>NC_133514.1:38275000-48275000 GCF_049354715.1 Callithrix jacchus
GTATCATTAATGCTATGGCTAGATCAGAGAATTGGAACCTGAAAAGGCCTGAAGGGCACATGAGTCTTCATACCTTGCCTCCTATACCTGCCATCTCCCAGAGGCATGGGCACACCATGGTTTCCAGGGAGAAGTTATTGTGGGGTTTTTTGGTTGTTTGTTTTTATGGATACATAATAGTTGTACATATATTTGGGGTACATGTGATATTTGGATACAAGCATACAATGTATAATGATCCAACCTTGGTAATGGGGATATCCATCACCTCGAATATTAATCATTTCTTTGTGTTGAGTACATTCCAAATCTACTCTTTGAGTTATTTTGAAATATACAGTAAATTACTGTTGACTATACTCTCCCTATTGTGCAGCTGATCACTAGATCTTATTGCTTCGAACTCTATTTTTGTACCCATTGGTTGAGATGTTGACCAAAGATGAGTGGTGGCCAAGAAGGGTACAGCCCACTTTTGCTACCACTTGTCTCAGGAAGGCTCTGGCTCTCTGAGGCTCCAAAGGCGTATCGGAAAGGTAATGCTCAGGCGGTTCAACAAACAGAAGACAAACAAAAACAACAGACCTTATCAGCACCTTTCCTAACTCCCCTGGCCTGGGAAGCTCTGCCTCTGATTCTCAGTGAGGCTGGATTCACGTGGAGAAAAGAGGAAGAGAAGGGAGGAAGCTGCAGGGAGCCCAGGGCAGCTTGCCTGCTGCACAGGCAGCCAAGGAGAGAGTGACAACAGAGACAGATGAACCCGGCAGCTAGGGCCTGCTCTTACACAAACTGCTTTCATCAGCAACTTGCTGCTACCATCAGTCAATCTTCTTGCAAAGGTACATTTGTACATTTCCTTTCCCAGTAACCTAATCTACCATCTCCTTTATGCATACATGCTCTGAGGTTTTTTGGGGGATGGCACTGGAGATGGTGTACTCACTGGGAACCAATCTACCCAGCTATGTACTACATCTGAATTTAAATACAGGAGGATTCCTTGCATTCGAGACAGTGAAAGAACACGAGCCAATCCTTCCTCCCCACCCCTTCACTTGTTTAAAAAAAAAGAGGATCAGCAATATGAGAAATTAAATGGACTCAAAATTATATATAGGTGGATATGTAGATAGAGACAGCCTATTATTAGAAGTTATATGCAATTAATTAAGACATATACAGTTTTTCTGCAACTGTATAATTTCTAGATAATTTACCAAATTCATTTTAGTTGCAACAGAAATAGAATCAGAAAGGTTGTGGGGTGAAAGACGTCTATTTATAACCTGCCTCCAAACAAACACACAGCACACAATGCACACACGTGCACACACTCACCTCTTACTAAATGTTTTTGGAATAAGTCTGATCCTCTCAACTTGCATTTAAAAAAAACTATTTGGTGATAATATTGTCTAATAATGAAAACCATTTTCTGTTCCCAGACTACAAAGACAGATTTTTGAGGCTGACTGAGACAGGCATATTGGCAAAAACATGAACACAACACTCATGCATACAAACACAGACCTCCACACTCCCACACAGCCACCCACCCAGCCCCACGTGCTCCATGTGCCCAAACAGAAACAGAAAGATACAAACATGCTGACATCACCGAAAAGCCTAGGACGTGTTTCCTACAGCTTAACTGCTGTCTCCTGAATGTTTCCAATCTTGGAATTTTCTAGCATCCTTGGGCAGATGAAGAATGTCTGTGGGATTTCTCTGCTGATCAGGGAATGTTAAGCATAGATAGGTACAAAGAACTGGAATGGGAAGGGCAGGTTGACTGCCGCCCACTCTCCTCCTGTAGCCCCAATTCCCTGCAGAACACATCTGTCCTGAGCCCCATTCCCTCAGAACCCTGTGTCGGCTGACTGATTTCCCACCTACCGAAGAGTGAAGATGTTGTGCATTAGCATCCTAGTGAGCACAAGGGCCTTATGCAGAGTGTTTTAATGCAAAGAGGAAATTTTCATAGCAGGGATTTTAAGCCATGTCAAAGGTCTTTGGGAGGAGATATTTTTGGTGGATGCTGCATCCCCTTCTGCTTTGGTGCTCTCCACCATATAACTTTGCAGTGATCTCCCCATTTTGGGTCCTGTTTTCCCACCTGTTGGCTTGGCCATGTAATTTGCTTTGGCCAATAAACCATTAATGTCTGTGCTCTTTCTCTTTGGACACTGCCGTGAGAAGGATATGTCCAAGCTAGTCCACTAGTCGCAGGAGAAAGATAAGAGATATTAGAGCAGAACCAAGGAGGCCCAGCCCCAGCCAACCCCAGAACTGCAGAGTGGTGACAATAAGTGATTGTTCTATTAAGCCACTCATCTGGGGTGTTTATTGCACAATGTTTTTGTGGCATTGGCTAGCCAATACAAGAGTTTTTTGGAAACTTTCAAAACATACCCCAAAGGTGGAGTTCACTTTCCTGTAAGTATGATCAGCCTCAAAGAGCCCACCCCCTTCCTCAGTGGCATCCCACAATGGAAAGAAACAGTAGGTAACTAGCAGGCCCTGGACATCCAGAGAGAGAGGGAACTGGGGCAGGAAGATTTAACTCCACAAGACAACCTTTGCATCTATATTTCTTGCTACAACCCTTACCCATAATCCACATGTAGCCAGAATCTAGGAACCTCATGTACTCCTCTCCCCCACCCCCATTCACATGCATGACTCCTGAAAACCACGCAAAACTGAGTCCAGGCCAGGTGACTCACCCTTCTCACCACACCCCTGAGTGCTTACCAGAGGCTGGGATCTTTCATCACTGGGTCCTGTTGCACCAGACCACACCTGCCTGTCCCTCAACACTACCCACCTCCAGGCAGAGACAAGATTGGGGCCAAGAAGAAAGAGAAGCTCAAATTACAAAACCAAACTCTGACCTGAGATAAATCCCCTGGCCGGCCCTCCTTTAGGGGCATGGTGGAGGAAAGTTGAGGGTGTGCAGAAATCCACCCAAGGTGACATCCTCGTGAAAGGTACACAGTAGGTTTCCTATAGCAGCAACAGGACACCCAGAAGGCAGGGCTCTGTGGCACCTGGGATACCAGCCCTGTCCTCCAGACTCAGCTCTCAGGGCATATATCTGGGCTCAAACTCCTTTTCCTCAACACTTCAGGCCCCATCCTTGCCTGGCAGGACAACAGCAAGTCTTCATCAGGGACACCGGAGACCCAAGATGGCTTGTCTTCTCTGCTCTTTTAATTTAACAATGTGGTGGGAAAAGAGGGATGAGGGAGCTAGGAGTCCATGTTGGAGGGAGAAAGAGTCATTGCCAAGTTCCTTTCACCTGGAGCCTTGCTCAGTGGGCTGACCCCAGCGGCTGGCAGGTGGGGGAGGCTGGCTCCTTCTCTCTGCCCCACCCTCCTGCCCTACCCATGAAAGGGGTAGACTTTTATTTCTGGTGACTGAGGCCAGCTTCCCACCTTTCCCAAAGGGAAGCAGCCATACCTGGTATCAGTGTGGCAAGGGACAAGCAGGGGTCATTCAAAATATCTCAGGGCAGTATTTGAGGTGGATCAGTCAAAATTGGACTCCAATTAGCAGGGTAAGCCAAATAATAGAATGAAAATGGCATTCAAAGGGACTTCTGAGGGATTGTTCCCCCTCAATAGACTGAATGCTTGGAATCCCCCACAAAATGCATTTATTGAACTCCCACTGTGGCTGTATTAGGAGACGGGATCTCTAAGGAAGTAACTAAGGTTAAACTAGGTTAAAAGGGTGGACCCTGATCAAATAGGATTAGCGTCCTCATAAGAAGAGACATGGAAGAGCTCAATCTCTACCCCACAGGAGAAGCCAGCAAGAAGGCGGCTGTCCACAAGCCAGGAAGAGAGCCCTCACCAGGAACCCCATTTGCCCACACGTTGATCTTGGACATCCAACCTTAAGAACTATGAGAAATAAATGTCTGTGGTTTAAACCACCTAGTCTGAGGTATTTTGTTATGACAACCAGAGCTGACTAATACATCCACACACCCCCAAATTCTAAGTTTACTTTTTCTTTGCACTGTCTCAAGACCTGAATCCTTCTGCCCTTTGAGTTCCTTGTTTGACCAAGCCAAAAAACTCCAGCACCTCCCCTACAAACTGCTTACAGGACCTTCAGAAATGAAATTTGTCCAATCTTGAATGAAAAAGGTAGAGGAGAACCTTGAAAATGAATATGGGATTCTTTTTTTTTTTTTCTTGAGACAGAGTTTCACTCTTGTTACCCAGGCTGGAGTGCAATGGCGCAATCTCAGCTCACTGCAACCTCCACCTCCTGGGTTCAGGCAATTCTCCTGCCTCAGCCTCCTGAGTAGCTGGAATTACAGGCGTGCGCCACCATGCCCAGCTAATTTTTTGTATTTTTAGTAGAGACGGGGTTTCACTATGTTGACCAGGATGGTCTCGATCTCTTGACCTCGTGATCTACCCGCCTCGGCCTCCCAAAGTGCTGGGATTACATGCTTAAGCCACCGCGCCCAGCCGAATATGAGATTCTTAATGAGAAAACAAAGATGTGTTCTGACAGAAGATGCTGCAAGTTTGTCTAAAGATTGGCCAGACAGCACCTTCTAGAGCAATGAAAAACACACGAGAGAGAAAGTTTCTTGAGAACAAATACTTGGAGAAACTCAGTCAGCATGGCCAAATCTGGCCAGAAACTTATCTACTAGATGTCTGTCTTGTGTGAAAAGTATTTCGGTCTTTCTGTATGCTCCAAGATACAATTGTCTTTAGATGACTCAACTAAATGAGGACTTTTCCCCCCAAAAAAGTAATGAGTATTTACATGGTTTACAAGAGATGTATTTTGTGTTTTAATTTACACACTAGATTTCCTAAGAAGGCCATAATAAAATTTTATCAACCAAATCATACAAACCACTGTCCACAGGTCAAAACCATTCCACTGTAGTTTTTGTATGACCCATGAACTGAAAAATAGTTTTTCTATTTTTAAGTGGTTGGGAAAAATCAAAATAATATACTTTGTGACATGTAAAAATTATGTGAAAGTCACATTTCACTGCCCATAAATAAAGGCTTATTGGAGCATAGCCCTGCTAGTTCATTCATGCCTTGGCTATGATGCTTTTGCACTATTAAGCAGTAATAGAATAGCTATGACAGACACTGGGTATGAATAATCCTTCTCTAAGGTAAACAACTCTAGTTCACTTTGGCTCTTGCATTCTGTTAAAATAAGGTAACCCTGTGTTTGTGACTCACTTCCCATCCGCAGTGACTGAATAGATTTTAGCTCCACCATATTGGGAAAGAAATTTGGGTGCAAAATCACTGTGTCTACCATCTTTGTAGTGAAGATCAGCCCTGCATTCCAGGCAGGGAGTGGAGAGGGAGTTCCTTGGAGGTCATTCACAAGAGCAGTAGTTACTGAGTAAAATGTATCAACCATGCCTGCCTCTTGAATGTCAGGAAAAGGAGCAACATCTATTGAGACTGTTTGGAAATTCTTCATGGTAGAATGGAAAAGACACCAGCTCTGCAGTCAAGCACATCTCAGTGCCTCTTCCATCACTTACTGTCTGCATGACCGTAAGTCAGTCTGTCTGAGCCTTAGTTTTCTCATCCACCAAAGGAAAGTAACATTTGACTCAAGAAACTGTCCTGATGATGATATATTGAGATGAGGTACGTGAACGAAGCATATGGTTTAGTAAATGTGTCATGGCAGTTTCACTGTCCTGAGTGGCATGGGAAGGTGAGTGAGAGTCCAGGCTCCAGGACAGACAGAATGGGTTCAGTTCTGCCACTTACTGGTTGTATGACCTCAGGCAAGCCACCCTGCCTCTTTGTGCTATAGTTTCTTTCTTGGTGAAATGAACATGATAATTGATCTACTCTCTAAGTTGACTGCAAGAATTTAGTGAAGTGATTAGAAAGTGGTAGTCCCAGAAAGAGTGTTTAATAAATATCAGTTATGTTCATGACCTTTTCCTGGGGTTGCATAGATGATGCCCTGATTAGCAGAAATACACTGGCCCTGAGTGGAGACTTTCAGCTTCCCCAACTCCAATATGTCAAAACGAACTCTCACTTATCCAAAGGGACACTGCCTAGCTTGACCACAAACCCTCAGGGTCTCCTTCAGGAAGTCAGACATTCACAAGACTGTCTTCTGCAACTAATAAATGTGCAGATGGTCAAGACCCAATAGAACTTGCTATTCTGTCTGCAGCTTGGACCCTTGGATTTGAAGAACAAGGTCTAGGCAACTGAGCAGCTACAGATTTCCTGGTATTTAATTCACCTTCTGCCTACCTATGACCTTACCTAAGTGCAAATCAGAGAATATTTTGACTCTTACACCATCAGAACCAGTTTGACTTTCCTACACACTAAGTCATTCGGCTCTCTCTTTGTTCATGCTGTGCCACCGCCAGAAATGTCATCCCTCTGCTTTCTACACCTGAGACAAATGCCATTCATCTTTCAATCCCCAACTTAAATAGTATCCTGCCCTAGAAACCTTCCCTCTTTCTTCTATAAGGCGTCGCCTCCTCTCCTACAGAACTCTGTTCAGACTTTGATCCTACGGTGGCTTTCACATTGTGCTAAAGTTAAGGGAGCTTGTGTCTGTGTCCTTCATCTACTCAATGCTTCTTAAGGGCACGGCCAATTTGGTCTTCCTCAGCAATCTCAGCACCTAGCATAATACTTGGCACATAATAAAGATGCACCAAACATTTGAGGATTAAATGAATCTATAAATGAACAAAACATTTATTAGCAAGCCACTGGGAAGAACGTGGAGACAACTTTTTTAAATTCGGTGTGGCTGAACATCTCTTGGATACCACACAGGGACTAATGTGGTTTTGAGATGTTTCTTTGAAACCTCATGCCTTCTAGATGGGTGTGTTGGCTCTTTGGTTTTTGCTTCAGGTTCTCATTTTTGGCTGCCCCAGTCACCTGGCACTTCCGGCTTAGACCTGGAGCATTCTCCCATCATGCCCCCGTTGATGTAAATGATCTGTCATCTTGACCAGCAAGGTTGAAGCAAGGTACCTGCTAAAAGAAGGATATGAAGAGCCCAGAGTAGCATGGGAGTTCAAGTACAAGTGTTTTATATGAGAGGTCAAGTTCACCTTGTGTCAGGCACTTGGGCTAACAGTTACCGATTATAGGAGACAATACCACAAATTTTGCCAGCTTTTAAACTCCTGGTATGCCTCTCATTCACTCCCCACCAACTTTGATCTTAAAAACTTACCTAGACTACTGAGAATGTGGACTCCTTTGCAATTTCTTCTTTTGCCACACAGCACACACTGTGTTCAGTGTTCTTTCTGATTCTGCCAAGTGCTTCCCTAATAAGGTTCATTTGCAGACAGCTGCCTGAGTCCACCCAAAGGTGATGGGATCTTGTTTTTCTTTTTGTTTTGCATTTGCTATCTTGAGGATAGGAAAAAAAAAAAAAAGGCAACATAGCTGCAGTGTGCCTCTGGGCCAGAAGGGGGAGGCTGAAGGAAATGGATTCCTGTAGGTCTGAAAAAAAAGTACATCATGGGGGAGAAGGAGACGGTGAGGGGAGAGGGGGTTAGAAATGCAAAGGGGAGGAGAAAGAGAGGTGGTGAAATCAAAATAATTATAATAAAATAATAATTGCAGCTATCATTTTAGTGTGCTCAGTGCTTTACATATGTAGCCCCATTTAATCCTCACAGCAACTCCAGGAGGTAGGTATTAATATCCCCATTTTTCAGATGAGGAAATCAAAATGACAAAAAGGAAACCCTTCAAACTTCCAATCTGTACACTAATTTTCTGGCAGTTGGGTTGCTGGGTTATAACCAAGTCAGTTCATAAGTAAATACTGGCGGCTTGAGTTTTTCTTTTGTGTGTGTGTGTGTGTGTGTGTGTGTGTGTGTGTTGCTTTTAATGCTCACTATTCTAGGACCCAGGTCAGTAACTGAATATGTGGGAAGTCCTTAAAAATACCAATGAAAGCATTTGAAATAGCACAGCTGAAAACCACTACTTTTCACACTGCGCTCCATTCAGAGTTCAAGGTTGGACATTTCTCTCCCACACAAATTCAACAGAACAAGAAACCACAAGAATTGAATGTTTTCCAAGTCTGAACAGGGAATACGAACTTCGGAAAAAGGCATAAAGATAAATTTATTTGAAAGTACTTCTCTGAATAGCTTTGCACCTCAGTTTCCTGGCTTCGAGGCCCTTGGATAGCCCTAGATATTTAACATAGATCAAATCTCTGATGGCATTCAGTAAATACTCAACAATATGAAGATTGTGGCTAATTTCCTGTTACCAAGTCTAACACTTGGTAAATGAATCACTTCTGTTTTATCCAGATTCCATACCATGACCAACTCTGTATCTGCCCTCCCAATGAACTCCACAGATATTGGCTGATAGGTTAAACTTTCTTAGAATGTCTCAAACTGTAGTCATTTTTCTGTCTGATATACCTCTACTGCCCGATTGCATGTGACCCTCCACCCAAGGTGTGTCTTACAGAGATGTTCATATGGTAAGAATGTATTCAGTGTTGCTGAAGAAAAAAATAAATGAACTTCAGCCAACTGTCTATCTCTGTATTTAGATTTGCTTTCAGCGTGAGGATTTGGGGTTTTATGGGCTGGGGAGAGAGGAGTTTTTATCCTTTTTTTCCCATTATATTTCAAATAAATTTGTCAAGAGGCTTAGAGTCTTATTTTTCCAACATGAATCACTGATGATTTAACAAATTAATTACCCATCCATCCTGCCTTAGTGAGTGAGGTCATGGGAGAACGGATAGGTTCAGCCGACCTCTCCTGGCCTATGGTGTCATGGCCCCCATTTAAGAACTTGAGTTCAATGCCAAAATTGCCAGTTTGGGTTAGATTCAGACCTAAATGTATCTTATTATACATAGAGGCACACAAATGCGATATGTCATCTTTAATGGTTCAGAACAAAGCCTTAAAAAAATAGTGTCCTAGCACAGATGAATTCTATAACCTTTGATATATGGCTTTCATTATTAACTATAATTTCTGTAACTGCATCCAAATTCGGGAAGACACCCGATGAATATTAATTTTATTTTTGATTTATTTTCTCCTCCCGGTTGTTCCCTCTAGGGCAGACCTGCCTTCCCAGCGTCTCTTTGGCCCTGAGATCTTACATCCCCCAGAGTGAAATTCTCATGGTTCTGGGACAGCTTGGTTCCAGAAATATTGAACTTGAGATTTTGCTATTCTGCTGGAAAATAAGGATTTTTTTTCCCATTGCATTTTCTTACCTCTTTATATTTTACAAAGATTTCCCCCACACACCCTTTGTCATTATATTTAAACCTAATTGCAAGACAACTCTTCTCACCTAAGTCATCAACAAAGCCCAATTATTTCTAATGCATGCAGAAGGGGGAAAAAGTGCCAAACAATAAAAAGGCATGCAGTAACCTAAGCCTTTTTCACAGTCAGGCTTCAAGTTCACATGTGAATTTATGCCAGTTTTGACATTAGCCGAAAAAATTAACAGTTCTCAAAAATGAAACTCTCACAAAAGGGGTTTTGTGTTTCAAGCAGAATAAATTATAGTGTGATGTTATTAAAACACTTAGTTGTTAAGTTGCCAAGAAAATCCAGTATATTCACACAGACTCGAGGACCTGTCTCCATGCAAAGTAATTAAATTAGATTTATGGGCTGCATTACATCAGTGTTTGATAGTTCATTTTTCCTTTCTTCATATTTTGCCCTGCTTTGTTAGAGCATGTGACAGATGGTAAAAATAGTGTGAAGTTTCTTGGCCCTGTGCTAAATCCCCTTTCGGTAGTATATCTCTCTTCTGTCAGTTCTCCCCAGCGATGATAAATTAACCTCTCTCTTTGTATCCCAAGTGTGGCAGTAAAGCTCTCTTTGACACAGCACTATCACTTTATCTTAATCTGTGCTGTTTCGAGGGGAGAGGGAGATGATGCAATCACTACCCCGAGTTTAAAGAGAAGATTTATCGTGTCAGAAAAAGAGAGGATGATTAATATAATATGCATCATTATATTTTTCATTTTGTCTCATTTGTCGCCTTCTTCTCGTGGAAGGCAAGGAGTTCGCCAGGGTGGGCCACCCTCCGGACCACCTTTCACCTGGAGCCCTGCTTGGGGGACTGAGCCCGGGGGCTGGCAGGTAGGGGGAGACCAATTCCTTCTCTCTACCCCACCCCTGGGCACCAAGGAAGGGATGGAATTTTTCTTTCTGATGACTGAAGCCAGCTACCCACCCTTCCCAAAGGGAGGCAGCTTGGCACGGGACTCCCCTTGGGGCAGAAGACATTCAAAGGTCTCAGGGCATGATTTGAGATGGGTCAGTCAAAATATGTCCCAAATCTAAACAGAACTTGGGGTCATCCAGCCCCCAAGAGACACTGTTGGCAGCACCAGAAGTAATGTCATATGCAATGTTTCTGCAGGAAGGGACAAATTACTATGATTATTCTCCTTATTTATTTATTTATTTTTTATTTTTTATTTTTTTCCAAGACAGAGTTTTGCTCTTGTTACCCAGGCTGGAGTGCAATGGCGCGATCTCTGCTCACCACAACCTCCACCTCCTGGGTTCAGGCAGTTCTCCTGCCTCAGCCTCCTGAGTAGCTGGGATTACAGGCATGCACCACCATGCCCAGCTAATTTTTTGTATTTTTAGTAGAGACAGGGTTTCACCATGTTGACCAGGATGGTCTCGATTTCTTGACCTCGTGATCCACCCACCTCGGCCTCCCAAAGTGCTGGGATTACAGGCTTGAGCCACCGCGCCTGGCCCCCTTATTTATAATAAAGTTATATTCTCCTTAAGCTGCTCCTTGGCTATGAATTGCTTATATCTGAGAACTGACTTTATTCATTCTGCTTAATAAGCATTCATTAGTGTCAACACGTAGCAGGCATTGGATGGAGACAAAGTGTCTCCAGGACCCATTCCTGCCCTCAGGAAGCTCACATTTCAACCAGTAGGCAGCCATTGGCCAACTGCGATGAGCATCTCTCCCTCCTGGGAGGGTGCTGGGCCCTCGTTGGGCCCCGGGTTGGGCCCAGGGTGAGATCCTGGAACCCACTAAAGGAAGGTCCCCAAACCAAGGGTGCATTACAGATAAGAGGGGCATCATTAGAAACCTAATAAAAAAGTACCACTGGAAGTTGAAAGAGATTGTGGTATATCTCTTTCATGAAGTGAGTAGTCACAACCCAGTTTCTCTGATTCCAAAATCAGGATTTTTCAAGAGTTGCCGAAAGCAAGGTACCCTATAGAATCCCAACCAAATGGAGTCTTTTCACCCAGTTTTCCTCACAGACTCTGAAAGAAGCAACTGGCAGCCGGCCTGTCCTAGCTATTCTCACTCACCTGTTGAACTCATTCTTTTTCTCCTTCCCTGGGAGAAAACTCCCTCGCCACTCCAACCCCCCCCCCTCCCCCAGGAGGGGCACCAGCAGCCATGTCTGTGCTTAAGCAGAGCAACCCCACAGGTTTATCTTGCCCAGGAATTGGGACTAACAGCCAGCAGACTGGTAAATGAACAAGAGCACTCAAGATGCAATGGGCAGCCAAAGCAGTCAGCTCTGCTGCGGATTGAAGACAAGATGCTGTGAGAACTTCCTGGACCCAGACTCGATTTTCCATGCACCGCTCTCCTTGAGTCCCATGACAATCCTTTTTATCCTTCAAATAAATTCCCTTTTTTTCTTAAAATAGATCAGATTTTTTTTTTGTTCCCTGCAACCAAAAGAGTCTTAAAACACCTCTATTTTCTACAACTCCTTAACAAGGTGCTTCTATTCCAGTCAGGCTAATTTCTTTTGTTGTCCTGAAATCATGGCCTCACTTATTTCTACATTGTTACATTTGCTCCAGTTGATTCTTTCACCTGAGACGCCCTCCCTATGATAACCTATCCTCCTCCAAATGCAAAGCATCATCCATTTCATTTCCTTCATCATGAAAACTGCTCCAGCCCTTGCTGATCATCTCTCCCTTGGGTTTCTCCTTGTATTCTCTGCCACAAAAGTTAGCAATTAATTATATTTTGTCATGTACACTATACTGTAATGCTAATCTGTCTCCGCAAAGAGATTGTGAGCTCCTTGTGGGCAACAACATGACTTCTAAGACTTTCTTGTACCTCTCAGTGCCAACAGCTGGTTTAATTGAAGCACTTTTCCCTAGATGAACCCATGACCATCCAGTAAGGCTGAATAGAGGGAATTCAAGAAAAGAACCCAAATTTAGACAGAGCCAGAAGTGTCTCTTGGTTGCTGCTTCTCCCAAGCATGGTAGAGGTTCTTCACCATCTTGAACAAGGAATGGGACCCCATTTTCAGCAGGCTGAGAGAGGAAAAACACTGTCCTGAAAAATGGAAAAGGTGATGCCATTTGCAGGGAGTTATATTTATTGCTGCCAGAAAAAGTAGGGTCAACCAGCAGAGATGTGGGAGTGATGTGTAACAACCCAAACTTTGGATGAACTAAGCATCATTTCAACTTAATTTTGGAAATCATATATATGGAATGCATTAGCTGATTTTATTTTTGGCAGCAGACTTAACCATTCTAATCATGTTTTGCTCTAGCAAATTTTAAAATTAGTTTGCATTTCCTAAGCACACATCAGCTGGGTGAGGGCTGAGGGAGGGAAAAGAGGAAGAGGGGGATGCTAGGAGAAAGCTTGGTTAGGATTAAAACTTTCCTGGCAGATGCTTCATGAAATGGATAATCCATATGCAGATACATAAAGCTGACTAGCATCGAGTCCTGAGGCCTAGGAGAATGTGGAAGCACAAATAGACACCTGCCCACCAGGCCAAGATCATTATAAATAAGGTTCAGAAGAAAGAAAGAAAAGAAAAAGAAGGAAGGAAGGAAGGAAGGAAGGAAGGAAGGAAGGAAGGAAGGAAGGAAGGAAGGAAGGAAGGAAGGAAGGAAGGAAGGGGAAAGAGAAAGAGAAAGAGGGGAGGGAGGGAAGGAAGGAAGCAAGGAAGGAGGGAGGGAAGGAGGGAAACAGGAAGGTAAAAAGCTATTTACTGTCTGCATATTTTCTGGGAGAAGAACATAGCTGCAAAAACAGAATTTCTGAGTGATAGTAAATTTTCTCTACTATTTGTAGAGTTGGTCAATATGTTATTAACTAACATGGTAACAATATTAAATGACAATGTAATCCCGGCATCTTCTCAGGGTTCAGTGTGCTTTGCACGCATCACTTCGTTACCCTCAGCTGGATGTGGGAGGTGAGTATGGTCTCTACTTCTTAGGAAATGTGTCCAAAGGCTTTTCCAAAATTCATCCTTACCCTCAAAAATACAATTATCATAGTGATTATGATTTGTGGAATTCCCCTACTATGTGCTAGAAAATTACACATTATATTTGACATCTTCACCACAACCCTGCAAGTTTTGTTGAATAGATATTTCCACTTTACAGATGAGAAACAGAGTCACAGCATGGTTAAATAAATTGGATGTAGTCACACAGCCAGAAAGTGGCTAAGCTGAGATTACAGCCCAAAGTTCTGTTCCCAGAACCTGCATTTTTTTTGACAATGCCACGTCTCAAGAAATACAGACGATGCTTCGGACTGGAGAGTGGAACAGTAACAGTTCACTGTCCAGTCCCCTTCTAGATGAGGTGGGGGGTTGAAGAATGCTGGGGGTGGCACACCACCCAGGGCTTCTGGGACTTTTGTGCCAGTCTTGGCCAAACTGCCCTGGGTTGAAAAATACTGCCCTCAATGGACCATTGTCCCTTGATGGTAGCACAGCTCTCTGGGATTCAGCAAAGGGCTGATGGAGTCCAGGCATGTACAGAGCTATTCTGACCTTGAGCCTAAGAGCCACCACTGGCCTTGCTCAGTAGCCAATTTGGAGGGGGAAAAGGAAATGTACAAACTAAGACACTCTGGCCCTTGTCTCCATTATATTCTGCCTTTCCAGAATCTGGCTTTGGGAATCTGTGGCCCAGTGGTGGGCAGAAGTTGTTGGAAAACTGAGGAAATATAGTCAAAGGAGTTCATAAAGGCAGAAGATCCTATAAAGAAATACATAATTAAACCAACATTGAATTAAGGGCTATTGAAAAGAAAAATGTAGTAGCTGTATCTGTCAGGTTCTCCAGAGAAACAGAACCAACAGGAGGTAAGGGTGTGTGTGTGTGTGTGTGTGTGTTATACAGTAATACATACATATACATATGAAATAAAGATGTTTATTTTAAGGAATTGGCTCACACAGTTGTAGGGGCTGCCAAGTCCAAAATCTAAAGGCAGACCAGCAGGCTGCAATAGGAGCTGATGTTGTAGTCTTTGTAAAAAAAATTTAGATTTATGGGGAACATGTGCAACTTCGTTACGACAGTATACTGCCTGATGCTGAGGTCTGGGCTTCTATCGATCCCGTCACTCAGACAGTGAACATAGTACTCAATAGGAAGTTTCTCAACCCTTGTTCCCCTCCCTGCTTCCCTCTTTTGTCCGATCTTTATGTCCATGTGTACCCCATGTTTAGCTCTCACTTATAAGTGAGAATATGTGATATTTTGTCTTCTGCTTCTGCATTAATTTACTTAGGATAATGGCCTTCATCTGCACCCATGTTGTTGTAAAGGACATGATTTCATTCTTTTTTATTGTTGTGTAGCATTTCATAGTGTGTATGTACCACATTTTCTGTATTCAATCCACCATTGTTGGGCACCTGGGTTGATCCCATGTTTTTGCTCTTGTGACTACTGCTGATGTTACAGCCTTGAGGCAGAATTTCCTATTCAGGAAACCTCAGTGTCTTCTCTTAAGGCATTCCAGCTGATTGGATGAGGTGCACCTGCATTACCCAGGGATCTCCATTACATAAGGTCAACCGATGGAAGATGTCAACCACATCCACAAAATACCTGCACAGTGACATCTAGATTAATATTTAACTAAATCATTGGGACTACAGTCTGGCCAAGTTGAAATAAAACTAAATATCATAATAGGATTACCCTAACAATTATTTTCATTCTGTGTTCTCTCCTAATAATTACATATTTTACATAGTTATAAAAACTATATTACAAGAATTTACTATTTTTATTATACATATAATACGTGTTCATTATGGAAAATCTGTATACATAAAAACTTGCCATTCTAATTTCTTGGGTAAGTTGTAAACCCTTTTTCATGTTTATAAGGCTGTCTCCTCCATGGGATTACAGGAACCATAAGAACGGAGGCCAAGGTCCCATTTGTGTTTTTATGTCTATCGTTAATCACGGTGCCTGGCACATGCTAGGTGCTCTACATACATTGTTTAAAAGAGTGGGCTTTCTTACACAACACCAACATTTATTATTTGTAATAAATACATAAGAGTCTAAGTAACATACTAAAATTATCTTACCTCATCACCTGTTATTAAACACTCAGGTTCTTTTCAGGTGTGGTTTTGTTTTTTTTTGGGGGGGGCAGTTTTCTATGACAAGTTTCACTGCTAGAAACTTCTATTTCAAGTAGAATTTTCTTTTATTTGAATAATTCAAAAAAACTTATTTACACATGTTTTCCCTTAGGGTATGTTGGCCTTAAATGATCACACTGATTAGTAAAACTACTAATTAATTTAGAAGAGAGTATAAGTCAAAATGATTGTTTGGCAGGTCCATTAAGACTTCAACGATAGCCTCATAATAATAACTAGTAATACGTAGCTCTTTAAAAAACTGCCCCACGCAAAACCTGAGCTTTGTTAAGCATGGTCCCACAACTTCCCTTTATAGTAATGAGGCTGGAAGTCTGAAAACCGTGTTTCCCAGGTCTCTTTGGCAGTGGTTTCCAGTTAAGTTTTGTCTAACTAGCAGGACAATCAAGACAAGAGAGGAAGGGAGATGTCTTTGTTCCTCTCTCTCTCTCATTCCCTTTCTCACTCTCTGTCTCTTTCTCTCTTCTCCTGCTTCTTTCTTCTTCTGACAGTGTTTCTTCTATCATCTCAGCTTTTTTACTTTTTTCAAGACAGGCTCTTGGCCTGTCACCCAGGCTGGAGTGCCATGATGCAATCATGACTCACTGCAGCCTCAGCCTCCCCAAGCTCTAGTGATCCTCGCATCTCAGCTTCCCAAGTAGCTGGGACTACATGCAAACATCACCACCATCACAGCTTTTGAGGCTATAATCCACTTTCTATGATCTTAGGTTCCGGAAACCCCACCACCATTCTTTTGTTCCTCTTGCTGTAGATAATCTCTGATTCATTTTAATTTCCCCTTTTTTGGTCCTAGACTGTTGAAGGTCTTTGTAACCTATTGCCTGTATCCTCTGTTTGAAATACTTAGGTTGGTTTCTTTTTCTGACTAGACTGTAATTGATACAATACAAACAAAATTTTTTAATGAGGAATTGCTCACCTTTCTTGAGTTTTACCCACTTTGGTCTCCAAAATCTAGACTTTGGAAGCCAATCAGGGTACACTCATCCAAAATATTCCCATATAACTGTATTATTTGTGTTTTGTATTTTTTATATTTTATGATGTTTTAACATCTTAAAAAGCTTTCTGACCAAGGAGAGACTACTCCTTCCAGGCCAGTCCCTTCTTAGCTCCAGTAAGAGGCTCAGCCAGGAATATGTTTCTTGCATACAAACAAACCAATCCCACATCTCCATCCTCAGCCACCTCCTTCTCTAGCTGTCACACATCAAGCCAGTATTTTCTCTGCCTTAATCATACCAAGAAACTAGAGACCACTCTTTTTTTTTTTTTTTTTTTTTTTTTTGAGATGGAGTTTTGCTCTTGTTTCCCAGGCTGGAGTGCAATGGCGCAATCTCGGCTCACCGCAACCTCCGCCTCCTGGGTTCAGGCAATTCTCCTGCCTCAGCCTCCTGAGTAGCTGGGATTACAGGCACGCGCCACCATGCCCAGCTAATTTTTTGTATTTTTAATAGAGACGGGGTTTCACCATGTTGACCAGAATGGTCTCGATCTCTTGACCTCGTGATCCACCCGTCTCGGCCTCCCAAAGTGCTGGGATTATAGGCTTGAGCCACCGTAGAGACCACTCTTATAGCTCAAAGACCACCAGAATTTTTCAGACTAGCCAATCCTAACCTGTCCACTCTGCCCTGCCTCACATTTCCTGCAGAAACCCTAGCTCTGGCTCAGGCTCTCTCCGCACTTCTGTCTTCTGCCACCTGGCCCAAACCTGGTGCTTCTCCTGTGGCCCAGTGTGGCATGTGGTGACCTCCTCTCTATAATCAACTTTTTCTTTTCAAGCCTTATTCTCATTCCCTTCTGCAGTCACACCAACTGTACCATACCATAGCCAACATGAACATTCTTAGAATGATAACAGTGTTTCCTAAGCTCTATTCCCCATATTATGTGTGTCTAGAAGGATTTTAATAGATGCTCATTAAAGAAAGGTTTCATAGTTAGGCCAGATGCAGTGGCTCATGTCTGTAACCCCAGCACCTTGGGAGGCCGAGGAGGGTGGATCCCTTGAGGTCAGAAGTTTGAGACCAGTCTGGCCAACATGGTGAAATTTTGTCTCTACTAAAAATACAAAAATTAGCCAGACATGGAGGCAGGTGCCTGTAATCCCAGCTACTTGGGAGGCTGAGGCAGGAGAATTGCTTGAGCCCAGGAGATGGAGGTTACCATGAGGCAAGATCATGCCACTACACTCCAGCTTGGGAGACAGAGTGAGACTCCATCTCAAAAAAACAAACAAAAAAGGTTTCATAGTGAAATGAATTTGGGGCATGCTGAGTTAAAGTTCAATAAGCTTCTTCACTGAAGGACTTCTCAGAGCCTTTAATATACAAAGAGTGTTTTCCAATTTTTTCAACCAACTAATCTTTTATCACAATGTACAGTTATATATCTAGAGATGATAGTCTTTCAAGGAACACTATTTGGGAAGTGCTACTCTACAGTAATACTTCAAAACATTATTCTAGTGTCTTTATGAAGAAGATATTAAGAAGTTCAGAATGGCTAAACTCGTATTTTGTATAAAAATCAGAGTACCAAAATATTGATATGCATCTACTATACAGGTTATAGAATGATCATAAATCTTCAGTTGCTCTTCTTTAGGGATGTGGCAATAACCTTTATTTCAGCTAAGGGAACAGTTACGGTTCAGGAAAAACGTTCTTCTGCTCTTATCCCTTGCTGTCAGGCTAGAGTGTCAAGCCTCTTATTACAAGAACACTGTTACTAAATCTCAGCCTTTACTTATTCCCTGTGAATACGGCAGTCTTTAAGTAGAAAATAGTTATCACTCTATTTCATTTTCTTTCTTTTCTCAGGAGATTAAAAAGGGATTAGCTGTAAGAATATAAGTGGAACCTTAAAAGGAAGTTCATGGAAACCCAAGAAGTAGAACACTAGCTCAGCAAGGCCTCACAGGAACTGGAATGGAGAACTCAAAGGCATCACAAACTGTGTGCCCTCTCCTCCTCCTTCTCTCTGTATCAGTCTTCCTCCGTGCCTCTCTCCCTCCTTCCTCATACCATATCCACTTCTTTCTGAGGCTTCTGCCTTGTTTTCCCCTTCTCACTGCCTGGGTTCTGTTTAATCTCAGCAAACACATGGATCACAGGGGCTGTCCCAGCCTCACAGGCATAATTGCCACCTGCGGTCCCCAGGGGCCCCATCTCTCGGTTTTATTATCACTTGATTTCCATGGGCAGTTTCACTTCCTCATGTGCTCAGCAAAATGCTGACCGTGAGCTCTGTGATAATAAAACTCTCCGTCTAGGACCTGAAGTTTGCATTTTCTTTCTGAGGAAAAGCATTCTGAATACTGGATAGTGGGAGGAGGGTTTTAAATATCTTTTTGCAAGAAGAGAATTTTCCTACCTTTCTAACAAAAGTTGGCTTAAAGTCCAAACTTATAATGGCTTCTTGTCGACATGATCTTTCCCTGCTTCACCCCTACCCCAACCTCAGACTCTCTAAGGCTCCCCTCACTCCCTCTGGCCCACCTACCACAGCCTTGCTGCATTCTCTTAGATTTGCACATTTGCATACTCTGTCCCTTCTACCTGAAACCCACTCTCCCTTTTCACCTGGTTAATTCTGACTCATTCTTGAGATCGCAACTCAGTTGTCACTCCCTTAGGGAAGCTCTGCCTGACCCCCTTAATTAGGTAAAACCCTTACCCCCACTCATCACAGGCTATCTCATCATCACACCCAGTCTGAAATTGGTTGGCCTGATTATTTTACAAATTCCTTTCTTACTTATTAGTGAGTGTGTGACTTCAGAGGCCATGCCTGGTTTTGCCCATTATTGTATCCCCTGCATCAGATAGCAGAGGGCACCTGGCAGGCTGTTAATAAATATTTGATTGACTCCATTCTGTTCCTTAGTAATCATATGGTTCACCTTTAAGCTCTCTAATTGGTCTTGTATAAAATATTTTGGCTGGATGCAGTGGCTCATGCCTGTAATCTCAGCACTTTGGGAGGCTGAGGCAGAAGGATCACTTGAAACCAGGAGTTTAAGTCTAGCCTGGGTAGCATGGCAAGATCCTATTTCTACACCCACACAAAAGAAATTTTAATTAGCTGAGCATCATAGCACGTGCCTGTAGTCCCAGCCCTTTGGGAAGCTAAGGTGGGAGGATTGTCTAGGGGTTCAAGTCTGCAGTGAGCTATGATGATGCCATTCACTGCACTCCAAGCTAAGCAACAGAGTTAGACTCTGAAAAAAATTAATAAACAAAAATTAAAATAACCCTGTCCCTGTTTTATAATTTCCTATTCTTGTTTCATGCATATAATGCTCTCTTTTATCTCTTTGAGGATATTAAATATAATTGCTTTTCTTTTAAAGGCCTGTGCTGATGGCTCTACTATCTATGTTTCCTTGCGTAAGAACATGTTTGTTTTGTTTTAATGGTTTTCCTCAGATTTCTGGCGACTTTTCATTGCGTATTCATCTTCTCTGGCAGAAGGTTTTTCACATGTGGCCAGAAAGGCAGCTTCCCACTGCAGTCTCAGGACAGTCACTGTTTACTCACTTCATGCTTAAAATGTTGTAACATTTTTCTCTAACACACTTTACCACAATTTGTCTTGAGAAAAACTCTAAATGGTAAATGGGGAAAGGACTCCCTGTTCAACAAATGGTGTTGGGAAAACTGGCCAGCCATGTGTAGAAAGCAGAAACTGGACCCCTTCCTGACACCTTACACCAAAATTAACTCCAGATGGATTAAAGACTTAAACATAAGACCCGGCACCATAAAAACCCTAGAAGGAAATCTAGGCAAAACCATCCAGGACATAGGAGTAGGCAAGGACTTCATGAACAAAACACCAAAAGCATTGGCAACAAAAGCCAAAATAGACAAATGGGACCTAATGAAACTCCACAGCTTCTGCACAGCAAAAGAAACAGTCTCTAGTGTGAATCGGCAACCAACAGAATGGGAACAAATTTTTGCAGTTTACCCATCTGACAAAGGGCTGATATCCAGAATTTACAAAGAACTCAAACAGATTTACAGGAAAAAAACAAACAAGCCCATTCAAAAGTGGTCAAAGGATATGAACAGACACTTTACGAAAGAAGACATATATGAGGCCAACAATCATATGAAAAAATGCTCATCGTCACTGGTCATCAGAGAGATGCAAATCGAAACCACATTGAGATACCATCTCACGCCAGTTAGAATGGCGATCATTAAAAAATCTGGAGACAACAGATGCTGGAGAGGATGTGGAGAAAAAGGAACACTTTTACACTGTTGGTGGGAGTGTAAATTAGTCCAACCATTGTGGAAGACGGTGTGGCGATTCCTCAAGGCCTTAGAAATAGAAATCCCATTTGACCCAGCAATCCCATTACTGGGTATATATCCAAAGGACTATAAATTGTTCTACTACAAGGACACATGCACACGAATGTTCATTGCAGCACTATTTACAATAGCAAAGACCTGGAATCAACCCAAATGCCCATCGATGATAGACTGGATTGGGAAAATGTGGCACATATACACCATGGAATATTATGCAGCAATCAGAAATGATGAGTTCGTGTCGTTTATAGGGACATGGATGAATCTGGAGAACATCATTCTCAGCAAACTGACACAAGAACAGAAAATGAAACACCGCATATTCTCACTCATAGGCGGGTGATGAAAAATGAGAACACATGGACACAGAGAGGGGAGTACTAAACACTGAGGTCTATAGGGGGAAAAGGGGAGGGCCAGTGGGAGGGGGAGGTGGGGAGGGATTGCCAGGGGAGAAATACCAAATGTGGGTGAAGGGGAGAAAGCAAACAAAACACACTGCCCTGTGTGTACCTATGCAACTGTATTGCATGCTCTGCACATGTACCCCAAAACCTAAAATGCAATTAAAAAAAAAAAAGGAAAAAAAATAAATAAATAAAGTGGAGCACATCCATTTACATTCTTTTTTATGTTTTCCTTTGCATAATTGGAGCTGGTTGACTAATCTTCCCTTACAAATGGAATTCTAGATGTGCTTTGGCTTTGCCAATGAGAAAAAAAAAAAAAAAGAAAAACTCTAAATGGTAGACAGAACATGTAATATCGTTATCTTTATTTTACAACTAAATAAAATTCTGAGAAACTGTGTCTTCCCCAAAATTATGCAGTTGATATAATATCCGAGCCAAACTCAAACTCAAACTCAACACCTGATTGCATATCCCAGCATTATCACAGCTGCCCCTCACATGGGTCTGCTCAGAGGTCAGTATCGTAGTCAGCGTTTCCAGTTCCAAGTGACAAAAACCCAGCCCACATTGATGGCTCTATTATCTATGTGTCCTTGTGTTAAGAACTTGTTTGTTTTGTTTATTTCATTTTGATGGCTTTCCTCAGATGTTTGGTGATTTTTCATTGAGTGTTCATCTTCTAACAGAAGCAAGAAAGAAAGATAAGCAACACAGTAGAACTTGACTTTGGCAATAGCTGGACCCAGGGAACTTCACACTCTCCAGATTCTCTTTCTCCATCTCCTGCCTCTACTTCTCTGTGTTCTGGCTCCTTTCCCTCCTTCTGCATGATGTATTCTTTATATGGTGGAGGGCAGGACTTCCAGGATCCCTGGGTCCACATCCCAACAGCTCTGCCTACCCACCCACCTTCATCCCGCTCCCCAGAAGAAAGAGAGAATTTTTCTCTCCTACTTTCAGTTTTTTAAATCCTCAAGAAAGACTCAGGTTGGACCAGCTTGCCTACCTGATCCTCCCCATTGGACCAGCCACTACAGTCATGGAGATACTCAACAGCAGCATGATCTAGGTTATGAGATCCCTTCTGGAGCTGGAGAGCAGGGCCCAGCAACAAAATTACAAATGACTTTTCCAAAGGAGAGTACTACTATTCTACCCTTATTACAGAAAGCCACCTAGTAAGGCTTGTGGTGAATGGCTGCTTTGTAAGGTTTGCACACACAAGAACATTGATTAGCAAAAGTTATGGAGACATAGTTGCATGTTATGAACACTAGCCATACTTCAACCTAATGTGGTGAACAGCATCTGGACTTAGGAGTCAAATAGATTCCAGGTTCAAATCCTGAAGCTGTTGTTTAAGAGCTGTGTGACCTTAGACAATATACTTAATAAGAATACTAGGATATTTGTTATTCCCTTGGGCAATATATTTAAGTTGGCAGATAATAAGCACTCAGCGGTTGCAACTATATCTCTCCTGTAACAGCTGTGCTAAGTGTATTTCCTTCTCAACTGTCCAGAAAGCAGGAATTCTCAGCCAGGATTTTGTAGAAGCTCCAGGAAAATCTTCAGTTACTTCATAATTCGTCATGAGAGTCTCAAAATAATTTTTAATAAAAATCAGTTTGTTCCTTTCACTTACAAAATAATTTTATTCACCAAGTTCTTTAGGAAAAGGAAGGCATGATACCAAATAAACAGAATCAAGCAACCAAAAAGAGATTTTATGGGCTAAACTGGATTGCCCCAGAATTTATATGTTGAAGCCTTAATCCACATTACCTTCAGATGTGACTGTATTTGGCATTAGGACCTTACAATATGTAATTAAGGTTAAATGAGGTCGTATAGGTGCAACTCAGTCCAATAGAACTGGTGTCATTATAAGATAAGAAAGACACCAGAGGCACCCATGCACAGAGGGACAGTCATGTGAAGAGACAGCAAGAGGATGCCCATCCGAAAACCAAGGAGAGAGGCCTCAGAGGAAACCAACTCTGCCGTCACCTTGATCTTGGACTTCCAACCTCCAGAATCATAGAAAAATAAATTTCTGTTTTTAAGCCACACAATGTGTGATATTATGTTATGACAGCCCAAGTTGACTAACACATGGGTCTCACAGCTCTCCAAAATAACATGTAGAAATCTCTACCTTTGCTCAAGAAGGCCATTTCTATGCAAACCCTGTACCTTGAAGCCAGATTCTGCCTTTTGCTACCTCGAAACCTGTTTCAAATTCTTTAGTTGCAGAGAATATTACAATAGCAGTCTACCTAAGCCACATGTGGCTGCCTCCATCTGCCGCCAGCTGGCTTTGGAGCAGCTTCATTTACACTCTTCCTGTCCTTGCCTTTTCAACACCCATAGAAGTCTTTTCCTACAATGTCATGGCCAAGGAATTGCCCTTCAGGTACCAGACCCAAGTCTCTTTACCAAGCTCTAGCAAGCTGCTGCTGTGCCATTAGGAGCCCCAGTGTATTGAGAAATGTAACTCAGAGTTGCTCCTCTTCCATTTGCTCATTCCATTCTCCTAGAGCTGAGTAGTTTGAAAACAGTGTAATTGCTTAGTATTTCTGTGTGTGTTTTACGTCCATTCAACTTGAGTGATGTGAACTGAATTGACAGCTCCTGCCAAGTACATACAGATGAGTGGTGCACCCATTCACCATGCACCCCAGCATGAGGAACTGCCAGGCCTTGGGCAGGGGCAAGGCAGATTTCTTCCCCTGCTACATCCTACTTTCATTAGGATGAAACTGAAATGTGAGCCTCTGTCTTCAAACCTATAAAATGGGTACAATAATATTTCTTTTAAGCCAGGTGCAGTAGCACATGCCTGTAATCCCAACACTTAGGGAGTCCAGGGCAAGAGGATCACTGGAGCCCAGGAGTTCAAGGTCAGCCTAGGCAACACGGCAAGACCCATCTCCACAAATAAATAAATGAATAAATAATATTTATTTTATATAATTGTTAGGAAGACTAAATAAATATCTAAGGGGCCTGGCAAACCTAGATGTTTAATACAAACCAATTCACTTCCATCAGTTTCTTCATCTGACAAAAAGAAGAAAACAAAAAGAAAAAGAATAAACTGCCCACCTAGAATTTCATATCCAGCCAAACTAAGCTTCATAAGAGAAGGAGAGATAAAATCCTTAATAAACAAACAACTGCTGAGAGATTTCATCACCACCAGACCAGCCTTACAAGAGCTCCTGAAAGAAGCACTAAACATAGAAAGGAACAACCAGTACCAGCCACTACAAAAATGTGCCAAATGGTAAAAGGCATTGACACAATGAAGGAACTGTGTCAACTAATGGGCAAAATAACCAGCTAGCATCAAAATGGCAGGATCAAATTCACATATAGCAATATTAACCTTAAATGTAAATGGGCTAAATGCCCCAATCAAAAGACACAGACTGGCAAATTGGATAAAAAGTCAAAACCCATTGGTGTGCTGTATCCAGGAAACTCATCTCACCTACAAGGACACACATAGGCTCAAAATAAAGGGATGGAGGAAGATTTACCAAGCAAATGGAGAGCAAAGAAAAGAAGGAGCTGCAATCCTAGTCTCTCATAAAATAGACTTTAAACCAACAAAGATCAAAAGAGACAAAGAAGGGCATTAAATAATGGTAAAAGGATCAATGCAACAAGAAGAGCTAACTATCCTAAATATATATGCACCCAATACAGGAGCACCCAGATACATAAAGCAAGTTCTTAATGACCTACAAAGAGACTTAGACTCCCACACAATAATAGTGGGAGACTTCCACACTCCACTGTCAATATTAGACAGATCAATGAGACAGAAAATTAACAAGGATATCCAGGACTTGAACTCAGATCTGGATCAAGCAAACCCAATAGACATCTACAGAACTCTCCATCCCAAATCCACAGAATATACATTCTTCTCAGCACCACATCACACCTATTCTAAAATTGACCACATGATTGGAAGTAAATCACTCCTCAGCAAATACAAAAGAAAAGAAATCATAACAAACAGTTGCTCAGACCACAGTGCAATGAAAGTAGAACTCAGCAATAAGAAACTAACTCAGAACCCACACAACTTCATGGAAACTGAACAACCGGCTCTTGAATGTTCACTGAATAAACAATGAAATGAAGACAGAAATAAAGATGTTCTTCAAAACCGATGAGAATGAAGATACAATGTACCAGAATCTCTGGGACACATTTAAAGCAGTGTCTAGAGGAAAATTTATAGCAATAAATGCCCACATAAGAAGCAAGGAAAGATATAAAATTGACACCCTATGATCAAAATTGAAAGAGCTAGAGGAACAAGATCAAAAAACTCAAAAGCTAGCAGAAGACAAGAAATAAGTAAGGTCAGACCAGAATTGAAGGAGATAGAGACACAAAAAAAAAACCTTCAAAAATCAATAAATACAGCAGCTGGTTTTTTGAAAAGATCAACAAAATAGACTGCTAGCCAGATTAATAAAAAAGAAAAAAGAGAAGAATCAGATGCAATAAAAAGCAGTAAAGGGGATATCACCACTGATTCCACAGAAATGCAAACTACCATTAGAGATTACTACTATAAACAACTCTATGCACATAAACCAGTAAAACTGGAAGAAATGGATACATTCCTGGACAACTTGCACCCTCCCAAGCCTAAACCAAGAAGAAGTCAAAACCATGAATAGACCAATAACAAGGGCTGAAGTTGAGGCAGCAATTAATAGCCTACCAACCAAAAAAAAGGCCCAGGTCCAGATGGTTTCACAGCCAAATTCTACCAGACATACAAACAGGAGCTGGTACCACTCCTCTGAAACTATTCCAAACAATACAAAAAGAGGGAATCCTTCCCAAATCATTTTGAGACCAATATCATTCTGATACCAAAACCTGGCAGAGACTCAACAAAAAAAACACTTCAGGCCAATATCCATGATGAACACAGATGCAAAAATCTTCAGTAAAATACTGGCAGCCCAATTGCAACAGCACATAAAAAAGTTTATCCATTATAATCAAGTAGGCTTCATCCCAGGGATGCAAGGCTGGTTCAACATACACAAGTCTATAAACGCAATCCACCACATAAACAGAATCAAAAGCAAAAACCACATGATTATCTCAATAGATGCAGAGAAGGCCTTTGACAAAATTCAACAGCCCTTTAGGCTAAAAACTCTCAATAAACTAGGCATCGACAGAACCTATCTCAAAACAATAAAAGCTATTTACGACAAACCCACAGCTAATATCATACTGAATGGGCAAAAACTGGAAGCATTCTCTTTGAAATCTGAGACCAGTCAAGATGCCCTCTCTCACCACTCCTATTCAACATAGTATTGAAAGTTCTAGCCAGAGAAATCAGGCAAGAAAAAGAAATAAAGATATTCAATTACAAAAGATGGAAGTCAAATTGTCTCTATTTGCAGATGACATGATTGTATATTTAGAAGACCCCATTGTCTCAGCCCAAAATCTCCTGAAACTGATAAGCAACTTCAGCAAATTCTCAGGATACAAAATCAATGAGCAGAAATCACAAGCATTCCTATACACCAATAATAGACTTAAAGAGAGCCAAATCAAGAATGAACTGCCATTCATAATTGTTACAAAGAGAATAAAATACCTAGGAATATAACTAACAAAGGATATAAAGGACCTCTTCAAGGAGAACTACAAACCACTGCTCAAGGAAATAAGAGAGGACACTAACAGATGGAAAACATTCCATGCTCATGTTCCTAAACATTCCATGGTTAGGAAGAATCAATATTGTGAAAATGGCCATACTGCCCAAAGTAATTTATAGATTCAAAGCTATCCCCATCAAGCTATGACCCTCTTCACGGAACTGGAAAGAAACCACCTTAAACTTCATATGGAACCAAAAGAGAGCCTGCATAGCAAGTCAATCCTAAGCAAAAAGAACAAAACTGGAGGCATCACACTACCTGATCTCAAACTATACTACAAGGCTATGGTAATCAAAACAGCATGGTACTGGTACCAAAACAGAGATATAAACCAATGAAACAGAACAGAAGCCTCAGAGGCAATGCCACACGTCTACAACAATCTGATCTTTGACAAACCTGAAAAAACAAGCAATGGGGAAAGGATTCTCAGTTTAATAAATGGTGTTGGCAAAACTGGCTAGCCATGTGCAGAAAGCAGAAACTGG
This sequence comes from Callithrix jacchus, assembly GCF_049354715.1. Taxonomy (NCBI): domain Eukaryota; kingdom Metazoa; phylum Chordata; class Mammalia; order Primates; family Cebidae; genus Callithrix; species Callithrix jacchus. Next base: position 38,302,447 of record NC_133514.1, read on the forward strand.
ACCCCTTCCTGACACCTTACACTAAAATTAACTCCAGATGGATTAAAGACTTAAACATAAGACCTAACACCATAAAAACCCTAGAAGAAATCCTAGGCAAAACCATCCAGGACATAGGAGTAGGCAAGGACTTCATGACTAAAACACCAAAAACATTGGCAACAAAAGCCAAAACAGACAAATGGGATCTAATTAAACTCTGGAGCTTCTGCACAGCAAAAGAAAGAATCATTAGAATGAACCAGCAACCAATAGAATGCGAAAAAATTTTTTGCAATCTACCCATCTGAAAAAGGGCTAATATCCAGAATCTACAAGAAACTAAAACAGATTTATAAGAAAAAAACAACCCCATTCAAAAGTGGGCAAAGGACATGAAAAGACACTGTTCAAAAGAAGACATATATGAGGCCAACAAACATATGAAAAAATGCTCATCAACACTGGTCATTAGAGAAATGAAAATCAAAACCACATTGATATACCATCTCACGCCAGTTAGAATGGCAATCATTAAACAATCTGGAGACAACAGATTCTGGAGAGGATGTGGAGAAATAGGAACACTTTTACACTGTTGGTGGGAGTATAAATTAGTTCAACCATTGTGGAAGACAATGTGGCGATTCCTCAAGGACCTAGAAATAGAAATTCCATTTGACCCAGCAATCCCATTACTGGGTATATACCCAAAGGACTATACATCATTCTATTATAAAGACATATGTACACGTATGTACATTTTGGCACTGTTTACAATAGCAAAGATCTGGAACCAACCCAAATGCTCATTGATGATAGACTGGACAGGGAAAATGTGGCACATATATACCATGGAATACTATGCAGCCATAAATAACGATGAGTTCATGTCCTTTCTAGGGTCCTTTGTCCTTTCCAGATGGATGAGTCTGGAAACCATCATTCTCAGCAAACTGACACAAGAACAGAAAATCAAACACCGCATGTCCTCACTCATAGGCGAGCGTTGAACAATAAGAACAAATGGACACAGGGAGGGGTGCATCACACACTGGGGTCTGTTGAGGGGGAATAGGGGAGGGACGGCAGTGGGTAGGGAGGTTGGAGAGGGATAACAGGGAGAGAAATGCCAGATATAGGTGATGGGGGAATGGAGGCAGCAAACCACATTGCCATGTATGTACCTATGCAACAATCCTGCATGTTCTGCACACGTACCCTAGAACCTAAAGTGCAATTATATATATGTGTGTGTGTGTGTGTGTGTGTGTGTGTGTGTGTGTGTATACACACACACAGAAAGCAGAGCATTGAGACAGAGAGTAACTGGGGAGTTGCTAGGTGCAGTCACCTGAAGACCTAGAAAGAAGAGTGTGTCAGGCAGAGGTAACTGCAAGTGCAAAGACCCTGGGCTGGAAGCGCTAAGTACGTTCTAGAGATACTGTTGTTGGTGTAACTGTAGTTTAATAAACAAGGGGGCAAGTCCTGGGAGATGAGGTCAAATGTCCATCTATAGAAGGCATAAGGTCTTTCGGTCAATAGATGTTTGCCAGTTGGTAAATTATTTACATTGAAAAATAATAAAAAACTGTTGTCCCCTGTCCTGGAGGCAGTGTGGTAGAGTGGGGAGAATTCCACTCTGGGAGTCAGGAGAACTCTAGTTATCTGCTCAGATCGATTAACATCATGAACTTTCATTTTCTCATCGGAAAGTAGAAAAAGGGCCCTGCTTTGGAGGTGCTGGTGAGAATCAACCGCAGCAGTAACTGGATACAGTGGCTCAGGCCTGTAATCCTAGCACTTCAGATCACCTGAGGTCAGGAGTTCAAGACCAGCCAGGCCACCATGGTGAAATGCCATCTCTACCAATAATGAAAAATTTAGCTGGATGTGGTGGTGTGTGCCTGTAATTCCCACTACTCAGGAGAATCACTAGAACCTGGGAGGTGGAGGTTGCAGTTAGCTGAGATACAACACTGCACTCCAACCTGGATGACAGAGTGAGACTCCATCTCAAAAAAAAAAAAAGAAAAAGAAAAAATTCATCAGTGTACACAAAAAATTACAGCATATTATCTGGCACATGGGGTCGTCAAAAACTGGGAGGCATTTGTATTTCTAGCCTGAGCATTATGGGACCTCAGGCAAGTTCCTTAAGAATAAAAGGACAGATATCATTTATTGAGTATCTACAAAGGGCAGGCCCCTGCACTGGGCAATGTTCATGGGATACATCTGTTTCCCGATTTGTGCTATGAGGGGGCAGGACCAGGTGATACACAAGATTCCATAAGCTTAAACATTTTCCAAGGGACCACCAAGCCAGGAGAGACAAGGGATGTCATTCCAAGGACACCCAGGACAAGAGCGGTGGCAGGCAGGGCCTAAGGAACACGGGTCTGCAAGAGTTTCCAAAAGTCCACAGGGTGCCCATGATGGTTAATACGAGGTGCTGGCTTGACTGAATTGAGGGATGCCTATTAGCCAGTGAGGCATCATTTCCAGGTGCATCTGTGAGGGTGTTTAAGAGGAGACTGGTGAGCGAGCCAGTGGACCAAGAGAGAAAGACCTGCCTTCAGTCTAGGGGGCAGCATCCCACAGGTTGTTGGGTTGGGGGCAGCTGGGAGATAACAGGTGGAAGGGAGGGAATACTCAGCTCCCTCTTGCTTCCTCTCTGTGTCTCAGCACAAGATGCCTTTTTCTCCTCCTGCCTTCGGACATCATACTCCAGGTTCTCTGGCCTTTGGACTCTGAGATGTGCACCAGTGGCCTCTCAGGGGGCTTTCAGGCCTTTGGTCTCAGACTAGGGGGCTACACTGTCAGTTCCACTGATTCTGTGGCTTTCAGACTCAGACTGAATCATGCTACAACCTCTCAGGTGCTCCAGTTTACAGACATCCAGTCGTGGGACATCACCTTTTTAAGCATGTGGGCCAATTCTTACTAAATTCCCTTCCCCGTGTATGCTGTTGTTTCTATTCCTCTGGGCAGAATCAAGCTTGACTCAGGCCCACCACCCTGCCATGGTGCAGCAGGTACACTCTGAGCTTGGGCCTGCCTCATGTAACAGTAATGTGCTCCAGAAAGCTACTTCTCCATTTCCCTCAGTAAATGTTCCATTCCCCACTACCAGGTGCCACTCAGTATACCTGGTCCAACCACCTCTACTAGTCCTTCAAATCTTCAGCAGGATCTTGGCACTGTGTAAGGCCTTGGCATTGCACATCAGACAGCAATGGCCTGGGGAAAACAGCCTGTGGGTCCCTGCCTCCTGCACCATCACCCATCCTACACCTATACATTTTTACCCAAGAGGAGGCAGCTACAATAAAAATCTGGTGTGTCTGATGATAAAATGTAACCTGAGAGCTGAGTGTGGAAGAAGGCTTATGAGGTTTCAGTTTCCACAGAGTTACAGCCCCAGGTATCAAAAATGAGTCTCTTGTGGACTTCCTAAATGTATAACATCTGGGAAGATCATGGCATGGACTGGAGAGGGCACTATCTGTGACCTAAGGACATAGAGTTCTTGGGACAATCATTTAAATTCTCATAAAGTTATGTCTTTGTTTTGCATGGGCTTGCGACCATGTAGTGACTTGCGGGACTCACCTAGGACAGGAAGCTTTTGTCCTGTCTGTAACAGTAACAGTAGTGATAGTCATTTCCATTTTCTGAGTACCTGGTATATCTCAAGCTCTACAGACATTTAACTCCCATACATATTATTCTCATTTAAGCTACACAACCAGCCCAGTTTGTAGATGAGAAACGGAGACTATAAAAAGTGAAACATGGAAGATCATTAGCCAAATTAATGTTGGAGCAGGAACTGGAACACAGTCCTATCTGATGCCAAAGCCCAAATTCTTGTTTTTGTTTTTTTTTTGTTTTGAGAAGGAGTTTCACTCTTGTTACCCAGGCTGGAGTGCAATGGCGTGATCTCGGCTCACCGCAGCCTCCGCCTCCTGGGTTCAGGCAATTCTCCTGCCTCAGCCTCCTGAGTAGCTGGGATTACAGGCATGCGCCACCATGCCCAGCTAATTTTTTGTATTTTTAGTAGAGACGGGGTTTCACCATGTTAACCAGGCTGGTCTCGATCTCTTGACCTCGTGATTCACCCGTCTCGGCCTCCCAAAGTGCTGGGATTACAGGCGTGAGCCACTGCGCCTGGCCCCAAATTCTTTCTGTTGCACCCGTCTTACCTCTCAGAATGAAATGGAAAGTCTTCACAAGACTCTACCCAGTGGAGGTAGGCCCAGCCCCAAGGGGCCTGTGGAGAGAAAGGCAGACCCAGGCCAGAGCTGGCCCTCCCGGGAGCACTCTGTGTTATGTTCCTCAAGGGAATTCAGTGCACCCTGAGCTTAGGACAAGAGAAGACCTTCACCTTCCCCTCCTAGCAAAATATTTGCTTGTTTGTGAAAAAAAGGTCCAAACTCAGCCCAAGTCATGAGCCTTCATTATGTCTTTGTCTTTCCTATTGAAGTCAATACTCCTTCCCCTGATGAAAGTCCAGAAACTTTCCCACTAGAAGAAATCTGTTCCTTCTTTCTTCCATCTTCTTTCCTTCTTCTTTCCCTGCCTCCCTCCTTTCTGTTCTTCCTCCCAGGATCCCTCCCTGTCCTCCCCGCTGGGGAACTCTCCTTGGCTTCATCTCTACAGGAAACCTGAAGACGGCAGCAGGGAAATTCTTCCAGCAGCTCTGCTCTTCTCAAACCTGGGGAGAGTGATTTTCCTCCTCACCCCTCGAGGGCTTCTCTCCTGCTCTGGCACTTCCCCAGCCTTCACAAAAGAGGCTGCGGGTGAGGGTTTTTCCATTTAATTTCATTTTTCATCATTTTTACCCTTTTTGGATGGTTCACATCTGAGGGTCTCGGTGGATTAACTGGCCAATCAGATTTCATTATGAGCCCAAGTAGTTCTTATCATTAAACCTGTAATTTATTTCTTCTGTGTTTCATAAAATGTGAAATATTACCATTCTCCAGGAGCTTGAAGAGTGCAGGGATGCTCCATTAAGTTCAACACTGCTCCTCCATAAGAGGCTGTAATTATATGCGGATTTTTTTTAACAGCTAAGTTTCTACTTGCAGATGCTAACAAAAGAAATAAGCTTTTAATCCAAACATAATTAATATGAATTACCTCCCTGGTACACCCTGGCTTTGCACCATTAAACTTAATTTTTGTTTTGCATGATAATTGTGTTATCATTACCGTTTATAGGAGAACTCGGGGACACTCACTTTGTTTTCAGTCAAGACCAATGGGACTGGGAATGACTTCCCTCCCCTCTGCCAGCCAGACGCCTGTTGGCCAGCCTTCCTGAGCCGTCCCTCCCACCCCTGTGGCCTAGGGAGGCTGGGGTCTTGGGCTGCATTGCCAGCTGAAGATCTTGCTTCAATGAAAAAAGGAAACAGATTCCTACTTACACATTGGAGGATTTGCCACCCTGGAGACAGGCTCAGCCAGAGTCGCTGCTTAATCATCAGCATCACCATCATTATTATCATAATTGCTATTATTGTTCCTAACAGTAATGAGTACCACACAATTTCTCTGCAGCATGCTCCAGCTACCCTGCTAGTGGTTATTTCTCACGACTATCTGGGGACCCTGGACTCTGGATTAGTTAAGCAAAGCCCAGAAAAATCTTAGATTGAGCTCCAAAGCCCTGAGTCTTATTAAGGGTTCTGTTCATGACTGTTCAAGATCAGTTGATTCTCTCTTACCTCTGTATGCCTCAGTCTCCCTCTCTGCCTCCCACTCTATGACAAACATTCATATGTTTTTTGAATCTGAGAAGGAAACTGAAAATAATACTTTTTCTTTAATCAAAGAGTTTTTAAATACCTCCTATGGACTAGATACTAGATAGATTACATAGATAGATGATAGATAGATAGATAGATAGATAGATAGATAGATAGATAGATGATAAATAGATAATTGATGATAGATCGATTCATGATAGATTGGTATACAGATAATAGATAGATACATAGATGATTGACAGATAGATAGACATCCCATGACCCCTGTCATCAAGGACTTTTCAATCTAGAGGAAGGAGGAATATAGACACCCAAATGTTTAAGAAAAAGAGAAATTAAATGACAACACAAAACATACCTAAAATGACAAATGGAGTGCCTGAGAGTGTGAGCATTCATGGAAGAAGAGATTGCAAAAGTTCTCAGGGAAGACTTAGAGTAGGAGCAAGAGCTTGGCTGTACTCCACGCATGGGGAGAATTTAGGGAGGTGACACTGTGGTGCAGAAGGGATGAGAAGGGTGAACACAGGCCTGGAGGAGGGAACCAACCTGGCTACAGCAAGATCTTCTGGCAGAGGCATAGGAGATGGGCTAGAAAGGTAACCTGGAGGCAACGTGAAGAGTTCTGAGTGCCAGATCAGGTCATGGAGAGACATGAAATAATCTCAAATGACAGGGAGGTCCTTGTGGAAGTGGCATCATCAGCTGGTCAGCCTGGGGCACCTGGCAGGTGGGTTAGACAAGGAAGAGGCCTAGGCCAGGAAGGTAGGGAACCATGGCAACCATGGGCAGCAATGAGGGCTCAAATTGAGTGGAAGAAGAGGACTAAAAATAAGAAATACCTAAAAGAGAGTCCATGGTACTTGGTAAGGGAAAGGAGAGAGAGAACAGAAGATGGAATGCCTGGGAACTCACATTATTTAACAGAAATGATCACTCTAGGTGCTCTGCAGTACAGAGCACTCAAAACATAACACTAGGTGCCTCACATAAAGTCAGCACTCATGACTACTGGCTCCTGCTACCTATCAGTATTAGTATTACTAGTAATTATTAATTTGTATTATAATAATTCTAATACTATACCATTTTGTCCTCCCAGTGTCCCTGTACAATTGTCCAGGATACTCTCTTACATATATTATATAATTGGGCAAAGGAAATTCACTGAGAAATAGAGGAGTTATCAAAATGAGATTTATTTTTCAGTGGCCAAGCAACAACCATTGGTCTTCAGGGTCTTTCCTCAAAAATTTGCTTTAAAAATTAAAATGGTAATAATAAGCAGTGCCCAGACCAGGCCCCCACCTCAGTCACAAAGCTAGGAGAGTTCTCCCACACAGGAGCCATGTCACTCAGGGGTCCTTTGTTCACAACTCTCTCTCTCTCTCCCCTCTAGGCTGGTGAAAGTAAGAGTTAAAATATTTATTGTTTTTCAAGCACACTGGACCCTGAGGAGCTGAAGGCTAGTGTTGAAGATCCTTTACCATGTTATTGGTCCCATTTTTCTGGTCAATCTGGCCTCCAGCAGCTTGGATAATGTATTGCTTGCAGAGAGGTTTTGCTGTAGCAAAGACTTTTCTATGAAATTCAGTCTCACCAATGACCCAGAAACTGTAAATAGAGAATAAATTTTAATTAGAAGATCAATGCGGCAAACTGGGTTCTTGGCCCAAATAGACCAAATGTAATTTAGTGGTACAATCAGTATAAAGTTTTAGCCCATGAGGAAGGGAGATATGATACCACTAAGTAAATGGGTAAGAATAAAAATGTAGAAAAACATGAAAGAATAAAATCTAACAGGAAGAGACCCACAAATGCAGAGTGAATCACAAGGTGAAAGTGGGTGAGCAGGAAGAGCCAAATGCTTTGCAGTGTGGTGGGATTGTGCCTGCTGTGTGTTATAGCTTTTAAGAACAGTCAGCATGAGAATATAATGAGAAACCATGGGCAACACAGCAGAGACCCAGCAAGACCCAGCAAGCAACCATCCCATGGGATCGAGAGTTGGCCCCAACTCAGCACTGCATCCTCTTTGGAGCTAACCAGATAACTGGGAAATGTGAATAAAGAAGTGATACAAAGAGCTGGAGAGGAGGGCCTATGAAACAACTGCAGAGCCCAGAATTATTGAGTCCAGAGTGGGAAAGTCTAGGAGAGGGCCTGAGTTGATTTAACTGTAGACTTCAAGCCAATGATAGGCTGTCTTATTAGCCAGGAATGGTGCCAGCTGGTCCTCTCCAAGTCTCCTGAGGAGAAAAGAGCAAGGAATCAATATGCCAACCCCAGATTTGTCTCCTTGCAAGTACTGGCTTTGAAACCTGTGATGGTGGATGATGCTTGGTAGGTACAACGTGTGTTGCTTCAGTGATGGAGGCACTGAAGGCCCTGACTTTGCCACAATGCAACATACCTGATATGGTTTGTATGTGTGTCCCCTCCAAATTTCATGTTGAAATGTGACCTCCAATGTTGCATTAAAGAAGAGGTGGGTGTAGCAGGAGGTGGACCTAGTGGGAGGTGTTTGGATCTCGGGGGCAGATTCCTCATAAACGGCTTGGTGTCCTCCCCATGGTAATGAGTGGTAATGGATGATTAATGAGTTCACAGGAGTCCTGGTTGTTTAAGAGAGCCTGGGACCTCCTTCCCCTCTCTCTTGCTCCCTCACTCACCATGTGACAAGTGTACTTCCCCTTCACCTAATGTCATGAGTAAAAGCATACTGAGGCCTCATTGGAAGCCAAGCAGATGCTGGTGTCCTGCTTCCTGTATACGCCTACAGAACCATAAGCCAAATAAACATCTTTTCTTTATAAATTACTCAGCCTCCGGTATTTCTTTATAGCAGCACAAGAATAGACTAACACAATACCAATGCAGCAAAATTGCAGTTGTACAAAGAGGCCATCATACTCTTTACTTATCATATGTCCTACTGTGTTATATGGATATTTTATTCATTAAGCAGAAAGCACAAATTCTGAAACTTACATAAACTGCATAAAAACACAAATTTATTTAGACCAAGACCTTTATATAATTATTTAATAAAATAATATTCATATCAAATAATTTCTGGCAGATGCATGAAAAAAGAAAGATTTATTAAATAAAGTTTTTACACCATTCTTACCCATGGTCTCGACTTGAATTTTGTTATTTTTTTCTTCCAGTCACTTCTCTATATTCTAGTGGAATTTTAACCTAATTATAACCATTCTATGTGTCATCATTTCCCAAAACTCTCTCCTGCAGAACACCAGCGTTCAAAGATGGTAATAGACGTTGGCTGGATAAAGGGCTCCAGGGTGAAATAAGTTCAAGAAGCAATAGGTTAAGCCACAGCACTTCTCAGAACCTTCAGTGCTGATGAGCATCATGAAGTCTTGAGAGGGGCATATGATACCAAGTACTTCTAAATATATTTGACACAGGAATAGTGTTCCGAAAAACTTGCTTGGAAAAAATGCTACTCTACAATTTTGTATTCTTATCATAATCATTTCTGTATTTTTTTACAAACTTCCTTCACATCTATATTAGTGAATTCTCACACTGCTAATAAAGACATATCCAAGACTGGGTACTTTATAAAGAAAAGAGGTTTAATTGACTCACAATTCAGCATGGCTGAGGAGGCTTCAGGAAACTTAAAACCATGGCAGAAGGGGAAGCAAACACATCCTTCTTTACATGGCAGCAGGAAGGAGACGTCCCGAGCAAAGAGGGAAAAGCCACTTATAAAATCCTTTGATCTTGTGAGAATTCACTCACTATCTTGAGAACAGTAGCATGGGGGCAACTGCCCACATGATTTAATTACCTCCCACCAAGTCCCTCCCACGACAAGTGGAGATTATGGGAACTACAATCCAAGATGAGATTTGGGTGAGGGCACAGCCAAACCATATTAACATCCTTTTAAATCACTGCATAATAATCTACTAAGAAGATATGCCCTTGGTTATTTAACCATTCTGCTCTACTTAGACATTTCAATTATTTTCAAATTTTTGCTAATATAAATAAAACTGCAGCTAACATCTTTTGGTATTGTAGGTTTAAAAAAACTTGAAATGTGTTTAGGTTTGATTTCCTAGGACAGACTCCCAGAAGGAGAATTACTGGGTCAAAGGGTACATATGTTTTAAGTTCATTGAACACGATACGAATTTGTTTTTCAGCAAGTCTGTATCCATTTTCACTATCTGGCAGCGTGTGACAGAGCCCACATGACATACCCAGAGGAAGGCAAGTTTCCAGAAGGCTAAAAGTGGGGCCACTGATGGCTACTTTCAACAACCTTCATCAGCACACCCCTGGTGACAGCCTGTGCAGCTGTCAGAGCAATTGCCAACTCTCTCCTCTTTCACCTGCATCTCTCTCCCTCAGCTTTTAAAACACAGGCTCATCAAGGGCTCCAGTTTGTGCAGTTTCTGAGCTAATCCCACAGAGTAAAGCACCCAACAGTGTCCCTTGTCACTAAATCCACAGGACACAAAAAAGAGGTCCTGTTCCCAGTAGAGTGCTAGTAAATGCAACCCAAGGGGAAAAACCACCCTGATTTGTAGCATTTGCCACTTCCTGTAGTGTAAACTCTCATCACAGCTGATTTCTAGCTAACAGCTTACCAGCGTAATGTCACAGAACTTGGAACTGGACAGACATGTGCATAGCAGGCTCTTGTGAGCCAGTGGGGCCAGCCTCAGACATCATTGTTTGTTTATCTCTGGTCCGTTGAATTTGTCTCTCTTCTCCTCTGTACTTGACTTCCCACCCCATATGGATTCTCCTCCACATCTGACTACATGAAGGATTAAGGATAGCAGAGGCCTGAATCTCCCACAGCCCTGAGCCACCATACTGTCACAGTCATATGACATTTGGGCTTCAACTTGATTCACTAGAGAGGTCAGTGGGATTCAGATCCCAAGTACCCTCGCCCACAGACAACTTAACCCTGTGGCATCAACTCAGGCTGCCCTGCTGTGCAGCTGTTCCCCCTCCTCCAGCCTCTCTGTTCTTACTTCAGAGTCTTAGACTGTCTTACCTCACACCCCTGCTCACTGGCTCCTCATCTTCCACTCCACTTTGAGATTTACCAAGCTCCTGACATTTCCTTTGCGTCCAGTTTCCCAGCCAGCATTTACCCCATGGATCTGACAACAAATTCCATTTTCACATGAGTGGACAAAATGAGAGATTTTAAAATTACTCTTTCTCCCTCTGGCTATTCCAGAAACTCCCTTTGCCAACCCCCTCAAGCCCCCATGAACATGTATTCACCCACTGAGGATTGAATAGACCCTCTAGTCTGTAAGTGGGCCCTGGTACCCTGCCAGCCCCCATCCCCAGGACCATTTACTATTCACTGCATCCTTCATTGAGTATGGCCAGAGATTCTTCACTTCCAGACTTGAGACTATCAGATGCCCAAACTGAACTCTTGGTTGGAACATCTTGCTGTGTGTTCCATCCATCTGACTTGATCACCCGTGGCTATCTATTCCCAGATTATAACTGGAAATCACCCTGGCCCCTTGAGAAATCCCAGCTGCCACCCAAGCCATGACCTGCGGGACAAGGGGAGCCTGCCATTCCTAGTGTCAGGAATCTCTACGAGAAAGCACTCTCCCCACTGCATACACATGATGTTGTCCTGAGTGTGACCTAACTGTCCCTACTGCATCCTTTCCCTCCCACAGTCAGTAGGGACAGCCTTATCATTCTCTTGTGTCAGTCTCAGCTGGGAAGAGCAAGCTGAGATTGCAAAAGAGGGCTGAAGTGAAAAAATGCAAGAGGAAAAGGAAATGGAGAAAACGCTATGGCCAAGTGGAAAGGAACCATCGAAGGTAATAAGATGATGGAATATGCTACGGTCTCCAACATTCTATTGGGAGTTCCAGACTTTAAAGAACATAAATGATGTCTTTTACCTAAAAACAGAGAAATGAATGGATCGCTTTTAAGATCCCTACCAGGATCCACATTCCAGCTAAGAGCATTGTTGCCCCATCTAAACACGTGTATGAAATAGTTAACAGCAATATTCTCAAGTTGAATCAGGGAGGATGCTTCACAATGCTACAGGGAAGCATATGGATCCCCATATTTTTTACCGAAGGCAATCTATTCTAAGCCTGGGCTCAATCTGGAAATTACTCTTCCCCAAAATGAGCCGAGCTCAAACACCTTCACCCTGTCACAGTACAGGGCACTGTGCTGAATGTGGGGCAGCCAGCAGGGAGTAGCAGCAAGAAACAGAAAGACAGGATCATTCAAATCCACATCCCATGGAAAGTAAAGCTGGCAGTTGGCATTTGGCTGATCACATTAGAGGAAGCACCTTTTCTATGTATCCCAGGTAAAGATTCGGGAAACCTAGAGGATTTACTTCAACAGAGACAGATAACTTTCTGTGGTTAGGAAGGATGCCCTCAATGCAAGAAACGCCATATCCCAACCAAAACCACTGGAGAAACAAGCATATCTTGTTCATCCTGTGCACAAGGCACAGGAGAAAAAAAAATATCATAATGTGGAAGAAGAAAAATACAGAGTAAATCATAATAAAAATGAGGCCCCCCTCCTCCTCACCCCAGCCACACATGGTTTGGTTAATTCCTTAATGGGGATGTAGTGTAATTAATACCAAAACTCCACTGTATAATTACTGCATGTAATTATGCTTGAGTAACTGTAAAGCAAATCATATATAGTTTGCATGCCATAGTGTAAGTTTTCAATTAATCTTTTTGGGGGAAGGCTGGGTGGGGGACTTTATAATATTCTTCAGTAAAGAACACCTCTAGGAATAGACACATCAGACAAATCTTCCTGGACATTTCATTCTAGACTGTGATGCCCAGAATTGCCTAACCCAGCAGCTGCATCCCCTACAGAATTCTGCCTTTAGAGACTCATTTCTGCCTGGTAGACCAGCCCAGGGAAGGAGCAGCTCACAGGGACAATAAGCAACAACAGGCTAATCCAGAAACTGCCTCAGAATTAAGGTCCCCTTGTGGTGGCCCAGCTGCTGAGCTCTTGCGTGGCCTCTGCAGACTGTGTCTGTGCATCCCTGGCCCTTCACCCTGGGAGGCTGAATGTCCTCAACCTGTGTGTTTCTCTGTTCTCATAGGCTCTACACCCCTCCCCGAGGGTCTGAATGCTCTTTACATTCCCTTCCTGGTTCTCAGAGTATGATCCATCACATTCAACAGAGGAAGGAATACAGGCCTCCAACTACTCCAAAATGCAAACCACATGTAGTTAACAAAACCAGGCCTCTGTACGATGCACTTTGTGTTTTGTGCTAGCGAGTGAGTCTCAAGAGAGACGAAGAGATCTGGATGGTGGTCTATAGAAGAATCCTAGAGAATTCGGGTTGGAGGGAGCTAGCCAGATTTCAGGAGACCTTTTCCCTGGCTCCCACTTTCTTCCCACTAACCGTCCCCGCCATGCAGGTGCTTCTTGCGTGGGCCCTTTCCACAGTCCTGGAATATCTGCTCACTCCTCCAGGTGCTGCTCTCACTCCCGGCACCACCCCCTTCTCACCCCTACACTCCATTCCCTGGAGTGGCTGCAAGAATCTTTTCCAGGAGCACATGCCTTTGTCTCAGATGTGAAGACTGCCTGAAAACTAAACTAATTATTTAATGTTGGAGAAACCTCTAATTCTCTCTTACCAACTGAACTCAACATCTGTGGGCCCTTCCCCTCTTTGCCCTTGGAAATGCCTCTCCCCTGTCCATCATCCAACTCTTCATCCATGGGCTTTCTTTTTTCTTGAGACTGAGTCTCGCTCTGTTGCCCAGGCTGGAATGCAGTGGCATGATCTTGACTCACTGCAACCTCCACCTCCCAGATTCAAGCAATTCTCCTGCCTCAGCCTCCTGAGTAGCTGGGATTACAGGCACACACCACCACGCCCGGCTAATTTTCATATTTCTTTAGTAGAAACAGGGTTTCACCAGGTTGGCCAGGCTGGTCTTGAACTCCTGACCTTGTGATTCACCCACCCAAAGTGCTTGGATTATAGGCGTGAGCCACCGGGCCCAACCGGGATTTCTTGTCCCAAATCCCTCCCTCCACTCCTGGGCTTCCCACAGCACTGGGTCTGAGTAGCTGAGCCTTGAAGGTCAGATGTCCAGACCTGAGTCTTCTGCTGCTGATCAAGAACCCAAGCAGTGAACTCCTGACACCTTCCCTCTAGCCCCCTCACCTCTCAGAGTCTAAAGATTTGACCTCCTTCAAGAATCTCTCAGGCAAGCAGTGGCCCCTCCCACACCTCAAACTCCAGAGGGAGTCAGCAGGGTTCAGAGGGCAGCCAGTGCCCTGCTCACTCATGCAGCCACCACTCTCTCCCCTCCAGCAGCCCCGGCACCTCCACAAGGACTTATTAGATAGAGAGAAAGGGACAGAACCATCCCCATCTGCCCCGCAGTCCCCCCACCTCCTGTTCCCGCAGTCAGCCTTCAAAGGCCACCCTTAGCCAGAGTAAGTGACACTAAAAACAGCGATCCCCCCGCTTCCACCCCACCCCCGCCTGCCCACTGATAATAATGGGCCAAGACACTTTTATTATCATTATTAATTAGCACTTTCAAGCAATGGAATTAAATCAATATGGTGGACTGAAACTAATTTTAACAAGCCATTGAGATCAATCATTGGGACTTTTATCTACATAAATGCCACTAAACTCAGCTCGTTAGTGTAACATTAGCTGGGAAGAAAAAGAAGGGAGACTGGCGGGGTTTTAATTAGGAAGACATAAACCGAGCCACAATTTTTCTTCTTTGATTTGCTTTTAATCTCGTCTGCAAAGCTCTTCTGGTGCTGCCCAGGCTGATTTTCAGTCCCAGGCCACTTGAGTAGAAAGAGGAGGGGACGGAGTGATGAGAAGTGAGGGGTGAAAGGCTGGGAAAACTGCAGATGATCCCTTCCCCAGGGGCACCCCAACATAAGTGGGGCCATCACCCCACTGACCCTGTGCCCTCAGATCCTCACAGTCAGTGCTGACCACTGCTTCCTTTAGATTCACCTTTGTTTAGCATTAACTCATTTATGCATTACATGAAAACTATTTATGTTTATTTATTTAGTCAATGAACAAGAGACAAGCACTTAATATGTGCCGGTCGCCTGCTCACTGTTCTAACAGAATTAAAGTTAAAATGTGTATACTAGCAATCAAATTTCTGAGGCGGAGGTCCTAGATCTTGGCAACCAAAACAAGATACCATCAACTTGGGGCTTTGTCTGTGCAGCCAATGTGGCTTCACGGGCCATATGTCCTTTAGTCTCATTGTTTCGCCTCTGTAAGCAAGTTACTCAGAACCTCCAAGCTTGTTTTCTCATCTGTAAAGCAGGGAAAATAGAATAACATCTGCATCCAATGGGTGCAGGTAAGGGTTAGATGAACCAATGAGTGGAAAGCACTTGACCATTGCCTTGCACAGCTGGGTGCTCAATAAGCATGAACTCTAAGCGCAATTCATTATTCTGCTGCCTCAGCCATACTTTTTTCATGCTAAAAACAATTTAAACAGTGCTTTCTATTTACAAAGCCCTTTCATAAGTGTTATCCTACTTCTCAGGACAACCACTCCCACCTAATAATAGACAAGAAACTAGGAACATACTAAGTCACTTTCTTGAATGGCAGCTGCCAGGGACTGGGGGCAGGGGATAGGGAGATATTGGTCAAAAGGTACAGAATTTCAGTTAGACTGGGTAAGAACGTTCTAGAGATCTATTGTACAGCATTGTGACTACAGTTAATAATAATATAATGTATACTTGAAAATCCCTAAGAGATTGGATCTCAAATATTCTCACCAAAAAACAAAATTAACTATATGAGGTGTTAGATATGTAAATTAGCTTGATTGCAGTACTCATTTTAATATGTACAAATATTAAAACAATATGTTATACATCATAAACATATAAAATTTTTATTTGTCAATTATACCTCAATAAAGCTGGAAAAAATTAAATAAAGTCACTTTGCTAAGATTACAGTTTGTAAGTTATGAGACCAGGACTCACACCCAGGTCTTCCAGGTCTTCTTCCCCTGTCAAGTGTCCTTTCTTTATAAAACCTATCTATTCAATAAACAAACAACAACAAAAACCCTGCTGTTTTGTTTAATTACACTTTAAAACTAGTTTGAAGTTTTGGCATTACTCTAAAGTCCCTTCCATATCCTGGCATCTGTGGCCTTATTAGTCATACTTATAAGCTACCCTAGTTCTAGAGGCCCTGGATTTTAAAAAAAGCAAAACTAATTCACTACACTGTGGTGACTGTGAAATGTGGGCCATGAATCTGAGAACTGACCAGATTGTCTGCAACCTTCTGGCTTTTTGCTAGATGCCTTACCCTGGGGTGATACATCACTACAGCGTCTCCTGATGAACACCAGGACAGGTCGTGGGAGAACGGAGGAGCCCCAGGACCCAAAGAGAGCATCTTGGATGCCTCCCTTTGTCCTTAGGGTTGCTTGTCTGTTCTTGTGTAGTTAGCCAAGTTCTCCAGCCACAGAAGCTTGGGGGAAAGCAAGTTTACATATTTCACAGTCACAGATCTGGTAGCCTGCAGTGCGGTGAAGTAGCTTAAACTCGAGAATTTCCTTTCTGGAGAGCCCCTACATCTGGCTCCCCCCCGCCAAAACACATGGTGGATGGCTGCAGGCCTTGATGGTAGAATCCTTGAGACAGGTGGGACTGCAGCCCCCCAGTGCTCCAGCAAGCTGTCCACGCACATAGATCCATGGGAAAGTGCATCATTCAGACATCATGAGATGGAACTGCCTTGCATTTCTAACTTTCATCCCGGGGCTGTATTTTGACTTAGAGACTAGATGTTTCAATTGCCCTCAATACTCAAGACTTCTTCTTGAACCAAATTTCTCACCATCCCAATCCCTCATCATCTCCCGGCTCCAAAGAAATTCTAACAAATTTTAACCCAAATTCTAACAATGAAGAGAATCCCAAATTCTAACAATGAAATCACCATTCTCAGGGTCTCTCAGACTCAGGACCTTGCCGTTGATTTTTAAAATTCCTTCATCATAATTCTCCAAATTCAAAAAAAATAGGTGTAGATGTAAACTAACTAGGTAGAAGGTATAGATCTCAGTTTATGGCTGTTCTCATCTCAGATTTGGAAATCGACAGCAGTTCCCAAATTTGTCTCCTCAATAATAGGGTCTTCCCTGATCAGTTCTTCTAAATCAGAGGATGGCAAACTTCTCGAAAGGGAAAGACAGCAAATATTTTAGGCTTTGAGTCTGTATTGCAAATATTACAGTTTCTGTTGTAACTATTTAGTCGGGTGTTGCAGTATAATAGCAGCCATAGACATAAATGAATGTGTGTGGCTGTGGTCTAATAAAGCTTTATTTACAAAAACAGGTGGCAGACTGGATTTGGCCCAGGGGTTGTGATATGCCAACTTCTGTTCTATATTCTTCTCACATTAATCTTAAACACCATAGTCCCTATCATTTTGCAGTGTTTGCAAAAGCGTAATTAGGTCCAGAAATAAGATGTGAACTCCAGTCGTCTATAGCAGACATTGTTGAGACTTGGCCTCATAGTCCTTAGTCCATTGCTGAGTTCATCTGTGGCCTCAGGGCACAGCTCCCAGAAGTACTGAGAACTTCTAAGCTATCCCCACACCTCTCTGTCTCTCTGCCTGAGGGCTTTCTCTAGTAGCTGGGAAACTGCTCGGCTCCTGGGCAGCCCAGAAATAACCAGGGATTCAACACTATCTAGAACACCCCTCACAAACAGGAAATGGGAACTGGTGTATACATATTACCCCTCTCCATCCCTTAGGAAGACAATTCTGAGGCCCATTCTAGATGGATCCACAGAGAGTTCCAGCAGGGTTGAGAATCAATCCCAAAGCAGAAACCAACAGATTCGTATATCTTCCTCAGCTTCTCTTCCACAGCGGTTACATTTTCTCACCCCCTTAGGTGCTTCCTAGGAGATTTGTCTCTGGGTCTAATTCAGGGTAACTAAACTAAGACCTCTTCTGACTCTTAATCCAGCACTTTTCTTTTTTCCATGTTAACTTCCTTCAAAGAGTCTACAATGGCACTTTTACTTCTGATAATATAGCAGGCTGGACACTCTGAAAGCATCTTCTGATCCTAACACTTAAGTACTGGATAAATCGTGCAAACACACTTTTAAATACATTTCTGTGTTTTTAAGAAAGCAACGGAAGATAGCAAGGGCCACATGCTTATATACACAAGCAACGAGTGAGTGGAAACAGGAGTGCTAAGTGATACCTTGGAAGCAGATGTCAGAAACCTAGAGTTTTGCAGATTAATGTGTGTGATAGTTAGCACTGAGTATCAACTTGATTGGATTGAAGGATGCAAAGTATTGTTCCTGCGTGTGTCTGTGAGGATGTTGCCAAAGGAGACTAACACTTGAGTCAGTACTGGGACAGGCAGAAGAATAAAAGCAAACAGAAGAACATGGAAAGACTAGACTGGCCTCCATCTTTCTTTTGTGCTAAATGCCTCCTGAACTTGAACATCAGACTCCAAGCTCTTCAGTTGTTGGACTCGTGGACTTACACCAGTGGTTTGCCAGGGACTCTCAAGCCTTTGGTCACAGACTGAAGGCTGCACTGTCGGCTTCCCCACTTTCGAGGTTTTGGGAGTTGGACCGGCTTCCTAGCTCCTCAGCTTGCAGACAACCTATTGTGGGACTTCACCTTGTGATCATGTGAGTCACTACTCCTTAATAAACTCCCTTTCATATATGCATCTATCCCATAAGTCCTGTGCCCCTTCTAGAGAACCCTAATACAATGTGGTTTTGATGTGAATGGGAAATGGGAGGCCAGGCTTTGGCCTCATGCAAGGTCAAGGAGCTAAACTTACTAAAGCCTCCACAAAAATATACATCATCATTGAAAGGGCAAACTGAAAAAAAAGCAGCCTTCTAACAAAGGAAAACTGTCTCTGTGGTAGCTCTGCTGGAAATATATATAAATAGCCTTCCCTTATAATATGTAACCTAGATCTGTTCTCACTGGGGCATCAGGGGTTTGAATTTGTGCTGCTTATATGGAAGAAAATGCCAATCTGAGAAACTAAAGTCAACCTGTTTTGATAGTGCTCCCAATTTCAAACAGAAGCAGATTTTTTGAAGGAGAAAAAAAACACAAAGTCCTCAACTCAAATCCCACAAATTATGATCAATCAAATAAGAGCCCAAGTAAAAATTTAACAAATGAGAAGTAACAAGCTACCATAAGCTAGCACCAGCAGAAATGACAAACATCAAATTTATGCCCACCAACAGATTTCAATACTGGGTTATTGAATATAAGTAATTATGGAATTATTTAAAATAAGGAGATTAAATTGGGGAAATGGACAAGGTATCAGAGAGTATCAAAACATGACAAGACAAATTTTTTAACTAAAATGAAAAACACAATCATTGAAATTAAAACTCAAAGAAAGGTTTTCACTTCATTTTAGACACCCTCAAGAAATAAATTTATGACATAGAAGAGAGCTGACAAGTTATATAGAATTCAGCATAGACAGGTAGGTGATAGAAAACAGAAAGGAAGATGAAGTCAAGAAACATGAAGGATAGAATTAGAATACATATAACACATATGTAATTGAAGTTACAGGAATAGTGAATGGGAGAGAGGCAATATTCAAAGGAATAATTCTAAGAAAAATAACAAGACATTTCTAAAATTTGTGAAAGATATACATTCATATAAAAAACCAGAATTATATGAAGTAGTATAAATAAAACATAATGCATTCCTATAAACCTTGTAGTGAAACTGCAGAAGAGCAAAGAAAATAAAAATGTTTTAAACACACAACACACAAAAGACTCACTGTCAAAAATAAAAATGCAAAGAAGAAATCAATAACTAGACTAACAACAGACTTCTCATTTGTGACAATGGAAGTCAAAATATAATGGAATAATATCTTTAACATGCCAGGAAAAAGTAACTGTCGACTATGGACAGTCTATCCAGAAAACCCATATTCAAAGTTCCTAACAGATTAAAAAATAAAATAAAATAGGTTACTGCAAAGATATTCTCACTAAAGAATTTACTGTAAGAAGTGAAATAACCTCAGAAAGAAGGTTATCAATGCAGGAAGAAACTGTGAACAATGAAAATAAAACATGTATATAATTCTAAATGCATATTGACTAAATAAAACAAAAGTAATAATATCTATTTGGTGTGTTTAAAAAGAAAATATCTGGGCAATGCTGAAGAGGATGGGGGTAATGTGAGATAAAGCATTCCAAGATCCTTGAGAAAATTGGAGTTAAGATACTAATAGATTTTAGACTGTTAAAGTGTACATAATCAAATGTAAATGTTTATCCTTAAATACATATTAATGGAGTGAATAATTTCCAAACCAGTTAAAGGAAACAAAAATGAACAACAAACAACCCCAAAGAAGGCACGAAGGGTGGGAGAGAAATGAAACATAGAAAAAGTCAGATTAATAGCATGAAATGGCAAGGCAGAAATTAATCTAGATATATAATTTAAAATTATATGAAACTTAATATATACATAGTAAAATTAAACCCAAAGGCAAGAGAATAATGAATATATAATTCAGAATAATGATCACTCTTGGGGAATAGGAAACATACAGAAGAGGAACACAGAAGGAATTCAAAAGTATTGGTTATGTTCTAATTTTTAAGTGGAATAGAGAGGATACAGATGTTTGTTTTATTCTTTGTTATATGCACATATATATGTATATTTGTATAAATGAAACATTAGAAGGTTACAAATCTTAAAAAAAAGATCTACACTGATTCTAGTTGCCCTATTAGGCTTAAACTCATGGCCTGACATTTTAAGTCCTCCCCCTGCTGGGCACACCTTCCTGCTCACTCCTGCCCAGCCTGGAACCTTCCCTCTAGTGGGAATTCTCTGTTGTCATCTCTTTGCTCTGCATTTCCACTACTAGACTTGTTCACATTTGCAATACTTTGTTTATTCTGTTCCCTCATCTTTCCTTCTAGCTACGAAGCAAACTCTATAGTTTCTAGAAGGAAAAAAATAATAAAACATTATTCTCTCTTGGAAGAAGACTGCCTGAGTTTACCTCAGGGCACAGGTATGTCACAATGATGTGAAACAGTCCCAGGACTATTGAGCTCAGTCAGCTACGTGCTCTTGGTCTTCATTGTAGCAGGGGAAAGAGAAGAGAGTCTTGTCCTTCAACTAGCCAATAAGCTCCTTGAGAACAAAGACAGTGTCTAAGCTTCTCTTTATCTGTCACGACCTCTTAACTAGCACTAAAGTCATAAAATGCACTCAAACAACAGCCACTAAAGAAAGGATGGCAGGAGAAGAATTCTAAATTCTCATGAATGGATATCAAGAACCTGGTTCTTGAGTCTTTCAGTTGTATCCAGCCATGCATATCTTTCCTGCTTAAGCCACTTTCTTCTCAAGCCTGTTCAAATTGGTTCCTGCTACTTTTTAGCTATACAGTTAAGAAATGTGTATGCAAGACTCAAGGCAGCTCAAATTCAAACCTCAACGAAATGACAAATTATATCACACATCATGCATCTTCAAAGTTGTTCACAAACAATAAATGTGCGAACGGCAAAGGTATACTGGGTTGAATTAGGTGTTCAAGGCTTAGAATTAGGTCTCTGCATGGTCGAAACTGGGACCTAAGCCTCTTGACACTCCGGGGTTCTTCTCACTCCCCTACATGCTCAGTGATGTTGCTTTATAGAGGTTATAAGGTTATTTTCTCTGCTGGAACCTCATAAAGAGGTTCCTGATAAGATAGCAAGAGTTTACACAGAACATGGTGAGAAAAGGCTATTGTCCTAAAACACCAAATTGGTGGGAGCTAAAAAGAAGAAGGTGAGTGTGAACTTGAAATGGAAGAAAAGCCAAAAATTCTTACCATGGCCGTCTCCAAAGAGAAAATGGGAATTATTCTCTGCTAATTCTAGATATCCATATGATCCTAATGACCAGATTATCCGTTAACCAATACCTTTTGCCAGTGGATAGCTGGGAACAAACCATGACATTTAGTAAAAATGTACTGAGTGTCTACTATGTATCAGGCATTGTCCTAGGCACTAGGGTCATATCAGTGAACAAAACAGACAAAATACCTGCCATTATAGGGTTTACATTCTAGTAAAGGGATACTTGACAATGAAGTAAGTGGGTCAAACGTGCTTTTTGCTTTTTGAAACAGAGTCTCACTCTGTTGCCCAGGCTGGAATACAGTGGTACAATCTTGGCTCACTGCAAACTCTGCCTCCTAGGTTCAAGCAATTCTCCTCTCTCGGCCTCCCAAGTAGCTGGGATTACATATGTGCACTACCTTCCCTGGCTAATTTTTGTGTTTTTAATAGAGACAGGTTTTCACCATGTTGGCCAGGCTGGTCTCGAACTCCTGATCTCAAGCGATCTGCCCACCTCAGCCTCCCAAGGTGATTGGATTACAGGCATGAGCCACCGCACCCAGCCCAAATGTGCTTTATATCAAAATTTGATACATGCTTTGGAGAATAATATGGAAGAAAGGACATTAGCAGTGTTAGGAGATCACGGTAGACAAAGAAGCCTTCCTTAATAAGGCAATGTTTGAGCACAAGCTCAAAGAAAAGAAAGAATGAAGAATGAATGCAAAGCAAGTTACCAGTAGCTCCTAGATGGCCCTCCAGGCCTGATTTGTTAGGCTTTTCCTCAAACCCAGAAGATAACAAAAACAAAGAGCTGGGAAGTTTCTTTTCCAAGGCAAAGGCACAGGACTGGCAGAACCTGGCATTAGCAGGCTAAAATAGTAGCTAGGAAATCCTGCCTCTCAGGAAGTAAACATCAGGGATGAAGGCCTCCAGGGCCAGGGCTCCACAGTTTTACAGCAGAACCTTAAATTCCTTTGATTCTTTCTCTCTCATATAGATATCACATAATACACCACACACACACACACACACACACACACACACACCAGTTTTTAATGGAATAACTAACAAGACATTCCCTAACTCCTTTTGGAAGCTTGGAGGTAAACTCTTAGGATGTTTGTGATTTCACCAAGTTATTCATGGAATAAATCTATCAAGACCAAAGAAAGTGATTGGAAAGTTAGGGAAAGAGCTATTTGAACACAAGCAGTATAACACTCTTCTACTGAGACAAAAGGTTAAGAAAAATAGTCCTGGACTGGGCACAGTGGTTCACACCTATAATCCCATCACTTTGGGAGGCCAAGGTGGGTGGATCACAAGGTCAGGAGTTCGAGACCAGCCTGATCAACATGGTAAAACCCTATCTCTATTAAAAATACAAAAATTAGCCAGATGTGGTGGCACGCACCTGTAATCCTAGCTACTCAGGAGGCTGAGGCAGGAGAATCACTTAAACTCAGGAGGCAGAGGCTGCAGTGAGCTGAGATCACAGTGCTGCACTCCAGCCTAGGCAACAGAGTGAGACTCCATCTCAAAAAAAAAAAAGTCCCATCAAATTAGCTAGCCTTTCTCAGAGATAAGTCTGTTTCTGGAAGCAAGCCAGGTCCCTGTGATGCCCTTAGGAAGGTTCAAGGCACTGATGTGACTATGATATCTCACCTTTCACTCATCCTCCAAATCCTAGAACAACATGGGCCTCCTCTTGTATGTTCTATGGAGAAAGCAAGGGATTTGGGGTTAGATCAAGTTTTACAGAAACTTGCTTTTTGGCTTAATTTTCTTCCTTTTTTTTACTTCACTCACAATCTCCCTCACCTAGAACATATCCCCAAGAAAAGATGTGTTTTTCTTAAATGTATTATTTTGTTAACCTCCTCATGAGACCTCCAAGGGACATTATGGAGTAACAGTGGATGGCCCCACACTGTTTTCTAAGAGCTTTCTGTTTCTTTCTTCCCTTCCCTCCCACAGCCTTTAAAACCTTGTCATCCCAAGAAATACAGCTCTGGCTCAACTTGTATACCATGTTCAGCAAAACAGAAGACTCAATAATTCTACTTCCATATCCTAGCTAATGATGTCCACCCTCCAGGCCATCTCAGGATCCAAGACAGCTATGGAGCTCAAGTCATCATATCTGTATTCTAGGCCAGGAGAAGAAAAGGCAGCAAGACAAGATGAGTCCTTCCAAGCTGAACCAGCTCTCTTCAAGAAGCCTGCCCAGAAATCCCACACAATATCTCCACTTACATCTCACTGGCTAACACTTAGTAACAAGGTCACACACGGCTGCAACAGAGACAACCAAAGTGCCTTGTAAAACATGAGGACCTGTTATTACAGAACACGGCAAGAACAGATGTTTGGGTGGGCCACAAATGATCTCTACCAAAAGAATATAGCAAGAGAACAGGCCTGGGCGTGGAGGTCATCTAGATGTGGCTCCCACACACAATGAGAGAATCTCACCCCCTCCTGCTCTCATGGCTTTCCACCTTTGCCCATGCCTGCCACCATCCTGGAGGGTCTTCTGCCCTTCTTTACACTTTTTTTGGAGATGCAACTAATATGAAAACTACAGGAAATCATCTTTTGCCATCATCCAGTGCCCTACCCCTCAAACCTCTGTGTCTTTGCCTATTATTGTGCTTTTCTAACTTCTTCTTTTTTTTTTTTTTTTTTTGAGACGGAGTCTCACTCTGTAACCTAGGCTAGAGTACAGTAGCATAATCTTGGCTCCCTGCAACCTCTGCTTCCCAAGTTCAAGTGATTCTTCTGCCTCAGCCTCCCTAGTAGCTGAGACTATAGGCAGGCACCACCACACCTAGCTAATTTTTGTATTTTTAGAAGAGATGGAGTTTCACCATATTGGCCAGGCTGATCTTGAACTCCTGACTTTGTGATCCATCCACCTCTACCTCCCAAAGTGCTGGGATTACAGGCATGAGCCATCGCACCCGGTCTTCTCACTTCTTACAATTAGGTCTTTACTGATTTATCAGAGTAAGAGTCAGAATAAGAATACATCCTTGCACTCTATTTTCAGTCATTTATTCCTATTACTTCTCTTTTTTCCTTTGTCTTTCTTACTGTCACTTTTCCATATTTTTCTTTCTCTCATTCCCTTGCCTATTCACTGGACCTAACAGGAACATTCCACAGAGCTCCACTGATGGTCTATAAAGCCAAAGAGGATTCTGGTCTTGAATCTACTATATTAAAGCTTCAAAGATAAATGGGTTCCTAATGGACCTAAAAAGTCAGTACAGCTCCAAGCTATCTTAGCATACTCTTAGGAAATAGTTTATGCTCTAGGAGAATCTGGTCCAAATTAAGCCATTTCCGTGTCCTTGACCCTAAGAAGTGACAGAGCTCCCCTTATAGAATATTATGACAAAGAGTGTGG
The DNA here is from genome assembly GCF_049354715.1 of Callithrix jacchus. Taxonomy (NCBI): domain Eukaryota; kingdom Metazoa; phylum Chordata; class Mammalia; order Primates; family Cebidae; genus Callithrix; species Callithrix jacchus. Next base: position 38,327,614 of record NC_133514.1, read on the forward strand.
CAAGGCACAAAAGCATCCTTTACAGGGTGTGTGTAGATTTATGTGAGTTGTGTGAGTTCTCAGGTTATATTAAGATAGCTTTTCCTAACTGGGTCTTCAAGATCACACCTCCTGGTTGGGGAAGATTGAGGAACTGGGAAGACCCCAGTCAGGAAGGAGCAGGTGGGATGTAGGCTTCCCTTTATAAGCCCTTTGTTCCCAAAGGTCCCTACTTGTCTCTCAGCTTCATATCGTGGAGGCGGGCTACAGCAGGGATTAAGGCAGAGGTGGTAAATGCATGAAAGAGCTTTCTAGGGTATGAGAGCAAGCTGCAGACATCCCATGAAAAGGGCCAAAAAGCATGAGGGAGAAATTCCCTAAGAGCAAGGACTAAAGCCATGGAGTGAAAGCCATTTCTTACAGAGCAAATTAAATTTATTTTAAACTTTTAGATTGATCTCCCTTTTATGATCCTCTGTTTTTTAGTAAAGACATGTTTAAATGTTCCTTATGTACCTTTGTCCGCTATACAGTATAGAGACATCAAGGTCAACACTTGGCCCAGGGGTTACAAAGAAAAGAATTTCTTCCTCCTTCTCATCCTTCTGCTCACAGTAGTAGCTGAAACTATAATTGCCAACAAGACAAAAATAATTTACTTTTTCTATGAAAGGTAATATTTAAAGTTTAAGAAAAATGTTTAAATTTCCTGCCCAAAAAAAAAAAATCTAACCAGGGCACAATGGAAAACATCTAATATTTCAGGCTTGGACTCCCATTCTGCCACATACTGAGAGACACAAAATCAGCCACTTGACCTTTCCTAGCCTCAGTTTCCTCAGCTATAAAACAGAGAGCTTAAAATCTACTTCACAGTAATGTCATGAAGACCGAAGATTTTAGACGATCAATACAAATTGCATGTCCTGCATTAGAGTAGATACCAATAAATGCTTTTCTGAATGTAACAGACCCTAGAAGGCAAACATCAGAGCAAAGATTTATGTTGCTTTCCCATAGCCAGATACTTTTCCCTCTAGCTAACACAGCAGTTTCTCTTGCACTCACCCAACAAGTTAGCTTACTTCTAAATGCTTCAAGAAATTGGCATGGTTCACAAAATTACTACCAATAAATTTGTATTAAATAACTAATACTAAAGCACTCTCCCAAGCATGAGGGAAAAATAGAGTCAGCTAAGTGAGGTTTATTATTATCTGGAGCTTCCAGTTTATTTGAGGAGGCACGACTAAACCACAGAGATGGTTGGCAAACAATACCCCTCATTCCAAGTCGCTGGATGCATCTATGCCATTTATATATTCTGGAGCTGGATGGGGGAGGACTACAGGGACGGTCTATGGCTCCACTGAGTCCTGTAGGAGATGAATTTGTGCCAAGACTTCATTTATCACCTGATTACCAGAAGTTCCCACTTTGACTAGTGGGTCACAGAACCACTTCAATTCAGAGCCAATTCAGTATCTAGTAAATCCCTGAAAAGTCTGAAGATTTCCTTTCCCCCAGTGCACAGTAGCCCTAGTAAATAGCTAAAGACACCTTAGGGGAAGACTCGAAGGAATATTTACAAAATATACTAATAGCTCTGTTGTGTGTTCTCATTCAAGGGAGCCAGCCTCCCCTCCAATCAAGGGCCTCAGATCTGTGATCTGGCTTATGCCTGGACATTAATTAGGAAGCTAAAACACTCCACTGTGTCCACTCAAATTAAGCTCCTAGACATCAAATCTAGAGTGTTTCTGTCATATGAAAGAAGTAATATTGTAATAGACTACATATCTATATAGTTCCCAAGAACACAGTAATCAATTAGGCACTGCCAAAGATCCCAGCAGGTCATTTCACTTACCTCTTCGGCCTCGCTGTCCATTACAGTAATTGTGTTGACCTTGCCTCTAGAGGTTAAGAACTACTCTTGGCCACTAACTTTCCAGGATCCCATGGAAATTAGGAAGCACAACTAGTAGCTGCATCTCCCTGTGTGTACAAAGGAAGTCACCATAATGCTTTTCAAAAAATTTGATGCTCTCTGATATGGTTTGGCTCTACGTCCCTACCCAAATCTCATCTTGAATTGCACTCCCCTAATTCCCATGTGTTATAGGAGGGAATTTGAAAGGTAATTTGAATCATGGGGGTGGTTTCCCCCATACTGTTCTCGTGGTAGTGAACAAGTTTCAGGAGATCTGATGGGTTTATCAGGGGTTTCCATGTTTGCTTCTTCCTCATTTTCTCTTGCTGCCACCATGAAAGAAGTGCCTTTCCCTTCCTGCCACAACCCTGAGGCCTCACCAGCCATATGGACCTGTAAGATCAATTAAATCTGTTTTCAGTCCCAGTCTTGGGTATGTCTTTATCAACAGTATGAAACGGACTAATCCCCATCACTAACACAAAATATTTCCCAATGTTTCCTCTTAAAAAAGGTACTATGTTCTAGGGCTTCCTGATGTATGTAGAGGGGATGAGGAAGAAGGGTATACAGTTTGCATATTATAATTCCATCCCAGTATTCCTATCTTGTCAAGTCTTGGAGTTAATTTTGTACATTATGCCTCAACCTCACTGACTTCATGAATTCAGGGCATTGTGAAGTCCATGTTTCAGTCAAACAATCAGGTAAACTAATTTTCAGAAACGCTTCTAGCATTAAATCCACCGTCTCCAGTAAGTACACAAATAAAATCAGCTTTGCTTGATCCAGTTTTATATTCTGTTCTCTTTGTTCTGACAGCCTTAGAATCCAGTGCAATATGTTTCACCTATATTTGTGCTGAAAAAAATTAGCAACATCTTGCATTTATTTCCAAGTATCCAGGTCAGACAGAGGCAACAAAAGATGGGGGCTTAGAAGATTGAGAAAAATAGGCATCCCTTTGCAAGGCAGCTGGTCTAGGCGGGGTTGTTAATGGGAAATAACAGAAAAGGAAAAGTAATAGCATCAGTTAGAGGAGTTGCTTCCTCTAGCAAGGGAGGCATTAGAGAGACTTCGGAGTTCAAGATTCTCAGTTTCAAATTAGTCAAGGTGAAAATGTGGTATGTCTGTAACTTTAAATTGTTGTCATTCTGCAACCCACACACTGAATTCCAGGTTTAATTTCCTTTTTTAACATTTTACTTTTAATTTTTGTGGGTACACAGTAGGTGTATGTATTTATAGGGTACATGAGATGTTTTGATACAGACATGCAATGCATAATAATCACATCATGGAAATGGGGTATCCACCCCCATCCATCCCCTCAAGCATTTATCCCTTATGTTACAAATAATCTAATTATACTATTTTAGTTATTTTTTAATGTACAATTAAATTATTATTGACTATAGTCACCCTGTTGTTCTTTCATATACTAGATCTTATTCATTCTTTCTAACTTTTTTTTGTACCCATTAAGCATCCCCACCTCTTCCCCATCTCCACTCCCACTACCCTTCCCAGCATTTGGTAACCATCCTTCTGCTCTCTATTTCCATGAGTTCAATTGTATTTTATTTTTAGACCCCACAAATAAGCGAGAACATGTGATATTTGTCTTTCCACGTCTGACTTATTTCACTTAGCATAATGACCTCCAGTTCCATGTATGTTGTTACAAATGACAGGATCTTATTTTTTTTGTGGCCGAATAGTACTCCACTGTGTATAAGTACCATATTTTATTTATGCATTTGTCTGCTGATAGACACTTAGGTTGCTTCCAAATCTTGGTTATTGTGAACAGTGCTGCAAAAAAACATGGGGGGTACATATATCTCTTCAATATATTGATTTCCTTTTTCTTGGGTACTACCCAGCAGTGGGATTGTTGGATTATATGGTAGCTCTATTTTTAGCTTTTTGAGGAACCCCCAAACTGTTCTCCATTGTGGTTGTACTAATTTATATTCCCACCAACAGCATACAAGGGTTCCCTTTTCTCCACATTCTTACCAGCATTTGTTATTGTCTGTCTTTGAATATAAGCCATTTTAACTGGAGTGGGATGATATCTCAATCTCATTGTAGTTTGGTTTGCATTTCTCTGATGAGCAATGATGTTGAGCAATGCTCATATGCCTGTCTGCCATTTGTAGGTCTTCTTTTGAGAAATATCTATGCAAATCTTTTGTCCATTTTTAAATTAGATTATCAGATTTTTCCTATAGCATTGTTTGAGCTCCTTATGTATTCTGGTTATTAATCTCTCATCAGATCGGTAGTTTGCAAATATTTTCTCCCACACTATGAGTTGTCTCTTCACTGTGTTGATTGTTTCCATTGCTGTGAAGAAACTTTTTAACTTGATATGATCCAATTTGTTCATCTTTGCTTTAGTTGCCAGTGCTTATAGGGTATTACTCAAGAAATTTTTGCTCAGACCAGTGTCCTTCCTGGAGAGTTTCCCCAAAGTTTTTTTTATAGTAGTTTCATAGTTTGAGGTCTTAGATTTAAGTCTTTGATCCATTTTAGTTTGATGGGTTTTTTTGTTTGTTTGTTTTTGTGACAGAATCTCACTTTGTCACCCAGGCTGGAGTGCAGTGGCACAATCTTGGCTCACTACAACCTCTGCCTCCCTGGTTCAAGGAGTTCTCCTGCCTCAGCCTCCTGAGTAGCTGGGACTACAGGCACGTGCCACCACACCTGGCTAATTTTTGTATTTTTAGTAGAAATGGGGTTTCACCGTGTTACCAGGCTTGTTTCAAACTCCTGACCTGAAGTGATACACCCATCTCAGCCTCCCAAAGTGCTGGGAATACAGTCGTGAGCCATCATACCCGGCTTTTAGTTTGATTTTTTTATATGGCAAGAGGTAGGGGTCTGCTGTCATTCTTCTGTATATGGATATCCAATTTTCCCAGCATCATTCATTAAAGAGACTGTCTTTTCCCCAGTGTATGTTCTTAGCACTTTTGTTGAAAATGAATTCACTATAGGTGTGTGAATTTGTTTCTGCATTCTCTATTCTGTCCCATTGGTCTATGTGTCTGTTTTTATGACTGTACCATGCTGTTTGGGTTATTATAGCTCTAGAGTATAATTTGAAGTCAGGTAATGTGATTCCTCCAGTTTTGCTCTTTTGGATTAGAATAGTGTTGGCTATTCTGGGTCTTTTGTGGTTCCATGTCAATTTTGGGATTTTTTTTTCTATTTCTGTGAAGAATGTCATTAGTATTTTGATAGCAATTGCATTGAATCTGTAGATTGCTCTGGCTAGTATGGAGATTATAACAATATTGATTCTTCCAATCAATGAACATGGAATATATTTCCATTTTTGGTGTCCTTTTCAATTTCTTTCATCAGCGTTTTCTAGTTTTCATTATAGAGATCCTTCACTTAATTGGTTAATTCCTAAATATTTTATTTTTTATGTGGCTATTGTAAATGGAATTACATTTTTTATTTCTTTCTTGGGTTGTTCACTGTTGACAATGTAGAAATGCTACTGACTCTTGAATCTTGATTTTGTATCATGCAATTTATTGAATTTGTTTATCAATCATAACAGGTTTTGGTAGAATCTTTAGGTTTTTCCAAATATAAGATCATATAATCTGCAAACAAGAATAATTTGACTTCTTCCTTTCCAAATTGGATGCCCTTTATTTCTTTCTCTTGTTTGATTGCTCTAGCTAGGACTTCCAGGAGTATGTTGAGTGAAAGTGAGCATCCTTGTCATGTTCCAGCTCTTAGAGGAAAGGCTTTCAGTTTTTCCCCATAAGGTATGACATGAGCTGTGGATCTATCATACATGGCTTTTATTATGTTGAGAAATATTCCTTCTATACCCAGTTTTTTTAGAGCTTTTATTATGAAAAGATGTTGAATTTTATCAAGTGCTTTTTCAGCATCAGTTTAAATAAGGCTACAGTTTTTGTCCTTCATTCTATTGATATGATATATCACATTGATTGATTTATGTATGTTAAATCATCCTTGCATCCCAGGGATAAATCCCACTTGACATTAATGAATGATCTTTTAAATGCAACATTGAATTTGGTTTGCTATTAATAATATTTTGTCGAGAATTTTTGCATCAGTATTCATCAAGGATCTTGACCTATAGTTTTCTCTTTGTTTATGTGTCTTTGTCTCTTTTTTATTTCAAGGTAATGCTGGCCTCACAGAATAACTTTGAAAGCATTCCCTCCTCCTCTGTTTTTCAGAATAATTTGAGTAGGATTGGTATTAATTCTTCTTTAAATGTTTGGTAGAATTCAGCACTGCAGTCATCAAGCCTTGGGCTTTTCTCTCCTCTCCTGGGAAACATTTTATTGTGGCTTTGATCTTGTTACTTGTTATTGATCTGTTCAGATTTTGGATTTCTTCATGGTCAATCTTGGTAGGTTGTATGTGTCCAGGAATTTGTCCATTTCTTCTAGAGTTTCCAATTTACTAGCATATAATTGTTCATAGTAGCCACTAATGAGCCTTTGAATTTCTGCAATAACAGTTGTAATGTCTCCTTTTTCATCTCTGATTTTATTTATCTGGATCTTTTCTTTTTTTTTTTTTTCTTAGTCTGCCTAAAGGTTTGTCGATCCTGTTTAACTTTTTAAAAAACCAACTTTTTGTTTCATTGATCTTTTCCATTTTTTTCTTTTCAATTTATTTCTGTTCTAATCTTTATTATTTCTTTTTTTCTACTAGTTTTGAGTTTGGTTTGCTCTTGCTTTTCTAGTCTTTAAGGTGCATTTTTAGGTTATTTCTTTGACGTTTTTATCTTTTTTTTATATAGGTACTTAGAGGTATAACCTTTTCTCTTAGTACTGCTTTTGCTGTATCACATAGGTTTTGGTATGTTGTGTTTTCCATTATCATTTGTTTTAAGGAATTTCAATTTTCTTCTCAATTCTTTCATTGACCCACTCATCATTCAGGAGTATATTGTTTAATTTCTATGTATTTGTCTAGTTTCCAAAATTATTCTTATTATTGATTTCTAGTTTTGCTCCATTGTGGTCAGAGAGGATGCTTGATATTATTGAATTTTTTTTAATGTTTTAAAACTTGTGACCTAACTATGATCTATCCTTGAGAATGATCACTATTTTTTAAGAAAAAGAATGCATATTCTGCAGCTTTTGGATGAAATGTTCTGTATAACATCTATTAGGTCTACTTTGTGTATAATGCAGATTAAATCTCATATTTCTTTGTTGATTTTCTTTCTAGAAGCTTTGCTCAATGCTGAGAGAGTGAAAGTCTCCAGCTATTATTGTATTAGAGTCTGTGTCTCTCTTTAGTGCTAATAATATTTGCTTTATATATCTGAGTGCTCCAATGTTGGGTGCCTATATATTTAAAATTATTATATCCTCTAACTGAATTGACCCCTTTATCATTATGTAGTTACCTTCTTTGTTTCCTCTTATAATTTCTGTCTTGAAACCTATTTTGTCTGATATAAGTATAGCAACTCATGATCTTTTTGATTGCCATTGGCACAGAATATTTTTTTTCATCCCTTTATTTTCAGTCATGTGTGTCTTCATAGGTGAAGTGTGTTTCTTGTAGGCAACAGATCAATAGATCTTGGGAGTTTTTGGTGGTGGTGGTGGTGGTGGTTTTGCTTTGTTTTGTTTTTCCATTTGGCCTTTCTATATCTTTTGACTGGAGAATTTAGACTGTTTACATTCCATGTTATTATTAATAAGTAAGGACTTAGTCCTGATAATTTTTTACTTATTTTCTGGCTATTTTGTGGTCTCCTCTTCCTTCTTTCTTATTTCTGCCTTCTTTTGAGTGAAGATGATTTTCTCTGCTGATATAATTTAATTTCTTGTTTTTTATTTTTTGTGAATCTGTTGTATTTTTATTGTTGTTGTTTGAGGGTACCATGAGGCTTATAAATACTACCTTATAGTCCATTATTTCAGGCTGATAACAACTTAACACTGTTTGCATAAACAAACAAACAAACAAAAAGGTAACTAATAAGGATGCTATGCCTTAACTTTATCTCATTCCCCCTACTTTTTTAACTTGTTGTTGTTTCTATTTATGTCTTATTGTACTATGTCTTGAAAAGTTGTTGTAGTTAGTATCTTTAATTGGTTCATTATTTAGCCTTTCTACTTAAGATAAGAATAGTTTACATACCACAGTTACAATGTTATAATATTCTATTTTTCTAGGTACATACTATTACTAGTGAGTTTTATACCTTCAGATGATTTCTTACCATTCATTAACATCCTTTTCTTTCTCATTGAAGTACTCCCCTTAGTGTTTCTTGCAGCACAGTTCTGGTGTTGATGAAATCCCTCTGCTTTTATTCATCTGGGAAAGTATTTCTCCTTCATGTTTGAAGGATATTTTTGTTGAATACACTGTTCTAGGGTGAAAGATTTTTGGCTTTAGCACTTTAAATATGTCATACCACTCTCTGGAAGGTTTCCACTGAAAAGTCTGTTACCAGACATATTGGATCTCCATGTATGTTATTTGTTTTATTTCTCTTGCTGATTTTAGAATATTTTCTTTATCTTTGACTTTTGAGAGTTTGATTATTAAATGCTTTCAGGTATCCTTTGGGTTAAATCTGACTGGTGTTCTATAACCTTCTTGTACCAGGGTATTGATAACTTTCTCTAGGTTTGGGAAGTTCTCTGTTATTATCCCTTTGAATAAATTTTCTACACCCTTATCTTTCTCTACCTCTTCTTTAAGGCCAATAACTCTTATATTTGTCCTCTTGAGACTATTTTCTATATCTTGTAAGCATGCTTCATTGTTTTTTATTATTCGTTCTTTTATCTCCTCTGTGTATTTTCAAATAACCTTTCTTCAAGCTCACTAATTCTTTCTTCTGCTTGATCAATTATACTATTTTTAAAACTCTGATGCATTCTTTGATGTGCCAATTGCATTTTCAGCTCAAGAATTTCTGCTTGATTCTTTTCACTTATTTTAATCTCTTTGTTAAATGTATCTGATAGGATTCTGAATTTTTTCTGTGTGTTATCTCAAATTTCTTTGAGTTTCCTCAAAGCAGCTATTCTAATTTTTTCTGTCTGAAAGGTCTCTTATTCTCTGTTTTTCTAGGATTGATCCCTGGTGCCTTATTTAGTTCATGTTCTTCTGGATGGTCCTGATACCTGTAGATGTCCACTTTTGTCTGGGCATTGAAGATTTACATATTGATTGTAATCCTTGCAGCCTGGGTTTATTTGTACCTGTCCTTCTTGGGAAAGTTTTGAAAGAACTTGAATGTTGTCATCTGAACTGTGTCTGCTTTATGGGACACCCAAAGCCCAGTAATGCTGTGATTCTTTCACACTCATAGAGATACTGCCATGATCTTAGACAAGATCTGGAAAGTTCTAGTTTAAACCAGTTTTGCTTTCTACTATAATAGGGCAGCACTGAGTTCAATGCCTCACTATTGCTGCCCTCTCCCTCTCCCCAGCACACAGAAATGCTCTCTGTACCACACCACTGCTGCCTGGGGATAGGAGAGGGGTCGCATCTGTGATTCAAACCTGTTTTTTCTACCTCTTTAGTGCCTCTTTCAGTGAATGAAGTTAAAACCATGTACTATGAATGCTTACCTGATTTTTTGTTCTTATAAAGGTGCTTTTTCTGTGCAGATAGTTTTTAAAATGGTGCCCTTGTGGGATGGACAATTGGTGGAGACTTCTATTCTATCTAGATCTGCCTCCTTCTTCTAGATACAATCTTTATCAAGATTGGCCCTGTACATTGAAAGAGATTCTTCTAAGGTCTCTGTGGAAGTACCCTAGTTGTCTGAACATTGGGACGAAAGTTTAAAGACTTGACCTCATTGTCATCTGTTTCAGGTTCTCCACTGCATTTAGAAGCAGCCATTACATACCAGGATTCTCATAAATATTGCTATTATTGCCATATTAGTCAACTACAGTAGCTATTTGGTTCCCTACATGTTGGTACAATAAGTAGTTACCACAAGCAGTCACAGCTGACAGTTTGTCACGTTATCACTGCATGCTATGAATTAGTAGTAGCCCATTTGCCATGGGCAAGGAGTTCAGCATTGTGTTCAAGGGTCCAAAGAAAACTAAACTAAGTCCATACAGTTTTGAGGGTCTTTTCCTGTGACTACTTTCATTCTCAAGTATTGTATCAGTCAGTGTCCAATCAGGAAAATAAACCACAGTAGGTATATCAGCAGAAAAAATATAGACCATTGATTATAAAAGTGTTAAAGGGCTGATGAAGCAAAAAGAAAAAACAGTGAAATATCATAGCGATAATAACTAGAGAAAAACAGCTACTGCAAGAGCTGGGGGACAAAGGGACAGGGTTAAGGTTATCAGAACTAAAAGTTTACCACATAAATCTCAAGATGCTGGGGCTCATACTACAGAGTTCAGGGAATACTTGAATGCTGCTAGTTCCCCAGGAGTTCATAAGAGGAAGCCCAGAGAGCTGAGACTTAGGCTTCAGAAGAGGGGGCATTGCCTAGCTGCTGGTGGTACCTCTGATAGGTCAAAATAAGCTGGTTTAGGAGTGCTAAAAGAAGTTGAAGGATAAAACTAATTGCTGCCTGCAGGGTGAAATAGTCTCAATAAGCATTATGGATAGGTACAGAAGCAAATAAGAAAGCGGATGTACCTTCTTTCCTCCTGTCTTCCATCTCCTTCTAGAGTCCCCAACTGAAGAATCCACCAGGAGGCCAGACGATAAAGGAGAAAGACTGAAGACTCCCAGCACTGGCAGCACAGAGAAGAAACTATAAGGATGTACCTGAAAATAAAAGGCAGCAGCCGAATAACCAGTACAAATATGTCTTACAAGAACTGAAACAAGAAAAATAGAAAATTTGTATGTTCTGATTATTAAATTTTTAATGAAAGAGGATTCAAAAATCTTTCTCTAGCCCAGGCTTGGTGGATCATATTTGTAATCCCAGCACTTTGGGAGGCTGAAGAGGACAGATTGCTTGAGCTCAGGAGTTTGAGACCACCCTGAAAATATAGTAAAACCCTGTCTCTATAACAAATACAAAAATTAGCCAAGCATGGTGGCATGCCTGTGGTCCCAGCTACCCAAGAAACTAAAATGGGATATTGCCTGAGCCCAGGAGTTGAGGCTACAGTGAGCTGTGGTTGTGCCACTGCACTCTGGCCTGGGTCACAAGGCAAGAGCTTTCAAAAAAAAATAACAGGTGTCTCACACCTGTAATCCCAGCACTTTGGGAGGCCAAGGTGGGCAAATCACAAGGTCAGGAGTTCAAGACCAGCCTGACCCTGACCAATATGATGAAACCTCGTATCTACTAAAAACACAAAACTTAGCCAAGCATGGTGGCACGTGCCTGTAGTCCCAGCTACTTGGGATGATGAGGCAGGAGAATTGCTTGAACCCGGGAGGTGAAAGTTGCAGTGAGCCAAGATCACACCACTGCCCTCCAGTCTGGGCAACAGAGCAAGATTCTGTCTCAAAAAGAAAAGTCTTTCACCAACACAGCCTACAAAGACAAATGGTCTCACCAACAAGTTCTACCAATTATTCAAGAGAGAGAAAATCATTAATTATACACAACCTCTTTCTAACACACAACATGAGGTTAGCATTATCTTTACATCAAAGTCAACAAGGATAGATATTCCAATCTCACTCATAAACACGGATGCAAAAATCCTTAACAAAATACTAGCAAAATGAATCCAGCAATATGTAAAAAAGAATAATAAATCTTACCAAACTGGATTTATTCCAAGAATGTAAAGTTGATTAAACTGTTGTAATCTGACATCTAAAATATTAAATAGAACATTTGAACATTTCAACACATGAAGAAAAAATGCTTGATAAAATCTAATATCCATTTATATATTTAAAAGTATTTTAGTGCTAAGAAATAGAAGTAATTTACCTATGCTGGTAAATTTTATCTATTTTTAAAAGTATAGAAAATATAATATTCAATAATTAAACTTTGAAAACTTTCCCTCTGAGACATGAAACAAATCTATCACCATTTCTTCTCAACCCTTCACTAGAGATGCCAGCCCATGCAGTAAGGCAAAACACAGGAATAAAAAAGATATTGAATGAAAAAGAAAAAATAATCCTGTCATTATACACCAATAATATGACTGTGCACATTAAAAAGCTAGAAGAATCTACAAGTGAATTATTAGAATTTGTAAAAACATTTCAAGATAGACAGATAGATATACTAAGTACCACTCTGTGATAAGATGGAGTAATTTGTATTGAACGGACACTCTCACAGATAACGTATATTAATATTTTTTAAACAACTATTTGGAAGTTTGGAGGTCAACAAAAAGCAGTCAGAAACTGGTGAAGATATCTGGGCCCAATATGATGAGCTGGCTCAGAAGAACTGAGAGGAATTCGACAAGTACTGATATCAGCAGATTGAGGAGAGCACCACAGTGGTCAAAACGCAGTGTGCCAAGGTGTGACTCTCACAGAGCAGAGAAATACAGTCGAATCCTTGGAGATGGACCTGAACTACATGAGAAATCTGAAGGCCAGCTTGGAGAACAGCCTGAGGGAGGTGGTGGCCTATTACACCCTGCAGATGGAGCAGCTTAATGGGATCCTGCTGCACCTGGAGTCAGAGCTGACCCAGACCCAGGCAGAGGGACAGTGCCAGGCCAAGGAGCACGAGGCCCTGCTGAACATCAAGGTCAAGCTGGAGGCTGAGATCGCCAGTGACTGCCGCCTGCTGAATGATGGCAACGACTTCAATTTCGGTGATGCCCTGGACAGCGGCAGCTTCATGCAAACCATCCAAAAGACCACCAACCACCGGATAGTGGAGGGCAAAGTGGTGTGTGAGACCAATGACACCAAAGTTCTGAGACATTAAGCCCGCAGAAGCAGGGTACCTTTGGGAAGCAGAAAGCCATAAAAGTTCAGAGGTCATTGGAAAAAAATATATTATATATGTATATGGCAAAGGTGTTATTGCAGATCAATGAGAAACCAACAGACTTCTCAATAAATAATTTAAAGTAACTACACATACATTTGGAAAAAAAGAAACTGGATGCCTGACTCACACCATACACAAAAACTAATTCAGGATGGATTAAAGACCTAAGTATAAAAAGCACAGCAATACAGTGTTTCACACAGGATACAAAACCATCAGTCCCAAACTATTCACTGAGGTTCCCCAGGACACTGCATTGAACTCACAGTGGTGCCATAGGACATTTTAAATTTTTGGAGAAAACACAGAGATCACTGTCAGACACTGAATAAATGATTCTCTCTAGACAGTTTCAATATTAAATCAAGCAACAGTCCACTCAATGGCATCAAATCTTTGCAAAGCTAGACATTCAGCAGTTGCTATAACAGCAAGCAAACACCCCACAAAAATCAATAGGAAATAGGAAATTAGAATGCTAATATCCAGTCATATTCTAAAACTTGAGAAGTTGTACAGTGCCCAACGGCTAACACATCCCCTTAGTAAGTAAATGTGATCATTTAAGGATGAAAACATTCATTATTATTATTTCAGTCAATTTTATTTTTTCAAATGACTACCAAGTTGTTAGAAAATAAATGATTATTAAGTTGCTTATAACTGACTACCTAATAAATTGAAACATTGGGTATTTCTTTTGACCTAGGCATTCCATGAAAAAATAACTGACACACAAGGGCATCATGAACTGAGAAAGTTGAGAAGCTCTGGTATCAGAGAATATATATATGTGACCTCAGTGAGGGAAAGAATTTCTTAAACAAGAGACAGAAAGTACTAATCATAAAGGAACTAAAACATAAATTCAAATTCCTTAAAATTAAGAATTTCTGTTCATTAAATGACACCATAAAGATACTAAAAAGGCAAGTCTCAGAGTGGGAAAAAATATAAATCATGAATAAAACTAACAAAAGACTCTCTCCGACATACATAAAAATTCCTAGAAATCAGTAAGGTAAAAAAAAACTTTACAGAAAATGGGCAAAAGGCTTAGACACATCATAAAATAGGAAATTCACATGGCAAATAAACATGAGAAGTGCTACTTCTCATCAGGAATCAATAAAATACAAATTCAAACCATAATAAGAAATATAAAACTATAAGATTTCTGGAAGAAAACATAAGAAAAAGTCTTCATGATTTGGGGTAAGCAAATAATTTTTAGATAAGGCACAAAAAAACTCAAAGCATAAAAAAATGATAAATTGGACTTCATCAAAATTAAACCCTTTTTGGGGGGTAAAGACAGGGTCTCACTATGTTGCTCAGATTGGTCTTAAACTCCTGGTTTCAAAAAATCCTCCTGCCTCAGTTTCCCAAAGTGCTGAGATAACAGACATGCGCCATGATGTCAGGGAAAAACTTCTCTTCAAAAGACACTCTTAAGAAAATATGAGTACAAGCCATGGACTGAAAGAAAGTGTTTAGAAAATACCTAGCTGATAAAGAACTTGTATCCAGCATAAATAAAGAACTCTTATCAATTCTAAGTAAACAATTCAATTTAAAAATGGGTAAAATATTTAAACAGACACTTTACCAAAGAAGAGATGTGAATGGCTAAAAAGCAAAAGAAAAGATGGTCAACATCATTAGTCACCATTTTGCATTATTTAAATGTAAATTAAAATACGAGCTACCACTGCACACAGGCACACACATCCAAGAATAGCTAAAAATTTAAAAGACTGAATCTACCAACCATTGACAAGAATGTAAAGTAATCAGAACCCTCACATACTACTGGTCTGTAAAATTTAAAATGATTTTTAAAAAAAAACCACTTTGGAAAATCATTGGTGATTTCTTATTAAGTTAAAATTATACCAGCCCTATGACCCAGTAATGCCACTCCTACACATCCATTCAAGAGTAATGAAAACATATGTCAACAAAAAGACTCACTGTATGTGTTAGAAGCTCTGTTCATCATTACCAAAAACTGGAAACACTCCAAAAGCCCATCAACAAGAGAATGAATCAACTGTGATTGTGTATGCAATGGAATACTACTCTGCAATGAAAAGGAACAAACTGCCAATGTATGTAGCAATATGAATGAATCTCAAAAGCATTCCACTGAGTGAAAGAAACCAGACACAAAAGAGTGTGTTCTAGTTGGTTCTGCTAGAAAAGGAAAACTATAGTAACAGAAAGCAAATCAGTGACAGGAGCAGGGGACTGACTGTAAACGGGCATGACAGAACTTTCTGGGCTGATGTAAATGCATCCGATTATGGTGGTGACTGTATGACAGCCTGCAGTTGTCAAAACTCATCCAACTGTGCACTTTGAAAAGGCGATTGTTTTATTGTTTGTTAATTATACCTCAATAATTGCAAAGGTTTAAAATATTTAATTAAGGATTTAATTTTAAAATTTTTAATTAAGGAAAAAACCACAATGAGCTACCCTTAAATACCCACCAGACTGGTGATAGATTTTTAAAGTCTGTTGATATCAAAGGCTGGCAAGGATAAACAGTGCAGTAACCATCGCAGTTTGAGTTCCCAGGAGGCAAACTCTGAGACAGAGTTTGGTGTACGAGATGTTTATCAGGGATCAACTCCCATGAAAGGAGAGGAGAAGCAGGAAGAGGCAGAGGAACCCAGACAGACCACTCTGGAGCCAGTGCTGCCCATCAGAATCGTCCCACAGTGGTTCACAGTGGCCAAGCCTTCCCACCTCCACCCCACACAGCCATGGAATCCAGGCTGTCCCAGTCTTCCTGGAAGGAGAATCTGCACAGCACACCTTTGGGTCTACCATGGAAACATGCATACTCAGCTGATGGCATTGCAATATAACACAAGCGTTTGATATAGGTGAGGATGCATGTGACCTGTGACTCAGCATTCTGCTCCTAGGTATGCATCCTAGTGAAACGCAAGCCCATGTACACCTAGATAAATATTCATCACAGCACTATCCGAAAGGGCCCCTAACTGGAAACAGCTCAAAAGTTCATCAGTGCTAGAACACATATATAAATTATGGTACATTCATATCATGGAATAATCAATAAAGTATCACAGGTCAATAAAAGTACATCTGCATATACATGTAAAATGTACACAACTTTATAAATCAGTGAAAAATGAACTACACCAGTAAGCAAAAACATGGATAAATCACATTAACATAACATTGAGACAAACAAAAGGCACAAAAGTGTACATAAGGGATGATGTCACCCATATACAGATTTAAAATGGGCAAACGATATGGTTTGGAAATGAATATATAAATTATAAATCTATGAGGAAAAGCAATGGAATGATTTGCACAGAGGTCAGGAGAGCGGTTACTCTGGAGGGAGTGGGTATACTGATTCGGGTCATAGCTCCAGATAAAACCGTCCATCTGAGCCATCCCTGGGTGCTCATTTTCTGAATATGAATCAAGCCACCTATAGAGGTTTGGGGTATTTTTCTTTGCATTTATTTCCCAATACAAAGAAGGAGATATGGCACATCTGTAATTGTTAGAGGAACTGGGCACCTTTAGCCTGAAAAAAGAGAAGGCTAAGGGGTGGTATAATTACTGTCAATGATCTAGAGAAAAGAAAGTACATTTACCATGTGCTTCTCCACAGGGCACAGCTCAGATCTTGGAGAGAGAATTTTTGGTTGTTGTTTTGTTTTTATGTTTGTAGAGACAGGATCTCACTATGTTGCCCAGGTGGGTCTTAAACTCCTGGCCTCAAGCTATCCTCACCTCAGCCTCCCAAAGTGCCGGGATTACAGGTTTGAGTCATCCCATTTTTTAAAAAAAAACATATCTAACGATCCAAACCCTGGAAAATTAAAAAAAAAAAAAACACCCACCTGTTTTTTAAAAAAATGTATCTAATGACCCAAATACTGGAAATGGTCCTCCAAGCTCAGCAGTTCATCCCCCAGCCTGTTTTATCAGAGGCTGAAGTTAGGTTTAGTGGCTTCAACCTCTCTTCCAGTTCTGAGGCCCCAAGGTACAAAAAAACTGGCTTGAAAGAGGATGGGCTGCTATAAGTCAGGAAGCTGTTCCACATATAGGAGCAAAGAACCAAGGAGGACATGTTTTTCGTTTTGGATTCTTGGGGTTTTTTTGAGACAGAGTCTTGTTCTTTCACCTTAAGTGCAGTGACTCGATCTCAGCTCACTGCAACCTCTGCCTCCCGGGTTCAAGCAATTCTGCCTCAGCTTCCTGAATAGCTGAGACAGGCACATGCCACCATGCCTAGCTAATTTTTGTATTTTTAGTAGAGACGGAGTTTCGCCATGTTGCCCAAACTGGTCTCAAACTCCTGACCTCAGGTGATCCACCCGCCTCAGCCTCCTAAAGTGCTGAGATTACAGGCATGTTTATTTTTTTAAATAAATACCAGTTAATGGACCCTTACTGTGTGAGCTCCACCTACCCGGCCATTTCTACCTGGGAAACTCCTGTTGCTTTTAGGCTGGCGGCATGCAGCTACCGGCTGATGAACATGTTCTGCTATGGCCCTTCAGGCCAGGCCCTCAGGAGGCCCAGCATCTCCCTCAGAATAGTCCTGGGGCTGCTGACAGTGGTTCCCAGCCACCCTCAAGTCCACCAGAGAGAGTGCAGGGTCCTGTCTTCCAAGCACTGACCAGGTAGATGCCCTCCCAGAAAGATGAAGAGCATTGACTGACACAAGACGGGGGGTGCCAGTGCCACCGCTCCCGATGGTCACGAGGACAAGCCAGGGGTTCAGGGGCGTTGTCTCTCTTTTGGTTGTTTCATGTGTCAGTGCTTGATTAGGGAATGTGGTCTCAGGAAAGCAGGAGTGGGGGAAAGGAAGGAGCAGGGAAGGAGAGAGAGTCAGGAGAATAGGGGCACATTGCTCAGAGGAGCACGGCTTTATGAAAACTGATTGCTTGGTGTCAAAGGATATCTTCAAAGGGGCCGAGGGAAGCCACTCCATCTTCAAAGAGTTCATGCAGGGGAGAAAAGGAGACCCACTGGCGGCTGTCTCCTATTGGTCAAAGTATGCCCCGCCCCCAGGGTGTTAACCCCAGAGTGCTTCAAGGATGCACATGCGCGAGCACTAAGTGGGACCCACAGTGCTCACTTCAGGCCTAAACAGCAACAGAAAACTCCAGGGTAAGAGGCAAAGGACAAGATGCGTGGGCAAGAGCAAGGTGTGTGTGGGTCTGTTGTACTGAAGGACCCTGTGAGGAACTAGAAGGAGCCACCAAGACGCTCCACAGGCAGCTGTGGCTCCAGCAGCAGCAGCAGCAGCAATGAAACCCAGCTCCGGGCTTCAAAGATCAACACAGGCGTTTTCGAGGGCAAGACAAGTGTTCCCTCCCACCGTGATGCAGAAACAGGATGCACTGCAGCTGCAGCCCAAGCCAAGAACCTGGGAGTCCCCCTTGATTTTCTCCTTTCCGGGCTCCACATTCTTTAGCATCTACATTATCTCATTTAAACAATCAAGCGCTATTTAAGCCTTCAACCCACACTGCTAACAGTTACCATGACTCAAGATTAATCCACCCCAACTTACCAACAAGAGACTGTTCTGGCAGAAGGGGAGTTCACCTCAGTTTGGACAGGCTGCAGGAGGGGGTACAAGTGACCGGGTTCTTATTCCAGACTAAGACGAGGAACCCACTGTCTCCACTGCCAGCCCCCCTCATATTCTTGTCTGCCATCTCCCTTGCTTATAAAAGAACCTTCCCCACTGCCCCCCAGGTAATAAGTAACATTAAATTTGCCTCTCCTGTGTCTCATCCTAGACACAGAACTGGAAGTTTCGAAGACGTATTTAATTTATTCATCTCAACACCGTTTTACTGATAAGCAAAGCAGCAGAGCTCAGAGTATTGAGGTAACCTACTCGAGGTCACACAGCTACTTAGTAAAGAGCGAGAAAGAACTCAAACCACATCAGATAACCAACTTCTCCTCCAACCTCGAACTTCTATGCCACGCCCTTCCTCGATGGAGAAATTGACTTGCTACTTCCTCAAGAAAAGGCCCACCTGACTGTCCAGTTTAACTTGCTTTCTTGCCTATTAAGAGCCATCAGCCTCCCCAAGTTCCTTCACAAAACCAAGAGGTTTTCTCCATCATACCCCAACACAAATACTTTCACATGCTGAAAAACGTAATTCACTCCATCCCTTCCTACTCTCTTTTCTGTTTAATTTTTGTGACACTCTTGCTGGTAACAGTATGGGGCTCACTCTGTCCTTATTTATGTATTTGCTGAGGAAGCAGTGAATGGAGCTTGGTGGCTGCAGGTTTTGCAGGTGAAATCCGTAAAACCCCAGCAAGTCTGGTGACTTGGGGGAAAACTATTTTCAAGAGGACGTTCAGGAGTTTTCAGCTCCAAGGAACCAGGTCAGTGTACAAGCAAAGGACATGGTCAGCTGCACACACTTGGGGCGTTGCCCACCAGGCTCTCTCCGGCTGGGGACAGTATCCCACCAGGGCCCACTGAGCATGCCCATCCCCAGACCCCCTCCCGAAGCACAAGTTCATATTTGCCGAGATTGCCACCGCACCCATCAAGCCCTGAATCACACGTGTGACTCACTTGTCAGCCGATTTCTCTGCAGAAAGCTCTTAGCAGTTAATTTCTGGCTAATTTATTATCCTTCAGCTTAGCCCTACAGCGCCATTAGCTAGGAGCCTGCCACGACTGAGTGAAATATTGTCTAATTTATTATCTTATTACTCCTCTGGAACAGGATCAATTAATTACCCATTAAAGTATTTCAACTGAGGAGATTTATTAGGGGCCCTCTGCATTTTAACAGATGATTAGTTATACATGTTTGTTTGCTTGAAGAGCAGAGACTAGCAAATGAATAGAGGCAATGGAGAGAAGGAGAGAGTGAGCAAGAGAGAGAGGGAGATGGTGCGGCAGGGGGCGGCTAATGGATCTCCTCTAACTCCGTGAAAATGGAGCAGTCAATGACAAGAATTATCGACTCATTCACTTGCGGTTTTGAGATAACCATATGTACAGGGGAAGGGGAGGAGGGGGAGAAAAACCCTCACTCAACTGCTTTTTCCATTCAATAAATTCGCTTCAGAATATATTGGATTGGGGTTTGATGGCTATTTCGTGTTTTGCAGAGTGCTGACACTGGTATGATTCAGTAATTATTGTTTCTTTTAAGTTATTGCTGTAATTTTGCTCTCTAAGATCCCAATCAATTTCTGCCTCTCAAGGGCACGCTTGAAAAGCGATATTTGAAAACAGCCCTCTGATAGATTGTGCTGCTAGACAGTGGCTGAGACAAATAGCCTAATCTGGCACAAATTAGCTTGGCTTCCACAGATAGTTTTATACAGCAATGTAAATTATATTGTCAGGCCGAGTCACTTTCCTGCTTAGAGAACAGCTAACAAGAAACCATGGAGACATTATTGGTGCTGCTGTGCACTCCCAGGGCCGCTGCAAAGCCATTTGTAAGGAGAGGGGGAGAGGGGAAGAGAGAGAGAGAGAGACTTTGAGTAACAAAAGCAAGGTAGCCAAGCAGAAGTGAGTTAGAACAAGAAGGCAATGATCAGGTTATCCAGCTCTCTTGGTTGGACTGAACTAAGCCCTGGGAAGGGGAGGCTGCTGAGTGTGCAATGGGCCAGTCCATGCCATAGGGGAGCGCAGGCCCTGCCTGGAGGGCTGCAAGCAGGAGAGGCAGTGCTCTGTGGGGAAACAGCAGTGGAAAGATGACCTGAACCCCAAATTCCTCCCTGCCTGGAGAGTTGGTCTGCACTAGACTGAGCAGAGGGAAGGATGAGGAGATGTGCTGAGCTCAGCAGAAGTAAAGGCACACTGAGCAGAGCTGGAGGAAAACCAGCTGAGCAGAAAAGTACCAGCTGGGCTGCACTGCCCATCCTTGGAAGGGCCTGGCAGGGTTCTCCCACCAGCCCCGGCAGGCTCCCAGTGTGGGGGCGAGGTCCCAAAACCCGGGTGGGCACTCAGCAGCGCCTGCGCTCTCTGCTGGTGGTTCCTCCTTCCTCTGGCTCCGGAGAGTAGATCTCCCCTTCTCTGTGCTTCTCGACAACCACCCTCTCTCCAAGACCCAAGCCCCACCTCAGCCCCCGCTCCTGGACCGACCCCTGAGGAACACTGCCTTGGGGCTATGTGACAGCCACCTAATCAGATTCCAAGTTCTCAGAGGCCTGTCCTGAGCACCAGTGTGCTGGCAGGCCCAGCCCCAGGGCAGAAAGCACTGCTAACCTAACCAGGTGACACAGAACCCACTCTGGGGATCTGCCTAGGCTGGTCTGATGACATAAACCCAAGGAAGACTCAGTGTCAGGTGGCACCAAGGTACCAGAGGTGGGCAGAGAAATGTCCCATCCTCCCATCCACCCATCCCAAGCCCTCACCTGGTGGGCTACAGGGAATGTGCTTTCCTTACTGCCCTGAGCCCTTGGACCTATGGGATTGCTGGGTTTGTTGTTGTTTTTTTTTTTTTTTTTTTTGGAGATGGTCACGCAGTCCTTCATGCTCTAGTTCTAAGCCTGTCCTGACGCTGTAATTGATGGTCAAAGACCCATCTTTGTCAATGACTGAATATACACTTCTAACTGAATGTGTCACATGCGTTTTAAGTAAGGACGCTCAACAGAAACATTTCTTAAGGGAAAGCAGCTTCTGCCCCAAACTCCTTGTCTGATAATGGCCCAACAACATTTGCTCCTTTCAAGAAAGATTTTGTTTTGAGTTTCATTTAGTCTCACCTGCCCCTTCCAGTTATCACCCAACGTTTCCAGAATGCTCTCAGCCACAGCTTTCACATTCCTGCTGAGTAGTCACTTATTTCTCAATGACTCTGAGAGGGCGCCTGGTATCACTACCTCCACTTGGCTTATTTGGGAAATGAGAGTCGCAAGTGTAGATGACAAAAATACAACATAAGCAAGAATGATGTCGACTCCTCATCCAATCTGATAAAAATATCCTTGTCAGGCAGAAGGGCACTTTTATTTATTTAACCCTACCATGTGACAGATAACACGCCAGATGCCTTACGTAACTTGTGCTTTCTAAATTAACAAGATGACACCATAAAAATAACTCCAAAATATATGATAGCTCTAACACAATAGAAATATATTTGTCTCCCATGCTCATTCGAAAATGACATCTGTAAGAAGTGGGGTAGCTCTGCTTCAGGTAGTAACTGAGGGGTCCAGCAGCCTTGAACCTTGTGGCTCTCCATCTTCAACATGTGGCTTCCAAGCGTGCTGTCCTCTTGCTGTGCACCAGGTCTGAAGGGGAAAGAACATGGAGATTTGTCCAGGAAAGGGCTTTGCACGTAGGGGTCTGCCCTGTAAGTGGACTGCATCAGCTCTGCACACATTGGACTGATGACAACTAATCACAGACACACTACCAGATGCAGTTCCTTGGCACTAGATGAGCAGATTACAGAAACTATAGAAGAGAAGCAAGACTCTTGGGTGGACAGCTGATCCTCTCTGCCATACAATCTAAGCATTATTATCCCCATGTGATAGAGGAGAAAACTGAAATATACTGTCCAAGGTAACATACCTAGTGAGTGCAGAGCTAGAATTTAAACCAAAGCCTATGTTTATTCCGTTCTATCAAATTAAACCCTACAGGAAAACAAAATCGAATCAAGAACATAAACCTCAGAGTAAATGTCTTCAATCAATTTGAAGAGACTCAAATTGGAGAATTGGTTTCAGATCACCTACTTCTACATGATTTTAAAGTATTGCAGGTGGACCCCTGAGCGAAACTGACCTTGGAACTCAGGAAGCAAAGCTAGATTTATCTCCTTTAAGAGAATGGCAGAGATGACTGCCCAGTTTTGCAAATGATGAAGCTGAGGCTTAGAGAGGTCAAGGGAACTGCGTCAAGTCCCACTGCTGAGCGAGCCGGAGGCAGTACTGGAACCTTGTCTTCTCACCCCAACTCAAGGGCGTAAACCTCAGCCTTCCAAACCTCCCATCTCATTGAGACCTTTCTCACCACCGCTAGAAAATAAATCAGAGAACATCATCTTTTCCATGTGGGAAGTCTGCTTAGAGCACCTATTACTAGAATCTAGAAAGATGGGTGTTTTTGAGACTCCCACTAACTCTTTCCCTAAATGGCCCGAAAATGACAAGATTGAGGACTCCACCAGTGCAGAAGTCAGAAGAGTCTTCATCAATTCATGGGGGAGAAGGGCAAAGTTCTTTGAAGGCAAAGACTATGTGTTGTTTTAGTTATATCCTCAAAGCCTAGTACAGCGTCTGAAAATCTAATTGCTGTACAATAAATATCTATTAGACGGATACACATTTGAATGAGTAGATGAAGGCATTCTCCAGATTCACACTGACAACTAGTAATCAAGATGACTTTCAAGGAGGGACAGGGAAAAAATAAGTCTCTTCTACGTATCTATTGGCTTTTCTCTAACTCATTGAATTATTTATTGTTTGTTTTCTCTACTGATTATTATATACATTATTAACACTTCACAATCAACTTAGAATTACTATTGCGCCTTTTCACGTGAAATATAAAAAGACCACGACTGTATATGTCTCTTTCCCATCTCTGCCATGCTGTCTGCTGTTGCTGTCACGTGTATCACATTTACCATTATAAACTCCACGAGGTAACGCTATATTTTATGCTTTAAATGTGTCACACATGCATTTTAAAGAATTTCTTTTAAATAGTATTATATATTTTTATATTTGTCCCGGGAATTTATCTCTTTTTTTTCTTTTGAGACATTGTCTCACTTTGTCACCCAGTCTGGAGTGTGGTGGCACAATCATGGCTCACCGCAGCCTTGACTTCCCCTGGCTCAGATAATCATTCCACTTCAGTCTCAGAGTAGCTGGACTACAGGTGTGCACCACCACATCCAACTAAATTTTTTTGTATTTTTTGTAGAGCTGGGGTTTCACCATGTTGCCCAGGCTGGTCTCAAACTCCTGGGCTCAAGAAATCCACACATCTCAGCCTTCCAAAATGCTGGGATTGTAGATGTGAGCCACCATGCCCAGCTGTATTTAGCATTTTTTATACTCTTCATCCTTCCTGAAGATCCACTTTTCCATCTGGTATCATTTCCTTTGAGCCTAAAAAACTTCTTTAGCATTTGTTGTAGTGTGGGTCCGATGAACTCAGCTAGTTTTCTTTTATCTAAAAATGTCTCTATTTTACTTTTATTCTTAAATAAGATTTTCACTTGGATATAAATTCTGGGTGAACAAGTCTTTTTCTTCTTTTATAATTTTGAAGGTGGTCTTTTATTATTTTCTGTCCTCCCTTGACTCATTGTCTTCCTGTATATATTGTGTCATTTCTCTTGCGATTTTCTTTTCATCTTTTAGGTTTTCAGCAGTTTGACTATGATGTGCCAAAAAATGGTTTTCTTCATATTTATCCTGCTTGGGACTTGCTAAGATTCTTGGATGCATAAATTTATGTCTTTCATTAACTTTGGGAAATCAGTGAAGACTACTCTCTACTTGGTCAATATTTTTCATTTTTCATATTTTTTATATTTTATATTTTCATATTTTGCAGTATACTTTAGCTCATTATTTCTTCAAATTATATTTTCCTACTCCATTCTCTCTCTTGTTTTGGAACTCTGATTAAATGTATGTTATATATTTCTACTTTGTCTCGCAGGTATCTGTGATTCTATTCATTTATTTGTTTGGGTTTTGGTTTTTGTTCTTTGTTTGTCCGTCGTTGTTTTGTCATTCTATCCTTAGGACTGGATACTTTTTATTGCTCTGTCTTCAAGTTTACTGAATCTTTCTCCCTCATCTCCATTCTGCATTAAAATCTATTCGGTGACTTTTTACTTCAGATGTTCTATTTATCAGCTCTATTCGGTGACTTTTTTTTGTAGTGTCTCTACTGAGATTTTTAAAAAATTATTTCAATCGTATTTTCTCTGATGTTAATGCGTACATATAACCACTTTGAAATCTTATCTACTTATTCCAACATTTGGACCAAGTGGGGATCAGTCTTCACTGTTAGTGTTTTCTCTTGAAAATAGCACACATTTTCCTGGATCTTTCTGTGTTAAATGTTTTTTCATTTATGTTCTGGACATCGTGAATCTTGTGTTGTGGTTACTTCAAATTCTGTTATATTCCACAGAAGAGTGTTGAGTTGTTGTTGCTGCTGTTGTTGCTATAGTAGGTAATTAATTTGGTTAGACTCAAATTGCAAACTCTCTCTTGGGTGTCAACTCAAATCTCAGTTCAATTCTTCTGTCTTTAGCTGAGCTTCTTGGATTCTACTCCATACATGCTTGATTCAGGGTCAACCAGAGATTTGGGTGAAGTTTATATTTAGCAGCTGTGGTTGCCCAAATCTCTCATCTGGTTCTTCAGGCCAGAAAGACTGCAGGTTTTCTATAAAAGTTATAACTGCCCTATGTGGCGCTGACTGCAGCCAGAGGCCTTAGGAAGTAAAAAACTTATCCCGTACTCTTCCTTCTCCTACATCTCAGTATCACTGGAATCTGCTCACCTTTGTTCACTCTCCAGTGCCTTTGGGTAGCTGGTCTTTTACATTTTTTTCCTAGAATTTATAGTTTATTGCCTGTTTGTAGCGGGTTGGTCTGATAGGAGTCTGCTAAACCATACAGAAATTGAATTCTCTCAATATATTTTGAGATGGGGCACACAAAAAAAAGCCAGCTATTCCAACAAGACCTCTTCTCATAATTCCTTGTCCTACTGCATTTCACAAAATGTTCAAAGATGACAGAGGTGTGTGTGTGGTAGGGATGCAAAAGGACAGAATCCGACTATAAATTCAGACATTACTGGACCTTTAACACAGACCATTGCAACATCTTTAACACATCAAGAAGCACTTACTGAGTGTCCACTATGTGCCAACCAGAGCTCTTAGTGGCTAGTACATGTCAAAGCTCTTCCAGCTTAATATGAATATATAGATTGTCCTGTGCCACCTAAGGCACAATTAATAGTAATAGCTACTATTTTGGACGCCAAATGTGTGCCATGTGCTGACTCTAATCATCACAACAATTCAGCATTTTTGCCATCTCTATTTCACATAAGCAGGGTTATGAAGTGGAAAATAACCAGGTGTTGGAATCAGACAGACCTGGGTTAAGATCTGAGCCTTGACATTAGCTAAATGACCACATCCTAAGGCAAATCACTAATGTCTCTGAGCCTCAGTTACCTTACCTATACACTGAGCGTCTAAAGTTGCTACAATGTCAAGAAATAACAGGAATATAACACCTAATGGAGAACCTCAAATGAAATGGCTACTGTTATTTTTATGGCTTAATAACTTAAGATTAGAATGTTTAAATAACTTGCTCATGATCAGGAAGCTACATTGCCACCTAATAAGTGTCAAAACTGGGTTTCAAGCCATGTCTATGAACTTTGCTTACAGCCGGATACATTCTCTTCATAATTGCCACCAATTATTGAGCAGCTATTCATATTATATTCAACAACTATACTAGGTGCTTTACATACCTGCAGCTAACCTTGAAACTAACCAAAAAATTAAAGATGCAAGACCCTCGGATCAGGCAAATTTTCCTCTCTTGGAATCACCAGAATTGTAGGTCTTTAAGATAATTCTTAATATCCCAGAGTTAAGGTCTCCTTTTGGGGGAAACAATGTTATTGATGGAGATGCTGTCTACCCCAAAATACCCCAACCAGACAAGGACTCCCCAAATGCCCCAGCCAGAGAAGGCTATGCTATCTACCCCAAAATACCCTAGGCGAAGAAGGATATACTGGCTGTTCTGGAGAGGCTCCACAGATGGCCACCTGGTATCCGCTTTAGTCAAGAACACATTGGGATGCTCAGATGAGGTTGGAGAGAGAATCAAGTTTTCACAGAGGAATGTTTAAGCCTTCCCAAGCCAAGAGAGACAACAGCCTTCTGTTTCTTTCTGTGCATAGGGGAAAATCAAACTGGGTATTATTCACACATTTTACACCTTGCATTTCAATCAAGTCCCAAGTTACAATAAAGCTTCCTTTGTCAACCCCATGATCAGTGGGTGCAAGATTCTTGAGACATAGATACAGACCTCCCACACCCATGTAGTTATTTAAGGTGATCATTGAAATCACTGAAGAGCAATTACCTGGTCTGTTGGCCAGATTCCATCTCTCTCCTGTATAGTATAATGTATTTTATTGTTTCTGTTTATTACTTCATGTTGTTGACTTACATGTTGGTGTAACATCTCAGTAATGTTGTCAGAGCTACTGGTACATCTATTTGTACATTTATTTGTTCAACAAATAATTATCAAACACCTGCCGGTATCAGACACAGAAGCTAGAGATATGCATAGTTATATTTCATGTTCTCTGTCAGGCCTGACACAGAAGACAGGGTTCTGGCTCTGAACTCAAGAGATCTGGACTCATTCTCTGGCATCTTTATTGATTGAGCCAAGGACGTTGGTTAAATCTCTTAACTTTACTGAGCCTCAGCTTTTATACCTGTAAAGTGGAAATAATTCATCTGACATTTCCGACAGGGTCTCATGAGGATCAATAAAGTCATGTAAGTAAAGGCATTGCAATTATAAAACAGTATATAAATGTGAGCTATCGTTATTACAATTAAGAATTATATATCATTTGCATTTATTACTAATTGTTTCTTTCACTATACGTTTGTGAACGGAAGCTGCTATTGTTGTAATACGTAAGCCACACATCACTACACAAGACTTTGCATAAAGTAATAGTGGGTAAAGAAATAAAGGAATTATTTGAAGGTAGCATGTTTTTTCCAAATATTTTTACATATCTTAATTCATCAAATAAAGAAAGCAGCCTGGCCTTCTTGGATCTTATGATACAGTTGCAAATATAGATCCTCGCCATTGAATTATTGGCTTGATTGGTGTTAGTAAAGAAGAATTACAAGGAGCTGTAGGAGCACAGACCAAGGAGACGGCCCTAGCAGGAAGGAGAAGGTCTCGTTGAGAAAATCATCCCGAAACTGAGCTCTGAAGGATAAACAGTATTTAACAAGCAAGAGAGGGAGATAAGAAGAGTGCTCCAACAGAGAGTAGTGTTTGACAGACCAGAATCAAGTGCTACCATTACTGATTTTAGGAACTGCAGTAAACCCATAGTGTTAGAATTGGAGAGAACCAAGGTTAGGGAGGCGTGAGATAACACTGGGGAGACTGGCAGAGGTCAGATCATGCTAGGGCCTCTAGAGCACATGAAGAATTGGGGGATAAGGAGAAGCCACTGAAGTATTTGAAGCAGGAGGAATATGATCACATTTCTATTTTTATAACAGATCTTGGACAATGAAATGCAAAATAGATCTGAAGAGACAAGAGTAAGTGTAGGAAGGTCAGTTAAGCACCTTTGCTACGATCCAAAAAAAGAGTAATGATATCTTGGACTAAGCTGGTAACAACAAAGTAGAGAGAAGTATGTGAATCTACAAATATTTATGGCCAGGTGCAATGGCGCACACCTGTAATCCCAGCACTTTGGGGAGGCCAAGGCCAGAGGATCACTTGAGTCCAGAAGTTTGAGGCTGCAGTGAGCCGTGATGACACCACTGCACTCCAGCCTGTGTGACAGAGTGAGTCCTTGTCTCAAAAAAATAAACAAATAAAATAAAATATTTAAGAGGTATAAGTGACTAGAGTTGGAGAAAGATTGTATATGCAGAAATGAGGGGAAGGGAGAACTCAAGAATGATTCCAGGTTTCTGGTTTGAGCGACTGGGTATATGATGAAGATACTTACTGAGAGTATGATTGAACTGTAGACGCAGCAGGTTTAAGGGGGGAAATAATGAGGGGAGTCTTGGAGATGTTAAGTGTGAGGTGCTGGTGGCAGAGAGAGCTAATTGTCCTCCCAATAATCATTCTGACGAGCTGGGTGTTGTATGTGCTGTAGACACTCAGCTCTCCTGAATCTCTCTCCAACTTTCTGTCAGGCAGCACCAGGTGGCTGCTTTGCAATACCAAAGAAAATACATGATACAATGGCTCAAATAAGACTGAAGTTTATTTCTCTTGCACAGCATAGTGCTGAATTTCTGGGCATTCCAGGGAGGGCAGGTGAGAAGGTGCAAAGAATCTTAGTCTGACAAGGCAGTTGGACAAACTTTGTCCCTGTCATTTTAATAGATTTATTTAATTTCTTACTATTCTATCACTGGGTTGATAAAGCCTAGGGCCTCTATTTTTTATTTTCACAATAGAACGTCCAGGTTTTAACTGACTACTCAGTCACCAGGTAATACCGCATTGCCTAACTTTGCTCGTAACTAGGATCACTTTCTTTTTTTTTGAGACAGAGTCTCACTTTGTTGCCCAGGCTGGAGTGCAATGGCATGATCTTGGCTCACCGCAGCCTCTGTGGTTCAAGTGATTCTCCCACTTTAGCTTCCCAAGTAGCTGGGATTATAGGCATCCACCATCATGCTTGGCTAATTTTCGTATTTTTGGGTTAACATGGGGTTTCAGCATGTTGGCCAGGCTGGTCTCGAACTCCTGACCTCAGGTGATCCACCCACCTCAGCCTCCCAAAGTGCTTGGATTACAAGTGTGAACCACCATCCCCGGCCTAATGGGTCACTTTCTCAAGAGGAAGTGAGTTGCCTTCAGCTTTCTCTCCCAGTTTGTACATGCTGGAAACACAGTGCATTCAAGACAAATGTCTCCATGTGGAAAAGGATAATACTTTAAATGGTAAAGTCATAAGATAGAAAAAAAAAAAAAAAACAAAATCCCTGGACCATTTCATGGACTCACTTGACTTCCCTGGAAAGCCTAGGAATTTTGGGCTATGGTGTGAGAGAAAAATAAACTTCAGTCTTAATTTGAACCATCGTACTGTGTATTCTCTTTGGTACAGCAAAGTAGCCAAGAAGAGCTGCCTAGAGAAAGTTGGAGGAGAGGCTCACAAGAGTTGGAGGGTCTGCAGCCTTCAAAAGGCCATTGAAGTTGTGGCACATAGATCATCTGGACAAGGGGGAAAATAGAGAAAGGAGAGACTCAGTCAAAGGAGTCCAACAAGGTGTCAGGGACCAAACCCCAAACTAACTAAACAAACTGACAGGTGAATAAAAAGGTGAGCAGACCCCAGAAGAAGGTGATGTTCCAGAAGAGAGTGATCACATGCTAGGGAGGGGCCCCCATGATAAGCATCTGTAAGATTTGGTGTCTTGCAGCTCATTGGTGACCTTAGGGAGCAATTTCAGAGGCATCAATAATGGACCAAAGCCACACCCAAGTGGACTACAAGGTTCCTGCCATGATGACTATGACACAGTCATTCAGAAAGTGTGGCTGGAAAGAGACAGAAAGAGGTAGTCAATTTAGAGATTATGGCGGCAGCATTGTGTTTAAGACAGTGGCAGTATGGCCATGTTTAAGTGCTACTGAGAAAGGAGAGCATGCATGTAATCTGCAGTTCCAGATCACAAGGCCGTGAGAAAGAATGGGATCATCTAGAACAAAGTGGAGGAAATGGCCACAGAGAGAGGGTAAAAAAGATCACTTCTATCTTTACAGAGGGGAAGGTGTTTATCCAACTACATACCCACTCCTCTAATCTGAGTCCAGATTAACAACCCCTTTCTTTAACTTTTATTTTAGGTTCAGGAGTACACGTGCACATTGATTATGTAGGTAAATTGCATGTCACAACAGGTTGATGTACAATTACTTTTGTCACCTAGTTAATAAGCAGAGAACCCAATAGGGGTTTTTCAATCCATAGCCTCCTCCCGCCTTCCACCTTACAGCAGGACCCAATGTCTGTCATTCTCTACTTGGTGTCCATGTGTACTCAATGTTCAGCTCCCACTTATAAATGAGAACAAGCAGAATTTGGTTTTCTGCTCTTGTGTTAGTTCTCTTAGGATAATGGTCTCAAGCCCCATCCATGTTGCTGCAAAGGACATGATCTCATTCTTTTTTATGGCGGCATAGTATTTCATCATGTATATGCACCACATTTTCTTTATCCAGTCTACCATGGATGGGCATTTAGGTTGATGCTGTATCTGCTATTGTGAAAATAGTGCTACGATGAACGTACATGCATGCATGTGTCTTTATGGTAGAACTATTTATATTCTTTTGAGTATATACTCAGTAATGGGATTGCTGAGTTGAATGGTAATTCTATTTTAAGTTCTTTGAGAAATTGCCAAACTGCTTTGCACAATGGCTGAACTAATTTACATTGCCGCCAGCCATGTATAAGCAACAACCCTTTTTTTTTATCATCATTTTAGACAAGCTAGTTACCAAATCAGTCAAGTGGGACTAATAAGAGTTTTTGAACAAACATTTATAATAGTAAACTATTTCTTACAAAATTTTGAAAACAACCTAATCAGTGGATGCTGGATGCTGACACTGTCCATTTTGTTTTATTATCTATACTAATGTGTATATGCAAAATGCCATTCCCAATTCGACATTTAGATTAAGAGCCCCCTGAAGGCAAGAATTTGATAGTTTTTATTTGATTCCTGAGTGCTTCATAGGTGCTTAATAAATCTATAAGGATTCAGTTAAGTTGAAACTAGAGACTTTACAAAGCAATTATTTTTCTCTACCAAAGAATTCATCACTGGGTACCTTCAAATAGTCAGCAACCCTGTTGCATTTAAAATTTAATATAAATTTACATTCAAATTTGGGATATAAACATCATTTTGAATTATTAGCATGTGAATTTTATGAATTCTTACCATAGACTCTAGCCACTCCAGTGTTTTAGGGGCATATCTATTAAGTATTTCTAGTTAGTGAGAAGAGGTATAGCTATTGAAAAAGATAGGAGTCAAAGAAATATTTCTGAAATTTCCAAAGCTAGGGATGGAGGGAAGATGCACAGAACCCCAACCTGACCAGCCAGTTGGATAAGCCTTGTCCCTGTGCTTCGAGTCATTTGAATAGATTCTCTTAATTTCTTATCATTCTATCATGGGTTGACAAAGTCCAGGACCCACCTATTTATCTTGCCCCTGGGGTGAGTTTCTTTTTGAGGTCAAGAAGTGATTATGGGAAGGAAATACTCAGCTATGCAAGCTCTGGCGCCAGTTTTTGCTTAAACTCTAAAAATCACCCCACCATGCCTTTGGTTTCTGAATTATTAGTCTGTTCACACTCTTTGCCCCTGTCAGGAGCGAGAGCTAAGACAAACTGACAGGTCCTGGAGAGTCGCGTTTCTCTCTTCTGGGTCGCTGCAAGTCACCCTCAAGAACACAGCTCAGAGGATGTGGTTGATGGGAACCCCAGCCTTTAGTCTTTAGCTGCCTTTAGGAACAGAATAGGCAAGTGGCTGGGATCATTAAAACATCATTTCTAGAGAATCACCATCCAGTTCAGCCCCATCATTTTGTAAACAAGGAGACTGTGCCCCAAAATGGTGAAGCAATTTGTCCAAAGTCATACAGCCACAGTCAGCAGCAGGCTGAGGCTGGGATCCTATCTCCTGACTCCTGGGACAAGGTTTCCCCTGGAGATCTCCAAATTAACACATTAACCCCTTTTCAAGTGTTTAGTTCCAGCCATTTCTACCCTTTCTGTGTGGCTCTGGGAGGAGAAGAATGTACACATTCTTATCCACAGGCTCCATGTTTTCCTAAGATAAGAATTCAGTTGGGGCAGAATCTGTCCCTGAGTGACATGTACTTTCCAGTTTTCCATCCTACTATTTTATACAAAAGCCCTCAGGAGGCCACAGAGTCTGGAGAACCCGCCTTAGTGCTCTGCCTTCCTTGTGAGCATCTGCACAGCACTCCTACTCCCCTCCTAAAAAAATTATTCCTGGCCGGGCGCGGTGGCTCATGCCTGGAATCCCAGCACTTTGGGAGGCCAAGGCGGGTGGATCACGAGGTCAAGAGATCGAGACCATCCTGGTCAACATGGTGAAACCCCGTCTCTACTAAAAATACAAAAATTAGCTGGGCACGGTGGCGCGTGCCTGTAATCCCAGCTACTCAGAAGGCTGAGGCAGGAGAATTGCCTGAACCCAGGAGGCAGAGGTTGCGGTGAGCCAAGATCGTGCCATTGCACTCCAGCCTGGGTAACAAGAGCAAAACTCCGTCTCAAAAAAAAAAAAAATTATTCCCAAATATCTAACCTGCCTGGCTCATTTTCCATTTTGCAAATTCATCCTCTCAAAGCAAAGCATCCAGGCCTATGAGGTCTGCACAGTCCAAAGACACAGGTTAATTAGGGAGTCAAGACAGTCCTTGAAAGTGGCCTCTGTACTTGGAACCAGGAGAAATATCTCCACAGCCCCTTTGTGTCTTTCAGGCCCTTTCAAATGTGCATACACACATAGACATGCATGCACATATAAACAAGCACACATATATGCAAAATCACACTTGAAAACATGTATATACACAAAAACATGCATACATATGCAATGCACACACATGCACGTGCACACACACACACACGGGACAGCCAAATAAGCCAAAACAAAACCAAACAAAAAAAGGCCCACGCAGGAGAGGAGAAAATGTCCCCTTTATATCTGCAGGCTGCCTCGAGCGAAAGCATTCCTAAATACGATAGGTTAAATATATTGCTGCCATTACACTCTACAAGAAACACATTCCGTAAAAATGAAGGTGCTGTAAATTATACAAATATGATGCTAACAAGCCAGGAAACGCACCACTAATGAGGTCAGCTACAGAACTCCTGCAGCGCTGCAAATCATATGCCAATCCTGCATATGAGGTACAAGAACGGCATTGGGTCAGCATTTTCTGAGTGTGTTTGTAACCTGCTGTTTGGTGTATGGTTACACAGGTAGATAAAAAGCCTCCGCTTCTCCCCCCAATGGCACCCCCACAACTTTGTTTATGTGTCAAATATCCAAGTCACCAGACGAGCACACTCTGCATTAATGTACCTGACTATTATGCCTATTGTTCTTCTGCCCAGAGTAGAGAATTAGTCACTCAGATGTGTAAATATTGGTTACAGTTTTGAAGCATGCAAGCTTTGTGTTCCTATCAGCCCCATTCCTGGAGGAATTATGCATGCTGTTGGCACCGGGTTTTGTACACACTGTATTTGCTAAAGCTCTAAAAATCAAATAAACATGTTCTCAGCTCCTGAATTATTAGTCCATTCACCATCTTTCCCCATTAGGGGGGGAAACAATAAACACACCGAAATATGGCATTTAGGAACTGCAACAAGATTTCTGCTTGGCATTTACAAGTTGGAGAACAATCGAAACACCCTTCCTCTGCCTTTGTCACGCAGCCTTCAGCACTGAGAGCCCAGACAGCTTTGAAGTCACTCCTGATCTCTTAGCGAATGAGATCTTCACCTAGAGACAATGTGCAGGCTCCATTTCCAGACAGGTGTCAGACATGGGGTTTGATTCAGCTTGCAGGGATGAGGCGGGGAGAGACTCAAAAATCTAGGCATTACCACCTGGGCAATATAGCAAGACCCTGTCTCTACAAAAGAATTTAAAAACAGTACTGGCCAGGAGTGGTGGTCCATGCCTGCAGTCCCAGCTACTCAAGAGGCTAAGGCAAGATTGTTTGAGCCCAGGAGTTCAAATCTTCGGTGAGTTATGATGGTGCCACTGCAATCCAGCCTGGGTGACAGAGCAAGACTTTGTCTCTTTGAAAAAAATGGAAAAACAAAATAATCTAGGCATCAAAGAAACCCATTCCCCCAAATTCAGAGGCTAGAGCCACATCTACTAAGAGAAGCCTGACTTCCTTCTCTTAGGGTTCTCTAACTCTGTACTCCCTGCCTAAGGTTGGGATTAGCAAAATCACACGATACAGTTTAAGGGTCATTGTTCAAAATGGTTAGATTCACCCCATATGCCAAGGAACCCCCAGACTGGCAACTATTTGGAAGAAAAGAGGGCTGCCAGCTTCGTGGGCCAATCCCATTGTTTCTTGGCACATTTTTTTCCAATACTAAGATCCAGGGCAGTTAAGGTTTAAAGCCATTGAGGGTGAGTGAATAGAAAAATTGAGAAGTTTATAGTGAGATGCTCAAAAGGATACAAGCGAACATTTAGCAGATAAATACGATCACAAAAATATCTCCTACCTCCCCCGACGCTAAACATAGTATTTACAGTAGAGCTTAAGTTTAGAGCCAACATCAGGGGCGGGGGCGTATTTTTCTGAGATGCCTGGCCTAGCCCTAGTCTCAGACACCTGTTTATACTCCATCTCAAAGGTTTTATTGAGTCTGCATTCTCCCCAGTCTAGGGGCCCTGCCGTGGATCTATTTGTATACACACATCACAGGTTTTGGAAATAGCTTCAGCACATAAATGCCATTATTTCCAACACAGTTGGTGTAAACCATATTTACTACCCAAACACTCAGCTAAAAATTGAGCTGCAAAGGAAACAGTCGCAGCCGCAGCAACAACAACAACAACAAAGAAATCAGTGACAGCTACAAACCACAGCCACAAATCAAACACATTTGCAAAGTGGCCTTGAGGTGGAAAGCACGAAACAAAGGCATAGCAAGATGGCAGGCAGCGGCAGCGATCCTCCACACACTGGAAGGAAAATTGGATTAGTAATTCCCTACTCTAAATTAAATACAGACTGCGTGTGGGGAGCACACGGGCTACAAAGAGGAGTGGGATCAGCACAGGACGAGGACACAGTAAGAGAAGCATTAGTTTTTCTCACTGCCATAAAATCTCAATGGTCTATGTGATCACCAACAAGGAAATCTCAGGGTCTATACAGGGAATGCTGCGACCATCACTGACATTCAACATCCAGCATAGTCAAAACAAGAGGGGACATCCAATGGGCAGCATCACTGCAAGTCAAGGCTCCCCCACTGCCCTGGAAGTGGGAATTGTCTTGCTTGTTACTCCAATGAAGAAAGAGAAGGCCACAACATCAAAGCCACACCCACACCCCAGTGGGAATTTTCATCCATTCATTTTTTTCTGACAAGCATTCACTAAGCACCTGTTTGGTAAATAGTAAAATGATGTGTTTGGCACTGTACAAGACAGAAGTATAGATAAGACCTTATAGTCTAACAGAGAAATAAGAAAGATTCATAAGCTCGGCACAGCAACCCACACCTGTAGCCCCAGCATTTTGGAAGGCCAAGGTGGAAGGATGGTTTGAGTCCAAGATTCAAGACCAGTCTGGGTAACATAGCAAGACCCATCTCTACCAAATACAAAATAATTTGCCAGGTATGGTGGCATGCATCTGTAGTCCCAGCTACTTGGGAGGCTGAGGTGGGAGGATCACTTGAGCCCAGGAGGTCAAGGCTACAGTGAGCCGGAATGAGGCCACTGCACTCCAGCCTGATCAACAGAGTGAAACCCTGTCTCAAAAAATAAATTAATTAAAATAAATTAAGAAAAATTATTTTAAGAATAAAAAGAAATGTTGATAAGAAAATGATGGTTAAGTAGAAAAAATGATAATAGCTTTTTTTAAAATGTCCAAAAAGCAATATACAATGGACAACCCAGGGAGAGAATGATGTGAGCTGTAACTCGTGACTGAGTCCCAGGTAGAGAGAGAGCACTATAGGCTGGGGCAATCCAGGAAGTCTTCAGGAGGAAGTGAACCTTGAAAGTAGATAGAACTGAGCTGGGCAAAATAGAGTCAGGAGGAGCAAACTCAGTTCAGAAGAATTATAGGTGCGAACGGCCAGGAGATGGGAACAAACATAGCCTGTCTGGGAAGTCTAAAGTGACTGTTTCGAAGGATGTGCAGATTTGTAAAGGGGACTAGAGGCAGATAACGTTGGAAGGGTTGTTTGTTTCCGCTGAACATTAACCAAGCTAATAACGTTGGAGATTTGATCATAGTTGAAAATTACCCGTAATGAACACAAGCCAGCTTTCAGTAGAAGATAACGCTTATTCCTATATTCCTCCTGTGTTTTCACAGAGGGAGAGGGAGTCACAGCAGAAGCAGGCACAGGACTGCGTGCCGGAGGACGGAGGCGGCTGTCTCCAGCCTGTGCGAGTCCGTGGTCACACATGAGCCCTGGGGTCTTTCACGCCACCTCCCTCCTGGAAAGCACTAAGCCAGCGTAGTATCCTTCCCAACCGCCTCTGCTTCCTCCCAGGCAAAATGTGTGTGCAGGGGAGGGCAGGTGGGGGCCCGTGGAAGAGGGAGACAGAGAGATGCGGTTCTTCCAGGCCAGGCAGAAGGTACTTGAACTCGGTGGGAAGGTCGGTTGTTTGTAACGGGAATGAGTTGAAAATCGCCATCACCTAGAGCGGACAAAGTGTGAAATATGCATTTTTCTCTTTCATTTTACACCATTTTTATGAGACCTTTGTGTAGATGCAGCAAGCAAGCCCTTGGCTTGAGCCCTGCAGGGTTGGCAGATTTATTACTGATGAAGAAAACAAATGAAAACAGTTCAGCTGTCTGGCCAGTTAGAAGGCATTATCTCCACTTGAAAGAAATAGACCAAAAAAATGCCAGGGTGGTGAGAAGGGCCCTTGCCCTGCCCAAAGCTGTGTGCCCTCCACTGCAGCTAAAATCCACCACTAATTCTTCAAGTGGCTCTTATTTCTA
Organism: Callithrix jacchus; assembly: GCF_049354715.1. Lineage (NCBI taxonomy): Eukaryota > Metazoa > Chordata > Mammalia > Primates > Cebidae > Callithrix > Callithrix jacchus. The sequence continues at coordinate 38,365,117 of NC_133514.1, forward strand.
CCTCCAACCTGGCTACAAGAACCAAACTGCCTCTCCTGCAGTCCCCTCACTGGCTCTTTGTGCCAACCCTCTCGGTGCCTGTCCTCACATCATGGAGTTGCCAGCCTCATGCGATGTTGATTCTTCCATCAGCACCAAGAAGGTGGGCCCAGACCCAAAAAATGCTCCCCGGCTGGGGCACCTGATGGGACCTGGTGGGTCAAGAGCAGCAAATAACCATGAGTTCCAGCCTCTGGAGAGGCCTCCAGTCAAGAACTTGGGGCCCCTCCTCTGCCCTTTTCCGGGGCCCTTCCCCACCCCAGGGCTCAGCCCAGAATCAGTTCAGCCTTGGGTCAAGTGCCCCACCTTCTTTTCAGAAATACTAAGACTCTCGGAGTACCAAAAATGGCTGTTACAATCTATAAAACACCCTTTCACTCACATTATCACCTTCAACCAACTTTCCATTTTAACAAACTTAATTCTTACCATGTACCAGATACCATGCTAGGTACCAGGCATAGAAGGGGCTCTCACAGACCAGTGGGCTGGTGCCTTAGTTCTCGGACAGCTGTAACTAAATACCTTAGACTGGGTGCCTTATAAATAACAGAAATGTACTGCTCACAGTTTGGAGGCTGGGAAGTCCAAGATCAAGCTGTTGGCAGATTCAGTGTTTACCAAGGTTTCCCACTGCTTCGTAGATGGTACCTTCTTTCTGTCTTCACACAGCAGGAGGGGTAGAAGGGCTTCTTCCAGCCTCTTCTCTAAGGACATTGATCTTTCCAAAAAATCCTCACCTCCTAATACTATTGTACTGGGATTAGGTGTCAACATACAGATTTGGGGATGGGAGGGGGGACATAAACATTCAGCTTCTCCCAGCCCCCACTCAGGTAGATGTGATTTTCCTGCCCATTGGATAGTTGAGGAAACTGGAAATAAAGGAAATTAAGCACTAGCCCAAAGCCACAAAGACATCATAAGAAAAATTTACACCTTGGAGCCAGCCTGGTTGGTCTGAATCCACAACCTGTGTTCTGTTTCCCTCTCTCTTCTTCGGAGTTCTCTAGAGCCCTGCTTCCTGTCCTCCCTTCCCCTATCCAGCCATCCTTGGAAGACACTTTTCCAACAATTCTCTTCTCCCAGGAGCTCTGTTGCTGCTCGCCTTGATCAAAGGCCACACTCACCCAGAGGAAAAGAGATAGATAAGAGAAAAGACACTTCCTGCATCCCGGAACCTGAGCCTGTCGCCTTGTCCCTGGCTCTTACTGCTCACCTTTTCTGGTCATGGAGAACCGGTTGGCTCTCCCCACCTCTGACTATACTTCCCAGACCCCCAACCCTTGTCTGCCCCCTGAAAACTGAGAGGATGAAGTCTCAGCTAGGGTTCCTTTTCCAAGACCATTGCAGACAAGGGAGGCTCAATCCCTCACCCTCCCTCTCAACCATCCGCCTCACCCTCAGCACCAGTCACTCCAGCGCCACTGTCCCGCCGGACTGTACCTCCTTGCCTCACACCCCTCCCCTCTCTCCAGCCCCCAAAGAAGTGAGGGATGAGTGTTTGCAAAGTGCTGTAAGGAGGAAAGGAGCCAAGTATTTCCCATCCACAAGAAGAAAGCAATTTTAATTGAAAAACGGAATCACAGATTACATGCAAATCTTTGTTGGCAAATTTCAATTACCGCCAAATTAAATGCATAGCTAAGCTAAGCATCTTCAGGACACTCCATTTAATGTTTTCCCGGGATGTGTCCACTGCAATCAGAGGCAGCATGATAGGTGTCCTCCTGCAGAATGAGCCCCCCGGGAAGCACTCCAGGATGCTCAGGCTCTAGCTGCTTGATACCCACATTTGGACCTTCAACAAGGTTATCTCAGCTGGGAAATGGCCCAGGAGGGAGGAAAAGAGAAAGGTTCTTCCTGGCTTTACCCCTCCAGCCTCCAGTCCTTCAAAAAAAAGCATGCACCAGCAAAGGGGGAAAAATGGAGGTATTCTAATAGCAATAATACTAACATTTACATGCCAAAAAACAGCCTTGTCTTTGCCTATTGATTTACAAATGAGAAGACTGAGGCTAGAGCAGACCTTGAGCAAGCTCAGGCAGCTCGGTGCAGGGCCAGGACAGGAGCACAGGTTACCCACGCCCAGAACAGGATTTTGTTCCGACATCACCCAGTTAACCATAAAGAACAGGGTGCACGATCTGCTGGGGCCTGGGGATGATAATGCTGTTTTTATTCGGCTCTTTCTCACTTCATTCTCATACTCTACTTTGCCTTGACAGCTGTGTCAGGCATTTTGCTCCCTGCCACATTTCCCTCAATACAGGTCAACACACATATACTGGGTGCTTCAACACATCAGGCACAGTGCTAGGTACTGAGACTATAAGACCAGAAACCCAACCACTCACGCATCCCACACAGCTGTAGGTCATATCCTGCAAGCACTGCGTCTTGCTGTGAGAGTGAACATGACAATCACCACACCCGAGACTTTGGTTTTCATACGGTCTCTCCAAGCAGATTGTAAATGCCTGAAGGAGAGAACGGCGATCATCGACCTAAGCAACTCTACCCTCTAGGTCCAGCACTCTTTAGAACCACCCTTACTGTGTCAGGCACAGTATATATTATGTTCAGGCACTCACAGAACATAATATATATTGGAAAGAAATCTGTAAGATCGTGGTAGTTGTTGCTCAAAAAATATGGGGATAGACATGTGAAGTGTTGCCCTGAAGTAAGAGGAGCTCCTTGATGCCTTCCATCCAAACAGGAAGTTCCTTATCACTACGAGATTGCTTCGATGCTGGTCAATATTCAAGACTCTAGAACACACCAAGGAGCATTCGGACAGTCATGCCCAACATGGCTTAGGGTACCCCTGCTCTGGCCTGGTGATGGATCCCAGGACCTTCTGGACACCTGGGTGTAGACAGCATGAGAAGGAGGTGATCTGTAGGCCTGGCCCCAGAGTGGGAAGCCACACTGGGGAGCTGGAGCAGTTGCTCTGTCCAGGGCCCCCATCCTCAGTCTGATGAGATAAGCCAGGAAGAGTCTGACAGGCCAGGCTCCTGGAGAGAAAGTCCCCCTTGACAGGGCCTGGGGCTGCCCAGCTAGGGCCGCCTCTCACTCTGACTCCACCTCTGCAGAGCATGTGGGTTCTCGTGGCCTTATCTGCCAGATGGCTCCCGGAGGGGGTGATTTATTAGGTGCAGAAAGCTCGCTGATAAATTTTACTGCAAGTCCCCAGCAGAAGACTGGGGGTAGCAACAGCCCAGCACAGGCAGCTCTAATGGAAAGTGCCGTCACCAAAGAGCAAAGCATTATTTATGACTGTCTGTAATGCCGTTCGGGGGAAATTCATCATCGCCTCCCTGCTCCGTGCACGCAGGGACAGCAGCACTGGGGGGTGGCGGGGAGAGCACAGGACAGGTGGGGAATAGTCAGAGCTTCTCTGGGAATCTGCCAGTGGAGAGCAAGGCCATATTTTCCCTGGGTGACCCAACTCCCCTTGTCAAGCACAGACCTGCAATTCCCTTCACCTCCCCTCTTTTCTCCCCTGCACTATTTTCAACCCTTGCCCCAGTTCCACCACCAAAACACAGAGAAGAGAGAAAAAGAGTAATGTTTCCCTGTTCTGTACTGGAGTGCAGATTCTTGCATGTCAGCACGGGTGAAGGCAGTCCTGCCAGGAAGCAGAGATCTAGACCAAATGGCCACCCAGTCCCCGTTAAGCTCAGAGCAAGAAAGGGGATGTTCTCCAGTTTGCAGTGGCTAAAGAAAGCAAGACAGTGACACAGCTGTGCTCACCGGCAGTCAGAGGCAAGGAGATCATGAGGCTGGAGTCCCTACTGGGCCACGAAGCTTGTTCCCTGCCCCATCAGCTGGATGGAGACATTTGGGGGGATGCCCTGTCCTAGCCCACCTCACTCTCACCATGTCAACAGGTGAGGTGCCAATCCCTGTACTTTTTTCCAGCACATATAGAGTAGTCATGGATTGCTATCTGTCTTACATTGGAATTATTTGTGTCTAAGTCTGTCTTTATTATCAAATTAAGTGCTCCTTGAGGGCAGGGTCTGTATCTTTCGACTCATTTTTATATTCATCTCAGCAGTAAGCAAAGCTCCTGCATGCTCATGGTAGCCTTGATAAATGCTTGATAATAAAATTTCCCTGACAGAGTTAGGAACTCCTGGGGCTGTGGCCCCATGTGTTTGTAGTCATCTGTCACCATGCTGGCATTCACAGCAATTGAAAGGAAAGCTCATCCCCACCCACCTGTCAATCAGCATGGTATAATGGAAAGATCACTGGATTAAGACTCAGGAGGGATGGGTTCTGGTGTTCAGTAACCCCAGACAGTTTTTTAATACACAACATGGGCCAAGTCATATTTTACCACTAGCACATGATTAAACGTGGACAGCTCAGTTTACTTCTGTACAGGTTGGCGTTCTGGGAATAAAGGATGATAAAATCTGCTCATTCTAACTCACAGGACTTCTATGGAGACATGAGTATGGTGAGAAGCAGATCTGAGCTCTAGAAAGGGAGGGAACAGCTTGTATCAGATGGCTTTCTATGCCAAGAAATGTGCTAAAGGGCTCTGTGTGTGCCATCTCATTTAAACACCTTCACAATAATCCCGTGGGGTAGATTTTATTATTATGCTCACAATATAAATTTGAAAATGGGGTGTCAACAGCTTCACTAACTGGCTGGGTATCCTTGAGGTGAGTCATTTTCCCTCTTGGGGCTTCTTATCTCATCTGCGCAATAAAGGAGATGCCTGGTAAGGTCCCTTCAGGTTCAAATCCCTGTGAATCATCTGGTGATACTGTTGCCCAAGCAGCCTAGTTTCTAGCCCACGGGAAGGGTGGGGTGAGATGGGTCACCAGCATTTCCAAGAGCAATGAGCTATGGATGAAGGGGGTTACTTAACCTTTTGCTTGAAGATTTCACTCCAAGAAATATTAAAAAAAAAAAAAAAAAAAAGTGGTACTAGAATCCACTACTGTCTCCTGAGAAGAAAACTATTTATCAACCTCAGACCAGAAAGGAGGCAGGCCAGAGGCCAGGGAAAGGTAGGTGTTTCAGGAGCCTGGTCCAAGTTGCCCACCTCTGACTATTCTGACCCAGTGAGGACATTGACAACAGTGCTACTGATGAGGCCCCATCTGTCTTATTGCCAGCTGCCCAGCTGACATTTTTTTCAAGAATCATGACATAGATCAAGAAAATAACTTTATGTCCTCTAGTCCAAAAGATTTGCCTGGAAACTGAGGACTTCTAACCCACAGGACTTCTGTAGAAACATGAGTATGGTGAGAAGCAGATCTGAGTTCTAGAAAGGGAGGAACAACTTGTTTCAGATGGTTCTCCAAGAAATATGCTAAAGGGCTCTGTGTGTGCCATCACACACACAAATCATTTTGTCTTGGGTAAAATGACTTGCTCAAGATAACAGAGTTACTGAGTGGCAGAGCTACCAAGAAATCAACCCTCCTGACAACTCATCAGTGCTCTTTTTCTTTCTTCTTTCTTTCTTTTTCTTTCTTTCTTTCTTCTTTCTTTCTTTTTCTTTCTTCTTTCTCTTTCTTTCTTTTTTTCTTTTCTTTCTTCCTTTCTTCCTTTCTTTCTTCAGATAGAGTCATGCTCTGTCACCAAGGCTGGACTGCAGTGGCACACTCTCAGCTCACTGCAATCTCTGCCTCCTAGGTTCCAGCGATTCTCTTGCCTCAGCCTCCCATGCAAACCACCACGCCCAGCTATTTTTCATATTTTTGGAAGAGATGGGGGTTTCATCATGTTGCTCATGCTGGTCTCAAACTCCTGGCCTCAAGCAATCTGCCTACCTTGGCCTCCCAAAGTACTGGGATTACAAGCATGAGCCACCACTCCTCGCCTAGTGCTTTTTCATACACTGGGTGATCATTCAGCCTAGTGGGCACCAGATGGGTCCTTCTCCATGTATACTTCCCAGAATCCATTCTACAGGAGGAATAGCCAGGTTGTTCCATGGAAACATGTGTTGTTCCTACACGTGAAAAGCAACATGTGTAAGAACCACATTGGTTGTTTGGGGAGCCTTTTTAATAACAGGGTAAGGAAGAGCCCTTTAACTTTTCCAAAACATAAATTTGAAAACTGAGATTAATCCTAACACAGTTTAGCATACTTTATACATTAAAAAGTAGACAAATAATAGGCCTAGTGCTAAACTTGATGAAATTCTATCAAGTCAATGAAAACACCAGAATTTAACAGACCACTACTACTATATATAGTAAGTGTCCTTCTCAGTATGACTTGAGGTTTGCAACACTAATTATGGCTCTTGATTTTGGTCCCAGCAATGTCACAAAGCAGAATATTTCCTAGAAACAGAGGTTAGAATGTAGTAAATAAGAATAAACATTTTGGAGTCAGGCAGCTTTAGTTTCAAGAATCACATCCATATCCGGTGTCTTTCAAAGAAAGTTACTTAACTTTTCTGAACCCAAATTTCCTCTTATGGAAATAATGATCATTTCTTCATAGGATTATTTTAAGAACTGCATTAGACAATGCATGTCTACTCCTAGTGAAGTGCCCAGGATAATGATGTGCAATATATGATATTTATTATTATGACTCTAACATTCAGAAAGTCAAGTGGACCAGTTCTATGGTTTGAATGTTTTTGTTCCCTCCCATACTTATGCTGAAACTTAGTCCCCAATGCAGTAGCGTTAGAAGGTGGGCCTAATGAAAGGAGTTTAGGTCATAGGAACTCCACCCTCATGAATGGATTTATGCCACTATAAAAAGGGCTTATTGGAATGAGTTCACTCTCTTTTTCCCTTCTGTCATGTGAGGGCACAATGTTCAGCCCCACATGCCCTTCTACTGTCTGCCAGGTGAGGATGCAGGAAGAGAGGACTTGCCAGACACAAGATGCTGGTGTCATGGTCTTGGACTTCCCAGCCTCCAGAACTGTGAGAAATAAATTCCATTTTTTATAAATTACCCAGCCTCAGGTATTCTGTTACAACAGCACAAAATGAACTGAGACAACCCGAAATTTCAGGATAATTTGTCTTCCTGGTCAACATAAACTACTTTTCTCTCTTCTTCAATTCTTAAAACCAAGCCCAAACAATAATATGGATGCAAGGGAATTCAGACATATCCTAAAGACTGATCTCCATGATGCATGACTCATGTTCATTCAAAAGGCCAATCCCTTTGGAAATTACAAACTCATTTCCAATATCCGAATGACTACAGTTTTTCAGTACCTGGAACACATTGGAATGTAAGGTAGCTTAGCCATGGGAAATAAATATGGTGTTTTTGGCCAACCATCCAAAGATGTTTTGGCCTAAACAAAGGCCAAAATATTTCTGTCAGTTAAGTCTCTGGTTCCAAAACGTAGATTCATAAGCTGGTCTCAGGAGTAGTGCAGAAGAATTATTTAGGGTGTTTGGTAAATATAGTGTTTCCAAGCTCCAAGACTAGAAATTCTTATTTAGTCTAAAATGGGGCCCAGGAATCTGCATTTTAAACAAGTGAGCAATTTAGATGTACATCGAGGTTGAAAACATATGATCTAAGCCAATGATTATTTTTCTGTGTATATTTTATATTTTTTCACATATTTCCTGCCTCTTTGAACCTCATATTTATACACTATTAAATCACAGGGAGGACAGGAGAGTGAGAATATCTTTATCCCAGTCTTAGAGCCTCAGCAACTTCCATTTATATTTGGAGAGTCTCAGGGTGCTTCATGTTACAAAATTTCTCCCTGCTTTAAGTCTTTGTATTTCATGAAAAGGATACTTGGTATTTCAGACAGTAGTAAAATTTTAAGACTTTAAACAGAAAATGGCAAAGAGACTTCATCTGGTGTGATACAACTGCCTGAATAGCAGGGGCTGCCTGGAATATCATGGGGGCACTGTGTCTGACAAGAGCCCCAACTCAGGGGGAAAGCATGCTGGGTTTGATTAGTGATGTCTTGTAAGAAACCAAAACTCCTTGAACACGCCTGGGCAAGGACAAAGTCAGAAAAACATCACTTCCATCCAGCGCTACTTCAAAGTACATTATCTCCAAGAGAAGAAGAGTATGAAAATTATTTTTTAAATGATATTTACATTTAAGGTTTCTAATCATCCTTCAGTTGAGCACTTCTTTTCCATTCTTATAATTTTTCTAGCTAAACTGAATGTGCATTTCAGAATCTGTATACTCCTGGTCCAGTGAAAGTAGGCAATAATGTGCAATGAGACCAGAAACCTCTAAGAGGTGCTGGGCCCTTTGGATGAGTGAACACTGAGCAGCACTTCCCTCCCCCATCCCAGAATGCTTTGCGGGAAGTTGACTTTTGTAGTTTATCTGTGTATGTGTTAACAAGGATGGACTTCAATGTGAATAAAGGAATCTTTCCCATCTCACTGCCTTGCCTTAAACTATTTCTTCTATCTTAAATGCCTTCCTCACCCTCTAATGTGTTTTTACTGCAACCCTACCAATCATCTAAGGTTCAAATTAAGACCTAGCTATCTCCTAATAAAAGATTTGAAATCCCTTTTCCAGTTGGAATTATTCTCCCATCATATTTAGGGACTTTATAAAAGCACCCCTGACCATCTGCCTTGTTATCCTAGTTAATTATATGTTTGTCTACCTCTCCTCCTAGACCACCCCAGCCCTGGAGTGTAGAGATAGGGACATAGTCATAGTCATTGTGGTAGCCTCACCCGATTCCGTGTGGTGAGTTGCCCTTGTTAGCACTCAACTGAAATGAACTCAAGGCAGCTAGGTTTTGTTTGGTTTCATAAAACTTAGAAAGAAAATAAGGTATGCGGTGAATTGTGCAAGGGAAAGTCTTCATTGTGTGGCGTGTTCTTCCTGAGGTGTCAGTGTGCAGGGAAGTCTGCATGAGAAAATGCCCTAACCATTCACCTTCCATGAGTTTCCCTCTGCTTCTTGGGATGATGCAGCAGGAGCACTGGCATTGGACAGCCCCTAGCCAAGGGCAGGTTCAAGGAGGTTTGGTTTCCCAGAAGACTTTACCAATCTGTAGAGTGCACAGTCTGCTACAAAGGATAACTTGCAGGGATTAGCAAAGTAGCTAATGACACACTTTCCCAAGACAGTGCTAGCCTGAAGATGTGGTCAACAGAGCAGCCAGGGGGCCCAGCGTCCAGCCCCTCAGCCTCCTTCCCAAGTTCCAAGCAATCAGAGCATCTGAGCTTTTGTGCACAGCGACGTTTTCTGCCACCGGGCTGCCCCAGCCATCAGTCCAGACCCAGGAATTCTGCTCTCCTCCCCAAGGCTAAGTAAGCAGGCAGGGAGCAGGCAGGCAGGAGGAGGACTAGAGTTTACCAACAGATCAAGGCTGAGCCTGTGACGTCAGAAATCACTTCAGAGCCTGGGTTTACTGACCAGGGTTCCAGAAGTTGTTCATCTCCCCCAGGCACTGCGTCCCCAAGATGAAAACTGTCCCCGTATCAGCTGTGGCTCCTTAATAACAATGCCAGGGCCTGTCCGTGAGGCTCCTTGTGGCCTGGGAGATGGAAAGAACAATGCTCTCACACATAATGTAGCATTTCCTCTAAAAATCCCTTCTTATTAAATCATAGAATTGTGATACTCTAGGTATCTACATGATTATATATTCCAAGCTCTTCATTTTACAGATGAGGGAACTGAGTCATAGACACGCCAAGTGGTTTGCTCAAAGGCCTCCATGTGTTTAGTGGCAGAGACGAGGCTATAGCCCAGGCTGGCTGCTCTCCAGGTCAGCATTATTTCTAATGCAAACTTCAAAATATACTAATTATGAGTCACTAGCTTTCCCTCAATACTGTATAGATAAGTAAATGCATGATTTCTGACAAGACATTGATTAAAAAGGTAAACCTATCCAAATGGTGTTCTCTATTTTCCCTCTTAGTTCTCAAAACCATAATGGACCTAAACAGAGAGTTTAGGTTTCACCAGAAGAGAAAAACTGAACAAAGAAGAACGAATGTCTATTGCACACCTATGTCCCATCCACTATGCTAGGCACATCTGTATAGGTCATCCCATTTGGTCCTCACAAAATTCCAGAAAGAAGGATCCATTTGTCTTCTGTCAGAAAGGAGGAAATGAAGCTTCAGATGTTAAGAAGCTTACCATGGCCCAAGAAGCAAAGCTAATAAGTGGTAGAACCAGGATTGGAACTAGATCTTCTGATTCCCAGCCAGGGTCTTTGCACGCTTTCATGGTGCCACTCTCTTGTAGGAATTTTGACCTCTTCAGGCCAAGGCAAGACAAGAGGGCAAGTCAGGAGCCAGGCAGTCAGGGCGATTCCCAAAGGTCATTCCCCTGTTCTGCTCCCACCCAATGGCGGAGCCCTCTGCTCTACCCTGAGCCAGGCCCTCTAAGGGCTCCAGCCTCTGGGTGGCTGTAACTTATCCTGGAGCAATCTCCCACTGCCTTATATTGACAGAGAAGAATCTATAGAAAAGGGAGACAGAGGGCTTCCTCCTGGCTACATCCAAAGGCAGGATTTACTTACAGAGGCACAGAGAGGAGAGGTCTCTGCTAGGTGTTGTTCTAATGGGGCTCCCTCCCTTGCTTACAAGGATGCTATGAGGACAAATGAAGTAATATACCTGAAGTGTTTTGAGAGTTTCCTAAGTGCTGCATAAATATAACAATGGAGTTGCTGATGCTGATCACAATAATAACTGCAGTGATGATGAGCCTATACCCACAGTCATTATTTAAGAGAATATTTAAAATGAGAAACCCCACCAAAATCAATCCACTGAAGTTTATTTAGAAGAGAGGCTGCTAATAAAAATGTTATGGGAATGTGAGCTCTTGGGAAATAATGATGATTTTCTTCTATTAAAAGACTCATCAGATCCATTTCCAAAGTACAGCTCAGTTATTTGTGGGCCCTTTGCTACTGTGTACAAGAAGTTCTCATTTAAAGAGAAAGAAGTAGCTGCTCTCACTGAAGCTCCAGAGTTTGGAGATACAACTGGCCTGTGTTTCTAGAGCCACTGCCAGCTATGCCCATTTACAGAGGGGCCTGCACCAGCAAAGCATCTGTCTTTGATTTTCTTTTTTTGAGACGGAGTTTCGCTCTTGTTACCCAGGCTGGAGTGCAATGGCGCGACCTCAGCTCACCGCAACCTCCGCCTCCTGGGTTCAGGCAATTCTCCTGCCTCAGCCTCCCGAGTAGCTGGGATTACAGGCACATGCCACCATGCCCAGCTAAGTTTTTGTATTTTTAGTAGAGACGGGGTTTCACCATGTTGACCAGGATGGTCTCGATCTCTTGACCTCGTGATCCACCCGCCTCGGCCTCCCAAAGTGCTGGGATTACAGGCGTGTAAGATTTTCTCTCAGCAGCACTTTGGAACTCGGTGGTGAGTCTTGCTTCTGATTCCTTGCAAATGTCTCCAAAAAAGCACCATGAACAAGTGGGCTACAGGATAAGTGAGGACTGAGATGGGCTGCAGAAGGAAACTCATCACCATTATTTTCCTTCAAAGATAGAATTTGCCACTGAAAAAAGCTAGATGGGGAAGCCACATGGAGTGATGCTAGGCTATTTGTATGGTAACGCCCGCACTCTGGGGTTTACACAATTGTGGACTAAGTCACCGGCTTGAGCCTGGAATGAACAGAAGGCAGTTTCCTGCTCACAGGTGAGGACAAACCATGACAGGCAGAGCTGGATCTTCACCAAGGCTCTGGTGCTCCTTGAATGTGCCATCTCCTGGTATTTGCAGCAAGAAAGGGAGCGTTTTCAGGACATCTCTCCTTAGCTATCACCCTGATTCAACTCAAAAACTACTGAAAAATGGTTTCCTTTTTATTGATTCTCAGACAGCAAAAAGACCTGGACACTAACAGCAGTAAGCCACCTCCTGTCCTTCTAAATTCAGTGTTCCAAGGTGGATTCCGTGCAGAAGTGTTTCTCCCTTCAATTGAGCAAGGGAAGAAATACGCATACACTGATACATGTTCCATGATGGTAATTTAAAACATTTTTATGTTAAAATACAGATGTATGACGATAGAGCATATAAAACATGGATGAATTTTTAACACCAAACACTAAATTTCAACATTTAGCACCTACTCTGAGATGTTTCAGGCCAGGTAATCCCTGGGGACTGGTGTCCACTCCCTCCGCCTTCACTTGAGTGAAAACATTTCAGAAGCACCGTGCTGGGTTGAATTCCCTGCTGCCTGTCCACTCTCTAGCTAGGGAATTCAATTTCATTATCTGTAGAATGCTGTAAAATCTTTAAAGTGTTGGCATATTCTACGGAGATTTGGTTCTAGAGCTTTTTCCCCAGAAGCTTCAAGGACAGAAGAGGCACATTTCATTTAGAATGATTGAACCACAGTCTGTATATTGCAGGAGGAAAAAAAAAAAAAAGCCCTGATTTCCAAAAGGCTCTTAACCTTGCTAATCTACAATGTTTCTCTGTCCTATGCAAGACCTTCTCTACCTAGAAGTGTGCAATGGTCGGTAGATCCATCCTCTTCCCTATTCCCTGTTCTCTTCATCTAAATGATGCTTTTCACTTCCACTCTCATCCCATCTTAATAAAATATTAGGATTTACTTCCAGAAGAAAATGAGGCCACTCTCTCTCCAGCTTTACTGTCACAGAAACCAAGCTCTTTTCAAAGGCATCCACATGCAGGCACTACCATCCCCATCCTGCCAGTGGCGACCCTGACAGCTTACTCTATGCTCAATGTGAATCCAGATGTCCAAGTCTGTCCTGGAGTTGGAGAGACAGGGAGCCACTGGCATGAAACTGGAACCTGATAACCAAAGAAACTCCTCCCATCTCCCATCCAGGTAGAGTACACAATGCCTACATTGGGCAAATGCTGCTCACACCTGTGATATTTCAGCATGACTGTGGGAGGAGCCTCGTATTGCCTTAGCACTTGGGACTTTCCTAAATGCAGTCACTACTCTAAAATCAAGTGCCTGGCTCTGCACAGTGGCTCGTGTTGATAATCCTAGCAGTTTGGCAGGCCAAAGCAAGAGGATCACTTGAGATCAGGCATTGGAGACCAGTCTGGGCAGCATAGCAAGACCCCCATCTCTACAAAAGAAATATAAAAAATTAGCTGGGTGTGGTGGCTCGTACCTGTAGTTCCAGCTACTTGGGAGGCTGAAGTGGAAATATGGCTTGAGCACAGGAGCTCAAGGTTACAGTGAACTCTGATCATGCCACTGTGAGCCAGCCTGGAAGACAAAGCAAGACCCTGTCTCAACAAATAAATAAATAAATTACACACACACACACGCACACATATCTCACATGTCCCCAAAGTCACTTCATCTCTACTTATTCAGGCCTATACCAGGATGGTCATTTGTTTAGCTAAAGGGGTTTGGGCCAGGCTCAATAGCTGAAGCCTATAATCCCAGCACTTTGAGAGGCCAAGGTGGGTGAGTCACCTGAGGTCGGGAGTTTGAGACCAGGCTGACCAACATGGAGAAACCCCATCTCTATCTACTAAAAATACAAAAGTTAGCCAGACCTGGTGGTGCATGCCTATAATCCCAGCTACTTGGGAGGCTGAAGCAGGAGAATTGCTTGAAACTGCTTCAAGCAGTTGCAGTGAGGCAGAGGTTGCAGTGTGCTCAGATTGTACTATTGCACTCCAGCCTGGGCAACAAGAGTGAAATTGTCTCAAAAAAAAAAAAAAAAAAAGAGGTTAGGTTTGCTGATCAGAACATGACCTAAGTGCCATATCTGACGTTCACTGGGATTCTGATCTCATTCTGACTTTCACTGGGATTCCGATCTCATTCTGAGGTGGCCAAGTCATTCTTGAAAGAAGTGGGGACTTCTCACTTCTCTTTGACCCAACATCCTGGATTCAGAAACAATTTTGAATGAAATAGAGGGAAGCTTTAAAAAGGAGATTCAATAATGTTGGGATCCAGTGCAAATTGCCATGTAGATGGCTTGTGCAAAGGGAATTCAATCTCATTTCAGATTAACACTGCACTGATGTATTCCTGAGCCCTAATATTATGCGTGAAGTGCTAAAGCATTTTGGTCGAGTGTCACATCCTGTCACCAGAAAGCTTAACTATTTTCAGGATAGTTCTTGAACCACAGACACGACTGTACTCAACCTTGCCCACAAAGTATGTATCCAGACAATGGAAAGAAAACACAAGATGAAATTTTTTAAAGAACGTTTATTCACTCATTTGTTCACTCGTTTATTTAAAAATTCTCACTGAGTTCATATTGCCTGCAGACACTTTGGCCTAAGATCTTTGGCCCTAGTGTGGGTTAGCAGAATGACCAGTGAAATATGCATTTCTTATGTGAGATTTCAACTGTATTTTTTTTTATTGTTTTGTTGTTGTTTTTGAGACGATGTCTCACTTGGTCACCCAGGCTTGAGTGTGATGGCATGATCTCAGCTCACTGCAACCTCTGCCTCCTGGGTTCAACCGATTCTCTCCCACCTCAGCCTCCCAAGTAGCTGGGACTACAGGCACACATGACCATGCCCAGCTAAGTTTCGTATTTTTAGTAGAGACAGGGCTTCGCCATGTTGGCCAGGCTGGTCTTGAACTCCTGACCTCAAGTGATCTGCCTGCCTCAGCCTCCCAAAGTGCTGGGATTATAGGCGTGAGCCACCGCGCTTGGCCGAGACTTCGACTGAAGATGCACTAGGGCAATACAGGGGAGTGACACCTTTATTTCCTCCATCACTTTCACCATCTCCATCACCCCACCCCCATTAAACTAGAACTTGCTCTTTAGTCACTCCCGGGGAAGGACAACAGAGTAAAAATGTTGACAAAAACAAAACAAGAATTCTTCATTTTCAAGTTTCCAGGAGCAATCCCTGCAATATAAGATTTCTCTAAAATACTTTTGACTTGACTGAATGCATCCCTCCAGGTCCGGCTCTGTCACCCAGGTTGAAATGCAGTGATGCAATCATAGCTCACTGTAACCTTGAACTCCTGGGCTCAGGCAATCCTCTGGGCTCAGGCAATCCTCCTGCCTCAGCATCCCGAATGTCTGGGACCAAAGATGTGCACCACCATACCTGGCTAATTTTCTAATTTTTTGTAGAGACAGGGTCTTGCTATGTTGCCCAGGCCAATCTCAAGCTCCTGGGCTCAAGCAAGCCTCCTGCCTCTCCACTGATTTTAGAAGGCAACACCTTACTGAGATGGGACTTCACTGTATCTCCAGAAAGAGTTACTACATATGAACAAGCCCAGGCTGAAAATGTTAAGTGCAGAACCTCCACCTTCCCATTGGCACCCACTACCCTTGTCCTCCAAAATGTGGCAAGGAGATCACATGGGAGCGTCTCCACTCACTTCCTTAAGCATAACCAATAGAAGTCATTTTAAATGTTTAGCACCTAATCCAAGTCACACCTATAGTTAGCATAATGAGAGCCTTTAGATGCAGCGGTTCCTTGGCAAGGCAGCTCTTCCTTTTCCATGGGGCCTCTTTCCCAGTGAAAGAATTTTCCACCCCTCTGGCTGGGGAGACTCCGATTCGAGCTTTTTAACCCTCTCTCCCAAATGCTTTTACCCGTAAGAACAGTAAGCACACCACCCGCAAAGTGTCCGCGACGTATTTTAGGACCCAAGAAGCTCCTGTTTCCAGGTGGCAAATCCATTTGCTTTCAGCTAAGAGTCAGGTCACTCCCGTATCTTCCATACACGCGGTCGGGGCATGAGGGGTATAGGGCATCTCAGACCTGAGTCTTCCCCTCTGCCAAATGGGTCGCACGGCATAAATAGTATCCACCAGGAGATGCGAAGCGCACTCTCAGAGAAGTGACTGGATGCCAGAAGTGATGATGTACTTTAGTGATCATTAAACAGAAGAACGCCCTCAAGTCACAGAGCTGTCAGTGCAGAACTAGGAGCCCCGCCCCCAACCCCCTCCCACAGTTATTGGATTCCCTGACCAGGACCAACGCGAAGAAACCCTCAATTCACAAATGCCTTCTAGTCCCGCCCGGACTTGGGTATGAGAGTCCAGGGAGCCAGCACCCTCGTGCCTCGTGTGGAGAGAGAGGTGGGACACTTCCAGCCTGCCGCCCCCAGCCACTGGGGAGCCCGGCTCCAGCACGCCCCTCCATCCCCTGCCCGGGAGAGGCTTCCACTCCGCGGGTGTAACTCAGAGCCACATGACACTGAAATGCTAAGTGAAGAGCAATTAACTTTTGCTTCTGAAAACCCACTTTAGCTTTCCATAACTCTTCGGGGGCCATTTCAGCTCAGCCAAACCTCCCGCACATTCTCCCTCAGCAATAAATTACCTTCCTGGCTTTAATTAGCTGCTGGCGCGCAAGCAGGGCTGGGTGCTGACGTGCTGCTTTCCCACAGGTCCCATTCTGTCACACAGACTCCAGGAGAAGGCGGCTGCGGGGGCGCTGGGCCCCCTCCGCGGGACGAGGCCTGCAGCAGACCCTCATCTGCCCGTGGTGCGAGGGGGGGAAGCCTGAAAGTCCACTCCTGATGAGGTTAAATGGTAATGTAAACCAAGTTCAAGTTCAATAGAGAGCCTTAGACTCCTTTAGCCCTCTTGATCCCTTAGCGATGTGCCCCAGACCCATGTTCCCTCTCTCCAGCTTTCTCTTCTTTCAGTCGGCCCCCAAAACACACACACTTGCAGACACACAAGCCCCCAGATACCCAATCTCTCCATCTCCTTCATTCTTGCTAGGGGAGGAATTACTGACAGAGCTTAACATCTAAACCCTCCTAGGAGACTTCGCTGTATAATTGTGAGCTAAGCTTGAGTCAAAATGAATAAATCTCTAAGTACAGGGTTTTAGTCACATCTGTGGGCAGAAATGTATTGGCTGTGGAAGAAAGAAGTAAAACAACACCTCCAAAATCCCAGACACCATTCTAAGCCCAAGATTAAGATTTGGGGTAAAATCAACCCTATCTGTAACTAGAAATGGGCTGCAAGTCCCCTCCCTTCTGCAGCCAAGGTGCCCATGAAAAAGCTGGGATGGGTGAACCCAAGTGCTCTGGGACCCTGCCATTCTGTGATTCCAGAAGTCGCGCATGTGCACTCAAGTATGTGTGAGTGTGAGTGTGTGAGTGTATGTCAGTGTGCGGGACTGTGTGAGTGTCAGTGTGTGTCAGTGTGTGGGTGTGTGAATGTGTGTCAGAGGGTATGTGTGTGTCAGAGTATGTATGTGATTATGTGTCAGAGCGTGAGTGTATGAGTGTGTCAGTGTGAGTGTGTGACAGTGTGTGTGCCAGTGAGTGTGTGAGACTGGGTGTGTGTGTATGTGTGTGAGTGGCTGGGTGGGCATGTGAATGTTTATGTGTGCAAGTGTACGTGTTGGGTGTGAGTGTAAGCAAGAGTGTGTGTATGTATGAATGTGTGCACATGTGTCAGTGTGTGTAGTGTGTGTGATAGTGTGTCATTGTGAGTGTGTGTGAAACTGCGTATGTGCATGAATGTGTGTGTGTGTGTGTGTGTGTAGAAGGGAGTGAGCAGGGAAGACATATCCTAAACCAGACATTGGTACATCCTCCTGCTTTCTTCTAGAATCTGCAGCATCTGGACTGAGGGCAGCACTCCTGGGGGCCTGAGTTCCAGGGGTCACCTGGCTGGCAGGAGCTCCACCAGTGGGGGCTGGCAGCCAAGGCCCAGGCTGCACCCACACTCTTCATCCCAGAGACTCTCCCTGACCAGGAAGGGCCTGGGAGAAGTGAGCCTCTTTCTTGGTCTGCTGCAGACATTTATGCTAATAGTGCTTCTCCTCCGGGCCCAGCATGCACCTCCTCTGACAGGTAATAACCCCCTTACCAAGTCCAATTACAGGCCGCCTATTCCATCCTTCTTTTCTCAAGGAAAAAAAAAAAATGAAAATAAAAAGTCCAAACAGAAAGCCCACAGCCAGGCCCTGCACGCCCAGCCAGTGACAGGCAGGCTGGGCACAGCCTCCCCCTGATTAAGAGGTTGAGCACCAAGCAGGCACAGGAACCCCAGCAAGCCCTCGCTGCAATTTCTCTCCTCACCTCCCAATTAACAGGCAGCTTGTCAGGGATGGGAAAATGCTGGGCAGGTGGTGGAGTGGGGGGCCAGGCTGCAGGCAGGTTCCTAGGCTGTCACCACTGCCAGACAGAGCCCATGTCACCCCACCCTGCCTGCCAGCACCTGCCCCTGCTGCCTACGTCTTCCCCAGCCTGTCACACACCCCACACAGTGACAAGTGAGCACTTCCATCAGCCAAAGACAGTGCAAGGACTGGGTGGCCTGCACAGCTTCCCCTCATCCTGCCCTGGAGTGGTCTGGTGCTGAAGGTGACCTGGAGTCCACCTTCCTCTTCCCATCTTCCCAAAGTCAGTGATGCCCTCAAGAGATTTGTAGCAGGGGCACCCAGAGAGTCTCAGGAGCCTCCTAAATGGCCTGTGAGATAACCTCAGCTTTGGCTGGCACTTTGGGAATCATAGAAAACAAGCAACAGAGGCCTGCTCAGGTGCAGAAATTGACCAGGCTCTTGGAGTCAAATCACCCTGGAGCTCCTTGGACCAATTAACCACATACCTGCTCCTCCTTTCCCTGGCCTCTATCAAAAGGGCACCAGGCAGAGATTCTAGAAAGGCCTCACGATTCCACTCCTGCCCCTCAGCACAATCCCATGCACTGACATGTCTTGCTCCAGGCCCCACAGGTAAGGCCCTTGGTGTTCTCCTGCAGGCTTCAGATGCCCCAATCACAGGAACCAGGCTCGCTCAGCCAGGCCTTCCACAAAAGCCCACGCTCTGCATGACTGAGTCGATCTTCATAACCACTCCAGGGCAGGTATCACTTGGTGATCTGTGCTACAAGGCCTCTTCTTGACAGTTTTCCTGGGGAATGACCCGCCTGTCACTGACTCCCTGCCTGTCTCAATAGTTGAGTGGTACTGGCTTTGTTACCTCCCGTGGGTGGAGAACCCCCACACACCACATACAATTCCATGCTCTTTCCAGACGAGATGATGCCTTCTACACAGATGGCCATGTGAATTTTGCCTCTTGAAGTGGGGTAATGTGGTACCAACTCTTCCCTGACAACCAGGATTAAATCAATACTTATGTGCATCTACTGTGTACTCAGTCCTTTGGAAAATGCCTCTTCCCCTTATCTTCTCCTTAGATTGGTCTACAAAGAAACCTACTCTCCTTGCCATAGATTTGTGGCTTTGGCCATATCCAAAGAAGGCTGAGTAGAAGCCTACATGTCCATCCCAGAGAGAAGGAGATCGTCTGGTATGCTTCAAAGTCCGTAGGAGGTGGGAGGCAAGAAAGTGGACCACACTGACAAAGGCTGGAGAATGACAAATGGTACATAAGGCTAGGTTCCACAACTCCTAAAGGGAAGGGGCTGCCTTGCTGGTCTTTCTGTTCCTAGTGTTGAGGCTAACGTCTGGCCACAGTGAACACTCAATAAATATTTGCAGAATGAAGGAGACACAGGAATCAAGTTGTATGGTGGCGCTCCTTACATCTTCAGCACCAGAAAGACTTAGTATATGTCTCTTTAGGGGTCAATTCAACCCTCACCACCCCTAACAATTGCCCCCTAAGGCAGAAAGGCACCAAAAAAGAAAGATGCTGGGGAAAAGAAATCAAGAAGAAAGGATGATAAGCTAAGTCAAGCAACACGTTACTCCTCTCCACCTTACACCAGGAACTCTGGGAAGCCATCACGTATTTCAGAAACTGCAAAACTGGCACTAGAAGGAAGAAAAGAGGGAGGAAGAGAAAGAGAGAGAGAAAAATGATCTGCTCCCAACTGCTCGCTGAGCTACAGAAGAACTCACAAATATATAACCTTTCATTTGCAATGTGGTAGCATCCCTCTCGCCCTTGGAAAGGGAAATATAAAGTTATAAAGATGCAGAGAAATAGCAACTAAACGCCAGTTCCCATTCATGGCAAGGAAGAACATATATCAGATTCATCAATTACGATCCAATTTGTGCTTGCACTGTGAAAGATAATCATTTGCCATCAAAGAGATGCCCTTCCCTTATTAAAGCCACTGAGACTCTCAGGAAGTGCTCAAGGGCTTGAAATTCTGTATTTGAATTTCACATGTGCTCTTTACTGCTGGGACCAAAACTCAATCAACACTCGATAGTGCTGACACCCACATTCAAGCCACAGGGGTCTTCACTCCTTTACAGCAGACCTGCAGATTGCGTCTGGCTAATAAATTTGATAACTTGTTCTCTGGACTCATGTGTGTGTGTGTATGCACACGTGTCACATGTGCATCAGCCTATATCTTTTTTCAAATGGAGTTGAAGTGGAAGTAAAAGGACCCAGGCCAAGTTAGAGAAGGGAACAACTAACCTCATCTCTCACAGGAGAGCCCTGAGAGGAGCCCAGCTGCCCAGTAGTGGAATCCATGTCTTCACTTTCATCTCGAAGCCAAACCAACAGGAACAGGTTGCTTAGATACCAGGCTCCTCTTTCAACTCTGGGCCCGAGCCTTTGGTCCATGCCCAGACAGGGCTTGAGTTAGAAACCGGAACTCGGAAGCTATTGCTCTTTCCTTCACAAGTTCTTTGGCAGTACCTTAATTCTGATTTGTCTTTTCTGAGCCTGTTTCTTGCTCTAGGATTCAGGCCAATTCAGAGGAAGTCATTGGATTTCCTGACTCAGGACACTAAGTGCTCAATGAAAGCATATTAAATGGTATTGATGCCATAGATGGACTGCAGTGAACTGGAACAGATGGAATATAGTTTAGAAAGATGCAACTGCCAACCAAAAGACCTTTCTTTTCATCAAGCTTCCCACTGAAAGCATACAGATTTCCATAGAGTATATGTGGAAATAGAGCATACATAGCCTAACATATACTACAACATACAACACAGTCTATAGCATATGGCACATGTAGCATAGCACATACTATAGTGTACAACATAGTCTATATATAGCATATCGCATACATAGCCTAACATATATTCGGTTGGTGCAAAAGTAATTGCAGTTTTTGCCATTGAATGTAATGGCAAAATTTAATATAGCATATGCTGTATGCTATAGACCATGCTATATGGTATAGCATATGCTATGCTATGTATGCCAAATGCTATAGGCCATGCTATATACCATAGTAATGGCAAAAACCGCAATTACTTTTGCACCAACATAATGTTATAGAATATAACATAGTCTATAGCATACAGCACATGTAGCATGGTCTGTAGCTGATATTGTTTTGCTGTGTCTTCACCCAAATCCCATCATGAACCATAGTTTTCATAATCCTCGTGTGTTGTGGGAGGGACCTAGTGGGAAGTAATTCAATGCTGGGGGCAATTTTCCCCCATGCTGTTCTCATGATAGCGAGTTCTCACAAAAACTGATGGTTTCATAAGTGTCTGGCATTTCCCCTGCTGGCACTCATTCTCTCTCCTGCCGCCCTGTGAAGAGGCGCCTTCCACCATGATTGTAAGCTTCCTGAGGTTTCCCCAGCATGCAGAACTGTGAGTCAATTCAACCTCTTTCCTTTAAAAATTACCCAGTCCCAGAAAATTCTTTATATCAGCATTAATAGGTACTAATACAATAGCATACAGGACATGTAGCATAGCACATACTATAGCATACAACTTAGTAACATAGTCTATAGCATGCATAGCCTAACATATACTATAGCATATAACATAGTCTACAACATATAGCATATATAGCATAGGTCATACTACAGCAAATAGCATGGTCTATAGCATATAGTATACATAGCCTAACATATACTATAGCATATAATATAGCCTGTAGCATACAGTATATATAGCATAGCACACGCTACACATATAAAGCATACTACATACTGTAGCATATAGCATGGTCTATAGTATGTAGTGTATATGGCATATAGCATTGTCTATAGCATATGGTAAACATAGCATGGCATATAGCATGGTCAATAGCATATAGGATTGTTATATAGCATAGCTCATACTATAGCATATAGCGTAGAGCATAGCATATCACATACATAGCATACTATGTACCATAGCATATAACAGAGTCTACAGCATAGAGTGACATGGTTTATCTGTGTCTCCACCCAAATATCACCCTGAATTGTAATAATCTACACATGTCAAGAGTGGGGCCAGATAGAGATAATTGAATCATGGGGGTAGTTTCCCCCATATTGTTCTCATGGTAGTGAATATGTCTCACAAGATCTAATGGTTTTATAAATGGGAGCTCCCCTGCACAAGCTCTCTTGCCTGCCTCCATGTAACATGTGACTTTCCTCATTTGCCTCCTGCCATGACTGTGAGACCTCCTCAGCCATGTGGAACTGTGAGTCCATTAAACCTTTTTCCTTTATAAATACCCAGTTTCAGATATGTCTTTATTAGCAGTGTTAGAACAGATTAACATAGCACACTATAGCATATAAGGCATAGCATATACCATGTGTATCTATAGCATATAGGATACATAGCATAAGAAATACTAGAGCATATAGCATGGTCTATAGAATATAGCATATATAACATAGCATATATTATAGCACATAGCATTGTCTATAGCACATAGGATACATAGCAAAGATATACTATAGTGTATAGCATGGTCTACAACATTTGGCATGCATAGCATAATATATACTACAGCATATAACATAGTCTACAGCATATACCATATATACCATATTATAAGACATACTATAGCATATAGCATGCTCTACAGCATTTGGCATACACAGCATAGCATACAGTATACCATATAGCATGGTCTATAGCAATGTCGCATATATAACATAGCATAAGATATACTATAGCATACAGCACCATCTATAGCATTTGGAATACATAGTGTAGCGTGTACTATCGCATACAGCATGCTCTATAGCAATCTACAGTCTATAGCCTACTTGGCTGTAGGCTGAGTGTGGTAAATCTGCCTTAAAATGAAATTTTTAGGCAGTATCTATCACAGATCATGATAATACTAAATCATCTCACAGCCTAACGAGGTGCTGCTGTTATCTTCATTTCACCATGAGAAACTCTGGCCAGAGAGGTGAGGTAACTTGCTGAAGATCATACATCTAAGAAGGAACAGAGAAGGAATTCAGAGCTGGTCCTCTGTGAATAAATTAGGCATGGGCAGGCAGGTGGTCTGGTCCTCTGTGTGGAATATTATTTGTGTAGCACATCTTCCCAACCCCAGAGGACCCATAAGAGGCATGAATGCAACACAGCCTCTTGAATTACCAACAGAGGGATTTCCTCCCTGAGATTTCTCTTGCCTTAGTATCAAGCCCCCAGCTGTCCTTGTAGCTCTCTCATAAACAGGCAAGGGCAGGTCTGACTGCGTTGAACAGAAGGGAAGGCTGAAGCATAGAGAGATGCAATACAGCTAGAAGTCAGAGGTCGGGCCCAGATTACACCTTGAGTCACCTGGCCCCATCCCCAGTCACTCCCAGCCCCAGGGCACAGCCCTGCCTCCTCCCCTCCCACCTGTGTTGAGGCAAAGGCAGCCCGAGGCTTCAGGGATCAAGCCTTTCGGATAGAGTTCTTGACACCAGATGCTTCTGGAGTGGCCAGGCAGGGCAGGGAGGGTGACTCTTGCAGGGGAAGGAAGAACACTATTTCCAAAAATAGAGTAAGAAAAGACCAGAGGAGTAAGCTGCGTGCCCCAGAGACAAGAAGCGCCAGGTCCAATGAGAGAGAGAGAGCTCAAAATACCACATCCGGAGAGGCCAAGGTTCCACTCAGGATCAACAAGTGCCCATTCCACCTCAAGGTCCTGCTGTGTGGCCCAGTTCCTAACAGGCCCTGGATTAATACAGGTAATAAGTTAAACTGGTTCGTCCATAAAATGAGATATTAACACTGTGCATTCATTAAAAAGAATGTGATATGCCTGCTGATCCTACCATGAATGCACGTCTATGAAATGTTCTTTAATGAAAAAGCAAGTTTCAGTATTATTTGTATGGTATGATCCTGCTTACACTTAAAAGCATTTTATATATAACACACATACCTACATATACAACACACCACACTTAAAATGCCTAAAACAGGGGTCCCCAACCCCCAGGCCATGGACCAGTATTAATCCAGGGCCTGTTAGGAACTGGGCCACACAGCAGGACGTGAGCGGCAGGCAAGTGCCTGAAGCTTCCTCTATGTTTACAGCCACTCCCCATCGCTCAAATTACTGCCTCAGCTCTGCCTCCTGTCAGATCAGCAGGGGCATTAGATTCTCACACAAGTGCAAACCCTACTGTGAACTGTACATGTGAGGGATCCAGGTTGCAGGCTCCTTATGAGAATCTAATGCCTGATGATCTGTCACTGTCTTTCGTCACCCCCAGATGATATTGTCTAGTTGTAGGAAAACAAGGTCAAGACTCCCAGTGATCCTACATTATGGTGAGTGGTATAATTATTTTATTATCTGTTATAATGTGATAATAATAGAAATAAAGTGCACAATAAATGTAATGTGCTTGAATCATCCCAAAACCATCCTCCCACCCTGGGTCCGTGGAAAAATTGTCTTCCACAAAACCAGTCTCTGGTGCCAAAAAGCTTGGGGCCCACTGGCCTAGAAGACACACCAAACTACTAACAGTAGCTGCTGCTAAAGAGCAGGTAGCGACACTTTCAGAATTCTTTGGATTGCTTT
The DNA here is from genome assembly GCF_049354715.1 of Callithrix jacchus. Lineage (NCBI taxonomy): Eukaryota > Metazoa > Chordata > Mammalia > Primates > Cebidae > Callithrix > Callithrix jacchus. The sequence goes on from NC_133514.1 coordinate 38,389,816, forward strand.
TACAGAACTTACATTACTTTTAACGCTTTTAACAATACTTATAGCAAGCCACCATGTTCTACCTGTTGTAAATAACTGCTTCAATATAAGCTGTCCTCCCCAAAAGCTTCAACATAGATCATCCTCAATGAACCTACAGCCCCAGGCTTTGAGTTCCTCTGCAGGCCTTGCAGTAACACAAGACTGCTTGAGCCACTGACACTTCACTCTTGCCTAATCTTTTCCTCAGGAGCGAGGGACCTGAAGGACAATAGAGAGAACTTGGTGGGCTCCGACACCAGCAGACGTAGATCCAAATCTGTCTTCAGGGCACTGTGTGAGTCAGGCATTCTCTGAAGCCCAAGCTTCTTCATCTCTAAAATGGCTGCCGTGCTAGAACCTATCACATGGGACTTCTGGGAGGGTACATTACAATGAGGAACACTAAATCACGTTTTAAAGACCAGGTTGGAAATGGACAAAAGCAATTGAAGTCATGTTTGATTGACACCTCTCATTGGAGAGGCTGAGTCATCAAAGGAAGCTGTTCCCATCCTTACCCTGACACCACAATCTCCCTGTCTGTGTTAACATGGCAATGTGAGGGAAACGGCCAAGTGTTCACAAATCCACCAGAGAACATCGCCCAGCCCTCAGTGGCTGGAGGTCTGAGATTGTGAGGCCATGGAAAACGACCTCAGTGCAAAGTGCCCTCCAAAAACAAGTCTTGTGCATCAGTTTCCAAGTCCCCAAGTAACATCGGTTCATTGGCTTACTGGTTAAAATCACCAATGGCATATCTGATGGCTACTTAGAGACTCAAGGTGCTAAAACAGCAGCGAGTCAACCCAGGAATCTTCCAACAATGAGCCTTGCATGATCCCTAAACTCAGCCCTTCACTCATCCCCTCCCCTTTCCCCTCTTCTCCCTCAATTTCCTACCACTACCTCCCTCCCTACACCCACGGTGAATTAACCCTCCCTACATCGGCAGAAATTCACTCCCTTAAAAACAGCCCTGGGCTGGAGAAAATATCATTAACTTAATAGGCTGGTATCATTACCTTAAATAATGATGATCATAATCAGAATATAGACTTTGGAAAAAGAAAACTGAGTTGGAATTCTAACTCCACCACTTATTAGGGAAGTAATCGTAGATAACTAAACCGTGGTTGCCTCAGTAAATTGGGGTTGATGATAAAACAACTCACACTGTTGTGGGAAGATGAGTGGAGGAAGCTGCTGCTATACAAAGGTTAGCTGGAAATGTACATGGGGATTATTAAAGGGCCCGATACTAAGGGTTTCCACTATTAAGTAAGGTGACCCTTTCAACAAGCCCAGGAGATGTCAAATGAGGAGACAAGAGCCTCCAGGAGACTAAGCCATTTCCCCAAAGTCATTCAACTGGTTCAGGGTACTTGAAGTGAGGTTTTCTGATGCTGAGCCCGGCATTCTCCCCATCATGTGGGTGGGGCCAGAGGGGCAGGCAAGGTTGAGTGAGAGTGTGTGGGTCTGTCAGACTCACCACCGGCCCAATTACTACCCTTGGGAGAAGGCCAGAGGGTGTAAGCCCCAGACGCATCTGAGGCTGGAGGGCCAGGCTGAGTCACAGAAGCATGACAAGATGAGGAACAGCAAAGGGGCTTCCAAGAGCTTGCTCAGGGGACAATCCAATGCCAGCCCCACCAACAGGCCTCGGTCACCAGCAATGGGGCTCTGAAAATTCCCACAGCCTTCTGAGCTATCAAGCAATGATTCCATCAGTCTACAAATACTTGTTTCATGCCTGCTCTGGAAAAGGCATAGGATCGTGCCTCAGAGGAGCCAGAAAAATGAGCCTGCTGAGCTCTCACCATCTTCAGTGTGCTACTGTGTCTCCTCCCAGGAATGTGTTTTCTCTGCAAGGAATGTGTAACCCCTCTTGTTGGGAGAAAAAATGCAAATGCATAAAAATGTAATTAAAGCTGCAGTAGGAGGGGCTAAGATCCCAGTGGAGTGTCAGGAATATGAGCTTTAGGCACCCAGAGAGAGAAGGAAAAGAGAGAATTCCAAATGGTTGGCAGAGCCAGGGAAGGGAATAGCCCTTCCTTCCATGGGATTTTGAGAGCAAAAAAAAAAAAGTTCTCCCTGTCTGCCAGCTATGATGGAGTGGAGTTAAAGCAGGATTTCACACCGGGGGTTGTGCCTCAATTAGGAGCATCATTATCTGAATACTTCATTACATAATAGAAAACATCAGTTGGCAGTGCATGTAGCAAAGGTAAGTCAACACAAAAACACACAAGAAACATGCATGCATGCACAGATGTATGTTGGGGGGGCGCTGGGCCACAGTGGAAAATACATTTCTTGCTGTGGATTATGGTCCAAGTTTGAAATACACTGAACTACAATGGAGAGGGAAATAACCCTGGAGAACAAGTACTTTATTTAAGAAGAAAAGGAGTGAGCAAAGGTGAGGGCTAAAGAGGAGAGACAGCATGAAAACAACTCCTCGTCTCTAGCTCCCCTCCCACTGGAGTCCTGCCCACCTCCCTGGCTGGAGTGTCCTCTACCCTCTCTGCACCCCCAGCCTGAATCCTTCCCTATCTGCAAACTGGCAGTGATTATCCCATGGCCTTGGCTTCTCAGACCTCCCACATCTCCAAGTACCCCACACCAGGCATATCATTCTTAAGTGTTTCATGTGCAAGGCCAAAGAACCGTGGGCCTGGAGTAGCTGTGTGACTTTGGGGAAATCACTGAGCCTCTCTGAACCTCTTAATCCGGCAGTGATGAATGATAACTGAATCGATCTTGTCTCTTTTATGATACCGTCAATATCTCTCGAGGGAGAACCGTATCTTCCTTAATTTTGTAAACCACTGCCCCTTGGTGTCATGAATAGTGCTAGACACATCATAACACTTGATATTATTACATAACTTGGAACCCGTGCTGAGTAAAAGAAAGAATAAATTAATTAACAAACACGAACACCATCACCTTCCATACTGGCATGATAGCAACAGCTGACACACACACAGCACAGAAGAGGCGGTTTATAAGCATGCAAGTTATATAGCTAAACTGTACCCCCAACACACACTCAGAAATAAACCATTCTCTACTTGTCACCATCTTGAAATTCTCAATAACTTCTGAGCAAGAGACTCACATTTCACTTTGCATTAAGCTTTCCAAATGCTGCAGTCTGCCTTAACCACATCTACAAAGACATACTAGCAAATACATTTTTGGAATGTGTTGACTTCTTTAAAATTCTCCCTTCCAGGAGTTGGAACAGGTGGTGTTGACCTGTAAAGCATGCATATAAAATTTCTCATCTGGTCAAGGGCAAGACTCCCATGTCAAGCAGCTGATCTCCCCTGCAAGGGAGTTGCCAGACATGGGTTTGCAGTAACAGGGCTTTGGGCTAACCATAAAATTCAGTTGTGGGCAGCAAGTACTGAGCCCTGTCTAATGGTTCTCACAGTGCCTCCTAGACCCAGAGGAAAGCCAGCCTTTGAGATAAAAGCTTAACCGTCCTGCCCACTAAAAAGAATCTAGGAGAAAAGACGAAGGTTGTCCAAATCACTCCTGTTTCTTCCTACAGATGCTGTCAAAGCAACACTAGATAAGCAAAGGCTAAAACACAAAGCATGCGAGTGTTTAAAAAAAGAAAAGGCTGAGTCTTGGTCCAGTCCTTTGCCCTCCCTAAAAGCCACGATCAGATGGCTAAGTAATACTGTTCAGCAGAGATAAGGACTCTGAGAGCTCAAATAAAAGGCAGATCACTGCAGGAAAGGTGTGGACCAGAAGTGGAAATTCAGCTGTGCACGGGGGCATGTGTAAGCCATGTTTCAGGGAAGGAAGCAGCATCAGCAATGGCTCCAAGGTGACCCCTGAACCTTGTCTGCAGGGAACACCCAGGACAGTGACTGCTGGAGCAGACAGGTGCTACGTGGGGAGTAGCAAGAAATATGAACAGATTCCTCCGGGGATGCTTCTCATGACAGCCTAGGTGGCTGGACTTGATCGTATGGGTAAGGAGAAAACTGACCCCAAGTCTGGTTCCAACTAAGGAGAGAAAGCCCAAAGAATCCTACTGTAAGGCTGAACTCCTGGCAGAAAAGATACCTGCTCCAGGAAGCAGCTCCTGCTCACCAGATGCAAGGAGCCAGGTCCAGATTCACTGCCTGAAGCCACACCAAGGAGAAGAGAGGCTAGGAGCAGAGAGGCCCAGGTGTGTCTGTGAGAGATCCTTGCTCCAACCACCCTGGGCCTCTGCCTCTTCTGCCTGGCTTCCAGATTCCAGCTGTCCTGCCTGGGAGGCTCTGCCAGCTGTGGCCAGATTAGTCACATCTGCCTTAGCTTCGCATTGGTTTCTGTCCACGTGTGTATGGTACATTGCAATTTGCAAAGTGCTTGTCACATTTAAGCCTCAAGAGCCCTGGGAGGCTGGCTGGGGAAATGAGTCGGGAATCCAGGGCTGCAGGCATCTGATTCTAAACCAATGCACCTTTCTCAAGGCCCTTCCTATAGTGATTTCCCCTTTGGGCTTGTAGAGCCCTTATCCTCACTACAGTGTTACTTGGCCGTCTAGGCATGCCTTCTGTGGAGGGCAAACGCCTAGAACAAGACTCGGCATTTTTTTTAACACAAAAGTCACAAAGAGAATCCTGGTTACTTAACTTCTGTGTGCCTGTGTCCTTATCTGTAAAGACCTGGGTCACTGTGATTAGAGTACTGCTCACACTCTAATCTGGTTATTTCTCCATGTGAATCCCTACCACCTGTGATCTTGATGGTGACATGGGTCTTTGCCTACCTGGCACCTACCACAGGACTCAGCGTGGTTGGCCTACACATAGGCTGAGTGATGATGGGTTTACACCTGACATCCTTGCTCAAGGGTGCAGATGGAATCGATCTCTGTCAGATGAATTTAAAAAGAAGGAAGGGAGGGAGGAAGGAAAGGAGGGTGGGAAGAAGAAGGAAGGAAGGAAGGAAGGAAGGAAGGAAGGAAGGAAGGAAGGAAGGAAGGAAGGAAGGAAGGAAGGAAGGGAGGGAGGGAGGGAGGGAGGGAGGGAGGGAGGGAAGAAGGAAAGAAGGGAGGGAAGGGAAGGGAAAAAGGAAGGGAGGGAGGGAGGGAAGGGAAAAAGGAAGGAAGGGAGGGAAGGAGGGAGGGAAAAAAGGAAGGAAGGAAGGAAGGGAGACAGGGAGGTAAGAGAAGGGAAAATGGAAGGAAGGGAGGGAGGGGAAAAAGGAAGGAAGGAAGAGAGGGAGAGAGGGAAAAAGGAAGGAAGGGAAAGAAGGAGGGAGGGAGGGAGGAAAGGGAAAAAGGAAAGAAGGAAGGATGGAAGGAGGGAGGGAGGGAAAAGCGGAAGAGAGGGAGGGAGGGAGCAGGCTCCATTTTCTCCTTCGTTCTCTCTTTGCGCCATCCCAGGAGGACACAGTCCTTCTGACTTTCATGTACACTATGACGGTTATAATAGCAGCTTTACGTGCTTCAAGGGACTGCGATGCAGAGGACACAGGAACAGCTGGTGTGATCAAGTACTGTCTTGAGCAAAGCACCGTGTGCAAGCAAAACACTCAAGACAGCACCATTAGCACATGACGGCGCCATTGCTGGGCCATGGTCCACAAAACCTTAACAAGAACTGCAAGGGTGAGGGCTCTGTGCAGAGAGGGTGACTCCCCAGAGGGAGGGCCAAGGACACTCTTCTGATTTACAGAGCTATGAAGCCCTAAGACACACACACACACACACACACACACACACACACGACACTAACATTCTCCTTTTCCACCACCCCCAGGTCCCCCAACTACAAGTTTGAAAAGTAGGGACAGAGTTCCAGCTTAAGTTTCTTTTAATTAAGCACACACACAAAGAGAACCACTCTGGGTTTTGTCTGTTATACTTTTGTTCCCTGGTCTGTTTGTACTTATTCAGAAACTACATAATTTTTTTAAAATATATTAAGTAAATATGCACATCAGCCTGTCAAGTTACCTGGGCTCACCTTCACTTGGGAACCACACTGACAGCCCTTTATTTCTCTTACTTGTTTTTAAGCACGAAATATGTCACACCTGGAAGTAATTAGCATAATTTTTACTAATTTATAGCTAATTACACAATTACTTTTCTATGAAAGGTTCTGGAAAGACACTTGAAGTAGGTTTCACAAAATCTAGTGGCAAGAAATTGCTTGAAAACATTTTGTTAGCTTCAAACATTTAGGAGGAGGTAGGGGGAACTCCCAATAAAGTAATTCTTTCCTATTTCAGAGTGTTCAAATATGACAGGGATATAATTTCTCCAGTAATTTACAAAACAGAATGTCTAGATGTCTCTGCTAAGCCAACCTAATCAGAGGCTGCTCTAGGGAAGGGCTCCAAAAAGAGGCGTTGTCAAGAGCACCCAACACAGAAACTAAAAGGCACTATTTTCTTTTTTTACAGCAGTTGGTTTCCCAGCGGAACTAACATTTGGCAAGGCTGTCCCTCCAGGAGTAAACCAACCTCTTGACAGAACGTGACTCCTGGCAGGTGTCTTGCTCAGCTTCTGAGAGCAGGTGAGCAGGTACGTGCAGAAGATCTGTCATGGACTCAACCTTTGGAGCCCATAGACTCTCAAAGTGAAGCTCCAAGATGTCAAGCCATGAGTGAATAATTATTAGAGAGTGCAAACAGACACAATATTCTCCAATTCAACTCACTCAACTCACACTTTTTTATTTATTTTCATTGAAAATAATGTTTATTTTTTCAGATTATATAGAAATATGTTTTCATTATAGAAAATTTTGAAAACTGACAATTGGAAGGAAATAGGAAAATTGGTACAAGCCATATTACCAAAAGACTAATGTCGGAGTCCTGCCATACTTTAATCCAGTCTTTTTGTCTCTGCGTGTAGATAGCCGTATTTTGTTTAATCAATCCCTAATTTTCACGTATTCATTTACTTTTTAAACTTTAATAAATAACAATATAATGAATATGACGAGTACTTGTGCTCAGCTGATATGTTTTCTAGCTACACTTTAAAATTAATATTATTTCTGTAATTCGCAGCTTGACTTATTCTGTGTTTGTAATCTATCAATTTCACAGCATTTCTCTATGAAATTATAAATTAGATATTATCTAGATATGTTATTATTTAACAAATATCATATCCGAGATACAGCATATCTTTCCATGATGTGGAAATTAATTTGGATCTGTAAGGTGCTTTCATTTGCTGAGTAAGCTAACAGTTAAGTATTAAAGGCCTACCATGTGCCAGGCACTGTGCTCCATGCATTACCGTGATTGATCAGTTCATTGACCATCGATATTCAAGAGTGGTTAAGAGTGTAGACCTGGAGATGGACAGCATGCGTTCCAGTCATAGCTCTGCTACTCACTGGTTTGGGGACCTTGTGAAAATGACTTTATTGTTCTGTAACTCAAGAACATTTATATGTTCTGTAAATCCATATCGAGTGTTTGAACATACTAGCTAAAAAAATTCACAAACTTTCCATAAACATGCAAGATCAGAACTCTTATTTCCATTGTACAGATAAGAAAAACAAGCCTAAGGATAAATTGTTAAAGGTTCCATGGAAATAAATAGGCATAGGTGTTCACCTCATTGTGATTATAAAGCCCGCCTGCTGAACCTCTGTGCTGTCTCCTCTCTCACTGTCCATGGGAGATCATTAAACTCCCACAGACTCTTTTCATAGACTCCCATAGGGTCTTTTCTGCCTTTTTTGTTTTGTTTTGTTTTTTTCTTTTTACAGTGTTATTTAGCTAGTTAGTGACAGAGGCAGGACCCAAACCTACTTCTTATCACTGAGTCTTTTTACTAATGCACTGTGACATTGCCTTCCATCATCCCGACAGACTTTCTGTTATGGCTTGTATTGGATTTTTCCATTTCTTGTTTATGAAGCTATCTTTCTTTAGTTATCTTGCTTTTCTCACTCATTTCTTTAGTTTCATCATTGCCTGAACACTTATTTCATTATTTTCTGCTCTCTTTCACACAAAAAAAACATAAGGTGGCTTATAAAAATATCTACAGGACAAGATAAAATGAAACAAATCACAGTAAACAGAAAGATAGAAACCTAGTTAAACCATCAGGATAATTCAATAGTTATTGGCACTAAAACCAGAGACATACTTCTCCGATGGTCTTTTGTGACCAAAGGTAGTAAGTGTCCTTAGAGAGCAAGTTCATGGGACTTTCTATTAGCTGGTCCCTTCAGAAAAAGCAGATCGACAGTGATGCTGATAACTCACATCTAGGTATGAAGGTCTTTGAAGCAGCACTACCCCCTTTGGAGACACTTTCTTGGTAATATGCAAGACAGTCACATACAACCAAGTTTTCCTGCTCAATATGCCAGTGGAGCCTTCTATATGAAGGCCTGATAAGTAGACCATGCCCTTTGAGCTATATTGTATATAAATTACTGTTCTCAGTGTAACTCAGTCACTTCCAACTGGCAGTGATTAGGTGCAGGTCCAGCTCTTCATCGGGTGCTTTCTAGTTCACCGTAGTAAGAACTCTTCTGCATGCCATGCTGAAGGATGCTCACTTTTCCAGTTTTTTGGCAGGAAGATGGGACGGCAGTGGCATTGTGATGCTTCCTCTGAGCACATGTTCTTACCTGCCAAATGCTCCAGAGAAGTTGAACTGCACTCAGCTCCCACCTAAGCAGTCAGGATCATAGACAGGAGCTGTTTTCTCCCCAGGACCGGGCTCCAAGGTATCCCCAAGCCGCCACAGTGCCCCCTCAAACAGGTCCTGAAAGAACCAGAGTCGCTCTCCTTCTCATTATGGGGACCATCTCAACTCACATTTTTAAAGCCCCTACTCACTGCCTGGTAATTAATGAGAATATTTACAAAGGAAACCATTCCTGTTTCCCCTAGTGTGCTAGTCCATTTTGCATCACTATAAAGGAATACCTGAGACTGGGTAATTTAAAAAGAAAAGAGGTTTATTTGGCTCATCATTCTGCAGACTGTACAAGAAGTGTGATGCAGGCCAGACATGGTGGCTCATGCCTGTAATCCCAACATTTTGAGAGGCTAAGGTGGGTGGATCATTTGAGGTCAGGAGTTCGAGACCAGCCTGGCCAACATGGTGAAACCCCATCTCTACTAAAAATATAAAAATGAGTCAGGCATGGTGGCAGATGGCTATAATCCCAGCTACTCGGGAAGCTGAGGCATGAGAATCACGTGAACCTGGAAGGCAGAGGTTGCAGTGGGCCGAGATCATGCCATTGCACTGCAGCCTGGGTGACAAAGTGAGACTCCATCTCAAAAAAGAAAAAGAGAAAAGAAGCATGGTGCCAGCATCTGTTCCTGGTGACAGCCTCAAGGGGTTTCCAATCATGGTGGAAGGGAAAGGGAGAGCCATCGTGTCACATGGGGAGAAAGGGAGTGTATTAGTCCATTTTTCACACTGCTATAAGGATACTACCCCAGACTGTGTAACTTACAAAGGAAAGGGATTTGATTGGCTCACAGCTCTGCATGGCTTCGGAGGCCTCAGGGAACTGAGGTAGATCATGGTAGAAAGGGAGGCAGACATGTCTTACGTGGTGGCAGGTGAGAGAGAGCTCATAAAGCAAGGAGCGTCCCTTAAAAAACCATCAGGTCTCATGAGAACTCACTCACTACCACGAGAACAGCATGGAGGACGCTGTCCCTGTGGTCCAATCACCTCCCAATTGTAATTGAGGATTACAATTTAAGGTGAGATTTGGGTGGGGACACAGAGCCAAACCATATCAGGGAGCGCGAGACGCCAGGCTCTTTTTAAACACCAGCTCCTTTGTGAACTCATTACCACAGGAAGGCAACAATTCATTCACAAAATACCTGCCTCCATGTCCCTAATACCTCCCACTAGCCCCCACCTCCAATATTGGAGCTTACATTTCAGCATGAGATTTAGGACAATATCCAAACCACATCACCTAGTCATGCTGAGAAGGCAAAAAGGATGCCAAACAACCAGTGAGTCTTTACTGAACCCTGATTTAGAAAGAAGGGAACACAGGACAAAAAAAGCCAGACGCAGCCACCTTGAAAAAACTGACAAACTGAAGACCCGAACCATACCCAGGAAGCACGTGGTCTAGCACAGCCTCAGTCCTCATCCAAGCTCCTTCCACCTGGGCAGCCTGGGTCCCATGTGCTGATGACACGGAAAGATGCCACTTGGGAAGCAACAGCGCAGGAGGAGTTGACAGAGCCCCAGCTCTGTCTGACAGGCTAGAGGTGGGAACGTTCAGTCAGGCCCACACAAGGACCCTGGGGAGGCAGGAAAGGTGACGATGGGTAAAGCATCCCAGATTCCCCGGCAGGAAAAGGAGGTTAGGGAGCCAATGAGCACCCTGAAAACCATTAGACTCCTGGAAAAGCTCCCTAGAGTCCTGAGTTCTAGCTCACATCTGTCCCAGTGCTGGATGTTTGGTTATAGTCATAGAAGAGAAGGAATGCACACCATGAGACCTGTAGGAGAAGTTGTCTGAGCTCCACAGAATTGGTGGAGAGGGCAGAAAGCATGCGGTACTTGCCTGCGTTGACGACAGGGGTGGTAGCACCCCAACAGGGTGAAAGCTGGTTCTTTGGGGATTTTTTTAAAAACCTTAACTATTGCAATGATTTGTGGGCCTTGAAAGGACCATGGAACATTGCGGATACATGGGATTGATGTGTTAGTAAGATTTCATGTGGGGAGATATCAGGGAATTGTCTAAATAGACATCTGCAGAGCCAGGTGCAGTGCTTCCTGCCTGTTATCTCAGTGCTTTGGAAGGCCAAGACAGGAGGATCACTTGAAGCCAGGAGTTCAAGACCAACCTGGGCAACATAGTGAGAACTCGTCTCTACAAAAAAAAAAAAAAAAAATAGGTGGGTGCAGTGGTGTATGCTTGTGGTCCCAGCTACTCGGGGGGCTGAGGCAGGAGGATTGGTTGAGCCCAGGAGGCTGCACTGAGCTATGATTGCACCACTTCACTTCAGCCTGGGCAACAGAGTGTGACCCTGTCTCTAAGAAAAAAACAAAACATCAACTGTAGCCGTTAGAAGGAGGACGGTCAACAATGAGAAAATAAACACAGGGTTCTAGGAAACTTCTCCACTGAGAAGGTGGGGTTCACATAATCCAAGTAATCCCGCTGTCATCCCCCCTTCTTAGGGTTCACATTCCTTCCTCTCAGTGCCTACCCTCACCTATCCTGTTGCAGGTGTCCCTGTACTACAATGTATCCATTTGCAAGTTGGCCTTACCTCCTGGATTGTGAGTTGTCTGAGGACCGAGGCGGCAGGATACACCTCCCCACTCCTGCCTCCTGGCACCCATCACACGAAGCAGACCCCCAGTAAATATGAGCCAAATGGAGCTGAATTGTTCTGCAACCACGTGTCTTGCTTTGAAGACCCCCTGTGTAAGTCGGTGGCGGGGAGATGCTTGGAAGATTTCCAGCTTCTGCCAGGCCCACCTCAAGGCTACTGAGACATTTTGGCAAAGGCACGTCCCCTGCCACCCACAGGAGAGTAACGTTAATAGCTTGCACTTGGCATATTTCTTTTCACTTTTTCAAATTACTTTCACAGCTGCCGTCATTTGACCCTTGCAAAAACCCTATGAGGCAAGTAAAGGAAGTCATTAACGGCCACTCTTTTTGCAGGTTTCCTCATTCCGTCAACAGGTAGCCTTGAGCAAGCACCTGTGACCTCGGCATTGAGCTGTTCCAACACTGGAACGCAGAGGGGAACGGGATAGGAAAGGCCCTTGCCTCACCTTGAGTACGATCTCCAGAAAAGAAACACAAACAGCAAGATAGTTACGATCCTAATAAATGTTAAGGGGGAAGAAGGCAGGGTAGTCGTGTCTCACGCCTATAATCCTAGCACTTTGGGAGGCTGAATGCTATTTCCTACCACAGTATTCCTTGAGCCTGGGAGTTCGAGGCTACAATGAGCTATGATTGCACCACTGAACTCCAACCTGGGTGACAGACTGAGACCCCATCTCAAAAAGAGAAGAAACAAATACAGAGTAGACCGGCTCAGTGGCTCACGCCTGTAATCCCAGCACTTTGGGAGGTCGAGGTGGGCAGATCACGACGTCAGGAGATCGAGACCATCCTGGCCAACATGGTGAAACCCTGTCTCTACTTAAAAAAAATACAAAATTAGCTGGGCATGGTGGTGCATGCCTGTAATCCCAGCTACTAGGGAGGGTGAAGCAGAAGAATTGCTTGAACCTGGGAGGTGGAGGTTGCAGTAAGCCAAGATCACGCCACTGCACTCCAGGCTGGCGACAGAGCTAGACTCTGTATCCAAAAAAAAAAAAAAATGCAGAGTAATGGGAGAGCAGTATTACAGACTGTGTGGTCCAGAAACCTCTCCAAAGGCATGATGTGGATGGGCAGAATGAGCATACGCGGGTTATATGAAGAGCTGCAGATAGCCACCAGGGTACCCAAGGCCAGGTTCACACCTCCAGTCCCAGCAGTTTGGGAGGCTGAGGAAGGAAGATCTCTTGAGGTCAGGAGTTCAAGACCAGCCTGGTAACAAAATGAGATCCCATCTCTACAAAAATTTATTTTTAATCAGCCAGGCATATTGCTGCACACCTGTAGTCCTAGCTTCTCAAGAGGCTGAGGCAGGAGGATCACTTGAGCCCAGAAGTTCAAGGCCGCAGTGATTGAGTTATGATCAGGCCACCACACTGAAGCCTGGGAGACATAGTGAGACCCTGTTTCTAAAATAGAAGAGAAAGCAAGACCTGAGGGGGCTAAATGATTCACCTGGTATCCCACCTCAAGCCTCCCATTTTCTAAGTAGAGACCTGGATTACAAGGGAGGGTATGGGAAATGTACACACACACCTGCACACAAACACATAGACACACACACACATGCACGCAGAGACACACACACAGAAACACATGCATGCAGAGACACACAAACACATGCAGAGACACACACACATGCACACAGAGACATACACACAGAGACACACACACACAGACACATACAGAGACAGACAAGCAAACACACAGAGACACACACAGACACACAGAGACACACACAGAGACATAACACAGACACACACGCACAGAGACCCACACACAGACACACAAAGAGAGACACATACATGCATCCCACGTCTGTTAACGCTAAAGGAAAGACCAGACAGACAGACAGGCAGGCAGAACTCATCATAGCCAAAGCGCCTTAAGGACAACTGGAGAAGGCTGGGCCAGCCCGGGTACCTGCTCTCCTGCAGCCCCGCCAGGTGGTTGGGACACAGCCAGGAAGCTGACTCTCTGAAGAGCACCGGGCTTCTTCCCAGGCTGACTTGGCCAACTTGTCTGCCCCTGTGAGCAATGTTTATTATTCAACAGGGCATGATGAGACGGTTCTGAGATTTTAGAGTCGGCTGGTGGTTTCATTAGAAGCAATCAGGGAAGCTTTGGACAATTAGTGGGGAGGTTTTGACAGAGAGAACGTGCACAAGCCTGGTATCTCACCAGCACCCAAGTCAAAGTGTTTTTCTGTCCTTTTTTTTCTCCTGCCACAGAAATCTGCATATTCATTCTTCTAAACATCCGCATTGCTGGTGACTCGTGGTCAGCCATTCTCTCCTTTCCATTCAGCAGACGGTTAACTGATGCTCTAAGTCTCTCCGCCTTAGACGTTCTCCTTGATCCTCTACTAGAACACTTCTCCCAGCAGCCCACCACCACCCCACACTGTGAACTTGACAGTGGCTATGAAAGAAATTGAAAAGGCGGTCCTGGGAAGTCTCTGAATCTCTTAGCCCATAGAGCGAGTAAGGGGCTGAATTTTTGGTTTATGCCAGACCTGCTACATGCCTTAGAGCATTCTGGGGACTTAAATACATTCTATATTCCCCACTACAGACCTATGAGCAAACTATGATCTTATAAATCCCCATTTTTACAGACACGGAGACTGACAGTGCCTGCATCTAGGAAGTTCCTGCGACCACAAAGTTGCAGAGCTAAGATTCCAAACCCTCATCCATCCAACGCCATATCCGGCAGCTCCGTACAACAGGCTGCTGCTTCTGCTCTTCGCAGCACCCAGGCCTCAGGATGGCAGCTGCGGAAAGGAATGCTTCCAGAAGGATTGAATCTTGGCCTCTCAAGCACATGCACAAGGGCAAGGTGAAGATCTCCTAGAACTGCAGGGGTCTGGGACCTGGAGGCAGGCAGGAGTGTCTCATCTTGCACAGGAAGGCTATTTATGTCCAGGGCTTCTGTGCTGGAGAGCTGGTGACCATGCCTGAGGCTGGAAACTGTATGCAAGCCACCGTCAGCAAGGATTCACTAAGGAAGCACTCCCTTCTTGGTTCCAGAGCAGGGACCCTGAGCCCAAGGCATCACAGCTGGTCTAATGACTCACCCCAGAAAACCACCTGGTTTGAGGGCCCCTCCTTATTATGCTGAGAAAGGCCCTATTCACTTCAAGAAGGAGACCCCATGACCTCCGTGACCTTCACTTCACCAGGACATGTTTTCCCATAGGTAAGAGAGTTGGTTTCACGAACCACCTGATTCTCCCATGTGCCACTGTACATATAGAATAAGGTGATTTTTAATTATAAAATCAGGGTCCCAGTCCCAACCTTGCACCCATCTGACATCTTAGGCAAGTCACCTCTCTCTGGCTCTCATTTTTCCAAGTGGCAAATGGGGGAAGCAGGGCAAAGAGAGCTGTAAGCTTCCGGCTCTGGAATTCCATCACAGCGAGCTGCTCCAGAATGGTGTCTCCCTCTAATACAAACACTGCGGCAGGTTATCAGCGAGCTGGGAAGTGACAGAGAGAGAAGAATACAGGAGACAGAAACAGGGCACAGTCGGATGGACAGAGACAGATCAAAGTAAGGGAGGCTACCTCGCCAGGGAAAGGGAGAACAGCCTGGTGGCGTGGAGAGAAAATTGGAGCCCCTGATGTAAGCAGACTCTTGCCAGAATTGCTGGAAACAAATCGTGACAGATTGCTAACACATTACAGCGAAAATTACCAACATGATGGGACTTTTGCACCATAACTGGCACCTCTTGTTATCCCATTAACAAAGCTGATGAGACCAAGTTGCTAATAGGAGAAAACGTTCGTGTTGGATTATGTCACTCCCGTCCTGCATCAAGAACACGACCAAAGCACAGACCAGAGCCACACAGAAACCTCCCAAGAGCCAACTGATTTTAGGCACATTTGGGGAAAGCCCTGGAATGCCGCAGCCTCTTCCGAGACATCCAGAAACAACTACTCCCACCACCGGCACCACGCAAGGTATCTGTTCACGTTGCTGAGCTGCACAGGATTGCCTGTCAGTCATTACATAAAACAGGAGCCAGTGACCTTTGCAAAGTACACAAGGTACACTGGCAGGGCCAGTGGCAGGGAGGGAGGGATGAGTGGACAGCGGTGTGTCTGAATTACAGAGTGTTAGATTCCAGGCACTCCCATCCGCTCCTAGAACAAACAAATACATCAGAACTCACACTATTTACATTTTTACCACCCCCATCTGGCCACTTCCCACTATAGCCAGGCCAGAGAGAGTCCCAGCTCACAATTCCATCAGCCGCAGAGTTCAAGCTGTCATGTAAGCTGTAAGCCCGGGGAGGTGTAAGGAACAGGCCACATCTGGTTCTTGGAAGTATGTGCCTAGGCATTTAAAGAGGATCTTTCCTCTTTGGGCCGTGGGCGGATTTCCTGCTCAAGCAACCTTCATCCAGAGAGGGCAAGATTAGGAATTTATTCTCTTCTCTCTCAGAAAAACCCTCCAGTTGCCCAAACCTCTCGATGTTTTACAGCAGCTTTTCTTCCCCCTGGGATAATCACTGACTACCCCAAGCCCCCTACCATCACCCCCAGAGAAATGGGGCCAGCTGTGGGCTGTACGCCCCAGTAGTCATTCAGAAATGTAATTGGCCAAAGATTATTCTGAATAATTGAATGGCAAGGGCTTTTATACCCCAAACAGGGACTTGTCTTTGTCAAAAAAAGTCTTTACAAAGTACCCAAGTGCTGGGTGTCAGACAGGACAAGTTTTTTAATCATGTTAAAATGATTTATTTAAACGTCAAGCCATGTCACCTCACTTCCTTTCATTTTTCAAACTGTTTGTGTTTTTTCTGGATGATAAATTTATCTTCAGACAGCCTCAATATGACTAATTAACTTTGAAATATAAGAACCAGATGTGTGAGTTGGAGAGTTTTCTGAACTCATGCCAGACGGGCTGATGGGTTTTTTCTTCTCCTCCTTCTTCTTCCCTGCCTTTCACCCCCCACTCCCCCCCACCCCACATTCCCTCTCCCTCCTGGCTGCCCTGAAATTACTAAGCAGAGACACATTCAGGAAATGGAATTGCAGAACTCCAGCTAGCCATGCGCACCCACTGTTTCTGCTCTGATGTTAGCCTTTGGGGGCCCCATTCTCTCCCTTGGAAAGGAACCTCAGAGTGTGGTGCACATGGGGAGGCAGTACTGTCTTAAGAGAAAGGACTATGAAAAGGTCCCTTGCCCTTCCCCCCATATGAAAGTCGGTCACGCCACACCACGGCACAGAGCAACTTCTCTTCAAGAAAGTGCTCCCCTGGGACATGCTCCCCAGATCTGCCAGCTCCTTGCAGCCTTTCGATGAGCTGCACGCACGGTGCCCAGCTCGTGGGGACAGGATAGGCAGAATCAAGCCCATGGCTGGGCCATGCAGCTCCTAGGCAGAGGACTTTTAAGCAGAGGCCTGTTTGGGGCCTAGAAGCTGCAGATGTGTGCCTGCATCTGTGTCTGCACACATGCGCATACATGTGTGCCTGCGTCTGTGTCTGTATGTGTCTGATGCTTGTGTGTCTGTGTATATACATGTCTGTATGTGCATGTGTGTCCATATCTGTGTGTGTGTCTTTGTGCTGTATGTATGCATCTGTGTATCTGTGTATATGTGTACCTGTGTCTGTGTCTGTATCTATGTGTGTATCTTTGTGTCTATATATGTCTGTGTGTGACGTGTGTGCCTGTGTGTGATGTGTGTCTGTGTGTGCTTATGTCGGCATGTCTGTGTGTGCATGTGTGTCTGCATGTGTATTTATATCTGTATGTGTCTGTGTGTGTGTGTCTGTGTGTTCATGTCTATGTGTGCATGTTTGTGTCTGTGTGTTTATGTCTGTGTGTGTGTGTTCATGTATGTGTGTCTGTGTACATGTGTGTTTCTGTGTGTGTTCATGTCTGTGAGTGTGTGCATGTACATATTTGTGTGTGTCCATGTCTGTGTGCCTGTGTGCATGAGTGTGTCTCTGTGTGTTCATCTGTGTCTGTATGCATGTGTGTGTATTCATGTGCGTGTGTCTGTGTGCATGTGTGTGTTCATGTCTGTGTGTATGTGTGTGTCTGTTTATTTCTGTGTGTCTATGCATGTGTGTGTGTCTGTGTATTGATGTCTATGTGTCTCTGTGCATGTGTGTGTGACTGTGTGTTCATGTCTGTGGGTCTGTGTGCAAGTGTGTGTCTGTGTATGTTCATGTCTGTTTCTGTGCATGTGTGTCTGTGTGTTTATGCCTGTGTGTGTCTGTGTGTTTATGTCTCTTTGTCTGCGTCTGTATGTGTGTATTTATGTCTGTATTTCTGTGTCCTTGTGTGTGTCTGTGTGTTTATGTTTGTGCATATGTTAGTTTCTGTTGTGTGTTGATGTCTGTGTGCATATGTGTGTATGTTTGTGTGTCTTTGTATGTGGCTGCGTGTGTGTGTGTGTGTGTGTGTGCACGTGCACACATGAGTGTTTCATTCTCAGGGACAGGATGGCAATTGAAAATAATCCAGTGACGGCAAAAAAGAGGATTCATTTTTCCAGGACTCATAGAGCAAAGCAAAAGGGACTGAGTGAAATGCCTGAGCTCAGTGCCTCAGTTTCCCCACAGGCTACTACAGCCTGTCCCACTGGATCTCTCTGCCAGAAGTAGGCTGGGATCATGTGAGATCACCAGTCTGGAAGTTCTTGGAGCCCTTTGAAAGGCATGATCTCCATCCTGAAGGTTATTAGGATAATTGCCACCGTGATTAGACCATCGTGACCATTCTCGACAGCATGACTCTTAATGGCTGGGATACCTCACGTGGGATCATCTCATGCACTGTCAAGGCCAGGAAACTTGCTCCCCACTCCAGGCCTCAAACAGGAGCATAAACAGCAGACTCAACTCCTCTCCTCTTGGGAAGAATGCCAACAGAGCACCCTCCTCGGCTCAGGGAGAAAAAAATCCCCCGCTTCACGCCTAAGACTCTAGGCTGCTGGCAGAAAATTACTCAGCCACCCACAAACCCCAAGCACTTGTGTTCTTGGGGGACAGGAGAAGGGATCTATGTAGAAGTTCCCTTCCCTTCACTGCACAGCCCTTAGAGTCTTTCCGCCCCCCTGCCCTCTGCAGTCCTCCTGACTCTATGGAGAGCCTGGCTCCCAGCTCTGGGGACAGGGTGAGGAGGTGCCAGCAGGCAGGGTTCTTGGAACAGCAGGAGGTGGGCCAAGTTCCCTGGGGCCTCCTGCCCCGCCTGCCTAGTGGCAGCCCTACTTCCTTCCCACAAAATATTTCCCTTGCTTTTAGCAGAGTGTCACCTTATTCCTGGGAAGGAAGGAGCATCACCCTTCCAAGAGGTATTTGCATTTGAACAGAAGTTTCTGGAAACCTAGAAAGAAAAGGGACTTGAATAAAGGAGGAATGGGACAGGGATGGAGACAGCAAGCTCCCCGTTTCTCAGATCATATCCTGCCTCATCCTGATGCTGAGATTGCACATCACACCGGCAGACAGATGGACCAGCATCAGCGGCCATGGGTACTGAGGTCGAGGTTGGTGGTGGCTCCCAACACCCTCTTGAGAAAGAGGCAGGGAGGAATGAACTACCGGGGAGGGGAGGGGCCTTTGCAAGCGCATGGGGGCACACACCCTCATCCAGCGCCCGCATCCTCCACACTGGACAAGAACAATGTTACGCCCCCAGAACTTCTTGGGGAGTGGGAGAGTGAGGGTGTGGGACTATTGAGCCCCACAGCTTTACTGGGCGTCTTCCAGCATCCCTGGGTAAGCCACACAGTGGGATGAGCAGACACCACCGCAATAAGCTAGTGCAAGCTTCCCCAGCCAGCACTGTGTCTCCAGTTCTGTGGTACATGCCCAGCCTCCCAAGAGGGCATCTTCTCAGTACTACATGCCCGTGCCACCGGGACCCTTGCAGTCTGCCACCTGCAGAAAGCTGTATCTAGGGCCCTGGCTGGGGTCTTTCTCCTGCACTCCCCACCCCAGGGGAGAAACTCAGATAATTTTCTGAGTATTAACATTTCCTGCCATGTCAAACTAAGATAATTACAGAGCTTACCAAATCGTAGGCTCCTTTACTCACTGACGGCTGGAGAATGGGGAAGCCTGGAAAGTTCAGGGAGCCCAAGCCCGGAAAGCGAGTCCTGGGTCTGCTGGTTCTGTCTTAGGACTGTGGCCTCCTATGGCCTGCACCTGAGCCTATTTCTCCCTCCGTCCCCACCTCCTTCCTCCCGGCTGCTTTCCTCTCCCAGGAAACAAGGAGTTTGCATCTGTGGGCTGAAAGGTGCCCCCTCCTTCTGGCCAAGGGAGCCCAGGAGTTCCCACCACCCCCATAGACCCACCCGGTGTCTTTTGAAACTGAAAAATCTGGACTTGCTCTCCCTGCCTGCACCACCACGCAAGCCCCCCTTGCCCTCAGCCACTAAATGAGCATAACAAGGAAAGAAACTAGACGCTGCAATCGACAGGAGCCATCGTTTGGGAGCTGTCAGACTTGATGTTTCAGAGACCCGGGACCCAAAGGCCTGTCCCCCTGTACAGCTTGAGATATTTAATAAAGTAAAGCCCTGAGGATCAAGGGGCAGCAATCCTTCCCACTCCTCCCCGCCGCTCGTGCTGGAGTTCTTTAAAGCCTGCCTTACGTCTGTCTTTCTCTCCAGAAAGCCTTTCATGCCGCCTCGCCAGACTGACATTTTGACAAGTTGCCACGAGTGACATCTGATTTGTACAAATTTCAAGACTAATAAATCTACCTGTCAAAGCGGAAACTTTAAAAGGAGCTAAGCCCAGCGGGTATAGTTTAACAGAACTCAAGTTGATGAAACTGTAGGATGGAGAAATTATATCTGTCACAATCCACCCACATTAGTTCTGCAGAAATGTTGGCAACTGAAACAAACGTCTTTCATGGGTGTTGCCGAAAAAAAAAAATTAAAAATTAAAAAAAATTTTAATCATAAAAGGAGATTGTTAATACCCCGAGTAACAAGTAACAGTTCTATTTTGTAAACTAACAAATTTTATTTATTTCATTTTTAATTTTGTTGCAGATGTTAAACCTGTTTCTCCTCCTACCTCTTAAGCTGTGTTGCTGGAACCTGGACTTTCCATTCAAGTTGGGGCCCATCAATCACTAGGCGGCTCCTGCTCTGAGGAGCAGAGGCGGTGCTGGCTGCAGGGTGAGGCAGGACTCACAGCCCACAGCCCTGCATCCTGGGGGGCCCTTCTGGGCCCTGCTTCCCTCATCCGTTCGCAGGCCCACAACACTGAATCATGTCCCCTCCACCCTCTGGCCTTGACCTGGATCCTGAAGTCTGGCTCCCACTCTGCGCAGGGCTGTGGGATTTTTAAGATTGTGAATGTTTATGGAGAAGGGCAGCGGGGGGCGGGGTGGGGGCGACTAAGACGAGAGGAACTCATAGGCTTGGCTAACTTGATTTTATTTTTATCTTCTCTTCCTCTCTCTGACAAGTCCACTTTTTTCCTGAGTCATCATGTCAGAAATGTTGGAGAAGCCAAAATTCACAGATCAGAGGAAGCAACTGGGGGCAGGACTTCCCGGGGTTCCCCTATACCTAGGAAATCAAAGGACAGGAGACTCCGAGACAACCCCTCGTGTTTCGCATCCTTCCTGTGCCCCATCTCTCCCTGAAGTCAGACAGAAGGGTCCACTGCTCTCTGCTCCTGGAAGTGGCCTCAGTTACCCTTTGGGGTGAGCTGTTTTCTGTTTAATGGCAGCCTCAACAAGCCATAACCTCCAAATAATCACTTATTACTACTGCCTTCCTCCTGGGAGTTCAAAATGAGATCTCATTTGCCCTCTCACTCACGGTTAAGAAGCAAGCAGGCAGGGATAGAAAAGAGCTTTTTTCTCAAGTTCACCTAGAGGCAGTGGCCTCAGGGTCACCCTGCAAGCTGACAATGGACCCTAGCACTTCGGGGTGTGGAGGAGGCCCTTGCTCACAGAACACCAGCTCTTTCCCCATGTGGTCCCCATGCAGGCAGCTTCCTCTCTCGAATCCTGGAGCTTCTACTTAATTTTTATTTGGCAAGGACAGTATCAGATGCTAACACCATCTTTTCCATTTCTTGTCCTGCTCAAGACATGATGGTAATAAACAGGATAATGCCCTGAGGTGTGAGGTTTTTCTGTTTCCTGATGACGTGAGCCTGGATCAGAACAAAAGGGCGTCTTTCACGACCACTGGGGAGGAGTCCAGAGACCCAGAGTGGCTGTCTTTTAGGTCAGGATGCACAGGGCCAATCTTTCTGCAATGAACTGGGTTCCACCCAATTCAGTATTTCTCCCTGTCAATTCGCTATTTATTAAGCAGTTTTCATGTCTAAACACCCTGCTCAGCACTTTGTGAATTACAGAGAAGTACAAAACATGCTCCTCATCGTAAAAAAGCGTGCAGTCCATATGGGGTGTTGAAATGGTGATGCAAACGAGATAACACAGAACAAAATAGATCCTGACCAGGAACAAAGTGAGTGCAAGTACAAGAAAAAAGCATGGTGAGTGAAGAGGGCGCAAGACCCAGCCCGGCTACCACCAACCACGGGATCTCAGTTAGAATGTTCTCTCTAGAAACTGAGATGGTTGGCCAGATGATCAGAAGCCCCCGGAATTTCCTGTGAATTTTTGAGCGGAAGAGGAGCTGGGAGGTCATGGACGCAAAAGCCCTTTATAAACCGTAAACAGTTCCACGATTGCTAGTGCTGGTATTGTTGCTGTGGGCTGGGCCGAACAGGCCTGTCTTCACTGGAGGATCAGGTTATGATTCAGTACCCAACAGAGCAGACGAAGGAAGGGGCAAATGAACACACAGATAAAGAAGCAAGCGGGGCCTCCGAAAAGGGATGGAATTCAGTTGCGCTTTGCTCACGTTCTGCCTTTGGCACCCATTGCTTCAGCTGCAGCTCCCAGCCTCTCACCACCCCGTGGTGAGCTCCGGGACCTGCCCCATGCTGGCAGACAGCAAGCTGGGAAACCAAGAGTGCCAGGAGGCAACTCAAAAGAAAACACCAATATTGCTTTTTCCAAGCCAGGCTGAAACGAACCCACAAATAAGGACAGCACATCTTGGGAGTGGGAGACCCTAGAACAGCTGGATAGAAACTCCATGGTGGGGCTGGGCACGGTGGCTCACACCTGTATCCCAGCACTTTGGGAGGCCAAGGAAGGCGGATCACCTGAGTTTGGGAGTTCGAGACCAGCCTAACCAACGTGGAGAAACCCCATCTCTACTGAAAATACAAAATTAGCTGGGCATAGTGGCACATGCCTGTAATCCCAGCTACTTAGGAAACTGAGGCAGGAGAATTTCTTGAAGCCAGGAGGCAGAGGTTGCAGTGAGCCAAGATCATGCCATTGCACTGCAGCCTGGGCAAAAGAGTGAAACTCCATTTAAAAAAAAAAAAAAGAAAGAAAGAAATCCTGTGGTGGTGGGACTCAAGGTCACCAAGCCAAGGGAATGGCCGGGCTCGCCAAGCTTAGAACCCACAGGATTTGGAGAGGCACACAGGTCTGTTGGCCTGTACAGATCGGTCCCAGGGGAGGGAGTAGCTCTACTGACATTTATAAGGTGGACCATGTATTGGACACAGCAAGGATGCCCCGTGCTCCTGCAACAGGGGAATGCATGCATTATCTAACATGACTTATCAGGAGAGCCCCTAACTTATTCGATTCCTGTATTTGGATGAAATCAGAGAAAATCCTTAGAGATGGTTATTAAGAAACCAACGCAGGCCCATGCCTAGATTTCCAGCACTTTGGGAGGCTGAGATAGGAGATTTCTTGAGGCCAGGAGTTTGATACCAGCCTGGGCAACATGGTAAAACCCCGTCTTTACACAAAAATTTAAAGATTAGCTAGGCGTAGTGGCACGTGCCTGAAATCACAGCTACTCAGGAGGCTGAGGCAGGAGGATGGCTTAACCCCAGAAGTTGGAGGCTGTAGTGAGCTAGGATTGCACCACTGCACTCTATCCTAGGTGACAGAGTGAGGCGCTGTCTCTGAAAAAAAAAAAGAAAGAAAGAAAGAAAAAATAAACTTAAAGAAAAAAACCCAAAGCAGAGTGAGGTTTGGTGCCTTCTGCACAATCCCACAGCCAGCCAGCAGATTTAGAAACTGCTGGGTCGAGTTTTCCTCTGAGACAGTTGCTTTTTTCCTTCCCCTCAACAAGATGGTCCCTCCAGGGAAAGGCTCAGTTATGCCAAATGTGACTAATAAAAAAAAATTGTTTAAAGGTTTTTCTGTAAAATCAACATCTCACTTCATATTTTATTGGATTAGTGTTTGCTAACCTCCAAAGTTTCTTGGCCAGCAAATTGGAGACCATTTCCCTTACATAATGAGCTTCTCCTGATTGGATGAGGTGACTCAGGTCTTATGGAAGGCAGGAGCTCACTGCAAGGCCTAGGTAGGGGCCCAGAGCAGGCCCAGAGGACTGAGGCCCAGCCTGGGAGCCACAGGCCCATAGCACTGCCTTCCGCGGCAAACGGAGGCAGGACGCTTTCCTCCTGGACACAGTCACTCCCTGGCGCAATGCTATAGTCCATTGCCTCCTCTCTGGGGTCCATTACCCGCCTGGCAGGAGGAGCTTAAGTCTGAAAGGAGAATGGGGGCCCATCTCTTTCTACAGCCTCCAGGCGGTATTTTGGGTTTTGCAACCAAAGAGAAAAGAAAAAAGCCTTGAACTGTTTTTCAAATGCTCTGGGTCTTGGCAAACCCCAAAACGCCTTTTGCCAAATGCTTCTTTCCCTCGATTTTTAAACCTCGGGTGTATTTCCAGAACAATCCAATCCATCTGCTTCTGATTCATTTACACTTAACTCATTAGGAGGCTGTTGCGTAAGGAGCAGTTTGACGTCCCCAAGATCCCCGGGTGAGGGATTCTTCTTCCCCTTTTGAATCAGACAGGGGAGCCTTGGCAGCTGGGCATGAAGCACACACCCCCAAAAAATGGAAGCCTGGCTTGAAACGCTGAGTCCCAGGGATGAGATCTGGCTTCTTGGCGTCCCCACCCATCATCCATCCTTCACTGCCCTACCCATCAGATCATTCTCACTAGTACTGCTGTTACTGCCATTAAGGATACAGTAAACGGTCACAGGTTATTGTGAGTGGTTTTGCATTGTAGGTCACCGTCTGCCATTCTTCATTCATGCACTCCAGAGTCATCTACTGAGGCATTAGACAAACACTCCCAGACAATTGTGAACTACCAGCGGGACCTAGGGTGGAGTATCAAATATGGGACTTACATCTAAACACCCATCTCATCTTGTTTTACTTTCTGCAAAGACTGTGAATGCTACCAGGGAAGTCCAAGGGAGGCATGTGGGGACAGAGAAGTTTCTCAGGGTAGAAAGCGAAGCTCGAGGCAGTGAGGATGGCCCAGACAGAAGCGCAAAGAGAGAAAGCCTGCTGATTTCCCGGGCCATGAGCGACGGGCCAACCTAAGCCATAGGCTTGTGTTGCATCCGTGGGAATCAAGGAGACTGGTTCTTTTTTGTCATCCCTTCTTTAGTGGAAAATGAGTTCTCTTCTCCATCTTCCATTTCTTCTTTAGCATCATTCTCAAAACCTCCTTCATTAAAAAAGAATGCAAATGTGTTGAGTAACCAACCATAAAAAGGAATGAATTAATGGCATTTGCAGCAACCTGGATGAGATTGGAGACTATTATTCTAAGTGAAGTAACTCAGGAATGGGAAGCCAAACATGGTATGTTCTCACTCATAAGTGGGAGCTAAGCTATGAGGCTGCAAAGGCATAAGAATGACCCGATAGACTTTGGGAACTCATGGGAAAGGGTGAGAAGCAGATGAGGGATAAAAGACTACAAATAGGGTACAGCATATACTGCTCGGGTATACTGCACCACAATGTCACAAGTCACCACTATAGAACTTACTCATACAGCCAAATACCACCTGTTCCCCAGAACCTATAGAAATAAAGATATTTTAATAAATGTATTGAGTAATGACTATATGTTCAGCCTTGTCCTATGCTGGAAACCACAGGAGACAAAAAAGGCAGATGAAGTGGTCTTTCCTTGAAGACTTTGCACCCCATCTGGGGAAATGTGTCATTTTCCATGACTGTATGTTTTTAGTAGGGCAGCCCTTGGCCAAATGGGAGAAGCACAGAGAAAGCATCAGTGATGTCCAGTGGGGAGAGAGGTCTCATGAGCTGAACTGATCAGGAACAACTCCATGGAGGAGGTTGGTTTCCGAGAAGCCAGGCTGGAAGATGAGCCCTTGGCTACAAGGAGAGGAAGAGGAAGGCATATCTCTGGAAGAGGAGACAGGATGAAGCCTCTGCAGCAGAAAGAGCATCGCATGTTTGTGGGGTGATAAGAGCAACCATGCGGAGGAAGGAAGGCAAACCATGGGAAAGGGGATTGTAGGTGATTCCAGGAAGAAGTCTGCATTTAATCGCAAAGAGCCAGCATGAGTCAGTGGACGGTTTTAAGCAGCAAAGCTCAATGGAGAAACCCTCATTGTAGGAGAAATAATGGAGTGCGAATGCACAGCGTGGACTGAGGTGAAGACAGATCGAAGGCGGGGAACCAGCTGGGAGTCTGTGGAGATCGCTTAGGCACATCACGTCAGGGATCTCAAACAAGGTGGTGACAGCAGGGAATGAATCAGCTGAACTGGGTGACTCAGTGGCTGAAGACCCTGAAGAAGGCAGAAGAATTAAGATGACACAAAAACCTAGGAGCCTATGAAGACAGGGCAGAATGTTTTCAAGCTCCAAAGGACATTGATGTAGCAGTGGCACAGGTGCCAGGCAGAACTGAGTGCCTGGCATGAGTTACCTTGCAATCCTCACACAGAAAGGCACAGCAGGCACTATTATTACCCTTGCCTTACTGTTGAGGAACTGGGGCTTTGACGTTTTCATTAACTTGCCCCCAAATTCACAGAGAGAATGAGTGGGACTCCAGCATTTAACTTTCGCTGCCCTGATTCCCACCACCTCCTGGAGCCAAGCCTCCATTCTTCTCTCCCTCACCTCCTCACCTCACATGCCTTAATCCATCCTGAAATGGCTCTACCCACCCCATACCTGCCTAAATCCAGATCACACCTCAACTCTTTCCAGAAACCTCTGTCGCCACGCTAGCATCCACAGACCTGCTCCCTTGAACGCCTCCTCTGAGATTCACTGTCCACACACCATGTTTTCCTGGTTTGGTCGGTTCCTGTCTTCACGAACTTCCTGGCTTTGGGGCTTGGCACTGGAGCTAAGTCTGAATCCTAGTCTTACCCCTGCAGTACTTCCATAGCCTTTGGCAAGTTACTCAACCTCTTCAACTCTGTTTCCTCAACTGTCAGCTGGAGATAAAAGGGTTATTGTCAAAAGTAGATGAGAAAATGCCTGGCACATCAAAGACATTCTGTGAATGGTATCAATCAATATGATTACCACTGTTTTATTAATAGTCTTGTGATGGACAATGTTATGTTCAAAGCTTTGGCTGTGGTAGGTGCTGTAGAAATATTCTTCTGATTGATTTTTTTATCATTTCAACAGCTGTCTACAGCATTTCAGTATTCAGGACTTATAATCTTAAAATTATTACATTTCTGTCACTGCATGGAGAACAAATGTATGGGGTGAGGGAGTCTCATCATGGTGGCTTTAGACAGTGATGTCCAGAGTAGGGCAGGGAGCTGCAGAAGCTGCGCAGACAAGCACAGCAGAGAGCCAAGCATACTCAGCCTCCCTCTGGAGAGGTGCCCCTGCCAGTCCCAATCTGGGTTTATAGGACGCAGCCCATGCAGAAAGCTAGGCTAGTCCTGGCAGCATCCACGCCCTCCCCATCACGGCCCCCCTCACCTCACTAGCCCCTGGGAAGAAGATATTTTAGAGAGAAAAAGAAACCAGTAGGGTTCATGATTGGAAACTGAGTCACCTTTACCATCTATGCCCTGTCTCCTCTCTGGGCCCCACTAAGCTCTCCCTCCCTGCCTCCCTTTTAGTCACCAGTGAAGCCAGTGTCTTGGGCACCCCTGGACAGCTCAGAGCACCTCCCCAGCAGGACAGCCCAGGCCATCTCTCTGCTGCTTCTGAACCCCTTCAAATCCAGCTCCCGCCAACTGTGCATAGAAGATGACAACGCACAGTGAATGCCTCATATCTGTTAGGCACTTACAGCAAGAAAGACATATGCTTAATCCCCTCCCCACCCAAAAACCTATTACCGATGCAGAAAAGAAGTAAAGATAAATTTTGCAGGGGAGAGAGGGCTGGTGTTTCAGTGACAGGTATCTAAAGAAAACACCCTACTTTTGATCCTTTTTTATTGTTTTAAGATGCAAGCCCGGCACAGTGGCTCATGCCTGTAATCCCAGCACTCGGGAGGCCGAAAGGGGCGGATCACAAGGTCAGGAGTTCAAGACCAGCCTGGCCAACATGGTGAAACTCTGTCTCTACTCAAAATACAAAATATTAGCCATGCATGGTGGTGTATGCCTGTAACCCCAGCTATTATGGAGGCTGAGGCAGGAAAATAGCTTGAACCCAGAAGGCGGTGAGGGGAGATTGCACCACTTCACTCCAGCCTGGGTGTCAGAGCAAGACTCCGTCTCAAAAAAAAAAGGCACACATTTCAACAAGATGCAACAAGGGGGTTCTGCAGGAGACAAGCATGGAGATGAAAACAAAAAGCTAGGGGGAAGAGCAAGGGGAGGCCTCTGGGAGTGAGGAGCCCAAGCAGGCCATGAAGAGCTGCAAGGAATGTGTTCAAAAACAAGAGCCGAGGGTGGGGAGAAGGTACCCAGCTCCACATGACATGGGAACGCTTCCTGCAGCTCAACTGGGACGGGGTGGCCATTCACTGTCCCCGCATGGCCAGAGCCCTGGCAGGACTGGCTGCTGGAAGAGAGGAGATGAAAACCTGAGAATGGAGAAGGGATTCAGGACATGCTTCCTGCAGCTTTACAGGGAGATGCGACCAGCAGAAGAGAGAAGCCCTTGGACAGGTGGCCTGGGGCCTTGTCCTTCCCCAGGCAGGACCTTGAGTGAATGAAACCTTCCTTTCCCCTGCAGTACCCCCACCAGGCTGTTGGGGCTGCTCTCAGAGGAGAGAATAACTTGCGGATGACTCTGCTTGCATCCAAGGACGGCTAGCGGTGGGGACAGGTGGGCAGTTTATCAGGCTCCATGAATTGCTCATTAATCCTCAGCCCTGGCAATTGACTTTCCTTTGCTTTTTAATGGGGATTCAAGGCCAAAAATCGGTACTCTCTCTCTCTCTCTCACACACACACACACACACACACGCACGCGCGCGCACGCTCAAAGGGAGGATGGCAGGGGGAGTCAACCCCCAAAGCACATTCAGGCTTTAAACGGCACAGGCTGTGCTTGGGAAAATGTCACTGCTTGGCGGAGGCACGGGCAGCCTGGCAGGCTGGGAGAGGCAGAGAGCGGGAACCGAATTTAGGAGTGACTGGAAGGTCGACAAGAAAGAAAAGCCAAGGTGCAGCATATATACATAGAAACAAGGACTGCTTCTGAGCCGGGGCCCTTTCAGGGCACCCACTGCCCCTGAGCTTGAAAAAAGAGTCCACACGTGTCCCCCCTGGATGCCACCACACCAGGCTCATTCCTACTCCTGAGCTTATTTCTGCTAATTCTGGTAGTTGGAAGGCTGCTCTGCCACACCCCCTGACACCACCATTACACACTCACACACACACATAAACACATACATGCACACACACCAATGTGCACACACGCGTGCACGCACATATGCACACACACGCACACACCCGCATGACCTCTGCAATCTTCAAGAATAGGTCTAACCTCCATTTGCATTCAGACACCTGCCTGTCAAACAATATCTCCCATCCTCTAACCCTCTGTGAAACTTCCCCACACCCTAGATTTTGAAATTTTGAACCAAGTGTGACTTAGCCTTTGATCCTAATCTGCCCCTGTATTGTTTCCTAGAGGTTCAGGTACATCTGTGTCTCCCAGTGAAACTGGCGTGTCACCTGAGCTCAGATACCTTGCCACCTGCTCCTCCTGCGTGGGTCGCTATGTCCGGTACAGGTCAGGGCAAACAGAAGGGCGTGGGCAGTGGGCGGGCTGGCTCGATTCAGGACCTCCTGTTCCTGACTGGGCACGAAGGATTTGCATGACTGAGGACATCCCCGGCCCTGCCGAACGCCCACATATCCCTCCTTCTTTCCTCTCTGGAGCAAAGCTTCTTTCCATGTATTTTTTTTCCACCCAAAGCTGTTTGGCAGAGAGGCCCCTCTTTTCCAGGCTAGTCACTCTTTGCCTGATGCCTAATCAGATCCAGTGGCCCAGAGTTGACATTGTATATCAAAAGACGTCAAAAGCTTTAGACTCAAAAAACCACAGCACATGGGGGATTAGACCAGGATAATTTAACTCACTTAACTGCGAGAAAGCCTGGTTGGGGAGATTACAGCTGTTTACCGGGGAAGTAAGTATCTCTGAATTCTGACAAGGCCTCCAGGAAGGGAGGGCTGGTCTGGTAATTTTATTATCTTGCGGGACAAAAAGGAGAGGAGAAAAGGGAGAATAAAAGATGAGAGGTGATCATCTCTGAAGCTGGGATCACTCTTGTGTTGCAGCACATGCCAGAAATAAAAGATAACTGCTCTTGCAATCTTGCTGAGAGATGGCCCGCTCAAACAGGAGGGCGGCCTGCCTGCTGCTTCGCAGACATGAGAGTCAAGGGGTGGCCTAGAGGGGAACACAGAGAGATAAATGGTCCAGGCAAAGAAAAATAGTGGGGGCAGGGGGAGGTTCCAGGAGGAGAGATGGGCAACTCAGAAGGTCTGTCTTGTCTCCTCTCTTCCAGAATAGATAGATATCTTCTTAGGCTCCAATAATCTTAAATGCAGAGAAAATTCTCACTATCAAGTAAAGGGCTCTCAAGAGGGGGCAAGATGTCAGGTCGGAGGAAAGATCACCACATCACCCAGAAAGAGAGGTGGATGGAGAGAGGAATGTGTAGTTTAAAAAAGCACATTTTGGCCGGGCCCGAGGGCTCATGCCTGTAATCCCAGTATGTTGGGAGGCTGAGGTAGGCAGATCACCTGAAGTCAGGAGTTTGAGACCAGCGTGGCCAACGTGGCAAAATCCTTTCTCTACTAAAAGTACAGAAATTAGCGGGTCATGGTGGTGCATGCCTGTAACCTCAGCTACTTGGGAGGCTGACACAGGAGAATCTCTTGAACCCAGGAGGTGGAAGTTGCAATGAGCCAAGACCATGCCACTGCACTCCAGCCTGGGAGCCAGTGGGAGACTCCATCTCAAAAACAGAGAAAAGAAGAAAAGAAAAGGAAAAAGGAGAGGAAAAGAAGAGAAAGAAAAACGAGGGAGGTGGGGGGAGGAGGGAAGGAAGAAAGGAAGGAAGGAAGGAAGGGAAGGAAGGAGGGAGGGAGGGAAGGAAGGAGGGAGGGAGGAAGGGAGGACATTTATGATTTACTTTGGCAATAAGAAAATTACTTGCTTTTGGAACGTAAATTGCAGCAAGAAACACTCAACAGAATCTCCTTAGCTGATGGGACGTGATTTTTTTTAAAAACAAGAATGAGTAGAAAACACTGATTCTAGTCCATCTTCCCCATTTCACAGACCAGAAGACTGAAGCCCAGGGAAGACAAGTGACTTAGGCAAGACCACAGAACTGGCTCCCAGGCAAGTCAGGAAAAGAAACAAACTCACAGACACTTGTGCTGCCAAAGAGTTATTCTTGTCACCCCAAGTTTTGCCATCCCAGCATGCCAAAAAATTTTCCCCAAGAGCATGATTCCTGGACTCAGCCTGCAGTTTGGCCACCCGGATCCTGTCCTCAGCATGATCCAGGCCCAGGGCCCTTCTGGGGAGGTGTCATGATGTCACAGGGAAAAGCATAGGCTTCTGACGTCATGATATAATTCCTGGTTCCTCAGCTTACTAGCTGGATGACTTGAAAAACTGCTCGACCTCTCTCAGCCTCTATGTTCTCATCCGTAAAACGGAACCCACTTGACATAATGACCTTGCAGAACTGCCGTGAGGAACTAATGAAATTATGTAACTAACATGCTTGGTATTTAGAATGTGTTCCATTATTTTGGCCAGGCGTGGTGGCTCGTGCCTGTAACATCACTTTGGGAGGCTGAGGCGCGTGGATCACTTGAAGTCAGGAGTTTGAGACCAGTCTGGCCAACATGGTGAAACCCTGTCTCTACTAAAAATACGAAAATTAGCCAAGCATGGTGATGCACACTTGTAGTCCCAGCTATTCTGGATGCTGAGGCAGGAGAATCACTTGAACTCGGGAGGCAGAGACTACAGTTAGCCAAGGTTGTGCCACTGCACTCCAGCCTAGGTGACAGAGTGATACTGTATCTCAAAAGAAAAGAAAATGTTGCATGATTTTTCAGTTCTCCAGCATCATTTCATTACTTCAAATGATAAAACATCAAAGAGGCCTCCTGAGGTCACTGGATATTCAACTCATAGGTAAGAAAACTGAGGGCCAATGTGGGGAGTCCCAGCCCAACCCTGTGTCCCCAGAACAAGCTGCGTGGTGTGACAGTGACTTCGAAGGGCTGATGCCCAGCTCTGAACCTGCTTCTCTGTACCCTCCCCCACCAACCACACACTTCAAGTTTATAGGGAAATGCATAATCTGTGCCACTGCCTTTTAAAGATTGAATCTTGGTGGTGCTTTTATAGCCATTCTTACCGGAAACTGTCCTGGGGTCTTAGCAATCTTAGCGATTCTGTCCTGGTGTCCTAAGGGAAGGAGCTTGAGCAACTGAACAAGAACTGTAGGCCAAAGGTAAGAAACATTTCCTTTATGAGTCATGGGTGGAAAAGAATAGAAATCTAAATTAGTTTCCTATGGCTGCTATAACAAAATACCACAAATATAGTGGCTTAAAACCACAAGAATGTATTATACTTGTGGAGGTCACAAGTCTGAAATCATTCCTAAATTCAGGGCTAAAATCAGGGGGTGGGCAAGGCAGTGTTTCTTTCTGGGGGCTCAGGGAAAATATTTTCTTACCTTTTCTAACTTCTAGGGGCTGCCCACATTCCTTGGCTCATGGCCCCTTCCACCATCTTCAAAGCTCACAATGGCTGGTCAAGTCTTCCTCACATGACATCACCAGCTCTCCATCTGGAACCACAGTTGATAGCGGGACATTTTCCCAGTCAGTTTTTCTTAGAGGATTTTCTGTCTGAGCACCAAGTTATTCCACATGGACAATTTTCCCACTTGTTTTGGGGTCACTGGGCCATACTTCCTCTGTCACCTTCTGCTTCGCACAGAGCACCTGCAGTGACCTTATTCCTTGCATGGAAAGAGATGCTCTTTCCACTGAGGGGCTCCTCCTGCCGGCCTCTGCAGAGGGAATGCACTGTCCCTGAGGGTCAGTAAAAAGCTGTGTCTATTTCCCTCACTCTTAGAGGGTTAAAACCAAATGCTCTGACAACTACTGGACAGTCCAAAACTCTACCATGACTGGCCATGAGAACATAATGGGTGCATTTGCCCAGACGGTGCAAGCCCCTGGCTCAGAAACAAACCCAACAACAGAAAAATAAAGGGGAAATAAAAATGGGTGAGAATCAAGGAAAAAACAGGGCTGTGTGCATTGAGTGAAGTCCTTGCTCTTCTCCCAACTGGACAGAGAGTTGGGACAAGTCTCTTCTAGCATCTGTGAGCCTTTCCCTCATGTAGCCTAAAAAAGAATGCTAGGCCAGATTAATTCTAAGATTTCTGAAAATCCTCAAGGCAAACAGCTTTGGCTTTCACAGCCTGGAATGGTTTCAAAAGAGAATAACAAGAATGGTGGAAGGTTCAGAATGGTGGACTTGGAAAAACAATTGAGGACACTGGGAATGTTCATCCAGGAAAAGAGAGGACAGGAGCACTGTGATCTCAGCTCTCTGCAACCTCTGCCTCCCAGACTCAAGTGATCTTCCTGCCTCAACCTCCCAAGTAGCTGGGACCACAGGCACACACCACCACGCCTGGCTATTTTTGGTATTTTTAGTAGAGACAGGGTTTCACCATGTTGCCCAGGCTGGTCTCAAACTCCTGACTTGAGACAATCCACCTGCCTTGGCCTCCCAAAGGGCTGGGATTACAGGCATGAGCCACCATGCTCGGCCAACAATTACAAGTTTCACCAGCTCACTCAGCAAGGCAGCCTCTTTTCAAGTGTCTCCCAATATTTCTAGAGTGTCTAGGGGGTGTCTCATGTGTGCTCAACACACACAGCAGTTTTCTGGTCCCCACAGTTCTGTTCTCATTGGCCTGATCCAGGCCCCTACCAGGACACAGGACACCGCTACTTCTTGCTGGGTACTACTGTTCTTACCACCACAGAGATGCTCAAGGCTTCCTAAGGCCAGAGAACCACTGGCTCTGCAGTGCCGTGGAGGAGTAAGCCCGCTCCCCATTTTGCATTAGTTTCAAGACAAGTCCCAGAGCTCGTTCCCCCAGTGACTACTACATATTTGTATCAACCATTCTTTCCATTTTTATGCATAGATTTTGCTCTCCATTGATCTAACGAAGTCCAATAGTGAGACAGATTTGGCTGTGAGCAGTACAGCAGGCCACGCTCAGAACCTCTCCTTTCCTGCTGCAATTAAAGCTCCATGACCAGGTTAGGTGTTTATGCCCAGTTCCTTCTTCCTTCAAGATGAGCTCCTTCCCAGGAGGCTTCGTGGTCTCTGGTGCACATAGGCCTCTAACAGGCCCATGCGGCCATTCACCAGGCCTGCCCAGACCTGCCTCAGCCAGGTCTGGGCCCCAGCTGGTACTCCCTGCATATTTAGTGTGTCGCAGCCTGCCACGTTGGAGAGGCACTGTGCTTAAGCTGCCCAGCGAAAAGAAGACCAGTAAGTAGGAGCTACACGATGACAGAGATGTTTTCCTTATATGTTGAGCAAAATCTAATAGATCGTCTATTAGAGACTTCCCAGGTGGTTGTGAGTGGTCTATAATGTGACCCATTTAGACAGATGCCTGCTAATGCCCTAACAGGGATGACGTAGAGAAGATGCCCCGAGTGTCAGACATCTAGTCCTGGAAATCTGAACATCTATCATGTTTCACTGCTGAGATGCTTGTTGGGAAAGTACCTCCTCAATTGTCCTAGAAATAAGTCCCAGGCTTCATCACCAGTTTCATTGCCTATGAAGAATAACCACCCTGAATTCCTCTTCTAAATTTTGTACTCAAGGCTGAGGCCCTCCTGATTTGCAAATGGAAGAGTGTTGTAGAATAGCCAGGACCTTCTGCAACGTGCAAAGGTATTTCTACGTGATTGAAGCCAAAGAAGACCTACTGGCCATCATCATGCTTTTGGGAATCAAGTTATGCAGGAGAAAAGATGATTTGGAGAGTATAGTAGCTAGGCTGAAATACACTAGGGGCTGCATGAAGCAGAAATTTACTATTTTCAGCTTAGGGAAGTAAAAAATGCACAATAGGTTGGAGTCCAGACATTTAAGATTAAGCTATATCTCCTTGCATGCAAACTGTGGAATCCCAGGCAAGTCACATAAATCCTTCAAGACTTCATTTTCTCACTTGTAGAATGGGCCTAATAACATACACATTGCGAAGTTGTTGTGATGAGATAATTATGTGAGAATACATTGTGACCTGCAATTTGGTATTCCCTAAGCTGAGCTTTTCAAGTGTGTCTTACCCAGAGCTCCACATCTAGTGCTTGGCATGTCACCTGCTATATGCAAGGCCAGCATTCAGTAAATGGCCCTTGAATGAACTTGATATTCCTCCGGAAAACAGAAGGCAGTCAATAGTTAAAGGTCCTAAGGAAGCTAAATCTCTCTATAACTTAGGGAAGCTCTAGCTAACAGCCAGAGCTGTCCACCAGGCTGATTCAGAGGCAGAGAGCTCTGTTTCCTGAAGGTATTCCACCCCAGAGCCTTGACCAGCTGTCAGAGATGCTCTAGAATGTACTCTCCCTATAGGAAGATCCCCATAGGATGCAAGAAGCAGAGTAGCAAAGCCACATCAGGATGTAGCTACAGCACTGAAAATCTATCTTGTTCACCAGGCAGGAACCTGCCTCACACACTGGCATCTCAGCACATACAATGCAAGCTCAGATCTCACCACAGTCACAGAGTACCATATGCCAGGAGCGTTAGGATCACTCACAAATTATGGCAAATATGAAAGCTACTCACACCAAGGTCTGTTGAAAACCATGTTATTTGCCTAGACCTCCCAGTCCAATATGCTGCAATGTCATGACTCCTCACTTGTGCATTTGCAACAGGAAAGAATCAGCATCACTCATTCATTCCACAAGCATTGATTGAGTATCTAATCTATGGCAGTCAGTGCACTAGGGGTGGGGAAGTGAGGGCAGTGGCTGAGTTAGGGACCAGGGACGAAAGAAGAATAGGGTACAACCTTTCACAAAACAGATTTGCTCTGACTTAGGGACACACATATCTATCAGGGACAAAGACATTAGGTAGCAATTGGAAAAGGCTAGAAAATCCACAAACTTTTCATGAGCTCACTGAAGAGCTGAGGTTACAGAGGAACCAAATAAATTAAATTCCAAAGAATGACAAGCCCCTTCATCCAGGGAGAGGACATGCAAACTCTATAATTACAGGGTATAATTACAAACTATAATAAGTAACGTGAAGGAAAAATGAGAGGGTTATTCAGGGGACTATATGGAGGGCTAGTGTTAAGAAAAGGTTTCTCTGGGGAAGCGACATTTGACCTGAGAGCTGGAGGCTGAGTCCATTTTAGCCAACTAAAGACTTAGGTGAAGTCATTTGGAACAGCAGGAACAGCATTTGCAAAGGCCTGAGGCAGGAAGTGACTGAAGTTAGTGAAAGCGCTGAGAGAAGACGTGTGTGCTGGGAACTCTGAGCACATGAGGAACTTGTTAGATATCTTTTCTATCTTATCCTAAATATGGGAGATAACCAGCAAAGGATTTCCAGCAAAGAATGATGAGAACAGATTTGTGGCTTGAAAAGATCACCTAGAAAAAGAGAGTGGAAAGAATGCAAGAGTGGAAGCATTTTAAAAACGATCATGGTCTCAGAAATCAGAATTCACTTGGGGTCACCATCAGAATATTTGGAGCTGGTAAAATTGAGTGTTTATACTACATTCTTGAAATTTCAGTAATAAAATGGATCCCAAAGTTGCAACAAAAAAACAAAATCATGATTGGCTGGGCACAGTGGCTCACATCTGAAATCCCAGCACCTGGGGAGGCTGAGGCAGGCGGATCACCCAAGGTCAGGAGTTTGAGACCAGCCTGGCCAACATGGTGAAACCTTGTCTCTACTAAAAATACAAAGAGTAGCCAGGTATGATGCCTGGTGCTTGTAATCCCAGCTACTCCGGAGGGTGAGGCAGGAGAACTGCTTGAGCCCAGGAGGCAGAGACTGCAGCGAGCCGAGATTGCACCACTGCACTCCAGCCTGAGCGACAGAGTGAGACCCTGTCTCAAAAAATAAACAAACCAAAAATAATAATAATAATAACAATCCTGGTTATCTGGAGGGCAGGATGGTGACTTAACGAAAGTAGGGTGGCAGCAGAGAGACACTAACAAATACCGATTTCATTTGAGCTACCACTTACAGGAAAAGGTAAAAAAGCCAGAGGAAAAAATAATTCTGCGTGCTCAGGGAAAATGATGAGAATAAATTTCAAGCAATCCTAAAGTCTTACAGAGTCTGAAGACATATAATTAAAGCAAAGGGATAGATCTTAAGCACAGAACGTTTGCATAGCCTCAGGCTACTACTTAAAAAAGAAAGAATAGAAGGAAATATATCAATATGTTAAAAGCAGTTATCTTGGATTAAGGGAGATTTTTATTTCTATATTTGCACGTTGCTGTTTTCCAAGTTTTCTACAATCATTTGTGTGTTTCTTATGTAATTAAGAAAAAGTAACCATATTACTAATTTAAAAAATAATAATGTCATCTTTTCACTTTCTGGCCATGTCTACAGGAAAGACTTTCACTTCCTTCTCGTGGGAAAGAGGACGGGGGACATTCGGAAACAGTGATGGCCAATTCTCAATCTCAGCACTCTCTGATCCTCAGGACAAAAACATATCCCTGTCATTTCTTTCTTCAATTTCCCTGATACAGTTCCTTTCTGTAGCTGACCTGCCTAATGCTGCCTCCGAGCCCCGCCCTCTCACAGAAGTGGGTCCACCTCCAGTCTCTGAAAACGGCTCCCTCTTAAACCCCAAGAACTCGCCCATGGCTCTTGAGTGACAGCCGATTAGATCAGAGATGCATATCTGACTCATGTTGAGACAACTGGATTTTCTCTTAGGAATTTGGGGTGGAGGCAATGAGACAAAAGTGGAGAATGATGAGCAGAGTTAAATATGAATGGGATGGCGCAGCATTGGGACACAGGTGATGTGCAGCCAGCCAAAGCCACGAAGAAGCAAAAACTAAGAATCTCCCTGAGGAATGCCCAGGGAAGACAACAGAACAGAAACCCAGCGACAGTAAGAGGCCCCACAGCTCCGGAAAAAGCAGAGAAAGCAGCTCTGGTGCAGGCTGCCCACTCCCATTCCCCAGATGGTCCCTGTTTCCTTAGATGTCTATGAAATGGACTGTTAGGTCCTTTCAATAAATCTTGTTTACTTGAATTTCAGGAGTTTCTCTTCCTGACAACCAAAGAGTTTTGACTGGGAAATTTCCCTTCTATTCAACTAACAGCCCCACTTCTCATTATCTACAAGTAGATTATCCAACCTCCTGATTCTCAAGGCCCCACCCATGCCTAGAGAAGCCCACAAACTAGAAAATTCCCCTTCCATGGTGCTCCCTCTATCCAAAGTCCCCAATCCCAAATCCAGCCAGGTCAAGCCATGCTCCAACTCCAAGATGGGTACAGCATCTCTGTACTGTCTACCTACAAGCCAAGTAAAGCCAGATCGGGCAGTAGCCCCTACTTCAAAGCCCATCCTGCGTCTCCACCAAGAAGCATGCAGCGGCCTGTGACCTCATGCACTCTGCAAAGGCAGAGGCCTGCCCGTTGGGGAGAAGTCCCTGCAGGAGAGCCAAGGTCCTTGCAGCCACTGCTTCAATCCAGAAGAGCAAGGGAGTTTGACAGCTCCAAGGTAAAGCCTCTTTTTATTAAGACAACACAGCAAACTTCTTTTAACCACAGCTGACATCACTCTAATAAATCACCATCATGTCTTGTGGGATAGAAAAAGCCAAAACACTGTCACATTTGATTTTCCTGGCTACTCGTGTCTTGAGAACAAACCATGTGTTTTTAATCAACAACACTTTGTTTTGCATTTCTCAGACCCCAATACTCTTTAAATAGTTGCTTTTACCAGAGGGCTATTTTAAACCCAGGGCCAGCTTCTTTGCAGAGGACATTAAGAAACAGAACACCATGTTACCGCCTCCCTAGGCTCAACCCAGGCACTTTCTCTCCTGTGATTATTATGTATTATGAGGTCGTATCTGTCTGTTTCAGAGGGGGCTTTCCTCTTCCCTCTTTGGGAATTTAATTAGCTGTCTTCCCAGAAAGTTGGAGTTTTTTGGTTTCTCTAACAGGCAACCCGACTGGGTTATGGGAAAACAGCAAATTCCCAGCCAAAGGAAACAGAGAGAGTCACATCTGGGACTAGGATTCCTAAGGAGGGAAAGAGGCGGTGGCAGAAGAGGGGGACTGTCGGAAGAAAAGGAGCAATAAAACAAGATTTCCGGAATGGCACATGTCGACTTCTGCATTCAAACAGGTCCCGGACTTGTTGGAGGTGGGTGTGCTCGAGCATGCTGATGGAAGCCTGCATAGTACTCTCCTCTGATTTTCTGGGAATGGGCAGCATCTAAAGGCAAGAATAGGCTGTGTGCAGGAAGCCTGCAGGAAATGGGGCTCCTTGCCTGACCACCCGATATACCAGAACCTCAACAGTGATGGGCAGCTGGGTTCATCTCGCCCAGATATGTGTCTCTGACAATGCCTGACTTTACAAAGACAGTAAAAAGGGACTGAGAGAGCCGGGCTCGGTGGCTCACACGTGTAATCTCAGCCCTTTGGGAGGCTGAGGTGGATGGATCACCTGTCAGGAATTTGAGAACAGCCTGGCCAACATGGAGAAACCCCATCTCTACTAAAAACACATAACTTAGCTGGTCATGGTAGTACACGCCTGTAATCTCAGCTACTCGGGATGTTGAGGCAGGAGAATCACTTGAACCTGGGAGGCAGAGGTTGCAGTGAGCCAAGATCGTGCCACTACACTCCAGCCTGGGTAACAGAGTGATATTCTGTCTGAAAAAAAAGAAAAGAAAAAGGACTGAGCTCGATGATCCCAATCTAGAGAAAAACTATACTGTTTGCTGAACAGTTAACTTAAGCTCAGTTGCGCGGTCCAACCAAAGAGACAGCCGTGGCCACCACATGGTTCTCATGTCAACTACCAGCCCTCAACTCTACAACAAAATTCTTTTCCTTGAGCAAAATCCTCCAACGTGGATCAGATCAGGGCTTTCTTCTTCCTTGGTGGTCCTAATTGTTCATCCTCTGCTGATCATATTGTGTCACATGCTGCATGTCAAACGGGTTGGCCCCTAGCTGGTATAACCAGCCACACTGCTTGTCAGATTCATTCTTTCCAGAGACTAGCTGCAGAAGACCCTCAGGTGCTCAAAGTTCATTTTGTAATGAGGAGTCTTCATCAGCTATATACTCTGGTTATTCCTTTCTCTATCATGCCATTAATTCATGAGATGTGCTGTAAGCATGCTGTTACTCCCTGGAAAACCCACTCTGCCAGTGTCTTCTGCAAAAGTACCTGCTCCCAAGCATTTTCTGCGCTGAGAGGGGGCCAGTAATTTATACACATCCCTGTCACGGCTCTAGGGAGAATCTTCCAGGCTGAGTGCTGTCTGGAAGGTGGTCTCCCATTGCCCAGAAACCCTTTGTTCCATGGTCAGTTGTCTCCCTCTAGCAATTACATCCTCCGTTCCGTGTGCCTGTATTACCCGTCACTTTGCAGCCTCACGGGTTTTGCTGTGTTACCCTAGTCATATGTGGGGGTTTCCTTCAGCAGTCCCTAACCTGGGCTTAGGGACTACTTTTCCAGTTGAGTATTATGAGTAGGTATTTAAACTCATGGCGTGGGTCCTCAATGTTCCATGGCAAATGTTTTCATTCGTTTGATTATCTTCAAGAATGAACTAGAAAGCTTGAAAAGATAGAAATATTGGAAAACATCTTCTGGTTGTTATTTATATGGGTATTCCAGACTGGATTCAGAAGATGTGTGTGCATGTGCGTGTGTGAGCATGTACGTGTGTGTGTGTGTGTGTGTGTGTGTGTGTGTGTGTGTAGAGGATTGTAGCTTCCAGGACTGGTACCTGGCAGGAATATTCTTAAAGAAGCCTCAGTAGTTGCCACTCAAGTTTCTTCATGTATTCATCTCCACCTGCTTTCCAGGGTCTCCCATTCGTGGTCTTGGCCAGACACCCTGAGGTATAAGGACCGGGGAGGATAGAGACTTGCTTCTCAAAGGGTGGTCCACGACCACGGCATCAGAATGTTTGGTGGGGATGCAGAGGTCTCGCTGCGCCACACCTGCTGACTCATAATCTACCTTTTTTTTTTTTTTTTTTTTGAGACAGGGTTTCACTCCCTTCACCCAGGCTGGAGTGCAGCGGCACACTCT
The DNA here is from genome assembly GCF_049354715.1 of Callithrix jacchus. Classification (NCBI taxonomy): domain Eukaryota; kingdom Metazoa; phylum Chordata; class Mammalia; order Primates; family Cebidae; genus Callithrix; species Callithrix jacchus. The sequence goes on from NC_133514.1 coordinate 38,430,910, forward strand.
CAGCTCACTACAATCTCCACCTCCTGGGCTCAAGTGATCCTCCTGCCTCAGTCTCCTGAGTAACTAAGACTATAGTTGCATGCCACCATGTTCAGCTATTTTTTTTTTTAAACAGTCTAGTTGCTGTTGGCCCAGGCTGGAGTACCGTGGTGCAATCTCGGCTCTCTGCAACCTCTGCCTCCCAGCTTCCAGCAATTCTTTTGCCTCGGCCTCCTGAGTAGCTGAGATTTCAGGAACCTGCCATCATGCCTAGCTAATTTTTGTATTTTTAGTAGATACAGGGTTTCACCATGTTGGCCAGGCTAGTCTCAAACTCCTGACCTCAAGTGATCCACCTGCCTTGGCCTCCCAAAGGGCTGGGATTACAGGCATGAGCCACCACACCTGGCCTGAATCTACCTTTTAATAAGATCCCCAGCTGATATGTATGAACATTACCTTTGAGGCACTCTGGTATTTCTTAACCTTGGCTACATGTTAGAATCACCTGAGAACTTGGACAACACTATTGATGTTAAGGTTTAACTTCAGATCAGAACACCCAGAATCTCTAGAGGTGAGGCCTGAAACTTGGAATTTTACCTAGTAATTTCAGTGTACAGTCAACACTACTGATCTTAGAAAAATAATTACTTCTTGGTCATCTACTATGTGCCAGACACTGATTAGGAGTTTTACAGAGGCCCGTAATGGTAAGCACTGTTTCCTCCATGTCAGGGATGGCATGTCCCATGCCCCACAGGCCCCATGCCAGAGCAGGCATTTAACCCAGAGCCCAAGCTCCAGGCACCACCCATTCGGCTGTCAACCATAGCAATATCCTCATATCTGAGGACTTACTGACAAGCAGAGAAGCTCCAGGGAACCCAGGTTGAAGGAATGCAATGTTCCCTTATGAAAAAGCAAAACAGGCTGAAACAGCAAAACTCACAAAAACAGCACAAATTTGTGAGTTGCTGCCACTTGCTCAGCTGAGGACCCACCCTCCCTGGAAAGGCCAGGTGCACCACCAGCCCACAGGCCAAGTGACACGCCACTGGACAGAGTGTCCAGCACCCCTGCACTCTCCCATCCAGAAAAGCCAGGCCAGCCAGGTGAAGGACTACATCCGGGTTTAATGGAACATTGATGAACAAGACGTACTTATTAGTAAACAATAATTACAGGAGAGCAGGTGCCCCAAGGGGAGCAGGTAACACAGGGGCCCCTTTTCCTAATGCCCTCCGTGCGCCAACCCTGTCTGAAATTAAAACATCCCTGCTGTCAACATGAGCGTTTAAAGAGACCTGGATTTCTGTAATAGAAGCAGTAATTCTAATGCCTGCTATTAATTGAAGGCTTCACCATATACAGGGTGCTTTCACAGAGACTGATGCATTTAATCCTCAGAACAAGCCTGCCAGGCAAGGATTTTTCCTTTTCTCATTTTCTAGACGAGGAAACTGAGGAAGCGGCAGGCCCAAGGTCACGACGCTGGTCCCTGAGTCATGGAGCCGAAATTTGAACTCAGGCCTTCAGAAGCAAGGCTGGTGCCCTCTGCACTGCCCCACTGCTGCCCCCTAAACCATGCTAATAGCATTCGGTCAAAACCCCAATCCCCCCCAGAAAATGTGCCCTGCACTTTGGAATTCTCTTTGCTGCTAGTCATCGGAGCCTCCATCCCTCCCAGCCCACATCCTGTGTTCTCGCTTAACTCTTGGGAGACATTCTTATTGTTCCCAGTGCTTCCCTTTTCGGAGTCTGAAGGCAGCTATGAGCAACAGTTTGGCAGCCCAGAAGGAGACCAAGGCAGGCAAAATCTGAAAAGTTTACATATAAGCATACACTCACAGAGACAGACAGACAGACAGACAGACACACACACACACACACACACACACACTGCATTTCAATAGCAGCACATGTTCAGGGTAATGTTTTAAGTCACCCTCAAAATCTAGGTGGAAGTCACAAACGAAAGAGATCATGAACACTTCAAATATGGCTACAGAGTTATAAGCGTCATCACCAACTCGGGGAAGATTAAGGAATCTGGGAACAAATTAGCCTGTTGTAGACAGTGACTTAAGGAGAAGTCTCAGGGAGGAGTCAGAGAAGCCAACAACTTTAAATCCTATAAAGTTTTTTAATCAAGTTACGCTATTATTTGAAATTGGCAGAACACCAATGGATTTAGTCCAAAGACATAATTTATGATTTTTTTTTTTTTTTGGTTTTCTTTTTTAAGGGCATTAGGGTTTTAGTTCCTTTTTTTCTTCTTCTTGAGGCATTTTTTTTTTTTTGGCAATATGTCGCTTTCTTTTCTCAGATCTGTTTTCATCCAACATGTATAAAATGAAGCCAGTTCGAGGGAGCCCTACCTTCCCCTTCTCCACATACCCCTACAAGAGCTCACTCTTCTGACTGGGCGTTGTGGCTCATGCCTATAATTCCAGAACTTTGCGAGCTTTGGGAGGCTGAGGTGGGAGGATCGCTTGAGCCCAGGAGTTCAAGACCAGCCTGGACAACATGGCAGAACCCCATCTATCCAAAACATAAAATAATTATCCAGGAGTGGTGGCACGTGCTGATAGTCACAGCTACTCAGGAGGCTGAAGTGGGAAGATGGCTAGAGCCCGGGAGTTTGAGGCTGCAGTGAGCTATGATTGTACCACTGCACTCCAGCCTGGGCAACAGAGGGAAACCCAGTCTCAAAGAAAAGAAGGGAAAGGAAAGGGAGGAGAGGGGAGGGGAGGGGAGGGAAGAGGAGGGGAAGGGGGGAGGAAGGAGGAAGGAAGGAATGAGGAAGGACGGGAGGGAACAAGGGAGGAAGGGAGGGAGAGAAGGAGCTCTCTCCTTGATTAAACTAGCCAGCTCTGTAGCCATAAGCAACATAGCATAATTTTGTGCAAATGGCTTTCTACTCCCACTGGTTCTCCCTAACCCTTCAGTTATTCTCTTGCAGAGAAAGAGAGCAGAGTGAATGCCAAATCACCCTAAAACTTTCCTCCCCATGTGGCCCCCCTCTATTCCAAGTTCCCCCAAAAGCCTTCCTCTCAGGAGTTTTGTCCTGAGGAGCCTCTCAGCTCCAGGAGGCTGTGGGCCCCTCCTGGCCTGTCCCTACACCCCAAGGCCTCTCCGAAGGCAGCTCTCCCTGCCCTCCCTCGCTTCCTTCCCAGGGAGCCCCCATGAGGCTTCGGTGCCCTGGGAGTGCACACATACATGCAACTCTCCTCCCACAGGCCCTGAGAAACCCTGCAGATCAAAGAGCCCAGCAGCGGAGCCAGGTGTCCGTCCTCCTCCACAGGCCACGATTAATCAGACCGCCTGACTCACAAGGAGATCAAACCCGGCACCCCGCCAGCTGTTGGTGAACACTGGCCTTCAAGTTGCCCTCATTAAATTTCCTTTCCCTCTTGCTCTCCCTGCTGACTCCTGTCCTGTGACCATCTTGCTCTTGGATCTTCCTCTCGGTGCTCTTCTCTCCCCCCATCCCCGCCGTGGGCCTTGCAATTTCTGTTTTCCCCCATTTCCTTTCTTTGCCCTGTCTTTTTCTTGTTCTACTCACACCCTCTCCCCCACCTACCAGGTCTCTCTCTTCTTCCATTCATTTAAAACTCCAAAGCCCCCAGACCCCATGCCTGGAGAGTCCTTCCTGGACATCCTATTTGGCCTATAAAAGTTCCAACAAGGAAGCAGCCTGGGCCATCGGTGCCAGGCTGCAGGGGTGCCCAGCCACCAGGGTATTGAGGAGGGAACATCAGGCCAAGGAGGACTCCACCAATGCTGAGCTGAATTCTCACCTGACCCTCTTTGCAGCACGTCAGGCCTCCACAGCAGCACCTCCCACCACACACACACACACACACACACACACACACACACACACACACATCCCACTTTCAGACTGCTATTCACTTCTTGTTTTCAAAAGACGTCTAAGCCCTCTCTGAGGGAGCTTCTTAGTGCAGCCTCTGATTGCTGGGTCAGCTATCCAGTTCTCACCCCACCCGTCCAGTTTGCAAACCTCACCAGAAGAACCAGTTTCACCTAGAACAAGAAACGCAGTCACCTAGAAGCTGGAAAAACGAGCAAAGATCCTTTCTATTCCTCCCATCAATGCCCAGAAAGAGGAAGGGTGGGAGCCTTGGATTCTGGCTTTGACTCTGCTGATGTGTTGCGAATATTTACTCCAGTTGTCTAAGGATTATTTTTATACACTTTTTCTTGCAACAAACACTGGCAAAAAAATTGTTTTTTAAATAAAAAAGCAAATATAGGCTGTACAGGCTGCGGGGGACTGTCCTCTCTTTCTCAGCCTCACTATATATACATCTATGGATTTTTTAACTTGTTTTTCATTTCAGCGGTTCTTAAAGCACACAGGCGTGAGAAAACACAGATGGGTTGGAGCCGACTACGTCGTAACTGTGCACAGAAGACATCACACCATGTTCAAGATTTTCAGACGTCTTGGAAGACCTCGGGATGCAGAGAGGTTTTTTGGTTTCGGTTTGGGGTGCTTTTTTCTCCCCTTTCCTCCTTACATCGTTGGAATTCACTGCTTGTTTCCTTTCCGTTCTATTTCTATATCCTGGCAGCACCTGCTGCTGATGGGAACGCAGGATCCCTTGGCCTCGGTGACGGGGTCACTGGGGCTGCCCCAGGCTTGACCCCACCTCTACCTGTGTCTGTTTCCCCAGCTGCAGGGAGGCGAGCCGGGCAGGAGGAGAAGCCATCCATCAACCTGCAGCAGCCCAGGCCCAAGTGAGGGCGGGAAGGGTCAGGGCTGGTGAGCACTTGAACAGGTTGGAGAGGAGGAGGAGGTTACAGATTGTTGAGATAACAGCGCTGGCCTTGATGGATGGTGCAGGAGGAACGAGACGCCTGTCCTCCCAGCCTCCTCTGGCACCAGGACAGAGCCCACACTCTGAGTCTCTGCTGACTTCTTCCCGCCCCCCACCCACACCCCAACACACACCCGCCCCCTCCTCCCCAGCTTGCTTTTTCTTGCCGGCTCACAGCCCATCCGTCAAGCCCTGCCCTGAAGCTGACCTTTTGCAGAGAGCAGCCAGCCTAAGAGAACCACCTCTTGCTGAAAACTCTCAGCAAGGGGTTTTATGAACATAGGCAGGCCGGACATGGGCACCACAGCCACTCCCCTGCCCCTCTGCCTGCCTCCTCACCCGGGAGTGCTGTCAGCCCTGAGCAAGAAGAAAAAGGCAAGGGTGTGTCTGGATTTCTTCAGCAATGCTCCTATTTCTCTCTCCAGGCCCCAGACACACTTCTGGCCCAGGTAGGCCTTACCAGATCCAAAAGTTTCCTGGGAGCTGTGGGTGCTTGTCTCACTCTGAAACTCACCCGTCTATACAGCCTTACCTTGGCCTCTGCATCCTCTGCCCTCTTAAAAGCAGTGCTGGGAACTTCAGGAAAGGCACTGTGGCCTCCTCTGGAGAAAAGCTCAAGTTGAAAAGGTGCAGAGAAGGCTCACTGGCAGCATGTGCTGAGACGGGGAGAAGTGCTCTGAGCTTGGGCAGTGGGTAGACACAAGGCTGGGCAGTTTCTGGCCGGCTGGGGAATCTGTTCCTCTCGCTGGGGCTCCAGTTTTGGAGACCACACAGGTTGCCAGTCACGCCACTGCAACAGCACAATAGACCAGAGAGTGGGGACATGTTGGGGCAAACAGTGATGGAAGATGTTTAGTAGCATTACGATTAGGCCTCAAGTTAATGAATCACAACTGCAAGAAATCATGATAATCCAGCAGGCATTAGTGACAGATTAGCTTCAAAGCTGCCATAAAAGTGCCATAATGCTTACCTAACGGCATGATTAATTCTCCCAGTACATAATGGCTTTATGGGGGAACCCGGCACCAACAGAGGCTTGATGGAAAGCCATGCCGAGATCCTGCAGAGCCAGGGGCGTTCCCACCCTGCCCGGCCCATTTGGCTTCCGCTCCGCCTGCCCAGAGTCGACTTCAGCCACTGCTTTGCAGTAGACAAAGCAGAGGCTCGGACTCAGCCCAGAGCCATCTCCCCAGGAGCCCCTACAGTCTCTCCAATGCTATGCCCCTCACCAAGTGACAGTTAACCTAAGAGGACACCCCGGTCCCCAAGATGGGCCCCTCCTGTGACTAGCACTGGGGCCTGGAGAGCCCCACCCCAAGTTCCCTGATCAAAGGACCCTGGGAACTCGCCATGACTCTACCCCTCACTAGCTGCGTGACCTGGCAAGTCACTTGACCTCTCTGGGCTCAGGCAGCCAGGCTCAGAGCTTCCACGCTTCACCACCAGACCACCTCCCTGTCACAATGCCTACTTATTAGTCACTAACTTTTGTTCCAAGCATGATCCAAATCCCCTTAGATATTATTTCATCTACTGCCCATAACAATCCCATGATACAGTTAACCCTGTTATCCTCACTTTACAGATAGGGAAACCGAGGCTTGGCAAGTGAGATAGCTATCCCACAGTCCAACTAGGGATGGATATGGAACCAGGCAGTATTCCCTAGTTCCTTGCTTCTCTATCAACCCTCTTCAGCCCTAATACCACCAGTTTAACCTCAAGGGAGAAGCAGCTGCTTGTGAAACACCGAACATCATCTTTTATGAAAAAGGATTGGCACTACTCAATTCCCTGCCCCTTCCCCTTGGCAGCGGAGAACCCATGAGCTGGGAGGCAGGAGATACGGATTCTCCTGCTCCTGTTGATCATGACCCTGTGGTTCCCATAGTGTTACCTGGGCACTTAACCATTCCAGGTTTCTGTTTCAGCTTCTCTCATAGAGAAGGGGAATAATGATAAGAATAATAATACTGCGCCTGCCTGGCAACAGGAAGCGGAGCCTCTGGGCCCCTGGAGGCTCAGATCTACCAGTGCCCAACTCTCACCAGAGCCAGGGCCACTTTGCTGAATTGTCCCCAGACTCTACTTCAGAGGTGCCACTGTGATCCTCCCATCATGCCATAAATATGGAGGCAATTAGCACGGAGCCCAGGTCCAAAGGGAATTCTCAGAGCCCTGTTCATCTTCATAATGTTGAAGAAAACCCTCCAGGAGGCCCACATCACTGCTGCAGCAGCAGGCTGGCTGCTTCAGGTCTGACTACCCAGGACTCCGTGAGACTTATGCAGCTCCCCTCCCATGGCCCTCCCCTCGCCCACAACGCTTAGCACCCACCAGGCTGCCACCAAGAAGCCTGCAAAAAAGGACACTCGGTCCTCTCCAACCCAAGCATCAACAGGCTCCACATTTTGCCAAGCTCTATATTCCTTTTATTTATTGTATTTTATTCTCCTTTATCGTATTGTATTTAGAGATAGGGTCTGTCTGTCACCCAGGCTGGAGTGCCATGGCACGATCATAGCTTACTGCAGCCTCCAACTCCTGGGCTCAAGCAATCCCCCTGCTTCAGCCTCCCAAGTAGCTGGAAGTGCAAGCACATGCCACCATGCCCCCTAGTTTCTTTCATTTTTTATAGAGCTGGGGTCTTGCTATGTTGTCCAGGCTGGTCTCAAAATCCTGGCCTCAACTGATCCTCCTGCCTGAGGCTCCCAAAGCTCTGGATTACAGGTATGAGCCATCACACCTCGCCTCATGTTCCTTGTAAATTCCAGAATCAAAGGGCAAAGCATCACTCAGTCAGCAAGTACTTACTTCCACAGGGCACCATAAGGAAGACCAAGAAGATCCACGTTATCCCTTTGCAGCCCTGGGTCCCAAAGTGGACATCTGCTAGCACTGCTGATGGCAGTCGCATTGCTGGTTCTGGGTGGGTTTTCTAAAGGCGACTATCTTTGTGATGGCCCAAAGACCCATTCACTTGTTTGAGCTGACTGCCTGATATGTGTAGGCTGACCCTGTCACCTTGGTTACAAAGCCATAAAATCCAGGGTTGAAAGAGACCTCAAAGAGGTTTTTCCTGCCCCCTCCCAAAATCTAACCCCATCCGCTATGAACTCCTCTTGAGTCAAATATATAGTTCTTATTTCAACATGCTGTGCCCAGTGAAAGCTCAATAAATATTTATTGATGGTGGTACCCATGATGAATTAACAGCCAAAGCTATAAAATTAAAGTTTCACACAAGGAGAAACCCCAGTGAGAAAGAAACTGCTACGTAAAGTTTACAATTTTTCAAAATGACAAGTGTTCACACACACACAGACAGTGTAGCAGACAGAAGACGACCATTCTCTACCTCATCTATTCAAGGAATCGGGAAACAAGGAAGTCCTTCTCATAGACTATCCTGCCTCAGTAGAGGTATGCTCGGTTTCTCAGAGGCCAATCAGCCCAGCCTGTCCGGATGTGCTTGGCCCTGGACACAGCGTTCACATTGCCTCCTTGCTGGAACCAAGAGCAAATGCAACAACACAAAAACAAAATAGCACTGCTGAAGGCTTTATCCAGCGTCCCAGATGGACTAATGTCGATGCAAGAATATACCCAATTCTGAGGATGCTAACACTTCAAGAAGGACAGACAGCTTAAAGATAATATATACATAGAAAGAAAGGCTAGGATGTGTAGCCATAAAGAAGACAAGAACTTTGAGACCTATTGAGCAGAGACCAGTCATCGCTAATCAGACCTTGCAGCCCTTCCACTACCCCAGTGTATTTATAGGCATGAACATGCCGATTGCAGGTCTAAGAGCCTCCATCGTTCTTTTCTAGAACCAACTGACAGAGCTAGCTTCTTTCTTTCTTCCCTCCTTTCTTTCTTTTGAGGCAATGTCTCACTCTGGCTGGAGTGTAGTGGCATAATCTCAGCTGACTATAACCTCTACCTACTGGGTTCAAACGATTCTCCTGCCTCAGCCTCCTGAGTAGCTGGGACTACAGGCACCTGCCACCACACCCACTTAATTTTTGTATTTTTTTAGTACAAAAATAGACAGGGTTTTACCAGGTTGGCCAGGCTGGTCTCAAACTCCTGAACTTGTGATCCACCTGCCTCAGCCTCCCAAAGTGCTGGGATTACAGGGGTAAGCCACCACACCCAGCTGAGAGCTAGCTTTTTTCTTTCCCTAGACTCCCTGGATTTCCTTGAACTGCAGCACAGAAGCACCAAAGCTCACTTAACCACCTTTCATTTTCCATCGCATGTGACTTGGCGGAAGCTCACGGGGACTGCTCAATCAGGATCTTCTCATACCAAGCCACAGAGCTGTCCAGCTGTCAGGCAGAAGAGGGCCCTGCAACTCCTGATACCAAACCAGAAAGGACTGTTTACAAGCTGATCAGCTTCATGGGCTAAAGAAAAACCTCAGGCAACTTGGGAGGGGGGAAACAGAGAAAGCTTTGAAGAAATGGATTAGGCCAGCCTGGACAACATAGCAAGACTCTATCTCTACTAAAAAATCTGAAAAAATTAGCCAGGCATGGTGACGAGTAGGTGCCTGCAGTCCCAGCTACTCAGGAAGTCGAGGCAGGAGGATCACTTGAGCCCAGGAGTTTGAGGCTGCAGTGAGCTGTGAGCTGTGCACTTTAGCCTGGGTGACAAAGCAAGATACTGTCTAAAAAAAAAAAAAAAGAAAGAAAAGAAAAGAAATGGATTCGAGTTTGTGCTAATCTTATAAAGTTAAGTGAGATCATGCCCCCAGATTCTCTCCCACCAGAGGGAGCTGGTTGGAGCCTAGTTTTGCATTAGCCTAAAGTGTCTGATGCAGCATCCAGCGGGGCTGGTGAGGGTTGGGTGGAGATGGAGCAGACACAGAAAGGAAAAGCTCTTGAAAACCAAAGACAGAGTCTCAGGAGGACACTTCCACCCTGCCCTTTCCCAGCTCTGGCCTTTGGGCAATGTCCAAAAGATCCCCCAAGGGAGCCTCTGCCTGGAGCAGGTCAGGAGCTCCAGTGTGGGTGCCCTGGGGCTGTGCTGCCTCTTCCAGGCTTCTCCTGGATGACTAGGCTATTCTCCCTTTTCCAGCTCTTGTTCCTTGTCCAATCCTCACGAACCTCCTACTTGAAAACTATGCTGGTTGTTGACCAGGTAACCAGGAATTTAGAAGGCAGAGAGAGAGGCTGCCCATGATGTAACCCCAGCACTTTGAGAGGCTAAGATGGGAGGATCACTTGAGTCCAGGAGTTCGAGACCAGCCCGGGCAACATAGCGAGACCTCATCTGTACTAAAACTAAAGAGAATGAATAAACTAATTAACTTGCTTCGCACCTGTAGCTCCAGCTATTCAGGAGACTGAAGCAGGAGAATTGCTTGAGCCCAGGAGTCTGAGGCTGCAGTGAGCTACATTGCTGGGCGACAGAGTGAGATCTCTAAAAAATAAAAAAAAATTTTAAAAAAAGAGGAGAGAAGGAGAAGAGAGGGGAGGGGAGGGGAGAGGCGAGGCAGAGAGGTTGGGGGAGGGGGAATCTGTGAAGCTATAGACCAGGAATTCATGGCATCACCTGACCCTCAGCTCAGTAGAGTTCTTCCCACAGGAAGAAGCATGTCCATGGACAAAGAGCGAACACCTACAGTCCACTTGGCAACACTCACTGGGCCCCTCCCAGCCCAGGCCTGTCTTCCCTGGCTGCTGAAAGTGGCCTCATGATTCCGCTCTAATTTTTGGTGCATGTTCCTGCCCAGATTGGGTGCCTGATCTTGTCATGGCCAGCGTTTGCTGCAGAAGGGGACCTGGTACACTTTTATAGGAACCCAGTGGTTCCCTGGGGCCAGACTTTAATGCTGTCCAGATGCAGAAAGACAGAAGGGCCATTCAAAAACAACTGAAATATCAACACACTTTGAAAGCGGTCTGTTAGCACTTGCCATAAGCACAATAAACAAAACAATGAAACCATGAGAAAGCACATGAGACAGTCCGGCTTTAGGAACTTGGCTTTGATGGCTTAGAAAAGCAAAGAAAGGGGGCAGAACCAGTTTCCACTTGGGCTGAGGCTTGTTTATTCTGCTTATCTGAAGTCAGAGCTAACAATCCTCATCTCGATGAAAGGACCTCGAAGTTTCCCTCGACACTGGCCCCTGTGCAGAGTGGCGCGGCCTTCTGCAAGTAGTCAGTTTCTGTATGTGGCCCATAAAACACCCACTTTATAGCCCCGCTCCCTTCTGTTGAAAGACCCTTGTTTCCTCTGTGTTCCCTCAACAGGTGAATGAGCTCAACAAACAAAAGCATCTGCTGGAGCCCTTACCTGGGTGGGCTGGTGGGAGGGAACCCTAAGGCAGGGTTCCAGTCATCCCCTCCTCAGCAGTTAGCTCCCTTAACCCCAGGTGAGTCTGAGCAGCCACTCAGGGGGCTATTGGTTCTGCCAGAGGCCCCGCTGCTGAGACATCTGTCCTGCTTTGGAGGGAGAGACCGACCAGGAGAGAAATGTCACCCATCTGCCCAGCAGACACTGCACACTGACTTCCAATTTGAGTTTTGGAGCTGGGGTTGGGGCTGTTCCCTTGGGTGACATGAGGCTGCCTGCTCACCACAGTCACTCAAGGTTATTTCCCGCTGTCTCCACAGCGCAGGCTTTGCTTCATTCCCGCAGTGGGTGCTGGCCAACTCATCTCTCAAATTACCCTGCCAGTGATTTAAGTGAGCTTAGTTCGTTTGGGTGCCATCCTCCTCTCTTTGATTCTTAGTCAAGCAAAATAGGTGATTAACCAAAGGGGCGTGGGGGGACTCGACGTGGCTGGCTGTTGGGGGAGGCTGGAGGGCACTCGAAGTCCATGTGCCCCAATGGCCAATGGTGAGAGCCTGGGAGGCCCAGGACGTGGGCTCCAGTGCTCCATGCTCTGCTGTGCTGTGCAACCATAGGTCCCTGCACACATCCCCTCGTCCCCCAAAACACACACACAGTAGCCCTTAGTCTCTCAAGCCCCATGAGTAGATGAGTCAGAAGACTCTACTTTGTTCTTCCTTCCTAACTGAGCAAGGAGGAATGAAACAGATGCCAGAACAAAGGCACTAAACATCCTTGAGCAGGAACTCTCCCGTCTCTGCTCCAGGCCTGAAGGCTGCAGTCTGATTCACCATCATCCTCTTCCTTCTCTGCGGAACTCGTGCAGCGTCGGTCAGTTCTGAATCCAGCTGTTTCCCTGGAACAGACTGTTACAGATTCAGCAACAATCAGAAAAATGTAATGTACCCAATTGCCACCCTTTCATTCCTTCCCACATCTGAAACGGTGGGGATAATCTTGAGACCCGACTCCCAACTTCCCCAGACCCCTTTCGGTATTGTAAATGTCACTCCCAACAAAAAGGCCTCCACCTTCCACTCCTGTCAGTCCCTATGAGAACCAAAGCAGCAAAGCCCAAGAGGCTTAGGCTCAGAAGCCTCCAGAGTGACCACCTTTCCACCAAGCAGCCTCCTGTGGCACTGGCACACACACATCCATGGAGTATGGATTTTTGGAGTGAGAAACCCGTGATTCAAATCCCATCTTTAGCCCACACTAGCAGCCAACCTCTCAACGGCTAATTCACCTATTATAAGGACTAAAAGAGGTCATGTCCAGCCAGGACCAATGCACAGCCCAGCAGAGTCCAAGCAATAAATATTAGCTGCTTTATTCTCATCTCCTTCCAATTTCGGTTGTCCATCAATCCACAGACAAGCATTTGTCAGATGCCAATTAAGTGCTCAACACAATGGGAGTTCAAAGGATAAAGATAAATAAGTCGAGATCACTGCCCTGGGGGAGCTCCCAGGATAATGGAGGAGATAAGCAGATCTTTTGGAGAGAGGAAATGCTTTGGCACAGAGTAACATTCTTATGGGGGCCATAGGGGCCTGTGTTAGCTTAGAATCATCCCTATAGTCCTGCTACTTCCTGACTAGGTGACCTGAGATCAGTTACCTAACCCCTCTCAGTCTTGGTTTCCTCATCTGTAAAATGAGGAAAATAACAGCTATCTCATCAGGCTGTAGTAAGGATACATTAAATTAAATTTAATAATTGAATTGAGTAATTTAATTTAACATGCAGAAGGGGACCTGGTACACTTTTATACACTTGACCTTATCTGTTGTGTAATCTCCTATGGGAAATGTGGATAATAATTGACCTATTAGCTGGGGTTGGTGGGGCACACCCATAGTCCCAGCTACCTGGGAAGCTGAGGTCGGAGGATCCCTTGCGCCTAGGAGGTGGAGGCTGCAGTGAGCCATGACTGTACTGCTGTTCTCTAGGCTGTGGGACAGAGTGAGACCCTGTCTCAAAAAATAATAATAATAAAATAATTGACCTCCCTGTAATCCCAGCATTTTGGGAGGCCGAGACGGGCGGATCACAAGGTCAGGAGTTCAAGACCAGCCTGGCCAGTACGGTGAAACCTGTCTCTACTAAAAATACAAAAATTAGTTAGTTGTGGTGCCAGTTGCCTATAGTCCCAGCTACTCAGGAGGCTGAGGCAGAAGAATTGCTTGAACCCGGGAGGCAGAGGTTGCAGTGAGCAAAGATCGCGCCACTGCACTCCAGCCTGGTGACAAAACAAGACTCCGTCTCAAAAAAAAAAAATTGACCTCCTCTGAAGAGATGCTCTACACATTAAATTTGTTAATTCACATAAAGCCATAATTGCCGTCTAAGATGCAGTGCTCTGAGGGAAGGATTTTGGTGTCTTTTATGCACGGATACATTCCGAATAGTACAGGGCCTGGTACATAGTACATAATACTAGTTGACTGAAGGAACTGTTGAATGTCTTAGGGGAACAGAGTCATTCCAAGAAGGCTTCGTGGAGGAGGCGTTGCGAAAGGTGAACAGGAGTTATGCAAGCTGAGAAGATGGGCGGGGCTGCTGCAGAGGAAATAGCCCAGGAGGGACACCCAGCAGAAACCAGAACCAGGCACAGCGAAACAGGAAGCCTCAAGCAGCATTTGTAGAATAAAAAGTGCAAGTCAGGCGGGAGCAGGAGGTAGAGCCTCTCTCCCAGATGGTCCAGTGGTTGATTTTCATGGGGCTAAACACTAGCACACCCAACACACACACCCAACACACACACAACACACAAACCCAACACACACACCCAACACACAAACCCAACACACACCCAACACACAAACCCAACACACACACCCAACACACACCCAACACACAAACCCAACACACACACCCAACACACACACAACACACAAACCCAACACACACACCCAACACACACACAACACACAAACCCAACACACACACCCAACACACAAGCCCAACACACACCCAACACACACACCCAACACACAAACCCAACACACTCCCAACACACACACCCAACACATACACCCAACACAAACACCCAGGAGAAATTCCAGCATTTAGGAAAAAACGACTTCCATCAGCCCTCTCCTAAGAACTCTAAGTCACTAGATCTGATTCCAGAGAGCACCAGAAATAGCATTTCCCGTGAGCCCTTTGCCTCTGGGGAAGGTCTGATCACAGCGGACCCTAACCCATCTGTCTACGAGATTTCCAGCCCACTAAGAGAACAAGGCAACCATGCCTGTGAACTCTGACCCCATCAATCCCAGCAGGAGCTGGGGAAGAATTTACATCTTCAAAGGTCCTGCTAAATGTTAGCCAACAGCCTCCTCCCAGCCCCCAGCCCTCACCTCCTCCCACTCTGAGCCACCAGGGGTCAGGGACTAGGGTCACACCTGGCCATGCCTGGCCGGGCCCAGATTCTACCTAGCATCTCATCAGCAGAGCCATCCTGCTCCCTCCCTGCCACAACCCCTTTCCCCCACATCCCTTCCCCCCACATCCCCAACATCCACACTTGGACCCGGAGCTGGGAAGACATTGGCCACCAGGCCACTGTGTAAGGGGCCTTCAGACAGACAGGACCTCGGGCTGCCTACCCTGGAAAGAGTCCTGGGCTCTAGATGAGACCAGGGAGTGAGACAGGGCCCTAAACCAGGGTCAGCTCCAGGGACTGCCCCAACAGGTTTCAGCAACCTCTCCCTGACCCCAGTAAGCTCCAGTTGTCCCTCTGATCTCCTAGAGGCAGGGAAACCTGTTAACTTTTACCAGACACCTTTGACGTGGGCACTAAGAAGAACCCGGGAGGGAGGTTTGCTCACATGTCGGAGCTCGGGCCAGCAGTCAGCCTGACCAGCTCCAGCCAGCCCTGGAGCTCAGGCCACCATATCTGCCCCTTCTCATGGGCCACAGGAGGTGTGAGGACAGGGCTCTGGGCCCAGCCAACCAAAGGGGGGGCCCCGGGCCCCAGGATCACCTACACTGGCCACGGACTTGGGTCCCACCTCAGATTTCTATTTCCCCCTTGGATGGCTCTCAGAACATAATGGTCTCAGCTCCCAGCCCTGAGCATGGGCTGCCCTGGCGATTTTGCAGGTGAGCATTTAAGAGCAACCCCCCAAAAGCAAGGGCTTGCTGTGGCAGAGACTGCAGCCCTGAGATCAGTGGCTCTGAGCTGCCACTGTTGACCTGCCTCTGTGAGGGACTATTTCCCAGCTGGTGCTGGTGAAGGGGTCAAGGATGAAGCCGGTGGTACCTCCAAGCCGGTGGTATCTCCTTGCCTGCCTCTCTCATCCCGGCTCCAGCAAAGTCCCCACAGCTCCTCCCTGTGGTGGATGGGGAGCCATTGGCAGGTATAGTAGACCTAAAGGCTCAGGGGCTCTGCTAATCATGAGCTGTGTGGCTTGGGAAAATCACTCATCCTTTCTGTGCCTCAGTTTCCCCACTTGCAAAACAGACTGGACAGAAGGTCTCCAAGATCCCTATAGTTCTACCTTCCCTGACTCCAGGGCTCTTCCACCCCCAACCCTCTTTAAAACTCTTCTGTTCCTACCACAGAACTTTGTAGCCATGGGAGATTACCCAGCTGAAGCCCTTTATTTTAAAAATGAGATAGCTGGAATCCAGAGCCAGGAATGAGCTGGGTGACTGGGAGTGAGATGCCTCAGGGCAGAGCCGGGCCTGGAATCCTGGCCTCTTAGGGTTTGCTCTTTATGCCTGGCCAGCTCTAGGCTTGAAATCCCCCCGGAAGTCACCTCCTCAGAAGGTGCACACCAAATTATTTCCCTGACATCCAAGACCTACCCACCCAGAGCCTGCCACCAGCCTGTGCTCTAACCGCCCCAGGACTACTTCCCTCCCTAATCTGACTCACTAGTTGTTCCCACCAAGTCCCAGGCTCAGTCTGGTCCCAGCCTGCTGCTCGGGAAGGCCCTGCACAGATCACCCCACGCCCTCCCCTTGCCTCAGAGCGTCCTCCCTAACTGTCTCCCTGCCCTCCTCCTGACCTCCTGCAGGCCCTGTGGCTGAGTCCTTCTTGCTCCCTTCAACTCTTCAGCCCAATCTTAAATGCACCCCACCTCCCTCCTTCTCTACACAGCCTACAGGCAGTGGGGTGCATTGGTTCAGAGCTGCCCACAGTGCCTGGCAGCCTGGGGTTGAATCCTGGCCCTACCACTCACTAGCCACATGGCCTGGGGCAAGCTACTGATTCCCTGGTGCCTCCATTTCTTCTTATGAAAAGGGCATCACAGGAGTTCCTAGCTCAGCCTGTCACTGTTAGGATGACCTCTGTCATATCCAATGACCTAAAACAGTGCCTGGCACGCAATGTGTGTGTGTGTCCATCTATACGTGTGTTATGTTTCATGCATATCTATTTCCCAACTGGACTGTAAGTTTCTCCATGTTCAATATAAAAATGTATTTCAGGCCAGGCTTGGTGGCCCACACCTGTAACCTCAGCATTTTGGGAGGCCAAGGCAGGAAGATTGCCTGAGCCCAGGAGTTCAAGATCAGACCAGCCTGATCAACATAGTGAAACCTCATCTCTACCAAAAAAAAAAAAGTTCTAATTAGCTAGCCAGGCATGCTAGCATGCACCTGTAGTTCCAGGTACTCAGGAGGCCAAGGGGGACAGAACGGGACCCTGTCTCTAAAATATATACATAGATATAAAATAATAATGATGTACTTCTTGGTATCATCCAGAACTGTGGTGATGCCAGTGAAGGAGACATTCAAAACTGGACGGACAGTTCTATCAGAACCCTTGTGCTAGGGATGGCTCAACGCTGGGATGAGCTAGCTTGGGGTCAGAATGTCAACCATCAGCACAGTTACAGGACTTACGGACAGCACCACCTCCCATCAGGAGATTCCCAGAGCCATGAAGATTCCCCTTAAAACCCTAAATGCCCCTTGCCTTCTCATGCCCCCAGCAGAACCTCTTACACTAATTCTGTTGCTCCACCTGTTCCGCTTGGTGCTCAGCCCCACCCCTTCCCACTTCCCACACCCCACAGACAAAAGGCTGTAGGTGATTGATGATGAGAGTGACCTGTCACTGACCCTTCCAACTCGGTCCCCTGCTGCCCATGAGGCACTCGCCTGCAGCGAGTTTGAAATGCAGACCCCCACCCTATGGGGCTGCTGGTTTTCCTCCACGTGTGAAGTGGGATCTTTGATGTGTGCCCTACCCGGGTCTCTCTAAAGGTCTGGGTCCTGGGATCATGGCCTGTAGCAGCCTTCGCCAGCCTGCCTTTATGTGGCTCAGAGCATAATGCCTGATAGATGTGGGTTCCAATCCCAACTTTGGGGCACATTTACCAACTCTGTGCTTCTCCCATCTCTGAACCTCAGATTCCTTATTGTGAAGAAGAGACATAAGGTATAGCCCAGAGAATCACTGAAAGGTTTAACTTAGATAATACATAAAGCTTTGGGCACAAGGAGGGCACAGCGTAATCAATAAATGATAGCCATAGTAAACAGGAGGAGGAGGCCGAGGTGGAGGAGGAGGAAGAGAAGGGGGAGGAGGAGGAAAGGGAGGAGGAAGATGAGGAGGAGATGGAGGAAGAAGAAGAGATGGAGGAGGAAGAGAAGGAGGAGATAGATGAAGAAGAGGAGATGGAGGAGGAAAAGGAAGAGGAGATGGAGGAGGAGGAGATGAAGGAAGAGGAGGAGATGGAGGAGGAAAAGGAAGGGGAGATGGAGGAGGAAAAGGAAGAAGAGATGAGGAGGAGGAGGAGATAAAGGAAGAGGAGGAGGAGATGGAGGAGGAAGAGAAGGAGAAAGAATAGAAGGAAGAGGAAAAAGAGGAGGGAGGAGATGGAGGAAGAAGCGAATGCAGAGGGATGGAAATGGAGGCAGAGAGGAGGAGGCTGTTGTAATAATGGAAGGGCAGGTGGTTGTCTGTGAGGACTCACTTTGACTCCATTCTGTCCTTCTTCTTCCTCTCACACTAACCTCCTTGACCTTCCTTCCCCCAAAAGAGGAGCATGCCAAGTGTCTTCCTTTGCATGCATGCATGCGCACGCGCGCACACACACACACACACACGCACACGCACACACACACACACGCGCGCGCACACACGCACACACACGCGCACACACGCACACACACGCACGCACACACACGCACGCACACACACGCACGCACACACACACACACGCACACACACACACGCACACACGCACACACACACACGCACACACACACGCGCGCGCGCGCGCACACACGCACACACACGCACACACACACACACACACACGCACACACACACACACACACGCACACACGCACACGATGCTACCAACAGCTTTTTATTGAACGTTCTCCTTGCCCAAAGCTTCTCTCACTAGTTCTCTGGGACAAGCCAGCACCGTGGAACTGTCTTTTTCATTTCTCAGCGTCACTGGCCATTCCAGGTATCCAGGTATCCACTGATGGGGTTCATGTCCCTTACAGCCAAGCTGCCCAAGGCGTGATTTGCTCTCTTTACCAAAAAAAAAAAAAAAATCTGTTTCCACTAAACCACTGAGCATTCCATATGTCATCATTTTAAAGCCACTTCTTTACTCATTTCTTTCATTTATTTGCCTAGCCCTCAATAACTATTTGGTTGATGTGACTTCTTGGAACCAAATGTTGGTACCCAGCTGAAAGGGTTGGAGCCCCCCTGGACTCGGAAGTTCAGCTGAGGCTGAGGCCGGCCGCCATTTTGAAATGAACAGCACACCATGAGCACGCTCCACTTGGCCCTGTATCCTGTGATCTTAAATAGATTTCCGTGAAATGTGACCTGTGAATAGCAGTTATCTGGAGAGGTGACTGCAGGGAGCTCTGAAGACAATGAAACCAATAGAGCCACTGAAGGCACCTGGTACTTATGCTTGGGGGAGAACAGGGGAGAGAATCAGAAACACACCAGCTCCTCATTCCCCGGAGGCCACTTACAGTGGGTAAAACAGCCCATTATTAGAGTGGGTAGGTGGCTGGGGGAAGCAGGAAAGTACAATAGTGTTTGCATTTGAGAGGAAAGGTTTGGCCTACAGCAGAGTTCCAGCCCCATGGACATGCACGCTCTCTCCACCAACTCTCTCTCTCTCTCTCTCTCTCTCTCTCTCTCTCTCTCTCTACTCTCTCTCTCCCTCCAGATGTACCTCTCTTTCTTCCTCTCTCTCTCTTTCTACTCTCCTCTTCTCTCTGTTGACCTACTTCTGAATTCCAGCCCAGCCCCACAAGCCCTACATTCTCTTTTTCTCTTCCCTCCTCCTTCTCCCCTCTCTCTCTCTCTTTCTCTCACTCTTAAACCTTGCTGATGGGGGCTTCAATGACATGAGAAACCAGACTTTTTACACTCTTTTTTTTTTTTTTTTTTGAGACAGAGTTTCACTCTTGTTACTCAGGTTGGCCGCAATGGCGCGGTCTCGGCTCACCGCAACCTCCGCCTTCTGGGTTCAAGCAATTCTCTTGCCTCAGCCTCCCGAGTAGCTGGGATTACAGGCACGCACCACCATGCCCAGCTAATTTTTTGTATTTTTAGTAGAGACGGGGTTTCACCATGTTGACCCGGATGGTCTCGATCTCTTAACCTCGTGATGATCCACCCGCCTCGGCCTCCCAAAGTGCTGGGATTACAGGCTTGAGCCACCGCGCCCGGTCCTACTTTTTACACTCTTTATGGTAAGGGAATGAGGAGGGACAGATGAAAGCCCAGGGTAAAAGAACATTACAAGGCTAGAATGAGATAACCCCATTAAAGAATGTCCATAAACAACTGTGAGAAACACCTTCCCCTGGAAAGGAAATGGTGAAGGAAGAGATTTTTTCAGTCCTCAATTCCAGGAAGCTCACAGGACAAAGAGATGTTCCCTGAAAGAACTGCAGGCATGCAACTGCCTCTCTACTCTCCGTCCCCACATCCCAGGATGTTCAGGGCAGGGACAGTGGGGCCGTGATGTGGAGAGGGCCTGGCCGTGAGGAGCTTTAAGAACTGAAATATAGAGAGACCCCAAGCAGAAGGACTCTTCTACTCCCCCTTGAGCAAAATGAACCCAGGAGGGAGGAGGAAGAGGGTGGGAGCATTTTCCAAGCCGAAGGAGTCACTGAGTTAAATTACAGAGGCCTGGGAGGAATGATTAACAGCTCTCATGCTTTTCTGCTTCACAGCCATTACTCACTCTAAACCTGAGGCTTCTCGGTTACATAGCCCAGCCCGGGCCGACCATTTTTTCCATTGACTGAAAACACATTCCGACTGAAAGCAAACTTTGGATCCCCGAGGCTTGGCAGGCCCTGGGTCCTCCTCCATATTTAATCAACGGGAAGCTAAACACTTTCAATCTGTGATGGCTCATTTGGACGGGGTCTCCGGGCTTTTGCTTGGTGCCAGATATAATAACTCTCCTCTCTCTTTTCTAAGGCCTATTTTATAATTTTGCTGTTTTTCAATGTCAAGCCCGTCTTTTGAAGAATTTTTATTGGATTTCCTGCTAGACTTCAACGAGGATTTTTCTTGCTTTGGCAGAAATATCAAGCAGAACAGGGGAAAAACTCAATCGTCATCTTGGAAAGTCGAGATGGCTTGTGTGTGTGGAGGGGGGTGTCCTTTGTTTGCACACAAACAGGTTTCTGGAAGGCTGGAGCCCCAGTTGCCAGCTTCGAGGCGCCCTCTAACTTCTGAGTCACGGGGTGAAAGTTGACATGGCAAGGCAGATGGATGTGGGAAGAGAGAGGAAGTTGGAACAGAATAAGGAGGAGAGGGGCGTAAACGTGTGAGAAGGCTCAGGGCAGCTAGGAGTCTACTCTCGGCCCAGGACATAAACTCTGACACTGCCAGGCACAGAAACTGCTAGGACATTGAAGGCCAGGGAGACAGTGCCCACTCAGGGGGCAGCAGGCAGACTCTTACCCAACAGGAAGGCCCCCTGGGAGCTGGCAAAACCCCAGGAAGGAGCAGGAAGGCCCTGTCTCAGAGGCTGCCATTCTACTAGCATAGCCGCGGGCCGTGCGCCTGCTCAGGGCGACACTGAGATCTTTAATTTTCCTTCACAGAGATTATTCCCCAGAGGAAGCAGCTTGCCAGTGAGTGACAGCTTTTGTTTGTTCATGTTTTCCTCTCCTCCCAGAGTCAACTTTCAGAATATACCAGGATGTTTCCTCTCACTTGACTTTCTTTTCTATTTTTTTCTAAATTGGAAGAGAGGGGAGGCTCCACAGCATATTATCCAAAGGTGAGGGGAGTGGTCCTTTGTCCGATAGCGAGAGAGAGGAGAGAGGAGCCATGGTCTTCTCTTCTTGTGTTTCACGTTTTTACTCTTCATGCTGGGATGTTATAACTAAACTTCGTACCTCCTCGGCTGCTGTTGCTTTCACAGTGCACAGAACATGTTCTCATGTCATCTCATCTTCCTCTTCCCACACAACCCTTCTACAGGGCGATATTGGTTTGGCAATTGCCTTTTTAGAAGGGAGCACACAAGACTCAGATCAAGTGACCAGCTCAAGTCTCATGTGCAGGAAGTAGACAAACCAAGGTCTGAAACAAAGTGAGTGTTTTTTCTACCAGGCTACAAAAGGGAATGTTGCAGGGAGCTGCCTGCCCCGTGAGTGAGTCCTCTCCCCGTGTTGGGCAGAGTGCTCAGTGTAGATTCCTGGGGGCAGAATACACCGAGAGTTGTATGGCGATTCTTACCCCCTCCACCAACTGCAGACCAACGTCTCTTCAGGCCAGACTATGAGACTAGGCGTCCAAAGCATCTTAGCCCCTGCTCCCCACTCCTTCCACTTCCTGTGGTAAAAAGACTCAATCCACAAAAGTTCTATGGAATACCCACTTGGGGCTAGAATATTGAGGGATTCGGTACAAGGAAAAGATATCATCCCTGCTCTTGAGGAGTTTATAGTCCAGATGAGGAGACAAGGCAAGCAGAGAACCCTAGATCATTACAACTGCTAAGAACCTTGGCGATCAGCCCTCTAAACCCCATGTTTAGCAGTAAAGATATGGGACCCTTCAGGGAACCAAGGAATGGATTGAGAGAGGCGATAGGAAACAGTGTTGCATTTCATGCTGAAGAGTGCAGTGAGGCAGCTGATGTGGTGGCTCACAGCACCCATGGAGGCCAAGGTGGGAGGATCATTTGAGACCAGAAGTTTGAGACCAGCCTGGGCAACACAAGGAGACTATGTTTCTACAAAAAAAAAAAAAAAAAAATTTTTAATTAGTCAGGTGTGGTGGTGCCCACCTGTAGTCCCAGCTACTCGGGAGGCTGAGGGCTGGAGGATTGCTTGAGCCCAGGAGGTCGAGACTACAGTGAGCTGTGATCATGCCACTACACTCCAGCCTGCGCTACAGAAGGAAACCCTGTCTCAAAAGAAAAAAAAAAAAGAGTATGATGGGGTCTGCAAGCTGGTCAGAGAAATGCAAATTGGTCCAGACACATTCTAGGAGAACATAAAATTTGGTCTCCATCTTGAACCCTAGGTAGCACTAGATAGATGGACAGAAAGACAAGAGTCATAACAGCAGAAGGGTGAAGGCAAACTGGAGTCTAGTGTGTCTGCCAGACAGTGAGAGGCTGGAGCTGAGAGACAGGGAGGGGAGGAAAAAAGCCAAGGCTGAAAATGTTAATAAAGCCAGACCCTGGAGGATCTTCAGAGGTCAAGAGGAACGTGCATGCAAAGCCAGAGAGAAGATGCTTGAAGGTCAGGGTTTCAGGGCTTGCTGACCAGTGAAACCCTGGTCCTGTAATTCTTTACGCTCTAGACCATGTCCTCCACAGTCACACCTACCAACCCATCTAAATTGACGCCTCGGAAAGCTGGGGGCGCACAGAGGTCCCACTGCACACTATGCTCTGAGTCTGGATTGAGTAGTATTGCTACGGGGTTCACCCGGCCCAACACATTCAGGTCATCCCGCCTCCCACCCACCCTCCTCTTATACCTGAATCCTCCACCTTTGTGTTTCCATGAGCTCCCCAACCCCAGCCCCTCCTCCCTGGCTCTCATGAGGCCCAGGCAAGGACTGGTTTGGCCAAGCTGGAAGAGCAAAGAGTGAAAAAGCCAGGGAGGAGGAGGCTGCTCTGGGGTCAGTAGGAGCTCACAGCAGACTAGGACATGACAGAGGACCCCCTCTCCACAGGACAGTGGAGAATGGGCATCTAGGGACAAATCTCTCCAGTCCCTTGGGACCCTAAGGCACGAAAGCCAGAAAGAGGACTGCGCTGTATCCCTGGCCTTCCGCTGCTCCCCTATGGCTGGAACATCTCCATCAACTGTTGCTCTTTTTACCTTTTGCCTCACTTAACCCACTTTAGCCTAAAAACAAGAACATCTGTCCTCCTCCTTCTTAACCGAGACTGGGATGAAGACAAGTCAGACCCTTCAGACCCATGGTTTCAGGGATCAGGCGTGGTGGCTGTTGCAGCTAAAACTCACAATGACCATGGTGCTCTCATCACTCCTCTGCCTCCAAAAACAAAGCCTGTCTGCGTTCATGAACAGCCCTTTGTTCTCCTAGCAGCTCCAAGCTGAAGGAGAAGCATGTCCTCCTGGGAGTTACATCAGCAGCTCCGCCTTCCATCTCCCTCCTCTAAAGAAACGCTCCTGCAACCCTGAGCATCAAGGCCTCACTCAGGTTCCTAAAGCTCAAGATGCTCCTCCTCACTTATTTCCCTCAAGGAAGAAAGACCAGCCCATCCCCCCTCATTTCCCACCCTAGGACACCTCGAATGAAGCTTGCCCACCCAACCGGCCGCTGCCATGAATCTCTCTCTGCCCTGCTTTTACATTCTCCTCAAGGTTTTCAGTCCCCTAGAGGGGCTCCCTTCCCTTTTTGCTTTCCCCATCTTTCTTTTTTCCTTCCTCCAGCCCCCTTTTTCACTTCCCTCCTCTGCCATTTGAGGTTAAGAAGCATGCTAAGGTGCTCCATAAATTACTTGGCAAGAGTAGATGACAAAAACAAAATATAATTCAGATTAAAGTCACCCTCCCGCTGAAATGATAGTTTATTAAATAAATGGCGATGCTGCCTATCAACCTTGCTGGCAACTGGTCCTCTCATATTCATCTTTCTAGGAGTGATTTAGGATCCACCTGGGTCCTCTGAGAAGATTCTCCCGTCATTTCCTTCCCATCTCTCTGGATCATGCTGCTGGGCTTGGCGCGGTTGACAAATTCCCCAAGTAATCCCTCAAAAGATTGGAGAAATGCTCCTAACGCTCCATTAAATTTATTTTCCATGCTTTAAGAGACCCAAAACTATGTCCAATAAATAAGTGTTCCCTGTGATTTACTGAAATGCTCCTCTGATTTAAAGTTATAGGGGGGAAAATATGGCGCCCCTGGGAACGAAGGACCAGCCTTGCAAGTGAGACCAGATGTGAGATTTCTGCCCGGGGAGGGGGGGAGAGGGGAAAAAAACAACCCAAGTGGTGGAGGTTTGAAAGTGACAATGTCTGAACCCAGGTTCTCGGCTTTAACATAAAAGGTCCCCAGTCGAACATTCTTTCTCACAAAATTTATTGTGGTTGTAGTTAGAGGGGGAACCATCAAAAGAGTAATTCTGGCCCTTGTTTTGCAGAGCTCTTTTGATAAATATGATACTTAGAAATATGCCTCCCACTAGACAGAAAAGCCATATAGTTAAAATGAAGTAATCTGTCAGTAAACTCGGCAGAATCAAAGCCAAAATGAAACCTGTAAAAGGAGAAGGGGAAAAACTCCACTTAGAAACGTTTGAGTTAAGCAGGGAAGAAGGTAGAGATTAAGAATTGTCCTTTATTCAGATATTTTTATCTACCGAGTTAAAAGCGGAGATTTATTTTTAAAAGGGGCTATTTATGTTCCAATCTCCAACAGATGGATCTGTGTTCCTGCCTCGCTCATGCAGCTCAGGCTCAGCAAAAAAACAGCTTCTCTTCTGAGCTGAAACTTACCCAAAAGGAGGAATAAAAACTTTGGGAAACAAATGTAACCTTTGGAGCTGCTTGGTAAACACTGGAACTGTTTACTGTGGAGGTCCAGATGTGTCAAAACCAAGAAACAAACCGGAACAGGAAAAAGCAGATGTGAAGACTAGACACGTATACATGTTAACCAAATATTGCATATGTATGTGTGCACACGTGTCACTCATATACTGAATCCCAAAGGGCTGGATAACTTTGGTCAAGAAAATTCTCACTGGGGAGAACCATAGGATAACCTATGGATGATGTCTCTAAAATAGTCCTATCTTAGGAGTCTTCTCTGAGTCCCTCTCCACGTGATCAATCACTTGTTTAGAAGATCTTTCTCACGGTCAGTAACAGAAGATTTTTACGGTAGCTCCACTGGTGACATTACCCCCAAAGCATTTCTTGTACCAAAAGAAACTAAACTCCATGGCTGCATCAGCGATCAGGCCAGCCACTCTGAAAACAGGTTCCCAAGCCTTCAAGAGCTGCCAATCTATCCCAGAATGAAGCACCCCTCCTCACGGAGCAGCAGGCTCTGGTCTGGGCAGCTTCCACAAGGCCTCATCGCAGAAGAAGCCTCCCTGCTTCCCAGGGACTTCCCCATTCCCGTCCCCAGAACAATGCCCAAGTCTGTCAGCCTAGAGAAGGGGAAGTCCCCACCACCCCATCCCAGGACTGGAGGCAGGAAGACATTTACCCCACCCTCGGGACAAAAAGATTAAGACCCACAATTTATAGACAGCCTCGGGCCAATTTCAGTTTTCAGATTCTCCCACTCCCTCCACTGGCATTTGTCCTAGAGTGAAATGTGCCTAAAATGAATAAGAGAAAGACAGAGGATAACAGAGGGCTGTCAGGGGAGGAGTCTTAAATATCAGATGACCCCAGTTCTGACACTGGTTCTACCATAAAGTGTCAGTGTGACCTGAGACCGGTGTCTTCACCAACCGGAGCCTCAGTGTCTTCCATCTATGGAGAAGCATTGAACCAAATGACCTCCTGTTTCTTGGACTCCCAGTGATGGTCCCTTTCTCTTTTTCTCCCTCCCTCCCTACACGGCACCCCTGCAGGTCTGGACAGAGCTGGAGGGTGTGGGGTTGGAACGGCACCTGTGTTTACAACGGTACAATCTGCAGTTTACTGTAATAAAATCATTTAATACATTCATAATTTTTTTGGCAAGGGGTTGTGTTTATGGTGAGCGAAACAGAGAGGGAATGATTGACTAGGACTGATTAAAACGATACATCAAAAACGAAGGCGGGAGGACATGAAGAGTGCAAAGCCACAGGCAAATCCAATTTAAGTCTCAGGCTCAGTGTCTTTGTGGGAACAGCTTGGCCTGCCGGATGAGGCAGCCCTGGGGGTGGGGGCCCCGGGCCAGGGTGGGAGCAATGGGGCACGGAATCTGGCAACTCAACCCAACAGGGTTTATCTTCCTGGGGTTGAGAAACAAGGAAATGGTTTTACAAGAACTCATTTCCTTGGTCCCCTATCTTCAAAAGGATTTAGGAGGGCTGGAGAATAAAGGAGTGTGTGTGTGTCACACATATGTGCACATCCAGGTAGAATAATTTGAGCAAGACCTAGAGGGACTTTCCAGAATCAAAACTATCTTTAAAGAAAAGAACTATCCTTCAAATAAAATATCTGAAACTCCTCTGCTAGCAAGGATTAGTAAACACTTCTGACCTTGCAAACGCTGTCCGTCAATAACTGAGCACCTATGGCAGGCCAGGCACTGTGCTGGGGCAGATGCGTTAAAACAGATTGTTCACTCTACGAATGCTGAGCAAGTCCAAACACTGCCCTAGGCCCCAGGGAGAAAAGAGTGAAAAAAGAATCCCCAACCCCATGGAACTGCTCTTGTGGGCATTTACATCCTTGTGAATTAAGCACTATGTTTGCCCCTGGAAAAGCAGACTTCCGGTCAACAGTTATTTATACGATAGTGTGATAAATGCTACAACCCAAAGATGTTCAAAGGATCAGGAACACCGAGAGGATGAATTCTGAGCCGGGTCTTTTTTTTTTTAATTATTCAACCCTTCTCACTCCCCAGCCCCATAGTTCCATCATTCCACACCCTGCTTCCATTTGGACCCATCGTTTACCTCCCACATGTAAGTGAAAACATGAGGTATTTGTCTTTCTGTGTCTGAGTTGTTTTATGTAACGGTCCTCTAGTCCTATCCATTTGCTGCAAAATACCTGAATTGGTTCTTTTTTGTACCTGGATACTACTCCATTGTGTATATACACTGTATTTCCTTTTTCCAGTCATCCACTGATGGACACTCAGGTTGATACCACACCCTTGCTATTGTGAACAGTGCTGCAATAAACATACACATACAGGTATCTTTTTGATATACTGATTTCTTTTCCTTTGGGTGGAAACCCAGAAGCGGGATTGCTGAGTTGAATGGTAGCTCTATTTTTAGTTCTTTGAGAAATCTCAATAATATTTTCCATAGAGGTTGTACTAATTTATATTCCCACCAACAGTGTATATGCATTCTTTTTTCTCCACATCCTCTCCAACATCTGTTTAGGG
The DNA here is from genome assembly GCF_049354715.1 of Callithrix jacchus. NCBI lineage: Eukaryota > Metazoa > Chordata > Mammalia > Primates > Cebidae > Callithrix > Callithrix jacchus. The sequence goes on from NC_133514.1 coordinate 38,458,626, forward strand.
ATTTTTTTTATTTTGTTTTGTTTCGTTTTTATCTTTTTAATAATCTGAGCTGGGGCTGGGCATGGTGGCTCACACCAGTAATCCCAGCACTTTGGGAGCCCAAGGCAGAAGGACTGTTTAAGGTCAGGAGTTCAAGAGCAGCCTGAGCAACATAGTGACACCCCATCTCTACAAAAACTAAAAATTAGCTGGGTGTGGTGGCATGCACCTGTGTGGTCCCAGCTACCTGGGAGGCTGAGGCGGGAAGATCCATTGAGCCTGGGAGTTTGAGGCTACAGTGAGCTATGATCATAGTACTGCACCCCAGCTTGGGCAACACAGCAATACTCTGTCTCAAAATAATAATCGTAATAATAATAATGTGAGCTTGATCTTAAAGGGTGAGAAAAATCAAACTTTCACAGCCAGAAGAGAACAGTACTCTGGACAGAGGTCACCACATTAGTGAAAGCATGGAGCTGTAGAAGGGCTTGTCTTGGGAAGGGAGAGAATCCAAATGCCTAGGAACTTTGCTTAGGATGGTGTAGAAACAGCTACTGGCCATCAAAGATTCATGCTATGAGTCATCTACAGAGGACAAACCTGCAGAGCTGCAGGCAAAGGAGCTATGGAAGGAGCTGAAGGGAGCTGTATGGAAGACAGACCACAGCAGCCGCCACAGTCCACCCACAGTGCCGCCCAGATTTGTTCACTTAGTCTAAGGGCTAGGTATTAATTTGCTTGTCTGATTACCAGCTAATTCCTTGGTTAGTTATTTAACAGCTCTCTGAGAGCACATCTTCAAAAAAAAAATAAAAAAGAGGTCAAGAGCCTGGGAATTGGGAGGCTGTGGGGAGATGGGCTGGATGGAGAAGACAAACCTCACTTACTTCACAGCTTCGCTTAGGTTGCTGTGGTAGAAGCAACTCTTGGCCAGCAAAGATCCATGCTCCCCCAACACCATGTTGAGTTGCTTCTGGGGAGTAGATTCCCAGTCTACAGTTTTCACCACCCACACCCCAGCCCGTGCAGCTAGAGCAGTCCACATGACTGGATCTCACCAATGGAACATGGGGTGTAAGGGTCATGTAACATGTCCAGGCCAGCATAGTGTTAGTCTCCAGTACGCGATCTCCTCCTCCACAGAGACTTCAAAAGTATCCAGTGTACTCCCTGGATAGAGACCTCTCCATAAGACTTCAAAAGCCAGGTGTTAAAGATGGTGGCATCACAAAATGGCGGCAAGGAGCTGTTCAGGGAGCCACCTTGTCCCTGGATACAAGTGGTCCCTGAGGAAGGAGTATAAGCTAGTGGCAAGGCAGCACCCTTCGGCAGAAGACAAGTTCTGGAGAAGGAAACACAGCTTGAATCATCTGCAGGGAACAAACCTGCAGAGTTGTAGGCAAAGGAGCTTCTGGAAGGAGCTGAAAGGAGCTGTATGGAAGATAGATCAGAGCAGCCACCACACTATCCACAGTGCCGCCAGGGTGCACTCACTTAGTCTAAGTCACGCCGCCTGGGAAGAGCTCCTGCAGGATTTCAGTTGATCTCCTTTCCTAGAGAAATCCAGTCCCAACTGTTATGACTGATACTCACCATCGCCCTCCTCTACCACCTATTCTAGATGACCTCAGCCCTGACTAGCACCTTTACCAATCTAGGTGGCTTACTTGGTGGGGTGACCCAAACCTACATCTTTGAGGGGACTGAGCCCTGGTCACCACACCCTTCTCAGGATATGGCTGCTGTACTTGTTCATTTTCTATAAAAAATGGGGCCAGGCGCAGTGGCTCACGCCTGTAATCCCAACACTTTGGGAGGCTGAGGAGGGTGGATCACGAGGTCAAGAGATCGAGACCATCCTGGTTAACATGGTGAAACCCCGTCTCTACTAAAAATACAAAAAAAATTAGCTGGGCATGGTGGCGCGTGCCTGTAATCCCAGCTACTCAGGAGGCTGAGGCAGGAGAATTGCCTGAACCCAGGAAGGCAGAGGTTGCAGTGAGCCGAGATTGCGCCATTGCACTCCAGCCTGGGTAACAAAAGCGAAACTCCGTCTCAAAAAAAAAAAAAAAAAAAATGGACAGAGGTATGCAATGAGACATCCCAGGACCAATCATATTATTCTCTGGCCCCTGTCATGTGTCACAAGCCCTAGTCCCCTGATCACTGGGGTCAATTGCACCTGACAGACAGGTGGCGTCTATCCCAGCTTTCTCATCTCTTGGCATAAGGAGCCTGAAGTGGCCAGGCATTGGTCATAGCTAGAGCTGACTGGGATTGTTACCCAGTAGAAGCACTCCTCCTCTAAGAAGCAATGCCTTTAGCCCTACATGACATTGAGAAGAAGAAATTCCCCACATGGATCCATGGGGATAGTGGTAAGCAGGGTCGCTTTTACATTCAGCCTTTAGTTTTTTGTCCAATATATCCTTCCTGTTGGAGATACTGCAGACCAGTCATTAATGTAGGGTGCATACTGCATCTGGGAGAAGATAGTTTATCTCCACACGGCAGAATCTTCACTAGCTCCTCAGCTACGCCTTCAAAAACTGGTGATTCTGGCCAGGTGACTCACACCTGTAATCCCCGCACTTTGGGAGGCTGAGGCAGGAGGATCACCTGAGATCAGGAGTTCGAGACCAGCCTGGCCAACATGGTAAAACCCCATCTCTACTAAAAATATAAAAAATTAGCTGGGCATGGTGGTGCACGCATGTAATCCCAGCTACTTGGAAGGCTGAGGCAGGAGAATAGCTTGAACCCAAGAGGAGAAGGTTGCAGTGAGCTGAGATCACACCATTGCATTCCAGCCTGGGCAATAGACCAAGACTCTGTCTCAAAAAATAATTTGTAAAAAAAAGAAACAACTTTTTCTTCAAGTTTCCTACAACTTCCACACATACTTTACTACATTCTTAAATAGAAGTGAAAAATTAAATTATGGAGCATTAATTAACGTTTGCTTTATAATCATGACCCCCAAGGTTACTGAGCTATATGCTCCCGGAGTTCCTGTGTCAGCTTTTTATAGTTTCTCTGTCTCCACCCTTAAGGCTGGTCACCTCTGACTGTGTCAGTGTGATCTGCCAATATCAGCCTTTAATTTGCTGTTTCTAAATGCAGTGGGCTTGGAAACTAAATCACCAGGCTTGCTGGAATTGTGTGATAAGTAATCATAACTAGATTCAAGCAAGGGTCCCTTCCTTGAGAAATCTATGAAGCTTTAGTGCATGTATTCATTCCACAGTAATTTACCATGCCCGCCCTATGTGCCACTAGGTGCCGGGGATACAGAAGGAAACTAAAACATAGAATCCCTTCCTTCATTGGCTTTACATTCTGTTGGGATTAAGGAAAATCAGAAGCATTTATTTTACACATGCAAAGGCCATTTTTGCTCACTTACTAGATCCCTACTGTGCTCCACAGGGGTGATATTGCTGGTTAGTTGAGTGTCCCACGGGTGATATGTTACTGCCCTACCAGCAGTAAATACATGGTTTTTGCAGTACTATTAATAACACAAAGCTGGCTGGGCACAGTGCCTCACTTGTAATCCCGGCACTTTGGGAGGCTGAGGCAGGTGGATCACTTAGGTCAGGACTTCGAGACCAGCCTGACCAACATGATGGAACCCCATCTCTACTAAAAATACAAAAACTAGGCAGTCATGGTGGCTCACGCCTGTAGTCCCAGCTACTCAGGAGGCTGAGGCAGGAGAATCACTTGAACCTGGGAGGCGGAGGTTGCAGTGAGCCGAGATTGCATCACTGCACTCCAGCCTGGGCAACAAGAGCAAAACTCCATCTCAAAAAAAAAAAAAAGAATAACACAAAGCTGATAGTTATTAGTTCTATAATTCCAACATATTGTGAATTAAATAGGTATTACTGGGCTGGGCTGGGAACTTCACTACCACCTATACCCCGGTTTCCACAGGCAAATATATTCCAAGTTCAAACTGACTTTCAAATGAACTTTTGGAACAGAACTCACTTGTAAGTTCCAGACTGCCCGTACTTCCCTATAAAATGCAGCAAACAGCCAGGGCATAGTCCACCTAAGGGTTAGAAATCCAAATGCTGGGATACAAGATATTCCCTCATTAACCAACTAGGGATGCCTCAGGTGAGCCGATTCCCTCTGAATTTCAGTTCAGACCCTCATCTACTGGGTTTCACTAAGATTTTATTAAATAGACAGGAGTTGTGGTATTTTAAAAGTTCGAAGAACGTTATTTAAAAGAATCACTAAGTATTTCTCAAAGCCATGAATCGGTGAATGATATGAGCGAATGGGCAAACTTCCCTGACATTCCCAACACGCCTCGACTGATGCCGCAAAATGAAGAACATTTCCTAGAGGATTGCTTTCTCTTTTTCACTGTGGCTTCAGGTTCAAACATTTGCAACAGAAATAGAATGAGTGTGCTCACTTCTGGTGAGCCCAACAGAGGATCTGAGCTTTGACAGCACCCAAAATAAGGTCTTTTAGGGGCCGAGCTCGGTGGCCCACACCTGCAATCCCAGCAGTTTGGGAGGCCAAGGCACACGAATCACCTGAGGTCAGGAATTCAAAACCAGCCTGTCCAACATGGTGAAACCCCATCTCTACTAAAAATACAAAAATTAGCCAGGCAAGGTGGTGGGTGCCTGTAATCCCAGCTACTTGGGAGGCTGAAGCGTTAGAATCACTTGAATCCGAGGTTGCAGTGAGCCAAGATTGCTCCACTGCACTCCATCCTGGGCAACAGAGACTCTGTCTTAAAAAAAAAAAAAAGAAGAAAGAGCTGTTTTACAGGAGTCAATCTGGCAGATTATCAAGGCTGGGAACGGGACGGAAATGGCTGAGCAGCATGCACTTGTTTCATTTTTTTAAAAGGAAGCAAATGTGATGCTTAAGAAGAAAATCAAACCAAGAAACAAGCTTCACAAATAATCACTCCCTTCCTCCCCAGGGCCAGCGTCAGTTTCACTCTATAGCTATAGAAATGACCCTTCTCCTGACTTCCAGGGGGTGGTGCAGGAGGCAGTATGTGTGTGCTTTTCTGACAGGTGCTGCCCAATCCTCCAGACCCGAATCTCAAGTTCACATTGTGCTAAGGATGGCCTTTCTCCCTCTTCTTCAGCCCCGCCCTTGCCTCTCACCCCTGCCTGCCTTTCTCAGAAGAAGGATGGCTTCAGGGAAAGGCAGGCACCCCAAGGTCTTTCTTTGTGTAGACAACATTAATAGGCAACTCAGAGAAGAAACTCCAGGAGACCTACGGAGCTGTCACCACGTGCACAGGGAAGGAAGATTTATGTTGAGGACCAGGATGAGAACATACCCATGAATTATTCTTCACGCCAAGGTAAATTGGATGGAGAAAAATACGTGTCAAGGAGGCAGAGACTGGGCTTGGCCGTGATCCTCGTAGCACCTGAAAAGTCTCTCCCTTAAATTCCCGTAACTACAAAACTATCCAAAGCCAATGACTCTTCCAGCCTTTCTTGAATAAGTATAACTAGCATGGGTTGAGTACTTCTTGTGCTAAGTATCTTGCATTAACCTTCCAAAACTCTATAAAGATCAGTATTATAACTCTCCCCATGTCAGAGATGAGTAAACTGAGGCACAAAGAGGGTAAGTAACTTGTCCAAGGTCACACAGCTAGGAGTGTGTGACCTGGCTACCTGGCTCTGGTCTAAAGTGAGTATTTAACATAGAGGAGCTCATTTCATCTCAATTACAACCCAATAAAGTGTCTACCATTATTACATTTTACAGATGTTAATAGCTAATGCTTCCCCTCTCCCCTTAGAGAAGGACACGTCCATACTGCCCCAGTGACATTTGCCAGCATTCAAGAGCAAGACTACTGCAACTTTTATAAACAAGAAACTTGGTCTTCATGGTCATGCCGAAAAGACTCAATACGTTATGTGGGGGTCTCAGCAGCCTCTAAGAGGAACAGAAACCAGCGAACGCAAGTGCTGTGGATACTTTTTGTTTTTAAACTTTTCGGGGGTAACCACTGTGAAACTTGTGGTGTATTTCCTTCCGTCTTTCACTATACATCTATAAATAGGTCGGGTTCCTGGAGCTATGTTTTTATATTCTGTCATATTCACTTAACATTATCTCACGACCATTTTCCTCTTCCTGGGAGAAAATGGGATGTGGTGGTTAAGACCACAGGCTAAACCATCAGAAAGCCTCTGTTCAGATTTGGGCTCTGACATTCTGTGACCTATCAATTTACTGGGACTCAGCACTTTTTTTTTTTTTTTTTTACTTTTTTCAACCTTATTATGGTATGATTGACAAATTTGATTGGTATAACAGTGTAAAAATTGTTTAAAATGATAAATAAAGAAAAAGAACCAAACCCACTGCCTTTCTTATGTGAACTATACATCAAGCTAACCAAAGAGTTGGTGAAGAAAGCACTTCTTTTTTTCTTGTAAACTTTTAAGTTCCTGGGCCAGTCTGTTATATAAGTAAACTTCATGTCATGAGGGTTTGGTGGACAGATTATTTTGTCCCGCTTGTAATGAGCACAGCACGTGATAGGTCGTTTTTTTTGATACTCTTGTCAGAGCCGTTTGAACCAGAGCACCTCCATCGTGAATAGAGGCTGGGTAACATGAAGCTGAGACCTACTGGGCTGCCTTCCCAGGAAGCTAAGCATTCTAAGTCACAGAATGAGAGAGGAGGTCAGCACAAGATACAGGTCATAAAGACCTTGCTGAGAAAAACAGAATGTAGTAAAGAAGCCAGACAAAAACTATCAAAACCAAGATGGCGACAAGAGTGACCTTTGGCTGTCCTTACTGCTCATTATACATTAATCATAATGCATTTGCATGCTAAGAGACACTCCCACCAGTGCCACAGTGTACAGATGCCGTGGCAACATCAGAAAGTTATCCAATGTGGGCTGGGTGTGGTGGCTCACGCCTGTAATCTCAGCATTTTGGGAGGCTGAGGCGGGCAGATCACCTGAGGTCAGGAGTTCAAGATCAGCCTGGCTAACATGGTGAAACCTCGTTTCTACTAAAAATACAAAAAATTAGCCGGGCGTGGTAGTGTACACCTAAAATCCCAGCTACTAGGGAGGCTGAGGCAGGAGCATCACTTGAACCCAGGAGGTGGAGATTGCAGTGAGCTGAGATTGTGCCGTTGCACTTCAGCTTAGGCAACAAGAATGAAACTCCATATCAAAAAGAAAGAAGGAAAGAAAGAGAGAAAGAGAGAGGGAGGGAGGAAGGGAGGGAGGGAGGGAGGGAGGGAGGGAAGGAAGGAAAGAAGGAAGGAGAAAGAAAGAGAAAGAGAAAGAAAGAAAGAAAGAGAGAGAAAGAGAAAGAAAGAAAGAAAGAAAGAAAGAAAGAAAGAAAGAAAGAGAAAGAAAGAAAGAAAGAAAGAGAAAGAAAGAGAGAGAGAGAAAGGAAAAAGAAAAGAAAGAAAGAAAAAGAAAGAAGAGAGTCTGTGTGGTCTAAAAAGAGGAGGAACCCTCAGGTCTGGGAATTGCCCACACTTTCCCAAAATACTCATGAATAATCTTTGTTTAGCATACTATAAAACTGGGCAACCAGCAGCCCTGGGGGCCGCTCTGCCTGTGCAGTAGCCATTCTTTCCTTTCTTTTCTTCCTTAATAAACTTGCTTTCACTTTACTCTACGGATTCGCCTCAAATTCTTTTCTTGTGTGGATAAAAGAACTCTTAGGGTTTGGATTGAAACCCCTTTCCAGTAACATCTCTCTCCCTCTTCCCAATCCACTTCTTTATTTATTTTTAAAGATTTAGGGGTACGGCCAGGCGCAGTGGCTCATACCTGTAATCCCAGCACTTTGGGAGGCCAAGGCAGGTGGATCATGAGGTCAGGAGATCGAGACCATCCTGGCTAACATGGTGAAACCCTGTCTCCATTAAAAACACAAAAAATTAGCTGGGCATGGTGGCTGGTGCCTATAGTCCCAGCTACTTGGAGGCTGAGGCAGGAAAATCACTTGGACCCGAGAGGCAGAGGCTGCAGTGAGCCAAGATTGTGCCACTGCACTCCAGCCTGGGCAACAGAGTAAGAATTCATCTCAAAAAAAAAACAAGACTTAGGGGTACAAGTGCAGACTTCTTGTGTGTATATTTTGCATAGTGGTGGTGCCTAAGCTTATAGTGTACTCATCACCCAAAGAGGGAACATTGTACCCAATAGGTAATTTTCAACCTTCACCCACCTTCCACCATTTGGAGTCTCCAATTTCTATTATTCTTCTCTATATGTTCATGTATACACATTGTTCAGCTTTCACTTATAAGTTAGAATATATAGTATTTGACTTTGTGTTTCTGAGTTATTTTGCTGAGGATAATGGCCTGCAGTTCTGTCCATGTTGCTGCAAAAGACATGATTTTATTCTTTTTCATGGCTGAGTAGTATTCCATGGTGTATATATACTATGCTATTTGATCAGTCATCTATCGATGGGCACATAAGCGGATTCCATGACTTTGCTATTGTGAATAGTGCTGTAATAGATACACAAGTGCAGGTATCTTTATGATAAAATAGTTGCTTTCCCTTTGGGTAGATACCCAGTAGTGGGATTACTGGATCAAATGGTAGTTCTATTTTTATTTTGGAAAGAATTCCAACTATAAGTGCAGAGGAAATGATAAAATTCGAAAATCACCATTTGGCAACCTCTATTTCAATACTTTTAATAACGTCTTCCTTGTAAGCCCTCACCAGCACCGGATTTCCACTAACAGTCTGTTCCCAATGATTTAGGCTTTCACCAAGTTGACTTAGGATTTCTCTCGAATGCTCCTCACTCCCTCTGAGCCCATGAATGTCCATGTTTCTAGCAGCCTGGCCGAAGTAATCTACGCTTTTTCTATCGTGTCCTCAAAATTCTTCCACTGCCCGGCCGGGCGCGGTGGCTCAAGCCTGTAATCCCAGCACTTTGGGAGGCCGAGACAGGTGGATCACGAGGTCAACAGACCGAGACCATTCTGGTCAACATGGTGAAACCCCGTCTCTACTAAAAATACAAAAAATTAGCTGGGCATGGTGACGCGTGCCTGTAATCCCAGCTGCTCAGGAGGCTGAGGCAGGAGAATTGCCTGAACCCAGGAGGCGGAGGTTGCGGTGAGCCGAGATCGCGCCATTGCACTCCAGCCTGGGCAACAAGAGCGAAACTCCGTCTCAAAAAAAAAAAATTCTTCCACTGCCCAATTCCAAAGCTGTGGCCGCATTTTAGGGTTTGTTGTGGCAGCACCCCCCACTTCCAGGTAACAAAATCTCCATTGGTTTCCTGTGCATAGCAAATGACTATGCTCTTAGCAACTTAAAACAGTACCCGTTTATTTTCTCGAAGTTCTGTAGGTCGGAAGTCTAGAATGGTGTGGCTGGGTTCCCTGCTCTAGGCTTTCCAAGCCTAAAACCAAGGCGTCAACTGGCTGCACTCTCGCTGGAGCTTGAGATCCGCTTCCAAACTCAGTCCCTTTATTGGCAGCATTTTGTTCCTTGTAGGACTGAAGTCCCTGTTTCCTTCCTACCTATTGGGCAGGGACTGCTCTCAGCTCTTAAAAGCCTCAAGCCCTCAGGTCCTGGCCCCATGGCTTCCTCCACCTCAGCAACAGAGAACCCCACCTCACACCAAACCCTTCTCAAACTTCAAACCTCTCTGATGTCCTTTATTGCCACCATCTGGAGAAAACCCTCTGCTTTGCAGGGGCTGACAAGTTTCTGTGGGACCCACCTAGAAAATTTCCCAGTTTTAAGGTCATCTTACTGGTTAACCCTAATTACATCTGCAAGCCATGCACCAAAGCATGATCACAAGAGTAATGCCAGGAGGTGAATGTCACTGGGGCCAGCGGGGAGGGGACTGCTTTAGAACTCTGTCAACTACACCTTCCCACCAGAAGTGAAACCTGCTTTTCATAGCCCACCCCTGCCACCCCCACCCCCACTCCCACCCCGTGACTGAACATCACCTCTGAATGTTGTTCTAGCTTCTTGCCCATTGCCTTTTCCCCTCTACCCTGGACAAGGTGGTTATAAGCTTGGGTTTGGGAGGACTGTTTGCTTCTTTGTTTGGAAGAAAGAAAGAAATTAACAATAAGGGTGAATTATTTCATTTTTGTCTAAATTTTTCATTTTTCTTCCGACTTCCTTCTTTTATGGGGCTGGGAGAGTTGGAAGCAGGTGGACCCTGTGACAGGCAGCACTGCAGCCGCAGCCATGCTGCAGGGGCTGGGAGCAGCTCTGGAGTCGGATCTGCCAGCCGTGAATCTCAGCTCTGCGAGCGGCCAGTGCAACTTCGGGTGAGTTTTTTACCTTCCTTGTGCCTCAGTCTCCTAGTTTACAACAGAAGGATAATAATGGAGTACTACAAGGTTCTTATGAGGCATCAGTTAGTTGCTATCTGTAAAGTCCTTAGAACAATACCTGATGCATAGTAGGTGCAAAAATGTTAGCTATTAACATCTGTAAAATGTGAGTAATAATGGTAGATGCTTTACTGGGTTGTAACGGAGATTAAATGAGCTCCTCCATGTTAAATACTCTCTTTAGATCAGAGCCAGGCACTCAGTAAATGCTCAATAAAAACAGCTGTTACAAAGCTGACCCAAGGGCTTCCTGGCCAATGGACCAGAGGAGAGTTCCCTTAGCATCTAGATGTCAAAAAAAACATGCAGAAAACCCATCAAAGTGTTTCCATTAAGCTCAAGATCAAATCCAAACACCTTACTAAGGTGTAGAAGGCCGTGCAGAATCTGAAACGTGCAGACCTCCTCCCTCTCCATGCTCCACATTTTCTGCTCACTCCCAGAATGGAATCTTCCTCAGCCATGCAAAATGTCTTCTGAGTGCTGCGTATCTCCCAACTTACCCCTCCCTGGACCCTCTGCCAAGGGAGATTACTCTCTCCCCTCCACCTTCAGCCCCAAGCTTCACCTGATTGCTAGTCTGCAGTCAGATCACAGATCAGAAGTCCTTTCCTCTGGGAAGCCATCCTTCACACACACACACACACACACACACACACACACCCTCCCTAGCATACGGCACACCCCCTGACCCCAAGGTCTGCCCAAGGTCTGTCTACCCTCCTCCACTCCCCCATCAAAACCCTCAAACTGTGATGTGATGACCTACTTACACCCCTCCACCCCTCATTGGCCCCCACCATGTTGCACACTCCATAAGGTCTGGCTGTTAACTTAAGTCCCCAGCACGTATCTTAGTCCTCCTTGCTGAAGGAAGGGAAGGATGTGAGCATCAGAAGATGGGTTTCTGGACCCAGACTCTAGCTGTGGCTAGGGACCAGTTAATTCTTCTTTCTGGGCCTCAGTTTGCATCTGAGAAATGAGGGTTTGGACCTCACAATCACAAATATCCCTCCCAGCACCAATGTGTCACAGACATCTCAGCACAGAGCCAACTTAACCTTAGGACCCTCCACTTGTCAGGTGCTGGGTTTGGTTCAGAGATGGAGACCCTTTACAAGTCTCTTCCGTGCCTTCTGGATTCTGCAGGCAACCCCACTTCAGGGACAGGGGCTGGTGGAGACTGAGCACTCACATCTTTCAAGTTCAAGTCCAAGGCCAGGTCCTGGTACAGATGGATCCTGTTTTCTTTACCAGCTTTGTTGAGATATAAGTCATATACCCCATGAATTCACTCATTTAAAGTATATATTCACAGATATGTGCAACCATTAGAACAGGCAATTTCAGGCCAGGCACAGTGACTCACACCTGTAATCCCAGCATTTTGGGAGGCTGAGGCGGGTGGATCACCTGAGGTCAGGAGTTCAGGATCAGCCTGGCCAACATGGCTGAAACCCCTGTCTCTACTAAAAATACAAAAAATAGCCAGGAGTGGTGGCATGCACCTATAATCCCAGCTACTCAGGAGGCTGAGGCAGAAGAATCACTTGAACCTTGGAGGTGGAGGTTACAGTGAGCCGAGATTGCCCCATTGCACTCCAGCCTGGGCAACAAGAGAGAAACTCCGTCTCAAAAAAAAAAAAAAGAGCAGTCAATTTCAGACAATTTTCATCACTAAGAAGAAAACTCTTAGTCAGGTACAATGGTTCACAACTGTAATCCCAACACTTTGGGAGGCTGAGGTGGGAGAATCACTTGAGACTAACAGTTTGAGACCAGCCTGGGGAACATAGCAAGACCCTGTTTCTACAAAAAATAAATAGCCAGATGTGGTAGTCACACCTGTAGTCCCAGCTAGCTCTGAGGCTGAGAAGGGAGAATCACTTGGGCTCAGGAGTTTCAGACTGCAGTAAGCTGTGATCACACTATTGCACTGCAACCTGAGTGACAGAGTAGTAAGACCCCATTTCCCCCCTCAAAAAAAAAATGAAGTTTCTTATGCTTTAGCTATTACCCCAGTGAGTATTCTTACAAATCTCTCTCTCATCCCTTTCTCTCTCCCCAACCCTTTTTCTCTCTCTCATCCATCTCTCTCTCTATGATTTATTTTATTGTGCACATGGCAGGTGGAGGAGAATAGTGACCAAGAGAAAAAAAATGCAACTATTCTTGTAAATCTCACCCATCTTTTTTCACCCAAAGAAAGAAAGTGACTAAAAAGCTGTCCTTTGTAATAGGCCAGGAAGCTGGCCAGAGGGGACAAAGCAGCAGCCACCACATCACTACTCAGACCTCCTCCAGCCAGAGACAGATCCTGCACCCAGAGATGGAGGGAGAAGCTGGTGGCTGAGGACCACTGCCCCCAACACCTCCCTATTTACTTTCTCTTCAAAATTGCAGGTCTCCGCTCAAAGCAAAGGCATCCATAGTTCTTCCACAAAACTCAGGCAATAGTTTTTTTTCAGAAGCTATTTCCTTTAATAGTTTGCATTCCTTGCACATAACAAAATGTTTTGAAAGGAAAAAACCCTGAATCTTTAAAACAAGGTTCTAAACCGGTTTTAAGATGGGACAGAAAGCACCTGGCAGGAAGAAGATGTGGTCGTCACACAAGAAGCCCTGGAAAAGTACCTCAGGACAAATGGTGAGAGGGAGACGGGTCTGGGAACAGAGATAAGAAGTTAGGTTCTGTGTCCCCAAGGGGGGCCCTTCCATGCCACCGCCCAGAAAACCCTCCATACTTCGCACAGAAGGGCCGAGCATTACAGAGACTAAGCAAGGCAGGAATCCCACCCAGCAGGAGTCTGAATCCCCTCCCACCTCTTTCTGTATAATATGGTCTGGCTGTATCCCCACCCAAATCTCATCTTGAATTGTAGCTCCCATAATTCCCATGTGTTGTGGGAGGGGCCCCATGGGAGGTAATTGAATCATGGGGTCACATCTTTCTTGTGTCGTTCTCATGATATTGAATAAGTCTCATGAGATCTGATGGTTTTATAAAGAGGAACTCCTCTGCATACGCTCTCTTGCCTGCAGCCATGTAAGACGTCCCTTTGCTCCTAATTCTCCTTCTGCTGTGATTGTGAGGCCTCCCCAGTCATGTGGAACTGTGAGTTCATTAAACCTCTTTCCATTTATAAGTTACGTAGTCTCAGGTATGTCTTTGTTAGCAGCACAAGAGCAGACTAATACACTGTGGGACCTTGGCAATTTGCAAAGTATTCAGATTTCTGTCTCCATCTACTCAAATGTGACTATAAGGACATGGCTAACCTTTTGAGATAGTTCTATCTACACAAATGCTAGCACTGTGCCTAATTTTATAATTCTTTTCCATTGGATGGAAAAAAGTTTTCTTTACATAAGAGATCACCACTACAGTCATGACCCAGGGCACCCAGGGGCTCCAAGAATGTAATGAACATTTCAGGAGCCTCGGCTGTGTCTTGGCCATGATGTGAAGTGTGTTCACATGTTGTCAGGATTCCTTGGTATAAGCGGCACGGGTACCACTGGGCCCTCCCGGCATCACTCTCTTTTCCATGTTTAACCCACAAATTGGGCAGCTCCTGGGAGTGCCGGGTTCCTTCTGTGCCCCCAGCTCCCATACAGAACCCACATGTCCTGGGCTCCCCTGGGTGAGGAGGACTCCACGGCGACTTCCTCCCAAAAGCCCAACTCCAGCGTAAACGTTTCATATGGAAAATATCAAAGGGTTCTCAGTAACAAACGCACTTCCTGCCAGGGCTCAGATCTGCCTTCTTTACAGGACAGTGGGTTTTGAAACTCAAATGGTGTGGAGCAAGGAAAGAGACAGAGAGTGGATGTCTGTGGAAAGTTGGGTAAAGTTTACTTACGGCAGGGATGCGGGAGATGACAGGACCACTCGTGGCTGCGCTGTGACCAGCATCCCCGCAGAGAAGGCTCCAGTACTCTCACCCCCTCCCGCCTGCCCAGGAACCGAGGGCACACTGGCCCCACACTGGTGGGATTGCTTCTACAGGATCTGCGAAAGGTTAGTCCCTCAAAGGGTGGGATTTTTTCCCCTCCTTTTTTTTTCTTTTTGCAACTCCTTTTCAGAAACAGGACCTGTGCCTCCATGTCTCTGTTACACATATTGAGTCTGACAGCTCAAATTAATATGTCAGATGCTGTGATCCTCGCTGGCGACAGGCCTTTTGACCCTATCAGTGCAATCTGCTTTCCTGATTGAAAATCTCTTTTCCTCAAATTGATTCAGAGTTTTATAAACATCCTGCAGCCACTATTCAAGGAAGCCATCGATGAAAAACTTGGGAGAGCTTTATTTGCCTGCTTCTGCCCCTGGCCCCTCCAACCAATAGGGCAGCTAGCAAAGGGACAAAAGGAAGGCTGAGAGTTCCAGGGACCCTCAGTTGAGGTGCTCCCCCTACACGCCCACATACACACACACACAACCTGCCTGTATCCAAAAATGCAGTTGAAATGAGCCAGTGATGCTGGGCACGGTGGCTCACGCTTGTAATCCCAGCATTTGAGAAGCCAAGACAGGCGGATCACCTGAGGTAAGGAGTTTGAGACCAGCCTGGTCAACGTGACGAATCCCTGTCTCACTAAAAATACAAAAATTAGCCAGGTGTGGTGATGGGCGCCTGTAATCCCAGCTACTCGGGAGGCTGAGGCAGGAGAATCTCTTGAACCTGAGAGGTGGAAATTGCAGTGAACCAAGATCATGCCACTGCACTCCAGCCTGGGCAACAAAGTGAGACTCCATCTCAAAAAAGAAAAAAATGGTCTTTTTCCAGCTGGAACCACGGAGGGTGTAGAAGAGAAGAAGAAAAAGAAGAAGAACGCTCCTGCTGTGCCAGAAACCCTTAAGAAAAAGCGCAGGAATTTCTCAGAGCTGAAGACAAAGTGCCTGAGAAAGAAGTTTGCCCAAAAGATGCTTCGAAAGGCGAGGAGGAAGCTTATCTATGAAAAAGCGCAGCACCGTCACGAGGAATAGAGGCAGATATACAGAACTGAAATTCAAATGGCAAGGATGGCAAGGGAAGCTGGCAACTTCTATGTACCCGCAGAACCCAAATCGGCGTTTGTCATCAGCATCAGAGGTATCAACGGTGTGAGCCCATTTGACCCTTCAAATTATCTTCCCCACGAGGCAGAATGGAGAAAAAGACCACCCATTTTGTAGAAAGTGGAGATGCTGGCACCAGGGAAACCAGATCAACAGGCTTATTAGAAGAATGAAGTACGGTGTCCACCATGATTATTTTTCTAAGCCGGTCAGTATGTGCTCTCAAATTGAAATGTATTGATGTATTTGTGATTGCTTTTGTTGTTAGCCTGCCTTTGTCTTCCCTTCGCTAACGTGGCAAGTCTGGTGTGTGATAAAATTAAGCCAAATCAACAGCCCATTACATGCAAAGTCAGGGTTTAGGAGAGATGTGTGAAGGACATCTCTCCGGCTTTTAAAAGGCTTTTCTTGGCTACTCTGGGCTCACAGCCTATGAGTAAAATTTAAAAATAATTAAAAATTTAGAAAAACGCTTTTCTCTACAAAAGACCTTAATTTTTTTGTCTTTGAACTGCGCTGAGTGATTCAAATCGGTTTATTCTAAGAAAGCCTGTTTCACAAGCATTTGTACATGACTTGTAGGTAAGATAAATACAATTCTGGTTTATGGAAAAAATTATATTTAGTTCTAACATTCATTTCTCAAGCCTTCACTTGTTTATAGACTACCATGTAAGTGGGTTGTTTTCCTCTTGCATTCCATTCTTGTGTTCTTGTTTTGCATCTTTGCCATACTTAGGTGAGTTACTAATAGTTGTTTCATATTGTGGGCATTATGAAGGAAGAAATAAAATTTGTGCCCAGGAACGCATTATTTCCGAGCATTTGGTGAAATTAATAGCACAACTTGAAAGGTCTGGGGTATTTTATACATAACGTTCCTCTATATGTCACATAACATCTCACCTAGACTAGTGAACAATGTAGAGTGTAACATGAAGTACATACAATAAAAGTAAAAATGTTTGTGGTCCAAAAATACAGAAAGAAATGAGTCAGTGAGCCAGTGACAGGGTCAGCTTAGGCATCAGAGATTCTAGTTGCTGTATGACCTTGGAAGAGTTCCTGAACCTCTCTGAGGTCTTCTCTTTATAAAATGACGATAATTACTCTGCTTGACCCACCAGCATTGCTGTAAGGATGGAGAGAGAGCTGCATTCTGAAAGCTGGGAATTGCAGCTGGTTGTTAGAATATACCGAGAAGGTGGATGAAACGAAATCAGCAAAATGCTGCTGACTGTAAAAGCTGGGAGGTGGGTACCGCACATGGAGAGTCGCTAAGATCTTCCCTCTAGTTTTGCTAGAGTTTAAAATTTTCCCCACTGATTTCTTCTTTTTCAAAAGTTTTATTTGTATTGACAAATACTAATTTTACTGTATATATTTATGGGGTACAAAGTGACATTTCAATACATGTATCCATTATGGAATGATAAAATCAGGGTAATTGGCATATCTATCACCTCAAATATTTATCATTTCTCTGTGGCTAGAACATGTAAAATTCTCTCTTTGAGCTATTTTGAAACGTACATTATTATTAGCTACAGTCACTTTACTGTGCAACGGATCACCAGAACATATTCTTCCTGTGTCACTGAAACTCTGCACCCATTTACCAACATCCCCTTTCCCCAACCACATCTTCCCACCACCCACACTCCCAGGCTTCTGGTAAGCACCATTCTACTCCCTACTCCATGAGTTCAACATTCTCATATTCCACATATCACTAATTATTTTTTTAAAAAAGATATACATCAACCCATAAAGTATGTGAGGTGTGTGTGTGTGTGTGTGTGTGTGTGTGTGTACACCCACACCCAAGAAAAAGGACCAGCCATGGGGACAAGCCAATCCCTCTCTGCATGGGGATTGCCCATGTGTGGAGCATTCCTCTGTGTGGAGCCCATTCAGCTTCCTCCCATGCCTCCAGCACCCTCCCGGGACCTCTGGCCGGGTACTTGGCTGACAGGAAGACCATTTGTCCATTCACCTGCTGTCTCCGGCATGTTTCCTTGACCCAGTGGGGTGTGGAGACTGGAGTGCGCTGTGGTGACCTCAGTCCTCAGCACCCAGCACATTGTTCATTAAATCAGCAATGCACCCTGCCAACCACTTGACCCCTGCTACCTTTGCCACACTCAGGCCTCCCTTTAGCCAGCCCATCAGGAAGCTTCCAGAACCTTCTGTTGTGTGGCTGTTTTCCCAGTTACCCACAGCCAGCCAGCCCCAGGCTGGTCAGAATGGACTGGAGGAGACAGCATCTGATTTAAGTTTCTTCATGGGTTCTCTGGGTCCACGGAGGGTGTCAGGACCCTGACCACAGCAGCAAGAGCAGGTTGTGTACTTGTCAGCAGGTTTTGACAGCAGTGCGCAGGGCAGGCCTCCATGATACTGGTTCTCCTATTTCCTCCCCACATGGACAAAAGGAACACAGAATTCTCCCTCAAACTTCTCCAGGGCCTAAGGGTAACCTATGAGGGTCCCTCATCACCCACTCCCAGAAAGTAGCATCAGACTCTCTCCTTCCACCTCTGCCCACCCCTTCTATTGCTGCTTCCCCCAGGCCACACTGGGGAGGAAGAATGGGTGGGAGGGAAGACTGAAGAGGAAGGAGGGGAAGGGGAAGCTGTGATTATTTTGTGAACCGAGAGACATCAACCACAGCCCACACCCACCATAGGGCCCCACTTTGGGTCCCAGGGTCCATCTCAAGCCACGGTGGGGGTTCTTGCCAGTCTCAGTTCCTCTTGGTGAGGCAATGGTGAAGAATGACATAGATCATTGGCCTCAACGGAAACAGACAGCTCTCTCCTGCAGGTCACCACCCTGGAGCTCTGGAGAAAGAATGGCCGGGACACCATCATTTCCTCCCAGCTCCTCACCCCTGCACTCCCCAAGTTGTCACAAATCCAAATGCCTTCTAGAGAGTCTCCCTGAGTGCCAAGGAGGCAGAGAAACTACTCAACATATGTTGTCTCCAAATAGACGACGACAAATAGATGCAATATTCACATCTTCAAATTCAATCTGTCTAGGGGGTTCTCACTCTCTAACCCTGCCTCCTTGGTCCAGGCGTGTGTGCAGTCCAGGAGAACACACGGCCCCTAGGCTCACACCCTGGCTGCCCCACTTAACAAATTCCTTCATCTTTCTGTACCTTGGTGTTCTCATCCAAAAAAAAAAAAAAAACGGGATAGGCCAGGTACAGTGATTCACACTCCTAATATCCCAATACTTTAGGAGGCCAAGGTGGGAGGATCAGTTGAGGTCAGGAGCTCAAGACCAGCCTGGGCAACATAGCAAGATTTGATCTCTACAAAAAATAAAAAATTAGCCAGGTGTTGTGGCACATGCCTGTGGTCCCAGCTACTTGGGAGGCTGAGGCAGGAGGATCATCTAAGCTCAGAAGTTGGAGGCTGCAGTGAGCTCTGATCATACCACTACACGGCAGTCCAGGCAGTGATGCAAGACCCCATCTCTAGAAAAATTTTATTAATATTATTTCCTTTTTTTTATTTAATTTTTCTAGAGAGAGCATCCTGCATTACTGCCTTGGCTGGAGTGTAGTGGTATGATCACAGCCCACTGTGAAGTGCTTAGAACAGTGTCTGATACACGGTAAATACACTGTGGGTTAGCTCTCATCCTCCTCATCTCTATTACTGATTATTACTGACTTCCTTAAAATCGACCTTTTCCTTCCCTTCCTCCAAACTGAGCTTACTTACTCCTTCATCTACCAAGGAGACTGTTTTCAAAATCCAAATTCTTTCTCAAAACTCAAATACGAATTTTCTTTCTTTCAAATTCTCCTCCTCCCTAGAAGCCCGACTCTCCTTCATTCATGGTGACTCATGACCCTCCAGACATAGGATTTTTTTCCTTTGCAAAACCAACAAAATGTCCTTTGTTCATCCATGAGCTTGCATTAATTGTGGCTGCCAGTTTACAAAGCTCTTTCTATTATTTATTTATTTTTAGAAATGGGGTCTCACTTTGTCACACAGGCTGCATTGCAGTGGCACAATCATAGCTCATTGCAGCCTCAAACTCCTGGGCTCAAGCGATCCTCCCACCTCAGTCTCCCAGGTAGCTGGGACTTAGAAGCGTGCACCACCATACCCAGCTAATTTTTTTTTTATAGAAATGGGGTCATACTACATCGCCCAGGCTAGTCTCAAATCCATGGTTTCAAGTACTCCTCCCACCTTGGCCTCCCAAAGCATTGTAATTACAGGTGTGAGCCACTGTGCCAGGGCTACAAATCTTTTTCACTTACAATATGCCATTAATCCTTGGTGGAGGCCGGAGAAAGGAAGCAGTTTGTCCCAGCCATTTTCTTTCCCATTTACAGCTTGTCAATGGCAGAGCCGAAGCTGGACTCCTGGCCTATCTGACCCTAAGTTCAGGGTTCTCCTGGAACCTCACCTGCCCCTGCTGAGACACACACCTGAGAACTAATGCTAGGCAGACAGGAGAAGCTGTGTCTGGGACCCTTTTCCTCCCCACATTTAGTGGTCTCTAGAACTATTCATCTGAACTTTTTGGTTATTCCTAACTAAAAAGTTGCAGTGGAGATGGATTTAGGTCAACATGGGGAAATGTTTGTGATGCATCATTGACTTTAAAATAGGTTATGGGGCCAGTCACGGTGGCTCACGCCTGTAATCCCAGCACTTTAGGAGGCTGAGGCAAGAGGATCACCTCGGCAAGAGGTTGGGAGTTCAAGACAAGCCTGGCCAACATAGTGAAATCCGGTATCTACGAGAAACACAAAATTAGCCAAGTGTGGTGGCACACGCCTGTAGTTCCAGCAACTTGGGAGGCTGAGTCAAGAGAATCACTTGAACCAGGGAAGCAGAGGCTGCAGTAAGCCAAGATCACACCACTAAAGTCCAGCCTAGGTGAGACAGAGCAAGACTCTGTTTCTTTAAAAAAAAAAAAAAAAGGGTTATAGGCTGGGTGCAGTGGCTCATACCTGGAATCCCAGCAATTTGGGAGGCTGAGGTGGCATCATTTGAGGCCAGGAGTTTGAGGCTGCAGTGAGCTATGGTCACACCACTGTATTCCAGCCTGGACAACACAGCAAGACCCTGTCTTTAAAAACAAAAAACATTATAAAGTATTATGTGCAACAGCGTTTCATTTTTCTGAAAATACACACATTTAAAGAAGAGGCTGGAAGGATAGACCTTCAGCTTTGAAAGCAACCCCGGAAGTGTTCCCCAAATCTCTCCTGCTGGCACTTGAGCAGGGATTGGATATACACCTACCCTGGTGATCTGAGTCCTGAGAGGGATGGGAAGACAAGGAGCAACAGGGGGAAAAGCTGGCAGTGACAAGTCCTAGGATTTGAGGCAGGGGGTACAACAGAAGAATTCATGTTTTTTTTCTCTCTTGTTTATCTGTACTTTCTAAATTTTCCACAAAACACATTATTGCATTTTTAATTTAAAAAAAAAAACACAAGACCCAGGGACAACGGACTCAGATGTTGAAATGTTCTGACGTTCACCAGAGGCTGCAGGGCTTAGAGCTTTCTGCTTACCAAGAAGAAATGACAAACAACAGGGGTCTCCTAAATGGCAGCCCTGGTATTTCCAGGAGAGCCTTAGTTCCCCCTCAGACTCAGAGTGGAGCCTCCAGGAATGGGTACCACCAGTCCCACGAGGGAGAGAAAGTGCCATCACCTGCATCGCCATCACCAATGCGGGGTACCTTCGGCACCTCGCCAGCACATTTTATTTATTCATTTTTCAATGTCCATAGGTTTTTGGGGAACAGGTGGTATTTGGTTACATGAGTAAGTTCTTTAGTGCTGATTTGTGAGATTTGGTTACACCCATCATTCCAAGCAAGTATACACTGAACCCAGTTTGCAGCCTTTTATCCCTCACCCCCTTCCCATCTTTTCTGCCTGAATCCCCAAAGTCCATTGTACCATTCTTATGCCTTTACATCCTCATAGCTTAGCTCCCACTTAGGAGTGAGAATATATGATGTTTGCTTTTCCATTCCTGAGTTACTTCTCTTGGAATAATAGTCTCCAGTGCCAAATCACTTGAACCAGGAAGGCAGAGGTTGGAGTGAGCCAAGATCGTGCCACTGCACTGGGTGACAGAGGAAGACCCCGTCTCAAAAACAAACAAACAAAAAAGAATAATAGTCTCCAATCTCATGCAGGTGGCTGTGAATGCCATTAATTCATTCCTTTTTATGGCTGAGTAGTATTCTACCATATATAGAGAGAGAACAGTTTCTTTATACACTCATTGACTGATGGGCTGGTTCCATATTTTTGCAATTGCACTTACGCGTTTTAATCATTTAATCCATACCACTGCCTCAAAGCAAGTGGGACACTCATCCTTTTCTCCATTGCACAGATCAGGAAACTGAGACCCAGAGAGGTGAGGGGATTTGCCCAAGATTCCACAACAGTCAGAACCAGGGATCTACAGAGCCTGGCTTCCTGGCATTCAGTTGACCACACACACAGCAGGTCCCGTCAGCACCTTAGAGCTTTCCAGGGCTCTAAGGGTTGGCCTTAGATTTATGGTGGGCATGTTGAGAAGCCACACCAGCCCTCCTGTTTCCCAAATAGCTCCCTTGGGTCCTTCTAGGGAGTGCCCCGACATTGCCTGGCCTCAGAACTTCCTGGCCGGAACCACTCCTGAGCCAGGTGACTGCAGAAGGGACCAGGTATGTTCCTTGGGTAATGCAACTGTGACAAGAGAGCACACACTGGGCGGATTAAATGACAGAGATGGATTGTCCCATCACTCTGGAGGCTTGAAGTCTGAGATCAAGGTGTCAGCAGGGTTGGCTCCTACTCAGGGCTCTGGGGAAGGATCTGTTCCAGGCCTCACTCCTTGGTGGGCAGGTGATCATGACTTGGCTGGTAGGTGACCTTGGCTTGGATGGCAGGTGGCCATGTCTTGGATAGTAGGTGGCATGGCTTAGATGGTAGGTGGCCATGGCTTGGTGGGTAGGTGGCCATGGCTTGGGGGGTAGGTGGCCATGGCTTGGTGGGTAGGTGACCTTGGCTTGGATGGCAGGTGGCCATGTCTTGGTTGGCAGGTGGCCATGTCTTGGTTGGCAGGTGGCCATGTCTTGGATGGTAGGTGGCCATGGCTTGGTGAGTAGGTGGCCATGGCTTGGTGGGTAGGTGGCCATGGCTTGGTGGGTAGGTAGCAATCTCCTCCCTATGTCTTCACATGGTTATCCCTCTGTTCCTGTCTGTATCCTAATTTCCTCTTCTTATAAAAACATCAGTCATATTGGACTAAGGCCCACCCTAGTAACCTCGATTTAATTTAATTACCCCGTTAAAGATCCTATCTACAAAGATAATTACATTCTAAGGTTCTGGCAGGTTTAGGATTTCACTATTTGAATTTGTGGGCAGGAGTGACACAGTCAACCCCCAACAGGTTAAACCACCTTTACTTGGAAGGGTTCCCCACATCTCTCCTGCTGGCACTTCAGCAGGGATTGGATAGACACCTATCCTGGTGACCTGAGTCCTGAGAGGGGTGGAAGACAAGGAACAATAGGGGGAAAAGCTGGCAGTGACAAGTCCTGGGATTTGGGGCAGTGGGTACAACAGGAGGGAGCTGGGATGATGGCTGCCAGGAAGGGTAGGCCGCCCACAGGCTGGTGTGAAACAAGGAGGCTGGCCCAGGGCCCAGATGACCCACAGGTCTGCAGAGACTGTCGTTCCACTGGTGAGCAACACAGGTGCACCATAAAATATTTTTGCCTGTAAGGAAGGATTATTAGAGGATAACTGCTTTCCTAGTAAGAAGAAGCAAAAATCAGAAAGCTCTGGAACTTTGGGCAAATCATTTCCATATCAATAATGAACGAAATTAGCCCAGAAGACTTCCACCTTCCCCTCCAGTACTGATGTTTTCAGATTCTGACAGTGAATCTTTCTCTGAATTTCATTGGAACTGATAAGATTTTATCTGGGCTTGGCACATAGTAGGTGCTCAGATAAATCCAGCTTCCTCCCTCCAGCTGCTGCCTTCCACCCTATGGCTATCATCAACTCCCAGGTCCTCCTTTCAGGTTAAAACAAGAAAGAGGAAGAAGAGGGGCATCATTAGATGCTGGGTGTACAATGCTCTCAGAAAGAATGCCCCAGAAACCAATGACAGTGGCTGCCTATGAGAAGGGGGAACACAATAGTGAGGGGTCAGAAATGAGAGCAATTTTCCTTTTCGCTGCATCTTTCTTTATACCTTTTTGTTTTTAAACCACTTGGATGTATTACCCATTATATTAATTTTACATTTTACAAGATTGCAAAAGAATGGGATAACCAGCACACACACAGCCCTGAGTTTGTGACATTTCCTTCCTCCTCATCATCTCCAGCCTGGCCCTGTCAGTGGGTCCTGGTCCTTCATCTTCATCCTCGTGTTGGTGATGCTACTGAGCCACTGATCCTGCACAGTATCAAGTAACCCCTACACAAATCCTATGACCTTCACACCAACCTTGGAGCTAGGGAATAATGTTGTCCCCATGTTAGAGGGGAGAAAACTGAGCTCAAAAGACAATAAACTAACTGAAGAGGCCGGGTGTGGCAGCTCATGCTTGTAATACCAACACTTTGGGAGGCTGAGGCAGGCGGATCATGAGGTCATGAGTTCAAGAGCAGCCTGGCCAACATGGTGAAACCCTGTCTCTACTAAAAATACAAAAATTAGCTGGGTGAGGTGGCAGGCACCTGTAATCCCAGCTATTTGGGAGGCTGCAGCACAAGAATCGCTTGAACGCAGGAGGCAGAGGTTGCAGTGAGCCAACATCACACCACTGCACTCCAGCCTCGAGACAGAGCAAGACTCTGTCTTAAAAAAAAAAAAAAAAAGGAACTACCAGAAGATCCCACCAGGTGTGTCCAGCTCCTGAAGCTACACTCTGGGCTATTAATTGTTGCCTCTCCAACCCCTCCTGCCCCCATCCACTACGAATGTGCATGTCCTGGCCCCTCAATATAGACCAAGGATCTAGAGAAAAGAGTTTGTATCATTTATATTTATATTTATATTTATATTTATATTTATATTTATATTCTCCATCCCGCCCCCTTCTCCACCCTACCAAAAAAATAATAGTTTTCCTAGCTCTGAGCAAAAATGAGCATTTGTTCAATAATTGCTGGACTGAATTAAACTTATCAAAAATGGAGTCCTCTTCCAGACCACAGCCTTCGTCATCATCATCATGGACAAATGTTTCATGAGACATCTACACTGTGCTAGAATCTAGAGAAGATATATAGATGCTTAAGTCTGGCTGATCTAGAAAGAGCTTCTAGATAATACTTCGGAGTAGGGCAGATTACAGAGTACCTCTGGAAATTTTTGCAAAACTGCCTTTTCTCGCCTCCTATCCCACACACACCCATGCACACTCATAAAGTATTCTTAGTTCAGATAAGGTGTTTCAGCCATAAATCCATCATGATGGGGCAAGAGGTTTTATTTAGCAATTATAGCGCTCCATTGCACAGCAGTTATCAATGCAAGGAGGAAAGATACTTGGCTTGCCTATCTCCTCATCTCCCAGCTCTGGCCGAGACACCTGTCAGGAGAAGCAGCAGCTACCTTTCAGGTCTGACATCTCAGAAGCCTGGCTGGGATGGGGCCGGCCCTGGGGCTGGGCAGGGTGCTTCCAGACAGAACTGGGACTGGGTGCCCTCCTCACATGGGAGCAGAGCATGGCTTTCAGAAGGAACCCTCCCCCCACCAAAAGCAGGGAATTCTCCTCCCCCACCGCCCCCCGCTTGATCCTTAAGAGAAGGAACTCACCCTGTCCTGTAAAGAAGAAATCTGGTCCTACAGTATGAGATCAGAAGGATTTTGCCCCTGGAGCTTTCTCAGGGATGGGAGGTCGGTATTCCAATGCCACGGATAATCGTCAGAGTCATTCTCATGGGAACTAAGCTATGCCTATCACTGTTAAGTTTGCAAAACACCTGCTATGCACTATCTCATTAGCTATTATTTCACAATGCTCCAATGAGGTCAGCAGGGCAAATGCTCTATACCCCTATGTTCACTTGAGTCACAATGAGATAAAGTGACTTGTTCAAGATCACACAATTAGTTAATGACGTATATTAGGTTGGATCATCTGAGGCTGCCAAAAAAGATGGACAACCCCTATCTTCTCCCTTTGACTTCAGAGGGCAAAGAGAAGCTGTGATTTGTGCCTTGGCATGGCAAAGCCCCCCAGTGGGGTAGGAGTCTCTCCGTCCACAGTGACCACACACAGCCTGCAAATCCATAGGTGCCTTGGTGGCTTTGGAAGAGGAGGAAGAGATGCACCTTGGACCTTCTTTATTCTCCATTCCTTTCTGTCCTTCAGGACCAGGCGGGTAGGTCAGCCCCAGTGAACTCTCAAATGACCACTGAAGGAGGAAGTGAGTGCAGAGTGTGATACCACTCACATCCCAGACTGTTTGCTCAGCTGGGAGGCGGTGTTGCAATTCTTCCTCCTGCAGAGATAACACCCTTCTCATGGCTCAGGCATCACCTATCTCCTCTAGGCTGCGCTCCTACTTGTCCATCTCTGCTTTGACCTTGTTTCCAGGATCCAGGAAGGACATGTGCATGTAGCTGCCTCCCCCCACTGCAATCTACAAGCCTGAAATTGGAGGTGTTCATTCCATTCCCCTGAGGGCCCCACTTCCTCTCACTTTCTCTCTCCCCAAGCTGGAAACCTCAGATCATTTCTAAATTCTTTATTCCCCTTTGCATTTCAATGAAGAGAAGTTTCGGCAATACATTTTATCACTTTCAATCTCATCGCATTCCATGCTTAAGGCTCAGAGAGACCTACAGAAAGAGCACTGTTGTTCACTCAGTGGGCAAAAGCAGGGAAGCCCAGCCCATTTGTAGTGGGAGTCTCTTCCTCTCCTTCATCTGTGATCCTGACTCTAGACCTCACCTCCAAGGTGTTGGAATGGTGTCTCTCCCCCTCACTATCCCGCACATAGCACAGTGCCCTGGTAAACATGAGGCCTCAGAAACTCTCCCTGCACCAGGCACTTCGAATGTAAGAGTTTTTTGTTTGTTTGTTTGTTTGTTTTTGAGACAAGGTCTTGCTCTGTCACCCAGGCTGGAGTGCAGTGGTGCGATCATGGTTCACTGAAATCTTGACCTCCTGGGTTCAAGCAACCCTCCCACATCAGCCTCCCCAAGTAGCTGAGACCAGAGGCATGCACCACCATGCCTGGCTAATTTTTGTATTTTTTGTAGAGATGGGGTTTCAACATGTTGCCCGGGTTGGTCTCAAATTCCTGGGCTCAAGTGATCCCCTCCTGCCTCAGCCTCCTAAGTTGCTGGGATTACAGGTGTAAGCCACCATGCCAGGCCAGGAACTTAATTGCCAGTCTGCCTTCTAGCATTCTCCAACAATGGGGAAAGAAACCAGAAAACAAACAGAAGGGACAGGTGTTTGGTTTAGAAACCACCTTCACTCTGTCTTGCTTCTTTTCATTTTTAAACCTATCTGCTGATTTTCTATTTTTGAATGAGTCTGACTCCATCTATCTACCCAGCCTTACTCCCTGACAGCTCCTGACAAACTCGCTCTGAACTATGGACACATAGATCTGGCTCCAGTGCAGTTTAACTGCACTGAACTATGTGTCCATCAGGCAATAAGAGTAGGCAAGCGGCAGGGTCTCCAGGGTGAGAATCATGAGCCCTGCCTGGCCTCTCTTCTCCCCAGTGCTGGAATTGCCATTGCCAGGGAACAATCTAGAAGACAGGATGGGGCTTCAAAAGCAAATGTGGCCAGGCACAGTGGCTTACGCCTGTAATCCCAGAATTTTGGGAGGCTGAGGCAGGTGGATCACCTGAGGTCAGGAGTTCGAGACCAGCCTGACCAACATGGTGAAACCCCCCCCCCCGCATCTCTACTAAAAATACAAAAATTAGCCAGGTGTGGTGGCGGGCACCTGTAAATCACAGCTACTCAGGAGGCTGAGGCAGGAGAATCACTTGAACCCAGGAGGCGGAGGTTGCAGTGAGCTAAGATCATGCCATTGTACTCCAGCCTGGGTGACAGAGCAAGACTGTCTCAGAAACAAAAAAAGGAAATGCACCTGGGAGAATTAAATGTTGACTTAAATTCAGGCTCAGGTGTAAATGACTGCTAGCAGGTTCTTTCCTAAGAGCTGATTGGTGATGAATGAGGAGGAGAAGGAGCACCCAGAGTCAAGGCAGTCAACAGGCTTTGGTGGACAGAGCACTGGGCTGAGTCTGGGGACAGGATATCTAGTCCCCAGTCTGCCTATAATTTATCTGATGCTTTTTAGGAAAGTTATCCTACCTCTTTGAGCCTCAATTTACAAATCTATAGCGGGTAATTCAATTCAACCAGGTAATCTCCAAGGTTCTTTTCAGATCTGGCAAACTGCGACTCCGACTCCGTGTTGCCTCTAGCCTACCCACATTTGTCTTAACCTTGCACTGTTCATTAACATTACCATGTGTGTGCCCAAAACTCCTGCTATTCAGACCAGAGTCAAACTCAATGCCTCCCAAGCAGATTTAGAAACCAGGGTCATCAAAACCCTGAGGAATGCAGAGAGAGACAGAAGTCTGAATCTCAATATACTCAATGATCCTTTGGAATCGCCACGGGGGTGGAGCTCCATTAACATGACATAAGACCATGTGGTCACACATATGAAGTTAGTCATCCCTCAGATTTGTGGAGTCATTTATCATGAGTCATCCCCCTTTCCTATCGCTTTTCTAATTTGATCTTCTCTAAAATGTAGGAAGCAGTCAGGGCAAGATGCTTCACCCCATTTCCTAGATTGAGAAACTGAGTCTCAGATGGAAGAATCGTAGGAAGTGAGTGGCAACTGAACCTCCAGTTCAGATCAAGTGAGGAGTCTTCATGTCCCATGCCACCACCACCCACTGCCACTTCCTTTCTTATTTTCCACCTCTGGTTCGAGACACAAAAATGAGGGAGAAAAAGGCCGAGGGAGGTAGCTCGGCAGGAAACTCTGGGTGAGTGATGAAGTCCACGGAGGCTCCGTCGCTCCTGTCAGCTCTCTCCGTTCTCCCTTCTGGAGCCAGAAACCTCGGACCACTGCCCTCCTACTGCAGCCTCCCGCCTGGGACAGCACTTTGTCCCCGTATGCAGGCAGCCAGTTCGCTACAGCAAGCCCCACAGCTGTTAGCTCTCATACACCCCTTCCCCTTCAGCTCTGCCTGGCCAAGGCCAGGCTTACTCTGGGATAATTACGAAGCAGGTGACCTCCACTCATGACTAATTGTGCAAGTAGGGTAGAGGTAAGAACAATCCCAGGAAAGGGAGCGGAGGCAGGGAGAGAGAGAAAGAGAGAGAGAGAGAGGCAGGGAGAGAGACAGACAGAGAGAGAGAGAGCACGCCACTCTAATAAGAGGGTAATTGCCCTGCTTAGGATTACAATCTGCCAACATTTCACTAAACTTTATGACACATGATGACAAATTAATAAGCTGGATGCCTCACTGTGTGCCTTAAACAGAACTTCCATGGGTTTCCTCCCATGCCTCCTCGTGCAGGGAGGTAACCCTCACAGCCAGAAAAACACAGAGGACTAGCCAAAAGAAAATAAAGTCCCCAGCAAGGTGTGGGAGAAGGGAGCCAAAAAGGTGGGGAAACTGGTTATTTCTGTTGTCAAAATGGCCCCAGCAATAAATCACCATTAATAATACTGTCATCTATC
Source organism: Callithrix jacchus (assembly GCF_049354715.1). Taxonomy (NCBI): domain Eukaryota; kingdom Metazoa; phylum Chordata; class Mammalia; order Primates; family Cebidae; genus Callithrix; species Callithrix jacchus. The sequence continues at coordinate 38,487,797 of NC_133514.1, forward strand.
AAAGAGGTGCTCTGGTTGCCAAGGCCTTTGAAGTGGCAGCACCTATAATTTCCCACCTATAAAAGGTACCTTTGTGCATATGTCATGCTGGAAGCTGAGAAGAGCAAGACACCAAGGAGTTCACACCGTCTCCACGCCCATCCCGATGGCGAGCCTGCTCCCTCCCTCACCCGAGATGGCCCGCGGCCTTCCTGACTTCATTCACTTACTGGAAGGCAGAGGGGCTGGGTGAAAGGAGAGGTGGGGAGTGCCAGGAGTGGCTGCATGTCCAGACAGATCCAGGAGCTCCCAGCCCCTCTCACCAGCCTAGCCGTGCTGTGATGAGGAGGGACCCCTCCCATCCTCCCTCTGCTCCAACCCCCAGGAGCGAAGGCCTCAGGGAGCCTAAGGTCTAAGACAATGTCTGTCAAACGGGAGCCCTGCTGGGCACAGTGGCTCACACCTGTAATCCCAGCACTTTGGGAAGCTGAAGCAGGTGGATCACCTGAGGTCACGAATTCAAGACCAGCCTGGTCAATACAGCAAAACCCCATCTCCACTAAAAATACAGAAGTTAGCCAGGCATGGTGGTGAGCACCTATAATACCAGCTAGTTGGGAGGCTGAAGCAGAATTGCTTGAACCTGGGAGGTGGAGGTTGCAGTGAACCAAGATTGCACCACTGTACTCCAGCCTGGGTGACAAGAAGAAACTCAGTCAGAAAATAAAAAAGGGAGCCCTGACACACTGTCACTAGGGCGTCTCTCCAAGTGTCTCTGCTAGGGATCGGGAAATTACAGGGGACATGGGACGTGAGGGTGCCTCACTTGACCAGAGTGGGAGGCCTGGCTGCCACTCACTGGCTGTGATTCCTCCATCTGAGACTTGGTTTCTCAATCTGGAAAATGGGGATGAAAATTCTTGCCTTGTCTACTTCACACAGTTCTACTGAGGAGCCAATTAGATTAGATAAGGGATGGGAAAGGGGAAACTAGATGGTCATCTTAATCCAGCTCCCCAGGAAGTGATTTTCACACACTCAAAGGTCTAAGAAGCACTGGCCCATGGTCCCTTCCCCTCTGCGGAACCAGGAGCATGAGCATCGTAGAAAGGTGGCTGTGACTGCCTCACCAGAAATTGATTGCCTCCCAGTTCTGGAGGCTGGAAGGCCAAGACCAAGGTGCTGGCAGGGTTGGTTCCTTCGCAGGCCCCTCCATGGATTGCAGGCAGCTGTCTTCTTTCCGCTTCTCACAGGTGCTCCCCTCTGCACTTGTCTGTGTCCACATTGCCCCTTATCCAACAAGGACACCATTCCTGTTGGACTAGGGCCCACCCTAATGACCTCATTTTAACCCAATTACCTCTTTAGAGACCCTCTCTCCAAATATAGCCACAGTCTAAGGCACTGAGGTTAGGACTTCAACATATAAATTTTGAGGGGGACAGAATTTAGCCCCTAATGGGCCTGAAAGCTCAGCCCAGAATGAGCCCTAGCCAGATAGAAAAAAAGGCCCTAAAGCCACTTAGCTGCTGCCAACATCTGAAACTCTCATTTCCTGATCCCTGGGATAAATCTTCTGAGTTAACCAAGCCCAGCCCTCTATTTCCCCACTGCATCTTGAGGGTGATTTGTCTTTAGATTTAAAGTAGGGATGCCAGGTGTGGTGGCTCATGCCTATAATCCCAGCACTGTGGGAGGCTGGGGCGGGAGGATTGCTTGAGGCCAGGAGTTTAAGACCAGCCTGGCCAACATAGTGAGACCCCATCTCTACGAAAAGAAAAAAAGTAATTAGCAAAAGTGGTGGCATGCACCTACAAAAATAAAGAAGTAAAAGAAAATAGGCCCACATCCCATCCAAGAGAAGAGGCTCCACCTTGGTCCCGCCTCCCAGTGAGGTCCTTTTGAGTGTCACTTAGAATCCCAAGGTATTTCTAAAAGTGAACATGTGTTGAGAATAACGTGTACTCTGTCCCCAGCACTGTTCTGAGAACCGATATCATTTCATCTGTACAACTACCTATGAGGTAGGAACAAACAAGGAAAGTGTTGGGTAATTTGCTCAAGGCCAACAGTCAGCAAGAGCCAAGCCTGGCCTGGAACCCACGTCTTTGTGACTCAAGCCCACGTCTTCATCGCAGATGCTTTTCTGCCTATAGATCCTCCTCTCTATACGTGGAGAGGCCAAGCCATCAAAGTTTGAGTGGCCTCTGCCACCTGTGATCACCTGAGGAGCCGCTAGGAGTTTAGGACTAGACTTTATTATTTTATGGAGGATTTATCTGTGGAGTATTGCTCAAAAACCATGATCATATATTTTTATGTGTTTTATATAGGTGCATGTGTAGTTTATTGATAGCGAGGTTTGCATGCATTTGTTCTGTGAATCAGCTCCAGCTGGAGTTCCTGGGAATCTCACTCAAAGATCTCAGGGTCTCTTTCTGCTGATGGCTCTCCCTTCCACGATCGGTCCCTTCCCTCTGCCTCAATTTCCATGTTAGTAAATGAAGGAGTTAAGCTATTTCTACAATCCCTTCCTTCCTTGGCATTGTTGATTCCTAGGAAGCCCTAAAGAGGAGAGAGGATGGTAAGAGTTTGCATAAATGTCCCTGCACCCCATGCTTGAAAACTCAAAGCTCAGCCCCAAGGCTTCCATGAATCTTGGAACATAGAAAAGGACTTCAAGACCCCATACCTATCAACAAGAGAGATTCCTGCTGCTTCAGCCCCTCCACCCCTTCACCTTCGCACTGAGGAGGCCCCCATCACCAGGAGGAAGGAAGCCTGCCCAGAAGGGGGGCACCCCCAACAGCCCACCAGCTCTCATGCCCAGCTGCCCCTGAAATCCTCTGATTCATTCATTTTCTCCAGCAGCCTTGACTTTGTCGTGTGTACCAGTCATGGAATCCCTGAGATGTCTACAAAACCCTGCAGTCACGGGCTCCATGCACACTCCAGAACAGTGAGGAGCTTCAAAAGCTAGGGAGCCCTTTCCCGATGCTTCCATGGGGTCTCAACGATTCCTGAGGCCTTGATGCTCTGCCAGGGATTGGCAGTTTGGAAATGGTTTCATGGTCTGGCTGTCCTAAGGATCTCTGGTTGTGTGACTGGGAACAAACCCTTCAACCTTCCAGGCACAGTTTTCTTCTGCAAAATGAGAGGGTTGGGTGCAAGATTCCTGAGGCCCTGGGGCCTTGCGGCTGAGTTTATGTCCCCCACTCCCTGTCCATCCATCTATGGAAGTACTCATAAAGTATTTCACAGCCACAAGGAAAAGGCACACAAGGTCCCCCAGCCCCCACACACACAGAGGAGCTGCACCCGCGCCCCTCCCTCAAGGCTGGGCTTCCTCCCCTTCAGCACACACAAGCTCTTCTAGGCCTCCCAGCTCTTTGCAGCAGAATGGAATGGCCCAGCCATGGCTTCTCAGAGGACAGCTTCTTGGCAGAGCCGACAGTGGGTGGAGTAGAGCACATTTTTTCCTTTGAGGTCCAAAGGGCTGTCAACCCTCTTCAGCTGCCCTGGGGCCCGACAGCCACAGAAAGAGATTTACGACCTGGAGAGCTTTGATCCGGGCCTCTGATAAACATCAGGAACAGCTCGACCCTAAGCCCCGAGGAGAAGGTTTATGGATCAGAATGCAGCCTCCTGGAGAAAACGAGCCCAGGAGGGGGTGCCCAGGGACAGACTGGCTCCTTAAAGTTCTCTCATCAAGCAGAGCCACTGCCATCCACCCTTGCCCTCCAGGAAGAGGGACACAGCTGGGTGGCTGAAGCCTTTGAACAAGAAGCAACACTGATCAGAGAAAGGTGAAGATCCTGGCAAAGGTTAAACTGGGGAAGGGGTGGAGGCGGTGGGCCCAGGCCTCTGAAATTCACCACCCTCGCTCACCTGTTCTTCCAAACAGCATTGCCCAGGTTTCTCTAAACCACAGACCAAGACAGCAGAGAGAGCATGTGCCAAATAAGATCTGAGCTGACAAAGGAATGTTTCATCCGTGGGTTTTGTTGTCCCTGTTCTTGTTGTTCTTGGTGATGATGGGGGTGGTTAATTGCTTGATTTTGTTTCATCCCTGCCTTCTTTCCAAAAGGACATGGGGCCGGGAGAGTATCTGTGTGGTCACAAAACCCTCATGGCTCTTTCCCATGCCCTCCACTTGGCCATGCGGGATGGCAGGGAATCCATGCACCCTCTTGGAACAGCCCCAGTCTTGCTGATTGAAAAGAGATCCCAGGAACAGAGCTATATCCAAGGTGAAGGAGGGGCCAGATGGTCTCCTCTGGATGCCACCTCAGATGGGTTACCTCGAGTTTAAGGTCTCAGCCACCTCAATAAAACTGTTCCCCTCTGCAAAGCAGCTTCTGCTCTGGGGAGGTGGAGTAGGTCTCAAAGCAAGGCCAGCAGGCAAGGTCTTCACTCTCCGGGGTCTGGAGTGTTCTATAGACATCGGGAGATGTCCATCCATCTAAAGAGACACTCTAGTAAACCTGCAACTCTTCATTGCACCCAACAGACCAGACTGTGGCCCACGCATGCAGGAATCAATACATATTTGCTGAGCACCAAATTGGGTCTAATAACCCTGGCCTGTCTCACAGGGTCATCCTGAGAAATAGCTGATGTCAGACGATGAGCGTGAGCAGCTGTTCTCCATTTGCACTCAACAAGAGAAAAGGGCCTTAAATTTCAGCGGGATGGATTAAGGTTAAACATTAAGAACAGCTTCCTGGCTAGGAGGGTTGTGAAACACTGTAATGTGTTACCAAGGGATGCTGTTAGACATTCCTCTCTCGATGAGACTTTAAAGAGGAAAGAGGTTGGTGATCTGCCCAGGAAGTTTTATTAGGAACTTTATTAGGTCATCTGGTCCATCTGCCTAACAGCAAGGGCTTGGACTAGACACCCACCAAGCAAGGCCTTTCAGGGCACAGGAGGGCCTCCACAGTTCTTCACAATAAGGCTGAAAAACTCCCTGGGCCCTAGACAGTGAAAAGAGAAATCAGAGCCAACAGCAAGGCCACCCTTTTGGACCTGATTTCAAGCTTCGGCTAGTGTTGGTCACCCGTAAGAGGGAGAAATGTGATTCTCAAACCCTCCAGAGACCAAGACAATAATTTACCAACCAGCACCAAGTGAGGCTTCCTCACCTTCAGGAACCTGGAAAGCCAGGTCAGCCCCTGGCATTCCAAGGGCAAGCAGGTCACCGGTTTTGATGGGTGGGAGCGAAAGGCAAACAGTAAGATCACACATCTGGCTGGGCATGGTGGCTCACACCTGTAACTCCAGCACTCAGGGAGGTCAACACAAGACCACTTGAGGCCAGGAATTCCAAACCATCTTGGCCAACATAGTGAGACCCCATATTAACTAAAAAAAAAAAATTAGCTGGGCACGGTGGTGTGCACCTGTAATCCCAGCTACTCGGGAGGTTGTGGCAGGAGGTTGGCTTGAACCCAGGAGTTTGAGGGTGCAGTGAGATGGAATCATGCCACTGCACTCCAGCCTGGGCAACAGAGAGCAACCCTGTCACAAAACACACACACACACACACACACATCTTATTGCCAGTGGAACACTCCACCCATTTCCCATATGGGGAGACTGGGGCCTTAATATGAGCAATGTCTTCACGTCAGTACTTTGTATCAGAGTTAGGACTGGAAAACCCTGGTTAGGGGTCTGACTTTATCATTCACTACTTGTGTGACCTCAAGCAAGTCATTTTACAACCTCAGGCCCTCAGTAGCCTCCTCTACAAAATGGGCAGGTTACAATCAGGAAATCTAACACACGGAGCACTATCATCAAGTCCAGAGCGCCATAGATGGAAAGCAATTGCCTTTGTTGCCATCACTCTCACTTCTAGTCCTTTCTGTTCATCCAACTGCTGTCAATGTAGCCCTTTAACTTAGAGGAGATACTTCTAAGTTCTCAGATTAACAGAAAAGTAAAATATTTAATCTTTAAGACCATGGAAGGTATCTCATCGGTCTTAGTCATCATTCCATCCAAGCCACTTGTTTTGCAGATGAGATAGGAGAGTATCCACAACACTCAGAGAAAGACAGCAGAGAACACCCTAGACAGAGGTCAGGGGTGGGGAGGAAATGCCAAGGATAAGCTTGCTTGACCTCTCAGTGCAGCTCCCTGGCCCTAGGTATAGTTTTCAACTCATTAACCTGAAATCCTAGGTATGCTAAGTCATTCTTTGGCCTCCATTTCCTTCGTAGCCTCTGTTTACACAGCCCCCAAGTTGCCTGGTCTCGGGGTTAGCACCTGGGGCAGAGGGGGGTCTCACAAAATCATTCTTGACTAACCTGATGAACCCCAGGAATCTTCTAGTCTCTCATCATCTTCAGCCCTCCCCACCCATTCACCTTCTGTTCCGTCCCACCCCTGTCTCTATAAGGTCAATTTCCACCCAAGGCAAGAGCAACTCAATACAATACAAGGACATTTGGCGAGCAACTATTATTTACAAGACTCTTTGTAAGCAGATATTATCTAATTTGACCCCCTGCAGCCATCACAGGAGATAGTTATCATCACTCACCTTTACAGATAAGGAAGCCATGAATCAGAGGTTAACCAACATGAGCTAGTGACACAAGTAGCAAAAGTGGCACATCTGGGGGTTAAATTCTGGTCTCTGAGGCCCCAGCGCCCATCCTCTTTTGAGGGGGCAGCTGCTCCCATCCCAGACCTGGGATTCCATCACTCTTCCTAAATGTTTCTGACACTGTCTGCTAGTTCTGATGCTGCAGCCTTCACCTTTACCCCAGGCCTGAGTCCTCCTCTTGGGGAAATCCTGTGTCTCCTGGGATCAACAGAGTCACCTCCCTATTCCCCAGTTCCTGAAGTTCCATGGTGAATAACAGACATGACGTAGGGTGGCTTACTGACCAGGATTTTCAAGCATCCAGATTCTATGAGAGCCCTCTGCCTATCTGGAGGGTATGTTCCCTCACTCCCTTGCCTGGATGACACCACATCTTTGGGCTATGATATAGAAGCAGGAAAGGACTCCTTGCAAGGCCCACTCATCCTAGAGCATGTCACCTGCCTGTTGTTGCACTTGGCCAGATTCCCCTTAGTCAAGCCCAGACTAAGGCACGGCAACCAGGCCTGCTGGAGACAACTCCAGATAGGGCCACGGTGGCACAGCAGCAAAGAGAAGAGAGCCAGGCACGATGGCTCATGCCTGTAATCCTAGGTCTTTGGGAGGCCAAGGCAGGCAGATCACCTGAAGTCAGGAGTTCAAGACCAGCCTGGCCAGCATGATGAAACCCTGTCTCTACCAAAAATACAATAAATTAGCCTGGCATGGTGGTGCACACCTGTAATCCCAGCTATTCGGGAGGCTGAGACAGGAGAATCGCTTGAACCCGGGAGATGGAGGTTGCAGTGAGTTGAGATCGCGCCACTGCACTCCAGCCTGAGTGACTGAGTGAGAGTCTATCTCAAAAAAAAAACCAGAGCAGACTCGGGTCACACTGACTAGCTGGGAGCTCTTAGCAAGTTCCCTATGTACACCTCAGTTTCCCCATCTATGAAATGGAAGTATAAGTACCTACCTCATAGAGTTCTGATGAGAATGACATGAGCTAATGTTTGTGAGCAATTAGACCAGAGCCTGGCACCTGGTTAGTACAACCTACATGTTATTCAACAAGAGTAAAGGCCTCTACTCTGAAGTTTGAAAACCACAGGCCGGGAATCCAGTCACAGGCTCAGGGAATCTTAAGGTTGGAGGGAACCACCTTTCTCCCAGTGCAATTGTCCTTGCTCCCACAGCACCCACAGGTGAGCCTGCAGCCTCCGGAATACCTGCAAGGATGAGGAGTTTACTACCTTACAGGCAGACTAGCTCAAGGTTCAACAATTTTCATTTTGTTTTTTTACCTTGAACAAAAAGCAGCCTGCCTGAAGCTTCCATCTACCAGCCTGTGCCCTGAGTCCCAGAGCCTCCTCCCTTTCCCGTGACAGCTCAGCCCCGCATTCCCTCCTCGCCCTGCTCTGGGCACCCTCAGCTGTGCACCATGATTAGCAGGCAGTTTCCATGCTGGCGCGTCATGCAAACCAGCCCAGTGCATTTTTCCCGGCTCCCCACACCTTCTCTCTCCTGAGCCCCCAGGCCAGCATACCAGCACGCACACCGGTGTTGACAGCTCCCAGGACAGCTCAGCCAGGCAGGGCGTGGTCCAGAGCCAAGTGGATGGTGCCTGGGGACAAAGTAGAGCATGTGGGCTCTGAGAAAAGCCTCCAAGCACATGGCCCAAGACAGAGAAGGGGAGGCTTGTTCCAGAATCTGCCTTAACATTGAAAAATGGACAGGGGAGGGGGATCTGGGAGGCACTAGGCAGTCTCCAGACCCTTTGAAGGGCTTGAGCATCTGGGCTGAGCAGTACCGTCTTCTTCCATTCCTTTAATCAATGTGAAAATGGGTGGGAAGGATAATGCAGAGTCTTCAATACTTAGGCACAAGTGAAACTGATGTTTTTTGAGGGGTCAGTGACAGTTTGGGTTCCCAGAGTGAAAAAACATTTTGGCAAACAGAAGAAAGGGCACCACAGGTAAAGACTTGAATAAACTCCCTCCACTTCTCAGCTTGCCTGGAAGGACGGGAAAGGAGAAGATGGAGAATATTTATTTCAGGGTCTACCATGTGCTAGGTACTGCCCTTAGCCATTGACAGAAATTAACAACACTAAGATAGATAACATAGTCTCCATTTACAGAGGAGGAAATCAGTACTCAGAGAAGTGACGCAGCATGCCCAAAGACACAAAGCTTACAAGGGGTGGGGCCGAAATCAAACTCAGGGCCAGCTTCGTGCAAGGTCCTTTCCACTATGTGGGTAGGTCACACTGCTTCCCAGGTGCTACCAGTGCTGAGAGCCTCCTCAGCGGGCTGGGGAAAGCTTCTCTCTCACACACAAATACACGTATGCACACACCATTCATGTACAAATATATGCACACACACACTCATGCACACACATTCATGGACACACACATACACATGTACATACTCATGGACACACAATCATGCACACACGTACACACCCACACACATGCACACACTCATTACACACATACGCACACTAATATGCTCACATTGCCTAACCAGGATCCAGAGACCCGACACCAATGCTAGGACCCCAAACTCAAACCAGATCACCTGGTTCAAGCCTTGGCCCAGCCTCTGGCTAGCTTGGTTACCTCTCTATATTAACACCTACCTCACTGGGTTTGAGGGATGATGAAATGAGTTACTATTTGTAATGTAGTTAGAACAGTGAGCAAGCATGTGTCATACATGCAGGAGCGTGACAGAGAGAACCCAAATAGGCCAGAGGAGGCCAGGCCACAGGAGGCCAGGCAGAGGGTCATCCAGGTCCCCATCTCAAACCAGGAGGGGCCAGATGAAGCCCTCACCACTTTTTCAAGCCAAACATCCTGGAAAGGGGAAGCAGTCCAGCTGCAGCTTTGAGCAAGGCTCTCCTGAACAAATGGCAAATGCTCCTGGGCTCTCTGGGGACACAGGGACTTCATCCCAGCTGCTTTCAAAAGCTTGAGCTGCAGGTTCTAAGCTGCTCAGTGCTCAGCCCAGAACAAGGTGGCATCCAGTAAAACAGCCTTCAGAGGAAGGGGACAGCAGGGCACCAAGGAACCCTAGCCACAGGAGTACCCCAGCCCTGGGTGAGTTTGAGAACATACGCCCAAGGTGAGGGCAGCAGACAGGGGCAAAGGGAAGGAAGTGGGGGCAAAAGAAAGGAGGCAGGGTCCTGAGGGTACCCTCTAAAGGGAACTTCAAGCCAGGCCTCCCTGAGTCCAGGGCCCCACGAGCCGCTGGCCCATCAGACACAGACATTCCTCCACTCAGAGTAGGAAAAGCAATTCTTTTTAAATTTTTTTTATTTTACTTTAAGTTCTGGGTACCTGTGCAGATCTTGCAGGATTGTTACATAGGTATACACGTGCCATGGTGGTTCGCTGCCTCCATCCCCCCATCACCTACATTAGGTATTTCTCCCAACGTTATCCCTCCCCAGTCTCCCCACCCCCTGCTATCCCTCCCCTAGCCCCCCACCCCCAACAGACCCTAGTGTGTGATGTTCTCCTCCCTGTGTCCATGTGTCCCCATTGTTCAACACCGACTTATGAGTGAGAACACGTGGTGTTTGGTTTTCTGTTCTTGTGTCAGTTTGCTAAGAATGATGATTTCCAGATTCCTCCATGTCTCTGCAAAGGAAGTGAATTCATCCTTTTTATGGCTGCATAGTATTCCACGGTGTATATGTGCCACATTTTCTTTATCCAGTCTTTCTTTGATGGGCATTTGGGTTGGTTCCAAGTCTTTGCTATCGTAAACAGTGTCACAATGAACATACATGTGCATGTGTCTTTATAACAGACTGGTTTACAATCCTTTGGGTATATACCCAGTAATGGGATTGGGAAAAGCAATTTTTTTGTTGATTTTAAAAAAAGTTAATTTAGGGGATATAGGTGTAGTTTTGTTCCATGGATATTGCGCGGTGGTTAAAATCTAGGCTTTTATGGCGCCATCACCTGAATAGTGTGCATTGCCCCTAGTGAGTAACTTTTCCACCGGGCTCAGTGGCTCACACCTATAATCTCAGCGCTTTGAGAGGCTGATGTGGGCGTACCTCTGGAGCCTGGGAGTTCAAGAGCAGACTGGGCACCATGGCGAGACCCTGTCTCTACAAAAAAATACAAAAGTTAGCCTGGTGTGGTGGTGAACTCCTACAGTCAGAGCTACGCAGGAGGCTGAGGTTCCTGCCTCAGGACTGCCTGAGCCCAGAAAGTCAAGGCTTCAAGGAGCCATGATCATGCCACACACTCCAGCCTGACCAACACAGTAAGATCCTATCTCAAAAAAAGTAGTAATTTATCACCCCTCATGCTCCTCCCCTCCTCCCATCCTTCTGAGTCTCTAATGCCTGTCCTTCCACACTCTGTCCCTGCATTCACATTATTTAGCTCTCACTTATAAGTGGGAATATACCGTATTTACTTTTGTTGCTGAGTTAGGAAATGCAGCTTTTAAACTGGGTTCTTCTGTCATTCAACTGTCAGGCAGGGAAGACACCAACAAGAGAGCCAAAGACAGACAGAGATGGACAGAGAGAGACCCGCACTGATAGGCAACGAGTGCTCTTAGACATTTGGGGCCTTCTGATTTATTAGCAAACATCTGGATTCCTGATTTCCAGCCCAGTGTGGAAAGGAACTGACAACTCATGATCAATTCAGTCCAGCTTAGCAACTACTCGCTGGGCACCTGCCATAGACGAGGTCTCTAGGGAGGCACAAAGATGAATTAGACGTGGCCCTTTCCTCCAACAGCTTACAGTCTAGTTGAGGAGATGGAGAGCACACAAAGTATTATAAAAGAGACACAGTCACTGCTAGAGAAGAGATTCAAACGAAACGTCACGGAAGCCCAGGAAACAGAGGTGCGGCAGGGAGGCTGAGAAGTGCGTGTGTTTGCTTGCTGGAAAGGGATCTGGACTATTCATCAAAAGACTTAAGCAATGTTCATAACCTTTGACCCAGAAATTCCACCTTTAAGGGTCTATTTGGAGGACATAATCAGAGGTATGCATGAAGATTTCTATGCAAAGACATATTTATGTCGTTTTTAACAGAAAAACATGGGGAACAAATCACATGTATAAGAAGCATATTGTATGTGAAAGGGGTGGAGAGGAGAAAGTCTTTCAAGCAGAGAAAAGGGAATACGCAGAGATGTTGTGGCAAGAGCAGCAGCTTCAAGGACTAAAAGGAGGCCAGCATAGATGGATGAGAGGAGGATAGAGAGAGAGAGAGTGTGTCAGTGGCACTCAGAGAGCAGGATGGAGACCTAACCATGCAATCTTGCAGTGAGGGTTCTGGTGGCCATTCTGAAGGCCATGGGAAAGACAGCTTTGCCATATTTTCCATGGTGAGGGAGCCATGATCGTGTCTGTGTTGCCCTGTGGAGAATGCATGCTAGGGCATCAGGCACCTAAGTGTTGTACACGTATTTGCTTATTTAATCCTCCCCATCTTAGGAAACAGGGAAGCTGAGACTCAGAGAAGTGAAGCAACTTCCCTAAGGTTGCACAGCTTGGAAGAGGCGAAGCCAGGCAGTCTACCCCCAGAGAACTTCAGCGCTGTGCTATCTGAATAGAGCGGAGAGTGTGGATCTGGGCAGACCAGTCAGGAGCCACTGCAGTGCCCCCAGGATGGAAGCGTGAGAGAAGCGGACTACAACCGAAGAGAAAGGCGAATCAGAAGGACTTGGTGATAGAAGAGGGTGAAAGGGGTGGGGAGGGGGACACAGAGTGGGAGGGAAGGGCCAAGAGTAACCGCCAGGCCTCTCACTTGCACTTCACTGATTTGGAGGAAACTGAAGTATGTTAATTACAGAGACACATACACCATGCACACCCAGGAGACGTAGTTGTGTATTGGGCAGAGAGAGCAAGAATGAAAGGAAAGATAACAAACAGAAAACAGTGGCTCTCTTTCAGAGGTAGGATGATGAGTTATTTTTATTTTGTCTTTACACATGTCTACATTTTCTAAATTTCCTACAACTGGCATGTATTATTTTCATAACCAGAGTAAAATGAGTTACACCTCCAAATTATGCATCAGGATCTGTAGAGTGTCGATACCCTGCAATGTGCTTGGTTGTGCCATAGGGATGTTGGCTATTTCCATTCACAAGGTATTGTCTGTAGGCATCCCTTGAAGTGTGGGGCCATCAGGGTGTCAGCTTCAGGCAGCAAGTGACAATCACCCCTCCACAAGCCCCCCAGTATTGCAACCCACCCAGCTCTTCAAAAGCTGCAGAAGCCCGTGCATGGCAGGCTCCACCCAGAGCCTAAGGGCAGATGTTTGATCGAATTCTCATTAGGAATTCCAGACCTCTCCAAGAGATCTTAGCTTTCTGCAGAGGAGTGAGTAACACAAGTCCAGCCGGACCTAGAACCAATCACACCATTGACCTCTTGGGCTCAATGACAGATGAATTCTTTGTGGCCCCTCAGGGGGTGGCAAGAGAGTCTCCCCTGGGCCCCTGAGAATCTCCACATTCCTGCTTAGCTTCCTCTCCAGGGGCGAGCCCAAGCCTGGCAGGGCCAGGTGGGATGAGGGCAGCTTCCTCACAGTCTGGATGGGAAGAAGGGAAAACATCATTCCTCTAACACCATCCTCTGGAGAACGGGAGGGAGGGTCAGAGGCCAGGGCCTCAGACAGAGACTCCAAGAGCTCAGGAGAGCCCTGGCCTCAGAGCCTCGAGATCAGGAGTCTGGGGGTCACCCATAGTATCCCAAGGGAGTGAAGTGAGCTCCCTGTGACACTGTTGGGGGATGGGAGAGGCTAAGGAGATAGGGGTTCCGCATGACCCCAGAAGAAGATGGGCATCTGCCTGGCAGGGGCTTCTGCAAGACACCAGCTGCCTTCGCTACAGTTGGAGGGACTCCTGGTTTCTAGAAAGAGTAGTGGTGGCTGTAGAGTCAGCACATCTTAGTTCAAAATCAGGCTGGATTCCATGTTTAAAAATGGTGATTCTGGCAGCCGACTCATGGGGTTATTGAGGTCACAAGAACCCAAGGGGAAGCCACTGTGGTTGGCATGTGGACTCACGCAGTAGAGGTATATTCACACAGTAGCTCTATGGGATTTGTTGCTGGGTAATGCTTCACAGTGGCCTGACCCCAAGAGCAAAGAATAAGCCCACACATACCATATGCACAGTTGTCAATATTCACTTTTTTTAAAAAACGTTGATTTTTTTTTTTTTTTTTTGACAGTCTCACCCAGGCTGGAAGGCAGTGGCTCAATCTCTGCTCACGGCAACCTCCACCTCCCAGGTTCAAGCAATTCTCCTGCCTCAGCCTACCCCTGAGTCCTGGGACTAGAAGCACCTACCACCACATCCAGCTAATTTTTGTACTTTTAGTAGAGACAGGGTTTCACCTTGTTGGTCAAGCTGGTCTCAAACTCCTGACCACAGGTGATCCGCCGGCCTTGGCCTCCCAAAGTGCTGGGATTACAGGCATGAGCCACTGTATCCAGCCTGATTTTTTTTTTAAGAGACAAGGTGTCACTATATAGAGATCCTCCCACCTCAGCCTCCTCAGTAGCTGAAACTATAGGCACACCCCACTGCACCTGGCAATATTCACACTAACAGTTGAATACATAAGTATAATCATAACCGCTTAAATACACATAAACATGCATAACCTGTTTACTCCCAAACATTCTGTAGTCATATGTAATTCATCATAACTTAGGACAATTTGTAACTTATGAAGGGCTTTCCCCCTGAGCCTTATCTCATGTGATTACCAAGGATTATCCCATGTGTACTCTCTGCATGACGAGATAGATAATGTAATTATTATTACCCAGTTCCTAGGCAAAGCAACTGAGCTCAGTGCAACTGAGACTCCCAAAGACACACAATGAGTAATCGGCAGTGTCCAATTTAAATTCAATTCCAAACAAACACCACACACGTACCCATGACATATAAACATTCGTATCTCCTTCACAGCAAGTTGAAGTGCCTTAGCTTCCCAAAAGAATGCTTGAAATCAACCCTGAGAGTCAATGGAGAGGCACACCCCCACCTTCAAGCCGACACACACAGCTGAGACTCAGATCCCCCTTCTTAATCCCCAGCCTTTATCTGGGACATTCTTTCCACCCAGGCCACCAACCTCCGATTCCTCTCCCCTAACCAGCCCCGGCCCACACACTTTCTCTCTTCTCTGATGTCCCACTGTGCAGTCCCTTTTTTGCAGCTCAGCCTTCATGGTTCTCTAGTTGCTTCTCTCTGCTTAAAATGTAAAAGCCAGGTCTCAAAAAGAAAAGTCAGAGCCAGGACTCTGCAGTCAGCCAGATATGGACTAATGTCCTATCTCCCACTCTTCCTAGCTGCGTGGCCCTGGAGACACTGCTTAACCTCTCCAAGCCTACTCTCTTTGCCTATAAAAGGAAGGCAATGATAGTACATACCCCGTAGTTATGAGAACTCTATGTAAGAAAACAGCATCTGACACAAAGCAAAAAAGCTCGATATTAACAATGGACACAGTTCTCTTTTTCCAGCAAATGGCAACTCACTGGAAATTGGACCTATTCTTTTTGGTACCCCTTTAAAGGCCCTAGCGCAGTTCTGGCCACACCAAGTTGTCAGCTATGTCAAGATGGGCTCCAACTCAGTCACAGGCTAGCTGTGGCACTTCAGCTAGTGGAACTTTAGGTGACTCATTTCACCTCTCTGGGCCTCAGTTCTCTGAGTTGGTGAAGCTGCACCAAACCCACTCCTAACCCACAGTACAGAGCGGACTGGTGAACTACACTCTCAGCTGCAGCTGCAAAAGCGAAAGTTAATTGCACCATAGGGCGTGACTCAGAGGTCACAACTGGCTCCACCAGGTCCTGGCTCCACCTTGAGCAAGTCACACATCTTCTCCAAGCATTCGTTTTCTCATCCATAAAGTGAGGATAGTGATGTGTTATAATAATTAAATGGCATAATGCCCACAAAATTCCTGGCATGTGATGGACACATAATAAATGGCCTTGGTGGTGGAAGTCATTGTTATTATTATTATTATTCCCAAGAGTGAAGGAGGGAGAAGGTACAGAGAATTCAAGCCACAATTGCTCTGACAGCAATGACTTAGGAGAAGAAATGGTAGTAAAAATGTGAGGAAGTGTCATTAGGCAAACCCCAGAATACTCATGGCCTGAGCCCCACGCCCTTGCCAGCCCCCCTCCCACCCCCCAAGCATGCACAAAGAAACTAAGCAGCTTGTCATCCTCTATTTGTCAACCAGAAGGTCCACAGTGCTCTAGGTTTTAGCTCCAGCTTCTCCAGTAGAGGTGCCGGCCAAGTGAGGCACAGACCCCGAGTGGCCGCTACGAAGCATGGCCCCTGTCGGGGTTGAAATCAAAGCCCCTGTGCCCCTGGGACCCATCCGCCTGCCTGAGGCTCATCTCCAAAGAGCAGAACTGCCTGTCACTGCCTGCAGGAGACCAGCGGCCTTCTGGAGTTGCTGGGCTGAACAGGAGCAGCCCAAGCTTGTCTGAGAGCTGTCCCCAGCCGGGAGGCCCAGGGCACCTCTGTGACCCTCAGGGGGAGGGTCTAAGGGGAGAAGAGGACTAAAAGAATCTCTCAGGAACCAGGAGAGGAGTCAGGCATGAAACGCTTTTCCCAGCCCTGGCACTTCCAAAGCCTGCTCTGACCCCACCCTCCCCTGAGGCCACGCCACAGCCGAAGCTGACTCAAGCCTGACTCCATGCCAGCCCTCAAGTGTCGCCTTGAGTATGGGGAACTCAGCAGCTCCAAGGTTCTGACCTTCCTGCTAGGGCCACAACAAACACCTGTCACCAGCATGAGTGCTAATGACAGGCCCGAGTGAGTGGCATTAAGGTTAACACCTGCATTAGTGGTGTGCCCTTCGAAGGTCAGTGGTGCCTATTTAAGCAGCCTGGGGGGAGGACGGGGGTAGGGACAAGCCACCAGCCAATCTAAGCAGGTGGCTCTATTACTTGTGCTAAAGCTCTCCCCAGTCATCCATGTAATTGAAGTAACTCAGGGGATTTTCTCTCCTACACCCTGGAGCAGAGCAGGAAGAAGGGGAGAGGGAGGACCAATTTGCCTTAAGTGGCCCTGCTGACTTGCCGCTGGGCAGGTGGGCTCTCCCTGTACATAGGGGAGTAGGGGGCTTGTTGAGGCTGACACCATGGCTCCTGGAAATGTTCTTCTGCCATTAACTGTGCCCTAAGCCCTGAATCATCTTATCAAGTCAAATCTCTCATCAGCTCTGGCCTGCTCCTGTCTGTTCACTCAAGCAAACTTTCTCCCCCGGGGTGCTCCCAGCTCAGCTTCCAGGCCTTCTCATCCTCACTGCCACATCCTGCCCTTGCCACCCTCAGAGAGCCCACCTGTCTCTGTTTTGGGACTTTAACGTAGCTCATTACTTTAGGACAACAGGACAGATTTAAACAAAAGGCTTGCCCAAAGCAGAAATCATCACCAAAGTGTGGGTCTGAGACTAGACAGGAGGAAGCACTGGGCAGCAGCTCATATTTATAAATGCCACGTGCCTTGGAGGTTCTTTAGGAAGAGTAAGCCCTGATCATTTTCCTTCTAGTCATTTAACAGTGGAGAAAGATCTATGAAGGGTCTATTTTGTGCCAGACACAGAACAAGGTACTGGGAGGAAAAAGACACAGTGCCCCCAAAAGGGAACTGAGGGAGAGTTGGGTGGGCAAATGTGAGTATTTAAGCATCCCTGCTCTGTGGCTTTGGACAATTCCCTCAACCTCTCTGAGCTTTCTCATTGATAAAACCAAGGTGATAATAAAGTGAGGATTACATGAGCTCATAGCCTTGGCACATACCTAGTGCCAAGTTTCCTGCTGCAAAAGAAATACTGGAAGACACCAAAACAGAGGTGCAGGCAAGGAGTTTTGGAAGCAAAAAGGAAGGTGAGACCATGGCCCGTGGGGAGAAGGAGGAAGGCTTCCTGGAGGTTGAGAAGATCTGGATGTAAGGCAATGAGAATAACACATTCCCATGTGAGGAATGGAGAAATCAGGGACTCCATAGATGAAACAAGCCATGACAGGTGTTCCTGATGACAGCATGCCTGGATGACCCAGGAATTTTTTTCTTTTTTTTTTTTTGAGATGGAGTCTTGCTCTGTCACCAGGCTGGAGTGCAGTGGCACCTCCGCTTCCCAGGTTCAAGCAATTCTTCTGCCTCAGCCTCCCAAGTAACTGGGACTACAGCCTCCCGAGCAGCTGGGACTTAGTAGAGACAGGGTTTCACCATATTGGCCAGGATGGTCTCAATCTCTTGACCTCATGATCCACCCGCCTTGGCCTCCCAAAGTGCTGGGATTACAGGCGTGAGCCACCGCGCCCAGCCTGTAAGAGGAATTTATACAAGGATAGCCTCTCCATTTCAAGAAATTAGAGTAGCTAATAAAACTACTCTATGCTGATTGCTTAGGGGTCTGTGCACGCTGATAAAGGTTGGGTGGTGTTATGATGGTAAGAAGATGTCGTCAGGAATAAACCAGAGACCTCCTTGAAGGTGCCATGGCCAGGTGGGAAGAGGACAGCATCTGAACCTCACTTGCTGCCCCACGCCCCCAGTGTCCTGGGATTCTCCAAAGCCTGCCCCAAAGGGCCCAGGCACCAAGCCCTTCCATCAGCAAAACAGAGGAGAGAAAAACAATGAGTCAGCAATCTTCAGAGTTTAAATTGCACCCTTTGTGTCCCACGTGCGGTTTTATTACCCATCCCACATAGTCTATTTCTCCTCTTCTCACAGGCCTTTAACTCACCTCATGAGACCATTTTCAAGATGGGGAAAACTGAGCTACAGTCACACAGTTTAGCTCAACACAGAAACAAGCAGCCGTGATCACGGTAACAGGTCATATTAATACTTACTGCACCCTAGCTGAGTACTAGGTATGGGCCACAGCTATGAGCTCATGTCAGCCCCATCTCTGTATCATCTGTTTAACAAATGAGAAAACTCAGAGAAGTTGAGGGAATTGTCCAAAGCCACACAAACAGTTAATTGGTGGGGCAACTCTCAAACCAGCCTTTTTTGACCCAAGATATCAAGGGCAGTTTTTACCTGATACACCCAGATGCAAATGGGCTCAAAGACCAGAATCTGGACTGCCACGGCATGAGAATGACAGTGACCCCCGGGCAGCAAAGACTGCAGGAGTGTGTGGGAATCCAATATACTTCAGAGATCACCCCCATCTTTGCGGGAGAGAGAAGTTTTCAAGGACAGGCAGGGAAGAAAGCCCCAGGGTTTAACCCTGTATCATTCAGTCTAAAGGTGGATTCCAGGGCACAGAGAGCCATGAGATAAGAAGGGAAATGGAAGCCGTAAACCTTCCCCTGCACAGAACGCAGGGAACCAGGCAGGAAACGAGGCCGGCAGCTGTGCAGCCCTCCACTCATATTTCACGGGCAAGACGACAACAATTGGACATGTCACTCCCAAAAACCAGAAACACAAAGCAATCTGAGACGAACTTTCAGAATGATGAAACAAATAGCCATGTTCGTTTTATACACCAAATAAATCACACCAAAATGATAGTTGTAACTCCCAAAAGTACACAGAGAATTGATTTTATTATGACACTTATCATGATGAACGGGTGCACCCCAGGACGGGCCATCTGAAGTGGCGGCTGCTTAACCCCTGCCCTCCCAGGCCTGGTCCCTTCCCCGAAGAGTCCCCCAGCTGTTCTCGAGGCCCCAGTACACAAAGCCTGACTGCCAGGCTGAGCCCTGGCCCTGCACCATGGGGCCCATGTATGTGGGCACACCAGCAGCTTCCAAAGTGCTGGGTGAGTCCAGACCAAGCTCCCACCTAAAACAGAAAGGGGGCTGGGCATGGTGGCACAAGCCTGTAATCCCAGCACTCTGGGGGGCCAACGAGGGCCCATCACTTGAGTTCAGGAGTTCGAGACCAGCCTGGCCAATATGGTGAAACCCCATCTCTACTAAGAGTACAAAATTAGCCAGGCATGGTTGCATATGCCTGAATTCCCAGCTACTTGGGAGGCTGAAGCAGGAGAATCACTTGAACCTGGGAAGCAGAGGCTACAGTGAGCCAAGATCCCACCAGTGCACTCCAGCGTGAGTGACACAGCGAGACTCTATCTCACAAAATAAAAGTAAAATAAAATTTTAAAAAACAGAAAGAGGCTCACTGGCCAGCTGCCCATCTGAGTGAAGGGAGGAAAGGCCTGGCGTTTGCCATTAATTGCCTACTTAATCTTTTTCTTTTAACTTTTCTTTTAGGTTCAGGGGCACATGTGCAGGTTTGTTATAAGGATTTGGTGTACAGATTATTTTGTCACCCAGTTGAGAAGCATAGTATGCAACAGAGACGTTTTTAAATCCTCATCCTCCCACCCTCCACCCTCAAGCAGGCCCTGGTATCCACTGTTCCCTTCTTTGTATCTATGTGTCTTCAATGTTGAGTTCCCACCAGTGAGTGAGAACCTGCAGTATTTGGTTTTCTGCTTCTGTATTAGATAATGGCCTATATGTTGTCTATGATATACAGGTAGATAATGGCCTCCAACTCCATCCATATTGCTACAAAGAGCATGATCTCGTTCTTTTTTATGGCTGCATAGTATTCCATGGCATATACGCCTATGTTATGGCTGCACAGTATTCCATGGCATATACGCCTATTTTATGGCTGCACAGTATTCCATGGCATATACGCCTATGTTATGGCTGCACAGTATTCCATGGCATATACGCCTATGTTATGGCTGCACAGTATTCCATGGCATATACGCCTATTTTATGGCTGCATAGTATTCCATGGCATATACGCCTATTTTATGGCTGCACAGTATTCCATGGCATATACGCCTATGTTATGGCTGCACAGTATTCCATGGTATATACGCCTATTTTATGGCCGCACAGTATTCCATGGCATATACGCCTATTTTATGGCTGCACAGTATTCCATGGCATATACGCCTATTTTATGGCCGCACAGTATTCCATGGCATATACGCCTATTTTATGGCTGCACAGTATTCCATGGCATATACGCCTATGTTATGGCTGCACAGTATTCCATGGTATATACGCCTATTTTATGGCCGCACAGTATTCCATGGCATATACGCCTATGTTATGGCTGCACAGTATTCCATGGCATATACGCCTATGTTATGGCTGCACAGTATTCCATGGCATATACGCCTATTTTATGGCTGCATAGTATTCCATGGCATATACGCCTATTTTATGGCTGCACAGTATTCCATGGTATATACGCCTATGTTATGGCTGCACAGTATTCCATGGCATATGTGCCTTTTTTATGGCTGCATAGTATTCCATGGCATATATGCCTGCTGGGTGTCACCACTTACTCCTTGTTTTCAGATGAATTCATTGAGGCTCAGAGAGGCCAAATATTACATTACCCAGGGATTTGAATAAAAGTCTTAGTAATTCTGAATGGGTTCTCTTCCCACCATGTTCTGCTGCTAAGATTCTTCTACCCGCTCTGGGCTGGAATTCATTCATTCATTCATTCAAGCAATCAATCAGGGCCCAGCATTAGATGTCAGACACTGGGTCAAGGATTCAACAGAGAATAAGACACTATTTCTGTCTCAGAGAACTCCCCGCAAGTACGGAGAGGAGGGGCAGACCATCGCATAAATGAATGAAAATCGCAATCATGGTTCATTCTTCTGGGATATGCATGGGCTGTGAGAGCACCGTAATGGGGAGCTGCCAGGTCAGGAAGGGCAGTGGAGGCTTCCCCGAGGAACTGACAGAGCGCACAGATAACATGGTGCCAGCCAGGTCAAAGAACAAGGGTACAGTGGGCACCAGGCCTAGAGGCAGCCAGCCAGGAGCAGAAAGAGGAGGTAAGGAAGGCAGGCAGCAATGGGGCCAGGGAGGCAGGGGGAAGGGTGGGGGGCTGCCGAGACTGCGTAACAAGGGGCTTTTCTCATCGTGACACTATGGAAAGTCATCACAAGGATCAGGCCAGGGAGACATGAGCAGATTTGGGTTTCAATAGCTCACTCCAATACGACTCAGGGACCCTGCCGAACCTCGTCAGGTCATGGGGAGGCCAAGCTCATTTCAGATTGCAGGCTGAGAATACCTAAAGCCCTGTGTCCTTACAGGAATTTTTGCCTTTCACCACCCCTAGGTCAGAACAGTATGGCTTACTGTGATAGCTGCTCTAAGAGAGTGAACAAAGAGGAAATAGAAGATGGTCTATAAAAGAAGCTATAGGCTGGGCACGGCGGCTCATGCTTGTAATCACGGCACTTTGGGAGGCCAAGCCAGGCAGATCATTTGAGGCCAGGAGTCTGACACCAGCCTGGCCAACATGGTAAAACCCTGTCTCTACTAAAAATAAAAAAAAATTAGCCGGGCATAGTGGCAGACACCTGTTATCCCAGCAACTCTGGAGGCTGAGGCAGGAGAATCGCTAGAACCCAGGAGGCAGAGGTTGTAGTGAGCCAAGATCATGCCATTGCAATCCAGCCTGGGCAACAAGAGTGAAACCCTGACTCAAAAAAAAATAAAAATAAAGAAGCTATAAAAATCAACTCAAGACAAAATTAAAGGGCGTTAATAATAAAGTAATAATAAAAATAGATGACTTTTCAGAGTTACATAATAAACAAAGTCTTTAGACCTAGATTACTGTATTCACTATTTTGTTTGGTCGGGAGGTTTTTTATTTAGTTGTCTCTTGTTTCCTAAATGTGGCTAGTCCCATCCCAGCTCTGCTTGGGCAACAGTCTTGACTTCATAGAACTCCAGTCTTTGCTTCAACTCTAAAATATCACAGTCCTCTGACACAGAGATTCTGTAAGTGATGTACATTTTTATCAGACAGTGAGTGCTTGTCAAATTCAACCTCTGGGAACATATGGTCAGTTCGTCTTCAGAGAGCAAATAACAGGATAGGCCTTCTAGCCCCTAAGTTGCCCAAACACAAGCTTGCTGGGCTCCGGAAGTCTGGCTTAGAGGAGAAGACATATTTTTTAAGCAAACAGCCATAACCACTTGCCCCATACTTGCAAAGATGAAGAGTAATGGGGCAGTGATCAGAATCTAGCCATTGTAAAATTTTACAAGGACAACAAGCAGGAATCAGGTAATCACCTCCCAGGACGTTTCTTCTCTCTTGAATTTTCTAAGTTATATGTAAACAATGAATCAAACTAGAAAGGAGAGACTTTCTTCATAATGTTGCTCTCCTACCCCAAACACATTTAAAGGGGAACAGCTAAGTAACAGTGACCACAGCATAACTTAGCAAAACCTAGATGCAAGCTCCTACCAGATGCCTTTAAAACAATAATATTCAGATTTAAGTAGTAAGGGATGAGAGCACATTTAAAGGGGAAAAAACATCTCACCAATCCCCAGGGGGCTGACTTAAATTATTTTACAGTAGAGTTAATGCATCCAAATACTTAACTAAGCATAAATTCATATGTTTCTAGCACTTCTGCAAATATAGAATAAAATGAAATTTGCAGAATGAATGCAATTAAAACTACCAACCCTATAAAATTCAAATTAACAATATTAGTTTACCACGATGGACCATGAAGCTTTGCAGAAGCTAAGCGTGTGGTGTTGAGTTTACCCACAGAAAGATATCATTGTTTTGGTTTTCCCTCATTGTCAACTCAGTTCTTTTGACTTTAACATGATGGACCACCATTTAATCCAGAGGTCAGCAAACATTTTCTGTACGAGCCAGACCGTAAATATTTCAGGCTTTGTAGACCGTACTGTCTCTGCCACAAACTCCTCAACTCTGTTGTTCCAGCATGAAATCAGCTACAGACAATACGTAAACAGATGGGCCTGGCTGCATTCCAATAAAACTTTATTTACTGAAACAGGTGCCAGGCAAGGTTTGACCAGAGGGCCAGAGTTTGCTGACTCTCGATTCAATCTATCATCTTTATTATGTCATCACCGGGCCTTTTGCCTTTCTACAACCAATTCACTTTTAACCACTGATTCATCATTTTTATGGACCAGTCAACTCAATAATTCACTCCAAAAGTCAACCTTGAAACATAAATTAACAGAAAATCTTCCTTCCCTATTTACTATTCAATAACTGCTAAAGAACTTGTGTGTGTGACGAAGAGACACCTGCACCCCCATGTTTATTGCAGCACGATTCGCAATAGCCAAGATATGGAATTAATCCGAGTGCCCATCAACAGATGAAGAGATAAAGAAGATGTGCCATGTATACTCAATGAAGTATTATTCAACCATAAAAAAATGAAATTCTTTCATTGTCAGCAATGTGGATGGAACTAGAGGTCATTGTGTTAAGTGAAGTAAGCTGGCCAGGTGTGGTAGCTCACACCTGTATTCCTAGCACTTAGGGAGGCCGAGGTAGGCAACTCACCTGAGGTCAGTAGTTCGAGACCAGCCAGGCTAACGTAATAAAACCCCATCTCTACTAAAAATACAAAAAGCAGCCAGGCATAGTGGCAGGCACCTGTAATCCCAGCAGCTCAGGAGAAGGAGGCAGGAGAATCACTTGAACCTGGGAGGCGGAGGTTGCAGTGAGCCGAGATCCTGCCATTGCACTCCAGCCTGGGCACAAAAAGTGAGAGTTCATCAAGAAAGAAAGAGAGAAAGAGAGAGAGAGAGAGAGAGAGAGAGAGAGAGAGAGAGAGAGAGAGAGAGAGAGAGAGAGAGAGAAAAGAAAAGAAAGAGAGAAAGAAGGAAAAAGAAAGAAAAAAGAAGAAAGGACAGAAGAAAGGAAGGAAAGAAGGAGAGGAAGGGAGGGAAAAAGAAAAGAAACAAAGAAGAAAGAGGAAGGAAGGAGAGGGAGGGAGGGAAAGAGAAAGAAAGAAAGAGAAAAAGAGAGGAAAAGAAAAGAAGGAAGGAAGGAAAGGGAGGAAGGGAAAGAGAGAGAGAAAGAAAGGCACAGAAAGACATGTTCTCACTCATATGTGGGAGCTTAGAAAAAGTGGGTCTCATGGAGGTAGAGTAAAATGGTGGTTGCCAGAAGCTGGAAAAGAAGTGGGGAGGTGGAGAACAAAGAGAAGTTGGTTCAGTGGCACAAAATACACTTAGCTAGAAGGAATACGTTCTAGTGTCCAGTATTACAGTAGCGAAATTATAATTAATGATAATTTGTTGTATATTTCAAAATAGCTACAAGAGAAGAATGGTAATGTTCTCAACACAAAGAAAAATGTTTGAAGTCATAAGCACCCCAAGTACCCCAATTTGATCATTACACATTGTATACAGGAATCAAAATATCACAGGTACCCCAAAAATATACAAAACTACTATTTATCAATTAAAAAATTTTAACAGAATCTGTGTAAATCGCTGTGCCAGGCACAGTGGCTCACACTGTGATCCCAGTTTGTGGGAGGTCAGGGCAAGAGAATTGCTTGAGCCCAGGAGTTCAAGGCCAGCCTGGACAACATAGTGAGACCCTAGATCTCCAAATAATTTTAAAAATTAGCCAGGTATAGTGGTCTACACCTTGTAGTCCCAGTTACTAAGGAGGCTGAGGTGGGAAGATGGCTTGGGCATAGCAGTCTGAGGCTACAGTGGACTATGATCATGCCACTGCACTCCAGCCTGGACACATCTGGATGACCCTGTCTCTAGAAAAAAATAAAGAATTTGTGCAAATGGATACTTTTCTAAAAGACAATGTCTGAGCTATACATTCACTCAGAGTGGGAGGGGTGCCTTTGGCATCTGAGTGGCCACAGTTCCCTTGAGCACGTGGTGGCTCGGTTCCCTTGCTTCCTTTCTCTGTTTGGATTACCTGTTGGACAACAAGTGGTGACTCCCTTTTACCCTCATTGGACATGAACATATCATTGAAGATGATCAGCCTATGCTATGCCCTCTTTATTTTACCATTTATTCATCCAAACAAACCAATAAACCAATAATGATTCAGTACTTCCAACATGTCAGGCACTGTTCTGGGCACTTGAGATCTTAAGTGAAAAAAGACAAAAAGCCCCACAGTCACAAACTTTATATCCAGTTAGGGAGGGTAAGAGGTGGAGCCAAACAGTAAAAATAGAAATAGTATATTAATACATGAATTGTAGTTTTTTTTGAGACAGGGTCTCACTGTGTTGCCCAGGCTGGTCTTGAACTCCTGGGCTCAAGCCATCCCCCTGCTTTGGCCTCCCAAACTGCTGAGATTACAAGCGTGAGCCACCACACCTGGCCAAATAATATTATTTTAATGAGAGCAAGTTAAAGTCTTTATTAAAGAACCTCAGAAACCACCATCTTCATCTCAGAAAATCATCTCCACTTGTGAAACATCATCCTGAAGAGAAGTGCTAGGTTTTCACGCCGGATGAGAATTCAGCGACAGCAGACAGGAAATGCTAATTTTCTTTTGCCACTAGGACAAATTGACTTAACAGGGGTCAGGCTTGCTCTCACCCCTGCTGTCCCTTGAGGGGATCACTGGGTGCCTGTGGGGTCCAAGCACAAATGTTTCCAGGACTGGAGTTGGGCAACACTGGTTGGTCCATGCCCATGACCTGGCATATGCTGCCATTGCTACTTAGATGGCCTCATCTTTGTCGAAACCCTTCACATAATGGCCAGAGAAGACCAAAGCCAGCCTTGGAAGGCTCTGCCAATGGTGACCGTGGACAAGTCAGCCACCCTGTTAAGAGTCTTGGTTTCCCCATATATAAATCTGAAACAACATGAATGCCTGTCCTGTCTCCCTCATGAAATTCCTAAGATACCTAAATGAGGCAAATTGTGAAAGAGTTTGAAAATTAACCTGCTGAGAGCTGGTTTGGCACCCCTAAAAAAATTAGGGTCCCTAGCAAGGGGATTTATGTTGACAAATTTAATAGACCCGGTCCCCTCCAGACCACCTGGGCCCGGTAATTTGCACTGCATTCCCAGTGCTGGTCAGCCCTGTACACATACAAAAGCTCTATAAATGGAACGTGGCCATATTATTATACTTATTATTATATTATTATTATCTTTGCAATGTGTTGAAGAACACTACTGACAACCAAATCTCTAAAATGCTCACATAGTCGAATCCTCTTACGAAAGACAGTCCTTTATCTCTGTTCACGTTCGTCTTAACTTCTTGAACATAATTAGTTACCAAGCCTAAAGATTTTGTTTCTCTTTTATTTTTTTCTGGCAAAAATCTCTAACCTTTTCTAGATTAACAATATATATTATTCCCCATCACCTTTTGCTTTAATTAGTTTTTAGAAAACTACTCCCCAATCCTCATTTTTATTGCATTTTCTTGGGGACTTTGGGGAAAAGAAAACAAAATCAAACTCCATGGTCCTGCAGACCACAGTTCCAAAGTTCATGAAGCTGAATATGAACGGATGAGAGGACTTCTCTCCTGAACATTCTCAAAGTCTGCTCTAAACAGACACATGTGCTCATCCTGTTCAGCAGGCACGTGCTCCATCTCCACAGAGAGCACCGAATCAGAATGCCCTGAGCACCATCCCTTCTGAAGCTCTTATTACGGATAACACTGCCGCGCACACACATCCCTATCAAGCAAGAGGCTTTACCGAACTTCTACTGGGAACAATCACTCCAAAACTTACACTCTATGAACACAAACACGTACGCCTCTCTTTATCTTTCTGTTTATCTAGCTCTCCAACTGTCTCTGACCACAGAGCAGTTGTTCTCAACCAAGGGCCACCCGCATCCCAGCTCATAAGCTCCTGGGGCAATAGCCTGAGAGTTTACAAAGCCCAACAATAATATGGTTCCCAAGAGGAATAAAACATTGCCCTTCACCCTCTCCACCCCCAGCCATCAGGGCACCCCACTCTCAAGAGTCAGGCACCAGTCAGACTGCCCCAAGAAAACAAGTCCCCTAAGATGACAACATTTTCCATATGCAATTTGATTTTTTTCTTTCATATGTCTGTTGTGTGCTTTCCCCT
Source organism: Callithrix jacchus (assembly GCF_049354715.1). Lineage (NCBI taxonomy): Eukaryota > Metazoa > Chordata > Mammalia > Primates > Cebidae > Callithrix > Callithrix jacchus. Next base: position 38,515,341 of record NC_133514.1, read on the forward strand.
TTGTCAAAAGAGCACAAACCTTTCATTTTGCCATTTATTTGTCTTGCGGCCGGTATGGTGAAAATGTATTGGCTTTTCAGTTAGCGATTACACATCATCACATGCCCAATTTATAACACCATGCCCCAAAGAACAGATGTAATAAAGCAAGGGCAGGAAATAGCAACCTTATAAAACAGAGCTGCCGACTCAAAGGTCCCTGCCTGTGTGCAGGAAAGAAAACGGTGCCGACACAAGGCCTGGGAACTTGTATTTTGCGAACAACTGCAGATGTTCTGGACATGGCTCCAGTGGGTGGGTGGGACAGAGGATGGAAAAAGCAGGAAAGCCACTTTCCTGGCCCCGAGACCACAGCCCTCCAGCCACAGGGCACTGCAGAGAAAGACAATTTTATCTTTGCACTTAGTTCTCCAGGAAACTCTGTGTCCATCCAACCCAACCAAAACCACTTTCAGGACAACTCTGCAAGGTGAAGAACCCTTGTCTGACAGGTCAGACCACTCTGGAGGCTGTGGGGTTCCACTCAGTGGTTGCAAGAGGTTCCCTAGGACTAGGGTCTTGCATAGGACCTTCTGATGGCCGCTTCCTACTGAGACCCCACTCTGTCCTTTTCAGAGCCCCCCAGACTGCAGTGAAGAACTACCTCAAAGACCCCAATAAATATTTCCTTGGTTCCATGAACACGCAAATCAAAATTACATCAATTTCTTCAATGTTACTATTTCTCAATAAAGGCAGTTAATGAAATATAGAGCTCCACGTAACTTATTTGTACTCCAGCAGTAAATCAGAAAATGTCTTTTGTCAAAAGGAGAGAGCCTTTGTCTTTGGCTCAGACAATGCAGTCCCTCCACTCAGGGCTAAAGGGCCTCTTCCCCTTGACAATTTTACTGGGGGCCTCTTCCCTGCATTCAGGTGGTCTCAGGCCTGCCTTCCACAGCAGGGTGTGGAATCTCATCTTCATCTGGTCCCAGACCCATCTGGCCCCAGACTCATCTGGCTGAGGCATTTCTCTCTCACCCCAAAATTCCAGGTCCCTGCCTGTAAATGGGGTACAAGTGTTCCCTGAGACCAGGAGACAGGAGAACACAGATGGAATGCAACCCCGCAGTGTTTCAGGCATTCCTGTCCTTCTCATCAGTGTCATCCCCAAAGCAACCTCCCTCACCTTTATCCCAGCCAGAGCTCAAGGCAGTTTCCCAATCCTTCTGCTGCTGGAAGACATGGGGACCCAGGTCTTCTTTTTGGTTTTGTTTTTTCTGTCTCACTCTGTTGCCCAGGCTGCAGTGCAGTGGCCCTATCACGGCTCACCACAGCCTCAAACTCTCTTGCTCAAGCAATCCTCCTGCCTCAGTCTCCTGAGTAGCCAGGACTACAGGCACATGCCACTATGCCCAGATAATTTTTTTTCTTTTTGTAGAGACAGGGTCTTGCTTGTTATCCAGGATGGTCTCGAACTCCTGGCTTCATGCAATCCTCTTGCCTTGGCTTTCCAAAGTGCTGGAATTACTGGAGTGAGCTGCTACCACACCTGGCCACCTGAGTCGTCTTGTCTTACTCTCTGTCCCCAGCCATTCCTCATCCCTCTACTTTCCACTTCTCAGGAGAGCAGGGAGGTCTGCATGCGCATCTCCTCTAACCCAGGCCCCCAACACCCTGCGCTCAAACACCGCCAGTCCTTCAATGCCCTGGACACACAATACACTCTTCCAGATGCTCAGACACTCATACAACCCACACTCACACACACAAACAGACACACATGCACATACACACACACTCCCATCCACACTTACACTCACACAGACATGCACGCACATAGATAATCTGTTTCAACTGCTCCATCCACGCTGATCTCAGAATTTGGACTCCACACCACACTCTCTACCACCTCATCATTTTTGCTTGATAGTTTTATGTGTGTTCATCTCCTGTGTCTCTCCCAAGCTCTCCCTTAAACTCCATGAGGATAAGCCAAGAGGCCAGGCTTCCCCCATCCCTGGCTCCGCAGCATTTAGCAAAGGACTAGACCTCAGGCCAGTGCTCACTGACATTTTGCATTCACTGAGCTGAGAGAGACCCTGAAGATCACCAAGTCCCCAATTTCCTGACTCCAAACTAAGTGCACTGATTGATTAATGGGTGCATTGATTGTGGCCTGGTTGAATGGCAGGATCTGAAGGCCAGAGTGTAGGACAACAGAGGTTGGGCTGTGGTTGCTGCTCTGAATTTGGCGTGGCCAGAACTGCGTCCTGGCCTCAGGACCAACCTGGATCCCAGGCTGGCTCTGCCTCTGACTCACTCTGGGACCATCGGTAAGTATCTCTAACCCCAGCTCTTCATTGTAAGATGGAGACATTAATAGGCTCCATTTAACTGAGCTGCCGTGGACACTAAAGGAGCTGATATGGGCAGATCATTCAGCACAGGGCCCAGCACATAGTAAAGACCCCATACATGATCATTCACCTCAGAGTTACAAAGAAAGAGAAGGGGTAGCCAGGCACAGCGGCTCACACCTACAATTCCAACACTGGGAGACTGAGGCGGGAGGATCACAGGAGGCCAGGAGTTCAAGACCAGCCTTGGCAACATGGCAAAACCTGCCTCTACAAAAAAATTTTAAATCAGCCAGGCATGGTGGTGCATGCCTATAGTTCACATACTTGGGAGGCTTAAGTGGGAGGATTGCTTGAGCCCAGGAGGTCGAGGCTGCAGTGAGCTGAGATCACGCCACTGCACTCTAGCCTGGTGACAGAGCAAGATGCTGTCTCAATAAATAAATAAATAAACATTAAAACTAAAAAATAAATAGAAATTTTAAAAGTGGGGTAGTTTCGAGTCCCGGATCTGCCATTGGTTGCCTATGAATATTACTTTACCTCTAAGCTGGTTCCTTTTGTTTCGTTTTGTTTTGCTTTGTTTTAGTTTAATTTGTTTTCTTATTGCCAACATAAAGATCATAAAGCGTACTTCACTGGACTGTCGCGAAGGTTAAATAAAATTTCAGCTCTGCAGCACCCAGCACCTCCCACCTACCTCCAGCTAGCACCTCAGCTGGAGAGAGGAGCTGCTGCTCTAAGATCTCAAAGCATTGGTTGCTGCTCAAAACAATTCCCAAAGTGATTCTCCCACTTTTCTTATAAACCAGACCCCAGCTTGGCTCTGCAATTCCAGAGCTGGATGCTCATCCTCTTTCACAGCTTGGAAAAATTGGGCCATTATTGTCCTCACACCTCCTGAGAAAGATAGGAGGGCCTGTATCAAGGATGACATGGGGGCAACCACAGCCATGGGCTGAGCAGGAAAGGCAGGTTCCAATGCACTCACCCTAAAGGGATGGAATTTTGGATTAGGGATGAAGAACCAGGGTGTAGGCCGGGCGCAGTGGCTCATGCCTATCATCCCAGCACTTTGGGAGGCTGAGGTGGGAGATCATGAGGTTAGGAGTTCGAGACCAGCCTGACCAACATGGTGAAACCCTGTCTCTACTAAAAATATAAAAATTAGCCAGGCATGGTGGCACACACCTGCAATCCCAGCCACTCAGGAGGCTGAGGGAGGAGAATCACTTGAACCTAGGAGGCAGAAGTTGCAGAGGGCCAAGACCACACCATTGCACTCCAGCCTGGACAACATGGCAAGACTTCATCTCAAAAAAAAAAAAACAAAACCATAGGTGGATGATTGAGGGAAAATTTCTGAACACACTCACGGAATACTCTGAAAACCTGAATAAACAGCTTATTCATTTGTATTTTTATTCTAAAGTTTTTGTCTGATTATAAAAGTAATCAAAAAAATATAAAAGGCAAATATATACATACATATATATATAACAACTAGGCATATATATATGTATATAATGACTATTAATACTTTTGCTTATTTCATTCTGGCCTTTTTTCTAGGAATATTTTAACATTGAGATTCCTGTATTAGAAACTTCACATCTGTTTTCCAGTTAGTGTTACATATTATCATACAACTCATTTCCCATCTCATTAGAAACCTCTTTAATGATGTCATCTTTAATGACTCCATAAATTCCCCTCCAATGGAGACCATAATTTATTTAACCATTATCCCACTCTTGACCATTTAGCATGCAACCAATATTTAACCCCTACAACCTCTGAAGCACCATGAGGTTCCATTTGCAAATTGCTGACCTGGACCTGAGGTGACTGGTCTGCAGCCCACAGGCCACATGTGTCCCCTCCCTGCCACCCCAGCTTCACCATGAGGCCATAATTACAGAATGAAGAATCTGAGCTTCACCATATTGCCTGCCTCATGGCTAATATATCCAGATTTTACATTTTAATGGCCAAAGACAGTGCTGTTATTCTCACAGATGTTATTCTAGTCAATAAGATAGGTGAATTAAGTTGGAGGGGAATCCATTTTCACTAGAACTGTGTAAGTTTTATTGAATGAAATATGACCCATAAATATTTTCTTTTCTTTTTTTCTTACTTTGATCTGGACTATGTTAGTCCAAACTCTTTTGATGGTAAAGATCAGAAACCTATTCGAACAAGCCCCGTAAAAGATAGGGTGGTTGCAGGGTATACAGAGGTCTTGAGGGAAACCAGGAAACATTCAATCAGGCCTCAGGAAGGGAGAAACCAGGGATTCGCTCACTCGCTCTCTCACTCAAGCATGATTTTTCTGCTCTTCTTGGGGCCCTCACTCCCACCTCTCTCTCTCTCTTGACTGGCTCCTCTGCATCTCAGTTCTGAATATATTCAGCAAGCACACAGTCCCAAAATAGCACTCCTTGCCCCAACTTTACCTGGCCTTTCAGCACAGGCACCCAACACCAGCCAACAATTTCTTTCTGGTCCCTGGTTCAGATTTCCCAGAGAGAGGCTCTCATTGGCTTAGGTGAACGTTTTGTTCCAGGCCACATAAGACTTTCTTGTTCTCTGGCCAGCCCACAGGCAGGCCACTCCTGGCTCCCACACCAACACCGGGTCCAACCAGCTGTGACAAGCAAAGGCAGGGTTACATGGGCCCTGCTTACTCAGCAAAATGTGGGAGGACAGAAGATTCCCTGAAAATGGAGTTTGGGCCAAACAGGAACCACTGTGTTGAATTCCTTCACCAAGAGCTATTAAGGGTGTCACTGAGTCAGTGATTGTTTTTCCAGAAAGGTGTTACAAATGCAGCCTTCAGGAATGTGCCAATGAATGCTATCTCTTCACCAATAATTGGGTGGACAACAACGTGGTTTCTGGAAACCATAAGCTCTGTGTACCCTCAATCAAGCCCATGATTTTGGTCAGGAACTTTGAGCCTCCAGCAGGTTTTTCCAATCGGCCAGGACCTGATCTAGCTGCAAGCTCAGGGGAACTCCAGGAGTATCTTGGGGTTGGAGTGAAGGTGTCCTGGTAGGCATGGCTGCTACCTCAAGCCTTCCCCAGGTCACAGTGCAGTCTTTTGGTCTGCAGGAAGCAGAGGTGGTAACTGAAAGCCACTGAACCTCACACTCCAACAAAGATTTCATAAGTAGAGCACAATAAGGCACTTATTAAAAGGCAAAATGTTAATGCATTAAACTACACTAAAATTAGAAACTTCTTATCATAATGATATACCATTAAGAAAGTGAAAAGGTAAGCCACAAAGTAGATGATATGTGCTATATATACATATATATGCAACAAAGATATTGTAATTAAAATATAGTCATCTCTTTTGAAAATAAATGTAACAAAAAGTGGACAAAAGACTTGAATGGGGACTGGACAAAAGAGGATATTTAAATGGCTCATAAGTGTATGAAAATGTGCTTAACTACAGTAGCTATTGGGAAAATGTAATGAGAAAACAAAATGAGATACCACTATGCATCACCAGAATGGCAAAATCAAAAAGACTGCCAATATCAACTCTTGGGGAAGAGGGAAGGTAACAGAAGCATGTTGCTGCCTGGTGGTGTGAATTGATACACCCATTTTGCAAACCTATCTGGCAGTATGTATCAAAGCTGAGCTACACATATACCTTAGGAATCAGCAATTCCACTCTTAAGCATATGCCAAACAAAAATGGCTGCAACATAAACAAGCATTGTGTTGCAACTAAAAAACAACCCAAATGTCCATCAAGAGTGGAATGAGCTGGGCGCAGTGGCTCACACTGTAATCCCAACACTTTGAGAGGCCGAGGTGGGCAGATCACCTGAGGCCAGGAGTTCAAGACCAGTCTCGCCAACATAGTGAAACACTGTCTCTACTAAAAATACAAAAATTAGCCAGGCACAGTGGCAGGCACCTATAATCCCAGCTATTCAGGAGGCTGAGGCAGGAGAATCACCTGAACCCAGGAGGCAGAGGTTGCAATGAGCCAAGATCGTGCCACTGCACCTCAACCTGGGCAACACAGCAAGACTCTATCTTAAAAAGAAAAAAACAGAACCGAGACATTGGAGTCTAATCATACCATAGGACATTGTATAGCAATGAGAATAAATAAATGGACAGCTGCTAAGTACAAACATGGATGAATCTCACAAGTGAGACATGCTAGACACAAAAAAGTACACACTGAATAGTTTCGTTTATGTAAAATTAAAAAACAGGCAAAATTAATCTATGGTGTTAGGACATAGGTTTGACTTCATTTGGGGCCAGGGGACAGAGAGAAGGTATTCTGGGGTTCTGGTGATGTTACAATTCTTGATCTTGGTGGCAGTTATGGGCACCACCACACCTGACTAATTGTTATATTTTTAGTAGAGATGGGGTTTTACCATGTTGGCCAGGCTGGTCTTGAACTTCTGACCCTCATGTTATCATCCCATCTCGGCCTCCCAAAGTGCTGGAATTACAGGTGTGAATTACCATGTCCAGCCAGAAGTGTATTTTGTTCAGAACTTTGAGGTTAGGGTAAGAAGAATGAAAAAGAAAGATCCAGAAAAATAAGCAAGTCCAGGTGGAGATTTGAAGAACACTGGTTAAAGCATTTCTTTCTTTTTAGAGTATACTATGTTCACAGTGCAGATACTATGACACGGAGACATTTTAAAGACTCTCTTGAGTTTCTTGGGCACTCCCAAGGACGTTGGGGTCTCAAGGAGACTATAACTACAGATTGTGAAAATATTTATTTTCAAGTTGAAAAAAAGAAGTGTGTTCATTTTGTGATTATTCACTGAGCTGTAAGGCCATTTTCTAGATGTATATTATATATCAATTTATAAATGTTCATTTCTTTGCTAAGGTAATTACTATACCATGTAATACATATAACTATCCCCAAGCATTATTAAATTCCATGTACATGTATAACTCCTGTGGACCAGAGAGGTTAAGTGACTTCCCCAAAGTCATACAGGTTAGTTAATGGTGGACCAGTCTCAACCCATGTTTTAAGACTCCAAGACCGGTTCTCTTTCTGCTATACTGTTGCTTCCATTTATATATTAAAGCCTCACCCTTAACTCTCATTCCTGGCAAGACTAATCAACTATGCCTCCACCTCACAGAAAAAAAAAAAATATTCGAGACATTTTTTTAAGCCATGAACTAAACTTGTTGTAATGACAGCTCTCTAGTGGGCATTAGCCAAACTCAACACTCTTTTGCCTTGCATACATAAGCCACTCCTGCAGAAACACCTCATCAAGAAGGCACCAAACCAAGGTGCCCCCCCCACCACCAGGCTTTCCAGACAGCTGCTGCAATGCTGACCTCATGTCTGATAATCTAGCCTTGGCAAGGAAGCCGTGTTGCTCTTCACAGACCCATTGTTGCTTTAAGGATCTATTTGGTTCAACATTAGAAAAAAAGCAAGAAACAACTACCAAACTTTACTAAATTAAGAGGTCAGAGAGTCATCCCACTGGATTGCACTTGGACTTAATGTCTCTCTTGAGACTGTGGGTGTCTCTTGGGAAGGAAGAATAAAGAGATGTGTCCTAGGAAGAGTCTAACATCACAGAATTTTAAAGTTGAAAGGGACTTTAAAGTTCAGCTTCTAAGAGCAGAGAATAATAAAGACAACACTAGAAAGTACTTTACAGGTTCCAAATCTTTTTACATTTCTCCATTGATCTTCCAGGCAATCGTTTCAGATAAGATATTATCCTCCTTTTAGAGGCAAGGAAATCAAAATTCAGGCAATTTGCAGAGTTACTGGTGGTGGCCTCATATCATTAGATGCTGGTAGATTGAACCAAAATTCTAAGCCCTTTCCAGCACATCACGTTACAAACCACACCCAGCTCACTGGGGACACCTGAAATTTGTCATCACTACTTCTCAAGGAGCTTTGGAGTCAGAGACAAATAAGATTCTAAGAAACACAACTGTTAGCTAGCCAGACTCTTGAGCTAAAGAGTTATGTTAGCCCAGGAGTCTGGCTGGTTCCATGCTGAATGTCTGGATTTTCACAGAGATGCTCATGGGTTTGTAACACATTGCACTCATAGAAAGTATCCTCCTCAAATGAATTAATGGCATTCGCAGTGACCTGGATGAGAATTGAGACTATTTTTCTAAGTGAAGTAACTCAGGAATGGAAAACCAAACGTCGTATGTTCTCACACACAAGTGGGAGCTAAGCTATGAGGTTGCAAAGGCATAAGAATGACACGATAGTCTTTGGGGACTCAGGGAGAAAGAGCAGGAAAGGGGTGAGGGATAAAATACTACAAATTAGGTGCAGTGTATACTGCTTGCGTGATGGGTGAACCAAAATCTCACAAATCACCACTAAAGAACTTACTCGTGTGACCAAATACCCCTGTTCCCCAATAACTTATGGAAATGAAAAAAAATTTTAAGAAATAAACAAAGAAACTATTTGAATACAGTGAAAGAAAGAAAGAGAAAAAGAAAGAAAGAGAGAGAGAGGAAAGGAAGGGAGGGAGGGAGGGAGGGAGGGAGGGAGGGAGGGAGGAAGGAAGGAAGGAAGGAAGGAAGGAAGGAAGGAAGGAAGGAAGGAAGGAAGGAAGGAAGGAAGGAAAAGAAAGAAAGAATCCTCCCGTCAGCCATGAGTCTGCAAGGCTTAACCACTCCAGTGTGCTGACCCACTTGGGTTGTGGCCCAGGTCTACATTAAGACAAAGGTACAAAGTCAGTGGTGAGCAAGTGGAATCCACATAAAAGATGCATCCTTAACATCCTTTGCTATTTCTCTTTGTAGATGCAAGTGCTGCCCTAATAGTGCCAATAGCTGCAATTAGGTTGGTGCAAATGTAATTGCGGTTTTTGCCATAAAGTAATTTTTTTTTTACTTCACATTACTTTATGACAAAAACCACAATTACATTTGCATCAACCTAATAACAAAGGTCACACCTGTGCTCCTCAGCTGACTCCCAGGAAGCCACAGAGCACATCTGTGGGAAGGTGGATGTCAGAGGAAGGGCAGGGAGCACACACAGCAGCAGATGCTGGAAAGAGATGGGAAGGCCCCAGGAACCACCTATTTCCCCCTCAGAACACCTCGGAGCCCTGCTACCTGCCTCCCAGGGAGGAGTAAAACCACCTGGAGCCCATTGAGAGACCTCAGCACCTCCCATCGCCACCCAGCCTCCTGGGGGTAGAAGCCCACCATGGAAGCTGGGGGCCTACACAGTCTTTACAACATGGGGTGCGTGCATTAACTTTAAAACCAATGGCACCTGTAATCCCAACAATCTTGGAGGCTGAGGTGGGTGGATTGCTCAAGATTAGGAGTTCAAGACCAGCCTGGCCAACAGAGTGAAACCCCATCTCTACCAAAAAAAAAAGTACAAAAATTAGCCAGGTGTGGTGGTGGGCACCGGTAATCCCAGCTACTTTGGAGGCTGAGGTGGGAGAATCGCTTGCACCTGGGAGATAGAGGATTGAAGTGAACCAGGATCGCACCATTGACTCCAGCCTGGGCCACAGAGCGAGACTCTGACTCTAAAAGAGAAAACAAAAATTGCTTTTCAACCATGAGCTTTCTTGTTCATAGCCTAGCCCCAAACAATGACAGGGGTAAAGGAGACCTCCTCCTTCTACACAAGTGAGGAAGAAGAACTCAGAAAGACCACTCTCCCTTATGCTAAAAATGTAGTTGCAGCCGGCGCAGTGGCTCACGTCTGTAATCCCAGCACTTTGGGAGGCCAAGGCAGGTGGATCACAAGATCAGGAGTTCGAGACCAGCCTGACCAACATGGTGAAACTCCATCTCTACGAAAAATACAAAAGTTAGCCAGATATGGTGGTGCGTTTCTATAATCCCAGCTACTCAGGAGGCTGAGAGAGAAGAATCGCTTGAACCTAGGAGGTGGAGGTTGCAGTGAGCCAGGATCACACCACTGCACTCCAGCCTGGGCAACAGAGTGAGACTGCATCTCAAAAAAATTAAAAATGTAGCTGCTATAAAGAACTTCCTTTTTCAGGATTCTCTTCCTCTGCACATATATTCTGATTTCTCCCATTACAAACTCTTTACTGGGCAAATTGAAAATAAGCAATGATTTAAATATTGCACTACAGCCACTACCTTAAAAAGTATGCCCACAGAGCCAGCATACTTTTTTGGTGGGCATGGTCGGCCAGCTGGAGGCAGCTTGGGGCCAGAAGCCAGACCCCAAGTAGCCACTCATTGCCTTTTCCTCCCCAAGTTTCCTGAAGTTCTGCAGATTGCACCCCAGAGGCCCTACTCCTCCTGCACATGGCTTGAGTTCACACATAGCCCTGGGCATGCCACGGGTTTGGCATAAAGGGCCCAGCTGAACCAGGAGGGGCTGCTCTTATGGCCAGGAGGACTGGGCCCAGCTGGCTTTCAAAGAAGCCGGTACACAGAGCTTCAGTTCCAACCCTTCCAAAGCCTTTCCCTATAGCAATGGGACTGCGGACGGGTGCTGCCTGCCTGCTGCTGTCTTTGCAATCAAAAGGAAGAAAAATATCTGGGTCTGGAAAAGTGATTGCCATGGGCTACAGCCCAGCACAGAACAGCAGATACCCAGACATCCATCAAGAGCAAGTATTGACATTTATTGACTGCAGACAGAGGCTACACTACACCCTCTGAGGGTTACTAAGGATCAGCCTCAAAGGAAGGCCTAGAAATACCACATTACCTTTGCAGAACATTCTGCAAATCCTAGTCCCTCTGCGAGAGGGTTGGCCTGAACAGCACAACCATACCAGACACAACAGAATCGCATCAGTCAAGATATAAATATATACCATAATCAAAGAAGGGTCCCTTTGCACAGTGGTTTTGAACCAGGGAGGTAACTCTTCCTCATGGGGCATTTGGAGATTCAGAGAGTGGGGTTTGTGTTGTCAGAGGAGCTGGGAGATGCTACCAGGATGCTAAGCATCCAGCGATATAGGAAATCATCTGCACAAAGAATTGTCCTGCCCAAAATGCCAATAGTGTCCTTGCTGAAGAAACAGTATAGCTCCCATCCATCAGCCTTCGTTCTCAGCCTGATTTTGTCTTGACATCCTTGAATTACTTTCACATTCTCAAGCGACGCTCTGCAGTCTGGGGGACTCCTTAGCACACATGGGCAGGCACTGTGCTGGTTGGCATAGAAGCTGTGGGGCACAGTGGTTATAAGCATGGATTCTGGTTAGCCTTCCAAGGTTAAAATTCTGTATGTGTGGCTGATAATTTTCTCTTCCCTAATAGATTCATAACGAGGATTCAGTGAGATAATGGGCTTGCAGGGCCGTGCTCTGTAAGTACAGTGATCTTTTTCTATTTGAGAAATTTTTGTCCAAGACTCTGGATTTAAATTTTTCAGTAGCAAACACAATGTGGTAAAGTGGAATGAAGACTGGGATTTAGAAAATTGAGCCTCAAGCCCCAGATCAACTTGTTTCACCCATGAGATCTTGGGTCAATCAGCTGATGTTTCTGAGCCCCACTTTCTCACATTTGAAATGTTAAGAATAACAATAAAGCCCTCACAGAGTGATTATGAGAATCAACTGAAAGGAGGAAGTGAAAGTGGCCCGATGCTGCAGTGAATGTCAAGCACTCATCACATGTTCTATGTGGAACCGCCTAAAACAAGAGCATCACACCATGTCTGTTTCCTCCTTCACTTAGGATGGCACCACTTCCTCTGAGATTAAAACATATCAACACGATGACATATAGAAAGATGTCCAACCTCACTAATAATAAAAGATGTATATTAAAATATCAAGGGATTATTTTCACATAACATTGGCAAAGATTCAAAAGACAGATGATAATCAGTATTGGTGAGGGAAACAAATTTCTTTAGATACACTGTGGGTGGGAATATTAATTGATACAATATTTCAAAAGACAATATGGCAAGATATACCAAAAAGTGTGTGTGTGTGTGTGTGTGTGTGTGTGTTCGCACGCATACATATATATAAAGGAAGTAATTAGTACTTACTAAACTGTATAAAACTCTTATTGCAGCATTCCTTACAACGGATAAAAATTAGAAATAGCCTAAATTGGCCAGCACGGTGACTCATGTCTATAATCCCAGCACTTTGGGAGGCCAAGGCAGGTGGATCACATGAGGTCAGGAGTTCAAGACCAGCCTGGCCAACATGGAGAAACCTCATCTCTACTAAAAATACAAAATTAGCCTGGCATAGTGGTGCATGCCTGTAATCCCAGCTCAGCTACCTGGGAGGCTGAGACAGGAGAATCACTTGAATCTGTTAGGCAGAGATTGCGGTGAGCCGAGATTGCGCCATTGCACTCCAGCCTGGGCAACAAGAGTGAAACTCCTTCTAAAAAGAAAAAAAAAAAAAGAATATATGCAAGTCATTACAAAACATAAGCTAGAGCTACACATCGTCTCGTGGAAAGACGTTTGAGTTCAATTATCTGTACTTGAATGGTAAACAACAAATTACTGGACAGTATATGGTACAACCCCATTGCTGCAAGAACAAATGCAAATATTTTATAGAAACATTTCAAAAGCCTGAAAGAGTATACACAAGGTCCTTGAGCATCAGTGGTTTTCTCTGGAGAAGGGACCAGGAATTGAGGGAAGAAAAGATTTTCAATTCATGTTTAGAGGTACATTACAGTTACAGGTACATTCTAGCTGAATGCCAAATGGCCAAGTGTTAAAATGTTAAAACTCAGCTGAAGAGGAGGCCAAAGCCTCTATAAATATATATATATATATATATATATATATATATATATATATATTTGAGATGGAGTCTTGCTCTGTCACCCAGACTAGAGTGCAGTGGTGCAATCTTGACTCAATGCAACCTCTGCCTCCCGGGTTCAAGCGATTCTCCTGTCTCAACTACCCAAGAAACTGGGAAACAGGCATGTGCCACCACACCTGGCTAATTTTTGTATTTTTAGTAATGATAGGGTTTTACCACATTGGCCAGGCTGATCTCGAACACCTGACCTAGTGATCCACTTGTCTCAGCCTCCCAAAGTGCTGGGATTACAGGCATGAGCCACCATGCCCGGTGCCTATGCATAATCTTAAATACAAATTTTCATAATACAATTTTGAATTAAAGCTATTGTAAAATGTTAAGGGCTGATAAGGGTGTGGAAACAGTTTTCCTGGGCCACCAGCTTAAAGGGATTATCCGAGGTCTTTCCGCTGCCCATTTGAGTGACTGAGGGCTAATCAATTCTACCCATGTGGGTGAGAAGCAAGATGTACAGAGGGAAGTCTCATTTTTCTCTAACAGCATCTTTTTTCTTCATTTTTATATTCTCTTTTATGTCTGGATCTAGGATCATTTATCCTGGATGCTGTATGCAATTTTGGAATGTTTCCTCTTTTTGAAATTTTAAGGTGGCAAAGTTGACATTCTGTCTTTTATTCATCCTCACAAGATGTGAAAGATTTTCAGATGAGACTTTTTTTTGAAAGATTTCCAGATGAGACTTTTTCTTGAAAGATTTCTGGCCGCGAGAGAATTAAATATTTAAAAATGAAAAACAGTTCTGAAAGATTGTTTTATTTCATGTCATGCATGTTTGCCACAACAAATAATTCTATAAAAATGAGATTTAATAACATCAGCTAATCTACTTTTTATTTTATTTTTTAGGATTTGATAATATTTTTGGCTCCCAAATAGGATACAAGGATATAATGTTTTCCCTAAAGCTGTCTAGCTAGCATTTCTCCCCTACGACTCCTATAGTGTGCCGACTATTCCTGTATTCATGTAACTATTTGAAAGTTCATGGCCGGACATGGTGGCTCACGCCTGTAATCCTGGCACTTTGGAAGGCCAAGGCAGGTGGACTGCCTGAGCTCAGGAGTTTGAGACCAGCCTGGGGAACACAGCGAAACCTCATCTCTATTAAAAATACAAAAAATTAGACAGGCATGGCAGTGTGCGCCTGTAATCCCAGCTACTGGGGAAGCTGAGACAGGACCATCACTTGATCCTGGGAGGTGGAGGTTGCAGTGAGCCGAGATCATGCCACTGCACACATGCCCTGGGTGACAGAGAGATACTCCGTCTCAAAAAAAAAGGAAAAAGAAAAAAATAAAGAAAGTTCATGATAATTCCTGTACGTAAAAGTAACAACATTCACTCTTAGTTACTGCAGCGCTTTAGTCTTGCAATAATTATAAAGGCACATTTTAACTTCAATTGATTGATGGAATTTGAGGGGATATAAAGCACAAAAGAGATTTCCCACTCCAAGTTACACCTAGAGGATTTGTCTTTATTTCAGAATGAATGCTTTGCTATTAACAAATCTGAGTGCCATGCCTTGTTCATATCAATTCCTGAGCTCAAGCAATCCTCCTGCCTCAGCTTCCCAAGTAGCTGGGACGACAGGTGTGCTCCACCACACCTGGCTAATTATTTTTATTTTTATTAGAGGTGGGCCCAGGCTGGTCTCAAACTCCTGAGCTCAAGAAATCCTCCTGCCTTGGCCTCCCAAAGGTGCTAGGATTATAGGTGTGAGCCACCTTGATATGAATGGGAATGTCCTGGGTAGACTGCAAAGTTAGAGTTGAAAATCACTGTATTGTTGGTCTCCAAGCCTTACTCTCCAGAGACCTTGGTTTCACACTAGAGGCAGAAGACTACTCTGGTGTCAGGAGGAGTGGTCCCTGCACTCAACCATGTCAGGTAGAGCGAATCCTTTCTGTTCCTTCATCCGGGTTCTGTGGGACAGTGTGTTTGTAAGACAGAGTGATGTTTATGCCAGCAGAAAGAGTCTGAAAAACACCGTATCAGAGCAAGAGGACCACTTATGGTGGGCAGACTTCCTCTCAGAAGCCACCCATAAAGTGAGAATGTCACCGAAATAAGTGTTGGCTCCAGAGTGAAATCAGAGCTTCTCTGAAATCAACCATATATCTAGAGCAAGCTATGCCTCAGTTTTCTTACCTGCAAAGCAAGGATGCCAATGCCCATCCTCTGTGTCTGACTTGGAGTGTGGTAGGGACAAAGGGATTTGAGGCATAACAAATAGAAAATGTGTAAAGAGTATCGATCTTACATTTTTAGAGTGATGGTTTTTCTTTTCTTTTCTTTTTTTTTTTTAGATGGAGTTTCGCTCTTGTTACCCAGGCTGGAGTGCAATGGGGTGATCTCGGCTCAGTGCAACCTCCGCCTCCTGGGTTCAGGCAATTCTCCCGTCTCAGCCTCCTGAGGAGCTGGGATTACAGGCATGCACCACCATGCCCAGCTAATTTTTTGTATTTTTAGTAGAGACGGGGTTTCACCATGTTGACCAGGATGGTCTCGATCTCTTGACCTCGTGATCCACCCGCCTCGGCCTCCCAAAGTGCCAACCAAGATATACAGAGAGAGCCATTCCCAGCACTGCAGGACTCCCTTGAGTCTCCTCTCACTGATACCTCCCATCACCCAGTGGCAAACACTCTTCTGACTTCTTCCCCCATGGATTTGCTTTGCCTCTTTATTTAGATTTCAGATAAGTTGAGTCCCAGAATATATATTCTTTTGTATCTGACTTTTTTCATTTAACGTAATATCTGAAGTTTCACCCATGCTGCTGTGTATTTTATGTAGGTGCTGAAATATCCAAATAAAATACCAAACAGGCCAGACGCAGTAGCTCACTCCTGTAATCCCAGCACTTTGGGAGGCCGAGGTGGGCAGATCACCTGAGGTGAGGAGTTTGAGACCGGCCTGGCCAACTTGGTGAAACGCCATCTCTACTAATAATACACAGTACAGCATGGTGGCGCACACCCATAATCCCAACTACTCGGGAGGCTGAGGTAGGAGAATCGCTTGAACCCAGAAGGCAGAGGTTGCAGTGAGCTGAGATTGTGCCACTGCCCTATAGCCTAAATAACAGAGACTCCATCTCAAAAAATAAAATAAAAAAAAAATAAGGAAACTATTTAAAAAGCATAAAATACAAAAATAGGCAAGACACAGTATTACTAGCTGAGTCTCAGACCATCTACAGACCGTAAGCTCCTTGAGAGCGAAAACAGCACATATAATTCGGTTTTGTATTTTCAACCTTTAAAATCATGCCTAGCTCATAATAGGGGTTCAACAAATTTTGGTGGAATTGAACAGTACTATTACTACATAGATAATAATGCGGCATTTTTTTTATTCTGCCTTTTTTTTTAACCCAAAGCCCAATGGGGCTCTCCCTACCTCTTCAACCCACACCCGCCCTGCTGAACTCTGTTCTTTGTTGTTCCTTTCTGGGCTGTACCCACATGGTCTGTCCCTGTTTTCAGCGGCATTGCCTCCTCCAGTCACTGGAATGACTCACAGGCTGGAGGGAGGGAATTCAGAGGGGGCAGGGCTGAATGACTCAAAGGCCCCGACAGAAAACTGTCAGGGAAGGATCCTTCCCAGGCAAGAGAGGGAGCTGGAAGCAGCAGTGTGCCTAGCCCCAGGGTCAGACAGGAAACAGACGCATGTCCAGCAGGGCTGCTGGCCTGGTCTCCGGACCCAGGAGCCCCCTGGTCTCAGTCTGAGGCCCGTGACCTTCTCTGGGTGATGTGCACCAAGTTTACAGCTCACCCCAGCTGTCAGGGCACACTGTCACTCCAGCTGTTACTGAGCAATGGATTCCTGTTGCCAAGATATGGATTTGGTTTTAATAACAGTTAGTGCAAACACTGTAAATTTACTGCTGCAAGAGAGATTTTTTGAAAACGTCCACTCTGGCTATAATTTTTCAGCCTCGCCAGCTGTTTGTGCTCAGCTCATACCTGACATGGTGCTTTGAAATAGCAATCACTGTATTTATAAGAAGGCAAGGACTCATAAATATGTCACAAGTGGAATATACAACGCCATATTTCACCATTTTCTATTTTAAAATTGTGAGTTATGGCTGCAGAAATGCACGCCCATTAAAGGTGATATGATGTATTTTCTGCCTTGTTCAGGAGTCCATCCATCATCAAGACAATAAAGAAAACCGCACTTACTTTTTTCCTGTCGTCTGTAATTTATGATCTCCAAAAAGCTGTAACCTTTTGGCAGGCTTTGCAGAAACCACTGCACTGTTAGCAACTAAATAACCTTTTATAAGGTTTTAAATGTGTTGCTACAGTCTCAATGCACTTGCTGTATTGATCCAGAAGATCTTGGGGGGAAAAGAAGGTAGGGGGAGGAATGGAAGAAGGTGATCTATAACAAGATCGATAACGGCATATAGATTGTTGAAAGATGCTTCTAATGATTTTTGCCAGCCATCATCTTTCAGCACGCCACACCCTATCTCTTAGGCTTCGGTCTCGGCTCAGAATTGATTGACCTCCGCCTCCCAGCTGCCTCCCTCTCTCTAGCTCTCTCCCTCCCTCCCATCCAGCAGCCAGACAGAGAGAAGAAGAACATATTGGCCACCGCAGGCTATTCGCAGAAAAGCACTGAGAATCACAGGGCTGAAAGGTACCTCTCAGTCTATCTCAGGGTACAGATATGGAAACTGAGGCCCCAGCGAACGGCTGTGACTTGCCCAAAGTCGGATGGCAATAGAGGAGCAAAACCCGGATTCAGAGGCCTGGATTTCCATCCTCTCTTTTCCAACCCTGTCACCCCACTTCTCATGTTTGCCCCAGAGAAAGAGGGTGGAGGGAGTAGGTGAATGCATTTCTGATGAGCTTTGCAGACCTAATAAATCTGCCTGGCAACTAGGTGTGGTGGAAAGATAACAAGCCTGGAAATCACGTAGACCCAGGCTGGATCCCGACCCCACCCCTCACTCCCTTTGGCAGGTAACTGACTCCTCTCAGTCTCTGCTCCTCCACCTGTACAAGAGCAATCATGATTTATGTTGGAAAGTGGTGCGGAAGATTAAATCTTGTGTCTGGGAGACACTGAGATCAAAGCCTGGCACGCACGTAGCAGGTGAACAGGAGAAGCGACTGGCTACATCCAGCTCCTCCCATCCTCACCGTGTTCTGGGTTCCCTCCTCTTCCTTTGTCCTGCCTTTTCCTCCAGGACAATGGCTATAGAAACTTCCAGGGTAGAGCCAGCAATGGAGGAAAGTAGGATAATTTTTCCAACCACAAAATCTTCAGCCCTGAGATATTTGCCTGATGGCTACAGATGAAAGCACTTGGAGTGAACAGGATGTCTAAGCCTAAGCTGAGCCAGGCTCGCACGGCATAGAGACCAGGCCTGCACAGTTCCCTTCAGAGGTGCCCACAGGAGCCTGCATGTATGAGCTTTTAACACTACCTTCTTGGCAGTGATAATTTGCAAGTTAAAAAAATATATCAGGGGATGGGGAAGGGGAGGGAGAGCGTTAGGGCAAATACCTAATGCATGCAGGGCTTAAAACCTAGATGACGGGTGGACAGGTCCAGCAAACCACTATGATACATGTATACCTACATAACAAACCTGCACATTCTGCCCAGGTATCCCAGAACTTATAGTTAAATTGAAAAAAAAAAAAAAATGGGCCTGGCATGGTGGCTCAAGTCCATAATTCCAGCACTTTGGGAGGCCAAGGCGAGGAGAGCACTTGAGGTCAGGAGTTCGAGACCACCCTGGCCAACATGGCGAAACCCCATCTCTACTAAAAATACTATATATATATAGCCAGGCGTGGTGGCGTGAGCCTGTAGTCCCAGCTACTCAAGAGGCTGAGGCAGGAGAATTGCTTAAACCCAGGAGGTGAGTTTGCAATGAGCCGAGATCGCACCATTGAACTCCAGCCTGGGTGACAGAGCGAGACTCCATCTCAATAAAAAAGTCTGGGCCTGGGCACAGTGACTCATGCCTGGTATCCCAGCACTCGGGAGGCCAAGGCAAGAGATCTCTTGAGCCCAGGAGTTCAAGACAAGCCTGGGCAACATAGTGAGGCTCAGTTTCTACAAAAAAAAAAATTGAGTAACCCAGGCCTGGTAGTGTGCACTTGTAGTCCCAGCTAATCAGGAGACTGAGGTGGGAGGATGGCTTGAGCCCAGGAGTTCAAGGCTGCTGTGAGCTATGATCACACCACTACACTATAGCCTGGGCAACAGAGAGACCCTGTATCAAAAACAAATTTTTTTAATGTCGTGTGATGCAAGCAGACTGCAGCACAGTGGATGTGTCTCAGCATATCCATGATCAGGGGACCACCCCACAAGACACAGTATTACCTGCCTTCTCAAAATCAGAGCTTTTCGCCCCAGGAACCCACAGCCCCTGGAACAAGGGTCCACAAACTACAGCCTGCAGAATAAATCAGAGCACAGCCTGTTTTTATAAAGAAAGTTTCGTTAGAACACAGCCATGGCCATTCCACGATGAGTTGTGCATGGCTGCTTTCAAAATACAACAGCAGAGTTGAGCCGTTAAAGCAGCCAGCAGAAGTCACACCACACCTAAAATATATACTCCACTTTCCTTTTGTGAGAAAAGTTGCAAACTTTTCTAGACTCTATCCAGCAATGCTGCGTGGCAGGGGAGGCTGCTTAGTAAAAGGCAATCAATAATTAGTATATGTATATGTATTGTTTACCAAGGGCTCTCATCAACACGATCCCAGCAATCCTGTGAGATGAAGATTCTCATTTTTCCTGTATTAAAGAAGAGCATACTGAGACTCAGAGGAGCGAAGTAAGTTGCCCAAGGTCACACAGAGAGTCAGAGGTGGAGCTAAGACTTGAGGCCAGGCCAGGTGATCTAAGAGCCCAAGCATCCCCACTATTCCACCAGCTGGCGACCTTGGGAAGGTCACTGAGCCTCTCTCGACCCTAGTGTCTTCAATTCCAAAATGAGCAGTCACAAAGCTGAGCACAGTGGCTCACACCTGTAACCCAACACTTAGGGAGGCCAAGACAGGAGGATCTGGGCCGCAGAGCAAGACCCCATCAATACAAAAAAATAAAATAAAATAAAAAATCAGCCAAGTGTGGTGGCACATGCCTGTAGTCCCAGCTCCTCACAAGGCTGAGGCAAGAGGATCCCTCGAGCCCAGGAGTTTGACGCTTCACTGAGCTATGATTGCACCACTGCACTTCAGCCTGGGCAACAGCGTCAAACCCTATCTCTAAAAAAGAAAACAATGGGAAAAAAAATGAAGAGTTTTTAATTGACGAGCCACTAAAACACTCATTTTGATAGATGCTAAGGGACTCTCCAAGCAAAACCCACAAGGCAAACACCCTGTGAAACATCTCCTGGGGCAAAAACCCTGATTCCCTTGCCTGATCTGATGCCTCTTCCACCCACAGATGGATCCTAGAAGACACTCCCAGGCAGGCCTGTGGATGGGAACGAAGGGTGTGAAGAGAGGCCTGCTTTGAGGACTGGCCCTCCTAAAGACCCTCAAGTGCCCCTGAACCCCCAAAAAACCCCATCAGAGGGTAGAGACGATAGCAGTAGGTAGGAGAGGTTGCTGAACACACACAGACACCCCCACCCCGGCCTCTCTTCCTGATCATGCGGCAGTCTGCACTGCCGGAAAAGCCCCCCCTGCCTCGGTGGCGCTAAGCTGCCTCACATCTGTTGGGTAGGGTGGGGCAGGGGCAGGCAAAAGCAGGAGGGAGAATGCTGGTCCCTTTATCACAGAAACTGCCATCTCTCCATGTCGACATCGCTCTTTCTCTCTTTTCATACACTCTCCCAGAGCACCCCCCAAATCATTATTAACATGATAAATAAAAACAAGAAACAAGTTATTAAATGCAAAATATGCAAAGTTCCTCCCAGAACTCACTGGGCAGTTCATAAATGTGACAGCTTAATGTTGCTGCTGAGGCAGGCAGCTGATGGAGCTTCACCAGCTCCTGGCTAATTGAAGTTGTTAGTGAAGTGGAGGAGAGAGGTGGCTTCTCTCCCACCTGTGGGAGGATCAGAAGCACAGTCCTTGACTAAGACCCAAGAGGGAGGCCGTGGTCTCTGTCAACCACCCACTCCAGGGCCAAGGGCCTGGAAATTCCCAACCTACCCAGATCTCAGAGCCCAATTTACAAGCCAAGAGGAGTCCTCACCTCTCATCTAGAGAAAAGCATTTTCTTTCTTTTTTTTTTTAAGAGACAGGGTCTTGCTCTGTTGCCCTGGAATGCAGTGGCATGATGAGAGCTCACTGCAGCCTCGAACTCCTGGGCCCAAATAATCCTCCTGCCTCAGCCTCCCAAGTAGCTAGGACTATAGGCGTGCACCACCACACCTGGCTAAATTTTGTATTTTCTGTAGAGACAGCATTTCACCACGTTGCCAGGCTGGTCTCAAACTCCGAGCTCAAGCCATCCAATAGCCAAGACTACAGGTGTATACCACCATGTCAGGCTAATATTTTAATTTTTTTTAATGGAGATGGGATCTCACTATGTTGCCCAGGCTGGTCTCAAATTCCTGGCCTCAAGTGATTCTTCTGCCATGGTCTCCCGAAGTGCTGGGATTACAGGCCTGAGCCACTGCATTCGGCCTAAGAAATGCATTTTCACACAGAAATTGGGGCAGGGCCTAGAAAGGGTTGGCTTTAGGGTGACTGGAGGGATTCTGGATCACAGAAGCCCTTGTCCTCAAAACCCAGGCCGAGAAAAAACAACCCAAATGTCTACCAACCGACAAATGGATACCATATTGTGGCCTACACTTACGACGGTGTTCAGGAGTAGAAGGCATAAAGCATGGACGCCACAGCACAGAAGAGCCTTGAACACATGAGGCTGAGTTAGAAGAAGCCAGGCACAGAAGCCATGTGATTCCATTTCCCTGAAATATCCAGAAACGGTCAATCCATAGAGCCCGAAAGTGGACTCATGGCTGGCAGGGGCTGGGAGAAGCTGATTAGCGCTTGCAGAGTTTGGTTTTGCGGGGAGGAAAGTGTTTTGCAGCTAGACAGAAGTGGAGTTCACCATGTTGTGAGTGACTGAGTGCTGCTGAATTGCTTGTTTTAAAAGGCTTATTTTTATATGAATTTCACCTCCGTTTTAAAATTGGGGGAAAAAGACAAAATGCAGGCTGCATTGTACTTGACCTCCCCATGTCCCATGAAGTTGTGCTCCTTTTCATGGGCTTCTAATTTTTCCATCAGGAAACTCAATCAAGACCTAGCTCTGTCACCTGACTCCCTGCATGGAAGGGGGTGACCCTAAGACCTCTGGCTTCCCCCTCTTCAACCCATCCAACCATCAAAAAGACCTGCTGGCCATTTCCTCCAGTTAAGGGGAATGGAGGAGGAGCAAGGGAGCCTTTGAGAGGCCGAGCTCAGTACAGCAGAATGAACAGCAGCTTCAAGCCTAAAGAAGCCAGTAATGAAGGGTGAATAGAAGACAGGTAGAAGGGGGCATTGCTGCAGTTCTGTTTTGCCTGGGTTTAGCTGTGCAATCTTGAATAAGACCCTTGAAATCTTTGATCCTCAACTTCCTCATCTATAAAACAGGGATGGCCGGTCGCAGTGGCTCACACCTGTAATCCCAACACTTTGGGAGGCCGAGGCGGGTGAATCACCAAGGTCAGGAGTTAAAGATCATCCAACCTAATTAACATGGTGAAACCCAGTCTCTACTAAAAATACAAAAATTAGCTGGGCATGGTGGTGCATGCCTGTAATCCCAGCGACTTGGGAGGCTGAGGCAGGAGAATCTCTTGAACCAGGGAGATGGAGGTTTTAGTGAGCCAAGATTGCACCATTGCACTCCAGCCTGGGAAACAAGAGCAAAACTCCATCTAAAAAAAAAAAAAGCCCAGGAATGTAGATATCAGCCTCGCCCCTTTCATGGATTTATTTTAAGCATCAAGTGAGATCTTTCATGTATCTGTTATTGATAACTCTTCTAAAACCAGTGTATTAACCAACAAGCATTTATTAAGGTACTGCTAAATCCCTAGCAGTGTGTTCAGTAATGTGCAGGAAGCAGGGAGTTGGGAGCCAGGTGTTGGGGATGGAAAGGGACAATTCCTTTATAAGAAGGTGAAACTAACACAAGCAAAACCAGTGGGAAGCAAAGAACAGTGATCTACAATCAGTCCTTGTGTATCAATATGGGAAAGATCGAGGGTTCTGAACACTAAGAATCCAAGAACCAGCGTTCTAGCCACACTCTACTGCCAATGCTGTAAGCTACTTGGGAGTCATTTAAATATTTTGGCATTCCAGGTGAAAGAGTTCAATTAAAAGTCCTCAAAGACTCTTTCGAGCTTTAGAAATCTGACACTTAACCAAATTAAAAGCCAAACGACAAGCCAGGCAATATACTTTTAATAAATAAGCCAGAAGATAAATGCTTTTGATATGTAAAGAAGTCAATAGGGGCTGGGCACAGTGGTTCATGCCTGTAATTCCAGCACTTTGGAAGGCTGAGGTGGGTGGATCACAAGGTCAGGAGTTCAAGACCAGCCTGATCAAAATGGTGAAACCCTGGCTCTATTAAAAATATAAAAATTAGCTGGGCATGGTGGTGCATGCCTGTAATCCCAGCTACTCAGGAGGCTGAGGCAGGAGAATCGTTTGAACCCAGAAGGCAGAGGTTGCAGTGAGCCAAGATTACGCCACTGCACTCCAGCCTGGGCAACAGAGGGAGACTCCATCTCAAAAACAAAAAAAGGTCAATAGGAATACAGATGACTACCCCAAAAGGAAAAAGAATACATAAAGAACACAAGATTCTATACAAAGATTTTGGCACTAATTATGATAAAGAAAAACCAGAAACAGTCTAAATCTGAAGCAATAAGAATCGTTTTCATTTTAATCATGGTACAGTCATATTACATAGTCATTGATAATCATTTTTCATAATATTTAATTATAAAAGAAAGTCTCCATAATCAAAGAGAAAAAATGAAGGCTTTCATGATTCCAGTTTTGTTTCGTTTTTATCAAAAAATAAAATAAAATAAAGTAATAAGTAGATGATGAAAAGTTAGAAACTAATGAAAGGCTAGAAGGATATACACCAAATAATTAGCAGTAGTCTCTCTGAATGTGTATTAATAATTTCATTTCTCTTTTTGTGTTTTTCTGATTTCTACAATAAGCACATTAGTTTCTAATTTAGAAAAAAATATACATAATCTTCAATACAACAGAAAAGCAAATTCAGGGTTTTACATTCGGTTTCATTAAAATTTAATTCTAGCACCAAAATGATAAAAAAAAACCTTCACTAGAACAAATTTCCAAAGGTTATTAAAAAATGACTATTGGGCCAGGCGCGGTGGCTCACGCCTGTAATCCCAGCACTTTGGGAGGCCGAGGCGGGTGGATCACGAGGTCAAGAGATTGAGACCATCCTGGTCAACATGGTGAAACCCCGTCTCTACTAAAAATACAAAAAATTAGCTGGGCATGGTGGCGCGTGCCTGTAATCCCAGCTACTCAGGAGGCTGAGGCGGGAGAATTGCCTGAACCCAGGAGGCGGAGGTTGCAGTGAGCCGAGATCGCGCCATTGCACTCCAGCCTGGGTAACAAGAGCGAGACTCCGTCTCAAAAAAAAAAAAAAAAATGACTATTATCTTTCTGAGGCTGTTTCTCCACAACAGCATCCATCTCACTTAACTGTTGTCTAGCCTACCACTGTTCTCAATGACATGTACAATTCCTTGGGGGAAGGATAGGAATTGAGTCATATCCACTCACAGCATCAGGTGCCATAATAGGCACTCAATAAATGTTTGTTGTGGCTGGGCACGGTGGCTTATGCCCACAATCCCAGCACTTTGGGAGAGAGGCTGAGGTGGGCAGATAACTTGAGGTCAGGAGTGAGAGACCAGCCTGGCCAACATGGTGAAACCCTGTCTCTACTAAAAATAATAATAATAATAATACAAATACTAGCCAGATGTGGTGGTGCACACCTGTAATTCTAGCTACTTGGGAGGCTGAAGAACAAGAATCGCTTGAAGCTGGGAGGTGGAGGTTGTAGTGAGCTGAGATCGTGCCACAGCATTCCAGCCTGAGTGACAGAATAAGACTCCATCTCAAATAAATAAATAAACATTTGTTGAATAAAGGGTAAGAATTGAGAGATCATTGGTCAGGCAAAAATTGGACAAGAGGCGACAGAAAGTGAGGTTGGCCTTGAAGGATGGGCAGCAATGGATATTTATAAATTTATTCATCTATTTAGTGAACCTGCTAGTTCTGAGCACTGCACTGGCCACAGAGCTAACTATGACACCA
Organism: Callithrix jacchus; assembly: GCF_049354715.1. Classification (NCBI taxonomy): domain Eukaryota; kingdom Metazoa; phylum Chordata; class Mammalia; order Primates; family Cebidae; genus Callithrix; species Callithrix jacchus. The sequence goes on from NC_133514.1 coordinate 38,540,859, forward strand.
TGCCTCACCAGGAAAAATTGAAGATTAGGGATAGAGGCAGACAGGTGCAAAAAGATGGGAATAAAATAATGAAGCTAGAACAGGGAACACCAAGGAAGAAGCTGTCCATCCTGCTGGCACAAAAGACAGCAAGAGCAGTTGGAGAGAGGGACAGGCCATGAGGACAGTGCTGGAGGGGGACAGAGGCCAGGAGAAGGCCCCCTGCAGAATGCATCACAACTCCATCACCCAATGACCATCCCCAATTTCCACACAAAATTCACAGGCAGGGGAGTCAAGGACCTGGAAATAGGAACACCTCCACAGGACAGCGCATCCACTCGCCTGCAGCCTGAGTTGGACTACAATTCAACATGAGGTTTGATGGGGATACTGATCCAAATCTTATCACCCTATTACCAGTGTCTTGGTGGGCCTCAATATCCAAGTCTGCTGGAATCATGTGTCCAACTCAAACTGGGAAATTATTTTCACCTTGAGAAGAGGCGGTCCTTAAATGGGGAACCCCATAACCATGCTGTCTGCATTGTAGTGCCATCACCCCGTGGTGATGAAGGGAGACCGAAGGCAAGTGGAAGGGGGAGTTTCTCCCATGTTTGGCTCCCTGACTTTAAAACTGGGTTACCTTACCGGGTAAGTTGGTAGGACTTCTTCCAAGGAATTCCCTGAAATTATGTCTTCTGAATATAGGAAGTGTGTTGTTTTTTTTTAACTTTTTGATTTTCACACACTTAGGGGGTAAAAGCGCAGATTTCTTACGTGCATATATTGCATAGTCTGGGCCTCTAGTGTGTTCATCATCCAAACAGTGAACACTGTACCCAATAGGTAATATGTCAGCCCTCGCCTCCCTCCCAGCCTCCCAGCTTTGGGAGTCTCCAGTGTCTATTACTCCCCTCTATACACCCACGTATTATGCATTGTTTAGCTCCTACTTACGAAGACCACATGCAGTATTTCTGATTCTGAGTTATTTCACTTAGTAGGATAATGGTCTCCAGTTCCATCTATGTTGTTGGAAAGGATATGATTTCTTTCCTTCTTCTTTTTTTTTTTAATGGAGTTTTGCTCTTGTCGCCACACAATTTCAGCTCACTGCAACCTCCACCTCCTCCCAGGTTCAAGCGATTCTCCTGCCTCAGCCTCCCAAGTAGCTGGGATTTCAGGTGTGCACCACCACGCCTGGTTAATTTTTGTATTTTTAGTAGAGATGGAGTTTCACCATGTTGGCCAGGCTGGTCTCGAACTTCTGACCTCAGGTGATCCACCCACCTCAGCCTCCCAAAGTTACTGGGATTACAGGTGTGAGTCACTGCAGCCAGACGATTTCATTCTTTTTTATAGCTGTGCAGTATTCCATTTTCTTTATCCAATCCTTCACTAATGAACACTTAGCTTGATTCCATAACTACAGTGAACAGTGCTATAGTAAATATGAGTGGAGGATGTTTTTTATGCAATGATCTATTTCCCTCAGGGTAGATACCCAGTAGTGGGATTGCTGGATGGAACGGCAGTTTTATTTTTAGTTCTTGAGTAATCTCCATTCTGTTAGGAAGGGGGTTTTTATCCATCCAGTAAATACCAGCGTCGGCCTCAGAGCTGCTGCTGGCCCTGATCTGGAATGCATTATTTGCACATGAGCAAATGCAAATGATTGTCCTCTTCTTGGGGAGCTTCTTTGTGAGGTAATAAAATGTTGCCATCAGCCTGAAAGTCAAATGAGGCTCCGTGTGACCTGCGGTGCTGATATGCTGGCCCTCCCCTTCCACCCTGAGGAGAGAAAGCCCAGGACTGGAAACAGAGCCCATGACTTCAACCATTTCCCAGAGCACCCCTGGAAGCAAGGGATTCTTGCAGAGCAGGTCCGTGGTGTTGCATTATCCCCTCTCCAGGACACATGCACGGCACGTTCAGTCATTCTTTGCGTGGAGCTGATTGTCCACCACGTGTCTTACACTGGGAAAGGTGCTGGGGGCAGCAGTGGCCTCTGAAGGGAGAGCAGACCCAGGTCCAGCCTGCACAGTCTTCCCAGGACCATGGTCAGCCATCACTACCATCCTGCAGCTCTCCTCCCCTCCATGGACACATGGAAACACATCGTTGTTGACTGCTTTTGGGGGGAATGTTTTATAGAGGAGGTGGGACTTGAGCAGTTCTCTGAGGGCGCAGAAGTCTTCGTTACAGGGAAAAAGGCAATCCAGGGAGGGGCATTCAGACCAACCAAGGAACAGAAGAGTCAGTGAGTCAGAACCCATGGAGCTGCTGTGGGAGGTGGAATTGTGAAGGCCCCTCCAACAGCTCCTGCTTGTAGGTTGAGAAGACGGCAGGTACCACTCTTTGGACCTCTCCCTGGAAGGAATGATGTGAGGCCTCTTATTAAAACCTGCTCTGAGCTCTTGCTGTTGGCAGCTCCTAGAGGATGGGGGGGAAGCTGAAATAGCAATGGCATCCCCTCTCTGCAGTGCCCCTCTGGGGAGACCTAGTGCTGCAGGAAAGCACTCCTTCTGAGCTGGTGGCAGCTGCCTCTGAGGAGCTCATCCACCTGGAGCAGGTTGCCCTGCTCCGTGTTCCTGGCAGCACAGTCGGGGAAGAGGACTTAGCTCTGGGCATGCAGGGTGCCCTCCAGGCTCTGTGTGGATGCTGAAGCAGGGACCAGACCAGAAGGCAGCACCAGAGCATGTCACAGGATGTTCCTTTGGTCTAGTGTCCCCACCTGCTTGGCAGTCAGCACTAAGCAGGGACCCTAAGGTCCAGGAAAGGGACAAGGCTGCCCAGAACTGCCCAGAGGGAGTGAATGGTGAGGCAGTAGGCCTAGGCCTGTGCTATCCAAACAAAAGGAGGAACGTGAGGGACAGGCTGCTTTGAACGGTGGCCACACGCCTGGCCACTGGAAGGCCAAACGTCACATTGGCTGAGTTAGACCAAAGGGCCCGTTGCTTTTCTTTTTATTTTCTATCTTGATAAAAGCTTGCATGTGTGTGAGTGTGTGTGTGTGCATGTATGTTTGTGCATGTGTGTGCATGTATGTTCGTGTGTGTATGCATGTGTATGTTTGTGTGCATGTGTGTGTGTGTTTTACACTGCCACAAGATAAATAGAACCATGACTTACAATTGACAATTCACACAGGGATTTCACATGCATTTGACAGTTGGGGCATGTGTCCTGCTGCCATAATTTTTTTCCCATCTAGAAAGATAAAGGGGGTGGTGTTCATGTTCCTCGAAACCACAGCCCTCTAATGTTATGTCTATGCCACACCTGCTCTTCCACTGCCTCCCAACCCCACCAAAAGACAGTAAATCACAGAGACTAAGCACTCTTCTCTCGGCAGCTCCTGTCCATTCCCTTGGGGCAGGTGTCATTAAGAACTAAAAGCAGCTTCTACCTCCAGGTACAGGGACAAACCCTCCCTCCTTAGCAACACCAATCCATCCTTTTCCAAACCTCCTGGAGAAGGTAAAACCCTAAACTCTGAGAACAGGTCAGATGACTTGGACAAAAAGATGAGCTTTGCAAAAGAGGCACGGGATGGGGGTTGGTGGAAGAGAAAGCAGGATCCAGTGCATACTGTTATGTTTTAAACCACAGGCCTTTTTCCAGACTGGGTTATGAAATTAATTCAGAACTTATGCTCACACTTAAAAGATTTCTGTCATATTTTATGAACACGATGATCTCAGAGTAATTTGCACTGGGAAAGTGTCATATTAAATCAGGGGCACTAATAAACTTTATTACTTAAACTCTACATGGATCAGACATGGCAGATAAACCATCTTACTTTTGCACTTATCTTTATACTATAGAAATATAGCCCCTCCTATGGGAAAACATAAATGAATTTGATAGCATTTCCTTTGCCCCACAATAAATGCATCCATCTGGGCTGGAGGCATCACCTGCCCGTCTTGCTACCCCACACCGAAGTTTGGCATGGGAGTGGGAAGGTTTGATCCAAGCACAGAGATTTCTTCAGGGTTTTAAAATGCTTTCATTTCTGTGGCTTTATCACCTTTTGTTCCCACTGGCCTGGCCTTTATGCTGGACTGTGTAATAGCTAAGAATTGGTTTACAGGTACAAGCATGGTATAAAAAGTACTGACTGGTGAGTTACGAGGCCTGAGTTCTTCTGGTTCTGCTACCAGCTGGCTCTGTGATCTGAGCACAAATCAGACAGGACCGTGTAATAGAAAAAGCATAGGCATCGGGATCAGAGGTTTATTGCACTTGAGCAGATGTTTCTGGAAAGCATAACATGATCCAGGCCCTTGGCAAGGCACTAGAGATGTAAGAATGAGTCAGAATTCAATTAAAATCCCAACAGGGTTATTTGGGAAATGAAGTTAAATTATTACAAAATATGTATAGATCTGAACCATTCTACAGATTTAAAATATTTAGGATTGTTTTAAAACTTCGTATCAAAACATCTAAGAATAGCCAAGAAAATTAAAGTAGTGTGGAGGGACTTGTCTCATGAGATATTAAATACAAAGCCACTGTAATCAAAATGGCGTTGTGTCAGCAAGCTTGTAAGCTCTCCTACCAACGTTCAGCCAATAACCCTGTGGTCATGGGAGTTGAGGTGAAAGGGAGAGAAACGATTGGAAGCTGATATTTGGAGCACGTGGACTTCCCAGGAGTTTTCACCAATGAAGACAGCCAGGCGTCTACCTTTCCCTAGGAAACTCTAAGTTTTTTTCCTGGAAAAAAAAAAATGTAAACCAAAGAGGTTCTGAATTCAGAGAAATGGGATTACCAAATGACAGGCACAAGGTAAAGATAGGTACAATAGTAACAATACGGAACTTTGGTGAAAGTCCATTCTTTACGTGGGGAAGCATGAAACTGTCAGCCCTTCTGTTCTGCTTCTGGAATGCAAGCAGCTGAGAACACCCTCACACGCATCACTGGAATCCTGCAGCGAGAGACTGTATGACCCTTCCAGGGTGGAGAGAAAAAGACCCTCACATATTAATACTAGTGGGATGCAGTGGTACCTGATTTACCCAGGAAGGCCCGCCCCTACACACAAACAGCCTCCACTTAAGCATGGACAAAGGGCAAAGGGCCAAGGACCATCAGACCCTTGAGGAAATATTCTCATAGAAGATAGGATCAAAAACAAACATGAGAAAAAGAATTTGGAAGGAAAATAGACAAGGCAATAATATCCTCAGAGAGAGAAAATGATGTCTCATCCATAAACAACAGTAAAATGCTATTAAAAAGGCCAACTTGAAAACAAGAAAGAGCTCTTGCAAATTTAAACCAATAACAAAGCAACATTATTCAAAAGGATTAAAATTAAAAGTTAAGGAAATGTCCCATACATTATTACTAAATGGCAACAAATAGAAAATAAAAGTGGAAAAGATATAAAAATGTAATGTAAGCACGAAAGGCTAAAATCCAAGTAACAAGAATTTTATATAGGTAGAAGAAAAAAAATGTGGGAAGGAAGTTATTGATGGAAAAAAATAAATACAATTTCTCAGAATTAAAGGACATTGACGGTACTCCAAGTGACTGTTCTGGTGAATGGATAAAGTCCAGCATCAGGGAGTATAACCATGAAATTTCAGAACACCAAAGACAAAAAGATGATCCCTACAACTTCCATGGGTCAAGGTGAGGGGTGCTGGGAGCAGGTACATTAAAAGTAATAGAAATCAAAATGGGTCAAACTTCTCAAAAGAAAACCTAGCTGTCAGATGATGGTGGATCAATGTCTTAAAAGGCCAGGCACGGTGGCTCGTGCCTACAATCCCAGCACTTTGGGAGGCCAAGCTGGGCAGATCACTTTAGGCCAGGAGTTTGAGACCAGTCTGACCAACATAGTAAAACCTCATCTCTACTAAAAATACAAAAATTTGCTGGGTGTGGTGGTGCACACCTGTAATCCCAGCTACTTGAGAGGCTGAGGCATGAAAGTCGCTTGAACCTGGGAAGGGGAGGCTGCAGTGAGCCAAAATCACACCACTGCACTCCAGCCTGGCAACAGAGTGAGACTCTGTCTAAACAAAAAGTTATGAACAGCCAGGTGTGGTGGCTCACACCTATAATCCCAGCCACTTTGGAGGCTAGGGCAGGAGAATCACTTGAGCCCAAGAGTTCCAGGCTGCACTGAGCTATCACTGGACCTCTACATTCTAGTCTGGGTGACAGAATGAGACCCTATCTCTTTGAAAAAAAAAAAAGTTATAAACACAAAAATCAATTGCACTTCCATACACTAACCATGAAGAATCTGAAACAGAATTAAGAAAACAATCCCAGTTCCAATAACCTCAAAAAGAATATAATGCTTAGGAATAAATTTAAAGAGCTGAAAGACTAGCACACTGAAAGCTACAAAATGTTGTTAAAAAAATTAAAGAAGACACAAATAATTGGAAAGATAGTCTGTGTTTATGGACTGAAAGATTTCATATTGTTGAGATTTCAATACTACTCAAAGCATTCTACAAATTCAATGCAATCTCTATCAAAATCTCAACAATATTTTTTGCAAAACTATAAAAATCTATTATAAAATTCATATGGACTCTCTGACTAGCCAAAACAATCTTGAGAGAGTTGGAGGTCTCCTACCTCCTCCTTTGAACATGTACTACAAAGCCAAAGTAATCAAAATTGTATGGTACTGACATAAAGGCAGACACCCAGTGGAATATAATAGAGAGCACAGAAATAAGTCGTCAGATATGTGGTCACATGATGTTTTTTATTTTTTGAGACAGGGTCTCACTCTGTTGCAGAGATGGAGTGCAGTGGCACGATTACAGCTCACTGCAGTCTTGACCTCCCAGGCTCCCACGATCCTCCCACCTCAGCATCCCCTGTAGCTGGGACTAGAGATGTGTACCACCACACTGAGCTCATTTTTTTCTTTTGAGAAACAGGGTCTCACTATGTTGCCAAGGTTTGTGATCAAATGATTTTTGACAAGGGTACCAAGGCCATTCAATGACAAGACCGTTCCTTAGTCTTTTCAACGAATGACGTTGGGAAAACTGGATATTCACATGCAAAAGAATAAAGTTGAACTTTTACCTTACACCGTATACAAAAATTAACTCAAAATAGATCAAAAACTTAAACAAAAATGATAAAACTATAAAACTCTAAGGAGAGAATTTTCATGAAGTTGGATTTGGCAACGATTTCTTGGATACGATGCCAAAGACACAGGCAATAAAAGAAAAAATAGAATAGTTAAACTTCATCAAAATTAAAAACTTGTGTGCATCAAAGGACACTATTAACAGAGTGAAAAGGCAACCCACAGAATGGGAGAAAATATTTGCAAGTCATATATCTGATAAGGGCCAGAATATGCAAAGAATTCCTACAATTCAACAACAAAAAACAAACAACCCAATTTAAAAATGGGCAAAGGACTTGAATAAACATTTCACCAAAAAAGATAACAGATGATCAATAAGCATATGAAAAGATTCTCAACATTATTAATTATTAGGGAAATGCAAATCAAAATCAGAATAAGATACCACTTCATACCCATTAAGATGGCTACTATCAAAAAGAGAGAAAATAAGTTTTAGCAAGAATATGAAGAAATGGGAAATAGGAACCCTAGCGTATTGCTGATGTGAATGTAAAATGGTGCAATAGCTGTGGAAAACAGCATGATGTATTGAACATAGAATATGATTCGTTACTTCCATTTCTAGGTACATATCCCAAAAAAGTGAAAACAGGGACTCAAATATTTATACATCCATGTTCACAGCAGCATTATTCACTATAGCTGAAAGGTGGAAGTAACCCGAATGTTCATCAGCAGATGAATGGATAAACAGACTGTGGTATATCCCTACAATGGAATAGCATTCAGTCATAAAAAGGAGCAAACTACTGTTACCTGCAACAATATGAATGAAGCTCAACAAATTATACTAAGTGCAAGAAGCCAGGCATAAAAGGAAATATTGGCCAAACGAGGTGACTCATGCCTGTAATCCCAGCACTTTGGGAGGCAAAGACAGTTGGATCATCTGAGGTCAAGAGTTCAAGACCAACCTGGCCAACAGGGTGAAATCCCATCTCTGCTAAAAAGACAAAAATTAGCCAGGCATGGTGGTGCACACCTGTAGTCCCAGCTACCCAGGAGGCTGAGGCAGGAGAATCACTTGAACCCACGAGGCAGAGGTTGCAGTAAGCCGAGATGGCACCACTCCACTCCAGCCTGGGTAACAGTGAGAATCTGACTCAAAAAAAAAAAAAGTAAATATTATATGGTTCCATTTATCTGACATTTCTAAAGATGGAAAATCAGTAGAGACAGAAAGCAGATCAGTGGTTCCCTGTGACTGGTGGGTGGGAGTAGAGACTCTCTGTGAATGGGTCCCTGGGAGACTTTGGGGTGATAGAAAATGTTCTAAAACAATTTTGGTGATGGTTGCACAATTATATGAATTTACTAAACTCATCCCACTGTACACTTAAAATGGGTGAATCTTATGATAAGAAAGTTATACCTCAATAAAGTGGTTTTTTTGAGTCACTCGAATTGGTTATTCTTTCCAACACTTAACTGTGTGACCCAAGAGCTTTGTTCTGAAATTCTGAAAGAGAGCAGAGAGGGGTTGCATGGGTGAGGCAGGCAAAATGAAAAAGATCAAATTGTCCACTGAAATGCTTTATGACACCCAGAAGAAAGATCGCAGGCTTTGGGGGCTGCCCTGTCACAATCCAAGAACAGACAGAGACAGGATGGAGCCAGGGTCTCTCCTGCAATGAAGAAGTTATGAGCAGCAACGTCCTGCCCTTTGCAATTCACAGGTGCTATTTCTCAACCTTTTCCTGGGACATCAGAATGCCAGTGCAAGGTGAAGACAGCCCTGGGGAGAGTGTTTTTCCTCACTGTTTCACTGCCAATTTACAATGTGCAAAAGACAGGAGAGAGAAGTAGTTTGTGGTTGGAGGACTGTGTGTGTGTGTGTGTGTGTGTGTGTGTGTGTGCAGTTAAAGCCCATTTGTATGTGTGAGGGGTGGGAAGTGGGAAGATAAAAAATGTGAAGTTTCATCACAATTATATTGCACATTTTTAATTATGGGGAAAAGATAAGAAGGCAATGCACTCGAATGCTATTCTTGGTTGGTTGTTAATTTTTAAACTAGGAAATGAATGTTACTTAAAAGGAAAAAAAACTTTCCTTTTTACATGGGTTGGCCCACATGCAAATTGGCAGACAGAATCTACAAGTAAAGAGAAATGCTTAATTCAAGCTTTTGTGTAATGAAATTAATTTTAAGATAAATAAGATTTTAAAAGGATAAAGACAATTTAGAATGCTAATTTCAAATTTTGCTTTGCTATTGAAAGAACTATTAGGAAACAGGGAAACAAAAACACTTTCATTGGGTTAAAACAAAAACTTTCACTAGCTTCATTGGTTTGGAGATCAATGTTCTTTAACACACAAGGGCACTATGATGGTTGTTGTCATCTTTGTTTATGATACCAGAGGATGAGGAAGCCTAAGAGGGCAAAAGTAGACTTCTCCGTGCAGATCAGAAACCTAAACAACGCAAGATAATTTTTTTGCTTGTATTTCCTGAATGGCCAGTTCGATATCACATCAGCCAAATATTTATAGAATTGCCACTTTTCCATTATGCTTCACAGACAAAACAAAGGGTATAATTCATTTGTATGGAAAAAATTCATTGAAATCAAATGTAGTTTGAAGTCAAATGCCATTTACAGGCTGTCAACCTACGTGTATCCCAGTTTATGCATGTTTAATATCAACACACGACACATGTAGGTATCAGTTCACGAATGTTTAGGAAATGAAGGATAATTTCTACCTCTCAGGATTGTCTGGAGAATTTTGTCGTTTGTTTGTTTGTTTTTTGAGATGGAGTTTTGCTGTTGTCACCCAGTGCAATGGTGCAATCTCAGCACACTGCAACCTCCACCTCCTGGATTCAAGTGACTCTCCTGTCTCAAGCCTCCCAAGTAGCTGGGATTACAGATGCACGCCACCATGCCCAGCAGTTTTTTGTAATTTTATTAGAGACAGGGTTTCACCATGTTGGCCAGGCTGGTCTCAAACTCCTGACCTCAGGTGATCCGCCCACCTCAGCCTCCCAAAATGCTGGGATTATAGGTGTGAACCAACTTGCCCAGCCTGTCTGGAAAATTTAAGGGTGTAATGTCTGGCAAGGCACTTGCTAAAAACAGGATGATATTCAGCAAATGGTAGATCTTTTCCAACCCATTCCACATCTCACCCATCATCCACCACCTCATCCAAATACACACACTCACTTTATAAGTCTTCCTCTGGAAAGCTTCACTGATACATCCCATGGAAAAATTAAATGAACCATTTTCAAGAAGAAATGCCCTACTACACACAAGAAGACTGTAAAGGGCATTCCTGCTCCCAGGGAAGAAAAGCTGGTGACTGGAAACAGCAAAAGAACACCTTATTCCCCTGCCCTCCCCCTGTGCTGGCAGGAGAAGAATTAGAAGATGCCGGAGCACCCAAATCTGGCTGGGAATCTGCTGAGTGAAAGGCAGAGCCTGGTGAACCTGGCTGATTCTGAGGTCAAAGTCACATATTCAAGCCCCATAAGGAAGATTTATCCTGGCAATAACCTCCCCCTAGCCCTGGCCCATTCATGGATGTTGCCCATTGCATGGAAGAGCTTTGTCAGAGGGTGGGACAGAAAAGGCTAAACACAATCTGTCCCCATCTTTATAAAAACAATACTTTTTAAAAACACAAAACATTGTTCTTTCTGATAGTGGGGCCAGATGTCCTTTCCAAATATCAACACCTGGAAGAAGCCGCAAAGAGGCAGAACTCTGGTGTATAGAGGGCAATCACATGACTTAGGGAAAACATTCAGTTGCTATAACAAGTGTCAAAATAATATTGGTTTAATTTATTTCTCTCTCATGAAAGAATTCAAGTATTAAAAATCCAAGGCAATACAGCACCTCTGCAAAATGAGGAACCCAGCTTCCTCCTAGCATACAGCCCTGACTGCCTGTTCATAAGGTTTCCATTTTGGAATCTAAAATGGCTGCTGTAGCTCCACCATTACATACATGTCCCAGCCAGAAGTAATGGAAAGAGCAGGGAAGGAGCAAAGACAAGGCACTACCCTTCCCTTCTGTTTAAAGGCAGTATTAGAAAGTTGCACACATGACTTGGGATGTGTGCATATCCCAGTGACTACAACCTAGTAACAGAATGCAGCTACCTAGCTGCAAGGGAAGCTGGGAAATGTAGTCTTTCTGTTGGGTGGCTGATTGCTGAGCACAATTTAGGTGGTGAATTGGTTTGCTGAGGCTGCTATAACAAAGTCCCACAAACTGGGTAGTTTAAAACAGCAGAAATTTATGCTCTCACAGTTTAAGAAGCCAGAAATCTGAAACCTCAAGGTGTTGGCAGGGTTGGTTCCTTCAGGAGGCTCTGGGAGAGAAACTATCCCACACCTCTCCCTTGCTTCTTCTGGTGGCTGGCAATTCTTAGCATTCCTCAACTTGTGGCTGCGTCATTATAGCCTCTGCCTCCCTTGTCATACGGCCTTTGTGTCTCTGTATCGAAATATTTTCTTTTATCAAGACAACAGCCATTAGATTTAGGGCTCCACCCCCAATCTAGTATTATCTCATCTTAAATTTGATGACATCTACAAAGTTCCTATTTCCAAATAAGGCCATATTTACAGGTACCAGCCATTAGGACTTGAATCCATCTTTGGAGAAGACACAATTCAACCCACCAGAGGGGCTTCCTGACGAAGAAGAGGAGAGTGGACACTGAAGAACAGCAGCCCCCTTGCCACAGGACCCCAGGGAGTTGCACTGGAAGACAGCCACTGTGATGTCAGAACACACACCCTGTTCCAGTTGCTTGCAAGTCAACCTGACAGACATCCTCATTTGTAGACATTTCATCTTCCAGGCCTGTCACATTGGCTGTGTCCCCAAGCTCATCTGTTCGGCTCCCACTGGTCCACGTCTCGAATTGCCCTCCCATGCTCTTCCCCTCAGCCAACCCCTAAGGAAGAAGCTGCTCCCATAGGCCTCTCTCCCTGCCCCAGCCCACAGTGGCTGACAGCTGCCACCTTGAGCTTCCATTATGACTTTTGTGGAACCTAAGCACTTGCCCTCATGGGGAGGTGCTCTAAGTACAAAACAAAACCTTAATTAGATTTTTGTTTAAATGTTTATATCATGCTGGAGTGGGTGTGGTGGTATGCATCTGTAGTCCCACCTACCCAGGAAGTTGAGTACAGAAGTTCAACTCCAGCCTGGGCAACATGACAAGACCCCATCTCAAAACAATTAAATAAATAAATGCTGTATTTAAAAAGTATTTTATGATTGCATTTGGTATGAAGATGAACGTATTAATGTTATGTGCAAAAACATTCTCTTTAACCTAAAAGATTTTTTTTTCTCATCATTTGAAAGAAACTAAAACATTTCCCCGGATTCTTAAAAGTATCAGCACTAGACACTGCTCTGCCTGCTGAATGGATACGTCAACTCTGCTGAAAAAGATGCTGAAAGGGACAACAGAAAAAACCCCCAGCCACCAAATCTGACCACAGACTGCTGAGCAGAGAGGGTGAGTACCACCCTGGAACTTTATGTGCTCTCAAAACAACTTGGAAACATGCAACAAGGTCCCAAACAACCCATCATTAGGTCAGAAAGGTCAGCCTCAGCTGGGTGTGGTGGTTCATGCCTATAATCCCAGCACTTTGGGAGGCCGAGGCAGGTGAATTGCCTGAGCTCAAAAGTTCAAGACCACCCTGGGCAATACAGTGGAACCCCATATCTACCAAAATAAAAATAAAAATTAGCCAGGCGAGGTGGCATGCACCTGTAGTCCCAACTACTTGGGAGGCTGAGGTACGATAATCGCTTGACACCAGAAGGAGGAGGTTGCAGTGAGCCAAGATCATGCCACTGCACTCCAGCCTGGGCTACGGAGTGAGAATCCATCTCAAAAAAAAGAAGAAAGAAAGAGAGGGAGAGGGAGGGAGGGATGGAAGGAAGAGGAGAAGGGAAAGGGAGGGGAGGGAAAAGGAGGGAAGTGGGGAAGAGAGAGAAGGGGAGGGGTGGGGGCAGGGGAGGGAAAGGGAGGAGAGGACTTAGCCTCCTCTCCGGGCTGTGAAATAAGCATCCTTCTCCTTCCACCATTGTTGTCAAACACAACTCAACTTAAAAACAGTGGTCGCCCATGCAACACAGTGGATACAAGACCTTTATTAAACAATGCGAGAAACCTCCCACCCTTCAGCATCATGAACTGTTTCCAAAATACAAATCTGAACTATCCCAAAATATACTTAATCCCAAACTAGTCTTCCTTCTTATTTTATAACCCATGTAGATTTCAAAACTATTATTTCCTAATGTATTTAGTTTCAATTCATAAAGTGGTTTGCAAGACATGTTTGCTAGGGTGACCAACTCATCTTGGTTGGCTCAAAACTCTCCTGGTCATGGCACTGTTGCATCCCAGAAAACCTCTCGGTCCCAAGCAAACCAGGACAGTTGGCCAATCTATAATGATATCTAAGCTTCATCATCCTCTTTCTAATTGTATGTGTTAGACCAACAAGACAAAAATCACGAGAAGTGTTTTAAAGTAGCAATTGTTGTTCTGGAAAGTTCAAGTATGGCCAATGCAACAGCTCAGCAAGATGTACACAGGCACCCAGTGTGGCCCAACCAGGTCCCCCTGACTCTCCAGGCAATGTTGGATGGGAAGGGGTGGCTATGAGTCATCTCCCTCTTTCCTGGGCTTCCCAGAATGTTCTCTTCCATAAATATTTTACATGAAGGAAGAGAATTCGCTGCCAAAGGAGAAAAAGGATTCAGACAGTGGTTCCCAAACCACAGTGCACTTAGGAATAGCCTGAAGAACTTCTTAAAAATAGACAGGTCTGGGCTCCATCCCCAGAATGTTTCGCTTCGGAGAGTCTGAGGAACACTCTTGTTAACAAGTACTCTGGGTGATCTTGATGCATGTCATTGGTGGGACTGCACTTTTCAAAAGTCTGGATTTGGGGCAAAGCTGTGAAAGTTGCTTCCTCTCCTGTCTGAAGTGAGCAGGACCAGAGCTTACAAGAAAGGAAGGGGTAACTGAATGCGGTAGTAAGAGGGAGGCACTTAGTGTCAGGACTACTGTTATCTAAAAAGCACTTTCTTGTAAATCTTGAGATTGTTGGAATATCTTAGGCAAAGCCTATCTGCATTAATCAGGGTAGCTATGCTTTACATACACATACACACTGTGTGGTACATAGATCCATACAGCTGTAATGTAGACACAGATAAAGCAAACACAAGATAGCAGCCAGGAAACTGATTTGTATATAACAGGCACTTATAAGTATTTATACATACATATCTATGACATGGTGGTGTGTTTAACATACATAGTAACAAATCAGTAGTCCTGTTTTGACCATGTTAAATCTGAGATGGCCATAAGATAGCCAAATGCGGATGACAAACAGGCAGTTGAATCTAGGCACCTACAGCTCTGGGATTTGAGCAGGGGTCAAGTTAGGACTAGAGATCCAGATTTAAGGAGTTATCTGCACATAACCCCCAGGGCATCAATAAAACAGAAGCCACAAGGCCTGAGGTTCTCATTGCCAAGTCAAGGTCACAGGCCCCGTGGCTTTACAACATGAGCTAGGTTCACTAAGTGAAACCAGAAACTAGCAGAGCTTAGGCTATCCATAAACAGGAACTAGAATGTCCTTGTTCATCACCTCAGGGTACAGCTCAAAGGCCATGTGTAGAAGTCCTTTGCCTCTCACAGGTAAAAACCCTAATTCAAGGTAACCCTCACTATGGTAACCCATAGGCCCCAAGCTGAGTCAAGCATGGTTGCTCCATAGGCAGGCCTCCAAAATCCAAGACAAAACAATTTCCAGAGACATCATCCCCAGGGGAAGGTGCACTCGTACCAAAATCACAAAATATATGAGGAAGTCCAAAACCAAGGCATGTGATTTACAAATCCCACTACTACCATCACTCCCACCCCCATCTCCAAAAAAAGAAGAAATCATATCTAAAGAAGTAGAGATAATAGAACAATATGAAAGAGATTTTGAAATCAGCACAGATAAAAACAAAAAATTCAGAGTTTTGAAAAAAAGTAGGACATGCTGAAATCGGTGTTTTGGAATGATTAGAGCAGAATTATATAGAAAGGAGTGGGATTGGAAGCAACAAGACCAGCCAGGAGGCTTCATGCAATCTACCTACAGGTAACACTTTCTCTCTCTCCTAAAGTCCCATAAAATTTAACTGGCATATCTCTGATGACCTTATGACCTCACCAACTTTATTTCTTGTTTTATAGTTGCTTTCACATATATAATCCATATAAAGGAACTTATAGAACTCAATGCTCCTTGGAGTGGTGTGTTTGTGTAGATAGATAGTGCATGGATAGATAGATGATGGGTGGATGGATGGATGGATAAATAAATAGTAAATAGAGTATGGATAGATAGATACATGGATGGATGGATGGATGCATGGATGGATGGATGGATGGATGGATGGATGGATGGACAGACAGACAGATAATCTTTCTGTATCCCCCACAGCACCTAACAGTGTATTAGGCACATGGAGATGTTTCATAAATAAATTAGCCAACAAATGAACAAGAGTCATGTAGAAACTAATTGATCAGAACCTCTAGCTTGAACTAAAGCACAAAATGAAGCTGATGGCCCACCATTAATTCATCTCCCTAGGACCTGATAGGCTCCCTAAACTGGCTGTATTCGTCTTATCCCATGGGTACATAATCTATTAATGCATTTAAAAATCAGCTGAATTCAGTGACAGCTTAAAGCCCTGTGGCACTGATGAGAATCTTTCGCTATGTGTGGGTCTCCCTGGTGCAGATTGCTATCCAGCCTATCTTCCTTTACAAATTGATTGTCAGTCCATAAGCATTTGCCTATAGGTTACAGTAGCAGGCCTAGCCCTAAATCTGACTACTTTATTTCTAATTAGGTAGAACCCTTCCTCTTCCCTCTTTAAGAAAAAAGCCCTAATGCAATAACCAAGCCTTGGGAAACAGGAAGAACTCAGTGACTTGCACAGGAACACAAACCTGAACAGCAGAATAACAAAGATTTCAGGACCCCCTGAGAGGCCTAGAGTCTTACCTCCAGAGCTTTCCTATATGATGATGGTGACAATCATGATGATGACAATGACACAAAGCTGCCTTTTATTGAACATCTAATATTGCCAGGCATCATCCTAGGCATCTTCGATACAATCTGGCATATTATCCTCACAAGAAGCCAGTAAGGAAGGTACAAGCATGCTGTCTTAGTCAGTCTTATATTGTTTGAAACAGAATACCAAAAACAGAATAATTTATAAAGAAAGGGAATTTCTTAAAGTCATGGAGGATGAGGAGTCCAAGGTCAAGGGGATGCATCTGGTGAGGGTCTTCTTGCTGGTGGGAATTCTCTGCAGAGTCCCAAGGAAGCTGAGCACACGCTAGCTCAAGTCTCTTCTTATAAAGCCACCAGTCCCATGGTAACACATTAATTCATTGATTCATGAATGGTCTCCTCCATTCATGAAGGTAAAGCCTTTATGACTCAATCACCTCTTAAAGGCACCACTTTTTAATACTCCCTCATTGGGGATGAAATTTCAATGTGAGTTTTGGAGGTGACAAACATTCAACCCGCATATGCCCATTCTGCAGATGAGAAAACTAGAGTTGAAAGAAGTTAAATAAGTTGCCCATTGTAAAAACCTAGTAAGTGTCAAGGCCAGGATTCAAACCCAGGTCAGCCTGAATGCAGTTTGTGTTCTTCCCACTTCCCCACACTGCTTCCTGGGCCGATGCTCAAGTTCTAGCGAAACAGCGAGTGGCACTCAGCCACTTTGAGTGATTGTCTCAAGGACTTCAGATGATACACATGGGCTTTAGAGATGAAATTGTTTCCTAGGAAACTATAAAACACACAGGCAACAGCTTTCTGTGTTTTGAGTCTCATCTTATCCATGGTTTGCAGGGAAAGACTAACTAAACCTGATCTTATCTTGCTGCCTCCATTTCACTCTAGAGAGAATGAGCTGGTCCAGTCCAGTTCCTGATTTTTCTGTCCCCATTGCGAGATCAGCTACTTACCTTCACGGCCAAAACAACTGCAAACAAATAGCTCTGAAATGTTAATGGTCTTCTTGGGGGATACAGAATAAGGCCATAATAGGGAAAGAGTATTCATAGCAGGTTCTAGTACCTACACCATTTAAATGTCCATTACCAGCGCCGTCCAAACTCATTGTACTGGCTTGCTTTTTAGGCTCAAATTAACTACAAATTAATTATTTAAAATGATTTCAAGAAGCTTAAGATGAATTATTTTCTTTCTTTATGATTCTACAAACCATATGATCACCAACAAGACAATGGGAGAAATAAGTTGTGATCCATTCACAATGTGGAATATTATAAAATTGTAAAAATAGATGAATTATAACTACTTGCAACAACATGGAGGGAACTTAGAAATATAATGTTGGTTGAAAAGCCAAATCCCAAAAATTTATATACAATATATGGTAAATCTAAAAGGTGTTTGCAAATTTTTTGACACCCTATCTTTCCAAAGGTGGAGGCTAATTTCTTTTTTCTTGAATGTGGGCCAGATTTAGTGACTCATTTCAGTTTTTTTTCTTTTTTTTAATTTTTTGTAGAGACAAACTCTCATTATGTTGGCCAGTCTGGCCTTAAACTGTTTGACTCAAGCAAGCCTCCCACCTCAGACTCCCAGAGCATCAGAACTACAGGTGTGAGCCACCAAACCTCACCTAGTGACTTTTTTTTTCCTGAGACAGTGTCTCATTCTGCTGCCCAGGCTGAAGTGTAGTGAGGCAATCTCCTCTCACTACAATCTCCACCTGCCAGGTTCAAGTGATTCTCCTGCCTCAGCCTACCAAATAGCTGGAACTACAGGCACATGCCACCATGCCTGGCTAATTTTTATATTTTTAGAAGAGACAGGGTTTCACCATGTTGGCCAGGCTGGCCTTGAACTCCTGGCCTCAAGTGACCCACCCACCTTGGCCTCCCAAAGTGCTAGCATTAAAGGCATGAGCCACCGCGCCAGGCCCCAGTCACTCATTTCTAATGAACATGGAAAAAGTGATGGTATGTGACTTCCATAACTAAATCAAAAAAGATATAGTCACTTCTGCCTTACTCTCTTATATCATTTGTTCTAGAAAAGCCAATCAGAGCCAGGTGCAGTAGCTCATGCACATCTGTAAGCCCAGCACTTTGGAAGGGCAAGGCACGTAGATCACTTGAGCTCAGGAGTTCGAGACCAGCCTAGCCAAGATGATGAAACCCTGTCACTACTAAAATACAAAAATTAGCCAGATGTGGTGACAGGTATCTGTAATCCCAGCTACTCAGTAGGCTGAGGCAGGAGAATCACTTGAACCCAGAAGGCAGAAGCTTCAGTGAGCTGAGATGGTACCACTACACTCCAGCATGGGTGACACAATGAGACACCCCCTCAAAATAAAAGAAAAAGAAAAAGAAAGCCAATCACTAGTCATCAAGACCTTTAAGCAGCCTGTGGAGAGGCCCACATGGAGAAGAACTTGATCTTCCTGCCAATATCTAGCAACAACATGCCAGCCACAAGTGTGCCACTTTAGAAGAAGATTCCCCATCGCTAGTCAAGCCTTCAGATCACTGTATCCCCTACCAATATCTGACTTCTACCCCATTAAAAATCCCAAGCCAGTATGAGTTCTGCTGCAGCAGACTTAAACGTACCTGCCCAGCAGCTCTGAATGGAACAACAGCGCTCACAGCTCAGCCCTTGAGCTCCTATAAGGGACAGACTGTCTCCTCAAGCAGCTCCCTGAACCCCATATATCCAGAGACACCTCATAAAGGAGAGCTCAGGCTGACATCTGGTGGGTATCCTTCTGGGGCAAAGATAACAGAAGAAGAAACTGGTAGCAACCCTTACTGTTCTGCAGCCATCACAGGTGATCCCCAGGCAAACAGGGTCTGGAGTGGACCTCCAGTAGTCTTATAGCAGAGGGACTTGACTGTTAGAAGGAAAACTAAAAAACAGAAAGAAATAACTTCATCATCAACAAAAAGGACATCCACTCAGAGACCCCCATCTGAAAGTCACCAACTACAAAGACCACAGATAGATAAATCCACAAAGATGGGAAGAAACCAGCACAAGGATGAAAACACCCAAAACCAGAATGCCTCTCCTCCTCCAAGGGATCACAACTCCTCACCAGCAAGGGAACAAGGCTATATGGAGAATGAGTCTGATAAATTGACAGAAACAGCCTTCAGAAAGTGGGTAATAACAAACTTCTCTGAACTAAAAGAACATGTTCTAACCCAATGCAAAGAAGCTAAGAACCTTGAAAAAAGGTTTGATGAAATGCTAATGAGAATAAACAGCTTAGAGAAGAATACAAATGAATTGATGGAGCTGAAAAATACAACATGGGAACTTCACAAAGCATGCACAAGTTTCAACAGCTGAATTGACCAAGCAGAAGAAAGGATATTAAAGATTGAAGATCAACTCAATGAAATAAAACAAGAAGGCAAAATTAGAGAAAAAAAGAGTAAAAAGAAATGAACAAAGTCTCCAAGAAATATGGGATTATGTGAAAAGACCTAATCTACGTTTGATAGGTGTACCTGAATGTGAAGGAGAGAATGAATCCAAGCTGGAAAACACTCTTCATGATATTATCCAAGAGAACTTCCACAACCTAGCAAGGCAGGCCAATATTCAAGTCCAGGAAATACAGAGAACACCACAAAGATATTCCTCAAGAAGATCAACCCAAAGGCACATAGTTGTCAGATTCATCAGGGTTGAAATGAAGGCGAAAATGCTAAGGGCAGCCAGAGAGAAAAGCTGCGTTACCCACAAAGGGAAGCCCATCAGACTCACAGTGGATCTCTCCGCAGAAACCTTACAAGCCAGAAGAGAGTGGGGACCAATATTCAACATCCTTAAAGAACTTTCAACCTAGAATTTCATATCCAGCCAAACTAAGCTTAAGAAGCATACCACGCCTTCTGAAACTACTCCAAACAATCTAAAAAGAGGGAATCTTTCCCAAATCATTTTATGAGACAAACATCATCCTGATACCAAAACCCAGCAGAAACTTAACAAGAAAAGAAAACTTCAGGCCTATATCCATGATGAACATAGATGCAAAAATCTTCAATAAAATACTGGCAAACCAATTGCAACAGCACATCAAAAAGCTCATCCATCAAGATCAAGTAGGTTTCATCCTGGTGATGCAAGTCTGGTTCAACATACGCAAGTCTATAAATGTAGTTGACCACATAAACAGAACCAAAGACAAAAACCACATGATTATCTCAACAGATGCAGAGAAGGCCTTTGACAAAATCTAACAGCACTTTATGCTAAAAACTCTCAGTAACCTAGGTATCAATGGAACGTATCTCAAAATAATAAAAGCTATTTACAACAAACCCACAGCCAATATCATACTGAATGGGCAAAAACTGGAAGCATTCCCTTTGAAGTCTGGCACTAGACAAAGATGCCCTCTCTCACCACTCCTATTCAATATAGTATTTGAGTTCTAGCCAGAGCAATCAGGTAAGAGAAAGAAATAAAGGGTATTTAATTAGGAAAGGTGGAAGTCAAATTGTCTCTATTTGCAGATGACATGATTATATATTTAGAAGACCCCATTGTCTCAGCCCAAAATCTCCTGAAACTGATAAACAACTTCAGCAAAGTCTCAGGATACAAAATCAATGTGCAGAAATCACAAGCATTTCTATACACCAATAACAGACTAAAAGAAAGCCAAACCAAGAACAAACTGCCATTCACAATTGCTACAAAAAGAATAAAATACCTAGGAATACAACTAACAAAGGATGGAAAGGACCTCGTCAAGGAGAACTACAAACCACTGCTCAAGGAAATAAGAGAGGACACAAACAGATGGAAAAGCATTCCAAGTTCATGGTTAGGAAGAATCAATACTGTGAAAATGGCCATATTGCCCAAAGTTATTTATAGATTCAATGCTATCCCCAACAAGCTACCTATGACCCTCTTCACAGAACTGGAAAAAACCTCCTTAAACTTAATATGGAACCAAAAGAGAGCCCACATAGCCAAGTCAATTCTAAGCAAAAAGAACAAAGCTGGAGGCATCACACTACCTGACTTCAAACTATACTACAAGGCTACAGTAATAAAAACAGCATGGTACTGGTACCAAAACAGAGATGTAGACAAGCAGAACAGAACAGAGGCCTTAGAGGCAATGCCACATATCTACAATCATCCGATCTTTGACAAACCTGACAAAAATAAGCAATGGGGAAAGGATTCCCTGTTCAATAAATGGTGTTGGGAAAACTGGTTAGCCATGTGCAAAAAGCAGAAACTGGAGCCCTTCCTGACACCTTACACTAAAATTAACTCCAGATGGATTAAAGACTTAAACATAAGACCTAACACCATAAAAACCCTAGAAGAAAACCTAGGCAAAACCATTCAGGACATAGGCATAGGACAGGACTGCATGACTAAAACATCAAAAGCATTGACAACAAAAGCCAAAATAGACAAATGGGATCTAATTAAACTTCAGAGCTTCTGCACAGCTAAAGAAATAATCATTAGAGTGAACTGGCAACCAACAGAATGGGGAAAAAATTTTGCAATCTACCCATCTGGCAAAGGGCTAATAGCCAGAATCTACAAAGAACTAAAACAGATTTACAAAAAAAAAAAAAAAAATTCAAAAGTGGGCAAAGGATATGAACAGACACTTTTTGAAAGAAGACATATATGAGGCCAACAAACATATGAAAAAGTGCTCATCATCACTGGTCATTAGAGAAATGCAAATCAAAGCCACATTGAGATACCATCTCACACCAGTTAGAATGGTGACAACAGATGCTGGATAGGATGTAAAGAAATAGAAATACTTTTACACTGTTGGTGGGAGTGCAAATAGTTCAACCATTGTGGAAGACAGTGTGGTGATTCCTCAAGGACCTAGAAATGGAAATTCCATTTGAGTCAGCAATCCCATTACTGGGTATATATCCGAAGGATTATAAATCGTTCTATTATAAAGACAAATGCAAATATATGTTCATTGCAGCACTGTTTACAATAGCAAAGACCTGGAACCAACCCAAATGCCCATCGATGATAGACTGGACAAGGAAAATGTGGCACATATATACCATGAAATACTATGCAGACATAAAAAAAAAACGATGAGTTCATGTTCTTTGTAGGGACATGGATGAATCTGAAATCCATCATTCTCGGCAAACTGACACGAGAACAGAAAATCCAACACTGCATGTTCTCACTCATAGGTGGATGTTGTACAATGAGAACACGTGGACAAGGGAGGGGAGCATCACATACTGGGATTTGTTGGGAGAGACTAGGGGAGGGACAGCAGGGGTAGGGAGTTGGGGAGGAAAAACATGGGGAGAAATACCAGAAATAGATGATGGAGGGATGGAGGCAGCAAATCACATTGCCATATATGTACCTATGCAACAATACTGCATGTTCTTTACATATACCGCAGAACCTAAAGTGCAATAAAATATATTTTAAGAGAAAAATTAAAAAATTAAAAAAAAGAAAAATCCCAAGCCAGAACCACTTCTAAGTTCATGATCCATCGCTAAGCCACTTCCAAGCTCATGATCCATGAAAAGTTGTAAGATCAATATTTGTCATCTGAGGTCACCAGGTTTGGTGATAATTTATTATGCAGCAGTACAAAACTAATTAACAATATAATACCATATTTTTAAATATTTTTCTGCAGTTTGTAGCAACTGTAATGCTTAGATTAGTTACATAAAACAATGGTGCAAAAGCATCAGAGAGCAACAGAATTTGGCAGGACTGGTGCAGCCAAGAGCACATAGATAAAGGAAGTGAGGTAAGCCATATATTTGACTCTGACTTTTCCTTTATGTCACTTGCCATTTCATGATGTGGAGCAACAAAGACTGAAGGCAGAGCATCAGAGAGGCTTGCAGAAATCTCACTAAACTAGGGAGTCAGAGGTTGGAGTTCAAGGCCCATCAGTGGGGAAGGAACACGATAAATACTTCAGGATTTTAGTTGAGATCGCTAAAGAGCTATGCCCCTAAAAGTAAGTTAAGCTCTAGAAGTAAGGGAGACTATCCTTAGGAATCTTGTAATATGCCCTAGGCACAGTTAGAAATAGACCAACTCTAACAAAGCTCCTAGACCTATCCTCAATTGCATCAGCATGAAACTGAGAGTACCTTATTTCCCTGACATAAGAAAATGTAATAACCTTTGAAGGAAGACAGCTAGAGAATACTATTTTTTATACATGATGTCTAGATCTCAGTGGAAAATTACTAGGCATGCCAAGAAATAGGATCAAATGACTAAAAACCAAGAGGGGAAAACAAAAAATGGAAAACAGTGATGCAGATATTGGAGTTATTAAACAGAGAATTTGAAATAACTATTATTAATATGTTCAAGGAAATTTTACTAAAGAACTGGAGTCTGCTTAAAAAAAAAAAAGTCAAGTCAAGCCAAAAAAATCACAAGGTCAGGAGTTCGAGACCTGCCTGGTCAACACAGTGAAGCCCCATCTCTACTAAAGATACAAAAAATTAGCCAGGCATGGTGGCAGGCACCCGTAATCCTAGCTTTTCAAGAGGCTGAGGCAGGAGAATTGCTTAAACCTGGGAGGCAGAGTTGCAGTGAGCCCAGATCATGCCCTTGCCCTCCGGCGTGGGCAACAGGGCAAGACTCCCTCTCAATCAAACAAACAAAAAAAAAAGTCAAATGAAAATCTTAGAATTAAGACAATAAAATTACTGAAATTAAGAATTGAATAGATGGGTTCAAAAGCAGATTAGACATAGCCAAAACAAGATAGTAAAAAACAGAGACAAAAAGAATGAAAAATGGAGCCAGGCACATTAGCTCACACCTGTAATCCCAGCATTTTGGGAGGCCAAGGCAGGCGGATCACCTGAGGTCAGGAGTTCAAGATCAACCTGGCCAACATAGTGAAACCCTGTCTCTACTAAAAATACAAAAATTAGCCAGGCATGGTGGTACACACTGGTAATCCCAGCTACTTGGGAGGCTAAGCCTGGAGAATCACTCAAACCTGGGAGGTAGAGGTTGCAGTGAGTGGAGATCAAGCCATTGCACTCTAGCCTGGTGACAGAGCAAGACTGCCTCAAAACAAAACAAAATGAAAAAAGAATGAAAATTGAAAAAAAATATATAATTGGCCAGGTGTGGTGGCTCACACCTGTACTCTCAGCATTTTGGGAGGCTGAGGTGGGTGAATCCATTGAGGTCAGGAGTTTGAGACCAGCCTGGCCAACAAGCTAACTCCTTGTCTCACTAAAAATATAAAACTTAGCTGGGCGTGGTGGTGGGTGCCTGTAATCCCAGCTACTCCGGAGGCTGAGGCAGGAGAATTGCTTAAACCAGGAAGCAAACGTTGCAATGAGCCGAGATTGTGCCACTACACTCCAGTCTGGGCAACAGAGTGAGACTCAATCTCAGAAACAAGAAAAATGTAATTGATATAAGGGCATGGTAAAAACATCTAACATATTTGTAATTGGGACCCAGAGACCCAGATGAAGAGAAGAATGGGATAGAACAAATCTTCAAATAAACACTGGCTGAGAATTTTCCAAAATGATTAAAAACATTAAGGTACAGTGCAAAGAATTTATCCTCATGCAAGACAGACACACAAACACACACACACACACACACGCACACACACACCTCTAGCTATATCACAGAAAAACTGCTGAAAACAAAAAACAGAAAAATTTTAAAAGCAACCAGAGGAAAAAACCCACATTGTTTTCAAAAGAGCAACAATAAAACTGACAGCTAAGCAAGAGAAAAAATGGATAGTTAAAGAAAATTGTTAAAATGCTGAAAGAAAATAATTACCAACTTAAAATGCTATACTCAGTGAAAATATCCTTCAAAAGTGAAGGCATAGTTAAAGACATTTTAGGGCAAACAAAAACTAAGAGAACTTATTGTTGGCATAGCTACATTCAAAGAAATACTGGAAGAATTTTTTCAGGCAGAAGATAATCCCAGATGAAATCAGTAATGCAAGATGGAATAAACAGGCCAGGCACAATGGCTTACACCTGCAATCCCAGCACTTTGGGAGGCCAAGGTGGGCAGATCATCTGAGATCCAAAGTTCTAGACCAGCCTAGCCAACATAGTAAAACCCCACTTCTACTAAAAATACAAAAATTAGCTGGGGGTGACAGCACATGTCTGTATTCCCAGCTACTGTAGAGGCTGAGGCATAAGAATCACTTGAATCCAGGAAGTGGAAGTTGCAGTGAACCGAGATTGTGCCACTGCACTCTCCAGCCTGGGTGACAAAGTAAGACTCTTGTCTCAAAAAATATGTATATTTTTAAAAAGAGAAGGAATAAATAGCACCAAAAGGTAAAATGTACGGATAAATCTAAATTAATATTTACTACATAAAACAATAATACTAATGTCTTAGAGAGTTCAAAATTTATAGAGAATTAAATATATGTTAACAATAGCACAAAAAGCAAGAGAAGGGTAAACAGAGTTAAAGTGTTGTGAGGTTCTTGCATTGTCCAGGATATGACATATGCATAGTTGTTCCTTCTTATCTCATGGAGATTTGATCCAGGACTTCCTGCAGACACCAAAATCCACAGATGTTCAAGTCCCTTACCTAAAATGGCAAGTATTTGCCTATAACCTATACACATCCTTCCATATACTTTAAATCATCTCTAGATGACTTATTATACCTACTACACTGTAAGAGATATGTAAATAGTTGTTTCACTGTATTGCTTAGGGAAATAATAACAAGAGAAAAGTCTGTACATGTTCAAGACAGATGTAACCAACCATTTTTTTTTCCCCAAACATTTTTGATCGAAGGTTGGTTGAATCCACAGATATGGAACCCATGGATATGGAGACCAACTCTAGTAATTTAAGATTGGTTATAACAAAATAATCGTACATGTGGCAATCTCTAGGCTAATCATTGTGTTCACTTTAGCAATATATACATCAAAATGGAAAGAATGCAGAGAAGATTAGCATGGCCCCTTAAGCAAAGATGGCATGCAAATTCTAGGGTAATCACCAAAGAATAATAAAAGAATGTACAGTTAACAAGCTTTAGAGTAGGGAAGTGGAATGATTATTTAAATACATGAATAATCTGAAGAAGGAGAAAAAGGGGAACAAAATTAACAAAAAAATAGAAAGTAAATTATAAGACGATGGGTTTAAATCATGTCAGTAATAAATGGTCCAAAGATGCCAGTTAAAAGACAAAGATTGTGAGACTAGATAAATATGAACCTCAAATATAAGGATACAAAAAGAAAAGTTGGGTGGCAGTTTTAAAACATAGCCACAAATTCTTTGACATCCCTCTCATTAAGAGATGGGGTCTGTCTCCCTTCCCCAATCTGTGTGGGCATGTGATTCCTTCAACCAATAGAGTATAGCAGAAGTAATACTGCAGTACTTTTGAGGCAAGAGCATAAAAGTCAATGCAATTTATGCTTTGTTTGGTGAAACAGTTACTTTTAGAGCTCTGAGCTACTGTGTGAGAAATCTGACTACTCAAGGCCGCCATGTTATAAGGAAGTCCAAGTAGGTACTAAAATCCACAGTCCTAGCTGAGTCCAGTCCCAAGTTAGCCCAGTCCAGGTACCAGACATGTTATTGAAGAAGTCCAGATTCTAGCCCCCAATAATTCACATCTTCCCAGCCAAGACTCCAGACAATGCAGAACAGATATAAAGTATCCCTGTTAAGTAAGCTCTGTCCAAATTCCTCACCCACAAAACCTATGAACATAATAAAATGTTTGTTGGTTTGTGCCACTAAATTTTGGGGTGGTTTTTATGCAGCAGCACAAAAATGGAAAAAGTTGAAGCTAAAAGGATGAAAAATATATACCAAGCAAACAATCAAAAGAAAGCTGGTGTAGCTAGACAAATATCAGACAAATAAACTTTAAGGCAGGCAGTTTTACTGAATGATATTTCCTAACAATAAAGGGATCAATTTGATAAAAAAAAAATTCCAGTCTAACTTTGTACACACATAATAACATAGCCTCAAAATAAATAAAGCAAAAACTGACAGCACTAAGGGAGAAAAATTCAGATCCACACGTACTGTTGGAAATTTTAACATACCTAAGTAAATTTTAAAGAACTGAAGTAATTCAGAGGATTTTCTTTGATGACAATGAAATTGAGCAAGAAGTCCAAAACAGAAAGATAAGTAGGAAATTTCTGGATATTCAGAAATTAGGGAATATACTTTTCTAAATAATGCATGAGTAAAAGTGAAAAAATAACATCAAGCTTCTAGTCAACAACAAAAAATACTATGAATAACAAGAAAAGGTAAGTCACAGAATAGGAGAAAATATTTGCCATATATATATATATATATCAGAAAATATTTTGAACTGAGTGGCAATGAATATAACATATCATAAGTTATTGGATGCAACTATGGCCAGGCATGGTGACTCACTTCTGTAATCCCAGCACTTTGGGAGGCCAAGGTGGGAAGATCACTTGAGCCCAGGAGTTCAAGACCAGCCCAGCCAACAGGAAAAAGCAAAATCCCGGCTCTACAAAAAGTACAAAAATCAGCTGGGCACAGTAGTGCACGCCTGTAGTCCCAGCTACTCAGGAGGCTGAGGTGGGAGAATCACTTAAGCCCGGGAGGTCAAGGCTGCAGTGAGCAGCGTTCATGCCACTGCTCTCCAGCCTGGGCGACAGCATGAGATCTTGTCTCAAAAAAACAAACAAACAAAAAAGAAAACAAAAGTTATTGGATGCAACTAAAATTGAGACAAAGGGAAACGTATAGCTCACTAGAGCCCACTACAACTACCAATATGGCTAAAAACGTTTTTTAACAATACCAAATATTGGAAAACTGTTTAAAGTATCTATGATAGCATGTACCTACCTGGTGACATAGCAACTAAACTCCAGTTATACCCAACATTAATGAGTAAATATGTGCCACAAAAGATAAGGACAGGAGAATTCGTGGCAGGTTTCTTAATCATAGCCAAAAAACAGACACAAGACGAATGCCCATGAATAATAGAATAAGTGAATACATTGCATGGTTTATTCTACAGTGGAATACTCCTAGCCCACAAAAATGAATAAACTACCACTGCATACAGTAATATGGAGGAATCTTGCAACTAGAATGCTGCCAGCCCAAAAGACAAGAGGACATACTTCACAATTCCAAAACGAATCTACAGTGACACAAATCAGAACAGTGGCTGCCTTGGGATGAGGGTGGAGACGAGGACTGACTGGAAAGGGACGTTTCTAGAGTACAAATAATATTCCATGACCCAATCCAGCTGTATACTGCGTAAGTATGCACAGTTTACATAAGTGTATATTGTATAAAAATTAATCAAGTTGTACATTTAAAATTTGTGCATTTTAGGCCGGGCGCGGTGACTCACGTCTATAATCCCAGAACTTTGGGAACCTGAGGCAGGTGGATAACAAGGTCAGAAGTTCGAGACCAGCCTGGCCAACATAGTGAAACCCTGTCTCTACTAAAATACAAAAAAAATATCCGGGTGTGGTGGTATGTGCCTGTAGTCCCAGCTACTGAGGAGGCTGAGGCAGAGGTATCACTTGAACCCAGGAGGCGGAGATGGCAGTGAGCCAAGATCACACCACTGCACTCTAGCCTGATGACAGTGAGACTCCGTCTCAAAAAAAAAAAAAAAAAAAATCTGTGCATTCCAGAAAGTGGCCTGAGGTCAGGAGTTCTAGACCAGCCTGGCCAACATAGTGAAACCTCATCTCTTCTAAAAACACAACAATTAGTTGAGTGTGGTGGCAGGTGTCTGTAGTCTCAGCTACCCAGAAGGCTCAGGCAGGAGAATCGCTTGAACCCAGAAAACAGAGTTTGCAGTGAGCCGAAAACACGCCACTGCACTCCAGTCTGGGCAACAAGAGCAAAACTCCTTCTCAAAACAAAAAAATAAAAAATTTTTTAAATTCCGGAAAATGTTCATTTCTGGAGGAGAAAACAGAAGCTAGAAGAGGAGAGGCTAACATTTATATATTCAACGCATACACCCTTTGGTATGCAGCAAATATTAAATGCTAACAAACACATGATATTAGTAAAAACAAATTCTTCAAATATTTACCACCCATTTACTGAACTCGGGAAGAATTTTAAAAGTAAAGTGAATATAAACGATTCTCACTGATGTTTAAATACAAGAAGACAATTGCATTAATTTAATAAGTGCCCTCCTAGCGTCATGCTGATTGTACCTTCAAGAGACTACTTTGTATGACGTAGGGCCATAAGCATGACAGGCATTATTGAGTGCATACTGTCTGTAGGGCACTGTTGTGAATGCTTTACATGCATTTAATTGTCATATAACCCTATGAGGCCGGTACTGTTATCACCCCAATTTAACAGATGGGGAAAAACACACAGGGAGTTCAAGTGATTTGCTGGTGGCCTCACAGCAGGCAAGCAGTCGAGCCAGCATTTGAAGCCTGCCTTTGAATGGCTGTCTGGTTTCAGAGCCTACTCGCTCTACATCTGCATCACTCTGCCTCTTGTAAGGAGTACATCTCCCATTTCTGGGAGTTTCCCACCACACCCCTGACTTATGAAGAGGACTACAATGGAGTTGCAGGGTGTCCATAGAGAGGGGTTTGTGATGTATCTGTAATCACAATGACAATGAATTACATTGTCATCACTACCAATGACAATAATAGTAACCACTGAGCCCACATTGTTCTATGTCACAGAGTATATTAAAGAGTTGTGATGATTAAACAGTTAACAGGTTTTTTTTAATTCCAGACCTTCACTAAGAAATAACCTGGATCAGCCGGGTATAGTGACTCATACTTGTAATCCAGCACTTTGGGAGGCCGAAACGGATGGCTCTCCTGAGATCAGGAGTTCGAGACCAGCCTGGTCAACATAGTGAAAACCCGTCTCTATTAAAAATACAAAAATTAGCCTGGAGTGGTGGCATGTGCCTGTAATCCCTGCTACTCAGGGGGCTGACACTGGAGAATCGCCTAAACCAGGGAGGCAGAGGTTGCAGTGAGCTGAGATCACACCACTACACCCCAGCCTGGGTGACAGAGTAAGACTCCATCTCAAAATAAATAAATAAACTAAGAAATAACCTTGATAAATTATCTTCTCTCTCTGAATTCTCTCCCATCCTTTCCTGGCTTCTGGCACCTATGACCTTATAAATGCCCTTGATTTATTCATGATCTGTGTCTTATCTCTCCCCCAGGAAGATAGCATTTGTTTCTGATTCCTCTTTGCCTTCTTGTGGGGCATGTTACTTAGACATGGAAGGTGCTGAGGAAATATCTGTGAAATAACTGAGTCCACACATGACAAATAAATAAAGGTGACGTCAAATATCCAAGGTCTTTGCAAAAGCTCCCACATACCCTTGGCCTTGCCCGTCATATTCACTTTCATAACCCTGAGATTTAGAAAGGGTCCTGTGAGTTATAAGTGCTCACTCAATACCAAGTTTGGGTTGAATGAATGAAAGTAGGAATGCCAGATAATTCTGGCACTTTGTAAAATATCTGGAGACCAAGCCTCATCTCTGTGAAAGGCCTTGCTGACACTGAGATGGGTCGACATGTCTACCAGCTCAGAGGGACAGGAAGAGGCACTACACTGCTGGGTTCCTATAAGAGAAGGTGTCTACAATGCTGCAGTAGAAGCAGGCCCGAGGGAGAATCCTTTTTTTTTTGCTATGGAGTCTCACTGTGTCGTCAGGCTGGAGTGCAGTGGTGCGATCTCAGCTCACTGCAACCTCTGCCTCCCAAGTTCAAGCGATTCTCCTGCCTCAGCCTCCTGAGTAGCTGGGACTACAGGCACATGCCACCACGCCCAGCTAATTTTTGTATTTTTAGTAGAGATGGGGTTTCATTATGTTGCTAGGATGGTCTCGATCTCTTGACCTCGTGATCCGCCTGCCTTGGCCTCCCAAAGTGCTGGGATTACAGGCTTGAGCCACTGAGCCCTGCTGAGTATCCTTCTGAGAAAGCCCATCCATGCAGCGGGGTGCGAGCCTCCCAGGTCTACAGAGAGCGGGTTTCACCATGCACAGGGGCAGATAGGGATGAGGGTAAATGTCTTGAATATCTTTGAGAATTTTCCTTTTATTCTTCTTTTTTTTTTTTTTTTTTCTGAGATAGAGTCTTGCTCTGTCACCCAGTCTGGAGTGCATTCACAGCTCACTGCAGCCTCCACCTCCTGGGCTCAAGCCATCCTTCTGCTTCAGCCTCCTAAATGGCTGGGACCACAGGTGCACCACCACACTTGGCTAATGTTTCTTTTTTAATTTGGTAGAGACAGGGTCTCACTATGTAGACCAGACTGGTCTCAAACTCCTGGCCTCAAGCAATCCTCCTGCCTTGGCCTCCTAAGCCCAGCAAGAATGTTCTTTCCTTGTCTAGTAAGAGCTCAGCAGTGTCTCATGCTGAGCAAGCGGAGCTGCAGGGGCAGGTGGGTGGAAGAAGTTCCCATCCTCAGTCTCCCTGCTCCACACCTATCTCTTGTTTTCTTTTGGAAATTCTTCCTCCAGCGATAGGGAAGGCACGTGATGGCCCTTTTTAAGGACAGAACATCACGAGTCAACTGGAACCACCTCTTGGGGAAAAACTGTTTTCTTCCCTTAAAAAACATGCCTTGTTCTTCCAGGCTAGATGCTTGACTTCCTTCCTCCCCCTCCTCTCCGCCCTTCACTTTCTACCCCAGCCTCTCCTTCAAGCTGTCTTGCTCTCTCTTTTCCCTATTCCTGCCTTTTTCTCTGGTCCTCAGTGGGGAAAGCCAGAAGCTTAATCTCAGGAGCAGAAAGAATCTCCAAACCAACCAATGCACAGAGCCCAGGAGAAATGATCTGGAGGAAAATGCTTCGCAGGGGCCCATGAAGTAGAAAATCAGAACTTGACCATCTGGTCTGACGTGTCTGTTCTTATCCTTTGATTGCAGAAGATCAAGTTCTGGCCATCACACATGTTGATGTCTGATACGGGGCATTGCTCAGCAAAGCCCTGAACCCTGCCTCCTATCACCACCCCCCTTGCTAAGTGACGTCTGGGGGCTGACATCGGCCTGGCTTCATCACTCTCTGACTCTTGAGACCTAGTACCAGGGAGATTTCATTCATTCGTGACATTCTGAGTCAGTTCATGTGTCACCTGCCTCAACAACTTTGTTTCTCCTCTTCCGGTTACTTCTATCTTGGTCTATTTTCCCGGCTCTTTCTCTCTCTTTCCACAACTTTTCTCTCTGTCTTCTTCATTTCTTCCTGTCCAGGCTCTTCACGTGGCCCTGTCTCCAGGCGCCTCTCCCGCATCTGTCTCCGCGAGCGTCCTCCTCCATCCTCCCTCCTTCCTGGGGACTCTGGGAAGTGCCTGAGTGTGGCCTTGCAGGTTGCGGCACCACTTTCATCCCGATCCAGGTGGCTGCAATCCAGTACAGGATTTACGCTGCCCTGACCCTGAGCCGTCAAGAAGGAACAGCCAGATTAATGGGGTGGGCGGGCTGGGGTAATAATCGTTTGTTTGATGTGACAAGCCTGATAGGCGTTGATTTACTTACAGACTGATGGGCTTTTAATTGAGCACGCCATCCCAGTCACTTCAAAGGCAGGGGAAGTTGACAAGGGGCCCCTTTCACGGGGGCTCCTGGTGACTGACAGGCCCCCTCTGCTAAGGCTCCCGCCTGGCCCAGGACCGGCCCGGGCAGCCCTCACTCGGCTCTCCAGCAAAGGAACACATTTTCTGTAACTCAGAAATGGCCTTTTGTCTGCTGCCGAGGAAGGCAGCTCCTGCTCGGAAGGCCCCGCAGCCCTCGGAAGGGTGGGGAATAAGGAGGAGTGGGGGATCCTGAGGCCGCGTATGGCAGAAAGGGTCTGGAGGAGGTGGGGAGATTCCAAGCCCTTGGTGTGCAAACGGCTACTTTGTTCTGACCTTCGGTGCTGAGACAACCTCCTCCACCTCACTTTCTCCTCCTTCTCCTCACTTCCTCTCTCTATATATACATACGTTTTTTTAAATTAGAAATATACATATTTTTAATTTTTTTAAAAATGAGAGACTGAGTCTCATTATGTTGCCCAGGCTGGTGTCGAACTCCTGGGCTGAAGAGATCCTGCAGCCTTGGCTTCCCAAAGTGCTGGAATTATAGGCATGAGCCACCAGGCCTGGCTGCCCCCTCTTTTCAAGCCCTCCTTTTTGCACTCTCCTTCCCAGTTCTCAGGCCCCTTCCTTCTCCTCCTCTTACTCCTCCCACTTCCTCCTTCTCGCTCTCTCCCTGAGACGCCAGAAAAGGTGGAGTCAGCTCCTGATGTCCCTGGAGCAGTGGCCCATTCACAACAGCCCCCTCCCCGGAGCAGCCACCCTTCCTCCCCCAGGCTGCAGACCGTGAGGCCTTCAGACCAGGACACCCTTGGACTTGGAGGCCCGGCCTCCAGAGCAGACCCGTCTTTCCTATAGACCACACCACAATGAACGGAGGCCACAGACACCCACGCCTAAGGCCAGGAACTCAGGTTCAGTGCAGTTTTTCTCCCACTCTTGTGTGTCTGGGAGATGCTAGACCAAATGCCATGAATATTAAAGCAGAGGTTTTATTCTGTTTGAAATGTTATCGAGGCTGTTCTGTCGAAATGGCTTGGCTTTGGTTTGGTTTTGTTCAAGTCCTGATTTATTAGCTGCTAAACTTCCTTTTTTCTTACAAAAAGATACACTTAGAGCCTTCCATGGAAAATATGTTGAAAGCTATCTTGCAATGTCAGCTCATTTCTCGGGCTAGGACCCCATCCCCACTCATAGGACACAGTCCGTGACCTCTAGGAGGAGGGGCCTACTACATACATCAGTCCCCAAACTTTTTCACTAAGTGGGGAGCTGGGGTGGAGGGGAGGTCAGTGAGACTCCCAGCCTGTAGGAGCTTTGAGTTCTAAGCTGCTAGTGATTGCCAGAGACCGTGGGCAAGCTCTGTTCCCTGTGCTCTTCTCTTTTTAACTGTGGTAACCTGCCCAACATACAGAGCCAGGCCCTGGCTAGAAAGACCATGATAATGACTCACATTTACATGGCATCATTTCATTGGGAAGGTACTTTTTTTTTGAGACAGTCTTACTCTGTTCCCAGCCTAAAGTGCAATGGAGCCATCTTGGCTCACTGCAACCTCTGCTTCCAGGGTTCAAGCGATTCTCCTGCCTCAGCCTCCTCAGTAGCTGGGACTACAGGTGTGCACCACCATACCCAGCTAATTTTTGTATTTTTAGTAGAGATGGGGTTTCATCATGTTGGCCAGGATGGTCTCAATCTGTTGACCTTGTGATCTGCCCGCCTTGGCCTCCCAAAGTGCTGGGATTACAGGCGTGAGCCACCACGCATGGCAGCACTTTCACATATATTATCTTAATTAATCTTTTAACAATTGTGGGAGGTAGGTAAATGCAATGTTATTATGCCCATTAGACAGATGATAAAATTGAGACTCAAAGGATAATGTGTTCCTAAGAGGCAAAACTGGGTCTCAGACTGGGGATTCTCCTGCTGCTTCCTCTACCACCCTCACAACGTCCCAATGACTATTGCCCCATTCCTCTGGAAGCTGCATTTTCTCACTCTAAGCAGGTGGTTTGCTCCCATTTCCCTTTGTCTTTTTCCTCCTTTTAGATCCTTCCCTGATTTCCCCACCCTTCTGGCTTGGGTGTCCAGAGTCAGAGAGCCTCCAGCCCTAACCTTAAGAGGCCAGAGCTCTGCCCCAGTCTCTGCCTCAAAGCTCACTTGCAAACGTTGCCCGGGAGCCTGGTGTTCCCTCAAGAGTTGCTGCCCCCAGCTCTCCTCAGCTCTCCTCTCATCCACAGACAAAAGGACCATAGGTGGGGTGCCTAGGCAATTGGTCCTCTGCCACCGAGAACGTGTTCAGTAAGGTAGCTCACAACTTGCCAGAGGAGTATTTCCCACTGCAGAGCTAAGCCCTAGGACTGACTGAGAGAAACTGATCACTTCTCCCTTCTCTGCCTCTATGCCGTGAATCTAATATTTCCACAGAAATATTAATGCCCTGAGATATTATGCCTTGTTTACATGTTGCTCCCCTCACTAGAGAGTCCAATCCTCTAGGGCAAGTACATATCTTTTCATCTTATATCCCCAGGGCTCCATGGTGCAAGTTTAGCTGAAATGTTTGTTGTTCAAAATGTTTGTTGTCCCAGTGTCTGTGGTGGCTCATACCTGTAATCTCAGCATTTTGGGAGGCCGAGGCTGGGGAAGTGGTTGAGTCTGGGCGTTTGAGACCAGCCTGGACAACAGGGTGAAACCCTATATCTACAAAAAATACAAATATTCGCTGGGAGTGGTGGCAGGCTCCTGTAGTCCCATCTACTCAGGAGGGTCAGGTGAGAGGATCTCTTGAGCCTGGGAGGTCAAGGCTGCAGTGAACTGTGATCGCGCCACTGCACTCCAGCATAGGTGATAGAGTGAGATCTTGTCTCAAAAAAAGAAAAAAGAAAAAAAAAGAAAGAGAGGAAGGAAAGAAGAGAAGGAAAAAAGGAAGTTAGTTTTGTGTGAAAGGCAGAATAGTGGACTGCTGGAGTCAAACAGCCTACTAGAATAATCTCAATCCCAGCTCTACTACTTGCGAGCTAGAGCCCTTGGACAAGCATTTAGGTATTCCATGTCTCAGTCCCCTCATCTGTAAAATGGGATGAAACAGTACCTACTTTATAAAGTTATATCATGAGGCTTTCATGAGACAATAACATATTTCATCTCAGCCACAATGTGCTGTTATTTTAGGTCAAATAAAGAAAACAACTGCTGTTACATAATCAGTGACATGGTGCCTGTTTTATCAGTGTCCGAGACGTTTAAAATGTGGGGAAAATGCATCTTAGAATGCATTAGCAATGTCTGTGGGAAACACACAGAACAGTCGCTGGCACACTGTGCCTGTTATGAGAGTGAGAGCTACGGTCTGTCGTTGCTGTTGAACTGCATTCTCACAAAAACCTGATGACGAGTCCACTTAATCCTCATTTTACAGATGAGGAAACAGAAATTCAGAGACTGAAGTGGCTTGACCAGGCTCACTCAGCCAGGGAGTCCTCGCAGGCATTTAAACCTGCCTTTGAGGTGCAATAATCTACAGTGATTACAGTTGCTGGCAGCCACCCACCAAGCTATCAGGGAGTTAGGAGCTGGGTTTTGTTCTCAATTGCATTCACTTTCCTTAATCTAAGTTTTTTCCCCCTCTGGTATAATTACTCTCTTTCTTCCTCCCCCTCCTCCTTTTTACTTGGCTCTGATCTTCCTACCTTTCTGCTAATGGCTTCAGGTTTTACTGTATCTGCATTTGAAATTGTAAGCAACCTCAGATCTTTTATGGAGGTAGAAGGAGTGTAAATAAATATAAAGGCAAAAACTGGCTTTTAAAGATGACAGGTAGCAAGAAAAAAGATAGAGACCATGTGCCCACAAACACATGTGGGGTGTGTAGGTTTCACGTGGACACCCTGAGGGACAGACCACCGGTGCCTACCCAGACACTCTGCCCTCCAGCTCCCTCCAGCCTTCCATGAGAGCCTCTGATGCCAAGCGCCCTGATGAAAATGCAGAAAACCCCACATGCCCCTCAAGCCAGTTGAAGGCAACACCAGACTTTCTCC
This sequence comes from Callithrix jacchus, assembly GCF_049354715.1. Classification (NCBI taxonomy): domain Eukaryota; kingdom Metazoa; phylum Chordata; class Mammalia; order Primates; family Cebidae; genus Callithrix; species Callithrix jacchus. The sequence continues at coordinate 38,577,789 of NC_133514.1, forward strand.
CATTAACCAGTGAGACTATGGTGTGGAGGAGAGGTTTGAGGGGGCAGGGAAGTGGTTACAATTAACTGTTCTAGAACCTTCTCTGTTTCTGTTTGGCATCTCCAAAGAAGCAGCAGCTTGAAAGAGTGTAAGTTTCTAGCTTGTTATTGCAATGAGTCTGAGGCAAATAAAGGAATTCTGCTAGCTCCAAATGGAACCCATGTAGAAGGTGTATCACTGTGTTTACCATCAGAAAAAAAGTCTTGGCCAGGTACAGCCCTCACACCTATAATCCCGACATGTTGGGAGGCTAAGGCAGGAGAATACTTGAGGCCAAGAATTTAAGACCACCCTGGCAACATAGCAAGACCCCACCTCTATTAAGAAAAAAAAAAATGTTTAAGGCCAGGTGTGATGGCTCACGCCTGTAACCACAGCACTTTGGGAGGCCAAGACGGGTTGATCATGAGGTGAGGAGTTCAAGACCAGCCTGGCCAAGATACTGAAATCCCGTCTCTACTAAAAATACAAAAATTAGCCAGGCATAGTAGTATGCGCCTCTAGTTCCAGCTACTCAGGAGGATGAGGCGGGAGGATCGCTTAAGCCCAGGAGTTTGAGTCTGCAGGGAGCTAAGATCACACCACTGCATTCCTGCCTGGTGACAGAGCAAGACTCCGTCTCAAAAAAAAAAGAAAAGAAAAAGAAAAAAAGGAAGTCTCTAGAAAATACTTTATTTGGGATTTTGTAGTAGTCTCCCCACAACCTTAAGTGACTATCATAGGTCACAGAAAGATGCCACTCACATACTTCTTAAAACCTTTTTTGTCATGTCATCCCCCAAGTGATGAGCCCCAATATTCTGCCACTTCTGCCAGGCTTGTCACGCTCACCTTAACAAATAGTGAATGAAATACATCACAGTATTGAAATGGGTTTTTCCCTCCCAAATAGGGAGGCCATGGGCCAGCTACAGGGTTGTATTTGTGTAACACCACGGTTACAGGTGTGAGTTGGATGGGATCAGGGATGATGGGGTTGGGGGGAAGTTTCTCCCAAACTTCTCTCCACTCTCCCCCATGGCCTGTGACCTATTGAGTTAAAGGCTGTGTGAGGAAGAGGTTTTTAAAAGGACAATTGCATTTGGGAGATTTGCCAGGGTGAGGAGAGAGAGCATGCCATCCTTCAGTAGCCTGAATGCAGCCTACAGTTCTTCCAGTTCCAAATAAAATGTACTCTAGGCTCAGATCCATCAGACAAAGAAAGATACATCAGCAGAGGAGGGGAAAGATGAAATGGGCGTCCGGCTCTTCATTCACGCACATGTAGTTCATCTCTAAGGCTTCCAAGAAAGCAGCCGCACACCAAATCCCTTCGGATGCTGTCTGTATCTGAGCCTCCTGTGAGATAATCCTCTTAATGGAATATTTAAGAAATCGGATATAAATCACTAACCTCTTATCTCACCTGCATATTCATATACCATAGGACGTATCATGTATGTGTCTATCTACATATAGATGGTTGCAGCTGCCTTTTTTAGTGGATATTGCCATGTTTTTAGACTCAATATGTTTTTAAATATCTAAATCTATTTTTTTCTGGAGATATGGGTGCAGAAATATAAATTTTAGAGATCGAGCCCAGAAAATAGATGTAGCTAGAGACGTTTCAAAATTAAAACACACAGAAGGTTTTACTTCTGAAAACCTTTTTCGTCATTTGCAGCCTATAAAAATGCCTATTGTTATGACGCACTCATAAATAACTTGATTTTGGCATATGCTTTCACACCATACAAAAAATGAATAAATTAAGTTTGATTTACATCCTTTTTCATTTTTATTAGCACTACTCTGAAGAGTTTATGTAAGGGACGTGCCAGAGTAGTTATGCCAAATGTTTTAAGGCGTTGGTATTGATATTATATAAATTAAGGTGTTTTAATTTGCATTCTTTAATTAACTAAATACTGGCAGAAAAATAAAACACAAGGGCAACCCTGACTTATTGCCTCTATTAAACTGCTGACATCTCCAAAAAGATGCTCTAAGTAATTCAATCCATGAGGTGGGTGGGAGGGGGATATTAACACTCTCTTATTTGGCAAAACCTATTGAGGTTAAAGAAACCAATATCGTGCTTTGCTTGCAGAGTGGTAAGGGACTGGGTGTGTTATAAGAAGGTCTGAATTTGTGTCCCCAAGGAGAAATTAACCAAATGCTTTTAATTCTCGGTCCTGCCCAGGACTGAGCATGGCAGGCTGCTGGGTGCAGGGCCCTGCAGACCTCTGCTGGCTATCTTTGCCCCCCAGGGCTGAATCCCTGACAACTTGAGAAGAGACAAACTGGTTGAATTAATTAAGTAGATTCCATATCAACATAATTATACCTTGAGCCCAGGAGTTTGGGTCTGCAGGGAGCTAAGATCACACCAGAAACAAGAAGAGGAATCATCAAAGACCCTTCAGCAGAGCTGGCTGCTTTCAGTCCATCCTCTTCATCACACTTGGGCCCCCAAACCCAAGGGATGAAAAGAAGTTTTCTCAAAAGATGTTCAAAAGCTGCTACCATAGCAAAGACATAGAATCAATCTAGGTGCCCATCAACAGTGGACTGGATAAAGAAAATATGGTACCTATAATACTATGCAGCCATAAAAAAAGAAGGAAACCATGTTCTTTGCAGCAATGTGGATAGACCTGGGGGCCTGAGATTCAGTGCAGAAATAGAAAACCAAATGCTGCATGTTATCACTTATAAGTGGGAGCTAAACATGGGGCACACATGGAAATAAAGATGGCAAGAATTGGCCAGGCACGGTGGCTCATGCCTGTAATCCCAGCACTTTGGGAAGCCAAGGCAGGTAGATCATGAGGTCAGGAGATAAAGACCATTCTGGCCAACATGATGAAACCCCGTCTCTACTAAAAATACAAAAAATTAGCCTGGCATGGTGGTGCAATCCCAGCTACTCAGGAGGTTGAGGCAGGAGAATCATTTGAACCAGGGATTCGGAGGCTGCAGTGATATGAGATCACACCACTGCACTCCAGCCTGGCGACAGAGAGAGACTCTGTCTCAAAAAAAGATGGCAAGAATTGACACCAGGAACTACTAGAGGAGGAAGAGAGGGAAGCAAGAACTGAAAAACGATTGGGTACTACGTTCACTATCTGGGTGACAGGATCAACCATACCCCCAAACGTCAGCATCATGCAATATGCCTGTGTAACAAACCTGCAGATGCACCCCCTGAATCTAAAGTAAAAGTTGAAATTTTTAAAGAAAGAAAAAGTAAAAGGCTTTCAAGTTTTAAAACGTTTTAAAAAATAAAATTAAAAGGATGTACCAGGGGTATGCTAACTCCCTTCCAAACCCTGGATCTCATCACCACCTCCTGAGACATTTTTTAAATTCCCCACCACAGAGGAAACAGCCCCTTCTTTGTCAACTATGTAAATGCTTTCTTTTCACTCCTTGCCCTCATGTGTTCATTTTTGCTGTTTCTCCTCTCCTGTAGGACCAAAGTAAACTCTGGTAAGTTCCCATCTTCTTTAATTCTCCCTCCAGATTAAGAAGGAGCAACTCTAAGGAGATTACAATCACCAGTTGGTACCCATAGAAAAGGGATTGCTCCCAAGCACAGGCTGAGACAATGACATTTCTCTTCCCTAAGGCCGCCGAATCCTCAGTGAACCATCTGTACAACGGCCTTTACTGTTCTCATGACATTCTGAGGACTTCTGTCTTGCATTCTTTACTACATCTGGGAAGCCTCATAGACATGAAGCCTCATAGACATGAAGCCTCATAGACATGAAGCCTCATAGATACCTACTGAGTTGACCTGAGACATCACACAGGCATCATGGGCCTGGGGAGTGGACTTCACTTTCTCCTGGCCTCCACGTCCCTACAGTCCCAGCTAATTGGGAAGCTGAAGTGGGAAGATCCCTTGAGCCTAGGAGTTTGGGGCTGGAGTGAGCTGTGATCACACCATTGCACTTTAGCCTGGGTGACACGGTGAAACTCTGTCTCTAAAAACTAAAAAGTAAAAAAGAAAAAAAAAAAACATTCAAAGCTGGGTGTGGTGGCTCATGTCTGTAATCCCAGCACTTTGGGAGGCCGAGGCAGGTGGATCACATGAGGTCAAGAGATCGAGACCAGCTTGTCCAAAATGGTGAAACCCCATCTCTACTAAAAATACAAAAATTAGTTGGGTGTGATGGTGTGTGCCTATAATCCCAGCTACTCAGGAGGCTGAGGCAGGAGGATCGCTTGAACATGGGAGGCAGTGTCTCTTCATACAGCAGTGTCTCTTGTGAGAAGGCCCAATAAGAAGCAGTTCAAGGGCACTCCAAGCCCTATTACCCAGGTCTCTGAGTACTGTCATTACCCCCAGCTTTCTTCATACGACAGAGTCTCACTCTGTCGCCCAGGCTAGAGTGCATGGTGACCTCTGCCTCCCAGATTCAAGCAATTCTACTGCCCCAGCCTCTTGGGAAGCTGGGATTACAGGCACACACCACCACACCCAGATAATTTGTTGTATTTTTAGTAGAGACGGGGTTTTACCATTTTGGACAAGCTGGTCTCGAACTCCTGACCTCAAGTGATCCACCCACCTCGGCCTCCCAAAGTGCTGAAATTACAGACATGAGCCACCACGCCTAGCCCTGAATGGTTTGTTTACTTTTTATTCTTTAGAGACTGGGTTTCACTGTGTCACCCAGGCTGAAGTGCAATGGTGTGATCACAGCTCACTCCAGCCCCAAACTCCTAGGCTCAAGGGATCTTCCCACTTCAGCTTCCCAATTAGCTGCGAATATAGGTGCACACTCCCACAGCTGGCTGCTGCTTTTTTTTTTTAGAGCTGGGGATCTCCTTGCTTTGTTGCCCAGGCTGGTCTCGAACTCTTGGGCTCAAGTGATCCTTCTGCCTCAGCCTCCCAAAGCACTGGGATTACAGACGTGAGCCACCAACACGCCCAGCACTGGATAGTTTGCTTTATTTGTTCAAGGAATAAAGGATGGATTTCAACATTTAATAAGGAAAACATCTCTCCTCTGCCAGCCCCCCATCCCATCCTCCCTCAATTAAAAAAAAAAAAAAATCTCACTTTCTTGCCATTTCCCATCTTGCAGCTCGTCAGTTGTTTTAAAACAACTGTTTTAAAACACATCTCCTGTCATCAATAAAGTCATCATGCATTTTGACTGCAGTGGTGAAAAATTCACCCAGCTGAGAGAGAGGACAGAGGCCTGGGAGAACCCGTTCAGGCCTGATGGGAAGTAAGAATAAACATAAGGAAAAGGACACATTCTACTCCTGGTCTTTAACTGCCGTCACTTTTCTGGTTCTGGTTGGTTTGATTTTGTTGTTGTTGTTTAGTTATTTGTACATTGGTTTTATTTCTTTAAGGAAATTAATGAGAAAAGCAAACACACCCTGGAAGAAAGCAGTGATGCTGACCTCATTAATGTTAGCCCTTGACAGACATGGAAGGACGCCCCGGGTTGCCCAGCGAACATTCTTCAGCACGTGGGGCAGCAGGTGACACAGATGTTCCAGGCAGGAACTGGAATTCTTGCTAGAAGCTTACTTCAGACATCCTGGAATTTCCACTCATCCTGACTCTACACATGCATCAGGACACTGATCCTTCTTCCCAGCGTCACAGAGTCAAGGTCACTAACAAAGAGTCAGGTTTGATTCCAAGGCCAAAGCCCGGGATTGATGGTGAAAAGATGAAAGTTGAGCTTCAGCTACTGGGGAGGCTGAGGTAGGGGGATTGATTGAGCCTGGGAGGTGGAGGCTGCAGTGAGTCAAGATCGTGCCACTGCACTCCAGCCTAGGCAATAGAGCAAGACTCTGTCTCAAAAAAAAAAAAAAGTGGGGGCTTAAGCTCTGAGTCTTTGCAATGGGAAGCTGTGTAAACCAAAATGGCTCATGAGGCCAGGCATGGTGGCTCACACCTGTAATCCCAGCACTTTGGGAGTCTGAGGTGGACAGATCAGGAGTTTGAGACCAGCCTGACTAACATCGTGAAACCCCATCTCTACTAAAAAAAAAAAAAATACAAAATTAGCCAGGCATGGTGGTGCATGCCTGTAATCCAGCTACTCAGGAGACTGAGAAGGAGAATTGCTTGAACCCAGGAGGCAGAAGTTGCAGTGAGCCAAGATTGCACTATTACTCTACAGCCTGGGCAACACAGTGAGACTCTGTCTTAATTAAAATAAAAAATGGTTCATGAATGAGATTTCCTGCTTTACTGCTTTTTTTCTTGGTAAATGGCTGCTAGAGCAGAAAATTCTCAACGTTTCAGCCCTTGTTGAGAAATTATATAGATGCTCCCTTTGTACCAAATTTTGCAGGTAATACCTATGCAAAAAATAAATAAAAACAAGGACAAAATAAAGACAATTTGCCTGCCCTGGTGAGTCCTCTACTAACAATAATTATTTATTTCATGCTTTGATATCTTCCAGAGCTTCCTATTTCTCATTCTGGCAATTCATGGTTAAGATGGAGAACAAACCTCTGCTGATAAGACCAAAATCATTCCATATATTTATTGTCTTTGACACAACCTTTGCCTTTTTATGAACATGATCCAAAAAGGTCTGGATAAACCAGAGTTTAAATTAGGTTTCAGTTACTGAAAATTCTGCTTTGTTAAAATATCTACTTGTCAATATCCTGGATTTTTTTTTTTTTTTTTTTTGAGACAGAATTTCACTCTTGTTGCCCAGATTAGACTGCAGTGGCACGATCTGCACTCACTGCAAACTCCACCCACCAGGTTCAAGCAATTCTCTGCCTCAGCCTCCCGAGTAGCTGGGATTAAAGGCACACGCCACCACGCCTGGCTAATTTTTTTGTATTTTTAGTAGAGATGGGGATTCACCATCTTGGCCAGGCTGGTCTTCAACTCCTGAACCCATCTCAGCCTCTCAAAGTGCTGGGATTACAGGCAGGAGCCACCATGCCCAGCCTATCCTGGAGTATTTTAAGCTAACTTTGATGTATTCTTCTCCTCCTTCTCTTACTAAAGGATGAAGAGGCTTGGAAGGAGAGAAGGGGAACATGAGAAGCATGATAATTACCCTAAATCCAAAGATGGCAATGCAACTACTTGCTCTATAAGTCTTTATAGTCCTTCAAATGAATGTGACCAGAAGTTCTGGAAGTATTTCATGTGTATTCCTGCCCGCACCCCAAAGCTGAATTTCTTTTTTTTTTTTTTTTTTTTTTTGTGATAGACCGAGTCTCACTCTGTCGCTCAGGCTGGAGTGCAGTGGTGAAATCTCGGCTCACTGCAACCTCCGCCTCTACGGTTCAAGTGATTCTCCTGCCTTAGCCTCCTAAGTAGCTGGGATTACAGGCATGTATCACCATGGTCAACTAATTTTTTTATTTATTTTGTATTATTGTACTATTTTGTATTTATTGTATTATTTTATAATTAATAATTACAAAAATAATAGTTATTATTGTTATTGTAATTATTAATAACAATTTTGTATGTTGCAAAGATAGGGTTTCACCATGTTTGCCAGGCTGGTCTTGAACCCCTGACCTCAAGTGATCCATCTGCCTCAGCCTCCCAGAGTGCTGGGATTACAGGCATGAGACAACATGCCTGACCCCAAAGCTGAATTTCTAACATACTCCAAGGCTACCCTACCAATTTTCTTAAAACAGTTGTTCTGAATGCATATAGCTTTTGACCCAGCAATTCTATCCTAGGAATTTCCCTTTACTCATGCTAGCACACATTGAGAATAAATGGCATATATGTATGACATTATGTATACATACAATGACATATATAGTTATGCATTCCAGGAGAAAAAGGTTAGAAACTATCTAAACGTCTAGCAGTAGGGGACTAGTTAAATAAACTGTGGCATATCCATGTAACAATGCTGTGAAACTGGAATAAATAAATAAACATAGGAGCCCATTAAGCAATCTCTGAAATATATTATCTTTAAGAAATAAAAATTTTAAAAATAAATAAAAAGCAAGTACAGAATAGTTCATATAATATATTCCCATTTGTTTATAAAAGAGGGAAAGAAGCCAGGTGCAGCAGCTCACGCCTGTAATCCCAACACTGTAGGAAGCTGAGGCAGGAGGATCACTTGAGCCCGGAAGTTCAAGGCCAGCCTGGGCAACATAGCAAGACCTCCATCTCTACAAAAAAAAAATTTTTCATTAGCTGGGCATGGTGGCAGGTACCTGTTATCCTAGCTACTTAAGAGACTGAGGTGGAAAGATAACTTGAGCCCAGGAAGTTGGGGATACAGTGAGCTATGACTGTGCAGGTGCCCTCCAGCCTAGGCACCTGTGCAAGAGTCTGTCTAAAAAAACGATGGGGTAATTCACAATTGCAGAAATATGGAACCAGCCCAAATGCCCATCATTCAATAAATGGTTAAAGAAATTGTTGTGGCATTTACATATATATCACAATGGAATACTACTCAGCCATAAAAAGGAATGACTTAATGGCATTCACAGCAACCTGGATGAGATTGGAGACCATTTATCCTAAGTAAAGTAACTCAGGAATGGAAAAGCAAACATTATATGTTCTCACTCATAAGCAGGAGCTAAGCTGTGAGGATGCAAAGACATAAGAATGATACAATGGACTTTGGGGACGAAAGGGAAAGGGTGGGGGGTGAGGGATAAAAGGCTACAAATTGGGTTCAGTGGATACTGCTCAGGTGATGGGTGTACCAAAATCTCATAAATCGCCACTAAAGAACTTACTCAGGTAACCAAACACCACCTGCTCCCCAAAAACCTATGGAAATAAAAAAATATTTTTAAGGGTGGGGAGAAAATATATATATGTATTTGCCAACATGTGAACAAAATAGACCGGCAATAAACTCAAAGCTTGATGCACCGAGAATGATCAACTGCTGGAAGGAGATTTTTTCCACTGGACATTCTCATGGCTTTGGAAATTGGTGACATGGGAATGCACCTCATTATAAATAAACAAAATGCATTTTTAACACAATTAAAAATAATTCTAAACGACTTTTAAAGGGGGCTTGTTATGTAAAGCTCCATTCTGAATGGACCATTATACTTTTGGCCATGGGTTTGGCTGGGCCCGCACTCCTCAGGCCTCCTTCTCCAAGCAGAGGCTGGCAGAGGGCCACTGAAATAAACACTCCTCGAAATTGTTCTGACATCTTGGAATTCGGTTTTATCAAATACAACTTGCGATCATCAAGCCGCTGCCTGAACAGCTCCCCACTTTCTCGAGAATTATGTTTGTTGAAATGAGTTTGGAGCTGCGCATTCCAGCTGGGAAGACTGGTCTAGAAAGGGGCACATTTGGGACAAGCCCAGAGGCTTACTCCCTGGAAAAGTGGTCACGGAAGCATCACCACGTTCATGACTGAAGCCACGGCAAGGGTCAGACACAGGTGATACTCACAGCCTGGCATCTAGTAAGGTCTTCTGGAGGGCCTGAGCCTTCCTGTGGTTCTGGCTGGCAGTTGCTCAGTGCAAGGGAGTGGGGGCTGGATGTTGGGGGTGCAATGCCATTGGGTAAGCATGGTCCCTCGCTTCTTATTTCAGGGAACTTTCACTCTACTCCTGGATTCCCCTTCCATCCAAATGAGAGAAGGTGGATGAACACACCTAGAATAATGCCTGCAGCCAGAAACTGCTTGGTAAAGGTTAGTGGAAATCTGAATTTAACTTGACATAAATGCACTTAAGAAAGAAGTGGGGGTCGGGTGCAGTGGCTCAGTCCTGCAATCACAGCACTCTGGGAGGCTGAGGAGGGCAGGAGTTTGAGACCCACCTATCCAACATGACCTCGTCTCTACTAAAAATACAAAACATTGGCCAGGTGTGGTGGCATGCACCTATAGGCTACTTGCAAGGCTGGGGCAGGAGAATTGCTTGAATCTGGGAGATGGAGGTTGCAGTGAGCCGAGATTGTGCCACTGCACTCCAGCCTGGGCAACAGTGTGAGACTCTGTCTAAAAAAAAAAATGAAGTGGATAGGTCAGCGCGTTGTCTCATGCCTATAATCTCAGCACTTCCGGAGGTTGTGGCAGGAGGCTTGATGAGGCCAAGAGTTCAAGACCAGCCCTGGTAACACAGCAAGACCCCAATCTCTACTTTAAAAATTAAAAATAAAAAATTAGCTTGGTGTGGTGCTGTGCACCTGTGGTCCCAACTACTCTGGAGGCTAAGGTGGGAAGAGCACTTACACCCAGGCGTCTGAGGCTATGATTGCACCACTGAGGTCTATCTAGCCTGGGCAACAGAGTGAGACCCTGTCTCAAACAAACAAACAAAAAATCGGAGGAACTGAAAGATAGGGATACTAAGCAGGATTTAAGTTAGGGCCTCCTGAGTTTTTTGTTTCCTAATCTGCTAAAGGAGCAAGCAGATGCGGAGAGAATCTGAACGTGCAGCTGCTGACTGCATCATCAAGACATAGGCGCGGGGCGTGCTGGCTTCCGCTGGTCTTTTCCCACAAGGAAGTCACCTTGAGCCTGCACCTACCAAGTGGTCCATAAACAGTAATTGAACGAATGATTAATTGAGTTAATCAATTCAATCTAATCAATTAATGGAATAAATGGAAGCTCCCCTAACTTCCTTCTCTGCCTCAGTTTTCTCCCTCCCCTATTTCCCATTTCTCAAATGAAAGGAAAATCTAATGGAGAAGACCAGCCCTCTGGAAAATGATTAATTTGTCTTCAATTTCTCCTGCTGCTCTCTCCGCACTTTAAGCCTCCCTCTCCAGTCCTGCACTCTGCAGAGTGGCTTGGGAACCAACTACCTGGACTTGAATCCTGTGTCTACCACATTCTAGCTGTGCCACTCTGGCAAGTTGCTTAACCTCTCTGGGCCTCATCTACAAAACAGGGCCTTACCTATAAAACAGGCATAGTAATAGTGCTCCCCATGGTTTGCTGTGAGAAGTGAACAAGTTATCACAGGCAGGGTGCTCAATACAGTGTGTAGCACAGGCTATCAATAGAAGTTACTTTTGTCCTGGGAAGAACACTCACTTTCTGCTAATCACAATTGGCTGATAACAAGGGTTTGACACCTCCCAGCAACATTAGAGACTTAAAAGAGGAATCTCTAAGAAACTTGAAGACCCAAAGGAACAAAGTAGTCAGGGGTGAATGCCCAGGGCTAGGGTTGATGTATCAGGGCGGGTCAGGCTAAGGAAGGAAAACTTCAAAAGCACACCTACTCCGTCTCCCCGGCCTACCTCCCCAGGGGCTGATAGGAGATAAACCAAACCACCCTCTTCAAAGCAGCTGCTCAAGGATCTGGATCAAAACACACAGGCTTGGAGATAAGCTTCAGCCTGCACTTCCTTTTGTCCCTTCCTCCCCACCACATCTTGAGAGGAAATTCTTAGGCGAGGAAAAGGAGCTCATTCTTCCTTCTTTTATCAGAAGGAGTTAGCTCTCTGTCCACACAGCAACGCGTGGCAGAAGGCAAGAGACCAAGAACCAGGGAAGGGACTAAGAAGGCCTCATTCTGTGCCCACTCTGCCAGCCTTTTGCTGTGTGGCTTTGGACTCTCCCTTAAGCTTTCTGAGCCCATTTCCTCATCTGTCAAACAAAGATAATAACACCGGCCCAAAGGAGGAAAATTGCTATGAGATGCTGGAGGAAAAAAATGCATCTGGGGTCAGGCGCAGTGGCTCACGCCTGTAATCCCAGCACTTTGGGACGTGGATCACCTGAGGTCAGGAGTTTGAGACCAGCCTGGTTGATGTGGTGAAACCCTGTCTCTACTAAAAATGCAAAAATTAGCCGGGCATGATGGTGGGTGCCTGTAATCCCAGCTACTTGGGAGGCTGAGGCCGGAGGAGAATCACTTGAACCCGGGAGGTAGAGGTTGCAGTGAGCCAAGATCATGACACTGCACTCTAGCCTGGGCAAAAGAGCAAGACTCCATCTCAAAAAAAAAAAAAAAAGCATTTTGGAAAAGATACTTCAACATGTTTATACAATCAACATTTTGAAAAATACAATCATCCCTCTTAAATCTTTTGGGAATGCAGTGAGGTGTGATGTAAATAAACAGCCCTGCTTTTGTAAAACTCTGCTCATCAGCAAACATTCATGGGGTACTAACTGCACTGAGACTGCCTGGACTTGACACCCCAGCCTCACCTCTTACCAGCTTGGACTTTGGGCAGGTTACTTAACCTTTTTGTGCCTGTGAAATGGACGTAGCCGTAGGACCCGTCTCCTAGGGTTTCTGCAAGGGTTAAAATGAGAGAGTGCAAGCAAAGTGCTTAGAACAGCGTTTGGCACTCCACGGCGGCTACTGCGGTGATGGGGAACCGCTCTGTTAGGCAATAAGTATACAGAGAGGATGAGGAAAACAAGAAGCATTCACAGTCCAGCGGGAGATCAGACAAGGAAGCAAATAGTGGCAGATGCCATGTGATAGGTGTAATAATAGAACATAATACCAACTGTGAGAACGGAGAAGAGGGAGCCTCTTGAGTCATCAGTGGGGCAGGCTTCCTGCAGGGCTGGCTGTCCTGGTCTTAGCCTGCTTGCTCCCACTGTTCCCTGGTGCCCCTCTCGAGTCCCAAAAAAAAGTAACTTGCCCAAAGTCCAAGCTGGTAAGAGGTGAGGCTGGGGTGTCAAGTCCAGGCAGTCTCAGTGCAGTTAGTACCCCATGAATGTTTGCTGTGTCTGAAGCAGGGTGAGGGGGCAGACAGAGGAAGCGCTTTCGAATCCCTGAGTGCAGTGTGCTAAATCAGGGCTCCTGGCCAAAGCAGTAATTGCCAGTCGCTGAAAGATACTAAGCGCCAGGGAGGAAAACCAAGTTCTCTATGAGGCAGACTTTTCAGAGTTCTTACAGCTTGTAAAAAAAAAAATGTAAATAGTTACCCAGTGAGATATTATTTCATGTTGTTGCCATTAGGGTTTGAGTGTTATGCAGAGAGAGGAGAGAGAGGCGATCATTCAGGCAATTCTGCCTCGGCAAGGACTGAAAACTACACATTAACCCCACACAACAAATCTATCCCCTCTAGGTCTTAACCTGACTCACACATTTTTTCCTGGATGGTGAATTTTATGTAAAATGAAGTCATGAAAAGAAATCTATACATACTCACAGTTTCCTAAGAGATTTTCTCGATGGCTTCTAGGGAGGGGTGGGCTTTTTTTATTTTTTATTTTTGGACACAGTGGGGGCTGGGCACAGTGGCTCACACCTGTAATCCCAACATTTTGGGAGGCCAAGGCTGGCAGATCACCTGAAGTCAGGAGTTCAAGACCAGCCTGGCCAACAGTGTGAAATGCTTTCTCTACTAAAAATACAAAAATTAGCCAGGAGTGATGGTACATGTCTGTGATCTCAGCTACTCGAGAGGCTGAGGCAGGCAAATTGCTTGAACCCAGGAGGTAGAGGTTGCAGTGAGCCGAGATCACACCACTGCACTCCAGAGTGGGCAACAGAGCAAGACTCCACCTCAAAAAAAACAGAGAGAGAGAGAGAGAGAGAGAGAAAGATTGGACTGGAAGCTGGGGAGGGGTTACTTTCATTTCTGTAGAATTCAGAGACAACCTGGGCTTCTCTACTTGGGTTCCCTGGGCTAAATCTAGTGCTGATGTGGCTGCTCCCCAGAGCAATTGCTCCTCAGACACAGATGATGCCATCGGTCGCAGCCATCATTTACCTTCAACTTTCTTTGTGCCAAGCATGAAACAGGTGACATGCATTTTCTGCTTCTGGTCTCCCAGTTCTGAAGTGGCCACACTTACATTTTACTCTGGAGGCAACCGAAGCTTAGGGAGGTTCTCTTGCCTGAGGTCCCCACTGCTGCGGGGACCTGGTTCCAGGCCTGACTCTCTTCAGCTTTAACTGGGAATGATAGCTATACCTGATGTTTATTAAGCTCCTGACATTCTGCACCACAGTGTCATGGGGGCACTCTCAGGCAGTCCTCTCCCCTGTCCCATTTTAATGGTGGCCACTCATTCCCAGGCCATCCGAGAAGGGCCTGGATAGCGGAAGACCCCTTAGCCAAGAATCTGCCACTTTTGTGCAAGAGGAGAACCTGTGCCATATGTCCTGTACAGGCATGTCTTACTCGGACTTTCCAACCATACACCCTGCAATGTGCCCACAGCCGGCCCTCAATAAACACAGCCCATCTGAATATGGAGCCATATTCCCTCCCAGGTGACAAGCCATTCCTCTGAAAACTTGCCTTCAGGCCCCGAGGGCCCCATTTGGGGCTCTGTACAGGTTAGCATTTCAGCTAAGTGAATGTCCAATCCTGCTTGTAATAATCATCTAGCGGTGTTTTAATTAGGCCTCTGGCCCAGCTACATTTGGTTTTGTATTTTCCCTCCTAAGGCGTTTGGATGGATCCAGCCAAAGAAACACTGCTGCCCTTTGACCAGCGGCTCAAAGCGTGCCCCTCCCTCGTGGTTCAGAGTTATAACACTTCTCAGGAGGTGGGAGCAGGCCTGGCCTCCATCTCAACGCTGTGTGCCCCCATCTGTAATTACCACTGGGAGCTAAGAGAGTGAGGTGTTTTTAATAGGACAGTATAATATTACCTAGGCAAATTTCCTACCTCAGCCAGCCAACCTGTCCTTAGCTCCTTTTCTCTTTCTTCCTTTCCTTCATTCACTACCTTTTTTCTTCTCTTTTCCTCTCCAGAGTGAATATTCTATTGTCCTCGCTCTTTCCCCTCTCCTGCTGCCTCCTGCTCCCTCTCTGTTTTCCAAATTCCGAAATACCTCTTCCCTCTCCCCTCCCCTTTTCCTCCTGACTTATTTCCCATTAATCATATCTAACACTCATCTGCTCAGGCCCTAGCAGGATCCCTTGGCTCCCTCTCACAGCTGGGCTGGTTACAATAATCAGGGAGTCTTTCATCTTTCACTGCCTTCTAGGTCTCCCCTCTGCCCAGCTCCCCCTCCTCTGCCCTTCCTGCAAAGGCCAGCCTCTGCACCCTGGTTTCCTTCTGTCCCTCCCACCCTGCACAGCAGTCTCTCGAAGGACAAATGGCCTGTGGGTGGACGCAGCCCTGCAGTGGACTTTTACAGGTAGTGTTGGCAGTGATGGCAACGGCAGCACACAGAAGTCAACAGAAGCCGGTCAGGATCAAATAGATGAGATCACCCCCTCCCTTTCCATTCCCACACCCCTCTTGCTGCAATGGGGGAGCCATCTCCCAGTCAAGGTACCCCTTGCCATTGGGTGTGTAACATGATTTTACCAAGATTAAAATTGAGGAATGTGTAATTACAGCCTGTGTAATTTCTAAGCGTTCTATATGTGCTGCCCAAAAAAACCAGTAGGGATCCAGGGAGTATGCTCAGTTTCGGGTATGACTGATACTGCCAGGAAGTGGTGCCTGCTGTCCTCTCCACCGGGCAAAATACAGGTTCGTGATAGTTATTTCTTTCTATCTGAAGAGCTCCTTTGAAACCACCTCTCCCTATCTTGGGTCCTCAGGTCGTCTCAAGGCAACGGTCAGCGAGGCGGAGTCGGGGACCTGCCATCCCAGAGCAATACGCCCCGAGTAACAGGCCTGACCTCGGAGTGATGGATTGGGACTGGAAAAGTGGTGCCGGGAGCCAGGCAGTGACACCAGCGCGCCTCCACTGGCCGCCGAGCGCACGGAGAAGTGGTCTCCCCAGAGGCCAGCGCCCGGAGGACCAACTTCGGCTCCGGAAAAGCGGCGATCCGGAACTAGGATGTCACGGCTATGACTATGTAAAATCTCTGCCCTGGGCGAGGCTAGCAGTGCACACTTTACCCGAAAGGCGCGGGGAGTCGGAAAGGGTGTTATTTTTAATTAAAAGTTTTGATTCCGAAATTTCCCTGGGGAAAGCGAGTACTTTTTCCTCTGAGTGAGGAGAAGGATGGGGGAGGGGGGTGGTTGTGTCTCGGAGCAGTGCTGAGAGAGAGATGCCCCCTCCAGGGACCCGGCCTCGCCGACACCTCAGGTCTCGCGTCATAGCAGCTGGGCGCGGTACAGTGAGGAACTGCATTCCCCTCAGCAGGACGCTGTGAGAAGCAGGCAGCACACCAGACACCGAGCCGCTAACGCAGGGCGCGGGCACAGCGTGCACAGCCTGGGGTCCCGCGCTTGGTCGCCGACCGTGTCACTCTGGAAGGGAGACAAACTTGCAGGCTTCGGACAGGACGGGCTCCAAGTAGCTGGAGCTGCCTACGCTGCGTCGCGATAACAGTGGGTGCCTCCGAGACTCGGCGCTTCCAAGTGAACACACCGAGGAGAGGCCAAGTAGGGGAAGGAGAGCCGGGCGGAGGAGAGCCGGAGCAGCTCTGGCGAAGGACCCGGGCTCCCGAGGCGAGGCCCAGCCCCCTTAGGCCTCTGGGAGAGGCTTGTACTCCAGCGTCCCGGAGCCGGTGCTGCGCGATCCCTGTCACCCCCCACCCCACCTCGGATACCAGCGGCCGGCGGGGTGACAGCTCCCGCCAGCACCACCCCACCCCACGCAGTGGTGGAAAGGGAGAGCGGAGAGACAGCGATCGGAGAGGAGGACAGGGCGCAGAGCTCCGGGTCCCGGGCAAGTCCCGTCCCCGGCGGGACCCCAGGGCAAGGAAGGCCCAGTCTGGGGGAGGGGAGGAGCCCGACGAGCGGCCGAGGCCGAGGCGGCGGCGGCGGCGGCGGCGCGCGGCGCGGCCCCCTTAAGGCTCTCCCCGCCCACCGACGGAGCCGGCCTCCGCCCGTCGCTCTCCCCGCCCCGGGGTCCCTACGAGAGATGCGATTGGGCGGGCGCGGCGATCCCTTTGAAGTGTGGCTGCCGATCGCGGCTATTTGACGTGCTGCTCGCGGAAGGCGAAGGTTTTTGTGTTGCTCGCCGGGGCCAGTGGCGGTGGCGGTGGCGGTGGCGGCGGCGGCGTCGGTGGAGGAGGGGAGGCGGCGAGGAGGCGCAGCTCCCGCTGCACCGCGATCGACGCTGCGGAGCGAGCCCACCCGCCCCGGGAGCTCGCCTCCCCGGTGCTCCCTCGCCCTCCCCGCCCCCCCCAGCGGCGCTGCCTCCTCCAAATGAGCGATTCGCCCGCTGGATCTAACCCAAGGACACCCGAAAGCAGCGGCAGCGGTAGCGGCAGCGGCGGCGGCGGGAAGAGGCCGGCGGTGCCGGCGGCGGTATCCCTCTTGCCCCCGGCGGACCCCCTGCGCCAGGCGAACCGGCTTCCAATCAGGGTCCTGAAGATGCTGAGCGCTCACACCGGCCACCTCCTGCACCCGGAGTACCTGCAGCCGCTGTCCTCCACTCCCGTCAGCCCCATTGAGGTCAGTCCCCCGCCGCTGCTCGCCCAGCGCCGGCCGCATTCCTCCCACCGCTGCTGGGCCCCCGACCCAGCTTCCTGCGCCCCAGGGCTCAGAGCGAGGCCCGAATCTGGTCACGCCGGCGGGCTGGCTGAGGAGGGGCAGAAAACCGAGGGATCTGAGCCCACCAGGTCCTCCCCAGGCTTCCTGTGGAAGGGTATCCTTCCACGCTCGCCCTTCGGAGCTCCGTGTTTTCTCTCGGATTGGATTTTCTCCTGTCCCCTCTGGGTCCTTTACTTTTCCTCTGACCCCCAGTTTCCAGCCAGGAGGTGATCTCTGCTGGGCCTTCCCCGCCCCCTACGCCAGGCTGTTCTCTTTGAACCCCTGGCTCCCGGGTCCCACTCCGCCTCTGTCCCATCCGGTGAGGGTGCACAGCGCCCGGGCCCTCCCTAACCCGGGTCTTTCCTCCTGCTTCCCTGGGTGCCCTGCCCGGGAGGGAGGGGCTACGGAGAGAGCGCCAACTTCAGCCCCTCCTTTAGAATCCGCGCTCCCAGCTCCCACCCCGCGGCGCTGTCGCCAGAAACCCGTCCCAAACGAAGTTCCCCCAAACTAACAGAATAAGTTTTTTCCTGCGCCTAGAGGAGGGGGACATTAGAGAGAAGAAGCGAGTCACAGCCCCAACTGCAGAGACGTCGCCTTCTCCCGCGGGGGTCCTAGGTGAACCCTTTCTGCAGGGCCTGTGGCGCACCCTGAAACCCAGCGGCAGTGTGGGCGCAGTTCCTCCAGCTGCCGCGCCCTGCCGGGCCGTCGCCCGCAGACCCTCTCCCCAGGCCCGCCCCGCCTCTCGGCACCACCGACCAGCTCCCCGGGCGCCCCCTCTCACCCTGCGGGCCTTAGAGTCTCACTCCTTTTCCCTCCCCTCTGCCGCTGTCTCCCACAGCTGGACGCCAAGAAGAGCCCCTTGGCGCTGCTGGCCCAGACGTGCTCGCAGATCGGCAAACCGGACCCGCCGCCCTCCTCCAAGCTCAACTCAGTGGCGGCGGCGGCCAACGGGCTGGGAGCGGAGAAGGACCCCGGCCGCACCGCCCCGGGAGCCGCCTCCGCGGCCGCGGCCTTGAAACAGCTGGGGGACTCCCCGGCCGAGGACAAGTCCAGCTTCAAGCCCTACTCCAAGGGCTCCGGCGGCGGCGACTCCCGCAAAGACAGCGGCTCCTCCTCGGTGTCTTCCACCTCCTCCTCGTCGTCCTCGTCCCCGGGAGACAAGGCGGGCTTCAGGGTCCCCAGCGCCGCCTGCCCGCCCTTTCCCCCGCATGGAGCGCCGGTCTCCACGTCCTCGTCCTCGTCATCGCCGGGCGGCTCCCGGGGAGGCTCCCCGCACCACTCTGACTGCAAGAACGGCGGTGGGATTGGCGGCGGGGAGCTGGACAAGAAAGACCAGGAGCCCAAGCCCAGCCCGGAGCCTGCAGCCGTGAGCCGCGGCGGCGGTGGGGAGCCCGGGGTGCACGGCGGCGCCGAGGCCGGAGCCTCCGGGCGCAAGTCGGAGCCGCCCTCGGCGCTGGTGGGGGCCGGCCACGTGGCGCCGGTGTCTCCCTACAAGCCCGGCCACTCGGTGTTCCCGCTGCCGCCCTCCAGCATCGGCTACCACGGCTCCATCGTGGGCGCCTACGCCGGCTACCCGTCTCAGTTCGTGCCTGGCCTGGATCCTAGCAAGTCCGGCCTCGTGGGAGGCCAGCTGTCAGGGGGCCTGGGCCTGCCGCCCGGCAAGCCCCCCAGCTCCAGCCCGCTCACCGGGGCCTCCCCGCCCTCCTTCCTGCAGGGATTATGCCGCGACCCCTATTGCCTGGGAGGTTATCACGGCGCCTCGCACCTTGGGGGCTCCAGCTGCTCCACCTGCAGCGCGCACGACCCGGCCGGGCCCAGCCTGAAGGCGGGAGGCTACCCGCTGGTGTACCCCGGGCACCCGCTGCAGCCCGCCGCGCTCTCGTCCAGCGCCGCCCAGGCCGCACTCCCCGGCCACCCGCTCTACACCTACGGCTTCATGCTGCAGAACGAACCGCTGCCGCACAGCTGCAACTGGGTGGCTGCCAGCGGGCCGTGCGACAAGCGCTTCGCCACCTCAGAGGAGCTGCTCAGCCACCTACGGACCCACACGGCCCTGCCGGGAGCCGAGAAACTTCTGGCCGCCTACCCTGGGGCCTCGGGCCTGGGCAGCGCCGCCGCCGCTGCTGCGGCCGCCGCCTCCTGCCATCTGCACCTCCCTCCACCCGCCGCCCCCGGCAGCCCCGGGTCGCTGTCCTTGCGGAGTCCACACACTTTGGGGCTAAGCCGGTACCACCCCTATGGCAAGAGCCACTTATCCACAGCGGGGGGGCTGGCCGTGCCGTCCCTCCCGACAGCCGGACCGTACTACTCGCCATATGCGCTGTATGGACAGAGACTAGCTTCAGCCTCGGCGCTCGGATACCAGTAACTACAGTTCTTCCTCCACCCCAGCCTCCCCCTCCTCCCTCTCCCTCATCCGCCCTCCCCACATGCCGTCGCCGCTGCAACCTCCACTACTGCTTGACCCTGCCGGGACTCCCTGCCCAGCCCTTCCCTACCGGACTGTGTATTTATTTACTATAATGTTAGCTTACACGCTGGGAATATAAGTGCATTAACGGCCCACATGAGTCAATGGTATGCAAAAAGTCTGTGTTCCCCCAAATAATAATATTAATCCCACAAATAACGACACGATCCCCGCCCCTCTTCCTGTTATTTTTTTCCTTTTTCTTAGATATGAGTTTTACACTTTTTAAATTCCTTTTCCTCTTTTTTTGGTTTTGATTGGCTTGGTTTTAGGGAGAGGAGGGAGAGTTGGAGGTCCTTGGGTTCTTCTAGACGCTTTGTTTTCCCTTCCTGGGGAGTTTCTTGCATGAGTCTTAAAACTGTTTCCCCCTTCTCTTTTTCCCTCTTCCCCCTTCATTCCATTTCCTTCCATTTGAGCTTCTGTTTCTTTCCTTTGTTGTACAAGTAACAAGGAGGTTTTTTGTTTTGATTTGTTTGGAACTCATTTTGGGGGTAGAGGGGGCCCCCTGGGTGGCAGGGGCCCTGGAGCTCTATTGACCTCGAACACTGCTCCGGGACTCCTCCCCCGCCACCCTCCGTGCATAGGGTCCTTCGTCTGGAACCTGCACCCCAAAAGTAGGGCCTTGCTCCCCTACCTTGCTCTGAGCACGGAGACCCCTGACCCCATCAGCAGGCTCGCCCCCCTGAGGGGCCCAAGTGGTCTGACAGAGCCTTGCCATCCACTGCCACCCTCCAGGCTCCCGCCCCGAACACCCGTTGGCCACAGTGCGTCTGGCGGGGCACCTGGAGCGCTCACCTGGTTGAATTTAAAGTCCCAGAAGTCCCAGCTGGCGCGAAGCCGGCCCCTTAACGTTTTGCAAAAGTGCTTTATAGTCCTTGTTTTTCTCTCCCTCGTGAGAGCAAAGACCCCTCCCCTGGCGGTAGGGGGTGGGGTAGGTGACTCTCGCTAGATCCTCCAAAGCAGACCGGTGGCGATATCAGCGGATGTCATGAGCTTGTTAGCTGCGTTTGGGGAAGGTTGGGGCGTCAGGGAGCGCTCGGATCACAGCAGCCCCCACCCTCTCCCAAGCCTGACCCGGCAGAGCCCCCAGAGTAGGCTCCGCAGTGACTTGGGTTCTTCTCCCCACTCCTCCCTCCTCCTGGTCTGATGCGGCAGCGCGGGGACTGCGGGGCCTGTTTGGGACGAACAGAGCTCTTCCTTGGTAAGACTTATTTTGTTAATAAATGGAATACTTGGCTATATTCACACCGTGGTGTGCTTCTCTCTTGCCTCGCCCACCCTCCCGCTTCCAGACAACTAAGCAGATGCCCTTCTTTTATTCTTGTTTAAAATACCTTATGGTTTCTTTCTGTGATTTCCGTTCAAGTACCAGTTTAATGCCTTTCCTCAAGAAATGGGGGAGAAAAAACAAAACTTCTGCCAACGCATTACAAATAACAAAACCACCTTTGAATTTTTTTCCCACTTGGTTATGTAGCTCCCAGTCTCACTTCAAAGGCCTTGATATTTCCTGGGGCCAGGGTGGAGGGCGTGTGTAAAAGTGGATTTTCCTCCGGGCCTAGATGCGAGGTGCAAGGGGGACTGAGAAGGGACCCCGGCACCCAGGGCTCCGGCAGAGACTCCAGCAGCGCAGTCCTGGAGCCGGGCAGCAGGGCAGGCAGAGACGACATGCCTTTGGCGCCACCTGGTGGCAGGAAGACGAGCGACAGGCCTCGGAGAGAAGCAGCGGCCCGCACCAGCCCCGACGGCACCTTGGCGCTTCGCATCCTCTGAACGCGGAGGATTCCTACTTACTGTTTTTGTGGGGCGTTGCCTCTTTCCTGACCAGAGAGTAAATGCACCTGCTGAGAGGGTTGCTTCTCAAGGCTTGGGAGCTCCCCTCAGCCATCGCTGGGTTATCGACCTGAGTCATCTGCGCCCGGGAAACTTTTCGAAACTGGGTTTGGGTTTTGCTGAGAAGATGCCGCTATGACTCGGGACCTTAAAGCCACCCTCAGTCCGAAGAAGCGGGGCTCCTGGGCCTGGCTTGTCTATTTTCTTGAGCTCGCACGACTGACACTGGCCTCTGCATCCTCGGGCAAGCGAGGGCGGGGTGCTGTTTACTGGGGCTGTTGGCCGGGGAACCTGCCCTCTAGGCCAGAGACAGGCCAAGGAGGGAGCAGAGAAAGGACAGCTCCGGGAGTCCCAGTCACGTCCAGCCCAAGGCAGACTCGCTGCCCCACCTCCAGCAGCAAGGGCGGGATGCGGCGGCCAACGCCGAGCAGCTCAGGCTCCAGCTGCGGGACGCCAGGATCGCGCTCCGTCGGGTCGGAGGCGCTCGCTCCCTGCGCAGGGGGCCTGGGCTCGCGGGGCCACGTGTTGGACGCGCTGCAAAACGGCCTCCCGCACCGCATCCTGGCCGCGCTCCTCGTTCCTCGTGGGATCTGTCGTGGGGGTTGTACTGTTTGCTTTTCCTGGAAGGAGTGCTGTTAGGGAGTTCGCGCTCTGAAAGGTGCATGCTTTTGAAACGTCTGTGGCCCGAGGTCAAGTGCGGCGCGGAGGGTGGGGCCACTTGCTCTGCGCTGTTTTTGGTTGTCCACAAATTCGATGACAGACCGGGCGGGGGATGTGTGTGTGTGTGTGTGTGTGTGTCTTTTCCCAAATCTTTGGATCTGGCAAAAATCCCTTCATTGCTCAAAAGAACATCAGGAATCTTTTGCAGTGATAGCGCTGGCCTCCTCCGATCCTGTTCATATCCCAGGAAAGGGATCCTAGGCTGCTCCTACCACCGGACCCTGGGAGACCCGAGTTAGAGAAAGTCACCCTGGGACAGCTCGGGAGCTTCTTGGGGAACCAGCGTTATCCAATTTCTCAGCGTTCAAACTGGCCCTAATCTTTAAAAGAACTGAAATGTGGCGACTTGTTGCTTTATTGTTTCTTTTTCTGTGTTGTTTATTATTATTTCTTTGCCATCTTCCTTCCTCCGAAGTCCCCTCTTTCCTTCAGAGACCCTCCCCTTCATTTTTTGTAATGCCTGCTAAAAATGATGGGAATTGCTCCCTCTGCAGGGCGAGTTTAACTTTTCTTCCTTATGCTTCAGGTCTTCAGACCTCCCTATCTAAAAAACAAAGGGCTCCTCTTACCAGTATCTCCCACAACCAGCAAATTCTCTATACCAAAAGACACTGCTCTAAAAGCTGTTTAGGTCATGCCTTAGGTGTGAGAATGCAGGTTAGAGAACGCCTTAGACTATGAAGTTTCCCCCATCAAATTTATCATTGGCCTTTGGTGACTGGGAAGTTTGCTGTTGGGCCTGGTAGGAATAGGTGTGGCCCCAAAAGGCAGGTCATATAGTCTGGAGTGTCCAGTTCTACTCTGAAAAGATGCCTCTCCCCACAGCGAACTGGTGAAACACCTAAGAAATGTGGCTGTTTTAATGAGCTGATGAGAAGTTCATTACTTTCAGTAACTTAATTCCCATGAAACAAAGTTGCCATCTTAATGGAGGTTATGCTCCCCTATCTAGTGCTTATTTGCATAATTAATGCCTCCAGCAACTCTTTCTTCGAGGGTCACCTGCCATTTCGCCACCTCCTTCTCTTCCCAGCCCTCCACTGCCTCTTTCTTCTAATCTCTCCCAGGTGCCAGAAATGGGCCCTATGTTCCCAAAGCCCCAGGAAGGGTGGAAGCCACAGGGCTGGAACTTGAGACACTGGCCGTTCCTGGCGCCAGGTCCTATTTTCACACCTCTTGCCTGGTTATTTCTGTGGCCTTGTGGCAGCCATGGGAGGAAGGGAGGAGGGGAAAGAGGGGAAAGACACCTTCAGATGCAGGCTAGACTCAACAAAATTGTGCGGTGTTAAGTTTTTAACTTCACAATGGTACATCACAAACCCATCTCCTAAGAAATTCATAGCCCAAGCAGGAAGTGTGGGGACCCTTCCCCATCCTTCTGCAACCATAATTGCTCTGCCCTATCTAGCGTACTCTGGTTGGATCTCTGGGTACATGAACTGACTCCCTCCTGATGTATGTCTGGGTTACGGTGGAATTCATCTTACAATAATCCTGTAGCTCTACACTTTATGAATCATTCTGTAGGGGAAGCTGCACTCCAGTTTTCTGTTTGATTTGATTTCATTCATCCTGTCTTTTTGCAAAATAGATGGTTGAGTGCATCCAGTAATGTATGGTTTAATTTGGAGCACTATGGGTTTGAATTACCATTTTCATAATGTGCTGTGCATTAATGTGTTACATCATTTATAAAGAGGAATGTGCCGAGTTTCAAACTTTCTCCTGAAAGCCAAAGTCACCTAAAGGAAACAAAGCTAAATCACATCAGCCCATCTTCTTACCTCCCTGCCAGAGAGCCTCCTGCCTCCCCAACCCCAGTTAAATCTGCCAAAGCTCATAAAACCCAACATGAAGCCTTTGTATTCACATAATGCAGGTGGGTGTCGAGATTTGGGGGGAACTTTGCACATGGCTGCCCGGGAGCCGTCAATGGCAATACAAAGCTCCCCCTCATTATTGCATAACAACAGCTTTGCAACCAACCCGGTTTTCTTTTTTTTTTTTTTTTTTTTTTCCAGAGACCTCCAGTGGATGGCTCTTCGGCGACCCTAATCCCAGCACTCCCTCCCCAATGGCTGTAATAACACCAGCTGTCTGTTACTCAAACTCTGACTGAGGAGGAAAAAGCACTGATTATCCAAATACAGTCATTAAAGGGGAAATGTGTTTTTAGGACTGTCAGAGTGATTAATGAGGGCTAGCCGTCTTTGCAAATGCACTTGTTTAGTCTAACTGGCAGCTTCTATTTTCCTATTGATTTATTGCAGCCGTTGCTGGGCCTTGGTGTGTGCGAAGTCAGGGCACTTCACAACTGTGCCCTGTTTAAACAGGAAAAGCATGCACCATTTTGTCCAGGAGGGAGGGAACAGCCTAAAGTCTCTCCCTTCAGTTCAGTCTCTAGTGGCCCAGACCAACAAAGAAGACATTAAAAACCTGCAGCCCAGAGGAGGAAGAAAACTGCCTCTCCTCCTTTGTCCCGGTCACTCAGTTCCAAGGTCAGTGGAGATGCACCATGGCCCCTGGACAAAGCCCGCTGTATTATGACACTCAGCATGCCCACATTTTTTCAACAGTCCCCCCAAGCCAGCTGTCAGCCCCTGAGTCCAAGTTCAGGAAAGGCCCGCAGCAGAGGGAGAGGCAGAAGAGGGAAATGCTGAGGTGAGGTAAGGGGGAAAAAAACATAAGCAGAGCCACCTCTGGAGTCCAGGGTAGGGCAGGGCGGTCATTGGGGTAAACTGATAGACCAACAGCTGGTTTCAACCTTTACAAAGAGAAGAAGGTAGGGCGACCTCTATTGCAGAGAGTGATACTGACTTCTTTCCACTTGTAAGTTTCATGTTTTGACAAAGGATGTAGCTAAGGACCAAAATTGAGAAATTGCAGCTTAAAATACAACTATTGGAGGATTTCACTTCCAGGTGGCCAATCATCAAAGCAAACAGAATTTACAGAATTCATGTTAGGTGCCCAACACAATGCTGGATACCGTGAGATGCAGAAGAAAACTCAGACAAACTTCCTGCCCCATTGAGTTGGGGGAGACAAGATGCGCCCGTGAGACAGGGAACAAGATCGAATTATACATAACTGTGTTTCTGCTGATCTGAGAGAGTGCTAAATCATTCTGTGCAGACAGTGGAGAAGAGGATAGGATATAATAAGGCACTAATTGTGCAGATCAGATGGTCGCGCCAGGCACAGGAGCTGGACGAGGGAGAGCTCACTGGGGCTGATGTAGGGAACCTGGGGCTCCCCTGTTCCTCCTAAACCCATGCTCTTTTGAAAATGGGTGAGGTTTTCATTCTATACTGATGAGAAGACTGAGTCCCTAAGTCAGTAATTTCCATTCTAGAGCAGATCAAGGAACAGGCTATAGAAACACATCTGAATTTTCTTCTACGCACTCTCCCTAATCAGCTTGCACCTTCCCCACAGCATTCCCGGCATGGAAATGGTTGGTGCTTCTTCCTAAATTAAAAATACCTTTCCAGGTTTTCCTGGGGTGGTGGCATATCACCAGCACCATTAACACTTCCTAAAACAGAAAAAGCTGCTAGTGGATTTGGATTACATATGAACTGGGTTGCCTTTTTCTGAAGAGAAAAGAACTTAAACCTGTTGGCTGAGAGAAAAGGAAGAGACTGTGTGTGTGTGTGTGTGTGTGTGTGTGTGTGTGTGTGTGTGTGTGTTTCCTAAGATGGAGTCTTTCTCTGTTGTCCAGGCTGGAGCACAGTGGCACAATCTCTGCTCACTGCAAACTGTGCCTCCCAGGTTCAAGCAATTCTCCTGCCTCAGCCTCCCGAGTAGCTGGGATTACAGATGCACGTCACCATGCCTGGCTAATTTTTGTATTTTTATTAGAGACAAGGTTTCTCCATGTTGGCCAGGCTGGTCTTGAACTCCTGACCTCATGATCCACCCACCTTGGCCTCCCAAAGTGCCAAGATCACAGGTGTGAGCTGCCATGCCCAGCTGGAAGTGACCATATTTTATGAACTTCAAAATGGAGACGAATGGTAAACATGTACTTTGATGAGCTTTGGGGCTCTCCTGGAAAGTCCAGAACATCTAGTCACTGTGCACGTAGTAGAAAGGGCATTGAAATGAGTCAGAGAACCCAGATTTTATTCGTTTCAAAATTTAATTGCCATGTGGCTTTGAAGAAGTCAGTCTCTCTGAACTTATTTTCTCACTTCTGAAATCAAGTTGTTGGGCCCTATAATCCTTAGGCCATTTCTAACTGGAAGATTCTATGATCTTCTAAAATGTTGGATGAGTGGAAGAGTGAAGCATTACAGTGGTGAGAGCTGCTTAGGATGCTCTGTCATTGGCCCTCATCAAATGCAACTCTAAAGTTCCTATCAGAACAGCAAACATGGAAGACCCAGGAAAAGAAGGCTCATGACTTCACCTCAGCAGTCAGTGAATAGGGGGTACACAAGAAGAATGTATATACATACAGAGAGAGACATGGTCTGGAGAGAGCCCAGGCGGGAGTGCAGCAGCTCAATATCAGCTCACTGCAACCTCCACCCCTGGGGCTCGGGCTATCCTGCCACCTCAGCCTCCCCAGTAGCTAGAGCTATAAGGGCATACCACCATGCCCGGCTAATTTTTGTTGTTGTATTTTTTGTAGAGACAGTGTTTCACCATGTTGCCCAGGCTGGTCTTGAACTCCTGGGCTCAAATGATGTGCCTACCTCATTCTCCCAATGTGGTGAGATTACAGGCATGAGCCACTGCTCCTGGCTGGAACCCAGGAAGAATATTGCAATGTAGATTTTTTAACCCAGAGAACTGACTCCAACAAAGTGAATTCTTAAATTTGTATTTAATATGATGCAATGCTGAGTGCAGGGTATGTAGGGGTTTTAGAGACTATATCGGGGTGTTTAAGTAGGTTAGGAATTATTTTAAATAATTTTGAGACTCCTATGAGGTTAGACCAAGGTCTACAAAAATAATAATATTTTTCATAGCCTACAGCCAATCACTTTTGGAAAATGGGGCTGGTCAAAAAAAGAAAAAGAAATGGAAAGCAGATAAAAATTATACCACAGTTGGGGGAACCTTTGCTCTGAATGGGCAGCGGGTATCTCCACAGCTTTTTGGAATATAAAATAAAATGCCTCTTCTGGAGTTCCAATCAGAGCCAGATTGTAGAATGAAAACAGCAATTTGGAGAATTCCCTTGCACATCCCTCATATCCTGTTTGCTCTTTTGGGTGTGTGTATGTGTGCATGGTGTGAGCTATAATGTGGGTTTGTAGTCAGTTCACACAGGAGTCAGTGTGGCTGGGCTCTTCATGTTTCAAACATGGGCAACGCCAAAAATACAGAAAGGATAGGTCAGACCCACCCTAGGGTGCCTCAGGAAGCATCATTTTGTGTGTACCATGGGACAGTTAAATATATCCTGCACATTTAATTCTCACAAAAAGACCTTTAGTTTCCTTTTATGTGAAAACTAAAATTTATAGAGGTTAAGTAAATTGCCCAAGGCTGGGCGCAGTGGCTCATGCCTATAATCCCAGCACTTTGGGAGACCAAGGCAGGTGGATCACCTGAGGTCAGGAGTTCAAGACCAGCTTGGCCAATGTGGTGAAACCCTGTCTCTACTAAAAATACAAATATTAGCCAGGTATGGCGGTACACGCCTGTAATCCCAGCTACTCAGGAGGCTGAGGCAGGAGTATCACTTGAACCTAGGAGGCCGAGGTTGCAGTGAGCCAAGATGGCACCACTGCACTCTAGCCTGGGTGACAGAGAGAGACTCGGTCTCAAAAAAAAAAAAATGCCCAAGACCTCACAGTTAAAAAGCATGAACCCAGGATTCTAATATGATTTTGACTCTAAAACTCTTTACACTTAGCCAAGCAGCTTCAGATTTTCTATGTTGGTGGCCTAGATGCTACGGATAGATGGAATAAGGGGTCCTGCCCCCTGGAAAGCTCTGGCTGTGCCTGTGTGTGTTGGGACCAGTTGACTATGTACAATTTAAATGAAATTAGTCCTGTCCCATTCAAGAGCTGAGATGCTGGTCATTGCAGTGAACATTTACAGAGCACTCACTACCTACTGAGTATTTTGGTCTGCTCTGGGAATTCAAAAGATGGCAGAGATACTGGCCTTGCCACAAGGAGTTTGCAGTCAAATGGGAGGTTGATGTATAAACTAAGATATAACGTGGGCCAGGCACATTGGCTCACACCTGTAATCCCAACACTTTGGGAGACAGAGGTGGATGGATCACTGGAGGCCAGGAGTTCAAGACCAGCCTGGACAACATGGCAAAACCCCATCTCTACAAAAAAGTACCAAAATTAGAGAGGCATAGTAGTGCTCGCCTATGGCGCCAGCTACTCAAGAGGCTAAGGAGGGAGAATCACAGGAGCCCAGGGAGGTCAAGGCTGTAGTTAGCCATGATTGTGCCATTGCACTCTAGCCTGGGCACCAGAGCAAGACCTTGTCTCAAAAAAAAAAAAGATAATGTGCTAAGGACTCTATTAATGCCATTGCAGTAATCAGTAGTACAGGCTTGGTTATATGGTGGTAACAAATTAACACACAAATCTCAGTGGCTTAACACAACAAAGGCCTCTGGTTCCCCTCCCCCACACACACTTATACTGTGTTTCCATTGTGGATTGACAGGGCTATCAGTCAGTGTTCAACCAGAGAAGCAGACACAGTAATATGTGGAGACATTTATTTCAAGGCGTTGGCTCACGCAGTCATGGCTAGCTAAGTGAGTTGGAAGTCTACAGGGCAGGCAGCCAGGAAGGGAAGATCACAAGACACCCTGCTGGCTGGAGCCGCGTGGAGTCTCTGAGAGCAAGGAAGGCCTAAGCCCTCGTTTAAAGGGCTTGCTTCATTAGGTCAGCCCCGCCCTACATCATTTCTCTTTTGATCAACTTAAAGTCAACTGATTAGGGACTTCAATCACATTTGCAAAATTCCCTCACAGAAGCACCTAGATTCTTGTTTGATTTAGTAACTGGGGACTGGAGTTCACTCTAACCAAATTGATGTATCAAAAAGCATCAACTGTGCCACATAATTAATCAGGCCCACTGACTGACAGAGGAACACCCACAGAGGAAAAGCAGAGCATCTCACACAAACTATTACATGTTTCAGGCCAAACATGACATATGTCACCTCTGCTCATAGTCTTCTGCCCAGCACTGGTCCCACAGCCCCTCCTAACTGCAAGGGTGGCACATTGCTTCTCCCAGGTGCCCAGAGGAAGAGGAGGCCTGGAGGTGAGTCCACCCCAGCTGCTCTCTCAGCAGCTTCGATACTGCCCTGCCTGTTGTCATTTTACTCTCCTCCACTCTGCTTCCCAGACCTTACCAAACGAAAGCCCCTTCCAAACCCACTGAGCCCTATCTACCTGGGGAAAGCTTACAAGCTTACATCTGAAATTGCAGGAAACACAGGTGCATCTGGGGATGGAAGGCTCTAGCCAGACTAGGCTGTTTAGGACAGAAGGCTCAGGCCTGTGAGATGCTGAAGTTCACAGAAATGTATGACCTTCTGCATACTTTGTAGTACTGAGACCTCCACGTGGTGGCTTGCAAAGAACCACCTATTTGAGCATGAAGGCAGCATACTGACAAGCCCTCCTAACAAGAAGGATAGGCACCCTTGATGTACTCGACTCTAACAATGCTTGCATCTATGAAACTTACAAAAAGCAGAGGATTGATACAAAGTGATAATGATCCATGGTCACTGATAAACAATAGCTGTCAATAGAATGCTGCTCTAAGTTTCAATGAAGAAGTCTGAGCACTGCAGACCAGATATGAGCCTTTTTCCTTCTCTAACATTTATTGAGTGCTTGCTGTATGCCATGTGCTGAGCAATTCTCATAGAAGCTTTCCTTCAATCCTAGCAGCGATTCTCTGCAGCAAGCCTATTGTTGGCTGTATCTTTCCTAAGGCCACAAAACCAGTAAGCAGCGGAGGCAAGATTCCTGCCAAGGCTATCTGGGTATAAAAACCCATCTACCCATGGACAGGGCACCCTCCACATACTGTTGTGCAGGTGACGCCCCAGAGAACAGCATCTGTCCAACAGAACAAGTGGGGATTCCACAGACACCAGGCCTGGGACTGAATCAGCTTGGAAGGAAGCCTTCTTCTAAATCTTCCAAAGGTGCCACGTGGCTGGGGGTAGGATAGCGGGAGCCCAGCTAACCTCTGGCCCTCTCTTCTAAAGACCATAGATCAGAAAAGAGCCCTTCAATCCCCTGATGGCAGGCTCACCTCCTGAGGGTCACAGTTGAGCCTTACAGTGAGCATACACTTGTGGAATGTTAAGTGTCAATCAAAAGCAGTCTGAAGAACCTGTTGTGTGTGTTAAATGCTATTGGAGAACAGAAGATGCACAGGACATGCCCCAAACATCAAACTGTTTACAATCAATAGGGAAACCTGTACAAGTACATAATAGTTATGCAAAGTACGATCCCAAGTGAAGAGGACCCACAAAAAGTGCAAGGTGTTCAGAGCACCCTCGGAGCTAGAAGGGATCATCATTCACTCAGCCCCAGAGGAGAAAAGAGAGGTCTTTGAGGCCAGGGGGCAGCCAGAGCCAGGCCCAAGGCAAGACGGTGCAAGCTGTGCTGGGGGACATCTCTCCCACTCACACAAACCAGCTTCTGTGTGTGGAAAGCACAAAGGTACCCTAAGCATAGTTTAAGGAAGTCAGGGCGTCAGGGCCATATGCAACCCAGTCAAAGGGGTGACATCCCCACTACAGAGAAGGGGCACAATTCAGAGCCTGCCACAGAGAAAAGTAAGGCTCTTCTCAGGTAACATAGAGTGTGCAATTGAAACCCGCCTCATGCTTGCCAGCCCGACTCCCCTAGTCATAGCCGCTCACCCTGGGCTGCCCTGTCCCCAGGCCCACCCCCCTGGCTCTGTGACTGTTTCAGAGCACAGAGAGGAGGTCTCAGGAGGCATGTGATGGTCGCACTGACTGGTGGGGCCTTCGCTCCCATCCCCTCTTGATACTCACCTGTCGCCTGGGACCTTGCTCCCTTGTTTAAAAGTGCTGGAGAAGAAAATGATCTTAGAATCCTCCTTGGCATCCCCTTGCCCCTCACCATAATCTTCCCCTTTCTGCCCCTTCCCCAGTGCCATTATTCCCCCAGCGCGCGCGTGCACGTTCCCTCTCACTCTCACCTCCCTTCCCTCCCCCACCCCTTCCCCTCCATTTGTTTCAATGAACAGCCCCTTTTATCTATTCTGTAGGTACAAATGAAGCTGTCAAATTTGATCAGGCGCTTGATATGACAGGCTGTGGGAGTCAGGACCCCTTGAACAGAGTGGGCCTTGTCTGTCACAGTCCGCCTGACACTTCCCATAATGCCCAGACTGATGAGATTCTGAGTAGGGCCCAGCACATTTTCAACTCTATTTTGGGTGAAAACCCTTCTTGAAAGATCTTGAAAGGAGCTGGCAGTTCAGCCGCCCGGATGATTAATGAGGGTTGGCTCTGTGGGATGGATTTCTCCTGGTGCCAACAGCCGGCCTCCAAACAGGCTAGAACGTGTTGCCGTGGACTTCCCCCGGTGCTTCCCCTCATGGTGACACCCCCAGAAAAACCTTTCCCATTCCCCAGGCCACCCCTCACCTCCACCACAGCCCCTTCCGCTGCGCTTCTCCCCTGGCCCTGTCTCGTGTTTCTGAAGCAGGAGCAGCCTCTGCATATGGAAAAAGGTATCACAGCTGAGTGAGGCCTGGCTGAGTGAGCAGAGCCTGCCAGAGATCTGTGCAGAAAGGGGGGCACTAAGGGAGGGCTGAGAAGGAACAGAAGGGGATGGTGACTCAGGCTGTCCTTTAGCATCCTATGCCCTGATGGTCAGGGATGGGTGTCTCTGCTTCCTCTCCATGTAACTCAGGAGCTCTAGGGACAGAAACCACTGAGTGTCTAAGGCCTCAGAGAGATACAGCATCAAAGTCCCTGTTTTTCACTGATCCCACAGTATTTCTCAAAGGAGACACTGTTGACATTGGGGCAAGACAGTTCTTGATTGGGCAGGACCATTCTGTGCAGGATAGAGGGTGAGCATCCTTAGCCTCAAGACACCAATTGCTTGTAACACCTCTCAACCATGAGGACCATCAAAATAATCCAGATGCCCTTGGTGGTGGTACCAACCTGGGTTGAGAGCCACTATTAGGGCGAAGAGCCTCCCTTACCCCTGCATGCCTCGAGAGCTATGCCCACTGCTGTGTCTCTTCCACTCTCACTTACACCCTTCAAGCCCACTCAGCAGGGAGAGCACTCTTTTTTTCTTTGAGACAGAGACTAGCTCTGTCACCCAGGCTGGAGTGCAGTGGCCCAATCTCAGCTCACTGTAGCCTCTGCCTCCCAGGTTCAAGCGATTCTTCTGACACAGCCTCCCAAGTAGCTGGTCCCCATCACCATGCCCAGTTAATTTTTGTATTTTTAGTAGAGACAGGGTTTTACTCTGTTGTTCAGGCTTGTCTTGAACTCAAGTGATCTGCCCACCTCTAGCTCCCAAAGTGCTGGGATGACAGGTGTGAGCCACCATGCCCAGCTCTCCCATGAACCCTTAATTCTAACTTTCCTTCTTTGCTGGTGCCTTAAACCACCCCCGCTCTAGACTCTGTTCCCGCACCCTCTTCTGCTTCCCTGGTTTCCCAGCAGACAGTGGCTCATTTATGCTTAGGGAAAAGAATGGTGCCCACAAATTCTTTGGGGTTTTAAGCTCAGAATCCTTTGTGAACACATGGATAGAGGGCAACTGGGACTCAGAACTTGCTATTTCTTTTTGGAACATCCATAGATTCATAGAGGGGTGAGAAAGAAAAAAGAAAGAAAGAAAGCCAGCCAGTTGCAATGGTTCACACATATAATCCCAGCAATTTGGGAGGCCAAGGAGGAAGGATTGTTTGAGGCCAGGAGTTTGAGGCCAGCCTGGACAATATAGCAACATCCTATCTCTTAAAAAATTATTTTTTTATCTGAGTGTGGTAGCATGCACCTGTCGTCGTAGCTACTCCAGAGGCTGACACAGGAGGATCACTTGAGCCCAGGCCATCAAGGCTGCAGTGGGCTATGATTGCACCACTGTACTATAGCCTGGGTGACAGAGCAAGACCTTGTCCCAATTTTTAAAAAAAGGAAGGAAGGAAGGAAGAAGAGAGAGAAGAAGAGGCAGAGAAAGGGAGAAATCCTATAGTTTCCCTACCCCAAGCCACTGTCTAGATGCCCAGCTAGCTCTGAGACCATCCAGCCCACAGATGGACCCAAGACCATCCATTCATTCATTCAGCACCATTTACTGAGCATCTACTACATGCCAGGCACTGGGCTAGATTCTAGGGCTACAATAGTAAGAGAAAAGATATGTGGCTCCTGCCTTCATGGAGCTTACAGACTAGTAAGGAGACAAAACTAAACAAATCAATATACAATTATAAGTTGTAGTAGTGACAAAGAAAAAGTAGAAAATGTTGTGTGATGCACATAGAGAGGGTACAACGAAGGACCCTCCTGACTAAGGTCAGGAAGAGTCTCTTTAGGAAAGCAGCATTGAAGCAGAGGCCTAAGGGGTGAGTGGGGTTAGCCAAGTACAGAGAGAAGCGTGTGTCAAGCTAGTGAAAGTCACACATGAACCCCAGGCAGATCCCCCTATCATGAAGGCGATTTCCCTTTTAGCTGTGCCTTCATGAAAGGGCAAAACTCAGTAACTCAGCAAAGCCCATGAGGAACTAGAAGAGGGAAGAGCTGGGGGTGGGAAAGGAAGCTAAAGGTGGTCCAGTTTGTCAGGCATGGTGGCTCACGCCTGTAATCCCAACACTTTGGGAGACCAAGGCGGATGATCACTTGAGGTCAGGAGTTCAAGACCAGCCTAGACAACAAGGTAAAACCCCATCTCTACAAAAAATACAAAAATTAGCTAGGTGTGGTAGCACACACCTGTAGTCCCAGCAACTTAGGAGACTGAGATGGGGGAATCACTTGAACCCGGGAAGTGGAGGCTGCAGTGAGCCGAGATCACACCACTGCACTCCAGCCTGGGCGACAGAGCAAGACTCCGTCTCAAACAAACAAACAAACAAACAAAAAATGGTGGTCAAGGCATGCCATCTGAGCACCAAGGCAAGGGAGCAGAGGAACAGAGACTGAGCCTGTGCAGGATGGGATCTCTCAGCGCGTTGCAGGGCAACTCCAGAAAAGAGCCTGAACTTCTCCAACTCCTGCAGCTGTGGCATGGGCCACTGCTCATGGAGACAACAATTCAACTATTCACACAAATCAGTTTATAAAGACAAGGTTCTTGCTGGGAGTGTGAAGCTTGAGAGCAACTCAAGCCTTCTCTCTTCCAGAAAGATCAGTGTTGAATGAAATATACAAGAGCGTGTGTCTTACTTTTGGAGGCGCATAGGCCTCCAAAATGCCGAGCACTGGCTCCGCATTGTCTAACAGGGCCAAACCTTTCACCTAGCACTCTCGTCCTCCCCAGATGTCCCCAATGTACCTTTCCACTGCCCCTACCAGAACCCATCGCAGGAGCCAAGCGCACTACTCACTGTTTCCTGGACACTGAGCTCAAGCTGTGAGTTCCTCCTTCTTCCTCAGCGCCTGCTTCCACCTCACATAGTCATGGCTCTCATTTCCACGCTGAGCAGCCATGGTTTCCCCTTGCGCAGTCCTTTGCTTTGAGTGTGCCTCTTCTCTCCCTCCACTGGACCATATATTTGGTTCCTTAAAGGCAAGAAAGGCATTTTATTCCTCTCTGTGTACTCTGTGCCTGCGACAGTGCCAGTCATGTGATGGGTCACTGACAAATGCTAGCAGTGTTCCATTCATCAAAAACCACTAAAGAGCTAAAACGTGTGTCAATGTCTTTGAACTGAAGTCATCAGGTAGGAAAGGGAAGAGACCTTGGGGTAAAACTCTAAGGAGGAAAAAAAGAAACCCTAATCAGAGGCCAGGTGCGGTGGCTCACACCTGTAATCCCAGCACTTTGGGAGGCTGAGGTGGGCAGAACACCTGAGATTAGGAGGTCAAGACCAACCTGGCCAACATGGTGAAAGCCCGTCTCTACTAAAAAGACAAAAATAAGCCGAGCATGGTGGTGGGCATCTATAATCCCAGCTGCTCAGGAGGCTGAGGCAGGAGAATTGCTTGAGTCCAGGAGGCAGAGGTTGCAGGGAGGCAAGATCGTATCATTGTACTCCAGCCTGGGCAACAGGAGTGTATTGCAGAAGTCTTCCCATCAAAAGGAAAGGAAAGGAAGGGAAGAGAAGGGGAAGGGGAAGAAGGAAAGGGGAAAGGAAAAATAAACAAATTTAAAAGAAACTGCAATCAGGAAGGAAAGGGATTCTGCACGCCATGTGCCAAGGGCCTGGTGCCTGGCTGTTGCAAAAGACTTTTTTCTCCAGTGAGCATCCCCTGTCCAGAACAGGGAGGAAGGTCCTGAGGGAAGAGGACTCACACTGAGGACTCTGGCCATGGCTACAAACCCTAGAGGTGGGCAGAGAGGACCCCTTGGGGACACGGTGGTTAGTTGAACTTCATCTCTACCAACTCGCTGTGGCAGCTGAAGTGACGCCCTCAAGTTAGTCCTCAGAGTTAAGGAATGAAGTCCTGAAAAAACACCATAATATACACCGAGGAAAGGGACAGAGGGAGAAGACAGCGCTGTTAGGGCATCAGTGTCCCCTCAGCATGTTTGGAAAGAACCGGCGTCTAGAAAAATAAAGGCAGGATCTGGGAGACTGCTGAAGGGGAGAAGGAGCCAGGTCAGGCAGGCTCTGAAATGAGAACATTTTCCCAGGAAAGGCAGCCTCAGGATTGGCACCCAGGGCCTGGCAGCCAGGCAATGCACAGTGAGAGTCCAGGGCTAGGGCACTTCCCTGCCACAATGTGGGGGTCTACGGAAGATACTTATCTCCCCTGCAAAGGCAACCACCAAGAGGGCACAGGCTTTGCGTGTGCATTCACTGCTGTAGCCTCTGTGCCTAGTCTGTGCCTGGCAGGTAGTGGGCACTTAACAGATATTTCTTGAAATGCATGAATGAATGAAGCAAGGCCCTGAGAATGGGCCCCAAAGAGAAACTAGTCCTTCCTCTCGATTCTGCAGAGAGATCTGGATGACCAGCTCAAAGTCAGGCCCAAGTTGCTGGAGGCAGTACCTGAAATGAGTCCAGTGGCCCTTCTTGCAGAGAGGTCCACACCTGAGCAGCTGGGAAGGACCGCACTTTACAAACTTACCCCAGCAGCTCTTGGAACAGGACCGAGCTCCCTGCTGTCTTTCAGGATTTCTTCAGGGAGAAAAAGAATTTTCCTGGCCATCGGGCCAGAATATAAAAACAAGGCTACATAAAACAGGCCTAAGAGGGAAAGAGCAGGCCAAAAGCAATACGCTCCTCTCTCCCCCTGTTTTTTCAGGACCTCAACTTCTTTTCCCAGTGAGGAGGAGGAGAGGGGAGAAAGCCCAGTGACCCTGTGCCTCCTTGCCAGGACAGAGGCCCTTGCAGGCAGGGAGTCAAAGAAAACTTTTCTGAGACTGATTACCAAGAGGGTAACTAGGCACACAGAGCACATGTGAACAGGCTCCTCGTTTCCAATTCAGGACTGTCAGATGGTGATTAATGACTAACAGCCACAGAGCAGCCTTGATTGCCAACTGCTGTATTGTTAATCCTGACATTTAATGAGGCCGGACACAACTCCAGCACAATTCCACACCATCATCTGCAAATAGCACTCGACGGACTTAATTGGTTAAGTATTTGTGTGTGTGTGTGTGTGTGTATGTGTGTGTGTGTGTGTGAGAGAGAGAGAGAGAGAGAGAGAGAGAGAGAAAACAGAAAGATATAAGGAGCAAAAGAAAGGGCTGAGATCCCTGTAATTGTGCCCTTCGTGGCCATCTATATTTTAATGCTTGTGACTGTTATCGCATGAGTCAGCTGTGATATAACCTTGGTCCCCAAGAGAAACATCCCTAATAGGGTGAAACCTCCCCCCACCACCCTCCCCACCCCGCTCCATCTGACCTCTGCCATGGTGTCCTTCCCACCACCATCACCGCCGCTGTCTCTGAGGGGCAGCTGGAAACTGGCATGTTTGTGAAGTTAAAACACATGAAAGGAAGTTGAAAGAAGAAGTTGTCTCGAAGTGGGCCAGCATCCAGAGCTCCTGAGAAGCCACTTTTTCACTGGACTCTGATCAATGGGGCCTTGGCCCGCCTGGCTGGGTGGTTCCTCCTCTGCCAAGACAGAAGTATGTTTCCCCCATTCCGGAACTCAGCGCTTTCTTAGGAGATGAACATAACCACCTTATTGTTCTAAAAACAGAGTCCCAGGCAATCGGGACAGAGAGACTGGCCCAGCAGGGGCTCTCTGGGCCAACTGAGCAAGGTGACAGGGCCCAGGAAAGGAGCTGCTGGCTGCACAAGGGCAGATGAAGTCAAGGAATCGATGTTGTGGGATCCTGGCTGTCCCCAGTGTCATGGCTAGACCTTCCAAGAACAGAAGCAGGTGAAGCACATGGAGCCGACTGCTTCGCAGGGGAAGGACTGATAACA
The DNA here is from genome assembly GCF_049354715.1 of Callithrix jacchus. Lineage (NCBI taxonomy): Eukaryota > Metazoa > Chordata > Mammalia > Primates > Cebidae > Callithrix > Callithrix jacchus. The sequence continues at coordinate 38,615,766 of NC_133514.1, forward strand.
AATGGATTCAAAGCAGCATAGACCTGGGACGTTGAAGGGCCGAGTGAGCAGAGCAGACCGTGAGTGCTGCAAATGCGGTCTCTCGGGGATCGACGGGGACCCAAGCACCCAGAAAAGGCGGAGAGCACACAAAGAGGTCTGAAAAATGGGACCCTCAGTAGAAAGCTCTGGGAAAACCATTATCCAGGTGAGGTTTTGGATAAAGTCATTCCCACAATTTCCCCTCTGAAAGGCTCATTCCTCTAAGTATGGCCTTCAAACCAGTAGTGTCACCATTGCCTGGAAGCCCTTAAGAAACACAGACTTAGTAGAACTGTGGTCACTAGAGGCAGGAGAGGGCAGGGGTTGGACAGGGAGAGGTTGGCTAACAGATACAAAGTTACAGCTACGTAGGAGCTAGCAGGAATAAGTCCTAGTGTTGTATGGCACTGTACCAAGATGACCATTAACAAGAATGTATTGTATCTTTTCAAATAGCTAAAAGAGAGGATTTGCAATGCTCCCAACATAAAGACATGATAAATGTTTGAGGTGATGGATATGCAGATTACCCTGATTTGATCATGACACATTGCATACAGGCATCAAAATATCACATGGACCCCATAAATATGTACAATTATTATGTGTCAATTAAAAAATAAAACTTTTTTTTTGAGCAGAGTCTCACTTTGTCACCCAGGCTACAGTGCAGTGGCCCAATCTTGGCTCACTGCAGCTTCCACCTCCTAGGTTCAAGCGATTCTCGTGCCTCAGCCTCCCGAGTAGCAGGGACTACAGGCATGCACCACCAAGCCCAGCTAATTTCTGTATTTCTAGTAAAGACAGGGTTTCACCATGTTGGCCAGACTGGTCTTGAACTCCTGGCTTCAAGTGATCTTCCCTTGTAAGCCACCAAAAGTACTGGGATTACAGGTGTGAGCCACGGCACCTGGCCAAAAAATAAAACTTTTTAAAATGAAATGTAGACTTATAGACCCCATCCTGATCCATTACTCTAAATCTGCATTTAGAGAAATCCCCTGAGTAAAGTTTAAGTGTGAGAAGTGCTACTCTAACCGCCATGGGCAAGAAGCCACACACAAGCCAGGCCTGGCCCAATCACCTGGTGTGTGGTAGCCCCAACATTTGTCTACTTTGCTACTACAAGAAACACAGCCAGGTGTGATGGTTCATGCCTATAATCCCAGTGCTTTGGGAGGCCTGGGGAGGAAGGATTGCTTGAGGCCAGGAGATCAAGGCCAGTGTGGACAACATCACAAGACCTGATCTCTATTTAAAAAAAAAATTAGCCAGATACAGTGACACACACCTGAAGTCCCAGCTGCTCCGGAGCCTGAGGTGGGAGGATCCCCTGAGCCCAGGAGGTCGAGGCTGCAATGAGCCGTGATTGCACCACTGCACTCCAGCCTGGTAGACAAAGTGAGACCCTGTCTCAAAAAAAAAAAAAAAAAAAAAAAGAATAGAGTATAATATATACATATACAAATAAAACACTATATATATAATGTCCTGCTTTTTTTGCTAACCATTATGTTTTAAGCATTTTTTTCATACAGCCTCAGCATTTTGATGACCGCATGATACTGTTAGGCTATTTCTAATTCTTCTCTATTTTAAATATACATATAATGACATTTTAAAAGATCATTGTGTAGGCCAGGCGTGGTGACTCACTCCTGTAACCCCAGCAGGCAGGCAGATCACCTGAGGTTGGGAGTTTGATACCAACCTGACCAACGTGATGAAACCCCATCTCTACTAAAAATACAAAATTAGCTGGGAATGGTGGCGCATGCCTGTAATCCCAGATATTCAGGAGGCTGAGGCAGGAGAATTGCTAGAACCCAGGAGGTAGAGGTTGCAGTGAGCCTAGATCAGGCCAATGCACTCCAGCCTGGGGGACAGAGGAAGACTCCGTCTCAAAAAAAAAAAAAAAAAAAAAAAAAAAAAGGCTAATGTTCACCCAGTGCGGTGGCTCATGCCTGTAATCCCAGCAATTTGGGAGGCCGAGATGGGTGAATCACAAGGTCAAGAGATTGAGACCATGCTGCCCAACATGGTGAAACCCCATCTCTATTAAAAACATAAAATACTAGCCAGGCATGGTGGCAGGCACGTATAGTCCCAGCTACTCAGGAGGCTGAGGCAGGAGAATCACTTGAATGAATCACTGTGGAAGGTTGCAGTGAGCCGAGATCGTGCCACTGCACTCCAGCCTATTGACAGAGCAAGACTCCCAAAAAAAAAAGGCTAATGTTTCCCCTTGTGACTCTGGGCCTCAGGATGTCCCTGCATTGACCCCACCCCCCAAATTCTCATCCTGAACCATCACCTCATCCCACCTGGCCTCACAATGGCTTCATTAAATACTCCTTCAGCCTCAATCCTATAGCCCTCACCATTCCGAAAATGTGGGAAAGAATGTGGAATGGAACCAAGGGCCCCGGGTTCCCATTCCAGCTCCTCTGCTTCCTGTGTGACCATAACAAAGCACTTCCCATATCAGTGCCTCAGTTTCTTCCATATAGAATCAAGGGATTGGATGAAATGGATAATGTCTGAGGTCCTTTGCAGCTGTGACTCTCAGTGACTTTATTTCAGAGAATTGTCATTAGGCCTAAATGAAATGAGATCACGGATGTTGTAAAACATTGAAAAGGTTTAAAACTACACACATATATGACACACATAGGAATAAGGCATCTCCTTTTCTTTTTTAGTTTTGTTTATTTTTTTGAGACAGTCTTGCTCTGTCACCCAGGTTGGAGTGCTGTGGTGCAATCACAGCTCACTGCAGCCTCAGCCTCCTGGCTCAAGCGATTCTCCCGCTTCAGTCTCCTGAGTAGATGGGACTACAGGCATGTGCCACCATGCCCAGCTAATTTTTTGGAATTTTTGGAGAAATTGGGTTATGCCATGTTGCCCAAGCTGGTCTCAAACTCCTGGCCTCAAGCAGTCCTCCTGCCTTGGCCTCCCAAAGTGCTGGGATCACAGGCATGAGCCACCACACCTGGCCAAGAATCTCCTTTTCTCTAATTTCTAGTGTTGTTTTGTTTTCATGGTTCTTTTTCTGCCAGATTGGGAGCAACATGAGGGCAAAATGGAGTTTTCTTTTTTTTTTTGAAACAGCATCTCACTCTGTCACCCAGGCTGGAGTGCAGTGGGGCCATCTCAGCTCTCTGTAAACTCCTTCTCCCGGGTTCAAGTGATTCTCGTGCCTCAGCCTCTCAAGTAGCTGGGATTACAGGCATGCGCCACCATGCCTGGCTAATTTTTGTATTTTTAGTAGAGACAGGGTTTCACTATGTTGGCCAGGCTGGTCTCGAACTCCTGACATCAGGTGATCCACCCACCTTGGCCTCCCAAAGTACTGGGATTACAGGCGTGAGCCACCATGCCTGGCCTCTATTTTTTTTTATCCCCCCTCAATAACTAACACCCACAGAAGCTGCTCAGTAATCTTGTTGACTTGGGGACCAACTCATAACCCCCTGGTTGCTCATTCATTTAAATGGACTTGTAAGAAGCTTAACAGAAAAGTGGTTACCTTTGCTTCTTAGGAGGGGAAGGGAAGAACCTATTTTAAATATATGTCTTACTTCTCTCGAGGAAAAAAAATAGTTTGGCCCCTCAAAATTAGTTCGATTTGGAAATTCAAATGGAATTTTTAATACCGCCTTATAAATTAACACATACCAACATGCCCAAGGCTTAATTCCATTCCCCAGGCTCTTCTTAAGTAGTGTGCTGAATGCCAACCGTCCACTCTATAATAAGAGAACACAGAAGAGATACTATAAAGTATGAAAATTGTTAAAGCAAACATAGCAGGACTTAGACATCAAAATAAATATTGCCCATTCAAAATGTCCCTCTGGAAGGATATACACTCATTCTAATATGTTGCCTTGCTCAAAACTCGTGGGAATGTTTTGAAAGCCATCTTCAAACCATCAGATTTTTAATTGACAATTACAAATCTTTATGTGGTGATTAGCAGGGGAAATATCTCTTGAAGACAACCCTGGTGAACAAGCTGGATGATCAGGCTTATTCAGTCAGGTCAAAACTCTAAATAACATGTCTTATAATGAAGCTCTTAATGAGCACATGAGAATCTTGTGTAGCCTTCCAACATGAATAGGCTGAAGGTCTTCTTTCTCTGAGTTGCATAGGTTCAGCCGTGTCTGTAAAAATCAGTCTCATGACAGATCTTCTACCCTGGTCCCACTCTCCACCTCCCAACCCCCATCACCTATTCTCAACACTGCAGCCAAGAGATCTTTTAGAAACAGAAGTCAGATTATGTCACTCATTGGTTTGAAAGCCTGTGAGGGCTCCCTACTCTCTTGGAGGAGTGGCCAAAGTTCAGAGCATGGCTTGTAAGACCTAGCTCCCTGAGCCCTCTCCAATCTCCTCCCACCCCACCGTCTCCTTCAGTGGCTCTGGCTCCAGCCACATGGCCTCCCTGCCATCCCTCAAACACACTAGGATGTTCCTGTGTAGGCCATTCTCTCACTGTACTCTGTTTGGAAACATCTCCCAGAAATCCACCAGGCCAGCTTCTTCATTCCCTTTACATCTTTGGTAAATTATCACCTTCTCCATGAGACATACTGTGATTTTTCTATTTAATAACTCTGTTAGCAGTGCCTTCTTTTTATAACATCTTCTGCTTAATACCTTCATTTGATAATTTCCATTTAATAACACACAGACACGCATATACACACTCACTCCTTAGCCCAGGACCCTGGCCTTCTTTCCATTTCTTCCCTGGTACTTACTACCTTCCACCATACTATCCAATTTATCTAATATTATTTATAGTATTTCTTTTTGTCTGTATGCTCCTGTGAGAACTAAGGCTGGGAAGGCCAGTATCTTTGTCTGTTTAATTGAATCTCAAAAGCCTAGAACAGGTGCAAAGCTGGTACTCAATAAAAACATGTTGAATTGAATTGGATTGGATTGCATTGAATCGAATTAACTTGAATTGCATTGCATCGTGTTGCATAAGTCCCAACTTATATAAAGTATACTCCCTGCCTTCCAGTTGCTTGTATATCTGATTGAGAGAACTAGAGACATATACATGAAAGTGACTGGGCAGTACACAGCAGTCCGGGACTAAGTGGAACTCACAGTGATGCTGCAGGAACAAATGACTGCTGGCCGGAGGAGGAGAAAGGACCTGAGCTGAGCCTACCATCCAGTGAAGCAAACCCTCTCCTTGTCCCCAGCACAGGCCCTGTCATTCGAGTCTCTACTCATCTGCTCACACTGGCCCTCTGCCTGAAGTCCCTCACCTTTCCTGCCCACTTACCTAAATGCTCCCCACCCACCAATGCTCAGTCCAAGTCCTCTTCCTCCTCACCAATTTCCCTGATAACTCTAGCCCTCCTCTGAGCCCCGGTAGCTCCTATGTTTTGTTTCAGATCATTTGGGCTTTACATAGAACTGTTCTGTGTGCGTGCATGTCATTTCCCCAGCTAAGAACCACAGCTTTTGCTTCTCCCTTCTTAATAGTGCCAACACCAGGGGCAGTTGATCACGCCTGTAATCCCAGCACTTTGAAAGGCCCTGGTGGGTGTACCCCTTGAGGCCAGGAGTTCCAGACCAACCTGGCTAACATAGTGAAACCCTATCGCTACTAAAAAATACAAAATTAGCCAGGCATGGTGGATCACACCTGTAGTCCCAGCTACTCGGGAGGCTGAGGCACAAGAAATGCTTGAACCTGGGAGGTGAAGGTTGCAGTAAGCTGAGATTGTGCCATTGCACTCCAGCCTGGGTGGCAGAGGCAAGACTCTGTATCAAAAAAAAAAAAAAGGATAAAGGGGTATATGAGAAATTGGGAAGCCAGCCTAAAATGCTATAGTTGTGACAATCCCTCCTTTCCATTTTGTTCTTATGAGTTTGTCATGGGAATTTGTCTTTTTCAGGGTAGCCTGGACAGATCAACCATGGACAGATGTGTCCATCTTCTGCCTGAAACTATAATGAGTAGCAAGAGGTCAGAGAAGCTATGGAGAGAGCAGATGGCACCAACAAACGTGGCCGAGGCCAAGGGTCTTCTGCACCGATGAAACACAGAAACGTTTGGGAAAACTAGAGGACTAATTTAGACCCCTTGACAATTTTTGTTGCAACTTCTCCCCTTCCTTGGTTGTTAGCACCCACGTTACTCTCTCATGCCTGCGCAGCAGAAGAGCCGAAAAGTGTGTATGTAAATTATCTTGACGTTACTCTTTCAGGAATTCCTGGCTAATTCCTTATACCCCTCCTCCCTCCACATCCTAGGAAACTGAGCAGAAGTTGGATCTTCTCTCTTAAATGTAACCTGGCTCACGTGCACTGAAGAACATGCAAGAAACTTGAGAAACAGAATTAGCTGGGCATGGTGGTGGGTGCCTATAATCCCAGCTACTTGGGAGGCTGAGGCAGGAGAACCACTTGAACCCAGGAGGCAGAGGTTGCCCTGAGCTGAGATCATGCCGCTGCACTCCAGCCTGGGTGACAGAGTGAGACTCCATCTTAAAAAAAAAGGAAAAGAAACTCGAGTAACAGGAGTCTCCATCCTAGTGCGGTCTATAACTGTCCTCTGCCCCTTCACTCTTCTCCTCCCTCCTTTATGTAGAAAACTTAGAGAGACAGACCAAGAAACTAAGCAGCACTTCCCATCGGTCGATTTCAGAGGCACTGTGCAGACCAGGCCTCTCCTCCCACTGCCCTGACTCCACTCTCACACATGAAATATCAATATCACTATTACCAAACATCACCGTTCCTCCACTGTCAAAGCTAAAGCTGAGGCTGAAAAGCCAAGTCCCTCCGAGAAAGGAAACGGGGCTTAACTTCAGAGTGAGACGGAAAAAACTGAGATGAAAACTTTTCCTACGAGCAGTATCTGCTTATTTGGGAATGGTGGGTGGGGGTTGGGAAGGGCAGGGAAAAGGAGCATAAAGGAAAATATGTTGGCACCTAGTGGCTGAAGGAGGGAGAGAAGGGTGTGCCAGGGAACGAGGGGGCGGGTGTGGAAAGATGAGGCCTGGGCACTGACGACAGCCTTCCCTGATTCCAGGAGCTTGCCAAGACCCAGCCCTGGATCCCAGAGGGGTCACAGCCAAGGTCCCCCCTCTGGAAGCCACTACCTTTCATTTTCTTGCTCCCCAGTCTCTGTGCCCAGAAGTGCTGTCTGCCAGGCTCTGGCCAACTTGTAGCCTCTCCATGCCGAAAATGACCCCCTAAAAAGCCGAAGGAGAAGGACCCAGCACACAGCCGCGAACCACATATACACCAAGAGGTAACTCTAAACTCCAGAGCTGGGCCCAGGAGGAGGGGAAGGGTGGAGGGGGGATGAGGTTTTTCCACTTCCATTCGCAACTGTCAGGCGGGTGATTAATGACCAACAGGTTTGGAATCGCCTCTATTGCCAGATCAGTATTGTTGCCCGTGACAGCTAATGAGGTTGGACAGGCTTCTCCACACTGAGCTTTACGGCCTGCTCCCTCCCCTGCAGAGCTCACAAGCCCTGCCAGCTTTTGTGCACTGGAATGTTCAAGCCCCACCCCCCTTCATTCCTCCAACACCACCTCCCCCCAACTCCCTGAACCACCATCTCACCCCAGATTCTTGCCCATCCACCCAGGAAGCTGCGTAGTGAGGCTTCAAGCCCCATCCTGCTCAGAGATACCCATCTGTTATACCCACACCCGCAAAAGCCCCCTTCCCATTCCCACTGGAGCTTGAGCAGTGGGACTGGAAGGAAGGAAAAAGAACGAAAGCGCACATTATAGCCCTTGGGTTTAAGACGACAGAAGGAGCTCTGAACACTTCCTTTGGACTGTCTGGCCAGCAAGTTTAACACGGCCATTCCTCAGCCAGCTGTAAAACTCAAGAAGCATTTCACACACTCATGGCTTCAATCTGGCCGATGTGCTAAGCGGTGAGGATGGAGGAGTGAGAGAACCTGGGAAAGGTGGTTTAATAACAGTTAATAATGATTTTTAACCAGTCACCTTACACTTAGATACACAAAGCCAGGTGTTAGTGAAGAACTCAACCTGGTCCTAGGTCTAAGCGTAAGGAAATACCAGCTTTGTTTTCTGCTCTCTTCAAATGATATTTACCTTTGTGCTAGTTCACATCTTGATACAGTTAAGCACGTGTTTGCTTGTGGTTTAATATTTGAAGGAGTTGGAACAACGTAAAAGTAAACAGCATAAAAAGCCCAGAAAGACCCCCTCAGCTTAAAAATCTATTACTTTTCAGTGTGATATAAATGTATTTTGCTTCTGCTCAGAGCAATTTCCTAGTTTACTCTTATTAAACCAGGAGACGGCTTAGCAGAGTTCTTGATTTATGAAACACATACTAGATTCATTAAAACCTTAAAAGATTTAATACATTTTATCAGGACATTAAATCTGTGCAGGCTTTTTAAATCGAATACCTGCCATATTTCATTCCCCACACCCTGCACACTTACTTAAGAACACTTATATGTGGACTGACAAACATTATGGGTGTTTTGGGCCTGATTTCTAAGTAGCAGTAAAGTCCTCCCCTCCAAGATTTATAGCCTGGCTTCTCCCCAAGTCTGGTCTTCCAAATAACAAGTGACTCTCTTCTTTAGAATTTGGTTCAGTAGGATGAGCTGAGATCTACATTTTACACACATGCATGCAAACATGTGCGCGCACACACGCGCGCGCGCACACACACACACACACACACACACAAATTTCTTCCTCTCCCATTCCATAGCCAAGGTTCCTATTCTCACGGATTCTCTAGGACCCCACCCTTCAACACCACCCGCTCATCTTCCATCTTCTTCCAGAACTCCTACTGGCTTCCGATTCCATGCAGACGCACTCCTAACATCTCCTTCTCTCCCTCCCATACTCCCCCAACTCAGCCCATACAGAACTGCATCCATGCAACACCTTCTATGCTTTGGGAGGCAAAGCTTGCCCTCTTGTTCTTCATCCTGTTTTGTTTTTTTTGTTTCGTTTTGTTTTGTTTTGAGACTGAGCCTTGCTCTGTCACCAGGCTGAAGTGCAGTGGTACGATCTCAGCTCACCGCAACCTCTGCCTCCCAGGTTCAAGCAATTCTCCTGCCTCAGCCTCCCAAGTAGCTGAGACTAGAGGAGTGCGCCACCATGTCCAGCTAATTTTTGTATTTTTAGTAGAGATGGGGTTTCCTCATGTTGGTCAGGATAGTCTTGATCTCTTAACCTCATGATCTGCCCACCTCGGCCTCCAATTCCCTCCTTTTTAAGTCTATCCACACCACAGTGGTTCTCAGCTGGGGGCAAATTTGTCTCACGCACATACAACCGGGGACATATGGCAATGTCTGAAGACATATTTGGTTTCACAATGAGGTGGGGGTGTTGCTACCAGCATCTAGGGATAGAGGCCAGAGAATCTGCTAAACAACCTACAATGCACAAGCCAGCCCCTCTACCCCACATCATGGAAAAAAGAGAGGAAGAGAAAGAGAAAAAGAATGAAAAAAAAAGAAGGAAGGGCCAGGCATGGTGGCTTACGCCTGTGACTCCAGCAATTTTGAAGGCCAAGCCAGGAGGAATGCTCGAGACCAGGAGTGTGAGACCTGCCTTGGGCAACACAGTGAGACCTCATCTCTACAAAAATAAACCAGGCATGGTGTCATGCACCTGTAGCCTAGCTACTCAGGAGGCTGAGACAGGAGGATCACTTGAGCGCAGGAGTTTGAGGCTACAGTGAGCTATGCTTGTGCCACTGCACACCAGACTGAGTGAAAGTGAGACCCTGTCTCACAACTAAGTAAATAAAATAAAGGGAAGGGAGGAAGGGAAGGAGGGAGGGAGGGAGGGAGGGAGGGAGGGAGGGAAGGGAGGGAAGGGAGGAAGGAAGGGAGAGACTAAGTGTCTAGAACCTTACCAGGCATAAGTGGTCTCCTCCACTCTCCTTCATTGCTTTCATACTTAGGATTGTGGCTCATAGATAGTAGTTGTTTCAATGTATGTTTATAGAGTCAAAAATATCTTTGTCCTGATGCCTTGACATTTTCCAAATTCACAAATGTAAGGGGAAGAAATATTGGATTTCCAATCAGTTGATCTGCCTGTGACCTTGAGGAATTGCTGAAGCCCTCTTCCCTGTGTGTCCTTATCTGTGAAGTGGGCTTGTGGTGATATTACCCTCATGTATTCCTATGAGCATCCAATGACCTGGTGTAACTGACAGTGTGTTTACATTTTGACAGGTCACAGGATGTTTATTATTTTAGTTGAAAAACACTTACTGAGTGCTTATTCTGTGCCAAGAATTATGTTAGACCCTTGGGGGGTGGGATGAATACAAAGATGAATAGATGAAGCTCCTGCCCTCATGGATCTTATAGTCTTTCGAGAAGCACAGACAAGAACTAGAATGTTTCAGTGTATTATAATGAGGGCCGTATGACAAGAATGCACAGGATATTGTGGACACACAGAAGGGTCTTGAAAGATGAATAAGGCCGGGCACAGTGGCTCAGGTCTGTAATCCCAGCACTTTGGGAAGCCTAGGGAGTTGGATCACTTAAGGTCAGGAGTTCAAGACCAGCCTGGTCAACATGGTAAAACCCCATCTCTACTCAAAATACAAAAATTAAGCAGGCATGGTAGCATGTGCCTGTAATCCCAGCCACCTGGGGGGGTTGCGGCAGGAGAATCTCTTGAACCCAGGAGGTGGAGGTTGCAATGAGCTGAGACTGTGCTATTACATTCCAGCCTGGCCTGTGACAGAGGAAAAAAAAAAAGAAAAGATGAATAAGAGCTGGTCTAGCAAAATACAAAAAAACTACAGAATAAGATCTAAAAGCTTCAGGTATAGGTAGGTAGGGGATCACATCATTAAAGATCTTATATGAAAAGTTAAGAGGATTTGAATTTTTTTCAGTAGGAAACCTATTATGCTGTTTTTAAGCAGAAAAGGTATACATCAAAGAACACGTGGGGTACACTGTGGCCAACACAGTAATTTAAGGGTGAATGGCAAGGTTGGGGCGAAGAGATGGCTAACATTAGGTTATTACCATAATCCAGGTGATAAAGCCCTGAGCTGCCTGGAGAGGGAAGTACGGGGTCAAGGAATAATTAGGATGGATGGGGCAGATAAAAGTCAGTGGCTGAGTGTCTACCCTGGATGGTCGAGTGAATAGTGACAACTTTAGTGGGAGGAGGATGTTTGAAGGGAACCATGAGTTCCATTTTAGAGATGATCTATTTCTCCCTGTCCAAAATCCAAAGAAATGGTATTCTAGTGTGTAGCTCGTGGTTATTAATATGCATTTAGGAGCGTCACCAGCGACCCTATAATTAGAATATGGAGAACACAAGAGGCCTTCCAGACAGAGAAGACAGAGAAAGAAGAGCAGTAGGGGGCCGGGCGCGGTGGCTCAAGCCTGTAATCCCAGCACTTTGGGAGGCCGAGGCGGGTGGATCATGAGGTCAAGAGATCGAGACCATCCCGGTCAACATGGTGAAACCCCGTCTCTACTAAAAATACAAAAAATTAGCTGGGCATGGTGGCGCGTGCCTGTAATCCCAGCTACTCAGGAGGCTGAGGCAGGAGAATTGCCTGAACCCAGGAGGCAGAGGTTGCAGTGAGCCGAGATTGCACCATTGCACTCCAGCCTGGGTAACAAGAGCAAAACTCCATCTCAAAAAAAAAAAAAAAGAAGAAGAAGAGCAGTAGGGGCCAGGCACGGTGGCTCGCACCTGTAATCCCAATACTTTGGGAAACCAAGGCGAGTGGATCACTTGAGGTCAGGCGTTAAAGACCAGCCTGGTCAACATGGCAAAACCCCATCTCTACTAAAAATACAAAAGTTAGCCAGGTATGGTGGTGGGCACCTGTAATCCCAGCTACTCAGAAGGCCGAAGCCAAAGAATCGCTTGAACCCAAGAGGTGGAGACTGCAGTGAGCCGAGATCACACCATTGCACTCCAGCCTGGGCGACAAGAGCAAAATTCCATCTCAAAAAAATAAAAGAAAAGAAAAAGCAAAGAAGAGCAGTAGGTCAAAAAGAGTTCTGAGGAATAGTTGAGGATGAGCCCATGGTAGAGATTAAAAATAGGAACATTTGGACAAGTAGACAGAAACCCAGCAGGGAGAGAGTAATTCACAGAGGCCAAGGAATGAGGAGTCTAAGCTTTCAGGGGGCCAATCAACAGCACCACGTGCATCAGAGAAAGGAACTGAAGGGTTAAGAACAAGGGAATGGAAAGTGAGGAAGTAATGACATCAAGTGTAGGCTACTTTTTCAATAAACTTTGCTCAAAGGGAAGGAGACAAATCAGGTAAGAACTAGAGGCTTACACATGATCAACGGAGAGGCTTAGAGGGAAGGGCGTGGAGAAATTGCACAAGATTATAGGCTGTGGCTAAAGAACTGGTAGAAAGGAGATAATTAAAGGCTCTAGGTCTCTGAGGAGAGAGGAGGATGAGATTAAGAAACCAGGTGAAGAAAGATTGGCCTAGAATAAACCTGGGCTACCTTAGCCTCTGAGACTCACATCCCAGTATATAAGGTACCTCTTATGTACAACAAAAAAGAAGTCTATCAATGACATAGATGTAGATAAATATATGTACGTAAAATTTCATACAATCATTTTTTTTAAACTCCTAATGTTACTATAAATTCAGAGTGGGAGGGTTAAAGGAAAGATCATCCCAGGCAAACGAGGCCAAGCCAAAATGCAACTGCCAGCCTTGTTGGAACACAATCTCAGGGTCACAGGCTCCTCTTCATCACCCCCAAACACAGTAGGGATCTTAGCCAAGCCCCCTTTCTGGAGACTTCTTCTCCTTGGACTTCTCTACAAGTAAAAGAAATGGGTTGGCTCAAAATCATAGGCAATAACCTATCTGTCCATCAAGAGATGAGTGGATAAACAACTGTATATCTATACAATGAAACACGACCCAGCAATAAAAAGGAATGAACTCTTTTTTGTTGTTGTTGAGACGGAGTTTCGCTTTTGTTACCCAGGCTGGAGTGCGACGGCACGATCTCAGCTCGCCGCAACCTCCACCTCCTGGGTTCAGGCAATTCTCCTGCCTCAGCCTCCTGAGTAGCTGGGATTACAGGCACGCGCCATCATGCCCAGCTAATTTTTTGTAGTTTTAGTAGAGATGGGGTTTCACCATGTTGACCAGGATGGTCTCCATCTCTTGACCTCGTGATCCACCCGCCTCAGCCTCCCAAAGTGCTGGGATTACAGGCTTGAGCCACTGTGCCCGGCCAGGAATGAACTCTTGATAGACTCAACAACATGGATGAATCTCAAAATAATTATTCTGGGTTTTCAAAAAAGCCAGACCGTCCCCTCAAAAAGAGTACATGCTATACGATTCCATTCATATAAAATTCTACAAAATACACACTAGTGGCAAAAGCAGATCGGTGGTCTTTTGAGAATCAAAAAAGGGGTGTCCCAAAGAGGGGTAGGAGGGAAAGATTGCAAAGAGGCATGGGGAAATTTGGAGGCATGATGCATGTGCTCATTATCTTGATTGTGGTAATGGTGTCACAGGTGTTTGCAAATCAAAATGTAAATTGTAGACTTTATGAACAGTTTATTACATCAGTTATATCTCAATAAAGCTGTAAAAACATGTAATCACAAAATGACCTTTTGGTGCCTTCTAGCTGACTTTCAGCTCCATTTTTTTTCCTGATGGCTCTTTGATCCCTTTACGCAATTGCCTTGAAGAAACCTCATTAGCCCCAAGCAAATATGCTTTTGTTCTTGGAAGTCACCAATCCTGATTTTTGCAATTTAAAAAAAAAAAAAGAGGAAAAATTTCTGAGCCCCCTTAATAATTAGGGATACAGTTCATTCCTTTTCTCCTAAGCTCACTAAAATCTTACTGGAATCAAACATTCTAAAAGATGTTTTCTATTCTCTGTTTTAGAGCCTAAAGTAAAAAAGATAAACTTTAAATCAAGCAGAAACTTTTTCCAGCAACTTCCACTCTTGTGATACTGAACTGAACTGAAGTGACAGATTTTAAGAGTTGCCTGAATCTTCTGGAGTTAACCTGGTTATTGACTTTAAAAACTCTAATTGTGAAAGAAGGGGTCTCTTCTCTCTTTGGAATGGCGCTCAGAGGACCCAACAAACAGCAATAGAATAGAACATTACGGATTGCTGGGTGAGAGTATATTTTAACCTGCTTCAACCTAAAACTGCAAAATAAACTGGTCGAATTTAATTTTTAAAGTTTCATAATTTCTGACCACTGATCTACATTTCTGAAAGGTTACATGTAAAATAAACATGATGTGTGTGTGTGAAACTGAATCATTTTCTAACTCATTGACTGTAAAAAAAAAAAAGAGAAGAGATCATTTGAACTCTGCCTTTGCAATTTATCATCTTCGTGATCTTAGACAATCTCTTAATTTCTCTAAGCTTCAACTTTCTCCTCTAAAATCGAGTTGAACTCAAAGGGCTGACCTAAAGATTACATAAAATGAGAAAAAGTAAGGCACCGGGGCTGATACATAGACATTATTCAATAAAGCTTTATGAAATCTGTATTACAAATATCTATTGAGGTATAATTTCAGAAGCCTTTATCTCTTCTTCTGATAAGCTTTCGTTTGGTTATTATTCAATACCATACAGCTTAAAGTTTATCATTCGCTTGCCCTGTGTCACATTAATAATCTGCAATAACAACCCCCAAACACACAAGAACACATTAAGGGAATTTGCTATTACAGCTAACATTTGGTGAACACTAACATTTACCAAATGTTATGTATGCTTTTCACAACAGTCCTATGACTTCCATATTATTATGACTTCGATTTTATAGATGAAGAAACTGAGACACAGATAATTGTTCCAAGGTTACAGAACTAAGAGGCAGGGTCCAGGATTTAAACAAGACAGCCTGACTGTGGAGTATCTGAGCTAAATCACTACTCTATACTGCGAGGTTTTTTTTAAACAAAATTTTAGCCAGGCGCAGTGGTGGCTCACGCCTGTAATCCCAGCACTTTGGGAGCCCGAGCCACGTGGATCACTTGAGGTCAGGAATTCAAGACCAGCCTGACCAACATAGTAAAACCCTACCTCTACTAAAAATACAAAAATTAGCCAGTCATGATGGTATGCATCTGTAGTGCCAGCTACTCGGGAGGCTGAGGTAGGAGAATCGCCTGAACTTGGGAAGTGGAGGCTGCAGTAAGCCAAGATTGTGCCACTGCACTAAAACCTAGGTGACAGAGTGAGACAAAGAAAGAAAGGAAAGGAAATGGAAAGGGAAAGAAAAGGAAGGAAAGGAGAAAGAGAGGGAGGGAGGGAGAGGGGAGAGAGAGAGAGAAAGGAAGAAAGAAAGAAAAAAGAAAAGAAAGGGAGGGAGAGAGAAATAAAAAAGAAAGAAAGAGAGAGAGAAAGAGAGGCTGGGCATGGTGGCTCACGCCTGTAATCCCAGCATTTGGGGAGGCTGAGGCAGGCAGATCACAAGGTCAAGAGATCAAGACCATCCTGGCCAACAGGGTGAAATCCCGTCTATACTAAAAATACAAAAATTAGCTGGGCGTGTGGTAGCACATGCCTATAGTCCCAGCTACTTGGGAGACTGAGGCAAGCGAATTGCTAGAACCCAGGAGGTGGAGGTTGCAGTGAGCCAAGATCGCAGACTGCACTTGAACCTGGCGACAGAGCAAGAGTCAGTCTCAAAAAATAAAAAAAAAGAGAAAAAAGGAAGGAAGGAGAGAGGGAGAGACAGAGAGAAAGAAAGGAAGGAAGAAATTGTAAACTCTTGGGCCGGGCGCAGTGGCTCAAGTCTGTAATCCCAGCACTTTGGGAGGCCGAGGCGGGTGGATCACGAGGTCAAGAGATCGAGACCATCCTGGTCAACATGGTGAAAGCCCGTCTCTACTAAAACTACAAAAAATTAGCTGGGCATGATGGCGCGTGCCTGTAATCCCAGCTACTCAGGAGGCTGAGGCAGGAGAATTGCCTGAACCCAGGTGGCGGAGGTTGCGGTGAGCTGAGATCGCACCATTGCACTCCAGCCTGGGTAATGAGAGCGAAACTCCATCTCAAAAAAAAAAAAAAAGAAATTGTAAACTCTCTTGTTAAATAAATCGCTGCTGGGTAACATAAAAATCACAAGTCTCTTAAGGTTTTCAGAAGTACTAGATCATCTACTGAAGTCCATCCCCCTGCCTTTAGGCAGGTCCCAGGCCTGGTAAAAAAAAAAGCCTCCTAAGAACAAAATCCCAAAACTTCTACCCAATATTCACTCTAAAGTTTACTGTGAGGAAATTATTGTGCTTTTATTATTACTAATTGACACATAATAATAGTACATACTTACGGGAAGCGGATGGAAGATGGAGTTTGCCAGAGGTTGGTTAAAGGAAATTCTTAAATTACAGGTAACTTAAATATTCAATGCTGCAAGCTAGCCCCTATTTCTTGGGTTGATGAACCCTAATATTTCCATTTTTCTTACTCACTCAACTATTAAATAAACATTTATTACGCATGCCCAGCTGAGTTATATCACTGAACCTGGAGAGAAAAAACTCAAGTTCTGAGAGAATGGCCACCTGTGTCTGTTTGGCGTGGGGGATGCAGGGACAGAGTAGGGAGAGGAAAGGCCTTCATTTATGGAGATGGGTACAGATCTCCCAGACAGCACCATGTAACCCTCTTATGGGCTTCACCATGTAATGCTGAAACATCCCAACACTCAGAGCAAACCCAGGAAAGGCAAACGGGCCAATCCCAAGCAGGCATGCCTGAAAAAACCACACTTCCCTTTTCCTGAGTCTTAAATCTGTCAAACACTACCAGCTTGCCATCTTCCCGGTGTAAAAGTTTTTCATTTACTAAAGGCTATAATTAAACGAACTCTTTCTGTCCTGCAAACAAAATATTAATACCTTCAGTGGCTGAATTAGAAATGCCCCAGTGTGATGCTGGTGAATAGGGCAGGTTGAGGACAACATGAGGCCCTTAGATTAGGAGACACAAAGTCTGGATTCCGGACCTGATCCCACGTTGCCTTCAGTCTGCATTTACTGTGCACCAAAGCCCTGCGGAGTGCGGGGAGTGGGGGCGGGGGGGTGCGGAAGGAAAATCAGTCTCTGCTCTCCGGGGAATGTACAGTTTATCCATAAAGATGATGAAATGCACAAGCCCCTGTGCACTGTGGCAGCGGTTACAAAGGCAGTAAACTCAAGATATTAAGGAAACACAAAGGAAGCTTTCCTTAGCTGTTTTTTGTTGTTGTTTGTTTTTTGTTGAGAAGGAGTTGCTCTTGTTGCCCAGGCTAGACTACAATGGCACGATCTTGGCTCACTGCAACCTCCACCTCCCGGTGCAAGCGATTCTCCTGCCTCAGCCTCCTCCTGAGTAGCTAGAACTACAGGTTCCCGCCACCACGCCCGGCTAATTTTTGTATTTTTAGTAGAAGATGGGATTTCGCCATGTTGGCCAGGCTGGTCTCGAACTCTTGACCTTAGGTGATCCTCCCACCACGGCTTCCCGAAGTGCTGAGATTATAGGCGTGAACCACCGCGCCCAGCCTCCTTGGCTGTTTTTACCCCTGAACCTCGCTGAACTTCTTAGATTCCGTTCATTAAAATTAGGATAATAATTCCTTGTTAGTATACTTTGTGGTGTTGCAGGATCACAAGGGCCAAAGCTCCCAGAAAAATATAAAGGACAATTCAAGGTAGGGATTATTAATTAGTGAGGTAATGATGCAATCCGCACATTGAAAAGATTGTTTCAGCTGTGCTATAGGAAAGAGAACAGTTGCAACTTGCTAGTACCTGATCAAGGGGGAAAAACAAAACAAAACAAAAAAAGGCCGGCGTGGCAGCTCACACCTGTAATCCCAACACACTGGGAGGCCGAGGCAGGAGGATTGCTTGAAGCCGGAGTTTGAGACCAGACTTACCGAGAGACCTTGTCTCTACTAAAAATAAAATTGTCAAGTGCCGTGGTGCACCTGTGGTCCCAGCTACTCAGGAGGCTGAGGTGGGAGGATCGCTTGACCCCAGGAGTTCGAGGCTGCAGTGCGCTATGATCGTGCGCTGCACTCCAGCCTGGGCAAAAGAGTGAGACCTTGTCGCTTAAAAAAAAAAAAAAAAAAAAAAAAAAACTAACCAGGTTCGGCCTTCTGCGGAGGGAAATCCGGAGCAATCCCCAAAGTCAATGACTTGAAAAGGGACGCCCTGGGTCTCAGCACTCCCGGCCAAGCGCCTCCCGCCGCTAGTTCTCGGTAAGCTCCCACCTTCCCCGCTCTCATCCCCAGCCCCAGGCCGGATACCCGAGACCGAGGTCCAGGACAGCACGGACCGAGTCGCGGGCGATCCCTGGCGGCCACCTGCGGCCACCGACCACAGGGAGCGCGAGGGGCGGGGCGCAGAGCGAGCGCGGGGCGGGGGTGTGGTCTTCTCGCGTGAACTGATGACGTCATCTAAGCGACGGTCCGGAAGGAAGTCGCGTGTTGAGGGGTGTGGCGGCTTCTACCGTTGCATTGGGGCTCGGACCAGTACGGAGCGCCTGGAGGGACAGCCCGGTACGCGGCCCCCGCCCCTTCGTACGCGCGCTGGGCCTAGCTGCTGCTCTCGGCCGGGGCTAACCCGCCACCCTCGGGAACCCCTGTCCCAGCAGCCCCTCTACCTCAGCCGGCCCGCTCCTGGAGCGAGACAGAAACCCTTTTCTGTCGCGTCCCCTCCTTGCGAGCCGCAGGGGGACCGAGCGGAGGCTCTTGGAGACGCAGCCCCAGCCCAGGGTGCTTGACTCTCTCTCGGAACGGGGCGGGGAAGGGGCACGAGTGACCTCGGGGAGGGAAGGGCACTGGCAGAAAGGACGCAACTGCACATCGGTAGCCGGAGGCCGCCACGGTAAAATAAGCGCCTCGCAGATGTCCGCGCCCGGGTCACGTTTAGACCTGGGACGCAGAATCCACGCCCTGCGCTCACGGGCCCACGCACGCACAGCTGAACTTTGCAGTCACCATAGTTCCAGATCATTAAGTGTTCAGGATCCAGCTCCTCCGCGTCCTGTGCCTGAACGCGGTCGGACCCGGGAGCCCTGAGGCTCCCAGTTTGGGACATTCCCTTTCTCTCTGACCACGAGCTTGGGGATGTGTCAGGTGCAAAGTGCCAGAATATATGGGGGGAGTGTAGCTCCAGGCTTGTTCAGAGCCCTGTCCTGTTTAGGGCTAAAGGAATAACTGGGAAGGTAGATGCGAGGCCAGCGAATCCTACCTTGGAACTCTGCTCGCCTGCCGGCTCTGGCACTCCAGCATCTGAAAGGAGTAAATAATGGTTTCCCTTGAAACTGCAGGCAATTAGGAGTGGGAGGCTCTGACCAGAATTACATAGCCACAACTGCTTGTCATTTGACATCCTCTGTAATTTGGGCCAAAGTACTGCAGCTGCCTCTCTTCCCTACTGCTAGTATGAGAGGTTCAGTGACAGCACATTCGTGTTCACAGGAAGACAAGGCTGTGTTCTGAACCCTTCCCAGCTGGCACGGGTTCTCCCTTGAGCAATGGCTGTATCCCGAGCCAGTGCTTCCTCAGTGCGGTGGGGACTCTAATTCCACAGTTAGGGAAGGGGAACGTTGACTGAGAGGGAGGAGGAAGCAAGCTGTGGATTTAGCGTTGAGTTCACACGACACCAGGCTGGATATGAGTCGCTCAAGGAGCTCAGCTTAGTGAGGTCCTCTCGCTGTTGTGGCCTTTTCTCCTGCACGTTAGACCACACACATTTTCCCGTGTCTTTTCCCTAGGATACAGGCTCACTGATGGCTCAGTTGGGAGCAGTTGTGGCCGTGGTTTCCAGTTTCTTTTGTGCATCTCTCTTCTCAGCTGTGCACAAGATAGAAGAGGGACATATTGGGGTATATTACAGGTAAGGCAGAGACAGGGAGAAGCCTGCAACTTCCTGTTAAATAGCTCCCTTTCCTGGTCACCGCTTTCCTAGCAGATTCTGCTGAACATCTGTGTTTATGTTTCCTTGAATAGGAGAGTCTTTTTAGATCGAGCTTTTTATGTCAGTGATCGTGGGAAAGCGAATATGTATATATGTAAGTTTATTACTTCCCTTAGTAGTTCAAGATGATGCCATGGGTGGTGATTAATAAACGTGTACATAGATTTAGAGACAAAACTTAAGGGAAACCGGTACTCCTCACAGATATCCCTAAAATACTGTTTTCTCCTACATCCCTCTGGCAGTCTTGGCTCCACACTGCAAAAGCCAGCTGAGTCTGAGTTCTTGATGGCAACTTGAGAAGGTAGCCTACTTTGCTGACTTGGGATACTCTTTTAAAATTAGCATTTCAGTCAGCCTGGGTAACATAGTGAGAACCTATCACTAAGAAAAAAAAAAAAATTCAATTAGCTAGCTATGGTGTCACACACATGTAGTCCTAGCTACTCAGGAGGCTGAGGTGGGAGGATCACCTGAGCCCAGGAGATTGAGACCAGCCTGAGCAACATAGTGAGAGCCCATCTCTACAAAAAAATTAAAAATTAGCCTAGCACGTGCCTAGTCCCAGCTACTCGGAGGGTGAGGCAGGAGGATCACTTGAGCCCAGAAGTTTGAGGCTGCAGTGAGCTGTGATCACACCACTGCACTCCAGCCTGGGTGACAGAGCAAGACCCTACCTCTAAAACTAAATCACAATTATATTAACATTGCAGGAAAAATGAAAGAGCCTGCAGGTTGACTTATGTCAATTAAAGCAAGCCTTATGATAGTGGTTCCTACAATAAAGGAGCCCATTATGTCACTTTTTTTTAATTCTTTGCATAATATAAAACAAAGTCTTGAGTTGCTTTCTTTTTAGTAATCTCCATGACCCAATTTTTTGCTTTATGTCTTTATGAACTCTTCTTATACGTGCTGTTGTGATGCCTATTTCTGGATTGCCAACAGCCAGTTCTAAAACTCTGATTGGATTCCTTTCTCCTTTAATTCTTTGTCCCTATTATCTGCTTACATGTTCCCCAAAAAGGCTTGTAACTTTTGCATTTACATATAACTTGATTAGAAAGGTAACTCTGTTGCCAAAACATATATTTCAATTACTTATAAAGTGCTTCAAATTAATCTTTTGGTTGGTCATGTGAGTGGACTCCAGCATTAGTGCAGGTCGTTGATAACTATATTACTGGACTTAACTGCCCCAGTGGATTGCCACAAGCCCAACAGATATGACAAAGTAAAACAGACTTATCTAAATATACCCATGGATTCTGCTGTCTTTTTTTTTTGGACAAAGTCTCACTTTGTCGCCCAAGCTGGAGTGCTGTGGCACAATCATGGCTCACTGCAGCCTCAAGCTTCCAGGCTCAAGTGATTCTTCCATCTCAGCCTCCTAAGTAGCTGGGACTATAGGCATGCAGTCACCATACTCAGCTAATATTTTCCTTTTCTTTTGTAGAGACAGGGTCTCACTGTTTGAGACAGATTGGCCTCGAACTCCTGGACTCACGCAATCCTCCTACCTCAGCCGCCCAAAGCACTGGGACGGCATCCAGCGGATTCTGCTGTCATTATTCCATGTCGCCTGTGTGCCTCTTTTTCTCCTTGCAAAAGCATGAACAATGGTTTTATGTTTTACTTTCAGGTTTCCTAGAATATTAGGGTCTAGCTGAGAGGAGGAAAGGGATCTGTGGCATGGCTCCAGCACATGTCACTCTCTATTATATGTTTCTAGGGCTGAAGGGAAAGTTGACCCTTATGATTTTGATCTAACAGATCCTCTTGCCAAACTGAAGCTGCCTCTCTCTCCCCCTCCTCTGCAGAGGCGGTGCCCTGCTGACTTCGACCAGCGGCCCAGGTTTCCATCTCATGCTCCCTTTCATCACGTCATATAAGTCTGTGCAGGTATGCTTGGCCTCTGTGGTATGGTTGGACGACTAAAAATTTGGGCTGTTGACTAGTGCGTGATTTAAAATTATTTAGCCATTGGATAAGTAAAATGCCATTCCAGAGAATTATATAAGGATAATTTATATATATATATATATATATATATATATATATATATAAAGAGAGAAAGGAGAGAGAGAGAATGAGACTGGGGATTATTCCTTCAAGATAAAGCCAGAGAAGAACCTGTTCTGAGTATATGGAAGGAAAAGTCCAGTTGTATGTGTGTATGTTTTAAATCACAAGCTACCATGTTAGCTGGAAAGAAAACATGGTAATTTTGCTGATTTGTATTTGGACTTCAGAAATCTGAACATGATTTTCGCAGTGAGTGGGGAGGAGTTGAACTAAGTGAGGAGAGATGACATCTAAATAGGAGTGAGGTTAGTTGTGGCACACCTAAAGCCTGGCTGAGTTAGACTCGCCATCTCCGAAGTATGTCCAGCCAAGAAGAATGAAAAGATTTTACACTTTACACTGATCCAGGAGAATGTCTTGGGATATCTCCTAGCCATTTTCCCTGTAAGTTTCATGTGCTGATTACCAGGCTTTGTGGCTTTCAAAGTGCATTCAGGTACATTGTCTCATTTGAGTCTTGCAGTAATCCTGAGAATGGGCTGAGCAGGTCTTAGGTTCTGAGATGGGTTAAATAAGTAATCTGCTGTTTCCAAACTAGTACAGTAGTCCTCCCCCTTGTCCACTATTTCACCTTCCACAGACTCAGTTACCCACAATAAACCATGTTCTGAAAACAGGGGACTACAGTTGAATAAGATATTTTCAGAGAGAGAGAGAGAGACCACCTTCACGTAACTTTTATGACAGTATATTGTTATAATTGTTCTATTTTATTACTCATGCATCGCTCACTGTACCTAATTTACAAATTAAACTTTATGATAGGTATGTACATATAGGAAAAAACATGGATCTATAGGGCTTGGTACTCTTTGCAGTTTCAGGCATCCACTGGGGGTCTTGGAACATATCCCCCTAAGGATAAGGTGGTGCCTACCTTAAACAAAAGAGGTAGAAGTAAGCACAAGTCTTAAGACACCCAATCCAGTGTCGTCTTCACTAACCATTATCACTCAGCTTGTTCATGTGGTGGTTCACTTACAGTGAGGCTGGGGCAGGGGCCTTTGCTTTTATTAGCAACAATATGAGAAAGGAGGATTAGGTGGGGCAATAACGTTTAACAGAGGCAAAGCGCAACCCATACAGTTATTCCAGGACAAAGGCATTTGGAATTCTGAGAAGTAAGTTACTTTGTCATGGCCCATCTTCTAGCATTTTATGTTTCCTCTGTTTCCAGACCACACTCCAGACAGATGAGGTGAAGAATGTACCTTGTGGGACTAGGTAAGGTACCCAGAATAAAGCTGTTAAGCACAAATAAGTCAGAGAAAGGGCTATCTGGCTGGCTGCAGGAAGAGATAGTGAAAAGGGAGGCATCCTTTCTTGGTTAATTCCCTGTATTGATTTGACCAGGGAATGAAGTACAGTAGAGGAAACCATACATGGTTCGGGAGGGGCTAGAATGCCCCACCTAATAAAGGAGTTTGCACTTACTCTATTAGACGTGAGGATCACTATTCACAGTAACAAAGACTTGGAATCAACCTGAATGCCCATCCACGATAGACAGGATAAAGAAAATGTGGTATGTATACACCATGGAGTACTATGCAGCCATACAAAGGAACGATCATGTCCTTTGCAGGGACATGGATGGAGCTGGAAGCCATTATCCTCAGCAGACTAACCCAGGAGCAGAAAACCAAACACCACATGTTCTCACTTATAAGTGAGAGCTGAATGATGAGAACACATGGTCACGTGGTAGGGAACAACACACACCGGGGCCTGTCAGAGGGTATGGAGTCGGTATAAGAGAGAGCATCAGGAGAATAGCTAATGCATGCTGGCCTTAATACCTAGGTGATGGGATGATCTGAGCAGCAAACCACCATGGCACACGTTTACCTATGTAACAAAGCTGTACATCTTAAACATGCATGTACCTTTGAACTTACTTAAAATAAAAGTGGGAATAAAATAAAATTTTAATATTTGAAATAAAGAAGTGAGGGTGCACAAAGGTTTTTTAGCAGATAAATGGCCTGATACAAGAAGATAACTTTTGCATAACTAAGGAGAATGTCATAAAGGTAGGGGAGACCTTCAGGGCAAAGAGATCCAAAGAAAGCACTGCTATAGCAGTCCCGTTGGAAAGAAAGGAGAGTTTAAACTGGGATAGAGTAACAAAGAATACCGCAAAGAAACACTCTGACAGATCCGGAATTGGGACATTCCACAAGATAACAGGCCTGATCTCTTCACAAAGTGGTTGTATTTAGAGAGATGTGGGATAGAACGGAGACTTACAAGAGACATAAACAGTAGCAAGGGTGAGCGTTGATTAGAACCTGGTTTAAAATAGCTATGACGGGTACAACAGGAATGTGTGAGTCCACCCAGGCTGCCATGACAGAGGCTCACACACCTGGAGTCTAAAACAGTAGTTATTTATTTTCTCACCATTCTAAAGGCCCGAAGTCTAAGATCACGGTGCCAGCAGGGGTAGTTTTGGTGAGACCTCTCTTCCTGGCTTATAGGTGACCACCTTTACGCATGTCCTCACATGGCCTTGCCTCTGTCCGAGAGAAAAAGGTCTTCGGTGGATACCAGACCTGTTGGATCAGGACCCACTCTTATGATCTATTTAACCTTAATTACCTTCTGGAAGGCCTAATCTCCAAATACGGGCACACTGGGGGTTAGGGCTTCAACATATGAATCTAAGGGTGAGGTGTACACAGGTCACTCCGTAACACAAACTGTTAGGGAAAATTTTGAATAAGGACTGGGTATTAGGTGATATTACAGAATTATTGCTAATTTTCTTAGGCTTGAGAATGATATCACTAGTGTATAGGAGAATGATTATCCTTAGACATTGCTCGCCAAAGTAAAAGAGTAAAAGTATCCGAACTGCAGCTTACTTTGAAATGTTCAGAAAATAAATAGATAAAATGTTATCAGTGTTGAATTTAGGTGTCTGTATATGGTTATTAGTTGTACTCTTCTTTCAGCTTCTCTATATGTTTGAAATCTTTCTATAATAAATATTTGAGGGCAAGTGGAGTGCGACACTAAAGTGATAGTAAAGATAGTTTAAAAAAACACTGACCACAGAATTCCACAGTAACCTTGTAAGTTCTGAAAACTTCTTGACCCTCCTTAGACTTTTCCATGCAACTGATTATCTTAATCAAAAGGCATTGTTGATTCCAAAGATACAAGTTACTCTTTCGTGCTGGCCCCAAAAGTCTCACTTGTGTCTTTGTAGAGATGTTCCTAGGTAGTGTGATTTCTCAGGAGAGTGTGCTGTTGCCATAAGCACTGCGGAACTCCTACTTAGAGATCCAAGCTGCCTTCCAGCCTCCTATGAACTCTTCTACTCCTTTTCTGCCAAGCCCCACATCGTATGCCATCGCCTTAGGGGACTGCGCCATATTCCAGAGCTTCCCAGTGACTTTTTGTCCATTCTCCCTCCAATAGTGGTGGTGTGATGATCTACTTTGACAGAATTGAAGTGGTGAACTTCCTGGTCCCGAATGCAGGTACGTCTTACAGTTGATTCTTACCACCAGCTCACTTTCCCCAGCATGCCACTCCTGTGCCTGTCATGGCATCTCAGAAAAGGAAAGGAGCTGTGTCTAAGGGCATTTTGAGTCTTGCCTTTTCTTATGTCAAGCCCTTTCCTTCCCTCCCAGTGTATGATATAGTGAAGAACTATACTGCCGACTATGACAAGGCCCTCATCTTCAACAAGATCCACCACGAACTGAACCAGTTCTGCAGTGTGCATACACTTCAGGAGGTCTACATTGAGCTGTTTGGTAAGAAAGTCCCTCCTGAGCGTGCATGCTTAAGCAGGGTTCCTAGAACCCTGCATCTCTCCACTGTCTAATGCCTGGCTGCCTACAGGGTGTGATGGGCACTTATAGACAGGAAATGTTCAAGAATCTCATGCTCAGGAGCTGGTCACAAAGGAGTTCCTGGAGAATGCTGATGACAGTGCAACAAGATCCTTAGAGGGCTGGAGCTTTGGGCACAGGGACCATCACGGAGTAGAGTATTCACTTCTGGCCTCAATCAGAGGCTAGAGTGGAAATGTGTTCCCACTGTCCCTAAACTATCATTCTATCATGAAGACATGGTTCATTCCAGAAGAATCATAGAGATTGTCCAGCCCAGCATTCTCATTTTAAGATAAGGGTACTGTGATCCAAAGCGAGAAAGTCACAGAGCCAGGTGCCAGTTAGTAGTGGAACTGAAACAGGGGCCTTCCTCTCCTGGCTCTCACTTCAGCATTCTTCTCACCACACCACCCTGAACGGAGGGCCCCCAGGAATGGGTGATGAAAAAGACATGATTCATAGTTAATTCTAGAAGTGAGAATTAATATGAGCTATGAGAACCATAGCTCCTTCCACTTCCTGGAACCTTTGTGATTATTATTTTTTTTACCCTGTACCCATAGCAATGAATAGGAAAACATTTTAACCAAAAAGCCTCCACATGTCTAAGCAGATACGTTTTGTCCTTTTTACCTTTTTCAAAGTAAAGGCAACCTGACTTAGCAGCAAAGGAAGGACACAGTTGAGTAACTGTTATAACTTGTTTGCAGTCAAGTACTCTGTTTAAACTCACTGCCAGAAATTCTCTAATAGCCAATGCCAAAAGCAAATGAATTTTTAACCAATAGTACAACTGTTCTTGACACTAGGACTGGAAAATGATTTTTCCCAGGAATCTTCATAAAAGGGACCCTGAGCGAGAACATTTCTCACAGTAAACAGGAGGACTCATCCACATCACCCACAATAACTAAGCAAACCGCCTTTTGCACCATTTAAGATTTAGGAAATCACCCAAATTACTTTTAATGTTTCTGAGGGTTTGTAGTCTTTTATCTGTTTTAGATTCAGTGTGCTTTTAAGAAAAAATTGGTAAGTTTGCCACTGATTTTTTTTTAACCTTAAACTAATAGAATTTTATAAAACATTAATTCTATCTAGCCATTGTCTTAGGGCTTGTGCCATTAATGAACATTTCGAAGCACTGAAACAAAAGACAAAGGTCCCTAATGTCCTGAAGAGAAAATTAAAATACAAAGTTGTTTTGCATTAGAAAACTTCTGTCTTATACTAACTTGGTAGCTTAGTGAAGTACAGCTGTTTGTATGGAGGAGCTGGGGAAATATATTTGCTTTGAAACTTTTTTATTTTTACATCTCAGTCTTAGCAAGCACTACTTGTCTTAGAATCTGTCATATCCATAAAGGAGGAACTCAGGTCCCTAGTCCTGGCCCTTCAACTCAGAAGGTTCTTCTATACTTTCTTCCTCTCAGGACTCTCATAGCCCAGACTTTAAACATGAAACTGCATAATTTTCATCACATCTTACTTTGCCGAATCCTCTTTGCCCATGTTATTAAAGTATTATCTAATACTTACTCCAAAATTTACCTGAAGAACCTCTTTGTATGTAGTTAGTAATATAACTTTTTTTTCCTATCCCAACACCTTTTAATACAATGGAACGGATATAAACATGGATACAAACACATGGTATAGGTATCACTGAAGTAGAGTGACACAAAATAATATCTATATATACAACACTCCTCTGCAAATAGCAAATGTAAAGTAAAAGATACCCAACAGATCATTTTGTTTTATCTCACTGTCATTTCTTAATCTATAGTCTCCAATGTATCCATGCAAGGAAGCAGTACTAGCTGTATGACTAGAGGGTAGCTCTCTTGGGTTACTTACTGAGACCTTATCTTTGTTCAGATCTGAGCTGTCCTACCCCCTCACTGCAGTCTGGCTTCTCCTTCTCTGAGTATAAAGGCTGACATGGGATGGCTCACCTGTAGCTTCAGTGTTTGAAGTAAAGAAAGCTTTATGCAGATTCTGGCTTTTATTGGGTCTCCTCTGACAGTAGAAAGATTCAAACCACAGTCAATTCCAAGAACCCTTCTAAGAACAGAGACAGAGTCACTCAAACGATCTGATTTGCTATACCTAAATATAATTCATGCTGCTTTTCTCTATGATACACCATAATATTTTGTCCAAAAATCTTGAAACATGTTACTAACTTTGAAGAAAGACTAAAACCAGCCACTTTAGAGACTAGAGACACTCAAGCACTGATCTATTCATAAAGTTTCTACACAGCTGAAGAAGTTTGCACAAATAGACAAAAAATAGTACAGAAAACCTAAATACAGAAAAATTCAGAGAAAAAATCCATCTTTTAGAAAGCAGGTCAAATGGACTCAGTTAAAGACCTCACTGAATGTAGGAGAATCAATGGGAAACAATGTAAAGACTTCTGCTAGAACATTAATAGGAACCAGCCTATGTAATCAAGAAATTATTTTGCCTCCTGATCTAAATGCTTGCCTCCAGTCTAGGGCTCAGCAAAAGGCCTGGTTATTTGAACTGGTTGTCAATCAAGGTCCCCTTCATTTTCGCTTTCTTGGCTTCCAGTCCAGCCAGCTCTTGCAGTCGCATCTTGCTCATGCCTTTGCGCTCCAGCTGTTTTTCAATCACTTTGGCATTCTGTGCATAGGAGTCAGCAACTTCCCTAGCCTCAATCTCCTCTTCCTCTTCATCAATGGTAGACACAGTGACAGAAGTGAACTTGCCCATGTCTTTGGTCCATTTGGTCATCATCACCTTCTTAGGAGGCTCTTGTTTCTGAGTATATATGTTCGTTTTCCCAAAGGCCTGGCCAAACTTGACTACTGCTCCATCCACAATGAAGGTAACAGGAGCGTTATTCGGCTGGGATTGGTAGAAGAGCAGCAGTCCACACTTTGCACATTTCTTTCTGTGCTGTCGTTCAGTGCCTTCAGGTCTCCGCAGATACACAGTCTCCTGGTCTTCTGTGTTACAAAACTTACGGGCATGTTTGGCAGCATCAATCACACGGGACCGGTCCCGGGGCCTCATGGGCAGTTTCTCTAACTGACAGTCCAGCAGTAGGACCATCTGGCCGCACAAACAATAGTACACATGGAGGGGCTTCTCGCCATCATCATATTCCTCCCGGTTCCGAGTGTCAGAGCAGACTACTGACCGAGACACTACTTTCGGCATGGTTCCTAGGAGCCGCCCAAAAAAATTACGCATACAAGAGGGTCGCGCTGAAATGACGTCACGAGCGCGCCAGGCGTCTTTTCCCGGCGGCTACCTTAGTAATGTAACTAAATGGCCCTTATCCACATTTCCGTAACATATAAACATCAGTATTACTAAAACACCTTGCAAAGTATTCCACATTTTCCCAGTAAGCTACTAACCCAGGGCCACAGGTTTCCACCTTGACTGAGATATAATTTGGTCTGTTGAGTGACGTGTTAACTTATGGAGGACACGGGCCACTTTGGTTGATATGCTACTTAAAATATGAAATGTAATGTTTAGTTCTAGTTGTTATATTGGTTGACCCTTAGCAGGTGGAAGGTGCCGACTTTGGTGCTCACAGGCTTGTGACAGCACCTCCTATATGTAGAAACATTACTGTCCCTTGTTTACTGATAGTACTGTCTTAAAATCCTAACAAAGCCCAGCAATTAAACAAGCTTGTTATTTTGGCTACTAGCCAGTTTCCACGCGCCTCCGTTTTGGCATCAGTAAAAGGACAGAGACTTTCTCTTCCTCCGAGGCTCTTGTTTGGGCACGGGTGACCACAAAAGGACCACTTAAAGCAGATAGCAGCTGACAGTGAAGGAGAGATGCAGTGTACAAGTCCCAGTCTGGTTTCACTCGGTCTTTTTCTCTAAGCCCCTCCAGGATCCTACCGAGGATCTCATGGGCAGAGGCAGGAAGAGGATTCTAAAATCTGAGAAGCCCAGGCCAGAGAAGGCAGCTTTCGTGCTGCTGTTCTGAGACTGCAGCTGGAAAGGAAGGGAGAGGGGGTAGTCAGTTACAGCTATTCCTACATTTGTCTGTAAAACAACTCTTGTGAATTCCAGACAAAGAAATAAGGCCCAAAGCAAACAGCACATCAAAAGCCTGGGGTCACTTCCAGAACTGTAAATTTTAATTTTTCCCTTGTGTTGTTTGATGGAGTTCCTAATAGAAACAGTCTTCCTTGGGGGTCTCCTTGACATCAAAGTCTGTTTTTCTTTTAGAAACTTCTAAAATTACTAGATTTAATGTGCTCAGCTCTTTCCACAAAACCTAAATAGCCATTCCACCTTCCTTCGTTGTGGAAACTATGAATCTTCCTTCTCTTTTGCTGCTGTTGTCTAGGGAAAGGCTGCTGCCTCATGCAAGAAATGTTCTAGAATTGGTATCCTTTCTTTTTTTTTCAAGTTCATCCCTTGTAGGGCATGGTTAGTATTTTCAGCAACAAAGGTTGAGTTGTATCTTGAGGCACAGAAAGAGGATGCCCTGTCATTCGCTGTGTAGAGGGCTGTCTGTGCAGGCTACTCCAGAAGTTGGGCAGGGGGTCTTTAGACTTGTGGGCTTTGATAAGCACCCTCCCTTGGGAAGGTACATTCTTGAGCTGATGATTGAGTTTGTACTTTACCCTCATCATGCCCTCCCTCATTTAGAAAGTGTAACAACTCCTTTTCCTCTGTCTTTACTTTATTCCAGATCAGATTGATGAAAATCTCAAACTGGCTTTGCAACAGGACCTGACCTCCATGGCCCCTGGGCTGGTCATTCAAGTAAGCATTGCTGCATGGGGGCAGCCCCTCTCTCTCTGACACTGCGGTCCTTCTCCCAAGGGATGTTCTTTTTGTGCAGGAAGATCAAGACAGTGGGAGCTGTGTGTGTCCCTCACTACCCTCACTTTCCCATCAGCTGCTGTTTTAATCTCTCTCCAGGCTGTGCGGGTGACAAAGCCCAACATACCTGAGGCAATCCGCAGAAACTACGAGTTGATGTGAGTATACCCTCCGCCTGGACTGTGACCACCACTGCCTCCCACCTCCCACCTCATCCCATCCCAGAGGTAACCGAAGCTGCCTGGCTTCTCGGTTATCCCCTTGCTAGAGGATTTGCCACAGCCCACTGCACTGTAAGATTGGACAGATGTGTCAGGGCCATGACTGGGGCTCCCTACCTGTGATTAAGAACCCCAGGAGAAGCCCTATAAAGCAATAATGCTTTGAAAAGGGCCAGGGGGCCTTGTTTGTATTCAGTGACTCATGCCTAAGGGGAAGACAGAAGCAAGAGACCAGTAAGTGGACAGGCAGGTGTATTTTACTAAAGTAAATTACATTTTATTTCCCACAAATGAGTTATTTGGGAGAAGAGCTGTGTTACTGTCGGCAACAGATCAGCTTTTACCTAGGCCATGGAACAGCCTTCCAGGAGGAGTAGGAAATAGGAGTTTGCCTCTCTTCAGTAGAAGAGTTCAGCTTCTTCTGGGGACAATGATGTTCCTGAGTTTCTCATAGCAGCCTCACAGCTTTGTTTCCTCTTCAGGGAAAGTGAGAAGACAAAGCTGCTCATTGCAGCCCAGAAGCAGAAGGTGGTGGAGAAGGAAGCAGAGACAGAGCGGAAGAAGGCACTCATTGGTCTGAATGTGGTTCTGTGATCCCCCTTTCCAGGCAGAAGGGCCGGGGGTGGTGGGAAGATGCAAGGAGGCTGAGGCCTGCTGAGACCCCATGGTCCTCCAAATCACTTCCACAGCACAGGAATGGCAGGTGGACTCCCAGAAGCAAAGTTGAAATTGTCAGATCATGGCCAACGGGAATGAGTTTTGAGATTCCACTTACCTCTTAAATGAAAGGAGCCCTGCCTATTAATTCTTAACTCATAATAATAATGGCTAATACTTAATTGAGCCACATATTTTCCTAAGCACTTAATACGTGGGTTAACTCAACTGTCACAACCACTTTGTGGGGTAGGTACTGTATTATCCTTAATCTTATTTTATCGAACCAAAGGACAGAAGGGTAAAATACTGTGCCCAAGGGCATATGGCAATAAGGGATGGAACTGGGGCTCCAACCAAGGACACTTGCTCTAGAAGCTATGTTCTTAGTCACCGCACCGTATTATCAACAACAAACCTGATCCCTGTGTGCACTGAAGGGCCAGGTAGACCCCTACTAGAGTACTGCATTCTTTAGAATATTCCTTTGGGAGAAGTTCCCTTGTGAAGTTAGGGCTCATTCTTCCTATGTTGGGCCCAGGTCTCCTTGGTTACTGCCTTGTGCTGATGGAAGGGGACTCTGCTCACTGGCACATCCCACTCTGCCCGTGTGTGCCCTCACCGCCATCCTCTGGGGGCTTTTCAGCCGAGCTGACCCACCAGGACACTCAGCTTGGGGGAAAGGTGAAATCAGTCAAACTCTGAAATGCCAGAACTCTAAGTCTTTCCTCACTGTCATTTTTTCAGAGGCAGAAAAAGTGGCACAGGTGGCTGAGATCACCTACGGGCAGAAGGTGATGGAGAAGGAGACTGAGAAGAAGATTTCAGAAATTGAAGGTAAGCAGAAGCAACGCTTATGCCTGCGTTCTGAGACCCCGCCCTGTGGCCCGTGGGTGGGGGAGCTGTTGCCTTTGCCCTTTAACAGTGCTCTAGGATGGCATGATCTCTGTGCAACAGCAGCTTTTCTCCATGCAGAGACTTGAGATTTGAGGCAATTGTGGCCAGATCAGCATCTGTTTTCTACTTCAGAGAGCGTTCGTTCATTCAGCAAATGTGGCTTGAGTGCCAGGATGTGTCCAGCATTTTGTTAGACTTGTGAAAAAGGAAGTCCCGTAGTCCCTGCTGTCTTGAAGTTCCCAGGCTGGCGGGGCCTTGGAGCACTGGGAGCGCACTCTCAGCAGCTGGCTCTCCCCCATGCCTTAGCTACCCCTGCTCCAAAGTCAGTTGGCACCATGGTTTTGGGCTCAAAGTCTGTTCTCCAGGTCTATGTAGATATTAAGCCAGGTTTGAAGAAGACAGATTTTCAGCACCAGTCACACAGGAGCTGGAGAGAAAGGTTTTCTTTGCTGGCTTTTCTGAATATCATTCACCTTCTCTTCCTGCTCCTAAGCCTATACCTCCTTCCCACTGCCCACCTCTTACTTGTTGGGTTGGCTTATGTCAAGCAAATTCCAAGGCAGAACTGGAACCTCAAGGCCCAGCTTCAGGCTACAAAGTGTTATGTCCAATTATACTCATTATGGGACCTGTCAGGCTTTGCAGGGCCCCATAGAGGAGCCAGTTAGGATTTCACAGATCAGTGGCTCCTCATTAGGGAGCTCTTAGCAAAGCAACACATTTTTATTTCTCACAAATACATGTCATCAAGTGCTCAGGCCAGCTGAGGGGGCCCCACAGCAGCCAGAACCCTGGCTGGACTGCAGGCTCCTTCTACGCAGGGTCACACTGGAGACATGCAGTGAGAACCCACCCCCAGACTGACCTTTCTCCCAGACATGCTGCTGCAAATATTACTCACATGAGGCTGGCCTGTTTCTAAGACAAGGGGGTACATATCAAAAATTTTGCATCAGCTTGACAGAAAGCTAGTCTCAGAGCTGATTAGGGAAGAATATGGCTCGTACAGTGGAATTAAATAGGTCTTAATCAAAACATATGTTGGTCTGGCCCATGGCCACATATTCTCTCTCAGGATTGTGCCAGCTTAATCACAGTTCATTAAGACTTTTTTGAAATGATTGATGGAAAGAAAAGGGAAATGAAGTTGGAGACAGACTGAAATATGTTATGTTCATGGCATTCAGTTCTCAGGTGGATCCACCTCTGGCCATACTCAGAGCTGCCTTTGAGCTTTCCTTGCTTTTGCTGTGTAGCACA
The DNA here is from genome assembly GCF_049354715.1 of Callithrix jacchus. Lineage (NCBI taxonomy): Eukaryota > Metazoa > Chordata > Mammalia > Primates > Cebidae > Callithrix > Callithrix jacchus. The sequence goes on from NC_133514.1 coordinate 38,649,592, forward strand.
AGAGGGAGGAGTGGAAGGCTCTGGCCTCGAGCTTGAGGCAGGATTCCACTGCTTTGCTTCACAGACGTGGATCTCCAAAAGAAGGAAACAGGTGGAGACAGGAAGTGCTTCTGGCTAGCATTGCTTTTTTCCATAGTACTGTCAATGTGTATGTTTGGGCCACAGACACAGACTTGCTGTCCCTGTCATCAGGAGATGCTTTCAAAGCACTTTTTCATCTTGGTTGATCCTTATAACAACTTGTACAATAGGGGAAAACATTTAAAGCACAGAGGAAAAAGCGATCTCCCCAAGGTCACAGCGGCAATCAGGAGCGAAGTTCTAAGGACCAGAACAGAGTCTTCCCATAGCTTCTGCACTTCCTACAAAGAACTCCGTTTTAGCCCTTCACCAAGTTCACTGCACTCCTTCCCCTTCAGACGCTGCATTTCTGGCCCGGGAGAAGGCAAAGGCGGATGCTGAGTGCTATACTGCTATGAAAATAGCCGAAGCCAATAAGGTAAACACCCTGCACAGCCGATAGAGAGGTGTCTTTGGGTCCAGGTCTGTACTGCTGGAGAGTTTCCAGCGTTGAATGCCCACCACCACCCAGCGGCCTTCACGGCCTGAACTGAAGACGCCTGTGCTGTGTGCAGGTACTTCCCTTCTCCTTGGATGTGCCTTGTTAGAAGTTTAGTTTTGTGTTAAACATGAAAACTTTTAACTTTTGCAACTCTGCTCGCAGATCTCAGATGACTGTCTCTTACAGAAATGTAACAGTGAGACCACAAAAAGTAGGTAGGGGCATAAATATTTGACAGAGAACCTCGTCATAGGAACACTGAAGGGGCATCACCCCCCGTTTTCTCTAGTACGCTTCCACCTAAGTCTTCCATCCTTTTCTTTTAACAGCTGAAGCTGACCCCTGAGTATCTGCAGCTGATGAAGTACAAGGCCATTGCTTCTAACAGCAAGATTTACTTTGGCAAAGACATTCCTGACATGTTCATGGACTCCGTGGGCAGTGCGAACAAGCAGTCTGAGGGGCTGGCTGACAAGCTAACCTTCGGCTTAGAAGATGAACCTTTGGAGACAGCTACTAAGGAGAATTAAAAAAAACTTTATACGACTGCAAATGATACTTAGGCAGATCTTTATTTTTTAAGATGAATCAGAATGTTCCTGCCTCCCCCACTACCTTCTTTGACTGTCTTCAAGTTACTGTGGTGAAAAAGAAGAACTGAACTTAAATCTACTCCCCTTCCAGGGAGGGGAGGGTGGGGACTGAAGATAGGGGCTTTTATTTCAGGTAAGCAGTTTATATGACTTCCAATAAGATTTGTAAACCATGGGCTTGACCTTTGACCTCAAGACACTAATCCTTTGAGGCTGGCTTAATTAGGGATGCTATCATTAAGGGAGGGGAGAAATGTACAGTGTTGCCTCCAACTGATTTGATTTCCCTTATTTGGGAAAATGTAGTCCAGTATTCTCACCTCTGCCTCTGAGGTGGGGGATGTCTGTGAGTGAGGCTCAGCAACTGAGCAAATATGTGCTTGTGAGTTTGCCAGCAGAGCTGTGGAGAAACAGCTGCAGAGAACGTTCGACCCTCCTGGCATTTTTGTCCACATGTATATGAGTTATTTTAGAGGCATGCTTTCCTGAGCCCTCATAAAGAAGTACTGGTGCTAGGTTTTGCAAAATTTTACATACAATTTGCTCCTTGCCCTAGGGCCCAGAGTGGTGGTTTCTGACTGTATTTCTAGAGTTAGAGCTTGATCACCACCACTCAGTTATTTCTGCAACTTTTCACCTATCCTGTGATTTTTTTTTCTTCTCAAATAATCTGTTCATTGGTTCCACTCAGCATCAAGAAGACAGGGACAAACAACTCAAGTGTCTTAATAGCTGCTGGAGTAGGATCCTTGTTATCTCTTAGCCACTGCAGGACCTGCCTGACAGATTATGCATGCACCTCGAGATGAAGTGTCTTTCTATTGTAGAAGCTCTACAGTGAAGAGGTCTGACCCTGTGTGCGGCAACAGGAATGATCAGTCAAGAGATGTCCTAGTCTTAATGCCTGTGCCTTGTGCTGGGAGTGGGTCTGGCTTGGTGATAAAAGGACTCTATTCACTAAGTGGCCTGTGTTTTTGACAGGTCAGACAACATTCAGTCTCCAGAGACAGCTGTGTGGAGCAAGTCAGAGTTCATGCCCAAGTCCCTGGGTTGGAATGGCTGCGCCAAAAATCTATTCAAAGGGTTTTCTTTTTCATTACTAGCTCAGAAAATTTTGAGTCACCCTGGGAGATTCAGGATGGGGAGAGCAAACTTGAGCAAAAAGTTTTCTTATATCCTGAGATTGGGGTGATGGGGAGCATCTGACCTGTGTAGCCTATGGGTTTTGTCTAGAATCAAGTGGAGGGCAGCTATCTGTAGTTAACTTGCAAGCATATCGGTGCCCTCCATGACCAGCTCTGGCTTAGGACTTGGCCCTGTTATGAGCTAACTCCTGTACAACTCCTACTGTACCCCTCTTTCCTAGGTGAATCTGTGAATGGTCCCTTCTGGCAGCAATCCCTGCCTTATTTTTGGGCCCATGCCCAGATTTCTGGTTTAAGGAATTTCTGGTCCCAGAACTTGGGCCAGCTTGCTCAGGAGTTTTGGGAGCCTTGAGCCTGCCTAGAAAGATACAATGTTAGCTCCCCTTACTTCAAAGTTGCCCTTCTCTGTTAAATTCCTGGGACTTCCAGTCCTGGACACAATTTTTGCAGGCAACAAAATGTTCCTGGGAATGATGGATTTTAACATGCTCCAGAGTCCTTTCAGAAGGGGTCATTTCCCTTGGCCGGGCACAGTGGCTCATGCCTGTAATCCCAGCACTTTAGGAGGCCAAGGCAGGCAGATCACCTGAGGTTAGGAGTTCGAATCCACCCTGGCCAACACGGTGAAACCCCATTTCTACTAAAACTAGAAATATTAGCTGGGCATGGTGGCAGGCACCTGTAATCCCAGCTACTTGGGAGACTGAGGCAAGAGAATCGCTTGAACTCAGGTGGCAGAGGTTGCAGTGAGCCGAGATCGTGCCACTGCACTCCAGCCTGGGTGACAGAGCAAGACTCCATCTCAACAAAAGGAAAAAGAAGAAGGTGGTGATTACCCAAGACCAGCACAGGGGGTATCTATTTAAAATACACTCATCTTCCTCCCATTTCTATGCTATTAATCACTTGTTAGGGCAACATGACATGCCAAGCATCCCCACTTCCCATGTATGTGTGTACCTTCCACTCTGAGCTTTTGCTGCCTAGGCCTCAGAAAACACCAGTTCACCACAATAGAACCAGGAGCAGGGATAGCTCAGCTTTTCTGAATACCATGCTTTGCTCAAGTCTGAACTTGAGGGCCTCTGCAGTACTAACATCCTGTGATAGCGTGTCCCATAACCACGAAAGAGCCTCAGGAGAGTCAAGTCCAGCTGCAGCTGCCCTGCCCCAAGTTACTGTCATTTCCTCTGTAAACAAAAAATATGTTGCCGTACCCATTAGTGTCAATCCAGTGGTTGTCTCTATCTGTCTAAATAGCAAAATCATAGAAATCAGCTGTTTTCTTTGCATAGGACAGCTAACCCATCTGTCTGTATGATTTTAACACTCACTAGAAAATCTAATCTTAAAACATTTGAATTCTAAACATGTAAAATGTGAGAACCTGCAATTTTGTAGACAGTGAAGTAATGGCTGCTATTTATAAATGGAATGTCTATCAAAATTACTGTTTATAAAATTCAGTTTTTGTAGGATTATCCAAGGAAAAATCACCTTGATTGAATGTTTCTCACTCATTAAACTTTGAAGAAGTAATTCATATCCAGTACTGTTTTTAATCACTTTTTAAAATATTAGGACCGAATGTTTGCAAGGAAACCAAAGTTTATTAATAATTTTTATATAACTAAAATAGATATGGAGGGATCTATGATTATATAAAAAGGGAGGGTTACTGAAGGAATTTTAGCAATATATTGATCCAAGAAAAGGAGCTGTTTTATAAATGATCATTCACTGTTCCTCTGGTTCTATGTATCTTTCAAAACATACCTTTACTGTTTAAAGAGAGTAAATAGAGAAAGTAAGATGGTCATACTTACTGACTTTATCTATTTAAGTTTGATGGAGATAAACTATATCTTGGCTAGTGGCTACTGTGTCTGTGAATTTAACAACTACTTCTTTAAGTCCTATTCAGTAGGGTTCTAGCCACTGCTTTTTTGTCATTTCTAGCCTCTGTTTTTTTCTTGTTTCCTTATAAAAGGGGTAATGACCAATTATTTTGTGTTTGCATTTCCATTCCTTTTTATTTCGCTTTTGTGTAGACTAATGATTGAATAGTCAAACTACTACTTTCAAAGAGCCCCAAGAACTTAATGACCCCATTTGTAACTGAGAAATGCCTCTTGTTTTAGTAATCATTCTATAAATGATACTGCTGGATTGATTGCCTTGGGTAGATAGCTGGAGGAATTGTTTTGGATAACACTAACAGGCCCATGTGAATTTATGTCTTAGTTTTATTTGCAATCTTGCTAAGTAAAATGAGTCTTTGTGTCTACTTTTTTATTAAAGTGAAGTACAGCAATAGCTAATATTAGGATAGGTGACATAAAGAAATAAAACATCCCTGACTAGTGAGTTAAGTACAAGATCTCTCTAAAAATGTATTCAGATGAAAATCTATCCTCATTATCCATATAGAAACAATAAAAAATGAATTTGTGAACACGGCATAATTCTTGTTAGGTACTAAAGAGATTTATCATTTTAAACAATTTACACACCACTGCAATTCTGCTTCAAAGGGCAGAGATACTTTCAATTGGCCCAAAACTCATTCTAATATCAGTTCAGTGGAAAGAAATCTCAGTCTTTACTCTGGAAAGCTGCCCAGCTTAGGGTTGCCAGATAAAACAGAGGATACTTAGTTAAATATGAATTTCAACAATGTATAATTGTTAGTATAAGTATTATATGGCCCAAATACTGCATGAGACATACTCATACTAAAGTATTTGTTTATGTGAAATTCATATTTAACTGGGTATCCTGTGTTTTTACTTGGTAAGTCTGGCAACCCTAGCCCAGGCTTTCTCTGGTTTTTCAACGGGGCTCCCGAACTTTCTCTATTGGTTTAAGAGCCTGCTACACAAATAACAGGATCTTAACAACTGAGTAGGTATGTTAAGAATGTAGTTACTGGAGTCAGACTGCAAAAGTTCAAATCAGTGCTCTACTACTTAGGTGTGTGGTCTTGGATAAGTTTTTTGACCTCTCTAAGCCTGTTTCTTCATTTATAAAATGGGTTGAGTGGTTTATGAAATAATGCATATGAAGGGCTTTCACACTGTACTTGCATGTATGTATTCAAAAACAACTTATTTTCAATCTGGAGAAATGGGCTAGAAAACGCACAGCTGTTAAATGGGAACCGCTAAGTGGAAAGCCAAACACATGTGAAAAAAATAGAATCAGATTACAAATAGGACAACACATAGAAGGGAATGATGTTGCAATGCGGCAAACACAGTATTTAGGATACATACCTCTACAAAAATGCAGTGTAGAAAGTAACCTGGTTTAAAGAAAGAAAAGAACTTGGTTTGGCCCTGTTGAGAGGAATTGTCCAGTTCTGGGCTCCAGTTTTAAAAAGGAAAAAATTTGAAGAGGCTAGAAAGAAAACAAAATGTTAAAACCAAAAAGGAAAATGTATATAAGAAATAAAGGGATCTGATTGATCCCAGAAAAGGCAGAAGAGAAATTTAATGACTTCACAATTTTAAAAGTTACATAATGGTAGCTAAAAGAAGGAAATTCGCTTGACTAAAGGAGTATTTTTAAATAATTAAAATCAGGCTTGCTTAAGTTTCAAATAGGGAGCAGTTGTTACCTGCAAATAGAAAATAAATTTTCTTCTCCGATGGTCTGCAGAAATTGGGAAGACTCTGTGCTGTTTGGGATAGTTTCAATGTCATTCTTTGTGTGAAACCTCCCTAGGTTTTCCCTAGGGCTAGGCTTCTAGAGTCTATATAGACATTTCAAAGGCCAGATGTGACAGCATGTTTGCCAAGGGCTTGCTGCCATGGGCTACTCTACCTGAATTCATGTAAACTGGGACATGGCCATTATTTCTCCATTTCTCTTTAGAGCTAAGTAAACAGGCAAAGTAATTTTCTATTTTATTTTTTTATCCCCCCAAAAGAATCATAGTAGGCTCAGAAGGAAACACTTTAAATCCATATATGTTTTTATCATAATTTGGTTTTATTCCAGACTATGAGAGTGTTTTAAAAACTTGATAGCATAAGCATACTAGATTTTAGATTGTTTATAAAATCTGTTTCTCTGGGCAGTTGGCTTTTTCATCTTTCTCTTTTCCCCTTTGTCTTTGCAAATTATTGGAGCAATTTAAAGACAATTACTGGTGATGAAATGATTTTGGACTTGCATTTTTCAAGGATTAGGTAGTAGGAGAGGATGAAAGGTTAAATTGGATGGTTGCTGTCCCAGGAAGAGGAGGAAGAAACTAAAAAAGAAAATAAGGGAACAAGTGAAATAAACGTAATTCAAAAGTACAACTAAGAAGAATTTGGAATGTGAGATGACCATGGGACTGGGGGCACCATGATCTTTTTGTCACCATTTCCATTTTCATAAGATCACAGAATGTCAGAGATGAACAGTATCTTAGAACTAAATCTTAGAAATAAATCCGCAATAAAGCCTGTCTTACTCAGCCTGGTCTCTCCCAGGGTTCCTTTACAGAGTAATGCCTCAATAAATGTTCACTGAATGGATAAGGGGGTGGAAGGATGACCTTGCCTTGTAATTCAAATAACAGAGGCCCAATCTAGTAAATAAAGCTATAACTACTTGTTGTCATAGTAACCTAACACCTGGGTTATACATTCCCTAGATCTGTGAGGTATTTACGGTTTTAAAAATGTTTTCCAAATAGTGCATCATTTGAACTATTTCATCTCACCCAATCCTTCCTCTACACATCCTGTCACCGTGATCCCCTCTGTCCTTCCCGTCACTCACTGCTTGCTCGCTCCTTCCTACCTGTGTCTCTAGAGCAAGCATTTATGATGCTCACACCACAAAGGGACATTCTGGTCATTTTAAATTTTTTATCACTTTGGTTGGAGTAGAAATGTGTCAAATCCAGAGACATTTTATTTGAACACCAGTTACTCCTAATGTCGGCAGGTCTAGTTTGCAAATAACCCAGTTAATGTGTACTAGCGTAAATGACCAGAGACTTCCCAAAAAGAAGTCCCTTATTTTAAGAACCTAAGGTTCTGCCTAACGTGATTTTCCTAGAGCAGATGTGAAATTCCGTCTCCGTTCCTGGGAGTCGGGGAAAAATTGTGAGGAGAGAGTAAGAATATTGCTCCTTCCAGAAAGTTCTAATAAGCCCTATCACCTCAAGACAACCTGGAGAACAAATATTAGCTGTTTCTCTAATATAATAGCATCGCGTTTCATTAATGTTTGAGAATCAACAGTAATTGCAGCCAAGAATGCTTACCTTAACAAAATTGATCTCCTTCTCCTTGCCCATAGTATCTACTATTTCAACCCCCATTTAGCATTCTGCGTTAATCTTTGTATGGTCTGGCTCCTCCGGAGGGAGACTCAAGAATCAAACTCCGGGCGTTGTGGCACACGTCCGTAGTCCCAGCTACTCTGGAGGTGGAGGTGGAAGGATTGCTTTGGCCCAGGAGTCCAGGACTAGTCTGGGCACATAGTGAGAACCCATCTTAGAAAAAGAATCCAACTAAATGTGCTGAGCTCCTACTAGAGCATCTAAAGCTACCTGTGGGCCAGGCGCCGTGGCTCACACCTGTAGTCCCAGGTACTCAGGGGGCTGAAGCAGGAGAATCGCTTGAACCCAGGAGGTAGAGGTTGCAGTAAGCCGAGATCGGGCCACTGCACTCCAGCCTGGGTGACAGCAGGAGACTCTGTCTCAATAATAATAATATCAATAATCACGCTATATAATAATTATCGTAATAATAGTATATAATGTATCCTATATTAATAATTATGCTATGTAATAATCAGAGTCATAATAACAGTAATAATCATGCTGCCTGTGCCCCGATGAGGCAGCACTGGCCGCAGGTGGCCGCTAACCCCTTGAAATACAGACGGCCGGAATTGCCACACATGCAAGTCAACACTACACTGGGTTTCAGAAACACGTACGATTTTCAAAAGTATTAAAACATCGCATTTAGTTTTTCTATTGATTGCACGTCGAAATCTTACTTTGGATATATTGGCTTAAATAAAGTATATCATTAAAATGTTTAAACTTATGGGCCTATGAGAAACTTACAAAATTACACAGGAGGTCGCGCTATATTTCTCTTGGACAGCACTGATCTGAAGGATGACAAAAATTAAGAAACGTTTGAATCACGCCGTGTCTTTAGGGAAAAGAACAGTTTCCTTTCATATTGCTTACGGGCTCCTCGCAAGAACCATCTGAAAGAGAAAAGCCCTGGCTCCCGCCCCAGTCACTTCTAATCCTGGTTCCCCGCGCCCAGAAAGCCAGGAACGGGCAAGCCTGGTAAGGCATTGAAAGGGAACAGGACCCCCCGAGTACAGGATGCGTTTTTGCCCCCACAAAAGTCCCTTGTGGGTGGGGGACGGCAGCTGCTGAGGCTCAGGAAAGAGGAGAGCACACGGAATGCGGCCCTCAGAGGCAGGCACGCAGGACGTCGGCTCCCAGGCTCCTCCTTTCCAGATTCGCGAGTGACCTCCCCAAGATGGCCGTCGCCGGGGCGGGGAAGGGGGGGGGTTCTCCGCGCTACACGAGTGTTGATTGGGTGAGACGACTCGATACTGAGCAATGATTGGTTAACACACGGCGTGAGCTGGGCGGAACTGGAAGAGGGTAGAACCTGGGGCTGCCGTGGACTTGGGGCTAGGCGTCGGTCCCCGGGGGATGTGGAGAGTTGGCAGCATGTCGGCAGAGCTGGGAGTCGGGTGCGCACTGCGGTCGGTGAACGAGCGCGTGCAGCAGGCGGTGGCGCGGCGGCCGCGGGTGAGGAAGGAGGCTGCGTGGGGACAGTGGGAGGACGCCCTGAGGAAAGGGACACCTGCGTGGGAATGGGTCGTCACGGTGACGCAGAGGGGTCTCCCGAAGAGGCGGGACCCGTCGGCCGCCGAGGGCCACCAAAAAGCTAGCGAAGGGTTTCCCCAGCGTCCTTGCCCTGAGTCTGGTAGGTTTCTGGAGATTGGCTTCGTTGGAGGAGAGGGTACTGCTACCTCAGGAAAAAGACTTAGTGTCCAGGCATCGTGGCCACTTGTAAACCGCGTCGAAACGCGTCGTTTCGGGGTCGACAGCCTTGGCGGACGTGAGGGGGGCCAGGCCTGTGCCCACGGACAGTAAGGGCGTCGGGGGTACAAGAGCACCCCGCGGAGGCCAGATCCTCCCGAGATCGCGAGTGTGGCAGCGTCTCAGCTGCTAAGTGCCCGGGAAATGCCAGTGCCACCCGCAGGCTGAGATGAGGGTGGACTGGCCGGACTTCACTGGCACCGCAGCGGCACTTGTTTGTGGGAGCAGGAGGGAGCAGTCCAATCCCATGCCGGTTAAGGGGAGATTTCGTCTTTTCTGTATGTATTTTTTTACCTCCTCTTGGACTTTGATTAGACCAAGAATCAAAATCTGCCCACCTCAGTGCAAGTTTAAGCTGAATGGTGTGGAATGAGATGGACCTGAACATGGATGTCATGGGTTTCTCTGATCGAGCATTTATGCTGGCTGAAGACAAGACCTGTATTATGGTCTTTCCTTGACTGATTATTTCTTAGACATTACCTTGAACAAGTCAGGTAACTACTGTGGCCCTCAGTATTTCCCTCCCTGTAAAAGCAATGCAGTAATGTCTGAAAGCTCTGAGCTCCTTTCTGATGTTAATATTCTGTGATTCTTGGTCATTCTCCAAGAAAAATGTAGGACTTCCCCTAACAAACATCACCCTGGAGGTTCTCTCGGAAACACTCAGGCACATGGGCTGCCTGTTCGGGTGAGTCTGAAAAACATCAATTATCAGCATAATCCCAGTAGTCACGAGTCGGCCTCAAAAGAGGCTGGTTATGCATCCCTGTGGAAGGAAGGAAGAGGAGGCATTTTTCTAATTGTCAGTCAATTAGAAAATGTCCTTGAGAACACTGTGATTCTGTGAAAACTCCAGGGGGTGATAGATACAGGAAGACTGAATCATGCAAGGATAAATGAATCTCTTCTCTTACTGTTTCTGTGTGGATTGAGTCAGCAGAATGCATAGAACCCCTGCTCTTTGTGTAGTGGTCATGCAAGGATGTCAGATAAGTCTAATCCTCAGTCCAGAATTTTGTGTTGCAGTCTTAGTTCTGCCATTAGTTCTTTTCTTTTCTTTTCTTTTCTTTTTTTGAGATGGAGTCTCACTCTGTCACCCAGGCTGGAGTGCAATGATGTGATCTCAGCTCACTACAACCTCTACCTCCCAGGTTCAAGTGATTCTCCTGCCTCAGCCTCCCGAGTAGCTCGGATTGCAGATGCCCACCACGAAGCCTGGCTAATTTTTTGTATTTTTAGTAGAGACAGGGATTTCACCATGTTGGCCAGGCTGGTCTCAAACTCCTAACCTCAGGTGATCCACCCACCTCGGCCTCCCAAAGTGCTGAGATTACAGGGGTGAGCCACTGTACCTGGCCGTGCCACTGGTTCTTAATTCACAGATTGAACAATCAATTACTTAGTTACCTAAGCGGGCCATTTGTAGGGTAAATGGGGCAGTGTTATTATGGTGTAATGATACACTAGGACCAGGATGAGTTACCAAAACTGCTAACATTAGGGTTTTGGAAGCCAGAAGTGACCTCTCTTTTGCTCAAAGAGTACAGCCTTCTATTAATGAAGTGATTCTTAAGCCTCCAACATTGGTATATCTGAGTCATTTGGAGAGATTGTTGAAAAGTAAATTATTGGCTGGACACGGTGGCTCCCACCTATAATCCCAGCACTTTGGGAGCCCAAGACTGGCAGATCACGAGGTCAGGAGTTCAAGATCAGCCTGACCAACATGGAGAAACCCCGTCTCTACTAAAAATACAAAATTAGCTGGGCAAGGTGGCACATGCCTATAATCCCAGCTACTTGGAGGGCTGAGGCAGGAGAATCACTTGAACCTGGGAGGCAGAGGTTGCAGTGAGCCAAGATCACACCGTTGCACTCCAGCCTGGGCAACAAGAGTAAAACTCCATCTCAAAAAAAAAAAAAAATTCTCACCCAGGTGATGCTGATACAGTTGGTCCAAGACCACACAAGGAAATGCTGCTTTAACTGGCCCCCAGCTCTCCTGAGAGAGAAATTTCTTCTGCTAAATACTGACATCGCTAACATATTAGACTGAGATGCCATGTACCCAAAAAACATTTGGTCACCACTATTTGATATTGATCTGCCTACAGTGTTGAAAAAATGGATCTTAGCTAATGCCAATTTGAGATCAATGCCTGTCTATACAGGATCTATTATATGGGATTCGTTGGGATAATATTCCCAAACATTCACTCATATGTTTCTTTCCCTCTCGGCAGGATCTCCCAGCCATCCAGCCCCGGTTAGTGGCTGTCAGCAAAACCAAACCTGTAGACATGGTGATCGAGGCCTATGGTCATGGGCAGCGCACTTTCGGCGAGAACTATGTAAGAGCCCTTTCCTGAAGTGCCTTTGGAAGCATCGTGATTGCCAGGCTTCTGACTTGTTCTGTTTTTACCTTTTAGGTTCAGGAACTGCTAGAAAAAGCATCAAATCCTAAAGTAAGTAGATAGTTGAATTCTTTAATGTATATCTAAATCGTGGCTCTTTAGTTGAAAATTAGACCCATCTTGGTGGCTGAGCTGTAGAGCAGCTTTAGGATGGTTGACTTTAGATTGGGCTGGGGGCAGAAATGTCAGCTTTCACCTTGAGTCCCAAATAATTATCAGCTAGATTTTTCTCTTTGTTCAGACTATCGTTTTCTCCTTGGTGGCTGTTTGGAAATGGTGGTTTCCGGATCTTGCTGTAATTTTGGATCTTTTCAAGATCTGAAAGCTTATCAGTTCATCTCTGACAGCCGGTGTCTGAAAAATGGAGGAAATTGATGGGAACAAGGAAGGGAAACAGAACAAAAGCTTTATTTTAGACTTTTCTCTATCCTTTTACCTCATTAGGAGGCCGGTTGAAGATTGTGATAGTTTATTACATTTAAGGATCAGAGAGTGAATGTGAAAGGTGACAGGGAATGCGCAAGGTGTTGGAGGCAGCAAGGCATCTGTAAAAATCTAAGTTACACATGGTTACCTTTTCTCTTCAGATTCTGTCTTTGTGTCCTGAGATCAAGTGGCACTTCATTGGCCACCTACAGAAACAAAATGTCAACAAATTGATGGGTAAGATAAAACACTAAATATGAAGACAAAATTGCTCTGTTATTGTATTGCTTGTACTACCGTCTCTGGAAGAGAGAGCAACTTTTAGACTATCCCTACTTCACCATTTGTTTTTGGAATTTCTTTCAGAAAGCCTGAGTTCTTAATACAAGGAGAAAACATCATGCCAAGAACAGAATATATTCACAGTTGTCTGGCTTATACTTGGAAACCTGCCCTACCTCATGTTTATTATTATTTGGTTGTCTTTCAGAAAAATTATAAAGAATTGCAGTCCATAAATTTTTTTAACCAGCAAAAGAGATGTTTCTGTTCTTTTTCCTTTAAATAAAAGGCTGCAGTAAATAAAATACAGTACAGCAAAGTAACTACAGTAAAGTAAAATTAAGAATTGTAGTAACATAGGCCAGGCACGGTGGCTCATGCCTATAATCCAGCACCTTGGGAGGTGAGGCAGATGGATCACTTGAGGTCAGGAGTTCGAGACCAGCCTGACCAACATGGTGAAATCTCAACTCTATTAAAAATGCAAAAATTAACCTGATGTGGTGGTGCATGCCTGTAGTCCCAGCTACTTAGGAGGCTGAGGCAGGAGACTGGCTTGAACTCCAGAGGTGGAGGTTGCAGTGAGCCAAGTTCACGCCACTGCACTCCAGACTAGGTGACAGAGCAAGAATCCATCTCAAAAAAAAAAAAAAAGATTTATAGTAAAATAAAATTAGGAAAGACATGGAGGCTGGGCCCAGTGGCGCATTCCTGTAATCCCAGCACTTTCAGAGGCCAAGGTGGGAGGATCACCTGAGGTCAGGAGTTTGAGACCAGCCTGGCCAACATGGCAAAACACATCTCTACTAAAAATATACAAAAATTAGCCAGGCATGGTGGTATGCATGTGTAATCCCAGCTACGTGGGGAGGATGAGGCAGGAGAATCACTTGAACCTGGAGGCAGAGGTTGCAGTAAGCTGAGATCACACCACTGCACTCCAGCCTGGGTGACAAAGGAGACCCTGTCAAAAAACAACAACAATAATAATAATGAATTTTAAAAGAACAACTAGCAGATTTGATCACACAAAATTTAAAGCTTTATGCATGTCAAAGCAAAAGGGAGGCACAGAGTGGGAGAAAAATAATATTTTTGAGGAGGGAAGAAGTTAATGTTCAGAAAACGTAAAGAGCTACAAATCTTTTTGTTTAATCTACGGGAAAAAAAATAGGCAAAAACTGAGGCAGTTCACAAGGGGTAAAAATACAAAAGTCCAGTAATCAAATGAAAAACATTCATCCTCAAACAGAGAAATACAAAGTAACTTTCACAAATCAGGTTTGTAAAAACTCAAAAAGACTGCTTCTAAGATCCACTGTTTTGAAGGAGTGATTAATGCGTACTCCTTCATCTTACCAGGACTCTAAAACCGTAGTCTTAGAAAAGCCTAAAGATTCCGTCAGAAAACTATTATAACCGAAAAACAAAGTCGGTAACATTGCAGGATACAGAATCAATATACAAAAATCAGTAGCATTTCTATATGCCAACAGAGAATGATCTGGAAAAGAAATCAAGAAAGTAATCCCATTTACAATAGCTACAAATGAAATACCTAAGAATAAACTTAGCCAAAGAAGCAAAAGCTTTCTACAATGAAAACTATAAAACATTGATGCAAGAAATTGAAGAGAGCATGAAAAATAGAAAGATATTCCATGTTCATGTATTGGAAAAATCAATTCATGAATTGATTTTTTGATGTATTATAAAATTTGATGTATTGTAAAAATGTCCTTATTACCCAAAGCAGTCTACAGATTCACTGCCATCCCTATCAGAATACCAATGACATTCTTCACAGAAATAGAAAAACACAATCCCGAAATTTATATGGAACCACAAAGACCCACAATAACCAAAGCCATCCTGAGTAAAAAGAACAAAACTGGAGGAATCACATTACCTGATATAATCAAATTATATTGCAGAGCTATAGTAACCAAAGCAGTATGATACTGGCATAAAAAGAGACACATATACCAATGGAACAGAATAGAGAACCCAAAAGTAAATTTGTACTTCTACAGAGGACTTATTTTCAACAAAGGTGCCAAGAACATACACTAGGGAAAGGACAGTCTCTTCAATAAATGCCACTGGGAAAACTGGATATCCATATGCAAAAGAATAGAACTATACTCCTATCTCTCACCATATACAGAAATCAAATCAAAATGGATTAAAGACAAATCTAAGACCTGAAACTACTCAAAGAAAACATTGGGGAAACTCTCCAAGACATTAGACTGGACAAAGATTTTTTTTTTTTTTTTTTTTTTTTGAGACAGGGTCTCACTCTGTCACCCAGGCTGGAATACAGTGGCATGATCTCAGCTCACTACAACCTCCACCTCCTGGGTTCAAGCAATTCTCCTGCCTCAGCCTCTCAAGTAGCTGGGATTACAGGCGTGTGCCACCACACCCAGCTAAGTTTTGTGTTTTTAGTATTGAGATGGAGTTTTACCATGTTGGCCAGGCTGGTCTCAAACTCCTGATGTCAAGTGATCCGCCCACCTCGGCCTCCCAAGGTGCTGGGAATACAAGTGTGAACCACTGCACCCAGCCTTGTTTGAAATACGTAAAGGTGATGGGAAGAGGGAGGGGGAAGGAGCCAGCAGGCATAGAAGGGGCAAGAAAGCCTAACAGAACTGTGTTGTTTTGGTGCCATTTTCCTCTCTGGATAATCCATTATACTCATTCAACCTCATGGCTCAATTCATTTCCATAAAGGCTTCTTGAGGCCAGATGCAATAACTCACACCTGTAATCCCAACTCTTTGGGAGGTCAAGGTAGGAGGATCACTTGCAGTCAAACATATATATGTGCATTTTCTTCCTTTCTTTTTTTTTTACTTTTTAAATTATTTTTTGAGACAGAGTTTCGCTCTGTTGCCCAGGCTGGAGTGCAGTGGCACCATCTCTGCTCACTGCAACCTCCACTTCCCAGGTTCAGGGATTCTCCTGCCTCAGCCTTCCAAGTATCGTATCTGGGACTACAGACACCTGCCCTCACACCTGGCTAATTTTTTGTATTTTTAGTAGAGACAGGGTTTCACCTTGTTAGCCAGGATGGTCTTGATCTCCTGACCTCATGATCTGCCTGCCTTGAACTCCCAAAGTTCTGGGATTACAGGTGTGAGCCACCATGCACAGCCGTTTTTTTGGTTTTTTTTTGAGACAGTCTTGCTCTGTCACCCAAGCTGGAGTGCAGTGGCGTGATCTCAGCTCACTGCAACCTCTGCCTCCTTGGTTCAAGGAATTCTTCTGCCTCAGCCTCCCAAGTAGCTGGGATTACAGGCATGTGCCACCATGCCCAGCTAATACTTGTATATAATAGAGACAGGGTTTCACCATGTTAGCCAAACTCCTGGCCTCAAGTGATTCGACCACCTCAGCCTCCCCAAGTGCTTGTGTTACAGGCATGAGCCACCACGCCCAGCCACACCCAGCTAATTTTTGTATTTTTTGGTAGAGACAGGGTTTTACTGTGTTGGACAGGCTGGTCTCAAACTCCTAGCCTCAAGTGATCTGCCCTCCTCGGCCTCCCAAAGTATGGAGATTACAGGTGTGAATCACTGCACCCTCCCTGAACAAAGCTATCTTGAGTAAATACTCCAAAAGCACAGGCAACCACAGCAGAAATGGAGAGATAGGATCACATCGAGTTAAAAAGCTCTTGCAAGCTGGGCACAGTGGCTGATGCCTGTAATCCCAGCACTTTGGGAGGCCGAGGCAGGTGGATCACGAGGTCAAGATATCGAGACCATCCAGGTCAACATCGTGAAACCCCATCTCTACTAAAAATACAAAAACTTAGCTGGGCATGGTGGTGCATGCCTGTAGTCCCAGCTACTCGGGAGGCTGAGGCAGGAGAACTGCTTGAACCCAGGAGGCAGAGGTTGCAGCAAGCCAAGATCACGCCATCACACTCTGGCCTGGTTAACAAGAGCGAAACTCCATCTCAAAAGAAAAAAAAAAACATTAGCCAGGTGTAGTGGTAGGCGCCTGTAATCCTAGCTACTTGGGAGGCTGAGGCAGAAGAATCACTTGAACACAGGAGCAGAAGTTGCAGTGAGCCAAGATTGCACTGCCCTCCAGCCTGGGCGACAGAGTGAGACTCCGTCTCAAAAAAAAAAAAAAAACAAAGCTCTTGCAGAGCAAAGGAAACAACGAAGTGAAGAGACAACTCAGAATAGGAGAAAATATTGGCAAAGTACCCATCTGAAATACTTGCACATAGCACAAAGTTCTATATCCAAGCTTTGTTTTTGTAATAAAAAAATAAGAAACAATCTAATGTGCGTCAACAAGAGGAACAGTTACATAAACTGTGATAATCTGTCCTGCGGAATGCTGCAGTGTTTTAAAAGTACCAGTGAATTTGTGATACTGATGTGGAAAAAAAAACTCCAAGCTCTGTAGTTCTTACTAGAAGTAAGCAACCGTAGAATATTTAGTGTGATCCAATTTGTATGATTTTTAAAAACAGAAGAAAAGAAATTATACATTTGTGTGTATGTGTGCATGTGTATTTGGTTGGATGAAGATATGCTGAAACAGATCTGGAAGAATTAACATCCCTAATATAATAGTGATATAGAGGATATGACTACTTAAATCCCAATTATCAATAGAAATCTGAAATTAACTATAATCAAGTCTTTATCATTTCTTGATAATTAGCTATAATCTGCCCTAAAGACTGAGGTAAATTTTACTAGCATCTCCACCTAATGACTGGGGGCAAGACAGTGTTCATAGCGCTTATAACTGTATAACAAATATCTGCTTACTCCAGATTTCTCCCCCAGTTGGTAATTAGGGTGAGGGGCTTTGACTTTCTACTGCATATGCTTCTATATTGCTTAATTTTCTTACATCAAGCATGTATACTTTTTGTCATTTTTTCAAATTTATATTTTTTTCAGTAAAGTAACCTGAGCTGAAATTCAGTATTAAGAATGTAAAGGCCAGGTGTGGTGCCTCACACCTGTAATCCCAGCACTTTGGGAGGCTGAGGTGGGCAGATCACCTGAGGTCAGGAGTTCAAGACCAGCCTGGCTAACATGCTGAAACCTCGTCTCTACCAAAAATACAAAAATTAGCTGAATGTGGTGGCGCATGCCTGTAATCCCAGCTACTCGGCTGAGGCAGGAGAATTGCTTGAACCCAGGAGATGGAGGTTGCAGTGAGCCAAGATCGTGCCATTGCACTCCAGTCTGGGTGACAAGAGTGAAACTCCATCTCAAAAAATAAAAAAAGAATGTGAAGTCACCTTTCTGCATCTTAGTATCCCCTTCTGTAAAATAGGGATAACAACAGTGCTTTGTGAACTGTGGTGAAGATTCAAAAGAAATAATACATATAAAGTGATTCACATACTACCTGGAGGATTTCTGTGTTCAGTTAAAGTAAGCTACTGGTGCAGGCTCTTTTGTCACCATTGTTGTGAATTAGCTGAAGCAAAGCTGGTGCTTCATTTCACATGCATCTTTGAAAAAGAAGAGGGCTTTATGATTCAGTGTCTCACTTAACTTTCAGTGTTGGGGTCATTGGGTTTTTTTTGGTTTTTGGTTTTTTGTTCTTCTTGTTGTTGTATTTGAGACAGTCTTGCTCTGTCGCCCAGGCTGGAGTGCAGTGGTGTGATCTTGGCTCACTGCAACCTCCACCTCCTGGGTTCAAGCAATTCTCCTTCCTCAGCCTCCCAAGCAGCTGGGACTACAGGTGTGCCCCACCATGCCCGCTAACTTTTGTATTGTTAGTAGAGACAGTTTCATCAGATTGGTCAGGCTTGTCTGGAACTCCTGACCTCAGGTGATCCACCCCCCTCAGCCTCCCAAAGTGCTGGAATTAAAGTGTGAGCCACCGTGCCCAGCCAGTGTTGGGGTTATTGTGATGTCCTTATTGATTAAGAATATCCTCAGCCCAGAAAGTTGAAGAATGTGGTGATATGCCGGGGAAGCATCTTGGCTTCCACTGGTCATCCTTTCTTCATTGTCATCCTGACCTGTTTCTCTCAGTGTGAACTGAGACACAGATCGAGCCTGTTATTAGGAATCTGTTCATTAGCAGCTTCTTGAAGCATATTGATCTAGGTACTGCCTGATCATGTATGTCAGCGTTTCCCTTATTTACCTTTGCTGATTAGCCAGGGATGGTCTGACATTTGAATTTGTATCTAGTAAAACTCACATTTGTCTTCTGAGAGGAACTGAGATTTAACTGTGTTTTTCTTTTCCTGGCATATTTTTTCCTCTACCAAGTAAGAGATTTGTTGCATGTTACTTGCTTCAATAGAGTGTATAAGGAATACTACCTTGCCTCTGTCTCATTACAGCTGTCCCCAATCTCTTCATGCTGGAAACAGTGGATTCTGTGAAGTTAGCAGACAAAGTGAACAGTTCCTGGCAGAAAAAAGGTTCTCCTGAAAGGTTAAAGGTTATGGTCCAGATTAACACCAGCGGAGAGGAGAGTAAGTGACTAGACCTGAACTGTAGATTATTCTTCCCTTAGGATGGTTGAAGCTCAGGGAGAATGGGTAGGCCCAAGTGTCTAATGGAGGAGGTTGTGGAAACAAATCACAGGATCACAGGCCTCTAAGTAGGCTGTTTTTTGTATGATCTAGATAGCGTAATGACATGCAAGCCAGTCTTTATATTATTATTTACTACGTCATGGTTCATTATATCTTAATTTTAGGGGAAGAAGGATGGGGAGTGAAGAAGGGGATTGTGACTTTATTTTTTTGTTGTTGACATTGTTTTCTTTTTGAGATGGAGTCTTACTCTGTCACCTAGGCTAGAGTGCAGTGGTGGGATCTCAGCTCACTGCAACTTCTGCCTCCCAGGTTCAAGCAATTCTCCCCGGCCTCCCAAAGTGCTGAGATTAAAGGCATGAGCCACTGTGCCTGGCCTGGGATTGTGACTTTCATCTGAAAAATCCCCAGAGGTCACTATCACTCCTGCAAGGAGTATTTTAAATTTATATGTAAATACTCTTAGGTCTTAAAAAAAAATTACTAAATGTTACATTGAGAGAGAATGGAATATAATTACTGTGAGTGGGCTGGGTGCGATGGCTCACACCTGTAATCCCAGCACTTTGGGAGGCTGAGGCAGGTGGAACACCTGAGGTCAGGAGTTCAAGACGAGCCTGGCCAACATGGTGAAACCTCATCTCTACTAAACTTACAAAAATTAGACAGGCATGGTGTACCCATAGTCCCAGCTACTCAGGAGGCTGAAGCAGGAGGATCTCTTGAGCCCAGGAGGTAAAGGTTGCAGTGATCCGAGATTGCGCCATTGCATTCCAGCCTGGGCAACAGAGCAAGACTCCATCTCAAAAAAAAAATTTACTGTGAGCACCAGTCAATGAATATCTTTATGGGGCTTGGATTAACAGTGTAACATAGTGTGAATAGAAGCATGGGCTTGAAATCAGACAGACCTTGGGTTTGAGCTTCACTACTTTCCAGTATTATAGCCTTGGATAAGTTGCCTAACCTCTCTGTACCTCAGTTTCCTTTTCTGGAAGCATATCATGATCATGCTTGCTTCAGAGTGTGTGGTTAGGATTGAACGTGGTAATCCAGGCAACGCTGTTAGCACAGAACCCTACACATAATTGTTAGAATTGTTAGCTATTTGTTAAGAATAAATGTATGCATTTGATTGCAACCATCAAAGCACCGGTATTCACCAAATCTTAGTACACAGGAGCACAGTAGGGGATCTGTTTTCTAGATAACAGTCTAGAGTCAGACTACCTGGGTTTAAATCCTAATTATCAATAGAAATCTGAAATCAACTGTAGATCAAGTTTATATTTTCTCATTTCTTGATAATTAGCTGTAATAAGCCCTGGTTAAAGACTGAAGTAAATGTTACTAGCATCTCTCCCTAATAAATGGGGGCAAGACAGTATCAATAGCTCTTATAACTGCATAACAAATGACTGACTGCCACAGATTTCTCCTCCAGTCATCAATTAGAAAGTTCAATTAAACTTTGCAAATACATCCAAAAATGTTTAACATGTACTTTATTTTCAATTTTTTGCAACTCTGTTAAATTAATAAACTACAAAAATTGTTGAGTTAGAAAAGTAATTCTCAGGTTCATCTGGCATTTTGGCAACGCGAATCTTCCTGGTATCCCCAAAAAGCAAGGTTTTTTCTTTTCCATGTCTCCTGTCTGTTCTCAGCTAAAATCCTGAGGTAGAGAAAAGAGAATCCAATTGATAGCTCTTTCCTTGAGAAATTCAGAATCTGACCAGAAGCAGAGCAACATAGAAAATCCCAAGCATATAAAGTTACTCTTTAGGACTTGAGGCTCTTTCAAGAGTTTCTCTTGCTGGAAGGCACCTCCTCTGTCATAAGGAAGGGATGAAAATGGAACCCTCCTCTGGCCATTTACCCTTGCAGTATACCTGTCTTCCGTTTTTTTCCATGAAGGTAAACATGGCCTCCCACCTTCAGAAACCATAGCCATCGTGGAGCACATAAACACCAACTGTCCAAGCCTGGAGTTTGTGGGGCTGATGACCATAGGAAGCGTTGGACATGATCTTAGTCAAGGACCAAATCCAGACTTCCAGGTATTGGGGGGTTGGGATTGCTCATGTGCTGAAGAAGCAGGGTGCGGGAGTGCTGCTACAGGGCCGACTGCAGTGGGGACTGCAGAGACATTCCAGACACTGCCTGCCGGGTGTTCTCTCCCTCTTCTGAACTCTTCTCAGAAGGAAAAGGGAAGAACAGGTTCCCCAGCCCCACAAACCTTTCCCAACTTAACTTGAAATTGGCTAAAACATAGTCTTTAGAGAATATGAGCTCATTCTTCCTCTCCAGTGACTAATAGTTTTCTTGAAAGTGGGATAGTTTGCAAAAAACCCTTTCAGTAACTTCTGACAATTTCAACAGGCCTTGAAATCATGAGAAATATATAACCGTTGTCAGAGAAGCTCAGATTCAGCCACTTTGGGGCATCATTAGAGAAGGCAGGAGTAAAATAGGTGTCATCTCTTTCTGTCAGCTGTTATTGTCCCTCCGGGAGGAGCTGTGTAAAAAGCTGAGCATCCCTGCTGACCAGGTTGAGCTGAGCATGGGCATGTCCATGGATTTCCAGCATGCGGTGAGTGTCCTGCCAGTGCCCTGCCTGCCTCAAGGGGCAGGGGTTGGGGGTCTGAGAGGCTGACGCAAGAGCAGATCTTTGCTGGAGAAACCTTGGAAATACCTCGGGGTGGCAGTAGGGTACTTAGTCTCAGGGTTCTCAGCTATTCCAGCATCTCGCAGTTCCCATGCCCTTTCTTTTTTGAAATGTGTAGAAATTATAGCCTGACATCTGAATTTTAAAATGAAATATAATTCCATAAGTATAATCTAAAATAAGAAATTAATTATAAATATAATTCCATAAATTATAAACATAATTCCATAAGTATAATCCAAAGGAAAATAGAATTTAAGCTATAATTTTTGGAAAGGCATTTTATTACATAAGTGCATGGGCGTGGCTATATAACAGCAAATCATAATGAAGCAGCCTGAGACTTTATCTTTTACTTTTGGAGACAGAATCTCACTCTGTTACTCAGGCCAGAGTTCAGTGGCACAATCTCAACTCACTGCAACCTCCACCTCCCAAGTTCAAGTGATTCTTCTACCTCAGCCTCCCAAGTAGCTGGGATTTCAGGTGCCCACCACCACACCTGGCTAATTTTTGTATTTTTAGTAGAGACGAGGTTTCGCCATGTTGGCCAGACTGGTCTCGATTCCTGACCTCAAATGATCCGCCCACCTTGACTTCCTGAAGCTCCCGGCCAAGGCTTCATCTTATGTGTAGGTTTACCAACAATCGTATATGTACATCAACAGCTGGAAATGTAAACTGATAGAGGTATGCTGGAGTGGCAATGCAAGTACATGATTTTCTGGAATAGCAAATAACTTGATAAAGTTTCAAAAATCAAAATATAAACTTGCACTCCTGGAAAATTGTATTTATTAAAACAGTGCAAAAATACATTGCATTTATAAGTCAAATGGAATTTGGTCACATAATCATAAGGATATTTTTTTCATCTGCCTGACCATGGCACATTGGAAAGGTGGGTGGGCTGTAAGACAACTCTTTGCTGTTTGTCTGCTTTCCACACTGGACGTCTGACATCCTTGACCCCCACCTAGCTGAGTGCCAGCCACACTCCCCAACCGCTGGAAACCCAGAGAAACCCCTACTTGTTTCCTGTATACACTCTCAGAGGTTGAACTGCCTCTCAGGAGAGCAACTGCCCCAGAGCCATCTTCGGCAGTGTTACTGTTCTTCATTGAAGGCTCCCAAGAGCCAGAATGGGAGCACAGCTGGGGCATTGGCTCCACTTCGTTATTTTAAACCTAATCCTCGATGCCGTCTCTTCTTTCCCAACAGATTGAAGTAGGATCTACGAATGTCCGAATAGGAAGCACCATTTTTGGAGAGCGGGATTACTCAAAGAAAGCTATACCAGACAGATGTGCAGCGGACGTGAAGGCCCCGGTGGAGGTGGCCCAGGAGCACTGAGCCAGGGCGTACTGAGAACACTAACTATGCACTAACCTAGGTTTTCAGTTTGATATTCCCTGTGTCCCAGCGCAGTCCTGCTCTCCTGTGACCTGCGGAGAGCACTAATGATCACGTGTGTTAATGAAACCATCTGTGCTTAGTCTCTGACATAGGAAGCTTGCTTCAAGCAGCGGCTTTGGATTGAGTTTGAGAAATTCAAACATTTCTGCAGAACAGATACCAAATCAATAGCCAGGAATCACGTTCACTGTTGAATTCTGCCCAGGAGCAGGAACTGGTCCATGAATGCCTTTTCCAGGTTAAAATTTGGTCACTGATGCCTATAATCGTAGAAGTCAGAGGGATTCCCCTCTTTCATCCCATTTTAATAGGAAATTCCTTATGGTTAACAACTCCCTACAAACTCCTACTACATCGCCTAAATTTCTGTTCTGCAATAAGGTGATTTCTGCCCCCAGATTATTCCCTAGCCAGTAGATATGGGAAGATATTCTCGACTCTAGAATAGCAGTATAGGTAACTTCAGGAAATGGCTCGGGCTAATTCTCCAAACACAAATTGTTGCTGGCCAGGCATGGTGACTCATGCCTGTAATCTCAGCAATTTAAAAGGCGAAGGCAGAAGGATCACCTGAGCCCAGGAGTTCAAGACCAGCCTGGGCAACATCAGGAGACCCCATCTCTACAAAAAATTTAAAAATTAACGTGGCATGGTGGCTTAGGTGGAAGAATCACTTGAGCCGAGGAGTTTAAGACTGCAGTGAGCTGAGATTGCACCTCTGTATTCTAGCCTAGGTGACAGAACCCACCTCAAAAACAAAAGAAAAATCTCCCAATAATCCATCAAGGCTATGATCTCTTGGGGAGTTCTTCATAGATTCTACCACCATTTCTTAAAGCAACCTGTTAATATGCAGATAATACCTCCCACCTTTTTTAAAGACAGCCTGTCTCTTTAAAAAAAATTAATTTGGTAATGAGAGCTTGTATCACTACTATTCTGTGGTATTCTTGAAATTAAGGGGTAACATAAGCAGGACTTAGGCATTTCTGACGTCATCCTGAAGAGACGGGGCTTCAAGTTTTTCCTCTGGTACCTACAGTGATGAGAATTTAATGTTATCTCTACTATAATCCTCCTTAGGATAATTTTTTTAAATCAAAGACCAGTGACTCTCATTACTCCTAAGAAATGAAAGATTCCTTCAAAGCCTGTTCAGGCACATGGTTTCAACAAAGCCTGCCTTTGACGTTCCTTATCCTGAGGAGCACTTTCCAGGCAAGGTTACAGCTTCCCCACTGTACTTACAAGCCAGAATTGTGCAACTCCTCTGGATCATTAATAAAGTAGCAAGATCTTCAGAAAGTCCCAAAACACCATTCTCCAATAGTTAACGGCAGATGGCTTCAGGATGGCTTGTTTTTTATGTTCTAGATGGCTTTTTCTCTTATTTCGTCAAGCCTGTCTTTGATTTTACAACTAACTTTCAAAACATGATACTGCTGCTGCTGAATGTACTTTTGTAAACTTAAACATTATGATTCCTGTACTGTTTCAATGAGAGCTACAGTGTGATATTTCAGAGTCTATTAAATAAAAATGTGAGTTTGAATTATACCATCTGTGCCAATTACAAAGCAATTAAAAGATTTATTTTTTATGATCTGGTGTAGTGAATGAATGTAACGGGAGGGGGTGTTGGAATCAACAGGAAGCAGCTGTGCCCATGCCTTGGCATCGCATCAGCCTGGCTTTGGAGGAGGACTTGCCTAGAGTCACAGACGCAGCCAAAGCTACCCCATGGATGATAGGGCTTCTGAACTTCTAAGGACAAGAAAAAGGACACTTCAGGAATTACAAAAATAGAGGTTACCCCTTGCTGCAAGGAACTTTTGAATTGCCTCTAGATGGCGACATTGGCTAACCTGAGGGCCAAGCACGGGCGCTCCACTGTCAGCAATTTACCCTGCAAGGGTTACTCAGCCTCATGGAGGCCAGAGGGGACATGAGTTTCCCAAGTGATACAGGTGACCTGCAGAGCCTCAGGAGTTCAACACCAGCCAGCCTGGGCAACATGGTGAAATCCTGTCTCTACCAAAAATACCCTTCAAAAAAATTAGCCAGGCATGGTGGCACATGCCTATGGTCCCAGCTACTCCAGAGGCTGAGGTGAGAGGATCGCTTGAGCCTGGGAGGCAGAAGTCACAGTGCACTGAGATCACACCACTGCACTCCAGCCTGGGTGACAAGGTGAGACCCCGTCTCAAAACAAAAACCCTGGCAAATAAGGAGGAAAGTCAGGGAAGGCTCAATTAGATCTAGTTAAGAGAAGGACACCAAAGTGTGTCCAAAGTGTCCCCAGCAGAACGGGATCTTTTGCCAAGAGAAAATTGAGCCAGGTTGTGAGTCTGTCTTTCGTTACACATGATAGGCGGCAGGTTGGGTTTCTTCCTTCTAGATTTTCATGAAAGCCTGTTCCTAGAGTTTGGATGGCTTGCTCTCGGATTGGGCCCACCCGTGCAGCCTCGCAGTCTCCCAATAGTCCATCAAGACTTTGGTCTCTTGGGGAGCTCCTCACAGATTCTATCACAGTTCTTTTGTTGTTGTTGTTGTCGTTGTCGTTGTTGCCGAGGCTGGAGTGCACTGGCGCCATCTCAGCTCACCACAACCTCCGCCTCCCAGGTTCAAGTGATTCTCCTGCTTAGCCTCCCGAGTAGCTGGGATTACAGGCATGCGCCACTGCGCCCAGCTAATTTTGTATTTTTAGTAGAGACAGGGTTTCTCCATGTTGGTCAGGCTGGTCTCGAACTCCCTTCGTCAGGTGATCCGCCTGCCTCGGCCTCTCAAAGTGCTGGGATTACAGGCATGAGCCACCACACCTACCCGTCTATCACACTTCTTAAAGCAACCTCTTACTACTCAAATTGTACCCCCCTTTTGTTCAGCATTGGTGACATATGCAGCACTAGTCTCTATATTCTCTTATTTCACCGTCACAACAGTTGGTAGGTTAGTGTAGGCTGATAGGCAATGTGTCTTTGTGGACGGGGTACTGGGGCCCAGAGAAGGTTCCATGTTCTCCTTGTGTGAGGTCAGGGTGAGTTGATGGCAGGACAAGAAATAAACTCAGGACTTGACTTTCTGGCCCAGAAAGTGGTCACTACTCCACACTGGTATCTTCTATCTCTACCTTTAATAATTGATAAGTGTGCCTGGTGCAGTGGCTCACGCCTGTAATCCCAGAACTTCGGGAAGTAGAGGCAGGCAGATCATGAGGTCAGGAGTTCAAGACCAGCCTGTCCAACATGGTAAAACTGCATCTCTACTAAAAATACAAAAATTAGCTGAGCATGGTGGCGCACATGTGTAATCCTCGCTACTCTGGAGGCTGGAGAATTCCTTGAACCCAGGAGGCAGAGGTTGCAGTGAGCCGAGATAGAGCCACTGCACTCTAGCCTAGGTGACAGAGCAAGACTCTATCTCAAAAAAAAAAAAAAAAAGAATTTTTAAGTAGCATATTCTTAGATGTTTAGATGTGCAGCTTTCATTTAAACGAGGCTTATTACCATAAAATAAGTGTGTGTTTCTATTCCAGTGGAATAGTTGAGAATTGATGCATCTTAATGTAGAACAAACTTTGAAACCACAGGCAGTGGGGGTGAGAAGGAAGGAGAGCGTGAAACCCAGCCATGAGTGGGACTGGCCTCCCCTCTCGTCATCCCATCTCCCTCCCAAGCACATTCCTCCTGAATCACACTGATCTCACAGGCTGTGGGGCTCAGAGTGTGCAAGCCTTGCCCTCCCCCTGAAGCTGGACCAGCAGCGAATTCTGTTCCCCAAGGCTAGACACACAGGAATGAGATCAGACGGGACATTCTTAAAATCCGGCACATCTTCATCCTTCAGAAAAGAAGTGGCCCTGTGCATCCCACCCACGCTTTGAAGGAGGAAGGACTCACCTACCAGTTCCTGGCTGCAGTAGGAATGCAGTGCCTTCAGTGGCACAAGGGGAAAGGATTTCTCTGGGAACTGTGACTGTCTTGACCATGAAATCAGTTGAATGCTATTACATCAGCCTCATGACTAAGGACAAAAGAATCTAAACTGTCTACCAAAACGTTTTACAAGTCTGTCCTCCCCTTAAGGAATACATAGGTAAAGAAAAGGGCTTCCTTTTCCACTCAGTTTGCACCAAGGTGTGTAAACTATGGCGCTGTGCAGTTGAGCAGCTCCTTACAAGGTAAGGGTCCTTAAGCTTAAGTTTCTTTTCTGTGATCACTTTGAGGCCTCAAGGGACTCGGAGCTGACACTTTTTTTTCCTGTGAAGTCCAGCACAGATCAGCAGAAATGGCACATGGTGGGGATAGCAGGGGGTGCTTTGGGCACTTTTCTTGTATTTAAAATAAATTTAGAAGCCCACATTCCCAAGCCTTGAGATCACAGGGAGCAGAGGCCACTCTGCGTGCCAGAGTGCCTTCTTGAATGGTCCCAACCGCACCAGCTGCCCAGAGACACCGCGCGCTAGCTCCGTGCTATTCCAGGCTGCCCAGAGACACCGCACGCTAGCTCCATGCTATTCCAGGCTAGCGTCTCAGCACCCGCCCTCCCAGCAGCCATGCCACTCTCCAGCCTCAGAGCTAAGCCTGACCCAGCTGCCAATCTCCAAAATAAAATCAATGTGTGACCTTATTCACCAGATGTACCGAAGAAACAAGCACAAACGAGGGCCAACTTTGAAGCCAAAAAGGGAAGATGAGAAGTGGGAGAGAGAGAAAGAGGAGGGAAAAAGAAACTTGGCTAGACATGAAAGGTGTCTTGTCTGTCTGTTCCCTATTAGGCGTAATTCTCTTGCAATCTGCAGGCTCCACATAATTCTCTTGACCAGAAACTCTCTGGAGAGATAGTGTCAGAAGAAAAACAAACAGAATAGCATCTTCTGACAGCAAAGTCACTTAAAAACCTATTTGGGAGGGAAGAAGAGAGATGTCAGCACCTCGGGGGAGGGTCCTTCTTCACAGCAGGCCACATGTGGAGTAACATTTGCCCTGGGATTGGACAAGGACAGGCAGGGGCCCAGGAGAGGGTAGACACGTGAGGGCAAGGCAGTCCCAGGAAGCAAAGGCCCAAGGCCTCTACCCTCCCAGCCCCTCTGATGCCCAAGATCTACCTCTCTGTGGATCCACACTAAATCGCACAGTGCTCGGCTTTGCACAGCCCCATGGTACACTGAGAGGAATCCAGAACTGCCTTAGAAGAAAAGGAGTTCCTTGGCTGGACTGGTGGCCCACGCCTGTAATCCCATTGTTTTGGGAGGCTGGGGCAGGAAGATTGTTTGAGGCCAGGAGTTCAAGACCAGCGTGGGAAACATAGCAAGACCCTGTCTCTACAAACAATATAAAAATTAGCTGGATATGATGGTGCAGACCTGTAGTCCCCGTGACTCGGGAGGCTGGGGTGGAAGGATGATTTGAGCACAGGAGATTGAGGCTGCAGTGACTGTGATTACACCAGCTGTGATGCACTCCAGCCTGGGTGACAGAGGGAGACTGTCTCTTAAAAAAGGGGAAAAAAAGGGGTTTCACTTTGTCAAAACTCCACTTTCCTACTGCTGCCGGCCACCAGCCAGAGGCTGAGAAGTCAGCTATTGCTGTAAGCCTGTGAAGCAGCGGCCAGCTCCCCAGGCAGCAAAGGCCTCTTCTCCCCAGCCCCTTTGACCTGCCTTTGAGCTAAGCAGTCTAGTCCTGGGGCAGCCAGGTCCCAGCCCCCACCCCTCAGGAGCCCAGTTGGGAAGGTTCTGGAGGAGTGGGGGAAGCAGGGCAGGAGAGGGCGGCCTTCTGTGCTCAAGTTTCTGGGGCAGGCATCCTGTTATAGGAGAAAACTTTTTTTTTTTAAGGAAGAAAAACAGAAAGAAGCAAGAGCTTTTCCCGGCTTTTTCGGACTTGTTTATTACCAAGATATCTGATTTCAGCAAAGGAAACCGGCACTGGAGCAAGGTTTTTATTGGCCGTGAGCAACAGGAATTCAGGGTTTGCCTTTGATTTGGCTTCCCCAGAACACGAGGCACTGAGGGTGCTCGCTGCTTTGATGGAGCAGCCCAGGACTTTGGGGCCCCTCAAATTCCCTGTTTTCTGCAGCATTGACTCCAAGTCCTGTTGGAGGCAGAGGGTGGAGCGAGCGGTCAGAGAGGAAGGCGGCCTCGTAAATGTTTCAGATAAATCAAAATAGAGGACAGTAGTTGCAGAGTTCTGAAACTAGAGCCTGAGTGAGGGCCCTGGCCCACCCCGCTTCCCTGGGAGTGAGGGGCTGGAGGAGGCCGGGTCTGGTTTGCATGAAAGCGCCCCGTTCCAGACTTGTCTCTGACCCACGGAGATAGGCAAGCTGCAGTCGCAGGGCTGAGGCCTGATGGTTTCAATGTGTGGGGAGGATAAAGCCAGAGATTTGCAGGGGCCTCTGCCAGGAGCGCTCTTCAGCTGGGAGGGGCGGGGGCTCTGGGAGAGGTGAGCAGCTGGGCCACAGGCTCACAGAACTGCAGCTGATCCTCCAGGGCCCCCACAGACACCACCATGCAGAGAGCTGCTGTGCCAGGCCTGGAACCCCCGCCCATCTCTCTGAGCTGCGTGGCTGCCTCCCTCTGCTGGTTTCCCAGAAGCATTTCCTGCATGGAGAAAAGGGGACGGCATCCTCCTATTTGGGGGGCTCTGACTGAGCCCCTCTCTCTCATTCTCTCTTTTTTCCTCTTTGTATCCTGTGTCTATGTACTTTTCCCTCTCATCGTCCTTCTCATCTATCTCCCACAAACCACTGGTGACAGAAGACCCCCAAAGCAAAGAGCTTTAGGTGACTCTGTCTCGCTTTACTACTCTGGCTAGCCAGAAGTGTGAGACAGGAGCTGCTAGCACTGCAAGGTGGCCAGGACAAGGGGCTGGGACTTTGGGACCTGTGTCATTGCAGAGGGCAGCCCCTTGGCGGAACCCTCTGGCAGGGGACGGTGCTGCCAGCATACAGCTCCCGTCCTGCTCCAGGTTGGCGAGTGGGAGGCCTGGCCCAAAGGAGACACCTCCTCCCCTCCCAGGGTGTGGGGCTTCCCAGGCAGCTCTGTGTTCCCCCTCCTGACCAGTCACAGGCCTGTCTCCAAGACTGCGCACGGGCCCCAGCGCGGAGTGTGCTGTCCCCAGCACGGCTCAGCTCAGCTGTGAGGCCCTGGCTCATGCTGGCAGCCCTGGTGCTGGTTGGGCCTCTGAGCGGAGGCCCAGGGCCTGGGGCAGGGGTGGGGATGGGGAACAGGGCTCTCACTGTGTCTGTGTCAAGGAACCAGTCATCAAAAGGACTTTATTCAGTCACTTGGAGAACATGTTTACAGGGATAAGGGCTGCAGGAGTAAGGAAGTAGCCCATGATGGGTGTGGGGAGCTGCTACACACACACACACACACACACACACACACACACACACAGATACACACAGATATATACACAACAGATATACAGATACACACACAGATATATACACACATCCAGATACACAGATATACATAGACATAGATATACACACAGATACACAGATCCAGATACACACACACACATACACAGATGCAGATACACACAGTTACAGATACACGGATCCAGATACACACACAGAGATACCCAGATATAGATACACACAGATACAGATACAGATAACACACACACACACACACACACACACACACACACAGATATACAGAAAACAGATACACAGATCCAGATACACACAGATACAGTTACATGCACAGATACAGATACACAATTATACACACGCAGATACACATACACCTACACATACACACCCCTATACATACATACAACTACATACCCTACACACACACCCCTACACAACCTATACATACACACACCTACACATACACTTACACACACACAGAGACCTACACATACACACACCTACACACATACTTGCACATACACCTACACATACACACACACACACACATGCACCCCTACACACACGCCACACGCATACATGCCCCTACACCTACACACACCTACACATGCATACATACCTGTACACATACACACACCTACATACACACATAAACCACACACACCTACAGATACATGCACACCTACACATACACCCCTACATACATATACAACACATATACAACACATATACACATACAAGCACACACATGCATATACACACATACACCCCTACACATACATAGACATATACACATACACACCCCTACATATACACACACACACCTACATATACATATATATACACAAAAATATATACATATATACATGCACAAAAATATACATGCAGACACACATATACATATACCTACACATACACACACACATACACATATACAGCCACACATACACAAATATACAGAGACAGACACACCTATACACACAGACACGCATATACACACACAGATACACATGTACAGAAATATACAGATACACAAAAATATGCCCACATATAGACACATACATATATATACACATACACAGACATACATGCAGCCACACACATACACATGTAGACATATACACACACATATCCACACACACAGACACAGTAGTTGCTCTAAGACTCTGGCACTGGTTTGTCTGGTTTTGAATCTCAAATCTGTTCTTTACCAAATTATCTTATGCCGAATACCTAACCCCTTCGGTGCCTCAGTTTCCTCCTTTGTGAGTGGGGTGATCTTAGGGGAAACTACTCATGGCATTGCTGTGAAGATTAAATGTGGCCATACATGTAAAGTGCTGCACATGAAGCCTGGGGCTGGTGAAAGTTCGGGTGGCTGTTCCACCCCCAGCTGTGTTGGGCTTTGCAGTCAGCTTGAACCTCCCTGGAGAAATGGGGTGGAGCTCTGATGGCCCAAACAGATAAGGACTGTCAGAAACAGCCCAGCTTGCAGACATGAAACCTGATCTTCTCAGGCTGGGGAGGAAGGAGGACCCTCCAAGAGGCAACTGAAACTCCAGTCCTCAAGCCAAGCTCCCTTCATGGCACTCACAGAGCCCCACCGACATAACCAGCCTGGAAGCGGAGAGGGGGAAAGGCCCCGCTTTCCCTTGATGCTGCCCAAACATGGACATCCAAGCCTTCCCCAGTATTCCCCAGCTTTAAACCAAAGACTTAACTAAAGACTGAAGTCTAAAAACAGCAAAATCAGCCCAGAGTGAAACCAAAACCAAATACTCTGGCCCACATGCCGTGGGCATCCAGACTCCAGCACACACCCACTCCCTTCAAAGTGCAGGCCCAGGACAGGGCCCGGGACAGAGGCTCCTCTCCCCACATCTCTCCCGACCTCAGCCCAGGCCTTCTAGGGCCACAGGGCAGCTGATGGGGCTTAGGAAATAGAGCTGACAACTGCCTGCACAGAAGCCTGGCCCTCTCCGGAGGCCAGAGGGAGAGAGAGGGCAGGAGAGGAAAGGAGGAAGGAAAGCACCGAGCCAGGAGGAGGAGCCAGGCGCAGTGGCTCATGCCTGTAATCCCAGCACCTTGAGAGGCCAAAGCAGGCGGGTCACCTGAGGTCAGATGTTCGACAACAGCCTGGCAACATGCAGAAACCCTGTCTCTACTAAAAACACAAAAAATTTCTGGGTGTGGTGGCGGGCACCTGTAATCCCAGCTACCAGGGAGACCGAGGCAGGAGAATCGCTTGAACCCAGGAGGTGGAGGTTGCAGTGAGCCAAGATCATCCCACTGCACTCCAGCCTGGGTGACAGAGCATGACTCTGCCTCAAAAAAATAAAAAAGGTGGAGGAGAAAGGGAGACAGCAGAGGGAGATGACAAGAGAGACACATACAAAAGGAGCGGCGTGTTCTGCACAGTGGCTCATGTCTGTCATCCCAGTGTTCGGGAGGCCAAGGCAAGAGGATTGCTTGAGGCCAGGAGTTCAAGACCAGCCTGGGCAACATAGCGAGACTCCCATCTCTACTCAAATTTAAAAATTACCAGCGTTGGCGGTACATACCTGTAGTCCCAGGTACTCTAGAGGCTAAGGCAGGAGGATCTCTTGAGTTCAGGAGTTGGAGGCTGCAGTGAGCTATGATGGTGCCACTGCACTACAAACTAAGTGACAGAATGAGACCCTGTCCCTAAAAAAAAAAAAAAAGAAAAGAAAAAGGTCAGCCCCAGCGAGGCATCAAGAATCCAGCTGCTGGTAGGAATTGAGGTTCCATGCATAGATGGACTTTTCCAGCAAATTAAAAACCAAAGCCGCCATTGGCCTGGGCTGTGTGCTAATGAGGTGAGGGCACTTCTCGGGCTGCAGAGTGACAGGGTTTGGGGTCGGGGTGGGTGGAGTGGCCTGCGGAAAGAAGGCAACAGTGACTCCGAGAAGCTGGTGTGGAAATCTGCCAAGAGCCACAGCGAAAACCGGGAGGCCTGGTAGGCAGCTCCTAAACACTGGGTTTGAAAACCCACCCTCGCTGGGCGCGGTGGCTCAAGCCTATAATCCCAGCACTTTGGGAGGCCGAGGCGGACGGATCACGAGGTCAAGAGATCAAGACCATCCTGGTCAACATGGTGAAACCCCGTCTCTACTAAAAATACAGAAAATTAGCTGGACATGGTGGCGCGTGCCTGTAATCCCAGCTACTCAGGATGCTGAGTCAGGAGAATTGCCTGTTCCCAGGAGGCGGAGGTTGCGGTGAGCCGAGTTCGCGCCATTGCACTCCAGCCTGGGTAACAAGAGCGAAACTCCGTCTCAAAAAAAAAAGAAAGAAAAAGAAAACCCACCCTCAGACAGAGTTGATCTCTCAGGCCACTAAGCCCGTTCCGTGACTGCGTCAACAAAGAGCAGAGAACTCAGAGCAGAGCTGCCCAACGCCACCGCCTCCAGGGAGCAGGACCGGGAGGGCCTTTTCATCACAAGCTCTTCCAGGCTAGTCCGCTTCTTAACCTCATGTGTGTGTTGCTTCGATAAAAATGAGTTTTTTAAACAGCAGTGAGAGCTGGAGGCAGGCACACTTTTGAGGTTGGCCTCAACCTCAGGCGCCCGCCACAGGCCCGGCAGAGGGGGCTCCCACCCCTCACTTGCACCAGCCCCCACCTGGCTCAGTGCCCTGGGGATGATCCCAAATGCTCCAAGCTTCCCCGGGTGTTCCCTACCCCTCCTCCTGCCTGGAAGAAAGCCTGTGACTTTCTCCTCCAGCCGGCTCTGTGCTCCTCTCTGGTTCCCTTCCATGGTGGTTCAGGCTTCCTTTGGGGTGTGGGGGTGCAGGGGGGTCAGCAGAGCAGAGATCCGCACCGGCTAACACTCACCCACTGCAGGGCACAGCAGCAGGGGGCAAGAGCGGGGTCATCAGGGAGCAGTGGGCATGGAGGAGCAGTGGACATCGGGGAGCAGTGGGCATCAGGGAACCGAGGTTCCACCCCAGCTCCTCCACCATGTGACCCCGTTCCAGCACAGAAAGGAGTGAGACCTAATGAAGCCCCAACCCCAACACACATGCACGCACGCACACACACACACATGCACACACCCTCTCTGAGTGCTAATGTCCTCATCTGTGAAGAGCAAGAGCCACATATGGCTCAGTGTGAGGGTTAAACCAGACACTGCACAGGACGGGCCTTAGTGCCTCTCTCATCCTCTGTATTTTCTTTTCTATAGCATAAAAGCCAGAGGTCCACACACCTGTGCAAAAATGCAGGCCTCGTGCTCCCTTCTCTCCCCTCTGTCACCCGCTGTCCCCACCCACCCCCCATGCTCACACACACACTTCTCTTGGCCAGAGCTGCCTCCCTCATTCTGAGACCTGAATGCCTAACCCCGTGGGGCTCAGGGAGAGGGACGCAGGCCTGCAGCAGGGCCTCATCATCTTGGCTGCCTCTGGGAAAAAAGGCTGGCGATGGCACAGCCCCTTGCATGGGCCTGGCATGGGTTACAGACGCCCCCAGGAGCCCTGAAACCAGATGGGAAGCCAGGCCTGGATGGGCATGGTCCCCGCAACCCCCAAAAGCCCCTCCCTGTTGTGGCCTGATGAGGCTGCAAACCTCTGGAGTCCTGATCCATCCATAAGACCCTGGGCAAGAGAGAGCCACACTTTCCCCTGAGCTCCAAGGAGCCTGGGAGCTAGCAGGGGAGGAACAGGAGGAGGCGAGAGTGGAGGACAGGCCTCCAGCCCTCACAAGCTCTCTCCCTCCTTCTCCCCTCTACTTCTTCCAGCAAGGCAGATCTCGCCTCTGTCTAAGGCGCCAAGCTCTGTCCTGCCCAGAGTTAGGGGAGGTTCCCTGATGCTCCTTTTTAAAAAAATATTTATTTATTTATTTGTTTAGACAGAGTCTTGCCCTGTTGCCCAGGCTGGAGTGCAGTGGCACGATCTCAGCTCACTGCAACCTCCACCTCAAGTCTTTAAGCGATTCTCCAGCTTCAGCCTCCCAAGTAGCTGGAATTACAGGCACGCACCACCATGCCCAGCTAACTTTTGAATTTTTAGTAAAGACAGGGTTTTGCCATGTTGGCCAGGCTGGTCTCCAACTCCTGACTTCAGGTGATCCGCCCACCTCAGCCTCCCAAAGTGCTGGGATTACAGGGGTGACCACGTGCCCGGCCCCTGATGCTCTCTTCATGGGGCTAACACCTGTTGATCTTTCAGGGCAGTTTAGCCATTACTTCCACAGAGAGGCCTTTCCTGATCCTCATGGAAACTGAGGGCCTCTGCCCCATCCTCTCTAATGCCCGCTTTTTTTTCACAGCACAACACAATGTAGAATTATAGTCACGTGTGTCTGTGTTTGCTCAATAACTGCCTCTTAGGGCCAAGTGCAGTGGCTCGTGCCTGTAATGCCAGCCCTTTGGGAGGCTGAGGTGGGAGGATTGCTTGAGGTCAGGAGTTTGAGACCAGCCTGGGCAACATAGTGTGGCCCCATTTCAACACACAAATTTTTTTTAGTAACTGGATATGGTGGGGTGTACTTATAAGCCTGAGCTATTTAGAAGGCTGAGGCAGGAGGATCACTTGAGCCCAGGAGTTTAAGGTTACAGTGAGCCATGATCACACCACTGCACTCTAGCCTGTGAGACCCTGTGAGACAGAGCAAGTCTCTAAAAATAATAATAATAATAATAATAATAATAGCTGCCTCTCCTGGATTGTCAACTGCACGAGGGCAGTGACTGTGTCTTTCTTGTTTACCATGAAATCCCCAGAGCCTAGCAGAGCAATAAGTCAAACTCTTTAATTTCCTGCCCAAATCTTATCCTTCCCAAGTAATCCTCCAGCTTAGGAAACAGTTATTCCATCCTTCTCACAGTTCACACCGAACACCCAAGAGAACATTCTTGACCAATGTTTATGGCACCCTTCATTTCATGCGTTGGAAAATCCCGTGGGACTCCACCTGCAGGCCACCTCCGGGATCCAGCCTCTGCTTCCCATCCCCTTTGCCCAAGAGGCCTCCACTGGCCTCTGCAGCTCCTCGCTGTCTCCTGCTACTCCACTGGCCTCACCATTCCTGAACCTCCACAGAGGCAGCAGAGAGGACTTTTTTATTTATTTATTTATTTTTTGCGAAGGAGTCTTTCTCTGTTGCCAGCCACAGGCTGGAGTACGGTGGTGGGATCTCAGCTCACTGCAACCTCCGTCTCCTGGGTTCAAGCAATTCTCCTGCCACAGCCTCCTGAGTAGCTGGGATTACAGGTGCCTGCCACCATGCCCGACTAACTTTTGTACTTTTAGTAGAGGTGGGGTTTTACCATGTTGGCCAGGCTGGTCTCAAACTCCTGACCTCAGGTGATCAACCTGCCTTGGCCTCCCAAAGTGCTGGGATGACAGGCGTGAGCCACCATGCCTGGCCATGAGAGGCCAGTTAAGCCTAATTCGGAGTCAATGATTCCTCATCTCAAACCCTCCAGGGCCCTCTTTTCACACAAAATAACATTCTTCGTGAATGTGGTCTTAATACCTTATGAAATCTGGACCCACGTGTGGTCAGAAGGCACTGTGACCCCAGCTCTTATTTCTCTCCCTCTTACTCCCTCCACACCACCCCTTAACTCTTCCCTTAACTCTTCACTCCTCCACCTTGCAGCCGCTTGCTGTTCCCGACATGCAATGCTCAGTCCCCCAGAATCCATGTGGCCCACTCTGTCAGTCCTTCAGGACTCTGCCCAAAGGTCACCTTGTCAGAGTTCTCCCCATCACTCTTCAATTGTTGCCCGGATTCATTTTGCTCCAGTGATCTTACTGCCCCTATCCTAGCTTATGCATATTTACACATTTATTTATATATTGTTTGTCCCCCCTCTGCTATATGTTAGTTTCATGAAACCACAGACCTTCTTTTGGTTCACTGCTGTGTCTTCAGTGCCTGAAACAGTATCTGGCACATAGTAGATGCTCAGAAATTTTGCTTAACTAAATGACTAAGACTTCAGTGTCACTTTGCTCAATGAGTTCAATGAATGTTTCCAATTATTTACTGGGCACTAAAAGAGGCTAGGAGTCACAGAAATAAATAAAAGAATTCCCTCTTCTGGGACCTTATCTAGTGGAAGAGTCAAGTATGTAAACAACAAAACTCTAACATAAAACAAAATTAAGTAGGTACCAATTAAAAAAAATAGTAGCAAGCCCAACAAGAGGGCCCCCACTTCAGATGCCATCAGCAAGTCCCAGGCTTCTGATTGACTGGCTATCAATCAGGGGTTTCTGTGACCCCCCTCCCCAGGTTACACAATTTGCTAGAATGGCCTATAGAACTTGGGGAAATGCTTTACTTATGTTTACTGGTTTATTGTGAAAGATACAACTCAGGAACAGTCAAGTGGATAAGAGGCAGAGGGCAAGGTATTGGGAGGAGGATATGGGACACAGAGCTTCCATGCCCGCTCTGGGCATGCCACCCTCCCAGCACCTTGATGATGCATTCACCAACCCAAAAGCTCTTTCAGTCTTTTGAAAGAGATTCAGTCTCATTGTTCAAAAGTTTTTAAACTTTTAGGCTGGGCATTGTGGCTCATGCCTGTAATCCCAGCACTTTGGGAGACCGAGGCAGGCAGATCACTTGAGGCCAGGAGTTCGAGATCAGCCTGGCCAACATGGTGAAACTCCATCTCTACTAAAAATATTTTAAAAATTAGCCAGGCATGGTGGCACATGCCTGTAGTCCCAGCTACTTGGGAGGCTGAGGCAGAAGAATTGCTTGAACCTGGGAGGCAGAGTTTGCAGTGAGCCAAGATCACGTCACTGCACTTCTGCCTAGACGACAGAGCAAAATTCCATCTCAGAAAAAGAAAAAATATTAAATTTTTTTTTTCGTAGTTAGGGTCTCCCTCTGTCATGCAAGCTGGTGCAGTGGTGCGATCACAGCTCACTGCAGCCTTGAACTCCTGGGCCCAAATGATCCTTCCACCTCAGCCTCCGCAGTAGCTGGGACTACAGGCATGTGCCACCACACCCAGCGAATTTTTTTATTTTTTGTAGAGATGAGGTTTTGCCACATTGCCCAGGCTGGTCTTGAACTCCTGGGCTCAGACAATCCGCCCACCTAGGCCTCCCAAAATGCTGGGGCTACAGGTGTGAACCACCACGCCAGGCCTGTTCGATAGTTTTTATAGAGCTCTATCTCCAGTTTCACCTCCCACTCCCAGAGGTGGCTGTGTGGGACTTAAAGCTCCAACCCTCTCATCACTTGGTCTTTCTGGTGACCAGCCCCATTCTAAGGCTAACTAGGGGCCACACCCTAAGTCACCTCATTAGCATCAACTTAAGTATGAAGGAGAGAGACTTGTTATGAATAACCAAAAACACTCTCATCACTCAGGAAATTGCAAGAATTTGAGGGTCTCTATGTTAGGAACCAGGAGTAAAGTTCAAATATGTTTGTATTTCAGCACGTAGACATGTAACTGCCACCATCATCATCATCTAAGTAGGCACTGTATTTTTCCCCATTTCACAGATGAGAAAACTGAGACCTGAGTAAATCAAGTGACTTGCCCGAAGTCACATGAGTAAACATCAGTAAAGTGGCCAGAAGCCAAATCCACCCGAGTCCGTGCTCTTAGCCGCTGTGCTCATTGTGCAGGAAGCAGTCCCCATCTGCAACACTGTGAGTAGATTTCACTTAAAGGATAAATTGGACTTTAATAGAGACAGAGATTATGACCCTTTCCTGCAGGAATGTCTGAATTACACTCAGGTACCTTGTATGTGGTGGAATCGAATCACCAAAGAGAAGCCCTCACACGCCTAAATATTTGTCTGCATAGCATTCACCGGTTCTGATTCATTCCTTTATGGGCTTTCCTCCATCATGAACACCAGCATGAATGCACCAACAGAACCAGCAGCTCAGCAGGGCAGGGACAAGAGCTCAGAGGAAGCCCCGGGAAAGAAGTGGGACAGGGGGTCCACCTTGTCAATCTGTGCTAATGAAACTCTGGAGAAATGCCACGTTTGCATTCTCAAGCCAATTATGGGCCATTACCTCAACCACTGTTGACCTGCGTCTGGTTGTTAAAATCTGAAGGACAACAAGGCACAGAAGGAAATTAGAAAATCTTAGTATTAAAAGGTAAGGCCAGGCACGGTGGCTCATGCCTGCAATCCCAGCACTTTAGGAGGCCAAGTGGGAGGATTGCTGGAGCCCAGGAGTTCAGGGCTGCTGTGAGGTATGGTCACAGAACTGCACTCCAGCCTGAATATCAGAGTGAGACCTTGTCTCAAACCCCCCTAAAAAAAACAAAAAGGTGAACAGCCTGGGTGGGACCCTCTGACACACTGCAGAAGAGAGGGCCTTGTGCTGGAAGCTCGTTAGCTGCTGTCGTCTCTGACACTTCCTCATGCTTATAGTCTATGTCTGTGTATATTCTTTTTTTTTGAGACAGTCTTGCTCTGTTGCCAGGCTGGAGTACAGTGGCGTGATCTCAGCTCACTGCGACCTCCACCTCCTGGGTTCAAGCAATTCTCCTGCCTCAGCCTCCTGAGTAGCTGGGACTACAGGTGCATGCCACCATGCCCAGATATTTCTTTCTTTATTTTTTTTTA
Source organism: Callithrix jacchus (assembly GCF_049354715.1). Taxonomy (NCBI): domain Eukaryota; kingdom Metazoa; phylum Chordata; class Mammalia; order Primates; family Cebidae; genus Callithrix; species Callithrix jacchus. Next base: position 38,689,685 of record NC_133514.1, read on the forward strand.
GTAGAGACAGGGTTGCACCAGGTTGGCCAGGATGGTCTGGATCTCTCAACCTCATGATCCGTCCATCTTGGCCTCCCTAAGTGCTGGGATTACAGGCATGAGCCACCGTGCCTGGCAGTCTGCGTATATTCTTTATCCACCCATTACTTTCTCCACGCTTAGTAGTGAAGTTCCTTCAGGAAGTTTCTCTGTTCCTGGACTGGATTAGGGAAAAAGCCAAGTGTGTCCTGGTTCTACTACCAGCTCTGGGTTAAGAGTGGACATCTCTAAAGGTTTGGCTCACACAAGGCCAGAAAATCAAAGTAAAACAACCACAAGGGGAAATGAAACTCTTGGGAGAATTTTGTGAGCTCTTCTCCTCCCTAGAAATGACACAGTATAGCAGTTTAAAATTTGGTCTCTAGGCCAGGCACCATGGCTCATGCTTGTAATCCCAGTATTTAGGGAGGCCTGAGGCAGAAGGATCACTTGAGGCTGAAAGTTTTAGACCAGACTGGGCAACATAGCAAGACCCCATTTCTACAAAAAATTTAAAAATTGGCCAAGCATGGTGGCACATGCCTGTGGTCCCAGTTACTCAGAAGGCTAAAGTGGGAGGATTACTTGAGCCCGGGAGTTCAAGGCTGCAGTGAGCTACGGTGGTACCACTGCACTCCAGCCTGGGCAACATATCAAAACCCTATCTCAAAAAAATTTCAACTCTGGTTCCAGGCCTCCATATCTTGGTTCTATTACTTACTAGCTATGTATTCTTGGATGAGGTACTCTTTGGATTCCCTGTCTGTTAAAACAATCATCCTAACTGCTGGGTGCAGTGGCTCACGCCTGTAATCCCAAAATTTTGGGAGGCTGAGGCGGGCAGATCACTTGAAGTCAGGAGTTCAAGACCAGCCTGGTCAACATGGTGAAACCCCATCTATACTAAAAATACATATATATATATATATATATAGCCGGGCATGGTGGCAGGTGCCTGTAATCCCAGCTATTTGGGAAGCTGAGGCAGGAGAATCACTTGAACCCAAGAGGCAGAGGTTGTAGTGAGCCGAGACAGTGCCATTGCACTCCAGTCTGGACAAGAAGGAAACTGTGACTCATAAAAAAAAAAAAAAAGCAATCGTCCTCATTCTGTTTTGAGAACTAAATGAGATTTTTTTTTTTTTTGATGGAGTCTCACTCTGTCCCCCAGGCTGGAGTGCAGTGATGCAATCTCAGCTCACTGCAGCCTCCGCCTTGCAGTTTCAAGTGATTCTCCTGCCTCAGCTTCCCGAGTAGCTGGGATTACAGGCGCCCGCCACCATGCCCGGCTAATTTTTGTATTTTTAGTAGAGACGAGGTTTCACCCTTTGGGCCAGGCTGGTCTCAAGTGATCCTGGCCTCAGGTGATCCGCCTGCCTCAGCCTCCCAAAGTGCTGGGATTACAGGTGTGAGCCACCCTGCCTGGCTAAATGAGCTAATTCTTATGAAATGTACTCAGCAAGCGCCTGGGACGCAATAAGCACTCAGAGGCCGTCAGCTCTCCTCATGTACCTGCTGTGGTAGCTCCAGTCCGCTCAGTCTCAGAGAGATCAGCTAGCAGCTAGCTCCTGCCAAAGGCAAACTTCTTTTGAGAGGGAGATGGCAGATATGAGCCCTTAGACTCTTAGGGAAATAAGGTCTTATAGAGTCTGGTAGACTTGCCCAGATTAAATGGACACTTTTGGAAAGTTTGCTCTCCCTTGTTCTGGTTGGAATTAATTCAGCCTTGTCTCTGCGATGGCCACTGGTGAAGAGCTCATCACCTTTAATCAAGGTATATATAAATATTTTGTTTGTTTGTTTGTTTGAGACAGAGTTTCGCTCGTTACCCAGGCTGGAGTACAATGGCGCGATCTCGGCTCACCGCAACCTCCGCCTCCTGGGTTCAAGCAATTCTCCCGCCTCAGCCTCCCAAGTAGCTGGGACTACAGGTGCGCACCACCATGCCCAGCTAATTTTTGTATTTTTAGTAGAGACGGGGTTTCACCATGTTGACCAGGCTGGTCTTGATCTCTTGACCTCGTGATCCAACCTCCTCAGCCTCCCAAAGTGCTGGGATTACAGGTGTGAGCCACCGCGCCCGGCCAATCGAGGTATATTTAATTGGTCAGGCTCCCTAGCAGATTTTCTGAGGTCTGGAACTAAATTTGAATCATTCTCCTATCTCAAACAAACCTCAAAACAAAAAGATTTTGATGTGGGCAACTCATTTACTCCTCCCTGAATCTCCAAGGAGAGATCTGCAGGAAGCTTCCCAGAGGAAAGGTTCTCTGTGGCTCAGAGAAGAGAGCACTTAAATAGGAGCCACAGCTGGGCACTATATACTAGAAGTATACACAAAAAAATGATTAAAACATGCTCATGGCAGGGCACGGTGGCTCACTCCTATAATCCCAGCACTTTGGGAGGCCAAGGCAGGTGGGTTCCCTAAGATCACGAAGTCGACAGACCAGCCTGGCCGACATGGCGAAACCCTGTCTCTACTAAAAATACAAAAATCAGCCAGGCATGGTGGTGGGCACCTATAATCCCAACTACTCAGGAGGCTGAGGCAGGAGAATCACTTGAACCCAGGAGGCAGAGGTTGCAGTGGGCTGAGATCACACCACTGCACTCCAGTCTAGGCGACAGAGCAAGACTCCGTCTCAAAAAAATAAACAAACTTGCTCATGGCCAGGCATGGTGGTTCACGCCTGGAATCCCAGCACTTTGGGAGGCTGAGGCAGGCAGATCACAAGGTCAGGAGTTCGAGACCAGCCTGACCAACATGGTGAAACCCCCGTCTCTACTAAAAACAAAAGTTAGCTAGGCGTGGTGGTGGGAACCTGTAATGCCAGCTACTCAGGAGACTGAGGCAGGTCGAGACTTGCTTAAACCCAGGAGGTGGAAGTTGCAGTGAGCCAAGATCACACCACTGCCAAGATCACACTCCAGCCCAAGCAATAGAGCAAGACTCCATCTCAAAAAAAAATAAAAGAAGAAGAAGAAAAAGAAAAGAAAAAGAAAGTAACCCCCACTTCATCACCTCTCTGGGTGGGTAAGAAGTCAAATGTGGTGACCCTCAGGACAAGCCAGTGTTTTGTAAATGTCTCCACCAGATATCTCATTCCCAGCAGTGGGGAAGCCTCGCCTCATTAAATGGCCTTTGGCCTCTGTTCAGCCTCCAGGGGTGGGTGTTCCAGTAGAATTCCTCTTTAAATTTTGAATGTCTTCATGTAGCAAAAGGAAATCACAGAAGAGCTACAAGGCCCAGGCCAGAGATCTCAGAGTCTTCCTCGCCTGTGAACAGGACGGCTGCACAGCCCTGCCTATGGGCTGTGACTCTGCCGTCAGCTCTTTCCCGAGGAATGCAGCCTGGGCCGCCGCCTGCGAGGGCCCCCGCTGGGGGAGTCCATTCCCCTTTTCCCTCCCTCCATTTGCAATCACTATTTATTTATCTTTGAAAGTTCAAGGAACCCGAGAGCCTGCAACTGGGACAGATCTGTGGAGCCAGGGAGGGAAAGTGAAGAGGCCAACGTCTAGGCCCCCTGCCTGCCGCCAATGCCAATGCCAGCGGGCACGGGAGAAAAGCCACGTCCCTATGTAGTCGCTGGAGACTGGGCTGACAGGCACAGGGGCCCTGGAAAAGTCCACGCACACACCTGCAGAGCTAAGCTCAAGAAAGAAGGTAGCGCTCACCTTGGGGATGGCTTGGATCAGGGAGTGAAGAAGAGGGAACAGGAGTCCTGCCCCATCCTGGCAGCTCTCTGAAGCAGCAGAAAGGTGAGCCTCTGTGGGGAAACAGACCCCTGGGCTGCACTTCTTCCTGCCTGTCCCCACCCTTGGTTCCTGTATACTGCAGGCAGCTTTATTTTTTCATTTTTATTTATTTATGTGTTTGTTTGTTTTTGAGATGGAGTCTTTCTTTGTTACCCAGGCTGCAGTCTAGTGGCACGTTCTAAGCTCACTGCAACCTACACCTCCTGGGTTCAAACGATTCTCGTGCCTCAGCGTCCCAAGTAGCTGGGATTACAGGTGCCCGCCGCCACAGCCAGCTAATTTTTGCATTTTTAGTAAGGACAGGGTTTAACCATGGTGGCCAGGCTGATCTCAAACTCCTCACCTCAAGTGAACCGCCCGCCTTGGCCTCCAAAAGTGCTGGGATTACAGGTGTGAGCCACTGCAGGGCCTGCAGACAGCTTTATACCCACCACTAGCTGTCAAGGTCATGCCTACCAAGGCCACCAGTCCTCTGCCTTTGGAAACCACGTGCTCCTCCTCCCCACCACACTCTCTCCTTCTAATGCCACAATAAACTGGGGACCAGGCAGAGCCCCATTTCAATCCCAGAGATCAGCTATGCCAGCAAGCTGGGGGCTGCCTCCACGGTCAGACAGTAATAAGAGGCAAAGCAAAGTCTGGAATAGGGATCTCCAGATCCCTGCGCAGTGCTCTTTCCACACCCTGCTGCAAAGCCCTGCTCCTCTTCATCTACTGTTCCCTTGTTCCCACTCACTGTTCCCAAAACGCGTGTACACACACACACACACACACACACACACATATTCTGTCACACACATGCACACACACTCATGCATACATTCTCACACACACACGCACGCACACACACTCACACACAGCTTTGTGGAAAATGTAGGAGGCACAATCCAGCCTTGTCTGCCTTGGCCTTTGACCTCTCCTTGGCCGAAGGACAGGCACCCCAGCTGAGCGAGGTCACTGCAGCGGAGGAGGGTCTGCTGCCTCCTTCGTCTTGGCTGCCAACCTCCTGCGGCGGCCTTCACCGGAGCTGGAGGGAGAGTGAGAGCCAACTTCCAGACTGACCATCGCGTCAGGAGCCAAGGGAAACCTCAGAGCAGAGCACCAAGTTCAACCCAAAACAGGGCACCCAGATGTCTCTGCCCAAGCCCGCGGGTCCAGGAGGGCCCCAGCAGCCTGGGGGTGCAGGCTGCACCAGCACAGGCGAGGGAGGTTTTGTGGAAGGTCGTGGTGGCAGGCTCAGAGGTCTAAGATGGGCCCGGGGACGGGGATGAGCGGGAGAGGAGTGTTTTGGTTCGGGGCGGGCGCGGGGACGCAGGGTCCTGGAGCCAGCTGGCCCGCCCCCACTCGGCCGAGGGCCTCGGCCTGGCCGCTAGTCAGACGGCGCTAGGGCCCCGCGGAAGGCCCGGGAGGGCGGGGGCCGGCGGCGGGAGCGGCGCGGCGCGGAGCTGCCTCCATCCATGGCACGGAGCGGCGGCAGCGGCGGCGGCAGCAGAAGCCCGGCGCGATCCGCTAGGTCCCAGCCCAGCGCCCAGCAAGCAGGCGACGCGGAGGGGCCGGGCCTCCACCGGGCCGAGGGCCGGGCGCTGAGACTCGGGCCGCGCCGCCGGGGGCCGCCCGCGCTGAGCTGACAGCTGCGCCAGCGTCCTCCCCGCCGGGGCGCTCGCCGGAGATGCCCCCGGGGCGCGGCGGTGGGGACCCCCGGGCTCGCCTCCGCCCAGGGCCCCCCGCCCGGTCCTCGGGCGCCCCGGCTCCCCGCTAAGCACGCCTCCCGCACGCCTGGGTCCCTCCGGCCGGCGCGCAGCCCGGCCCCAGCGCTGTGGGTCCCCGCGGGGAGATGGGTTGATGGGCGCCGGGGGACGCAGGATGCGGGGGGCGCCCGCGCGCCTGCTGCTGCCGCTGCTGCCGTGGCTCCTCCTGCTCCTGGCGCCCGAGGCTCGGGGCGCGCCCGGCTGCCCGCTCCACATCCGCAGCTGCAAGTGCTCGGGGGAGCGGCCCAAGGGGCTGAGCGGCGGCGCCCCCGGCCCGGCACGCAGGAGGGTGGTGTGTGGTGGCGGAGACCTCCCGGAGCCTCCCGAGCCTGGCCTTCTGCCTAACGGCACCGTTACCCTGTGAGTACCCTATCAGGCCAGCTCGGCCCGAGCTGGGACGGGGGACTAGGGGCAGCGAGACGAGAGGGGCGGGAGCAGGGGGAAGGGGGCGATACCCCCACTTCAGAGATTCAGGCGCCGGGAGGGGAGGGTTGGAGGAGCAGCGGGGAGACTGGGGCTCCTGGAGTGCGGAGGCGGGAAGCGGCTGCGGGGGGCAGGCGCGCCCCTGATAGAGGCACCGAAGGCGCCCACTCACCTGCACAGGTGAAATGGAGTGCACGCCTGTAGGGCACCCACGCCCCGGGTTCCAGACTGGACTAGGGTTGCGGACTTTAAGACCTGAGAAAGGTGAGAGCGGGGAAGGCTTAGGAAAGATGGACACCCGTGGCCCAGGACGGGGCTGTGTTCCTAACCACTGCGGACGCGTCCGGAATCCGGCTGGAGGAGTCTCTGGATTTACCCGCCTGGCCTTGTCCCTCCCATTGGGGTCATCCCATCCATACCCCCTGCCATGCCAGCGCCGCTTCCCACCGGTCTCTTTAGAGCAAGGGGAGGCTGGGCTCGGGAAAGTCGGCCCTTGGAATGCGGGCGCTTCTGGGCTGCGGGAGACCCTGGCGTCCCGCTAGTTCTAGGGCCCCTCTCCCACGGCGCCGTTTGTGCGGTGAGCTCTGTGCTGGGTCCCGCGTCCCTGCCTCTTCTTTGCCCCCCCCCCGGAAATAACTCGAGCTCTGGCTGTTTCTTGATTGACTTCGCGCAAAGATTGCCAAGAAAGAAAAGAGGCTGGGGAAGCGGGATCCCCCCACCGCCGCCCACCCCGGCCTCATCCCGCGACTTCTCTCTCAGTCAGGGCCTCAGTACGCCCTTGCTTTGCTGGCAGCGAGCGCGGTGGCGCCGCAACCCGACCCCAAGCCTCCTCCAACGGGGTCGCAAGTTCCAGCAGCTGCGCGAGCATTGGCGACCCCTCCCAGCCGCAGAGGTTTCCTGCGCCGGCCACGTGCTCGCAGCTCCACGCACGCCGTGGACTTGAGGGTCGGGCGTCCGCGGCCGCCGTTTCCTTTCCTGTCCCAAATCGAGCCTAAGAGCCGCTTCCCTTTCCCTGTCCTCCTAACCCCAGTGGCAACCGTTTCTCCACCGCCCCTTGCCCGGAGTCCCGGCTGGCCCAGTCTTTTCGATTGTGTCCAGAACAATACAGTAACGCCTCTGGTTGGGTGAGTTCAGAGACTGCCCGCTTCCTGACAGGACACAACTGGTCAACCTCTGACGCTGGCCGCCCGGCCTGCATTTTCCCCAGCCCGGGTGTATGTGTGTGTGCCTGTGTGTGCCTTAGGGGTGGAGGCGGTGTGTTTGCTCGCTCCCGCCTCCGGCTGCTCAGGGCTAAGTGGCCAGGAAAGGCACCTGTGGCTGTTCAGGGCTGCTCTCTCTGAGTGTCCGCTGGGGTCTGAGGGTCCAGGCAGGCCTGGGCATTCCCCAGCCCACTCAGTTCTGGAGGAGAAAAACGCTTGCTCTGAGGAATAGTCGGTCGTGTCTGCCTTGAGTCCCAGCTGCATAATAATTCAGAACTGAGATCTGGGCGTGCATGTGTGCACACTCCAGTGTCTGCTTATGCACATTTGTGGGATGCGCATTCTCTGCGTTTCTGTGTCAGGGTTAGGGAATCCTAACATATCAAAGGCAAAAGGAAATGGCTGGGGGAGGGGGGGTAGAGGGGATGGATAGAAAGTCGGTTTTGCAGTACATCTTAAAATGATCAGGCCATGGTTCATTCCCATCCACACCACTTCAAGGAGAGAGTGGGGCCAACTCTTGGTAAAAATGCATAAGAACCGGGTGGCAGCAAAGGTGACCCCTAGTTCACCCTCCCATCCCAAACCCTCCCAGGCCACTGACCCACTGGCTTAGGACAGGATATCCTTTAAAGAGCAGCCTTCAAGCCTGGCTCTGGATTCCCCACAGGGACACAGACAGGGCAAGGCCAGGGACGCCCTGGAGAGTCCAAGGGACCTTCAGCCTGGAGGGTAATGGAATCCTCAGTCACAGACTTACTGCTTAGCTCTTCCGCCAGGATCCACATAATCCTCATCCTCATGGCACCCCCACGCCCACCCCCCACTAGCTGTCTTTGGAAAGAAAAAGAACCCATGCTCTCCTTCAGCTGAAGCTGGGCAAGGGTTCCTTCCTTAAGCTCAGTCCCTCCAGCACCCCCATGCCCACCCCAGGATGTATCTCGAGGGAAGGAACAGGAGAAGGTCTATGTAGGGGCTGAAAGGGGATGATCCGTCTCCTCCCCATCGGGAAGAGCTATAGCTGACAGCCCTCTAAGAACAACAAAAACCCCAAGTTAACACAAGTAAAGCATAACTCATGTATTACTATTACGCACACACGTGTGCACAGGAGTCAATGAGGCTGAAACGCTCTCTCTGCAGGAGAGAGATATATGGACCAGGAGGTGGGAGGTGGCTGGCAGGTGATGGGACTCAGGAGAAGGTGAGCTGCACAGAAGCCAAGGTCGTCTGGTTATTCGGATGACACCTCTCAGATGATCTCTCGAAGCTGCCCTCCTGAAGAGTAGATGAGAAGTCTGTTTAGGTGTAGTGACGACTCGCCTGTCTCTTCTTCTCTTTCTTGGTTATTTGCTGAGATTGCTAGGGATATGGTAGTAAGACCATTGCCCTTCTTTTGGGGAGAAGTTTTACTCCATCAGGTAAGGGAATTCCAGGGGAAGTGCCCCCTCCCTGCCCTGGGGGCGCAGGGGACAAGATAAGTTAGCAGGATCTTAGTTCTGAGCTCCAAGTTCTCAGGCCCCCAAGGTCTCTCAGTGTGTCAAAGTGCCTGAACTTTGGGGTATCGCTCTCTGAGCCCCTGTATCTGGGAAGGAGGGAGCTGCCACTTTTTTTGCCCGGCAGCAAACGCACAAGAGCTGAGACCACCACATGCAAATGGCCAGCCTCGATTCCAAACTCCTCCTTCATACTTGATTATTTTTCTGCCATGAAGATTTTCCTTTTCACCTTTTAGCGTGTCACCTGGTGCGAATAAGACTGGAGCCCTTCATTGCTGCATTATGGCTCTATCCTCCCTCCCCATCTCCCCCACATTCCATGGAGGACCCCTTATTTTTCCTCCAAGATGGAGCCCAGGGGACCCAGGATTGACCCTTGGGGAGCCTGAGTGCTGGGGTCTGTTCAGGCACAAAGGCAGGGTCCTTGTCTATGGAGAGCCTCCTCCTGCGCTCCGACAGTCTTTCCTGCAGTCGAAGGTGACCGGTTCCCAGTCCTGTTTACCACCTCGAAAGCCTCCGGCCACCTCCACCCATTATCTCAACTCTGCCTGCTGTTTTTGCACCCCCCTTCTCCCCCATCCTTTGCATTTTTTTTTCTCTGGTGGATTTTCATTCCCAGTTTTCCAGGAAAGCTGAGCTCTTGGCTTCCTTCCTGATCCCTCTGTCCCACCCCACCCCCCAGGCTCCCGGTCCAGTCTGCAGGGCAGCTCTGGGCACCCGTGCTCCAGAACAGACAGAGCAGGAGCTTTTGTGGGCCTCCCCCAGGGAAAAGGTCCCTTGGGGGGGTGGCCTGTGAGAGGAAGAACCTGGGTGTGGAAGGAAGGTGCAGGCCACTGTGAGCCCCACTATTAGCTCAGGGCTCACTATCAGCTGAGGGCTGAGGTTCTCGGCTCTGTGAGTGAGTGAGGGGGAAGGGGGCTGAGGATAAGGAATTCCAGGAAAGGACTGTTTGTAGATAACTCCAGAAGGAGATCTGTGAAGACCTCCCAGGATAGCAGCCACTCCGAGGATACCAGCCAGTGTCATAAAGTCCCAGATGGCCTGGGCTCCAAAGGGTCTTAGCGATAAGGAAGTCCAGTCCCATGTCTTACAGCTGAGCAAACTGAGGCCAGGAGAGGGAGGATGCCGGCAGGGGCTGGTGCCAGGATGGGCATTGCATTCCTGCCAGGTGAGGGCCTCGGTGCTCACCTGGCTGGATTTGGGACTCATTAGACACAAAAGACTTTAAAAACCCGGTTCCTTCCCAGCAGGATCTGAGCCCTTTTGACCTGGGAACATTCCAGGCTGGGCCAGGAGAGGTCACTTTGAATTTCCCCAGAACAGGCAATTCTTCAGCCTGCTCAGCCTCCCATTCCGGGAGGCGGGGGGCGCCCACCACACAGGCTGCCCACCTAGGGGAGGAGACTCTGTCTGTCGCAGGTGTGCCCAGCACAAGCTGGGTTCTTCTGTTAGGAGTTCGGTGGTCTTGGTGGGGGAAGTTGAGGAAAATGGGCCTCATGGAAGTGGTTCTTGGGCACTGGTCTCCCTCTGGACCTCCGGATGCCGGCTGGGACTCACTTCAGGACCCCTTGCTACAGACACCGGGATCCAGTTAGGGGAATGTGGGCAAAGCCTGCCAAGCATCGTGCACATGGCCCGAGGGCAGGACCAGGATGCTGGTGGAGGGGCGGGCCCAGGCCGGCGCCCCCACCCCCTTCTCTTCCACCAGCTTTCCCCCATATGGTTCTCATAAGGTCTGGGCGCAGAGACAGCAGCCAGAGGAAGTGGCTGTGTACAGAGAGCTTTTGTGAGAGAAGAGGGGGAGGGGGAAAGAGTGAAGAAAACGAAGGAAAGACGAGAGGGAAGAAGACAGAGACAGAGAAGGCCAGGGCAAGCCCGGAGGCTGCAGCACTCACTCGCCTCCCCACCCAGGGGTACAGGTCTCAGCTGCAGCACTCCCGCCTGGGCTCCGGGACCTCACCTGTTCAAAGGGATGGGCCCAGCAGAAACCTCAGTCTCTCCTGGATTCCCATTGGAGAAGCTGGAGGTCGCTAGCTCAGGACCTGGGGATTCCTCCCTCTGTCCTCTGGGGCCTGGAGGCCCCTCCCCTGAGGGCTCTCTCTTCTGCAGGACGCTAGAGTCAGGGTCCCATCCTAGGGAGAACACTGGAACAGAGGTCAGAGCTCTCTGGGGCTCACTAGTGGAATGAAAAACGCTGCTGAGGCCATCATGTTGGCTCCAAAGGGGATGCTTGTGACTCCGCCCCCAGTGGGTCTGAGACCAGCAAATGGGTTATCGGCCAGAGTCACTCCTGCGAATGCATAAACCCAGTCACTCCTGAAGCCACCAAAGTCCCCTCCTGCTGGCTACCATGGCTCTCCCCTCTGTGATTAGGGAGGGGGAGTAGCAACCCCTCATCCTAGGGGGGAGTCTGAGAATTTCCCCCAAAGGCAGCGGCAAACCAGTGTAATTTGAACCTAACCATAAATTGACCCTTCAATGTGGGGTCATGTTTTTAAAGAAAGAGAGTGTTTCTAAGTTTATCCCACATGGGAGTCATTGGGAGAAGAACCCTTTACTGATGAAGAATAATTTCCAGCCACCTCTGAGTTGATTGCTGTCCTTCCACCCCATGGAGGCTCTGGCTGCTCCCCTCAGCAAAGCCCAGAGAGGGGAGGAGAGTTCCTGGAGGCCACACAGCCTGGACCCAGACACCGATAGCTTCCCCATCACGCCAGAGGTAGAGGCTGCCCCAGCCTCCCTGGGAGCAGCCAGAGAGCAGGGGTGGGGAGAGGAGGGAAATGGCCCGGGCTGGGGGACCAGAAGGAAGATCCGGTAACCGCTAGGAAGGGCTGCTCAGAGGGGCTGTTTATTTTCATTCCCCCAGCCCAGCCGCTCTGTTCTATTTACAGCTCAGACACTGACAGGACGAAGCTGCCTCCTCCCCTTCCTCCCTCCCCCAGGGCCCCCATCCTTCCCAAACTCCAGAACATTCCTTTGCTTTCAGGACTGGGTTATGAGGGGGAGGGGGCAGAGAAGCCATGGAGTGTAGCTCACACCGGCAGCCTCCCAGGACTCTCCCAGGCTCCCAGGACCCTCCCAGCCTCCCAGCCCTTGCCTGGGAACCAGGAGGGTGTGCAGGATGGATGGGGCCAGGTGAGGCCCCAGAACCCCATCTGTCACAGAAGAGCAAGCAATGGACAGGTTCTCTCCCAGGGAGAGCCCCAGGGAAAGTCCTGGGCAGGGAGTTCCAGCCTCAACAGAGGGGCCAGACATCTCCCAGCTGGAAAGGGAAGATCTGAGGCCCCACCTGCCTCTCCTCCTGCCTCTCCTCCTGCCTCCCCTCCTCCCTCCCCTCCTCCCTCCCCTCCTGCCTCTCCTCCCTCCCCTCCTGCCCCCCCCTCCTCCCTCACCTCCTCCCTCCCCATGCCAGGGCTCCTAGCCTTGCTGGGAATTGTGTGTTGAGGCAGAAATTATGACTTCAGGCTTCAGGAGACTCAGTGTCCAGGATGGGAAAGGCCATCAGATAGAAGGTGTGGGGTCTCCAGTTTACCCCCAGGGAGGGGTCAACCTGCCCATGGTCACTCTCTCTCTCTCTCTCTCACACACACACACACACACACACACACCACAACTCTTAGCCAGGCAGCTCTAACAAGACCCCAGGGCTTCTGCCTCCGGTCCCCTCTGCTGTTAGTCTGTGCAGATGGGAACCCAGACAAAGCCACCAAGGGCAGCCACGTCTGTAGAAAGAGAAAGGGAGAGGAAGCACAACAGAGAGGTCTGGGGACTCCGAAGCTTCTCAGATCTTTTGAAAGCTTCACCACCCTCAGTCCCAAACACTGTTGCAGGCAGCAGGGGTCCTGGAGGCCACACCTGCCTGCTCTGCTGATGGCAAGGGAATTTTCTTTATTTTATTTATTTATTTTTGAGACGGAGTTTCGCTCTTGTTACCCAGGCTGGAGTGCAATGGCACGATCTCGGCTCACCGCAACCTCCGTCTCCTGGGTTCAAGTAATCCTCCTGCCTCAGCCTCCCGAGTAGCTGGGACTACAGGCGTGTACCACCATGCCCAGCTAATTTTTGTATTTTTAGTACAGACGGGGTTTCACCATGTTGATCAGGATGGTCTCGATCTCTTGACCTCGTGATCCACCCGCCTCGGCCTCCCAAAGTGCTGGGATTATAGGCGTGAGCCACCCCGCCCGGCCAAGGCAAGGGAGTTTTCTAATCAAAATGCAGACACGTGGGACTGGGATTTTAAAGGGGCCTAACCCCAAAAATAATACTTCCTGTCTTCTCTTGAGGAGGGTTGCCGAGATATAGGTTGGCAGACAGATCAGAATACAGGTTTTATTGCTGATAAAAGCTAGATTAGAAGACCTGGCTTAGAGGTTCAGCAGCAATGAGTTTAGTCAGAGCTACGCACCCAGGGGACATCCAAGGCCCACTCCCCCCTCCCCCCCCAGGGAGAGCCCCACGTTGAACAGCTCTGCAGGCAGGAAGGCCTGGGGCCTCTTTGCACACTGACCAATCAGAGGAGCCATCCCTGGGGATGGGGCAGGGCAGATGCCCTAATTCATTTTCCTCCACGTGGATACATGAGCCAGGGGAAAGGGGCTCCCTCGACCCCAAAATGGCCTAACAAATACAAACGTCCTCACAGGGTCCCCGTACAGAAGCACTGCATGGAGTATTTGAAATCAGTCTGACCCAGGAAATGTGCAGCCCATGGTCTCTAAAACGCCCTTCCAACTGTTTCCTCTTCCTCTCTGGCACCACCTCAGGTAGCTTCAGACAGTGTGACCCCTATGGGTGTGGTGTCCCAGAAGGCTGAACTGTGGAGCCAGGCTCACTCAGAGAAGGATAGGTGCTATCTCCTAGGTGTTGGGGAGAGAGAGGGAACTGGAAGTAGAAAGAAACTACCATGTGGCTTGGCGAAACCCAGGCTCAGCAGTGAACTCTCTGTTGACCGAACAGCCCCTCCATCCTGAGCTCTGCCCCCATCACTCAGCCAATGCCCACAGAGAATCCTCACCCCATGGCAGGAGGCAAGAGACCCAGGCTCTGCCCTTCTGTCCTTACAGTCTCCTGAGACAGGTACCAGCGTGGTGGCATACCAGCTATTCCAGAGGCGGAGGCAAGAGGAGTTCAGGACCAGCCTAGGCAACGAAGTGACACCTCCATCGTCAACCACCCCTCAAAGAGGTCCGTTTTCATTACCCAGAAGCTTGGCTTCCCACTGGGGGGCTTTTAGATTATGTGGAGAAAATGTTTAAGGTCTGTTGGGGTTAATATCCCAGCCTCCACAAATCAGGTGGATACAGACACACACATACACGAACATTCTATCTTCACTTTTTATGAATAGAAGTTTGTAAAGATGCCATGTATGTTTTCTGTGTATAGGACTAGCCTGTTATACAAGGCTGAGTGCACAGTGGCTGTTAGGTAGGTCTGAGCAATGAATGAATGAATGAATGAATGAATATCTAAGTGTGATGATTATAGCAGACTGTGTTCCTTGTGCTCAAGCCAGGATGCCATGACTCCCAAATCCCCATCAAGGAATACTGATTACCCTCCACAAAAACCCATAGCCCATTTTCTTTTTCTTTTTCTTTTTTGAGACAGAGTCTCCCTCTGTCACCCAGGCTGGAGTGCAGTGGCACAATCTTGGCTTACTGCAACCTCCATCTCCCAGGTTCAAGTGATTCTTCCATCTCAGCCTCCCTAGTAGCTGGGATTACAGGCATGTGCCACCACGCCTGGCTAATTTTTGTATTTTTAGTAGAGATGGGGTTTCACCATGTTGGCCAGGCTGGTCTGGAACTCTTGACCTCAAGTGATCCACCTGCCTCGTCCTCCCAAAGTGCTGGGATTACAGGTGTAAGCCACTGTACCCAGCATTTTCTTAGGCTTCTGCCTCCAGAGTTCATCCCAAAGCCACAGATTGCCTTTCCATCCAAACCCCAGTTTCTTGGTTCCCCCAGCTCACCACCAAGCTGGGCTGCCCTTGTAACGAGAGTAGGTTAGAGAAAAGAGACCAGACCTATGAGAGAAGGCAGGGTGGAGCAGGACTTAGTGCAGGTCTGTTTTCTCTCATGGCCTTGGCCTCCAGCCCTGCCTGGACAGCCCAGCTTCCGGGCTGAGTTCAGGGGCAGTCTCAAGACCCAACTCCCTAAAGCCCCTCCCTGGGCCTCCTTCCATTGCCAGTCTGTGTTTAGGACTGCCCAGACAGGTGTCCAACCCACAGAAGGGTGGCAGGGAAGTGCAGGAGTGGGCAGGACACCTTACAAGTCCTCACCAACATTTACCTCCCTTGCAGTCAGGCTAAATGCATGTGAAGGCAGCCTCAGAGGAATGGAAGCCATAGGCCAGCCTTTCGCCTGATGCTGTGTGTTGAAGCAGGGCCTGTGCAGGCAGGCAGCCTCACTTTTGGAGGCCCTACTGTCGTAGCAACCATACTAAAATGTACCCACATCCGTCATCGAACATAATAATTATTGCTAATGACATAGTATGACCTTGGGTAATTATGTCATTACTCATTTGCTAATTTCCGCCTTTGCAGCATCTATATTTTAGAGGCAGTGCTTCTTTTTCAGGTTTTAGGCGTCTTTTGGGGCCCTGGAAATGCTCAAAGGCATAGCGCCTGCAAGGGAGGCCGAGAGGTGTGATTTCAGTGGGGGTTCAAGCTCCAGGGGTTTTTGACATCAGCAAGCCGACTGCCCCCTACCCGCTCTCTTATGGTTTCCCTAGGACACGGCCAAGCTGCCAGTGGCAAGTGTTGGAGATGGGGGCCTCCCAGAGTCTAGGAACCTCTAGGAACCTAGGATGGCCTGAATCTACGGAGGCTCCAGGATCTGACTCCCTGGAGAGCATGGGTTCCCCCAAGTCCAGAGAAGAGCTCCTTGGATCTATGTGGTTGGCAGGGGGCTGACACGTATGACTGTCCCTGTACATGTGAGAAACATTTAGTTCAGGCATGTGCTGGCACTGTGCCCCCCGGAGATGTGCCCATGTGACTCCTGCAGGGTCATCTTTGATGTCAGGGTGGTATCTGGTACATTCCTGTGGCTGCGCAGAGCCCACAGGGCCTCTCTGTAGACGCCAGCCGCTTGCTCCCTTGGCCTCTAGCCTCATTAATAGGAACTCTGCTTGCTTCTCTCCCCCAAAATAGGACCCCAGCTGGGAGAGAGTTCTGGAATGGACTCGGTGTGCCCCCTCTCTCTGACCAGTTTTCAAACTCTGGAGTAGAGAACAGGAGACTCCAGGGACTGGCCCTCCTTCCTGTGAAAAGCTTGACATTAGGAGTAGGAGGAGGTGTGGGAGGGAGGGAAGAAAGAAGCTGAAGAAGCCTGGCCAGACCAGCCAGGGCTCTGGGGCCCAGCTTATGTGGCTGGGCAGGAAACCCACCTGGCTGGCCCCCGTGAGGTTTTAGGGCCAGAGGATGGAGCAGGCTGAGGAGGCGTCTGTCTTGGGAGTTGAAGAGGGCTGAGGCTGGTCCTGTGTCTGTGCTGGATGGAGCTGTGGGGTCAAGGCTCCCTCCTTCCCTGCCCAATTGTGGCCACTCTGCCTGCTTTCCTCCCAGGGGACAGCCTAGAGTGGTGGGAACATTTTTCTGCCCATTGGATGAAGCCGTGTGTGTGTGTGTGTGTGTGTGTGTTCATCCCCATCAGCAGTGCTGTAACGCCCAGCTTCCTACCTGCCCATAAAAATGCCAGACCCAGCCAGGCGCAGTGGCTCATCCCTGTAATCCCAGCACTTGGAGAGGCTGAGGCGAGTGGATTGCTTGAGTTTAGAAGTTCAAGACTAGCCTGGGTAACATAGTGAGATCCCCGTCTCTAGAAAAACTTTTTTTTCTTTGAGACAGAGTCTTGCCCTGTCACCCAGGATGGAGTATACTGTCACCATCTCGGCTCACTGCAACCTCTGCCTCCCAGGTTCAAGTAATTATCCTGACTCAGCCTCCAGAGTAGCTGGGATTACAGGTGTACGCCACCATGCCCAGCTAATTTTTATGTTTTTAGTAGAGATAGGATTGTACCACGTTGGCCAGCCTAGTCTCAAACTCCTGGCCTCAAGTGATCCACCGGCCCCAGCCTCCCAAAGTGCTGGGATTACAGGTGTGAGTCACCGTGCCCGGCCACATTTCCTTTTTTTTTTTTTAATTAGCTGGTCATGATGGCTTATGCCTATAGTCCCAGCTTCTGGGGAGGCCAAGGTGAGAGTATTGCCTGAGCTCAAGAGGTGGAGGCTGCAGTGATTTGTGATGACGCCACTGTAGTCTAGCCTGGGTAGTAGAGCAAGATCTGTCTCTCTTTAAAAAAAAAAAACAAAAAAACACCAAACTCCTGCACTATCTGTGTAAAAGTGCCTGCCCTCCTCTCCCCAGAGAAACCCACCACAAGGCACCCTCTGGAGAACAGAACCAGCAAGCTCAGTGGAGGCCCCTCTCTGGATAATCTAGGTCTAGAGTAAACTTCTTCAGACTTCTCCAGGTTGTTAAGGCCAAAAGCTACAATGCTGAGTATCTGGGGTCTCTAATCACACGGCAATCTGCCTAAGGTCTTTCTAAGAGCTGGAAATACAGCAAGAAGGGGGCCCCTTGAGGAGAAGGATGAAAAGGCCTTTGCCTGCTGCCTGCATCTGCGAGTGGGTCAGAGAGTGGAGCATCAGGACCATGTTCTCTGCAGCAAGAAAATATCTCATTTCAAGGCTGTCAGGGCTGGAGTTGGTGCCGGGCTAGGCAAGCCGGAAGCGTGGGCTACAGCTGCCCCCACCTCAGCTCAGCTCGTGCCTCCCAGCACACACAGAGGCTGCCTCAGAAAGAGGGGTGGGGTGGAGGGAAGAGAAAGAAAGAGAGAGAGAGACAGAGGCCGACCGTCCAGGCTTGCGTGAAGTCTGGGCTCAGGGCCGCTGGGGAGGAATGGGAGCTGGACTCAGAGATAAGCTATTTTGGGCCGGAGACTCGTCCTTGCCCTCCTCTGGGGCTGGTCCCTGATCTGTCGCTCTGCTCCCGCCTGCACACGGACACAAGTGTCCTTGGCCCTCGGCTGGTCTGAACTGAGATGTGTTGGCAGAGAATAGAGCAGCAGAATACATGCCAGAATCCTAAGACTTTCTACCAAATCAAAAGGAAAATGTCTCATTAATCACTTTATATTGATTACATATTGAAGTGATAACCTTTTGGATACATTGAGGTAGATTTTATAATATATGTATGTATATATGTATATATACATATATGTGTGTGTATAACACACACACACACACACATATAGTTTTAGAAACAGGGTCTCGCTCTGTCACCCAGGCTGGAGTGCAGTGGTGCAATACAGCCCACTGCAGCCTCAAACTCCTGGACTCGAGGGATCCTCTTGCCTTATCCTCCCAAGTAGCTATGACAACAGGCCACCACCTCTGGCTACTTGTTTTTTTATTTTTTGTAGAGACAGGGTCTTGCTATGTTGCCCAGACTGGTCTTGAGCTCTTGGCCTCAAGCAATCCTCCCACCTCAGCCTTCCAAAGCACTGGGATTACAGGCATGAGCCACTGCACCAGGCCTAAATAAAATATATTCTCAAAATGAACTTTTAAGCTTTTTTTTTTTTGAAACTGAGTTTCTGCTCTTGTCGCCCAGGCTGGAGCGCTGTGGCGCTTTCTCAGCTCACTGCAACCTCCACCACTCGGGTTCAAGCAATTCTCCTGGCTCAGCCTCCCAAGTAGCTGGAATTACAGGTGCCCGCCACCACACCCAGCTAATTTTTTTGTATTATTAGTGCAGACAGGGTTTCACCATGTTGGTCAGGCTTGTCTCGAACTCCTGACCTCAGGTGATCAGCCCACCTTGGCTTCCCAAAGGGCTGGGATTTACAGGCGTGAGCCACCACGCCTGGCCCAACTTTTAAACTTTTAAAATGGGGCTACTAGAAAATTTAAAATGGGCTGGGCATGGTGGCTCACACCTATAATCCCAGCACTTTGGGAGGCCAGGTCGATCACCTGAAGTCAGGAGTTCGAGACCAGCCTGGTCAACATGGTGAAACCCAGTCTCTACTAAAAATACAAAAATTACCTGAGTATGGTGACAAGTGCCTGTAATCCCAGCTACTCATGAGGCTGAGACAGGAGAATCACTTGAACCCAGGAGGCAGACGTTGCAGTGAGCCGAGATTGTGCTGTTGCACTCCAGTCCGGACTCTGTTTCAAAAACGAAAGGAAAAAGAGAACATTTAAAATGACAGGCACTTGTAATGGTGTTTTGTTTTGTTTTGTTTTTTGAGACTGGGTCTCACTCTGTAAGCCCAGGCTGGAGTGCGATGGTGCCATCATAGCTCACTGCAGCCTCCAACTCCTGGACTCAAGTGATACGATCCTCTTGCCTCCGGCTCCTGAGTAGCTGGGACTACAGGCACCATGCCACCATGCTAATTTTCTATTTTTATTTATTTATTTATTTTGTAGAGTTGGAGTTTTACCATGTTGCCCAGGCTGGTCTTGTACTCCTGGCCTCAAGCGATCTGCCCACCTCGGCCTCCCCAAAGAGCTGGGGTTACAGATGAGAGCCACCACACCCAGCCCCTTCTCCAACATTTAATGCAAACTCTGGAGTATAAGAGGGGCATGAACTGGGGGTAGAGTGAGGCAGGCTTTGATTTTAAAGTCAGAGCCTGTCACCTGCCACGTATGATGGCTCATGCCTATAGTCCCAGCTACTGAGGAGGCAGAGGCGGGAGGATCCCTTAAGCCCAGGAGTGAGGCTGCAGTGAGCTCTAACTGTGCCATTGCACTACTCTAGCCTGGGTGACAGAGCAAGACCCCATCTCTAAAAGAGTTGTTTTTAATTTTTTTTTTTTTTGAGACGGAGTTTCGCTCTCATTACCCAGGCTGGAGTGCAATGGCGCGATCTCGGCTCACTGCAACCTCCGCCACCTGGGTTCGGGCAATTCTCCTGCCTCAGCCTCCTGAGTAGCTGGGATTACAGGCACGCACCACCGTGCCCAGCTAATTTTTTGTATTTTTAGTAGAGACTGGGTTTCACCATGTTGACCAGGATGGTCTCAATCTCTTGATCCACCCACCTCGGCCTCCCAAAGTGCTGGGGATTACAGGCTTGAGCCACCGCGCCCGGCCTAATTTTTTTTTTTAAAGAAGCCGTCACCATTCAGAGGCTACCCCAGACCCACCAGGGCCTGATAATACCTTTAGAGGCCTCTGCAGGCCTTAAGAATAGCCAAGATTATGATTTACTACCACCCCATGTATGAAGTGAAATAAAACTACCCTAACCCATAAAATGAGAATAAAAGAGTTCATAGAGGCCGGGCATGGTGGCTCATGCCTGTAATCCCAGCAGGCTGAGATGGGAGGATCCTGAGGTCGGGAGTTTTGAGACCAGCCTGACCAACATGAGAAATCCCATCTCTACTAAAAATACAAAATTAGCCAGGCATGGTGGTACATGCCTGTAATCCCAGCTACTCAGGTGGCAGGAGAATCACTTGAACCTAGAAGGCAGAGGTTGCGGTGAGCTAAGGTTGAGCCATTGTGTTCCAGGCTGGGCAACGAGAGTGAAACTCCATCTCAAAAAAAGGAAAAAAAAAGAGTTCATAGAAGGTCTAATAGCCCATATAAGACTACTGTGATGTACTCTGTGTGTGGGTAAGCATACTGGAAACCCAGCCAACCTACCAGCCTAACCATCACTTCCCACTGGGAAATGTCACCATTGGCGGGACCATCAGGCAGGGACTGAGTGGGTGGGAGGGATCTATCTGGAGTGGGAAGAAGGAAGGAAGGAGATGAGGTCTCCACCCCTCCCATGGCCCTAGAAAGCCCCCTTCCACGCTTTTCCATGCTTCCCTCCATCCTGGCCACCATATTCTCCACCAGCCAGTGGAAAATGGAGCAGCTGGAATGTCAGCCGTTGGGGTCTCCCCACTGCCCGGGTCTGTTCGCCCACCACCTCCAGGAAGCTCTTCGGCTCATCTCTTTGCCAACTCCTCGTGGGCCTTGTTCCTTCCCACTTCCCCCTCCCTTCCAGTCCAGCCTGAAGGGCCACCCACTCAAGAAAAGGCCCAGGGCCTGCACCTCTGGCCTTCCAGGTCATTTCTCTACTCTTGAGACCAAAGAAGGGAGACCCTTTGCCTCAGCCCAGGCCTGGCAAGAGTTTGGGCTGAGAAGCTCATTAAAGCTTTCTAATAAGCAATTAACTGGGGGATGAGCCCTTTGGCTGGCCTGGGTCTCCCTCCTCCCAGCAGGGAGCTTGGCAGAGAAAGGCTGAGTAGGTGGGCGGAGATGAGACACTCAGTGTCTCTCAGGCGCTTGGGGCCCCTTTCCTCCTCCCCTAAATATAAATGAATACATAAACAGAACCCGAGGGCGCAGAGCCTGAGGCTGAGGCCTGGCTTCCCCTATACTGGGGGCTCCATCGGCTTTCTGCCAAGGCTGCAGAAGGCTTGGGAGGCCAGGGTGCAGCCACTGTGCGCTCAGGCCCTCTGAGATGGGGGCCTGCGAGGTTCTTGGCTCACAGTTGAGTGTGCTCGGTCCTGAGGAGGGGCAGCTCCCGCCTGCTCCAGACCCCCTGGGCATCCTGGCCCCATTCAAGCCAATCTCCCCAGCACTGTCCTTGGGAGACGAGGCAAAGGGCTTGAGCAAGGATGGCACTGTGGAGGGCAGGAGGGGCACCGGGTCAGCCCTGTGGTTCCAGAGTGGAAAGGGGGCATCACAGCGTTGCCCCCCACCTGCTCAGACCCCCTCCCACATGCACACAGAGCCCCACGTCAGAGTCAGGCTGGGGGAGACTCAGGGCACGAGGGTCTTCCTGCCGGAGTAGAGGGTGGGGCTGCTGCCTCGCACAGCTCCAGGGGGCGCCGTCGACACAGATGCAACCTGGCCCAACCAGTGGTGAAAGCGGATGCCTGGCAGGTAACAGCACTTTCTCCTGTCTCTGTCCCTTCAGGCTCTTGAGCAACAACAAGATCACGGTGCTCCGCAACGGCTCCTTCTTGGGACTGTCGCTGCTGGAGAAGCTGTAAGTGTTGGGGACGGTGTGGCGGAGGTGGGGGTTGGTGGAGATGGCAAGAGGTCACCCCGGGGAGGAGGAGGAATGCTGGTCGCTGAGTGACTCCAGAACCTTCTGGCTGAGCAGGGCCTGGAGTTAGACCCACTGGGACCCTGCCCAGTTCTTGACTCACAAGGAGAGGCCAGAGGCGCTGGTGTGGAAGTGAGAGACCAGCTCCTCCGCCAGCCACAGGGAGAGAAGCGGGGAAGCCTGGCCGGGCCAGGCGGGGAGGGAGCTCTGAGAAGCTCATTAACGCTCTTTAATGAGCAATTAGCTGTGAGGGCCTCCCCCTCAGCTGGCTGCCCCTCCCAGCTGGGGGCCCAGCGTTAAAGGGCTGAGGGCGGCTTAAAGCGACTGACTGTGGCCCCTTTCCTCCTTCCCTACAAACAAATCAACAAACAAAGCCCCAAGGGGGCTGAGGGTGGGGAAGGCTGATAGTTTCCAAGCCTCTCCCCTACTCCAGCCCACCCCACCCTGGTTCAGAGCTGCCTGGGCAGCAGCAGCCATCAGGCGGGCCTTGGGCCTGTGGCTGCCAGGGCCCCGCTAGCCGGCTAGAACCTCCTTCCCAGAACCGGGGCCCCTGTGTCTGGTGGGGCCAGCTTGGGAAAAGGGTTATCGAGGAGGAGCTGGTGGCCGTGAGTTGTTAGGGAAATGGGGGGATGCAGAAGCCCTGCCCTCTCCTCGCAGGGAGAGTGTTGACAGGGCTGGTGGAGAGGTAGGGTAAGGCCTGGGTGGGAGGCCTCACTCGGCCATTTGGACCAGTCATGAAGCTGCCAAACGTGAAGTGAAACCCCCTCTCTCTAAACCCCCTGCTCTGTCGCTACACTCCAGGGTCTCAGCCTGGACCACAGCTCCAGGGCCTTGCCCCTCCACAGAGGAGGCCTTGTCCCCCAATCTCTCCTAGAGCCTGACTTTTGGTTTCTCTCTGCTCCCGCCTCCCCCACCCCGCAGCTCCTCTCCCATCTTTGCTCCCATCCTTCTAGGCGTTCCCAGTTCCTCCAACAGGGAGGGTCCTTGGCCCCTCTAGCACCATTTTGCCCAAAAGCTTTGGGTCAGTGCAATGGGAGACAGACACAAAAGAATAAAATGTGACGGGGCTGGGTGTGGTGGTGGCTCACGCCTGTAATCCCAGCACTTTGCAAGGCTGAGGCAAGCAGATCACGAGGTCAAGAGATCGAGACCATCCTGGCCAACATGGTGAAACCCTGTCTCTACTAAAAACGTAAAATTTAGCTGGGCATTTTACATATAGGTGGCACATGCCTATAGTCCCAGCTACCTGGGAGGCTGAGGCAGGAGAATCTCTTGAACCCAGAAGGTGGAGGTTGTAGTGAGCCAAGATCACACCACTGCACTCCAGCCTGGTGACAGAGTGAGACTTTGTCTCAAAAAACAAAGAGAAAAGAAAAAGGTGTGGCGCCTGCTGGAAAAGAGCCCAGGCAATTGCTGTCCAGGGCAGGCCACAAGCAATGCCGTATGTATGAGGGTTAATAGACTGAAGCTGGGCACAGTGCAGTCCCGGGCAGGCCAAAAACAATGCCACGTATATGAGAATTAAGTAGACTGGAAGCTGGGCACAGTGGCTCTGTGAATCCCAGCACTTTGGGAGGCCAAGGCTGAAGGGATCGCTTGAGCCCAGGAGTTCAAGGCTGCAGTGAGTTATGACTGTGCCCCTGCACTCCAGCCTGGGTAACAGAGTAAGACCCTATCTGTTAAAAACACACACACATAGGCTGGGCACGGTGGCTTGCACCTGCAATCCCAGCACTTTGGGAGGCCAAGGCAGGTGGATCACTTGAGGTCGTTCAAGATCATCCTGACCAACACGGTGAAATGCCCTCTCTACTAAAAATACAAAAATTGGCCGGGCGCGGTGGCTCAAGCCTGTAATCTCAGCACTTTGAGAGGCCGAGGCGGGTGGATCACGAGGTCAAAACATCGAGACCATCCTGGTCAACATGGTGAAACCCCATCTCTACTAAAAATACAAAAAATTAGCTGGGCATGGTGGCGCGTGCCTGTAATCCCAGCTACTCGGGAGGCTGAGGCAGGAGAATTGCCTGAACCCAGGAGGCGGAGGTTGCGGTGAGCCAAGATTGCGCCATTGCACTCCAGCCCGGGTAACAAGAGTGAAACTCCGTCTCAAAAAAAAAATACAAAAATTAGCTGGGTATGGTAGCATGTGCCTGTAGTCCCAGCTACTCAGAAGGCTGAGGCATCAGAAGCCAAGGTTGCAGTGATCTGAGATCACACCACTGCACTCCAGCCTGGGTGACAGAACCAGACTCCGTTTTAAAACACACACACACACACACACACACACACACAGAGAGAGAGAGAGAGAGAGATTGGGGCTCCTGTCAGGTTCAAAGGAGATTTCAGCTAAGTCCAAAGGAGTGTTCACAGTTAATAGACACAGTATGGATGTGATGTGGTGTGGAGATCTCTCACCATGACAGCAGTCTCGTGAGGGAGCCTCTGTGACACCCATTTCACAGTGGAAGGGGAAGCCGCTGGCCCCAAACCCCCGAGGCTGGGAGGAAAGAGTGATGACCTGGCTGGGTTCCTGGGAGTGGGAAGGCACAAATCCCATATTTGGGCAGAAAGACAGAGCAGGCTGTCTACAAATCTGGGACAAGCTGGGGAGAGCAGGGGGACCTGAGATGGTGACAGTGACATTTGCACACAGCTCCATGACCAGGTCCCCTGACCATCTGCTCCATGGCTCACAGACAGAGTGGTCCTGATGCAGAGAAAGGGCTGCCACCAAGCCACTTTCTGAAACTCCCCTTGGTGCCAGGCATGGTCACTCACACTGGTAATTCTAAAGCTTTCAGAGGCAGGCAGATTGCTTGAGCTCAGGAGCTCAGGACCTGTCTGGGCAATATAGGGAGACCTTGTCTCTAGAAAAAAAACTTAATTAGCCAGTCATGGTGGTATGCATCTGTAGTTCCACCTACTCGGGAGGCTGAGGTGGGAATCGCTTGAGCTAGGGAGGTTAAGGCTGCAGTGAGCCATAATTGTGCCACTGCTCTCCAGCCTGGGTGAAAGAGTGAGACCCTGTCTCTCTAAATAAATAGGCCGGTGCCATGGCTCAAGCCTGTAATCCCAGCACTTTGGGAGGCCAAGGTGGGCAGATCACCTGGGGTCAGGAGTTCAAGATCAGCCTGGTCAACACGGCGAAACCCTGTCTCTACTAAAAATACAAAAATTCACCGGGCATGGTGGTGCACGCCTGTAATCCCAGCTACTCAGGAGGCTGAGGCAGGTAGAATTGCTTGAACCCCAAGGCAGAGGTTGCAGTAAGCAGAGATGGCGCCCTTGCACTCCAGCCTAGGCAACAAAGTGAGACTCCATCTCAAAAATAATAATAATGATAATAATAATAATAATAAATAAACAGAAATAAAAGCCCCCTTGGGTGCCAACAAAGAAGGAAAGCAGGTAAGCATTCGGGAGCTCTGCATCCTCTGCTGAGTCCAGGCTTGGTCTTGGAGGGCTGAGTCACAGGAAACCAGATGTCCTTCCAGGGGTCTTTGGAGGAAGGCAAGCGAAGTGGCCTCTTCAGTCCCTGCCCTGCCCACTCCGGCTGGCACCTCCCGCAGTGGCTCTTCCTCCTCCTCCTTAGCACAAGCAAGCGGATGCTGCTCAGTGCCCCTGGTGGCCTCACTGACATCTCCCCTTCAGCCTTGCCCCTTTCTCCTCATCCTTCTGAGAGCACATTTTTCTGATGAAGATGAAAAGATGGCCTGTCCTTCTCCAGCACCAAGGAGCTGCATAGCATGTGCACCCTGAGCATGGCAGGCAATCAGAAGAATCAGGGCAGCAGCAGCTCTGGAGAGGTGGCATCTGGCTAGATGCCGAGTCGTGTGGTGTGGGAGCAGCACTAGAGTGGGAATTCCAAACGCTGAGTCCCAGCTCCTGCTCTGTGCTGGGCACCCCATCCATTCATTCTGCAGGTGCTCACTGAACCCTTCTATGTGCCAGGCTCTGTTCTAGTCATTGGGAGTGAGCACAGGAGACCAGGTGCCTGCCCTCCTGGCCTTTACCTCTACTGATAGAACCCAGAAAATAGCAAATAGATGTGTGGTGTGTCTGGAGGCCTAAGTGCAGCAGAGAAAAACAAGGCAGAGTAAGGAGGAGAGAAAGCAAGAGGGCCAGGGGTGCTGTTTTATGAATGAGGTCAGGAAGGCCTTGCTGAGGACATGTCTGGATGAGTCAGGAAGGACGGAGAGAGCAGGCACTCACTGCCAAGGCCCTTGGGTGCAGGGAATGCCTGGTGAGTTTGGGAAACAGAAGGGCAGTGTGAATAGGCAGAGCGAGCCAGGGGGAGGTGGTAGGAGACAGGTAGGGTGTGATGCCAGGCTGGGCACCAGGGTGGCCTTCGATTCCTCATTGTCAGAAGGCAGGGTTAGACGGGGTGGTTTGGGAGGCACATTATGGATCTAAAATTCTACGATGGTTGGATGCCTGTGGGACACCCACAGCACCCATAGGGAGATGATGATCACAGAATGCAGTGACGGGGCCAGGCTTTCCCGAGGAGGTGCCATACAGGCAAAAGAGTACACTGTGGCAGCAGGACAGGAATGGCACCTGTTCAGGGCTAGAGGAGCTCCGGGTCTCCAGTGTGGTCACCTGATCGCTGCTGTATTTATATATATGAAGACTTTTTTTTCCTTTTTTCTGTTTTGTGACAGAGTCTTGCTCTGTTGCCCAGTCTGGAGTACAGTGGTGCAATCTCAGCTCACTGCAACCTCCACCTCCCAGGTTAAAGTGATTCTTCTGCATCAGCCTCCTGAGTAGCTGGGATTACAGGCATGTGCCACCACACTGGCTAATTTTTATATTTTCAGTAGAGATGGGGTTTCACCATGTTGGCCAGACTGGTCTCGAACTCGTAACCTCAAGCCTCAAGTGATGCGCCCACCTCGACCTCCCAAAGTGCTGGAATTACAAGCGTGAGTCACCGAGTCTGGCCACAAAGACATTTTTTAAGAAAGAATTCATTCACATGATTGTGGCAGCTGGCAGACCCCACATCTGTATGGCAGGCCAGTAGTCTGGGAAGTCAGACAGGAGAATGTGCTGCAGTCTTGGGGCAGAATTTCTTCTCTAGGAAACCTCAGTGTCTGCTTTTTTTCTTTCTTCTTCTTCTTCTTTTTTTTTTTTAATTGAGATGGAGTCTCACCCTGTCACCCAGGCTGGAATGCAGTGTCGTGATCTCAGCTCACTGCAACTTCACCTCCCAGGTTCAACCAATTCTTCTGCCTCAGTCTCCCGAGCAGCTGGGACTACAGGCTTGTGCCACCATGCCTGGCTTATTTTTGTATTTTTAGTAGAGACGTGGTTTTACCATATTGGCCAGGCTGCTCTCAAACTCCAGTCCTCGTGATTTGCCCACCTCGGCCTCCAAAAGTGCTGGGATTACAAGCGTGAGCCACTATGCCCAGCCTTCTGCTCTTAAGACCTTCGGCTGATTGGGTGAGGCCCACCCACAGACTGTAGGACCATCTCCTTCACATGAGGTCAGCTGATGGAAGATGTCAACCACATCTACAAAATACCTGCACAGCAACATCTAGATTCGTGTGTGATTAAACCACTGGGTACTATAGCCTTGGCCAAGTTGACACAAAACTAACCATCACAACCACTATTCCCCCCAGAAGGAGAGGACCCTTGGGTAATACAGATGCTGGGCCTCCCTCCTAGAGATTCTAATTCATCTGTCCCATGAGGCCTGGGAAATTTTTACACACTATGCAGGCAATTCTCATGCTCATCCAGGGTTAGGAGCCAGTGGGCAAGATGACCCCTAGACTGAGGGCCTATTCATCAGGAATGCAGGCTGGCATGTAGTTGGTGCTCAGGAAACACTGATCCCTCTGTTCTGCTGGGCTCAGATGTCTAGGCTTGGGCGGCTGAGGCCATGGCAACTTAACATCCCACAGTCTGAGCAGCACGTCCTGTGGGTGGGTTGGGCCCAGTCTGTTAACTGAAATGGAAGGTCCAGGCTGTTGCAGAACGTGCCTGCATGGCCTTCTTGGCTGAGAGCCCTTGGGCCTTTGGGAATGGGCTCTGCGTACGTGGGGTGGGGGCAGTCACCTTGCTGGCCAGGAGCTGGGCATAGATCTGCGTGGTGTCTGTTTTGCAATGCAGGGTTCTGAGGCTAGCATGGGCAGGGAGGGCAGGGAAGGGGCCACAGAGAGGATGCCCAGTGGGAATGTGTCACAGATGGCTGGGGATGGAGGTGGAGATGGGGGGACACACCTCTATCAGCCAGGTAGGACAGACAGGAGGACCTGAAACAGGGCCCCATAGAAACACCTCCTGGGCTGGCCAGGGATTGTAAAAAAGGCCCACCTGGCACCTCTGGGCCCTCTCTCCCACCACCCTTCGGCTCTGCCACGCCTGTTTCTTGCCCAAAAGAAAGATTTTTGGGGCAGAGAGGAGCTGGCGAAAGAGCACTGGACTCTATCTGGTGTGAAAAGCAGCCTAGGGTGGAATCACCTCTCCTTTTTTTTGAGACGGAGTCTTGCTCTGTCGCCCAGGCTGGAGTACAGTAGTATGATCTTGGCTTACTGCAGCCTCCATCTCCTGGGTTCAAGCTATTCTCCTGCCTCAGCCTCCTGAGTAGCTGGGATTACAGGCACCTGCCACCACGCCCGGCCTCATCCCTCCTTCCTTTCCCTTTTGGTGCCTCTCCCAGCCCCGGGTGACTCACCTGGAAAATGGGGCTATGAGGAGTTCTTACAGGAACAGAGGAGTTCCTTACATAGAGCGCCCGGGCAGCACAGGCTTACAGTGTGTGGAAGTTCTCTTCCCCTCTGAAGAGTTCCCCCTTGTGAGATGTTACCCTGGGGGCCTGTCATTTGCATAGATATGCCTAGAGTTCCCAGCTTTGGGCAAGCAATTGTGTATCTGTACTAAACGTGCTCCAAGTACAGCTGGTGATTCATTCCCAGGATCCCCCACCAAGCACAGGCAATGGGGAGCAGACCCCAGGATTTTTCTGGGGGGCTCAGAGGGTGTCAGTCACAGTAAGATACCTCTAGACCAGGGACGGAGCTAGCCCAGGGCAGACAGCCCCTAGGAGAGGCCAAGGGAGCGAGACTGTGCCAGCCAGCGTGTGGGTCTGTGTGGACGCCGGTCCCTGGAGTCTGTGCACAGCTAAAGGAAAGAGCCTGGGGAGGGGAGCCCGGTCAGCCCCGGGATGATTTGTCATTACTTAATGAGATTAATGAGCCCTGGGGGCTGGTATGCAGGGGTGCCGAGGCGCTCATTAGAAGCAGATGCTCATGGGAACGAAGGCAAGTGGGGGCCTGAGGGTGGAGTGCGGCTCGCCCCATGCCAGGTGGCTTCCATTAATCTGTGGGCGGGGCCGAGGGTGAGGCTGCTGGGCTCCATCCCTCCTCCCCTCTCCGTCCCCAACAGCAGGGGGGTGGGTAGAATGCCACAGAGAAGCTGCCCTGGACTCCGGCTCCACTGAGACCCAGGAGGTAAGGCTGTTGGGTTCAGGGACAGCCCTCTTGTTGGCTACGATGGCGCCTGTGCCTGGCATGGAGTACATGCTCAATAAATAAGCTGTGGATTGTTATCAGACAGGAGGGGCCTGAAGGGCGGGACTGGAACCTCTCCCTTCCTCCCCAAGACACTTCTATACCTGCAGGGGTGTCCTGGCCCACTTCTCAGCCAGCCCCCACTTTCTAGTGAACCCTGGAAGGCTTGTAGGCTCAGGGAAGGCCGCTTTGTGGGCTCTGAACCTATAATTTGGTTTTCAAACCCACAAGCAGGGAGGTCTGTGGGGGCCAGAGGGAGTTGACTCTCTGCCACCCCACCCTGCCTGTATGTGGGTACACACACACACACACAAACACACACACACGGTCATAAAAACTCACATGCTCTTTAATGGCTCTAGTGAGATATAATTTAGTGCCCTAAAAGTTCACCCGTTTAAAAAAAGCAATCCAATGGTTTCTAGTATATCTTACAGAATTGTGTAATCATCACCATAATCTAATTTTAGAACATTTTCATTATCTGCAAAAGAAACCTTGAATCATTAACAGTCACTCCTCATTCCTCCACCCCCTCTTCCCCAGGCCCAAGCAACCACTACTCCGCTTTCTGTCTATAGATCCAGAGATTTGCCTGTTCTGGACATTTTACATGAATGAAATCATGCAATAGGTAATCTTTCATGACGTGATTCTTTCAGCATGATGCTTTCAAGGCTCGCCCACGCTGTAGCATGTATCAGCACTTCGTTCCTCTTAATGGCTAGAAAATATTCCTTTGTATGATGACACCACATTTTGTTTGTCCCTTCATCTCTTGGATATTTGGGTGGTTATTACTTGTTTTTGACAGACAGGGTCTCACTCTGGCGCCCAGGCTGGAGTGCTAGAGTGCAGTGGTATGATCATGACTTACTGCAGCCTTGACTTCCTGCCTCAGCCTCCTGAGTAGCTGGGACTACAGGCATGCACCACCATGCCTAATTTTTTTTTTTTTTTTTTTTGGTAGCGACAGGGGTCTCACTGTGTTGCTCAGGCTGGTCTCGAAGCGATCCTCCTGCCTCAGCCTCCCAAAGTGTTGGGATTACAGGCTTGAGCTACCACAAGGCCAGTTTCTGCTTTTTGGCTACTATGCACAATGCTGCTGTGAACATTCAGCTGTGGGTTCTGGTGTGGACGTATATGCATTTCTCTTGGATATATACCCAGGAGTAGAATTTCTGAGTCATGTGGTAACCCTAACTGTGAAACTGTTTTCCAAAGTGCCTGCACCATTTTACTTTCCCATCAATAATGTGTAAGCATTCCAGTGTCTCCACATTACCATCAACAGTTACTCTCTTTTCTATTATATTCATCTTAGTAGGTGTAAAGTGGCTTTGATTTGCATTTCCCTTACTGCTGGTGATGCTGAGCAAATGGCTTATTGGCCATTTGCGTGTCTTCTCCGATGAAATGTCTATTCAGATCCTTTGCCCATTTTTTCCACCTGGGTTATTTGCCTTTTTGCTAAAGAGTTGTAAGAGTTCTGTCTGTACTCTAGATAGACACGCCTTATCAGATCTGATTTGCAAATATTTTCTCTTGCTCTGTAATTCTCTTTCACTTTCTTGATGGCATCCTTTAAGGCGCAATTTTTTTGTTAATATATGGGAGTTTTGCAATTATTGCCCGGGCTGGAGTGCAACAGCGTGATCTCAGCTCACTGCAACCGCTGCCTCCCAGGTTCAAGCGATTCTCCTGCCTCAGCCTCCAGATACTGTAATCCCAGTAGCTGGGATTACAGGTGCCTGCCACCACACCCAGCTACTTTTTGTATTTTTATTGGAGACAGGGTTTTGCCATCTTGACCAGGCTGATCTCAAACTCCTGACTTCAGGTCATCCACCTGCCTCAGCCTCCCAAAGTGCTGGGATTACAGGCATGAGCCACCGCGCCAGACCAAAGGTATAAATGTTTAAGTCGTTATTAAGTCTGACTTAACAATCTTTGCTTTGTTTCCTATTTCACCCTGTTTTGCTTTTTCTGAACTTCTATTCATCCGTTGCTCTCTCCTCCATCTTTTCTTTCATTGCTTCTGCTCACAAAGTCACACACTCAGCTTCCAAAGCCTCTGTTTTTCCAAGAAGGGCATGGGGCATGATTTACCCCCAGGAATCCTTCCTCCATGTCTGCCTTAATGGAATCCTCATTCTGCATTTTGACAGAGCTACAGGGAGGGAGTGGCCTGGACTCAAGGGCCAGTGGGTAGTAGGGAGGGGAAGCTCCATTAACACGCTGTGTCTTTCCCAGGTTCCAAGGACAGGGCTCTGTGGAAGCACAGGGAGTGGGAGCTTCCTCACGACTGAAACACCCATCATGCTTCTATGCGCTACTCTAGTGTCACCTGAGAAATGAAGGGATCAGATCAGACCATCCAGCACAGGGCTTTTTTTTTTTTTTTTTTTTTGAGACAGTCTTACTCTGTCATCCATACTCTGTCGTCCAGGCTGGAGTGCAGTGGCACGTTCTCAGCTCACTGCAACCTCCACCACCTGGGTTCAGGCGATTCTCCTGCCTCAGCCTTCTGAGTAGCTGGAATTACAGGCATGTGCCACCATGCCTGGCTCATTTCTTTTCTTTGTATTTTTATTAGATACAGGGTTTTACCATGTTGGCCAGGCTGGTCTTCAACTCTTGACCTCAGGTGATTGGTCCACCTCGGCCTCCCAAAGTGCTGGGATTACAGGCATGAGCCAATTCGCCCAGCCTGGGCTCCTTAACGTGGGCTCTGCACCCCTCTGGAAATTGTATGCACAATGATGGCTCCCGTGAGTTTTTCTCAGGCAGAAATGCATGGTCTTCATGAGATCTTCAAAAGGATGCGCTAAGCCAGAAGGGCTCAGAACAACCAAGCTATAGGAGCCTGGCAGGTCTCCACCATGTCCAAGTCCTGTGGTAGCATTTCCCTCGCCCTGAGGGAGGACACAGCTTCTTCCCTGGAGGGACCGGCAGCATCGGCTTCTCATGGGTCCTTCAGGCTCCCAGAGCTCAGCCAAGGAGCCGAGACAGGCCAGCTCCCACAGGGACCAAGGGGGCTGCCTTGGTCACCCTGAGGCTCCTCCCCAGGCTAGCTTGAGGGGAGGGAAAAGGCATGCCCACCCTTCTGGAGGTGGAGGCGCCCTCTCCAAGGCCCCGGCAGGGCTGAGTTGCAGGAAACCGAGGGCAGGAAGAGGGGCTGGGCCTGGGTGCCGCCTGCTCCCATCTGCAGAGCATCAGTGGGGCAGGCGGGTGGGGGCTTTTGAGGGGGGCCGGGGAGGAAATGAGAATAAACACAAGTGAGCCGGGAGGGAAGGGGGGCTGCGCCTAAGCCCCTTGGCAGCCCATGAAGGGAAGTGACACAATGAGGAATGTGTTTCCCTCTGCCCGTCCCTGACGTGGGGGTGGGAGGCTGAGCCCTGAGAATGGCCAGACCCCAACAGGGGCCAGGGGGCACATGCTGGGACAGCCCCGGAGGGGCGGGCAGTGAGGATGGGGTCTGGCAGCAGAACGGTGGGGGCCGGCTGGAGGGGCACCCCTGTGCAGCCAGGGTACTTATCCTGCACCCTGCTCCCTCGGCCAGGGACCTAGGGTCAGTGTCCTGGCACAGTCTGTGCATGCGCCCAGCCGGGGGGCACCTCCCAGCACATCCCAGCGTGAAAGTGGTCCCTTCTCTAGGGAACTGGCCCCTTCGGTGGCCTTCCCTTCCTTCTCCAGGGACTCGGGGTCATAGAGGCCGGCTGGGTCCTTCAAGTCCCTCCTATGAGAAGGAGCTGAGGGCAAGGGCTCCCCTGGCCGTGGGAAGGGCTGTGCAGGGTGTTTCTGTCCCCAACCAGGACTGTGCACAAACAGGCCCCCTGGTGGGACAGGACCTCCATGTCCTGAACACCCATTTCCTCTCCTCCCAGCGGTCAGCCCGCTTGGTTAACCCCCTCCTGCCCGGTACTCCAGAGAAGTCAATGCGGCTGTGGTAGGCAGGGCCAAGAGCCCCACAGCCCCCCATCCCTGACCCCTCCTCCATCTGGGCTGAGGTGTGGCAGGGCCTGGGAAAACAGGTGGACTCCAGACATCTCTGTGTGTCTCCTATCTTCCCGCCACAGCCCCTTCAGACATGTGGGCTGTTCCAGGGCCCCCACCCTTGCCTGCTGCCTCACAATCTCCTGCCACTGGGTGGGAGCCAAGAGGCCTCTGCCTCCATCTCAGGCCCCAGGACCAGAAGACCAGTTGGGCCATGAGCCCTGTGAGCTTTGTGGACCTGAAGCCTGACCCATTTAGCTTAGGAAAGAGCTAGGTGACCTTTGAGCAGGTGGGCAACTGGCCTCACCACCCTGCCTTCTAGGCACCTGTATCCTGGCTGTGCTGGGCACAAAGGACAGGGCAAGGGAGAAGGCTAATGAGCTGACACCACCTCGGTCTTCTGTGGTCCTGCCTGCCCCAAGAACCTGGCAGCTGTGGGGTTGGAGCAGGCAGGTATCCAGCAGGTCCCCTGTGGGCAGGCACTGTCCCTTCCTCATTGTCCCTGCAGCCCTGGGAGCAGGTGAGGGAGTGGGCACAGCCCTGGCCAAAGTTGAATTTGAGCCACAGACTCAGGGCTGAAAGCTGCCATGAGGACTCACCTGTGGCTCACTCCTCCAGGCCAGGCCTGGCCCCTGGGATCCCTGTGGGGGTCACAGCCGCCTTCTGTCCTGTCTCTGCACTGCGGGCTCCTGCAGAGACTCCATGGAGAAGACAGGACTGAGGACCTTGAACAAGCTCTCACCTCACTGGCTTCCTCGTCTGAAGGAGGAGGCTAGACAGCAGGACTTACACCCCTGTCCTGGAAAGGAGCCAGGCAGAGTTCAGCTGGGCATCAGCCAGCCAACTGACCTGTCTCCTCGCCTGTCAGTCAGAGAGGGGCACAGGGATAAAACAGCCACAAAAATACCTCCCTTGGCCGGGCATGGTGGCTCACACCTGTAACCCCAGCACTTTGGGAGGCCGAGGCGGGAGGATCACTTGAGCCCAGGAGTTCAAGACCAGCCTGGGCAATATAGTGGGACCCTGTCTCTACCAGAAAAAAAAAAATGTTTTTTTAATTAGCTGGGTGTGTGGCACACACCTGTGGTGCCAGTTGCTTGGGAAGCTGAGGTTGAAGGATGGCTTGGGCCCAGGAATTTGAGGTTACAATGAGCCATGATCATACCACTGCACTCCAGCCTAGGTAACAGAGAGACCCTGCCTCAAAAGCAAAACAAAAAAACCACCCCTGCCATGCACCCCCTCCCCTGCCCACAATGGCTAGGCTCAAGAAGCTTCTACCTTTGTATAGCAATTTACAAAAGACCATGACACCTATTTTCAAATGCTTCCCAGGGCAGCCCTGGCGACCTTCAGGGCAGCTTGGAGGTGGGGCGGGGTGGGAAAGGAGGCCTCCTGACTCCCAATTCCAACTCTTGGCTTCTTCGTCTTCTCTCCGTTCTGACCAGTGCCCCCTGATGGTAGCCAGGGAGAAGGCAGAGGAGGTCTGTCCCAGGACTTGGTTTGGTTTGGTTTGGTTTTTGAGATGGAGTCTTGCTCTGTCACCCAGGCTGGAGTGCAGTGGTGCGATCTTGGCTTACAGCAACCTCTGCATCCCAGGTTCCAGCAATCTCCTGCCTCAGCCTCTCAAGAAGCTGGGACTACAGGCACCCACCACATGCCCAGCTAAATTATTTTATATTTTTAGTAGAGACGGGGTTTCACCATTTTTGTCCAGGATGGTCTCGATCTCTTGACCTCATAATCCACCCGCCTCGGCCTCCCAAAGTGCTGGGATTACAGGCCTGAGCCACCACATCCCGGCAGAGGAGGGTGGTTCTTTAATCCCACCTCATACCCAGTGCTGAGGAGAGCAGAGGTTTAGCAGGAAGTGAAGTCCCTGAGAAACCCAGCAACAACACCGAGGTGACAGTGAGGATCCCGCCTGGGGAGCAGGGCAGCCCCAGCAGGGAGAGGTGTGAAGGCCTGTGCATTTGCCTCTGCAGGGACTTGAGGAACAATGTCATCAGTACAGTGCAGCCCGGCGCCTTCCTGGGCCTGGGGGAGCTGAAGCGCTTGTGAGTGGCATGCCCTTCCCTTCGGAGGGAGAAAATCACCCCTCCTACCCCAAACCCACCCCTTCCTCTCGCCCACCCCCATCTACCCCTCCTTCCCACTTGGCGCCATGGATGGGGTCAAAGGAGCTCGCATTTCCAATCCAGCTGTGGCCCTGGCCTCAACCCCATCTCCTTTTTCATTTTCTCCCCAATACAAACCCTGGTCCCACCCATGTGTCCCTCACAAATGGACCCTCATGCTACCACATGGCCAGCTCGCTGAGCTTGCCTGTGTCTCTCTAGAGATCTCTCCAACAATCGGATTGGCTGTCTCTCCTCGGAGACCTTCCAGGGCCTCCCCAGGCTTCTCCGACTGTGAGTGATGGGGCAAGAAGCAGGGAGGAGAGGAGAGGGAAGAAGTGCATGGGAAGCAAGCGGTGGCCCCGAAGCCTTCCATGTCCCACCTGCTCCCCTCTGCCAGCCCAGGGAGACCCTAAGATCCCACCTCAGTTGTTCCCTGTCCCCTGCAGAAACATATCTGGAAACATCTTCTCCAGTCTGCAACCTGGGGTCTTTGATGAGCTGCCAGCCCTTAAGGTTGTGTGAGTATCTCTTCCTAGCACAAGGACCCAGACCCCTGTCCCTTCCTCTGCCTAGGAGGGATGTATAAGCATCGTGACTACTGTGGCTGGCCTCACGAGTGGGCACAGCAGACAGTGCCTGAAATGCATGCCCCCCAACTTACCGCAAATGGCCCAGGGCAGAGATGACACACCCAGACCTGAGTTTGCCCTCCCACCCACTCCAGCTTTGTCCCTCCCTGGGGCCCCAGGCCACCCATGAGCCCATGCTCCCTCTGCTCTGCTGCGTGACCCCTCTGCCCACCCTGCAGGGACTTGGGCACCGAGTTTCTGACCTGCGACTGCCACCTGCGCTGGCTGCTGCCCTGGGCCCGAAACCGCTCCCTGCAGCTGTCGGAGCACACCCTCTGTGCCTACCCCAGCGCCCTGCACGCCCAGGCTCTGGGCAGCCTCCAGGAAGCCCAACTCTGCTGTGGTGAGCAAGGCCTCCCCACTGCACATCTACCAGGGACCCTGCCTCCCACCAACCCACGGCCCAGACACGAGCCTTCTCCCTCAGACCCACAGAGTTTTACCTTTCTATTGCAATTTGCAAAAGACCACGACACTGAGTCCTGCTCTTGCATTTAGGGAGACCTCATCTTTATGTATAAATCGCCATCCGAGATGTGCCCAGCACAGAAAGGCATTTCTGTGCTCGCCCTCATTACTGGTTTGCAGCAGCTCTCCCACGACGAGAATCACATTTAATACCCCAGTGACCCTCCATGTTGGGCAGGGCCGCTGTATTTCTCCCCACTCCACCTAAGGCTGTATGCTGGGCGTGGTCTCCCGGGCATCCCCTTTCCCTTGTTGTCCCCGGTCAGCCCTCTATCAGCTTATCTTTTCTTTTTTTTTTCTTCTTTTTTTTTTTTTTTTTTTTTGAGACAGAGTCTCGCTCTATGGCCCAGGCTGGAGTGTAGTGGTATGATATCGGCTCACTACAATCTCTGCCTCCCAGGTTCAAGCGATTCTCCTGCCTCAGACTCCCGAGTAGCTGGGATTACAAGTGCCTGCCACCGCTTCCAGCTAACTTTTGTAGTTTTAGTAGAGACAAGGTTTCACTATCTTGGCCACGCTGGTCTTGAACTCCTGCCCTCGTGATCCACCCACCTCAGCCTCCCAAAATGCTGGGATTACAGGCATGAGCCACCACGCCCGGCCTCTATCTAAGCCCCTTGGGGGGTGCTTGTTTATGTTTTCATCTGGCCCCACCTCTTGGGGTAACATGAGTGCTGAGAAAGGAGCACTTTTCTTTGTTCAAAAACCACCTGTCCCTCCCCTTTACCCTTATCCTGGAGACATTCCCTTGACCCCTTTTCCTTTCCAGCTGGAGCAGGCTATAGGCAGAGGGCCACTCCCTGCCCCGCCCCATCCTGCTGGACTCTCGCTCACACATGCAGCCTCACACACATGTGCACTCAGGCCTCACTCCTGGCTTCTCGTCCCACAGAGGGGGCTCTGGAGCTGCATACACACCACCTCATCCCATCCCTGCGCCAAGTGGTGTTCCAGGGGGACCGGCTGCCCTTCCAGTGCTCTGCCAGCTACCTGGGTAATGACACCCACATCCACTGGTACCACAACCACGCCCCTGTGGAGGGTGATGAGCAGGCGGGCATCCTCCTGGCCGAGAGCCTCATCCACGACTGCACCTTCATCACCAGGTATGAGCCCCACTGCCCCTCCTCAGGCCTTGGCATGGGGATGGGGGCCCACCCTACCTGTCACCCACTCCTCAAAAGAGCTGTATCCAGATGTGTTCCTGGGAAAACATGCATGTGTATTTATGGAAAGCTTGTACTAAGTTATCAGTGGTCTGGGTAGAGGCTACAAATAAACATCTGATAGAACAAAATGATGATACTTGACATCTCTTTAGTGCCCTTACACTGTATAGAGTGGCTCCCACCTATGTCACCAGATTTCATCTCTGCAGTAGACCTGCAAGAGAGATATTATCAGCTCCATGATAAGGACGGGGAAATCGAAGCTCAAAATAACAGTTTCATAAGGCCAGTCAGAATAAAAGAAGTGCGTACCTGCATCCCTTGTTTCATTAAAGAAAGCAGGACCTGCAGCTAGTGCCCTAGGACAGTGCCGAGGGAGGGTGGTGTGGTTCATACCTGGTGGGCCTGAGGGTGACTCACCAGCCAGCCCCGCCTGCCACCCGCAGTGAGCTGACGCTGTCTCACATTGGCCTGTGGGCCTCAGGCGAGTGGGAGTGCTCCGTGTCCATGGCCCAGGGCAACGCCAGCAAGAAGGTGGAGATCGTGGTGTTGGAGACCTCTGCTTCCTACTGCCCTGCCGAGCGCGTTGCCAACAACCGCGGGGACTTCAGGTTTGGCCCGCTCAGCCCAGTAGAGGGCTGCCCCGCCCCCAATCCCACCCTTGCACCTGACATCACAGGTGTCCAGGGCTTCCCCATCCACTGTCTCCATTGGGTCCTAAAGATGGAGGAAACACTTCCTTTTATCATTCAGCCTGAAGCCTTGCTATCAAATACACTTTATGTATAAAATTACCATCTGAGGCCAGGCACAGTGGCTGATGTCTGTAATCCCAGCAGTTTGGGAGGCTGAGGTGGGCAGATCACCTG
Source organism: Callithrix jacchus (assembly GCF_049354715.1). Taxonomy (NCBI): domain Eukaryota; kingdom Metazoa; phylum Chordata; class Mammalia; order Primates; family Cebidae; genus Callithrix; species Callithrix jacchus. Next base: position 38,728,195 of record NC_133514.1, read on the forward strand.
AAGTCAGGAGTTCAAGACCAGCCTGGCCAACATGGCAAAACCCTGTCTCTACTAAAAACTAGTCGGGTGTGGTGGTGGGCGCCCGTAATCCCAGCTACTCAGGAGGCTGAGGCAGGAGAATTGCTTGAACTTGGGAGGCAGAGGTTACAGTGAGCCGAGATCATGCCACTGCACTCCAGCCTGGGTGACAAGAGTGAGACTCAGTCTCAAAAACACAAATTATCATATGAGATGTGCTGCACAAAAAGAATTTTTTTTTTTGAGAAGGAGTCTTGCTCTGTTGCCCAGGCTGGAGTGCAGTGGTGTGATCTCGCTGCCTCACCCTTCCCAGTAGCTGGGATTACAGGCACCCACCATCATGCCCAGCTAATTATTGTATTTTCAGTAGAGATAGGGTTTCACCAAGTTGACCAGGCTGGTCTTGAACTCCTGACCTCAAGTGATCCACCTGTCTTGGCCTCCTGAAGTGCTGGGATTACAGGCTTGAGCCACCACACCCAGCCAAGACTTATTTTTTTAGACAGGATCTCACTCTTTCATCCAGGCTCCGGTGCAGTGGCACAATCATAGCACACTGCAGTCTTGAATTCCTGGGCTCAAGCAATCCTCCCACCTCTGCCTCCAGAGGAGCTGGGACTACAGGCACAGCCCACTATGCCCAGCTTATTGTGTTGTTTTCTGTAGAGACAGAGTCTCCCTTTGTTGCCCGGGCTGGTCTCAAACTCCTGGGTTTAAGCAATCCTCCTGCCTCAGCCTCCCAAGGTGCTGGGATTACAGGCATGAGTCACTGCGCCTGGCCACAAAAAGGCTTTTATTTGCTTCCTTACAGTCATAGTTTGCAAAAGCTCGCCCACCAAGAGTCGGCCTTCTAAGATCCCAGTGACTCTCTCTGTTATGCAGGGAAGCTATTATTCTCCCCCTTGTACCGCTGAGAATACTGACGCCCAGAAAGGATACATGCCTTGCCTGAAGCCACAGCAAATAAGTGGCAGAACTTGAACTTGAACTCAGAATTCTAAAGTCCAGCCCTCTATTAACTGTGACAGCCTGGTCAGAACAAAGAGAGTGGGACTTGAGAACCCCTGGAAGGCTGGTCTGAACCCCGCTCCTCAATCCTTCCCCAAGCCCCCGAGGAGTCAGGCCTCACACTAAAGTCGTGAGGGACTGTTGTCCTGAGAAGTCTGGGTCATCAGCAACTTCCTGCCTTTGCCCCCAGGTGGCCCAGAACTCTGGCTGGCATCACAGCCTACCAGTCCTGCCTGCAGTATCCCTTCACCTCAGTGCCCCTGAGTGGGGGCACCCCAGGCACCCGAGCCTCCCGCCGGTGTGACCGCGCCGGCCACTGGGAGCCAGGGGACTACTCCCACTGTCTCTACACCAACGACATCACCAGGGTGCTGTACACCTTCGTGCTGGTGAGGAGGGTCTGGGGCACTCCACCAGCTCTGCTTCGGGGGCATGGGGAAGGGAGAAGCCAAACTAACAGGCAAGGGGAGCCCAGCCTCTGGGCCACTGGGCTATGCCTCCTGTCCCTGCCTGTGCAGAGCCGGAAGCCACCCTCTGCCAGGGGATTTAGACCCACTGAGGCCACAGTGGGGAAAGACGCCAGGCCTCTGTCCCATCCGGCCACCTCATGCCCCTTTACTCACGAACACTAAAGGCAGAGTCCCACTGTCCTTACCCCAGGGGTGCTGGCAGTGGCAGCCTTAGGCTGTGATGGTCTCAGCCTCCTCCACCCTCCTAGCTTGATGAGAGCTAGCAGGTGGTCTGGACACCTGTCCCCAGGCACTGAGAACTGGCACAGAGCAGAGGGTCCCCAGGGGCAGTTCAGGGGCAGAAGGAACAGGCAGGATGATCCTCTCTCTTCCCACAATCCCCAGATGCCCATCAACGCCTCTAATGCACTGACCCTGGCTCACCAGCTGCGCGTGTACACAGCTGAGGCCGCCAGCTTTTCAGACATGATGGATGTGGTCTATGTGGCTCAGATGATCCAGAAATTTTTGGGTTATGTCGACCAGATCAAAGAGGTGAGACAGCTGGACTTCTGGAGATCGCAAAATGCCCACATCCCGCATTTGCCCAAGCCTCTCTCATCCTAGTCCCAGGTCCCAAGCCCTGCCCCTGCCCTTAGCAATTCCCGTGTCCTCCCAGCTGGTGGAGGTAATGGTGGACATGGCCAGCAACCTGATGCTCGTGGACGAACACCTGCTGTGGCTGGCCCAGCGCGAGGACAAGGCCTGCAGCCGCATCGTGGGTGCCCTGGAGCGAATTGGGGGGGCTGCCCTCAGCCCCCATGCCCAGCACATCTCAGTGGTAATGGGGGTCAGCATGGGGGGTGGCCCCAGCATGCAGAGGAGGGAGGCCCCCTCTCTCGGGCATGCACCTGCTGTGCCCCAGCTAGCAAGAGCAGCGGACGGGACAAAGCTCTGAGCCATGGGCTTCACTTCCAAGTTGTCAGGGGCGGCACTAAAGAGAGGTGGCCAGGGACCCTGGATAAGTGAGCCAGACTTTGTGGTGGGGAACTGAGCCAAAGGGCCAGCCTGACGGGAATAAGCAGGAGGAAAGGTGAACAGAATAGAGGGGACGGGAGGAGGGCTTAATGGCACGGCAGACAGCACTGGAGATCAAGTGAGTAATGGAAGTTCTCTGAGAGGAAGTGAGGGCTCCAGTCTGCTAAGAACCATGGTACAGCATCCTCTACATGCAAGATATTGTGCTAGGCCCTTAGGGCAATGCACAGGGGCGAGACATGGAGCCTGCTCTACAGCTGAGTCGGGCAACAGAACTGGCATCGTTAAGAGGTGAGCCAGAGGCCAGGCGTGGCTCCACCTGGAATCTCAGCCCTTTGGGAGGCCAAGGCAGGAGGATCTTCCGAGGCCAGGAGTTGGAGACCAGCCTGGGCCACAAAGAGAGACCCAGTCTCTACAAAAAAATACAAAAATTAGCCAGGAGTGTTTGCATGTGCCTGTGGTCCCAGCTATTCGGGAGGCCAAGGTAGGAGGATCACTTGAGGCCTGGAGTTTGAGACTAGCCTGGGCAACATGGTGAAACCCCATCTCTATGAAAAAATATGTTTTTAATTAGATGGGCATGGTGACTTGTCTGTAGTCCTGGCTACTCAGGAGGCTGAGGTGGGAGGATCACTTGAGCCCAGAATTTGTAGGCTGCAGTGAGCTATGATTGTGCCCTGTACGCCAGCCTGGGTGACACAGCAAGAACCTGTTTCTCTAAAAAAAAAAGAGAGAGAGAGAGAGGTGGCTTTGGAAAGACTGAGGATTGAAGCCTGAGCAGGTCCGTTGAGAGGGTATGTGCAGTCTCAAGCAGAAGGCCATCATCTCAAATGGTGGGATGACAAGGTTCCTGTCCCCAGAATGCAAGGAATGTGGCATTGGAGGCCTACCTCATCAAACCGCACAGCTACGTGGGCCTGACCTGCACAGCCTTCCAGAGGAGGGAGGGAGGGATGCTGGGCACACAGCCAGGAAACGCTGGCCAGAACACCCCACCTGAGCCCGAGCCCCCAGCTGACCAGCAGCTCCGCTTCCGCTGCACCACCGGGAGGCCCAACATTTCTCTGTCGTCCTTCCACATCAAGGTGGGTGCTGGGGGAGAGGGAGGTGTTGGGAGACGGGAGACACCCAGGAGCAGGTGCCTGGTGGGGGCAGTGACAGGTGGGAGGAGGAGGCTGTAAGACATCAGTGCTCCAGGGGGTCCTGGTGTCTCTGAGGAACTCCTATGTCCCCCCAGAACAGCGTGGCCCTGGCCTCCATCCAGCTGCCCCCAAGTCTGTTCTCATCCCTTCCGGCTGCCCTGGCTCCCCCGGTGCCCCCAGACTGCACCCTCCAACTGCTCGTCTTCCGAAATGGCCGCCTCTTCCGCAGCCACGGCAATACCTCCCGTCCTGGAGCTGCTGGGCCTGGCAAGAGGCGTGGCGTGGCCACCCCCGTCATCTTTGCAGGAACCAGTAAGGGACTGAACTTCCTGCCCCACCTGGGGTGCCTCCTGTGTCTCTGCCCTGCACCCTTTCATCCTACCTTTCCCTGGCCCACAGCCCCCCTGTGCCCTAGTGGAACTGACAGAGGATGTTGGGTCCCTCACCTTTTCCCAGCAGGGCAGAGGGCAGAGATACCCCATAGAGAAAGGGTTTGGAGGAGAAAAGGCTCAGGCAGACATTGCATTTTAGATCCCAGAATGGTTCACTTTCAAGAGGGCTATGAGCACAACCCCCTTTAACACACACACACCAGGGGCCCAAAGCAGGCAAGCAATGCTGAATGGGGCCTGCTAGAAACAGCGCTATCATTGGTGCTGGAAAGAATAACATCGGCTGGACGCAGTGGCTCACGCCTGTAATCCCAGCACTTTGGGAGGCCGAGGCGGGTGGATCACAAAGTCAAGAGATCGAGACCATCCTGGTCAATATGGTGAAACCCCGTCTCTACTAAAAATACAAAAAATTAGCTGGGCATGGTGGCGTGTGCCTGTAATCCCAGCTACTCAGGAGGCTGAGGCAGAATTGCCTGAACCTAGGAGGCGGAGGTTTCGGTGAGCCAAGATTGCACCATTGCATTCCAGCCTGGGTAACAAGAGCAAGATTTCGTCTCAAAAAAAAAAAAAGAATAAGAACATCTAGGCATGGTCCCTGCCCCCACAGAGGCCACCATCTCACTGAGCAGTAGAGGGTGAAGTAACCTCCCAGGGCAGCCATAGGGGAGATTCCAGGCAGCCCAGGAGAAGCATTCTGAAAAGGCAGCGGTTGTGGTGGAGGCGGGACTGGCACGGATGGGCCCTGAGGGATGATCAGGAGTTCCGGAGACACTAGAAGGGTGGAGACCAGGGCAGAGGAAAAACAACATGAGCAGCGTGGGACGTGGGAGACACTGAGGGTCTGACTCACCACCCGGCTGGGGCCCTGGCACCCGGGAAGCAGACGGATCACCTGCAGCCCTCCTCTTATCGTTCCATCTCTCCCCACGGGACCAGTGACCCCCACACCTACCTTCTTTCTGCCGGGGATTCCATTGTCGCTGGCATCAGCCCATCTCTGGCCCCCACATCTCCATCTCAGTCCATCCCTCATGCTGTCACTAGATTCACCTTCTGCAAACTGCACTGTTCACTTCAGAGAGCCCCTTCAAAGTCTTGGGCCACTTCCATCATCAGGACGCCTGCCTCCCTCCACGAGCTCTCTAGGGTCCTAGAGCTACGGCGGCATCCCCTTTGCACAGCCAGAAGGCGCTGCCATCCCACCCTGGGCTCCTTCCTGTTCCTAGCACAGACTCTTGCTGTCAGGTCTTGGGTTCTGGCCAGGGACACTCACTGAGTACCTGGTTTGTGCCAGACTGTGCCTGGGCTGGGACACACCTGTGTAGAGACAGTTGCAGCTGTGTCCTTGAGGAACACACTCTTCAGCAGAGAGGACAGGCAGTGTACAATGGTTTAAGTGCAGCTCGTAAGTGAGCAGCTGCAAGAGGTGTTTTGGAGGGCACAGGACAAGGGGCAGCCCGACCTAGCTGGAGATCAGGGAGGCCTTTCCTGAAAACCACCAAGACCTGAGGGACAAGTAAGGTGGCCTGGGAAGGCGAAAGCCCTATGTCCGCAGCTACGTGGGCTGTGGGAGTGTGTGGCGAGAGGTGGGTGGGTGAGGGGTCTGTGGAGCCCAGGGCCTGCTCCAAGAGCCCCTCTCCCACTGGGAATACCTCCTTCCTCTATCCCACCTGCCTCCCTCCTCCCTTTACCTGGCTTCTGCTCCCTCCCTCTGCACTTCTGTGTTATTGTCCCTGAGTCCCCCAGCCTGAGTCCTGCCTTGGAGCACGGCATCACTGCTCATCCAGCACTCAGCGCAGACCACCTCCCGGGGCTCACATTATCCACCATCATCCTTGCAAATCCCCATTCAGTGTTCCCTGTTAGACTGAGGCCATCCTTGGCATCTCACCGCATGCCCCAAACCCAGCACCATGTCCTGCCCAGAAGGAGCCTAGTGCATGCCCTGTCACTGCTGCTGCTGCTGAGTCCCAGCTGAGCCGCCTCCCTGATGCCCTGTGTGTGTCTGTGTGGACGTCCCTCTCCCTCTGTAGGTGGCTGTGGTGTGGGAAACCTGACGGAGCCAGTGGCAGTTTCGCTGCGGCACTGGGCTGAGGGAGCCGAACCTGTGGCCGCTTGGTGGAGCCAGGAGGGGCCCGGGGGGTCTGGGGGCTGGACTTCCGAGGGCTGCCACCTCCGCTCCAGCCAGCCCAATGTCAGCGCCCTGCACTGCCAGCACTTGGGCAACGTGGCTGTGCTCATGGTGGGTATGCAGCAGGGTGAGAGGTGGGGGGCAGGGACACAGTCTGCATGGAAAATGGTGAGGGCACTCTGACCACCTGGGACCATGGAGAAATACAAGAAGGACAGCAGCCCTGTTGGGCCCCATGACTGGAGGGTTGTGGGAAACGGCCCTCTGGCCTCTCCCACACCTCTCCATATTTCAGGAGACAGGGAGGTCCAGCCTCCACTCCTATATCAAGATAGATGGATCTGGAACTCCCAGCCTGACTTTCACACCCTGCACTCCTGAGACCAGATGTTTTTGTTTTTTTGTTTTTGTTTTTATTTTTTGAGATGGAGATGGAGTCTCGCTTTGTTACCTAGGCTGGAGTGCAGTGGCACAATCTTGGCTCAATTCGACCTCTGCCTCCTCGATCCAAGCGATTCTCCTGAGTCAGCCTCCCAAGTAGCTGGGATTACAGGCATGTGCCACCACACCCAGCTAATTTTTGTATTTTTAGTAGAGATGGGGTTTCACCATGTTGGCCAGGCTGCTCTCAAACTCCTGACCTCAAATGATCTGCTGCCTCGGCCTCCCAAAGTGCTGGGATTACAGGCGTGAGTCACTGTACCTGGCCAAGACCAGATTCTTTAAAGTAGAAAAAGACAATCTGGGAACGCTTCTCCTTTCTGGTCACCCCTCCCTCGTGGCTCATGGTACTGCCACTCTCCAGTCCCGCAGGCCTGCTGCTGGTCACGGGCAGCACCTGCTCCCTCTCTCATATCTGGTATTTCAGGCTGGGGGTGTGAAGAGTCCCCAGCAAGGCGGGACTGGAGGCAGGGAAGGGGCAGCAGTAGCTGGCTCGGTAGGGCTGCCTGCCTAAGTGGACAGCCCAAAGCTTACCTCCCTGCCCTGCACTAAGCACCAAATCACAGGACCAAGGCTGACTGGCCTGGGAAGAGGAAAGCTGGCCTGGGGGGCTGGCGAGGTGTCCTCATTCCTCACAGCCTCCTTCCTCACATCCTCCTTCCTGCCCTTTCCCAGGAACTGAGCACCTTCCCCAGGGAGGTGGGGGGCATGGGGGCGGGGCTGCACCCCGTGGTATACCCGTGCACGGCCCTGCTGCTGCTCTGCCTTTTCGCCACCATCATCACCTACATCCTCAACCACAGGTGGGTGCTCCTGCAGGAGGGAGGGCATGGTGGGCAGGCATGGAATTCAGCTTTGCAATGAGGGAGGAACTCTGAGGCAGGTGTGGGAAACTCCCAGGGCAGGTGGGCTTACTGAGGACTTGGCAGAGATTTTTCCTAGATGGGTTCACATGACTTTCTCTCACCCATTTGAATGTTCTGGGGTTGAAATCACTTTGAGAGGTTAAGGACTCCCTGCCCTGTGGCATCTGTCACGTTCCCACCCATGCATACACGCAGATATGTGCCTGCCCCCCATGGCTCTCCCAGTGGCCTTGAGACCCCATGGGCCTGACCTTGGGCTGGGGGTTCCATTAATCTGAGACTGTTTCTGGGCAGCTCCATCTATGTGTCCCGGAAGAGCTGGCACATGCTGCTGAACCTGTGCTTCCACATGGCCATGACCTCCGCCGTCTTTGCAGGGGGCATCACACTCACCAACTACCAGATGGTCTGCCAGGCAGTAAGCAGGAGCAGGGGCTCGGGGGTGGTGCCTGAAGATGAGTGCTGGCAGCTAGACATACAGTAGGAAGATGCGCTGGCAGAAAAAGGCTCACAGGCCACAGCTCCATAGCTTCCTCTGTGGCAGCCTTGGAAGGCAGGGGTGGGGGTGGGGCATGGAGAGTGAAAGAAGGGAGTGGTAAGAACCAGATCAGAGAGAATGGGAGATGAGCTTCAAAGTGGAGAGTGGGGACCTGCAGTGGTGGAGATGTGGGGGATCAGCCGGATCGCCACGTCAAGGTCATGGGGAAGCCCTCCGGTGGGAGAGAACGCTGAGATGGAGGCACAGGGTGGCAGCAGAGATGGAGCTAGGGGAGTGTATGGAGAGTGGGCTGGGTAAAGTCAAAGAGCTGCGGGCTGGGGGCTGGAAGCCTGGGAGGACACCTGCAGGTATGAGGCTCTGGGAGGAGCCAGTCGTAGCCTCCCGTTCCCCAGCCTCCCTGCCTCAACCCCACAGGTGGGCATCACCCTGCACTACTCCTCCCTGTCCACGCTGCTCTGGATGGGCGTGAAGGCACGAGTGCTCCACAAGGAGCTCACCTGGAAGGCACCCCCTCCGCAAGAAGGGGACCCTGCCCTGCCCACTCCCCGTCCTATGCTCCGGTACCTACTTTCAATTCCAGTTTGCAATGGGGGAGGGAATCCGAGGCAGGTATAGGAAACCTCCCAGGGTGGGTTCAAGGTCTCTGGGAGATCACTCTCCAAAGACAAGAGAGGCTCGGTCCTAGACTCAGTAGGTCACAGTAGGCCGTGCACTGGGGGCATCCGGCAGGTTTCTGGGGCATGACAAGGCCAGGGAAGGAGGTGACTCCAAATGTCATGGCACTGGGGAACCTGAGTGGCACCCCTGACTTCTGCATTGTTGAGGGTGAGAGAGCAATTCTGGCCTCTGCCCCTTAGAACAGTCATGGCCAAGTCCAAATAGTCCCTGCAGGGACCTTGCATCCCTGGCAAAAAATTCTGACTAAAGGAGAAAGAGGATGGGACAGAAACACCAAACAAAGGGCTCTGAGCACCCAGTTCTTCCCTTCGCTTTCCCCACCTCTCAGACTCCCAATCCCTTATTCCCTCCAGGTTCTATTTGATTGCTGGAGGGATTCCACTCATCATCTGTGGCATCACAGCTGCCGTCAACATCCACAACTACCGGGACCACACCCCCTAGTGAGCACCACTCCGTCCTGCCCCAAGACCACCTACCTAACACCAATGCCTTCTGCTCCACTGGCAGGGTCTCCTGCCAGGTCCACCCAGCAGTAACCCAACCCAAGCCCATGCATGCTGACCAACCTATCCTTGCCTCAGCACTCACCATATCCTGTCTTCCCCAATCACTCCCGTCCCTGGCCCTACCCTGGCCATGCCCCCTCTCCTCATTACTGCTTCTCTCCTGCAGCTGCTGGCTGGTGTGGCGTCCAAGCCTCGGTGCCTTCTACATCCCGGTGGCTTTGATTCTGCTCATCACCTGGATCTATTTCCTGTGTACAGGGCTGCGCTTACGGGGCCCTCTGGCACAGAGCCCCAAGACAGGCAACAGCAGAGCCTCCTTGGAGGCAGGGGAGGAGCTGAGGGGCTCCACCAGGCTCAGGGGCAGCGGCCCCCTCCCAAGTGACTCAGGTTCCCTTCTGGCTACTGGGAGCACGCGGGTGGGGACGCCGGGGCCCCCGGAGGATGGTGACAGCCTCTATTCTCCAGGAGTCCAGCTAGGGGCGCTGGTGACCACGCACTTCCTGTACCTGGCCATGTGGGCCTGCGGGGCTCTGGCCGTGTCCCAGCGCTGGCTGCCCAGGGTGGTGTGCAGCTGCCTGTACGGGGTGGCAGCCTCTGCCCTGGGCCTCTTTGTCTTCACCCACCACTGTGCCAGGCGGAGGGACGTGAGAGCATCCTGGCGCGCCTGCTGCCCCTCTGCCTCGCCCTCGGCCCCCCATGCCCCACCCCGGGCCCTGCCCGCCACCGCAGAGGACGGTTCCCCGGTGTTCGGGGAGGGGCCGCCCTCCCTCAAGTCCTCCCCGAGCGGCAGCAGCGGCCACGCGCTGGCTCTGGGCCCCTGCAAGCTCACCAACCTGCAGCTGGCCCAGAGTCAGGTGTGTGAGCCAGGGGTGGTGGCCCGCGGGGAAGGAGAGCTGGAGCCCATGGGCCCCCGGGGGAGCCTCGCCCCCCGCCACCACAACAACATGCACCACGGGCGTCGGGCGCACAAGAGCCGAGCCAAGGGGCATCGTGCTGGGGAGGCCGGCGGAAAGAACCGGCTCAAGGCCCTGCGCGGGGGCGCGGCGGGGGCGCCCGAGGTGCTGTCCAGCGAGAGTGGCAGCCTGCACAACAGCCCCACCGACAGCTACCCCGGCAGCAGCCGCAACAGTCCGGGCGCCGGCCTGCAGCTGGAGGGCGAGCCCATGCTCACGCCGTCCGAGGGCAGTGACACCAGCGCCGCACCGCTCCCCGAGGCGGGCCGGCTGGGCCAGCACCGCAGCGCCAGCCGCGACAGCCTCAAGGGCAGCGGCGTGCCGGAGAAGGAAAGCAAGCGCCGCTCGTACCCGCTCAATGCAGCCAGCCTAAACGGCGCCCCCAAGGGGGGCAAGTACGATGACGTCACCGTGACGGGCGCGGAGTCGGCAGGTGGCTGCATGAAGACCGGACTCTGGAAGAGCGAGACAACGGTCTAGGGTTGGGGGCGCGACGCGGTAGACGGGCTGGCCACGCGCCTCGTTCCCCCGCTTCTCGGGGTCCTCCAAGGCGTCTCGGTAGTCAGCCGGTTGGAGGCGGAGGATCCGATAGGCAGATGTTCCCCGCTTGCCTAGAGGGCACCCCTCTGGGGTAGCGACAGACAATCCCAGAAACATGCGTAACACATTTCTGTCCAGCCCGGGACAGTCTGGACAGTCGGTGCCCTGCCAGGAAGGGGGAAAGCCTCCGTCTGTGGGGTCACCCACAAGAATGAAGGCACAGCACAGCCCAGGTGGGCCCTCCCCAAGTACTCCCACCCCCACCCACTGTCCCTGCAGCCTCACTGGGGGCCAGCTGCCTCACCAGGGAAGCAGAGGTGAGAGTGTGGGAACTGTGCTCTTTCTTCCCTGCCCTCTCCTGAAGTCAGCCCAGCCCCTGCCTAGATCCTAGGCCCCTTTTCCTCCCGGGTTTGGCTGGCAGGAGAGCCAGCCCAGCACATGAAGCAGGTGAAGTGAAATCACAAGGTGCTGCTTTTCAGATCAACTATGCTAGAGGGGAGGATGAGGCCCTGTGAAAGGCAGCTCTAGAGATCAACCAGTCCCAGGTGAGCGGAGTGGGAACCCACACAACTAGGAACAAAGCCACCATTCCCACAGAGGTGGTACTTAAACCAGACAGCAGGGCTCAGAGGTGGCACACTGGGACAAAGCCAAGGCCCTGCACCTCAACAGCTGACTGCCAGGTGCCCGCAGGTACTGAGCGGAGTAGAGGAGGCTGGCAGGTGGAACTGGGGCAGAATCTAGTCAGGCCCTGAAGCTAGTCCTGTAAATAATGGCACCCCCATAAAGCTGCAGGTGGTGTTTGGAGAAGCTTACTTCTCAGTTAAAATATCCATGGCCCCAGTTTCAGCCTTACACCAAGGGACTTAGAGCACTTCCTTGCCTCCATGAGGCCAGATGGAAGAACTATCCCAATCATTTGATCTCCAGCTCCATAGCAGAGAAACCTACAAAATGTCAAACCAGCTTCCCAACTCCCAGGAGCCCAAGCCTACCCCAGAGGCAGTGGCTGGGGTCCCTGCAGACCAGGAGGGGCCTATGCCTTTACTACTTTTAAACACCAGCACCCATCTTTTCCCCAACCTAAAACCACCCACCAGCATCTTACTACATGATCAAATGGAAACTGAGGGAACCCTGGGTCTTGGGGAGAGCAAGAAATCCACATCTGGCCTAGATTTCCTCCCAGTCCTTGTATCACCCTGACCTGATCACCAAGGTGACAGAGGACACAGGAGGGGAAAAACCCACACACACTCCTTGGGATGGGTCCTGTTATTTATGCTTGCTGCACAGACATATTAGAAGAAAAAAAGCTTTGTATTATTCTTCCACATATGCTGGCTGCTGTTTACATACCCTGCCAATGCCTTAGCACTGGAGAGCTTTTTGCAATACGCTGGGGAAAAGGGAGGGAGGGAATGAAAGTGCCAAAGAAAACATGTTTTTAAGAGCTCGGGTTTTATACAATAGAATGTTTTCTAGCAGATGCCTCTTGTTTTAATATATTAAAATTTTGCAAAGCCCTTTGAGCTATTGCCTTAGTCCACCCACTGTCCTTGTTATGAGGTAGGCGCTGTCATGACACCATACACACAAACCCACCTCCTGTGAATGGACACAGGGCCAGGAAATCCCCAGTTCCTGCTCCTCTAAGGGTTGATACTGCTGGGAACATCAACCGCTTCACAAGCAGAGGGAAGTCCCCTCGGGCCTGCAGGAGCAGCAGTGGTGTGTCCAATTCAAACCCGCATCAAAGAGCCTGGTATTTTCCCATCTATGAGGAGAGCCATCTCATGGAACAAGGACATATGCAAGTTGCTCTCCTGCACCAAGGGATGGGAGTCTCTCCTACCTATAATTGTCCCTGCACTCCTGACTTTATTCCAGGACCCAAGGTCCAACTAATGGCAGAGCCCCTCTTGTTTCCTTCAGATAAGAAAGGCAATACCTACGGACCCGGGTACACTTCCATCCTTGGCTATGACAGGTTTCCAAGCTTCTATCAGAGTGGGATGAAGTGCTCCCAAGGGATGTGTCTCAGGGAGGGTTAGCGACACTCATGGCAGCCTGTCTAGCAGCCTGGGCTCTCTGAAAGTCCCTAACTTCCTGAGGGGTACGCAAATACTGTTCTATTTCACTATCAGAAATGTCCTCATCTCCAGTGACGGTGGAGACTTGGGGTGGGGGGCAGGTCCGCTTCGGGGGCTTCAACATGCAGGGTGGGAGGAGAAGGGCAGGACTGGCCGGTCGCTTCCCCTGGAGCAAACCTAAGGAATTATTCCCCACTTCCCCTTCTCCCTGCCCCTGTCCCTGCCCTGGCGGCTCCTTCTCTAGGGTCTCCACTTCTGCTGCCCCATCCCGAAAGGCCGAGCGGACCAGCGAGTGGCGGTGCTGGAGAAGGTCACCAATGTGCTTCACCACAGACCGTTTGTCAAGTCTCAAAACCCGTAACCAGGCCAGGTGCTCAGCCATCCGCAGCAGTACAGCCAGCAGCTCCTGCAGGCGGGAGGATGCGGGGTAGGGCAGGTCCACATTTGCCAATTTACAAAATCGAGCAAGGGAGCATGACAGCCGATATGCAGGCTGCAGTGACTGCCAAGCCAGGAAAGTCGCAGCAGTGATGACGGGCAAGGGATGCCGCCCGGTCACCAGCCACGTCTCACTCGCCAGCTCCACCAACTGCAGCGTTCGAGACAGCATCTTCTCTTTGTCTTCCACATATTTGGCTGGCACAGAAGGCGAAGCTTGGAACAGTTTGAAGCTGAAACAACCAAAATGAGGGATGGATCTTAATGACATGGGGGCTGCTCTCCCACAGTGAGGAAAGACAGCCCACTCAAGACAGGGAAGCTATTCTGTCCTCAGGAATACTCAAGCTCACTGGGCAGCAAGTTTATAAAAGCAATGAGAAAAAAAGAGGGTGTCTTCTGCTTGTTAGGGGAAGGCAGAGGAATGCATGAGTGCGTGAACATTTACTAAGTGCCTCCCAGTCGCCATTATTCTGAGTGCTTTACAATGTTCTCATGTAATCTACAGGCACATGCACCATCTTATGTGCATGTACAGTTGAAAAACTTGCCCACAGTTCATCTAGTCACGCAGTAACCAAGCTTCAAATACAAGGCTATTTGATACCAACAGCCTCTGCTTTCAACATTATTTGTCAGAAAAAGGAAATGAACACAGCTACTTCAAACAAGGAAAGGGTTGCTGGGCGTGGTGGCTCACACCTGCAATACCAGCACGTTGGGGGGCTGAGGCAGGCAAATCGCTTGAGCCCAAGAGTTCCAGGCTGCAGTGAGCTAGGATGGCACCACTGCACTCCAGGCTGGGTGACAAGAGTGAAACCCTGTCTTTTTTTTTTTTGAGACGGAGTTTCGCTCTTGTTACCCAGACTGGAGTACAATGGCATGATCTCGGCTCACCACAACCTCCGCCTTCTGGGTTCAAGCAATTCTCCTGCCTCAGCCTCCCGAGTAGCTGGGACTACAGGCGTGCACCAACCATGCCCAGCTAATTTTTGTATTTTTAGTAGAGACGGGGTTTCACCTTGTTGACCAGGATGGTCTCGATCTCTTGACTTCGTGATCCACCCGCCTCGGCCTCCCAAAGTGCTGGGATTATAGGCGTGAGCCACCACGCCCAGCCCGAGACCCTGTCTTTAAAAAAAAACAAAAACAAAACTAGAAAAGGCTTAGCTTCTAAGCCCAGTTCTGTCATTAACTAATATCCTTTTGGCTTCCTGTGCAGATGATCCTGCTGAGACAGAGCTGGGCATTCAGCCACACAGGCCCTGCACAGCACACAACTCTAGGAACTGCCATGCACGCAGCACATGAGTGGCACAACTCAGCAGCCCTGTGCCAAGGCTCAGACCTACTTTCCCCACATCACTGGGTTGCTGTGAGGGCAAAGAGGTTTGAAAATTAAAGCATTCTTTGGCGGGGCACAGTGGCTTATGGTTGTAATCCAAGCATTTGGGAGGCTGAAATGGGTGGATCGCTTAAGCCCAGAAGTTCAAGACCAGCCTGGGCAACATGGCAAACCCCATCTCTACTAAAAACACAAAAATTAGCCAGGTGTGGTGGCATGCACCTGCAGTCTCAGCTATGTGGGAGGCTGAAGCACGAAAATCACTTGAACCCAGGAGGTAGAGGTTGCAGTGAGCCGAAATCATGCCACTGCACTCCAGGCCTGGGCAACACAGCAAGACATGGACTAAAAAAAAAAAAAAATTATAGCATTCTAAACAGGTAAAACAATATTAACCTTATTAGTACAAGTATAAACTAAAGATCTTTCTCCCACATCCTTTTATACGGGCTTTGGTCAAAAAAAGATGGCCAAGGCCAGGAGCGGGGGCTAATGCCTGTTATCCCAGCACTTTGTGAGGCTGAGGCAGGCAGATTACCTGAGGTCAGGTGAACTGAGGGAAGTAGAGAGAGCTGGCAGGTGGAACCAGGGCAGAATCTAGTCAGGCCCTAAGGCTAGTCCTATAAACAATGGCGCCCCCATAGGGTTGTTCAAGATCAGCCTGGTCGACATAGTGAAACCCCATCTCTACTAAATAAAAAAATACAGGGTGGTGGCGGGCACCTGTAATCCCAGCTACTTGGGAGGCTGAGGCAGGAGAATAACTTGAACCCAGGAGGCAGAGGTTGCAGTGAGCTGAAATCACGCCACTGCACTCCAGCCTGGGTGACAAAAGTGAGATTCCATCTCAAAAAAAAAAGAGAGAGATGTCTAATGGTCAAAGAACTCAGGTCTAAGGACCCATCCCATCCCACTGTCTCCCACCAGGAAGGTACCTGCTGCAATAGGTCTTCACCAGTTCTGCCAAGCACAGAGATGGCACATCCAGTCCCAGGAGCTTCACTATCTGCATGTAAGTGCTAGAAAATACATCCAAATCTGCATACAACAGCGTGCAGATGGCTCCCATGGTTAGGGGCCAGTTATGCTGTCGACAGGTGATTAAGACACAGCACCCAACCAACACCTCCTTCTTTTGCAGCCTGGCAGCTCGAATGCCAGCATGCCGGTATGCCTGTTGGTAGTAGGCAACCGCGGTGTCCTCAAATGTTGGTGGCAACTGCAGAACTCGACAAAGGTCTCTCACTCGGCGGAGACCTAGGAAAAACCCACGGGAAGAGTTAGAGGGGTCAAAGGAACTATCATACAGTTCCTAGAACATTCTGCTAGGACTTACTTAGATCTGCTAAACTTGCCTCAGATACCAGATGCACAAATTATGTACCTTTCTGCATAAACAGGAGTGACACTTGGTATGATCATTCTAAAAACACAGAAACATTTCTGTAAAGAAGTCACATTTCAACCTACTGGTTTTTGGAGGCCGGTTTGATTCAGGGCCAAGCCAAAATTTTAACCAGGCTCTTAGAGGCTACCTCAAACATACATCTGATCTAACCCAAACCTTATACTGAATTGCTGCCTTCTCAGAACCATCCCATTTTATCTTATTTTATTTATTTTTCTGAAATGGAGCATGGCTCAGTCACCCAGATTGGAGTGCAGTGGGGCAATCTTAGCTCACTGAAACCTCCTCCTCCCAGGTTAAAGTGATTCTCCTGCCTCAGCCTCCTGAGTAGCTGGGATCACGGGTGCGTACCACCACACCCATGCTGGTCTTGAACTCCTGACCTCAAGCGATCTGCCAGTCTTGATCTCCGAAAGTGCTCAGACTATAGGTGTGAGCCACCATTCCCATTTGAAATTTCTAACTGCCATTCGCTTCTACTCTACCTCACACCAGCAATGCTGAAAACAGGAAAAGCAAAGAGCAGGGCTAGGCCACCACCAGGACAGTTTTCTTTTCATTTTTTTTTTTTCTGAAGATGGAGTCTTGGTCTATCACCCAGGCTGGAGTGCAGGGCACGATCTCAGCTCACTGCAACCTCCGCTCCCAGGTTCTAGTAATTCTCCTGCCTCAGCCTCCCAAGTAGCTGGGACTACAGGTGGGTACCAGCAAGCCGGGCTGATTTTTGTATTTTTAGTAGAGACAGGGTTTCACCATGTTGGCCAGGCTGGTCTTGAACTACTGACCTCAGGTAATCCACCACCTTGGCCTCTCAAAGTGCTGGGATTATAGGCATGGGCCACAGCGCCTGGCCTAGGATAGTTTTCTTTAAAACCACTGTGTTGTAAAAGGTCAATTCTCACCTCGTTGCTGGCTGCGACTAACTTGTTCGTTTTCCCCTGTGCTTCGGGAATATGTTACCTCTGTAAGATAATAAACAACAAATAGTGTGCTTAGCCTTTATTCATCAGAACCCTGCCCTCCCACCACACAAAACCAGGACACAGACTTCAAATCATTGAGCAGCTGCTGCTGTACAATTAATGGCCCCATCTAGTTTTCTATGTCTACAAGCAATTCCAGATACACAGAGACTGGGAAAGGTTAGGACTGCACTAAAGGAGCTCCATGTTTTCCAAATTTCAAGTCATCCTTCCAGTACATTCCATACAGACAATTTTTCCTAGTAGCAGACTTGTTTGTTGTTTGTTAGGAAGTTTTCCTCTATAGCCCAGGCTGGAGTGCCGTGGTGCAATCATAGCTCACGGCAGCCTTCAACTGCCAGGCTCAAGAAATCCTCCTGCCTCAGACTCCTGGATAGCTGGTATTACAGGTGTATGCCACCACACCTGGCCAATTGTTCATTTTTTTTTCAAGGCATTTGTCTCATTATGCTGCCCAGGCTGGTCTTGAACTCCCCGGCTCAAACAATCCTCTCTGCTCTACCTCCTAAAGCGCTAGGATTACAGGCGTAAGCCACTCCACCCAGGCAATGGCTGCAGATTTTGAGGGCTGCACTGCTCAGAAACTTGGAAAGCAAAGAAAAAAAGTGATGTGCCAGTTTGTGCTTAAAGCTATTTCAGGGTAATAATACATGCTATAATCATAAAGAACTAGGCAACAGGCAATCCTTCCACCATGACCAGACATGGCAAGATGAATGGAACTTTGTTTCTGTTTCACTTATTCAACATTTATTATACGCACCATATATGCCAGATACTAAGTACTAGGAAAACACAGATCAATGGCAGTCCCCATCTCCTTCAGTTCCCTCGCTCACTTTAGGTCGTTTTCTCCCATATTAAGTGTGCGCGTTCCAGTTAGCAGTATGGGGGGTGGGGGAGCGGGGAGACAAAAGGAATCTGACGTTAATCCCTCCACCGCCCCAGGCTGTACCCAGGGCCACAGTACCTCGGAGATTGCCCTCGTCGCTGAAGGTAGTGGTAAGGACCCCCTCTGTGACGACGCAGCCGCAGTCGGAGCACACCAGCTGGCTCTGCGAATAGTGCGAGTCTTCCACGAGCTCCGTAGAGCCGCAGTCGGGGCAGCGGCCTCTGCCTGGCATCTCACAACCGGCCCCAAATCCGTGGAATCCTTCGGAGACTCCTGCGTTTGCAAAAGCAACCGTGCGACAGCAAGAAGTAGGAACGGACGCTTCTAAGGGTTGCACCCTAGCCTTCTGGCCAGCGCGACGGCGGGATAGGCCGTTCCCTACGCGGGGCTGCCGCGCGGCACTTCCTGTCTGTTCCTCCGCGGGCTCGGGTAGAAACGTGAACTAGGAAGGGAGGTTCCTGGTCTGAACTGTATCTTTCTGGTTTCTAAACTCTCTGTAGTTCGTGTTTGGGGCCCAGACTAGGGATTGAATTTAGGTACGTTTCTACCTATATGGACACGTATAACAGACAGGAGATTGTTGTCCCAATGAAAACAATCCTCCTTTTAAAGTCCTAGTGGAGCCGGGCGCGGTGGCTCAAACCTGTAATCCCAGCACTTTGGGAGGCCGAAGCGGGTAGATCACTAGGTCAAGAGATCGAGACCACCTGGTCAACATGGTGAAACCCCGTCTCTACTAAAAATACAAAAATTAGCTGGGCACGGTGGCGCGTGCCTGTAATCCCAGCTACTCGGGAGGCTGAGGCAGGAGAATTGCCTGAACCCAGGAGGCGGAGGTTGCGGTGAGCCGAGATCGCGCCATTGCACTCCAGCCTGGGTAACAAGAGCGAAACTCCGTCTCAAAAATATATATATAAATAAATAAAATAAAGTCCTAGTGGAATCACAGGTTGGTAATGAATGTTGAATTTGGCCGTAGAAGAAAGTATATTTTTTGAGGGGAGAGTAATGGAGAGAGACAGAGAGCAGGAAACTGTGTTCACTTTTCCCAAGCTGCTTTTTTTTTTTTTTAGAGAGTTTCACTCTGTTGCCAAGCTGGAGTGCGGTGGCGCGATCTCGATTCACTGCAACCTCCGCCTCCCAGTTTCAAGCGATTCTCCTGCCTCAGCCTCCCGAGTAGCTGGGACTGCAGGCGCGCGCCACCACACCCAGCTAATTTTTGTATTTTTGTTTTAGATGGAGTTTCGCTGTTGTTACCCAGGCTGGAGTGCAATGGCATGATCTCGGCTCACCGCAACCTCCGCCTCCTGGGTTCAAGCAATTCTCCTGCCTCAGCCTCCCGAGTAGCTGGGACTACAGGCACGCGCCACCATGCCCAGCTAATTTTTTTTTTTTTTTTTTTAAGTTGAGGCGGGGTTTCACCACGTTGGTCAGAATAGTCTCTATCTACTGACCTGGTAGTCCGCCTGCCTCAGCCTCCCAAAGTGCTCTGATTACAGGAGTGAGCCACTGCTCCTGGCCTCCAGAGCTGCTTCCTAAAGCAGGTTCCTTTCTCTCTTTACCTCCTGTTTTTCTCGACTGTAAAATGAGGAAGTTGAAATAAAATCGAGTGGCAAACCCAAATGCTTTTGGCGGCACCACAGGAATGACTAAGGGAGTTTGGAGTGAAAGAATATGGAGTGATGGGGCTTTTGGCAAGCTGGAGGGTGCAAGCTGATGTTTTTTTAAAAACCTTGAGCTAGCCAGGTGTGACTCAGACCTGTAATCCCAGCACTTCGGGCGGCCGAGGCAGTAGGATCACCTGAGCTTGGGGGTTCAAGACCAGCCTGGGCAACATGGCGAAACCCTGTCTCTACTAAAAATACACAAAAATTAGCTGGGCATCATGGTGCACGTCTCTAATCCCAGCTACTCAGGAGGCTGAGACAGGGGCAGAGGCTGGGGGCAGAGGTTGCAGTGAGGTAAGATCGTGCCACTGCACTCCAGCCTGGGCAACGAGAGCGAGACTTTGTCTTTAAAACAAAACAAAACAAAACTTGAGCTTTAAGATGCTCCACGATTCTGGCTCCAAAGTTCCTAGCTTGGTATAGAATAGATCAAAGAATCTTGAGTACAGTTTTGCCGCTAGTGGCTTACAGGTCCCTGCCCTCTGTTCACAGCTATGCTATAAACCTCCTTTCTCTTACTGTAAACTGGACAGCAGAAATTCCTGCACCTCTGACCTGAGTGGACTGGCAGGATGCTGGCCTGTTGACAAGTGTTAGTTGACCCTTGAACACAAAGCAGCCAAACTTCCATTTTTACATTTTCCACAGGAGTATCACATGAGAGTGTTAACAGTGAGACGTTAGGCCAGGTGTGGTGGCTCACGCCTGTAGTCCCAGCACTTTGGGAGGCTGAGGCAGGCGGATCATTTGAGATCAGGAGTTTGAGACCAGCCTGGCCAACATGGTGAAAACTATCTCTACTAAAAATACAAAATTAGCCGGGCATGGTGGGGGGCACCTGTAATCCCAGCTACTCAGGAGGTTGAAGTGGGAGAATCGCTTGAATTCGGGAGGCAGAAGTTGCAGTCAGCTGAGATCATGCCACTGCACTCTAGCCTGGGCAACAGAACAAGACTCCATTTCAAAAAAGACAAAAACAAAACATAAATGAGACTTTACGGAAGGGTTGAGGGACTTAAGGTGATTGTAAATAGATGAAAAATACTTGAACCCAGGGGGCAGAGGTTGCAGTGAGTCAAGATTGCACCACTGCACTCCAGTCTGGGCTACAGAGCAAGACTCCATCTCAAACAAAACAAAACATACTTTTATGAAGTGTCAGTCCTTTCTTTTCCACATCCAATTTTTACACCTGATGTTCAAACCTGAAGACATCATCGCCTCCCTAAAAGACTACTTTCTCAGAGGGTGAGAACCACTACTCCTTTTCAGAGACATCCATCCATTCCCACAGAGCTTGATCACATTGGAGGGCCAAGGGACACAATGACACCCTTTCTCTTCAAATTACTCCCGTGTCATCACAGAAGTGGGCTTCAGCACATTAATCATGGGTGGGCTTTGGCAGTCCAACCCCCCACCCTTTTCTAGACCTCCCGCTAGCGTGAAGTATGAGATGAGGACTTATTTCAGCTGTCTGACAGTTAATTAAGACACACTTGCACATGTGCACGAGCAAACACACACCACAGAGACATCCATTAGTTTCAGACAGTGTGGTTGACATTCTTACTGGGAGAAGATGTCCCTAAAGGCGACATAGCTTGCACTGGAGCAGTTCCTTGCATGATTACACAGCACAGCATCAGACTCCCCTCATCCCCAGTTGTGTGCAGACCTTGAACCTACCTCAACTTTGTTTTAAGTGGGACTTTACAGAGCCCATCTACCTGCGACAGAAGCCTTGACATTCTGCTTGCCCCAACCTGATTGATTGTAAAGTGGGAAAGCAGTTTTATGATCCTGCAGCCAGTCATGGAAGGAGGAGAAGGCTGGTTGTCTTTCCCAGTCACACATGTGGGATACTCACCGGGATCCTAGGAGAGCCTGGTGCTGGGGCACACAGGCTGGGAGGGGGGCAGGGTCCAGGCCAGAAGATGGCGCTCTCCACTAAGATCTGTAAGTTTGAGGTTCACTTTCTCAGGCAGAAGTCCATTTATTTGGGAAATGTTATTTGCCTTGCTCCAGTAAATCAGGACAGGCGTGGAAATCATCCTCAGTGCCTTCTCCACTACTCCCAACTCATCTAAGAGTTATCATCATTGGTGGTAGTGATTGGCTTTTTTTTGAGACGGAGTCTTGCTCTGTCACCCAGGCTGGAGTGCAGTGACACAATCTCAGCTCACTGCAGCCTCCACCTCCCAGGTTCAATTCTCCTGCCTCAACCTCCCGAGTAGCTGGGACCACAGGTGCCCACCACCACGCCTGGCTAATTTTTGTATTTTTAGTAGAGATGGGGTTTCACCGTGTTGGCCAGACTGGTCTCAAACTCCTGACCTCCTGATCCGCCCACTTCAGCCTCCCAAAGTGCTGGGATTACAGAAGTGAGCCACTGCACCTGGCAGTGATTATCTTTTTAACAGATGTCCCTCGAGCTGAGTACACAGGGTGGGCTTGCCAGAGCAGAACGCTACTAGTGGGGAGGCCATTGAACGGCAGCCCAGCTGTAAACCAGATGTATAATGCTGACGTTGAGGCCAGAGTTCTTTCTAGAGGGAAGAGTAGAGGAAGAGGAGGATCTGGCACCTGAATGAAGCCCTCTGCCCATCCTCCCTTGGTTGGCTGTGTACATTCTAGTTCGTTGTTTGACTTTCTCTTTGGATGGAAGTCTCTGTGGGAACAATCTGGCTCTCTCATCCTGTGTCCCCAGGAGGACTTCCTAAAGTGCGGGCTAGCACTCAGTAAAGAGGAGTCCAACTCCTGTGAATTCCTGTCCTAGGTGGACCTGTCCAAAACACCAAATAGGCCAGGCATGTGGCTCATGACTGTAACCCCAACACTTTGGGAGTCTCATGTGGGAAGATAGCTTGAGGTAAGGAGTTCAAGACTGTCCTGGGCAACATAATGAGACCATCCCCAACTCAAAAAAAATTAGCAGAGCATAGTGGTGTGCACTTATAATCCCAGCTACTTGGGAGGGTAAGGCAGGAGGATCACTTGAGCCCCGGAGTTAGAGGCTGCCATGGGCTATGATTGCACTGATACACCCCAGCCTGGGCAACAGAGTTGAGACCCTGACTCTTAGGAAAAAAAAACATTAAAGAAGAAGGAGCACCAAATATACCCCGTTCCTCCGAGGCAGGCCATTTCTATCTAAAGCAAGTGACTGCTGAGAGCGGCTCTCCAGGCCTGCCTTCCGACCGCAGTCCTGGGCTCTCAGCTCAGCTGCAATGCTTTGCGAACCTGACCCAGTTTCACCGAGCACTGAGTACAGCTCACACTGTGGCACCGGGCCTGGCAGTTGCCTTAGGCCTTGGAGCCTCTCTGACCGGACTTCCCTCCCACCACTCTTCAGTGGGTGCTCCTTCTTCTCCAGCACCTTCTGATGAGATAGCCTCAGAGCACAGCATGCCGGGAGCTCCCCAAATCCCCATGCCAAGCACCTTTCCTCACTCACATGCAGCTTCCCTTCTGCATAGTTTAGTCTGCCCCTCCTAGCCACTTCTCTCCAGGCTAAGGATTCACATGTTCAGTTTCTTGAACTCCTAGAAACAAAGGCATCTGGTAACTCCAGGAAGGTGGTCACAGCACAGACCTGGTGCACTGTGTAGGCCCAGAGCAACCTGACCTGGAGGCTGAGGCTCATCTTTATGGAAAGTCCTGAGAGAGGATTGAGTCATATGGCCTCCATTTTCCCTGCCTGCCCCAATCCTCCACAATTCCAAGTGAATCATAGAACATTATCTTTCTGCCTCTCAAAGCAATCCTAGCCTAGGGGTTGGCAAACTTATTTTTTTCTATTTTTAAAAAATATTTTTATTTTTATTTTTATTTTTTTTCAGAAACAGAATCTCACTGTGTTGCCCAGGCTGGTCTCAGACTCCTAGGCTCAAATAATCCTCCTGCCTCGGCCTCCCAAAATGCTGGGATTACAGGCATGAGTGACCACACCCAGCCATCCGATTTACCTGGCCATCAGACTTTTTCTAAAAGGCCAGATAGCAAATATTTTGGATTTTTCGAACAATAGATACTCTGTTGCAGTTACTCAACCCTGCTGTTGTAATGTGAAAACAGCCATAGACAGTTACATAAACAGACAAATGGTCATGGCTATATTCCAATAAAGCTTCCTCTATGGGTGCTGAAATTGAATTTCATATAATTTTTTGTTTTGTTTTAAAACCAAAGTTGATTCTCGCCAACTTACTGTACTGTTTCTTTTAAGAACAGCTCATAGATCAAAACAGTCTGTTTAAATCTTCCTATCCATATCGAACATGATGATGCTGAGGTAAGAGGGGCCCTTCCTCTAAATGAAAATATGGCAGTTATTTATTTATTTATTTAGAGATGGAGTTTTGCTCTTGTTGCCTAGGCTGGAGGGCAATGGCATGATCTTGGCTCACCACAACCTCCGCCTCCCGGGTTCAAGCGATTACCCTGCCTCAGCCTCTCAAGTAGCTGGAATTGCAGGCATGCACCACCACGCCCAGCTAATTTTTGTATTTTTAGTGGATATGTGGTTTCTCCATGTTGGTCAGGGTGGTCTTGAACTCCTGATCTCAGGCGATCCACCCACCTTGGCCTCCCAAAGTGCTGGGATTATAGGTGTCAGCCACGGCACCCAGTGAAAATACAATACTTTCCCTATGTACTTCTGGAGGACCCAGAGATGTGGAAAGCATGTATATGTAAGAATTACATTAGCCCAAAACCCCAGCACTTTGGAAGGCCAAGGCGGGCGGATGACAAGGTCAAGAGATGGAGACCATCCTGGCCAACATGGTGAAACCCCATCTCAACTTAAAAAAAAAATACAAAAATTAGCTGGGCATGGTGGCAAGTGCCTGTAGTCCCAGCTACTCTGGAGGCTGAGGCAGGAAAATCGCTGGAACCCAGAGGGTGGAAGTTGCAGTGAGCCGAGATCGTACCATTGCACTCCAGCCTGGGTGACAGAGCAAGACTCCATCTCAAAAAAAAAATTATATTAAACAATCTTTATTTGAAAAATAGTACCATACATTCCTAATACTATCTAACTTCAGTAAGAGCAATTTCGGCAACAACTAGTGACCAGTAGCTAAACTTATAGATATCAGTCAGAAGTGCTTTAAAGGGAGGAGCACTGACTGATGTTCTGCTGAGTCTCTGGGCATTCAGGACCCAGGGAAAACAAAATCAAAGCGGCAGCGGTGAGAGCTGAGAGCTGAACCGCCCCATTAGAAAGGCAGCGCCCGGGCCTCCAGCGATGAGCAGAGTGACTCGGCCTCTATCTCCCCGTCCCTCGGGAGCACGGTGAGCTCCTCCCCAGGACCCACTTCTCGGCTTCCCTTCACTGGACTCCCACCAGGCCCCCACCGGACCATGGTGGTGACCTCTCTGGCCGTGCCAGGGACTGGGTACAGAGAGGGGAGGGGCAGCCAACGGGCATGAGGCAGGCAGGCAGCCTGTGGCCTCTGGGCACATCCTGCTCTGGCCAAGACACCTCCTCAGGGCCCAACCCCAGCCCTGCTATGGCCCTCCATATAGTTTTTTTTTTTGAGATGGAGTTTCACTGAGTCACCTAGGCTGGAATGCAGTGGTATGATCTCAGCTCACTGCAACCTCCACTTCCCAGGTTCAAGCGATTCTCCTGCTTCAGTCTCCCAAGTAGCTGGGATTCCGGGTGCCCACCACCATGCCCGGCTAATTTTTGTATTTTTAGTAGAGATGGGATTTCACCATGTTGGCCAGGCTGGTCTTGAACTCCTGACCTCAGGTGATCTGCCTGCCTCGGCCTCCCAAAGTGCTGGGATTACATGCATGAGCCAGTGCACCCAGCCTTCTTTATAGTTTGTATGTGTCACAAAATACTGTTGTTTTGGTTCTTTTATTTTTAGGAGACAGGGTCTTACTCTGTCACCCAGGCTCCCTGCAGCCTTAAACTCCTGGGTTCATGCAATCCTCCCTACTTGGCCTCCCAAGAAGCTGGAATTATAGGTGTGCACCATGCACACCTATTCATTTTTTATTCTCTATTTTGTAGAGCTTGGGGTGGGGGGTCTCACTATGTTGCCCAGGCTGGACTCAAACTCCTGGGCTCATAGTATCATGCCTCAGAGTGCAAAATGCTAGGATTCCAGGTGTGAGCCTCTGCACCCAGCTGACTTTTTTTTTTTCTGGAGCACTAAAAAAAAAAAAAAAAAAGTAAAAGCTATTGTTGACTTGAAGGCTATCCAAAAAAAGGAGGCAGGCTGTAGTTTGCTGACCCCTGTTTGAGGCCTACAAATCAGACAGATTATAAGATCAAATCCTCTCTTTTCTTCCTTTTTTTGAGACTGAGTTTTGCTCATTACCCAGGCTGGAATGCAATGGCACAATCTTGGCTCATCACAACCTCTGCCTCCCACGTTCAAGTGATTCACCTGCCTCAGCCTCCTGAGCAGCTGGGATTACAGGCATGCACCACCACACCCAGATAATTTTGTATTTTTATTAGAAATGGGGTTTCTCCATGTTGGCCAGGCTAGTCTTGAACTCCTGACCTCAGGTGATCTGCTCACCTCGGCCTCCCAAAGTGCTGGGATTACAGGCGTGAGCCACCGCGCCCGGCCATAAGATCGAATCCTGTCTTAACAACTCACAGTGTGACTTAGGGAAGAGAGCGCTGCTGCTTCTGGGTCTGTTTGCTCAGCTGTACAGTGGAGACATTATCACCTGGATGAGACTGATTAAAAACAGTACATCTCAGAGCGGGGCTTCCTTTTATAGTCAAGGTCTAGGCTGAAGTGAGCAGTCCATAAAGACAGAGGCAGCTTTTTCTCAGCTCTGTGAGAGCCATATGGTGTCTCCAAGGTGACTCCTTCCCGGGCTTAAAATACAGGCTTCTGTATAAAGTAATAGAAAGTCAAAAGGCCAAGTAAGGACATATTCCCGCAGGGGCTTTTTGGCTTTGGAAAACCCTGCCCTCAAAGGGCTCAAGGAAGCCAGTTTCAAGTCAGAAGTGGCAGCTCATGACTTCCCATTAGGGGAAAACTTCAGGGCCCAAAAGCTGATGCCCGCAGAGCAGCCCAGGGAACAGGCTCCCTTTGTTAAGAGATTGGGTCCCAGGGCTAATGGAGGCTGCTTTGCTGACCATTGGCCTCAGATAAAGAATGGTAACCAAGCCCTGTAAGCGACGGTTTTCTGGCTGGGGGTGGGCAGGGTGTCCCACAGCAAGTCCCCATTTTGATCCACAGGTGGCTACAGTTGTAACCTGGGCTGGAAGGGACCTTTGTGACTGCTGCAGCATTTTTGTTTGTTTGTTTCAGAAGGGGATTGTTAGCCAGGAAAGGTTCTCCTGGGAATCCTATCAGTCCTTGTCACAGAACACACATAGCCGCCAGCCACCGAAGGGCATGGAGATGCAAAGCAGTACGGACGCGGTGATTCTTCCTTTTAAAGTGTAGCTATTTATGAGAGGAAAAATCCTGGAACAAGTCAAAACAACAGTGGTCACCACCTGAAGGTGGGGAAATTAGGATGTTTTTCTTCTCCAAGAACAAACATGTTATGATGTTACTTAGAAAACTCTAGAGTGAGGGCTGGGTGCAGTGGCTTAAGTCTGTAATCCCAGCACTTTGGGACGCCAAGGCCGGTGGATCACCTGAAGTCAGGAGTTCGAGACCAGTCTGGCCAATGTGGTGAAACCCTGTCTCTACTAAAAATACAAAAATTAGCTGGGCATGGTGGGCACCTGTAGTCCCAGCTACTTGGGAAGCTGAGGCAGAACTGCTTGAACGCAGGAGGCAGAGGGTACAATGAGCTTGAGATGGCACCATTGCACTCCAGCTCGGGCGACAAGAGTGAGACTTCGTCTCAAAAAAAAAGAAAAGAAAAGAAAAATCTAGA
Source organism: Callithrix jacchus (assembly GCF_049354715.1). Classification (NCBI taxonomy): domain Eukaryota; kingdom Metazoa; phylum Chordata; class Mammalia; order Primates; family Cebidae; genus Callithrix; species Callithrix jacchus. The sequence goes on from NC_133514.1 coordinate 38,755,560, forward strand.
GTGAGCGAGCAGATAGCAGAGTGGGAGGAGAAGCAGTGTCTATTGCTCCTCCAGAATGGAGCACAATGAACTTCAGGTCACCTAAGAACAACTGGGGCCACCTGGCTGAGTAGCTGGGCACCTACCAAGCCCCTAGAGCTTTAGGGCTTGACTTCAACTCAGAATTCTGGATTTGGGAAAGTTCACTGTTTATGTTGTTCATGTAAGTTATCCTGTGATGATTTCCCTTGTGTTTGTATGTGTGTGTGTGAGATGGAGTCTTGCTCTGCCGCCCAGCCTGGAGTAAGGGCATGATCTTGGCTCACCGCAGTCTCTGCCTCCTGGATTCAAGTGATCCTCCTGCCTCAGCCTCCCAAGTAGCTGGGATTACAGGCATGAACCACCATGCCCAGCTAATTTTTATATTTTTAGTAGAGATGGGGTTTCACCATGTTGGCCAGGCTCGTCTTGAATTCCTAACCTCAGGTGATCCATCCGCCTGAGCCTCCCAAAGTGCTGGGATTACAGGCATAAGCCACAGCACCTGGCTTGGTGTTTTTTTGTTTTGTTGAGTTTCGCTCTTGTTGCCCAGGCTGCAGTGCAATGGCATGATCTCAGCTCACTACAACCTCTGCCTCCTGGATTCAAGTGATTCTTCTGCCTCAGCCTCCTGAGTAGCTGGGATTACAGACATGTGCCACCACACCAGGCTAATTTTGTATTTTTAGTAGAGATGGGGTTTCTCCATGTTGATGAGGCTGGTCTCAAACTCCTGACCTTAGGTTATCTGCCTGCCTCAGCCTCCCAAATTGCTGGGATTACAGGCTTGAGCCACTGTCCCTGGCCTTTATTTTATTTAGCTTTCCATTATTAGGCACTGGGGTAAGGGTACTCAAAAGATGGTTGTGTCTCCCTCCTTGGGCTGGAATTTGAAAAATACAATAGCCTGGCCCTGAGGGCTGGGTTTGGTGGCAGTAGCAGGAACCGCACAGGGAGAACTCCAAAGCAAGGGAGATAAATCTGAGAGAGAAAAGTCAGGGTTATTTATGTAATTAAACTTTGCCTCCTTGAAGACCCTCCTTTGAAGGGTAGTACCATTTTATTTATTTTAGAGGGCTGTTTTATTAAGAGAAACTGTCTTTCTGTCACTTCACATGGCAGTCAATGTCCTCTTGGGATCACCAGGCCTCTCGAAAAGCAGGGAGGCCTTCAGGGAAGCTCCCCGATCCCAGCCCAGGAGTCTCACAGGCACCGCCTGTCTCTCTACAACATGACTCATCTCTAAGAGCAAAAGCATCGGCTCCATTCCAGAAGGTCCTGGACCTTGGAGTATGGACCATGTGCACTGCTTACTGGGCAGATACACCTCTCACCTCCTCAGACAAGGCCTGGGGTTTTGGAGAAATGAGCTCCAGAGGAGACTCCCGTGCAGGCCTAATACCCTCTATTCAGACATGGACCAACTAAGTTGACTGAACAAGGACCTGGTTCCCAGATGGGGCAGGTCTGAGCCCAGCCTGAATTCAACTCATGCCCCCAAAGTGAAGACATCACTCTGTGGGAACCTGTGTGTGCACCTGGTGGGGGTGGGAACTAAGGAAAGACTGTTCCTCTGCTCAGCTGCAAAGGAAAAGGGGACAGCATCTTCCAAAGAGGTTTCTCTGGCCAGTGCCACGATCCCTCAGGCCAAGATGAAGGGTGCATCCAAAGGGACCGGACATGTCCAGTCCTTACTGAGAAAAAGGGCCTTGGGACTCCTGGGCACCAGGCAAGATGGCAGCAGCAGAAATCCCAGTGAGAGACCCTCATGGGATGAGAAACACTGGTCAGCGCCTGCCCCCACCAAGAGAGGTTTCCCAGGAAGACAAAAGACATGTTTATTGCACCCATACCAAACTGCAGACACAAATCTTTGAAAGGTAGTACCATTTTATTTAGTGTTATAGGAAATTTTGGGTTACTTCTTAAAAACAAGAACAAGGAAATTCAGAAGTCCCAAAGAAAGAAAGCAGAAAATAATAATTCTAGAATCCAAAACGCTGAGCAATCCTTCATTTAGAGGAAGAGGGCGTCAGTTAAGCAGCTCACACAGTAGATACAGAGAAACCACGGAGTTGAGTTTGGTGTGGATACTAGAAATTAAGTTCTCCACCTAAGGCAATTAATTTTTTAGCCGTGAGGGATAATGAGTAGTTCTAGAAAAAGAAAAAAGTTGACTGGGAGAAGGGACCCAGAGAGGGAGGATGGCATGTCATTTAACATCAAATTGCCTCTCTCTACAGTATGTGGCTGAGCATCATGGCCAATCCTCCCTCTCTGCCCCGTTGAACTCCCACTGTTAGCAAAACTGAGAAGCACACACCTGTATCTCCTTATAGGCACATACACACACACCTGTATCTCCTTCATACAGGCACGTGCACACACACCTGTATCTCCTTCATACAGGCACGTGCACACACAGCTGTATCTCCTTCATATAGGCACGTGCACACCTGTATCTCCTTCAGGTAGGCACAGGCACGTGCACACACACCTGTATCTCCTTCATACGGGATTGCGCATAGCCTTCACCAATCAGGGCCCACAGCTGTCACTATGGCAAAGGGCAGACTTGCTCCACATCCACTCTGCCTTCTTGACGAGGTGAACACACGGGAATAAGAGGGAGGGCAGGACACCTGCCAAAGCCTGAGAAATGAGATGATCTGAAACAACTGGGCAAAGGCTGGACATTTCAGAAAGCTGATCTCCAACTGCAGGTTATGGGTAATGAATTTGATGCTTCCCTCAAGTCCTGACTGCTCTTTCTGGAGGCAGCCAGGCCAGGCCAAGCCAAGAAATGAGCTGCTCCGGCTTCTCCAGAGCACAGCCGCCTTCCAGGGCCCGCGGGCATCTGTAGCAGTTGGAAGGAGGTCCCAGCTCTTCTGAGACAAAGCCAATTTGTAGGATTCTCCAGTGCTCCAATTCACTAATATCTGCTAATGGCTCAGAGCAGGCTAAAGCTTCTCCTAGATAATGCCTCCCCACAAACTGACTCCTCAGGGACAGCTGTTAACTGAATGACCTCCAGCTTATCTACTTTGGGAGGTGCAGAAATGCTATAAACGGAATTCTTTCCCAGCAGCAGCAGAAGCCAGGCACCCTTGAGTCAATTGTCCTTCATTGTCCAGAGCTCCCAAGTGGCATTTCAGAGCACAGGAATTCACTCCTCCACCCAGATGTCCCTCTCATGTGGACTGAGTCCCATGCCCCAGGTCCCAGCAGCAGACATGTCTAAACCACCATCCTCACAAACACTGCAGGTCTCTACACCAGCTCTCCACTGGAGGAAGAATCATGCAGAGCACACCTGCCCCCCAGTGCACTTGGGTTATCACAGTAAAAATACATTTATATCAAGTAAAAAACATAACGCGGGACAAACATACACATGTATATTTTCTTTCTTTCTTTCCTTTTTTTTTTTTTTGAGACAGAGTTTCGCTCTGTTGCCCAGGTTCCAGTGCAGGCGTGTGATCTCGGCTCACTGCAACCTCTGCCTCCCTGGCTCAAGCGATTCTTGTGTCTCAGCCTCCTGAGTAGCTGGGATTATAGGCATCCACCACCACGCCCAGCTAATTTTTGTATTTTTAGTAGAGATGGGTTTTTGCCATGTTGGCCAGGCTGGTCTTGAACTCCTGACCTCAAGTGATTCACCCACCTCAGCCCCCCAAAGTGCTGGGATTATGGGCATGAGCTACCGCATCCAGCCATACATGTACATTTTCAGAGTTCAAGTGACTATACAGTTTTCTTTATAAGTATGTAAATAAATTTCATAGCACTACAAAAATACAAGTCATCTGAGAAGTTTACAGTGGTCCCAGTACTGTAGGAGAGAATTAAATAAAATAAAATAGCGGTAGATAATTAAAAGCTGATTAGATAAATCAAGTTACAGTATCATCCTTCAGATTAAAGTGCACTGATAAAACCAATGCCACAGCAAACAAAATCCTGGAATGGGATTCTGCTGCCAATAATCTTGCCTCTTACCCCCAATGTAACAAGGACATACATAAAAAAGATTCTTGATTTAATAACTGCTATCATCTCCACCCCCACCCATGCTATTGGCCTGTGATATTCTTCCCCTAAGAGAGATGTCAAGATTGGATGAGATTCTATCACAGCCAGGAGAAAAAATGAGCAATACCAGAAGCATTCTAATTCCAGTCTTAAGTGAGTAACAACAAAATTACCTGAAAAATCTGAACTAGTGCTTTTAGCTAAGAAGGAAGCAAATATCCGAGTTAAAAAAAAAAGTCTATAAATCTAATTTTAAAAATACAAATCCAAAAATAAGTATCTTCTTGCTCTGCACAATTTTATAACAAGGGGGTAAAATGGTGGTGAGTCTATTCACGAAGGAAACGGAAAAGAAGCAACTATTTGAAGGCTGAGGCATTCCTGTTGTCTACTGACTTTCAACTTTTATTAACCACATTAAGCCCTCCACGACGATTTCCCCAGTACCCCAGAAATAATTTGGGTTTCCTTTTGGGCAGGGACAAAAACTGTTCAAAGGACAGATATACAGATGCAGTTCAATCCCTTTGGGGTCCAATCCATGGTCTCCTGTCCCCTGCACAGTGAAGGGACTTCTTTTTGTTTTTCTTCAGATAGAGTCTCGCTCTGTCACCAGACTGGAGTGCAGTGGCAAGATCTCGGCTCACCGCAACCTCCCCCTTCCCGGTTCAAGCGATTCTCCTGCCTCAGCCTCCCAAGTCGCTGGGACTACAGGCACCCACCACACCCTGCTAATTTTTGTAATTTTAGTAGAGACAGGGTTTCACCATGTTGGCAGGATGGTCTCCATCTCTTGACCTGTGATCTGCCTGCCTCGGCCTCCCAAAGTGCTGGGATTACAGGCATGAGCCACTGTACCCGGCTTCTTTCTTTCTTTCTTTCTTTCTTTTTTTTAAGATGAAGTCTCACTCCTGCCCAGACTAGAATACAATGGCACAATCTTGGCTCACTGCAACCTCCATCTCCTAAGTTCAAGCAATTCTCCTGCCTCAGCCTCCCGAGTAGCTGGGATAACAGGCACATACCACCACACGCAGCTAATTTTTATATTTTGGGTAGAGATGGGGTTTCACCATGTTGGCCAGGCTGGTTTCGAATTCCTGACCTCAAGTGATCCACCCGCCTCAGTCTTGCAAAGTGCTGGGATTACAGACTGGCCTGAAGGGGCTTCTTCATCTTGGGGAGCTGATGGACCCTGCCTTTGCCTCTCACAAGGAGTGTTGCTGAGGAAACCAGGGCACCAAGCAAAGGCACAGGGGAAAGGGCCAAGTAATCCTACTGACGTCATTCCACACCTGCCAGAACTGTGTCAGCGAGTGTGTGGACCACCCAATCCCCTAGCAAGGCTCTGAATAGGCTGGTGTAGCCAGCAGGAACCTGGCTATCATAAGAGGAGGGGCTTTAACCAAGTTCATCAAATTGAATAAAAAGTGAATCTTTTAAGTTCCAGGATTCTACTTTTCCTATCTCCAGTGGAAGGGCCCTGGATCTAAACAGAGCACATTTTAAAGCTAGCAAGTAGTAGAAGCTGATGTTTAGAAAAGGCCGCTTGTTCGAACCCTGAAAGGCACACTCAGAGAGGCTTTCTCTAAATGCCTCTGCTCCCATCGAGAAACCAGATCCAAGTCTGAGAAGCTGGGTAGGTTTACATGGTATCAAAATTTAACATCTGCAGCCAAAAGCCACACCTGAGCTACTCAAAAGCTAAGAAAGTTCGTGTACGTAACACAGCACCAATCGCGTGGTCCTTTTCTCGTTTAAAGCTCTCAGGTAAGCTTTAAGAACTGTAGGATACATATTGAAAAAAATCTCAGTATGAAAGAAAGAAAACCCCAGTGTTAAAATACAGGAATACCTCCTGCGCCATCTGAATCTCAGGCTCAGGATCAGATCTTATGACCATGTCTCTGGTGGGCATAAAATATTCAAAACCTACTTAAAGGCACAGTGGCATTTAAAAATAAAGCCTTGGGAATGTACAGTAAAAGATTCATTGTAATCATTGGCCTGGCTTCCATTGGTAGAATTCACTCTTGCCGGATAACACGCAAGGGAGATGGCAATTTGGAGCCTACCAGCTGGTTACCAGGCAGAGCAAGTCCTTGACCCCGGGAGCAGGTGAAAGTGAACTCTCAGAACCATCTTGGTGGTTGTTTCCTGCTGATTTACATCTTTCCTGCTTTTTTGCCAACCTGGGTTGGGATGCGGAGGATGTTAGGGGTTTCTTCCATGACTCTGACGAGCAGGTTGTCAATGTAGTCCTCCAGCTCGCGGACCTGGAACTCCTTCTTGCTTATTGTTTCCTTCTGTTTGAGGACCAGCTGGATCAGCTCATCATGGGTCAGCTGTGCGTAGGCAAATGCAGGGTCTGAGGGGCTGTATTTCTTTCGAGAGAAGGAAGAAGTTGGAAAATAGGAGTTAGCAAAGCAGCACAGAAATCTAAAACCTAAAAGAAGTACAAAGGAGGAAAACATGACTAGTGATCTGGGTCTCTTAGGAATCTGTTTTTTTTTCTTTCTTTCTCTTCTTTCTTTCTTCTTTCTTTTTTTAGATACGGAGTCTCACTCTGTCACCCAGGCTGGAGTGCAGTGGCACGATCTTGGCTCACTGCAACCTCCACCTCCTGGGTTCAAGCGATGAATACTCCCTGCGCCATCGGAATCTCTGGCTCAGGATCGGATCTATGACCACACCTCTGGTGGGCATATAATATTTACAACCTAGTTAGATGCACAGTGGCATTTAAAAATAAAGCCTTGGGAATGTACAAGCTTTCTCAGCCTCCTGAATAGCTAGGACTACAGGCAAACGCCAGCATGCCTGGCTACTTTTTGTATTTTTTAGTAGAGACAAGTTTTTACCATGTTGGCCAGGCTGGTCTTGAACTCCTGATCCCAGATAATCCTCCTGCCTCAGCCTCCCAAAGTGCTGGGATTACAAGCGTGAGCCACTGAGCTCAGCCAGGGAATCTGTTTTCAATTCACAGTGAAAACAGGCTGTTGACTGATGAAGTTTTCTGGAAAGGGCCAGATAGCACATATTTGAGCCTCTGTGGGCTACAGATGGCCTTTGTTAACATGGTCTGCCTTGGGTTTTCAGTTTGTTTGTTTTGTTTTATTTTGTTGTATGACCTTTTAAGAACCATACTTGGCGTACAGGCGAGGACTCTGGACTTGACTCTAGGTTTGGGTTTTAAGCAATGTCATAGCGGGAGGACTCGTCCTCCAAATGAGTGCTCACTTCTCTGGGAACACTAGGAGCTCACACAACCAAACACCTGGTCTCAGGGCTGGAGACAAGCCCCAAGCCAGAGGAGGCCCAGGAAGACACAGCCGTGACAGAAGGTACAGGTGGGGAAGGGCTGACACAGCCATGACAGAAGGGACGGGGGACAAGGACTCTCCTTCCAGAGCAGCAGGTTGAGGTCCAGCCCAGACCATGCGCTCGTGCTGAAGCTGCGCTCAGAAGGACTCGGTGAGCAGGTGGCTGCAGTGGACACCCAGGGACCTCACTTCACATCATTTCATACTTGAGAAACATGCGCAGTCAGAGCCAGGCACCACTGTGCCCCGTCCTCACCCGTGGCCATCTAGGCACACTCTTGGGTAGACAGTGGCCTGTCCCAGAGCTGAGTGTTCCAGTCCCGAAGAGAGCACGCACCCTGTGGAGTCACTGTGCTTTATCAGCATTTATGATCTGGGGCCCCTGGAGTCCGGCGGCAAGCCCAAGCAGCTGCACGGTGAGGAGACGCCAGGTAAGGCTTAAATGAAAAGTCACACACTGTGCAAGTCCCCAGTAAGGAAAAAAAAAAGTAACTTTTCTTGAAATCTGTAGCCTGAGATCTACATGTTTAAATAATCAACATGATTTTGCTGGCAGAACCCTGAGGCAGGAATAGCTTTAGTGCCCTAAGGGTCTAACGGTTTCACTGTCTACCAGGAAGGCTAAGAGACGACCTTCACCAAGAATCAACACTCGCTCCTCAGTGACATGATAGGAGCCCCAGTTCAGTCCAGTGACGTGAACTGCCTGGACATGACCAGAAGTCAGAGGAGGGATCCCAGCCCTCCCATCCCAGCCAGGAACAGAAGCACGATGATGGTGGTACTAACTTAGACACAACATCAACATTTCCATAGACAGAGCGGGCTGAACCCCACGCAGGCTGCACATTCAGAGGTGAGACGCTGGACTGCTTTTCCAAAATCTGCTTCTCCCCTAATCTTTGTTTTTTAAAAACTTTAAAGGCATGCATTCACAGTGCACCTCGTCTGAGCCTCAGTCACTCTAGATGTGACTTCCCAAACAATATATCATCAAAAATGTGCATGTCTGGAAAAGAGTCCTGGAGATCGGTTGCACACAGTGTGAACATACTTAATATCTTTTTTTTCCCCACAGAGACGGGGTCTTGCTATGTTGCCCAGACTGGTCTCGAACCCCTGAGCTCAAGTGATCCTCCTACCTTGGCCTCACAAAGTGCTGTGATTCCAGGCATGAGCCACCACACCCAGCCTTATGTTTCATATCAAGGAAGAAAAGTCACCTCTGTAAATAATGGCAAAGAATATGTCCTCAAGGGATTTTAGATTACACCTCTCATATAGGAATCTTACTTATTTTTTTAAGAAGTCTCAATACATAAGATACTCTGCATGGAGTTTGAGAGAAAGAAGGATGCAGAGGCTGACACCTGTCATAGAATTCCAACACCTAACATTTGCATCTCTTTATGTTTCCTGGCATTCTTTTTTTTTTTTTTCTTTTTTTGAGACAGAGTCTTGGTGTGACAGGCTGGAGTACAATGCCACGATCTTGGCTCACTGCAACCTCTGCTTCCCAGGTTCAAGTGATTCTCCTGCCTCAGCCTCCCAAGCAGCTGGGATTACAGGTCGCCCACCACCACACTCAGCTAATTTTTGTATTTCTAGTAGAGATGGGGTTTCACCATGTTGGCCAGGCTGGTCTCGAACTTGAAGTCACATCCTGACCTCAAGTGATCCACTTGCCTCGGCCTCCCAAAGTGCTGGGATTACAGGCGTGAGCCACCATGCCCGGCCTTCCTGGGGTTCTTCATGATATGTTTTATCATGTCAGCCTCGTACAAAATAGAGTTTTATGGCTTTTTACTATTAGTAAGCATTTTTTCCATCATAACATTTTAGCAAAAATTGCTGTTCTAATGGATACTTAAAATCCTATTATATTTTAACTATTCCTCTATTGCTAGATATTTATGTTGTTTTCAATTTGTATAATTATATATAACATTTTTATCAAAATGGATCTTTGGCCATATCTCTAAGTACTTCCTTAAGATAAATGCCTAGAATTGAAAATGTGTACACACTCAAGGTACTTCATACGAGCCGGGCACCTGTAATCCCAGCACTTTGGGAGGCTGAGGTGGGCAAATCATGAAGTCAGGAGATCGAGACCATCCTGGCCAACATGGTGAATCCCTGTCTCTACTAAAATACAAAAAATTAGCCAGGTGTGGTGGCACGCCTGTAGTCCCAGCTACCGGGAGACTGAGGCAGGAGAATCTCTTGAACCTCGGAGGCAGAGGTTGCAGTGAGCCGAGATCGTGCCACTGTACTCCAGCCTGGGCGACAGAGGAAGACTCTGTCTAAAAAAAAAAAAGGACTTCATACAAACCATTAAACAGCTATTTAATTTGGATTGTGTAATTCAAAGGGAAAAAAGATAGTTTTGTGATATTTAAAAATTATAAAACAATCCAGCTTTATAAAAAGTGAGTAATGGTCTTGGAGAAGAAGCGCAGAGAAAATACCCAGGAATGCAAGAAAGAACAGTGCCCACTGTCATGTATTTCCCACCAGGATTCTTACCCTGGACTTTTCCTTTTACAAAGTTGTGATAATGACATACACTCAAATGTGCCTCCAACTTTTTCCATATCACAGATGATTTTTGGACCAAGTTGGCTTCACTATTTCAAAACGGAAATGTTAAAGCCACCTGGGTAAATAATATACTCCCAGTTATAAATCATCTATAAAGGATTCAGGCCCTAAAACAACAACCAAGAAAAAAAAAAATCACTGTAGTAACGATCCAGCTAACTTTTCCTAACTTTAGCTATGCAATTTATTTCCCTTAAATCTCTCTTAATTTGCAACATTCCAAAGAGTACCTCTCTTTATAAATACTGTCTTATGCCTTAACACAAAGCATCTATCATGTGGCAAGCCAATAAACGTCCCCTATTTACTCTGACTGTTTACAAGGCATGGTCCAGAACCAAGAAATGTGTTGCAGGCAGGCAGCGGGGCAGCGGCCAGGCTTACAAATCATGAGCAAAGTAAGCACCAGTTGCCTTTGTTTTGAGCTAAGTTATTCTCTTAGGGCCAGGAGGTAAACCTCTGAATGAAATGAGCTTTGAAGAGGGAATAAGATGGGAGCCAAAGGTCTTGCTAACTTCCCAGAAACAAGGTGTTTGTTTCTCTTTGGAGCTGCACTGCATTCCACAGTAAAAGGAAGACGGATGGGAAGCTGCTGAATGACTAATTTTCATTGCCGTCCCCTTTATGCTGTCATTTTATCCCATTCCTGATAAATATCATTAACTCCAGGAAGACAAGTGCTGCCTCTTCTATCTGCAACAACACACAGAGCCAGGCAAGCTGGTTGACATATTATAGATTTTTTGGCTAGGGCTGAAATGTAGTAGGTACACAGTTCTGGCTGTGTACCTATAATTTTGAGACCAATGCTTAGTGTGTCCTTCCCTGTCAGTGTGTCCTACAAAAAGAGTGGGGACCGGGCGCAGTGGCTCACACCTGTAATTCCAACACTTTGGGAGGCTGAGGCAGGTGGATCACCTGAGGTCAGGAGTTTGAGACCAGCCTGACCAACACAATAGAACCCCATCTCTACTAAAAACACAAAAAAATTAGCTGGGCGTGGTGGTTCATGCCTACAATCCCAGCTACTTGGGAGGCTGAGGCAGGAGAATCACTTGAACCTGGGAGGTGGAGGTTGCAGTGAGCCGAGATCACGCCATTACACTCCGGCCTGGGCAACAGAGCAAGACTCCATCTCAAAAAAAAAAAAAAGAAAGAAAGAGAAAGTGAGGCAAGATGGTAAGAAGATGTTAACTTGTTTTCAGCAATCAACAGTTATGATTACTTGGCTTCTTTTACCAAAAACTTGGACTTCTAGCTCCCTGTGAACCTTTATCCCAGCTCTTACTGACAGATGTGCAAAGAAGCCCGAGGGAATATCAACCATCCAGCACTTGAAAAACACTTTCAGCCAAGCATGGTGGTGCATCTGTAGTCCAGGCTACTTGGGAGGCTGAGGTAGGAGGATCACTTGAGCAGAGGAGTTCGAGGCTGCTGTGAGCTATGATTGCACCTGTGAATAGCCATTGCCCAGCGGCCTAGGCCACAGAGAGAGACCCCATCTCCATTAAAAAACAAAACAAGGCTGGGCACAGTGGCTCACACTGGTAATCTCAGCACTTTGGGAGATAGAGGCAGGTGGATCACCTGAAGTCAGGAGTTTGAGACCAGTCTGGCTAACATGGTGAAACCCCATCTCTACTAAAAATGCAAAAATTAGCTGGGTGTGATGGCAGGTACCTGTAATCCCAGCTACGCTGGAGGCTGAGGCAGGAGAATTGCTTGAACCCAGGAGGCGGAAGTTGCAGTGAGCCAAGACGGCGCCATTGCACTCCAGCCTGGGCAACAAGAGCAAAACTCCATCTCAAAAAATAATAATAATAAATAAACGATTCAATATCCAGAGTCCCTGGGACTTTAAAATCTATGATGAAGTTAAACTTTAGCATCTCCAAACTAAATAAAACTAAGTTTTATTTCTACAGACTGCAGTTCCCAGTGTCAGTTGGGAAGTCCTTCTCTACATATTTGAAATACAACACATCCTTGCCCCTAAACGTCACCAATCCCTCAGTAAATCACTTCTTCTAGCCCAGATGATACTGAATTGAGGACCAGGGATCCGCAGCAAGGCAGTATTCTAAATCCTTCAGATTTGAGAACCAGAGGGCAGGATAAAGACACTCCCAGGTAGAGTTCATCTGGGAGGCTGGTTTTGTATTATGAGGAGTTGTTTTTTAATGTTAGCCCATGCTTTTCAAAGAGAAGAGACCCTCCAAATGAGCAAGATACTTCCTGGAAATTTAGCTTAAGGAAATAATCTAAAGGAGGAGAAAAAGTTCCATATAGGAAGTTGTTGACTATAGTGTTAATTCATAATGAAAAAAAGAAACAGGCCGGGCATGGTGCCTTTTGCCCGTATCCCAGCACTTTGGAAGCCCTAAGCAGGCTGATCACTTGAGCCCAGGAGTTCAAGACCAGCCTGAGCAACATGGTAAAACCCCAACTCCACAAAAATACATAAATTAGGCAAGTATGGTAGTGATCGCCTGTAGTCCCAGCTACTTGGGAGGCTGGGGTGAAAGGATTGATTGGACCCAGGAGTTCGAGGCTACAGTGAGCCATGATTGCGCCACTCCACTCAGTCTGGGCAACAGAGCAAGACCCTTAATAAAAAAAATTTCCTGAATTTGATGAATGTCCTTACTGTTAGGAATATTTACAGGTAAAAGGAGCATGAGGTAGGCTGGGCACAGTGGCTCATGCCTGTAATCCCAGCACTTTGGGAGACCAAGGCAGGTGGATCACCTGAGGTCAGGAGTTCGAGACCAGTGTAGCCACACAGTGAAACACTGTCTCTACTAAAAATACAAAAATTGGCCATGCATGGTGGTGCACACCTGTAGTCCTAGCTGCTTGGGAGGCTGAGACAGGAGAATTGCTTGAACCCAGGAGGTAGAGGTTGCAGTGAACTGAGATCATGCCACTGCACTACAGCCTGGGTGACAGAGCAAGACTCCGTCTCAAAAAAAAAAAAAAGCTCCCTGATTTTGATGAATATCCTTACTATTAGGAATTACTCACTTAAGTATTTAGGGTTAAAAGGAACATGAGGTACACAACTTACTTCCAAATGATTCCAAAAAAAAAAAAAATGATGCCAACACCTGTGTGTGTGCATCCAGCAAGAGAGAAGGGGAGGGAGAGGAAGCAGAGGTTGAGGCTGCTGGGCAAATCTGGTCAAATGTTAACTACTCGTGAATGGGGAGGAAGGGTTTGAAGGAGCTCTTTGTACTATTCTTGCAACATTTTTTTAAGATTTGGAATTAGTTCAAAATGAAGTTACCAAAAAAGTATATATGCAATGATTGCAATTATCAGAATTTTACATTCTTGCCAAAAGAAAGAAAATGTGGGAAGAAAATCCCTGAGGTGAACGAGCCAGATTGTGGGTGACATCTTCTTCTCATTAAAAAGAAGGGCCAGGCTGGGTGTGGTGACTCGCGAGTGTAATCCCAGCACCTTGGGAGGCCAAGGTGGGAGGATCACTTGAGCCCAGGATTTCAAGACCAGCCTAGGCAACACTGCAAAGCCCCATCTCTGTTAAGAAGGAGAAGTTTTAAATCTGCTTTAAAAAAAAAGAAGGGTCACCGTCAATCATGTTGCTTGAGACATAAAAATTTAACAATAACTAAACAAGTATAAGGTAATACAGAAATTATCCAGTGGAATGTCTGGAAGTTTCCCAAGTTTATCCAAAGACTCCAGAGGTACGGCTAAGTGGCTCCTGCCACCACTGGCTGCCCAGGGAGAGGTATACGATGGTGACTATGGAAATGGGTGCTCTGTCAAGCCCTAACGAACGCACCAGCTTCCCAGAAGACATACCTTCATCATGGCCTCGTTGTTCAAGTTCTCACTGATGATGGTAGCAGTTCCCAAGCTGGAGTTAGCAATCTTGGTGGCTGTTGTGTTCATTGGCTTCACAGGATGAGGTCTAAAGAGAAGGGGAAAAGAATCTTTAGACCTTCCTGTCATGGCAAAACTGAGCAACTGCCCACCAAAAAGATGGCAGCCAGTAAGCCAGACAAGTGGCAGATGGGTCACACACTATCCTCATCTCTGGGCCAACACACTCCAATGTCTCAGTTCCTGTGGAAACAAAAGCAGTCAGGATTGGGCCGCCACATGCAAGCCAGCAAAGCATGTCCTTGCCCAGGTGTCCTGATGTCCTCAACAGAACCCTCGGTCTTATTACAAACATCAGGAGAACATTAAAGGCAATCTCTTATTTTTTTGAGGCAACCAGAGCCTAGGCATTCACTGTGAAACTCTGCAGAGGCTTCTGTTCCTCTGCAGTAAAGAGAGTTCAGAACAAACATGTAAGTTTCACGACAGGCAGTGCTTCAAGAAGTTTTTGACACTGCTAGATGCTACTCCCGCTCAATGCCCGTTAGTTCTGAGACTGTTAAGATATTGGTGGCATTGCGTTTGTGCAATGTGACAGCTTCAAATCTGACTGTGCAGAACAATTCCTAAACTCTATTTGAAGACCATTATGTCTTTGCTATAAACATAGCAGTGTCTTGAGTTATTCCCACCACGAGGGGCAGTCCTACCAGCAGGATGTCACATCAGAAAGTCTGTGTGGTTAGAAAGTGTAACCTCTGCAGGTAGAAAGCCAAGCAGACATTGCTCACATCACAAAGACAGTCTCCCCCATCGCTCACCTGTGCTTGGCTGGCGCCGTTCCAGCGCTCGGCTGAGCTGAGACTGGATGTGTCTCCGAGGGTGAGACCCAGGCCTGGAGGGGTGGCTTCCTCTTGCCAAAATTCTCAACTCTACCAGCGGAGCCCTCTGTTGTGGCTTTTTTTTGAGATTCTGCTGTGCTAGTGTGGTGAGTGGCAGAATGTACAGAGCTGGGGAAAGAGTGTGTGGCAGGAAAGGTCTCAGAAGGGGAGGGGCTCGGTACAGGATTCTCCAGGGACATGCCAGGAGGCGGGCTTGGACTCCCATTTCCCATTGGTTTTTCTTCCTCACTACCATTGGAGCCTGGCAGCTGTTTATCCAAGCTTGAACTCTTGCCAAGATGTGGTTTGTGAATTCCGAACGCTGTGGTCTGCTCTGAAGGAGCTGTCACAGATGCTTGGGGTGCTTGCAGCCTGAAATCACGCAGGCCCTCCCCCAGCGCCAACCCATCTGCCTCACCACTGGGCCCCTTTCCCTTCTCTGGACAAGGGAGTACCATGCTTGGGGATGAAGCTCCTACGTCCAGAGTTGACAACTCTGCTGTCTCTCCATCATCTTCAGCCTGAGCGTCATCTTCGCCCTGATCTACTCTTTCATCATCCGATGCGACTTCAGGAATGGAAGGAAGGCTTAAGTTCAGATCGGCCATGACTGGAGATTCAAAATCTGAGGCAGACTGAAGGTCACTCAAGGGATCAGACAATAAACCTTCGTGGTCACTGGCCTTGCTCTGATACTGAGTCACAAGGGCATCGCCTTCCTCCGTCCTAAAGAGTGGCGTGTCTTTTGCTGAGCTTGCTTCTCTCATGGGGCCTTTGGAGAAACTCTCCTCCTGGGAGGGGAGGAGGAGGTGATCAGCCAGGGAGGCTGGCGTACCGCAAGTCGCCGGCCTAGGCATGGTCACCGATTCCCTCTCTGAGTCCTCTGCATGGAGAGAAGCAGGAGGTTCCCTGTCAGATGGATTTCCAGCGACAGCCCATGCAGCGGTCAGCTCCTGGGGATAAGTGCTGTGTTCTTCCACCAGCGGGGCGGCTCTCTCAACTGCCTCTTCCGTGAAGAGCTGCTCAGAGAACGACACGCGCTTCTTGGTTTTCTTCTGGCCCTCACCGAGGTTCAGATCTGTCTCTTCCAGCTTCCGTAGCATGGCATCAATGGAGGGGACCCATTCTCCCACCGGAAGAGGGGGCACCGATTCTTCAACTGCATCCCTAGCTTTGCTCTCCGCAAGAGACCCAGCCTGACTCTCCAAGTCTCGGTCTCCTCCTGCCGCAAGCTCCCCAGCGGGGCTTGCAGCTCCATCACTGCTGAGTGAAAGGGCAGAAGGTACCTCTCGGGCCTCTCCAGATGTTGAGCTGTAGTCTTGTTTTCTGCAGGGAAACCTCGGAAGTTCTCCCTTTTGTCGTCCCATTTCAGGCTGCTCCAGGAGAGACTCCTCTGACTCAAGGCTACTGGTGTTCTTCTCTGTGCCTGTTTCACAGGTCCTGCCCATCGGAGAATCTTCCGCCCCTTTATTCACTAGAATGGGTGGCTGTTTGGAAAGTGGTCCCAGGGCAGAAGAACCGGAATTTAGAACTGGTGTTAAACTCTCCCATTGCCACTCTGCCTCAGGGAGCAAGGGTGGTTCTTCAGACTTGGCCTGGCCCCTGTCTGTGGGAGGCCAGCTTTCAATTGGAGTAGATGTGGAAATGGGAGCTGCTATGGGAGATGAGACAGAGGAGAAGACAGAAAGACTCTCAGAGGACTGTGTGTCTGCACCACGTCCCAGTGCAGAGGGGACAGGTGCCTGGCCAGAACTAGAAGGGAGAGGAGGAGGAGAGGAAGGGGCGTCAGTGGGGGAAGGAAGCCTGGCTGTGGGTTGCGCCTCCAGAGACACTTCCAGTCTGCAAAAAGGACAAAATCTGCAAGTCAGTGCAGATGCATCATGAGAGACAAAGCACACAAAAATCAAGTCATTCACCAGGAGAGAACGTCTTTACACTTGGGGCAGTACCTTTAGAAGTTAAAAAAGGAACACTAGCTGGGCACGGTGGCTCACGCCTGTAATCCCAACACTGTGGGAGGCCGAGGCAGGCGGATCACCTGAAATCAGGAGTTCAAACCCAGCCTGACCAACATGGTGAAACCTCGTCTCTACTGAAAAATACAAAATTGAGCTGGGTGAGGTGGTGGCGCACGCCTGTAATCCCAGCTACTTGGGAGGCTGAGGCAGGAGAATTGCTTGAACCTGGGAGGTGGCGGTTGCAGTGAGCCGAGATTGCACCACTATACTCCAGCCTGGGAGGCAGAGGGGGACTGTCTCCAAAACAAAACAAAAAAAAAGAACACTAAACAAAACAAACAAACAAACAAAAAAAGAACACTAACATTTAACATACACAACAGACACTTTTACAACCAAGCAGATCTGCCACACAAAGGTCTGTTGCAATAGAGACGAAAAGATCCCAGGAAAGCAACTGCCTCTGGTTTCTTGTGGTGATTAACACAAGGCTGGGGCACTTGATTATGACAGGACAAAGTACACCTAAAGAGTTCAAAGTGGTTAAAGATAGAACACAAAGCCGCAGGCACAGATGTTTAAGAGGAACAGTGTCTATGTGTGCGTGTCAACATAAGCAGAATCGCTAAAAAAATCTCTCACCCCCCAGACCACAGAAATATTGTCAGCGTGAATGAGATCACATGGAAAAAACGGAACCTCCCAAGGCTCACCCTAGCTCTTACAAGAAGGGGCAGAGCAGACAGAGAACTGTCACAGGCACACTCAAGAGAGGACCGAGGGTCTCTCATGCCAGAAACCAGTGCCAAAGTGCAAGGAGACAGGACAGGATCTGGCTCAAGGGCAAACATGCAATAAGAACTTCATAAACACAGGTTCTGCACACACCACAACGCAAACCCAGCATTCCCAATTCGCAACACCCAGAATCTGCTACAAACCATCGCATTCCACTGAGATCTGATAATCTGACTGAGATGACAGACCATGCCTGCTGGGCAGTAGCTCTGGGCTAGGAAGCATTACTGCAATTTGTACAGGGCAGGCCAGGCCGGCAGTAGGGACTGGTTAAAAAAACAATAATTCGGTCGGGCGCGGTGGCTCAAGCCTGTAATCCCAGCACTTTGGGAGGCCAAGGCGGGTGGATCACGAGGTCAAGAGATCGAGACCATCCTGGTCAACATGGTGAAACCCCGTCTCTACTAAAAATACAAAAAATTAGCTGGGCATGGTGGCGCATGCCTGTAATCCCAGCTACTCAGGAGGCTGAGGCAGGAGAATTGCCTGAACCTAGGAGGCGGAGGTTGTAGTGAGCCAAGATCGTGCCATTGCACTCCAGCCTGGGTAATAAGAGCAAAACTCCGTCTCAAAAATAATAATAATAATAATTCAGGCCAGGTGCGGTGGCTCACGCCTGTAATCCCAGCATTTTGGGAGGCCGAGGCGGGTGGACCACGAGGTCAAGAGATCGAGACCATCCTGGTCAACATGGTGAAACCCCGTCTCTACTAAAAATACAAAAAATTAGCTGGACATGGTGGCGCATGCCTGTAATCCCAGCTACTCAGGAGGCTGAGGCAGAAGAATTGCCTGAACCTAGGAGGCGGAGGTTGCGGTGAGCCGAGATCACGCCATTGCACTCCAGCCTGGGTAACAAGATCGAAACTCCGGCTCAAAAATAATAATAATAATAATTCAGGCCAGATGCAGTGGCTCACGCCTGTAATCCTAGCACTTTGGGAGGCTGAGGTGGGTGGACACAAGGTCAGGAGTTCAAGATCAGCCTGGCCAATATGGTGAAACCAACCTCATCTCTACTGAAAATACAAAAATTAGCCAGGCATGGTGACAGGCGCCTGTAGTCTGAGCTACTCGGGAGACTGACACAGGAGAATCACTTGAACCCGGGAGGCGGAGGTTGCAGTGAGCCAAGATCGTGCCATTGCACTTCAGTCTGGGCATCAGAGCAAGATTCCATCTCAAAAAATAATGATAATAATAACAATTTAGACCAGCACACCCCTGACATATTCGGGTACTATGATGTCATTTGTAAGCCTCAAAACTGCTAATGGCAAGGTAGAAATGCCCTGCATGAGAAGAACCAAAACTCACCGGGGCTTGACAGCTCTGGTCTGGGGAGCCCTTGCAGAGGGAATTGGAGGTTTCAGTTCAGACTTGGCCTCCGGCTCAGCTTCCGGTTCTGTGATCTCCACATCTTCAAAGGGGTTCAGTGAGCTGCCCGGTCTGGAGACAATAGTCACAGTATCTTTCTCGGATCTTCTCACAACTTCTTCAGCAGGCCCGGGCGCATCCTCCCCTGGCTTAACCCCCATCAGCATGCCTTCCTTCTCCCTCCCTGGGACGGTGAGAAGGTTTTCACCTTCACTGCCCTTAGCCACGTCCTTCTTCCCTGTCACCAGAGACAGCAAAGAGGACCTCTTGCTCTCCGGTTTCTTGCTCTCTTTGGCTTCTTTTGGGGCCTCCGAGTTTGCAGGGGCCGTGTTTTCCCTGAGGTCCCCACTGACCAGCGGGGCAGGTCGGTAGGATGGCAGGGTCATAGACTTCAGGGAGTCCTTGGTGGAAGATTCGGAGAGCCTCCTGTCAGAGGACAGCCCACCTCCTTCAGCAGGCTCCTTCCAAGACCGAGACACCAGGTTCTCGGTAGATGAGAACAAATGCTTCTTCCTGAAGCCCTGGGGGGATGGGGAGGAAGACGGGCTGCTGTCCTTGGTCTCATCCTTGGCTTCTGACTGCTCTAGGTAAACATGGTTCCCATTGATACAGACATTAGAGCGGGAAAGGACATCATTCTTAGACCGAAGGCCACCAAGAAAGGAAAGTCCTTCCTTCTTGGGAAGGGTGAAATTGACCTGGTTCAGTTGCTTAAGATCCGTACTCGACGTTCTCTTGTGTGACATGACTTTGGGAAGAAAAACAAAGAACAGAAAGGGGATAAGACATTAAATAAGTGGTTTGCAGCATGGTGGGAATCTGTCAATGTCTGGATACATTTCTGGTTGTCACACTTGGAGAGGGTGTGTAGCTATTTGAATCAAGCAGATGGAGAACAAGGATGATGCTGAACATCTTACAATGTACAGCATGCCCCCCCCGCCCCCCGACAAAGACCTGTCCAAACTGTCCACAGTGCTGAGTCTGAGAAACCCTGGATTAAACCAATGAAAAGGGCAGCACTCTTCATAGTAGCAGAATCTGGCCAATGGGAGGGATTGAGACATTGAAATT
Organism: Callithrix jacchus; assembly: GCF_049354715.1. NCBI lineage: Eukaryota > Metazoa > Chordata > Mammalia > Primates > Cebidae > Callithrix > Callithrix jacchus. The sequence continues at coordinate 38,775,474 of NC_133514.1, forward strand.
GAAGTTCAAACTAGGCACTTATGCCAGGTGCAGTGCCTCATGCCTGTACTCCCAGCAGTTTGGGAGGCTGAAGAGGGTGGATCACCTGAAGTCAGGAGTTCGAGATCAGCCTGAATAACATGGTGAAACCCTGTCTCTACTGAAAATACAAAATTAGCTGGGCGTGGTGGTGCATGCTTGTAATCCCAGCTACTTGGGAGGCTGAGGCAGAAGAATTGCTTGAACCCAGGGGATGGAGTTTGCAGTGAGCTGAGATTGCGCCGTTGCACTCCAGCCTGGGCAACAAGAGCAAAACTTCATCTCAAAAAACAAACAAACAGACAAAGAAAAAAAACACAAGTAATTCAGAGCTAAAGGAACCAGATTCCTTGGCTTCTGATGGGCTATATCCCATGAGGGTTAATCACATCATAGGAACTAAATAACTACCTGATGAATTAATGAAATAGCAGAATTACTATAAGGTTCCATGGTTTTGCTCTTGAAAAAAAAAAAATCTTGGAGACACTCATTCTGTTAGCTCTAAAAGCTTGTACTAATGGACATAAGTTATAGAGCCAAACACTCTAGAAAAGGAATTTCCGCCTTTTTAGAAACCAGAGGGCTTAGAAATAGAGAGGGCATCTCAGCTGTGTGCAGTGGCTCACAACTGTCATACCAACACTTTAAGAGGTTGAGGCAGGAGGATTGCTTGAGGCCAGGAGTTTCAGCCTGGGCAAAATAGTGAGACCTCATCTCTAAGAAAAAAAAATTTTTTTTTTAATTAGCCAGGTGTGATGGTGCACACCTGTAGTCCCAGCTCCTCAGGAGGCCAAGGTGGGAGGATCCCTTGAGCCCAGGAGTTGGAGGCTGCAGTAAGCTATGATTGCGCCACTACACTCCAGCCTGGGCAACAGAGCAGACCCTGCCTCTAAAACAAACAAACAAAAAATATTTAAAATAAAAAGAAATAGGGCATCTTTTTTTTTTTCATTCTGTCACCCAGGCTGGAGTGTGGTGGCATGATCACAGCTTACTGCAGCCTCTACTTCACGAGCTCAAGCAATCCTCCTACCCCAGCCTCCTGAGTAGCTGGGACTACAGGCATGTGTCATCACACCTGGCTAATTTTTATATGTTTTGTAGAGACAGGGTTTCACCAAGTTGCCCAGGCTGGTCTTGAACTCCTGGGCTCAAGAGATCTGCCTCCCTTGGCCTCCCAAAGTGCCGGGATTACAGGAGTGAGCCACCATGCCTGGCCTTAGAGAGGGCATCATTTGTTTTTTTGTTTTGATTTTTTTGAGACGAAGTCTCCATCTGTCACCCAAGCTGGAGTGCAATGGTGCAATCTCGGCTCACTGCAACCCCTGCCTCCTGGGTTCAGGCAATTGTCCTGCCTCAGCCTCCCGAATAGCTGGGAATACAGGCAAACACCACCATACCCAGCTAATTTTTGTATTTTTGTAGAGATGGGGTTTTGCCATGTTGGCCAGGCTGGTCTTGAACTCCTGATCCCAGGTGATCTGCCTGCCTCAGCCTCCCTAAGTGCTGGGATTACAGGCGTGAGCCACTGTACCTGGTCAGAGAGGGTATCTTAACCAGGATTACTCACCATTATCATTACCACTGCCACCACGATTTTGTAACTGAGGAATTGAATTAAACTCTTTATCTTAAGATTTGTCCGTTTCTTCTCTCTCAGAACGAAGCAGGCTAAGTGGAGGAAGAGAGGTCAAGAGGGAAGATACGGAAACTCACCGTCTGAGGCCGAGGAAGACTCATCCTCATTGTCATCTTCGTCCCACTGGGACTGAAAGTCTTTGGGACGAAGCAGCACTTTTTCTGGCTTTGAAGTCGGCAGGACAGACATGGACTGGGAAAGGGGCGTTTTCTGCAGAGTCGACTTGGAAAATAGGGTCTTGATCTTTGATTTCCTTTTCTTGTCTTTGGGCACAGACTCATCATCACTGTCAACTGAGGGTGTTGTGCTGGGGACGATGGCAGAGGCGGTGTCCGACCCACTGTCCTTCTTCTTCCCCTTGATCTTGTCCTTCAGTTTTCCAAAAGGATTCCGAGACTTGTCTTTCATGGAAAGGTCAAACATGCTGGCAGTCATGTTGTTTCTCATAAACTGAATGTCAACTTCAATTTCTCCTCGCTCCTTGTCTTTCTTTCCTGGTTTGGACGTCAATTTATACCACCTGAAAGGAGAAAGGCTGAGTTACCTTTGAATGGAAAAGACTGCAAAAATGTTCACAATTGCCATGAACTGGCCTCTCTTCTCGGCTACCAGCAACCTGTTTGATGCATGCATTCTTAGGCTTTCTCTTTGGGGAGATCCAGATGAGAGCAGATTTTTTTTTTCTTTTTAAGACAGAGTCTTCGGCCGGGCGCGGTGGTTTAAGCCTATAATCCCAGCACTTTGGGAGGCCAGGGCGGGTGGATCATGAGGTCAAGAGATCGAGACCATCCTGGTCAACATGGTGAAACCCCGTCTCTACTAAAAAATACAAAAAATTAGCTGGGCATGGTGGCGCGTGCCTGTAATCCCAGCTACTCAGGAGGCTGAGGCAGGAGAATTGCCTGAACCCAGGAGGCGGAGGTTGTGGTGAGCCGAGATCGTGCCATTGCACTCCAGCCTGGGTAACAAGAGCGAAACTCCGTCTCAAAAAAAAAAAAAAAGACAGAGTCTTGCTCTGTCACATAGGCTGGAGTAAAATGTTACAATCTCGGCTCACTGCAGCCTCTGCCTCCCAGCTTCAAGTGATTCACCTGCCTCGGCCTCCTGAGTAGCTGAGATTACAGGCACTGGTCACCACGTCCGACTAATTTTTGTATTTTTAGTAAACACAGGGTTTCGCCATGTTAGCCAGGCTGGACTCGAACTCCTGACCCTTAGGTGATCTGCCCGCCTCAGCCTCCCAAAGTGCAGGGATTACAGGCATGAGTCACTGCACCCAGTAGAGAGCAGAATTTGCACTTTTATTTGTATTTCTTTTGTTCATTTTTTTTAAATTTTGCACTTTTATTTTTGAGAAGACATGCACTACTAGACAAAGATAGGATCCAGTGTTGTACTTAGCATATAATAACGTAAAATCCTGATTCAATAAAGAGTTCATTCTAAAAATAAAGAAAAAAAATATTCCATGGAATCACTTCCGATGACTAAAGTTTTCCTTCAGTAGAGTAAAAATGCAAAGATCAGGGCCAGGCGCAGTGGCTCACGCCCGTAATCCCAGCACTTTGGGAGGCCCAGGTGAGTGGATCACAAGGTCAAGAGTTCGAGAACAGCCTTGCCAATATGGTGAAATCCTGTCTATACTAAAAATATAAAAAATTAGCTAGGTGTGGTGGCAGGTGCCTGTAGTCCCAGCTACTCAGGAGGTTGAGGCAGAAGAATCGCTTGAACCCAGGAGGCAGATGTTGTAGTGAGCTGAGATCATGACATAGTATTCCAGCCTGGGGACAGAGTGAAACTCCATCTCAAAAAAAAAAAAAAAGCAAAGATCATATACAAACAGCTAAGAAGGGTGGCATGCAAATGTATAATTAAATCTCCAAGAAAATCAAGTTTGTAGTAAGGAATAGTCCCTGCTAGGGAGTAATAAAACATACAAGGCAGAATTTAAAAGAAAAAAGGTGGGGGAGGAGACTGGGCATGGTGGCTCACACATGTTAATCCCAGAGCTTTGGGAGCCTGAGCCAGGAGGATCACTTGAGGCCAGGAGTTCAAGACCAGCCTGGGCAACACTGCAAGACCCCATCTCTATAAAAAATTAAAAATTAGCTGGCATGGTGGTATGCACCTATAGTTCCAGCTGCTCAACAACATGAGCCTAGGAGTTCGAGGTTGCAGTGAGCTATCATTGCACCACTGCACTCCAATCTGAGTGACAAAGCAAGACCCTGTTTCTAAAAATAAATAAATAAAAATAAAGAATTTTTAAAAAAGAGTGTAATCAGGCCAGGTGCAGTGGCTCACGCCTGTAATCCCAGCACTTTGGGAGGCAGAGGCGGGCAGATCACCTGAGGTCAAGACCTCGAGACCAGCCTGGCCAACATGGCGAAACCCCATCTCTATTAAAAATGCAAAAATTAGTTGGGTGTGGTGGTGAGTGCCTGTAATCCCAGCTACTCAGGAGGCTGAGGCAGGAGAATTGCTTGAACCCAAGAAGCGGAGGTTTCAGTGAGCCGAGAGCATGCCAGTGCACTCCAGCCTGGGCAACAGAACCAGACTCCATCTCAAAAAAAGAGTTAAATCAGTCAGTTAGAAAATGACAAACACTATATGAGTCTGCTTATGTGAGGTTCCTGGGGTAGTCAAATTCACTGAGGCAGAAAGTAGAATGGTGATTGCCAGAGGAGGGGAAGGAAAGAACGAGGAATTAATGTTTGATGGATATAGAGCTTCATTTGGGGAAAATTTAAAAGTTCTGAAGATGGATGGCGGTTATGGTCACACAACAGCATAAATGTTCTTAATGGCACTGAACTGCACACTTAAAAATGGGGCTGGGCGTGGTGGCTCCGACCTGTAATCCCAGCACTTTGGGAGGCCGAGGTGGGCAGATCACTTGAGGTCAGAAGTTTGTGACCAGCCTGGCCAACATGGTGAAACCCTGTCTCTACCAAAATACAAAAAATACCCAGGCATCATGGCACATCCTGTAATCCTAGCTACTCTAGAAGCTGAGGCAGGAGAAACGCTTGAACCCAGAATGCGGAGATTGCAGTGAGCTGAGATCGCGCACTGCACTCCAGCCTGGGCGACAGAGCAAAATTCTGTCTCAAAAAAAAAAGGGGGGGATAAAATGCTAAATTTAATTTTATATTATGTTTTACCACAATAAAACAAACGGGGAATTGAAAAGGAAGCCTTCTTCCCCAGCTTAATAATCAGAAAAAGGAACATTTCAAATACTATTCAAAGTATTACACTAGGTCATTTGCCATCTACTTCAAGATGTGGCAAATGACATTATATCAGTCCAGCTCCACTGAAAGACAAGCTTTAAAAAAGGAAATCTCCTCATGACATTCATTTTCCATCTAAGAGCCCTGTACCTTTAGTGAACTGTAAGAATGTGAGCCAGGCTGGGTACAATGGCTCACACCTACAATCTCAGTGCTTTGGGAGGCTGAGACAGGAGGATAGGTTGGTTCAGGAGTGGGATCTTGCCTTGCTGCTTATACAGTGAGATCAGTATAAGCAACAAGGAAAGATCCTACTTCTCTAAAAAACACACACATATATATATGTGTTTGTGTGTGTTTTTGAGATAGAGTCTCGCTCTGTGCCCAGGCTGGATGGAGTGCAGTGTCGTGATCTTGGCTCACTGCAATCTCTGCCTCCTGGGTACAAACAATTCTCCTGCCTCAGCCTCCTGAGTAGCTGGTACTACAAGCGTGTGCCGCAATGCCCAGTTATTTTTTGTATTTTTAGAAGAGATGGGGTTTCATCATGTTAGCCAGGCTGGTCTCAAACTCCTGAACTCAAATGATTCACCCACTTTGGCATGAGCCACCAAGCTCGGCTAAAAAAGTTTTTTTAATTAGCTGGGTGCAGTGGTGCATGCCTATAGTCCCAGCTACTCAGGAGGTTGAGGCAGCAGGATCACTTGAGTCCGGGAGTTCGATGCTGTAGTAAGAGCTATGATTGCACCACTGTACTACAGCCTGCGAAACAGAGTGAGACCCTATCTCTTAAAAAAAAAAATGAGACCAGTTAGTAGCAAGACCATACAATGGGACAAATAACTCCAAATACCTGGTCTATAAAGAGCTGTCCACCAGGTCGCCCTCGCAAACTGAGTTCTCACATTCTGATGTTCTTTTCAGTGACCTATTTAAGGGCCAAGGGTTGTGGGCTTTAAGGAAATGATGGTTTTGCCCAAATGAGCACAACTTCCTCTTTCCCCTTCAGCTGTGGCTGGCGGCTTGCTCACAGGGCAGATCCCTGCCCCCACTGCTATGGCTCCTGCAACACTTAGAGGGAAGGTGCAGGGGAAAGTAGAAACCTAACACCTAAATAGCACCTACGGTATACCAACACTGTATACACTCGGAAACATCATTCAGCCTCACAAGAACGACACGGAGTGGATATCATACCCGTTTTACAGATGAAGAAATTGAAGCTCAGAAGTCTGAAAATTAGCACAAAGTCTTGCAACCATTATGGGGTACAGCTAGGATTCCAAATCAGTTTCCCCAAAGCACCTATTCTCTCCCCTGCACCAAGATTCCTGATTTCAATTCTCTCCTAATTTACTTTTGACAGGCCATCTCTTGTAACATAGAGAAAGGAGGGCTCAAATTTAAATTCTTTTTGAGAAACATTTAAGTTTCTAATTTAAATGTCCAAAGAGGAAAGAACTAAAAATACAAAAATTAGCTGGGTGTGGTGGTGAGCGCCTGTAGTTCCAGCTACTTAGGAGACTGAAGCTGGAGAATCACTTGAAGTGGGGGCGGGGCACAGAGGTTGCGTGAGTCAAGATCGCACCACTGCACTCCAGCCTGGGCGACAGAGCAAGACTCCATCTCAAAACAAAAGAAAAAAGAAAGAAAGAAGAAAGGGAGGAAACTAACATAGCCTGCCATCAGTCGTAAATCATTAAGATTACTTAAAGGCTAGTACACAAAGTCATCAAGAACTTAAAATGAATTCACAAAATACAGCCAAGAAAGGATAAAATTACATGAGCTATAATTTTGGACATTTAAGAGAAAAATCTCTTATAGTTTTTATAAACCCAATCCAGAGCTGGGCAAGCAGGGAGTGGTAGCTGTTACAAGATGCAAGACCTTTATTTTTTCTTTTTTTTTGCAACAGAGTCTCACTCTGTTGCCTAGGCTGGAGTGCAGTAAGTGGGATCATAACATACTGCAGCCTTGAACTCCTGGGCTCAAGCGGAAGATGCAAGGTCTTTATACACAAAGTCACTCCTGCCAGCCTAGTGTCTTTCCAATCGTCTTTGCAGGGCCTGGCCTGGAATAGTTTGCGTATTTGTCACTTCGATTTTGAGAGGATTTTTTGTATTTTTCTGACAGTCCTGTGGTAAATGGTAGCCTTGGTGATGAAGGGTGTTTAGCTTTTGTAAATACCAATTGCAGGCACCTGAAAAGGAGAAGCTGCTGAACGCTGACTGAGGAGGTTTCGATGACCTTGTCAACCGCAGGCAGACAGCACGCTTCACCTCCCTGCCCAGGACAGGAGCGTCAGGCAGGCCTTCTCCACAGCCCTTCCACACAGCCCCTTCTATTAACCCTCCCTGGGGATGCAAAAATGCAACAGGCCTCCAAAGAAGCTGTCAGAGGCATTCAAACCAGAGCAACTCCATCTTGAGTGAGGGCCAGGAAAATGAGGCTGGGACTTGCTGCGCTGCAGTCCCAGAAAGTTAGGTATTCCTAGCTTCTAGGTAAGAGAACAGACTGATAATGTTTACTAAACAGACTCAGACTTGGGAGTGTCGTAATGTCCCAATATCTGGAGAACAAAGGCATTCCTAATTTTGCTTTAAAGATAATAATATTGATTACTGCAAAATTACTAAAAATAGTAATTAAGGAAATTAATCCCTTATCACAAACCCTTGTAGCAGGGCACATCTTTCCATGATCTTTTTATCCTGTATAAAAAGAACATAGTACCCAGGGTGGAATGTCCTACTCTGTCTCTGGAGAAGCTGTACTTTCACTACTTTACTTTCTTAATAAACTTGTTTTTACTTTGCACTGCAGACTTCCCCTGAATTTTTTCTTGCGGGAGATCCAAAAACCCCCCCTTTCCGGCAACACCGCCACTTGACAATTCCAAGGGCTAGCCTTGCCTTTCCAAAGGTATATCAGTGAGGTTTTGTTTGCACTTCCTAGTGGTTTTTGAGCAAAGCTACAACCAATTCCAGAATCCTCCCTGATCTTCAGGTCCAATCCCACCGGGCCCTGCAGTGGGATTTGCTTCGGAAACTTCTAACACCATTGGGAGGTACAAATAAAAATGTCTCCAACTGTTCTTGCTGCTCAGAAGCAAACCTAAAACCAAACACCAGGTAGCCAGACATGGCCAAGGGGCTATTGAAGGATGTGAAACAGGCTGAATCACAGGCCATCAGGGAAACAGCCCAAGCAAAAAGGCAGAAGTTTTACAAATCTGTGCCCTATGTATTAAAGCTGGAAAGAAAAACAAGAATTGTCTTGGGTTTTGGGGTTATTATTATTTTTCTTTTGTTTTTTTTTTGAGAGACTGCATCTCGCTCTGTTGCCCAGGTTGGAGTGCAGTGGCAAAATCTCAGCTCACTGCAACCTCTTCCTCCTGGGTTCAAGTGATTCTCCTGCCTCAGCTTCCTGAGTAGCTGGGGCTACAGGCGTGAGGAACCACGTCCAGCTAATTTTATGTTGGCCAGGCTGGTCTCGAACACCTCACCTCAGGTGATCCGCCTGCCTCAGCCGTAGGTGCCTACAGGTGTAGGCCACAGCACCCAACCAATAATTGTTTCTTTCTCTTTTTCTTTTTTTTTTCCTTTTTTTTGAGATGGAGTTTTGCTCTCTTGCCCAGGCTGGAGTGCAATGGTGCCATCTCTGCTCACTGCAACCACTTGCAATGAGCAAGTGATTGCAGACCTCCCAGTCTCAAGTGATGCTCCTACCTCAGCCTCCCGAGTAACTGGGAGTACAGGCATGTGCTACCACGTCCGGCTAACTTTGTATTTTTAGTAGAAATGCGGTTTCTCCATGTTGGTCAGGCTGGCCTCGAGCTCCCGACCTCAAGTGATCCACCTGCCTCAGCCTCCCAAAGTGTTGGGATAACAGGCGTGAGCCACTGTGCCCGGCCAATAATTATTTCTTTCACTAGCAATATTATCCTCAAATTCAAAAACAGTTTAAGCAAGGGATGTCCGATACAGCATACTTTCATAAGACAGTGAAAGCCACAGTGCTTGAATATCTCACTCTAAGGAATCCCAAAGCAGAAGAACACATCTGTGGGTTTTTATATTTAAGATCAACTCAGTTTCTAAGTGTTTCTGCCCATGTGTTTTTCAGTTCACTTAATTCCTGCACCTCACAGAGGTAGCTCATAAATAATAAAGTCCCAGCATAGCCACACAACATGTGATGGCGGCATGGGTGTGTTCCAGTATTATCTTTCACATAGGCCAAGAAAGCTTGAATTATCTCAGAATCAGGGTTGGGTCCATTTCCCTGGTCCAAAGTGCAGAGAAAGAGAGCCATAATCCCAATATAGCAAGTTTATTTTTAAGCCCATATTCTGAAAAAATCTTGCCACCTATCAAAAGTAAAAATCAAATGATCCAGCCGGGCGCGGTGGCTCATGCCTCTAATCCCAGCACTTTGGGAGGCCGAGGCAGGTGGATCGTGAGGTCAGGAGTTCAAGACCATCCTGGCCAAGATGGTGAAACCCTGTCTCTACTAAAAATACAAAAAACAGCCGGATGTGGCGGCGGGCGCCTGTAATCCCAGCTACTCAGGAGGTTGAGGCAGAGACTTGCTTGAACCCAGGAGGCGGAGACTGCAGCGAGCTGAGATCACACCACTGCACTCCAGCCTGGGTGACAGAGTGAGTCTTCATCTTAAAACAACAACAAAAAACCCAAATGATCCCTTCAATAAGCAAATTTTTATTACTTATCATTAAACTCAGTCCTGCAAGTATTGAAAGGATCTCTGGATATGTAGAAAGTGACATAAAATTTCTAAAAATATACACACACATGTATTTTGAGACAGGGTCTTGCTCTGTTGTCCAGGTTGGAGTGCAGTACACATTCATAGCTCACAGGAGCTTTGAAATCCTGGGCTTAAGCCACTCTCCCACCTCAGCCTCTTGAGGAACTGGGACTAAACACATGTGCCACTATACCCAACTAGTTTTTGTGGTTGTTGCTGTTTTGTTGAGACAGAGTCTTGCTCTGTCACCCAGGCTAGGGTGCAGTGGCATGATCTCGGCTTACTGCAACCTCCACCTCCTGGGTTCAAGCAATTCTTGTGCCTCAGCCTCCAGAGTAGTTGGAATTACAGGCATGTGGACCACACGCAGCTAACTTTTGTATTTTTAGTAGAGACAGGGTTTTACCATGTTGGTCAGACTGGCCTCGAACTCCTGAACTCAAGTGATCTGCCTGCCTCAGCCTCCCGAAGTGCCAGGATTACAGGGGTGAACCGCTATGCCAGCTAGTTTTTGTTTTGTTTGGAAAAAGGGTCTGGCTATGCTGCCCAGACCGGTCTTAAACTCCTGGCCACACAGGATCCTCTCACCTCAGTCTCTCATCATGCTGGGATTACAGGTGTGAGCCACTGGACCCAGCCTATATTTTTAAGTAATAACAGGCATTGGGTAAAAGTTCAAATTATACAAAATGGTATAGGATGAAAAATTCCTTCTTCGTACCCCTCCTGATTCCACGCCCCTCAGTCTCCGTGCCAGAGACAACCACTATTATCAGTTTTATAACACCCTCCCAAGTGGTGGTCTCACCGTTGACAAGCAAAACTGTTTATTATCCAAACAGGCTACTCTGCGGTTTTTGTTTTTGGAGATTTTATTTTTTTGGACAAAAAATAAAAGAGAAATAAGGGAACACAGAAAAAGAATGAACTAAGTACCGGGCAGAAGAAACACAAGTCTGTGCCCACACACAACAGCAGGGCGCAGGGCACGCCCACCTCCAGGGCAGCCCGCTGGGATCCCATGCCTGGATCCATGCTGTGACATCTCCTGGGCTTTTCAGTCCTTCTGGAAGAGCTAAGACCATCCAACATGCCCCATTCTGAGGGCCGTGAGCCTCAGAACATAGAGTTGGCTTCTCAAACACACCCAGAGCTGATCCCATCCCAGGGGCCTTCTGTGGGAATGTGGAGGGGTCAGGGTAGTGTGGTTCTTGCTATTGGGAGACGAAAAGCCTTCCCATGCACCCCTGCAGGCATTTGCGATTACTCTGATAAAGGACTGACTGGTATGTCTTAAAAATAATCTTTCTGCAGCTGAAATGAGCATGTTTTTTCCCTTTAAAACATTCTGGAGAGCAGACACACACAGAGAAATGATGCCTTCAGAGATTCAGTTCCAGCGTTTTTACATGCTAGACGCTGGAAATAAAGAGAATGAAGAGGACTGAAAAGCTGACCCTGCGATAGGATAGAGAATAGGCTCACCCAAGATCACAAAGCGTTTGTTACATTGGGGCAATGAGAGAAATTAATTACAGGTGAAACTCCTGCTAAAGTATCAATTCATCACAAATAACAATTCAGGTACAAATAAGGTTTCAGAACTACCTATCTAGGGACTGTTCAGCAAGTGAATAAATACTGCATCCCCATATTAAACACAGGAGTCTCCAGGAAAGGCCATGCAAAGAGGACCACCAGCTCTCTGGATTACTTCCACACTTCACATGTATCAGTGTTCATTTCAAGGGATCGTTGTTTCTGCATCCAGTTTGGACATCCAGTGAGGGCTGCCTACTTCCTTTGCTGCACAAAATCCCAACCCTGACTTATAGAGTGAGTCATCTCCATGTTAACCAGGCATCGTGACACAGGGGATGATGGCCTCAAGTGAGGAAAGAAGCAGGAAGAACAGAACCACCCTGACCTAGTGTGGGACAGAAGACACACTTGATCTTTCTTAGATGAAGAAGTTTTAAAAGCAGTTCATGAACTGTCTTCCCCAGGAAATAAAAAAATCAGGCTAAAAATCATGTGGTTAGCAGTTGAGAACATCTTTTAAAAAGGGTCTGAAAAGGAGTTATTCCATATGGGTAAAATGTCCAGTCTCTCCTTCTGGTCACCTAGAAGCAACGCACAGCAAACAGACAGAAATGTTTATGACCTATAAAACGTTTGTGATGTGTACCTTCCAGAAGCTACGCAGTTTAATGAGTGCTGGTATTGAACAAGGTAGCTAGTCATCATTACCTAACTCTGAACACAGAATTACCCATCAGCCAACCTTGCCTCCCTAGACCTTGCCCTCTGCCCATTGTCAGCTACTTGGAAAAACTGGTAAATCATGAGAGTAGCAAATGGGTCATGGCTCGTTTTTTGGCCCAAAACCCTAAAACAGCCCCTTCAGCATCATGGAAAGGCTGTTTGTAGCCACCAAACTGAATTCTAAGAACTGGTAATGACAGCCAGCTGCAGTGGCTCACACCTGTAGTCCCAGCACTTTGGGTGGCCTAGGTGGGTGGATCACTTGAGGTCAGGAGTTCAAGACCAGTCTGGCCAACATGGTAAAACCCGCTTCTACTAAAAATACAAAAGTAGCTGGTGTGGTGGTGCACGCCTGTAATCCCAGCTACTCGGGAGGCTGAGGCTCGAGAATCGCTTCAACCTGGGAAGCAGAGGTTGGAGTGAGACAAGATTACACCACTGCACTCCAGACTGGGCAACAGAAAGAGATGCCATCTCCAAAAAAAAAGGAGCAAAAATGGACTCAGTCCCATGCTAATCTGACTACTGCCTTTTTATAAATCTTCTTGAAGTCTTTAATCTTCTTGAAGTCTTTTTCCCATACATTTTAACAACTATGAGCTGAGAAACCTTAGGCAAGATATTTAACCTGTCTGTGGGCCAGGCTCCTCTTCTGAAACAAGGTTAGAAGAACACCCACCTCATAAGAATGCTAGGAAGATTAAGTGGCTTAATATATGTAAAGTGCTTAGAACAGTACCTGGCCGTAAGTCTCAGCTATAATTACTACTTAGCTGAGCACACCCAATTTTCTTGGTAGTACATTACACATTATTGCCTTATAATCGACAAACTTATCATTTTGAATGGCTAAATGATATTCTGTGAAGTGGGTATATGCAGTAGTTTACCCATTTAGATGGTTATCAAAGGGGAATTTAGGATATTAACAGTTTCGACAGACTGTATTAATAACTACCCTAACTTACCCACCACGTATAAATAACAATGATTTGCATTTGAAGGGAATAGAAAAGACTCACTTCCAAAATTGGTTTGTATTATACCGTTTCCAAAATTATTTCTCTATCTTTTGAGATGGAGTCTCATTCTGTTGCCCAGGCTGGAGTACAGTGGCACAATCTCAGCTCACTGCAGCCTCTGCCTCCTGGGTTCAAGCGATTCTTCTGCCTCAGCCTCCTGAGTAACTGGGGTTATAGGCACCCACCACTTCACCTGGCTAATTTTTGTGTCTTTAATAGAGACACCATGTTGGCCAGGCTGATCTCAAACTCCTGACCACCCCGCCCCACCACTTGGCCTCGCAAAGTGTTGGGATTACAGGCGTGAGCCACTGCACCCAGCTGAATTTCCAAAATTAAAAAAATATATTAAAAAAATGCTCAGTGTGTACTTTATATATATATTTGTTTTTTTTTTTTCAGACAGGATCTTACTCTGTTGCCCAAGCTGGAGTGCAGTGATGCCATCACTACTCACTGCAGCCTCAACCTCCCAGGCTCAAGCAATCCTCCCACCTCAGCCTATCAGTAGCTAGGATTACAGGTGTGTGCCACCACATCCTGCTCATGTTTTATTTTTTGTAGAGACAGGGTCTCACCATCTTGCTTAAGCTGGTTTTAAACTCCTGGACTCAAGTGATCCTCCCGCTTCAGTCTCCCAAAGTACTGGGATTACAGGAGTGAGCCACCACTGCGTCTGGCCCCTCAGTGTATACTTTCTGTAACTTATCAGGCAATGTCATGATCCCCATGGACCCCTTCAGGGTTTCTACACAGGGAAGAAAGAGACAAGAAACAGAGGGCTCTTGAACTCTGGGAAATGTGCCAAGATGGCATAATTAAGTCTATGAATCAGGACAGGTTTTCTAAGTGTAAAGCAATACGAAATTTCTTGTAGGTGAAGACTAAAGGAAATACCAAGCATCTTTAACAATTCTCTAAAAATTAACTCATTTTTAAACATGTCAGTCTACCACACTCACCATCATGACTTACCAATTCTTTACAAAGCTCGATCCTATCTCAAAAAGCCACACGTGTTAATATCCTACCATCAAATCCAGTATCTCACCTCTTGCTCAAATGTAAATGCCACTGATGTATTTATTTGTCTGTCAAAGAATAGTGTCTCGTGGCAACATGGGGGTCCTCACACAAAGAGACTAAGAATAGAAAAAGAAGTCGGGCTCAGTTGCTCGTGCCTGTAATCCCAGCACTTTGGGAGGTTGAGGTGGGTGGATAATGAGGTCAGGAGTTCAAGACCAGTGTGGCCAACATAGTAAAATCCCATCTATACTAAAAGTACAAAAATTGCCAGGTGTGGTGGCATGCACCTCTAATCTCAGCTACTCGGGAGGCTGAGGCAGAACTGCTTAAACCCAGGAGGTGGAGGTTGCAGTAGGCCAAGATCATGCCACTGCACTCCAGCCTGGATGACAGAGTGAGAGTCTGTCTCAAAATTTAAAAAAAAGAATGGAAAAAGAAAATGCAATAGTTTGGTTCACCATCTCTTAACCAGGACAAAAGAAAAACAAACTTCAGCATGACCAACATCAGAGAACACTCAGCCCCTCCTCACCACATAAACTCCCATACTTCTTTCTATGAGAGTTCCTGGCGAGGGAGCAGAGTTATCTGTGATTTATTCCATAAGCAAGGTAAGTCCAAAGGAAGGGGAAAAAATTACAACAAAAGCATTTCTTTTTTTTCTTCCTTTGAGACAGAGTCTCATTCTGTCACCCAGGCTGAAGTGCAAGGCGTGATCTCGGCTCACTGCAACCTCAGCCTCCCAGGTTCAAGTGATTCTCCTGCCTCAGCCTCCTGAGTAACTGGGATACCAGGCACGTGCCACCACACCTGGCTAATCTTTGTATTTTTAGTAGAAACCGGGTTTCAACATGTTGGCCACGCTGGTCTCAAACTCCTGACCTCAAGTGATCCGCCCACCTTGGTGGGATTACAAGTGTGAGCCACCACACCCAGTAACACCAAAAGCGTTTCTAAATCCTGTTTTAATAACAAATGATTAGTAAAAATGAAAAGTTCCATTTTGGTGAACCGCATGTCACAATCTCTGAATGGAAAAGAGGCAGTCTGAAGAAACATCTGGTGTCCCAGCCTGCTGCTACTGTATTCACACAGGATGCCCATTCTTTTATAATAACCAGAGGCCTCTTTAGACCAGGCTTTCTAGAGGCCCTCATTGTTCTACCTAGAGGCTAGCCATGTCCTTTTTAAAAAGTGAAGTGTGTGTGGCAGTCATACCTCTAGAGATATTTTTGCAGGTTTCTTAGAAATGCCTTCCCTCTACTCCATTCAAAGGCCAGCATTCAGGAAAAGATACTTAATTACCACTGCCTTTTTTCTCTCGGCAGGCACATTCCTAAATGTGTCCCTCAGGAACACCCTGGAGACTAAAGCCCTTGATTTTCCTCTAACAGATTATCAACAGGCGTCTCCCTGCAGGAGAGGAATTTCTGTCTCATTAGTGGTGAAAACTGCCACAGGCATCATTAGCCAGCAAGCCGCAGAAGGTAACCTGCTTCTTCAGTGTTAAGAAAAGGGTACCCAGGAGGCTGAGGAAGGAGAGAATCATCGCTTGAACCCAGGAGGCGGAGGTTGCAATAAGCCAAGATTGCGGCATTGCACTCCAGCTTGGGCAACAAGAGCAAAACTCCATCAAAAAAAAGAAAAGAAGGAAGGAAGTAAGAGACACTGACCACGAAGCCATACCCCAAACTGGGAAACCGGAAGAAGCAGAGCTTTGATTTCATACTTTGGACATCCCCAGTCTGTAATCTACAGGGTTAAATGTAAGATTAAATGCTTCTCCATGTTCACCCAGGCAATCTACCGCCCGCCCTGCGCCTACAGGAACCACAACCACTGCCTCCTTCAAAGATGTGTTTATTGAGCCCCTGCTGTGCTGGGTCACACAGCAAAGGACACGACAGACGTGGTCCTTGTCCCAGAAGAAAACAGGGCAAAGTCAGGCTTGGCCTCCTCCTGAGCCAGCTGGCGACTGAGAGCTGAGCCTGGACACCTTGTGGAAAGCAGAACCCCTCTCTTTGCCAATACGAGGGTCTGGGTGTTAATTTTGTTGGAATTCAGAGACCCTTAGGTCTAGAGATCTGCGCTAAAGGCCACCTAGGGAAGTGCTCTGAGATGAAGATAAGGCCTAAAAGGACCTCCCATCACTCTATCTATTCAGAGGCTAGAGCTTCTGAATCCTTCTGGTTGGTGCTAAGCCAGAGCTAGCTGTCCCTCCTTCAAAAGTATAGGGTAAGAAGCACAATTTTCCAGGGCATATAGCAAGGAAAACCATAGTATCTTAATGGATATCTAGGATTATCGTTAAGGGAGAGGAAGAGTAATGTCAGCAAATACATGTTGGAGTTGATGGTGTTTTAATAAGTATGTGGATTGCTTGTAATGTAATTATAACTTTTTTTAAGTTAATAACTACAATTAAAATGACATATCAGATACTATTTATAAAAACCTTCCTCTGATGGGAGTTACAGAAATACAATAGACGTCTTTGTAACCAAAGACAGTTTCAGTAAAATGAAAAAGGCACAGGGCTCTCTTCCACGCTTACCTTTCATAATCCAAAAAACATTTGACTGGTTCACTTACTTGGGATTTGTTTTCATTTATGGGTCTAACTTTCCTACTGTTATATGTTAGTTCTCCTATATCCCTTAGAGCAGTGACTTCATCTGTGGTGTGAGAGCACATCAATGAGATCACAGCAGCTCTGCTGTGACAAGACAAAGACCTGGCCATACCGAATCAGTAAACACTGGCAGACACATACATGCACGCCCTGGTTTCAATGGCATTTCCTACTAATTCACTCCAACAGAACACTCCACTCACAGGTATCACAGCCCAAAGCTGTCTGTGTAATGGTGACCTCACCCTGGTATCACAGTGACTGTAAGGAAAAGAAAGCAGACGCCACTTCCTGATTCACTTTCAACACCAAGCGTTCCTATTTTATGTGTTCATTCTTATTACTTCCTCTCCCTCCCTTCCTACCATACCCAATCCAAGATATTTCTGAAATCCACCCACCTCTGTCCACCTCCACAGCCATCATTCTAGTTCAAGCCACCACCATCTACCATCTAGATTACTGCAACAGCCTCCCATTTCCTCTAATACTAAGTTAGGCCAGCTTCAGACCCATTCTCTACCCAAGAGCCACAGTGATCTCTGACAAATAAATTGGACCGCATCAACTGACTGCATTTATTTATTTATTAAGACTGAGTTTCACTCTTGTTGCCCAGGCAAGAGTGCAATAGCGCAGTCCCAGCTCACTGCAACCTCTGCCTCCCAAGTTCAAGCAATTCTCCTGCCTCAGCTGCCTGAGTAGCTGGGATTACAGGTGCCCACCACCACACCAGGCTAATTTTTGTATTTTTAGTAGAGACAGGGTTTCACTATGTTGGCCTGGTCTTGAACTCCTGACTTCAGGTGATCCACCCACCCTGGCCTCCCAAACTGCTGGGATTACAGGTGTGAGCCACCATGCCCAGCCTAATCCACGGTTTTTTTTGTTTGTTTGTTTTCTGAGACAGAGTCTCGCTCTGTTGCTAGGCTGGAGCACAATGGCAATAACTCAGCTCACTGCAACCTCTGTCTCCCACCTTCAAGTGATTCTCCTGCCTCAGCCTACAGAGTAACTGAGACTATAGGTACGTGCCACCACACCCAGCTAATTTCTATATTTTTAGTAGAGATGGCATTTCACCATGTTGGCCAGGTTGGTCTCTATCTCTTAACCTCATGATCCACCCACCTCAGCCTCCCAAGGTGCTAGGATTATAGGCATGAGCCACCGCACCCGGCCCCCACTGCTTTTAATTTTAACACTCAGTGGCTTCCCATTCCTCCTAAGCAAAGCCTGCCTTCCTCTTCAGCCTCATCTTACATAAGCACTCCCCCACTTCCCAGATATTTCTGCCTCAGGGCCTTTGCACAGTCTGCTCCTCCCCCACCAGGCCCCCTTCCTTCACTCCTCACTAGAAAATTCCTCTTCATTTTCAGGTGTCTGCCTCAGAGAGGATACCTGCAGTCTCCTTTAAATCATGTCCTTCCTTCCCTTTTCTTCTACAATTCCCTGTCCTCTTCCTCCACAGTACTTATCACAGTATGTGATAATTTATTTGTGAGTTCATTTGTTTTTGTTTTCTTTTTTTTTTGAGAATGGAGTCTCTCTGTCTTCTAGACTGGAGTGCAGTGGAGTAATCTCAGCTCTCTGAGACCTCTGCCTCCCACGTTCAAGCCTGCCTCAGCCTCCCAAGTAGCCAGGATTACAGGCGCATGCCACCAAGCTGGGCTAATTTTTGTATTTTTAGTAGAGATGAGGTTTCACCATGTTGGCCAGACTGGTCTTGAACTCCTGACCTCAGGTGATCCTCCCACCTCGGCCTCCCAAAGTGCTGGGATTACATGTTCATTTGTTTAATGCCTACTCTCCTACAAGGCTCTGGGCTTCCTGAAAGCAGGAACCATCCCTGTTTCCTTCACCATTGTTTATACTGTATACCCAGCACCTGGCACTAAAAACAAGAATGGATGAAGCCATGCAGTGGCACCCACCTGTAATCCCAGCACTTCAGGAGGCTACAGCAGGATGGCTTGAACCCAGGAGTTCAAGCACAGCCTATAACACAGTAACGTCCCATCTCTACAAAGACAACAAAAATAAATTAGCTCTGTGTGTTGGCACACGCCTGTAGTCCCACCTACTCGGGAAGCTAATGGGGAAGGATTGCTTGAACCTAGGAGGTCGAGGCTGCAGTGAGCTGTGATCACGCCACTGCACTCCAGCCTGGGAAAGAGTGAGACCCTGTCTCAAAAAAAAAAAAAAAAAAAAGACGAACTTTATAAACAAGAAGGGGGAAAAAAACGCAGGCAGAACTTTCTCCATACTAACTGAATGTCTTACAAATGAAATCATAAACAATACCATTAAAAAAACATGATGGAATATCTTCCACATCACCAGAACAACTCTGAAGGACTCTCATCCTTTTTAGTCATTTCATTCCTTTGTCATAAGTAGGTTAGGGTTGTTTATTCTAGAAGTCACACAGAATTCAGGCTTGAGCACTGAGCTATCTCAGTTTCCTACACTGGAGTGGGAGGGGACTGTGGCTTCGTGAGACCTGGGGAGTTTTCCAGTAACGCTCAATATTATCTTTAGGGGAAATTCCAAGAAAAGAAAAATGTAATCAGTAATAACATTACTCGAATTTTCCAACCTATTAAGCAAAATCTAAATGTGCTTAGGAAACCTAAAGGTATAAAAACAAACACCCATTGCTTAGAATGTGTGAATTATGGACATCTATGTCATTTCTCTGCATCCAAGTCTTCCAGAAAAACAACTATCTAGCCCTTGCTTTTTTTTTAATATAAGCCACATTTCTGTTGGCAATTTATTTCAGCATCTTATTACACTTGCAGTTCTTCAAAGTATCTAACCCTTTATAATATCTAACTCCTTTCATATGCAACCAAATTCCCTCGAGTCTTAATAGTTATAAGAACATGGCCCTTCATCACCCACTCTCTTCATGTGGGCAAGACTCGAAATATTAAGTTTCATGGTGTTTAGTTACACAATGGTCTAGTCAGCAGGCTGCATAAATATTTGTTTTAATCTATTCTTAAGAAATGATTGTGGCACATATACACCATGGAATATTATGCAGCAATCAGAAATGATGAGTTTGTG
The DNA here is from genome assembly GCF_049354715.1 of Callithrix jacchus. Taxonomy (NCBI): domain Eukaryota; kingdom Metazoa; phylum Chordata; class Mammalia; order Primates; family Cebidae; genus Callithrix; species Callithrix jacchus. The sequence goes on from NC_133514.1 coordinate 38,795,163, forward strand.
TCGTTTGTAGGGACATGGATGAATCTGGAGAACATCATCCTCAGCAAACTGACACAAGAACAGAAAATGAAACACCGCATATTCTCACTCATAGGTGGGTGATGAAAAATGAGAACACATGGACACAGAAAGGGGAGTACTAAACACTGGGGTCTATTGGGGGAAAAGGGGAGGGCCAGTGGGAGGGGGTGGTGGGGAGGGATAGCCTGGGGAGAAATGCCAAATGTGGGTGAAGGGGAGAAGAAAAGCAAAGCACACTGCCATGTGTGTACCTACGCAACTGTCTTGCATGCTCTGCTCATGTACCCCAAAACCTATAATCCAATAAAAAATTAAAATAAAAAAAAAAAAGAAATGATTTCCCCAAATTTTGTTGCTCTTAGTGTTCCAAAAAGGTTTTTCATTTATTTATTTATTTTATTTTATTTTTCTTGCAGACAGAGGTTCACTCTTGTTGCCCAGGGTGGAATGCAATGGCGTGATCTCAGCTCACAGCAACCTCCACCTCTGGGTTTACGCATTCTCCTACCTCAGCCTCCCAAGTAGCTGGGATTACAGGCAAGCACCACCTCCACCTCCCAAGTTGCTGGGATTACAGGTAAGCACCACCTCCACCTCCCAATGTGCTGGGATTACAGGCAAGCACCACCTCCACCTCCCAAGGTGCTGGGATTACAGGTAAGCACCACCTCCACCTCCCAATGTGCTGGGATTACAGGCAAGCACCACCTCCACCTCCCAATGTGCTGGGATTACAGGCATGAGCCACCACGCCCAGCCTTATTTATTTATTTTTTGAGACACAGTATCTTTCTTGTCACCCAGTCTGGAGGGCAATGATGCGATCTCAGCTCACAGCAACCTCAGCCTCCTGGGTTCAAGTGATTCTCCTGCCTCAGCCTCCCAAATAGCTGAGATTACAGCACCCACCACCATGCCTGGCTAATTTTTTGTGTTTTTAGTAGAGACGGGGTTTCACCATGTTAGCCAGGCTGGTCTCCAACTCCTGACCTCTGGTGATCCACCTGTCTCAGCCTCCCAAACTGCAGTGATTGCAGGCGTGAGCCACCACGCCCGGCCATATATATTTAGATAGATAGGTTCGTAGGTAGGTAGGTAGGTAGGTAGGTAGGTAGGTAGGTAGATAGGATAGATATAGAGATTTTTTCTTTTTTTTAGAGACAGGCTCTCACTCTGTTGCCCAGGCTGGAGTATAGTAGCCTGATCACAGTTCACCCTAAGCTTAAACTCTTGAGCTCAAGCGATATTCTCATGAGCCTCAGCCTCTGGAATAGCTGGGACTACAGGTGCCTGCCAACACATCTGGCTAATTTTTTTTTTTTTTTTTTTTGGTAGAGTTGGGGGGGGTCTCACATTACCTAGGCTGGTCTCAAACTCCTGAGCTCAAGTGATCCTCCTGCCTCGACCTCCCAAAGTGTTGGGATTACAGGTAGGAACCACCATGTCTAGATTCCTAAAAAGGTTTCCATCAAGTCTAGGATCCCAAACTACGTGAGACTAGAGAGCTGAGCAGAGAATCCCTCATGTTGGTCACCCGATTCTACCTCTTAGATTCATGTCTGTTTTGTAGTCACAATACTTAACCGATTCCCATTTATCTGAGACCCACTGAGACCCCAGGCCTTTAACAGATGTGTAAGTACAAGTGTAAGTACAAAGTCACTTCATTTCCATTTTCCCTAACAAATGGGCCACACATTCTTCCCTATTAGATGCATCCTATCTATATGTCAGCCTTTGTTTGGTGTTTTAAAAGTGTATGTCATCACATCTTGACTCTGAATAAATGACATTGGAGCCTTATCAAGAAAACAAATGAAAATATTTGCACAGTTAGCTCTTAACACCTTAAGTTTCAGCTTCTGGACCCACCACAAAAGTCATACTCTGTTGTAGCAACTCTTCTTTGCTAGAGATTAAGATAAAGACACACACACACACACACACACACACACACACCCCTACAGACCAAGACTTTAGCTTTTGTTTCTTGTTTTTAGTGTCTGAAATGGAGTCAAACCATTAATAACCAGTTCAAATGACTTTTCTAGTACAACTCATTTCCTTGTTAAAATTCTGCCTTTTCAATGCCCATCTTATTCTTATTCTTTTTTTTTTTTTTAGATGGAGTCTCGCTCTGTCGCCCAGGTTGGAATGCAGTGGCGTGATCTTAGCTCACTGGATTCAAACAATTCTCTGTCTCAGCCTCCCAAGTAGCTGGGATTACAGGTGCCTACCACCAGGCCCGACTAATTTTTGTATTTTTAGCAGAGACTGGGTTTCACCATCTTGGCCAGGCTGGTCTCGATCCCTTGACCTTGTGATCCACTTGCCTCGGCCTCCCAAAGTGCTGGGATTACAGGCATGAGCCACTGCGCCTGGCCTGCATATCTTATTATTTAAATCTCAGCTCTCTTGGGCACCCTTAGCACCTTGGAAAGTCCCAGAAAGTTGTAGATGAAAAGCTTGCAATTTCATCTACTCACAGAGGTGCAAAGAAGCCTTCCTTTGCAGTTATTTTAAGAAAAATATCAACTAAGCACCATTTTCCTGCATGTCAATACTATGACTAGGCGGTAATCGGTTCACATAATAGATGGGAGTAACCATGTAGGTTTAAGGTTACATTGCAGATAATGAGAAAAATGAAGATGCAGAGGCTAAACTCTTCCTGAAAAAAGAGAGCTCAAGGAGGTTTCAATCTCTCACAAAGCCATTACAGAACCTTTTCAATCACTTCTTGAACACACTGGCCCCATTAATCCAGGAACCCCGACACATCTTACAAACATCAATTAAGTCTGGCAACATGTTCTCTGTACAAATAGGGAAACTTGGGTGTTTAGGGACAGAGAAGCCCAACAATGAGTCAGGGCTGCCGTGGGCTCTGGACCCAGGACTCTGGCATCTCCATCTCTGCCAAGGAGATGTGATCCACCTCTCAAGGGGATAAAGTGTCCACATAAGAAACAGGTGGCTGAGAAGGAAGTGAATACACACATGCTGGGATGGCGCAAGACAACGGATGGCCCGGATGGCCGACAGCACCCATTTGCAGCTGGGAGGGAAGCCGGCCCACACCCGCAGTGTCATTTAATCAGATGAAGATCAGCATCGTTGCAGCCCCTCCTTAGCAAAAACACTGCTCACCTTATGGCTTGTAAATTGATGCTGTGGGATACTCCATCCATCCTCACATCAAGGCTAGTTTTATCTGAGTTCAGAAATGCCTATTCATCTTTGGCCAGCTAAGTGCATAATCAGATATTCTGTTTGCAAGACTGCATGCTGAATTGGAACCCACCCCACAGTAAAGGGAGCCTCTGGACAACACTCTCTGGCTTTTCCTGTCTCCCTCACGAGGGAAAGTTAAAAGGCTATGTATATCTAAAACACACAAAGCAAGCCGGGCGCGATAGCTCATGCCTATAATCCCAGCACTTTGGGAGGCCGAGGCAGGTGGATCACGAGGTCAAGAGATCGAGACCATCTTGGTCAACATGGTGAAACCCTGTCTCTACTAAAAATACAAAAATTAGCTGTGCATGGTGGTGCACGCCTGTAGTCCCAGCTACTCGGGAGGCTGAGGCCGTAGAATTGCTTGAACCCAGAAGGCAGAGGTTGCGGTGAGCCGGGATCACGCCATGGCACTCCAGCCTGGGTAACAAGAGCGAAACTCTGTCTCAAAAAAAAAACAAAAAAAAACACAAAGCGAACCAGTATGCTTCCTAAACTGTAGGCTTTAGGTGCTGACAGGCCTGCATATTTAAGGTCTAGCAAAGTAATCAGCTAAGCTCATCGAGGCTAGCTTTGGTATACTAGATGAACATAAGCAAACGTTCCTTTGGGTCAAGCACTACCCTTTCCAAACACCTGTGTAAGCGAACAAATAAATTGGTAATATTATGGAGTGAATGGTTTTTGCCCAGTTTTTATTGCTGAAGTGAAATACCCTGACACAATCTTTGGGAGCTACAGGTGAGCAGACACCAACCAGGATTAGGACCAGAGAGAAGATCTACCAACTCCAAAGAGAAACATCGCCCAGTTCTGCTCAGCCAAGGGCCCACGCAGGCTCCCTCCAACCCTGGGAAATCTTTACCAGCGCCGGGCCAGGTCACACACCACACAACTGTAGCATTCCTTCTGGAGGGGCAAATTCTCTTCACCAACCCCCTAGGCAAGTACGAGGTAGGGGATGGGAGTTGCAATCACGTGACAGCCGGCACATGCCATTCCCCTCCCCCAACCTCCACCTGACCCGACCCGCATTGCAAAAGCGCTGCCCCCGGGGTTAGTCTTTAGAGTGGGGGTGTCGGTGGGTTTCAAGCCTCCGGTTTATCCTGCGCCCTGGCCCGTTCATTCTCGGCTCGAAGTGTTCTTCTATTCAGTGAAATACCCGCTTCGATTCAGTGAAATACCCGGAGGCCTTACACCCCAGCGAAGACGCGTATCAGAGACACGGGCTACCTACCCTAGTAAGAAAACACTTGCTCACCTATAGTTGCAATTCATCTAAAATTCGCTTAGCGCTTACAGTGTGTCAGAAGCTGAGGGGCATCCAGCAGATTCAAAAGCGCTCCAGGACGGGTGCGGTGATTCACACCTGTAATCCCAGCACTTTGGGAGGCCGAGGTAGGTGGATCACCTGAGGTCAGAAGTTCGAGACCAGCCTGCCCAACCCGGTGGAACCCCCATCTCTAGTAAAAATACAAAAATCAGCCGGGCGTGGTGGCGCACGTCTGTAATCCCAGATACTGGGGAGGCTGAGGCAGGAGAATCACTTGAACCTGGGAGGCTGAGGTTGCAGTGAACCGAGATCGCGCCATTGCCACTGCACTCCAGCCCGGGCGACAGAGTGAGAGACTGTCTCTCTCTCTCTCTCTCTCTCTCTCTCTCTCTCTCTCTCTCTCTCTCTCTCTCTCACACACACACACGCGCGCGCGCCCAAATACGGCCCCTGCTTCCAAAAAGCCCCAAAGCTAAGAAAGTTGGGCGGGACAGCTCCAGAAGGGGAAGCCAGGTGAGAATACCAGCACCGGCCGAGGGCTCGGTCCGGAAAGGTCTCCCTGCTGCTGCCCAGCTTACTCTCCAAGGGTCTAGCGCCCAGGCCGCCCTGCCCGACGGGTCCGCGCCCCAGGCCGGTCCTCCCCTCCCCGCCTGCACTCACTGCGTCTTCCTGCGGCCCTGGTCACGGTGCAGCTCCCTCAGGTCCACCTCGGCGCGGCCCAGGAACTTGTCGAGGCCGAGCAGCGCTCGGTGCAGCACCGTGAGCTGCAGGGTGGCGGCGGCCGCGGGCCCGGAGGACAGCAACGGCGGCAGCTCGAAGGTGGCCTCCTCGCGCCACACGGGCGCGCCCAGGCTGCGCTCCGACACCGAGGTGGCGTACTTCTCCTTGCCCACCTGGATCACCGCGTACGCGTCGCTCGTGCCCCCGGGGCCCTTGGCCCGCAGGCCCCGCGCCTGCAGTACCGTCACCTGCACGTGGGTTGGGGACCACACGGCCCCCAGGCCCCGGCCCGCCGAGGCCGTTAGGGACATGGTGACCACGACGCCCCAGACGCGAGGAGAAGATCGCCGCGACTGGCGGCCTCAACGGCACGCCCCGGCGACCACTTTAAGGCTTCCGGCCACACCTCCGCCAGGCCCCGCCCGTCGTGGCCAGGGCCCCGCCCCTGCCCGCGCCGCCCGCCCCACCTGCTGCGCCGGGCCCCGCCGGCCTCCGCGGCGCTGGCAGCTCGGGGCACCAGGGCGCCGGGGGCGGGGCTGGCGGGGCCAGGCCGATGGAGGATCACGTGGGCAGGGGCGGGCGCGTGAAGAATCTGATCTGAGAGATGGTCGGTGAGGATGGGGTCCCCAGCTGCCAAAGGTCACATGGCGGGAAGGAGCTGGCCGAAGCACTGACTGGGAGTCAAACTTCATTTCCAGGGCCACATCGCCAGTCGTGGCCTTGCGCAGATTACCTAACGTCAAGCCTCAATTTCTTCACCTGACAATCATCTCCCAGGATTGCTGTAAAAATAATAATAATAATAATGCATCACAGTTCTTGGCGCAGTGCCTGGCTTATGGTGAGTTGTCAGTAAATAATCATGCCCAGCACGTTGGGAGGCTGAGACAGGAGGATCTCCTGAGCCCAGGTGTTCGAGACCAGCCTGGGCAACACAGCCAGACCCCTGTCTCTACAAAAAAATTAAAAATAATTAGATGGGCCGGGCGCGGTGGCTCAAGCCTGTAATCCCAGCACTTTGGGAGGCCAAGAGGGGTGGATCACGAGGTCAAGAGATCGAGACCATCCTGGTCAACATGGTGAAACCCCGTCTCTACTAAAAATACAAAAAATTAGCTGGGCATGGTGGCGCGTGCCTGTAATCCCAGCTAGTCAGGAGGCTGAGGCAGGAGAATTGCCTGAACCCAGGAGGCGGAGGTTGCAGTGAGCCGAGATCACTCCATTGCACTCCAGCCTGGGTAACAAGAGCGAAACTCCATCTCAAAAAATAATAATAATAATAATAATAATAATAAATAATAATAATAATTAGATGGGAGTGGTAGCAAGCGCCTGTGGTCCCAGGAACTTGGGAGGCTGAGTCTGCAGGATCTCTGGAGCCCAGGAGTTAGAGGTGCAGTGAGCCAATATGGTGCCACACTGCTCTCCCAGCCTGGGCAACAGAGCAAGACTCTGTCTCAAAAAAAAAAGTTGGTAACTATGAGGCTGCTAAGGAAGGTGCCCACTCAATTCACTGTGCTTTCTACTTCTCCTGCTGGAGAGTCTTGCTCTGGAGGAAGGTGAGGACCTTATGAGGACCCAGAAAGGGGAAGGTACTCTGGGGGGCAGGGGAAGGTATTCTGGGGGGCATGAGTGCAATGTGGGAATGTCCTATTTTGCCCTCCCCTCACCAGATAAGGTGAGGCTGAGTTAAAAAAAGGGAAGAAAGAAGGAACTGAAAGTGGGATTGCCAAATCAAACATCAGGACAGAGGCAGGCTTCCAGCCCGTAGTTCCCCATTTCTCCCTGGCCAGGCCCTCTTTAGTCTATCCCTGCCTCTATTGCTGGGCTCCCAGGCAGTCCCTTCCTTGTTCTAAATGCCTATTAGATTGGCTGCTTCCCTTCATTTCCCAGGTCCTAGTTCAAAGGCTCAACTGTTCAACTGAGTCATCAGATTGGAGAGGTCACGTGGAAGGTTTTAAAGTTTTACAGTTAAGGAAAAGCTGAGAAGAGAGAAGTGACAAGTCCAAGGTCCCTCCACAGAGCTGGGACTGCGATACCAGTGTCCTGACTCCCAATCAGGGGTTCAGTGCATCTCTTGATTCTTCCTGATCCGCGAACCCCAGTCGTAGATGGCTACTCGTGTCCCTCCGATCTCTAGGCTCTCCTCTGGTCCACACTGAGCATTGCCTTACTAACCTGGCTGGCAGCCTCACCAGCAACTGCATTACCTTCGGACTGAACAGACTAGTCCCCTGCTCCTCTCCAACACTCACATTTGCAAGGCATTCCATTTTGGCCACACCCTACCTCATTCTTCTCTATCTCCCGAACAAACAAACCTGTAGCCCAGACACTTTTTACCTCCAGGCCTTCCGGTTGTACCCTTGACTGTCCTTGCCAACCTCCCACTGCAAGGCTTCAGGCATATTTCTCCAAGGTTTGACTTCCTTTGCCCTGCTGAGGGCACAACTTACCTTCTTCAATTTGTCTCCTTCACAGCCTCCAGCACAAACTTGGGTGCAGTTGCCGTGCAGGAAAGCCCTGTTTAGTACATTGGAAATATTTTTTTTCTTTTTTCCTTTTTTTTTTTTTTTTTTGGAGACAGCCTTGCTGTGTTACCCAGGCTGGAGTGTCATGATGCAATCTCAGCTCACAGCAACATCTGCCTCCCAGGTTCAAGCAATTCTCATGCGTCCCAAGAAGCTGGGATTACAGGCGCAAGCCACCACACTCACTAATTTTTGTATTTTTAGTAGAGATGGGGTTTCACCATGTTGGCCAGACTGGTCTCGAACTCCTGACCTCAAGTTATCTGCCTGCCTCAGCCTCCCAAGGTGCTGGGATTACAGGTGTGAGCCACGGCACTTGGCCATGTTGGAAATATGCAAAGGCGATGGGAGGAGGGAGGGAAAGAGCCAGCAGGCATAGAAGGGGCAGGAAAGCCTAACAGAACTGTGTTGTTTTGGTGTCATTTTCACTTCTGGACAATCCATTATACTCATTCAACCTCATGGCTCAATTCATTTCCATAAAGGCTTCTTGAGACCAGATACAGAGACTCACACCTGAAATCCCAATGCTTTGGGAGGCCAGGGTGAGAGGATCACTTGAAGCCAGGAGTTCAAGAACAGCCTGGGCAACACAGCAAGACCTCATTACTACAAAAAGATGAAAAATAAAACCAAATAATTACCCAGGCATGGTGGTGTGCACCTATAGTCCCAGCTACTCACGAGGCTAAGGTGAATGGATCGCTGGAGCCTAGGAGTTTGAAGCTACAGTGTGATTGTGCCACTGCACTCTACTGCGGGCAACAGAGAAAGACCCTGTTACAATTTATTGAGCACTTACTTTGTGCCAGGCATGTGCCAGGTGCTACCAAGGCCACAAAGCTGAATGAGACTAGTTCCATGATCATCTAAAGGAAGTCCGGATTAATATGATGCTTTGGGTGTTTTGAGGAGAGAGCAATTTCTGTAAGCAGGTGGATTTTCATGCAGGAGGAGGGGCTCAGATGGGCCCTGAAGGATATATCAGATTTGGCAGAAAAAGGAGGAAACATATCAGAAGAGCGTTTTAGGAGGAGAGAACAGGAGAACAGCCTAAGCAAAGGTATGGGGACCAGAGAGTCGTGGCGTTCCCGGGTTTCATATACCCCATTGTGGCTGGAGTGTAGGAACCTTTAGGAGACCACTGAGAATGAATAGTAGAAATAAGACAGAAATTAGACAGGCTGGGCTCACACCATGAACACCAGGCTAAGGAGTTTATACCACAGTGTGAGACCAGGGGAATCAGGCTTCAGAGAACTTTGAGCAGTGACCTGGTTAGGCTGTTCTCAGATTGCAAGGCAGGTATGAGCAGAAGGAGCCTAGCAGCCAACAGCTTGGCAGGCAGGTCACAGCCAGATGCCTTCATTCATTTTCACCTGGCAATTGTTTGTCCTCTGCTCCAATCTGCCTACCCCTTCCCCATCTTAGAGTCTTTTCTAAGTTGGTACTGAATTAAGCCAGAGGGTATATACTTTCCTCTTGGTTATCCTACCAGTCCAATGTTCTACTACGCCCCAGCTGGACAAAGTCATAGGTTTCAGTTCAAAACTGACCTTGGGAGGCTGGGCACAGCAGCTCACACCTGTAACTCCAACACTTTGAGAGACCAAGGCTAGAGGATCTCTTGAGCCCAGGAGTTCATGATTAGCCTGGACAACACACCGAGACTCCGTCTCTATGAAACAAACTTCAAAAATTAGTTTGGCATGGTGGTGTCTACCTGTAGTCCCAGCAACTAGGGAGGCTGAGGTGGGAGGATTGCTGAAGTTTAGGAACTGCAGTAAGCTACGATTGCACCACTGCACTCCAGCCTCGGCAATAGTGAGACCCTGTCTATAAACAAACAAACAAGGCCAGGTACAGTGGCTCACACCTGTAATCCTAGCACTGTGGGAGGCCGAGGTAGGTGGATCACGAGGTCAGGAATTCGAAACCAGCCGGGCCAAGATGGTGAAACCCCCAACTCTACTAAAAATAAAAAAATTAGCCGGACACAGCAGCTGGCGCCTGTAACCCCAGCTACTTGGGAGGCTGAGGCAGAGAATTGCTTGAAGCCAGGAGGCAGAGGTTGCAGTGAGCCAAGATCACACCACTATACTCCAGCCTAGGCAACAGAGGAGACTCCGCCTCAAAAAAAAAAAAAAAAAACTAACCCTGAGAGTAAGTTTTTCAGCTCTAGTCCCTGCTCCTCTCCAACACTCACACATTTAGTGCTGCTCCCCCAATAAAGACAACAAGGCATGAATCCTAACTGGACAGCCTCCTCCAGCTGAGTGCGAAACAAAGCGTGTCTTCCACTCATGGAAAGGATTAGAAGACAAAGAGGGTGGGGAAGCACCTGTGACCTCATGTGTTTGAGTTTCTGTGGGACACAAATAGACTTTGGTGACGGCAGAGGTGGTAGCTTGAAGGAGGGCACAGCTGCCTCACCCCCCGCGCCAGGAGGAATTCAGATCACTCTCATGGGACACTGACCACTGGCAGAGGTTAGCTGGAAGGAATGGGGCTTCCCAAGGCAGGAACTGGAAATTTTTCAGAAAAGGGAGCAGCACAGCCCCAGCACCAGGTGTGCCGCAGAGCCGGTTCGCTGCCCCCAGCTGCCGTGGTGGCTGTTTTTCCCCTCCCCCAGCCCAGAGCACGATGTCCCCACAACTCCCTGCCCAGGAGTCACCCATTTTCCAGACCCAGAGTCCAAGCTAGGGGATGCACAGGGACAACAGCAGGGGCAGTGACAAAGTGGGCACCCTGCAGGCCTCTGGCTCCCCACTGACTCTGGGAAGACTCCACTGTGGCTGCCCCTCCCCACTCCCAAAGAACAGGCCTTGCTGGGCAGCTGAACCAGGGCAGGGTCACTGAGTTCCAGGAGTGTTTGTAAATACCTCCCACAGCCAGGGTGCGGTGACACAGTACGGCTTCTCCTTCCTCCCACCCTGCCTGCCTCTAGCTCCGACTGAAAGAGGAAGAGTTTCAGTCAGCACGTGGACAAGCCTGGCAGGTTAGACTGGACACATGAGACACCTGCCCTCCTTCAAACCAGCAGAGCAGAGAGTGCCAGGACTCCCAGCCACCTGGATGGTCCTGGGCTGTGCAGTTAGAGCTGATGAGAAGGCAGGGCTGAGCCTAGGCCAGTGGGAAGCCCCTCCTCCATAAGAGAGTCCCTGGGGCCACGCTGGAGGAGCAGAGAAAACAGGTTCCAGGGAGAGAACCCTCCTGACTGACGGTGACTCCCCAGAACCCTTCAGCGTCCCCAGTCTCCCTCCTGCAGGGACACTAGCTCAGAAACCATCTCGGGACTCCAGGTAGGCTCCTGTGCTATCCCATGGAGGAGCAGAAAGGGGCTGGAAATGATTCCTTGACCTTCTCCTTTGCCTCAGACTCTGGGGTGCGGTGACAAACGTCCACATGGTGTGATTCACTCACCTGGCTCTAAACAGCCGTCGGACTTCCCCATGTCCAGCTGCCTCAGCCTCCTGCCCTCTTGATTGGCCGTGGGCACCTTCCAGGTATAGGCTTGACAAGCAAGGGCCTTCCTGCCTTGAGGGGCCAGTGAGAGGCCAGGAGGGCCAAGTGCCTGACATCAGGCTCTATTTCCCTTGCCCCAGTAGCTGTGGCAATGTGGAGGTTGAAACCATGGCCCAGGTGGATTGTCCCGAGACTCACTGCAGTCAGTGCAGTGCTGCAATCACAGCTCACTGCAGCCTCAAACTCCTGGGTTCAAGCAATTCTCCCGCCTCAGCCTCCCAAGTAGCTGAGACTACAGGCACACACCACTGTGCCTGGCTAATTTTTTTAACTTTTATTATAGAGGAAGGGGTCTTGTTATGTTGCCAAGGCTGGTCTTGAACTCCTGAGCTCAAGCGATCCTCTTGCCTTGGCCTCCCAAAGCAGTGGCTTGTAGGCACGAGCCACCACACCAGCCAGTACTTTCCCTCTGTGTTATCATTTCTGGCTCTCCTGATTGCTGGCAAATGGAAGGGAGTTCAAGGTAAGCAGAAGACACATAAAGGGATGGGGTGCAGTGCCTCACACCTGTAATCCCAACACTTTGGGAGGTCGAGGCAGGCAAATCATAAGGTCAAGAGATTGAGACCACCCTGACCAACATGGTGAAACCCCGCCTGTAGTAAAAATACAAAAGTTAACTGGGCATGGTGGTGCATGCCTGTAGTCCCAGCTACTTGGGAGGCTGAGACAGGAGAATTGCTTAAACCTGGGAGGCGGAGGTTGTGGTGAGCCAAGATTGCATCCACTGCACTCCAGCCTGGCGACAGAGTGAGACTCTGTCTCAAAAAAATTAATAAAAGAGACATAAATGGCGTGCAAGCCTTCGGCATGGACAGAAAACTGGACGGAAAATCATCTCAACAGGCACGTGGCTAACCGTTTCCCCTGCAACCTTTTTGAGAGCACGGCTTTGTTGAACAAAGCTTGTGTTACAGATAATGCAAAGGTATTGTCTTTCCAATTTGTCATATCCCCTCAAAGAAGACCCCTGGATCCCCTGAATACAGTGTAGTAGAAAATGTGCACCCCTTCCCTTCCCTTCCCTTCGCAATGCACAAAGCCTTCCTTCAGGCCTCTCCTGGCCAGACTGCTTCCGTTTCCTACTTATTTCTTATGCTTTATTCAGGACTTGCTTTATTCACTCGGAATCATCTCAAAAGTAGGAAATGGTGCCTCACTTTTGTTTCTTGTTTTGTTTTTTTGTTTGTTTGTTTTTAGAGACAGGGTCTCGCTCTGTTGCCCAAACTGGAGTACAATGATGCAATCCTCGCTCACTGTGTTACTGGATGGGAAGTCTTTTTTTTGAAACGGAGTCTCGCTCTGTCGCCAAGCTGGAGTGCAGTGGCGCAATCTGGCTCACTGCAACCTCCACCTCCCGGGTTCAAGTGATTTTCCTGCCTCAGCCTTCCAGGTAGTCGGGACTACAGGTGCCCACCACCAAGCCCAGCTAATTTTTGTATTTTTAGTAGAGGCGGGGTTTCACCATGTCGGCCATGAGTGTCTCCATCTTTTAACCTCGTGATCCGCCCGCCTTGGCCTCCCAAAGTGCTGGGATTACAGGCGTGCCGCGCCTGGCCAGATGAGTAGTCATAACTGCGAGTTGTCCAGGTTCTTGGTGCATTGAATAAAGAATTGAACAAAAAGCACAAACAAAGCAACAAAAGTGCAGATTTATTGAAGCGAATAGCGCACTCCACAGAGGGGGAACGGGCTGGAGCAAGCAGCTCAAGAGCCCCATCGCAATGTTCTTTAGGGTTTTTATTAAGCTGAAAGAATTTGGTAACACCCCTAGGTGCTCCATTGGTTACACCCTATGAAAGATTGGCAAGCAACCAATCAGAGTCTGAAGCGTTATCACAGGAGTAAGGGTGTGGCCTGGATGCTGCCTAATCTTACCTAGAACTGGCTGCACCTGTTGTTCTTTTGCTTATACCTTAACCCTTAGTTACCCTAATTCCCTGTTCTCCTGCCTCAATTGCAACCTTGAACTCTTAGATTCAAGAGATCCTCCTGCCTCAGCCTCCCAAGTAGCCGGGACTACGGCTGTGTACCACTATGCCCAACTAACTTTTTTATTTTTTGTAGAGATGGGGTTTCACTGGGTTGCCCAGGCTGGTCTCAAACTCCTGGCCTCAGGCCAGCCTCCCACCTGGGACTCCCAAATCAGTGGCTTGCAGGCATGAGCCCCTGTACCTGGCCAGTACTTCACCTTTGTGTCACCATTTCTAACTCTTCTGATTCCTTATAAATAGAAGGCAGCTCAAGTTAAGAAGAACAGACATAAATGACTTGCAAAGCTTCCACATCTGTCCATTCAGTCCTTGCCACCTTTAGCACTACACCCTGTATAAATTATCTTTCTAAAATAGAAGGTTTAGGCCAGGCATGGAGGCTCATGCCTGTAATCCTAGCACTTTGGGAGGCTGAGGTGGGAGAACCCTTGAGCTCAGAGGTTCAAGACCAGCCTGGGTAACATAGTGACACCCCCACTCTATTTTTAAATTTAAAAAATATTTTTTGGCTGGGTACAGTGGCTCACACCTGTAATCTCAGCAATTGGGAGGCTGAGGACAGTGGATCATTTAAGGTCAGGAGCGAGTTTGAGACCAGCCTAGCCAACATGGCAATACCCCATCTCTACTAAAAACAAAATACAAAAATTAGCCCAGTGTGGTGGTAGGTGCCTGTAATCTGAGCTACTCAGGAGGCTGAGGCACGACAATCGATTGAACTCAGGAGGTAGAGGTTGCAGTGAACCAAGATTGTGCCACTGTACTACAGCCTGGTTAACAGACTGAGACTCCATCTCTCTCTCTCTCTCTCTCTCTCTCTCTCTCTTTCTCTCTCTCTCTCTTTCTGTCTCTCTCTCCATATATATATCTGTGTGTGTGTGTATATATATATATACAGATTAGATAGATAGATATACAGATGTTCCTCAGAGGTCAGTCATGATGGCTCACACCTGTATAATAACAAATTTTTTTTTTTTTTTGAGACAGAGTCTCACTCTGTCGCCCAGGCTGGAGTGCAGTGATACAATCTTGGCTCACTGCAACCTCTGCCTCCTGGGTTCAAGCGATTCTCCTGTCTCAGCTCCTGAGTAGCTGGGATTACAGGCACATACCACCATGCCTGGCTAATTTTTATATTTTTAGTGGCGACGGGATTTCACTGTGTTGGCCAGGCTGGGTCTCTAACTCCTGATCTCATGTGGTCCACCCACCTAGGTCTCTCAAAGTGCTGGGATCACAGGCATGAGGCACCACGCCCAGCCTGTAACAATTTTTTAAAAACAAACTTCTTTATTAAAAGCTAGCATAGCTATAATAAAGGAAAGAAGACAAAAAGAAAAATGGATTATAGACATCCTATGCAAAAAAAAGTCCACCAAAATGTTCGCTTTAGTGAATTTTCACCACCCAGGTAAAGAAATAATATCAGCACCTACAGAAATCTGCCTATGAGTCCTTCCCAGTCCCCCTTCTCTCCAAAAGTTACTCCTGTCCTAATTTCTATCTCCATACATTAGCTTTGCTTTATTTGTTTGTTTATTTATTTATTTATTTTTTGAGACAGAGTTTTGCTCTTATTGCCTAGGCTGGAGTCCAATGGCACTACCTCCGCTCACTGCAACCTCTGCCTCCCAGGTCCAAGTGATTTTCCTGTCTCAGCCACCTAAGTAGCTGGGATTACAGGCACCTGCCATCACACCCAGCTAATTTTGTATTTTTAGTAGAGATGGGGTTTCTCCAAGTTGGTCAGGCTGGTCTTGATCTCCCAACCTCAGGTGATCCCCCCACCTCGGCCTCCCAAAATGCTGGGATTATAGGCGTGAGCCACCAAGCCAGGCTATTTCTTTATTAAGAGACAGGGTCTCATCTGTCACCCAGGCTGGAGTGCAGTGGCACAATCATAGCTCACTGCAGCCTCAAACTCCTGGGCTCAAGTGATCCTCCCACCTCAGCCTCCCAAGTACCTGGAATTACAGGTGTGAGCCACCTCGCTCAGACTAGTTTTTCTGTTTTTGAACATAAGTGAATCAGACATTTAGTATTTATTTGGGGTCTGGAGTTTTTTTGTTTTTTTTTTTTTTTGAGACAGTCTTGCCCTGTTGTTCAGGCTGGAGTGCAGTGGCACAGCCTCAGCTCACTGCAACCTCCGCCTCTCAGGTTCAAGCGATTCTCCTGCCTCAGGTTCCTGAGTATCTGGGATTACAGGCACACACCACCATACCTGGCTAATTTTTATATTTTTAGTAGAGATGGGGTTTCACTACACTGGCCAGGCTGGTCTCCAACTCTCAGGTGATCCGCCCACCTCAGCCTCCCACATTGCTGGGATTACAGGTGTGAGCCACCATGCCTGGCCAGTCTGGCCTCTTTCAATCAGCATTGTTTATGAGATTCACCAATGTTGTTCTTGTAGCAGTAGTTTGTTCATTCATATTGGTTTATAGTATTCCATAGTATGAATATTTCACAATTTATTTTCCATTCTAAAGCTGATAGACATTCAGGTTGTTTGTAGTCTGGGGCCTGCAGTGGACTGAACAATGGCTCTCCAGAAGATATGTCTATGTCCTGATCCTCAGACCTGTGAATGCCACCTTATTTAGAAATAAGAGTCTCCCGGGGCATGGTGGTATGTACCTGTAGTCCCAGCTACTCAGGAGTCTAAGGCTGGAAGATTGCTTGAGCCCAGGAGTTCTGGGCTGTAATGCACTAGGCTGATTTGGTGTCCACAATATGTCCACATCAATGTGGTGAGCTTCTGGGGCATGGGACCACCAGGTTGTCTAAGGAGGGGTGAACAATCCCAGGCTGGAAATGGAGCAGGTCAAAACTTCGGTGCTAATCAGTAGTGGGATCACACCTATGAATAGCCATAGCACTCCAGCCTGGGCAACAGAGCAAGATCCCATCTCTACAATAAATAAATAAATAAATAAATAAATAATATACAAAAGAAATAAGAGTCTTTGCCAATGTAATTAAATTAAGGCTCTTAATTTAATTAATGAGACAATCATCTCTGATTAGCCAGAAGGACCCTCACTCCAGTGACAAGTGTCCTTAACAGAACGAGGCAGGGCAAGACTATACAAACAAGAGGAGAAAGCCCTGAGAAGGAGGTGACAGAAATGAGACTGATGCATCCACAAAGCAAGGAATGCCCACGGCCACCAGAAGCCAGATGACATGAAGGGACAGCACCTCCCTAGAGCCTGAGACGGAGCTCAGCCCTGCTGACACCTTCATTCTGGACATTCAACCCCCAGAACAGACAGTGAGAGAATAAATATCCTTTGTCTTTTTCTTTTTCTCTTTTTTTGAGATGGAATCTTGCTCGGTCACCCAGGCTGCAGTGCGACGGCACAATCTTAGCTCACTGCAATCTCTGCCTTCCAGGTTCAAGCAATTCTCCTGCCTCAGCCTCCTGAGTGGCTGGGATTACACGCGCCCACTGCCACGCCCAGCTAATTTTTGTATTTTTAGTACAGACAGGGTTTCACCATGTTGGCAAGGCTGATCTCGAACTCCTAACCTCAGGTGATCTGCCCGCCTCAGCCTCCTAAAGTCCTGGGATTACAGGCATGAGCCACCTCGCCCAGCCATCTGTTGTCTTAAGCCACCAAGTTAGTGGTAATTTGTGACAACAGCCACAGAAAGCAAATACAGGGATATCAGGAATAAAATCATTCTACATTCTCCTCTGTCTTTTCGTGCATGGACATAAGCGTGCACCCACACCCAAGAATAGAATTGCTGGATCACAGGGTAGGTGTATGTTCAGCACTAAGGGATATTGCTAAACGA
This sequence comes from Callithrix jacchus, assembly GCF_049354715.1. Taxonomy (NCBI): domain Eukaryota; kingdom Metazoa; phylum Chordata; class Mammalia; order Primates; family Cebidae; genus Callithrix; species Callithrix jacchus. The sequence goes on from NC_133514.1 coordinate 38,812,271, forward strand.
TTTTCTAAAGAGGTTATAGCAATTTATACTCCTGCCAATGTTTGAGATCCAGTTTCTCCGCATTGTTGTCAACCTCTGTGCTGTGGTTTGAATATCTGACCCCTCCAAACCTCATGTTGAAATGTGATCTCCAGTGTCGGAGATGGGACCTAATGGGAGGTGTTTCAGTCATGGGGGCGGATCCCTCAAGACTTCATGACAGCTTGGTGCAGTCTTGGAAGTAGTAAGTTCTCATTCTCTTAGTTCCTGTGAGGGCCATTTTGTTTTGTTTTTTGTTTTTCTGAGACAGAGTCTCACTTTGTTGTTCAGGCTGGAGTGCAGTGGCACGATCTTGGACCACTGCAAACATCTCCTCCCAGGTTCAAGCAATTCTCCTGCTTCAGCCTCCCAAGTAGCTGGGATTACAGGTGCATGCCACCATGCCCAGCTAATTTTTGTATTTTTTGTAGAGACAGGGTTTCACCATGCTGGTCAGGCTAGTCTTCAGCTTCTGGCCTCAAGTGATCCACCTACCTCTTCTTCCCAAAGTGCTGGAATTACAGGCATGAACCACCATGCCCGGCCTGGTCTGGTTTTTAAAAAAATGACTGCTACATCCTCTCTTTCTCTTTTGCTCTCTCTCTCCCTCCGGTCTCTGCACACACATGCTCCCCTTTGCCTTCTGCCATGACTGGAAGCAGCCTGAGACCCTCATCAGAAGTAGATATTGGTGCGTGCTTCTTGTATGGCCAGCAGAACCATCAGCCAAATAAACCTCTTTTCCTTATGAATTACCCAGTCTTAGGTATTCCTTACAGTAACACAAGCAGATGAAGCCACTTAGTATTGTCAGTCTCGTATATCACCTTTCCGGCGGCTGTGCAATAGTTTTCATTTGTATTTCCCTGGTGACTAATGAGGCTGCATGCTTTTTCTTAAGCTTTTTCACCATTTGATATGGTTTTCTCGTGAATGGCTTATTCATATCTTTGGCCCATTTTTCTTCTGCCTTTGTATTGATTTGTAGATGTCATTACGGAGACATAGATATCAAATCTATAATGTGATGCGAGTGTCCTCTCCCACTCTGTGGCCTGCCTTTTCACTCTCTTGGTGGTGTTTCTTGATGAAAAGCAGTACTTCATTTTAATGACACCCAAATGATCAATCTTTTCTATTATGGTTAGTGCTTTATGTCCTGTCTAAGAAATCATGGCCACCCCAAAGCCATGAATATATTCTCTTTTATCATCTTCTAAAAGCATTTTGCTTTGCCTTCCACATTTATATTAATAATCCACCTAATTTTTTGTATTATTCAAAGTTAATTTTTTTGAGACAGGGTCTTGCTGTGTCACCCAGGCTGCATGATCATGGCTCACAGCAGCCTCAACCTCCCGGGCTTAAGCAAGACTCCTACCTCAGCCTCCCAAGTATTAATAGCTGGGACTACAGGCATGAGCCACAATGTTTGCCTAATTTTTGTAGCTTTTGTAGGCACGGGGTTTCTCCATGTTGCCAAGGCTACTCTCAAACTCCTGAGCTCCAGGGATCTACCTGCCTTGGGCTCCCAAAGTGTTGGGATTACATCATGAGCCACTGGGCCTGGCCAAAAGTTAATTTTTTAAAAAACATAAAATCATGAACTCTCATACAGACAAAAAAATGTGCATGTTAAAATTTTATTTCACTTAAGATTAAGAAAAACTAGTAAGGTATGCCAGGCACGGTGGCTCGTGCCTGTAATCCCAGTACTTTGGGAGGCCAAGGAGGGTGTATCACTTGAGGTCAGGGGTTCAAAACCAGCCTGACCAACATGGTAAAACCCCGTGTCTACTAAAGATACAAAAAGTTAGCTGGGCATGGTGGTGCATGCCTGTAATCCCAGCTACTCAGGAGCCTGAGGTAAGAGAATCGCTTGAATCTAGAAGGTGGAGATTGCAGTGAGCTGAGATGGCACCACTGCACTCCAGCCTGGGCAACAAGAGTGAAACTGTCTCAAAAAAAAAGAAAAAGAAAAACTATTAAGATGTACAACCTGTTCAAAGGTGAATCCAAAGAAAAGACACATTTAGAAACCAGAAATATTGAAATGAATATGCAAATAGAGGCAAAGCTGGTTTTTCCTCCACTAGACAATTTGCTTTTATGAATTTTGCATTGCTATCAATTGTCTACCAAACACAGAGCTGAGGTCCTTGCCTGGATCTAAAGGTTTGAAAGAAACATTTACCACCTATTTCTCTGAAGGCTCCTACCTGGGAAGTCTCCTCCGTATAACAAGACACCTTTGCTAGCCAGTCCCCTCTTCTCTCCCTCCCATAACCTATTTTGCCATGACCCAAGCCCCTATTCTTTCCATAACTTTAAGATGGTATAAAAGCATCGATGATATCTTTCTCGGGATCTTATATTTTGATAAGATTCCTGTTCACGGTAATAAATTTGTAGGCCATTTCTCTTCCTAATCTGCCTTTTATGAGTTGATTTTCCAGTGAACTTTTGGAGGGTAGAGGGAAAGTTTTCCTCAGCCCCTACAATATCCCATAAACCTAGTACCATTTATTGACTTACCCAGCTTTCCCGTATCGGCTTGTCACTATCATGTTTCTGAACTCTATTCTGTTTCCTGGTCTATTTCTCTGTTATTGACCAGTGCCATACGGTCTTAATTACTATAGTTTCATAACACATCTTGATATCTAGTAGTCTAAAGTCTTCAGCTTTGTACTTCCTCTGCAAGATTTATCAGCTATTTTTAGACCTTTGCTTTTTTTTTTTTGAAGAGGGGGCGGAGACAGGGTCTCATTCTGTCATGCAGCCCAGAGTGCAGTGGCACAATCTTGGCTCATTGCAACCTCATCCTCCCGGACTCAAGCGATCCCCCTGCCTCAGCCTCCAGAGTAGCTGGGACTACAGGTGAGTGCCACCACGCCCAGCATATATTTTGTATTTTTGGTAGAGACAGTTTCACCACATTACCCAGGCTGGTCTCAAACTTCTGAGCTCAAGTGATCCAACTGCCTCACCTCCCAAAGTCCTGGGATTACAGGTGTGAGCCACTGAGCCCCACCTGGACCTTTTCATTTTCATATTCATTTTAGAATCACTAGCCAGGCACAATGGCTCATGCCTGTAATTTAGCATTCTGGGAGACCGAGGCAGGAGGATCAACTGAGCTCAGGAGTTTGAGATCAGCTTGGCAATACAACGAGACCCCATCTCTACAAAAAATTCTAAAAATTAGCCAGGAATGGTGGCACATGCCTGTGGTCCCAGGTACACGGGAGGCTGAGGCAGGAGATCGCTCAAGCCAAAGATTTGGAGGCTACAGTGCGCTATGATCATGCTACTGCACTCCAGCCTGGGGGACAGAGCAAACCATAGCTCTAAAAGAAAAAAAAAGTTTCAGCCTTATGAGTTTATAGCTCTGTGGGGGGCATCAAGGGAAAGTTCATGAGTCCATAATGACAAAATGATTAAAGCATCCCACTCCACCTCACCTGAAAACTTGGTGGTAACAGTAGTTACCCTAGAAAAATGCCGATGGAGTCATCAGAAATCCCAGGGACCCAAAGTCATGGCTATGTGGTTCTGCTGCCTTTTCCCATAAAGAGTTCATCTCTCTCCCACCAGTCTTGGAGGCTTCTAGCTATTACAGTCCCCGGGGGATGTGGTAATTTTCTTACATCAGCACGAGGTTCAGCAAATATCAAAACATCTAACCTTTCAGAGCTGTGTTTTTCTATTTGTTTGTACCCTGTCCTGCTTCAAAAAAGATTTAAGATTGTTTACAACACCACATAAATGAAGTTAAACATAAATTAGAACACCACAAGAAAGGTGAGGCCGAGGGAGAACGAGGGTATGGACACAGAAGTATGCTAAGAGTGACACCAGCATGCCGTGGGGTTCCATGCATGGGCTTTGGAGTGCTGGGCTTTTTAAAACTTGCTGAAGCTGCCAAACCAGTGTTGTGTTCTCACATCCCAGAATCCTAGCATTGTTGGGGGCAAAGCCCAGTGAAACAATCAGATACTGATCCCCAGGGTAGAAGGATCCCAGGCTTCAGCCCACACAGAAAGCACCACAGTTCTGGAACTCGAGTTCACAGAATAAAAACCTGAAATTTATAAATGCGTATAGGGGCTGGGCATGGTGCTCACGCCTGTAATCCCAGCACTTTGGGAGGCCGAGGTGGGTGGATCACCTGAGATTAGGAGTTCAAGACTAGCCTGGCCAATATGGCAAAACCCTGTCTCTACTAAAAAATACAAAAATTAGCCAGGTGTGGTGGCACATGCCTGTAATCCCAGCTACTAGGGGGCGCTGAGGCAGGAAGACTGCTTAAACCTGGGAAGCGGAGCTTTCAGTGAGCTGAGATCATGCCACTGCACTCCAGCCTGGGCAACAGAGTAAGAGTCCATCTAAAAAAAAAAGTGGCCGGGCACGGTGGCTCACACCTATAATCCCAGCACTTTGGGAGGCCGAGGCGGGTGGATCACGAGGTCAAGAGATCGAAACCATCCTGGTCAATGAGGTGAAACCCCGTCTCTACTAAAAATACAAAAATTAGCTGGGCATGGTGGTGCGCGCCTGTAGTCCCAGCTACTCGGGAGGCTGAGGCAGGAGAATTGCTTGAACCCAGAGGCGGAGATTGCGGTGAGCCGAGATCATGCCATTGCACTCCAGCCTGGGTATCAACTGAAACTCCATCTTAAAAAACAAAAAAAATGCGTGTAAGGAGAGGTTTTTCAGGTGTTTGGTCTGTTTTACTGTGGAGTCCCGGAATCCTGAGAGCAATGCCAGCTTCCTAAGGAAAGGAGGTAATCCTAGGGCCAAGAGGAGCTCATAAAGCCATTGAAGCTCCCCTGAGCTGGGGAGAGGGTGAGTCAGCCCGGCTGATGGAGGGGTGTGTAAGGATGCCTTCGAATTTCCTCACCCCTCCCAGAAAGGCTGCACCTGAGCTGCATTCCAGAGACGTTTGGGATACCAACACACGTGGGAAACACACATGAAAACAGATCTCGCCCCTCCCTCCTCCCTGGGGCCAGCAGAGGAGCTCTAAGGAGCTTAAAGAGGAATAAGACTCCCATCTCCCATACCTTCCTCTGCCCTGGCAGACGGAAGGCAGAGTTATCCAGGTGCAGGTGCCGACATCTCAAGTTAAAAGTTCAGGTTTCTTCTTCTTGGTGCCCAAGTTTGCTAAACAGCACCACCTGCTGCCTCAGAAGTCATGAAACTGGAAAGTAACATTGCATGTGTGAGCCTTAGGGTGCGCCCGTGAGACTCTGGAAAGGCAGAGGGAGGGCAGGACACACCGGCAGGCCAGCTTTGTGCTCTCTCCTCCTGTCCCTCCAATTAAACTCACTCTTTTTCTTTTTTTTTTTTGGTGAGACAGAGTCTCACTCTGTTTCCCCGGCTGGGTGCAGTCTCGGCCCACTGCAACCTCTGCCTCCCAGGTTCAAGAAATTCTCCTGCCTGCCTCAGCCTCCCGAGTAGCTCAGATTACAGGCATGTGCCACCACGCCCAACTAATTTTTGTATTTTTAGAGATGGGGTTTCACCATGTTGGCCAGGCTGGTCTCAAACTTCTAACCTCAAGTGATCCACTTGCCTCAGCCTCCCAAAGTGCTGGAATTATAGGAGTGACCCACCATGCCCAGCAGTGCCAAGCTCTTCACACAAATGATCTTATTCATCCTCACCACAACCCATAAAAGTAGGGATTTTTAAATTATCATTATTTTTTTGAAATGGAGTCTTGCTTCATCACCCAGGTTGAAGTGCAGTCTTGGCTCTCTGCAGCTTCTGCCTCCCAGGTTCAGGCAATTCTACTGTCTCATGAGTAGACGGGATTACAGGCACCCACCCCCACGCCCAGCTAATTTTTGTATTTTTAGCAAAGATGAGGTTTCACCATGTTTGCCAGGCTGTTCTCGAACTCCTGACCTTAGGTGATCCACCCCCTTTGGCCTCCCACAATGCTTGGATTGCAGGTATGAGCCACCATCCCTGGCCTAAAAGTAGGGATTTTTATCTCCATCTTACAGAAGAGAAAACAGAGCCTTAGGGAGAGTAGAGGACTTGCCCAGGGTTCCGCAGACGAATGCAGAACACAGATGTGAACGGAGATCTGTTTCACACCCAAACGCAGTCTCCTAACCACCAGCCTATCCTTTTTCATTGTAATAAAATGGAGAAAAGCTAATCTTTCTTGAGCACAGAATATACTCCTACCAACCAAGGAAATCCACTTTCGTTGGAGGAATACTAAGTAAGCCACTGAGGTGTGTGTCCCAGGAAGTGACACCCCCAGAGGGCATGCTCTCCAAACTGCCTTCCAAAGGCAGCATGGTACTAAAGGGAGGGTAGAAGCTTGGAGTCTGAGCTGATCTGCTGAAGGCCATTAAGAGATTCGAGAGGTCGAAACAGCAACAAGCAAGAGGAAGAGGAGGAAAATGAGGCCACTGGTGGATCAAGGAGGTCTAGTGGGGACTTACTCCATTCCCCGTATGGGGTAAATCCACTTCTCCATGTCCTCATGACAGCTTCAGTGCTGTGGCGTGGGATCAGTTTTGCAGGAACTCCGTGATGTGCTGAATGTGTCTCAAAGAGGGGATGGCCCAGGCAGCTGTGGGAGGCCTGCCCCGACTCAGAGCACTGGATTTATTGTTCTTAGTGCCAGGCCCTGTGTGAGCAAAGGCAGCTGACTTAGGGAGCTGTCTAAGGGAGTGTTTAGGGAGTGAAGACCTCACCAGCCCAAGAACGCTGGGGAAGGTCAGTGCTGCACCCACAAACTGCTGGGCTAGAACACCCAACCGAGACACAAGTCCCCAGCATCCTCTGGAACCATTTGGAATCCCAGCATGCTCCATGGAGAGAACCCTGGAACTGCCAGACACTTTTTTCTTTTTTGAGACAGAGTTGCTCTGTCGCCCAGGCTAGAGTGCAGTGGCACTATCTCAGCTCACTGCAACCTCCGCCTCCGGAGTTCAAGCGATTCTCCTGCCTCAGCCTCCTGAGTAGCTGCTCCACCAAACCCACCAATTTTTTTTTTTTTTTTTTAGTAGAAATGGGGTTTTGCCATGTTGACCAAGCTGGTCTTGAACTCCTGACCTCAGGTGATCCACCTGCCTCGACCTCCCCAAGTGCTGGGATTACAGGCATGAGCAACTGTGCCCTGCCAGCTTGTCCTATCATAGGGATTCTTCCAAGTAAGAAAGGCTGTGGACCCGCCCCTCCCTCCTGCCTGTTCCTTCATTTCCTGGGTTGTGCCAGCCCCGCTGTGGGCAAGTTTTTTTCCCTCACTGAGGACACTGCTGGTGGATACACAGTTGCACTGCTCTTTGCTCTGGGCAAGGTGGTCCAGTGGGCTAATCCTAGCACACCCCAACTCCAAGAGCTCTCGGCTTCCTTGGGGCCCTGCCCTGGGTGATACAACATTTCCTCAGGGCAGAGCCTGTCCCCTGGAGACAGAAATGAAGGGGTACTGGAGGGCTGCCTGGATGGGGATGGCAGTGCCATAGCAGGGGTCAGGGCACCAAGCACAAGGATGCCACCGGTGCCTCTTGCCAGCTGTGTGACTTTGGTTGGGCAGCACTTAATTCTCTCAGCACCAGTGTGTGACAACACGTGAAGTGCTGCCAACCAGGGAAGGACCCCCTAAGCCTTGGTGTCCAGAGTTTCATTGGGGATCAATTACGTAGTCATGCAGTACCCATATAACGTTCCTTAGCTACTCGGTCTCCAGCCCCAAGAAGTCAAACTAATATGATGTATCCCAAGGTCTCGGGCCACAAAGACACTGTCATCAGGTAGAACACTCAAGGGCCTGGATGCATACCAGGGGAACCAGTGGGGGTCGGTCCTGAAGACCCTTGGAATATGCAGGGTTTGGGTAACCACATCCTCCTGGGCTAACCCTTTACAGATACATTCATTAAGCACGTACTACATGTCACTACATGTCACCTTTTATTGTTATATACTTTTTTTTATCATTGTGGCATTGTGATTTATGATAAGAAATAGACATGATCTCTGTCCAGTTCCTGGCACAAAATTAAAACCCTTGGAGACCAGATGCAGTGGCTCACGTCTGTAATCCCAGCACTTTGGGAGACTGAGGTTGGTGGATCACTTGAGATCAGGAGTTTGAGACCAGCCTGCCAACATGGTGAAACCCCATTTCTAGTAAAAAAAAAAAAAAAAAAAAAAAAAAAAAAAAGTATATATATATATATACTGATTTATACACACACAAAATTAGCCAGGTGTGGTGATACATGCCTCTAATCCCAGCTACTTGGGAGACTGAAGCAGGAGAATCACTTGAATCTGGGAGGTGGCAGTTGCACTGAGCCAAGATCTCACCACTGCCCTGCATTCTTGGGCATCAAGAGCAAATCTCCATTTAAAAAAAAAAAAAAGCAAAAAAACCCCACAAAAAAGTAAAAACCTTGGAATTTCCAAAGCGATGAGAGGTGTATAGTGAAAGGAGCACTGTGTGTTATTCCCAAGGAGACCTCTTCAACCACCTCTGAGTTTATGTTAAGGTCATTGTTGGAAAGCCCATAGGATGACAGGCTGGTTGTGGGAGGGGCCAACAATGTGATCGGAGGGTTGGACCTTTTAGCTCCACCCCTGACCTCTGGGAAGAGGAGAGGGACTGAATGGAGGTTGAGTTAATCACCAATGGCCAAAGTTTTAGTCAATCATGGCTACGCAATGCATCCTTCATAAAAACCCCTAACTACAGGGTTTTGGAGAGCTTGCAGGTTAGTGAACACATGGAGGGGTTGGGAGGGGGAACCCAGAGAGACTGTGGAAGCTCCATGCCCCTTTCCTCACCCTTTTCCCTGTATGTGTCTTCCATCTAGCTGTTCTTGAGGTGTATCTTTTTATAACAAACTGATAATCTAGTAAGTAAACCATTTTCCTGAGAGATGTGAATTGTTCTAGAAAGTTATCAAACCCAAGGAAGGAGTTGTAGAAACCCCCAATTTACAGCAGATGCCCAAGGTCACCACTGGACATGTGACTGGCCTCTGAAGTGGGGTGCAGTCTTGCAGAAATTCCTGAACCTCTGGAATTTGATGCTAACTCCAGGAAGATAGTATCAGAATCTACTGAATTGGGCTGGGCACGGTGGCTGATGCCTGCAATCACAGCACTTTGGGAGGGACAAGGCAGGTGGATCACCTGAGATCAGGAGTTCGAGACCAACCTGGCCAACATGGCAAAACCCTGTCTCTACTAAAAATACAAAAATTAGCCCGGCATGGTGACACATGCCTGGTGCCTGTAGTCCCAGCTACTTGGGAGGCTGAAGCAGGAGAATCGCTTGAACCTGGTAGGCCGTGGTTGCGGTGAGCCAAGATTGCACCACTGCACTCCAGCCTGGGCAACAGAGCAAGACTCCATCTCAAGAAAAAAAAAAGAATCTATTCTATCTATTGAATTGTCAGACACCCAACTGATGTCCACCAGAGAATTGAATTAACTGTATGGGGAAAGCCCTACACAATCTGGTGTCAGAATTGAGAATCACAGTGGAGGAGAGAGAAAATAAGTTTTCCTTTCAACCTTATAAATAGTGTCAGAGGGTATCAACTGTGTCATATACCTGTTGGTATCCTGGGGGGTTGCAGAGTCCCATGGATTAGCAGACGCCCACAAACATTTATTTTTTATATCATGTCAGTGACACTTGCTCAGGTTGTTATTGACCTAAGACATCCTTCCAGCTTCCATTAGTTGTTATGCATCCAATCCATTCATCTATCTGTCAATATCCCAACCAAGTCCTACCTCCTCATGAGATGCTCCCCATCTATTCTGGCCCACTTTGAAGTATTTCTTTTCTAAATTCCTGGCACATTTTCTATTTATATAATCCACTGTGATTTTCATCACATTCAACCTTAAAATGTTACTTAAGTGTTTTATGTGAGTAAGGCTTGTCCCCCCGACTAGACTCTAAGTGTCTGGAGAAAACAGATTGGATCATACCTGTTTTTTGCACTCCCTTTCACAGCCATCTCAGGGCCTTAATGCAGTAGGTGCTCAGTTAATATGAGACGGCCAATGACCCTTCCCTCTGGGCCTTTCTCTCTCTGCCCCCCCACTCCTTTACTGAGGCCAGACCATTGCTTCATAAATAAACAAAGCCTTTTGTAAAAAAATGAATTGTAGCAATAAATAATCAGCACAAGATTTTTGCAAAGACTAAAGTTTTATTCCAATCAGGGGTTTGTTTCCTTTGGAAGGCACTACTCTGAGCCTTCTGTGAAGAGGATGGCCTCATTGATGCTCTCAGCGATGTAATCTATGTTGTTGGCATTGACACAGCTGAAGTTAATCTGACTGTTCCTGGGGATGTAAATGTGCTTCTTCCTGACCAGGTATTCCACCTGCTGGACTGCAGTCATGGCAAGGTCTCAGATCCTGACACTGGCCATCTCAAATTCCCCTCTAGCCCAGACTGGTTTATTTTATTATTCATTTATTTATTTATTATTTTTGAGATGGAGTTTCACGCTTGTTGCCCAGGCTGGAGTGCAATGGTGTGATCTTGGCTCACTGGAACCTCTGCCTCCTGGGTTCAAGTGATTCTCCTGCCTCAGCCTCCCAAGTAGCTAGGAATATAGGATGCACCACCATGCTCTGCTAATTTTTGTTTTTGTTTTTTTAGTAGAGCTGGGGTTCCACCATGTTGGCCAGGCTGGTCTCGAACTCCTGACCTCAGGTGATCCACCTGCCTCAGCTTCCCAAAGTGCTGGGATTACAGAGGTGTGAGCCACCTCGCCCAGCACCCAAGTATCGACAGGAAGTGTCAGTACTTCTGGGGGTCCAGAAGCGTCTTTAAAGCAGCCCATTTTCCAGAGGACAGAATCAAAATCTGGAGTGAAGCTAGGAACTGGTCACCTAGTCAGTGAAGTTTGATGCTCAAATACAGGCCAGAGGTCAGAAAGGGGGGACACCTACTCCCTAGACCCTTACAGTTGAGTCCAAGATAGCCATGGGTCCCACTCTGCTCAGTGATGTGACCCCAGGAGCCAGGGGTTCCCAGGAGCCGGAGCTTCTCCTTCACTTTTTCCTTAGTTAGCATGGCTTTCTCCACAACGGCTGTTAGACTCTGCTTCCTACCAAGAAAGGACAATGAGAAAGAAGGGTGTGAGGTCCCCCTTGCTTTCAAACCTCCCTTATTGCCAGTCCACTCTTTTTACCTTCAAAGGCCCCCCAGCAGAGTGCCTGAGGCTCTGGGATGGCTATGAGTGGGAGGGAGGTTTGACCCTGTAGTAACTTAAGCAAGCCAAGGAGGCCTCCAGGTAGATTTTGCCAGAGTTGCAAGCCTCTAATGGCTGTCTAATATCCCCGAGCAATCTGGAAGAGTTCAGATAACTCATTGGCCTGGGTACAAAATGAATGTTCTATCACTCTGTCCCCTAAGGCAACCCTTGGCATAGCCACTGCCATTGGTACACATCAGGTCCTCAGTAAATGCTGATGAATGGATGGAGCAAAGAGGTCACATGGGCCAGAGAAAAGCACCCTGCTGAATCCGGGGATCAGCATGTCTGCAGGCACCCAGGGCCTCTCTCATCCCTTCCTGCTCCAGCCCTCACCCTTACCATTCTCCCAGCAGAGCCGGGTTGCAGAGGATGGAGGTGATGATCCGGGCACCCGTGTTGGGAGGGTTTAGCCATAGGGCCTGGGCTAATCTCATCAGCTGGGAAAGGACGCACAGCAGCTGCTGGTTGTTGACTGCCACCACCACTAGGATCCCCACTCCTTCATCTGCAGTGTGGAGAAGACACCTCAGCCCCTTCCTTCACTCCCAAGGCCTTCACCTAGACCTCAACCTCTAACCTTGTAGAAGAAAAGGTTGAACCAGGAGGCCCTCATTGCAGCCCAGCCAGGATGGTATTCAGGCTCCTGGAAGTTGCCAGAGGCTCTCCTTCCAGCAGAAGTATCCATAGTCAGAGTCTTAAAGGAGGAAGGAACTTGAAAGAGCACTAAGTTCTATTTTCTTTATTTTTATTTTTATTTTTGTGGTGGTTGTTTTCTAAGTGACCATCTCTCTCCATTGCCCAGGCTAGAGTGCCATGGTGGAATCATAGCTCACTGCAACCTCAACCTCCCGGGCTTAAGTGAACCTCTTGCCTCAGCCTCCTGGGTAGCTAGGACTACTGGTGTGTACCACCATGCCCGGCTAACTTTTTTAATTGTTTGTAGAGACAGGGTCTCACTGTGTTGCCCAGGCTGGTCTTAAATTCCCAGCCTCAAGTGATCACCCAGTCTCGACCTCCCAAAGAAGGGATTGGGAGGTGTGGACTGGGATTACAGGTGTCAACCACCATGCCAGCCCCACCCTCTCATCTCATAGTTGAGGAAACAAAGTCCTGAGGGTGAAATTATCTAAGCTGAGCTGGGGCGAGTGGCCAGATTTAGTAACAGAACCAAATTCTAGCTCAGTGTTCCCACTTCTGCCTTCATACGTGCTCTCCCTGGAGTCTGTGGCTCCCTCCAGAGGATGAGATGTGGAAAACATCACTGTGCTGTGAACGCAGCGCCATTTCGCAACAGACCCTCCCCTCTCCTTCTGCCTGTACCATACCATAAATGCCGAAATTCTTGGACAGAGACTGGCTGCAGAAGAACTCAATGCCTTGAGACACAAAGTATTGTAAGATTCTTGTATCTTCTTCCAAGTCACTGGTGTATAAACCTTGGCAGGGAATATCAAAAAATGGAAATATCTGCTTGCTCTGTAGGAGAAAGGAGAACAAAGAAAGAATGAGTCGGATGGAGGGGAGAGCAGAGATTAAAAGACAGGAAGGTCAGGCGGGAGATTGGGTTTACCTTTATCACGGACATCAACTTTGCCCACTCACTTGGTGTCAACTTGCAGTCAATAATGTTCCCGATCACAAGGATGCAGCCATGTGGGATCTGCTGCAGGTAGAGATGGTCTCATCAGGTACTTCCCCTACCCAGGAGTGGCGGCCCCAGGGCATTTGGGGATAAAGTGCTCCTCCATGTTAGTTACCATTGAAGGGCCAGGCAAATTCAAACCTGGAAAAGGTATTGGATGATTTAAGGGGTATGGGGAGGAGAGGAACCTTAGGCTTTAAGTCAGATCTAGGGAGGAGTTTGTCTACCTCCACCACATTGAGGAGTTTGTCAGGGTCCATGCATAGCTTCTTGGGGTCCCAGATGGAGTATTCATAAACTGTAAAGCCCGTGTCCTGGAAGATGAGTCCATGCAGTTCTGTAGGAACACAGCCCCCACCAGCTGGTACATGGGAAACAGACAGAGACAGGTACTGGAGTGTGGGGCTGAGAGTCAGTGGCTGAAGGTGGGACGTTAACAGGAAAAGGACATAGATAGCTTGGCTTGTCCTCCATTTTGCTCGTGACAGAGAATGAGGGATAACAGTGAAGACAGCAGTCAGGTGAGGATTAGGAACAGGGGATGTGGATTTGCTGTCGCCTCATCTTGGGTAAGACTCACCTTTTTGAGAAGAGATGATGTAAACTATATGAGAATCCTTATGCCAAGCTCTGAGAAACTGGACTCCAAGCTGGAAGGCGCCACTGTCACCAACAGTGTGTACACCCCCTACCTGCCAGCAAGAAATAGACAGAAATAGGCTGGGCGTGGTGGGCATGGTGGCTCACGCCTGTAATCCCCGCACTTTGGGAAGCCGATGAGGGTGGATCACCTGAGGTCAGGAGTTCAAGACCAGTTTGGTCCCTGTCATTACTAAAAATACAAAAATTAGCTGGATGTGGTGACAGGCACTTGTAATCCCAGCTACTCAAGAGGCTTAGGCAAGGGAATCACTTGAACCCAGGTGGCGGAGGCTGCAGTGAGCCGAGATCAGGCCACTGCACTCCGGCCTGGGCCACAGAGTGAGACTCTGTCTCAAATAAATAAATAGAAATAAACAGAAAATACTCTCTATAACAGTAATGGAGTTTGGGCGTGGTGGCTCATGCCTATAATCCGAGCACTTTGGGAGGCCGAGGCAGGCGGTCCCCTGAGGCCAGGAGTTTGAGAGCAGCCTGGCCAACATGGTGAAACCCTGTCTCTAACAAAAACACAAAAATTAGCCAGGCGTGGTGGTGCACGCCTGTGACTCCAGCTACTCAGAGGGCTGCGGCATGAGAATCGCTTCAACCTGAGGGGTGGAGGTTGCAGTGAGCCAAGATCGTACCACTGCACTCTAGCCTGGATGACAGAGTGAGACTTTGTCTCAAAAAATGTATATAATAAATTAAAAATAAAGCAGTAATGGGAATACTAACACCACCTCCTATTCAGATCATTTTTATCTTGAAAGAGCTTTCAAATCAGCAGTATGAGCAGGTGGGAATACCACTGGATTGGGATTCTGATCCTTACTCTACCCTTTGACGGCTAAAGCTGTGGACTCTCTGCGCCTCAGGTGTCCCCTTTATCCATACCAGGGGGCCCTCCAAGGTCCCTTTTGGGTTTAAGGTTGTGCAGGCCCAGATCCCCACTCTCTGTGTTAGGATGAGTCGGGAAGGGCCCGCTTCTCACCCTGTTCTCCACAATGGCTTGGCTGTGCTTTCCAAAGAGGAGCTCCAGAGAGGCCTGAATGAATGATTTCATGCCCATTGTGGGCAAGTACTCATAATTCAGGGAGGGATCCTGTGAAATCTGGAGTCGGACCTTCTGCACCACGAGAGAGACCCAGGGATGGCCTTCATTTGTCATGCAGACTGTGAGGAAAACCACAGAGGGAGCATCAGGTGCTTGGTTTGGGCCCCCGGGGCTGAGCTCTGCAGACAGCCCACAGACAAGTCTGCCCTGGACTCCTTGGGGCATTGGGAAGGTCCCTGTGAAAAGAAAACTTTCCCCTTTCTTTTCTCCTTGGTAAAAACAATGTGCTGTTAGTAAATGTGTACTATTTTTGTCTTTTTTAAAAAGACAACTGAAACCTATGCCATTTTAAAGGTTAAAAATTATACAAGCCCGGGGTGGGTGGCTCAGGCCTGTAATCCCAGAATTTGGGGAGGCCAAGGTGGGCGGATCGCTTGAGTTCAGGAGTTCGAGAGTAGCCTTGCCAACATGATAAAACCCTGCCTCTACAAAAAAACACAAAACAGCCAGACCTGGCCGCCAGCACCTGTCATCCCAGCTGGTCAAGAGGCTGAGGCAGGAGATTGGTTTGAGCTCAGGAGGCAAAGGTGGCAACAAGCTGAGATCTTGCCCCTGTGCTCCAGCCTGGGCAACAGAGTGAGGCCCCATCTCCAAAAATACCACTGGATTGGGATTCTGATCCTTACTCTACCCTTTGACGGCTAGAGCTGTGGACTCTCTGTGCCTCAGGTGTCCCCCTTATCCATACCAGGGGGCCCTCCAAGGTCCCTTTTGGGTTTAAGGTTGTGCAGGCCCAGATCCCCACTCTCTGTCAGGATGAGTCAGGAAGGGCCCGCTTCTCACCCTGTTCTGCAAAATGAGAGTTATAGATAGATGAAGCTAAATAAAGGTAACCCTGACTTTCACAGTGGGGAGACCCAGTTGCATATCATAAGGCTCAATTTGGGGAACCGTTCTCGGTTCAAGAATAGAAGGAGAGAGAGAGAAGGTAAGGGGAGAGGCTGAAGAAATGTGGGATGGCCATGCAGGCCCCCACGAATAGAGTTGTGGAAGAGGACATAGCTCTCACCAAACTGCTAGAAGCTTCCAGAGTAGGGCAGAGAGCATGGAATGATGGGGGACCTTCTCTGAGCTTTTCCCCACTGGGCAATTCTGTTAACAAGAAAGATTTCTCCTCCCACAGAAGCTTGGGCCACACCCCTCCCACTGCGGCAGGAAACACTGTCCTCCTAGAGGCAGTTCCCACCACTTAAGTCTTATACTCCAGCACTGCTAGGCATCTACCTTTATAGGCTAGGAACATCTTTTTGGGGTAATCATCTTGTTTGTAGGCCTTTAACAAGCTGCCCTCTAGCTTATGGACGAGGGGCACATCCATGAACACAGAAAGGGTGGGCATAACTGAGATGAAATTGGAGCCAAGACTGTGTCTCTGCTCCTGTGTGCCGCTTTTACTCAGAAGTCTTCCTCCAAGGCTGGGCCGAGTGGTCCTGCCTCTTCCTGGCATCTTGGCAGCTCCAGTGCAGAGGCGCTGGACAACTGGTTGCCAGGGCAACAGAACCTCATGATCTTTGTGGTGGCGATCCACAGGGGCCACGAGAACATTCCAAGGTACTTGAGGAGAATCCCCTGAGAGAGAGGCCAGGGCAGGATAACAATCTCCTGGAATTCCCAGGCACGTTTCCCTCACTCCCTGCCTTCTCTTCCCTAGCCCCAAGTGGCTCAATCCAAAATAACAAGCCAGCTGCTTAGAAGACAGGGCAAAGATAATGGGAGATTACTTAACAGATACAATGTATGCTATTGGGATTACGGATACCCTAAAAGCCCTGATGTCAGCCCTATGCGATGTATGCATCTAACAAACTTACATTCGTACTCCATACATTTATACAAATTAAAAAAAAAAAAAGACACAGGGCAAGAAAGGCAGCCAATAAGCCAAGTGGGGCTTTCTCTGCAGAAGTGAAAACCCCAGATCACATAGCAATGCAAGTCAAGGCATTAATTTCCATTTTGCAAAGTGCCCCAGATTTTAAAAGGAATAGAAAGAAAGCACTGTTTTCTTCCATAGTTGTTTTAATAAAGAATTCTATTATTAGAAGTAATATGGTCAGCAACTCACTAAGCCACTTTCATTTCTCTCAGTTATCTAGAGCCAAGACTTCTATATACATTTAAGTTTGTTGTTGTTGTTGTTTTTTTAAGAGTCTTGGTGTGTTGCTGGCCTCGAACTCCTGGCCTCAGGTGATCAGCCAGCTGTGGTCTCCCAAAGTGCTGGGATTACAGGTGTGAGCCACCACACCCGGCCATTTGTTAAGTTTCAGTGATGGCCAACTAGTGAGTGTAGACAGCAGAGGCTAAGGGGAGAAAAGAGCCAGCCTCTATAGAGTCAGGCGGCATGTTGCTTTCTTTTCTTTTTGATGTTTAACAACTCTTTTTTTTCTTTGAGACAGAGTCTCCCTCTCGTTCACCAGGCCGGCGTGCAGTGGCATGATCTCAGCTCACTGCAACCTCCACCTCCCAGGTTCAAGAGATTCTCCTGCCTTAGCCTCCCGAGTAGCTGGGATTACAGGCGCCTGTCACCACGCCCAGCTAATTTTTTTTTTCTTTTTTTTTTTGCAACGGAGTTTCGCTCTTGTTACCCAGGCTGGAGTGCAATGGCGCGATCTCGGCTCACCACAACCTCCGCCTCCTGGGTTCAGGCAATTCTCCTGCCTCAGCCTCCTGAGTAGCTGGGATTACAGGCACTCGCCACCATGCCCAGCTGATTTTTTGTATTTTTAGTAGAGACAGGGTTTCACCATGTTGACCAGGATGGTCTCGATCTCTTGACCTCGTGATCTACCCGCCTTGGCCTCCCAAAGTGCTGGGATTACAGGCTTGAGCCACCGCGCCTGGCCGGTTTCTATTCTTTGGCATTTATATTTTAAAGGAATTGTTACCAACATTTATATGTCATTTTCAGCATATTTTCTTCACTTAACATTTCAGCTGTGAGTATTTTATTGTGTGCCAATGAGAACCATTTATGCTGCAGGTAATTTTAAAAAGACCTAGTCCAAACCAACTTGAGCAACAGAGAGAACGTATTGGCACCTAACTGGGCAGGCCAGGGTATAACTGACTTCAGTCGAAATTCAGTTCAGAGGGACACAGTATCATCAGGGCTCCAGCTTCATTCTCTGGCGTCCCCTTGGATCTGCTGTCTGAATTCTTCAGACTGGTTCTCTGGCTGACTCTGGGTGTGAGTGAAAAAGAGGGTTGGAGCGGACATAGTGGCTCATGCCTATAATCCCAGCACTTTGGGAGGCTTAGGAGGGCAGATCACCTGAGGTCATGAGTTTGAGACCAGCCTGACCAACACGGCAAAACCCTGTCTCTACTAAAAATACAAAAATTAGCTAGGCGTGGTGGCAAGCACCTGTAATCCCAGCTACTCTGGAGGCCGAGTCAGGAGAACTGCTTGAACCAGGGAGGTGGAGGTTACAGCAAGCCGAGATTGAGCCATTGCACTCCAGCCTGGGCAATAAGAGCAAAACTCCATCTCAAAAAAAAGGCGGGGGCAGGGATGCAGCACATGTGTTAAATGATACACACTTAAGGAATCCACATACCAGCTTGGTTTGCAAATAAACCAAATGCCAATTACTGAAGGAATGTTTAAATTAATAATGATATCCATACAATAGAATTCTCTGCGGTCCTTACTTTTTTAAAATTTTTTTCAGAGGTAGGATCTTGCTATGTTGCCCAAGCTGGTCTCAAACTCCTGGCCTTAAGCCAGCCTCCCACCTCAGCGCTCCCATCTGCTAGGATTACAGGCACTTCCTGTTTTTACCAAAATACAAAAATTAGACCAGGCATGGTGGCTCACGCCTGTAATCCCTGCACTTTGGGAGGCCGAGGCAGGTGGATCACCTGAGGTTGAGACCAGCCTGGCCAACATGGTGAAACCCCATCTCTACTAAAAATACAAAAATTAGCTGGGCATGGTCGTGGGCACCTGTAATCCCAGGTACTTGGGAGGCTGAGGCAGGAGAATCACTTGAACCCAAGAGGCAGAGGTTGCAGTGAGCCAAGATTGCATCACTACACTCCAACCTGGACAACAGAGTGAGACGCTCTCTCAAAAAAAAAAAAAAAAGTAGGAATTTCTCCACTAGAAAAGCAACTATCTTATTCCTCCTGTACCTCTCCTTGTTGCTCTGGGAGAGTGTTGCAGCGTCAATTAGATTCAGACTCAGGTCCAAGGGGAGGCCCAAGAAGGACAGGCTTGGTCACGTGGTCCATGATTGGAAGAGAAACCAGAGACCGCGTGGGTGGGCCGACTGGAGCAGAGCTCTCCCATTCCCATTCCTCTCCTCTGGGAAGAAGTGGCCTGTCCCCACTCCCTTCTGGGAATAGCCACAGCCGAAGCCATGTTTCATCTCGTTTCCTCATCAAGAGATTTTGGGAACCATAGTGTGGCTCCTCACTGGCAACTCAGAAATCAGAAATGAAACTGTGATAAATGAGTTCTGAACCTGTAGCTCCTCAATTTCTTACTTTCTTTTTCTTTTCTTTTCTTTCCTTCCTTCCATCCCTCCCTCCTTTCTCTCTGTCTCTTTCTCTCTTTCTTTCTTTCCTTTCTTTCTCTCTCTCTCTCCTTCTCTCTCCTTCCTTCCTTCCTTCCTTTCTCTCTCTCTCTCTCTCTCTCTCTTTCTTTCTTTCTTTCTTTCTTTCTTTATCTTTCTTTCACAGGGCCTTGCTCTGTCACCCAGGCTGGCGTGCAGTGTCTTTATCACAGCTCACTGCAGCCTTGACCTCCCAGGCTCAAATAATCCTCCCACCTCAGCCTCCCCAGAAGCTTCCAGTAAAAGCACACACCACCATGCCTGCCTAATTTTTCTATTTATTGTAGAGACTTAGTCTCAGTATGTTGCCCAGGCTGGTCTCAAACTTCTGGTCTCAAGCAATCCTCCCATCTCAAGCCTCCCGGAACACTAGGATTACTGGCATACACCACTGCGCCTGGCCTTAAATTACTTAAAAGGTGTATTTGGACCAAGGAATCTTGGGATCACTGGTTGTTCCCTGAGGAGCAAACGATGGACATGCAGAGATCCTGTTCCTGGGACATGGACGCGAGTCCCAGATAAGCCTGCCAGTGTTTTCATATTGTTTGTTCTCACCCAAACTCATGTTGAAATTTGATCCCCAATATGGCAGCATTGGGAGGGGCCACCTAGTGGGAGGTGTTTGGGTCATGGGGTGGATCCCTCATGAATGGCTTGGTGCTGTTGTTGACAGGAGTGAGTGAATTCGGACTCTCATGAGACTGAATTAGTTCTTGCAGGAGTGGGTGAGTTCCCGACAGAGTGAGATGTTATAAAGCCAGGACTCCCCTCAGGTTTTTCCCTCTTCCTGCATATCCACTTCTTTGACCTTCTCTGCCATGTGACATAGCACAAAAGCTCTTCGCCAGTAGCCAGGGCCATGCCGTTAAACTTCTCAGCCTGCAGAAATGGGGGTTATATTAGCCTCTTTCCTTTATAAATTGCCAGCCTCAGGTATGGCTTTAGAGTAACATGAAACTGACTAAGAGGAGGGCTTAAAGAGAGCGGCAGATCATTGCAAGGGGATCTTCCTGAGCTTGTCATCCCAACGTGTCTTCAGTTGAAGGGGCACCTTTGAAAACACTGCCTGGTCACGTGCAGTGGCTAATGCTTATAATCCCAGTGCTTTGGGAGGCTGCGGCAGGAGGATTGCTTGAGCCCAGGAATTTGAGACCAGCGTGGGCAACATAGTCAGACCCCATCTCTACAAAAATTACAGACAAATTAGCCAGGAGTGGTGGTGTGTGCCTGTAGTCCCAGTTATTTGAGAGGCTGAGGCAGGAGGATCACTTGAGCCTGGGAGGTCGAGGCTTCAATGCGCCGTGATTGCACCACTGCACTCCAGCCTGGACAACAGAGCAAGAGTCTGTCAAAAAAAAAAAAAGGGAGAAAAAAGTACTGTCAGAGAAGGACTTCTAGAAAGAGCAGCCTCAGGCAGAATCGTATAGTATAGTAAGTGTGTATTAATTTTCTGTTATGTGTGACAAATTACCACAAACTCAGCATCTTAGAAGAACACATTTATTTTCTTTCTTTTTTCTTTTTTTTTTTTTTGAGACGAAGTCTCACTCTGTTGCCAGGCTGGAGTGCAGTGGTGCAATATTGGCTCACTGCAACCTCCGCCTCCTGGGTTCAAGCAATTCTCCCACCTCAAGCTCCCAAGTAGCTGGAACTACAGGCATGCGCCACCACACCCAGCTAATTTTTGTATTTTTAGTAGAGATGGGGTTTCACCATGTTGGTCAGGATGGTCTTGATCTCTTGACCTTGTCATCCGCCCACCTTGGCCTCCCAAAGTCCTGGGATTACAGGCATGAGCCACCACTCCCAGCCAACACATTTATTTTCTCACAGTTCCCACGTGTCCAAAGTTCAGGTATGGGTTAGCTGGATCTTCTGCTCAGGGTCTCCCAGGCTGCAATCAAGATGTTGGTTAGGGGTATGGTCTCACTTGAGGCTCAGTGTCCCCCTCCTAGCTCCTGTGGTTGTTAGCAATATCGTTTTTTGTTTGTTTGTTTTTTAAGTAGTCACCCAGGCTGGAGTACAGTGGCATGATCTCAGCTCACTGCAACCCCCGCCTCCCAAATTCAAGTGATTCTCTACCTCAGGCTCCCATGTAGCTGGAATTACAGGGACCTGCCACCACACCCAGACATTTTTTTTTTTTTTAATTTTTAGTAGACATGGAGTTTCATCATGTTGGCCAGGCTGGTCTTGAACTCCTGATCTCAAGTGATCCCCCAACCTCGCCCTCACAAAGTTCTGGGATTACAGGCATGGGCCACTGCACCCGGCCAGAATTCACAGTGGCTTATTTCCTCTAGGCCAGCAGGAGTGTATTTCTGACTCCTGTTTCTGAGCTCTAGACCCTCTTTTAAATAAAAAACTCACCTTACTAAGTCAGGCCCACTCAGTACAGTCTCCCTCTTTATTTGCTTAAAGTCAACTGATTAGGGACCTTAATTACATCTTCAAAGTCCCTTCCCCTCTGCCATGTATCATAGTCCAAGAATAGCATCCCATCACCTTTACCATATTCTACTGGTTGGAAGCAGTTATGGGCCCCACTCACATGCATCAGAAGATTATATAAAGATGTGGGTCATTGGAGGTCACTGGGGTCATCTCAGAATTCTGTTTACCAGAGTCCAAGAGCTTCTGGAGAAAACAGCCCTTCCGTAGTTGTGTGGTGGTGATTGGAGTGGATGCTAAACTTCTGAGACCAGAATTCTCAGTTAAAGGGCTCACAAGTATCTCTCACTGTAGTGGATGAGGTATGTTTACCTGGAACCTCAGAATGTGAATTTATTTGAAAGAAAGGTCTTTGAAGATGTAATTAAGGTAAGGATCTTGAAATGAGATCATCCTGCACTGGGATGGGCCCCAAATCCAATGAGAGGTGTCTTTATAAGAGACAGGAATGTTGGGAGGCTGAGGAGGGTGGATCACGAGGTCAAGAGATTGAGACCATCCTGGTCAACATGGTGAAACCCCGTCTCTACTAAAAATACAAAAAAAAATTAGCTGGACACGGTGGCACGTGCCTGTAATCCCAGCTACTCAGGAGGCTGAGGCAGGAGAATTGCCTGAACCCAGGAGGCGGAGGTTGCGGTGAGCAGAGACTCACCGCACTCCATTGCACTCCAGCCTGGGTAACAAGAACGAAACTCCGTCTCAAAAAAAAAAAAAAAAAAAGAGACAGAAATGGCTGGGCACCATGGCTCACACCTATAATCTCAGTACTTTGGGAGGCTGAGGCAAGAGGTCAGGAGTTCAAATCCAACCTGTGCAACATAGTGAGACCCTCAATCTAGAAAAATAAAAAAATTAGCCAGGTGTGATGGCGTGGGCCTGTAGTCCCAGCTACTCAGGAGGCTGAAGTGGGAGGATTGCTTGAGCCTAGGAGATTGAAGCTGCAGTAAGCTATGATTGCACCACTGCACTCCAACCTGGGTGACAAAATGAGACCCCATCTCAAAATTTTTTAAAAACTTAAAAAAAAATCACACACTTTGGGAGGCTGAGGGCAGATCACTTGAGATCAGAAAGAAGTTCGAGACAACGTGGCCAACATGGTGCAACCCCATATCTAGTAAAAATACAGTAATTAGCCAGGTGTGGTGGCACACACCTGTAATCCCAGCTACTTAAGAGGCTGAGACATGATAATCACTTGAACCTAAGAGGTGGAGGTTGCAGTGAACCGAGCAAGACTGTCACCAGAAAAAAAAAAAGGGGGAAGAGAGAGAGAGAGACGGAAAGGAGAAGACGCACAGTGACACAGGGAAAGCCACATGAATTGAAGCTAGAGGTGGCAATTGGAGTGGCATGTCTATAAACCCAGGAATGCCAAAGACCGTCAGAGTCCCCAGAAGCTGGGAGCCATCAGGGGCATGGATCAGATTCTCCCCTGAGAGCCTCCATGAGGAACCAACTCTGCCAAAACCTTCATTTCAGACCTCTGGCCTCCAGAACTGTGAGGGAATACATTTCTGTTGTTTTGACACACCAAGGGGTAGTGATTTGTTTTGGCAGTCTCGGGAAGCTAGTATACTTATTGATAATTATCCCCATAAGAATCAATGTCAAGGAGATGGACTTGGTGGTCTTAGGTGCAACAAGAACTCAGACTCTAGAGAGATGTCAGTTCTCATAGATCAGAGGTACCCTGCGAGGTACCAGAGCAAGGCCACTTTACAGTTGGATTAACCTAAACTACATTCATTGCAGAACCCAAGAAGATGTCCATGCCTCTGCCCAGAGAAGGTATAACCTCTATACCCTAAAGAGGATATATAACCTTCTTTCCAGTCCCTTGGCTGATATATTTGTTTGGGTCAGCTACTATTAAAAAAGCAAAGAACAATGTCTAAAGTAACTGTGGCTTAAACAAGATGTAAAGTTTATTTCTGTTTTTGTGTATGTGCATGTGTTTTTAGAGACAGGGTCCTGCTCTGTGGCCCAGGCTAAAGTGCAGTGGTGCAATCATAGCTCTCTGCAGTCTCAACCTCCTGGGCTCAAGCCATCCTCCCACCTCAGCCTCCTGAGTAACTGGGACTATAGGCACATGCCACCAATAACTGGACAATTTCTTTAAAATTTTTTGTAGAGATGGGGTCTTTCTGTGCTGCCCAGGTTGATTTCAAACTCCTGGCCTCAAGCAATCCTCCTACCTCAGCCTCCCAAAGCCCTGGGATTACAGGTGTGAGTCACTATGCCCAGCCCTGTGTGGTCTGCTTTGTGGAATTACAACTTTGTATAATCTTCTAATGAATGTGGGTGGGGCCCATAACTTGCTTCTAACCAGTAGAATACGGGAAAGGTGATGGGATGCTATTCTTGGACTATGATATGTGGCAGAGAGGAAGGGATTTTGGAGATGTAATTAAGGTCCCTAATCAGTTGACTTTAAGCAAATAAAGAGGGAGACTGTGCTGAGTGGGCCTGACTTAAATAAGGTGAGTTTTTTATTTTAAAGAGGGTCTAGAGCTCAGAAACAGGAGTCAGAGACATACTCCTGCTGGCCTAGAGGAAGCGAGCCACTGTGAATTCTACAACTATAAGAAAATGAATTCTGGCCAGGTGCAGTGGCCCATGCCTGTAATATAAGGCCTTGAAACGGGTATGAGATCTATGGGCTATGCCAGAAGTTTATTTCTCTTTCATTTAAGGGTCTTAAACATAAGCAGTCCAGGGCAGAAACGGTGGCCCCCCATTGCCAGAGACCCAGGTTCCTTCCCTCTGGTTCTTCCGACATCCGTGGCACGATTGCCATCTTGTGACCATAGGCGGCTGCTTCAGTTCTCACCATCATACCTGCATTCCAGCCAGTGCTGCACACTTCTGTTGGTAGCACTTAGTCACGTGTGGCCACACCCGTCTGCAAGTGAGGCTGCCGTGTTTTAATTAGGAGGCCGTGTTTCCAGCTAAAACTTAAGTTTTCTACTACTCCAGGAAGATGGGAAGAACAGAAAGTGGACAGCAATTTCTACTCCAGGGAACAGCAGACACAAAGTCTGACTTAATAAACAACCCCTTCAATCTGGGCCCAGGGAGATGGGAGGAAAGGTCCAGCAATGGAAATCCAGGAATGGCGAGCACCTTGCCACCCTCCTGGCTGGTGATGGGAGGAAACAGAGCTTTAGAAATGTGGGTTTGGGCAGGACACAGTGACCCAAGACTATAATCTCAGCATTTTGGGAAGCCAAAGTGGGAGGATCACCTGAGGTCAGGAGTTTGAGACCAACCTGGCCAACATGGTGAAACCCCATCTCTACAAAACATACAAAAATTAGCTGGGCATGGTGGCATGAGCCTATAGTCCCAGCTACCCAGGAGGCTGAGGCAGGAGAATCACTTGAACTCAGGAGGCATTGGTTGCAGTGAGCCAAGATCACACCATTGCACTCCAGCCTGGGTGACAGAGTGAGACTCTGTCTCAAAAAAAAAAAAAAAATGTGTGTTTAAAGCAGGAGGAAAAGATCAGCTTGGAAAGGCCTGGAGCAATTGTGTCTCCCCCTTCCCCACAGGAGTTGAATTGTGTCCTCTTGAAAGTATGTTGAAGTTTTAACGCCCAGAACTTGCAAATGTGACCTTATTTGGGAATGGGGTCTTTGTACATGTAACCAAGTTCAAATGAGGTCATGCTGGATTAGATCGAGCCCTGATCCAATGGCTGATGTCCTTATAAGAGGAGAGAAATGTGGGCACAGACAGACAGGGGAAGGCCCTGTGAAGATGGGAGACATGTTAGAGTGATACAGCTCCAGCCAAACAATCCCAAGGATTGCGGCAACCACCGGGATGCCAGAAGAGGCAGGAAGGATCCTCCCCTCCCTCCTCACAGGGAGCATGGCCCTGGTGACACCTTGATTTTGGACTTCTAGTCTCTAGCACCATGAGAGAATAAATTGCTCTTGTGTTAGGCTACCCAGTTTGCAGTCTTTTGTCATGGCAGCCCTTGCAAGGTACAGGCCACCCTCTGTCTTCTTTCCGGTTCCTTAGGATCCCATTCTCATGAGTTTCCTACATAATAGACCATAACATGCTGACATCCAGAAGTACCTTCTGTTCTAAATCTTCTACCCATTCTTTCTTTCTTTTCTTTTTTTTGAGATGGAGTTTTGTTCTTGATGCTCAGGCTGGAGTGCAGTGGTGCGATCTCAGCTCACTACAATCTCTGCCTACTGGGTTCAATCCATTCTCCTGTCTCAGCCTCCTGTGCAGCTGGGATTACAGGTGCCCACCACCACGCCTGGCTAATTTTCTGTATTTTTAGTAGAGATGGGGTTTCACCATGTTGGCCAGGCTGGTCTGGAACTCCTGACCTCAGGTCACCCACCCATCTCGGCCTCTCAAAGTGCTGGGATTACAGGGGTGAGCCACCGTGCCTGGCATACCCTTTCTCACATCGTTCTCATTGTAAATGCTGCCATCAGCAATTGATGGGGTGGTCCAGACCACGAGCAAAATATTGGGCCAGAACATGGAAACAGAGCCAGAGGTGGAGATGTATAGTGACCAGGGCAGAAAACCAAAGGAGTCAGTCTGAGGTGGGTACAAACTTGCAGAAGAAAGACCAGGCAGGGCATGCTCACGATGACCAAAGACAAGTGGGTCCAAGACCCAGGCTGTCATCAGAGGCAGAACTATACAGGGAGCAAAACCAGGGCTAGGCACAGTGGCTCATGCTCAGAATCCCAGCCCTTGGAGGCCAAGGCAGGAGGATCTCTTGAGTCCAGGAGTTCAAGGCCAGCCTGGGCACATAGTGAGACCCAGCCTCTACAAAAAATAAAATTAATTAGCTGGGCGTAGTGGTGCATGCCTGTAGTCCTAGTCACTTGGGAGGCTGAGATGAGAGGATCACTTGAACTGGAGGCTGGGGCTCCAGTGAGCTGTGATTGTACCCCTGAACTCCAGCCTGGGCGACAGAGTAAAACCTTATAACACCGCGATCCCCGATCTTTTTGACAGTAGGGACTGCTTTGGTGGAAGACAATTTTTCCACGAACAGGGGAGGAGATGATTTTGGGATGAAACTGTTCCACCTCAGATTATCAAGCATTAGATTCTCATAAGGAGCACGCAACCTAGATCCCTCGCACATGCAGATCACTTTAGGGTTCGAGCTCCTATGGAAATCTAATGCAGCCGCGGATCTGACAGGAGGCGGAGCTCAGGTGGTAAAGCTCACTTCCCCTCCGTTCACCTCCTGCTGTGCGGTCCAGTTCCTAACAAGCCACAAACCAGTAGCAGTCTGTGGCCCAGGGGTTGGGGATACCTGCTGTAATTGTAATAGACCTGGGACTTATCCAAGCTTCAGATGCTGATTCCACCACTTTACACCAGAGGAGAGTTTTCAGTTTCTTTCACAGGCAGTGTCTCACTGGGTCTTCAAAAGCAGCCTCAGGAGCTGAGTAGAGCTATCATGTAATCTCCAGTCTATTCACAGGCAAAGAAACAGAAAGGCTAAGTGACTTGCTGAGTGCTTCAGTATCACTTAACTGCTTATTAGCAGGGTGTGTAGAGAAAAGAAAATGGACCTTGGAGTCTGGTAGACAGGGTGAGAGTGAATACAAGGAAGTTATTTGATTTCTATGAGGCTCTCTTTTACTTGGTCACTATTTTTTTTTTTTTTTTGAGACGGAGTTTCGCTCTTGTTGCCCAGGCTGGAGTGCAGTGGTGAAATCTTGGCTCACTGCAACCTCCACCCCACCGATCCAAATGATTCTCCTGCCTCAGCCTACCAAGTAGCTGGGACTATAGGTGCTTACCACCGTGCCCAGTTAATCTTTTTTGTAATTTTAATAGAGATGGGGTTTCTCCATGTTGATCAGGCTAGTCTTGAACTCCTGATCTCAGGTGATCTGCCCGCCTTGGCCTCCCAAAGTGCTGGGATTACAGGCATGAGCCACTGCACCTGGCCTTTTTTTTTTTGAGATGGAGTCTCAACCAGGCTGGAGTGCAGTGGTTTGATCTTGGCTCACTGCAGCCTCTGAACTCCCTCCAGGGTTCAAGCAATTCTCCTTGCCTCAGCCTCCCAAGTAGCTGGGATTACAGGTGCATACCACCATGCCCGGCTAATTTTTGTATTTTTAGTACAGACAGTTTCGCCATGTTGGCCAGGCTGGTCTCAAACGCCTGACCTCAAGTGATCTGCCCACCTTGGCCTCAAATTAAACCAATTTGGAAGTTATGCTTCAGCTGCTTCTCACTGGCCAGAGGCAGACTACACCCAGGGTTTATTTCGTCGGGGAGAGCATTAGCAGCACTTGCCATGGGAGGCTGAACCTCCCTGTTCTGGATAGACACCCAAACACAGACACTGTGTAGACATACCTTCGCCAAGAGGCCTTCGAAGGGCCTGGACCTAGGCTGTTTTAGGATGGAAACAGTAGAAAGCACTATTTCCACATCTTCCCGTGTGCTCCCAGGACCATGTAGAGTGCAACAGAAACATGCAGAGGAGAGGAGCTGCTCCTACTCTCTAGGGGTTGAGGATGCAGCCAGCATAGGACTACAGCCCAGGGACCAAAGTCTGCACTTACCTCCTTTCCCCAGAAGAGAATCTGGGAAAGTCAGCCCCCTACATCCTCCTGTACCCAAATTCTGCCTGTTTCCCTTCAGTTCCACTTGATGCAAAGGGTAGGTCAGGTCAGAAAAAAACCCACTCTTCAGACTGGGCTTGATGGCTCATGCCTGTAATCCCAGCACTTTGGGAGGCTGAGTCGGGCAGATCACCTGAGGTCGGGAGTTCAAGACCAGCCTGACCAACATTGAGAAACCTCATCTCTACTAAAAATACAAAATTAGCCAGGCATGGTGGCACATGCCTGTGGTCCCAGCTACTCTGGAGGATGAGGCAGGAGAATTGCTTGAACCTGGGAGGTGGAGGCTGCGGTGAGCCAAGATCACGCCATTGCACTCCAGCCTGGGCAACAAGAGTGAAACTTCATCTCAAAAATAAAAATGATAAATAAAAAAAACTCACTCTTCTCCTCTCCTCTCCTCCAGCTCAACCCTTTCTTCCCTGTCATACCTGTCCCACGTCCAGCTCCAACTAACAGACTCTGGGGAGGCCAGCAGCTCCAGGGGTTCTGTTGTTCTCATAGGCCTGGAAGTTGTCACATCTCTGGGTTTCGGGGCCAGCTGCTTGTCTTCTACAGTTCAAGTGCTCAGGCCTCATGCTAGCAAAAGCAGCCTGCTCCCATTCCAGGATGTAAATCTCCCTCCACTTGACACCTGGCCACAAGTTGCTGGAGAAATGACCAGATTCCATCTGACAATCTGCAGATGGAATCCATAGCCCCAGCACAAGTCTAAACACTACAAAGGAGTGTGACAGCTGGCACACAGACACATCCAGCAAGACTTGAGCAGGATGAGCCTCTGGACAATGTTCAAGTACAAGTCTACAAACTGGGGGCCCCTCCTCTAAAATCATCTTTCTCCCCTGCCTAGCACTGACAGGCCAACTTTAGCCAGCGATGTTGGGAGAATACGCAGAGATTGGGAGAGGAGGGCCTCTTATTTATCAAGCAAGACTTCCTCCTCCACTACGAGCCACAAAGTCGAGTCTTTGCCAAGAAATCTTGCACACCTCAGACACCAGATATCTCACCCTGCTGTAATTAAAAAAGAGAAAGTCATCTTTTGTATGCAAACATCCTGAGAAATAAAACCTGGGCTCCTGGAGAAAAGAGAGCAGCACAGACTAGGTCCAATTCACAAGGAACACCCATATGTGGAAATCCACCAAGCTCCTCCTGGGGGCAGATGGAATTTTATAACTCTAGGGCCCCTGAACCAAGACAACGCATTGCGTACTACATCACAAGCACGCGAAACATCTGTGATTTACGAAGTATCCCATAAATCAGCCTGGACAACAGTCTTGGCTCATGGAGTTTAAATAGAAACCCACAAAATGATCTAATGATTTCCATAGAAATTTTCTTTCCATAGGAAACCTGCCTGATAAGATTCATAAAAATGGGAATAAGACAAAAATGTATCAACAGGCTCAAATTTGTTAACTTCAGTTTTACTTTAAGAGAATAATACAGATTTTGGTAGCCCAGGAAGGGGAGTGGGAAGGTTGTGGAAAGGCTGGGAAACATCAGAATATCTTTATAACACAACACAAGCAACCTTTGTGACTACACACAACGCACACACACACACACACACACACACACACTCTCTCTCTCTCTCTCTCTCTCTCTCACACCCCACATAAGGCACTGAACAAAGCCTGTTCCTGATGATCACGGGACCTTATGAATCCACCACTGGCTTCTAGCATGGAGGGGATAAATGCCCCCTGCCCTGAGCCTGGCCACAGCCAGCCCATCTCCTGTGGGCACTTTGTCCAAGTCCTGCAGGGGGCGTGGCTTTGCTACTCAATGGCAACTGGATTCCAAGAGTTTCAGGAAGGGTGGGGGAGCAAGATATCAAAGGCTCAAGCTCGCCCCCTTCATCCAGACAGACTTTTCATATTTCATTTGATGAGGATTAGGAAGAAAAGGGCGAGGATTAGGCCTAATTTACTGCCTCTGTCAAAAGCCGGCGAAGAGTGGAAGGGAAGGGAGTAAGTGGATTATGAAAAGAAAACAAACGGAGAAAAAGGGGGCCAAGGATGAACTGCATTCAGTGATATTTATTCATCTGATTGCAAAAGGAAAAGAAAAGATATGTTCTAATGGTTCACCTTCCTGTGAACCTGGAGCTCCCGAACCCTGACAAAGACCTTCTGACACTGCCGTGAGGTAGATCGGAGCCTTTCCATAGCTACAGTGAGACAGGCCAGTGTTTGAGAGCCGTAATGAGGGAACTAGAGACAAAACCCCAAATCTTGGTCTTTTCCAGCCTGCTACTCTCAGCCTGGGCTATGGAGCCTGGAGAACACTGCGATCTCATCAGGGTTTGGGTGGCAGAAAGAATGGGACCGGGGGCGCTCTCTTTGCCCTAAGCACTCACTGACTGCACAAGCGAGCCAGGTGACGGGTGCCCTCTACCAAAGCCAGCTGGCTGCTCCGGGCAGCTGGGCTCTACCACTGAAGGAGGAGTGAAGTTCAAGGGTGGAGTTTAGAAAACATCTCTCAGAGAGTGAAAGGATGGTGAAAACCCACTTGGTAAGGATTCCCTCCTCGGGTCACATGGCCTAGTCGCCAGGTTCTGGAGGGTAAAGTGTCACAACCCGGAAATCCCATGGGACTCATTGTGAACAGAGGCTAGAGGCTTTCCACAAGTTCTGATCAACCGAGTTGTTGCTTCTTGTCCTTCAGGCCTAAGAAACTCCCCAGGAAGCCCTGAAAAAAAAAAAAAAAAGGAAATAGCCCCCGGGGTGAAGGGAGGACCAGGTGCACTGAAGGGAGGGACAGGGATCAGGGACCCTGGAAGGCATATTCATATTTAATTACACAAAAACGCCCGGGCACCACCGGGCCACACACGCCCCACCCCAACCCCACTCCAACCCAGCCCAGGCACGAATCTGCACTCACAGGCTCCTCACTCAACAGCTGCACTTCATACCGGAAGTGGATTCTCACCTCCACGGCCGTCAAACCTTTGAGAAAACCCAGAACTGAGTCCGAGGGCTTGGGGGATGGAGGAACTGGCCCTAGCCCTGTCTTCAAGTGTAAACTAGGTCTAGAGATGGCCAGAAATCGGGGTGGGAGTGGGGGCAAAGAGCTGAGCTGGAAAACCAAAACTAGAGCCGACCCAGCGCCCTGGCTCAGGCCTGTAAAAGTGAGCTCCTCAGTGAGCTGACATCGCACCACTGCATTCCAGCCTGGGCGACAGAGATGAGACCCTGTCTCTATTAAAAAAAAAATCCCTAGAGCCAACCAGGCAGTGCCAGAGTCCTCGGGACACCGCAGCGCTTTTCCGTGGCGCACCTGTGTCCTGAAAGGAAAGGGCCCTGGGTCCCATTTTGGCTCGCTACTCCTCGTTCCCTCTTCTCTCAAGCAGAGCCATCCCAGCTCCCACCTTCTCCTAGGAAACTCCAAACTCAGCAAGTCGACTCACTGAGACTTCGCAGGCTTCCCGACCCTGAACCGCGGGTCCCTCCGCCCGGGTTACCTACTCGTCGAGCTGTCGGCAAAGCCTGGGCTGTGCGGGGCTGGTGCCGGCCGCGGAGGCGCCCGAGGGGACGAGGGCCGGGGAGGCGGCGGCCCGGGGCTCCCGGGGCAGGCAGGCGCCGCCGCGGCACAGAAGACGGCGGAAGGCGCTACGAAAGTCCGGGCTGCGGCAGTAGATGAGCGGGTTGAAGGCAGAGTTGGCATAGCCTAACCAGTTCAGGGCGAGGAAGGCCGGGCCGGGGACCAGAGAGGGGCCCCCCAGGGCGCGCAGCACATTGGCTAGAAAGAAGGGCAGCCAGCAGAGAGTGAAGGTGCCCATGATGAGACCCAAGGTGCACAGGGCCCGGTGTTCCCGGAGAGGCAGGAGGCGCTCGGGCCGCCGGCCGCAGGCGGGCACAGCTTCAGCCGGAGCGCACGTCCCCGCGCAGGAGGGAGCCAGAGTGCGCGACGGCACCGGCGGAGACTCCTCCGGCGGAAAGCGGCGCAGCTCCCCGCGCAGCAAGCGCAGCTGGCGAGTAGCCACCACGAAAACCCGCGCATAGACGAAGAGCATCACGAGGAGTGGAAGGTAGAAGGAGACAGAGGAGGACAGCAGCACGTAGGGCATGTTGGAGGCGAAGGCACAGCAGCGCGGGTTGGAGTGGCAGCGCTGCGCCTCGGCGTCGGCACCTACGCGCCACCACTGGCTCATGATGGGCGCAAACGACACCGCGGCCGACACGACCCACACCAGGACCACGGCTGCCCGGGCGCGGCGCTTGGTGACCAGAGCGCTGTAACGCAGCGGGTTGGTCACCGCCAGGTAGCGGTCCACGGCCAGGGCGCACAGGGTTTCGATGCTGGCGGTCACACACAGCACGTCCACTGAGGTCCACAGCTCGCAACCAGTGGCGCCCAACGGCCAGTGGCCAGTCAGCGCCAAGGTGGCCCCCGGCGGCACCACCAGGAGTCCCACTACCAGGTCGGCTGTGGCCAGCGAAGTCACGAACACGTTGGTCATGGTCTGGAGTCTCGGTGTCCGGGCGATGGCCACGATGACTAGCAGGTTGCCTCCCACGGTGGCCAGCACCGCCAGCGCCAGCAGCGCCCCGGCCAGGGCCGCCGCCCACGGCACCCCTGGCAGCCCACTGGTGTTGGCGGTATTGGGGACGTCTGGCCACGGGGCCAGAGTACTGTTCCCGTGAGGCCACGGAGTCATCCCTGGTGGCGCGTGGGGTGGGAGGGAAAGAAGGAAGAAGGGGGCCTCCCAAATCACCTGGCTCAGGGGAGGGGGCAGCGGGACTTGAGAGCGACTCCCCCAGCCTGGACCATCTTCCTTAGCAGTCCGGGGCGTGAGCGCTCAGCCACCCCCAACCCCCACTTCCTCAGTGCCACCGCTGGGGGAGGAGTGCGGCGCTTAAAGGGGCAGCGGCCGGCGGATAGTCTGGAGGGGCCTCTGGAGCGGAGCTGGAGAGTGGGGAGGATGACCGATGAGATGTTCCACGTTTCCTTTAGCTAAATCTGGAGGAAGGGACGCCCTGGCTCCTCTGAGATGATCTGTCCACGCCTGCCCTGGCCAGGCCCTTGGACTCAGCACAGCACTCCCCGGACACTGGCTTCCTGGAGCCCTGCACCTCCTTTCCCAGAAGGTCCCAGAGCAACCCCGGTGAAGAGAGATGAGAGGGCTCCCATCTTCGCCCTTTACCCTGTCAGAGGGAAGGTAACCAGCTGGAGTCAAGCCACGGATCTACAGGAGCCCCTCATCCACTTGGGTGGCCTCCCTTAAGGTATTCTAAATTAAGTAATACAAGGCAGCCAGTACCTCCTCTCCCAAGACCTCAGCCTGATGAGATCTGTCCCCTTTCCCTTCTATTTCAGTTACTTTCTCTTTCCTTCCAGCTTTGTTTTTGTCTTTTTAATATTTTCACGTTATGAAGAAATTTACCATATTTCAGATCTCTCTGTCTCTCTCCCCTTTTCTCCTCCCTCCCTCCCTGTCTCTCTCTCTCTCCCCCTCCCTCCCTCCCTCCTTCCCCCTCTCTCTCTCTCTCTCTCTCTCTCTCTCTCTCTCTCTCTCTCTCTCTCTCTCTCTCGTAGATCTCTGTCTGTTTTTCCCAGGCTGGCTTTGAACTTCTGAGTTCAAGCCATCCTCCTGCCCCAGCCTCCTGAGTAGCTGGAATTGCAGGCGTGAACCGCTAGTAGGCTCAGAAGTCTTCTTTATTGCTAGCCCTGGATTTGCATTTGGATTTGGCACTATGTAGTCTGCAGTGCTGCAGAATTTCAATTTCTCCGTCTTCCCCACTCTGCACTGCCCCTTCCACGCACTTTTCCACCTAGCGGTTTTCTAGATAGCCTCTTCTCTTAACACCCTTCTATTATAAAGACATATTAAAAATGGACGAGGCAAGAGGTGGAGAGGAGAGGATCACTTGGGCCCAGGAGTTCAAGGTTACAGTGAGCCATGATCACACTACTGCACTCCAGCATGTACAAGGGCAAGAAGCAAGACCCTATTAAAAAAAAAAAAATGGGTAAATGGGTGACTGGGTAAGAGGCATGTCTACCATCCCCCCCAACTATACACAACTCTTCCATTGCCAACCCCCCAAAGCTAAGTGTTTGTGCCACTACCTTTAGGATTTTTTTTTTGAGATGAAAGTTACTCTTGTTGCCCAGGCTCGAGTACAGTGGCACAGTCTTGGCTAACTGCAACCTCCACCTCCCAGGTTCAAGCAATTCTTCCGCCTCAGCCTCCCAAGTAGCTGGGATTACAGGCAAGCGCCACCACACCCAGCTAATTTTTGTATTTTTAGTAGAAACGGGGATTTCACCATGTTGGCCAGACTAGTTTACTTCTGGCCTCAGTCAGGTGATCCACTGGCCTAGGCCTTCCAAAGTGCTGGGATTACAGGTGTGAGCCACCATGCCCAGACTTCCTTGAGGATTTTATTCATGAACTTTTACAAACTAGAAGGCACTGAGTTGAGGCATTCATGCGTTCATCCTTGGGTGTGTACCATGGCAAACCTGGTGTTTCAAAGCCTCTGAAGTCTCTCAGGTGGTTCCACCAGAGGCTTCCCTCATCTGCAGAAGCCAGAGGCCTCTTCCCCTCTCCCTTCCCTCACTCAAAACTTGGAAGGCTTCCTTTTTCCAGCCCAAGCTCTCCCAATCTTTAAACCAGTTTCTCTCAGATTGTGTATGGGGAGGGGGCACTGGAAAATAAAGCCTCTGGGTTCAAGTGGTGGGGCAGGAAGATGGGACACCTCATTAGGGCCTATCAGGACCTGATTCTTGAGCTATCATGCTTCCTCCACTGAAACAATGGGACAAAGGGGGAAAAATTATCATGGAAAATGCCTCCAGGGCTATGCCCTGGCGGGTCTCCTCTGAATAGCTCTACTTTTCGAAAGAACACTTTATAGTCACTGGTATGAACAATCCCTCTGGGAGACTGAGCCAGGGGCTAAGAGTTAGGAAGGTTGCAGGGGAATTCCGAACCTAAAATTATCCCCAAGGAAAAAGAACCAGCCTCATCTCCCAGGGACCCAGCTCCTCACCCACGAGCAGGATCTGTCAGGCTCCCAAGCAAGTGCCTTCCATACCCATGAAGAACCCCAAGCAGGACTTCGGATCCATGGAAATGCCCAGGGGGTGAAGGTGAAGAGGCAGCCTCTGACCCTCCTGTCTCCTACTGCCCCCACTCAAGTCATGACAGAGCGGTGCAGGCCCCACTGGGCCAGGAGTCTTGGCTATGGCTTCCTGTTGACCATGAAGGTGGTCACTCCCAAGAAGGTTTTTGCAACACCCCAGAGTGTTGTTGCCAGTTATCTCAAAAGGGTATCATAAGATTCCGAAAAAGTAATCTCTAAAAACCAATACATGCCATCCAGCATTTTTTTTTTTTTTTTGTCCAGGACATTAGCATTGGATGGGGAAGGGAAAGGGTTGCCAGGAAGTGGAGCAACTTCAAAGACTGTCATTGCCTTAGAGGTGACCTTGTCATTTGGAGGAAGTGTGTACAAATGTTTAACATATTCAAAAAAGACAAGATTTCTCAAACCACATGAGTGTGCCTGAGCTTGGGGAATGATTACACCAATAACCAAATGACACTGTAAGAAGAGAAATTTCTGACTCGCGTTAGGAAAGGTTTTATGAGCAAACACAGCGACGTTGAGGCACCTGGCCTCCTCCTCCTCTGCCAACCCATTCCTGCTCTCATTCCTCAGTCTGGTTTCCAACTGCCCAAGCAGATGGCAGGGGGAAGGGCGCCCTCATTTGCCACTTTAGTCTATAAGACTATTGGGTCTTACTTGTGATTTTGTCTTTTTTAACTTAATTTTTCGAATAGATTATACGTGCACATTATTCAATCATTAAAATATACCAAATGTGGTCAGGTGTGGTGGCTTATGCCTGTTACCCCAGCACTTTGGGAGGCCAAGGAGGATGGATCACCTGAGGTCAGGAATTAGAGACCAGCCTGGCCAACATGGTGAAACCCCATCTCTACTAAAAATACAAAAATTAGCCAGGCGTGGTGGTATGCGCCTGTAATCCCAGCTACTCAGGAGGCTGAGGCAGGAGAATCGCTTGAAGCCGGAAGGCGGAGGTTGCAGTGAGCTAAGACTGCACCATTGCACTCCAGCCTGGGAGACAGGGCAAGACTCCATTAAAAAAAAAAAAAATATATATATATATATATATATATATATATATATATATATATATATTGAGACGGAGTTTTGCTGTTGTTACCCAGACTGGAGTGCAATGGCACGATCTCAGCTCACTGCAACCTCCGTCTTCTGGGTTCAAGCAATTCTCCTGCCTCAGCCTCCCGAGTAGCTGGGACTACAGGTGTGCACCACCATGCCCAGCTAATTTTTGTATTTTTAGTAGAGACGGGGTTTCACCTCGTTGACCAGGATGGGCTTGATCTCTTGACCTCGTGATCCACCCGCCTCGGCCTCCCAAAGTGCTGGGATTATAGGCGTGAGCCACCGCACCCAGCCAAATGCATATTATAGAGACTTGCTTTCATCCCAGTTTTCATCTCCCTAGCAGGTAACTACACTTAGTCTCAGGTTTATCCCTTGGCTGATATTTTATATACATACAAGTCAATACAAATATATATATTCTTGTATCCTTTCTTTTCTACACAAATAGCAGTCAAATATACCCACTGTTCTGCACCTTGCTTATTTTAACTATGTGTCTGTGATCTTTCCAGATTGATATACAAAAGTGTCCTCTTTTTTTTTTTTTTTTTTTTCTTTTTTGAGACAGAGTCTCACTCTGTCACCCAGGCTGGAGTGCAGTTGTGCAATCTCAGCTCACTGCAACCTCTGCCTCCCAGGTTCAAGCAATTCTCCTGCCTCAGCCTTTCTGGTAGCTGCGACTACAGGTGCGCACCACCATGCCCAGCTAATTTTTGTATTTTTAGTAGAGATGGGGTTTCCCCATGTTGGTCAGGTTGGTCTCGAACTCCTCACCTCTGGTAATCCACCTTGGCCTTCCAAATGCTGGGATTACAGGCATGAGCCACCATGCCCAGCCAAAAGCATCTCATTTTCAGTATCCTATTATATGGATATATGATCGTCTATGAAACCAATCAGCTAGTGATAAACATTGAGCTTACTTCTTATCTTTACTAACAGATGATGTTGCAACAAATAACTTAAACATGTCTTTTCATCTGTATGTGAGTATATCCTACAAATAGATTTTGCTATGTTATAAGGTCTGTGCATTTGCAAATTTGGAAAGATACTTCCAAATGGTCCTCCCCAGGAATGTACCCAATCTCACCATCATTTTTGATGGTAAGCAGAGGGGTGGAGGCAAGTGACCGACTGCTCTGGGAAGTCATCCTAATGACTGGCCCAAGGGGAATTAGTACTGCCTGGGCTGGAGAGGTCATCCAACTTGGGAAAGAAGCATGCAGTGCCCAGAGAGCACATGCTGGCCCTCAGCCCCCAGATGACCTATGTTCTGTGCCCTTGGAAGCAGGCAGCGCCTGTGGGCCTCTGAATGCACTGAGTTCAGGCTCCTATGCTGTAGTTTATGTGTCAGTGCTCCGGGAGTATATGTCAGGGAGAATCGTGCTCTGAGATTTAGAATATGTGGCTGGTAGAGCCAGAAGTGGCAGCAGCCACCTGACAGGCAGAAGTTCTAACAGCAGGGAAGAGTACTCTCTCCTGTGAACCTCATGATTGGGTGCATGTATGTGTGTGCCTGTGTGTGTTCATGTGATATGGAATAAAGAAGCCAAAGAAAGTTCAGGTGATCCCAGCCTTGTACCCTCTCTAAGACTACATGTGTAACAGGTGGTTCTCTTCTACCATTCATAATCCACCCCTCTTGCTTTAAAGTTCTTGGAACGGGCCAGGCATGGTGGCTCACATCTATAATCCTAGCACTTTCAGAGGCTGAGATGGGCGGATCACCTGAGATCAGGAATTCGAGACCAGCCTGACCAACATGGAGAAACCCCCATCTCTAATACAAATACAATATTAGCCGGGTGTGGTGGCACATGCCTGTAATCCCAGCTACTCAGGAAGCAGGAGAATCACTTGAACCGGGGAATCGGAAGTTGAGGTGAGCTGAGATTGAGCCATTGCATTCCAGCCTAGGCAACAAGAGCAAAACTCCGTCTCAAAAAAAAAAGTTCTTGGAACAGAGCAAAAACTAGGTGGAAGTTTTTGCTACCCATTTACCCTGTCTCTCTTCTCCATTGCCCACAGGGACCATCCATTCATTTTTGTGAAACCATGTGTGTATATTTGCCTCTGAGCAGCTGGTTCGGTATTTGCTGTTTCTTATTTCATCACCAATAGTCTAGGGGCATAGGGCAGAGGTGGCAGAGCATAAGTGCTAAAAGTGGTCTTAACGATCATATCCAGTACCAACATTTTGCAGAATTGAAAATCTGAGGCCCAGCTGGGAGCGGTGACTCACACCTGTAATACCGGCACTTTGGGAAGCCAAGGCAGGCGGATCACTTGACATCAGGGGTTCAAGACCAGCTTGGCCAACATGGTGAAACCCTGTCTCTGCAAAAATACAAAGATCTGTAGAGGAGGTGTGGTGGCGAGTACCTATAATCCCAGCTACTCAGGAGGCAGAGGCTTGAGAATCGCTTGAACCCGAGAGGTGGAGGATGCAGTGAGCTGAGATCAGGCCACTACACTCCACCCTAGGTGGCACAGCAAGACTCTGATAAAAAAAAAAAAAAAGAAAGAAAGAAGGAAAAGAAAACCTGAGGCCCAGAAAGGAAATGGAGGCTGCTCCATGATCACACAGTAAAGGTTTGATTCTTTTTCCTTTTTTCATCTTATGGAAAGTGCACAGTAAAGGTTCATTTCTAACATGTACGCAGGCATCCAAGGAGCTGGTCCCTTGTCCAGAACAACTCCCCTCCCTCCCAGCCAGGCTGTGACTGGTGCCACCTTCCAGCCTGTCCTTTCCAGGCCCCCACAATGGCAACGGCCCACCATCTAACCAGGGGACAGAGAGATAAAAACTATCAGAACTGAAAGAAGCCCCTAACCTAGGACTTTCCTTGTATCCTGTAATGTGGCACAGCCAACTCTGCACACACCTGATTTGTTTCCCAAGGTCAGATCCAGAGGACTTGAAGGGGTGACAGAGAAGGGATCTCTGTTACAGGGAAGCCAGAGGCATTCTGGTGCCTAAGGGCTGGCCTGGAATGAAAGCCTTGTACCTGGGGAGATGGGGGTGGACAGGGAGGGTGTTCTAGCAGTGCCTTCTCTTTTAGTGTCTGGTCATAAACGGAAGAAGGGATAAGAAATATTTCTTTCTCTCCTGAGGTAGGAAGAGAAATCCTTCTTGCTTCTGAATAATCATTGAAATTTGGCAAGTGACAGGAAGGAAAAAAGAAAGGAAGAAGGAAAGGAGGAAGGGAGAAAGAAAGGAAGGAAGGAAGGGAGGAAGGGAGGGAGAGAAGGAGGGAGAGAAAGAGGGAGGGAGGTCATTGAGATCTGACTATTTGGAGAAGCTGTTCCCCAGATGCTGGAGAAGTCACGAGTCCCACCTACAACCTAGGCCCAAATGCTTAGGCCTCCATCCAGGAGGTAGGAGAGGAATCAAGCTTGGGGATCAGGGGTGGGAAGAGAGAGCAGTGGAAGAGAGAGCAGTGATGCAGGATTTTTTTTTCTTTGAGACAAAGTTTCCCTCTTGTTGCCCAGGT
Organism: Callithrix jacchus; assembly: GCF_049354715.1. Taxonomy (NCBI): domain Eukaryota; kingdom Metazoa; phylum Chordata; class Mammalia; order Primates; family Cebidae; genus Callithrix; species Callithrix jacchus. Next base: position 38,852,267 of record NC_133514.1, read on the forward strand.
GGGAGTGCAATGGACGTGATCTTGGCTCACTACAACCTCTGCTTCCTGGGTTCAAGCGATTCTCCTGCCTCAGTCTCCCGAGTAGCTGGGATTGACCCCTGCCACCACTCCCAGCTAATTTTTGTATTTTTAGTAGGGATGAGGTTTCACCATGTTGGCCAGTCCGGTCTCAAACTCCTCACCTCAGGTGATCAGCCTGCCTCAGCCTCTAGAAGTGCTGGGATTACAGGCATGAGCCACTTCACCCAACCTATGCAGGATTTTTCTTGGCCACTTTGCCAACCAGGGAGACCTCCATGACCAGTGACACCCCCTCTCCGACCACTGCCTACTCCGTCTGTCTCTGTTATAGATTGCACCTGCAATCAGCCGTTCTGAAGCTCCTGTCCTGCATCCAGAAAGAATGAGGTTACGCTGATAATTAGAAGGGTGAGGATGTACCAGAGTAGCTGGGGCTACAGACACCCACCACCATGCCTGCTATTTTTCTTTTACTTTTTGTAGAGCTGAGGTCTCTCTCTGTTGCCCAGGCTGGTCTTGAACTCCTGGCATCAAGCAATCCTCCCACCTTAGCCTCCCAAAGTGCTGAGATGACAGGTGTAAGGAGGCAGCACAGAAAAGGGCACATCCTCCATGCTGCTTGGTCCATGCTCTCCTCTCCCACCCTCCCAAAGAAGCTGGTACTGGAGCTGAAACATGCTCTGATCCCTTCCCTCCTGTCAAGCCACATCTTTCCCCCAGGAAGCATGGTGCTGGGAGGGAAAGAAGATAAGACACTGAGGATGGCTCCTCCCGAGTGGGGAAGCCAGTGCTGGGTTTGATCAAATGCCTCTAATTAAGACAAGAGTGAGGAGCTTTCCTGGTTGAAAAAGGAGGGAAGTGGAGCCCCCCCCCCACACCCTGGCAGGTGGCTGAGGGTTCCTCAAGAAAGCATCAAGAGCATCAAGAGAATGGTCAGGATCCAGATGCCGGTGGGAGAGGGTGTGGCGGGAGAAAAGGGAAATGTTTCCTGTTTTTGAAGAATTCATGGATGGGAAAAATGCTACTTTTTTTTTTTCAATCCCAAGAGGCAGCAGAGCAGCTTGCCTTCCAGTCAGGATCAGATTCTCTTCCTCCTTCACGATGAATTGAAAATGGCACATCCAGGAGCACTGTCTCACGCCTATAATCCCAGAACTTTGGGAGGCCGAGGTGGGAGGATCACAAGGTCAGGAGTTCAAGACCAGCCTGGCCAACATAGTGAAATCCCATCTCTACTAGTACAAAAAAAAATCAGTCGTGCGTGGTGGCACACACCTTTAATCCCAGCTACTCAGGAGACTGAGGCAGGAGAATTGCTTGAACCCAGGAGGCGGAGCTTGCCGTGAGCCAAGATTGCACCATTGTACTCCAACCGAGACCATGTCAGTGTGAGACTCTGTCTCAAGAAAAAAAATAAAAGAAAGAAAATGGGCCAACCATGGTGGCTCACACCTGCAATCTCAGCACTTTGAGAAGCCAAGAAGGGAAGATCACTTGAGACCAAGAGTTTGAGACCAGCCTGGACAACATAGCAAGACCCCACCTCTGAAAATAAAATAAAATAAATAGCAGGGCATGATGGCATGCACCTGTAATCCTAGCTACCTGGGAGGCTGAGATGGGAGGACTGCTGGGGCACAAGAGTTGCAGGTTACAGTGAGCTATGATGGCACCGCTGCACTCCAGCCTGGGCAAAAGAGCAAGACCCTGTCTCTAAAATAAATCAATAAACAAGACAGGAGGAGGAGAAGTCACTCAGCCTGAGTCATCACAGGATGACCTGGCTGGTAGGGCTGCAGCACCCCAGGGGTGTCCAGCCTTTCCTTCCCTCCTCACACTTTTTCCAAGCCCCCACCTGTCCTTGGCCAGTCCCCACATTAGGTGTCCTGATGGAAAGATGACTAGGACCCAGTACCTGACCCAGGTAGGGAGCCTAGCCCCACAGAGAAAGGTGAGTTTTTACCTTGTTCCCCAAAAGGAGTCCTGCCAGTCCTGTGGGAGAGGCAGCTTTGGGCAGAGATATTGGGTAGGATGGCTTTGCCCCATCACAGAGAGGGGAAGGAAAGCAAGTAAAGGCAGCTCCTGGGGAGACCAAGCTGATATCTTTGTTGTTGTTGCTTTTTGAAGTTTCACTCTGTTGCCCAGACTGGAGTGCAATGGTACAGTCTCAGCTCACTGCAGCCTCCACTTCTCAGGTTCAAGCGATTCTCCTGCCTCAGCCTCCACAGTAGCTGGACCACAGGTGCCCACCAACACACCTGGCTAAATTTCTATTTTTAGCAGAGCCAGGTTTTCACCATGTTGGCCAGGCTGGTCTTGAACTCCTGACCTCAAGTCATCCACCTGCCTCGGCCTCCCAAGTGCTGGGATTACAGGCTTGAGCCACCAACCCCGGCCCTAAGCTGACATCTTGGAGGACAGCCTGCTGTACCTTTCACCCAGCTCCACGCCCCTACCCCCACCCCTAGCTGGCAGACCCTTTCTCACTTCTAGTAAGACAGTCAAAACTGAACCTCTGTCCTTCCAACCCCAGTCCTCAGCGCCAAAAGGAGACAGCAGTAACCCCGTCTCTCCCATGCCTGAGCAGTCCCTGTGAAAATGTTGCCTCAAGGACACTCTGCAAGATATTGGCAGAGGGTATCTTTTCTTTTTTACAAATAATGCTATTAGGATGTGGTGAGGACACTGTTTGGGGTCACAAATGAAATGGGGTGATGAGGCCAGGAAGAAAAGCTATTTCTCCTGGACCTCCAGCCTGGAGTCTTTTTCTTCTGGCCTTGGCTAACAGCATATTCTGCCTTCTCTGCTGGATTGGGGTTTGGGGGAGGAGGGGGAGGGAGGTGGAGGTGCAGGGAGGGCTAGAGACAGAAAGCAAGTCACTAACACTGACCTCCACTTCCTGGAATTTGGATCGCCCCCTGGTTTCCTGAAGGAGATGGAAGGGATCATAGGAATCGGTAAGCTGGGCATGGTGATGCATGCCTGTAGTCCCAGCTACTCAGGAGGCCGAGGCAGGAGGATTACTTGAGCCAACGAGTTTGAGGCTGCAATAAGCTATGATTGTTACACTGCACTCCAGCTGGAATGACAGAGTGAGACCCCAATTTAAAAATTTTTCAGTTAAAAAAAAAAAGTAAGAAAGCCAAGTGTGGTGGCTTAGACTTTGGGAGGCTTAGGCAGAAGGATCACTTGAGGGTAGGAGTTCAAGACCAGCCTGGGCAACATAGTGAGACCCCGTTTCTACAAAAAGTATATATATAGAGAGAAAATAATTTTTCTTTCTTATTTAAAAAAAAATGAAAAGAGGCTGGGGGTGGTGACTCATGCCTGTAATCCCAGCCCTTTGGGAAGCCAAGGTGGGTGGATCACCTGAGGTCAGGCCAACATGGTGAAACCTTGTCTCTACTAAACACACAAAAATCAGCCAGGTGTGGTGGCCAGCACCTGTAGTCCCAGCTATTCTGGAGGCTGAGGCAGGAGAATCACTTGAACCCGGGAGGTGGAGGTTGCAGTGAGCTGAGATTGCACCACTGCACTCCAGCCTGGGTGACAGAGCGAGACTCTGTCTCAAAAAAAAAAAAAAGAAAGAAAAGAAAGGCCAGGTGCGGTGGCTCATACCTGTAATCCAGCACTTTGGGAGGCCGAGGTGAGTGGATCATTTGAGGTCAGGAGTTTGAGACCAGCCTGGACAACATGGTGAAACCCCATCTCTACTAAAAATTTTAAAAATTAGCCAGATATTGTGGTGGGCACCTGTAATCCCAGCTACTTGGGAGGCTGAGGCAGGAAAATCACTTGAACCCAGGAGGCGGAGGTTGTGGTGAGCCACAATCGCAATGCTGTACTCCAGCCTGGGCGAGAGTGAGACTTCATCTCCAAACAAAAAAAAAAAAATTAAAGAGGAGGAAGAAGAGGGGGAGGAGGAGTGGGAAGGCCAGATGCAGTGGTTCACACCTGTAATCCCAGCACTTTTGGAAGCTGGGGAGTTCGGATAACTTGAGGCCAGGAGTTTGAGACCAGCCTGGCCAAGATGGCAAAACCCCATCTCTCCTAAAAACACAAATATTAGCCAAGTATAGTGGCACGCACCTGTAGTCCCAGCTACTCAGGAAGCTGAGGCACCTGAATGGCTTGAACCTGGGAGGCAGAGGTTGCAGTGAACCGAGATTGCACCACTGCACTCCAGCCCGAGCAACAGAGCAAGACTCTGTCTCAAAAAAAAAAAAAAAAAAAAAAAAAAAAAAGGCCAGGCGCGGTGGCTCAAGCCTGTAATCCCAGCACTTTGGGAGGCCGAGGTGGGTGGATCACTAGGTCAAGAGATCGAGACCATCCTGGTCAGCATGGTGAAACCCCGTCTCTACTAAAAATACAAAAAATTAGCTGGGCATGGTGGCGTGTGCCTATAATCCCAGCTACTCAGGAGGCTGAGGTAGGAGAATTGCCTGAACCCAGGAGGAGGAGGCAGTGAGCCGAGATCGCGCCATTGCACTCCAGCCTGGGTAACAAGAGCGAAACTCCATCTCAAAAAAAAAAAAAACAAAAAAAAAACTAAGAACAATGGGTGAAGGAAGGGTGGGATACTAAGCCATGGCAAGTCAGGGTGGACTGGGCTGCCCCAGACTTTGTTTATCGGGGCACAATTTATCTGCAAACCCAGAGAAGAGCTGGGGACCAGGGAGGCAAGGAGGAAACAGTGTAAACAGTGCTGGGAATATCAACTCCCTCCTGGGAGGTGGGGGCAGTGGGAGGCAGCCCTGGCTTTCTAAAAAGGGTCCTCCCTTGTTGCCATCTGGACACCATTAAAATACTTCAAAGGGTGTGAGGGACACTGAAGGCCCAGAGCTCCCACGGCTCCCACGGGCCCTATCAGGGCCACAGAGCAACAAGTAGAAATGGCAGTGGCCTGGGACAGTGCCTCGTGCCTGTAATCCCAGCACTTTGGGAGGCCAAGGCGGGAGGATTGCTCGAGTCTAGGAGTTCGAGACCAGCCTGGCAACACAGTAAGACACTGTCTCTATAATAGTAAAACAAACAAACAAAAAGAAATGGTGATATGCAGGAGAGTACCAGATAAGACCAGCATGCCCCTCCTCTGTTCTTCCATTCCCCTCTCAGAAAGGAGAAGCAGGAGCCAGTGAAGCAAATGGAATCTGTTTCATGTGGGGAACTGCTTCCGTTCACGCTGGATGGCCATACACACATGCAGCAGGGGCACCCTGATGTATGCACCCAGCAAGACAGAAACTCAGACCTAAGAGCGCTCTCACCTCAAGGCCCCCCAACACACAGATGAGCACAAGTGTAACAGGCATGAGCCTTACACGCCTGCATATAAGCACATACACCATCAGAGTCACACAAACACAGAGAGATGTGCACACACTGCACAGAGCCTCAGATACTCAGAGGTACACCCCTGCACCTCACCAAGGGTCATCACATCCATACATAGTCATATACACCCAGTGGGAAAGTCCCCCCACTCACAGATGCAAGCCTACGCCTCCACCGAAATCCCAGAGGCTGAATTCCACATGGGCATGCTCGTCTGCTGAGCTGGGAATGAAGTGCCAGACCCCGTGGCTGCTGAAAGCTCCAACCCTGGTGCAGAAGCAGAACCGGGTCGGGGCCGGCACACTTGGTTGCATCTCTCATCACTCATCTGTAAGCTCTGGTGCCAGTGGCACAAACCTTCAGGTCCCCAGTCTGTCGTGGGAAAGTCCTCTGAAAACATGGAAGGCAGAGCAGCCTAAATTAAACCCAGCAGCACAACCCCTGATTGCTCAGAGTAAACAAGTCCCTGGATAGCCAGCTCTGCAAATCTCAATGTCGTTTTAAAAGGACTGAGAAAGAATGCCTGCCCTGATGAGTCAATTACCCATCCATCAGTCAGCAAGTACAGGACACAGCTATGTGCTAGGCACCCAGGCTAGGGCCAGGTGCTGGGACATACCAAGAGGGGTCAGACACAAATGCCACCTTCAAACAGATTCCACTCTAGAGGGAGAGGCTTAAACACAAGAAATAACTGCCAAATGACTAGTGCAGAGGAGGGAAGTGAGCGCCAGTGAAGGTGGGATGCCAGGGAAGGAGAAACCACTCCCAGAGGGCGTGGTCAGAAAAGACTTCATGAAGAGGAGGAATAGGAGTTGAATGTTAACAGATGATTAGGGACTAGGCATGGTGGCTCATGCCTGTAATCCTAGCACTTCGGGAAGCTGAGGTGGGCAGATCACTTGAGGTCAGGAGTACGAGACCAGCCTGGCCAACATGATGAAACCTCATCTCTACTTGGCCTCCCAAAGTGCTGCAAACATTATCAGGCATGGTGGCAGGCGCCTGTAATCCCAGCTACTTGGGAGGCTGAGGCAGGAGAATCGCTTGAACCTGGGAGGCAGAGAGTGCAGTGAGCTGAGATCACGCCACTGCACTCCAACCTGCGTGACAGAACAAGACTCTGTCTCAAAAACAAAACAACAAATGATTAGGATTTGGAAAGGCACAGGAAAGGGAAAATGGCATCCAGATGGTGGGACTGGCATACGCAAAAGTGCAGAGGCTCCAGGTCAGGTATGGTGGCTCACACCTGTAATCCCTGCACTTTGGGAAGCCGAGTAGGGTGCATGGCTTGAGCCCAGGAGTTTGAGACCAGCCTGGGCAAGATAATGAGACCCCATCTCTACAAAAAACACAAAAATTAACTGGACATGCTGGTGGTGCCTGTGGTCCCAGCTATGCAGGAGACTGAGTCAGGAGGATTGCCTGAGCTCAAGAGTTTGAGGCTACCATGAGCTGTGATTGCACCTCTGTACTCTAGCCCCAGTGACAGAGCGAGACTCTGTCTCAAAACACACTCACACACACACACACGTGTGTGTGACAGTCCAGCCAGTGAAGATTATAATGGAGCTGAAAAACTGCTATTGCCTAGTGACATTGTGTGTAATGGGTAACTCATGTGTTTGTGGTGATGATGGTGTGAACAAACTTACTGCACTGTCAGTCCTATAAAAGTAAAGCACCACAATGATCTACGGTGCTTAATGCTTGATAACGATAATAACCAATATGTTACTGGTTTATGTATTTTACTTTTCCTGTTACTGTTATTTTAGAGCATACTCCTTCTATTTATGTGTATACATATGTATACATATTTGCATATATATGTGTGTACATATATTTATGTGTGTGTGTGTGTGTGTATATATATATATATATATATATATTTTTTTTTTTTTTTTAAGGAGTTTCACTCTTGTTGCCCAGGCTGGAGTGCAATGGTGCGATCTCAGCTCACCGTAACCTCCACCTCCCTGGTTCAAGTGACTCACCTGTCTCCGCCTCCTGAGTAGCTAGGATTACAGGCATGCACCACCATGCCTGGCTAATTTTTTTGTATTTTTAATAGAGACAGGGTTTTATCATGTTGGTCAGGCTGGTCTCGAACTCCTGATCTCAGGTGATCCACCTGCCTCAGCCTCCCAAACTGCTGGAATTACAGGACTGAACCACCATGCCTGGCCACATTTTTTTTTTTAAGACAGAGTCTCACTCTGTTGCCCAGGCTGGAGTGCAATGACAAGTTGTTGGCTCCCTGCAGACTCTGCCTCCCAGGTTCAAGCGATTATCCTACCCCAGCCTCTCAAGCAGCCAGAATTAGGTGTGCACCACCACACCTGACTATTTTTTTGTATTTTTAGTAGAGACAAAATTTCACCACGTTGGCCAGGGTGGTCTTGAACTCCTGATCTCAATTAATCTGCCTGCCTTGGCCTCCCAAAGTGCTGCAATTACAGGTGTGAGCCTCCACGCCTGCTCTACTTATGTATATGTTAAAAGTCAACCATAAAACAGCCTGAGGCAGGTCCTTCAGGAGGTATTCCAGAAGAAGGCATTGCTATCGCAGGAGATGACAGCTCCATGCGTGTTATTGCCCCAAAGACCTTCCAGTGGGACAAACTATGGAGGTGGAAGACAGTGATATTGACCATCCTGACCCTGGGTAGGCCTAGGCTAACGTGTGTGTTTGTGTCTTAGATTTAATAATAAAGTTTAAAAAATAATAAATAAAATATTTTAAAATAGAGAAAGCTGATAGAATAAGGATATAAAGAAATAAAATATTTTTTTACAGCTGTACAGTGGGTTTGTGTTTTAAGCTAGGTGTTATTGCAAAAGAGTCAACATTTTTTAAAATAATTTTTCTTTTTTTTGAGATGGAGTCTTACTCTGGTGCCCAGGCTGAAATGCAATGGCGCTATCTCAGCTCACTGCAACCTCTACCTCATGAGTTCAAACAATTCTCCTGCCTCAACCTCCTGAATAGCTGGGATTACAGGTCCGCACCACCATCCACAGTTAATTTTGTATTTTTAGTAAAGACAGGGTTTCACCATGTCATGCTGGTCTCAAACTCCCAACCTCAGGTGATCCACCTGCCTCGTCCACCCAAAGTGCTGGGATTACAGGCATGAGCCATTGCACTCTGCCAATTTTTTTTTTTTTGTAGTTTCCCCTCCTCCCCCTGGCCCCAGCCAACATTTTTAAAAAATTTAAGCTTATAAAATCTTTCGGTTTTCAGCTTGGAGGAGTACATGGTTCAACTTTCTTGTTTGTCCCAAATCCGGGTGCATCTGACACCAGCTGCCTAAATTCAACCCCAGTGAGGTCAAATTCATACACCTGGGATGCACTGGAGTGAAGTCAGTGCCATGTCTGCACTAGGTCTGTCTCTAAAAAAGGTTGGTGATGACACTGCCAAGGTAATCTGTGACTGGAAGCGTCTGAGGATTACAGTGAAACTGACCATTCAGAACAGACAGGCCCAGATTGAGGGGTACCTTCTGCCTCTGCCCTCTTCATCAAAGCCCTCAAGAAACTGCCAAGGGGCAGAAAGAAACAGGGAACTTTAAACGCAGTGGAAATAACACTTTTTTTTTTTTAGTTGAGACAGAGTCTCACTCTGTAGCCCAAGCTGAAGTGCAGTGCCACAGCCTCAGCTCACTGCAACCTCTGCCTCCTGGGCTCAAGTGATTCTGGTGCCTCAGCCTCCCTGGTAGCTGGGACTGCAGGTGCACCCCACCATGCCTGGCTAATTTTTTTTTTTTTTTTAGGTAGAGATGGGGTTTTACCATATTGCCCAAGGTGGTCACAAACTCCTGAACTCAGGCGATCTGCCCATGCCCACCTCCACCTCCCAAAGTGCTGGGATTATAGGTGTGAGCCACCATGCCCAGCCTGGAAATAACACTTTTGGATGGTCAATATTGCCCAGGCATCACTCTTTAGCCAAAGTACTCTCTGGAACCACTGAAGAGATTCTGGGGCCGGCCCAGTCTCTGGGCTGCAACGTTGATGGCCTCCATGCCCATGACGTCAGAGATGACATTAACAGTGGTGCAGAGGAATGCGCAGCTAGTTAAGAGCCACAAAGGACAATATTGTAATAAAGGATTATTTGATAACCAATAAAAATTTTATAAAGTAAAAAAGTTACAGTAAGCTAAATTTAATTTACTGAAGAAAGAAAAATATCTTTAATAAATTTAGTGCAGCCTCAGTGTTCAGTGTTTATAAAGCCTACAATAGTGTAATGTCCTAGGCCTTCACATTCACGCACCACTCACTCACTGACTCATTTAGAGCCACTTCGTGTCCTGCAAGCTCCATTTATGCTAAGTGCCCTATGCAGGTAGACCATCTTTTAATCATTTGTAACACATTTTTACTGTACCTTTTATAGGTTTAGATGTGTTCCTTTTTAACATATACTTGGGGCCAGGCACTGTGGCTCACACCTGTAATCCCAGCAATTTGGGAGGCCGAAAGGAGGGCAGATCACCTGAGGTCAGGAGTTCGAGGCGAGCCTGGCCAACACGGCGAAACACCGTCTTTACTAAAAATATAAAAATTAGCCAGGTGTGGTGGTGTGCGCCTATAATCCCAGCTACTCAGGAGGCTGAGACAGGAGAATCAGTTGAACCCAGGAGGCGAAGGCTTGCAGTGAGCCAAGATCACACCACTGCACTCCAACCTGGGAGACAGAGCAAGACTCCATCTAAAAAAAAAAAAAATTTATTTGGGCCTGGCACAGTGGCTCATGCCTATAATGCTAGCATTTTGGGAGGCCAAGGTGGGTGGATCACTTGAAGTCAGGAGTTCAAGACCAGCCTGGCCAACATGGTGGAAATCCACCTCCACTAAAAATATAAAAATTAGCTGGGTATGGTGGTGAGTGCCTGTAATCCCAACTATTCGGGAGGCTGAAGCAGGAGAATTGCTTGAACCCAGGAGGCAGAGACTGCGGTGAGCTGCAATCGCACCACTGCACTCTAGCCTGGGCAACAGAGTTAAATTCTGTCTCAAAAAAAAAAAATTTTTTTTTTTTTTTTGAGACGGAGTTTCGCTCTTGTTACCCAGACTGGAGTGCAATGGTACGATCTCAGCTCACCACAACCTCCACCTCTGGGTTCAAGCAATTCTCCTGCCTCAGCCTCCCGAGTAGCTGGGACTACAGGCACACACCACCATGCCCAGCTAATTTTTGTATGTTTAGTAGAGACAGGGTTTCACCTTGTTGACCAGGATGGTCTCGATCTCTTGACCTCATGATCCACCCACCTCGGCCTCCCAAAGTGCTGGGATCATAGATTATAGGCATGAGCCACCACACCCGGCCAAGAGAACTATTTATTTATTTATTATTATTTTGAGACGGAATTTCACTCTTGTTACCCAGGCTGGAGTGCAATGGCGCGATCTTGGCTCACCGCAACCTCCGCCTCCTGGGTTCAGGCAATTCTCCTGCCTCAGCCTCCTTAGTAGCTGGGATTACAGGCACGCGCCACCACGCCCAGCTAATTTTTTGTATTTTTAGTAGAGACGGGGTTTCACCATGTTGATCAGGATGGTATCGATCTCTTGACCTTGTGACCCACCCGCCTCAGCCTCCCAAAGTGCTGGGATTACAGGCTTGAGCCACCGACCGCTCCCAGCAAAAAAAAATTTTAATTTAATTTAAAAATAAAATTTATTTGTTTATTTTTTTGAGACAGAGTCTCACTCTGTTGCCCAGGCTGGAGTGCAGTGACACAATCTAGCTTACTACAGCCTCACCATCTTGGGCTCAAGTGATTCTCCCATCTCGGCCTCCAGAGTAGCTGGGACCGCAGGTACACGCCACTACATCTGACTAATTTTTTACTTTTGTAGAGATCAGGTCTCTCCATATTTTCCAGGCTGGTCTCGAATTCCTGGGCTCAAGTGATCCTCTTGCCTCAGCCTCCCAAGATGCTGGGCTTATAGGTATGAGCATCCGTGCCCAGCCTAGGTATGTTTAAATAACAAATACTGACCACTGTGTTACAATTGCCTACAGTATTTAGGATAGTAGCATCTGTACAGGTTTGTAGCCTAGGAGCAATAGACCATACCATGTAACCTAGGTGTGGAGTAGGCGATACCATCTAGATTTGTATGAGTACAGTCCATGATGTTCTCACAATGTTAAATTACCTAAATGATGCATTTCTCTGAATGTATCCTGGTAGTTAAGTGGCACATGACTCTGTGTGTGTGTGTGTGTGTGTGTGTGTGTAGAGAGAGATAATTTATTGTGAAATAAATATTTCCCATTTGAGAATGAGATATAAATATTTCCCATTTATTACAGGAATTGGCTCATGCAATTATGGGTTAGGAAGTTCTGCTGTCTGCAAACTGGTGGTACAGTTCAGTCTGAGTCTGAAGGCCTGAGAACCAGAGGATCCATTAATGTAAGTCCTGGAGTCCAAAGGCCTGATAACCAGAAGCTGCAATGTCTGAGGCAGGAGAAGAGACATGTCCAGCTCAAACAGAGAGAGAGAGAGAGAGAGAACTCTCTCTTCCTCTGCCTTTCTGTTGTATCCAGGCTCGATGGATTGGATGATGCCCTCCCACGTGGCTGAGCACACATCTTTACTCAGTCTACTGACTCAAATACTAGTCTCCTCCAGAAATGCCCTCACGCACACCCAGAAATAATGTTTTAGCAGCAACCTGGGCATCCCTTAGCCCAGTCAAATGGACATAAAATTAACCATCACAATAGATCATGTTATTCAATATCCTATTTTTGATGACTGAAGTTTAAAGGAACAATAAGGTTTTTTTTTTTTTTTTTTGAGACAGGGACTCACTCTGGTTACCCAGGCTGGAGTCCAGTGGTGCAATTTTGGCTCTCCACAGCCTCAACCTCCGCAGATCAGGTGATTCAGGAAGGGAAGGGAAAGGGAGGGGAGGGGAGGGAAAGGGAGGGAAGGGAAGGGAAGGGGAAAGGAAGAAAGAATATGTTCCTCTTTAAACCTCTAGTATCCCGCTGTGAAATAATGGGTGTAGACATCATCATCAATAGCTGCCAAAACCATCTAGGTAAAGGCTGCAGGGGAGTTGTTTAATAATGAATGCAAAAAATAATAATAATAATGAATGCATCCAGCTGACAACACCGGAACCCCAATAATCAATTTTAAAATCGCCAAAAGAGAGATGGCCAGACTTTACATGCTCCTAATGTAATGCAATAAAAGTGCATTGCACTTTGATTAAGAAAAAAGGAGAGGCCAGGTGCAGTGGCTCACGTCTGTAATCCCAGCGCTTTGGAGGCTGAAGTGGACAGATCACCTGAAGTCAGGAGTTCGAGACCAGCCTGGCTAACATGGTGAAACTACTAAAAGTATAAAAGACTGGCTGGGCACGGTGGTGTGCGCCTGTAATCCCAGCTACTCGGGAAGCTGAGGCAGGTGAATCGCTTGAACCAAGGGGACTGAGGTTGCAGTAAGCCAAGATCGTGCCATTGCACTCCAGCTTGGGCAACAAGAGCGAAACTCCATCTCAAAAAGAAAAAAGGAGAAAGCATACTATAAGTAAGTGTACTTAAGTTGTTATTGTGGTTATGTGTTTAAATAAACAGCCCTTGGCCAGGCGCAATGACTTACACCTGTAATTCCAGCTCTTTGGAAGGCCAAGGAGGGAGGCTTGCTTGAACTCATGAGTTCAAGACCAGCCTGGGTGACACAGTGAGACCCAATTCAAAAAATAATAATAAACAGGGCCAGGTGCGGTGGCTCACGCCTGTAATCCCAGCACTTTGGGAGGCTATGCCTGGTCTTGAACTTGAGCCTTACTTGAGCCCAGGAGTTCAAAACCAGTCTGGACAATATAGTAATACAATTTTTTTTTACAAAAAAAAATCAGCCAGATGTGGTAGCATGCACTTGTAGCACTCTTGGAGGCTGAGGTGGAAGGATCGCTTGAGCCAGGGAGGTGGAGGTTTACAGTCAACTGAGATTACACCACCACACTTGAGTCTGGGCGAAAGAACAAACTCATGTCTGGAAAAAAAAAATAATAAAAGCCTTTATCTGTTAGCGATCTAGATTGTGTAATTTTTTTTTTTTTTTGAGACTTAGTTTCGCTCTTGTTACCCAGGCTGGAGTGCAATGACGCGATCTCGGCTCACTGCAACCTCCACCTCCTGGGTTCAAGCAATTCTCCTGCCTCAGGCTCCCGAGTAGCTGGGAGTACAGGCACGCGCCACCATGCCCAGCTAAATTTTTTGTTGTATTTTTAGTAGAGACGAGGATGGTCTCGATCTCTTGACCTCGTGATCCACCCGCCTCAGCCTCCCAAAGTGCTGGGATTACAGGCGTGAGCCACCGCCCCCGGCTAGATTGTGTAATTAAAGATGAAATAATGGGCTCACTGGGACTCTGTTTAAAATGATCCGGTGGTGGCCAGGCACAGTGGCTCATGTCTATAATCCCAGCACTTTGGAAGGCCAAGGTCGGTGGATCACCTGAGGTCAGGAGTTCGAGACCAGCCTGGCCAACATGACGAAACCCCATCTCTACTAAAAACACAAAAATTATCTCGGGATGATGGCAGGCACTTGTAATCCCAGCCACTCGAAGGCTGAGGCAGGAAAATTGCTTGAACCCGGGAGGCAGAGGTTGTGGTAAGCTAAATAAAGCCACGCTGCACTCCAGCCTGGGCGACAGAGCAGGATGCAGTCTCAAAATAAATAAATAAAATGATCCAACATATGTATGTATGAAACAAGATTGACTGTATATTGATCATCATAGAAGTGGGGTGATGAGGGGAAATACTATTCTGTCTACTTTCGTTTATATCTGAAATGTTTTATAATGAAAAGTAAAGTCACAACCTCCGGTCATGATGGTATTGCAACTGAGTTAAAAGGACGAGAGGTTTTATTCCAGCCAGACAGCTTTACGTGGGAATATCCGGATGAGGGCAGTGCAGGGGTGCAGCCAGTTCCTTCAGGATGGGCAGACAGAAAGCAGGATCCCTGGAGAAATAGAAGCCGGTCCCTTCACCACAGGTGCAAACACAGGCTTCATGGCAGCAGTTTGCTGCTGACATGCACACCGCTCTCCTTCCACAGGCTGCAGCATGTGTTTGATCCTTTTATACTTTTTTTTTTTTTCCAAAACAGAGTCTGGCTCTGTCACCCAGGCTGGAGTGCAGTGGCCGATTTTGGCTCACTGCAACCTCTGCCTCCTGGGTTCAAGTCATTCTCCTGCCTCAGTCTCCCGAGTAGCTGGGATTACAGGCGTGCCCTACCACACCCAGCTAATTTTTGTATTTTTAGTAGAGACAGGGTTTCGCCATGTTAGTCAGGCTGGTCTCAAACTCCTAACCTGGTGATCTTCCCACTTCGGCCTCCCAAAGTGCTAGGATTACAGGCATGAGCCACTGTGTCTGGCCCCCTTTTCACTTCTAAAGCCAGCCACTGTTTATTTTGATCTACATTCACCTTGCCTATAAACATACGACATGGGCTTACCATGGAAGGCTCAAGGTTTTTTCTTTTCTTTGAGAAAAAAAGGATCTCTGCCTACCAGGCTGGAGTGCAGTGGCACAATCATGGCCCAATGAAGCCTCAACTTCCCCAGGCTCAGGTGATCCTCCCGCCTCAGCCTTTGGAGTAGCTAGGACTACAGGCACTCGCCACCACACCCTGCTAATTTTGTATTTTAGTAGAGATAGGGTTTTGCCATATTGCCCAGGCTGGTCTTGAACTCCTAGGTTCAAGCAATCCTCCCACCTTGGCCTCCCAGAGTGCCAGGATTTCAGGTGTGAGCCACTATACAGTGCCAAAAATAGGATTTCTTGACACATGAAAACCATGTGAAACTCAAATTTAAGTATTCATACGTACAGTTGTATTGGAACACAGCTGCCCTACGACTTACAGCTGCTTTCACACCACAGTGGTCGTGGCACAGGTTAAGTTTGCAGCCAAGCAGCCTTCAAAGCTTGAAGGGCAGGGCACGCTGGCTCATGCCTGTAATTCCAGCACTTCAGGAAATCAAGGCAGGAGAAATGCTTCAGCCCAGGAGATTAAGACCAGCCTGGGCAACAGAGTAAGACCCAGTCTCTATAAAAATAAATAAGGCCAGGTGCAGTGACTCATGCCTGTAATTCCAGCACTTTGGGAGGCCAAGGCAGGTGGACCACCTGAGGTCAGGAGTTCGAGACCAGCCTGGCCAACATGGTGAAACCCCATCTCTACTAAAAATGCAAAAAATTAGCCAGGCATGGTGGTGGGGGCCTGTAATCCCAGCTACTCGGGAGGCTGAGGCAGGAGAATCACTTGAACCTAGGAGGTGGAGGTTGCAGTGAGCTGTGATTGTGCCATTGCACTCCAGCCTGGGCAACATAGTGAAGCTTATTCTTTTTCAAAAATAAACGAAAAAGAAACAAAACTTGTAAAAGCTTGGAGGGTCCCAAGATGGATCTGAATCCACTACCTTATTGCAGTGGCTATAATTTTCAGAACTAGGGTGAAAAAGAGAGGGGAGAGCAGCCATCCTTATCTTGTTCCCAGTCTTAGGGAGAAAGCATTCAGTCTTTCACCATTCACAATGAGGTTAGCTGTCAGGTTCTTTGTAGATGCTCTATATCTAGTTGAGGTAGTTACCCTCTATTCCTAACTTGCTGAGAGTTTTTATAATAAATGGGTGTTACATTCTGTCTAGTGCTTTTTCTGCACCAACTTGTATGATTATATGATTTTTTTCTTTAGCATGTTTATATGGTGGGCTTTTTAAATATCTAAGCTCTATTTTTTTTTTTAAGACAGGGTTTCACCATGTTGGTCAGGCTGGTCTTGAAAACTCCCAGCCTCAGGTGATCCGCCCACCTTGGCCTCCAAAGTGCTTGGATTATGGATGTGAGCCACCATGCCCGGCCTGTCTAAATTCTATTGATCTCTTGATATGGAAGACTTGTTTTTTTTAACCTTCCTTTCTTGATATGGAATACTATTGATTGTTGAACCATCCCATATAGCGGGAATAAATCCTACTTGGTCACAGTATATAATTACTTTTATATTTATATTAATAATTCCCTTTTTGTTTTTTTGAGACAGAGTCTCACTCTGTCACTTAGGCTGGAGTGCAGTGGCATGATTAGAGCTCACTGCAGCCTTGACCTCTCCAGGTTCAGGTGATCCTCCCACCTCAGCCTCCAGAGTAGCTGGGACTACAGGCACGCACTACCATGCCTGGCTAATTTTTCTATTTTTTGTAGAGATGGAGTTTCACCATGTTGCCCAGGCTGGTCTCAAATTCTTGGGTTAAAGTGATCCACCTACCTTGGCCTCCTAAAGTGCTAGGATTACAGGCATAAGGCAGAGGGCAAGAGAAGAGCTGGCCACCCAGGGCCGCAGGGGAAAAGCTTCGACAACCAAAATCTCCCAAGGAAGAAAATCGCAGGGTGGGTCAGTTTGGGGACTAGCTCCCTCTGCTGGTCTGATGGGCATTTGGATGAGAAACTGGGCTAAAGGGGACCTGAGAAAGCAGGCACTTGTCCCAACATGCTTAGTGAAGAGTAGGAAGTTAAGTCTTCCAATGTGTACACCCTCCCTGTGTTCCTTATGGCACCAGCCAGAGGCCACTTTCCAAACTGCAGATAAGAAGGTGAAGAATAAAATGTATGGATTACACCTCCACGCCAAAGTAACAGGACATTCCCACAGGCAGGTCTTCACCATCGCTTACACAGTGGGGTCTGATCTTTTGGCTTCCCTGGGCCACATTGGAAGAATCGTCTTGGGCTACACATAAAATATACTAACACTGACTGAGCACAGTGGCTCAAGCCTGTAATCCCAGCAGTTTGGGAGGCTGAGGCAGGTGGGTCACTTGAGGTCAAGAGTTCGAGACCAGCTTGGCCAACAAAGCAAAACTCCATCTCTACTAAAAATACAAAAATTAGCTGGGTCTGGTGGCAGATGCCTGTAAGTCCCAGCTACCTAGGAGGCTGAGGCAAGAGAACTGCTTGAGCCTGGGAGGTGGAGTTTGCAGAGAGCCAAGATCGTGCCGCTGCACTCCAGTCTGGGCAACAGAGCAAGACTCCACCTCCCTCAGAAAAAGTAAAAAATAAAAATCAATAAAAATGTTTAAAAATACGCTAGCACTAATGATAGTTGATGAGCTAAAAAAAAAAATCACAAAAAATTCATAATGTTTTAAGAAAGTTTACAAATTTGTGCTGGGCCACATGAAAAGCTGTCCTGTGCCACATGCAGCCCCCAGACTGCAGGTTGGACAAGCTTTGCTTACAGTGTAGGCTGACGTACAGTGTAGGCTGACGGAATCTTCGGAGATGGAAACATTATGTATGTATCTGTACTGTCCAACGAGATAGCTGCTAGTCATGTGGGTATCGAATACTGAAAATATAAATAGTGTGACTAAGGAACTGAATTTTACATTTGATTTAATTATGATTAGGTTTTGTTTGTTTTGAGACAAGGTCTGGCTCTGTTGCTCAGGTTGAAGTTCAGTGACATGACCTCAGCTCACTGCCACCTCCACCTCCTGAGCTCAAGTGATCCTCCCACCTCAGCCTCCAGAGTGGCTGGGACCACAGGTGTGTGCCACCATGCCTAGCTAATTTTTGTATTTTTTGTAGAGACAGTGTTTTGTCATGTTGCCCACGCTGGTCTCAAACTCCTGAGCTCAAGTGATTCGCCTTCCTCGGCCTCCCAAAGTGCAGGATTACAGGTGTGAGCCACTGCACCTGGCCTAATTTAATTACAGTAAGTTTAAATATGAATAGCTGTAAATGAATGGTGGTTACTGGATTTGAAAATGGAGGACTAGAAGAATTCATAGAAGTGGTCATTGCACTCATCAACAAACAAAAAAGCATACGAAAATCAGAATAAAGGCCGGGCTTGGTGGCTGACGCCTGTAATCCCAGCACTTTGGGAGGCCAAGGCAGGTGGATCACCTGAGGTCAGGAGTTCAAGACCAGCCTGGCTAACATGGTGAAAACCCATCTCAACTAAAAATACAAAAATTAGCCAGGCATGATGGCAGGTGCCTGTAATCCCAGCTACTTGGGAGGCCGAGGCGGGAAAATCATTTGAACCGGGAGGTGGAGGTTGCAGTGAGCCAAGATCGCACCATTGCATTCCAGCCTGGGCAACAAAGTGAGACTTCATCTCAAAAAAAAAAAAAAGAAGAAGAAAAATCTATAGTAAAGAAAAAAGTCACTAAGACACAATAATTTGCTTAAAATTGAACCAAGGTCAAGAGCAGTGGCTCCTATCTGTAATCCCAACACTTTACGGGGCTGAAGCAGGAGAATCACTTGAATCCAGAAGTTCAAGAGCAGCCTGGGCAACATAGTGAGACCCTTGTCTCTGCAAAAAAAAAAAACAAAAATAATTTTAAAAATTAGTTAGGCCTGGTGGCATGCACCTGTGGTCCTAGCTACTCAGGAGGCTGAGGTGGAAGGATTGCTTGAGCCCAGGAGTTCAAGGCTACAGTGAGCTATGACTGAAGTCCAGTCAGGGTGACGGAACAACACCCTATCTCTAAAAAACAAATACATAAAATAAAATTGAGCCAAATGCCTCAATCCTTAAATTTGCACCAATGTGACAAGATGCTCTGTTTTCATTTTATTTGGGCTCTGTGCATGATAATTTTAAAATTCACTTTCAGCCTGGCATGATGGCTCATGCCTGTAATCCCAGCACTTTTGGAGACTGAGGCAGGATGACCACTTGAGCTCAGGAGACCAGCCTGGGCAACATAATGAGACGTCTTTTTTTTTTTTTTTTTTTTTTTGAGATGGAGTCTTGCTCTTTTGCCCAGGCTGGAGTGCAATGGCACAAAACCTCCATCTCCCAGACTCAAGCAATTCTCTGCCTCAGCCTCCCAAGTAGCTGGGATTATAGGCAACTGCCACCACACCTAACTAATTTTTGTATTTTCAGTAGAGACGGAGTTTCACCATCTTGGTCAGGCTGGTCTTGAACTCCTGACCTCGTGATCAACCCACCTCAGCCTCCCAAAGTGCTGGAATTACAGGCGTGAGCCACCGTGCCTGGCCTCGACCTCATTTCTATAAAAATAAAAAAATTAATTTAAAAAATTCACTTATGACAATAAAAAAGCAGCAAATCACAGACTGGGGGTTCAAATGAGACTCACTAACCCAGTATAGAGTGAGTTGAAAGAAAGAACACCCAGGGACAGGAATTTTGTTCACTGCTACATCCACAGTGCCTAAGAATATCCTGATCCAGCACCTTGATCTTGGACTTCTAGACTCCAGAAATGTGAAAAATACGTTTCTGTTGCCTCAGCCGCTGAGTTTATGCTATTTTATTACAGCTGCTCAAGCAGACAAACATGCTGTCCTCGCCTCTTTCTTCTTTAAGATGGTTTTCCCCTTCTCCCAGTAGAACCTGCTCTCAGCTAAAGATTCCACCTATTTCATAAGCTCCTCAGCTGATGTGATACTCTTAAGTGGGGAATCATTGGTGGAGTGGTTAAGTGTATGAGCTTTGGATTAAATACATTATGCAAATACTTAAATCTGGAGCCTGGGCAACTTAGTGAGACCCAGTCTCTATAAGAAATAAAAAAAAAAAGAAAGAAAGAAAGAAAAGAAAAATTAGGTGGGCATGGTGGTGCACACCTTTTGTCCTGGCTACTCCCAAGGCCGAGGTGGGAGGATCACTTGAGCCCAGGAGGTGGAGGCTGCAGGGAGCCATCATTGCACCACTGCACCCCAGCCTGAGCCACAGAGCAAGATTTTGTCTCAAAAAAAAAAAAAAAAAGGCTTTGGGTATGGCCAGGCTAACCCCCCACCCCCGGCCCCAAACCTCCTTTCCCTTGTGTGTGAAATGAAGATACTAGTACTTTTCCTATAAGGTTGTGAGGACGTTTCAGTGATTCCATCCATGTGAAACCTTGTGCAGCGCGGGCACTGGGTAAGAGCTCCGGAACGTGTTTCCTTTCTTCCTTCTACAAACTCAGATGCCAAGGACATGTTTACAGTTTTGCAGAAACTTGGTGAAAAGAGTGGAGCACAGTGGCTCCGCCTGTAATCCCAGCACTTTGCGGGGCCACAGCAGGCAGATCACAAAGTTGGGAGTTTGAGACCAGCCTGCCTGCCTCAGCCTTCCTAGTAGCTGGGCCTACAGGCACCCGCCACCACACCCAGCTAATGTTTTGTATTTTTAGTAGAGATGGGGTTTCACCATGTTGGCCAGGCTGGTCTCAAACTCCTGACCTCAATTGATCCACCTGCCTCGGCCTCTCAAAGTGCTGGGATTACAGGTGTGAGCTAACATGCCTGGCCAGGATTTGCTTTCTGGAGTGCTCTGCACACCCCCTCCCTGTTTGTCCTCTACTTCACTGTGCTGGAATCTTCTGTTGCCCTTTCAGGTTTACTCTCCACTCTTTCCCACTCTGCTCTGAGCCCCAGGATGTTGACCTAAGGGACACATCAATGGGCTGCCTTGTCCTTTGTCTCCCAGCTGGATCAGGGAACTGGCAGGACATCTGAGGGCAGGAGGCAGTGAGGTGTGGGTGCCTGTGTCCCAGCTCCCTCCCTATGCACGGCCCAGGCCTGAAGGTGGAAGCCTCTGTGTGGCTTACTCGCTCTTTGGATTCCAGTCATCACTTCCTTGCAGTTTCCTTTCTCTTTCCCCATCTCCAGCCCATCCCATTGTAAATCATCCCTTAATTAAACTCTCCTCAGATGACCCAGTTTGGATGACCCTGACTGATAGATCCCGGAGGACCACTAGGTCCACGTGGCCAGCCCCTTCCTGGTCCCCTGCCTGTCACTGAAGATGACAGTGTCGCTGTTCTTCAGCTGCCGCCAAGGTCTCCCCCTGCTTTGTTGCCTCTCCTGACCGACAACACACAGTATCTCTAAGCCTGAACCAACTCCAGGGGACACACCCAAGGTCACTGCAGGAGAAAAACCCCAGGCAGACTACCCTGTGGCCACTTCCTCCACTCTCCAAAACCACGGTGTGGGTAAAACTATGTTCAGATAAAACCAGGGCATCGTGAAGGAGAAATAAGCCATCTGAGAGGTTCCAGCGAGCTGGACCAGAGGAGTGGAGGCCACCTGAGACCACCGGAAGGCCTTACAATTTGTCCTGAAGCTGATCGTAACTAGGATCGTTACCAGAAAGAGGTCCTGATCCAGACCCCAAGAGAGGGTTCTTGGATCTTACAGTAGAAAGAATTCCAGGTGAGTCCATAGAATTAACAAGTTTATTAAGAAAGTAAAGGAATAGGCCAGTCACAATGGCTCACACGTGTAATCATAGAACTTTGGGAGGCCAAGGCAGGCTGATCATGAGGTCAGGAGTTTGAGACCAGCCTGGCCAACACCATGAAACCCCATCTCTACTAAAAATACAACAACAAAAAAATTAGCCAGGCGTAGTGGCGGGCACCTGTAATCCCAGCTACTTGGGAGGCCGAGGCAGGAGAACTGTTTGAACCCAGGGGACAGAGGTTACAGTGAGCCAAGATCGCACCACTGCACTCCAGCCTGGGTGACAGAACAAGACTCGTCTTGAAAAAAGAAAGAAAGAAAGAATGGCTACTCCAGGCCAGGTGGTTCGGTGACTCACACCTGTAGTCCCAGAAATTTGGGAGGCCGAGGTGGACAGATCACCTGAGGTCAGGAATTCAAGACTAACCTGACCAACAGAATGAAACCCTAACTTTACTAAAAATATAAAAATTACCTGGGTGTGGTGGTGGGCGCCCATAATCCCAGCTACTCGAGTGCAAGCAATTTTTGTTCCTCAGCCTCCCAAGCAGCTGGGATTACAGGCATGCACCACCACACCTGATTAATATTTGCATTTTTAGTAGAGACAAGGTTTCACCATGTTAGCCAGGCTGGTCTCCAACTCCTAACCTCAGGTGATCCGCCCACCTCAGCCTTCCAAAGTGTTGGGATTACAGGCATGAGCCACTGCACCTGGCCTGGATCTATATATTAATGTGTGGCTGGGCAGGCCCAAGGGCATGTCTGGCTTCTCCTGTTTCTGCAGCTCCAGACTTGAGGTCTCATCCTGTGCTGATATTACATGTGATCTTCTTACACCACTGTGCTGATGCCCATGAAGCAAAGAAAACTGCTTATGGGCAAATGCACTGCACACACAGCACAGTAAAGTTATTTAATATTTGCATGCATTCCGATGTTACAGTTAACTCCTGCAACAGGTGTTTATTGAGCAGGTATGCTGATCTAAAGGAAGAAGATGAGGCACAAACATAATTTTTAAAAGTTTTCTTGGCTGAGCATGGTGGCTCACGCCTGTAATCCCAACACTTTGGGAGGCCGAGGTGGGCGGATCACTTGAGGTCAGGAGTTCGAGACCAGCCTGGCCAACATGGGGAAACCCCGCCTCTACTAAAAATATAAAAATTAGCGGGTGTGGTGGCACGCGCCTATAATCCCAGCTACTCAGGAGGCTGAGGAAGGAGAATCAGTTGAACTCGGAGGGTGGAGGTTGTAGTGAGCCAAGATCAAGCCACTGCACTCCAGCCTGGGTGACAAAGTTTTGCTCTGTCTCCAAAAAAAAGAGTTTTCTTGAGCCAAAGTGAGAACAGCTGCCCAGGAAACACTTCAAAGTTGCTTTGGGAAAGTGCTCTGCTTGGCTTTTGTTACAAGTAAGTTGTTGTTTTTGTTTTGTTTTGTTTTTATTAGACACAGGGTCTCACTCTGTCACTCAGGCTGGACTGCAATGGTGGAATCATAGCTCACTGTGGTCTCCTGGACTCAAGTGATCCTCTTGGGCTTCAGCATCCCAAGTAGCTGGGATTACATGCATGTGCTGCCATGGCATGTGCCTGGCTAATTTTTTTTTTTTTTTTTATTTTAGAGATGGGATCTTGCTATGTCACACAGGATTGTCTGAAAACTCCTGGGCTCAAGCAATTCTCCTGCCTCAATCTCCCAAAGTGTTAGGATTACAGGTGTGAACCACTATCTTCAACCACAAGAAGATTTTTTTTTTTTTGAGACAGAGTCTCGCTCTGTTGCCCAGGCTCGAGTGCAGTGGTGCGATCTCAGCTCACCCCAACCTCCACCTCCCAAGTTCAAGCAATTCTCCTGTATTTTTAGTAAAGAAGTGGTTTCACCATGTTGGCCAGGCTGGTCTCGAACTCCTGACCTCGTGATCTGCTCACCTCGGCCTCCCAAAGTGCTGGGATTACAGGTGTGAGCCACCGCCACAGGTAGATTTTTAAAGGCAAAAGGGAAGGAGTGAGGCTGATGTAGAGTTCTTTAACAGGAATTTTTATTTGTTTACACAAATAACTGGTTAGTGATTGGCTATACATTGCAGAGCTATAGGGTATGAGTCACGGTGTCCAGCATATGGCACTTTCAGGTGAATTTTATGTTTGCTTGGTATCAGCTGGTCTAGAGCTCACATAATGAGTGGCTCAGAGAGGTAGTTACTCAGCTCATGGGGTGGAGGGAGATGTGGCTGCTGTTGGATTGCAATGCCTCTCTGGGCTGGATCAAAAAAAGTTCCTTTTATTTCTTTTTTCTTTTCTTTTCTTCTCTTTTTTTTTGAGAAAGGGTCTCACTCTGTCACTCAGGCAGTGGCACACTTACAGCCTCGATCTCCTTGGGCTCAGCTGATGCTCCTGACTCAGCTTCCCTAGTAGCTGGAACTATAGGCATGCACCACCATACCCATCTAATTTTTTTTATGGTTTTTGTAGAGACAGGATCTTACTATATTGTGTAGGCAGGTCTTGAACTCCTGGGCTCAAGCGATCTCCCCGACACAGCCTCCCAA
Source organism: Callithrix jacchus (assembly GCF_049354715.1). NCBI lineage: Eukaryota > Metazoa > Chordata > Mammalia > Primates > Cebidae > Callithrix > Callithrix jacchus. Next base: position 38,876,451 of record NC_133514.1, read on the forward strand.
AGTGCTGGGATTATAGGCATGAGCCACCGCTCCCAACCAAAAAGTTTCATTTATTTCTCAGCTACTATGTGCCAAGAGCTGTTCTACCCTTTGAAGTCCTTGCTCATATAGAATGGGTCTTCTCTTGGAGGAGATGAAAAAAAATCCTAGAGCAGTTGGTAGTTGTCCAAACTATTGCAGTGGGAAGGAGATAATTCAAAAGAATATTAAAGACTGAGCACAGTGGCTCACACCTGTAATCCCAGCACTTTGGGAGGCCAAGGCGGTAGATCACCTGAGGTCAGAAGTTTGAGACCAGCCTGGCCAACATGGTGAAACTCCATCTCTACTAAAAATACAAAAAATTAGCCAGGCGTGGTGGTAGGCATCTGTAGTCCCAGCTACTTGGGAGGCTGAGGCAGGAGAATCGCTTGAACCTGGGAAGGGGAGGTTGTGGTGAGCCAAGATCTCACCATTGCACTCCAGCCTGGGCAACAGAGTGAAACTCTGTCAAAAAAAAAAAAAAAAAGAATATTAAGCCTAGGATGTGGTAAAAATTGCAGACCCTACTCTGAGCCACTAGATTTTATGTAAAGCCTTGAGCCCATGGAGCTGTTACAGGTAGCTAGGCAGGCATGAGCGGGGCAGGAGAGGGCTCTCTCTCTCCCTACCCACTAGGAATGTAGGGTGATGGTTTGGCAATTATCACATTGCCTCTCTAGAATGATAAACTGGCAGCCAGCACCAGGGAGAGGACATTTCCTGATCACTCACACCTGTGGCACTAAAGTGTAATGGAATGCAGAGGTCAGGGAAAAGCAACTTCCTGAGCATGCACACTAAGAGAAAAAATGGTGGGGCCAGGCGCAGTGGCTCATGCCTATAATCCCAGCACTTTGGGAGACTGAGGCAGGTGGGTCACCTGAGGTCAGGAGTTCGAGACCAGCTTGGCCAACAGAGTGAAACCCCATCTCTACTAAAAATACAAAAGTTAGCTGGGTGTGGTGGTGCATGCCTGTAATCCCAGCTACTCAGGAGGCCGAGGCAGGAGAATTGCTGGAACCTAAGAAGTAGAGGTTGCAGTGAGTTGAGATTGAGCCGTTACACTCCAGCCCAGGCTGACAACAGTGAGACTCCCTTCGAAAAAAAAAAAAAGGTGGAATATGACCTTCCAGGAGTACTCCACCAGAAAAAGGAAGAAAGCCTCAGATGGACATGTGTACAACTTCCTAAATACACTGCGCATGCTCACTTCCCCAGGGTAAGGAGGGCACTGTGCTTGCAGGCAGCCCACCCTAAGGGAAGAATCATGGGAAAGGGCCTATGAAGTCCTAGGATCAAGGTTAAACACCATGCTTGTTCTTCAATTCACCCACTTGAGTCTCTCCCAGTCTCTCTCTCTCTCCTGTTCTAAAGCCATTTTTTTTTCCTTTCTTTCCACTTCCCCAAAAAGGATTTTAGGCTTACTCACCCCTAAAATAAACCCCCACCCTTTTTTGCCTAATGCTTGAAACTTTTGATGCTTTTATGGTCAGAAATCTCTCCCTACTGAAATAGTTCCCCTTCCCCTCTGACAATGGTCAGTTTTTCACACTGCAAGAAATCCTTATGAACAGCATCTCTCCTTAGTAGCTTTGGATTTTTTTTTAATGAAAGAAAGAAAGAAAGTGAAAGAGAAAAGAGGGAGAGAGAAAAGGAGTCTTGCTCTATTGCCCAGTCTGGAATGCAATCTAAAAGTAGGTATTAAAAACCTCTTTTAGGGGCCGGGCGCGGTGGCTCACGCCTGTAATCCCAGCACTTTGGGAGGCTGAGGTGGGTGTATCACGAGGTCAAGAGATTGAGACCATCCTGGTCAACATGGTGAAACCCCGTCTCTACCAAAAAAAATACAGAAAATCAGCTGGGCATGGTGGCGCATGCCTCTAATCCCAGCTACTCAGGAGGCTGAGGCAGGAGAATTGCCTGAACCCAGGAGGCGGAGGCCGCGGTGAGCCGAGATGGCGCCATTGCACTCCAGCCTGGGTAACAAGCGCGAAACTCCGTCTCAAAAAAAAAAAAAAAACCTCCTTTATGCTGATAATTGTGTAAAGCCATTTTAAATAAACTTCCACTCCTGCTCTGAAACTTGCCTTGGTCTCTTTTTCTGCCTTATGCCCCTCAAATTCTTTCTGTTTTTATGACTTTATATTCCTTTTTTTTCGACTTTTAAATTTAGGAATACATGTGCAGGATGCGAAGGTTTGTTACATAGGTAAGCATGTACTATGGTGGTTTTCTGCACAGATCATTCCATCACATAGCTATTAAGCCCAGCATCCATTAGCTATTCTTCTTGATTGTCTCCCTCCCTCTACCCTCTGAATTCCCTTTTCTGAGGTATCTCTACTAAAAACACCAAAAATTAGCCTGGCATGGTGGCACATACCTGTAATCTCAGCTACCTGGGAGGCTGAGGAACGAGGTTTGTGGTTGGTGTTCACTTATCAGGCAAAAAAGGTGGAGGCTGCAGTGAACCAAGATCACCCCACTCCAGCCTGGGTGATAGAGCAAGACTCTGTCTTAAAAAAAAAAAAAAAAAGGCCGGGCGCCATGGCTCACGCCTGTAATCCCAGCACTTTGGAAGGCGGAGGCGGGCGGATCATGAGGTCAGAAGATCGAGACTATCCTGGCCAACATAGTGAAACTCTGTCTCTACTAAAAATGCAAAAAAAATAGCTGGGCATGGTGGCGCATGCCTGTAGTCCCAGCTACTCGGGAGGTTGAGGCAAAAGAATTGCTTGAGGCGGGACGCGGTGGCTCATGCCTATAATCCCAGCACTTTGGGAGGCCGAGGCAGGTGGATCACGAGGTCAAGAGATCAAGACCATCCTGGTCAACAAGGTGAAACCCTGTCTCTACTAAAAATACAAAAATTAGCTGGGCATGGTGGTGCGTGCCTGTAGTCCCAGCTACTCGGGAGGCTGAGGCAGGAGAATTGCTTGATCCCAGGAGGTGGAGGTTGCAGTGAGCCGAGATCGTGCCATTGCACTCCAGCCTGGGTAACAAGAGTGAAACTCCGTCTCAAAAAAAAAAAAAAAAAAAAAAAAAAGCTTTGGTTCCTAGGCCCAGAACAAACACCATTAATGAGTAATCCCCCTTCCCCGCCCGGCCCCCAGAGGGCCATGTGGGACAAAGTTTACATGAGTAATCAACTATTTAGAGTAGAGACAAAGGAATGTGAGGTAAACCGACTTAACTGGGGAAGCTTCTATTATCACTAATCTTCACCCTATGACCTAATGCTCTAAGGTAAGGACCAGCTAGCTGCCTTCAGTCTGTCCCATTATTACAAGTTACTGAAAACCTTTCCGCCTTCCAAAAGGTTTGAGACTATAGTCTTTTTTTTTTTTTGAGACAGAGTCTTCGTTGCCAGGCTTGAGTGTAATGGTGCGATCTCAGCTCACTGCAACATTCGCCTCCTGGGTTCAAATGATTCTCCTGCCTCAGCCTCCTGAGTAGCTGGGACTACAGGTGTGCACCACCATGCCCAGCTAACTTTTGCATTTTTAGTAGAGATGGGGTTTCACCATGTTGGCCAGGATGGTCTTGATCTCTTGACCTCGTGGTCCGCTCGTCTAGGCCTCCCAAAGTGCTGGGATTACAGGCGTGAGCCACCGCACCCAGCCAAGACTATAATCTTAGAACTTCCCTAATATTTCCCTTAATATTTTGCCAACCACCCTGAGTGAACCCAACAGTTATACAGCCTTTTTGTTAGGGGAAAGGGAAGTGGGGAAGTGTGGATGATTTTAGGAGGGTTCTAAAGATTTTTAAGAAAATTCAGGCCGGGCACGGTGGCTCACACCTGTAATCCCAGCATTTTGGGATGCCAAGGTGGTCAGATCATGAGGTTAGGAGATGGGTTTCCCCATGTTGCCCAGACTGGCCTCAAAGTTCTGGGCCCAAGCAATCCTCTTGCCTCAGCCTCCTAAAGATCTGGGATTACAGGCATGAGTCACCGCGCCTGGCCTAGATATATATTTAAAAGGTCTTTAGGTGTTTTTCTCTCTGAATTCTGTTTTCTTCATGTGTTTCTGTCCGTCTCTCCTTCCTCTTGTCACCCTCTGCTGCCTGAGGGATGTTAAATATTTCTAACAGCCAGGTACAGTGGCTTACACCTGTAATCCTAGCCTTTTGGGAGGCCAAGGTGGGTCGATCACAAGGGCAGGAGTTCAAGAACACTCTGGCCAATATGGTGAAACCCCATCTCTACCAAAAATACAAAAATTAGCCGGCGTGCTGGCGGGTGCCTGTAGTCCCAGCAACTTGAGAGGCTGAGGCAGAAGAATCGCTTCAACACGGGAGGAAAAGATAGCAGTGAGCCGAGATCGCACCACTGCAATCCAGCCTGGGCAACAGAGCCAGACTCCATCTCAAAAAATAATAATAATAATAATAAATTTCAAACAGCTTGGGAGTCCTTAAAGAAAACAGAGAAGATGCCAGACTTCTTTTTAGGAGAAGCCCCTGTTTTTCCTTATGGAACCCCAAAGGGTAAACAGACAAGTTCCTCTCAGATCTTAACCTGCTGGCTTTTGTATCGAGTTACCTGCCCTTTTTTTTTTAACCTGGCTAATTTTTGTATTTTTAATAGAGACAGGGTTTCACCATCTTAGCCAGACCAGTCTTGAACTCCTGACCTCATGATCCACCCCCCATCGGCTTCCCAAAGTGCTGGGATTACAGGCATGAGCCACCGTGCCTGGCCTATAATGTATTTTTCTTAACCCAGTATACTCAAAATATTATCAGTTCAACATATAATCAATATAGAAACAAATTATTCAGGTATTCTACATTTTTTTTTTCACGCTAAATCTTTGAAATATTGTGTATGTTAAACTTGTGGCAGTTTGGACTGGCCACCTTTGGAGTGCTCAGTGTGTACCTGTGGCTAATGGCTACTGTGTTAGCCACTGTAGGTCAAAGTTTAGCTCAAGAGTGACAGAGGCGCGGTGGCTCATGCCTATAATCCTAGCACTTTGGGAGGCTGAGGCATGTGGATCACGAGGTCAGAAGATCGAGACCATCCTGGTTAACAGTGAAACCCCATCGCTACTAAAAATTAAAAAAATTAGGTGGCAGGCACTGGTAGTCCCAGCTATTCAGGAGGCTGAGGCAGGAGAATCACTTGAACCCAGGAGGCAGAGATTGCAGTGAGCCGAGATTGTACCACTGCGCTCCAGCCTGGGCAACAGAGCAAGGCTCCGTCTAAAAAAAAAAAAAAAAAAAAGTGAGACCAAACTCAACAGCTCTCCCCATCTCGGACCTTGCCCTCCTTGGCCCATCCCAAAACTCCAATGGCCACTAGTTATCGTTCCAAAAAAACAACTCTAATCATGTCATTCCCCCGCTTAAAAGAGTTCTGATGTCTCCTGCCTCTCTAAGACAACGTCCAAGCACTTTGACATGATTTGAAAAACTCAACGACCTGACCCCAATTTCCTTTTTGAAAAATTATTACGTATTTTTTAGAGATAAGGTCTCTGTCCAAGGAGGAGTGTAGTGGTGTGATCACAGCTCACGGGAGCCTCCAACTTCTGGGCTCAAGCAATCCTCCAGCCTCAGCTTCCTAAGCAGCTGGGATTACAGGTGCATCACCCAATTTCCCTTTCGAACCGTCCTCTCTTCTTCACCCTCTTCCCCACAACATGTGCACACAATGATAGGAACTTCTCAAACCCAACAAGTTTTTCCATCCTCGGTCCTTCTTGCATTTTTCTCTCTCCCCTTGAACATCATCCATGCATGCATCCATTCATCCAGCAAAGAGTACCTACTAAACATCCGTCAATTCAACCAAGAAGTACCTACTAAACCTCAGGCAGTGGCGTGGGTATTGGACCCAATTCAGGGGCTATCGGGAAACCTTTTGGACAAACTATTACTCCTCCCCTACGCGTCCCCCCTCCCGGCCGCCCCCAACTCTAAATTTAGCTCCCAGGACGCTGCTGGTTGGTTCACTCCTCCCACCCCTTCTCTTCCTCTCTAAAGGCCAGGAGCGGAATTGTTAGTCCCTCCACACCCATCCCCATCAAGGTCAAGAAATTGAGGTGGGGTGAGCATGACCAGTCAATCCCACTTTCTCATCTGAGGAACTGAGGCAACGAACAGGGAGTGCCAAAGGGTACACCCGGCCTGAAGTCTTAATGCAGAAACCGGGCCTTCCTGCAGTGGGCCGGGTCAGCTCGGATCTCCGCGCGGTCCTGAGTCACCGCCCCCAACCCAGACAAGGATTAACATAGGCGAGCTATTCCGCCCGCCACCCAACCCGGGTCCCTGCCAGAGTGGCGCCGAGGGACCCGAGAGCGGAGGAGCAGTCGCTGGGGGGCGGTATGGAGGAGCCCGTGAGCAGGCGGGCGTGGATCGGGGGGCGGCAGGAGAATCCACGTGCAAGCAGCGGCCTGGAGCTGGGTGGGGCTGCGGCGCGGACTACAAATCCCAGGGGCGTGGGCCTGGAGAGGCGGAAGGGGCGTCCTGGGGCGGGGCGGGCCGGGGCGAGGCGGAGCGAGGCTGCAGGCGCGGGAGGGCAGGGAGAGGTTCGCGGTTGCAGCGCACAGGAGACCATGTCCGGGGGCAGCAGCTGCAGCCAGACCCCAAGCCGAGCCATCCCCGCCACTCGCCGGGTGGTGCTCGGCGACGGCGTGCAGCTCCCGCCCGGGGACTACAGTACGACCCCCGGAGGCACGCTCTTCAGCACCACCCCGGGAGGTAGGCGCTGGCTCGGGGACGCCGCGTGCCGGCTCCCGGGAGGGCGGGAGGATTGGGAATCGCGGATCGGACCGGGCGTCCAGGCTAAAGGGTGCTGTGGCTGGGAAGAACGGAGAAGGGGCGTCGGGGAGACAGCGAGGGTCATGGAAGTGACCGCCCGGCTGTCCTCCGAGTGCGTCGTCCAGACCGGAGCTGCAAACTGCCCCGTTCGTTTCCTCTTTCTGTTAGGTGTCAGACAGCTGACACCTAACTAACAAGCACGCCTCCAGGACTGCCACGTGCCGAGCTGTGCTGCCCCTTGTGGATGTTGGGGGCGCTCCCCAGGCGGGATAGGGCGGGGTCAGTGTGGCCCACGATCCAAGAAAGGCTCGGCCTGGTGTTTTTATGGGATGAGTTGGGATAAATTTATTATTTATCTGTTGGGATAAATGATTTCTACAGGGCCCTGATTTTTTCCCGAGGCACCCCTAGTTTTGCGTTGGACACTCGCGCTCTGACGGAGGTTTGGGTCTGCGGGTGCTCCCCTGCTCCAGCAGCACCTCCCGGGCACCTGTGGCACGTTCCCCATTTATGCAAGTGAGATCTCCGCGGAGGGGCCTGTCGCCACGGGCCGGGCTGTGCAGAAAAGCACGTTCTTCTGTCCGGGGGGAGGAGGAGGCACCGTGTGACCTCCCTGGGAGAGGATGAGGAAGAGGAAGCTGAGCTGGCACGGGTGGGGTGGACAGCCTCGGGCTGCCCTCAGGAACCTGGCATTCCCTCCCAGCCCCGGAGCCGCAGCGCACAGGCGCTGATGAAACCTACGCTCCTGTTTGCATGATGAAATAAATCCTCGTGGCTCACCACTTCGGTCCCATCCTTGCACTGCCCCCACTCCTTTTGCTCCTCTGCCTCCATCCTCCTCCACGCTGCTTTCCAAACTACTGGAAAACGCGACAGATCCCGGCGCTTGGCTCGGTGGCGGTGGGGGCCAAATGCTTATTTTCTCAGGCAGATTCTGCCCCACCGGCAGCAAGCACAGCCGGATCCGAGGTCCTCTGCCGTTCGATCCAAAACATACACTGTTAGAACGGTTAGGGATCTTGTCCAACTCTGCCGCCTGTTCTACAGAGCCAGGCACTGAGGCCTCAGAGCTGGAACACGTGTCCATTGTCACACCGTTTTCCCAGATTGGGCAAGAAATAGCAACCAGGCAGAGAAAGGAGGAATGCTTCCTCTTCTGTTAGAAATGATCCGAGGAGAAGCTTGCAGGCGCTCTTGTTGCCACTCCCGACTCATCCTCTTTCACTTGTAGTCCATGCTGTTCTCCTTTGTCTCTGTCACAATGGTCTACCAGGCCAATTCCTGACACTTTTGGAGTTCTTTCAACTGAGGGGGTAAGTGTCTGCTGGATTCGTTCAGGGTGGGCCCTGAGGCTGGCCTGAAGGAACAGGGAGCCTCTTTTTGCACCCTTTGTTGCTGGATTGTTGGGTCAAATTAGAAGCCAGGGATACTGTTTATAGGCACTTCTGGCCGAGGTACCAAGATTCATGCCTGTAATCCCAGCATTTTGGGGAGGAGCCAAGGCAGGAGAATTGCTTTAGGCCAGGAGTTCAAGACCAGCCTGGGCAACATAGTGAGATGCCATCTCTACAAAAAAAAAACAAACAACAACAAAAAGAATGTTGTCCTAGCTACTCCAGAGGCTGAGGCCAGAGGATCGCTTGAGGCCAGGAATTGGAGGCTGTGGTGAGCTATGATTGACCACTGCAGACCTTATCTCTAAAATAAATAATAAATGTAAAATATAGGAACTTTGAATCCACTTTTCACTTTGGATTGGGAAGTGGAGAGTAGTCAGGGGGCTGACAGCAAATCCCACTCACTTTGAAGGTCTTTAGCAGTAGCAGGAAGGGAGAAGGGGCTTCTGCATTGGGACATGGCATATGTTTCTGAGATTACTGGAAGAAGCTAGCAGTGCCAGGAACCTAAAGCCAGCTCACTCTTTGGGGCGGCCTGTGGAGCAGGTACAGCTCCCAGTCCCTAAGCCAGGGAAATCCGGCTTACTTCTACTAAAGTCAAGCAAGCCTGGTCAGCCTCGATTAGCCAAGGTGTGGACTCTTCCTCCAAAGCCCACCTTAGCCCACTTCTGCCAGGGCAGAGAAGCTGAAATGGTCACATCCTGGGACCCTTTGGCTCCAGACCAGAATACTGCCTCTCACTCTTCCAGGTGCATAAGGATAACTGGGGTCTTCATTTAAGGTATATTCTGATTCTGTAGGTGGGGGTGGGGACTAGATTCAGCATTTCTTTTCTTTCTTTCTTTCTTTTCTTTCTTCCTTCCTTCCTTTCTTTTTTTTTTTTTTTTTTGAGACAGGGTCTCCTCTGTCGCCCAGGCTGGAATGCTGTGGTGCGATCTTGGCTCACAGCAACCTCCACCTCCTGGGTTTAAGCGATCCTCCCACCTCACCTCCCTGATACCTGGGACAACAGGCACATGCCACCCATGCTGGCTAATTTTTGTATTTTTTGGTAGAGACGGATGTTACACCATGTTGGGCAGGCTGGTCTTCAACTTCTGACCTCAAGTGATCTGCCCGCCTCTGCCTCCCAAAGTGCTGGGATTACAGGCGTGAGTCACCATGCCCAGCCTAGAGTCAGCATTTCTAACTAGCTCTCAGTGAGTAGTGCACATACCACACTCTGAGTACTCAGGAATTAGTGGAACATCACTTCCCTTACCTTTCAGATCTCTGGAGTCTGGGGGGAAAAAAGATGGTTCCATTTGAGATAAATTTTGAAGTTGGGTTCAGCATCCATCTCTAAATCATGGTGTGGAAAGCTGGGCTTTTGATAGAGTGTCTGCACCTGCTTACTTAGAGGGACTGTCAGCTTCTCAGGAATGGAGTAAATGCCCACCAATCACTCCTGCTGGGAATAGCCCTCAAGTGATTGTCCGTGGGTGGAAAGAAGCAGGCGTTGGGTTGAACTATCCCCATTTCTATAACTCCAGTTTGCTTTCTGTTTTGTTTTTTTTTTTTAACCTGAGATAAGGTCTTACCCTGTCACCCAGGCTAGAGTACAGTGGCATGATCCTAGCTCACTACAGTCTCAAACTCCTGGGCTCAAGTGATCCTCCTGCCTCAGCCTTGTAAGTAGCTGGGACTATTGGCACGTGCCACCATGCCCTGCTAAATTTTAAATTTTTTTGTAGAGGGGGGATCTCTCTGTGTTGCTCAGGCTGGTTTCAAACTCCTGGGCTCAACCAGTCCTCCCACCTCGGCCTCCCAAACTGCTGGAATTACAGGGATGAGTCACTTCTCCTGGCCTCCAGTTTGCTTTTCATGGTCATTAACCATTTGCACACTGAGGCCCTGCTCTGAGGTTAGCTGTCTGGAGTACTTAAGAGAATTTTGCCAAAGGGAGTGTCATGTATGAATATTTGAGTCTGTGGAGTCTTGGAAATATCCAGCAATACCGTAAACTGCCCATTAGCCAGTAGAACCTTTGAGTGGGTCAGAAAGAAACCTTCCCTCATCAGTCTCCCCATTCCCAGCTCCACGTTACCTCTTTGCCTCCGAAGCCTACAAACAGGGTTGGATGGCAGTCCTGCCTAAGACCTATGCCTGGATAAGGTGAATCAGAGGTGAGCAGGTAGGGCTGCAGGTGTTAATGGCACCCTGTTTGGTTAAGCAAACAAGGTCTGTGCCCAGGAAGCTTACCTTGGAACAGCTCCCAGGTCTTTGGACATGAAACAGTGCTGGGAAGAGGGGGACGTAGACTGGGCCCCAAAGCCACAGCACAGCCCATGTCCTGAGGCCGTAGTCACATAGAGGAAGTTATTATTAAGGATCGGTTAAAAGAGGGAAGAAGTTATTATTAAGGATCGGTTAAAAGAGTCTGGACATTAAATGCAGTGAGGGAGAAACAATGGGCCCTCTTCTCACATTGACCTGAGCTTCCTTTTAAAGTGTTTGAGGGAGCTGGGTGCAGTGGCTCGCTCCTGTAATCCCAGCTACTAGGAAGGCTGAAGCAGGAACATTACTTGAGGCCAGGAGTTTGAGACCAGCCTGAGTAACATAGTGAGACTCTGTCTGTGTAAATTAAATAAATAAAATTTTTTTAAGTGTTGGAAGCATTCCACACTGTGTCCCTAATTAAACATTTGGTGGGGGGTTCCTGGTGTAGAGCATCCCAAACTCCCTCCAGTGCTCAGACTCCTTGTTTTTTTTTTTTTTGAGGCAGAATTTTGCTCTTGTTACCCAGGCTGGAGTGCAATGGCGCTATCTCAGCTCACCGCAACCTCCGCCTCCTGGGTTCAGGCAATTCTCCTGCCTCAGCCTCCCAAGTAGCTGGGATTACAGGCGTGCACCACCATGCCCAGCTAATTTTTTGTATTTTTAGTAGAGACGGGGTTTCACCATGTTGACCAGGATGGTCTCGATGTTTGTTTATTTTTAGATGGAGTTTTACTCTTGTTGCCCAGGCTGGAGGGCAGTGCCACAATCTTGGTCACTGCAACCTATGCCTCCTGGGTTCAAATGATTCTCCTGCCTCAGCCTCCTGGCTAGCTGGGATTACAGGCATATACACCATGCCCAGCTACTTTTTGTATTTTGATTAGAGACAGGTTTTACCATGTTAGTCAGGCTGGTCTCCAACTCCTGACCTCAGGTGATCTACCCGCCTCGGCCTCCCAAAGTTTTGGGATTACAGGCATGAGTCACCATCCCCAGCCTTACTATTTTACTATTTTAGTTTATTTTTGAGGCCGAGTCTCACTCTGTTGCCCAGGCTAGAGTGCAGTGGCATGATCTCAGCTCACTGCAGCCTCCACCTCCCAGGTTCAGGTTGATTCTCCTGCCTCAGCCTCCTGGGTAGCTGGGATGACAGGCACATACCACCATGCCCAGATGATTTTTTTTTTTCCCTCGAGACAGAGTCTTGCTCTGTTGCTCAGGCTGGAGTGCAATGGTACAATCTCAGCTCACTGCAACCTCTGCCTCCTGGGTTCAAGCAATTCTCCTGCCTCAGCCTGCCAAGTAGCTGGGATTAGAGGTGCACACAACCATGACCAGCTAATGTTTTGCATTTTTAGTAGAGATGGGGTTTCTCCATGTTGGTTAGGCTGGTCTCAAACTCCTGACCTTGTGATCCGCCCACCTCAGGCTCCCCAAGTGCTGGGATTACAGGCATGAGCCACTTCGCCCAACCTATTTTATTTTCTTTTTGAGGTAGAGTCTTGTTCTGTCACCCAGGTTGGAGTGCAGTGGCACCATCTCGACACACTGCAGCATCTGCCTGCTAGGTTCAAGCAATTCTCCTGCCTCAGCCTCCCAAGTAGCTGGGACCACATACCCAGCTACATTTTTGTATTTTTAGTAAAGACAGCATTTCACCATGTTGGCAAGCTTTGTCTCAAACTCCTGGCCTTAAGTGATCCACCCACCTCAACCTCCCAAAGTGCTGGGATTACAAGCATAAGCCACCACATCTGGCCAGGCTCCTTGTTTTTGTTTTTATTTTTATTTTTTGAGACAGAATCTTGTCCCGTCACCCAGGCTGGAGTACAATGGTGTGATCTTGTTTTGCTTTGTTTTTTAGTGTTTTTTTTTTTTTTTTGAGATGGAGTCTTGCTCTGTTGCCAGGCTGGAGTACAGTGGCAAAATCTCAGCTTACTGCAACCTCCACTTCCCAGGTTCAAGCTATTTCCCTGCCTCCACCTCCCAAGTAGCTGGGACTACAGGCACGCACCACCACACCCAGCTGATTTTTTGTATTTTAGTAAAGATGGGATTTCACCATGTTGGCCAGGATGGTCTCAATCTCCTGACCTAATGATCCACCCACCTCCGCCTCCCAAAGTGTTGGGATTAGAGGCATGAGCCACCGTGCCTGGCCTTTAATGGCATGATCTTGGCTCACTGCAACCTCTGCCTCCTGAGTTCAAAGCAATTCAGCTTCCCAAAGTGCTAGGACTATAGCCATGAGCCACCATGCCTGGCCCTCTATTTCTTTATTATTTGAAAGGAGAAGCCAGGTGCAGTGGCTCACACCTGTAATCCCAGCACTTTGGGAGGCCGAGGCAGACAGATACCTGAGGTCATGAATTCGAGACCACCTTGGCCAACATGGTGAAACTGTGTATCTACTAAAAACACACAAAAAAATAGCCAGGCCTGGCAGCAGGAGCCTGTAATCCCACCTACTCAGGAGGCTGAGGCACAAGAATCACTTCAACATGGTAGGCGGAGGTTGCAGTGAGTCGAGATCATGCCATTGTACTCCAGCCTGGGTGACAAGAGTGAAATTTTGTCTCAAAAAAAAAAAAAAGGAAGAGTTTGATTTTTTTTTTTTTCTTCCTAAAAGAGCAAAAAAAGCCCTTCAATTACCAAATTTTGGGAAAAAGTCGGCAGAGCAGTGCCATATTTATCCATTGGCATAAAGTAGTGAGGCATTTCCTCATATGGACCTTTATTTTAATGTTCTGGAAGATGAGTTAGGAAGGCACGGCAACATTTTCTGTTCTTTTTTTTTGTTTTGGTTTTGTTATTTGAGACAGGGTCTTGCTTTGTCAGTCAGGCTGGAGTGCAGTAGCAGCCTCGACCTCCCGGGCTCAAGCGATCCTCCCATCTCAGCCTCCCAAAGGGCTGGGACTACAGGCGTGCACTACTATGCCTGGCTAATTTTTGTATTTTTTGGTAGAGTTGGGGTTTCGCCATGTTGCCTACGCTGGTCTCAAACTCGTGAGCTAATCCACCTGCCTTGGCCTCCCAAAGTTCTGGGATTATTGGCAGGTGCCACCGCGCCTGACCTGAGAAGGCACAGCAATACTGAAAAAAAGGAACGTTGCTTTCTTAGGTGAGTTTTTAAATAAAAATGTTCACTTATATGCACATAAATTCTTGCTTGTGCCAACAAACCCATGAAAAAACCTGTTTATTTCTGGTCTGACTTAGACCCGTGCCTGGGGTTTCTCTTCATTATGATTCACAGCGAATGAATCACACTATTTGTTTACGTGTTTATTCCCTAGGTTAGCCAGGAAGTTTTTTCAGGCAGTCTTACTCATCTTTGTATCCACATGACCTAATGCCAGGCCTAGTATTTGGAAAGTGAAGAGTTGGAAAGAAGGCTAGAATAAAGCGTTCCTCTCAGGATAGCCTAGTTTTCTTACCATCAGGCCTGGGTCTCCACGGGTTTAATGATGATGTTTAAATTTCCTTTTCTGTCCTTTCAGTTGCAGGGTATAAGTGTTTATCTCAGAATGTTCCAGGGATAGAAATTAACTTTCTCTGTTTTGATGTTGTTGTTTGTTTTTTTGTTTGTTTTTTTGAGACAAGGTCTTACTCTGTTGCAAGTTGGAGTGCAGTGGCATGATCATGGCTCACTGCAGCCTTGGTCCCCTGAGCTCAGGTGATTCTCTTGCCTGAGCCTCCCCAGTAGCTGGGACTATAAGCACACGCTGCCACGCCTGGCTAATCTTTAAATTTTTTAGTAGAGACAGAGTTTTGCCGTGTTGCCCAGGCTCATCTGGAACTCCTGGACTTAAGTGATCCACCACCTCAGCCTCCCAAAGCACCGGGATTACAGGCATGAGCCACTGAACCAGCCAGAGAATAATTTTCTCTGAACCTTACTACTTATCCTCATACAGATGGTCCCCGCGTATGATGGTGTGACTACAATTTTTGACTTTACAATGGTGTGAACGTGATATGCATTCAGTAGGAATTGTACTTTTTAAAATTGTTTTTGAGACAAGACTCTCGTTCTATTACCCATGCTAGAGTGCAGTGGCATGATCTCTGCTCACTGCAACCTCTGCCTCTCAGGCTCAAGCAATTCTCCCACCTCAGCCTCCCAAGTAGCTGGGGCTACAGTTGTGCGCCACCACACCTGGCCTAGAAATTGTACATTGAATTTTGAATTTTGATCTGTTTCTGGGCCAGCAATATGAGGTATATACTCTCGAGACGCTCGGCAGGGACAGTGAGGGAAAAAAAACTTTCCTGGCTAACCTAGGGAACAAACACGTAAATAAATAGTGTGATTCATTCGCTGTGAATCATAATGAAGAAAGACCCCAGGCACGGGTCTAAGTCAGACCAGAAAGAAACAGGTTTTTCATGGGTTTGTTGGCACAGGCAAGAATTTATGTGCATACAAGAGAACATTTTTATTTAAAACTGTTAAACGTGACGCTCAGCAGGGAAGTGAACATTTTTATTTGCAGCTCCCATTCAGCCCTGCAAACGTGAGGACAAACGGCCAATTACAAGCTTGTCCAACCTGAGGCCCTCGGGCCACGTGTGGCCCTGGATGGCTTTGAATGAGGCCCAATACAAGTCCGTTAACTTCCTTAAAACATTTTGAGATTTCTTTTTCTTTTTTTTTATTTTTTGGAGACAGAGTTTTGCTCTTGTTACCCAGACTGGAGTGCAATGGCGGGATCTCAGCTCACCGCAACCGCGGAGTAGCTGGGATTATAGGCGCACACCACCATGCCCAGCTAATTTTTGTATTTTTAGTAGAGACGGGGTTTCACCATGTTGACCAGGATGGTCTCGATCTCTTGACCTCGTGATCCACCCACCTCAGCCTCCCAAAGTGCTGGGATTATAGGCGTGAGCCACCGTGCCTGGCCTCTTTTTCTTTTTTTTAACCTCATCAGCTATTGTTAGTGTTAGCGTTTTTTTTTTTTTTTTTTTTTTTTTGAGACGGAGTTTCACTCTGGTTGCCCAGGCTGGAGTGCAATGGCACAATCATCGCAATCTTCACCTCCCAGGTTTAAGCAATTCTTCTGCCTCAGCCTCCCAAATAGCTGGGATTGCAGCCATCTGCCACCATGCCCAGCTAATTTTGTAGTAACAGGGTTTCTCCATGTTGGTCAGGCTGGTCTCGAGCTCCTGACCTCAGGTGATCTGCCCACCTCAGCCTCTGAAAGTGCTGGGATTATAGGCATGAGCCACCTCGCCTGGCCAGTGTTATTGTATTTTATGTGTGGTGCAAGACTAGAGTCTAGTGTGCTGTGTTACTAGATGATTTTGCCCAACTGCAGGCTAATGTAAGTGTTCTCAGCACATTTAAGGTAGGGAAGGCTAAGCTATGATGTTCGGTAGGTTAGGTATACTAAATGCTTTTTTTTTTTTTTTTTGAGATAGAGTCTCATTCTGTCGCCCAAGCTGGAGAGCAGTGGTGCAATCTCTGCTCACTGCAATCTCCACCTCCTGCTTCAAGCAATTCTCCTGCTTCAGCCGCCTGAGTTGCTGAAATTACAGGCATGCGCCACCACCCTGGCTAATTTTGTATTTTTAGCATAGGTGGGTTTTCACCATGTTGGCCAGGCTGATCTTGAACTCCTGACCTCTAGTGATCTGCCCGCCTCAGCCTCTGAAAGTGCTGGGGTTATAGGTGTGAACCACCGCACCTGGCAGTGATATTTTCTACATATGCTGGATTTATTGGGACATACTTCAGTGTAAGTCAAGGAACATTTGTATTACAGATAGCAGTATTGATGATATTACTTTTTCCAGTATTACTGAACAGGGAGTGGATATTACTTTTTATTTGATTTTCCATTCTTTTCTTTTCTTTTTTAACTTTTTACAGATAGGGTCTCCCGTCTGTGGCCCGGGCGGGAGTGCCTATGGGCTGGCGTGCAGTGGCACGATCACCACTCACTATAACTTTGAGCTCCTGGGCTCAAGCAATCTTCCTGCCTCAACTTCCCGAGTAGCTGGGACTACAGGCACACGCTACCATACCTGGCTAATTTTTATTTTTTTGTACAGATGAGCTCTCTCTTTGTTGCCCAAGCTAGTCTTGAACTCCTGACCTCAAGCAATCCTCCAGCCTCAACCTCACAAAGCATTGGGATTACAGATGTGAGCCAATGTACCTGGTTACTTTTTCTTATACTGAACAAAACAGTTTTGAGGCCAGGGTCTCAGACGCTGGGACTGATGATATTTATTTATCTGTTTGCATCCAGTATTGCTGACAAGACAAGAGTAGATAACTTCTGCCCACTGGCATTTGGGCGCTCAAGGGCATGGACAGCAAAGGGCTTCTTATAATCTTACTGTTATACCCATGAAAGCTCATGAAGAGAGCTCAGATACGAGCCTCAGAGGATCAGGGTTTCTTAGCTGCCCAGGGACACTTTGTGAAAATGGTTGTATCAGTTAGCTATTGCTGTATAACAAGCCATTCCCAAACAGTAACTAAGCAGCAGCAATTTGTCATTTCTCTCCATCCTTTGGGCTGGTTGGGTTCTTTGCAGATCTTGCCTGAGCTTACTCATATGGCTGCATACAGTTGACAGCTGGATTGTCCCGGGGTGGAAGCTCCAAGATGGTCTTATCCACATAACTGGGCCACTGCTGGGGACAGCCAGAAGCCTGGGAGTTCACTCTATCCTCTTGGTCTCTCAACATTCTGATCACTCAGTAGTCTAGCTTCAGTTCTATTTACATGGTAGTTTCCAAGGCCACTTAAGGCCTAGCCTCAGAAGTCCCATAACATCACTTACCAAGTATTTCATCAGTCAAAGTAAGTCACAGGGCCAGCCCAGATTCAGGGAAACAGGAAGTAAATGCCTTTTTTTTTTTTAAGATGGAGTCTTCCTCTGTCGCCCAGTCTGGAGTGTTGTGGCCGGATCTTGGCTCACGGAAACCTCTGCCTTCCGGGTTCAGGTGATTCTCTTGCCTCAGCCTCCCAAGTAGCTGGGATTACAAGCCTGCACCACCACGCCCGGCTAATTTTTTTTTTTTTTTAAGAGGAGTCTCACTCTGTCACCACGATGGAGTGCAGTGGCGTGATCTTGGCTCACTGCAACCTCTGCCTCTTGGGTTCAAGTGATTCTCCTGCCTTAGCCTCCCAGTAGCTGGGATTACCGGTACCCACTACCACGCCTGGCTAATTTTTTTGAATTTTTAGTAGAGACAGGGTTTCACCATGTTGGCCAGGCTGGTCTGATGGATCAGGAATTGATCCATTGGTCTGATTCGTCTGCTGTAGCTTCCCAAAGTGCTGGGATTACAGGCGTGAGCTACCGGGTCCAGCCGGCTAATTTGTGTATTTTTAGTAGAGACAGGGTTTTGCTACATTGCCCATGCTGGTCTTTAACTCCTGAGCTCAGGTGATCCACCTGCCTTAGCCTCCCAAAGTGCTGGGATTACAGATGTGAGCCACCATGACTGGCCTTTTTTATTTGTCTGTTTGTTTGAGACAGAGTCTCATTCTGTCCCTCAGGCCAGAGTGCAGTGGCATGATGTCAACTAACTACAACCTCCATCTCTCATGTTCAAGTGCTTCTCTTGCTTCAGCCTCCCAAGTAGCTGGGACTACAGGTGCCTGCCACCATGCCCGGCTAATTTTTATATTTTTAGTAGAGATGGGGGTCTCACCATGTTGGCCAGGCTGGTCTCTAATTCCTGACCTCAGGTGATCTGCCTGCCTTGGCCTCTCAAAGCACTGGGATTACAGGTGTGAGCCACCACGCCTGGCAGGAAATACATGCCTTTTAATGAGAGAAGTTACATGCACAAATAGGAATGGAGGAGTTGTAGGAGCCACATTTTCTAATAATCTTCCACAAGAGCCAGACCTCAAAGAATGGGCCTTGGAGGGAACTTGCTGCCCATCCTGATGTGTGGCCAGCATAACCAGGACCAGGTGTGGAAGCGGACTGGAATCACAACCCTGTGAATCACGGTTAGTTTAAGAACAAAGGACACCTTCCTGAAGGTACTGACTCATAGATCCCATACTCTGTCTTCAAGGCCTTACATTCAGCTCCACAAAGCAAACCATACAGGGTCGGGTACAGTAGCTCATGCCTGTAATCCCAGCACTGTGAGGCCAAGGCGGGTGGATTGCTTGAGAACAGGAGTTCGAGACCAGCTTGGCCAACATAGTGAGACCCTGTCTTTACAAAAAAATTTACAAACTAGCCAGGCATAGTGGCATGTACCTGTAGTCCTAGCTACTTGGGAAGCTGAGGCAGGAGGATCAGTGGAGCCCAGGAATTTGAGGTTACAGTGAGCTATGATCACGCCACTGCACTCTAGCCTGTGTGACAGAGTGAGACCCTGTCTCAGAAAGAAAAACAAAAAAGCAAACCACACAGGTGGCCCTGATGCTGGACTACTAAGCAATATATTCCTCTCTGTGTCGTGCTTTCATTGCAAGCCACCACCCAAACCATCTCTTCCGCCTCCAAGTGTCCTACAGGCCAGGCTTTGGGAACACGCCTTGGAGGAGCCCATACCTGCTCTGCCCTACCCAGCACTCCCATATGAACATCCTTAACTTTCTGGAGTACTTGCGATAGAATGGACTTCTGTATCTGTGCCCAGCAGTACAAAACCAGACAAGAATGAGAGTAGCAGAGGGTGCAGTCGGGTCAACAGTATGGAAGTCTCTTGCCTTAAGGAGTGTGTGGTGTAAACAGATTTCTCTATTCTGCCCTTCTGAACGCAAGGGTAGAGTGGGCCTGCATTAGGTTACTGTGGCTGCCATAACAAAATACCAAAGATTGGATGGTTTAAACAAAATGAGGCTGGGCACCTGTAATCCCAGCACTTTGGAAGGCCTAGGCGGGCGGATCACAAGGTCAGGAGTTTGAGACCAGCCTGGCCAATATAGTGAAATCCAATCTCTACTAAAAAATATAAAAATTAGCCGGGTGTGGTGGTGTGTGCCTATAGTTCCAGCTACCTGGGAAGCTGAGTCAGGAGACTCAGCTTGAACCCAGGAGGCAGAGGTTGCAGTGAGCCAAGACTGTGCCATTGCACTCCATCATGGGTGACAGAACAAGACTGTCTCAAAAAAAAAAAAAAAAATTATCTCCCAGTTCTGGAGGCTGGAAGTCCAAGATCAGAGCGCCAGCAGGGTTGGGTTTTGAGGCCTTTCTCCTTGACTTGCAGATGGCCACCTTCTCCCTGTGTCTGCACATGGGCCTTCCTCTGTCTGTATCCAAGTCTGTTCTCATAATGACCTCAGTCAGATTTGATTGGGGCCCTACCCTAACAAACTCATTTTAATTTAATCATCCCTCCAAATATAGTTATATTTTGAGATACTGGGGGTTGGGCTTCAACATAAGAGTTTGGAGGGCAAGCCGAGCATGGTGGCTCATGCCTGTAATCCCAGCTACCAGGAGGAGGCTAAAGCAGGAGAATCTCTAGAACCTGGGAGGCAGAGGCTTCAGTGAACTGAGATCATGCCACTGCACTCCAGCCTGGATGACAGAGCGGGACCCCATCTCAATAAAAAAAAAGTTTTTGGGGGAGATGCTATTCAGCTCATAACAGGGCCATTCTCCTTTCCAAGTGGGTCAGCAATCACTGCTGTTTGTAATGGGAGACATTTCAGAAGACCATTCCCTAATGGTAATGAATTTCAGAGACAGTTTCACCACTAGGTGCATTTGAAGTGTTTGGGAGGAGACAAAGGAAGGGGAGGAGGTTGGCCAGCAATCAGAATAATTAGCTCAGCTATTTTGTTCTGAAAGTCTCTGTCGAAGCCAATTTTCTTTTTCTTTTCTTCTTCTCTTTTTTTTTTTTTGAGGCGTAGTCTTGCTCTGTTGCCTGGGCTGGAGTGCAGTGGCGCAATCTCAGCTCACTGCAAACTCCGCCTCCTGGGTTCAAGCGATTCTCTTGCCTCAGCCTCCTGAGTAGCTGGGACCACAGGTGTGCGCAATCACACCTGGCTAATTTTTCTATTTTTAGTAGAGACGGGGTTTCACTATGTTGGCCAAGCTGGTCTTGAACTCCTGACCTCAGAAGATCCATCTGCATTGGCTTCCCAAAGTGCTGAGATTACAGGCATGAGCCACTGTGCCTGGCCCAAAGCCAATTTTCAAAGAAACTGACATTCCGTCGGTGCCAGGGCCTTGGAGGGAGACGCTGCCGATTGTCCCCATCTGGTATCCCGCAGCTTCATAAACCCCTGGTCCCTGAGAAATGTCGGGGTCTTGGTTCTCTTTGCGGAGGTGGGTGGTTGAGGGGCAGAGGTAAAGAAAAGCCTTGGACCGAGAGTGCTCTGCGTCTTTCACCAAGATTTCCCCCTCTGCCAGTTCTGTCCTGCTTGTTAAATAAACCATCCAGCCAGAAAAGCCGCCCAAACACATGCGATTCCTCCCCAGACTGTGGCGAGGAGGGAGGGAAGACGGAAATTCTGGCATGGCGGTGTATTTACCTCCGGGTTAACAGGGAGCTGCTGCCCAGACCTGGAGTTCAGATTGTCCAGGGTGTTCTGCTCACTGGCTGTTGGCTTGGAACGGAGCACAAGCATTAGGACCTCCCCCATCCCGGCCCTGTTGTGAAATGCTGTCTCTCTCCCTGGAATGGGAACAGCAGTTCTAGGAATTCCATCCTCGTACTCTCACTAAGCCTCACATCCCCCCATCCAGGGAAAGAACGCTTCTGCCAAAGAAACCCCAGGGGAAAGTGAGGGACATGTACGGCTCAGTTTACAGAAGTCCTGTCTAGCTGTGGAGTATGGGCACTGGAGGGCTGTGGGGAAGCATTCAAGGCAGGGAACATCCTGTTCTGACAAGCACCCAGAAGTCTAAGACCTCTTAATTTTTCCAGCCAAGAGTGTTAGCTAAGGGCTGGTAGCCTGGTCTGCCTTACTAATTTCGTTTTATTTTGTAGAGACAGGGTCTCACTTTGTCAACCAGGCTGGAGTACAGTAGCATGATCCCAGCTCACTGCAGCCTTGAACTCCTAGGCTAAAGCGATCCTCCTGCCTCGGCCTCTGGAGTAGCTGAGACCATAGGCACACACCATCTTGACAGGCTACTTTTTAAGTTTTTTGTAGCAACGAGGGTCTCACTATATTGCCCAGGCTGGTCTCAAACTCCTGGCCTCAAGCAATCCATGTGCCTCGTCCTCCCAAAACTCTATGATTGCAGGCATGAGCCACTGCACCTAGTCAGCCTTGCTGATTTTAAATAGTAGAAGGCATTTAGGATTGGAGTCAATGGAGGTTAGGTTGGACTCTGGATGGCTGTGAGGGGACAGCCTTTCTGGGTCTCAGTTTCCTTTCTGGAAGGCGAGGCTCCTCCATGGGCAGTTGCAGGGGGAACTGAGACCTAGCATGTCAGACTGTGAGCACAGACCAGAGGGGATGATGGATGGCAACCAGGATTGCTATATACACCTCACCTGAAAATCTGAGCCTTGGCCAGGCGCCACACCTATAATCCCAACACTCTGGGAGACCAAAGTGAGCAGATCACGAGATCAAGAGATCGAGATCATGCTGGCCAACAGAGTGAAACCTACCTCTACTAAAAATACAAAAAGTAGCAGCTGGGCATGGTGGCACACACCTATAATCCCAGCTACTCAGGAGGCTGAGGCAGGGGAATCACTTGAACTAGGGAGTCGGAGTTTGCAGTGAGCCAAGATCGAGCCACTACACTCCAGCCTGGGCAACAGAGTAAGACTCTGTCTCAAAAAAAGAAAACACTAAGCCTTTATCATGCAGCACTTCAGTGCTCCTTGGCCTCCAAAAAAATGCTCCCTGTTCCCGGCTTATGACATCTTTCTTTGGTTGTATATGTTCTCCCAAGTGATTTTCTTTTTAACAGCAATTACGTGAGTGTCACTGTATTCTCATACAAAGAACTTTGATGTTCTTTATTTTATTTAATCTTCACGATATTCCTTTGAGGTGTGGATTTTGTGATTCCCTCCCTCTTAAGCTGAGGAATGAAAGAGCAACTTGCAGTTCAGGGACTGGTATGTGGCAAGCCCAGGTCTGAGCCCAGAATGCCTGCCTCCAAGCACTGTGCTATTTGTACAGTGAGTACCTGCCAACAAGGAGATCCTAAAAATAAATGGCACATGCCTGGTGCTTTAAAATAGTTTGAATGAGCCTAGTATAGTGCCCTTGTTTTACAAGTAAAGAAACTAGAACCTAAGGGGAATGTCTCTGTGGCTTTATTTATTGTAATCCCAGAACTTTGGGAGGCCAAGGTGGGTGGATTGCTCAAGCCCACAAGTTCAAAACCGACCAAGGCAGCATGACAAAACCTCATCTACAATAAATAAATAAATAAATAAATTAGCTGGGCATGGTGGTGCATGCCTGTAGGCCCAGCTACTTGGGAGGCTGAGGCAAGAGGATCACTTGAGCCCAGGAGGCAGAAGTTGCAGTGAGCCTAGATCACACTCCAGCCTGGGCAACAGAGCAAGATGCTATCTCAAAAAATAATAATAATGATAATTAATTAATTAAAATATTTATTTACTTATTTTTAGAGAGAGATCTTGTTCTATCTCCCAGGCTACTGTGCAATGGTACAATTGTAGCTCCCTGCAGCCTTGAATTCTGGTTCAAGCCATCCTCCTGCCTCAGCCTCCTAAGTAGCTGGGACTGCAGGAATACACCACTATACCTGGCTAATTTTTTTTTTTTTTTTTTGAGATGAAGTCTCATTCTGTCACCCAAGCTGGAGTGCAATGGTGTGATCTCAGCTCACTGCAACCTCTGCCTCCCAGCTTCAAGCAATTCTCCTGCCTCAGCCTTCCAAGTACCTGGGATCACAGGCATGTGCCACCACATCCAGCTAATTTTTGTATTTTTAGTAGAGATAGGGTTTTACCACGTTGATCAGGCTGGTCTCAATCTCGTGACCTCAGGTGATCCACCTGCCTGGGCCTCCCAAAGTACTGGGATTTCAGGCATGAACCACCACACCTGGCCTACGCCTGGCTAATTTTTAACTTTGTAGAGATGGGAGCGCACTTTGTTATCCATGCTGGTCTCGAACCCCTTTGTTTCTTTATACGTCGAAAGCAAACTGCTGTCACCACAAAGCATGCCTTGAAAAAAAACATGTATGATTCCTATATTTAGTGCACATCTGGAGTTTAAAATCCCAAAGGATGCTGCCTAGCAAACATGCTGAAGTTCATGATGGTTCTTGGTTTCCGTGGACCTAAAAAGGATGGAGGACGCCCTCACCCTGTCCCCTCCAAGTCTCTGTCCTGGGTTGCTTACCTGTCCTGTGATTTGTCCCTTTGACTGATAATTAGTTCCTGGTATGGATGAGACTGAATAAATAGTGAAATATGTCACCTGGACCCATGCAGGTCATGATAATAGCTAGAATTGTATGGGGCTTACATTGCGTCAGCCACTGTTCAAATCCATCCAGTAACGCTATGCAGTTGGGACTATCATCATCATCATCATCATCATCATCATCATCATCATCGCCATTCTTGCAGAAGCAGAAACTGAGGCACAAAGAGCTTAAGTCATAACTTGCCCAGAGTCATGAGAGCTGGTAAATGGAATGACAGAGCTGGGTTTCCAAAGGCTTTCTGATAGGAGCCTCAGTTACTGCCCACAGATAGTTCAAGACCGAACCTTGAACTCTACCCTCAGCACGCGACAGGGGCTGGATCCCAGCTACACAGATGGTTTGAGGCATAGGGCAGGAGTGCTCCTCTCTTCTCCTGCCCTGCTGGGGGGCAGGGTTCTGGATTTCCCTGCTGTGCATCTTCAGGTTGGCAATAGAGATCAGCCTTAGCCCACCTTCCTCACCCCTTGGGCGCCACAGAACTGGGTGAGATGGACGTTTCTCTGGGCCAAGGGTTTAGGGTCAGGCTGCCTGGAAGCAGGAAGATGGGCTTGGGATTTGTGTCCCTCTGTGGTCTCCCCTTAGGCCTGTCTGTGGCTATGCTTGGCTGTAATCACTTGTCTACAGGTCTTTCTTGACTCAATTAGATAAGGTTTAGATCTAGGTGCTTTCACTACATCTGACTTTTTTATATCCCTAGTGCCTAGCATGGTACTGGGACAAATTAGAGGTTCAGTGAGTAAATAAATGAGACCAGCATACCTACTTTCAGGAAAAAGGATTGAGCAAAGACTAGCAAATTTGTGGGTGAGATTAATACTTTTGTCCCTGGACGACAGTAGTCTCTATACTTGAATACGGTTCATGGAGTTAAGGTGTAGTGTAGATTTTGTTTTTGTTTTTGAGATGGAGTCTCACTCTGTCACTGAGGCTGGAGTGCAATGGCCAGTCTTGGCTCACTGCAACATCCGCCCAGGTTCAAGCAGTTTTCCTTCCTCAGACTCCCAACTAGCTGGAATTATGGGTGCATGCCAACATGCCCAACTAATTTTTGTATTTTTAGTAAAGACAGGGTTTCGCCATGTTGGCCAGGCTGGTAGCAAACTCCTGACCTCAGGCAACCCACCCACCTTACCCTCCCAAAGCACTGGGATTACAAGCATGAGCCACCACACCCAGCCTGAATCACTTTTTTGATAGATGAAGAGTTGTTAGTTTGTTTGCTTGTTTGTGTTTGTTTGTTTTTTGAGGCAGAATCTTGCTCTGTTGCCCAGGCTGGGGTGCAGTGGCGAAATCTTGGCTCACTGCAACATCTGCCTCCCTGGTTCAAGCAATTCTTCTGCCTCAGCCTCCCAAGTAGCTGGGAATACAGGTGCAAACACCACCACACCCGGCTAATTTTTGTAGCCCACCATATTGGCCAGGCTGGTCTTGAACTCCTAACCTCATGATCTGCCCACCTCAGCCTCCCAAAGTGCTGGGATTAAAGGCATGAGCCACTGTGCCCAGCCCTCACCAGTTTTTTTCACTGCAGACCCCTGTGCCAAAATCAGTTTCTTGAGGTCTTTATCTTCACTCTTTATTCTGAAGCAGGAGAGAGGGGAGGTCAACTTGAAATTTCCTATCACCCCCCTCCTTGGGGTAAGGGACATCTGGCACCCCTCTGGTAAGGTTGCTTGAGAGAGTAAGCCTCGGGGCAGCTGCCAGACACTGCTAAGAACCTGGGATTTCCATTTTCCATGCAGACTTACAAGCAGTCTCCCTGTTAT
Organism: Callithrix jacchus; assembly: GCF_049354715.1. NCBI lineage: Eukaryota > Metazoa > Chordata > Mammalia > Primates > Cebidae > Callithrix > Callithrix jacchus. The sequence continues at coordinate 38,902,032 of NC_133514.1, forward strand.
CAGCCGCCAGCTCCAGATTCCACGCTGTCCCTAACTCCTGAACCTTCCTAGAGTTCTCTGGGGTAAATGGAGAACTTGCTCCTCCTCCACCTCCCTGCATATCCGTGTCACCCACTTCCTCCCTGTGAGATTGTTGGCCACGGGTGCACTTGCCTGTCTTTACCTGTTGTGATTTGGGGTGACAGTTGGAGCTCTCTCTGCATTCAGGTTGGAAAGCACGCTTGTTCTTCTCATTCTTGGTGTTTGGCATGAGATAAGGAGTAGGAGAAAAATGTCATGGCTCTGCCATCTTGCAGTCACCTTGATCCTCAAAAGTACTTCATACTCTTTGTAGTGACCTAGTGGAGGTGGGTCATTTACCCCAGTGTAGAGAGGGGTCCAAGACAGGCTCATTGAGGAAACAGAACCTCAGCTAAAGAGGTTTTGTTTTGCTTTTATTTATTTATTTTTTGTGTGTGATGGAGTCTTGCTCTGTCTCCCAGGCCAGAGTACAATGGCATGATCTCATTGTAACCTCCACCTCCCAGGTTCAAGTGATTCTCCCGCATCAGCCTCCCAAGTAGCTGGGATTAGGTGTGTGCTGCCACGCCTAGCTAATTTTTGTATTTTTAGTAGAGGCAGGATTTCACCATGTTGGCTAGGCTAGTCTTGAACTCCTGACCTCAGGTTATCCACCTGCCTCAGCCTCCCAGAGTGCTAGGATTACAGGCATGAGCCAACGCACCCGGCCTATTTTGCTTTTAAAAATGAGGTCTCGCTTTGTTGGCCAAGCTGGTCTGGAACTCCCAACCTCAAGTGATCCTCTAACCTTGGCCTCCCAAAGTGTCGGGATTTACAGATGTGAGTCAGTGCGCCCAGTCATAGCCCCCACCTTTGGCTGAAGAGTTTTATGTGGAAGCCACCCTGGTCTGATGCCACTTCACCTGCGGAACACATACACAGAGGTGACTGTCAGACCACACCTGACCAGCAGCCCTGAGGGGATCTTGGCATCCATCCCGCCCACCCTGTTTTCATTTCCTGACCTTGTACATGGGCCAAGTGTGCCCAGCACCAAGAGGCTCTGCAGCAGTGTCTTGAGCCAAGGCTTTGAAGTTTGTCTTTTTTTTTTTTTTTTTTTTGAGACGGATCTCGCTCTGGCTCCCAGACTGGAGTACAGTGGTGCAATCACCACTCACTGCATCCTCAATCTCCTGAGCTCAGGCAATCCTCTCAGCTCAGCCTCCTAAGTAGCTAGGACTCTTAAATGCATGCCATCATCCTGGCTAATTTTTAAAAAATTTTTGTAGGCCGGGCGCAGTGGCTCATGGCCACTGAGGCAGGGAGGCAGAGAGACTGAGGCAGGGAGATTGCTTGAATCCAGGAGGAGGTTGCAGTGAGCCAAGATCGCACCACTGCACTCCAGCCTGGGCAACAGAATGAGACTCCGTCTCAAAAAAAAAAAAAAAAAGAGAGAGAAAATCTATAGATACAGGTCTTGCTATGTTGCTCAGGCTGCTCTTGAACTCCTGGGCTCAAGTGATCCTCCCACCTCAGCCTCCCAAAGTGCTGGGCTTGCAGATGTGAGCCACCTCACCTGGCCTTCAGCTGACTTTCTGAACACTGCTGTTTACTCTTCACAGCCCCCTCTCCAACTGAAATACTCTGATTTTATTTATGTATTTATTTGTTTGTTTATTTGAGATGGTGTCTTGCTCCATCATCCAGGCTAGAGTGCAGCAGCACAATCTTGGCTTGCTGCAAGATTTGCCACCCAGCTTGAACTGATTCTCCTGCCTCAGCCTCCTCAGTAGCTGGGATTACAGGCATGTGCCACCACGCCCAGCTGATTGTTTTTGTATTTTTAGTAGAGATGGGGTGTCACCATGTTGGCCAGGCTGGACTTGAACTCTTAGCCTTGTGATCCACTCACCTCAGCCTCCCAAAGTGCTGGGATTACAGGCGTGAGCCACTGCACCCAGCAAATACTCTGATTTTATTAGGTAAAATTGGAATTCTGTTTTTTTTTTTTAAGACAGAGTCTCACTTTGTTGCCAGGTGCCAGGCACCAGGCTGGAGTGCAGTGGCACAATCTCGGCTCACTACAACCTCCGCCTCCTGGGTTCAAGCAATTCTCCTGCCTCAGCCTCCCAAGTAGCTGGGACTACAGGCGCATGCCACCATGCCCAGCTAATTTTTGCATTTTTAGTAGAGACGGGGTTTCACCATGTTGGCCAGGATGGTCTCGATCTCTTGATCTCATGATCCACCTGCCTTGGCCTCCCAAAGTGCTGGGATTACAGGCTTGAGCCACCGCACCCGGCCAGAATTCTTATTTTTAAGTAAGTGCAGTAGCCATAGGACAAAGGGCACAGAGACTTTTTCTTTCTCTCTTTTAAGTATAATTAATGATTTTTTTTTTTAATTTTCTTTTTGAAATGGAGTATTGCTCTGTTGCCCAGGCTGGAGTGCAGTGGTGCGATCTCAGCTCACTGCAGCCTCTGCCTCCCAGATTCAAGCGATTCTCCTGCCTGAGTCCAGAGTAGCTGGGATTACAGGTGTGTGCCACCACACCAGCTAATTCTTGTATTTTTGGTAGAGACAGGGTTTCACCATGTCGGCCAGGCTGGTGAAAGCAAGATCTTGAAGAGGTATTTGTCCTCCCACATTGATAGCAGCACTATTCATGGTAACTGAGAAGTAGAAGCAGCCCAGTGTCCATCACTTGGAGGAGAGAATAAGCATGATGAACACACGCTCACTCTGGGGTGTTATTCAGCCTTCAGCTGGAAGGAAATCTTACCACAGGCTACAGTGTGGAGCGGCTTTGAGGACATCATGCTAAGTGAAATAAGCTAGCCATGAAAAGGCAAATCCTATATGATTCCACTTATATAAGATGCCTAGAGTGGTCAAATTCAGAGAGACAGAAAGTGGTTCCCTGGTTGCCAGGGCCTCAAGGAAGAGGGGAATGGGAGTTGGGTTTTGTTATTGTTGTTGTTGTTTTTGAGATGGAGTCTTGCTCTGTCGCCAGGCTGGAATGCAATGGGGCCATCTCAGCTCACTGCAACTTCCGCCTCCCGGGTTCCAGGGATCCTCCTGCCTCAGCCTCCCAAGTAGCTGGGACTACAGGCATGCCCCACCACGCTCGGCTAATTTTCTTATTTTTAGTAGATGAGGTAGATTTCACCATGTTGGATGATCTTGGTCTCTTGACCTTGTGATCCGCCTGCCTCAGCCTCCCAAAGTGCTGGGATTGCAGGCATGAGCCACCACACCTGGCTGGGAGTTGTTATTTCATGGGTGTAGAGCTTCAGTTTTGCATGATGAAAACATTTTGGAGATGAATGGCAGTGACGGTAGCACAGCACTGATAATTTATTTAACACTACTGGACTGTACCCTTAAAATGTTTAAGATGATGAATATTATGTGTACTTAACCACAATTTTTAAAAAATCACTAGGGGCTGTTGATTTTTTTTTTTTTGAGACGGAGTTTCGCTCTTGTTACCCAGGCTGGAGTGCAATGGCCCGATCTCGGCTCACCTCAACCTCCGCCCCCTGGGTTCAGGCAATTCTCCTGCCTCAGCCTCCTGAGTAGCTGGGATTACAGGCACGCGCCACTGTGCCCAGCTAATTTTTTTTTTTTGTAATTTTAAGTAGAGACGGGGTTTCACCATGTTGACCTGGTTGGTCTCGATCTGCCGACCTCGTGATCCACCTGCCTCGGCCTCCCAAAGTGCTGGGATTACAGGCTTGAGGGGGCTGTTGATTTTAAAGAGGCTCTTCAGACGATGGCTGGCCTCTGGGCTCTTCTTTAAGACTATTTAATCTTTAACTCTTAGGTTTCATTCTATGGTAAACAAACCAATAATAATAATAATAATAAAAAGCATGTTGGCTCCTGCCTGTAACCCCAGCACTTCAGGAGGCCGAAGCCAGTGGATCACTTGAGGTCAGGAGTTCAAGACCAGCCTGGCCAACATGGTGAAACCATCTCTACCAAAAAATACGAAAATTATTCGGGCATGATAGCACATGCCTGTTGTCCCAGCTACTGAGGAGGCTGAGATGGGAGAATTGCTAGAACCCAGGAGGCCAAGGTTGCAGGAAGCCAAGATCGCGCCACTGCATTCCAGCCTGGGTGACAGAGTGAGACTCCATCTCAAAGCAATCAAAAAGCAAAGTTGGGGGAAAATAAGAAGCAGGGAGACTCCTGCCAAGTGTCACAGATTAAGAAACAACAGAAAAAAAGTGGTCCCATCTGGAGCCAAGATGTCCAGCCACTTGTCCACTGAGTCCCCACCCCGCTGCCTGAACGCTGGGGTCTCTGGGGAGAGGATGATTGTACAGCCCCAAGCCTTGCAGAGTGGAGCAATACCACATCTGGCCTCTAGAACCGAAACAAATCTGGGTCACTTTTTTAATAATTTTTTTTTTGAGACAGAATCTTGCTCTTGCCCAGGCTGGAGTGCAGTGGTGCGATCTCAGCTCACTGCAACCTCCGCCTCCCAGGTTCAAGTGATTGTCCTGCCTCAGCCTCAAGAGTAGCCCGGTCTACAGGTGCCCACCACCATACCCAGCTAATTTTTTGTATTTTTAGTAGAGACAGGGTTTCACCATGTTAGCCAGGATGGTCTCTATCTCCTGACCTTGTGATCCACTCACCCTGGCCTCCCAAAGTGCTGGGATTACAAGTGTGAGCCACTGTGCCCGGCCTGGGTCACTTTTTTAAAAAGAGAGTTAGACATTGGTCTTCCCTTTCCTCCCTTCACACCTGACCCTGCCCTGCAAAAAGAGGACACCACCACTCACCATTTGTAATCTACTGGGCTCACAGGCACTCAGACCTAGAAGGTGCATGGGTCTTTATTTTTACAGGTGAGGAGACAGCGGCCCAAAGCAGGGGGTGCAAGGAGTAACATGCATAGGGTCACACAGTGGCTGGGAACGGAGCCCAAAGTGCAGTCTGGCTCTTTCCTTTACAACCCTCCTCCTAAGAAACAGCTGTGCGCTGGAATTCCCCAGGCAATGAGCAGGGCTGTCAACTTCAGCATCACTGCCTCTCCTGCAGGGGAACAGGAGAGTAAGACCAGTGACTGCCTGGAGGGGGCACAGCCAGACACTGGAGGAACGCGGCCAGCAGGTGAACTTTCTCTTTAGGTATTTCTCTGCATTCCTCTGCCCTTCAGCATCTTAGGTCCTCCTCAGCATGGAGCTACGTTTCATGAATTCATGCTCAGTCTCCGAGATGGAAAGTGGTGCCTTTCCAGGAGTTTACGGAGAGTCCAGTGCTGAGCATCAAGAAATGAATCTCAGAATGTACAAATATTATGTATCCATAAAAATTAAAAATCACAAAAGTAAAATGAAGCATAAGAAATGAATCTTGGCCGTGTGCGGTGGCATACGCCTGTAATCCCAACACTTTGGTAGGCTGAGGCAGGCATATCGCCTGAGGTCAGGAGTTTGAGACCAGCCTGGCCAATATGGTGAAACTTCGTCTCTAAAAATACAAAATTAGCCAGGCGTGGTGATTCAGGTCTGTAATCCCAGCTACTCAGGAAGCTGAGGCAGGAGAATTGCTTGAACCCAGGAGGCGGAGGTTGCAGTGAGCTAAGCTGGCGCCTCTACACTCCAGCCTGGGCGACAGAGCAAGACTCCATGTCAAAAAAAAAGAATCTTATCTGCTGGAATGCCACTCATCATAACCCGTAAGTGAGGGAGAGATTTCAAGGTTATTGATAGGGAAGTGCATTCCTGAAGTCCTCAAATCATGGTTCCAAACCTTGGGTTATTCATATTTCATCAGCTCAATTATTACCATACTTTGCATTCCATTTGTATAGATATTTAATATTTCTTTATATCACCTTAGATTTTGAATTTAATTTACATTATTTTATAGAATCTATCACATATTATTGATGTTAAATAGTAATATTAAAAGGAATTGCTGTCACCACTATATATGGAAAACCAGATTCACTTGCCATAAATAGAAGGTAGCTATAAAAAGAAATAATCATGACAGCAGACAGTTTTAACATTCTTACTAGATTCCACTGCCCGCTGAAGGCTTTGAGCCTGAAGCCTGCTCTTTGTTGAAAAGGGAGCCGTCAGCAAATGCAGTCAAGGTGTTGGAGATGATCAGTGCCATACAGCTGCTTTGAAGACAATCAGAGCCAAAGAAGAATAACCTCCTTGTCGGGCATGGTGGCTCACACCTATAATCCCAACAGTTTGGGAGGCTGAGGCAGGTGGATCCCTTGAGCCCAGGAGTTCGAGACCAGCCCTGGCCAACATGGTAAAACGCCATCTCTAGTAAAAATACAAAAATTAGCCAGGCATGTTGGCCTTTAGACCCAGCTACATGGGAGGCTGAGGCAGGAGGATCACTTGAGCCCAGGTGGTGGAGTTTGCAGTGAACCGAGATCATGCCACTGCATGGCAGCCTGGGAGACAGAGTGAGACCCTGTTTTTAAAATAAGGGTCAGGCACAGTGTCTCATGCCTGTAATCCCAGCACTTTGGGAGCCCGAGGCGGTCGAATCACCTGAATCAGGAATTCAAGATCAGACTGACTAGCATGGTGAAACCCATCTCTACTAAAAATACAAAAATTAGCCGGGCATGGCAATGGGCACCTGTAATCCCAGCTACTTGGGAGGCTGAGGCAGGAGAATTGCTTGAACCCGGGAGACAGAGGTTGCAGTGAGCCAAGATCCCGCCATTGCACTCCAGCCTGGGCAATAGAGTAGAACTCAGTCTCAAAAAATTATAATAACCTCCTCACTATTCACTGCTATATGATAGATCAGATAGGCCTGCAAAGATTTTGGGTCCTCTACTTTGCGAAAAAGACTCCTTTTCCTTGTTAGTACAGTAGTGAATTTTAAAAGATTTTTTTTTTTTTTTTTTTTTTTTTTTAAACAGAGTTTTGCTCTTGTTGCCCAGGCTGGAGTTCAGTGGCGTGATCTGGGCTCACTACAACCTCTGCCTCCCAGATTCAAGTGATTCTCCTGCCTCAGCCTCTTGAGAAGCTGGGATTACGGATGCTACTACCAAGCCCAGCTAAATTTTGTTACTTTAGTAGAGATGGAGTTTCACCATGTTGGCCAGGCTGGTCTCAAACTCCTGACCTCAGGTAATCCACCTGCCTCAGTCTCCCAAAGTGCTGGGATTACAGGTGTGAGCCACTGTGCCTGGGGAGCAAATTTTTTTTTTTTTAAACCTGCCATGCGGACAGTACTGAACAATGAATAGAAGTGCATTTTTTCCAATGTGATATGTGATTGTCATGAGTAATTAACAGTGAGCCCTGGTGAGCTGAGGGGCTTTAGGGACAGAGCACAGAGTGCACAGAGCTCTGGGAAGACACAGATGCAGTTGGTGGTCTGTAGACCCCTTCCATCGGATCATTCCATGTGAAGAGGGAGTTGGGGCCGTTTGGAGAAAAAACTCTCTTATACATATAGGGTATCACTCGGCCAACTGCACATGGGCTGGGGCCTGGCTGTGGTTTGAGGATAGTGAATAATCGAATGAGACAGGCTCCTAGAGTTTAAGTAAGAAGTGTAAGTAAGACTAACACTTGTGAAAGGAGACTGAGAAGAGAATGAATAGTATGCAGGCTGTGGAGCAACCGGGAAGTTCAGTGACACAGTCACACACTGGCAGGACACATTGGGGCCTTGCTGAGGAGAGGGGCTCAGCAGGAGTGAGCCTTTGGGTGCAAGGAGAGCCCACCCTTCACTCCTGCCTCCCATTCTTCCCCGCAAAGCCCAGGCATTCTTTTTTTTTTTTTTTTTTTTTTTTTTTTTTGGCTGTCTTTGAATTAGGGTCTCGCTGCAGCCTGGACCCCCTGGGCTCAAGCAATGCATCTCCTTCCACTTCCCAAGTAGCTGGGACTACAAGCACGTACCACCATGCCCAGCTCATTTTAGCTTTTTTGTAGAGATGGATCTCACAGCCGGGCATGGTGGCTCGCATCTGTAATCCCAGCACTTTGGGAGGCCAAAGTGGGCAGATCACCTGAGGTTGGGAGTTCGAGACTGGCCTGGCCAACATGGAAAAACCCTATATCTACTAAAAATACAAAAATTAGCCAGGCGTGGTGGCAGGAGCCTGTAATCTCAGCTACTAGGGAGGCTGGGGCAGGAGAATTACTTGAATCCGGGAGGCGGAGGTTGCAGTCAGCCGAGATCTCACTGTTGCACTCCAGCCTGGACAACAAGAGGGAAACTGCATCTCAAAAAAAAAAAAAAAAAAGTGGAGTGGGGGGCTCTCACTAAGTTGTTCAAACTGGTCTCAAGCTCCTGGGCTCAAGAAGTCCTCCCACCTTGGCCTCCCAAAGTGCTGGGATTATAGGCATGAGCCACCACACCCAGCAAAAGTTCTTATTTTTACTAGTCTGGTTGAATCACTTAATTTTCTGTTTGGTCATTTGTAAAATGCAGCTGAAGATACCTATTCTGATTATCCCACGGGCGTGCTATAAGGACAGGACTGAACAATGAATAGAAGTGTATTTTTTCCAACGTGATATGTGATTGTCATGAGTAATTAACACTGAGCTCTGGTGAGCTGAGGGGCTTTAGGGAGCACAGGGTGCTCGGAGCTCTGGGAAGACACAGGTGCAGTGGGTGGCCTGTAGGCCCCTTCCATTGGGTCATTCCATGTGAAGGGGGAGTCAGGTCCGTTTGGAGGTAGCAGAGTTCTGGGTGGCAGCCAGGCCTCCAAATAAGCCTCACTACTCTGGCTTTTTTCTTTTTCTTTTCCTTTTTTTTTTTTGAGACAGAATCTCACTCTGTCACCCAGGTTGGAGTGCAGTGGCACAGTTGGCTCACTGCAACCTCCACCTCCCAGGTTCAAGTGATTCTCCTGCCTCAGCCTCCCAAGTAGCTGAGATTACAGGCTCCCGCCACCACGCCCGGCTAATCTTTGTATTTTTAGTAGAGACAGGGTTTCACCATGTTGGCCAGACTGGTCTCAAACTCCTGACCTCAGGTGATCCTGCCCGCCTCAGCCTCAGTCCCCAAAGTGCTGGGATTACAGGCGTGAGCCATCGCATCTGGACTCCTCTGGCTTTTTCAGGATAATCTGCTGCCTATGCTGGAGCCACGCCTTTAAAAAGTGGAAAAATCAACAGGCAGGAGGTTGCAGGTGGCTTCACCATTTTTTGTGCCCTTCTAGGTACCAGGATCATCTACGACCGGAAATTCTTGATGGAGTGTCGGAACTCACCTGTGACCAAAACACCCCCAAGGGATCTGCCTGCCATTCCTGGGGTCACCAGCCCTGCCGGTGATGAGCCCCCCACGGAAGCCAGCCAGAGTCACCTGCGAAATAGCCCAGAAGATAAGCGGGCAGGCAGTGAGTGGCGGGGCTTGGCCCTTGGGAAAGAGAATGTATGAGTCTCCTGGAGTCTGTCCACTGGGAGGAATTCCAGGGAGGAGGAACAACAGGGCCTCGGCCCTACCCTCTAAGGGGGCAGCTCAGACCTCAGAGGGCGAGAGTAGGGGTGGGGAGGTTGAACTCTTTGTTGGTAGCAACTTTCACCCTGAAAGGGGCCCGTGCACCTCAGGAAAGATGATCTGGCACCATTTGGTCATGTAATTAGTGCAGAGCTTGTTTGAAATGGCAGTGGCTGCACACAGCAACTTTCTTTTTTTTTTTTTAAGACAGAGTTTCACTCGTTACCCAGGCTGGAGTGCAATGGCGTGATCTCGGCTCACTGCAACCTCCGCCTCCTGGGTTCAGGCAATTCTTCTGCCTCAGCCTCCTGAGTAGCTGGGATTACAGGCACGCGCCACCATGCCCAGCTAATTTTTTGTATGTTTAGTAGAGATGGGGTTTCACCACGTTGACCAGGATGGTCTCGATATCTTGACCTCGTGATCCACCCGCCTCGGCCTCCCAAAGTGCTGGGATTACAGGCATGAGCCACCGCGCCCGGCCAGCAACTTTCATAAGCATCCCCCTCTATGTAATTGTTCCTGAAGCATTTCCACTTGGAACACACCCATGATGTTTGTGGTGCAAGAGACAAGTTATCAAAGACACAGTGTACTTGTCCTTTGGGAAATTACATGTCTACAAGATAAGAAATACATCCGGGATGCCTCCTGTTGGGCTGCTGGTCCCTAGTGAATCTTTATGAAGACAGGTAAAAACAATGCAGCCAGTTGTCTCTGCCGATTTGACCTTTGGTAGCCAGGTTCTTCCTGGTGTCCCCACCTCCCGAGTAATCAGGGCAGCCACTCTGGTGGTGGTGTCAGTGAATGTACTCTTTGTGGCACCCTGACTGGCTTGGCAGAGTGTTGAAGTTCTCTGCTGAGAGAGTGTCTGAGTTCTCGTAAGCACTTCCAGGCAACTATAGTCAGTCTGGAACCCACTGATCCTTCACCCGGAAGGCCATACACCAGGCCCAGACAGGGAGCAGCAGGAACCTCAGCTGGGCTTGCCCTGCTGACAGCAGCTGAATTCATCTCCCCAGGGCCCACAGGACATGATTCATAATTATCTTGGGAACCTCACAGTTCAAGACAGACAGGAATTGCCTGTGTCTTAGTCTGTTTTTTCTGGCTGTAACCGAATACCTGAGACTGGGTAATTTATAAGAAAAGTGGTTTATTTCTTACAGTTCTAGAGGCTGGGAAGGCCAAGGGCATGGTGGCTGCATCTGCTTGGCTTCTGTTGAGGGCCTCCTGCTGCATCACAACGTGGCAGAAGGCATCACAGGGCAAGCGGGGCACAGGAGAGAGAACCAAGCTAGCTTTTTGTTACACTCTTGCAATAACTAGCCCACTCCTGTGGTAATCCATTAATCTAGAAATGAGTTAATCCATTCATATGGACGGAGCCCTCATGACCCAATTACCTCTTAACAGCCCCACCTCTTTACATTGGGGATTAAGTTTCTATATGAATCTCAAACCATAGCAGTCCAGCCCTGTACCCCCAAAATTCATGTTCTTCTCATATACAACAAATATATTTTAGTTGATCTCCCTATCCCCAAAGACTTAACACATTCCAGCCCCAGCTCAAAAGCTCAAAGTCCAGAGTTTCATCTGAATCAGATGAGACTCAGCATGATTCGTCCCAAGCTTAATTCCCTTCCAGCTGTGAGACTGTGAAACTAAACAAGTTATCCACTTTCAAAAACTTAGGGGCTCTTCCTGGCCCCTAAAACATCAGCTGGCGGCCAGGCACAGTGGCTCATGCCCTAAACCTCAGCACTCTGGGAGACTGAGGCAGGAGGAATACTTGAGGCCAGAAGTTCAATACCAGCCTGGGCAACAAAGTGAGACCCCATCTCTACACAAAATTTTAAAATTAGCCAGGCATGGTGGTCCATGGCTATAGTCCCAGCTACTCAGGAGGCTGAGGCAGGAGGATCACTTGAGCCCAGAAGGTCAAAGCTATAGTGAGCTATGACTGCATAACTAACCGCACTCCTGCCTGGCCAACAGAGTAAGACCCTGTCTCTAAAGAAAAAAGCAAAAAGAACAAAAAATTCAGCCCAAGTGATATAGTTTGGATATTTGTCCCTGCCCAAATCTCATGTTACATTGTAATCCCCAGTGTTGGAGGTGGGGCCTGGTGGGACATGTTTGGTTCATAGGGACAGATCCCTCACAACTTGGTGTTGTCCTCATGATAGTGAATGAATTCTCGTGAGATCTAGTTGTTGCACAGTGTGGCAGTGCCACCCCACCCTCTCTCTTGCTCCTTCTTCCTCCATGTCACATGCCTGCTTCCACTTTGCTTTTCACCCTGAGTAAAAGCTCCCTGAGGCTCCCCAGAAGCCAAGCAGAAGCTGGCGTCATGCTTGCACAGCCTGCAGAACCAGGAGCCAGTTAAACCTCTTTTCTTGGCTGGGCGCAGTGGTTCATGCCTGTAATCCCAGCACTTGGGAAGGCCGAGGTGGGCAGATCACCTGAGGTCAGGAGTTCAAGACCAGCCTGACCAACATGGTGAAACCCTGTGTCTACTAAAAATACAAAAATTAGCTGGGTGTGGTGGTGGGCGCCTGTAATCCCAGCTACTCAGGAGGCTGAGGCAGGAGAATCTCTTGAACTCAGGAGGAGGCAGAGGTTGCAGTGAGTCGAGATTGGGCCACTACACTCCAGCCTGGGAGGAGACTATCTCAAAAAAAAAAAAAAAAAACACAACTTTTTTCTTTATAAATTACCCAACCTCAGATATTTCTTTATAGCAATGAAAGAACAGCCTCATATACTAAGCATTCACCCATTGTTGACCTGGCCCTCTGTCCCCTCTCTCCCCAGGTGAAGAGTCACAGTTTGAAATGGACATTTAAAGCACCAGCCATCGCATGGAGCGCTGCCAAGGAGCCACTCAGGCCCTTCCCGGGAGGAGTCCCACCAGCCAGGCCTTATAACAGTGATCATCCTGAGCAGGTGTCGGCGTGGGGTCGGCCACCCCAGCCCTCTCTCCCTCACTCAGGGCACCTGCCCCTCCTCTTTGTGAACACCAGCAGATACCTCCTTGTGCCTCCACTGATGCGGGAGCTGCCGCCCCAAGGGGAATGACCCTTGCCAGCCAGCACACACTGCAGCCAAGGGCCAGGAAGTGGACAAGAACGAGCCCTTCCTTCCGAATGATCGGCTCCTCCAGACCCTCACTGCTGAGGGTGCAACCACCCCTTCCTTAGTGATGTGCCTGGGAAAGCTCCCTTCCCCCTCCTTCCCCAAGAGAGGAAATAAAAGCCACCTTCGCCCTAGGGCCGAGAGTTGGGCCCTGTCTGAGCTTTTTTCAACTCTGTATGGTAACTAACACCAGCTGCTATCTGTACAGTGCTGCTTTTGTTTTTTTGAGACGGAGGTTCACTCTTGTTGCCCAGGCCGGAGTGCAATGGGACGATCTCGGCTCACTGCATCCTCCACCTCCTGGTTCAAGCGATTCTCCTGCCTCTGCCTCCAGCCTCTCAAGTAGCTGGGATTACAGGCGCCTGCCACCACAATCAGCTAGTGTTTTTTGTATTTATCGTAGAGACAGAGTTCACCATGTTGGCCATGCTGGTCTTGAACTTCTGACCTCAGGTGATCCACCTCTCGGCCTCCCAAAGTGCTGGGATTACAGGCATGAGCCACCACGCCCGGCCTTGTCCAGTGCTTCTGAAGTGTGAGGCTATCCTTATTTGAATCTGACTCTGATCCTGTGGGTAAGTAGAAAAACTGTTATCCTCACTTTACAGGTGAGAAGACTGGCACAAGAACAGGTAAAATAAAATTGCACAGCTGCTGAGTGGCACATGGGACCTGGTTGGAGTCCTACTACTTTTTTTTTTTTTGAGATGAGGTCTTGCTGTATCATCCAGGCAGGAGTACAGTGGCAGTGCAGTCCTAGCTCACTGCAGCCTCAAACTCCTGGGTTCAAATGATCCTCCTGCCTCAGCCTCCTGAGCAGCTGAGACTACAGGTTCACATTGTGATGCCTGGCTAAGTTTTTTCTGTGTAGAGATAAGGTCTTGCTATGTTGCCCAGGCTGGTCTTAAATTCCTGGGCTCAAGTGATCCTCAGCATCCCAAAGTGTTGGGATGACACATGTGAGCCACCACACCCAACCCATGCCCTGCTATTCTTGATCTTTTGTTTTTCAGCAGCAAGGCAGCTGCCTTGCTTCTGGGCGTTCTCCCCCTTCTCTCAAACCCAAGCCTGTCAAGTTTGTCACCTTCCCCTCAAGGTCCATTCCATGCCAGAATCAAAGGGAAGAGACCCTGCCTTGGCCAGTGTGTCATCTGATCCACAGGCACTCGACCTTTGCCAAGTGATCACTTTGTGTGAGCTGTCATGAGTGGCACAAACACAGACAGGCTCTCTGCCTTAAAGATTTTCATTGAAATGTAAGATTTGCCCAAAAGTGGGCCAGGCGCAGTGGCTCATGCCTATAATCTTAGCACCTTGGGAGGCCAAGGTGGGCAGATCACAAGGTCAGGAGTTCGAGACCAGCCTGGCCAATATGGTGAAACCCTGTCTCTACTGAAAATACAAAAATTACCTGGGCCTGGTGGCACTCGCCTCTAGTCCCAGCTACTCGGGAGACTGAGACAGAAGAATCGCTTTAACCTGGGAGGTGGAGGTTGCAGCGAGCCAAGATCATGCCACTGCACTCCAGTCTGGGTAACAGAGTGAGACTGTCTCACAAAAAAAAAAAAAAAGATTTGTCCAAAAGTAAAGATAGCATAGGCTGGGCACAGTGGCTCAAGCCTGTAATCCCAGCATTCTGGGAGGCTGAGGTGGGAGGATTGATTGAGGCCAGGAGTTTGAGACCAGTCTGGGCAATGCAGTAAGACCCCATCTCTATAGAAAAATGTTTAAATAGCCAGACATGGTGGTGCATACCTGTGGTCGTAGCTGCTCGGGAGGCTGAGGTGGGAGGAACACTTGAGCCCAGGAGTTCAAAGCTGCAGTGAGCCACGATTGTGCCACTGCACTCCAGTGACAGAGTTGAGGCTTCATAGAGGTGATGCTACAGCTCCAGCCTGGGAATGAGTGGGTTGGGGGAGGCAAAGGCCCCGTGTTTCCAAGCTCAGATGGTCTTGGGGAGCTGGGGTGTTCAGAGATGGGACATCAAATAGCCTGCTTTGGTCAGAGCAGGCGGTTTGGGTGGGTGAGAATGACTTTTACAAATGGCCAAAGAAGGGTGAGGTGTCTGAAGGTCTTGAATGCTAGGCAGAGATCTTTGCTGAGAAGCAATAGGTATTTCTCATTACAGGATATGCTGGAGGGTGGATGGATGGCCTGTGAACAGAGGCAGTGGCTGGCATTTACTTAAGCTCCAGGTACATGGTACTTGTCCACCTGCCATTTGGAGAGCAGCAAATGATCAGTGGCCATGTTGCTTGCCTGGCCTTTTCTATATTTGGGTTGGAGCCCCCTTCCCTCACAAGGACTGAAAGCAGCTGAGTCCAGGTACATGGTGATGTGTGGCAGGCCTGGCCTTTGGCGCACTGCCTCCAAGCACACAGCAAATATCCATATTGATGGAAAAGAGACGCTAAGGATGGGCCACCACCAGTGCAAAGAACAATGAAAGCTTCAAGTAGGCTCAAAGGAGAGATTGGCTCAGACTTCCCAGTTCCTTAGCTTTCAGATAAAAGCATCTTGCTCCAAGGCCAGGTGCAGTGGTTCCTGACTGTAATCTCAGTGCTTTTCGGAGGTTAAGGTGGGAGAATCACTTGAGGCCAGGAGTTTGATACCAGCCTGGGCAACATAGTGAGACCCCTATCTCTACTACCAAAAAAAATTAAAAATTAACCAGACACGATGGCACACACCCGTAGTCCCAGCTGCTTGGGAGGCTGAGGAGGGAGGATCACTTTAGCTCAGGAGATCGAGACTGTTGTGAGTTATGATCATACTACTGCACTACAGTCTGAGCGACAGAACAAGACCTTGTCTCTAAAAAAAGGGCCAGGTGAGGTGGCTCATGCCTGTAATCCCAGCACTTTGGGAGGCTGACTTGGGCAGATCACCTGAGGTCAGGAGTTTGAAATCAGCCTGGCCAACGTGACAAAACCCCTTCTCTACTAAAAATACAAAAATTAGCCAGGCATGGTAGTGTACACCTGTAATCCCAGCTACTCGGGAGGCTGAGGCATGAGAATTGCCCAAACCGAGGCGAAGGTTGCAGTGAGCCGAGATCGCACCAGTGCACTCCAGTGAGACTCTGTCTCACAAACAACAAAAAAAACTCACTCTGACATTCCACCAGAGGTGTTGCCAGCCTATAGCTCCATTTCCCTTCTTGGTCTTATGTCTCAAGGTCTAAGAGACGGGGTTTAAAAAAATGATTTATCTGATAGTTCAGGGGCAGTAAGATAATTGTTCAGGCTGGGCATGGTGGCTCATGCATGTAATCCAGCATTTTGGAAGGCATCCCTTGAGGCCAGGAGTTGGAGACCAGCCTGGGCAACATGGCAAGATCTCCCCATCTCTGAAAAAGAGACAAAGAAAAGAAATAAAAGAAGTGTGCATCTTTCCCACTGAGCATAAGCATCCTCCCGAGGGCCCAGGTATGTTCTGAGTGTCAGTTCTGGCTGGGTGCTATGGAATGACCACAATCCACAACACAGTTCTTGTCCTCAAGGAAGTTAAAATCCTGGGGAAAGTGAGACTATTGTGGTCCATCTGAACATGTGTGTGCACTGAGCCCCAAAGCTTCTACAGAGATGCTCACTCTAGGGGACCATCACAGTCTGGCGCTGCCACCCCCCAACATCACCAAAACCACTGTTTCTGCCATTGGGGAACCCCCCGAGAACTGCTGGACAGACGCCACATGCCATGACCCAGGAGAAACAAATGAGTGTTTTTAGCGCTGGGTGTGTTTTCTCAAAGCACTTCCAACCTGATCAAGAGATGAGAAGTCCTCCAAGTAGTAAATGATCATTGAAAATATGAAGCAATTTGGATACATCTTTGTGGCAGGGTGTAAGAAAAAAACGTAAAAAGAAAAAAGAGAAAACAAGGAAATATAAAGCAATACTTAGTTGCTTGCCCAGTGAATGGAGGGGAGGCTGTGCCTGCCCCAAGTTGGAGGAATCTGAGGTTTGAGAAGCCTTCATGGAGGTGTGGCTTAATAGGACTGGTAGGATTCCTGTGTCACAAATGGCCTAAGGTACAGGAGCCCCTAGGAACAGTTCAACTGGAGAAATGTGGACGCTGTTAGGCTTTCTATGCATGAAAGAAGAGGCTGGCCTGGCAGTCGAGATGGGAATGGGGTGTATTGGGAAGGAAGCTTGACACCCTTAGGTGTGGTAGAAGGAGGAGGGATGTGTTGAAGGTTTCTGGTCCAGGAGACCCAGGCAAGAGGTCAGAAAGGAATTGCTGGTTTAGGAATTAGGCAGAGTGAACAGCAAGGAGGCCAAAGATGGAACCGCAGGTAATGTTCCCAGTGAGCATGAGTGGAGTGTGGAGAGCTGAACTGGTGATTTTCCAACCTCCAGACTGCTGTTTGACACAGCTGTGGGCGTCGCTCCAACTCCCAGGTAGCCAGACAGGTAACACCAGGCTGTCTTTCTCCTGGCACCCTTCAGTGTGACATTCATCAAGATGACTCAAGGAAAAGCCTAAGGACATGTGACCAATCAAGAAGGCTCATCGTCGGCTGGGCACAGTGGCTCATGCTTGTAATTCCAGCACTTTGGGAGGCCGAGGCAGGCAGATCACCTGAGGTGAGGAGTTTGACACCAGCCTGGCCAACACGGAGAGAAACCCCGTCTCTACTAAAAATACAAAATTAGCCAGGCATAGTAGCTCATGCCTGTAATCCCAGCTACTCAGAAGACTGAGACAGGAGAAACACTTGAGCCCAGGAGGCGGAGGTTGCGATGAGCTGAGATTGTGCCATTGCACTCCAGCCTGGGCAACAAGAGCGAAACTCCATCTCAAAAAAAAAGAAGGCTCATAGTCTTGCCACCTGAAAACCAGCACTTCCAGAAGGCTGGGATTCAGTAAAAGACTCCAAGTGGTCTTTTCCAGCTAAATTCAACCTCTGATTTTTTTTTTTTTTTTTGAGACAGAGTCTGGCTCTGTCACCCAGGCTGGAGTACAAAGGTGTGATCTTGGCTCCCTGCAACCTCAGCCTCCCAGGTTCAAGCAATTCTCCTGTCTCAGCCTCCCGAGTAGCTGGGACTACAGGCATGTGCTACCACGCCCAGCTAGTTTTTGTATTTTTAGTAGAGAGGGTTTCGCCACGTTGGCCTGGCTGGGTCTTGAACTCCCAGCCTCAAGTGATTGCCGCCCTCCTCAGCCTCCCAAAGTGCTGGAATTAAAGGCATGAGCCCCTGCTCAGGCCCCAACAGAACTCTGATTTAACAAGCATTACTAAGTGTCTAGTAAATGCTAGACCTTGAGGCAATATAAGAGAATTTTAAAACAAACGCCTGACAAAATATGAAATGATCCAAAGAGGCACGATTAAGTACAAATAAATGGACAAGCAAGCAAGACAGGGATAATTGGTGACAGTGAGAAGGATATATAGGCTATAGAAGAAATTGAAGCTGGGCATGGTGGTTCATGCCTGAAATCCCAGCACTTTGGGAGGCTGAGGTGAGGGTGATTACTTGAGGCCAGGAGTTCAAGATCAGCCTGGTCAATGGTGAAACCCTGTCTCCACTAAAAATTCAAAACTTAGGCCAGGCACGGTAGGTCACGCCTGTAATGCCACTGCTTTGGGAGGCCGGCAGGTGGATCACCTGAGGTAGGGCGTTCGAGACCAGCCTGACCAACATGGAGAAACCCTGTCTCTACTAAAAATACAAAAAATTAGCCAGGCCTGGTGACACATGCCTATAATCCCAGCTACTCGGGAGGCAAGAGAATCACTTGAACCTGGGGGGTGGATGTTGCGGTACATCGCGCGACTGCACTCCAGCCTAGGCAACAAAAGCGAAACTCTGTCTCAAAAAATATATATAGAAATACAAAAATTAGCCAAGCATGGTGGTGGGTGCCTATAGTCCCAGCTACTCAGGAAGCTGATACAGGATAGTCACTTGAACCCAGAAGGTAGAGGTTGCAGTGAGCCAAGATCGCACCACTGCACTCCAGCCTGGGCGACAGAGTGAGACTGTCTCAAAAAAAAGAAGCATGGCATTAGCAAAAGTGTGTCTGGAAAGAATCCAGCATGTGTAAGATGTTAGGATACTGTTAGGCAGGTGGGTGTTGGTGTGTTGGGTGGCACGTGGTAGGCCTAGATAGCATGGGATTTAATTGTTGGAACCAAAAAAAAAAAAAAATGAATGGAATGTCAAAGAATGGAATGTCTTCTGGCTGTCTGGAGCTTCACTACTATCTTATTTAGGATCTTCATAATTTATGAGGTTAGTATTTTTATTCCTGTTTTACACATGATCATGGCTAGTGAGGGCCAGAATTAGAAATCCAACTCCTGTCTTTTCAGTCCCCAAACCTATGGGTTTTTGTCTTGTTTTAGCAACAGGGAGGTCTTGGATTCCTGGCCTCAAGTGATTGTCCTGCTTCAGCCTCCCAAAGTGTTATGATTACAGGCATAAGCCACCGTGCCCAGCCTCTAAAACCTATGCTTTTTTTTTTTTTCTTTTGAGATGGAGTCTCACTCTGTCACTCCGGCTGGAGTGCAATGGCTCAATCTTGGCTCACTGCAACCTCCACCTCCCGGGTTCAAGCCATTCTCCTGCCGCACCCTCCTGAGTAGCTGGGACTACCGGCACATGCCACCACGCCTGGCTAATTTTTTGTATTTTTTAGTAGAGATGGGGTTTCACCATGTTGGTCAGGCTGGTCTTGAACTCCTGACATCATAATCTGCCCACCTCAGCCTCCCAAAATGCTGGGATTACAGGCACGAGCCACCGTGCCCCACCTTTTTTTTTGAGACAGAGTTTCACTCCTGTTGCCTAGGTTTGAGTGCAAGGGTGAGATCTTAGCTCACTGCAACCTCCACCTCCCGGGTTCAAGCAGTTCTCCTGCCTCAGCCTCCCAAGTAGCTGGGATTACAGGCACCTGCCGCCACACGCAGATAATTTGTGTATTTTTAGTAGAGACAGGGTTTCACCATGTTGGCCAAGCTGGTCTTGAGCTCCCGACTTCAGGTGATCTGCCCACCTCGGCCTCCCAAATAAGCCTAACTCTATTTATAGGGGTTACAGGCGTGTGAGCCACTGTTCCAAGCCCAACCACCACACCCAGCCCTCCAAAACCTATGCCCTTAATGCCACACTGTGAATAGAACTGAAGTCTGGGCTGTTCTGACTGAGCTATAGGCAACTGGGATACTGATTAGAGGTGTCAGAACAGGGGCAGTGACAGGTGGGTGTCAAGGTAAAGCAGGCGGAGGTGAGACCTGGAGCCAGGAAGTCATTCAGGTGTTTGGTGGTTGCTTAGAATTCATGGGTTTAGGGGAATGAGGTAGTGTTAAGGAGTATGGCCAGTTACAGTGGCTGGCTCATGCCTGTAATCCTAGCCCTTGGCAGGCTGAGGTGAGTGGATCAGGATGTCAAGAGATCGAGACCATCCTGGCTAACATGGTGAAACCCTGATTCTACTAAAAATACAAAAATTAGCCAGGCATGGTGGTGTGCACCTGTAGTTCTAGCTACTTGGGAGGCTGAGGCAGGAGAATCCCTTGAACCTGGGAGGTGGAGGTTGCAGTGAGCCGAGACTGCACTATTGCACTCCAGCCTGGTGACAGAGCAAGACTCTGTCTCAAAAAGAAAAAAAAAAGAGTGTAAGATTGACAGCCTTTTCTCATTTACTCAAGGGCTATTTGTTGAGTGCCTACTGTGTGCCAGGCACTGTTCTAAGCACTGGGGTAGAGTGGAGAACACAAAGCCCTACCTTCAAGGAGCAGACCTTCCAATGATGCAACAGCCGTGTGTGCACCTGGCTTTCACTGTGGACATCACAAACTTGGCCTCCTCGAAATAAGGTGCAGAACTGAGCCTGTCCGACCTTCCCTCCCTGCAAGCAAAGGACATGTGGTCCTTGCTGTGAGACAATTAGGCCTGTATGGAGGAGCCAGCACCCCAGTGACAGACCATAGATGGAAATAACTGAACAAAGCCCTGTTTCTTGTCAGCAGGAAAAGGCAAGGAACCCGCTTTCTGCAGGTTAACCATGGGGGAAAGTGCAACCCCTAAGAATTTGGTTTTGTTTAGCTTAACACACTCCAAAGAGTATGCAGCAGGGAGAGTAAGGAAGGGCTCTTACAGCAAAGTGAAGGTAAATCCCTCCAACCCCCGGCTGCAAATCAGATGCCATTTCCTATGCAAAACCGCGTGGGAAGCCTTTTTCCTGTGGAGGAGCCTTAGAGCCATCTTTGTTTGTTCCTTACTCTTAGGTTCTGAGGAGGAACAATGTTGCAATCCTCGCCTTTGTGCTGCTGCCTGCTGGAAGAGTTCATTAAAGCAAGGAAGGCAGGGTACGTCTAGGAAACGGTTATTGAACTCCATTAGATGAAGAAAAGTGAGGATGCCACATGTACTTAAGACCAGGCTGGGCGCAGTGGCTCATGCCTGTAATCCCAACACTTTGGGAGGCCAAGGCAGGCGGATCACAAGGTCAGGAGATCACCATCCTGGCCAAGATGGTGAAACCCCGTCTCAACTAAAAATATAAAAATTAGCCAGGCGTGGTTGTGCGCACCTGTAGTCCCAGCTACTCAGGAGCAGTGAGCCAAGATCACGCCACTGCACTCCAGACTGGGCAACAGAGACTCCATCTCAAAAAAAAAAAAAAAAAACGGATCTAAGCACATTTCTCCACATTTTTTCAACCGAGATCATGCAGCTGAATCTTCATTTTCTGAAAGGAATACTAAGGGAAAAGTTTTCCAGAGAAAGCAGCCAGGATTGTGCTGTGGGGCAGAACCAGAGGTAGAACAGAATGTGCCACGCTGCCCAGACCTGTTTGGGACAAGCTAGTTATGGCCCTGCTTCCTCCCTTCTACCAAAAGCAGCCATGCATGTGGCCATACTGCCCTTTGATCCTCGACCCACCTCTCTGGCCAGCAGCAGCCAGCTGGCTCTATCTGCCAAGGAATTCCAGCCAGGAACACAGTTTACTCTCATCTGGCATTTCTCAACCCAAGCTTCCACTATGAGGTTGCATTTGAACCTTTTTCTAGGGACTGCACTACCTTCCAAAGGAAGTCAGGACTGCGCTGTTCAAAACTTCTTCCCTAGCCTCTATAGGATAGGTTTCAGATTTGTGTAGGATCATGGATATACATAGCCATCACTCAGGTAACTCGTCCAACTCTTGGGACAGTTTCAGCTTCATTTCATTTACTTAATTTTTTGAGACAAGAGTGAAACTCTTGTCTCAAAAAATTAAGTGCAATGGCACTATCACTGCAACCTCTGTCTCCCCTTAAAGTGATTCTCCTGCCTTAGCCTCCCAAGTAGCTGGGATTACAGGCTCCTGCTACCACACCCAACTGATTTTCACATTTTTAGTGGAGACGGGGTTTCACCATGGTGGCCAGGCTGGCCTTGAACTCCAGACCTCAGGCGATCCGCCCCCTTCAGCCTCCTAAAGTACTGGAATTACAGGCGTGAACTACCACGGCTGGCCTAGTTTCAGCTTCTGAACCTTTCAGGAACCAACCAAGAAACCCATTCACAGCTCCCCAGCCTCTTAACTCCAGTGAGGGTTATCCACAGCATAGGGGAAAGCTCTGATGACCTACAAAAAAACACTGATACCCTACTACTTTAAAAAATTTTTAATGTAATTTTTAACGGTTTTTTTTTTCTTTTTAAAGATGGGGTTTCACCATGTTGGTCAGGCTGGTTTTGAACTCCCAACCTCAGGTGATCCACCTGCCTTGGCCTCCAAAGTGCTTGGACTACAGGCGTGAGCCACCACACCCAGCGTTTTTTTTTTGTTTGAGACGAACTCTTGCTCTGTCACCAGGCTAGAGTGCAATGGCACGATTTCGACTCACTGCAATTCTCCTGCCTCAGCCTCCCAAGTAGCTGGGATTACAGGCATCTGCCACCACACCCAGCTAATTTTTGTATTTTTAGTAGAGACAGGGTTTCACCATGTTGGCCAGGATGGTTCAGAGCTTTTGACCTCGTGATCCACCCACCTTGGCCTCCCTAAGTGCTGGGATTACAGGTATGAGCCACTGTGCCTGGCCAATTTTAAATTTTTTTATTATAAATTGACAAATTATAATTATATACATTTATGAGATATAAAGTGATGTTATGCTATGTGTATACAGTGCGGACTGATTAAATCAAGCTATTTAACCTATGCAGCACCTCAAATGTTTATTTTTTTTTTCTTTTTTGAGATGGGGTCTCACTCGTCACCCAGGCTGGAATGCAATGATGTGAACAGAGTTCCCTGTAGCCTCACCTTGCTGGGTCAAACAATCCTCTTGCCTCAGCCTCCCTTGTAGGTGGGATACAGGCATGTACCACTGCCCCTGCCTAAGTTTTCTATTTTATTTTGTAGAGACGGACTCTTGCCATGTTGCCCAGGTTTACATATCAGTTTTTGTAGTGAGAACATTTGAATTTTATTCTCAGCAATTTTGTGTATTTTTCCGTTTTTTTCTTTACATTTTTCTTTTGTTTTTTTTTTTGAGACAGAGTTTTGCTCTTGTCACCCAGGCTGGAGTGCAGTGGCGGGATCTTGGTTCACCGCAACCTCCACCTCCCAGGTTCAAGTGATTCTCCCATCTCACCCTCCCGACTAGCTGGGATTACAGGTGCATGCCAGCACTCTGGCTAATTTTTGTATTTTTAGTAGAGATGGGGTTTCATCATATTGGTCAGACTGGTCTCGAACTCTTGACCTCAGGTCATCTGCCCGCCTGGCCTCCCAAAGTGCTGGGATTACAGGCATGAGCCATTGTACCTGGCCTGCAAAATGTATTTCTTAGGTGAGTTGTGGCTAAAACATTTTAAAGACATTGTTCTAAATTAATGGTCTTCGAACTTTGTTTTCATGTTTATCATTTTTAGTTGCAAAGGATTTCATATGAATTGTAAACATTAGCATATTAAATAAAACTCTTAAAAGTATCTCTATGTAGTGATTTCTAGGTCTGTCATCATTCATTCAAAAAATACATAAGTCAGTCACAGTGGCTCATACCTGTAATCCCAGCACTTTGGGAGGCCAAGGTGGGCATATCTCCCCGTCTAGGAATTTGAGACTAGCCTGGGCAACATGGGGAAACCCCATCTCTTCAAAAAATGGAAAAATTAGCCAGTTGTAGTAGTGCACATCTGCAGTCCCAGCTACTTGGGAGGCTGAGGTGGGCAGAGCACCTGACCCTGGGGAGGTTGAGGCTGTAGTGAGCTGTGATCGTGCCAGAGCACTCCAGACAGGATAATAGAGCAAACCCTGTCTCAAAAAATAAAAAAAAAATGAGCAAGTTTTTTTTCTTTTCTTTTTTTTTTGAAGTAGGGCCTTGCTCTGTTGCTCAGGCTGGAGAGCAGTAGTGCAATTATAGCTTGACCCATTTGGGCTTAGGTAATCCTCCCAAATAGCTGGGACTAAAGGTGTGTGCCACAACACCCTGCTAGTATTTTGTTTTTTGTAGAGATGAGGGTCTTGCTATATTTCCCAGGCTGGTCTCTAACTCCTCAGCTCAAGCAGTCTTCCTGCCTCGGCCTCCCAAAGTGCTGGGATTACAGTCAGGAGCCACTGTCTGTCTGGCAATATAATTATTAGTATACAATTAATCAAAGGTAGTATATATATTAATAAACATAAAAATCAAAATTTTATTGAAGGCATAATTTTTTTTTTTTGAGACAGGGTTTTGCTTTTTTGCCCAGTCTGAAGTGCAATGGCACGATCTCGGCTCACCACAACCTCTGCCTCCTGGGCTCAAGCAATTCTCCTGCCTCAGCCTCCCGAGAAGCTGGGATTACAGGCATGTGCCACACACCCAGCTAATTTGTATTTTTAGTAGAGACGGGGTTTCTCCATGTTGGTCAAGACGGTCTTGAACTCCCAACCTCAGATGATCCACCCACCTCAGTCTCCCAAAGTGCTGGGATTACAGGCGTGAGCCACCGCACCCAGCTGAAGGTATAATTTTTAATGGGACTGAGCATTTATTTTTTCAATTAATTAATCTGTTCATGAATGAATATTGTTATTGCTAGAATGAGAGATTTAGCATCAACTGTTACTATTTTTCATTTTCTTTAAGAGACTTGTTCTCACCATGTTGCTTGCAGTAACGTTGCCCAGGCTCGCCTCTAACTCTTGGACTCAAGATCCTCACTTCACCTATCCCAAATAGCTGGGACGGGCATGCATCACCACATCCAGCATATTTCATTTTTATAGATGTAAGAGCAGACAAGTTTTGTTTACATAAATTAGCATCTCCCCACCCATGATTTACTGAAGCAATGGAACTCAACTCTTTGAGCTCCTTCAAAATGCTACGTCAGGGCGGGGCGCAGTGGCTCACACCTGTAATCCCAACACTTTGGGAGGCCAAGGCTGGCGGATCACCTGAGGTCAGGAGTTCAAGACCAGCCTGGCCAACATGGTGAAACCCCATCTCTACTGAAAATACAAAAATTAGCTGGGCATGGTGGCAGGTGCCTACAATTCCAGCTATTCAGGAGGCTGAGGCAGGAGAATCCCTTGAACCCAGGAGATGGAGGTTGCAGTGAGCCAAGACCACGCCATTGCACTCCAGCCTGGGGAACAAGAGTGAGACTCCATTTCAAAAAAAAAAAATTAAACGCCAAGCTAGCACAGTGCCATGAACTAGCAGTACCAGCTACTTGGGAGGCTGAGGTTTAAGTGCCAAGCTAGCACAGTGACATGAGCTAGTAGTACCAGCTACTTAGGAGGCTGAGGTTGCAGGAGCCTTGAGCCCAGGAGTACAAGTCCAGCCTGGGTAACAGAGTGAAACCAGGTGACTTCAAAAAAAAACATGTAGGTACCACTCAGGGTTCAATCCCCAGACCACTGGCATTTGAAAGCAGTGTGACAAATGTGTTTCATATTGCTGGGGTCATCAAATCCATTTAGTACGTCACTAATAGCATGAAAAAAAGACATAATACAAAGTCCAGAATGTTTCATAAATCTTTTCCTTCAATTAGAAATCATGTGTAGCCGGGGGCGGTGGCTCACGCCTGAAATCCCAGCACTTTGGGAGGCCGAGGCGGGTGGATCACGAGGTCAAGAGATCGAGACCATCCTGGTCAATATGGTGAAACCCCGTCTCTACTAAAAATACAAAAAATTAGCTGGACATGGTGGCGCATGCCTGTAATCCCAGCTACTCAGGAGGCTGAGGCAGAAGAATTGCCTGAACCCAGGAGGCGGAGGTTGCGGTGAGCCGAGATAGCGCCACTGCACTCCAGCCTGGGTAAACGAGCGAAACTCCGTCTCAAAAAAATAAAAAAGAAATCATGTGTATACTGGGTCATTGTATTTCTCTGACAACTCAGTTAGGTCCTTCTTTAATTTTGTTGAAAACAAGTCATTAGAACCAATTGAGAAATCAGTACCTACATATTTTCCATGGCATCCAGTGGCCTAGAGGTTCCTATACTATCCCTGGATACATCAAGTAAGATTAGACTGAGGATTGGCGAGGGATGCGCCGTTCTTGTGTAAAGCGGAAGAAGAGTGAATCGTTAGGCAATTTTTTTTTTTTTTTCTGAGGCGGACTTTCGCTCTCCTTGCCCAGGTTGGAGTGAAATCGCGCCATCTCAGCTCTCCGAAACCTCCATCTCCCGGGTTCAAGCGATTCTCCTGCCTCAGCCTCCCGAGTAGCTGGGATTACAGACATGCACCACCACATCTGGCTATTTTTGTATTTTTAGTAGAGACGGGGTTTATCCATGTTGGTCAGGTTGGTTTAGAACTCCTAACCTCAGGTGAACCGCCCACCTCGTCCTCCCAAAGTTCTAGGATTACAAGCATGAGCCACCGCGCCCTGCTCATTAGACAACTTTGTAGGATATAGGATCAACACTGGTGTCCTGAAAACGTTTCTGGCTGCAACACTGAGAGATTTGCATTCTCGAGTTCGGAGACCATGGCTTTTAAAGACTCCACTCACTCCAGTGATGCCAGCAACCAACTACTGTCGGTGACTTCGAAAGTTCGTACTTTCAGTCCACACTTCTTCCTTTCGTTGGGCACCACACTTGCCTACACTTGGAGTGCCCCGGCAGCCCCACCCCACCCCCCGCCCCGGGCTTCGCTTTCCGCCCCACACTAGGAAGCCACTAGCCACTTCTGGTGCCCACGCCGCTCCTCGGCTGCCCCGCCTGGGTCCTCCATCCTCGCCCCTGGAATCGGCCTCCCTAATTCCCTTCCCTCTGAAGGTCATTTGGAAACGGGCTCGAAGGCGCGACACTGCGTAGAAAACCAAATTCCATCCGGGGCGGGCAGGGAGTGATAGTCTCGAAGGAAGACGTTTCCCACGTCGGTAGTGAGGAGCGTTTGCGGCACAGCCAGCGCTCTCGAGGATCCTCTGCGCGGGGATAGCCAGTAGTAGCCTCGAAAACACGTCGCGTCCGTCCCTGGCTCGAAGGGTAGACCTCGAGGGAGCCCCACTAACCACCCAGCTTCCTCCGCCTTCCCCCAAACAGGGCAGGCGCGGGGGCCCAGCCCACCTCTGCCTGCGCGCCTGACCTTAAGGCGGGCGTGGAGTTGGGCTTTCTCAGGCAGACTGGGGACCCACCGCGGGCCTTTCCTGTTTGAAGATAACAGCGTCACACAGCAACTCGCGCGAGTCGAAAGGACTTCTCGCGATAAGTCCAGTGGTGGCCGTGATGGCGGCGGCGGGAGCAGGACCCGGCCCGGAAGCAGGTGCCGGGCCTGGCCCTGGAGCGGCCGCAAATGCAGCAGCCTCAGAAGAGGGGGAGACGAAGCCGATGGCAGTGGGAGCAGCCGCTCCTGGTGGAGAGGGGGCCTCTGCTGCTCCGACAGCTGAGCCCAGTTCAGGGGAGGCTGAAAGCGGGTAAGAGGTCCTGGGGCCGAGGAGGACGCGGGAGCGAGGCCAGTCCCTCCCGAATCCTGCGGCTCCTGGAGCCCTGCCCGCCCCCTGCGATCCTAGGCCCCGCCGCCAACGGCTCGCCCTGCCCCTGCGCTGCTTGGCCCGTCCCCTCTCTAATATATCTCGGTAACGCCCCTTCCGCACCTTTCTCGGGCGGTGGGGGCCGAGGATCCTGTCGTTATCTCTGACTCTTGCATTCCGGCAGGAAGCTGGTAGCCCACTCTTCTAACGGGAGCCCTTCACATGTCCCAGAAAAGAAACCACTTTGCAGTGCCAGACTGGAAGAAGTAACAGTCACTCTGAAAACAGGGTGGGAGAGCTGCCTCTCTTTGAACCTCTCCCAGGATCAACTCTAACCCAGGTAGATTTGTCTGTAAAGGTCGATTAGGCTTCCCTCTGCTCCCTAGGTCCACCGACTGTCTTGTCCACCTTCTTCTCAATATCCTAACAGTACCTTGGGCATCCAGTCTGAGAACAGGCTTAGCTGAAAAGCTGTAGGAGTGTGAAGTTCGGTTGTAATTTGATCATCATCTTTGGAAATAGGCATTTTGAGGTTTGTTTCTCTTGAAAATTCTTAATTGAGCGCTTTCATTATCTTGCAGGGATGCAAACTTGGTCGATGTAAGTGGTGGCTTGGAGACAGAATCATCTAATGGAAAAGATACAATAGTAAGTATTTCTTTTTAGTTGTTTGCAAGGCAAAACCATCGCTTTTAAATTTTTGAGCAAATCAAAAACAGGGCCGGGCGCGGTGGCTCACGCCTGTAATCCCAGCATTTTGGGAAGCCGAGGCAGGCGGATCACCTGAGGTCGGGAATTGGAGACCAGCCCTGATCAACTTGGAGAAACCCGTCTCTACTAAAAAAAAAATTAATCGGGCGAGGTGGCGGGTGCCTGAATCGCTTGAACCCGGAAGGCGGAGGTTGCAGTGAGCCGAGAGCCCGCCATTGCACTCCAGCCTGGAAAGCAAAAGCGAAACTCTGTCTCAAAGAAAAAAATACATTCAGGCCAGGCACAGTGGCTCATGCCTGTAATCCCAGCACTTTGGGAGGCTGAGGCAGGCAGATCACCTGAGGTCAGGAGTTGGAGACCAGCCCTGATCAACACGGAGAAACCCGTCTCTACTAAAAATACAAAATTAGCTGGGGGTGGTGGCGCATTCCTGAATCGCTTGAACCTGGAAGGCGGAGGTTTCCGTGTGCCGAGAGCACGCCATTGCACTCCAGCCTGAGCAACAAGAGCAAAACAACGTCTCAAAAAAAAAAAAAATACATTCGGCAGAGCACGGTGGCTGAAGCCGGTAGTCCCAGAATTTTGGGAGGCCGAGGCAGTTGGATCATGAGGCCAGGAGTTCGAGACCAGCCAGGCCAACATGGTGAAACCCCGTCTCTACTGAAAAATGCAAAAATTAGCCGAGGGTGGTGGTGGGAGCCTGTAATCGCAGCTACTCTGGAGGCTGAGGCAGGAGAATCACTTGAACCCAGGAGGTGGAGGTTGCAGTGAGCCGAGACGGCACCATTGCACTCCAGCCTGGGTGACAAAGCGAGACACTGTCTCCAAAAAAAAATGCATTCAGGTCAGGCACGGTGGCTCATGCCTGTAATCCCAACACTTTGAAAGGCTGAGGCCTGAGGATCATTTGAGACCAGCCTTGGCAACATAGAGAGACTCTCGTCACTTAAAAAAAATAAAAGTAAAATACGTTCACTTCAACTGATTTGATTTTTGAATTGCTCTGTGAACACAGGAAGGTGCTGGGGATACATCAGAGGTGATGGATACTCAGGCGGGCTCCGTGGATGAAGAGAATGGCCGACAGTTGGGAGAGGTAGAGCTGCAATGTGGGATTTGTACAAAATGGTTCACGGCTGACACATTTGGCATAGATACGTCGTGAGTACTTTTCTTAGTTTTTGTAAGAATTGTTCGGTAAAATAAATCTCAGGACGCTCAACAGTTAGTTTGTGGGCAAAATAAATGCAAAGGATTTCCTATGTCTTCTAACCCCTATTCAACAACTAGGATGTTGAATCAGGAATTGTTTAATTCCCTTAGTGTGTTATTTGCTTACTGAGGGCACAGCCCTGATAGATACAATGGTGAGTATTGTCCCACCTTTTGAGTTTACAACCCGGTTTGGAGACCAAAAAAATGCAATTACAAAGTGTTATATAAACAAATTTGGGACAATATAAACTTTGTGTGGGGGGTCTTGGATTTTTCAGAAAGGATTAGGGTATATGTGGACAAAGCCTGTTGTCCAAAATTTGAGACAACCCATGCTCTTTATGCCTGAACCATCCTTTTTTTATTTTTCATTGCCGCTGACTCATTCCTTGAAGTATCTTGTCAGCTCTCCTCAGCAAACCTATTTCCAATTGTGTACCTCTTCTAGTGTATTAAAATCATACTGTGATTGAGAATGAAATTTTTACCTTATACTGACTCACTGTCTATTGTGCTGCTCGCTCTCTGTAATGTTCGTTATGGTCTATATTATACTAATATATTTATATAAGACTATCTAAAAGTAAGGTTGCATTCTAAAATTAATCCACCTTGGGTAAGATTGGGAAGACACATATATATATATATATATATATATATGTTTGCTTGTTGTTTTCTTGAGACCAGGGTTTGCTCTGTCACCCATGCTGGAGTGCAATGGCTGGATCACAGCTTGCTGCAGCCTCAAATTTCTGGGCTCAAGGGATTCTCCTGCCTCACCCTTCCCCAAAGTGTTGGGATTACTGGCTTGAGCCATCATACCCCGTTTTCTTTTATAATCTGTTGTATGCTTCCTAGTTAAAAAGTTAAGTGGGTTTTAGAAATGCTGATGTCTCAATTAACATGTGACTTGTGATTTAGGGAAGAGTGTTTTAAAAAAGAAAGAAAAATACTGAAGGATCAGGAAGAAATAATTGATCTTGGTAGCAAGATCTGCTCAGAAAACACTAGCTAAGCAAGACTGGTCACTTAGAGAGGCCTAAGATAGGGCTATTTCAGCCAGAATTATTTGTTTGGATTGACAGAATTTAGGAAAGGAAATTTACTAGAGAGATAACTGGGAGGAATTCAGGAAATAATCAAATCACAATTAAAGTTTTGATAGCTTTGGAGAGAACAGTTTTTAACTGAATTTCAAAAGTTGTATCTAAAGCCCAGTTAGGTCCTATCCGTGTATCAAGTTTTAAAAAAAAAGCCAGCCCTGGTGGCTCACATCTGTAATCCCAGCACTTGAGGAGGGGAGGATCACTTGAACCAGGAGTTCAAGACCAGCCTAGGCAACATAGTGAGGCCTTGTCTCTATGAAAAATAGAAAAAATTAGCTGGGTTTGGTGGTGCACACCTGAAGTACCAGTTACTTGGGAACTTTTTGCAGGAGGATTACTTAAGCCCTGGAGGTTGAGGCTGCAGTGAGCCATGATTGTGTCGCTGCACTCTAGCCTGGGTGACAGAGTGAGACTCTGTCTCAAAAAAAAAAAAAAAAAAAAGTAGATAAATAGTTATTTGAATTCAAATACAAACAGGTGTGAAGCGCAGCCTTTTTCTTTTTCTTTTTTCCTTTTCAAGACAGAGTCTTACTCTCTTGCCAGGCTGGAATGCAATGGCACGATCTCGACTCACTGCAACCTCTACCTCCCCAGTTCAAGCAATTCCCCTGCTTCAGCCTCCCAAGTAGCTGAGACTACAGGCATGTGCCACCACATGCAACTAATTTTTTGTATTTTTAGTAGAGACGGGGTTTCACCCTGCTGGCCAGGATAGTTTCCATCTCCTGACCTTGTGATCCACTGCTTCGGCCTCCCAAAGTGCTGGGATTACAGGCGTGAGCCACCGCACCCAGCCTACCTACCTATCTTTAGTATGAGGCTTTGCCTTCTGTCAATGAGCTTATCATATAGACTGTTTAACAGAAGAGGTTCTACAGAGAAGTGAAGGTAAGGGAACTCAGCGTTAACATTTTTAAGAATGCTTTTTAATTCCATTAGGGTGGCAATAGTTGGTAAAATGCTTGGTAGTCTTCTCTGAGGATACTCTAAGCTATTTCAGAGTCCAAGATAAACTTTTGTTCTGATTTTTCTCTTTTAGCTGAAGCCATTTATACTAAAGGTCTTCTGTTCTTCTGTTACTTTGCCTTTTGCAAGACTAAGCTGTCCCGTCCTTTTCCTGTCATCCTGTGCCGTCAATACCATGTTTCTCTTCTTAAATGCGTTGGTTCCTCTGTTGCATCCAGTCTCTGCCATTCCCCTGCAGACCTCTTCCTTTCTTGCCTTTAAACAGGCAAGTCTTCTCTTGACATCAAGTGATTCACCCACCTCGGCCTCCCAAGGTGCTGGAATTACAAGCGTAAGCCACCTTGCCTGGCCTAATTGTTTACATTTTCTGTTTATTTTTTCATACATTCTGCCTGCCCTTTCCAACCACATTATTGATACTGTAGAGATAGAGTATTTGTCCTCTTCTACAGCTGGCCTGGCATATTCTTTTTAGGTGCTCAGAAAATAAACTAATAAGGTACCAGTGAGAACCTTCTAGATGCTTAATTGTCCAGTATAATGGTTAAGGTCTTACTATTGTGACAGAAAAATCCGGGTGTTTATAAGAATATGAGCCATGTGCTGGGCGCGGTGGCTCACGCCTGTAATCCCAACACTTTGGGAGGCCAAGGCAGGCAGATCACCTCGGGTCAGGAGTTTGAGACCAGCCTAACCAACATGGAGAAACTCCATCTCTACTAAAAGTACAAAAGTAGCCAGGTGTGGTGGCACACGCCTGTCATCCCAGCTACTCGGAGAAACACTTGAATCCAGGAGGTTGTGATGAGCCGAGATTGTGCCATTGCACTCCAGCCTGGGCAATAAGAGCAAAACTCCGTCTCAAAAAAAAAAAAAAGAATATGAGCCTGTTTTGGTTTTGATGGCCTTTTTACATTGTTTTGTATTTTTTTTTTTGTTTTTTTTTTGAGACGGAGTTTCACTCTTGTTACTCAGGCTGGAGTGCAATGGTGCGATCTCGGCTCACCACAACTTCTGCCTCCTGGGTTCAGGCAATTCTCCTGCCTCACCCTCCTGAATAGATGGGATTACAGGCACGCGCCACCATGCCCAGCTAAGTTTTTGTATTTTTAGTAGAGACGGGGTTTCACCAAGTTGACCAGGATGGTCCCTATCTCTTGACCTCGTGATCCACCCGCCTCGGCCTCCCAAAGTGCTGGGCTTACAGGTGTGAGCCACCACATCCGGCTGACGACTTTTTTACATTCTAAGAATATGTTAACATATGAACATTTTTAACATTTTAATTTACCTGTCACTGATGGGAATGGATTCATGTTAACTTACTTCTCATGATATACAGCTTGGACAACATGGCAAAAGCCTGACTCCATTAAAAAAATAGAAAAATTAGCTGGGCATGGTGGCTTATGCTTGTAGTCCAAGCTACTTGGGGGGCTGAAGTGGGAGAATCACCTGAGCCAGGGAAGGTCGAGTTTGTAGTGAGCTATGATTGTACCGCTGCACTCCAGCCTGGGCAACAGAGTGAGACCCTGTCATTTAAAAAAAAAAAAAAAAGCCGGTGTGTGTTCACAAGTTCACTAATTTGTACAATTTGGCTCTTCTGCAGATCCTGTCTACCTTTCATGACCAACTACAGTTTTCATTGCAATGTCTGCCATCACAGTGGGAATACCTATTTCCTCCGGAAACAAGCAAGTAAGAACAAACTCGAGTATTTGAAGATGATTATCCACTGGAAAAGAAAAGGGATCTGGGCTTAGCAGAATCAGGAGTCCTTTGCCTAATAACTGGTATAAGTTAAGTTGGAGTTTAGCTCTGAATAATTGCAGTTGCCCATTTCAGGTCATGTAACGACTCCATTTTGTTGCTATTATTGTTATTTTCTATATCACTTATTGAGTATTCCCTTGGGAATAGAGATGTAGTATTATAGATAACTATTTTTACCTTTTTATTTTTGATAGACTTGAAGGAAATGTGCCTTAGTGCTTTGGCCAACCTGACATGGCAGTCCCGAACGCAGGATGAACATCCGAAGACAATGTTCTCCAAAGATAAGGTAGAGGTGGAATTAATGTAATTGCATTTATACTAAGGAGTTAGGAGGAACATCTAAATACATTCTTTAACAAGTACTTTCTTCCCGGTTTTTATGACTATATGACAGTGGATTCAGTGATTACGTTTTTCTATTTTTTTTTTTTTTTTAAGATGGAGTCTTGCTCTGTCATCCAGGCTAGAGTGCAATGACGATATCTCAGCTCACTGCGACCTCTGCCTCCCGGGTTCAAGCAATTCTCCTGCCTCAGCTTCCTGAGTAGCTGGGATTACAAGTGTGCATCACCACGCCTGGCTAATTTTTTGTGTTTTCAGTAGAGACAGGGTCTTGAACTCCTGACCTCATAGTCCACCTGCCTTGGCTTCCAAAGTGTGGGGATTACAGACGTGAGCCACTGTGCCTGGCCTGTTTTATTTTTTTGAGAGAGGGTCTCTGTCACCCAGGCTGAATTGCAGTGGTGTAATCATGGCTCACTAAAGCAGTCCACCTTCCTTAGCCTCTCAAAGTGCTGGGATTACAGGCATGAGCCACTGCACATGGCCCATTTTTAGTTTATTTTTCACAAATCACTTTGAAAGTTTTCTTTTCTTTTCTGAGTTGGAGTTTTGCTCTTGTTGCCCAGGCTAGAGTGTAACGGTGTGCTCTTGGCTCACTGCAACCTCCCGCCTCCCGGGTTCAAGCACTTCTCCTAACTCAGCCTCCCAAGTAGCTGGGATTACAGGTGTGTGCCACCACGCCCGGTTAATTTTGTATATTTATTAGAGATAGGGTTTCTCCATGTTGTTCAGGCCAGTCTCGAACTCCCGACCTCAGGTGATATGCCCACCTCGGTCTCTGAGAGTGCTGGGATTACAGACATGAGCCACCGCACCTGGCATACTTTGAAAATTTTCAAGGTGGAATGTAGTGGCACCATCATGGCTCACTGAAGCCTTGACCTCCCACCTCAGCTCAATCTAATCCTCCCACCTCAGCCTGTCAAGTAGCCGGGACTACAGATGCACACCACCATACCCAGCTAATTTTTGTGGTGTTTTTTGTAGAGACAAGGTTTTACCACATTGCCCAGGCTGATCTCGAACTCCTGTATTCAAGTGATCTGCCCGTCTTGGCCTCCCAGGGTGCTGGGATTACAGGTGTGAGCTACTGTGCCCAGCCCATTTCTTCCTAGATTTGCCAGTTAACCTTTTTTTTTTTTTTTAATCTACATTTGTTTTATCTCCCCATATCTCTATTTTTCCCTTAAGCTGTATGAGGCAACATTGTAGATGTACTTTACCCAGTATTCTGTTATACAACCACAATGCAATTATCATAATAGAAAAATTTAACATTGGTGCAGTACTGCTGATTTACAATTCATATTTGTAGTTTCTCAGGATTATTACTGTGTTCAGAATATTCTCCTTCATAGCTTTTTCCTCCATCCAGGATCTGGTTAGGATCACTCATTGCAGTTAGTTGTAATGACTCTTTTGTTTCTAGTCTATTAATAACACTATTCCTTTTACTTTTTTTTAATTATTTTTTTAAAGATGGGGTTTCTCCATGTTGGTCAGGCTGGTCTTGAACTCCAAACCTCAGGTGATCCACCTGCCTTGGCCTCCAAAGGGCTTGGATTATAGGCATGAGCCACCACGCCCCACCCAGAAAAACTATTCCTTTATTCAAAAAAATTTTTTTTTGTTTTTGAGACATTGTCTTGCTCTATTGCTCAGCATGGAATGCAGTGGCACAGTGAGGGTTCACTGAAGCCTTGACCTCCTGGGTTCAAGCTATTCTCCCTTCTCAGCCTCCCGAGTAGCTGGGATTCTAGGCTCATGCTGCCATACCCAGCTAATTAAAAAAATTTTTTTGTAGAGATGCAGTCTCACTATGTTGCCCAGCTAGTTTCAACCTCTTGGGCTCAAGTGATCCTCTTGCCTTGGCCTCCCAAAGCTCTGGGAATACAGGCATGAACCAGCCTAATAAATAAATAAATAAAACAAATAAATAAAGGGGCTCCTTTATTTATGTATTTAGTAAAGTAAATATTTGTAAGTGCTTAGGCAGTTGTTTGGCATGATATTCCTCAATTTGCATTTGATTGTTTTCTCATGATTAGGTTCAGGTTAAACTTTTTTTTTTTTCTTTAATAGGGACAGGCCTCACTATGTTGCTCAGGCTGGTCTTATACTCCTGGGCTCAAGTAATCCACTGGCCTTGGCCTCCCAAGGTGCTGAGATTACAGTTGTGAGCCACCGTGCCTGGCCATGTGTTACACATTTTTGGCAAGACTATTACATAGGTATTGTTTCTTTTTTTTTTTTTTTTTTTTTTTGAGACGGAGTTTCGCTGTTAGCACCCAGACTGGAGTGCAATGGCACGATCTCGGCTCACCGTAACCTCCGCCTTCTGGGTTCAGGACTACAGGCGCGCACCACCATGCCCAGCTAATTTTTGTATTTTTAGTAGAGACGGGGTTTCACCTTGTCGACCAGGATGGTCTCAATCTCTTGACCTCTTGATCCACACGCCTCGGCCTCCCAAAGTGCTGGGATTATAGGCGTGAGCCACCCCCACCCCCCGGCCATTGGTATTGTTTCTTTTTTAGACTATCACATCAGTAGATATATAAGGTATTGGTTTGTTTTACTATTAGGGATCCTGAATTGAACTAGTTGGTTAAGGAGGGAGCATTTTTATCTTTGTGATAAGTAATCCTTATCACAAAGGATTATGGAGATTATGTGAGTACCTTGTTCTCCTACTCCTTTCAACCAGTGATTTTTAGCCACCATTGATTATCCAACCCTGAATCAGTTGATAGAATAGTGGTTGTAAATCAGAAGATATTCGTTGGTTGTAAGTCTTCTGTAAATAATTTTCCCTCATTCTTTTTTTTTCCTTTTAAATATCAATGAATTTTTCTTTAAAAAGTCAATGTTTTATAGTCCATTGTTGGGTTTTTTTTGGTGTTTTTTTTTGTTTTTGTTTTTGAGACAGAGTCTGGCTCTGTCACCAAGGGTGGAGTGGAGTGGAGTGGTGTGGTGTCTTGGCTCACTGCAACTTCTTCCTCCTGGGTTCACGCAGTTCTGCCTCAGCCTCCTGAGTGGCTAGGACTACAGGCATATGCCACCATGCCCAGCTAATTTTTGTGTTTTTGTATTCTTTGGTAGAGATAGGGTTTCACCATGTTGACCAGGCTGGTCTCAAGTGATCTGCTCACCTCGGATTCCTAAATTGCTGGGATTACAAATATAAGCCACTGTGCCCGGCCATTGTTGAATTTTTTATTTCTGACCCTCAGATTGTCCCAGATTCAACTATTGTAAACAAAACCCGATTCCCTATCTGGCTGATTCCTGAAACTCTTTGATATGCCCCCATCCGTTTTTGAACTCTTCCTTACTTTCTGGAATAACAGAATATTCCAGGCTTACTTCCCGTGGTTCCTTTTATTAAAGATTTAGTTTTCATGGAGCTAACTCTGGTGGTGGTACTTTAGAAGATAATCTAAATAGGAGGTCAGAAGATGAAGGTCAAAATTCGTTTCAGTCATGCAAGCAGGAGTTGGTGAGAGCCACAGTCACAGCAGTGCGGATAGAAGGGAGACCAGAATAGAGTGACATTTCTGAAATTTTAAAATTTATTTGGTGACCATTTAGGTGTAAAAATTGTCAGACAAGAGTCAAGGACAACTCCATTGTGTCTAGCTTATTCTGGGTGATCACTGGTTCTAAGTATCAGGAGCAAGAATAGAAATCTGAAAAGCAGATTTATGAGGTAAGATACCAAGTTCCATTTCAGTCACAAGAAGTTAGAGATGCCTTTAGGATGTCCAGGTGGAGATGTCTCAGCAGGTAGAAATAGGAGTTCAAGAGAATAATTTGGGAGTCATCTTCTAATTGACAACTAAGGGACCGTGACAGCTTTTTCTTCCAACTGGAGTATAAGACCTACATGGCTTAGATTTGTTTATACTTGTGGAAATCCCCATAATCTGTATATCATGTGCATGCAATGAAGTATTCAGTGATTAAAAGATAATGTAAACCTTGCATAACAGTATTGGGGGGGAGCTAACATGATTTTTCTCTTGATTCTAACAAGGTCCTTGAAAAATGCTGTTTTCTTTCTTTGTCAGCATACCTTTGACTGTAGCAGTAATAGTCTTAATATATTTTATTTTAAAAATTAGGATATTATACCATTTATTGATAAATACTGGGAGTGCATGACAACCAGACAGAGACCTGGGAAAATGACTTGGCCAAATAACATTGTTAAAACAATGGTAAGTAGACTAAAATTGATTAGACTTGACATTTAAAAAAACATTAATTCTTTGTAAGAAATAACATTTCAGCTTATTGTGAAATGAGAAAATGAGAACTTAATGTTAAACTTTTGAGTGTGAGATACAGCTAATTGTGAATTTTAATAGTTTTCACACAATCAGTGAAATGCATATTGTGTCTTATGTGAACATTGCCCACATAACCCTGGTTTTATGTATTGAAACTTTCGTCCACTGTATTTTGCAAGAACAATTTTATATTGAATTGAGACCACTTTTTTTTATTCTATTAAAAAAAATTGTTCTAAGCCATATTGTCCTTAAACTTAAAGAGAGCACCCAGGGAGAAGTCAACAGCAAGCTGTTAACAGTGCTTATCTCTGTGGGGTAGAAGGATAGGTGAGGATTATGAAACAGTTGGACACTCTTCCTATTTCTCTGTTGTTTGAATTTTTTGATGGTCATGTATTGTCTCTTAGAAGGAAAAACAATACTGTCTTTTTTGAAGACTACACCTAGGAATTGACTTTTGGAGTTGGTGGTTGATTATCCATTCCATACTTCTAAGTATAAAATGTTTATTAATAGTAAAACACTGCTTCATTTCAGAGTAAAGAAAGAGATGTATTCTTGGTAAAGGAACACCCAGATCCAGGGAGTAAAGACCCAGAAGAAGATTACCCCAAATTTGGACTTTTGGATCAGGTACATTAATATGTTTTATATTTTCTTTTTGATTTTAAGTTACTTGGGGATAGCAAATCAGATTCTGTTTACATTTGTATATTTCCCACATAACACACTGCCATTACATGCTCATAGCATGGTGGACTCAAAAAACAGTGACCAATAGAAGAGTGCCCACCTTCATCTAGGAGACCAGTGTTTTAGTTGTGGGTCTTCCCCCAAAATGTTAGGAATTTCTTCAAATCACTTTTTTTTGACTTTAGTTTTCTTATTTGCAACATGTAAAAATGGTATTTCCAATTACTTCTAATCTTCCTGCCATCTTTTTTTTTTTTTTTTGAAACGGAGTTTCGCTCTTGTTGCCCAGGCCGGAGTGCAATGGCGCAATCTCGGCTCACCGCAACCTCCACCTCCTGGGTTCAAGCAATTCTCCTGTCTCAGCCTCCTGAGTAGCTGGGATTACAGGCACGCACCACCATGCCCAGCTAGTTTTTTGCATTTTTAGTAGAGACAGGGTTTCACCAAATTGACCAGGATGGCCTCGATCTCTTGACCTCGTGATCCACCCGCCTCGGCCTCCCAAAGTGCTGGGATTACAGGCTTGAGCCACCGCGCCCGGCCCCTCTTCCTGCCATCTTAAATTTGCTCTTAAAAACATTCTTTGTTGTGAAAAGAATTTGTTATGAAAAATTTGTGTTGCATATCTAACATAACAGGAAAACGAAAATTGCCGCTTTTTGTTGAACAGCGGGGGTCACATTTGGCAAGTGAGAATATCACATCTTAAAGCTGTACCTTTACATGTTTGATTTGCCAGCTTTGAAGATGCAAGATTTGGCCCGGTACAGTGGCTCATGCCTATAATCCCAGCACTTTGGGAGACTGAGGCAGGAGGATTGCTTGAGCCCAGGAGTTCGAG
Source organism: Callithrix jacchus (assembly GCF_049354715.1). Lineage (NCBI taxonomy): Eukaryota > Metazoa > Chordata > Mammalia > Primates > Cebidae > Callithrix > Callithrix jacchus. The sequence goes on from NC_133514.1 coordinate 38,941,500, forward strand.
ACCAGCCTGGACAATACAGCAAGACCCCATCTCTCAAAAAAGAAAATGCAAGATTTCACATAGAAATTTAGATTTCTCTTTTGTAAAATGAAGATATCTGACTACATGGGGCCTGAATTCCCATAGGAGCTGAGTAAATGGGGCTTAGGCACTCCTGTGCCCTCTCCTGCCTCTACCCAGGTTGATTAATTGCCATTTATCACCATTCAGAAACTACTCTGATCCTTCCAGTTGGCCTGCCTCGCATGTACTTGCAAGGGTGCTTGCTGATCCATAACGCACCCAAGTTTGGGACCCTACAAGCTTCATTGTTTAAAATTGTCCATTTCAGGCCAGGCGTAGTGGCTCATGCCTATAATCCCAGCACTTTGGGAGGCTGAGGCGGGCGGATCACTAGAGATCAGGAGTATGAGACCAGCCTGGCTAACGGGGCAAAACCATGTCTCTACTGAAAATACAAAAATTAGGTCAGGTACCGTGGCTCACACCTGTAATCTCAGTACTTTGGGAGGCCAAGGCAGGTGGATCACCTGAAGTCAGGAGTTTGAGACCAGCCTAGCCAACATGGTGAAACCCATCTTTGCTAAAAAATTAGCTGGGTGTGGCAGCAAGCGCCAGTAATCCCAGCTAATTTGGAGGCTGAGGCAGGAGAATCGCTTGAACCTAGGAGGCAGAGGTTGCAGTGAGCCGAGATCACACCATTGCATTCCAGCCTGGGCGACAAGAGCAAAACTCTGTCTTAAAAAAAAAAATTAGCCGAATATGGTGGCATGCACCTGTAATCCCAGCTACTCTAGAGGCTGAGGCAAGAGAATCACTTGCATCTGAGAGGCAGAGGTTTGAGTAAGCTGAGATCGTACCACTGCACTGCAGCCTGGGCAACAGAGTAAGACTCTGACTCAAAAAAATAATAATAATAATTGTCAATTTTAGTTCCCATTTTGTTACTCCTGTTTTATGAGCATGCAGATTGACTGCCTTATGTAGACTCATTTTTTAATTGGGTAATATTTTTGCAGGACCTTAGTAACATTGGTCCTGCTTATGACAACCAAAAACAGAGCAGTGCTGTGTCTACTAGTGGGAATCTAAATGGTAAGTGTTGACATATCTCATCGCTCAAATATTTTGAAGCTATTGAATCCAGTTGTGCCTAGAATTGGCCATTCTTTGTGTTGGCCCTTAACCCGGATACTTACTAAGATGCTTTTATAGTCCAAACTCAAGTTTTAGGAGCTAGCCAAGGGTTTGGCAGATGGTAATAGAGGAGGACTTTTTGTCACTTTACAACACAGTTTGGTGTTGAGTGAGACAGGCTTAGCATGAAACAGGGAACCATTTCAAGGTCAGATTTGCCGTGTTTGTATCTGTATCCTTATAACTAACATTTAATTTAGAAAGATTCGGCTGCTCTCCACTCTTTTTCTGTAATTCAGCTGTTACTTTTAACAGACTTCCTGTGCCCATCTTCTAATTTTTCTTGCCTGAAACTTCAGCTAATTCATATGATAGCATTTCTGTGTTAACCACCCATGCAGCTTGTTTTTCTGTTAACCCATCTAATAGCAGGAAAACCCTTTGTTACTAATGGTTATTTAATAAAAGTTGGGGTGGCTGAGAGATGTTTTCGTCTGATACATGGCATCATTAACCTGTCTTTTGGAGTGGTAGCATCTTAAATATCTGATCATTTCTACTGTTACTAATATTCTAAGATGGGTTGGAAATAGCGAGGTGTGTTGTTTATCTTTTTACAACATATTTCCCCCTTTTAATTGTTAAAATTTGACAAATACATGGTACCACTTCTGTTCTTACAGGTGGAGCCACTTTTGGAGGTGAATTCCTCCACTGTCTTCTTTCAGCCTCTCAGACTTAAGTATTTTGTGGTTTGGAAAATGCTTTTTGCTGAGCTGTGGTAGTAGTTAAAACCAAATAATTTTAAAGCACTGTGAAAATGGCGGCAATAGCACTTAATATGAAACAGTAGTTGAGTTTAATGTTAGTATTTAAAAGCTTGTATGTTGCTATATTCTGCCTAACATGGCCAGCCACCCCCCTTTTATATTGTTTGCCCTGTTTTAGATGGATCTGAAACTTCTTAAAATAATTAAAACGTAAATGACAATAAAAAAATGTAATTGTGACTGGGCACAGTGGCTCACTCCTATAATCCCAGCACTTTGGGAGGCTGAGATGGGCAGATCACCCGAGGCCAGGAGTTTGAGACCAGCCCGGCCAACATGGCGAAACCCCAGCTCTACTAAAATGCAAAAAAATCAGCCAGGCGTGGTGGCAGGCACGTGTAATCCCAGCTGCTTGGGAGGCTGAGGCAGGAGAATCGCTTGAACCCAGAAGGCAGAGGTTGCAGTGAGCCAAGATTGTGCCAGTGCACTCCAGCCTGGGTGACAGCATGACTCCAACTCAAAAAAACAAAAAAGTAATTGTTTTTGGATTACAGTGACTTAAACTAGAGTGGACATTGCAGTAGTTTAACATTAAACCTTTATGAAAAATAGGAACAATGTCTGAGGTGTTCACCAAAGGAAATTCTGCGTAAATCTGGTCCTGTATATGCAGAATATGACCTACCTTCATTCAATGTCTTGATCCTTTTCATTGCAGCAGAATTGCTAGTAATTCCCAAGCTTGCCCCAAATTAAGATGTAGTCCTCTGCAGTTGTTATGTAAAGGTGTTTTCCTGCAGTTCAGGGATGTTTTCTGGAAGAGAGAAAAGCAAAACTAATTGAGAGAAATGATAGAACTGAACAAAAATTTCAAAAGTACCTATTTCAGAAATACATTCCTTGTGACCTCAGTATGTAGCTAAATTTTTCATATAAAATATGTAAATTGTCTATTCATATTAATTGCTTTTAGTTCCACAAGCCAAGTTAGTCTAACCTGAATTTTGTGCATTGGCACAGTCTTAATGTTGTATGACAAATGGGTATGGAACTAAAAATTGCCTACCAAATTGAAAGCCTTCTTTCTTATTTGTGTCATGTGCAACCACAATGGAGATCTAGCACTACTGGAGAGAAACACCTTTTTAGTACTTCTGTTTCTGTTTTCCATGTTGTATATATGTTGTCTTGTTGGATATTCAACTTCAATGCTTTAGCAGATATTGTGCCTTTATGATGTTTATGGACTATATTGTATAGTTCAAGCAAGTGAACATCGACTTCCAATGAGGATATTCTCTCTTTATGGGTGTTTGTATTAATTTGGGTGGGGAAAAAAAAAAACTGTACCCATACAGTTATTTTCCTTCTTTTTTTCTGTGAGTGTTTGGGATCTGAATGAGTGAAAATGCATTGTGTCACACCCTCAGAAAATATACTAATAGTTGCAGTTCATTAGGAACAAAGGTTAAAATTGTAACCCAACCATCACTAGTGCTGGATTCATTTGAGCTTATTGCCAGAACCCAGTGTTCCTGGGCTGTGAGAGGCTTAGTAGATTCTTTCAAAACCAGGGTGAAATCCAATATGATTTTGGAAGGAAATCCTCCTGTGGTGTTACGCAAATGCACATTGGGTGTGTGGCCCTCATGGAATTTCAGTATCCACATGGTGCTTCTCTCATGGCTCATTGAAAGTGATCTGCCTTCTCTTCAAAGGGGGAATTGCGGCAGGAAGTAGCGGAAAAGGACGAGGAGCCAAGCGCAAACAGCAGGATGGAGGGACCACAGGGACCACCAAGAAGGCCCGGAGGTGGGGAGAGTGCCCACCCTGTCCCACCTCACTATTTAAGTATTACTTGGTTCTGGGAAAGTCCAGCAGAGGGAAAAGAGGTCACGGGTCTGAGGTTAAAAAGCCTGTCCATTATTTCCAAACCTTGAGCATTCTGAGGGACAGAATAACCCCAGGTTGGAGGCCGGGTGCGGGGTCTCACACCTGTAATCCCAGCACTTTGGGAGGCTGAAGTGGTTGGATGGATCACTTAGGGCAGGAGTTTGAGACCAACCTGACCATGGCAAAACCCCATCTCCACTAAAAATACGAAATTAGGCAGGTATAGTGGTGAGCACCTGTAATCCCTGCTACTTGGGAGGCTCCAACAAAAGAATCACTTGAACCTGGGAGGCAGGTTGCAGTCAAACAAGATCATGCCACTGCATTCCAGCCTGGGCAACAGAGTGAAACTCTGTCTCAAAAACAAAACAAAATAACCGAAGGCCGGGTGCTATAATCTCAGCACTTTGGGAGGCTGAGACAGGTGCATCACCTGAGGTCAGGAGTTCAAGACCAGCCTGGCCAACGTGGCGAAACCCTGTCTCTACTAAAAAAAAAAAAATTAGCTGAGCCTGGCAGTACATGCTTATAATCCCAGCTACTCAGGAGGCTGAGGCAAGAGGAGCACTTGAACCCAGGAAGAAGAGGTTGCAGTGAGCTGAGATTGCACTGTTAGACTCCAGCCTGGGTGACAAGAATGAAACTCCATCTCAGGAAAACAAAACAATCCCAAGTTTAAGTATCATGTTTTATAAATTTGTTAGTACAAAATTTATAATAGTAACAAGGACAGCATCTTCTGGTGATAAGCCTGGGAAACCTAGGAAGTGAAGTTCTGTTAAGGCAACTTGAGAAAGGACAGGTGGGAAGGGAGTAAAACCAGTGTTGAATGTTAGCACCTTCACTTTCTGCCTCTTCCTTCTCATGCCTTTTCCCTTCCCTTTGTCTAATGCTGAGTTGATGAAATCTAGGTTACTTACTTACTTACTTATTTTTGTGAGATAGAGTTCTCTGTCACCCAGGCTGGAGTGCAGTGGCAGAATCTCAACTCACTGCACTAGTTACTTATGTAGATTAGCAAGATAGCAAGTGCTTAGGTCTCTGAGCTTCTATTCATTACTTTATAATAATCAATATACTGAACAATATCACCCTAATCACCCCCATTCCTCTTCTCCTTCACCCCGCTAGGATGTACCAGCTCAGTTTCATAGACCTCAATTCATGCTTAAAGACCAACAGGAAGATCCCCACAGGCTACAAGTAATTTAACCAAAACTACCTTGCGCAATAAAGCTAATCACTTCCCTGTTTTGCCTGAAGAGGGCAGAGTGATCTATTTGAGTAATGACAAGTATTTGCTGTGAAGTTGCATGTGTTCTAGCTGAAATCAGATAAACCAGAGGCCTTTCTTGCACAGTTGTATGCAGTTGAGCTAGAGCGGGTTTTAGTTTCTTGATTTTATTTTTTCCTTTCTGCAGTGACCCTTTGTTTTCTGCTCAGCGCCTACCCCCTCATGGCTACCCCTTGGAACACCCATTTAACAAAGATGGCTATCGGTATATTCTAGCTGAGCCTGATCCCCACGCCCCTGACCCCGAGAAGCTGGAACTTGACTGCTGGGCAGGAAAACCTATTCCTGGAGACCTCTACAGAGCCTGCTTGTATGAACGCGTTTTGTTAGCTCTACATGATCGAGGTATGTAAAGTATTAGGGATCATATGGATGCAGGGTTACTTTGAACTGCCATCATCAACCTTGTCAATCTAGAACTAGGGGTACATCTCAGTCTTTTACCGCTGCCTCACCCCATCTCTAACTAGATTCATCCAGAATGTACAAGAAATAACCTCCTTTTCTGTTCCTTCCTATAAGCTCCAGCCATTTTATATACATATGTATGGTTTTTTCATTTTTCTATTTTGAACTAATTTTAAACTTGCAGTAAAGTTGCCCAAAATACGGTTTTTTTTCTCATAAAGCTTTCCCTTATGATAATATCTTAGAAAACCATAGTACGGTTACCAAAACTGGGAAATTAATGTTGGTAAATATTATCAACACAACTAAAGAAAGACCTTCTTCAAATTTTATCAATTTTCCACTCACACTTAATTATTTCTCCTTAGTCTGTTGTAGTCTTTATTAGTTCCAAAGCCATTGCTTATCTTTCACGACCATGATATTTTTTAAGTGTTTTAATCAGTTATTTTGTTGAATATTCCTCAGTGAGGATTTGCTTGATGTTTTCTCATGATCAGACTGAAGTTATACAGTTTGGGGAAGAATAACACAGACATGATGTCTTATAGTATCAGTCATAGGATTCATGATGTTAGTAGGTCTTATTGGTTACGTTGACCATGATCATTTGGTTAAGGCAATTATGCTGGCTTTCTCCACTGTAAAAAGCTACTGTCTTTCCCTTTATAGTTAATAAATGTCTTAGGCAAAATACATTAAGTCTATCTATACAAATATCTTGTTTGTTTTTAAACTTAATATCTACTGATTTTAGCACCCATCAGTGGATATTGTCTGCCACAATTATTACTGTGTTGTTTGGTGATTTTCTGTTTCCTCTTTCCCTTTTCCATTTATTTAATTGGTTATTTATATCAGTATGGACTCACAGGTACTTATTTGATTCCAGGGAGTATAATCCAGTACTTTGATTATTTTGTTGCTTAATTTTCCAGCTTTGGCCAGTAGGAGCTTTTTCAAAAAGTTGGTTCTTGTGTTCTTTTGATAAACTGCATCTTTTTTGTTTTTTTAAATACTTACTTTGAGGCATCAAAAGGTATTCCTGGCTAATCTTATATTTTCTATACCTCAGGCCTACTTCTTCACTGAGCCCTGGTTCCTTTGATTGGAGCATGTTGTTTAGAAGTTAACATCTAGACGCTCATTTCCGTAGCACGTATACCAAAATTGGAACGACACAGAGAAGATTAGCATGCCTCTGTGCAAGAGTGACACACAAATTCAGGAAGCATTCCATATATTTTTTTAAGTAATAAATAGTAATCAATATCTAGGTGTTAGGTGTACTGTTACTAGGTATCATTGCTTCTAGACTCTCTCAGTGGTCAGAGGTAGGAAATGCATGTGTGAGTTTGTACAAACCCGCATGTACACACATAACTGAATTTATATTGGTACCTGGGATGACAGCCTTCTTTCCTTTCCTTATTTGTAACATCTTTCTCCAAGAGTGGGAAATGTGAATAATTAGATAGATAATTATCTACAATATATGTACTTTATTTCACATTATACTTTATTTTTTATAGAGATCAGGGTCTCACTCAAGCTGGTATGCAGTGATGCAGTCATGGTCACTGCAGCCTCAGCCTCCTGGGCTCAACTGATCCTCCTGCTTCAGCCTCCCGAGTAGCTGGGACCACAGGCACACGCCACCACACCTAGCCGATTGTTTTGTTTTTTAATTTTTTAGAGGTGGGGTCTTTGTAGGTTACCTAGGCTGGTCTCAAACTCCTGGGCTCAAACAGTCATCCTGCCTCAGCCTCTTAGAGCCTTGGGAGTGAGCCACTATGCTTGGTCTTGTTCATACGTAATGTGCACATAAAGTCGTTTCAGAATTTCTAACCCCTGGGAGAAACATTTGCTAAGTAGATCATAGCATTTATGTATAGCTCTTTTTGTCTTTAGCCTTGCAGTACCTAGTCCAAGATACTGGTAACTTAGATTAGTTCTTTTCTTCCCCACCTCCTTCAGTGTGATCATGTCCAATTAAGTTAGGTTCATTTGCTAATGTTTGATGCCATTTTGGATTCTCCCACATCTTGACTGATTGTGTGTGTATATATGTTTGGAATGAGGATGTGAAACATGACTATGGTTCTGGGAGTCAGAGTTGTTCAGAAAGGTTTACAAAATGTCACTCCCTCATCACCTCTACAATGCCCTTCTCATTCTCTTTTTTTCCACCGTCTTCCACACCTTAGTTTCTAGTTTATCCTTCCTGTATTTCTTCTTCACAAATGAGCAGATACAGTACATGTATATTTTATTGTTTCTTCTTTTTTCTTTGTTTGTTTTTGGGTTTTGGGGGGTTTGATTTGTTTTTTTGAAGCTGCAAGGTAGTGGCATGATCTTGGCACACTGTAGCTTCCACATCCCTGGCTCAAGCAGTTCTCATCCTGAAGCCTCCTGAATAGCTGGGACTACAGGTCTGTGCCACCACCCCTGGCTGATTTTTGTATTTCTAGTAGAGACGGGGTTTTGCCATGTTGGCCAGGCTAGTCTTGAACTCCTGACCTCAGAGGATCTGCCCATCTCAGCCTCCCAAAGTGCTGGGATTACAGGCAGGAGCCACTACATCCAGCCTTATCTCCTTTTTTATACACGAATAGCAGCATGCTATAGTCTTTGCCCCATGCAATTATTATTTTATTTATTTATTTATTTATTTATTTATTTGAGATGGAGTCTCACTCTATTGCCCAGGCTAGAGTGCAGTGATGTGATCTCAGCTCACTGCAAACTCAGCCTCCCAGATTCAAGCAATTCCTCCTGCCTCAGCCTCCCAAGTAGCAGGGATTATAGGCATGCACTGCCACGCCCAGCTAATTTTTATATATTTAGTAGAGGTGGGTTTTTACCATGTTGCCCAGGCTGGTCTCAACTCCTGACCTCATGATTCGCCCACCTCGACCTCCCAACGTGCTGGGATTACAAGCACGAGCCACCACATCTGACCTACCTACCTACCTATTTATTTATTTATTTAGAGAAAGGGTCTTGCTCTGTCACCCAGGCTGGAGTGCAGTGGTGCAATCTCAGGTCACTGCAGCTTCAACGTCCTGGCTCAAGTGGTCTTCCCATCTTAGCCTCCCAAGTAGCTGGGACTACAGGCATACATCACTGCACCCAGCTAAATTTTAGTCATTTTTTGTAGGGACAAAGTCTCATTCACTGTGTTGCCCAGGATGGTCTTAAACTGCTGATCTCAGGTGACCCTCCTTCCTTAACCTCCCAGAGTTCTGGGATTACAGGCATGAGCCATTGCATCTGGCTTCATTGTTTATTTGTTCATTTGTTTGTCTGTTTTCAAGATGGGATCTCACTCTACCACCCAGGCTGGAGTGTAGGCTTTGCAATGACAGCTCACTGCAGCCTCAGTCTTCCCTGATAAAATCAGCCTACAAAGCCTCAAATTCACTCTGACCTTTTGCCATTTTTTCTTTGTGTGAAAGTCATGGGGTCCTCCCGATTATTTAAATTGCCCCTTATCTCTTTGGCTCACACAGTTCTGCAGCCTGTATAAGAAGCATGGGACTAGCACCTGCTTCTGGTGAGGATCCCAGGCATGTCCACTCATGGCAGAAGGCAAAGTGGAGCAGGCATTAGATGGCAAGAGAGGAAGCAAGACAAGGAGGGAGATGCTATGCTCTTTTTAACAACCAACTCCCTCTGAAACTAATAGAGTGAAAACTGAGTCACACCCCCCCACAGTCCACATCAATCTGCTCTTGAGAGATCTACCCTCATGACCCAAATACTTCCCATTACACCCCACCTCCAACATTGGGATCAAATTTCAGCCCACACTTAGCCAAACTATAGTGATACCTATATACCATTCACCCAGCTTTTAACAGATCAAGATTTTGTCATGTTTGCTTTATCTGTTTCTTTATTTCTTTGTCTTGCCCTCTTTTTCTGAATTAAAAAAATCCACATCATCCTACATACTCTAAAAACTATGTGTCTTTTAAAGTATGTGGATTTTTTCTTTTATAACCGTAATAATTCCTTGCTATCATCTGGATTTAGTTTATAGTCAGATTTCCTTGATTGTCTTAAATACCTATTCATCTCCCTGAGATGTTTATTAATTACAAAAGGAAAATTGTTATTCCATTGCAAAATGGAGCCCACTGTCTAGCAGCCCATGCTTCCTTCTGTTATTTATTTATTTAAGACAGGGTTTCACCATGTTGACCAGACTGGTCTCGAACTTCTGACCTCAGGTGATCTGCCCGCCTCGGCCTCCCAAAGTGCTGAGATTACAGGAGTGAGCCACCTCGCCCAGCCCCTTCTGTTATTTTTTTGAGATGGATTCTTGCCCTGTTGCCCAGGTTGGAATGAAGTGGTGCGATCTCAGCTCACTGCAACATCTGCCTCCTGGGTTCAAGTGATTCTCTTGCCTCAGCCTCCCAAGTAGCTGGGACTATAGGTGAGCACCACCACACCCGGCTAATTTTTGCATTCTTAGTAGAAATGGGGTTTCACCGTGTTGTCCAAGCTAGCCTTGAACTCCTGACTTCGGGCGATCTGCCCACCTCAGCCTCCCAAAGTGCTGGGATTATAGGGGTGAGCCACCGCACCCAGCATCCTTGAAGTACAAATCTGTTAAGCTTTTTATGCAATCATTACTTTTCAACAATCACACAAAATGCCATCACTATGGGCTTTCGGTCACTAAAATTCCATTTATGTTCCTTTTTGATAAGAACATAAGAGACTCAAGACTCAATTCAAAGGACTAGAAAACCTAATTAAAGTAGCAGAAAACCTGGAGAACCAAGCACCTTAAGAACACGTTGGGTCTCATGGGGACTTAGTTTAGATCAGCCATGGGTGAAGCAGGAGCAAGAGCAACAGTTGATGTTGTTTCTCAAACATGAGTCTTCTGCAGTAGCCAGTAACTGGGAAACTCAGCTGAAAGCTCCCTCCTCAAGGCTGAAAATTTGTATTTCTTATCAGATACAAACATGAAAAGAGGAGAGGACCCTTGAGATGATCAGCATAAAAGTATTCCTTCCTAAGTCATTCCATTGCAATGGAGAAACCTGGCAGGCGAGTGAAATCACTATTTTGATAGCATGTGTGATGCCCTGAGGGGCACAACAGTACCTCATTGGAGTTCCTGAGTAAAAATAACAATGACCTGGACCTTAAAATGAGGAAACACCAGGCCAGAGTCACACCTGTAATCCCAGCACTTTGGGAGGTCAAGGCATGTGGGTCACCTGGAGGTCAGGAGTTAAAGGCCAGCCCGGTCAACATGATGAAATCCCTTTCCTACAAAAATTAGTTAAGCATGATGGCATGTGCCTGTAATCCCAGCTACTCAGGAGGCTGAGGCGGGAAAATCACTTGAACCCAGGAGGCAGAGGTTGAACCAGACAAATGTAATTGAGGGACATTCTACAAACTAAAGTGACCAATATTCTTCAAAGTATCAAGCTTATGAAAGGTTGGGGAACTGTTTGAAATTGGAAGAGACTAAGGAGACATGACAAGTAAATGAAACATAGACTCTAGGATTAGAACCTGGCCCAGAAAAGGGGATATTACTTGGATAATTGGCTTAATTTTAGGAAGATCTATGGATTATTTAATAGTATTATGTTATTAATCTTCTGGTTTTGATGATTATGTTATGGCTATACATGATGTTAACATTTGGGAAAACTGAAGTACACACTAGGACTCCATCATTTTTTGGAAGTCTGAAATTGTTTTAAAACAGTTAAGGCCAGGTGCAGTGGATCATGCCTGTAATCCCAGAACTTCCGGAAGCCAAGGAGGATGGATTGCTTTAGTCCAGGAGTTTGAGACCAGCCTGAGCAACTTAGCCAAACCCTGTCTCTACAAAAAATTAGCTGGGTGTGGTAGTGCTTGTAGTCCCATCTACGGGGCTGAGGCAGGAGGATTGTTTAAGCCCAGGAAGTCAAGACTGTAGTGAGTCAAGATCACGCCACTGCATTGCAGACTAAGCAACAGCGTGAGACCTCTCAAGGGGGGAAAAAAAAACTAGGTAAGAGGCTAGGCACAATGGCTCATTCCTGTTATCCTGGTACTTGGGGGGCCAACACAAGAGGATCGCCTGAGGCCAGGAGTTTAAGGCTGTGGTGAGCTGTGGTTGTACCACTACACTCCAGACTGAGTAAGAGAGCAAGACCCTGGTTCTAAAAAAAAAATAGAAGGATGGGTGTGGTGGCTCACACCTGTAATTCCAGCACTTTGAGAGGCCAAGGCGGGCAGATCCAGGAGTTTAACACCAGCCTGGGCAACATGGCAAAACCCCATCCCTACCAGAAAAATAAAATACAGAATGTAACTGGGCATGGTGGCACGTGCCTATAGTCCCAGCTGCTTGGGAGGCTGCACTCCAGCCCAGGTAATAGAGTGAAATCTCTGTCTCAAAAAAAAAAAGAACAAAACTTAAATCCTTTTTGTTTTTTTAAACTATGATCAGGAGAACAAAACTTAAATCTTTTAAAGGAAAATTCATTTAAATTAAGTTCCAAACTCATAACCATTGGTTCATTATATTTTAGGGAATATGCAGTATAATTAATCAGATATCTTAAAGATAATCACACATAGGCTGGGTGTGGTGACTCACTCCTATAATCCCGGCACTTTGGGAGGCTAAGGCAGGTGGATCACCTGAGGTCAGGAGTTCAAGACCAGCCTGACCAATATGGTGAAACCCCATCTCTACTAAAAATATGAAAATTAGCCAGGCAAAGTGGCCGGCACCTGTAATCCCAACTACTCGGGAGGCTGAGACAGGTGGATTGCTTGAACCCAGGAGACTGAGGTTCCAGTGAGCCAAGATCAAACCAATGAACTCTAGCCTGGGTGACAGTGAGTCTCAAAAAAAAAAAGATAATCACATATAATAAAAACTAGGTAACCTAACAACTTTCTCTTTTTTGTTCCTTTCTCATTCTTTGCCAGTATCTTATGTTGAGATTTTTAAACTCCTCAATTAATACTTCAGACAGCTTACCTGATATTTGTGATTTTTAAATTTTGTTTTGGCTGGGTGCAGTGGCTCATGCCTGTAATCCCAGCACTTTGGGAGGGCTAGGCAGATGGATCACATGGTAAGGAGGAGTTCAAGACCAGCCTAGCCAATATGACAAAACCCTATCTCTACTAAAAATACAAAAATTAGCTGGGCGTGGTGGCGGGCACCTGTAATCCCAATTACTTGGGAGGCTGAAGCAGGAGAATCACTTGAACCCAGGAGGCAGAGGTTACAGTGAGCCAAGATCGTGCTGTTGCACTCCAGCCTGGGCAACAAGAGCAAGACTCCATAGGAGGAAAAAAAAATTGTTTTACTGGAGTATAAGGGACTCTTGTTTTTGTGGCAATTGGCCCCAAAAACCTCAAATAAGTTGCAGGCCTCTGTTTTAATCTCTGTCACTGTAGCTCCCCAGTTAAAGATCTCAGATGACCGGCTAACTGTGGTTGGTGAGAAGGGCTACTCTATGGTGAGGGCCTCTCATGGCGTACGGAAAGGTGCCTGGTACTTTGAAATCACCGTGGATGAGATGCCACCAGATACTGCTGCCAGACTGGGTTGGTCCCAGCCCCTAGGTAAGCTGGGGCCTTAATATGGACGTCACCGCAGATAGAGAGGACAGACTATCTGGCTAAGGTCTAAGGCTTCAAGGCGTTGGGTTGACCAGATTGCGGGCATAGAATTCATTTCCTAAGGGTTGAACTGGTTTGCAATTCCCGGGATATTTTTGTATTCTTTACTTGTGAGAAAGTTTTTAAGCAATTTTACAAAATTGACCAAGAAACAAAAAGGAATAGAATCTTTTTTCCTTCAGCAAACTAGATTTGACTTGCAATCTTCTGACTTACTGTATATCTTTTTATTGGGACAGGTAACCTTCAAGCTCCTTTAGGTTACGATAAATTTAGCTATTCTTGGCGGAGCAAAAAGGGAACCAAGTTCCACCAGTCCATTGGCAAACACTACTCTTCTGGCTATGGACAGGGAGATGTCCTGGGATTTTATATTAATCTTCCTGAAGACACAGAGACAGCCAAGTCATTGCCAGATACATACAAAGATAAGGTGAGTTTGTCCTCTCCCAGCAGATTTCTGGCTGTGAAGACCTGTGGCAGCCAGTGCCTGTCGCTGCAGCTTATGTGTTCTCTCATGAACTGACCCATGGCTCACGTTTTTTCCTAACCTGTTGTTATAACATTTTCAGAATAACAGTAACAGTCAGTGCCCAAATAGTTATACATTCATTCTTCTACCCCTGTATCATTTGTTGTTTTTTTTTTTTTTTTTAAGCGCACTACAGAGAAAATGGCAGACATCAGGACATTTTCCCACTAAGTACTTCAGGATACATAAGCTAGAGTTCAACCTGTTTAATTCATTCTTTTGATAACAAAATTTATATAAAATGAAGTATGGCTGGGTGCGGTGGTACGTGCCTGTAGTCCCAGCTACTCCGGAGCCTGAGGTGGGAGGATCGCTTGAGCCCAGGAGTTCTGGGCTATAGTGTGCCATGCTCATCAGGTGTCCACATTAAGTTCGGCATCAATATGGTGACCTCCCAGGAGCGAGGGACCACCAGGTTGCCTGAGGAGGGGTGAACCAGCCCAGGTCGGAAAAGGAGTAGGTCAAAACTCCCGTGCTGATCAGTAGTGGGTTCACACCTGTGAATAGCCACTGCACTCCAACCTGGGCAACATAGTGAGACCCCCATCTCTTTAAAAATAAGTAAATAAATAAGAAAAAAACAAAGTATGGCCAGCCACAGTGGCTCACACCTGTAATCCCAGTACTTAGGGAGGCTAAAGCTGGTGGATCACCTGAGGTCAGCAGTTCAAGACCAGCCTGGCTAACAAGTTGAAACCCCATTGCTACTAAAAATATAAAAATTAGCTGAGTGTGGTGGTAGGCACCTATAATCCCAGCTACTTAGGAGGATCACTTGAACCTGGGAGGCAGAGGTTGCATTGAGCCGAGATCATACCATTGCACTCCAGCCTGGGTGACGAGTGAAACTCTGTGTCAAAAATAAATAAATAGTGGCCAGGCACGGTGGCTCAAGCCTGTAATCCCAGCACTTTGGGAGGCCGAGGCGGGTGGATCACTAGGTGAAGAGATCAAGACCATCCTGGTCAACATGGTGAAACCCCGTCTCTACCAAAAAAAAAAAATACAAAAAAAAATTAGCTGGGCATGGTGGCGCGTGCCTGTGATCCCAGCTACTCAGGAGGCTGAGGCAGGAGAATTGCCTGAACCCAGGAGGTGGAGGTTGCAGTGAGCCGAGATCGTGCCATTGCACTCCAGCCTGGGTAACAAGAGCGAAACTCCATCTCAAAAATAAATAAATAAATAAATAGTAAAATAAAATAAAATGAGGTATACAAATTTTAAGTGTACATTCACTGACTTTTGAATCTGACCTAAACCCCTATTGAAATGTAGGCTTCCGCTAGGCATGATGATTCATACCTATAATCCAAACACTTTGAAAGTCCAAGCTGGGAGGATTGCTTGAGCCCAGGAGTTCAAGACCAGCCTGGGTGATATCACAAGACCGCATCTCTACAAAAGACTAAAAAAATTAGTAGGACATGGCAATCGGTGCCTATAGTTTCAGCTACTTGAAAAGCTGAGATGGGAGGATCATTCAGCTCAGGAGTTCAAGGTTACAGTGAGCTGCAGTAACATCATTGCACTCCAAAAAAAAAAAAAGAGATGTACACTCTTACCATCACTCAGGAAGTTTCCTCATGCCTTTTCCCAGTGAGTCCACATACCCACAGAGGCAACCACTGTTTTAACTTTCTTTCCCATGTACTTCAGTTTTTGCCTCTTCTTGAACTTATTTAAATGGGTTCATGCAATTTGTGGTCTTTTATGTCTGGCTTTTGAGACTTATCCATGTTGCTGTGTATATCTGTGGGTCCTTTTCAGTACAGGGTAGTACTCCATTGCTTGAATGTGTCCCAGTGTATTTATCCATTTTCCTACTGACAGACTCGGGCTGTCTCAGGTTGTTCATCTGTTATGAACAAGATGCTATGAATATTCTTGTATAGGTCTTTCTGGATCATAGGATAGTTGCATATTTAATTTCATAAGAAATTGCCAAAGTGTTCCCACCACGTATGAGAGTTTTAGTTGCTGACATTTATGATCATCAACTTAATTTTAGCCATTTCGATGGGTGTGTAGTGGTAACTCGTGAGTTAAATTAGCATTTCTTTGATGACTGATATTGGGCATTTTTCATGTGCTTTTCAGTCACTCATCTATTTTTTTGTGAAGTTTCTCTTTATATATTTTGCCTGTTTTTTAATATGGGTTATGTATTTGTTATTGGTGATAGGAGTTCTTTATATATTCTGGAGTACAGTTCATTGTCAGATAAATATACATATGGTTTTTTTTTTTTTTTTTTTTTTTTTGAGATGGAGTCTCACTTTGTCACTTAGGCAGGAGTACAGTGGTACAACCTCAGCTCACTGCAACCTCCATCTCCCGGGTTCAAGCAGTTCTCCTGCCTCAGCCTCCCAAGTAGCTGAGATTACAGGTGCTCGTTGCCATGCCCGGCTAATTTTTGTATTTTTAGTAGAGATGGGGTTTCACCATGTTGGCCAGGATGATCTTGATCTCCTGATGTTGTGATCCGCCCTCTTTGTCCTCCCAAAGTGCTAGGATTACAAGCGTGAGCCACAGCCCTTGGCCACATGTGTGTTTTTTAATTTTGAAGACAGAATATTTCTAGATGCTCTGGAAGGATACCGCTACACTGGAATAGTGATTACTTTTTGCAAACAAAACTGGGGATATGGAACATAGTGAGAGAGACTTAATTTTACATGCTTGTCTATCTTGGGAATTATTTTTTTCTAACCATTCTTAACACATATATATGTTAAGAAATTGAAAATTTTTAAATTGATGTCATCTGTTTCTCTCGGAGTGAATAATTCAATACACTCTTAACCAGTAAGAAAGAGGCGACCCAGAGACCACCTGTGGGAACAGATGGGAAACTAGGATGGGGAAGAAGGTGACCTTCAAACTGTTTTCATAGAATAAGGGATTGTCAACAAGGTACAGTGGTTCACACCTATAATCCCAGCACTTTGGGAGGCCAGGGCAGGTGGATCACCTGAGGTCAGGAGTTTGAGACCAGTCTGGACAACATGGTAGAACCTCATCTCTACTAAAAATACAAGCATTAGCCAGGTATGGTGGCATGTGCCTGTAATTCCAGCTACTTGGGAGACAGATAGGAGAATCGCTTGAACCTGGGAGGCAGCGGTTGCAGTGAGCCAAGATTGCACTGCTGCACTCCAGCCTGGGCAACAAAGTGAGATTCTGTCTCAAAAAGAAACCAAGAAGAATAAGAGATTGTAGACTCAATAAACGTTGTCCTTTCTTTCAGTGAGATTATTGGAAAAGATGTGTGAATTTAGCCACTTTTATGGGTTTTTTTGTTGTGTTAAGTGTGTATATATTTATATGGATGTATTTTCTCATGTTTCTTACTAAAGGCCTCTGAAAATGTTTTAACAAACATGTGCCATCTGGTGTTTTTTAGGAAGTATATAATAGTTCAAAATCTAGCAAAATTAAACTGCAGAGATTTTTTTAATGTCTGTTGTAGACCTCAAGGGGTTAATGCTATATGTGTGCAGATGGGGTTTTTTCATGATAATGGAGCTGATACTTCATTGTGCCTTTTTCTCTTTCTTGGTTTTCAAGGCTTTGATAAAATTCAAGAGTTATTTGTATTTTGAGGAAAAAGACTTTGTGGATAAAGCAGAGAAGAGCCTGAAACAGACTCCGCATAGTGAGGTAAGTCATGGCCATAAGAACATTAGAATCATAAGGCCTTGAGGGTTAAGACTCATTCCTTCATTATGAAAGTGAGGATGAGGCCCAGAGGGGAACAAAGGGGCATCCGGTAGCCCCACTGGCCAGCAGCAAGCTTACCCTCTGCTTATTGTGCTTTGCTGTTAGAGGCATGATCCTGTTCTTTCCGGATCACTCTGTAAAATGTATAAAAACAGTGGCCTGGCCAGTCATGGCGAATCACAAGGTCAGGAGTTTGAGACCAGCCTGGCCAACATGGTCAAACCCTATCTCTACTAAAAATACAAAAATTAGCCCGATGTGGTGGTGTAGCCCTCTAGTCCCAGCTACTTGGGAGGCTAAAGTAGGTGAATTGCTTGAGCCCGGCAGGTGGAGGTTG
This sequence comes from Callithrix jacchus, assembly GCF_049354715.1. Lineage (NCBI taxonomy): Eukaryota > Metazoa > Chordata > Mammalia > Primates > Cebidae > Callithrix > Callithrix jacchus. Next base: position 38,959,250 of record NC_133514.1, read on the forward strand.
CAGTGAGCCAAGATTGCGCCACTACACTCCAGCCTGGGTGACAAAGTAAGACACCGTCTCGGAAAAAAAATCAAAATAAAACAGTGGCCTGATGGGGAATCTACAGGAGACTGAGGAAGCAAGTCCAGTGTCTTTGTTCTTTATCAGAGGGAAGGTATTAAGTCCAAAGACAGGGAAACTCGAGTGGGAGAGTAGACCCTGTGGTATGGCCCAGGGCACTAGGGTGTAATGGCTCACTCAGTGTCCTTCAGAACTCTCCTGCCTCCTCTTCCCGGGTTGCTGAGAACATGCCTACCCAAGGTCAGAGCACAGTAAGAGAAAGGCTGGCATATCTGGGCCAGCCACAAGGGCCAAAAGTAAAAAAGGAAATGGGGTGGAGAGGAAGAAAGTTAAGAGCTGGAAATATTTTTTTCATAAAAATGCTAATGCTGTGAATCCACCCAGGACACTAATAGAAGGACATGTAGGTGAAATAAAGAAACTAGAGTTTCAGCTATTTTTGGGAAAGAAATACTAAAGAGAAACAGTTACTAGATCTAAAGATGCAATAACCTGAGAATATTGAAGGCCCCTCTTGCTAAGAAGAGAAGGGAATCTTTTCTGAAGAACACATACAGTGGTCAAGAGAGAATATTCAGTGTAATTCTGGAAGAGAAAGGACAAATAGGGTTCAGAGATATGACATAAGAGTCTTAGAGCCAGGCACGGTGGCTCACGCCTATAATCCCAGCACTTTGGGAGGCCGAGGCGGGTGGATCATGAGGTCAAGAGATTGAGACCATCCTGGTCAACGAGGTGAAACCCCGTCTCTACTAAAAATACAAAAAATTAGCTGGGCACGGTGGTGCGTGCTTGTAGTCCCAGCTACTCGGGAGGCTGAGGCAGGAGAATTGCTTGAACCCAGAAGGCAGAGGTTGCGGTGAGCTGAGATCGTGCCATTGCACTCCAGCCTGGGTAACAAGAGCGAAACTCCATCTCAAAAAAAAAAAAAGAGAGTCTTAGAGAACTCCAAAGTTAAAAAGCAGAAGTGAGAACTGACGAAAGGAAAGGGATTGATAGATGAATAAGCATTCTTAAACAGGTGTGGTCCCAGAGAGTCCATGGAAGGCCAGCTTACTTAAAAAAAATAATTGTAGAGATGGGGGTCTCACTATGTTGCCCAGGCTAGTCTTGAACTCCTGGCCTCAAGTAATCCTCTCTCCTCAGCCTCCCAGCTTACTTTTATAAATACAATGCAATGAATAATAAAATATAGAACCATTTGGTATATGTAGCACAGAAATTCAGAAAACAACACCCAGGAGTTTGAGACCAGCCTGGGCAATATAGTGAGATCACGTCTCTACAAGAAAATTTTACAATTAGCTGGATGTGGTGGTGTACACCTGTAGTCCCAGCTACTTGGGAGTGTGCTATGGAGGACCACTTGATCCCAGGAAGTTGAGGCCACAGTGAGCCAAGATCACACCACTGCACTCCAGCATGGGTGACAGAGCGAGGCCCTGTCTCAAAAAAAAAAGAAGCCTGAATAGTGCATATTAATGTCCTTTGAAAAATCTAAGGTATTATATAAATTGAAGATGTTCTTGTTACACAGTTATGTACTGTTCTTGGGTATGTTATTACCAGTCTTGCAGTAGCACTTCTAAGGTATTTTCCTGGAGAGTTCCTCTTTTTGTTCTTTTTTACAATTGTGAAGTAAAATCATGGTTTTTGTTTCAGATAATATTTTATAAAAATGGTGTCAATCAAGGTGTGGCTTACAAAGATATTTTTGAGGGAGTTTACTTTCCAGCCATCTCACTGTACAAGAGCTGCACGGTATGTACATATTTACATCCCATGAACAAAACTGGAGGGAAGCAGATGAATGGGTCATGATGACAAAGTTACTGGGTGCTGGAAAGAAATCCAGGCAGCCTCAGATTGGCATGCGCATGTGTTGCTACCATTACTGTTCAGTCCAAAAACACTTGGGTGGCTTAAGAAGTATTTGCTGGGTAGAAAAAGGTGCTGCAATTAATGTGTGCGTTACTTTTCCCTTGTGTGTGTGGTGTGGTGTTATTGTTCAATGGGAAGAATAAGAATACACATACACAAATCCTCCTGGTGGGATGTCATGCTAACCAACCATTATTAATCATTGTTGCATTTATTTATTTGTTTTTTTGAGACAGGGTCTCATTCTGTTCCATAGGCTCACCATAGCTTTGATCTCCTGGGCACAAGTGATCCTCCCACCCCAGCCTCCATAATAGCTGGGACTAAGGGAGTGCTGATTTTTTGGTTTTTGTTTTTGTAGAGACAAGATCTCACTATATTTCCCTGGCTGGTCTCAAATTCATGTGCTCAAGCAGTTCTCCCAGCTCAGCCTCCCAAAGTGCTAGGATTAGACAGACATGAGCTACCATGTCTGGCAATTTTTTTTTTTTTTGTAATATCCAACATGAAGAAGGGGATTATCATTAGAGCCTGTTGGTGTTGTGTGTGGATATATGTGTGTGTGTACATATATATATATATATATATAAAAGTTGGCCAGGCAGGTTGGCTCATGCTTGTAATCCCAGTGCTTTGGGAGGCCGAGGTAGACGGTTCACAAGGTCTGGAGTTCAAGACCATGGCCAACATGGTGAAACCCTGTCTACTAAAAATATAAAAATTAACCAGGCGTGGTAGCGAGTGCTACTCAGGAAGCTGAGGCAGAAGAATTGAAAGAAAGAAAAGTTAATGCATGGAGATTTCCATGTATTTTTAGTCTGTCAGTAGGCACCATTGAAGCAGGTTAAAAGAAGGAAATCTTTAGTTTGCAAACAGTGTAAACCAAAAACTGAGACAGATCTCAATCAATTTAGAAGTTCATTTTGCCAAGGTTAAGGACCTGCCCATAAGAAAAAAACACAGAATCACAGAAACAGTCCAGGAGGTCCTTGACCTCCTGGGCGCAGGTGATCCTCCCACCTCAGCCTCCATAGGTCTGTGTCTTTCTCCAAGGATGAATTCGAGGACTTAAATATTGAAAGGAGAAAAGGCGCTAGGGGGAGTGGCTCACGCCGGTAATCCCAAAGATTTGGGAGGCCAATGTAAGAGAATCAATTGAGCCCAGGAGCTCAAGACCAGCCTGGGAAACATAGCAAAATCCTGTCTCTACAAAAAATTAGCCAGGCATGGTGGTACATGTCAGAAGTCCCAGCTACATGGGAGGCTATGTTGGGAGGATCACCTGAGCCCAGAAGGTCAAGGCTACAGTGAGCCTTGATCACACTGTTGCACTCCAGCCTGGACAACAGAGTCAGACATTGTCTCAAAAAAAATACAAAGTAGGCCCAACACGGTGGCTCATGCCTATAATCCCAGCACTTTGGGAGTCCAGGGTGGGCAGATCACAAGGTCGGGAGTTAAGACCAGCCTGGCCAACATGGTGAAAATCCATTTCTACTAAAAATACAAAAAATTAGCTGAGCTTGGTGGCTGACACCTGTAATCCCAGCTACTCATGAGGCTGAGGCAAGAGAATTGCTTGAACCCGGAAGGTGGAGGTTGCAGTGAGCCAAGATCATGTCACTGCTGTACAGCCTGAGTGACAGAGCAAGACTCCATCTCGGAAAATAACAAATAAATAATAATAATAAAAAGTAAAATAAAGGGGAAATGAGGCCTGTAGAGGAAAGTGGGAAGGTATGGTCATCCACTTGTTGCAAGAGAAAAGGAGCAGATAGGGGAACAGTCAATCATGTTTTCATCTTGTGCTCAGTAAGTCGGCACTTTACATAAGATAAGGTGAACATAAAGTGGCTACCTATGGGGATATTTAACCTTTATCCATAGGTATCTGCTTAGGAACAAAGGAAAGGCAGTTTCTTGCATAACTCAGCTTTCAGCTTAATTTTTTCCTTTTGACAGCAAATTGGGATCCTGACTTTTTATTTTTCTTTGACAACAGAAATCAACACAGACCTATTTTAGTTATCGAATCCTTAACGGACATCAGGATGTTGACCACTTTTAGTAATATTTAATATATATATATATCATTTGTTCCACTTATCCCCCAAATATTACAGCCATGTTTAAAATGAAAATTTCCTATGTCAAATTAACTTTTCCAATATTTTTTGTCTGTTTTTTCCACGCCTACTTGAATTAAATTCTCTCCAGGTTTCCATTAACTTTGGACCATGCTTCAAGTATCCTCCGAAGGATCTCACTTACCGCCCTGTGAGTAACTTACAAATGCCCGCTTTCGTCCTCAGCATCCTTGGCTCTCGCCGTGGCTGCTCTAGTCACTGTTCCGTTTCTCATTCCTCCTGCAGATGAGTGACATGGGCTGGGGTGCCGTGGTAGAGCACACCCTTGCTGACGTCTTGTATCACGTGGAGACAGAAGTGGATGGGAGGCGCAGCCCCCCGTGGGAACCCTGACCAGGTCCCTTTTTCTTTTCAAACGAGGACTTTCTAGGGAATAATACTGGGGGTTATGTTTTCATTGTAGAACTGTCTCAGATGTTCTCCTAAAGATACTACAGAACACAGCCTGTCCTGGTAGCAAGTTAAAAGGCTGGGTAGGACTGCGGGAGGCTGCCTGCCCTTCACCATTTTCTCCCCACTTCCAGTAACTGCTCTTATTTTGTGTGCCAACAACTGCTGACTCCAGGATTGCGTAAGCCCCTGTGAAATTGGTGCTGTACCACATACCCTGCCAGCTGGGACTTGTTATCCTACTGTATTTTCTAAGGAGTGAATAATCTTGTCTGAGTAACTAACTTATTTAAGACATTTCCTTCTGTGGGCATTGATTCCATCTCACCTGTTTTCCAAGGAAATGGTAACCTGTTTATGAGAACACATGAAATCAATGGCTGTACATTTCAAACCAATCTAAAAGCTATTTCCTTTTGGTGCGGGTTTGGTTTTGTTGTTCGTTTTGAAATACACTTTTGAAAACTGAGATCCCTGAAGCTACTAGATCTCCAGAAGTGTAATTGTGAAAGAAACTTGCTTGCAATTTTAACAAAATGAGAAACTTACCAAATAAAATGTGTTTTGAAGTTTGTGTGACACTTTGCTTCCCTGCAGGTTGAGTGCCTCTTCGTGACAGTGTTCAGAAATGTGGGCAGCATGAGGAAGGGAGCTGGCACTGGGAAGAAGAGCTGGGTTTCTGACTTATGTCTTGGCTGCTTTCCTGTTGCTCCCATTCTTGCCAATCAGCCACCCACTTACCTGTGAAAATCTGCCACCTTGAGGAGAGGAACAAGGGTTTGAGACGGAGTTTCTTTCTTGTCACCCAGGCTGGAGGACAGGCTAGTGGTGCCATCTCGGCTCCCGGTTCAAGCAATTCTCCTACCTCAGCTTCTCGAGTAGCTGGCATTACAGGCACATGCCACCATGCCCAGCTAACTTGTATTTTTCATAGAGACGGGGTTTTACCATGTTGGCCAGGCTGGTCTCAAACTCCTGACCTCAGGTGATTCACCTGCCTCAGCCTTCCAAAGTGCTGGGATTACAGGCGTGAGCCACCATGCCTGGCCCCTGGAACAAGAATTCCAAAGAGCTAATGGTCTCCCTCCAGCTCCTCCCTTATTATGAGCTGCGGATGTTGATATATGCAGATGGTTTTCTGTCTTACTTGTCTTCCTTTGCCCTTAGCTGATGGCTAAATGGCAACTTCCAGACTATTAAAGACTGAAATGTAAGAATGAGCCTTCCAGCCTTGGTGGTGCATGCCTGTAATCCCAGCACTTTAGGAGGCCGAGGCAGGTGGATCACTTGAAGTCAGGAGTTCGAGACCAGCCTGGCCAACATAGTGAAACCCCGTCTCTACTAAAAATACAAAAATTAGCCGGGTGTAATGGCACGTACCTGTAATCCCAGCTACTCGGGAAGCTGAGGCAGAGAATCACTTGGACCCAGGAGGCAGAGGTTGTAGTGAGCTGAGATGGTACCATTGCACTCCATCCTGGGCAACAGAACCAGACTCTCAAAAAAGAAAAAAAGAGGCCAGGCGCAGTGGCTCACGCCTATAATCCCAGCACAGTGGGAGGCTGAGGCAGGTGGATCATGAGGTCAAGAGATCGAGACCATCCTGGTCAACATGGTGAAACCCCGTCTCTACTAAAAATACAAAAATTAGCTGGGCATGGTGGCGCATGCCTGTAGTCCCAGCTACTCAGGAGGCTGAGGCAGGCTTGAACCCAGGAGGCAGAGGTTGTGGTGAGCCGAGATCGTGCCACTGCACTCCAGCCTGGGTAACAAGAGCGAAACTCCGTCTCAAAAAAAAGAAAAAGCCTTCCAGACATGCAGGCCCACGCCTATAATCAGCATTTTGGGACATCAAGGCAGAAAGATTGCTCAAGATGAGGAGTTTAAGACCAGCCTAGGCAACATACCAAGACCCCTTTTCTATAAAAAATTAGCGAGACATGATGGCACATGCCAGTAGTCCCAGCTACTTTGGAGGCTGAGATGGGAGGATCACTTGGGCCCAGGAGTTCGAGGCTGCAGTGAGCCATGCTTGCCCCACTGCACTCCAGCTTAGGTGACAGAGCAAGACCTTGTATCAAAAAAAAAAAAGTCTTCCTTTTGTATTCCTTTATAGTTCCCTGGTCTAACTTTTCAAATATGTCAGTCGTATAAGAGCAAAGGCAGCCCTCTCAGGATTGCCCAAAGACTTCTGCATTTACCTCTCTACCTCAGTTAATAGGTAGAGTGGCTCACCATGTGGTGGGTGACATGCTGCTGCAGAGTCACCCTGTTAGGCCTCTAGCTCTTGTGAATATCTTGTTATTTTCCTGTTTGAGTTCCCACACTTGAAGAGAATATTGGTGTTTTAACATAGTAGCATTGACTAACATATTTGTCTCCTGATGAATCACTCAGACACTTTGATTTGGCCACTCCATATCTCTGAACAGGAAAGCTCTTATAGATGGAGTGTGATTGGAGGCTGAGCTTCAGCCCTAGACACCTATTAATGCATGAGCTGTTCAAGGGCAGACCTGGTTATAAAGCTTCTGGGTCATCGGAAGGAGTCCTTTGAAGGACTCGAAGAAAATGAGGGTGGTACTATTTAGAGGAAGCTGAATGTTAACTATTTGTAATATAAATTACCACATATAAGTTGTATACCCACTCTCCATCTAAATTACAAAATTAGCTTTTGTATATATTTGATTTTCACAAATCAAAGGTTACAGGTAATAATGTTCTTCTCAAACTTCAAAAGTGTGTGTGTGTTCATTTGAAGGGCTCAGAGAATGTCTACTTTTCACATAGTCCTGTATAAAATAGTTTCTGTAATCAGGTCAACAGTGATAACTTTTTTATTCCAGTGTAAAATTAAACAAGTGGGAAGATATCCACGGAGACCACAAAGACACAATTACATAGTTTGAAGGAGGCAATTAGAATCCAGCAAACCAGTGTGTTTGTTAAAAAGCCCATTTCTCGACTGTCAGCCTTTTTCTTGAAACTAGAATATATGTTGCTTTAAGGTATCTATAAACAAGTAACCATTTTCTCTTAGCTGGTAGTGGATGATAATTCCCTTTTAGAAATACTTCTCTACAACTGTCCTCTCTCGACTCAGAGGCTCCTAGATAAACAATAATTTTATCCATGCCAAAAATAAACTAAGAAACAATCAGAATAAATTATAATAAATACCTCTACTAGTTGTAAAATTTTAACACCTCAGTAAATGCCACAGTGTTCCCACTAATGCTTTTTAAAAATTTTTTAATTTAGTTTGTCATAATTTGGTTTCATCTACTCCTTTGTCTTCTTTTTTTTTAGATGGAGTCTCACTATCTTGCCCAGACTGGTCTCGAACTGCTCTCCAGCAGTCCTCCCATCTCATCCTTCAGAGTAGCTGGCATTGTGGGTAGGCACCACCATGCCCAGCTCCTGTTTTATAATATATAAGCCAGAGCTCTATTTCCAAATGGTGCAAATCATCAGTGCTATTAAAACAAGAATGGAAAAGCTTCAGGTGGTAATGGTGATTTTTTTCATCCTCCCCTATACTCTCATCCCTCTGTGTGTGTGTGTGATTTTTTTTTTTTTTTTTTTTGAGACTGTCTCACTTAATCACCCAGGCTGAATTGCAGTGGATCCATCTTGGCTCACTGCAACCTCTGCCTCCACATTCAAGTGATTCTCCTGCCTCAGCCTCGTGAGTAGCTGGAATTACAGGCATGTGCCATCACACCTAGCTAATTTTTCTATTTTTAGTAGAGACAGGGTTTCGCCATGTTGGCCAGGATGGTCTTGAACTCCTGACCTCAAGTGATCTGCACACCTTAGCCTCTGAAAGTGCTGGTTTTACAGGCATGAGCCACCACGCCCAGCCCCAATATATATTTTTAAAGCTTAAATTCTCTGATTCCTGGGAAAGGGAATTTGCTTTCACCATATTACCCCTTCATCCAGTCACTTCTCCCAAAATACTAACTTTTAGTCTATTTAAGCAGAGAGATTAGCAGCCCCAAATCAAGTCGACAGCTGTGGAATTCTCTCAGCTACTAATTGGCATCATAAGTAACAGAAATGTTACCTAATACTGATTATTCTCTCATGTTTGGCACTGTCTTTCCTTTTAATTAGGTAAATAAACATTCTCAGTTATAACCGTCTTCCAGGGCCCGTTAATCAGCTATTGCTTAAGTTCTTTAAGAACTCATTTAGGTTGTGCTTATCATGGAAATTACGTTTTTATGAAAGATCCTGGTAACAGAGTCTAAATAACTGAATTGCATAAATTCCCAGTAGTTCCTTTCCTTTTAATGAGCCTGACTAATTTAGTTTAACTAATTAAAAGCTTTGTCTCAGACTTCTCTAATGTGAAGTTGTAATCTAGTATAGATTTTTAAAAATACAATATTAAAACATACAAACTGATGTTTTTGTATGAATTAGGATTCTTTATTCTGACTGGTGCCTGCAGAAGCAATAGGGAAACCTATCTAGTTTTGTCTTTTTCCATAGAGAAAGCTTGGACTATATTTCTGGAAGGCACCCACTGTGGGGTGCTGCTTGTTCTGTGGTGTTGCCGTGCAGCAACTGGGAGCAGTGGAGGGCTGCCGGAGACCCTCTGAGATTCTGCTTTGTGCACTCACGCTGCCTGCAGGGCATGGCATTCTTGAGCCTATAAAGGAAGACTTCCTGGGCCCTGTGGTTAGTATCCCCTGCACCCATATCAGCCACTAGCATTTTAAAGATGGTTTTAGGTGGGCACGTAAGGACCCAGAAAAAAGTTTTACAATTACTTCATGTCATAGTTAATCAGTGAATGATGTTACCTTTTAATCCAAGAACCTCATCCCTGTTTTCTTGGTACTAAAAACTTTAACAATCTGAATCCTAGTGTCGTACTCTGAACACTAACCCCACCCATCCCACTGTCGCCCGATGGAGATCTTAGACTTGCAGGCTTCCAGCGGGATTCTTCTAATGAGCGTCCACACCAGTGCAGCTGGGCACAACTGGGAACAGCAGGCTGGTCTTCAACACCTGGCTTCAGAGGCAGGGTAGGACTCGAGGCGCTTGCGCAGGTGGTTGGCAAAATCCACCTGGGTCTGGGACAGAACCTGGTTGATGATGCTCTTGGGCAGCCACCCCTGCAGTAGAAGGTAGGAGAATTTGGCCATCTTGTGGGTGATGGCCCATATAGACCCTCTGTACCCTATCATAAACAGGCTGCCAGGGGCTTGGTCTTCAAGCTCTGTTAATAGGTACAGCCTTTGAATTGGCCAGGTCAGGGGCCAGAGGACTGCCTTGCTGCCCTGCTGTCGTGACTTTCAGAAGCACAAAGACTGGCCAACGTTTCAGCCTGGTCTTCCCAGTTGTGTGACCCTGAACAAGTATGTCACCTTTTTCATGCTTCAGATCTCTGGACCTAAGTTTTCTCCTTTCCAAAATGATAACTACATATAGAGTTGAACTTTGCTATGAGACAGAAGAAGGCCGGGCACAGTGGCTCACACCTGTAATCCCAACACTTTGGAAAGCTGAAGTGGGCGGATCACTTGTCAGGAGTTCGAGACAGCCTGGCCAACATAGTAAAACCCTGTCTCTACTAAAAATACAAAATTAGACAGGTGTGGTGGCACACACCTATAGTCCCAGCTACTCAGGAGGGTGAGGTGGGAGAATCACTTGAACTCAGGAGGCAGAAGTTGCAGTGAGCTGAGACCATGTCATTGTTCTCCAGCCTAGGTGACAGAGTGAGACTACATCTCAAAAAAAAAAAAAAAAAAAAAAGGCCAGGCAGTGCCTGTAATCCCAGCACTTTGGGAGGTCGAGGCAGGCAGATCACAAAGTCAGGAGTTTGAGACCACCCAGGCCAACATAGTGAAACCCCATCTCTACTAAAAATACAAAATTTAGCCAGCGATGGTGATGTGTGCCTGTAGCCCCAGCTTACTCAGGAGGCTGAAGCAGGAGAATCACTTGAACCTGGGAAGTGGAGGTTGTAGCGAGCCGAGATTGTACCACTGCACTCCAGCCTGGACAACAGAGCAAGACCTCGTCTCAAAAAAAAAAAAGAGGGAGCCATCACAGGCTTTGGAGATGGTAGAGTAGCAATTAGGCCATCACTCACGGCCCTTCCTTTTCTTACAGCCTATGATTCTATCAGAATGGAAGAGGATTCTTTATGCTGCCTGGGGGAGGGGAAGAGCCTGTTTTTCTCACTACCACCTGCCCCCCCGGAGCCATCTCCCATGCCCTTCACCTTGAGGTCGATGCTGAGCAACCACGTGAGTTTGGTCTTGGAGGGAGTTCCCGCCAGCGGGTGAAGCACCATACAAGTGGGACCATGTTCCGCCCTGGCAAATGGAGAAGTCAAGTCAGGAGGACAGTTGTGAGCTGAGTTCTCTCTTGCACTGGCTTGTTACACCAGTACCGTAGATACACGTTTCTAGGGTAACTTGTCATTTCTAAGTCTCATCAGGGAAGTACCCTTTGCCAAGGGTAATTATTTGGCAGTTGGCACGGTTACCACCTCATGAGAATAAAGCCTGCTTGTAGCTGGAGCGGCCCCTGAGGCTGCTCGTGCCCTTTAGTTGCTGGATTACAGGCAGGTCAAGGAAAGGATTCAGGCTGGTGGCTGGGCTGGGGCCTTGTGAAATTCAGGAGGCCATGATGTTCTAAGTGGTATGGTTTATTTCAATATTTTAGTCAACATTACAGCTGTGCCTGAGCATACTAGCTGAACCTCAGCCCTGCCCCATCCTTCAGAAAATAATAAAGGTTCCTAAACTTTCTGGGAGGGTCAGGGCAAGTTTAAGGTTCTTAAACTTTCTGGGAGGTTCAGGGCAAGTTTAAGGTTCTTAAACTTTCTGGGAGCTGTCTGGCTGGCCAGGTAGGGCCTATCTTGTCCTTGTCCCCTGCTTTGGTAAATAAGTATCTTCTTTTGCACAAGGAAGCCCTGGTTGGGGATCAAGGGTTGATTTCTTGGAGCTGGGGATGCAGTCCACATGTTTGGGTGCATACCTGCAGGCCTATGTTGGAAGAGGGGTTTGGGAGCCTACCACCCATATTACCTGATGACACCCTTCTGCTCAGGCATGTTCCCGAACTCTGTGGCCATGCCAGCCAGCACACAGGTAGAGCCTCGGCGCTTGGCACAGCGCACGCTCACAAAGTCACGAGGCCCCACCAGGTTTCCTGCTGCCTCTGCAGCCAGCTCATGGGTAATGACTGTATCTTTTCCAATCTTCTGCAGGACCTACCAGGCCATGGGGAACCAGAATCACAACTCAGCCCGTGTTGAGCTAAACACCCCCCATAGCTAGGGGTCCCATCTTTGATCCACCATTTCCACTGGGCTCTCGTGGGCCCCTGCCACCCACACCTGGACTTTGCTTACCTTGATCTCCTTGACACTGGGGTTCCACTCCCCCATTGCCTCCATGCGCTCCACGAGCTCTTCATAGAGCCTCTCCATGGGCTGGTCCACCACAACCTCCAGCCGGAACACCTTGCCCACATCTGGGACCACTTTACTCATCACTTTGTCCCCATTGTCCTGTCAGAGAAGGGAGCCCCCAGAAGAGGGTTAGACAAAAATATTCTTGGCTGGCTACAGTGGTTCACGCCTGTAATCCCAGCATTTTGGGAGACCGAGGCCAGTGGATCACAAACTCAAGAGTTCAAGACGAGCCTGGCCAAGATGGTGAAACCTCGTTTCTATTAAAACTACAAAAATCAGCCAGGCACGGTGGTGGGCACTTGTAATCCCAGCTACTCAAGAGGCTGAGGCAGACGAATTGCTTGAACCGGGTGGCAGAGGTTGCAGTGAGCCGAGATCGCACCACTGCACTCCCGCCTGGGTGACTTAGACTCCATCTCAAAAACAAACAAACAACAACATATATATATATATATACATATTTTTTTAGCCTAGGTCTCATAGATGATACCAGGCAAGATGGGAAGGGGAACAGCAAAGGAACTTTAAGCTGAGCACGAGGAAGCCTGGATCTGTCCTAAGATAGAGTTGGTAATCATTGTTGCCATGGCCTTGTGCGTCTGCTGATGACTGGAGATTACCTGCTGTCACTGGGCCCTTTTTTACATTTTTTTCTTGTTTTTTTGAGACAGAGTCTCACTCTGTTGTTGTCCAGGCTGGAGTGCATTACAATCATGTGCAGTGACATAATCTCAACCTCCTGGGCTCAAGTAATCCTTTTAGTTGAGTCTCCCAAGTAGTTGGGACTACAGGCTTGCATTTTTTTTATTTTTTATTTTTTATAGAGATCTTGTGTTGCTCAGGCTGGTCTCAAACTCCTAGGTTCAAGCAGTCCTCCTGTCTCAGCCTCCTGGCATAAGCCACTGTGCCCAGCCCCCCTGGACCCTTTGTTTTGGTGGCGAATGATGGTGGTATGGGCAGGTCCAACTGAAAAGACCCTTACTTGACTTCAGAAGCTCAAGGATCCCAAGAGAGAAACCTGGGAGTGGGAAAAATGGTTTACATTAGCTTAACATGGAATGTTGATGAGATCTTAAAAATTTGTTTTAGTTCAGTGCCTCGTTCCACACCAGAAGAACGTGGGGCCAGAGAAGGCCAGTGATTGGCCAAGGAACCCTTAGCTAAGAGTAGTGCTGGCCTAAGTCCCGGGTTCCTTGACTCCCAAATGAGTAGTCTGGTAACTCCATTACTCTGAGAACTTAGGGAAGGAGGGGTTCTACCTGAACTTGGGTAGTGGGCAGCATTTCAGCTTTTGATGAAGGTAAAGCCACCAAAGTCTCCGTAACAGAGCCACCAGCATTTACTGTGAACCTGGTTACTGTCCCCAGTGATGGGGCAATGCTCAAGCGCAGAGAACCCCAGAACGCCGTGGGCCACTCTGTGTTCTAGTCCATGCCTGTTGCAGGGTGAGCCCACGTCACCCCTGCAAACCCCGCCACAGGTGGGCTGACAGGACAAGACAGTGCACTTTGGTGTCTTTAGGAGACCTGACCCAGGGCGATGAGGACTCGTGTGCACTTAGGAGTCCCCCTTGCATGGTCCCTGCCAAGTGGGTCCACAATGCAATCCTATCCTGTAGCTAAGGACACAGGAATAGTGTTTCTCCAACAGGACTCTCCAGGGTGCCTTCTATGGGGGAAAAGCATTAATCTGAGAATATATTCTTGGGCGAGTTCTCAAGTTAGAACCACTGGCTGCCCAGTGACTGATGCGAGACAGGAATTCTGGGAAGAACAGTACCCCCAGCTGGCCTTGAGGATGGCAGTGGAGCAAAGGAGGAACCACAGGCCTCTCCCCCATGCTTACCTGCTGGCTCTCCTTCTTCCAGCCCTCCTGGTTGCTAAGGATGCCCAAGGCTTTCTGCATGGCTTCCTCCCCCTGTCGGAGATAAGCCAGCTCCTGGTCACTGTAGAGAGTCTCTTCCAGCCGAGAACCTGGTGTACACAGCCGAAGAGAGACAGAGCTTCCTTCATCTCCCAGCCTCCACCAGCTCTCATCCCTGGAACTCTGCGTCTGCTCTTTCCTCTGAAGAGCCAGGATTAAAGCCATAGGGGCCAGCCTGCTGGTCGAGTTAGACACAGCCACCACAGGTGACCTGAGGGGGATCTGACCTTGAGGAACTCTAGCTGGGAATGTTCTGTCAAAATGAAAGAAGGGCAGGAGGGGAGCCAAAGCCACATGCGCTACATCACCCTCCCAGGAGCTTCCTGCCAGCACCGGGAGCCCAGAAGCCTCAGCACTTACCAAGCAAAGAGCTCCGCCGCCGAACCTGGTTAATCCATGCACTAGGGGTGGGGTCCCCCAGGGCCCTCCGGTTCAACTCCTGGCCAATGGCCATCACAGCCTGTTGCCTCAGCCCTGCAGGGAAGGAAGAACCCTTTTCTAGGAGCTAGAAAGCCCCTTAGAGATGGACCATTTACCTCCTCATCTTGTCACAAATGAAGAAGTTGGCTTGGAGAGGGAAGTGACTTGCTCAGGAGCACACAGGACTCTAGCAGGGACCTGAACTAGACCCAGGCCCCCAACTCCCACTGCAGTGCTCCAGGGTACAGAAATCTAACTTCCATCTAGGGTGGTCAGGCCTGGCCCTGCCTGGAGACGGGATGTACCAGAGCCTGCTGGATTTCTGTCCCTAAAGGGGAAGAAGCTGTGTTCAAACAACCAGAAAAATCCTACTTCAGAAGGAGAATACAACCCTTGAGGTCTGTGTGCTTGCATGCATCTGTGCTTACATGAGGTCTGTGTGCTTGCATGAGTCCGTGTGCTTGCATGAGTCTATGTGCTTGCATGTATCTGTGCTTGCATGAGTCCATGTGCTTGCATGTATCTGTGCTTGCATGAGTCCATGTGCTTGCATGTATCTGTGCTTGCATGAGTCCGTGTGCTTGCATGTATCTGTGCTTGTATGAGGTCTGTGTGTTTACATGAGTCTGTGCTTGCATGAGTCTGTGTGCTTGCATGTATCTGTGCTTGCATGAGTCCGTGTGCTTGCATGAATCTGCATGCTTGCATGAGTCTGTGTGCTTGCATGTATCTATACTTGCATGAGTCTGTGTGCTTGCATGTATATGTGCTTGCATGAGGTCTGTGTGTTTACATGAGTCTGTGCTTGCACAAGTCTGTGTGCTTGCATGAGTCTGTGTGCTTGCATGAGTCTGTGTGCTTGCATGTATCTATACTTGCATGAGTCTGTGTGCTCGCATGTATCTATACTTGCATGAGTCTGTGTGCTCGCATGTATCTGTGCTTGCATGAGTCTGTGTGCTTGCATGTATCTATACTTGCATGAGTCTGTGTGCTCGCATGTATCTGTGCTTGCATGAGTCTGTGTGCTTGCATGTGTAATCTGCTCCATGTGCCCCTGGATTCTGAGCCAGACAAGTCCTATCCATCTAGTGAGGACTACCTCACTGCTGGCTACAGATCTAAGCATGGCTTCTGGCTCTAACAGTAGCTAATTCAATTCAGTGTAATTGGAAAGATTGTGTCTAGATTGACTTGGGTAGCCTTCAGTGGCAGCAGGAGATTGATTCAAATGACCTTGGGTGCTACTCAGCTCTATAAAAGTGGCCTTTTGTAGCTGGTTCCTGCCTCTTCCTGGCTATTCAGTGGCAACCAGTCTTCCCAGCCCCACTGTCTTCTCTCTTTTTTTTTTTCAGATGGAGTCTTGCTCTGTTGTGCAGCTGGAATGCAGTGACTTGATCTCGGCTCACTGCAACTTCCACCTCCTAGGTTCAAGCAGTTCTCCTGCCTCAGCCTCTCAAATAGCTGGGACTGCAAGCGCACGCCACCATGCCCAGCTAATTTTTGTATTTTTAGTATAGACGGGGTTTTACCATGTTGTAAGGATGGTCTCGACCCTTGACCTCGTGATCCACCTGCCTCGGCCTCCCAAAGTGCTGGGATTGCAGGCGTGAGCCACCGCACCCGGCCGTCTTCTCTTTACCTTGCCCTCCTGTCTTACTCCCCTGTCTCTCTTCTCCATCTTTTCTTGCCTGTGGGAGTTGAGTCTAGTATTTACTCTGCCACTGTGGGCAAGACTTTCTTGATATCCCTGCTACAAGCCTTGTCCAGCAGTAAAAAAAAGGCAAAGTCAGAAATACTTCAAAGAGATGTCCGGGCATGGTGGTGCATGTCTGTGGTCCCAGCTACTCAGGAGGCTGAGGCAGGAGAATTATTTGAACCCGGGAGGCTGTAGTGAGCCAAGATAGCACCACTGCACTCCAGCCTGGGTGACAGAGCAGACTGCCTCAAAAATAAAATAGGCTGAGCGCTGTGGCTCACACCTATAATCCCAGCACTTTGGGAGGCAGAATTGGGCAGATCACCTGAGGTCAGGAGTTTAAGACCAGCCTGGTCAACATGGCAAAACCCTATCTCTACTTAAAATACAAAAATTATCCAGGCATGATGGTGTGGACCTGTAATCCCAGCTCCTCAGGAAGCTGAGGCAGGAGATCGCTTGGACCCGGGAGGTGGAAGTTGCAGTGAGCCGAGATCGTGCCACTGTGATCAAGGCTGGGCAATATAGCGAGACTCCATCTCAAATAAATAAAATAGGCCAGGCCTGGTGGCTCACACCTGTAATCCCAGCACTTTGGGGGGCCAAGGTGAGAGAATCCCTTGAGCCCAGGAGTTCAAGACCAGCCTGAGCAATATAGCAAGACTGTCGCTACCAAAAAAACAAAAAATTAGCTGGGTGTGGTGGTGCATGCCTATAGTCCCAGCTACTCAAGAGGCTGAGATGGGAGGATGGCTTGAGCCCAGGAGTTTGAGGCTGCAGTGAGCTGCTATTCCACTGTACTCCAGCCTCTGTGACAGAGACCTTGATTCAAACAAACAAAAGCTAGAAGAAAAAAAGAACAAGGGAAGGAAGAAAGGGACAGAGGGAGGGAAGATAAAAGAAAGAAAAGGAGAAAAAAAGACTGGAGTTCTAGAGGGGAGACCAGAAATTATAGAACCTGGATGGGATACATCTTAATAACCAGCCCACTTCTTCGGAAGGGATAACTGAGATTCAGACGAGAAGAAACTTGCCCAGGTTCACCTAGTAAGAGGCACAACTAGGATAATAATTGGGTGGCCTGAGCCTCATTCGCTGAGAGCTCTTGGCCAACCCCTCATTGCCTCCTTCCCGCAGCGCTCACCCTTCATGTTGCGCATGTGTCTATAGGAGCTCCCAGCACACAGCTTGAATGTTGCTAGCAGCATTGTTTCCTGGCAGATGTGGCAGTGGTGGGGCCGCTGCTGCTGCTGCTTCTCTCAAGAGTGGTTCTTTGTCCTTCTGGAGCCCCTCAAGCTTCACCTCTGAGTGCCGCAGCTGCAGCCTGGACCTGGTGTTCTGTATCTTAAATACCCCCCGCTGAAGGCTGTGCATCATCATCAGGAGATAAAAACGCCATCACTCACTGTGCAAAGGAAAGGGTCAAGGATAGAACGATTGCCTCACACTGCTGCTTTGGCCATTTGTGGAGAGCGTGGGGGGAGGGTGTAGCGGGGAGTGGGGAGGCCAGGGCCAGGCTGGAGAGATGGAGGGGAGAGAAGCAGCAGCCGCTGGGATGGGGGCAATTTAGATGAAGGCACACAGTAGTTCTCAGGAGTTTATAGTGCAGATTTCTAGCCCTTGTCGTCAGAAACTCCAGGCTCAGCTGATCTGGAATTGAGGCTCAGAAACCTGCATTAAAAAAGAAGAAAAAACTTCCCTTGGCCAGGCGCAGTGGCTTACACCTGTAATCCCAGCCCTTTGGCTGAGGTAGGCAGATCACTTGAGGTCAGGAGTTGAAGACCAGCCTGGCCAACATGGGAAACACCATCTCTACTAAAAATGCAAAAAATTAGTCAGGTGTGTGGCGTGCACCTGTAGTCCCAGCTACTCGAGAGGCTGAGGCACAAGAATCACCTGAACCCAGGAGGCAGAGGTTGCAGTGAGCCAAGATCGCACGACTGCATTCCAGCCTGGGCAAGAGTGAGACTCCGTCTTCATATGTATATACATGCATGCATAAATAACTTCCCAGTGGTTGCAATGCATGTGTTGTGTGTACACACTACACTTTGAGAACCACCGTCTCAGGCGAGTGAACCAGGGTGTTTAACAGGCAGTAGAGACCATCCGGCTGCTGTTCTGGGTGAGGACCCTGAAGTCCAGAGAGTGGAATTGACTTGTTCAAGGTCAAACAGCTGGCTAGGGGCAGGGCCAGAACAACAACCCAAGCCTCTGGCCTTCAGGCCATCTGCACGGTTCCTCCTGCAGTCCCCAGGACACTTGGTATGTTCAGCTGTCCATTTATTTACTCATCCATTTATAGAAACAACCTTTCCGAAAGCCCTGTTCTGAGTGAGGGTTCCTCTTGGGTTTGTGCTGGAGCAAGAATTACCTCTCATGGCTGAGTTGGGGGTGCAGCCTTATCAGCCTATAGTAGTGAGAAGACGTGGGCCTAGGCCATGCCCACACCCTTTCTCACACTTTTCCCCCAGTAGCTTTGGCTGGATGAGCTGAGCTGAGGGTCTTGGTATGTGCAGAAGCTTGGAAAGACAGGGCATCGGGGTATTCACCCTAGTCTTTGCACTTTAGGGGCCCTGTCAGGCTAAGCAAGGCCCTGGGAGTTCTCTGCATTTCCCACTCACCCTCACCCAGGCACAGCACGTGCTGGGCTTGACGGAATCTCTTCCCTTTATGGTGACCTTGAGGCTGCTTTTAAGCCAGATTGATTCACTGGGCAAGAATATTGGGAGTGGAAAGACTTGCACTGGAACTGCCTCTAGCCAGGGCCCTGCTCCCTGTGTGAGGGGGTTCTGTGTCCTCCCACCACCTCAGGGAGGCCGAGGGGAGCCCTAAAAATGGGGAGCAGTACCAGGGCCCCACACACTCGCACTGTCTTCCCCACTCCAGATAGGGTGAAAGGGACAGGATCTGCTCAGAGCCAGGCCTGGCACCTGGAGCCCATACAGAACAGGGGAGTGGTCCTCCTGACCCAATTTCCACCCTGGTGAGGCAGTGGGTGGGGTCCTGGAGCCCAAACAGAACTGGGGAGTCATTCCCCCAACCCCTGATTTCCACCTTCGTGAGGCAGTCGCCGGAATCTTGTGAGCAGAGGCTGCCCGGAGGCACCCAGCCCCTTCCTCAAGTCCTTCTCCTCCGGGAAGCCTTCCTAGACCACTCCCGTCTTCTGGAATGGCTGGTTCCTCCCACCACACCCTTATGGTCAGCTCTGGTCCTGATTTGTTGACTGGTTTGTGTCTGTTTGCTTATCTCTTCTGTGGAATTATCCCCCCAAGGCAGGTGCTGGGTCCACCTCCCCCCTTAAATGCTGCCCCACCCTCAGCCCTCAGCTCCATCAGAGACACAGGGGACTTCTGCTCCTTCTCTATTAAATTTTTCTTTAAATAGAGATCGGGTCTTGCTATGTTGCCTAGGCTGGTCTTGAACTCCTGGGGTCAAGCCATCCCCCTGCCTCGGTCTCCCAAAGTGAGCCACTGCGCCTGGTGTGCTCCTCCTCTATTGAGTGACCAACTGGGAAAGCAGCTAGGGGCGCAGGTACATCCTTAGACTCAGGAAACCTGCCTGAAAGCATTGTTTCCAGCCCTCAGAGAGTCCCCAGGAGGACAGAAGGGCCTCTTCCCCTTGGCCAGCCTGTGCCTAGGCCCTTTCAGAGAGGAGGTGCAGTGGATGGGCTGGGCAGGCCAAGCACCAGCTCCCCCACCTCCTCCCTCTGATCTGGGGCATGTGTCCCTCCCGCACATGTGTGCCTGCAGGCCTGCCTCGGCACGGTGGGGTGGGGGGAGGCGGGAGGCGGTTATTATGGGACATGCCATGCAGATGATCATCAAGGCCCTGCTGCTGCCTTTCTGAGGAGAATTATGGCTATTCTGAGAGGGGAGGAGGTGGGAGGATCCAGCCTATGGCCATGGCTGATGTCAGAGGCTGCCACTGACTCCGGAGGGGGATTGGGAGGTGGTGCTGAGTGACCTCCGCAAGGGCCAAGGCTCTCTTCCTCATTCTTTCCAGGCAGAATGACTTGTTAACTCTTGCCATCCCTCTGAGCAGTAAGGTGGCAAGAGCGGTCTGGGAATTTCCTCTGGTTTTGGACCATCTGTATCTGGCTCTGCTTTTTGATGAGGGCAGAGCTTCCAAGAAAGGAGGCCAGATGGCCACAGTAGACCATGGGGGAGGATAGCCTGGGGCCCTCAGGTGGTGTGGGTGTGCCATGCTGGAGAAGAAGGCCCCAGTCCAGGGGAGAGAGCCAGGGCTTTGGAGCAGACAAGGGGATTCCAATCCCTCCCTTCCTCTCTCCCTCCCTCCCTTCCTCCCTTCCTTCCTTCCTTTCCTTCCTTCGTTCCTTCCTTCCTTCCTGCCTTCCTTCCTTCCTTCCTCTCTCCCTTCCTTCCTTTCTTCCTTTCTTTCCTATCTTCTCTCCCTCCCTCCCTCCTTCCCTTTCATCCCGCCCTCCTTTTTCTTCCTTCCTTTCCTCCCTCCCTCCCTTTCTTTCCTCCCTTCTTCCCTCCCTGCCTTCTTCCCTTCCTCTCTCCCTCCCTTTCTTTCCTGCCTCCTTCCCTCCTTGCCTTCTTCCCTTCCTCTCTCCCTCCCTCCCTCCTTTGTTTCTTCTTTCTTCCATTTATTCAACAATCATTTCCAGAATGTCCCTATATGGCTGTAAAGCTAGGATGATATGAATTCAACTATATGACCCAGTATGGACAGTCATAGGGCAGATGAGGTGTTTTGGAAGTAGAGATGATGGAACCCCTAATTCTAGAGGGGAGGGAAGAAGGAGTGTTATGGAAGACTTCTGGAAATTACAATTGAGAGTCAGCTAGGTTTATGGAAGGGATTGAAAATAGAGAGGTGATGGGGCAAGGGTTTCCAAGGTAGAGCAGTTGGCCAGCAGCTTGGAGGAGGCTCTGAGGGCTGTGAGCTGGCTGTCAGGGGAGCTTGGGCCATTCCACGTGGCATGGCTGTGGGGATTGCGGATGTTGGAGGGGTGCGATGAGAGCTGAAGACTGGAAAGAGGAAGAGGTCAGAGTATGTAGGGTGGGAATGGGAGGATTCCTCTTCAGGTTCCCAGGAGGCAGAGGCTGAGGTCGGGGAGGGGGATGAGCTTGTCTGGGCTCCAGCTCAGAGAAGGTGCAAGCAGCTCCTACCTATGGCTTTAGTGCCCTGAGAATGTCAGGCAGAGTTGGGGATGCGTAGGGTTTGTGTTCAAATGACCCCCAGTCATGCTCCCACCTCTAACTTTTTGATTGTTAGCAGCTCAGTTCTTTGTTTTCTTTTCTTTTTGAGACAGTCTTGCTTTGTCACCCAGGCTGGAGTGCAGTAGAACAATCTTGTTTCACTGCCACCTCCACCTCACGGATTCACGTGATTCTTCTGCCTCAGCCTCCTGAGTAGCTGGGATTATAGACATGCGCCACTGTACCTGGCTAATTTTTTGTATGTTTAGTAGAGATGGGGTTTCGCCATGTTGGCCAGGCTTGTCTCGAACTTCTGGCCTCAAGTCATCTGTCCATCACCTTGGCATCCCAAAGTGCTGTTTCTTTAATCTGAACTTTCTTACCTGTAAAATAGGGATATATGCAGAGCATGGTGGCTCATGCCCGTTTTCCCAGCGCTTTGGGAGGCTGAGGCAGGCAGATCACTTGAGGTCAGGAGTTTAATACCAGCCTGGCCAACATGGCGATACCCCATCTCAACTAAAAATACAAAAATTAGGCCGGGCGTGATGACTCATGTCTGTAATCCTAGCACTTTGGGAGGCCAAGGCGGGTGGATCACGAGGTCAAGAAATCGAGACTATCCTGGTCAACATGGTGAAACCCTGTCTCTACTGAAAATACAAAAAATTAGCTGGGCGTGGTGGCGCATACCTGTAATCCCAGCTATTCAGGAGGCTGAGGCAGGAGAATTGCCTGAACCTAGGAGGCAGAGGTTGCGGTGAGCCAAGATCACGCCATTGCACTCCAGCCTGGGTAACAAGAGCGAAACTCCGTCTCAAAAAAAAAAAAAAAAATTAGCTGGGTGTGGTGGTGTGCCCGGTAGTCCTAGCTACTTGGGAGGCTGAGGCAGGAGAATTGTTTGAATTTAGGAGGCAGAGATTGCAGTGAGCTGAGATCATGCCACTGCACTACAGCCTGGGCGACAGTGCAAGACTCAAAAAAAAAAAAATTGCCGGGCATGATGGAGCCCACCTATAATCCCAGTTACTTGAGAGTCTGAGGCACAAGAATCACTTGAACCCAGGAGGTGGAGATTGCAGTGAGACAGGATTGCACCACTGCATGCTAGCCTGGGAAACAAGTGAGACTAAGTCTCAAAAAAAGAAAAGAAAATTGGCCAGGTGTGGTTGCTTATGCCTGTATTCCTAGCGCTTTGGGAGGCCGAAGTGGGTGGATCACCTGAGGTCAGGAGTTCAAGACCAGCCTGGTCATCATGGTGAAACCCCATTTTTAAATATATATATATATATGGATATGCTTTTTATTTTTCGTAGAGATGGGGTCTTGTTATGTTGCCCAAGCTGGTCTCTGTGACCTCCCACCTCAACCTCCCGAAGTATTGATATTACAGATATGAACCACCACACATGATTTTTCTTTTCTTAATCCTCCCAGGTTAGTTATAAGGTTTAAATGAGGTAACAAATACATCAATAGCTCACAAGATAAAGTCCAGAATTCTTAGCACAATTCCAATTTGACCATCCCAGTACTCACCTGGATCCCTTCCAGCAGCGCTCAGCTCCCCCTATGGCACGTGCTGCCATCTGTCTGGTGCATACCTTCTTCACTCCAGGGATGCTCGCAGTGCGGTCTCCCCTCAAGGCTGTCCTCTGTGTCCCTCGTCACCCTACTCTTTAATTAGAATTCAATATTTTGGCCAGGCACGGTGGATCACGCCTGTTATCCCAGCACTTTGGGAGGCCAAGGCAGGTGGATCACTTGAGATCAGGAGTTCAAGGCCAGCCTGTCCAACATGGCGAAACCTCATCTTTACTGAAAATATAAAAATTAGCCAGGTGTGGTGGCACATGCTTGTAATCCCAGCTACTCAGGAGGCTGAGACAGGAGACTCACTTTAACCTGGGAGACAGAAGTTTCAGTGAGCTGAGATAGGGCTACGTGGCATTGCAGCCTGGGCAACAGAGCGAGATTCCATCTAAAAAAAAAATCCAATATTTTACCTTTTAGCCCCATCTTGATAATGTTTATCACAGCATCAATAAGATTCTTGCCAATTTCCCCTTGTTTTACATCTTTTTTTTTTTTTTTTTTTAGACAGAGTCTCGCTCTGTCACCCAGGCTAGAGTGCAATGGCACCATCTCAGCTCACTGCAACCTCTGCCTCCCAGGTTCAAGGGATTCTCCTGCCTGAGCCTCCTGAGCAGCTGGGATTATAGGCACACACCACCACACTTGGCTAAGTTTTGTATTTTTACTTTCACCATGTTGGCCAGACTTGTCTTGAACTCCTGACTTCAGGTGATCTACCTGCCTTGGCCTCCCAAAGTGCTGGGATTACAGGCGTCAGACACCACACCCAACCTTTTTTTTTTTTTTTTTTTTTTGAGACAAGGTTTTGCTCTGTCGCCTTGGCTGGAGCACAGTAGTGTAATCCCAGTTCACTGAATCTCCCAGGTCCAAGGGAGCATCCCACCTGAGTCTCCCAGGTAGCTGAGACTATAGATGCGCACCTCCATGCCCAGCTAATTTTGTTATTTATATTTTGTAGAGACAGGATCTCACTATGTTGCCCTGGCTGATCTTGAACTTCTGGGCTCAAGCAATTCTCTTGCCTCAGCCTCCCAAAGTGCTGGGATTACAGGCGTGAGCCACCGGGCCTTGCCTGCTTAACTTTTAAAAATCTCCTGTCTCTAATTGCTTGAACCCAGAAGGCGGAGGTTGCGGTGAGCTGAGATCGTGCCATTGCACTCCAGTCTGGGTAACAACAGTGAAACTCCAGCTCAAAAAAAAAAAAATCTCCTGTCTCTCTGTGAAAAGTGGGGCTAAGGCCGGGCACAGTGGCTCACACCTGTAATCCCAGCACTTTGGGAGGCCAAGTGATCATGAGTTAAACATATTGAGACCATCCTGGCCAACATGGTGAAACCCCGTCTCTACTAAAATACAAAAAATTAGCAGGGCGTGGTGGTGGGAGCCTGTCGTCCCAGCTACTCGGGAGGCTGAGGCAGGAGAATCACTTGAACCCAGGGGGCAGAGGTTGCATGAGCCGAGATTGTGCCACTGCACTCCAGCCTGGCGACAGAGTGAGACTCTGTCAAAAAACAACAAAAAAAGAAAAGGGGGGCTAATAATTGCATCTCATAGCATATGCCTGGCTGGCATCTAGCAGTCTCGAAATAAATTTTAGGGTGATGGATGCTTATATAACTTTAAATTCTGTTGGAGTCCCTTGTTTCCCCCCACGACCCACCATTTCAAGGATGCAAGCCAGACTTTCGATGCTGTTTCACAGGAATTTTGGCAGAGAACATAGACCTTTTGGTCTTTTGTAGTCACCTAAACCCGAAGAACAAACTGAATTTAACCTTCACAATATTTAATTTGACCTATGCACCATTTTAAGAACGTTTTGAATTCGTTGCCACTGTGACCTATAGGGACAGAAGACTGAACAGTGTTATCCAGGGGCCGGAAAGGAGGAAGGAGTTAAATAAAAGGGTCAGGAGTGATGAAAATATTCTGTATTTTGATCATGATAGTGGTTACATGACTATGCGTAGTTGTTAAAACTTATAGAAGTCTACACCAAAAAGGGTGAATTTTATTTTATATAAATTACACCTCAGTAAAACTGACCAGAAAAAAATTGTGTCTTGGTGATGGATTCCCAGGCATTCTGGGTTCCTGACCTTGAAGTCTGCCTAGCAGTGAGCGCTCTCTCTTCCTATTGGCCCCAGCTACGGACTTGGGCCCTGACACTACTCAGTTCTCTGGGTTTCCAAAGAAACAGGCTTTGAGGCCCTTTTTCTACTCCTGAATCTGGCCAAGTGGCAGCAACCACTGCTGAGTTGCTGAAGTCAGGGGGAAAGGGGATAAAGGAGAATGGGTAGAAAATAGGAGGCCGAGAGGGGGAATAGAGAGGCACAGCAATTAATCTGGACGGGAGAAAAGGCAGGCAGCACCTGATTTTATTCTGTTTCCAAATAGCCCTGGTAGAGTGTGGGGATTAGATAGGCAGGGCAGCCCTGGCCAAGGTGGACTGAGCCAGCGCTTTGGGACAGGCAAGCAACAGATATGCTCCATTTTCTTTATTTTTATTTTTTTGAGACAGTCTTACTCTATTGCCCAAACTAGAATGCAGTGGCGAGATCTCAGCTCACAGCAACCTCCACCTCCTGAGTTCAAGCAATTTTCCTGTCTCAGCCTTCTGAGTAGCTGAGACTACAGGTTTGTGGCACCATGCCGAATTTTTGTATTTTTATTAGAGACAGGGTTTTGCCATGTTGGCCAGGCTAGTCTCGAACTCCTGACCTCAGGTGATCTGCCCACCTTGGCCTCCCAAAGTGCAGGAATTACAGGCGTGAGCTACCACGCCCAGCTGATACGCTCTATTTTCTAGGCTTGTTTTCCAGTTCTTTCAAGGTAGAAAAATTTCCTTTTTTTTTTTTTTGAGACAGAGTCTTGTTCTGTCGCCCAGGCTGGAGTGCAGTGGTGCAATCTGGGCTCACTTCAACATCCACCTACTGGTTTCAAAGAATTCTCCAGACTCAGCCTCCCGAGTAGCTGGAATTACAGACATGCGCCATTATGTCCAGCTAATTTTTGTGTTTTTTAGTAGACAGGGTTTTACCATGTTGCTAAGGCTGTTGCGAACTCCTGGCCTCATGTGATCTGTCCACCTTGGCTTTTCAAAGTGCTGGGATTATAGACATGAGCCACTGTGCTAGGCCACAAAATTCACTTTTGATCTTTGGCCACTTAGATAAACACAAGACCAGCTTAATTGGTAAAAGCAAACACCCTTAAAGCAGTCTCTTGGCTGGGTGGCTCATGCCTGTAATCTCAGCACTTTGGGAGGCTGAGGTGGGTGAATCATGTGGTCAGGAGATCGAGACCATCCTGGCCAACATGGTGAAACCCTGTCTCTACTAAAAATACAAAAATTAGCTGGGTGTGGTGGTGTGCACCTGTAATCCCAGCTATTCCGGAGGCTGAGGCAGGAGAATCACTTGAATCTGGCAGAGGGAGGTTGCAGTGAGCCGAGATTGTGTCACTGCATTCCAGTGTGGTGAGAGAGAGAGACTCCGTCAAAACAAACAAACAAACAAACCAAAAAAAGCAGTCTCTTGCCCAGCACAGTGGCTCATGCCTGTAATCCCAGCAGTTTGGGTTAGGATTACAGGAGTGAGTCACCACACCGAGCCAGGGGTGCTATTTTATTTTATTTTAGTTTTTGAGACAGAAGAGGCAGTCAAGGAAGGGGAAATGTGACAGAGATCTGAAGATAGTGAGAGAAGGACTCATGCAGATTTCTGGGAATAGCATAGAGATTCAGTCCCATCAGGGGCACAGGTGATTTTCAGGAGTTGAAAAGAAAGATATAAAAATGGACATAGACTTAAAAAAATAAAAAAAAAAAAACAACTTGCTTTCACCATATTGGCCAGGCTGGTTTTTGAACTCCTGACCTCAAGCAATCTACCCACCTTGGCCTCCCAAAGTGCTGGGATTACAGGTGTGAGCCACTGGCCTGGAAGAAACTAATAAAGACCAAACAGAAGTATGAAATGAGACTGATCCTGAAGCCTAATAATACAAGAGTCCAGTAATGGTTGGGGAAGAAAGCAACTGGACTTCAGTATCTGCGAAGACTGGCTTGGGTAAGCTGAGGGCAAACCATTGCACTGGGCAGTCAGAGAACTAAGAAGGCAGCAGATAGTCTGGAGAGTTTTATCCTTTAGGTCCAAGTCTTGGCCGCTGGCTGTATGATAAAGGTCTAAAGCAAGACATTACACACAATGACTGAAACCTGCTATGGCTTGGAAATTTTTTTTTTTGAGATGGAGTTTCGCACTTGTTACTCCAGCTGGAGTGCAATGGCGTGATCTCAGCTCACAGCAACCTTCACCTCCCAGGTTCAAGCAATTCTCTTGCCTCAGCCTCCCGAGTAGCTGGGATTACGGCATGCACCACCACACCCAGCTGCTTTTTGTATTTTTAGTAGAGATAGGGTTTAACCATGTTGGTCAGGCTGGTCTTGAACTCCTGACCTTGTGATCCACCTGCCTTGGCCTCCCAAAATGCTGGGATTATAGGAAATTCTTGGAATTTAAAGATTCTTGCATTATTGTGGCTAAGTCCCATTTCCACTGGTTTAACGTAAATCATAACTCTTGCCATTACAGTGGGACTTGATAGATGTTGAAAACACAAGATAACTGTAATGAATTCACATTTCTTGGAGGTGTCACATGTTTTGAAGCAGTGGAGCTCTGAAAAACAGATGTCATTCTGCTGAACTTCAGAGTCTCATGGTAGTCAGATAGACATGTTTTTCCAAAGTTGGCACTTCTTTCTTCATGTGGGTAGTTAATAGTACATTCTATTAAACCGTAAGATTATGGGCAAAATATTAGATTAGTGCAATTGTTTCTTCATAAATTACCTATTGTAAAATTAGCCCAGTGATTAATAGTTCAGAAGTCTAATGGTTTATAGGCATCTTGGGCAGTTTTAAAACCACCTGAGCTCATAAAATGTTGTTTATTTAATACTATAAAATAATTCACACACATAAAGGCCGAGCATGGTGGCTCATGCCTGTAATCCCAGAACTTTGGGAGGCCAAGGCTGGTGCATCACTTGCCAGGAGTTTGAGAACCAGCCTGGCCAATATAGTGGAACCCCATCTCTACTAAGAATACAAAAATTAGCCAGGGTGTGATGGTGCGTGTCTATAATCTCAGGTACTCGGAACCAGGGAGGCGCAGGTTGCAGTGAGCCAAGATCACACCTCTGCACTTAAGCCTGAGCGACAGAGCAAGACTCTGTCTAAAAAAAAAATAAAATAAAATCACACACATACAAATTAGATATAAAACCTTCTCTCTTTGCTTAACAGATAATAAAAGGGACTACCTGGAATAATCATAGTTTTCCTAAAATTAATGAGAGTCAGAGGAAGACTTATTCGACTAACCTAATAAGCCATTTTTTTTTTTTTGAGATGGAGTTTTGCTCGTTACCCAGGCTGGAGTGCAATGGCGCGATCTCGGCTCACCGCAACCTCCGCCTCCTAGGTTCAGGCAATTCTCCTGCCTCAGCCTCCTGAGTAGCTGGGATTACAGGCACGTGCCACCATACCCAGCTAATTTTTTGTATTTTTAGTAGAGATGGGGTTTCACCATGTTGACCCGGATGGTCTCGATCTCTTGATCCACCCACCTTGGCCTCCCAAAGTGCTGGGATTACAGGTGTGAGCCACCGCGCCCGGCCAATAAGCCAATTTTATACCATGTCTCCGCCTAGTTGGGCCTACTGTCTAACAACCCATGCTTCCTTCTGTTATTTATTTGAGATGGATTCTTGCCCTGTTGCCCAGGATGGAATGAAGTGGTGCGATCTCAGCTCACTGCAACATCTGCCTCCTGGGTTCAAGTGATTCTCTTGCCTCAGCCTCCCAAGTAGCTGGGACTATAGGTGAGCACCACCACACCCGGCTAATTTTTGCATTCTTAGTAGAAATGGGGTTTCACCATGTTGTCCAAGCTAGCCTTGAACTCCTGACTTCGGGCGATCTGCCCACCTCAGCCTCCCAAAGTGCTGGGATTATAGGCGTGAGCCACCGCACCCAGCATCCTTGAAGTACAAATCTGTTAAGCTTTTTATGCAATCATTACTTTTCAACAATCACACAAAATGCCATCACTATGGGCTTTCGGTCACTAAAATTCCATTTATGTTCCTTTTTGATAAGAACATAAGAGACTCAAGACTCAATTCAAAGGACTAGAAAACCTAATTAAATTAGCAGAAAATCTGAAGAACCAAGCACCTTAAGAACATGTTAGGTCTCATGGGGACTTAGTTTAGATCAGCCATGGGTGAAGCAGGAGCAAGAGCAACAGTTGATGTTGTTTCTCAAACATGAGTCTTCTGCAGTAGCCAGTAACTGGGAAACTCAGCTGAAAGCTCCCTCCTCAAGGCTGAAAATTTGTATTTCTTATCAGATACAAACATGAAAAGAGGAGAGGACCCTTGAGATGATCAGAATAAAAGTATTCCTTCCTAAGTAGCCAGTTACTTGAAACTGTGACTGAAGGGGGAAAATTCCAGTATGTGGATTCTAATACCTTTGAGAACAGAAACTTCATTTTTTCTATTCATTAGAGGCAACTCAAACTTGGAAATAACATGACACTTTTGAGATTCATATTTTATTTACAAGTAAATGAAGAATGTCCCTGTAAACTCTAATTCGGGACACAAAGAACAATATAAAGTAGTTGCTGGTGCCAGTGACATGTGAAGGAGTCTATGCCACTGTTTCTTGAAACAATGATTTTGCTATTTAAAAAAAAAAACCCACCTACATGATTTATTCATGTTTCATGTGTAAAAGAATGAAAAATAAGAGTGATTTTTCAAAACTCTACAGTCTCTGATCAACTGTGTGAGGTGGCCAGGATGTCACTTTCACTCAGTGACAGCCCCTACTCTTCAAGAGCAACAGCCTCTGGGCAAGACTTAGTACTCCTCCAGAGTATCTGCTCGAGGAATGGAAAGACCTCGGTCCTTCAGGGCCTGCACTTTCAGCTTCTCTGCCTCCAACTTGGTCTGCTGTTCCACCCTTTGCTCTTCTAGAATTTCTTCAATGGATACTTGCTGGAGGGGTGTGTCACTCTCCTTTTCCAAGTCCTACAAAAGAGACAGGTTTGAAAACTTCACCTGAAGACCAAGAATAGAAAACATTACCGATCTAAAGGCAGATGGATTCCTGTATCAGGCTCGAATTATTTTTCATAACTGTGACAGGACTGAAATATCCTTCTCCTAGGGACAGGTAAGTTTTTCAAAGAAGTGCCTGACAACACTACGATAAGATACATACTTACGATGAATGTGGTTACAGTGATCAGTATTTCTATAACAAAGCTTTATATGATCCAAAATCCCATATTAGGATTCATTTTCTATTAGTCAAGGATTAATCTCCTTAAAAAAAAAATTAGGGCTGCTTATAGACAGCTATCTCCCCGGCTGTAGAGAATCCAAGAGGGAGGTTATTGAGGCAGTGTGGCCTTAGAAAAATTTTTTAAAAAATTATTTTAAGGATGGGTGGGGTGGCTCATGCTTGTAATTCCAGCACTTTGGGAGACTGAGGTGGAAGGATCACTTGGGCCTAGGAGTTCGAGACCAGCCTGGGCAATACAGTGAGACCCCAACTCCATACACACACACAAAAAAGCAGATGTGGTGGTGTGCACCTACAGTTCCAGCTATTCAAGAGGCTGAGGTGGAAGGACTGCCTGAGCCTGGGAAGTTGGAGGTCAAGGCTGCAGTGAGCCATGAACATGTCACTGCACTCCAGCCTGGGCAACAGAGCAAGACTCTGTCTCAAAAATAAATAAATAAATAAAAAGGCAAAAATAAAAGGGATCCTCTTGCTTTCACCTCCCAAGTACTATAGGTATATGCCTGGAACTACAGGTATATGCCATCGCACCGGCTCTGTAGTCTCTAAACTATAACACAAGACTCTTTTTTTCCTTTATGGCAAGAAGTATTCTAGAGAAAACCTCAGCAGACCATTGAGGTTACTAAACCAATTTGGTCCCAATATTTTTCTCCACTATTAAAAAAATTGTTGCCTAATAAAAAATTCCTTTTCCTTATTTAAAAAGTACATGCTCATTGCAGATAATATAGAAAAGACAAATAGGAAAAATTAAAAAATCATCCATAATTCCAATACGGAGAATTAACATTTTTGGTTAATATCCCTACAATTTTTCTATGTATATACTGACTAAAAAAAACCCCAGCCAGGCGTGGTGGCTTACACTTGTAATCCCAACTACTCAGGAAGCTGAGGCAAGAGAATCACTTGAACCCAGGAGGCAGAGGTTGCAGTGTGCCAAGATCACACCACTGCACTCTAGCCTGGGCGACTGAGTAAGAATCTGTTTGAAGAGGAAAAAAAAAAAAAATTAGCTGGGCATGGTGATATGTACCTGTAATCCCAGCTACTCAGGAGGCTGAGGGGGGAGGATCACTTGAGGCCAGCAGTTTGAGGCTGCAGTGAGCCACGATCACACCACTGCAGTTAGCCTGGATAAGAGTGAGACTCTGTCTTAAAAACAACCCCCTCTCACCCAAAAACCCACAATGCAAATACTGACTGTAATTCATTTTCATTTACATGTGGCACAGTATGCTTAATATTTTTATTTTTGAATGCTTTATAAACATTTTTCATGTTATTTACTTTTAAAAATATGGAAGGCTTCATAAATTTGCATGTCATCCTTATGCAGGAGCCATGCTAATCTTCTCTGTGTTGTTCCAATTTTAGTATATGCTCTGCCAAAGCAAGCACAACATTTTTCATTTTATATATTTTTAATAGAGTCAGGGTTTCACCATGTTGACCGGGCTGGTCTCAAACACCTGACCTCAGGCAATCCACCCACCTCGGCCTCCCAAAGTGCTGGGATTACAGGCGTAAGCCACCACGCCTGGCAACATTTTTCATTTTTTTTAGAGACAGGATCTTGCTCTGTTGCCCAAGGTGGAATGCAGTGGCACGATCACAGCTCTCTGTGATCTGAAACTCTTGGGCTGAAGTGATCCTCCTGCCTCAGCCTCCTAAGTAGCTGGAACTACAGGTGTGTGCCACCACATCTGGCTAAATTTTTTTTCCTTTTTGTAGAGACGGGGTCTTGCTATATTGCCCAGGCTGGTCTCAAACTCCTGGCCTCAAGCTATCTTCTTGTCTTGGCCTCCCAAAGGGTGAGCCACTGTGCCTAGCCCTTATAAACATTTAATAACCAATGTCATAATGCATTAGAACCTTGCTAAAAAAGTATCTCACTATCCACAGATTCAGTTTAATGTCCTTAAAATGAATGCACAGGTATTATTCTATGTTTTTGTAAGATGGAAAACCTATACAAAGTATTCCTGTTTTTTATCCTCCTCTATGACTTTCAATGACAAAGGTTGGGAAGGTATTGACACACAACTTCTCCAGATGCACTAGGCTGTATATTATCACTACATGCTGCCAAGGTCTCAGAACCCACAGGCAGTGGCATTATCAGATAGCGAGAGGACTCTTGCCACAGAAATTACAATGAAAGCCACACAAATTACATAAGCAAGCCCTGGTCCGGGTCCAAAGTTAACAGCACCCAGCAAAGTATATATTACCACATAACACCTACCCTCCCAACCGGTAAGTAGCAGCTAAAGGGAGGACAGTGTTCTCAGCTTATGCACTGCCTCTGGGGCTTTTCAGTATGTTACTCACTGAGCAATTCATGCTGCGGCTGCTTCTTCCCAACAGTCTTATTTCTTAATGCTGTGTCATCATCATCGTCCTTGACGCAGAATTCAGGGATTTCTTAACCAATGTAGTGTTTATAGAAACTAAGTGATTTCTGGCCGGACGCGGTGGCTCCGCCTATAATCCCAGCACTTTGGGAGGCCGAGGCAGGTGGGTCACGAGGTCAACAGATCGAGACCATCCTGGGCAACATGGTGAAACCCCGTCTCTACTAAAAATACAAAAATTAGCTGGGCATGGTGGTGCGCGCCTGTAATCCCAGCTACTCGGGAGGCTGAGGCAGGAGAATTGCTTGAACCCAGGAGGTAGAGGTTGCAGTGAGCCAAGATCGCGCCATTGCACTCCAGCCTGGGTAACAAGAGCGAAACTCCGTCTCAAAAAAAAAAAAGAAACTAAGTGATTTCTACATATGAATTCCTCTGGGGTTGAAACATAATTTCTCCTGACTGTTGATTGATATAACCATGTAGGCATTCCTGGGACCATGTTTCTCCAGTGGTACACCTGTAAAACTTCTGCAGCATCCAAACTATAACATACTTTTTTTAAAAAAGGGAACTTTTCCTCACAAAAGGGATCCAAGGAAACAACAAAACTTCGAGAACAAACATGTTCACTTCTTTCTCTGTACACACACACATCTACTCAGATGTACCTTTGTGCCAATGTAACTGGTATAAAGAGCATGTTTGCTGTGTTTACTACTATAAAACAGCAGCATAGTATCTGTCAATATTTTTTTGAGACAGGATCTTGCTCTGTCATTCAGGTTGGAGTGCAGTAGTATAATCATGGCTCTGTGGCCTTGACTCAGGTGAATCTCCCACCTCAGCCTCCTGAGTAGCTGGGAATGGTGGTATGCATCATCATCCCTGGCTAATTTTTGTATTTTTTTGTAGAGACACACTTTGGCCATGTTGCCCAGGCTGGTCTCTTGGGACTTAAGTGATTTGCCTGCTTTGGCCTCTCAAAGTACTGGGATTACAGATGTGAGCCACTGTACCCACCCAATATTTTAACCTAAGTCTTTTTCTCTGATATGTTGCCTCCTTAAAGTTAAATTCAAAAAAGTATTTAAAAAAATCCTCTATGACCCCACCATGCAGAGATTGGTCAGCTCCCCTATATACTGGCAGTACCAAGCATGGTGGCATTTTATAGTCCCAGTGACTTGGAAGGCTGAGACAGGAGGATTGCCTGAGCCTAGGAGTTTGATTCTAGCCTGGGCAACATCTCTGGAAGAAAAAAAAATACTGGCAGACTACTTTATAGTCATTTAGTATCTCCCCATGGGTATTAGGTGCTTGGTTTCAGCCTTTACATAAGAAGGTAACAATTTCTGTTACTTAAACATGCAAGAAATGATAAACTTAACTAAAAGTAAAAACCTCAAAAATATTTTATAAGTTAGAATATGATATTTCATATACTTCACAGCAGCATTTGGACAGTACTGATAGTATGGATTAGTCATTTCTAGCTATTTCCAAAATGTGGTCTCTGAACCAACTCAACCTTGGCAGAATTATGTCCTTGCTTTCTCAAATAGCTATTAAAAATGGCTACAAACCAAACCACTCTCAAGACCTCTGCAAGTTGATTTAAGACGTGGCTAGTTAGAAAACACAATGAAAAACTTTAAAAATTAGGCAAACACCATAGTTTTTGGTAAGAGAAAAGAAAACAGCACTGGTTCAGCCCTTAATTTCAACTAGTCTTGAAGGGATTTATATTTTGATTTTCGCTGCAAACCCAATAATCAGAAGTAGCAAGATGGGCCGGGCACGGTGGCTCACGCCTGTAATCCTAGCACTTTGGGAGGCTGAGGTGGGTGGATCACCTGAGGTCAGGAGTTCTAGACCAGCCTGACCAACATGGTGAAGCCCCATCTTAAAGAAAAAAAAAAAAAAAAAAAAAGTAGCAAGATGAAATCAAAGATTTTAAATAAGGTACTTAAAAAAAATCTGAGTACTTCTAGTAGGGGTGTGTGTGTGTGTGTGTGTGTGTGTGTATGTCTGCACACACAAAGACCTACAGCAACACCACCTAAGAAAATCTGATTTAACGTTTCACCTACCAGCTGATCTTTCTGGCACAGATACCACCAAAATACCCTCTTCCTGGCTGTGAGCAAAGGATCCAAGTGAGACTGAACTCCATTCTAGGACTAGGTAACAGAAAAGCTTTTCCTATAGCCACTCTTTCCCATTTCTCCCTTTACTGATATGGATATCACATTGCACTGCAAAAGCAATGTGTGCTTCCCTCAAACACTGTGTATTAGTTTTATGTCATGAAAAACTACTTGTAACCAACTGTTTAAATGACTGCAAAATATTTCAACATATATAAATCATGCCTTGCCCAGCATATATAAATCAAGCTTTTTCAATTTTCTGCTATTAAACAAATAAATATGTTAATGAACACATTTGTTATAGAATAATATTTGTTACAGAATAGTATTTCTTGTCACCCAGGCTGGAGCTTTTTTTTTTTTTTTTGAGAAGCAGGTGGAGGCCTTGGTCTGTCAGGACCATTTTTTATAGAATAGTATTTTTTTATGGTATCAGGTAAAAGTTAAGATATTTTGCTGCCAGTGGGATCAAAAATCTTTAAAATGCTAAAAGGCACTGAAACAAAGTTAAGTATTCTCTGTAGCTTCCCTAAACTAATTTGGTAGTTGCCCGTGAGAAGCCAGATGAAATGTGGAAAATATTTTTATTCTCTCTTGAAAAGACAAAAAAAGAAATCTAACTAGCATGAATAAACATCTACAGCAGCTTAACAATTTTCACTTACTATTTCTCCTAGTAGGACCACATTTTCTCCTCTGACCACAAAAATCCCTCGAGGAATATCACCGTATTTTTTGCCCACATGAATACGCTCCACAGTCTGATGTAGCACTAAGTTTGCTATAAGTGTATAGGGAAGAAACAAAAATATTTAGTTTAAGTTATTGGGTAAAGGCCCATAACTCAATTAATCAGTTATTTTGAATAGAAAAGATTTAGCTAAACATGATTTCCAAACTTTCTAATTCTGAGGAAGGCTAACATTTCAAATAATCTTCTACAATTTCACTGACTATGACATACCACTTAGGAGACGCCTGGGATTATATTGGGCTGATACCTGAATGATGGTAGAAATAAGAGAAGTAAATTCCTTTATTAGTTAATTGCTAATAAAGCCATAGGAAACTATAAATGAATAAGGAACTTGGAAAACGGGCCTAAACAACCACAAAGATCAAAACTTTGTTTTCTGGAAAGGAACAGCTTTTTTGTGTGTTTGGGTATGTGTATGTGATGATCTGCTGAAGATTTAACTTTGTTTCAGTACTTAGGATTCATTTAACCCAATGCAGGTATCCATTGGTTATCATACAGAAAAACCTGTTTTTTCACCCTGACAGATAACTATACTTTGTAATCTAAAAGTTAACTTACTATTCACTACCTTTCCCTCAAAGTACTCTGATGAATCTGACTTAAGGATCAGAACTTCAATTTGTTAACCATAATTATTTTTCTTCTTTCAATTAGTACTACTTGTCCTGTTTGAAGTAAAGGAGAAATCTATGTTCATATCTTCTGTAATTCTTGTGTTTTAATTATGTTTCTTCCTCATGCTCAAATCCAGTGATTTCACAGATATCCAATAAATGTTAGCATGAACATGAAGTTCCTTGAAACAGAAGGAAACATAATCTTTTAACTTTAGAAAAATGCATGATGCAAAACAAAGACAGAGACTTCTGATTCTAATGTATCCCTATATGTAAAGTATTAAGTTTAATGTTCGGGGCCCTTAAAACACTTCAGGAAATGCCTTCTACCCAATTTTCATTGGCTAGGGAGCGATTAACTTCACTTCAAGAACTGCTCTGAAGTCATTATACCCAGCCAATGTAGAAATGAACAGCCTTAGGTGGGCACAGTGGCTCACGCCTGTAATCCCAGCACTTTGGGAGGCTGAGGCGGGTGGATCACCTGAGGTCAGGAGTTCAAGACCAGCCTGGCCAACATGGTGAAACCCCGTCTCTACTAAAAATACAAAAATTAGCTTAGTATGGTGGCTGGAGCCTGTAATCCCAGCTACTTGGGAGGCTGAGTGATGCACAACAATCGCTTGAACCTGGGAGGTGGAGGTTGCAGTGAGCCGACACCGTGTCACTGCACTTTAGCCTCGGCTTTGAGACAGAGCAAGACCCCGTCTCAAAAAAACAAAACAAAATGAAAAAAAGGTGAGCAGCCTCTTCAGTGGACTGAGTTTATTTCTATGATTTGGCTCCCCATAATGGGGATTCTAGTGAAAGCCAGTTTTAGAAACATGAGCTTGTAAACATATATCAGCTTTGAACCACCTAATCTGAATGTACAGAAAACAATGATGTACTCAATAAAATCAGTTCCACTATGCTACACACAAGAAAAAGTTGCAGATAAATTTCAATATGAAATAAAAAAAATTGCAATGGGCAGCTGTTACCCAGAGTATAAGAGACATCCATAAATTAATACATACCAAATTGATCAATGCTTCTTAAAAAGCCTATAAGTGTCCTTCCATCTCGAAGCAGGACCAAGTGCTTTTCTGGGGAGAGGGGAAAAAAATCTTTTAAACAAAACCAGACAAGTTCAGTGAGTTTTTAAGATAATAAAATAAAGTTAATAACAGTTTAAACTGTATCACTTCCTCTGCCAATGTATTTAAGGTGAAGTTCAAGTTCACTGGAGAACTGGAGGGAAAACCACAGCAGGCCGTGATTCAGATGAGAACATCAGTTGTGAAAAGAATCAGAGCAGTGTGGCAGAATGGGACAAGGACAAGGTATGGCTTCAGGAAGCCTGACTGGCTGGCTCTAGACATACATACATACATACATACATACACACACACATTCATTCATTCATTCATTCATTCATTTATTGAGACAGTCTCACTCTGTCACCGAGGCTGGAGTGTACTGGCTCACTACAGCCTCCCAGGTTCAAGCAATCCTCCAGCCTCAGCCTCCTAAGTAGCTGGTACTATAGGAATATGCCACCATGCCTGGCTAACATTTGTATTTTTAGTAGAGAGGGGGTTTCATTATGTTGGTCAGGCTGGTCTTGAACTCCTGATTTCATATGATCTGCCCACTTTGGCCTCCCAAAGTGCTAGGATTACAGGAGTGAGCCATGGCGCCCAACCCAAAGACCCTTATGTTTAACACTTAAACTGTCTCAGTGTCGTGTCAGTTTTTATATCTGTAAACGGACACATTTAGTCAAGATGATTCTTACGGTCTTATTTATAGAATTATTTTGTCCTTAACTTAAAAGGAAGAGCTTCTATCTCACATTTGTTTGTAACCAGGGAAGGCTTTAAATAAAAGCTCACTGCTTCAGGCATTTAAAATGAAGACTAATAATAAGCTAGAGCAGAAATTCAATGTTTATTGACAGGCATATGCTATTCTTGGGTCTAGATATATAGTAGAGAATGAGACTTAGAAAGTCACCAACCTTATGAATTTATATTCATGGTGGATGAGGACAAATAAATAAGAAAATTACCTATTGTGATTAGGACAATGGAATAACAAGCTAGCAAGACAGTATGATGAAAGGAGAGAAGTGGTCACAGAAGGAAGGATGGCAAGGGAAAGCGTCTCTGAAGAAGTGACTTTGAGCTGACATTGAAGAATGAGAATAAGCCAATTACTAGCACACCCAGCAAAATTTCTTTCATTCATTTCATTAATGCCACGCCTAAAGTACTTTGTAGATGCACAACAAGGAAAAAGAAAAAAGACAGTGACTGTGCCCTGAAGGAATTTATACTCTTCCTTGGGCTATATGTAAGTATCATAGAAAGCAAATCTTAATTATATGAGACTACAGAGAGAGAAGTTATGTTTCTGGAGGAGGTATCAGAGTTGGACCTTGAAAGGTAGATAATTTTTGGGCAAGGGAAGAGTAATAGGAAGAGGTGGTAGAAGGAAATCTGTAAATTGAGGAGGAGGAAAAAAAGGGCTATATATCCATGTTTGGCTAAAAGCTGAGGGTGTGAAGGGAAAGTACAGTAGATAAAGTCAGAAAAGTACTAGGCACAGGCTGCATTTGGATTTGACCTCATAAGGAACAAGAAAACATTAGGTGATGGAGTCTGTTAACTGAGTTTGTATATGTGGGTATGTATGAGAGGGTGGGGTGCTGAAGATGTGAGGTAAACAAGATGTAAGAGCTTTTTTTCTTTTTAATTTTTCTTTTTTTTTTTTAAGAGATGGGGTCTCGCTATATTGCCCAGGCTGGAGTGCAGTGGCTATCCACAGGCACGATCCCACTACTGTTCAGCACAGGAGTTTTGACCTGCTCCGTTTCTGACCTGGGCCAGTTCACCCCTCCTTAGGCAACCTGGTGGTCCCCTGCTCCCTGGAGGTCACCATACTGATGCCAAACTTAGGGCGGACACCCGATCGGCATAGCGGACTACAGCACAGAACTTCTGGACTCAAGTGATCCTCCCACCTCAGCCTCCCAAGTAGCTGGGACTACAGGCACACACCACCGCACACAGATGTTAACAGTTTTATGAGACATCACAAAACTATTTACCAAGAGTTGTAAATAAAAGCAGCAAGCTCAAGGTGAAGGTTATTAGCTCTTTGTGGTTCTAAAGTGCTATCAGGACACTTACATAGAAACACATGCAGACAGCTGGAAACAAGACTCGAAAGCCAAAGACATCAAAATTAGAGAAAGTAATTCTGGATAAATCTACAAAGAGGTGATACGAAATTACTGAAGTACCAGAGATCTACTGAAGATTTAAAGAAGTGGGCCACATGGAATCTAAGTGACCATCTATTTTGGAGAACAGTAAGAGCCAAAGAGATAAGAAAATCACCAAGTACCAATTGTTAGAGAAATCAAGAGAAGAGAATTAAAGAATCTGGTAGGGACAATATCACAATGCTGCAGAAGGGAGGGAACACAGAAGAATGCCTTAGATGATTAACTTTGAAGAATGCACCTTGAGTAGTGTACAGGATAAAAATTAGATTGCAGGAGTAATATAAGTGGTCTATTGAAGGTGATCAGGAAACACAAGTGTCAAAATGAAAATGACTCGAGATTTTGGGATAAAGATGAAAAAAGGGATGGGAGTATGATGAGACAAAACTGAGAAAATATTTGAGATGGACAGACAATAATACATATGAAGGGAAGAACACAGAGGATATGAAAGAAAAAGGATAACAATGAAAAAGGTTCCAGAAGCAGTGAGAAGAGACAGTAGTAACAAACAAAAAGGGAGGAATCCTTCCTACTCAAATTAGAGGATGGGTGAAAATACTGAAAGACTAAGAGAAGAAACTGAGTGTTAGGGCGGGGAGCAAAGGGTGCCTATCAAATGGTTTCAAAGTTTTCATAAAGTAGGGGGTCTGGAATCTACAAAGAGGTAGGGGTTAGAGGGCTGAAGAACAAAACTGATTTTTAGTAAAATGGCAGGATGTGTTAGGGGATATATAAGGAGAGATGAGAGCAGAAGGACATCCTCAAGCAACGAAAACATCTTGTTACAGGTAACAGGTTCATACAGATGTTAATATATATGTATTTAGTCCAATTACACTTCGTTTCCCTTATATAGCAAAGTAAGTAATTTGAGTTTCAAAAAATTATATGTTGGCTGGGTGCGGTGGGTCACACCTGTAATCCCAGCACTCTGGGAGGCCGAGGTGGGTGGATCATCTGAGATCAGGAGTTCGAGACCAGCCTGGCCAACATGGCGAAACCTCGGCTCTACTGAAAGTGCAATGGTGCGATCTCGGCTCACTGCAGCCTCCTCCTCTCCAGTTTAAGCGATTCTCCCGCCTCAGCTTCCCGAGAAGCTGGGATTACAGGCACCCGCCACAGTACCCAGCTAATTGTAGGGGTTTCACCATGTTGGCCGGGCTGGTCTTGAACTCCCGACCTCGGGTGATGTGCCTGCATCCGCCTCCCAAAGTGCTGGGATTACAGGCGTGAGCTACCGTGCTTGGCCCATAAAATGAAATTTTAATCACAGATTCTAAGTTGCATATTCACAGAGTAACTGAGGCGACTGCAACTTGTTTAAAAACTATGTGTAAATCATCTTGCAACAAGAAGTTAGTGAGAAAGATCACGATTGAAACAATAAAAAATGTTGCTTGAGGAATAATGCAGATAGAACTTAGAAAAAAGGAAGGCCAGGACAACTCCAGTGGTTCTTTCTGCTTTTGTATAGGACTG
Organism: Callithrix jacchus; assembly: GCF_049354715.1. Classification (NCBI taxonomy): domain Eukaryota; kingdom Metazoa; phylum Chordata; class Mammalia; order Primates; family Cebidae; genus Callithrix; species Callithrix jacchus. The sequence goes on from NC_133514.1 coordinate 39,000,011, forward strand.
AGCTCCTCCTCCGGACCAAAAATAGGAATAAGGGAGGTCTTCTTAGTAAAGGCAAAAGTAAATTGTCTAATAGAAAATCAGTGGCTGGAAGTGACTTGGTCTTTCCGGAAAAGTCGATACCATGTCTAGCAGTGGTCTTTACAATAACCTGAAGGTGCTAATTACCCTCATAGTAAAAGAAGCTAGTAAATGGCCACACCGTAGAAAGCCTATGTTTACTGCCAATTAAATACAACTACCACTGTCTTAATATTTTCGCTTAATGAATGCTTTCTCTAGGTATTCAGATTCATCCACCCGTAACACGCGAATACTTCGAAATACTGCAGGTGGGAGTGGACGGGAGAGAAGCCCTCTTGGGCTTCTTCCGTGTTAGGCCCTCTGCTGCGGCGACCCAGGGAAGCAATAATGAATTCCATCGCCTGGAGCTCACCAGCCCGGGGGCTGGCAGAGGCTGCGAGGAGCAGAACAAGAAGTAGCAGGCTACTGGGTGGGCAAGCAGTGTGTCCCGGAGCTGTGAAGGACATCAACGCGGAACACCCGGATTGAGCTCAGAACACAGAGTCCCCGCCCGGGACTTATTCTACCATCTTCTTCAGAAGAGGCGTCCGCCGGGGAGGAAGGGTCTCCCCCAGGCTCCACAGGGTGGAGATGAACTACTCACTATCAATGTCCTCGATGAGGCTGGCGGTGCCGGGCATATAGTTCATTTTGAAGGGAAATAACTCTGCACAGCGGTGGGGGCCAGCGCGTCCAAAACCTCCGCCCTCCTACCGAAGTCGCCGCCTCGGCGGGACAGAGCCCGGAACCCCGACCCAGACCAGCACCTCTGCCCCGGCTTTCAGCCGGGACTGCCGGAAGTTCCTCCATATTATATCCACCCACTTCCGGTGCACGTGCCGGCCCCCACCCCAGGAAGAGGCGGGGCCGCCGTACGGTCCAGGGACACCCTTTCCCTGTTCCTGTTAAGTAGGGAAGAGGAATCTTCATTGGATAGATGGTGAGGAAACGTATCCTCCCTCTTAAGGAACACGGTGTCTCCTTCCCCTTCTCCGGGTTCCCAAGACCCCAGAGTCACGGACATCCGTCCCTCAGTTCTCGGGGCTCGGCAGCAGAAGGGGCGGAACCGGACCTGGGATTGGCTGGCGTTGTCTGACCCCCTTCTCTGCTCTCCATTCGCAATCACCCGCGGGCGCCTGCGCTATGGGTCGGCCGTGGGGGGCGGGAAGCGCTTCAGGGCAGCGGAGCCCATGTCGGCCCTGAGGCGCTCGGGCTACGGCCCCAGTGACGGTCCGTCCTACGGCCGCTACTACGGGCCTGGGGGTGGAGATGTGCCGGTGCACCCACCTCCGCCCTTATATCCTCTTCGCCCAGAACCTCCCCAGCCTCCTATTTCCTGGCGGATGCGCGGGGGCGGCCCGGCGGAGACCACCTGGCTGGGAGAAGGCGGAGGAGGCGATGGCTACTATCCCTCTGGAGGCGCCTGGCCGGAGCCAGGTCGAGCCGGAGGAAGCCACCAGGTAAGCTTTGCAGCCTCTGTCCTCGCGAGGAGGTGAGGGCCCTTGGGACTGGGGTTCGTAATGAATCGGGTTTCATATTTGTTTTCCTTATGTGGAGGAGGGTTGGGGGGTGTTGGAGAGACCGAGACTGGGATCAGAGGTGGGGGGGATATGCTTGTGTTCCCTTTGCCCCTTCTTTTCTGCTTCGACCACAAAAAAGATGTTTATTACCATTTAAAAAGGAAGAAAGGTCCTGAGCGGACTTACTAAGCTTAGCAGCAGGCTGCAGATCTCTCCTGGGAGCGGTGCTGGGCAGGGGTGGCACGGCTCTGCTGCTCGAGCTCTAGCAATTTATCCTGCGTGGCTGGCAGGCCGGCTCTCCCGGGAAGGGAAGCGGCTGCAGCCCCTGACGTCGCTCAGCGACCCTTCCGCGTAGAAGGAAACTGTGCGAACGGGAAGGATCTGGGCATTTAGCCGTTTGCCCCTAATGCCTTGACTGGGATCAAATCGTGAATAATCAGTGCTGTAAAGCACCTTTACGCGGATTGACTGATATAATTTTCACAGCGACTGCGAGGTAAAATGTCATGACAGCAGCCCTTTTTTTCCAATAAGGGACCGGGGCTCTGCGAGGTTAACTCACTTGCCTAATACACTTGGACCTGTAACATTTTATTCTGTTTTCCTACTGGAAATATACTTCTGCGTTGTGAATGCAGTCTTCTGGGTAGGGGGTTATCGTTCTACGGTGGCGGCACACCTCTCTTTTCCTTCAAGAATTATCCTCATTTGTTGAAAATGTAATAATGTGATTCTCGAACATTGCTGGTGGGGATGTAAAATGGTGGAAAATAGTTTGGTAGTTCTCAAAACATTAAGCATAGAGTTAGTATATGACCCAGCAAGCCCACTCCTGTATATACCAAAGAAAACTGAAAACATGTTCACATAAAACTTGTATACCTATGTTTATAGTATCATTGTTCATAATCACCAAAAAGTAGAAATGTCTTTTTGTTTTTTGTGATGGAGTCTTGCTCTGTTGCCCAGGCCGGAGTGCAATGGTGCGATCTTGGCTCACTGCAGCCTCCGCCTCTCGGGTTCAAGTGATTTTCCTGCTGAGCCTCCAGAAATGCTGGGATTACAGGCGTGAGCCACTGCGCTCAGCCCCAAATATCATTTTATCATTTGAGTTAAGTTAGTGAACTTCTCAGAGCCCTGGTTCTTTATTAGAATACTGGAATGTTGTAAGGATATAACGACTGATGTATCGCTAAACAAAATATGGTGTTAATATATTCATACAATGAAATATTATTTGGCCATAGAAAGGAGTGAAGTACTGGTGTGTGCTGCAATATGAATGAACGTTGAAAACATCACACTACGTGAGCAGAGTCAGAAAGACTGCATATTGTGTGATTCCATTTATGTGAAATACCCAGAGTAGGCAAATCTATAGCGACAGAAAGCTTAATGGTTTGCCAGAGGTTGGGGGACTGGAGGTGTAGGTGAGAATATTGAGAATATTCTTTTTGGGTTGATGAAATGTTTTAAATCAGGGCCAGGTGAGGTGGCGCACACCTGTAATCCCAGCACTTTGGGTGGCTGAGGCAGGAGGATCGCTTGAGCCCATGAGTTTGAGACCAGCCTGGGAAACATAGTAAGACCTCGTCTCTAAAGAAAAATAAAAAATAAGAAATGTTCTAAAATCAGTGGTGATGGTTGCATTGCACAACTCTGAATATACTAAAAACTCCGAATTATATATTTTAAAAGGATAGTGTTTATAGCATGTTGATTATATCACAATTTAAACAATTGTATGAGAAAAACATGTATCAGTGAGAGATTAATTATTTTTTGAGATGGAGTCTTGCTCTGTCACCCAAGCTGGAGTGCAGTGGCACAATCTTGGCTTACTGCAACCTCTGCCTCCCGAGTTCTAGCGATTCTCCTGCCTCAGCCTCCCAAATAGGTGGGATTATGGGTGCCCACCACCACGCCTGGCTAATTTATGTAATTTTAGTAGAGATGGGGTTTCAGCGTGTGAGCCACCATGTCAGATCTTTCTTTAATCTATTTTATTTTATTATTATTTTTTGAGATGGAGTTTCGCTTGTTACTCAGGCAGGAGTGCAATGGCATGATCTTGGCTCACCGCAACCTCCGCCTCCTGGGTACAAGCAATTCTCCTACCTCAGCCTCCCGAGTAGCTGGGACTACAGGCATGCGCCACCATGCCCAGCTAATTTTTGTATTTTTAGTAGAGACGGGGTTTCACCATGCTGACCAGGATGGTCTTGATCTCTTGACCTCGTGATCCACCCGCCTCGGCCTCCTAAAGTGCTGGGATTATAGGCGTGAGCCACCGCGCCCGGCCCTTTCTTTAATTTATAATTAATCTTGGCCAGACACTTTGGCTCATGCCTGTAATCCCAGCACTTTGGGAGGCCGTGGTGAGTAGATCTCCTGAGGTCACGAGTTTGAGACCAGCATGGCCCACACAGGGACACCCTGTCTCTACTAAAATAAAAAACTTAGCTGGGTATGGTGGCAGGTGCTTATAATCCCAGTTACTTGGGAGGCTGAGGCAGGAGGATTGCTTGAATCTGGGAGGCAGAGGTTGCAGTGAGCCAAGATCACACCATTGCACTCTAGCCTGGGATACAAGAGCGAAACTCCATCTCAAAAAAAAAAAAAAAATCCATATTTTCACTGCCTAAATATGGAATACGTAGGTCATGGAACTTTATAGAGGGATGAAATGCTTGGCCAAATTAGACCAAAAATCAGTTGAAATGGGGAAAGAGGAGAGGAGCCCTCAGCTGATGACTGACTTCTACTGGGCCTGCTGTGTTATCAAAACCAAAGTTTCTGGGATAGAGTTAGGGAGAGTTGGATAGACTACAGAAGTTAAGATTTTAGCATTGTGTAAAGAGTTGTCAGGTGTGGTTTGAGTACACTTGTACCCATAGGGTGGGTAATGGTGCTGAAGTAGTTAGAGATAAAGGTGGAAATGTGTAATGGGCCTTTGTAAACCATTTTAAGAGTTTGTGCTGTCTTTCGGAATGATGATTCTGAAACTATAAAAGTATAAGATGGTAACTTTTCTGCAGCAATAGAAAGTAATACAAAAGATATGCATGTTACAAATGTTGCAATGTTTTTCTGGATTTGTTCTTTTGATTTTTTTTTTATGTTTTGCATTTTTATATTATAAATCTGTCAAATCAAACAAACAGCATAGGAACCTTTTATTTGACCTTGCTACTCAAAGTGTGGTCCATGGACTAGGAGCCTCAGTGTTGTTTGTGAGGCTAATAGAAATGCGACAATCTCTCCTCTTCCAGACTTACTGCTGCAATTTAGTAAGGTCCCCAGGTGATTCATAGGCACGTTTATATTTGAGAAGCATTGCTCTGTAGAATTGGTTATACTGAGATGATGTCACACTGAACTATAACACAGATTTGGCTATATTAACACATTTAAATATGGCAGGGAAAAAATTCAATGTCTACCAGTCCCTATTTTTTTTTTTTTTAATTTCCTTTTTTTTTTTTCTGAGACGGAGTTTCGCTGTTGTTACCCAGACTGGAGTGCAATGGCACGATCTCGGCTCACTGCAGCCTCCACCTCCTGGGTTCAAGCAGTTCTCCTGCCTCAGCCTCCTGAGTAGCTGGGACTACAGGTGCGCACCACCATGCCCAGCTAATTTTTGTATTTTTAGTAGACAGTGTTTCACCTTGTTGACCAGGATGGTCTCCATCTCTTGACCTTGGGATCCACCCTCCTGGGCCTCCCGAAGTGCTGGGATTATAGGCGTGAGCCACCGCGCCCTGCCGTGAAAACATTTTATTACCTTTGTTTTAGTTTGTATTTCATTCAACAAATAAAAAGTTTGGAAAGAGTTAGGCACATGATAAAATTGGTAACTTAGTTTATAGAGTTCAGCTTCAGCCAGTTTCCTGTGAAATCAAATGCTATTTCATAGAATTAGTATCATATTGGGACATGAGCTACAGGCTTTCACTGTTACTGGAGATATTTTTAGATTTGTCCCATTTTTGTCCAAAAGGAGGAAAAATAAGACAAAGACATTCTTTTTTTTTTTATTGACAATAAAATTATACATTTTAGCCATTAAAAAAATTATGGCATAATTTACATAAAATAAAATTTCACTCTCTTTAGGGTATAGTTCTGTGAGTTTTGATAAAAGCATGCAATTATGTAACCACCACCACCCCCACCACAACTGAGCTATACATATTGATCCATCTTTTAAACAGGAATTCTAGGGTAAGAATTTAAGAAGATTTAATTTTTACCCATCTCTAAACCCTTTTAAAATTACAGAAAAGGAATTGTATTTCTCATTTTAAATGTTTAATCTCCACCCTCATTTTTTAAAAGTAGCACTATGAACTTGTTTGTATAACATATATATGTATGTGTGCATATACATGCACATGTACATTCAGTATATTGAGTGTGTTTCAGTCAGTTGCAGTCCTTTTTTTTTTCTTCCCCCAAATGGACCAAAGAGTCATTGGCTTGCTTTTAATTAGCTTTAACCTTTAAGCTTTTACAGGTGTAATCAGCTAGGTAAAGGTGGTCGGGACCATTCCCTAAAACTTCTGCAAACTCAAATGTGAGGTTCTTTAGAGTAAAACAGGCTCTTCACTGTTCTCAGGGTTATTCTGGAGTTTCCTTGTATTCCTCTGTTTAAGCTCAGTTGCCACAATTAGACAGATGGAAAGCGCTAGGACACTTTTCTTAGCATCTGTACCGGAAACCTTAGCAAATAGCAGTCATTCTTTTTGATGCTTAAATGATACCATATTATGTCAATGGGAGTCCCTTTTTCTTGACTTCTGATTCCTTTGGACATGACTCATTGATTTTTTTTTTTTTTTCTTTTTCATTTTTGGAGAACAGGGTCTTGCTATATTGCCCAGGGAGGTCTCAAACTCCTAGGCTCAAGCTACCCTCCTGCCTCTGCCTTCCTAAGTGCTGGGATTACAGGCGTGAGCTGCTGCGCCCAGCATGACCCACTGATTTTTGATAGCTTCCTTGATTTCTGGTACAACAAGATGTCTCAGGCTTTGTGTATATTTTCTCCCAAGACACATAATTAGCCATTCCTTAAGAACTTGGTTGTATTTTTCTCCCAAGAGGAGAATTACCTTTAGAAACCATTAAGTCAGGATCTGAGCAGGAAAACAGAAACCACAATAGTTGGAATTTGACTTAGGAAATTAGTTAAACAGGTTATTGGAGTTCTGAAAGGGAAAAGGAGAACACAGAAGTAACAAGACAGTAAGTGAAGGAAGCAGCTACTATTCCTAGGGCTGGGGAATAAAGGGAAGAGGTTGGGATGATTAGAACCAGGAAACTTGGGAGAATGGCTGGGCATAGTGGCTCATGCCTGTAATCCTAGCACTTTGGGAGGCTGAGGCAGGCAGATTGCTTGAGCCCAGGAGTTAAAGATCAGCCTGGGCAACATGGCAAAATCTCGTCTTTACAAAAAATTACAAGAATTAGCCAGTCATGGTAGTGGGCCCTTGTAGTCCTAGCTACTCAGGAGGCTGAGGTGGGAGGATCACTTGAGCCCAGGAGGTCGAGAGTGTGATGAATTGTGATTGTGCCACTGCACTCCAGCCTGGGTGACAGAGTGAGACCCTGTCTCAAATAAATAAATTAATTAAAATAAAAGAACCTAGAAATTTGGAAGAGTGGCCTGGTGGAGCTGGAATCCAAGAGGTGGCGCTGCCTACCTGATGCAGGTACCTCTGAGGGCATTCGGGTTGGAGAGTGCTGTTGACTGCTGCGTACTGGTCTAATGGCATTGTCTGGCTGGCACTGACCGAAAGAGCAAACGGACAGGAAGAAGCAAGTCCACTGTCTCCTCCTCTAGAGTAGTGCACTGTGTTGGCAGAAACAGCAAGCAAGCTGGTGAGGGAGAAATGTTTGTAGACTTCCAGCCTTGCATCACAGAGCCATATGTAGAATGCTGTGTTTGGAGCTGAAGGGCAATACCTTAATACTTAGTACAGAAATTACAGTTGGGTTCCTGGTATATATATTAATTGTTATTGTGTTGTTGTTGCTTCTAGACCTTTCCTAAGCGCAGAATTATAAAATAAGTATTTTAAAATAGAAAAATAAATGAATTTATACTTATATTCAAATTTAATGTAGGAATTTCAACTTGTGTGTATATTTTATATGAAAAAAATCTTGATTCCTAACTTAAAATAATTATAAATATTTGCACAATTTAACAATAATGTATAAAATAAGTTCAAAATAATGACAGGTTCCAGTTCTGGTGTAACAGCATAAGGAATTCTGTGGACCCGGTCCCCAGTGAAACTGGTGAACATTAATTTTAAAAAACGACAAATTACAGTTTCTGGAAATGGTCCTAGGGAATATAGCAAATGAAGAAACATTTGTTCAAGAAAATCTACAAAACTCAGTAAGAACATTGGATCTGTGATATTTGAAGTAAAACCCCCTCCTTTTCCCAGCTAGTGAGACAACAACTTCACTCTAGAGGGTATAGCCAAGAACACAGGGCTCCATGTTTCCATTTGATTGCCTCAGTAAGAAGGTTTTCTTCCTACAAGGAGTAGCTACCAACATTTCTCATTTTGCCCCAGGTGCCTGTCACTGAGGCAAAATTCTAGGTAATTGTGACTGAGTGGTGGTAGATCCTTTCTTTTACCCAGTCCCTACTCCTAGGATGGAGACTTGAACTTCGGCAAGGCACTGCTGAGCATACTGGGTCTCTGATCACCCTTACCTGTGCTTGGCAAGACGAGAAGACCGAAGTCTACAGCCTCCCTTCCCCTGGGTGCTCCACTTCCTAAAGCAGGGATGCCATTCAGATAAACACACCATTGTCTCCACTCTAGCTGTAGAGAGTAGCTCAGATGTTTTATCTGGAAGCAAAAGCATGCTGTAAAACAGATAGCTCCTAATCTTTTTCCCAAAGGAACAAAGTATGGGGAAGCTCAAGAGTATGAAGAAACTCAAAAAAACTGGAGGTTGTTGTACAAGGCAATAGGTAAGAGACTGGCTAAATTCATTGGAGATGGAGGATAAACTGTAGGCCAGCTAGTTTGTGGGCGAGAACCAGGAAAAGAAGAAGCTAGGAGGAGTCCTTTGACATCAGGACAACTCTGACACTGACCTTGGGAACTGTCCCTTGAGAGAGACCCAAATTTGATCTACTCAGTCTGTGGAGCAATTTATGCCCCAGGGTGTTAAAACCAGTAGAGCAATCAGCTGGAAACTAGTGAAGCTTTAACAACTAGATGCAGTCAAGGAAAGATACACTTAAAGAGAAAGCTTGCAAAAACCTGAAGTTTGGGGGCAATTAGACTTTACAAAAATAATCCAGCTAGTTACTAAGCAAACAAGCAAATGACAATAACACATCTGAGGTGGAGTAGGTGGGACCAGTAGTACTCAGAGTTGCTAAAATGTCTACTTTCCAACAAAAAAATATGAGCTATGCAAAGAAACAGGAAAGTATGACCCAAACACTGGAAAAAAAAAGCAGGTATCAGAAACCGATTGTGAAAGTGACCATATATCACATTTAATAGACAAAGACTTCAAAGTAGCCATTATATATGTTCAAATAACTAAAAAAACTATACTTAGGCCAGGCACGGTGGCTCACACCTATAATCCTAGCACTTTGAGGCCCAGGCAGGCAGATCACCTGAGGTCAGGAGTTTGAGACCAGCCTGGCCAACATGGTGAAAACCCATATCTACTAAAAATATAAAAATTAGCTGGGAGTGGTGGCCAGTTCCTGTAATCTCAGCTACTCAGGAGGCTGAGGCTGAGGCTGGAGAATCTGTTGAACCTGAGTGGCAGGAGTTGCAGTGAGCTGAATATGGGCCATTGCACTCCAGCCTAGGTGGCTAAGCGAGACTCCGTCTTAAAAACAAACAAAACCAAACCACTATAATTAAAGAAGCAAAGAAAGATGTGTGATAATGTCACATCAAATAGGGAATAAGAGATAGCAATTATATATTAAAAAAAGAACCAAGTAGAAATCCTGGAATTGAAAAGTACAATAACTAAAATGAAAAATTAACTAGAGGAGTTCAGTAGGCTTGAACTGACAGAAAGAATTCGTGAACTTGAAGAAAGATCAATACAGATTATGCAATATGAAGGAGAGAAAAAAGACTGAATTGTTGAAGAAATGTCAAACACCATTGAACACACCAACATATCAGAAATGAGTAGTAACAAGGTTAATATAACAAAAGATACAAATATGCTCTTTTCTTCTCTCAGATTCTTTAAAAGACATTATATTAAAGTAATAAGTATAACAATACAATGTTGAATTTGTAACATTTGTAGGCATAATGTGGATGACAATAAAGTCACAAAAAAGGAGAAAAGGAAATAGACTTATATAGGAGTAACATTTCTGTATCTCACTGGAACTAAGTTGGTATAAATCAGAAGCTGATTCTGATAAATATATTGTTAGCCCAAGAGTAACCTCTAAAGAAAAAAAAAAGTATAACCATTAAATTATAATGCTGCATTTGAAAATACTTAAGGCAGAAGAAAGCAGTAAAGGTAGAATAAAGGACAAAAACACATGAGACATTTAAAAAACAAAAAGTAAAAGTAGACATTTAAAAGACAAAAAGTAAAAAAAAATACATGTAAATCCAGCTATATCAATAACATTAAATGTGCATGGATTAAACAATCTAATCAAAAGACGGACTGGATTTAAAAAAAAAAAAAAAAACAAGATCCAACTATATGGTGTCTAAAGGTAGCACAGTAAAGGTTTAAAGATAGAAATATGAGGCCAAAGTGGGCAGATGACAAGCTCAGGAGTTAGAGATCAGCCTGATCAATATGGTGAAACCGCGTTTCTACTAAAAATACAAAAATTAGCCGGGTGTGGTAGCATGCGCCTGTAATCCCAGCTACTTAGGAGGTGGAGGTTGCAGTGAGCCAAGATCACACTATTGCATTTCAGGCTGGGGAAAAGAGTGAGACTGTTTCAAAACAAACAAAAACTAAAACCAAATAGTTTGAAAGTAAATGGATGGAAAAAGAAATATAATGCAATAAAGAAAAGATAAATGTGGGAGGGAGGAACTCAAGATGGTGCTGTGAGAACAACCCAGGATTGAAGCTCTCGGTTAATCCGTGGAGAGGTGAGTCAGAGCTGCATTTTCAGACTGATCTTTCTTGCCCACAGAACGGGGAAATTCCCAAGTATAAAGGAGACGCAGGACACCAGGCAGAGGCTCTGCCTGGAGAAGCCGGCAGCTGGGGTGGTGGCGGCCGGCCCTACCCAGCGATCCCCACAGGGAGCGCCTGTCCGGATGCCCTGTTGAAATGGCAACCTGAGACTTGAGAGGGCTGAACTTGAGACTGAAAGGGACTTGGGCAGTGGGCCAGCCCAGGGGATGGCAGGGACACAGCGTTTGGGATAGCGCAGTGGGAGAAACAAAACGGTGATTCCAAATGCTCGCCGTGGAGACGGTCACTGAGACGCTCCATGGGGGAGGGGCGTCCACCATTACTGAGGCAACCCGCCCCGACTGAGACACACGCCCACTGCTGACGCAGCCTGCAGTTGCCGAGGCAACCCGCCCCTACTGAGATACACGCCCACTGCTGACGCAGCCTGCCATTGCCGAGGCAACCCGCTACAACAGAGAGACTCCGCTGCGGGGCGTAGCCTGTGGTGGAGACCGCAGCAGAAGAGCAAGAACCTGGAGCAACAGGGCGAACCTCACAACAGCAGGGCGGAGCCTCGGCAGTCAAATAGTGATTAGACTGCCTCCTAGCTGGGCAGGACACCTCAACAGACATCCAAAAACAAAGCCCCAACCCCCCAAGACAGAGCATTTGAGAAAAAAAGGGGTTTTTAAATGAACTCTGTTGCAGCAAAATCAAACATAGCAGCCTAACAGCCCTGAATGAACAACAGAGCTCACAGCTCAGCAATTGAGCTCCTATAAAGTACAGACTGTCTCCTCAAGCAGCTCCCTGACCCCTCTATATCCAAAAGACTGACATTTGGCAGGCATCATCCTGGGACAAAGATAGCAGAAAAAGAAACTGGTAGCATCCCTCACTGTTCTGCAGCTGCTATAGGTGCACCCCAGACAAGCAGGGCCTGGAGTGGACCTCAGCAGTCGTACAGCAAAGGGGCTAGACTGGTAGAAGGAAAACCAAGTAACAGAAATACTTCATCAGCAACAATCTGGGTGTCCACTAAGAGACCCAATCGAAAAGTCAGCAACTACGCAGACGACAAGCGGATAAATCCACAAAGATGGGAAGAAACCAGCACAAAAAGGAGGAAAACACCCGAAACCAGAACACCTCGCCTCCTAGAAAGGACCAAAACTCCTCACCAGCAAGGGAACAAAGCTGGACGGAGAATGACTGTGATGAAATGACGGAATTAGACTTCAGAAGGTGGATAATGAGAAACTTTTGTGAGCTAAAAGAACATGTGTTAAATCGAAAGAAACTAAGAACCTTGAAAAAAGATATGAAAAAAGATTTGAGGAAATGTTGACAAGAATGGATAACTTAGAGAGGAATATGAATGAATTAAAGGAGCTGAAAAACACAATACGAGAACTTCGCGAAGCATGCAGAAGTTTCAATAGCCGAATTGACCAAGCAGAAGAAAGAATATCTGAATTCGAAGATCAACTCAATGAAATAAAACGAGAAACCAAGATCAGAGAAAAAAGTGCAAAAAGGAATGAACAAAGTCTCCAAGAAATGTGGGACTATGTGAAAAGACCTAACCTACATTTGATAGGTGTACCAGAATGTGATGAAGAGAATAAATCCAAGCTGGAAAATACTCTTCAGGACATCATCCAGGAAAATTTCCCCCACCTAGCAAGACAAGTCAACACTCAAATGCAGGAAATATAGAGAACACCACAAAGATATTCCACAAGAAGAGCAACCCCAAGGCACATAATCGTCAGATTCAACAAGGTTGAAATGAAGGAGAAAATACTAAGGGCAGCCAGAGAGAAAGGTCAGGTCATCCACAAAGGGAAGGCCATCAGACTCACAGCAGATCTCTTGGCAGAAACACTACAAGCCAGAAGAGAGTGGGTGCCAATATTCAACATTCTTAAAGAAAAGAACTTTCAACCCAGAATTTCATATCCAGCCAAACTGAGCTTCATAAGTGAAGGAAAAATACATTCTTAAAGAAAAGAACTTTCAACCCAGAATTTCATATCCAGCCAAACTGAGCTTCATAAGTGAAGGAAAAATAAAATCCTTTGCGAACAAGCAAGTACTCAGAGATTTTGTCACCACCAGGCCTGCTTTACAAGAGCTCCTAAAAGAGGCACTACACATAGAAAGGAACAACCAGTACCAGCCATTCCAAAATCACACTAAATGCTAAGGAGCATCAACATAATGAAGAATCTACAACAACTAATGGGCAAAACGGCCACTTAGCATCAAAATGGCAGTATCAAATTCACACATAACAATATTAACCCTAAATGTAAATGGACTAAATGCACCAGTGAAAAGACACAGGCTGGCAAATTGGATAAAAATCCAAAACCCATCAGTGTGCTGTATTCAGGAAACCCATCTCACATGCAAGGATACACAAAGACTCAAAATAAAGGGATGGAGGAAGACTTACCAAGCAAATGGAGAGCAAAAAAAAGCAGGAGTTGCAATTCTCATCTCTGATAAAATAGACTTTAAAGCAACAAAGATCAAAAGAGACAAAGAAGGCCATTACATAATGGTAAAAGGATCGATACAACAAGAAGAGCTAACGATCCTAAACATATATGGACCCAATACAGGAGCACTCAGATACATAAGGCAAGTTCTTAATGACTTACAAAGAGACTTAGACTCCCACACAATAATAGTGGGAGACTTTAACATTCCACTGTCAATATTAGACAGATCAACCAGACAGAAAATCAACAAGGATATCCAGGGCTTGAACTGAGACCTGGAGCAAGCAAACCTGATAGACATTTACAGAACTCTCCACCCCAAATCCACAGAATATACATTCTTCTCAGCACCACATCATACCAACTTTAAAATTGACCACACAATTGGAAGTAAAGCACTGCTCAGCAAATGCAAAACAACTGAAATCATAACAAACAGCCTCTCAGACCATAGTGCAATCAAGTTAGAACTCAGAATTCAGAAACCAACCCAGAACCGCACAGCTTCATGGAAACTGAACAACTGGCTCTTGAATGTTGACTGGGTAAACAATGAAATGAAGGCAGAAATAAAGAAGTTCTTCTAAACCAATGAGAACTAAGACACAACATGCCAGAATCTCTGGGACACATTTAAAGCAGTCTCTAGAGGAAAGTGTATAGCAATAAGTGCCCATATGAGGAGAATGGAGAGATCCAAAATTGACACCCTATCATCAAAATTGAAAGAGCTAGAGGAGCAAGATAAAAAAAACTCAAAACCCAGCAGAAGACAAGAAATAACTAAGATCAGAGCTGAATTGAAGGAGATTGAGACACGAAAAACCCTTCAAAAAATCAATAAATCCAAGAGCTGGTTTTTTGAAAAAATCAACAAAATAGACAGACCACTAGTCAGATTGATTAAAAATAAAAGAGAGAACAACCAAATAGATGCAATAAAAAATGATAAAGGGGAAATCACCAGAAATTCAGAGAATATTACAAACAACCCTATGCACATAAACTAGTAAACCTGGAAGAAATGGATAAATTCCTGGACTCCTGTGTCCTCCCAAGCCTAAACCAGGAGGTAGCTGAAACTATGAATAGACCAATAACAAGGTCAGAAGTTGAGGAAGCAATTAAGAGCCTACCACACAAAAAAAGCCCAGGTCCAGATGGGTTCACAGCCGAATTCTACCAGACACACAAAGAGGAGCTGGTACCATTCCTTCTAAAACTATTCCAAATAATCCAAAAAGAGGGAATCCTTCCCAAATAATTTTATGAGACCAACATCATCCTGATACCAAAACCCAGCAGAGACCCAACAAGAAAAGAAAACTTCCGGCCAATATCCATGATGAAAATAGATGCAAAAATCTTCAATAAAATATTGGCAAGCCGATTGCAACAGCAAATCAAAAAACTTATTCATCATGATCAAGTAGGATTCATCCCGGGGATGCAAGGCTGGTTCAACATACGCAAGTCTATCAACGTAATTCACCACATAAACAGAACCAAAACCAAAAACCACATGATTATCTCAATTGACGCAGAGAAGGCATTTGACAAAATTCAACAGCCCTTTATGCTAAAAACCCTCAATAAACTCGGGATCGATGGAACGTATCTCAAAGTAATAAAAGCTATTTATGACAAACCAACAGCCAATATCATACTGAATGGGCAAAAACTGGAAGCATTCCCTTTGAAATCCGGCACTAGACAAGAATGCCCTCTTTCACCACTCCTATTCAATATAGTACTGGAAGTTCTAGCCAGAGCAATCAGGCAAGAAAAAGAAATAAAGGGTATTCAAATAGGAAAGGTGGAAGCCAAATTGTCTCTATTTGCAGACGACATGATAGTATACCTAGAAGACCCCATTGCCTCAGCCCAAAAACTCCTGAAACTGATAAGCAACTTCAGCAAAGTCTCAGGATATAAAATCAATGTGCAAAAATCACAAGCATTCATCTACACCAATAACAGACTTAAAGAAAGCCAAATCAAGAATGAACTGCCATTCACAATTGCTACAAAAGAATAAAATACCTTGGAATACAATTCACAAGGAACGTAAGAGACCTCTTCAAGGAGAACTACAAACCACTGCTCAACGAAATCAGAGAGGACACAAACAGATGGAGAAACATTCCATGTTCATGGTTAGGAAGAATTAATATCGTGAAAATGGCTATACTGCCCAAAGTAATTTACAGAATCAACACTATCCCCATCAAGCTACCATTGACTTTCTTCACAGAACTGGAAAAAACCACCATGAACTTCATATGGAACCAAAAGAGAGCCCACATAGCCAAATCAATTCTAAGCAAAAAGAACACAGCGGGGGGCATCACACTACCGGATTTCAAACTATACTACAAGGCTACAGTAATCAAAACAGCATGGTACTGGTACCAAAACAGAGATATAGACCAATGGAACAAAACAGAGGCACCGGAGGCAACACAACATATCTACAACTATACAATCTTTGATAAACCTGACAAAAGCAATGGGGAAAGGATTCCCTATTTAACAAATGGTGTTGGGAAAACTGGCTAGCCATGTGCAGAAAGCAGAAACTGGACCCCTTCCTGACACCTTACACTAAAATTAACTCCAGATGGATTAAAGACGTAAACATAAGACCTGGCACGATAAAAACCCTAGAAGGAAATCTAGGCAAAACTATCCAGGACATAGGAGTAGGCAAGGACTTCATGAACAAAACTCCAAAAGCATTGGCAACAAAAGCCAAAATAGACAAATGGGACCTAATCAAACTCCACAGCTTCTGCATGGCAAAAGAAACAGTCACTAGAGTGAATTGGCAACCAACAGAATGGGAAAAAAGGTTTGCAGTTTACCCATCTGACAAAGGGCTGATATCCAGAATTTACAAAGAACTCAAACAGATTTACAGGAAAAAAACAAGCCTATTCAAAAGTGGGCAAAGGATATGAACAGACACTTTATGAAAGAAGACATATATGAGGCCAACAATCATATGAAAAAATGCTTATTGTCACTGGTCATCAGAGAGATGCAAATCAAAACCACATTGAGATACCATCTCACGCCAGTTAGAATGGCGATCATTAAAAAATCTGGAGACAACAGATGCTGGAGAGGATGTGGAGAAAAAGGAACACTTTTACACTGTTGGTGGGAGTGTAAATTAGTCCAATCATTGTGGAAGACAGTGTGGCGATTCCTCAAGGCCTTAGAAATAGAAATTCCATTTGACCCAGCAATCCCATTACTGGGTATATACCCAAAGGACTATAAATCGTTCTACTATAAGGACACATGCACACGAATGTTCATTGCAGCACTGTTTACAATAGCAAAGACCTGGAATCAACCCAAATGCCCATTGATGATAGACTGGTTTGGGAAAATGTGGCACATATACACCATGGAATATTATGCAGCAATCAGAAATGATGAGTTCATGTCGTTTGTAGGGACATGGATGAATCTGGAGAACATCATTCTCAGCAAACTGACATAAGAACAGAAAATGAAACACCGTATATTCTTACTCATAGGCGGGTGATGAAAGATGAGAACACATGGACAGAGAGAGGGGAGTACTAAACACTGGGGTCTACTGGGGGGAAAAGGGGAGGGCCAGTGGGAGGGGGAGGTGGGGAGGGATAGCCTGGGGAGAAATGCCAAATGTGGGTGAAGGGGAGAAAGCAAACAAAACACACTGCCATGTGTGTACCTATGCAACTGTATTGCATGCTCTGCACATGTACCCCAAAACCTAAAATGCAATAAAAAAAAAAAAAGAAAAGATAAATGTTTGAGGTGTCAGGTATCCCAGTTACCCTATTTTGATCATTACACTTTGTATACATGTATCATAATATCACATGTATACCCAAAATATGTACTACCTTTATATATTAATTTTATACACACACACACACACACACACACACACACACACACACATACATATGAAATATGCAAACACCAACTATGAGAAAGCTGGAGTGGCTATATTAATATCAGACCAAATATATTTTATTTTACTTTTTGAGATGGAGTCTTGCTCTGTCACCCAGGCTAGAGTGCAGTGGCACGATCATGGCTCACTGCAACCTCTACGTCCCAGGTTCAAGTGATTCTCCTGCCTCAGCCTCCCAAGTAGCTAGGACTACAGGTGTGTGCCACCATGCCTGGCTAATTTTTTTTTTTGTTTTGTTTGTTTTGAGCTGGAGTCTCCTTCTTCGCCCAGGCTGGAGTGCAATGGCATGATCTTAGCTCACTACAACTTCTGCCTCCCAGGTTCAAGCAATTCTTGTGCCTCAGCCTCCCGAGTAGTTGGGATTACAGGTGCCCGCCACCATGCCCAGCTAATTTTTTTATTTTGTGTTTCATCGTGTAGGCCAGGCTGGTCTTGAACTCCTGACCTCAAGTGATCCACCCACCTTGGCCTCCCAAAGTGTTGGGATTACAGGCGTGACCCACCATGCCCAGACTGAATTGTACACTTTAAATAGGTGAATTGTATGGTAGTGAGTAAAACTGTTAATAAGAATACCAGTTTTATGACTAACAATTAACTGTTGGATGCAGTTTAGGTTTCTTTGCAGTTCAGTTTGTCCTTAGAGAATAAATTCCACTGAGGACATATAGTCAAAATAATGTGAGCTAAAAGTAATTTGAAGTAATTATTTTTTCTCTGTGGTTATGTTACCAACTTGATATTTAGTTATTGCATTAATTGACTTTTCCTATACTAAAACAATTATTCCAGGATTTTAGTAGCTTACAATGATAAACATTTATTTCTTGCTTAGGTTCTGAGTCCACTGCAGTGGTTCTACTCTAGGGCCCAGGTTGAGTTCAGGCCTACCTGTGTCTTCCCATCCTGGGACTTCAGTTGAAAACACAGGTCCTATATAAGATAATGTAGGTCTTGTTGAGGGCACAGGAATACAAGAGGGTTCCTAGAATTTGCAGCGACCCCCAAATCCTCTGGGTGGACTGACACACTGTCACTTTTACCCATATCTATTGGTTTTCTATAAAAGGTTAAATTACATTTTTTACTTATTTGAGTTTGTATTGACACCACCACATTCACTATCATCCAGTTCTTCCTCATCTTGCCTTATTCTGTATTTTATCTTTCCTTGTCCTCGTGAAAGTATCAGTTCCCAAGAACACTACTGTATGTATTTATTCTATTCTACAATACACACAAAATGGTTTGAAAATTAAGATAATATCACTACTAATAACTTTCTATGAAAAGTTTAATATATTTTTGAATTTCTTTTGCCTTTAGAATATGTACCACTAAGGATGCTCATTCAAAAAACTGTTCAAGTTATTTGAATTATTTTCTCTGTGTGGTTATCAAGTTGGTAGTTTTTTTCTTTTTAAAGATGGGGTCTTACTCTGTTGCCCAGGCTGGAGTACAGTAGCACAGTCATAGATTATAGCTCACTGTAACCTTGAATTCCTGGACTCTGCTTCTGCTTCTCAGCTTCCTGAGTAGCTGGGACTATAGGCACCCACTATCATGCCCACCTGATTTTTTTTTTTTCTTTTTGAGTAGAGACCAAGTCTCACTATTTTCCATGCCGGTCTTGAATTCCTGGCCTCTGGCCTCAAACAATCTTCTTGCCTCACCTACCCAAAGTGCCGGGATTACAGATTGAGCCACTGCGTCCTGCACAAGTTAGTGTTTTGTTTTGTTCTGTTTTGAGACAGATTCTCACTCTGTTGCCCAGGCTGGAGTACAGTGGCACAATCTCAGCTCACTGCAACCTCCCCCTCTCGGGATCAAGTGATTCTCTTGCCTCAGCCTCCTGAGTAGATGGGATTATGGGCACCTGCCACCGTGCCCAGCTAATTTTTGTTTTTTTGGGATGGAGTCTTGCTCTGTCGCCCAGGCTGGAATGCAGTGGTATGATCTCGATTCACTGCAACCTCTGCCTCCTGGGTTCAAGCAATTCTATGCCTCAGTCTCCCAAGTAGCTGGTATTACAGGTGCCCACCACCATGCCCAGCTAATTTCTGTATTTTTAGTAGAGACGGGGTTTCACCATCTTGGCCAGGCTGAGTCTTGAACTCCTTACCTCGTGATCTACCTGCCTCGGCCTCTCAAAGTGCTGGGATTACAGGCATCAGCCACTGCGCCCAGCCAAGTTGGTGGTTTTTTAAGAAGACAAAATACAGTTTGAATTCATACTGATATTTACAATTCAAATTAAGGATTATAAGGTTTTAAGTTTCATTATTATATCTGTATCTCCTATCTCCCATTGTGAAAATACTGATTCCCAGCAATACCAATGTACGTATTCATTTGCAACTATAATACCAGCATACACAGTATCAAGATAATAGTACCAAAAGTGTTAGCCGAGCACGGTGGCTCATGCCTGTAATCCTAGCACTTTGGGAGGCCAAAGTGGGTGGATCACCTGAGGTCAGGAGTTCAAGACCAGCCTGGCTATCATGGTGAAACTCCATCTTTAAAAAAAAAATTTTTAATTTTTTTTAAAAAGAGTGCTGATAATTATTATGATTATACTTTAATTTTTTACGATTGCTGAAAAAAATTCAAAGTATTACTGAAAACAAAGTATTATGAATTTGATAAGTAGTGCAGTTGCTAACAGGAATAATCTCAGTTATTTCAGATGCCAATGAATTTCTTTGTAAAATCATATGGAAGGTCTTGTTCAAGTTTAAAACTATACTTAATCTATACAGTTCAAAGCAAAATAACTCATAGGATAATAAATGTATGTAATAAACCAGATAATAAGTGCTCTGAGAAGTTTTGAATCTATTTGGTATTTTATCAAAGTTTTTTGGCTTATTGTAAATCATTGCATTAACTTTTTGAGTTGGAGAGAAAGGCTGATGAAATGATTGTTGTAGCTAGATTTTCTCTTTGGATTGGTAAATGTTCTGCACCAATGCCTGAAACTGAGGCTGCCAGCAGAAAGCTTAGCCGTAGCAGAGAGTAGAAGAATATGAAAAAAACTAGGGTGTGGCAAGGCAAAGAAGTTGGAGATTAAAGATGTATGTGTGCTTGAGCTAAACTCTAGTAGTGAAGTCTTCATGTTCCCAAGTTATCGGTAAGTATAACAGTAGCAAATAACCATTTTGTTGCACTAATTAAATTAGTAGTCCTGAGGATTAGTGACTGGAGAGGGATAAAGGTGATCTAATGTCTGATTTTGCTAATTATCTTGATATAATAGAATTCCTTTATATAGCATTTGGTGTGGTGGCATTGGTGAAATGCATAAGAGCAGCTTTTTAACTAGCTAATAATTATTTTGTCCTAGAGCATGTGCTTTACCATGCATTGAGTAATGAATGGTTTTATAGTGGGGTTCTATTGCCTTTTTTCTTTTCTTTTTTTGTTTTAAAGAGACAGAGTCTCTGTTGACCAGACTAGACTCAATCATCTGGGCTCAAGGGATCCACCCACGTCAGCTCTGCTGTATGGAACAACAAGCATGTGCCACTGTGCCCAGCTTATTGCTTTTTGTCTATTGCTTTTTTTAAAATCCTTATAACCTGCCTTTATCAATCTATCTCAAAATGATGTATGAATGTTATTAAGAGTGAATTTGTTTTTCTTTTTTTCTTAGGAGCAGCCACCATATCCTAGCTACAATTCTAACTATTGGAATTCTTCTGCAAGATCTAGGGCTCCTTACCCAAGTACATATCCTGTAAGACCAGAATTGCAAGGCCAGGTATGGTTTAAAAACAGAGACTTTCTGAACTTTTTCTTAATGAATAGATTTATTTTCAAAACCTGTGTAGATTTCAGAGTAGTGATGAGTATGTTTTTTTTCCTTTGTTTTAATGGGCTCCATCAATCTCATCTTAATGTTTTTAGCTCAGAGATAAATATCTAGGCAAATATTACCTATAGCTTGAGGCATAGTAAATTATTTTTCAGGACCCAGAAGCAACAAACAAAACGTACTTATTTTTGAACATTTGACTTATAGACATTTAATTTAAAATATTTTAAGCATATAAAAAGTACAAAAAATACGTACATTTTAAATCTGGCTTGCAGGGCTGGGTGTGGTGACTCACGCCTGTAATACTAGCACTTTGGGAAGCTGAGGTGGGCAGATCACCTGAGGTCAGGAGTTTGAGGACAGCCTGCCAACATGGTGAAACCCCATCTCTATTAAAAATACAAAAATTAGCTGGGCGTGGTGGCAGGCACCTGTAATCCCAGCTACTTGGGAGGCTGAGGTGGGAGAATTGCCTGAACCCAGGAGGCAGAGGTTACAGTGAGCTGAGATCACACCACTGCACTCCAGCCTGGGTGACAGAGTGAGACTCTGTCTTAAAAACAAAAACAAAAACAAAAAAAACTTCAAAAACAAACAAATCTAGCATGCAGATTTGTCATTTTTTCTTTGCCACATTTGTTTCTGATTTTCAAAAAAGAAGTAAAACAAATACAATGGAAGCCCAATGACACTTCTTTTCATTTACTGAAGTTTTATTTATTTATTTAAAATAGGCTGGAGTACAGTGGTGTAATCTCAGCTCACTACAACCTCCTCCTCACAGGTTCAGATGATTCTTCTGCCTCAGCCTCCTGAGTAGCTGGAACTACAGGCATGCACCACCAAACCCAGTAAATTTTAAGATTTTTAGTAGAGACAGGTTTCACCATGTTGACCAGGCTGGTCTCCAACTCCTGACCTCGGGTGATTTGCTGGCCTTGGCCTCCTGAAGTGCTGGGATTACAGGTGTGAGCCGTCACGCCTGGCCTAATGTTATATTTGTTATTCCATTTGTGTTTTTATGCCTTTACAATGTGTATATATATCCATAAACTTTATATACTTTTATTTAACATGTCTTTAAACTTGTTATGTGTGATTTCATACTAACAAACACACTCCTGCAGTTTGCTTCTTTTGCTCATTGTTGGTTTTCATCTTTCCATTATATACATATGGGATAAGAATTTCCCTAGGGTATGGAATTTTTGGGTTTAGGTGTGTACGTTTTCATTAGATATAGCCAATTACTCTTCAAAATGGTTGTACTAACAAAGGAGTAATTGTCATATTTGCATATTTCCATATTTTTTTCTATCTAGCCATATTTCTGCTTTTTCTGTTTGTTTGTTTGTTTTTGAGACAGGGTCTTGCTCTGTATCCCAGGCTGGCATGATGGCAGCTCACTGCAGCCTCAACCTCTTGGCCTCAAGTGATCTTCCCACTTCAGCCTCCTGAGTAGCTGGGACTACAGGTGCACACTACCATGTCCAGCTAATTTTTAAAATTTTTTGTATAGTTAAGGTTTTGCCATGTTACCCAGGCTGGTTTCCCAATCCTGGGCTCAAGAGATCTTCCCACTTCAGCTTCTCAAGTAGCTGGGACTATGGGTGTATGTCACCATGCCTTGCTAATTTGTTTGTTTTTTGCAGAAACAGGGTCTTGCTGTGTTGCCTAGGCTGATTTTAAACCTCTAGCCTCAACCTGTCTTCCCAAATTGACCTTTCAAAGCACTGGGGTTAGAGGTGTGAGCCCCTGTGCCTCACCTATAATGAACATATTTATGTGAACCTCAGGATGAGGTTGATCAGAGATAATGGAATGCAAAATAAAAGATCATGTTAGTACTTATCACAGAGTTTCATTTTACTTGTATCAGCCTCATCCTTGACTGAAATTGAGTAGTTATTATTATTGATAAACATTACATAGTTGTAGTTTGACCACATATTATAAAATCCACCCTTCAAAGTGTACAGTTCAGTGGTTTTTAGTATATTCATAAAGTTTACCCATTATCACTGTCGAATTCTGGAACATTGTCCTCACCCCAAATAGAAACCCTGTACTTAATATGTCATTACTCCCTCCCCCCAGCTCTTGGCAACCTGTAATCTACTTTTTAACTCTTAGGATTTGTCTAACCGGACATTTTATATGGAATTATACAGTATGTGGCCTTTTGTTTCTGGCTTCTGTCACTATGTAATGTTTTCAAGTTTCTCCATATTGTGAGGATATACCAAATTTCATCAATTGATAGATATTTGGGGTGTCTTTCTTTTTTTTTTCTATTGTAAGTGATGCTGCTACTACATTCATGTACAGGTTTTTTTTTTTTGAAACGGAGTTTCATTCTTGTTACCCAGGCTGGAGTGCAATGGCGCGATCTCGGCTCACCGCAACCTCCGCCTCCTGGGTTCAGGCAATTCTCCTGCCTCAGCCTCCTGAGTAGCTGGGATTACAGGCATGCGCCACTGTGCCCAGCTAAGTTTTTGTATTTTTAGTAGAGACGGGGTTTCACCATGTTGACCAGGATGGTCTCGATCTCTTGATCTCGTGATCCACCTGCCTAGGCCTCCCAAAGTGCTGGGATTACAGGCGTGAGCCACCGCGCCTGGCCTCATGTACAGGTTTTTATGTGGAAATATGTTTTTAGTTCTCTTTGGTCTATACCTAGACGTGGAATTGCTGGGTCATAGAGTAACCCTATATTTGTCAATTTGAGGAACTGGCAAACTGTTCTTCAAAGGTACTGTACCATTTTATATTCCCAGCAGCAATGTACGAGGGCTCTGATTTCTCCACATCCTTACCAATACTTGTTTTCCTTTAAAAAAAAAATTACAGCCGGCTGGGTGTGGTGGCTCATGTCTGTAATCCCAGCACTTTGGGAGGCCAAGGCAGGTACATCATGAGGTCAGGAGTTTAAGACCAGACTGGCCAACTGGTGAAACCCCATCTCTACTAAAAAATACAAAAATTAGCTGGGCATGGTGGCTCATGCCTATAATCCCAGCTACTTGGGAGGCTGAGGTAGGAGAATTGCTTGAACCAGAATCTGGGAGGCGGAGGTTGCAGTCAGCTGAGATTGCACCACTGCACTCCAGTATGGGCTACAGAGTGAGACTCCATCACAAAAAAAACCCCACAAATTATGGCCATCTTAGTGGGTGTGAAGTGATATCTCATTGTGGTTTTGATTTGCAGTTCTCTGATGACTAATGATTTGAGCATCTTTTCATGTGCTTTTAGCCATTTATATATCTTGTTTGGAGAAATGTCTATTCAGATTCTTTGGGCTGGGTGTGGTGGCTCACACCTGTAATCCCAGCACTTTGGGAGGCAGAGGTGGGCAGATCACTTGAGGCTAGAGACCAGCCTGAGGAGTTAGAGACCAACCTGGCCAACATGGTGAAACCCCATTTCTGTAGTAATACTTTGCTTAAAATACAAAAATTAGCTGGGCATGGTGGCAGGTGCCTGTAATCCCAGCTACTTGGGAGGCTGAGTAAGGAGAATTTCTTGAACCCAGGAGGTGGATGTTGCAGTGAGCCAAGATGAGACTGCACCATTGCACTCCAGCCTGGGTGACAGAGTGAGACTAGATTCTTTGACTATTTTAAAATTGGGTTGTCTTTTTATTGTTGAGTTTTAAGCATTCTTTATACATTCTAGATACAAGTTTCTTATCAAATACAGTCATTCATTGCTTAATAAGGGGGATATTTCTGAGAAATGTATCATGAGGCAATTTCGTCACTGTGCAAACATTATAGAGTGTACTTACACAAGCCTAGATGGTATAGCTTACTACATACCTAGGCTATATGGTATAGCCTATTGCTTCTAGGCTACAAACCTGTACAGCATGTTACTGTACTGAATACTGTAAGCAATTGTAACACCATGGTAAGCATCGGTGTATCTAAACACATGTAAACATAGTAAAGATACAGTAAAAATACAGATAAAAGATTCAAAATATTATGGCTGTACAGGGCACTTACCCTGAATGGAACTTGCAGGACTGGAACTTGCTCTGGGTGAGTGAATCAGTGAGTGGTGAGTGAATATGAAGGCCTGGGATGTTACTGTGCACTATTGTAGGCTTTATAAACACTGTACACTTAGTTTACCATACAGTTGTCAAACAGTACTTTTCTTTCTTCAATAAATTAACCTTAGATACTGTAACTTTTTATTTTTATTCTTTTATTTTTTTCTAACTAGAATAACCAGTTTAGGTAAGTTATTTCTTTGAGATGGGGTGTCGCTCTGTCACCCAGGATGGAGTGCAGTGTTGTGATCTCGGCTCACTGTAACCTCCACTTCCTGGGTTTAAGTGATCCTCCCGCCTCAGCCTTCATAGTAGCTGGGACTACAGGCATGTGCCACCACACCTGGCTAATTTTTGTATTTTTAGCAGAGACAGGGTTTCACTATGTTGGCCAAGCTGGTCCTGAACTCCTGACCTCAGGTGATCTGTCTTGCCTCAGTTTCCCAAAGTGCTGGGATTACAGGCATGAGCCACTGTACCTGGCCTTATAAACTTTTAAATTTTAAAACAGTTTGACTGTTTTGTAGTAATACTTTACTTAAAATACAAACACACTGTACAGTGGTATAAAAATGTTTTCTTTCTTTATATCCATATTCTGTTAAGTTTTTTCCTGTTTTTAAGTTCTTGTTTTTTTAAAAACTGTTTTGTTAAAAACGAAGGCACAAACACATTAGCATAAGCCAACCTAGGGTGAGGATCATCAATATCACTGTCTTTCACCTCCATATCTTGGGGCAATAAGACACATGGGAGTTGTCATTTCCTTTGATTATGACTTGTTCTGGAATACCTCCCAAAGGACCTCCTTGAGGCTGTTTTATGGTTAACCTTTAAAAAATGTACCATTAGAAGGAGTACACGCTAAGATAATGATAACGAATATGGTATATAGTAAATACATAAACTAGTAACATAGTCAGTTATCATCGCTAAGTATTATGTATTATATATAATTGTATGTACTATACTTATATACAACTGGCACACAGCAAGTTTGTTTACCCCAGCATCACCATAAGCAGGTGAGTAATGCATTGTGCCGTCACATATGACAGCTACACTGTCGCTAGGCAATAAAATTATTTGGCTCCATTATAGTCCTATGGGACCACTGTTATGTATGCACTCCACCACTGACTAAAACATCATTATGCAGTGCATGATTGTATATGATTTGCAAATAGTTTCTCCCATTCTGTGGGTTGTCTTTTCGCACTTTGATGGTGTCCTTTGAAGCACAAAAGCTTTTAATTTTGATGAAGTGCAATTTATATCTGTTCTTTTGTTACTCCTGCTTTTGGTGTCTTATCTAAGAAGACTTTGTCTAACCAGAGGTCATAAAGATTTATTCCAATGATTTCTTCTAAGAATTTTTTATAGTTTTAACTCTCACATTTAGGTCTATGACCCATTTTAGTTAATTTTTGCAATATGGTGTGAAATAAGGCCCAAGTTCACTGCTTTACATGTGGATAGTTATGTCTCAGCACCACCAAAACTATTCTTTCATCACTGAATTATCTTGGTACCCTTTTGTTTTTTTCAAGAAGGAGTCTCACTCTGTCTCCAAGGATGGAGTGTAGTGGTGCGATCTAGGCTCACTGCAGCCTCCACCTCCCAGGTTCAAGTGAGTCTCTTGCCTCAGCCTCCCAAGTAGCTAGGATTACAGGTGCCCACCACCATGCCCAGCTAATTTTTTTTGTATTATTAGTAGAGACGGGGTTTCACCATGTTGCACAGGCTGATCTCAATCTCCTGACCTCTGGTGATCCACCTACCTGCCTTGGACTCCCAAAGTGCTGGAATTAGAGGTGTGAGCCACCATGCCTGGCTTTGGTACCCTTCTTAAAAATCATAAATGTAAGGTTTTATTTCCAGATTCTCAGTTCTGTCCCATTGATCTATATGTCTGTCCTTAAGCCAGTACCAAACTGTTTTGATTACTATGGCTCTGAAGTAAGTTTGAAATCCAGAAGTGTGAGTCTCTTCAAAGACATGGACTCTCAATCTCTTTTTTCTTTTTCTTTTTCCATATGTTTTTGGCTATGCTAGGTCTCTTGCATTTTCATAAGAATTTTAGGATCAGCTTTTCAACTCATGCAAACAAGGCAGCTGAGATTTCCATTGAGATTGCATCATAGATCAGTTTGGAGAGTAGCATGTGTACTTATAGTTAATGTAAAAGGGAGACAACACCCCCCAAAGACATGAATTACAAGTTAATGTTAATTTTTCTGATTTTACTGATTGATCTTACTGATAAAGATTGCTTTTTCTCATGATGTTTCCCCCTTAGGTAAAAGTATTTATTACATTCATATATAGGTTCAAGAAAGATTAACTCATAATTTAGTAGTAACTTTTTTAAAGCAACAGTAATAATGTGCAAGTGTTTTTAGATACAACATACAAGTTGTTGTATTTAAAATAACCCACAGGTATCTAGATAAAACCTTTTTGGGGTGAGCGCATATGTATTTTCTGGTGAAACGTCACATGGAGATTATACATTTATCATCTTTGCTTTTGTTTTTTTTTTTTGAGTCGGAGTTTTGCTTTTGTTGCCCAGGCTGGAGTGCAATGGGACAATCTTGGCTCACTGCAACCTCTGCTTCTTGGGCTCAAGTGATTCTCCTGCCTCAGCCTCCCGAGTAGCTGGGATTACAGGCATGCACCACCATGTCCAGCTATTTTTTGTATTTTTAGTAGAGACAGGGTTTTACCATGTTGACCAGGTTGGTCTCAAACTCCCAACCTCAGGTGATCCATCCACCTCAGCCTCCCAAAGTGCTGGGATTACAGGCATGAGCCACTGTGCCCAGCCATATTTTTGTTGTTGTTTCTTGAGATAGAGTCTTGCTCCATCACCCAGTTCATTGCAGTGCCACAATCATAGCTCACTGTAACCTTGAACTCCTAGGCTCAAGTGATCCTCCTGCCTCAGCCTCCTAAGTACAGGTGTGTGCAACCATGCCCGGCTAATTTTGAAATATTTTGTAGAGATGGGGTCTCGCTATGCTGCCTAGGCTAGTCTTGGTCTTGAACTCCTGGGCTCAGGTGATCCTCCTACCTCATCATCCCAAAGTGCTGGGATTATAGGCATGAGCCACTGCACTTGGCCTAGCTTCTATCCAAAGTAGACTCCTATAATGGTACATAGATATGACTGGTTTCCTTTTAAAAACATTAAGCAGTATCATCTCTTTGCCTTCTGGCTACCTCCTTGGGTTAGCCTTGCCACATGGTCATTCTTCTATTTGGTAGGGTTTTTTTTTCTGAGACAGAGTTTCACTCTTGTTGCCCAGGCTGAAGTGCAGTGGTGTGATCTCAGCTCACTGCAGCCTCTACCTCCTGGGTTCAAGTGATCCCCCTGCCTCTACACCCAGCTAATTAATTTTTTTTTTTTTTTGGTAGAGACAAGGTCTTGCTGTTTGCCCAGGCAGGTCCCAAACTCCTGGACTCAAGCAATCCTCCTGCCTTGGCTTCCCAAAATGCTGGGACTTTTAAAGGCATGAGTCCCTGTGACTGGCCTTAACAGTAAAATTTGGCGACTGAATTAAATGTTTTTAATTAGTAGTCCTTAATCTACTTAAAGATTCCATTACTATAGAACATTTAGGTTGTTTACAATTTTGTGCGATTATAAATAATGCTGCAATGAAGAATATCATGCCTATAACTTTTTCTGTAGTTGAATAATTTCCTTAGGATTTCTACAAGTTGAATAACAGTATAAAACGTCACATAATGTTTTATTAAGTCTCCAATTTATTAAGGAGTTCTTTGTTTATGCCTGAAGACCTTCACAACCTCTTAGTATAACCAAGTGGTGGTTCATGGTCTTCTGCTCAGGGAACGCATTGCTGACTGTTTATTGCACCTCGTCCTGCATGGAATTCTTTAGTCATGGGTATCCTCATACCTAAAGTGGAAAAGATGATATACTCTTGGAGATACAGATAAGTATAGGAAAACTTGATTCTGTGTTTTTTACTGTTTTTAAAGGGTAAAGTAGAAATCAATGGAAAACATTAAGGTAATAATTGAAATTTAGCATTAAGCTTGAATCTTTTTTTTTTTTTTTTTAAGACGGAGTCTTGCTCTGGTGCCAGGCTGGAGTACAGTGTCATGATCTTGGCTCACTGCAACCTCTGCCTCCTGGGTTCAAACGATTCTCCTGCCTTAGCCTCCTGAGTAGCTGGGACTACAGCCAGGAGCCTATGCCCAGCTACTTTTTATATTTTTAGTAGAGACAGGATTTGACCATGTTGGCTAGGATGGTCTTGATCTGACCTCATGATCTGCCTGCCTTGGCCTCCCAAAGTGCTGGGATTACAGGCATGAGCCAGTGTACTTGCCTAGCTTGAATCTTGTTTGGATTATTGAACAGAGAATTCTGGGTATGGGCAAGAGTCTGAATAAGTGATTTTAAACTACAATGAGCAATATATGAGGAGTTTGTCTCTGTTTTCTGTTGTTGGTATTATTTGGAATGATATCTGGGATACAGAGTGATGGTATAATACAAAGAACATGGACTCAAGAGTCAGATCTGGGTTCATTTCATGACCCAGCCATAGTAATACTAACAGTGATAATGCAAATAATTACCATTTTTTGAGCATATTATGTTCAGGACACTATGCTAAACCTTTTATATATGTCATCTTATTTTGACAGATAAGTCAAGATAAATTTGTGATCTTCATTTTTCTGATGGAGAAACTGAAGTTAGGGGAGGTTAAATACAAAGTCTATAGCAGAGCTAGCTATATCTCTATAGTCTTTAAAAAAATTTTTTTTAAATTTTCATATACTTTTTGTGACAGGGTCTCACTCTGTTGCCCAGGCAGGAGTGCAGTGTTACACCCATGATTCACTGCAGCCTTGGCCTCCTGGGCTCAAGCAATGCTTCCCACCTCAGCCTCCTGAATAGCTGGAACTACAGAAGTGCACCATGATGCTTGGCTAATTTTTTTTATTATTAATTTTTTTTGAAGCAGAGTTTCACTCTTGTTGCCCAGGCTGGAGTGCAACGGCACAGTCTCGGCTCACTGCAACCTCCACCTCCCGGATTCAAGCGATTCTCCTACCTCAGCCTCCTGAGTACCTGGGATTATAGGTGCCTGCCACCATGCCTGACTAATTTTTTGTATTTTTAGTAGAGATGGGGTCTCGCCATATTGGTCTCAAACTCCTGACCTCAGGCAATCCACCCACCTCGGCCTCCCAAAGTGCTGAGATTCCAGGTGTGAGCCACCACACCTGGCTAATTTTTAAATTTTTTTTTGTGGAAACCAGGTCTCACTATGTTTCCCAGGCTGGTCTCAAACTCCTGACCTCAAATGATCCCCCCACCTTGGCCTCCCAAAGTGCTGGTATTATAGGTGTGAGCCACTGTGCCTGGCCTGCATTTGTGATCAATATCTTCTCAAAGTTTTCAAGTTTAGGCATTAAGTCAGGGCATTTCTGCTCTTCTACTAATTCATCTTTTTTTCTCTCAACTTGCTTTTTTTCAGAGTTTGAATTCCTATACAAATGGAGCATATGGTCCAACATACCCCCCAGGCCCTGGGGCAAATACTGCCTCATACTCGGGGGCTTATTATGCACCTGGTTATACTCAGACCAGTTACTCCACTGAAGTTCCAAGCACTTACCGTTCACCTGGCAACAGCCCAACTCCAGTCTCTCGTTGGATCTATCCCCAGCAGGACTGTCAGACTGAAGCACCCCCTCTTAGGGGGCAGGTTCCAGGATATCCAACTTCACAGGTGAGTTGTTTTCTGTTGGGGAAAAAATGAATTCAAAGTCTCTGCCTCTTGTAAATAGTGGAAAGGCATCTGTTTGTACTAGTGCTGATTTAATAAGACACTTCTAGATTGGGGAGGCTTTTATGGTGATGCCTTTCTCACTTGTAGCAACTATTGCAGTAAGTGGACTTTGGCTGAAGATACTTTAAAGCTGTCATAATCATAAAATTTTTATACTGAAAGTAATCTTTAGAGTTGCTGCTTGAAAGTTTCCCTATCTTAGCCTTTTTTAGCACCCTGTAGGTGTGTATATTTTTTAATATTCTGTGCATGATAACTATGTTTATTTCTCTGTTCGCTTCAAGAGGAGTTCTAACATGTCTTTATTTGTGCTTCCTTTTTTTTTTTTGAGATGGCAGTTTCGCTCTTGTTACCCAGGCTGGAGTGCAATGGCACAATCTCGGCTCACTGCAACCTCCGCCTCCTGGGTTCAGGCAATTCTCCTGCCTCAGCCTCCTGAGTAGCTGGGATTACAATGCCCAGCTAATTTCTTTGTATTAGTAGAGACGGGGTTTCACCATGTTGACCATGAGATGGTCTCAATCTCTTGACCTTGTGATCCACCCACCTTGGCCTCCCAAAGTGCTGGGATTACAGGTGTGAGCCACCGCGCCCGGCCCTATTTGTGCTTCCTTATAGCATATAGGTCCATTTGTTTATAGTATCTATGGGACAGACTTAGGCTTCATCCATTAAATTTTTAGGCCTATTCCTTCTGAGTTTTATTTTCATTAAATGTATCCCTGGTATCTTTGGAACTAACTTTTTGAGGCTTGGAAAAATTACTGGAACTGATTAATTAGAGTTATGAGAGTTTGGTCCAGTAGCAGCTAATGCATACTCTGTTAAGAAGAGAGGAAGCATCTCAGAATCTGCTTATAGTAGAATATTTTTATTACAAGTTTTAAACAATGACTAGTATATTTCTTCCTCTCAATCTAGAACCCTGGAATGACCCTGCCCCATTATCCTTATGGAGATGGTAATCGTAGTGTTCCACAATCAGGACCAACTATACGACCACAAGAGGATGCATGGGCTTCTCCTGGTGCTTATGGAATGGGTGTCCGTTATCCCTGGCCTTCGTCAGCACCCTCAGCACCACCTGGCAATCTTTACATGACTGAAAATACTTCACCATGGCCTAGCAGTGGCTCTCCCCAGTCACCCTCTTCACCCCCACTCCAGCAGCCCAAGGTAGGAGACCTAAACATTTTTCCTTTGATGTGTGTGTAATTAAGAGAACATAACATTGTTTATATAGTTTCTGTATTGGTTTGTGTTAAATGGGGACTAATTGCAAAAAGTTGGTGACGGTCAGGTGCAGTGGCTCATGCCTGTAATTCCAGCACTTTGGGAGGCTGAGGCAGGCAGATCAAGAGGGCAAGAGATTGAGACCATCCTGGCCAATATGTTGAAACCCCATCTCTACTAAAAATACAAAAATTAGCTGGGCATGGTGATGCAGTCCTAGAGTCCCAGCTACTCGGGAGGATGAGGCAGAAGAATTGCTTGAACCTAGGAGGCAGAGGTTGCAGTGAGTGGAGATCCCACCACTGTACTCCAGCCTGGCGACAGAGTGAAATTACTATCTATAGCTTTACCTCAGCTCAATTTCCTTTTTTTTTTTAGTAGACTTTAGAGAAGATTTAGATTCTAAGAGACAGAAAAATACACATTTTCTCTTGTGATTCTTCTAAATGTTAAATGTAAAGACTGTGTTTGACGACTTCAAATAATCATGGACAGAAGACAAAAAAACCAATGTGAAATATCTGCAGTGTGAGCTTGTATTTAAACCAGACTTGAACATTATCACTTGTGGCTGTGTTCCTATTCAAGACCTTGCTTGAGGTTTTCATCTTTTAGAGGAAAAACTAATTCTTAAGTCACAGGATAGATTATGAGGTCCTCATGGTGATGGATCTGCCACAGGGCAGGTTCCAGCCATTGTAACTCAGAAATTCTGTGTCTTTGGTCTGACATGGCACTCCCTTTTACCTTCTTAGGACTGTGTTTTTTGCAAATGATTAAGGAGAGAGATCCAGTTTTATTGGTAGGGAATCTTTTCATGTACCTCTCTGGTCAAGTGAAAGATGTGGGCTAACAAATTTGATATTGATGGATTCCCATTAAAACAGCTTTTTTCCTCTTTTTTGCTCTCTCCAAGGATTCTTCATATCCCTATAGCCAATCAGATCAAAGCATGAATCGGCACAACTTTCCTTGCAGTGTTCATCAGTACGAATCCTCGGGGACAGTGAACAATGATGATTCAGATCTTTTGGATTCCCAGGTCCAGTATAGTGCTGAGCCTCAGCTGTATGGCAATGCCACCAGTGACCATCCCAACAATCAAGATCAAAGTAACAGTCTTCCTGAAGAATGTGTACCTTCTGATGAAAGTACTCCTCCGAGTATTAAAAAAATCATTCATGTGCTGGAAAAGGTCCAGTATCTTGAACAAGAAGTAGAAGAATTTGTAGGAAAAAAAACAGACAAAGCATACTGGCTTCTGGAAGAAATGCTAACCAAGGAACTTTTGGAACTGGATTCAGTTGAAACTGGGGGCCAGGACTCCGTACGGCAGGCCAGAAAAGAGGCTGTTTGTAAGATCCAGGCCATACTGGAAAAATTAGAAAAGAAAGGATTATGAAGTGATTTAGAACAAAGTGGAAGCCTGTTACTAACTTGACCAAAGAACACTTGATTTGGTTAATTACCCTCTTTTTGAAATGCCTGTTGATGACAAGAAGCAATACATTCCAACTTTCCTTTGATTTAAACTTGAAAAACTGGCAGAGGGATGGAATAATATTTTAGTCATGAGTTGTTTTCAGTTTTCAGACGAATGAATGTAATAGAAAACTATGGAGTTATCAGTATTGCCAAGTGGACTCACTCCTTAAGAAATTTATGGATATCTGCGAGCTGCTTCTTAACAGCAGGAGGGAAACACACTTTAAGTAACAGGCTTATCAGAAACCTACCAGATGAAACTGGATATAATCTGAGACAAACAGGATCTGTTTTTTTAAACATCTGGATATCTTGTCACATTTTTGTACATTGTGACTACTTTCAACATACACTTCATGTGTAAATTATAGCTTAGACTTTAGCCTTCTTGGACTTAGCTCTGTTTTGTTATTTGCAGTTCACAAATATAGTATTCTCTACTTCTTGGTACATTTTGTAGTAATCTGTTTAATATAATTATTCAAGAGACTATATTGACAGCCAGTATGGCAGTTCTGAAAGAATTTTTATCTTTTCACCACTTGAATATACTGTAATGTGTAGTGAGTAATTTGTTTCCCTTCTTTGTATAGATCATTAGGTTAGAGTTTTTTTTTTAACCACTTCTACTGTTCATGGTAGTAGTAGAAGGTAAATTTGGAAATGGCATTGACATAAAATGAAAATGTTTATGGACATTTTTCTTTTTTGCTTTTTTATTGTATTTGGATAAAGATCCATCTAAAAATTACCTGTTTTTTATTTTCCCAAAGTGTAATTATGTTTTCACTATTGCTGCTTCCATAGAGGGCATTGTGATAGAGAGATACAGATGAAACATTAAATGCCACAGTGAGTAGAAATAATGACTATGAAAAGTAATAAATATTATTATTTGGTAATATAATTCTCCATTTAAAATATTAGTTTCACCTATGAGCAGATTTTAGCTCTGTTTATAGTTTAAAAACAATGAGGGTAAAAGGGTATTCATGCTCAGGGAATGAATCAGCCATAGTAAGAATGGTAAATTATTATTTTCTTCATTTAAAGGTAGATTTTATGTTTATCTTTCTCTAAATTGCGTAAAATACAATTATAATAAAAAGACATTTATTACCATTATAAACAGTTATTTTAGAGCCGAATTTAAGAAAAGGATGTTGAAAGGGTCTCTGTTGGCCTTGCTTGGGTATCTCTATGCTATTATAGAAGAGACTTACGTAAGTAACTTTTCCTGTCTGAGGCGAGTACACAACATTGGTTCTTGGAAAAATAGCTGTTTCTTCATCAGATACCCAAGTTATAATTTTTCCCCCTAGACTGTCAGGCCTATGAGTAATACTAAATCTATTAGCTGTCTCCACTCATAAACAAAACCAAACCAAACCAGTACAAACATATTAGATGAGGAGAGGAAAGTAGTGAAAATACTGGCTGGGTCTTATGGTTGGGATGAGTGATTTTATAAGATAATATGGTGATATTTTATTCTAGGATTTTATTTTTGGCCTAATATAGGAGTGTTTAAAAAAGGCTTTTCTATGAAAATTAGAAATTTATACTTGAGATTAGAAATCTAGAAGGGGGAGAACCTTAAAGCTAAGTTACCAGTAAGACAATGAATAATCAGAAGAGAACACTACTCTTTTACTGACTGAGTGCCCAAGATGCCAATTTCCATGAAGTCTTGATTTATATATATGTACATGTTATGCACATATATACATATATGTGTGTGGTTTTTAACAGTTATTTTTTAAGTTTTTGAGATGATTTTAGACTTACAGAGGAGTTGTAAAAATAGTAGAGTTCTTGTATAC
The DNA here is from genome assembly GCF_049354715.1 of Callithrix jacchus. Classification (NCBI taxonomy): domain Eukaryota; kingdom Metazoa; phylum Chordata; class Mammalia; order Primates; family Cebidae; genus Callithrix; species Callithrix jacchus. The sequence goes on from NC_133514.1 coordinate 39,035,506, forward strand.
TCTGCACCCACCTTGCCCTTATGTTAACATCTTATGTAACAATAGAACATTTGTCAAAATTAAGAAATTAACCTTAATACTATTAACTAAAGTAGAAAGTTTAAAAAGTAGAGATTTTAGTCTTTTCACTAATGTCCTTTTATTGTTCCAAGACCCAGCCTTGCATTTAGCTGTAATGTCTATGTTGTGTCCTCCAGTCTATGACTATGTATCATAACGGGATACCTGATGTTGTAATGTTATTTCCGGTGTTGTTAACCTTGATCACTCTGCTAAGGTGGTGTCTGCTAGGATTCGCTATTGTAAACTTACTGTGTTTTCCTTGTAATTATTGAATATTTGCTGGAGATACCCTGAGACTATGCAAATGTCCTGTTTCTGCTTAAACTTTTGCTCATTTTACTACCCATTGGCAGATCTTGCTTGTGGCAATTACTACTGTGGTGTTCTAATGGTGATTTTCTATTTCTCTCAATCCTTCTACGTTTATTAATTGGAATTCTTCTGTAAGGAAGAGTTGTCACTTCTGGATTTATATTTTTAATTAAGATATTCAGGATAAGTATAGATTTAGAACTTAAAGATGTTAAATCATGTTAAAATTATTCCAAATATCAATATCAAAGAAAACTAAGTTGGTAATCTATCTCAGAAGATATAATGAACTTAAGAAGGAAAATAGTATTTATGGTTTGTAGAATTGGTTCAACTTTTGACTTAATATTGACTTTGGACTGAATTCAAAGTTTTCTTGACATTTCACATCTGGACTTTTTAAAGTGTCTACATTTATATTACTTTGGGGATCGTTTTGTCAAAGTCTTGAATAAAGTTACCCAGTCCTGGCATGATAAACACAACTATGATTTCTTTATCATAACCCTCTATTGTTCCAAGTATGAATGCCAATATAACTGTTTAAACAAGCCCTAATGAAGTATATGGGGGTTGGATTATATGTGTCTCTACATGTTGGTGTAGAATTCTTTTAAATGCTTTTAAAAATGGAGTTTTGAAAACAGTTCTTTAGTTGGTTAATGTCAGTAATACCATTAAAGGTAGACAGGTTTAAAAAAAAGTTAAAGAATGTAGATTATAAAGGCTGGGCGCAGTGGCCCACACCTGTAATCCCAGCACTTTGGGAGGCCGAGGTGGGTAGATCACAAGGTCAAGAGATGGAGAGCATCCTGGCCAACTAGGTGAAACGCTGTCTCTACTAAAAATACAAAAGTTAGCTGGGCATGGTGGCATGTGCCTATAGTCCCAGCTACTTGGGAGGCTGAGGCAGGAGAATTGCTTGAACCTCGGAGGCAGAAGTTGCAGTGAGCCGAGATCGTGCCACTGCACTCCAGCCTGGCTCCTGACAACACAGCAAGACTGTCTCAAAAAAAAAAAAAAAGAATGTAGATTAAATGGGCATTAAATAAAAAGTTTTTTGGGGATGGATAGTTGATGGAGCTTTTCTTTTACAACTTTACTTTAAAAAAAAGGAGTTTACCTCAATTCATAGAAGTTAGGAGTTTAAAAAGTCAGTTCTGTGAAAGCAGCATTCACCTGATCCCACTCCCATTTTTCCTTCTCTAAAGGTAACCACTTTGAATTGAGTTTTTCTTTTATTAATCAAAAAATTTTGTTTTTAGAGACAGAGCCTTGCTGGGCTTTAAACTCCTGGGCTCAAATGATCCTCCCGCCTTAGCCTCCTGAGTAGCTGGGACCACAGGCATGGACCACCTCAACCAGCTTGAATTGAGTTTTTACAAAATGTATTTCTGTATTATTTTGGAGACAGGATTTTACACCGTAGCCCAGGCTAGAATGCGATGGTGTGATCCTAGCTTGCTTCAGCCTCAATGTCCCAGGCCCAATCGATCGCACCTTATCCTGCTGAGTAGCTGGAACTACAGCCACGCACTATCACACCCAGCTAATTTTTCTATTTTTTATAGAGATGAGGTTTCGCCCTGTTGCCCAGGCTGGTCTTGAACTCCTGGGCTCAAGCGGTCCTCCCATCTCAGCCTCTCAAAGCACTGGGATTCCAGGCATAAGGCACCATGCCTAGCTTTGTATTCTTTGAAATATGGTTTTATTGCCCTGGAAACCCAAAATTATTTTTATTATTTTATTTTTTTTGAGACACAGTCCTTCTATATCACCCAGGCTGGAATATAGTGGTGCAATCTTGGCTCACTGCAACCTCCACCTCCTGGGTTCAAGCATTTCTTGTGCCTCAGCTTCGTTCTTAGTTGGGATTACAGGCATGTGACATCGTGCCCACCTAATTTTTGTATTTTTAGTAGAGACAGGGTTTTGTCATATTGGTTGGGCTGGCTCGAATTCCTGGCTTCAAATGATCCTCCCGCTTCAGCCTCCCAAAGTTCTGGCATTACAGGTACCAAAATTATCTTTAGAAAATGTTTCTTGACTGTTCTGTTTACTTTTTTATAATCTTTCTTGGAGCAGATTTTAAGTATATTTTAAGGTATTTTAAATCTGAAATTGGGAAGAGGAGGCTATCTGCATGAATTTCACTCTTGTGTGAAAACAGGAAGGTTTTACACTCTGGCTTTTCTCATGGGGAGTAGTGACCACATTTGTCATGATGAAGTAGGAGATAGAAATGAAACAGCTGAGAGAGTATTTAGGTGCTTCTGGGATCATGGCACATTTTCTCTCAGCCAATCCTTAAATGTCCTTTTATTTTGCTAAGGCCAAGAGTAGAATTGACAGATGAAATACAGAATTCCCAGTTAAACTTGAATTTCAGACAATCATTTTTAGTATCAATATGATCCAAGCAATGTTTGGAAAATACTTAGACTAAAAGATGATTTGTTTATGTGAAATTCAAATTAAACTAGGAGTACTATTTTGTTTGTTTGTTTGTTTGTTTGAGACAGAATCTCGCTCTATGACCCAGGCTGTAGTGCAGTGGCATGATCTCAATTCACTGCAAGCTCCACCTCGAAGGCTCAAGCAATCCTCCCTCCTCAATTGTGTAAGTGACTGGGACTACAGGTGCATGCCGCCATGTCTGGCTAATTTTTGTACTTTTTTGTAGAGACAGGTTTTGCCATGTTACCCTGGCTGGTCTCGAATTCTTGAACTCAAGGAATTCACTCACCTCAGCCTCCCAAAGTCCTGGAATTACAGGTGTGAGCCACTGCACCTCGCAGTATTTTTTAAATTACAGTTTTTATTTTGAGGTACTTGTAGATTTACATGCACTCTTACAAAATAATACAGAGGCAGGTACAGTGACTTACATGTGTGAGCAACATAGTGAGACCCCATCTGTACAAAACAATTAAAAAATTAGCCAGGCATTACATGGCATGTCCCTGTAGTCCCAGCTACTCAGGAGACTGGAAGGAGTATCATTTAAGCCCAGGAGTGCAAGGTTACAGAGTCATGATTGTGACACTGCCCTCCAGCCTGGGCAACTGTCCCAAAAATAAATAAATAAATAAAATAGTACTACGGAGATTTCATGTACCCTTTACCCAATTTCCCTCGGTGGGTAAAATGTAAAATTTTACTGCAAACTTACAACCAGGATACTGAAATTGATGTAATGAAGATACAGAGTTCCATCACTGCCGTTTATCTCTCCTGTTGACCTTTTTATAACTACATGATTCCCTTCTCCCCCCACACTAAAACCCTGGCAACTACTAATCTGTTCTTCATTTCTAAATTTTGTCATTATAGGAATGTTACATAAGTAGAGTCATACAGTATGTAAGCCTTTAGAGACTGGCTTTTTTTTTTTTTTTCGATCAGCACAATTCTGTAGAGATTCATCCAAGTTGTTTTCTGTATAAATCTTTTTTCTTTTTCTTTTTTTTTTTTTTTGAGATAGTCTTGCTCTGTCATCCCAGCTGGAATGCCATGTTGTGATCTCAGCTCACTGCAGACTTGACCTCTTGGGCCCAATTAGTCCTCCCACCACAGCCTCCAGAATAGGCAGGACTACGGGCGTGCACCACCACTCCTGGCTAATTTTTCACTTTTTTTTGTAGGCTTGATATCTCACCATGTTGCCCAGGGTGGTCTTGAACTTCTGGGGTCAAGTGATGCTCCCGCCTCATCTTCCCGAATAGCTGGGACTACAGGTGTGCACCACTACTCCTGGCTAATTTTTTTTACAGATTTGGTGGCCTCACTATGTTGCCCAGGCTGGTCTCAAACTCCTGGGCTCAAGGATCCTCCCATCCTGGCCTCCAATATACTGAGATTACAGGCATGAGCCACTGTGTGCAGCCAATTGTTTTTTGATTATTGCTATATAATGGATGTGCTATAATTAAAGCATCCACCTGTTGAAGGACATGTGGGTTGTTTCCAGGTTTTGGCTATTGAATGAAGCTTCTGTGTACATTCTTGTACAGGTTTTTGTGTTCATATAAATTTTTATTTCTTGGCCGGGTACCGGTGGCTCATGCTTGTAATCCCAGCACTTTGGGAGGCCAAGGTGGACAGATCACAAGATCAGGAGATCAAGACCATCCTGGCCAACGTGATGAAACCCTGTCTCTACTAAAAATACAAAAATTAGCTGGACATGATGGCACATGCCTGTAATCCCCTGCTACGAGGTAGGAGAATCACTTGAGCCAGGGAGTCAGAGGTTGCAGTAAGTTGAGATTGTGCCACTGTACTCCAGCCTGGTGACAGAGTAAGACTCTGTCTCAAAAAAATGTTGGGAAAGTTTTTATTTTTTACAAAATGAAATAATGCCTAGGAGTGCAATTCTAGGTCATATTTTAGTTGCACATATAATCTTTTTTTTTTGAGACACAGTCTTGCACTGTCACCTAGGCTGTAGTGCAGTGGCATGATCTCAGCTCACTGCAATCTCCGCCTCCTGGGTTCAAGCAATTCTCCTACCTCAGCCTCCCAAGTAGCTGGGACTACAGGTGTGCACCAACATGCCCAGCTAATTTTTTGTATTTTTAGTAGAGACGGGGTTTCACCATGTTGGCCAGAATGGTCTCGATCTCCTGACCTCGTTGATCCACCCGCCTTGGCCTCCCAAAGTGCTGGGATTACAGGAGTCAGCCACCACACCCATCTATACATACAATCTTTAAAGAAACTGCCAAATCTTTCTGTAGTGGCTAGACCATTTTACATTCTCACAGGCAATATATGAGATTCGCTGTATCCTTGCCAGTATTTGGTATTGTCATTATTTTTTATTTTGTACATAATGATAGTTGTGTTTTGCTATGTCATTGGTTTAAGTTGCATTTCTCTAATGGTTAATGATTTTGAACGTCTTTTCATTTGCTGATTTGCCACTTTCCTCAAAGTGAAATGTCTAAGAGAAATTATTCACATTGAGGGCAGGAGGTTTTCAGTTGTGGCTGTAAAGTAACAAAATGCATTTTCATGACTGGTTTATGAGCTTATAAAGACCACTGAGTTTGGGCTGGAAGATAACATCACTCTGGATGTCACTAATGTTTCTTCTAATTCTAACATTCTTACGTTATTAGCAAGGGGTAGAGCTGAAATTATACCTTAAGTCTTCTTGTTTCCTGATTCAAAGCATCTTGCCTCACAGCTGTAGCCTGCATATTCTTGATTAAAGTATAGATTCATTTTATTAATTAGAGTTCTCCAGAGAGACAGGACTAATAGTATAGATAGATGACAGGGGATTTATTAGGGAATTAGCTTATGTGATTATGGAGGCTGAGAAGTCCCAGGCCAGGCCATCTGCAAGCTGGAGACCCGGGGATGCCAGTAGTGTGACTCTATCCAAGTGTGAAAGCCTCAGAACCAGGGACGCCAATGGTGTAATTCTATCGGAGGCCAAAGGCCCAAGAACACATGAGACTGCTGGTGCACGTCCTGGAGTCCAAAGCCTGGCAAGCCTGGAGTTCTAATGTCCAGGTCAGAAGAGTGTCTCAAGCTCCAGAAGAGAAAGAGAAGAAATTAAGAAATTGCCTTTTCTCTCTTTTTGTTTGAGACGGAGTCTCGCTCTTGTCCAGGCTGGAGTGCAGTGGTGCCATCTCGCCTCATTGCACTCTCTGCCTCCCAGGTTTAAGCAATTCTCTTGCCTCAGTCTCTTGAGTAGCTGGGATTACAGGCACGCGCCACTACACCCAGCTAATTTTTGTATTTAGTAGAGACAGGGTTTCACCATGTTGGTCAGGCTGGTCTCAAACTCCTGACCTCATGCTCCACCCACCTCAGCCTCCCAAAGTGCTGGGATTACAGGTATGAGCCACTGAGCCTGGCCCTTTTCTCTGTCTTCTCTGTTCTGAGACCCTAGCTGATGGGATGGTGCCTTCCCACACTGATCTTCTCCACCCAGTGCACAGACTCACATTCCAATCTCCTCCAGAAACATCCTCCCTTATGAACACACCCAGAAGTGATGTTTCACGTTCTATAGGTATTCCTTAATCCGGTCAAGTTGATACCTAAAATTAAGCATCACAAGTTCACCTCCTATCAACTTGGCACCCATATGCATCTCTTTAAACCTATATTTAATCTCAAAATAAAGATAATAGCTAGGTATTATTTCTGCCTACCATGATGCAACTATCCCATGTACAATCAGAAATGCATTAATTCCATCCCTAGAAGAGGTGAAGTTCTTGGGTGATGTTTACTCTTCTCCTGATATCCCATAACTTAAATACTATGATGTAAAATTAGCAATACTTAAATATTGATGTAAAGTCAATATACCTTATGTTGTATTATAAAGAAATAAGGAAAGAAAACAGATATTTGCTCAATATATGCGTGCAGGCTGGGTACAGTGGCTCACGCCTGTACTCCCAGCACTTTGGGAGGCTGAGGTGGGAGGATCTCTTGTGCCCAGGAGGTCAAGTCTGCATTGAGCTGTGATCATGCTACTACACTGCAGCCTGGGTGACAGAGTGAGATTCTGTCTCAAAAAATAAAGTGTAGGCTGGTCTGAGGGCAGTGGTGTTTACAACTGATTGATCACCACCAGTTATGGATTTCTTTGTTCCTTCTCCACACCCACTGCTTTACTTGACTAGCCTAAAAAAAAAAAAGTGTATATGTGTGTGTGTATATATAAATAAATATATACATATGACTTTTTTTTGAGACAGGGCAATATGTTTTGGCTGTGTAGTCACCCAAATCTTGAATTGTGGTTCCCATAATTTTTATGTGTTGTAAGAGGGACCCGGTGGGAGGTAATTGAATCATGGGGGCAGTTACCCTTGTGATAGCAAATTCTCACAACATCTGATGGTTCTGTATGGGGCTTTTACTCCTTTTGCTTGGCACTTTTTGCTGCTGCCATGTAAATAAGATGTATTTGCTTCCCCTTCTGCCGCAATGGGAAGTTTTCTGAGGCCTCCCCAGCCATGCTGAACTGTGAGTCAATTAAACTGCTTTCCTTTATAAATTACCCAGTCTCCAGTATGTTTTATGAGCAGTATGAGAACAGGCTAATATACATGGTCTTAGTCTATCACCCAGGCCGAATTACAGTGGCATGATCTTGGCGGACTGCAACCTCTACCTCCCAGGTTCCAGTGATTTTCCTGCCCCAGCCTCCCTACTAGCTTGGATTACAGGTGTGTGCCACCACACCAGGCTTCTTTTTTTTTTTAGTAGAGACAGGGTTTTGCCATGTTGGCCAGACTGGTCTTGAACTCCTGGCCTCAAGTGATCTGATTTGGCCTCCAAGTGTTAGGATTACAGGCATGAGCCACCACACCCAGCCTATATGAGACTGCTTCTTAATGAAACACTCTTTGTTTCTGTAACATGGTTTTAGTTGGTATTTATAACTTCTACTACCCATTTGTAGAATAAGTCAGTTATAAATACCAGCTAAAATCCTTACTCTGTATTCCCTTTGCCTTCAGCAAGCACCTTAGCTGGTTGTTGTAGTTCTTACCTGGCAGGGTGACCCAAACCTCCATTCCTGAAGAATCTGGGCCATTTGTGGTCCTGCCTAGATTGGGTTGTTGTAGTTTTCTACTGACCTTAGTTGCGGAGCATGGTAGTACTGAGACATGCCCTAAGCCATCTCTTGTATTGCACACTTACTCTTCCTTACCTTCACTGGGGGTAGTTGGCCAATTTCTCCTTGGTAGTCTGGATCAGTCACCCCAGCCAACATAGTAATTCACTTCTTGGCCTTTTGACTCAGATGCATGAGAAGCCCAAAGTGGCTGGGTGTCAGTCGTAATTTCCAGTTCAGTGGAATCATTATTGCGGCTCCTGGTGGCAGCATTTCTCCTTGTGGAACTAAGACCTTTAGGCCAGCAGAGCATAAAATCTTGGGAATAGGCAGCAAAAATTTTGCTAGTGGGTCACTAGGGATGGTGAGTGGTGCCACTCCCATTTCCGCCCCTTGATTCCTGGACACATGAATCCTGGCTATGGGAAAAACAGTTCCATATGTTGGATGCCGATTCAGAGCACCTACAGATTGTTCCAATCCTGCCAAGTATTACCACCTAGCTGGTGCTGTAACTGTGATTTCAAAAGACCATTTCACCACTCTGTCAAGCCAGCTGCTTCAGGATGGTGGGGAACATGGCAAGACCAGTGAATTCCATGAGCATGAGCCCATTGCTACACTTCCTTGGCTGTGAAGTGAGTTCCTGGGTCAGAGCACTGCTGTATAGAATACGATGACAGTGGATAAGCATTCTGTAAATCTAAGGATGATGGTTTTGGCAGAAGCATTATGAGCAGGGAAAGCAAATCCTATCCAGTGTCTATTCCAGTAAGAACAAAACATTGCTTCTTCTGTGATGAAAGCCATCAGTGTAATCAGCCTGCCACTGGGTGGCTGGCTGATCACTCCAAGTAATGGTGCCACGATCGGGCTCAGCGCTGGTCTTTGTTACTGTCAGATTGAGCACTCGGAGGTAGCCATAGCCAGGACAGCCTTGGTGAGTGGGAGTCCATGTTGCTGAGCCATGCAAGACATTTATGCCTGCTGCCATGGCCAATTTCTTCATGAGCAATGATGGGTGACTGGGCAATGACAGGGGTGGCAGGGGCCAGAGGCTGACTAGTACCCACAGAATAGGTCATCCTTTCTACTTGGTTATTAAAATCCTCTTCTGCTGAGGTCACCCTTTGGGGAGGATTCACACGGGACACAAATTTATCTTCACATCTTCTGCCCCCTCAGAGAGGTCTCTTCTGGAAACAGCCTCACAGACACATCACAGACATGCCCAGAAGTAATGTTTTACCAGTTCTCTAGGTATTCCTAAATCTAATCAAGCTGACATCTAAAATTAACCATCACAATATGGACGCCTCTGATTAAATGTTTTAGTCAATCAGAATCTTGTTGGATTCTGAAAATGTTTTACTTTTCTGAATCTACATTTCAGATGGTGTTGTACCTGAAAATCTACATTTTAAGAACCTATTTAGGGCTGGGCATGGTGGCTCATGCCTGTAATCCCAGCACTTTGGGAGGCCAAAGTGAGAGGATCGCTTGAGCCCAGGAGTTGGAGACCAGCCTGGGCAACATAGGAAGACCCTGTCTCTACAAATAAAAAAATAATCGCTGGATATGGTGGTGTATACCTGTGGTCTCAGCTACTTGGAAGGCTGAGGTGGCAAGATCATTTGAGCCTGGGAGGTCGAAGCTGCAGTGATCGGTGAAAGCTTGAAAATAACTGTCAGAGCCCAAAGCTGATTTTATAATCAGCATCAGAGACAACTGTGAAGTTTTCTTCACTCTGGATGCCTAGGTGTCCATCTGGGATTGAGGAGTTCTGCCTCCAAAAACAATGATTCCAGCTTTGGATATAAGATCCAGTTGTTTATGACCCCTACATTCTTGCTTTTGCTCTTTTTTTTTTTTTTTTGAGTTGGAGGAGTTTCGCTGTTGTTACCCAGACTGGAGTGCAATGGCACGATCTCGGCTCACCGCAACCTCCACCTTCTGGGTTCAAGCAATTCTCCTGCCTCAGCCTTCCGAGTAGCTGGGACTATAGGCGTGCACCACCATGCCCAGCTAATTTTTGTATTTTTTTTTTAGTAGAGACGGGGTTTCACCTTGTTGACCAAGATGGTCTCGATCTCTTGACCTCGTGATCCACCCGCCTCGGGCCTCCCAAAGTGCTGGGATTACCTTTTGCTCTTTAGACAACTCACTGGCCATTAGCATTATTTTCTGCACTAGGAGCATGGGGTCAGCAAACTACTCCCTGAGATAAAATTAAACGCCTGCCTGCTTTTGTAAATACAACTTTACTGGGACACAGCCACACTCCTCAGTTTACAGCTCCTCTCTGGTTGCTTTAGTGCTGCAACAGGAGAAGTGATTAGTTGTGACAGAGCCTTATGGCCTACAGAACCTAAAGAAGTTATCTGGCCCTTTACAGAAAAAAAGTTTGCTGCCTATTGCACTAGAACATTGAAAGGGAAAAAGTAGAGACTGTTTTACATTTTACCATTAAGGCTTTCTGGTAAAAGGCTGATATACAACCACAAACCATAGCCAGTAAAATTAAGTGGGTTTAAAAATTATTTTTATTTTTGAGACGGAGTCTCTCTCTGTTGCCAGGCTGGCATGATCTTGACTCACTGCAACTTCTGCCTCCTGAAGTCAAGCAATCCTCCTGCCTCAGCCTCCCAAGTAGCTGGGACTACAGGCACACGCCACCATGCCCAGCTAATTTTTGTATTTTTAGTAGAGACGGGGTTTCACCATGTTGGCCAGGATGGTCTCAATCTCTTGACCTCCTGATCGTGGCCTCCCAAAGTGCTGGGATTACAGGTGTGAGTCATCGTGCCTGGCCATATTTTTATTTTTAAGGGGCACAGTAAGATATTCTATTTGCCTGAAACTACCTATCTACGCAGACTATTGAGGAACCTAAAATTTATACTATGTGGATTCCAAATACTTGCATCCAGATCATGTGAGATAACTATTTAAAATGCAGATCCCAGCATTTTAGGAGACTGAAGTGGGTGGATGACTTGAGTCCAGGAGTTCAAGACCAGACTGTACAATGTAGTGAGACCCTGTCTCTACAAAAAATTTAAAAATTAACCAGGTATAAAACAAACAAACAAAAAATTAACAAGGTGTGGCTGGGTGTGGTGGCTCAGGCCTGTAATCCCAGCACTTTGGGAGGCCAAGGTGGGTGGATCATGAGGTCAGGAGTTTGAGACCAGCCCGGCCAACATAGTGAAACCCTGTCTCTACTAAAAATATAAAAATTAGCCAGGCATAGTGGTGGGTGCTTGTAGTCCCAACTATTTGGGAGGCTAAGGCAGGAGAATCACTTGAACCTGGGAGGCAGAGGTTGCCCAGGCTAGAGTGCAGTGGCACATTCTTGGCTCACTGGAACTTCTGCCTCGAAGCAATTCTGCCACAGCCTCCCAAGTAGCTGTGATTACAGTTGCCCACCACCACGCCCAGCTACTTTTATATTTTTAGTAGAGATGGGGTTTCCCTAAAATTTTTATATTTTTAGTTGGCCAGGCTGGTCTCAGACTCCTGACCTCAAGTGATCCGCCTGCCTCAGCCTCCCAAAGTGCTGGGATTACAGGTGTGAGCCACTGTGCCTGGCCTGAAACTATTTTCATCATAATACTAAGACATGATTTGCATTTTTTCTGGGTTGACATTTGACTATTCACATAAAAGCAATGCTAAGAGTGCTGACATCCTAACATGAATTAAAGCAGTAGAAATAAATTACACTGTCAGTATTCTTGACTGCCATGCATTAATGATAATAGTGCCAGTTTTGCTTAAGAATAGCCTTCATATTTTTTCAGTAAAAATTATTACTTTTGTTAACCCTTTTGAGTTTCGCTCGTTACCCAGGCTGGAGTGCAATGGCGCGATCTCGGCTCATTGCAACCTCCGCCTCCTGGGTTCAGGCAATTCTCCTGCTTCAGCCTCCTGAGTAGCTGGGATTACAGGCATGTGCCAACGTGCCCAGCTAATTTTTTGTATTTTTAGTAGAGATGGGGTTTCACCATGTTGACCAGGATGGTCTCGATCTCTTGACCTCGTGATCCACCCGCCTTGGCCTCCCAAAGTGCTGGGATTACAGGCTTGAGCCACCGCGCCCAGCCAACCCTTTTTTTTTTTAAGAGACAGGGTCTCGCTATGTTGCCCAGGATGGAGTGCAGTGGTTATTCACAGGCACGATCCCACTACTGATCAGCACAGGAGTTTTGACCTGCTCCGTTTCTGACCTGGGCCGGTTCACCCCTCCTTAGGCAACCTGGTGGTGCCCTGCTTCTGGTTGGTCACCACACTGATGCCAGACTTAGTGTGGACACCAATCAGCATAGCGCACTATAGCCCAGAACTCCTGGACTCAAGCGATCCTCCAGCCTCAGCCTCCTGAGTAGCTGGGACTACAGGCACGTGCCACAGCGCCTGGCTTGTTAACTCTTAACTCATTAGTTTACATCTTTTTCATATTCTGTGTGACAAACTGGTTAGTATGAATAAAACCTGTTGTTTTTCAGACAGGGTCAGGCTCTGTTGCCTATCCTGGAGTACAGTGACATTGATTACGGCTCACTGCAACCTCCCCTTCCTGGGCTCAAGCTCTTCTCCCATCCTGAGTAGTTGGGACTACAGGTCTGTACCACCATGCTCAGCTAATGTTTTTGTTTGTTTGTTTTTAGAGACGGGTGAGATGGGTATCGTCATATTGCTCAGACTGGTCTCAAACTTCTGGACTTAGCAATCTGCCCAACTCAGCTTCCCAAAGTGCCTGATTACAGGCATAAGCCACTGCGGCCCATAAAACCATTTTGTTAAATACCAAAAGTAAGATGGTGGTCTCTTGAAGAAAACAAACTTGAGTGATTATTTGAATTGGAAGCTGCAACAGATGCTCTTTTTTCATGCAACATTTTTTTTTTTTCCTGAGACAGTCTCACTGTTGCCCAGGCTGTAGTGCAGTGGCAGTACCTTGGCTCACTGCAACCTCTGCCTCCTGGGTTCAAGTGATTCTCCTGCCTCAGCCTCCTGAGTAGCTGGGATTATAGGCACATGTCACCACGCTCGTCTAATTTTTCTATTTTTAGTAGAGACAGGGTTTCACCATGTTGGTTAGGCTGGTCTCGAACTTGTGATCCGCCTGCCTCGGCCTCCTAAAGTGCTGGGATTATAGATGTGAGCCACTGCGCTCAGCCATCATTTTTATTTGAAAGTACAATGGACAAACTATGGCTATTTGTATATAAGTATTTGGCAGAACTTTACTTGAAAACAAAAGAGGCTTGTCACTTCAAGGAAGACAATTTATCCTTTGTTGCCAATGATACAATTTGATCTTTCAAGAAAAAAGCAGAATATTGGAAAACTTGTACCTGCTACTCTGAGCTTGACAGCTTCCCAACATTAAAGATTTTTCTGAGATCGGTAATTAAAAAAAAAAAAACTATAAGGCTGGGCGTTGTGGCTCACACCTGTAATCCAAGCACATTGGGAGGCCAAGGCAGGCGGATCATGAGGTCAGGAGTTCAAGACCAGGTTGGTCAACATGGTGAAACCCCATCTCTACTAAAAATACAAAAATTAGCTGGGCATGGTCTTGTGTGCCTGTAATCCCAGCCACTCAGGAAGCTGAGGCAGGAGAATCGCTTTAACCCAGGAGGCGGAGGTTGCAGTGAGCTGAGATCATGCCACTGGGCGACAGAGCAAGACTCTGTCTCAAAAAAAAAAAGAAAAAAAGGTATAATAAAATATATTAACATTTGGAAGATCTGCATATCTCAGTGAACTGATATTTTCCCAGATGACCAATATAAGTCACATATGGGTAAAAGATCCATTCAAAGTGCAAGATAGGCTGCTCTGCCTATCTTGGCAGAGCCATTCTTTTACTCTTTTACTTTCTTTTTTTTTTTTTTTTTGAGACAGAGTTTCACTCTTGTTACCCAGGCTGGAGTGCAATGGCGCGATCTTGGCTCACCGCAACCTCTGCCTCCTGGGTTCAGGCAATTCTCCTGCCTCAGCCTCCCGAGTAGCTAGGACTACAGGCACGTGCCACCATGCCCAGCTAATTTTTTTTGTATTTTAGTAGAGACGGGATTTCACCCTGTTGATCAGGATGGTCTCGATCTCTTGACCTAGTGATCCACCTGCCTCGGCCTCCCAAAGTGCTGGGATTACAGGCTTGAGCCACTGTGCCCGGCCCTACTCTTATTTTCTTAATAAACTTGCTTTCACTTTACTCAAAACAAAGTGCAAGACAGACCAATGGATTTTAATGGTATCAGAATATGAAAAGTTTACAATATTTTCAGACTATACATTGCAATCCACTTTTTTTGAGACAGCCCGCCAAATTGCCTCTATACCCCCAAAGCTGGTATAGAGGCTACAGCAGGATTTGAAGATAGAGAACCTAAATTCAAGTTCCAGTTCTGTCACTTACCTGACTGATTTTAGGCCAGTTATTTAGGTGCAGAGTCTGAAGTCACACTGTGTGGGCTCATGATTTTAGCTCCACCCCTTGGTAAACAGGCCTGCCTGGGCCTCCCCAAGTGTTGAGATTACAGGCGTTAGCCACTGCACCGGCCTTGCAGAAGCTATTTTACATGTCATAAATTTAAAGGGAAGGTATAAGTTAACTTGGGGATATTTATGTGTGGCCGTTAAGTTGTAGAGAAAATAAATTTGTTATAAAAATTTGTTTTCGGGCCGGGAGTGGTGGCTCATGCCTAAAATCCCAGCACTTTGGGAGGCCGAGGTGTGTGGATCACGAGTTTAAGAGATTGAGACCATCCTGGTCAACAAGGTGAAACCCCGTCTCTACTAAAAATACAAAAATTAGCTGGGCATGGTGGTGCGGGCCTGTAGTCCCAGCTACCTGGGAGGCTGAGGCAGGAGAATTGCTTGAACCCAGAAGGCGGAGGTTACGGTGAGCCGAGATTGTGCCATTGCACTCCAGTCTGGGTAACAACAGCGAAACTCCGTCTCAAAAAAAACCAAAAACCAAAAAACAAAAAAATTTGTTTTCTTTTTCTGTTTTTGAAGAAAAAACCGAAATACCACGCCCAGCTAATTTTTATTTTATTTTTTTGAGATGGAGCCTTACTCTGTCGCCAAGTTGGAGTGCAGTGGCACAATCACGGCTCACTGCAACCTCCGCCTGGGTTCAAGTGATTCTTCCGCCTCAGCCTCCCGAGTAGCTGGGACTACAGGCGCGTGCCACCCGGCTAATTTTTGCATTTTTAGTAGAGACAGGGTTTCACCATATTGGCCAGGCTGGTCTGGAACTCCTGATCTTGTGATCCACCCGCCTTGGCCTCCCAAAGTGCTGGGATTATAGGCATGAGCCACCGCATTCGGCTCCTTTTGAGATGAAGTCTCTCTCTGTCACCCAGGCTGGAGTGCAGTGGCCATGATTTTGGTTTACTGCAATCTCTGTCTTCCGGGTTCAAGCGATTCTCCCACTTCAGCCTCCCGAGTAACTGGAATTACAGGCACGTGCCGCCAAAACAGACTAATTTTTGTATTTTTAGTAGAGATGGCGTTTCACCATGTTGGCCAGGCTCCTCTTGAACTCCTGGCCTCAAGTGATCCACCCACTCTGACCTCCCAAGGTGTTGGGATTACAGGCATGAGCCACTGCACCCGGCCCCTTTCAAGTTTTCACCTGTTATGTCTTCCTGTTTGGGCAACAGTACCTCGCCTCCCAACTTCCTGGCATCTTTTAAATCCTGTTAAGCTCGCCTCTACATGAGAAAAAGAAAAAAAAAATTATTACTTTTGTTTGTTTAGAGACGAGTGGAAGTGTTACCCAGGCTGGAGTGCAGTGGTGCCATCTGGGCTCATGCAGCATCCACCAACCTGCTCGAGCGGTCCTCCAGCCTCAGCCTCCTAAGTAGCTCTGAGCAAGGCGCTGACACCACGCCTGGTACCTCTACATTTTTTAGGGATTCCTTTTCGGTGACCTCTAAATCATAATAATTGCACGGAGGAGGGGCCAAAGTCTTTTTTCCTGGCAAACTCCAGTGACACCTGTTCCTCAGCTCCCAAAGCCTTTTTTCCTGGCAAACGCCAGTGACACCTGTTCCTCAGCCCCCAGAAATGGAGGCCGGGAGCGGGGCGGCTGCTCTTAGGGCCGCGGCGTCCCTGCGCCGCTCCTGGCGCACTAGTAGGGTCTGCAGCGTATCCCGAGATCAGGTCGACTTTCCCGCCCCACATACGTGACTGGCTGCTTCCAAGCCCTTTCCGCCACGGACACTCAAAACTGATCTCGAAGCCCCCTTCCACCACGGAAACTCAAAACTCTTCCTCGCGGTTAGAACTGAGCCACACCCTCTAAGTGAGGGTCCACCGCCAGCCGTCCGGTACTGGACCTCCCTGCCCGCAGGAGGAGCCACGTCTCGCGCGACTCCTCTCCACCTCTCGCGACACTTGCTGCCAGTGCCCCGAGGCCCTGCGCACCCGACCGGCGCTCGCGCGCCACGCTGTTAGTTGCTTTACCTTTTCGCCCGGCAGTCGGACCCGCTACGCCCGCTGGGAGCGCAGTGGTGCCGTGTGTTCTGCACGAGCCCGGCGGGGCCGCAGGCTCCGCCCTGCTCCGCCGCGCCCCGCCCGGGCTTGGGTAAAGGCCGCGGCCGGGCCATGCCGTGCCCCCATCAGCTAGGGCAGGAGGGCGTAAGGAGCGGCTGGGCCGCCAGGTGAGTCCACGTCCGGCGGTCTGCTGGGCCGAGGGAGGCCCGGCCGGGTGCCGGCGATGCGGGGCGGGGGGACCCCAGCTCCTGGGAAGCCCCGAGCCCGGGGAAACCCTGTGAACCCTGTGGTCTACATTTGGCGTCCCTGCTGCTGTCGCGGGGCTGCGGGCGGGCGACCTGAGACGGAGCTCCGAAGATCCGGAGCGGGGCGCCAGGGCCTAGGGTCACGAGGGTCAGGGAGGCGCCAAGGTGCCTGAGGTACGTCTGTGGGGCTAGGGGTGGGTAGGTGCGAAAGGACTGTGGGGCCGAACGCCGGCGTCTGCAGTCCCTCGGGCACGCGCGAGATGCCCTCCTGACTCCCGCCCCACAGGGCAGCTTAGAAGTGCCCTTCTGGTGCCTGCGGCGCTGGTCATTGCCGAGTGGAAGGGGTGTTGGAGATGCAGAAACAGCTGGTCACAGCCGCCTCCGTGGGAGGAGGCTTTTGAGGTCGCTTGGTACCTTTCTCCTGAGACTCGGGCGATGCGAGTGGGCGTGCGCGTGCGCGCCGTGGCCCGGGGCGAGGTTTCATCTTTTCGGAATTTGTACCACCGCCCATTAAGCGACTTCAAGCATCAGTCAAAAATAATTAGTTCCTAAGCGATGAGTTTTATTTTCCGTATTTTAAGATTCCATTAGTCGTATAATGATAGGGGCCTGGAGGCCAAAACCCAGGCGTTGTTAGCACAGCGCATGACCCAGCTGACTTCGTTGAAGTAAATTTTCTGCCTTTAACTACATTTAGATTGGAAATTGGGGTGAAATGTTTTTGTTGCCATCAGGTTTCGAGCAGGGAGTCCTGTGATTCTGGGTTTGTTTTATAACTTACAGACTGAGTAAAACCATAGTTTTCCGAGGGTATTTGGAACTCGTGCAGTGGTTGATCTAATGGAAGCATTTTATTTAAAGCTCCCCCCCATCCAGCTGTTAAATTGTTATTTCTCTTTTAAATTATGTAGATTTTTTTGTTGTTGCAGAAATGGCTCCATAAAATTAGTTTTGTGCATGTGTATGTGGGTCAACAGTTACACAGTTAAGAGAAGATCATTTTCCTGATAGTTTTTTTTTTGTCTTTAGAGAGCGAAATGTCATCAGTGCAATCACAACAGGAGCAGTTGTCCCAGTCAGATCCATCCCCGTCACCAAACTCATGTAGTTCCTTTGAGCTAATAGACATGGATGCTGGCAGCTTGTATGAACCAGTTTCTCCCCATTGGTTTTATTGTAAGATAATAGATTCTAAGGAGACATGGATTCCTTTCAACTCTGAGGATTCACAGCAGCTAGAAGAGGCATATAGCTCTGGTAGGTGAAAATTATGACCTGGAATAGACAAAGACTTTTCCCTCTTCAAACTATAATATAATGGTCCTTGTATTGAGTACTGTGAAAACTAAATTTTAGATTCTTCTAGTTAAATAATTTCTTACAGCATTTTATATAGAACTTCTGTACTAGTACCTAGCCAATCAATAATATTCAAGAATTCGGTCTGTATTTTGAAAACAATATCTATTATTTCTGCATAGTTATCCAATAATTTTTTTTTTCTTAGAGGTGGTCGTCTAATTATATTGTCCAGGCTGGTCTTGAAATCCTAGGCTCAAGCAGTCCTTCTGGGATTGCAAGTGTGTTAACACCCTGTTCCTGGCCCCCCAATAATAATATCTTTAATGTTCTAACTTATGTTTTAGATTATTTTATTAAGAATGTGTAAGGCTGGGTGCAGTAGCTCACGCCTGTAATCCCAGCACTTTGGGAGGCCAAGGCAGGCAGATCACTTGAGGTCAGGATATCGAGACCATCCTGGCCAACATGGTGAAACCCCTTCTCTACTGAAAATACAAAAATTAGCCAGGCATGGTGGTATGTGCCGATAGTCTCAGCTGCTTGGAGGCTGAGGCAGAAGAATCGCTTGAACCCGGGAGGTGGAGGTTGCTGTGAGCCAAGATTGTGCCACTACACTCCAGCCTGGATGACACAGTGAAACTTGTCTCAAAAGAAAAAAATAAAGTATGTGTATGTTGTGGGCAAGGGGTTGGGGGAATCACAGTGCAGAGGAATGAACTCTCTAACTTGTCACTTTTATAAAACAAGAATAATTCTAGTTATTCTGAATCATCATGATGGTTATTAATTTACCTTATGGTTCCTCAAGCAAAAACATTCAGAAAATTCACATTATATACTTTTTTTTTTAAAGGAACACTGCTGTCTTTCCTCAGAAAAGGAAGTATTTTTTTTTCATGTTTCATTAAAATCAGGAATGATTTTGATGGTTTGTAAAGTAGGTAGTGAAAAAGATAAGAATTAAATTTTATTTTGTTTGGTGTTTAGCCAAGTAGAAACTGTTTATTCATGTGTTTCATAACATTATTTAGCGTATAAGTCAGAATTGTATGTTAGGAGATTTATTTTGAAATATGGACTTCTTTTCCTCTTTTCAATCCTTAATAGGAAAAGATTGTAATGGGAGAGTTGTTCCTACTGATGGGGGCAGATATGATGTTCATTTAGGGGAGAGGATGCGGTATGCTGTATACTGGGATGAACTAGCATCGGAAGTGAGACGATGTACATGGTTTTACAAGGGGGACAAAGACAATAAGTATGTTCCCTACTCGGAGAGCTTCAGCCAAGTTTTAGAGGTATTCCTTTGACTCTTTTTTTACCCATCATTTTTTCCCTTCTCTTATTTAATAATCTTTTCTTTCTCTTGTAACTTATTTTGTGAAATTTCTAGAAAGCGTTTGGTTCTGTCTGCATCACATTATAAAATATAATAAAGCATTTCTATTTACAAGCAAGTTTCAGAATAAGGTAGTCTTATTTTCAGATTATGTTTCGTTTTGTTTTTTGAGATGGAGTCTTGCTCTATTGCCCAGGCTGGAGAGCAATGGCGTGATCTTGGCTCACTGCAACCTCCGCCTCCTGGATTCAAGTGATTCTCTTGCCTCAGCCTCCCAAGTAGCCGGGATTATAGGTGTCTGCCACCACACCTGGCTAATTTGTTTTGTTTTTTATTAGAGATGGGGTTTCGCCAGGTTGGCTAGGCCGGTCTCGAACTCTGGACCTCAAATGATCTGCTGGCCTCTGAAAGTGCTGGGATTACAGGCTTGAGCCACTATGCCGGGCCTTTTTCATATTTAAAATATGACGGAAATGATTGTGGTGTTTTAAGGAGTTAAAAAAAAAATACTGGTGGGCACGGTGGCTCTCGCCTGTAATCCCAGCACTTTGGGAGGCCGAGGAAAGAGGATCCCTTGAGCCCAGGAGTTTGAACACTGGGCAACAAAGCAAGACCCCACCACTAAAAAAAAAACAAAAAAGGTGCACACATACGCATAAGCACAAAATGCAAACTATATTATGTCTTTTATTTAAATTTTAATATTTTCCCCTAATGTCCATTGTTAATATTTAAACTTATGGTCACAGGATTGATCTTTTTTAGCTTTTGTTTTTCTTCCTCTGAAAACTGAAATTTTTCCTTTAAATTGGAGTAGAACATTAATATTTGCTTTCTTTTTTTTTTTTTTTTTTTGGAGACAGAGTTTCGCTCGTTACCCAGGCTGGAGTGCAATGGCGCGATCTCGGCTCATCACAACCTCCGCCTCCTGGGTTCAGGCAATTCTCCTGCCTCAGCCTCCTGGTCTTTTTTTCTTTTTGAGACAGAGTCTTACCATGTTGCCCAGGCTGGAGTCCAGTGCTGTGATCTCTGCTCACTGTAACCTCTGCCTCCTGGGTTCAAGCAGTTTTCCTGCCTCACCCCCCAAGTAGCTGGGGGTTACAGGTGCACCTCACCACACTGGCAAATTTTTGTATTTTTGGTAGAGATGGGGTTTTGCCATGTTGGCCAGGCTGGTCTCAAATGCCTGACCTCAGGTGATCCTCCCACCTTGACCTCCCAAAGTGTTGGGATTATAGGCATGAGCAACCACACCCAATCTAGAACATTAATATTAACAAATATATTAAAATGGGAACAGTAATTATCTAGTGGTAGAAGGTGGAATTAGGAGTGTTTTTTTTCCCCTTCGTCCTGGTGCTATACTATCTGTTGTAAGTTCAAAAGAATTTAAAAATAAACTTGATGAATTGGAGTATGATATTCTTATTGAAACTTGTTAATAAAGTAGTAGTCTTGTGAATAAGTTTGGTTTTAATAGGAAGGTTATTAGAAAACTCTAATGAAATGTGTTTTCTTTTAAGGAAACTTACATGCTTGCTGTAACTTTGGATGAATGGAAAAAGAAACTGGAATCTCCCAACAGAGAAATTATTATTTTACACAATCCAAAGGTAAAACAAAGCATTTCTTTTGTTGGGATAAAAAGTTAATTGCACTATTAGGGAGAACTAAATTGGTTTATTTTACTAAACACTCTATGTCGGATAATGTTTATCAAATTTTATATTGAATTCACAGTTATGAAACTTAAAAACTTGTAGCCACTACTGTTATTTACCCAACTCAACTTATACAAAATAATTTTCTTAGGGAAATTATGCCACTGTAGAATAAGAAAATCACTGACATATTATGTGAGTGTGTCTTCTGTGTAGAAGGGTATTATTGACAGATCTGTTAGCCTAATATATTTTCAGGGTTTGAATTTCAAGCTGTATGAGTTGTATATCAAAACTCCAGTTCAGATTTGACTGTATGGTTTGAAAGACATTATTCTACACTTAAAAATGCATTGTGTAGAGATGACTGTATTGTAGAATATCTTTATTGCTCTGGTCTGTTCTGTTTAAGCTTATGGTGCATTACCAGCCAGTTGCAGGGTCTGATGAATGGGGTTCAACGCCCACAGAGCAAGGTCGACCAAGAACTGTGAAGAGAGGAGTTGAGAACATCTCTGTTGACATTCATTGTGGTAATGTTAATCATTTATTTTTTCTTATCTTCTGATATATTTGTTTACTCCTTAAATTGTGATGTTTTTCTGTGGATTTGGATTACCTCAAGGCTTAAAAATAATCTTTAATCATATGGGTTTATTCCAAGTTGAGATTAGCATCACTTCATTTACTAAGAATCATAATAGATGTAAAAATCTCTTTCAAAGCTGCTCAGTACGTATGGTAGGATGGGTAAAATTTGGCAATACTACCCAGGAAGTCACTAAATACAGATGAACTGATTTAGTCCTAATTCTAGGAAGTGTGATTCCACTTATTTGACTAGAAATTTCATTCTGGGTAACTCCTTGTCCTTGAAGATTTTCAGCTAAGGAAAACCATTTTTCAGTAGGACCTGATTGTCCACTGCCATGTAGGTGGGATCATTTATGGTTTTATAATATATTTAATTGAATTATAAAATTCCTTTTTTTTTTTGGAGAGGAGATGACTTGTCTCTTAGACAAAATCGTAGCTTTACTGTAATTTAAAAAGATGAGTTTAGGCCGGTCGAGGTGACTTGTGCCTGTAATCCCAGCACTTTGGGAGGCCGAGGTGGATGGATCACGAGGTCAAGAGATCAAGACCATCCTGGCCAACTTGGTGAAACCCTGTCTCTACTAAAAATGCAAAAATCAGCTGGGCGTGGTGGCACATGCCTGTAGTCCCAGCTTCTCAGGAGGCCGAGGCAGGAGAATCACTTGAACCTGGGAGGCAGAGGTTGCAGTGAGTTGAGATCGCGTCACTTGCACTCCCACTCCAGCCTGGCGACCTGGGGACAGAGAGTGACTCTATCTCAAAAAAAAAAAAAGAGTTTAAGATTTCAGGCTTTAGTGTTCTGCACATGTACCCCAGAACCAAAAGTGCAATTAAAAAAAAATATGTGTGTGTGTGTGTGTGTGTGTGTGTATATATATATATATATATATGTATAAAAAACTTCAGGCTTTAAAAACATCAGACATTGATAAAAGTGAAATATTAGATAAAAGTATTTTATCAGTGTTCAGTTGCCTGGATTCAATAACTGTACTGTGATTATGTAAGAGAATACACTTAGGAAATACACGGTACGATATTAAAGGGTTAAAGAGGTGTGGTGTATGCAGCCTGGTGATGTATTTGCAGTTACTCAAAAGTAAAAAGTTCTTTTTGTGTTATTTTTATTTATTTATTTATTTTTTTGAGATGGAATCTTATATTGTCACCCAGGCTGGAGTGCAGTGGCACGATCTCAGCTCACTGCAACCTCCGCCTCCCAGGTTCAAGCGATTGTCCCGCCTCAACCTCCCAAGTAGCTGGGATTACAGATGCCCACCACCACACCCAGCTAATTTTTTATAATTTTAGTAAAGACAGGGCTTCACTATATTGGCCAGCCTGGTCTCGAACTCCTGACCTCATGATTTGCCAGCCTTGATCTCTCAAAGTGCTGGGATTACAGGTGTGAGCCACTGCACCTGGCATATAAAAAACTTTTACAAACCTGGCTGGGCATGGTGGCTCATGCTTGTAATCCCAGCAGTTGGGGATGCCAAGGTAGAAGGATCACTTGAGCCCAGGAGTTCAAGAACAGCCTGGGTGATATGGTGAAACCCTGTCTCTGCCATGTGACATGCAAGAAAAAAAAAAAAGAAACCCCGTCTCTACAAAAAATACAAAATTAACTGGGCATGCTAGCACACATCTGTATGTAGTCTCAGCTACTTGGGAGGCTGAGGCAAGAGGATCACTTGAACCCACAAGTTTGAGGCTGCAGTGAGTGGTGATTGCACAACTGCACTCCAGCCTGGGCAACAGCGTGAGATCTCTTCTTAAAAAACCAAAAAAGTTTTTAAAACCTGAAAATAAAAATGAGTTTCTTTTTCAGAGATCAGAAAAAAGAAAAAAACCTGAAAAAAATTTTACAGACTTATTTCAAGATACATTAGAAACCAAGTAAAATCAGTGTATTTTTGCTAAGTACTTAAAGGACTATTTTGTATCTTTTAAATTATGTGTTCATATTTTAACTTGCTCATATTTATAATCTTTTCATAGTGAATGATACTAGAATACATGACTATACAGAATAATTTTCTTTTTAATTTCATTTATAGGAGAACCTTTACAAATAGATCACTTGGTTTTTGTAGTACATGGAATTGGACCAGCTTGTGATCTCCGCTTCCGAAGCATTGTACAGTGTGGTAGGTTTGCAAAGCATGTGAGATTAGATCATTTAAGGAGAATTTAATCCTTACTCTTGTGAGCTGAGGTAAAGCCTTGTCTTTGGTCTATTGTCTTAGCTGCATAAGAAGATTTTGAGTTAAAGACAGTTGGCAAGGTAGTAAAGCTTCTCAGCTTAGACCTGAAGTGCTAGGAATTTCCTAAGGCTAATAGTTTATACTCTTATAATATTCTTGAATGAACAAGCACTTAATCCCTATAAAGTTATTTTATGATATGATGGTCCTATTTCTACCTATTTCGAGTTTAAAGGGAACCATAAAGATGATAGGATTTAATAAATAACAGAAGCTTCAATCATTTTGTAATTCAAACTGTGATAAACCTCTTGATACTGCAGTTGGGGGATTTAAGTCATCAGTATAGCTAGATTTTGAAAGGTGTCCTCTAAAACCTGATAGTATTCAAAGTTTAATTGTTCCAATTAGGGTGTCTTATTCTACTGGCTAATGGTCCTAAACATAAACTAGTGTTGTGGAAGGTTGAGATTGATATGAATTTCAAACAGCAGCGTATTTTTTTCTTTAAAGTATTGGATGGTGCTTATTCATAAGAACCAGAAAGTAAGGATAGGAATTCAACTGCAAGACTGTTGATGTATGGTCATGTGATTTAAAAAAAATGGAAACCGTTCCCATGATGCTCATGTTTTGAAGTTAGCCTCCTTTTTTTTTTCCCTTTCCTTTTTGTTTTTTGAGACAGAGTTTCACTCTCTTTTTTTTTTTTGAGACGGAGTTTTGCTGTTGTTACCCAGGCTGGAGTGCAATGGCGCGATCTCAGCTCACCGCAACCTCCGCCTCCTGGGTTCAGGCAATTCTGATTCTCCTGCCTCGGCCTCCCGAGTAGCTGGGATTACAGGCATGCACCACCAAGCCCAGCTAATTTTTTGTATTTTTAGTAGAGATGGGGTTTCACCATGTTGACCAGGATGGTCTCGATCTCTTGACCTCGTGATCCACTCACCTTGGCCTCCCAAAGTGCTGGGATTACAGGCGTGAGCCACCGCGCCTTGCCCAGAGTTTCACTCTTATTGCTCAGGCTGGAGTGCAGTAGAGTGATCTTGGCCCACCCCAACCTTTGCCTCCTAGGTTAAGTGATTCTCCTGCTTCAGCCTCCTGAGTAGCTGGGATTACAGGTGGGCACTACCACACCTGGCTAATTTTATATTTTTAGTAGAGATGGGGTTTCTCCATGTTGGTCAGGCTGGTCTTGAACTCTTGACCTCAGGCGATTTGCCCACCTTGTCCTCCCAAAGTGCTGGGATTACAGGTGTGAGCCTCTGTACCCAGCCAGCCTTTTTTTTTTTTTTTTTTAAATAAATATACTTTCTTCTTCCTGAGACAGAGATCTTGCTCTGTCACCCAGGCTGGAGTGTAGTGGCATAATCTCAGCTCACTGCAACGTCTGCCTCCCAGGTTCAAGCAATTCTCCTGCCTCAGTTTCCCAAGTAGCTGCGATTACAGGTGCCTGCCACCATGCCTAGCTAATTTTTGTTTGTATAGTAGATGAGGGTTTTGCCATGTTAGCCAGGCTGGTCTCGAACTCCTGGCCTCATATGATCTGCTTACCTCAGCCTCCCAAAGTGCTGGGATTACAAGGCATGAGCCACTCCTCTCAGCCTGAAGTTAGCCTTCTTTTGATGAAATATTTTATGTGGTAAAAGCAAGTAGTTAGACCGGACGCGGTGGCTTACGCCTGTAACCCCAGCACTTTGGGATGTCGAGGCAGATCACCTGAGGTCAGGAGTTCAAGACCAGCCTGGCCAATATGGCAAAACCCCATCTCTACTAAAAATACAAAAATTAGCTGGGCGTGGTGGTATGCACCTGTAATCCCGGCTACTGTGGAGGCTGAGGCAGGATAATTGCTCAAACCTGGGAAGTGGAGGCTACAGTGAGGCGACGTCTCACCACTGCACTCCAGTGGGTGACAGAGCAGTACTCCATCTCAAAAAAAAAAAGTTGTTAAAGAAACATCTTTTCCTGTATGCATTTATAATTTTTCCTGAATACCACTTTATTTTTGATGGACGTTAATATGTGTTCTATGCAAATATAGTTAGAGTATAACTACATGACTTGTTACATCCTAATTCTACAGATTTGTACTTCATTGTGGATGCATAAATTAATTTTCTTTTCCAGTTAATGATTTTCGCAGTGTTTCCTTGAACTTGCTACAGACACATTTTAAGAAAGCCCAAGAAAATCAGCAGATTGGGAGGGTAGAATTTCTTCCAGTCAACTGGCACAGTCCTTTGCATTCTACTGGTGTGGATGTGTGAGTAATACTTTATAACTTTGAGTTGTTAGCTGTGATTGTATTTTCTGATTATTGCTATGCTTAGGGACATTTTTATGCCACAGTTGACTGAATATTTAAAATTTCTTACAGATATGCTCTTAAATGTTGATCAGTCCCTTGGTTTAATTAGCCCTGGTTAGGAGTAGAGAGCTGTGTGTATCTTCGGTGTGTACTGGCTCACTAATATTTACTATTATAGCTTTATTGTGTCTTTAGCATTAAAGCCAAATATTGCTATCTTCTCATAGCATATGACCATTTCCATCTGATGTCAAAAGCCAACCATACCCTAAGATGTACAAAGTATTTTTTTGTTCCTTTTGTCATTATATTTATTTATTGATCTATTTTATTTATTTATTTGAGGAATTAACAGTCTTTATTGGGCTCAGAGCAGGAGTCCATGGATCTTGAGGACCTCTGTGTGTTTGTCAGTTTTCTTCTCCACGTTCTTCTCGGCCTGTTTCTATAGCCTCCTGAGCTGTTTCTTCTTCTGGTAATGGATCTTGGCCTTCTCCTTTCTCTTCTCCTCCAGGGTGGCTGTCACTGCCTGGTACTTCCAGCCAATCTCATAAGCTTGCCGCCCCAGATAGGCAAACTTTCTTGTAGGCTTCAGGCACACAACCTTGAGGGCAGCAGGAACCACCATCCGCTTTTTCTCATCGTAGGGCAGTGGGATGCCATCAAACCTTAAGGCAGTCCAGGGTGGCCTGGCCTCCCTTGGTCTTCTGGGAAAGCATGCCTTGCACTGTTGGCCAGAAGATGCGGCTAGGGGCCTGGAAGTGGTAGGGGCCTTGGAAAGGGTTGGTGTTCATCTGCTTGCAGAGGAAAGCCAGATACTTCAACTCATTTCTGTAGAAATTTCTAGAAATGTTGATGCCCTCACAGCATACGACCACCACCTTCCTGCCCAGCAGTACCTGCTTACCCATGATGGCCTCCAGGCGGCCCAGGAGATGGTTTCGACCATCAAGCACCAGGACCTGCACCTCTACCATCTTCACTAGCCACCTGGGAAGGCTGTTATTATATTTAAATAGTATTTGTCCAAATTTAGAAAAAAGGAATTCTCAAATATTAAACTATTAGCATTTAAAACTTGAGCTCTAATTGGTACAGTGACTTTTAAGTGATAGCTTTCCTAAGGTACAAGCCTGTAGTTTTGTTTGTAAATTTTATGGTAATGACAGAGAAGGTTGCTTAAATTGAGGATATCTAGCTATGGGTCCTCCAGCAAGTAGTATGTTTCTAATATAGTTCTAGAATAGAACCAGGAGATGCAGGAAGTAGCATTGTTTCCATGCTGGTCTTGGAAATGAGTTTTCTGATTCTGTGTCTCTCAGTTCTCAGTACCCTATGATTTGAGTATATTCCATTTGCCAAACACTTCACTGTGGTGGAGTTTGAATTCTTTAATATTTGAGCAGATGCTAAGAGGTTACTAAGGGCACACAGCCCTTATAAATTGCAGAAGCAGTTGAGTACATGAGGAATCTTTCTGGGAATTTTAAGAAACCTTTAACTGGATGTTGATTTAGATTTTGTCAGCATAGTCTTCCTCTGACAGATATGAGTTCTGTTTGCTTTTAGCACATGGTATTCACACCTTTTTCTGCATTTAGAAATTGTGCATTGGGCCGGGCGCGGTGGCTCAAGCCTGTAATCCCAGCACTTTGGGAGGCCGAGGCGGGTGGATCACGAGGTGAAGAGATCGAGACCATCCTGGTCAACATGGTGAAACCCCATCTCTACTAAAAATACAAAAAATTAGCTGGGCATGGTGGGACATGCCTGTAATCCCAGCTACTCAGGAGGCTGAGGCAGGAGAATTGCCTGAACCCAGGAGGCGGAGGTTGCGGTGAGCAGAGACTCACCGCACTCCATTGCACTCCAGCCTGGGTAACAAGAGTGAAACTCCGTCTCAAAAAAAAAAAAAAAGAAATTGTGCATTGAGAGATGGAGCTAGCTGATCTCTTTATCTTTTGACATGTGATAAAAAAAAAAAAACCTTACTGCTGAGAATTCTGGGAAAAACCTTTTACATTTTTTGTTTTGTCTTTTTAGAAAACTTCTTTTATTAGAGAGAATTTTGTTGACAGAAGTAATATATATGATGAATCCTTGTGTATTGATTACCCAGCCCCAACAAGCCTCAACACATGGCTGGTTCTGCCTCATCCATATCTTCATACCCTATCTACTGCCCCTTCATCACCATATTATTTTTATCTTAGACATCTCGTAATTTCATCTGTATATGTTTCAGTTTGTACCTTTTTTTGTTGTTGTTGTAGTGCCGTGGTATGATCACAGCTCACTGCAGCCTGGACCTCCTCGGGCTCAGGTGATTCTCCTACCTCAGCCTCCCAAATACTGTAGGCACCACTCCCAGCTAATATTTCTATTTTTTGTAGAAATGGGCTTTTACCATGTTGGCCAAACTGGTCTTAAACTCCTGGTCTCAAGCAATCTGTTTGCCTTGGCCTCTGAAAGTGCTGGGATTACAGATGTTAGCCACAGCACCTGGCCTGAACAGTATATATTTATTTATTTTATTTATCTTATTTTATTTTAGAGACGGAGTCTTGCTCTGTTGCCCAGGCTGCACTGCAGTGGCATGATCTTGGCTCATTGCATCCTCCACCTCCTGGGTTCCAGTGATTCTCCTGCCTCGGCCTCCTGTGTGGCTGGTACTACAGGTGTGCGCCACCATGCTTGGCTAATTTTTGTATTTTTTTAGTAGAAATAGGGTTTCACCATATTGGCCAGCTGTTCTTGAACTCCTGACCTTGTGATCTGCCCGCCTCCGCCTCCCAAAGTGATAGTATTACAGATGTGAACCACTGCTCCCAGCCTGAACAGTATATTTTAAAGGACTTAAAAAACAAAGAACCGTAACACTATTATCACACTTAAAAATGTCTTAATATCATCAAATACCTAGTCACTGTTCAAATTTCCAGTTATCTATTATAATTTTCATATACCTATTTATAAAATTACAAACACCTGTTTTAAACTGGAATCCAAATAAAGTCCATACATTGTAATTAGTTGATATGCCTTTTATTTTAAGTCTCTCTTGGGCTGGGTGTGGTGGTTCACACCAGTAACCCCAGCACTTTGGGAAGCTGAGGCAGGTGGATCACCTGAAGTCAGGAGTTTGAGACCAGCCTGGCCAACATGGCAAAATCCCATCACTACTAAAAATACAAAAATTAGCTGGGTGTGGTGGCACATGCCTATAATTCCAGCTATTTGGGAGGCTGAGGCAGGAGAATTGCTTGAATCTGGGAGGCAGAAGTTACAGTAAGCCAAGATTGTGCCACTGCCCTCCAGCCTGGACAACAGAGCAAGACTGTTTAAAAAAAAAAGTCTCAATTTCTTGGATTACCTCTCTGTCTGCATCTATGGTTTTCTTGCAGTTAACATATAGAAGAAATGGGTTTGACTTGCAGGGTTTCTTACACTCTGAATTTTGCTGATCACATCGCTCTGGCTTGATTAAACATGTTGCTTTGTTCTGTTTATTTTATATTTTTGAGACTGAGTCTTGCTCTGTCGCCAGGCTGGAGTGCAGTGACACAATCTAGGCTCATTGCAACCTCTGACTTTTTGGTTCAAGCAATTCTTCTGCTTCAGCCTCCCAAGTAGCTGGGATTACAGGCACATGCCACCACGCCCAACTAATTTTTGCTATTTTTAGTAGAGATGGGGTTTCACCACATTGGCCAGGATGGTCTCA
Source organism: Callithrix jacchus (assembly GCF_049354715.1). Taxonomy (NCBI): domain Eukaryota; kingdom Metazoa; phylum Chordata; class Mammalia; order Primates; family Cebidae; genus Callithrix; species Callithrix jacchus. The sequence continues at coordinate 39,065,372 of NC_133514.1, forward strand.
ATCTCTTGACCTTGTGATCCAACCACCTCGATGTGCTGGGATTGCTGGTGTGAGCCACCGTGCCTGGCCCCTTCATCTTCTTTTTGTTTTTCCCTATGAATTGACAATTGTTTCTTATAAAATGTTTAAGCTTGAAGGCTTAAAATTGCAAGTGGCTATGAAATGTATTTAAAATTCCTGCTTAAATTATCTTTCCTTTTTTCAGAGATCTGCAGCGAATAACCCTGCCCAGCATTAACCGCCTCAGGCACTTCACCAATGACACGATTCTGGATGTCTTCTTCTACAATAGCCCCACCTACTGTCAGACTATTGTGGACACAGTTGCTTCTGAAATGAACCGAATATATACACTTTTTCTGCAGAGGAACCCTGATTTCAAAGGGGGTGTATCCATTGCTGGTCATAGTTTAGGTAACAAATGAATTCTCTGTGACAGGAGAAGACTGTCACATTTTGAAGACACCTGTTTTTGAAGCACAGTGTCTTTTATCAGTATGAAATTCAGAGGTTTGAAGTAGCCTATCATCAAGAAATTTGGAAGGGGTTGGAAGGGTGGTGGTAAATTGGAAGGAAAGACTGCTTCCTGTGTAGATTTGCTTACGTGTGTAATTGGCTTATGACTTTTTTGTATAACAGACAGCCATTTAGTGCTAATTCTTAGAAATTGTCCCTTCTTCTATTTTACTTATAGGTTCGCTTATATTGTTTGATATCCTAACAAATCAGAAAGATTCTTTGGGGGATATTGACAGTGAAAAGGTAATTTAGATGTTCAGATAGGTTTTTATGTAGTTTTCTTTAGTAAGGATTTATAGATTTTAGATTTATTTTTTGTTTTTAGCTGAGTTTAGTTGTGTGCCATGACATTATGTTTACACCCATTTTAACAGACTTTTAATTATCTCTGTCATTCTTGGATGATAGAAGCAAGATAGTAATATGCTTCTACAAATAATAATTGTTATATTCTAAAATAACCATAGGTATCTTATTTTGTGTGTGTGAATATGCACTGCTGGCTGGACGTGGTGGCTCACGCCTGTAATCCCAGCACTTTGGGAGGCCGAGGCGGGCGGATCACCTGAGGTCAGGAGTTCCAGACCAGCTTGGCCAACATGGTGAAACCCCATCTCTACTAAAAATACAAAAATTAGCAAGGCATGGTGGTGCATACCTGTAATCCCAGCTACTTTTGCTTGAACCTGGGAGACGGAGGTTGCATTGAGCCGACATCATGTGCCTCTGCACTCCAGCCTGGGCAACAGAGTGAGACTCCGTCTCAATCAGTCAATCAATAAGCACTGCTGATCTGTTAATAGAGTTACAGAATCATTGAGCTAAATGAAGTTTGCTTATGAACAAATGAATGAATTGGCTACAAATTGATATGATTTATAGAAACTGTTCAAAAGTATTTGGGGACTTGATTAAACATTATTTTAGTAAAAAGTCCTATGACTACGTGTTACCTATAGGATTGATTTGGTACTTAGCATATATTATTTTATATTTTTTAAATCTTTTTGTATAAGTGTGCTGTTTCTCCTGTTGGATCATGAGTTCTTCCAGAGCAGAACTTTTGTCTTTGACTGTTTTATTACTTAAGCACTGTTTCCCTAATTTCTTAAGCACTGAGCTCCCTTAAAACTCAGCAAATGTTTGTTGATGATGAGTATTTTGCTCATTTCTTTAAAAACATATTTTTAGTTGAAGTTGCAAAACTTTGGACCTCTTAATTTATATCTTGCATAAATGACAGTTTCTTAAAGTCAAGATACTTTGCTGTGGAAATCTATGTATTTCTTTACCATAAAATAGTATTAATAAAGGGAACTAAATAAATTTCAAGAATATAAGCTTTATAATTTAATTTTAGGATTCGCTAAATATTGTAATGGATCAAGGAGATACACCATCCATAGAGGAAGATTTGAAGAAACTTCATCTCTCTGAATTCTTTGATATCTTTAAGAAGGAGAAAGTAGATAAGGAAGCTCTGGTAAAAATGATCTTTTAAAACTTTATGCCATTTTCAGTATTTTTATTGTTTATCTTCATGTTTACTAAAAGCCTACCCTTTAGATACTTTTTAGTCATAAATACTTTATTATTAATAATGTTCTTTAGTGTTATTTATCTGCTTTTTGTCATATCAAGTGACCTCTGCTTTATGGAAGTCCACAGTTCAAATGGCCATGTTGATAATCGTAGAGCAGTGGAGCAGACTAACCAGTACAGCTCACAGAAAACATGATTGCAAGAACAAACACCTAAACTAACAGCTATTCCAACTCTAATTTTCTGTTGTACTTTCAAGAGCTCTACAGTTATTTGCATGTTTATTTTTAATTTTTTAATTTTTGATGGAGTGTCACTCTGTTGCCCTCGCTGGAGTGCAATGGCACGATCTTTGGCTTACTGTACTGTCCACCTCCTGGGTTCAAACAATTCTTCTGCCTTAGCCTCCCGAGTAGCTGGGATTACAGGTGCCTGCCACCACACCTGGCTAATTTTTGTATTTTTAGTAGAGATGGGGTTTTACCATATTGGCCAAGCTGGTCTCTTGGCCAAGCTGGTCTCGAGCTCCTGACCTCGATATCTGCCCGCCTTGGCCTTTCAAAGTAGGATTACAGGCGTGAGCCACCACACCCAGCCTGCTTGTTTGTTTTTTCCCACTTTTTTTGTGCCTTTTTCTGATTTGTGATACATTCACTCATTTAACAGATATTTAGTAAAGCTTACTATACCAAGTACTGGATAGACTGGTACATTAGATATGGTCTCTGACCTCATAATGTTAATAGTTTAGTGGGGAATCACACACATCATTGGATTATGATAAGAACTAAGTAGGAAAAGTACACCATGTTATAAGAATTAACCTGGTGTCAGAAAGTGCAGGAAGTCTTCCCTAAATATGAGTGACACTTGAGATCTTGATTGTTAGTCTGTTCCATACTTGTGTGTTTGCTATTTGTTCTCAGTGCTTTCATTCATGAGCAGGAGTACAATTCTTGTCAGGCATGTGATATCTAAGTCAATATAGAAATCAAGGAAGATTTTTATGTCCCAAAGTCCTTAGAATGCCAACTTCTCTAGGTTTTTTTTTTTTTTTTTTGACAATAACACAATGTTGTCTGTATTATTGTAACATTGATAAGTATTGATATTTTCTATTTTAGGCTGTTTCATGAATAAAACGGGCCTTTTTCTCTGGAAGTTATTAATGATATTTTACTGCTAGAGACAGGCAACAACAGAGTGCCTACGTGTTATTCCTCTTACGCTATGGGATTGATTTTATTTTGTCTAGAAATAAGAAAGACTTGGTTTTCTATGCTTAGGCTTTATGTACAGACAGAGATCTTCAGGAAATGGGAATTCCTTTAGGACCAAGGAAGAAGATATTAAACTATTTCAGCACCAGAAAAAACTCAGTGGTATGTACCTAATACAACTTGTTGGACTAAGCAATTCTTTGATATCCATAGTGTATTCTTGTGCTTTGTAAGATGTTTATTCTGGGGAGCTAAGCAGTTTTTTGGTAATTGATCTTTGGTGTGCTCTCTCTCTTTTTTTTTTTTTTTTTTGAGATGGAGTCTCACTCTGTCACCTAGATGAGTACAGTGGTGTGATCTCAGCTCACTGCACCCTCTGCCTCCCAGGTTCAAGCACTTCTTCTGCCTCAGCCTCTGAGTAGCTGGAACTACAGGTGCCTGCCACCATGCCTGGCTGATTTTTCTATTTTTCATAGAGATGGGGTTTCACCATATTGGCCAGGCTGGTCTCAAACTCCTGACCTTGTCATCCACCTGCCTCTGCCTCCCAAAGTGTTTGGATTACAGGCGTGAGCCACTGCACCCTGTGGCCAATCTTTGGCTCTCTTTTTAGAAATTAAACACAGTTTGTTTTTTACATCCTTTTTTTTTTTTTTAAATGAAGTCTCACTCTGTTGCCCAGGCTATTGTACAATGGGGCAATCTTGGCTCACTGCATCCTCCACCTCCTGAGTTCGAGGGATTCTCCTGCCTCAGCCTCTTGAGTAGCTGAGATTCCAGGCACACACCACCATGTCTAGCTAACTTTTTGTATTTTTAGTAGAGATGGGCTTTCACTATGTTGGCCTGCTAGTCTTGAACTCCTGACCTCAGGTGACCCACCTGCCTCAGCCTCCCAAAGTGCTGGGATTACAGATGTGAATCACCACTCCTGGCTCTTCCTTTTTTTATATCCTTAAAAGTATTATTAGCTTCAGAAATCATCTTTCCTCTGAGATTCTCCTACCATATATTTATTTATTTTGCTTTTTTCTTTTCATGAGAGCTTTACTGATACATAATCCACATCACATACCATAAAATTCACCCTTTTAAAGTTTACGATTTAATGGTTTTTAGTATATTCATAGAGTTATGTATCTATTACCACCGTCCAATTCCAGCACATTTCCATTCTCTCAGGGAAACCCCATACCCATTTGCTGTCACCCCCCCATTGTGCTCTTCCCCCAGCCTCTGCTAACCACTAATCTACTTTCTGTTTCTACAGATTTGCTTATTTTGGACATTCCATATAAATGGGGTTGTATGATATGTGGCCTTTTGTGAATGGCGTCTTTCACTTAGCATAATGTTCTCAAGTTGACCTATGTTGTAACAGTACTTCCACTTTGGTTTTTCTGGTCACTGAATTCCTTTTTGTATCTTAGTAGTTCTTTTTTTTTTTGGAACAGAGGCTTGCTCTGTTGCCCAGGCTGGAGTGCAGTTGTACAACCTTGGTTCATTTGCAACCTCCACCTCCTGGGTTCAAGTGATTCTCCTGCTTCAGCTTCCTGAGTAGCTGGGATTACAGGTATACGACACCACGCCAAGATGATTTTTGTATTTTTAGTAGAGATGGGGTTTCACCATGTTGGCCAGGCTGGTCTTGAGCTCCTGACCTCAAGTGATCTGCCCACCTCAGCCTCCCAAAGTTCTGGGAATACAGGCATAAGCCGCCATGCCCGACCAGTAGTTAGTTCTTTTCCAACTTTTTACAGGTGGCTCAGTCCTTTTTTTAAGACTCAGTTCTTGGCCCAGTCTGTGTATTGTATTCTACACCCATAGACATCCTACTTGCCTTGATTGCAGAGGCACACTGCTTAATAGAACTCTAGTGATTCTCAGCATTATCTTCCCACAGTGCCCTGCTATTGTTTTCTCTTATGGTTGTTGCCTAAAGTTTCAACTGCTGCTGAAATGGCTGTATACAACTTTCATCATTTTAGAGCATGTAGGAATGTCAGTTAACAATTTCAGGGAATGGTTTAATGTTGTTTTCTGAGGGAATCTTCCTAGAATTTTTGGCTGCCATTTCAGAACTTTCCCAAGCAACCTTTCAAACCAGTAGAAAACTATATAATCCTTTGACTATGCTTTTACTATATAGTAGCTCCCCATAACTTTTTTTTTTAAATAGTGACTATGTTGCCCAGGTTGGACTTGGACTCTTGGGCTTAAACAATCCTCGTCCCTCAGCATCCTCAGTAGCTGGGACTACAGGTGCATGCTGCCATGTCCAGTTTCTCCACATAACTATTTTTTATTTTTTAGGGTATTAATAGACCAGCCCCACAGTCTGCTTCAGGGGCAAACATCGGCAAAGAATCTGAGTTCTGCAGTAGGAGTAGTACTAGAAATGATGACTATCTGGATGTTGGCATTGGGCAGGTAACTAATTCTCTTTGATCATTTTATCACCTGCTATTGGTATGGTAGAAACAGATGTAACTTTTATTATTAATAAGAGATGGTTTTATTTTCCTTCTTCGAGGTGTCTGTGAAATACCCTCGGCTCATCTATAAACCAGAAATATTCTTTGCCTTTGGATCTCCCATTGGAATGTTCCTTACTGTCCGAGGACTAAAAAGGATTGATCCCAACTACAGATTTCCAACATGCAAAGGTTTCTTCAATATTTACCACCCTGTAAGCATTGTATAGCCATTGTGGTTTTACTTAAGTATTAGGGCTTACGTAAAGAGCATACGATTTTCTGTTGTGTTAATTTGTTTTTTTTCCTGTTACATTCTCTAGCAATGAGACAACTTATAATAGTATTGCTTTGGAAGTTATGGGGAAGTACTGTACATTTTTAAAAAATGAACTTATTATTCTTAAAATATATAGTTCTGGTTGCGCATGGTGGCACAACCAGATACTTATAATCCTAGCACTTTGGGAGGCCGAGGCAGGAGGATTGCTTGAGCCCAGGAGTTGAAGGTTGTAGTGAGCCATGGTTTTACCACTGCACTTCAGCCTGGGTGACAGAGCGAGAAAAAAAAAAAAAAAGATTATATAGTTTCCAGATTTTCTGTGTTCAGCAGAGGTAAATGTAGCTCTTGTTTTTTCTATGTAGTTTGATCCTGTGGCCTATAGGATTGAACCAATGGTAGTCCCAGGAGTGGAATTTGATCCAATGCTGATCCCACATCATAAAGGCAGGAAGCGGATGCACTTAGGTAAGCCTGAGCATAGAACTTGATAATTCTAGACCTTTTGGCCAGTGCAAAGGGCGTCATTCACTCTGTTCAGCTGTGCTGGACCCTAAACTCTTTGTAAATCATTTAATGTTCTTTATGTGTTTCAGAACTGAGAGAGGGCTTGACCAGGATGAGTATGGACCTTAAGAACAACTTGCTAGGTTCGCTGCGGATGGCCTGGAAGTCTTTTACCAGAGCTCCATACCCTGCCTTACAAGCTTCAGAAACTGCAGAAGAAACTGAAGCAGAACCTGAATCAACTTCAGAGAAGTCTAGTGGTCAGTGACACTGTACACACTGACCAGCTGCCAGATAAGAGGGATGCCATGGTGTGGCATTTTTCATAGTTAATTTCACAGTTAAAATCACATTCTTTTGCTTTAATTTTCAACTTCAAAGAGCTCTATCCCTGCTTTCATTTAGTATAAACCCAAGGCAGATGACCTAGCTATAAAAGGTACAGTAATGAGATGTGTTGAGCAAAAGCAAAAAAGAGGATTGGACAAAATTAGTGTGACCTGAGAAGGAGCTTTAAGGAGATTGAGAGGAGGAAGATGGGAGAGCGCTATCTGAACGGAAAGTAGCTGATTCTGCAGTAAACTTGGAGTGTGAGGAGAACTTAACAGGATAACCCTGAAGGCCAAAAGGTTTTAGATTCTTACTATGGTTTTTCCATATCCAGATGTTAACACAGAAGAGACCTCTGTGGTAGTTAAAGAAGAAGTCCTGCCTATCAATGTGGGGATGCTAAATGGAGGCCAACGCATTGACTATGTGCTACAGGAGAAGCCTATTGAAAGTTTTAATGAGTATTTATTTGCTTTACAAAGCCATCTGTGCTACTGGTAAGTGTTGTTTATTTTTGTTTCTGTTTTGTTTATCTGTTTCATAGATATTTGATAGATGTAGAAAAAGGAGGATAGATGTTGGCTGGGTCAGGCTTGCAATTTCAGCACTTTGGGAGGCCAAGGTGGAGGACTGGTTGAGTTCAGGAGTTCGAGACCAGCCTGGGCAACATAGCAAGACCTTATCTCTACAAAAAACAAAGTAGCGGGGCATGGTGGTATGCGCCTGTAGTCCCAGCTACTCAGGAGGCTGAGGCAGGAGGCTTATTTGAGCCCAGGAGCTCGAGGCTGCAGTGAGCTATGATCACACCACTGCACCCTAGCCTGGGTGACAGAGCAAGACCCTGTCTCAAAAAAAAAAAAAAAAAAGGATAGACCTGTGTACCTTTGGGATTAAAATTACTTCTCATTTTAGACAGCACAATCATGCCATTTCAAGAATCTAGTTTAAACACACCGTTGTTTTATTTTGCAGCTGGGTAGAACATGGATGAGGCTAATGATGCCAACAACCATAAGTTTAGTTAGCTTGGTGTTAAAAATGTGTCTTTCGGCCATTTAGGTACATATGAGTGAACTGGAACAAGGACCATTACTGTTGTTGGAAGTATTAAAGCGACCCCATTTGAAAGCATTTATGGTAGCTAGATCAGAATTATTATTATTGTATCATTATTTGAGTCAGGGTCTTGCTGTATCACCCAGGCTGGAAGGCAGTGGCATGCTCATGGTTCACTGCAGCCCTGACCTCCTGGGCTCAAGTGATCCTCCCAACTCAGTCTCTCCCTAGTTAGTAGGATGGCAGTTGTGCACCACTATGCCCAGCTAATTTTTGTAATTTTTTTTTTTTTTTTTGAGACGGAGTCTTGCTCTGTTGCCAGGCTGGAGTGCAGTGGCGCGATCTCAGCTCACTGCAACCTCCACTTCCCAGGTTCAAGTGACTTTCCTGCCACAGCCTCCCTAGTAGCTGGGATTACAGGTGTCCACTATGATGCCCGGCTAATTTTTGTATTTTTAGTAGAGATGGGGTTTCACTGTGTTGGCCAGGATGATTTCAGTCTCTTGACTTTGTGATCCCCTCATCTTGGCCTCCCAAAGTGCTGGGATTACAGGCATGAGCCACCACACCTGGCCAATTTTTGTTAATTTTTGTAGAGACAGGGTTTCTCCATGTTGGCCAGGCTGGTCTCAGACATCAAGCAATCAACCTGCCCTGGCCTTCCAAAGTGCTGGAATTACAGGCATGAGCCACCATGCCTGGACAGAATTATTATTATTATTATTATTATTACTTGAGAGGGAGTTTTGCTCTTGTTGCCCAGGCTGGAGTGCAGTGGCACGATCTTGGTTAACTGCAACCTCCATCTCTGGGTACAAGCAATTCTTCTTGTCTCAGCCTCCCGAGAACCTGGGACTACAGGTGCGTGCCACCACACCCGGCTAATTTTTGTATTTTTAGTAGAGACAGGGTTTCACCATGTTGGTCAGGCTGGTCTCAAACTCCTGACCTTGTGATCTGCCCACTTCAGTGTCGCGAAGTGCTGGGATTACAGGCGTGAGCCACCGTGCCCAGCCAGAATAATTATTAAATATAATTGGTTACCTGATGGATTGTGGAATGGGTTAAAGACACTTACTGAAATTCAGGCCAGGTATGATGGCTCATGCCTATCATCCCAGCACTTTGGGAGGCCGAGGAAGGATGATTGCTTGAGGCCAGGTATTAAAGGCTGCAGTGAGTAATGAGCCTGAGTGACAGAGTGAGACCATGTCTGAAAAAACAAATAGTATAAAAGAATACCAATTAATTACTAAAGAATTAAGAAAAACATAAAGAAAAATAAAGCAAGGAAAATAGGATGGGTCAGAGGTAAGTGTTTTAAAATGAAAGCTCAGACCAGCCTAGCCAACGTGGCGAAATCCCATCTCTACTAAACGTACAGTTAGCTGGGTGTGGTGGTGCTTGCCTGTAGACCCAGCTACTAGGGAGACTGAGACAGGACAATTGTTTGAACCCAGGAGGCAGAGGTGCAGTGAGGTGAGATTGCGCCACTGGACTCCAGCCTGGGTGACTGAGAGAGACTCTGTCTCAAAAAAAGAGAAAGCTCAAGGGTCCTAATAATTTTTCTTTTGAATTCTGATAAGGAATTATCATCTGATGTAATCACTATCATTTGTATATAATAAATACAATAGAGGCCATGACATAAAATCAAAGTGCAGTTCATTAAAAGCAATCTTGTAAGGGGCTAAAATAATGCTAAGAATGATCTTTGCTGATCGGGCTTGATAGAAGAGTTCTTTTAATATTTCTGTGTGGGCAGTACATTTATATGGTTTGAAATTCAAATAAAGATAATGAAAAGCCTCTTTTTTATTTTGTTCCTTGCGAACTAGTTTCTTCCCCATATACAACTAATGTAAGATATCTTCCAGCCATCTATTTTATGCCTCCATAATAAATATATGTGTGTGAATATATTCTTTCCCTTCTTTTAAAAATATAGATAGTATCATATTAAAGGCAATGTACTGTGCCTTGTTTTTTCTACTAGTATACATTGGCATTTTTTAACCCTTATATGTAGTTTCCCATTTTTTTATCTGCATAGTCTTCCATTGTCTAAATACACCATAATTTATGTATCCAGTTCTCTACTTGTGGACTTTGAAGTTTCCTTTTCCTTTACACACACCTTGTGTGTTAATTTTAAATCTTTGCCAATTTGTTGGGTCAAAAATCTACATTATACTCCACATATTTAAATAATACACATTTGATGAGTTTTGACATGCATATACCTGTGAAGCCATCACCACAATCAACTTAATGAACATATTCTTCACTCTAACAAGTTTTCTTGTTTCTTTGTAATCCCTCCCTTTTCTTTTCACCGCTCTTCCTAATTTCCAGGGAGCCACTGGTCTGTTCTGTCACTATAGATGTGTTTGCTTATGACTTGTATTTGGAATCATACAGTGTGTGTTTGTGTTTGTGTGTGTGTGTGTGTGTGTGTGTGTATATTTTTTTTTTTTTTGAGACAGAGTCTTGTTCTGTCATCTAGGCTGGAGTGCAGTGACACAATCATAGCTCACTGTTGCCTAGATCTCTGGGCTCAAGGGATCCTCCCATCCCAACCTCCTGAATAGCTGGGACTGCAGGCATGTGCCACTGGGCCTGCCTAATTTTTGTTTTTAATTTGTTTTTGTAGAGATGGTGTCTCACTATGTTGCCCCCATTGGTGTCAAACTCCTGGCTTCAGGCATTCCTCTTGCTTTGGCCTCCCAAGCTGTTGGGATTATAGATGTGATCTCAAAATAACATAATTATTTTGAGATTCATTCATGTTGTGTATATCAATAGTTTGTTCCTTTTTATTGCTGAGTAGTATTCCTTTATATGGATATATCACAGTTTATCCATTCACCTGTTGATGGATATTTGGATAGTTTCCAGTTTTGGCTATTAACGAACAAAGCTGCCAGGAACATTCATGTATAAGACTTTGCGTGGACATATTCTTTAATTTCACTTGGGTAAATACTTAGGAACAGAATGGGTGGATGCCATATGGAAATGTATCTTTAAAAGAAAATGCTGAACTGTTTTGTCACCAGCAGATTACATCTCCATCAGCAATGTTTGAGAGTTCCAGTTGCTCCACATCAACATTTTTTTTTTGAGAGAGAGTCTCACTCATCTATAATCACCCAGGCTGGAAGCTAATTTTTACATATGGCTATCCAGCTATTCTAGCAGCATTTGTTGAAATGTTTATCCAGATGAAGTAACTATTGAATTGCCTTGATACCATGGTAAAAATCAATTGACCTTATATATGTGTTTCTGTTTCTGGACTTTATTCTGGACTATTTGACATCCTGGCATCTCTTTGTCTTGATGCCAGGAAAACACTTAAGGTAGTTTTATAAGTCTCAAAATCAGGTAGCACGAGACTCCCAATTTTGTTCTTATTCAAAGTTATTTTGGCTATTGTAGGTCTGTTGTATTTCCACATATGGTTTAGAATCAGCTTCTTAATTTCTACGAAGATGTTTGCTGCGACTTTGTGGTTGCTCTTTATCAAGATCAATTTTATCTATAAATGAACGTAGATTGCATTTTATTTCTAGAGAATCAACATTTTAATAATATTGAATCTTCTGGTCCATGAACATGGTATTTTTCAGTTTATGTAGGTGGTCTCTAAGTTCTCTCAGCAGTGTTTTATAGTTTTCATTATATGTACTGTGCACAGTTACAGTTTTACTTTTCTTTTGTAATTTTTAAATTGGAGATGAGGTCTTGCTATGTTGCACAGGCTGTTCTCAGACTCATGGCCTCCAGTGTTTCTCCCACTTTGGCCTCCCAAAGTGCTGGGATTATAAGTGTGAGCCACAGTAGCCCACCACACAGTGCATTTTAAAATTCCTATTAAGAATAGGTTGAACATCTTAACATTTACTAAGGGCTATTTTTATTTCCTTTTCTGGGAGTTATCTATACTCCTTACTCCCCTTTATATTGAAATGTTGACTTTTTTTGTATTGATAGTCTGTAATATGAGTTACAGATAACTTTTCCCCATTTTGTCTTTTGATATTGCTTATGTTGGTTTTTGGTGAGTAAAAAATTTTTATTTATTTTTATTTTTGAGATGGAGTCTTAGTTCATCACCCAGGCTGGAGTGGAATGACAGAATCTTGGCTCACTGCAACCTCGCCTCCAGGGTTCAAGCGATTCCTCTGCCTCAGCTTCCTGAGTAGCTAGGATTATAGGCATGTACCACCATGCCCAGCTAATTTTTATATTTTTATTATTTATTTATTATTATTTTTTGTAATTTTTATATTTTTAGTAAAGACAGGGTTTCACCATGTTGGTCAGACTGGTCTCAAACTCCTGACCTCAGGTGATCCGCCCGCTCCTTCCTCCCAAAGTGCTGGGATTGCAGGCATGAGCCACTGCAGCGAGTCAAATTTTTTATTTTTATGTAATCAAATTTCTTGACATTTGCTTTTTGGTTTCTGGAATTTGTGTCATACTTAGATCTTCCTTACTTTCCAAAAAAATTTCTTACACAGTATTTTCTTTCTTTCTTTCTTTTTTTTTTTTTTTGAGTTGGAGTTTTGCTCTTGTTGCCTAGACTGGAATGCAATGGTGTGATCTCGGCTCACTGCAACCTCTGCCTCCTGGGTTCAAATGATTATCCTGCCTCAGCGTCCCAAGTAGCTGAGATTACAGGTGTGCATCACTACACCTGGCTAATTTTGTCTTTTTAGTAGAGACAAGGTATCACCATGTTGGTCAGGCTGGTCTCAAACTCCTGACCTCAAGTGATCCACCCGTCTCGGCCTCCCAAATGCTGGGATTATAGGTGTGAGCCACTGCACCCGGCATCACAGTATATTTTGGTGACGGAGTTTCATTCTTGTTGCCTAGGCTGGAGTGCAGTGGTGTAATCTTGGCTCATTGCAACCTCTGTCTCTTGGGTTCAGGCGATTTTTCTGCCTCAGCCTCCTGAGTAGCTGGGATTACAGGCATGTGCCACCATGCCTGGATAATTTTGTATTTTTAGTAGAGACAGGGTTTCTCCATGTTGGTCAGACTGGTGTCGAACACCTGACTTTGCCCTCCTAAAGTGCTGGGATTATAGGTGTGAGCCACCACACCTGGCCTGTATTCTTTTATATACATACATATATAAGAATATATATACTTATATATACATACACATATATATGTATATAAAAGAATACTTATATAAGTATATATATTCATATATATATATATATTTTAGAAGCAGGATTTTGCCATATTGCCTAGGCTGGAATGCAGTGGCTTTTCAGAGGCATAATCTTAGTGCCCTAGACCCTTGAATTCCTGGGCTCAAGCAATCCTCTTACATTGGCCTCCTGAGTAGCTGAGACTGCAGGTATACAACACCATGCCTGGCTATTCTAATATTTTATCATCTCATTTCTTTTTTTTTTTTTGAGATGGAGTTTCGCTCTTGTTACCCAGGCTGGAGTGCAATGGCGCGATCTCGGCTCACCGCAACCTCCGCCTCCTGGGTTCAGGCAATTCTCCTGTCTCAGCCTCCCGAGTAGCTGGGATTACAGGCATGCGCCACCTTGCCCAGCTAATTTTTTGTATTTTTAGTAGAGACGGGGTTTCACCATGTTGACCAGGATGGTCTCGATCTCTTGACCTCATGATCCACCCGTCTCTGCCTCCCAAAGTGCTGGGATTACAGGCTTGAGCCACCGCGCCCGGCCTATCATCTCATTTTTACCTATAAATCTTTGATACAGATTCAGGTCCTTCATGTCTCAACACTATTAATAGATTTGAGGTTATAACTTAATTAAATTCTTTTTTTTTGTTTTTGAGACAGAGTCTCACTCTGTTGCCCAGGCTGAAGTGCAGTAGTACGATCGAGGCTCACTGCAACCTCCTCTTCCTGGGTTCAAGTGATTCTTCTGCCTCAGCTTCTTGAGTAGCTGGGAGTATAGGTGTGTGCCATCATGCCCAGCTATTTTTTGTATTTTTAGTAGAGATAGAGTCTCACTGTGTTGGCCAGGCTGGTCTCGAACTCCTGACCTCAGGTGATCTGCCTGCCTTGACTCCCAGAGTGCTAGGATTATAGGTGTGAGCCACTGTGCCTGGCAACTTAATTAAGTTTCTATTCATAATTGGGACTGTTTCTCAGCTTTTATTATTTATTCATCTGCTTATTTATGTACCATTTTAATATCTGATAGAGCTAATTCCCACTTGTTGATATAGGAATCTCTTAAGCTGGGGTCGGTGTATATGGAGTCTGTGGGAGATGGGGGATGTATATGAATCTAGTGAAATATAGGTTTATAGTTGTGGTTACATTGTGATTCTTTCTGGGGAGAAATCCATAATTTCATTAGATTCTCAAAAGGATGCATGACTCAATAAATGTTGAACCACAGATTTAGAAGAATGTTAGAGCCTTATATCCTTAAGACAGTCCCTCATGAATGTTATCTTTGGTAATCAAATTTTGTTAAAACTGTAGATATAAGAAATTGTGCATACATAAAATAACCTGGAAAATGCATGAGAAATTGATAACATTGATTGTCAGATGATGAACTGGTGGTGGTTCAGGAACAAAGGTGGGAGGGAGACTTCATTTCTTTCTTACGTTTTTGGAATTTGGAACAATATGATTGATTGTATTACCTTTTCCAAAAAGTGCATAATATTTTAAAAATTAAGGTGACCAACTGGATAACTCTTCAGTAGTATCTCTAGAATTATTTCTGTGGAAAAAGAATAGTTCTTGGTTACTTTCTGGCTTTTTTTTTTTTTTTTTTTCAGATGGAGTCTCACTCTGTCACCCAGGCTGGAATGCGGTGGTGCAGTCTTGGCTCACTGCAACCTTCACCTCTTGCCACCACACCTGGCTATTTTTTTTCTTTTTTTTTTTTTTGAGATGGAGTTTTGCCCTCTTGCCCAGGCTGGAGTGAAATGGCATGATCTTCGCTCACTACACCCCTCTGCCTCCCGAATAGCTGGGCCTACATACCACCATGCCTGGCTAATTTTTGTATTTTTAGTAGGGGTGGGGTTTCACCATACTGGCTAGACTGTTCTCGAACTCCTGACCTCGTGATCCACCCACCTTGGTCTCCCAAAGTGCTGAGATTACAATCGTGAGCCACCGTGCCTGGCCCTAGTTTTTGTATTTTTAGTGGAAACAGGTTTCACCATGTTGGCCAGGCTAGCTCAAACTCCTGACCTTTAGTGATTTGCCCACCTCAGCCTCCCAGATTGCTAGGATTACAGGCATGAGCCACTGTACCCAGCCTCTCTTACTAGTTTTTTTATAATACTAGACTTAATGCTAGAGTTCTTTGCCAGGTCACCTTCCAAACCACTGCCAATTACGTTACCTCGGTATCTCATTTCTTTGGAGAAGTAAAAAACTTGCAAAATGGCTGTATGGATTAAATAATATATGTAAAACATTTGGCACAAATGTTAGTTCCTTTTCTCAATATAATTTTTTCTTTATAGGGAGTCTGAAGATACAGTATTGCTGGTCCTCAAAGAGATCTACCAAACCCAGGGTATCTTCCTTGATCAGCCTTTACAGTAAAAGTCACCCATCTATGGCTGCTTAATGTAAGTTTTAAAATGTCATGTATGCAGTGTAATTCTTACATGTTAACAGATTATAACGAACTATAGAGCCTCAGGCTGTTTATAAATATACTGTTACCTATCACCAGGATCTAGGCTGCTATTCATTTTTAGAAGGACTCGTAGAAATTCATGGGGGGAAAAAGTCTGTTTTCCTAGAGATTTTGTCCAATGACACCTGTCATTTTTTAGTATCTAAACTCAGAATCTTAATGGTTCTGATTAAGAATTACCATGGCAACAGTTATGATTTTAATTACAAACTGCCCATCTGAGATATAAATTACTCAGCTTTTTAGATGTTAAACTATACAGTCTGTATATTTGACTCTGGCATTCTCTGTGGTTGCCTTCCAGTTGTGACTGCAGCTCTTCTCCCACTCTCTTCCCTAGATGGACATTGAGGGATCCTTCCCCAGAAAATCCACCTGTTTGTTGCTGCAATTTTCCCCTCCTCAGCTGCGTCATTTCCTGCATGTTGCCTGCCACTTACTCACCACTGGGGTCTTTGGAAGATAATCTTCTTCTTTGGAAATGAATGGAAAAGCAAAAGGAATACCCTGCTACTTTTAACCATTGGCTTCATATAAACACTTGCCATCTTTTCTTTATAGCTGGGGGTGGTTTGTATCTTTAATTCTTTGATGGTAGTTTATTAGGTGCCACAGTTTATTGATTAGTTCTTGATGTAAAGCCTATTTTGGGTTTGATTTGTTTTGAGTGAAGTAGACATTTTTTAAAGGAATCTATTGCTTATCTTTAGAAAATGTTCTAGTTTGGAAACAGATTCTTGAGATTTAGAAGGCATTTTAGAGTACTCTCATCTCTTGTTTGTCTTGAACTGAAGGCTAAGTCTCAGTCGATATGGAAAATGGCTTTTGAGTGATTTATTTTTGAACTAGCATTTCTTTCCTATGTGTACTGTATGAAGGAGGACTAGGATGTAGCTTTAAGGAATTGTTTACTCTCAGAACTGACTGACACACTTATTGCTAGAAATTACTGATGTTCATTGTTTTTGCAATTGTTTGAGCTGCTTTGAGTCTAAAGTTGACAAGTTCATGTTAAGTGCATCTTTATAAAGCAAAGATGTTATATATTGTAGGCCTCCCTTTTATATTTGATAGAAGTAATTTGATAATAGCTTCTATTGTTATGTTGAGAGTAGTTATAAAAGCTGATGAACCTGAAATTATGTAGCCTTTACAGGCTGCTTAGGTTCTAAATAAATCTCTCAGTGTTGCCTTTATGGTGAAACAATTTGTCACCTGCCCTTTCTTTTTTTTTTTATTTTTGAGACGGAGTTTTGTTCTTGTTGCCCAGGCTGGAGTGCAATGGCGCGATCTCGGCTCACTGCAACCTCCGCCTCCCAGGTTCAAGCGATTCTTCTGCCTTAGCCTTCCGAGTAGCTGGGATTACAGGCATGCACCACCACGCCCAGCTAATTTTTTGTATTTTTAGTAGAGACGGGGTTTCTCCATGTTGGTCAGGCTGATCTCAACCTCAGGTTATCCACCTGCCTTGGCCTCCCAAAGTGCTGGGATTACAGGTGTGAGCCACCGCGTCTGGCCCTACTTGCCATTTCTACTTGGGCAAAGGTGGTATTGTGTATCCTCTTTCCTTTTTGGGTATCCATAATCCACAAAGCATATATAAAAGGCTCTTGGCAAGGCCAGGTGTGGTGGCTCATGTCTGTAATCCCAGTACTTTGGGAGGCCGAGGTGGGTGGATCACAACGTCAGGGGTTCGAGACCAGCCTGACCAACAGTGAAACCCCGTCTCTTTAAAAATAAATAAATAAATAAATAAAAATAAAAATAAAAGGCTCTTGGCATGGGCAGCATTGGTTGAGCAGGTAGGTTTGGCTAGGGGGAAATGTTTAACTTATTCTGAAAGAAAAACTTATGCCTGTAGGGTCCAAGAAATAGCTATTGCAGAGTCAGTGTCAGCTAAGTCTGGAACATAGGAAGTGGGGTTTACTTCTAAGAACATAAGTGACTGCACACTAATTTTGTCAAGGCATCTTTTCACTACTTTGCTGTAGATTTTTCTTTTTCACTGGTCAGAGTTTGTCATTGTCTTTGCAGTTATCTTTATGACAGTCCTTTATACTTGCTCTCAGATTCCACAGGCCTCTGTTTATAGAGTGGCAAAGGCAGGTCAGCTGTGGTTTATTGTTTATAAAATTTTTTGTAAATGTTATGGTATCTGAAGCCACTGCATTTAATATTTATTGAAGCCATTCCTTAGACAGCAGTGGTCTTTATTCCTTTTCTGGAGAAAAATGGAAAATGAAGGGTAATTACTATTGCTGTGGAGATTGTAGAGGTAAGGTTGGGGTGTATGTCAGGCCTTTCCTTATCATGTGCTTATGGCCTAATACTAAGTAGGCCACTAAGTTTCGGATTTATGGAATACTTTATTTTTTAAAAAGTATATAAACTCTGAGTTATTGAGAATTAAGAAGCATTCACTGTATATTAAGGGGAAGCTTTTGCCAAGTTGCAGTCTTCAAATTTATGTTTTCTCTTCCTATTGGCAGAATAGGTGCTATTTAAGAGTAAACCAAAGGACAAGCAAGAGTGAGTCCCTGTAACCAAAGATGGAAAACATAGCCCTGGATAGCCAGATAAACCACTCTTTGTATTAAGAAATGTTTCTTTCCTAGTGGTGAGAGGGTGGGTAACTGTGAAAGAGCTTTATATCTTGTCTATTCATGGTATTATATCTGTATATTCCCAGGATAATAAGCTTGATTGAAATCCTGTATTTAGTCATATATTATTTGCACTGCTTTCCTTTGTATCATGTGCAATCTGTAGACCAAGCCTATTTTTAAACTCTGGTACAGCATCATTTTGTACATATTCCCAGCTGCAGAATTAGTATCACTTATCTCAGCAAAAGAGATTGTTTGCATGGAAAGATTAATAGCACTGATTAGATTTTTAATATTTTTCACTTTTGAAATGTTTGTTTTTTTATGTGATTATATTTAAAACTTTAGTAAATACCGAAATCAAACCATATTGACTAGTTGCCTACTTTTACCTGGACTCATCTGTCACAAAGTAAAGAAAATCAATATAGAAAAATCAACGATTTCCTTCTTTATGTATTACTAAAACAAAAAAAATAAAGTTTTAGACAAAGAACTAACATGTAAGTTCTTTCCCCTTGATTAGTGTTTTCATTGTCATAGGCAGATGTAGTTCAGAAGTTAAAGCATGGCAATTATAAGATAAATATGGATACTTTTCTTTGGTATTTATAAATATTAGCCAGTACCATAGGTAACAGCATTTGAATCACTTATGGTGGATGGGGAATTCAGTATTTTGCTTTATTAAAGTTCCAGCCCCTTAATGGTACTTTAAATATTAAAAAAAGCACAAATTTACCATTTTATTTGAATATCAGGTTTACTGAAGGAAAAAGATATATTGAAAATATAGGAAGATACAGATAAAAGACAAGGTCATATTTAAAGTATAATCATGATAAAGAGAGCTGTAGGCATCAGTTCTGATGACACACTGTAATTGTTCCTTATATCCCATTGTGAAGAAGAGGCAGAAAAAAATTCATCTGTCCTTCAGGTGGTGATGTCTGTAATTCTTCTTTTCTTTTTTTTGAGATGGAGTTTCACTCTTGTTACCCAGGCTGGAGTGCAATGGTGTGATCTTGGCTCACCGCAACCTCTGCCTCCTGGGTTCAGGCAATTCTCCTGCCTCAGGCTCCTGAGTAGCTGGGATTACAGGCACGTATCACCATGCCCAGCTAATTTTTTGTATTTATAGTAGAGACGGGGTTTCACCATGTTGACCAGGATGGTCTTGATCTCTTGACCTCGTGATCCACCCGCCTCGGCCTCCCAAAGTGCTGGGATCACAGGCATGAGCCACCACGCCTGGCCTTAATTTTTCTTTTCTTTGTCACTTGGCAGTGTTGGTGCATTTGAGCACATCTTCATTTATGAATGGAAGGAGAGAAGCTCATGAGCACAGTTATGGTCAAATGAGGTAGAAACAATCATCTGTTAGTACTGAAACCATACTCCTGACCATTTTCTTCTTTATCATGGTGTTTACTTCATAATTCAACACACTGTTTATGCCCATGGTGTTCAAAATGTGCAGCAGTACCAGATGGCTGGACTCCAACAAGATACACACAGAAGTGATAAATTACCCCAGATTTGACATTTTCCTATTTAACGCTTGATGGAATTGTCATCAGAGAAGATAAACAGAATCAAAGTAATTTAGTTGGTCATGCCTTAGATTTTAAGATTTTGAGCTTTACAAAATGGAAATTAAATTTAAAACTATGTAGATCTTTGGATATCAATCTGATAGACCAGATTCATAAGCTGTTAGATACCTTTGAAATATCCCTTTACTGGCTGGGCGTGGTAACTCACGCCTATAATCCCAGCACTTTGGGAGGCCGAGGCGGGTGGATCACGAGGTCAAGAGATCAAGACCATTCTGGTCAACAAGGTGAAACCCCGTCTCTACTAAAAATACAAAAATTAGCCGGGCATGGTGGCGTGCGCCTGTAATCCCAGCTACTCGGGAGGTTGAGGCAGGAGAATTGCTTGAACTCAGGAGGCGGAGGTTGCGGTGAGCCGAGATCGCACCATTGTACTCCAGCCTGGTTAACAAGTGAAACTCCAACTCAAAAAAAAAGAAATATCCCTTTACTAGAATATGTGGCATATAGTAGTTGACAAGAGCTGTGACTCCTAGAGCTGTGTGAGCAGGGGCAAAAGTGCGTAATCATTTGAAGGCAGAATATAGTGTGGCTTATGTCCTCACTTGTACCTTGGAAGGGGAAAAAAAGGCCATAATTTTTTGTCTTGTGCATCGTCCAGTTTGGAGGGCTAGTTCACCTGTTCTTCATGGAGGTAAATTCATTTTTTTTTTTTTGAGATGGGGTCACTCTGTTGCCTAGGCTGGAGTGTAGTGCGGCTCACTGCAGCCTCTGCCTCCCAGGTTCATGCAAATCTCCCACCTCAGCCTCTCAAGTAGCTGGGAGTTACAGGTGTACCACCACTCCTGGGTAATTTTTGTACTTTTAGTAGAGACATGGTTTCATCATGTTGGCCAGGCTGGTCCCGAACTCCTGACCTCAGGTGATCCATCCTTCTAGGCCTCCCAAAGAAGTGCTGGGATTATAGGCGTGAGTCACTGTGCCCGGCCAGATTCAATTTTTAGATATCAAAACAATAAGAATCCCCAGGCTGCTTCAGTGCAGTAGAAAGTGCAAGTTTGTCCTGAAATGGTTTATGGCATTCTGCATCAGTCAGAGGAGGATAATACTGCCGGTAGCAGACATAGGCAAATGTCATTCCAATCATGGAGCCAACGAGTACATCTGAAGAGAGGAGAAACAAGGTCTTCTCTTAATATTAGGCTCTTAAATCCTTTTAGTGTATAGCATAGAGGACCTGTCCCTCCAGGATACTTTACTATGGGGCTAAAGTCTCAATTACAGATTTATGGTTTCGTTAGGCTTTCTCAATTTTATCATAGTTACAGGATTATCATTGTCAGGTTGCTCTCTGAACACCAAATGAAAACACATCTTTTTTTTTTTTTTTTTAAGACGGAGTTTCTCTCTTTCATCAGGCTGGTGTGCAGTGGTGTGATCTCAGCTCACTGCAACCTCTGCTTTCTGGGTTCAAGTGATTCTCCTACCTCACGCTTCCAAGTAGCTGGGACTACAGGTACGAGCCACGACACCCAGCTAATTTTTGTATTTTTAGTAGAGATGGGGTTTCACCATGTTGGCCAGGTTGGTCTCGATCTCTTGACCTTGTGATCTACCTGCCTTGGCCTCCCAAAGTGCTGGGATTACAGATGTGAGCCATGGCACCTGGCCCTTCAAAATCTTAAGAAAATACAATAAGCTTGTTCAGAGCGTATTAAATTATAATTTTTTTTAACTCAGAATAATAAAAGTCCACTTAATGCTATTCATCTACCCATCTTCACCATTTAAAGGGTCCTAGAGGAAAGAATACAGTCTTTTTAAGAGTTGCTTCTTGCTGGGCGCAGTGGCTCACGCCTGTAATCCCAGCACTTTGGGAGGCCGAGGCGGGTGGATCACGAGGTCAAGAGATCGAGACCATCCTGGTCAACATGGTGAAACCCCGTCTCTACTACAAATACAAAAAATTAGCTGGGCATGGTGGCGCGTGCCTGTAATCCCAGCTACTCAGGATGCTGAGACAGGAGAATTGCCTAAACCCAGGAGGCGGAGGTTGCGGTGAGCCGAGATAGCGCCATGGCATTCCAGCCTGGGTAACGAACGAAACTCTGTCTCAAAAAAAAAAAAAAAAAAAAAAAGAGTTGCTTCTCTTTGCAAAAAAACTAGTTTATTTAAAATATGGTTCCTGAAGATCTGTGGGCAATACTATCAATGTTTTTTTGGAATTGTGGCTTTGAAGGTATTCTATATACATATATTTTTTAAAGGTACGGTCTCAGTCATTTGGGCTGGAGTACAGTGGCATGATCTCAGCTCACTGCAACCTCCACCTCTCAGGTTCAAGGGATTCTTCTGCCTCAGCCTCCTGAGTAGCTGGGACTACAGGCATGTGCCACCATGTCTGGCTGATTTTTCTATTTGTATTTTTATTTATTTATTTTTGAGACAGAGTTTTGCTCTTATTGCCCAGACTGGAGTGCAGTGGCGTGATCTCAGCTCACTGCAACCTCCACTTCCCAGGTTCAAGTGATTCTTCTGCCTCAGCCTCCTAAGTAGCTTGAATTATAGACATGTGCCAACACGCCTAGCTAATTTTGTATTTTTAGTAGAGATAGGGTTTCACTCTGTTGGTCAGGCTGGTCTTGAACTCCTGACCTCAGGTGATCCACCCACCTTGGCCTCCCAGAGTGCTGGGATTACAGGCATGAGCCACTGCACCTGGCCTCAACTAATGTATTTTTAGTAGAGATGGGATTTTACTCTGTTGGCCAGGCTGGTCTTGAACTCCTGACTTCAGGTGATCTTCCTGCCTGGGCCTCCCAAAGTGCTGGAATTACAGGTGTGAGCCACCACATCCAGCCAGGTATTCTATAAATTGGATATTTTACTTACTATAGTATTCAGCTTAAATTTGTTTAATTATATGTTTTCTTGAATTTTACTTGTTTCTGAACAAACGTCCTTTGACAATGAACCTGATTTTTTTTTTTTTGAGACAGAGTTTCACTCTTTTTGCCCAGGCTGGAGTGCATTGGTGTGATCTTGGCTCATCCTGCAACCTCCACCTCCAGGTTCAAGCTATTCTCCAGCCTCAGCCTCCCAAGTAGCTGGGATTACAGGCACGTACCACCATGCTGGCTAATTTTGTATTTTCAGTAGAGATGGAGTTTCACTATGTTGCTCAGGCTGGTCTCAAACTCCCGACCTCAGCTGATCTACCCAACTCGGCCTCCCAAAGTGCTAGGATTACAGGCATGAATTACTGCGCCCAGCGAACCTGATTTTTAAGAGAGTAAACTGAACCTTGAGGTTTTAAATTTCCTATAGATTCAGTTCAACTTGAACTTACAGTGCTTCAAATAATGGAAAAATTAGGACATTTATCTTTGGTAAACTTTTTTTCTCATTCTTCCTACAATTTTGAAAGCATATTCTTAGTACAGAACCCAGACCATTCCATACTCATTAATTTGTTTATTCAGCAGACATTTAGTAAGCATCTCCTCTGTGCTAGGTTCTGGGAATAAAATGAATGAAATATGCACGCTTCCATGGCATGAATGCTTTGCTTACCTTGCCAGTGATGCTTGTAGTCACAGGTGCGGGACAGTGCAATCACAGCTGCAAAAAGTAGAGGTGACAGAAAGGCACAGAACCTCCAAGATTTCCCACGGCCTTGTGGTGTGAAGCAGTGTAACTTCCCTGCCAGGTAGAAGGAAGCAAAGGCCAGACCAGCAAATGCAACTAGAATAAGAAAAACTTTTAAGTGTGTATCTTTTAAAGGAAGCTACCTCATTCATCTCCACATAGGAGGCTAGGGAGCATGAGCATATTTTTATTTTTAGAGACAGAGTCTTGCTCTGTCACCCAGGTTGCAGTGCAGTAGAACCATCTCAGCTCACTGCATCCTCCATCATCTGGGCTCAAGCGATTCTCCTGCCTCAGCCTCCTGAGTAGCTGGGACTACAGGTGCCCACCACCAAGCCTAATTTTTTGTTTTTAGTAGAGATGAGGTTTCACTGTGTTATCCAGGATGGTCTTGATCTCCTGACCTCATGATCCACCCGCCTCAGCCTCCCAAAGTGCTGGGATTACAGGCATGAGTCACTGTGCCCGGCCTAATTTTTATACTTTTAGTAGAGACAGAATTTCACCATGTTGGCCAGGCTGGTCTTGAACTCCTGGCCTCAAGTGATCTGCATGCCTTGGCCTCCCAATTGCTGGGATTACAGGCCTGAGCCACTACGTCTGGCCATGAGCATGTTTTAATCCTTTTTTGTGTATATGTCTAGTGTAAATCATTGTGAAGGAAAAGGAAACAAAAAGAAAAATAAAGGATTCAGTGTGCCGAAGTTAATGTTTTATCTGAGAATAGTTTTTGGAATACTGGCTATCTGAATTAACTTGTTGATGCCTTAGTTTCCTCATTTATAATAGTCAAGGCTCAGACTTTATGTTAAACTGTGGAGTTACTAAAGAAGGGAGATTTTCCAAATTCTAGAAACAACAAGAGTAGTCAGATTTTCCAATCCCTACTAACGTTCTAAGTTAAATTCAGTGACGTGAAAACAAGCATAGGGGTAGAGTGCATATGATGGTCATACAGGAAGAATGTCCACTAGGGAAGCTCTTTCGGCCCTCATTCACCACGTCCTTATCCCCTGTACACATCAAGTCAGAATGGGCTAGCCCATCAGGGAAGCAGCGGTAGAAGAAATCTGGGCGTGGCCTGGAAGAAAGAAGCATGGTTGGAATGTAAATCACTAACTCCAGAAATTATTTTTCAGTTGTAGCAGACATTAATAATCCTGTGAATTACTGGTCAAATAATGCCCCAGCCAAAATAAGGTAACTGGATTAGTATAGTCACCGCTGAGAGAAAAGCCTTGCTTCCAAGGTCAGCAGTTAAGTCAGGAGAATAAGCCCCACTCCAGCCCATGATTACTTTTTAGGGCAAACAGCCAATGACACTGCAGCTTCAGGAGATGCTCAAGAGGTCACTGACCCACTCTGCTGTGGCTGTTGGGAAATGCTGTTCAGGGCAGAAAAGAGCCCAAGTGTCACCTCGAGGACTGAGGTACTGGGAAGGGAGTAAGCATTGAATGAGAAAAGAAAGCAGAGTGAAGATAAAGGGGAAAAGGATAAAGACAGACTTGTGGTGGACACCATTACCTCTCTGTCCTGGTGGGTAACGGCTGAGGCAGATGCTGGGGTGGTTGGCTCTTGTCACTTACCTCCCTACGATCAGTTTTATTGTGTTGGTAAAGACGCCATTCAGAGCCAGGGCAAGGCTGGCTGCTGCAAAGCAAAGCAACTAGTTAGTGGGGTCTGTCTAGGAAGAAAGGCATGGTCATGGCCTCATTGAGCGAGCAGCCATGCTGTTTCTGAGATGGACAGAATCCAGGCCTGGGCACAAAATTAATTATGGTCCTCAGTGATCACTCTGTTGTAGCGGAGAACTTCTATACTAGGCCAAAGACATTTCTGAGGTACAAATAACCCAGTGCATTAGGCACAGGGATGCCTGCGGTGTAGCCTGCGTAGCCAAGTCCCTGCAGTGCTATTTGCTTCTCCTGCGGGGATAGAGTTCCTTTAGGAATTCAGAACTGTGTGGTCTCCACACAGGCTTCCGGTGGCTGAACCCCACAAAGACTTCTTAGGTTTCTAGCACGAAGAAACCGGCTGCAAAGGGCTGGTGCTCACCCAGGCAGGCTTGTCTGCTGTCTCTTGTGTCTGCCTTCTTGAGAAATTTGGCCAGGAAGATCAGAGACAGTGGAGAGAGAAATGCAATAACCTGAATTGGAATGTCAGAGGTTAAAAAAATCCAAAAAAAGCCACACTCGTGTTTAAAGCAGCTCCTACAGGGAAAAGGGATGGACATGACACAGCAGGACTCACTAGTGCTAACACAAGGTCTCTGAGTATGCTTCCTCTGGGGGGTAGCTGGGCGCCAGGCAGCACCACCAGTGCAGTGCCCGTGGTGCTCGGCCCGGTACCTCAGGCTGAGGCGGAACCCGGCGCACAGCAGCGGAGGGGGCAGTGGGTCGCTACACAGGCCGCCTCGGGGTGGATAAAGGACATGTGCCCGTGGGAAGCCCGGTCACGGGGAGGGAGGAGGGTCGATTTTTGTCCACGCACAAACATCGGCTTGGTGGGGAAATACTCCGCCTCCACGTAGGGGTTCCGATAAAGCCACATCTCCTCCGGCTGGATAAGCCTCTGGAACGGGGGGAGCAGCTCCGTCACCCTAGAGAACAAAGAAGCGCAGAGCAGGTCGTCTGGTTTCCCTTCCGCTGTCCGGCCCACCGCCCTCTGCCGCCTGCCCGCCTGGGAAGCGGGGCTGCTCGGGCCCGGCTGCGGATCTTACAGGAAGGCCGAAAACAGCGCGAGCCGCACCCCCACTTCGGCCCCAAAGGCCGCTGCCGCCTTCCCCATCCGGCCGCGAGACCCTGACGACGTCGCGCTGGCGTGGCCGCCTCCGCGGGGAGGACCGGGCGGGGAACCACGCACCACCCCCTTTTCCCGGCCGCCCGCGCTCTGGCGGCTCCCAGGAAGCCGGACTGGCGGCTGTGCAGTGGGCATCGGCTGGCAAAGGGGACGTAAGGCCAACGGACCTGCCCTCCAGTGCATTCAGCAGGGAGCCAGCGTTCCAGTTGCAGCCATGATGAGCAGCTCCTCTCCACACCACCGCGGGGAGCAGCCTTCCCCCGGGCTTTCGCCTCTAAATGTAAAACCCTACAGCCTCGTTCCTTAGCAACACAGCGGCATTCTGCAGGAAGCTATACTGACTGAGTGAGGTTGGCTAGATTGTGTCATTTACTCTTCCCACCCAGGATGGCCTCCTGTCCCGTGAGTTGTAGCAAAACTATCTGGCAAAGAACAAGCCCACATTTAATTTGGAACATACAGGACAATTTATTGAAGTCAATCTCAAGCAAAATCCGAAATCAGTGGAATGTCATTAAAAACCTTTCCAAATTAATCCTCATGGAAGGAAAAAAAAAAAACACATTGGAATTCCAAAGTATTTGTAAAATAAAAAAGGCAACATCTCAGTAAATATAATGTACAAAAATTATATGTTCCTACCAGCACACACATCAGTAAGAAGCTTAAATATTACAGGCAATCCTAAATACACTGTAACTAGTCAACAATAAGCTATCTATATACAGGTTAACCAAGCTTTACACATTTCACACTATGCAATAAAACATAGGCCAATCAACAAAATCCTCAAAATATCATATATCTTGAAGTCTATGTGGCAACATCAAGTCATTATACAGTAATGCCCTAGTGGAACACCCCAGGGAAAATTAACACTAATCCCTTAGTGTCAAGAGCATC
Source organism: Callithrix jacchus (assembly GCF_049354715.1). Taxonomy (NCBI): domain Eukaryota; kingdom Metazoa; phylum Chordata; class Mammalia; order Primates; family Cebidae; genus Callithrix; species Callithrix jacchus. The sequence continues at coordinate 39,092,488 of NC_133514.1, forward strand.
TAGCCAAGTCACAGAAACTCAAAAGAGATTGACTTTAGTGAATATTGATGCTTTGTTATTAAAGACTCAAGTCTCAAGTGATTTAGGCAAAATAACGGTTCACAGGATCTACAAAGTTTATTACAGATAAAGTACAGAAATAATCTACAAAGATTATCATAAAGAACACGAGAAAATGAAAACAGTCTGTAGGTATCTGTGTGTGTTGTGCAATATCACTCAAATGGGTACAAATGAATTTCTCATCATTTCCAAATATACACACACCCTTGTATATAAAAAATGATACTAGCCAGTTGTAATACTCATTTAGCATCTTATTAGTGGCAATATAATTTTCTTAACATAGGGTATGTAACAGGACAAATGAGATAAAATAATGACAACAAAGTTTTATCCAGTCCATTTCTAAACTGACAAGAATACCTTATCAATACCTTATATAGGTAATCTGACAGATACTTGAGGGCTATTTGCACATATCAACTGTGTTGGCAGGCAGGGAAGGGAGGAGTAAAAGCTGAGGGTGCTTTCTCAGTAACTAGCAGATGCAATAATGCCACATAAGAAAACTAAGGACTGAAAAAAGGACTTTGGCATCTGTTCTATTTTCCCTTTTTACTTACACATAAATTACTTTTACAGCCTACTGAAGGACAGGTAACTCTCATCCCCCCCTTCATACATACGTGCCACAAGCACCCACACTTGTCACTTATGCAATGGACTGACCAAAACAAAACAAAAAACAGAAATGGTTTTTGAAAGACACAGATTACCCACATTTGGGGAGTGTGACATTAAGTGCAATTTTTAATTTTTTTCTCTACATAGACATAGTAAAAGGAAAGAAGATGTGCTTGGGGACAGGGTGACAAAATGACAAAATAACATACATAGGAAATATTCGTAAAAATGCTGGTATCTCATGCAGGAGTCTCTTCCTCAAGTGTGTTCAATCAATCTGAGCTATCTACTGTGAACACGCTCCCATTTGCAGAACTTCGCCTTTAATCCACACTAAAGAGGATAAGAGACTAGGCGATTTATTTTCAGAACAGTTTACAAAACAATGCTTTCTACTTCATAAATTTAAAAAGAAACTGTAAAATAAGGAGAATCTGAAGAGTTTCAAGTACTTAAAAAACCTGAATTCAATGAGGCAGAGGTCTCAATGTTAAAGTGACTACGTCGTACCTGTGGTAAACATTATGATCCCCCCCACTTACCCTATTTAACCCCCCTTTCTCCTGGTACCCCACTCCAGGTAAAAGTTGGTGAGATTTCAGTATATACACATTTCCAACTTTTCAGTATTTGTTAATTTCATTGCAAAGCTGTCTAATTATACTACTCCCTAGTCCATCTGAAAATGGAAGCAAGTTCTACTTTTTGTTTTACAAATAACCAAAAACCAATTATTCTAGGTAGCCCTAGGCCAAAGGAAAGTGTTTCATTTGATCAATTCATGTCTGCACCAACTTGGACAATTGGGGGGTGGCTGGATGCCTCAGCCTTATGAAAAGTAACTTTAGTCTACACTGCCCAGAAATAAAGCAACTTTCCAATGTCCTTGTATCTCATGTGGAAGTACATCAAATGTAAGCTTCCCAAGCCGTGAGGGCTCCATAGTAACTTGTTTTCTTATCCTGTTAGAGGACATGGCATGTAGCAGCCAGCACCTTGACTTTAAGCTGAATGCTAAAGGAAGAGCTTTGTATTTAAAAATGAAATGAAAAACAAGCAACAAGTCCTGGGCAGTCCAGAGATTATATTCTCTACAGATGGCCTGTCTGCAAACTGTAGGTCTGGGTTTGACCTACTGGAATATACCATGCAAGAAACTACTCAAAAAGGAAATTCCACTTCATGAACTAGGAAAGTTGTCCAACAGCCTGTCTTATCTGAGGGTCCTTTACATGATTAGATACTCAATATCTCAATTCTAAAACATTATTTACAGACATGTTTTCAAATATTTTGTGTAAATGGCAGAAGGGAGCTGGGAGCAGCCCATCCACCTCCATTGCTTTTTTAGTTTTCAGATATGTTCCTGAATTGAACATACAGAAAATTCCAAATTTTAAATGATTCCCAAACTCAACCAGTTCTATAGATTAGGGCAGATCATTTTTGAGAATTTAGAGTGGCAAAAATGAAAATAAACCTACCTCACTCCTATCTCTGTCCCTGATTAGACATTAAAGAAGTGAATCACTGCCTCTGGCTGCTTCAGCCTTCCAGGAATGAAGGGCCATCCACCCTGCCCTTCCCAGCCAGCCATGGGCAGCTCTTCTGATTCCTCCCTAGCAGCAGTGGTGGTCCAGCCACTCCCTCCCCTGCACAGTGCCTGGGAAGGTTTCCCAGGACTTCATCTTTAGCTCTTACTGATCCAGTTTCTGAAGCTTTAGGCTGATTATCAAAAATCTTATGTTCACTTCTTTCAATGAATTAACATGTTTAAAAAATCTACCATTAGCCCATGCTGCTTTAAGTTATTTCATTGTTGGACAAGAATAAAAACCAACTACTTACACCTTGACCACATACAGATTTAAAAGTTAACAAATACCAACTTTAGACAATGAGTGAGCAATATGTCTTTTGGACTATTTCATTGGTGTAGCATGGGCGCAGTGCATGTATACTCAAGCACACATAAAGGACAATTTTATCTTTCTGCATCTATAATCTGCAACTTAAAAATATACCAAACAGGTCAACATTCACGCTACGGAGATGTGAGGAGAGCTCCTTGGTACTGGCATGACTAAAACCACTTTTTAGACCATTAAAGAACACTCATGGCCAAAGACTTCAGAACTATGTTTTTTTTTTTTTTTTTTTTTTTAAGACAGAGTCTTGCTCTGTTGCCCAGGTTGGAGTGCAGTGGGGCATGGCTGATCTTGGTTTACTACAAACTCTGCCTCCTGGGTTCAAGCGATTCTTCTGGCTCAGCCTCCCGAGTAGCTGGGATTACAGGCTTGTGCCACCATGCCAGCTAATTTTTGTATTTTTAGTAGAGACGGGGTTTCACCATATTGTCCAGGCTGGTCTCAAACTCCTGACCTTGTGATCTGCCCGCCTCGGCCTCCCAAAAGTTCTGGGATTACAGGCACGAGCCACCATGCCCAACAGCTATTTTGTTTTCTACTCTGACTTCTGAAATGGTGAAACAATCCTATTAATCATAAAAAAAATTTTTAAAAATTTCAGCAGAGCTGTGTTACAGATATGAAAATAAAATGTGACACAATGAAGAAGCTGCATAAAAATACTGAAACCTAAGGTATCTTAGTATATAGGATGTACCCTGGCTTACCATATAAAAGTCATTAGATAGTAAATAGCATTAAGTCTAAAAGCAAGGAGATAAGATTTCATGTTGGATACTGTTTCAACAAGAACTGTATTTGGAATATTAAAGGAAATCCTTATGTTGTTAGTAAGTTTAAAAAACCAAACATCATATACAAAATAAAATTTTAGTATGATAAAACCTAGCTTTTCTTAAATTATTTTTTAAAAGGACATCCAACTATATAATTGCTCAAAAGCAACGTTTAGTGTTTTGGTGAGCTGTATTTCATGTTACTTGTAGCAATTATATTTGGTGACATGGATTGCATTTTCCAGTTTGCTCTTTCTTTTGGGACCATATCTAATCAACAGAAGTATTGGAAGCCCAGTGAGTCACCGTAGAATTAATTGCTGGAGTTAGGCAAATGGCAGTTTAGGAGCTTCAGTAAAAGAATGTAGTGTTGTTTTTTACAAGAGAAAATCCAGTATAATTGCACATTTACATACAAAAAAAGAGGCACAAAACAGCTTTTTTCCCTCTTTCCATAGAAGAGCTCTTAAGTTGATAAGCAAATAGAATACCGCTGAAGGAATGTGGTGGAGCACCTACCCTCCCTACCTTCATAAGGTTTCTAGGTACTTAAGGGAAAATAAATGCTACCAGGTACCAGCAACTGTAAGCAGTCAAAATTCACAGAGAAAGTTAACGTTCATTCAAGCTAACCCTAGACTTCTACTTAGTACAGTGTTACAACAATGTCTGACATTACTAATTATTTCATACAAGGAATTCTGGAATATATATATTCCTAAGCATTAAAAGCAAGTGAGTTTCGTGAGCAGACATCTTGGTATACTTGCATCTTTATGAGTCAAGCGTCACTGTCAACCATTTTTGCTAACACTGACTTTCTTGGGCATTTTCTCCAAGTGCTTCCTAAGATGAAGTGTGTTTGTGTGGCTCTTATGTATCCTGTAAAAGCAGTTCTTCCCCACAATGGGAGCAATGTAAAGTACTGGATAATAGAAATTATTTATATGTAACGTGGGGATGCCCCTACTACTTTTACCCACCAAATTAGGAACTCACCCAAAAACATCTATTCAAATACAATTCAAACTCACTTGTGTGGTTTTTACCAGGAAACATGACTGAATGGTCAGCTGACAAAAGAAATGTTTGATTAGGAGAGGAAAACAGAGACAAAAAATAAAATGCCTGTACTTCTCTCCAGTTTAGACCAGGGTCCACATTAAAATTGGACAGAAAATGGTGCTTATATGATCCAACTTTTGGTTTGTGCCTTCATCCCCCTTTAGCTGCCTTTATCAGTGTCAGGAAAAGAGGAGTGACCATTCCAACTATGCTTCAGATCCACAGAAACGCACTTCATCCAAACCCAAACCATCCATGTCAATGGAAAACGTTTCAAAAATCAGTGAGCACATACATTCCTCTTTTTCCTTCCTCCAAAAAAACACACTATATACCTTTCTACGTAAAGTTACCATAGCACAAAGCCCACCTCATTTAAGACCACAGAGGTAAAATCCACCGAGGCATTATTTTCAAGAGGCCAGATTTCCTGCTTCCATAGAGCTCTTCTCTAAGCCTGTGAAAAGCATTTTGAAGGGAAAGAGAAGTGAGTCTACCTACCGCTTAGTAGAGGTATATAAAGCTTATCATACCCTTTCCTAGAGGGCTTTCTCAGATTCCTACTTAAAACACACACATACACTTGATTAGACTATTGAACTACACTTCTTGAAATTCCTAAAAATGAAAATAAATAAAGGAATGATGGCTACTTTTGCTTTATACAACCAAGGAACACATCTTAGACTTTAAATTTATCTCATTAGCAAAACTTTCTTTTCTCTTTGTTCTTATTTTAAAAGCAAAAACTTTTCTTTTTCAAGCTGCAATGGCATTGAAGCACAATAAAAGGCAAGAAAAGACCAAGAGAATTTAACCCTCCACAAAAGAATCCCTAAACCAACCAAACAAAACAAAACCAGAAACCACCAACTGCTTCTGCCTGCATGAACTGGCTTCCCACTTTCGCTTTAGTAAGGCAGTTCCGATGGCAAAGGCTGTATGCACTGTAGCAGTCTCTTCTTTTTAAATGCATGATCTATTTGCTTTTTTCACTGAAATAGAAAGGAGGGGACACCACACATTTATTCTTTTACTTCTTCTCCATGATCTTGTGATTCCCATTTACATTTTATCTTGCTCCAGTATTCTGGTGACACAGGAGACATGGGGTCGTGTTCTGAGCAGCAGAGGCGGCCTTCCAGTGCGGAGGGAACCAGGGCCCCCTTTTCATGATCTTTACAAAATGAATGTGGACAGAACTCACAGAAGGAAACAGCTGCACTGCTGCACTCATCGCACTGATGCCATGGACACTCCCACTTTCCTGAGTCGGGAAGAAGGGGAGGGAGGAGAAGTGCCCAAATTAGTGCCTGTCTTGATTACCTGTGAAAAACCCAAGTTCCTTCTTCTCTGATTGGAGATAGAATTCAATTGATTACAACTCCAAATTTCAACCAAACACAGATATGGGTGTAGTATTTAGGATGGATGTGAGCTACTGGCCAAAACCCAATGCCATAGGTACCAACGACCCACCTGTGGGAACGGTATCCAAGAAACCAATCCTTGATGGCCCACAGGATATCCCAAATGTATAAGGGGAAAGATTTTTTGCCAGCATATTTTTTTGCTATTGTTTGTTCTATTCAACATTTCCTATTCCATGGCATGGAATATATTCTGAGTTACACACAGTTGGCAAAGACTATGGGAAAGGGTCCTGAAGGTCCAGCTTACCATATGGTGGCTGAGTCAGGTTAAGGCATAGGAGGTGGTATGCTTTGGGACAGTCTTTTTTGTCACACATGACCAGCTCTCCACCATCTCCACATTGAAAACAGTAATCTTCATGCATCTGCTTTGGTTCTGTTTTGATCTTTCGTCTCTTCTGCTTCAACTTAGCATTTTTTGCCTTCTCTTCAGTTGTTGACGCACATGCCGACTGGCAGGAGAAAAAGGATCATAGTTTCAAAGATCACAGACAGTGCATGAAGCTGGACACAGATGGAAAAACCCTGCAACCTCACATTCATTTAAATTCATGTGGTGTACAATTACCTAAAAACATCAGAAGGCCTTATCCTGCAACAAATACTATAACAAAAATAAAACTTTGTTTTCACTGACTTAAAAATTATTTTTTTTGAGATGGGGGTCTTGCTTTGTTCCCTAGGCTGGAGTGCAGTGTTGCAATCTTGGCTCAAGCATTCCTCTTGTCTCAACCTCCCAAGTAGTTAGGACTACACGTGCATGCCATCATGCCTGGCTAATTTTTGTATTTTTTTTTTTTTTTTTAAGAAACAGGGTCTTGCTATGTTGCCCAGGCTGGTCTCAAACTTCTGGGCTCAGGTGATCCTCCTGCCTCAGCCTTTCACTGACTTTTTTTTTTTTAGATGGAGTTTCACTCTTGTTGTCCAGGCTGGACTGCAATGGTGCGATTGTGGCTTATTGCAACCTCTACCTCCCAGGTTTAAGTGACTCTCCTGCCTCAGCCTCCTGAGTAGCTGAGATTACAAGCATGCACCACCATGCCCGGCTAATTTTGTATTTTTTTTTTTTTTTTGAGATGGAGTTTTGCTCGTTACCCAGGCTGGAGTGCAATGGCGCGATCTCGGCTCACCACAACCTCCGCCTCCTGGGTTCAGACAATTCTCCTGCCTGGCCTTTTTTTTTTTTTTTGAGACTCAGTCTCATTGTGTTGTCCAGGCTGGAATGCAGTGGCGTGATCTTGGCTCAATGCAACCTTTGCTTCCCAGGTTCAAGCAATTCTGCCTCAGTCTCTTGAGTACCTGGGACTATAGGTACGTGCCACCACACCTGGCTAATCTTCTGTATATCATTAGAAAGTGGGTTTCACTGTGTTGCCTAGGCTGGTCTCAAACTCCTAAGCTCAGGGAATCCACCTGCCTTGGCCTCCCAAAGTGCCAGGATTACAGGCATAAGCAACTGTGCCTTCACTGACTTTTGAATAGGGTAGCTTTTTAATTTTAATTGCAAGGGTAGTGGTAAATCCAAGCAACTTTTAGACAAACTATTAATTTTTTCATTGCAATATCATTGACATACCACAAAATTAACCATTTTAAAGTGTATAATTCAGTGGCCTATAGTATTTTGTGGATTTTTTAAAGTTTTAAATTAGTTCTTTGTTAATTTCATATTCAACCAGACATATAAATACATTTTCTTTTTGTTTTTAAATATAGACGGGGGTTTTCACCATGTTGGCCAGGTTGGTCTCGAACTGCTGACCTCAGGCGATCCACCCACCTCGGTCTCCCAAAGTGTTGGGATTACAGGCGTGAGCCACCGAGCCCAGCCTATAAATACATTTTCAGAACCTAACAGTCCTTACTGAAATAAGCTTCCTTGGAAAGTCACAGTCTAAATGTTTGGTAAGCCCGGCTGATGACCCACAAACTAATCCAGGTGTTCAAATGCCAGCAGGTTCCTGAGATGGTCATAAACAGCCTTCTTCAACAGCCCTACTCCTTATCTGCTGTTGGCTGGGGGCGCTCCCCTGCAAGACTGACCTTTGGCCGCACTCCTAGAAATCCACTGCAGTTATCTGCCCCGCAGTGGCACTCCGTTCTGCCGTTGCCCAGACAATCTAGGTTATAATTAAATGTTAACTCCATCCCTGAAACACAGGAGAAATAATTATTCATACTTGAGTCATGGGGAAGAGAAATGCTGTCATAGGCACACTCTGCTAGTGAAAAAAGAGACATCATTCTGGCATGAAGGCGTTTCCCTTCCCAGTGTTCTACCTCATGGATAACAATGACGGTAAAAAAAAAGAAAAGGAGAAAAACAGAAGGAAAACATGCTCACCCATGGACAATGACAGCAACACTACATGTCCTAAAGAGTCATGTCCTTTTCATAGAAGTGGTCAAAACCAATGTGATAGGGTTTAACAATCTGCAATCTGTGCTCAGGAGAATAGGTTCCAGCTCAGCCTGCTTTTCTTTTTCTTTCTTTTGTTTTGAGATGGAGTCTTGCTCTGTTACCAGGCTGGAGTGCAGTGGCGCAATCCCGGCTCACTGCAACCTCTGCCTCCTGGGTTCAAGCAATTCTCCTCCCTCAGCCTCCCAAGTAGCTGAGACTACAGGTGCCTGCCACCACACCCAGCTAATTTTTAATTTTTTTAGTAGTGACCGGGTTTCACCATGTTGGCCAGGATGGTCTCGATTTCTTGCCCTTTTGATCCACCCGCCTCAGCCTCCCAAAGTGCTGAGATTACAGGCGTGAGCCACTATGCCCGGCCAGCCTTCTTTTCTATAGATAACTCATACTTGTTTCTAAATGAACAATATGACCATGGAATTGTGACAACACTATTTCCAGTAATTAATGCCTTATATTATGATCAACTAAAGATCCAAAAAGAAGGTTTACTGCATACACCAAAGATCCAGGGACTCAAACTAGGGCCTCCTAAGCTTTCTTCTAGCTGGGCTTGAACAATCCACAGTGGGTTCTAGAAACATAGTTTAAATCTGTTTTAGCTAGAGCATTTCTCTTCTCACCTATTTTTCTACAAACTAAACAAAGGAGAAACCAAGTTTTATTGTTCAGATACTGGATGGATTAAAAAAAATGAAAGGAGCAGCTCTTGCTTCAGAGGCTTTTATGTCCAATTTGAAACAGAATGATCTTTCAAAGTGAAAACAACAAAAAACACCAGCAACTAAAGAATCAATTGCTGTTAACATAAGCTAATTACTGTTAATATGTTTTAAAAAGAAAACAACAGCTAAAACATCTGGCTGCACTGTACAGACAGCAGCTGACTTGGAGAATTCATTCAGCAGGACTGTGGACACAATATCCTGTCATACCCACTCTTACATAAAAGTTCTCTCTAAGTTTCCTTTTGAGCATATAGATGTTTACCTCTCATTGGCAGCCAACACTAAGTTCTAAATATAACCTTCCTCTTATTTGAATAAGTTTTCTAAATATAACCTTCGTCTAATTTGCATAAGTTCTTGGGCATCAAGCCTTGAAGAGCCATGTCCTGGCTCTAAATGATCTTGTTTCTTCCTAGGGAGGTAACCATGGCTAACAAGTCACTTTTTACCTGCAGGAATATCACAGAGAGCAAACAGTCCGACTCGAACATCTCCGTTCACTGTCCACTTTTGTGTTTCACAGTTAGGGTTACAACTGTGGTTCATGAAGCGAGAATAATTTCCTTTTGGGCCGGCATCAATTATACGGTCCTTCAGAAAGAAAAGAAAGGTGCCTTTTATGTAAATAAAGTCTCTGCCAGAAACATCCAACTCAGTCAAGGATCACAGGCAGCAGCATTTTGCTACCATCTGGTGTTTGACAACTGACAAATCAGGAAATGTAAGGCCACCTGGGCAATTCACAAAGTTCTCTCCTTTATTTGATGACCTTCAGGTCAAAGTCAAGTAATTAGGATAAAGTGGGATTTAGCTGCTTTTTAAGTTTGCGTCTAGAAACAAATAGACCACGGAATAATGCTATTTAGAAGATTAGTGGGCCAGAGGTTTAGGAATGGCATTTTCTGATTAGAGAGCTCCAAGTACTGATAACTACTCTGGTGTTTTGCTGTCAGCCCTCCTTTCCCGCTCCAAGCAGGAAGTAAAGTTAGTAGAGGAGGGGATATGTGAGAGCTTAGGCCAGAAAGAAGAAAGAAAATGGAGAAACAAAACTTGGAGATCTGTTTGATGGAGGGACACTGTTTGGCTATATTCTCCAGTGGTTATCTGTTTACTCTGTTTTTACTTATATAAGTTCAAAATACATTGAAAAGCTGAATATTTAAGTTTCCTTAATTTGAACTCTAATACTCTTGATACACTCCAGAGAACTGAGCTTAAGTGCTGTCAAGAAGGCTAGAGGGGCCACTAGCAGGGAGGATAGGGTTGAAGGAGCCAGATCCCAGTATTCATAAAGAATGGTATTTTAACTGATGTTTATGAAACATGTTTATGAAAGCTGTAAAACTTTCAAACAATGAAATATCAGTTAAAATACTTTTAAGCTCTATTTCTTACTTTAATGATATTCTGAATCTGTTTTAGAGATGTGATAGCCTGGAACACAGGAAATATGGGTACTAGTATTGGTTCTTAAACTTAACAAAATAGTCAACAAATCACTTATCATGGCTGGACATCAGTTTCTCGTCTTCTGTAAATCAGAGAACTGACGACAAAATTAACTGATGGATGTAATGTGTATCAAATAGGTCTTATGACTGTAGGGATTAAACTAGCAGTTTTACTGTCATTTTTCTTTTTTTTTTCTTCTTCATGCTGCTGATAAATACTGTCATTTTTCTTATGACAACACTCATTATTTTCCTCTTTCTTTTTTTTTTTGGGACAGGGTCTTGCTCTGTTGCCCAAGCGGGAATGCAGTGGTATGATCATAGCTTACTACAGCCTTGACCTTCTGGGCTCAAGTGATCCTCCCACCTTGGCCTCCTGAGGCGCTGGGACCACAGGCACATGCCACCATGCCTGGCTAGCTTTATTTTTACTTTTTGTAGAGGCAGGGTCTTCCTGTGTCGCACAGGCTGGTCTCAAACTCCTGGGCTCATGTGATCTCAGCTTCCCAAAGTATTGGGATTACAGGCATGAGCCACCATGCACCACCAAAAAGTGTTAATATACAGAACAGTTTGGAGTTTTGGCTACCACAGAACTTTAGTAATGGTCGTTTATAACTTAGAATCAGAGAGTTGATTCTCTACTTCAGTAATAAAGAAACTAACGCTCAGGAAGTTTTTGACAAAGAGTTCAGACTAAATCCAGATATGCTAACCCTGCTCCTGGTTTTATTTTCACTATGGGGGGTTCTCACATGACATGTACAATGCTTCAGTAATCATTCATTTTCTACTCTGGTGTAATTAGCACATTATAGTAGGCACAACACTAGCTACTGCAAAATCATTATGCTCTGCCTGAAGAAAAATCAAATTAAAAGAAACTGAGTTCAAATTAAGATTATGAAACAAAAACAAAAATCCCTTTTTCTTACAAAAAAAAAAAAGCAATTTTACCTTGGTAACAGTTAACATATAAAAATTAGTTACACTGTTCTCGTGGGCTCGCTTGATTCGCAATCTGCATTCTTCTTCATCAATTAATTCACCGACGTATTCATTTACAAATTCACCCTGGAGAGAAATGTGCAATATGTAACTTAAAATCAGTGTATTATATAAAGCATTGCTTAACAACACATGTATAACCCAAGATAATTAAAGAGAACCCTAAAAATACAACTTCAACCCTAGAAAGAAATAGCTATTTATTCATGGGCATTCAAGTGGCGTTATTTTTCTGGTATAAGTGCTTCATAAGGTGACAATCTGCTTGCCTTTTTGTGCTGACAATACTCCTTTTATAGTCCAAGTGACAACATGTGGTGCATCGCTGGGTTTAGGGATAAAGCTAGCCCTAGCCTTTGAAGCTATATTATAACAGTATTTACTAGTTTATGGCTATGCAGGTTTTGGGGTAAGACCTGGAAGAGATCTGAATCTGAAACAAGTGAGCTCTGTTTCTGTTTTTAAGCTTCTTTTGAAGTCATTACTGACATTCAGAGGAAGTGACAAAAATAGTATATGGGAAATCTTGGTAATATTCACTTGTTTCTCCCAATGGTAACATCTGACATAACTACAGTACAATATCAAAGCCAGAAATCTGACTTGGTCTAATCCAGACTACCAAAATTATATGCATGCATTTGTGTGTATATATAGTTCTATGCAGTTTTAGCAGGCATAGAATCATGTAATCATTGCAGTCCAGATACAGAACTGGTGCCTCACCACAGAGATTCCTTGTGACACTCACTCCTTTATGATCACACCCTTTCTCCATCCTTCCTCCACTCATCCCATCCTAACTCCTGGCAATCACTCATCTGTTCTCCATCTCTAGAATTTTGTTATTTCAAGAATGTTTTATAATGGAATGATATAGTACAGAACCTTTTGAGCTTGGCTTTAAAGAAAAAAACTCAGGCAAATTCCCTTGAGATCCACCCAAGGTACTGAGTATATCAACAGTCTGTTCTTTTTCTGTCTCAGTCGTGTTCCACAGTGTGGATGTATCACTGCTGTTTGTTTAGCCATTCACCATGGAAGAACATTTGACTGTTCCCAGATTTTGGCTTTACAAATAAAGCTGCCATGAACATTCTGTTGAAAGTTTTTGTGGACATAGATTTTCATCTTTCTGGATAAATGGCCAGGAGTGTGTCTGCTGCACCAAATGGTGAGTGTATGTTTCCTTATTAAGGAAACTGCCAAACTACTGTCCAGAGTTGCTGTCCTGTCAGATGCTCCCACTAGCAGTTCATGAAATCCACTTTCTCCATGTCCCTGCCTGCATCTGGGAGCCACTATTTATCATTTTAGCTGTTCTAACAGGCATACAGTGATAACAGTGATAAGCTCCTTTTAAAATAAGAGTAAATATTGTACACTCAACATTTTGTGTTTATAATTACATTATCATTAACCTTTCACATCAGAAGTTTTGCTGATTTAATTTAGGTCAACATTCTCTATAAGGATTTGCCAGTCTTACTAATATACTTTAGAGGAAAATAAATGTCTTGAAAAACAAAAATGAATTGGCTTATTTTATCAGATTTCTGTCCCATTCTCCCCCCCCACGACCTCACAAATTTCCACTAGCCTTTCTCACAGCTCTTAGTATTACAGAACTATTGGTAGTCAATATCTGAAGAGAAGTACTGCATCACTTTTTCTGATTGTGGAAAATTATTTAGAACATAAGCCAATGATTTTTAAAATATTGAATCTTTTTCTATTGATAAATAAATATTACTCTATAATAAAGAGAAAAGAAATGAATGGTTAAACTAGAAGGGCCCAAACTTCCCTGCCTCTTCCTTGGCAGCATGGGGAGAATGAGCTCTGTGAGGAGCACTGGTTTACTTCATGAAGCTACATACCGTTTCAGCTGTAGAGCAGTCACCACCACAGGTGACCTCCGGCTTTTTCTCTCTCCTATCTACTGTATAAACTATGACAAGGAATTCAGTTAGAAGAACAAAAACAGGACAGGTGTGGCAGTTCACACCTATAATCCTAGCACTTTAGGAGGCTGAGGCAGGAGCACTGCTTGAGCCAGGAGTTTGAGATCAGCCTGGGCAACACAGCAAGACCCCATCTCTACAAAAAATAAAAAATATCAGCCAGGTATGGTGGTACATATCTGTGGTCCCAACTACTCGGGATGCTGAGGCAGGAGGATCACTTGAGCCCAAGAGTTCAAGGCTGCAGCGAGCGCTGACTGCACTCCAGCCTGGGTGACAGAGCAAGACTCTGTTTCAAGGGAAAAAAAATAAAATTCATCTGTAACTGCAGCACCACAAAGTTAATTTCTTTCACCTTTTCCTTCCAGTCCTTTCTCACAAAGGACATGGACATTTTGCACCTATCAGCCTCAAATGGCTTTTCCTGTATCTAGTTTGGATTTTGCCATCAACTGATGAGCATCATTTTGCACTGTGATATGATACTGAAGGGTAGCAGAGGGGTACTGCCATCTTGGCTGCACCTACTGTTACTATACTTGATGATGTTAGGGCTAATTTTCTTCTTTTTTTTCCCTTTTTTAAAAATTTTTTTGAGATGAAGTCATGCTTTGTTACCCAGGCTGGAATGCAATGGCACGATCTCTGCTCACTGCAACCTCTACTTCCACGGGTCAGGTAATTCTTCTGCCTCAGTCTCCCGAGTAGCTGGGATTACAGGTGCATGCCACCATGCCTGGCTAATTTAAAAAAAAATATTTTTAGTAGAGACGAATTTCACCATGTTGGCAAGGCTGGTCTCAAACTCCTGACCTTGTGATCTGCCCACCTTGGCCTCCCAAAGTGCTGGGATTACAGGTGTGAGCCACTATGCCTGGGCTTTTTCTTTTTTTTCAAAGATGGGGTTTCACTATGTTGGTCAGGCTGGTCTTGAACTCCCGACCTCGGGTGATCTGCCCGCCTTGGCCTCCAAAGTGCTTAGATTACAGGCATGAGCCACCATGCCTGGCCTTCTTTTTCTTTTTTGATGGAGTTTCACTCTTGTTGTCCAGGCTGGAGTGCAATGGCACGATCTTGGCTCACTGAAACCTCCACCTCCTGAGTTCAAGCGATTCTCCTGTCTCAGCCTCCCAAATTTTAAGTTTTTAGTAGAGATGGTGTTTCACCACGTTGCTCAAGCTAGTCTTGATCGATCTCCGGACCTCAAGTGATCCACCCACCTCGGCCTCCCAAAGTGCTAGAATTAGTGAGCCACTCCACCTGGCTTAGGGCAAATTTTCTTTAGTGGAAACTAGAGGAGAATTTCAACTACATCAGCTCTACTACTTCTTTTTTCACACATTGGAATTCAAGGTAAGATTTAATTTGAAGAAATAGTTTTGTGACTTTAAAAGCTTAATCATGATTTATTATGGTTTATACTTACTAGTCTATGAAAATGAGTAAATACAGAAAAATTAAGTGCTATTATCAAATATGAGGAGAGCAAGTCTCAAACTTGTTATCACTGTAAAGATGGAAATGTTTCAGATGACCTAAAAGTGACAGATCTTTAGCCTCAAAGAGTTGCTTACTAGACTTAAAAACCATTAATTGTGAATTCAATTGTGAACAAAAAATTGTAACAAATTCAATAACTTAAAAAATGCTACAGATTTGTCCTTGAAGACTGCAGCAAAAAGGTTGTAACTGAATATTTAATACCTTAAATTTTTTTCTGAGAAAGAAACAATTTCCTAACAAGAAGTCCCGAGTTTGACTGGCCTACATTTTCAGGAATCTGTTCTATGTAGAAAGAAGGGGACTGACACATACATTCCATTTCATATTGGGCTTCTTTCCTGTAAATGCACCAAATAGCTTTTTCATGTTGCTATAATGTCTTTATGATTACACTTTTCAATGACTGTATATTTCTAGCTATTTTGTAAAAGACAAATTGTCTTACATCAGCAATCCCTCAGGTGCTAAAGAGCAGGAAAATCAAGATTGTATTTTATTCTCTTGATTATATTATTAATTTAATGTTATCTTACAACACATTTTAGAATAAGTGCAACTACTATTAAAAGGTGTTAACACAATATTAAAGTGGATGGATTTCAGGATGGCCCCATGAACTCCTATGAAATCATAGGCAAAAAATTGTATATATGACAACATGGCACTGAATTTATATAAAACATTTTGCATTATACAGTGATGTTTTAGATGTAGTTGGCCGTTGACCAAGCAGCCCAATCCACATATCAATACATCAGCAAATCCTGTTGGCTCTATATTCAAAATGTCAGAAATCCAACCACTTCCCTCCTGGCTCAACTACAACCCCAGTGTTTCCACATCACCATCGTCTTTCTCCTGGGTGACTCTAATGGTCTCCCTTTCATCACTCTTTCCTCTGTATCATAAGTTCTCCATAGCACAGCCACAGTTATCCTTTCAAAACCCAAGTGTGGCACACAGACTCTCAGGTGGCCCCTGCAACACTGCCTGCTGGTGTTCATGCCATTGTGTTGCCCCCTCCCTTGCTGAGTGTGAGCAGAACCTGTGATTAGCTTCTAACCAAAAGAATATGGCGTGGGTGTGGGGGTGATTATGTGACTTTATGACCTAAGACTTTAGTGTCTATCTTCCTGTAGTGTCTCACCCCTGCTGGCTGTAAAGATGCAAGTGGCCATGCTGGGAATCCCATGTGGCAAGGAACTGTGGGCAGCCTCTGGAGGCTGAGAGCAGCTCCTGGCCAACAACAAAACAAACAAACACACTCCAAAACAAAAACAACTGGAGTCTCTCAGCCCTATAGCTAGAGAATGGAGTTCTGCCAACAACGGTGTAAGCAGGGAAGCAGATCCTTCCCTAGTCCAGCCACAGAGGAGAACCCAGCCACAGTCAGCACCTTAACTGCTACTTGGTGAGACCTTTAGTAGAGGACCTAGTTAAGGATTGCCTGGATTTCCGACCTATATTAACTGAGAGATAATAAAATGTGTGTTGTGTCTTAATTTGCTAACTTTGTGGTAATATTTGTATGTGGCAATAGAAAACTAATAGATCAAATCAGATCAAGTCACTCCCTAGTAAAATCCTCCAGACATTCCCCATCCCATGGCGGATATGGCCAGTAAAGCCCCATCTTATCTAGCCACAGTGGCTGCCCTTCTCCCCGAAGCTCCTCTCTCTCCTCTCCTGTGACTCCTCCCCAGGTACAGAGCTCCCTTGCTGTTCTTGGAGCATGCTGCAGCCTTTACAGCTGTCTGCCTCCAGTCTGACTTACTCTTCTCCTGCACACACCTGCGAGGCTTTCTACTACACACAGGGCAAATGGCGCCTCCTCAGGCCTCCCTGAGCCAATCAATTGAAAAGGGCAATCCCTGTCACCAGCTAGCCCCTTTTCCAGCTTTATTTTTATTTACAGCAGTTAGCGGCACTCGGCATTATATATATATACGTTTATTATCTGTCTCCTCAAGCAGATCCAGTAAGGTAAGGGCTTCATGAGCCTTGTTCACTATTGTTTTCCAAGTGCTGAGAATAGTACCTGCCACATAGGAAGCAGCTTAATAAACATGTACCGAATAAGTGAATTCACTTCAAGCAATCTGACCTACAGAAATAGGTGCACAAAGGTAGATGACCAAGAACATTCATTATGAAATCTAAAAATATTTATTTATTTATTGAGAAATAGGTTAAATTATTTATTTATTGGGAAATAGGTTAAATTATTTATTTACTTATTGGCAAACAGGTTAAATAAATATGGTACATTTTACTGTGATTGAAGTGAGACTGTTATAAAGAATGAAGTAAAATCTATATGTACTGCCACAAATGTATTTATGATACAGTGTGTGAATGGAAAGAAAACAAAGTCTGATCATATTTATGTTTAGAAAACACTAAAAAAACTCTGTATTTTTATATATGTTTGTTTATAACTATATAGAAAAAGTTCTGCAAGATTACCCATCAAACTATTAACAAGTTATCTTTGATGAGGAAATGAAGAACTGAAGGGATGAAGGAAGAATTTCACTCTGCTATCTTTTTTGTATTGTACTGTATGATTTTACTGCATTAGATAGTATTTTTAAATTACAAAGCTGATTTTTTTTAAAAGGTAGAAAAATGTCAAGAGTAATTTTAGTTTGGACACAGTGGCTCATGCCTATAATTCCTGCAGTTTGGGAGGCCAAGGCAGAAGAATCACTTGAGTCCAAGAGTTTGAGACTAGCCTGGGCAACATAGTGAGACCCTCTCCAGCTACTTGGGATGCTGAAGTGGGAGGATACCTTGAGCCCAGGAGTTCAAGGCTTGAGTGAGCTATGAACACACCACTGTACTCCAGCATGGGTAACAGAATTGGGGCCCTGTTTTTAAAACAATAAAAAGACAAGTAAAAACTGTTTTACATAGAAATTACCAGTGTTCCCTCTTTCCTCCCCCTCCCACTTTTTTCTTTGGAGACAAGAGTTTTGCTCTTGTTGCCCAGGCTGGAGTGCAATGGCACATCTCGGCTTACTGCAACCTTCACTTTCAAGTGATTCTCCTGCCTCAGCCTCCCGAATAGCTGGAATTACAGCTGCCCACCACCATGCCCAGCTAAATTTTTGTATTTGTAGTAGAGATGGGGTTTCACCATGTTGGCCAGGCTGGTCTTGAACTCCTGACCTCAGGTGATCTGCCCACCTTGGCCTCCCAAGATGTTTGGATTACAGGCATGAGCCATGGCGCCTGGCCCGCTCTCTCCTTTTTATGACGAGCCACTGGTCAAATACTCAGAGTTTAAGTACATTTTATCACTGTCTTCTTATGACAGTGATAAGACTGTCTTCTTGTCTTACACTCCTTTCTGCTCAAGAAGTACCAAATTCTCAACATGGGAAGTTCTAAAATTTTACCATAAATCCCTGTTTATTTTATCCCTAGAACTACACCCTATTGAAGCATTCCTAAAAGGCTCAGGTTCTGGTCTCTTCCGCGCCCCACAACCCCATCCCATGCTACCTTCTTTTTTTCTTTTTTTTTTTTTTGCAGGTAATCTGTGCTACCTTCTTAATGCTCCTTTTGGTCCTGAGGCCCCAGCCTCTCCGCTCTGTTTTGATGATCTCTGCATCAGGGTACAGCCTCTTTGTAAAGCACTGGTTCTGACAACGATCTCCAGCTGGGCACACCTGTGGGTGGCATTCGTACTGCAACATTCTGTTCAGACACTCTGATTCCAAGCCACAAGGGTTTTCATCAGCTGGCTTGCAGTTACAGCGGGGAATCTCTGACAGGTCAGCAACCTGGATCTGCACCTTTCCTATTACTTTGTTAGCCTAGAAAACAAAATCATAAACAAGAGGGAGGCAGCAGGTAAGTTATCTGGCAACATGAACAGGAACATCTAAAACATCCACGATACTACCTCGTGGTGCAACTATGAGAAAGGCTCTTTATCTTTCACCATGAATAAGCTGAGATTAATAACCATCTCTTGCCATTTCGTTGACAAAATATCAAAGTCTCGTGAATTTTCACATATTTATCCTGGGTATTTCTACTTTCATTAGATGGAAATTTCATAACTGAAAACCAGAGAAAATACGCTTGTCTGTTGGTTCTCTGAAATAAAGGGAGTAAACACCTATATTCTCGTTTGGTGGCAAGGTAACCTGGTAGAACAAGAACAGGATTTCACAGCTATAATAGCTATGGCTCCCATTTGATGCTTCCAAAAGGAGCTCTGTTTTACAGAAGACTGACAATTAGCAAAAGTTTGTACAAGTCACAAAGGGTCTTTAACCACTAAGAGAGCAATGCATTTCATCTCAGCTATTAAATACCAATGTTTGCATAGTAAAGACTTTCTTATTTTATTTGGCAGTCCCAGGCCGCAGATAAAGACTTACTTTGATGTGTTTGTAGGGAGGAGGTTTTCTTGAGTTTTTTTCAATCTCTAGGGCTTCTTTACTTTCTCTTTGTGCTTTCAATTCCTGGAAACGTTTTGCAGCCTCTTCCAGTGCTGCCAATAAGACAATGCAAAGTATGTAAATACCAAAAACCAAACGAAAATTGATGGGATAGTCGTTTTACACTGCCTTCCCAATGCTTTACATCTGGCCTGAGATTTTCTTTTTAAAATTATTTTACTGTTTACCACCAGGATTGGGTAACAATGAAATAGGATATAACTCACTGAACACTATGCTCTGTGCATGCTGCTGCCTCAGGGAAGAGGCTCCACTTCAGTGATCAGAGGTCTCCAAGTGACCCTAAGAGCAGCTTTTCCTTGTACTAGATTTAAATTCATTTTACTCTTACCAGAAAGCCAAACTTGCTGGCAAATTTTACAATTGCAAAAGCAGTTGTAAGGCTTTTCATGGAAGTCTTTAGTACTCTTTTGTGGCAAAGGAACTTCACTTGATTAAAAAGATTATTCTCAGGCTGAGTTTGGTGGCTCATTGCTGTAATCCCAGCACTTTGGAAGGCTGAGGCGGGCAGATCACTTGAACCCAGGAGTTCGAGACCATCCTGGTCAATATGGTGAAACCCTGTCTCTATAAAAAATACAAAAGTTAGCCAGGCATGATGGCGGGGACCTGTAGCCCAGCTACTTGGGAGGCTGAGGCAAGAGAATTGGTTTACCCCGAAGTTCAAGGGTGCAGTGAGCTGTGCCACTGCATTCCAGCCTGGACAACAGACTGAGACCCTGACTTTAAAAAAAAAAAGATTATTCCTAGAATAATCTGTATTTATAAAGATCACTGAAGAAATTCCTTTCAAATACACAGCACAGTCTACAATATTGAAATGTATTTCAAACCTGGTTCTAATGTGACTGGAAGCTTATGGACAGAGGATCATGATGCCTAGTGAAAATTCTCTAATACCAGAAAAGAGAGGTGAGAAGTTGTTGAGAAACCAATGCTAAAGCTGCAGTTTTGAGTCACTGTAAACGTCATCCAGCTTACCTTTTTTGAAGGTCTTGTTAATACTAGTCTGCCCCTCAGCAAAGCTTTTGTCTCCTTCAACATAAGGGAACACTCTACCCTGGTGTACCCAGTAGTAGTCATGAGAACCAAAGAAGAACACAGGGAAGTCCCCCAAGTCATGTTTAAGGCCCTGGATGTTCAGTGGCACAGACCTGGGGTTGCAGATCTCTGCTGGCCACCATCTGAAAACAAAAGCAATTTTAGATCAAGGCAAAAAAAGAAATCACACTATTTACAAGGTTGGCAGAAGGGAAAAAAGATTTTGTGTTTTGTAATTTTCATTCAGATTCTAAGAACATAAAATGTCACATATCATTAAAAAATTAACAAATTAATGAATGAAATAGTGCACACAGACTACAGAAATTAGGCCTTAAACACCTGATCTACTTTCTTTTAAAAATTATTTCGTATTTATAAAATTCATATCATGAAAATATGTTCTAAAATGTAATAATAAAATAATACTGAACCTACTACCCAGTGATATTCCAAACCTAATTTCAATCCTAGAAAATTTACATTTCGATGGGTGGGGTTAAAAAAAAAAAAAAAGAAAAGTCAGGTTTCACCCCCAAACTTAATACTAAGATTATCCTTCAAGGTATAACAGTTGATTTCTAGTAGTCAGTGGAATCATTTTGAGAACAAACTGATGCTGTAGTAAAGAATGACCACTCCCATTCAAATCAGCATTCAGTCTCTAGTCACCTCTCGGTCAAATGTACTAGGTTTTGTATCAGTTTGTATTTCAGAATTTAATCCATCTTAGATCATAATAGACATGGAACAGAGGACAGAATGAAAATATAACTGTTTTAGGCTATGATAACTGAATACTAGAGCAGTCACTAAATGAAACTACCTGTGAGGAAATCTGATAGTTTTTTTTTTTGAGACAGAGTTTCGCTCTTGTTACCCAGGCTGGAGTGCAATGGCACAATCTCGGCTCACCGCAACCTCCGCCTCTTGGTTTCAGGCAATTCTCCTGCTTCAGCCTCCCGAGTAGCCGGGATTACAGGCACGCGCCACCATGCCCAGCTAATTTTTTGTATTTTTAGTAGAGACGGGGTTTCACCATGTTGACCAGGATGGTCTTGATCTCTTGACCTTGTGATCTACCCGCCTTGGCCTCCCAAAGTGCTGGGATTACGGACATGAGCCAGGAAATCTGATAGTTTCTAGCAAGCAGACAAATCAAGATCTGAATAATGAAGCTAACGGTCAGAAAATGAGGCCAAACTCATGGGCTTTTGCAGTAAATATATATATAGACTTTTTAATCTCTTATTTTAGATATGCCTAATAAAACAATTTTTAACACATAACTGTATTATTGAGAAGACACAGGATGACATGATTGCATTCCCATATTTATATTACAAAACTTGGTCAGTGTCACCTGAAGGTACCCTGCTGTTCATCTAAGAATTAAAAACACGGCGGTGGCTCAAGCCTGTAATCCTAGCACTTTGGGAGTCCGAGGCAGGTGGATCACGAGATCAAGAGATCGAGACCATTCTGGTCAACATGGTGAAACCCCGTCTCTACTAAAAATACAAAAAATTAGCTGGGCATGGTGGTACACGCCTGTAATCCCAGCTACTCGGGAGGCTGAGGCAGGAGAATTGCCTGAATCCAGGAGGCGGAGGTTGTGGTAAGCCGACATTGTGCCATTGCCCTGCAGCGAAATTCCATCTCAAAAAAAAAAAAAAAAAGAATTAAAAACACAGGTAAGAATCCATGTTCAAATTGTAAACCAAACAAAAACAGATTTTCTGTGATCAATATGGTTCATTCTCAGGGCAGGCTCTATTTACATCTAAACCATTTTAAGGGAATTAAATATATATACAATTACTGCCCTCACTAACGTCAGTTAGGAAGAGGCAAACATTCTGCCAGGGTTTGTTCCAGGTCCTCATATTTTCTGCCATGAAGCAACATATTGGAGTAACCAGTTATTGAAAATAAACAGCTTCATGCGGCCCACTGGGCCTGACTGGAAATAAATACATTAAGATTATTAGTTCATGGGCTGGGTGCAGTGGCTGATGCCTGTAATCCCAGCACTTTGGGAGGCCAAGACGGGCAGATCACCTGAGGTCGGGAGTTCAAGACCAGTCTGACAAACATGGAGAAACCCCCATCTGTATCAAAAATACAAAATTAGCTGGGCATGGTGGCGCATGCCTGTAATCCCAGCTACTCGGGAGGCTGAGGCTGGAGAAATCGATTGAACCCAGGAGGCAGAAGTTGTGGTGAGCTGAGACTGTGCCACTGCATTCCATCCTGGGCAACAAGAGTTTTATTCAGTCTCAAAAATAAAAATAAAAGAATTAGTTCATGGATGGAAGTTTTTCCAAAACATAAAGAAGAATCTGACCTAGATATAAAATCTCATTGGACTGTGAATTTAATTGGAGCACTGTTTTGTTTTTTTTTTAAAAAGTATAATTAAAATTTAAGTATTAAAATAAGTCAAAGATATTTTCATATTCATAACTTTAAAAAAATTACTCTGAAGTTTATTTGATGATCTGAAGGCTTCTTACATTTTTTAAGATATTTCTTATCTAGGAAAGTCTTAAATGTATTAATTTTCAAACTGTGCACCCTTTTCCACACCAGAAAGATAAATGTTTTTCAACTATGAAAGCAGCATAAGGTTCTTTTAAAAAATTAAAACAATCCAGAAATGTGTAAGAGAAAAGTGTAAATGCTTCTCCTTGTAATCTCATCCTTGACACTATTAACATTAGTTGTATTTCTTTCCAGGTATTAAAAACACATATATCAGGCCTGTAATCCCAGCACTTTAGGAGGCTGTGTCGGACAGATCACTTGAAGTCAGGAGTTCAAGACCAGCCTGGAAACATGGTGAAACCCTGTCTCTACTAAAAATTCAAAGGTTAGCCGTGCATCATGGCATGTGCCTGTAATCCCAGCTACTTGGGAGGCTGAGACAGGAGAATCTCTTGAATCTGAGAGGAGGAGGTTGCAGTGAGCTGAGATTATGCCACTGCACTGCAGCCTGGGTGACACAGCAAGACTCGTCTCAAAACACACACACACACACACACACACACACACACACACACCCTGAAAACAACAATGATGTATGTACATCTACAATTTAAAAAAAATGTATTAACACATTATGTATCACGGATGGCTTTTCATGTTACTGTATAGACATGCATTATCCTTGTATTGGCTTCACAGTATTCTACAACATGGATACACTATGATTATCTGACAAATCCTCTACTATTTGGATTACTTAAATATTTGTATTGAAATAATACTGCAATAAATACCATTATAAACACATTTTTGCCTGATTATTCATTTTTTAAAATAAATTTATTTCAGTGGAAGCGCTAGGTCAAAAGGTATACACAGTTATAGTATTGATATGTGATGTCCAACTGCCCTAGAGAAGTCGTTTAAATCTCCATGCCCTTACTGACCACAAAATTATTAATCTTCTAAACCTTTGCCAATCTGTGAATTGGGAAAAAAAACTTCTCTGTATTAATGTGCATTTATTGTTGTTAGTAAGGCTGAGCATTTTCCCATCTTTATTTACTATCTTTTACAAATTGGCTCTTTCTCTCTGTGTCCTTTTTTCTAATGAGGTTTTGGGTTTTCTTATTGAATGTAGAAAAGCGAGTATCTTCCTCCAGTTTGACAGTAACCTTTTAACATTTTATGATATCTTTTGCCAGAAAGTATAAAATTATTTATGTATTCAAATTGTCAATTTTAAAAAAGGACTTAGAAGGTTTTTGTTGTATATTGAAAAATATACAACAAAGGCCGGGCTTGGTGGTTTACACCTGTAATCCCAGCACTTTGGGAGGCTAAGACTGGCAGATCATGAGGTCAGGAGTTCAAGACCAGCCTGGTCAACATGGTAAAACCCTGTCTCTATCAAAAATAGAAAAATTAGCCAGGCATGATGGTGCACGCCTGTAATCCCAGCTACTTGGAAGGCTTAAGCAGGAGAATTGCTTGAAGCTGGGAGGCAGAGGTTGCAGTAAGCTGAGATCATGCCACTGCACTCCAGGCTGGGATAGAGCGAGATTCCATCTCAAAAAAACAAAAACAAAAACCCAAAAGCAAGAAAAACGGGGGAGGTTTGATCTTTTGATCTTAATACCCCAGATCCCAGCTAAAAATGAAGTTCCAAAATTTAAATAGGTAAACATGTAGTATATTTAAAAGAGAGAGAACAGGCCAGGCGCGGTGGCTCACGCCTATAATCCCAGCACTTTGGTAGGCCAAGGTGGGCAGATCACGAGGTCAAGAGATGAAGACCATCCTGACCAACATGGTGAAATCCCATCCTACTAAAAATACAAAAATTAGCTGGGTGTGGTGGCACAATCCTAGTCCCAGCTACTCAGGAGGCTGAGGCAGAGGTTGCGGTGAGCCAAGATCATGCCACTGCATTCCAGCCTGGTGACAGAGCTAGACTCCATCTCAAAAAAAAAAAAAATGGGGAGAGAGAACATAGCTCTTGCTGAAAGAATTACAATATGTTTGAAATTCTAGAAATATATTTTACAGCCAGATGTGGTAGCTCACACCTGTAATCCCAGCACTTTGGGAGGCTGAGGCGGGTGGATCAGTTGAGATCAGGAGTTTGAGACGAGCCTGGCCAACATAGATGAAACCCATCTGTACTAAAAATACAAAAATTAGTCAGGTGTGGTATCAGGCACCTGTAATCCCGGCTACTTGGGAGGCTGAGGCAGGAGAATCGCTTGAACCTGGGAGGTGGAGGTGCAGTGAGCCAAGATCACTCCAGCCTGAGTGACAGAGCGAGACTCTGTCTCAACAAGCAAACAAACAAAGAAATATATTTTACCTAGGATTCTAACTGAAAAGCAGAACTCTATTGTGCTATCTTGAAAAGTATCTATTTTCTTAATAAAATGATAAATATATGCCTCAAAATGTAGAGTTTTCAAGTTTTTTTTTTTGAGACCGGGTCTTGCTCTGTTGCCCAGCCTGGAGTGCAGTGGCACAATCATGGCTCACTGCAGCCTTAACTTCCTGGGCTCCATCAATCCTCCAGACTCAGTCTCCCAAATAGCTAGGATGCTACCACACCTGGCATGCCATTATGCCCAGCTATATTTATATATTTTGTAGAGACATGGTTTTGTCATGTTGCCCAGGCTGGTCTTGAACTCCTCAGCTCAAACAATCTAACCGCTCCAGCCTCCTACAGTGCTAGGATTACAGGCACAAACCACTGTACCTGGCCAAGTTTTAAAACTGTATCAGTATATCTGTCCAGTGAAGGCTCATTAAAATCCTTAAAGGAGAAAGTATTATTAAAATAATGGTACTCACTCACTTCCTGCTTCATTCCCTTAAGCCTTTTAATGGAATAATCTCCCTTAAATTCTAAAATGTTTTCTCTTTACAGACGGGTTAGGGCTTTCGGCTAGAACAAAATGGACCAGATTCAGGGGCAAAGAGCTATTTTGGCCAGAATATAAACTTGATTTTATTAGAAATAAGAAATCAACATATATCTAACTAAGACACAAAGAAAAGACCATCTCAGGCCAAGTGTGGTGGCTCATTCCCATAATCCTAGCACTTTGGGAGGCTCAGGCAGGAGGATCACTTGAGCCTAGGAGTTTGAGACCAGCCTGGGCAATATAATGAGACCACCCCCCATCTCACTACATTTATTTAATTTAAATAAAAAAAATTATCTCCACTGTCCACATAAGACCTTTTATTCCAAAAATCTAGTAGTACATAGTTCATTAGTATAAAACAACTTTCAGAACTTCAAAACAAACATTGGTGGGCATGGTGGCTCACGCCCATAATCTTAGCACTTTGGGAGGCTGAGGCAGACAGAGCTTGACTCATGAGTTTGAGACCAGACTGGGCAATATGGTGAAACATCATCGTGTCTACTAAAAATACAAAAAAACCTGCCAGGCGTGGTCGTGTATGCTTGTAATCCCAGCTACTCTGGAGACTGAGGTGGGAGGATGGCTTGAGTCAGCAGGTGGAGGGTGCAGTAAGCTGAGATCACACCACTGCACTCCAGCCTTGGCTCAAACAAACAAACAAACAAACAAACAAACAAACAACAGCCAATGCACCAATCCCAAAGAAAAATAAAACGAAAATCAATAATGAATTAGGAACATAACCTTCCCAACCCCTTAAAAACCCAGACTCAAACATGGTGCTTTTCTTTCTTTTTCAAGGAAGTAGGTCCATGCTGTCTACCTAATCTATCTCCAAGTCACTCCACATCCAGAGTATGAAACTGGTCTGCATAAATGACTGAATACTTCCTCTTTGTCCTTGGAAAAACTTGCCTGTAATTTCCCAATTTGACCCAAACAATCTGCTTGTAATGTAGTTTCTTGCCAGCTTTACAGTCATTACAATTCCAGCAGCCTTCTGGCATTTCTATGCTCAGGCATTCCGGGTGGAAGGAAGCTGGGCACGATTCACAGCAGAGCAATCTTCCACCTTGAAACAAATAAACAGTCTTAATAACTGAGAAAAGAGGAGAGAGAAAAAGAAAGAAAAAGGAGAAAGTTACCTTTTCTGCACATTAAATTTGATTCAAATTGGGGGGAAATAACAAAGGGACTGAATCATATCTACAGTGATGGATTAAAATAGCAAACCAACATATTTAGCTACTTTTCAGGGTTTCAGAGGCCAGAAACTCAGAGCTACTGAGTAGTATCAAAAGCACATATGTACTCTTTACTCCTTTAAACTATGGGATATTGAGGTATCAGTTTAGAAGCTAAACTCCTAAAATATGACCAAATTGATGCATAAAATCTTTGACTAAGTAGATTTGATAGTAGGTTTTTCAAACATGTAAGTAGCAACTTTCTTTTCTCCTTCAGAGGTAAGAAAGCAAGTCATCATTGTATTTTAATCCAGTGCCATGGTTAACTAAATCCCTTTACAATATAATTATCAATAAAGAAAACGGCCAATAGATTGATCAGTATTTTTCTCTTTCCATAAAGAAAAAGCAAAAGGAACATAGAATCTCAAATCAGTGATTATGTTATCATTACCTTTTGATGAAGATATACAGGCTATACAGCAGTGGTTTGCAATTTTTTCATCACCAAGGATCCCCCTTTCCCTCCTCATGAACCCACATGATTTCAAGTATTTTTCAACAACCAAAACACCTGTGTGTGTGTGTGTGTGTATACTCTCTCTATATAGAGATTATATCTTGAGACAGGCTCTCACTATCTTGCCCAGGCTGGTCTTGAACTCCTGGCTTCAAGCAATCCTCCTGCCTCAGCCTCCCAAAGTGCTGGGATTACAGGCGTGAGCCACCATGCCCGGCTAAAATCTGCATTTTAAAAGTAACAATTTCTCCAATTTTTATTAGCCAAAGAAATATAAAACTGCCAGTCAGAGATTCTGATTCCAATAACAAAACTAGTATTATCACATTAAATTGTTAAAATCATAGCCAAATTTTAAAAACTCATACACCCTGATTCTGTACAAATGTGTAATTCTGTTAGATTTTCTGAAATATCAAACACAGTTTAAAAATTTTGTTTACATAAGTCTCTTCTGACTTTATATTGAGAACCACTGCTTTATAGCATAAAATTAAGTAGTTATCAGTATAGAATGAAGTATCATATGCAAGGAGCTCCCTCCAAGTTCCCTATCAAAACTCTTTCCTTTTAGATACATAAAATACTCTCTGGATTGAGACCAAAACAAGTGCAGCAAACAAAATAGTTTGAAATGCTAAGAAATATGAAACTCTGGGAGTAAATTGGGTATTTCTAATGTTTTTAATATGTGAGAGAGAATGTGGTTAACCACTGAAGATGAAATATAATATAGACATTTACTGCAAAAAAAGGATCTTTTCATTGGAAAATCAGGTCTATAACCCAAGAGTGTACAGAGATTTAAAGTCTCATAAGTAAAAAGGTAAGAGCCCTCTATACAACTTTATCAAATCACATGCTGCAACCTTCTGAGGGCTTGCTACCAATTTTCCAGAAAATCTTGTCTTCCTATATTTTCAAACTTCTGATTAACATAAAACCAAAAAGAAAATCCATATACAACCCACAATGAATTAAACTGCTATATTTCCTCTGCTTAAAAGCTTTTACTTCAATCATCAGGATTTTTTTTCCCTTGGATTACATCTCAATATGGATTAACCGGTTCAATTCACCAACCTAGAGATCAGATGCTCAAGTGCTCTAAACTTAGGTAGGGAATTTTCTTATAAATTTAAAGTAAAATGAGATTATTCATTTTTTTTCTTGTTTTTTGTCAGCATTTTCACGAGCAGAGATTATTCCTTTTTTTTTTTTTTGCATCAGAACGGAATGACCAGTAGGAAGAAAAGTCTGCAAACAGCTTTAGAGGACATGTGATTATTAGCACTGATGTAGAAAAGTCAGGCCAGCCATTTTTAATATGATGGAATGTTTCTTAATTTGAAGTCTTATTTCAGAGGAAATACAGAGCCAGAATCATCAGAGAAAAATCAACATGATAAAAATGTTTAAAATACACAAGGGAAATAAAAAAAAAATATGAATGGTCCACCTTGGTGCTATGCAAGAAAACTAGGATGCAGGAGAAGTAAGATATGGTTCAAGCTAGGCAAACAGAGGGCTCAAAATAATTTCAATTCATGTCAAAGTTAATACTGAGTACTGAAAACAAAGTAAGCAACAACTGAATTAATCTAATTTTATACAGATACCAGTAGGGAAATAAAGCATTTCCTAAAATGTCTCAGGCAGAATAACTAACTATGGAGTAAGTCAAACCTATGTTCATTTTGTTTTGGAAGTATCATCCATAAGGTAATATAATCTGGGGAAAAAACCAAAAAAGCCAATACTCTCATCAATACTTCTAGTATGTTCAATGCACCTTGCTTAGTTGTCCTTTCTTTTAGTCATGAGTTGCCACTTCAGATGTGTGACAAAGAGCAAAGATACATCAAACAGGCAACACAACTTTTTCAAAAGCCCATTTCAAATACACCGTGTGTGTGTGTGTGTGTGTGTGTGTGTGTGTGTGTGTTTAGTTACGAATGAAGTTTTCTTTAAAGATTCTGAACCTGGTCCCAGATCATAATTGGAATGTATATAGGAAAGGCCCTCACCTTTCAAGCTCATTTATTTTTCCCTGTGGGATAATAACTCCCCAAATAATACATCTTTGTTAAATCATTTTTATAACAGGTAGGTTATGGAAAACTAAACAGAATATAAAGTTTTCTTCCATAGATTAAATTAACTGGGAGAACAGAAATATACATTTAACTCTTGGTACTGTGTGGATAATTATCCAACAACAATTCAGCTGGGCTACCTTCCAGCATCCAGTATTAGGGGTATTCTCCCCCATCAGGTTCCCACCAATGTTTCATAAGGGAAGGGCAACTAGTTTTCATAGCCTCTTAACCAAACATCTAAGAAGCACAATGACAGAATGTATTCTAAAAGCAATCTTTAAGTATCAGCATCTTAGTTTCCTTCTTTTAATAACCTACCTTGTTATTTAGTTGCAAGTTAGTAACAAATTATAACCTATCTTTTCTATTTCAACTTGAATGATAGTTTCACACCAGGAAAAAGAGAAAGAACATTTAGAATATGATTCTATATTTATACTGACCAAAATCCTAGTCTTCCTATTTTAATAACTTATACATATGGAATGTGTGAAAATTTATTCAAGGGAAGAATAAGTAAAAATTTGCAATAATGGAATTATTTTAAGCCCTTTTTAATAATTGTGCAGCCATATGAAGACACAGTCACAACCACCAAGGTAGAATTTACCAAAAGCAACAGATGGTGCTTGACAGGCATACATTTCCCCCCTACATTGAAAGAGAAAAAAAATAGGAAATGCAAAAATAAAAGCAAGAGAAACTATTTTGATTATTACCTTTCTCACATTTCTTTTTGGAAGCTGACGAAGAAGGAATCATAGGTAATTTCATCAACTCAGCACGATTTGATTCATTCAGTAGGTAGTGGGACTTATAGGCATATGAACTGAACATGGGGTCTGAATGGTCCTGAACTATCAGCCCTATACGAAACAAACAGAAAGAGATGAGCTGCAATGAAACTACCCATGATTCCATGAGGAAAAAATAAACCAACACCTATTATGTATGCTTCAAAGTTGGGGTGGGGAGGGTGAAAATGAGAATATGAAGAAAAAAGAAAGATCTGACAGAAAGGTTTTCTACAGTTTTCAAAGGGAGTCTGAACTACTCAATTCCTTATCCCTATATATTATAGAAACCTATATACTGCAGAAGAAAACTTCAAATAATTTGAAGATATAAACAACACTTGACATCATACTGAAAACCCCTTAAGAAAAACAAAGCTACACTGCTGCATATTTGGATGTACAATGACGATAACCCAAAGAACGACATGATATTATTTATCACGTAATGAGATAGAAATCAGAATCATTTACTTAATGTAAGCAGACCCTATCTACCTTCAATATATCAAGTAGTGCTTTAAGGCAGAATGGAGTCTCTCCTTTTCTCTATTCACATCTTCAGACATACTCAAAGAAATCCTAACTTTCTCTGCCAGATAATGAAACTCTTCTCTATCAATATGGTACATGTTTTATTTCATTTATATTGTGTGTGTATACACAAACATACATATATATATATATATATATATTTTTTTTTTTTGAGACAGCCTTTTGCCCTATCACCCAGGCTGAAGGGTAGGGAATTATATTATATTTTTTTGAGACAGAGTCTTGCTCTGTCACCCAGGCTGGAGGGTAGTGGTGTGATTGTGGCTCACTGAAACTTTGAATTTCTGGGCTCTAGTGATCCTCTGGCCTCAGCCTCTCAAGTAGCTGGGATTATAGGTATGTGTTACCACACCAGGCTAATTTTTAAATTTTTTTGTAGAGATGGGGTCTATAATAGCTTTTGTGCCCAGGCTGGTCTCTAACTTGTGGCCTTAAGTAATCCTCCCACCTTGACCTTACAAAACATTGGGATTACAGGCATGAGCCACTGTGCCAGGCCTGGTACATGATTTTAAAGGAGCCATGATTTCCTGAACTTTACTAAGGTAGTGCAAACATTTTTTCCCTGCTACAATATAAAGTGATTACCAACTTAAGGGTTAATAAAAGTAATCCTTTTGATCTACCAATTATAGCTATGCTACTTAGAGGAAAATACTAAAGCTACCTGAGGTTCCCTCTTCTTTCCCTTCCCCTTCCTCCAGTTAATTCATGATGTAGCTATAAGCCACTCCTAAACCTAGGCAACTGTGAGACCATGGGACATTTCTCTATCCTCTGTCTTGGTTACTGGTCAGTGTATAATGATGTAGGATTTTACAACACAAATTATGGCAGCAGTTTTATTTAGAGATCATTTTGAAGGGAAGGGAAGTTACCATTTACTTTTTTCTGTGGGCATTATCTTCATTTGATGCTACCCTACACTGAGATGCATTCGAGAAATATCTCTGACCTAGAAGACAGAATGGAACCTGAAATTACTAACAATATGACAATCTTCTTTTTGTTTTGTTTCTTTTTGAGACAGGGTCTCGCTCTGTCACCCAGGCTAGAGTCCAGTGGCAGAAACACAGCTCACTACAGTTTGACCTCCTGGGCTCAAGTGATCCTACCACCTCAACCTCCAGAGTAGCTAGGACTACAGGTGCATGCTACCATGCCTGGCTAAGTTTTTGATTTTTTTTTTGGCAGAGACGAGGTCTTGCTGTGTGGCCCAGGCTGGTGTTGGATTCCTGGGTTCAAACAATCCTCCCACCCTGGCATCTCAAAATGTTGGAATTACAGGCGTGAGCCATAGTGCTCAGCCAGAATCCGCTAATAAAAGTTATATAGGCTGGGCACAGTGGCTCATGCCTATAATTCCAGCACTTTGGGAGGCTGAGGCAGGTGAATCACCTGAGGTTGGGAGTTTGAGACCAGCCTGACCAACATGAAGAAAACTTGTCTCTACTAAAAATACAAAAAAATTAGTTGGGTGTGGTAGTGCATACATGTAATCCCAGCTACTCGGGAGGCTGAGGCAGGAGAGTCGCTTGAACCGGGGAGGCGGAGGTTGCAGTGAGCCAAGATTGCACCATTGCACTCCAGCCTGGGTAACAAGAGTGAAATTCCATTGCAAAAAAACCCCAAAAGTTATATAATGTTGAAATGAACTTCATACATTTACTAGAGGGAGATGGTGTAGTGTAAAAGAATATGGGCTTTGAAATAAGAATGATCAAGTACAAACACTGGTCCCTCCATTTAACAATTTGTGTGACCTTAGGTAAATTATTTAATCTGGGTTTCAGTGTTCTCATCTGTATACCATGGAGAGAGAACTTCTTAGGGAAACTGTGGCAATTCATTCAGATGGTGTTTAGTAAAGTTTGACTTACATATGCAAAATAAATTGCTGTATTTCCTGTTAAAATGAAAACTCCAGCCTACATTATCCATTTAACATTATTACCATTACAAAGAAAGGCAAAGAATGCTAAGTAACTTATTTTATACAACCCTCTAGATAAAAGGAGATGCTAAAGAATATACACTACACTGAAAAATGTCTGCACACTTCTTGTAACTCCATAATTAGGTGGGAGTTAGAAGAGGAGCAATGTTCCTCCAAACCCTGAAACATTTAAAAAAATATTTCCAGATATTGCAGTCCTTAAGAAGTAGCTTGATTATCTGAAACACCCAATAACCAAGAACTAAGAGAAAATCTATGTGGAGGGAAAAATTCTGCGATGCAAGAAACAAGCAAAACAAGTTAAGTTTTCTAATAACCAAATATAAATGATTAAAGTGTTTCTTTCTGTGTTATTACGGTTATGTCTCCTTAAAAAAGGTGACCTTTATAAATACTTATAAAAGAACACATATTATTTACTTCTGATTTAAGACTTCCCAACATCTGATCTATTTACAGTAAGTCTTTGTCAAATGCTAGAAAATAAAATGAAGGTTTCTGTTTACCATACAAGGTTTTACCATTAAAATATTTGGGAATTAAATAATTTTGCTTAAATAGGCATTTTAATTCAGTAAATCTTCCAGAATAACTGTCAAATTGATAAGATGTAAATACAGATTCTGTTGTTCAAACATGAATTTTCCATCCACTTACATTATTCTCAGAATTTTAATCTACTCATGTAAGTCAAATTTAACAAAATGGTTATAGAGTTTCTATATAAGCGGACCATTTTCCAGCTGTCCTAAATTGAAAATGCTGTATTTTGTTTCACTGCTTACTGTAGCCTCGAACTCCTGGGCTCAAGTGATCCTCCCTCCTCAGCCTCTTGACGTGCTGGAATCATAGGCACACACTACCATGCTTGGCTAATTCTTTTATTTTTTGTAGAGATGAGGTCTTGCTATGTTGCCTAGGCTAGTCCTGAACTCCTGGGCCTTAAGCAATCCACCCGCCTCAGCCTCCCAAAGTATGGGATTACAGGCATGAATTACTATGCCCAGCATGAAAATACCTACTTTAAAGGTATCCCAATTATTGAATGAAGTAGAGCAAAAGAGAATATTGATTAATCTACTGATGGCATTTGATTCAGAATGTGCCCCAACATAATAGTTATAAACTTGATATTAAAATGCTGGCTAAATTATGCATGCTTATACACTGACAGGAAATGTTAGTGCCTAGAAATGGTAGAATAGAGTTTGCAAAAACAGTAAGAGGACTTTGTTATCACTGCCATTCATCTGTTTAAAAGACTCTAAAGCTAAACATACAACTGATAATATAATAATGTCTTCTAATCATTACTTTCTTAGGATGCAGAGATGAGAAAGGCAATGAGTGACAACTTTTTATTTATTATTTGCCCACCTATTAAAATATGGCAGGAAGCATTTCAGACCTACTCCTCCATGATGCCAGCCAGGTTTCAGAGCAGGATACGGTTGTCACTGCTTTACTTAGGAAAGACACAGTGCTTCCTGCTCCAAAGGCAGACAGTCACATGTGCTTATAAAACAGGCAAACAAAAAGTAGTGTCTACTATAAAACTTGTTGGCTACTCCACAAAGGACTACCATTATTTAATCTTTTACTGCCTACCTCCAGGTAATTTTTTCATAATGAGAGATACAAAAGCAAAACCATCTAAGATCTATCATTCTACCTAAACTCTTTTAAAAAGTTGTTATGGTACTTTCACCAAATTAAAATAACTGTCTCCTAAAGCAGAATCAACCAAACAAAAACCACTTTCATCTTTAATATGGTCTATATAGAATCTAATGGGCATAATGGGCCTTAGAGGCCTTGAGAATAGTTCACACCGAGGGAAGGTCAGAAAACTTAGCTCTTAAATTAAAAACAAAACAAAAACAATTAGTTGGTTTTTATAATGCTTACTACGTACCAAAAAAGTTTTATTTTAATATAGCTGAGATAAAGCCAGATATTCTGTGTAACATCAACTAAAGCAGTCCCATTTTAGATTTATCACAAACACAAGTTCACTGGCCCCCACAGGGGCACAGTATTGTTTTTAGTTGATCAATCTCTTGGCATACTTAAATATCAACAGCTGGCAGTGAGAAAGCCCACATGGCTGGCTCTGAACTAATACCACTACATATGCTGCCTTGGTTGTGTCTCATCAGGCCTTCCTCAATGCCAGACCAAAACATTATGATAAAACACAACATAAACAACGGAAAAATAAATGTGCTAGTCTTGCCTTCCAAGTGAAGTCTTAGTCGGTTGAAAGGTCTGTTTTAAGATTATGACATGGGAAGGACCTACTTTGAATAGAAGAATTGTAGAAGGGAAAAAATTAATCTTTTCATGCTCTGAACAGAAAAACTAAGAACTATAATTCTGTTATTTTTAGAAATGCAGATTTTAGCTTAACATATGGAAAAATTAATATTTTAACACATTGGACATCTAGCATCATAAAAGTTACTGGAAATGTTCATCTCTCTCAGGGATATATTACAGGGGAATTTTGCACTGGGTAGGAGATTGTACTAGATGGCCTGAGTCCTTTCCCAATGCTGAGACTGTATGTTAATGGAGAAATATGCCAATGACCTCAAAAATAAATGAAGAGAAAAGTTAAGACACTCACCTCTGGCACAAACGAAACAAAAGCCTACATTTACAGCAGAAGAAGAATTACTGCTCCGTTTGGAATGATTACTACAGATGAGAATGTAGGAGGATACTAACATGCTTCCGGCCGCAATGCAAGCATCTCCAGTGTGATAGGCAACTGGACATCTCAAACATCTCATCATGCGGCCTGTTTAAAGACAAGTCAAAGAGGAATCTAATAAGGCATCAGTGGGGCATACAATGAAGTTTCTGGAGTTGGGCTTTTTTGGGTTCCCATTCGATGCTAGCTATAGTAAGATAAAAAGCATTTTGTCTTCCCTAGTCTGGCTCTGTCATTCTATGCTACACAGCCCCTAAATGTAAGCCTAATAGTCACTTAGAGATCATCCAAAAAAAAAAATTATTTGTTCCAATGCTGCAGAGATGGTGGTATCCAATATGGCACCTACATAAAGATTTCGAGGGTATTTGGAACACATGGAATTTTCTTCTCATGGTCTGAATATAGAATGTAATTTCTACTTAACATGCTATGTACTGTGGCTGAACTGTTAAAGCTAGAGCTATACAGAGGGAGAATGCCCTGTGTTGTTTGAAATATATGCTTGATGTTATTTGCCACTGCACTTAAAACAACAATCTTTGACTCCTTCTTCAGCTATTTTACCTTTACTTGCTTTGTGGATGTCTTTCTCCATAGAGCAGGTAGAGCAGCAGTGCTGAGGACAGCGGAATCCTTTTGATTCAAAGATGGCAGTGGGGAATTTGCGGACACAGGCTTCATGATAAAATTTCCCACAAGCACCAACAGAACAACGCTTCACATCTTTACCAGACACTTTACATGAAAAACATGGGTGCTGCCCTGGAAAATTAGTGAGGAATACAAATTAAATAAAATGGACTAAAGCATATTCAAGTAGAACCAGCTATAGACATCAAACAGCTACTCCTAAAACAGACTCTATTACCATATGTAAGAATTTAATACACAACAAAGCATTTAAAATAAATGCTAAATTAAAAGTATGTTTTAGGCCAGGTGCAGTGGCTCACGCCTGTAATCCCAGCACTTTGGGAGGCTGAGGCAGGCAGATCACAAGGTCAGGAGATTGAGACCATCCTGGCTAACACAGTGAAACTCTGTCTCTACTAAAAATACAAAAACTTAGCGGGGATTGGTGGCAAGGGCCTGTAGTCTCAGCTACTCAGGAGGCTGAGGCAGGAGAATCGCTTGAGCCCAGGAGTGGAGGCTGCAGTGAGCCAAGATCATGCCACTGCACTCTAGCCTGGGCGACAGAGTGAGAAGTGAGACACTGTCTCAAAAAAAAAAAAAAAAAAGTTATATTTTAAATTTTGCTAGAATAATTGATTATCAATTCAGAGACAAAATACTAAAAACAATTTAGATCTCCAAAACTGATTCCATAGAAAATCCAAAAGAGAATTTGTTTAACATCTGGTAGCAGAGAGAAGCAAAGTCTTCCCCACAGAGAATAAATAAATTACCAAAGGAATGACAGATTCCATTAGCTAATCACTGATTATTTCTATGTGCAAAACAGACATAAAATGAAAACTTACAATCCTAATAAAAAAAAAAATTACAGCTAGACATATCTTATTTAAACTACAGAAAATCAAAGACAAAGAAAATATTCAAATTATCCACAGGAAAGACAATTATTTTCAAACAGAGCTGACTGAAAGAAAAATATAGAAGCCAAAAAACGATAGAATGCTATCTTCAAAGGGCTGAAAGAAAATAATTAACAAACCAGCATTCTATATCCATTGAAAATATTCTTTAAGAATGAAGTGAAATCAACATTCACTGGGAAGAATTAACAAAACCTAGTTCTTTGAAAAAGGATAATAAAACTGATACATCTGGTAAGAATAACTAATAAAAAAAGGAAAAAAGTCCTAGTATTAATATCAGAAATGAAAAATGGAACATCACTACAAATCCTACAAACATTAATAAGATAGTAAAAGGATATCATTATACTTTTGCTAATAAATTTGAACATTTAGATGAATGGAGAGATTCCTAGAAAAAAAGAACTTATCAACACTGGCACAAAAACAGGAAACATGAATAGTTCTGTAAACTATTAAAAGAAATTGAAGCTATAATTGGAAATCTTTCAACAACAACAAAAAATTTAGGCCCAAATGGCTCCACTGGTGAATATGGCAGACATTCAAGGAAGAAAATAATGCCAAATATGAAAAAGTTAAACAGGAAAAGGGGGAGAAACAAGCAAAAGACAAACAGATATAGGGAAATACACAACAAAAATGATAAAAGATTATGTTTTGTTGTATAAACAGTTTGCATATGGAGAAAATACACACAACATATATAAGCAAAGATAATGGAATAAGACTTACAAACTATAAAACAATATAGAAAACAACCAAAGCAGCCTAATGTAAAAGTGGGCAGAAGATTTAAGTAGGCAATTTACAAAAAGACAGCCAAAAGAACATTAAAATATGTTCATCTTCACTAGTAATCGGATAAATGCTAACTGAAACCAGTTATAAAGTAGAAAAAAACTTAAAGAGTTTGATAATATCAATTATTATTATTTTTCAGACAGAGTCTCACTCTGTTGCCCAGGCTGGAGTACAGTAGTGTGATCTTGGCTCATTGCAACCTCTGCCTCCTGGGTTCAAGTGATTCTCGTGCCCCAGTCTCCTGAGTAACTGGGACTACAGTGATAATACCAATTATTGATGAGGGTATAGAGGGCTCGTAGGAGTTTAAGTTGGAAGGAACAACCTTAGAAGGCAACTGGGCAATATCCATTAAAATAAAAGTACATTCACTTTCTGCCTAGAAATTCAATTTCTCATTAACTACATTAGGGAAGACAGAGTAAATGTAGAAGGATGTTGCCTGAAATGTTGTAATGGCAAACAAGTGAAAGTAACTCAAGTGTCCTTCGATAGGGGACGAGTTAAATAAACTGATTATATGTATACTAGGGCACTAGGCAGCAATTAAATAGAATGCATCTATACTGACATAAAAAGAGCTCTAGTAGAACAATGCTATGATAGATTTGTCCTACAAACAGACACACAAGCACACACAGACACACACAAACATTTGCAGGGCTACACATCAAACTGACAATGGCTGTTGGAACTGGAACTAAGTAAGGGGCTAGGATTAAGACTGATGATCAAGGGTGACATCAGCTAGAACAGTAATTATAATATTTTCATAACAATGTGGTTATATTTTACTTGTGTAATTATAAATAAATTTAAAATATTAACAAATAACATTCTAACACCACAAAACAAATGAATAAGAGACATAGATAATTTACAAAAGTAAATAAAGATAACAGAAAGAAATGTTTAAGCCAAGAACTGCAGATAGATTATAACAACAAACTTGTCAAATGTTTATTGGCCATCTGGATATCATCTTTGAAAAGTGTTCAAGTCTTTTGTCCACTTTTCTTGTAAAGTCTATTAAAAATCTGAAGGAAAAATGTAAGGAATAGCTTTGTTTTTTTAAATTGTACTTTAGGTTCTGGGGTACATGTGCAGATCATGCAGGATTGTTGCATAGGTACCTACATGGCAATGTGGTTTGCTGCCTTCCTCCCCCATCACCTATAGCTGGTATTTCTCCCCACGTTATCCCTCCCCACCCCCCACTGTCTGTTCCCTAGACCCCTGCAATTGACCACAGTGTGTGATGCTCCCTTCCCTGTGTCCATGTGTTCTAATCGTTCAACACTCGCCTATGAGTGATATCATGTGGTGTTTGATTTTCTGGTTCTTGTGTCAGTTTGCTGAGAAGGAACAGCTTTGTCTTTTTACAGAAAGTTAGATGAACCAATTATTGTTCTTTGATTCTGGAAGTACCTAATCCTTACAAATTGGCTGAATTATAAATGAGTAGTTAAAACTGATGTTCCGGCCGGGTGCGGTGGCTCAAGCCTGTAATCCCAGCACTTTGGGAGGCCGAGACGGGTGGATCATGAGGTCAAGAGATCGGGACCAACCTGGTCAACATGGTGAAACCCCATCTCTACTAAAAATACAAAAAATTAGCTGGGTATGGTGGTGCGTGCCTGTAATCCCAGCTACTCAGGAGGCTGAGGCAGGAGAATTGCCTGACCCCAGGAGGCGGAGGTTGCGGTGAGCAGAGATCGCACCATTGTACTCCAGGCTGGGTAACAAGAGTGAAACTCCATCTCAAAAAAAAAAAAAAAAAAAAAAAAACCCAAAAAACTGTGATGCTCACTTGTTAAATTACCTTTCACTCAGAAATAAAGTACAGTAAGATTTTTTTTTGTTCCATTGTATAGACACAATTTCAAAGTACATTTTTTCACCACCATGTTTAAGGCCAATAAAGTATATTTACCATGTATATAGATATGAAGGTAATTGTATTTTTTAAAATAACTTTTAGAAGTGTTAAACATTAAAAATATATATATTTTAAAGGTAGGAAGTTAGACTTCACAGATTTGCCCAATGCATAAACTGCTCTATGTAAAACTAAAATAGGCTGCCAGGCACAGTGGCTCATGCCTATAATCCTAGCACTTTGGGAGGCTGAAGCAGGTGGATCACCTGAGGTCAAGAGTTCGAGAGTAGTCTGGACAATATGGTGAAACCCCATCTCTACTAAAAATACAAAATTAGCCGGGCGTGGTGGTGCATGCCTGTAATCCCAGCTACTTGGGAGGCTGAGGCCACGAGAATCACCTGAACTCAGGTGGCAGAGGTTGTAGTGAGCTGAGATTGTGCCATTGCATTCCAGCTTGGGCAACAAGAGCAAAACTCTGTCTCAAAAAAAGAAAAAAGAAAATAAATAAATAAAATAGGCCTTCAGCTGGGCACGGTAGCTCATGCCTATAATTCCAGCCATTTGGGAGGCCGAGGTGGGAGGATCGCTTGAACACAGAAGTTCAAGACCAGCCTGGGCAACACAGTGAGACCTCATCTCTACAAAAAAATTAAAAATTAGCCAGGTGTGGTGGTATGTGCCTGTGGTTCCACCTACTCAGAAGGCTGAGGTAGGAGGATTGAGCATGCGAGGTTGAGGCTGCAGTGAGCTATGATCACGCCACTGCACTCCAGTCTGGGTGACAGAGCAAGAACCTATCTCAAGAAAATCTAAAATAAAATAAAATAAGCTTTCATTTATGTAATTATCAAAATAAGCCTAATATAAATGAAAATAGTTAAAACTAGTACAAGTGTTATACTAACAGAGAGCTGAACTATCAAACTTCTTTAAGACTTAGGTTAGGGCTCTAACATGTGAGTGCTTTCCAAATTCTTCCTTTTCACTAGGAAATGGTCTTCTTTAAGATTCAGTGTCAGGAACCAGCCATGGTGGCTCACACCTGTAATCCCAGCACTTTGGGAGGCCAAGGTGGGCGAATTGCTTGAGTCTGGGAGTTCAAGACCAGCATGGGCAATATGGTAAAACCTGTCTCTCTACTAAAAAAAAAAAACAAAAAAACAAAACAAAACAAAACAAAAACAAAAAAACTAGCTGGTGGCCGGGCATGGTGGCTCACACCTATAATCCTAGCACTTTGGGAGGCCAAGGGAGGTAAATCACTTGAGGTCAGGAGTTCAAGACCACCCTGGCCAACATGGCAAAACCCTGGCTCTACTAAAAACACAAAAATTAACCAAGTAGCTGTAATCCCAGCTACTTGGGAGGCTGAGGCACAAGAATCACTTGAACCTGGGAGGTGGACGTTGCAGTGAGCTGAGATTACACCACTGCACTCTAGCCAGGGCAAAAGAGCAAAAATCTGTCTCAATAATGAAATAAAAAATAAAAAAGCTAGCTGGGCATGGTGGTGCAGGCCTGTAGTCCCTGTAGCTAATCAGGAGGCTGAGGTGGGAGGATCACCTGAGCCTGGAAGGTCAAGGCTGCAGGGAGCCGAGATTGTACCATTGCACACCAGCCTGGGCAACAGGACCAAAAAAAAAAAAAAAAAAAAGAATAAGTCAGAAGTCAGTCCATCAGGCCAGAGTCAAGGACCATGGGGGAAGTGGGGAAAAAAAGAGTAAGTAAAACTCTCTGTTACAGAACTCTTTTTGGAACCTTATTCTAATATACATTTTATTCAAAAAGCCAAATAAAAATGCTTTCTTTCCAGAAATCACATCCGTCTTAACAATAGAAAGTAGTAGTATGTACCTGTAACACTTCTTACATGTGAAGTGTTTATTTTTTGACAAAGGCCTAAATGACCTTAAACAATGGTTTGAAGAATCAGAGTTCCCACTTATGACACATTAGAAGTGTACCAAATAGGTACCTAACTAATTTTCATGTCATAAGTAAATAAAAAGCACTTTTTAAAATAATTGTGGTAAAATATACACAACATACAATTTAACACTTTAATGATTTTTAAGTGTACAGTTCAGTAGTATTAAGTACATTCACACTGTTACCACTATCTGTCTCCAGAACATTTTCATCATCCCATACTGAAACTCTGCACTCATTAAAGAACTCCTCATCTCACCCTCCCCAACAACCCTGGTGAATACTGTTCTACTTTCTGTCTCTAAGAATTTGACTATTCCAAGTAATCCATATAAATGGATCATACAATATTTGTTGGCCTTTTATACCTGGCTTATTTCACTCAGCATAATGTCCTCAAGGTTCGTTCATGTTGTGGCATGTATCAGAATTTCTTTTTAAGGCTCAATAATATTCCATTGTAGGTATATACTACGTTTTGTTTATTCATCCATCAATAGACATTTGAGTGGTTTCTACCTTTTGACTACTGTGAATATGTTGCTATGAACATGAGTGTACAAATATCTGTTGGAGTTCTTTTTTTTTTTTTTTTTTGAGAGAGTCTCACTTTGGTTGCCCAGGCTGGAGTAATGTGGCGCAATTATAGCTCACTGTAGACTTCCTGGGCTCAGGTGATTCTCTCGTCTCAGCCTCTTGAGTATCTGGGACTATGGGAATGTGCCACCATGCCAGGCTAATTTTTTTTTTGTTTTTCGATTTTTAGGAGAGATGGGATTTCACCATGTTGCCTAGGCTGCTCTCAAAATCTTACACTCAAGCAATCCACTCCTCTTGGCCTCCCAAAGTGCTCAGATTACCATTTTAAAAACACTGACATATTCTTCTTTTCTATCTCTGCAGGGTTGGGCTGTTAGCATTTGACAGGAGCTGTGGTAAAATTAGCTTGTATCTCTCTCACACATTTCACTTTACAGTTTACAAATCACTTTCATTTACATGATTTTATTTGATGCTTCATTCCAATATAAAAGTTACTTACTCAAGGCAACTATTTTTATTTCATTTTTACAGATCAGAAACTGAAGTCTGGCTTGCTCACAGGCGTGAGACACTGTGCCTGGCCCTTTCTTTCAGTTCTTTTGGATATATATCCAGAGTTAAATTGCTTGATCATTTGTTATTCTGTTTAATTTTTCAAGAAACTGTCATCAGATTTTCAACAGCCACTATACCTTTTACATTCCCACCAACAATACATAAGTATTCCAATTTCTCCACAGTTAAGCCAACATGTTTTCTTTTTATTTTTTTGATACCAGTTATTTTAATGGGTATCAAGTAGCATCTCATTGAGGTTTTAATTGCATTTTCCTAATTACTGTTTTTTTTTGTTTTGTTTTTTTTTAAATAGAGACAGGGTTTCACCATGTTACCCAGGCTGGTTTCAAACCTTTGAGCTCATAGATCCACCTGCTTTGGCCTCCCAATGTGCTAGGATTACAGGCATGAGCCACTGCCCCTGGCCCTGAGTACTCATTATGTTGAGCATATTTTCATGTGCGTATCGGCGATTTGCATATCTTCTTTGGAGAACTATCTGCTCATGATCTTTGACCAATTTTGAATTGGGTTGTTTAGTTTTTTTTATTGCTGACTTGAAGGCGTTCTCTATATATTCTAGGTATTAATCATTTATCAGATATGTAATTTGCAAATATTTTCTCCCATTCTGTGGGCTGCCTTTACATTCTGTTGATAAGACACTTTGGTGTATAAAAGTTGTTAATTTTCATGAAGTGAAATTTATCTGTTTTTCCTTTCGTTGCCTGTGCCTTCAGTGTCACACATATGAAATCACAGCCAAATCCATTGTCATGAAGCTTTTCCTCTCTGCTATGTTTACTTCTAAGGGGTTTATACTTTTAGCTTTTATGTCTTAGTCTTTCATTCATCTTGAATTAATTTTGTTTATGCTGTTGGGTAAGGGGTCCAACTTCCTTCTTTTACAGGAATATATCCAGCTTTTCCAGCATCATTTGTTGCAAAGACTGTCTTTTTTTCTACTGACTAGTCTTCACACCCTTATCAAAAATCAGTTGATCATATATGCAAGGGCTTATTTCTAGGCTTTCTAGGCCATTGGTGTATATGTCTGTCTTTATGCCAATATCAGGCGATTTTGACTACTATAGCTTTGTAGTATACTTTGAAATGAGGAAATGTGAGTCTTCTGACTTTGTTCTACCCAACCGGTTTTTTTTGAAAATTTTGTTTTCATGCTGACAACATCCCATACTTAACTGTTTTTTAAGCAAATTTCCCTCTTACATTTTCTAATAATGTGTACCAAATTAAATATACCTAACCTCTGTTAGAAGAATTCTCCTGGATTCTAGAGTTAGAAAAGAAGCCCTAAGAGTGTTTTATGCCAGGTGCAGTGGCTCATGCCTGTAATCCCA
Organism: Callithrix jacchus; assembly: GCF_049354715.1. Lineage (NCBI taxonomy): Eukaryota > Metazoa > Chordata > Mammalia > Primates > Cebidae > Callithrix > Callithrix jacchus. The sequence continues at coordinate 39,136,841 of NC_133514.1, forward strand.
GCATTTTGGGAGGCCAAGGTGGGTGGATCACAAGGTCAGGAGTTTAAGACCAGCCTGGCCCAGATGGTGAGACCCCATCTCTACTAAAAATACAAAAATTAGTCGGGTGTGGTAGCAGGTGCCTGTAATCCCAGCTACTGAGGAGGCTGAGGCAGGGAATTTCTTGAATCTCCCAGGAGGTGGAGATTGCAGTGAGTCGAGATCATGCCACTGCACTCCAGCCTGGGCAACAGAGCAAGACTCCATCTCAAAAAAAAAAAAAAGTGTTTTAATACTGAGATACCTGGTCCTTCCTATCAATATCTTAAATCAGGAATTGAATACTTGATATAGTTTGGAAATTTGTCCCTACCCAAATCTCCTGTTGAAATATAATCCCCAGTGGTGGAGGTAAGGTCTGCTGGGAGGTCTTTGGATCATGAAGGTGGATCCCTCATGACTTGGTGCTGTCTTTGTGACAGTGAGTGAGTGCTTGTGAAATCTGGTCATTTAAAAACGTGTGGCCCTCTCCCTCAACTCTCTCTCTCTCTTGCTCCTGCTTTTGCCATTTGAAGTGCCTGCTCCCACTCTGCCTTCTGCCATGATTGTAAGTTTCCTGAGACCTCCCCAGAAGCCCAGCAGAGGCTGGCACCATCCTTCCTGTACAGCCTGCAGAACTGTGAACCATTTAAACCTCTTTTCTTTATAAATTATCCAGTCTCAGGTATTTCTTTATAACAATACAAGAACTGCCTAATGCTTGAATGCTTAAAGGGGCCAGGCAGGATATATAAGTGACTGGAATGACAGAGTTTTAGAAAAAGGAATAATGGGGAATGTGAGGAGCCAGGATTACATACTCTATCCATGTTCAAAAATGAAAATGCATTCTGAAAGCCAAACACAATGGTGTGCAGATAATATGACCCACGGACTGCCTGTTGGCAAACTGTTCACAAGTTTTACTGTAGAGTCTAAATGTGATAAATAAAATATTTTATAAGGGATAAATTTTAAGTTATATATTCTAAACAGCTTCTATAGCTTAGTTTGTGTATGTGTGGTGTGTGTGTGTGTGTGTGTGTTTATGTGAATGAGTGTATATTAGGATATGACATATGACTTGTGATGTCCATCCTACTCACTAGGACAGTAGAGTAGAAGACCATGGTAAAGAAAAAAAAAATCTGGAGTCAAGCTGCTGGGTTTAAATCCCAGAGTCATCAGGGGCTACCTCTGTGACTCTGGGCAAAGTACTAAACTCTCTAACCCTCAGTTTCACCTTCTGTATAATGGAAATCATAATGGTACCTATCTCAACACGGATCAAATGAAATAGCAGGAGAAAATGCTTAGTACTCATAGCACCTGGTATTTAATAAGTCAGTGTTCAGTAAAAAAATAAAATAAAGACTTTAGGAGGCATACAAGCAAATAAGGAAAGATAAAATAAACATTGGTAAGAATCCAAAAGGAAAAGCAGTAGAAAAATAATAGAGTTAAAGGTAAGAAAAATAATAAAGAGTCACATCCAAATAAAAGGGAAAGAAGTAGAAAAACAATAAAGAGTTAAAGGTAAGATCAGCATATCATATATATTTGCTATCCAATCGGCTTAGTTCCTTATAGCTAAAACAAAGCAAAGCAAATAAAAAAAAAATGTGAATGGTTCCTAGAAGCACCACCATGTCATCCCAGTTATTTTTTATTTGCCATGTCGTTACAGGTTTAACAACTACTACTTGCTTTTCATATTAACCAGAATTATGGCTACAGAGAGAAGAAATACAAACTAGCATATATATTTCTCTACAAATTACTTTGGTAGGTGGTAGTCTATGCATAGTGAGATAAGAAATAAATGATGAATCCCAAGTTTAAAAAATGATTTCTAGTAGCTCCAAATTTCAACTAAAAATATAGTCACTGTAGTTATGCAATGATACTTGTACTACAGTCTATTAAAGTTAAAGAACTTTAAACCAATTTATTTAGCCCCCAAAATCTCAAACCCATCTGAAAAATAACTCAATTAACATACTTTGGGCCGGACGTGGTGGCTCAGGCCTGTAATCCCAGCACTTTGGGAGGCCAAGGTGGGTGGATCACGAGGTCAAGAGATCGAGACAATCTTGGCCAATATGGTGAAACCCCGTCTCCACTAAAAATACAAAAATTAGCTGGGTGTGGTGGCGTGCGCCTGTAGTCCCAGCTACTTGGGAGGCTGAGGCAGGAGAATTGCTTGAACCTGGGAGGCGGAGGTTGCAGTGAGCCGAGATTGTGCCACTGCACTCCAGCCTGGCGCCTGGCAACAGAGCAAGACTCTGTCTCAAAAACAAAACAAAACAAAAAAACTTTGTATAACTCTTTAGATAAAACACAAATTGATCTTGGTAATTTGGCAGATTTTATGGCAGAAGGCACCAGTAGGAGGACATTTAACTATTCTTTTAATCTTCAAGCTGAATCTTAATTTGTTGAAAGACCTGTGGGAAGAGGGGAGGAGGGCTAAAAAAAGTGATGAGAACAAAATGTCCCAGGAGAGGTTGCCAGTGCATATTCCTGGCACAATCCCATTCATCTTTTCATGACTATCGAAGCAAGTCATCTTACCGGTTTTACATTCCATGCAGATGAACCTGCTATCAGGGAGTGATGTCAGTCCCAGGCACTCCAGGTGAAAGTGTCTGCAGCACTCTCCCTCACAAGCAATCAGAGAGTCGCCAGAGCTTTCACAAATCTGTAATATGGCAAAAAGCAGTGGTTCAAACTTTTGGCAAACATCAGGACCACATGGGGGGCTTGTTACAACACAAATTACTGGGTCCCTCACCCACAGATTGTGATTCAGTAGTTCTGGTGGGGGCCCCTGTATCCAGAAGATGCTGATGTTGTTTGTTTTTGGCCTCCACTTTGAGAACCAGAGAACTAGACAATTACAGTATTTCCAGATCCAATATGGTATAAAGTTTAAAGTCATACTTGATCTTTTATGATTCCTTCTTTGGGATCTGCATATGTAACTTTTCTTCACAGGGCAAAGCAGTATTTTTCAAGAGCAGTAAAAATACAGTGAGAAAGTTATTACTTTAAAATTTTGAATTTAAGAAAGTTTTTCCAATCAGTCATCTGCCATTTACTTCCAATTAATAATAATATATTACACTAGAGATTGGCATGTGGGTAAGCATTCCAACTCAGAAAGGGGAAAAAAAGAACCAGAAAGAGGTTTTAGATCCGTAGCTTTAAAGTAATAATATTACAATAATTTAGAAACATATTACCCTCTTCAACAGGAGTTAAGTCTATTATTGGCAGAATATAATAGCAATTGTTTCAAGCCATCGCACCGGTTACCTGCCTACCTGACATACAGTGTCCTTCTTACTCATTCCAGTGCCTCTTCTTGACAAACTTGAATCCATGGACTGCACATCAGAAATGTCTGCATCTGCAGTAGCTGAAGGGCTGTCTACTTGCTTTCCAAAGCCTACCTACAAAGAAAACATAGTATTTTTAAGAAAAACAGAACAAAACGTCCCCCAAAGTTAGATGCTATGAAAATCCTAGTAAGACTTGCTCAAACATTAGATCTTGACACAACAACCTCTTCTTTCCTTCCTTTCTCTCTAAAATCCACAAATCCCATAGGTCTGCTGTTCTGGGAAAAATTGTAGTTAAAATTACAAACTATAGTTTTGTCATATAACATGAGTGCCAAAAAATTAAGATGCTCGTAAGTTACAAAATAACCAAAGTGATTTTTTTTCTATGAGTATTTAAAAAATTTTCCTGATTTCCCCAAATAAATGAGGAAAAAGCATTATGTTCAAGAAAGGGCACTTCATCCAGAGCCTTGCACATATTTACCTGCAGGTCACTCAGTCCTCTAGAATCGGAGTCAGATGTGTCTCTGTATGCTGAACTAGTCATTTCTACGTCAGTTGAGGCGCGACTCCTTTTCTTTAGAGGTTTACAGGAATCTGAAATCTCGCTGGCACCTTAATACAACACACTGAAATTAATCCTAAAATAGTATGTAAGGTTTAATTTTTTTGTGTGTGGGAGAATACGTTCTTTTCCCAAACTCATCTTTAGTGTGGAAAAAGCACAGCTCTCTTTGTTAACAATGAAATAATGAGTCAAAATTTCAGAACTTTGACCTTCCTGGTAGTGATTGATTTAACTTACAACCACTCTATCAAAACATTTAATTCAGTTCTCCTCCTCTAAAGCTATTTTCAGTCAGCAGAGCCCACGTTCCAACCTAAAAATCAATTCTATCAAAACTGCAGGATAGCTGATGATCTGGAGCAATTCAAAGAACCATTCAATTTGGAGGGGGAAGACATAAAACCCAACATACTGTGTAGCTTACAAATATGGTCGCAGAGACATCTCCATCTTGTTTTTATTAGGGATGTGACAAATCTTTGATTTGTATTCGATTCGTACACGGATAGTGCCATTTTCCCCTTAATTTTGCAATTCAGTTGATTATTGCCCCCCAATAAAATTTGGATGTTCATAATTGTTCATCTGAGACTTCCTTGGTGAAGTGGCATTTATTGTGACCATTAACAAGCGCTGCAGCACATCTACATATGTCATGCCATTTAGGAGGCATACTGCTGAGGGTTGTAAATGGACAATCAGTGTTCAAGTGCAGCCAAATCACGTAGAGCTGGATGGGAGGCCTCTATGTGGAATTTGTGCGGGAAGAAATAAATAGGAAAAAAAAGGCAGAGAATAGTGTGGAATTTTTTTTTTTAAAACTGTGTGTAATACAAATCCAGCCAAAACAATAGTGCAAAAAGTTACAAAGCAACAATCTCTTGGGCTAATGCAGTATAGGCTATACAGAAACAGCCACGATGAAATGTGCAGATCAGGCACGGTGAATACCAAGGAACCAGGGAGACGGTTAATATTTCAACCCACAGTTTGTGTTTTGGATGTTTTTCCCCCAAAATTTCCATACAACAAACAGACATCTAGATCAGCCCAGCAAGCTATGGTGGAAGTGTGCAGTCCAGAAGAGCCCATGGAGAAACAAGTCTCCTGAGGCCATGAAGATCCGCAACAGCCTGAGTGAGAGTAGCACTTGGAACATAGCCACGTTCTGAGGTGGAGGAGGTGGGCCTCGTTAGACTGCTCAGATTACTGGAACCTCGTTATCACATCCCATTCTACAAGTTTTTCACTGAATGCTTCCTGACATCTATAAATGAGGGTGCCTGCCCATGTTAATGCTGATTAAAAAACACAAGTACACAAATCTATCTCCTTCATTGCTGGTGTATGGACCCAGAACACCACCACAAAATATTTCCTTGGCCTAAAAGATCACTGGATTAACAAGGAGTTTTAACAGAGGAACAGGAGTGCTGTACTGAGAGGCTTTCGAAGGGAAACACAGGTACCGCCATTTCCGATGAGTTTCTGAAAATGCTAGAAAAATGACAGACTGCCAAAGACAGCTGTCATGCTGTTCTCCATGATAACGGCACTAATATTAAAAAAAATAAGAACTTTTAATGATTGTAATGTATACAGTTTGGGCTGTTTGGCGAAACCCTGCAGATGTGCATTAATGATGCTTTATTTAAAAACAAAAAGAACAAAAACAGTCCATGTTGAAATTGATCAGTGTAAGTTAAATGGTGGTTTTTAGGCTGGACCCATGATTTAAGCTGTACCCATCCAGCTCAAACCGAAAAAAAAAAAAATCATTTGAATGTTAAAGCAATTGTTCAGAGTCTTGAAGAAGAAACCAGGCAGGAAAATGCCAATAATGATGATTGGCAAAATCAAAATCGAAAACAAAGAAACTGTTTATCGAGCCGCCGACAAAGAAATCTTGCATGGAGACTACAAGTCTGGAGTTTCTGGGATGAAATTGTACAGGAATCTCAGTCCACAGTTTCCTCAATCGCTGCGGAGACGGAGCTGTCACTGAATCTGACAGAGCCCTGCACTCCCCGGTCCGCCGACCCTGTGGAATGGTGGAAACACAACGCAATCAGGCCTCCTAATCTCGCAGCGATCGCGATGTCTTTTCTTGGAGCTCCGCCAAGCAGTGTTCCCTCCGAGAGGCTGTTCAGTTCTGCTGAGGATCTCCACGGAGACCATCGCTGCAGACTTCTCCCCGAGAATGCAGAGAGGCTGTTGTTTTATTTTATTTTATTTTTAAATAATGCAATTTGCCCAGAGTAAACTACAGGTATTAAATACAGTTTGATCTCACCAAAAACGCACGAATCATGCTATGGAGTTTGCACTGTAGTCAAATTGCACACAGAAAATACAGATATAAGTTTAAGCTTTTTTAAACTTTGTGCATATCTCAAATAGATTCGCATAAGGTCATCTAATAGTGGCCATAAATATACTATGAATCATTTTAATTTACAAAAAGATTTTACAGCACTGTAAAAATAAATGTGGCAAGATTTTTTCAATCAGGTTGTCTTGTCTGAATTTGTCCATGTTTGACAAACATGAATAGCTACTATTCGGTATTCAGTCGAATACCAAAAAAAGTGGATTCGTCACATCCCTAGTTTATAAGCCAGTGAAACCCCAGAGTCTTATGGAGAAAAGTTGGAAACAGTATCAAGTCTACGTGGTGTTCTCCAATTTACCAAAACAAGTAAGACTTTCCCTTGGAAGTACAGAATAAGATCAACTCTAAAAGTCACACACACACACACACACACACACACACACACAAACACCAGGGAATACTGCAATTTCACACTGAAGAGCAACAACAATTTACAGAGACAGACAAAAATACATGAAGTACAAATAAGTAATTCTTAAAAACTGTTTTTAATCAAGGAAATGCAAAGCAACATTATAATATTAACTCACCTTTCTGTAATCCAGTCTTCACTGTAGCCTGAGGAACTGTTTCAACCTGTTTGGACAGAAAACCACAGCATTAACAGGGATTTTTTTTCCCTTTTAATTATTAACAGAGGGAAAAGATACTTTCATCAATCTAAGTAATGATGAGTGATTAATGTATCTGAAATCTGAACTCAGTCCCATCTTCTGGGTAAAGTTCTCTGTCTCAAGATCAGGGAGGGTTTAAATCCTAGCTGCCTGTCCTGAATACCAAGTGACAACACACAGCCACATGCTCTCTAGCAAAGACTTTTCCCACCATTCCCTTGGTATATAAAGAGAACAAGAATACTTTCCTCAGTGTCTGGAAGGCAGGAGAGGGGTTGTTTCTACAACCAGCCCCAATGTTGCTATAAACCCCTCCCGCCCCAAAGACGTTAGGATAAATTTTTACTTACTATGATACTCAGGTTAATGTAACTCACGCCACTTTAAGACCCTTCCGCGCCTGCACTCACAGCTAAGTTGCTGGGAATCAGGACCCTCTCTGTAGAGAGTGCTACAGGGCTCCATACAGCTGGAAGCTCAATACTTTTGCTGCTAGTACAAACTTAAGAAAATAAGTTTGTGATATTGCAAAAGCACTTTCTTGAGTGTCTTATGAACAGTGTCTTGATCCTACATCAGGAGAGCGAGATCAGAAGTTATTCTGCCAATGTATATGTAAAACACGTGGTAATTTGAGGATTGAACCATTGGAATTAGAGAAAGGATGCTGTTTGGAGGAGTTCCTGTTTAAGCTATGAATTGAATTTCATGTTTCTTTAAGATGTGGTGAAATATGAATGTTGAAACACATTTTGTAAATATTTAAGGATTGTTCTAAGCTTTTTAAAAAATTTTTTATTTTTATTTTTTACAACAGGTAAAAAAACATACAACAGAAAAGCTTTTATAAGATACAATTAGTAATACAAATATAAAATCTTCTAAACAATCACTGGCATTGCCCTATTTCTAACTATAACACAGTGGCATTAACAATTTGTCCTGCTTTTTGTACTCATTCTGCATATTCGTTTTAAACTGACTGGTCACAGACTGAATTTGGGAACCAGCTGGCAAAATCACAACTTTATTTTGGTAATGAATACTATAGATCTTCAAGAGCTTAGAAAGATTTTTTGGAATATAATTTCCTAAGTATGAAATATGAAAGTTAATATGATAAATGAATGACAAATTAGTATACTATTTAAATTTTAGTTAAATATTCTGGAAAAACTGTTTCACTTGCTTGGTGATACCACAGAGCACGTACAAGGTTAGCTTTTAAATTTGGAAGTTTAAAATGATGAAGGACATATTTTAAATAGAAAAGCCCACACTCTTCCATATTAAATGGTTTAAAAAATACAAAACTTATTGAAACTAATTTTATTCAAAATTTGTTTTCTTTACTAGCCGGTGTTTAGGCTGTAAGAATGGATACTCTTTCACTAAATTTTTTTAAAAAAATCTGATTGTGAGTTTAATTTAAAAAAGAATGGTTTCTAAAATTTTCTTTGAAAAGGTCATTTAAATGTATCTTACTATATTGATTACACTGGTTTAATATACTTCAGTCAAAATGCAACCCCCCTCGCCTTTTTTTTTAACTAAATATTATTTATCTGACAACCTGATACCAGGTGAATATTCCACTGGGAAAATAACATTCCAAAAAATCTGCGATATAAACAGAAAAACCAGATCATCTATGATTATCTGCTTCTTAAATATAAGAATATAAATTAATTGATTTGTTTAAAAAATAAAAAACAAATACATACCAGCAGCTTAAACCAAAAATCAAAATTAAAAAAAAAAAGGGAACTCAAGGATGGTTCCAAATAAAAATTATAAAAACATGATATCATTTTGCTGACAACCGAAACTTCTAAATAAATGTGAAGGATTTTTTAAGAGTCTTGCACCATTGGCTTCCCATCTCCTGAAGCCTGTTTTCTGTGAAAATGCTTGAAGCAGAATCACAGGAATGGCTGTATTAAAATTGAGCACTGGAACCCACCAGGACAGAAGTGTAAGATAGTCCAGAAAGGAAACCCAGTGTGGGGGAAAGTTTCTCTTTCTTTTAAGATAGGAATGTAAGCCACAACATTTACAAATACAATGTTTTAACTCTCTACATGTAGGAAGCCAACCTGCTCCTTTTTGATCTTCTTCTTTGGCACGACCTCAGTGGATTTCTCTGATTCAGAACGAGTTCTAATCGATCTTCTCTGTTGCTTCTTTTCTACTGAGCCTAAGAAATGATTTAAACACACAAACAAAAACTCATTTAAGGATATCTTGACATCTATGTAATTAAGATACGACCAAATTCCTTGCTTTTCTTATCCATTAGTTTTGGAATTTTAATTAAAATCATTAAAGGCTGTTAAATACTCAGGAGCATATAAATTATTTAACAGAACAAATTGTAAAGGCTGATGAGCTCAGACTGGGATTCATAAAGGTTCTTAAATTACACAAATAAACAGGGATTGGTTTTTTAAAAATTAAAAAGTCAAACTAAAACAGCAGAGACATAGCTTAGTTTTAAAGTCACATAAACCTCTTTAGGTAAATATAATTGAGGAATGAAGGGACTGAAGGGATGCATAAACACGTCTTTATTATCCACTTGATATTAGGAATTACTGGTTCAAAAATTCAATCATTTTGCATTTTAACAAATGAGTTTAATTAATTCTATATGTAAAATAGTTATCAAGGCTTGTTGCACCTATATAAATTTTGCTATTGTTATTAACAACAAAAGCTGGAAAAGCACAAAAATGTGAACCTAATCATTACTTTGACTATCAAGGAATGTTATACTTTGGAAATAATTAGTTGTGGAAAACAATTTGAAACAAATTATCAGGCTTTTTCATGTTAAAACAAACTATTAAGATTTTTAGAGAATACAATTCTTTAAAAGCAAATTGAAGAAAACTCACATGGACCCCATGTTTGGAAAGGATAAAACTGAAATTGAAGAACACAACTTGAAAGAAACTAAGGAATGATTTTAATCTGTGAGCCTGAGAAGGAATAATACCTGCAGTGCAGCTGTTCTCTGTGTTTTCACTGCTTGGACACCTACATGTTCCTTCCTAAATCATAATCACCTCTCACTTGCCATAGGAAGAAGCCACTAAGACCTATAAAATCAGACAGAAGCTACATCTATAAAGCCTTTCATATAAACTTTATATTTTCTGGTTTCATTGCTCTTGGCTATGTATAAATGACTTCCCCCTCACTTTAGTTCAAATCCAAAATGAAGGATCCCACTACTTTGTTTTGTTTTTGGGAAGGAGTGGGTAGTCTGATGATAATACATTGTTTTGGAGCTGTGGTTAATCAATTTATAGTAATCACAAATAAAAGTATTGGCTCTTTATTTTTCTTTTTGAGATGGAGTTTCACTCTTTTGCCCAGGCTGGAGTGTAGTGGTGCAATCTCAGCTCACTGCAACCTCTGCCTCCTGGGTTCAAGTGATTCTCATGCCTCAGCCTCCCGAGTAGCTAGGACTACAAGTGCATATCACCACACCCTGCTAATATTTTGTAATTTTAGTAGAGATGGGGTTTCACCGTGTTAGCCAAGCTGGTCTTATCTCCTGACCTCGTGATCTGCCTGCCTCAGCCTCCTAAAGTGCTGGTATTATAGACGTGAGCCACCACACCTGGCCTGCTCCTTATTTTAACTGTCTTCGCCTTACACTGACGAAAATGTTTCCTAAGACAACAGATATGCTACCCTTCCAGACTGACCTGAGAATCCCAGGGATCTATACTTTAGTATAAGTGTCAATATTCAAGTTCTACTCTAGGGAGAGCAAAAATGAAAATGGAATTGCTTAAAAACAAACAAAAAAATCTTTAGTTGTGTTGAGGGTAATATAATCACACCGTGAAGAACAGATAAGATTTGATTTACTGTCTTACAGAGGATAAAGCAACATGATTTCTTAAAATTATTCTCAAAATTACCCAAAGAACACGTACATTTAAAACCATTGAAGAGTATTATGTTAATGTTCTAAGAAAGAGGAGGCGAGCATTTCTGGGTTTGGAAAATAGCTTTGAAAACTAGTGTGAATACAAGTACAATTCCTCAAATGACAAAAATGTGACAGTGCCACACATTTTATGTATCACTGAAATTTACTAGGAAAAGGCTCAAGAGTTTCCTTAAGTAGTTAACTCCAGCTGAGATGATGCAATTGGTTTCTCAAAGATGAACAAGTCTCTATTCTGACTTTTCAACTACTGAAGTTATTTTCACCAAAAGCAAAATGATTATTTAAAAAGACAAAGTAAGCTTATCAGCCACAGCTGGTAACCAAACTTCAACCAAGATCAAAGCTTTAGAGCACCAGTCCCTAAATTAAGTTTTCTTTTCTTTTTTTCTTTCTTGAGACGGAGTCTCGCCCTGTCGCTCAGGCTAGAGTGCAGTGGCGCCCTCTTGGCTCACTGCAACCTCTGCCTCCCGGGTTCAAGCGATTCTCCTGCCTCAGCCTCTCAAGTAGATGGGATTACAGGCAGGCACCACCACCCCCAGCTAATTTTTTGTGTGTGTACCTTTGTAGAGACAGGGTTTCACCATGTTGGCTAGGCTGGCCTCAAACTCCTGACCTCATGATCTGCCCACCTTGGCCTCCCAAAGTGTTGGGATTAAAGGCTTGAGCTGCCACGCCTGGCCCTAAATTAAGTCTTCAATCTTAATTTACAACCTAAATTCTATGTGGCTGATTAAGCAAAAAACAATACTGCCTTTTTCTGGATATAAAGAAGTATAACCTTCCACTTAAATAAGAAAAGGAAAAATGCATAGCAGAACTTAAATCTTAAAATGAAAGACTATATAAAAAGAAAATGTTCAGGCTGGGCAAAGCAACTCACACCTGTAATCCCAACACTTCAGGAGGGCAAGACGGGAGGATTGCTTGAGCCCAGGAATTCGAGACCAGCCTAGAGAACAAGGTGAGACCCCATCTCTATAAAAAATAAAAATAAAATAAATTAGCCAAGCATGGTGGCCAGCACAAATAGTCTCAGCTACTCCATGAGCCTGAGGCAGGAGGATTGCAGGAGCCCAGGAGTTTAAGGTTACAGTGAGCTAGGATCACACCACTGCAATCCAACTTGGGTGCAAAACCCTGTCTCAAAAAACAAAACAAAACAAAATAAAATTTCAGTAACTGAGAGGAAGAAGAAAAACAAGCTGTATCCAAAATAAAAGCCTAATATTTGAGTTAAGATCAGTCTAATACAGGAAGAATTTACTTTCTCCTTAGGAAAATGCTGATGTCAAATAAAGATCCCCCACTTAAATTCAGACAAATTACTAATCATTTAGTGTAAAGAGGTAACAAAACTGACGTACCTAATTATGGAAAGTGAAGGTCAAAAGATTCTTTTAATATTCAAAGAAAAGGAACGTTCTCAATTATGACTAATGTGAAATCTTCTAAGTCCATCTACTCATTCCTTTGACATTGTAAGTTCATCTTTTTATAAAGTATTTTGAAATGATACAAGTTGCAAATGTAGTACTGGACTTTGCTTTTCACGCCCTCCTTTAACTCAACTTTCTTTCCCAACTCCATACTGAAAAAGGCTGTTTAGGCCAGGTGTGGTGGCTCATGCCTGTCATCCCAGTCACTTTAGGAGGCCGAGGCAGGCAGATCATGAGGTCAGGAGTTGGAGACAACCCTGGCCAATATGGTGAAACCCTGTCTCTACTAAAAATATAAAAATAGCTGGGCGTGGTGACACGCACCTGTAGTCCCAGCTATGTGAGAGGCTGAGGCAGAAGAATTACTTGACCCCAGGATGCAGAGGTTGCCGTGAGCCGAGATCGTGCCACTGCACTACAGCCTGGGCGACAGAGCAAGACTCCGTCTCAAGAAAAAAAAGGCTGTTTAAAAATAAAATGCCCCATCCAACATGTACCCCATCTCCACTAGCATTACCTCTCCCTGTCCTGCAGCTCCCATTATTTTAAGAAAGCTAGCCCAAGTACTTTTGTGAACAGTGATTGTTTTTATTTTGCTAATAATAGAATTATTATAAAATAATTCAAATCTTAAATATTTTCTTTACAAAAATATTCACCCTTTATGCCAGTCAGTCACAGGTTTGCCTGAGTTACTATTGATTCACGATTACTACTTCAGGTCTTAAGACTTTGATCCATCTAGAAAATTACTTGGTCACTGTGATACTGTGATAGAAGAAATATATATTTGATCTCTGCCCCTGGTTCCTGGCACAGAGCTCCTAATCCCTTGGAATTTCCTGGGTAAGGTGAGTGTTTTCTGTTCTAAAGAGGCAACTCTTAGTGAACTCACAAGACCAAGCCATGATTAGATGCTTTAATCTCCGCCCCTCTCATTATCCCAGAAGGGGAGATGGGCTGAAGACTGAGTTAATAATTGATCGTGCCTACATGATAAAGTCTCCATTAAAATCCCTGAGCTACAGAATTTGGAGAAACTCCAGGTTGCTAAACACATGAAGGTACCTGTAGGGTGGCATGGCAAGAGAGGGCATGGAAGCTCCACAGGCCTTTCTATGTATCTTGCCCTGTGCATCTCTTCCAACTGGCTCTTCATCTGTATCCTTTGCCATCCACAGCCTTTATCATGAACCAGAAATGAGTTATGTGAGATGCTCTAGCAAATGACTAAACCAAGGAGGGGAGTTATGAGAACCTCCAATTTATAGCTGGTCAGTCAGAAGTTCTGAAGCCCCAGACTTGCAACTGGAATCTGAACTGGGGGCAGTCTTATAGGGCTGAGCCCTTAATCTGAGGGATCAGACTCTAACACCAGGGAGACAGTGTGAGAACTGAATTGGATCATAGGACACCCAGCTGGAGATGGAGAATTGGTCAATGTTGCGGCAGCGGGGAGGGGGAAGCATATCTGAATCAGTAAGTATGTTCAGAAAACAGTTTATCTTTTTTTTTTTACTATACTCGATTCTTAGATTCAAAAAAAAATTTTAAGAACAAAATGAGGCCAGGTGCAGTGGCTCATGCCTGTAATCCCAGCACTTTGGGAGGCCGAAGCAGGCGGATCACAAGGTCAGAAGTTTGAGGCCAGCCTGGTCAATATGGGTAAAATCACGACTCTACTAAAAATACAAAAATTAGCCGGGCATAGTGGCAGGCGACTGTAATCCTAGCTACTTGGGAGGCTGAGGCAGGAGAATCACCTGAACCCAGGAGGCAGTGATTGCAGTGAGCTGAGACTGCGCCACTGCGCTCCAGCCTGAGTGACAGGGTGAGACTCTATCTCAAAAAAAAAAGGAAATGAAATGAAACAGACTCCCTTCTCCTAAACCAAGATTCCAAATGAACAAGCTAGTTAATACTTAACTCTTTTCTTGACAGCTATCTGAAGCAAGAAGTATTACAGAAATACTACTGATATAATACTGTTATATAAACCAAACCCACCAAATGTTCAATTAAAACTCTAAAATCCTTAGTAAGCTAGTCTCAAAAAAAAAAAAAAAAAAAAAATATGTTGGCTGGGTGCAGTGGCTCATGGCTATAATCCCAGCACATTGGGAGGCCGAGGTGGGTGGATCACTTGAGCCCAGGAGTTCGAGACCAGCCTGGCCAACATGGCAAAACCTCATCTCTACAAAAAATACAAAAACTTAGCCGGGTATGGTGGTATGTGCTTATGGTCCCAGCTACCTGGGAGGCTAAGGTGGGAGGATCACCTGAGCCTGGGAGGTTGAGGTTGCAGTGAGCCATGATCGTACCATTGTACTCCACTCTGTATGACAGAGTGAGACCGTGACTCAAAAAAAAAATTAAATAAATAAATAAACATTCCAAAGTCACCAGTCTTACTTAATACAGTCATTTCTCCTTTAAGCAAGAATAACATGGCTTGATTTTCAATTCATGGTATCTGTTAATCAGAAAACAGGTTACATTAAGACAATTGGGCTCTAGGCCCCTCAGCTACTAGTATCTAGCACATCTAAGAATAATGACAAGAGCTCTGACATCTGCCAATTTGTTTCCAACAGAGGTAAAGGAGAAAATAGTAGTGTGTGTTAACAGAGTGGGAAAAGTAAAGCTGTTATTATGCAAAAAGAGATAATCAATGGTGTATTTACTCAGATATGTATAGATTTTTATAGGTATACACTTTTAATTATAGAACTCTCTTATTAATTCTTGTACAAAAAATAACTGGCTATGAATAAAGTTCTATAGCCCCTAGCCCATTCTTTCCTATTAAAATAACTGCTTTTATTATTTGGTTTTTAAATATAATTTACTTTTGATAACTGAGAGTTTCTTAGGAACACAGCTACCATATTATAGCAGAATAGAACAAAGACTTCTCAAAATTGACCTATATAAACTCTTCACTCATACCAACCTGTAGAACCAGATGTTGCTTCAGGAGATGATACACTCTGCGTTGGCTTTTCATTTCTCTGGTTTGGTGTAGAAATTATAAGCCTGTCTTGCCCCCTGACACTTATTTCTGTTTTATTACCAATTCCCTTTAAAATAAGGCAAAAGAAAAAACAACAAAACAGGTGATTACCAGGCAAGTGGCATCATGGGCTTATAAAGATGGCTTCAAATGATCATAATTTGCTTAAATTTTATATGATCTTTGATTGCAATTAAATTATTATCTTAGCTTTTATCAGAAATTTGATTAAGTGACCAAGGTATGTTTTTTTTTAATTAAAAAGACTTTTTTTTTGGAGATGGAGTCTCCTCCCTCTGTCGCCCAGGCTGGTCTGCAGTGGTGCGATCTTGGCCCACTGCAACATCTGCCTCCTGGGTTCGAGCAATTCTCCTGCCTCAGCCTCCCTGAGTAGCTGAAACTGCAGGTGCATGCCACCATGCCCAGCTAAGTCCAATATATATTTCAAAAAGTACAATAAGATCGCACAAGGAAGAGTATTTGTCTAAGTCCAGGTGATAAACATCACTGAAAAAATACACCCGTATCACTCAATTTTCTATCAAAACAAAATATGTTCTGGTCTTTATACATATCACAGTAAGAGAACTCCAAGTCATTTTCATTTGGCAAAGTGCTCTATTACACAGAAAAAAATGCCAACATGTCTTAACAGACAGGAATATTCCTAGATACAGAAATATGTCACTCACGGTGACCAAAATGTAACCCAATAAATAACCTGGAGCAGAAAGATGGCAGGTATAAATAACTCAGGTTTCATTTTAGGTATTCTTAATGCAATGCAATAGAAGTAAAGAAGTGATTTATAAATAAATATATATGGCCAGGCACCATAGCTCCTGCCTGTAATCTCAACACTTTGGGAGGCTGAGGCAGGAGAATAGCTTGAGGGCAGGAGTTTGATACCAGCCTGGGCACCATAGTAAAACCTTGTCTCTACAAACAATTTTTAAAAGGCCAGGCACACAGTGGCTCATGCCTGTAATTTCAGTGCTGTGGGAGGCCAAAGCAGAAGATCCCTTGGGGCTGCAGTGAGCTACGATCGACCACTGTACTCCAGCTTGGGCCACAGAGTAAGACCTCATCTCTTAAAAATTAATATACACACACACACACGTGTATTTTTAAAGACTTCATTTTGAAAGATCAGTTTTATCTTGAATTCCTTTAAATAGCATTCTTGGAGGTGGTGGTGACAGTTTGACTTGTACATCCAGAAGCAGTAAAACTAGCTCCAAGAATAAAACCAATTTGTACTCAAAAAAGATGCAACATACTCATCTGCTATTTGAAAGATGAAAAATACTCATTTGCTATCAAGATAACCAAGTGGAGACTGCAACTCATGTTTTTCTAGGTAGCTTGGCCTTAACTGAAATCAGCTGAACTTACAGGTAGAGCCAGTTAAAAGAGCATCTCTAACGTTTCTCTAGGAAGATGTGTAACTAATGAAGCATACCTGTGTTTAACTTATTATACTGTATATGACTATATTAGGGGAAAAAAAAGCATAGACTTCTTTCATACACACGAATGAAACAGAACTAAATCAAAATCCCAAACTCGACACTATGGTATGGGATGGGATGGTAGTGAAAAGGTACATGGAATAAATACTACCAATGTTATGGAAGAGTTTTAAAATCTTCGAGCTGAAGTATAGTGCCCTAAATGGAGGCCCAGGACAAACTGATGAAGGCACACAGTTTGTAGAGGCTGTTTTTAGCCCATTACCCAAGTTATTGTCACAGCTAATTGTTACAGAACAAAGTCCTGGGATTTCTGTGAAATGCAGTTACATATCCCAAGCCAATAAGAATCTAACAAAATTGCTGGTGGAACCAAACAGCTCAGCAGGTACAATTATTACAGTGGCTTTTATAACAATGGTCATATAATTAAGGAAAATGATTTTAATAAGAAGCACACTTTGCAACTAAGAAAAGCTAACTACACAAACTAGAAACAGGCGAAGTGCCCAGTTTTTTCCCATGATTTTAGAAAGCTAAGCTCAATTTTGGCTGCACAGCTAAAGACTAATCTACTACAGATGGGAATAACACAAAAGGAGGAGGAAGAAAAGAAGAAAAACATAGCCTTTTTGCCTGTCTTTTTTTGCCCACAGAGTACAATGACTATACGTTTCAAATTCAGTGGGTAGAAAGGGTATTTAAATGTTGCCAAGGTTGTTTTTTTAAATGCCAATATTGGCCACTTTTAAAATACCATCCCCCAAAAAACGCCACGAAAAAAGGAGGTACCTTTGTTGAATAAACAAATTGATCGATAAATTTCCCATCCCCTGTAGCATTCTGAAGAGCAAACACTTGTTCAATTTTCACAACTGGAGACATGTTACACTTCTGCAAATCCAGGCTCCCTTTGTGCATTGTAATGGAAGCTGGTAAGGATTTCCTTGCTGCTGCAGTTTTCCAGGCTATTTTAACAGGAGGTGGCTCTTCCTCTTCCACACTTGTGTGCCGCCTCTGGCTATGTCTCCGAATTTCAGTACTTGAGAGTGAGGAGGCCACCTCCCCTGCATTGGTCTGTTCTGGTTGAGTATTCAGCACAGATCTTGGTCGTCGGGTTTTTTTAACTTCAGTTTTGGAGGCAACATTCTTTTTTGCTTGGGATAAAGCCTCTTCAGGCTGTTTATCAATATAGATAAAAGTATACTGTTCTATTCTTTCTTCTCGAGTCATTTTCAATGCTTTCTCTGCATGGGCAATGCCAATATCCCACTGAGCACGTTCTCTCTGAGGTCTGGGTTTCCGAATCTTTAAAAAAGATAGAGATTATCAGACATGCTTTACTCTAATAAATATATTAAAATCGATATGTATTTCCCATATGGTCCTGTTATCTTTTCAGGTCTACATAAATATCTTGAGGTTCTTTGGTCAAACAAGTGGAATGTTCTATCTCCATAATTCTGAAAAATAGATATTAGGTAACATGAGGATCTACTCTCCTTTATATCATTCCTTTGCTGATCACTCTGCTGGACAAGGCCCCCAAAGAGGGAGACATCCTTCTCCTCTCATATACATAAAAAGCTAGTGATAAGAAAGGAAATGAGAACAATGATTACAGAAATGATTATTTTCAGTGGCTAATAAAATAAAATGAACAATAAAAATGATAGCCTGAAATTCCCATTTCTCCCCCATATCTAGGCTAGAGGGCAAGTCAGGGGTGCTACAGAGATCAGAACAATGCTACTAGCAGAGTCTGAATCACAATGCAAGCAGGGACAGAATGAAGTGAAAAGACAGAGCTCCAAGGAACAAATGAAAGTTGACAAGACAAAGGAAAGAGGCATGGATGAGAAAAAAAGGTGTAGACCTCAGTTATAGTCTCTATAGGTCTCTAGGTCCAGAGTTGATCAGAAGACTTTGGATTGGCAAGAGAGATAGAAATATTTTGAATAAAGATGTGTGAGATGGCCAAAGCAATTAGGAATTATCCAGGTGGCTAGACTGATGAAATCAGTTAAAACTATGAGATAGTATATGTCAAATACTGATATATAAATCTGTAAAATATAAGTCTCATAAAATTAATCACAATTCTGTGATAAAATTTAGTTTTTCAAGTGTAAAAAAATGACAAATTTCTAAATCAGAGACCCACACTAAAATTAGTTGAGTTTAAAATCTTAACCAGATTACCAAGAGTTCATGTCAAAATTCTAAAATATCCACCACCACATCAAACATATTTCCTGATTCCATCACTTGTGTGATCTTGGTTAAACCAGTTACATAAACTGTGCCTCAATTTCTTCATCTGTAAAAAGGGGAATAATAGTATCTACCTCCTATAGGTTGTTACGAATAATAAGTGAGTGTGTATATATATATATATATTGTTTAAAACAATAGCTGTTTCATGGCAGGTACTCACTAAATATTTTTAAAACTTCACTTTCATAAAATAATTCTGCTAAATAAGAATGAAAAGAAATTATGGAAAGGTGCTGAAATTGAAAAAAGAGTAAAAATCCCTGGCAAAATCCACATTTCACTAGCATCTAGTACATTTATGCACATTAATGAAACACAATAGAAGCCAATATTGTATTAAGCAAGTAGCTAAAGTTTTTAATAATACCTTGTATGACATATAAAACTCACTGGTGTACTTAAAAACTTACTAGACATTTACCATTATGATTAATACTGAGCTGAAAGGGGTTTTAAAAAAGGATTCTAGTAATTGACTGAATTCAAGTATGAAAAATTCTCCTAAGTTCTTTAAAACCCATACTAGGTAAATAATATTAATATGTTAGTTACCTTTTGTTTCTCAGAGTGATTGCTGGCTTGTTTGGTTGCCTCAGCCAGTAATTCTTCATACTGTTTATGACCTTTATACTCCCGTACCCGTTTTTCATGAACCCACGCTCTCTCTGGCTGGTTGCTAAAAAACTGGACATGATATTCTCGTGCACCTGTAAGTAAAAATTCTTATTAACCATTTCAGGACATGAGCATCCATATCTATTTTGCCAAAGATGGGAATCTAACCCAGGTTCTTCAATATAACTCTCATTAAAACTTGTATGTTAGGATTGTCCAAAGATATGTTACAATACCCACCAGTTATAGAACTAATAGCTACTGTAAAAGTCACCACAAATAATTAAGTGACTGCACCACTGGAATCCAGACTTAGTGACAGAGCAAGACTCTGTCTCAAAAAAAAAAGAGAGATTTACAAAAATGTAACACAACTTTCTTCTCAATTTTTTAACGAAATAGTCATTTTTCATAAAAATATAATTAATGATAGTATGTTAGTGGTTCTTGTTTTTAGAGACATGGTTTCTTTCACTCTGTGGCCCAGGCTGGACAGCAGTGGCATGATCCTAGCTCACTGCAGCCTCAAACTCCTGGGCTCAGGCAATTCGGTGTCTTAGTCTCTTGAGCAGGCAAGACTACAGGCACATGCCACCATGATGTTTATTAATAATTTTTTTTTTTAATTTTTGGAGGAGATGGGAGTCTTACTATGTTGCTCAGGCTGGTCTCAAACTCTTGGTTTCAAGTGATCCTCCTGCTTCAGCCTCCCAAAGCGCTGAGATTACAGGCATGAGCCAGTGGCCCCAGCCTATGATAGGTTCTTATTTTTAAATAAATCAATAAATATTTTGAAATTTTCTCAGCTTTAATTTTTTTTAACTAAGATGGGGTCTTGCTATGTTGCCCAGGCTGGTCTTGACCTCCTGGGATCACGCAGTCCTCTTGTTTCAGCCTTCCAAAGTGTTAGAATTACAGGCATGAGCCACTGCACCTGGCATCTCAGTTTTAATTTCTAAATTTAAATAACATTAGATATAACCAACATAAACAAATGCCTTTTTGAGTCCTCAAATTTTAGGATTAAAAGGGGTCCTGGGACCAAAACATCTGAGAACTGCTGATTAAGGGCAATGCTACTCTGAAAGTTGTTTGACCAACAAGCCAGTCTGTGACTAAGTAGAGAAGCTGAGTTGGCATTGAGAAGCTCTGACAACAATTTGACATTGTTATGATATCTAGACACATGATCAATTTTTTAAGGGGAAGGGCATTCATTTTTTTTAAAAATAATTAAGTTTGGTTGCATTTTACAGAGGTATTAGTTTATAGTAGACTAAAAAATTGAAAAAATAAAAACTGATCTTTTACCAAAAATAGTCTGAAAAATGCTGTTCTAGAGAAAACATATTAGATCAATGGAGAAATGCAGAAACTGATCTTTTCAGAGAACCCAAGGTAATTAGGTAGAAGAGAAAGGCAACAGTGAACTCAGATTTCCACATCATCTCATCTGAGAATAAAGACCCAAGCACAAATCTAATTACAAATTAATCAAAGAAGATTTTTCTGAAATCCAAAGATTTTTTTTTGGAGGGTGGGGGAACAGAAATATAACCTAAACTAATAGGGGAACTTCATGGTCAGGGTAGTGGGTACAGGTACTGGGATTAAAAAAACATAGTACATAATGTTTCCAAACATCAATGTTATTTCTTCAGCTATAAACAGATAATCCCAAAGGACTTAAGACAAAAACTGAAATTTATAGATAACACAATTTCATTTTAATCTGTATTTTCAATTTCTTCCTGCATTAAATTATTTACTAGAGAAGAAACAAGACAAACATTTTGTCTATTTGTTAGCACTTTGTTTCCTGATACATGGAAAACTATAAAATAAGACTGAAATACAAAGCTAAAGACCTGAAAAGTAAAGAAACAAGCACATCTATCTTTGACTGAATGAAGAGCTACATTTTTAATGAGACCTAAATAATAAAATACAACTTAAAATAGAACTGTGATCCAAACATCTTTCAACATGCTCTTACAAAGAATTAGCACATCTTTATGTGTGAAAAACTATTAAGTACATTTTCCAATGCTAAGAATCTAATAAAAATACTGACTAATAACAATATGGAAACCAGTGATTACTATATATGATGAAGATAAATTTCACAAAGTTGCTTAGATAGAAAGCAAGACAGGAGATTCACTCATTTCTCTAGATATCTCTCGTGTATTCATGCCGTATTATGTGCTATTAAAAAAATAATAAGCAGCATAAAATGCTTAATAGGCATCATGGGTGGAACATAATTAATAAAATTTTTAGTCTATGTTTTTGATTTTTAGAAAAACAAAAAATAAAAAGAAAAACTGTCAGAAAAAAAAACTACTGCATTTAAAACTATACTATATAGCCATAAATGGAATATGATTTGGCAATAAAAAGGAATAAAGCACTGATACCATGCTAAAACATGGATGAACCTCAAAAACATTATGGTAAGTGAATGAAGTCAAATAAATAGGTAAGTCTACAGAGACAGAAAGTAGTTACTGGCTGCTTAGTGGGTGGAAATAGGGGTGACTGCTAATAGATACAGGATTTTTTGGGGTTGATGAACATGTTCTAAAATACATTGTGGTGATGGTTGCACAACTCTGTCAATGTATAGATTTTTTATCAATCAATTTATAGATTTTTAAATCAATGAAGTGCACATTTTAAAAGGGTGAATTGAGCCAGACGCGGTGGCTCATGCTTATAATCCCAGAACTTTGGGAGGCCGAGGCGGGCGGATCACAGGGTCAAGAGATCGAGTTTGACATTGTTATGATATGTAGACACATGATCAAGGATCTTGTACTAGGTATTTTTCATCCTGGCCAACATGGTGAAACCCCGTCTCTACTAAAAAAATTGAAAAATTAGCTGGGCGTGGTGGCGGGTGCCTGTAATCCCAGCTACTTGGGAGGCTGAGGCAGGAGAATCACTTGAACCCAGGAGGCAGAGGTTGCAGTGACCCGAGATTGCACCACGGCACTCCAGTCTGGTGACAGAGCAAGCCTCTGTTTCAAAAAAGAAAAAAAGGGTAAATTGGCCAGGCACAGTGGCTCAGGCCTGTAATCCCAGCACTTTGAGAGGCTAAGGTGGGCGGATCATGAGGTTAGGAGTTTAACCAGCTTGGCCAACAAAGTGAAATCCAATCTCTACTAAAAACATACACACACACACGCACGCATGCACGCACGCACACACAAATTAGCCAGGCATGGTGGTGGGCGCCTGTAATCCCAGCTACTTGGGAGGCTGAGGCAGGATACTCGCTTGAACCCGGGAGGCAGAGATTGTAGTGAGCAGAGATCGCAGTGAGCAGAGATCGTGCAAATGCACTACAGCCTGGGCAACCATGTGAGATTCCATCTCAAAAAAAAAAAAAGGAACGGTTAATTTTATGAAATGAGAATTATATTTCATTGAAGTTTTTTAAACCACTATAGAAAATAGAACAATTTAAATTTTTATCAAAATACACATTTTTTTAACCTAAAATTTCAGATTTCTGGTAGTAATATAAACAAAATTGGTTTGTTGGGCATCTATGGTGCTCATATGAGTTAATTTTGTTGTGAGTATTAGAGAAATAATACACAGGATTAGGGAACGAATTAGATAAATAATTACAAGAATGTGGTAATGGAAAGTGAGTAATTCTTTTATAATAGTGGATGTAGCATCTTAAAGGCCTAACTGAACTGGATGAACCATTAAGATATATAGTGTTTACCCTTTAAATTAACTTTGGCAAAGTTATGTAATAATTTTCCTAATATCTTATTTAGAGAGTCATAGAGGTTATGGGATTGGCTTGAAACTAGTTTCTGGAGATTTGATTCCTTCCTTTCTCACTTAGGTTTTCACGTAGGTTGGCTCTTCAAAACGTTGAAAGCAGAAAAGTCACTCTAAATTAGTAGATGATTATTCAATTGTTAGTAATTTTTGTTTTAAAGCAAAGACTTCTCAGATCATAAAGATTATTAGTCTAACTGCTGTGAGATAAATGAGCCTACAGATGGGATGATATTTCATGTGATGTGTGCATCAGGATAATTTGAGTAACGTCAAGGCATACTGGATAGGCCAAGGAAGTGCTGTGGAAAAAAGGTTAAATTAACAGCTATGAATATAATAGTGAAGTGGATTTTATTGTAGGTCTGATTGTGTAGCCTGAAAATAGGGGGAATCAGTGGACAAAGCCTCCCTTAATAGCAAATACCGCTCTTACTGATTGATAGGACGTAGTAGAAATGGGCTACAATATGTGTCATGTAAGACAATATCTAATGATGAGTTAGCTAGTATGATGCCAGTTAAACCCCCTACTGTGAAAAGGAAAATGAAACCTAGGGCTCAGAATATTGCAGGAGATCATTTGATGTTACCACGGTGCAATGTAGCTAATCAGCTGAAGATCCTGACACCAGTAGGGATAGCAATAATTATGGTAGCAGAGGTGAAGTATGCTTGTGTGTCTACGTCTTTTCCTACTGTATGGTGAGCCCATACAATAAACCGTAAGAAGCCAATTGATAACATGGCTCACACTATGCTCATGTACACAAATGGTTCCTTTTTTCCAGAATAATACATTACCATGTGAGAGATTATCCCGAAGCCTGGTAGGATAAGGATACAGATTTCGGGGGGACCAAAGAATCAGAATAAATGTTGGTACAAGATAGGGTCACTCCCGCCAGAAGGGTCAAAAAAAGTTGTGTTGAGGGTATGATCAGTCAATAGTATAGCAATGCCCGTGGGTAGGACTGGGAGGCAAAGAAGTAGAAGGACTGCTATAATGAGGACTGATCCGACAAAAAGGGGTGTCTGATACTGGGATATGGCTGGGGGTTTTATGTTAATAATTGTGGTAACAAAATTAATGGCCTCTAAAATAGAAGAAGCACCTGCTAAGGGGAGCGAGAAGATGGTCAGATCCACAGAGGCTCCTGCCTGTGCTAGGTTTCCTGCTACTGGGGCATAAACTGTTCAGCCGGTTCCCATGCCAACTTCTATTCAGGAGGCAAGCAGGAGTAGAAAAGATGGGGAAAGAAGTTAGAAGCTCATATTATTTATCTGGGGGAATGCAATATTGGGTGCACCAAAGTAGGAGACTGCCTAGTGGGTACCAGGCTAGAGATAATTTTTTTTTTTTTTGAGACCAAGTCTCATTCTGTCACCCAGACTGGAGTGCGGTGGTGCAATCTTGGCTCACTGCAACCTCCATCTCCTGGGTTCAAGTGATTCTCCTCTCTCAGTCTCCTCAGTAGCTGGGATTACAGGTGTACACCACGACACCTGGCTAATTTTTGTATTTTTAGTAGAGATAGGGTTTCATCATATTGGCCAGGCTGGTCTTAAACTCCAAACCTCAGGTGATCCATCCACCTCAGCCTCCCAAAGTGCTGGGATTATAGGCATGAGGCATGCAGACCTGCCAAGATTAGGTTAATTACTAAAATTAAATGTAAATACTTCCTTTGAAATACAGATGAGACATAAATTGTGCTTTCATTTATATCTTGAAAAAAGCTGAAAACGGCAGGTTTTCATAAAGTAATTGAATATAAAACTCTCCATAAGCTCAATAGTATGCTTTCCTCAGGGGAGAGAACTGAAGAACCACAATTCTGACATGATGTAATTTCTTAGAGAGCTCTGGAGACCCAGACGTGAACATCAATTGTTTTATTTAAGAAAGCATGGTCTTCTTGGAAAATCCTTGTCTTTTCTTTTCCCACTCATATAACCATAGATTATGAGATAGGCAGGGTACTTCAGAGATGAATAGTCCAATACTCTTCTTATATAAATGAAGGAACTATAAGACTGCCTCCCCCAACCTCTGTAAATGATGACTGGGTGAATTTAACTGCTTTCCCTGTAATATAAGACAGTGTTTAAGATGACAGGTTATGAAATTAAGATTTCTTTGAGATTCTATTTACTTATTTGAAACAAGGGATAATAATAGTACCTATTTCATTGTGTTGCTGCTACAAGGATTGTATAAGAAAATATATAAGATAACTGCTGAATACAAGACCTTGCACTAAAGCAGACAGCCAATAATGTTGGTTTATCACTTCTGCCTCTCTGATATATACACTCTCCTAGCCGTTAATCAGCAGGTCACATTGACAAGATGAAACATAGTTGAGCCAGATGGCCTTCTACACTGGGAGAGATTCTTGGTTATGGAGCATAAGAATTACAGATATGGTTGATCCTGTCATATATCTGCCTTGCCAGACATAAACAGACTTTTTTCCCTTCACAATAGTGAACAAAGACCAAGACAGACGGTTTAAAGTAAAAGAAACAGGTACAAACTTGTCACAAACAATGAGGAACTCTAACAAGAGTCAATTCACAAAGTTAACATCCAGAAATAAGTTCTAAGCTCAAACCTTTCTTTGGCTACTAAGCAAGTTCATTGCAAATGCTAGAATCTCATCAATCTAATCCACATCACTCTTTGGTCGAATCCCAGAAAAGGAAGAGAAAGAAGTTAGAATATGTCTTTCTTAATTTTTATTAGCATTCCTAAGGTAGGATTCTATATTATATAGCTAGCTTCAGGCTACAATTCCATGTCATATCAAATTTATAGGGATGCCTCAGTAAACTTACAGATTTAAGAATGGAGTGTAGAGGAAAAAAACCATCCTACAAAATTTGTCTCGGTGAAAAATTACTATCCATAGCAATCAATGATAAAATAAAAATGTTCAAAGAAGGCTTGGCCCAAACGCTCATTAAGCTCATATAAAACATCTGATAACTTATCTATGCTTTCTTTAGGAAATGTGAGGTCATATTGTCAGTCAGATTCAGGTCTTTAAAAAAAAGCAAGTGTAAAAAAAATTATAAGCAAATGTTGGATGTCATAAGGGAAACAAGGACTGCATCAGCCATAGAGGCACTGTGCCAGTTAATATGACCATCAGTATTTCACTGGTTTTAAAAACGGATACAGAGGCCAGGTGCAGTGGTTCACGCCTGTAATCTTACCACTTTGGGAAGCCAAGGCAGGTGGATCACCTGAGGTCAAGAGATCAAGACCAGCCTGGCCAACATGATGAAATATGGTCTCTACTAAAAATACAAAAATTAGTTGGGACTGGTAGCAGGCGCCTGTAATCCCAGTTACTCCAGAGGCTGAGGCTGGAGAATTGCTTGAACCTAGGAGGTGGAGGCTGCAGTGACCCAAGATCACACCACTGCACTCCAGCCTAGGTGACAGAGAAAAAACTCGGTCTCAAAACAAAGCAAAACAAAAACCCACAAAACTGATATAGACATGTACATTTTTGTATCAGATTATATATTACATGTGTATTCTTATATTCACATACAACATTTAAAAGTCACTTCTATTTCCAACCTTTTACTTAACATCTGTTTATACCTTTGCTTACCTCTTGTGTTAATTTTGGTATGAACCTCAAGCTGGGGATCACTTGAAACCATACAAGGCCACCAAGGATAGGTTCCCACCTTGGACCACACAAGATCACCAACCTGAAACTTAACACCAGTGGACACTTCTGTTGTTGGAACAGAAGATAGTATTGGCTGAACCTACAGGAAAGGATCAAAAACTTCATCAGAAATTCAAAAGAAGAAACTATGTATAAAGTACATTAAAAATGCTAACATTGTAAACTTACCTTCAATTATACTTTTCTGATACAAGAAAGGGTCAAAAACTTCATCACAAAATCAAAAAAATATATTATATTAAATATATTGTATATGTATACAATATATTAAAATGCTAACAATGTAAATTTATCATCAATTATACTTTTCTCTGATATCTCCTACCTAAAACTAGCAAAACGGAAGGAGGAAAAATATTATTAAGCCCTACCCCAAATACTGAAAATAGGATTGATGGTTTCTGTTGCCAAAAAAAATTTTTTTTTTTTTTGAGACAGTCTTGCTCTGTTGCCAGCCACAGGCTGGAGTGCAGTGGTGCGATCTCAGCTCACTGCAACCTCCGTCTCCTGGGTTCAAGCAATTCTCCGGCCTCAGCCTCCCGAGTAGTTAGAAATACAGGCGTGCACCACCATGCCCAGCTAATTTCTGTATTTTGGTAGAGATGGGGTTTCACCATGTTAGCCAGGATGGTCTTAATCTCTTGACCTTGTGATCTGCCCGCCTCAGCCTCCCAAAGTGCTGGGATTACAGGTGTAAGCCACTGGGCCTGGCCTCTGTTGCCAAATTATTAACAAGGCATGTTAAGAATACACATGATAAATTTAAAAAAAACCAGATCATAGTTTTGAAAAGGAAAATAATTCACTGAAAATATCCACCTCTCAAACTAGCTCCATGATTTATTTCAATATAATTTCTGAAATTAAGAAGCATATTACCATAATAAAATGTGTTGCAATTCAATCACTGTGTTTCACCTTCTTCCACCATATTTGATTAGACAGTATTCAGTAAAGCAACTTACCGGGGCTTCCTCTTTTAGTACTGGATCTTCCCTTGGTTTTTCTGCTACACTGTCAACCCTCTCATTTGGTCTCTAGGTGAAAAGGTATAGATAAGTTGAATAAAATGGCATTACACATACAAAAAACAAAAACAATGACATACAGAAAAAGAATCAAAGAAAACTAAATAAAGAGAATAAAGGGCATTTATTAAATGAACAATGTAAGGAGTAACAATACAACTTAATCAGACATAATGCTGTCTCAACATCCATTTTCCATCCCATGCCATAGCTTTATCTCTTTTTTCTTATTTTGTTACTTTAAAAACTTAATTTCTAAATAAACTGATAATTTTTCTTTAACGTTCAGATTCTAGACAAAATAGGCACTCTAAGATTTCTAGTAAGATGTAACTTGAAACTTTTCTGGAAAGCAATTTGGCTGTATATATGAAAAGCATTAAATTCTCAGACTCTGACCTTGCAAATCTACTTCTAAGAATGTGTATTTGAAAAGCACTGAGAGATGTAAAAAATATGGATAAGTATGAAGATATGCATACCAGTGCTACTTATAAGAGCTAAGTATTAGAAATAATCTGGATGTCCAAACATCTAGAATATAGTATAGCTAAGTAGAACATATTTTAAAATAACAATAATTACAATGTTATTTTAAAACAGTACATCACAAAGCAGTTTGAATAATATGATTCAAGTCTTAATAATTATTTTTATGTGCACAGAAAAAAGACTAAAAGGATCTGAAAGGTTACCACCAGGTAATAAGCAATTTTTTTTTGGTGTGGGTTGGGCGCTTTCCTTTTTTTTTTTTTTTTTTTTTTTCTTTTGAGACAGAGTCTTGCTCTGTTGCCCAGATGGAGTGCAGTGGCGTGATCATGGCTCACTGTACTCTCAATGTCACAACCTCCTGGGCTCAAGAAGTCTTCCTACCTCAGCCTCCTGAGTAGTTGGAACTACAGACACATGCCACCACACTCAGCGAAGCTGCTGTTGTTGTTGTTGAAATAGGGTCTTGCTATTACTCAGGCTGGTTTCAAACTACCAGGGTCAAGCGATTCTCCTACCTTGGCCTCCCAAAGTGCTGGGATTACAGGTGTGAGCCACCGTGTCCAGCTGGTGCTTTTCTGTATTTGTCAAATTGTCTATAATAAACATTATGTTACTTTTCTAATCATAAAACCCACAAATATGTTTTTTAAAAACTAGTTTCTAAAACTCTTTGGCGAGGCAATTTGGAAGTAGCTATCAAAATTCAAAATATGTATACTCTTTAGCAATTACATTTTAGAAATTTATTCTGAAAAAATATGAAAATCTAAGCAGAGGAATGGTAACTACAGTATTATTTCGTGTCAGTAATTTGCATGTCTACCAATATCTTCCAACTTATTAAAAACATGTAATCTATACATGCCTTGAAAATATTTGGTACACTGTAAACAAAATTGATACTAGTAATTATCTTTTGGGAATGACATTAGGGAAATGGTGAAGAAAGATCTTCTATACCTTTGTATTGTCTTTTCTGTAAAAACAAAGATCCAAATTACTTCTAGAATTTAAAAGATTTTTAAAAATGTCTTACTTGTTAGAGAACAGAATTTAATTTAGATGGCTTAAAAAGAAGGTATATCCATTAAAGTAGGTCTTAACTTCATTAAAAGAATATGATTAATTCTAAAAGCTATTTAAAATTCTCATTCTATTGTTTCAATACATTTAAAGATACTGTTGTGAAAACAAAGTTTTATTAAATTTAAAAAAAAGTATAAAAAAATTTTGTTTTTTTGAGACAGAGTCTTGCTCTGCTGCCTAGGCTGGATGCAGTGGTGCAATCTCAGCTCATTGCAACCTCTGCCTCCTGGGTCCAAGTGATTCTCCTCCCTCAGCCTCCTGAGGAGCTGGGATTACAGGCCTGTGCCACCACATCTGGCTAGTTTTTGTATTTTTAGTAGAGACGAGGTTTCTCCATGTTGGCCAGGCTGGTCTCAAACTCTTAACCTCAGGTGATCCACCCACCTTAGCCTCCCAAAGTGCTGGGATTACAGCCATGAGCCAATGCATCTGGCCTAAAAAAGTTTTTAAGTTTTAGGAAAACGATATGTTCTATAAGCCAGACTAACGTCTCCAAACTCAAGTATCAATCATTCATTTCACAGTGCCTAGGACATTCCAAGACCAGTTTTAGAAGCTTATAGGCTATATATAATGGAGAAACAAACAGATGTGATTCCTGACTCCAAGGAGTTTATAGTTGGACAGGAGAGACTGACATTAAAAAACAGAAACACAAACATCCAGTTATAAATAAGTGCTATGACTGGGCATGGTATGACTCACACCTGTCAGCACTTTGGGAGGCCAAGGTGGAAGGATCTCCTGAGGCCATGAGTTCAAGACCAGCCTGGGCAACACAGTGAGACCCAGTATCTAAAAACGACAAATGTCTGTAGTCCCAGCTACTCTAGGGGGCTAAGGCAGGAGAATCGCTTATGCTCCAGAGTTCAGGGCTTCAGTGGGCTATGACTGCCACTGTAATCCAGCCTGGGTAACAGTGAAACTCTTCTCTTAAAACAACAAACAAACAAACAAAGTAAGTGCTTGGAAGAGAAAGATATACAATAGCGTGTAAGTATATATGTATTTTCAGATATGAAGGTCAGGAAAAGCCTCTCTATGAAAATAAATTACAATCTAAAAATCAAAGGAAGAAGAATTAGCTTAGTAAAACATGGAGGAAAGAACATTCCAGGAAGAAGGAGTAGCATGTGTGAGATACCTGAGTGAGGTTAAAAATGGTATCAGCTGGGCACAGTGGCTCACACCCATAATCCCAGCACTCTGAGTGGCTGAGGCAGGTGGATTACTTGAGCCTGGGAATTCAAGATCAGCCTGGGCAACATGGCGAGACCTTATCTCTACAAAAAAAAGAGCCAGGCATAGTGATGTGTACCTATATAGTCCCAGCCACTCCAGAGGCTAAGGTGGAAGAATTGCTTGAGCCCAGGAGTTTGACGCTGTGTGAGTTACGATCACATCACTGCACTCCAGCCTGGGTGACAGAGTGAGACCCTGTCTCCAGAAAATAAATAAATAAATAAATAAATAAAATAAAAAACGATTTCCTTCCAAACCTTATAATTCAAATGTCTTATCTTTTAAAATTTTTCAATTTCTTCCAGATTGTTAGTGTTTCCTTCAGGCTGGTTTGATACACCATCAAAATCACTTTCAAAGAATTAAATTTTTTTACACAGTCATTTTAAAAGAAAGAAGTGGCTAGGGAGCGAAGGATGCCCAAAAGGATTTATTCTAAGCTTTCAAGACTATATAGATAAGAGAAGGAAAAAGAAGCCAAGTAAGGATCTGCAATGATAGAGAAGGAGTATCCATTTTAAAATGCCCTAATGCTTGAGCAAAACAGATACACCTAGTAGGCATGTAGAGACAGAGACAAGTCTAAGACATTAAAATTAAGTAGAGACAGAGATATCATCTGTGAGTACTAACTCTGTTGCTTTGTCAGAAAGAGAAAGCATCAGAGAAAAAGATGACAGTGAGTTACCGCTCCTTAATGTTCAGTTCATTTAAATTAAGATTTTAAATTTATGATTTTGTGGGTATATACCACATAGAAACACCTAAAAATTATGTTAAGAGTGGCTAAAATAAGTTACATTATCCTAAACATTCCTTTAAAACTTTTAGCATAGTACTTTTATTAAAACCCAAGAGATTCATTAAGATGAGTAATTACAGGCCAGGTACAGTGGCTCAGACCTGTAATTCCAGCACTCTGGGAGGCCGAGGTGGGTGGATCACTCAAGGTCAGGAGTTTGAGACTAGCCTGGCCAACATGGCAAAACACGGTCTCTACTAAAAATACAAAAAAAAAAAAAAATTAGCTGAGTGTGGTGGTGCACACCTGTAATCCCAGCTACTTCAAGGCTGAGGCACAGGAATCGCTTGAACCCAAGAGGTCAGAGGTTGCAGTGAGCTGAGATCGTGCCACTGCACTCCAGCCTGGGTGACAGAGACTCTGCCTCAAAAAAAAAAAAAGAAAAAAGAAAAAAAGAAAAGAAAAAAGATTAGTAATACACATCAAATCTGTCAGAATTTCAAACCCTTAATAATATTACCTAAATAAATTTCAAAGACATCGAGTAAAATCATAGTCCCTAAAAGAACAAAAGACTAATGTTAACATTAAAGTTGGAAAGAAAATTTTAAGGTAATAAATTGTGTATTTTTATTTTACTTTCTGAATGACTTAAGTTCATAACCTTAAAAATAAAAAAATTGTGGGCTGGGCACAGTGGCTCACACCTGTAATCCTAGCACTTTGGGAGGCTGAGGTGGGTGGATCACCTAAGGTCAGGGGTTTGAGACCAGCCTGGCCAACATCGTGAAACCTCGTCTCTACTAAAAATACAAAAATTAGCTGGGCATGGTGGCACATGCCTGTAATCCCAGCTACTCGGGAGACTGAGGCAGGAGAATCGATTGAATCCAGGAGCCGGAGGTTACAGGGAGCGGAGATTGTGCCACTGCACTACAGCATGGGTGACGGAGTGAGATTCTGTCTCAAAAAATAAATAAATAAAAATAGAAAATGTGTACAAAGAGAATATTTTGCATATAAAGAGTTTCTAAGAATTTTAAGGCCTAATGCTTTGAGGCTAAAGAACCAAACCTGCTACCTTAGTGTTAATGAGACTGATCCAGTCACTCTGCCTTTTTTTTTTTAATTTTTGAGACGAATTCTCACTCTGTGGCCAGGCGGGAGGACAGTGGTGCGATCTCGGCTCACTGCAACCTACGCCTCCCAGGTTCAAGTGATTCCCCTGCCTCAGCCTCCCGAGTAGCTGGGACTAGAGGCGTGTGCCACCATCCTGGCTAATTTTTTTGTACTGTTTAGTAGAGACAGGATTTTACCATGTTGACTAGGATGATCTCGATCTCCTGATCTCATGATCCGCCCACCTCAGCCTCCCAAAGTGCTGGGATTACAGGTGTGAGCCACTGCGCCCAGCTCACTCTGCTTTTTATAAGTAGAAATGGCAAGCTAAGGGTTAATAAGACTCTGCCTTGGTGGATTAGCCCACAGAGGTGCTGATGGGAGACCAATGACTGTTTGAATAATAGGGCCTACGCTCACATGCCTGAGGTATTCCACCTGCCAAGGAGGAAGACATGCAGAAACATTGCCACATGTTTCTGATTTGGCGGGAGGAAAAACAGCTCACGAAGATTTTTTAAATATACAATTTCAGTAGTGATCCCAGGTCTCCTGCTGCCTAGATGTTTGGACACATTTTCATAGTTGAGAAGATACACTTAGGTTGTTTCAAATAACAGCCACTCTTCAGAAGGCTAAACAGCTCAGAATTAAGGAGAAACACTTACACATCAAGTACTAAGAAGAAAGTAGCAGGTGAAATCTTAAAATATTGTGTTTTTTGTTTTTGAGACAGTCTCACTCTGTCACCCAGGCTGGAGTACAGTGGTACGATCTTGGCTCACTGCAACCCCCACCTCCCAGGTTCAAGCGATTCCTATGTCTCGGCCTCCCAAGTAGCTGGGATTATAGGCACCCGCCACCACACCCAGCTAATTTTTTTGTATTTTTAGTAGAGACGGGGTTTCACCATGTTTGCCAAGCTGGTTTCGAACTCCTGACCTAAAGTGATCTCCTGCCTCAGCCTCCCAAAATGCTGATATTACAGAGTGAGCCACCACACCTGGACTTAAACATGGAACTCAACTATATGAGGTTTTGTTTGCTCAAAAAAGAACCTATGAGTGGGCTTTTAAGGAACAATAACAAAGTAAAGTAAAATAAAAAAATCTACATAGAAGCAAATCCAGCTCCAGGATAATTATATCAGGCTCTTCTCCAGGAATACAGTTTTCATTATGTCTCTCTGGGGCATCTGGGGGAGGGAAGCTGTTCAGTGAAGTCAGTGGGCTCTTCTTTGAGCTTCCTTTTCACTTCTCAGTCCTCTACAATGCTAAACACCAAGGTCTGGGACCCCTATGGACAACCAGCAGGCATAGGATATTGAAGATTAAAACACTGAAAACAACTGCACTGAAGGAAGCACTGTAGATGTTCAAGTTAAGGAAATCTAATTTAAAAACATAAGCAGTAATGAAACATTAATTTACACGCATCTCTAGCTTAGCAAAACCATGACATTAACGATAGGCAAGAGACATGGGAGCTCTGGCTTTGAAGGTCTATGGTCAGAATGGAGTACAACTTCTTTTTTTTTTTTTTGATACAAAGTTTCACTCTTGTTACCCAGGCTGGAGTGCAATGGCACGATCTCGGCTCACCGCAACCTCCGCCTCCTGGGTTTAGGCAATTCTCCTGCCTCAGCCTCCTGAGTAGCTGGGATTACAGGCACGCGCCACCAGGCCCAGCTAATTTTTTGTATTTTTAGTAGAGACGGGGTTTCACCATGTTGACCAAGATGGTCTCGATCTCTTGACTTCGTGATCCACCCGCCTCGGCCTCCCAAAGTGCTGAGATTACAGGCTTGAGCCACTGCGCCTGGCCCTGGAGTACAACTTCTATAATTGCCTCCTTGTGTGATACTACCCAATTAATTAAAATTCAACTAACAAAAACTTACCTCTTCTCTTCTTTGAAGAAAGGGAAGAGAGAAGGAGGAAGAAAGGGAGGCAGAGGGAGACAGAGAGAAGAGAGAGGGGGAGCGAGAGAGAAGAAAGAAGGGGAGAGAGAGAGAAGAAAGGGAAAGAAGGGAGGAATGAAAGATGGAAGAGACAGGAGGTGGGTGAGGGATGGAGAGAGGTAGGAATGGGTCAGAGAGGGGAGAAGGGGAGAGGGAGGGAGAGGAAAAGGGAGCGAGGGAGAGCGAGAGAGAGAATGAACAAGAAAAAAAAACCTGGATTTCCCCCCAAGACTCAACTTTCAGGCAGTTCAAAGTAACATTCCAGGCAGTCAATGCCACTCTCTATAGCTATACTTTTAGTCAAAATTGATGTTCCTTTACCCCAAGGTATTGTAAGATCCTAAATAATCAAATAGTAAATTTTGGTCATCATGAGTCAATGAAAAAGAAAATGAACTAAAACCCTTAAATTAAAATCTAAACATCCTAATCCTTAGCTGTAACAGTTAACTGAAGGTTTAGGTGATACAAAGAACTAGGTATAGCAGATATCCAACAAAGACAGAACTGGTTTTAGAATCTCATTGCAAAATGACTACTAGAAACATCACTGATGACAGCAGGCATCTCTACTTTTCATTCACTGCCATACCTTCAATTCTTAGAGCATTGCCTAGCACACAGTAGGAGAAGTATTTCACTAATATTTGTTAATGAATAAATAAGAAAACTATAGAAAAATGAGGGAACATGTTGAAATGTCACATGTGGACTTGTGAGAGTCTAGAACCACTGTGACCTTTACTCCAGAAAATCATCATATGAGTTGTATGAAGTAAGAGAAGCCAGCTACCAAAGAAAAGATGAGTTGGTAAGAAATAAACATTTCTTTGAACAGACAATAAATGAACTTATTCAGGCATGACACATATAAAAGCAGACAGCTGTCACAAAAATAGTTTTCCCAAGTCAAAGTTTAGAAAACATTTGCAATTCATATTATGAACTCTTCATTTAAGCCTAATTATTTGTTACATAATTATTATTATTATATTATTGCTAAGCAAATTCATTATTGCTAAGCAAATAAAAAAACCTCAGATATTAAAAAATTCAGCAGCATGTAGCTTAAGTTAGCTATAAAGGATGATTTTTATGAAAACTCACCTGAAGTTTTAATCAGTATGCATTAATACTAATTCTGACTTTAATTAAAAGATTTCTATTATTTCAGGCGATTTTGTAGCAAACATATTAGCAATGAGTTAAATCTAAGCTCTGCTGGCAAAAGTTGGTCTAAAATAATAAAAATCCAATATAATTAACTATCTTCTCTTTTCGTTTCCTCTTCATTTTTAAAAACCAACAGTCTATTATAAGCAAATAAAAATAACCAAGGCCATTAGGGCAAAGAAACATAAGTAGAAAGATTTGTTTCACGTTTTAAAAATATTTCTTAACTAATCATGTCCATTCATATATTCAACAAATACTCAGCACCTATTGTAATATTCCAAGCACTTTGCTAGTGATTAGAAAAACAAAGCTATCAGAAAGATTCATATTTATATTTAAACAGCTAAAAACCAAAAAGATCTCTTGAACTTCCAGTAAATGTGAAATATAACACAATTTTTTTTTTTTTTTGAGACAGTCTCACTCTGTTGCCAGGCACCAGGCTGGAGTGCAGTGGCACAATCTCGGCTCACTGCAACCTCCTCCTCCCGGGTTCAAGCAATTCTCCTGACTCAGCCTCCCGAGTAGCTGGGACTACAGGTGCACGCCACCACACCCAGCTAATTTTTGTATTTTTAGTAGAGACGGGGTTTCACCATGTTGGCCAGGATGGTCTCGATCTCTTGACCTGGTGATCCGCCCGCCTCGGCCTCCCAAAGTGCTGGGATTACAGGCTTCAGCCACCGCGCCTGGCCCAACATTTTTCAAAAAGACTTTTCAACTTACATTTTGTTCCTCTGGTTCTAATTTGGGGAT
Organism: Callithrix jacchus; assembly: GCF_049354715.1. Lineage (NCBI taxonomy): Eukaryota > Metazoa > Chordata > Mammalia > Primates > Cebidae > Callithrix > Callithrix jacchus. Next base: position 39,173,678 of record NC_133514.1, read on the forward strand.
TTTGTGTGACTTGCGCTCTTCAGATCTCGATGAGTCATGCTTGTTGCTTTTTTTTCTCTTTTCTTTTCTGCTTTCATGCTTTGACTTCGTGTGCTCACTTGCCTGTACTTCATTTAAAAGGTCTCCACAAAGGGAAGACTCAAACAATTCCCTGCCATTCTGGATAGTTTTGGTTATTTTTAGTTTAATTTCAGGTGAGCCAGTCTTCTTTGGAATCACAGTTTGTGGTACCGAAGGAGGAGGTGGTGGCTGTGGAGGGGAAGGTTTTTCCAGAATTTCATGTGGTCTTGTGTTTGGAATTTCCGAATGGTAATAGTCAGTGGGGCTAAAGTTTCTAACTGCACCAAAGCCATTGGCTGACCCATTAGGATATTGATTATACGACTGGTATTTGGTTTGAGGTTCATACATGCTGATTGATGATGGATAGCCATTTGTGAGTGGAGGAAGATCTTCTGTTGTAGATGGGTACTGAAAGCCTTGCTGCAAGGTAGCTTCATATGGTGTCTGGCCACCATCTTCAGCAATGTCACTGTTGTTATCAAAGGCATCCTCCTGACGGATATTGGCGGAGTCAATGAGTTGAGGTGGTTGCTGAATTGTGTTTCCCATGATCCCTTGCATGAAAGAGAAAGAGAAATCCATTGTTCTGCTCCAGCATCCTTAACTTTCCCTTTCTCTCATCGGGCCTAGAATTATAAAAGGGAATTACAAGGTGTTAATATTATCATAGGCTAGAAGCTAATCAACTGAAAAAGGATTAAACTAAAATGTTTTGAACTCAATTTTCATATCCAGATATGCCTAGACATTAAATATTTCTATAACAGATAACCAATATAATTCTGACACAGGGCAAATACCTTTTATCTTCAATGCTTATCTGTTTGACACTCCCGATTACTTTCACAACAAGTGTGGCAACAAGATTTTATCGTGATCGCCAATACATAAAATAGTTTTGACATTCCTTTTTGCTTCCCAAGTTTAGATGGTAAGTCTCAGGTTAAAACTGGTGTTTGCAAAATAAGCAGTATCCTGACACATATCAATCTATTTCCATAAGAGCTTCCTTTAAAATCATTCATATTTTGTCCAGAAGTTGTTTTTATTATTACAAAAATAAAAAAACCTTTTGCAATTTTTTTTTTTTTGAGACAGAATCTCACTCTGTCACCTAGGCTTGAATGCAGTGGTGCAATCATGGCTCACTACAGCCTCAACCTCTCAGGCTCAGGTGATCCTCCCATCTCAGCTTCCCCAGTAGCTGGGATTCAGGTATGCATCAACGCACCCAGCAAAGTTTTGTAATTTTTGTAAGCAGGGTTTTACCATGTTGCCCAAGCTGGTCTTGACCTCTTGGGCTCAAGCAATCTGCCTGCCTCAGCCTCCCAAAGTGCTGGGATTATAGGCATCAGCCACCATGCTCGGCCTGCAAATATTTTAAACATCAAAGCGAAAAGGCCTGTTCCTCTCAACACTTCATCATTCCCACTCTTCTATGCCAAGACAACCACTATAAACACTATGATGGGTATTCTTTCACATCTTTCTCTAAATTTTTACATATAAAAATTTTTAAATAGGGCTTATTCTGTGACTTGCTTATTTAACTTAATATATTCTAGATATACTTCTATATCGGCATGAATAGACAATTTTCATACATATTCATCCTTTAAATGGCTGCACAGTAAACAAATGTGGTATTTACCATAATGTATTTAACCATTTGTATACTGATAATCAGTTTCAATTGTTTGATGTAATAAATACGTCTGCAGAAAACATCTTTCATTTTTATTTATTTTTCTTTTCTTTTTCCTTTTTTTCAAATAGAGACAGGGTCTTGCTATGTTGCCCAGGCAGTTCTCAAATTCCTGGACTCAAGTAATCCTCCTGCTTCAGCCTCCCAAAATGCTGAAATTATAGGCGTGAGTCACCATTCCTGGTCTGAAACATTCTTGAAACTATATTTTTGTGCACATACATATTTCTATAGAACAGATTTGAAATTTTGATAGATATCATAAAATTGTTATATAGGTTATACTATGTCAATTAACTCTCATACCAATAGTGTGTGTTTCTCTATACTCTTGCCAGTATCTAACTGTTTTTAACAAGTGGTAGATACAGCAGAAGCATCTGGGGTACTTATACAAAATGCATGTGTCAGGGTCTATCTTCTGAAGATTCCAATTGAATAAATCTGGGGTGGGGTCCTGGGCATAAGTTTTTTAACACTATATCCCCATTAATTCTGATGCATACTCTTGGTTGGATCATTGCATTATAATCTTACAATTATTGCATCTCCTCTAGTAGGTGCCTGAAGAGGCCTACATTATGAAATAATGTTACAATATAGATAAGCATCTGTTAGAAAATGCTACAAGACCACCCAGCCTTGTCATAAGGTTTGACAAGTGCACATCATAGTAGATTATTTTGATAATCCCATAAAGACTTCTTCTAGAAAGTTCTAAAGCAGGGAGAACAAATCAGTTTTCACAACTCTACCAATTCTGATTAACTGCTTGTAGCTGCCTGGAATACTATGAAGAAAGATCCTGAGGTAATCATTAACAATGCCTATTATTAATAGATTAATAACAGACTGATTAACAGTGTCTACCATCTTGGTTCTAGTAGGATTTGGTGTTATAATAAAACAAATAACCCAAAACAGCAAATGGAAGAGGGAAACAAAGCTAGCAACACACTTTTCAAGTTATATCCAATTATATAGCCACTGTTTGTTAGCAAATGGAAATCATTTTGGAAGTTCTAAAATTACAAACAAATGAATAAGTGAACACAAGAAATTTAACTGTGTGTACTGCTTTACATTGGCTGGGGGTGGGAAGGATCTGGATGGAGCACTCTCATTTTCTTAGTGTCTCCTCTGGGTCAGGCACTTTACATATCAGCTCATTTAATCATCACAACAACTCTGCAAGATAGGGATTGTGATTTCTGGTTCAGAGCTAAAAGAAAGTGAGCTTCAGAGAGGTTAGATGGCCTGCTTAAATCACAAAGCAAAGGGGGAGAACTTGAATTTGGATCTAGGTATGTCTGACTCTGAAGCCCATGTTTTTGTGTGTGTGTGTGTGTGTTTTTGAGATAGGGTATCATTCTGTTGCCCAGGCTGGAGTGCAGATAACATGCAACCACAGCTCACTGTAGCCTTGACTTCCTGGACTCAGGTGATTCTCTCAACTCAGGCTCCCAAGTAGCTGGGACTACAGGCACGCACCACACCTGGCTAATTTTTTTTGTATTTTTTGGAGTTTCAGTATGTTGCCCAGGCTGATCTCAAGCTCCTGATGTCCATGATTTTTACTACTGTATCACTTCTGTTTCCTTCAGCTATCAGTTCTGGGAAAAGAATTCTTTTGTTCAGGTACTTTATTTCTTGGTCACTACCAAAATTACAATACTCTAACAACTATCATTATCACTTACATAGCACTTTGTATGTGCCAGGCACCATTTCAAGTGCTTTACATAAGTACTACGTTTAATCCTCCCAACAACCTTCATGTAGATATTATATTTTACCATAGATAGGGAAATAGAGGCACAGAGAAGTTAAATGACTTGCTCAAGTGCACATGGCTAGGAATTAATTGACAGGGCTAAGAGTCAACCCACGCAGTCTCCTTCCAGGGTCTGTGCTCCTGATTAGCATATCATACTTACTGACAATGTTTAAGAACTAAAACATTACCTTAATTTAACCCTTGGCAAAAATGTATAGCTCACAGCAACAGACATAAGAAGGAAATGTTTAAAAATTCTGTAAACAACCATGGAACAACTACATGGGCAGGATTCAAAAGTTCTCATTTATACTTCCAACTTGAAGTCAAATAATGACATCTAACAAAATGCAACCTGTGTTTTTGGTTCTTGTAACTCGTATACAAGATCAACATCCAGATTAGTCTCCCAAATTATAGTCTTCAGGGTTTTTCAGCATATGTATTCAGAGACAGATTTCTGATGCTTTTAATTGAGTTTCAAACAAAAGAAGTTTTAGATTTTCCTCTTTTCCTGTCTTCTTTAGCCCTAACTCCAAATATTTTATTTTAGTCTTAACTCAGAAAATAACATTACCTTCTTACAATTACATAGGAGTCCACAGAGTGAACTCACATGCATTCATATCACAGAGTGTTTTCATATACATTTGTATTTGATCCTCAAAACAACTCTGTAAGGCTGACAGGGCAAGGTGTGTATTAGCTTCATTTTTTTAGGTAACTACATTGAACATCTCAAGATACTGACTTTCCCAAGATCACAAAGCTAATTAGTGATTAAGCTTGAAAAATAATCAGTCTCCTGATATTTAATCCTGTACTATTTTTCACAATATCCCACTGCCAGAGAATAATCAACTACTTAAGTACAACTACACTAAACTCTTAAAAGTCATTAGTTCAAAACTGATTGCACTGTCCTTTTCCTAGTTCAATGTCCCCTTCAGACTACCCCAGTCTGTCATTGCTTCCACCACTTTTCTAGCTTCTCAGACTAGAAATCTCAGGCTCATAGGTGATTGTTCCCTCTTTCTTAAGCCATAAAACTAGTCATTTAGCAAATCTTGCATTTTCTTCCTTTGAAGTATTCTTCCCAGTGCTTCAATTGAATCTAAAGTGAGGGAATAAGCAGACAAATCCAAAATGGGGGATATTCTCCTAGACAACTGGCCTGGGCTCTTCAAAAAAGCTAATGTCTAAAACAAACAAAAGGTGGAAAGACTATTCTAGATTAAAAAAGATTTATCAACCCAATACAACGCAAGCACTTTGAATAAATCCTGTATTTAAATACAAACACACAGATTAAACAGATATTGTGGAGACAACTAGAGAATTTTAAATATGAACTGTCTTTAAACAATGGAGCTATTAATTTCACCAGCCTGATAATGCTATTCTGTTTATATACGAGAATGTTCTCATTCTTAGGAGAGCTATGCTGAAATACATAGTGTCATGATATCTACAACTTTCAAATGGTTCAGGATTTTAAAAAAGGTACATAAACCTAGAGTAAAGCAAATGAGACAAAATGTTAACAATTGACAAATCTAGATGTTGAATGAAATATTCTTTCAACTTTTCTAAAGGTTTGAAAATTTTAAAATGGAAAAGTTGCAAGGGGTCGGGGGAACGACAAATAATTTGGCTAGTGTTTAGAAGAAGTACTAAAAATAAAAAGCTACAGGTCCCTAAGGTGGTATGAACCTCCATTAAATTCTGGTGCCATGTTCTGAGCAAACAAACTAAATGGGCCACATTGTTACATTTTCTAGAAATCCTAAGCATGAAGAGGACCATACTTCTTCATACTCTGCCTCCAAATAATACAATAATGCAATCAAGAAAGCAGTTTTGGTAGTTTATAAAAACGGATATTTGGGAACCACATCTAAATTTCTTTACATAGTTGATTTTTATGTGTAGTGGAGTCTGGTGGCCAGCCTTCAAAAAGTGGACACACCAACTAATACAATGGTTAAGACCTCACTAAATTAGGAGGCTCTACTCAACACCATGCTTGAGAGTACAAGTTCAGAATCAAACTAAGTTCAAAAGCATACCAAGTCCTGCTGACTGTGTGACTTTAGGCGACTTTTTCAGTATCCCTAATCCTCAGTTTCCTTAGCCAGAAATTGTGGATACCTGTAATTGTGTACCTTGTATAGGGTTGCTGTAACAATTAAGAGTTAATCCATGAACAGCACTTAAGACAGTGCCTGGCATACAGTCAGAGTCTGGCCACTTGTTGGCTCTTTATTATCATTCATTGCAATGCTGGGAACACAGAATTGGGGGAAAAAAAAAATCATTGACCTAAAAGCACTTTCAATCTCTTTAGTAAGACATGTATGATTTTCTAAGTAAGACATGTAAAATAGTAGCAAACAATGTGAAACAGAAGGTGACTAAGAATTGAAATTGTATTACTACTACAATTATAACAGACATTTGGGGAGAAGAACAATGCTGGGCAAGGAGGCATTTAGGGCATGAGAAACAAGCAGGATGTGGAAGTAAGGTGTTCTTCACACACTGCTTTTAAAGCTACTTGGTACAGGCCAGCAAGAATTCTTACACCTTTGTCCTTAATAAATCCCTGATAAAGACAGTATGTTCAATTTATTTTTAAGGCAATAATATTAATGGCTAACATTTGAGAGCTTAGTGTCAATACTATCCTAAACATTTTACATTTGTTATATTATTTTATTTCGAGGAACACCCCTTTGAGGAAATACCATTACTATCCCATTTTACAAATGAAAAATCAAGGCCAGTATGATTAAATAACTTGCCCATAGTCCAGATCAAGTAAACGGAGGATTCAAACACACACTGTTCTACAGCATTGGCTCTTAACAAGTAAGTTTACTTCCCACGATCCCTAAATATGTAAAGTAAACAACAATAACAACAACAGAACCTCACTTCACACTTTGCCACTCCCATTCCCCAAAGTTAACTAACAATTTGGTAGGAGACTAAATAATTGTACTAATCTATCCATTCTATTATGTACTTTCAAGAAAATGAAATCACCACATAAAACCATTTCTGATCAATTTTTCCTCTGAAGAATGTTTCTACACTAATTTTTTAAAAAAGATAAATCAATCAATGAATGCATCTTATTTTGTTGAAACTATACAGTTTTAAATAAGGGAAAAAAAGTTGAAAATTATCAATAAAAGCTTTAGTGCTTTTATTTGTTATTTACCAACTTATTCGTGGTGGTGGGGGGGGTGGTGTGATAATAGAAATGTTTATAGAATCCTTAAGCCAAATCACAGACACAGAGTTTAAAAATAAACAAAAAACAAAAACAGGAAAAGAAATCAAGCCAGGCATAGTGGCTCATGCCTGCAATCCCAGCTACTTAGGAGGCTGAAGGAGGGGGACTGTTTGAGGTCAGGCATTCAATACCAGCCTGGGCAACACAGTAAAACCCTTTCTCTAAAATAAGAAAAAGGGCAAGAGGGAGAAAGAAATAAATCATGTTATATGTTTCAGATGAACAACTTCAGCCTATAAATGTCAATTAAGTATTCATAATATGCTAAATTTAGAGTTTAAGTGACTATAACAAATTCATAAACAATTATTTTTGTGGAATGTATTGCTAGATTCCACTTTACAGAATTACATGTTGTGCTGCATATATTCATTCTTTTCTATGTTTAAAATGCCAATTGCTTCTCAATAATAGAAACTTTTTGTTTTGTTTTATACTTCAAAATTCCTTAGGCCCAGAGCAGTGGCTCACACTTATAATCCCAGCACTTTGGGAGGCTGAGGTGGGTGGATCACCTAAGGTCACGAGTTTGAGACCAGCCTGGCCAACATGGCAAAACCCCGTTTCTACTAAAAATACAAAAATGAGCCAGGTGTGGTGGTGCTGCACCTATAATCCCAGCTACTCAGAAGCTGAGGCAGGAGAATTGCTTGAACCCGGGAGGCAGAAGTTGCAGTGAGCCGAGATCATGCCACTGCACTGGAGCCTGGGTAACAGAGTGAGACTCCATTTCAAACACCACCACCGCCATCACCACCACCACCACAAATTCCTTACATTGATATCATTATTTAAGCCTTTTGGAATTAGAAGTGGTTTTAAGATGTCATATAAGTTGCCTAATTCTGTTTTCAGAACTAGCTACTCTACAAATACATTCCTAGGTTAATTTGTAAATCTAACGCATCACTCTCCTGATTAAAATCCTTCACTGGTTTCCCATTGCCCAGAAAAAGGCAAAGCACCTAGACCGACAGATCATGTAAGGCCCTCCAAGCAAGGTTTCTAAGCTACCTCTTCATCTCCAAGTCAATTTTGTACCCTAGTAATATAAAATCACTGGAAATTTCTGTGCACACTATGATTTCACTTCTCTGGGCCTTTACTAACGGTATCTCCTATCATAATACACCCTTTTACTTTTTAATTTTTTTGCTTGACTCTTAACTATCTTTTGAGCTCAGAATGTCATTTCCAAGAAGTAGTCACTTAAGCTCTAAGTTAGTCTGAGTAACTTTTCTCTATGTTCTAAGATATTCTACGAGTGCCTCTTAGAATTAATCATAAAACAATTTGTTTATGTGAGTTTTCTTAAGAGCAGGAAGTAATGTTATTCCCATATATGCTCTTGGAACCAAACTCAAAGGCCCAGAGGAGGGGCTTCAATGAATCTTTTACTCAACTGCATAAACTTAAGAGTTATTTCATATAAATGAAATGCTTCACAGAGCTGCTGTGCGTCTTTGCATGGAGGTAGTAACAGAATATAAAAGCAGTTACCATCTCCTCAGGTAAATATCCTTGGTAAAATGTGACTAACAACTGCTTACTTAGATGCCACTGAGATTCTCTTTAGTTCTGGGCTTAACTTTCATGAAGGTTTAAAGTTCCAACAGGCTGGCATGAAGTCAAATAAACTTTCAGAGGGAGTGTTAACCCAACTGAAGACCAAGATATATAAAAAAAGAAGCTCATATGAATGTATCCATTTAAAACCTTATTAATAATGTAGATCTGAAATTCAGAATGTAGAAGCTCTCAAAATACAATTGTCATAGTTGTAGTTAATTGAATCAACATGAAAATAATCTGTTTTCCAAAGCTGTTCTAGTAAACATAATCAATCATACTATAAAACAAAGTGTACTTGATAGATCTACATTAGAATTTTACAGCTAAAAAATAGTAGTAGAATATGATTTTCACAACACAGAGGAAGAGGGTGGTCTTTCTTAACCCCAGGATAAACAAAGGATCCAGATGTTTCTTTATGTGAACTGCTGCAAGGAATATTTCTCAAGGTTTATGATAAATCAACACTCAATGTGTTTCCATAGTAACAGGAATGGAGTGCATGCAGACAGTCTACAGTAATGAACCAGCTATGCTGGTTCTTGAAAACCTGGCATTTTCACTGTTTGGCAATTTCTGCAGCAAGAACATTATTTAAAAAAACAAAAAAAAACAAAAAAAAAAACTTTTGGCCAGGCTAAGTGGCTTACGCCTGTAATTCTAGCACTTTGGGAGGTCGAGGTGGGCAGATCACGAGGTCAGTTCAAGGCCAACCTGGTCAATATGGTGAAACACCGTCTCTACCAAAAATACGAAAATTAGCTGGGTGTGGTGGTGGGCACCTGTAGTCCCAACTACTCGGGAGGCTGAGGCAGAAGAATCACTTGAACCTGGGAGGCGGAAGCTGCAATGAGTTGAAATTGTGCCACTGCACTCCAGCCTGGAGGACAGCAAGACTCTGTCTCAAAAAAAAAAAAAAAAAAAAAAAAAGTAAAGACACATAATGTTGGCAGGGCGTGGTGGCTCTCACCTGTAATCCCAGTACTTTGGGAGGCTGAGGTGAGCGGATCACAAGATCAAACATTTGAGACCAGCCTAGCCAACATGGTGAAAACCCATTTCTACTAAATATACAAAAAAATTAGCTGGGCGTGCCTATATCCGAGCTACTCAGGAGGCTGAGGCAGGAGAATTGCTTGAACCCAGCAGGCAGAGGTTGCAGTGAGCCAAGATCATGCCACTGTACTCCAGCCTGGGCGACAGAGCAAGACGCCTTCTCGGGGAAAAAAAAAAAAAAAAAGATACATAATGTTGAAAAACTAGAGGGTCATTTCGTTTTAAAATCAAAAGACTGAAATGCAGTACATAAAGACAAGCTTAAGCATAGATTCTGTGAAGTATGAAGTGAGAACTATCAAATATATTCATATACTAATTTCAAACTGAATGATCACTTAATGTTTCAGTGATCCTGTATTTGGATCCTGTCTTTGAAATCAATTTAATATGTACATATATGCAAAGCCCCCCTAAAAACATCTGAATATGACTCACACTTAATCAGAATATGAAGATCTCTGGGTGACAAAATCAAGGGAGATTCTCATTTTACAATTTTTTCCCCAAACTAACACCAAGAAGAAAATGGGGGGAAAGAAACAGTTCATTTTTTTCCAATGCAAGACCAAAAAAAAAAACAAACAAAAAAAAGTCCATTTTTTTAAAAATATGCTCCATTATTTTCAGTACATGGGTTTGCTAGAGTGAAACCAAGAACTCTACACAAAGAAAAAATGCTTACATATAAAAAGATGCTAAAAATCTCTAATGCCAGGTTTTTTATAAAGACTCCATTATTTCTGGTTCTGTGTTTTACTAATATTTTAATCTAAGTATATGATCAGAGTGATCCTTTGACTGTAAGATATAAATTCTGGTATTGCCCATTTTGACTTTCATAATTTAAAAATTTTTGGTAATATAGTAACAAATATGTATTGTTTAAAAATAATGGAGGTATATTTTTAATGCTATTTCTTGTAAAACTAAAAGCCCCTCATCCCTATTTGAAGTAAAACATACATATTTTTAAAGAACCCAAACACATACCTTTAAAAATCAGCAAAATCAAATGGCTGTGAAGTATGAACAGAAGCAAAAGTCAATTTCTACCCTCTGGACAGGACACAAATTACACTAAAAATCAATACTCTTCCTTTGCAAGCCATGAGTCCTTTCTAATCACATTTTAACTTCACCCTCACCCTACATGTACAAAAGCAAAAGCGGAGATGGGGGTGGGGACTTACAGAGGAAACAAAAAGTAAAAACCAACCACCTGGTTCTAAGAACTTGACCACACCCCTATGGTACCAAAAAGGAAATGAACAACAATGTTTATCTTTTATTCACGAAAAGCAGCTAGAATCGATAGGATCTAATCTAGCCCTCATTACAGACAAAAGCAATAACCAAATTTGGTACAGTGACTATACAACTCAATGTTAACTTTCAAACAAAATGGATCCTGGTTGAAAATGTGTTGTCAAGGAAATAAAAATGAAAAACAAATCCAAGTGACTGTTCCATTTGTCTTTAGATTATTTTAGCCTTTGAGGGAACAAACACTATCTATAAAATAGAGCTCACTATTTTATCCACAAACAAAATGCAGTGTTTTTAAGGGCATCCAAGTGTTACACAGTTGGCAATTATAGTTATCCAAAAAGTTTGAACCACGATAGTACAGATGCAAATTATTTCTGACTAAACTGTGGGTATTTCCTCTCAAACAATTTTTTATTTTTCTGAGACAGTCTCTGTCACTGAGGCTAGAGTGCAGTGGCGCAATCACAGCTCATGGCAGCCTCGACTTCCTGAGCTCAGGTGATTCCCCCACCTCAGCCTCCCAAGTAGCTGGAACTATAGGCATACATCACCATGCCTGGCTAATTTTTAAATTTTTTTGTAGAGACAGGGTTTTGCTATGTCACCCAGGCTGGTCTTGAACTCCTGGACTCAAGCAATCATCCTACTTTGGCTGGGCTTACAGCCATGAGCCACTGTGCCAGCCCAAACAATTTCTTAAATTCCCATGGTAATGCATATACTGGGACTTCTCAGACTCCAAGGCCATTATATATTAATTTTACAGGCACTTAACACATTTTTAGTTCTCCTATGGCTTTTTTAATGAAAACTTGAGGATGTCAAAATTATGAGGTTTGAAAAGACTGCTGGTCAAATTCTGAATCATTTAAAGAAGTTTACTACCATTCTGGTTGAGGCTGACTCAAAGTTTAAGGCTATGATTTAGGGGAAAACATTTTCCTGCACTACTTTTTTTTTTCTGCACTACTTTTCAACAGTTCTACTAATAAAACATCAATTCTTCAAAGGACTTACAGCATTTTAGTATGTGAAACAAATGTTCTATATTAGTAAACCTTATCTGTATATCTTGACTTAAAGGTACTTTCCGCTGTAGCCTTTTAGAAAGAACTAAGCTGCTGACTAATTTCTGGGTTAAACTGGAAACTCTGCTTGCTTTAAAAATAAACAGTTCGGGAAAAATACATTCCCTTTATATTTTCATGTAATTTTACTCACTTTTCTCCAAGACATGAAACAAATCATGTCATATTTGTATAATTACTAACAACATGTATCCAAAACAAAGTAGTCTAGCTCCATCTATATATAATAAACCCAAGATGGATCAACAGAAGTTACCCTTCTAGAACAGGATTTGCTATATGACATTTAGTCATTAAATTACTAAGCAAACGCATAAGAAGGACCACTCTTTTCAATAAATGAAGGAGATTTTTTTTTTTTTTGAGTCAGAGTCTCACTCTGTCACACAGGCTGGAGTGCAACGGCGTGATCTCAGCTTACTGCAACCTCCGCCTCCCAAGTTTAAGCAATTCTCCAGTCTCGGCTTCCTGAGTAGCTGGGATTACAGACACACGCCACCACGCCCAGCTAATTTTTGTATTTTTAGTAGAGATGGAGTTTCACCATGTTGGCCAGGCTGGTCTCGAACTCCTGACATCAAGTGATCCACCTGTCTCGGCCTCACAAAGTGCTGGGCTTATAGGCACTGCTCCTGGCCAGAAATAAATTACGTTTGATAATTGAACAATAACAACAAAACAGAAATAAATATTTGTGATTTTCTCTTCTTCCTCCTCACTAAGATATGGTATTTTTGTCTTTCTTTTTTGGGGTCTCACTATGTTGCCCAGGCTGGAGTGCAGTGGCTATTCACACACGGAATCATAGTGTCCTGCAGACTTGAACTCCTGGGCTCAAGTGATCTTCCTTCCAGCAGCTGGGACTAATGGTGCCCGCTAATGCACCTGAATTGTACTATTTTCTTATACACACAGTAATATTCCTATATAATGCCCTGTTAATCTATCAAATTTACTCAATTTAAATAAAAATTTAAAATTCACATACAATTCAATTTACATGAAATGTCCAGAAGAGGCAAATCTACATAGAAGGAAACATGATTGGTGATTCCCAGAATTTGGGAGGAGGGAAGGAATGGAGGGTGACTGCTAATGGATATACAGGGTCTCTTTTTGGGATGATGGAAGGTTCTGGAATTAGACAGTGGTGATGATTACACAACCTTGGGAATATACTAGAGATCACTAAATTGTATACTTTAAAAGTATGAATTTTATGCAACGTAAATTATATCTCGACAAAAAAATGCTCTTAAAAAAATCAACAAAGCATTTATGTATGTTTCTCAATAATAAAGTTTCCAATACCCAAAGAATTACTGATTTATATACATATTAAATATGCTTAAAATGAAAAGCTTTATTTTTATTATTAAGCTACAGTAATTAGAAGGTAAGGTACTAGCAAAAGAGGGACAATGAAACAGAGTAAGATCCTAAACATAGAACCATTCTATGGGAATGTGACATGACAGAAGCAGCACTGCATAGTAAGGAAACAATAAAAGATTCAAAGATTGGTCCTGGGACAACTGCTTATCCACAGAGAAAAAAAATTTACATCCTCCCCACATAATATACCAAACCAACCCCAGATGGATTAAAGACCTCATATACACAGTACATCTTTAAAACTTTTAAGAAAAACTAGGCCTGGCATGATGGCTCATGCCTGTAATTCCGGCACTTTAGGAGGCCAAGGCAGGCTGATCACAAGGTCAAGAAATTGAGACCATCCTGGCCAACATGGTGAAAAAGATAGCTGCAATGCATAAATTAAAGCTCAGTTCTACCTTTCAACTTTCTTCCAGATCTGCCCGATTCTTGCTATGTTCATTGGCTGTGTCTTATCATTTCTCATCTGCATTTGAACAATATCTTATTATTCTTCTTGAGTCCAATCTTGTCTACCTCCAATCCACCCTCTACAATATTGACAGTACTTAAGAACAAAACTCCAAACCATTTAAATTTAGTAACATCCCATGGCTCTTCATGCCTCAGCATAAGATCCAAAAACCCTTCATAACGTGTGGCTCCTGCTTCTCTGTCTGGCTACCTCTCCTGACGCTTTGGCCTTACCATCTTGCCCTCTACCTTCCTAGCTTTTCTTCTCTCATCTCTCACTCATCCTTAAAGATTCTATTCAGAAGTGTGAAAATACTCCAAGAAGTTTTTCCAGAACATCCTCACATACCACACACCCTCTCAAGCCAGGTCGCATACTCCCTTTTGCTGGCATGGCATCCTACTATAGTCAGAGCGCTAAACACATTCTACAGGGCCATCTTTACATACAGAAAGGGTGTGTGAATAAGTGAATGTGACCTCAAAATATATGTGTAAGAAAGAATAGTAAACTACTTTATTATAGAAATTCTGGACACCAGCTGCTGTTTGTTAACTGCCCTCTGTATGTTGAGACAAGGCTGTGCCGAGATTCAGGTCAAAAGCTCCTTCCTTCCCACTCTGCTGCTGGTACAATAGGAAGGTGACCAAAAGTTATAGCCAGTTGTCCCCACCCCAACCTACACAGGCTTCTCTAATGAAACAAATATTTATTGAGCACCTATTGACCAGACACTGAGCTAAGCACTAAAGTTATATGGATGAAAATTCAGACAAGGTCCTTGCAGCCATACAGCTTACATCACCATATGGAAGAGATGGAGACAGAAAGGAAAGTGCTGGAGATGAGGCTTGGAAATTACCTTTTGTGAGATGCATTTACTGATTTCATACTGAGTACCTGCATGATGTCAAGTCCTGGGTGTCAGAGAACAAATCTTTGTTTTCTGATCCCTAATGACAGAAAGGGACAAGTGCCCTGGATGACAAAGGGAAATATCCAGAGTTGAGAAGCTGGGGGTGTGGGGATGGGGAGAGAGGGAGCAGGGGACCTCAGACATTTCTGGCTTAAGAAACAAGTTCCAACCTGTAGTGGAGGAGAGAGAAGCTCCTTTCCAAAGACCTACAATAAACCAGTACCTAAAAGACTTTCCACTGAGAACCTTTTTGGCTTCTTAATATGACAGGTTTTAAATGATCTAGATTTTTAGAAGGGCTTTTCTTGATATGTTACAAAACCAAATTATAAGTATTTAATGAAAGCACACTATAAAATTCCAGGAAATAAAAACAACTTAAATGCTACAGAATATGGACAGACTGAAAGTTTGAGGACATGAAACTAGTTCATTCTTGAATCCCCAGAGCTGACTATAGTGCCTGGCACATTATCAATAAACAAATCAATCCTAACAGTAGAGAGTATCACAGTAAGGGGGAGGGCACAAGATCAGAGTAACCATTTAGATAGCTTAATATGTGCTAATACCATTAAGTAACTAGTATTATTGAAATATCACAGGCTGTTTTTTAATATCATGCATTTTGAATTGAGCGTAGATTTGCTTTTTACTTCTTAAGGCCTCATGAATGTATCGACACTCAGACGAAAACACAAAAAAATTTTGCCCCAATTATTTTTAAACTTTTAAAAAAGTTTAGTACATAATTTTTTTAAATTTTAGCAAGTAATCTTTTCAGCAGAAAATTTAAATTAGAGGATATTTTATTAAGTGCTGAAAATACAGAGTGTAAACACATCATCCAAGAGTCATAACCTGACAAGAATTTTTTTCCAAGAAACTTTAAACATTTACATAACCACATTTAATATGATGTGCTCTTCCATGAATGTAATAATAATTCTACAAGCATATATAAACAATTGACAACATATTATGATTCATATTTTCCTAAACAGTGGGTATGTTATGACATGAAGCTTTGTCTTTGTATCAATATATAAAACCTACATTCATGATGAATAGGATAACAGAAACTATCACAGCATCATCACTGTAGAACTTAACTCATTATGAGAATCTGAAACTCTAATAAAATGACCTCCTTTTTTGTATCATTTATAGACTAATACAAAACCTGTGCTCAACATAAAATCAATTTATTTTAGAATGTCATGAGATATTTAGGTGTCTCTGAGCAACTTCAGTAATCAGAGAATTGCCAAATGTGTGCTGATAACTGAAGTTCAGATTTATCTTTAGTTTCCAAAGCAAAGTATAGTAGTGGCTTCCATCATGGAAAGAAAAACAAAAAACAAAACAAAACAAAACTATTTCCATGTTAATGAAGATGTTGGGTACTTCTACATCTTGCTCACTGCTGTATCCCTATCCCCTAGTATGTGAGGAAAGAAAGCTGCTAAATGAATATAGGAATGGCAGCAAACACAATGCCACAAAGTGGGCCTATACCATTCAGGTGGGACCAACATAATCACAAGGACCCTTATCATCCTTTTGGTGGGAAGGATCAAGAGTCAGAGAGAGATTTAAAGACTGCTGACTGAAAATGGAGGAAGAGGACCGAGCATGGTGGCTCACGCCTGTAATCCCAGCACATTGGGAGGCACAGGCAGGCAGATCCCTTGAGGTCAGGATTTTGAGAGCAGCCTGGCCAACATGGTGAGACTCTGTCTCTACTAAAAATACAAAAATTAGCTGGGCATGATGGCGCATGCCTGTAATCCCAGCTACTAGGGAGGCTGAGGCAGAATCGCATGAACCCAGGAGGCAGAGGATGCCATGAGCTGAGATTGTGCCACTGCACTCCAGCCTGGCAACAGAGTAAGACTCCATCTCAAAAAAAAAAAAAAAAACAAAAAAAAAGGAAGTAGCTAGATAAATCAAGGTAACAGTTTCTCTCCTAAAGCCTCCAGAAGGAATGCAGCTCTGCCAACACCTTGATTTTAGTCCCATGTCAGACTTCTGAAATCAAGAAATGTAAAAAAATAAATCTGTGTTGTTTTAAGCCATTAGGTTTGTTGTAATTTGCTACAGCAGCAACAAGGGTTTTTCTGAAAGCCTTTCCACTCACTTGGTCATCTTCAGTTTCCTGAGCATCCCTATAAATGAGAAGGAAAGGAATCCTCTTAGATTCATTAACCTAAGATTTGGGGTACCCAAAATAGAAATATCACTTAAAAAAGAAGTCTTAGACTAGGCACAGTGGCTCACACCTATAATCTCAGCACTTTGGGAGGCCAAGGCAGGTGGATCACTTGAAGTCAGGAGTTCAAGACCAGCCTGGCCAACATGGTGAAACACTGTGTTTACTAAAAATACATACACACAAAAAATTAGCTGGGCATGATGGCACACATCTGTAGTCCCAACTACTCAGGAGGCTGAGGTGGGAGAATGGCTTGAACCTGGGAGGTGGAGGTTACAGTGAGTCAAGATTGCGCCACAGCACTCCAGCCTGGGCAACAGACTGAGACTCTGTCTCAAACAACAAGAGCAACAGCAACAACAACAATGAAAGAAGTCTTCCCCCATCACAACATAAACAGTTCTACCTATAGATACAGTCATGATAATGTGACCTATAATTTGTCCTTGGACAACCAGGAAAAGCCATAAGATTTTAATTGCTGGTAGGGTGTTGCTGTCACCTCTCACCCATCCACAAGAAATGGAAATGATTTCTCCCATTTCATTGGCACAGCTGCCACAGCTTTCTATGCTCTGTGGAGTTTACTCTCATTCCAGAGGTAGATCTGATACAAATAACAAAATGGCAGTCAAGCAATTACTAGGTATGATGTAATAAAATGCTACTTTTTACCTTTTACTACTGAAACACTTACCTACTTAAGATTTTCAATTTCTGACAACCAAAATCTCTGGGCCACACTGAATTTTGTGGCTGATTTTCATAAAAATATATAGGGAGAAAGAAAACTCATAGTAACAAAGATAGCACTATACTAAGAATCATTTTTTAAAGTCTTGTTAAACATATAATGATCACAGTTTTTTAAAAAGCCCCTCATAGCCATCAAAGAATTATATTAATCCAACATTTTTTCTAAAGAATAACCACTAAGTAGAAATTTATTTTGTAAAGATAAATAATGTGCAAGTTTCCTAAATAAACATGCTTTAATTCAGATTTTAAAACACTACTCAAGAACAGGTATAGGAATAGTTGAATAAAACCAAAACCCTTTCCACATTTATCATGTTGGCATTTAAAAATTGGAAATTAAATCACCTAATTTACTGTAAGAGAATGTTTGGTCTCCACTCACAGATAACACAAACCAGCATCAGCTAAGTTCTGCTTATGTCAAAGTGCCTATGTCTGCTACACAGTGACGTTCATTCATGGATCATAAGTCAAAACAACACACTGGAAAATTAGGGGTTGGCAATCCTCCTCTCCATTCCACCAGTGGCATACAAATGACTTTGAGTAAATCCCACAACCTCTGTTTTCCCAAAGAAATTAGACTGACTAGTCAAACACTGACCATGGAAATATTTTCTCATGTTTGCTTCCATTTTCCAGCTCTATAAGGTGGATAGAATTTATTTTGTATATCTGGACAAAAGTTTGTTTTTAATTGAGTTCCTAGAGAGACATTTCTATACAAAATTAAACTAACCAGCTTGAATTACCCACATCAACACTACCAACATAAGTAAAAGCTGAGTCTCACCTTGCCTATTTCCAGACTCCAAGTGCCATGTTATACATCCTTCTCCTTGTAGAGTCCTATTTTTGTTTTTGTCTGTGATGTGGGCCATTACTGAATACCAACTATGTATCAGACCCTGTTCTAGATCTTGAGAAATCCAAAGAAATAAGATTCAGGTGTCATGGAGCTAAAATAAACAAGGAAATTTCAGAGAGTGATATGCTACTACAAAACAGAGTAATACAATACAGGGACGGAGGCTAAATTCCTTTTTTTGGAGACGGAGTCTCATTCTGTCACCCAAGCTAGAGTACAGAGGCACAATCTTGGCTCACTGCAACCTCCCAGGTTTAAGCGATTCTTCTGCCTCAGTCTCCCAAGTAGCTGGGATTACAGGTGTACGCCATCATGCTCAGCTAATTTCTGTACTTTTAGTAGAGATGGGGTTTCACCATTTTGACCAGGCTGGTCTTGAACTCCCGACCTCAAGTGATCCACCTGCCTTGGCCTCCCAAAATGCTGGGATTACAGGTGTGAGCCATCGCACCTGGCCTAGATTCTTATTTAAAAAACGAATGAAACCAAAACCAGGAATCAATCATATAGAGAAGCTGAAAGAAGACAAGGAAAAAGATGATCATCAGGTATTATCTTTTATTTCCTTTGAAGTTCACTTTGTTTCTGAGGCTTCTGAGTTATGGCAATTGTAAAAAGATTTAAATTATGGTTTACTCAAGTATTCTATATAATATAAAGTTTAAATCTTAAATGTTATGTAAATATAACTAGTCCAAAATATGCTAAAATGCAACTCTCAGGAGGCTGAGACATGAGAATCGTTTGAACCCGGGAGGCAAAGGTTGCAGTGGGACAAGATCGCACCACTGCACTCCAGTCTGGGCAACAGTGTGACACTATCTCAAAAATAAATAAATAAATAAATAAATAAATAAATAAATAAATAGCTGAAATGAAAGGCAATGCAGTCTGTATTTACATCATTTTGTTGGTCAGCAATCTGTAGTCTGTTAATAACTGCATTGATTAAAAGAATGTTTTAAAATACTCCAGCTTTCAAGCAACTATTATTGGTAAGTTATAGTTATCTTTCTTTCCCATGAAGAACTTATTTACCTAACATAGCAAGCACATTGGAAAAATGAGATTTTAAACATCCAGTCCACAAAAAGACACAAATATAGTAATCACAAGAGCAAACAATGTAAAATTATGTCCACATCTACTTAATTCTTTCCCTTCACTAAGACTATCTGATTCTGGGCTAGCCACATGTAGCTATTTAAATATAAACAACTAGTTCCTCCGTTACACTGGCCATATTTTAAGCATTCAATATCAACATGTAGCTAGGGTTACCATATTGGTCAGTGCAGATACAGAGTATTTCCATCATCACAGAAAATTCTATTAGTCTGTGCTTATCTACATTATTTTTCAATTTCTTTTTTTTGAGACGGAGTTTCGCTCTTGTTACCCAGGCTGGAGTAATGGCGCGATCTTGGCTCACTGCAACCTCCGCCTCCTGGGTTCAGGCAATTCTCCTGCCTCAGCCTCCTGAGTAGCTGGGATTACAGGCACGCGCCACCATGCCCAGCTAGTTTTTTGTATTTTTAGTAGAGACAGGGTTTCACCATGTTGACCAGGATGGTCTCGATCTCTTGACCTTGTGATCCACCCGCCTTGGCCTCCCAAAGTGCTGGGATTACAGGCTTGAGCCACCGCGCCAGGCCTTTTTTTTTTTTTTTTTTTTGAGACGGAGTTTCGCTGTTGTTACCCAGACTGGAGTGCAATGGTACCATCTCGGCTCACCACAACCTCCACCTCCTGGGTTCAAGCAATTCTCCTGCCTCAGCCTTCTGAGTAGCTGGGAGTACAGGCACGCACCACCATGCCCAGCTAATTTTCGTATTTTTAGTAGAGACGGGGTTTCACCATGTTGACCAGGATGGTCTCGATCTCTCGACCTCGTGATCCACCCGCCTCAGCCTCCCAAAGTGCTGGGATTATAGGCGTGAGCCACTGCGCCCGGTTCTTATTTTTCAAATTTTACCTTAACAAAAACATCCTTTAAAAGCTTAATAAAACGAGATTAACTATAAATTTTTGAAGAAATCTGTTAATATTACTGTGATGCTATAAAGAAGTCACATAAGAGAAGTTCAACAAATAGATCTCTACACCAGAGTAGGAAAAATTCATGCCAGGTAATCCCAGCACTTTGGGAGGCCAAGGAGGGTGGATCACAAGGTCAGGAGATCGAGACCATCCTGGCCAACATGGTGAAACCCCATCTCTACTAAAAATGCAAAAAAAATTGGTTGGGCATGGTGGCACACACCTGCAGTCCCGGCTACTTGGGAGGCCAAGGAAGGAGAACTGCTTTAATCTGGGAGGCGGAGGTTGCAGTGACCCAAGATCAGGCCACTGCACTACATCCTGGGCAATAGTATGAGACTCTGTCTCAAAAAAGAAACAAAAAAAATTTCATGTATCTAGGGTCAAATGAAATGTCCACAAAGTAGAAGATGTACTCTAAAATCAGTCTTATAGTCATGAGACTTGAACTTTAGTTCTGCTTCTACCTCTAACTTAGCTGCATAAATTCTGAAGACAGACATTATCTTTGGGTTTTCATTTAACATCATAAAAAGGTTGGATCAGGTTATCCACATATATAAAAGGAACATGAAAAAATGGGAAAATGAGCTGTGATTCCTCCTAGTTATCAATACATAAAAGTAGGGCTTGAATTTTCATTCTGACAAGAATATATGTGGTTAAAATACTAACTTTTGGCCAGGCGTGGTGGCTCATGCCTGTAATCCCAGCACTTTGGGAGGCCAAGGCAGATGGATCACTTGCTCTATTAGTAGTCAGGAGTTCAAGATCAGTCTCGCCAACAAGGTGAAACCTGGTCTCTACTAAAAATACAATAATGAGCTGCCGTGGTGTTGCATGCCTATGGTCCCAGTTGAGGCAGAAGAATCACTTGAACCCGGGAGATGGAAGTTGCAGTGAGCCGAAACTGTGCCATTGCACTCCAGCCTGGGCAACAGAATGAGACTCCGTCTCAAAAAAACAAACAAAAAAACACTAACTTTAAAGCTTATCTACCACCTTAACTTTAAGACAACCACTATTTGTAATATCAAACCGTTACATGAAATTCACAACCCTGGAATTTTAGGGGGTAAAATCAGAATGACCACCATGATTCCCTTTACAAAATTCTAGTAAGAAATCAAGGTGTATTTGAGAAGTTGTACGTTTTTTTTAATTTGTTTTAACTTTTCTGAGTTTAAACTACTAATAGAGCAAAGTATCTTTTTTTTTTTTTTTGAGACAGAGTTTGGCTCTTGTTGCCCACACTGGAGTATAGTGGGGCGATCTTGGCTCACTGCAACCTCTGCCTCCCAGGTTCAAGTGATTCTCCTGCCTCTGCCTCCCAAGTAGCTGAAATTACAGGCATGCACTACCACGCCCAGTTAATTTTTGTATTTTTAGTAGAGATGGGGTTACACCATGTTAGTCAGACTGGTCTTGAACTCCTGACCTCAGGTGATCCACACGCCTCCCAAAGTACTGGGATTACAGCCGTGAGACACCGCGCTGGGCTGCAAAATATTTTTAAAGTATAACAGTACTACTCCAAAATCTGTTTAGCTTTAGTGTAGTCACCTCAAATATTTTCTAAAATGTGTTCACTTTAAATTTTCCACTAAAAATTTAGAGAAGGACGATGATTAAAGACGTTAAAATATCCTGAATTAGGAAGTGACCCACATGAAGTAGAATATAGTTAACAAAATACAAACAACAACAACAAAGTATTCCATTTAACCATTAAACCCTGTCATTAAACTCAATCATACAGTTTTCACTTGACTATGATTCCATTAAGTTATACAATATTTTAGGTTGATTTGTAGTTCATATTTTTTTCCTGACTAAACCACATTACTATTGAACTGCCTTTTACCAATATCAGCCTTACTAGTAAAACACCCTGTTTCCCTTATCTATCTAGTTTAACCTCAACTGTCTTCACTTTGTTGTTGACCACACATGGCAAAGACAGACACAGTATTACCACTTCAAGGAAATTACATTATTTTCCAATCCTTTACAGCAAGGGTAGTTGCTCACAATGAAAATTACTACAAACAACTTTCATCAGTCATCTTGTTCCATTCACTATGAAATCTAGTAAACTAACAAGTTCATCCACATATTTTCCTACCTATTTACTGAACAAACTTTTAAATTACAGTAAAATAGTTTGAGATTGGTTCTTAACATTTTGAAAACATTCAAATTTACTTTATTTTACCTTGTATTCTCCATTCCCCACAAAAAGGCAAAAGAGAAGGTATGCCAAAAATGATACATAGTTTTTAAAGCACTAAGCAATTTACTATATCTAAAATGGTAATTTACTAAGTTTATCTTTTCTATAAAGACCAGTTTGGGTTTTGTTTGTTTTATCATTTTAGTATTTTAGGTTCAACTGTATTCAACATGTAGTTTTCAAAATAGCAATAAAAGTTAGAAAATTAGGAACTACATATTATACATCCAAATTTTACATTACCTATTTGTTTAATCAGAGCACCAAGCTTTGGTGGAGCTATAGCCATCATGAAGTTTTAATAACAACAGTGGAAGTAAAATTGGACTGGGAAGTAAACTTCATGTTCAAACTTGAACCAGCATGAATTCTCTTACCAATTAAGAAACACCCATATAACCCATGCAAAGATTCTGTTCAGGTATTAGTTAATGTTCAACTTTTAACTTCTATGAAGTGAATTTAGGCCAACTGAGTTCATTTCTTCTTTCATTAAACATGTGACTAAAGACTAGCTCATTCTGTGTACATGATCTTTCTTCTATTAAAAAAGCTATTAATTAACAACTATATATCTGGTACAGTTCTAGGCACACTCTAGTACTTCCAATTTGAATCCCCATACTCCAAGAATATATTTTCATTTGCACTTTTAGACATAAGAACACTGATCTTAGTGGTAAACTGAAGTGGGGATAGGAACTCAGACCTCCTTGACTCTTGCCCTATAATTCACTGCCCACCCAGTTTTTGGGGCTTTTTTTTGTTTTGAGACAGAGTCTTGCTCTGTTGCCCAGGCTGGGGTGCAGTGGTATGATCTCAGCTCACTGAACCTCACCTCCTGGGTTCAAGCAATTCTCCTGCCTCAGCCTCCCGAGTTGCTGGATCTACAGGCATGCGCCATGATGCTAGCTAATTTTTGAATTTTTAGCAGAGACAGGGTTCACCATGTTGGCCAGGCTGGCCTCAAACTCCCAACCTGTTGGTCTACCCGCCTCTGACTCCCAAAGTGGTGGGATTACAGGCGTGAGCCACCACACCCAGCCAGCCCACCCAGTTTTTTTTTTTTTTTTTTTTTTTTTTGAGACAGAGTCTTGCTCTGTTGCCAGGTTGGAGTGCAGTGGGACAATCTTGGTTCACTGCAACCTCCGCCTCCCAGGTTCAAGCAATTCCCCTGCCTTAGACTCCTGAGTAGCTGGGAATACAGGTACATGCCACAATGCCCAGCTAATTTTTGCATTTTTAGTAGAGATGAGGTTTCACCATGCTGGCCAAGATGGTCTCGATCTCTTGACCTTGTGATCTGCTCACCTCAGCCTCCCAAAGTGCTGGGGTTACAGGCATGAGCCTCCGCGTCCAGCCAGCTCACCCAGTTTTTAAAAAATGTTTTGTTAAATGGCTTAAGCAAACAAGACAAAAGAACAACTTTCATGGGTGAAGTTCAGTTAGAACAAAGCAAACCCCTCTTAATAAAAAGAAAACCGTATTTTCTATACGGTAGTAAGTTTGCTACAGTTAACTGTATAGATAAGACACACTTTCCATAGATGTTTTCTAAAATAAGGTACTTCTAAATCAAATTTGAATCTTTGAAAAAACATGTTGAATCATACATACTACTCTCTTAATAAAGACATTCTGACTGTCCAGGAGAATAATTTTATAATTTAAAAAATATACCTCATATTTTGTTTCATCAGCTTAAACTTTATATGTCAGGTTTTCTTAAAACGGGACATAGGTGCATCATCTTTACATGCAGGGCTTTCTAAAATCTCACTCAAATGCATATAAAGTACATATCACACAAGCTGTTGTGTTCCTGTATACTGTACTACATTTTAAATGTTATGAATAAATGCTATTTTTAAAACAAAACTTTACGATGTTGTTGGATTTAAACTGGTTCAAACCTTTCTGGAAATGTTCTAAAATTGATTGTGGTGATGGTTATACAACCCTGTGGACATACTAAAAGCCACTGCATCGTATACTTTAAATGGGTGATTTTTTTTTTTTGAGATGGAGTTTCACTCCTGTTACCCAGGCTGGAGTGTAATGGCGTGATCTCGGCTCACCGCAACCACTGCCTCCTGGGTTCAGGCAATTCTCCTGCTTCAGCCTCCTGAGTAGCTGGGATTACAGGCACACGCCACCATGCCCAGCTAATTTTTTGTATTTTTAGTAGAGACGGGGTTTCACCATGTTGACCAGGATGGTCTCGATCTCTTGACCTTGTGATCCACCAGGCTCGGCCTCCCAAAGTGCTGGAATTACAGGCGTGAGCCACCGCGCCTGGCCTAAATGGGTGATTTTACATGTGAATTATTTCTCAATAAAACCATTACTTAAAAAAATCTTTCAAGAGAACGGTTTGGAAATATGTATCAAAAGCTTTCAAATGTTTATATCTTTTAAGTAACTCTACTTCTAGGAATTTATTGTAATGAAACAATCAATCATATAATTTTTTAAAAATGTATAAAGATGTCCATCAACTTAAAATATCCCAAAATTGCAAATTACTGAAACGACCTTCAACACAGAATGGTAGATAAAAGTGCACCCATACAATAAAATTCTATATAGATTTTTAAAATCACAAACATATTTCATAATATAATAATATGGCAGCACCCATTCCAATTATGTAAAAAAATACATAAGAAAAAATATTGGAAGGATACAGAACAAAATATTAATAGTAGTTACTTCTAGCCAGTAGAATTTTAGATAAATTTAATTTTCTTTATACTTTCTGGTTTTCAATTTCTCTGTAATAAACAATCCTTACATAAATGTTATTTTAAAACTAGTAGCCACTTTGGAGAAGTTCAAGTTTTCCATTAAAAAATAAAAACTAACAAGTGGTAATGACACAGAGACCATGAGGTAAATAAAAGTATATTAACTCTACTTCATACTCAAAGCCAAATTACCTAATTTATCCTTTTTAAAAATATCAAATATGTTTACTTCCACAACTAGGAAAACTCAACATATATGTCCAAGATTTAAAATCGCTATCACCCATGCAAGGGAAAAATTAGCAAGAAATATATTTAACCTTCAATGGGAGTAAAAAAGAATGACATTCTATTGCACTACAGAAAAGAATTCAAGGGATACAATAAAGCAAATCAAGAAGTTTCTCACCATAGTCTAATATGAAATACTATATTCTGATGCATTTAAATCTTGCAGAGGTTATACAAAAGGAGACCGCTT
The DNA here is from genome assembly GCF_049354715.1 of Callithrix jacchus. Taxonomy (NCBI): domain Eukaryota; kingdom Metazoa; phylum Chordata; class Mammalia; order Primates; family Cebidae; genus Callithrix; species Callithrix jacchus. The sequence continues at coordinate 39,199,623 of NC_133514.1, forward strand.
AGAGTGACAAAATTATAATAACCAAATAAAGGCTTTAATTTATAAAAATGTCTTTCTCAAAGTTCACATTGCAGAGTTGTATGCAAATAGACTGTATTCTGCAGGTACTCAGAGGGAAAAAAGCATTCAACTTTTTCTGCTATCCTAATCCTCAAAAATTAACACTTAACCTTTCCAAATACCTAAGAAAATAGTCTTGAAGGCCAGGAAAGCATAATGCAGTTTCTCTAGTTTCAAAAGAAATTTGGTTCTCTTGGCCAAATTAAAGAAAAGGTAAAATTCAAGAAGCACCAAGGATGAAGGGTCAAACACAGATTGTCATCAATGATTACTTCTTATGTTAATACTTCTTGAATGGTTCCAACACTGCAAAAGCAAGAGTGTCAAACTCGTTTTTGTTAAATAAGATAGTTAAGCTAAGAAATTAACAATGTAGACAAATCAACATTTCCTAAGCAATCATTTGAGTTTGCATATTAATTTAAAACCTAATCATTGAATCTTACCAAAAAGTGCAACAGAGATGAACTCTAAATAAACAACACTTTGTATAAAATGGCACTTCCTTACAGGATTCAGTATTAGTTTTTGTTATTCGTCGGTAAGGTACTAAGATTTCAAATCACTAAACAGTGTCAATAAATGTTAGAAAGCTGCTTTCAAAAAAATTGTTCAGATACTTCTTCTGACAATAAGAGGTGGGCACATGTAGTCCCACCTATTAGTCCCACCTATAGTCCCAAATGAAAACTGGTTAAGTTTTCATATTCGTTGACCTCTCATTGTTATGAATTTTTCGGGTTTTTTTGTTTTTATTTTTTGAGGAGTTTCGCTCCTTCGCCCAGGCAGGAGTGAAGTGGCCCAATCTCGGCTCACTGCAACTTCACCTCCCGGGTTCAAGAGATTCTCCTGCCTCAGCCTTCCTAGTAGCTGGGATTATAGGCATCCACCACGAAGCCCAGCTAACTTCTGTAGTTTTGGTAGATACAGAGTTTCACCATGTTGGCCAGGCTGGTCTCCAACTCCTGACCTCAGGTGAGCCTCCCGCCTCCCGCCTCCCGCCTCCCGCCTTCCAAAGGGCTGGGATTGCAGGCGTGACACCGCGCCCTGGCCTCAGGTTCTTACGATTATATTAAAAACAAAACAAAACAAAAAACCACCAAGTAAGGACATCAATACATTTTTATCCTTAAAGTCCAACTACCACCAAAGCAATACCAGCCAAACCAATGAGACCGTCTCTGCAGCTTTTCTTTTTTTCTTTCTTTTTTTTTTTTGAGACGGGGTTTCGCTCCTTACCCAGGCTGGAGTGCAATGGCGCGATCTCGGCTCACCGCAACCTCCACCTCCTGGGAACAGGCAATTCTCCTGCCTCAGCCTCCTAAATAGCTGGGATTACAGGCACCCGCCACCATGCCCAGCTAATTTTTTGTATTTTTTAGTAGAGACGGGGTTTCACCATGTTGACCAGGATAGTCTCGATCTCTTGACCTCGTGATCCACCCGCCTCGGCCTCCCAAAGTGCTGGGATTACAGGCGTGAGCCACCGCGCCCCGCCGCAGCTTTTCTCGAAAGGCTTATTACCTACAGAATAGTTATATGATGTTCACTTCCTTTTTTTTTGAGACAAGAGAGTCTTGCTTTGTTGCCCAAACTGAGGTACAGTGGCGCGATCTTGGCTCACTACAACCTCTGCCTCCCGGGTTCAAGTAAGTCTCCTACCTCAGCCTCCCAAGTAGCTGGAATTACAGGAGTGTGTCACCATGCCTGGCTAATTTTTGTATTTTCACTACCTAATTATTTGTATACTGTACATTCAAGTTTTATATGCTTTTATATTTCACATTTCATAACTTAAAGGCTTTAAAATGCCTTTTTTAAAAAAAGTTTTTGTTTTTACATATAGATTTCTTTTCTCTCTCTTTTTTTTTTTTTTTGAGACGGAGTCTTGCTTTGTTGCCCAGGCTGAAGTGTAGTGGCGCCATCTTGGCTCACTGCAACTTTGCTTCCCGGGTTCAAGCGTTTCTCCTGCCTCAGCCTCCTGTGTAGCTGGGACTACAGGTGCCCACCACCCACGCCTGGCTAATTTGAGTGTGTGTGTGTGTGTGTGTGTGTGTGTATGTGCATGTATGTATGTTTAGCAGAGATGGGGTTTCACCACATTGGCCAGGCTGGTCTCGAACTCCTGACCTTGTGATCCTCCTGCCTTGGCCTCCTAAACATATAGCTTTCTTCAGACTCCGCAGCTAAGATAGGTTAGATAACATAAGATTCAAGAGACAATATATTATCTTGGCTATGCTCCAAATGCCACTAGGAACATCTCCATCTGATCTTCTTAATCTCAAATCAATTTGATAAACTAATTTTTTTAACCCATGAAATCCCAGGAAGCTACCCATTCTTAAATTTAAATGCCTCCCTACAAGGATCACTTGAGGCCAAGTGTTCAAGACTAGCCAGGCAACAAAGTAAGACTCCAACTCTACAAAAAAAATTTACAAAAAAAAAAAAGCTGGAGGGACCAGCCCAGTGGCTCACGCCTATTATTCCAACACTTTAGGAGGCCAAGGTGGGAAGATTGCTTGAGCCCAGGAGCTCAGAACCAGCCTGGGCGACTTGTCAAAACCCTGTTTCTACCAAAAAAATAATTTAAAAAACCCAGCTGGGTGTGGTGGCACACACCTGTAGTCCCAGCTAATTGGGAGGCTGAGGTAGATCACCTGAGCTTGGGAAGTTGAGGGTTCAGGGAGCCATGATTGTGCCACTGCACTCCAGCCTAGGTGATACAGTAAGACCCTGTCTCAAAGAAAAAAAAAAATTAGTTGAGCAGAGTGGCACACATGTGTAGTCATAACCACTCCAGAGGCTGAGGCCAGGAGAACTGCTTGATTCAAGGAGTTCAAGACTGCAGTAAGCTAGGATCATGTCACTGCACTCCAGCCTGGGCAACAAACAGAACAAGAAGACCCTGTCTCTAAAACCTCTTATATATCTTAGGAAATACCTATATAACTTACAACAAAATAAGAAAACGTACATCTATAGTAGAAAAATACTTATTTAATATTTAATTATCTATTAGAATGTAGATGATACAAGCTATGAAGAAAAATCAGAACACATACACTCTTAACAATTTTTTTAAAGTAGTCATACAGAGCCAGGTGCAGTGGCACCTGCCTGTGTCCCAGCTACCAGAGAAGCTGAGGCATGAAGACTGTTTGAGCCCAAGAGTTTGAGTCCAGCAGAGGCAACACAGCCAGACTCGGTCTCACAACAAAAGAGAAAAGATTAATTATACTGAAATCTGAAAACTTTATTCTCTGTAACATGACAGTTGATTTAGCCTGAAAGGGTCTCTGAAATCTTAATTTTCCCATCTTTGGATTGAGTTAAATAATTCTTGTGCTTTCCAACTTAACATTTTTAAAAAGCCAAGTTATTTGTAGGAATTCTATCAAATACCTCAGAAAATGCCATATAAATGTAAGGTATTATTCATGTTTTATCTTTCCATGCTACGCATGGCTGAAATTGAAACAGTATGAATATCAACAATTTTCATTTTCCTAGTCACTTTCTCTAAGTAGCCCTAAATATACACGGGAAAAAAGAAAAACCCAGTAAGAAGAGAAAAAAAGTTATCACTGTAGGTCAGTTAATGATGATGAAGATCCACATCTGAAAAAACAAGCTAAGAATCGTTTTTCAAAGAGATTTTTCAAATTCAAAATCTTATCAATAAAGATGTGCTTTAGGAGTAACAACACATCCATGTGGTGAAAACTGAAAATTCTCTAAATCCACAAAATTTAAAATATCCCTTACCTTCTTTTCATGCTACACAATGCAGGTATAACATACTACAGAAGTGTAAGTATAAACACAGAAGTATTTTAAGTCTTTATTACATATTTACTAAAAGGAACAGTAAAAATGAAAACAAAACTTTAAGCTTTTTTAAAAAAGGTTAGGTAATGTTATTATAATAAACTTCTTAAATTTGTTCTTAATAAAATTTATAAAATTATAAATATTATTTATAATTTATAAAAAGAATGGCCTGCAGAAAAAAAGCTCTCCATTGAAGACCATCCTGGCCAACATGGTGAAACCCCATCTCTAATAAAAATACAAAAATTTGCCAGGTGTGGTGGTGTGCACCTGTAATCCTAGCTGCTCAGGAGGCTGAGGCAGTAGAATCGTCTGAACTCAGGAGGCAGAGGTTGCAGTGAGCCAATATCGTGCCATTGCACTCCAGCCTGGGTGACAGAGCTAGAACTCTGTCTCAAACAACAAGCAAACAAACAAAAAACTCAAACACTGGACATGTTGGTTAACACATCATCTTAGTTGCTCTTTCAAAAATAAACTGCTTTTTTTAAAAAAAGTAAAGCTAAAAACAGAATTGCACTGAAAAACAGATTTTTATGGACAGATGCCAAGTCTAAAGCTTTAATGATTTTAATTTCTTAAAATTAAAGACAAGACTATCTTTTTGGTTTAAAAGATCCCAATGAATAACCCATTTTCTTCTTAATAGAAAAAAAAATTAAAGTAATCAACAGTGCCTGCCAAGATTTTCAACTTGTTTTCAATTAGGGATTTTTAGCTCACTTTAAAAATTTTACCAATGTCTCAATTTTCTTTCTAGGTCCTTTTCCAAGACCACGATGGACCTCTAATTTTTTTTCATTTCATTGCTACTTTATTTTATCGATAATTTTGTTCAAACAGGAAAAAGTCACATACAAAAACACACACTTCAAGATAACTTAGACACAATTCGGTTTTGCATGTGAAATATTTTGTGCATATATTGTATCTTTACATGGTGAATAAAATATGAAAAAAAAAAACAACAAGCAACATCTCTTGACTCCCTGCAGCTTGTCTCTAACTCATTATACTAAATATACCTAACCTTAAGTTTGCCCCCTCACCTTCAGCTTTCATAGGCAGCTCTAATTCTTTCTTTCTTTTTCTTGAGATGGAAGTTTTGCTCTTATTGCCCAGGCTAGAGTGCAACAGTGCGACCTCACCTCACTGCAACCTCTGCCTCCCAGCTTCAAGCAATTCTCCTGCCCCAGCCTCCAGGGTAGCTGGGATTACAGGTGCACAACACCAGGCCTGGCTAATTTTTTGTATTTTTAGTAGAGATGGGGTTTCACTACATTGGCTAGGCTGGTCTTGAACTCCTGACCTCAGGAGATCTACCCACCTGGACCTCCCAAAGTGTTGGGATTACAGGCATGAGCCACCATGCTGGCCAGGTAGCTCCAATACTTTCATAGTAAGGAAGTTAATAGGTTGTGCTGTAAAGAACCAAGTAACGGGTTTGTCACAAAAGCGCTGGACTTCACTTGTATAGGCCTGTTTTCTCTCTTGTAAAATAAAGTAGCTGGACTATCTCTCATCCATTTAACAGGCTATTAGGAACTTAATTCAGGACCAACTATTATTTACTTATAATAGCAAAACACGCTAACAAACTAAATGTTACTGTTTCAAACAACGGAAAACTTCTAAGACGCTTTAAAAAAGCTGTGGATCTGTATGTACTAATTTTTATTGTTTTGGTTTTTTGCTTTGTTTTGTTTTTTGAGACAGAGTCTCAATTTGTCTCCCAGGCTGGAGTGCAGAGGCACAATCTCAGCTCACTGCAATCTCTGCCTCCCGGGTTCAAGCGATTTGCCTGTCTCAGCCTCCCCAGTAGCTGGGATTACAGGCATACACCACCATGCTCAGCTAATTTTTGTAGTTTTAGTAGAGACGGGGTGGTGGGGGAGGGTTTCGCCATGCTGGCCAGGCTGGTCTCGAATTCCTGACATCAAGTGATCTGCCTGCCTCGGCCTCCCAAAGTGCTGGGATTACAGGCGTGAGCCACCATGCCCAGACTTGTTTTGTTTTTGAGATGGAATCTCACTCTGTCACTCAGGCTGGAGTGCAGTGCAATCTCGGCTCACAGCAGCTTCCCCCTCGGGGTTCAAGTGATTCTCCCATCTCAGTCTCTGGAGTAGCTGGGATTACAGGCACCAGCCACCATACCCAGCTAATTTTTGTTATTTTGGTAGAGGTGAGGGTTTCATCATGTTGGCCATGACGGTCTCAAACTCCTGACCTCAAGCAAGCCAACTGCCTCAGTTTCCCTCCCAAAATTCTGGGATTACAAGCGTGAGCCACTGTACCCGGCCGTGGATCCACACGTACTGATTTAAAAAGGTGTCCCAGATGGCCTGTTAAAAAGAAAGAGCGGCCAAGTGCAGTGGCTCATACCTGTACTCCCAGCACTTTGGGAGGCTGAGGCGGGGGAAATCACCTGAGGTCAGGAGTGACCAACATGGTGAAACCCTGTCTCTACTAAAAATACAAAAATTAGGCGTGGTGGCACATGCCTGTAATCCCAGATACTAGGGAGGCTGAGACAGGAAAATCACTTGAACCCAGGAAGTGAAGGATGCAGTGAGCCGAGATCGATCGCATCATTGTAATCCAGACTGGGCAACAAGAATGAAACTCTGTCTCAAAACAAAAACAAAAACAAACCAACCAAACAAACAAAAAACAACCACCACCACATCGCACCGGAAAAACAAAATGCAGATAGTATGACCCATTTGTAAGTACTTTGAGAGATATACACATACATGCACAGAAGTTTTCTTAGAAGGACATAAAAGAAACTTCAAGTTTATAAGTTATCAGTAGAGAATGAAGAATGCTAACTTTAGCCTTCTAAGATATGTGAACCCTTCCTTTCCTTCTCTTCTTCTTCTTCTTCTTCTTCTTCTTCTTCTTCTTCTTCTTCTTCTTCTTCTTCTTCTTCTTCCTCTCTCTCTCTCTCTCTCTCTCTCTCTCTCTCTCTCTCTCTCTCTCTCTCTCTCTCTCTCAAGTTTCACTCTAGTTACCCAGGCTGGAGTGCTCTTGGTTCACTGCAACCTCCGACTCCCAGCAATTCTCCTGCCTCAGCCTCCCAAGTAGCTAGGATTACCGGTGTACACCACCACACATGGCTAATTTTTTGTATTTTTAAGTTAAGATAGAGTTTCACCATGTTGGCCAGGCTGGTCTCGAATACATGACCTCGTGATCTGCCTGCCTTGGCCTACCAAAGCTCTGGGATTACAGGCGTGAGCCATCATGCCCGGCTTCTTTTTTTTTTATTCTCTCTTTTTTCTTTTTGAGATACTCCAACCTGGGCAATAAGAGCGAACCTCCGTCTCAAAACAAACAAAAGCCTCTGTCTCAGCTGGGTACAGTGGCTCACACCTGTAATCCCAGCACTTTGGGAAGGTGAGGCGGGTGGATCACAAGGTCAGGAGTTCAAGACCAGCCTGGCCAATATGGTGAAACCCCATCTCTACCAAAGAATACAAAAATTAGCTGGGCATGGCAGCAGGTGCCTGTAATCCCAGCTACTCGGGAGGCTGAGGCAGGAGAACTGCTTGAACCTGGGAGGGGGAGGTAGCAGTCAGCTGAGATTGTTCCACTGCACTCCAGCCTGGGTGACAGAGCAAGACTCCGTCTCAAAAAAACTGAGGCAGAGAATTGCTTGAACCCAGGAGGTGGAGGTTGCCATGAAAGCCTCAAAAAAAAAAAAAAAGTACTAACTTCACAAACTGTTGGAAGGATAAAAGAAAATTAGGAAATCATGCATGTGAGACACTCAGCATAGCATAGTGTGAGGACAACTGTGAGCAGATATTACTGGAATTATTATGAATATTATTATAAATTCCAGAAACTGCTGTTATTATAATCAGATTTGACAGTTCACTCAACAATCATCAATCTCAAAGACAATCAGTTTCTTTTATCCAAAGCTCATTCAATCTGATCAGTACAAGAGAGGCCATTTGTTAATTTAAGGTTAAAAAAAAGCCATCACAGGTAACAGGTGGGCTGATGGACATATTAATCAGAGTTTGGATTTTAAGTATTACTTAACAAGAGTAGGCTTCTTTGTATATGAATACCTGTCCAAGGAACCAGGATACTTATGACAGTTGGGCAGGAACCCTGTTCTTTAAAGGATGCTGAATACATAAAAATAAACCTTTTTTTTTGTTTAAGCAATGAAAGCTTCCAACACAAAATTTTCTATTTAATGATTGCTTATTTTCCTAAAAATTTACATCATGATAGTTCATGCATACAATTTACCAGCTAATTACAAATAATATGTCAATTGAGTAGGAACTATAAAACTGAAACCGCCATAAAAATAAATTCCAAAAAAAAGCATGCTGAATTTTTTTTTTTAATGCAACTTTTCCTCACAGAATTTCAAACAAATTCAGGCTGAATATTATCAAATTAAAATACTCCATGTTGTAAATCTGGCTTTTATACTAAAAGACCCTCTCAAAGTACCACTTTAATGATAGTCATTTTAATTTTTCTAACAAACCAAGAATATATCCTAAGCTTCTATATAATAACTGAAAGGATGTTGCCATTTAGGTAGAATAAACGCAGTTCAACTGGTTTGAGTCTTCCCTATTACAATGCTAACAGGTCTTCTTGGTATTAGAGAACAGTTTCAATATCAATGTGATAGGTTAAAGTTTGGATTACTCCAACTGCTATAATAAAAACAAACAGTCACACACACATTTAATCATTTTCAATATGAAATAAAACAGGCTCTCCTAACACCACTGTATCTACTGTAAATTTTTCAGAATTAAACCTTAGAATAGTAATTATTTCAAATTGTACAAGTAGTTACAGCTTAACATATTAAAATTACTGTAGCTTTCCTGAGAGTCGCCTGAAGTTCCCATCAAAAAACTAACAAAACAACAACAACAAAATCCTGGCATCTCAATAAGACTCTAAAAACTGCGTGCCTACTTCATAGATTATTGCACTGTGCTGAACTGGCATCTGGAGACTGTATTGAGCTAGCTACGTGAAGGCAAAAGGAAGAGATGGGGAAAGAGTTTATTTTAAAAAGAAAATACTATTCTTAACACACTGATCACTCTTAACGCCTATAAGCAAGAAAGAACTCATCACCTATAAGCAAGAGCTATCAGAAATGCTATTTTAAAAATATACATTTCTAATTTTTCAACATTCAAAATACAGCAAGCAGATAATCTACCACAAGCAGATCTTCCTACCCCTTTCACCCGGACACAGCGCTTTGCCAAGAGCACAGGCCCAACTAAAATAACCGATGCAATTTCCTTGTTTACTTAAAGCATTGCAGAAAACATGCTGACTGCTTCTGGGGCTTCTGAAACAAACGAATTTTCAATACGTAAAATACTTCATGATCATGTTTTATATGTAAGCGTAGTAATGATTCCTTCAGCTAGTAAAAATCTAGTTTTATATTGATTAAAAGGGCTAAATTTACACTGCAGCTCATCAGCATGCCTTGTTTGCAACCAGAAGGAAGAGGGTAAAGAGAGGGAGAAAAGCAGCAAAAACACACAAAATGGAAAACATCACACTACCTCCTTTGGCTGTTATGAATAATTTAAATGACCCAAGATGTAAGGGTAAAATAGTTCATGAACAGAAAGAATGGGGCTAACATTCTGAACTGGCCTCTTCCAGATTCATACTGATGCTGGAGAGGAAAAGGAATTTATTTACACTGCAGTGCCTGGCAGCAAACATGGCTGCCCCTGCCCCCTTTAAATCGAAATAATCTTCACTCCCTCCCCCAAGCCGTCAAATTATGGCCATGTCTCTCCCTGCCTCCCGACCATAACACAAACACATCGCCTCCTCCCTCAAAACAGTAAAACCCACACCTCCCCATTTCACAACAATCACAATCCCATAACCACTAGCTTCTCTATTCTCTTGCTTGAAAGAAAGGCACAGAATACACACAAATATAGGAACAAAAGGCTTCCCTTCCTAACACTTTAACGACCCCCATCCTCTTCTTTGCCTCCCACTCTGACGCTAAGCGGATCGTTCTCATCCCTGTCATCATTCAGTTAATTTCCTTCCCTAGCCCAATCCTGTCTTCCAGTTTCCTGCGTCTATTTCCCATCCTCCTATTGCAGCCTGCCTCATCCCTTTTCCTAATCCACCTTTTCCTTCACTTTCATTCCTCGTTTCTTCCTTCATTAACATAAAATGCCCCATTTCTCCAGCAAATTTATCCCCTTCCCCTAGACTCCTCTGCTTCCCACACTCCATCCCCAAACCTCCCTGTTTATCTGAGTCCACCCAGGTCTCTAATCTCCGTGCAACTCTTCACCCCTTTCCCTGCCCCTCCCCATCCCATCCTTATCCCCGCCCCCATCCCACTTCTACTCCCAATTCCCAGCTCAGCGCCACTCCGACTCCGATCCCACTCCCACCTCCCCACCCCACCCCCCAATTCCCTCCACACCCCCCACCTGGCCATCTGCTCTTCCGTCAGGACTCCCCTCGAGCCCGTTCAGGCCACCAGCTTCCCCTTCCATTCCTTCTGGGGTCTGGTGCCCCAGCCTTAGGTCGCCCCCTCCCAGCCGTTCCCTCCTCAGCCCTTCCTTGCACTACACGCGCGCGCGCGTGGACACACACACACACACACACACACACGCACTTTACCTTCAGTTTGTTCCATTCTAACCCCCCGGCCGTGTCAGTGCGATCACAGGAGAGACACGGAGGCCCGGAGTGGGGCTGGGGTGCGGGCAGCCGCCGGGGCCGCGCGGGGAGGAGGCGGAACCGAGCTAGGCCGCATGAAATCCCCGAGCTAGATTTTCCCCGCACCGGACGCCTCTGCCATGGCGGCCGGCACCGAGGAGGGCCACGGCCGGGCCGGGCCGGGCCGGGCGTGCCGCAGGAGAAGGAAGGCTCGGAAGGTGGGGAGGGAAGGGGAGGCCGAGGGACTGGGGTCGCCCCGCTGCCGACGCCGCCAGAGAGGAGCCTAAGGCTGGCGGCCCGGCCTGGGCAGCAGGGTCCTGAGCGCTCGGCTCCGAATTCGCACGCCTCTCCGCGGCGACCTGTGCACAGCCCCCTCGGCCTCCGCCTCCGTGCTGGCCGCCGCCGCCGCTTCTCCCGCCGCCGCCGCCGCGCACAAAGCCCCCCCACCCCGACTCTCGGGGCGCCGCCGCCGCCAAATCCTCAGCCCCTCATTGGCCGCGGGCCGCGGTGCCTGCCGGGAAATGCAGTCCCGGGTTCGGGGCGCTAGGGGCCCAGGAGGAAGCTGCGAGTCTGCTGGGCGAAGGGGGCGGGAGCGCAAACCAGGAACGCCCGCGGCCGCTAGCGTCTGGACGACCCGGGAGACTGGGCGAGAGGGCCGAGGGACGGGGAGGGACGGTGTGAGGGAGAGTGACACACAAAACACCCCGGGAACCTGGAGGAGGCGGGGAAAGGTGGGGCCCGGGAGGTAAAACTGGGCTCGGCGCGTTCTGTGAAGCTGATTAAAGAACAGCGTGCATTCAGGGCCATAAGGCGCTCTTCGGGGTTAGAAGCGACCCTCGTACTCGCACGGTCCCCGGTCCCTCGCGACTGCGCGAGGGCAGGGCAGTCCAGGCGACCCCTTGGCCATCTCCCATCCCACAGCTGTCAGGGAAGGGGTCCCATTCCAGGAGGGTCTGCATTTGGAATGCCGGGGGCGATGCAAGACCGCCTTGGGGGCGGTTTCCCTCTCAGCCCCGGCTGGGTTGTCGATGGTCCCCCTCCCCCGGTTGCCAGCCGCAGGAGGCCGGGCCGGTGGCACAGTCCCGCTGAGGAAGCGTCCCAACTTCCCCGGCAGGCGTCGGTCCCGCGCATCTCTTCCTGCTCAGCTGCGGCCCGGAGGCTTGTGGGTAACCGGGAGGACGTCAGCGCCCACCGCATCCCCTGGTGCCCCCCGGCCGCGGGATACCGCGACGGCTCCTTGTCCGTCACGTGCCGGGGCCCGCGGCTGCTCGCTGCCAGACCTTCGCATCCAGGGACGTGAGGGATATTTGTCCTAGACGGCCCAGGCAAGAACCAGAGGAGGAACTAGGAAGCAATTCTCCGTCATCTTCTAGCCCCCCGGATCCTAGGAAATGTATAGAAAACAATGGAAGGTTAGATGTCTGCACCAGTGATCTAGCCCCGCAGGAGTGTGCCGATCAGGTGATATTTCCTGGGGCCTGGTGATAAGGACTTAGAAGGTTACAGCACAGAGACGGGAACTTAAAAAGGAAACACAGGCAGCAAGCAAATAAGGAAACCGATACTGTCTGTTCTGAGAATAATAAAGCCATTTCACTGCTAGACGTCATACTCTGTAGACGTTACAGTGCTGGATGCCTTTGGTACTATTACAAGAAATTAGGTATCTGTAATTTTACCACGTAAACAGGAAATTAAAAGATTCCTACAGATCAGTTATTTGAATGGGCGCTAGTTATGATCCACTTAAAAAAACAACAAAAACGTAACCCGGTTAATTCTAAGGATGATACTGAGAATTAAGAGTTTTCATTACTATTAATCATTAAGTATTTTTAAACGTATCCTTTAAGTAGTACCACAAGTTAAAGCTATCAGTAAAACCACACTTTTAATTTGTGATATGGCTTTTTAAAACAGAAATGGCCAAAGTGGGCCACCAAGTCTAGCTTAATTCTATCTCCAGGAAAGAGGGATTAATTAAATTAGTATTTTGCTTTTCTATGAGCCTTTCTACCTCCGTTCTTCTTTTTCTTCCTCCTGTGTCTTCCTTGCTTTGTTGAGAAACTGTTGTCTTGACCCGGCCCCTGGGTTTCTTCCTTGAGAATCTGTTAAATTGTCCCCAGGGATCTTATATTAGCCTGTTTTAATAGCTATGCTATGAGGCAGCAAGAGTTTAAAATTATGTGAAGTAGATGCACAGTCTTTTCCTGCAAAACATTACAAAATACAGTTAGTAATATTTGATCTAGTGCCATATTTAGGAAAATAGCCATTAAAAATAAAAATTAACATTTTCAGTATCTAATGTCTTCTAAGTTTTAGACCGTGCCTACTTTTCACCACGGAAAATGAGCAAGCAGCTCATTAAGACAGCAATCTAACACAATTCTCAGGGCCAGAGTCATGGAAGAAAAAATATTTTTAAAAAAATTTCTTTTCTGAAGAGTATATACAGAAACTCCTTACATGATAAATCACTTATCCTGAAAGTCAAAGAAATTGCCAAGTCTCATAACAGGGGAAGGCAGACAATGCTTTCAACAAATAGATTTCAATAAGAAGGGTTCGTAACCCTTCTTTTTTTTAGGATAAGATTGCTGACATATGGCCGTTGTAGAAAACCTAGCTCATCTTTCAAATACTGGGCATGGAATCGTTCATCTGGTTTATGAATACTTAATGATATTCACTGTGCCTCGTTGTAAGTGAATACAATGCATGAATATTTCCCCGTATAAAATGTCTCCCAGGGAACTGAGAATATTTTTGCATCCTTTATGATCTTTTCCATAAAAGTACCAGTACATGGTAATGCAATTATGAAATCAGTGTAGAAACTACTCCTACTTTTTAGAGCTCAAAATTTGACCACCGGGAATTTTCAGTGAGGGAAAAGCTTTGTAGATTTTAATTCTAGTAAACAGAACGTGAAGTGAAACCTTTATGTGCAAAGTTCAACATCAGACGTGCACAAAGAGACCTCTAGTGGCCAAACTGAAAAGTTTGCCTACTTAAAGTTGATCTATTTGGTTATTAGCTGAAAAATCCTTTGTGGATTAAAAGCAGTCTGCATTTTTTTTACTGACGTTTAATACCCGCCATCTTCCATTCTTAAAAATGTGCAGCCCAGATGAGTAACGTCTGGTCAGCCTACATGTTAGGAGACGTATTCTCCGTAAGAAAGCGATTCTCCTTGCCGTATGGTGGTGTAGAGCCACTTAAAATTTTTTTTTTTTTTTTTTTTTAGATGGAGTTTCCCTCTTGTCGCCCAGGCTGCAGTGCAGTGGCGCGATCTCGGCTCACTGCAACCTCCGCCTCCCGGGTTCAAGCGATTATCCTGCCTTCGCCTCCAGAGTAGCCGGTACTACAGGCGCATAACCACCACGCCCCGCTAATTTTCGTATTTTTAGTAAAGACGGGGTTTCATCATGTTGGTCAAGATGTTCTCGATCTCCTGACCCTGTGATCTGCCCGCCTCGGCCTCCCAAAGTGCTGGGATTACAGGCGTTGAGTCACCAGGCCCGGCCTAAAAAAAGTTTTTTAAAATCTTCCTTCTGTAGCCAGATAAAATGGATGGGAAAAGATAACTGGGGAACGAGAATATTTCTTGATCTTTTATTTTCCCAACATGGCTCAGTTGCCCATCCTAGGAACTGAAGTGCCCTCAAACCTGCAGTGTCTCATTTAACAGTTACTATAACATACATTTTATATGTTGAGATTTCTACACAAACTACTAATCATAAACAACACTTGTTAAGGGAACATTTGGAAAGCAAATATCTTTAGTAGAATACAGATTTCCATACAAGATTTCACAGTATTCCAGCCTCTGGAGAGGAAGGGAGAGGGATGCGTTCCTTCCGATTCCCGCCCTTTCTGCGACACCATCAAGTCCTCCCCTAGTCCCCGAGGCAGTTCCGGAAATGCGGGGGCCGAAGGAGAATACATCAAAGTGATGTCATTCGTGACTCCAGAGATGGTTACCATAGCGACTGCCGGACATATTACCCTGTCAGTAGGGTAAGAACCTGTTTAATCCAGTCTTCAGTCAAGGGTTTCCTCAGGGGTTAACCACAGCCTGCAGATTGTGTACTGGCAGCAAAATGTCACCTTGGGGCCCCCCAGCACCAACGCTCCTTAAACCAAGCCCCACAGAGAAGTCATTTCGTTGATGGGAACGTGACTTTGCGGCTTCCTGGGCCGCTACGGTGAAGGACGCCCGCCCTCCCCAGAACTTGAGAGCTTATTGGTTGATGATGTCGTCACTCAGATTAACGTCAGGGGCGAGAAAAGAGACGGAGCCGTAGAGACTTGGCTTCGGGCCCTTCTAGCATGGAGGTACCTTGGAGGACTCGGGAAGGAACTAGGAGGACCTCGGCGGCCGTTCCGCGGAGCCCGGCCGAGGAGGTAGGGGTGGGCAGGCCCAACCCTCAGGCCACGACCTGGTGGGCCGCGCTGCCTTTTTTTCCTCGGGAGCCCGCTCCGTCAGCGCCCGATTCAGGCTCCCTGACAACTTCCAGTTCCCACCGCTCACTCCTAGGCTCCCGACCTCATCCCCGCCCGCGTCCCAGACTCTTGAAGCTCGGTCTCCCCTCCCCCACACAACGCGCTCCTTCTTTCTGTCCCGGGCCCTGCTTCTCCTCGGCTTCATTTCCAACAACCCCAATCGTCCACCAGGGTCGTCGTTCCGGTGCCTGTCCCACCCCCGCACCAAAAAACCAAAGCAAATCCCTCAGACCCCGCCGCATGCAGGCCGCGCGCACACCACGCGCGCCGAGGCCGCCGGCGGAGGAAGCCGAGGGCGCGTTTTGCTCCAGTGTCGTAAGGGGCAAAGCCGAGGGAGCCCGGGAGCAGCGGGCGTGGGGCAGTGCCAATGTGAGTGCGAGTGGTGTCCGCCGCCCGGGAGAGCCCGGGCCCGAGCGGATTAACCGCCGCCTCGGGTCTCGTCTCCCGCCAGCGAAATGCCACCTACCGTTAGTATGGGTCCAGAGGTTCCAAGCGCCTGTTCAAAGTGTCAGCTCTGTCCTTGAGGTTTCTCTCCAGTACAGCCCTTGGAACTCCCTTCCCAGCCGAAAGAGAGCAGAGCTGCCATTGGGAGATGCCAGCTCTTCTGCTGCCCTTCGCCGCCCTTAGCAGAAAAGCGCCCCTGGATGGAGAATGGTTTTGGTGAAGGTTATCTACATATTCAAAACTCAGTTTGGGCTCTGGAGAATCACTAGCAAGGGAAACAGTTTTACCTCCACTTGAGGGAATAGTAGGTTCCATGTCTACCTTCATTCACTGCTACCTAAATTAGATTTGTGGGTACTTCCAATCTTCAGGGTTTGGGACGGCTTGCCTAAATATAGAACAATGCTAACTGAAAAGAAATCCGGGATATTTACTTTCTACCTATATTTTAAGGCTACAAATAGGTGTGTCTTGCTCCACTTTTTAAGTACTTGACAATCATTGAAGTTGCATTACTAGATACTATTGACCAGAAATCAAAATGTCTGAGGACCGTACCATCTTCATGAACGTCATCATCTTAGAGATCATTACCATTTGTTGGGATCTCAAAGTACCATTCTCAAGTCCAGAGCTAAGAAAATATCTACGGTTGTTGGAAATTAGCTTGAAGGAGATTTTGTACCTTGCCTATAAATGTTCTACCTTTGCAATAGTTAAAAACACTTAAATCCTGATGTATGTTAATTGTTGTGTTTTTAAAATACTAAATTGTTTACTTACTCCTTTTGCCTAGGTCCCTATGTTAACTAGTTGAGACAAAAATAAATATGGCCTTCTACAGTTATAATTCAGTCTTAGCTATTGCTCGAACAAGGTAAGCATTGGTGTTACGACCCCCCCCCATATGAACTTCATTTTTTAATTTGAGATGGAGTCTCACTCTGTCACCCAGGCTGGAGTGTAGTGGTGCGATCTCTGCTCACTGCAGCCTCTGTCTGATGGGTTCAATTGATTCTCCCGCCTCAGCCCCGGAGTAGCTGAGATTACAGGTGTTTGCCACCATGCCCGACTAATCTTTGTATTTTTAGTAGAGACCGGGATTCACCATGTTGGCCAGGCTGGTCTGGAACTCCTGACCTCAGGTGATCCGTCTGCCTTTGGCTCCCAATGTACTGGGATTACAGGCGTGAGTCACCTTGCCCAGCCTGAACTTCATCCTTCTAGATGGAAAGGATATGTATAAAGGGATTGGCTTCATACACAATTAAAACTTGCTTGGAGACTGGGCTTGAACCTGGGATGCAGAGGTTGCAGGTTGCAGTAAGCTGAGATTGCTCCATTGCACTCCAGCCTGGGTGACAAGATTAAAACTCTGTCTCAAAAAAGAATAACAAAAAACAAAAACTTGGTTTTTAGGATGTTGACATCTTAATGTATTTAAACTTACAGCAAATTTTCTACGTGCTTTAGAACTCAGGCAGAGTAATTTTGTAGATGTGTGGTACAGGTTAAGATAGAAGATGTAATTTTTTTTCTTTATTTTTATTTTTTGAGACAGAGTCTCGCTCTGTCATGCAGTCTGGAGTACAGTGGCATGATATCTTGACACACTGCAACCTCCACTTTCCAGGTTTAAGAAATTTTCCTGCCTCAGCCTTCCAAGTAGCTAGAATTACAAGCAAGCACCACCACACTGGCTAATTTTTGTATTTTTAGTACAGATGGGGTTTTGCCATGTTGGCCAGGCTGGTCTTGAACTTCTAACCTCAGGCGATCCACCAGCCTCAGCTTCCCAGAGTTCTGGGATTACAGGCATGAACCACTGTGCGTGGCCAGAAGATGTAATGGTTTTAGAGTGACGTATCTTTAATTGATGGATGTCACATGAGGTCCTTAGATATAAAGGGAGTAAAATGGCTGATGGACAAGCCAGTCTTAGGGCATATTTCTATCCCATTAAGGTCTGTTACCATTTATTTATTCACTGAGACTAAATAAAAACTATTCACTGAGCACTTTTCCCTTTTTGGCCATTCAAAGAGTGTTTTATCTTGGCATGCTTTAAAAATAGTCTGAGGCTGGAGCGAGGCGGCTGAGTTGCAGACGCAGAGATGTAGATCTTTCTGAAGACTCTCATGGGCAAGAGCATCACCCTTGAGGTTGAGACTGGTGACACCATTGAGAATGTCACAGCCAAAATTCAAGACAAGGAGGGTATCCCTCTTGACCAGCAGTGTCTGATATTTGCTGGCAAACAACTGGAGGATGGCTGCACTCTCTCAGACTACAACATCCAGAAAGCGTCCACCCTGCACCTGGTTCTGCACCTGGTTCTGCACCTGTGAGGTGGCATTATTGAACCTTCCCTTCGACAGCTCGCCCAGAAATACAACTGCAACAAGATGATCTGCCCCAAGTGCTATGTTCGCCAGCACCCCCGTACTGTCAATTGACGCAAGAAGTGTGGCCACACCCAACAACCTGCGCCCCAAGAAGAAGGTCAAATAAGCCTCTTCCTTCTGGGAAGGGCAGCCTCCTGCCCAGGCCCCATGGCCCTGGAGCCTCAATAAAATGTCCCTTTGGTTGACTGGAGCAGAAAAAAAAAAAAAAAAGTAGTCTGAGGCTGGCTGCAGTGGCTTACACCTATAATCTCAGCACTTTGGGAAGTCTAAGCAGAAAGGCAGCTTGAGCCCAGGAGTTCAAGAACAGCCTGGACAACATAGTGAGACCTTATCTCTGCAAAAATTTAAAAAACTATCTGGGTGTGGTGTTGTGGGCCTTTAGTCCCAGCTACTCAGGATGCTGAGCCTGGGAGGTCAAGGCTGCAGTGAGCTGTGATCACACTACTGTACTCCAGCCTGGGTTTTTAACACTTTAAGAACCAAGCCAGGCATGGTACATGTGCCTGTAATCTCAGCTCCTTGGAAGGCTGAAGTGGGAGAATTGCTTGAGCCCAGGGGTTTGAGGCCAGCCTGGGCAACATAGCAAGACCCTGTCTTTTAAACAGAAAGAAAAAAAAAAAGAGCCAGGTGTGGTGGATCATGCCTGTAATCCCAGCACTTTGAGAGACTGAGGGAGGCAGATCACCTGAGGTCAGGAGTTCGAGACCAGACTGGCAAACATGGTGAAACCCCATCTCTACTAAAAATACCAAAATTAGCCGGATGTGGTGGTGGGTGCATGTAGTCCCAACTACTCAGGAGGCTGAGGCAGGAGAATCACTTGAACTGAGGAGGCAGAGGTTACAGTGAGCCTGGATCACGCCACTGCACTCTCGCTTGGGCAACAGAACAAGACAATAGCTCAAAAAACAAGACAAAACAAAACAAATTTTCTTTGCTTTTGTTTTTGGCATGTTCCAAAATAATGAATATTGCATATGCATTTAATTCTGTAGGCTGTTGAGAACTTGTGTTCTCCCACATGAGCCTGGGAGGTCATGGCTGCAGTGAGCTGTGATTATGCCACTGTACTCCAGCCCTCCAGCCTGGGACCCTGGGTGACAGAGGGAGGACCATGCGTGTCTCAAAACAAACAAACAACTGAAAGAATGGAAAAAGCCATCTCTTTTCCAGTCACTTTGTTTGCTTATGTCTGTCATACTTTGATTTTCAAACAATCTGATATGGCAGTTTAACTGCAGACTGTGGGCTGTTGCAATACCAGAATGTAGAGATCCTTAATTGGGGTGCCCAATCCTAATTTTTTTTCTTTTTTGAGATGGAGTCTCGCTCTGTCCCCCAGGCTGGAGTGCAGTGGCACAATCTCGTCTCACTGCATCTTCACTTCTTGGGTTCAAGCAATTCTCCTGCCTCAGTGTCCCTAATAGCTTGGATTACAGATGCATGATACCACGCCTGGCTAATTTTTGTATTTTTAGTAGAGATGGGGTTTCACCATGTTGGCCAGGCTGGTCTTGAACTCCTGACCTCAGGTGATCCACCTGCTTCAGCTTCCCAAAGTGCTGGGATTACAGGCGTGAGTCACTGCACCCAGCCCTAATGTTCATGTAGAATTTAGGTGAAGGGTATTTTAGCTGTAAGTGCCTCTCATTTGAGGGGTTCAAAGACACTAAATAGACAAGGCAGTATTACGTGCTTGGCTGATCCCTTCAGCAACCATCAAATGTTTTTTTGAAACAGTATTCCTTGGCCAGACATGGTGGCTCACGCCTGTAATCTCAGCACTTTGGGAGCCCAAGGCAGGAGGTCAGGCGTTTGAGACTAGCCTGGCCATCTTGGTGAAACCCTGTCTCTACTAAAAACTCAAAAATGAGCCAGGCTAGCTACTCAGAAGGCTGAGACAGGAGAATTCCTTAGGCCCAGGAGGCAGAGGTTGTTGTGAGCTGAATTCGCGCCACTGCACTCCAGTGTGGATGACGGAACTGAAAAAAAAAAAAAAAAAGCTATTTTATTTTGACCAGCTGTACTACCTATTTCTTTAATAGTATGTGCTTTGTGATAGTGTGTGCTTTGTAATAGTATGTATTTAACTCAGAGGATGTTGCTCTTCATTCCAGATTCTCCAGCCATTTTGTCCATCCTATCTGCTCTTTTTATTCCCCATCATGTGCATTTCTTCACTTGCCAGATTCCCATTTAAATAAGACATGTCTGGAGAACTATGGGAGCAAGAAGTACTCAGATCCTAGTCATCCAGGCAATACCATACTTCACTCACGAACTAGACTAATACAAAAGCTACACACATCCACTTGCTGGCTGCGAGAGGTTCCTGGCAAACCTCAGCTGGAGCAAGCCACAAAAGATCCACAGGTGACAAGCCCTCAGGCCACAAAAGAAACTGGCGCAAAGATTAAAGAAGGCGAGCAATCTTATAGACAAAAAATCATGGATGAACTTAAATATTATTACAATGGATTCCACTTACTTTGGATTGACACCAAAGTTGCTGCCAGAATGGTTTGGAGGCTATTGCATGGACAGGTCCTGACCAGACGAGAGAGACGAAGGGTAGGCAAGAATCATATTTGAGAAAAAAAATGTGAAATTAAAATGAACTATTGGGAGCTCTAAATTCAACATAAACTTCCTCTTAAATATTCCAGAGTAGGTGGCTGGGCGTGGTGGCTCACGCCTGTAATCCCTGTACTCAGGAGGCTGAGGTGGGCAGATCATAAGATCAGGAGTTTGAGATCAGCTTGACCAACATGGTGAAACCCCTCTCTACTAAAAATACAAAAATTAGCTGGGAATTGTGGCATGCACCTGTAATCCCAGTTACTCAGGAGGCTGAGGCAGGAGAATCACTTAAACCAGGGAGGTGAAGGTTGCAGTGAGCCGAGATCACGCTACTGCACTCCAGCCTGGGTGACAGAGAGAGACTCCCTTTCAAAAAAAAAAAAAAAATCTCAGACTAGGCCAGGCACAGTGGCTCACGCCTGCAATCCCAGCACTTTGGGAATCCAAGGTGGGCAGATCATGAGGTCAGGGGTTCAAGACCAGTCTGGCCAACATAGTGAAACCCTGTCTCTACTAAAAATACAAAAAAAAAAAAGAAAATAGCCAGACATGGTAGTGGGCTCCTGTAATCCCAGCTACTTGGGAGGCCTCCCCGGTCCCGGTTCAAGCAATTCTCCTACCTCAGCCTCCCGGGTCCCAGCTCAAGCAATTCTATCTCAGCCTCCCGGGTCCCGGTTCAAGCAATTCTCCTATCTCAGCCTCCCAGGTCCTGGTTCAAGCAATTCTCCTATCTCAGCCTCCCAGGTCCTGGTTCAAGCAATTCTCCTACCTCAGCCTCCCAAGTAGCTGGGATTACAGGCACAAGCCACCATGCCCAGCTAATTTTTGTATTTTTTAGTAGAGACAGGGTTTCACCATGTTTGCCACTCTGGTCTTGAACTCCTGACCTCAGGTGATCTACCCACCTCACCCTCCCAAAGTGCTGGGATTATAGGCATGAGCTACGGCCTGTAGAATGGTTTTTTTTTTAACAAACTTTTATTTTAGGTTCAGGGGTACATATACATGTTTGTAGAATGGTTATAATTGTGTTTTTTAATCTCTCCAAGAAGTTGAGAGGCTTCATGTTTGAAGTATTGTTAATTATTAAGCATATGCATTTTAAAACCCAATTTTGGGAGGGCATAATGACTCACACCTGTAATCTCAGCACTTTGGGAGGCAAGGGTGGGCAGATCACTTGAAGTCAAATGTTCGAGACCAGACTGGCCAACATGGTGAAACCTTGTCTCCTAAAAATACAGACATTAGCCAGGCATGGTGGCATGTGCCTATAGTCCCATCTACCCAGGAGGCTGAGGTAGAAGAATGGCTTGAACCTGGGAGGCAGAGCTTGCAGTGAGCTGGGATTGTTCCACTGTACTCCAGCCTGGGAGACAGAATGAGACTGTGTCTCAAAAAAACAAACAGGGGCCGGGCGCGGTGGCTCAAGCCTGTAATCCCAGCGCTTTGGGAGGCTGAGGCGGGTGGATCACGAGGTCAAGAGATCGAGACCATCCTGGTCAACATGGTGAAACCCCATCTCTACTAAAAATACAAAAAATTAGCTGGGCATGGTGGCGTGTGCCTGTAATCCCAGCTACTCAGGAGGCTGAGGCAGGAGAATTGCCTGAACCCAGGAGGCGGAGGTTGCGGTGAGCCGAGATCACGCCATTGCACTCCAGCCTGGGTAACAAGAGCGGAACTCCGTCTCAAACAAAACAAAACAAAAAACAAACAACACCCCAATTTGAAGTGGTACTATGCTATTAAAGTATGGACCCTCTAACGTAATAAAGTCTAGGAGATGCCAATAATATTTTTATTATCATAGATTTCCTTCAAGATATCCAATAAAAATAAATTCAGAGCTATGGTAAACAGGAAAACCCTGCCTTTTCATTTTATAAACAGTTGCAGAAAACCTGTCTTGGGGTTTTAACACTTTAAGAACCAATCTGAGCATGGCACATATGCCTGTAATCCCAGCTCCTTGGGAGGTGGGAGGATTTTTTGAGCCCAGGAGTTTAAGGCCAGACTGGGCAACATAATGCAACACTCTCTTGAAAGAAAGAAAGAAAGAAAGATGAACCAAAACAGGTTTTTGTTTGTTTTTGATTTTTGTTTTTGGTGTGCCCTAAAATAATGAATATTGCATGTGCATTTAATTCTATAGCTGTTGAGAACTTGTGTTGATTTCTTCCGCCTGGTTCCATTTATGGTGTTCATAATTGTACCCTTCATGGAATTCTTATTACCAGTGTTTCTGAAACTCTTCCCAGAGATGTTGCCATCAACTTTTGAAAGTGAATCCAAAAAGGTATGTAGGATTTTTTAACTTTAACAAAATTTAATAACCTTTATTAGAGGAGTTTTTAGGTTTACAGAAAAATTGGGCAGAAAGTACTACTTCTCCCCACCCTACCCTGTCACAATTTCTCTGGTAATTAATATCTTGAATTAGTGTGGCATATTTGTAACAATTAAAGAACCAAGACTGATATTTTATTATTAAAGCTCATACTTTAGGGTTCACTCTTTATGTTGAAACAGTTCTGTGGGCTTTGCAAATGCATAAGGTCATGTATCCACCGTCACAGTATCATACTCAATAGTTTCACTGCTCTAGGCACAGAAGCTTATGTCTGTAATTCCAGCACTTTGGGAGGCTGAGGCAGGTAGATTGCCTGAGCCCAGGAGTTTGAGACCATCCTGGGCACCATAGAGAGACTCAATTTCCACAAAAAACAAAAAAACTAGTTAGGCATGATAGGTCATACCTGTGGTCCCGGTTCCTTGGGAGGCTGGAGCAAGAGGATCACTTGAGTCCAGGAGGTCGAGGCTGCAATGACCTATGATAGTGCCACTGCACTCCAGCCTGGGAAACAGAGGAGGACCCTGTCTTAAAAAAACATCCCCATGCTCCACCTATTTGTCCCTCCCTCTTCCTCCCCAACTCAGGGCAGCCACTGATCTTTTTTTTGTCTCTGTAGTTTTGCCTTTTCCAGAATGTCATATAGTTGGGATCACACAGTGTGTAGCCATTTTAGATTGGCTTCCTTCACCTAGCAATATACATTTCAAGTTCTTTTCATGGCTCAATTCTTTTTATCACTGAATGATAGTCCATTGTTACGGCTGTAACACAGTTTGTTTATCCATTCTCCTATGAAAGGACACCTTGATTGCTTCTAGTTTTTGGCAATTATGAATAAAAGTTCTGTAAACACTATGTACAGGGTTTTTTTGTTGTTGTTTGAGACAGAGTTTTGCTTTTGTTGCCCAGGCTGGAGTGCAATGGTGCAAACTCGGCTTACCACAACCTCTGCCTCCCAGGTTCAAGTGATTCTCCTGCCTCAGCCTCTCAAGTAGCTGGGATTACAGGCATGCACCACCACACCCAGCTAATTTTGTATTTTTAATAAAGACAGGGTTTCTCCATGTTGCTCAGGCTGGTCTCAAACTCCCAACTTCAGGTGATCTGCTCGCCTGGGCCTCCCAAAGTGCTGGGAGTACAGATGTGAGCCACTGCGCCTGGCCTTATGTACAGCTTTTCTGTGTAGATGTAAGCTTTCAACTCACTGGCATAAATGCCTAGGAGAGTAATTGGTGGATTGTACAGCAAGACTATGTTTAGCTTTTAAGAAATTGTTAAACTGTCTCCTGAAGTGGCTATATTATTCTATATTCTCACCAGCAATGAATGAGAGTTCCTGTGGTTCCACATCTTCACCAGCATTTGATGTCAGTGCTCTAGACATTTGCTACGAAATAGATGTGTAGTGGTATCTCATTGTTTTAATTTGTAATCTCCTGATGTCATATGATGTTGAGTATCTTTCCTGTGCTTATTTACCATCTGTGTATCTTCTTCGGGGAGGTATCTGTTTATATCTTTGGTTGACTTTTTTTTTTTTTTTTTTTTGAGAATGAGTCTCACTCTGTCACCCAAGCTAGAGTGCAGTGGTACAATCTCAGCTCACTGCAGCCTCTGCTTCCCAGGCTCAAGTGATTCTCCTGTGTCAGCCTCCCGAGTAGCTGGGATTAGAGGTGTCCACCATCACACCCAGCTAAGTTTTGTATTTTTAGTAGAGGCAGAGTTTCACCATGTTGGCCAGGCTGGTCTCGATTTCCTGACCTCAGATGATCTGCCCGCCTTGGCCTCTCAAAGTGCTAAGATAACAGATGTGAACCACTGTGCCCAGCTGAGTTAATTTTTATAAAAAGTGTAATGTCAGTATCTAGATTCATCTCTCTCTCTCTCTCTCTTTTTTTTTTTTTTTTTTTTGAGACACCAGGCTAGAGTGCAGTGGTGCCATCTTGGCTCACTGCAACCTCTGCCTCCCGGGTTCAAGTGATGCTCCTGCCTGAGTCTCCCAGGTAGCTGGGACTACAAGCACGTGCCACCGTGCCTGGGTAATTTTTTGTATTTTTAGTACAGACAGGGTTTCACTGTGTTAGCCAGGATGGTCTCAATCTTCTGACCTCATGATCCACCTGCCTCAGCCTCCCAAAGTGCTGGGATTACAGGCATGAGCCACCGTGCCCAGCCTTATTTCTCTGTTTTTTTTTTTTTTTTTCTTTTTTTTTAATGTGGATATCTAGCTTTTGTAGCACCATTAGTTGAAAAGATTTTCTCTTCTTCACTAAATTCTAACTTGATTTTAACTGTTAAAAGAATAAAGAGAACAGGCTGGATGCTGTGGCTCATCCCTGTAATCCCAGCACTTCGGGAGGCCAAGGTGGGAGGATTGGGTGAACCCAAGAGTTCAAGACCACCCTGGGCAATATAGCGAGATTCCTCTCTACAAAAAAATTTAAAACAAATTAACCAGGTGTGGTAGCATGTACCTGTATTCCCAGCTACTTGGGAGGCTGAGGTGGGAGGATTGCTTGAGCCCAGGAGGCTGCAGTGAACTGAGATCATGCCACTGCACTGCACTCCAGCCTGGGCAGGAGTTAAAAAAATAAATAAATAAAATAAAAAGAATAAAGAAAACAGAAGTCCATTGTTACCACAGTGACGAGGTTTGATTTAGCCCAACAGACCGTTCAGCAGCCCCTGAGAAGAATGAGCCTTCATTGAGTGTGGCAGTCACTGTGCAGGTGAGAAAACAGAGGCAGCTCCTTCCTTCTCATCCTTCTGTGCCACTCTACTAGATAGCGTATGGTAAGGAGGTGTGAACAAAACATTACGAGAGGACAAAGAGGGCAACTTTTACATCAGTAAGGTTGGGAAATTTTTCACAGAAAAGGTAACTTTGGAACTGAGACTTAAAGAGTAAGTGGGATTTTACCACAGTCTGGGAAAGGTATTCTGGATAAAAGAAATAGCATTTAACATGGCTCAGTGGCATAAGAGAGTATAATGTAGTCAGAGACCACTGGTTGGTTATTTGCGGTTGAAGTAGGCAGTTCCATGGTGTCAGTGACAGGAAACAGACAAAGTGATGTGTTGGGATCAGGTTGGAAGGCATCCACCTGCTTAAGGAATTTAGGCTTTCTCATGGTGAATAATAGAAAGGGAAATTTGAAGCAGGGTAGCTGGGTAGATGACATGATTAGATCTGTGTTTTGGAAGAATAATTTTGCTGGCAGCAGAGGGCAGAGCCAAGGAAGGGAAACCAGCTGGAATCATAGCCCAAGAGAGAGGTGGCAGAGACTACATTATGAAATTGACAATAAGAATAAAGATTTCAAGGCCGGGTGCGGTGGCTCCTGACTTTGGGAGGCAGAGTCGGGTGGATCATTTAAGGTTAGGAGCTCAGTATGAGCCTGGCCAACATGGTTAAACCTCGTCTCTACTAAAAGTACAAAAATTAGCTGGGCATAGTGGCACACACCTGTAGTTCCAGCTACTTGGGAGGCTGAGACGGTAGAATCATTTGGATCCAGGAAGTGGAGGTTGCTATAAGCCGAGATCATGCCACTGCACTCCAGCCCAGGTGACAGAGTGAGATCCCATCTTAAAAAAAAAAGACTTGAAGATAAATTTGGGATGCCTACACAAGATAAAATCAAATTATAATATTTGACTGCCTGGCAATGGTTTAATTTGCTTACATGTAAAATAACCAGCATCTAGGCTGGGCACGGTGGCTCATGCCTGTACTCCTAGCACTTTGGGAGGCCGAAGTGGGTGGATCACCTAAAGTCAGGAGTTCAAGACCAGCCTGGCCATCATGGTGAAACCCCATCTTTAAAAAAAAAAAAAGTATCAGCATCTAGAATTAATGCCATAACATTTCAAGGAAAAATATCAGTGAATTCAGGAAGACAGGAATAGAGGAAGTGATTTATTTAAACGTTACCTCTTTCCTGAACACCACTTATTCCCTAAAACATACAAATATGTCTACATCATAGCCACAGTCTTAGAAAATTCTTGTTTGCTTTGTTTCATGGAGAGAGGAGCTTTCTGTTTATATCAGATCACAGTACCAGGCATTTCTCTTTCATAGCACTTACCCATTATGCTTCTCTATTAATATGAGGAATTACTGGATTATCATTCATTAGTCACTAATGTTTGTCTCTCCCACTACACTAAAAGTTCCATGAGGGCAGGAATTCTTTTTTTTTTTTTTGAGATGGAGTTTCACTCTTGTTGCCCAGGCTGGAGTCCAGTGGTTTGATCTTGGCTCTCTGTCCTCCCAGGTTTAAGCGATTCTCCTCAGCCTCCTGAGTAACTGGAATTACAGGCATGTGCCACCATGCCCGGTTAATGTTTGTATTTTTAGTAGAGATGGGGTTTCACCATGTTGGCCAGTCTGGTCTTAAACTCCTGACCTCAGGTGATCCACCAACCTCAGCTTCCCAAAGTGCTGGGATTACAGGCGTAAGCCACTGCTCCTGGCCACTGAGTGGTTTCCAACCATGGTATTGCCATTGTGTGATTTTTTTTTTTTTTTTTTTTTTTTTTTTTTTTGGTCTACATCCTTTAAGATCTATCCAAAAATCAGTGATTCCTATGACTGGCTGATCATTAGAATCTCCTAGGCAACTTAAAAATATACACAGATTCCTGTTCTTTACTGCCATGAGTCCTGACTGTGGTTATTTTGAAAATGCTACCATACTACATTTCTGATGATGAACAAGGATTAAGACATACTAGTCAACAGTGTCCTACGAGTGTCCATTTACTTTTCTTCTGTGTAGTGTTGTTTATGTCTGTTAGAGCACTTAACTTACTGTATTGTAATTACTTATGTCTGTTTTCTAGTTAAACTATAAGCCACATTAGTGTACAGTCCATTTTTTAGTTTTCTTTGTAAAGCAAAACCCAGGGCCACTCAAACAAGGAGTTGGCTCAACTGGCAGCCTGGATGGTTTGCACCAGGTTAAAGATAGTATCTCATTCTTGTCTGGGCGCTGTGGCTCAAGCCTGTAATCACAGTACTTTGGGAGGCTGAGATGGGCGGATCACTTGAGGTCAGGAGTTTAAGACCAGCCTGGCCAAAATGGTGAAACCCTTCTCTACTAAAAATGCAAAAATTAGCCGACTGTGGTGGTGCGCACTTGTGATGGTGCGCACTTGTGATCCCAGCTATTCGGGAGGCTAAGGCAGGAGAATTGCTTGAACCAGGAGGCGGAGATTGCAGTGAGTTGAGATGACCTCTGCACTCCACCCTGGGTGATAGAGCAAAACTCCTCCCAAACAACAACAACAACAAAGGCCGGGCATGGTGACTCATGCCTGTAATCCCAGCACTTTAGGAGGCCGAGGTGGATCACCTGAAGTCAGGAGTTCAAGATCAGCCTGACCAAGATGGAGAAACCCCATCTCTACTAAAAATACAAAAAATTAGCCGGGTGTGGTGGTGCATGCTTGTAATCCCAGCTACTTGGGAGGCTGAGGCAGAAGAATTGCTTGAATCTGGGAGGCGGAGGTTGTGTTGAGCCAAGTTGCACCATTGCACTCCAGCCTGGGCAACAAGAGTGAAACTCTGTCTCAAAAAAAAAAAAATTAGCCAGGTGTGGTAGCACACACCTATAATCCCAGCTATTCAGGAGGCTAAGGCAGGAGAATTGTTTGAGCCCAGGAGGTGGGGGTTGTGGTGAGCCAAGATTGTTGCCACTGCACTCCAGCCTGGGTGACAGAGTGGGACTTTGTCTCAAAAAAAAAATATATATATATGTATGTATAGTATCTCATTCTAAATAATGATAAAGATAAAGCCTCCCAATGGGTGAACATTTTGGATCTATTACATGCTTATGATTACAAAATGTAAGGAGACAACTTCCAAATAGAGGCTTCTTTTTACTTGCTCTGGTCTCACCAACCCATTCAGCTAAGCCTGAGCATCATGTGACTACATGATGTAGGGATGAGCAATAACAAGGAGACAGCGATTTTTCTCCCATCTTTATCTACCAATTTGCAATCATGAAGGCTTGAGTAACTTTTACTCTTCTACCATTAAGGAAGAAAAACAGAAAAAGAAAATGGCTGCAAAGTTGGAAATAGCAAAATTTCTTCAAGAAACCATGACAGAAATGGCAAGGAGGAACAGAGCCAAGATGAATGATGCTTCTACACGGCTCTCATCCTACGTGAAGCAGGTGTCCATCTTTTATGTAATGCCAAACAACTTCGGGGCTGGGAGTTATATCAAAAACACATGTCCTCATGGATTTCCCAAATTGTTCACCATCTTTGAAATTGCAAATATCTAAATTATGAACATAATTAGTTATTGTAAACATGTAATATTATAAACATTGATAGTAGTTTGCAGATAAGCCTGCCTTAAAGTAATCAACATGTTGAAGACCTTGATAACTTCTTGGAAACAACAGTAGATTTCGAGTTAAACTTCTGAACTACTGATTCTTCAGCTGATATAGTTTGACTTCAGACAGATATCTTTTCTGTATACTATGAGGCCCATTTCCATATCAGACAGAGTCCCATAAATGCTTTGACGTCTCTTTCAAATAGCCTAGTGGGAAAGTTAAATTAAGTAGGAAACACATTTTAATTGGCCTCTTTGTCCCACTGCCTAGGTCCAGACAGGCCACAAGCCCAGCACAAAGGAGATAGTTCAATTTTCCAAACTATTTGAGGACCAGCTAGCCCTGGAGCACCTAGATCGCCCTCAGCTGGTTGCCCTTTGCAAACTGCTGGAATTGCAGACTTTTGGAACCAACAACCTGCTACGCTTTCAGCTCCTGATGAAACTGAAGTCTATAAAAGCAGATGATGAAGTAAGAACTTAACCATAGCTCTAGGGAATTAGCAAGGTTTTAGGAGATACCTTAGGGTGCCTATGGGATGAAGTGTGCAGTATTTTTTGTTTTTGTTTTTGAGGCGAAGTCTCACTCTGTCGCCCAGGCTGCAGTGGCGCAATCTTAGCTGATTGCAACCTCCACCTCCCAGGTTCAAGCAATTCTCCTGCCTCAGCCTCCCAAGTATCTGGGAGTTCAGGCATGCACCACCACACCCGACTAATTTTTGTATTTTTAGTAGAGATGGGAGTTTCACTATGTTGGCCAGGTTGGTCTTAAACTCCTGGCCTCAGGTGATCCACCCGTCTCGGCCTCCCAAAGAGCTGGGATGACAGGCGTGAGCCACTGCGCCTGGCCAGAAGTGCAGTATTTTCTGTTGGGTCTAGTCATGTTGAGTTCTAGCAAAATTAGTGGTTTAAACAACTATAACTATGACAACTTGAACCTTGATTATTCATTTGAGGAGTTGTCATCCTCTTCCTCATTTTCTTGAGAAGGCCATCATAAGCAGTTAGCAATTTGGATATCTTAGCAGAGACTCATCTAGAGCAGTTAGGTTCTGCTGGGAAGGAAATAACAGCTCAGTAGATTCCTGACAAATCTCTGCTCCCACACTTCTGCTTTCATACTGGGAAGCTGGTGCCAAAGTCAATATTCTGCCTGGTGCATTGGCCTGCCAAGAAGGGGTAGTTGGCTTGGTATGCAAAGCATAATGCTGGGAGGAAAAGCAGAGCCTCAACACCTTGTAGAAGAAAGGCATCCTTGGACTATAACTACTAATTAGGCTTTTTAAAAAAATGGACGGAATGTTTCTTGACTCAGAATCAGCTGATTTAAAAGCATTTTGCCCGGGGGAGCAGGTTTCCCAGAACTGAGAACACATGATCCCTTTGGCCCCATTTAGATTTCAGTTGTTGCTCTTAGAACTTTGGAATAAATACTGGCCCCAGAAATACCATCATGTTGGGTTATGCCAAGCAGAAACTGTTGAAAAAACATGCGCTTTGAATGAAGAGACATTCCAAACAGGCTTTGTGTGAGCAACATGGCTGTTTATTCACCTGGGTGCAGGCGGGCTAAGGCAGGAAAGGGCATTAGCAAAGGGCAGTGGGATAGGAGTTGGTTTTATAGGTTTGGGTAGTTTTTTGGGGAGTGGGGGTGTTGCAGAATAAGATCAGTTATAGTGGTGGGGGGTAGGGGCAAAGGAGTATACATGACCACAGGTTCAGTTACAATGGCAGGGTTGGGTGAGAGGTATTTACATTCTCATAAGAACAGTTAAGATGGCAGGATTGGGTGAGGGGCTTGTCTATGGAAGTGATCAGGGACAATGGCGAACTCAGGCAGGGGTGGGAGACATCAGCTGGGGCAGGCAGGACTTCAGATTTTTGGGCTCCAGGCTTGCATATGGAGACCTGACATAAACTGTAGTATATACTGAGGGAGTTTTATGAACCAGTGTGTCAGGGCCATTTCTGGGGTTGATGGGAGGGCAGCAGGGGAGACCACTACAGGGACATGCAACAAATGGTATATTGTAAGCTTTTCAAGTGAACTACTTTTTTCTGATGAACCATAAAACTGCCATGAAGAGAAAAGTAGGTATGCCACAACCAGACAAAATGCAGATCAAGAGGGGAAATAATTACTCTGATGACAGAATGTTGGGGAGGAGTTGTATAAATATCTCTGATGTTGCTAATACCTGTTGGCAGGATTCCCATTATTTCAACTGCTACCTCCCTACTTCGCCTTTGCAGCAACAGCCAGTGCAGAGGATGAAGTATCCAAGCCTCCAACTCTGTTCCCACTGATTTGCTGGAATTTAGGGATTATGTAAAATTGGAATCAAAAGCTCCAACTCCATCCCTTACATTTCTTTCAGATAATTGCCAAGGAAGGGGTGAAGGCATTGAGTGTATCAGAACTACAGGCTGCCTGTAGAGCCCGAGGGATGAGATCACTGGGTCTCACGGAGGAACAATTGCGACAACAGCTCACAGAGGCAAGTAGCAGCACCCCTCCAGGACCCTCTTCCCCAGAACGCTCCCCCCTACAATATGCAAACCTCTTCATGTGATTTCTCTTTTGCCAGTGAACCATCTTACATGATTTGCCTTATTTCATTGAGCAGTGGGATACTGAAGAACTAGGTTGATTTTTTCCCTTTGATTGAGATCAGGTACTCTATCAGTTTTCTATTGCTGCCTAAGAACCATGAACTTGGTGGCTTAAAATCAGTGTATTAGCTCACAGTTGGTAGGTCAGAAGTGTAGGCTGTATTCCTTTGGAGGCTGTGGGAAACAACCTGCTTCCACGTTCTTTGCTTGTTGGCTGAACTTAGTTCCTTGCAGCTGTCGGATTGAGGTCTTTGTTTCACAGCTGGCTGTGAGCCCCAGGCTACTCTCAGCTCCTAGCGACCACCTGTATTCCTTGCTTCTTGGCCCCCTCCATCTGCAAAGCTGGCATCAGAGGACTTCTCACATGCCAGAGCCTCCTCGTGCTTGAAATCTCCAGTTTCCACCGTGTTTGACCTCTAGCCCCAAATTTATGGTCTCATGTGATTAGGTGAGGCCCATCCAAATAATCTCCCTCTCTTAAGGTCAACCGACTTGGGACCTCAATTACATCTGTAAAATCCTTTCATACAGTGCCCAGAATACTGTTGAGTAACTAGAGGGTGTGGGTACCCCAGGGACAAGGTGTCTTGGGGCCACCTTAGAATTTTACCTACTCCACGTAGTATAAAGAAAGGGTCCTGGCAAAAATTTCAGTTCAAGGCCTGTCATCTGTGTGAATCTGTCTGGGGGTCCCCACTTTGCCTGGTGGCCCACCTGGGGCTGTTTTTCAATTAGTGCCCCAAACCAACACACGCTGTGGTAACCCGTTTAATATTTTTCCTCAGATAGCATATTTATATTTTAAGTAAGAACATCAATGCTTTAAAACAAAGGAGTAACTCCTATTACATTTCATTCCTATCATTGTTAAAAATTCCATGAAGTACGTGCAGATGGTGTTAGGATAGCCGCCATGGTGTGGCTTGGAAATCATGGGCTGGGGGAATGGAGGCGATGGGAAGCTATCACTGAGGGAGGCGCTAGATGACCACAGGTTCCTCCGGCTCTGGTGTTCTGTGATTCTCACAATGTTGTTCCCCTCCCATTCTCCAGTGGCAGGACCTCCACCTGAAGGAGAACGTCCCTCCTTCCCTTTTGCTCCTGTCCCGTACCTTCTACCTGATAGATGTGAAGCCCAAGCCAATTGAGATACCACTCAGTGGAAAGGTGAGTACCTGGGTTAATGTGGACCCTCGACATCCATCCAACTGAGGCCTCTCCATAAATGCTTGGTGTACTCTTGCAGTCAGAGCAGGCATTTCTTTTGGCCTTTTAGAATTTGGCCCAACTAGCTTTATATGTTTATGTTTTAAAAATTCCCAAAAATACACACAAAACAAAAATAAAGGCTAGATGTGGTGGCTTGCACCTGTAATCCCAGCACTTTGGGAGGCCGAGACGGGTGGATCACCTGAGGTCAGCAGTTTGAGACCAGCCTGACCAACATGGTGAAACCCCATCTCTACTAAAAATACAAAAATTAGCTGGGTGTGGTGATGCACACCTATAATCCCAGCCACTTGGGAGGCTGAAGCAGGAGAATTTTTGTGTTTTTAGACGGGGTTTCTCCATGTTGGTCAGGCTGGTCTCAAACTCCTGACCTCAAGTGATCCGCCTGTGTCAGCCTCCCAAAGTGCTGGGATTACAGGTGTGAGCCAGCACACCTAGCCAGGAGTAGTTTATTCCTTTTCCTTAATCTATCTAATCTTCATTAGCAGATTGGTGTGACTGGTTGTGTGTGTCTGTGTGTTTCTGCTGCTTTCTCCTTTTAGACTGAACAGTTCCTGTTCTATTTCATTTGTCCAGATTCCTATTAATATTTAAGCATTGATCGGCTAATCTAGATTGTCCTTCGACTCACTTCCTTAATCATTTTCCTTCATGGTGTTGTATGGAAGAGGACAGGATTGGCCCAGTCATTACAGCATCTTGCTCTGGGCCCATCAGAAAGGGCCTCCTGCTTCTCTAGCTGGTGGCTTCCTGTCTGACTCAGAACCCTGCATGAGTAGGAAAGGAAAGACTCTTGTAGAAGATGCTACACTGTGGTTTAGGTGATCAGTCCAAGTGCTAAGTGAGGACCAGTCATTTTACATCTTTTTTTTTTTTGAGACTGAGTTTCGCTGTTGTTACCCAGACTGGAGTGCAATGGCACGATCTCGGCTCACTGCAACCTCCACCTTCTGAGTTCAAGCAATTCTCCTGCCTCAGCCTCCTGAATAGCTGGGACTACAGGCACGCACCACCATGCCCAGCTAGTTTTTGTATTTTTAGTAGAGACAGGGTTTCACCTTGTTGACCAGGATGGTCTTGATCTCTTGACCTCGTGATCCACCCGCCTCGGCCTCCCAAAGTGCTGGGATTATAGGCGTGAGCCACTGTGCCCAGCCCATTTTACATCTTAATTAGATGTAATTGAGACAAGTCTTGGACAAGCCAAGGAAAATTATTTGAAGTCCAGTATGAAAACTCGACTTCAGGAAACACCATCTTGCTTTCCATTTTCATATCTGATTTTGGGATTTGTCCAGGAAAAATTCTAGGGAGACTGGGAGCAGTTTTAGAGTATAGACCATGTTCTAAAAGGCAGGGTAGTGGGTTCTTACTCTGTCCAACTCTTGGATCCATTCATTCGAGACAGACCAAAATTAATTGTCATTCTTAGATTGCTCTAGAGGCAATAAAATCTTGGAGGAGTTGTCTCAGCTAAATTTGGGTTCTCAGAATTATTCTAGAGAGCCATAAACTCTTTATCCAGATATTGCTTTCTGGTATGGGTGAAAAAGGAATTAAGGACAAAATGATTAGCGCCTAAGCATTTTATTGGCTTTTTCCCCACCCAAATATTTAAACTTCTATTCTACATGTAGATATACAAAATGAGAACAAGTAGCATGGTAGGTTCTGTGAAGAACAGAGAGACATCAAATCGAATATACTGTAATATAGCTACCTATTCTATCACCACCCCCATTCTGATCGTTATCTATTTTAATACCACCCCTCTCCCCATCTTCCTTGTGTTACAGGATTTAGTAAGTCAGGCAATTTTATCATTTATTATTAGATACTAAAAATGATAGATGCAATTTAGACCAAGTTATATCAATGCTATTAGAAAATGATAATTGAGGCCAGGTGTGGTGGTGGCTCATACCTGTAATCCCAGCACTTTGGGAGCCTGAGGCAGTTGGATCACCTGAGGTCAGGAGTTCAAGACCAGGCTGGCCAACATGGTAAACAACCGTCTCTACTAAAAATACAGAAATTAGTAGCTGGTCATGGTGGTGGGCGCTTGTAATCCCAGCTACTCAGGAGGCTGAGGTAGGGATAATTGCTTGAACCCAGGAGGTGGAGGTTGCAGTGAGCTGAGATCATGCCACTGCCCTCCAGCCTGGGTGACAGAGCGAGGCTTTGTCTCTAAAAAAAAAAAAATAAAATAAAAAAATAAAATAAAATGACAACTGAGAAATGGCTTTTTATTTTTGAGGCCGACAGCAGGATCAGTATTGGCAAATTAGTGGATTGCTAATGAATGAGTATTTTAAATACTAGAATGAAATGAGAGTGTAACTTTTGTATATAAAGTACTCAAGACTCAGTGAAATAATACTAAGTTGCTATGTCAGGGGCATATTTCCTATGTTACTCATAAAGGGTATAGTTGGAGGAGGAAGTTAGGGATTTAGTGGAAAGCAAATTGTGCTAAAAAGGGTACTGACTACCGTAAAAGAGTTTCTGAGTTTTAGGAAGAGCAGAAAGCTTATGATATATAAAATGTTTCTCTCCCCAGGCTTTAAAGACAGATATTCTTGTGGAATTACCTACTTTCACTGAATCTAAAGAGAACATGGTGGATCTTGCACCTCAACTGAAGGGGACTGTTAGATGGTTACTTTCCATTTGGTTAATTAGACTAAAAAATGAAAATAGCAATAGGTCAGTTTCTCCTGTTTTAATCCCCTTAATGAAATTGAAATTCAATACAATGTTCCTTAATAAGGAACATTTATTGTACTGTTTGATGGGTTTCTAAGGAAGCTTAATATTCTGTAATAGGTCTCAGATTTTGCCTTTTGAATCCTGTGCCAGGATATGAAGTCGTTGTAACAAGTTCCTGGTAGTCAAGGCAGTGGACCGTAGATTAATACACATTTTGTTTTAAATCAGTAACCCAACTCTAAGTTCTGATGTTTAAGGATGAAGACTTTATACAGTCGCCACCAGTTACATCATCACCCACAACACCATCAACACCTCTTTCATTACCTAAAGGATCCATCACTACTTCTAAAGAAGCTGTAAGTATCTTTAATAAAAGACAAAGAAAGAGAAAACTCTTTCCCTCTAGT
This sequence comes from Callithrix jacchus, assembly GCF_049354715.1. Classification (NCBI taxonomy): domain Eukaryota; kingdom Metazoa; phylum Chordata; class Mammalia; order Primates; family Cebidae; genus Callithrix; species Callithrix jacchus. The sequence continues at coordinate 39,235,851 of NC_133514.1, forward strand.
TATCTTTAAGGGTAGTGAGAATCTAGAATTAGTCCTATTGCAAAACACTGCACAATTCTTCCTGTTGTCCAAACAGGAAATTGTAGGCCGAACTTTAGTCATCTTATAACCACTATGTTTTTTATTTCAGCTATCCAAAAGCAGAAAAAAAAAAATCCACCAATACAATTGTGGGTCAGACAAAAACATGCCAAGCGTAGAAGCCAATTATAATAGGCAGACCCTTTTTTTAATGTGCTAGATGGAAATAGTTTCTATGTGTTGTGTATTTTACACAGGCTTCTGATGTCAGGAAATACTAGCAGGAAAGCAAATTTCAGGAGAAATGCATGTAAATAAGAAATTACTTATCGAATCCAGTTTTCCCATTTGTGTGAAGGGATTTGGGGCAAGAGCACAGGGCATGACACAGAGCACAGAGTAAACAGTGAGGAGGGAGACTGTGGAGAGCTGAATTGGGAAGTGGCTCTTGTAGACCAAAGACGCTCCGGGTAGGACAGAGAATCTATGAAGACACAAATGGGTAAGCCCAGAAAAGCATCCAAGGCACACATAGACCTTGTTTTTTGTACATCCTCTTTATCTTTTATCATCAAGGTAAATTATAATCCTGAGATTATAAGGTAAATTATAGTCCTGAGATTTGACTTTGTGGTCTGTCACTATTTTGATTAAGAAAACAAAAAAGGGATTCACTCCTAAAGAATTTATAAGTCTAATTGTGACTAATGCCTACAGTCCTTATGTTTTTTACGCCTAGACACTCCAGGCCAAATCACAAAAGACAGAACAGCAAGGCTAGTTCAAAGGAGCATAAGGACTACTTGAGGATGGAGCTCACTCTCTCCAGCTTCTGGCCCTCAACAGTGGAATTTTTAAAGGACCTCCCAGCTAAAACTCTGGCTTCAGAGTGAGGATCAGCCGTTTAGCCCATGGGATAGTCCTTTGAGGCCTTGTAACCATTCCAGGTGATGTGAGTAGTGAGACCAAGTTCAGATCATTTAGAAAAATATAATTGCAAAGTCCCATTCCTCTGCACCATTACTACCCCACTCAACCTTGTGTAAAGCCCACCCCCCACCATTTTGTTTTTTAACAGCTTCTTGTGTACATCCTTTGAGAGAGGAAATTTTTTTGCATAATGGAATCAGATTTCTCTGTCTCCTATGGCTTGGAATTCTAAGTAAGAACTTGGAAGCTCCAAAAACCATTTTAAAAGCACCTGATTAACTTTCTGAATGACCTATCAGTAGGATCAGCACCCTGGAAACAAAGTACCTTATGAGATGGGATGGATATACTCCTCAGTAAGATCTTTTCTGGATATAATGAAGAGAAGCTTCTTGCAGAAAATGGAGAGTTAAACATTAGCAAGCAGAAAAGATATGGCTGCTTAGTTGTTCTGACATCCTCCTCTTGGGCCTGCAGAGGCTGCAGGAATCTGAGCCACTCTTCTAGCACATATGGCTTTCATTAGCCACCATTTTGCGAGGAAGCGTAATTAAGGGTTTAAACCTTAACCATTTGTTTGTGTTGGGGGCGTGTTTCTGGTTAGTTTGTCTTTCACAAACAAGACTATTAGTCATAGGGGTTGTAAAGGTCTGCTATAATCCCTGTACTACCCAGCAACAAGTATTACATTAGGAAACTTATGTTTGGTGTTTTCAGGATTGCTAATACTACGTAACAGACAGATTGCCAGGCAGCCAAGAGTTTTCTTCCCTTGGGGAGTGGTTAGAAACATCTGCTTGCCAATGTTTAACTCTCCATTTTCTGCAAGAAGCTTCTCTTCATTATATCCAGAAAAGATCTTACTGAGGAGTATATCCATCCCGTCTCATAAGGTACTTTCAGTCTGTAGGTGATAAAATTAGATTTACTTGCCGTGGTTAGATGGCAGTCAGTTCAAACGAAATTCAACTGTCCTGTCTGGGATTACCTAAATGTGAATGTCACCAGCACTTCAAGAATATCCACTCTACAGGGGCCGGGCGCGGTGGCTCAAGCCTGTAATCCCAGCACTTTGGGAGGCCGAGGCGGGTGGATCACGAGGTCAAGAGATCGAGACCATCCTGGTCAACATGGTGAAACCCCGTCTCTACTAAAAATACAAAAAATGCTGGGCATGGTGGCGCATGCCTGTAATCCCAGCTACTCGGGAAGCTGAGGCAGGAGAATTGCCTGAACCCAGGAGGCGGAGGTTGCGGTGAGCCGAGATTGCGCCATTGCACTCCAGCTTGGGTAACGAGTGAAACTCGGTCTCAAAAAAAAAAAAAAAAAAAAAAAAAAAAGAATATGCACTCTACAATGCTTTCTAAACTCCTGCTCCATCAGAGGAGCCCCATGTCCCACTAATGAAGCCCAGTTCTTAGGGAATGAATTCCTACCTTGCAAATACAAGTCATGGATCCTGCCTAGTGAGGTGATTCACAATAAATTTTCCCATTTTTAAAATGATGGGTTTTAATTAGTCACATTGCAGGTGTTAAATATGGGAAAGGGATTAGCTTAACTTGCTCAACCCTGTTTTAGCTGAGTGAGTCATAGATACTGTTGAGCTGTCCTGTAGTTCCTTCTGGCTTTCCCTCCAAGCAGGGTGGGAATGAGCAGTCACCCGGTCAAGAAACCCCAGCCACCTGATACACCTCTCCTCCCACTCTTCTGTTAGCAGCAGTCAGGGATGTTTCATTGTTCTCATCACTTAGGGGGCTTGGTTGTTGGGCTCAGTGACACTTATATCTAGCCCCAGCCAGTGGCGTTCTGGTAAATCATTAGCCACCAACTCTTTGATGGGGGGAAAGCCCTGATAAATAGCATCTGCCTATTCCAGTGATATAAGTACTCCCACCATGTTGATTCAAGCCACTGCCGCGGTACCAATGGACAGTGCAGAGCTGAGAGGAGATGTGCAATGTTCCTAGAGAGCCGCTCACATTGCTGCTAGCCTCCCAGGGTAGAGACAATTATACCTCTTTTAGCATATTTATGAAATAGATCTCTTCTGTGTGCAAAGACCGGCATGTAGGGCAGTATGGTGGAAATGTTCCTGAATACTTTTGAGGATCCACCTAGAGGGAACCCACCCAGACTAAGTCTTAGTAGTTGGGTTCTTGCAGACTGCCCTCTTCCCTGGCTCTCCTCAGCAGAGGGAATGGAAGGCTGTGCCGGCCGCCTCAGAGCTTTTTCTCTCTGCTCCCTTCTCTGTAGATGCAGATACCTTGGCTATACCTGCTACTAATGATCTCATTGGGTATGACTTCAGACAATTTTTTTTTTTTTTTTTAAAGAGTCTTCCACTGTCACCCAGGCTGGAGTGCAGTGGTGTGATCTTGGCTCACTGCAACCTCCACTTCCTGGGTTCAAGTGATTCTTTTGCCTCAGTCTCCGGAGTAGCTGGGATTACAGGCATGCACGTGCCTCCATGCCCAGCTAATTTTTGTATTTTTGTAGAGACAGGGTTTTGTCATGTTGGCCAGGCTGGTCTTGAACTCCCAACCTCAGGTGATCTGCCCACCTCGGCCTCCAAAAGTGCTGGGATTACAGGTATAAGCCACTGTGCCTGGCCACTTTAGGCATTATCTAAAACCCAACCACAGTGACGCTAGATGTGGCCTGTGTCTCACACAGAATTCTGCTACAACAGAGTCTGTGGCCTGACACTTATGGCCTTGCACCTGTGTCATGTCTAATTTCAAAACCACATCCATGCTGTCCAATCAATTGCTCTGTGATGCCAAATCTAGGCTAAAGATTTCCCACTCACCACCAGCACATACTAACAGGTAGTAGTTGGACCAATGTGACTTGAGAGCAGACTGGTGTGTCACCTAATGCCAACTGAGACTTTAGTTCGCTGACTCCATCCAGAGGTGGCTAATAAGCACAGCAACCTCATTATCATTGAGACAGATTCCTTGCCTCATTTGATGCTCAATCTTACTTACCTGAGATCAATACATTACATTAGCAAGGCCAAGGGACCGATGATTCCCAGCCTATGGCAATTTGAAAAGACAGAAAGGCAATATTGATTAATGCTGTGGTGATCCAGCCCTAATCTTTTAACCCTGAGGAAACCAGAGAGACTCAGTGCCTTGATAGCACATCTTCATTGGATAAACTGGATTCCTTTCCTCAGGAGACCCAGTCTGGTCCTCTAAGTAAAATGGCCATTTCATTTTCTCTCAGGTCAATTTCATTCTCTTTTATTTGACAGCTAATGCAGTCTTTGGGGAAATTCATGGGTGATTTTAGCAGTAACATCAAGGACATCACTGTAATAATGATAGTGCCTTATATTTTCTAGCACCTCTCCCAAGGGCTTATGAAGCCTTTTAGATTCTTCATCCCTTCACACAACATTGCTTCAAGGTAGGGCCAAGACAGAAATTCATCACTATTTTACAAGGAAAGACACTCCTGTGCGGCCTCAAAGCAAATGATTTTAAGAGCTAAAAATTCATTTCCTGGCTCTGTCCACCAAATGATGCCTTCTTTAAACATAAATACAAATTGTAATGTAAGCAGGTGCCTATTTACAGAGAGAAACAAATAATTTTACAATAGTGACCAACACTGCAGCTGCCAAGAAATACCTAGCGTGGAAATTTAAAGCAGCAATCCTATTTTCCCTACAGAAGTGAAAGCATATTGAACTTCCTTTTGTATTTAGCAGTAATCCAGCAAATGTAAGCTTTAATATAGCGGCTGAGCGGTAGTTTGAGCCATGAGGTACTGGGGAGCCAGAATCCACTTGGTGAGGACAGTGATGACCAGCAGGTGGCAGAAGTAAATTCCAAGCAGCCAAAGCCCAAAAACATTCGGAGAATTTTCCCCCCTTCCTGAGTGGCAGGGTGGAGTTTGGACAGGAAGAACTGTAAGAAGCCAAGATCTGTGACAGTCACAACAAATACAGTCTGGTCACATGGATACAGGAAGGACGATCTGGGGAGGAATAACAACAAAAAAAGAAGCCAGGGACCTGAATGCGAAACTAGCCTCAGGTGACACGTTCTCCTGCACTTAGAAGCACCAGCAAAACCACGCCCATACAGGGGGGGCAGACCTTCATCATTCGATTTCCTTTTTGTTTTTTTGAGATGGAGTCTCGCTCTGTCGCCCAGGCTGGAGTGCAATGGCGTGATCTTGGCTCATTGCAACCTTCGCCTCCCAAGTTCAAGGGATTCTCCTGCCTCAGCCTCCTGAGTTAACTGGGATAACATGCCTACCACGCCAGGCTAATTTTTGAATTTTTAGTAAAGATGGGATTTTGCCATGTTGGCCAGGCTGGTCTTTAACTCCTGACCTCAAGTTATCTGCCCACCTCGGCCTCCCATAATGCTGGGATTACAGGTGTGAAGCTTCCTCTTAATCACTTTAGCTCTACCCCGTGTCGCTATTCCTAGGTAGGTGTCCCCCTCCCCAACTCAACCCCACAGGTTTCCTCAGAGGAAACCATCTGTGGTCAATGGCTGCTGGGCCTTGGCCCTCTGCCCAGCGCCTCTAGTGCATGGATGGGGGTTCCTGCCCTTGATGCAGACATCTTCTTTTCCTGACTTTCCAAAAGTATCTGAGAGGCAGGAGGTGTGTCGTGAGGTCTGGGCGCGGGACCTAGGAGGAAGAGGTTACAAGGAACCTGCACAGGGAGCGTGCGGTGCCCTTGTGACAGAGCCAGCCCCAGAGCCTGTGAGTGTCCCTCTTCCAGTGGACATTCTTGCCCTTTTCACACAGTCCATAGAAAAATGAAGCAGCAGCAATTTTTATTGAGGGACCTAAACTGAAAATAGGTTTAGAACATAATTTAAAAAAATAAAACAGCAAAAGTAGCAAAAAATATATGACCTTTTTAAAAACATTTTCTTTTTTTTTCTTTTTTCTTTGATTTTAATATATAGCAACTGATGCCTCCCAGCCACCTGGAGCATCTTACCCGATGGGTAAATCTCTGGTAATGACCCTTTTAAAAAGACATGTAAATATATACTCAGATTTATACACTTTGTGTTTTCTTCATAGCTATGTACAGAGCCCCCAGTTTGGGGCTGAGCCCCCGGGCCACAACACTGCCCCCAACCTGGCCTTTGCCTCACCATCCTCTGGTACCATGCATTTGGTCAGTAAAGCAACTATCAGAATTAATAAGCCACTGGCACCACCTATCTGGAGCAGAGGTCACCTTCAATCGAGGCCCAAAGTACTGATCTCCCTACTGCTGTAGCCCTGAGGACAAGGCACCTGCCGCCAGAGTGCTAGGGACTTCTGGGTAAAGGCGAAACACACCAAACCCAAATGAGAAAGCTCAGAGGGCTCTCACTTGCATGCCTGTTCATCGGCTCCCACTCCCCACTTTCCAGGCAGCACCTGGTGGCAGGGAGAGGTCTTGGTCCAACATCTGGGAGGGGACGAAGTGGCCAGCAGCAAGGATCTGCCTCTTTGCACCTCTCACTGCCAGGTGGAGAGGAGGAGGAGGAAGAGGTAAGCTGAGCGAGGTGAAGGCAGGCCACACAGGAAGGCCCCTGGTAGACAGCCAGCTCCTGCCAGCAGGAAAGGGGACAGAGATGGACGGGCGGTGGGCCTGGCAGGGGCTGTGGGTGAGGATTACAGCTGATGGTGGGTGGCAGTCAGCGGCGTTTGAGTCCGCCATTGGCAAGCTGGGCTGGGTGTCGGGGCAGGCAGGGCTCCTCAGGCAGCGGCTCATGAGAAAAGACGGAATCCTCCCCTGAGGAGCACGTAGAGCTCCGGGTGTCAGGAAAGCTGGGGGAGTACTGGTCCAGGGGCATGGACAGGTCCAGGTATTCCTGTGAGGGGCGAGAGGAAGCAGCAATGGGCTCGGCCCCTCCTCCCTGCTCAGAGAGGTGCATGCGCGCAGTGGGGACAGCCTGAGCTCTGGCACAGGTAGCCTTACCTGGTTGGAGGTCAAGGCCACTATGCGGTCCAGATCTTCCACCAGCTGCTTGAAGGTGGGTCTCTGCGAGGGCACTGCATGCCAGCAGTCCCGCATCATCATGTACCTGGGGCAGAACTGTAAGGTCAGGGAGGAAAGGCTGCCTCCTGGAGATGGACACCCTTTAGTATAGCCCCCTGCCCCTCAAGCCCATTCTTGCCCCAGGGCCTGGCTTGGGGCCTCCGACATCTCCTCAGACTTACAGCTCGTTGGTGCAGTTACTGGGCTTGTCCATGCGGTGACCCTCCTTCAGCAGCTTGAAAAGCTCCTCCACAGGCACACCGGGGTATGGGGAGCCGCCCAGAGTGAAGATCTCCCACAGGAGCACCCCAAAAGACCACCTGCAGACAGATGCAGAGCTATGGGTGTTAGAGCTTCTCTGCCTCCCCTCCTCCAGCACAAATCCTCCACCCAGGGCAGTGCCAGGAGACAGCGTGGGGAACAGATCATCCTTTCAACATCTGGAGCAGAGGCAATGGCCACAATGTTTTGCTTTTCTCTTGGGGCGAAAGGACTCCTCTGTCCAGGGGGAATGCAGGACTCTGCAGTGGTGGAAGTTCTTTATCCTTTCTTTATCCCACACCTCCCTGGCAACTGCTTATTGCAAACTCACACATCACTCTGGTGGGTGTAGATCCGGTCAAACAATGCCTCGGGTGCCATCCACTTCACAGGCAGTCGGCCCTGCAAGCAGCACCGGGGAGGTTGGGGTGGCCCCAGGCTGGGCCGTGACACAGGTGGGAAGGGACTGGGGGTGGGTTTTCAAGCCATCCCACCCACCCTTCGCTTCTCAGATGAAACCACCAGCATGGGGCGGCCCTGTTGGCACTCACGTTGGTTGTCTTTTTATAGTAGTCGATGTGGTGAATGTCCCGTGCGAGGCCGAAGTCTGCAATCTTCATCACGTTGTCCTCTGTCACCAGGACGTTCCTGGCGGCCAGGTCTCGGTGTATGCACTGAGGAAGGAGGAAGGGAGAGCAGGGGGAGGGGAGGGAGGTGAGGGAGCTGGAAGGCTCTGGGGGCCACCACCTGTGCAACTGGCCGACTTGCCTCACAGACTTCTGCCTACACTATTCTGCCCCGAACCTTTGCTTTCCCTTCTAGAATGTTCTCTGCCAGCTCCAGGCTTCTCAATCATCACAGCAAGTGCTCCTCCCTTCCCTCCCCGAAGGCTGGCCCTTTATGCCTCTGCTTTGTCTGACACTGCGCAGGTTCCTAGGTCTTGCCTCCCAGCAAAGCAAGTCCACACTGAGCTGGGCTCAAATCAAGCTAGCGCTTACACACCAAACACTGCACTCAATGCTCATCGTTTCATTTTATCCTCATAACAATTCTACAACATAGGTATTATTATACTTTTTTTTCTCCGAGACATAGTCGTGCTCTGCTGCAGTGGTATGATCATGGCTCATGCAGCCTCAAACTCCTGGGATCAAGTCAGCCTCCCACCTCAGCCTCCGGAGTAGCTGGGACTACTGGCACACAGTACCACACCCAGCTAACTTTGAAATTTTTTTTTTAAAGACAGGGTCTCACTGTTGTTGTCCAACCTTGTCTCAAACTCCTGAGCTCAAGCAATCCTCCTGCCTTGGCACTGCACCCAGCTGATGTTATTCTTATTTTGTACTTGAAGAATTATAAGAGGCTACACAGAAAATGGCAGTGTACAGATCTGACCCTACAGCAGTCTGACCCCAAGGCCACTTGGCTACACTGGTTCTCCTGACTCTGGTTGCCAGAGAGCCTAAGACAACGCACAGGGCCCGTGCTCAATGCATCCACAACGCCACCACAAGATGACAAGTCACAGGCTGGAGGACTGGGAGGGCTCTGTTCCCACCCCAGCAATACCCAGGGGAGCTTTCAGGGTCCACACCTTCTTGGAGGCCAGATACTCCATGCCTCGGGCCACCTGATAGGCGCAGGACACCAGGTCCTTGGAGGAGAGCTGCTCCTCTGGGTTGTGGCTGGGGTTGTAGCAGTATTCCAGCCCCGGGGGCCTCCGGGCCTGCAGGTACTCCCGCAGGTTGCCTTTGGAGGCATACTCCACGATGACATACAAGGGACCTGCGGACATAGGAGGAAGAGGCCATGCAGCCGGCAGCAGGTGAGCATGTTTGGCATCACCTCATGGAAACCCCACCCCCAGCAGCACACCCCAGCCAACCTCCCCTCTCCTGCCTCCTTTTAGGGGACCTGGGAAATCCATTCTACCACCCTAAGAAAACCAGATAAATAGTTATTCCTGGCATAGTCCAGAAATTTCCCAAGCAATGTTGGGATAAGAGCCTGTTTATTTATTTTTGAGATGGAGTCTCGCTCTGTCACCCAGGCTGGAGTGCAGTGGTATAATTTTCGGCTCACTGCAACCTCCGCCTTACAGATTCAAGTGATTCTCCTGCCTCAGCCTCCCAAGTAGCTGGGATTACTGTCATGCACCATGCCGCCTGGCTAACTTGTATTTTTAGTAGAGATGGGATCTTGTTAGCCATGCTGGTCTCAAACTCCTGATCTCAAGTGATCCTCCCACCTCAGCTTCCCAAAGTGCTGTGATTACAGGCATGGCCACTGTACCCAGCCTGAGCACCCTAATTTAGACCATAATTACTCAGCTGTCTCTGTTAACACACCATGTGTGTGAATCTAGGTATCTGTATTCTTCGATGAACACATATGGGCTGAGCCCAGACCCCAAGAAACACATTTTAACCTCTGCCAAAGCAGCCTCTCAACCCCCTTCCCTAACAGCTCAGACCTTCTGCCTGCTGGGGAGGGAAGGCCAGCCTGGCCGGGACCCACCATCCTGCGTGCAGGCCCCCAGTAGGTTGATGATGTTCTTATGCTTCCCGATCATCTTCATCATCTCCATTTCTGAGATCAGGTCTGACAAGTCTTTCTCTGTTGCATCCGCTTTAAAGAACATGTTGAGACTCATTTACTTTTGGAAGGGAGGAGGGCAGGAGAAAGGCTAAGGTAGAGGGGTATGTTCCGAGGGGCCGCTTTTCTCTTGGACTTGATTCTCTCCTCCCCACTTCCACCTTCCCTCTCATGGGAGTTGTTGCAATAGGTGGTAGTGAGCGGGGAGGGATGTGGGGAGAAATGTCAGCAACTGATAGATCCAGGATAAAAACCTAACCATAGCCCAGGTTGATGCCAAGAAACAGAGTGAGGTCACAGAACAATCTCAGGGTGCAGAACACCCCCTCCACTCCCAGGTAACCCCAAGCAGGCAGGGGAGCAGGTGTGGGCAGCAAAAGCACCAGAGAAGCTGCTCTGCTGGGCCTGAGGCTTGCTGTTTGCTTGGAATGGGACAAGATTGTCTCTGCAAGGACAGAAGCATCACTTACACTTCAACATCTTCACAGCCACCTTGGTCACACGGCTGGGTTTGTCCTTGTCCAGTCCGATGGCCTCTGCCAATACCACCTGCCCAAAGCAGCCCTCTCCCAGGGGTTTTCCTAAGACCAGTCTTTCAGGGAAAACAGACAGCGGCATTAAGTTGGGGCTGGTGAAGTTCAAACTTTGAGAGGCACCCCATCTCCACTTCTGTATTTCACCCAACTTCGAGCAGAAAATGGAAATGAATGTTTCTGCAGGCATTTCACACACCTTCACTGCCCTGAAGGTGTTAGTATACACACCTTCTACCACTAGAATAGCAAGCAAAGGATGCCTTCAAAAAGTTAGGAGTTAAAGCATTGTTACCTGTCCCGAGGCAGCTCCCAGCGAGGGTCTTCGGGAAGCTCATACTCAGAGACCCCTGCTAGCATGGGAGTCCCACTGGAGGAGAGCCGTGATGGCCGAACCAGAAGAACCCCAGAGTTCATGGACGCACTGGAGTCAGCGGACACCTGCAAGGAAGAGTGGGGTCACCCTAGAGCAAGGAGCGGGGACAAGGGCGACTCCTTTCCATTCCTAGTCAGGGCTTCCCAACAATGGCAGAGGCACGTTTCTGTGTATCTCATGTTCTTTCAGCAATACAGAGTGGTCCGAAGACCACAGGAGGCCCAACTTCTAGGACTGACCTATTTCTGCCACTGGCTGGCCTTTCTGGATTTCACTGACCTTTAAAATAAGCAGATCAAATGCACCTCTTCCAGCTTGATACTTTATTACTGATCACTGCAGTAACAACTCTATTCTCACAACTCTGCAAATACTTTGCCTTAGCTTATGGACTCCAAACTCCCAAAGCACCTTCCAGAATGAGCATAGGCTTCTGAGGGAATGGTCATTCTTGCACACACCTGTACCTAACAGTTTCCTTCCATGGGGAAGGGTGGGCACACAGGAGGACAAGGGGATAGTATGGTATGGCTGATATGGTTGCTGTGTCCCCACCCAAATCTCATCCTGAATTCCCACGTGTTGTGGGAGGGACCTGTTTTTGGTGGGAGGTCACTGACTCATGGGGTAGATCTTTCTCGTGCTGTTCTTGTGACGGTGAATAAATCTCACGAGATCTGATGGTTTTTAGGAGTTTCCCTACACAAGCTCTCTTTTCTTGTCTGCTGCCATGTAAGACACGCCTTTTGCCTTCTGCCATGATTGTGAGGCCTCCCCAACCATGTGGAACCTGTGAGTCTATTAAATCTTTTTCTTTTGTAAATTGCCCAGTCTTGGGTATGTCTTTATCAGCAGTGTGAAAACTGACTAATACATACGGTCCTCTTCTCTACCCTGCATCTCTGCACTTCTAAGCAGCCCTTGGGGACAGTTCAAATGCATGCTATTGGCTGCACATTCCATCCAGATAGGACTTCCTCCCAATCCATGTGCCAGGGGTCTGGGGGACTTTCAATGGGATATGAAGGGTGCAGAAGATTCACAGGCTACACTAGCTTAAAACAGACTCTGGAGCACTTAGTTCATGACATTCTCCTGTGCCTGGCTCAGAAGCCACAAAGCCAAGCCCAAAGCTGTAGATTAGGGACAGTGGAGAGGCCAGCGGATTAGAGGCCCAGAGAGAGAGATGGTGCTGAGTGTGCAAATCCCCCATCTACTTTCTGTTACCTGTCTGCGCAGAGGGATGCTCTTGGCCAGCTTGTGCACGGCCATCTGGCTGTGGAAGTCACTCTTCTTGGTGCTGCTCTTCATCTTGTAGATGATGACCGACCCCACCATGCAGGAGATGAGGAAGGCCCCTGTGCAATAGATGATGATCTCCAGGTACAAGGGTGAGGTCATCACGGCTGGCCTCTCTTCCAGGGCTGAGTCAGTGCGAACAGGGTGTTAGCAGGTTTGGAGGGCCCTGTCCATGCAAGGCTCCACTCCCATTAGAAAAACAACACCTATCTCCTGTCCCCTGGGAACTTTCAGGGAGAAGAACCATGTCAGGTTCTAGCTAGGACTAGGATTGTGGCCCTAGGAGAATCGAGACAAGCCCCTGATCTCAGAGGCTGCCTTCAGTGGACTGGAGCCATGGAAGAGGGGTGGCCTGGAACCATGATGCTATGCAAGTCCCATCCTCATTCATTCCTGGGCCTCCTTGCTCAGCTGGACTGGACAGGTACAGGCAACCAGGGACTCTGTAAGGGCCAGCTGAGAAGTCACTTCTGTGTGCCTTTCTTGGTCTCCTCAGGGAGCCATGGCCCTTCTCTGCAGAGCCTCAGCTCTGTGTGCATGCACGTAACACACAGGGACAGAGGTGTTTGAGTCCTCTGTCCCTAAGAAGCCACAGGGTCCCTGAGGGCAGGGCTGGTACCTTATTTATTTTTGCAGGCCACAGCACCTGGTGATGGTGGCACTCACAGAATGAGGACAGAGGACAGGAGGTGAACCAGCCTGCACCCTGCTCAATGTCCCACTTGGGGTCTGTGTCATCTGTGTCGAGTCACACAGGTAAATACTTACACCTAGTCAAACCACAGGCAAAGCTGACTTCATTTCCAAAAATAAGCTTTTTTTGGTAGTGCTTACGAATTCTACTTACAGGCTTCAACTACTAAAACTTAAGAAAATGTGGTGGCAGGGGGACAGGGGCTACATTTTACTATTCTCTTCTCCCACCTTCAGATTAGGATTCACCCCCCCACTCCATTGCCACAGCAGCTAAGCCAGTTCAGTCCACCCTTCCCTTCAGCACAAGGGGCTGGAAGGCTCTCATCCCAGCTCACGCAGCACTGATTTCACAGAACGTGCTTTGCCCCACGGGTGTGGACAGCCCTCCTCCTTCCACAGGCCTCTTCCCAACCTTCCCCTTTAAAACCCATCAGCTAGCCTCAGAGGCGGCACCCCTGAGAACCCTCCCAGCAAGGCATGAGGCACAACCCCAGACTGAGCCCAGGAGAACATCCAAGGCCTGCTAAGGAGACAGCAGAGCTGACGACAGGGAGAAGTGTTGCTGTTTTTTTCTTTCCCTGGTGTTGAGGAACAAAGACAACTGATTGGGAGCACACGGGGAGCACAGACAGGACAAGGACAGGGACAATGAGAAAAACAGAACGCTTCTTGCCTCCAGCAGGGGCATCTGGAGACCCTGACGAGCAAGCAGGGCAGAGGGGGAAAGGAGGCAAGAGAGGAGAGGGCAGTGCAAGCAGGACCAAGAGCAGTGCCCAGACCCACGTCTAGGACATTCCAAGAGACAGCAGCAAGACCTGGCCCCGGGGTCACCAGCCACCACCCTGAGCAAGCTGCAGGCTCCTTCCTCCCCAGCTCAACATGCAGACCTCCCCTCGGGAGATGAGAGATGGCAGCGGCCAAAGAGGATACATGGACATCATGAAGCTTGCTGTGGCTGCCCAGGACAGGCCTTTTTGAAGGCAGCTCAGTTCACATGACCAGGCAGACTTTCTCCTCCTCCAAAGGCACAGGATGGTAGGACAGGAGGAGGGTGGGCTACTCTTTGCAAGCAGCAAGCCCCCCTGGGCTGAGCGCCTGAGTGCAGGGAGAAGAGGCATGGGGCCCTATCTGAGACTTTTCAGATGCTCAGTACCCAGAGGAGGAGGGAAGGCTGCTGGAGCCAAGGATGGAAGGAGCCTGCTGTGGAGGAGGCCGGCTGCAGGGTTAACCCAGATCCCGGGCATGCATTGCACTGGCCACGGGAGAGCAGAGGCAGGTGGACAAGTGGGAGGCTTCCCTGTGCCTGCAAAACTAGGGAAGCTCTTCTCTCAGGCGAGAGGATTCAGCCCTTAAAGCTGGGGCAGGACATGGCACCAGGCAGGCAGGAGCCCATTCTTCCAGCTCTCTTGCCTCTGTGTCTCCCCAAGCCTGGAAATGCATGCTCCCCCCGTGCCCATGGCGAGGGCAGGACATCGAGAGGAGAAGTTACAGTGTGTACCTTCCAGAACGGTCAACCATGCAGAGTGATGGGAGAGTCCGATAGAGTTACCCGCCAAGCACGTATACTCCCCTGCGTCCTCAAAGGAGACATTTCTTAAGTGAAGCACCTCCATCTCTTTGTCGGTGGTATTCACTCCAGCAGTCTAAAAGAGACAACGGAAGCAAAATGGACAAGCACAGGACATGAGTCCTCTAAGAGATGCAGAGCAAGGGAGGGAGGGAGAGACGGGTGGGGAGGGGAGAACCAGAGGAAGAAATGCTCCCCCGAGTCTTCTTTGCAACAAGGAACAAACGAAAACCACCAGGCAGCAAAACCTGTTAGAAGAAGAGGGTAAGACCCTGAGGGAGGACCTCCGGCAGACCTGAGAAGACGATGGCTGGTTACGACCCTTCACCAGACGCTGGCAGCCACTGGCCCATCCGAGCATGCGGGCGGTGAGCGGCATGGAGAAATGGGGCCGGCAGGCGGGGACTGTTTGGTTTTAGGTAAAGATAGCCAGAGGGTGAACACAGGAGGGATGGCGGGGGCTGCAGACACACATGCACACACACACGTACACACAGAAACACACGCATGTGTGCGTACACAGCCTGCAGATACGAGTATGCAAGGGAATGCCTGGCCCCTCCTCTCTCGTTTTTAGAGATGGGGTCTCACTCTGTCACCCAGGCTGGAGTACAGTGGCACAAACAGCTCACTGCAGCCTCATCCTCCTGCCTCAGACTTCAGACTAGCTGGGACTACAGGCACACGCTACCTGCTTGGCCAATTTATTTTATTTATAGAGACGGAGTCTTGCTATGTTGCCCAGGTTGGTCTCAACCTCCTGGTTTCAAGCGATCCTCCCAGCTCAGTCTTCTGAAGTGCTGGGATTACAGGTGTGAACCACTGTGCCTGGCCTAAAGCCCCTTCTCTTAAACACCACTCACACCTTCTGTCTGAAGTACCATTTGTAACGCAGCAAGACTGTATTCCCATGAGTCCTCACATGGATCAACACACAGCCAAGGAACACACAGAAGGCAGAGAGGGAGCCCGCAGACACCAACACAATACCAAACCAAACCAGCCTCCCAGGCCGGGTATTTTTCCATGGCTCTGGGCACTAGAAATACAGTAGGGTGACAGGGACAGTCCAGCACTGGCTTCCCCGCCTGCCCGGCAGCTTGAGGCCTACATCACATCCCCAGCACAGGGTCCCGTCCATCTCCCCATTACCTTTTGCCACAGGTCTGGTGACAGTGAGCCACGCAGACTGGTTAGCTTCACCAATATAATTGGAAACCTTACACACATACTCCCCGCTCTGGGCCTCTGTCACATTGAACAGGGTCAGCACCTCCGCATCCGAGCTATTAATCCCCGAATGCTGGAACAAACCAACGACACACCAGTCAGTTGGGCAAACGCTGGGATGTGGCCACGCACGTTGCTCCTGTTTAACTTTCAGGCAGGCCCAGGGAGTGAAGGGAGATACTAAGTGAGATTGATTATCTTCTCTATTAGTTTTTCGTTTTTTTTTTTTTTTTGAGACAGAGTCTCACTCACTCTCACCCAGGCTGGAGTGCAGTAGCGTGATCTCAGCTCACTGCAATGTCCGCCTCCTGGGTTCAAGCAGTTCTCCTGCCTCAGCCTCCTGAGTAGCTGGAACTACAGGTGCCCACCATCACGCACAGCGAATTTTTGTATTTTTAGTAGAGACAGGGTTTCACCACGTTAGCCAGGCTGGTCTCGAACTCCTGACAAGTGATCTGCTGGCCTCAGCCTCCCAAAGTGCTGGGATTACATGCGTGAGCCATAGTGCCCAGCCTTCTTTCCCTTTTACAAGGACAGAACAAATGGACTTCAAAAATCCAAAGCATTTGACTGTCGGGGGAGGGGAATCACTGCTTCAAATGGAATGTTCTGTTTGTATTTAACACACTCCCTCCAGGACTGGAGCAGGGGTTGTGAGTGGAGACAGTGACCAAGGTCCTACAGAGCAGTTTTAGCACCAGTGGCGAAAAGAAGGGAGGGCCAGTATATCTCTGAGACAGCTGAGCCAGGGGAGGATGAGGTCTAACTCTGGGACAAGAAGGTAAACAACTTTCCCAGCTTCTGGTTCCTTCCTGTTGCAAGATCCACTGGAGATTTAGGCAATTACCTTCCCTGGATTAATGGAGCATTCAGGGACAGTGAATGTCTGGGAGTAAGAAGAAAAAGGAAGAAAATGCCATTACTCCTCGCATGGCTTAGAATTTATAGGTGGCTTTTGTTTTTCCAACTCTTAATAAGAGATGGTCTTATCATGCACCCCAATGGCCAGAAAGATCGTACGTAACTCAGGAAGCAGAGCTAAAACTGGGAAACACTTGCTGGAAAGGCTCTGGTCTCAGGCAATGAAAAGGCAGGGGTCCAAATGCCTTCCTTGCATGGCTGACCCCAAAACCCCAGCGATGTTGCTCTCAAAGCTCATTACAGACCAGCATCACCCACCCCTGCAGCCCTTGTTCCCAGCTCACCTCCACTTCGCAACCTCTGTCACTAGTCCTGGGGGATATGGCTAGATTCCTACCAAGATGGAGTGTGTGTGTCTGCAGGGTAAGGAATGATCCTGTTCGGGGGCACTGAGCTTGCCCACAGGAACTTGAGCCCTGGGGGCACTGGTGTCCTTCCCAAGTAGACTGGCCCATGAAGACTGAGGCCATGATTACCTTCAAGATCTGGACATAAGGCAGGTTGTCTGGACCAATCTTGCTCCCGTTCACCTCGATGTGCTTTAGCCACTGGATGTGTGGTTGTGGGTCACTGTACACCTTACACATGAACTCCACGTTGCTACCCAGGGCCACTGTCTTGTTGGCGGGCAACCCTGCTTGCAGGATGGGCCGGTGAGGGGACCGCTCTGTGGAAGATGGGAGAGGAGGTGCTTGTCATGGGGACCCTGCCATGGCTAAAGATCAGTGTGCTCACCTGCATCCCCCTTGGCTTCCCAGTGATGGGTTGTAAATCTCCCAGCACTTCTGCTGAGCCAAAGCCTCTCAAACCAGAGCTAGGGAAACGGACACTTTCTCTTCAGACCCTAAGCCATCAGGATCCTCCTCCTCAAGGCGGTGCATCATATTTACAGTCACAGTAAGTCGCTCATGATTTCATGGAGAATGTTCTAACTCAGCTGCATCCCCAGGCCTCAGCACAACCTGCTTCTCCTTAAGTAAAACCAGAGTCCTGACGCCTGCTGTTTAAAGTATGGTCCACAAACAGTGCTACCAGCATCCCCTAGGAGCTTGTTAGAAATGCAGAATCTCAGATCTTACTCCGATCTCTCGGATCAGAATCTCCTTTTTGTCTTTCTTTAGAGGCAGGGTCTCACTGTGTGTCACCTACATTGCAGCACAGGGATGTCATCCTAGTTCACTGCAGTTTTGAACTCCTGGGCTCAAGTGATCCTCCCACCTCAGTAGCCTCAGTTACTCAGCTGGGACTACAAGTACATGCCACTGTACTAGGCTAGTTTTAAAATTTTTTACAGAGAAAGGGTCTCACTGTGTTGTCCAGGCTGGTCTCAAACTCCTGGCCTCAAGCAATCCTCCTGCCTTGGCCTTCTAAAGTGATGCGATCACAAACGTGAGTAATCCCATCACACCACCTGGAGCTCATAAGCCACTGTGCCTGGCCACAGTTTCCTTTTTAGACCATATAGTCACAATCAAGAACACTGGCCATGAGACTCTGTAAACAATGACCTCTAGAGAGTAAATTTCGAACTCCTAGAAGGAAAAGGGCTGCACTTATAGCGCCAAGAGGCTTGATGTTCTTCCGAGAGTCTCTTGTGATGCCCTGGAGTTGGCAAAGCCGTGGAGTTCTGCATTAGCAAGGTGTCTGACCTCTCTGAGCCTCAGCCCCTGCGCTCCTGTGTAGAGCTAGATTAATACCACCAACCTTGCAGGTGTGCCACACGCATTACAGGGAAAGTATTTAGGGAGCCTGGCATTAAGCCACAGCTCCTATTATGCTCCAACAGTGCCTCTTTCAGGACATACCTTGAACAGCACCTTCCATTTCACAGTGACAACCAATTCTGACATGTGTTACTGTCTGATCTTAACTCCATTTCACAGATAAGAAAAGTGAGGCTCAAAAGAGAGAAGTGACCTGCTCAAGGTGACAAAGCCGAGAAGTGCCAACCGCTATCCTGACTCGTCCCCTAAGAAACCTGGACACTGGCTGTGTTCTCCAAGCGACTCTTCCTGCTAAACTCGTTCCTCCTGCCGCCTTTGCCCTCTTACCCACGACATCAAGCTGGTAGGTGTGGTTGATGCTGCCGTACTCATTCTCCACGATGCAGGTGTAGTTGCCCTTGTCAGAGGGCACCACGGAGTCCATTATGATGCTCCAGGTGGCATAACGGACCTGAGGGGAAACGCCAAAGGGGTACATTGAGGGTCTGGAAGAAAACGCAGGCAGAAGCCCCATGACAATGTCCGAACCCTGGGACACCTGCCCTCCACATCAGAGCCTGGAGGCACAGGGCCCCAGGCTGCAGGGTCGGCTAGGATGAGGCATGGAGTGCCTCCTACCAGCCCATTCACATTCTGAAAGAACACATCAGCAGACAAGCTGGCAGATGGGGTGTGAAGATTCTGGAAGTCTCCACTGTGACATTCGAGGTCATTCGTGATGCGGACAGATGTGTCTTCTGCAAACACTCCCAAATACACCAGGAATGTTCCCAACTGTGCACTTCTATTTGACGAGAAACTAGCCGTCGCTGCCCTTGACAGCTCATTTCAAAAGCCATCTCCTCTTTGGGAGGCTAAGGTGGGAAAATCACAAGGTCAGGAGTTCAAGACCAGCCTGGCCAACTTGGTGAAATCCCATCTCTACTAAAAATATAAAAAATTAGCTGGGTGTAGTGGTGAGCACCTGTAATCCCAGCTACTTGGAAGGCTGAGGCAGAAGAATCACCTGAACCCAGGAGGTGGAGGTTGCACTGAGCCGAGATTGGTGCCAGTGCATTCCAGCCTGGGCAACAGAGTGAGACTCTGTCTCAAAACAAAACAAATTAAAAAAAATTTCCTCCAACCCCGTCTTTGGCCAGAACTGTGCTTACCCTTTGTCTACTGAAGCACTGATCATAGTCTGCTTTTTATAATAGCAGCTCATGACATTTGCCTCATATCAGACTAGAAAATTTTTATGGGCAGGAATGCTGTCTTGTAGCATTTATAGCATGGTGTCTTGCATGTAGTGAGTGCATGGTGAATTAATTTAAAATGTTTCTGGCCGTGCGCAGTGGCTCACGCCTGTAATCCCACCACTTTGGGAGGCTGAGGTGGACAGATCACTTGAGGTCAGGAGTTCAAGACCATCCTGGCCCACATGGTGAAACCCCATCTCTACTAAAAATATAAAACTTAGCTGAGCATGGTGGCCCGCACATGTAATCCCAGGTAGTCGGGAGGCTGAGGCAGGAGAATTTCTTGAACCTGGGAGGCAGAGGCTGCAGTGAGCCACGACCATGCCACTGCACTCCAGCTTGGGTGACAGAGTGAGACTCTGTCTCAAAAAAACAAACAAATAAAAAAAGTTGCCCTATTCTTTCTGAAAATACTCTGCTTTCCTTACATGTGATTAACGAGATAAGAGGTGAGATGAGAGAAAAATGGGACTATACGGAGGACCAGAAACTCTGAAGAGGAATTAAAGGAAGGTGTTCTTCCTACAAATACAGATGGGCCGAGGCTGTGACGGACAGTTTGCAGAAGAGGAAATGAAAACTGCTTACTAATATATGAAAATTCTAACTTTTTTAATAAACAAAATAATATACAAGAGAATAATAAAATAAATACAGTCATCCCCCTGATCCGTGGGGGATATGTCCCAAGACCCCCTGTGGATGCCTGGAACTGCAAAAGTACCAAAACCTACATAGATAATAGCACTGGTTTCTCCTATACAGACACACACATGATAAAGTTTAATGTATAAGTTAGGCACAGCACAAGATTAACAACATAACAGAACAACTGTAATAAATAATAAAAGTTTTATGAATGTGGTCGCTCTCTCTCAACATAACTTATACTGTACTCATCTTTTTTTTGAGACAGAGTCTTGCTCCTGTTGCCCAGGCTGGAGCACAATGGTGTGATCTTGGCTCACTGCAACCTCTACCTCCTGGGTTCAAGTGATTCTCCTGCCTCAGCTTCCCAAGTAGCTGGGATTATAGGCGCCTACCACCATGCCCAACTGATTTTTGTATTTTTAGTAGAGATGGGGTTTCACCATGTTGGCCAGGCTGGTCTTGAACTCCTGACCTCAGGTGATCCGCTCACCTCAGCCTCCCAAAGTGCTGGGATTACAGGTGTGAGCCACCATGACCAGTCTCATCTATTTTTAATTGTTGGTTGACTGTGGTAATGAAACCACGGACAATGACAGCAGGGACAAGGGGGTCTGCTATGTTTTTGCCTATCAAATTTGCTGGCCAAGGTATAGTGGATTTGTCATTCTCATACTCTTGCTATGGGAGGGTGAATCAATTTTCCCTTTTAAGAAAGTAATTTGGTAATGTATCAAAGGCTCAAAAATGCTTACAACCCTTTAACTTGGTAATTTCACGTATAATAATCTGTCCTAAGGAAGCACACTTAAAAATGCTGACAGAGATTCACTGCAACATTATTTACTATGGTGAAAACTAGAAAATACCTAATATCACAATAGTTCATTAAATTATGGGAGTTTTATTGTTGTTTTTTGGAGACAGAGTCTCACTCTGTCACCCAGAGTGAAGTGGTGCGATCTCAGCTCACTGCAACCCCTGCTTCCGGGTTCAAGCGATTCTCCTGCCTTAGCCTCCCACCATGTCTGGCTAATTTTTTGTATTTTTAGTAGAGAGGGGGTTTCACCATGTTGCTCAGGCTGGTTTCAAACTCCTGAGCTCAGACAATCCGCCCACCTTGGCCTCCTAAAGTGGTAGGATCACAGGCATGAGCCACTGCGCCCAGCCAAATTATGGGATTTTAAAATAATGGAATCTTACACAGTTATGAAAAATTGTTTCAAACAGTCATGCTTGAAAAGAAATCACACAAAGACTCATGTTAACAAATAAGAAGGCAAGAAAATTACATACATGATGCGATCTACTATGTAAAAACCATATTACACAGAAAGAAGACTGAAGACATTTTTAAACCTTATTTGCATTTGTTTGTATTTAAAAATTGTAATGCATCACCTGGATAGTTGGGGAAGATTACTTAAAACAATTAAAAGCATATAATCAGGATTTCCTAACTCGGCCTCTCCTGTTGCCATTACTCTAACTTTCGCATGCACACACACATACCTTGTAGCCTCCAATCCTGTGATCAGGTTTGAATTCTTTGCCATTTTTCAACCAGCGCAGTGTGGGGTTTGGGGTCCCACTGGAAGGGCATTTGAACTTCACTGTCTTGGCAGCTGGCACCGCATGCAATTTCTTTTCCATCTTTTCTGGGGATGTCCAATATGGAGCTACAGCTGCCCAGGGAAAGCCAAGAGAGACAGGCAGGGTGGGAGGAGCAGCTTGTCAGGCTCAGGAGCAGGGCCCAGGTCAGGACCTGGGGTGCCTTGTCGATCTGCCCAACAACCGTGAGCAGTACCTAGCACTTAGCAGAACAGGCAACATGACCCCATGTACCCTTTCCTCCTCCCCATTCAGGCTTCTCCTCCCCTCTTTAACCTAACACCCAGGGCAGTAAGATAGGAAAGTGTCTCACGCATACGGTTTGGTTTGGTGTTATCTGTCTCTTTCTCCTCTGAAGAGGAGTCATCATCATCATCATCATCCTCCGAGGAGGGGAGAGCATCTATGGGAATAAGAAGGGGGGCACTGAGGTTCCTCCTAGGGATGCCTGGATTTCATTCACTAAGGCTAGTGCAGTTCCAGATAACACGGACACCCTCCCCATGGGGATCCCAGTCCCACTTCTCCCTTAGTGACCATCTCTCAGTGGGATGGGAACTATTTAAGAACAGTTCCTGTTTGTGTTTCCTTCCTTCTCCAAAGCACTGCCTAGAAGCCTTCACACTGGGTGGCTCCATCAGGGTCAGCTGTTCCTCTCTAACTTAATTCCATCCTACATTCAAAGGCTCTCTCTCAACTTGTGGTGCCACCTGGGTGTGTTGGGTCTCAACTTGCAGCCAGGCAGCCTGTATTCTTCTTTGGATGGCTACTATAGGGAAACCCAGGCAGGCCTAGATGCACTGTGGCTAGATGCAATTTCGAAAGGATGGGCCAAACACCCACAGTCAGAATTTTTCTGGCATATGTCTACTAAGGTTTGGCGGCTGCCCTCCTTAACCAGAGCAGATAGGGCACCCACCACCCCGGCAGCTGCCAACACCTCTCCCCAATAAGTACTTATTTCTTGTAAGAACAGGCTTGATACTCATGTGGTCACCCATTGGGGTTCATGCCAGATCTTTCTCCAGTCCTTCCTATCACCTTTGGGGATCTGGTGCCAAGTCCACACCCCGAGGTGCATTCATGGCATAAAGAAAATTTCAGCTCCACTTCCTCAAATCCTACTTTTGTGGAAGTCACATTCTAAGAGTGGCAGGTTCCGGATTCACAGAGCGCCAGGGTTCCCTGGCTGCCCTGGCACTGCTCCCTTACGGTGCACCTGATTTCCCCGCTCCAGCACGGCAGGGATCCCACCTCCTGTTCAGGGGCTCTAATCACTAAGCCAAGTACCAAGTCCAAATGGCAAGGGAGTGGTGGGGTAGAAGCTGGCCGAGCATCACTTAGCCTCCTGGAGATCTGGGCAAGCTGTGGTGGGAAACATCACAGGTCCTTAACGTCCCAAGATCCCTGGCAATCACCTCCGAGATGGGTCCTGGAAGCCCCAGATCTCCGGCCTGGGCCCACCAAACCTGGTCACAACTCTGAGAGCCAAGCCACGCGGCAGGCAGGGAGCAATGTTAGTGGGCAGCGGTTTCTGAAGCAGAGTGGGGGCGGATCACGAAGGGGAGGAGGTTCACCTCCCCCTGAAACTGGCAGAGAGCGTTGGAGGGGGTGGGTCTAGGGAGAGGCGAGGGCGGGGCTTGGCTACCAACCTGAAACATTGACGGAGAAGTAGGTGGTGTCGCTGCCCAAAGGGCTGCTGGTCACGCAAGCATAGAGGCCGGAGTCCGCGGGCACGGAGTCCCACACCTCCACCTCCTCCCCTGTGATGCGGGTGCGGTTGCTTTCTGCCAGTTTCACCCCGTCCCGCAGCCAGTCGATGCTCTGCACATCGTCACGCAGCCGACAGCGAAGCTGCAGTAGGTCACCAGGGTGGACCAGGAAGGACTCTACTTCCACAGGGGCTCCCCAGGGCTGGGCTGCAGCCACCACAGGGCCGGGAAGAGGAGCCAAGGGGCGAGAGAGGAAGACAGGGAGAGGGGAGGAGGGGAGAGACAAAGGGAATTACGCTGGCCACTCGCAGCCGCACTGTCCTGGGCATCACTTACTGGAGGCTACTGAGCTGGGGTGGCGGGAGTTGGAGCAAGGGTCAGTGGGGAAACGGCTAGCTGCCTGGGAACCCCCATGTTTTCCCACCCCACTCCTCCAAAAGTCAAAGGAAGAAAGAGGCAAAGTTAGGAAGCAGCTGTAGCAGCATTAAGCAGATCGCGTTTCATTTCCCTCCATCCTAAGGGTAAAGGTCCGCCCTCCCCAGGACTTGTGTCCAGAGTTGCCCCCTCCCTAGACGCTCAGTTCTTTGCCAAGACCACCACTTGCCAGAGGAACACTCCATTTCCTTTGGGATAGCTCAACCTCACCCTTCCCTAGCAACAGCTGAACAAACCCCACCCCTCAAAACCCCAGCAGCCCCCACCCAGGTCCAGAGAAGACAATTTGTCAACGGGGCTGACCAGGATTTGTGTGATTTGGTGAGGGTAGGGGTCTGGCCCCCGATGTGTCAGATGCACATGTTGGGGGGGCAGCCCAAGGAGAGGTCAGCTCAGGGAACCTCTCACTGGCAGGTGTCCGGCCAGGGGATTTGGAGCTGTTGACTACATTAGGACTGGAGGCCGCAGCTGCCACAAAATCCACACTTGCTCTGGCAGCAGGAGCTGTCGAAGACAAAGCTCCTTTCTCCTCAGCCCTCTGCCTGGGCACACCCTCTCAGGCCTTCACCATCCACTTTTCCTCCCAGTGTCCTGTCCTTCTCTGTCTCTGGGTGGGAGCACTGGACCCACAGGGCGTATCTGCAGCTCACAAGATCTGATACCACAGGTGCCCTACCCTGACCAGTGCCTCTTCCCACACGCGTTCAAGAAGGCCTGTGCCCGGACACACCTGAGTCCACCATCCTGGGCTGCTACCCGCCTCCTGAATACACCCCTTGCACTCACCAGGGGAAATGAAGTTTCTATTTCCTTTTAGGATGTTCAAATGTACTCCTCACATCTTCTACCTCTCACACCTACCACCCACATTCGGCCTGCAGCCTTGGAGAGGCCTGTTCTCACCATCTGTTTGCCCTAAGAGACTCTGTGGAACGAATGCTGCTTCCTGATGCACAAAGTTCTGAAACAGCATGCTCTCCCTCAGCCCCTGCTGTGGCTCACAGCTGCCCCAGCAGCCACAGGGCCGCTGATTTTTTCTGCCCAGCTCTCACTACTCACTCTTCAGTCTCAGCCTAGTTGGTGACTTCTCCTCAAGGGCTGTTCTGATTCCCAGTCTGGGTTTGGTGCCCTCTCCTCCTGTCATACTGAAGGGCAGTCCTCTTTCTGAACCTGAGCATGGGGATGTGTCATCGGTACTTCAAATCCCCAGCACCTGCTATGATGCCGGGTACTCAGGAGTTGCTCAGTAAATGCTTGCTCAATAAATAGCACACATGCAGTCACCTCAGCCCTTCACTGCCTTCCTTTCTCGTCTTCCTTTTCTCTTTCACTCCCCATCATTTTAAAGGTCTTTTGGAAGTGCTCAACAGGCTTCCACTAGAAACAGTAAAAATGAAAATGGGTGTCCTGAGCATCAGAAGTGACCAGGGACTGACAGTGGTTTCTCCCTCGGGGGGACCGAGGTTGCAGGCCCAGCCCGCATCCACCCATGTGCTTTATCTTAAATAGGAGTCATCAGAAATAGGAGGGCAGCTTTAAAAGAGCTCAGAAGCCACTAGGCTTGCATACGTTTATTTTTGCGAGTCCGGTCAAGGGGAACACCACAAAGGTGAGTAGACCACACAACCGATTAAAATAAGCTTTTGTGGGCCTTAGAAAAAGTTATTCTTTCCATTTTTAATGGTCTGTGGTTTTGCCAAATGAAGGTAGGAGAAAAGCAGTTTAGACTCAACTCTTAAGGAACAGAGCAGACATTCCTATTGATCAAATCTCATTTCCCTCAAATGACCTGAGTAATTATTTCGCAGATTGTGATCTGTGCAAGCTGAATTTTTACCCTCTGGCATCACAAGGCCTATTGCAGCCTTTCCCAGAGAAAAAAAGCAGCCCCCAAAGACAAAAATGTAGCAGAGAACCCCCGGGCATTTATTTCCCTCCAAGAGAAAACAGCAAAGGAACACTGGCCCTGGTGAGACCCGCTCTAACTGATACCAGCTTGGATCCATAACTTCTGCCCATCCCAACCAGAACCTGCAGACAAAACTCCACCATACGTGATCTCCAAAAGCCTCAAGAGCCAGCTCGCTTGCCTCTGATGCAAGCTTAGATGCTGGTTCCCTTCCAAATGTGGCTCAGGTATGCTCTGTCCTCTCTCTTTCCCAGAACCATCTCAATATAATTTATTTTTATTTTTAGACGGAGTCTTGCTCTCTCACCCAGGCTGGAGTGTGGTGGTACGATCTTGGCTCACTGCAACCTTAGCCTCCTGGGTTCAAGCGACTCTCCTGCCTCAGTCTCCTGAGTAGCAGGGATTACAGGCACAAGCCACCACACCCAGCTAATTTTTGTATTTTTAGTAGAGATGGGGTTTTACCATATTGGTCAGGCTGGTCTGGAAACTCCTGACCTTGTGATCCACCTGCCTGGGCTTCCCAAAGTGTTAGGATTACAGGCGTGAGCCACTGCGCCTAGCTGGGATAATCTTTTAAATGGCCTCCCTGGGGCTGCAGTTCTGACTTTCCCTGATGCTTCCAAGTAGTCATGTGCTTTACATTATTTTCCTAATCAAAATCTACCCTGTGTACAGAATAAAATCCACATCCCTGCCTCACCTTTAAGGCTCCCTGCAATTGGCTTCCACTCTCTCCATCTAGACCCGTTTTTTCTACCAGGGCTTGCCTGTCCCTCCCCGAGCTGGATGCTTTCAGCCCCGACTGCATCCTCCCTGGCATAGCAAAGCTTACTCCTTTCCTGGGGACTGTCAGTGCCATTCCAGCGTCCTCCTGCCCCAAACCAATTCCACCATCCAAAATGTCCAGGGGCTGGGTGCAGTGGCTTATGCCTGCAATCCCAGCACTTTGGGATGCTGAGGCAGGAGGCTCACTTAAGCCCAGGAGTTGAAGGATACAGTGAGCTACCATCATGCCACTGCACTCCATCCTGGATGACAGAGACCTTGTCTTTTTTTTTTTTAAGATGAAGTTTTGCTTTGTTGCCCAGGCTGAAGTACAGTGGCACAATCTCAGCTTGCTGCAACTTCCTCCTCCCAGGTTCAAGCCATTCTCTCACTTCAGCCTCTGGAGAAGCTGGGACTTCACGTGTGTGCCACAACACCTGGCTTATTTTTGTATTTTAGTAGAGACAGGGTTTTGTCATGTTGGCCAGGCTGGTCTCGAACTCCTGACCTCAAGTGATCCGCCTGCCTTGGCCTCCCAAAGTGCTGGGTTTACAGGTGTGAGCCACTGCACCCCAGACCCTGTCTTAAAACAAAACAAAAAAACTATGAAGCCTTGTTTATACCAATGTCTCATCTCTAATTTTCTGTAAAACAGTTACCGTCTAAACCATACAAATTCATACTCGATTACATTCCATTTTGTATTTTTTTAGACAGCAGACAGGTAATTCACATGCTATAATATTCATCCACTCAGTGGTTTCTGTATATTCAGAGTTGTACAACCATTCATCACAGTCTAACTTTAGAACATTTTAACCATCCTCAACCCCCCACCCTCCCAAAAAAAAAAAACCTGACCCATGCTAGTCACTCCTCCATCCATTATCCCCAGTCTAAGCAACCACTGATCTGCTGTCTATGGATTTAGGCATTCTGGATATTTCATATCAGTGGAATCCTACAATATGTGATCTTTTGTGACTAGCTTCTTTCACTTAGCATGTGTTCAAGCTTCCTTCATGTTATAGCATGGAATCAGCACTCTGTTCTTTTTTTTTTCTTTTGAGACGGAGTTTCACTGTTGTTACCCAGGCTGGAGTGCAATGGCACGATCTCGGCTCACTGCAACCTCCACCTCCTGGGATCAAGCAATTCTCCTGCCTCAGCCTCCCAAGTACCTGGGACTACAGGTACGCACCACCATGCCCAGCTAATTTTTGTATTTTTAGTAGAGATGGGGTTTCACCTTGTTGGCCAGGATGGTCTCGATCTCTTGACCTCGTGATCCACCCGCCTCGGCCTCCCAAAGTGCTGGGATTATAGGCGTGAGCCACCGCGCCCGGTCAAGCACTCTGTTCTTATTAATGGCCTATTCCATTGTATAGACATACCACACTGCAGTCATCAATTGACAGACATTGGATGTATTGTTCCTCTCTTTTTTTAAAAAAATAAGATAAAGTTTCACTATGTTGCCCAGGCTGGTCTTGAACCCCTGGACTCAAGCAACCCACCCACCTTGACCTCCCCAAAGTGTTGCTATTACAGGCGTCAGCCACCACCCTTAGCCCATATTGCTTTTAACAACTGGTAATCAATTTATTAAAATAGTTGACTTTGAGCATCTGCAATGGTGACTTCCGCCTCAATTCCTGGCTCAATACTGACGGAAACCAACTGCATAACAATCTCAGAAGAACTGTGTAAGTCAGTGGGTTGCTTGTGGATTTTCATCTGGAAATGATCCCACGTCTCAGAACCTTCACCACAAGTTTTTCTTATACTGATTTTCAAAGTCTTGGCAGGCATTCTAACTGGTCCCTTCACCTTGAGATTCCTTCTCTTTGTTCCTCTGATCAAGTCAGCACACGCTTTCTCCAGGGATTTTATATTGCGGCTCATTAGAGAGATTCGAATTTGGTGAATGGCCACCTCCAGCTTCACACGTGTTTTTTGGTATCCTTAAAAGCCATGGCTCCAGCGCGGCTTCCTGACTGACTTGTTCGGAATAGTGCTGAGTGAGAAGGAGCAGGCAGACTGCAGCTCCACACCACCTATGACCACATCTTAAAGAACTGGATTACTTCTTGTTTGAGGGACAGTTTCAAACTAGTTGCCCAGGTGGAGTGCAATGGTACGATCTCGGCTCACTGCAACCTTTGCCTCCTGGGTTCAAGTGATTCTCCTGCTTCAGCCTCCCAAGTAGCTATGATTACAGGCATGTGCCACCACACCCGGCTAATTTTGTATTTTTAGTAGGGATGGAGTTTCACCATGTTGGTCAGGCTGGTCTCAAACTCCTGACCTCAGGTGATCCACCCACCTTGGCCTCCCAAAGCGCTGGGATTACAGATGTGAGCCACCACTGTCGGCCTGTATTGCTTCTTTGTTGTCCAAAGTGTCCAAGTCTCTCCTAGAAATTAGCAAGCAACTCAGAGCAGACGTACCTATCATAATTGTCCCTTGGTTCCTAACAATGTCAGAAACCCAGAGACTACTGAATAAGGCCAGAACTGAAACTGGCGTCCAGCAAAAGCTAACTTTCAGAGGAACCAAAAATCAGCCTACCCTTGGGTTCTAGTGGCTTTTCCCCATGGCTAGGAGTTGCCCTTGGTGTGTGTCAGGGTCTGTTTACAAAGCAGGGATGATGCCACTTTCTTTCTTTTTTTTTTTTTTTTGAGACGGACTTTCGCTCTTGTTACCCAGGCTGGAGTACAATGGCGCAATCTCGGCTCACCGCAACCTCCACCTCCTGGGTTCAAGCAATTCTCCTGCCTCAGCCTCCTGAATAGCTGGGATTATAGGCATGCGCTACCATGCCCAGCTAATTTTTTGTATTTTTAGTAGAGACGGGGTTTCAACATGTTGACCAGTATGGTCTCGATCTCTTGACCTCATGATCCACCCGCCTCGGCCTCCCAAAGTGCTGGGATTACAGGCTTGAGCCACCACGCCTGGCCGATGCCACTTTCTTATAGGAAGAGATGGAACCAACTGCTTGTACGCTTACCAGGCCCTCCCCGTGCAGTGGTCCTGACCCTGGGCTATGTAAGGTGGCTGATTCAGGGGCATGACTGCGCACTGGCACCCTGCAACTATCATGTCAGTACTTTCCATTCTCTTTTGGTCTTTCCAGCATCCCTCACTTATGTCTTCATTAGAAAGGTCCTTGCATCTTCAGCTCCGGCTGCCCTGAGCCGGCCTTTCTCTGGTCAAGACCCATAGGCCAGGGTGTTGTTAGGTGTCCATTAGCAAAGGGTAAAGCTACTTGACACTTTTATTGGGCTGCCCAAGAAAGATGAAGAAAATAACGCCACTTGATCGCTCAGTCACTTGAAACCAACATTTCAACTCTTGGAGAACCCGATTAATTGGAATCAGATACAAAGGTTGTCCGCAAAATGCATAATGGGGAAGCTGTGAGGGAAGCGGCACCAAAACACTTGCTTTATGCATTTTATGCATCTTGTTTCCTGAGAGACAAGGTGGGGAATGGAGGCTGGAGGGCATCTGCTATCTGGATTCCCCATGACCTAGCCTGAGGCTGGAAAAGGCTGGCTGTTCACTATTACAGGCTCTAGGTGCCATGTGTTAATAGTGCATTGTGGGCTGGGTGCAGACGCTCATGCCTGTAATCCCAGCCTCTTGGGAGGCCAAGGTGTGAGGACTGCTTGAGACTAGGAGTTCAAGACCTGCCTTGGCAACACAGCGAGACCCCATCTCTGAGAAAAGTAAAAAAATTAGCCAGGCATAGTGGTGCATGCCTGTAGTCCCTGGTACTTGGGAGGCTGAAGAGAGAGGATCCCGTGACCCAGGAGCTCAAGGCTGCAGGAGCTATGATCATGCCATTTTACTCTAGCCTGGGCAACAGTGAGACCTTCTCTCAACAACAACAACAACAAAAAGGTGCCTTATGCTTCCATGACAATAGAACAGAATCAGCGTTCTCATCAATAGGAGTGGGAAGGTCAGGGTTAGGGTTTAACTGGAACATCGTTAGAGGACTCAAGGTGCTGATCTCATTACCATGCAGGTTCCTGGGTCAAGGCAGGTGGTGGGTGGACCTTGGGAATTTGTGCAGGCTGCAACCAGTGCTCCTTTCAGTGCAAGCGACAGGGATTCACACATCAAACCTACCTTGCTTCTTTAACGTGCCTCTGTACCCTAAGAGGAAATTGGAAGCCCACCAGAGACCCACACTTTTTGGGTCCTTTCATCCTCAATGAAGCAGCTAGAAAGGACAGAGGCAGGATGGGAGGGGACTTTCCCATGGTGTGTTCAAGTTAAGGAACATGATGAATGATAATGAGGCCCTCTTCCCTTCCTACTTTCCCCCCAAATACTGCAGGCTTGTAACTCCCAACAACCCAATGTGTGCGGCATTTTGCTTCTGGCAGGACTGGACAAAAATCTCCCATAGTCATTTAAAAAGCAATCCTGGCTCACTGCAACTTCCACCTCCCAGGTTCAAGTGATTCTCATGCCTCAGTCCCCTGAGTAGCTGAGACTACAGATGAGCACCACCATGCCCAGCTAATTTTGTATTTTTAGTAGAGATGTGGTTTTGCTCTGTTGGCCAGGCTGGTCTTGAACTCCTGACCTTAAGTGATCCGCCCATCTTGGCCTCCCAGTTGATTCTAAATCTGTGTCTTCCACCAGCCATGGGCTCTATAAAGCGTGTGGGAATGGAACCATGAAGAAGCCCAAACCCATACAAACCTTGCTATTCTTAGGAAAAAATGAGACCCCAGTTCTCAAAAATCTAAGGCAAAAACAGGGAACTTTCTTCAACACAGCTACTATTAGGTGATTCTGGGAGCCCTTGTCACTGTGCAAGGCCCAGAAGACATATATCTTGCCCTAACCGGGGCACTAAGAATTGCATAGTGCCTTGATATGCATGAAGATTTTATAAGACAAGTGGAGAATGTCAGGACCAAGCACAGGCAGGTTCCGCACAGGCTCTGAGGTCATGAAACACAAAGTACTGGCAGTGAGAGCAGAGGGTGGACAAAATGGTAGGGAAGGGAGGGGGAGGATTTAGATGGGAAGTAAAACATCTGTGGGGAACGAAAGAGAATGAGGTGCTTATAGGCATGGCTGTGCCTTGGTCTGAGGGGCAGTGGGAAACCAGGCCAGGCTGGGAGAAAACAGTAACAAATAATGTTTTCAATTTGTACTTGAGGGATAGAACAGAGCCACCAGATACCCCAGGGAACACACCTCTCTGCAGAGACTATGAATGCAGGCCATTCATGTCACATGGACAAATGCACCTGAAAATGCATGCTGAAATATCACTTCACCAGCCTGGGCCCATGGCAGCCACTCTGGTCTGGAAGTCATCCATCCCCAAACCCCACAACTTAACAGGAACCGGGTGAAGAATAACAACATATTTGCATAGCACTCTGCAATTTACCAGGTGCCTTCCCATATATTATCTAGGGATCCATCAACATCTGAGTAAACAGCAATACTACTACTGGCCAACATTTCCAGCATGCTCACTAAATCCCATAGGCCGAGCAAAGCTTTGAACACAGACCCTCCCGTTTCATCCTCAGAGGAACCTTATGAGATTGATCCTATTGTGATTCCTATCCTATGATGTGGAGGCTTACTACACACCAGCATAGTTCTCAGTATGTGTTAACTTAAAACCCTGTGAAGTATTTAATAGTTAGAATTCTTGGCCAAGTGCAGTGGCTCACGCCTGTAATCTGAGCACTTTGGGAGGCTGAGGTGGGCGGATCACGAGGACAAGAGTTCAAGACCAGCCTGACCAACATGGTGAAACCTGGTCTCTACTAAAAATACAAAAATTAGCCAGGCATGGTGGCGCACGCCTGTAATCTCAGCTACTCGGCAGGCTGAGGCAGGAGAATCACTTGAACCCAGGAAGTGGAGGTTGCATTGAGCTGAGGTTGCGCTACTGCACCTCAGCAAACAAGACCCCGTTTCAAAAAAAAAGCAAAAATTTCCTGGGCATGGTGGTGGACACCTGTGCCTGTGATCCCAGCTACTCAGGAGGCTGAGGCTGAGGTAGGAGTATTGCTTGAACCCAGGAGTCAGAGGTTGCAGTGAGCTGAGATTGTGTCACTGCACTCCAGCCTAAGCAACAGAGTGAGACCCTGTCTCAAAAAAAAAAGTTAGAATTACTATCTTCAGGCTGGGCGCACTGCCTGGGCTCATGCCTGTAATTCTAACACTTTGGGAGACTGAGGTGGGTGGAACATGAGGCCAGGAGTTCAAGACCAGCCTGGCCAACATGGTGAAACCCTGTTTCTACTAAAAATACAAAAAATTTGCCAGGTGTGGTGGTGCACGCCTGCACTCCCAGCTACTTGGGACACTGAGACAGGAGAATCACTTGAACCTGGGAGGTGGAGGTTGCAGTGAGCCAAGATTGCACCACTGCACTCCAGCCTGGGCAACAGAGCCAGGCTCAGCTAGGTAGTAAGTAGCAGAGCTGGGATTCAAACACAGGTAGCCTGGTTCTCCAGAATCCACACACATCCAGAGTCCAGCTTTACAAAGCAGCCTCAACCTTCGTGGTGTCGTGACCTCCCCAGGTGAGGAAGCCCTTCTGGCTCAGCCCTTTGATTGTCTAATGGCACCTCTACAACCTACCTCCTCCTGCGAGATTCTGAAGTTGGTTGCTTTGGCCTTATCCTCCCTTCCCTCCCTCATTTCCTCAAGCCCATAGCTTACATCAATCATTACCTTACAGTTGAGTGCTTTTAATTATAAAACACACTCTCCTGCCCCTGCGAGTCCAGCAGGCTCAGCTGTCCAAATGCAGCAGGGGAGGAAATGGGGGAGCTATTCATTGTGATAGGAGCAGACTCAGGAACAGGAATAATGCCCCATTTTGGCATCGCACTCAATATTTCATAGGGCCTGCTTCTTCATGTCCAGGTAACTCATGTTCCTTCCCATTTAAACATGGAAAAATGGAGCTTGGGAGATAGATGGCTCACGAAGTCACAAAACGGGGACAAGCTCTAGAGGCTGCATGTGCTGAGTCCTGGTCCCCTCCACTGTGTCCAGCTTCTCTCCCAGGGCTCAGTCCAGCAAGCACTGTCACAGCACACAGAGTGATGAGGGGTGGCCCACTCCACATCTGTGCTGCTCTGTCTGGGCCATAGGAGACAGTACCCTGCCTCCCCTGTCCTCAGCTCAATCCCCAGCAGTCACCTGACACCTTCTCTCTTCTTGAATCCCTCACTCTTAATTACAGATTACAGCTGATGACCCCTCATGACCACTGAGAAGATGAAGAACGCTGGGCAAAGGAGCTGGTCAACCCTCCCCCTAGGCCACATCCTCTGGACCGCACAAGCTCACAGGGGTCCCGGCTCTCAAGCCCTGATGGCTCCAGACCTGCCTGCTGCCTCCTGTCCCCCCAACACTCCATGAGAGCCCCAAGTTGTCTGGAGCCTCTCAATCATCTCCTCTTCTGCCCCTGGTAGAGCCACTGCCCTAGTTCCACCTCCCCGGTGGAGCCAATATCCTTACTGCCCCTTTGATTTCCCTTTTCTTCTCCTAATTGCCTTCCTCCTTCTCTCTCTCCAACAAGCAATAATCTCCATCACTTTCCTAGGCCTTAAAACTCACTCTTCTGAGACTGGCCCAACTACATTCTCCACCTCCCAGCAACCTGAATGTGCCTTCCCCTAGACCTGAACATGCCCGTGGCCGTGTCTCGCACTTCCTCGTATTGCTGGAATGCCAGGAGGTCTTTGTCTTACCTACTCTACGTTCTGTACCCCAAAGGGCCTAGGGCTTCGATAACTGGCCCCCAACAAAACCAAGGCATCCTCTCCAGTAGCATGATGCCTCAGGGCAGCCATTTCTATCACCCCTGTTCCATCTTTTTGATTTCTGGATTTCTGGGTTAACAAAATTAGGAGAGAAAGGCTGAACTCCTCAGCAACATGGCGGAACTGGTGGTCCAGGAATGTTTACAGTCTTGGTACAAACTCCCCAGAGATAAATGAGGGGGCAATTGTGGCTGGGGGAGGAACTCGGGGTGGCTTTGAAAGCAACTTAAAAGGAGCACAGAACGGCACAGCAGGGTTCCGGGGGCCCTCTGCAGAGGTTTTTTTATTACCTTATTTTGGCTTTGAAATGGAACTGAAAACTTACCTTCGGCTGGCAGGACCCGGCCAGAGTGCAGAAGCATCTCGCCAAGTCCTGGGTCACAGCCACCACCCTACAGGGGTGGAGACAGGAGCCTGAAACATGTGTTTCCCTCAACTCATGGAGTCCACAAGTAGGAAAGCTGCAAAAATGGGGTGCACAGGTATGTGTGGAAGGAGAGCCGGGAGCACCAAATCAATTAGTGAGGCCTGACACCCAGGGCCACTGGCGTCCACCAGGCCCCGACCCGGGGGATTTGGAGAAGTGCTTTTTTTTTTTAAATTGAAGAAAGTGAAAAGAGTAAGAAGGGACATTTTGCATGCAAATGGGCCACTGCCAGAAGAGCCTATTAAAATGTAAAAACTCCACATTCAGCCTGACAAAACGGTGCAAACTGCTGTGTTTGCCAGAGGGCCGGCAATAAAGCTCACAACAAAGGGGCCGGGGGACAATGGCGGGCTGAATGGCCCCTGCCAGCAGGTCCCCCCTCGCGTTGCCATGGGGACCCCACCGGGGCTTACTAAAGGTATTTCCTGAGGAGAAAGGCCGCGCACACAGGCCCAGGCAGCCTGGCTAATCCTGACAGGAAGCCATGGCCATTCAGCAGCCCAGGGGCTTGGGGCCTGGAGTTTTGTTTTGTTTTTATTAAAAAAAGATTTCGGCCTTTTGTGTGTCCCACCTCATCACTGTAATTTACTGCGGAGCCGCCAGCGCTGGCCAAAGTCACAACCCGGGCCCTGCGACCGCCCCAAGACCCCCCCAAAAACAGGTCACCCCCCACCTAGCTCAGCCACAAGACACGTGTAGAACCCCACTTGGGAACCCCAGGCGGAAAGCACTCTCGGCCTGGAGAGCTCCGTGTGGATCTTAAGAGGCAAGGGTCTCTGGGTGCTTAAGGAGCCTCAGAACTGAGTTTGGGGTTGGAGCTTCTGTGCACGTGTTCATCTGATGCCTCCTTCAAATCTGTACTTTTTTCCTCTAGGGATTTTGCCACCTTTCTCCAATGACCGAGGGGCACCAGCACCCCCACCTCCTCCCCACCTGTGCTGGGAGAAGCACTGTAATTACGTGATTAACAAAGGAATGCACCCAAGAGTTGTCTTAAATGAAGCTTCCCTCCTTCCTCTCTCCCCAGCAAAAGTTCTCACCCCATTGTTTACTGATGCATTAAGAACAGAGCTGTAGCGAAAACTCTTACTACACCCATTCGCTCAACCTCCTCCCAACACACCTTGCTTCTCTCCCTCCAATCTAACCAGGAGGAAAGCACTGCTCTGGAAAGAGGGAAGTTCACTCACTCATCCGAGAGGAGCAAAGGTAGCCGCCCTGCAGCTATGGGAGGAGCGCGGTCCACGCTCACAGTTCCTAGAAGTTTGTGTCACCATTTCACATTTGGCACCAGAATCCAGCCTTGGCAGATTCAGGGAAGAGAGCCAATGACACAGCTGGCGGTAGAGACAGAAACTCCTGTGTGACAACTGCCCCCTAGGACACAGTTTAGGGTCAATTAACATTTCCTGAACAACTTGTGAGTGGAAAGAGCCATCCCCAGTGAAGACTGAAAAATGAAAGAGGCTCAACTTATCCATTATGACTTGAACCCACGTCTATCTGTGTTTGCAAAGGCTGTGCTGTTGCATCCAGACCTCCACCAAAAACAAGTTTTGGGCCTGGTATTTTAATAGAACCAAAGAGAGGAAAACATACTATTTTGGAGGCATTAAGACTGTGACTAGGAACTGCCGCGGATACCTTGCGAAGCTTCTAAGGCCATATTGGGTGGGTCCCATTTTGGGAAAATAAGCTGGGGCATCTGCACAATGATAGAAAGCTCCCAGGATCTGGTAAGGACCACTTAGGTAGACTGAAAGTTGGGGGGATCTAAACACTTAGGTTGGGGAGGTCTTCTCCTGCCTTTATTATAAATCACATCCTAAACCCAAAGCAAAGTCCAACTCAAAATCACCTGTGACAGCACGTAAGAACATTTCCACCAAGTTGCTAGCTAAAGTGGTGTGTGTGCGTGTGTGTGTGTAGGGGTCCCACTGCTGCAGGGGAGTTCAGACCCTCCCACTACTGGCCCAGAGCCCAGGCCTCCCAGCCATGTGTCTGCAGCTGTGACCTGTCATGTACTTCCTGGTCTGGGTTCTGTAATGGAAAGATCATTAAGAGCGGGGGAGGGTAAAGAGATGAATCAATGGCAAAGAGGTAACCCTGCAGCTCCCACTCTCCACTGAGCTCTGACCTTAAAGTTCGGTCAGGTTCCTTAAAGAAAAGAATGTATCACCCTCCCCCCACCTCACCCGGCCTGGGCCTCTCGAACAACCTCCCCTCCCCCAAGCTCAGCAGAAATTGTATGGGGAAGGAAACGCGGGCAGCTGGGCAGGGAAAAGTTGCTGCTCCCTAAACTTGCTGATGAATTAGTAGAGGCCTCATCTGTTTCAGGATGTGCCTTCTGGCCCCCCAAGCCTGCCATGGGTGGCTGAGCCCACAGTTCACCTGGACTCTCAGTGCTCCAAACGTCTGCCATCTCCCCCAATCCCATCTCATCCCTGCAAGGGTGGAGCTGGGTCACAGCCCACTCAGAGTGGAGAAAGGAATGGGCTTCATAAAGTTATCTTTTTTCCACCGTAAAGAAATTCTTATGGTTTTACACGATGAGACTGAGACAATGAATAATCCTTTGAAAATGAAAAGGCACAGAATAGTGGATACCAAGGGCCGGAAGAGGGGAGATGGGGGAGTTAGTATTTAACGAGTGGGGCATCAAGGAAGGTAAAAAAGTTCAGGAAATAGATGGTGGTAATGGCTGCACAACAGTGTGAATAAGCTTAGTGCCTCTTAATGCCACAGAGCTGTACACTTAAAAATAGTGAAAATCTACCACAAAGAAATGATGAATATTTAAAGTGATAGATGTGCCAATTACCCTGATTTGGTCATTATATAACGCGTGTGTGGATTAAAACATCATACTGTACCCCACGATTATACATAACCATTATACATCAATTAAAAATTTAAAAATTGGTCAGGCATGGTGGCTGACACCTCTAATTCTAATACTTTGGGAGGCTGAGGTGGGAGGATTACCTGAGTCCAGGAGTTTGAGATCAGCTTGAGCAACAAAGTGAGACCTCATCTCTACCAAAAAATATCCAAAAAAAAATAAAAAACAAAACAAAAAAGCACAAAATTAGCCAGGCATGGTGGCATGTACCTGTAGTCC
Source organism: Callithrix jacchus (assembly GCF_049354715.1). Taxonomy (NCBI): domain Eukaryota; kingdom Metazoa; phylum Chordata; class Mammalia; order Primates; family Cebidae; genus Callithrix; species Callithrix jacchus. The sequence continues at coordinate 39,273,715 of NC_133514.1, forward strand.
CAGATACTCAGGAGGCTGAGGTGGGAGGATCTCTTGAGCCCAGGAGGTCAGGCTGCAGTGAGCTGAGAGTGCAACACTGCACTCCAGCCTGGGTGACAAAGTGAGACCCTGTCTCAAAAAAATAATCAATAAACTTAAAAAAATAAAAATGGTCAATTTTATGTTACATATATTTTACTGCAATGAAAGAATTAGATGGCAATGGTAGGAGGCAGCATTAGTTTATTTTAAATGTTCTTACTTGGCAAAAAAGTTGGTAATCCTTTGTTGGTTCCAAAAATTTGGGGGGAAATTTTGCTGGCCCATGAAATCTAAAAATCTGGGACCAATGGTCTGTTCCATGAATTTCCAGGAGAGCACATACCCAGAGACTGCTTCATTCATATCCCATCCATCCACACACCACATATTCATCCTTCAGTCTCGCTTTTATGCACACAGTATGAATACTGAGCATTTAGTACTCTCAGTTTAAAAAAATTAAAAACATGGGCAGGTGGAGTAGCTCATGCCTCTAATCCCAGCACTTTGGGAGGCCGAGGTGGGTGGATCATGAGGTCAGGAGTTCAAGATCAGCTTGGCCAACATGGTGAAACCCCATCTCTACTAAAAATACAAAAATTAGTTGGTTGTGGTGGCGGGGGCCTGTAATCCCAGCTACTCGGGAGGCTGAGGCAGAGAACTGCTTGAACCTGGGAGGTGGAGGCTGCAGTGAGCTGAGACTGCACCACTGCACTCCAGCCTGGGCAACAGAGAGAGACTCCAGCTTAAAAAAAAAAAAAAAAAAAAAAAAAGCCAGGCATGGTGACTCAAGCCTGTAATCCCAGCACTTTGGAAGGCTGAGGTGGGCAGATCGTGAGGTCAGGAGATTGAGACCATCTGGCTAACATGGTGACACCACATCTCTACTAAAAATACAAAATTAGCTGGGCGTGGTGGCATGTGCCTATAGTCCCAGCTACTCCGGAGGCTGAGGCAGGAGAATCGCTTGAACCCAAGTGGCAGAGGCTGTGGTGAGCCAGGATTGGGACGCTGCACTCCAGCCTAGGCAACAAGGGGAAACTCCATCTCAAAAAAAAACCATGGTTTGGGGATTTTTTTGTTTTGAGACAGGGTCTCACTCTGTAATGCAGGCTGAAGAACAGTGACACAATTTCAGTTTACTACAGCCTCCACCTCCCTGGGTTAAGTGATCCTCCCACCTCAGACCCCAAGTAGCTGGGAGTACAGAAGGTGCCACCACGCCTAATTTTTTTGTAGAGACAAGGTTTTACCATGTTGGCCAGGCTGGTCTTGAATTCCTGACCTAGATGATCTGCCCGTCTGGGCCTTCTAAAGTGCTAAGATTGATTATAGGCGTGAGCCATGGTGCCCAGTCAGTTTCAGATTTTTCTACCTGAGAGGGTGTGGCTCTGTGGTAGCCAGGAAGCTAAAACCTAGTATCTATGCTTAGGGCTCCAGTGACCTGGGGATCTAGAACAATCCTGGGGAAAGAGCCTTACTCTTGGCAAAGTCACTGTTCTCCATGTTCTACTGGAAGAGAGAGAATATACTTTGAGGTCCTTGTAAAACCATTTAGTCCCACAGGTGATGTCACTGGCTGGGCACTACCAGAGAGAGCACCTGAAGAAGCCACTCAGGTGACAGCTGATCACTTATTGTGTGACCTCAGGCAAGTCACCTCCCCTTTCAGGCCTTGGTTTCCTCCACTGTGAAATGAGAAGGCTGACTGGCCGTGTCCCTTCCAGCCCTAACCAATGTCCCCTGTTTCAGCTGGGTCTTGTGAGATGATAGGGGGTATTGCTTGCTGACATCCCTTCCCGTGCCCACTGTGAGCACAGAGCTCCCTCGGATGTGAGGGAAGTGAAGAGTCCTCAACTGAACTGTCTTTCAGAATAAAAGATTCTGTGTTGGTCCCAGGGCTCTGGCCACCAGCACCTTCAATAAATGCTTCTCCTCTTCATCCCTTCTCCATGGCTTGGGGTGCTTCTCGAGAATCTAAGACTGGCAGAAAGCCCAGCTATACTTGGAGGATTCACTTTGTCATCTTTTGATGGTCATGATATATTACCCCAGAACGACTAGGTACATTTTTTAAATGCATTGGGAATTTGGGGGTAGTGAAGAATGGCTAAAATTGTAAAATAAACGTCACCTTCAAGTGCATGTCAGGCATTCATAGCCTTGATTGCACATAGCATATGCAATTGACACTTCATTTTTGGGGGCGATGGAGTCTCACTCTGTTGCCCAGGTTGGAGTGCAGTGGTGGGGTCTCAGCTCACTGCAACCGCTGCCTCCTGGTTCAAGTGATTCTCCTGTCTCAGTCTCTGGAATAGCTGGAAGTACAGGCCCTGCCACCACACCTGGCTAATTTTTTTAAAAATATATTTTTTAGTAGAGACACTCATTATGTTTGCCAGGCTGGTCTTGAACGCCTGACCTCAGGTGATCCGCCTGCCTCAGCCTCCCAAAGTGCTGGGATTACAGGTGAGCCAGTGGCTGGCCACAACTGACACTTGAATCATGACATTCCAAGTTTTGAATGTCTAAAGGAGAACTTCATTCAGGAGTTAGCAAAGGAATCTGATTCTTCTAAGGTTCAAAAGCTAATTCCTAAAACCTAAGGAAAATAAACCTTAATTCTAAAAGTAAACTCTGTAGTTTGACAACAGAGGAGCAGAATTTTCTGAATGCGAGAAAGGACACTTCTGAAGGGCTGGAGCACTGATCAGCATTGTAAAGGCAGCGATAATTGACCAGAAGCTGTGGCAGAGCAGGCCAGCATGCCAGGAAAAGGGTGTCCTTCCTTCCTAGGAAAGCTCTTAGATCACTTCCCTGTCCCACTCCTTCTCCTCCCTCATGCCTCCAAGGCAAAGGGACTCAGCCCTTTCCCACCTATTTTGTCTTTCTTCTCCTAGACTCTGACATTCCATCCTCCTCACCCAGGACAGGGATTAGAGTTTAGATAACCTGAGACTTGGCTCCACCATTTATTAGCTATTGTACCTTGGCAAGTTTTTGCTTGTTTTACCTCTGTCAGCCAGTTTTCTAAACTGTTAAATGGAAATAGTGTCTGACAGACTTTCTTGGGATGAGAATTAATTGATACAAGATATTCTCAAAGTGTGGTCCCTGGACTGGTAGCATCAGCATTCCTTGGAACTTGTTAGAACTGTCAAGCTTGGGCATTTTCATAACCCCTCCAGGTGACACTGAGCCATGGAAACCTGGGGCCACTGCATGAGATACTCAATACATGATAGAAATAACTATTTCTCGGCCAGGTGCGGTGGCTCACGCCTATAATCCCAGCACTTTGGGAGGCTGAGGCGGGTGGATCACGAGGTCAAGAGATCGAGACCAACCTGGTCAATAAGGTGAAACCCCGTCTCTACTAAAAATATAAAAATTAGCTGGGCATGGTGGTGTGCGCCTGTAGTCCCAGCTACTCGGGAGACTGAGGCAGGAGAATTGCTTGAACCCAGGAGGCAGAGGTTGCGGTGAGCTGAGATCGTGCCATTGCACTCCAGTCTGGGTAACAAGAGCGAAACTCCGTCTCAAAAAAAAAAAAAGAAATAACGATTTCTCACCTATCTTCCTTACCTTCCTATTGAAAAAGGTTCTCTTCCTTGCATTTCCTTTTTAAAGCTAGAAATATTAGGTATCTTAAAAAAAAAAAAGAAAGAAAATGAATTGTTACTTACCTGTGAATTTACTTATTCAAGAAATATAAACTGGCTGGGCGTGGTGGCTCACGCCTGTAATCCCAGCACTTTCAGAGGCTGAGGCAGGTGGATCACGAGGTCAAGAGATCGAGACCATCCTGGCCAAAGTGGTGAGACCTTGTCTCTACTAAAAATACAAAAATTAGCTGGGTGTGGTGGCACATGCCTGTAGTCTCAGCTACTTGTGAGGCTGAGGGAGGAGAATCGCTTGAACCCGGGAGGTGGAGGTTGGTTGCAGTGAGCTGAGATTGCGCCACTGCACTGCAGCCTGGCTACAGAGCGAAACTCTGTCTCCCAAAAAAAAAAAAAAAAGTATTAATTGAGCAGATAATATGTAACGGACGGACGGACGGACACACACACACACACACACACACACACACACACACACACGCATTGTAGCCCCAACAAATGATGATCAATCTGTCCCCTCACTTTGGAAAAAAAACCATCACCAGTGGGTTTTTAAAAATTATTATTATTTTTTGAGACAGGGTTTCACTCTGTCACCTAGGCTGGAGTGCACTGTCACGATCACAGCTCACTGCAGCCTCGACCTCCTGGGCTCAGGTGATTCTCCACCCTGTCTTCCAGCAGCTGGGACTGTAGGTGCCCACCAACATGCTCAGCTATTTTTTGTGGAGTCAGGGTTTTGCCATGTTGCCCAGGCTGGTCTCAAACTCCTGGGCTCAAGCGATCTGTACACTTTGGCCTTGAAAAATGCTGGGATTATAAGCATGAGTCACCATGCCTGGCCTTAAAAAAAATTGTTTTTTAATTAGTATAAATGTAGGAGCTACATGGATATATTGGGTATATATATTATTTTAAAATAAAATTATTATTTTAAAATTACCTGTTAACTAATTTCTCATCCCTCACCCCACCTTCCCCCACCTGTGGTTTCTGATGTCCTCATAACCTGGATTTTGTGTGCTTATATGACACTTCTTAAATGAGTCATTTATTGTGTTTGCATATGTCTTTAACACTGGCCAGTGCTGGACCTAACCTGTGGTGAGAGGGTGGAGAACAGCATTTGTCCTAGGCCCCGAATACAAGCATTCAAGCGGGGCCTCCAAGACTTTTGATGTTTTTCCTCTCGAAGTCAATGAACAGAACTGGAAGAAAAGCCCAACGACTTTCAGTAGATCTGCATTCTGCTCTTGGGGCATTGCAGGTAGTCCACACCTCGGATTTAATACACACTTTACAAACTGTGTAGCTCTTCTGTGCCTGGCCCAAGTGTGAGTGAAATCCTGTCTCAACTGCATTGTAATATATATATATTTTTTGCTTAAAACATTAATTTGTTCAACACTAAGATAAACAAAATTTCAGAACTCCCTACTGTTTTTGCATTTCCTCATTATTTATATATTTTACCTTTTGAGACAGGATCTCACTCTGTTCCCCAGGCTGGAGTGCAGTGGCACAATCTCAGCTCACTGCAACCTCTACCTCAGGCTCAGGTGATCCTCCTGCCTCAGCCTCCTGAGTAGCTGGGACTGCAGGCGCCCACCACCACATCCAGCTAATTTTTTTTTGGTAGAGGAGTTTACGCCATGTTGCCCAAGCAGGTCTCCTGAGCTCACTCTATCTACCCACCTCAGCCTCCCAAAGTTCTGGGATTACAGGGGTGAGCTGCCATGCCTGGCCCTTCTTATTTAAAAAATACACTACCGGCCTGGTGCTGTGGCTCAGGCCTGTAATCCCAGAACTTTGGGAAGCCGAGGTGGGCAGATCACCTGAGGTCAAGAGATCGAGACCAGTCTGGCCAATGTGGTGAAACCCCACCTCTACTAAAAATACAAAAATTAACGGGCGTGGTGGCGTGTGCCTATAATTCCAGCTACTCAGGAGGCTGAGGCAGGAGAATTGCTTGAACCTGGGAGGTGGAGGTTGCAGTGAGCTGAGATAGAGCCATTACACTCCAGCCTGGGTGACAGAGCAAGACTTCGTCTCAAAAAAACAAAAAGAAAACCCACTAGTAACCTCAAAAAAAATGTTAATGCTTCAGCCTCTAAAACTTTTGATATGTTTAATTCCACCATCAGACATTGTCGGACAATAACCATATTAGAAGCAGTCTAGTTTATGTGTCCAGGCAATACCCATGCCATACATTCTAGGCTAACTGTGACTTATGAAGAAAACTCAGGTGTGGGATCTAACATGCTGGCAACCTCTGATCCTAGACCTTCTCCAAGTAGGTCTCTGGCAACAGTGAAAATGGCAGCATCAATGGGGATTTTGTTCCACCGATTATTCTAGGCTAAGGGACCTTGTTCATTAAGGCAGCTCACAGACCTGTTACTGTGTAACCTCCCTACAGAATGCCACAAGAGACATTACTGCACACACACACACACACACACACACACACACACACAACCCAACAAAGAAAGGGGACACCAGACTCCTGTGAGACAAAGGGGACTGAGTCAGCAATGTTTACCTTGAGAAGTTGGTCCACATGGATTTTGTGGGGAAACCCAATTTGATATAGAAACTTAGTGCAATACAACAGGGGAAAAAAATACTGTAGTCTGAACCACCTGAGTTTAAATCCTAGTTCTACCCCTCACACACTATATAAACTTAGATAGGTTACTTAACCCCCCAAAACCTCAGTTTAGTCATCTGATTACGGTCATAAAACCTATGTCTGTGGAATCATTGTAAAAATGGGAAAATGTCAAGCATGCAGAGTGTGGTGACGATATTTATTATTATTATTACTTTGGAGACAGAGCCTTGCTCTGTTGCCCAGATTGGAGTGCAATGGTGCAATCTCAGCTTACTGCAACCTCCACTTCCCAGGTTTAAGCGATTCTCTTGCCTCAGCCTCCTGAGTAGCTGGGACTACAGGTGGCCACCACCACGACTGACTAATTTTTGTATTTTTAGTAGAGACGGGGTTTTGCCATGTTTCCAAGGCTGGTCTTGAACTTCTCACCTCAAGTGCTCTTCCTGCTTCAGTCTCCCAAAGTGCTGGGATTACAGGTGTGAGCCACGGTGCCTGGCTGGTATTTATTATTATTTTAAAAGACACTTAACAGACAAGCTTGTAATCCCAGCACTTTGGAAGGCTGAGGCAGGCAGATCACAAGGTCAAGAGATCATGACCATCCTGGCCAACATGATGAAAACCTGTCTCTACTAAAAATACAAAAATTAGCTGGGTGTGGTGGCATGTGCCTGTAGTCCCAGTTGCAGGGAGGCGAGGCAGGAGAATCACTTGAACCCAGGAGGCAGAGGCTGCAGTCAGCTGAGATCACGCCACTGCACTCCAGCCTGGTGACAGAGCAAGACTCTATCTCAAAAAAAAAAAAAAGCAAAAAATACAAACAAAGAAAAAAAGGCATTTACTAGTATAATCTTTTGGGGGCAATTTGGTATAGTGATATAATAGTGATATAATCAAAACTTAAAAAAAATGTAACTATCCTTGGATACATGGACAGATTTTATTTGTAAGAGTACGTTCTATTGAATGCAAAGTATTGAAAATAACCTAAATGCCCAAATGTAAAGGACTGGATAATTTTTTTTATACCCACACAATGGAATATTATGTAGTTCTTAAGCATTATGAAATATATTCTTGGTATGGCTACAAATGCTGACATCAGTTACAAAACATACATACAGCATAAATCCCAATTCTAAAAAGTCAGATTTAGATAAATGCAAGAAAAAAGTCTAAAATAATAAATTCCATTAACAGTGATTAGTTTTGCATGGTAGAAATATAGGAGTTTTCCTTTTCCTCTTTATAAGTCTGAATTTTCTAACGTTTGAAAGATGAACCCAGACTACATATCAAGCACCATTTTTTTCCTGAGACAGAATTTTGCTCTTTTGCCCAGGCTGGAGTGAAGTGGTGCCATCTCAGCTTGCTCTGTCTCCCAGGTTCAAGCCATTTTCCTGCCTCAGCCTCCCAAGTAGAGGTGCTTGCCACCACATCAAGCCCAGCTAATTTTTATATTTTTAGTAGAGATGGGGTTTTGCCATGTTGGCCAGGCTGGTCTTGAACTCCTGATCTTGGGTGATCCACCTGCCTGGGCTTCCCAAAGTGCTGGAATTACAGTCATGAGCCACCACACCCAGCCTAAACACTAATGTTTTAAAAAAGAGAGATAAAGATATACTTGCTGACTATACAGAACTTTGCTCTAGTGGAATAAACAGACATGTATTAAAAACTCCACATAATGTGAGGCAGAGTAAAATAAGTGTTAGAATATAAGTTAAAAAGCAGCCAGGTGCAATGGCTCACGCCTGTAATCCCAACAGTTTAGGGGACTGAGGCCAGAGGGTTGCTTGACATCAGCAGTTCGAGACCAGCCTGGGCAACGGTGTGAGACCCACTCTCTAAGATAACTTGAAGTTCAAGACCAGCCTGGGCAACGGAGTGAGACTCACTCTCTAAGATAACTTGAAGTTCAAGACCAGCCTGGCCAGGATGATGAAACCCTGGCTCTACCAATATATATATATATATTTTAGAAAAAAAATTATCAGGGCATGGTGGCACACACCTATAGTCTCAGCTACTCGGAAGCCTGAAGGAGGAGAATCACTAGAACCTGGGAGGCGGAGGCTGCAGTGAGCCATGATTTCGCCATTGTACTCCAGCCTGGGCGACAGAGTAAGACTATGTCTCAATAAATAAATAAATACATACATAAAAAATAGAAAAGAAAAAATGAGGTGATTAATTTGGAGATAGGGGAAGGCTTCAAAAGGGAGGTAGCCCTTAAGTTAAGCCTTAATTGAAACCCAAGCTAAGATTTGAGCAGGAATTATAAAAAGTGAAAAGGAAGAAAAGGAATGGAACAGACATTTACAGCTAAGGGACCAGGATAAACAATATATAACGTATATGTTGTATTTATGGAAAAAGGAAGAAATTTGCTTGACTGGATGAATGAATAAATGAGTGAGTGAAAAAAATCGGTGACTGAATGGACCGTGAGCCAGGAGCTAGTTTTTCCTCCTACAGAAAAGTGAGGAAGGGCCAAGCTCTGAATTCAATGTTCAGTGTTGGTTAACTCTTTGAAACCTCAGTGTTGCTGTTTCTGACCTCTTTCCCTGCCCAAGCTCATAACTACTAAGTCCAGTATTTGCAAAACTTGACCCTCTCCCCACTTCAGGCTCCCTTTGTCTCCATGTCCAGGGCCTGGGAACACAAATGGCACAGCCCCCACCCCACCATCCTCCTGCTTTTACATAACCCATTCCAGGAGGCTCAGCCACACCACAACATATGAAAGAGAGTGGGGAGTTTCAAGTTCTGCCAGGGTGGATCTTTCTCAGCGCCTGAAACCAACTAAATAGATCCGTCACCCCACAGCCCCTAGTTTGCAGGGCACAAATCCTTTACATGAAGGCAGTGGGCACCTCATTTGGCAAGCAGAAAGGCAAGAGTTGTTGTGAGCCAAGAAACAGGAGAAGGGAGGGAACTCTGAGGGCCGAAGTTCAACGTCTCTTGGTGCCACACTGGCAACGCTAGGAGGCAACAGGCCCGCTACCAGGGAGGAGAGGTTTGGGCAATCGGCCCTGCTACTTGGCTGCCACCAGCTGGAAGTCAGAGCAAACCCAAGGCCAGAAGTGGCCCAGACTCCGGCAGGCTTCTCCTAGGAGGAAACAGTTTGGGATTTAGCCTAGGCCTTTGAGATCCAGGTAGGGCAGTAAGCTTTCAGCTTAATCACTTAGGGTGCAGTGGGGCTAGGGAGTAGGGTGGGTGGGGAGAAGCAGTGCCTGCAAGTCTGTGAACAAGCTGGACTCAGGAGGAAGGCCTGGGCTACCCCATTCAGGAGCCCAGGAGGATGAGAGCAGCTGGACTTCCCCGGTCAGCAGGGAAACAGTTGTCTCATTTCCAAGCTTCACGGAAGGAAGAAAGAGGCAAAGGCGGTGTCTACAGGGTGAGCTGGAGCCCCCAGTGGCCCTGGAGGAACGAGGTATTGTGAAAACAGGGCCAGCTGCTGGTCAGGCTCCCTGACCCCAGACCTCGCCCTCTAGGATAATGACTCCCCAGCACTCACTTCTCCTAGGGCCATCCATCACCGCCCAGACACAAGCCATCACTCACTGCTTCTGCCTGGCCCAGAGCAAACACCCCACCGGGCTGGGGCCACAGGCTCCCAAAGAATCCCTGACACCGCCTCTCCAGTTCCTGCTGACCCGACTCCAGGTAGTCACAGAAACCAGGTGATGGAAACTAGACAGCGTCTTTGTTTGGGAGCCCTCCCTTCCCCCACTGGCAGCGAGTTTTCTGGACAGCCATTTGTTCTTCCCTGAGAAATTCCTCCTGCCTGACTTCAGGGAGTGGGCCTGGCAGAGACAGAGTGGAAAATCAGTGAAGCTAATGGTGTAGCAATGCAGAAGCTGGAGCCAAGAACACAGCCTCGGAGTGGCTTTGCTGCGCTCGCCCCAGCTTGGTTAAGAGAGCCAGCCACGTGAGCGTCCTCACATTCTCTCACAGGCCGAGGGCTGGGTCCTCCCTGTCTGGCTCTAAACACTTGCAAACATCCCTTCCAAGGCATTGGAACCACCTCTCCAGGGGAAGTGGGACAGAGCTGATCCTCTGGAGAAAGCTGTTAGCTTAGCACCTTGCAGATTTCTAGAGGCCTAAATCCTCCACCCTTGTTCTCAAGTGGGTCATCTGATATCACCTTTTGCTCCATGGAATTCCACTCACCTTCCAGCAGGGGATGAAGAAACTCCTCTTACCATCCAGTGTGAATGAGAAGCAAACAAGTTCTTTTCACCTGAAGAAATTCTGCTGGAGATGGGGTGGGAGTAGGGGAGGGTCCTGCCTGTGTCCAAGGGCAGCCTTGGGACACTGGACCAGTGTAGATGCTAGACTGGTGGCGGGACAGAGGGTGTCCCACTACCGAACATGTAGTACCTATTTGAGACCCTCCCTGCAGCTAGGCTGAAATGCACACCCCTTTGGGCCAAAGGCAGCTGCAGATGCCCAGGGATGCATGAGCTGCAAGGGCCCTGTGATTTGAGGTTTGGCAATGGCTCTGGCACCACGCACAGCCTCTCCCCCATAGGTGCAGATTTCTGCAAAACAGAGACAAAGCCCTGCTTTGTGGTACACACAGGGCATCCAGGGGGCTTGAGGCCAGAAATGGAAATGTGCGGTTTTTCCATTAAGTACAACCTCTCCCCCCTCTAACAGGCCACCAGACTCCTTCAAATCTGGGTGGGTGGGAGGAGCTGTAAAACCCAGCCATTAAATCGCTTATGAGCTGCAGGTTTTCTGAGCACAGAGGGAAGTGCAGGGGGCCTGGGGTGTTTAACCTACAGTACTGCTGAAAAGGGGGCAGGACCCCCAAGGAGTGTGGCACTCATGCGCTGGCTTTCCCCACCGAGACTTATTGCAAAAGATGGACAATTGCACCCTCCTCAAGCTCGGAAAGTTGGTGCTTATCATCTGAAACCGGCTTCAGTCTTTCCACACAACTCCCTCACCTCTCTCAGAGCCTGATCTGAAACAAGCTGAGGCTGTGTAAGATCCCAAACCAGAGGAGGGGAAGGAGAGGGAGAGGGGAGGGAGGCTGGTTTTCCTGGAACCCTTATTAAATCAACTTTCCAAGGACAGCCAGAAACTCCAGGCCCTCCCCAATCCCTCAGGAGCACTAGCAGACTGTGCTCGGTGGGGAGGGGCTCCTGACACACACACACACACACACACTCACACACACACACACACGCGCACACAATTACATTCACAGCAAGGCCTTTCAAATGGGGAAAACTCAGCATGAACAGGGTTTTGGGTGGTTTGCTGTCACCTTTTGGACAGAGATTTATATGTAGATTGTAATGTGTTTTTTCTTTTTTTAAAGACAGGGTCTCTGTCATCCAAGCTGCAGTGCAGTGGCTTGATTATAGCTCATTGCAGCCCCAAGTCCTGGGTTCAACCAATTCTCCCATCTCAGCCTCCTGAACACCTAGGACTGCTGATGTGTGCCATGTTACCCAGCTAATTTTTTTTTAAGAGACAGAGTCTCGTTCGGTTGCCCAGCAATAGCGCAATCTCAGTTCACTGCAACCTGTGCATCCCAGGTTCTCGCAATTCCCTGCCTCAGCCTCCCGAGTATCTGGGACTACAGGCACACGCCACTACGCTTGGCTAATTTTTTTTATTTTAGTAGAGACGGGGTTTCACCATGTGGTCCAGGCTGGTCTGGAACTCCTAAGCTCAGGCCATCCACCTGACTCGTCCTCCCAAAGTGCTAGTATTACAGGTGTGAGCCACTGCGCCCGGCCTACCCAGCCAATTTAAAAAATTTTTAGCCTGGTCTGGAACTCCTTCCATTGATTGATTCATGCAATCAATCCTCCTGCCCTGGCCTCCCAAAGTGCTGGGATTAAAGGTGTAAGCCACTGTGCTCAACCTATTTTTTTTTTTAAACAATAGCAACATTATTATTTAATAATCAGCAGGCCCAAGACTATGCAATATTCTTGACGCTGACAAGGTTCCTTACGGCTTACAAAGCATGAAGCCAGATCTCCCCCTAAGACGTCCGGGGCCCAGCAGTTCTCTGTTCTGTCACAAAGCTCATGAGAGACAGGCTATGTAAAAGCACCACACTCACGTTAAGACAGGTGCTTACTCCACCAAGCAGAGATCTGGGGCTTGTTCTCCAAGTGCAGAGGCTTTCTGCTGCTGTGTCCCATGAAACAACATGCCCCTCGCCATGTGCTGTCTCCCCTAGAGTCTCTGGAAAAGGGACCCGCAACTGCCACTGACTGCTCATGGCCTATGGAGCAGGCAATGTCCTGTGAGTTCTGCAGACATTCTCATCTGATATTCACAATGACCTTAAAATGAGCACACATTCATTATCAATGTATTTTACAGAAAGGCACAAAGAAGAACTTTTCCAAGAGCCAAGAATCTGTAAGGTGGGGAGCCAAAATCAAAACCAGGGCAGTCCCAAGGAAAATGTGTGCCCACACAGGCCTGCACATGAAGGTTCACAGTAGTTGAATAACAGCCAGAATTCTTAATGACCCAAATACAGGTGACCCAAACAAATAGGGGCCTGACTACAAAGGTGCTTGAGGGAAATTTTTGGGTGTGATAAAAATGTTTCATCTTTTGATTGGGGTAATAGTTACACGGGGTGTAGACATTTATCAAAACACGTCAAACTATGCACTTCAAACAGTTGCATTTTACAGTGGGTATTAAGTTATACCTAAATTAAGTTGGTTTGGCCAGGTCCGGTGGCTCACACCTATAGTTCCAACACTTAGGGAGGACAAGGTGGGCGGATCACTTGAGGTCAGGAGTTCAAGGCCAGCCTGGCCAACATGGCAAAACCCATCTCTTCTAAAACTATAAAAATTAGCCAGGCATAGTGGCCGGCGCCTTTAATCCCAGCTACTTAGGAGGCTGAGGCAGATGAATCGCTTGAACCCAGGAGGCAGAGTTTACAGGGAACCAAGATCATGACATTGTACTCTAGCATGGGCAACAGAGCAAAACTCTCTCTCAAAGAAAAAACAACCCCCCTCCCCGCAACACACACACACTCAGCTTTTTTTAGAGATAGGGTCTTGCTCTGTCACCCAGGCTAGAATGCAGTGGAGCAATCACAACTCACTACAGCTTTAAACTCCTGAGCTAAAGTGATCCTCTTGCCTCAGCCTCCTGAAGAGCTGGGACTAGTATCATGTACCACCATAACCAGCTATTTTTTTTATTTCTTGTAGAGATGAGGTCTTGCTATGCTGCCCGGGTTGATCTTTTTTTTTTTTTTTTGAGACGGACTTTCACTCTTGTTACCCAGGCTGGAGTACAATGGCACAATCTCAGCTCACCGCAAGCTCTGCCTCTTGTGTTCAAGCAATTCTCCTGCTTCAGCCTCCCGAGTAGCTGGGACTATAGGTGTGCGCCACCCTGCCCAGCTAATTTTTGTATTTTCAGTAGAGATGGGGTTTCACCATGTTGACCAGGATGGTCTTGATCTCTTAGCCTCGTGATCCACCCGTCTCAGCCTCTCAAAGTGCTGGGATTATAGGCATGAGCCACTGTGCCCAGCCCAGGTTGATCTTAAACTCCTGGGCTCAAGTGATCCTCTTGCCTCTGCCTTCCAAAGTACTGGCATTACAGGTGTGAGCCGCTGTGCCTTGGCCAATTAAGTTGATTTTTTTAAAATGGTCACTTAATGTCAGTCTTCCTGGGTACATGGCCTCCTAAGAGCCCCATCCACCTCTCCTACTCCCTGTCTTCTGTTCACTGGGCCTGTGCTTCGTCCTCATCAAGACCTTCAGCCTCCAGGTTCCAGCCTCCACCCTGCCTCTGGTTCCTGTCCCAGCAGCTTCCGTGACCCCCTCCTCTACTAGCACTGCCATCCTGGCCCTAAAGTTCCTTATCCGCATCCCATCGGACTGGCTCACAAGCAGCCAGGCCCAAGATCCACACCTCCCTTCTTGGGCTGCAGAAAAAAAAAAACCAAAACAAATTAAAGAAAAAAAAAAGAAAGTACTTTAGGGTCCATCATAAATTCACATTCTCAAACCTCAACCAGGTCCTCACTGTTCTTAGACTCCTTTCCCGCTGTATACAATTGGCGGATTCAAATCTCTACTCCCCTCAAACCTCCCACTCTGACTCACTCCCTTTACATTTTCATCTCATCTTTGTCTCCAGTCGCCCACAGTTGACACCCAACCTACTTAAACACACAGATGCTACTCCTTTAGTGTCTTTCCTACTATTTCCTTCCTTTATCATCTCCCAGTCCCCACCCTGGTCAGTACCCGCACTTCCTCTAGCTAGGCACTCAAAAGAACCTTCAACCTCATCCTCCTGGCAGTAGCAGTGGCAGCGGTAACAACTACTAACATCTTACATAACCCTTTAGTATTTGTCTCTGTTTTACAGATGAGCAAACTGTGGTGTACCATGTTTGAGTAGTTTGTTGAAGTAAATAATGCAGCCATCAGATGGCAGAGCAGGGCGCAAACACAGGTGCACCTCACTCTCCTCCCAGCCATCCACACTGAGCTGCCAAATTAACTTTCTGAAAGCTGATCGTGTCACTACTTGCTCAAAACTTTTCAAGTTTCCCAGCATCTGCCCAATTAAGCCTAGTTTTCTTTGTTTTTTTTTTGAGACAGAGTCTCACCCTGTTACCCAGGTTAGAGTGAAGTGGTGTGATCATAGCTCACTGCAACCGCCACCTTCCAGGCTCAAAGTGATCCTCCTATCTCAGCCTCCCTAGTAGATGGGACTACAGGCATGTGCCACCACACCTGGCTAATTTTTCTATTTTTTTATAGACACTATGTTGCCCAGGCTGGTCTCAAATTTCTTGGCTCAAGCAATCCTCCTGCCTCAGCCTCCCAGAGTACTGGGATTACAAGCGTAACCCACGCCTGGCCTAAGTATAGTTTCCTTAGCAGGGCATTAAGCCTCCTATATGCTAACTCAATCCAATTTTTCCAGGTTTTGCTTCTCAGAACTTCCTACTCACCAGGCAAACCATTCTCCATAAACCATATACGTGCTACCTCTGAACACTCATGCTGTTCCACCTGGAAGGCCCTTCATTTTCCCCTTCCAAACTCAAGCCCATGTCAGGTGCTCTCTGCTCCCCTCTTCCTCTGCATTTCTACCACTTTTGGTTGTAACTCCACTGCGTGGTTTAAACAGTCTGCTTTGTGTTACTTTATACCTGTACTTCCTGTCCCCTTCCGACCATAAACTCCCTGTGGGCAGACAGTCTCTCCCACTTTGGGTCTCTACCATGCTCCAGCTCAGATCTTGCCTTCAGTTCTGTTACTGACAGCAACATGAATGTGCCTGCTCTAACCACTGCACCTTCTAGAAAGTCTCACACAACTTTCCCTGTTCCCTCCCCAACTCCACCTAGGGACACATAGTCTCACCCATCACTCATTATTCAAACGGGTCCCTGACTAGCTCAATGGCAGCCTTTTGCACTCCCAACCTTCCACCCACTGCATGTCAATCTTCTCTGTATGACCAGCCACAGAGTCACAAACCACACTATCCTCTGGCAGCAGAAATGCCCATTTATTAGTTCTCAAAGTCCCTTGAAAGCCACCAGGTATGCTGTACCTGCAATCTCCAAGACCCTTTTCACAGGTTACACAAATCCCATGAATGCTCAGGAAAGTTCTTCCTGTTACAGATGATGGCTCCAAATTTCTAATACGCCATAGGTCTCTACACCCCATTACACTTCCTTGGTCTCAATCACTTTAAAATCCCTCAAACAGTACCTATCCAAAGCAAACTGCTCAGCAGGCTCCCAAACAGAGCCTGTGAGACAGTTAAGGATTGGAAAATGCAGGCATGCAGCCATGACTGCCAATCGTTGTAGAAGATGTGCCTTTTTTTCACCCAGGTTGGAGCACAGTAGTGCAATCACAGCTCATACAGCCTCAACTCTTAGGATCATGTGATCTTCCCGTCTCAGTCTCCCTGAGTGGCAAGTAGCTGGGACTAGCGGCGTGCATCACCATACCCAGTTAACTTCTTTTTTGTAGAGACAGGGTCTCTCTATGTTGCCTAGGCTGGTCTTGAACTCCTGGCCTCAAGTGATCCTTTTGCCTTGGTCTCGCAAAGGGCTGGGATTACGTGTGTGACCCCACCATGCCTAGAGAAGATGTGGCTTTGGAACGATTTTCTAGAAGCCAGAGGTCTTTAGCAAGCTCCCATCTCCTATACCAACCCCTCTACTCTGACCCAAGTTCTACCCCCAAATTCAAAGGTCATTCTCTCCCCACTGCACCACCCAGCTGCATTTTCTACATCACCTAAGTTAAAGAGTGACACTAGGATCCCAATCAGATATTCTTTCTTCAGAAAGAGAAAAGCATAAATAACCCCCAAACACATCACCTCCGGTAAATGGATGTCACCAGCCTTCACAACCTCTGATGAAGTCAGTTATGTTTATAACCAGGCCAGAACCAGCTCAGGTATTTTGAGAGTCTCCCCTACAGGAAGGGAGCCCTTTGTTCCACCTGGGAAGCAGCCTTCTTCCCTGCTGACCACATTATCTCCAACCATAACACCTCCCTCCCAGCCCACACTGTTCCCGTGGCCCAGGAGTCCAGGCTGCCCCCCGCCAGCACCTTACCTTGTTCAGGCAAGGTCGGGGCCGGCCTAGCAGTGCAGAGTGTGGCTGTGACCAGCACAGCCCAGAAGAGGAGGCACTTCCAGCTCCACATCCCAGTTCTGCAATTAGAGGTTAGTGACAAGGCTCCACACCTCCATGGATACTCCACCGTGAGCTCGATCCTCCTTTTCAAGCTGACCCTGGGGAAAGAAAAAAACCCCAAAGTTAGGAGGGTTTGGGTAGGGGAGGGGCAAGAAGAAACAGAAGGTAAAGCATGCCATGTGGTGGCTGCTTCAAGCATGGACTTACTCCTTAAGGTCTCCAGAAGAAAACTGTGACCCTACCCAAACAAGGAATTAGAGGTTATAGGTTCTGGCCGGTACAGTGGTACACCCTGTAATCCCAGCACTTTGGGAGGCTGAGGCAGGAGAATCACTTGAGGTCAGGAGTTCGAGACCAGTCTTGCCATGGCAAAACCCCATCTCTACTAAAAATACAAAAATTAGCCAGGCATGCCTGTAGTCCCAGTTACTTGGGGGGTGCTGAGGCAGGAGAAATCACTTGGAACTGGGAGGCGAAGGTTGCAGTGAGCTAAGATTGCGCCACTGTACTCCAACCTGGGCAACAGAGCAAGACTCTGTCTCAAAAAAAGAGGTGATAGATCTTAATTGGACAAAGGGATGCTTTAGTTCAATTCTACAGTTATGTTTCGAGTGCAGATTATCTGCAAGTCCAGGAATACCAACATAAGGTTTTCCTGTAAGCTTCAAGGTAGTGTGTGTTACAAAGTGAATGGTCTCACCAAAGTCCCAAACAGTTCTGCCCCTTTGTGGGAAACAGCTTTACAAAGTGTGCTACAATGGCAGGGGGCTTGAGCATGCTGGGCTCCCCCAGCATAAGACTTCACTCTGTCTAAGCCAAGATTGCAGCACTGCACTCCAAGCTAGGTGATAGAGCGAGACTCTTGTCTCTAAAAATTAAAAAAAAAAAAAGACCATCCATCTAGGGCCAACCAGTCCCTCTGGTGAGAAATAAGGGGTGGCGGGGAATCGTGGAACAAGCTAAGGACTAGGAAATAGAAGCCAAGTACAGAGATAACTAGTTAGTAACTGCTGGACTCCATGCTGAACTCCCCGACCTGTGCAAAGAAGCAGCTGAAATAAATGACCTTGTGGGTACTTTCTCTTTGTCTCTAAAATTGTATGAATCACATCCGTAGTTCTACCAGCCTCCCTCGCAGAGAGAACAAAACCCTCACCAACTACTTACAAAGAGCCTCAGAGCGAGGAGGGAGCCAGTTCTCCCTGATGCTGGAAGGTGACAAGTGATGTCTGACGGATATAAGGCCAGAAGTTGCAGGGGGCAAGAGGGCCTGGGAGGTCCCACTGCGCAATCAAGGGCTCTTGCAAGCACGAGTCAAAGATGGCTCACACTGGCCCCAGTTAAAAGAACAGAATCTGCAGCCCTTTACCCTTCTCTGGTCTGTAGTGGTAAATTTTAAAACTCCCCAGGGTCTTAAAGAACGGATCATAGCTGTTAACATTTACCAAGTGACAAGACTTTCTGAGCACTGTCAGGGCTATGTGGGGGTGACCATCTCTGTCTTCCAGGTGGCTTCTGTCCTAAATGCTCCAGGGAGCCATCCAAGTTATTCAGAGAATCCACTTCCCCGGAACATGCCCTAATGTGGTACTTCAGCCCTGCCTCCCCGGGGCCAGGCAGGGCCCCTCACGAGTGAGTCAGTGCTGGCTGGCAGAAAAGCCCCTGGATTCTTGGCTTCATTCACATGTGCTTGGCCAGCAGGATACGCATGCCATACCACTAGCTCCCTCCCAAGGCTTACTGAAATGTTTTAATGATTGCAAATCAAAAAAGAAGTAAGCATTTCTCTTTCATTTTACTAAATTTAGGAAAGGAACTAGAAAAGACAAAATGAATGAATACTGAACCCCCTATGTAACAAGGATGCCCTGGGTAGAATTAACTTAGAACTATAAAGCTTCATTTATTCCTCACTAGAAACTTATGGGGGATAGGAATTATGATTCCTTTTAAGCAATGGAGAAACTGAGGCTCAAAGAGGTTAAGTACTTTACCCAAGGAAATGTAGCTAGCATGTAATAGTGCCTTGAGGCTTTTGGATATTAGAGGACAGTAAATAAGGGGGTTTTGAATGTTAGAGGAGGAAGTAAATAAGGGGTTGACCAAACCTGATTCTATCTGATGCAAACTCAATTTCTCCAAACCAAGTAGATAAGGGCAAATCCAAGGTATCTCCGGTAACAAGAGAGCCTTGATTTTCAATTCCGTTGATCAAAAGAAAGACCCTTGTGCCAGGGCACAGAGGCTCACACCTGTAATCCCAACACTTTGGGAGGCTGAGGCGGGTGGATCACCTGAGGTCGGGAGTTCGAGATCAGCCTGGCCAACATGGTGAAATTCTGTCTCTACTGAAAATACAAAAATTAAGTGAGTGTGGTGGCACGTGCCTGTAATCCCAGCGACTCAGGAGGCTGAGGCACGAGGACTGCTTGAACCCAGGAGGTGGAGGTTGCAATCAGCTGAGATTGCATCACTGCACTCCAAAGGAGTGCAATAACTCAAAACTAACTAACTCTAACTAAATAAATAAAAGAAAGACCCTTGGAAGCAGACCACAGATGGGCCATCTACGACACTGCATGGGGCACATTCACAGATCTGGGATAGAAGCAGTACTTGCTGGAGGATATGCCTAAAGCCACATTCCACATCTTACTACATCCCAAAGATATACTTGATGCAGGCCTGTCACCCAGAAACGCATACCTGACCAAGAAAACCCAGGTCCCATGGTAACTGCCAGAGTACTGAACGAGTTCTCAGATTCCAACAGGAAAGAGTGGTGTCATGTTGAGATGGTTAAGGTTGCTTCCACTCGGCCACTCTGTCCCCAGAAAAGCCTGCCGCCTCCTCCCAGGTGTGGGCTGGCTGCAGACCGCCCCTCTCAGCTCCCTGGTCAATGCACTTCAAATTCATCTGCCAGCTTCCCTCTTGTTCTTTCCCAAAAAAGGTGCAAAAGTCTCTTCCTCTCCTACTCCTCTGGCTCTCACATTTGACATCTGTAAAACAAGGATGTTAAGGAAACCTGGCCTCCTGGTACCAACTTCCGGAATAAGAAGTGGGCACACACCCAATGCTACCCGCCTGCAAAAAACGTAGTGACACAGGCCACTAGTCCATATGCTGTCTGGGACCCTGTCACTGCCTCCGTCACCTCAGTTTCTCATTCTACTAATTAATGAATTTTTCCAATCCCTCAGGAACAGCTTCCTTCCTTCACTGCTTGACAGATGTGATCTGCAGTCTTGCAGGTGTACACAGCAGCGTCCGCCAAGACCCTGCAGCTGGTTCCCCCCGCCCCATTTCTCCAATATCAGCCAGGCTCCTGGGATTCACGCCTGCATGCAGAGGTCCTTGGTGGGGAGCAGAGAGGGGGCGTAACATCTTAGTTTCCCACTCATTGGAGGGGGCTGAAACTTGCCCTGCCTCCATCACAGTGGTTATGAAGACTGAATGGGCTGCATGGGTGAAAGTGCCTGCTGTCTTCTCACTGGAGTACTGATCCAACATAAGGGGTGGACAGTGTCTGGTGAGATAGCGGGGGCTGGATGGACCTTGTGACCTTGCAGCTCGCCCAGTTCTAAGAGAAAAACCTTCTATGAACGTCAGATCTTGTTCAAAAATCATGTAAGGAAAACTAGCTGACGAATTCTTGGCCAAGTCTTTTTATTCTTTTCCTTTGTCACCCAAGCTAGAGTGCAATGGCACAATCTCAACTCACTACAACCTCCATCCCCCAGGCTCAAGTGATCCTCCCACCTCAGCCTCCAAAGTAGCTAGGACCACAGGCATGTACCACCATGCCCGGCTAATTTTCTGTATATTTAGTAGAGACGGGTCTCACCATGTTTCCCAGGTTGGTCTTGAACGCTTGAGCTTAAGCAATCCACTCACCTTGGCCTCCCAAAGTGCTGGGATTACAGGCATGAGCCACCGAACCCAGCCTGAGTCTTTTTATTCTTGCCTGCTGGAGACAGTATGAATTCATGCCCTTCCACTTATGATCCTGTACTCTGGGACAGTCACTTAACCATTCTGAGCCTCAGTTTCCTACTGAGAGGAAGCTACATCACAGGTGGTTATGAGGCTCACATGGGTGGTGTGGGTTAACGTGCCCATTCTCTCCTAAGTACTAACCAAATGTAAAGAATTATATATTTGTATTTCATACATAATATTAAGATATTTATAATTCTCATTGTATAGTGCTTTGAGTCACTCCTTGATAGCACTCTCAGGAGATTCGGTAATTGGTAGCAGGAAGACAGGAACTTCCAAACTTTCCAAAGGCAGTTCTCACTCTCCATCTTCATGTCTTATATTCTATACTTGTGGCCCATACAGTGGCTAGTGAACTGTGAAATGTGGCTGGTGCTAATGGATATGCTAGAAGTAAAAAGTATACATTGCACCTTAAAAACTTGTTATTGGAAAAAAAAAAAATGCGGGCTGGGTGTGGTGGCTTATGCCTGTAATCCCAGCACTTTGGGAGGCTGGGGCAGGTGGATCATCTAAGGTCAGGGGCTCGAGACCAGCCTGACCATCATGGTGAAACCCCGTCTCTACTAAAAATATGAAAGGATTAGCCAGGCATTGTGGTGGTCGCCTGTAATCCCAGCTACTCAGGAGGGTGAGGCAAGAGAATCAATTGCTTGAACCAGGGAGTTGGAGGTTGCAGTGAACTGAGATTGTGTCATTGCACTCCAGCCTGGGCGACAGAACAGGACGCCATCTAAAAATAATAATAATAAAAACTAAAAATATTTTAAAAACCAAAAAACAAAAAACAAACTAACAATATAAAAATTAGCTGGGTGTAATGGTGTGCACCTGTAGTCCCAGCTACTCTGGAAGCTGAGGCAGGAGAATCACCCGAACCTGGGAGGCGGAGGTTGAAGTGAGCCAAGATTATACCACTCTGCCTGGTGACAGAGTAGGGCTATGTCTCAAAAAAAAAATAATAATAAAAATAAAGTATCTCTTCAATAATTTCTATATTGATTACATGTTTGAATGATAATATTTTGGAAATATAGTTATATTAAATAATTAAAATCTAAAGAAACAAGTTAATTAAAAAACAAATTTTACCTGTTTCTTTTTACTTAATTTCCAATGTGGCTTCTAGAAAATGTGAAAACTTTCACATTTTCAATGTTATGTTATATTTCTTTCTCTCTCTTCTTTTTTTCCTTGAGACAAAGTCTTGCTCTGTTGCCCAGGCTGGTGTAAGGTGGCGCAATTTCAGCTCACTGCAACCTCTGCCTCCCGGGTTCAAGAGATTCTCCTGCTTTAGCCTCCTGAGTAGCTGGGATTACAGACATGAGCCACTACGCCTGGCTAATTTTTGTATATTTAGTAGAGACAGGGTTTCATCATGTTGGCCAGGCTGGTCTTGAACTCCCAACCTCAGGAGATCCACCCACGTCAACCTCCCAAAGTGTTGGGATTATAGGCGAGAGCCACTGAGCCTGGCTTCTTTTTTTTTTTTTTTTTTTAAACAGGGTCTTCCTCTGTCCCCCAGGCTGGAGAGTAGTGATGCAATCACAGCTCATTGCAGCCTCTGCTTACTAGGCTCAAGTGATCCTCCCATCTCAGCCTCCTGAATAGCTGGGACTACCAGTACAATTAGCATGCTTGTCTAATTTGTGTACTTTTTGGTAGAGACAGGGTCTCACCATGTTGCCCAGGCTCGTCTCCATCTCATGGGCTCAAGCAATCCGCCTGCCTTGGCTTCCCAAAGTGCTGGGATTACAGGCGTGAGCCACTAAGCCCAGCTACTCGAGTTCTATTTCTATAGGACAGCACAGCTTGAAGCAACCTCCATGCCTCTATACAAGAGTTTCTTCTTTGCCCTTCCTTGTTCTGCAACATGCCAGGTCTTCCCCTGTCTCTGAACCCCACTTTAACTTTCTTGGGCCTTCTAGCTGGAGGATTTCATTCTTTCCAATTTGCAAACCACATTACTGGCCCCTCTCACGTGGTGCTTAGGTCATATTATATGCATGTTATTTATGTTCATTCTCTTCTCTCCCCATGAAACTGCAGGCTCCTTTGGAGCACGGTTTGTGCCTCCCTGACCTTTACTAACACGCTTGACACCTAGTATGTACACAGCAGAGGCCAACATGTTTGTTAACTGGATCAGTAAGTGAATGAAGAAAAAGAAAAGGCAGATGAGAAGAAACTGACACAGATACTCCTCCAGAAAAGAGGCTGAGAGTATCAGAGAAAAGCAATTAGCTAGTACCTCTTGTTAACCAGCCAAACTCTAGTCCAAGGAACACTGAGAAAATTTCTAGACAACTTGGTTCTTCAGAATTGAGGAAGTAACACCAAAACATTCAGATGGGAATAAGACTTATTTCTTAGCAGAAATGGTTGCTTTCCCCATTCTCTACTCGCATGTTGAGAGGGCAGGGGGCAAGTACTTAATAACATATGGAGAAAGTTATTCAGCTCAGCTTGCAAAATTTTAGTTGGTCCAAGGAAAATGCAAATCTTTTAAGTCTCGGTTTAAAAAAAAAGGTGTCCAAATGTCCTTGGGAGTAGAGGTATGTAAAAAATTAGCAGTAAGTGGTTGGGCATGGTGGCTCACACCTGTAATCCCAGCATTTGGGGAGGTCAAGGCCAGTGGATCACTTGAGGTCAGGAGTTCAAGAACACCTTGGCCAACATGGTGAAATCCCATTTCTACTAAAGATAGAAAGAATTAGACAGGTGTGGTGATGCATGCTTGTAATCCCAGCTACTCAGGAGGCGGAGGCAGGAAAATCGCTTGAACCGGGGAGGCAGATGTTGCTGTGACCCAGTATCATGCTATTGCATTCTGGCCAGGGCGACAGAGCAAGACTCCGTTTCAAAACAAAAACAAAAACAAATTAGCAATAAGTGAAACATGAACTGCTACATTAATCTGCTGCTCTTGCAGTGACTCACACCTGTAATCCCAGAACTTTGGGAGGCCAAGGTGGATAGATGACAAGGTCAGGAGTTCGAGATCAGCCTGGCCAACATGGTGAAAGCCCTCTCTACTAAAAAAATATATAAAAACTAGCCAGACGTGGTGGCATGCACCTGTAATGCCAGCTACTAGGGAGAATTGCTTGAACTCAGGAGGTGAATGAGACTCCATCTCATAAAAAAAAGAAAAGAAAGAAAATCTTGCTCTTGGAGACAGGATGTACTACGAGTGGAACCCCACCAAATACTTGGAATGGTTCATCTAGGTGAGTGCTATTTAATGGGGGAGAGGGCCCTAAACATAGTTTCTTTCATCACAGGGGAGAGAGAGGTGGTGGTGAGGAGAGAATTTGTTTAAAGTAGATGCACTCTTAGGGGAAAACAAATATCCTAGCCCAAGTCTGACATTTCATCCTCTCTAGAAACACCAGAATCTTCTCTAAAGCTCTGCATCTGGGCTCCCACCAGTCCCTGGTGCGTTCAGGCCTTTTACCAACCTCTGGGGAAGACAAAAGCAAGATACAAATTTCCCAGGAGGAAATTAAACTCATCAAGTGATGTGAGGCCCTTTCAGAACAAGACATTCGAATCAATTCTAACTTCTTTTCCACCAGCAGCACAGGCTCAAACTTTGCTAGGATGCTCTTTAACTGACAGCCATTTTGATGAAAGACATTTTAAAAACAGAGGCAAGAAAAAAGCCTTTGGAGAACCGGCTGCTAAAACCCAAAGTTCACACGAGCAAAGCTCCCATTTTAGGAGTCTTGTTTCAGGTCAATACTGAAAACAAAGAGCACACCACTAAAAGCAAAACCCATGGGTTTTCCTTGGTCTCTAAGGCTTGAATCTGCCTACCCAGTGTTCAATTAAATTTTCTTGCCCTCTGGAGTCTACTAGGAATAAAGCTAGCCCAGCCTGAGGGATGTACCAATGTATCTAATCCTCTTCCCCCAGGGAGTGGGGTCACTTCTCCATTTCTTCCTGAACTTTTGCTTCCCTTGCTATCAAAGGGCCACCCAATGGAACCTTCTAACATCCTCATGGCCAGAGGCCAAGGAAAAGAAGCACGCTTAGACTGTCCAAGTGGTACCCACTCTGGCTCGAATCCCCACTGGGAAAAATACCTCGAAAATGAGCATTTCTGCAGGCATGTTTGGAAAAGCAGGCAGTGAAAGTACACGGTCCAAGTGGCTCTCAATCTGGACGAACCTCATTAAAAACCTGACACCCAGCTATGACTAACAGCAAATGCAACAGATATTTCAAGGAGCTCGTCACTGATGCAGTTCACAACCCTCCCAGTTGGAGTCAGGCCCCAGCAGCCTCCCTGTCCCCAAACACCCTGCACCCGGAGGAAGGGTCAGAGGCAGCCCCAAGCTTCTCCTAACCCACTGTGGGGAGGATATGTAAACAAGTCATTAGGGAGGCAGGTCATCGGGACTGACGGCCGGCAATGGCAGAGGCTGCTAGACCTCGGTTCTGACAGAACGGTGGATGACCCAGGCCAACGTGGGTCCCACAGGGCCCTGCTACTTCGCTTTTAAAGAAGCCTCAGGGAGGAAACCGGGAGCCCGAGCCAAGGGAGGAAAATGGCCACTTTCTGCTCAACAGTCTCAAGGCTAAGGTTTTCCCATTTAGGTGGTATTCCAAAAAAAGCGCTGGTCCGGAGGTGCAAAGGGCAGGGCACATCTGCGGAGGAAACAGTCACCTTAATTACCACGTCTAGAGAAAGTGCGATTTCATTACAGCCTCCAAAACTACCGCCCAAAGAAGGAAACCAGAGAAGTGTTTTCAATTTGAAAGAGACTGGAAAGAAGCGGGTGAGAGACCGACTCTCCCGACTCTCCCCACCCTCCTGCAACTTTGGACCACAAGGTGCTTTCCTGCCTCAAAGACTATGACCAAACACAACTTGACAATCCAACCCCCGCTTTCAAACCTGTGGCCGTTATTTAAACGGTAAAATGTCCCACTTAGCTTCCGGGGATGTGGCCCAAATCAATCCTTAAAAACACAGAGAGCACCTCTGGCAACAGCCGCCCACGCCCCCCGGCCCTGCGCACCGGGCTCGCTCCGGGAGGGGAAGAAGGGGCGCGTGACGCCACCGCGGGGCGGCCGAGAGGGGACCGCGGGCTCCGGGCGGGGCAGGCGCTCCTGCAACTCCAACTGTAACTCAAGGGAAAGAAAGCAATGCTTTGGTTCCAGAAACTTCCATCGTCAAGGCCACTTCTGGCCAGACGCACGGCCAAAGAGCCCCCCTAGTCTAGCGGATGAACCGTTCGCAAGTGCTATCCCCTAAAACCTTGGCCCCATCTCCCAAGATGCCTCTTTTCTGCGCAATCCAGAAAGCACCCCGACCGCCGTCACCCACCAGCGGCGGCGAATAACTTGGTGGGAACTTAAATAACTCGGGATTCAAGGGAACTTTCTTTTCTCCCCTGAATCTCAATGCCGCATCTCCAAGTCTCCAGAAATGATGAGGAGAGAGGTGGTCAAGGCGAGTTGAAGAATCCGAGTTTTAATTTGGGGGAGGGGGAGGGGAGGAAGAGGTAAGTTAATAATGCGGCTGCGGTGTACCCGTGTGGGGTGAAACGGAACCAGATGCGGCCGCCACATCTGGAAAATGGGGATGGGGGAGGGCTAGGGGAGAACCGCACCGTGGAAATGTTCTTCAAACGGGCTGATAGCTTCTGGGCCCAGAACAAGAAACAGGCTTCACCCTCCCTCCCCCACCACCACCACACAAAGTGTCTGGCTGCCTCACAGGGGGTGTTCTATATGAACCCCATCTACAACGTCCACAAATTTCTCTGCCGACGTGGGTCGTAGCCTCCCTTTCTACCAACACCAAACATAACGGGAGGGGACGCGGAGCGCAGAGGGGTCTGGGCTAGACAAGCACACGCATCGCAGCCGAGTGAACCGCACCGGACAAAACCCACATCCCTTCCTCCACCTCCAAGAACCAGATTGGGACGGAACAGCCCCGGCCCCAGCCCCAGCCCCTGCCCCCGCCCCATACCTCGGCTTAACGACCGCGGGTCGTCCTCCCGTTCCCCAAACTTCCGACCCTTTCTGAGACCGTCCAAGTAGATCACCCCTTCTGGAAAGGGGAGTCGTTTTTCGCTTTCAGCTCAAGCAGATTCAGCCATTTGGTGACGACACCTCCTTAAAACGTATTCCAAGAGAAGCTAACCTAGCTCTCCACGTCCTCCGCATTTCATCCCCCCGCCCACTCGCCCCCCACCCGGACCCCAGACTTTCCCGGGGGTGGAAAAGGACTTAGGAATGTCACGGATTTTTAGCGTTGAGCCCAAAGCTACCTGCTGAATTGGGGTGAATCCCCAAAAGGGGACTAAGAAGAGATGGAGCGGAATGCAACACACACACACACACACACACACACACACACACCGCCCCCCTCGCCGCCCACTCCAGCCCTGTCCCTCCCGGGACTCACCGAGTAGCCGCCGCCGCCGCCTCGTCAGCTCCCGAGCGCGAGTTGGCGGAAAAGTTGGGCGGCGGGAAGACCGGCGGGACGAGCGCAGGGAGGGGGCGCAGAAGGCGACGCGGGCGGAGGGAAGGGAGGGGAGACCCAAGGGGGGCGCGGATTGCCGGGGAGGGAGCCGGGAGGTGGAGGGGGCGGGCGGCGAGCGGAGGGAGGCGCCGGCCCCGGCTGGGCTGCGGCGGGCGAAGCGCGCAGCCGGAAGGCTCCGGCGCCTGGGGCTGCTCGGGACGCTAGTCCGCCCCGGATCGGGGGCGCCGCGGCTCTTACCTCGCTCGGCGTGGAGGTTCGGCCTCGGGAGAGTCTGCCGTGGCTTGTGCGAGAGGGCGTGTGCCCGCGTCCCCGGCGCCGGCCCGCCGCCCCCGGGCTCTGTTCGGGTGCTGGCGGGGTCGCGAAAGCCCCGCGGCCGGCGCTCGACTCCCGGCAGCGCTCGGTACTCGGCGCCTCCAGCCCGAGCGGGAACAATGGAGCCGGAGCTGGTGCCCCGGAGGCGGGGCGGGGGGAGGGCTCCCGTCCGCTGCCCGGGTCTCCAGACCCTGCGCCCCCCTTCTCCGGAACGCAGCGGAGGCGCCTCACGCTCCTTGCAGACCAGGATCCATCGCCCCGCGGAGGCTCTGGCGCCGCGGCGTGCCTGACTGCAGCACGGGTACCGTGCGTCCTGCGGGGCGCCCCGAGCTCGGAGCAGAGAAAAGTCCTCGGGCTCCGCGGCTTTTCCAGCAGCGGCGCGCTCGCGGCCGGGGAAGGCGAGGTCGCCGCAATGCGCTACGCGGACTCTCGGTCCGGTCCGGTCCGGACGTGGCCGCCTAGCTCCTGGCACTGCCCGGGTTCCTCCGCGCCCTGCGGCTGCACCGGCGTCCCGGCTCCCGCTGCCTGCCGCCCGCCGCCGAGGCCGCCGAGCCTGTGGCCGCAGGAGCGCTCCGAGCGCTGTGCGCCGGCGAGGCGCGAGGGCTCGCCCTCTCACTCCCACCAGCGCTGGTCCCTCCTCCGCCTCCGCCCTCTGCCGCTGCCTGCTGGGCCTTGTAGTTCCCGAGCCGCGGCCCCCGAGGAGGGGGAGCGGGCCAAGCTGTCCTCCGCTCGGCCCTTCCCTTCCCGCAGCCTGGTCTCCTCTGGCGCTCGCGCCGCTGCATCTGAGCACGTCCCAGAGGGCGCCGGGATTTCAGGCCCTAGACACAGCAGCCGCGTGGGGGGCCAGGTGAAGAGACGCTGCAGCCCTGAGGTTGTACCTGGTAGCGTGGCCTTTGGAGTCTGTGCGCCTTGGGGAAATGATTTTCGCGCTCTAATCTCGGTTTTGCCATCTGTAAAAGGGGAATAATAGTGCTTTTCGTATAGAGTTGAGGCGTCAACGAGGGCCTGGCGCATAGTTAACACTTAATAAATACAAGCTGATTTTATTCTTGAGAAGGTCAGCCCCTCCTCAAACCCTTCCTTTGGATCTCAGCTTTCCCCAGCCACATAATTTAGGTTTTGTGGTCCACCGGGAACTGGACTCTGTAAATTCTTCAGCGATGTTGTTGGCCTCCGGAAGTCTCCAGCCTGCAGTGAACGTCTAGGAAGCAAAGAGTAAGCAGTGGGAGTTGAGGGGAGAGGTGTGGTTGGTTTGGAAATTAATCACAGCCCACTCAGAACACCCTCCAATACTATGGAACCTGGGAAAGTGGCTAAAATGCTTCCCCCTGAGTCTTCCGTGGAATGGTATAATCTAGTGGTTCCCTAATCCAAATGGACACGGGTCCTGTAAAGAACTCTTGAAAAATACAAATTCATGGGCCTGCTCAGACATGAGGAATCGCGCTGTCCCAGGAAGGAGCCAAGAATCTATGTTTTTTCCAAGGCTCCGTGGGGCCTATGATGTGAGCCCAGGCTGAGGCCACTGTTAGGGTGGGAAGCAGGAAGCTCTAGGGCTGAAGGATTCCTCCATTCTGTCCATTTATGAAGTTTGATGCAGGACAAGTCATGCATCTGATAAAATCAAAACAGGGGTATCTGTTGCTACTCCTTCACAAGATGGTCATAAGAATCAAATACAATAATAGGCATCAGTGTGCCAAAAATATTACACAAATAAATGTCACTATGTAAGTTAGTGGCAGGGCCTGTTCCCTCACCATCACCCACCTCAACCCCCAAATTTGTAAGAGTTTGAATACTGAATGAGATCCCCCACGCAACTCCTCCCCCATCCCACCCACTGCTCCTCCCCACCCCACCCCTGTTAATTTAAGAAATGGGTCCTCACATTATTTTTCCTTTTTTTCCCCCTTCTTTTCTCTTTTTTATTTTTTCGGAGACAGTCTCATTCTGTCGCCAGGCTGGAGTGCAGTGGTGCGATCCCAGCTCACAGCAATCTTCCACTCCCTAGTTCAAGCGAGTCTCCTCCTCAGCTTCCTGAGTAGCTGGGATTATAGGCAAGTGCCACCATGCCCAGCTAATTTTTGTATTTTTAGTAGAGACGGCCATCATGTTGGCCAGGATGACCTTAATTTCCTGACCTCGTGATTCGCTTGCCTCGACCTCCCAAAGTGCTGGGATTACAGGCGTGAGCCACTGTGCCTGGCCTATTTTTCTCATCTACTAGTAGGTGACAGACTAGTGACCAATACAGTGTTGTTCACATAGTAGATGCTCATGAAATTCCTTGACTGGCCAAAGAGCAAATATTCAATAAGTATTTGTTGAGCAAATGAATAAATAAACAACTAAATTACAGCTCACCCCTGTAATCCCAGCACTTTGTGTGGCGGAAGCAGGAGGATCACTCGAAGCCAGGAGTTCAAGACCAGCCTGGAAAACAAAGTGAGCCCTTGTTTCTGCAAAAATTTTAAAAATTAGCTGGAGTTGGAGGCTGAAGAGGAGGATGGCTTGAGCCTAGGAGTTTGAGGCTGCAGTGAGCTGCAGTCGAGCCACTATACTCCAGCCTGGGCAACAGAGCAAGACCCTTTCTCAAAACAAAATAATACAAAAGAAAAGACTAGAAACAGGAACTCATATATTTGTTGAATAAGTGAACTTTAGACTGGGCATGGTGGCTTATGCCTGTAATCCAGCACTTTGGGAGGCTAAGGCAGACGGATCATGAGGTTAAGAGATCAAGACTGTCTTGGCCAATATGGTGAAACTCCACCTCTACTAAAAATAAATAAATAAATGAACTTCAGCCATTGTTTATAGGGGTTTCCCCTACAAGCCACCCTTTAATCAGCTCCTTTAAACCTCACCCTTTAAACCAAGCTCCTGGTCAGGCTTGGTTTATACTCCTATATATGCTGCCCGCCCATTAGGCCTCCTACATTT
Organism: Callithrix jacchus; assembly: GCF_049354715.1. Classification (NCBI taxonomy): domain Eukaryota; kingdom Metazoa; phylum Chordata; class Mammalia; order Primates; family Cebidae; genus Callithrix; species Callithrix jacchus. The sequence continues at coordinate 39,304,428 of NC_133514.1, forward strand.
TAATTAATCGTCATCACAGGCTTGTAAGAAGGCCAAACTCACACCCTACCCCCAAGAGGCCTTCCTTGCCCATCCCAGCCTTGTCAGTCCCTGGATCCCCTACTGACTTTCTGGCTATCTGCCAAGTTGATACTTAACCATAGCTTTGTTAGTGATTTTCCTTACTCTGCTTTCTCTCTAGCTGGCTTCTAAACCGCTTTATGGCAAGGATCTCATTTAGGCGTCTGACTAATGCCACTCAGGAGGTTTTCCATGTATCTTTGCTGTTGATGGACTTGCTAAGTGTAGCAAACCTGGGTTACCAGAGGAGGAAATATAATTTGAGGGAATATGATTGGGAAGGCAAACCATGAAAAAAAGCCAGCATTTAATATTAATACCCAGCTACTATTTTCCCACTTTATTCCTATAGGAGTGTGTATCGCCCTTTCTCTCCGTAATTCTTCTAAAACAAGTGTTTTTTTCTTTTGTTTTTGTGACGGAGTCTTGCTCTTGTTGCCCAGGCTGTAGTGCAGTGGCACCATCTCAGCTCACTCAGCTCACCTCCACCTCCCGGGCTCAAGCAATTCTCCTACCTCAGCCTCCCGAGTAGCCGGGATTACAGGCACCTGCCACTATGCCCAGCTAATTTTTATATTTTTAGTAGAGACTGGGTTTCAGCATGTTGGCCAGGCTGGTCTCGAACTCCTGACCTCTGGTGATCTGCCTGCCTCGACCTCCCAAAGTGCTGGGATTATAGGTGTGAGCAACCACATCTGGCTTAAAACAAGGGGTTTTAAATCAAGCCACTTTTCCTTATGATTTGGAACCATTATAGGAGTATCTTGATCCCCAAAGAAGAGGCTAAAGAATGCGTTCTTGATTTAAACAGAAAGAGAATGATCTAAATGCCTGTTTGGTGTTGAGGGACATGGGCCTGCTGCTGAAAAATCCTCTGTAGATTCATCAAGAAACCAAAATGAAAGCAAGTGGCCAACTTGCCAGGGCTCCCTCCTCCACTCTCAGGAAAGAGCTGATGGCAGCTGAATGGAGAAGGTGAGAAACTCAGCGAAGGCATAAGCTGTCCACAGACCGCAGACACACTTCTGAATAATTGAGAGTTGGCTGCTTTTATCCTTCCAGCTCATCTCCCCTTCTGTCCCACTCCTCTACCTGCCTCTTTCTGAAATGCAGCCCTCCCATTTCTGGAAGGGCCCCCGGCCAGTGGAGGGAGAGTGTCCCCAGGACAGCCCTGAGCTGCTCCAGGCAAGGGGGGTCAGCCGGTGGCTCTGCCTGTCTCTGTCCTGCCGAGGCCTCCTGGCACCTTGCCTCCCCATACAGAAATGTAATCTTCCCTCTGAGATAACAAAGAGCTGGGAGGGTCAGGGAGGATTTGTCAGCCCTTCGCCCTGCCAGCTAGATGTCTACAGGAAGACAAAGGCCCTCATGCTGGAGGGCCTGATAACCAGTTGGGGGCCTGTTGCCTCCCACATCTGTGGGAGGAGGAGACCACTGCTGAATGAAATGAAGGGAAACGGAGCTCTCCCCAAAGTCCGGCCAGCTCTCTTTGTTTGGGAACACTGCAGGAAATCTCTTCCCTGCTTCTCCAGCTTCTTGTGTCCTCAGAGTTTTCCCAGGGAAAAAGGAGCTTCTCTTCTGTTCTCCCCATGTTCCTTCTGCCCCAGGTCTTCCCTGCTCTGTCTGGGTTCAGTTATTTTAGGGCTCAGCTGTGCTTACCAGGGATAATCACCCCACTACCCTGGATGGATACTGCAGAATTAACACCTCCCTGTTATGGAAGAAGTCAGGTCAGGTAAGTGCCATTGATATGGGGTGAGGTTGCAGAACTTCCAGCCCAGGCTTTAAGAGTCCCCAGGATGTGGTGAGAGCTGGCAGAGTCTCCACTCTGAGAGCTGGTTGTGGAAGGGGATTTGGGAGGAGGGAGTTGTCTGGGTTTTTCTCTACAAAGTGGATCGTTCACAGGTCCTGGGAGCAGGTGGGCAGCCCAGCCTTTTGCCCCAGGCCCCTGGAGTTAGGGAACAGCAGTCAGTCACCATCTGGCTACCATTTGGTGACCCCTGTCTGTTCCTAGAGCAGCTTCAGCATGTCAGGGAAGGGAGGGTCTTGTTTGGCTTGGTGTTTTTGTAAATAACATTCACTCCCTCCTGCCAATTTGGAGTGAGAAAGGGAGCGAGCTGTATGGCAGCTCAGCTCTGTCAGGCCTGAATGCCACAGCTCTATGGAGCCCATGGGTGCCAGGGAGCACTTCTTGTGTGTCAGGCGCTGTGTCAGGCACAGTGGATCCAAAGATGAAAGAGATGGGGGCACAGCCTGGGGGACCTCACTTGTCTTGTAGGGGAGACCAAACATGACACGTGGTGCCACCCAGGGCCATCTGCAGGGTGCTGTGGGAAGAGAGACCAGGAAAGAAGATGACTTAGGGGAAGCAATGCCTGAATCTTGAACGAGAACAACGTGAAAATCCAGAAACTCATCTGGAATAACTGAGGAAAGCAAGCCTGGAGTGTACATGGCGAGGGGTAGGGGTGAGGGTCGGCCGTTGTAGTCACTGAAGCATGGAATTATTTTGCTCTGGAGGGATGAACTTAGTCTCTGAGGTCAAACAGTTTTGAGCATGGGTCCCGATTCTGCCACTTACTGCTCGCTGTGTGATCCTGGGCAAGCTAGTGAGCTCCACTGCATTTGCTCAATGGTGAAATGAAGATAACAATGCTAACTGTTCTTCCCAGGACCGTTGAAAGGATTAAATGAGAAAATGCATGTAATGCTCTTGGCAAAGCGCCCAGCACATTGTAAATGCTCAATAAATGGTAGTCGTTGTTGTGGTTGTTGTTTTCTAAGCCCAAGAACTTTCCTTTGACCGAAGACACCTTCTGGAGCCTGGGTATCTTTGTGGCTTTTTTCTTTTTCTTTTTAGACAGTGTTCCTCGCTCTGTTCCCCAGACTGGAGTGCAGTGGTGCAATCTTGACTTACTGCAGTCTCGACCTCCTGGGCTCAAGCAATCCTCCCACCTCAGCCTTACAAGCAACTGGGACTCCAGGCATGAACCACCATGCCAAGCTCGTTTTTATATTTTTTTGTGGAGGTGATGGTCTCCCTATGTTGCTCAGGCTGGTCTTGAACTCTTGGGCTCAAGCCATTCACTTGCCTCAGCCTCCCTAAGTGTAGGGATTACAGGTGTGAGCCACTGCACCCAGCCTTCTTTGTGGCTTTACTATGTACCTACCACCTCTACCCCCACCTCCACCTCAGATTCTCTGTTCCCCAACACTAGCTGCAGAAAAGGATGTATTTTTCACCCTCATCTCCCTCTTCCTTGCTGCACCCCAAGATAAACAGCCCTTTTGTTTTAGGTTTTACTGTGAAATAAGAGAAAAACAACAAGAACACATATGGGGGAGCTAAGGGAGCCTGTAAATCCTCAGCGAGAATCCTTCTAGCTATGGTCACTGGTCTAGGATTCTGACTCCCTCCAGAATACTAACTGCAAACAAGCTGGTCTTTTGTCCTCTGCATTTCTTCAGGGTTCCCCAAGGCTCTCCTCTTTCTGACCCAGACTTGTAAACCCTCTCCCAGTTAAAGCCACTCATGCAAGGGCTGGGGTCTGGAGAGATGACAGATAGGCAGTGGCAGAACAGTGAACAGTTTACATTTCTGAGGCCCCCTCTTCCCCTCCCTTCACCCCCAGGAGTGAGGGACCCAGTTCCTTAGGCTTTGCTCTGCCTAGGGACAAAGATCAAAGTATCAGGGTTAGACGGAGATAATTGAGGATTCAACTTTGAAGTGGCTTCCATCCAAGGATATGCTAGCAAAGTTGCCGCTGACTTCTGGGTTGTGATGAACCTTTGGTAGTACTGGGCTGGGTAGGGTCAGAGAGGAAGAGAATTTAAAAATAGACAGTGTTCTCCCATTTCCCCCTAAATGAATTTTATTATCCTGTCAAAACAAAACAAAGTAATTAACCTTTTTTTTTTTTTTTTTTGAGATAGAGTTTTGCTGTTGTTGCCCAGGCTGGAGTGCAATGGCATGATCTTGGCTCACTGTAACTTCCGCATCCTGGGTTCAAGTGATTCTCCTGCCTCAGCCTCCCAAGTAGTTGGGATTACAGGCGCCTGCCACCATGCCCAGCTAATTTTTGTATTTTTAGTAGAGACGAGGTTTCACTATGTTGGCCAGGCTGGTTTCTCAAACTCCTGACCTCAGGTAATGTACCTGCCTCGGGCTCCCAAAGTGCTGGGATTACAGGTGTGAGCCACCACGCCCAGCCTATCCAAATTTTTAATAGTGGTTTTCTTTGGGAGTGTGTTTATAAGAGGCTTATACTTTGGTTTGGTTTGTTTTTTTTGAGCCAGGCTCTATTTTTTTGAGCCAGCTCTCTCTGTTGCCTAGGCTGGAGTGAAATGGTATGATCACAGCTCACTGCAGCCTTGAACTCCTGGGCTCAAGTAATCCTCCTGCCTCAGCCTCCCAAGTAGCTGGGACTACCAGTGCATGCTACTATGGCTGGCCAATTTTAATATTTTTAATTTTTTGTAGAGACAGGGTCTAGCTATGTTGCCCAGGCTGATCTTGAAATCCTGGGTTCAAGTGATCTCCCTGCCTTGGCCTCCCAAAGTTCTAGGATTACAGATATGAGCCACTGCGCCTGGCCCATTTTTTATGTGCCTTTACATTGTTTGACTTTTTTGAGAGGAGTTTTTTTCATGGGCCTGTCCATGTGGTTGAGCAGGTTGTGTCCTGGGCTAGAATCCTGTGTGCTACTGCCAGGCTGCCTCTGCCCAGAGGAAATGGCCTTTGAACTTACTCCAAGGCACCCTGGCCCTGAACATGCACTAGTTTTCTAATCAGCAAAATAATTATAATAGTAATGACGTATTTTTAAAAAGCAAACATATATGGGGTAATAGGATTTTATCTTTCAGCAAGAAGAAAGGTCATGAAAAAATGCCCTGCTGCATGTAAGTTCATTCAGACAACATTTAACAGGAAAGAGTAAGGGTTATTTACAAAAACACCAACCCAATAAAGACCTTCCCTCCCCTGACTTGCTGAAGCTGCTCTGAGAACTCTCAAGCCTTCCCAAGACACTCCTAATCCTTCACCTATAGTGACCACAACCTTAGCCATCCCAGGAAATAAGATAGGCTTACAGAAAATAAGCCTTCTGGCGGTGTGTGGTGGCTCAAGCCTGTAATCCCAGCCCTTTGGGAGGCCGAGACTGGTGGATCACCTGAGGTCAAGAGTTTGAGACCAGCCTGGCCAACAAGGTGAAACCCCATTTCTACTGAAAATACAAAAATTAGCTGGGCGTGGTGGCACGCTCCTGTAATACCAGCTACTTGGGAGGCTGAGGTAGGAGACTCGCTTGAACATGGGAAGCAGAGGTTGCAGTGAGCCGAGATCACACCATTGCACTCCAGCCTGGGTGACAAGAGTGAGACTCCATTTCAAAAAAACAAAAAGGAAAGAAAATAAGCCTTTTCAGTCATCCAAAGAGAAAGAGGGACAACATGAAAGCCAATCTCCTGATATCTCAGATGACTAAAGAATGGTTTAGGTTCTGGAAGGGCTGGAGATGCCTCTGACTGCCTGTCTTCACCAAAACCTAGTTTCCTCCATGCCAGTGAGTGCACCTTTGTGAGGCCTGCCCAGCCCAGGAGAAGCCAGACATACCCTGACGTTGCCCTGTAGCCCATATAGGGTTTTGGTTAGCAGCTGAGGGGAGTCTGTAGGCATCTCTTCGCTGAGTTAGCTAGGGTGGATTTCTCGGGCCTATCTAGAAAGTAATCTGCATAGGTGTTGAGTCCCCTTAGTTCTTCCAGGATGTTTCTTGCTAAGACTAGATAGAGGCCAAGAATTTGCTAGTGTTCCTAACACTGCTTGTCTGGTTCTGGTAGGTTTCCAAGCATGCGAGCTTATTTTCTGAGACAGATGGGCCTTGCTTTGCTTTATTGTATTTCCCAGACAGTGCAATTTTTAAGAATGGAAGGTTTGTGGCAACGCTGGGTCGAGCAAGGCCATCGGTGCCATTTTTCCAGCAGCTTGTGCTCACTTTTATGTCTTTGGGTCACGTTTTGGTAACTTTGGCAAAAGTTCACACTTTCTCATTATTATTATATCTGTTGTGGTGCTCTGTCAACAGCGATCTTTGACATGATTATTGTAATTGTTTTGGGGCACCACGTACCATCCCCATATGAAACAGTGAACTGAATCAATAAATGTATGTTGCAACTCCTCTGCCAACTGGCTGTCCCCATCCCTCCCTTTCCTTGGATCTACCTATTCCTTGAGATACCACAACATTAAATTAGGTCAATTAATAATCCTACGATGGCTTCTAGGTGTTCAAGTGAAAGGAAGAATTCCATGTCTCTCATTTTAAATCCAAAGCTAGAAATGATTGAGCTTAGTGAGGAAGGCATGTTAAAGACTGAGATAGTCCCAGACCCAGGCCCCTTGTGCCAAACTGATTAGCTAAATTACGAATGCAGAAGAAAAGTTCTTTTTATTTTTGAGACGGAGTCTGGCTTTGTCAACCAGACGAGAGTACAGTGGTGTGATCTCGGTTCACTGTAACCTCCGCTCCTGGGTTCAAGCGATTCTCTTGCCCCAGCCTCTGGAGCAGCTGGGACTACAGGTGTGCACCGCCATGCCCAGCTAATTTTTGTATTTTTAGTAGAGGCAGGGTTTCACCATATTGGCCAGGCTGGTCTCCGATTCCTGACCTCTTGATCCACCTGCCTTGGCCTCCCAAAGTACTAGGATTACAAGCGTGAGCCACTGCGCCCAGAATTTTTTTTTTTTTTTTGAGTTGGAGTCTCGGTCTGTTGCCCAGGCTGGAATGCAATGGCACGATCTCAGCTCACTGCAACCTCAGTCTCAAGTGATTCTCCTGCCTCAGCATCCTGAGTAGCTGGGATTGCAGGCGCCTGCCACCATGACTGGTTAATTTTTGTATTTTTAGTAGAGATGGAGTTTCACCATGCTGGCCAGGCTGGTCTCAAACTCCTGACCTCAGGCAGTCTGCCTGTGTCAGCCGCCCAAAGCACTGGGGTTATAGGCATGAACCACCACGCCCAGCCACTGATTTTTGTATTTTTAGTAGAGACGGGGTTTCGCCATGTTGGCTAGGCCGGTCTTGAACTCCTGACCTCAGGTAATCTGCCTGCTTTGGCCTCTCAAGGGCTGGAATTACAAGTGTGAGCCACCACACCCAAAAGTTCTTAAAAAAAATGAAAAGTGAGGCCAGGCGAGGTGGCTCATGCCTGTCATCCCAGCACTTTGGGAGACCAAAGTGGCTGGATCACCTGAGGTCAGTAGTTCAAGACCAGCCTGGCCAACATGGCAAAACCCCATCTCTACTAAAAATAATAAATTAGCCAGGTGTGGTGGTACACACCTGTAGTCCCAGCTACTCAGGAGGCTGAGGCGAGAGAATCACTTGAACCTAAGAGGTGGCGGTGAGCTGAGACCACATCATTGCACTGCAGGCTGGGTAACAGAGTGAGACTGTCAAAAAAAAAAAAAAAAAAGGCTGGACTCAGTGGCTCATGCCTGTAATCCCAGCACTTTGGGATGCCAAGATGGGCAGGTCACTTGAGGTCAGGAGTTTGAGACCATCCTGGCCAACATGGAGAAACCCCGTCTCTACTAAAAAAAAAAAAAAAAAAAAAAAGTTAGGTGTTGTGGCGATTGCCTGTAATCCCAGCTACTTGGGAGGCTGAGGCAAGAGAATTGCTTAAACCCAGGAGTCGAGGGCTGCAGTGAGCCAAGATCACTCCACTGCACTCCAGCCTGGGTGAAAGAGTGGGGCTCCATGTCAAAAAATATATATATTAAAAGTGCTACTCCAGTGAACATACATATGATAAAAAAGCAAAACAGTATTATTGCTGATATGGAAAAAGTTTGGGTGATCTGGTTAGAAGATCAAACCAGCCATAACATTCCCTTAAGCCAAAGTCTAATCCAGAGAAAGGCCCTAACTCTCTTCAATTCTATAAAGGCTGAGAGTGGGGAGGAAATGGCAGAAGAAAAGTTGGAAGCTAGCAGAGCCTGCTTCAACTTGAGGAAACAAGCCATCTCCATATCATAAAGGTGCAAGGTGAAGCAGCAAATGCTGATGTAGAAGCCGCAGCAAGTTATCCGGAAGATTAGCTAAGATCATTGATTTTTTAATGTAGATAAAACAGCTTTCTATTGGAAGAAGAAGATGTAATCTAGGACGTTTCTAGCTGCAGGTAAGTCAATGTCTGGCTTCAGAGTTTCAAAGGACAGGCTGACACTCTTGTTAGGAGGTAATGCAGCTGGGAACTTTAAGTGAAAGCCAGTGTTCATTTACCATTTCAAAAATCCTATTGCTGTTAGAAATTATGCTAAATCTACTCTGCTTGTGTTCAGTTAATGGCATAGCAAAGCCTAAATGATAGCACATCTATTTACAGTGTGATTTACTGAAGTTTTTTATTTTTTAGATAAGAGTCTAACTCTGTTGCCAGACTGGAGTGCAATCTCGGCTCACTGCAACCCTGGACTCGCTGGTTTAAGCGATTCTCCTGCCTCAGCCTCCCAAGTAGCTGGGATTATAGGCAAGCGCCATTATGCCAAGCTAAGTTTTGTATTTTTAGTAGAGATGGGATTTCACCATGTTGACCAGGATGGTCTCAATCCCCTGACCTCATGATCTACCCACTGCAGCCTCCCAAAGTGCTGGGATTGCAGGCGCGAGCCATGGTGCCCAGCAGTTTACTGAATATTCCAAGCCCACTGCTGAGACATACTGCTTAGAAAAAAAAGATTCCTTTAAAAGTATTACTGCTCATTGACAATGGACCAGTCACCCAAAAGCTCTGATGGAGATGTACGAGGAGATAAATGTTGTTTTCATGCCTGCTAACGTAGCATCCATTCTGCAGCCCATGGATCAAGGAGTAATTTTGACTTTCACAACTTAGTATTCAAGAAATGAATTTCATAAGGCTATATCTGTGTTAGATAGTGATTCCTCTAATGGATCTGGGCAATGTCAACTGAAAAACTTTCTGGAAAGAATTCACCATTCTAGATGCCATTAAGAACATTTGTGATTCATAAGAGAAAGTCAAAATATTCACATTAATTGGAGTTTGGAAGAAGTTTATGCCAACCCTCGTGGATAACTTTGAGGGGTTCAAGACTACGGTGAAGGAAGTAACTGCAGATGTGGTGGAAATAGCAAGAGAACTAGAATTAGGAGTGGAACCTGAAGATGTGATTGAATTGCTACAATTTCATGACCGAATGTGAATGACTGGGGAGTTGCTTTGTTGCTTCTTATGAATGAGCAAAGAGAGTGGTTTCTTTCTTTCTTTTTCAGATGGAGTCTGGTTCTGTTGCTCAGGCTAGAGTGCAGTGGTATGATCTCAGCTCACTGCAACCTTCGCTGCCTCCCAGGTTCAAATGATTTTCCTGCCTCAGCCTCCCGAGGAGCTGGGATCAGAAGCGTGCACAACACCAGCTAAGTTTTGTATTTTTAGTAGAGACAGGATCAGAGTTTCCCTCTTTTGCCCAGGCTGAAGTAAAGTGGCATGATCTTGGCTCACTGCAACCTCCCCCACTGGGTTCAAGCAATTCTCCTGATTCAGCTTCCCAGGTAGCTGGGACTACAGGTGTGCGCCACCACATCTGGCTAATTTTTGTATGTTTAGTAGCAATGAGGTTTCACCATGTTGGCCAAGCTGGTCTTGAATTCCTGACCTCAGGTGATGTACCTGCTTTGGCCTCCCAAAGTGCTGGGATTACAGGCATGAGCCACAGCGCCCCGCCAAGAGTGATTTATTGAGATGGAATCTACTCTCTTGGTGAAGATACTGTGAGCACTGTTGAAATGACAGCAAAGGATTTAGAATATCCCATAAACTTAATTGATAAAGCAATGACAGAGTTTGAGAGGATCTACTCCAATTTTGAAAGAAGTTCTGCCATAGATAAAATGCTATCAAACAGTATCACATGCTACAGACAAGTCTTTTGTGAAAGGGATAGTCAATTGATGTAGCAGAATTCACTGTTGTTTTATTCTAAGAAATTGCCACAGCTACCCAAACCTTCAGCAACCAACCATCCTAATCAGTCAGTATCCATCAACAACAAGGTAAGGCCCTCTGCCAGCAAAAAGATTACAAGTCACTGAGGGGACAGGTGATTGTTAGTATTTTTAAATTAAGATGAAGCATTGTTTTAGATATGATGTCATTACAAAGTTAATGGACTACAATATAGTGTGAACATAACTTTTTTTTTTTAGGCTGAGTCTTACTCTGTCTTCCAGCCTGGAGTGCAGTGGCACAGTCCTGGCTCACTGAAACCTCTACTTCGTTCAAGCAATTCTCCTGCCTCAGCCTCCCGAGTAGCTGAGACAACAGGCACACACCACCACGACCTGCTAAGTTTAGTATTTTTAGTAGAAATGGGGCTTCGCCACGTCAGCCAGGCTAGTCTCAGACTCCTGACCTCACGTGATCCACCCGTCTCAGCCTCCCAGGGTGCTGGGATTACAGGTGTGAACCACTGCACCCGGCCAAACATAACTTTTATATGCCCTGTGAAACCAAAACATTAATTTGACTCACTTTATTGCAACATTAGCTTTACTGTGGTAGACTGTAATTGAACCTGCAATATCTCCAAGGTATGCCTGTATAGAAAATACAAATAGTGGGCCCAGAGTGGTGGGTGGCTCATGCCTATAATCTCAGCACCTTGAGAGGCTGCGGATCACTTGAGCACAGGAGGTCAAGGCTGCAGTGAGCCGTGTTCATGCCACTGTACTCTAGCCTGGGTAACAGAGGGAGATCCTGTCTCAAAAAATAATAATAATAAATAAAAATAAATAAAATACAAATCACAGTGTTAGATTTGATCTCTCTACATAAGCCTTTTTTGGGGTATGTTTTATTTTGAGGTCATGAGAGCTACTATTGAATGAATGCTTACTATGAGCAGGTACTACGGTAAATGCTTTTACACATTTCAGCCTCACAAATGCTATTGTTAGCTCCCATTTCACAGGTGAGAAAACTGAAGCTACATAATTCCACAGGTCATTACGTAAGGAAGCAAACCTACCAAGCAGACAGGCTGACTCCAGAGCCTTCGCGGCCGGCCAGTCCACATGGGAAAAGAGGCTGTTCTTGATTAACAGTGTCTACAGAAGGGAATTCAAAACTGCTCTTTCTTTGAAAATTCAATTATTTTTTAAAAAAGTTTAAACCACACCAGACAGAATTGTAACAGTTTGAGTGTGTTTTCTTTTTTTGAGACGGAGTCTCACACTGTCGCTTGGGCTGGAGTGCAGTGGTGCAGTCTCGGCTCACTGCAACCTTGCCTCCCGGGTTCAAGTGATTTTCCTGCTTCAGAATCCTGAGTAACTGGGACTACAGGCATGCACCACCACGCCAGGCTAATTTGTATATTTTTAGCAGAGATGGGGTTTCACCATGTTAGCCAGGGAAGTCTTGATCTCTTGATCTGGTGATCTGGCCGCCTCCCCAAGTGCTGGGATTATAGGTGTGTAACACTGTGCCCAGCCAAGCATGTATTTTTAAAGAGAACTGGTTAGTAATCTGCTTGAATCAACACCAATGCCATTTTTCTAAAACAGTTCTACCTCATAGGATCTTGTGGAGAGAGAGAGAGAGAGAGAGAGAGAGAAAATGTGTGTGTGTGTGTGTGTGTGTGTGTGTGTGTGTGTGGGTGTGTTGAGGGAGGAGGTGGGATGATAGAAAAAAAAAAGAGCTGAAATCTGACACCTGTGGACCCAAATCTCAGTGTCACTAGAGGTGTCCCTAAATTTCAGAACCACCCTGCCTGCTCCAGTTCCATCAGCCCCCTTGGAGGTGGTGTTCAGGAATTCTGAGTTCAGGCTAAAGCTGGGGCCAGTGACGATATGGAGGGCATTTTGGGGGCGACTCAACCCATCCGTACAGAAACTGTATTTTAGGAAACCGTATTTCTGTGTTATGAATAGGCCCACAAAGAATTGAGATGGAAAGAATCTTTCAAATCAAATGTGCTTTCTGCTAGGTATGTTTCAAGTTTATTTTTCATTTGTATCTTTTTGCATGCCTTCTGCCCATAGTTCCCCTCCTTCTGTCTTCAGAATTTTTCTTTTTTTTTTGAAACAGAGTCTTGCTCTGTCACCAGGCTGGAGTGCAGTGGCGCCATCTCAGCTCACTGCAATCTCTGCCTCCCAGGTTCAAGTGATTCTCCTGCTTCAGCCTCCCAAGTAACTGGGACTATAGGCGCTCACCACCACGCCCAGCTAATTTTTGTATTTTTAATAGAGACAGGGTTTCACCATGTTGGCCAGGATAGTCTCTATCTCTTGAACTCATGATCCGCCTGCCTTGGCCTCCCAAAGTTCTGGGATTACAGGTGTGAACCACCATGCCAGGCCTATCTTTCAGAATTTTGAGTAGAGGAGCAAGGGGTAGGTAGTCTTCTGATTAAAGAAATGGTTTTAATCGGGCATGGTGGCTCATGTCTATAATCCCAGCACTTTGAGAGGCCAAGGAGGGTAGATCACTTGAGCCCAGGAGTGGGAGACTAGCTTGGGCAACATAGTGAGACCCTATGTCAAAAAAAAAAAAAAGAAAAGTAAAAGAAAAAAATAAACGGTTTTGTCTCTGACTTTGCTGTCAGATTCTCAACAGAAACTTTCTTTTTGGTCGTCATGTTTCCTGCTTCTATGAAAGATCCCCTGTCCCCACCTCCCAGCTTCCCAGGTAGAACGCAGGTCACTAGTTGCCCAAATTAGAGCTGTACTTCATACCTTGATTCAAAACCAAGGTTTTAAATGCACTGAACATTATTAAAACAATCAGGAAGAAAGTTTCTTTTTTGGGGTGGGGTGGGGTGGAGTCTTGCTCTCTCCCCCAGGCTGGAGCGAAATAGCATGATCTCAGCTTACTGCAACCTTCACCTCCCAGATTGAAGTGATTCTCCTGCCTCAGCCTCCCAAGTACCTTGGACTACAGGCACCTGCCACCATGCCTGGCTAATTGTTTTGTATTTTTTAAGTAGAAACAGGATTTCACCTGTTGGCCAGGCTGGTCTCAATCTCCTGATCTCAAGTGATCCACCTGCCTCAGCCTCCCAAAATGCTGGGACTATAGGCGTGAACCATCGTGCCTGGCCATGAAGAAAGTCTGTCATGGCAAAATGTTGAATATGGGGGCAAAGAAAAGAGAACAATCGGGAATACAAATACCCAACATATCTGTGTCCCCTGTTCATTCGGAAGCCTGTTCCTTCACCAGGAGGATCCCCTCCGCAGCAGCACCTGGCAATCTGCACAGTCCTCTCCTAACGACTTAATGGAGATTCGGGAAGTACTTGCTGACGTGGACTCCACTTTGTGGCTTCTTCCTTCCTGCATTTTTATTGAAGCCCTGGGAAGGCAGCCAGGACGTTTGATGATGTTTGTTTCTACAGATACTCCACTCCTTTTTAAAAAAACTTCCAGATTAGATTATCATGTGTTGGTGGCAGCAAAAACAGGGTTGATGACAGAGGCTCGCTGGTGCACATATTGGGACAATAAATGCCCACAAAACTTTGTCCAAACAAAGCTGTGTGGCCTGTTCCCCTGGCCCTGGCTGAGGGGTCTTTGTCCTGAGACTGCAGAGCAGTTACATCTCCTTCCTACCTTCCTATTCCTGTTTCTGCTTCAGGTGCCCTTTTATTTAAATTCTCAAGCCCTTTGGAGGATCTAAATGAGAATCTTTCTCTCCTTGATCACATATACAGAATAACTGCAGCCCTCCTTAGCATTTTCCTTCACTGACTTTCCAAAATTATCTTAGGAGCTGGGTAAGCATTGGTCTGTGCAATATACAAAGTTTTTCTTTTGTCACTCTGGCCAATTTAGAAGCCTCTCTGTGCCTCAATCTCCTGAACTGTAAAATGGATTTGTAAGGTTATGAGAATGTAAAGCTCAGGAATTTTTAGCTGGGTTGGTAATAGATGAGGACCACCTTTACCTGAGCTGCAGGAGTCACCGATGGGCAAGAAGGCCTGAACTACTGTCTAGTTTATTGATCAGACATTTGGGGGTGGTACCAGGCTCACCTCTCCACAGAGCCATTCTGAAGCTGCCACCCAGATTGCTGCCAGTTTGGGTCTAAAGAGGTGGGGGCCAGGCACAGTGATTCATACCTGTGATCCCGGTGCTTGGGAGGCGGAGGTGGGAGGATTGCTTGAGGCCAGGAGTTGGAGATCACATCTCTAGAAAAAATAAAAAAAATTAGCTGGGCAGGGTGGTGTGTAGTATCTATAGTCCCAGCAACTTGGGAGGCTGAGGCAAGAGAATCCCTTGAGCCCAGGAGGTCAAGACTGCGGTGAGCTATGATCACGCCACTACACTCAAAATACAAAATAAAAAGAGGTGTGGGGAGATCCTGCTCCCTTTGCCTTCCTTATTCTCATCAGCAGTCTTCCTTTGTACCATTCACTCAGCATTTCATCCGGCATCTGAGTTTCACAAGGACAGATATCAAAGAAAACATGACTGAGGCTGAGAAAGAAGGGTGAGCAATCCGGGAGCCTGAAACACACTGGTGATTCTCAAACCCGTTTTCTCAATAACTTCCTTGGCAATCTCTTGTGCTCTCCCGCCTCTCATTCTCTGGCCTCAGATTTCCCTTCCCCTCGGAGTCACTGCCAGGGCTGAAGTGATGGAAAGCTGCAGATTGATGGAGTGGCTGCAGTGCTCCGGCCCTGGCTTCTGCCCTCTGCCACTTCTCCCCTTCTGGACAGAAACTGCTGCCTTTCTTCTTTCTCTTTGGAAAGCTCTTTTTAATTCCTATTCAATTACATTATCCTTCTCTAGGGAATCCACTAGTGAGCTCAGAAGGATCCTCAACATTTCCTGACCACATCTTGTAACACACAGAGCCCCATGATCCCCATTCATCAAGGCTGATTTTTCCACAGCTCTGGTTCCAAAGAGGTTGGGCAGGGGTGGAGAGTGCAGGCTGACGAGTGGATGGTGAAGGAAAGCCTGCAGTGGCAGAAGGGACCCTACCTAGCAATGGGGCTTCTTACAGACCGATTGGCCGCTGAAGCCAGCCAGCCAGCCAGGCTGTAGGGAAGGTGCCTAGGAGACGCCCTAAGTGTGGCCTGGGCTGGGAGGGGCCCCGGTGCCCAGGATTGGCTCAGCCTCTGCTGCCCATGGCTCCTGTCACTGCCAGTCGAGGAAGGAAGAGCAGGAAGCCAAACATACTCAGTTGCGCACTTTATAGATCAGAACTTTCAAATTCTCCATAATGGCAGAGAAAAAGAAGCCATCCTCCTGGTGCTAAAAGAACTTTAAAATAACTTGGGGGCAGGGCAGCACACACAACCAACTTATATAACAGGAGCTTCTCCTTTCAGTCACAGAGATGCACTGACTCTTCCACACTCCCAGAGGCAGGGAAAGCCGGATTAAACAGCAGCCTGCAGGCCAGGCAATGGGGCTCACTCCTGAAATCCCAGCACTTTGAGAGGCTGAGAAGGGCAGATCACCTGAGATCGGGAGTTTGAAACCAGCCTGGCCAGCATGGTGAAACATCGTCTCTACTAAAAATACAAAAATTAGCCAGGTGTGTGGTGGGAGCCTGTAATTCCAGCTACTCAGGAGGCTGAGGCAGGAGAATCACTTAAACCAGGGAGGTGGAGGTTCCAGTGAGCCAAGATGGCACCATTGCACTCCAGCCTGGGCAACAAGAGTGAAACTCTGTCTCAAAAAAAAGGCGAGGCCTGGGGCTCACACCTGTAATTCCAGGACTTTGGGAGGCCGAGGCAGGTTGATCATCTGAGGTCAGGAGTTCGAGACCAGCCTGACCAACATGAAGAAACCCCGTCTCTACTAAAAATACAGTTAGCCAGGTATGGTGGTGGGTGCCTGTAACCCCAGCTATTAGGGAGGCTGAGGCAGGAGAATTGCTTGAACCCCAGGAGGCAAAGGTTGCAGTGAGCCAGGATTGTGTCATTGCACCGCAGCCTGGGCAACAAGAGTGAAACTCCATCTCAAATACAAACAAATAAACAAATTAAAAAAATAAATAAATAAAAGCAACACCTGGGAATGAGAGGGGGTACAGGCCGCAGCAGTCATTCAGCTCTGTGATCCAGGAATGGGGCAACCACGGGGCAGAACGGAAGGGTGATTTTGAGTCTAAGAAACAACAGAAATAACAGAAATCGGGAGGGTGGAGGAGAAGGAAGAGGTCAAAAGGGAACAGGAGAGTTAAAGTAGACAAAAGACAAAGGTAAGAACGAAAGGAAAAGAAGAGAGATGCCGGAGGTTGAATAAGAGAGGAGGTTGCCACAACATAGCCCCTGGCACTGCTGAAAAAGCGGCCTATTCAGGCAGCCTATGCCACTTGGCCATTGTGGGATTTCAGAAGGGACTCATTAGGGCCTATCACATGGGCTGCATTGTTTCCAGACAACAGTTCACCAGACAGTCCCATCGTGGTCTGTGCAGCCAGGGCAGAGTCTCTGGGTCCACTGGGTCCTGGGGCTGGGTGGGGAGCTGCTCCTCCAGTTGTTTCTGTTACCACAATGACAGCTCTAGGGAAGAATACCTCCCTTCCTTCCTGGCTGACCTGGTGTGAAATTCTAGAGCCCATAACCTGGGGCAGAGTCTATTAAAACTGTGTACGTACAGCCTCTTTCATTTGCGTAGAGCATAGAATCTCTGGACCTCAGAGTATAGAAGTGAAATCCAACATACGTTGATTAAAAGACTTTGTTTTTGAGATGGAGTCTCGCTCTGTTGCCCAGGTTGGAGTGCAGTGGCAAGATCTTTGGCTTACTGAAACCTCTGCCTCCTGAGTTTAAGTGATTCTCCTGCCTCAGCCTCCCGTGTAACTGGGGACTACAGACGCATGCCACCATGTCTGGCTAATTTTTGTATTTTTAGTAGAGATGGGATAGCACCATCTTGGCCAGGCTGGTCTCGAACTCTTGACCTCAAGTGATCCACATCCCCCCTAAGCGTCCCAAAGTGCTGGGATTACAGGCATGAGTCACCGTGTCAGGCCTATTGAAGTGACCTCTTAAACAACATGTAAGATTCATGGAAAATAAACATCGAATTTCTTTAAAAAAAAAAAAAAAAAAAAAAGACTTTTACCTACAAGTGCTGCAAAGGTGAGGTGCGGCTCCTCCGCAGTGATTTATTGCCTCCAGTGCAAGAAGTAGGGGGCATCTCCTAGCTTTCTGCCTGTAGCACCCTACCTAGACCTTCACAGCAACAGGAAATCCCTAGGGGAAGCTTCCTGGGTGCCTCAGGACACAGGAGAAATTGGAACAGCTTAACAAGAGCAATGATAACTTTCATTCCAGGTGTCAGGGATCACCTGCAGAGAGTATATCAGTCACCACGCTCTGAGGATTATCACTATACTGCAGCCTTGGGAAAACACCCAGCCCCTATCTATATTCTCTCATTGAGCCGTCCTCATTGTATAGAAGTTCAAAGGCTGGTTAGGTGATTTGCTCAGGTGCAATTCAAATCTTGAAATCTTTGGAGCTAGGAAACTCCACTGGAATCATCTAGTAGTTCCCCAATTCTTGAAGCAGGTTTCCTCTATAATGAAGCTTTCAAATATCTCTGATGAAATGAGAAAAGGACAATCATGTAGTGGTTTTTTCCATATAGTTGAATGTCTTTAAAGGCCTCTCCTTAGGATTCTAAGATGATGGCTCATGTACTTTTTTAGTACTGAAATGTGCTTTCTTTTTAAAATTGATACCGATGGTGATTTTTTAAAAACCATTCTTGTTTGGCAGTATGAAAAGTTAGTCCGCCAAACTTTTAGCTAATTGGACTGGTCCAAAATTCAGGAAGTCACTGATCAAATCCAGCCCCTTCCTCACCTAGGTGAGAAAACTGAGGCCTAGCCAGCTCCAAGTGCTGTTTGAGGTCACTCAGCAGGTAAGCAGCCTCTGCCTGTGTCTATTTTCATTGCGTTCCCCATTCTGGGGATTTTGTGCCACTGGGCCTGTGGAATGTGGCACACACTACCTGGTCCTTGGTAGTGGGATGACCTCCCTCTCCCTCCCTCTCCCTCCCTCTCCTCTCTCTGTGTCTGGTATTAGGGCATGAGTCCCTCCCCCCTACCCAGCTGCCAGTCACTCTCTGCATTTGATCCTGTGCTTAGTGGGCACAGCGTCCAGTGCTGGGCACGCCACGGCTCCCCCTGTAAACCTGATGGCAGCCTGGCATTCCCCTTTGTGACAGTGGATTCTGGGCTCCTTTGCAAAGTCATTCCTAAAACACAGCCATGAAAGCCATCTCCAGCCAGGCTCAGTGGCTCACCCCTGTAATCCCATTACTTTGGGAGGCCGAGGCGGGCCAATCTCCTGAGGTCAGGAGTCCAAGACCAGCCTGGCCAACATGGTGAAACCCAATCTCTACTAAGAACACCAAAAATTCGTTAGGTGTAGTGGTGGGCGCCTGTAATCCCAGCTACTCAGGAGGCTGAGACCGGAGAATCGCTTGAACTCAGGAGGCGGAGGTTGCCGTGAGCCAAGATTGCACTATTGTACTCCAGCCTGGGCAACATTGCAAAACTCCATCTCAAAAAGAAAGAAAGAAAGAAAGAAAGATAAAGAAAGAAAGAAAGAGAAAGGAAGGAAGGAAGGAAAGAAAGAAAGAAAGAAAGAAAGAAAGAAAGAAAGAAAGAAAGAAAGAAAGAAAGCAAGCCAGCCAGCCAGCCATCCCCGGCAGCGGTCCCCAGGTCTGACCCACAAGACATGTGCTTTGTGCTGGGCACTGGCTCATAAATTTTGTATTGAAGTGGCTTAGCCTTGTGCTCACCTGATCTAAATTAAACTTCCTGAGGGAAAAAACTATTTCTTCTCTTTGTTCCCTAGCGCTCCACCCCTTTGGGTGGGTTATCTGTAACAACGGAGTGTGCTCTGTTCTAGTTCTGAGAAGGTTGGCCGCAGGGAATAACATGGCAGACAAGTCAGGGGTGCAGGAGGGGGTGGAATGGGACAGTCGAGGGAGGAATTCTTGAGGCCCAGTTTGAGAGGAGAGAGGAAAGCTCAGCCCTACCCAGAGCTGAAAGATGTCCCATTCTTCAGTTTTGGGACAGGATTGCAGTGGGAAGGACCTGGGTTCCAACCTCTGAAGGAGGAGGAAAGCCTTTGAAGCCCCCAGAAGTCAAAGAAAAGCTGATAGAGTGAAGAAGTTCCTTCCTGTTCTGGAACCTTCCCAGCTTCCTCTCTCTGGCAGAACCAGCTGAATTGGGGAGTGGATGCATCCAGCCTTCCAGCTCTTAGGCAAAAACAATGATCCTGATCCTCCCCCTCAGCCTTGTTACTGTCTGGAAGAACTGCTGCCAGCCCCATGTTTACGTGTCCTAACCAACGAGGGTGGGGCTCAGACTAAAATAGGAGTTATACTTTGCCTTGGGTGCATGCACACCGCACACCCCTCTCCCTGCAAAACACACACACACACACACACACACACACACACACACGTAGAGAAGAAGAGCACAGAGCACTCCCTGCTCCAAGGCCATGTTCCTAGCCAGCTGAAAGGGCTCTCAGCCCAGTCTGCAGATCAATGAAGGCTGAATAGATCATTCAGCCTGAAACCAGCCCATTCAGGCCTCTGTGCTGTGGCCAGGGCAGACTCCCTTCTCTGCTGAGATTCTGCTAGAAGGGAGCATTACTCTATTCTGGAATAAAAGTATTCAGTGAAGGAAGGAAGAGAGGACCACATTCGCAGAAGAAAGAAGCATTAGTTCTCTTCCTGGAGAATTTCACTAGAGGGAAGCCCAAGGGCGGCCGTCTGGTCGGAATCCAGGGTTGGAAGCATTCACTTCACCTGTCAATTGTCTGAGTCAGAGAATAAGAAGGAAGTGCCCCTGCCCTATCCCCTCCTGGCATATAAATCCTCTCTGAGAAAACTTGCTTATCCTGGGCTTTTTACTGAAGGATAGCAGTCTGGATTTACAGAAGTAAAAAACAAATTGTTTGCATTCAGCTAGCCATTGGGCAGCAAGGTGTGAAAATGGAGGCCTGACAGTGGCTCACGCCTATAATCCCAGCATTTTTTTTTTTTTTTTTTTGAGATGGAGTCTTGCTCTATCACCCAGGCTGGAGTGCAGTGGCACAATCTTGGCTCACTGCAACCTTGCCTCCCGGGTTCAAATGATTCTCCTGCCTCGGCCTCCTGAGTGCTGGGATTACAAGGGCCCGCCACCATGCTTAGCTAATTTTTGTATTTTTAATACAGATGGGGTTTCACTATGTTGGCTAGGCTGGTCTTGAACTCCTGACCTAGGTGATCCACCAACCTTGGCCTTCGCGAGTGCTGGGATTACAGGGGTGAACCACTGTGTACCTGCCCCATAGGCTCTTTGAATGTCAGTTTCCACATCTCTAAAATGGATAGAAAAAGTCATTTTACAGCTGGGTCGAATGCAGAAGATTAATTAAAGAGGAGGCATATCAGGGATGCTTGGTGGCTTCTTAACACGACTCCTTCCCTACCGCTTCTAGCTGTAGGAATTCATTCTCTCGTTTCTTTTTTTTTCTCAGCTCACTGCAACCTCTGCTGCCTGTGTTCAAGTGATTCCCTTGCCTCAGCCTCCCGAATAGCTGGGACTACAGGTGCATGCCACCACGCCCAGCTAATTTTTTGTAGTTTTAATAGAGTCGGGGTTTCACAATGTTGGCCAGGATGGTCTCAATCTCCTGACCTCACGATCCGACCGCCTCGGCCTCCCAAAGTGCGGGGATTACAGGCATGAGTCACCACTCTCAGCCTCGTTCTCTCATTTCAAAAGCTGTATAGACTCCCTGTCACTGTGCCCCATCCCCAGGCGGCTAAGTGAGCACTATCATCCTTGGAGCTCTTTTGTCCAGCCACTCATCTGTTTAAAGGGAGCTCAGTGCGGTGGAGAGACCTGGGAATCAGAGTCCAGATTCTGGCCCACTGCTTACCTGTCACTTGGCCTCAAACTCTTGGGACAGGAAGAGGTCGTCGATGTTATGTCATCCAACCTCACACCTGAAGCTTGAATCTCACCCTCTACACACACACACACACACACACATCACCCCAAATTAAGTGGCTGTCCAGTTTCTATAGGATGACTCACTATTTAGACCATTCTGACTGTGACAATGGTTTTCTTCCTATTCAAGTGAAATTTGTCTGCTTGAGGTTTCTTCCTGTTCACCATCGTTCCATCCCTTAGGGCTATAAAGAAGGGCTATAAAGGGCTGTCTCCCAGGTGATGCCTTTCTTCATGTAAACATGACGACCACATCTGCCTGAGTTTTCTCTGGCCCCTTATATGGCGGTTTCGCTTTCTTTGTCATCCTGGTTATTCTCCTTTGCACTCACTTAAACATTGTGAGCCTTGGTTTTCTCATTTTATTTATTTTTTTGAGACAGAGTCTCCTTCTGTGGCCCAGGCTGGAGTGCAGTGGTGTGATCTTGGCTCAATACCACCTCTGCCTCCTGGGCGGAAGCAATCCTCCCACCTCTGTCTCTCAAGTAGCTAGGACTACAGGCATGTACCACCATGCCCAGCTAGTTTTTAAATTTTTTGTAGAGACGGGGTCTCAGTGTGTTGCCCAGGCTGGTCTCAAACTTCCGGGCTCAAGCAAGCCTCCCACCTTGTGCTCTCTCTCAAAGTGCTGGGATTATAGACATGAGCCACTATACCCAGCCAGTTTCTTCACTTTAAAAACAGGAGTAGTTATTCCTGCCTTAAAAGACTGCAGTGAGGATTTAACAATGAAAAGTGCCCTTAGACACAGGCTGTGCTCTGTTAAAATTTGTTGAGGAATAAGTAACTGAAATAAGGACGTGGAGGCACTGCATACACCGTAATGTGCTCCCTGTACTGAATGCACAGGCTGGGTGGTGGAAACAATAGACATGTATCATCTCATGGGTCTGGAGGCTGGAAGTCTAAGATCAAGGTGCTGGTGAGGTTGGTTCTTCCCAGGCCTCTCTCTGAGCTTGCAGAGGGACCCTTCTCCCTGTGTCTTCACATGGTTGTCCTTTGGTCCATGTGTCGTGTCCTAACATCCTCTTCTTTCTTTTTTTCTTTTTTTTTTAAAGAGTCTGTCTCTGTTGCCCAGGCTGGAGTGCAGTGGCACGATCTTGGCTCACTGCACCCTCTACCTCCCGGGTTTAAGCAATTTTCTGCCTCAGCCTCCCGAATAGGTGGGATTACAGGCACATGCCACCACAC
This sequence comes from Callithrix jacchus, assembly GCF_049354715.1. Lineage (NCBI taxonomy): Eukaryota > Metazoa > Chordata > Mammalia > Primates > Cebidae > Callithrix > Callithrix jacchus. The sequence continues at coordinate 39,326,688 of NC_133514.1, forward strand.
CTGGCTAATTTTTTTATATTTTTAGTAGAGACAGGGTTTCACCCTCTTGGCCAGGCTGGTCTTGAACTCCTGACCTTGTAATACATCCATTTCAGCTTCCCAAAGTGCTGGGATTACAGGTGTGAGCCACCACAGCTGGCCACATCCTCTTTTTAATAAGGACACCAGTCCGATGGGATTAGGCCCCCCTGAAGACCTCATTTCAACTTCAGTCACCTCTTAAAAGACATTATCTCCACATATGGTTACATTCTGAGGTATTGGAGGTTAAGGCTTTAACAAATGAATGTTTGAGGAACACAGTTCCTCAAAACACTCATAACACTTGCCAGTGTATTGTTAGCAATTTTATTTATTGTGACACTGTTCAGAGATGATATTTGTATGTAAAGTGGTAGGCCTCTTTGTATATGAGAAATGAGTCATTGCAGGCCCATTTTAATAAAGAAATATTTTGGACAGGTAATATATTTACATGGTTCGGATTCAAAGGGTCATAGAAAATGAAACACGAATGTCAATAAACAGAAGAGGGTGATTTCAATGTTAGCAGTAACCAAAAAAATGTGGATGAAGCTCATAAGATCGCACCATTTTACACCCACTGAATTGGCAAAAAATTTAAAGTCTGTTCATATCAAGTGATGAAAATGGCAAAAAAAACCTTTCATGCTGCTTGAGGGAATTGGTACAACCACATTGGAAGCCATTTGGCAAAAGCGGGAAGTCTGTCTAGCCGCTGGCCCGGCAGTTCCACTGCTTGGAGCCCACCCTGGAGAACTCTTGGCTGTGTGAAGCAAGAGGAAGAGACATTGAACTTCACAGCCACACCGATGGGAAATAACCCATTGTGGATTATCAGGAAAATGGATCCAGAAAGTGGGTATATGCACTCAATGAAATGTTAGTTAACAATGAAAACACATGAATAAAAGTTCCCAGGTCAGGTGCAGCAGCTCGCACCTGTAATCCCACCACTTTGGGAGGCAGAGGCGGGCAGATCACTTGAGCTCAGGAGTTTGAGAACAGTCTGAGCAACATGGTGAAACCCCATCTCTAGTAAAAATACAAAAATTAGCCAGCCGGCTGAGCGCAGTGGCTCATGTCTGTAATCCCAGCACTTTGGAAAGATCACCTGAAGTCAGGAGTTTGAGACCAGACTGGCCAACATGGTGAAACCCCATTTCTAATAAAACACAAAAAATTAGCCAGGCACAGTGGCATGCCTGTAATCCCACCTACTCAGGAGGCTGAGGCAGGAGAATCACTTGAACCTGGAAGATGGAGATTGCAGGGAGCTGAGATCACATCACTGCACTCCAGCCTGGGCAACAGGGTGAGACTCTGTTTTAAAAAAAAAAATTAGCTGGGAATGATGGCACATGCCTGTAGTCCCAGCTATTTGGGAGGCTGGGGCAGGAGGATTGCTTGAGCACAGGAGGTGGAGGCTGCAGTGAGCCAAGATTGTGCCATTGCACTTCAGCCTGGACAACAGAGTGAGACAGTTACCAGCATCAACGTGGATGAATCTTAGCACTATGATGAGAGCAACTGGCAAGTCACAGAAAGATACACACAGTGTAATATTATTTTTATAAAGTTGAAAGCAAGTAAAGTAAAATGATATATTACTTAGGAATATATACATTTGTGATAAACTTCAAGAAAGCATGAAAATAGGACTGAGGCCAGTGGTTCCCTCTGTGGAAGCAGGGAGGGGCTGCAGGAAGATTCAGCACCACTGATGAGGTTCCATTTCTTTTTCTTTTTCTTTTTTTTCTTTTTGAGATGTTTCATTCTTGTCCCAGGCTGGAGTGCAACGGCGTGATCTCAGCTCACTGCAACCTCCGCCTCCCAGGTTCAAGCGATTCTCCTGCCTCAGCCTCCCGAGGCTGGGATTACAGGCACGCACCACCATGCCTAGCTAATTATTTGTATTTTTAGCAGAGATGGATTTTCTCCATGTTGGTCAGGCTGGTCTTGAACTCCCGACTTCGGGTAATCTGCCCACCTCAGCTTCCCAAAGTGCTGGGATTACAGGCATGAGCCACCACACCTGGTGAGGTTTCATTTCTTAAGCTGCATGGCTGGTGGCTCCATGGGGAAAAAGTATTTATTATTATATCTCAAGGTAAACATTCATTTTAATTAAGCTTCATATACATTAAATAATTCATTATTTTTTAAGTTTTAAAAGCTCTAAAGGCATGTAATGAAAATCTCCAATGGCAGCTGATATTTTCAGATGTTTGTGCCTCATTCAGAGATAATATATAGTTACAGAGATAATTTAGACTTATATCATTCCGATATAAGTTAAACTTGACAGCAAAAACATACATACATATGTACGTACATATTTATGTGTAGATTGTGTGTGTGTGTGTGTGTGTGTGTGTGTGTATTCTGCCTCTCCTCCTTTTTAGACAAATGGTAGCATTTCTGCAGGTCCCTCTTAAACAACACTACATCAGATAACCAATTATCAGGGTAAATAGAAAGTCTGAGGAAGAAAAATAGGCCAGGTGCGGTGGCTCATGCCTGTAATCCCAGCACTTTGGGAGACTGAAGTTGGGGAGGCTTGCTTGAGCTGAAGAGATCAAGATCAGCAGTTTGAGACCAGCCTGGGCAACAGAACAAGACCCCATCTCTACAAAAAATTAAAAAACTAGCCAGGTGTGGTGGTGTGCACCTGTAGTCCCAGCTCCTTAGAAGGCTGAGGTGGGAAGATCACTTGAGCCCAGGAGTTTGAGGCTGCAGTGAGCTGTGATCATACCACCACACTCTAGTCTGGGAGACAGAGCAAGACCCTGTCTCAAAAAAATAGATAAATAAATGGACTTGTCTATCTCTCTCATAGTTTGGATGAAAAAAAAAGTCAAAGAATTGTTGCTCATGGTTAAAGAGACTTCTGGGAAGCAGGAGTGCAGTTAGCTAGTGGAAGCTGGGGAGACAGAATTTGGATTTGTTTAAAGCACTAGAAATGAGAGTCCACTCATCCCCTCATTGGACTCAACCAAAGGGCAGAGGTAGGCAATTCTCCTTTCTTGATAATGAGACCTCCCTGAGTTACAAATGTCTCCGATGAACCACATAGATGTGAAGAAGCAAAGAGAGGGAGCACTCATGACTAAATGAAAGCAGGAGGAGAATATAGCAGGAGATGAAAAAGTACTAACTTCAAATGTATGTCAAGCTCCAGACCGGAATCAGGGCAGACTGGGAGCTGGCGGGTGCCGGAAGGGAAGCGTTCTGCCAGGGTGCCAGGAAGGGCCTAGCAGCTGGGAGGAGGGGACAAGGCCACATGCCCTCAGGGGTGGAAGGCGGGTGCACGACACCCTGGGAAGTTTGAGGTTCAGACCCAGCCAACCACAGAAGCTGCCAGTTGCTTAGTTGATCTGGGAAGACTTCCCAGAGGAGATGGGCTTTCAGGAGCAGCTTGGATGAGGGAGAGTAACAGGTTGGTGAACAGATTGAGGCCGGGAGTTCCAGGCATACTGCCGATCCACACTGGCAGAGTGCCCAAGGAACACTTGGTTATCATCTTTCTGTTGTGTCTTTCACTCTTGTATTTCCTTAAAGATCCCAGAACCTGGCATGGGTTTTGGTTATATGATAAGCTGGCAGGGAGCGGGTGTGCACTAAAATGCAAATGATGGCTGTTGGGTTCTCAGTGAGGAAGGCAAGAGGAAGGTGTTTAGCGCCAGGAGAATTGGCCCTGCCAGACATGGACACCGTGTGGCATGAGCCACGGAGCCCTATGTGGGAATCAGGGGTCCTGGGCTGCTGCCCCACCTCAGATACTAACTTGTTCTGGGACAAGGGAGGTCACAGCATCACATGCTCTAGCTTTTCTCAAGGACAACACAGGCGTATTGGGCTCAGTGACCTGTAAGACTTCCCAACCTAAGCAACTCAGTCATTGACAGCCAAAAGAAACGGAGTCTCCCAGTTCAATGGAACTGAATATCTCAGCAGCCTCAAAGCTTCACAGTGTAAACACCCTTTAGAGTCATGCCTGCCAACCGCTTCACATAGGTCTTTTCCACATGGTGTTTCATCTGCATCTCATAGTAACCCATGAGGCAGATAGAGACTGATTGTCCAAGGTCCCAGTGCTGGACGCTGGCTAAGCTGAGCTAGAGCCCTGAGGCCCTGCCCTCCCTGTTGACACTTAACTTGGATGTTAAGTGATGTTCAGAGCACGCCCAATGCTGGCTCTGGGAGGAGGCCTGAAGCACTGATGCCAGATCTACTCTTCTGGCCTTAACTTCAAGGCCATAGTGAGCCGCTTTCACCTGAATGCCACCCACCCACAGTTCCCTGCCCCACCTTGCACACATTTGTTGTACAGGGATTGGGTCAAAACATACCCTTTATTTCCATAAAGATCTGCCCTGGGGCTGGTGAGGTGGCTCACACCTGTAATCTCAGCACTTTGGGAGGCTGAGGCAGGAGAATTGCTTGAGGCCTGGAGTTCAAGACCAGCCTGGGCAATATAAAAAGACACTGTTTCTACAAAAAAATTTAAAAATTAGCTGGATGTGGCGGTACATGCCTGTGGTCTCGGTGCTGGGAAGGTGGAGGCAGGTGGATTGCTTGAGCATGGGAGGTCAAGGCTGCAATGAGTTACGATTGTGCCACTGCACTCCAGCCTGGGCAACAGAGTGAGACCCTGGCCCTAAAAAATGAAGGGGAAAAAAAAAGACCTGCTGTGGGCTGGCATCCAGACCTCAGGGGTCTGATCCTCTGGGGTCCTGAAGTGGTGGTACAGCCTGCCTGGGCTCTAGTGTGAGGGGAGTGTCCTTGCTTTTGCCTCAGCCTGACTTCCTGTCTAGACATCTCTAATGGTCCCCTGAATTTAGTGTGCTGTGTTTGCCTGCCAGCTCTGTCCAACCCACACAGGCCAGTGCCCAGCAGCTGCTGCCACCCCCTCACCAGGCTGAGTCCTAAGAGGAGGGGCTGGCAAGGGAGGGTCGAGCCTAGAAAATTATATAATGAAGGTACCCATCAAGATGACAACACCCTTGGAGGCAGCTCAACATCCTACAATCCTGTCCCTTTCAGAACTCACAGGCGCTCACTCTCCCTGCCACACCTGGAAGGATGGGTTGTCAAGGCAACTTCTTGAAGGCACCAGCATCCACAGTGCCATCGGTCCCCATGGACCCACTGAAGCCCGCTGTGGAGGAAGGAAGCCATCCCTTGGATTGGCTCTGGAGAGATGTAAACAGAGTCTAGTCCTCTGGAATATCCAATCCCATGCCAAGTCTCTCCCTCTTGGAGCCATCTTAGCGGGAGGCCAAATCCTCCACAAGACCTGAAGCCAAAACATCAGACCCAGCACTGGTGCAGTCAGACCAGAGCCTTTAAAATTAATTAGTTAATTTAGGAGATGGGGATCTCACTTTGTCACTCAGGCTGGAGTTCAGTGGCACAATCATAGCTCACTGCAGCCTCGACCTCCCAGGTTCATGGGCTCCTCCTACTTCAGCCTCTAGAGCATCTGGAACCACAGCCACAAGCCATCACGCCTGGTGAATTTTTAAATTTGTTGTAGAGGCTGGTCACAATAGGTCTCACCTGTAGTTCCAGCACTTTGGAAGGCTGAGGCAAGCAGATCACTTGAGCCCAGGAGTTCAAGACTAACCTGGGCAACATGGTGAAACCCCATCTCTGCCAAAAAATACAAAAACTAGCCAGGCATGGTGGCGTGCACCTGTAGTCCCAGCTACTAAAGAGGCTGAGGCATCAGAATCTCTTGAGCCCAGGAGGTTGAATCGTCAGTGAGTCAAGATCGTGTCACTGCACTCCAGCCTGGGCAACAGAGGGAGACCCTGTCTCAAACCAAAACCAAACACTTGTAATGACTAACATTGACAGAATGCCCTTATTGTTTAAAAGCACAATTATTTTGAATAAAAATGTTATTTTAGAACCATTTAGATTTACAGAAAAATTACAAAAATGGTGAGTTCCCACCTACTTGCACCATTTTCTCTATTATCAACATCTTACATGAACAGGTACATTCGTTACAATTAGTGAGTCAATGTGGACACAGTGTTATTACCTAAAGCCCATATTTTATTCAGATATCCTTAGTTTTCGCTTAGTCTTTTTTTTCTCTTTTGAGACTGGAGTGCAGTGATGATTTTGGCTCACTGCAACCTCCACCTCCTGTGTTCAAGTGATTCCCCTGACTCAGCCTCCCGAGTAGCTGGGATTACAGGCGTGTGCCACCATGCCCAGCTAATTTTTGTGTTTTTAGTAAAGATGGGGTTTCAGCGTCTTGGGCAGGCTGGTCCTGAACTCTTGACCTCATGATCCACCCACCTAGGCCTCCTAAAGCACTAGGATTACAGGCATGAGTCACTATGCCCGGCCTAAGCCCTTTGTCCTTTTTTTTTTCTGACTGCAGGATGCCATGTTACATTTAGTTGTCGTGTCCCCCCAGGCTCTTCTTGGCTGTGACAGTTTCTCTGGCTTTCCTTGTTTTTGATGAATGTGATAGTTTAGAGGCATGTTGGTTGAGTATCTCTGATGTTTTTCTCATAATTAGACTGGAGTTGCGGGTTTGGAGAGAAGGAATGCAGGTATCAAGAACCGTTTTCAGCCTGTCATACCAAGACGGTCAACATAACTTGTCACTGCTGATGTAGACCTGGGTCACCTGGCTAGGGCGTAGCATTTGTTAGGATTCTCCACTGTAAAGTTATTTCAGAGCATGATTCTTTCCTTTTCTTTTCTTTTCTTGAGTCAGCATCTTGCTCTGTTGCCCAGGCTGGAGTGCAATGGCACACTGCAACCTCTGCCTCCTGGGTTCAAGCAATTCTCCCCCCTCAGCCTCCCGAGTAGCTGGGATTACAGGTGTATGCCACCACACCAGGCTAATTTTTGTATTTTTAGTAGTGACAAGGTTTCATCATATTGGACAGGCTGGTCTCTTGGCCAGGCTGGTCTCGAACTCCTGACCTCGTGATCTGCCTGCCTCAGCTTCCGAAGGTGTTGGGATTACAGATGTGAGCCACCATGCTTGGCCCGATTTTGTTTTGTTTTAGCTTTAGGGATATAAGTGGTTTTGGTTACATGGATAAATTGTATAGTGGTGAAGCCTGAGCTTTGAGTACACCCATTACCCGAATAGTGTACAGTGTACCTGATTGGCAGGTGATTTTTCAATCCCTCCACCCCTCCCTGCTTCTGGGTCTTCAATGTGCGTGATACACTCTGTATGCCTTCGCATACCCCTCGCTTAGCCCTCACTTACAAGTGAGAACATGAGGTATTTTGCTTGTCCGTTCCTGAGTTACTTCACTTAGGATAATAGCCTTAGTTCTATCCAAGTTGCTGCAAAAGACATTATTTCATTCTTTTTTAATGTCTGAGTAGTATTCCATTGTGTATATATACCACATTTTCTTTATCTACTCATCTGTTGATGAGAACTTAGGTGGATTCCATTTCTTTGTGACTGTGAATTACAAAACACATTTTCTTTACTTTTCTTTTTTTCTTTTCTTTCTTTCTCTTTGTCTTTCTCTCTCTTTCTTTCTTTCTATCTTAGACAGGGTCTTGCTCTGTCACCCAATGGCACAAACACAGCTCACTGCAGCCTCAACCTCCCAGGCTCAAGAGATCCTCTCACCTCAGCTCCCAAGAAGCTGGGACTACAGGTGCACACCACCATGCCTGGCTAATTTTTTATTTTTTAATTTTTTTATAGAGATGGGGTCTTGCTATGTTGCCCAGGCTGGCCTTGAACTTCTAAGCGCAAGTGAGCCACCTGCCTCAGCCTCCCAAAGTGCTGGCATTAGAAAGTACACTTTCAAGTGTGTGATTTGTTTCATCTGATTGAAGTATCTTTGGAACTTTGTACATCTATTTAAAATCTCTAGCCCCTGGCTCTAAAAGCAAAACAAAGACCAGTAGCTCTGAGGTCCTGGTTCCTAGGTTCTTTATTACACTCTGTTACTCACTCAGACCTACAGAGTAAAGGTGGCAGACACAGGGCTACCCAGGGGAGCATTCCAACCTTCCCTGGAAATGAGTGGGCTGGTTGTGGACCCCTACTTTTCTATAATGTCTGTGCCAGGCATTATAAGGGATGACCAGGTATAAGCCATAATCAATGAAATCTAGTGTGGGAGACCAGCTGTAAGTCAACACATGGTGAGGGATACATTCAGGCTGTTCTTTCCAGCCTGTCATGAACAGCACCTCCTCCATGCAGGCTTTCCTCACAGGCCTATCTGGGTGTTTTCTCTTCCTCCTCTGAACCCTTCTAATATTCTGGTTTGAGATAGGGCATGTGCCTCAGTGAGGCTGCTGGTAGCTTCAATGACTTGCCCTGGTAGGCAGATTCTGCCATTTATATCAGGGAGTTAGCATAAAAAGTCATTAACTATGAGCTGCCCAGGTCTAAGGCTGAGATCACGAGAAATTACAGTCTTAGAGGCAACAGATGTGCCAGGCTTTGAGGAGGGGAGCTCTTGGGTGGGTTGGTGGAAGAGGTGAATGTGGAAGCGTGGCTGAAGGATAGGCGGAGGTCTTTCTTCTTCCTCAGATGAGGCAATAGTGAGTTCAAAACCAGGCTCCCAGCCTCAGTGCAACCCAGGGACTAGACCCTTAATATGCAATTTTTCAAGGCTGGCTCTTCTCTCCACACCTTCCAAACCCTACGTTAGGTCTTAGTTCACGGCAATCTCTCCATCTGGAATGTTCTTTCCTTCTCCTCCTTCCCTGATCACTCCAGCCTACCGTGACGTTGTCTTCTAACTGCCCAGACTCGCACTTACGGTTTGCAAGCCCTTGTGTGGCAGGTCATAAACTGCCCTGGGTTAGGGGTTCTCACTTGGGAAGGGGCCTGGGTCTCCTGGACTCCCCGGCTTGGTCCTGGCCCCTGCAGGTGCTCAGGCAGCCATGGCTGATGGGATTTCAGCTCCACAGTCCAGGGGCTGAAGCCTCCGGTGACCCATGTTTATTGCATCTCGAGTCTAGGGGAGCCTTCCTGTCAGGTTGCTCATCCTGAATGCCCCGCCGCCTCTCCACGGTGGGAAGATGCTGCGGAAGGGAACACGACTCCCACCTTCACACCGACAGGGAACTTGATCATTGATCCAAAAACGCCCACATAGTCTGTATCCTAGAGACTCTGGAGAGCTCCTCCCCGCCTTTAATGAGTGAGGAGCAGCTCACTCTGTGGCGGGAGACAACACTGGCGTGTGTGTGACTGTATGAGTGTGTGATTGTGTGAGTGCATGTGAGAGTGTGTATATATGAGTGTGCGAGAGTGTATGTGTGTGTGATTGTGTGAGTGTGTGTGAATATGAATGTGATAGTGTGTGTTTGAGTATATGTGAGTGTATGAATGTGTGTATGTGTAATAGTGTGTATGTGAGAGTATGTGTATGGGTGTGTAAGAGTGAGTGTGATTGTGTATGTGAGATGTGAGTGTAGTAAGTGTATGTGTTTGTGATAGTGAGTGTATGTGAGAATGAGTGTGTATATGTGAGTATGTGAAAGTGTGATAGTGTGTGAGTGTATGAGTGTATGAGAATGTGTGAGTGTATGTGTGTGCATGTATGTGAGAGTGTATATATGAGTGTGTGAGCATGTGTGTGTAAGTGAGGGTGTGTGTGTTATGTGTGTGCTATGTGTGGGTGTGAGTGCATATGTGGTATGTGTGTGTATAAGCCTGTCTGTCCTGTGTGTATGAGTGAGGCTGTGTGAAGGAGTGTGTGTTGTGTGTGGTATGTATGTGACTGTGGATATGAGTGTCTACGTATGTATATAAACCCGTGTGTGCCGTGTAAGTGTGGGTTATATGGGTGCGTGTGAGTGTACATGTATGAGGGTGGTGTGCATGTGTGTGTGGGGTATGTCTGTGCATTGTAGGTATGCGAGTGGGGTGTGTGCAGGGGTGGGTGGGTACGCTGTGTGTGTAGGGGTATGGATGAGGCATATGTGAACCTGTGTGGGAGGTGTGAGTTTGTGCAGGGGTACAGGGACATGGGCTGCATGTGGATATGTGGGTGTGTGCATGTGCAAGTGAGTGTGTGAGAGGGAAGAAAGTGCCCAGCCTGATCCTGTGAGAACACTCAGGACCGTACCTACTCCCATGGGTGGAAGACAGTGTGGTCCTGGGACCATCCCTGGTGCTAACACTCACTCCCACTTCCCTCCCAGGCCACACCTCTCCCTCCTTCCACCAATGAATCTCCAAACTCCAGGGCATCTTTGTAAGAAGTCAAGTCGTCCAGCGCCCACAGGCCAGTCTCCGTCTTCCCACTCTGACCCTGCCCGCTTCCAGCAAGGGCAGGAAACCTCAGAGGATGCTGGAAAGTGGTTTCCTGCTCCACCCAGGCCACGTGTGAAACCTCTGGAGTCTCCTGGACCCCACAGCTGAGGGAGATGAATTCACCATCAGACACCAAAGGATAAGAAACTGCTGACACAGGCCCAAGGCTGTCTCGGCCCTGCCAGGGTGATGGATGATGAGTTTTCAAGCAAACTCTAATAGGAAGTCCATGCATAATACATCATTAGGGGAGCAAATTCCAATTTGCATCCCATTAGGCCTCTGAAAGCCGGGAGGCCCAGACACGCAGCCCAAGCCTTCCTCAGGAGGACTTGTTGCAGGGACGCACCCGTGCCATCAGAGGCTGACCCGCCGGGCACAGCGCCCAACTGTAGGACATGCAGTCGAGGGTGGAGCTGTGTTCTCCCAGCACTGTCTCCTGGTACTGTTTCAGGAGCCCCTGGCTTGCCTCTGGCCTGTTCAGGTCCTGTCCACTGCCTCCACAGCTCTTGCTTTTTGTTGTTGTTGCCTTAGTTGTGAGTCAATATCTCTCTGTGGCCCAGGCTGGAGTGCTGTGGTGCGATCATGGCTCGCCGCAACCTTGAACTCCTGGGCTTCATTAATCCTCCCACCAAAGCCTCCAGAGTAGCTGGGACTGCAGACATGCACCACCACACCCAGCTAATTTTTATGATTTTTTTAAAAACGAGGTCTCACTATGTTGCCCAGGTTGGTCTTGAACTCCTAAACTCACGCTGTCCTCCTGCCTCCATCTCCCGAAGTACTGGGACTACAGGAGTGAGCCACGGCACCTGTCCAACCCCCACAGGTCTTCACAAGCAGGATGGAAGGAGATCCCTGACTTCCTGGGCTGCTGTCATTTATAGTCACTGTGTGCTGAAAGTCAAGGATAGGGAGCAGAATAATGTGTGCCTCAGTTTCCAACAAACCTAAGCAAGGTGTCCAAAGAGAAGGGCCCCTTGATGATGCTGCAGTGCTTTGGAGGGTGCTCGGCAGACCCTGAGATGGGACCGGGTGGGAGGTGGAGGTCGGGTGTGAGACTGATGTTTGGGGTAAGCAAGGCAAGGGGGAGACAGAATAGAGTTTCTGGTCCTGGAGCCCAGGATTCTGTCTTCTGCTTCCTGCCTTGGGAGAGGCTTCAGGCTCCCCATGAAGGCTGCGGGGCAGGTTAGGTGCCGGGCAGATTAAGTGTGTGGCAGCAGGGTTCTGAGAAGTTGGGGCTTAGTTTGAGAGTATGATGTGGTTTTCCTTTCAGGGGCAGAGCCCGTCTGGGGAGGAGGCATCTGAGCAGGGGGTCAGTACAGCTGAACTGGAGCTTGTGAGATATATATGTAGTTTTAATTGTACTTTGGGCTCTGGAGTACATGTGCACATCCTGCATCCTATTGTTGCATAGGTACATACATGGCATGGTGGTTAGCTGTCTCCACTCCCACCCCCATTGCCTACATCAGGCATTTCTTCCAGTATAATCCCTCCCCATCCTCCCTGCCCCTGGCTGTCCCACCCGTACCCTCCCCTCCACCCCCTACCTAGCCCAGTGAGTGTTGTTCCCTTCCCTGTGCCCAAGTGTTCTCATTGTTCATCACCTGCCTGAGTGAAAACATGTGGTGTTTGGTTTTCTGTTCTTGTGTCAGTTTGCTGAGAATAATGGTTTTTAGATTCATCCATGTCTCTACAAAGGACATGAACTCGTCATTTTGTATGACTGCGTAGTATTCCATGGTGTGTATGTGCCACATTTTCCCTGTCCAGTCTATCAACGAACATATGTGTGCATGTGTCTTTATAATAGAATGATTTATAATCCTTTGGGTAGATACCTAGTAATGGGATTGCTGGTCAAATGGAATGTCTATTTCTAGATCCTTGAGGAATCGCCACACTGTCTTCCATAATGGTTGAACTAATTTACACTCCCACCAGAAGTGTAAAAGTGTTCCTATTTTTCCACATCCTCTCCAGCATCTGTCGTTTCCAGATTGCCATTCTAACTGGCATGAGATGGTATCTCAATGTGGTTTTGATTTACATTTCTCTAATGACCAGTGATGATGAGCATTTTTTCATGTTTTTTGGCCACATAAATGTCTTCTTTTGAAAAGTGTCTGTTCATATCCTTCTCCCACTTTTGAATGGGTTTGTTTTTTTCTTGTAAATCTGCTTTAGTTCTTGGTAGATTCTGGAAATTAGCCCTCTGTCAGATGGGTAGATTTCAAACATTTTTTCCCAAGCTTGTGATATTTTAAGAGCTTTCTGGAAAAACTGGGAGAGGAGCCAGGCTTGGGTGGTTGGGGGCTGTGGGTGAAATCTGGTCAAAGATTGCCCAGTAGAGAAAGGGCCCAGCTCTGAGGCTGTGTAGCAGAGTGGGCAATTCTCTCTGACAGTGACCAGGGATGGCCACTTTTCCTCCCCATCTCCCCTAAAAACGCTTGAGAGGCTTGGGCCACAGGCCATACCCATTGGCCTTTAAAGAAGTTTTCCTCTGTTTTTGTTTTATTATTATTATTATTTTATTTTTAATATTTTAGAGACAGGGTCTTGCTCTATCTCCTAAGCTGGAGTGCAGTGGCACAATCATAGCTCACTGCCACCTTGAACCCCTTGGCTTAAACCATCTTCCCACCTCAGCCTCCAGAGTAGCTGGGACTATAGGTGTGAGCCACCATCCCCAGCTAATATTTTAATTTTCATAGAGATGGGGTCTTGCTATGTTGCCCAGGTGGTCTCAAATTCCTGGCCTCAAGCAAGCGATTCTCCCACATTAGACTTTGTAGTCTCCTCCTGGTTCTCAACTGAGACAGGGATGTGTTTGTCCTGGGGGAGGGGTTGCTGTGACAGAGCCTGTCTATGAGCCCCATGCGATTCCTCTTTTTGTTTTGAGACAAAGTCTTGCTCTGTCACTCAGGCTGGAGTGCAGTGACTCGATCTTGGCTCACTGCAACCTCTGCCTCCTGGGTTCAAGCCATTCTCCTGCTTCAGCCTCCTGAGTAGCTGGGATTACAGGCATGAGCCACCACACCTGGCTAATTTTGTATTTTTAGTAGAGATGGGATTTCTCCATGTTGGTCAGGCTGGTCTCGAACTCGCGACCTCAGGTGATCCACCCGCCTCGGCCTCCCAATGTGCTGGGATTATAGGCGTGAGCCACTGCATCTGGCCAAGCCCAGTTTTCTTGTGGGTAGTCAAATGAGAGCATAGAAACAAAAATATGCAGTGAGGCATGTTCACAGCACTGCACTCGAACCTGGGCAACAGAATGAAACCCTTGACTCTAAGAAAAAATAAGAAACAGATAAAAAAGTTTAATAAAAGTGCAATCGTGCTTTGAAAGTACTATAGATACCGTGAAACTCTAAGGTATAATGTGATTGTTTTTGTATAACTTGTAACTGTCCGTGTGGGATTAATAGCTAACAATGTGGAAATAGTCTGTGTTGGGACAGGGATGTCGTGCTGATATGGCAGTTGTCTGGATGTACCGCCGTTTGAATGGATGCCAAAATGTGCTAGGTCCTGATACCCGAAAGATGGGCAGTGAGTGTCTGGAAACCTCTGCAGCTTCCAAAGGGATAGCAGATTTTACTGCAAGAGTTTCTCAGGTTCCATAGTTACTCTAGGGCTGTTCTGCTGGGGACATGCATTGTTTTATTTTTTGAAAAAAAAAAAAAAAAAAAAAAGTTCTGTGATGTTCTATAAGACTTTTGTGTTTCTGTTGATAACTTCCACAGTAATTATTCATATTCTCCAACAGACTTGTTTGCTCAGTGGGACAGGATTTGCTGATCTGCTGTTACAACTCAATCCCAGTACATTTTGTGGTGGTGATTTTCTGAAGCATTCTTCAGGTTGGGCTATCATATTGCGTGAATCCATTTATCAGCCCACATTTGATGGCTGACTACTGCTGTGTCATCATTACATACCTGTTTGCAGGATCTGTGGCAGACAGGGTGGCACGTCCTCCAATTATTTCTTCAGTCATTTCGGCAGTTGGTTGTTACCGAGCACGTTCATTTCTTATGGCCTGTCATAATGTTTAGTATGAATGCATGATCCCGAATCCACTAAGCATCTATATAGTCCTGACCAAACATCGTACTTTATTTCAGTCACAAGCTAGACCTTGTTTTATCCGTACGATTGTACCTAAGCTGCTTTAACAGGTACCTGAAGGTTTTTTTAAGTTGTCTTATTTGCATTTCATTGGGGGGCTTTTTCCCCCCTATAGCATTTCTAACAGATTTGGCTGTTCAGTTTTCAGGTTTTCGTGTGAAACTGCTGTAATTTTCACAGACCAATGAGGTTGCTATGATACTCCCTGAAGATTTGCCTCATTTTGCATCAGGGGCTGCATCTGTTGTCAATGTGAATTACTTCCTTTCCACCTGAGGAACAGGAAGGCTTTTAATCCGAGGATTTCCAGAGATAGTTACTCATTAACACTTTGATACTGCATATAAGGTCGGCTCTTAGACCATTTTGAAATACCATAAATATGTTGGAATAGACAGAATAAAAAGCCTAAATCTTATTGCTTGTGTTGAGGCAACTTCTTAATTTTTTTCTCCATAGGAATTAGATCCTTTTTTCTTTTTTTCTTGAGATGGAATCTTGCTCTGTCTCCCCGGCTGGAGTGCAGTGATGTGATCTCAGCTCACTGCAACCTCCGCCTCCTGGATTCAAGCAATTATCCTGCCTCAGCCTCCTGAGTAGCTGGGACTACAGGTGTGCACCATCACGACCAGCTACTTTTTGTATTTTCAGTAGAGATGGGGTTTCACCATGTTGGCCAGGCTGGTCTCAAACTCCTGACTGCAGGTGGTCCACGTGCCTTAGCCTCCCAAAGTGCTGGGATTACAGATGTGACCCACTGCACCCAGTCAATTTTTCTGTCATCTAAAAATGAGAGATTCTCTTTAGGGTGGGGACGTGGTCAGGGGCATGTTAGATTGGGAGAGGGAAGTTTGAAAAAAGATTTTTCTACACTATACTATAATTTAGTATTTAGGATTTTTTTTTAAGAACTTACTCTCAGAGTACAAATCAGAGAAAGGCAAACCTCTGAGAGGGGAGAGAGATGTAGATTCAGTATCAGTCGGGGCGTGGGGGTAGGGAGGAGCCCACGGTCTTTAACACAAGTTGTTTCACAGTTTGGTTCAGTTTACATTTCTTCTTGGCAGTCCATCTGTGCCAGGGAGCATGGGGACCTGGCTGACCTGGTAGGTATACCTAATGGATTTGGAAGCCAACCACCTTCTGACAGACCCAAGGAGACAAGGGAGCCAGCCTGACTTTGCTAAATCCAGCCTCTCCCCATAAATCCCGTCTTTAAAGCAGGAGAAGCCTCTCAGAGAATGGGTGCCTAGTCTCTAGGCTGTCGAAGGCAGAGACAATCTGATTTAGGGAGGAGGATATAGCATAGTGAGACCAGGGTAAAAGGAAAAAATACCCAAAAAACAAAAAGCCTGAATACAGAAAGGATTCCTTTGGAGAGGAGGGCCTGGCGGGGAACTGCAACCTTATCCCCTGAGACTGCAGCTCCGAAGCCCAGCCTGGAGGTTCAGTGAACTCGTTAGTAACATGAACTTGGTCACTGTATTTCTCAGCCCGAGCTCATGCATTATTTACCTGGCGTAAGTAAACCTGTTTCTCCCACGGTTGCTGGGGAAACCACTTTGATTTATTGAGTTCTGTTTTACTCTCCAGTGAAAAATGCTGCAGGGTGGAAAGGAGGGAGGGGGGCTCTACTGGGTCCCAGGGGCTCAGGGTGTGGAGCCATAAAAGGGAGTCCCCACTTTCCCCTGGGAAGGTCCCAACTAGGAATGAATGCAGATTCTAATGCTGGGCACCCCCAAAGCTGTCATTTCCTCCTTCTCGGAGTGCCCCTTTTCTCTGTAACACACCCTCCAGGAAGAGTGGGGAACAGGGAGCTAAGGAGAAAGGTGTCCCTTTCCTGAGGCCCTGGTGAAGGCCACTTGCAGCTCTCCCACTGACTGCTTCCAGAGATAGCATCGCTTTGTGCAGGGCAGGGAGGGGAAGGAGTCAAGTTTCCCCAGAGGCTGTTTCCCAGGTGGATCAGCCTGGGGAAACCAACTCCATAACGCAGGTAAATGGTCCCATCTGCTCCCAAGCTTGCTGAGGCTCATATTCGGGGGGTGGCCTCATAGATCAGGCAGCTATGGTGGCTTAGAAAGAGCTTGGGACCCTGGGCTCAAATCTCAGTGCTTTTTTTAATAATTTGAACAAGCTTCTGACTCTCAGTCCCCCAACGTGTGGAAGATGGATAGTAGTGTCTGCCGTTGAGAGTTTTTGTGAAGACTTCTCAGTGAGTGATCCACGGAACAGGTCCATGCCTGGGCATTGCAGTGTGGGGTGAAGGGCTGCCCACTTAGACCACCTGTTTCCTTTTCTTGCCAGCATGATTCAGACATCGCGGCGGGCTCCATTGCTCCTCTTTACTTCGTATTGATTTTTCCTTTCCTCCCTTTGTTCTATTTGTGGCTCCTCTGCCCTGCACAATTGCATTATGTCTTCAGAGGCGCACTGAATGAGGAGGTCTGTTTGTGCACAACCACAGCCTGGACCTTCCTCCATGCCCAGCCAGCCTGCGCTGCTCTCCTCCTGGTCTGTGACCTTGTTGCATTTCCTTCTATAAAATGGCACTGTGTAGAGCCTTTTCCATTCCTTTCAGATTCCTCGATTTTACTGGAAGGTAGCTGCTGCCTGTCAGGTGAGTGTGGTGATGTCCACCAGGGCAACGCAGACTGAGACATGTTAGCAATATACTTGCGATTTACAATATACAGGCGTTTACGAATTATTTAGGCAACAGCCATACATTGGTGAAGTTTCATTTGTCGTCTGTAAATCACGATGACATGTTGAAAGAAAAAACCCACCTTTCTAGGTATCACTAACATAAATGTTTTTAGCAGCAACTTTCTACATTTTCTTTGGTTCTCCTGGGGTCTTTTGTTATATCCAGGCTTATGGTTAAGTCTGGACTCAGCTACTATTGAGATTAGAATATTACTGCTAATTACATCTTTGACATTTCTGCCTTTACATTAGGTGCTAAATATCCCCAATGACTTAGTTTTGCTCTACTGAAGCCAGTTCACCTGCTGTAGGCCTCTGTGCGTTGTTTTCTCTGAAATGTCTGAATGGAGAAAAAACCTATGTGTGTCACTGCGCTGCCTCTAGATCTTCTGACTTCATCCAGAACTGTTCCCATGGGACGGATGTTTCAAACTGGCTTCTTAAAGAGATTTCTAATTTCTTCCAAACTAAATGACAAATAAACAAAGAAAACCCAGGCCATCTCACAAACGTTTTTTGGCAGCAGGCACTCTTCAGAGAGGAATAAGAAGGAATTCCTCCATGAGGAGGGGCCAGGCAAAAGAAGAGCAAACTTACAGAGTGTTCTTGGCCAGTGGTTCTTAAACTTCAGCACACATCAGAATCACCTGAGCCCTAGAAAGCGGGCTTGCTGGGCCCACCCCAGGGATTCTGATTCAGGAGGTCTGGGAGGGGCTGGAGAATGTGCATTTCCAATCAGCTCCCAGGAGATTCTGATGCCTTCTCTGCAGGAGCCACTGTTTAAGCAGAGAGGACAGGAGAGGCTTGAGACAGGAAAGAGTCTGATAGGTTCCAGGACAAGAAAGGAGTCTGGTGTGGCTGGAGGGTAATGACCCAGAGGGGCTGGAGAGAGAGGCAGGTATCACAGCATGCAGTGGAGACACACACACGATGTTTGAAGTTGGGTGTGTGTGCGGGGTTAATGACCTGATTTGCCTTTGCAATTGTTATTTCATTTGATTCTCTTCGCGGTCACCATGCTGCGAGCTCAGTGTCTTTGATCTCTGTAACCCCTTCCCCTGCCCCCCACACACCTTCCACAGAGTAGATGCTGGCTTAAGCTGTATTATGCGCCAGATGCTGTCCTAAGCTCTTTATAAACATGATCTCATTTAATCCTCCTAATGACCCTGTGAAGCAGGAACTCTTATAATCCCATTTTACAGATGAGGAACACTGAGGCATCAGAGAGGTTGCATAACTTGCCTGGGGTCACCTAACTAGGAAATAACAGCCTGGCTCCTGTTAAGCTCGAGCTGAGCCCTCAGCCTCCACCCTGCGCTGCCTCTGCTGCCCCACGATGCTGCCCTTGTGAGTGAAAAACCTTGAAAGGCAGCCCGGTTAGATACGATGATCACCATCATTTAAAGATGGGAAAACTGAGGCTCAGACAGGCACCTGGTCGCGGGTGGAGGAAGAGTTCGACCTAGATCTCCTGAGGCCAGATCTCAAGGTCTTGTCACAAAACCAGACTGCCAATAAACCACAAACCCATGGAGTCTCCAGTGTGCCTGGTGCTGAACCAGGCAGACAAAGAAGTTAACTGAGAAAGAGAAGGCCCCCTGACTGGCAGGTGTGAGGGCGAGGCTGGTACCCTGCAGAGATAGGGCTGATAGCTTTGTTTTTGGGTTGGACGTCCTGTCCACAGCCTCCCTCCTCTGGGCTGCGGCAGCAGCTGGGCTCCTGTGCCTGGAGGTGCCAACAGGGCCGGTCATTGACAAAGCCACCATAGGTTTTGTAGCCATAGAGAAAAATACAGCCGTTCCCTTTGGGGAGCGAAAGCTGATACTGTAAACACTTTGGGCTCTATCTTTGATCTGGTGGGTCAGAGGAGCAGCTTTTCTCCCCAGGTAGGATTACCAGGAGAGGACTGGGCAGCTTTGGGAAGCTGTGCCCTGCTGAACAGATGGTGCAGGGTGGGAGGGCAGGGTCTGAGAGGGGAGCCCAACAATTACCCCCAAGTCTGGAACCCAGACATCAAATTCCAGGCCTCGGGAAAATTCTGTTTTAAAATAAATCCCTGAGGCTGCTTGTAACTGTTAGTCTTCGGCTTTAAACACAGTTCTTTTCTAGATAAAGGAACATAATAACTTGCATACTTTAAAAAGCCACAAACACCTTTATGACCGGGCAAAGGTGCCTCACGCCTGTAATCTCAGCACTTTGGGAGGCTGAGGTGGGCAGATCACTTGAGGTCAGGAGTTCGAGACCAGCTGGCCCAACATGGTGAAAGCCCCGTCTCTATTAAAAATACAAAAATTAGCCTGGCATGGTGGCAGGTGCCTGTAATACCCACTACCCAGGGGGCTGAGGCAGGAGAATCTCTTGAGCTCAGGTTGCAGTGAGCTGAGATTGTGCCACTGCACTCCAGCCTGGGTGACAGAGCAAGACTCCATTAAAAAAGAAAGAAAGAAAGAAAACCACAAACACCTTTAAATTACAAGTTGGTAAAGGCTAGTGTCAGGCTCAGAAGAGACCTAAGAGTGGGATAATGGTGGCATGGTGGGTGGAGGGTCTGAGTCTGAAGTGCTTTTCTCTCTTCCACTCAGCTGATTTTGATTTGGGGTCATTTCCCTGGCATTGCACTGAGTCATAATTCTGTTCAAGAAGGTGGTTATTTTCCAAGTAACTTTGAAAATTGAGAGTGGCTTCTCTTATTCTGCTTCCTGTATCTGTAATGCTCTTGTTGCTTTTCAGCTCTGTGAACTCCTAGTTATCCTTCAAGACCTGTTCAAACATCACCTTTCCTAAAAACAAACAAAAAAACCAAAAAACAAAAAAAAAAAAATCACCTTTCAAACTGCCACCTCCTATCCGCTTCCAACCTTAGAAAATCATGAACATATCCAATTTTCCCTTCATTGTGCTCCATCCAAAAGGGCCTGTTTACAATTTCACATAATGTGGAAGTTCACAATCAAGGCCATTTTTTTCTGGCCAGATGACCCACAGGACTCGAGAAAAGACTTCTACATATCATTTTATCCTCAATACCCTGCACATTGCCTGATACTTAACAAATGGCCTTGAATGAATGTTCTTATTGTTCCTGCATCATAGGAGGGTAAAGAGAAATAAATATTTGTAAGCATCTATCGTAGACCACGTACTCTCTAGGCATCATCTATATGTTATTTAATTTCATCTCTATTAGAAGAGCTTTCATTTTTTAAAATCTAGACTACAGGAGCAGTGATATCTTAACACAGTTAAGACACCTAGAAGGCTGGGAACAGTGGCTCACACCTGTAATCTCAGCGCTTTGGGAGGCTGAGGCTGGTGATCACCTGAGGTCAGGAGTTTGAGACAAGTCTGGCCAACCTGGCGAAACTCTGTCTCCATTGAAAGTACAAACATTAACTGGGGGTGGTGGCACATGCCTGTAGCCCCAGCTACTGGGGAGGCTGAGGTGGGTGGGTTGCTTGAATCCAGGAGGCAGAAGTTACAGTGAGCTGAGATCACACCACTGCTTTCCAGTCTGGGCAACAGAGTGAGACTCTGTCTCAATAATAATAATAATAAGATACCTGGGAAAACAGTTGATGAATACCTGTAAGGTGCTACAGGAGATGCAAAGAAGGGTAATGTCTGTCTTCTGGGAGTTTCAGGTATTATTGAGGACACACACATGCACACACACATATCCCACACATATAAACCTTACCCACTCGAAGAAAGACTACTGACATAGTCAACTACCCTGATTTCTAAATACCTGGTACAGATCTAAATGTGATAGAAATGGAAGAATGAGAGATCACTGTGGGCTGCAGTGTTTTTGAAGAAACCATAGATGTGAGTCTCTCCCAGTGGCCTGTATTCTCATATGCCTAGAAATTGGGAACAGATTAGATGATCTCCAGCAGTCTGTTGGCTGGAGAACTGGAGAATTGTTTATAACGATATCTTATATTTATGACTTTTCAAGAAGTGCTATAACATCCATGATCCAATTCTTATCTCCAAAGTCATACAGCTGATAATGGAGCAGGGCCTGGGGTTGGATTCTGTCTCTGTCAATTACTAGTGGGGCTTCTGTATGCCCATATGGCATCTCTGTGCAAATTGGAAAACAATGTCCCTTGCTCAGGTAAAATTGTGTTAAATTTAGTATATTACTGCATAGCTTGAACAACTGTGTGTGGCAGCCTTATCCTGGCTGTGCCCAGCAGAGAGCTTTCCTGAGCATCTGCACTGCAGTCATCCTGGCTGAGGGCACACATGCCACACTCTCACCATTCATGCTCCCTACCCACCCCTGCCCTCCAATGCCAGGGCATGGATGCCCCCAGCAGCCTGTACCTTTGCTTTAACCTGAATTCTTCCATTAAGTAAAGTGGTTATACCAGGTTCAAAGTGGGGAAGGGTAAGGAATTGGGTCTCCAAGAGTGTAGGGACACCTGAAGTGTGGCTGAGAGAGGCACAGTGGTGCATATGAGAGTGTCAGCAATGTGCACACAGGCTCTTCTGAGTGTGTGTGTGAGCCATCGTATGGTGTGGGTTTTAAGTAGGGGAGGACTCTACCCTGAAGCTTCGGAACTTGGGCTGCTGTCTCCACACATACCTTCATTCCCCGATGTGTACGATGTGAATACTACACACGCCTTCCACCCCGGATCCTTTGTGCAGTGTTGAACCTGAACATCTGTATAAGTGATCCTTGAATTTGAAGAAGTTCCTTAATGTATTATTTATTTATGTATTATATTTATTTATTAAATGAAGTAAGTTTCAGTATAACAGTGAGATATTTGTTTATTTTTGAGACGGGATCTTACTCTGGTTGCCCAGGCTGGAGTGCAGTGGTTCAGTCATGGCTCACTGCAGCCTCCACCTCCTGGGCTCAGGTGATCCTCCCACCTCAGCCTCCTGAGTAGCTGGGACTACAGGCCACCATATCTGGCATTTTTTTTTTTTTTTTTTTTTTGAGATGGAGTCTTGCTTTATCACCCAGGCTGGAGTGCAGTGCTGAAATCTTGGCTCACTGCAACCTCTACCTCCTGGGTTCAAGCTATTCTTGTGCCTCAGCCTACTGAGTAGCTGGGGTTACAGGCACGCACCACCACACCCGGCTAATTTTTGTATTTTTAGTAGAGACAGGGTTTCACCATGTTGGTCAGGATAGTCTCAATCTCCTGACCATATGATCCACCTGCCTCAGCCTTCCAAAGTGCTGGGATTATAGGTGTAAGCTGCTGCGTCCCACCTAATTTTTGTATTTTTAGTAAAGACTGGGTTTCGTCATGTTGCCCAGGCTCATCTCAAATTCCTGAGCTCAAGTGACCCACCTGCCTCGGCCTCCTGCCTCACGCCTGTAATCTCAGCACTTTGGGAGGCTGAGGCACATGGATCACCTGAGGTCAGGAGTTCGAGACCAGCCTAGCCAACATGGTGAAATACCATGTCTAATAAAAATACAAAAATTGGCCAGGTGCAGTGGTTTACACTTGTAATCCCAGTAGAGGGTCTGGGATTAAATATGTGTCATAAGGGAAATTAGAAGCAAACATATGAACACGTATATGAGTTTTGTCTCTTTTAAACAAGTGTTTTAACAAAAATTGAATCATACTATATATGTACTTTTCAATTTTTATAATTAATTAATTAATTAATTATTTGGAGATGGAGTCTGTCTCAATCACCCAGGCTGGAGTGAAGTGGCATAATCTTGGCTCACTGCAACCTCTGCCTCCTGGGTTCAAGGAATTCTCCTGTCTCAGCCTCCTGAGTAGCTGGGACTACAGGCATGTACCACCACGCCTGGCTGATTTTTCTCTCTCTCTCTTTTTTTTTTTTTTTTTGAGGAGTCTTGCTCTCGCACCAGGCTGGAGGGCAGTGGTGCAATCTCGGCTCACTGCAACCTCCGCCTCCCAGCTTTAAATTGATTCTCCTGCCTCAGTTTCTGAGTAGCTGGGGCTATAGGCACGTGCCACCACACCTAGCTAATATTTGTATTTTTTTTTTTTTTTTTGAGACAGAGTCTTGCTCTGTCTTCAGGCTGGAGTACTGTGGCACGCTCTCCACACACTGCCACCTCCGCCTTCTGAGTTCAAGCGATTCTCCTGCCTCAGCCTCCCAAGTAGCTGGGACTATAGGCATGTGCCACCATGACCAGCTAATTTTTATATTTTTAGTAGAGACAGGGTTTCACCATATCGGGCGGAATGGTCTTGAACTCCTGACCTCAGGTGATCCACCTGCCTTGGTCTGTGCTGGGACTATAGGCGTATGCCACTGCACCTGGCCAATTTTTGTATTTTTAGTAGAGATGACATTTTACCATGTTGGCCAGGCTGGTCTTGAACTCCTGACCTCAGGTCATCCAGGTGCCTCAGCTTCCCAAGGTACTGGGATTATAGGTGTGAGCCATCATTCCCCGCCCTATGCACTTTTTAAAAGTTTAAGAGTATAGTGTGGAAATCTAGGGTCTAGGCCAAAACATTGACATGTTCATTAATATTTTTGATAACTGAATGATATTCCATAGTAGAGTTGTACCATAATTTATTTTAAATTTACATTTAATTGAATTTAATGTTTTTTAGAGACAGGGTCTTGCTCTGTTGCCCAGACTGGGGTGCAGTGGTGCGATCATAACTCACTACAGACTTGAACTCCTCAGCTTAAGCGATCCTCCCACCTCAGTCTCTCTTTTTTTTTTTTTGAGACGGAGTTTTGTTCTTGTTACCCAGGCTGGAGTGCAATGGCGCGATCTCAGCTCACTGCAACCTCTGCCTCCTGGGTTCAGGCAATTCTCCTGCTTCAGCCTCCTGAGTAGCTGGGATTACAGGCACACGCCACCGTGCCCAGCTAATTTTTTGTATTTTTAGTAGAGACGGGGTTTCACCATGTTGACCAGGATGGTCTCGATCTCTTGACCTTGTGATCCACCCGCCTTGGGTGGGATTACAGGCATGAGCCACTTTGCCCGGCCCTCAGTCTCTTGAGTGGATGGAACTACAGGTACATGCCCCCACCCTTGGCTAATCCTTAAACATTTATGTAGAGATGGGGGTCTCATTGTGTTGCCCAGGCTGGTCTTGAACTCCTAG
This sequence comes from Callithrix jacchus, assembly GCF_049354715.1. NCBI lineage: Eukaryota > Metazoa > Chordata > Mammalia > Primates > Cebidae > Callithrix > Callithrix jacchus. Next base: position 39,350,925 of record NC_133514.1, read on the forward strand.
ACTCAAGTGATCCTCCTGCCTTGGCCTCCCGAAGTACTGGGATTAGAGGTAGAGGTGTGAGCCACTGTACATGGCTCCTCTTTTTCGAATTGTCTTTTTCTAATCAATTTGTAGGCAATCTTTGCATATTAGGGATATTGATTCTTGTTATATCAATTCTTATGTTATGGGCTACCAATTCTTTTTTTTTTTTTTTTTCAAGATAGAGTTTCACCATGATGGCCAGGCTGGTCTTGAACTCTTGACCTCAGGTGATCCACCCACCTCGGCCTCCCAAAGTGCTAGGATTACAGGCGTGAGCCACCGTGCCCGGCCTGGGCTACCAGTTCTTTTTGTCTTTTAGCTTTGTTTATTGTGTCTTTTACCGTATTTTACATTTTATATAGTCAAATCTGTGTTTTTTATGTCTTCTAATACAGAGTCTGGCCTGTGCAGGTCTCCAATTCCTGCAGTTATACAAATATTCTACATTTCTTCATTGAAAAATATAGTTAGATCGTGAATCCATTTAGGTTTCATTTTAAAATCTCGTGGGAGGTATGCAGAAGTATTTAAATCTCTCTGAGGCTTGGGCTTCCTCCGTTGTAACTTGGGCATCCTTAGGATGAAAGAAAACATTTGTAAAACTTACAGCATGACGCCTACAACAGGGCTGGTACTCAGTGAATGGCTACTGTTAGTTTGTGAGGGGTGGCATGCACTTGTTGTCCCAGCTACTTGAAAAGCTGAGTGGGGAGGACCACTTAAGGCCAGGAGTTCACATCAAGCCTGAGCAACATAGCAAGATTTCCATCTCTTAAAAAAAAAAAAAAAAAAACGGGCCTGGTGGCTTACACCTGTAATCCCAGCACTTTGGTAGGCTGAGGCAGGTGGATCACTACTGTCACCCAGGCTGGAGTGCAATGCAATGCGTGATCTCTGCTCACTGCAACCTCTGTCTCCCAGGTTCAAACAATTCTCTTGCCTCAGTTTACCGAGTAGCTGAAATTACAGGTATGTGCCACCATGCCCAGCTAATTTTTGTATTTTTAGTCGGGATGGAGTTTCACCATGTTGGCCAGGATGATCTCAATCTCCTGGACTTGTGACCCACCCGCCTTGGCCTCCCAAAGTGCTGGGATTACAGGTGTGAGCCACCACGCCTGGCCAACTTGGCTTTTTTCTCTTGGGCAGATATGCTGCTTTGAACTGGGTGAGTGTTCCCTCCTGGTGAGGTCTGTGCTGGAGCCAGGGTTGGGCACTAAGCCAGGATGGGAGGAAGCAGGGAGGAGAGGAGTGGTTTCCACAAAATATTTCTATGTAAAGGATTCCACAGTTGAAAGTTCTCTTTGGGTACCAGTGGGACCTGAACTCACACTGCCTCAGGACGTCCTGAGTTCTTGAGGGACATCAGGTCACCAACTCTTTGTTTAGGAAGGACTCTCCCCGTGGGGACAGGGAGGGAACTGGAGCTGAAGCAGATGTGAGAGGTGAGGGTGGCAGATTGTTGGGGCTCTGGAGACTCTTTCAGACATTCCTGCTCCCTCTCCCAGCAGACTATGCCAATGAATGAATCAGAAAACTTGAAGAGGAAAGCAGCAGAAGATGAAAGAAATCCTGGTACCGTGAAGCTTCAGAGGCTGGGTGCCACAGTCCCCAGGCTCGGGAGTGAATGCCTTAGTTGGAGCTTGGAGGCTTGGTGTCCCTGGACTACCCACACCGTAGCTCCAGGCAGGTTGCTATGCATGCTCACGTCATCATCCATATTCAGTTTCATCAATTACACCCAGTAATGTCCTTGACAACTTTTTTTCCCCTCAATTCAGGATCTAATCCAGGATCACACATTGCATTTAATAGTCATTGACTCTTCATTCTCTCTTAAATCGGGCAATTCCTTAGCCTTCTTTGTGTGTCATGACCTTGACTTTTTTGTGTGTGACAGAAAAGTTCAAATTATACCTTGACATTTTAAATAGTACAGGTCAATTGTTAAGTAACATTTCTTGTGATTAAATTTGGGTTAGGCCAGGCACAGTGGCTCATGCCTGTAATCCCAGCACTTTGGGAGACTGAGACGGGCCAATCACCTGAGGTCAGGGGTTCAAGACAAGCCTGACCAACATGGAGAAACCCCGTCTCTACTAAAAATACAAAATTAGCTGGGTGTGGTGGCACATGCCTGTAATCCTAGCTACTTGGGAGGCTAAGGCAGAAGAATTGCTTGAAACTGGGAGGTAGAGGTTGTGGTTCCAGCCTGGCAGACTGGGCAATAAAAGCACAACTCCATTAAAAAAAAATTCAGGTTATGGGTTTTGGGCAGGACACAGAAGAGATGTTATGACCTTCTCAGAACATTGTATCAAAGATACACATAAGGTTGGCCTATTTCAACACTGGGGACATTAACTGCTTTTTTTTTTAGTGAAGTTTTAGTCTTGTTGTCTAGGCTGGAGTGCAATGGGACGATCTTGGCTCACTGCAACCTCCGCCTCCTGGGGTTCAAGTGATTCTCCTGCTTCAGCCTCCTGGGTAGCTGGGATTACAGGTGTCTGCCACTATGCCTGGTTAATTTTTTGTGTTTTAGTAGAGACGGGGTCTTACCATATTGGCCAGGCTGGTCTAGAACTCCTGACCTCAGGTGATCACCTGCCTTGGCCTCCCAAAATGTTGAGATTACAGGCATGAGCCACTGCCCTCAGCCAGCGGATGTTAACTTTTGATCACTGGTTAAGGTAGTAGCCTTCAGGTTTAATCACTGTAAAGTTATTGTGTTTCTTCTTTGTAATTAATAAGTAATTTATGGGAGATGCCTTGAGACTTTAAATATTCTGTTCCTCATCAAACTTTTAACCACCGGTTTAAATATCCATTGATGGTTTTCTAACGTCATTATTCCTTGTTAATTTACTAGCTGACATTTTACTGTAAGAAGAGCTTTTCCTTGACCTTTTCATGTATGCATAAATGGATGGATGGATATCAGTATGAACTTGTAGATTACTATTTATTAGTGGGTTATACTCCATTACTATTAGCATTTATTTATTTCTCAAATTGTCAGATTTGGCTGGTGTGGTGTGGATTTTTTTTTTTTTTTTTTTTTTGCCTCCTGTTATCTCATTTATTTATTTAGTTATTTACCTATGGGTAAAAGTTTACCCATAAACTTTTCCAACTCGTGACTCTGACTTAGAATGAGTTTTAAAGCTGGAGACAACTTTACATGTCATGATGCTTTGCCCGAGACTCTTTATTTTACATATGAAAGTTCTGACCCCCCCTCAACACTTAAGCATGTTTTCAAGGTCATGTGGCTTGTTAGAGGCAGAGCTTGAGCTGAATCCTATGTCCTTGGCTCCTGGTAGGTCATTTCTAGCCTCCTTAGCATTGAGAAGCTTCTGCTATCACAGCTCTGTAGGCAACTGGAAGTCCCCATGTCCTGCGTGGGGTGTCAGGAACTGATGATTCCAGTATTTATTGACAAGAGTTTTCACAGAGTTCTTGGACATTCTCCCTGAATCCTTAACCTTGGCAATGGGAAAAGAGAGTTCTTAGGATCTTCACAACTTCTATCATGTTTAACAATTTTCTAGGGCCTTATGGTGGCCAAGAAATGACAAAAAACTAATGCCTACCAGCTTCTCACATTCTCAGTTTACAATTTGTTAGTAGGTTTCTCTTCCTCCCTCCCTCCATCCATCCGTTCATCCTCTCTCTTTCTTTTTTCCTTTCTTCCTTCCCTCCCTCCCTCTCTCCCTCCCTCCTTCCTTCCTTCCTTCTTCCCTCCCTCCTTCCCTCCCTCCCCCCACTCTTTCCTTCCTTCCTTCCTTCCTTCCTTCCTTCCTTCCTTCCTTCCTTCCTTCTTTCTTCTTTCTCTTTCTTTCTTCTCTCTCTCTCTCTCTCTCTTTCTTTCTTTCTGTGGTAAGTACAAAAGTTCCTCTTCAAAGTTTCCTTTCTTGTTAAAGACTAAACCATAAGTGTTAGAAATAATAGTTTGTTTTAAAGACTTTCTTCAAAGCCTTCTTGCTTTTTGCTAATAACTCTTTGTTAAGCCCTAACCTATGCTGCTGTCAGACATGCTCACAGGCACATAGCACATTCTATGTCTTTGTACTTGAACCAAGATATTTGTGCTAGACATGCTCACAGGCACGTAGTACATTCTACATCCTTGTACTTTAACCAAGATATTTATGCTGTTACTTTTCTAAGTCCTTTTGCAAGCAGCTTCCTGTCCTTTCCTTATTTGGACTTCCTCTTATCCTTTTGTTCTCCATTGCCTTTACCTATTCAAGAAAGTTTTAAGTTATTAGCCAATCAGATTCAGTTTTAGATTGTGAGGTCTGGCTCCAACCAATGGAGATCAGACACAGCAGTAAGGATGATCTCAAATGTGTAAAGGATAAATATGTCTGCTTTTCCTTTGTTTGTTGTACTCATGGCAAGATGGCTAATGGGAGCACCATTTCTCCAGAAAGCAAAATTGCCTTGCTGAGAGATCCTTTGTCTCAGTGCTGATTTTTCTTTGTAGCATTGAGCATCTGTTTCCAACTCTCTCTCTCTCTCTCTTCTTCTTCTTCTTTCTTGGTCTTGCTCTATTGCCCAGGTTGGAGTGCAGTGGTAGAATGCACTCACTGCAGCCTCGACCTCCTGGCCTCAAGCGATCCCTTTACCTTAGCCTCTAGAGCACGTGAGACCATAGGCATGCACCACCACACCCAGCTAATTTTTAATTGAGATGAGGTCTCACTATGTTGCCCAGGCTGGTCTTGTCTAACTCGTGGCCTCAAGCAATCCTCTCTCCTTAGCCTCCTGAGTCATAGGGATTACAGGTGTGAGTCACCATCCTTGTCCTCCTATTGGTAGGATTCAATGTGACATTGTGTTGGTCATCTGTGATCTGCTTGTTCAACATCCCTCCCATATTCCTTTATTTTTTTTTTGAGATAGAGTCTTACTCTGTTGCACAGGCTGAAATACAGTGGCATAATCTCTGGTCACTGCAACCTTCACCTCCTGGGTTCAAGTGATTCTCCCGCCTCAGCTTCCCAAGTAGCTGGGATTACAGGTGCTCAACTGTAATTGTGAGCTAATTTATTGTATTTTTAGTAGATATGGGTTTCACTATGTTGGCCAGGTTGGTCTTGAACTCCTGACCTTGTGATCCACTCACCTCAGCCTCCCCAAATGCTGGGATTACAGGAGTGAGCACCGCACCCAGCCTCCTTCCATATTCATTTGAAACTATTCCTCCCCTTTTTTTTTCTTGGGAGGACTATTCCCCCATTTCTAGTCCATGTGATTTGGGAAAGGCTGACCCACCCTGGACAATCAGATCAGCATGTAGTTAAATCAGAAATGGGCATGTGACCCAACCTAGGCCCATGAAACTCATCCCTGCACTTTTGCTGAAACTGCTGAAAATGAAGTGCTTTCTTTTCATTGGAATAGCTACTTGCAAGGCAGCAAGTAACATGGAATTTCTGGGGCCATCTTTGCTCCTCTCTTGAAATAGGCTGCCTGAAAAATGGAGCCAACACAGAAGACATGAAGGAACAGAATGAGTCTTGGTTGATATTAGCTGACCCCTGATCCCATCGAGCCAGAAGCCATCTACTCATGAACATTTTTAGTTATGAGAGCCAAATAATTCGCTGCCTTGCTGGATTGAGTTAGGTTTCAGTCACTTGCCGTAAAGAGAGTCCTGCCTCATGTCCCTTTGTTTTAGGCTTAGGTCCCACCTCCTAGAGCTTTAGCGCTGTAAAAAGGGTAAAGTGAACCCGGGCAGTGCTGAGCTAGCCAGTCTCCTGGCTGTGTGTGCAGAGAACCCTGGAATTACTACGACCCTGGTCTGATAGTAGCCTTGCCTGCTGCTTACCATGCAGCCATAGGGATATTGCTTCCCTGAGCCCTGAGGCACTATATCTCTTTTTAAAAAAATAATTTTTAGGGCTGGGCATGGTGGCTCATGCCTGTAATCCCAGCCATTTGGGAGGCTGAGGTGGGTGGATCACTTGAGGTCAGGAGTTCAATACCAGCCTGGCCAATATGGTGAAACCCTGTCTCTACTAAAAATACAAAAATTTGCTGGACCTGATGGTAGGCACCTGTTGTCCCAGCTACTTGGGAGGCTGAGGCAGGAGAATTGCTTGAACCCAGGAGGTGGAGGTTGCAGTGAGCTGAGATTGCATACTGCACTCCAGCCTGGTGACAGAGTGAGACATTATTTCCAAAAAAAAAAAAAGATTTTTATTTAGGTCAGATGTAGTGGCTCACACCTGTAATCCCAGCATTTTGGGAGGCCGAGGCAGGCAGATTACTTGAGGTAAGTAGTTTGAGACTAGCCTGGCCAACATGGCAAAACTCTGTCTCTACTAAAAATATAAAATTAGCTGGGTGTGGTGCCTCACTCCTGTAATCTTAGCTACTTGGGAGGCTGAGGCATGCAAATCACTTGAGCCTGGGAAGTGGAGGTTGCAGTGAGTTGAGATCGGCCACTGCACTCCAGCCACGGCGACAGAGTGAGACTTTGTCTGAAAAAAATAGAAGATTTTTATTTAAAAAATGTTTTGTAGAGATGGCATCTTGCTATGTTGCCCAGGCTGTTCTGAAACTCCTAGCCTAAAGCTCTGGGATTATAGATGTGAGCCACTGTGCTTAGCCAGTACTATACTTGTATTCGTTGCCAGTGCTTGCTTTGTTCTGTATTTTCTAGTGTGTGCTTGAGTGTGAGTGTATGTGTGTGTGTGAGCATGTGTGTAAATGTGTGTGTGTTCCCTTTACTCTTACCTTGCAGGGTTATGGCAAACATCAAGTGGGATAATGCAGACACAGCACTCAGCCCAGTGCCTGGCACATACTGTGAGTGCTCTCTTCCTTCCCCTTTTCTCCTCCTGATTCAGAAAATGAATTAAGGATCCATGATGTGTTCCAATTTTCAATGCCCTCGATAAATAATAGGGAGTTGGAGTACCGTTGGCAGAAATTTGCACTAGTTTTAATTAATTTTATCTGTTTAGAGTAAGATATCTCAAAGTCACTGAATAAATTTATGTCACATATGTTTATGCACATCAGTATTTTTCTTGAAAGCCGACAGCCTTAGTCCTTGTTTTGTTCCCTGATGCTGCAGCAGAGGCCAAATGTGTCTTGATTTCTTGAGTGATGACTGCCAGCTCTCCAAGTGTCACAGTAGGTGAGACCTCCATGGGAGCAGGTGCCAAGGATGACTGCAGCCAGTCAGCATCTGCAAGCCCATTTTGTCTATTCTCTTTGTTTTTGTAATACAAATATAATTTGTAATAAATTTATTCTTAAGTTATGAATATGTTTATACGTTTATTAATACATTTAATGTTTATATTTGTAAATATAAACTTTACAAAGCACAAAGTTTATATGTATAAACTTTAAATATGTGTTGACTTATCCATATAAGTTTTTGTAACTTACATGGATAAGGCAAAACATGTAGAGTATATAAAATATTAATGTTCTTCCCATTTTAACCCCACCCTCTGAAGTAAACACTATAGCCAGCTTCATGTGTATCCCTCTACATTTTTTATATACTACATGTTTTCCCACATTTTTCCACTTATATACATTTTCCTACTTTCTTTTTCACATGTGCAAATGTATAAACATACATATTTACTTATAGAATACTCCTTTTAATTTTCTAAAGCAAAATAAGATCATATTCTGTACCTTGAGCCCTTCCTTCCATCCTTCCTTCGTTCCTTCCTTTTTTCTTTTTCTTTCTTTTTCTCTCTCTCTTTCTCTCTCTCTCTTTTTCCCAACTTCTTTTACTTTTTTTTAAAACCTAATAATCCTGTGCCTCTTTTTGGGTCAATGTAGGTAGATCTAACTCCTTCTTCATAGTTGCTTGCCTTCCATTGTATGATTGTACCATGATTGATTTATTTAACTGATCTCCTATCAATGGATTTTTCAGGTCCTTAATAGCTTTTTGTAATTACACATAATGCTGACATAAATACACTTGCAAATATGTATTTTTTTTTTATCAAGGAAACATTTGGTTAGTCTACTCCCTTGCTCATGTGTCACATATGAAGGACACTACTACATCAACCCTTACTCTATCTGCCAGTCTGCCACATGAGAAGGCATCCTTTCAACTCCCTTTCCCACAGCATGTTTTTAGCAGAGCCTTGTTGGGAAAAGCACCACTTTATAAATGTAGAACCCGGACCCAAATGTAAGACCAGCCTCATTCCAGATCTAGCCGGGATCAGTGATTTCTCTGCCCCTCCCATTCTCCGGGCCTCATGTGCCCTGAGCATCTCGGCTGCCTCCATGGTCAGTGACAAGCTGTAATTGGAGCGAAAGGGCTTTGAAGTTCCCATAAATGAGACAATAAATCTCTGCTCTCCAGGGATGAAGGGAAGTGTCTGTGCCTACTGAATGGCCGCAACAGTGCTGTGTATATAGTAACTACTTAATATGAAATAAGAACAATAAATCCGGTGGTTGAAGAGATCCCTTTGAAGTTCAGGTCGACTTTGAGCCATCTGAGAAGAATGAATGGAATGGGTAATTGAAATTCATCGATAATGCCCAAACCTCAACTTACTAGTTAATGGGGTTAGGCTCTTTACCTATTAAACCCTTTGAGATACTCAATTAGAGAACTGCTAAAATAAATTACCTCCTTTCATTTATTTTTTCATTGTTGTGGGGCAGATGAAATTGAGCTGTGAAATGGCCATCAGGAAGGTGGCAGGAGAACGAGTCAGGAGTCCTGTGTGAGACATCCGCAAACATCTCAGAAGCAGCTTCTAAATCACACAGCATCAAGGCTGCCAAGGCACCTGGCCAATTTTGGACCTAGAGACCTAAGAATAGGTCTCCCTGTGGATTCCTCCTGAACTGGGTGGGGCAAGGCTGTAGGAAAATAGGTCAAATGACTCTCAGTCTAGAACCGTCTGGCCAGAGATGCCCCAACTTTTCCTTTTGGGCTATTCATCAAATCTAGCCTTTAGGACGTGAAGTCAGGGTTTCATTTTATGGGAGGATCTGGGTACATTTTGGTTAAAAGAAGTGATGTCATCACATCCCTGCTGAGAAAAGGAAAAAGGACCCACTCTGTGCTGACACACTGAGTCCTGGGCAGGGAATTCCGACAGATACCTGGGTCTACACCTGGCTTTTCTACCAGTCACTCTGTGACTCTGGGACCGTTGTGTTAGCTTTCTCTGCCATAGTTCCTCCCTCTGCAAAACAGAGGGCTTGAAATGCAGGATTGCAAGATTGTGGCCATCTCTGACTCTGAGAACAACCCCGTGAGCCTGAAGAATTCAGCACTGCTGCTCCATAGGGGGTTTCGGCAGGAAGCGGGCACAGATGGCTTTCTCTGGAATGTGTTCAGAAATGTGGTGTGTGATGTACGGTGTGAATGAAGCGTGGTGCCCTTTAAACACAGCTTCCCCCTGGGAGTGCTCCGAGCTCCCCAAGCTCTCTGGCTCACATTCCAGTGTCACTCTGGGTACAGGCAGCCCTCACGCGCTTGTGCACTGAGCACACACACGCACCCCGCCCCAATTGACAGTTGATGACTCACAACTGATACAATCATTACACACGCGGGATGACTCAGCGGGGACCTCACACACATGGACTCACGCTCACCGTGACGTGTAGAAGTGGCTGTGCCCACAGCGTCAGGCACCCCCGGCACAGCAGCCTCGGTGGAGGCTCTCGCTGGCGGCGTCTGCAAATGATTTGCATTCTTGGCTCTTTGGAACTGCCTGTTCTTTGTCTTTCTGTTCACCGCTCAACCCTTTCCTTCCTTTCTGTCCCAAACTTGGCTGGTTTTAGTCTCTTGCTCCCAAACTCCTTCAGCCTGCTTCTTGGACTAACTCAGGCAATCTCTGAGACTCCTGCCAACTCCAAGGTTGCTTCTAATCAACTCCTCAGCTGGGAGGAGTCCCTTCCCCAGGGGTCTCATTCCCTCCCCAACCTGAGCATCTCTTTCTGTCTTCTTCAGGAAGATCTGGAATATCTTTGCCATCTGAGCCAGCCCCTTTCGCAAGACAGAGGGCACCCAGAGCCAGTCACATGATAGACAGTGCAGGTGGCTTCTAGAAGGTGGTCTTCAGTGTCTTTGAGGATGCCCTTTCTCTCTCTGGCAGCCCGGGCAAATGGAAGTGTTGGGGTTTTTGGAAAATCATCTCTGGGAGTTGAGCAGAACCAGCTGTTTCTAGAGAAACAGAGAATAAAGATGCCATAATGGGCTGGGGGCCTTGGCTCTTGGGGGGACCTATTCCAGAGTGGGAACTAGGGTGGGGAAAGCAGTTCGGAGGAGATAGAGGCCCATGTCCATGGCTGCTGACTGAGGTCTGATGGGAAGATAGGGGAGCACGTCCTGGAGCTGCACTTACTTATAATTGATCTGCTGCTGTCGGATTTAAGGTTACTTTGCCTAGAATAACTCCTGTTTTTCCTCTTTCCCGGGGGAGCCTTCACACAGGAGAGGGAGTGTGGCAGAGTGTGCTGTGAAGAGCACAGGCCAGGGGCAGAGGCGTAGGTGGTCTCTGCTAGTAGCTCTGTGGTCCTGGGCGTGCCATGAACCATTTGAGTCTCTGCTTCCTTGGCTGTCACATGTTTTAATAGCACCTTTCTGTGTCCTCTGAAGATGTGGTGGCGCGGATCAGGTGAGCTAGTAGACATAACTGTGCTTTGACAAAATTAAAAGTGACACACAAATAAAAGTGAAAATTTGAACAGCAGTGAGGAGATGGTGGAGGGGCTGTCCACGGTGGGGCCTGAGGGTCTTTGAGGGAGACCTGCAGATTCCTCTCCTGAACATGGGGTAAAGTCCCTGCTGGAGCCCCACAGCTGGTACAGGGCCTCCTTGACTCCCGCACCAAAGAGGCCCTGACAAGGACTTGCTAGGCCCCTAGCAATATTCACAATAGAATTCACAATAGGATTTAACAAGCCAGCTCTGGACCCAGATGGCATTGAGCTGAGTGTTTTCCTGGAGAGAGGAGAAGGGGTCTTTCCATGTGGATTTCCCCTAAGTATAGACGCTGGCCCAGCAATGCCAAGAACTGAGACACCCTGTGCCTAGAAATGTGGACACTGTGAACTTCTGGCTGGCTGCTTATAGCTCGATTATATGCCCTTTTCAACTCTGACACTTTTAGAGTCTGGCAATCCTTGAGAGCATTTATTTCCTCCAACTTGGGTGGGAGCTTTACCTTTGCCCTCATTCTAGACATCTGAAGGGTTAGAATCCAGAGGCATGACCTTGCTTCAGCGGACCTGAGTCTTCGTCTGCCTGCCTCAAGTCCTTGCTCCGTGAGTATCCTCAGCTCTCCCTGCAACTTCAAATCTGGAAAAGGCGCCGGGCACCGTGGCTCACACCCGTAATCCCAGCACTTTGGGTGGCCGAGGTGGGTGGATCACCTGAGGTCAGGAGTTCCAGACCACATGGTGAAACCCCATCTCTACTAAAAATATACAAACTAGCTGGGTGTGGTGGCTTGTGCCTGTAATTCCAGCTACTCAGGAGGCTGAGGCAGGAGAATGGTTTGAACCCGGGAATATCTGGAAAAGGCTTCCTCAGCAAACAGACTTACAAAAATTTCCAGTTAGTTCTTTCTTTACAATTGGTCTGCTGCTTTTGGATTTAAGGCTACTTTGCCACCGTGCCTGCCCTTAACTCTCAGTTAAATATTTAACACACATAGCATGTACTATGCATCAGACACGGTTCTAAGCATTTTTCTACAATACGAATTAATTTTCACAAAACCCTTACCGGGTAGGCACGCTCAACCCCATTTTGCTTTGCAGGACTCGGGGCAGATTTGCCTACAATAATGGGCATAGAATTTAACCCAGGCCCTGCCTGGGGAAATTAGCCTATGACCCCAGCTTTCTTCTGCCCACCGGTGGGTGGTAATTCCAATAGCACCATATGCTTCTGATGGTTTTCTTGAGAGCAGCAGGAATTCCTGATCTACTGGCAAGAAGGAGAAATGAAGCAAGGCCAGAACTCTGCCCAACGCCTTTGTTCAGGCTCAGCTCCACTCAGGACGTGCATCTGCGTTCTCGTCCCCCAGGTTGGTCTCTTCCTTGACTCCTTCAAGAGCCCAGTCTACAAGAGAATGGAGCCACTCTTTCCCTAACCGTACTCTCCCCCCTCCCCTCCCTGGGGAAGTCCCGATGAGCCATTGTTCTCCCAACTTCAGCTATTGGGCCTCTCTTGGCAGGGACCTAGCGGCGTCTCTTATTTACCCATTAACAATTAAGCTCCAGGCATTTGACATATAAACACAGAAAACATCAGCATTATTACAGCGAAGATTTCAAAAGCTCTTTGGCAGGGAAGGGCTTGAATATTTACTTAACAAAGGAATTCCTTACGTTGGTTTTAAGAAAGAATTCACAATAGGATTTAACAAGCCAGCTTCTCCAGTAAATAAAAAACATTCTTTTACTCATTCAGAATATGATTTGTGTTTTTAAAAATGTGGCTCACAGCTTTTCAAGAGAACACTTGCGGCATTTTCCCTGAGAGCTCTGTTCCCACATTATCTTTCAGTGTTTTCACTTGTTGAGATGGTCCCTCATTAAGCAGAGAGAGATAATAGATTCCGGGCAGGGCAGGGTGGGCGTTGTGCCTTAGGATATAAGATTCCACCCTTAGAGACTCTTTCTTTTGTTTCAAGTTTGATTTCTACAGATGGGTTTCTTGTATTATACAAGAAGAGTGTTGCTAAGTATATCTTCCATGACTAGTGGGGCTTAAGCCAGCCTGTTAGAGTACTGGGGCCTTGGGAAGAGGAGGGGGGAAAGGGGAGAAAGAACACAGGTAAGTTTATTGTGGGAAAGAAGGGATAGTCAGCCAGGCGAGGTGGCTCATGCTGGTAATCCCAGCACTTTGGGAAGCCGAGGAATGAGGTCAGGAGTTCGAGACCAGCCTGATGAAACCCTGTCTCTGTATTAAAAAAAAAAAAAAGGAGGGATAGTCACCTCTTCACTTGTTTGTTAATAATGACTCATATTCCTACCATTGCCAGACATTTGGAATATAAAGGTAAATAAGAAAATAGGATAGTTAAGAGTGCAGTGGCTCACGCCTGTAATCCCAGCACTTTGGGAGTCCTAGGGGTTGGATTACCTGAGGTCAGGAGTTCAAGACCAGCCTGACCAACATGGTGAAACCCCGTCTCTACTAAAAATACAAAAAATTAGCTGGGCATGGTGGCGCGTGCCTGTAATCCCAGCTACTCGGGAGGCTGAGGCAGGAGAATTGCCTGAGCCCAGGAGGCGGAGGTTGCGGTGAGCCGGGATTGCGCCATTGCACTCCAGCCTGGGTAACAAGAGCGAAACTCCGTCTCAAAAAAAAAAAAAAAAAAAAAAAAAAAAAAGCCAATCAAGGCAGATCAATGTTTAAGCTACTCACTTAAGCAAGGTAAAAAGTCCAGATGGGGTGCCCAATTAAATCAATTAGATATGGTGACGGTGTTGGAGAAGGCACCATGGAGTTGCCAATGGAGTTTCCAAGCATGAGAAAGAATAACAATTTTTTAAAGGGTTGGGTGCAGTAGCTCATGTCTGTAATCCTAGTACTGTGGGAGGCTGAGGTGTGAGGATTGCTTGAGGCCAGAATTCCAGGCCAGCCTGGGCAACATAGTGAGCCTCCTTTCTACAAAAATTTAAAAATTAGCTGGGTGTGGTGGTGGGCTCCTGTAGTCCCAGCTACTCAGAAGCTGACTGGGAGGATTGCTTGAGCCCAGGAGGTCAAGGCTGCAGTGAGCTATGATTGTGCCACTGCACTCCAGCCTGGGTGATAGAGGGAGACCCTGTATCTAAAAAAAAAGAAAAGAAAAAACAAGAAAAATTCCTAACACTTGTATTTGCTGTGTGCCCAACATTATATAATACTAAGCATCTTGTATTTTAACTCACATAGTCTTCACAAAAATATAAGGAAAGTGCTATTGCTATCCTTATTCTACAGAATAACGAACAGGCTCATAGAAGTCAGGGAGGTAATTTGCTAAAGCCCAGCAGATAGCGAGTGGTGGAAATAGGAGAAAAACCCAGGCTTTCCAGCTCCAGAGCTCGTGGTTAGTGTCTTAACCACTATGATGTATTTTTGTATACAAAGGCAGTTCTTGTTTTGACTATGAAATATTTAAAATAACAAGAAAAATGCAAAGAATAACATAATGAAGGTCCATGAATCATCACTAAATTTCTATATTTTGCCTTGCTTACTTCATTTTTCTTTTCTTTTCTTTCTTTCTTTTTTTTTTTTTGAGATGGAGTTTTACTCTTGCTGCCCAGGCTGGGGTGCAATGGCATGGTCTCAGCTCACTGCAACCTCTATCTCCATGGTTCAAGTGATTCTTTCGCCTCAGCCTCCCAAGTAGCTGGGATTACAGGTGCTTGCCACCATGCCTGGCTAATTTTGTATTTTTAGTAGAGATGCGGTTTCACTATGTTGGCCAGGCTGGTCTCAAACTCCTGACATCAGGTTATTGGTCAGCCTCCCAAAGTGCTGGGATTACAGGTGTGAGGCACCATGCTGAGCCCATTTTTCTTATAAAGAAAAGAAGTTACAGACACAGTGGAAATTCCCGTGTGTATTGTACCCCAAGACAACCATCTTGAATTCCTGTTTCTGTTTTCCAGGCATGTATTTATACTATTAAAGCATATGTAGATGTCTAACAATATATAACAGTGTTTTGCGTGTTTCAAACTGGTGTAACTAGTGTCATTTTTACAGCTTGCTTTTATATTCCACATTATATTTTTGAGATTTTTATCTTTGTTAATTCTACATAATTCTTTTTTTTTTATTTTTAGAGAGGGGTTTCACCATATTGACCAGGCTCGTCTCGAACACTTGACCTCAAGTGATCCACCCACCTCAGCCTCCCAAAGTGCTAAGATTACAGGCATGAGCTGCTGCGCCTGGCCTAATTCCACATAATTCTAAATTCATTTATTTGAAAGATTATTAACAGGACAGGTGCAGTGGCTTGACCCTGTAATCCAAGCACTTTGGGAGGCTCAAGCGAGCCACCTGCCTCAAGCTCCCAAGTAGGTGGGACTACAGGGACACACCCCCACTTCTGCTCTTTTTTTTTTAATTAATATTTTTTGTAGAGTTGGGGTCTTACTATGTTGCCCAGGCTGGTCTCAAGGTATCCTCCTGCCTTGGCCTCCCAAAGCTCTGGGATGACAATTGTGAGCCACGATGCCCAGCCTCCTAAGAGAAGTTTTAGAAGGTGCATTGCTGGGGTGAAGAGCAGGCCCATTTTCAGCATCATCTCCTTAAATTCCACTCCAAAGGCATTGACCAGTTGTACTTCTACGAGCAATGTGTGAAAGTCCTGTTAATCTACATCTTCCCAAGACTTGCTGTTTTTAATGCTTGGGTCTGAAATAATTTCTTATTGTTATTTTCATTGCATTTCCTGATTACTAGGACAGTTGAGTATTGTTACAGGTTTTGTTTGTTTCTTCTGGAAATGTCCTGTTTACTTGTGTCCACTTAATAGATTTGGACTTTTCATAATTGATTTTTTTTAATTTAAAAAATTAACAGTAAAATTGACTTTTTAAAGGAGGGGTATGTATAGCTCTGAGTTGTTTTTTTTTTTAGTTTTTGGTTTTTGTTTTGAGATGGAGTTTTGCTCTTGTTGCCCAGGCTGAAGAGCAATGGTGCGATCTGGGCTCACGGCAACCTCTACCTCCCGGGTTCAAGCAATTCTCCTATCTCAGCCTCCTGAGTAGCTGGAGTTACAGGTGTGTGCCACCATCCCCGGCTAATTTTTGTATTTTTAGTAGAGATGGGGTTGCACTATGTCGGCCAGGCTCATCTCAAACTCCTGACCTCAGGTGATCCACCTGCCTCAGCCTCCCAAATTGCTGAGATTGCAGGTGTGAACCACTGCTCCCGGCCTAGTTCTGAGTTTAGCATGTGTAGATTCATGTCACCACTGTAGCAAGCAGGATGCAGAACAATTCTATTGCCCCAAGAAATTATCAGAATATTTTAAACATTCATTACAAATGAATTCAAGTTTTTGGCTTTACAGCTTTCAAGAAATTGGTTTATTTTATGTAAGTCATCAAATTTGTATTTGTGTAGAGTGTTTGTAGTATTGCCTTATTATTCTTTAAATGTCTGTGGTGATGTCCTCTCTTTTGTTTCAGATACAGATGATATGTTTCCCTCTCCCCACTTTTTTTTTTTTTTTTAATCTGGCTAGAGGATTATCAATTTTATGGACATTTTCAAAGAAATAGCTTTGGTTTTATTGATGTTCTTCATTGTTTTTGTTTTGAATTTTATTGGTTTCACTCTTATCTTTATTCTTTCCTCTGATTGTTTTGAGTTTATTTATATTGGTTTTGTTTTTCTAGCTTCTTTTTTTAGTATATGTGCTGTCGAGGTGAGCACTTGTTTTTCTAGCTTCTTAATGTGGAAGCTTAGAATATTGATTTAATATTTTTTTCTTTTCAAAAAAGCATTTAATAATGTGTATTTTTCTCTAAGCACTGCCTTAGCTGCATCCCACAAATTTTATATTTTATTTTTCATTCACTTCAAAGTATTTTCTAATTCCTCGTGAGACTTTCTCTTTGACGAATGGATTATTACGTTGTTTAATTTCCAAGTATTTGGGATTTTCCAATTATCTTCTTGTTATTGATTGCTAATTTAATTTTATTATGATCTTAGAACATACTTTGTATGATTTCAAGGCTATTGTGCTTATTCAGGTTTGTTTTATGACCTTGGATGTATCTATCATAGTGAATGTTCCATGTGCATTTCAGAAGAATGTATATTCTGTTCTTGTTGGGTGGGTGTAGTGTTCTGTAAATGTCAATTGAATCTAGTTGGTTGATGGAATAATTTGGTTCTTTATATGTGCTGATTTTATGTTGGCCTGTCCTATCTATTACAGAGAAAGGAGTGTTGAAATCTCTAACTGTAATTATGGACTTGTCCAGTTCTTTCAATTCTATCAGCTTTTGCTGTGTGTAGTTTGAAACTCTTTTGTTAGGTGCATACACAGCTAAAATTGTTACATCTTCTTGGGGAACTGACTCTGTTTTTTTTTGGAGATGGAGTCTTACTCTGTCACCCAGGCTGGAGTGCAGTGGCACGATCTCAGTTCACTGAAACCTCTGCCTCCCAGGTTACAGTGATTATCCTGCCTTAGCCTCCCGAGCAGCTGGGATTACAGGTGCCAACCACCACACCTGGCTAACTTTTTATTTTTAGTAGAGATAGTAACACATTTCACCATGTTAGCTAGGCTGTTCTTGAACTCCTGACCTCAGGTGATCCAGCTGCTTAGGCCTCCCAAAGTGCTGGGATCACAGGTCTGAGCCACTGCGCCGGCTGATTCTTTTATTGCTATGTATTGCCTCTATCTCTGGAAATTATCTTTGTTCTGTAGTCTCTTTTGTTTAATATTAATATAGCCACTCCAACTTTCTTTTGATTAGTGCTTGCTTGGTATATCTTTTCTCATTGTTTTATTTTTAATGTTTTTGTGTTATTAAACTGTAGATGGTAAATAGTTGGGTCTGTTTTTGTTTGCTTTAAAATCCAGTCTGGGCTGAGCACAGTGGCTCATGCCTGTAATCCCAGGACTTTGGGAGGCCAAGGTGGGCAGATCACAAGGTCAGGAGCTCGAGACCACCCTGGCCAACATGGTAAAACCATGTCTCTACTAAAAATATAAAAATTAGCTGGGCATGGTGGCACACGCCTGTAGTAGCAGCTACTCAGGAAGCTGAAGCAGGAGAATTGCTTGAACTTGGGAGGTGGAGGTTGCAGTGAGCCCCAATTGCGCTACTGCACTCCAGCCTGTTGACAGAGCATGACTCCATCTCAAAAAAATAAATACAATAAAATCCAATCTGACAATCTATTTTGGGTCATTTCATTTCATGTAAGTATCAATATGTTTGCAATTAGGTCTCCCTTTTTAGTATTTGTTTTCTGTTTTTAAAATTCCTATTTCCTCTTTCTTGTCTTCTTTTGGATTATTTGAATTTTTTTTTGCATTTAATTTTAATTTATCTGTTTTTTTTCCCCCTTTGAGACAAGGTCTTTCATCACCCAGGCTGGAGTACAGTGGCATGATCAAAGCTCACTGCAGCCTCCATTTCCCAGGGGCAGGTGATTCTCCCACCTCAGCCCACTGAGTAGCTGGGACTACAGGCCTGAACCACTACACTTGGCTAATTTTTAGTAGAGATGGAATGGCATCATGTTGCCCAGGCTGGTCTTGAATTCCTAAGCTTAAATGACCCATCCGCCTTGGCCTCCCAAAGTGCTGGGGTTATAGGTGTGAGCCACTGCCCCTGGCTATCTGTTGGGTTTTGACTGTATCTCTTACTGTATAGATAAATTTTTTTTTTTTTTGTCTGGGAGTGGTGGCTCACATCTGCAATCCCAGCATTTTGGGAGGCCAAGGTAGGTGGATTGCTTGACACCAGGAGTTCGAGACCAGTCTGGCCAACATAGAAAAACACTGTCTCTACTAAAAAATACAAAAATTAGGTGGGCCTGGTAGAATGTGCCCATAGTCCCAGCTATTCTGGAGGCTGAGGTATGAGAATTGCTTGAACTCAGGAGGAGGAGTTTGCAGTGAGCCAAGATTGTGCCACTGCACTTCAGCCTGGCCAACAGAGTGAGACCCTGTCTCAAAAAAATTTTTTTAAATTGGTTGTTCTATATTATGATATACATACTTAATATTTCACAGTTTACTTAGAATTCCTATTTTACTCCTCCATGTGGAATGTAGGAACCTTCCCACCACATGGGTTTCTTTACCCTCCTCCTTTCTGCTTGTAATTGTTAACTATATCTACATACATCAAAAACTCTTTTTTTTTTTTTGAGTCAGAGTTTTGCTCTTGTTACCCAGGCTGGAGTGCAATGGCACGATCTCGGCTCACCGCAACCTCCGCCTCCTGGGTTCAGGCAATTCTCCTGCCTCAGCCTCCTGAGAAGCTAGGATTACAGGCGTGTGCCACCGTGCCCAGCTAATTTTTTTGTATTTTAAGTAGAGATGGGGTTTCACCAGGATGGCCTCGATCTCTTAACCTCGTGATCCACCCGCCTCAGCCTCCCAAAGTGCTGGGATTACAGGTGTAAGCCACCGCGCCTGGCTACAAACGGTTGTTTTTAGCTTTGCCATGGAAGAGGATTTACATCCAAGAAGTCACCTAATCATGTTGATGCTTCTGGCCCCATCCGTCTTTACTCATCTTCTGCCCCACCCATCTTTTTTTTTTTTTTTTTCTTTGACGGAGTTTTCACTCTTGTTACCCAGGCTGGAGTGCAATGGCATGATCTCGGCTCACCGCAACCTCCACCTCCTGGGTTCAGGCAATTCTCCTGCCTCAGCCTCCTGAGTAGCTAGGATTACAGGCACGTGCCACCATGCCCAGCTAATTTTTTGTATTTTAGTAGAGGCGGGGTTTCACCATGTTGACCAGGATGGTCTTGATCTGTTGACCTCGTGATCCACCTGCCTCGGCCTCCCAAAGTGCTGGGATTACAGGCGTGAGCCATCGCGCCCGGCCTCTCAAAAACTCTTTAAAGCATGAGATACTTATTTTTTTTGGAGACAGGATCTTCCTCTGTCATCTAGGCTGGAGTGCAGTGGTGCAGTCATGGGTCACTGAAGCCTTTCTACCTTTAAGGCTCAAGTGATCCTCCCACCTCAGCCTCCCAAGTAGCTGGGATTAATAGGCATTCATCACCAAACCCAGCTAATTAAAAAAACTTTTTGGGGGGCCTTACTATGTTGCCCAGGCTTGTCTCAAATTCGTAGGCTCAAGTGATTTTCAGCCTCCCAAAATGCTGGGAATATAAGTGTGAGCCACTATGCCTGGCCGTGATATAATTTTTTAAAATTTATTTTTAGTTATTATTATTATTTTTGAGATGGAGTCTCGCTCTATCACCTGGGCTGGAGTGCAGTGGCAACTCATTGCAACCTTCGCCTCCTGTGTTCAAGCAATTCTCCAGCCTCAGCCTCCTGAATAGCTGGAATGACAGGTACACACCACTATGCCTGGCTAATTTTTGTAGTCTTTTTAGTGGAGATAGGTTTTCACCATGTTGGTCAGGCTGGTCTTGAACTCCTGACCTTGTGATCCGCCCGTCTTGGCCTCCCAAAGTGCTGGGGTTACAGGCATGAGCCACTGCGTCCAGTCCTATTTTTAACTATTACAGGTGCATAGTAGTTGTATATATTTATGGAGTACTTTGTTTTGTACAGATAGGGTCTTGCTCTGTTGCCCAGGCTGAAGTGCAGTGGCATGATTACAACTCACTGTAGCCTTAAATTCCTGGGCTTCAGTGATCCTCCTGCCTCAGCCTTCCAAGTACCTGAGACTATAGGCTCACCCTATCATACCTGGCTGGCTAATTTTTAACATTTTTTTTGTAGAGACGGTGTGTCATTATGTTGTCCAGGCTGGTCTTGAACTCCTGGCCTCAAGTGATCCTCCTGCCTTGGCTTCCTAAACTGCTGGGATAAGCCACTGTGCCCAGCCTACATATAATGTTTTCATACAGGCATACAATATATAATGATCAAATCAGGATAAATGGGGTATCCATCCTATCAAGCCTTTATCATTTGTTTTTGTTAGAAACTTTACAATTTCACTTTTTGTTATTTAAGAATATAAAATAAATTATTGTTAATTAGAATCACCCTATTATGCTACCAAATACTAGATCTTATTCATTCTATCTAACTGTATTTTTATACCCATTAACCATCCCTGCCTTATCTCCCATTAACCATGGCTGCCTTATCTTCCATTCCCCATTATCCTTTCACCCTCTATCTCCATTTGTTGAGTTTTTTTTTTTTTTTAACCTCTCACGTATGAGAACATGTGGTATTTGTCCATCTGTGCCTGGCTTATTTCACTTGACGTAGTATCCTCCAGTTTTATCCACATTGTTGAAAATGACAAGATTTCATTTTTTTATTGCTGAATAATATTCCATTGTATATATGTGCCATATTTTCTTTCTCTGTCACCCAGGTTGGAGTACTGTGGAGCGATCTTGGTTAACTGCAACCTCCGCCTCCCAGGTTCAAGTGATTTTCCCGCCTCAACCTCCCAGGTAGCTGGGATTACAGGCATGTGCTTCCATGCCTGGCTAATTTTTGTATTTTTAGTAGAGACAAAGTTTCACCATATTGGCCAGTCCGGTCTCAAACTCCTGACCTCAAGTAATCTTCCCTCTTCAGCCTCCGAAAGTGCTGGGATTATAGGTATGAGCCACCATGACTGGCCCACATTTTCTTTATCTATTCATCTGTTGGTGGACATTTAAGTTGCTTCCCTATCTGGTATCTTGGCTGTTGTGAGTAGTGCTGCAATAACCATGGGAGTGCAGGTATCTCTTCAATATACTGACTTTGTGTCTTTTGGATACTCAACAATAAGACTGCTGAATCATATGGTAGTCCTATTTTTAGTTTTTTGAGGATCCTCTAAACTATTCTCCAGAGTGGCTGTACTACTTTACATTTCTACCAACAGTGTAGGAGGGTTCCCCTTTCTCCATGTCCTTGCTTGCATTAATTATTGCCTGTCTTTTGGATAAAAGCCATTTTAACTCGGGTGAGATTGTAGTTTTATTTGTAATTCTCTGATGATTAGTGATGTTGAACATTTTTTCTTATGCCTGTTGGTCATACATTTGAGAAAGTCTGTTCATTTGTTTAGCTCATTCTAAAATTGGATTGTTTTCTCCAGTTGAGTTGTTTGAGCTCCTTATATATTCTGGTTATTAATTCTTTTTCTGATGGGTAGTTCACAAATATTTTCTATCATTTTGTGGATTGTCTCTTCATTTAGTTTCCTGTGCTCTTCACTGTTCACTGTACAGAAGGTTTTTAGCTTGATGTGATCCAGTTTGTCCACTTTTGCTTTGGTTGCCTGTGCTTTTGTGGTCTCATGATATAATTTTTGCTTTCAATTGTCATATGTAGGGGCAGAGGGAAAGTTTCTCTTTTGTTCTCTCTAAAGATTTGCTAAAATGACTGACAATACACAGATCAATAGGAGAAAAAGGCCTATAAATTTATTAACATACAGGGCCAGATGTGGTGGTTCACATCTATAATCCCAGCACTTTGGGAGGCTGAGGCAGGCAGATCACAAGGTCAGGAGATGGAGACCATCCTGGTTAACACAGTGAAACCCAGTCTCTACTAAAAATACAAAAAATTAGCCAGGTGTAGTGGCATGCACCTGTAGTCCCAGCTACTTGGGAGGCTGAGGCAGGAGAATCACTTGAACCTGGGAGGCAGAGGTTGCAGTGAGCTGAGATCACACCATTGCACTCCAGCCTGGGCAACAGAGCAAGACTCTGTCTCAAAAAGTCAAAATAAAATAAAATAAAAATTATTAACATACAAAAGCATGGGAGCAATATTAAATATGAGACCCAAGGAGGGCCAGATGATTAAGGCTTATAGATCCTCTTCATAGGGAAGAGGGAGATGGGGAAAATGTAGGCAGTTTGAGGGATGTTAATGATTTTTAGGGGAAATGAATGGGCCCAGGAGGCCCAGACATTATCTTGTAAATGATTCTCCTAGGAACTAAATGACACCAGCAAGTTACTGGAAGGTGAGGGGTGAAATTTAGCCTGGGAGATAAAGCCTCCCAGGTTATCTCTTGGCATTGCCTCAGAGCACTAAAGAAGTCTATGTGAGAGTGGTGATAACTTTTAGTCTCTTCTTTTCTGGTCGTTAATCTTTTCTGATTATTTGATGAGATTCCTAGGAAGAGGGTCTTAAGACAGTCAGATAAGGAAATTCTAGGGGACGTCTCTACCTATGCTTGGGGCATAGAGACAGGAGAGCCCAGACAGGCCTTGATTCTAAGTCCTTTCTATTTTAGTTCAAAGTGTTCAGCATACCAAAGCACCATACTTTTGGGGTATTGTTTTCTGAGCCCCAATGTATACATATTTTAAAGAATTTAAGAGAAAAACAGTCTATTATGTTTACGCATATTTTTACCCTTTTTGTTTCTCTGCCTTCATTCTTGATGTTCTAAATTTCATTCAGATATCCTCTCTTCCATTTGGAGAACCTTCTTTAGTATTTATTTTTCAATAGGTCTGCTAGTGACAAATTCTCTTAATTTTTCACTTGAAAACACCTTTATTTCACCTAACTTTTGAATAACATTTTCACTGGACATAAAATCCTTTTTAAAAATTGTCACATAGGCCGGGTGTGGTGGCTCGTGCCTGTAATCCCAGCACTTTGGAAGGCCAAGGTGGGTGGATCATTAGGTCAGGAGTTCGAGACCAGCTTGGCCAACATGGTGAAACCCTGTCTCTACTAAAAGTACAAAAATTAGCCAGGCATGGTGGTAGGTGCCTATAATTCCAGCTACTCAGGAGGCTGAGGTAGAAGAATCGCTTGAACCCAGAAGGTGGAGGTTGCAGTAAACCAAGACTGCGCCATTGCACTCCAGCCTGGTCAACAGAGTGAGACTGCGTCTCAAAAAAAAAAAGTCACATAATATATAATTCACCATTTTAACCATTTTAAAGTGTGCAGTTCAGTGGTTTTTAGTATTTTCATAATGTTGTACAACCATCACCATTACCTAATTCTGGAAGATTTTCATCACTTGAAAACTCTGTACCCATGAATCATTCATTCCTGATTTCCCCCTTCCCCCAACCCAGCAATCCCTCATCTGCTCTTCATTTCTATGGATTTGTTTATTCTGGATATTTCATTAAATGGAATCATACAATAGGTTGCCTTTTTTGTCTGGCTTCTTTCACTTAGTATGTTCTTTTCTCCCCACCCCCCTTTTTTCACCCTCTTTTCCCTCCCCCCTCCCTATCTCCTGTTCCCTCCCTCCTCCCCCCTTATCTCCCCTCCCCTCCCTCCTTCTTCGTCCTTATCTCCCCTGTCCCCCCTCCTTCCCTCTCCTCTCCTCTCCTTTTCTTTTCTTTTTTTTTTTGAGACAGGGTCTCCTCTGTCACCCAGGCTGGAATGCAGTGGTGCGATCTCAGCTCTCTGCAGCCTGGACCTCCCAGACTCAAGTGACCCACCCATCTCTGACCCCTAACATACTGGGATTACAGACATGAGCCACCTCACCCGGCCACTTAGCATGTTTTAAAGGTTCATCCATGTTGTGCATTTACACCATCTCATTTTTTATGAATGAATAATATTCCATTGTAGAAATATGCCACATTTTGTTTATCCATTCATCAGCTGATGCGCATGTGAATAATTTCTTTCTTTTGACTATTATAAATAATGCTACCATGAGCAATCCTGTACAAGTTTTTGTTTGAACACCTGTTTGTAATTCTCTTGGTTGTATACCTAGGGTTGAATTGCTAGGTCACATATACATTTAAATTTTCAAACATCCTAGGTTTAACTTTTTGAGAAACTACCAAACTCTTTTTTTTTTTTTTTTGAAACGGAGTTTTGCTCTTGTTACCCAGGCTGGAGTGCAATGGCGCGATCTCAGCTCACCGCAACCTCTGCCCCCTGGGTTCAGGCAATTCTCCAGCCTCAGCCTCCCGAGTAGCTGGGACTACAGGTGTGTGCCACCAGGCCCAGCTAATTTTTCTATTTTTAGTAGAGACAGGATTTCACCATGTTGACCAGAATGGTCTCGATCTCTTGACCTTGTGTTCCATCCTCGGATTATAGGCGTGATCCACCGTGCCTGGCCCAAACTCTTTTCTGTAGCAGCTGCGCCATCTGACATTCTCACCAACAATGTATGATGGTTTCAATTTCTCTACATACTCAAAGTTTTTTGATTGTAGCTGTTCTAAGGGGTGTGAAGTGGTATTTTATTGTTTTTTTATTTGCATTTCCATAACTAATGATGTTGAGCATCTTTTCATGTGCTTATTCCTCATTTATATATCTTCCTTAGAGAAATGTCTATTCAAGTCTTTTGCCCAATTTTTTTTTTTTTTTTTTTTGAGACAGGATCTGGCTCTGTTGCCTAAGCTAGAGTGCAGTGGCACAATCATGGCTCACTGCATCCTAGATCTCCCCAGGCTCAGGTGATCCTCCCACCTCAGCCTCCTGAATATCTAGGACCACAGGCAGTGTGCCACCATGCCTGGTTAATTTATTTTGTATTTTTTTGTAGAGACAGGGTTTCACCATGTTGCCCAGGCTGGTCTCAAAATCCTAGGTTCAAGTGATCCACCTACCTTGGCCTCCCAAAATGTTGGGATTATAGATGTGAGACACCATGCCTGGGCTCTTTTGTCCAATTTTGAATGATATTATTTGTTTTTTTGTTGTGGAGGTTTATTTTTATCTTTTAATTTTAAATTTTTGTAGAGGTAGGATCTCCCTATGTTGCCCAGGCTGTCTAAACCTTCTGGGCTCAAGTGATCCTCCTGCCTCAGCTTCCCAAACTGTTGTGATTACAGGCATGACCTACTGCACTCAAACTATTGTTGAGTTTTAAGAGTTCTTATATATCCTGAATACTAGATATATGATTTATAAACGCATATCTAGCTCTATTCTCCCAGTCTGTAGGCTGCATTTTTATTTTCTTGATACAGTTTTTTTTTTTTTTTGTGATAGAGTCTCACTCTGTTGCCCAGGCTGGAGCTCAGTGGGGAGATCTTGGCTCTCTACCTCCTGGGTTTAAGTGATTCTCCTGCCTCAGCCTCCCAAGTAGCTGAGACTATAGGCATTTGCCACTACACCCAACTAATTTTTGTATTTCAGAGATGGGGTTTCATCACTTTGGCCATGCAGGTCTCAAACTCCTGACCTCAGGTGATCTGCCCACCTCCACCTCCCAAAGTGCTGGGATTACAGGCATGAGCCACCACACCCGGCTTGATCTAGTGTCTTTTGATGTACAAAAGTTTTTTATTTTAATATCATTCAGTTTACCAATTTTTAATTTTGTTGCTTGTGCTTTTAATGTCCTATCAAAGTCTACATATGAAATCCAAGGTCACAAAGATTTATTGCTGTGTTTTATTCTAAGAGATGCATAGATCTAGCTCTTGTATTTAGGTCTTTGGTCCAATTTGAATTAATTTTTGTATTAGGTGTGAGGTATGGGCTTAACTCCATTCTTTTACATCTGGTTATCTAGTTGTCCTCGCAACATTTGTTGAGGGTGATTTTTTTTCCATTGAACGATCTTGACACCCCTGTTAAAAATCTATTGACTATGGCTATGTGGGTTCATTTCTGGACTCTCGGTTTTAGTCCATTGATCTGTCTGTTTATCCTTATGCCAGTACTACACTATTTTGATTACCGTAATGTTGTAGTAGGTTTTGAAATCAGGACATATGTGTCTTCTGGCTTGTTTTTTAATTTCAAAATTGATTTGGCTATTTGAGGTCCCTTGCAATTTCACACATTTTAGGATCAGCTTGTCCATTTCTGCACAAAAAGTACAGATGGAATAGTCATAGTAATTGCATTAAACTGGATATTATCAGTTCATAGTTTTTTTCCTTTTAGCACTGTAAAAACGTTATTCCTCCCCCTTTTGCCTTCTATGGTTTCTGATGAGAAATCTGCAGTCATTCAGATCAGAGAGTGATAAGCAATGGGAATATACCCCACATTTTGGAGACCACAGCTCCCCTGTTTTCTTTTGAGTTTTAGACACCTGCCAGTATTGTGCTTCTATTGTGATAGTAACTGGTGGCTGAAATGGGAGAGCACAAAAAAAGAGAAGAAAAAAACAAAAGCAAAATAGAGGACTCTTTCTAACTCTTAGTGGTTCTCTTTTATCTTTTCTCACACTAGAGGAAGGTTTCTCTTGGTTTTTCTTTCTGTCCTCATCTGGTGTGTGCTCCTGGATTTTGGGCTTCCTTCAGGCCGTGTGATACTGAAGGAAAACAAACGGTAAACATACCACTGGTTGGTGGGACTTTGAATTCTGGTAGCCTTCCCCAGTTGGCCTATTGTCATTTACTTTTTAGTGTGCTTAGTTAGCTGCTCCCTATGCAGCCTGGCCAGGGTTTATAGTTGTGTTCCATGGGACAGATAAGGCAGTGTATGCTTACTCCATCTTGCTGGAACTGGACAATCTCTTAAATTGATCTTTAAGGGGTCCTTATAAAATAAGGATGCTAACCCCTTTGTTATTGAGTATATTGCACAAATATTCTCCCAGTCCTTGTCTTGTCTTTAAATTTTTGTAAGTTATTCCGTGTGTGTGTGTGTGTGTGTGTGTGTGTACATATAATTTTTTGAGATAGGGTCTTATTTTGTTGCCCAGGCTGGAGTGCAGTGGCACCTTCATGGCTCACTGCAGCCTCGACCTCCTGGGCTCAGTTTCTTGAGTAGCTGGAACTACAGGCACACGCCACCACTCCCAGTTAATTTTTGTATTTTTTTGTACTTATGGGGTTTTGCCGTGTTGCCCAGGCTGGTCTCCTGGACACAAGCAATATACTCGCTTCAGCTACCCAAAGTGCTAGGATTACAGGTGTGAGCCACTGCACTTGGCCTATCTCTTAAATTGAAGTTTTACAGTTTATTATAGGCCAGGCACAGTGGCTCACACCTGTAATCCCAGCACTTTACCAGGCCAAGGAGGGAGGATCACTTGCTGCTAGGAGTTGGAGACCAGCCTGGGCAACAGAACAAGATCCCATCTTTACTAAAATAAAAATAAATTAGCTGGGCATGGTGGCACACACCTGTTCTTGGGAGGCTGAGGTGGGAGAATTGCTTTAGCCTGGTCGAGGCTGCAGTGAACCATGATGGTACTACTACACTCCAGCCAGGGTGACAGAATGTGACCCCATCTCAAATTTAAAAAAAAGAGGGGTAGGGGAATTTGGACACACGTGAGGAAGAACTCCATGTGAACACAAAGCCAGAGAGCCACCAAGGAATGCCACAGATTGCCAGTGCACCACCTGAAGCTAGGACACAGGGTGGAACAGACTTCCCCTCACAATCATCAGAAGGAACTAACCCTACTGACACCTTGATTTTGGACTTCCAGCCTCCAGAACTGTGAGGGAATACATTTCTGTTGTTTAACCCCCCAGTTTGTACACTTTGTTACACAACCCTAGGAAATGCCATTTCTCCATAGCAAGTGATGGAGAAATGGCACATTTGCTCATCATCAAAGGTGAGCATTTAGTCAGACACATCTCAGTTGTAAGGAAGGTTGGAAGATGCAGGCTGTAGCCGGGCTATTCTGTGCTCTACAGAAAATCTTATCAGAAGAAGAATTTGGGAGGACAAATTTCACAGGAACAGAAAACATTTGTTTAAGAGTTTATTTGCGGCTGGGTGTGGTGGCTCACAACTGTAATCTTAGTGCTTTGGGAGGCCGAGGCGGGTGGACTACCTGAGGTCAGGAGTTCAAGACCAGCCTGACCAATATGGTGAAATCCCATCTCTACTAAAAATACAAAAATTAGCCAGTAGTACCATGATGGTACTACTACACTCCAGCCAGGGTGACAGAATGTGGTGGTGTGTGCATGTAATCCCAGCTACTCAGGAGGCTGAGATAGGAGAATGGCTTGAATCCAGGAGGCGGAGGTTGCAGTGAGCCAAGATCACGTCACTGCACTCCAGCCTGGGTGATAGAGGGAAACTCTGTCTCAAAACAAACAGTTTATTTGTGCCTTAATAGTTTAAGAAAAAGAGTTTCTAAAACCATCTGGGACAGATATTTAGGGCAAGAGCCTTTTTTGGAGTCAGAGTCTTGCTCTGGCTGGAGTGCAGTGGTGCAATATTGGCTCACCACAATCTTTACCTCCTAGGTTCAAGTAATTCTCCTGCCTCAGCCTCCTGAATAGCTAGGATTACAGGTGCCCGCCACCATGCCCAGCTAATTTTTGTATTTTTAGTGGAGACGGTTTCATCGTGTTTTGGCCAGTCTGGTCTGGAACTCCTGACCTCACGTGATCCACCTGCCTGGCCTCACAGAGTGCTGGGATTACAGGTGTGAGCCACTGTGCCCAGCCTGGGGCAAGAGACTTTTGATTACCAATTCAAAAAGTTTGATGGTAATTGGTTTAGTTAGGCTTTCTATTTATTTTTGCACCATTTTGGCCATTTATGTCTAGAAAATTATCCATTTCATCTGAAGAATTTAAAACATAAAGCTGTTCACAAAATTTAAAATCTTCAGTGTAAGCGGAAACAGTAATTTTTTACTCCTAATATTGTTTATTAGTGCATCATTTTCTCTTCTTTTCTTTTCTTTTTTTTTTTTTTAGGCAGAGTCTTGCTCTGTCGCCCAGGCTGAAGTGCAGTAGTGTGATCTCAGCTCACTGCAGCCTCTGCCCCCTAGGTTCAAGTGATTCTCCTGCCTCAGCCTCCTGA
Source organism: Callithrix jacchus (assembly GCF_049354715.1). NCBI lineage: Eukaryota > Metazoa > Chordata > Mammalia > Primates > Cebidae > Callithrix > Callithrix jacchus. Next base: position 39,380,312 of record NC_133514.1, read on the forward strand.
GGGGTAGGGGACTAAAGGCATGTGCCACCATGCCTGGCTAATTTTTGTATTTTTAGTAGAGACAGTTTCACCATGTTGGCCAGGCTGGTCTCAAACTCCTGACCTCAGGTGATCCACCCATCTCTACCTCCCAAAGTACTGGGATTACAGGTGTGAGCTATGATGCCTGGCCTCCTTTCTTTCTTTTTTTTTTTTTTAAATTGACCAGGCTTGCTAGAGATTTGTCTGGTTTATTAATTTCCCCCCAAGGACCAGCATTTTACATTGATCTTTTCTATTGTTTGTTTTTTGTTTCATTAATTTCTGATGTTAGTTTTAGTTTTATCTTTATATGAAATCACACATACATGTAAATTAGAGTTAAATTGGTCTGTAAGACTTGTTATGAAAAACAGCAGTCCCCTACTCCTTGCCTCACATTTCCCTTTCTTTAGAGGCAATCTTTTTCAACTCATTGATCAATTGATTGATTGAAACGGAGTTTTGCTATGGTGCCCAGGTTGGGGTGCAGTGGCTACACACAGGCATTATAGTGCACTGCAGCCTTGAGCTCCTGGGCTCCTCCCACCTCCTTTTTAAACTCTTTCAGCTAGTTCTTTTTTTTTTTTTTTTGCTGTTTACCTCTTTCTCTGTAAATAATATGCTTATATTCCTGTTTAATTAGTTACTTAATTAAGTTTTTGAGACAGAGTCTCACTGTCACCCAGGCTGGAGTGCAGTGGTGCGATCTTGGCTCACTGCAATCTCTGCCTCCTGGGTTCAAGTGATTCTGTTGCCTCAGCCTCCTGAGTAGCTGGAGCTATAGGCGCCTGCCACCACATCTGGCTACTTTTTAAAATTTTTAGTAGAGATGGGGTTTCACCATGTTGGCCAGGCTGGTCTCAAATTCCTGACTTCATGATCTGCCTGCCTCGGCCTCCCAAAGTGCTGGGTTTATAGGCGTGAGCCACCTCGCCTGGCTTGTTTATTTTTCAACTATCTTTTACTTATGGTCTTCCCTCTATAGACAAAGAAGATTTAGCTCTCTTCCACCCCCTTTTTCACCACTACACACACATACTATTTTGTCTCTTAATCCCTTCAATACCATAATTTTGATGAGATCAATATCAAATATTTGTATTACTATGACTATTGCAACACGAATTCTCTTTTTCATTTGCTTCACTTTCTATATTCTTATTACTAATTTAGTCCAAGTTACATAAACCTTTTTTTTTTTTTTAATCACCCAGACTGGAGTGCAGTGGTGTGATCTTAGCTCACTGCAACTTCCTCCTCCTGGGTTCAAGTGATTCTCCCACCTAAGCCTCCTGAGTAGCTGGGACTACAGACATGCATCACCACACCTGGCTAATTTTTGTATTTTTGGTAGAGATGGGGTTTCACCGAGTTGCCCAAGCTGGTCTTGAAATCTTGACCTCAGGTAATGTGCCCACCTCAGCCTCTCCAAATGCTGGGATTACTGGCCACTGTGACTGGCTATGTAGAAATCTTCTTTCAGTGCACCCAAACATTAAGTAGTTTATCACTTTTATCTTCTTGAGGAAGTCTTTCCTGGAGCCTTCTGATCTGCTGTAATCTGGACTGGTTGCCTTCCACACTTATTATACAGCTCTTATCCTGGTGTCCCCTTTAGTTCTCTTCCGCTCTTTCCAGGTTTGGTTTTGTATTCCATAGCTTCCTCTTTTTTGGTAAAACACATCCTTCAGTCACTTTCTGAGAGCAGGTACTAAGGAAATACATCACAAAAATTATTAGTACATGTAAAAATATTTTTTCTCTATCTTTACATTTGATTACAACTTTGACAGAGGGTGAAATTTTAGGTTAGAAATAATTCTTCCTTTAGAATTTCAAAGGCATTGCTTCATTATTTTTTAGATTCCATTTTTGCATTTGAGTGAAGTCTGAATGAATTCTGATTCTTGATTCTGAGCATATGACTGTCCCCATCTCTGGATGCTTATAGGATCCTCTTTTCATCCCTAATGTCCTGAAATTTCATTATGATGTGCTTCATGATGGATCCATTTTCATCCTTTGTGCAGTGCACTAGGTGGGCTCTTTTAATGTACAAACTTCTGTCCTTTTGTTCTGGAAATGCCTTTTTTTTTTTTTCTTCTGAATTCCTTCCCTCAGTTTTTCCCCAGGTTCTGTTTCTAGAACTTCTATTATTTGAATGTTGGGCCTCTTGAACTTGTTCTCTAATATTCTGATCTTTTCTTCCTGTTTTACAATTCTTTTTTGGGGGGTCTATTTTATGTGGAAGGGTAGTATATCTTCAAATACCGCCAATATGCCTTTATCAGTGAAGAACGCAGAAACTACCCTAGGTATTTCAAGCAGAAAAAGATTGAATATAGGGAATTGGGTGCTAACAAAAACATAGGACAGAAAAATCAGGGGATGCCTGTAACTTTCAGATTGACAATTGTAGCTAGTGTCCAGAGAGTCTAGAAGTTGCTATTATCATCTATTAATAGATGTCAGAGAACTGGAGTAAATCTCTGCTGTCATCATACTTATCCTGCATCCCTGGGGTTGATGGGTGGCAGGGTAATGAAGTCTAGCCAGACTCTACATAAACTATGTCTGACTGAGTCTAGACACCCACTGCCTCTGCTGGGGGAAGAAAATGATTCATCTCTAATCTCCCTTCCAAATCTCTGGTACAAAGAAAAGTTTAGAAGGCAGTAGCAAGATGCTAATAGAAACAGAAACACAAAATAAAAATAAACACACAAAGCCAGCTTCTCTACTCTCTTCTAGATCTCTCCGGGCTAGAGTCCCTTAATCTACTTATGTCTTGTCTTTCATATTTTTCCTTCTTTGCCTCTTCATACTTCATTTTGGATAAATTTTTGCTTACTAGCTCTTATTTCATCATCTTTTCTCTGTCTATACTCAGTCTAGAGTTTAACCCGAATATTGAGACTTAAAAAAATTTAATGGCTATTTTGTCTAAGATTTCCGGTCTGTTCTTTTTTAAGATTCACACTCTTTTGCCCAGGCTCCGCTTCCCGGGTTCAAGAAATTCTCCTGCCTCAGCCTTCTGAGTAGCTGGGATTACAGGCATGCGGCACCACACCCAGGTAATTTTTGTATTTTTAGTACAGACAGGGTTTCACCATGCTGGCCAGGCTGCTCTCGAACTCCTGACCTCAGGTGATCCATCCACCTTGGCCTCCCAAAGTGCTGGGATTACAGGCATGAGCCACTGCACCTGGCCTTTTCCTAATCCCTTTTAGTCCCACTTGTTCTTGCTCCATTTCTACCTATTTTCATCTAACATTTCTTGCTTATGGTTAAGACATGTTTTTGTGATTTCTTTGAGAAATGTAAATGCATATATACTTCAAAACCTATCCTCTATAAACTGGTAGATTTTACTGCTACTCTATAAAATTGATAGATTTTACAACTTCTGCTCTATAAAACTGATGTCAACTAGAACAAATTCATGTTGTTTATTGATTTTACCATCTTTCTTAGTATTAGACTTTTCATTGTTAAAACGTGTTTTGGAATTTTCATTTGCAGATCCATTTCTCGTGGCAGTTTCCCCCCTTTGTTTTGTTTTTGTCTTTTCTTCTTTCTGAATGCACAGTTTATGGTTTTGTGGTTGCCTCCACCCGTTTTCCTAAGCCCCTGTTCCAGCGCCAGCTTTTACGTGTTATTTCTTGGTTCTTTCTTCTGTGCCAGAATGATGCCAATCCAGACGAGGAGCTGTGGGTGGCTTGGCACAGGTCCTCACTTTGAGGCTGTGCTCTATTTCCACCCCACCTTACCTCACCCTACCCTGGTCTCCAGCATCTAAGTGCAGGGTCTTCCTCTGGGCTTTCTGCCAGGACATTTTTCAAGTAAACATTTCTATTGAAATATAACAGACATACAGAAATGCACATGAATTGTAAAGGGGCACCTCGATGAGTTTTTGCAAAGTGAATGCTCCTGTGTAATAAACCCCCAGAGCACGTAAAGGACATTCTTGGCCTCCAGAAGGTCCCTGGTACTCATCTTAGTCACTGTCCTTTCTAAGTTAACTGCACTCCGGGCTTCTCTAACAACCCCTTGGGACCCAGAGCCCAGCAGCACGTAGGTCACAGCCCTATTTAGTGATTCTGGGCTCTGTTCTTGCTTCTGGTTCACAGAAAGCTTGTCTTGTTTTTAAGTCCCAGTGTGTGTGTTGGGTTATATGCGAAAATGTTTTATTTACTGCTGCTTTGTGGTTGGAACAGGGAACTCACCACTCCATCTTGACTGGAAGTCCAGCAGAACCTGTTTATGGGACGGTCACTAGTTCTAACTGGAGACCAGGGAAATGCTAGCAAATGGGCTGGGTACAGCGGATGAAAAGGCTTTGTATGCTCACTAATAAATTCAGCTGTTGGCTGGGTGAGGTGGCTAGGGCCTGTAATCCCATCACTTTGGGAGGCCGAGGCCGGTAGATCACGAGGTCAGGAGTTTAGAGACCAGCCTGACCAACAAGTGAAACCCAGTCTCTGCTAAAAATATGAAAAAAATTAGCCAGGCATGGTGCTGTGTGCCTTGTAATTCCAGCTACTCTGGAGACTGAGGCAGGAGAATTGCTTGAACCCGGGACGCAGAGGTTGCAGTGAGCCGAGAGTGCGCCACTGCACTCCAGCCTGGGCGACAGAGCGAGACTCCGTCTCAAAAATAAATAAATTCAGATGTTTCCCTCCAAGTAGTGAATGGATGATGAAAAATTGCATGCAGGAAAGTAAGATGCTTTGGGATGTGTATATTTTAGAATTATTTCCCTGGCTAACCAGGGAGGATGGAATGAAGGGGAGCCACACACAAACAGGTTTACCAGCTAGGAGGGAATTTCTGTAATCTGGGTGAGGCATGCCCAGAGTCCATGAGCGCAGTTGTCATGGGGGTGGCAAGATTATAAGAGTGAATTTGGGAGATAAATAGGAGGTGACTGATTAGACGGATGTCAAGGATGACTTTTAGTTTCTGAAAAACTGGTGAAACGTGGTGCAATTTATAACACTTAAGGAATGCAGGGGACAGAGCATGTTTCTGGGCATTTATTTCATTTGCCAGTTTTGTCCGTGGTTGGCTCTGCATGTCTTCTTCTAAGCTTCTGGTCCCATGACTCATGAGACACATGCTTGTTTGTTGAGTCCCTGCTGGTGAAGGCTGGAGCCTGGGAAGATAAGGGTGGGGAGGGACATAACCAGGAGACAGGGCCACCTTCAGGCCAGGGCTCTTTGCGGTGGGCATTCATCAGCATACAGGAAATGCCCATGCCCAGGTTCCCTGCCCACAAGGTGTGGGGGTGCCAGATCCACCTGAAGCTTGGGCCCCTTTGTGGAAGTGAGGGAGAGGGAAGCCCAGTCAAGTGCATGACAAGTAAATAGAGACCCTGAGAAAGACAGACCTATGGAAAAGAAATTCCAGTTTTTCCTTTCTTCTGGTTGGTCAGAGTTCAGTCCTTTGTCCTCACCCTAACACCTTCTTCTTCTTTTTTTTTTATTTAAGATGGAGTCTCACTCTGTCGCCCAGGCTGGAGTGCAATGGTGTGATCTCAGCTCACTGCAACCTCTGCCTCAGCCTCCTGAGTAGCTGGGATTATAGGTGTGTGCCACTGTGTCTGGCTAATTTTTGTATTTTTATTAGAGATGCTGTTTCACCATGTTGGTCAGGTTGGTCTCAAACTCCTGACCTCGTGATCCTCCCACTTCAGCCTCCTAAAGTGCTGGAATTACAGGTGTGAGCCCCCGTGCCTGACCATACCTTCTGCTTCTAAAGATCCTTTATTACTTAGGACCCAGCCTGCTACTGCTGCTCTTCCTCAGTCACCTCTACAGGAGGGCTAGAGAATTCAGTGGCTCCATACAAATGTGTCTTGGCATCTTGGAGTCAGGAGGACACATTTTACCTTCTCTGTGATCCTGCAGAAGGCATCCCAGGAGGTCTAGGATGTTTCTGACCCTTCTTTCTCTCCATGTACCCCTTAACCCCTAAACATCATCGTCAGGCCCTCTTCAGCTTGCCTGGTAGCCAGGCTGGATGTTGCCATCCTACTGGGCCAGGCTGTTAACTGAGTAGCAGTCTGAGTAGGTTCTAGAAGCACACTCCTGGAGTCTAGGGTTTCCAAGGAGCCAGCTCAGAACCAAGAATTTGACTCAATGGAGGGTCAAGGTACAGAAACCTGAGAATGGGGAATAAGCTGAAATCTATCACTGCATCTCCGTAGGCCTCAGAAGCGGGTAGGTCCCGGTGCTGTGGTCTTCCTCACACTCATTCTTATTGCTGCTTATTTTAGGCAGAAACAGACTAGTAGGATGCTATGACCCGTGAAATCATAATCCAACCCTGACATTCCGTAGATGAGGCCCAGAGAGGTTAAACTGATTTTTCCAGATCAAACCAGGAACACTCTACTTTGTTATTCCTTCCCCACCCCCACCCCTGGCTCCCAAAGGGCTTTAGGGTCAACTTAGTTAGCTCTAGGGTGCTATTGCCAATCCAGACATTGACGGCCGGCCCCATGGGCAGCCTAGGATCCGAATTTGGGGTTTGATCAGAATCTTAAGTTCAGCGGGTCTCTCCCGGGCAGGCCCCTGCACCTGGGGTTGGGAGGATGAATGAGGACCTTGTCTGGTAGGAATTTCTTTCCTCTGCTGTTTGCTTTGGTTTTTTCCCTCTCCATTCCTGGCGGCTAACCCAATATTTGGCTTTCTGTGAGCACTAAATATATTTCTTCATTTAACCCCCAGAATCATGGTTTCCTACCTGCTTCCCACGACCGGATCCACAGCATGGAATGAAAACAGAACCCCGAGGGCATCGCAGCTCAGGGCTGAGGGGGTGGCAGTTCCGGGGAGGGGGAGGAGCAGAGCCGGGGAGGAGCAGAGCCAGGGAGGGAGGGGGCACTCACCCACAGCGGGCATCTCAGACATCCTGAGAAAGGCAGGAACAGAGAGGCGGGGGCCTCGGCTTCTCTCCCCACTCCCCGCAGCCAGGGCCCTGCTCCTCCCCTCCCTACCCAAAAAGGGGTCTGGTCCCCACCCACAGCGCCTCTGCACTTCCCCAACATCCGAGTGCAGGCGGTGAGCTGAACCTGGAGCGTGGTGAAAACAAGCACAACCTGCGCCTGAAGCCCACTCCGCCACACCTGGCCCCCTGCAGACCCTTCCATCCCGGCTGCAGCCCTCTGGCACGGAGGACTCTCAGAGGGCTCCTCCACGGCCCTGCCCTCCCCACTGTAAACAGTCAAGGCCGCGGTATAGCAGAGCTAAACTGAACCGGGCAGTGGAAAATTCCCCTCCGGAGCCTCTCGGGGAGGAGCTCTAAGCAGCTGCTACCGAACCGCAGGGCTTGTTAGGCACCTGGCGCTCAGGTTCTCCACCCACTCAGCCCCCAGCTAGGGAGGAGGTGGCTGTTTCTCTCTGCTTTGGAGCGGGGAAGGAGAGGCAGAGACCCTGCTCCCAGCCCTGCCCCGAGCTAATGCCTGCTAAAAAATCTCGTCTTAAATCAGACTCGGTTTTCCAGATTTGGGGGCCGGTGGCAGCACATTCTGTCTCCGTCTGGCTGAGCAGGAAAACAGGAGACAGAGCTTCCTACCACCTGATTTACAGCCTTGGCTTGGTTTTGAGACACGAATCACCCGAGAGAGGCTCAATTGTGGTTCTGCAGATGCCATCGCCAGGATCACTTGGCAAGATATCGCTTCCCGCCGGTGGGGCGGGGCCACAGGGCCCGGGAAAAGGCCTCCTCCTAGACTGAAACGCTGCCCACTGCTCACCCGCTCAATGTGTCTGGGACCCCACTGGGCCATGCTGGGACCTGGGAACGATGGGGATATGGGTAGGGTAACAGCAGTGGGTCCATTCCGACCTTCCTCTGTCCCCTCATTCCCTTCCTTGCCTACACCTGCCTTTGTTTCTTCAACCTGAATCTGTCCAGCACTCCCCAGGCACCGGGGCACTGTCATAGCTGCCCCAGAACGAACCTGCACCTAGTTCCAGAGGAAGAGGAGATAGGAATGTAAATGCCTGCAACAAAAGGCTGAATGCAGTTAGTGTGGCAACACAGGTACCGATGAGGTGCCCTGGGAGTGTAAAACTCTCTCAGCAGAATCAGGGGAGGCTTCCAGGGGGAAGTGACGCTAATGTTGATCAGGATAGAAGACAGGAGATGCCCTAGCGACGGGGTTAGCTTGGTTTTGTGAAGATTCTTTGTTTTATCGCCATCTCCATCACGAGGGCACTTTATCCTTTTTCCTTTTTTTTTTTGGACAGCGTCTCGTTCTGTCGCCCCAGATGGAGTGCAGTGGCACCATCTCAAGTCACTCCAACCTCCATCTCCTGGATTCAAGTGTTTCTCCTGCCTCAGCCTCCGGAGTAGCTGGGATTACAGGAGCCCACCACCACACCCGGCTAATTTTTGTATTTTTAGTAGAGACAGGGCTTCACCATATTGGTCTCAAACTGGTCTCAAACTCCTGACCTTGTGACCCACCTGCCTCGGCCTCCCAAAGTGTTGGGATTACAGGTGTGAGCCACCACACTGGCCCCTTTTTACGCTTAGATTAGCCAAACCCAGGTCTCAAGGTCTTGTCTGTCCCTACACACCCTGCTTTTTTTTTTGTTTGTTTTTGAGATGGGGTCTTGCTATGTTGCCCAAGCTGGTCTAAAACTCCTGGGCTCATGCAGTCCTCCCACCTCCGCCTCCTGAGTAGCTGAGATGACAGGTGAGAACCACCACGCCTTGCTTGTCTTCCCCTGTGTTAGGAGCCATGTGGTTTCTTTGAGGTTGGCATCAGGTAGCCATCAGCCCCTTTGCCCTGCCCCCATTACCAACACCTGGGCTTAGCTGTCACATTAAAGTGAGGTGTGCCGTGGGCCTCAGTTCAACTCCTAGCTCTTGTGAGAGGACCACATGGCTCTTTGGATTAGGCTGCCATGAATTTGGTTGATCCAAAAGATGAAGTTTGGGGGGCCCCTTATCTGCTTCCTACCCCTAGAACTGTGTGCTCGTTCTCTGCTCAGCATGGTCTGCCATGAGATGGACGCCTTGCTTGTCCCCACTCCTCCCATCTGGACCACGAGAGGAGTTCTTTGCTTTCCATGGGACGCAGTGTGGGCACGGCTTCACTCCACTCCGGTAGAGGGCTGATACTTGTTAGAGAGCTTATGATGTTCCAGTGTGGATCTGGGTGCTGGGCACACTGTGATACAGTGAAGGATCTCCCTGTCCTCAGGTCCTCCCAGCCCACTGACACTTGTGAATTAGCTTTGCACTTGCACTTGTCTTCTGTCCCCACAGGGCTAGGAGCTGGGTCAGGGAGGTGCTATTGTGACTCCCAGTGTGGAGACAGGTGGCCTGAAGCTCAGCAGCTTAGTGGTTTGCCCACTTTCTTGCCATCAGCTTGTGGGACTAAGGTTCAAGTCCCACTTTTGCCACTGTGACCTTGGACAATTTTCTCCTCCATGAAAGAGCAACCTCAGTGTGTTACTATCAGGTCAATTTTGTGACAGCATGTGTCTGGCATGTAGAGGGCATGATACGAGGTCTGTTTCCTTCCTTCCTTCCTTCCTTCCTTCCTTCCTTCCTTCCTTCCTTCCTTCCTTCCTCCCTCCCTCCCTCCCTCCCTCCCTCCTTCCTTTTTTCCTTCTATTCATTTTATTATTATTATTATTATTTTTTGAGACTGAGACTTGCTCTGCTGTCTAGGCTGGAGTTCAGTGGTTCGATTTCAGCTAACTGCAGTCTTTGCCTCCTGGATTCAAGTGATTCTCCTGCCTCAACCTTCTGAAGTGCTGGGATTATAGGCTCCCGCCACCTCATCGAGCTAATTTTTGTATTTTTAGTAAAGATGGGGTTTCACCCTGTTGGCCAGGCTGGTCTCGAACCTAACCTCAGGTGATTCACCCACCTCGGCCTCCTAAAGTGTTAGGATTGCATCGTTTATTTGTTTTAGAGACAGGGTCTCACTCGGTTGCCCAGGCTGGAATGCAATGGCACAATTATAGCTCACTGCAGCCTCCAATTCCTGGGCTCAATTGATCCTCCTGCCTCAGCCTCCTGAGTAGCTAGGACTGCAGATGTTCACCACCATGCCTGGCTAGTTTTTAATTTTTTGTAGAGACGAGATCTCACTCTCTTACCCATGCTGGTCTTGAACTCCTGGCCTCAAGCAATCCTCCTGCCTTGCTGCCTTGGCCTCCCAAAGTGCTGGGGTTACAGGTGTGAGCCACCGTACCCAGCCTAGTTTTCCTTTTCTTGGATGTAGTAGCACATCCTATGTCTACATAAATATCCCCAAACATTGACTGAGGTGAAAATTCCTGCTTCCACGCCTCTCCTCTTGCCTTGATTATGAAGGTGAGCGGGGAGGGGTGGGGTGGGGGAGGAAGAGGGTGCAGCTGCAGGGTAGGAGAGACATCTGGGGCTTTATTAGTGCAGGAACTGCATCCTGGCTCATCCCAGTGGGCTGAGGTCGGGCAAGTTGGTATCCTGCCCCGCCTGCTGGCGGAGGCAGCTTATGGATTTGGTGACAGATTCCTCCCAAGAGATGAATGCAGCAATTGTATGCCTGGTGTAGAAAAGATTCCAGATAGAGGAGATGTTTTCAATGGCAGTAACCCTGAGATAGAGTATTTTCACCTAGTCAACAAACAGAGGTATCAGCGCCGGCTCCCTTTGATGGTCCTGTGTGCGCTTGTAAACCTCCAAAGCTGTTCTTGGCACGGAGGGACCACGTCTAAAAGCTTTCATTCTCTTCTTCACTGGAATCACCCCTCCTACCTCCTGGAGGGATTCCTAGCTCACATTCTTGGACAACAAAGGCAGTTAACGGAATCCTGGTGGGTGAGGTCCCAAAGCAGAGAGATAGTTTTCACATAGCTCCATGGATGGTTCCCCCAGGCCCTGCACTGGTCTTCAAAAACATCTGATGGCCAGATTAAAAGGGGTCTCTGAGGAGTTTAAGGGGTTTCATGGGGAGAAAGGCCCTCCTCACCTGTTTATCAGAGTTTAAGAAGATCGCTAAACACTTGTGGTCTGAAGAGATGGACTTGTAAATGTTTGCTTGGTGGCTGTTGGAAGGCAGAGGCAGGGTGGGTGGGGGAGGGGGTGGAGGGCCCAGAGAAGTCATGCATCTAGGGTCATTCACAGTGAGGGATGGCTGCACTCCAAGGCCCTATTTGATGCTGTTGAACACTAAATGTGGACAAGCAGTGACCACTGGGTGCTGTGGCTCACTCCTGTAATTGCAGCACTTTGGGAGGCCAAGGTGGGAGGATCATTAGACTCCAGGAATTCAAGACCAGCCTGGGAAAGATAGGGAGACTCCATGTCTTCAAAAAAAAAAAAAAAAAATTGCCAGGCGTGGTGGTGCACATCTGTAGTCCTAAGCTACTTGGGAGGCTGAGGCAGGAGGATTGCCTGAGCCCAGAGAGTTGAGGCTGCAGTGAGCCAAGATGGTGCTGCTGCACTCCAGCCTGGGTGACAGAGCAAGACTCTGTCTCTGAAAAAGAAAAAGCAACGGCTGTGAAGTAATCCTGGCCAACAGCCTCAGAGCAGCCAGAATATGATACGGTGGGGGCTGAGGGTGAGACCTGGAAATTGGAGGCGGGGACAGCTGGCCTGAGAACATCTGGGAGAAAATTACCATGTCTTTTAGAGGCATCTTCCATCTTGCCTTAGAACTTTTTTCTTTGGGCACAAGGCATGTTTTGTTTTTCATAATCATGGAAATAATTTTTAGCATATCCCAGGGCACACTGGAGAATTTGGCAGTCTGACTGGGGGTCCCCTCAGACACCCACAGGCTGGTACATGGGTGCAGGGTGCCTGGGTTCACAGTGCAGCTTGTGGCTCTAGCCCATCTTTCGGAGGTCTCTTCCTCCACCATCGCTACGGGCTCGAGGATGACGGGGGTAGGGAACTCTCCAGGCTCTTAGGAAACTTCACTTCACTTCTCCAGAGCAGTGGTCTCTGGTTGGCAGTGTCCTCCTGCATCTCTCTTTTCTTCAGCTTGGCCTCACTGAAGCCAGCGATTTCTCCCATGTCCAGTTTGTCATTTTGTTTATTTGTGAATAAACAAATCTTGCTCTGTCATCCATGCTAGAGTGCAGAGGTGTGATCATAGCTCACTGTAGTCTCCAATGCCTGAGCTCAAGTGGTCCTCCTGCCTCAGCCTGCTGCGTACTTGGGACTATAAGCATGCACCACCATGCCTGGCTAATGTTTTATATTTGGTATTGATGGGGTCTTACTATGTTGCCCAGGCTGGTCTTGAACTCCTGACCTCAAGCAATCCTCCCACTTCTGCCTCTCCAAGCACTGGGATTATAGGCATGAGCCACTGAGCTTGGCCTGCCATTTTCTTAAAACAATCCATGTCGTGCGCGGTGGCTCATGCCTATAATTTCAGTACTTTGGGAGGCTGAGACGGGTGAATCACGAGGTCAGGAGTTTGAGACCAGACTGGCCAACATAGTGAAACCCTGTCTCTACTAAAAATACAAAAAATTAGCCAAGAGTTGTGGTGGGCACCTGTAATCCCAGCTACTCAGGAGGCTGAGGCAGGAGAATTGCTTGAACCCAGAAGGCAGAAGTTGCAGTGAGCCGAGATCGTGCCACTGCACTCCAGCCCCGGCAGCCGTGTGAGACTTCGTCTCAAAAAAAAAAAAAAAACCCAATCCATGGAGCCCCACTCTGCGTCCTGGCTCTGGGTGTTCCCACTCTCTCCGCTACAGTAGGAGCCCTGCCTTAGCTGGTAGCCCAACCCTGGGTTTTCTGGTACCATCAGAGCCGGCTCAGGGAACCCACCCTCAGCCCCCAGGCTCTCTCTGGCCTGTGGTTGGTGTCCCCAGGCCAGTGTCCGCCTGGTGACACCACAGCCAGGCAGGGCAACATGGCAGCTCCCAGGGGTGGGGGAGCGAGGTCAGAAACAGAAGCTGTAATTAAATCTTTTTTTACCCACCCTCATCCTCAGCAGGAAGTTATTCTTGGTGCTCAGCTAGGGGGAAGGAGGGGCGGGATGTGAGCAAAACTGCTGCTTTTGACCCCGTGGCCTTCCTGGCGATAGGGTGGAGAGGTATTTAAAGATTGAGGAAGAGATTTCCTTGAGCATCTTCTGAAAATAGAGACGGGGGCCTCTAGTTTGGCCCTTTCTGGACTCAATTGCTAGTTTTTGGACGGAGAGAAGGCCAAAGCCCCAGCCCGGGCGCTCGATGGCTAATCCCGTTGGCTGCAGTGTCCCCGGCTCATTCCCTCGGATGTGGGTTGGTGTTGGAGGGGACAGTGTACTGGGGAGGCGAGTGGGGCAATTCTCCCTGGGTGGACGGAGTCAGGGGCAGTGGTGGCCAGCGAGGGGCTTGTGTTTTCCAAACTGGTAGCTTTCATTTGGGCTGAGCAGATCTTGGAAACCTGCTCCAGCATCAGCACCTCCTCCTCCCCTTCCCCTGGGGTCAGACAAGAGCCCAGGCCCCAGGCCTGCAGATGCTGAGTGGGAAGGCAGAGGAAGAGCATTGGCAGCTTCACCAGCACTTCCTTCCGGGCTTTCCTTCCAGGGGCCCTTAAGAGGAACCCCATTCCTCCTCCCACATCCCCCTGTGCGATCTCCACTCCATCAATTCCTCATCCCTCTCCTCTTCCCCCAAAAACTAGAGCCAGGGCCAAGGAAGTGTAGCCAAGAAGATGACTTGCTTTGGTCTCCTGCAGGAAAGATTCCAGCATCTCCCATTCAATGAAAGCCAAAGTCTACAAGAAATAGACATGAGGTTTAAGTTCTTGGAGCAGGGACTACAAACCCTTCACCTTAAAGAAGAAAAATTACCAGACATGAAGGGAGCTGCCTTCAAGGAGACTTGAACTCTTGGGAGCTGCATTCTTTTTCACTTGCATTAAAAAAAAAAAAAATGAAAAGCCAATCTCCATTTCATCAAGATCTCTCTCCCCTTCAGTTTCTTCCTCCTTAAGCGCCCCCTCCCCACCCATACCACCTGTGGAGCCAGCTGGATACTGCAGCATTTCCCACGTGAGTACCTGCAATTTCCTTCTCATAATTCATAGGTGGTCACCCTGACTGTGGGAGTGTATTGTGACATCACTGGTGTCTCAGAGGTGGATGAAGGGAGGGGGAAGGGAGGAGGAAAGAGAGTTCCATCAGGCCCTTCTCCTGGTGGATGGTGGCTGCAGTGGATAGTGGCTTTCTCCTGGTGGATGGTGGCCTTTTCCTGGTGGATGGTGGCCTTCTCCTGGTGGATGGTGGCTGCGGCTGTCCAGCCCTGTTCTCACATCCACGGTGCCTCTCCGTCATCCTCCACGTCAATTACTCCCCAGCCTGGCTCTCTCATTCTCTTAAGTATCTCGCTTTGTCCTCTTCTGATCACTGCCTGCCCCCACCACCTTTGCCAAGGCCACCCAGACACCTGCCATCACCTTCCCATTGCTCTTCCCGTATGTTCTCTTGCTCCTTCACTACACCCTGCTCTGAGGTCAGAGTGATTTTTCTAAACTTCACTGTGGCTGTGCCATCCCTGCTCGGAACACTCCTGCAGTTTCTGCCACCTTCACGGCTGTATCCAAGAGACTGAGGGGGGCTCTGCTGTAAGCCACTGGGATTTGGCCTCAGCTCATGGCTCCTCAGCTGCCACCTCCACATCTTGCACTGGATTCCTGCTTTTTCCTCTCAGACTGTGCTGTCAGACTTGCCTCCGGATCTCTGCACAAGACCCTCCTGTTGTGGGGGCATCCCTCCTTCCCAATGTATGCGGTGTGGATGCATGCACTAGAACACATGCATGCTATCATACTCATCCTGTCTAAAGCCCATGCATGCATACATGTGCACACAGACATCCTATCTAAAGCCTGTGAATGCATACATGTGTCCTCTCTAATGCCTATGCATGCACACATGTGTCCTATCTAAAGCCTATGCATGCATACATGTGCATGTACACATGTGATGTCTATGCATGGTTTGATGCCCTTCAAGAATTGCAATTTTTCAGGAAGAATTTCCTCATGGACCTCCCCCATCCCACCTCACACAGGCATTCAATTTGGGTGTTCCTTGGCCTCTCTAGTTTGTGCTGCTGTAGTCTACTTCCTCTTTCTTGAAAACTTTCATCTGTGGTGTCTTGTATTGTGATTGGCTCCCTCATCGCAGTCTTTCTATCTGTTGGTAATAAGGTAACTCCTCTACCCTGCTTTTACTTAAGGAATCTACTCCTCTGTCTATGTGCTTCATGGAAAATCGACTCTATCCTGTGCTCCAAGTCTGGGGAAAATGGCTTTGACATAAGCAATTAGAGCCATAGAAATTGATTCAGGGGTGAAGATGTTACCGAATTTGAGACAATCAGTTTGGGGAAAAAATGTATTGGCAGTTTCTAGATAAGATGAATTTCCTTGCTGCACTGGGAGGTCTCTGGGTATGATGGCCTCTCTCCCCTGGATTTGGAGGGGGAAGTAAGAAACCTGGGTGTTTTGGTCACTGGCATTATAATAAAGCTAATCCTGCAGAAGGCAGGGCTGAAGGACAGAGAGAAGCTGGATCCTTGATGCCGTTAGTAGAGTGATTGAATCAAACCGAACCTGAAGCCAGATCTGACCGTGTGTTTCCAGTCAGTCACATGTTCCTGTAAATCTATTTACTATTTAGGTCAGTTTGAATTGGCTTCGTTGTTACATGCAGAAAAATCCTAAGGTACTCCCTCTTTTTCTGCCCTGATTTTCTCTTCTCTCTCTTACTGTTCCTTTCCCCTTCCCTTTCTGTTACATGAGGGTGTGCCTCTGTGACTTATCCTTCTTTTCATTACAAACTGGGTGACCTCATTTATGACTGCAGTTGGCCATTGTCTTCCAAATCTGTAACATCCAAGGTCTAGGCAGGAATATCTAACAGCTTTTTTTCTTCTTTGCTTTTCTCCTTCCTTCCCTCCCTCCCTCCTTCCCCTTCCTTTTTTTCTTTTGAGAAAGGGTCTCACTTTGTCACTCAGACTGGAGTACAGTGTTGTGATCATGGGTCGCTACAGCCTTAACCTCCTGTCCTACTTCACCCTTCTGAGTAGCTGAGACTACAGGCATGTGCCATTATATCTGGCTAATTTTTTATTTTTGTGTAAGAGGGGTTTCACCATGTTGCCCAGGGTGGCCTCGAACTCCTGCGCTCAAGCAATCCTCCCACTTCTGCCCTTAAAAGTGCTGGGATTACGGGGGAGAACCACCATGCCCAGCCCTCTAACAGCTTTCTAGCATCTCTTATTTGTTCCCCCCCAACACAAAAAACCCCCAGGAAACTCAGCCAGTTCAAAATTAAACAGTTTTATTATTCCCAGTGAACCTGCTCCTTGTCTTCTCTTCCCTGCCTTTGTGAACAGCTCGGCAGTCCTTCCTGCTGCTGGAGCCGGGGGCTGGGCATCACTCTCCTTCTTGCACGCCCTCCACACTCAGTCACCCCATCCTGTCGATGCCCCTTCCTGAACCCATCAGATAAGCTCCTCTGTCCCATCCCCACCTTTGCGGGTTTGGTTCAGAAGCCCATCACCTCTCACTAGACAATGGCAGGTCCTCCAACATGGTGTCCTCCAGTCACCTCCCTCACCATAGCCAGGCATTTTCTACCACATACATCTGACTACTCATGGCCCCTGCCAGAAGCCCTTTGGTGGGTTCCCTAGAACCTTCTGGAAGTTTCTAGATCTTGCTTCCAGGCCTTTGCCTCGCTGTCTCTCTGTGTTTAGTGCTTGCTTTCCTCCTCCCCACTCCCCTTTCTCCAGATGAGCTTTTGCTATTTCCAGGCTGGGGGGCCCCTCCTGTGTCCAGAGAGACTTCTATGCTGCCCCTCTCGTGGCTGACCCTGTGTTAGGTTTTGAGGCTGTGAGATTTTTGAGGGTGAGGCTAGAGACCCCCAGCCTCCCCCGCGATGTCCCACCCTCAAAGTGCCAACCCTTTACCTCCTGCCACTCCAGCTGTGAGCTCATGGAGGACAATGTGGACCTTACTTCTGTACCTCTGTCCCCAGCTCAGCACTTGGCCTGTAGGAAGAGTTAACTGGACGTTAGTCAAGTGAATGAAAGAATGAATGAGGGAATGAGCGGACTGGAGCTTGGGCCTGGGTGCTGCCCTGGGAGCCCACTCCCTGCAGTGGCATCCTTGTCTTGAGGGTGGCAACCCACCCAGCCTGAGCTGAGCCTCCCCTGTAGGGGGGTACTGTAAAATATCTAAGGCCTTCCTGGGGTGCTCTCCCATGCCTAGGGTCACTGCAGGAGATGATTGCAAGGAGTGACTCTCCTCACCAGGTTGAGGTGGGAGGGAGTGACCGTGAGGACCCTGGAGGTCCCTGGCACCAGCTGCAGGTGTGAGGAGGAACTGGAGTTATTTTCCTCACCACCAGGTTCACTACCAGGTCCACTGGAGAATTCTGGGGCAGTGAATCTGCCTTTGGGACAGATACAGGGAAATTTCTAGATGATTAGGGGTGCCAGCAGGGGAGCAGAGACAGGTGCTTAAGGAGGAGAGAAGCTGTTTGTCCTCTCTGCTCTTCCCCTATTCAAAGCCCTGGTGCTGCCTCCCTCACGAGGCCATCCCTGACCACCAGTGCCTCCCCTCAACTCCCATCAGGAGGTGGGCCGCTCCCTTTCTTTTAGGCAGGTCTGGAGGCCTGCGTGCTTGAGACTTCCACGTACTTATGGGTTCAAAGAGGGAATGTAGGCGTGGGGGAGCCGGGCTCTGATCAGCTGATCCCAGGGCAGCGGCGGCTGGCAAGAGGGCACCAGTTTTGAATTATGAGTTCTCAATGATTATGGAAACTACTGATAATAACAACCACGTGATGGGGACTCACTGTGATGCCTAATCCTCTCTCTAGCAGGCCGTCTTAATGAGGTTGCGTTCGGGATTTTCAGTGTCTGAGAGCCCCCGTCTTCAGCAGCTCCTCCTTGCTCTGCAGTCAGATGTGGCAGGAGGCTTCTCAGGGCAGCCTCAGCCTCAGCAGCAGGGTGCTCAGAGGGCCTGGGGGCAGGGGTGGGGAAGGAAGAGAGGCCAGGAGGTGGGGCTCTGACCCACTGTGCACCCACCCGCTGTGCAAGGGAGGCCTTGCTTTCTGGTCGCCTGGGAAGTGAGGAGGCATCGGCCCAGGACAGCAGACAGCTGGGGCAGGAAGGAGCCTGGGAGAAGCAGAAGTCAGCAAGCAGCAGCTCAGAGCCCCGTGGAGCGGCCTCCCTCTGCCCAGCAACCACAGATGTGGCCTCCGTGACCGCCCAGGGCCTCTCTCCACTCTGGCAGCTGCTGTGCTCCTGCCCAGGGCTCGCGGGTGCAGCTGCTGTATGTGTCATCCCTTTCCTTCCCCCTCCTCCCTCCCTGACTCCTTCCTCCCTCGCTGTCTCCCTCCTCCCTGCCTCCTTCCTGCCTTCACTGTCTCTAAGCACCTACCCTTCATCTCCATGGAAAAAAGCTCACAGAAAGACTATTTCCAAGGACATCTGAATTTTATGAGTGCTTCTCAAGCCCCAAAGGCAAAGGGAATGAAATCCTATTGGTGGAATCCGACAGGCTGTTCTGGAGGAGACCAGAAGACAGGAGGGTCTCCTAGGCTCCATTCTGAATACTCATGCCTAGATCACCATCCTCCCCCACACCGCCGCCCGCCATTTCTCTTTCAGCGCTTTCTCTGGGCTTGACACGGGTGCAAAGAGAGGGAGTCCTGGCCTGAAGGAAGGCCTCACTTCTGCCAACCCTGCAGAAAGAGCTGCTTTTCCCAGAGGAGGCAGCAGGGCCCCTGCTGGAGATGGCGTGGGGAGTGAACTCTGTTCTCTCAGGGTCTCTCTGATGAGCTCCCTTTGGAGTGGGTTTGCCCTAATGAACTGCGGGTTCCCATTCCCAGTTTTCTTAGAGTCAGCCTTGTCAGGGCTCTGGCAAATGTGGAAGGATTTGTGGCTGAAGGTTGATCCCAGGGCCTGGTGGACTGACCCAGCGTCAGGCTCCTGTGTGTGCTCAGAACTGGGACAGGGGGACCTCTGATGTCCTCCCTGAGACACAGTGAGACCCAGAAGCTCTCAGCTCTGTGCTCCTCTGGCTATGGTGACTTGGAAAAGGCTGGTGAGGGATAAAAAACCTAGAATCTGGCCTGGCCCCAGGTGGGTTCCCTGAGCGGCTGCAGGCTGTGGCCTCCTGTGCTCCGATGGCCTGAGTGCAGCGAGGGAAGTGACCCTCAACCCCAGGACAGCTCTGCCAGCGCTTACCGGCCTCTGCCCACAGTCCCATAGGGAGATCCTGCTCCGTCCTCATCCTGTCCCTGAAGGCCCTTACTCTCTGTGGCCCACAGGACCAGCTACATAATTTGCTAAGCCCAATACAAATTGAAAACACAAGGTTCCTCCTTAAAAAATTAAGAATCTCAAGATAGCAACAGCAGAGCATTCAACCGAGTGTGGGGCCCTTCTGAATGCCCCAGAGCCAGCCCTGGCTGCCCAGTGTTTACTTCTCAAAGGGGGACCATCACGAGAACAACTCTAAATGGGAATTTTCAGGCCCTGGTGACAGGCAGCAGAGGAGTTAGGCCCACCTGATACTCTCAAATTGATTGCAGCCTGGGGACTAGGGACCTCCCACTGTAAAAGGTGGCTTCCTTTGCTTTTCCTCTTTCCTATATTCTGCTTTGGGTTTTCATGTCAAGGGTGCAAGGAAGGAGGGTGTGTGTGTGTGTTGGAGACAGAGGAGCAGGTGGAGGAGGAAGGACGGGATGGAGTTTGGTTTTCTATTAACCTCTGCCCCAGTGCGGGGAGGGCTGTTGCGTGCAGTTCTTGTTGTTCCCGTGACCCTCGGCTCCAGGTACAGTCTCTTTCCTGCTTTCTCCTCTCAACAGTGGACCCTGCTCATCCTCCCAGCTGCTTGGAAGGGAAGATAAACACTGCAGAGAGCAAGAGTGCTCATGCTGAGAGCAGAGTCGGAGGTTTAATGGGCTTGTTATCAGGCACCTGCTGAGTAGTCCTTCTCCCAAGAAGGCAGGACTCAGAGATAAATGACCGGGCCTGAGCAGCCTCCTGGTGAGAAGAGAAATGCCTCGAGCAGGAAGGGGTGAATCCATAGACCAGGCAGGTCTTGGGGAATGCGAAGATTTTGGGGGAGAAAAGCAGCCCTCCCTCTGCACAGTTGTCAACCATCCAAAATACCAATCAATCCAGAAATATTTGCTGCAGGTCTCCTGGGCTCTCAGTGCATAGAGGATGCAGAGAAGTACCCATCTCCAATGAACTGCCTCCAGTGAGCTCACCATCTAGTTGGGAAACCCCATTGGCCTTACCTCCTTGAGGACTGGGGCTGCGGGCACCTGGCAGGTCTTGGCCCATGGATGAGACTGAAGAAAGACTGATCAACTGAATGAATTAAACTGAAACAGTGGTGGCAAGGAGTATAAATGAAAAGCTCTTCAGAGTTCAGACAGTAACATTAAGAATGACGAAAGAGAGCATTCAGCTGGTTGAAGGTGGGGCACTGAAAAAAAAAATAGCTAGGTATGGTGGTGGGTGCCTGTAATTCCAGCTACTTGGGAGGCTGAGGCATGAGAATTACTTGAACCCAGGAGGTGGAGGTTGCACTGAGCCAAGAGCCAAGATCATGCCATTGCCCTCTAGCCTGGATGACAGAGTAAAACTCTGTTTCCAAAAAAAAGCCAGCATGGTGGCTCATACCTATAATCCTAGCACGTTGTGAGACTGAGGTGGGCAGATTACTTGAGGTCAGGAGTTCAAGACCATCCTGGCCAACATGGTGAAACTCTTTCTCTACCAATAATAATAATAATAAATAGCTGGGCGTGGTGCCGTGTGCCTATAATCCTAGTTACTTGGGAGACTGAAGCACAATAATCACTTGAACCCAGGAGTAGAGGTTGCAGTGAGCTGAGATGGCGCCACTGCACTCCATCCAGCCTGGGTGACAGAGTGAGACCTTGTCTCAAAAAACAATAAAAAAAGAAGAAAGTGGGACACTATTAGAGAGATAGGTTTCGAGTTGCATCTTGAGGATTTGGATTGTGAGGAGCTGGAGAGACAGACGTGTTAGTGTTAGGATGACCGGGTTTCCCATGCTGGCTCAACTTTGAACAGCTGTGTGGCTGTGTGTAAGTCACTTAACCTTTCTAAACTTCATTTTTCCATATGTAAGATGGGGATGAATGGGGTACCTACTTCATAGGATTGTTGTAAGTCTTACCTAAAATATCCCCTGTAGGGGAAACAGAGTTTTGCTGAAAATCCAACTCATAAAAGGTAGATGACTTGGAGAAAAGGCATGCAAATGTATCTGACATGTATTCAGGGGCGCTTTCAGGATGAAGACCTAAGGATACAGGGCTAAGTGTCTATTTTTATCCTTAGGTTCAATGAAGTATAAACAGAAATATGATTGGACAAGAAGAGGCTGATCTAATGCTGATACATTAGTTATTATGACTGGGAAAACCTGACAAAGCCTGTCTAGATTCTTCTTGGTCTCTCTGAGCAGCTTTCTTTCCTTCTGGATATGGGGCAGGACTTTCTCTAAAGTGAAGGTCTTATGACCTACAGTCAAACAAGGTAGGTCAGATAATTTCTTTATGGCCAGTTTTTATATAGAAAGGTGAAGGGAAAGTTAGTGTAATGTTTTTAGGTTTTATGGTTGGCTTTGGGGAAAAGAGGTTCTAATTTAATTTCTATGGCTAGCTTTGAGGGTGGAATGGACTAAGTAAGAGGCAGGAGAGCAGAAGATCAGAGAAAAATATTTACTTTTTAGGTCTTTATTTTGGGATATTGTTTTCTGAGTCCTTACCCATAAAGCAGCATGGTATGGTCCGTGGCATATAGTGGATGCTCAGTAAAGGGTGACATCTTTTATTACTAACTACAAAGACATAAAGCGGGAAAGCTCAATATGTTTGAGTGAAAGACAGTGATTTCTGCTATACTAGAAAAAAATGGAGTCTAGGGAATAGAAGGCTTTACAGTTTATGATGGGGCTAGATTGGTCTTGAATGCCAGGTTTGAAAAACGAGGCTTTGTGAAAGAGGAGTTAACAAGACTGAAGTGACTCTTGGGGAGCTTGGAGGGTTATTCCTTTTCTTGTAACTTGTTCTGTCAAGTCATTCTCACATTGATATTAGAATATATATAGTGTCTCAGCTGGGCGAGGTGGCTCACATCTGTAATCCCAGCACTTTGGGAGGACGAGGCAGGTGGATTGCTTGAGGTCAGGAGTTCGAGACCAGGCTGGCCAACATGGCAAAATCCCATCTCTTTATGAAATTGTATTTCATAAAAATATGAAAATACAAAAAAAGAATATATATATATATAGTATCTCTTAGTGTGCAATGTACACTTTCTTCTAATTTTAAAAATTTTCTGATGTCATGAATGTCATCTAACTTTGTAAATAACCAGGAAATCTTTGGGCTGTATGAGCAAAGGGATTATTAGAAATTAAAAAGTCCGGGTGAGGTGACTCAGACCTACAATCCCAGCACTTTGGGAGGCTGAGGCGGGCGGATCACCTGAGGTCAGGAGTTTGAGACCAGCCTGGCCAACACAGTGAAACCCCGTCCCTACTAGAAATACAAAAAATTAGCCAGGTGTGATGGCACATGCCTGTAGTCCTAGCTACTCAGGAGGCTGAGGCAGGAGAATTGCTTGAACCTGGGAGACAGAGGTTGTGGCGAGCCAAGATTGCGCCATTGCACTCCAGCCTGGGCAACAAGAGCGAAATGCCGTCTCAAACAAAACGAAAAGAAATGGGAAAACAAGGTCAGGTGCGTGGCTCACACCTGCAATCCCAGCACTTTGGGAGGCTGAGGTGGACGGATCACCTGATGTCAGGAGTTCGAGACCAACCTGGCTAACATGGTAAAACCCTGTTTCTACTAAAAATACAAAAATTAGCTGGGTGTGGTATTGCCACCTGATGCTACTTGGGAGGCTGAGGCAGGAGAATCCCTTGAACCCGGGAGGTGGAGGTTGCAGTGAGCCAAGATTGTGTCACTGCACTCCAGCCTGGGCAACAGAGCAAGACTCTGTCTCAAAAAAAAAAAGGTAAGAAAGAATGAAAGAAAGAAAAAGACTCTAGGAATTTAAAAAAATTGTCTTGATTTGAGGCAATTTTAAAAATTGCCTGGATTTTGCTTGCAGTAAGAGATAAGAAGGCATGGAAAGATGTGCCATTCCCACTTATGCTTCCCAGTGGGAGTGCTGGGGTGCCTGGGGAGCCCCTTGCCATCCTCTGAGCTCTTTAGAGTTGTAATACTCAAGAAAGATACTTCTTTATTCAGGATCTTCACAACAGGCCTTCTTTCTAGAAGGTGGCCTAGAAATAGACATTAAAATGTAAACTATGCAGCTCCTTTGCCCAGGCATCTCCACTTCTGG
This sequence comes from Callithrix jacchus, assembly GCF_049354715.1. Lineage (NCBI taxonomy): Eukaryota > Metazoa > Chordata > Mammalia > Primates > Cebidae > Callithrix > Callithrix jacchus. Next base: position 39,403,705 of record NC_133514.1, read on the forward strand.
GAATTTATCTTAAGAAAATAATCAGAGAAGAAGGTCTGTTTTTGACTTGTTTAAAAATAGCAAAGACATGAAAACAGCTTAAATATCCATTTACATAGTATTGATTTTTTAAAATGGAAGTTTTATTCAATGAAATATTAAGAAAGCAGCTATTAAAATTATGGCTTAAATCTACATGTGTAGCCATCAGCAGTTATTCTGTGAGAGACTATCAAAGATAAACGAGGGCTTCAGGACAGTATATTTGAATGACCAAATTCATGTACATTACGTTATTTACATACACATTGAAACTGTGGAAGGCTATAAACCAGCCTATTATGGTGATATTTGGGAAAGGGATTATGAGTAGATATTGGATGTTTAATGTACTATTTCTTTATTATATGAATTTTTAAGGTATCAATTTTATTACAAGAAAAAGCTGATATTTCATATTTGAAAAAAAAAATCCTTGCATCTTTCTTGTGGGCTTGAGAGAAAAAAAATCAGTAAATGACTTGAAAAGTAGCTGATTTGAGAGTAAATATTGTGACAGAGAGGTACCAGGGAAGAGAAGGTGTCCTGATGGTTGGCATAATTAATGTGGATTGTAAGAAAATAATTATATTCACTGTACAGTATTTTCAAAGATTGCTTCTATCAAGCCTACAACTTGTGAGTAAAGTTAAATGTATAATATTCACACAAATGTTATGAGGATGATTCATGTTGCTCCTCCCTCTGGCTCCCTCTGGCTGCTTTAGGCTCGAGGTCCCCTGTGAAGTCGATGCTGAGCAGGATCTGGGACTCACACGGTGCTCAGTGGCTCTGTCTGCCAGTGACACATTTCAAGAGGGCGGATCCCACAGTGAACTCAGTTGCCTGGTGGCTCACAAGAACTGTGTCACTCCAGTGCTTTGCTAGGTCCTTGTCTTAGAAACGGCAGACACTTTCACCCCATACATCAACAAGCAGGTATTTAACTGGATGCTTAGTACACGTCTCACTGAGCTGAGGACATAGATCTGAAGGGAAAGAAGCATGGCTGGCCTCTAGGAGTCTATAACTAGCCACTTCTAGGGTGTGGGCAGAGCTGGCAATGTTAGGGCAGCAGTTCACATAGCAGGCTGCTGGCCAGCCTATCACAGACTCAAGAGTGACGAGGTGGGGGCAGTGTTGGTAAGGAGGATACCTATCCTAGAGATGATTAGGATGGGGCAGTATCTCACTCCTTGGAGGCACTGCAGCTGTGATTTCTGAGGTGAGGATGTGGTCCTGCTGGGAAATGGAGTGTCTGAGGTCGTGTGAGGCAGCGTGGTGACTAAAAGCAGAGGTGATGAAGACTGACCAACTGGGGTCTGATTCCTGGCTCTGCTGTTTGCAAACGGTGTGTTTTTGGGCAAGTGACTTAAGCATTAAGCTCTAATTTCTTCACTTGTTGGAAAAAAAAAAAAGGAATAACAACAGTACGAGGTCATATAAGTGAATCACTTTGCATCAAATTTAGTCTGTTTATTAAACTTTTTCATTTCAGTATCATAGTGCCCATTTTGCAGAAAGGGAAACTGTGGCTTAGGAAGAAGTTGGGAAATCTGACTCCAAAGCTCAAGCTCTTGCTTCTACTTCTGTACTTCGACTTCAACCTCTATCCCAACTTCACGGTGTCACCCACACTTTCTCCTATCCAGCCCCCTGAATGTGCCTCCTGCCCCACCCCTTACACTGCGTGTGACTGCACAAGGCTATAGTCTATACAATCACGCCGTCTTGTGCACCCTGCTTTCGCGTTGCGTGTGAAAGACCAGCGTGAACTCAGGTGCCCTCGAACAGGTATAATTAGGAGACTAGAGAGAAGAGTCCAGGGGAGTCCAAGAAGGAGAGTGAGAATGAAGTGATGGCTTGAGAGCTATGACTTCTGAAAACCAGAGGAACAATAGCCTCTGTGGCACTGAAGATTTGGGGGAAATGGGGGGAAAGGCTGTGTTTCCTGAATGGAACAGGAGACTGGAGGACTGGATTCTGAAGAGCCTCCCACTGTGTCAGCTTTAGGAGAGAGCAGGTAGGTGGGGAGTGGGTAAGGAAACCAGGTGTCCTGTAGCATTGTGCTGTTACATAAGGGGTTCCCCGAGGAGGGGAGTGCTCAGCAGACCAAGGACAGGCAGAGGCCCTGACGGAAAGAATTCAAGGCTGGAGTCTAGTGATATCACATCCCCAGCACTGGAAGATCTCAAACTCTAGGGTCACACGAGGATATCTGCATGAAGAATAAGGTGTTATGAATGGATTATTTTTACATCTCAGACTTGTCAAGATTTCATTCAGAGCTTGATTCTTCTGTTTCTTTGGTCACTACTCATTTTCTCTGATGGCATCCAAACGAGGACCTCATTAGGAAAGGAATACACAAATCGGCTTCCCGTTCAGGGATCCATACATATATAGCCATTACTTTTTTAAAATAAAGATTGTTCAGAAAGTTTAAAAACACCTGCTGTTAAACTGCCCGGCGTGTGCTGTTGCTGACAGTTCCCAGATGAAGGAGTTGTGCCGAAGGGAAGGATCATGGTGCAGGAGAGAGGCCTCTTGAAACTCGAAACTCGGTAGGCAGGGGATGGAGGTGAAAGGAAGCCCTTGGCTTGGCTGGAGGAAGGTTTTGCTGGGAAGGTGTGGAAGAGCATGTGTGTGCACAAACAGGCATGGCTGTGGGGTCTATAGAGGCTTAGGGTAGTGTTTGACTTCACCCCTTCTCACTATGTGCTGGCACAAGAGCTTCAGTTTCCTCTTTAAGTAGAGATCACAGCAACTTATACAAAGCAACTGACCCACGGTCTGGTGGAGAGCGGCTACTCAACAGGAACAGGCTCTTGGCTGGGTGCTATGACCCGCAACTGTAATGCCAGCACTTTGGGAGGCCAAGACGAGATGATTGCTCAAACCCAGGAGTTCAAGACCAGCCTGGGCAAATACAGTGAGACTCTGTACAAGACAAAAAATTTTTTAAAAATTAGCCAGGCATGGTGTCACATGCCTGTAGCCCCAGTTACTTGCAAGGCTTAAGCCTGGGCGGTGGAGGCTGCAGTGAGTCATGATTGTGTCACTACACTCTAGACGGAGTGACAGAGTGAGACCCTGCCTCAGAAAAAAAAAAGAAAGAAAAGAAAACCAGAGAACTGGCTTCCTTCCCCTTTAGGGGATTCTCAGAGGCCAGTCCAGTGTATCTGTGTGGCAAAAATCTTGCCTCCTGAAATGGTTGAAAACCAGTGAATAGTTAAAGTGCAACACTGCCAGAGTCCTCCCCTGCTGATTCCTGGTTTCTGGCAAGGCCTACCTGGCTGACTTCTGTCTGGGCAGGTGTGAGAGTAGGCAGCAGATGGCCTAGTTATTTTTAGCATCCTGCAGAGGATGACGTATGTGACTTCCAAGGCCACATATCTGGACCCGTGCTAAAAAGACATATGTACAAGATCCAGTGTGCAGTGAAGAAGATACTTCAGTAGGATGATGCCGAAAGCCCTCTTCCTTGGTCAGGCAAAGCTTTGGCCGGACACAGAGGTGGAGGTCCCAGCCTTTGGAGGTTGGTTCCTGAAGGTGCCACCTTCTCACACAGTTCTGTGGCTTCACACGTGCTATCTCTCCCTACATTGCTTGTTCTTAGGTCCTGATGATTTCTTACCAATCTTCCCCAACTTTTTCCTGACACCTTCAGGCAGAGTTCAACACTTCGTGTGGGCTGCCACATCACCTCTGCTGCTGCTGTTAACACAGACTATTACAATCATCTACTTCTTAAACCAAACCGTGACCTTGCTGGGGCCAGGGCCATGCCTCATTCATGTATGTAGTGCCAGGACGTTGCACAGTACTTGGCAGATGGTGGGAGTTGATGAATGAATACATTACACACATTTGTCAATTTTGTGACATCTTTTCCTTCCTCTTAGCCCCCACAAAGTGCTCTAGGATTTTGCATTAATTTCTTTTTAAGTGAAAATGAATTTGAATTGCTTTTGTTTCAAGAATTTCACAGCCACCCACTGAAGCCACTAGAGATGTGGGGAATTCCAAAGATGAGAATGGGAATCTCTCCCTTCCCCTCAGGTTAGGAGATGCTTGTCCCAGTCTTCTGTGTTGTTAGCAGGATTGGGGTAAGCCAAGGTGGGTGCTGGGGCTCAGAAAACAATACCCCCAAACTGAAGGCCTCAGAAGCACAAGTTTTCCTCTGGCCCTCTCCTGCCCTCCTGGCTCTGTCTCTCATTCTCCCCTGAGGCTGGCCAGAGAAACTAGAATCCCTCTTTTCCATGGTGGGTCATTAGAAACTATGACCCTTTTTCCCCAAAGCCAGCCATAAAACTTAAAAATGTTACTCTAATGTCTCCTCTGCTTTTCTGTGTAAAAACTCACAGTGAAAAATTATCTGATCGACCTTGTTTGACAGTAGGGCATTTCCTACTGTGGGAGAGAGTCCTGCCCACACCCAGAAGGAAGGAGTGTTACTGAGAGAGGCCAAGAAGACGCTAGACAGACAGACCTTGCTGGGTGTCCCCACTCAGTCCATCAGCATTAGATCGTTCCCTTTTAGTCCAATCATATTTCTACTTGACTGTCCATACTTTGTTGAACCTAAGCATAAAAATGGACAATTTCCCCTGTATCTGTGGGTCTTCATTCTGAAGGGTCCCTTATATACACATTAAATAAATTTACAGGCTGGGCGCAGTGGCTCACGCCTGTAATCCCAGCACTTTGGGAGGCCGAGACGGGTGGATCACGAGGTCAAGAGATCGAGACCATCCTAGGTGAAACCCCGTCTCTACTAAAAATACAAAAATTAGCTGGGCATGGTGGTGCGTGCCTGTAATCCCAGCTACTCGGGAGGCTGAGGCAGGAGAATTGCTTGAACCCAGGAGGCGGAGGTTGCAGTGAGCCGAGATCGTGCCATTGCACTCCAGCCTGGGTAACAAGAGCGAAACTCCATCTCAAAAAAAATAAAAAAAAAAAAAATAAATAAATTTACATGTCTTTTTTCCAGTTGAAATCTAACTCCAAAGCTCAGGCTCTTGCTTCTACTTCTGAACTTCCACTTCGCCTCTCTGCACTCTCTCTGCTCCACGCGGGACTGCACAAGGCTATAGTCTATACGACTGTGCCATCTTGCCCACCCTGCTTTCATGTTGTGTGTGAAAGACAAGCTTGAACTCTGGTGCCCTCGTACAGGGCATAATTAGGAGACTAGAGAGAAGAGTTGGGGGGAGTCCAAGAAGGAGAGTGAGAATGAAGTGATCCCTTTTCTTGAGTTATTTTTCAGAGAACCTTTAGAAGGCCAAGGGTTTCTCTTGGCCCCTAGGTGGGGGTAACCCAAAAAATACATGTCAGCTGAGCACTGGGACTGACCTGCCCTTGACGGAAGTGCCTGCCTTGGATTGGCCACTGGACCTGCCCTGGACTGGAAGTGCCTGCCCTGGATTGGCTGCTGTGCGCTGGTTAGGCTGGGGCTTCCACAGAAGAGCTGCCTTCTTGATGTGTTAAAGCACTAGCTCCAGGAAATCAGGGCTAACCTGGGATTTCCCCTTAGGCTTCAGGTGATGGTCTAGCCTCCTCCATCATGGGCTTGATGAAGACTGACTGAATTTGAATGCCCAAAAGGCTGGAACTGATATGAACCTCTTCTTTCCCCAGGGACCTCTTGGGGAGGTCCTATCAGTGTCCAGTGGTTTTAGGCAAAGTGGCTGGTGGTAGCCTTTGGCTGTGCTTGGAGGACTCCACTCTGGACTGGCATAGCACTTCCGTTCTGGTTACTGAGTTATGCCGCCATCCTATGGACTCGAGGTTAGACTGACTTGGTCTTCATTGCCTCTTGGGGAGAGGGGTGGTCAGGATTTCCTGGAGTTAGAGTTTCAAAGATGCTCCAGGGAAGATGCCTGGAGAAACAGTTGTCAGAGGCATGCAAACTAGAGCAACTCCATCTTGAATAGGGGCTGGGTAAAATAAGGCTGAGACCTACTGGGCTGCTTTCCCAGTGAAGGCATTCTAAGTCACAGGATGGGATGGGAGGTCAGCACAAGACACAGGTCATAAAGACCTTGCTGATAAAACAGGCTGCAGTAAGCCTGCCAAAGCCCACCAAAACCAAGATGGCCACCAGAGTGACCTCTGGTCATCCTCACTGCTACACTCCCACCAGCGCAATGACAGTTTACAGATATCATGGTAACATCAGGAAGTTAGCATATGGTGTGAAAGGGGGAGTCATGAATAATCCACCCCTTGTTTAGCATATCATCAAGAAATAACCATAACAATGGGCAACAGCAGCCCTTGGGGCTGCTCTGTTTATAGAGTAGCCATTCTTTCATTTACTATCCTAGGAAACTTGTTTTCACTTTACTCTATGGACTCTCCCTGAATTTTTTCTTGTGCAAAATCCAAGAACCCTCTCTTGGGATCTGGATTGTGACCACTTTCCTGTAACACAAGGACCATTTTAAGGAGAGGGCGTGCAGATTACAAGTATGGCAAGAAAAAGGAGAACTCAGCCCTAACCTAGACTCTGAAGGAGGCTCCTTGTCGTGGTCTTGGAGCCTGATCTTGCAGAGCCTGGTTCTCACTAGGGCACTAGCACCTGGGGCATGGGGACCCAAGTGCTATCCCTGGATTTTCCTCATTGCATCAACAAACCGAGATATCAGAAGCTCTGAGAACATGTTACTTCAGAGGTTAAAATTATAGACTCGTAGCAGTCAACATGGCTATTTGCAGTAATAACTATTCTAGCATGGTTGGAAAAGCCTAGTAAATGTTGCCCTTGTTTGAAATCTTCCCCTGATCCCCACCCTGCCACCTCCCCAGTGCTGAACAGGTTGGGAGGCAGAGTGACTATTTTCTGTTTGTGCTTCAGAGTCAAGCTGTCTGGAACTACTGTCTGGAAGAGCCTCTTCCCTATCCCAGCAACTGTACCCATCAATCAGGAACTGTTGCTGAACCCAGGGCTGCCTGGATAAACATTTATAAGACCTAGAGGGATCATTACTGGAGGGAAGAGGGTGTCTTTGCTTGAATCTCCAACAGTCACCATAAGCCCAAAACTGAACTTGGCCTTTGCCCTTTAACTCATAGGAATTCAAATGAGGCAAGGGTGAGGAGAGAGAACAACTTAAATCACCAGGTCTCAACCTTGTCTGCACCTTAGAATCATTAAGGAGATTTTAAGAATTCAGATGCTCAAGCTATTCTCTAGAGGGGTGGAATCAGAATCACTGAGGGTAAAACCCAGGCATCTGTATTTTTCCAAACTCCCCAGGTGATTCCAATGTGCAGCCAAGGTTGAGAATCATGGATTCAGACAGTGCTTGGAGTTCCTGCTGGTCATTCTACCCATGGTCGAAACCCTGGGGTGAAGGAGTGGAAGACCTGACTCTTCTACTTCTGTGGAGTTCCTTGTGCTTTTCCCACAATGAGTGTCTCTGCATGCTGAGTATGAGTTTTGGGGTTTACGATCTGTATTTCAGCTGAGAGCAGTGCCACGCACCTATAACTCCAACTATTTAGGAGGCTGAGGCAGGAGGATCACTTGAGCCCAGGAATCCAAGGCTGCAGTGAACTATGATTATGCCACTGTATTCCATCCCGGGCGACAGAGCAAGACCCTGACTTAGAAAAAAATCTGCATTTCACATTTAACAAGGCCTTGGAACTTCATCTGACTCAACCAAAGCCATAATAATCTCTAATGTACATTATGGGTAATTTAAGGGATTTTCTTTTCTTTCTTTCTTTCCCCTTCCTTCCTTCCTTCCTTCCTTCCTTCCTTCCTTCCTTCCTTCCTTCCTTCCTTCCTTCCTTCCTTCCTTCCTTCCTTCCTCTTTCTCTCTCTCTCTCTCTTTTTGAGATAGAGTCTCACCCTGTCACCTGGGCAGCTGGAGTGCAATGGTACAATCTCAGCTCACTGCAACCTTTGCCTCCTGGGTTCAAGTGATTCTCCTCCCTCAACCTCCTGAGCAGCTGGGATTACAGGCGTGTGCCACCATGCCCAGCAATTTTTTTTTTTGTATCTTTAGTAGAGACGGGTTGCACCATGTTGGCCAGGCTAGTCTCAAACTCCTGACCTCGTGATCTGCCCGCCTCAGCCTCCCAAAGTGCTAGGATTACAGGCATGAGCCACTGTGCTCGGCCAGTTTAAGGGATTTTCAAGTGTATGTTGGCCATATGAAATTTTACTTTCATCCAAACTTTCAAACCTAAGCCCTGCGTGACAACCCTGCCTTCCTTTTCTCAGTGGGCAGTTAGCCATTCCCCAGTGGCCCTGCTGGCAGTCCCAGGATTGGTCATCACCCTCTTACATTCCCTCAGCCCCTATGTTTGTCCTCGGATCTTCCTGGTCTTCCTCTATGCTCTCTGCACCTGCTTCAGGTGAGACCTTCATCTTGAATCTATTACCATCAGCTCCTAACTGGCGCCCCTGTCCCCAGTCTCATTCCTCTCAGTTCCATCATCTGCCTGCCTTCTGGGTGAACAAGGCAAATACAAATTGCCATGTGTTCCTCTGCTTACAAGTCAGAAGTTCTTGATTGCTTTCCTAAGGAAGTTGAAACTTCTCGACATGACCTCCAGTGCTCTAATGGCCAAACACCTTTGCAGCCTCATATCCCCTCACATCCCCTTAAGGACTTAGATTTCCAACCACATAAAATGTGCTTTCCCCCAAGCCTTTGCTTATGTGCTTTCCTCTGCTGGGTGTGCCTTTCCTTCTCCTGGTGGGCTACTTCTTTTTTAAAAAATTTTTATTAATTTTTAGAGCCAGTGTATTGCTCTGTCACTCAGGCTGGAGTGCAGTGGTGTGACCATGGCTCACTGCAGCTTCAAACTCCTGGGCTCAAGTGATCCTCCTGCTTTAGCCCCTGAGTATCTGGGACTCAAAGTGCATACTACTATGCTCAGCTAATTTTTTTTTTTAATTTTTAAGACAGGGGTCTCTCTCTGTCACCTAGGCTGAAGTGCAGTGGCGTGATCATGGCTCACTGCAGGCTTGACCTCCTGGTTCAGGTGATCCTCCCACCTCAGCCTCCCAAGTAGCTGGGACCACAGGTCCATACCAGGCTAATTTTGGGTGTTTTTCGTCGAGTCTTGTTGCCTATTCTGGTCTCAAACTTCTGGCCTCAAGTGATCCTCCTGCCTTGGCCTCCCAAAATGCTGGAATTGCAGGTGTAAGCCACCTGGTTAGGCTACTTCTAACTTGTCTTTTTTTTTTTTTTATAGCCAGTCTATGTGTCCCATCCTCCCCTTTCCCCAGGTTACATCAGGTGCCTGTCAACTGTGGCCCTCCTCTCTGTGTGGCCAGAACATCCAAGGTCCTCAGCCCGACTGAAGAGTACTGATTTCCTTGTGTTTCTCCCAACTACGTTGTGAACTCTACACCGAGGGCAGGAGCTGGGTCTTACCTTTCACTGCACCCTTGGTGCCTGCACAATTCCTAGACTCAAGGAAGCCTTTGTAGCCAATACCTGAACTTGCTCCCATATTCCCCAACCTTTTACCCCTTTTTGCTGATTGGAGACCTGGTTCTGACCTGCTTGGCTTGTGCAAAGCTCTGAGAGAGGAACAGTTTGGCTTGGGCCCCTCCCGACGGAATCTTTCCATTCCAAAGTTGTTGCTCCTTTCTTTGAGGCTCCTTTTAAGTGTTCCCAACTCCTTCATTCCCAGGAACTCTTAAATTCTTTCTCTTCTTATCAAAATACTCTTTCAGAATAAGTACATTTGCTCTGGAATACAACTGCTGTTTTCTTTCCCATGCTTATATGTATTTTAGCAGAAAAAATTTCAAAGGAATTAATTTCTAATTGTGGAAATTGCAGGCCATAGGAGGAGAAGGCGGAGAAAAAAATTGCGGGTGAATCAGCCTTCTGCAGAGATTTTCTTTAAAGACTTTCACGCATCTTCTTTGATTAGAGGATTGGAAAAGGGCGAAGCTTACCCATCTTCTGCAGGCGGCCGGAAGAACAAAGAGGAGAGATTTTTCAAGCATGGATTGTCTCTTGGCTCATCCCACACACCTCCCTGTGGGGATTCTACATAGGGAAGGTATGTCCCAGGGCTTGCCAAAGATGGTCATGACAATGAGATCTGCCCACGGAAGTATCACAGCAAAAGGCAAGGAATCAGATATAAGAAGGCTGAGAGTCAGGCCTCAGTCAGGGGAGGCAGCAGTCAGGTCCCCGCTGTAGGTGTGGGAGGGAAAAGAAGGGAGACAGTGGTCACCAGGGAACAGAGAGAAGACAGGTGAGCCCAGGGGACATAGACCACCAACCCGGGCAGCCTAGGGTATGCCTTTTAGGTGGGCTGTGACAAGATGCACCCTGCTGGATGAGACCATGTTTGGGGCAGAATTCAGGCTCCCATTCTGCAGATGACCAGAATAGCCTCTGTTTCACACTATTTCTGGCTGAGATGTGACCCAGGCTCCCCAGGGGCTGTGACTCTTGGGACATAGCGACCACCAACAGTGGCTAGTCTAGCACCTCCCACAGCAGTGAGCGAAGTGCTTCATGTGGTATTAGCCACCGTATGGCACTGAGCAGGGTCCATGTTATCCTGGATGCAGAAGTGCAAAAAGTAGACAGGATTTACCTCCAGACTTCCAACCAGTGCCCAGTGGCTTCGTAGTCAGGTCATCAAGGAGCTTATTCCTGCCATGTGGCCCCTTCTTCAGAAGTGTGTGCAGCCACTGGGCTGTGTCCAGTTTTGGCCACTCATGAAGGGGCTCTCAGTCCTGCTTGGTGCCTACCATTCCCATCAATCACAGCAGTTGCTGTTTTCCCCACCCCATTCAGACACAGGAGACTTAACATGGCAAATAGGCAGGGCAGCTTTAAGGGGTTCCACAGAGATCCCTTACTTTCCTTCCCCCTATAGTCTCTTTCTTCATCTGTCTCTCTCTCTTTTTTTTTTTTTTTTTTTGAGAGAGAGAGCCTCACTCTGCCTCCCAAGCTGGAGTGCAGTGGCACGATCATGGCTCACTGCAATCTCCAACTCCTGGGCTCGTGTGATCCTCCCACCTCAGCCTCCCAAGTAGCTGGGATTACCGGAGTGTGGCACCATCCTGGACTAAATTTTTTAATCTATTTTTTTTTGTAGAGACAGGGTCTTGCTATGTTGCCCAGGCTACTCTTGAACTCCTGGGCTTAAGCGATCCTTCCAACTTGGCCTCCCAAAGTGCTGGGATTACATGAGCCACCAAGCCCAGCCTTTCTTGTATTCTCTTACAGTTTGCTTATACCCCCTAATTCCTTATTAGGATTTTATCCCTTTGTCTCAAGACACTGTCTCTTGTGAGGATGCAAATATCCAAACATCTTCCTCAGTCTTTTCACTGGTGTGTGCTTGCCAGATGCTAATTGGGGCAGGTTTTCACCAAAAAGGGGTAGAGGGAGGGTGGAGTTGGGTGGACAGCACGTGGGAACAGGTGGCTAAAAGGGTGTGTGGGGATCATGAAGGCCGAATACACGTACTTTCCCACCAGCCTGAAGCAGCGATCCTAGTTTCTGAAACCCAGCCAGGAAATCTGGGCTGATGGAAGATTTTTGTAGTGATTCCAAATGGGGCGGGGGGCGGGGGGGGGGGCACTGTTGAAATTGTAGCTTAGATGCTGAAATCTTATAATTTCCAGGCCATTTGGATGATTTATAGGGTCAATATATCATTTGAAATGGAAACTATTCTAGAACATCCAGGCTGCTTGGTGGCCAGTCTTGTAGTGAATGACGGCGGCTCCCTCTGGAAGAGGCTCTCTGCTGACCTGTCTAATCCTTTATTCTGCAAGCATGTAGTGGATAGGGGGAGTGTGGCCACCAGTGGTCCTGTCCTAGTCAGTGTGACCCTCCTCCCAGCTTGGACCATGGCTCAGCCCTAAAAGAAACGATTGCTCCCCTAAGAGTTCAGCAAAATGGGTGAGAATCCAGGAGTGTCTCTGTTGTCCTTGTCTTGTGGTCTCATTACGAGTTTTTCTTTTGTGGGAAGGAAAAGAAGAAAAGAGGAGCAAATAAAGGACTGGGTGGGGCAGGAAACCAGCAAAACGCAAATAGAGAAGGGACACACTAACCAGAACCCCTTTTGAACTTCTTGGAAGAGACCTTCAATGTCTGGTTTTCTGCAAACAGCCTGGGACCAGCCTGAAGTCTATTTTGCATTTCTTTGGGAAAAGGCAGGCACTCTCCAGTTTTCTAGTAGAGAGGGGTAGACTATAAGACATTAGGAAACATTTTGCAATGTCCCACATTTCGAAGTCTCTCCTATGCTTGGAGGCTTGAGGAAGGTCTATAAACCCCCTTACACTCTCGTTGACAGACAGACCATCTCTCCGTAAAGAGAGTACTATGCCACTCTGCACACAGCGCAGGCCAGTCTTGCCTCCTTAGCTCGTCTGGCACTTGCTGGCAGGATCAGGGTCTATCCCTCTTCGTTCTCTCCCGTGGTGCCTAACGGGCTGTGTATGTAACAGATGCTCAGTAAACTTGGCCATGGCCTTATTAGCTTCATGGCAGCTGCAGAGGCTTTGATCTTGAAGCGAGGAGGGACCTCCCATCACGTGATCGGTGTTCTCTTTAGAGCAGGGAAGCTGTGTGATTGTAATCAGGTGGGAGCCGTGCTATCGAGTCCACCTGTGTTTCCGTGTGACCTTGGTAGAGGTACCTTGTTTTTCTGCCATATCCCTTCCCAGCCCCGCAGCCTCCACTGCACACCCGGGCTCTCCCGTCTGTACACAAAACGCTCCAGATTCTGGGATGAAGCATAGTCCTGTCCAGGTGCAAATGATTGCTCCTTTATTACTGCAGACATCCTCCCTTTCTTCTTTTAAGTAGTCTTTGAAATTAAACTAGAAAGGAAATATTTGCACAGAGATTTCCCCAAGGCCATTTTCAATACACCTGGTAATCAGCACTGACTTTCAAAAGCATGGTTATTATTGCCTGAAAATTATTGCGTCATTTGACCAAAACCCTCTTGCGAATGTTTCTGATGAAAATTTTTTATTGAAAATGTTTTTTAATGAGGCAATTTTCCTCCCTTTTCATCGGAGGGGCAGAGCTACCTCACTGTGGCTGTTTATTCAAATGCCGGAAGACTTCCTTGACTCCATCCCATACTTTTCTTCTGAGTGCCTTCAGATGATCTCTGCTTGTGTCTAGGGTGAAATTGAGGCACTGAGGATGGGGTGGAAGTTGCTATCATGGTCTTTATCCCCAGTCTTACAACGACCAGTCCTGGAATAAGGCAAGGACCTTTTGCTTTTTAGGTTAGTACCTTTGGAAAAATTATGATTGAAGAGAGATCTATCTTTATCAACCTCACCCTGCATCATCCTTAGAAAGGCTAACTATGGGCCGGGGGTGGTGGCTCACGCCTGTAATCCCAGCACTTTGGGAGGCCAAGGTGGGCAGATCACCTGAGGTCGGGAGTTTGAGACCAGCCTGATCAACATGGAGAAACCCTGTCTCTACTAAAAATACAAAAAATTAGCCAGGCACAGTGGTACATGCCTGTAACCCCAGCTCCTCGGGAGACTGAGGCAGGAGAATTGCTTGAACCCAGGAGGCAGAGGTTGTGGTGAGCTGAGATTGCACCATTGCACTCCAGCCTGGGCAACAAGAGTGAAACTCTGTCCCCCACCATCAAAAAAAGAAAGGCTAATTATGGTAGACCTTGTTAACTTTTGACTGTGGAGTATTTTCAATTCATTTTCTTTTCAAGTAGCATTGCAATGATCTTTTGGGGTATTACCTATTTTCTACTGGACGCTGGGTCAGTTTTGATCAATAATCAGATGCCTGCTGGTCCATAGGCAAAAAGTGGGCCCTTGAGTTTAGTGAGGCCATTGGGCTGCCTGTACTTACTGGTAACATTTTCACAGAACTCTTATTAAACTGGATTATTTGATGCCAGCTTAGCATTACCAAATTTAGTGAACAAAAATGCAGCACCCCAGTTAAATTTGAATTTCAAATGAACTGATAATTTGAATTTTTAATTTTTAGAGATAAGGTCTTGCTCTGTTGCCCAGGCTGGAGTGCAGTGGCATGATCATAGCTCACTGCAGCCTTGACCTCCTGGGCTCAAGCCATCCTCCTGCCTCAGCCTCCTGAGTAGCTAGAACTACAAGTGCAAGACACCACACCCAGCTAATTTTTTCATTTTTTGGAGAGATGGGGTCTTACTATGTTGCCCAGGCTGGTCTCAAACTCCTGGGCTCAAGCAATCCTCCTGCCTTGGGCTCCAAAATTGCTGGGATTACATTGCAAACCACTGTGCCTGGCCCAACTAATACTTTTTAAGTGTAAGTATATCCCTCAAATTGAGTGGGCTATACTTATGCTACAAAAGTATTTGTTGTTTATCTGAAATTCAAATTTAACTGGGCATCATGCATCTTATCTGCCTACCCTATCTTTACGCTGAGATGCACCCACTCTTGGGAATGTTTGGCTGTTGCTACAGCAGCGAAATGGAGCCCAGGCAACCCAGTATTGGTACCACAGTTGTCTTGCATAGGGACACAGGGTGGGAACGGTGTCTACATGGACCTACAGCCCTTCTGAAAGGCTAAAGGGGCAAACTTAAAACAAAACTATGTCCCTTCTTTTAATAAAGCAGAACCAGGCCAAGGACTCTGTGCATTTGGTCAAGTTCCACAGCCAGAGGTGGAAATGATATAGAGGTTTAGAGCTGTGCTCCAGGATATGAGGTAAGGGATTTTTAGAAGCAAAAGACCCATTAGATGCCTATTAAAATATTGGTCAATGAGCCAGAATATTACGAATTTTCAGTTTTAGGGCAGCGGTGAGTGAGGCTGGGAGAATGCAGCTGGAGCTTAGGAAGCAAGAAGGCAGAGAGAGACCTCCAGTTGGTAGACAGTGCTGGACAGGCCAGTCTGGGCTCTGGGAGAAACCAGAGATGAAGCCAGGGTCCCCAGTGCTAGGCCCCTCCAGCAAGGCCTGTCACAGATGGAAGGGGTGACCCCTGGGCCAGATAGGGGATGCTCAGCTTTGGATCGTGGGTGTTCTCTGCAGATGGGCCACCAGCTTCCCAAAAGGCAGGGAAAACTTTCCTTCCACAGCCCTCAGAAGACAGACTGCCATGCCATCACACGGCGGGATGCACTGAATTCACAGGACTCTTTTCATTTTTTATTTTTAAATTTATAATTTAAAAAAGTAGAGACGAGGTCTCACTATGTTGCCCAGACTGGTCTTGAACTCCTGGCCCAAGCAACCCTCCTGCTTTGGCCTCTTGAAGTATTGGGAATACAGGTGTGAGCCACTTTGCCTGATCAGGAGTTTCAATCTGAAGGGGTCAGTGCCCCAACCCCGTTTGTTGTTTAAAGATCGACTGTATATTCTCACTATATTTATTTGGGGGGGTTAAATGTGTCTATTTGCTTAATATACACATTTATTATAAACCCTTCTTTTGGAGATATTCTCAAAACCTGGAAGTGGCCTGGACCTACCATGACTTCCAGAAGGGCCTCACATTTAAGGGACAGCCCCTGGGGACTGCTCCCATCAATCCCACCTCCACTAAGTTGCTGAAAAATAGTCAAGAACCTAATGAAAGTCAGATGTATGTTTGCGGCCAGCTAAGATTTGGTATGGTCTGGGCCCTCCCCAGTGACTCTCGCAAATTTCTCTGATCGCCAATGCCTGAAATGAAATTCTTAGACAAGGGAACACTTCTCTTTCAAGCTGAATGGGGTGGTAAGGAAAGGGTGGGGGACTTCAGGCACCTGAACATTGGATCCCAACTAGGGGGTAAATACTTCAGCAGAAAAAGGGGGCTGGATCCAGAACACAGATTTCAGAGTCTGTGTAAGTTACCCCAGGCTGTGCGGTGCAGTGGGGAAGGCATAGACCTGAAGGCTCCACTTGCGGGCTTGGTCCTGGCTCTCTCATATTCCAGCTGTGTGACTTTAGTCTAGTTAGCTGACCTCTCTGTGCCCCAGTTTTCTTATCTGTGAAATGAGGATAATAAGAAAATCTTCTTTATAAGTTATGAGGAACTAAATAATACATAAATAAATGTATTTAATGTATAAAGTGTTTATGACACAGCCTGGCACAGAATATGAGTTATGTTAGTGCTAGCTGTTAATATTTGACCCTGACTGTTTCCCTGCAGCTGTATGCTTCAGTACTTCAGTCTGCAACTCTAAGGCCACCAGCTGGGTCCCCTGTGATTTAGGAAGATTTGGGAGAGTTGTTTTTTTTTTTTTACATGCTGACTTTCAGTGAGGGAACACCATTCCCAGAAGATTTTAAATTATTATCTCTATAAAACCATGGCAAAGTACCTTCTGGGGCACTTGCATATTAATAGATCAAGAAACCCTGGATTTCAGGAATCAAATGCTGAGAAACTTTAGGCATCGTTTCATTGCTAGCATCCGAAGTCCCCCCTTGGGCACCGGAGCAATGGCTGGGGCTGTGATAGCTTAGGAGACAGAGGTCTCCTTAGTATTCTGCGGGGCTGGGTTAGACTAGAGGTTCTCACAGAGGAGAGAGCTGCACCTGGGTCTAGAGTGGTTTCCAAAGTCTGGTCCCAGGCCAGCAGCATCAATCTCACCTGAGAACTTCTTAGAGCTGCAAATTCTTGGGCTCATCCCAGACTGACCTAATTAGAAACTCTGGGCTGTGCAAGGTGGCTCACGCCTATAATCCCAGCACTTTGAGAGGTTGAGGCAGGAGGATCACTTGAGCCCAGGAATTTGAGACCAGCCTGGGCAACATAGTGAGACAACATCTCTACAACAAATTTAAAAAAATTAGCCAGGCATGGTGGCGCGTGCCTGTAGTCCCAGCTTCTTGGGAAGCTGAGGTGGAAAGATTACCTGAGCCTGGGAGGTCCAGGGTGCTGTGACCTGGGCAAAAGAATGAGACCCTGCTTCAAAAAAATTAAAAATTAAAAAAAACCTCTGGGGATGAGCAGCTTGGGCTTCAATAAGTCCTACAGGTGATTCTGATGCTAGCTTAAGTCTGAAAACTTCTCTGGTCTATAGGATAAGTCAAGCCAAGTTTCAAATAACCAAGGCGAAGTCAGAGCCCAGAGATTGGAGGAAGCTAAGATGAAATCTGAGCCAAATCAGAGAATGGAGGTTCTGGGAAATTGCTCTGCACACCCGTGGCTGTTTTCAGCTACCCTTCATCTTCTGCAGGTACACCCTGGGAGTGGGTTTGGCCAAGTTAAAGGGTCAGAAGCACACAGACAGGTAGGGAAATATTTGCAGGTTTTTCTGCAGGTCATTCTGACCCCTTTGAAATTACAGTCTGTGCTCTGTTACTTCCTCTGCATTCAAAAGGATTCATTTTTGTCAGTGCCTTTCTGGGAGAAAGGCCTGGCTTGGAGATGGCATTTTAGATCCAGAATTTTGCCACTGGGTGAGTCTAGTCTCCTTACCAATGTAGAAATCAACTCTGCAGCATCTCAATAGTAGGTCAGGGGTCCCCCTTCCACACTAGGGTGCAACAGAATGCATTCCATCTGTTGGCAAGTCCTTCCTTTGGATGGCCCCAACCATCTATCACCATGCAGATAGTAAGTGCTCACACATGTTGACTGAAACAATAAGTGACTTGTATTTTTTTTGTTTTTTTTTGGGAGACAGAGTTTTACTCTGTTACCCAGGCTGGAGTGCAGTGGCATGATCCGAGCTCACCGCAACCTCTGCCTTCTGGGTTCAAGCAATTCTCCTTCATCATTCTCCTGAGTAGCTGGGATTACAGGCATGCACCACCACGCTCAGCTAATTTTGTATTTTTAGTAGAGACTGGGCTTTCTCCATGTTGGTCAGGCTGGTCTCGAGCTCCTGATCTCAGGTGATCCTCCCACCCCAGGCTCCCAAAGTGCTGGACTTACAGATGTGAGCCACTGTGCCCAGCCAAGTAGCTTGTATTGAACAGACATCTGATTCTTTCAACTCTCTGCCTTCTAGTTCTGACAGTGCTGGTTGCAGCAAAGCAGGACCTGTCCACCTTCTCTTTCATTTGAAGGTCCTCATTATGCTTCCCATAGTCTCTTCTCTAGGAGAAATGTATCCTTCATTTCTTCTGAAGTTCCTAGTATGAATTGCAGACCCAGAAGACTGTAAGTAAAATGACTAACAAGCAGATAGATAAGAAACGGGCCCAGAAAACTAAATTGTGCATAAAATTAAGGAGGCTATGTTGGGGTACAGAAGAGAATGGGCAGTGGCAGAGCTAAGTGTGAGGCTGATGAGACAGGTAAGTTAGGATTGAAGCCCACAGAGGCAGGGCCACCATGGAGAGCTCTTTTTCTGTGGGCCCCATGTGTCTCACCAGGGCCCAGAGGATTTGGGTAGGAGTTGAGCAGGACTAGTCAGGACTGGGTTGAAATGACAGTCGCTAAAACTCCCAGATTCTTGATCTATCAGTTGCTGCCAAGTCAGGACACAACAATCCTGTGCTTCACCATTGGAATTTTGGACATAACTTTAGGAGTTTCCCTAATTCTTACTAAATTAAATCTTGTTTATTGTAATTAGCCAAAACCATTTGAACCTCATTTTTGGAAAGCATTATCTATCCCTTTCAACTTTGTGTCATGCATCAAATGTATAAACTGACTTTTTTTTTCTTTTTCTTAAACATTTTTTTTTAGAGACAGAGTCTTACTCTGTTACTCAGGCTGGAGCACAGTGATGCAATCATAGCTCACTGCAGCCTTGAACTCCCAGGCTCAAGCGATCCTCCTGCCTTAGCCTCCCAAGTAGCTGGGCCTACAGGCACAGGCCACCACACTTCACTAATTTATTTTTTGTAGAGATGGGGTCTCCCTATGTTGCTCAAGCCAGTCTTGAACTCTAGGGCTCAAGCAATTCTTCTACCTCAGCCTCCCAAAGTGTTGGGATTATAGCTGTGAGCCACCGTGTCCAACCTATAATCTGATTTTGATCTCTATGTCTAAATAATTGACAAAAATGTTGACCAAGCAGCTCATTAGTGACTGCTTTTCAAACGGAAACCTATACAAACCATCACAATTGGCTATGGGCTGTTCAACTTGCTGTTTGTTCATTTATTCATTTGTTCATGGATAAAATCTATGCTGTTCAGGAGATGGTGGTATCTTTCCCCAGTGGTGCTTGGGAGGAGGACTGTCTCTGGCAGTGCCTTCTGTGTCCACAGACCTTTCTAAGGAAATGGTCCTGGTGGAGGCACCATTAGCCACGGTGTTTTGCACTATGGGACTTATTCTTCCTTCAGCTGGACTTGATTGGACCTGACTCAAAAGCAGCCAACTCATGGGCTGCCTATGGCCTGTGGGAGTCTTGGGGTGAGAAGCTCTGCCTAGATGTGGTGAGCTGGTCCAATCAAGTACCTATTCCAAGAGATTTGAATTTTAAAAATGGAGTGTTTTAACAGAAAGAAACTGAGGCTGACGCGTTGCCCAGAGAGGCAATAAACTTATTAATATGAGGTCATGAAGTGTCTGAATGAACAATGAGGAAGCTTATTCATTTATTTATTCAATCATTCTAGACACAGTTTCACTCTTTCTCCCAGGCTGGAGTGCAGTGGCATGATCAGAGCTCACTGCAGCCTCGACCTCCTGGGCTCAAGAGATCTTTTCTCCTCAGCCTCCTGAGCAGGTAGGACTACAGGCATGCACCATCATGCCCAGCTAATATATTTTTTTTGTAAATACAGGGACTCCTTATGTTGCCCAAGTTGGTCTCAAACTCCTGGCTTCAGGCAATCCTCCTGCCTCGGCCTTTAATTTGGTGGAGGATCAGACATTAATTTGTCAATATGGTGAACTAATATAATTTGGGAATTCTGCTACAAAACAACCGGAAATCCTAAATATGATATAACAAATAGACCTTTAAACATATAACTGAACTTGTTAGAAAGTAAAACAAATTCCCAGGTTCGAAATTAAAGAGTAAACTGTAAAATGTGGTCAGAGACTGTGGCAGCCCTGGTAGGAGCATGGCCTGTTATCAGACCTGGTGATGGCCAGGGGTTAGGTCTGAACCATCTAGGGGACACAGCCTTGGGCCTGCTTCAGGCAGAGGGGTTGAAACTAAGGCTCTTGCTTAAAGTTAGAATCATTTGCAGGCCTCATGCACAGTAAAGTAATGGAATAATGTACATCCATTCACCAGCAGAAGGTGATAGCAAAGAGGCCTATCTGCTATGACTTGGGTCTGGATGGGAAGAAGGAGCCCCTGAGAATTTGTAGTCACAGCCTGTACCTTGGCTGAGTTTGGTTCTAATTTATACTATCTGGGTGGTCCAGGAATCCTTCAGCTGAGACTTTAATGTTCAAGTGTCCTGAGGCTGACACTCCTGACAGCCCTGGAGAGATGAGCAGCAGCAAACACAAAATCCCACTGGAAGGACACACCCTGATCCCTGGCTTTAAAGGATTTCCACAGATGAGATTCTGCTGGATGTGGCTCAAAATTTAAAACTAACTGGGAAACAATCTATCATGAGTGTGTGTCAGTGGCCATGACTAATAACTTCTGAGAATGGAACTACTAGATAGGAATTCATAAAAGTATATGCTCAAAAAGATTGAAGACATAAATGAAATAATAAAAAATTCAAGAAAAATATGGTGAAAAAATGACAGGCATATAAAATAAAAAATATAAGTACCAAAATTAAAGTATAATATTGCATGAAACAGTATGTTTACACAAAATAGAAAATAAATAAATTGAAATCTAGAGCTAAAGAAATTGTCCAGAATTCATCACAAAGGTTCGAAAAATATATAAATGTAAAAAAGATGTTAGGAGACATGAGGGATGGACTAAAAATGTTTGCTATGTATCTAATGGAATTTCCAGAAAGAAAAATAAAAACAGTGGGGGCAAAGTCAATATTTAAAGAGGTAGTTGCTGATAATTTTCCAGAGTTGATGAGAGACATTAGTCATAGATTCAGAAATCACAGGGGTCTCAGGCAGAATAAGTTAAATGAAATAACAACTAGATACATTATAGTCAAAATGCAGAACCTCAGAGACCAAAAGGAAGTTTTAAAAGCAACCAGAGCACTCTATAAGGGGAGAACAGTTAGACTATCATCAGACTTCCCAAAGTCATAATGGAAGCTTGAAAATCACGTAGCAAATGTTCAGAATCCTGGTAAAAAACTTTTTATACCTGGCTAAACTATCATTTAAGAATGAGTGCAGGCCAGGCATGTTGGCTCATGCTTGTAATAGCAGCACTTTGGGAGGCTGAGGCAGGCGGATCACTTGAGGCCAGGAGTTTGAGACCAGCCTGGCCAACATGGTCATGCCCCATATCTACTAAAAATACAAAAATTAGCTGGGCATGGTTCTGTGCACCTGTAATCCCAGCTACTTGGGAGGCTGAGGCTGGAGAATTGCTTGAACCTGGGAGGCGGAGGTTGCAATGAGGTAAGATCGTGCCACTGCACTCCCGCCTGGGTGACAGAGTGAAATGCCATCTGAAAAAAAAAAAAAGAGTGAGTGCAAAATAAAAAACATTTTCAGAACAAAGACTGAGAGACACTAACACATTCACTGAAAGAGGATATGCTTCAGGAAGAATAAAATTGAAAAGGAAGAATTAAGATGCAAGAAGAAATGATTAACAAAGAAATCAATAAACAAATGCTGAGCGCTTTGTATCTGAGGATTCTGCATTTGTGGATTTAACTAATTGTAGATAAAAAATATGCAAAAAAATACAACAATAAAAGATAATTATGGTCAGATCATGGTGGATGGGAGGCAAAATTAGATTGCAGTTCTTTTTTTAATTTAATTTTTATTTTTTTTCATCTAGTGTATTTAGGGATAGACTGCAGTTCTGACTTGTACAGACAGAGCAGTGTGAATTTTTGCTCCAATACGACTGCAGGAATAAATCAGGAAACCTGGGAGGAAACCACAGACCCCCTGAAGGAAGTGGATTTTTCCTGCAGGACCCGGGAGACACTCCAAATACTGTGAGTGCCCAAACAGTGGAAGTGGAAAAGGGAGATCATCTGCCCTTGAACACACACTCCCACTGAGGAAACTGAAGGCCTAGGTTACAGGAGAATATTTTGACTTACCTGAAGCTGAGTTACTTTAGAGAGCCAAGAAAAATACAGGGGTAGAGGAAGCAGCGAGAAAAGTCCTGGGAGCTTGCTGAGTCTCCTAGTAAGACAGTTTTGCCTGGCCTCACAGGAGTCCTTCCGGAGGGTGGCCAGAGGTGCTAGGAAAAGGCCGTGGGGAGAGGGAAATCTCCAGCTGAACTCTGTAACAATTTGACCTGATTGAGAAGCCTCCTGCCCAGAACTTGGGGGAGGGTGTGCATCTGGTGTGCAGACTTCATAGGCAGAAGGAAAGCCATATTTGCTTTTGCAGCTGGGAGGCAGGTAGCCTGGGGCAAGTTCTCAGCCCTGCTTGCCCACTCCCCGGAAACAGACTTGGTGCTGTTGAGGGGTGCACACCCTGAAGGGAGTGAGATTGGCCCTTCAGATTGCATGGGAACTGGATGAGGCCTGTGACTGCCAGCTTTCCCCCACTTCCATGACAACCTGCATGACACAATAGAGACAGTCATAATCCAAAGGAACATAACTCCATTGACCTGGGAACCTCACCCCCATCCCCCACAGCAGCTACAGCAAGACTTATCCAAGGAGAGTCTGAGATCAGACATGCCTAGCCCTGCCCCCTCCCAGTGGTCCTTCTCTACCCACCCTGGTAACTAAAGACAAAAGGCATATACTTTTGGGAGTTCTAGGGCCTCGCCCACTCGCTGTTCCTCCCCATACTACCACAGCTGATGTTCTCTGGAAAATGTCAGCTCCTGGCAGGAGACCAACCAGCACAAAAATAGTGCATTAAACCTCCAAAGCTAAGAGCTCTCACAGAGTCCCTTTCACCCCCTGCCACCTCCACTGGAACAGATGCTGGTACCTATGGTTAAGAGACCCAAAGATGGTTCACATCACAAGACTCTGCAGACAACCCTCAGTACCAGCCTGGAGCCTGGTAGACTTTCTGGGTGGCTAGATCCAGAAGAGAGACACCAATCACTACAGCTTGGTTCTTAGGAAGCCACATCCATGGTGAAAAGGGGGAGAGTACTACATCCAGAAACACCCCATGGGACAAAACAACCTGCACAATAGCTTTCAGCTGTAGACCCTCCCTCAGAACCTACCCAAATGAGAAGGAACCTGAAAACCAACTCTGGTAATATGACAAAACAAGATTCTTTAACACCTCCCCAACAATCACACTATCTTACCAGCAATGGACCCAAACCAAGAATAAATCCCTGATTTACCTTAAAAAGAATTAAAGTTCAGAATTATTAAAAAGAATTCAGGGAGGCACCTGAATCCTGGGCTTCAGAGAAGGTGAAGCCCAATGTAAGGAAATCCAAAAAATGATACAAGCGAAGGGAGAAATAGTCAATGACATGGATAGCATAAATAAAAACATTAAAAACTTCAGGAAACAGTGGACACACTTAATAGAAATGCAAAATGCTCTGGAAAGTCATCTCAGCAATAGAATTGAACAAGTAAAAGAAAGACATTCAGAGCTTGAAGATAAGGTCTTTGACTTAATACAACAAAGACAAAAAATAATAAGAAATTATGAACAAAGCCTCCAAGAAGTCTGAGATTATGTTAAATGGCCAAACCTAAGAATAATCAGTGCTCTTGAGGAATAAGGGAAATCTAAAAGTTTGGAAAACATATTTGGGGGAATAATGAAAGAAAACTTCCTCGACCTTGCTAGAGACCTAGACATCTAAATGCAAGAAGCAGAGAGAACACCTGGGAAATTCATAGCAAAAAGATAATTGCCTAGGCAAATTGTCATCAGGTTATCTAAAGTTAAGATGAAGGAAAGAGTCTTAAGAGCTGTGAGACAAAAGCACCAGGTAACCTATAAAGGAAAACTTGAGTTTGCTCCTTTCTGCCCGTGGACGCCGCCGAAGCAGCATCGTTAAAGTCTCTCTTCTCCCCGCGATCATGTCTAAGTCAGAGTCTCCTAAAGAGCCAGAACAGCTGAGGAAGCTCTTCATTGGAGGGTTGAGCTTTGAACCAACCGATGAGAGCCTCAGGAGCCATTTTGAGCAATGGGGAACGCTCACAGACTGTGTGGTAATGAGAGATCCAAACACCAAGCGCTCCAGGGGCTTTGGGTTCGTCACGTATGCAGCTGTGGAGAAGGTGGATGCAGCCATGAATGCAAGGCCACACAAAGTGGATGGAAGAGTTGTGGAACCAAAGAGAGCTGTCTCAAGAGAAGATTCTCAAAGACCAGGTGCCCACTTAACTGTGAAAAAAATATTCGTTGGTGGCATTAAAGAAGACACTGAAGAACATCACCTAAGAGATTATTTTGAACAGTATGGAAAAATTGAAGTGATTGAAATCATGACGGACAGAGGCGGTGGCAAGAAAAGGGGCTTTGCCTTTGTAACCTTTGACGACCATGACTCCGTGGATAAGACTGTCATTCAGAAATCCCATACTGTGAATGGCCACAACTGTGAAGTTAGGAAAGCCCTGTCAAAGCAAGAGATGGCTAGTGCTTCATCCAGCCAAAGAGGTCGAAGTGGTTCTGGAAACTTTGGTGGTGGGCGTGGAGGTGGTTTCGGTGGGAAGGACAACTTTGGTCGTAGAGGAAATTTCAGTGGTCATGGTGGCTTTGGTGGCAGCCGTGGTGGTGGTGGATATGGTGGCAGTGGGGATGGCTATAATGGATTTGGTAATGACGGAGGCAATTTTGGAGGTGGTGGAAGCTACAATGATTTTGGCAGTTACAACAATCAGTCTTCAAATTTTGGACCCATGAAGGGAGGAAACTTTGGAGGCAGAAGCTCTGGCCCCCTATGATGGTGGCGGCCAATACTTTGCCAAACCATGAAACCAAGGTGGCTATGGCGGTTCCAGTAGCAGCAGTAGCTATGGCAGTGGCAGAAGATTTTAATTAGGAAACAAAGCTTAGCAGGAGAGGAGAGCCAGAGAAGTGACAGGGAAGCTACAGGTTACAGCGGACTTGTGAACTCAGCCAAGCGCAGTGGTGGCAGGGCCTAGCTGCTACAAAGAAGACATGATTTAGACAAATATTCCTGTGTATGGGCAAAAAACTCGAGGACTGTATTTGTGACTAATTGTATAACAGGTTATTTTAGTTTCTGTTCTGTGGAAACTGTAAAGCATTCCAACAAAGGGTTTTAATGTGGATTTTTTCTTTTTCTTTTTTTTTTTGCACCCATGCTGTTAATTGCTAAATGTAATAGTCTGATCGTGACGCTGAATAAATGTCTTTTTTTTAATGTGCTGTGTAAAGTTAGTCTACTCTGAAGCCATCTTGGTAAATTTCCCCAACAGTGTGAAGTTAGAATTTCTTCAGGGTGATGCCAGGTTCTATTTGGAATTTATATACAACATGCTTGGGTGGAGAAGCCAATGTCTTCAGAAACCTTGGTGTAGTTGAACTAATAGTTACTGTTGTGACCTGAAGTTCATGATTAAAAGGAATTACCCAAGCAAAAATCATGGAATTATTGGTTATAAAGATGATTGTTGGCACATCCTATGCAATATATTTAAATTGAATAATGGTACCAGATAAAATTATAGATGAGAATGAAGCTTGTGTATCATCCATTATCATGTGTAATCAATAAACGATTTAAGTCTCTTGGAAAAAAAAATAAAGGAAAACTTATCAGATTAACAGATTTCTCAGCAGAAACCCTACAAGCCAGAAGGGATTGGAGTTGTATCTTCAGCTTCCTCTAACAAAACAATTATCAGCCAAGAATTTTGTATTCAGCAAAACTAAGTTTCATATGTGAAGGGAAGATAGTCTTTTTCAGACAAATAAATGCTGAGAGAATTTGCCATTAACAAGCCACCACTACAAGATCTACCAAAAAGAGCTCTAAATCTTGAAACAAATCCTGGAAACACATCGAAATAGAACCTTTCAAAGCATAAATTCCACAGGGTCTATAAAACAAAAATCTAATTAAAAAAACAAAAACAAAAAATCAAAGTATGTAGGCAACAAATAGCATGATGAATGGAATGGTACCTCACATCTCAATTTTAACATTGAATGTAAATGGCCTAAATGTTCCACATTTAAAACTGGAGCTCCCAAATTTATAAAACAATTCCTAGTAGACCTAAGAAATCAGCTAGACAGCAACAAAATAATAGTGGAGGATTTCAATACTCCACTGATAGCACTAGCTATCAGTTATCAAGACAGAAAGTCAGTAAAGAAACAATGGATTTAAACTATACCCTGGAACAAATGGACTTAACAGATATATACAAAACATTTCATCCAACAACTGTAGAATATACATTCTATTCAACAGCGCATGGAACTTTCTCTAAGATGGACCTTATGATAGGCCACAAAATGAGCCTCAATAAATTTAAGTAACTGAAATTATATCAAGCACTCTCTCAGACTACAGTGGAATAAAACTGGAAATCAACTCCAAAAGGAAACTTCAAAACCATGCAAATACATGGAAATTAAATAATCTGCTCCTGAATCATCACTGGGTCAAAAATGAACTCAAGATGGAAATTTAAAAATTCTTTGAACTGAACGACAATAGTGACACAACTATCAAACCTCTGAGGCACAGCAAAGGTGGTGCGAAGAGGAAAGTTCCTAGCCCTGAACACCTACATCAAAAAGTCTGTAAATGCACAAATGAACAATCTAAGGTCACACCTCAAGGAACTAGAGAGACAAAAACAAATCAAACCCAACCCAGCAGGAGAAAGGAAATAATCAAGATCAGAGCAGAACTAAACGAAGTTGAAACAAACAAACAAAACAATACAAAAGATAGATGGAACAAAAATCTGGTTCTTTGTAAAGAAAAATAAAATTAACAGACCATTACCAAGACTAACCATGAAAAGAGAGAAAATCCAAATAAGCCCAATAAGAAACAAAATGGGAGATATTACAACTGGCGCCACAGCAATACAAAAGATTATTCAAGGTGACTATGAACACCTCTACATGCATAAACTAGAAAAATCTAGAAAAGATGGATAAATGCCTGGAAAGGTACAACCCTCCTAGCTTAGTCAGGAAGAATTAAATACCCTGAGCAGACCAATATCAAGCAGCAAGATTGAAATGGTAATTTACAAATTCCCAAACAAAATAAGTCCAGGACCAGATGGATTCACAGCAGAATTCTACCAGACATTCAAAGAAGAATTTGTACTTTTCCTACTGACACAATTCCATTAGATAGAGAAAGCAGGGATCCTTCCTAAATCATTCTACGATGCCAGTATCACCTTAATACCAAAACCAGGAAAGGAAATAGCCAAAAAATAAAACTACAGACCAATATCCCTGATGAACATGGATGCTAAAATTCTTAACAAAATGGTAGCTAACTGAATCCAGTAACATATCAGAAAGATAATCCACCACGATCAAGTGGGTTTTATATCAGGGATGCTGGGATGGTTTAACAAACACAAGTTAATAAATGTGATACAACACATAAACAGAATTAAAAACAAAAATCACATTATCATCTCAATAGATGCAGAAAATGCATTCGACAAAATCCAACATCCCTTTATTAAACCTCTAAGCAAAATTGGCACACAAGGGACAGACCTCAATATAATAAAAACCATCTACAACATACACACAGCCAACATAATACTGAATGAGGAAAAGTTGAAAGCCTTCCCTCTGAGAACTGGAACAAGACAAGGATGCCCATTCTCACTACTCCTCTTCAACACAGTCCTGGAAGTCCTAGCCAGAGCAATCAGACAAGAGAAAGAAATAAAGGGCAGCAAAATTGAAAAAGAGGAAGTCAAACTGTTGTTTGCTGATAGTATGATTGTTTACCTAGGAAACCCTAAAGAATCCTCCAGAAAGCTCCAAGAACTGATAAAAGAATTCAGCAAAATTTCTAGACACAAATCAGTAGCTCTTCTATATACCAACAATGACCAAGCTGAGAATCAAATCAAGAACTCAACCCCTTTTACAATAGCTGCAAAATAAATAAATAAAACATTTAGGAATATACTTAACCAAGGAGATGAAAGACCTTTGTAAGGAAAACGACAAAACTGCTGAAATAAATTGTAGATGACACAAATGGAAATGTAGTCCATGATCATGGATGGGTAGAATCAATAAGTGAAAATAGCCATACTGCCAAAAGCAATCTAAAATTCAGTGCAATTCCCATCAGAATACCACCATCATTCTTCACACAATTAGAAAAAACAATTCTAAAATTCATATGGAACCCAAAAAGAACCCACATAGCCAAAGCAAGATTAAGTAAAAAGAACAAATCTGGAGGCATCATGTTACCTAATTTTAAACTATACTATAAGGCCATAGTCACCAAAACAGCATGGCACTGGTATAAAAATGGGCACATAGACCAACAGAACAAATTAAAGAACTCAGAAATAAACCCAAATACTTACAGCCAACTGATCTTCAACAAAGCAACAAAAACGTGAAGTGGGGAAAGGACAACCTTTCCAACAAATGGTGCTGGAATAATTGCCTAGCCATATGTTGGAGATTGGATCCTTATCACTCACTTCATATGAAAATCAACTCAAGATGGATTAAAGATTTAAATCTAAGACCTGAAACTATAAAAATTCTAGATGATAACATTGTAAAAACCCTTCTAGACATTGGCTTGGGCAAGGATTTCATGACCAAGAACCCAAAGCAAGTGCAATAAAAACAAAGATAAATAGCTGGGATCTAATTAAACTAAAGAACTTTTGCATGGCAAAAGGAACAGCCAGCAGAGTCAACAGACAACCCACAGAGTGGGAGAAAATCTTCAAAATCTGTACATCTGACAAAAGGCGAATATCCAGAATCTACAATGAACTCAAACAAATCAACAAGAAAAAAAGCAAACAATCCCATCAAAAAGTGGGCTAAGGATATGAATAGACAACTCTCAAAGGAAGATATATAAATGGCCACAAACATATGAAAAGATGCTCCCCATCACTAATAATCAGGGAAATGCAAATCAAAACCATAATGCAATACCACCTTACTTCTGCAAGAATGGCCATATTAAAAAAATAAAAAAATAGTAGATGTTGGCAATGGATGTGGTGAACAGTGAATTCTACACTGCTGTTGGGAATATAAACTAGTACAACCACTATGGAAAACAGTGTGGAGGTTTCTTAAAAAACTAAAAGTAGAACTATCATTTGATCCAGCAATCCCACCAATGGGGTACCCAGAGGGAAAGAAGTCATTATATGAAAAAGATACTTGCAGACACATATTTATAGCAGCACAACCTGCAATTGCAAAAACGTGGAACCAACCCAAATGCCCATCAATCAATGAGTGGATAAAAAAACTGTGGTGTATATATATTATGGAATACTACTCAGCCACAAAAAGGGTGAATTAATGGCATTTGCAGCAACCTGGATGAGATTGGAGACTATTATTCTAAGTGAAGTAACTCAGGAATGGGAAACCAAACATCGTATGTTCTCACTCAGAAGTGGGAGCTAAGCTATGAGGATACAAAGTCATAAGAATGACACAATGGATTTGGGGACTTAGGGGGAAATAGTGGGAAGGCAGTGAGGGATAAAAGACTACAAATAGGCTGCAGTGTATATTGCTTGGGTGATGGGTGCACCAAAATCTCACCAATCAACACTGAAGAACTTACTCAAGTAACCAAAAACCACCTGTCCCCCAATAACCTATGGAAATAAAAGTAAAAAATAAAAAATAATAATTATGTTTAAGGAAGTGACACCCGTTATCCATCCTGGCTTGCCTAAGGCCTTGAAGCAAAGTACTAAGTAATCTGTAATCACGAGTGATTTCTGGAAGAACAGCTCCCTTTTAAAGACTTGGTCCTAATCCCAGATTATTTTGTAGAGATAGTGTGTCATGTACAAGTGGAATAGCTGTCTCAGTGCAAATTCATCCACAATCCTCACTGGGGAAAAAATCCAGAGCAAAATGCCTTACTCAATAATATCATCGTAGTTGTATTTTGAGAACCTTTATTACCTATAACTGCAACTTTCAAAATTTAAAAAAAAATTTTCATAATTGTAATGTTTATTTGTATAAAAATTATCTTAAAAATTCCATTAAAAAGTTCAGTATAACAACTATTTACATAACATTTACATTGTATTAGTTATTATAAGTAATCTAGAGATGCTTTAAAGTATACAGGAGGTTGTGTGTAGGTTACATGCAAATATTATGCCATTTTATATCAGGGACTTGAGCATCTGAAGATTTTGGTATTCAGAGGAGTCCTGGAAGCAGTCCCCTGTGGATACATAGGGAAGACTATATATGAAAAACACCCATTGACTGAATAAAACAATTATGACTAACTCTGGGGGTGTAACAAGAGATGGGATTAGATTCTGGACACCTACATTGAATATGGGAAGAACGACGAGTTATAATGCTAAAATTCTAGTATTATTTGGGAAAGGGATAAAAATCCTCATGTAGGCTTTGCAGATGCCACTGCCACCTGGAGCCCTGTAGTACCAGCCATGGTCAAACCCACCGTGTTCTTCGACATTGCCGTCAAGGGCGAGCTCTTGGGCTGCGTCTCCTTCGAGCTATTTGCAGACAAGTTTCCACAGACAGCAGAAAACTTTCATGCTCTGGGCACTGGAGAGAAAGGATTTGGTTGTAAGGGTTCCTGCTTTCACAGAATTATTCCAGGGTGTATGTGTCAGGGTGGTGACTTCACGTGCCATAATGGCACTGGTGGCAAGTCCATGTATAGGGAGAAATGTGATGATGAGAACTTCATCCTAAAGCATACAGGTCCTGGCATCTTGTCCATGGCAAATGCTGGACCCAACACAAAGGGTTCCCAGTTTTTCATGTGCACTGCCAAGAACAAGTGGCTGGATGGCAAGCATGTGGCCTTTGGCAAGGTGAAAGAAGGCATGAATATTGTGGAGGCCATGGACTGCTTTGGGTCCCGGAATGGCAAAGCCAGCAGGAAGATCATCATTGCTGATTGTGGACAACTCGAATAAGTTTGACTAGTGTTTTATCTTAACCACCAGACCATTCCTTCTGTAGCTCAGGAGAGCGCCCTCTACCCCACTTGCTCGCAGTATCCTAGAATTTGTGCTCTTGCTGCAGTTCCCTTTGGGTTCCATGTTTTCCTTGTTCCCTTCCATGCCTAGCTGGATTGCAGAGTTGAGTTAAGTTTATGATTATGAATAAAGACTAAGTAACAAAAAAATGCTGGTGTAGGTAAATATGTGTGTTATGACAGACATGGAAATCAAGAAAAGACTTGAGGCTGGGCGTTGTGGCTTATGCCTATAATCCCAGCACTTTGGGAGACCAAGTTGGGAGGATTGCTTGAGCCCAAGAGTTTGAGACCAGCCTAGGCAACATAGTGAGACCCCACCTCTACAAAAAAAGTATACACACACACACACATATATATATACATATATATGTATAATTTTGCTTGTGTGTGTGTGTGTGTATATATATATATATATATATATATATATATATATTTTTTTTTTTTTTTTTTTTTTTGAGACAGGGTCTCACTCTGTTGCCCAGACTGGAGTGCAGTGGCATGATTTTGGCTTAACGCAACCTCTGCCTCCCAGGCTCAAGTGATTCTCCCACCTCAGCCTCCTGAGTAGCTGGGATTGCAGGCATGCACAATCACCACCTGGCTAATTTTTGTATTTTTAGCAGAGATGGGGTTTCGCCTTGTCAGCCAGGCTGGTCTTGAACTCCTGACCTCAAATGATCCACCTGCTTTGGCCTCCCAAAGCACTGGGATTACAGGTGTAAGCCACTGCAACAGGCCTATATATATGCAATTTTGCTTATACATATATATAAGCAAAAATGGACAGCACTTTAAGAAGAAATTGGTAATTTATAATCACATTGGAAGATTTTTACATTTCTCTCTTGGTAATTAATAGAGATCAATCAGATCAAAACATTGGTAAGTGTATAGAAGATTTGAATAATACAATTAGTGAGCTTGATATAACAGGTATATAAAGACCCCTGTGCTCACTCTGGTCATCCCCTCTTCACCCATCCATTATAATAGTCATTTGGTGGGAAAGAAATTGTAAGTATGACACAAAATCCAGAACACATAAAAGAAACAAAATTATAAATCTGGTTACATAAAGACTAACACTTTCTCCATGGCTGAAAATACTACCAACCTAGTCAAAATCCAAATAACAAACAGTAGGATATTTACAACATAAACAGCAGACAGAGGGATCCTTTCTTCAATGGCACTTCTACAAACTAATAAAGACTCCAATGTAATACAGACCAAAAACATGCACATAATTCACAGAAAAGCACATCCAAGTGGTTCTTAAATCACATAAGGATGGGCATGGTGGCTCACGCTTGTAATCCCAGCACTTTGGGAGGCCAAAGTGGGCAGATAACATGTCAGGAGTTTGAGACCAGCCTGGTCAACATGGCTAAACCCAGTCTCTACTAAAAATACAAAAATTAGCTGGGCATGGTGGCAGGTGACTGTAATCCCAGCTACTCGGGAGGCTGAGGCAGGAGAATTGCTTGACCCCAGAAGGCGGAAGTTGGTAGCAGTGAGCTGAGATTGCACCACTGTACTCCAGTCAGGGTGACAAAGTGAGAGTCTGTATCAAAAAAAAAAAAAAAAAAAAAAAAAATATATATATATATATATATATATATTTGAGAAGATACTCAGTGGCACTAAGAAAAGAAATACAAATTTATTTTCAGGCAGGGTCTCACTCTGTCACCTGGGCTGGAGTGCAGCGGCTCAATCATAGCCACTGCAGCCTCAACCTCCTGGGCTCAAGCTGTTCTTCCACCTCAGCCTCCTGAGTAGCTGGGACTGTAGTTGGGTGCCACTACACCAGGGTAATTTTTTTTGTAGAGACAGGGTCTTGCCATGTTGCCTAGGTTGGTCTCAAATTCTTGGGCTCAAGCAATCTTCCCATCTCAGCTTCCCAAACAGCTGGGATTACAGGTGTGAGCCACTGGGCCCAGCCAGTACTACGTGTAAAATTTGTGTTACCACCACTATAATTAAGTACAGAATAGTTCTTTCATCCCCAAAACTCCCTTGTGCTATTCCTTTTTATTTCCATTCTCCTTCTAGTCCTAACCCGTGGCAACCACTGATCTCTTCTCCGTCACTATTGCTTTGTCTTTCTTAGTTTGACCCTCGTTGTTTTGGATTCTAAAAAATCATGTACATGTATTATCAATTAAACACTAAATATATTTTGTTATTCATTGCCCAAACACTACCTCTTCGCTGAAGTATTTCCTGATTCCCTCAACTGGATAATTTCTCCTTCTCTGGGAAATCCCCTGTCCTTCATTTTGATCTCTTATGGCACATATTATAGCCTGTCTTGTGTTATACTTGTGGACATGTTCTAAATCCTTCCCCCTGAATTTTTAGCTTGAGAGCAGAAACTATGTTGACCATGTTTCTTTGACGTCTGGGACCCAGGAAGGACTGCCCCATCCAGGGTTAGCTAATTCCTGGAGATAACACACAATTTTCCTGCAAGCTCATTTAAAAAAATTATTTATTTATTTATTTATTTCTGTAGGTTTTTGAGGGAACAGGTGGTATTTGGTTACCTGAGCAAGTTCTTTAGTGGAGATTTGTGAGATTTTGGTGCATTCATCACCCAAGCAGTACACACTAAACCCAATTTATAGTCTTTTATTTCTCACCCCCATCCCACCCTTCTCCTCGAGTCCCTGAAGTCCAATGTATCATTCTTACGCCTTTGCATCCTCATAGATTAGCTCCCACTTATAAGCGAGAACATATCATGTTTGCTTTTCCATTCCTGAGTTACTTCACTTAGGATAATGATCTCCAATTCCATCTAGGTTGCTGTGAATGCCATTATTTCATTTTTTCAATGGCCGAGTAATATTCCATCATATTTATATCACAGTTTTTTTATCCACTCATTGATTGATGGGCATTTGGGCTGTTTCCATATTTCCTTTTGATATGCAAACCAACCAATCCCGCGTCCATAGCCCCACCAGATCTGAAGTCCAGGCCGCTAATCCCCTGCCCTAAATTGCCCGAGGGCCAGGTGCTGGACAAACCACCTCTAAAGCCCAGAGCTTGCCAAAATTATTCAAATTTCTCATTCCTAGACCTGTTGAACTGCTTACCCTGCCCTGCCCGTTCCTTTCTGAGACAACCACAACACCGGCTGTTAACTGTGTTTCTTCCTGACAGACCCTGGTGCTTCCCACGGGACCCTGGGTGTTGGGTGCACTTCCTCCACTTGGGAACTATCTTTTGAATGGCAGTTGTCTCCCTATCTGCTGGTCTTACTATGCCTAAATAAATCCCAGGTACATTTTATTTTTTTAAATTATTGTTATTATTTGTTGAGATGGAGGCTCGCTCTGTCACCCAGGCTGGAGTGCAGTGGCACTATCTCCACTCACTGCAAACTCCGCCTCCCAGGTTCAAGTGATTCTCTTGCCTCAGTCTCCTGAGTATCTGAGATTACAGGCACCTGCCACCATACCCAGATAATTTCTGTACTTTTAGTAGAGACAGGGTTTCACCATGTTGGTCAGGCTGGTCTCGAACTCCTGACCTCAGGTGATCCACCCGCCTCTGCCTCCCAAAGTGCTGGGATTACAGGCATGAGCCACCTCACCTGGCCAATCCCAGGTACATTTTAAAACAGACCCTGCCCTACTGATCTTTCTATTCCTAACTGTGCCTAACACTATTCCTTGCATGCAGTGGGGTTTCTGTAACTATTTGGTGAATCAATTCTAATTGAATTGTTTGACCCCATATGCCAGCAAATTTCATTTTGCCTTGTTGATTATTAGCAAGCTGCTCTCACTCCTTCTGACAGATTTCCATGGTGCAGCATCCTCCACAATGCTTTCTTCACACCTTGCCCTAGAGCAGTAACGAGCTCGAGATGTTAAGTGCGCATAGCATTTTTCTCCCTGGCCTGTGTCACTACAAAAAGCCCTGTTCTGTGAAATATGTGGTGGAGCTGGCTTCTCGGTAGCCTGGCAGCCCTCGCTTAGCCTTGCCTTTCTGGAGAAAGTTTCCTGATGTCTGACACTTGCAACCTGAAGGGAGGGATATTGAGATCGTCTGAGGATGGATGCCAACAAAGACCTCTTTGTGCTGCAGCCAGTGTAGTTCCGTGTCTGGCTTTGGAGTGATGAGGGCTGGGACCTCTTCTCACCTGGGCACGTCACTGCTGCAGGAAGACGTCTGTCTGAGCTTGGGTCCCAAGCATGGAATAAAGGGCATGGCCTAGCTGGTGGAGGCAGCAGCCTGCATGTGACACTTTTACAAATCAGGTTCAGAGAAACTCATTGTAACTGGTTAGATGGAGGAGTCTGGACTGTTGAAGTGTGGGTTTGCAATGGTATGATTTATTTTCCCCAACTGCTGCTTTCATTTATACAGTGTAGACCCGCTGTCCCGCTGCTTCACATCCCCTAATGCTTCCCTGGATGGGTGCCATGCCTCCCCTGTCACTTTTGGACATTCACACAATCTCATTCCAGCATTTAAGGCTTGGGCCTGTTCACCTTTCCAAAATTCAGTCTTATGCACAATGCAATGCTGTGTCCTCCCTCCTCCTGGGCTGGTGAGAGTGTTGGCTCCCAGCTGCCTGGAGAACAGAAGGACAGTGTAGTCTGCTCCTGTAACGCTCCCTCCTTTTCTCTCTCCTAGATGGGGCCAGGGGCCAGGAAGGAGGGGTAGAGGCAGAGCTTTCCTTACCTGTCCAGCCCTCACCAGTTGCTTCCTCGGGGGCAATGTTCAGCTTCACCTCGGTTTCCTCCAAAATGAGGACCCCCCCCACCACAAGGTGGGCAGCACAGTCTCCCTTTGGGGGCTTGTCCTCCTCTGGTTTGGGTGTCCTACTAGCCAGCTCTGTGGCTGTCCTGGAACTCCTGGTTCTTTTTTTTTTCGAGACGGGGGCCTCACTCTGTTGTACAGCCTGGAGTGTACTGGCATGATCATAGCGCACTGCAGCCTCAGCCTCTTGGTCTCAAGTGATCCTTTCACCTCAGCCTTTGATGTGGGACTACAGGCATGCACCACCACATGGTAGAGATGGGGTCTCACTATGTTGCCCATGCTGGTATTGAACTCCTGGCATCAAGTGATCCTCCCCCCTCGGCCTTCCAAAGTGCTGAAATTGCAAGTGTGAGCCACCGCACCCAGCCACCACAAGCGTCTTCGTGTACAACTGCAGGAATCCCCGGGGTCCTCCTTATAGAGAACTAGAGAGGGTGCGAGTGGTCCCATCTTCTTTATAGGCACTCTGTGCTACAATCCCTTCAGGTCCGCTGGCCACTCTAGTGAGCCTCTCACTTTCAGAAATCTTTAGTTTTCTGAAAACAGCGTCAGTATGTGTTGTGGGGTGTGTTCCCCAAAAAGATACGTGGAAGTCCTGACTCGCAATACCTTACGCCTTGCCTTTCTTGGAATTGGGTTGTTGCAGATGTAATGAGTTAAGGTGAGGTCATCCTGGAGTAGTGTGGGGCCCTAATCTAACATGACTAGTGTCCTTGGAAAAGAGGAGAAGAGACACAGAGACAGAGACACACAGGGACAAAATGACCGTGAGATAATGGAGGCAGAGGTCAGAATATTGCAACTGCAAGTCAAGGAATGCCAGACCACATTCCTGCAAACCACGAGGAGCTAGGAAGAAGCAAGGAAAGATTCCTAGAGGTTCCAGAGGGAGCATGGCTTCACCACACCTTGATTTTAGACTTCTGGCCTCTAGAACTGTGTGACAAGGAGTCTCTGTTGTTTAAGCCACCTGTGTGTGGCACTTTGCTATAGCATCCCTAGGAAGCTAATGCAGCTCCTCTGCTTGCCAGCCTCAAAAGGTCAAGGAACATGTGCCAAGCACACTCCTTTTGGCCCCTATAGGTGGAAGAGAAGGACTGAAATGCCATGCACCATGGTCCTGTTTCCAGAATGTTCTCTGAAGAGTTTTTCAGCACCCCTACTCCAATAGGTGGTGTAGCTCAGTCATCTGGTGGGGATGAGAGGTCAGTCCTTCCTTCTTGCAGGCCTCACCAACATTTCCTAGTGGTTCCCCTGGAGTTCCCCTCACTACTCTTCTGGGCAGGGAAATTCTTCATCCCCACTGCAGTGTTCCAAAGACCAGGGACCCTCCTTCCTGTCCTCGAGCCTCCTTCTTTGGGCTGTGTTGGTGGTAGGCAGGCTGGGTCTGGCTCCTCTTAGCTTGCCCCATGTGACGTGGTTGGCAGCCCTCCGGATATAGGATGTGAGGTCCTAATTGTGGTTTTTCTTTCTTGCCCTCACCCTGGGTAACTAGAAGAGCCCCGTTCAACACCTTGTCCCTTCATTTAGGACACACCCACTGCCTTAAAAGCAGTCCAAAGCGGCTGTGCCCTGAGTCTGACTGCTTCTGGGTCTCAAAGGTGAGAGGGCAGAGGGCAGCAGGCAGAGTCGGCTTCCTCTTCCAGGAAGGCTGGTTTTCAGGATTCAGGTTGCTCCAGGAAGAAGCTCACCAAGACTTTGGGCTCCTTCTAGAGAGGGCTGGATCTCAGACAATCCCTGAGGGTCAAGAGACTGGAAGTGGAAACCTCACTGTTTCTTTCCCGGAGTCAGTTTTGGAGGGGGGAATCTTACTCTTGTCTCTTGTGAGCATCTAGAGCAGAAATGAAAGTGGAAGAGTCACAATTCCATGTGAGTCCTGAGATGGGTGAGGAGATGAGGAGTCAGCCTTGAGCCTCACCTTGGTCCTAATGAAGAGGTAGGGAAATATCCTCCATGGAACCACAGCTTCCCGCCCTTGCCCTCCACAAGTTCCTCTCTGAGGGGCTGCCCATTTTTCACGGAGTGGGGCTAATGGTTTGAGGCCCCTAGATAGCTCTGTGTCCAAGCTCACTATGAAGACTACGGACACAAACATCTGATTTCCTGCAAGGGCTTGAGCAGGCCACACTGGCTGCATGGGAGTAAAGAAAAATCTCGAGTTTCTTCAAGGGAAATTCTGGGCACCCAGCTAGCCTGGAAAGTAGACGAGCAACTTGATAAGCAAGAAGGCAATGGTAGCCTAAAACAATAGCCAAGAAATGAGAGGCAGGAGATGTTTTGTTCCTTATAGAAACCAAAGATAACGTCTTAGCATATGCCCCTGAACTGTTTTTCAGAAACCTGGACCTCCACTGAGTGGATCCACTGGCACTAAGACCTTTGTCCGGGAAGTTCTTCCTGAGGGGCCTGGAGGAGGTCCTGCCCCTGGGCCAGAGCTAACATTCTTGTCTGCTGACCCCAGAGTTTTAGACAAAGCTTTTCCTCCCTGACAAAAGACTTCTTGCACATTCTAAGAAATGCTCTTTAGGTGATTTCATCCTTATGTGAACATCATAGAGTGCATTTATATAAACCTGGAGAGCAGAACCTACTACACACAGAAGCTATTTCATACAACCTATCAGAAAGTCTTTAAATTCACCTATAATCTATGGCCCCCCCAACTTCAAGATGTCCCACTTTTTTTTTTTTTGAGATGGAATTTCACTCTTGTTACCCAGGCTGAGTGCAATGGTGCAATCTTGGCTTACTGCAACCTCCACCACCTGGGTTCAGGCAATTCTCCTGCCTCAGCCTCCTGAGTAGCTGGGATTACAGGCACGTGCCACCATGCCCAGCTAAGTTTTTGTATTTTTAGTAGAGATGGGGTTTCACCATATTGACCAGGATGGTCTCGATCTCTTGACCTTGTGATCCACCTGCCTCGGCCTCCCAAAGTGCTGGGATCACAGGCGTCCCATCTTTTAAGCTCAAATAAATGTATAGCTTCCAAGTCTTGATTGATGATCATACTTGTAACCTCTGCCTGTTCACTTTTAAAAACCCTTACCTCGAAGCTAGCTGGGCACAGTGGCTCACACCTGTAATCTCAGCACTTTGGGAGGCCAAGGAGAGTGGATCACTTGAAGTCAGGAGTTCAAGACCAGCCTGGCCAACATGGTGAAACCCTGTCTCTACTAAAAATACAAAAATTAGCTGGGTGTGGTGGTGTGTGTCTGTAATCCCAGCTGCTCCTGAGGCTGAGGTGGGAGAATTGCTTGAACCTGGGAGACGGAGGTTGCAGTGAGCTGAGATTGTGCCATTGCACTCCAGCCTGGGCAACAGAGCGAGAGACCATCTCAAAAACACAAAAACTAAAACTAAACAAACAAATGAACCAAAAACCCTTACCTCTAAGCTATTGGGGAGTTTGGGTCTTAAGCCTGAGCTGCCGAACTCTCCTTGATTGGCACTCTGCAGTAAACACCTCGCTTTCTTTCGCTGCAGACCCAATGTCAGTGTTTGCCTTTGCTGCACAGAGCAGTCAGGTCCAAGTTTGGTTTGGTAACAATATCTGGAGACTGTCTGGGCACAATCGATGTCTTTGCTTGCCTCTGCCATTGGCAAAGAACCAATGTTTTCCCAGACCACCTGGAGCAATGGACCATGTGGTGCCTGAGCTCTAGAATTGGAGAGCTGCTAGTCGTCAGCGGGGCTCTGGGAATGGGCTTCCCGCACCAAGCTCTCTGGTGCCATGTGGTGTCCCGGTCCTGGCAGACTCCCTTCTCCTTTTCTAGTGTGTCTCATTTCTGACCAGCTTCCCAACCTTCTCTTTTTGTCTACACCAAATGTGGAGGAAGCTCATCAGATGGGCAGAATTCTTCATTCCAGACCTGCTCGAGGGTTGCCAGCCAGACTGTGGGTGGGATGCCCTTGGTCACACGTGTAGCTCTGTTCTGATTATAGACCTCCCTGGGCAAAAAGCAGCAATCGTTGGCCCCTCCCTGAGCTGAGGCCATGGGCAGGCGGGATGAGCTCAGCAGCTTCACAGTAGACTGTCCAATTTAAGGATTTTTCTTTGCAGATGAGGAAGGAGACCCCCTCCTCCTGAGCTTTTAAGACCATTTCCCCTTTAACCTTCTACATTGCATCTCAAAAGGAGAAGTTAAAAGTCGGCCAGAGGAGGGACCCGTTGGTTCCACACCAGTTAGGTCTGAAGGATTAAACCCACCGCTAACCGCAATGCTCTCTGTAGATCACGGATATGATATGGAGGAATTTTCCCCAGAAGGTACTGTTCTTGCTTAATCACGACTAGACCCCCCACCTAAGTCACGTCCCCCACGCTCTCAACCCTCTCACATGTGCACCTCTTAGACTGTGAGCCTTTAAAAGGGCCAGGGTTTTCTTTGTCGGGGAGCTTGGTTGTTGAAGCATCTATGCCTGCCACAGCTCCCGGCCGAATAAAATTACCACTTCCTTCCCTGTTCGGTGTTCGAGAGGTTTGTTTGCGGCTGCTCCTGCTTCACAGTGATTCCTCCATCCCTCCCTACCTTCTCCTTTTCTTTCTCAATCAGCCTTGGGTAGGCTAAGGCTATAATTTTCCTCAGTGTAAATTCCTCTGGGACAAGAGTCATCAATGAGCACTGGAGAAGCAGAGGGAGGGGCTGGAAGTTGGGAGAAAGGGCAGGTGACCAATCCAGCTCTTTTTGTCCTACCTGGAGAGGTGAGACCATGGGCACTTTCATGATGACAAGGTCCCAGAAATCCTCCTCCCATCCATGCTCAATGAGGGGAGTGACTTAATGATGTCTGCCAAAGGTGATGTGTGGAAGCCAGCACTCAGGTCATCTCCTTGGCTTGGCTCCAGGGCTCCCAGCCCCTTCTCCCACCCTTCTGAACAAAGGTACAATGTCAACAAATCTAGCAGTGCTGTGTCTGACAGTAAGGCTACCTGTAGACCTGGACACAGGAGAAGCAATGGCTCTCCCTGGCTTGGATTAACCCAGATATGAAAGTGCTGGCGTGTGTCTAGCTCCAATACTTAGGAGGGAGACATAAAATCTGTCCCCAAGGAGCTTTCAACCAAATTGAGATATCAGTCATCTCTAAAGTGCCATCATATGTTGCTTAATGATGGGGCTACATTCAGAGAAGTGCATCTTTAGGAGATTTCATTGTTATGTGAACATCACAGAGCACACTTACACAAACCTGGTGTAAGTGGAGATCGCAGAGCGCACTCCACACAGAAGCTATTTGATATAGCTTATTCCTCCTAGGCTACAATCCTGTACAGCATGTCACTGTGCAGAATACTGTAAGCAATTGTAACACAATGGTATTTGTGTATCTAAACACAGTTAACATAGAATAGGCACAGTAAAAATATCGTATTATGATCTTATGGATCACCATCGTATATGTGGGCTGGCACTGACCGAACATCATTACGTGGTGCATGACTGCTGAATAAGGCAGGCAGTTACAAATCAGTCCTGAATGATCTGCATTGGACCCTACATGCTACTGCTAATCCCAGGATATGACAGTGCAGGCTTCCTAGAAGTTAGTGAACAGGCAATTCTCACTAGGGATGAGGGAGGAGGTAGGATTAGTATTAGAAATACTTGGAGCTTATAACAATTACAGACGTTTCTGTCCCTTCCCCTGAGATTCTGACAGTTCCTCCAGGGAGATGGGTGAATTTATTTTGAAAAGGTTCTCTAGGGGATTCTAATTCTCGTGCCTGCTTCACACAGATGTCTCTAAGAACTGCTGTGCTACACTTGTGGTCTCCGAGAACTGCTGTGCTACACTTGTGGTCTCTGAGAACTGCTGTGCTACACTTGTGGTCTCCGAGCCTTTTTGATGATGTTTAGAGTATGTACCTTTGATATTTGGGTATTTGTTTAAAATACCCAAACGCCCAGCTGGGCATGGCAGCTCACACCTGTAATCCCAACATTTAGAGAGGCAGAGGTGGATGGATTGCTTGAGCCCAGGAGTTCGAGACCAGTCTGGGCAACATAGCGAGACCCTGTCCCTACAAAAATAAAAACAAAATTAGCTGTGTGTGTTGGTGTGCACTTATAGCCCAGATACTTAGGAGGCTGAGGCAGGAGGATCACTTGACCCCAGGTGGTCAAGGCTGCAGTGAGCCATGCTTGTGTCACTACACTCAGCCTGGGCAACAGAGCAAGACCCTGTTTCAAAACAAAACAAAACAAACAAAACCGAAACAAAAACAACTCTCATATACTTCTGTATTCATATATTAGTCATCATAAAGGAAGCACAAACATATAGTGCAACAGCAGCAAGCTTAAAAATAAATAGAAATGGAACTTCTAATATTTTCTTATTGACTTCTAACAAATCACCTGGCTCCCTCCCTAGGGTGTACGCCACCTTTGGGAATCACTCTTCTCGGTTCATATATGTATCCCTCATGCCTACTTCAGTGTCTGGCAGGCAGTAGGTGTTCAATAAATAATTTTGTGGGATGGATGAATAACAAATGCATGCGTTAGGGCTAGATCTTTAAGAACATGAATATTTTGAAAAATTGAGAGTGGGAGATGGAACAAGCTGAGATTCTCCCTCATCATTTCCCATTATGATGCATTGACTTTTCTTAACGGTAACAGGAAGATTAGATCTTGCAGGAGGACATTAAGTCTGAGTAATGATGGATTGCTTAGTTAATTAAATTGAATGTATTTATTTATCACTCAT
Organism: Callithrix jacchus; assembly: GCF_049354715.1. Lineage (NCBI taxonomy): Eukaryota > Metazoa > Chordata > Mammalia > Primates > Cebidae > Callithrix > Callithrix jacchus. The sequence continues at coordinate 39,446,360 of NC_133514.1, forward strand.
TTCCATTAGCATAGCAGCCCAATATCCCACATTCTGATTGCTTGATCTCCCGGCCAGGCCAATCCACACTGTGAGATCCCATCAGCCAGACAGGGATGTGCTCCCGGGGAAGGGATTCAGTGAGGAGTCTCCCAGGAGACAAAAGCCCTAAATCTCAGTTCTTAGTTAATTAGGTGCTCTGTAAAACAGGCTGGACAGGCTGAAAGAAAAGGATTATTACAGGCTCCTAATGGCTGGGAATTGATTTATTAGTGTGGCATCACATTTGCATGTGAGGTGGAAAGCTGGTGACAGTGGAGAGGGGAGTTTTGCAGGCAGAAGGATAGAGTGTTCAGGGCTGCTGGGGTACGCTCTCCGGGGATTTTTTTTTCTTTTGAGATGGAGTCCTGCTGTGTTGCCCAGGCTGGAGTGCAGTGGTGTGATCTTGGCTCACTGCAACCTCTGCCTCCCAGGTTCAAGCGATTCTCTTGCCTCAGCCTTTTGAGTAGCTGGGATTACAGGCACACCACCATGCCCAGCTTATTTTTGCATTTTTAGTAGAGATTGGGTTTCCCCCTGTTGGCCAGGCTGGTCTCAAACTGCTGACCTCAGGTGATCTGCCGGCCCCTCTCCCAGAGTGCTTGGATTACAGGCATGAGCTACCATGCCCGGCCATCCAGGGAGTCTCAAAAACATTTCTTTTCCCATCCATGCCAGGAGCCTTCCTTGGGGAGGAATGAGGGAGGCACTCTTCTTCCAAGCAAGAGGCCACTCTCAAAGACGGCTTCCTCCTTTGTCAGTAAAATACTAGGACAGTCCAGGCTCCTGCCCTCATTTTGTATATAACAATATAGAGTGAATACCCCAAATCTCAAATTTTGAAATCTAAAATGCTCCAAAATTCAAAGCTTTTTGAGAGTCGACATCATGCTCAAAGAAAAGGCTCATTGGAGTTATATTAGTTCGTTTTCATGCTGCTCATAAAGACATACCCAAGACTGGGTTATACATATGTATATATTTTAAAGGGAGTCTTGTTCTGTCTCCCAGGCTGGAGTGCAGTGGCACAATCTCAGCTCACTGCAGCCTTCACCTCCTGGATTCAAGTGATTACCCTGCCTCAGCCTCCTGAGTAGCTGAGATTACAGGCAGCCACCACCGCATCTGACTAATTTTTGTATTTTAGTAGAGACGGGGTTTCACCATATTGGTCAGGCTGGTCTTGAACTCCTGATTTCAGATGATCTGCCCCTGTGGCCTTCCAAAGTGCTGGGATTACAGGTGTGAGCCCCTGTGCCTGGCCTGGGTAATTTATAAAGAAAAAGAGGTTTAATAGACTCACAGTTCCGTGTGGCTATGCCTCACAATAGTAATAGAAGGCAAAAGACACATCTTACATGGCAGCGGGGAAGGGAGAATGAGAACCAGACAAAAGAGGTTTCCCCTTCTAAAACCATCAGATCTCGTGAGACTTATTCACTACGACGAGAACAGTATGGGGGAAACTGCCCCCATGATTTAATTATCTCTCATCAGGTTCCTCCCACAACACATGGGAATTATGGGAGCTACAATTCAAGATGAAATTTGGGTGGGGACACAGCCAAACCATATCAGGAACATTTCAAATTTTTGGATTTGGGAGGCTGAATTAGTATAATGCAACTATCCCGAAATCTGGAAAAAAAAAAAAACCAAAACCAAAACACTTCTGTTCTTAAGCATTTCAGATAATGGATACTCAACCTGTAGTGACACCTCTATGATGTTTACTTACAGCACAGGTGCCAGTCTGTTCTTAAAATGCTTCACACACATGTTGACTATTGAAAGCTTTACAGCAACATTGGGGGAAGGTGCTAGGAGTTTCTTTGTTTTACCGCTGGGGAAACTGAGACACACAGTGACTAAGTAACTTGCCCAAGCTAGTTAGTGGCAGTTCTAGGATTCAAACCCCAGCAGTCTGGCCCCAACAACCTGCCCTTAACCAAGATATCACTGATGAGTGAGCAGAAATTCCCCTCACTTAAATGACCGGGTTTGCCTTTGACTTAGTTCAGAGCCCAGTTTCTGCTGATCTTCTCATTTCCTTTCTCCTCAGAACTCTGGTATCCTAGGCCACCCCGCCCCCCAATTCTCTAAATTAAATTGTACTTAGATCCCTAATTCACACTAAAGTGTAAATGACTATGAATCCCTTAAAGAGCTAGCCTCTCTGGGAAAACAGGTAAGCAGCATCCAGAATATTAAAGGGAGGGATGAAGCTTCAAAGGTGGAATCTGAAGCAGCTCCTGGGGTGTCTGTGGGGTGGTGTTCGGAGGCTCAGGGTCAGAGTACACACACTGGCAGGCAGGCAAGTGCTTTTTCCTCTGGGGGCACAGCCTCCCAGATGCTGGAGTGGAATGCAGCCTGGGCCTTCCACCTCTCTCCTTGGTGGTCTCCGTTGGAACCCCGGGGGGAGCATCATGGAACAGAGCAGCTGCCAGCCACCAGCGACACCGTTGTTAGAAAGCCGGGCACGAAGTTTATAGCATATTTCACAGTTTTGAAAGTGTTTGTTTGATACAAATCTTCTCAAACGACTTGCCCTTGTGGGGCAGGTTGGCTTTGTCCTCATGCCAATACCACAGCCGTCTTGGACATGTGGAAGTTTGAATGGCAGTCCCTGCAGCTGGGATTCAGGGCTGGGATGGGGTGCCCTGGTGACAGCCACGGCCTCTTGGAAGGCTGGGGACAGAAATAGAGACCCTGAGTGGACACAATCAGTCAGGATCCTTGTCAGGTGTCGTTACACAGGTGGCCTGCAGAGAAGGGGCTTTTGATGGGGTCCCGGGGAACCTAGGGTGGCAGGCAGGGATCACAGAGAGTTCTGAGGCTCTGTCCACAAGGGATGCAGGTTCTGTGACTCATGTGTGGCCTTTATGAGCTGTGACCAATGGCTCAAGGCCCGGGCTGGCAGCCGTGAGCCTTCATCTTAGGCAGGAATTCTAATTAAACTGGGGCTCCTGGTCTCATTTACAAAGAGCTCAGCCCCAGACTCTGCTTTTCGGGGCCCCAACCAGCTGGACATATTCCTTCATGCAACCTGCAGTGATATGTGGCTTAGGGAATACCTGCTTCACACCGCTGTGGGCTGCAGGGGGCTGGAGCCGTGTGCTGATGCTGGGGTGGGCCCTGAGCTTTGACTCAAACAGATGTTTAGAGAAAACTGTTGCTGGCTTTTGGGATCATGCAGGGGTTTGGCTTGCAGGTGCTGTCCCTGCTATCTGTGCTGCTGTTTTCTACCTATGGTCATCTCTTTTCTTCACATTGAATGCGGTTGGTTTAGATGTTCAGGGATTCAGGGAAATTCAGAGTGGTGGAAGCCTCTTATCCAAGCTTCAGCAAAGGACCAACGGGAGGGGTTTCATTCAGCAGTGCCGGACTGAGCACCCGGTGGACTGTGAGTTTCAAGCAGCCTGGTCCCTGACCCATGAGAGCCAGATGAGGAACAGGGTGCTTTCTAGAGAGCTGCCTGAGGGATGGGTAGAATCTGCATAGGCAGAGAGGAAACCTGAGTGACATGGACATAGCTGCTTTGGAAATATTAAATCATATTGGAGGGACGGGTGAGGTAGCTCACGCCTGTAAGTAATCCCAGAGCTCTGGGAGGTTGAGGTGGGAGGATCGCCTAAGACCAAGAGTTGAAGACTATCCTGGGCAACATAGGGAGACCCCATCTCTCCAAAAAAAAAGAAAAAGAAGAAAAAAAGAAAGTTGGACATGGCAGTGCTACCTTTAGTCCCAGCTATCAGGGAGGCTGAGGTGGGAGGATCGCTCAAGCCCAGGAGGTGGAGGCTGCAGTGAGCTGCGATGGCACCTCTGCACTCCAGCCTGGGTAGTAGAGCAAGACTCCAACTCTAAAATAAAATAAAAAATAATAAAGAAATTTAAAGTAAATTAGGTGGTTTATCTGCACATCAGTCATCCTTAATTCTGCTAATTCCCAAAGCAAATAACTTAAACAACCTGCTCCTCTTCCACATTCAGCATTCAGGCTATCCTGTGGCTACTTATTTTCCACTTTAAATTATGTTCATTTCAGTCTAATTTCAGCAGCATAAAATGAGGACGTGTGTGGATGTGGCCAGCGGAGGCTGTGACGGGGCTTTGACTGAAGTTGTGTCGACAAATGTATGACTGTAGTTGCTCTGTCCCTGCCTTCTCCCCAGGGCCTTCTGTCCTTGTCACAGCCTCCCACCACCCCAACTCAGCCCAGGCCTGGGTCCCCAATTACAGGCTGTTTAGTGAACAAAGAGCTCAGTGAAAAGAAAGCAGAAGGCCTGGGATGAGAGAAAATCTCCGAGGGGGACCTGATGCAGCCTTGGGGAAATAGAAGCTGCCTAGCTTCTTGGGGTCTGCACAAGCTAAGGCCTGGGCTCCTGGCAGACTTTTCTGCTAGCCCAGAAGACACCCACACACCCAAACCACTGGGAATGTGGCTTGCTGACCTTGGCAGGAAGAAGGGCTGAGTCGGCCTTTTGCGTAACATAAATACTCAGCACAGCTGCCTGCGACCTGCCCACTTCTTGTCAAATCCAAGAAGGAAGGGACCTGCTTGCCAAACCCTTTTTTCCCACTGGACCTCAGACCCTAAGGAACTTGGAGTCTCCTCAAGTGAGTGAGTCGGGCTCTTCACCCTCCCAGAACTGGCTGTTGATGGAAGAAACCCCCTGTAGGAAGGACGGTAAGAAAATTCAAGGAGCTGCCTGTTGTTTGGAAAATAAAAGGTCTGCTGTGATCAAGCATTCTTGGGAAGCTCCCTATAAACTCTGATAGGGGAGCTCTGAGCCTTTTCACCTGGCTGATCCTGGAGACAGGAGGGAAGAAGAAAGCACAAACTAACTGGGCAATATAAGGTGTATTTCCCGGTGCTTTGCTCATCCATCTCAATACAGGTGCTGGAGCCTTCAGCATCCTCACAACCCTATACTCGGCGTGGATCCTGACTCAACCCTTTGTTCATAATGTGCTGTCACCACCCCCAGCCCTTGTCACCCTCTGCAAAGTTTCCCTTCCTTCCCTCCGTTTGTCTAGGTCCCATACATCCTTCTAGGTCTGACTCAAGTCCCATGACTTCCTTGAAGATGTGTTTCTACTCACTCTGATTTTGCTCTTCTTGGAACTCCTGTCACCCTGGAGTCAGTGCCACACACATGGTTAGCACTTAATTTTTGTTTAACTGTTTTGTGAAAATTTGCACTGTCCTACCAGCCCCTTGTCACCACATAAGGGAGCACAACCCGGATGGATACTGGAATGGGCTCAGTAAGTACAGATTGACAACGGATTCCTGGCAAGATGGCAAGTTCTTCCAGCAGCTGAGGATGGGCCACTGCACCTATCTTCCGGGGCCTACCAGACCATGGGGCACATTGGAAGGAGGGCCTTTGGTCTTGAAATTTGGAGGTGAGGACCCAGCAGGAAGGAGAACTGAGGTGACAGATGTATGCCTTTTGGATGGAGCCTGGTCTAGGGGCATTGTATGGTCTCATGCCAATCCCAAGGCACCATTGGTAGCCCCTTTGTGGGGACTTGTCAGAGGGAGGTGAACAAGATGTTGCCTCAGCATTTCAGGTTCACAGTTTCCTCATTTGTATGAGGGGTTTCAGTAGGTGACCTCAATTTTGGGGAGACTGAACTGTGTCTTCCCAGAATTCATATGTTGAAGCCCTGACCCTCAATGGGACTTTACTTGGAGATAGGGCTTTTAGGAGATAATTAAGATTGAGATGATAAAAATGAGGTCCTATTCAATAGGATTGGTGACCTTGTAAGAAATTTCTCTCTCTCTCTCTGAGTGCACTCATGGAGGAAAGGGCGTAAGAGTACACAGTGAGAAGGTGGCTGTCTGCAAGCCAGGAAGAGAGTCCTCACCCAAAGCCAAACCTTGCTAGACCTTGATCTTGTGCTTTCTAGCTTCCAGAACTGTGAGAAAATAAAATTGTGTTGTAAACCGCCCAATCTATGGTTTTTGTTATGGCAGCCTAAGCTGACAAATGTAAGAGTGCTCACCGTGTGCCAGGAACTCTTATTACCTGTACTGAGGTGTGAACAGATAACAGGCCCTTCCCTCATGGAGCTTACACATTTTAATAGGGGAAGACAGATTTTAAAAAAGAGTAAAGTAAAATATCAATAGTATGTCAAATGGTGATAAGTGCTACAGAGAAAAAAAAGCTGAGAAGGAGACAGGGAGTGCTAGAGAGGTGTGTTGAGGCAAAGGCCAGGCTTCCTTCCTAATGGGCTTGTCTAGAAGACCTCACCAAGAGACATTTATGCAGAGACCTGAAGGAGGTGAGCAGGTCAACCATGGGAATATCTGAGATTTTAAAAATTACACTAAAAACGTCCATTGTACAAGTAAAATATATGAAAACTGAAGTCTAGCGTTGGTTCATAATTTAGGGATCTAGTTGACCGCAAGTTCACCAAGAGTTCTGGGCATCCTGTGACTACTCAGAAAGTTAATGATACATGAACAGAAGTATAGTGGCCAGATCGGGTGGTTATATTCCAACTGTTTCCAGACTTTTATATAGACTCAGAGGATGTTGCACAGATGCTCCTTTACCCAGAATGTTGCATATCGAGACATTTCTGAGCACTGCGTAAGACCACTCCATACCACAAAAGCAAGGTTGAGATTTGCTAACCAGGTCCTTGGGGAGCAGTTGAAGGAATTGGCAACATCTGAGACTGTGCCACCTGGGCTCCCTTGCCCTCTGGCTTCCAGTTGGGCCTGGGCGATGGGAAGCATTAATTGGAGATAAGAGAACCAAAGAAAGAGAAGTCATGGCATTTCCCCTCCAGCTTTCTCCCTGCTAGAGTGCTGGGTTTCTGGTGGTGCCTGTGTTCTACAACAGCAGTTGCTGTTGGATGGCCCCATTCCCATGGGTCCAGCTTCACTGGTTTTGGTAGCACCTTTTTCCCTCTGCCCATTCAGGCTGAGTCGTCGCAATGGCTTCCCACATTTGCTAGTCCTAGAATGCCTTAACTTCTCTTCTTATATTTTTTAACATTTGTAAATAGTGTCTTATCAAACCATCCTTAAAATCCTGGTTGAGGGTGCTATGATGGTTAATTTTATGTGTCAACTTGACTGGGCCAAGGAATGCCCAGATAGCTGGTGAAACACTGTTTCTGGGTGTGTTTGTGAGGGTGCTTTTGGAAGAGATTAACCTTTGAATTGCTGGACTGAGTAAAGTACTTGGCTCTCCCCTGCGTGAGTGGGCATCATTTGGTCTGTTGAGAGCCTGAGTAGAGGAACAGGTGTGGGAAGGGTGAATACATTTTCTGCCTGATTGCTTGAGCTGGGAGATCAATCTCTTCCTGCCCTCAGAGCTTAGGTTTTCAGGGATTCACACTCATACTGGAACCTGCACCATTGGCTCTCTGGCTCTCAGGACTTTGAAATATACCACTGGATTTCCCGGGTCTCCAGCTTGCAGATGGCAGATTGTGGCAGTTCTCAAATTTCATAATCCTGTGACCTTCCATAATACCTTATAATAAATTGTTTTACACATATATCTTATTGGTTCTGTTTCTCTGGAGAACCTTTACAAGTATAGTCTGTCTTCTGCTCAGGAGTCTAACTGAAGGTCTTACCAAGAATTTTGGACTTCAAAGGCAATGATAAAATGTTTATAAGATTTTAGCAGGAGAGTGACATGATATTTGCTTTTTAAAAAGATTATCCAATATCCATGATGAACATAGATGCAAAAATCTTCAATAAAATATTGGCAAGCCGATTGCAACAGCAAATCAAAAAACTTATCCATCATGATCAAGTAGGATTCATCCCGGGGATGCAAGGCTGGTTCAACATACCCAAGTCTATAAACATAATTCACCACATAAACAGAACCGAAAACAAAAACCACATGATTATCTCAATTGATGCAGAGAAGGCATTCAACAAAATTCAACAGCACTTTATGCTAAAAACCCTCAATAAACTCGGTATCGATGGAACGTATCTCAAAGTAATAAAAGCTATTTATGACAAACCAACAGCCAATATCATACTGAATGGGCAAAAACTGGAAGCATTCCCTTTGAAATTCGGCACTAGACAAGGATGCCCTCTTTCACCACACCTATTCAATATAGTACTGGAAGTTCTAGCCAGAGCAATCAGGCAAGAAAAAGAAATAAAGGGTATTCAAATTGGAAAGGTGGAAGCCAAATTGTCTCTATTTGCAGACGACACGATAGTATACCAACAAGACCCCATCGCCTCAGCCCAAAAACTCCTGAAACTGATAAGCAACTTCAGCAAAGTCTCAGGATATAAAATCAATGTGCAAAAATCACAAGCCTTCCTCTACACCAATAACTGACTTAAAGAAAGCCAAATCAAGAACGAACTGCCATTCACAATTGCTACAAAAAGAATAAAATACCTTGGAATACAACTCAAAAGGAACATAAGGGACCTCTTCAAGGAAAACTACAAACCACTGCTCAACGAAATCAGAGAGGACACAAACAGATGGAGAAACATTCCATGTTCATGGTTAGGAAGAATTAATATCGTAAAAATGGCTATACTGCCCAAAGCAATTTACAGAATCAATGCTATACCCATCAAGCTACCATTGACTTTCTTCACAGAACTGGAAAAAACCACCATGAACTTCATAGGAACCAAAAGAGAGCCTGCAGAGCCAAGTCAATTCTAAGCAAAAAGAACACAGCAGGGGGGCATCACACTACCGGATTTCAAACTATACTACAAGGTTACAGTAATCAAAACAGCATGGTACTGGTACCAAAACAGAGATATAGACCAATGGAACAGAACAGAGGCATTGAAGGCAACACAATATATCTACAACCATACAGTCTTTGATAAACCCGACAAAAACAAGCAATGGGGAAAGGATTCTCTGTTCAACAAATGGTGTTGGGAAAACTGGCTAGCCATGTGCAACTGGACCCCTTCCTGACACCTTACACCAAAATTAACTCCAGATGGATTAAAGACTTAAACATAAGACCTGGCACCATAAAAACCCTAGAGGAAAATCTAGGCAAAACCATCCAAGACATAGGAGTAGGCAAGGACTTCATGAACAAAACACCGAAAGCATTGGCAACAAAGGCCAAAGTAGACAAATGGGACCTAATCAAACTTCACAGCTTCTGCATGGCAAAAGAAACAGTCACTAGAGTGAATCAGCAACCAACAGAATGGGAAAAAATTTTTGCAGTTTACCCATCTGACAAAGGGCTGATATCCAGAATTTACAAAGAACTCAAACAGATTTACAGGAAAAAAACAAACAAGCCCATTCAAAAGTGGGCAAAGGATATGAACAGATACTTTACCAAAGAAGACATATATGAGGCCAACAAACATATGAAAAAATGCTCATCGTCACTGGTCATCAGAGAGATGCAAATCAAAACCACATTGAGATACCATCTCACGCCAGTTAGAATGGCGATCATTAAAAAATCTGGAGACAACAGATGCTGGAGAGGATGTGGAGAAAAAGGAACACTTTTACACTGTTGGTGGGAGTGTAAATTAGTTCAACCATTGTGGAAGACGGTGTGGCGATTCCTCAAGGCCTTAGAAATAGAAATTCCATTTGACCCAGCAATCCCATTACTGGGTATATATCCAAAAGACTATAAATCGTTCTACTATAAGGACACATGCACACGAATGTTCATTGCAGCACTGTTTACAATAGCAAAGACCTGGAATCAACCAAAATGCCCATCGATGATAGACTGGATTGGGAAAATGTGGCACATATACACTATGGAATATTATGCAGCAATAAGAAATGATGAGTTTGTGTCATTTGTAGGGACATGGATGAATCTGGAGAACATCATTCTCAGCAAACTGACACAAGAACAGAAAATGAAACACTGCATATTCTCATCATAGGCGGGTGATGAAAAATGAGAGCACATGGACACAGGGAGGGGAGTATTAAACACTGGGGTCTATTGGGGGGAAAAGGGGAGGGCCAGCGGGAGGGGGAGGTGGGGAGGGATAGCCTGGGGAGAAATGCCAAATGTGGGTGAAGGGGAGAAAGGAAGCAAAGCACACTGCCATGTGTGTGCCTGTGCAACTGTCTTGCATGTTCTGCACATGTACTCCCAAACCTAAAATGCAATAAAAAATTAAAAAAAAAAAAGATTATCCTAAACTTTCTGCTTCCAGTAATGATAGAGTAAGGTCTTGTCAGACCTCATTCTATATAAAAATCTACTAAATCTGGATAAGTAGCCAAAATCTACTAAAAATCTGGATAAGTAGCCAAAAGCAGCTATGTGAGGCACTGGAGAGTAAACAGCAGCAGACAGGCTTTCTGGGGTAGTACACCCTCCGAGGGGGGGAGTTTTACAAAGCGAGTTCTTGTTTTTGTGGCTTCTGTCCTGGGGCCAAGTGCAGTTGATGTGACCCTGGAGGTGGCATGGGTGCTGGTGGTAAAACTAGAGTCTTTCTCAATTGGAAAACTGGAAAACTGAGGCCAGGAAACTTGCAGCTGCTGAAGAGAGTGGAAGAATCATGGAAGGGAAAGAGCCAACCAGAAGATCCTGAATGCTGACCACCCATACCTCTCAATGATCCCCTGAATTTACAGATCAGATTGAAAGTGATTCAGCAAATAATAATAACAACAACAATAATAAATTTGAATACACAAATGAACTGCCATTCAAAAAGCAGGGTCTATAATTCTCATCAGAGAAAAATGACAGAATCCACATTTTCCACAGCTTAGTATTTGTAATGTTCAAGATACAACCTATATTTATTTATAAGACATACAAAGAACCATGAACTTGGAAAACTTTCTCAAGAAAAAAGCACATCAACTGAAAATGACCCTGAGATGCTCCAGATATTAGAACTAGCAGACAATGACTTTTTTTTTTTTTTTGAGATGGAGTCTTGCTCTGTTGCCAGGCTGAAGTGCAGTGGTGCAATCTTGGCTCACTGCAACCTCTGCCTCCTGGGTTCAAGAGATTCTTCCGCCTCAGCCTCCCGAGTAGCTGGGACCACAGGCGTGTACCACCATGCCCAGCTAATTTTTTTTGTATTTTTAGTAGAGATGGGGTTTCACCATGTTAGCCAGGATGGTTTCGATCTCTTGACCTTGTGATCTGCCCACCTCGGCCTCCCAAAGTGCTGGGATTACAGGCGTGAGCCACTGCACCCAGCCAGACAATGATTTTAAAATGATGTTTATAACTATCTTTAATAAAACAAAACAAATAGTGAATAAAAAACTAGGAAATCTTAGCAGAGAAAGAGAAATTATTTCAGAAAGAAAACTAAATGGACATTTTAGAACTGAAGAATATGATGTCAGAAACAAAAATTTACTGCTTGTACTTAGCATTTCCAGTGGAGATGACAGAGAAAATATTAATAGTAAGTGACCTTGAAAATAAAGCAATAGAACTTATCTAGGTTGAGGAACAGAGAGAAAAAGATAGATCAAAGTGAAATTGTGGAAAGTCACAAATAAAAGGGCCTTTTTTTTTCTGAGACAGAGTCATTCTCCTTCACCCAGGCTGGAATGCAGTGGCTGGATCTTGGCTCACTGCAACCTCCACTTCTGGGGTTCAAGGGATTCTCGTGCCTCAGTCTCCCAAGTAGCTGGAATTATAAACACGCATCACCATGCCTGGCTAATTTTTGTATTTTTAGTAGAGACAGAGATTCACCATTTTGGCCAGGCTGGTCTTGAACTTCTGGGCTCAAGTGATCTGCCCACCTCTACTCCCCAAAGTGCTGGGATTACAGGTGTGAGCCACTGTGCCCGGCCATAAAGAGCAAACCTTGACAGTAGTGAAAGAAAAATGACACAGTATATACAAGAAAACAATTCAATTTAAAGTTGATTTTTCATCACAAATTGTGGAGGCCAGAAGAGTAAAATATCTTTAGAGTGCAGAAAGAAAAGACTGTCAATCCAGAATTCTATAACCAGTGAAAATAATCAAGAATCAAGGTTAAATGCAGCCATTTTCAGGTGAAAGAGAATTTACTACCAGCAAACCTACACTACAAGAAATACTAAAGGAAATACACATATATTATACTTCATATGAATAAAAATATGTATATTATATTTCAACTGTAACATGAAGGATAAGGTGAGGCAGAGGACTATAGATCAATGCAGTTGCAGGAGTTCCATAATGTATGTCAAATGGTACAATGTTTATTTTAAACATGCTGTAAAAACTTAAGGATGTATATTGTAGTTTCTAGAGAAACTGCTAGAAATAATGCAAAGAAGAATAGTTTAAAAGCCAATAGAAAACGACCTATGGAATACGATAAAATATTTGCAAACCATATATCTGATAAAGGGTTAATATCTACAATATATAAGTACCTCAAACAACTTAATAGCAAGAAAACAAATAAGCCAATTAGAAAATAGCAAAAGACGTGAACAGGTGTTTCTCAAAGAAAGACATACAAATGGCCAACAGGTATATGAAAAATGCTCAACATCACTAATCACCAGAGAAATGCAAATGAAAACTCACACCTGCTAGACTTGCTATTGGAGTGTAAGCTGGAGTACTTACATTATCCAATTTTAAAACTTACCATAAAGTGATAGTGACCAAGACAATGTGGTATTGAAATAAATATAGATATTAGATCAATGGAATAGACTAAAGAGAGTCTAGAAATAGACCCTCACCTAGATAGGTAATTGATTTTTAAAAATTAGACTTTTTCTTCTTTTTTTAAAAAAATAGACTTTATTTTTTAGAGCTATTTTAAGTTCACAGAGAAATTGAGTAGACAGCACAGTCCCCAGATACCCCCGTCCCTACACATGAATAGCCTCCCCTACTGTCAACATCTGGCACTGGAGTGACACATGTGTCACAAGGAGTGAGTCTATGTCCACGTGTTGCTATCATTCAAAGCACATAGTTTAGGGATTACTCGTCTTGTACATTTTCTGGGTTTGGAAAAATGTATAGTGACATGTTTCTACCATTATAGTATCATACAAAATAGTTCCACTGTCCCGAGAATTTCCAATTGATTTTTGACAAAGGTGCCAAAACAATTCGATTAGAAAAAAGAGTCTTTTCAGGCCGGGTGCAGTGGCTCACTCCTATAATCCCAGCACTCTCAGAGGCCGAGGCGGGGGGATCATCTGAGGTCAAGAGTTCAAGACCAGCCTAGCCAACGAGATAAAACCCCGTCTCTACTAAAAATACAAAAGTTAGCTGGGTGTGGAGGTGTGAGCCTGCAACCCAGCTACTGGGGAGGCTGAGGTGAGAGAATCACTTGAACCCAGGAGGCAGAGGTTGCAATCAGCCTAGATCACACCATTTGCACTCCAGTCTGGGCAAGAGTGAAACTCCATCTCAAAAAAAAAGAAAAGAAAAAATGTCTCTTAAACATATGGACCACAGACTATTTGTATGCAAAAAAAAAAAAAAAAAAAAAACCCAAACCAATGCAAAACATCCACGAAACAACAAAAAAGAACCTAAATCTTGTTTCTTACCTTAACCCATGAAGAAAAATGAACTCAAAATGAATCATAGACCCAAATGTGAGAACTAAAACTAGAAGAAAGTATAAAAGAGGAATCTTTATTATATTAGGTTAAACAAATATTTCATAAAGATATAAAAGGTAAAAATCCAAATGATAAAATTAGCTTCATCAAAATTAAAGACTTTTGCTGTCAAAAAGGCAGTTAAGAAAACAAAAAGCAAGCCACTGGCTGAGAAAAACATATTTGCAGAGCATACATATAACAGAGAGCTTGTATTTAGGACAAACAGAGAACTCTTACAATTCAAGAAGACTGGTTGCTTAACCAGTGAAAAGGGGGCAAAGGATTTAAATAGACAATTTTCAGATGAAGATATATGAATGGCCAATAAACATGAAAAGATGCCAACATCACTAGTAATGAGGTAAATGCATATTAAACCCTCAGTGAGATACACAGCCACTTAGAGTGAGCAAAGTTAGAAAAAGAAAAAGACTATTAAACCAAGTGTTGATGAGGATGTGAAGTGACTGAAACTCTTTACAGAGAACACAAAATGGTACGGCCACTTTGGAAAACAGTTTCACAGTATCTTTTTTTTTTTGAGACCAAGTCTCACTCTGTCGCCCAGGTTGGAGTACAGTGGCACAATTTCAGTTCACTGCAACCTCCACCTCCCAGGTTCAAGCAATTCTTTTGCTTCAGCCTTCTGAGTAGCTGGGATGACAGGTGTGTACCACTATGCCTGGCTAATTTTTGCATTTTTAGTAGTTACAGGTTTTGCCATTTTGGCCAGGCTGGTCTCAACCTCCTGACTTCAGCTGATCTACCCACCTTGGCCTCCCAAAGTGCTGGGATTACAGGCGTGAGCCACTCACTGCACCTGGCCACTGTATCTTATAAAGTGAAATACATACTTACCGTATGAGACCCGGTCATGCCAGTCCTAGATATTTACCCAAGAGAAATGAAAATATATATCCACACAAAGGTTTGTAAATGAATGTTCACAGAAGCTTCATTTAAAACAAGTCAAGACTGGAAAGAACCCAAACTTCACTGCTGAGTGATACTCTACACTACTCAGCAATAAAAAGGAATGAAATATTAATACGTGCAACATAAATGAATCTCAAAAAGATCATGCTAAGTGGAAGAAGTAAAACATAAAAGACAGCATGCTGTCTGATTCCATTTATATGAAATCTTAGAAAAGGCAAAACAGATGAATGGTAGTTGCCTGGGTAAGGGTAGGGAGAAGACATGTACAGCAATGGATGCATTAATAAAGTTTTTATGGTGATGGAAACACCTATATCTGATTGTGCTCATGCTTACAAGACTGTGTAGAGTTACTAATATTTTATTGAACTATCACTTAAAATGGATGAAATTTGTGTATAAAATTATACCTGGCCGCGGTGTGCTGAACAGAACAGAATTTCGTATGAATGGATAGAGGGAGGCCAGTTGGAAGGTCTCTATACCCGGCACCCCTATACAGCACTCCCTTCCCAATATCTTTGCAGCTGAGGAGTCTGCCTGAACAGAACTGGGGGGAACCTGGTTCTTTTCCAACTGACTATCATACAAAGGACCAAATCACCACTGCTGCTCTCGTCTCCATGTCCATCTCCCTGGCTGGTTCCCAAGGATCCAAGGATGTTGTTAGGATAACTGAGATCTTGTCTATAAAGGAATCCCAGTTCCTTGGAAACAAATAGCCACTAAACCCAAGGAGGTTAAGCACCTCCTTTCTTTGGCCCTCTGTGTTCCTGCCTGCAAAAGGAAGGGCTGAACTACATGCCCTCAAAGGCTCCTTTGAGCCCTAACAGCTTGTGATTTTAAGTCCAATGCTGGTTTGATTTGAGTAATTATGTATAGTCCATATGTGTATGCTCATCTGCAGGAATGCCCTCTCTCTTTCTCGGCACCCAATTGCATTTTACTCAACTTCCAAGGGCCAGCTGAACTTCCCTTCACACTCCATGAAGCCCCTTCTTACTATTCTAGGTTCTGCTGATCTGGACTCCTCTTGCAGTGACAGCCTGTACTGAATCATCCGGCACTTCCATACGACAGAATGCAAACTGCTTTGGGCTGTTATTACATATATAATAACGATCTTTTCTCCTCAACCGGTTTGCAAGAGCCTTGAAGGGCTTCTATTTCTTTTTTTTTTCCATTTTAGGTTTTGGGGTACATGTGCAGAACATGCAAGACAGTTGCATAGGTACACACATGGCAGTGTGTTTTGCTTCCTTTCTCCCCTTCACCCACATTTGGCATTTCTCCCCAGGCTATCCCTCCCGAAGGGCTTCTATTTCTTATGTTCTCCCCTTCTCCAACCTCCCTGCCCCAGCCAACACACACACACATCCACACACACACACCAAACAGAGACACGACTGTCAGTTTTGAGCGTTAAGTACATTGTCAATACAGTCTCGTTAGATTCTTGTTGCTCTTTTTCTGCATCTACAACTTGCTTCTCTTTAATTCTGTGTAATTCTCACCTTCTCCTCTGGCTGCCCAGATGTGCAGGAGTCAAGGAGATCAGCAATAAGTTCTCAGAAATTAGAAGGAAGCAGAAATCTTCCCCACAGCCCTGATACCACCCACCGTCCTCACTGATGCTGATTTCTCTAGAAGTTGGCAGTGTGCACATTCAGAAATCTTCCCACCAAACAGGTGTGTGGCCAGGCAGTGAGGAGGAGGAGATCCACACATGAGGACTTTCTCCATATTCTCTCACAGACCTTCACTGGCCCTAAAGCATGATTTATTTTAGACATAGATCAATTTCTATTCGGCCTTAAGCACATGAATCCCATACACATGTGGATCAAGGCTTATTTCCAGGGTTTTATGAAAATAAAATGAATTCGCCATATGTTGAAATGTGTGGTCCTGGAAGTCAGCTAGACCTAGGGTGGAGTTCCTGGATCTGTCACCTATGCGCTGTGTGACACTGGTCTAATTGCAGAACCTCTCTGTTTCCCAGTTTCTATATCTTTAGAATAAGGTTTATGAGTGACATGAAGAAAATGACACAGGCACCATTCTCCGCACAGGGGTGGACATATAATTAATTGCTCAACCAATGGGACTTGATATTAGACTTTTCCTGTCATGCATAAAATATAGGGTGCAAGGCTGAACAGTTCCCCTTTTCCAGTGGGGAGACCCCGGAGGGATGTGCACTGGAGGGGTGTCTGGTTCCATCCTGCTCTATCCACAGGATGTGTTCTCTGATTCCCATCCCAAGGGACTCTTGAGGGCCCTGCCAGGAAGTGGGAAAGGCTGCAGCTGGAGAATGTGGTATTCTGGGCGGGTCTATGCAGGCTTCAAAGACTCAGTATTTTCCTTTTGGAGAGGAGTCTTGGCAGCTCATTAGCTCTGTGGCAGAGACCACCAACCAAATCAAATAGGGGTCTGAAATAGCCTCTTCGAGTTCCCCCAAAGACCTCTGCACGGGGATTTTGGAGAACAGAAGCTTGTTTGCACTCCACCTTTAGACTAAAGCTCACTGCGAGGAGGGCTGGGTGCAGAGCATGATTATATGAGTATCTAATAAGCAACAGCTCTTGGTCCTGATGAGAAAGCATCCAACATGACACAAGGACCCACCTTTACTGTCCCGTCACAGTGTCATGCACATCTGGACACTTGGAAGAAAATATTTGATGATGATGTTGTTAATAACATTGCCCCACCCCCACAAAGAACTCTCCTTTGAGATACACATTAAATTCCAAGAAAAATGTGCTCCTGTGGTACTAGTCACACACCAATCAAATGGCACGGTTTTGATCCAAGCCCAAAGTGAAAGGGTGGGGCTTCCTGCTGTTTTCTCCAGCATGGACAGAAACCATGGGTTGGGACCACAGATAATCCCACAATCATGGGGCACCTGGAAGATCCAGCTCAGGATTCTGTGTACAGGGAGGAATATGTCTAGGTTAATCTAATTGTAATGAGTACAGTGAGTTCTGTATCTCCAGACCCCTGGGAGATGAGGGAGGGAGAGAAATTTCACAAATCCCCTTGTTCACCATTGGTGGCATTTCATAGACTTTTCTCTACCTGAAAGTGAGGACAAGAAGCTTCTTAATTTAGTTTCATGGGTTGAGGATGTAAGGTGTCTGCAGAGAGAAATGCATGTGTAGCTGCATATATAAGTCTACACTGAGAAAATGCAAAGAACGCTTTGCCCCCCAATAAACACCTTTCCCTAAGTGGGTGCTGCCTGAAGTAATGTTAAAATCTTTAATCTCATAGTTAAGGAAGATTAAAAGGCAATTTTCTCTAGGTTGACCTAACACAGGGTTTTAAATTCACGTATATGTATACGTGATTGAGCTTGGGAGACTTTTCTTCTGGATTTGGTTTTACAAACCTGGTGAGAGTGGGGCTATGAAGGACTGGAAATGGTGTCAGAGGCATTTGAACTAGAGCATCTGCATCTTGAATAGGAGTTGGGTACTGTGAAGTGGAGACCTACTGGGCTGCATTCCCAGATGGTTAAGGCATTGTAAGGCACAGGGAGAGATAGGAGGTCAGCACAAGATACAGATCATAGACACCTTGCTGATAAAACAGGTTGCAGTAAAGAAATCGGCTAAAAACCCACCAAAACCAAGACAGCGACAAGAGTGACCTCTGGTCGTCCTCTCTGCTACTCTCCCGCCAGCGCCCTGACAGTTTACAAATGCCATGGCAATGTCAGGAAGTTACTGTATATGGCCTACAAAGGGGAGGCAATGGCCGGGCATGGTGGCACTCATCTGTAGTACTAGCACTTTGGGAGGCTGAAGTGGGCAGATCACTTGAGGTCAGGTGTTTGAGACCAGCCTGGCCAACATGGTGAAACCCCATCTCTACTAAAAATAGAAAAATTAGCTGGGCATGATGGTGTGCGCCTGTAATCCCAGGTACTTGGGAGGCTGAGGCAGGAGAATTGCTTGAGCCCCAGAGGCGAAGATTGCCATGAGCTAAGATGGCGCCACTGCACTCCAGTCTGGGTGGGGTGACAGAGGGAGACTCTGTCTCAAACAAAAAATAAAAAAGAAAAAAAGAAAAAAGGAAAGGCATGAATAATCCACCCCTTGTTTAGCATATCATCAAGAAATAACCATAAAAATGGACAACCAGCAGCCCTTGGGCTGCTCTGTCTATGGAGTAGCCTTTGTTTTATTCTTTTATTTTCTTAATAAACTTGCTTTTGCTTTGCACTGTGGACTTGCCCTGAATTCTTTCTTGTGTGAGGTCCAAGAACCCCTCCAGGGGTCTGGATTGGGACCCCTTTCCTGTAACAATGGTATTCATGGAAGAGTTCTCCCTTACTTGGGCTCATGGATTAAAGGCCTGTGTGGACCAGAATGGCCCTTCTTTACTGGGACTTGGCAGTGGGTAGATGAGAGCCATTGGTGAGTATGGACCATGCCAAGTGGTGAGTGCTTGCTGCTGATTTCAGATATACTCCTGCCCTCAACAGGCTGACATTCCGATGACCTTCTGTCTTCTCTACATATGTATCTCTATGCCAAGATGCCTAGATGTCCCCAAGGACATGGGAATGCCAAGATCCTACCTCATTTAACCAGAGGAGACTCAGGAGGTAGGAGGAGAAGGAGGGCACTGCAGAGAGAGAGAGACACTTTACAGAGGCCAGAGGGCGGGGTTGGGGTGGGAAGTCAAATGGATTCAGGCACTTGTGAGTGTCAGAGAAGTGGGGCTGGGGTGGAATTTGAGATGGGCAGGGAATTGCGGGTAAACAATGAAGGAAAGAGGGGAAAGGAATCAAGAGGGTATTTTTATTTATTTGCATTTTAAATGGAAACAAGTGGATGTAGAGAAAGAGAAGGAAAGAAGGGAAAGAGATGAGGGCAATGCCATACAGAGAATCTTCAGACACTTTAACGTGGACCTTTGCTTCCCTGCAGCAAGGAATCAAGACAGTTTTTTTGCGAACATATTTTCTTGTGCAGCTGTGCGCGGTAGATCCTACATGTTACTCTCAGATCCTGGTTCTTCTGAGAATATTTTTTGAGGCTTTTTCTTGCCTTTCTGAGGCTGCCTGGCTAGCCAGCTAATAGTAAAGGTTCTCACTTCTCCTCCCTTCCCCACCATCCCACCCCCAGTTCCCACTCCCTTTCCTCAGCCCGCTGACCTCCCTCTCCTCCTCTCCTGGGTAAGCCCGGCCTCCTGCAGGAAAGGGCAGCCAGGATTGTGCCAAGCAGCTCATAGCTCTGGCAGAAAGTGCGGGAGAATCTTTAATGAATTCAAGACCTGCTGGGCTGTCCCAGGGAAGGAACTGGGCTTCAGCCTTGCAGGAAGAAGCAGAAAACTGGCCCCTTGTCGGGAAGATTTACACCCTGGAGGCCCAGCAGTCCTATTGCATCAGGCAAGCAATTACTTGGAAAACTACATTTTGTTGAAACAAAGGACACACAAAAAAACATCGAATTCCTTGCTGCTACCTCCCCCACTGCTGCTATACTTCCCCAGTTTGCAAAGAACTGGGATTTGGCTGCTTTGAAATCAAGTGAGTGAGCTGCAAGGCTGTATCCAGAGGAGAAGCTGCCCTCTCTATGGAGGGAATGTGGAGGCAGTGGACTGCCTCCAGCCCGGGAATTACCTCTTGTTTGAACCTTTTACCCCTCTAGTGCAAGTGTCTTGGAATTCCCTCATGCTGGGGTGGGACGGTGTGGGCTTTGAACTCCAGAGGCTGCTTCCAGCCCTGCAGCTCTTCTCCAAGATCAGCAGCAACCAGGCTGTCTCTGCCTGGTTCTGAAATCCCAAGTGGTTAGGAGCAGCCACAAAATGGAGGTCCCAAAAGGCAGCCACAAGTCTCTAGAGCGTTCTCTGTGGGACTTGATTACTGTTTTCAAATATTTAAAAGGCTGTCATTTGAGGAGGGATAGATTTATTCAGTGTGGAGCCAGAGGATAAAATTAAGACCAAAGGTGGAAGCTGTAAGAAAGCAGATTCAGAGCTCAAGAAAAAGAACAATTGTGCTGCTGATGTTACTGGGCAATGTATGGCCTTGGTAGGCAGTACATTCCCTATCACTGGAGGTGTTCAAATAGAGAGAATTTGGATAAAGTCTTTTCAGTGTTTGCTGTCTCCCCATGCGATTCTGGGGGATAGGTACTCAGCTTTTCATGTCTGTATGCCGTGCCTGGCACAAACATAGCAAGGCCTCAACGGCTGTTGAATGAATTAATGATTCAGTGCGTTACATTAAGTGACATTTAGGATCTTTTCCAACAATGATGTGCTGGGGGTTCTGAGTGTTTTCTCAGTCTTCAGAGGACAGAAATAAGACAAAGTCTTGCTGGGAGAGAGCTGGGTCCACACATTGAGCTCGCAGGAGGCCAGCATGGGGACAGGAGCGGAGCTGTGGGGCTCCTTTCCTGTGGCTCAGAAGATCAGGCTGGTTTCCAGTGGGATCCAGCCTGCACTCAAGGGGCTGGGGCAGAGACCTCTTTCCCGATCATCTTTGAATAGAACTGCTCACAGCTGTCTGAGAGAGCCCCAGGGCTCTGTGAGCCTTCTCAAAAGGGGAGTGACAGGGTTGGGTTGGAAGCAGATGGAGTGGGACTTTGGTCCCATACTCCTTAGTTTGAACAGAGGCACTTTGCTTTTATCTGTCTTATATATTGGGATTCCTTACCATATTTTTGGGAGAAATTATTATACACTGAAAGTTCAATATCACAGGCATGCAAGATTTATTTATTTATTTATTTTTTGAGACAGTCTCACTCTGTCACCCAGACTGGAGTGCAGTGGCATGATCTCAGCTCACTGTAACCTCTGCCTCCTGGGTTCGAGTGATTCTCGTGCCTCAGCCTCTCAAGTAACTGGGACTACAGGTGCCCACCATCCTGCCTGGCTAATTTTTTGTACTTTAGTAGAGACAGGGTGTAGCCACGTTGCCCAGGGTGATCTCGAACTCCTGAGCTCAGACAATCCGCCCACCTCAGCCTCCCAAAGTGCTAGGATTACAGCCACAGCGCCCAGCCTGTGTACTAGATTCATTGATTATTTCCTATGTACTAGACGGTGCTCTAGGCACTGCAGTGGATCAAACCAACAAAAATCCTTGCTCTCATGAGTTTGTATTCTACTGGTACAAACAGAAAGAAAGTAAAGTAGTCCACATTAGAAGGTGATCAGTGATAGGGAGAAAAATAAAGCAGGGGAAAGAAATGAGGGTAGTCGGCCGGGCACAGTGGCTCATGCCTGTAATCCTGGCACTTTGGGAGACCAAGGTGGGCAGATCACCTGAGATCAGGAGTTAGACACCATCCTTGACACGGCAAACCCCCATCTCTACTGAAAACACAGCAACTAGCGGGGTTGTGGGCACCTGTAATCCCAGCTACGCAGGAGGCTGAGGCAGGAGAATTGCTTGAATCCAGGAGGCGGCAGCTGCAGTGAGCCGAGATCGGGCCACTGCACTTCAACCTGAGTGACAGAGACAGACTCCATCTAGAAAAAACCCACAAAAACAAAAACAAAAAAAGAAATGAAGGTAGGGGAGGTGCTGTTGCAATTTTAAGTAAGGTGGTCAGAAACAGCCTCACTGAAAAGGTGACATGTGGGAAGGGCATTCCAGATGGAGGATCAGCAGCAGCAAAGGCCCTGGGGCAGGAACACGGCCCACTGGTTGAAGGAACAAGGAGTTGAAAAGTTGGGTGTAGTAGGCAGCGTCTCTGATGGCCCCCAGTGAACCCTACTTCTGGGGACCCTGG
Organism: Callithrix jacchus; assembly: GCF_049354715.1. NCBI lineage: Eukaryota > Metazoa > Chordata > Mammalia > Primates > Cebidae > Callithrix > Callithrix jacchus. The sequence continues at coordinate 39,468,660 of NC_133514.1, forward strand.
CTTTTGTGTAGTCCCTGTTGTTGAGTAAGAGCTAGACCTGGGGATTGGCTTTAAACCAATAGAATATGCCAAAAATGATAAGTGTCATCTTCAAGAACATGTTACCAAAAGACTCTGGCTTCTGTCTTGCTTGCCTTCTCTTGTCGTGTAACTTGCTTGCTCTGCTGGAAGCCATCTGCCATACCGTGAGCTGCCCCATGGAGACACCCCCATCACAGGGCACCGAGGGAGGGCTGTGGTCAACAGCTAGTGAGCAACTGAGGCCCTTGGTCCAATGGAACTGAGGAACTGAGTCCTGCCAACAACCAGGTGAGGAAGCTTGGAAGTAGATTCACCTCCTGTTGAGAGAACCACAGTTCCAGCTGACACCTTGACTGCAGCCTTGTGAAAGACTGAGCTGGAGGACCTAGCTAAACCATACCCCACCTCCTTCTTGGAAATGGTAAGATGATCAATATTGTTTTAAGCCATCAAGTTTTGGGGTAATTTGCTATGCAGTCAAAGGTAACAGCTATACAAGGGAGACTAGTAAGAGATGAGCTCACAGAGCAAATGGGAGCCAGATCATGGAGGATCTGTTGGTTACTAAAGCCCTTTGACATTTCCCTGTTGAAGGTGGGAAGCCCTTGGAGGGCTTAAAGGAGAGAAGGGAGATAGGTCATCCAACTTAAAAACCTATTGCAATAATCCAGGTGAAAGAAGATGATGGCTTGAGCCATGCGAGTAATAGTGCAGGGATGGAAGTGGCCCAAATGTCAACATATTTTCGAGTAGAGTCAATGGGATTTTCTGATGGGTGGGATATGTGGTGTCACAGAAAGAGGGAGTCAAGGATGACTCCAGGTGTTTCAATGGAGCAGGTAGAAGGATGGAGTTGTCATTAAATGAGATGGAGAAGAGAGAAGATCAGGTTGGGGGAAAAACCAACATGCTCATATGCCAAGTGAAATACGCCAGTCACAAAATCACACATTCTGTATGAGCCCACTTATAAGAGGTACCTAGCTGGTCAATTTTATGTTATATATATTTTTCCACAATTAAAAAAAAATGGCCAGGCATAGTAGCTTACTCTTGTAATTCCAGCACTTTGGGAGGCCAACACAGGTGGATCACTTGAGGTCAGGGGTTCGAGACCAACCTGGCCAACGTGGAGAAACCCTGTCTCTACTAAAACTAGAAAGATTAGCTGGGTGTGGTGGCAGGCACCTGTAATCCCAGCTACTCAAGAGGCTGAGGCAGGAGAATCGCTTGAACTTGGGAGGCGGAGGCTGCAGTGATCTGAGATCACACCACTGCACTCCTGCCTGGGTGACAGAGCGAGACTCCATCTCAAAAGAAAAAGAAAAAATTAACACAAAAGAAAAAGTAAGCAAACACTGGCTTTAGAAAACAGTGAAGAGGTCCAAACTGGAGCCCTGGAGTAATCCAGTGGGAAGAGGTCAGGGAGATAGGGAGGAACTGGAAAAGATTGATGACAGGGAGCGTTTCATAAGCTAGGGGGAAAACTGGGACAGTGTGGTGTCTGGAAACCAAGTGAAGAGAGCATTTCAAGGTGATGGTGTTGATCAGCTATGACAAATGCTCTTGAGGGTTCCAGAAAGATAAATATTGGCTTGAACAAAGTGGAGGTCATGAGTGACCTTGACAAGCACAAGCTGAGCATCTCAAATTTGAAAATCTGAAATTCAAAATGCTCCAAGATCAAAAATGTTTGGAGTGCCCACATGATGCTCAAAGCAAATGCCCATTGAAGCATTTTGAAATTTGGATTTTCAGATTTAGCAGGTTCAACTGGTAAGTAAAATGCGAATATTCCAAAATCTGAAAAAATCCAAAATTTGAAACATTTCTGATCCTAAGCATTTTGGATAAGAGATACTCAGACCATGTAGCCTCAGCAGAATGGTGAGTATGAGAGCCTGAACGGGTGCATTGTGAGAGGCTAGGAGAATGCAAACTGGAGACAGTGGGTGTAGCTAACTTTGTAGGAGCTTTGTTCTTAAGGTGAGCAGAGGAGTGGAGTCAAGGAGGCTTTTGCTTTTGTTTTGAGATGGGTAAAATAATAGCATATTTGGACATTGACAGGAATGATACAGGAGGGGAGAAACGGGAATGCTGCAGGAGAGAAAGGGAAACATTGCTGGAGGGATGTCCCTGAATAGGCAAGAGGGGAAGTGATCTAGCGCACACGTGCAGAAAAACACGCTCCAACCTCAAAACCCCAGAGGTTCCAGTAATCCCCAGCCCCCTAGCCAGATTCTTCCCCTACTCCTCTGCATTTTTGCTCATGGTGCTTCCTCCCCTAGAAACCCTTCCCTCACTGTGGCACATGGAACTCCTGCCCTCAAAAGCTCCACTAAGTTCTATCTTCCTCTCAAAGTCTTCCCTCATCACCCCAGGGAGAGGAAGTTTCTCCCTTACCCCCACTGCCCCAGAGTTCTTCATCCATGCCCTCTTGATTTTTCTTCTCTCACTTGAATTGCAGTTTCATCTCCATACTAGATGGAAAGCTACCCAAGTGAATGAGTCATACCTCATCATCATCATCATCATCATCATTATCACAGTTGTGCAGAGCTTACTATCTGCCAGCACCATGCTAAGTGCCCTATGCCATTTAATAAAATTGAAGCTTAATTTTACAAAGGAGCAAACAGAAGCTTGGAATAACTTGTCTGAGTCACAGAGACAGAAAGTGATTCATAGAGAGGTCTGTGTGACTCTCCTTGGTGCTAATGATGACTCGTTCCTGCCTCTGTACTCCCTGCTATGTCTCCTGCTGCTCAGGGCTTGGCACACAGTGATGATCAATGTACAGATAGATCTAGAGAAATAAAGCCTGCCCCAGGAGGAACGGTTCTACACATGTGACTGACTCTGCCTGTTATCTGCACTCATTTTTTAAAGCAGGAAAAGAATAAGACACCACAGCCTGGCTTGCTATGGAGACCATGGGCGCCAGGGCTCTGCTGTGTGCCAGGTGTGGGCTGCACAGAGGCAGTGAGGGGATGCAGGGACCATCTCTAGGAGGGACCTAGAGACTCCTGGCTCCAGCTCCAAGAACTCTCCATGATGAGGAACCACTGCCAGAGAAATGCTCTCTGCAGAAAAAGAAAAGCAGGAGGAAGAGGAGGGGAAGGAGGAAAGAGAGAGAGAAGACTTGGGAGGGCAGAAGAAAGGAAGAAAAGGTGAATGAAGAAAGAAAGAGGAGGGGAGGAAGAAGGATAGGAGAGGAGGGGTGAAATGAAACTAGGAAAATGAAGAAAAAGGGGAAACTTGGGAAAAGAGCAGGAAAGCAGAGGACAAAGTGGGGAAAGAGGAAAGGCAATTCCTTAGGACATTTGATTGTGTGCTGCAGGTCGAATGTGTTTGTGAACCAGTGGGCTGCTTGAGCTATTCTGCGGCTCTGTGCTAAAGAGAAGAGGTGCCTGTAATCGCAGCACTTTGGGAGGCTGAGACAGGCAGATCACTTGAAGTCAGGAGTTCCACACCAGCCTGACAAACATCACCCTCTCTATTGAACATACAAACCCATCTCTACTGAAAATACAAAAATTAGCTGGGCATGGTAGTGCATGCCTATAGTTCCAGCTACTTGGGAGGCTAAGGCAGGAGAATTGCTTGAGCCCGGGAAGTGGAGGTTGCAGTGAACTAGGATCATGCCACTGCACTCCAGCCTGGGCTACAGAGCGAAACTCCATCTCAAAAAGATAGAGAGAGAGTGAGAGAGAGAGAGACAGAGAGAGACAGAGAGAGACAGAGAGAGAGAGAGAGAGAGAGAGAGAGAGAGAGAGAGAGAGAGAGAGAGAGAGAGAAGGGGTGTGGTGACTTTTCCTGGGAAGCAGAAAGGGGCCTTTTCCATTCTGTTCATTCAGTCACACTGTTCTCAGGCCAGCAAGTCAAGAGGAGTCAGGTGCAGAGCCTGGGTCTCTGGCCCGTGGAGAGCAAACTCCTAATAGGGGCTAGCCTTGAACAAACCTTTCTCTACCTCTTGCAGTCCTACTTCATCCAGTATGTGTTCAGCATGGTCTTCGCAGCAACTGTGTCAAAGTAGTTACCTTTAAAAGTTATGACAAGGAGTCTGGGCATGGTGGCTCATGCCCGTAATCCTAGTACTTTGGGAGGCTGAGATGGGAGGATCACTTGAGCCCAAGAGTTCAAGACCAGCCTGGGCTACATAGCAAGACCCCATCTCAACAAAAAAGAAAAACAACTAGCCAGATGTGGTGGTGCACACCGTAGTCGTGGCTACTTGGGAGTGTGAAGCAGGAGGATGGCTTGAGCCCAGAATTCAAGGCTTCAATGAGCCATGATCATGCCACTGCACTCCTAGCCTGGGTGATAGAGCAAGACCCTGTCTCGAAAAAAAAAAAAGCTGTGACAAGGTACTATTTTGCAGAATGTGCTCATATGGAACCATCATTTCTCCCTAGGACTTCACTCCAAAGAGCGATGCTTCTTTTGATAAAAGTACATGGTTTTCTCAGGTCCTACCTTGAGAGCAACTTTTGGCTGGGGAAAGGGCTGCTGGGGCACTAAATTGCAGGGAATGGGGGAACAGCACAGAGTGTGATGCAGAAGGAGCTGGAGTTGTGTCGAGACCACAGCTCACCTCCCAAACCTACCCATTTTGAAGGCTTTTGAGGCCCAAAGGACAGCTTGGGTATGCTCTGTGGACAGGAACTCCAACAGCACACTCCAGGGCCCAGGTGAGAGGCCTCGGCCTTGGTTCCCATCCAGTGGTCCCAGAATATGCTGGGACTTCCAGGAACGAAGTGAGCCTCCTGAACCCCTCCTTAGGACCCTGCTTTCTGAGACTGTCGGGAGGTGAGATGGTTAAGGCTTGAACCTTGGGCCCATGACTTGGGGCAGTGTAAGGGCCAGGAAAAGTCCCAGCATAAGGAGCAGAGCCACTGCCTTCTGCACAGAGGATTTGACTTCAGGCCTGAGTCATTAAGGGACTGCCATGGCCATAAAAGCAAGTTTGGCAGGTTTTTAAAGAGCTAAAATAATTACCTATGCATGCCAACAGCTCATTAGCTCAAGCCAGATGCTTCGATGTGGACCGGCAGCCTCGCACCGTGGGCAAGGGATGCCCTGCGTTCTTCTGATAGCTGGGAAGGGGTGCTACAGCTTGGCCCACCTGGGCAGCCAGCCTCCCATCCAGCCAAAAGATGAAGTAGACAGGCGTTTATCAGGCAATGGGCACCTTGGCCCTGAAATGCCTCCAGTTTTCACACTCTCAGCTTCCAAATACCTAGTGGAAAAGCAGAAAAAAATACAGACAGGAAGAACCTGGCTGGAAGTTGTGGCTCTGTTACCTTAGACAATAACAAGAGCCTTAGAAAATGGCTTTTTCATAGCTGAGGACCATCTCCATGGGGCCCAGGGAGTCATATAAAATCATATCATCAGTAAAGAGAGATAATTTGACTTTCTCTTTTCCCATTTGGATGCATTTTATTATTTTCTCTTGCCTGATTGCTCTGGCTAGGACTTCCAGTAACATGTTGAATAAGACTGGTGAAAGTGGACATACTTGTCTTGTTCCAGCTCTCAAGGAAAATGCTTTCAGCCTTTTCTCATTCAATATGATGCTAGCAGTGTGTTTGTCATAGATGGGTCTTATTATTTTGAGGTATGTTCCTTCAGTTTTTATCATGAAGAGATGTTGTATTTTTTGAGGGGAGGGGAGATGGTGTTTCTCTCTCATCCAGGCTGAAGTGCAGTGGCATAATCATGGTTTACTGCAGCCTTGACCTCCTGGGTTGATCCATCCTTACATTCCAGGAACAAAGCCCATTTCATTGTGGTGAATTAACTTTTTGATGTGTCACTGGATTCAGTTTGCTGATATTCTTTTGAAAATTTTTGTGTCTATATTCATCAGGGTTATTGGCATGTAGTTTTATTTTTTCACTGTGTCTTTGCCAGATTTTGGTATCAGGATGATACTGGTTTCTAGAATGAGTTAGGGAGAAGTCTCTCCTCCTCAATTTTTTGGAATAATTTCAATGGGATTAGTACCAGCTCCTCCCAAATAGCTAGGATTATAGGTGCCCACCACTACACCTGGCTAATTTTTGCATTTTTAGTAGAGACGGGGTTTCACCATCTTCACCGGGCTGGTCTCCAACTCCTGACCTTGTGATCCACCTGCCTCGGCCTCCCAAAGCAAAGTGCTGGGATTACAGGCATAAGCCACCACGGCTGGCCTTTTTTTTTTTTTTTCTTTTTTTGTCTAAGACTGGGTCTTGCTCTGTCTCCCAGACTGGAGTGCAGTGGTACAATCTAGGCCCACTACAACCTCCATCTCCCAGGTTCAAGTGATTCTCCTCCTCAGCCTCCCGAGGCTGACACCCAGGGTTTCACCACGTTGGCCAGGCTGGTCTTGAACTCCTGGCCTCAAGCAGTCTGCCTGCCTTGACCTGCTGAAGTGCTGAGATCACAGGCATGAGCCACTGCACTCAGCCTTGGGTCTCAATTTCACTTCAGGAACTTGGCATTTAAAGTCAGGTTTCTTGGCAGGAGACTTTGCTTTGAATCCTTCCTTGCCTATTTATCAAAAGTGTAACCTTGGGAAGGTCAGTTGGTCTTTCTGAGTCTCAGTTTCCTCATTTCTATATGGGGATTGGTGTGATTTTGTGAGATCATATGTGGAAATGCCTTATAAATAAGGAATCCAAGACATTGTGAATGGAGAAAGTTCAAAATTAGTGAGTGTCATAATGGGGCCTCATTAAATTTAGCTAATCAGGTCTGGCTTCCAGGACTATTTTATGACTCTCTAGGTCTTCATGATAGAAATGGAGAAGACATCTTTGGGGCCTGTGTCTAGGTCTACTAGGAAGGTAGGCTTATCCTGTCCCAAGTACAATGAAATATTCAGCCTTAAAAAGGAAGGAAATTCTGACATATGCTACGACATGGATAAACTTTGAGGATATTATACTAAGTGAAATAAGTCAGTTACAAAAAGACAAATACTATGAGTCCATTTATATGACATATGTAGAGTAGTAAAATTCATGGACACAGAAAGTAGAACGGACTGCTGGGAGGGGAAATAAGGAGTTATTGTTTAATGAGTCTAGAGTTTCAGTTTTACAAGATAAAAGAATTTTGTAGATGGATACTGGTGATGGTTGCACAACACCATGAATGTATTTAATGCCACTGAACTAAATACTTTAAAAATGGTTAAGATGGTAAATTTTATGTCGGGTGTATTTACCACATTTAAAATAATAATAATAAATGAATATTTTTAAATGGCTATGTGAATTTTATAAGCTACTGCCCCAAACAATTGGAACTTTTATATATAGTATATAATAAAATATCTTCTGATAATTTCTTTCAAGGAAACTCAAGATTTAAGTAAAGATGTGATTGAGTGTGGTGGCTCATGCTGGTAGTTCCAGCTACTTGAGAGGCTGAAGCAGGAGGATCACTTGAGCCCAGCAGTTTGAGGCTCCAGGGAGATATGATCATGCCATTGCACTCCAAGGTGGGTGACAGAGTGAGACACTGTCTCTTAAAAAAAAGAAAACAAATATGTAGGAATAAATTTAACAAAAGAGGTGTAAGATCTCCTTACTGAAAATTACAAAACATTACTGAGAGAAATTAAAGAAGAGATAGATGTTTTAGTTTGAATATTTGTCCTCTCCAAAATTCATGTTGAAATTTAATTGCTAATAAAGCAGTATTGAGAGGTAAGGCTGTTAAGATGTGATTGGGTCATGGCGGCTCTACTCTCAGGAATGGGTTAATCTGTTCATAAATTTACGGGCTAATGGACTAATGGATTGATGAGTTGTCATGGGAATGAGACTGATGGCTTTATAAGAAGAGGAAGAGAGACCTGAAGTAGTACAGCCCTCACCATGTGATATTCTATGCCACCTTGGGACTCTGCAGAGAATCTCCACCAGCAAGAAAGCTCTCATTAGATGTGACCTCTTGACCTTTGACTTCTCAGCCTCCATAACTGTAAGAAATAAATTTATTTTCCTTATAAATTACTGAGTTTCAGATATTCTGTTGTAACCAACAGAAAACAGACTAAGACAGTAAATATATACCATGGTCAGGTACTGGAAGACTCAGTGCTATAAAAAGTCAATTCTCTCAAAATTGATTGATAGATTTGATACAATTCCAATAGAAATCCAAGCCACGTTGTTATTTTTTTGGTGGAAATTGACAAGCTGATTCTAAAATCCATGTGGAAATGGAAAGGGCCATGCACAACAAAGACAGTCTTGAAGAAAACAAAGTCAGAGGAGTTATATGATCAGATATCAAGACTTATCAAAGAGCTGTGATAATTAAAATTGTATGGAATTGGTACAAAGACAGACATAAAGACCAACAGAACAGAACAGGACCCCCAGAAATAGACCCACACACATACACAGTCACCTAGTTTATGGCAAAGTTATCACTGAAATGTAATGAGATGAGGGTGATCTTTTTAGTAAATGGCACTAAGGTTAATTAGATATCTAAATGGAAAAAAATAAATTTGGTCTCTAGTACACGCTATATGAAAAAATCAATTCTGGGTGTACCACAGACATAAATATGAAGAGGAATACAATAAAGCTTCTAGAAGGTAACATATGTGGATATTCTCATGATATTAGAGTATGTGAAGATTTTGTACACAGATCACAATAAAACCCACTTGTCAAAAAGGAATAAAAAACTGAGAAAATTAAGAATTTCCATTCATAAAGACACCATGAAAAGGATGAAAAGGCAATCTATTTTTTTGGATTCCACATATCTGGCAAAAAAACCTCATCTTTAAAATATATAAAACACTTCCATAAATCAGTAAGTAAAAGGAAGAAAACCTAATAAAAAAGAACTTGGCAAATGATCAGTATAGGCACTTTACAGGAGAGGGTCTCTAAGTAGCCGGGAAGCATATGAAAAGGTGCTTGTTGATGCAGCTACAGTGTGAGGCTCATGTCGCCTTCTGGGACTAAAGTGCTCATCCCCTTAGTTTCTAGGAGCCTTCTCCTCCCCCATGGTCCTCTCTAGGGACTGCCCTTGGCAAAAGAGAACTCTACTACCCAGTCATATTCCTTTCCAAGGACAACCTGCATTCAATGATTGGTCAGAACCACATTCAGTGATTGCTATGAAGGCCTGGCTCCCTTGCCTCAAGTCAGGACAACTCTGAAGGATGAGGCCAGCTCCTGAGTACCCATAAGATCAGCAGAAACTTACTGCAATGAGACATCCATTCTTTTGCCTTCTCTATCTGACAGGTGTCCATCTAAGGGCATTCCCCAATCAACTTCCTCATGCAAACCTCCATCTTAATCTGTTTCTCAAGGGTCCTGAAGACAGTACTCAACTTCATTAGTTATCAGGAAAACGCAAAATCAAATGACCATGGGACTAAGGTGACTAAAATTGAAAAATCTTGACAAGACTAAGTATTGAGGAGGATAAGAAGCTGTGGAAGTGTAAATTGGTACAAGTACTTTGGTAAATTGGCATTATTTACCAGAGTTAAAGGTACAAGTACCCTGTGGCCCAGAAATTCTACTCTTGGTTCTATACCAAAATGAAATGTGAACATATGTTCACCAAAAAAATATATAAAAATGTTCATAGCAGCAATATCTGTAATATCCCCAAATCAGAAATAACACAAACATCCATCAACAGTAAAGTGGTTAAATGAATTGGTATATCTATATGATGGAATGAACAAGAACAAACTGCTATAATATCAGATGAACCTAAATATTGAAGAATAGAAACCACACATAGAAGAATACTAATATGGTTTGGCTCTGTGTCTCCACTCAAATCCTACCTCGAATTGTAATCCCCATGTGTTGAGGGAGGGACTTGGTGGGAGCAGTTTCCCCCATGCTGTTCTCGTGACAGTGAGTGAGTTCTCATGAGATATTAAAAAGTGTTTGGCACCTCCCCTCTGTACACTCTTTCTCTTTCTTTTGCTGCCATGTAAGACCTGCCTTGCTCCCCCTTGGCCTTCCTCCATGATTGTAAGTTTCCTGAGGCCTCCCCAGCCATGGAAAACTGTGAGTTAATTAAACCTCTTTTGTGTATAAATTACCCAGTCTCAGGTAGTATCTTTATAGCAGTGGTGAGAACAGACTAATACAAGTACATACTGAGTGCTTCTATTTCTATTTATTACAAAGACAGGCTAAATTGATTTGTGATGACAGAAGTCAAGACTAGTGGTTACTTTTAGGGGAGTGGTAATAACTGGGAGGGGCACTAGAGTGCTGGGGTGGTGGTAATTTTCTATATCTTTATTTGGGTGTTCACTTTGTAAAAATTCATTGGGCTTTAATGTATATATGTCATGCTTCAACCAAAACAAAAAATTAGAGCGGTTCAGCTATAAACAGAAAGGAACTCTTAAGCTATAGAAAAAGAAGAATAACCTTAAAGGCACATTGCTAAATGAATAAACCACTCTGAAAAATCCATATACTATATAATTCCAACTGTATGACATTCTGGGAAAGGCAAAACTACAGAGACAGTAAAAAAAAAATCAGTGATTTCTGAGGGTTAGGGTGGACAAGAGGGGTGGAATACAGAGGGTTTTTAGGGCTGTGAAAGTATTCAGTAGGGTAATGCTGGATTCATGTGTGGGTTGTTTTGTTTTTGTTTGTTTTTGAGATAGGGTCTCACTCTGTCACCCAGGCTGGAGTGCAATGGCACGATCTTGGCTCATTGCAACCTCTACCTCCCGGGTTCAAGTGATTCTCCTGCCTCAGCCTCCCGAGCAGCTAGGATTCTAGGTGTCTGCCACAACACCTGCCTAATTTTTGTATTTGTAGTAGAGACGGGGTTTCACCATGTTGGACAGGCTGGTGTTAAACTCCTGACCTCAAGTGAGCCACCCGCCACGTCTTCCCAAAGTGCTAGGATTACAGGCTTGAGCCACGATGCTTGGCCAAGGGTACATGTCTTTACACTTGTCAAAACCCATAGAATGTACAACCCAAAGAGTGAAGATGTTAGTAACAGAGGAAACTAGTGGGGAAGGTATATAAGAGAATTCTGTACTTTCTGTTCCATTTTGCTGTAAACCTAAAACTGCTCAAAAATAAAGTCTATTCATTTTTTTTTAAATTAGAGACTGGGTGTGGTAGCTCACACCTGTAATCCCAATGCTTTGGGAGGCTGAGGCAGGAGGATCATTTGACCCCAGGAGTTCAAGATCAGTCTGGCCAACATAGTGAGACCCCTACAAAAACATTAAAAAATTAGCTGGATGCAATGATGCACACATGTAGTCCCAGCTACTTGAGAGGCTGAGGCAGGAGGATTGCTTGAGCCCAGGAGGTTGAAGCTACAGTGAACTACGATTGTGCCACTGCACTCCAGCCTGTGTGATAGAGTGAAATCCTGTCTCAAAGAAGAAAAAGGAAGGAAGGAAGGAAGAAGGGAGGGAGGGAGGGAGGGAGGGAGGGAAGGAAGGAAGGAAGGAAGGAAGGAAGGAAGGAAGGAAGGAAGGAAGGAAGGAAGGAAGGAAGGGGGGAAGGAGGTCAGGAGGGAAGAAGGCAAGGAGGGAAGGAAGGAAGGAGGAAAGGAGGAAAGGAGGGAAGGAACAAAAAAGAAAAGAAGAGAGAGAGTGTGAGAGGTCCAGAGCTGTGAAGCAAGATGATCCAGTTTCTGCAGGCAGGAGACAGTGGCCCGGGGCATGAATCCTGGTTGCCTCATTCCCATGCCGTGTGATCTTGCTGCCAGTCATTGTTCTGGGTACCATTCAAGTCTGCACTCCCTGGGAGGGTGTTTCTATTCTGAACCTTGTCATTTAATATCTACTTTCAAATTGTTGAAAAATCAATATACTGCTTTCAACACCGCAAAAGTAATGATAATAGAGGGGGGTTTTGTTTGTTTTTTGAAGCAGAGTCTTGCTGTACCACCCAGGTTGGAGTGCAACGTGGTATGATCTCAGCTAACTGCAGCCTTGACCTCCCGGACTCAAGCAATCCTCCCACCTCAGCCTCCTGAGAGCTGGGACTACCATATGTGCCACCATATGTGGCTAACTTTTTATTTTTTGTAGAAACGGACTCGCCCGTGTTGGCCAGGCTGGTCTCAAACTCCTGGGCTCAAGAGATCCTCCCACCTTGGCCTCCCAAACAGCAGAGATTATAGGCATGGGTCACCCTGCCCAATGTACCAGCGGTTGAGGATTGTTCCTCTTTAGGGTGTTTTCATTTGAGTTTCCAGGAATGGGGCCAGAGGAATGGTGGTACTTATGAGAGAGGGAGGAAGGCTTCTCTGTCTCTGCACCCCTCTCACTATCTCGGGGCATTCTGAGAGGCTTGCTGACTTAGACATTTCCGTATTGAAATCATCTCTAAATACCAGCCTCCTTCCTTCACCATCGTAGCAAAAGCTTCTGCCCATTGAAGAGAGAAAGGGAAGGAGCAAGGCAGGGGAAGATATGAGAAGCTATTTTTTGGCTTCAGAATCACAAGATCTTTAGGTAGTCGTCATCCTGGGTCATAGGAAAATGATTGCACTCATTTCTGAAGTTTGAAACACCCTCAGTTGACAATCAGCCAGGACATAAAGCATCTAACATTGTGCGTGGCACATAAAGAACACTTCATAAATATCAAATTTCCTTTTCTCACTAGGGTGTGGCATGATCTGAGGATCTAGAGGGGATACAAAGATAAGGCTTTAAAGAGCATAGTGACTTAACAATATTCGACAGTGAATCCAACCCATAGGAACAAAGAAAAAAAGCACAAAAATCCCTCCCCACTGAGCCCCAGCCCCTATGGAAGTGAAAATCAGAGGCATCAGTCTCTGCCTGCTAAGCCTCCTGCCCCTCTCTTTCCACCCCCCAAGTTTAATCTGTTTAATTATTTCTTCATGTGTGCTCTAGAGAACCTGTTATTTTTATGGGTCTGTGTCTATTAATTTTTCTTCCCTAACCTTCCCTCTTTCAGCACAACCAGAGCGGTGCAGACAGAGGGCTGGAGTCAGGCTCCAGTGAAGAGAGATTACGCAGATATATATAGAGATGAGAGGAAGAAGGCAAGAAAATGTGGTTACCTCTGAGGCTGCAGAGAAGCTGTTAAGTACTGGAGATTTAAAGCTTCGTTCGCCTCTGTACTAACTTCAAGCTGTTCTAAGCCCAGTCTCCCAGACAACAAAACTCAGACCAGCTGCAAAAGAACGGATACGACTCTCTTGGGAGCCTCAGGTCTGATTTAGAGGGTGCTTAGAGGGACAAGTGGGAAGGAAGGAATTGAACAATCAGAGTTTATTTCTGAAGAGACCTTCTGTGCTGAAGAGAAGGCTAAGGACAGAGAGAAAACACTCATCCGTTATTTGTCACAGTTACAAAGAATAGGTTGAGAATTGGGCCTAAATTAGGGCAGGGATAAAAATCAGGTTTAAACCAAGGAGGAACTCACCTAAAAGAGTGATGAAAAAGTAACAGAGTTATTAGAAGAGAGAGTGGAATAATTATCTCAGTAAGATTTGGGCCGGGCATCGTGGCTCATGACTGTAATCCTGGCACTTTGGGAGGCCAAGGCGGGCAGATCATCTAAAGTCAGGAGTTTGAGGACAGCCTGGACAACATGGTGAAACCCCTTCTCTACTAAACATATAAAAAATTAGCTGGGTGTACTGGCGGGTGCCTGTAATCCCAGCTACTTGGGAGGCTGAGGCAGGAGAATCACTTTTACCTGGGCAGCAGAGGTTGCAGTGAGTGGAGATTACACCATTGCACTCCAGCCTGGGCAACAAGAGCGAAACTCCATCTCAAAAAATATATATATATATATTCGCATAGTCACCTGTCTAGAAGGAGGAGGCTAGACCAGATGACCTCATAAGGTCATTTCCGACTGTTTTGTTGGTTCTAAGGGCCGGTGGCCTGGGTACCCTGGAGCATGGCAAATCAGGTTTCCAAATGCAGCTGCATTTGGTAAAGGTGAAAGTACCTTTTAAGAATTAATCTAGCTGGCTTCCCGACTGGAGCAGAAATCACCTTGCAGACCCTGCAGTAGAAAAAGCCTGAATTTGGAAAAGGAGCCACAGAGCAAATGCTTTCTAGAGTGGCAGCTGGGAGGGAAGGTGGAAGCTGAGGAGGAGCAAAGAGAAAGAGAATTTCATCTGTGGAAAAACTGGGAGAATTTCAGAGGTGAAACTGAGTAATCATTCTTGCAAGGGCAGCTGGGGTTGATCCTGGGCCTGACTGAATGAATCCCAGAGGCCGGGTTTGGGAACTTGACGGGGAGTTTGAGCTGACTGCTGCTGAGGAGTGTTGTGTTCATCCCCAAGTCAGTGGCAGAAGGTTTCTCTAATGAGGGATTCTCTGGGACAGCTCTGGAGCTGGTTAGCACCCAGGCTACAGGACCTACAGGTAGAAGGTGACTTTGTTTCCCTTCCAAAGGTGTGTGATTGGCCAAAACAAAGAAATACTATATTTTCCAGTAAAAAGTGTCTGGGATGGAACTGTTACAGGGAGCAACTGAGCATGTGCCCAGCAGCCTGTGCAGTCTTGGGCCTGCCTCCCCGGCTGGAGCTGGGCTAGTGGCCTGCATGCATCGTGGAAATTTCTTAGAGGGGCTTAGCCTCAGCAGCAAGAAAGTCTGAAGCTTGTTCTAGGCTTTTCTCTGCTCCAAAAGCCTTCCTCAAAACCTACTCTGTTCCCCGTTTGTCTGGGACTTTCCCCTATCAGTTTTTGCCTTCCCAACCAAGGGGTGGCTGAGAGTCAATGAAAAAAAATATTATGGTTGAGTGCAGTGGCACACACCTATAATCCCAGCACTTTGGGAGGCTGAGGCGGACAGATCACTTGAGTGCAGGCGTTTGAGACCAGCTTGGACAGTATGGTGAAACTCCATTTCCACAAAAAAATAGCCAAGTGTGGTGGCACTTGCCTGTAACCCTAGCTACTTGGGAGGCTGAAGTGGGAGGATCACTTGAGCCCAGGAGGTGGAGGCTGCAGTGAGCCAAGATTGCACCACTGCACTCCAGCCTGGGCAACCGAATGAGACCCTGTTCCCCCTGTCCCCACAAAAAGAAAAAATATTTATTGAATCTATGATTCACCTAGGAAGCACAGAGTTCTTCATGTCACCTCCTTACGCCTCAGCTGCCAGAAAAATAAAGGCCAAATTTCTTGTTAAAATATCAGAAGAAGAACATCTTTGGTGCTTGAAACCATCAATTTCTTCTGATTCCTTCAGATGGGTTCCATTTAAACTGCTCCTGAACTGTATCTTTCTTTGGTGGCACCTTGAGTCATCTTGAAAGTAAATTGACCATAAGATTAAATCAATTACACACTAACTTTCATGCTCTGGACAATGCTAGGTGAGGAGATGAGGTCCAAAGAGCATTGTCTCTGCATCATCCTCTCAATAAACACAAGAAGCAAGACCAGATGCACACAAAGGTGAGAGCTACATCTCAAGGTGGTTTGGCCCTGGGTAGTCAGAGCTGAAACTGAATGTAAAGATAACTCACTATTTACCCTCCTTTCAATCTGACTTTGACCTTGGACTTAACTAGAATTTCCTGCTGCAAGGTAGAATTTCTCTTCTCTTAATCATCTTACCCAATAAAGGGGGATGTTGTGGTCCAGAGAGGAAAAGTGATTAGCCCAAAGTCACAGAGCAAGTCCCTGGATGAAAAGTGCCAAGTCGTGCAGAACACTAGGATTTCAGAGAAGGAAGAGAGAGAGCCCTTTTGTACAAGATAAGGGGATCTGGCACCCTCAGTTCCTCTCCAGGATCTGTAGGAGAGACCTATTGAATAATGGAAAACGTCAAGGTTCCCAAGGAATCTAACAGCAGGGTTTAGAAGAGAGTAGATTGTTTGTTTGAGAAAGGAAGGCCTCCCTAGAACCCCTAAAATTGCCTGATGGCACGTAAGGCTGGCCTGAGTATTTAGTCTGTAGTTCTGAGCACTTCATTTCTCATAAGAATGGATGCTTCTAGGGCCTCACCCTTAGGAGAACACAGCAGAGAAATCTGGTGTAATATGTCCATGGAGAGGGAGTGAGTTTGAAAAGTGAAAACAAGGGTATACTTGAAAGAGAAGAAGCATTCAGGGAAGGAAATGGAGGAAGATGCTGAAATACCCAAGCTTCGTAAATGATAAAGCAGAGAGGCATGAATTTCCCTCCTGATGACTCTGGGTGCTGTGTGAACTCTTCCTGGAGAGCTTATGCCCTCCCAGCTCAGACAATGATTGCATAACCTCTCATTTGCAGCCGACTAATGGGCTGCATTAACAACCTTTTTTATTAGCTTTTTATGAGAGGATGATCTAGTCCTGGCTCTTTGGTAGTTAGTCAAATTGTCAAGTTGCTCATAAACCAAGACAAATTAGAAATGACCATCCTCTCTTCTGAAGGAGTCTGCCATGCCCACTGGCTATCTTTTGAGAGTGTTCGGACAGGAAGGCCGTGGTAGTGGATAGAGTGGAGGTGATCAGGTTGTTCCCTAGAGCTTCATGCACTTTTAATTCAACAACCCCAGGGATGAAGGAAGACTGTAATTCTAGACTCAGTAGCAAGAGGCCAAAAACAGAAGCCAGGAGTTATGATTTAATGGAATTTAATTAAATACCATTCTCGTTTGAGGAAGATTTTCTAAGTCATTAACCTGTAATCTTCCTATTACAGCCAATTGCCCCCTGGGAGAAAGGGGGAAAGTTTCTTCTTCCATTAGAAGGAATGAAGCAAAAGGATTTCAGAAATGTAATACCCAAATTCCCCTTTGTGAAGGCGTCTCAGAACCCCACGAGTTTAGAAAAGCCTAGGGCAGAGATTTGGAGTTCAGTTGGAAACGGTATGTTAATTTGGGTTCAAAGATGGTTTCCAAATGAATTACGTGAGGTAAGAGCTAAAAGAGTTTAGAGATTATTTCTCTAAAAGTGCCTCATTTTGTAGATGAGGATTGGAAAGGAAAAGCCATGTGCCCCACCCACAGGGCAGAATGACAGAGACCCACATGCTCTGTAACTCCTGTTCCCTTCCTACCTTGTTACATGGCCTTTCTCCCATGAAGCTAAATATCCTCTTTGGCTGGGCAACCACATCAAGGAGGCACACTTTCTTTTTCCCTTTGTAGTCCCCTCCTTCCTTCTATTCCTCTCCTTGATCTCTGGATCCTACTTAATCCTGTTACATTCTTATCCATTCCATATAGCATGGATAGAGCAGGGTGCTTTGCATTTGTATCAATGCACAGAAGAAGGACAAAACCCAAGAGATCCATCTATGGCTTGAGATGCTTAGTCTTTCTCAATGCTTGCTGCAAGGGGCTTGTCTTAATTTTCAAAATGCTAGACACTCACAATGGCTAAATCCTGTAGGTACTCATGCTTGTTACTTCCTTATTCTGCCCTTTCTCCACATCGTATCCATGTGGCTTTGGTGCTGGGCACATGAAGCACTGATTGATGGAGACTGCTGCTCTCTAACTCCAGAACAGATCTAGAAATGATGGGGAAAAGTTGCGCCAAGGGGTATCCCTTCTCAGTAGAATGTCCCCAGCTCTGTCCGTTACCAGGAAGAGACCACTGGCTGGAACTTCTTATCTTCTTACAGAGAGAGACTGGAGCCATACAGAAGGTGAATGATTGTCCAAGGTCAAAGTTAGGGACACTTGGGAATAGGATTCAGTTCCTCTGACTTGTACCCTGGTTCGCTTTTCACTACACTTCACTTTTTAAAATCAATTATCAATGCACTATCGTAGGTGGAATTCCAAATTAATGGACTCTCAAATGAATAGAATACTTCAGGTATTATTATTAATTTACTAGATTTTTAGAGCTATCTTTCCAAAAAGTTCAAGACACATTATACGTTAACATTGAGACTTGTCATGAAAAATAAAAAAGATAACAAAATTACATGGAAAGACCAGAAAGCGTTGATTCATTTTTTCTTAAGAAAATATCAATTTGCACTTTTATCCAACTAGGGTTTATGGAGGGCTTGCCATACTTCAGTACAGCATGCTGCTGAAGGAGACAGGAAAATGTAAAACGATATTTCCTCTTCCTGGGCTAATACTTAATTAGGCAAACACACAGAAGGAAAGATCAGTGGAGGCTTGAGAGGTCAGAAAGGGCTTCATAGATGAAAATAAACTTGAGGTAGACCTCAAAGTGGGGAGCAGATTTGGATTGACCTGAAGAGAACAGGGGGTTCCAGGCAGGAGGAAAGGCTGGGGTCGGAATAAGCCTGACTTTTGTTAGCCTTGCTGAGCAGTCCTATTTGCTTTGGGAAAGGAACAGGAGACAAGCTGAGTAGGTAGAGCACTGAATGCCAGGAGAAGGAAGAGGGTATGAATGGAAATGGGATGAGAACCTAAGTAAGGTTTAATTTAAAACTTCAGCAAACTGAAATCAAAAGAACGTGGCCTTGCATCCAGGCTTTCCATGGAGACAACCGAGGCGCCTGGGGTGAGCAAAGGACCCTCGGGCTCGGGTGGCCGCGGGCACTCCAGAGGGACGGAGGGCGCCATAACGCGGTTGGCATGTTCTTGCATGTGTTTGAAATCTGGGCTGACAAGGCGAGCTGGACGATTTTGCTCTGTTACGTATTGAATTCTCTTCTCTGTGGTACGGGATCCGCTTGAAGCGTGACAGCTGCAATGACTTCCAGATGTCCGCCTCCTGTCTCCTCGCCGACTGGGGTGGATGTGGTAAACTCCGCGATGGAAACCAAAACCCCCGCCAGATGTGCCATGTCAACGTCAGCCTCGCGCACATCTGGCTTCAATGCCGGCCGCCAGCCCCAGAACAAATGGCGGCTTTCGCGCTGTATTCCCTCGTCAGCGTTCCCGGTTAAAAGGCGCTGGGGCGGGGACGGCCGGGGCCTTCGCGGGGCGACGCGGCGAGGCCAGCCTGGGAAGGGGCGCGGGGCCGTGTTGGCCGCCCTGGGTCCCGGGTCCCAGCTCCCGGGAGGCTGAGCCCCGGGCGCCTTTTCCTAGTGGCGCGGCCTTGGGGTGGCCGGGAGGGCAGACGAGGAGCTGCGGGGCTGTGTTCGAGGGAAAATCGTGCGAGTTTAAAAACATCCGAAGTGAGACGAGCTGGGCCCCGAGCCTCGTCCTCGCGCACTCACCAGACTCGGGGGCGGAGCAGGCGCCGGGATGGCGGCGACCAGGATACTGCGGGACTCGCGGAGGGGTGGGTTCCCTCAGCCTGGCCTCCTCCTGGCCTGCCTCGCCCCCACTCACGCATCCACCTGCAGGACCCCCTACAGGGCGGGCGCAAGAGTAAATCTTAGCTGTCGTTACCCTCCGAGGTGGTATTTTCTAAATAAAAAAATCAGACACATGGAGGTTCTGAAACCTGGACACAGCGTATGAAACCTGGACTCAGGGAAGGATGGTGGCCACACCTAGGCCTGCCTGTCCACGGCAGCCGGCAGAAGCGGCCACTAATGTGTTTATGAGCTGCCCTTCTGCCTACCCACGAAGCCTCATTTACTTACAACAAATGCTGAATATTGGAAAAGTCCCCTAATTTAGCACCAATAGAGTTAGGTGTGGGCCTTGGTTCCAAATGAGCCAGGAGATATGGGATATATGTTTGTTCTTTCTTTGTAAATTGGAATATGTATCTTATTTCTTTTTACTTCATAGAGTTCTCTGACTCTTAAGCAGAGTTTACAAAGAGAAGTGAATTAGATCTAGAACTAGAATTCAGGTTCCACTGATAACTGGCTGTATAATTTGATGCTATCCACTTCAGGGAAATGGAAAACGAAAAATGGCTTTGAAAAGTGTGATGTGCTATAAACATGCTGTCTTTACAACATTGTTTGCAAAGAGAAGACCGAGGCTCAGGGAAATTAACCGACTTGCTCAAAAGCTCCTCAGTAGATAGACACGTTTCATTATTTGCTTTGGTTTGGCCTGGGTTGACACATAATTAAGGTTTTAATCAGTCGCTTCATGGCTTTGCAGGTAATCCTTCCTTCTATCTTCAGTTTTAAGGCTAGAGCTGTTTCTTTCAGCTGATTTGTTCACCAAGGAAGAAGTCTCATGTTAGAGGCCCAAATCAAAACCACTCTGCATAAAGCCACCAGAGTGCTAATTCAGTGACTTCTCTGAATTCTGCCCACAGAATTTCCATGAAGTAGTTGCTCCCTTGTGGGTCTACAGCCCGTGACAAATGTTCAAAGTGTGTCCGCCCTGTCTTGTTCAAGCTCATCCCTTCTCATTCTCTCTGGTGCCCTTAAATCTGCTTGTCATTCCTCCAGAAACATCATCCTTTTGTTTCTACTTCTCTGTGGAAATTTCTCTCTCTCAATCTCTCTCCCTCTCTCTGTAACTTTCCCTGTTGGTTACCTTGCATACTTGGAAGCATTAGGGGCTTTTGAATCTTCTCTTCTGGGTTGCTCTCTGTCCATTCTCTAAGTTAACTAGCCAGGGGCATTCTTTTTGACACCTTTTGTTAAAAAAATTAATTTTATTTATTTTTACAAAGCACCAACCACTAAAGGATAAAAAATTAATTTTGACTGAAGTGATGTTTAAAAGCTTTTAAAAGTCAAACATGACTACTAGACTGTAACAACAATAAGAAAAACAGTAATCCCTTGACCAATCCTAGTTACCCCCGAGCCAGAAACAATCACTTTCAACTCTTTTTCTGTTTCTTCTTGGTATTTCTGTTCTTATTTATGAATCACATGCTTATTCAGTTTTTCTTGGTTTACTGATTTTAGGAATTGTCTTTTGAATTCCTATCATGGAAAGTGTGACTACATACCATACTAGTAAAGAGTATGGACTCTGGAGAAAAATTATTTGGTTTAAATCCCAGGTCCAATACTTAACTAATTGTGTGAGTTTGTACAAGTTGCTTGACTGCTATGGGTCTCAGTTTCCTCCTGTGTAAAATGGATGATAATGTCAGAGGTGTTTGCACAGCAACTCTATCTTGAATAGGGGGTGGGTAAAATGAGGCTGACATCTACTGGACTGCATTCCCAGTTAGCTAAGGCATTCTAAATCACAAGATGAGATAAGAGATCAGCACAAAATACAGGTCATAAAGACCTTGCTGATAAAACCAGTTGCAGTAAAGAAGCCGGCTCTAACCCACCAAAACCAAGATGGTGACAAGAGTGACCTCTGTTCGTTTTCACTGCTACACTCCCACCAGCGCCATGACAGTGTACAAATGCCATGGCAATGTCAGGAAGTTACCCTATATGGTCTAAAAAGGGGAGGCATGAATCATCCATCCCTTGTTTAGCCTGTCATCAAGAAACAACCATAAAAATGGGTAACCAGCAGCCAGGACTGCTCTATCCATGGAATAGCCATTCTGTTATTCCATTACTTTCTCAAGAAATTTGCTTTCACTTTACGACTCATCCTGAATTCTTTCTTGAGTGAGACCCAAGAACCCTTTCTTGGAGTATGGATCGGGACTCCTTTCTTGTAACAATAATAGTATCTACCTCATAGAGTGATTATGAATATTAAATGTTGAATATATCATGGACTTAGAATAATGTCCAGTGTACAGTAAGCACTATATAAACATTACTTATTATCATCATTAAACTGGCCTGCACACACTTTACCTCTGCTCGTTCTCCCAATATAGTTATGCCATGATTTTTGGTAAAATCAACATTAAATATTTATTTTATGACTATGTAAATATTATTCCCAGGTAAGCCACATAGAATCCTATAATTATGTTTCCTTTCTCATTCAGTCTTTTGTTTTCCCTGGAATTAATAGTTTTCTGTTTTTGTATTTTGTTTAGTTTTTATGTACCTATTGTTAATTCATCTCCTGTCAATACAAAATCTCCTTTCAATACATTCAAATAGAGGTATGCTCTTGGTTTCATTATTTTCATCAGCCATCCTTCCTAGAACTTTTTGGCTTTTCTGTTCCCGTCTGAACTCTGCTCTGTGGCCTCATTCACAGCTGCAGCCCTGTGAATAGGCATTCTAGGGTTCCCTTCAAAACTGTCTGGGATTTATCTTTGCTGGTCTCCTGTGTTGGAGTCCTGTTGCCTGGACTATATACATAAGGTGGAAACTGCGGGTTATCCTCCCAAATTCTTTCTTTCTTTCTTCCTTCGTAATAGAAATGTAGCTAATCTGAGGTTGCCCAACGAAACACTATGTTTCCCAACTCACCCTTAAAGCTAGGGTTGCCATATGACTAGATTTTGCCAAATAAATGCTATTAGAAGCAATGTATATTACTTCCTGGGCTGGTCCATAAAAACCTCCACACTTTTCCCCTCTGGCGAACTGGAAAATGCAAGCGCCTGAAATCAAACTTTTATCATACGGAAAAGGATAATGCCCTATGATAGTCATCTTCAAACTTTAGCATGCATAAGAATCACTTGAAAGCCTTGTTAAAATATAGATTTCTGCCCTCTATGCCCAAAATTTCTGATTCATTAGATCTGGTGTTGAGAGATGAGAATTCACATTTCTAGCTCTTTCTCAAGTGATGCTGATGCTACTGACCTGAGGATCACATTTTTGAGAACCACTGTCCCTAAGTCGTGGCAGAAAAACAAGATATGCAGAAGGAACCACAGTCCCTGAATGACCTAAGGAAACAGTTATGCTGTTGACCTGAAATATTTACCTTGGGCGGTTATGTCAGGAAAAAAGTAAGTTTATATTTTCATTAGCCACTCAATTAATTTTGGTTTTCTAAATTACAGCAGTCAGCTTTCCCATCACCATGTCTTTTTCTCCTTTTCTTACTCCTATATTTTAAGAAACACATCTACCAATAGCTTCTTGAGAAAAGAAGATAAATTTTTTGAGACTTTGAATGTCTGAAACTGTTTATTATATTGGTACACTTGACTGATATTTTGTTTGGGTATAGAGTTCTGGGTTAAAATCATTTCCCCCAGAATTTCTCCATTATCTTCAAATGCCATTCTGATTCTCAGTCTTTTATAAGTGACTTGTATTTTTATTTTGAAATTTCTTTGTAGAATCTTCTGCGACCTTTTTACTCCTGGCACTATGAATTAGAGAATGAGATGTCTTGGGTATATCTTTTCTCATTCGCTGTGTTGTGCACCACTCTCCTTCAGTTCGGGCCCAGTATTGACTCTTCAGTAATTTCCTCCTATGTCTTTTCGTGGTTCTGTTTCTGGAACATCTGTCTCAAGTTTTCTTATCCTTTACATCTAACTATATCCTTTATCTATATCCCTTATTCTATGACTTTGGCTTTTTTCCTACTCTTCTGGGAGATTTCCTCAACTATTATTCAAAAGAAAAGTTGATTTTCCCCCCACAAATATTTAACTATTTAGAGCATTGTTTTCTTTTCTTTTCTTTTTTTTTTTTTTTTTTTTATAGGTTCCTGTCACCATTTCATGGATGCAGTACATTTTCTTCTGCTTTCTGCCCTGATTTTTTCTGAGCTTTTCTTTTCAGTTAGTGTGGTTTCTTCATATTTGGAGCTTTTCTCAAATGTCTAGTGATCCTTTTCCATGTGGAGTGGGGAGACTTGCCAGTTGTTCGACTTCACTATAGCTTATGTGGGGCTATTTCCTTAGGGGAAACTCCATAGTCGTTTCTCTTGGACCCATCAGTTGCTCTCAAAAGAGTCCCCCAATATCCCTCAGACAGAGGGATAGGGAAGGGGAAAGGGTGTGTGAGCCTGGCTGCCAGCATGCTGAGATTCAAGCTAAGGAAGGGGCTGGGAGTCTTATTTTTCGGCGAGTATGTCAACTTTCCCTTAAATACATCTTTTTGTTTGTTTGTTTTTTCATCAGAGTCTTGCTCTGTCGCCAGTCTGGAGTGCAGTGGCATGATCTTGGCTCACTGCAACCTCTGCCTCCGAGTTTCAAGTGATTCTCCTGCCTCAGCTTCCTGAGTAGCTGGAATTACAGGCATACACAACCATGCCCAGCTAATTTTTGTATTTTTAGTAGAGACAGAGTTTCACCATGTCGGCCAGGATGGTCTTGATCTCTTGACCTCGTGATCTGCCCACTTCAGCCTCCCAAAGTGCTGGGATTACAGGTGTGAACTGTGCCCTGACCCACATCTTTTTCATTAATCAGAATAGTCTGACTCAGCCTCTCCAGAAGGTAAAGTGTCTGTCTTCTTTTAGGGCTGCAGAGGGGATCAGAAGGACCTAGATGCTTCATTTAAAGTCAGTGTGGAGTTGTAGTCATGGCATGAATTTTAGTTTTCTCTGATCCACAAAGTCAGTTATTGCTCATCTGATCTGCTTTTCAGCTCTCAAAATGTTCACATCTTTTGGCTGTTGACAACTCCTATTCCATTCTTTTTAACATTGTGAGCTTATGTTTTTTGTTTGTTTGTTTGTTTTTAGTTCTTTCTTGTCATGTTAGTGGGTTTCAGAAGGAAGCAGAAATAAACATCTGTTCATCTTTTACTTGAAGCTTCTATCTTTTCTAAAGAAAAATGAAGCCATTGAAAATTCTAAATTGCCAAATTATATTAGTGTGTATTAGTGTAGTGGAATTGTATTTTTCCTTTTCCCTATTTGCTGTAATGCACTTATTCATTTTAGAATATTTTAATTGCATTTCTTTTGATTCAGTGGTTCTAATTCTGGGAATTCATCCTAAGGCAACAACTAATGATGTGCATAAGAAACCTCTACAAAGCGGTTCCTCAGGGGGTGTTTAGACTGTCAAGTACTGGAAACAACCTAATCATCTAACAATAGGAGATTGGTTAAATACACCAGGGTACATTCATGTAATGGCATATTCTGCAGCATTAAAAATTATGTTCTGGGAGATTAATGATATATAAAAATGTTCATAATACATTGTAAGTTTAAAAACAATTACAAAAACCATATGTAAAGTAGGGCATACTTTAAAAAAACAGCATATGTAAATTTATGTATTCATAATTAAAATGGCAAGGATATATGTATTAATCTATATTATAATGCTGATTGTCATAGTGACATTATTGAGCACCTACGACTTGCCTGGTCATGTTCTGAGCCTCTTATGTGGATTAATTTTGTTCATTTTCATAACAACTATGTGAGGTCAATGCTATTATTTCCATTTTACAGATGAAGAAATTAAAGCCTAAAGAATTAATGTTAATTGCTCAAGGGCACATAGAGCCATGACTCATGCTAAGGCCCTCTGACTCCAGAGTCCACTCAATCATAATCACTATACCCTGAAATATTAAGGCTGGTGGTATTTCAAGTGACCTTTATTTTGTGTGTGTGTGTGTGTGTGTGTGTGTGTGTGTGTGTGGAGTGAAGAAGAGGGAGGATGAAGAAATAGAAGGGATATGAAGAGGTTGACCTTTGTTGCATCGTTTTCTTTGCAATTAATTAGTGGAAAGACACCCCTCTCCCCACTTGCAAAATTTTGTTTTGGAGGTCTGGGATCTAGACAATTTTGTCTGTAATATATGTTTAGGGCCAGTACTTTTTTGGTGCTTGTCACATATCATTAGATGAAAAGTCATTGGGAGGCACAAGCTGTCCAGTTAAGCCAGATTTCATTAGAAACCAAACCCTGTGACAAGAAATCTGAGCCACAAAAAGAGACACAAGCCCAAGTTTTCAACGTCTTTTAAGCCACATTCTGTTGACTAAAGTTCCAGCATTTGTTCTTTCTTTTGCTTGTGTTTTTTCAACATACCTCGTGCAGAGTGGTTTAGGGCTCTCAGCAAAGGCTGTGGGCCTGCTGATGAATTGTCCTGAGCAGTAATTTGAGAAATGAGTGCTGTTGTTGCTGCTTCCCCTCCTTAATGTTGGTGCTTAGAGCCTAGGACTCACAGAGCTAGGCTTAGGGGCTCTTGGGCTACAGTCAAGGACAGGCACTGTCAGGAAAATTTGTGGGATGCTTGTAGCTGTCATCCTCTTAGCAATCCCTGTGGGTCCCAGCTGAATCTGATTAAAGGTTCTTCCTGATTTATAGAGTCCACCTCCCCCGACCCCTTCCCCCATTCTCACTCTTCTTGAGCTGCTTGAGCTAGATCATTAAGATGCAGCAGGTGTACAATATTGTTTTGCTATAAAACTAAATGGGCTTAAAGTGTTCAGATATAATGCGTTCCCATATCAGAGTATTTATGAAAGAGTAAGATATTCTGGTTTGGCCTTATTCCCAGTGTATTCCAAGCTCCACACCTTAAAAAATGTGTTTTTATTACTTTCCTTTTTTAAAAAAAATGTGTTTTTTTTTCTGCAATGGTTGCAGGAAAAATATTAATATCCTTGTTCTCTCTGAGACCCAGAAAGCAGTTTAGTTTCCCTAGGACACTTTAACAATAGTGTGATTTACAGAGCAATTCACTGGAGCCGGGGGCAATGTAATATAACAAAGCATTTTTCACAGGCTTTCTCCCTGGAGTTGCCCTGAATGCAAAACCACTGTGCAGACAACACAGGAATGAAGGTAAATTCACTGAAAGAACAAAAGGCATAGGTTTCCAAAGGTAATTTTCAATAATCAAACATCCAGCAGGGACACAATAACCTGGGTAGACCCAAGCCCAGTGAAAAGCAGGCAGAGGTAGAGTGGGGCCGGCTTGCCCTCATTGGTATTTCAATCTGAGAAACTGATATTCCCACTTAGCAATTGCAGAGTGCAGTTGATTGGCACCCCTGTCTGTATCACCAGCACTGGACTGAATACAGCATCACAAATCACTGATGGTTGTATGATTTGGTGCTAAGGAGCAGATGAGAATCAGAACCCTATGGCTTACTGGTGTGTATGACACTGTGCAAGCCAGTGGCACTTCTGCTCTGCAGAGCAGACTTGCTTCCCATGTCAGAACCATTTTACAAATGCTGGAGAGATTTAAAAGAAATTTCAGCATGTTAGGAACCATTTCCTCTTGAAGCATTAGTGTTCACTTGGCTGAATGCACACAACCAGCCCAGGAAGGCTTCCAACAGCCTCATGAGTTAGTGGGCAGCTCAGTGCAAGAAAGGCTGCATCATTAGCCCCAGCTAAATGCAGCAGGTAGCCTCTGAGCCTCAGCCTAAGAGCCAGCCTTCTTCCCCCAGCTGGGATCAGCAGCTGCCTATGGAGTTTTTGCTCTGGACTTGAGTGGTGATTCATCTGATCAAGTTTTTTTCTTGCTGACTCCTCAAATTCCCAAACTATATAAAGGAGGATTTAAGGAGGGCCTCAAAGTCAATCAGTCAGTGAATAACTCTTGATTAAACAACCACCATGTGTCTAGCAGAGGGTTTGCTGCTGTGGTCCCTCACAAATAAAAAGAAGACATATGGTCCCTTCTCATAAAGAGCCTACAGTCTAGTTGGGGGTGCCATATAAGTACATGCAGAACAATAAAAAAGTGATAAAGTGCTGAACTATATATAGTGTTGGTTCTGAGTGCAGTTGAAGTTGCATTTAGAGGGCTGGTGCTATACATGGAAGGTTCATGAATGGAGTGGGCTGGAAATACTGGGTCCACTGGAGATCAAAATGCGGGCAATATTACACTGTGCAAAGTTTCCTATACTGTGATAAAGTTGGGGAAAAAAACCCAAAAAAAACGAAATGTAAGCTGCGTAGATTGAATTGTCTTTTCCTTCTGGCTGTTTACCAGATGCTCTACAGGATGGAGTGCTCACCAAAACTTTCACAGCATGATAGCCATCCTCCAAGATGGCTCTGGGGATCTCTGCCTCCTGGCATTCACACTCTTGTGTGATTCTCTCTCACATTGTGCCAGGGATGGTCTGTATGACCAATCAGAATATGACAGAAATATTATTAGGCCACTTCTGAGATTAGGTTATAAAAGATACTGTGGTTTCCATGAGATCTGAGTTTGTCTTTGTCTCTGTGCCTCTCTGTCTTTCTCTCCTGCACTGGGCAAAGCCAGATGCTCTGTGCAGCCCAACGGAAAGAAGCTATGTGGAGAAGCCCACATGGCAAGGAACTGAGACTTCTACCCACAGCCATGTGAGTGAGCTTGGAATTGGATCCTCCAGCCCCAGTCAAGCCATCAGATGACTGCAGCTTGACTGTGACCTCATGAGAGACCTCGAATCAGAGCCACCCAGCTAAGCTGCTCCTGGGCTCCTGACCCACAGGAACTATGTGAAGTAATATACATTTGCTGTTTCAAGCTGCTAACACTGAGCACTCTTCTTTACTGGGCTAGCCCCAACTCTGTACTCCAGTCTGCGGCTCAGGCAGTGCCTTGTCTTCTTCAGGTTCAGTAGAATGAGGACACCTGATTCCAACACTCTTTAACCCGGATCAAATTCATACCAGCTCTTTCAAATCCAGGACCGTCAAAACTTCTCTCAGAAATCAGAGCAGCCTCTGCTGTCACACTGGGTTTTTGGGAGTAGTCAGAGACTTCCCTGGCTGTGGGGACATCACACAGCACCACTGTGTACTGTACAAGCATGCGTCTTCAGCCTGCTGATTGGACAGGATGTGTAGTCTTCTATGTGGTTTGTGAAAACCACAAGCTGGAAAATAAAATCTGCCAAGGATTGAATGGCATCTCTACCTTCCCTGCAGTAGTGAACATGAAAATATGAGATGTTCATTCAGAGACCTTTCAGTGGCTTTTGCAATTGCAAGAATGGTCTGAATCAGAAATTGTGAAGCTGCCCACAGACATTATGGTGAAATACTGCCATTGGTGAAGCACTTGCTGAACACACAGTTTTCTTTTGGCCAAAGTTGAGAACCAGTGATATTATCAAAGTGACTGGGCTGTGTGACACTCTGAGAGGATGGCAGATAACCAGGCCTGGGAATCTACATAAAAATGTAGATTGAAGACAAGTTAAAAAGTCTAAATCTGCTTCCTGTGGTCTGCGCACAGCCGAAAGAGTTCTGCTCTGTACTGGTAGCTCATTCAACATGCCTCTATTATGGTCCTTACCATGTCCTGTTCCCTCCGTTCCTGCCTCTGCCTCCTTACCAGGTGCCTGGTGTCTTCGGTACCCAGTACTGTGCCTGACACATCACAGACACTTTTTTTTTTGAGACGGAGTCTCGCTCTGTTGCCAGGCTGGAGTGCAGTGGCGCAATCTCGGCTCACTGTAACCTCTGTCTGCCTCCCATGTTCAAGGGATTCTTCTGCTTCAGTCTCTTGAGTGCTAGGACCACAGGCATGCATCACCGAGACGAACTAATTTTTGTATTTTTAGTAGAGATGGGGTTTCACCATGTTGGCCAGGATGGCCTGGATTTCCTGACCTCGTGATCCTCCCACCTTGGCCTCTCAAAGTGTTAGGATTGCAGGTGTGAGCCACCATGCCTGGCCAACAGACATTTTTCATATATGCCTATTGAATTACTCTCTTATGCAATGTTTGCAATTATCAATAATCAAAAGACACTTGTAAAGTGTCATATCTTAAAATAGACTATCATTGCATGCAAATCAGCCCAGACATCCCCACTCAGCCTGGGCAAGCCTCATGGGTGCAGGAGACGGTTGCAGACCTTGTAGGGTGAGGGTGGGTGGTGATTTTGGGAGTTCTGGAGTGAGAACAAGATGATATTTATCCATAGACATAACCAACATCCTGAAATATACCAAAAAAGAGAAAAAAAGAGGCGGAAGACGACCATTTTTGGCCAGGAAACCCCGGAAAGGAGCCCTGGCTTTTCTGACTGCTTCAAATTAGCTACTCAAGAGAAGTGTGCCCTGCCAGAGAGGCAGGAAGACAGGCTCAGTCAGAGCCGCCAGCCTGGGGGACTGCCAGCGCCCGCTGTCGAGCCCCTCCACCAGGCACAGGGGCTTTTTTTGTGAGGAAACGAGAACAACGAATAATCCCAGTTGGCAGGGCACCCCCAGAGGAAGTCAAGAGGCTTGGCTTGCAGTCACCTTCACTTCCCACATGCTGGCGTGTTTGTTGGCATCGCGCTCTTGTTAATTAAAGGAAGTGTGTATGCCTTGGGCGCTGGTACCCTGGCCCCAAACATCAGTCTTTCCAGGGGTCTTCACCACAGCGCTGCCGCCAGTAGAATCAATTAGGCTCCCTCCCAAAAGTCAGGCTGATTTCCAAGCCCGGAGGTGAAACAAATTCCCCTGCTGCTGCAGCCTGGGGCTCACACGGCAGCCTCCAGGGGCCTGATCTGGGGGACAATCGCCAAAATCGATAGAAAAAAATAACTCATGGGAGACATTCACTATCCTGACAGATCCAAGGGCTATGGGGAATCTGCTTGTTTCACAGACTGGAGATTTTCATACCCATCACGATCCTGCTGTACCGTTTAACTTTATTTGAGCCTGGCCTTATAAACAATTTTTTATGAAGCCAGAGGAAAGGTGCCCAAAGCAGAGGTGAGCAGGCTTTCCTAGGAGTCAGTAAAAGTTTTCTTTTTTTTTGAGACAGAGTCTCACTCTATTGCCCAGGCTGGAGTGCAATGGCGCGATCTTGCTCACTGCAACCTTCACCTCCCAGGTTCAAGGATTCTCCTGCCTCCGCCACCTGAATAGCTGGGATTACAGGCATGCTCCACCATGCTCTGCTAACTTCTGTATCATTAATAAAGACAGGGTTTCACGGTATTGGCTAGACTGGTCTCAAACCCCTGGCCTCAAGAGATCAGCCCCCCTTGGCCTCCCAAAGTGCTGGGATTACAGATGTGAGCCGCCATACCCAGCCTCCTGGGAGTCATTAACGTTACACCTGAAGTATCACAGTCTTCATTAAAACACCACCCGGGAACTTCCAACAGTTCAGCCCACTCTCTAAGCCATTCATCCAAGAACCAAGATAGGGGATGGACCTATATGGGCCACATTTGAGGAAACCCAGGGCTGATGGGCTGCTTCTGGCAGGTTCTGGGTATTGAAGGGTGTTGAAAGGACACACACTCAGTCCTTTCTTAGTTCTCAGGCATCATCACAGGGAAGGCTGGCTGACCAGCAAGATGTCTTGGGCACTCAGTGTTACTGAACTGAACTGAACTGGGGTCTGCTTGCCTATGCAATAAGAATAGATATCCACACTGAGGTTTGCAGGGGAAGAAAGGAAGGCATTTATTTGCGGGTCCCAAAGCAAGGAGGCTGAGGTGGCCAACCCTGAAATCTGACCTCCTCAATGGCTTACGGGTAAGGGTTTTTAAAGGCAGGGGTAAATTTCAAGAAATTCGAGTTACAGTCAAAATCACAAATCAACACATGGAGGTTATACATTGGTTTTGGCCTAAAAGGGTGGGATATCTTGAAGCAGAGGCTTATAGGCCATAGGTAGATTCAAAGATTTTTCTGAGTAGCAGTTGGATAAGGAAGAGAAGCTTTATTTTAAAATTTGGGCTCAGTAGAACAGAATGTTAGCTCCAGTTCATGAATGTGGCTCCCTCCCAAGGCCCTTCAGACAAAAAGTTAGAACAAAGAACCGTGGTCTGACTCCAGTTCTCAGTTCCCCCTTATCTGAGGTCTACATAGTGATAGACCCACTGGGCAGAGGTCCAGGTTTCTGAAACAGAACTCAAAGACATATGTTAAGATGTTACATTTATCACTGGTCTTTAGAGAAACACAAATCAAAACTGCAAGGAGATCTCATGCCAGTCATAACGGTGATTATTAAAAAGTCAAGAAACAACAGATGCTGATGAGGCTATAGAGAGATAGGAATGCCTTTACACTGTTGGTGGGAATGTAAATCAGTCCAACCATTGTGGAAGACGGTGTGGTGATTCCTCAAAGACCTAGAACCTGAAATACCATGTGACACAGCAATCCCATTACTAAGTATATACCCAAAGGAATATAAATCATTCTGTTATAAAGATACATGCACTATTTACAATAGCAAAGACATGGAATCAACCACATGCCCTCAATGATAGACTGGATAAAGAAAATGTGGTACATATACACCATGAAATATTATGCAGCCATAAAAAGAATGAGATCATGTCCTCTGCAGGGACCTGGATGGAGTTGGAAGCTATCATCCTCAGCAAACTAGGACAGGAACAGAAAATCAAACACCACATGTTCTCACTTATAAGTGGGAGCTGAACAATGAGAACACATGGACACAGGGAGGGGAACATCACACACTGGAGCCTGTCAAGGGTGTTGAGGGGAGGGAAGAGTAGCTAATGCACCAGGAAAAACAGCTAATGCATTCGGGTGATAAAACCTAGGTGATGGGTTGATAGGTACAGCAAACCACCATGGCACACATTTACCTGTGTAACAAACCTGCACATCCTGCACATGTATCCTGGAACTTCAAATTAAATTAAATTAGAAAAAGGAAAAAAAAGATGTTATGTTTAGTTTCTACAGGGAACCAAATATCCTACAATTCTAGCATCCTTGCTATTGATTTAGGCTACTATTACCTTCTTGTTTAGCACGTTGCTCATTTACTTCTCAGGACTAGCTCGGTGCCTGAAATTTCCCTTAAAGAAACTTAAGACTTTCTTTTATTTCCATGTTTGGGGGTGGTGGAGGCATGCAGGCCCATAATGGGGCAGGGGGGCGGTGGTGGTCCCTGCTGTCTCAATAGGCCAGCCCTCGGGAGTTCATTAGGGCTCAGCACAGCTTGGGCTCTGGCAGATTCTGGAGCTCTGTCCTTCCTGCCCCCATGCTCACTGCTCCCATGATGTCCTGACATTCAGTCATTACAGAAAATGCTCACAGACCACCCCACAAACCACATACATTTTAAATCTTTTTTTTTTTTTTTTTTTTAATTTCTTTGAGACAGGGTATCACTCTTCTGCCCAGGCTGCAGTGCAATGGCCCTATCTCAGCTCGCTGCAGCCTTTACCTCCTGGCTCAACCAATACTCCCACCTAATCTTCCACATGGCTGCATCATGCCTTCTAAGTAGCTGAGACTACAGGCACTCATCACCATGCCCAGCTAATTTTTTGTATTTTTGGTAGAGACGGAGTTTCTGCTACATTGCCCAGGCTGGTCTTGAACTCAAGCAATCCACCAGTCTCAGCCTCTCAAAGTGCTGGGATTTGAGGCATAAGCCCCCGCATCCAGAACATTTTAAGGCTTAATCACAACCTTATAAAGAGACAGGGATAGTTGTTGCCCATTTAGAGATGAGAGCAGTAAGGCAGACAAAGGGGTCGAGTCAGAATTCAACCCCTCTTCTTTGGACTCCGAGCCCAGAATTCTTTCTCCTAAAGCCTTGTCTCGCTGGACTTCCTGCTCCAGTTGACTCATTTGCCTCAAGCTGCTTTGGACTTGGTGTGCTTTAATTTCCAAGAGTATTTCAAATTTCCTTCTTTTCCTCCGCCAATAATCTTAACACGGGTGGGAATGCTAATAACAGCAATGGGATGAATATCAGAGCCCACTGGGGAGATTACTGAGAGGAAGATCGCCCCTAAACTTATGCTACAAAAGCAAGTTACTTTGAGCCACTCCAATCCTGAAGGGGAGAAAATTATGTGGAAAACTCACCAGCCCTGAGGTAGTTTTTAGCTCCCATGATTGGTTTTACGTGGAAAGGTTTGACTCTTCATTTTAATTGGTCTTTGCAGCCATAGCACAAAGTCAGCTAAAAAGTTAAATGAACAAGAATGTGAAAGTAAGACAGAAGATACATTTTAAAGAGACACCGGCCGTGGTGTGATGGCTCATGCCTGCAATCCTAGCACTTTGGGAGGCCAAGGCAGGAGAATTGCTTGAGGTCAGGAGTTCAAGACCAGCCCGGCCAACATGGTGAAACCCCGTCTTTACTAAACATACAAAAATTAGCCAGGCATGGTGGCATGTATCTGTAATCCCAGCTATCCAGGAGGCTGAGGCAGGAGAATCGCCGGAACCCGGGAGGCAGGGGCTGCAGTGAGCTAAGATGGTGTCACTGCACTCCAGCCTGGGCAACAGAGCAAGACTCCATCTCTGAAAAAAAAGAACTTAGCTGGGCTAAGTTAGATGGTGGCACATGCCTATAGTCCCAGCTGCTCAGGAGGCTGAGGTAGAAGGATCGCTTGAGCCCAGAGTTTGAGACCGCAGTGAGCTATGATTGTGCCACTGAAAAAAAGAAAACAGACAACTATATCATTACCAGTTATAAAGGAAATGTAAAAACTGTGGGGTCCAAAATCCCAGCCTGGAGATGCTTTCCAGAGGTTCTACGTGTTGGAGCCAGTCTGTGGGTAAATACGTGACAAGACTCTCGGCCCCAGAACTGGGTAGGATTCCTGGAAATGAGGTACACCGCAGGACTGCTGAAGCAGTGGGGTCAGCTGGGACCTTGTGCTGTCAGCCAACAGAACTGGAAAAGGATTGGAGGGAAATACTGCACAGCCCATCCTGGCTGAATACCTGCCTCTCCCCTGTCTTTTGGAGCCAGGCTCTCGTTAGCAGGAGAGTATGAACCAACAGCAAGCTGCTGTGAGGTTTGCCACCGTATAATGAATTTGGGTGGAGCACTTTGGCCACCTAAGGAAGCAGGGCTTGGAAACTGGTGTCCTGTTTGCCAGCCCTCCTCAAATGCAGCCATTGTGCCAGAGAACCAAATGAAAGCCCTGGTGGTGCTAGCTTCACAGACCACACTGCTTCTTTGACAGAGCCAAGCCCTGCACTCCCATGGCTTGGATGAGTTCCCCTTGACCACCAAGGAAGAGGAGGAAGAGGAGTGCACAGCCCTCATGCAGCAGGTTCCTAGCATCTGATGAAAGTCTTAGATCTGGGGTGGAGAAATAGACACTGGAAACAGAATCTGTTTTTTTCTTTTTTTAAAAAGAGCATCTTGTACCAAGTTGTTCCAAGTTCACGAAAAGCCCCCAAGCTCCCAATGTGGAGTGACTGTTAGAGGAGTTTGTTGTACATGATTCAGAGCCACATGGATAACATTTCTCTTAAAATATACATCAATTTGAAAATTAAAGGGGAAAGCGCCTGAGATGAGACGTGTTTGGATTTCTGTGAAACTCAGGGCCTGTGGGAAGCAGCTCAGAAGCCAGGATATGGCTTCTCAGGGCTCTGCCTGTCCTCTGCCTCTTTTCCTTTGTGTGTTCCATGCTCAGGTCGTCCTCCAGCTCTGCAGGGCTGCATTGGCTTTGGCTTTGGCAAACCCTAGAGCTAAGGACCAATTTTACGTTAATTTCTTGGCTTGGGGTGTACCCTTCTGATGCAGAGAGTAGATATTTGGACTAAACTTGGGCCAGGAACCAGGCTGGGGCTTATATTTTTCACAGGGGTCTGTTCTTTCCCCCAGCTAGAGCCAGGGCAGAGAGGAGCTTCCTTAGTGTCCTTCTGGATTGATGTGGCTTTTCTCAGAGCATCTGGGTTGTATGTAGGGGACTCAGTTCCAACTCGTCAATTTATCCAGGCGTGAGGCCTCATCTCCTGTCCCCGCATGGGTGTTAAAAGCCAAACCTTTGGCCACGACTGGACCTGATCGTCTCCCCAGGACCACAGCCGCATAAGCCGCAGAGCCCACTGTTTTCAGCTCTCAGCTTCCTCTTCACTTCAGCATCTGGGGACTTCCTTTTCCACCTTGCAAGCTCATCCATGCATTATTTGTTAACTTATTTAATTTTATTTTCAAAAATTGTGTTAAGATACACATAACATAAAATGTACCATCTTGGCCAGACATGGTAGCTCACGCCTGTAATCCCAGCAGTCTGGGAGGTCGAGGAGGCAGCCCAGGAGTTTGAGACCAGCCTGGGCAACATAGTGAGACCCCATCTCTACAAAAAATTTAAAAATTAGCCGGGCTTGGTGGCACATGCCTGTAGTCCCAGCTACCTGTGGGCCTGAGGTGGGAGGATCACTTGAACCCGGGAGGTCAAGAAGTGCAGTAAGTGGTGATCACGCCACTGCACTTTAGCCTGGGTGACAGAGTGAGCCCCTGCCTCAAAAAAAGTACCATCTATTTTTAAATGTACAGTTCAGTGGCATTAGGTGCATTCATGTGGTGTGCAACGATCGCCACCATCGAGCCACAGAACTCCTCTCATCTGGTGAAACTGACACTCTGTACCATTAAATGATGACTCCTGTTTCCCTTCCCCCAGCCCCTGGCTTTCTGTCTCTGTGTATTTGAGTGCTCTTGGTACCTAGTCATTCAGTATTTGCCCTTTTGTGATTGGCTTATTTTACTCAGCAAAATGTCTTCTCCATGTTACAGCACGTTAGAATTTCTTTCCTCTTTAAGACTGAATAATGGTCCATGTCATATACATACATACCACATTTTGTACATTCATTCTTCTGTTGATCAACACGTGGGTTCATTAACTTTTTGGCTATTGCAGATAATGCTGTTCCACAACATGGTATACAAATACCTCTTTGAATTCCTGCTTTCAATCCTTTTGGGTATATACCCAAAAATGGAATTGCTGGATCATATAATAATTCTATTTTTAATTTTTTGAAGAACTGCCATACTGTTTTCCATAGCGGCTGCACTGTTTCACATTCCCACCAAGAGTGTACAAGGGTTCCAATTTTCAATTTCTCCATGTCCTCACCAACACGTTATTTTCTGTGGGGCTTTTTTTTTGGATAGTAATCATTCTAATGGATATGAAGTGGTATCTCACCGTGGTTTTAGTTTGCATTTCTCTAATGACTAGTCTAGTATCTTTTCACGTGCTTATTGGCCATTTGTGTATATTCTTTGAAGAAAATGTCTACTCAAGTCCTTTGCCCATTTTTAAATTAGGTTGTGTTTTGTTGTTGTTTATGCATTTTAAGAGTTTTCTTTTATCTTTTATCATATAAATCATTTCTATGTGTTTACAGAACATGCCACCCTTCGGCCATTTTGCTGGATCTGGGAGTCTGTCTCTAAGATCCCCTGGTTTTGCCCTGACCACTGTCTCTGAAACCCTTTCAGGTGAAGGACTCAACACTCCCCTCCCATCCTTTCAAAGCGCGCGCACGCGCGCGCGCACACACACACACACACACACACACACGGGTCTCAAGTTCAGGCGAAGAGCTTAGCATTTATTAAAGACGTTAGTCTCCTCCCCACTCCAACTTCTGCCATCCCTTTCGGTGCCCAGGCTGTGAGCCCATTCAACATCTGAGCCTCAGAGTCACCGGATGGTGTGAACAGAAGCCTCACTCTGGAGATAGATGAATGGGACTCTGAAATTCCATTTCCATGATCATTGTGTTCCTAATCACTCTGCATTTTAGTCTTCTTGCCTACAAAAAAAACAATGGGATAAGAAAACTTAATCTTAAGAGGTGGTTATAAAATTTAAATGAGATAATGCATTTTGGATGCCCAGCCAGTTGTTAGCGCAAGATAAGTGCTTATGATGTATATTTCAATTTTACTTCACTTCCACTCCACTTTCAGCAAGCAGAAGGCTACAAGTGGTACTTTATTCTCGCCCAGAGTGACTCTCCTGTGTGATAAGGAACACTGGAGCTCTCCTTTGTGGCCCTATCTTCCTAACCTGTTGTATTGGTTTCCTGTGGCTGATGTAACAAATTACCACTGGCTTGGTGGCTTAAAATGACAGAAACCTAGGCTTTCATAGTCCTGGAGACACAAAATCCAGAATCAGCATTGCTGAGCTGAGATCAGGAGTTGGGAGGGCCTGGTGCCTCACTCCCTCTGAAGGTGGCAGGGGAGGATCTTGGGTCTTTCAACTTCCAGTGGCTGCTGGCCTTGCTCGGCTGAGGACCTCAGCACTCCAATCTCCACCTCTGTGGTTACCTTGCCTTTTCTTCCTCTGGTGTCAAATCTTTCTCTATAAGGACACCTATGATTGCATTTAGGACCCACCTGGATCCTGCAGAATAATCTACTCATTTCAAGATATTTTATCACATCTGCAAAGTCCTTCTTAAGCCAAATAAGATGCCATTCATCAGGTCCAGGGATGAGGATGTGGATGTGTTTTGAGGGACCATTCTTCAGCCTGGCACACCATTCTCCCTCCCACTCTCCATCCTGCTGAATCTGCTTCTCAACTGCATGATGTTGTTCAATCTTCCCTTACTTCCTGTACTTAGAGTTTATCATACATCCCCTACCTTCATTCCCCTCCTCCCCAAAAACCCCTCCCTCACGATGACACCCCATCACTTGTCATCTCCACCACACTCCCCAGAACCTTCCATGCCCTCATTCTGTCAGCCTTCAGCCATGTCAGTCCTTCTAATCCACCCAAGAACACAGACACCTTTAGGTAAGAACTCTCCCAACTCCTTTCCCTTTCCTCTAAAGTAATAAACATATTTCCTACTTCCTCCCCTTTTCTCTCTCTCCTTCTCTTTATCCATATCTTTCTCTACCTTTGGGTGTAGGTTGTGTTGGATGGGATGGGGGCTGGGGGCTCAAATAAGTGGAAGAGAAGGAGGGGTCAACCACAGACCTCATGGGGAGGGGTGCCCTGGGACATCTGGGAATGTGAAGCTTTCTCTTGGTTCAGCCATCATGGCCATCAGCCCAGCCAGAGTCAGGGCCGACCTGGGAAGATGTGATGGCTGTCCTTGCTGCTGAAAGTGAGGGTGGGGAACTGTCATCCACTAAAACCAGGTGGCAGGTCACACGAGGCAGACGGTGCTGTGGATGTGAGGCATCCTACGTGGTAAGAAGAGACAGCATCTCTCCGGGTTGTGCACTATCTTTGTCTATGTCTCCCCCTTGTCCCTTAGATGTGGTGCTCTAGTCAGCTTATCCAGGTATGTGTGAGCCCCAGAGGTGGTTTCATATCTAAGCAGCAAAGCCACACATAGCCCCCCTCCCTGGGTGGTTTCCAAAGTCCTCGAGGAGATAAGATATTTCACTCTTAACAACATGGTGCTCTATACAGGGACATGCTAAGGTCACAAGGAGATCTTAGGAATTAAAAAAACACATTAGAGATGAAAATTTTAATAGACAAGTTGGCAGATAGAGATGAAGAATCCCCCAGAAAGTAGAATAAAAAAAGAAAGAATTGGAAAATAAGAGAGAACAAGTAAGAAAATTAGAAGACAAATCCTGGGGATTTAATATCCAAACAATAGGTCCAAAAAGAGGGAAGAGCGTCAATGGAAGAAGAAAATAATTAATGAAACAACTTAATTTCTCAGATGCTAGGGCTTGTGATTCCTGATTGAAAGGACTTCTTGAGTGCTTGGCATGGTGGATGATAACAGAGTTACTACATCAAGTACATCATCACGAAATTTTATAATGTTGGGATGAAGGAAAAGCTCCAATAAGCTTTCAAAGAGAGAGAGAGAGAAAAAGTTTCATGCAAATTATCAAGCGTCAAAAGGCATTGGATTTCTCAATAGCAACTCAGAAAGTCAGAATGCAATGAAGTAATGCCTTCAAAATTCTGAGGGAAAATTATTTCCAGCCTAAAATTCTATATCCAGCCAAACTGCCAAGAGAATAATGTGTTTCAGACAGTCAAGGCGTCAAACACTTTACTCTTACATACTCTGTCCTCAGAAGTTCCTGGAGGACAGACTCTACAAAACAAGGGAGAAAACCAAAAAAAGATGTGAAAGACAGGGGATCCCACACAAGAAAGAGTAGAATTCCCCAGACTCGTGGTGAGGGGGTGTCATCCTGCCATGGCCTGAGGAGGCAGCTGCTGCAAGTCACAGGGCAGTGAGAATCATTCCCTCAAGAGATTTCAACCTATTAGGAGAAGAACAATTTGAGGAGCTCTTGGGGTTGAATTAGTGGCAAGTATACAGAAAACTAAGCAAATGAATAAGAGGATAGTCCTAATAAGAATATTGATGTAACGAAATTATAACTGCATTGAACTGACATGGGGGCTGGGAAGTGGGAGTCTGGGGGCTGGGGTGAAGATGCCAGAAGAGAGTGGGTTATTATTTTTCATTGCAGGAAGTCAATAGGTAATTAAAGCCCAAAACTGAAGAAGTCACAATATAAGCACCTAATTAGAAATATGAGGGTAAATATTAAATACCATATAAATCACTCCAGAGAGTTAAAGTTATTGTTTCTGGGAAGTGAGAAATAAAGGATAAATCTTCGCTGTTTGGTTTGGCCTGTTTTTTTCTTTTTCTTCTTCTTTTTTCGGAGAGACAGAGTCTCACTCTGTTGCCCAGATAAGATCATAACTCACGGGGGAACGATCCAAGATGGCCAATCGCTGACATCTCGGGATTGCAGCTCTCAGGGAAAGCGCAGAAAACTAGAGGACGTCACACTTTCAGACAAATTTTGGTCGCTCACGGAGCAGAAGATCCCCAGTGGAGGAATTACACGGGTCGCCAGCGTGACTCTTGTGGCCGGCACAGTGGTTTCACTGGCACCTCGGCGGGGCAGCTCTCGGAGCAGAGTAAACAGGGCTGGCTCCCCTTCTGACCGAGGTTTGGAGGACCCACACGGGTCCCCAGCATGACTCCTGAGACCGGCGCAGCGGCTGTGACGGCACCTCAGCGCGGCAGCTCTTGGGACAGAGTAAACGGTACTGGTTCCCCTTCCAACCGAGGTTTGGAGCCCCAGGAAGGCAGAGTCGCCTATTACAGACACAAGAAGGAAGCCAGACAGGAGAATCCTGG
This sequence comes from Callithrix jacchus, assembly GCF_049354715.1. NCBI lineage: Eukaryota > Metazoa > Chordata > Mammalia > Primates > Cebidae > Callithrix > Callithrix jacchus. The sequence goes on from NC_133514.1 coordinate 39,509,125, forward strand.
GCAGAAAAGCACCATCAGTCTTAACGCTGGTGTTTTGGCCCTGGGAACTAACAACTTGGACGTCCACTCAAGAAACCTAATCTGAAAGTTGGTAATTTCAAAGACGACAGGAGGATAAATTTACAATGATGGGAAGAAACCAGCGTAAAAAGGCTGAGAATACTCAGAATCAGAATGCCTCTCCCTCTAAAGATGATCACAGTTCCACATCAACAATGGAACAAGGCTTGATGGAGAACGAGCGCATCCCAATAACAGAAGCACTCTTCAGGGAATGGATAATAAGAAACTTCTGTGAGTTAAAAGACCATGTTGTAGCCCAACATAAAGAAACTAAGAACTTTGAAAAAAGGTTTGACGAAATCCTATTGAGAATAGACAACTTAGAGAGGAATATAACTGAATTAATGGAACTCCGAGAAATATGCACAGGTTTAAATACTCGAATTGTTCAAGCAGAAGAAAGGATATCAGAGGTCAAAGTCCAATTTAATGAAATAAAACAAGAAGACAAGATTAGAGAAAAAAGGATAAAAAGGAATGAGCAAAATCTCCAAGAAATGTGGGACAATGTGAAAAGACCAAATTTACGTTTGATAGGTGTACCTGAATGCGACGGAGAGAATGAATCCAAGCTGGAAAATATTCTTCAGGATATTATTCAGGAAAATTTTCCTAAACTAGCAAAGCAGGTCAATATTCAACCCCAGGTAATACAGAGAACACCACAAAGATATTCCTCAAGAAGAGCAACCCCAAGGCACATAATCGTTAGATTCACCAGGGTTGAAACGAAGGAGAAAATACTAAGGGCAGACAGAGAGAAAGGTCAGGTTAATTACAAAGGGAAGCCTATCAGACTTAACAGCAGATCTCTCAGCAGAAACTCTACAAGCCAGAAGAGAGTGGGGGCCAATATTCAACATCCTCAAAGAACAGAACCTTCAGCCCAGAATTTCATATCCAGCCAAACTAAGCTTCACAACTGAAGGAAAAATAAAATCTTTTATGAACAAGCAAGTACTCAGAGATTTTATTGCCAACAGGCCTGCTTTACAAGAGCTTCTGAAAGAGGCATTACACACAGAAAGAAACAACCAGTATTAGCCTTTCTAAAAATATACCAAAAAGTAAAGAGCACAACATAAAGAAGAATTTACATCAATGAATGGATAAAACAGCCAGTTAACATCAAATGGCAGTAACCCTAAATTTTAATTGACTAAATCCCCCAATCAAAAGACACAGCCAAAACCCAACGGCATGTTACATCCAGACCTGTTTCACATGCAAGGATACACAAAGACTCAGAACAAAGGGATGGAGAAAGATTTACCAACCAAAGGGAGAGCAAAAATAAATAAATAAGTAAAAAGCAGGAGTTGCAATTCTCGTATCGGACAAAATAGATTTTAAAGCAACAAAGATAGAGTGGTAAAAGGATTAATGCAACAAGAGCTAACGATCCTAACACCCAGATACATAGAGACTTAGACTCAATGAGACAGAAAATTAATAAGGATATCAAGGACTTGAACTCAGATCCGGAACAAGTAAACTTAATAAATATTTATAGAGCTCTCCACTTTAAATACACAAAATATACATTCTTGTCAATACCACATCACACCTACTCATAGGTTTAAATGAAACATTGATTGGCCATTATTAATACCCATTTTTTTTTTCAGAATAAAGCAATATTTCCGTTCACCCTCCCTCTTTCTCTTCCTCTTTCTTCTTCTCCATTACTCATTTTTTTTCTTTCTTTCCTTCTCTCAAAAAAAAAAAAAAAAAGAAATCAACTTGTAAACCTCTAGATCCAGGTCGGCAATGTCTCTCTCATTGCTTGATTTCCTTCCTTCCCTTCCCTCCCTCCCTCCCTCCCCCTTTCCTCCCTTTCTTCCTTCCTTCATCCCTTCCTTCCTCCCTCCCTTCCTCCTTCCCTCCCTTCCTGCCTTCCTCCCTTCCTCCCAAAAAAAAAAAAAAAAAAAAAATCATAACTCACTACAGTCTCGAACTCCTGGGCTCAAGTGATCCTCCTGCCTCAGCCTCTGCAGTTGCTGGGAATAAAGGTGCATACACCACACCCTGCTAATTTTTAAAAATGCTTTGTAGAGATGGGGTTCTGCTATGTTTCCCAGGCTGATCTAAAACTCCTGGTCGCAAGCAATCCTCCTGCCTCAGCCTCCCAAAGTGCTAGGATTATAGGTGTGAGCCACCCACCCAGCACAGTCTGGTTTTGAATGTGCTTTGTAGAACTGCCCATCTCCCTCAAATCTAAGTCAATGGCTCACATCACTGCTGCATACGAGACTCAACCGGGGGACTTCAGAAACACCAGTACCCGGGCCATCTGTCCAGCAGACTCTTAGTCGTTCTGCAGGGAAGTCTAAGCTTCAGGATTTTAAAATGTTCCCCCAGATGAGTCTAAATTTTAGCCATGTTTGTGTACCATTAAAAACCATGTATGTATAACTTTAATAGAAATTAAAACTGACGTTGAAAAAGATGAATGTATAAATGAAGCACATGGGATATTTCTGGGCGCTGTGTCCTTAGATATTAATACTTCCAATGGGGCTTGGAAAGGTTCTGGAAAAGGGTGGCTTGAGAAACTCAAGGCAGGCTTCACTTAGAAGCTCCAGAATTTGATTCTTGTCTGCCAAGAAAACATACCTCAAGATCAATCTGAAATTCCTTTAATAGATGACAGCCTTTCATTCGGGGTTACAGCTGAAAGGGAATAGTGGGAGATGCCAGAGGATTAACTTTACATAGAGTGTGAATGGCATGCAGCTGATCCTGCCTTAGCAGGTCAAAGGGCAGAGGTCAGGAGAGTAAAGGAAAAGCCTTGAGGTGGGGGAGGATAAGAAAGGGGTTGGTTGAAACAAAATAAGTCAAACTTCAGCTCTTTTTATCTAATGCTAGATAAATAGCCTTTTCTGCTCTCTTAAGAACCCCCTGAAAAAGCCAATTTTGAACTCATGGCCCTGACTAGTTGCTTGTGACTTTCAGAAGGGGGAGTCTGGCCAGGCACAGTGGCTCCCACCTATAATCCCAGCACTTTGGGAGGCCAAGGTGGGGGGATTGCTTGAGCCCAGGAGTTTGAGACCAGCATGGACAACATAATGAAACCTTGTCTCTACAGAAAGTTTAAAAAATTAGCCTGTGCCCACCTGTAGTCCCAGCTACTTGGGGGCCTGAGGTGGGAGGATTGCTTGAGCCCAGGAGACTGAGGCTGCAGTGAGCCATGATCGCACCGCTGGACTCCAGCCTGGGTAACAGTGCAAGACCCTGCCTCAAACTATAATAATAATAATATAAAAATAAGGGAGAATCTCTGTCCCTAGCTTCTCTTCTGGTCTCTGGGTCAAAGACAGCTGTGTTCATGCCCCCGTGGGAGGGTGGCTGCCTGCCTCTTGAGTTCACCTGAGCAGAATGGCGTTATTCTCGCCGTAGTCCTCACTCTTTTCTTTAACACGCCCGCGGGTGCACTGGCCCTTTTTTACTGTGCCTCACGCAGGCCACTTTTTCCCTCTGCCATCAGTCTGCTCAGGATACAGGAACCTGTTATTCGCTATATGGTGTATTGTTATCCCCTTTAATTTGCTGCTGTTTGAGCCAGATGCTGTCTGTCTTCTAGCATTTCATCCTTTGAAAGGTTGAAGGAAGCAATTTCTGTGAAGGATGGCTCCTTATAAGAAGGCAAAGTCATATTGCACTTCATACCAATCTTGAGCAGATTTCCCTGTCTCCACACCCACTCTGGGAGATTAATGAATGAAGAAGTACATTTTGGTGGCTTTAAGCTGACTGTCCCCTGAGAACTGCCACCACATGCCAGTGATCATGAGGAGTCTGAAGGGCTCAACTGCTTGTCCCCTTTCTGCACTCAGACCCCTCAACTCTATCCTGCCTCATAAATCTAGGGGACATGAGTCCCCTTTCTATAAAAATGATGCCCTTCCACGAGGCATGTTAAATGCCTGGAATGGAATAGGCATTGTCCTGAGAGATTGCTTTTAAAATAAATTTTAAAAGACTTTCTATATTGAATCATTTGTATATCTTGAATGATTTTTCCAATTGACATGTTTAGATATAATGGGAGTGGGATTGAGAAAATAAACTAAATCACCCTTTAAATAATTCAAGTAGCACTTTTAAAGCTTACAATAAATGGAACTATGGAAAAAAATTCCGCTCAGATGAATGATTCAGAGATGTCCACCATATGGCTTGCAATCCAGTGGAACCTCCAGTCAACGGAGACAGTGGCTTTTATTGAATCTTATAGATGCTACAGTTAAAACTTATGTTGTGGCCGGGTATGGTGGCTTATGCCTGTGAGCCCAGCACTTTGGGAGGCTAGCGCAGGAGGATCACTTGAGCCCCGGAGTTCGAGACCAGCCTGGGCAACATAGGGAGACCCCATCTCTGCAAAAAAATTTAAAAACTAGCCAGCCGTGGTGGCGTGTGAGCCTGTGATTCCAGCCACTCCAGAGGCTAAGGTGGAAAGATTGCTTGAGCCCAGGAATTTGACGCTGCGGTGAGTTGTGTTCAGGCTACTTCACTCCAGCCTGGGCAAAAGAGTGAGACCCTGCCTGAAAAAAAGAAAAGAAAAGAAAAGTTGTATTGCATCCTCTGAAACCTAAGACATGAGGGCACATTAAAATAACCAATGTTAGATAAAAAGATATTTTTATACAAACAAGTCTAGTAGGAAAAAAGTACTTAAAACAGTATCTGGCATGGAGAAAATACTCAGTAAACACTTTAACTGGCATACTATTTTAACAGGAAACTGGGCTCCTGGCCCTGCCCTTTGTACCCACTATGTGTGTCCAGACCCTATGCAGTTTCTGAAGATATAGGGCTCCTGGTTTAGTTAGAGGTAGGAGACAGAGCCTAAAAAGAAAGAATGAGGCCGGGCACAGTGGCTCACACCTGTAATCCCAGCACTTTGGGAGGCTGAGGCAGGTGGGTCACGAGGTCAAGAGATCGAGACCATTCTGGTCAACATGGTGAAACCCTGTCTCTACTAAAAATACAAAAATTAGCTAGGCGTGGTGGTGCACACCTGTAATCCCAGCTACTTGGGAGGCTGAGGCAGTAGAATCATTTGAACACAGGAGGTGGAGGTTACAGTGAGCTGAGATCAGGCCACTGCACTCCAGACTCCATCTCTTAAAAAAAAAAAAAAAGAGAAAGAACAATGCATTTGGGAGTTGTGGGGTGTTAGGGTGTCAGGGAAGAGGCTTAGATGTTTTCTGAAGGAAGAGACCTTTGAGCTGAGTCCTGGAAAATTAGAAAGTATTTCCTAGATGGGCCCAAGAGTAGGACTTTTCCAGGCCAAGGGAGCAGAGCTTGCATATGCGTGAAGGTGGGAAAACAGTTGGAAAATAGTGGTGGAGGGAGTGAGTATGTTTCAGGGAAGTTGGACAAATGACAGAACTGGAAGGTGAGCAGGGCTCACGTACCAGCATGGAAGACTCTTTTTTTGTTTGTTTGTTTGAGATGGATTCTCGCTCTGTAGCCCAGGCTGGAGTGCAGTGGTACAATCTCGGCTCACTGCAACCTTCGCCTGCCGGGTCCCAGTTCAAATAATTCTCCTACCTCAGCCTCCCAAGTAGCTGGGATTACAGGGATGAGCCACCATGCCCAGCTAATTTTTGTATTTTTTAGTAGAGATTGGGTTTCACCATATTGGCCAGTCTGGTCTTGAACTCCTGACCTCCTGATCCGCCCACCTCAGCCTCCCAAAGTGCTGGGATTGCAGGTGTGAGCCACCATGTCCTCCGCGGCAGGGAAGACAATTAGGTGCCACTTTAAGGACTTCAGACTTGACTCAGTGGAGCTGCGGAAGGGCTTTTCAGCACAGGGTGTGTTTGGATGTGTATTTGGTATGTTTGGTATCTGTTGAATGATCACAAACTTTAAAACTATCTAGGGATTAAGAGACAAACCAGGAAAGGAGCAGAGATTAGATAAACGAGTTGAATAATGGACATGATCCAAAGGCACCCAATAATCTAGGAGTTGCGCACATAGCTAAGACAATGAAGAAAGATGTTAAGGAAGGGGAGTCTTCCAGGAAATGTTGCTGGGGTGGAACCATGGAAACTGATGAATGTTACCTCATTCCTCTGAGGGGGGTGGATAGAGAGCTCCTCTCACAAGCCTTTATTAAAGTGCACTTGGTTTGAGAACTGGGAGGTGAATTACTATCTCCGCTGCTGGTGATTGTGATACATATTAAAGTCTCAGGACTTCTGCACTGCTCATTTGTGTAGGGGGCACAAAAGAGAAGGGAGAGATGAGGCGAGAACACGTATCACAAGCTTTCTAGGCAGGGGTGACCCCTACGTGAGAAGCAACCTAGAGGCTAGAACCTGCCATGTCTGACCTGGGCAAAGGCGGCCTCCATGCACCTGCTCCTTTGACCTGTGGATGGTCTACATCCTGATCAGCTCACCCCAGCAGAGCAGTAGCTTTGTGCTGTCCTGAAAACAGCCATGTGTGTGTTGTGCACAAAGCCAGGGCCGAGGAAAGAGCCCTGAGAACAAGCCTGGAAGAGCTGGGTCTGACTATCGCACCACTCCTTACTGGCTGGGTGGCTACAAGCATATTGCTTGACCCCTCTGAGATTCAAGATGATAACTTTTTAAAAGAAAACAATGGAATCTGCCCCTGCTCCGTCACCCGGCTGTGGCGAGGGTGGCTAAAGGGAGGGAAGAACTGCAGCCTGAGTGGGTAGGGGGCCCCAGAGTGACAAGGAGAACAGGCAACGCCAAGTGAGATCAGAGCTCAGTACAACTGTAAGACCTGCATGTGATTAAACATTTAACAGTAGCTGGATGAGGTGCCTCATACCTGTAATCCCAGCAATTTGGGAGGCCAAGGCAGGAGGATTGCTTGAGGTCAGGAGTTTAAGACCAGTCTGGACAGCACAGTAAGACTCCGTCTCTACAAAAAAATTTTAAAAAACAAGCCAGGCATGGTGGTGTGCTCCTGTAGTCCCGGATTGCTTGAACCCAGGAGCTGGAGGCTGCAGTGAGCTATGATCGTGCCACTGCACTCCAGCCTGGGTGACAGAGTAAGACCCCATCTCTAAAAAATAATAAAATAAACAGCAGAAAGGGCACAAGGGGATTTTCTGGGGCCTTGGATAGGATCTATAGTCTCAGGTGGTAGTTAACTGAATGTATATATTTGTCAAAATTCATTGAGCTGGCTGGGCATGGTGGCTCACACCTGTAATCCCAGCACTTTGGGAGTCTGAGGCAGGTGGATCACCTGAGGTTAGGAGTTCGAACCAGCCTAGGCAACATGGTGAAAACCTGTCTCTACTAAAAGTACAAAATTAACTGAATGTGGCAGCGCATGCTTGTAATCCCAGCTACTTGGGAGCCTGAGGCAGAAGAATCGAACCCGGGAGGCAGAGGTTGCAGTGAGCGGAGATCATGCCACTGCACTCTAGCCTGGGTGACAGAGCAAGACTTTGTCTCAAAAAAAAAAAAAAAAAAAAAATTCAGCTGTATGCTTAAGATTGTGTGTTTTACTGTATGTCTATTATGCCTCAATTTTTTAAAAAAAGAAACAGGAAGATAAAAACATCTGCATTGAGAGTGAATGCCTGAGCTTTCATCCGTGGCACACATGGCCACAGCAAAGCCACAGGGAAGAGTCACTCCTCACAGTCACTCCCGGGGCTCAGGGTTCCGGGCTGCAGGTTCAGGGTTGCGGGTTCTGGGGCGCAGCCCCCTGCTCAGATTCCTCAGCAGAAAGTCAGCACAGCTCTTTTGCGTTGTTCCGAACCTGCTGGTTTCAGTGCATTTTGGGAAAACTGTTGGCTTTTAAAAACAAACAGGATGCCCCGTGCTGAAGGAGGGGGAGCCTCAGAACCACAGCTGAAGTCATAATGAAAAACGCAGCTGTCATAAACCAGCGGGAGAACAAATTCCCTGGAACACTTTGGCAGAGGGGCCCGAGAATTCTGGAAAGCCGTCTGCATGAGATAAATGTGTATCAGTTCACTGATTTGTGACTCCTGACAGGACACGCTTCTCTAGCCTAGTGTCTGTATACAGTTGTGTAAGCATCACAACCCTAGTGTCCAGGGCTCTTGTATCACACTGATTTGCACTTGACAACAAATGTCATTTCCTGTTGGCTCCCTGAACAGTGCTCTCACTCCCGAGAGGGGGTTCTGTAAATGTGGCTGCCTGGCTGTGTCTCTGTGACCTCAGCTACCCACAGCAAAACACATCTTTTCCCTCTAAGCCACATGACCTCCTCTGGTGGAATGGAACAGTTACCTAAGAGTTTACAGGACAAACATTACACACCACCTCCCCGAGGGGGTGTCGGAGTCGTCACTGGTCCAGGCAGGAAGCTTTGGAATCTGAGCAGCCACCCTTCCTGCAAGGAACCGTGGGGGCAGAGACTCTGGGCCCACGCTCCTCTCACTCATCTCCGGAGGCCAGAACCCCATGGAGGAAAAAACAAGGCAGGGAGGGCTCCAGCTTTCTGCAGAAGACAGGAACGCGGGAAAATGATCCCACTGCTGTTTCTCCTGGGAGCCACTGCAGGCATCATTTCAAATTCTCCTGTACAGCTGTTGTAATTAAGACAATAATTCAGAAGTTTTAGTGAGGCAGCCAACATGAAAAGTCAAGGACTTTAGCCATCCCAATGTTCATGGTACCTTCCCACGGGTTCTGCGAAGGGGAGTTTTCAGATAAGGCAGATGTGGATGGAGAGGGTGGGGAGCGGTGATGGAGCTGGACCTCAGAGCTGAATAGTGGCAGAAAGCCAGCTCCTGGCCCCATCAGGAGGGGTGCATTCAGCATTTCTACATTTTCCCTCAGCCTTATAGCAAACGCAGCTGCTACCCTCCCCACCAAAATGAGCTCAGAAACACTGGCTCTCCCTCTGTCCTTCCGAGACGTCTCAGAGTCTCGGGGCTTCTTCAGGGTCACCAGGGGCTTCTACCTTTCTCTGACAAATTAAAGGGCTTAGTCCTTTTATTTCTAGAATGCAAACCCCATGATCGCTTTGCCTCCGGTGGTGCTGGCTGGCCCCTCGCATGGTGGTTTTCATCAGAGAAACACCATGAGCTGCAGAGGAATTCAGAATGACGTGATGCCAAGCTAAGAGGAAAACATTGTTTGAAGATAGTTTACAGATATAAAACTGGCCAGGCCTTCGGGGAACAATGGACAAGTTCCTGGTACCCCACCCAGTTGTACAGGCCGCAGGCTTGTCCGGGTGGTTTGTGTGACCTTGCCCAAGTTCCTCCCCTTGTAACTTCAGTTGGTTCCAGTTCTGGACCTCAACGCATGCACACACAGACACATGCATGCACATAGACACACACACATGCATGCAGAGACACACACATGCACACACACGTGCATGTACACACAGACACACATATGCACACAGAGACACAAGCATGCACACCAACACATGCATGCACGCACACATGCATGTACACACAGACACACATGCACACAGCACACACAACACAGAGACACATGCACACAGAGACACACACATACAGAGGTACATGCATGCACACACATGTGCATGCACACACAGACACACATATGGACACAGAGACACACATGCACACACAGACTCACACGAAACAGAGACACACACATGCACACACAGACACGTGCATGCACACACATCACACACACACAAAGAGCCCCAGCACCAGGGTTGTGACACTCACAGAACTGTATACAGACACACACACACACAGACACACTCATGCACACAGAGACACACACTTGCACACACACTCTCACAGCCTTCCACCCCTGGCAGCAGTTGGGATTGTGCTAAATAACAGAAGCATCAACATACAGATTTTACAAAGATTAACCTCAAGCAGACGGTGCATTGCCTGGAATATCTACCTATTATGTTCCTGCAAACATCTCGATTCACCTGATTGTGACAATTATAAATGCATGGGTCTTGTTATAGTCTCATGCTGTCTTTTCAGACTTGGTAACACACTTTGAGGGCTGGTTTTAGTCTTTGAGGTAAGACTGATGTCGAAGTGTCCAGTTTTTCCATTCATCCACTGAGTTTGCTGCCTGCAAAACATGTCTAAAATCATCCCTCATTCCAAGTCCTCTCTACACAGTGAACCTCTCCAATATAATAATTCCAAAACCTTTCTTGACTCCTGCTTTTAATAAAGTACATTTACAGAGGATATGAATTCCAGATTTGATTTCAAACTCTAGGGATGTATATTCCTCTTCTGGAACTTGTATATCCGGTCCTAGGATGAAAAAAAGGGGGAGGAGAGAAAGAAAGAAAAATAGAGGGGGAATGGAGGGCCCATAGCATCACATGAATTCCTTGTATTTCTTCTGTCTTTTACATGCAAAGCATGCAGGGCAGAGACAAGCTGATGCACAGCATCTGGTTAAAGTCAGGTAAATAACACTCTGGGGAAAAAGCCTGAAGTTCCTTGCCAACCTCTTTCTCTTGCTAGTGTGTTTTTGCAGATGGATGAAAACCACAGCCAATAAAGGTGTCGATTTTAGGTAATACTTAGGAGAAAAAGAAAAAGAAAGGGGAGGAGAGGAGGAAAGAAAAAAAAAGGAAGGAAGGAAAAAAGAAGAAAGAAAGAAAGAAAGAGGGGGGAGGGAGGGAAGGGAAGGAAGGAAGAATGGAAGAAGGAAAGAGAGAAACATTTTGTTCAATCACTGTCCTATCAACTCCATCCCATTTGGAAAATTTGACCTAACAAAAGAAACATGGAACCACACCACCCCCAGTTGTCACATGCCAGGAACGTCTTGAGCCATGGATTCTCCTGAATGAAGGCTGGAAGCTATGACTGGGCCCGGACACAGGAAACTGAAGGTGTGCTTCTGAGCACACACTCCTGTCACCACTGTTCCAAGGGCAGCACCTGTGGTCGTTGAAGGGACTCACAGCCCTGCAGGAGGAGTGACAGCTGGTAGGGGAAGCTCAAGCTGTCATTGTGGTTTTGCCATTCAGTTGCCCTTCTAACTCAGGTAAGCCATCTCACTGCTGGCCCTTGTCACCAAACCAAACTGGGTCCAATGGAAAGCCAAACACTGAAGCAAGAAAGGTTAGTCGACTGGCAAGGAAACAGAAGGAAGCTGAAATCTGTCTCTTGGAGCTAGGATCTGGGTTGGGTTTTATAAGCATAGGGTAATGAGGCATGATCTGATTGGATCTTGCAAGGTAGTGGTGCCAGGAGGTGTGATCTGACTGGATCCTGCCACAGGATAACATCTCAATCTGATTGGATTCTGGATCCTGCCATGCATGTGTGCCTCTTAATTCAGTCCCTACTCCTTGATCTGAGCACTTAGGTTCTGCCTGTCATGGCACGCTTGGTTCATCTGGGCATGCTCAGGTTATGTGACTTTAACCTGAGCATCCATGGCAACTGGAAAACAGCTCATAACTTGTTACATAAAAATTGAACCAGGTTGGTCTGATGCATTTACACTTGTTCTCTCCGTATGTCAGTTGGGGATACTAATATCTGCCTAATCTGTCTCCCACAACTGGCCCACGATACAGAGGACCCTCTTCCTGCAGTTTTTTAAGAAAAAGGTTAGGGTGTGGTGCAGGGTCACCGAGGCGCTCACTCTACTCAGAGTATGAAGGACTGGTGGGAATGCTCTGATGATTTTTCCTAGGAGTCCCAGCCCCACTGTGATGTCAGAAACTAAATTTACTATCCCTTCTAATTTCAGTCCAATCTCATGCTCTGGACATTTTCTTAAGATTTCTCTTTTGGAGAAATGCCTAGAGTTTCAGAGTTTCTCTCCTTTCTTTCTCTCACCAAAATGGCACCAGGGTATAGGAGGAGGGTGGATTGCATTCTCATGGCGGGAGAAAGACAGACTTGATGCCACATGGTGTTTTCCGGATCCTCACTGTGTTTGTGGCCTGGTGACTGATCTGGGCTGCCCTCTGGACTGGAACACTGATGTGTGATTCGTCCCATTCCTTGGCATTCTGCCAGTGTCTGCCGAACACTATGGGTTGGGTAGCTTGTGGTTCATTTCATCTCTTGGCTAAGTCAGAGCCCAGCCCTTTTTTCCCCTAATTTGACCCTTTTGGCTCTCTATTGCTATGGGGCCCTGGGTCTGGCTATGACTCCAGTGAGGTCAGGACCCAGGAGGTTCATTTTGCAGCCCTTGGCCACAGCACCATCTTGCCCCACCACAGTCATCCTCTCTGGTAAGTTCTCCAGCCAGACTCAACCAGCATCTGTGCCCCACCCCTGCAGGGGCATGCAGGAGATTCTGAATTCTTTCCACACCACACAGGAACTGAGGGCAACTTGGGAAAGCCAAACTCCAGTCCTTCCACTGCGTAACCACACTGGACTGCTGAGTTTACAATGATGTGGCTGCTCCCAGATGGACCTGGGAGCCTATGTTTCCATCTAGAGTCTTGAACATGAAATGGGGGGAAAGAAGCCTGTGTGGACTTTAACTTAGTGAACACACCCTTCCCTTTGGCAGTCCCAGAAACAGAAAATCCAGATCAATGTGTCTCTCCAGTATCCGTCTCTCTTCTTCTCATGGTCCTTTGGGACCAGAAATGGGAAGGCTTCCTGCCTCTACAATTTATCATTCTCCTTTTACCCTAAAGCATCTGCTTAGTTTCCCAGCCCAGTCATTTTAAACAGAACCAGTGCTTACAGGCATGGAAATGACTTTGTGATCCACGTTTTACCTACAAGCTTGTTTCTCAGATGTTCAATGGGAGCTAAAGAAATTTAGAAAATCCTATTTCTCTCTCAGCAAAGCCTAAGTCTTGCAACAATTATTTCTACAAAAATCCTACTTTTGATTGCAGCTCTCCATATTAACTTTTTTTGCATTGATGCTGTAGAAATCTAAAGGTAAACACGTCTCTGGCACAAGGGTAAAGGGAGTTGGTCAGTCAATAAACACAAAAGAGAAAAGTATATTAATGTTATTCCAAAAATGTTATCAGATGACCTTCAGAACTCCTTCCAACTCAAAAGTATTTAATTTCTGAGATGATGGTGCTTGAGGATTCAGTTTGGAAAGATAACGCACTTTTCAAGTGTGTACATATATAGTAACTTTATTATCTTTCTTATGTTTTCCAAAGTGTTAGCCCCTCAGAAGCTGACCCAGGGCAACATTAACCTTTATGAATGGCCATTTAACCTGCTGATTCTGAATGATGCTTAGCAGCAACTAGCAACATCTCTTCTGGCAAAACTCTTTGATGAATTATTCCAAAACCTCTGCCTTGAGCTACTGTCCACTCTAATGTGTCACAGTACTTCTATTCCCCAGTTCCTCAGGTGCAGATTCAACTAACTGGCTGGGGATGAAAATATTGCGGGTGGGGGAACCACAATAAAAAAATGAGGCTGGGTGCGGTGACTTGCGCTTGTAATCAGCACTTTGTTAGGCTGAGGCTGGAGGATTGTTTGAGCCCAGGAGTTTGAGACCAGCCTGGGCAATATAGTGAGACCCCATCTCTACAAAAAAATTTCGTTTACTTAGCCAAGTGGCGTGCCCTGTAGTCTCAGCAACTTGGGAGGCTGAGATGGGAGGATTGCTTGAGTGTGGGTGGTTGAGGCTGCTGTGAGCCAAGATCTGCCACTGCACTCCAGCCTGAGTAACAGAGCAAGACTCTGTGTCAAAAAAAATAACAAGAAGAAAACAATACAGGCCAGGTGTAGTGGCTCATACCTATAAACCCAACATTTTGGTAGACTGAGGTGGAAGGATGGTTTGAGCCCAGGAGTTTGAAACCAGCCTGGGCAACATAGCAATACTCTGTCTATCCAAAAACATGTTTTAATTAGCCAGATGTGGTGGTGTGCATGTGTAGTTGCAGCTACTTGAGAGGCTGAGGTAGGAAGATTGCTTGAGCCCAAGAATTCAAGGCTGTAGTGAGCTATGATTGCATCACTGCACTCCAGCCTGGGTGACAGACCGAGAGACAGGAAAATGAAGAAGGAAAGAAAGCCGGGGAGGGGAGAGAGAGAGAGAGAGAGGAAAAGGAAGAAGAAAGAAAGAAGGGAAAAAAGAAGGAAAGAAAGAAAGGGAAAAAGAAAGGGAAGGAGGGAGGGAAGGAAAGAAATAAAATAATACAATATAGTATAGCAACTATTTACATAGCATTTCCATTGTTTTAGGTATTGTATATAATCTAGAGATGATTTACAGTATATGAGAAAAGCCAGGCATGGTGTCATGAGCCTAGAATCCCAGTTATTTGTGAGGCCAAGGTAGGAACATCTCTAGGGTCCAGGAGGCTGCAATGAGCTATAATAGCACCACTGCATTCCAACCTTGGCAACAGAACAAGGATGTCTCTAAACTAACTAAATAAATAAAATAAAGTATATGGCAGAATGTGCATAAGTTACAGACAAATACTACACCATTTTACATAAGAGACTTAAGCATCCTCAGATTTTGGTCTCCTTGGAAACCCTGGAACCGATTTCCCATGGATCTCCAGGGGCGACTGTGCTTTGGAGATTAGAAATCAAATTCTGCTTGCTGTGACCTTTCACTTGGGTGACTCATTTTATTTTATCCCCACCCCACCCCCTTGTTCTCATACCTCCAGAGAGAACCAGCTACCATGAAGTGGGAAAGGAATTAGAGAAGATGGGCTCCTCGGCTGCTCAAGAAAATGGGCAGACAAGTCTACTACAGAAGAGAATTGGCCTTTCCAGTGGAGGAGATAAAATTAATACTGACAAATAGAAAACAAAATTAAACATTAAGCATATTCTAGAAGAGCAATATGAATCCAAGAAGAAATACTGGTCTGAGAAGATTTCACAGATGACTGGAAGGATGTCTAGATTGGGATAAGCCTGAGAGAGGAAAAACAACTTCACAGGGGAAATAATGATGAAGGCGTAGATACAAGAAGATGGGCAAGAGATGGGGACTATGAGGAGACCCACCTGACAGGAGAGAAGAGAGTGGAGGATTCAAGAACCAGGGCTACTGTGACAGACAGCAGAGTGCCGCTGGAGGCTCATAGTATGAGCTCATAGAATAGCGGTCATGAGGACCGCTGAGCTTTTAGGGTGACTGGGAACAAGATGGCTCTCCTAAAGCTGGAGAGGCCATTGTCTGATTGGTCAACTGGACTATCGTCATGGCAGTAGTAGAGAAGAAGAAAAGCAAATTCTAGAGCCACATACAACAACTAAATAGGAATTCCTGAAAATTGGTTGCATATGGGAAATGAAGGAGAAGGAACTTAAGGGACTTTGATATCAGAGATGGGGAAAGGGGGAAAAGCCTTTGTGAAGAAGAAAATCAGCTGACTGGAAAGGAGGCCTATGATAAAGTGGAAGGATAGCAGAGGAAGAACCTCATCTAAAAGAAGAGTGATGATTTCTCTTGGTTATTGGGAACTTGACCTCCCGGCTGGTGCAGTCAAATTGGACCCAAACAATACCAAACATTTTGGCAATATGGATGGTTCTGTCTACTAGCAATTGGATCCATAGCTCTCAATCATCAATTAAAGAAGTCATGAACCTGCCTGCTTCACCAGATGGATGTGAGGATGGGAGACTGCACAGCACTGCAAGTTATGCTCTTTTCAAATCTCTGCTCCACTACCTGCTAGTTGTGTGGTTTGGGCAAATTACAAAACCTCTCTGCGTCTTACCCTCACCTATAAAAATGGGGATATTTATACTTACCTCATAAACAAGATCATTTGTGTTGAGCACTTGATACTCAACATAATGACTCAACTTAATCTTGACTCAAAAATTTTTAGCTATTTATTAGTACCATCAAATACAATAATAAAATTACTCAAATAATTTATAAATTTCAAAGTTTTCAACAAAAGGAAAGATTTTTTTTTTCCTGGTGGAGACAGTGGAGTGGATCGGAAAAAGTACTGTACTTGGAGTCTTGGTTTTAATCCTAAATCTAATACCAATTTTGTTACCCGAGGCAAGCTTTTTTTTTTCTTTTTTTTTTAAATGGAGACAGGGTCTTGTTCTGTTGCCCAGGTTGGATTGTAGTGGTACAATCACAGTTCATTGCAGCCTCGAATTCCTGGATTCAAGCAGTCCTCTCACTCCAGTCTCCTGAGTAGCTGGGACTACAGGTGCATGCCACCAAGCTCACTTAAGTTAAAAAAAATTTCTTTTATTTTTGTAGAGATGAGGGTCTTGCCACGTTGCACAGGATGACCTCAAACTCCTGAGCTTCAGTAATCCTCCTGGCTCGGCCGCCCAAAGTGTTGGGATTACAGGTGTTTGCCACTGAACCTGGCTAGGGCAAGCTTCTTAACCTCCAAGAAGTCTTAGTTTTCTCATGCAATTAATGTAAGTAATAATGCATGTCCTACCTACCATAGGGTTCTGAAGATAGAAAGAGATGAGTCATGTGAACCTATTTTATAAACTATAAATATTTTACAAAGGAAAGGTATTAATTAGTTATTATCATGACTGATATATTAAAAACCCATACTTCATTTATGTGCAATGGTCAGACTGAATGCCCAATTCTTGGAAATGCTTTACCCATGCCTCAAAATAGCATTCCATTGTAATCTTATTTGCACGGGTTTCATGGCTTAATTGCCATAGAATATGTTCAGTAGTCCCCTGAAGAGGAGTGAAGTCTTGAGTTACTTTACATTGGCCTCGGCTGTGGAAATGGAGGGCAGTTATTCTGAATAGAATCATTGTAGAGCTTGTGCATTTATTATTTATTTTAGTTAGGCAAACCCACAGTATGGGGATGGATGTAGAGGAGCCCGGTTAACCATGAAACAGTGAATTTCCGGCTCTAATCAATCCTTTAGAAAAAGCCCCAGCCTTCCTCATTTCTAAGTAATGTTCATTGTGAACTGCATCCCCTCGAAGGTGAAGGCTCTTCCTGGGCCGTCCCTGGCTCAGCAGTGGTGAGTTATTAGTATGGATGGTTCATAAGAAAACAAGGCTTTGAAAGGCAGGACAGAAACAAATTCTGAATTGACCCCAAACTGCTCCCAAAGCCCAGGGTTTATTTTCCCACTCGACACATCAATCTCAGCCACCGAGGGGCTAGCAAGATGGGAGCAGAGTTCAGGGCACCCTTCAATCATGAGTGGTGCTTTAGGTAGCAAGGATAGGCCATGAATTATGTGAGCTCATTAAAAGTCTCTTTCTTTAGTCATTTCATACTCCTTTATAAACTGTAGCTCTATTTTGACCTTGGATCAGAATGGAACAAAGATTTTATCTCAACAACAACTTCATCTGCTAATGAGAGGACACCTCCTCCACTTCAACTTCCTCTCTTCCTTGTATGGTTTTTTGGTGCAGTTTTAATTTTGTGTGGAGATTACATTCATTTATATGCTCAACTTATATATTGAAGGTTCTAATTGTTGCCTGCAGAAAGGGCACAGCTCATAACTTTTGCCATGAATATGCATAGAGATTGACCTTTGGGAACCATTGTACTACACTTCAGCATGGGACCAATCTGATATCAGGGTACATTTTCAAGCCACCAGGTACAACTTATAGCTCCATAAACCAAGGCCTGTTCTTGGCACCATTTCCCCTGGCTTGTGGAAATCACAGTAGGTGGAACTGGCTCTAGTTCTGGATCCGGCCTTAAGGTTCTGAGCAAGAAGCTTTGTCTGTCACTTCCAGTTCCCAGCAATCCGCATTTGAGTAACCTTCAAGAATGAAGCATATTCAGAGCGCCTAAAAAATAAAATGTAACTATAGTACATTTCAAAATATGTGGCTTTATCTTGTATTTCACAGAGTATTAAGGTGACATTTGGAAATCACCATTAAAGTACAATTTTGTGCTACTAATATGGATGGATTTAAAAGATAGAGAACCACTAGTTTTGTTCTTGACATGAATTTTTCTTCCTTTCTTTCCTTTTTTAGAGCTACGGTCTTGCTTCACCCAGGTTGGAAGGCAATGACTTTATCCTTATTCACAGCAGCCTTGAACTCCTGGGCTCAAGTGCTCCTCCCACCTCTGCCTTGCCACATATTTAAACTGACACTACTCATCCTCTCCAAATCCTTTATTAAATCAGAATGGGGAAGACAGGCTCAGAAATCTGCCTCCTACTCTAAAAGGAGAGGCATTTTCACATATATTACAAGCATATTAAAATACATGCACATTTTGAATTTAGCTCTGTTTAAATGGATTTACCACATTAATGAAACCACTGTCACAGGGTTAACTGGAATTATAAGCCAGGCTTTAGGTAGAATTATAGCTAGACATTGTCCAAGATATAAAAACAGGTGCACTTTGACCCACTTCTCTGCAGCTGCTAAGTAACCGGAAGTAATATAGCACACTGACCATGTGCTCCCCAATCGTTCCTATAGGTAGAATTTCTGAGAACCGGCCCTTTTAACCCAATAATTGCTTTGCTTAAGGTATTTTTCAGATCCTGAATCCCAGCAGAATGTCTGACTCCAAATGGTCTGAGACCCCCATCAAGGAACTGACTCAGCACAGGAATGTAGTTTCTTCATCTCCCTCTCCCATGATGTCACTCCTCACTTCTCATGTCTCAATCAATCAATGATGATCACACTTTTCAGTCCTTTGCCAAACCAGATCCCTTAAACACTCCATCCCCAAACCTCTTGGGGAGGCAGATTTGAGGTTTCTTCCCACCTCCCCATTTGGCTGCCTTACAATTATTAAACTCTTTTTCTGCTGCAACTCCTGCTGTTCCAGTGTATTGGTATGTTACCACACAATGGGTAATTGCACCTGGTGGTGCTGTAACATTCACATTTGACTTAATTATTTTACAGCAGTGTATCTGGGAATAAAGTTGTGGTTTTTAGTTTCCCAGCTAGCCTGCCCAGCACAGTAGATTTGGATAGACGAAGAAAAATAACATAAGTAATTTCTAACAAGATCCTATTTCTCTTGAAGCAAAAAGTTTTCAGTAAGGGAAACTGCTCCATCAGTAATTCAAGGATCCAGGCAGATGGAGGCTCTACCATCAGTACTGGCAACATCTAGGACATCTAGAACACATGACTGTGCTGGTCTCCTTGGCGCACTGGTCCTCTTGCCTGCACTTCAGTGCCTCAGTGCTTCACTAAGAGTGATCGGTGTCACTTTTGCTCACATCCCATTACTGTGGAGTCACCCAGCCCCATCTAACCCAAGAGGGCTGGGAAATCTTGTCTTATGTGTGCGTGGAAAGAAAGGAAAACGAGATTTTGGTGGGCACTAGTAATATCTACCACAAGGTATATGCTTTTGTAATGAATAAATACCAGGCACCACAGGGAAGATGTCACTCCAAGCAGTGCAGATGTTTCATGAATCCTCAAAAGTTTGCCTCTATAGCCTCAAGCAGGCACATGCAGGGTTCGGAGGGTATTTTTCCTCCCACCGAAGAGGTCAAAGACCAAAAAATGTTTTCAGGAGTGCTGTTTCAGTTAGCCAAGCTCCAGGGCAGTAACTTAGGGGCCCTGAACAGGGGATCCATGCCACACTGAAACAGCCCCACATTAGTTAATGCCAGAGCAATCTGTGGTGCTGTCCACTTGCAGGCATGCACACTTGGTCTGCACTCAGAATTCATGCTGAGTGTGGCAGGCCAGGCCAGCTCTGAGATGCTAGAGTGTAACTTACTGGAACAGAAACCACATCAAAAAGCCTCTCACAAGAGGAACCCAAACTCCACATCAGAACGCTTTGGCTAGTGTAGAAGTTCTGAATGTAATGTGTATTCTTCCCTGGGAATTAAGAACATGTGGGCCCAGTGCTAATTATAGCCCATCCTTAATGTGTTTTTAATTAGAGATTGAGACACTTGGGTTTTAGGGGCAAGAACTGATCTGGCTATGGAGGCGCCATTGACTGTGTCTAACTTCTAGAGAACTTAAATAAGCTGCACACTGTAAGTGCTCAAAAGATTGTTCTTTAGGATGATGATATCTTGTGTCATTTATGGTGATAGGGATAAAACTCAACTGAATTTACTCTGCTGGTTCTTTAAAGGATAAAGACATATACCCAGGTGCTGCCTCGACTTCTTGGTGGCCAGTAGAAAAAACTAGTTGTTTTCAGGATCTGAGACCCACCAGCAAATTTTAGTTATTAACAACAACATTAATAGTTTTTTTTAACCATTCATTGTATGTCTACTCAGTTCTAAGGCACCATTTGAAGAATTTAGCACAAATTATTTCATTTAATCCTTATGACCGCCTGTAAGGAAGGAACTATTATTATCTTGTTTATACAAATGAGGACTCTAAGGCCTAGAAGGTTTAAGAAAGGCATCCAAAATCAGGAATTTAAGAAATAATAGAGCTGAGTTCCAACATAGGTCTGTCTGATTGCAAAGTCAATGCAGGTTTCAAAACAATTTCCTTTTAACAACCCAAATAATAAGAAAATTTTAAAATATTAAAGTGAAAAATGAACAAGATAAGTTTCATTTGTCATCTACTCTTTAGAGATATTCACTCTCACAATTAAGTGTGAGGCTAGCGTGGACTTTTCCAAGCTGTTCCCATGTTGCTCACAGGTGACTGGACTTCCTTTTCCTTCCCCTGTGTGTCTACCTTCAATGCACATCAACATCCTCCGGGATCATTCCCCTAAAGAATCCAATCCAACACAGAAATAATTGCCAGAGAGTTGTGCAGCTTTTACTGACATGTTTGTGACAACCTAGAGGAGACTGCACGCAGCATCTAGCCAATCATTCCCCACCCCAGCCCTCTGCACACCTCATTGTCCATCCTACTGTCTCCTTCAGACATCGCTTCCTTTCTTATGAAAAAAACATTTTTTACTCTTTTCCCTTTTCTAATTTGCATCCTCACCCATCACCCTGCTCTGGAAAACAACAGGTTCTTCTCAAGATACTCTCTTCTCAAAGGCAGGGGTCAGGATCATAAACAATGAATAAATTTACTCTCGTCTCTCACACACATTTCCTTACAAAGATAAATTTATACTGTTGAATAACCAACTTTCTTTTCCTCAAGAGTATGTTCTGTTATAGGGGAGAAATCTTCAAGTTCTGTTTGCGATTATTTTTCTAGATTGATGAGGGAGGAAGAGCAGGTGTCAGCCTGTGTGCTGGGAGATTCCTGGTAGAACAGTTTCAGTCATATCGTTTTGAGTTATGAAAGTCATTCTGACTATATTTAGATTAGTATTTAATATATTTTGGTTTAAAGTATACTGTGTGAAAGAGAAAACTTTGTACAGGTCACCAAGACCTGACCAGATAAATATATTATTTCTACTATCAGTCAAACTCTGTTTTATTGGTAATAGACTATTTTTCCTCCATTGTCCTGCACCTATTCTTCTGACTACAGAATCAGCAAGCCACTAAGAGAGAAGTCTGAGCCTCATTTCCGTTGGAACAGCTTTGTGAGCTGCATGGTTGGAGCCAGGCAGACCAGCTTCTGGCCGCCAGGAATTTCTCATGTGAGAGTGCTGAGGCCCAGGCAGGGGAGCGGGGCTGTGGGACACATTTGGTTGTCTAAATTATTGGTCTTCAGACATTTGTGATCACAAAGTATGTGGTAGATTAAAGATGGCCCCAAATTCTTTGGCAGACTACTCATTAACAGATGGGGTCTATGCCTCTAGCTCTTGAATCATGAATGGGCTATTGAACTGTTTGACCAATAGACTATGATGCAGGTGATGTTATGGCATTTTCTTATTCCAAGCCTTAAGAGACTGGCAGCTTCTACTTCCTGTCTCTTAGAACATTTCCTCTTGGAACCCAGCCACTATGCTGTGAGGAAGCCCAAATAGCCCACTGGAGAAGCCATATAGAAAAAAGCTGAGACTCCCCTCAGCTAACAGCCTTGGCTGAGCTCCCAACTGATAATCAGCACCTACTCGCCAGCCATGTGAGGATGCCATCTTGGAGGCAGCTGCTCCATCTGATGCTACCTGGGACAAAGACGAACTGCCCAGGTGAATGCATTACAAATTCCTAGTTTACAAGGTTATGCATGGGAGAAAATGGTGTTTTAAGACATCAACTTTTCAGTTTGTTACACAGCAATAGATGACCAGAATATACCTTTATCATCAAAAACATTTTAATAATCTTTGCATATTTAATTGTTATATATTATCCTGTTTTATTATGTACATGATAAAACACATTACTTATAATGTACATGTATTATGTACATTACGAAACACATTATATAACACATTTATTATATTTTTACATAAAAAAGGGGTAAACTAGAAATAGAAGCTCTAAGATTTTCTTTTCACAGACCAGTGGTTTGTTTTGAGTATACATACATTTTGGTGACCATTGGTCTAGAATAGATGATACTTGGAGGCCCAACTCAATGCCAACAAATAATCTCCTGATATTAGTGAAATACTTGAAAATTGGAGCATGTATAGATGCCAGCACCACATGCTCTAACAGGAAAGAATGAACCTCACATCTTTGGACAGCCAAATTTCATCCAAGCGAGAATATCCAAACTTCATTTTTGCCACTTCTATACATCTCTCTTTTAAAGGACAACAACAAATAGGAGTTTTTTATTTGTTTATTTGTTTGTTTGTTTGGCATGGGGATAAGAGTGATTCATTTGATTTTTGCTGCAGACTAGGGAGAATTTATTCTTTTATTTTATTGAGACAGATTCCAGGCTGGAGTGCAATGGTGAAATCTTAGCTCACTGCAACCTCTGCCTCCCGAGTTTGAGCGATTCTCCTGCCTCAGCCTCCTGAGTAGCTGGGATTACAGGCACACACCACCATACTTGGCGAACTTTTGTACGTTTGTAGAGATGGGGTTTTACCATGTTGACCAGGCTGGTCTCAAATTCCTGGCCTCATGTGATCCACCTGCCTCAGCCTCCCAAAGTGCTGGGATTATAGGCCTGGACCACCGTGCCCAGTCAGCCTAGGGAGAATTTAAATACATTAGTCCAAAGCCAATTCACAATATATAAATATTTTTCCAAGTCAGTAAATTAAAGTCCACATCATTATTTTAATAAATACATGGTATTCCAGTTGGTGGATAGATCATTTTTTATCTGTAATCATTTGATATTCAGGCTGTTTTCCAGCTTCTGGTGATTTTAACTGTCATTCTTATAGCTAAATCTTTGCATACCTCCTTATTTATGTAATTATTTCTTTCAGATTCATTCCTAAAAGAATGATTGATTATAGACAAACAATGGATATGAATAAGCATTGTCAAATTTATCTCCAGAAGGTTTGCACAAATTTATAACTTCTCCAACAATGTTACTTACCCAGCACCCTCAGCAATACTTGGTATTGTAACTTAAAAAATAATTTTTGGGCCAGGTGCAGTGACTCACGCTTGTAATCCTAGCACTTTGAGAGGCCAAGGCAGGCAGATCACCTGAGGTAAGGAATTCAAGACCAGCCCGGGCTACATGGCAAAACCCCATCTTTAATAAAAATACAAAAATTAACTGGTGGTGGCAGGTGCCTGTAATTCCGGGTTACTCGGGAGGCTGAGGCTGGAGAATCACTTGAATCTAGGAGGCAGAGATTGCAGTGAGCCAAGGTCACGCCATTGAACTCCAGCATGGGTGGCAAGAGTAAAATTCTGTTGCAAAAATAATAATAATTTTTTTCAACTTAATATAAAGATTGTGTTAAACATATACACATATATTTCATGTATTATACACTCTTTGTGCCTATTTTTCCTATTTACTTTTATAAACTGCCTCTCTTTTTGTGGGAAGGAACAAAGCATATTGCAAATAAGGTTTTAAAGAAGTATTTCCTAATTCTTTGAGAGATAGAAATGGCAGTTTTATTAGTCAATAATTCCTTTCATTTGCAAATGTCACAAATACAACTCCAGTTGGCTTAAGCCAAAAAGGAATTTCTTGGCTCACTGAAGTTTCAGGCACAGCTGGACTCAATGATTCAAATAATAACATCAAGCCTCTGTCTCCATGTCTCAGCTTGGTTGCCTCTGCTTGCCTTCATTTCCAGACTGACTTGCTTCATGGCAGCAAGGACCTAGAGAAAGAAAAGAGCTTTAACAGAAGGTCCAAGAAGCCTGATTGGCCAGCGTAGGTCATGTACCCATCCCTGAGCAATTGCTGTGGCCAGGATCATGGAAGACTCTGACTGGCCAGGTCTTAAAGGTTCCACATCTTTAGGAGGTGACAAGGCGGGTTTCACCACAGCCAAACTGAATATTATAAAATTGGGGGCTGGGAGATTCCCTAAGGAAGAGAAGCTGGACAGACGAAAAGAACCAAAGCTTATTTCCACGTGAACAGATTTGATAGGTTTTGACCAATCCACAGATCTTTCTGGATCTGTAATGAAAGGCAATCGGATGCAATGGAAATCCGGTCTAGGAGCAGGAATCCTGGGATTAGTCCTCCCCTGGTCACTATGACCTGTAGTGCTGTCTAAGATACCTCATTCTGATGAGATATCTCATTCTGATGAGCTAGGGAAAGATAAATGCCCACCTTACCTAAAATGATTTTGGTAAAATTTAGAATGAGGCCGGGCGCAGTGGCTCATGCCTGCAATCCCTGCACTTTGGGAGGCTGAGGCGGGTGGATCACGAGGTCAGGAGTTCAAGATCAGCTTGGGGAAGATGGTGAAACCCTGTGTCTACTAAAAATACAAAAATTAGCCGGGTGCTGTAGCAGGCACCTGTAATCCCAGCTACTCGGGAGGCTGAGGCAAGAGAATTGCTTGATCCTGAGATCCCACAGAGGCTGCAGGGAGCCGAGATCGCGCCACTGCACTCCACCTTGGCTACAGAGTGAGACTCCCTCTCTAAAAGAAAAGGGGAAGAAAAAAAGAAAAAACTTCAAATGTAATTATGAATGCAAAAATGCCAAGAATAAAGGATCATGCAAATGTATGTTCCATAGAAATAAAAATAAAATTCTGTGTTCCCCATTACAGTTTCATATACCTTCCCTTTGAGAAGCCAAGTGAAAAATCAGTGCACTGTGGCTCTGAGGCCCATACCTCCCTTAACTTTGGCTCTATCTAAGGCAGTTCACTTTAATTGTGTTCGAAGTCGTGTTGAACTGTCCTCAGAAAGCAGGACAGGGTAGCAGCTAAAAGTTGAAAACAGTACTGACATCACACTATGCTAGTTTCTTTCTAGGAACACTTGTATCCTGTCTTTGCTTTCCAGCTAATTAACAAGCCTGTGACCTTCCTTAGTACGGGGATGACCACAGTCCAGCGTGGAGCAGCAGGAAGTGGACAGTCATGGAATTGCAATCCAGCTGCGTCCCAGCTCAGTGGAGGCCCAGAGGAAGAAGCCAGCCATGGGGGCTCTCTGAGAAACTGAGCACTTCTCGTTGGAAAATGTGTTTGAAAATAGTCACATGCAGGCAAGGAGTGAGCATGGAGATTTATGCACAGGTCCGGTGTTTCACCCAGTTACCCAGGGAAACTTGCACGAATTGTTTTCAGCCAACAACACAGAACAGTTCATGCTCTGCACCCAAACAGGAAAGCAAGGCTTTTGCCCACATTCCTGCTCATGCCTGCCAGGCTACGGCAGGGGATGGGAAGTGCAGCCAAAGGAAGTTCCAGCCAGCTTCAAAGCAGGGAATGCTCATGTGTAGGTGACTGTCTGCAGACTGGGGATTTGAGAGGTATACTGGCTCCCCAAATGCAACCCTCCTATCCCCCTAATGGCCTGCCAGGTTGCTGCTTCAAATTCCCGCAATTCAGACAGTTCCTCTAGAGGCACAGTATTGTCACCAGAAAGCCTGGTTAAAATGCAGATATGGGGAGAGGGCAGGGTAGGTGGGGAGAGGGACTAACAAACCCATTAAACCATTATCCTCCATTGAACCATTATCCCCTAAGAAAGGTAGTATCGGGAAGGGGATTTGGAGAAGATGATTAAATAGGGGACCAGAATGAGGACCCGAGATATTTGAGGAAGAGTCCTGAAGATACACATTTGCCTGTCTCTGAGGCTGTTAAAAATGACTGAAAATGGGGGCGGGGTGCAGGGGAATGGGTATGGTTAATGGCTGTAAAAATAGGTAAAAGAAATGAATAAGATCCAGTATTTGATAGCACAACAGGACGACTGCAGTCAACTGTAATTTATTGTACATTTAAAAAATAACTAAAAGAGTATAATTGGAATGTTTGTAACACAAAGAAATGATAAATGGGGCTGGGAGTGGTGGCTCACACCTGTAATCCCTGCGCTTTGGGAGGCCAAGGCAGGTAGATCACTTGAGGTCGGGAGTTTGAGACCAGCCTGGCCGACATAGTGAAATCCCATCTAAAATACAAAAAGTTAGTTGGGTATGGTTGCAGGTGCCTGTAATCTCAGCTACTCGGAAGGCGGAGGCGGGAGAATCACTTGAATCCAGGAGGCGGAGGCTGAAGTGAGTAGAGATTGCACTTTAGCCTGGGCGACAGAGTGAGACACAATCTCAAAAAAAAAAAAAAAATGATAAATGCTTAAGCTGATGGATACCCCATTTACCCAGATGTGATTATTACATATTGACACCTGTATTAGAACATCTCATGTATCCCATGAATGTATACACCTACTATGCATCCAGAAAAATTAAAAAGACTTCAAATGCCTCACTGCAAACTGGAACATCTCCATGCACTTGGTCACATCCGGCCTCACCTCTTGATTTACATAAAGAGAAGACAACAGCCTTCTTCTGTCGTTTTGACTCCGGATTTTGCTAAATGATTGTTTACATCTCAGTGCCCTGCTGGAGACTTGTGAGATGTGAGGTTCTCTGGCTGGAGGTTTTCAGTACAAATCTGTAAAAACAAACTCCGAGTTTTGATTTCCAGATGGTATCTGTTAATGTGAACGCTGCTGCTTCGGGGACACTTTCAGGCTCATTTTCTCCTCGTAAACAAAATGAAGCTCTGGGCCCAGGGCCGTTCCTTCCATTTTGCTCTGCTTGGGTTCCTAGCAGCCTGATCGTTTGCTCTTTCTTAGTAGCTCTGCGTTGGCCCTGGATTAGGGACTAGAACTGTATTTGCTTTTGTTGGCGGTGGCGCCCCCATTCAGAGCATCTGTATTACCTCACAACATATGGCACAGTGCACACTTTTGAAAGCAAGGAACTGGAAACTTTCTCTTTTGGCAATGTTTCCCCCAGTCGCCCTGGTGATTTCCACATGCAACACTTTCCGTACTCATTGAGCACGGAGTTTAGAGGGTTTGAAATAAAAGGCCTCTCAAACGTTCAGGCCTGGCTAAGAAAGCCCTCTCCACTGGATGCCAAAACAACGGGTCACTCCAAACACTCTGGATCTGACACATCAGTCGATGCAGAGGGGTTCATGTCACTTTGTACGGGTAGCCTTAATGGTAGATTTCCTGCCCCATGGTGACATTTAGCCAAGTTATGAAATCAAGCAGTGAGATAGTCAGCTTTTGCAAAGGCAGGATTTCTGCTCCTTAAAAAGAAATGTAACCAACAATGCTGACAGAGTAAAGATAAGAATTACCATGGGGAATGGTGGCCGCATAGTCAGGGCTGCAGAGTGGAATTGCCACTTAGGCATGTAATGCTAATTTCAGAGAGGCAGACAGCAACAGAAAGGCCACAGGGAAGCCATGTCTATGTACTGCTCTATGCTGTGGTCAGGCCGAGAGAGCACATGTTAAACAGCCTTGATGCCACCTGTGAATGCCAGGCAAGTAGTCACCAGGTGGACACAGGGAACCCCTGAACATAAAGGATGCTGAGGACTGGTCCGACCACCCCCCGCCCCTTGTGTGACCCACACACATCTCTTTCTTTGTGTACCTAGAGAGGGGTGAGAAGAAGGCAGAGCTAAAAAGGCTGCAAGGTGGAGCATGTTTATCTATCAGAGACTGGACACTACACAAAGTGAATATTTGAATTATCGAAGCTTTAAACTAGGTTGTCTGGACATTAGTGACTTATTTGCCTTCTAACCAGGAGGTGAGGTGGGGCCGGAGGAAGGCCAGCAGAATTACAGACAACATAAACGAATTGCCTCTTTCTGCACAGCCAGCTGCCTGGTGGGGTCATTGTCATTTTGCTGCAGGAAAGGCAGGACCTGACCCTCTGCTTCTCAGCCCACACTGTTTCTGTATCTTGCCACACAAACAGAACCGTCTGAGCTTTTGCTCCTGCCTAGATCCTCCCTGTGGATAAATACCTGTGATTTCACTCACAATCTGCTCCTGGAGACCTGGGCTATCAGGCGCCCCCATTCCTGCTTGTGACTGCTGGCAATGCCAGCACCTTCGGCATTTGCTTATTTTCCCTCTGCATGTTCTTCCCATATCTGGAACTCCAGGGAGTTCCCCTTTGTTCCCACATGTAGTTCCACGGGGCAGGGCCAGACTCGAACTCAGACCGAATTCAAAGCAATGAATGAAAATGCAGAAAGAAATCTTGGAGAAGAGTCTCAAATCAACATGCAAACTGACAAAACACAGGCTCCTTTAGTGCATCTTACATAGAAGATGCAGTCCACAGTAGACCCACGGTGAAGGCCAAGAAAAGATGAACTGGGCTTTTGTGCTTCTAATTATTCCCCGCTAAAGACAGAGCCTCCTCTTTTACCTCATTCCCACTTTCACTCTACCTACCCCGTGTCTGTTCTTTTTGTTTGTATATTTTGTTCTTAAGGACTCTTTTTTCTGAGAGGGGGAGTAGTGACGGGGTCTTATTCTGTCGCCCAGGCTGGAGTGCAGGGATGTGATCACAGCTCACTAAAGCTTTGGCCTCCTGGGCTTAAGCAGCTCTCCTGCCTCAGCTTCCCAGGTAGCTGGGACTACAGGTATGCACCACTAGGCTTGGCTAATTTTTTATTTTTTGTAAAGATGGGGCCTCACTATGTTGCCCAGGCTGATCTTGAACTCCTGAGCTCAAGCAATTCACCTGTCTTGGCTTCTCAAAGTGTTGAGATTATAGTTGGGAACCACCATGCCCAGCACTTAAGGACTGTAATTAATAAAAAAAAATGATGACAATAGCCAATGCTTAGTGAGCACTTCCTATGCCCCAGGCTCTCTGTGAAGGACTGGTCCTACCAGCCACGTAACCTCCTCTGAGATGATTGAAAAATAAGCTGAGGAAACTGTGGTTTGGGATGTGGAAAAGCAGATGAAGCTGCTGGCTTGGAATAGGAACAAGACACACACTCACAAAAAACAAAGCTCCACTCTCCTCTTTTTTAGCTAATTTCCGGACTTCCCGCTTCCCTTTGCTGCCAAAACCCTCCACATTGTGGCGGACACTCAATGCCTCATCTCCTATTCCCTAAACCACGGACTTCCACCCCACAGTTCTGTTGAAACTGCACTTGCTGGAGGGGCCAGGACTTCTTCTGGCCAAACGCAATGGTTCCCCCGCTCCCCCACCACCGCTAGTCCTCAGCCTCGCTGACCTCAGGGCAGTAATTGACATTGTTAATGACCCAGCCTTTCCAAGGTGCTTTCCCACCTTTTCCTCTCCTTCTTACCTATTTGCTGTGTCCTTCAAGTGTGCCCCTGAGCACGGCTCTTCTGCAGGGCTCTTATCACCCTGGGGCCTCTCTCCCCTAGGCGGCTCTCACGTGGTTTTAACTAGAAGATCTCTGCTATGACTCCCAAATTTACCTCTTTATATGGTTTGGCTCTGTGTCCCCACCCATTTCTCATTGTGATCTCCATCATCCCTACCTGTTGAGGGCAGGACCTGGTGGGAAGTGATTGGATCAAGGGGGCAGCTTCCCTCATGCTGTTCTCATGATAGTGAGTGAGTTCTCACGAGATCTGATGGTTTTATAAGTGTTTGACAATTCCTCCTATGCACACATTTACTCTTTCACCTGCTGCCATGTCAGACATGCTTGCTTCACCTTCCACCGTGATTGTAAATTTCCTGAGGTCTCCCCAGCCATGCTGCACTGTGAGTCAATTAAACCTCTTTCCTTTATAAATTATCCAGTCTCATACAGTTCTTTATAGCAGTGTGAAAATGGACTCACACTTCTCCAGTTCAGACTGTGCCCCTGTGCCCCTGGGTGTTCCCTGGTTCCCCTCAGCCCTAGAAAGTTTTGCTGAAAAATCAACTTGCAAAAGGCAGATTAATTGGAGAAAAGGCATACACATTTACTTAATGTGCATACATAGGAGCCTTCAGAATGACCCAAAGACGCAGGGGAAATTGTCCCTTTTTATGCTTAGGTTCAACAAAATATGGACAGCCCTATAGAAATATGATTAGACAGAAAAGGGAATCATCTAATGCTGATAGACTGAGTGGGGGCACCCAGCAAGGCCTGTCTGTCGAGATTCTTCTTGGCCTTTCTGAGCAGCATTACTTCCTTCTGGGTGTGGAGCAGGACCCTCTCTGGAATGGGAGTCCTATGACTTACAGTCCAATCAAGAGGTCAGAAAATTTCTTTATGGCAAATTTTTAAACAGAAGGCGAAGGCAAAGTTAGAGAGTAATATTTTTAGGTTTTATGGCTGGCTTTGCGGGGAAGGGGTTCTGGTTTCCAAGCCCTGTCTTGAGGAAGAGAGATTCTAGTGTCTCTGGCTAGCCTAAGGGGAGGATGGAACTGAGAGACAGGAGGGCAAGAGAACGTCAGGGAAAACCTTTGGTTCTGAGACCTTCATTTCAAAGTATTGTTTTCTGACCCCCAATAACCCAAATCCTACACGTCCCTGAGTAAATGCATCTTCTTCCCTCAAATTAGTTCCTCTTCCAAATATGCCCACGTCGCAGTGTCTCTAAGAAAAATGCAAGCCGAATGCCCTGAGTCATCTTCTACTCCTCCACCTCTTCCAATCTACACATCCAGGCTCCAGAGCTGCCCCACTGCATGCTCTCTCTCTCTCTCAGAGACGCTACCTCTTCATACCTCAATATTTTCCTAAAGTACTTCATTTGAAAACAGTTTTTGTTAATCAACACTTTTAGAATAATCTTTTATCTGGACATTCCACTTAGAGAAATCTATCCTAAGGAAATCATCAGAGATACATCAAAGCAAAGACTTCTGTGCCTGAATCTCAAATGGGAACAACTTAAATGAAGAGGATGGAGGGCCTTAGTTAATACATTACGGTGTGTCCACTGCAAGGAAACAGTGCAACCATTCACTACTGGGCTTCAAAAGGATATCTGATGATATGAGAAAATGTTTATCCTATATTGTTAATTGGCAAAAAAAAAAAAAAAAAAAGGACAAGGGAGAGAGGAGTGAATAGGCAGAACACAGAGGATTTTTACAGGAGTGGAAATGTTCTGTATGATAATATAATGAGGGATATATGATGTCATCCTACATTTGACCAAATCCTGGCAGGGCTTAGAAACCAGAAGTCCTTCCCACAAAGCCAGCCATAAAACCTAAAAGATTACTCTCTTTCTCCACCTTCTGTGTAAAAATTGGCCATAAAGAAATAATCTGGCTAGGCTCAGTGGCTCACCCCTGTAATCCCAGCACTTTGGGAGACTGAGGCAGGCAGATCACTTGAGGTCAGGAGTTTGAGACCAGCCTGGCCAACATATAGTAAAACTCTGTCTCTGTTAAAAATACAAAAAAAAAAAAAAAAAAAAAGAAACATTAGCTGCGAGTGGTGGCACATGCCTGGAATCCCAGCTACTCTGGAGGCAGAGTCAGGAGAATTGCTTGAACCCTGGAGGCAGAGGTTGTAGTGAGCCGATATCCTGCCAGTGCACTCTAGCCTGGGGGAGAGAGTGAGACTCTGTTTAAGAAGAAGAGGAAGAAGAAGAAGAAGAAGAAGAAGAAGAAGAAGAAGAAGAAGAAGAAGAAGAAGAAGAGGAAGAAGAGGAAGAAGAGGAAGAAGAGGAAGAAGAGGAAGAAGAGGAAGAAGAGGAAGAAGAGGAAGAAGAGGAAGAAGAGGAAGAAGAGGAAGAAGAGGAAGAAGAAGAAGAAAGCTTTACCTTCACACACACATGTGCGTGTGCACACACACACACGCACAGCACAAATGGGAACATACACCATGAATCCTATCTCAACCCTCTCCTCCTGGCTCATTATACCCCAGAAACCTCCTCTTTCATGTCTCTTAAGCTCTTTCTTTCCCAGGACATTTGCACGAATCAGGGAAAATTGTGAAAGGCTTTGAAATGAGGGAAGGATTTGTAGGCATCCTGACTTACTCCCCCTGGTCATCTCCATCTTTTCATTTTCTGAGCTAGAAATGACTCTGCAAGTTGTAGATGACTAAGAGCAATGTAAGGATTGTTTTTTGTGTGGCGATACATTCTATTCATTGGAGGGACAACTGACCTACATCCACAGAATTTGGAATCTGACATGTTCGTTTCAGTATTCCTGATTGACCTATGTAAGTGCGATACTTGGAATTCTTTTTTGAGCCAATGGCAAGATCTTAATGGTTCCCTCATTCATTAATGAGTTAAATAAAATCTTTGACAGGTGTTCATCTTATCATCATTCACCTGCCTTTTGTTTTTCTGTTTTTTGGGTTTTTTGGAGACAGGGTCTCATTCTGTGGCCCAGGCTGGAGTGCAATGGTGCACTATGGCTCACTGCAGCCTCGACCTCCCAGGCTCAAGTGATCCTCCTCTCACTTCAGCCTCCTGAGTAGCTAGGATTTATAGGTGCATGCCACCAGGCCCGGCTAATTTTTTTTTTTTTTTAAAGATGGGATTTCTCCATGTTGCCCAGGCTGGTCCCAAACTCCTGGGTTCCAGCAATCTTCCCACCTCGGCCTCCCAAAGTGCTGGGATTACCGGCGTGATTGGCCTCTTAAAGAAATGCATCCTATTTAACACACCTGTTACGTGTTTCTCTCTCTCTTCACCCATCTCAGCCCTGCTCATTCTTCAGGTCACAGCTTCAGCGCTGCATCCTGGAAGAGGCCTCCTCTATGATAGATCAGGTCTCTCTGATGTATTCTCTTTCTTTACAGCACTTGTTACAGTTGATAATTACGTATTCTGTGAGCTCACTCATGTCTGGGGATGAAATTACCTGTGATTTGAATCTCCTTTATATTTTTCTTTGTTTGATACATTTCTATAATGAATACGTACACTTCTACAGTTTTTAAAATGTTATTGTTAATCACAACTTTCAAAAGGAAAAGAAAAAGACTGGTATTTTTACTGTCAATTGCCCTTTGCAGTCTCAGAGATGCCTCCCTCCTCCAACTACCCCAGCCCACCCAGATTGCTCCCATATACAACTCCTATTGCAATTCCATTCTGTTTCACACAATTATACTCACCAGAGCACCCAGTATAGCATCAAAAGCACCTGTGTGTATAGCACTGTGCTGGAAGCTGCGAGGAATGGGGGGATGTGTGGGACCCTAACTAAAAAGGGTAAGTTGTGCTTCCTACTCTAGGGGAATTTATAATCTTTCTCTCTAAGTGTGACACTGAAGCAGTAGCTATGTCATCCTCCAAGTTCTCCATGATGCTGTTTTTAGGAAGGCCTCCTGGGTAGGGTGGAGCAGGGCCTAACCCATCATGGCGATGAATCCTGCTCTAGAGGAGGATTGCTGGGTCGGGGTGCCCGGGTATGCAAGCCATAGGCACTGGTGTGGCTGGAAGGGCAGCAGTTTCCCGGGATATGGGACTCTTGGGACCTGGGGTTGTCTCAAGAGCACTGTGCAGGGGGCGCTATCTGAATGTGAGTCTAGAGTGCCACCAGAACAGCCAGGTGTGGGCTGGAGTGCTGGGGCAATCCTGCTCGTTCGTCACCATGTGACCCCTCATTCAACCCCAGGGTAAGATAAAAGAGTGTTGCATAAGTTCTGCCACTTGGCTGGGATGATTTGCTTGGGGCATGTGGGCTACGTTGCCCTGTCTCTATTGGCAGGTCTTTGGCTCCAGGAGTGGTGTGGCACTTATTCCCCTTGCTGGCTCCCTGCAGGCCTTCCCTCCTGGCAGCTCAGCTCTGGGGCCTGCCTGCCAGGCCTGATTAATGCAGCCCAGTTTCCCCCAAAGATGCCTTGGAGGTTGGCAGTGGGGGTGAGGGGCGGTGCTCAGTGAAGTCATTCTCACAGCCTAATTGATGATTTTTATTTCTCCTTTGCTGTGGACTTCCTGTTTATTGCTCCTTGCAGCTTAGGCAAAGCCATTTGCAGCCACATGATGTTTTAAGATTCTCTTTATTCAGGGATAGCCAAGAGACAAAACTGAAGTCTGCCTGGAGAAACAAAAGAGGCAATAGTTCCAGAGCATTCGGGCTCTGATTCCCCCAGTTGCGGGGGTGGCTGCCGACGCTTTGCCCTGCGATGTGATGATTGCCAGTTATTAAGCCTGTCTGGTGGAGGGGGAAAGCCAAGTGAGGAAAACAACAATAAAAGGAAATAAATGGCTCTGAGAGACTGATAACTGAGCAGACCAAAAAACAACAACAACACACACACACACACACACACACTCACACACGAAAAAAAGCCTGCAGTCTGTTTAGAGTTCATTGCCAGAAGGATAAACACTACTTAATTTGCAAACGATTACCATTCGGAAATGATTTAAAAAAATTAAATACCACTGGAAGAAAAGTTTACACAGAAATCGCAAGATCCTGTGCTGGAAACATTTGTGAATTCCTCCCCAGTCATCTCCTGGACCCTAGTTCACAGCTAGGCTCCACAGCATCTATTCCAGGGTTGTTTGGTTTTGTTTTTTGTAAAGGATGAAGCGGTGACTCTCAAACCAGGGATGTGTTGTTATCGTCTCCCTCTACCTCCCCCAAACATTTGGCAATGTTTGTAGACACTTTCTGTTGTCACAACTGAGTGGGGGAGTGAGGACTGCTAGCAATTCTGTGTAGAGGCCAGGGATGCTGGACAGCCCCCTGCAATGCACAGGACAGCCCCCTCCCCCACAACAAAAATTTCCAGTTCAAAGTATCAGGAGTGCACAAATTGAGCAACACTGGTAGGAAGGTATCCAAGGGCAGAAAGGAACACGTAGAGTTGAACGGGCCTGGGGTTCTAACTTCCTCTTTGGAAGAAGTCAGGGTAAAGGGAAGAGGTCCACCAAGAAGTTTGAGACTTCCTGG
This sequence comes from Callithrix jacchus, assembly GCF_049354715.1. NCBI lineage: Eukaryota > Metazoa > Chordata > Mammalia > Primates > Cebidae > Callithrix > Callithrix jacchus. Next base: position 39,544,202 of record NC_133514.1, read on the forward strand.
AAACACACCAGGCCAGTCAGGTCTATGGAACTGTATTCTTGTCTTGGTGTCATCAGAATGTCTTAAGTGTCTTCTAAAATCTAGGTGAAGACATGGAGTCCATCACTAACCATCTATGGTCCAAATGGGTCCAACGTCTATGTGTGTGCACCCACTGCCCTCTAGGGGCAGAATTGCACAGGGCCCCTCATATGGGTGTGTGTTTTGAGGCTGTGCCATAAACCCTCAAGGCTCCTGCTTTACTCTTGGGTCTAGGAGAAAGATTCCTAATTTTATGGTTAGCTTCAGCTCTGCCATTTGCTCACAATGACAAGCCTCGTAATCTTTCTGAGCCCCAGCTGTGCCCTTTGTTCTTCACAGGTTGTGGGAATCTCACGAAAGCATGGATGAGCAGACACTGTGTAAGTATTAAACCACCACCCAAACAAACGTCCGTTGCTGAGGCACTTCCGGAATCTGATGGTCAGAGGTGTCCAGTCATTAACAAATAGGCATTGAGGGCCTACGCACATGATGAAGTCCATGGTGGGTAGAGAAAGATGTGATTTCAGATGGTGTAAATTGCTATGAAAAGATTATGTGGGACAAGGGGACACCGAACGGTTGGGGTGGGGCAGTACGGATGCCATGTCAGTTATTCAGGGTGGCCAGAGAAGGCCCTTCTACAAGGAGGTACCCAGGAGGCATAAAAGAAGGGACTACTCTTGGAACAGGGCAATAGGGGGCCCTGGCCTGGGCCTGGGAATTTAGAGGACACCAACCACTCTGACTATGTAACACGGTTCAGACTCCAGGAAAATGCTTTTCCCCCTTGTCCTAATGCTGTCAAGGTTGTGGGTGGTGCTGGAGAGAATTTGCCTGGTGGAAGTGCTTAGGTGAGTGAAAGGACAAATTAATTAATTTGTTCAAACCTTCTTCAAAGACAGCATCAGAGCACTAGATTTTTGCATAAAGAAGAATTGCTTCCCAGAGTTCTGAGCATCTATCTTTTTCATCTCTTTCTTTGCCTTCTGGAGATGCTTATAGATTAGAGAGGTATTTGCGACATTTGCACGTGATGGATGAGGAACATTTGCAATGTCAAGTAATTCACATTTCTCTTAAATGTGTATGGATGCTGGTTTAGATGTAAGATGCTCGAAGCATACCAATTCTTTGCCTTGACAACACTGAACACCAAAATTGAGACGCGTTTTCTTTTTTGTTTGTTTGGAGACACGGTCTCCTTATGTCACCCATGCTGGAGTGCAATGGCACAATCATGCCTCACTGCAGCCTTGACCTTCTGGGCTCAAGTAATCCTCGTGCCTCAGCCTCCCCAGTAGCCAGGACCACAAGCATGTGCCACCACCCCTAGCTACTTTTTAAATTGTTTTTGTGGAGATAGAGTCTCACTGTGTTGACCAGGCTGGTCTCAAACTTTTGGGTTCAAGTGATCCTTCTGCCTCGGCTTCACGCCTGGGATTGCAGGCATGATCCACTGTGCCCTCCCAATCTTTTTATTTGTTTGTTTGTTTGTTTTTGTAAAAGACAAAGTCTCACTCTGTTCCCAGGCTGGAGTGCAGTGGCATTATCTCAGCTCACTCCAGCCTTGATGTCCTGGGCTCACGTGAGCCTCCCACTCAGACTCCCTTGTAGCTGGGACTATAAGCATGCACCACCGCACTCAACTAATATATTTTTTTAAATTTTTGTAGAGACGGGTCTCACTCTGTTGCCCAGGCTGGTCTCGAACTCCTGGACTCAGGTGATCCTTCTGCCTCTGCCTCTCAAAGTGCTGGGATTACAGGTATGAGTCACCATGCTCTGCCTGAGAATTTTTAAAAAAATAAGAATATCTAAAATAATTTGGCTAGATTTCCAAAAGAGTTTTTTTCAGCTTTATTTAAATAATTGTGACTTAAACTTTTCATATTCACTAATTAGAATATGTGTTTGTTTAATTATAAACAATTTTGAATACTTGAGAAAATACCTTTTTTGAAAAGATATATGAAAACCATTTTAATTTTTAATATTTACTTTCAGTTATATTTTAATGATATACTCAAATTTTTATACTTTGAGGACAATAACATTTAAAAACAATCTTTTAAATCATTCATCTCAATAGAACACAAATTATTTGAAAATTATAATATTAGTAATTGCATTGAAATGAAACAAAAATAAACTTTGTGGAATAAACATATAAGTCATAGATAATACATATGTCTCTATTTTATTACTCATTCAAATATCACAATCAACAAAACAGTTAAATATGCACAGTAATAAATTCAGTTTTCTTTTATATTTTGCTGACTTGCAGTCATAAAAACTGTGTGTTTACATATCTTTTTCAGTTTTGTCATTATGAAGGCATTTGACATCGTAAAAGGCTAGAATGTGCTTTATGTGATAGTTTTTAGAGTGATCTCTAACTTTTAAATACTCGGAGATGTGGTTTATGGGTTTTCATTCTGCCCGTGTCCCTGGACCCTGCTACTGTTAGAGGTTGGGGTGTGCCTGAAGATCTGGAGAAAGAGACAATAACACATTCTAAGCCCTGAAAGGGCAAAATGCTTGGCCTGTGTGAGGGACAGAAAAGCCAGAGTGCCTGGGGCCTTGGAAAGAGGTTGAGGGGTATGCAGGGGCCGTGCCGACATGGTAAGGAGTCTGGATCTCCCTGGACTAGCAATGGAAACTCACCGGAGGGTTTTCAACTGGGGATGATGGTCCTGGCTGCTCTCTAGAAAATGGTCTTTAGGGGAACAAGAGTAGAGGCAAGCGAACAAGAGAGAGGCCTAATGCATTCACTCTCACATGATGATGTGACTTTCACCTGAGTTTTAATGATGATACGGGGGCAGATAGGGGACATATTTGAAGGAAGAGAGGGCTGAATTTGCTGATGAACTGCGTGTTAGAGGTGGGGAAAGGAGAGAATGGTTTCTAGGTCTTCGGTGCGTGCAACCGAGTGGATGGTGGAGGAAACCATAGAGGGAGAAGTGGAGAAGTACAGAATACCTTGTATTTGGAATGGAAGTCCTGCTTTTGCAGAAGTACCAGTGTTACTGATAATGGCTAGAGAAGAAACTAAGAAGGTAGGATCAATGTCACTGAAGTATCTTTCTCCCTCCCTATCAACAGCGTGCAGTGTCACTGGTGCTGATTACCCAGGTGCCACTAAGAGCCTGTCTCATCCCAGCTGCCTGTCTCATCACGATCCCTGCAAGGTTTTGATGGGAGAACTGAAGTATTACTTGCTAAATCCTTTCTAGCCTTGAAATCCTGGGATTTAAAGATAATGAAATGGGACCCAGAAAAAATTGAATTTTAAAAGAGGACTTTCTGAAGACAAAAAAGGAATCAAACTGCAAAGGTAGGAGTGTTTCCAGGACAATCTGCCAATAAGCCACCACCCTGGCCACAGCATTGCTGACCACAGTCCTTGTCTTGGTGCACGCTTCAGTGCACATTCACGTACACAGCCTATTTTTAGAACTAGCAAGTTTGCTTAGATATCTTCATGTATTCTGTGAATTCATAGCTCAATGGACCCAAAATAAAAGAACAGAATATCAGAACAAGAAAGAACTTTAGGGATCAGCAGCTCTGATACTCTGTGACCCTGACAAGGGAAGGAAGGGTTCTGACATCGGTGATCACACAGCTGGCTGGTGGTAGATGTGGGCCGGATCCCAGGCTTTGAGACTTTCTGCCTGGTGTGGTTCTCACAAACACAGCCTCTGCCCCAGGGGTGAGTAATAGGTTGTGCAGGGCGAGGACCCGACATTAAAATAAGTCTCAGATTTCTTCTTGCAATGCCTGCAGATTTATGTCATTTTCTGCAATATAGAATATGGTCATACACCCAAGAGCTCAGAGCTCTTTCATAGATATAATAATATCGATCTCCACCATAATTTATGGAATCAACCAACATTTATTGAGTGCCTACTTTGTGGAGGAGCCCAGTGATGCTGAGGATGTAAAGAATAGGGAGTGCCCCCAAGGAGCTCCCAGTGCCTGTGTGTGGTGGGCAGGGTGGAGACACTGACACTGACGACCCCAGTGTAGTGTGTGTGGTGCTGTGATGGAAGTGTGCCTAGGATCCCACAGGATGGCCCAGCACTGACAGAAAGGAAGGGTGAGGAAGGCATCTGGAGCCATCCAGCCCTGGGCTCTGCGGAAGGGCTAATAGGAATTAAACAGGAGAGAAGGAGCGGTTCTGGGACAAGGGAATAGCATGTGCAAAGGCAAAGAAGGCAGCAGAGATGGACACATTCGAAAAATTATAAGAATTTAGATCTGCCTGGAGCATGGAGCGGGAGGAAAGAAAAAGCCATAAACGGGAAGGTGAAGTGGGTGGCGTCAGGAGTTGTGACTCTCCACTATACTGGTGGTGCATCTAAAGCAGACATCAAATTGGCAGCAGGGTGAGTTTCCCAGGCCTTCATGCTATTTACTCCAGAGAGTCAAGAAACGCCCAGGTGAGAGCAGTGTTCCAGTCACACCTTCTGCCCCCATCAGCCATCCCTTTCCAAGGGCAGAAGTTTTAAACGGGTGAAATCTTCAGAGTGAAAATATCAAGAATATGATTAACAGTTTAGGGGTGGTGGAAGAGACAGCTATGGACTGAGTCTGTGAATGAGCCTTTCTTCTTCCCTTCAGCAGCACCTGCTGCATCCTCCTTCTTTTTTGAGACAGGGTCTCAGTCTGTCTCCCAGGCTGGAGTGCAGTGCCACAATCATGACTCACTGCAGCATTGACTTCCGGGGCTCAAGCAATCCTCCCACCTCAGCCTGAGTAGCTGGGACTACAGGCACCGGCCATGATACCCAGCTAATTTTTTCCAATTTTTATAGAAAGGAGTCTCATTATGTTGCCCAGGCTGGTCTGGAACTTCTGGCCTCAAGCAATCCTTCTGGCTAACTTTTTAAATTTTTTGTAGAGACAAGATCTCACCATGTTGTTCAGACTGGTCTCAAACTCCTGAGCTTAAAGTGGTCCTCTCACTTTGGCCTCCCAAAGCGCTTAGTAATTTGCAGAGCCAAAGATGATCCCTGAGTCTACCCATAAGGATGGCACAGGCTCAGCAGGAGACAATAAGCTTATTAATCACAGAGTATTGATGCTCTGGCACTTATTAAATAGGTGCTTAATATATATTTATCAAATGAATGAATGGTGTGAGTGTATCAACAGAGATTCTTTGTTTTCCCCCTGGGCTTTCTCTGATTTGACAGGGCCCCAAGTCTGATTTCTGGTGGGAGAAAGAAGAGTCCTTGGGGGCTGCCCAGGTGTTTCAGGCACCCTGTCTCCTTTCATTCTCACCACACCCTTTACACCCTTTCTGTGTGTGCAACCAAGTGAATGGTGGAGGGAACCCTAGAGAGAGAAATGGAGTATAGAATACCCTGTGTTTGGAATGAAGTCCTGCTTTTGTAGAAGTCTGTGTGTTAGAGGAGAAACTGACAAGGTAGAATCAATTTCACTGAAGTATCTTCCTCCCTCTGTTCCTTCCCCCAACCTCCCTCCCTTTACAGTCAGTATTTCAGATGTGCGATCTCTTACCCCAGAGCCGGGTGTGCTTCAGGATTCTGGATTTTCTCAGATTTTAAGAAGGTAACAAAATCCAATATACCTTTTCTTATATCAAACTTCCAGCGGGCTAGGGGAGTACCTTGCAACCAAACGTATAAACCCTTTCCGCAGTGAAATGTAAGAATATTCACTCTAAGTAGGAGGATACATAACTTCAGGTCAGTTGAGGTCAGGTCTTGCTGCCCCACAAGTTACGAAATGCTTCTGGTTTCCAGAGTGGGGAAGTTTGGAAATATGGATAAGGGATCGTGGACCTACGAAACCATCACTTCTTAGATGAGGTAACTGAGATTCAGTGAGGTGAAGTAGTGTGCCCAAGGGGCGGAGGAGTCCAGGTTAGGGCACGACCGTGCTGGGTTCCAAGATCCATGCGCTCTCTGTTGCATAATATTGGCCTGCTTCCTGCTGCTACAAAAAGCAGTGAATGGCAGTCCCTCCCGTGCTCAGCGGCAGTGGCAATCATACCAAGTTTGCCAAGAAGCGTTTTCTTTCTGGAACAGCAATGCCTCCACCTACTGGCCATATACGAGAATGACACCTGACTCCCCTCAAAAAAGAGTTCATTGTCCTGGTAATAGACTCTTAAAGGAGGGCAACGGAATTGTCCTTCTGTGACGCTGCAAATGATATTTCAGAAGCCAGGAAGTGGCTACTAAATTGCTGTTACATAACTATCCCTCAAAATAATAACAATAACAAAACAACAATAATATTGTTGGAACGGCCTATGAGATTTGTTTGCTTGCTTGCTTTCGCTACTGGACTCTTAGCTCCTGCACCTTGCAATGTACCTGAAATAAAGTAAGAGCTTGGGTTGGGCGCGGTGGCTCATACCTTTAATCCCAGCACTTTGGGAGGCCAAGGCTGGAGGATAGCTTGAGCCCAGGAATTCAAGACCAGCTAGGGCAACATAGAAGACCCCCCCATCTCTACAAAAATAATTTTTTAAATTTTCCTTTAAAATTTTTCTCTTTCATCCAATTGGCAGAAATTCAATAGCTAAAGTGCCAATTTCACCATTCTCAGCACCTCCAGAACATTCCTTCTCAAACATGGCACTCTCCAAACCTTTCAGGAGCTCCCCATTGACTACAGACACCTGCTGCTCTAGCAGGTTTGCCATGTCATAGACCTCTGCCCTTGATGGGCCCTTATCATACCGCTATATTCTATTATAGTGCCCGGAACCACCGATAAGATTTGTTCGCTTGCTTGCTTTCTCTACTGGACCCTTAGGTCCTGCACCTTGCAATGTACCTGGAATAAAATAAGAGTTTGGGTCGGGCGTGGTCACTCATGCCTGTAATCCCAGCACTTTGGGAGGCCAAGGCGGGCAGATCCCTTGAGCCCGAGAGTTCAAGATCAGCTTGGGCACATTGGGAGACCCCTGTCTTTACAAAACTAATTGAAAAAAAATTAGCTTGGCATAGTGGCATGCGTCTCTGGTCCCAGCTACTAGGGAGGCTGAGGCAGGAGGATTATTTGAATCCAGGAGGCCAAGGCTGCAGTAAGCCATGATCACATCACTGCCTTCCAGCTTGGGTGACAGAGCAAGACCCTGTCTCAAAAAACTAAACCGAAACCCAGAAACCAAACAAAAAAGAGTTTAGCCATTTTTGAGAAAGGAAAAATTAGAGTAAATTTATTTCATAAAACAATCCAAAATGTTTACATTAATTAAATGCAAATATAGGCATCATCGCCTTCTAAATTTCAGGGTGATTACACATTTAAAATCCTTTCTTTTGGTAGGAAGATGTATTTTGGTAGAAGGCAGGATGAAGAGAACTCGGGGATATGCATTGCCAAAGAAGGAAGATCTTCAACGGATGTGACCCTCACAATACACAGGACACTGTGTTCACATAAGGGATGCTTCTCTCCTTCATCTTCCGCATCATCTCTTCTTTTTTCAGACAGTGCCTTGAATTTCTCAACATGAACCCTTAGAATAAATTAGCCAAGGAAACAAAAAAGTGTACATGGAATGTGACGCTTTGGAAGTTGGAGTGATTACAAGACAAATGGATAGTTACTCTTTCAGATATTTGTTTTGTTTCTGCAACAGTTGTGTCTACTTAGATATAATTCACGTACCATAAATACACCCATTTAGAGTGTATAGTTCAACAATTTTTAGTCTATTCACAAAATTGTGCAATTATTGCTGCAATTAATTTCTTTTTTTTTTTTTTGAGACTGCGTCTTGCTCTTTCGCCCAGGCAGGAGTGCAGTGGCTTGATCTCCTTGGCTCACTGCAACCTCCGTCTCCCAGGCTCAAGCAATTCTCCTGTCTCAACCTCCCACGTAGCTTGGATTACAGGTGTCTCCACAATGCACAGCTAATTTTTGTATTTGTAGTAGAGATAGAGTTTTGCCATGTTAGCTAGGCTGGTCTTGAACTCCTGACCTCAAGTGATCCACCTGCCCTGGCCTCTCGAAGTGCTGGGATTACAGGTATGGGGTGCTGCACTGGGCCTAGAACATTTTTATCACCCCCAAAAGAAACCCTGTATCCTTTAGCTGTCAACCCCCAATGCCCCTCTCCCCATGCCCCCAAGCATTGGCAACCACTACGTTCCATCTCTGGAGATTTACGCATTCAAGACATTTCACAAAAATCAATCATACAGTATGCAGTGTTTTGTGACTGGTTTCTCTCACTTAGAATAATGGTGTCCAGCCTCATCTAAGTTGTAGCACATATCAGTACTTCATTTCTTTTTATGACCAAGTAATATTCTGTTGTATGGATATACCGCATTTTGTTTATTCATTCATCAGTTGATGGATATTTGGGTTGTTTTCAGAAGCAGCTGTTAGGAATAATGCTGCTATAAGCATTTGTGTACAGGTTTTTGTGTGGACATGTTTCATCTTTCTTAAGTATAGACCAAGAAGGGGAAATACTGAATTAAATAAGATAGGTATTTTTAGGCCAAGCACGGTGGCTCACTCCTGTAATCCCAGCACTTTGGGAGGCCGAGGCAGACAGATCACCTGAGGTCAGGAGTTTGAGACCAGCCTGGCCAACATGATGAAACCCCATCTCTACTAAAAATACAAAAATTAGCTGGGCATAGTCGCCCACACTAGTAGTCCCAGCTACCTGGGAGGCTGAGGCAGGAGAATCACTTGAACCCAGGAGACGCAGGTTGCAGTGAGCCAAGATTATGCCACTGCACTCCAGCCGGGGTAACAGAGGAAGACTCAGTCTTAAAACAAACAAACAAAAAAAGAGGCTGGGCACGGTGGCTCAAGCCTATGGGAGGCCAAGGTGGGCAAATCATGAGGTCAAGAGATTGAGACCATCCTGGCCAACATGGTGAAACACCATCTTTACTAAAAATACAAAAATTAGCTGGGCTTGGTGGCACATGCCTGTATTCCCAGCTACTTGGGAGGCTGAGGCAGGAGAATTGCTTGAACCCAGGAGGCACAGGTTGCAGTGAGCTGAGATCGTGCCACTGCACTCCAGCCTGGCGACAGAGTGAGACTCTGTCTCAAAGAAGGAAAGAAAGAGAGAGAGAGGAGAGAGAGAGAGAGAGAGAGAGAAACAGAGAGAGAGAGAGAAACAGAGAGAGAGAGAGAGAGAGAGAGAGAGAGAAAGATATTACAAACATCCCTAGGGTTTTTGTCTCCTGGTTTGAGTCATTCATCTCCTGGCCCAGTGCTATGCACATCGATATTCATTAAATATTTATTGACTGGGATGAATCAATGGATGATGGATGACATTTGCAATTTTAATATATAACATGGTAGGGAGTTGCAGGACTAGGCAGGCACCATTAATATAATAAATCTTTTTTTTTTTTACAAAAGCAAAAACTCATATCATGAACAATCTTAACATTGAAAAGTAAAATTGCAAAATATACATCTCAGAACCTCAGCTCCTTTTCTGTAAAATGAAAGCAACAATACTTTATACAGTGCTGTTGTATGAAAAATTACATTCTATCTGAGAAGTCCTCAAAGAGACCTAGCACACGTAGTAAGCACTCAATCAAAGCTATGTAGCCAGTTAAATTTGGTATGGTCCCTCATCCACAAACCAATCCAGCATTTGGCCTTTTGTGAAATACTGTTTAGCTTTCACCTTGAAAAGCCTGGGTTTTTATCTCACCTTCAGCTCTGTCTTTTACTGTCCAATGAGAGATTTTTATACTTGTGTCAATATTTATGATACTAAGGCAAGTAGTCTAACAATTGAAAAAGAGGTGATTGATCTAGTTAGTGAACCTTGTCCTCAGGGTAAGAATTAGAAGTGCCACCTCACTAACTCTGCTAAGTGACACCCCCATAGCTCTGGCCAGATGTGTTCATGAGACTACATATTCTTCAAGTCCATGGAATTAGACTTCTGTCTTTAAGTGGGGGCATAATTAATCTTTTTAAAATTTAGTTTGTCTATTGTTTAGATATCAATTAGACTCAATCTGTCTTTTCAGAGTCTTGTTCTTGAGATCATGTGTTTATTTTAATATTGTGTTTAAATATGTTAGATTATAAAATAGACATCTAACTACATACTTTGAATGCTGGGTTAAACTTTGTTGATTAGGATTATCTCCACACTACATTGAGTTTGAAATGGTAGAATATCTAAATTTTAGAATATAAATACATTTTAATTACTTTCAAATTCAGGTACAAAACTCAAGCCAGAACAGAAAAATATCACCTTGGGTCAGTCTTGCTTTGCTGACTAGATAAAAATTATGTGTAATGAGTATATCAACTCAACAATCTAGAAACTGCTAGCCTCAGACTGTTGTGTGTACAGTATAATTTTTGTAAATGAAGGATACTTTTAAAATATTTGAAACTTTCTAACCTGATGAATTGGCAACTTGGTTTTCTTTTTCTTTCTTTTTTTTTTTTTGAGATGGGGTCTTGCTCTACTGCCCAGGCTGGGGTGCAGTAGTGCAATCATGGCTCACTTCAGCCTTTATCTTCCAGGCTCAAGCGATCCTCCTGCCTCAGCCTCCCAAGTAGCTGGGCCTACAGGCGTGCACCACCACACTCGTAATTTATTTTATCTTATTTTTGTAGAGACAGGGCTTCCCTAGGTTGCTCAGGCTGGTCTTGAGCTCCTGGACTCAAGTGATCCTCCTGCCCAGGTCTCCCAAAGTGCTGGGATTTCAGGCATGAACCACTGCACCTGGCCTAACAAATTATTTTTTCTTACAATCTTACTTATACTGTAAATGTGTTTGTTACCCACCTTCTTTTAATACATAGAACAGTGGAGATGTTCTCATTTCCTGCTTGTGAACAAATTCCCAATTAGCACTATGAAAACGACTGAGTTTTGTTGTAGGGGTCAACGAGTGCCCTAAAGGTCCCCAATTTGTGGTGGCATTTGACAATTCACAGACATGCCACCCCGTGGGCAGTTTCCAACAACTGAATCTTGCTATCAGCCTCTCAACCCGGGTACTCCTGCCCAATCACCTCACAAATCACAACCTATCTTCAGGCCTATCCCTGGTGTGGGGGGAGCAGAGGAGACAGAGTTTGTGATTTGAAATGGGATCCCATTTGAAAAAGGTAGCCAATTCTTGTGTGACCATCATAGAAAGACCTAGAACTAAAAGAGATCCTTAAAGACCACCGTTACCCCGGTTTACCACACAGCATGCACACACTGCTGTGGGGAAACCAGTCACACGGACAAGGCTGAGTGAGGCCGTATCCTACCGGTCCACAGTTTAAGAACATCTGCACTGGAATCTTTTTTTTTTTTTTAATGAGATGGAGTCTCACTCTATTGCCCAGGTTGGAGTGCAGTGGCATGATCTCAGCTCACTGCAAACTCTGCCTCCCAGGTTCAAGCTATTCTTGTGCCTCAGCCTCCTGAGTAGCTGGGATTACAGATGCCCATCACCACACCTGGTTACTTTTTGTATTTTAAGTAGAGATGGGGTTTTGCCATGTTGGCCAGGCTGGCTTCGAACTTCTGACCTCAGGTGATCCACACACCTTGGCCTCCCGCAGTGCTGGGATTACAATCATGAACCACCACACCCAGCCTGCACTGCAACTAAGCTATAGTTATTATTACCACTATTATCATTAGAGACAGGGTCTCACTCTGTTGCCCAGGCTGGAGTGCAGTGGCTCAGTCATAGCTCACTGCAGCCTCCAACTCCTGGGCTCAAGTGATCCTCCCACATCAGCCTTCTAAGTAGCTGGGACTACAGGCACAAGCTACTGTGCCAGGTTAATTTTTAAATTTTATATAGAGACAGGGTCTCACTATGTCACCCAAGCTGGTCTCGACATCCTGAGCTCAAGCAATTCTCCTGCCTCACCCTTCCAAAGTGCAGGAATTACAGGCACAAGCCACCGTGCTCAGTCCAACCAGCTAGTATTACTATTTTTCCATTAGAAGGAAAAAAAAGCAGTCAGAGGGATGTGGGTGGGTATGTTTCTTGGAATCTAGGCAATCAGAGGAAAAAATGTCTGTCAAAAATGTTCTCAGTACAAAAGTTGGCAAAAGTTCTCTCTTTAAACTGAACTTTGTAATAGGAGAAATATTCTCACAAGGACAGCATGTTTCTGACTCAAGCTGAAGAAAAAGAAACTTTTTCCAGCATGTCAGGAATTAAGCTGACGTTCCATTAAGAAAAAAAAAAGTGCTAGAGGAAGGAATAAGGGGGGGAAAGTCACCAGAATTCAGATGGAGCTTTAAATTACAGACAGGGCCAGCGTTGGGAGCACGTAGGAAGCGCCTCTGGGAAAGGAGCCGGAGACCCGAGACCCGGCTGACTTCGCACTTGAGCTCCAGCCCCGTGGACATTTCCTGTTCTGGCTCTGGAAATTCAAGCCGAAAGTTACAAAACATCCTTTTCCCTGGAACCAAGTGCTTGGTTGGGAGACCATGCCCTCCCCTTCCTTCCTCGGAACTCCTCCCTGATCGCCCCGCAGCCTCCCCAGGAGAGATGCCGAATCAGCGGTAGCAGGTGGCACAGAAGGGAGAGGGGAGCCACCGTGGGGACCCCGCCGAAGAGGTAGGAAATGGGGACTGCACATTCCTGAAGCCACTTCACACTTACTAAGCAAAACGAGACTTGTCCTTTAAGCCCAGGGCTGAGGTGTTGCCCTGGCTTGGGTGTGCGCTGGGTGGTGGGTGGACTGGCCAGGAATCTGGAATAAGGTCAGGCATTCTTTTTCCCTCTCTCTTTCCAAGTTGAACTTTAATTCTTGGGTCTCTGGAAGCACATATTTTGTTTGCTGTGGGAGGTATTAAATGGCAGAATTCTAGCAAGTAAATATTATGAATCCCTGATTTCGCGCTTTTCTTTTCTTGGCTCTTCTTTTTTCTTTTCTTCCCCCTCCCTTCCTCTTCTCTCCCCTTTCCTCCCCTCTCCTCTTTTCTCTCTGCCCCTGAATTGCCCTGGAGCAGTCATAAACACCTTTATCTGGAAGTAGATTTAGAGAGAAGTGAGAAGGGGACGGGCCGGGAAAGGCTTCTCACTGCAGATGAACTGGGAACGGCTGTTTCCCGGGAACTGGACCACACATTCTTCTGGCCCAGAGGCTTGCTCCGTCCCTTCCTTCCACCCATTATCATGGGGACAACTGCCTCGAGTTGTTTCTTTGGGTGCAGGGATGTGGCACAGACCCTGGTCAGAGCCCTTGAGCATCAGTGCCCTGTGTCTATGGACAGAACCCAGGTGCCATCTAAAACGTTTCTCTCTGGGGCAAAGCTAACTGGTCCACCCAAGAGCCTGCATGTGGCCCTTTGCTTCGTGAGGGATGAGCTCCCGACATTCAGTCTCTGGAAGGCCGGCTGTGGCCTTACACATGCTGACATTGGACCTGCTCAGAGAACTCAGCATGACTTCCGCATAAGGAGTACTTGAAAATGTATGAAGGAGTCAAAAATGGAGCACTTCAGGCCGGGCTAATCCCAGCACAACGGGAGGTTGAGACAGGAGGATCACCTGAGGTCAGGAGTTTGAGACCAGCCTGGTCAACATGGTGAAACCCTGCCTCTATTAAAACTACAAAAAATAGCCGGGTGTGGTGGCAGGTGCCTGTAATCCCAGCTACTCAGGAGGCTGAGGCAGAAGAATTGCTTGAATCCAGGAGGTGGAGGTTTCACTGAGCCAAGATCGCACCACTGCACTCCAGCCCAGATGACAGAGTGAGACTCTGTCTCAAAAAAAAAAGGAGCATTTCAAGTGGTCTTTCTCTGAATTCCTGTGGCTTTTCCTGTCTGTACCACATATTCTGTTCATAGCTACATACTGCCTTGCCCTGTTCTCTGACAGGCTAAATAATGACAGCGTGATTTGGACAGAATAGTCGTTACCTGCTAGTTGGTGATTCTGAGGTAGCAACTAATTCTTGAGCACTTACCGTGTGCCAGCTACCTCTCTAAGTGTGGTGGACATTACCACCCTCGCCCCCATTATACAGATGAGAACACTGAGGCTAGACACACAGCTAGTCAGTGGTCTCTGAAATGAGACATTTTCAGTCTTGAGTGCATGCTGCTGTGCTCTGAAACCAGGAAGACTGGAGTTTGAATCTTGGTTCCAGCATTGTCTGACTGGATGACTTTGAGTAAGTTAAATGCCCTCAGCCTCGGTTTCCTCATCTGGACAATGGGGTAATAACTCCACCTCATGGAGGTATTGTGAGAGGTAAATTAATTTTAACATTATTTTACTGAAGTAGGTGAATAATACAAGCATGCTCTTCCCCATCACAACAGCAAGTGATCCTTGAGCATCAGTGTCCTGCGTTTACGGACAGAGCACGGTTTAACTGTTGAGGGATCCGTTCCGACAGAAAGGCCCCAGGGTTCTGCAGGAGGTGGCCGTAGTGCAGGTTAGGATCTGTGCCTCCCACAAGGCACATTGGAAGTCACTTGCCCTGCCAGCCAGTGTGAGTCTGTGGCTGCCAGCTCACCACACTCTAAGCTCTGAAAAGGCAGGGTTCATGTCTGTTTTCCTTTTTTTATTTTCTTTTGTTTAATTCAGGGGTGGGCATTTTATTTTTGAAACAAAAATGCCTCCTAAGTTTTCCTAATTTTTCTACCTAAATTTATAAATATATATATATTTATATGTATATATGAAATATATATATGTATATGAATATTTTATTGCACTTTATCTTTTTTTTTTTTGATACAGGGTTTCACTCTATTGCTCAAGCGGGAGTGCGGCGGCACAATCCTGGCTCACTGCAGTCTTGACTGCTCAGGCTCAGGGGATCCTCCTACCTCACTCTCCTGGGTAATGGGGGCTGCAGGTGTACACCACCACACCCAGAAAATTTTTATATTTTTTTTAGAGATGGGGTTGTGCCATGTTGCCCAGGCTGGTGTCAGACTCCTAGGCTAAATCCATCCTCCCACCTCAGCCTCCCAAAGTGCTGGGATTACAGGCATGAGCCACTGCACCCAGCTGAGTTCATGTCTATTTTATATATTTGTTTCTCTTAGAACACGGCTTCTGAACTTAGAAAAGTTGTGTGGCCAGGCACAGTGTAGCCGGGCACGGTCTTGTGTGGCTGGGCATGGTGGCTCACACTTGTAATCCCAGCACTTTGAGAAGCCAAGACCAGCAGATCACTTGAGGTCAGGAGTTTGAGACCAGCCTGGAAAATATGGTAGAACCCCGTATCTATTAAAAATATAAAAATTAGCTGGGCGTGGTGGCAGGCACCTGTAATCCCAGCTACTCAGAGGCTGATGCAGGAGAATTACCTGAACCCAGGGTGGTGGAGGTTGCATTGAGCTGAGATCAATGCACTGTAGCCACTGCACCCTCCTCTGGACAACAGAGCAAGACTCTGTCTCAAAAAAAGAAAAAGAAAGAAAGAAAAGAAAAGAAAAGAAAAGAAAAGAAAACATCTTGTGATCTAAGGACATCTTTGCTCTTCCGAAAGGATGCAGGATGCAGGTCCCCTTTGTGGAGTTCAACGGGGAGCCTCAGGGCACCAGGAGCCTCCTCTTCATACTTCCAACAAAGTAGCTCTATCCTTACCAGACTTTTATGTCAAGGCTCACAGTTAAAAGCATGCTTTTAAAACAGTTTGTAGAACTGCTGAGTTGCAACAAGCACTGCTTTGCCTAGACTGAAAATGACTGTGTATGGAATGAACTTGATTGACTGGGGATTTCTAACTTGCCCCGTCTCGGCTCCTACTCGGTCCTTTCATCCACTTCCTTTAATGATCGCCTTCTGCCCTATGGAGCCCGCTGGAGGTGGGAGTGCCAACCAGGCTCAGCAAGTGAGCACGTCTGTCTCAGGCACCTGACCTCCCGTGCAGGGACAGACAAGGGGCAGAGCCCCAGAGAGCTAATATTACAACCCGGTCTCTCTCTGCAAGTCTTTTCTGAATTTGTCCTTCTAATTGTGCTTATGGTTATGAACTGCGTGATCAATAATGGTAACCGCTAATTATTGATCTTTCCTAACAATAACAGATTACTTATTGAACCAGACACGAAGATAAGCACATTACACAGATGAGCTCATGGAACCCTCGCAAAACCCTATAAGGAAGCTTTCAGTGCAACCCCCACTCTGCTGCATGGAGTGGAAAGGAAGGCCCATTGAGTGACTGACCGGAGGGCGCCCACCAGTTAGTGGTGAAGGTGGGACTGGGGCCCCTCCCGCTGAGTCTGAGCCACACTGCCTTGAATATTTTTGCAGCCCTGTTCAACAGAAGTAAGAGGGATGTTGCTGTGAGCGTGGCTCCTTTGTATTTTGTTGAAGAATGCCCCTGAGAATAGGCTGTGAGGAGCAGGGTCACAGGGCCGGGACGGAATGTTCTCTGGGAAGGAAGACTGCTCCTGTGAATAAGTGGAGTTAGGATGCTTGTCCAAACCACATCCCTGAGAAACATCACTTTTTCCCTAAGAGGTGGTATCGTGTTTGTTTGTTGGTTTTATTTTTTAGATACAGGGTCTTGCTGTGTCCCCCAGGCTGGAGTGCAGCAGCACAATCCTAGCTCACTGTAGCCTCGACCTCCTGGGCTCAAGTGATACTCCCACCCAAGCCTCCCCAGGAGCTGGAACTACAGGCATGCACAACCACACCTGGTTATTTTATTAAAAATTGTTTAATTTTTTGTAGAGATGGGCTCTCCCTATGTTGCCCAGGCTGGTCTTGAACTTCTGGGTTCAAGCGATCCTCCTGCCTCAGCTGCCCAAAGTGCCAGGATTACAGGCATGAGCCACCGCACCCTACTGAGGTGGTATCATTCAATGGGAAAGTGTCAGGCTCTGTGGCCAAACTGCCTGGGCTCACATCTCAGCTCTGCCACATTTTTGCTTGGTCATCTTGGGCAAATTACACAAACCTGTGTGCCTTAGTTTCTTCAAAATGCTGATATCCTCTGGAGAAGGATAATAATTAATAACAGTACCTATTTTGCAAAGATATCATGAAGTTAAAATGACTTAATCCACATGAAGCATTTAGAATTGCATCTGGCATATAGTAAACACTCAATAAATACATTATATGTAAAAGAGGTGCTTGTGTTAACCAAAGGGAAAGTAGTTTAGGGGCAGCCTGGAAATAAGAAGTAACTGGTGCTTGAAACTATAAAATGGACACCAACAAATGCAATGTAATTTCAATTTGAGCTGGGAAGAGAAGGATTGTGCTTGGACTCCAGGTAGGAAGGACCCTGAGAGACAGCCTAGGACCTTCAGGGATGAGCTTAGCTGTTCTCCCAGAGATAAAACTGAAAAACAAACAAAAAGCTAGTCTTTAGGGTTGGCATTGCCAAATCATATTTTTGCATTAAATGAAGTAAGTGTAGGCCAGGCGTGGTGACTCATGTCTGTAATTCCAGCACTTTGGGAGGCAGGTGAATCACTTGAGGTCAGGAGTTTGAGACCAGTCTGGTCAACATGGTGAAATCCCATCGCTACTAAAAATACAAGAATTAGGCCGGGCGCGGTGGCTCAAGCCTGTAATCCCAGCACTTTGGGAGGCCGAGGCGGGTGGATCACGAGGTCAACAGATCGAGACCATCCTGGTCAACATGGTGAAACCCTGTCTCTACTAAAAATTACAAAAAATTAGCTGGGCATTGTGGTGCGTGCCTGTAATACCAGCTACTCAGGAGGCTGAGGCAGGAGAATTGCCTGAACCCAGGAGGCGGAGATTGCGGTGAGCCGAGATTGCGCCATTGCACTCCAGCCTGGGTAACAAGAGTGAAACTCCGTCTCAAAAAAAAAAATAAAAAAATACAAGAATTAGCTGGGTGTGGTGGCTGGCACCTATAATCTTAGCTGTTCTAGAGGCTGAGGAAGGAGAATCACTTACGCCCGGGAGGTGGAGGTTGCAGTGAGCTGAGATTGCACCATTGCACTCTAGCCTGGGTGACAGAGCAAGACTCTGTCTCAAAACAACTACAACAACAACAACAAAAAGAAAGTGAAAACAGTATCAGCGTAATTTATTTACCTTTGTGGTTGTGGAAATGAGTACCACCTCTGATCTAATGTTATATAAAGCAAACATATGTTTTTTTCAATGAGTTAACGCCGTTGGATGAGCCACTTGTATTTTTGGAAGGATGACTTTAGAATTTCAAACTGAGATGTGAAATTTAAGAGCTAAATGTAGCTGATTAAAAAAAAAAAAAAACAGAAAGGAGATTATGACTTACAAAAGAATTCTGTGGCTTTTTCAAAGAACAAATTTGTGAGCTCAGCCTGAGTCTGGATTACATATAATGATCTTGAAACTAGTTTGCCAACTTTGACTGGAGGTAAAAGTAGATGAGAAATAAATCAATGGCTGACATTGACTGAGCACTTACCAGGAGCCAGGCATTGTGCTAAATCCTTCCTGGGCGTCATCTCATGTGTTTAATCCTCACGGCCCTGTCAGGTGAATACTATTATTATCCCCAGTTTGCAAATAAGGATAGCAAGGTTTAGAGTAGGAGATAATATGCACAAAAGCAGACAGCTGGGAAGTGCCGGAGTTGGCATATCTAATTTGGGTGCAGGTGCTTAAACCCGACATTATAGTTCTAGTAAATCTGATCATTTCCAACTTAAGCCATTTGTGTCTGTTTGAAGAGAATGCACATAGAAGCTGATGGACAGAGCCATAACTCTTGCAGCATGGGCACAGTGCTAGTCAGAGCAAAACACACTTAGGCATTTTGGAGAGCAGAGTTTGGAAGATTCAGAGGGCTCTGGGCAGGAGATGCATGGCATAAGTGCGTCTGAGCAAGGAAACGGAGCAGGCAGCTCCAGGTGTGGGTAAAATTGTGAAGCAAATTGCCTTCTTCACCTTTCTCTGTGCGCTCCCAGAGGCCTCCCCGCTCAACCCAGGGTGCTCAAGATATTGGGGACATCTTTTTCTTTTTTCCAGGGATCTCAGTCATGCTCTAACAAGACAGAGACGATCCCAGCTGTGGACTTCCACCAAGCCCCGCTCTGCAATAAATACCCTCCGTCTCTCATATGCAGAATTGATCCTCTTATTTATTTATTTGGTCCATTAAGAACCCCCTCTAACCAGCAATTGATGTTTAGGAAACTGCTTGAAAGTAATTAACAAATGAATTCATACACTGGTGCTGCTCTCTTAGGGGACTTCTAGGCTTCAGTGCGATAGTGACTAGGGGAGATGTACTTAGGGCAGGGAGACTCCCAGGAAACCCCTGGCCACATGCCACTGTGATTATCTGTCCCCTGGTAGGAAAGGCACTCTCCTTTCTAACGGTCTGAGGTCCGGACTGCAGGCTTTTGCCGTCTTCCTTTATAGAGAGGCTGCTTACCTGAATTTTCAGAACAATTCATAGCACCAGCTCAACACAGGCAGCACCCGGCAGCAGCGGGAAGCGGATGTGATGCTCTTCCTGGGTGCCCAGAGCCCTCTCCCCTGTCCTTCCTTCCTCACCTCCAGGAAAGCCTCGAGGCTCTTAATTCACCGGACAACCTTAAAACATACACTGCCCGAGTGTGGGCGTGTTTATAAAAAGAATCAAATTATTTTGCTGGAAACAAGAGGACAATGGAATTTAGGAATGAGCAGTTCTGGGAGAGTTTTTTTAAATGTTGGAATACGGATCCCCCTTAGACATCCCTGCCCCAAATAATGCACCGCAAAACATTCTCATTCATGGTCCATCTCATTGTGTAGGGTCCTAGTTTAATAAGTAAAGGGAATTGAGGAAAGGAAGGAAAAGCCGTTGCTCATCCCAGGCCACCAAAGATACTGGGGATGGCAGAGAGGGGAGAGCTTCCACACCTTCTCACTTTCAGTCTTCTAGAGGCAATGCACATGCCTTCTTTAGCCTTAGCTTTTTTTTTTTTTGAGGCAGAGTCTCACTCTTGTCACCCAGGCTGGAGTGCACTGGTGCAATCTCAGCTCACTGCAACCTTCGCCACACAGGTTCAAGCAATTCTGCCTCAGCCTCCCAAGTAGCTGGGATTACAGGAGCCCGCCACCATGCATGGCTTATTTTTGTAGTTTTGGTAGAGACGGGGTTTCACCAAGTTGGCCAGGCTGGTCTTAAACTTCTGACCTCAGGGGATCCGCCCTCCTTGGCCTTCCCAAGTGCTGAGATTACAGGCATGAGCCACAGTGCCTGGCCATCAGCCTGTATTTTTAAAAGGAGGTCCCAGACAGATACAAGAATAAAGGAGGAGCTGAAAAAGCAAATACAACACAGAACACAATGCCCCACGGTGGCAGGGAGGGCTTGGTATGTTTGTTGGTCAACGAGGGACCTTCCTGGCCCTTGGAACTTTCCACAGGTTGGCTTTCTGGCTAATCATCACCATCTACATGGCTCTGGCAGCGAGGCTTTGCTTGGCCTGCCGGGCCTGGCAATGCGAGTTGCTGGCTAGCCTAAGGGCTGCACCAGCCGTAGCTGGCTGTGAGGCCCCCTTGAGTTTCCTGTGGGAACAAGCAGGGGTGCCTGTGGCCAGCTGACGCAGCCTGTCAGGGAGAGCCTTGCCCTATGCCTGTCTCTGGTCTCTCGCAGTTGGCTCTCCAGGGCCGGCCTGGTTTTCAGAGCCTCAAGTTTCCTTTCTAGCATGCCCGTGTGTGCTGGCATACCACGTGAGAACACAGCCTGCTCGCTTCCTCAGAGTGGCTGGATTTCCAGCAGGCACCACATGTGCTTGTTCAGATGCAAGGATACGTCATGGAAAAGGGAGGCCTGGATAGATGTATCTTAGTCCATACACAGTTGTCAGGACCTGAGGCACACAACAGCGGAGGCTGGGAAAAAGCACGAGACCTGCTTCTAGAATCACGAGCACCAGAGGTGAAGTGGATCTTATTCACAGCAAAATGAGGCTCGGAGAGGTGGGGAGTTGGCCAGGTTTACAGAGCAAGGTCCAGGGGTCCTTTTTTTTTTTTTTTAAAGACAGTCCTGCTCTGTTACCAGGCTAGAGTGTAGTAGTGCAATCTCAGCTCATTGCAACCTCTACCTCCATGGTTCAAGCGATTCTCCTGCCTCAGCCTCCCAAGTAGCTGGGACTGCAGGCGCATGCCACCACATCCGGCTGATGTTTGTATTTTCAGTAGAGACAAGGTTTCACCATGTTGGCTAGGCTGGTCTCAAACTCCTGACCTCAGGTGATCTGCCTGCCTTGGCCTCCCAAAGTGCTGGAATTATAGGGGCGAGCCACTGTGCCTGGCCGTCCTTCTATTTTTTGAAACCAAATTGATCATGTGGAGAGTATTGAGAGAGAGCTAAAGTTACATTGGTTCTGGATTTTTCCATTTGGCCTTAGAAATCACTCTCCACCTTTTCCCACCCATACTGTGCCTGGGAGGCTGACCAGACTGGAGCCCTCATATCTTCCAGGTAGGTTTAGCCGGGAGGGCACCTTCAGGTAGATTCAAAGGGAGGGGAGCGTTTCATGGAATATTTAGTCCCCTGCTTCCTTTCACACTGCTGCCAAGGGCTGGTGGCGTACCCTGACTGAAGGCCACGATTCCTGTCAGCAACCGGCCCTCTGCACTCAGCTCTCTCCCCTGCCCCTTCAGGCCTAAGGCAGTCACAGCGTCTCCCACACTGGGCAGCTGTCTCCTGTGCACCGCTGTCTCCTGTGCGTAATAAAGGGACCATTTACAAAGGTCAGACCCTCCTCAGACCTTTGTAAATGGTCCCTTTATTAAGCCCTCAAGTCAAAGTGTTACCTGCGGGAATCCTGACTGATAGGATGGATCCTGAGCCACTGGACAACTGGCTTTGTTTATTAGCATAAAGGATAAAATTGGTAGGAAAGAAAGATGTTCCTGAAATTTAGGAAGAGGGTGTGTTATTTTCCTGTGGCTGCTCTAATGAATGACCACAAACTTGGTAGCACAAAACAGAACAAAACCAGAAATGCATTCTCTCCCAGTTCTGGAAGCCAGAAGTCCAAAATCAGCATCCCTGGGGCTGGTAGGGGTTGACTGGACGGTACTCCCTCCGGCAGCTCCAGGAGATCATCTGGTCTTTGTCCCTTGCCTCTTTTGGTGTCTGGTGGCTGCCAGCATTCCTTGGCTTGGGGCCATATCCCTTTGATACTGACCTCCGTGGTGATATTGTGTGTATGAAATCTTCCTTTGCTTCTATTGTATAACGATGCTTAGGGTTGTATATCAGGCCCACCCAGTTGATTCAGGATAGTCTCCCTCTCTCAGAAATCCTTAATTTCATCACATTAGCAAATATAGGAGGATATTTACACATTAGCAAATACAGTAAGATATTTACAAATAATATAACATTGTTCCAGATAAAATAACCTGGCTGGGCACTATGGCTCATGCCTGTGCGGTAGCTCCCAGTGCTTTGGTAGGCTGAAGCAGGAGGATCGCTTGAGTCTAGGAGGCTGAGGTGAGAGGATTACCTGAGCTCAGGAGGTCAAGGCTGCAGTGAGCTATGATTGCACCACTGAACTCCAGCCTGGGCAACAGAGCACGACTCTGTCTCCAAAATAAAATAAAAGAATAAGATAACGGTAACCTTTACAGGTTCCAGGGATTAGGACCTGATAAATTTGAGGTCATTATTCAGCCTACTGCAGAGGGTGAGAGAGGCACACCAGAGTTCCTTCAGTATCCCTCTAATGGCACACATTTATGGATACCCTTATGCTTGACAAAAGTAGAGAGCAATCTCTGTGGGGAGACATTTCTGAAGATTCTGTTCAGCTCCAAACTCTAATTTTCTTATTTTTCTGGCTGGCAGCCAGATATCATTGTGACTGTCCCATTCTGAAGCCCGCTGATTTGTCACCAGGCAAAGCACTCGGAGAAGACAAGTTGGTGGGCTGTGATGGGGACACAAAAATTGTGGAAGGGCCCAGCATAGGGACATTTACGGTGCAGAAGTCATTTGACTCAAGGGTTGGATCCCAGAGCACAAAAATTGGGAGGCCCTCAGGAATGACCTAGCTCTGTCACCTCCTTTACCAGGCAGGGAAAATGAGTCCGCGAGTGGGAATTTCCTTACCCACAGATGGTCAGCAACAAGGCCTGGAGTAAAACAGAAGTCTTGGTACTCAATCTAAGGACTTCTTCACCGTGCCTCCCTATCACACCTTCTCACCAACTGGCCTCCTCCCCCGCAGTCTACGAGAATTCTTTGTAGGAGTTCTACCAATAGTTTCAATTACTGAACGGCAGGGGAATGTACTCGATGTCAAGTCTGTGACGCAGCATGAAAGAGGAAACAACACTGGGGATGGTGACTTCGCTCAGTGCCACTCACAGTGCCAATCCTCAACTAGATCAGGACACTGGGCTGGAACAGAAAGCCACTCGCAGCTTCCTTCATGGAGAAAGTCTTGCTGTGGAGGTCGGGCAGGGGAGCAGCAGTGCTTAGTGAGGCGGCTGGCTTACCTCTGCCACAGGCTCCTTATCTCAGCACAGGCCAGTGTGTTGGTCCCTGGCTGGAGACCAGAAAGAGCATTGCCTCACTGCTGCTTGAGCAAACCCACCCTGCAAATAAGGCATAGAGATAGAATACACCACAGAAAACAACGGTCCCTCTGTCCAGATCCCACCTAGACGTTAGAGCTCAGATTGGGAGCCATTCTTTTTTTTTTTTTTTTTTTTTTTGAGACAGAATTTCAGTTTTGTTGCCTAGACTGTAGTACAATGGTGCAATCTCGGCTCACGGCAACTTCTGCCTCCCGGATTCAAGTGATTCTCCTGCCTCAGCTTCCCGAGTAGCTGGGATTACAAGCATGCACCACCACACCCAACTAGTTTTGTATTTTTAGTAGAGATGGGGTTTCTCCATGTTGATCAGGCTGATCTTGAACTCTCGACCTGAGGTATCTGCTCACCTTGACCTTCCAATTACAGGCATGAGCCACCACAACCAGCCTGGGTCCTTCTCCAGAGGACAGAAAGCAGGATTGGGTGGTAGTGCCTTCAGGCTGTGATACAGGGGAAACAAAGTCTCTGCCTGCCCCCTGGGGAGCACCAAAGCAAAGCCTGGTCCTCAGAGGAGTGCCCTGTTGGGCAGCAGTGGCCAGGACTTTATGCTACTGCCTTGCTCAGTCATTGTCTGGGGGCTGCCAGAGAAGACTGATTTCAGCTCAAGAGACGAGACAGACCCAGAAGGCACTAACAGCTGGAGGTGCCCAGCTAACCACGTTCCTTGAAGCTGGGTTGCTAAGTCCTTTCTTGGAGTGAGATCTGAGTACTGATCTGAGGTCTGCCAGAAATATCTCTGAGGAGTCCAAACAGGGGTTGGCTGATCACTGGTCAGGAATCTTGAGCAGTGGAATTTGGGACCAGATGATCCCATCAGGTGGAATTTGGGACCAGATGATCCCATTGCCCGGCTGCCTTCAGCCTGCTTCAATCCAGGTGATCCAGGCATTCCATTCCGCACATTCAGCCTACTATGCTCAAGCCTCTGCTTCCCTTCTTGCATTCATTATCTTATGCCCTGCTGTGTCCTAGAAGTAGGCTCAGAATACCCCCTTTTTCCCAGGGACCATTCCTGGAGGGGCAGAGAAGCCAGAAGACAAAGTCTAGGGCTGCTCACACCTTTTTTTTTTGAATTGGAGTCTTGCTCTGTCACTAAGGCTGGAGTACAGTGGCGCGATCTCAGTGCACTGCAACCTCTGCCTCCTTGAGTCAAGCAGTTCTCCCACCTCAGCCTTGCGAGTAGCTGGGATTATAGGCACACACCATCATGCCCCGCTAATTCTGTATTTTTAGTTCAGATGGGGTTTCACCATGCTGGCCAGGCTGGTCTCAAACTCCTGACCTCAGGTGATCAGCCCACTTTGGCCGCCCACCTTTTTAGATCCCAAATGCTCAAGAAAGCAGTTACAGCATCCATAGCAATATAGATCAAGGAGTTGAACATGCATAAAAGTCTGTGACTATGGGCAAGAAAATGGAAATATTTCAAGCTAAGACTTCAAAAACCAAATCTTTGTCTGAAATATCTCCTCCCTGTGGAACATGCAAAAAGCAAAACAACAGCACTCCCTACTGATCTATGCATATACCACACCTGGCCAGGCACCATCCTTTTAGTTCCTGACATCTTAACTCTCATTCTTATGGGTGCTGCTGGACTTCCAGCTGCAGGTGCAGAGTCATTTTAGTGCAATCCTGGTCTTTCTCTGCAGGAAGATGGAAAACTTTCAAACCTCCTGAAGAAAGCATGGCTCTGATGTTTTGTTCTGCCTGTGCTTATTCTTCCTGTATTAACCAGCTTAAGGTTAAAAGCCTGTTGTGCTTTGTTGTACCTTGGCCGCTCTCTCTGGCTCACGAGTTCCTAAGGTCACTCTGTGGCCTCTAAGGATAGTCTTGACTTCTGAGCCAAAAGAACCTTTATTTTACTTTTCCTGTCTTCAGAGACTTCCTTTGAATGTTTGCTTCTGTTCTGCAGCATTTTCAGCTTCCATAGACCTTGACTGTTTTGTTCAGCCAGAGAATAGTAGCCTTTTTAAAAATATTCATGCTGCTTTTTTTTTTCTTGAGATGGAGTTACCCCCATAACCCAGGCTAGAGTGCAGTGGCATGATCTCTGCTCACTACAACCTCCACCTCCCAGATTCAAGCAATTCTCCTGCCTCAGCCTCCCAAGTATGTAGGATTATAGGTGGCCACCACCATGCCAAGCTAATTTTTTTGCATTTTTAGTAGAGATGAGGTTTTACCATGTTGGCCAGGCTGGTTTTGAACTCCTGACCTCAGGTGATCCAGCCGCCTCTGGCTACCAAAGTGCTGGGATTACAGACATGAGCCACCATGCCTGGCCCATGCTGTTAGTTTTACACAGTGTACCATCCATACTGATTTTTAATTACAAAAGCTTACAAATTGAAGAGCTTCTTTGAACCCTGGGCCTCAGGATTCTGGCCAGTCTCCTGGTTTTTCTGTCTGCTTTGTCATTTCTCCGTGGAATGACTGAAGCCAGAACCTGCTGGGTTAGTGAATGGAAATAAAGTATTGGTGGGTGAACTCTTCCTGCCCTGCCCTTGCAAGACTAAACTATGGTACTAGAATCCACGATTCAATACCCAAACACTGCACCAGCTCATGACTGCAAAATTAGACGACACCCAAAAAATAGAGTCAATATTCCAAGAAGACACTTGCGGTTACTGGGTTGAAGATGTTTAAATTATAGGTAGACTTTGTCTCTGCAAATACTGCCAGGGCATACAAAATGCCTGCTTTAAAAAAAATCGATAAAAATGGCAGAAAGGGCACACTGTCCCTGAACCACTATATAGGAAAAGAAATGACAAGTAAATAGAATACGAAACAAAGCAAGTTTATAAAAACAAATGCTTTTATTCCTCTCCCTGAAAATACAGACTGAAGTGTACACTTGGCAGCTGCTTCCACAGCCGGGACGCAGGGTCACGGGTCTGAATCAGGAGTTCTCTTCCGGAAACCACCCACTTATTATAGGTGACAGTTGTATCACCTTGAAATGGAGGAACAAAGCCTTTTTTTTTTTGGCCAGAATTCGGCATTGCTACCACAAAGTGTTACAAAACAGTGACACACAGAGTGGCTGGTGGAACTGTAGAGAAAATTGCTGAGAATAAGCCTTAGGCAAAAGGTATTTGGCTGGAAACTTGAGCTGAAAACTTACCTTACAATTGAGCATGTGACTCTCACCTGACTTAATTCTCTTCCCGTCCCAAGCGTTCCAAGGCCAGAGAGAGGTCCTGGTCTTGATTGCTGGTTTGTTGCCTCTTCCAGGCACACTGAGATCAAACGCGAAGACAAACCATCAAAGATAATTCTTTTCTTTGACGATGAATATACCTGGGATGGATTTTAAAGTAAACATTTTTATTTTCTAGTGAAAAATAACAGATGTGTAATCTTCGTATTTGAATTAAATGTGAATGAAGGAAATTATCATTGAGGAAAAAACAAAGGACTGGGTGGGGGTGGTGAAAGCTGAGTCCAGGTTCCAGCTTTGCTACTAACTATAACCCTGGGCAAGTCTTTACTTCTGCTGCATGGAGTGTATTTACTTACTTCTTTGTTTGTTTGTTTGTTTGTTTGTTTCTGAGATGGAGTTTCACTCTGTCGCCCAGGCTGGAATGCAGTGGCACAATCTTGGCTCGCTGCAACCTCCAACTCCCTGGTTCAAGCTGTTCTCCTGCCTCAGCCTCCCGAGTAGCTGGGATTACAGGCACGCACCACCACACCCAGCTAATTTTTGTGTTTTTTTAGTAGAGACGGGGTTTCACCATGTTGGCCAGGATGGTCTCAATCTCATGACCTTGTGATCTGCCTGCCTTGGCCTCCCAAAGTGCTGGGACTACAGGCACTTTGTATTTTTTTGTATTTTTACTAGATTTTTGTATTTTTTACTAGATTTTGTATTTTTTACTAAATTGTAATTTTTGTATTTTTACTAGAGACAGGGTCTCACCATGTTGCCCAGTTCAGTCTTGAACTCCTGACTTCAAAAGCTTCACCCCCTCCTTCTTTCCCTCCCTTCCCCACCACCGTAAAAAAAAAAAAAAGAAGACTCACCAACCTTGGCCTCCCAAAGTGCTAGGATTATAGGCGTGAGGCATCGCACCTGGCCAACTTACTTCTTTACTTGTGTGAATGAAAGGAGGTGGAACTAGAAGGCCTCTGAGGGGCCTTTCCAGCTCTGTTCTGTGAGTCAGTTTCTTAGTTTTGATTTTTCATTGTTCAGGCAGTGCCAAAACAATAATGTGAGGTGGGTTAGGGTTAAGGTACAGATTTGCAAGCGGTTCATCCTGAGGCTGGTAGCAGGCCCCAGAAAACTCTCACCTCATCCATCATTTTTGCAAAGATAAATTCGAAGTAAGACAGATATCAAGGTAGGCATTCAGTATGTATTTGTTGAATGAATGAGTAAGTCAGGCAGCCTTGAGGAGGAAGAGAAAGGAAACATCCTGCCCGAAGAAATACAAGAGGAAATGTATTTGGGACAGGGGATAGATTTGCTTGATAATAATGGCAGTGGGGCGGGGGTGGGGGCACAGTTTTATAGACATTTCATCTGCAGCTGAACTTTAGGCCTGGGCAGTGTTAGAGTTGGGGCTAGTTTACATAGCACTCCTTATCTATAGAGTACAGTGAAATGATTGCTGGCAAGGCTGCTAAGAAATACAGTTCTTCCAGGTACAGGTGGCCTGACTACAAGAGAATGGGACTCTTTTTCTCCCCAATTTAATGAGTATTAATTAGGATTTGAGCTGGGTGAGTCTTATAGAAACTCAAAATAATAGTGACTAAATGATATATACATTCATTTTTCTCTCACATAAAAGAAATCTGGGCCGGGCTTAGTGGCTTGTGCCTGTAGTCTCAGCTATTTGGGAGGCTAAGGCAAGAGGATTACTTGAGCCCAGGAGTTGGAGGCTGTAGTGAGCTATGATTACACCACTGCACTCCAGCCTGGGTGACAGAGTGAGACCCTGTTAAAACAAAACAATAGTTCTGGGTGAGAAGCTAGGGCAGGTTCAGAGCCCCCATGGTTTCAGGGATTCAGGCTTCTTTAACCTCAGCACATGGCTTGTTCTTCATGATTAATTATGGCTGCATGACGGCTGGTCTGAAGGTAGTGAGCTATCTCAATTGATTGTTCACAGTCAGTTACAGATCAGATTCCTTGTTCTACTCTTTGCCCTCTTCCCACTACTGCACTTGACGGGTCTTGAAAAAATACATATGGCTGTTTGAATTCAGCGATGCTATCAGCATTCCAGCCAGCAGGGAAAAGAAAAGACCAGTAAAGGGCTCACCTCTGCATTCCTCATTCATGATATTTCCTGGGAGTTGAACTTGACAGTCCTATTTTCTTTTTTTGTATATTTAGTAGAGATGGGGTTTCACCCTGTTGTCCAGGCTGGTTTCAAACTGCTGACCTCAGGTGATCCACCTGCCTCGGCCTCCCAGAGTGCTGAGATTACAGGCATGAGCCACTGTGCCCAGCCTGACACTTCTATTTTAATCCCATTGAGTAGAATTTAGTTACATCAGCTAGGTGCAGTGGCTCATGCCTGTAATCCCAGCACTTTGGGAGGCCGAGGCAGGTGGATCACAAGGTCAGGAGTTCAAGACTAGCCTGACTAACATGGTGAAACCCTGTCTTTACTAAAAACACAAAAATTCGCCAGGCGTGATGGCATGCACCTGTAATCCCAGCTACTCAGGAGGCTGAGGCAGAAGAATGGCTTGAACTGTGAGGTGGAGGTTGCAGTGAGCCAAGATCACACCACTGCCCTTCAGACTGGGCAACAGAGCAAGACTCCGTCTCAAAATAAACAAAAAACAAAAACCATAACTTAGTTACATGGCCAAATTTAGGTGTAATGGAGACTGGGAAATGCAGCTTTTATTCACAATAGCTATGTGCCTAGCTATCAGGGTTGGGTTTTGTTTGCTTGTTTTACTTAGAGAGAAAGAAAGAACTGATATTAGGCAATAGTAGCTTCTGCCACTTTGAGATATTACAGACTTATTCCAACCATGTGATGATGTTCCCATTGCTCAATCCCTTCAGGCTGTGTCCCTTAAAATTGCCATCAGAACCCATGGGAATTATTTTCAGTATTCTTTCATTTTGAAAGTTGTCCAAGACCACGAAGGACAACTGTGATGAGTAAGGGCGGGGGGTGATAAAACTGGATATGACCATAAGAACAATATATGAGCTTCTGCTTCTGGGTATTATAGATGATTCTGGGTATTGTGACCATTCCTGCAGAAAATAACTCTAACATCTGGACGTGGTACACAAAGTGTCTGCCTGAAGTAGCTGAAGAGGGGATGGAAGTGGATCGCCTCTGCTGTTGTATGTTGGCTTGGAGAACAGAATATGAGGAGTCAAATAAGCAAATCCTTCACCCTCAGGCTCTTAGCACCCGGCTGCGCCTAGGCTATGAGTTTTGAGGAATGAGGAGATCAAGAATGCAGAAAATCAGTGAAGGAATCCAGTAAAGCAAGAGTCAAAGAGGGCGTCTGCAGGCCAAATCTCTGATCAACCCCTGCCCCACATACGTGCAAAATACACTCAAAGCAGCTCAGCTAAAGACAAAGGATCTAAACTCAGAGTGGAGCTACCTCCACAGAAACAGAGCTTGCAATTCAGACCCAGCAAGAAAATTACCTGCAAAACAAAGGAAAAACAGCACTCATCAGAGAAAAAGAACAGAATCTGGAATCGTCACAATTTAGCATTCATCATATCCAAGATTGAAACCCGAATTATGTGACATATTTAAAAAAACAGGAAAATGGAACATAGTCTTAAGAGAAAAGTCAATCAGATCTGATAAGGAGATGAATAAGATGTTGAAACTTAAAAGGCAAGGGTTTTATTTCTTGTTTTCTGGTGGGGTTTTTTTCTGTTTGTTTTCGTTTTTGAAATGGAGTCTTGCTCTATTGCCCAGGCTGGAGTGCAGTGACACAGTCTTGGCTCACTGTAGCCTCGGCCTCCCAAGTTCAAGCTATTCTCCTGCCTCAACCTCCCGAGTAGCTGGGACTACAGGCACACGCCACCATGCCCAGCTAATTTTTGTAGTTTTAGTAGAGAACTCCTGATCTCAGGTGATCCACCTGCCTCGGCCTCCCAAAGTGCTTGGATTATAGGCAAGAGCCATCACACCCAGCCTTGTTTTCTGTTTTTTGTTTTTTTTGAGACAAGGTCTCACTCTGTCACACAGGCTGGAGTGAAGTGGTGCAATCACAGCTTACTTCAGCCTTAGACTCCTGGGCTCAAGCAATCCTCTTGCCTCAGCCAGAGTGCTCAGCTAATTTTAAAATATTTTTTGTAGACATATGGTCTTGCTATGTTGTCCAGGCTGATCTCAAACTCCTGACTTCAAGCAATCTTCCCACCTTGGCCTCCCAAACTGCTAGGATTACAGGTGTAAGCTCTCATGCCCAGCTGGCAAGGGTTTTACAGTGTTATGTTATTTCATAGTTTTAAGAGGTTTTATAGCAATCTACAATGAAGCTTAAAAATTAAGGAAAAAAAGCTTGTTTTTGATGAATCAAAATCTCAGCTCAGAAATGGGACATTTCATCAGAGAAATGGATACAATAAGGAAGAGCCAAGCCGGGTGTGGTGGTTCATGCCTGTAATCCCTGCTCTTTGGGAGGCTGAGGTGGGTGGATTATCAGAGGTCAGGAGTTCGAGACCAGCCTGACCAATATGGTGAAACCACATCTTTAAAAAAAAAAAAAAAAGAGTCAAATGGAAAGCCGCCTTTTTTGGTTGCTCTCTTTCTGCTTTCAAAGTTTATATCAGTTTGACAGAGATGTGCCTTGGAGTGGACTTTTTCACGTTTATTCTACTTGGTGTTTGTCTAATATCTTGTATCTGCAAATCTCTGACTTTTATTACAGCTGGGAAGTGTTTGGTTATTATTTCTTTAAACATTTTTTCTACTTGATTTTCTTCTCTCCTTCTGAGATTTCAATTACATGTATGTGTGATTGTTTGATACCATCAAGCAAGTCTCTGAGATTTTGTTCCTTATGTTTTAAATCTTTTTCCTCTCTGTTACTCATTATGAGTAATTTTGATTGATCTATCTGAACATTTACTCTTCCCTTTAACATGTCCACTTGGTTGTTAACTTCAGCTGGTAAATTTTCTATTTAAGAAATCGTACATGTCAGCTATAGAATTTACATGAAGTACCTTATCAACTGTAAATGGGCTGTGAAAAGTTAAGGTTGAATTTCGTAATTTATAAATCAACTATTAAACATAAGGCAGAATAGCTATAAAGCATCAGGAAAATTAAAATACAATACATCTTAAAATATTAAATAATTTTTAAAGGCAGGAATTAAGAAATGAAGAAACAAATGTCAGAGGAGACAAACAGAAAACAAAATAAAACAAAAATGATAGACTCATACCCAACTATTTCAAGAATTACATTAAATCTTTATGAGCTAAACACGCCAGTTAAAAGATAGAGATTAATAATTGTTTTTAAATGAATACAAAAACAAGTATCACATCTCACCAAAGAAGATACACAGATGCCAAAAAAATTCAAAAGATATTTAATAGTACATGTTATTAGGTAATTACAAACTAAAACAACAATGAGATACCACTACACATCTACTAGAATAGCCAAAATTCAAAATGCTAACACCACCGAATGCTGGTAAGGATGTGGAAAAACAGGAACTGTCATTCATTGTTGATGGGAATGCAAAATGGTTTGGCCACCTTGAAAGACAGTTTTGACAGTTTCTTGCAAAACTAAACATACTTTTACCATATGATTCAACAATCTTACAGCTGGGTATTTATCCAAATGAGCTGAAAACTTATGTCCACACGAAACCCTGCACATGGATGTTTATATCAACTTTATTCGTAATTGCCAAAAGCTGGAAGCAATCAAGATGTCCTTCAGTAGGCAAATGGATAAACTGGGATACATCCAGACAATTGAATATTATTCAGTGTTAAAAAGAAATGAGCTGTCAAGCCATGAAGACATGGAGGAATGTTAAATGCATATTACCTAAGTGAAAAAAAGCCAGTTTGAAAGGGCTGTGTACTGGATGGGTCTAACTATGTGACATTCTGGAAAAGGCAAAACTATGAAGACAATAAAAAGATCACTAGTTGCCAAGGGTTGGGCGGAAGAAGGGAAGAATAGATGAAACATAGAAGATTTTTAAAGGAGTGAAACTATTCTATATGATACTGTCATGGCGGCTACATGTACGTAAATATATTAGACATTTGTCAAAACTCATACAACTATAATACCAAGAGCAAACTCTGAACTATGGACTTCAGATAATAATGACACATCGATGTAGGTTCATTGATTGTAACAAATGTACCACTCTGGTGTGGGATGTTGATAGTGGGGAGGCCCTTTGTGTAGGCTTAGGGGGTGTGTGGGAACTCTTTGTACTTTCATCTCAGTTTAGCTGTGAATCTAAAACTGCTCTAAAAAAATCCATTAAAAAAAACCCCGAAATATAACTATGTACAAAGACATACTTTAAATATAAAGACAGAAGGAAACCAAATATAGATGGATAGAAAAAGATACATCATGTAAATAGTAAGCACAAGAAAGCTGGAGTGGCTACATTAGTATCAAATAAAATAGATTTCTAAAAAAAATAGGTAAAGAAGGGTACTTAAGAAGGATAAAAGGAATAGTTGATCAAGATGATGTAAAAGTTACGAATTTGTCTGTGCCCAGAATAGCCTCAAATTACATAAGGCAAAACCTCACAGAATGAAAGGAAGAAATAGGCAATTAAAATCGGAAATTTTAATGTCTCTCAGAAGTTGATAAAGTAACCAACAAAAAAAATCAACAAAGACAGAAAATCTGAACCTTATCCATCACTTTGACCTAATTCATATTTTTAGAACACTTTACTCAGCAACAGCAAAATGCATATTCTTTTCAAGTGCACATGGCATTCTTACCAAGATAGACCATATTCTGGACCATAAAAAAAGTTTCAATAATTATTAAAAAGGTTGAAATCAAATAGTTTGTTCTCTGACCATAATGAAATTAAATTAGAAACCAAGAACAATAAGATAACTAGGAAAACCCCAAACACTTGGAAACTTAAACAAAACACTTCTAAATATTTGCTGAGCTGAAGACTAAACCACAAGAGAGATTGAAAATATTTTGCAGTGATGATAATACAAATGCATGTATTAAAACTTGTGCAGTGTTTCTAATATAGCCCTTAGAGGGAAATTTATAGTTTCGAAAGCCTGTAAGAAAGGAGGAAAAGTCTTAAATCAATGATCTTAATTTTCACTATTAAAATATAGACAAAAAGAGCAAATTAAACTCAAAGCAAGAAGAAGGAAAGAAATAATAAAGTTAATAACAGAAATCAATGAATTAGAGAACAGAAAAAAAAACAGATAAAAAAATCATTAAAACCAAAAAGTGATCCTTTGAAAAAACAAATAAAATTGATAAATCTCAAGCCTGACTGGCAAAGAAAAAAATGAACAATATAAAGAATAAAAGAAGGGATGTTATTACTTTGGATATTAAAAGAATAACAATTCTCTATTGTTATGAACAACTTCATGACATTAAATGTGTCACAGATGAAATGGACACATTCTGGGAAAGACATAAATTAAAATTTGATCAAAGATGAAATAGAGAGCTTGAACAGCCCTGTGCCAATTAAAGATACTGAATTTATACTTAAAAACTTTCTGACAGAATTCTGGGTTCAGATGTTTTATTGGTGAATTCTAACAAACATTTATGAAAAAAATATACCAGTCCTACAAAAACTGTTTAAGAAAATAAACGAGGAGTCATGATTTTATGATGCCAGTATTATTCTAATTCTACAGCCAGATGAAGAAATCTTAAGGAAAAAAAACTGCCAGGCGCAGTGGCTCACGCCTGTAATCCCAGCACTTTGGGAGGCCGAGGCGGGTGGATCACGAGGTCCAGAGATTGAGACCATCCTGGTCAACAAGGTGAAACCCCGTCTCTACTAAAAATACAAAAATTAGCTGGGCATGGTGGTGCGTACCTGTAGTTCCAGCTACTCGGGAGGCTGAGGAAGGAGAACTGCTTGAACCCAGGAGGCGGAGGTTGCAGTGAGCCAAGATCCTGCCATTGCACTCCAGTCTGGATAACAACAGCGAAACTCTGTCTTGAAAAAAAAAACAAAAACAAAAAAACAACTACAATTCAATATCCCTCATGAATATAAATGCAAAAATCCTCAATAAAATATTAGCAAACCAGAGCCAGCAGCATATAAAAAAGGTTATACACTGTGATCAAATGGCAATGCAAAGTTGTTTTAACAGCTGACAGTTAATCAATATAATCCAACAAATTAATTGAATAAAGACAAAAACACAGACACAGTGGGACAATTTGGCTAACATAGGACTTAGAGGAAAATTTATAGTTTCGAAGGCCTATAAGAAGTCAGTAAAAGGTCTTGCAGTCCTAGCTACTTGTGAGGCTGAGGCAGGAGGGTCACCGGAGACCAGGAGTTCAAGGCTGTAGTGAACTATCATTGCACCTGTGAATAGCCACTGCACTCCAGCCTGGTCAACATAGCAAGATCCTGTCTTTTAAAGAAAAAAAAGGAAGAAGGTGGAAACAATATAATAAGTTCAATAGGTGCAGCAACAGCATTTGTCAAAATTCAATACCTTTTTATCAATAAAAAACACTTTCAGCAAATTAGGAATAAACTAAAATATCTTCATCCTGATTAAGGGCACCTACAAAATCTGTCAACTAATATCCTACTAAAATGTGAAAAATCAATGCTCTGTTCCTAAGATCAGGTAGAGGGCAAGGATGTTGGCTCTCACCATTTTTATTTAACTTAAATTGTATAGGAGTGCCTAGTCAGCGCAACAAAGCAAGGAAAAATAAGGTATACATGTTAGAAAGGAATAAGTAAAGTTGTCCTTATGTATAAGTGACATTGTATAGAAAACCCTAAGAAACCCACAAAAAAGCTATTAGAGGTAATAAGTAAATTTAGCAAGGTTGCAGGATGCAATATACAAAAATCAATTCTATCTCACATACTAGAAACTAACATTTAGAAAGTTAAATTATAAGGCACTTTGTTTACAATGGCATAAAATATTTAGCAAAAAACATGTATGACCTGTAGGCTGAAAACTATAAAATATGATAGAAAATTAAAGAAGATCTACATAAATGAAGAGCTATACCATGTTCATGGATTGAAAGTCTCCATATTGTTAAGCTAGCAATCATTTTTGAATTATTCAATAAATTCAATTCAATTCACATGAAAATCCTAACAGTTTTTTTTGAAAAAAATTTACAAAAGCATTTTAAATCTTATATGAAAAGTCAAAGGACCGAGAATAGCCACATCATTTTGAAAGAAGAGAATAATATTGGAACACATAAACTACCTGATTTCAAGAACAACGTGACTCTTAAGGAATGAACCAGTTTTATTCTTTGATCTATAAATTGGTGTTTAAATAGTTTCCAAATGAGGAGAGATGGGTAGCTCTGAGAAAAGCATGTGACTTCCCAAAGTAGCTAGTTTGAAGGGTAATTCTCCTTTGGCATGATTGCTAGGGGGAAAAAAAAATCCATGTTGAACATAGCATTTGTAATCAAGAAAACTGGATTTAAATATTGGATACATCATTTAGCTCTCTAAAACTGACTTTCTTGATCTTAAAATGAGATGTGCAGTGAAAGGATTAAGGCAATAAAGTATAGAGGCTAAGCCCTGTGCTATATATAGTGCTGGAGCTATCTTACCTGGGTTTGAATCTAGCTTTGCCATTTTCTGGCTATGTGGCCTTGGGTATGTTTAACCTTACTGTGCTTCATCTTGCTCATTTGTACAGGCACCGCTTGTTTTATTGCATCTCACTTTATTGCACTTCGCATATATTGCATTTCTTACAAATTGAAAGTTTTTCGTAGCCTTGTGTTGGATGAGTCTATTGGTGCCATTTTTCTAACAGCGTGTACTCACTCCATGTCTCTGTGTCAGTATTTTTTTTTTTAGCAATAAAGTATTTTTAAAATCAAGGAATGTACATTTTTGAGGACATAATGCTATTGTACACTTAACAGACTATCATATAGTGTAAACCTAACTTTTATATACACCAAGAAACCAAAAATTTTGTGTGATTCACTATATTGCAATATCCACTCTACTGCAGTGGTCTGTAATGGAACCTGCAGTATTTCTGAAGGATGACTGCAAACTGAGAATACTAAAACTGCCTAGCTATAGGGTTGTGGTGAACAGTAAATGAGTTAATAAATCTAAAGCCTTTATAACAGAATCTGGCACATAAAAAGTGCTCCATAAGTATTACCCACTGTTATTTCTTTCCCCAGTGCTATGAGGCCTGAATGTGGTTACTTTTGTTAACCATCAAGCCTAGTCCTTGCTATCCAACAACTGTTAGTGCCCATCCCTCTACAGAGCATAAGTAGCATTCTGGAGATAGAGTTTGAAACTGAAGGATGTATTTTGCAATCTTATGGACAATCTTGAGTTTCAATGGCTTAAATTTTCTTCCCTTGCTATTTTTCAAATGTTTAAAAAATACCTTATTGTCTGGGCACAGTGGCTTGCACCTGTAATCCCAGAACTTTGGGAGGCCAAGGCGGGTGGAATATTTGAGGTCAGGAGTTCAAGACCAGCCTGGCCAACATGATGAAACCCAATCTCTACTAAAAATACAAAAATTAGCCTGGCATGGTGGTGGGTGCCTGTACTCCCAGCTACTTGGGAGTCTGAAGCAGGAGAATTGCTTGATCCCTGGAGGTGGAGGTTGTAGTGAGCCGAGATTGTACTACACTCCAGCCTGGGCAACAGAGTGAGACTCAGTCTCAAAACAAGACAAAACAAAAATACCTTATTGACTGAATTGTAAAGTACAAATGGAAACCTTAACTATGGGCATCAAACTCTACCCTGCCTGGACTCCATCGCCGGCCATGTGTCCAGCTGGTCATGTATTCAGAAGCCCACTGACTCAGAGACTAGAACATAAGGGCTGCCTCCCTCCCTCTCTTTTCATTCTCCTCCTCCTCCTTCTTGTGTCACAGTTAGGCGTGAATTACAGGGCACCAAAAAATGAAGGCTTTATTCTGTTTATGTTCTGCATCAAATGCAATACCAAGTAGTGTCCAGCTAGGATCCTCCTGCTGTCTGTTTGAAGGAAAACTCCTCCATTCTGTGAATGGTTCTGAGCCCTAGAATTGGCATTATGAAATTTCTCAGTCGTTGGGGACAACAGCCTGGTTGCCTATAACTTACAGCTGGCCTCTGAGTGTACCATTTTAGAACCACACTAAGGGAGAGAACCATTTTTTTTTTTTTTGAGACGGAGTTTCACTCTTGTTACCCCAGGTGGAGTGCAATGGCACGATCTTGGCTCACCGCAACCTCCGCCTCCTGGGTTCAGGCAATTCTCCTGCCTCAGCCTCCGGAGTAGCTGGGATTACAGGCACGCACCACCATGCCCAGCTAATTTTTGTATTTTTAGTAGAGATGGGGTTTCACCATGTTGACCAGGATGGTCTCAATCTCTTGACCTCGTGATCCACCCGCCTCGGCCTCCCAAAGTGCTGGGATTACAGGCATGCACCACCATGCCCAGCTAATTTTTGTATTTTTAGTAGAAATGGGGTTTCACCATGTTGACCAGGATGGTCTCAATCTCTTGACCTCGTGATCCACCCGCCTCGGCCTCCCAAAGTGCTGGGATTATAGCCATGAGCCATCGCACCCGGCCTCTCCATTTCTTGAATAACTTTCATCAGAGCAGAAATTGTGATTGCATAATAACAATTCAGTATCATCACTGGGGATGCTGCAATGTTTTGTTTTGTTTTTTGGAGACAGAGTCTCACTGTGTTGCCCAGGCTGCAGTGCAGTGGTGTGATCACAGCTCATTGCCACTTCGATTTCTTGGACTCAAGTGATCCTCCTACTTCACCCTCCTAATTGTGACTGCAGGTGAGCCCCACCAGGCTCAACCAATTTATTTTTTATTTTTGGTAAAGACAAGGGACTCGCTATGTTGCCCAGGCTAGTCTCGAACTTCTGGGCTCAAGAGATCCTCCCCGCTTGGCCTACCAAAGTGCTGGGATTACAGGTGTGAGCCACTGTGTCCAGCCTTTCGTTTTTAACTGAAATATAAAAAGCAAGAAAGAGTTTAAACCCAGAGACATTAATCAGAGAAACCGCAGACATCCCACAGTCTATGCCTTTCTTGGAGATCTGCAGCCAGGCTCTGGGATGGAGAAATATGTCTTGGTTCTGCTTCCATGAGAAGGGCAAAGCTATATGCTTTGCAGTAAGCGGTGTCTGGGGATCTCTGGTCTGTCTTGGACATTTTTTCCTGAAAAGCCCTAATAAGTTTATCTCCCAAAGACAACATTCCCTTCACTGTGTTCACCCAGCCTGGCCCAAAGCCCCAGTTGCCATGCCAGTCAGGGCAGCAAACCCAGTAAGCAACATAAAGCCAAAAAGGTCAACACACAAGCATCTTTGCAGAGATGCCCTTTGGGTCCCAGATGTTTAATCTTTCACATTGTTTCACAGAGTTCCTGTTTCTCTTGTCTCAATTTCTCTGCAACACAAGAGGGTGTGGGCTCCCTCCCCTCCCCTCCCCTCCCCTCCCCTCCCCTTCCTTTTCTCTCTCCTTCTCTCTTTATTTCGGCAGAGTCTCACTTTGTTGCCAAAGGTAGAGTCCAGTGGTGCAATCTCAGTTCACTATAACCTCTGCTTCCCGGGTTCAAACAATTTTCATGTCTCAGCTTCCCGAATAGCTGGGATTACAGGTACACATCACCATGCTTAGCTAATTTCTTTTTTTTTTTTTTTAAGTAGAGATGGAGTTTTGCCATGTTGGCCAGGCTGGTCTCAAACTCCTGACCTCAAGTGCTGCCCACCTTAACCTCCAAAAGTGCTGGGATTACAGGTGTGAGCCACCGCACCCAGGCTTTTTCCCTTACTTTCAACCATGTTAGTGGTATCACCCTGTGCCTTTCTGCACTGACAGTAGCAAGATTCTTCTCGGCAGCCCACTTGTCTACCAGAGAAGGAAAACATTCCCATTTCCACCCTCCTCTCCTGCCGCTCCCCCTCCTGTCTTCCCTTGGAATGACCAACTGAGAATAAAGACCTTTCTCACTGGGAGAGGCTGAGTGTTCCTCTGAAGGTAACCGCAGCTCTGACAGGGTCCTGTTTGCCTTCTCAATGACACGTCAATCACATTGCCATAGTGTTCCAAACAGACTGTGGGAAGAATCTGAACTTCAAAGAAAAATTATCTTAGGAGTTCAAGGCTGCAGCGAGCTAAGATCATGCCACTGCACTCTAATCTGGGTAACAGAGCAAGACCCCGCCTCTAAAAAAAAATCCCACAGGAGTCAACTTTTCTTTAGTTAACTGAAATTCCTCATACAAAAATCTGAATTCCTTCAAAAATCTCAGCCTCACTCTACTTTTACTAATTGTTTATTTTTCCACTTCAAAATACTCTGTTTATGTCTACCATGTGCCAACATCCTGGACCCTGAGATCTGAGTCTCACTCTACTTTTACTAATTGTTTACTTTTCCACTTCAAAATACTCTGTTTATGTCTACCATGTGCCAACATCCTGGACCCTGGGAACTTTCTGGCAAAGTAGACTGAAGATAATTTATAAACAGATAGTCAAAATCTGATACATAAAAGAGAAATCTATTATAAATATACATCTCTAATATGCATTTTCTGATTCTCTCTGGAACAACTAAAATGTAGTCACAAATATCTTTATTCCCCTATAGCTTCAAGAATGAAGTTAGCATACACAATTCTGTGTGCTTCCTCACTGACTCATTCATTCATTGGGCAAATAGTTATTGTATATAAACCATGAGCCAGGCACTGTGCTGGGCACTAAGCTAGAATACAGAGATAAGAAGCATTCCTGGCTGGGTGCGGTGGCTCACATCTGTAATTCCAGCGCTTTGAGAGGCCAAAGCAGGAGGATCACTTGAGGCTAGGAGTTTGAGACCAACCTCGGCAGCATAGTGAGACTCTGTCTCTAAAAAGAAAAAGAAAAAAAAATGGGTGTGGTGGCATGCACCTGTGGTCCCAGCTGCTGAGAAGGCTGAGGCAGGAGGGCTGCCTGAGTCCAGGAATTCAAGGTTGCAGCGAGCTCTGATCACATCACTGCACTCCAGCCTGGGCAACAGAAAGAGACACGGTCTTTCACAACAACAACATAGCGTTCCTGCCTTTAAAGAACTTACATTCTAGTGAAAGACAAGTGAAGAGATAATTATTATTATTTTTGAGATGGAGTTTCACTCTTATTGCCCAGGCTGGAGTGCAGTGACGCGATCTCGCAGCACTTTGGGAGGCCTAGGCGGGTGGATTACCTGAGGTCAGGAGTTCAAGACCAGCCTAACATGGTGAGGCAGGAATGGTGAGGAAGGGCATGAGATGCTGAAACGGGAGGTGCTAGGTGTAGCTGGGTCACAGATGAGACGATAGGGCTAGGTGTTTGTTTGTTTTTTCTTTCCGATAGTTTGGAGGAAAACTCATTGCTTGGTTGTCAGAGCCTAAAGGGACATTAAGAGCTAAAGATGAACATACTCCCTTATTTTATAGACAAAGGAAACAAGATTCAGAGAGGGTGAAATAACTTGTTTCAAGTTATTCAGCTAGTTGGAAGCAAAACCAGAATGCCTCCAGTGTTCTGTGCAACGCAGTCCAGGCCTCCCTCGCGTCCCAAGAGGCAGAAGCGATTTGGGGAAAAGGCCACGCCCCTTGCACGGCCGCCGGGGTCCCCCGACCCTGGCACACACCGCCCCCTCCTGCTTCTTCTCTGAACAGCTGCTCCCGGGGCCTCTTCCCGCCGCTTCCCTTCCAACCCTGGACCCAGCGGGCGGAGAGGGCGACGTCCGCGGTGCTCGGGGACCGGGGGCGCCCGCAGGCCTCGCGCCCTCCACCTGCTGCCCCGTGCGGCTGAGGGGCTCCCTTGCCCGGCGAGGAGGCACCGCTGCCCGGACTCCTCGCAGCCCCGCGCGCCCCGGGCGCTCCCCAGCTCCAGGCGGCGGCCCCCGCGAGGCCCTGCAACCCGCGGAGAAGTTGGCGGCGTCTGAAGCCACCTCCTTCCCCCTCTTTCCCAGCAACTGGGACCCTACGGCCGGGCGCCCCACCCCACCCACCCTCGCCCCACCCTTCCTCCCGCCCAGCTGCCTCCCCGCCCAGGGTCGGTCAAGAGACGCCCGCCGCCCAGCACTGGCGGGTGCAGCCCGGGCGCCAAGTTCCGCGCCATGGGAGGCTCCCACTCTCAGACCCCGAGGGGCCGGGAACCCGCCGGGGAGAGGTCCCCGAGACCCACGGAGACCGCGTGAGTCCCAGAGCCCTGTCCGGGGGCCGCCTTTGGGGGTTTGCGTGCCAGTCATGGATGGAGCGCGCGGGGCCGGTCCCAGAAAGGCTGGGAAGGTGGAGTAGCCGCTCGCGGCTGCGGGACACGAGCGCTCTGGGTTTGGCCTGCGGGGCCCCCGGGTACGCCCGGCTGGGAGAGACCCCCAGTACCCCACCGCGACCGGATTGCGTCCGGGCGGGACTGTGGTCCTGCTCCATTCCACGCTGCACCGGCGAGATAAGGGGACCCCGAGTTTTTCTGGCCTCGTCCAAGCAGAAAACCCACGTGTCCTAAAGAGCTCTGAAACGTTCAAAAGATAGCTATTTGCAGGGAGGTAAAACCATGAGAGAGGCCCCAGAGTCTCTAAACGCAGCTCATGTTGGCCCTCGGGGTCCAGAAATTTTGACGCCGTCCTTGCTGCTTGCAAGAACTCCCTCTCTTGTTTGCTCCAAGGGCTTCATGATGATCTCAGTAAAAAAAAAAAAAAAGGGCTGTATTGTAGCAGCAGCAATTAGGCTTTTGTTCTGGGACAGCAACAATTGGGGACACCGA
The DNA here is from genome assembly GCF_049354715.1 of Callithrix jacchus. Lineage (NCBI taxonomy): Eukaryota > Metazoa > Chordata > Mammalia > Primates > Cebidae > Callithrix > Callithrix jacchus. The sequence continues at coordinate 39,586,733 of NC_133514.1, forward strand.
GTACTGTAATGCAAGCAGTGAAGGGAAAGTTTTCGAGAACGTGATTAGGAGCAAGTCCCACTGTTTGGAAGATGGCCACGCTTATAGACAGAGAGGGGATAACGATTTATTTGGAAACCCAAATAGTCTTTAAGTATTTGATTAATTTTTTTTTAATGCATGCGTGTCTTGGAATTGCGGCAATGTCAAGGAGTCCATACTCCTTATTTTAAAGCAGCCAGAGTGGGAGTTATTTCGTTTTAGAAAGATACACTTAACCATCACAAAAGCAGCCTGGACGGTGGGAAGGCTTTTAAATCATCTTTTCAAGACAAAGTATCTTTCGGAATATCCAAATGTTAATTGTGGCTCCTAACGTTTATTGATGATCACAAATCTAAACTTACTTCAGGCAGCTTATTAATAAGAATAGCTGAGGCCAGGCGATTGTGGCTCAGGCCTGTAAGCCCAGCACTTTGGGAGGTCGAGGCAGGCGGATCACTTGAAGTCAGGAGTTTGATCCGCCTTGGCCAACATGGTGAAACCCCCGTCTCTACTACAAATACAAAAATTAGCCTGGCTTGGTTGACGTGAGCCTATAGTGCCAGCTACTTGGGAGGCTGAGATGGGAGAATCGCTTGAACCCGGGAGAAGGAGGTTGTGGTGAGCTGAGATTGCACCACTGCCCTCCAGCCTGAGCAACAGAGGGAGACTCTGTCTAAAAAAAAAAAAAAAAAAAAAAGAATAGCTGAGATTTACTGAGCACATGACATGTGCAAAACGCTTCTAAATGCGCCACATGTTATTTAACCCCCAAGAGCACTGAGTTATTACTGCTCTTGTTACTCTCTTCATTTTCCTGGCGAGGGAACTGAAGCACAGAAAGATCAAGTAACTTGTCCAAGGTCACACAGCTAGAAAGTGGTGGACCCCAGACTGCCTAACTCCAGAGCTCATGCTGCAGCCGCCTCCCACCCAACACTTGGAACTATCCTAGGAAACAATCAAAATTTGTCTCAACTGGCAGAGCACACCCTCCTTTTTCCTTTAATTTTCTTTGAATAAGGAGGAAATCTGCAATAGCAATGCTTAATAGCCAATAAGGCAAAATTGCCAAAGTCAATTTAACTTTCTTTTTTTTTTTAGACAGAATCTTGCTCTGTCGCCAGGCTGGAGTACATTGGCGCGATCTTGGCTCACTGCAACCTGTGTCTCCTGGGTTCAAGCGATTCCCCTGCTTCAGCCTCCTGAGTATCTGGGATTACAAGTGCACACCACCAGCCTGGCTAATTTTTGTGTATTTTAGTAGAGATAGGGTTTCACCATGGCCAGGATGGTCTCCATCTCCTGACCTCATGATCCACCCACTCGTGACTCCCCAAAATGCTGAGATTACAGGTGTGAGCCACTGCGTCTGGCCAATTTAACTTTCAAAAAACAAAATGAGTGGCAATATAACACTCATAACTGAGATGAAGTTAAGAGTTTTGGAGGCAAATAGCCATGCGTTTAATTTCTAGGTGCTGCTCCTTAATGCTGGAGATCTTTTATCTCTTCCTTAACCCCTCTGTGTCTGTTTCCTTGTTTGTGAAACAGGAATTATAACAATATCTACTTCACAGGCTGTTCTGAGATTGACATAAAGTCATGTATATATATATGAATAATAAGTTATAGTTTATCTCTGAGCAATATACTAATTTAACTGAGGATGAAAGTTGACTATTTTTTGTGAATGTGTGGCCAGGTTTACTGTGTAACTTGCAAGTAAATAATGGAGTCATTCACTATGGCATGCTGAAGAAATCAACTCAGGATGCGAGGTAGGATTCAGTTGTTAGGGTGTTAAATTAGCAGTTATTAAATTATCCAGTGGCTTGGCAGTCTACTCATTTTAACTGTATAATATAAACATGTATAGAGGATCTCTCTCTTCATGGAGGCTCTGTGTGCACCTTGTGTATTTTGCAAAGCTTGCCTAAAAACGATCAACATGAAAGGCTATCCTTGGTCTTTGCCTAGGAATGCAGCCCTTCCTACTCAAGCGAATACATTAAGCACATAAACACATGCAATCAGTGCTGGGATTACTGGCCTCATCTGCATGTGTAGACTCTGCTCAATGAGGCAGCCTCACAAAGTATTTGGCATGCCCAAGTGAAAGACTTTAGATACGCAAGATTCCAACCTGTAATATACATGAAAAGCAAAAAGGATGCTTTTTATCCAAGTCCTGCCTCGTTCAGATGTCTGAAGCCACAAGTCTAAGCCACAAGTCTCTCCAGGATACAAGAAAGTGGGCGATTCATTGTTAATGTCACCCGCTACAGACTTCCTGCCGGACGTATGGCTGTTGTGGATAACGCTGACCTCAAGGAAGTTCTCCTACTCAGGCTGTAGCTTTTTCAAAATCTATTGTTCTTTTTTTTAAAAAAAAAAAATATGAGAGTCATATGAGTAATACATTAATGCTGGCATTTGTCTTTTGAGGAAGAAAGTATGTTTCAGAATGTTCACAATTTGTATCTCAGAATAATTTAATCAGGTACTAAAAGTAACCAGATTAAATCTCTTTTATAAGAGCTCTATTGTGAAACATAAACAAGTATAGATGTACATGAAAAGAAATGTCTGATTTTAAGATAGAATTCATTATTATGGAGAATTGTAGCTGCTAACCTTCTCCAAACCCAAGAAACAAATGAGCCAGCTTTGGTAAAAGCTAGTGGAAATTTCACTTCATTTGTTCAATGAGGCTGCCCAGGAAGGTGATTAAGAGCAGAAATTGTGGAGTCAGGCAGACCTGGGTTGTAATACCAGCTAGATCACTTAGGAGGTTAGTTTAGGAAACACTGGAAATAATAGTTATTTAACTCTTCAGTTGGGCAATTTTCTACATCTATAAAATGGCAATAATAATCAGGCCTAATTTTTTTTTTTTTTAGAGACAGTCTCACTCTGTTGCCCAGGCTGGAGTGCAATGGCACGATCTTGGCTCACTGCAACCTCCATCTCCCAGGTTCAAGTGATGCCTCCTGCCTCAGCCTCCTGAGTAGCTGGGATTACAGGTACAACACCAAATAAAATAATTTTTATTTATAGTAGAGATGGGGTTTCACCATGTTGGCCGGGCTGGTCTCGAACTGTTGACCTCAAGTGATCCACCCACCTTGGCCTCCCAAAGTGCTGGCATTATAGGCGTGAGCCACTGCACCTGGCCTCAGACCTCATTTTTGAAGTGGTATATATTAGTAACACAATGGCCAGCACGTAGTGAGTGTGCAATACATAGTTATTATGGACATATTTGCACGTATGTATACCCATGAACCAGATGCTATGCTGGGCTCTTTGGAAGGTACATTCATGAGTAAGGCAGGGTCTCTTCTGCAGGGAAGTTTGATTTGTGTGCTAATTCTGCAAGGCCTCTGAGAGAAGAAAGGAAATAACTTTTTTGAGTTAATGTTTTTCTCATTTTTCACTTTCCTTTTCCAGAAAGTTGTACTACCAAGAGGATGGAGATTACATTTGGGGATATGGTGGTTTGATGAAAGGTTTGAAATCACTCATTCCTTAGTTGTTTATTTTTGGCGATGTGGCCAAGGTAGGTTTTCTATGAGTAGTGAGGAATTTGTGGAGAGATTTGAAGGATGAGACAAAGCGGAACGTAGGATTCATTAGGGATATGGTATGTAACGAACTTATCTGCTGTCTGTTGTTTAGGTTCTCTGCCTGGAAGTTAAGATCTGCACCTGCTGTCAATTCTTACTAGTTAGATTCCCAGACCAATTATTTGCATTTGGAATTTAGCATAATGGAAAGGTCAGTGGTAAAGTCCGGAGTTTCTGACGTCTTGAGTGATTTTGCTGTGTGAATTCCTGATCGAGTAAACTAGGTGCAGACTATGTGATACTGTAGTGAACTGCAAAGTCAGCAACAGCTAGGATGAAGTGCCTTTTAATGGGCACATGTCCCTGACACTAAGGGAGAGGTGCTGGCTTGGAGGTTTTAGACACAAGAAAACATGCCTTAAAATAACTAAACTTAGGGAGCAACGTGTAAATTTATTGCTTTCAGAATTAATGTATTGTTTACCACCTTCTCAACACAAAATTTTTGTTGTCATTAAAAGCATGTCAATTCTCATTTGCTATAGAAGTTTTTTAAGGCTGGGCACGGTGGTTCAGGCCTATAATCCCAGCACTTTGGGAGGCCAAGGCGGGCAGATCACCTGAGGTTGGGAGTTTGAGACCAGCCTGATCAACATGGTGAAACCCCATCTTTACTAAAAAACAAAAATTAGCCGGGCATGGTGGTGGGCGTCTGTAGTCCCAGCTACTTGGGAGGCTGAGGTAGGAGAATCTCTTGAACCCGGGAGGTGAAGGTTGCAGTGAGACGAGATCATGCCATTGAACTTCAGCCTGGGTGACAGAGCAACTCTGTCTTTAAAAAAATAAGTTTTTCAAATGTCCACGTGAAAATGTCTTAGTATACAATTAGGAGAAAGATTTAGAGGAAGTTTGTGGAGAAGACCCAGAGAAACCAGCTCTATGATGAAAAGGTAAAAGAATTATAGTATTTAACTTGGAGAAGGGCCCCAAGACATGTGGAAGTATATAATTTTTAGATGTTGGCTGACTCCATCTCCGGTGAAGCCAATCCCAAAGGAAATGGTTTGAATTGCATGACAAAAGTTTTTCTATCTGCTGAATTTAGATATTGCAACTTCTAGACCATGAGGGTAGCTGAAATAGGAAAAAGAGTTAATAAAGGGAAGGAAAATCCCTCTCTGCAAATCATTAAAAACTAAGATAGATACTCTATCAAGAGCGCAACTCTGAGGGAATTCGGGTATAATTTTGCTCCACAATTTCTTCTGTCTTTTAGCCGCAGTGAATAACTGTCCCACACCCCTATCCCACCCACAGTCTCTCCCAGCTGGTACATGGTTCAAGTATTAAAAATCAAGAAGAGGCTGGGCTTGGTGGCTCCTGCCTGTAATCCCAACACTTTGGGAGGCTGAGGCTGGTGGATTTCTTAGGTCAGGAGTTCGAGATCAGCCTGACCAATATGCTGAAACCCCGTCTCTACTAAAACTACAAAAATTAGCCGAGTGTGGTGGCAGGTGCCTGTAATTCCAGCTACTTGGGAGGCTGAGACATGAGAATTGCTTGAACCCCGGAGGCGGAGGTTGCAGTGAGCCAAGATCACACCACTGCATTCCAGCCTGGGCAATAGAGCAAGACTCTGTCTTAAAAAATAAAATAAAATAAAAATCAAGAAGAGAAACAACAACAAAAAAAGAGGACAGCTGCTGTTGTTCTGAGATAAGGAAGTGGATTATTTGGAGTCTAAGTTGGTTGGTAGCCAGGGTGGGGTATAGGGTGCATGAATTTGCTAACCAAGGTCTGGAAATGTAATGGCGCTGTCCACCCTGCCATGGCGCAGGGAGGCCCCTTCTGACGAAGCTCACTCTGGCTACTCTGGGTGCTTTTTGGTTGTTGCTTTTCATTGTGGTAAAAGATACATAACATAAAATTCACCACTGTGGCCATTTTTAAGTAATCCAGTTCAGTGGCATTAAGTCCATTGGACAGCCATCACCACTACCCATTTGCAGCATCTCGAACAAAAATTCTATACCTATTAAGCAGTAACTTCTTACTCCTCCTTTTCCCAGCCCCTGGCAACCACCATCCTATTTTCTGTCTCTACACATTTGACTCCTGTAGGTACTTCATGTACGTGGAATTGTACAGCATTTGTCTTTTTGCAACTGGCTTATTTCCCTTAGCATAATGTCCTCAAGGTTTGTCCATGTATCAGAATTTCTTCATGGCTGAATAATATTCCATTGTGTATATAGACCACATTGTGTTTATTCATTCATCTATGAGTGAACACTTGAGTTGGCTCCAGCTTTTGGCTATTTCTTTTTTTTTTTTTTTGAGACTCTGTCGCCGAGGCTGGAGTGCAGTGGCATGATTTGGCTCACTGCTACCTCCACCTCCCAAATTCAAGCTATTTTTCTGCCTCAGCCTCCCTAGTAGCTGAGATTACAGGCATGCACCTGTAGTGCCCATGCTAATTTTTGTATTTTTAGTAGAGACAGAGTTTCACCATGTTGGCCAGACTCGAACTCCTGATCTCAGGTGACCCAAAGTGCTTTTGGCCTCCCAAAGTGTTGGGATTACAAGCCTGAGCCACTGTGCCTGGCCCCACCTTTTGGCTCTTGTGAACAATTTTGCTTTGAGCATTGGTATGCAAGTATCTGTGAGTCCCTGCTTTCAGTTCTGTGGAGTATATACCCGAGAGTTGGATTACTGAATCATGTGATAACCCACTTAATTTTTGAGGAACCACAAAACTGTCTTCCATAGTGGCTGTACCATTTGTCATTCCCACCAACAAATGCATGAGGGCTCTAATTTCTCTACATTCTAACACTTGTTATTTTCTGTTGTCGTTTTTAAATAGGTATCCCAATGGGTGTGAAGTGTTATCTTGTAGGGTCCAGCCCTACAGGGTCCTGTGAGCCCCTCCTGCTAGTGTGGAGATGAGAAACTGTGGAAATAAATGACACAAGACAATGAAATAGAGAAAAGAGAGTTTGGGCCCGGGGTCCACTGCCGACCGAAGCGCAGAGTCCAGCAGTGGCCGCGAGTGCCTGGACGCTCTGACTTTTACTGAGTATGAAGCTGGGGGCAGGGAAGGTAGAGTGAGGTAATGGGGGCCAGTAACAGGATCAGGTAAATCACGTGTATTGGAGATAGGGGGCCCAGGACTTTCAAGTAGCGGACAGGAGGAGAAAACCTAATACATCAGTACTTTTCACATATTTGTCAGAATTATCAAGGACATTAAGATTATGTTACTATTATTAATTCTTATCTTCTAAGAAAAAGAGAAACCAGGTGCAGAAGCCGAGCGTCAGAGTGGACATGGAACGTGACCACTGAAGCAAAGCATCACATGAGACATTTAAGCCCCCAGATGTCTGTGGGTTTCCCTGACAGCTGTCAGGCCTACCGCAAGAGCTTGAAGGAGCGGAGTTTTCTCCTACCTCCCCCGAGGAAGGAGATGTGTGGCCATCCTGGGCGTCTCCGCCATCTTGGACGTCTCCTTCCCTAGCCGGCTAAACAGCAGGTGGTTTCCCAGTGCTGGCACGACCGCATAGCCCTCTGGCAGCCCTTATGCAGGCAGAGGGCTTACAGCATCTTACCTTAGGATTACAGTGTCACAATGTCACAGTGTCACCTTACAGCGTCTTACCTTAGGATCACAGTGTCACAATGTCACCTCAGTTCCATGCTTCATAACCTTATAATCATTAGTAAAATTAAAAGTTATATTGAGTATATATCTTTATGATTATAAGTGAGTAACTATAAGATTATATATGATTATATAAAGGAATAACTACGTGCTTATATTTCTAAATCTTTCCTAAATCAATATTTATATGGGAACAGGCTGAGGCTTCAGACCCTTGCCACAGCCCTTGCAGGGTTCCCCCCACCCCTGTCCCCCGCACAGTATCTCATTTGTTTTTTTTTTTTTTTTCTTACACAAGAGTCTGGCTGTCACCCAGGCTGGAGTGCAGTGGCACAATCACAGCACACTGAAGCCTTGAACTCCTGGGCTGAAACAATCCTCCCACCTCAGCCTCTCGAGTAGCTGGACCACAGGTGCACACCAACATGCCTAGCTGTTTGGTTTTTAAAAAAGTTTTTTTGTGAAATGGGGGTCTTGCTACAATGCCAAGGCTGGTCTTGAACTCTTGGCCTCAAATAATCCTCCCCCCTCAGCCTCCCAGAGTGCAAAGATTACAGGTGTGAGCCACCATGCCCGGCCTCATTTGGTTTAGATTTGCATTTTCCTAATGATTAATGATGCTGATCATCTTTTCATGTGCTTATTTATTGAGGCACAGTCTCACTCTGTCACTCAGGCTGCAGTGCAGTGGCATGATCATAGCTCACTGCAGCCTCAAACTCCTGGACTCAAATGATCCTCCTGCCTCTGTCACCCAGGCTGGAGGATAGTGGCTCGATCTTGGTTCACTGCAAACTCCATCTCCCGGTTTCAAGCGATTCTCCTGCCTCAGCCTCCTGAGTACCTGGGATTACAGGCGTGTGCCACCACACCAGGTGGATTTTTGTATTTTTAGTAGAGACAGGGTTTCACCATGTTGGCCAGGCTGGTCTTGAACTCCTGACCTCAGGTGATCCACCCATCTCGGCCTCCCAAAGTGCTGAGATTACAGGCGTGAGGCACTGGGTCCAGCAAGGGTTGGCGGTTCTAAGATGAGACCATCAAGCAGTGGGAAGCCCCCCAGTTCCCAGGTAGGAATTGACTCTGGAAGGAATCTTGAAGGTCGCGAGTTGCCAGGTGAGGGGAGTTGAGGGAAAGCCAGTCCAGGTGAAGGGGAGCATGTGCAAAGTGGATATAGATTAAGAGATGCATAGGGTGAAATGAGGGGAAGGGTGCGAGAGTCTTTGCACTCCCGGAGCAGGCCACTCTTCAGGAACCTCCATGTGTTCAGCCATCTGGAAGCTCTGAGATCCCTGTCCTTTTGTTTTTATGGAGGCTTCATTACATAGGCATGACTGATTCAACCCTTGCTATTGGTGATCACCTCAACCTTCAGCCTCTCTCCTTCCCAGAGGAATAAGACTGAAAGTCCCACTTCTACTCTTGCCTTTGTCTGTCTTTCCAGTGACCAAACCCAGAGCTTCCTTTTCAATGCTGGGCACTATCATTTTAAATCAATCTGGTAAAAGAAAAAAAAAATGCGATCTTGTTTTAATTTTTAATTCATTAGTAAGGGTTATGTTTAATTTATCAGTAAGGGAATGTTATGTTTATTAGCCATTTTGAATTCCCTAATTTCTTGTTATTTCTCCTTGCCTATTATGTACTGAGATATTAATTTTTTCATATTTATTTGTAAGAGTTCTTTATATGATGAGGCCAGCTAGCATTTATTGAGCACTTACCATATGCTAGGAAAATGCTAAGGTCTTGGCTGGGCGCGGTGGCTCACACCTGTAATCCTAGCACTTTGAGAGGCCAAGGTGGGCAGCTCACCTTAGGTCAGGGGTTCGAGACCAGCCTGGCCAACATGGTGAAAACCCTTCTCTACTAAAAATACAAAAATTAGCGAGGCGTGGTGGCTCATGCCTGTAATCCCAGCTCCTTGGGAGGCGGAGGCAGGAGAATTGCTTGAACCCAGGAGGCAGAGGTTGCAGTGAGCCGAAATCACACCACTGCACTGCAGTCTGGGTGACAGAGTGAGATTCTGTCTCAAAAAAAAAAAAAAGGAACATGAAAATGCTAAGGTCTTACATTCATTAATTCACATGAACCTCAAAATTACCCTGTGAGATCTATACAATTTCACATTCCCATTTATATATGAGTAAGCAGGCACAGAGACCTCTTCTAGTTGTTTTCTTGATAATAAACCATTTGCTCTAGCTGAACTTTCTAGAAACAGTAGTGTAAGATAAGGCTCTAACATTACTTTTTTTTTTTTCTAAAATAGTTAACCAGTTACTCTATTACTAGTATTAAGGATTAAATGATTCTTTCCTTTCTCACAACTTTGAAATACCATTTAAAAAATTCAGTATCAGGCTGGGCACGGTGGCTCATGCCTATAATCTCAGCGTTTTGGGAGGCCGAGGCAGGTGGATCACCTGAGGTCAGGAGTTTGAGACCAGCCTGGCCAAGATGGCGAAACCTCATCTCTACTAAAAATACAAAAATTAGCTAGGCATGGTGGTGGGCGCCTATAATCCCACCTACTTGGGAGGCTGAAGCAGGATAATCACTTGAACCTGGGGGATGGTGGTTGCGGTGAGCTGAGATCGCACTCCAGCCTGGGTAACAAAGTGAAACTGCATCTCAAAAAAAGAAATTTAGTATCATAACCTCTCTTTCTTTCTGTTTAACTCTTGATGGCTCTTCTTTCTTTTTTTTTTTAATGTATAATTTTATTTCTGCCTCATTAAACCTCCTCTTTGTCTAGGACAAAAACAGTTTCTTCCGCCTCCAAGCACACACACGTATTGGACACTTGATTGTGAGAAAATCCTGAGATCATTGGAACTTGGTGTAGAGTTACATACCTGTCCCTCCCCTCCAAACTGTGTGCTAATTATCTTATGGAAAATAACCTTTTTCTTGCTTTTTTCTACCAAGAAAGCCTGAGTCTCATCCAGAAGAGAGATAAGTGCTGGATCTCTTTTCTCTTTGCTTAAGTGACAAGTTGTTTTTTTCTGATTCTAAAGGAGATTGTTGTCCACACATGAATATCCACGAGGCTAACACTGCCCCTTTGCTAGTCAGGAAGATATTTGGTCTTCAGCTTTCCCTTGATAGTGTTTGTCTTTTTATTCCCATTCACTGAACAACTGTTAGTCTTTTTCTTTTCATTCTTTTTCATTCAACAAGGATTAATTGACTGCCTTCTTATGTTCGGTCACTGTGAACATGATTATGTATGTGGGAATTTACACGAGCAGAAGAAAGCATTTCTAAACATATGAAATCTGAACATATGTTTATAATTCTGCAGACAGGACTTATGCTGAAAAGTCAAACAAAAGGAAATGGCCTCGTGTATGGAGGGGGATGTGTGGAGCTGGGAAAAAAAATAGGACATCTATAACTTAGCTTTTCCCATAGATTTTTTTACCAGCCTAATCAATTTCGAGTCCATCTTAAGGTTGCATTTTACGCAATTTAGCTTCCTCTGCTGAAATGGTGGCACCTTCAAATGCTCTCCGTCATCAGTATGCTTTGTTAGGCATATATTTTTCAGGGGCAGTCCGTAGAGTTTATTTTTTGTAATAACAGGACATAAAGCACAAACAGGTTTAATATAAGGAAGGACAAATGATGAACCACTAATCTCTGCTTCTCCTTTAACTTCCAGCTCCTTTTACTTTTCTTTGTGGAGACCTGGGACCCTTGGGGAGTGACTCTGAACAGGGATCCTTTACTTTGACGTTGCAAGGCTACTGTTACAGATACTTTGGATGTAACTTTTTCTTTGTCTGTACAGTTGTACAATAGCACAGTTTTGTCTTTATCAATTGTATATGTCTTCTGCATGTGATATTAATAACACTTCTAGGCAAAATATATTTAGCTTGCTTAAATTTAGGAGTGTTACATAGAAACTTCAGAGTCCTGTCTAGTTTTGAAAGGCAGAGTAGTTCTGTTTCTGAGAAAAACCCATCCTGTTTATCTGTCTTACCCTCTGCATGTTCTCATGAAAACCTGACAGCATGGAATGTCACTGGTAAAGATAGGAGCTCCCAGAAACCTTACAAAGGTGCTTTGCTGTACAGCAATAGTTCTGAAAACTGTTCAGAGATCTCTTGATAATATGATCAAATTTTTAGGGATCTTTCCATGTGAAAATACACATATACACCATATGTGAAATGAGGACTGTCAGAGACCCTGAAACCTGTCCATTATCCCATTTAATCCTTTCGTGGATCCCATGAAATAGATATGATTATCTGCCTTTTACAGATGAAGAAACTGAGGCCTGGAAAAGCCAGAGAGCTAGGTTTCCGTCATGATGAACCTGGCTGTAGCAGAGGACACAAATTACCAGTCAATTCCAGGATGTTTCTGCCACCCAGGCAACTCATTAACCAGTAGAGGCTTCTGTTTATCTACTAGAAAAGGAGTTTTTATGGCTATTTCCTACTGATAAGATGGCTTCAGAGATGTAAATGTTTGAGAAAACATTGACCAGCCCATTCTGTACCTAAATAGCTGTAGAAAAATCCTGTATTACATTTACACAGAGCAGGCAGAAGACCTCTCCTGGGTTTCTTTGCTGAAGTATTTTTGTCTATGAGTCTTGCTTTCCTAACAACGGCAAAATATTATGTTTCTATGGCTACGTCAAAATTGTTCTTTTTTTTTGAGACGGAGTCTGGCTGTGTCGCCAGGCTGGAGTGCAGTGGTGGGATCTCAGCTCACTGCAACCTCTGCCTCCTGGGTTCAAGCCATTTTCCTGCGTCAACCTCCTGAGTGGCTGGGACTATAGGCGCGTGCCAACACACCCAGCTAATTTTTGTATTTTTAGTAGAGACAAGGGTTCACCATGTTGGCTAGGATGGTCTCGATCTCTTGACCTCATGATTCTCCTGCCTCGGCCTCCCAAAGTGCTGGGATTACCAGGCCAGAGCCGTGGCGCCTGGCCAAAATTGTTCTTAAATAGGGTTTTGAGAACAGAAAACTAGGAAGGCTTGGGCAAGATACAAAGGGAGAAGGATGACTGACGTTTCCTCTGCCTTTTCACACCTGTGTATCCATTGGCTTCAGAAGGCCCTCGAACCCCTTGATGACTGAATGATAATCGGGCTGTGGCAATTCTGGGCGGATGTGTGTGAAGCCCCGGTTCCTAATGAGTGCCCCGTGGGCCATAGTAACAGGCACTTGGGAACATGGTTCAAGTCCTTATAACCTGGGCCCTTTACAGTTGATACCCAAAGCAGAGATTGGCAGGTTCTCTTGAAGACAAGACTAAAACCAAGAGATGTGCACAAATTTCCGGAGTAGCTGGCAATAAGGGGGAAGAAGGCAGAGCAGAGTCTAGAGTGGTCTTTCACCTGTTTTCCGTCTCCTGCCTGCTTCTTGTCCTCCCACCAGGGGGCGCCAGCCACCATGCACCAAGTTTCTGGTTTGCGTTGACTTGGTGGGGAGCAAGAGTTTCTTCAGCCAACTCCTTTGCTGGGTGGGATAAAATGAGAGGGCCATTCGGATACTACTTTATAGTACACGTAGGAGAAAATAGATTAGGGGTCGGGCATGGTGGCTCACGCCTGTAATCCCAGCACTTTGGGAGGCTGAGGTGGGAGGATCACTTGAGCCCAGGAGTCTGAGACTAGCCTGGGCAACGAGCAAGACTCTGTCTGTACAAATAATTTTTTAAAAAATTAGCCAGGTGTGTTGTTGGTCCCAGCTATTCGGGAGGCTAAGGCAGGAGGATCTCTTGAGCCCAGGAGGTCGAGGCTGCAGTGAGCTGAGATCGTGCCACTTCACGCCAACCTGGGTGACAGAGTGAGACCCTGTCTCGAAAGGAAGGAAGGAAGGAAGGAGGGAGGGAGGGAGGGAGGGAGGAAGGGAGGAAGGAGAGAGGAAGGGAAGGAAGGGAGGGAGGAAGGAAGAAAGGAAGGAAGGAGAAAATAGAGGAGAACAAAATTGACCTTTTGACATCCCGTTCCTTCTGCTGGTCGGGATCCTGCCTCGAAGGGGCGTGTCTTCAAATCCTGTTATTCACAGACCTGTAGCTTCTGAGAAGTTGGGAGTCTCCCTTCTGCGGTCTTGCAGTGCCTGTTCATTGGGATCCGCTGGTTAAACTGCAGTATAAACACCCTTCATTGGATGCAGAGGGGGCTCATTGTGACTCTTTGTATTTGTAGAAATACGAATTTTGAAGAAATTCTCTTCACACACTCATGTGTTGATGGATGGTGTGATGGAACGTTCTGGTGCCCTCTGGTGGCTCCTGCGGCTCCCGCTGGCGAAGCTGCGGAGCAGAAGGAACGGGAGTGTGGAGGGTTGAATTTTGTCCTCCTCCACCCTTGATAATTGTGTGTCTTGTTTGATTGATTCCATATCCCTGTATGAATGGCCCATGGGGCTGAGCAAGAAGCCGTGTGTTAGCACTGAAGTGCTTGAGAAGTGTGTGTCAGACGCAGAGACTTTGAGGTGTGTATGTGCGATGTGTGTGTGTCACTACGTATATGTGAAACTGTGTGTGGGAGGTGTGTGCGTGACTGTGGGCTTATGTGAGAGTGGGGGAGGTGTGGTGTGTGTGATTATATGTGTACAGGAGACTCAATGTGTGGGCCTGTGTGTGTGGTGTGTATGTGTATGTGAGACTGTATGGGTTGGGGGTGTGGTGTGTGTGTGATGTGTGTATATGCACATGAGGCTATATGGGTCAGGGGTGTGGTGTGTGTGTGACTGTGTGGGGGTGTGTGTGTGAGAGAGACGGTATGGATGAGGGTGTGTGGTGTGTGTCACTGTGTGTGTGGTATGTGTGTGAGAGAGACTGGGTATGAGTGAGGGTTGTGGTGTGCGTGATTGTGTGTGGTGTGTGAGACTGGGTATGGGTGAGGGTGTGTGGCATGTGATTGTGTGTGTGGTGTGTGATTGTGTGTGGTGTCTGTGTGAGACTGGGTATGGGTGAGGGTGTGGTGTGTGTGTATGGTGTGTGTGTGTGAGAGACTGGGTGGGGGTGAGTGATGTGTGTATGGTGTGTGTGTTATGGTGTGTGGTGTGTGTGAAATGGTATGGGTGGGGGTATGTGATGTGTGTGGTGTGTGACTGGTGTATGTGTATGTTGTGTGGTGTGTGTGACTGAGTATGGGTGGGGGTGTGTGACGTGTGTGGTGTGTGACTGGTGTGTGTTATGGTGTGTGATGTGTATGAGACTGGGTATGGGTGGGGGTGTGTGATGTGTGTGGTGTGTGACTCTGGTGTATGTGTATGGTGTGTGGTGTGCATGAGACTGGGTATGGGTGGGGGTGTGTGATGTGTGTAGTGTGTGACTGGTGTGTGTGTCTATGGTGTGTGGTGTGTGTGACTGGGTATGGGTGGGGGTGTGTGATGTGTGTGTGAGGCTGCTGGGGGAGGTACATGTGTGACTGTGCACGAGTGTGGTGTGTGTATACGTGGGACCCTGTGTGGCGTGGCATGTCTGTGAGTGTGAACATGTGTGCTCCCAGCGCTGCCGGCTCTGGCCTCCCCCATCCTTCCTCCCACAGCAGGGAAGGAGCCCGCGGCTTTGCCACTGAGCTAAGAGCCCTCTGCAGGCCCTCAGGCTGTGGTGTCACTCTAGCTGGCAGGGCCAAGCCCACGAATTCTCAAGCTCTTTACCAAGCAGTGAGGGGTCCTGGGGCGGCATTGGTCAGCAGTGAGCAGACATCTCTCCAGGGGTAGTAGATTTCTTGCCTTCTCAACAATCTGGAGAGGAGCGTGGATTTCGTCCCGTTGCCTCCTCGGGTTTTCCCTCCCCTGTCCCCTCCGCCGTGCTCTTCCCCTTCGAAAGTTCGCTAACCCTCTGTGGGAGCCGAATCATATTCTTTCCTTTTTTGGTCCTAGTTGAGCTGTCTTCCACTTTCATCACCAGAGGCTTGAGGTCTGTGCGAGAATCAGTTCCTCGCCTCAGCTGTCTGCGCGGCTCCTGCGTTGCATGTCACACTGAGACTAGCAGCGCCCTTGAGTGTCCTGCCCTTGCTGAGAGAGCAGCACGATGGATGTCTTTGAATGAATGACTTTAAAGCGTGGATGGCTGGAGATGAAATTATTCTGAATATCTTATTGGGGATGGGGGAAAAGAGCCAGCTTCTTTCTCAAGGGAGAAAAAAAGGACTCCAGCACCAGGACTCTCTATCCCTGAGAGTTGGGGGAACTTTTTACTTTTTTTGTAGAGGGAGTTAAGCTCTTGTTGCCAGGTAAGCTCAGCTCACTGCCACCTCCGCCTCCCTGGTTCAAGTGATTCTCCTGCCTCAGCCTCCCAAGTACCTGGGATTACAGGCATGCACCACCATGCCCGGCTAATTTTGTATTTTTAGTAGAGATGGAGTTTTTCCATGTTGGTCAGGCTGGTCTTGAACTCCCGACCTCAGGCAATCCACCTGCCTCAGCCTCCCAAAGTGCTGGGATTACAAGTGGGCCACCGCACCTGACCCGTCGTGGGAACTCTTTAAATGTGGCCCTTGATGGTGTTGTGGAGGGAGAGTGAATTCTGGTAATCTCTCAGCAGCTTTTTGCCAAACAGATGGGCCAGGAGCCGTGGAACGGGGCGAAGGAATGTTGCCTTGAGATCTCACATGTCCATTTCTGGCACCCACCAGCCCAGGGAATGCTCTAGCAGTTGTCTGCATGAGGCTTACACAGTATCTTAAATAAAGGGGATTATTGAACCAAGAGGCCGGGCACTGATGAAAATGTCCATCTTGCTGACTCATTGAAAAAATTTGGCGAGATTGTCAGGACACATGAAATAGATGGGCTTGAGTCTTGTGCCCTTTGCTAAACCAAGTGTTGTATTGGGAAAGAGACAGGAGAGACAGGGGGAGGAGATGCTCTTTATTCAGGCCTGAGTCACTTGCCCAACCCTGCGTTGGAGTGGGAGATGGAGCCAAGATCTCCAAACCGTATTTCAGAGATAATATAGATTATGGATCGAACATGGGGGGTGACATGAGACAGAGACAAGGACAGAAAATCTCTCTTCCAGCTGTGATTTGGCTGTGAGTTCAGTGCTGGGGACATCGTGTGCTCCTGAGGTTTGTTGACGGGTTTCAGGATATTGTGGACAAAAGGGAATAAATAGAAGATGATGTTCAGATCATAAGTACCATTTGGAGGAGGAAATAATTGAACTTGCTGCTGATCAAAAAGCTTTTTGTCTCCAGTTTGGGTGTTGGAGACATGTTTCTGTGTAAGAGAGTGAGGGTCTACAACATGACGAGAAAGAAAACAGTGAGTTAAGGCACTTAAGTGTGCATGGGCGTCACCTGAGGCCTACTTATAACACAGATGGCCAGGCCCACCCAAAATTTCTCATTCAGTAGAAGTGGAGCTCAAGAATTTGCATTTCTGTTTTGTTTTATTTATTTATTTACTTTATTTATTTTTGAGACAGGGCCTTGCTCTGTTGCCCAGGCCGTAGTACAGTGGTACAATCTTAGCTCACTGCAGCCTCCAACTTCTGGGCTCAAGTGATCCTCCCACCTCGGCCTCCCTCCCGAGTAGCTAGGACTACAGGCACACACTACCATGACCGGCTATAGAATTTGCATTTCTAAGGTGTGCCCAGGTGATGCTGATGTTGCTGGCTGAGGGTCCACACATTCGGTACTACTATTTAAGGTAAAAGACTTAAACACTCCATTTACCAAAGAAAGGGAAGGAGGAGGTGAAGGGCAGGGCAGGGCAGGGGATGAGGGAGGGAGGAAGGGAGGAAGGAAGGAAGGAAGGAAGGAAGGAAGGAAGGAAGGAAGGAAGGAAGGAAGGAAGGCAGGCAATGCTTCAATAAATCCATCAAAACACATTCAAACTTCAGAAATAAACATGTGTTCAAATAAGGCCAGCAATCATTGGTGATGGCTTACCATTTCCACCCATTTGACAGAGTTTCAAAAGACTGACTGAACTCAGCATTGATTAAGGTTTAGGGGAAAGGCTGTCTCATATACTGTGTTTACAAACGTGAATGAGCACAGCGTTTCCAGAGGCAGTTTGGCTCTATGTATCGAAATAGAAAATGAGTTTGTTTTGACACAACAATCCCACTTCTAGGATTTTACTCTAAGAAACAATATGTGTGGAATCTAAATATTCACTCCCTCCCTCTTCAATGTTTTTGTCCACAAACAGTCGTCTTTAAAAACTCAATTGCCTAATTTCTAGAAAGTCAGTATCACAGCTGAAATCATTACAGCAGAAGGAAGGGTAGTCTCAGTCCTGTTTTTAGGATAATTAGGACATCATTCACATGGCAGGCTTGAGTCTTGTGGTTAGGGAATTTTCTGTTCTGAGAAAAGACATCATTGAGATACAGGTAAAGTGTTCCTTATCCAAGATGCTTAGGACCAGAAGTGTTTCAGATTCAGATTCTGGAATATTTGCACATACATAATGAGATAGCTTGGTGTTGGGACCCAAGTCTAAACATGAGATTCATTATGTTTCATATACACCTTTTACACATAGCCGGAAGGTAATTTTAAACAACAGTTTTAATAATTTTGCACATGAAACAAAATTTTGACTGATTGGCCACATGAGGCTAGGTGTGGAATCTTCCACTGTGGTGTCATGTTGACAAGCAGAATGTTTTGGATTTTGAAGCATTTCAGATTTTAGGTTTTTGGATTAGGGATGCTCTGTATTCATTTATTGTTTTTAAAGATGCATCAGTATTTGAAGGGAATTTAAGGTAATGCTGTTCAGAAGAATGTGGAATGAAATTGAAGGCAGGTTCTTCTCATACCTTCATCTAAGGAAGCTTAGATGCTGAAATGCCCCAGAGGAGGTTGTAATGTGAGAGCAGAGGTTAGGCTGCCATTACAAAGGGACCCAGTGACACAGTCCTATAAAGAAGATAGACTTCTAGGCCAGGCACAGTGGCTCACACCTATAATCCCAGCACTTTGGGAGGCCGAGGCAGGTGGATCACCTGAGGTCAGGAGTTCGAGACCAGCCTGACCAACATGGTAAACCCATCTCTACTAAAAATACAAAACTCAGCTGGGTGTGGTGACACAAGCCCGTAATCCCAGCTACTTGGTAGGCTGAGGCAGGAAAATCGTTTGAACCCAGAGGCAGAGGTTGCAGTGAATCGAGATCACGCCACTGCGCTCCAGCCTGGGTGACAGAGCAAGACTCCATCTCAAAAACAAAAAAGACTTATTTCTCTTTCACAGAACAGTCCTCAGGCAGCGATTAGTTTAGGGCCTCAGGCTGCTCTGCTCCCCGGTCAGCCTGGCACAAGTTCTGTCTGTTCTGTGATTCTATCCTGTCCAGAGCGTGGTCCTCACACAGCAGAAGCTGGCTCACCTTCGGCCAGGAGAGGCTAGACAATGCAGTGTACTTTTTAAAGACATTGGCCCAGGGGCCAGGTGCAGTGGCTCATGCCTGTAATCCCACTGCTGCTGGAGGCCAAGAGGTGAGAATCGCTTGAGCCCAGGAGTTTGGGACCAGCCTGGAAAACATAGCAAGACCCCATTTCTACAAAAAAAAAAAAAAAAAAAAAAAAACATTAGCTGGACATGGTGGTATACACCTGGAGTCACGGCTACTCAAGAAGCTGAGATGGGAGAATTGCTAGAGCCAAAGACCTCGAGGTGGCAGTGACTGCATTTCAGCCTGGACAATAGAGCAAGACTTTGTCTCTAAAAGAAAAAAAAAGACACTGCCCTAAATTTGCATTTACCCCTTGTGCTCACACCCTATAGGTCAGAACTGAGTCACAAGGCCACACTTAGGTGTAGAGAAGCCAGAAAACTTGGCCTCTTGATGGGTGACCATGTGTTCAGCAAAAACTCAGAGGGTTCTTTTACCGGAAGAAATAAGGAAATGATGGATGTGGGATGTGGGGTGAGGGAATTACTTTCTACCACAGGTCATGTGGAAATTCAAAGGGTAAAGGTGCATAGACACACAGTGTTAAAGCAGCATTATAGTTTTTTATGTATCTATGTGTGCGTGCATGTGTGTAGAGATGGGCTCTCACTATGTGGTCCGGGCTGGTCTCAAACCCCTGGACTCAAGCGATCCTCCTGCCTTGGCCTCCCAAGGTGTTGGAATTACAATCGTAAGCCACTACACCTGGACTTCTGCTTTTTTATCTTAATAATTAAAATCATGTGTGTGTGTGTGTGTGTGTGTGTCTGTGTTTACAACGGGTATAGAAGGAACAGAGCCATGAGTTAGGTTTCACAGTCTGTGTAGGAGATATCTTTTGACAGTTTTATCCAGTTTCCAACAGTTAAATATTTTCATTTTCTTTAAGAAGATAGAGGTCAATGTGACCCCCTGGCTCCATAAATGGACATTTCACTTGCAGAGTTGAAGCCAGCTGGACCACTCCTGAGCCACAGCCAGGGATTTCTTTTGGGCTCTGAGCACAGCTGAATTTACCGTGAAGCTGAGGAAACTTAAGCTTCAGGCCCCTTACTTGCATGAGCGCCTTCATTCTAGTGTGGCCCTAGCACTTAAGGAGTGCTCCCCCAGTTTTTAAGTTTCCTGCTTCACAAAATTGGGCCTTGGCAACCCGTTTCATGCCTCCTTTCCCTGCTGAACCTTGGCCCTTTTTCCCAGATGGGGAGAGGCTCCTGGGTGCTGTTTCCTTCATCAACATAGTTTCTTAGAAGAAACTACCCTAAAAGGAAGTATAGTGAAAGAGCATCTCAAAGAAAGAGATGTTAAAATGAATCCTTTTGCACCTCCCACATAAAGTATGCCTTTTATGCTCTGGCCCAATTTTATGTGCCTTTGAGGATTCTCATTTGTAACAGTAGCAGTCCTTGAGATTCTTTTTCTTTTCTTTGGAGACAGGGTCTCACTCTGTCGCCCAATCTGGAGTGCAATGACACAATCACAGCTTACTGCAGCCTTGACCTTCCGGGTTTGAGCGATCCTCCCGAGCTCAAGATTAGCTGGGACTACAAGCGAACACCACCACGCCAGGCTACTTTTTTATTTTTTGTAGAGATGAGGTTTTGCCATGTTGCTCAGGCTGGCCTCAAAGTCCTGGTCTCAAGTTATCCTCCTCCCTCAGCCTTCAAAAGTGCTGGGATTACAGGAAGAAGCCACCATGCCTAGTTGAAACCCTCTTTTTTGTGTGGTAACTTGACTCAACCGACAAATGCCTCCTTATAATGAGCATTTCACACTTCGGTCAGCACACAGTCACTTAGATGGAACCCATAGGCTGCCCAATGCCACGGCCTCCCACTGGTCATTTGGGAAGGCACACCCTGCCTGGAGTGGTGAGCACTGCTAGGCCTGCTCTCCACCTTTTTCTACCCTCTTGGGGTCTTCAAAGCTGGCTGTTTCCTATATTAATTTCTGGCAGGTCTGGATTTTCCAGAGACAGGCTTCTTTGGCTAGGACTTCCTTGTACTGAAGAATCTTATATTATCTCCACTTTCAGATTTGAAAATCAATCAATCTTTAGTTAACCTAAAGCATTGTTCCTGGAGTGGAACTTGACTGTATGTGGGGAAGTGGAGAGGGAGAGACTGGTGCAAACATGCTTACATACATACTTTTGCTTACAATTTCAGGAAGGTCAGGACCTTCTGAAACCCTTCCTTGCTAGGCCCAGATCAACAGCCTCTGCTCTAAAGGGTGAAAATGCAGCCAACTTAACCTGTAAACAACACAAAAAAGGCCATAACAATACTTTACAGCTGGATGTGGTGGCTTATACCTGTAATCCCAGCACTTTGGGAGGCGGAGGTGGGAGGATCACCTTACGTCAGGAGTTCAAGACCAGCCTGGCCAACATGGTGAAACCCCATCTCTACTGAAAATTCAAAAATTACCCGGGTGTGGTGACATGCGCTGATAATCCCAGCTACTCTGGAGGCAGGAGAATCACTGGAACCTGGGAGGGGGAGGCTGCAGTGAGCTGAGATCGTGCTACTCCACTCCATCCAGCCTGGGTGAAAGAGCAAGACTCCACATCAAAATAAAATAAAACAACACTTTCTTCATGAGATTGTAAGAGTAAGTGGGGGGGGGGGCAGCGATTAAATGACACGATGCATATAAAGTACTTAACGTAGTGTCTAACACATAGTAAGCTGTTATAATCATTCATTTTTCTATTGGGGCTTAAATGATCTTTTTTTTTTTTTAAGATAGAGTCTCGCTCTGTCGCCCAGGCTGAACTGCCGTGATGTGATCTTGGCTCACTGCAACCTCCGCCTCCTGGGTTCAAGCAATTCTCCTGCCTCAGCCTCCAGAGTAGCTGGGATTACAGGCTAGCACCACCACAGCCTGCTAATTTTTGTATTTTTAGTAGAGATGAGGTTTCACCGTGTTGCCAAGATGTTCTCAATCTCCTGACCTTGTGATCAGCCCAGCTCGGCCTCCCAAAGTGCTGGGATTATAGGCGTGAGCCACCGCAACTGGCCCTGGGCGTAAGTGATCTTATTGGTTTCCACGAGTTCCTTAGGTAATAACAATACTAACAGCTTTTGTTTTTCCATGACCTGTTGTTTGCCTTTTAACTTGAAGGCACACAGTTAGAAGCGTCATTTTTTTTCTTATGTAGCCAAATCTATCTTTATTTGGTGTCTGATTTCATTAATTACTTCTAAGTTGGATCCTCGTCCTTCCTACAGAAGTCTGACAGATTCTGTTGCTTGTAGACTGTTTTCTCCCCATGGTTCAATTTTTATTATTTAGCCATCGAATCCATCTGGAATTTATCGTGGTATATGCTCTGAGGTAAGGGTTTAACTTGATCTGTTTTCTCTCTCAATTATGCTCCAATCATAAATCTTCCATCTCCTTACATATTGTAGCATCTTGTTTATTTTATTTATTTATTTATTTTTAATTGAGATGGAATCTCACTCTGTTGCCCAGGCTGGAGTGTGGTGGCACGATCTTGGCTCACTGCAACCTCTGCCTCCTGGGTTCAAGCCATCTTCTTTAGTTTACAATAAATTCCCGTCTCTTGTAAGAGCTTTTCTGGGCTTTCTGTTACAGAACAAAGATCTGGCTATTTTGTGTAAATATGTCTCAATGTCTTGTAGGACTAGTAGACTCTTAGTTGTTATTGTTGTTGTTGTTTTACAAAATCTAAAATATGTTCACCAGTATATTTTTCCAGACAAGCTTTTTTTAAAAAAAAAAAATATAAAAAAGAGACGGGGTCTCCCTCTGTTGCCCAGGCTGGAGTGCAGTGGCTATTCACAGGCGCGATCCCACTACTGATCAGCACGGGAGTTTTGACCTGCTCCGTTTTCGACCTGGGCCGGTTCACTCCTCCTTAGGCAACCTGGTGGTCCTCTGCTCCCGGGAGGTCACCATATTGATGCCGAACTTAGTGCGGACACCCGATCGGCATAGCGCACTACAGCCCAGAACTCCTGGGCTGGAGCTATCCTCCCACCTCAGCTTCCCAAGTACCTGGAACTACAGGCACATGCCACCATGCCCGGCCCAGATAAACTTTTAAACATTATTGATGAACTCTAAGAAAAATCCCCTAGGAATTTTGATTAAAATCAAATTATCCCTATAAGTTAACTGGGTAGTATTGCCATTTTAGCAATAGTGTTTTACCAACTTGGAGTTTCAGGACCAAAATATAGTAAAGAAACTTTTACTCTAAAGAGTTAAGAGCTGGAGTTGACAGGAGGCAGCGTATCATGTCATGGAGTTTGCTGCTTATTTTCCCATCTTTTTACTCCTAGAAATACAGGAAGATTATTGGTCACAAACACATGAGTTAGTATAATGAAATCCCTTCAAATCCCTAGACTAAGGAATTAAGGCGGAGTGGGTGTCACAGTTATTTTGGAAAGCTTTTTGTGATTTTATTCTTTTCTTCTGGGTGGACTTTTTCTCCCCACATCCTCCCACCAATGAATCTGCTTTTGCTTTCACTGCCCTTTCTAACCACCATCCCAGTCTGTTATCTTGTAACTTCTTAGTGAGAAGATGACATGTGGTCTCCTCAAGACTCTCAAAACATTTGGGTTATATGACTAGTGTAATCTTTGAGGATGCATTATTTAGGAAACTTATTTTATTTTGGAAATGGGCAAGAGAAGAAGTAATAAAATGGCTTCAGGAGAAGGAATATTATTATTATTATTATTATTATTATTATTTTTAAGCAGAGACTTTCTCTGGCCCCTAGGCTGAAGTGCAGTGGCGCGATCTCAGCTCACTGCAACCTCTGCCTCCCCAGTGCAAGCGATTCTCCTGTGTCAGCCTCCTGAGTAGCTAGGATTACAGGTGCACACCACACGCCCAGCTAATCTTTGTACTAAAAATAGAGATAGGGTTTCTCCATGTTGGCCAGGCTGGTCTCGAACTCCTAACCTCAGGTGATCCACCCACCTCGACCTCCCAAAGTGTAGCGATTACAGATGTGATCCACCACACCCAGCCAGGAATATTATTCTATTTAAATGTCCTGAATTCTTTCATCCTCTTTAATTCAAGTCTTAAATTCTACCCTCCCCACAAACCACCCTCCCTTTATTAAGTGTAGTAAAGCAGATATTTCAAATTTGAAGTAATGCCCTTTATTAGACTCTTACATTTATAAACAACAATGAAGAAGTTTCAGATGGTTTTCTTTTTTTAAAAATTTTTTATTTTTATTTATTTATTTATTTTTATAAAGATGGGGTTTCTCCATGATGGCCAGGCTGGTCTTGAACTCCTGACCTCAGGTGATCCACCCACCTCGGCCTCCCAAAGTGCTAGGATTACAGGCGTGAGCCACTGCGTCCAGCCTCAGATGGTTTTCTTGTTTCAGCTCTAGGTATAAAACTCTCAGACTTGGACTTGGACGGCCCTCTTTTTTAAGCCTAATCTGCTCAAAAGGAATCTGAGTTCAACAGAAGGAAACAAACTGTACTAAATCAGTAAGAATAATCCTCCAAGATGACATCCTGTATAACAGGCTCTGTAAATACAATAGTGTTGTTTAGCAGGAAATACCAGACGTATCTATTGGAATAGAAGATACTTCTAAATTTGAAGATAGTTTGTTCACTGCTTTAAGAGGAGCTTTATGTCTGTTTTTGGTTTGTTTTCAGCTTCGTATTTGTGGTAGTTGGTGGGAAGAATCAGTGATAATGTTGGGGTTATTTTCTTCACTTAGAATAAACAGACTGACCTAACTCTGTTTACATCTTTGGCACTCAACAACTGCTTCTTTAATACGTTAACATCCCAGAGTAGAGAACTAAAGTGAACTTTCTTATAAAGTCAATAAACATATAGTCATGACTATTTGATGGGAATGAGAGAATCTCATAGAACTGGCTCTTCAATGACTCTGGTGTGTAAATATCATCGTGTGTGTGTGTGTGTGTGTGTATTTTTCCCCCAGCTTCTCTGAGAGCTGATACCGTGTAACTCTTCTGTGTGGCAGTTCTGCTGTAGGTTTGATCTGTGACCTAGGTTGAATGGAATACTTTCTGGGGAAAGCAAACTTTTCTTTTGTGATACGGAAGAAAATAGATGAATGAATGGATGGATATGACAAGAGTTGTTCACCAGAGCAAAGCATAGGCCAGGTCTTTGAGCGGACCCCAGGTCAGGGGTCAGCCAAGTCTTTAATGAATACAGTTTGGATCTTTGTTAATCTACCTGGAACTCTGAAAGAGGTTTTTTTGTTTTTGAGACGAAGTCTTGCTCTGTTGCCCAGGCTGGCATGCAGTGGCGTGATCTCCACTCACGGCAACCTCCGCCTTCCCAGTTCAAGTGATTCTTCTGCCTCAGCCTCCCAAGTAGCTGGAATTATAGGCACCCACCACCACACTCGGCTAATTTTTATATTTTTAGTAAAGACAGGTTTCATCATGTTGGCCAGGCTGGTCTTGAACTCCTGACCTCAAGTGATCTGCTTGCCTTGGCCTCCCAAAGTGTGGGATTGCAGGCTTGAGCCACTGTGCCCGGCCCAAAAGACTATCAACTATGGACATACTCTGACTCCTCTCTTTTAAAAAGTTAGAAAGGAGCTTCTCTTTATAATTTTCTATATAAATGTATTGTGTACATTTCTGATTTCGGTGTTTTTTGGTAGTGGAGAGAATATTGTAATTCTATAGATGATTATAGTCTACAGATAAAGGATAATTAGGTCAACATCTGATCTTGCAAGGTTAAGACTGCCATGCCTTGCCTGGTTAGACTGAGGTGGGGCAGAAAAGCAGATAGGGTGGCCACAGCCTCCTGTTGACAATGGCTGGTCTTCACTGATGGGCTGAGTATTCCTAGTTATGACTTTGCAACCCGTGCCAGGTAAGAAGGAAGCCAGGACTAGGAGCAGCACACTGAGAGGAGTGGTCCAGCCAACGGACTCATATTCATTGCTGTTCACACTAAGTTCAAGAACTTGCAGAGGAGTGATTTTCAGAAACCTTAGGCATTTACTTGCTTGTCCAGTGTCAAGAAGTTGTTACAGGCAGGGCACAGTGGCTCACACCTGTAATCCCAGCACTTTGGGAGGCCAGAGTGGGCAGATCACCTGAGGTCAGGAGTTCAAGACCAGCCTGGCCAACATGATAAAACCCCATCTCTACTAAAAAAATACAAAAATTATCCGGGTATGGTGGCAGGCACCTGTAATCCCAGCTACTAGGGAGGCTGAGGCAGGAAGAATTGCTTGAACCCAGAAGACGGAATCGTACTCCAGCTTGGGTGACAGAGTGAGACTCTGTCAAGAAAAAAAAAGGAAATTGCTGCATAGGTGAGGTTTAATCTTACTGTGGCCATCACTGGTCCTGTTCTGTTATCTTCTGTCCCAGAAACTAGGTTCCCCCAGGAGGAGTCAGGCTTTAGGAATTTATGTCACCCTAGCCAAACTCACAAGGACTATTTGTAAACTAGACTGTTTGTTTTTTTCTCACATATGTATTGAACACCTACTGAGTGTGTGTTTGTCCTAATTTCTGGTGGAAGTCTCAAAAGGGGCTAAAGCCCCTTTAGAAGTTTGTAGGACAGATATATAAATAAATGTTATATATAGTATGCTAAGTGTAGAATGGCCTTACATCCTGGTCTTCTGGAGACACTCCTGGTTTATGCCTGTAGTCTCTGTATAAACTATTAAGAATGATCTCTTTCAATTTCAGATCTAAAGCTACAGGAAGAGTTATTTATGAATGTTCGGGGTACAGAAATGATAGAAAGGAAGGAGAATCAGCCCGCTTCCCCGGGTAGACACCTGAGCTAAGTGGTGAAGGATGTTTGGGCAGAGGAAGCCTGGGAAATTGGGGTGGGCTGGGGTGGGGGAAAAGGTGTGTTCCAGGAATGTACAAAGCTCCCTCTTCAGGCAAAGGGAGAATGTTCCCGAAGCAGCAAGCAGTTGGTTCAAGCTAGGCACTGTTTCCCAAATTTACCCTGTGATAACAGTTCCCAAGGACACTTGGTGAACACACAGATTTCCAGACCCTGCTGGCAATTTGGATTTTTTTTTTTTTTTTGAGACGGAGTTTCACTCTTGTTACCCAGGCTGGAGTGCAATGGCGCGATGTCGGCTCACCGCAACCTCTGCCTCCTGGGTTCAGGAAATTCTCCTGCCTCAGCCTCCTGAGTAGCTGGGATTACAGGCACATCCCACCATGCCCAGCTAATTTTTTTGTGTTTTTAGTAGAGACGGGGTTTCACCATGTTGACCAGGATGGTCTCGATCTCTTGACCTCGTGATCCACCCGCCTCGGCCTCCCAAAGTGCTGGGATTACAGGCTTGAGCCACCGCGCCCGGATTTTTTTTTAAAGAAGGCTGGTGGATGATTCTTGGGTACATTAACGGTTGACAACCAGTTCGCTACTGACTGTGGCTGGGAATACAAAGGCACAGGCATAGAGGGGAATGGGAACTGCAAGATTAGAGCTCAAGTCACTGATCAGCCAGGCAGGGGTGACCTCAGGCAAGAAAGCCTTCAGAGGTAAAACCAGATGGGAGTTATTTACAGTAGATCATGAAAGATAGGGAGTGTGGGAACTATGTCAGTCACCACGGGGGATGCAGAGGAATGAAAAGATGAGAGAACTATTCAGGAGAAAGAACAGGACCTAGCTTTTGCCAGTTACTGATTTGCTGGGGTAATATTATTTCCCAGCAACAGAACACTGTGTCGAACCCAGGAGCCTGGGGGACTGTAGAACCTGAAGATTTGCTGGGTGAGCATAAACCACAAACTGCAATAGTTGGATAAGTGGTGTGATATATTTCACATGCACCTCCTGCCTAGTTTACTTCTTTAGAGTCGCCAGAACACTCAGGACAGTTTGTTTATCTCTGGGAAGAAGCCAGGATGAATTGGAAAGCATCCCAACACCCTACCCCTTTCTTTTCTCTAGACTTCAGGCTTACTCCTGCCCTTCCCTTGTGATAAAACTACCCTGCCAAGCCTTATCTTGTATTTTGCTCCTGTTTTTGTTATCAAATGTGTAAGACAGTCTCGATGAATATACACGCCAATTGCTTTCAGAGGCAACAGTTAGTCTCGTGCAAGTTTCAACGTGCACATTTTGGAGCTGCTGTCTCTGTGGGAACCTGCAGGCGCCTCACAGATGCACCACACTCGGAAATTACAGCAGCACCAGAAATACCTTATCCAGGCAAGGAGATAATTAAACCTGGTGTTTGAGGCAATCTATTCACTTGGAAGAAGGTGCACTGGTGGTTTTGAGAGGAACAATCCCTACGTGAAATCCCTCCAAGGGAAATGAAGAACATCAGCTATTTCCCATTGCCTTCAAACCTAAAGATGTCACCAGGCCTCTTGGCTTGTTACTGAAGCAGCAAACGAGGTCAGAAATCAAAGACTTACAAGTTATGAAAAGAAAATCTCAAAAAGGAGAATGGGGTCAGGCGCTGTGTCTCAGACCTGGAATCCTAGCACTTTGGGAGGCAGAGGCGGGAGGATCGCTTGAGGCCAAGAATTCAAGACCAGCGTGGGCAACAAACATATCGAGACCCCGTCTGTATTTTAAATAAAATAAATAAGGAGAATGGGAAACCCATCCGGCTGTAATCTCACAGGATAATTTAGCACCCTTTCCCCAAGACAAGACCTGAGAACTTAGGAAGCCTCCCCAGTGCGGTTCAGGAGGAGGAGGGCATCTTAAATTCCAGTCCTGGGCCACTCTGGTGGCTTTGCCGAGGGATTTCCAAATCCCGGGAATACAAGGGATGGAGATGAACGAGCTGAAATCTCCCACGCTGCCAGTATTAAGTAGGGGAAAACAGGAGTCCATAGTGGCCGTGAAGTTTTGCAGTTTTTTTTTTTTTTTTTTTTTTGTAACAAGGGATTTAACTTGTGTGCGGTCCAGTATCACAGTCGCCGTTAAGTTACAGGGGCAAGATGAAAACATTTAGAAAATTGCAAAAAGGAATAAGGAAAGAGGAAGAGCGTGGCGTGCCCCAACTCAGAAAACGGTCCTTCTCAGCTCCGGACGCCGGCGGAGCCGTGGGGGGCGCCCGGGTCCCAGGGCACGGCCGGGAAGCCCCCGCCCGCACTCGGGGCGCGACCAGCGTGACGCCGCGGTGGGGGGATCCGGCGGGCGCGCCGCCGACTTCAAAGTCCCGGCGCCGCCGCCGCCGCCGCCGCCGCCCCCGCGCGCGCGCGAGTAGTACGGTCCGAGGGGGCGGCTCCTGGGGCGCGGCTCCGGCGGCAGCTGATGCGCGCCCCGCCGGTCCGGAGGCGGGAGTCCGCGAGCGCGGAGCGGGAGCTGCCGAGGCCGAGCCCCCGGGCGCCGCTGGCCGGGTACCTGAGGAGGCCCCAGGACAGGCGTCTTCCCGGCGAAGGGAGCCCGGCGCGGGGCCCGCCGCTACCGCACCGTGTGGGGAGGAGGCTGAGGAGGACGCGGCGCCGGTCGCCGGCGGGAGGAAGCGCTCCACCAGGGCCCCGACGGCGCTCGTTTAACCACATCCGCGCCTCCGCTGGAAACGTTTGCTGGCGCCTGTCACCGGTTCCCTCCATTTTGAAAGAGAAAAAGGCTCTCCCCACCCCTTCCCCTGCCCCTAGGAGCTGGAGCTGGAGGAGCTGCGCTCATGGCGTTCAGCCCGTGGCAGATCCTGTCCCCAGTGCAGTGGGCGAAATGGACGTGGTCTGCGGTTCGCGGCGGGGCCGCCGGCGAGGACGAGGCCGGCGGGCCCGAGGGCGATCCGGAGGAGGAGGACTCGCAAGCCGAGACCAAATCTTTGAGTTTCAGGCAAGTACACGGCGTCCCCGCCGAGATGCAGACGCGCTTGCCTCCATCCATCCGTGGCTCCCTCTGTGTGTGTGTGTGTGTGGTCGCCACCCGCGAAACCGTCCTCACGGCCGTGCCGCGTCCCCACCCGGAGCCAGGTCCCCGTGTGCGTCCGAAAGTTCAGGATCTTCTGGCCCCCATTTCGCCAGGAGCTTTCCGAACCCAACCCAGAATCTGCAGTCTCTCCGCATCCCTGCTGGCCTCGGTCACTTTCTCTAAGCTTCAACCCCCAGCCCCCTCCCCTTCACACAGGGGCAGCGTCACTGATCTCACCCGGTTCAACTTAGGGCCCTCCTGTGGGGAAGAAGTCACTCCTCGGCCTTTCCTGGGGCCATACCGTGTACCCAAAATGCAGCCGCGGTGAAGAAGGTCGCGTGATGACAGGCCCCTGGCAGCTGCTGGGAAATGGTGGTCTCTGCCGGGCTGTCACCCGCGTGATTGCGGAAGGCAGGTGACAGCATTCTTAGCCTTGGGCCCAGGGAGTTCTAGACAGGTAGAGGCCTACAGAGCAAAAAGGATACCTTGCATCGTCGGCCTAACTCGGGGGTGGGACCAGTATTAATTGTTAAAGCATCTGGGAAGGGGCTCTTGTGACAAAAGGAGTCTGTTGGAAAAGCGCATTTTTCAGGTGTCTGAGGGAAGGATGACCTCAAAAATAAATGGTGCTGGAGAAACGCTCCAGGGAATGGAGGAGCTTTCAGAGAGACAGGATGCCAGCCTGGAAAACCAGAGGAGGGCACTGCTCAGAGACCTCAGCCACCTCCCGCGGGCCAGACCCTGCTGAAGACTAGTTGGTTGTGAAGTTAGACAAAACTGCTGCACTTAGCCTTGGTGAATATGTAGATTTCAAAGGGTTTCAGAAATACCGTTGAAAGTGGTAATTCCTCATTTTTCCTCCTTGGCAGCTCGGATTCTGAAGGTAATTTTGAGACTCCTGAAGCTGAAACCCCGATCCGATCACCTCTCAATGAGTCCTGTGATCCATCACTCGGATTGGTGGGATCTGGGACCAAAAGCCAAGGTAAAGGAAAACTTGCATTTTTCCTGCTTGTTTTGTTTTGAAAGTTTTGAAAAATGTCAATGAAGGAAGGAAAAAAAGGTAAATTTAGGACCATTTCAAAGGGTTTGGATTGTTTACCCAGAAAGAGCTGTTTTAAACCTCCTGGTTTATTTATTTATTTTTAGATGTGTGGTAATCAGGCTTTCTCCTCTGAGCAGAGTTTGTGCTTTTGCAGTATGAGATTACCATTATCAAACATTACTACTAGGCCTTTTTCCTCATTCCCTAAAAAAATGTGTATGGTACTAAAGTAGGAAGATCGTGTTTATATTTGACTTCACAAATTCCTCAGGCTAAGTTGCTTTCTACTGGGGTGTAGCTGCAGACAAAAATTACAAGTAAGACTTGACTTAATGTTTGATAAGGAGGATTCTTCAGAGGCTGTTTCAGCATCACTAACCTCGCCCACTTCCATGCAGGAATGTGGTGAGCCCTTCAGTCTGCTTAAGAAAACGTGGCACGTGGATTCCCTCCCAGCCCCTCAAGAGCCTAGC
This sequence comes from Callithrix jacchus, assembly GCF_049354715.1. Taxonomy (NCBI): domain Eukaryota; kingdom Metazoa; phylum Chordata; class Mammalia; order Primates; family Cebidae; genus Callithrix; species Callithrix jacchus. The sequence continues at coordinate 39,617,777 of NC_133514.1, forward strand.
CCTTCATCTGCAGAAGTTTCTGCTGTCTCACTTAATTAGTAGAAACCTTTTTTTTGTCACACAGCCAGTCTGGAATAAAATTTCACCTGTCCCCACAGAATTCATATGTTTATTCACTAAACAGAGTGCAATGTGATTCAGCAGTGAAGTCCTCTTCTCACGGAGCTAACATGGAGGGAGAACCTGTTAAGGGTTAAGTGAAGTATCTATGTCAGCTCGTGTGAAGCACTGTGGAGAAAAATAAAGCAGGGCAAGAGAGAATAGGGAATATGGGGTGGGGATAGGGAAGGCCCAAAGAGGAGTTAGGAGGAGCATTCATGATTAGGTGATTTGAATAGAACCCTGAAGGCAGATTGAGGGAGCAGGCCTTGGAGGTTCCTGAAGTAGGAACCTTTCCAGCAGAAGGAGTGGCATCTGCAAAGGTCTGACAGCACCACCCTGCTGCAGGTGAGGCCTTAAGGTGGAGAGTTCATTGTACCGTTTGAGAATCAGCCCGGAGGTCACTGTGGACTGACTACTCAGAGAGCAGGAGGAGCTGAAGTCAGTGTGGTCAGAGGAGGTCCAGATGATGCTGCTGCTGCAGTGAGGATTTGGTTTTCTTTCTGAGGAGGGTGGAAAATCACTGGAAGGTGTATGAATTTCCAAGGACTGCTATACCAAAGTAACTGAGTGGCTTACAACAACAGAAATTTATTCTCTCACAGTACTGGATAATTGAAATCAGAACTAGAAGTCTGAAGTCAAGAAGATGGTGGGACCTTGCTCCCTCTGAAGGCTCCAGGAAGAGTCGGTTCTCACCTCTTCTGGCCTCTGCTGGGTGTCTGTAATCCTTAATGTTCTTTGACTTGTGGCAGCAGAGCTCTGGTCTCTGCCTCATCACATGGCCATCTTCTCCCTTTGTATCTGTCTTCCCACGCCCTTCCTGTAAGAACACCAGTTCTTGAAGTTAGGGCCCACCCTAATCCAGTTTGACCTTGTGGTAACTTGGTAACATTTTCAAAGATACTATTTTTTTTTTGAGACGGAGTTTCACTTTTGTTACCCAGGCTGGAGTGCAATGGCACGATTCCGCAACCTCCGCCTCCTGGGTTCAGGCAATTCTCCTGCCTCAGCCTCCTGAGTAGCTGGGATTACAGGCACGCGTCACCATGCCCAGCTAATTTTTTGTATCTTTAGTAGAGACGGGGTTTCACCATTTTGACCAGGATGGTCTCGATAAGGTCACATTCACAGATACTAGGAGTTGGGACTTTAACATATTGTTTTGAGAGACTCCCGTAACAGAGGGCTTTGAGCAGAGGGACTGTGCTTTGACAACTTTTGCAAAAGGCTCCCTGGCTGCTGTATGGAAAAGGGACTCTAGGATGGAGGTCCTTTTTATGTGGTTTCTCTGTTCCAGTATCTGACAGTCACCCTGAAGTGGCAGAGCCAGCTTTCAGTTATCTAGCTACCTAAATTTTGCACTGAATGTGACTTTCTCCTCTCCCCAGTAAGTATGTTTATTGCTTAGCAACTTCTTCATAGGTTGCCTAGGGAAGTCAAGTTACTGTGGGAATAGACTGGATGATGGAGCTGGAATTACTGGTAACATGACATCAGCAAAAAGCTGATTTGGTTTTGCTTTAAATTGAGAGCTTCATGCTGTGCTTACCCCACTGTGAATTCAACAATGCCCTCAACTTGCCCTAGGTTGCATTTTGCCATTGTTTTAGGCAGGGATGACAGGGGAATAGGCAAGTTTATATGCTGGAGAATTTGTGTGTGACATGTAGCTGTGTAGCACTCTCAGTGATGAAGATACCACTTGTTCCTTATAGCTTCCCTTTTCTTCTGTAAAGATTGGCAGATCAGATGGGAGATTTTAAAGCTTGAAAGAACTATTTGGTGGCCTTCCCATCAAATTTAAATAAAGCTCCTAAGACACATGTTAAGGAGCTGTTTGAAAGCCTTTTTGAATTGCTGTCAGCTTGGGCGGCCCTTCCTTATCGTTTTGTCAGCTGCTAGACTGATTCATCCTGCCAGATTCTTTGCCAGTTGAATAGAGGCCTGGATGACCTGGGCCCCCAAAGCCACAGAGACCCTATTGTTTGGTCCTTCCTGTATCAGTGACTCTCACACTCTTTTTCATTCTCTCTAAAAGGAAAGCTTTTAAATGTTTATGGATCAGGAAAGCTCTGTGGGGTAGTTCATGAATGCAGACTGTAATTGTGGGGGTGGAGGAGTGTCCAGTCCAGGAAACAACCCTGCATATTATGAAGGCTTTCAGTTTAGGATCTTTAAACAATAGGATGACTGCTCATCAGCCTGGTTGTACTCTGACTTCCAGGGTCCTTGTGTGCAACATCTAGAGCTAGTCCAGAGTACTGCTGATGACCTTGTAACACACAGACAGTAAGTGTGCAAAGACAGCCAGAGCACAGGTCTGATTGGGGGAACTCCAGTGGGCAGAAGGCCCTTCAGAGTCATTTCATATTGAAGTTTTAATTTCTGGGACTGGATAAGTTCCCTTTCTTCCAAAATTATTGATCGTTTTGTTCCTCATAGTCTTTCATATTTCTGTGGTTCTAAGACGTGGTTGGACAGCAATTATAAATTATGTAAGACTTAATCATTCTAGAGGAAAGATTTATGAGGAGTTAGGCAGTCAAGAGTTAGAGCTGAAATATGCAAAGATTCTGACTTCCTGGTATATAATGACCCTCAAATGTGTGGGCTATGTTTACCATACCCAGGGCTCCAATGCTCACTTCTGTATAATGATTTCAACTCAGGAAAACATCTAACACTATTTTGAAATGACTTTTCTTATATTGAAACTACCTTAAGAACTTGCAGTATCTAAACTCTATAATGACTCTTCCTAAGAGTTGTATGCCTGGAGTTAAGTGGTGGATAAAGTTGTAGATTTTTTTTTTATTTTTGAATTCACATATAGAAGCTGCTTTTAGGCTTCCTGGTAAAATAAAACTCTAGCCAAAGAGATTTCCTGAAAATAACCAGACTGGCAGCTGTAAAGCTTGGGCTGGTCTGTATTTGTTGTCTGTTTTCTCCCACAAAAGATGTTAAACATTGCTGCTATTGTATTGTTTTTACTTTTTGCTGGGAAGTATATTGGTGAAGAAACATCCCCTAGGAATGGACTTTTGAGGGTACAATCTCAAGTTCATCCTCCGTTTTGTTGTTTGAGACAGGATCTCTGTCTAGACTGGAGTGCAGTGGCATGATCATAGCTCACTGCAGCTGCCAACTCCTGGGCTCAAGTGATCCTCCTGCCTCAGGCTCCTGAGTACCTGGGGCCATAGTCACACACTACCTGCCTGTCTAACTTTTTAATTTTTTGTAGAGACAGGGTCTCACCATGTTGCCTAGGCTGATCTCAAACTCCTGGCCTAGAGGGATTCTCCCTCCTTAGCCTCCCAAAGTCCTGGGATTACAGGCGTGAGCTACCATGCCTGGCTTGTGTGTGTGTGTGTGTTTTATGGAGGACTTAGTGGCTGTGGCTTTGTGTAGCTGTTTTAGTCACAAAAACTACAGTGGGTACATTCTGCCCCTTAAGTTTCTCCTTCACCAACATAGCCCTCCTTCCTCAAGCACACATACCTTTATCTACAGATTGTTACCTCTCTTTGAGAAAGAGAATCTTAATTGGTGCAGAAGCTATCCATCACCCTTGGAACAACTTGTTATACCTCTCCAGTTTGATGTGTTAATTAAATGCCTAAGAATTTCAAAGACATACTGTAGTTCTCTGGAATTTTCCCCAGAATAGAAGAAAGAGATAAATGGAATCTATAAATAGATATTTACTGCCTCAGGCCTGTGGGGGAATGCCAAGTTGTTTGTTGACACAGTTTTGGTAGTCTTGATCAGAATCAGCAAACTGGGCTCATAGGCCAAACCCTTCCTGCCCCATTTTTTTGCATGGCTCTCGAGCAGAAGATGGTTTAATGGTGATGTGTGAAAACTGTGAAATTCAAATTTCAGGCCCCATAAAGTTTAATATATATAAATATATATGTATAAAATTTGGTAGATACAGGGTCTTGCTATGTTGCCCAGGCTGGTCTTGAACTCCAGGGCTCAAGTAAGTGATTCCCCTACCTCAGCCTCTCAAAATGCTGGGATCTCAGGTTTCAGCCACTGCTTTCATCCCCATAAATAAGGTTTTATTGGAATACAGCCATTCTCATTCAGGTATTGTGTATGTCTGCTTTTGCTCCACAGTAACTGGGTTGAGTACTTGGAACAGAGACCAAATGTCGGCAAAAGGCTAACATATTTACTGTATTGTACAGAAAAGAAATTGTCAACCTGTATCTATACTTATGACAATTTCAGTAAAAATACAAAGTTTAAGTAATTTGGGATGATGACTTTAAAAGTAAAAAGGTAGCAAGGTTATAGTTGCTGAACAAATGAACTGTGGGCATGAGGTGCCTAGGCCTGCATGTTCAAGGAAGGCCCAGGGAGAGCCTGATGTGGCCTGGCTATTTATCATCTTTGCAAAAGTGAAGTGATATAATTGGTCTGTCAATGAACTTGATTTTCAATTGACTCAAAGATCTAAGAAGGAATAAAAATTATTTAAAGCTGGATGTGGTGGCTCATGCCTGTAATCCCAGCACTTTGGGAGGCCAGAGCGGGTGGATCACCTGTGGTCAGGAGTTTAAGACCAGCCTGGCCAACATGGTGAAACCCTGTGTCTACTAAAAATACAAAAATTAGCCAGGCGTGGTGGCGGGCACCTGTAATCCCAGCTACTCAGGAGGCTGAGGCAGGAGAATTGCTTAAACCCAGGAGGCAGAGGTTGTAGTGAGCTGAGATGGCACCATTGTACTCCAGCCTGGGCAACAAGAGTGAAACTCCGTCTCAAAAAAAAAAAAAAAAAAATTTAAAAAGGAACTTAGGGAAGAATGGGGAGATTTTTGGAATCATTTAATAGAAGTACAAATACATAGACTTTTAACTTTTGCCCATTAAATTTTTTTTAACATTTTATTTTGTTAAATTAAAAAAAAAATAGTGATGGGGTTTCACTATGTTGCCCAGGCTGATCTCAAACTCCTGGGCGCAAGTGATCCTCCCACCTTGGCCTCCCAAAGTGTTGGGGTTACAGGCATGAGCCAACCATACTCAATTCATTAAATGTCTTTAATGTAACTTTGGTTGTGTGATAATTTGTAAGTTGACTGTGCAGATCTCTTAAAAGGTTGGTATGGTGTATTTTTAGAATGTTTTAGAGAGAGAGAAAGTGTGTGTGAGAGAGAGAGAGATACAGAAAACACAGAACGGAAACCTTGTTAAAATCTGAGCCTTTGATGTTTTATTCTAAGGCTAAGGCTTTGGGTTATATGTTTAATCAAATACTATGTGAAAATGTTTCATTAGGTACACATTGAAGTGTTCCATTCAAGTCTACAGGTATATCCTCTCAGGGATTTAGTTTAACAACCTTTCCCTGCCCCTGACAAGGGAATGCTTTATTGGTTTCCTAGAAATGACTAATTAGGACCCTACATATTACCTAGTCTATCACTCCAAACCGTGTGCTCCTTCAACAGCATCCCAGGCTAATGCTTTTAATTTAATTTTAATTTTTTAATGTTTTGCTATGATTGGCTCTTTCACAGTTTGATTTTTTTGTATTATATAATTCCATTTTAAGGTGTTTAAAGCTGGAAAATCTTAGCTGCATGATATAGTTACTTTTTTTAAATATATTTTTAGCCCTGAAGTTGGAGATTCCAACCAGCTAATAAATGGGATCAGAGTCATGTGGTTTTTTTGTTGCTCTATCAAAATGTGAACATGCCACTAGGAAGCACCTCTGCTTCTATGTGCTGCCTTACCCGAGGGAATGTCTTCTTAGGGAAAAATGTATAGTTTTTCCAGCAGAAACTTGTGAGAGTGCAGAACCACAGAGGACCAACAGTGTCTGAATAAAATCTCCAGGGCAGGGGAGCAAAGTCTGCCTGTGGAAAGGAAAGATTTTAGTAACTCTCAAGTCACAATTTTTCTTTTAAGATGAGTGATAAAATCAAAACCTGCCACTCCCCCATTTTGGGCTTACCCAAGCATTGAATAAAGCATTATAACTTGCTTTGGTACTTTCTAGTGGCAGAGACACTTTTTACCTGTGTATGTGTTTTGGGAGCGGGCAATCCTTCTAAATGCTGCCATGTAATGCCCCACCTACAAAACGGATGTGGTCTAAAGCCATTTAAACATTTAAATAGCAGTTGTACCATCTTTTTCAGGTGACCAGTTATACTGCCCAGAGGAAGCCTTGGGGTGTGTAAACGATTTTGTCACAATCTCCTAAATCCAGAGTAGTTATGGGAGATCATAGTTTATCCACCCAAAATAGTCTTCTCAGTGGAGATTTGATAAACAAGCATTGCTAAATTGCTTGGTGACTATTAAAGCCGGGCTTAGAAAGGCTTTGCTGCTTGTCAGTTCAGAATCTCACCATCACCTTTCCATGTACATGACCTAATTTTATGAGTTCACACAAACATGATCACATCTCCAGAGTTTAGATAGATGGTGGCCAAACTCACAAGGGAAGATAATAATGGCATGGAGTATTTTATTAATTCACAGATGAAAAATGTATCTTGATGTTTCTGCTTGGCAGATGCAGATACTCTCTTAGCCAGTCAAGGTACCTTCTTTTTTATATCATTGCTGGAAATATGACAATAAATGATTGATCTACAGCTTTCCCATTACAAGATTCACCAACTATCTGTTTCCGCCATGTTTATTTATTGGATGTGTTGGAAGCAAGTAATCTTTGCTTGCAACATCTTATTTGATTTTTATAACTATGATTCTGTGAATCATGATTATGAATCATAAGTTATTTCCATTTCACAGATTGGGAAATTGAGGACAGAGCCTTTACTGCTAGTAGTGGACTTGGGTTTTGAATTCAGCTTTTAAGATTGCAGATCAGGAGCTCTTTTGAATATATTTTAGAAGTTTTCTCTCCAGGGAATTTGTGTAGCCTCTCTCTTGTTCTCTAAAGAGAAGACATATCAAGAGGAAATAAAGATTCTTAAGATGTTGCCAGAGCAGGGTGTGTGATGGGGAAAAATGTCTTCTTACGTATCCTGTTAAGTGATAGTAGTTTTGAAAAATCAGGAAGTACATCTTCCACATGTGTGAATTTGGCACATATTATTCTGAAGTATGAAATGTATTTTAGGAAGTTGAAACATCAGAAGTTAGGAAGCCTACAGCACGATTTAGTTATAGATTAATCATCAAGTGAAAATCATCACTGGGTAAGTAGTGCAGTGGAATTGAAAATGTTTTGCCTCCTCAAGGCCTAGCTTCAGCTCATCAGTGAAAAATAAAGAAGGAGTGGACAAATTCAGTGCCGGTGTTTGCATTCAGTCTCCACCTGAGTCATGCATGGGTGAGAAGAGGCAGGTGTGTGGAGGTGTTTGCAGCTGCCTGGGACTCAGTGCCTATTTTGTGGTAGATAAAGGAGTTTTTAAGAGGCCTTTATTGATGACCTCTGGCTACATAACAGATTACTCCAAAACTGAAAACAATGAACATCTCATATAGTCTTTGTAGTTGGGAAATTTGGGAGCTGGGTGGTGTGGCTCAGGTCACTTGTGAGAATGCTGTCAAGATGTCTGCTGGGACTGCAGTTGTTTAAAGACTTGACTGAGGCTGGAAGATCCTCTCCTAAGGCAACTCACTCATTCACCTGGGCTGTGAGTGCTGGCTGTTGGTGGGAGGCTGCAGTCCTTACCATGTGGACTACTGTTAGGTTGCTTGAGTGTCCTGACAGCATGGCAGCTGGCTTCCCTGGGGTGAATGATCCAAGAGCAAGAAAGATAGAAGCTGTGGTATCTTCTGTGACTTAGCCTCAAAAGTCACACTTATTTCCACAGTATCCTTTTGCTTATACAGGTCAGTCCAAGAGCAAGGAGGTGAGACTTATTAGGACTATCTCCTGAAGGCTGGCTACCACAAGGCCCTTTTCTACATTTTGAAAAAGTTGCATGAAAGGATAAACAAGGTTATACATTCTTAGATGGCAAAGCTTTTCCCATTGCTTTCTTCCTTTGGAGTCTCTTCACTGCCCTCCCAACCCCACTCCTTCCTGCTGCCCTCCTCCTTAAACGGGAGCAGAATTGGCCAAAGAAATGCTATAGCTGCCTATTGGCTTGTGGTCCTGCCATCAATGTGTCTCATGCACCCAGCATGCTGGCTGCGGTTGCTCTGTCTGGAGCCCCTCTCTTGCTGAACATTCCTCCCTCTTCTTCCTTATCCAGCATCAGCTTCTCAGCTCCGTGTGGGTGGTTGCTACTTTGTGAGAGAGGCAGTTGGTATTTTGAATTTTCCAGTAATTATTTCTGAAGAGATGCACATTATGGTTGTTTGGCAGCAGCAGATTGAAGTTACACAATCCCAGATCTCTGCACAGGAGCCCCATCTGTTAGCACGTGCTCTTTCCCCCTTTGCTTTTCCTGCCAGAATAGCTTGGGGATGGAGGAGAAGTTTTGTTGGGAGGGCCTTCCATGATTTCTGTCTGTGGAAGGGGATTTCTACTCTGTTTAAAATATAACCTCAAACAAATCCAGATGGTTCCAGAACCCATGGGCATCTCATGAGTGAGAAGAGAAGACACATTCATTGCTGGACTTGACTTCTCTGGAGGAGGCTTTGGCTTCCTGGTGGGTGGACACTTCCTTATAACTGAGTCCCATCCTCTTACCTTATAATCTTGGCCTTCAGAGATACAGTTTGGGTCTCTTTTTATTTTTCTCCTCCTCCTCCTCCTCCTCCTCCTCCTCCTCCCGCTCCTCCTCCTCCCCCCCTCCCCCGACTCCTCATTGCTCTGTTGCCCAGTCTGGAGTGCAGTGGTGCAATCATAGCTCACTGCAGCCTCAACTCCCAAGCTCAAGTGATCCTCCTGACTCAGCCTCCTGAGTAGCTGGGACTATAGGCATGTACCACTACATCCAGCTTGTGTCTCTTTTTAAATAAAATAGCATAAAGTACTGTTTTGGAAAGTTGAAGTACTTTCTTCATCATTACTACAAGCTTTTTTCATTTAGCAAGTGGTTTTCCAGATTATTCTTTACCTATAAACTCTTAAGTTTTAGGGGTAGCCTCTCTCAGGATTTAGAAGCTTAACTCAGGAGAACAGCAGTGCAGTTGGTGCCCTGTCTCTTACAAAAAGCAATGAAATTTGCCCTCCCTTAGCTTCTGGGTAATGTTTCTGTTTGGTGTTTTTTTGAAGGTTAGGAAGGAAGGGGTTTAAACAGGTAGTTGTCTGGGTTCTATCAGAGGCTATGCGTGTGTGTGTGTGTGTGTGTGTGTGTGTATGTGTGTGTTTCTGCTTTGGTTGGTGAGACTTTTTTTTTTTGAGACGAATCTCACTCTGTAACTCAGGCTGAAGTGCAGTGGCATGATCTCGGCTCACTGCAACCTCCGCCTCCTGGATTCAAGAGATTCTCCTGCCTCAGCCTCCCAAGTAGCTGAAACTACAGTCACATATCACCATGCCCAGCTAATTTTTTGTATTTTTAGTAGTGATGCAGTTGCACTGTGTTAGCCAGGATGGTCTTTGATCTCTTGACCTTGTGATACACCTGCCTCAGCCTCCCAAAGTGCTGGGATTACAGGTGTGAGCCACCATGCCTGGCCGAGACATCTTAAAACGGTGATGTACCTAAGAGGATGGTGTGCGTTGATTCACCCACCCCACCCCTCTCCCATGCTTCTGGGGAGCCTGGGCCCCAGTGGTTGTTGGGGAAATGTGAGCTATGCAGCCCATACCCTTAGATTCTACTCTGCATTCCTGGAAAAGGACCTATTATATGGTTGTTCCAACCCTGGACAGGAAACTGTGTCTACTTCTCCATTTTAAGGCTGATGACTAAGTGGCTGAGAATGTATACATATAAAATACATTTCAACATTGGAGGAATTAGAGGGACTGGGAACCCAAAGACATGAAACTGGGGGGAAAAAAAACTCTCAAATTTTGGACTCTTTCCTAAATGCTAGTATACACCTGATTAACAGTCTCTTCAGGGCAGACCACTTGAGCAGAAAGGTTTGGTGCCAGAATGATGCTTGTTTCCCTCCTGAAGCTCTTGATTCAGCTTAGGGGAAGAGGGCTGGGAGGGTAAGACCAAGGCGTGGAAAGGAGGACTGGGGCCTTCAGGGCAAAGGGCCAAGAGAAGAGCTGTGCCAAGCTGCTCCCCAGCTGTTAGCATAGAGCTGAACCACAGCATCACTGAACAACAATTAGATAGGCTTTGTCGGTATGCAGCAGATCATCAGGTGAGGAGGGGTCCTCTGTGTATCAGATGCTTGCCTTACAGTGAGCACTGATTGTGCATCAACTCTGGTTTGGGTGCTCAGTTTCTGCTTCCAGGGATACAAAAAGTAAGGCCCCTGTGGGGCTTCAACTCTGGAGTTGAAGTCAACTCTTCAACCCTGTCCTGTATCCCAGACCTCTTGGCTTCCTTGGCTTCCCAAGAAGTTTAGCAGCAAAAGATAGGGAATTTGTGAGGGAGAAAATTCTCCCACAAATCTGGAAGTCAAGTGTTAAAAGGAAAAAGTCAAATGTTAAAAATTAGAATTCAAAAAACCCCCCTGCCCACAAAGCGAAAAAAGCCTTTTGGGCTTGACAATTATCATAACTCTAGGATGCTTCATATACCATACTTTTAGCTATATGTTGTGGAAGAGAGGGGTGATGTCATTTTTTCACCTCTTTCCGTAAATAGAATTTATGTAGCACATGCGGGCTTCCTCAAGAGAAATTTAAAACCCCAAATTGATCGGATGGTGAGACCTACCACCTCTCTCAAGCATGTGTCTCTCCAAGTGACACACATAAGAGACTATTTAAAGCATGTACTGTGGCTGTGTATGCTGGCTCACTTCTGTAATCCCAGCACTTTGGGAAACCAGGGTGGGAGGTTTGCTTGAGACCAGCCTGAGCAACAAAATGAGATCCTGAATGTACCAAAAAAAAAATGAGGGCATGGTGGCATGTGCCTTTAGTCCCAGCTGCTCAGGAGGCTAAGGTGGGAGGATCACTTGAGCCTGGGAGATTGAGGCTGCAATGAGGCATAATCACCCCACTAATTGCCCCACTGTACTCCAACCTGGACAATAGAGCAAGACTTTGTCTCAAAGAAAAAAAAAGAAATCTTAATCTGTGTGGTATAGTTGAACATTTTATTAGAAATTACAGGACATTCCTCCTGCTCCATTTCCCTTGGGCCTAAGCCTCCGTGTTCTTTTTTAAAAAATAGTTTCATTGAGATATAGTTTATCTGCCATACAATGTACCATTTAAAAGTTGTACAGTAGTTTTTAGTTTACCAACAGAGTTGTACAACTGTCACTTCAATCTAATTGTTAGAACATTTTATCACCCCCAAAGGAAATCCTATACCCATTAGCAGTCACACTCCATTCCTCCTCCTTCCCACCTCCCAGTCCTAGGCAACTGTTGATCTAGTTTGTGTCTTGACAGATTTGTTTATCTGAACATTTCATGTAAGTGGAATAGGAGAATATGTAGTCTTGTATGACTGAGTCAGTTCACTAACCATAATGTTTTCAAGGTTCAGCTATGTTGTAGCAACTATGAGGACTTTATTCCTTTTTCATTGCTGAACAATACTCCATTTTATTGATATACCATATTTTATTTACCTGTTTATCAGTTGACGGACATTTGGGTTATTTCCACTTTTGGCTATGATGAATAATGCTGCTATGAACACTTACATTCATTTCTTGGGTATATACCTAGGAGTAGAATTGCTAGGTCGTATGGCAACTTTATGTCAAACATTTTCACAAACTGCCAAACTATTTCAAAGTAGCTGCACCATTTTACATTTCTGCCAGTAGTATTTAAGGGTTTCAATTTCTCCACATCCTCTCCAACATTTCTTATTGTCAGCCTGTTTAGTTATAGCCATCCCAGTAGGTGTGAAGTAGTTTTGATTTGCATGTGGTTTTCATTTGCATTTCCCTAATGGTTAATGATATTGAGCATCTTTTCATGTAGCTATTGGGTATTTGTATATATTGGGTTTTCTTAGGTTTTGTTTTTGTTTTTGTTTGAGATGGAGTCTTGCTTTGTTGCCCAGGCTAGCATGCAGTGGTGTGATCTCAACTCTGCATCTTCCACTCCTGGGTTCAAGCAATTCTCCTTCAGCAGCCTCCTGAGTAGCTGGGATTACAGGTGTATACCACCATGCCTGGCTAATTTTTTTGTATTTTTTCAGTAGAGATGGGGTTTCACCATGTTGGCCAGGCTGTTCTCGAACTCCTGATCTTGAGATCCTCTTGCCTTAGCCTCCCAAAGTGCTGGGACCACAGGTGTGAGCCACCACACCCAGCCTGTATATATTCTTTAGAGAAATGTCTATTCAGATTATTTCTCCACTTTTTAATTAGGTTCTTTATCTTTTTTTAATCACTAAGTTATGTATTCTAGATGCAAATTCCTTTTTAGATATGTGACTATAAATTTTTCTTCCATTGTCTTTTCTCTCTCTTTTTTTTTTTTTTTTTTTTTTGAGACAGAGTCTTGCTCTGTTGCTGGGCTGGAGTACAGTGGTTCAGTCTTGGCTCACTGCAGCCTCTGCCTCCTGGTTCAAGTGATTCTCTTGCCTCAGCCTCCCGAGTATCTGAGACCTATAGGTGCATGCTACCATGCCCAGCTAATTTGTTGTATTTTTTTTTTTTTAGTAGAGATGAGATTTCATCATGTTGGCCAGGATGTCATTTCCTGATATCATTTGAAGTGCAAAAGTTTTTAATTTTGGTAACATGCAGTTTACTTGTTTTGTCTCTCGTTCCTTTAATGTCATGTCTAAGAAAATTTTGCCTAACAATCACAAAGATTTATTCTTCTGTTTTAACAGTTTTATAGTGTGAGCTTTTACATTTAGATCTGTGATCCATTTTGAGTTAGTTTCTGCATGTGGTGTAAGGGAGTAGCCCAGCTTCATTCTTTTGCATGTGGATATCCAGTTGTCCCAGCACCATTTGTCAAAAAGATAATTCTTTTCCCCATTCAATTAACTTTGCACCCTTGTAAAAAATCAGTTGGCCATAGGTACAAGGATTGATTTCTGAACTCTCAATTTTGTTTCTCTGATATGTATGTCTCAATATGCTGGTACTACACTGTCTTGATTACTATAGCTTTGTAGTAAATTTTGAAATCAAGAAGTATGAGGCCTCCAAATTTGACTATTTTTTCAAGATTGTTTTAGCTATTCTGAGTCCATTGCATTTCTGTATGAATTTTAGAATCAGTTTGTTAATTTTTGCAAAGAAGGCAGCTGGGATTTTGATATTGATTGTGTTTAATCTGTAAAAAAATTTGGGAAGTATTGCCATTTTAACTTTAAATCTTCCAATCCATGAACATGGGATATCTTTCATTTATTTAAGTCTTCAATTGCTTCAAACAGTGTTGTTGTTGCTGTTGTTTGTTTGTTTTTTGAGATGGAATCTCCCTCTTTCACTCAGGCTGGTGTGCAGTGGTGTGATCTCCGCTCACTGCAACCTCTGCCTCTCGGGTTCAAGCGGTTCTCCTGCCTCAGCCTCCAGAGTAGCTGGGACTGCAGGCGCACACCACCATGCCTGGCTAATTTTTTGTATTTTTTTTAGTAGAGACAGGGTTTCACCATGTTAGGATGGTCTCAATCTTTTGACCTTGTGATCTGCCTGCCTTTGCCTCCCAAAGTCCTGGGATTACAGGCATGAGCCACTGTACCCAGCCAAAACAATGTTTTTGTTGTTGTTGTTTGTTTGTTTTTTTGTTTTTTGAGACATGGTCTTGCTCTGTCGCCCAGCCTGAATTGCACTGGTGTGATCATGGCTCATTGCAGCCTCAGTGGCTCACTGTAGCCTCAGCCTCCCAGGCTTAGGCCATCCTCCTGCCTCAGCCTCCCTAGTATCTGGAACCACAGACTTGTGCCACCATATCCAGGTGATTTTTAAATTATTTGTAGAGACAGGGTCTATGTTGCCCAGGCTGGTTTCGAACTCCTGAGCTTAAGTGATCCTCCTATCTCTGCTACTCCCAAAGTGCCAGGATTACAGGCATGAGCCATTGCTCCTGGCCCTGTAGTTTTTATAGTATAAGTTGTCTCAGTCTGTTTTGCATTGCTGTAAAGCAGGGATCCCCAACCCTTGGGCCTATTACGAATGGGCCACACAACAGGAGGTGAGCATCAGGGTGAGTGAGCATTACTCCCTGAGCTCCACCTCCTGTCAGATCAGTGGTGGCGTTAGAGTGGGAACCCTGTTGTGAAGCGTACATGCCAGGGGTCTAAGTTTGCACTCCTTATGAGAATCTAATCCCTGATGTTTCATTTGGAATGAAACAGTTTCATTCCAAAACCATATCCCTACCTCCCATCTTCCCAATCCATGGAAAAATTGTCTTCTGTGAAACCAGTCCCTGGTGCCAAAAAGGTTGGAGACCGCTGCTGTAAGGGAATACCTGAGGCTGGGTAATTTATAAAGAAAAGAGGTTTATTTGGCTCACAGTTCTACAGGCTGTAGAAGAAACATGCCACAGGCATCTGTTTCTGGTGAGGGCATCAGGGAGCTTCCAGTTCTGGCAGAAGGCAAAAGGTGTGTCACATGGTGAGAGAGGAGAAGGAGAAAGAAAGAGAGAAGGAGGCACTGGGCTCTTTGATAATCAGACCTGGGAAGAACTAATAGAATGAGAACTCACTTATTACCTTCAGGACAAGAATAAGCCATTCATGACGGATCCACCCCAATGACCCAGACATCACCCACTAGGCCTTAAAGTGCAACACTGGGAATCAAATTTTAACATGAGATTTGGAGGGGACAAATATCCAAACTATATCAATGTCTTATATTTCTTTTGTTAAATTATTTCCCAAATATTTTCTTTTTTGATACGGTCATAAATGGAATTGTTTTCTTAAAATTTTTTGGGGGGAATTTTCATTGCAAGTGTATAGAAATACAATTGATTTTTACACATTGATCATACATCCTACAGCCTTGTTGGTTTCATTTAGTTTTTTGGTGGATTCCTTAGGACTTTCTATATACGAGATTTTGTCATCTGCAAATAGAGATAGTTTTACTTCCTTTCCAATAGAGATGCCTTTTATTTCTTTTCTTGCTAATTACCTTGGTTAGAACTTCTAGAACAATTTTGAGGAGAAGTCACAAGAGCTGACATTTTTGTCTTGTTTTTGACATTAGAGTGAGAGCATTCAGTCTTCTATCTTTAAATGTGAACATCAGCTGTGGGTTTTTCATAAATGCCCTTTATTAAGTTGAGGAGGTTCCTTTCTAGTCCTAGTTTGTTTAGTGTTTTTATCATAAAAGGTTGTTGGATTTTGTCAAATGCTTTTTCTGTGTATATTGACATCATGTGAGTTTTGTCCTCTGTTCTGTTGATTGTTGTATATTACATTAATGGATTTTCAGATATTAAAGCAATCTTGCATTCCTGGGATAAATCCTGCTTGTTTGTGGTGTGTAATCCTTTTTAGGTGTTGCTGGATTTCATTTACTAGTATTTTGTTGAGGATTTTTCATCTGTATTCAGTAGGAGATACTGGTCTGTAGTTTTTTTCTCCGTGTGATGCCTTTGTTTGGCTTCGGCACCAGGGTAATATTGGCGTGATGGAATGAGTTGGAAAGTGCTTCTTCCCTCAGTATGTTTTTGGAAGAGTTTACGAACAATTAATATTAATTTTTTAAATATTTGGTAGAATTCACCAGCATGGTCCAGGTCTTTTCTTTGGGGGAAGTTTTAAACTTACCAGCTTAATCTCTCTGCCTATTTTAGATCCATTCACATTTTCTGTTTCCTCTTGAGTTGCTTTCATTAGTTTGTGAATTTCTTGGCATTTATGTATTTTATTGAAATTGCCTAATTTGTTAGCTTACTGTTACTCATAGTATCTTTTCTTATTTTTTAATGGAATTAATAATTTCTACTGTGCCTTTTTCCCAGGGTTGATTTGAGGATCAAGTTAGGTAATGTTTATAGAAGTGCTTTGAAGGCTGTATGAGTATTTTATTTGTTCTAAATTTTTAATTTAGAAAACATAATTTTTCTAGAACCAATTTTAGTTATTAAATTCCTTTGCATTTTTCACATTCACTGTCAAGAGTAGCCCAGAGTTTATCACTGTTGCAATTTTTTATTTTTCAGATGGGGCCTCACTCTTTTGCCCAGACTGCAATGCAGTGGCGCTATCGCAGCTTACTGTAGCCTCAGACCTCCTAGGCTCAAGTGATCCTCCTGCCTCAGCCTCCTGAATAGCTGGGACTGTAGGCAGATACCACTGCACTCAGATAATTTTTAATTTTTTTTTGTAGAATCAGGGCCTTCCTATGTTGATCAGGCTGGTCTCAAACTCCTGGGCCCAAGTGATCTCCCCGCCTTGGCCTCCCAACTGTCTACAGTTTATGAAGTTCAACATTTGTGATTTCTTTCTCTTTTGTGAGTTACACTTGAGGGTAGAGATTATTACCCTTGTTACCAAAGGAATATGAACTAAGATTGAGTTGAAAGGGCAATTAAAGTGATATTGGGACCTATCTGCCTATTTCTTGAGGGATAGAGAACATAGATCCTATACTATCAGGGTCAAAGGGCATCAGTACCCCATCAGGAAGTCATCTTTGGGCTCTGACCCATTTGTTCCTGGCTAGCACTGAGAGCAGCTGTTTCCTTTCTTCTCTGAGGAATCACTGAGCATGGCCCATTCTTTGGCTTCCTAACCTCTCATAGCCCATACCTTAGATGCATTATATTCATTCCTGCCTCTTCCCAGCTTGCTTCTAAGTCAATAATAAAGGTCCTTTAAAAATACAGATCAGCTGGATTTCAAAAATAAAGCATCATTTTTTTCTAGAGTTTTCTTCTTTTGCTGAATATGAAAACAAATTTAAAAAGGAAATAACTAATTGAGAAAGGGAAGCTGGTGACACAGGAAATGACTCCTTTAAAAGCAGAAGTCCAGGCACAGGGTTTTCTGTGCAAACGTCTTGTGGGCCCTAATGGTGATAGTCCTGTGAGGCAGTGGTAGGGCTTTCCTCCTGATTCAGTACTCAGCTAGTCTCAAGGGGCCTTGGGTGTAGCTTTTGCCTCCTTAATTGGATGCTGAATAGGCACCTTGCACTTATTTTGGGACTCAGTTGTGCCTGTGCCTAGCACATGGTATGCTGCTACTGATAAGGACCTGTGCTCGGTTGGTTGGCTAGATGGTGATCTGTGAAGATATTCTGTGATTCCAATTTAGGGCTTCAGGTCCTGACAAAGCTCCTGGTTTAAATGAATTGCAGAGTGCCAACGCTGAACATCTGGTCTGGATCTTTATTAGAATTTTTTAATACTGTGGCTTACAGTCAATTGCTTTTATGTTTGTAAAATTTCACCATTAATGCTGAGCCTTCCAAATTTGTGGCATCCTTTGCATGTCTTTTGTGTGGCCCTCCATGGCAGAGATGCACAGTTGGGGCTTGAATTCAGAAATCTAGGCCACTGCCAGTGTGTCTATTCGTTTGTTGTCAAAGGCTTACTTAATATGAGACATATTGCAACCTGGGCAGTTGTGTGAAGCTGTGGGGTCACCTCCACTAATGAGGACAGAGTAGAGCAGTGAGGGGATAATTTCATCTGTTTGAGATGCCTGGCCCCAGTGTGGTCATGTGGGTTCCCTGTCTGACTTCTGGGTGGTGCTCAGAAACATGGCCCTGGGGGTTTGTTCTAGAGACAAGCCGTGTGCTTCCCATTCTGGCTCCATGCTTGCCCTCAGTGGTGTGACAGCATAGAGCAATGTCCTTGACTCCATTCATGCCATCAGCAGGTAGCCTGGAGCCCTTCTTCCTTGGTTTATGGTCCACTTGGGTTTTCTTAAGTTCATCCTATGAATGAACAGAAATCAGATGAACGACAATAGCTCTAGAATTAATTAGTGGGCTCTCAAGCATGTTTGAGTCATGGCGTGTGTGTGTGTGTGTGTGTGTGTGTGTTTGTGGGCTCTCAAGCATGTTTGAGTCATGGCGTGTGTGTGTGTGTGTGTGTGTGTGTGTGTGTGTGTGTGTAACAGAAAGAGCATAAATTCCACCCCTCTGCCTTGGGAGGAGAAGCGGGGATGGGCTGGCTAGGTTGAGGATGGGAGTCCTGTGGTGAAATGGAGGCAGAGGATAAATGGGTAGAAGGGGACTTGGTTTTGGGTAAAAAGAGATTTTTGTGCTTAATAAGAAGGATTCTAGGCCTGTATTCTTGCTGCTCGATAGATTGTGTTTATGTTTATCAGTGGCTAACCTGTAGCGTGTGGAATATGCAGTATCTTTTCTATACTGGTTCTCTGATTCTCCAGCTCCAACTGGGTTTTCAACAAGTCAGTTCTATTCTGATACTTACTTCCTGGAGTTAGCCTCAGACTCCAGAGGTTTCAGAGCTCAATCTCGCAAAACTGCTCTCACTTCAGATGCCAATTGGAAGTCCCAGATTTCAGTCACTTACACTTCTGTCTGACTTGGCTACAAGTTTTGGGTTTTGTTTTTTTTTTTTTTGAGACGGAGTTTTGCTCTTGTTACTCAGGCTGGAGTGCAATGACGCAATCTCGGCTCACCGCAATCTCTGCCTCCTGGGTTCAGGCAATTCTCCTGTCTCAGCCTTCGGAGTAGCTGGGATTACAGGCATGTGCCACCATGCCCAGCTAATTTTTTTTTGTATTTTTAGTAGAGACGGGGTTTCACCATGTTGATCAGGATGGTCTCGATCTCTTGACCTCGTGATCCACCTGCCTTGGCCTCCCAAAGTGCTGGGATTACAGGTGTGAGCCACCGTGCCTGGCCTAAATTTTAGGGTTTTCATACCCTCACCCAGGTTTGATCATTCATTAGAATGATTCCAAGAACTCAGGAAAATAAGAATGTTTACTGGTTTATTATAAAGGATACAACTCAGAAACATGGAAGAGCTAGGTGTAAGGAGGGGTGTGTAGCTTCCACGCCCTCTCTGGGAGCGCCACCCTCCATGCACATCTAAGTGTTTGCCAACCCAGAAGCTCTCTGAAGCTCATAGTTCAAGAATTTTTATAACTTGGTCTCCAGCCCCCTTCCCCTCCCCAGAGATGGGAGGTGGGGAGGGTTGAAAATTCTCGTCTTCTAATCATGTGTTTGGTCTTTCTGGTGGCCAGCCCCCTTCATGAAGCCACTTGGATATGAGATATTATTTATGTGTTTTGAGGTCAGAAAGAGCCTCTGTGTGTGTGTGTGTGTGTGTGTGAGAATACAGGAGACTTGTTCAAATTTTGGCAGCTTTCTCAATTATCACATCAAATGTCTAGAAACCCATAAAAAGGGCTATCTGTCTAAAGGAGAGGAAGCGGTGGACAGATATAAAAGGAGTAGACAGATATAAAATATTTTGTGATAATATTTCCCCTCTTCTAAGACTTTCAAGTTTTTTCATAGATTTTAATTTTAACCCAGTCTATTTTCAGCATACCAGAGTGCAAACTTGAATGTTAAAGTGTTTCCCTCAATCCATAAAATTTTGCATTCCATGCCTTTAGAGAGTGAGGGAAGAACTCTTTTCTACGGAGGATAGTCTTTATCCTGAATAAGCATAAAAAGCATCTACTGTTTAAGAGCACCCGTGGGCGATTCACACAACCTTTTAGATTTAGAGAAGGCTGACTATTGAAAGGAAGAGTTTCATTAAGAGCAACAAATGGGCCAGGAGTGGAAATTTTGGTTTATTTTTGTATTTCCTCTGTGTTTGCTTTTAATTCATCTACTGATCTAATCTCTGTCTGTATTCACCAAGCCGCCAGGCAGTGTTGTGCTTGTCAGAATTAAACTCATTAAACTCATTCTAGGGAGAGAGCCTTTCAGTGCCTTGGAAGGGAAGAACGTTTTTAGGAAACACAGGATTTCTGTAAAAATGGAAAAGCGCATAAAGGTAGGTTAGTTACGTAACAGTGCTTTAAGATGAAAAGCAAGGCCTGACATTTGTGGCCCAAACTCTTCATTATGGGTGACTGGGACCTGGAGCCTACTGAGAATCTGGGTATATGACTTCTTACTAAAGTCACTTGTGGTGTGATACCTGAAGTTTAGATTCTTTCCTTTTTCTTTCTTTTCATTTCCCAGGGACTTGCTCTGTTGTCTAGGCTGGAGTGCAGTAGTGTGATCATAGATCACTGTAGCCTCTAACTCCTGGACTCAAATGGTCCTTCCAGCTCAGCCCCCTGAATAGCTGGGACTACAGGTGTGTGCCACTACATCTGGCTAATTTACTTTTATTTTTTGTAGAGATAGGATTTCACCATGTTGTCCAGGTTGGTCTTGAACTCCTGGGCTCAAGCAGTCTCCTTCCTCGGCCTCCCAAAGTGTTGGGATTACAGGTGTGAGCTGCTGGGCCTGGCCTAGTGTTTTAGGGCAGCACTAGGTCAGCTGGTACTGAGACACTTGCTGATTGATAGTGTAAATGCAAATAGAATCTTACCCAAACACACCTTTTCAAGTTATGTGGTTAGTTTGTTTTTCTCTTGTTTTCCATTCTCAGGGCTCCCCAAACTGGTTTAAGTAAAGGAGCAATCCTCTCCCACCCACTGCCTCTGCCTGTTTGGACCTTCTCTTGGTGATTGAAGATGCCAGACCCAGCCGAGGTCTGCAGTGACTGGGTGTAGGACTGGGCAAATTTATTTACCTGGCACCTGCCCTGAGCTGGCCAAGAAATGACTGGGCAGAGGTGTCTTCTGTGGAGTTCCTTCAGCCCTCTGCTCAGCCTGGGGACTGGAGTGGGGTGGTGTTTGTTTTCCTTCTCCATTCCACCATGGCAGGGTCATGCGTTTTATGATATAACAGATAAGGCTCCCTATCACTCATGCAAACTTTGCATAAATCTCTTGATTTATGCAGCTGCTTGACTGATGTAGGAACACAAGTACCAGTGAGAGGAGCATGTAGAGGTGAAGCCATCTCACACAGTACTACCCTTCCTAGGTATAGAGTGAGAAGATGACACAGCTGTTGACCCTCCTTAATTTGCAGTGTTTGGTGCCCAAGGACAGTTGCTGGGGCAGGGCTGGACCTAGAGCTTTTGTCTTGTGCTGAGATGTGCTCCATTTTTTTTTTTCTCCTTCTTCCCCAGCTCTTGGGCGGCTTCGCTACCATTGCTGATTGGTACACAGCCCTTTTCGAGAATCTCAGGTTTTCAGCTTGGTAAAAGCAGCTGGTGGAGATGATGGAGAAAGGAGGAAGGACCTGAAAGGAGTGGGTACATGTGGAGGAAGGAGGGAAGGCTCTGTTCTTGTCTTAAGGAAATTAGGGCAGAAATAGAAAGCTAGGAGAGAGTTATTCTCATAGACTCATTTCTTTGGGGGCTGTGGGATTGATGGTGAAGGAGTCTGGTAACAGAGAAGAAAAAAAACCCAAGAGGTGGATGAATGTGGAACTTGTTAGAAGGAGGGGAAAAGGGCTTCTCAGCTCCTGACAGCCGAGCATTGGTAGCGCTTTACTTCCCTTCCCTTTAATCACTAGGTTATCTGGAAGCTGTAGGGAAAGAACACATAGCCATGGATATTCTGGCCCTGGGATCCTGTGAGGAGAATGGTAGTAAATGTTTGGGAGTCCATGACAAAAAGAGGGGAAGAGAAATTATATAACTGTAAAAAAACTTTTAAAAGCTAGGATCAACTTCCAACACTACATACGAAAGCAGAACTTCTATTCCCATTGCCCAGATAAAGGAATATTAAGATTTTGCCATACTTGCTTCCCTATCCTCTTTTTTTTTCTTTTTGTTACTTAGATATTTTTAAAAGCAAATTGTAGATATCATGTCATGATACCACATATGATCATGTCATTATACCTATGATGTTATTATCAATAATATACTCTTAATTTAAAAAGATATTTAAAATTTAGGCTTTATCTGAGTTTTTTTTTTTTCTTTTGGGTAAACTTGTTTTTTAAATAAACTTTTGGCTAAGTGCAGTGGCTTACACCTGTAATCTTAGCATTTTGGGAGGCCAAGGCAGAAAGATCAGTTGAGGCCAGGAGTTTGAGACCAGCCTGGACAACATAATATGACCCTGTTTCTGAAACAATTTTTTTAAAAAAAACTTAGCTGTGCATGCTGGCCGTGTGCCTTTAGTCTCAGTTTCTCAGGAGCCTGAGACAGGAGGATTGTTTGAGCCTAGGAGGTTGAGGCTGCAGTTGCCTATGATTGCCTCGTAGCACTCTAGCCTGGATGACAGAGCAAGACCCTGACTCCAATAAATAAATAAGTATTTAAAACTTAAAATTTTTAAAATTAGGATTTAAAGTATGTTAAAGCTCAAAGATGAAACATAGAATGGATATCACTTATTAATATGTAGTATTCAGTGTGAATTCTGATGATCACATCTATTTCCATGGCTTTGGTGATGTCAAATATTAGTCCCATCCTAGATCTCTTCTCTGAGTGTGCTATCTATTCAACATCTCTGCTTCAAAATTCCAAAACAGGCCAGACATGGTGGCTCACACCTGTAATACCAGGCCTCTAGGAGACTGAGGTGGGAGGATGCTGTGGGCCTAGGAGTTTGAGACCAGCCGAGACAATATAGTGCAACCGTCATCTGTACATAAAAATTAAAAACTAGCTGGCTGTGGTGGTGTGTGCCTGTAGTCCCAGATACTTGGGAGTCCTAGGAGGGAGGATCCCTTGAGCCTAGGAGCTTGAGGTTGGAGTGAGCCAGAATCACACTACTGTGTTCAAGCCTAGGTGACAGAGTCAGACCCTGTCTCTAAAATAAATAAAGTATAACAATGTATTTAAGCTATATTAAAAAATTTTTTTTGAAATGAAATATGGAATGATTTAAAAAATCCTGAAACAGTTCTCAGCATGTCTTAAGGCCAAACCCATGACCCCACTCCAATAGTCCCCAAGCATTCACTAGAATTTCCTGCATCTCATTGAATGGCACTAGTCTTCTAGTTTCTAAGGCTAAAAACTTACAAATCATCTTTGCTACCTCCTCCTACTTCAGTCCTGTGTCCAGCTTATCACCCAGCTTTATCAGTCTCACCTCCTTATTTCCTCTCTAGAATGTAGCTCCTCTTCCTATTCATTAGCATCACCCTTACCAAAGCCCCTAGAATGACATACTAGCAGTTTTACATGTTCCATGTTTGCTCTCTTTAATCCTTTTCCACGATGCAGCTGGGGTCTGTTCAAAATATAAATCTGAGTATATTGTCTGCTGCTTAAAAACTCTTTACGGCTTCCTGTTGCTCTTGGAATAAAACCAGATTCTTGATAAGTCCTGCAAGGCTCTTTAAGCATGATGCCTTTCTATTTTCCCAGCCTCATTTCTCCCCTACATTCTTTCAGTAATTATTTAATTAATGTCTCTCTTTCCTGATAATCTCTAAACTGCATGAGAACAGAGCCCTCCTCTTTTTTGCTTGCTGTTACATCCCCAGTGCCAAGCACAGAGCCCAGTACATAAAAATGCTCAGGTGTTTGTTGAATGACTGAGTGAATGTGTGAGTGAAATGGAGGGGCGGGGGCGAATCATTCCTGATGGATAAGGAGCTAGCTTCTCTTTGCATTCATTGCCTGTTAGTTTTCTCTTACATTGATTTGAAATCCACTTTCCTCTTAATATTAATAGTTGTCCACATGATCCTAATTTTATCCTCTGAAGCTACAATAATTCTAAGCCCTTTACCTCAAGCGCCCTTAAAATATTTATGCACTCTATAATGTTTCTTAGTTTTCTAGGCTAAATGTCTTAGTGTAATTGTTTACAGATACGCCACCTTGATCCACATTCCTCTAAGGACGTTCATTTTTGTCCATAGTTTTTTTAAGATGAGGAACTTAGAACTGAATCAGAATCTAACTGAATTCACAATCCCAGATGTTATGTGATGAGAGAGACTATGAGAAACTGTTCTGGCCATCAGGAGCTGAATTTAACCTAAGGCTTAGCAGCCAGGCCTTAGTGTTGGACAGATTTGGGTTTGCCTACTGGTAAAGACTGATGTCTTGGTTCAATAAGGTAATCCTGGTGAGCTCTTAATAGCCCATTGCCTGATCCATCCAACCCCTCAGTGCATTTTACTCAATACTATTGTCATTGATGTTTCTGTTTATCTGTTAATGGGATCTGAGGTTGCATTTGCTTTGTGCTCAGTTATGCCACCATGGGTTGTGTTGAGTTTGCAGTTAACTGCAATCACATGTGAGAAAATGTTGGCTGGTTGCTCAGGTAGGTCTCTCATCCTGTACTTATATGAAGGTTTGCTCTCCTCCTCTGGGCTCCTTGAGGACGTTGCATAGGACATGACTGTAATGCCTATCCTGTCATATCCAAAAGGCTTATGTATTTGTCTCTCATTAGGTGGCATCAGTTGATCTCAGAATCTTGGGATTTGAGTTTTCTGTGCACTTAAGTTTAGATACATTTGGTTTCAAAGAGCAGAAATCCACTCAGACTAGCTCAAATACACATACATCATTGAGAAAGGGGAGTTTCATGGAAATTAAGCTGGGCAGTATAAGTAGGCCTTTGTGGGCATTGAAAAGTCCTCAGGTACCTCTGTTCTCTATCAGTTGTCTCCTGGGATAGGATGGTCTTCTGTCTCTATTTTATCCTGATCTCAGTCTCTTACAGATCCACTTACTGTCTTAATTCAGAATCTTGAGAGAGAATCTGTTGAGTATTTGTATCAGTTGGATAATGCAAATAGTACTTATTTACAAAAAGACTAAGTAGAACAAGTGTCTACTGCATATATATCTTACGTGATATTAACATTCTGTAGGTCCAGAGAAGCCATTGGACATCAACAGCTTAAATGTTAGGGATACAGATTGGTACTGAGTTTCCAGGCACAGCCTGACAGTTTGAGGATTAGAATTTTATGCAGTGAGCGATTTGAATCCTTGGAAGTTAAAAATACAAATACAGTCATTCACCACATAATGACATCTTGATCAACAACTAACAGGATGTACAATGTGATCACATAAGATTATAATATCAGCTGGGTGCAGTGGCTCAAGCCTGTAATCCCAGCACTTTGGGAGGCCAAAGCAGGTGGATCATGAGGTCAAGAGATTGAGACCATCCTGGTCAACATGATGAAACCCCGTCTTTACTAAAAATACAAAAAAAATTAGCTAGGCATGGTGGTGCATGCCTGTAATCCCAGCTACTCAGGAGGCTGAGGCAGAGAATTACCTGAACCCAGGAAGCAGAGGTTGCAGTGAACCAAGATCGCGCCATTGTACTCCAGCCTGGGTAACAAGAGCGAAACTCCGTCTAAAAAAAAAAAAGATTATAATAACATGTTTTTACTTTCCCTTTTCCGTGTTTAGATACACAGATACTTAGCATTGTGTTACCATTGCCTACAGTATTTCAGTATGGTAATGTGCTGTTCAGGTTTGTGACCTAGGAGCAATAGGGTATACCATAGGTGTGTAGTAAATACATCTAGGTTTGTGTCAGGTACACTCTATGATGATCACACAATGACCTACACAATGATGAAATTGCCATGATGATGATAACCAGAATCCACTGTTAAGCAACACATAACTGTATTCCCTATTCCACAGAACAGAGTTTAAATCATCAGACTATTTCAAAAACGCAAATGGAAAACTTCCCATATCTGCCCTAGAATCGCCTCTCTATAGACTGAGGAACTAAAAGAACCAAATAGAAAAATTTATTGGAAAACATATCCATAGCAAATGAAAGGAGGTCATGTGTATTAGTTCCTAGAAGGCCTATTCATCCCCACTTATTTACATATTACTATATTTAGACATGCACCTTCTACTTTAGCCATAGTTTTCAAAATCTTAAGACAGTGGAACCTTTTTCTCAAAAAAAAAGAAAAATTATGTGGACTCTGATATATAACAGATTTTAAGGTGATATATATTATAGTTATAAAGATTGAAAACATTAGTTTTAAAAACAATTGTATTTGTGAGATTGAAACATACAAAGTAACTAAATCAGAGTCTAATTAAAAACTAAGCCAGACATGGTGGCATATACCTATAAGCCAGCCATGCAGGAGGATGGCTTGGGCCCAGGAGTTTGAAATCAGCCTAGGCAACATAGCAAGGCCATGTCTTTAAAAAAAATCGAATTTATTTCAGTAGTGTTTGGGTTACACGTTATTGAAAAACTTAGCTGGGTGTGGTGGCTCACCCCTGTAATCCCAGCACTTTGGGAGGCTGAGGCAGGTGGATCACCTGAGGTCGGGAGTTCGAGACAAGCCTGACCAACATGGAGAAACCCGTCTATACTAAAAATACAAAGGTAACCAGGCGTGATGGTACATGCCTGTAATCCCCGCTACGTAGGAGGCCAAGGCTGAGGCAGGAGAATCACTTGAACCCGAGAGTTGGAGATTACCGTGAGCCGAGATCACACCATTGTACTCCAGCCTGGGCAACAAGAATAAAACTCTGTCTCAAAAAAAGAAAGAAAGAAATAATCTTGATTTATGCAGGTCAGTAGTTGCAGGTGAGTTTTTAAATTATTCAGCTTAGTACCTGAGAGTGTGCCTTAATTAAACTATTCCAAAATTCTGAAAGAGGAGCAGAGGGGAATTTGTGTTTCAGATTTGAGGTATTAATAATATCTAACAATGCATCCAATTTATCAATTTTATAGATGTAAACTTTAGAAATAGCACATAAAGTGGTTCCTCATGAGTTTAAATCGTCTTGGTAGAAAATACAAAACTGAGATGTTTAAAAAAAAACATTTAAAAAAAAAATCTCAGCTAATTTAGTGCCGTGTCGGCCAGGTGTGATGGCTCACGCCTATAAAACCAACACTTTGGGAGGCCAAGGCAGGTGGATCACGAGGTCAAGAGACCGAGACCTTCCTGGTCAAAATGATGAAACCCCGTCTCTCCTAAAAATACAAAAAAAAATTAGCTGGGCATGGTGGTGCACATCTGTAGTCCCAGCTACTCGGGAGGCTGAAGCAGGAGAATTACTTGAACCCAAGAGGCAGAGTGAGCAGATTGCACCACTGCACTCCAGCTTGGTGACAGAGTAAGACTCTGTCTCAAAAAAAAAAAAAAATAGCGCCATGTCTATTAAATAGTCACTGTTAAAAGGCACATTTCCTGTTTTGGATGTTCTCAGATTCTCTAGGACCAACTGGGTTTCCAAAAATTCATTTCTTACACTATCTTTCCTTAGTGCAGATCCCACAAGTTAAGGGCTCAGTCCCACGAGACTGCTGCCATTTCAGATACCAGTCACAAGTCCCAGTGCTTCTGACCAACTGGCTGTAAATTTGGGGATTCTCCTAACCCCTCTTCTCAGTTTCAGTAATTTGCTAGAATGACTGACAGAGGTCAGGAAAATTCTTACATTTATTGGCTTATTATGAAGGATACAACTCAGGAACTACCAAATGGAAGGGATACACAGGGCAAGGTATCCCCATACCTACAGGAGTACAGAGCTTCCATGCCCTCTGGGCACACCACCCTCCCAGTAAGTCAACATGCTCATCAACTTGGAAGCTCCCTGATCCTGTCATTTACGGGTATTTATAAGTTTTATCACATAGGCATGATTGATTAAATTATTGGCTTTGGTGATTGAGCTCATTTTCTAGCCTTTCTCCCCTCTCTGGAAGGAGTAGGGGCAGTGCTGAAAGTTGACTTGGTATTTTTGGTGACCAGTCCTTTCCTGCAGCTGTCAAGGGACCTCCAGAACCCAGTCATTTATTAGCACAAAAAAGACACTCTGTCCAGTCAGGAGGTTCCAAGGGTTATAGGAGCTCTGTGCCAGGAACTGAGGACAAAGACAAAATATATTTTTTATTATACCACCTGTGTTAAATCTAAAAAGCTGACAATAAGGACTAAAACTTAAAAGGAGTAATAACTATCTACACCTTGATATATTCAAGACTCAGTGTTGTCAACTGGCCTGTATTTTTTTTTTTTGAGACAGAGTTTCACTGTTGTTACCCAGACTGGAATGCAATGGCACAATCTCAGCTCACTGCAACCTCTGCCTTCTGGGTTCAAGCAATTCTCCTGCCTCAGCCTCCCGAATAGCTGGGACTATAGGCGTGCACCACCATGCCCAGCTAATTTTTGTATTTTCAGTAGAGACGGGGTTTCACCTTGTTGACCAGGATGGTCTCGATATCTTGACCTTGTGATCCACCCGCCTCGGCCTCCCAAAGTGCTGGGATTATAGGCGTGAGCCACCGCACCCGGCCTGGCCCGTCTTTTAACTGAGCCGGTTGCACATGGACACACATAGATATTTGCAGCTCTAGGATGTTGATGACTTGTTTTTAGTTGTCTCTCTCCCTGTCATCAGCAGAAAGAAACAACACATTTATAACAGTTCACATATGTGGAGAGAGGTAATAGAATCTGTACACGTTAGTGAAATTGTCAATACACTTTAAAATGTTCTTCTTAAAATTTTGTATGTATTGCAGTTGAGTTTTTAAATTTTTTATGAAAAGTTTCGCAACTATATGACAGAGAAAATAGTACAATGGAAACTCCCATTTACCTATCCCTGGACAACAGTTACCAAGATTTTGCCATATTTACTATCTCTTTTTATAACAAATCCTTTTGAAATATGTTAAACCAAATTCTGGTTATGAGGCATTGAGATGTTTTAATACATTATAATTATTAATAATAGTTAAACATATAGTTAAAAGAAAAAATTTAATTGAACATTTGTAGACTATCTGAAATATATCTGTGAAGTATAATTTATAAACCACTACCCAATAATAATCATAAAAGATTCATGAGAAAGGTATGTGAGTGCTTTAAAAAATGATTCCAAATCCCAACTACTCGGGGAGCTGAGGTGGGAGGATTGCTTGAGCCCAGGAATTTGAGGCTGCAGTGAGCTGTGATCACACCACGGTACTTCAGCCTAGGCACAGTGGCTTATACCTGTGACCCCAGCACTTTCGGAATCAGAGGCAAGCAGATTGCTTGAGCCTAGCGAGTCTGTCCAAGCATGGTGGCTCATGCCTGTGGTCTCAGTTACTTGGGAGGTTGATGTGGGAGGATCACTTGAGTCTGGGAGATCAAGGCTGCAATGAGCCATGATCAGGCCGCTGCACTCCAGCCTGGGTAACAGAGACACTGTCTCAAGAGAAACAAAAATAAAAACTATTCCAATGATATTCCAGAGGTACTTGACTCTGATCCTGGATCAGGATTAGGAAGTAGGATTAGAGGGTCATCTCTTAATTTTTTCTTTTAAATCATGAGATATTATAACCAATTCACTGAGTTTTCTGTGCTACTCTTATTTCAGATATCTACGTCAGGAAATCACTTTGTACTTTAATGAAATTACCTCATTTACACCTTCCTAATATTTGTAGCACTCATCCTAGTAAGACCCCAATTTAAAAGGATTTTTATTTTTCACAGGTGATTTAGAGAATTCCTGGCCCATCTTAGAGACAGAGGTTCTAAAGAAAAAATAACTTCATTGTTTTATAATTTGTGTCTTAGTGAAGTAAGGGCTATTTGTTTTAAAGCCATTTCTGTAACTGGTTTTTCAAATTAGCTTCTTATTTGGCTCTTTTAGTTTTTAGGTCTACAGAGAGATGATTCTGAGTTGGTCACAGTAGGTTTTTTAAGTTTATTTTTGAATTCAGATTTGTTCACTGCATAAAGCTCTGACCCTAAAGCTGTCAGGCCGTGCCTAGGAACTGTCCTAGTGCCAGTCTGCATCCCTGCACCGTAGCTGTTGGTTTCTGAAGATTCCTCCAGACCAGTGTTAACCTACAGAATGTTAACAACACATAATATACATTGCAGCAGCCTGTTGCTCTATTTATCCTTTCTCTAAATAGTTCTTTTGGTGTACTTGGTATTCTTATCACTTGGATAATGCACATATACAACTTGGGATAAGAAAATTTATTTTAGGGTGTTGTGCCAGCTGTTCTCTTTCAGGCTGTGCTGCCGTCCTTGCTGAACTTTAGAGATGCTTAATAGAAGTAAAGAGGAAAGAACTTGCTATTTGTTTATGTGAATTTAGGTAGGACAGAATATTTACCGATGACAGAAAGATAATTCTTTAATAGATGGGTTTTTTTTTTCCCATTTTAGAATCACAAGAAGCTGATGAACAGCTTGTAGCAGAAGTGGTTGAAAACTGTTCATCTGGGACTTGTTCTAAACCTTCAGAAAATAAGGTGCCACAGCAGGCTGTTGACTCTCACTCACTCAAGAATTTCAAAGAAGAACCTGAACATGATTTTAGCAAAATTTCCATCGTGCGGCCATTTTCAATAGAAACGAAGGATAACACGGATATCTCGGCAGCCCTCAGAGCAAAAGCAGCTCATGGCTTTGTAACTGCAGTCTCAGGCACGACTCTGCCTTTCAGCCCATCAGGCACCCTCCAAGATGAGGCAATGATAGAAGGCAGTTTGGGGGTCACCCTCGAGGCCTCCACAGAAGCTGACCTAAAAGCTGGAAACTCCTGTCCAGAGCCTGTGCCCAGCAGAAGAAGCAAGCTGAGAAAGCCCAAGCCTGTCCCTCTGAGGAAGAAAGCAATTGGAGGAGAGTTCTCAGATGCTGATGGTGCTGTGGAGGGCACACCTCTCCCCACGGCATCCTACCACTTCAGTCCTGAAGAGCTGGATGAGAACACAAGTCCTTCTTTGCTAGGAGGTGCCAGGTTCCAGAAGTCTCCCCCTGACCTTAAGGAAACTCCCGGCACCCTCAGTAGTGACACCAACGACTCAGGGGTTGAGCTGGGGGAGGAATCGAGGAGCTCACCTCTCAAGCTTGAGTTTGATTTCACAGAAGATGTGGGAAATGCAGAGGCCAGGAAAGCCCTTCCAAGGAAACCTGGCAGGAAACCGGGTAGCAAACTGACTCCCAAGATACAAAAAGATGGCATCAGTAAGTCAGCAGGTGTAGAACAGCCTACAGACCCAGTGGCACGAGACGGGCCTCTCTCCCAACCATCTTCCAAGCTAGATCCTAGTCAGTGGGATAACCCCAGCTTCAACCCCTTTGGGAGCCATTCCATTCTGCAGAACTCCCCACCCCTTTCTTCCGAGGGCTCTTACCACTTTGACCCAGATAACTCTGACGAATCCATGGATCCCTTTAAACCAACTACGACCTTAACAAGCAGTGACTTTTGTTCTCCCACTGGTAATCATGTTAATGAAATCTTAGAGTCACCCAAGAAGGCAAAGTCGCGTTTAATAACGTGAGTGACAGCGGGCTCTGGGTGTCGTGCTCTGTGTCTTCTCTGTGAGTTAGGCAGCCAGCTACTTTTGGCTTTGTTGAACTGAATTTACCTTTGAAGTGCACCGAGGTTGATACAAAGCTTATAACGGTATCCTGTAGTCTTCACTATTTGGCCTAACTGTTGTATGGAATCAGAAATACCAGAGGTTTCCTTTTAGATTTTTTATCTTATTCTGAATCCTCAGCTTAATCAGCTAAGCTCTTTTTTTCCTGGCCCTGGGACTTTTTATGTTTTTGTGTTTGAAAAAAATAAAGAATGGCATGAGAGATAGGTAGAGATTTGATGGTTTTCAGAAATCCTGGCTGGGCTGTGAGGAGTCACATTATAGACAATTCAAATGTCAGTGCTTGCCACAGTCTTCAGATTCTTTATGGATAAGACAGAAATTCCAGTCCTATAAATTACCTGTGTAGTGTCAATAATATGTGGGAAATGGTCCAAAAGGGTCTCGTAGAAAGAAGTCTTTTTACATCAACAGCTGTGATTTTTGTTGGAAACAAACCTACCACTAAAAGTTGGTGAGAATTCTTGTCTCCATGTGTAGTTTCTGGCTCATCAGCAAGGAGGTAAATTTCCAATAAGAATGAAGACTATTTTAAATGTTCAGTTAAAACTGAGTAAATTAGTTGGTTTAGTCAGTCCTCCCATCTCTCCTGGGAAATTATTTGACTTTTGCAAGGTCCGTAGAGTTGTTAGCATAATCATCTAAGGTCATATTCCATATCAAGTTTCAGTTTAACTTTGCTGCACGATTACTTTATCACAAAACTCGAGTAGATGGTAATACAATCATACATCACTTAGCCACAGGATAGTTCTTAGAAATGCATCCTTAGGTGATTTTATTGTGTGAACATCATAAAGTGAACTTACACAAACCTAGGTGTGTATCCTACTACACACCTAGGCTATATGGTACAGCCTATTTATTACTCCTAGGCTACAAACCTGCACAGCACATTATTGTACTGAATACTATAGGTGCTAGGTGTGGTGGCTCACACCTGTAATCCCAACACTTTGGGAGGCCAAGGTGGGAGGATCCCTTGAGGCCATGAGTTCAAGACCAGCCTGGGCAATATAGTGAGACCCCCTCCTCCAACCCCATCTCTTAAAAAAAAATTGTTTTTCATTAGCTGGGAGTAGTGGTGCACATGCCTGTCTCAGCTACCCAGGAGGTTGAGGCAGGAGGATTGCTTGAGCCCTGGAGGTTGAGGTTGCAGTGAGCCATTATTATGCCATTGTACTGCAGCCTGGCTGGCAAAGCAAGACCCTGTCTTAGAAAACTACTATAGGCGTGTAACACAATGGTAAGTATTTGTGTATCTAAACATATCTAAGCATAGAAAAGGTACATAAAAATATAGTATAAAAGATAATAAATAATATACCTGTATAGGGTGCTTACCATGAATGGAGCTTGCAGAACTGGAATTTGCTCTGAGTGAGTCATTGAGTGAGTGGTGAGTGAATGTGAAGGCCTAGGACATTACTGCACGCTACTGTAGCCTGTATAAACACTGTACACTTCAGCTACACTAAATTGATTTAAAATTTTTTCCCTCAATAATAAAGTTTAGCTTACTGTAACTTCTTTATTGACTTTTAAATTTTTAAAGAAGTTTTGACTCTTTTGTGATAATACTTAGCTTAAAACACAAACACATGGTACAGCTATACAAAAATATTTTCTTTATATTTCTATTCCATAAGTTTTCTTTGTGTAAAATATTTATTTACTTTGTAAACTTTTTTGTTAAAAACTAAGACACAGACACACACATTACCTAGGCTTACCAGGGTCAGGATCGTCAGGACATCACTAGGTGATAGTTTTTCAGCTCCATTATAACCCTGTGGGACCACTATCACATATATGAGTGAAATGTCATTACGTGGCACATAACTGTATATCCTTTTGTGGCCCTATGACATTTTACTAAAACATTTGGGTAAAACATAGATATAAAGAAGGACCAATGAGTTGCAGGATGAAATATGAAAAAGGAGTATGAGAAGCACCACGTTTGTAGTCGTCACTGTAGATGTGTTGGGGAAATGCTTCTCAGCATTTCTGTGACTTAAAAACTCCAGGTGGCATAGTGACTTTCAGCAAAAAGGAAGACCCCCAAAGGTATAAAGAGCAGAAGGATCAACTTCAGAACCAAGAAAGTAGAGTGATGTAGAAACCAGTTCTTCAGCAGCCCCAGAAAGGTTAAGGGGAGTGAAATGTCATTAGTAGCTCTCAATCTGTTCTTTGATTAAATATAAGCAGTTAAATGGTTGTTGAAAAATATTATTGACTGGGTGTCCTCTTTTGTGGCTTTTAAGGTTAGTTCTCTCTAGACAGCACTTAGGGTATGTACTGGGCACGTCACTGCCTAGGTACTTCCTCCCTTAAATGTGGGATGCTTCTGCCTACTGAAGTTAATAAGGCATCATTTGTGAGAGTTTCAGTTGCATGCAAGAAGTGCCTTAAATAAGATGAAATTTGGGCCAAATAAAGGGTAATTTATTCTACACTTTATATTCAGCAGCAAGGAGCACCATCTCGAGTCCTACCACCCTCACCTTCACCCAGTTGATTTTTTCCCTATTCTGTATTTGTGGAATAAACTTCTTGATCTAATACACTTAATAGGTTTCTTTTAAAGTCTTTATGCAATCAAAAATGTTGTCTTCTTCTTTTTAGAAAAAAGGAGTGCTAGACCTCTTGGAAGTTTATTTTTCATGTATAAATTTGGATTTGTGGCATTTCTGAGTGTTTCTGCCAGTCTCTTTTATAGTTGAGGTCTGTTCGTCATTCACTCACTAGTGATAGCATTCATGAATATGACATTTTTAATTTATATCTCACCTCATACAAAGATTTGTGCAGCTTTTACATCTGCCAGACTAGAGTTAAATATTCCAGTCTTTACATGATTTTTTTCTCCATCTGTCTGTCTTTTTCCTGTCTCTAATTTTATTGGTGCATCAGGACTACTGAACAAGTGAAATTTCTCTGTTTTCTGTTGTAAGTACTCCTGCTGCTGCTGTTTGTCCCTGGGACCATTGGCAGTTTCCTCTCCTCCAACCCTCCCCTAGCCATCTCTCCATAGCATGTTTGCTTCTAATTCTGAGTTTGATCTTCTGATGATGTTTTTGCATTTCATTGGCCACTTCATGTGTCAGCTTAGCCTTGCAGTTGTCCATACCTAAGGGAGTAGGGCTCAGCCTTTACACCTTAGGTGCAAGAGCTTGCACTCCCTGGCTTGGCAGGTGTCACATGGCGCTTTGACAATACCAAGAACTGGCTTGGCCCCAAGATCATCACAGCAGTGGTTTGAGGGACTGTTCTGATATTTAATATTAGAAATCATTGGCTTTTTTGGTAGGATAAAGCTGTTGGCTTGGAACAGTTAATAAATTTTACTGAGTCCGCTCAACTTGAGTTTGGTGGCAGAGGGTGGCACTCAGTAAGAAGATTAGGGAAAGAAGATCATGAACTAGTGATTATGCACATTCCGGTAACTTACGTGCTTGTCTTTTTATTCTTGCAAAAGAAAAAAAGTTGCAAATAACTTTTTTTCATTTTTTGGTCACAGTGGTGTTTTTACTGGAAATACTAAGTTTATTAAAAAAGAATCTGAATTAGTCCTGTGATTACAAATTGTGTGCTAGTCTACAAATAACAGGTGGTTCAAGCTTTCCCAAGTTTCAGGCTTTGTGCAGTACGTGGCATTCATCTTTCATCTTACTACTTAATAGGAATGGTAACACTTTATTACATATTTTTATTTTTATACTTTTTATTGACCACGGTTCTTCTCTGTGAGCACACAAGTCTAACTGGAACTGTTTTACGAGACTTCTATGGCTTTTAGTGCAATAAAGAATTTTTAAAGAATCTGGTCCAGCGTGATGATTTTTCTATGAACGTCAAAGCCAAGTGAGTGAAGCTCAGAGGAACTGAATGTCTCCAGCTGCTAAGGCTGTACTGTCTGAAAAGCTTTTGGTGGCGTGTAATTAAAAACTAGATATCAGAGTGCTAGTGTTTGACAACTTACAGAAGCAAGCGAGGGGGTCTTTTCAGAGAATGAGCCCCGCTGTTGGTCTTTGCTTACCCTGTCTCTCCCAAGAAAACTCGGAGGCGTAAAAGGTGTCCCTGCCTCTCTCACGCGGTGATGTATGATTTGTGTGGTGCTGTACGCTTTGGCCTCTATCCTCACACACTGCTGTCTGCCCCATTTCATACGTTGACAGTTGTTAGTGTGATTCCAAACTGGCTTATTTGTGTTTCTTTTTCTAGGAGTGGCTGTAAGGTGAAGAAGCATGAAACCCAGTCACTCGCTCTGGATGCATGTTCTCAGGTGAGTCTGTGCCCATCCCCAGAATGTCTTAGACCAGGGGTCCCCCAGCGGGAGTTTGCATCCCTGTGGCGGGAGGTTAAAAAGGACTTTCCAATGGGTGCCTGAGTACTCAGCCTTAAGGAAGCCAATTTCCAGATCCTTACTTCCAGATTCTCTTCCCTGAAGACAAGGGAACCCTTTCACATTGACTCGTCTCTCTCTCTCTCTGTTTATCTCTCTCTCTCTGTTTCTCTCTCTCTCTCTCTCTCTCTCTCTCTCTCTCTCTCTCTCTCTCTCTCTGGGTGGGGGAGGGAGTAAAATTCCCACTCTAAATGCTATAAAGATGCATCACCACAGGGTGTAAAAGTCTCCAGGGCACCAAAGGGAAGATATGAAATATTGGTGTAGATTCTATAAAGATAATTGACTGTTAATATCTGGATGGTATTTTTCTTAAGTCAGATGTTTTTCCAATTCATTGCTTTCAACAATATAGAAGGACTTGAATTATCAGCTGATAGATCTAAAAACAATGTTTGATGATAGATTGATTGATTGATTGATTTGAGACAGAGTTTCACTCTTGTTGCCCAGGCTGGAGTGCAATGGCGCAATCTCAGCTCACCGCAACCTCCGCCTCCTGGATTCAGGCAATTCTCCTGCCTCAGCCTCCTGAGTAGCTGGGATTATAGGCACGCGCCACCATGCCCAGCTAATTTTTTGTATTTTTAGTAGAGACGGGGTTTCACCATGCTGACCAGGATGGTCTCGATCTCTTGACCTCGTGATCCACCCGCCTCGGCCTCCCAAAGTGCTGGGATTACAGGCTTGAGCCACCGCGTCCGGCCTGATGATAGATTTTTTTGGCACTAACTTGGAAAGGGGTTCAAAGAATTGAGAGGCACTTTCATTACAGAACTACCTTCTGTTTCATCTATTGTTTATATAAATAAGGTTTCTTAATGGCTATAATTTATAAAAATAGAAACCAGGAATAAAATTGATGTTGACCTTTGTTATATTCTAGCAATAAATAATATCCATCCAAGACCAGATGAACTAATTGCAAAACACAAACCAAACCCCAGGCCCATCTGATTGCAATGAGATCCTTTTGTTCTTTTTATGTCAGTATACTTATTACAGAAATACATTCACTGGTTAATAGAATCCAGTTTAATGTAACTTTTACTATACAATTTGGACCAGAAACTTGGTATATGGTATAGATGTAAAACGGGTGTGGTGGGGGGAAATTTGCAATCTGAGTTGTTTTTCATCTGTTACAAATGTGTAAAAGATTCTCCCTCAGATTTTGCTAAAGTAGGCAGCAAGAGCTATGAAAAATTTATCTTTGGTTTTCTTTTAAAAAAAAAAACAAAGCAAAACCCATATATTTATTGTACTGTAAAAGTTTTTAAGAATTAGTGCAATAAAACATTTTGTAATTGATATAAAAATTTGTGTTAAGACTTATAGTCAAAGAAAAGACTTTCACAGAGACATTGGATAGAGATCTTTAAAAGACTTTCGAACATGCAGATGTTTTTCATTGGAATAATTTCTTGATGTAGGTGGAATGGAAGTACAGATTTAGAGAGGAAAAGGAATAACATAAATTTCTGAACTTGTTCGTGTAAATTTAAAATGGATCATATGGTATCAAATCACTCAGGTAACTAGATAGCATTAAGCAAATTCAGTATTTAGAATATGCCAGATGTCACACCCTTTGCAGTTATTTAAACTTATGCCAAAGAGTTTTTAGATGTCACTTGAAAATGCAATGGGGTACATAGATTAAAAAAAAATAGAAGGTATACAAACAGAAAAATTGAAAACCACTGTCTTAAACCACTTAAACTGCTTGCTTATAGACTTAACCTAGAGAAGCTCATTTTTTAAAACAGACTCAAATTACAGAAGCTAGGGTCTATAAAACAGCATCTCACAATCGAAAGACTCCAACTTCCTCCTTGCTTTGTACGCAGATCTGTGGTTAACTCTGTCACATATCTGTATGGAGTTGTGTCCGCTTTGTTCCATTCATGGGATGTCACTTTTTCCCATTGCTTGCCCTGCTAAAGGGTAGCATCTTCTCTGTTGTGTTTCTCAGGATGAAGGGGCAGTGATCTCCAAGATTTCAGACATTTCTAATAGGGATGGCCATGCTACCGATGAGGAGAAACTGGCATCCACGTCATGTGGTCAGAAATCAGCTGGGGCCGAGGTGAAAGGTGAGCCAGAGGAAGACCTGGAGTACTTTGAATGTTCCAATGTTCCCGTGTCTACCATAAATCATGCGTTTTCATCCTCAGAAGCAGGTATGGAAGCATATCTTCATCTTTCTAATGTACATAAGCATGGAAATGCCTGAAAGCCTAATAAAGTAGGAGGTGCCTTACAGAGATTAAAGAATTGGGTCACTCGAAGGATAGATTTAGGATGCTGACCTATGCTTTGCTTCTTTACCTAGAAAAGGGAGACAAAAAAGTGCTTATTGAAGTACTAGGGATATAGGGATACTTGTGGCAAGTTGTATAGTAGATGCTGAGGTGTGTGAGACTGCTTGAATTTATAATTTTATGTGAATATGGTCATATCTTAAAGTATAGTGGTGTGTTAGTTCATTTGCGTTGCTATAAAGGAATACCGGAGACTGGCTGCTTTGTAAGGAGTAGAGGTTTATTTGGTTCATGGTTCTTCAGGCTATAGAAGAAGTATGGCACCAGTACCTGCTTCTGGTGAGGGTCTCAGGAAGCTTCCAATCATGGTGGAAGGCAAGGGGGAGCACATGTGTAACATGGCAAGAGGGGGTGGAGAATGCCAGGCTGTTTTTAACAAACATCTCACAGAAACTAACAGAGTGAGAAGTCACTCATTGCCACAAAGAGGGCACCAAGCTATTGATGAGGGATCTGCTCCTATGACCCAAATACCTCCCATTAGGCCTCACTTCTAACTGTTGATCAGATTTCAACATGAGATTTAGAAGACAGATATTCAAACTATATCAAATGGCCTATAACTATGTCATATGTTTGACTTTTTTGTGATTGTTATGCTCATTGTTTAACTTACAGAAATAATAACTAATACATAGGGTGCCTTACCATGTGCAGGCATTGTTCTAAGTGCTTTGCATATACTCATTCATAGCAAAGTATTACCCTTTCCTCCCTTCTTTGGAGAAACAAAGTAAGGCAAAGAAGTTAAGTAACTTGATTAAAGTCTCTTGGCTAGTATAGGACAGAAAAGTGGTATCTTTCCTCCTTACCACAAGGTTCATGGCTGAGACATCTCTAACAAAAGACAGATCAACAAGAGAAAAGCGTACAAATGTATTTAATATAAGTTTGACATGACATTAGAGCCTCCAGAAATGAAGACCCAAAGAAACAGGGAAAACTGTACTTTTACAGATAGTTTTGCAGAAGTATAATTGGAGGACAGAAGAGTGTGATCTAATGGCAATAAACTAGGGGAACTTGGCAAGTCCTGTTTGTTACAATTCCTCTTGGTGTCTATGTCTTTCAGGATAAGGACATTGTTTTTCTCTGGGTATAGGGAGGACTCCTCTGTAATAAGGTCTTATGACCTATTTTCAGGGTAAGGTCTGAGGGATTCCTTTATGGCCTGCTTCAGGGGAGAGGGCAGGAGGGGGGCCAGGAGAACTTCCTGCTGCTGGTTCCTCAAATGTGAAAGCGCCATATGTTGGTGTAGTGTGTTCTGAACCTTGTAAATGGTAGAACTAGATTTGACTCTAAGCAGTTTGCTTCCATGGTCTTTTAGCCACAATGCCAAAGTGTGAAGAGATTATTTTCATGACAGTAGGCTACTATAAATTTTCCTGGTACAGATGTGGTAGATTGAGATTGACCAGTGCACTGTAGGATCTTTCTTAACATGCTAATGAGGAACCTGGACTAACCAGGGCTGCAGCCTCTTACTGATAGACTCATCAGATCATTCTAGAGCTAAGCCCCTCTTTTGGGTTCCCAGTTATATCCTTGGCCTTAAACTTTACTTATGAGAAGTTTTAGAACCATGTTCCTGACTACATTAAACATTAAAAACTGGGCACGATGGCTCACACCTGTAATCCCAGCACTTTGGGAGGCCGAGGTGGGCAGATTATGAGGTCAGGAGATCGAGACCATCCTGGCCAACATGGTGAAACCTTGTCTCTGCTAAAAGTACAAAAATTAGCCAGGTGTGGTGGTGCACGCCTGTAGTCCCAGCTACTCAGGAGGCTGAGGCAGGAGAATCACTTGAATCCGGGAGGCAGAGGCTACAGTGAGCTGGGATCATACCACCGCGCTCCAGCCTGAGTGACACGCAAGACTCTGTCTCAAGAAAAAAAAAAAAAGCAACATAATTTTATTTATAGGCTTTTATGCACAGAAGTTTAAAAGTCATGAACTGTCATTAAGCCAGGGAAGCAGATGGAAAGTCAGGACTTAGAGCAGTTTATTCCCCCTGGTCTCCTTTCCATCCCAGGCCTCAGTCTCTCATCTATAAAATGATGTGCCAGGCATTGTTCCTGATTTTTTCCAACACTGTCTTCTGCCCTGACGTCTTTCCCAAAGACCTTGTTTGCCATTCCTCCAGTTTCTCAGAGTTAATCCTGAGTATTCTTATACCTGCCTTGGTTTCTTCCATCTGAAGTGTCTTCCTTTGCTACCTCCTACACAGTTCTGCACACCCCTTCAGGTATCTCCAGCGTGCTTTGTCCTCCCATATTTCCTATTCCCCTTCCTGTTCCACAGCACCTAGTGGAGGGTGCAAATTATAGGAAGGCAATATTATAAACTTACTGAGGTTAGAGACTATGGGATGATCATCTTTGAGTCACCTTTGACACAGTACATGGTAAACATTTTTTATTAATTATATTCTTTCTCACTGGAGGAAATTCCTTCAACAAAAATTTATGTATCCCTATTGCATACAGTGCTATCTTCAAAGTTAGCAAGTAGCAGAGGAAACAGATTTAAACAATGGTTATGCTGTAACTGATCAGCCACATCACAGGCAAGTGGAGGCTGTGGTCCTGGGTAGGGGAGTGGCTACAGGCCCTGTTACGCTGGAGCTGGGTCCTGCTGGATACTTACTAGATGTTCTCCAGGAAACAAGACTCTCACACAGCCATGAGAAGTAAGCTACCATGTTGGTAAAATGCCCAGTTGCTTTCTGTGAGTACATGGCAAGTGGGAAATAAGGTCATGCCGTGGAATCTGGGCTTGATCCTATAGGTAGGGAGGTAGTTGAAGGTTTTTGGACAAGGGATTGATGGTCACATTTGTGTTTTAAATAATTAGCTATTGGCAACAATAGTAGTGATTGCCATGTAGAGGATTGTAACTTTAAAGTTTTGTATGCTTTTCTGTATTTTTACATTTACTTCAATGAGTAGATCTTATGGTTATTTTATTTTTTATTTTTTTTATTTTTGAGATTGAGTTTCCCTGTTGTTGCCCAGGCTGGAGTGTAGTGGCGCGATCTTGGCTCACCGCAACCTACACCTCCTGGGTTTTAAGTGATTTTCCTGCCTCAGCTTCTCGAGCAGCTGGAATTACAGTCACCTGTCACCACACCTGGCTAGTTTTCGTATTTTTAGTAGAGACAAGGCTTCGCTGTGTTGGCCAGGCTAGTCTCCTGACCTCAGGTGATTTCACCCCCCTGGCCTCCCAA
Source organism: Callithrix jacchus (assembly GCF_049354715.1). Classification (NCBI taxonomy): domain Eukaryota; kingdom Metazoa; phylum Chordata; class Mammalia; order Primates; family Cebidae; genus Callithrix; species Callithrix jacchus. Next base: position 39,659,156 of record NC_133514.1, read on the forward strand.
AGTGCTGGGATTACAGGTGTGAGCCACCACACCTGGCCATCTTCTGGTTATTTTAAGTGTCACCCTCCACCCTACTAGAGGATGGACCTGAGACAAGAAAGCCCATTTGAAGGGTGTGGAGGGGAGAATGAGTTTGGTTTTGCTGGCTTGAATTTTAAAGCTTATTATCTTATCTGCTATATTAATTAGATCAAGGCCACCCTTCTGGGTTGGAATTTAAATCCAATCTGACTTGATGATAAAAGAAACATTCGGTGTTAATACAGGGACCCCTTTCTGAAATAATACCACGGTTAGCACAATGCATTGTCCAAACTTTTAATGGACACAAGGGGGCAGCCTTGCTGTTTTTTCTGCCTGAAGGCTGACAAACGCTGAACTGCACAATGCCCAACAAAATGCCAGGGATCCTTTTAAATAAAATCTTTTTTTTTTTTTTTTGAGACGGAGTTTCTCTGTTGTTACCCAGACTGGAGTGCAATAGCACGATCTCAGCTCACTGCAACCTCCACCTTCTGGATTCAAGCAATTCTCCTGCCTCACCCTCCCGAGTAGCTGGGATTACAGGCACGCGCCACCATGCCCAGCTAATTTTTGTATTTTTGGTAGAGACGGGGTTTCACCTCGTTGACCAGGATGGTCTCGATCTCTTGACCTCGTGATCCACCCGCCTCGGCCTCCCAAAGTGCTGGGATTATAGGCATGAGCCACCGTGCCCGGCCTTAAATAAAATCTTAAAATGCTTTTCATGTGTCCATAGTCATTCTCGACCTGCACTGGGGTCTCCAAGAACCTTTCACTAGGAAGGAAAGAAACTGACTCCTTGGGTTAACTATAAAAATGACTTTCTCTCTTAGGTATAGAGAAGGAGATGTGTCAGAAGATGGAAGAAGACGGGTCTGCTGTGCTTGTAAGTTCCTTAATGTGGAGGGCCCGGTGGGGCTCAGGTTTCTTTCAGTATTAGTTTTAAAGTCCCTGTGAATTTGCTAAATTCTGGTCAGTGTTAGGTGATGAGAATAAAATGTAAATAAGATACAGTTTCTTCACTTGAGGAACATGTAGTCTCTGCAGTATTCTATACAGTACCCCTACCTGCAGGTGGCTATTGAGCACTTGAACTGTAGCTACTCAGAAAAAGAGGATGCATAAATGTCTCAACCTTTAATATTAACTGCATGTTGAATGATGATATTTTGGATGTATTGGGTTAACTGAGGTATAGTTATTATTATTATTATTATTTGAGACAGTCTCACTCTGTCGCCCAGGCTGGAGTGCAGTGGCGCAATCTTGGCTAACTGCAACCTCCATCTCCTGGGCTCGAGTGATCCTCCCTCTACAGCCTCCCAGGACTAGAGGCACGTGCCACCACACCCAGGTAAATTTGTATTTTTTGTAGAAATGGGGTCTTGCCATGTTGCCTAGGCTGATCTCAAATTCCTGGGCTCAAGCAGTCTGCCCCAACTTCAGCTGGTTTACTCAGTTCTTGAAACAAACTTTAAACTTCCTGATTCCCAACTTACTCATCCATAAAATGAGCAGCACCCATCTGCCTTATCGAAGTGGTTGTGAGGATAAGATGAAATGACAGTGTGAAAGATTTAAGCTGTAAAGTGCTAGAGTACACTAGTGGTATGCAAGAATACACTGGTGTGCTGGAATACACTGGTGGGGAGTTGATGGGAAACATGGGAAAGAGTGAAAAAGAAAAGTGGCAAACACTGTCTCTGGAGCCAGTTGGTGAGGAACATATCATATGCTGTGACCTTTTAAAAGCAACTCCATTTGAACTTCCCAACGTAAATTAACTTCTTCCTTAGAGCATTGAATAAGCATTGTATAAAGAAATTTCACCACGTAACACGTTGAATGAAAAAAAATCTGTTTAATCAGCATTTACTTTCTAAGTTTCTCCATGTTGCTCTGAAATCCATTCCTATGTGTCTTGTGCCCGGCAGTAGGTGGTGGCTGGGACTAAGGCCAGAGTACAGTCAGCGGTGGGGAGTCAGTCTCACCTTGCTTTTCAGCTGTTGTTACACAGCATTTTTCATGTAAGAAGTTAACTTTCCTTTTTGAGTTATAAACTTCTTAAAAATTGAGTTCATGTCTGGGCCTGGTGGCTCACACCTGTATTCCTAGCACTTTGGGAGGCCTAGGTGGGTGGATCACCTGAGGTCAAGAGTTCAAGACCAGCCTGGCCAGCATGGTGAAACCCCATCTTTATTTAAAATATATATATATTTAAAGAAAAAAAAAAAGAAGAAAAGTTGAGTTCATATGGCTTTACCAGGCGTGTCTCTGTTAGAGTACCACAGGGGCTGGTACTGCTGTGCTGTGATTGAAGGCAAATGACAGGATGAGCACAGTCAGCACACTGCCACAGATTAGTTTATGCGAATTCTCTTGCCGCTAGGACGCAGCCACAGGAATCTGTGGTATCTGTGCTCACTGTAAATTTGCAACAGGGCATCCATTGAGTTCTATTGTCTATAGACAGGTCTTTGTTGGTCTTCAATTGTGAACGTTTTGAGGGGCTGAGAGAAGCATTGGCAAACATGAAATGAAGCCCCTTTGGAAGGATATAATTGATTGATTTAGCATCTTCATTAAAGATATACTAGGGCCCAGGCCTGAAAGACATCTTCTAGCCAATTCTCTGTGATGGTAGATTCTATAAGAAGCTTGTCCAACTTGCTTAATTCTGTTGTTGTTCTGTCATTTTGTTTTAGACTTTTAGCAGCCTGAAGCCATGGTTTTTAGTTTCTGTCTCTAGTGATAAGCAGAAAAGAGGGACAAGGAAGGGGCTTTACTGGCCCAACCAGAAACAGAAACTAAGAACTCATGACGGTATTCTCTCCCTTGGACACCCCTGTGAGATGTTCTAAACAACTAAGGAATGTAAAAAGTTAAATCCTAAGAGACTAGAAAAGATGGCCAAAGTAGGCCAGGGCATACATTCCTGCCCTTACACCTGTAAGAGCTTTTGCATTGTGAGTAGTGAGGCTTATAGATGTGGCCAGGCAGAGGAGAGAGTGGCCGAGGAAAACTGGCAGGCTGAAGAGCCTACTTGCCTGGAGACATCATATACCATCCAAAGTCTGATCTTCCACCTCTAGCTCAGGATACCGCCTCTTCTGGACCCCAAATATGTTAGCATTGAGTTGTTAAGCAGACAGACTGAATTCATTTACCCCCTCAACAAATGAATGAGATGCTGAACTCTGTAATGGACAGTGATGTTTTCCTGGCTAAGAAGATTTTTAGGGGGCTTATTTCCCAAATTCTCATGAACTTGGTAGCCATGGGAAGCACTGAGAATCTGTTTCCTAAAGTTGACTCAACCTGGGGACTCTGGCTTAAACTAAGAATTCACAAGAGACTGACCCATGAAATGTTATTAATTTAAAATGTTATTGATTTGGAATTGGAAATGTAACTGGTGAATCAAATGTCAACTTGGCCTCCTGTATTACCTCCCTTTAGGCAAGTTACGGTTTCTTGATAAGAAACAAGGCGCAAGAAATTTATGAGATGATTCAAAGGTCCTGGGATATATCAGCTATCTACTGCTGTGTAACACATTACTCCGACACTTAAAGCAAGTGTTTATTATCTCATTGTTTCTGTGGGTCAGGAATCTTGGGCAGCTTTGCTGGGTGCCTCTGACAGAGTCTGTTGCGAGCTGCAAAGTATTGACCGGGGCTGGAGTCATCTCCAGGCTTGACTTGGGGAGGATCCTGAGGAGGATCTGCTTCCAGGCTCACTCATGTGGTTGTTGGCAAGTCTTGGGTCCCCACTGTTGGCAGAGACATCTTTGCCATATGGGCCAAAACACAGAAGTCAGAGTTTGTTCAGAACCTAACCTCAGAGGTGAATCCATGACGTTTGCCATATTCTGATGAGTCACTAGGTCCAGCCTACACTCAAAGGGAAGAGATTACATAGGGAGAGGATTAGTACTGGAGGTAGGGGTTACTGGGGGGGGGGCATTTTAGGGGCTGTTCACTGCAAGTGCCTTCTGGTTCTAGTGGTAGATCTATTCCAAGAGAAAAAAGAGAGGTTTTTGCCAGGCGCGGTGGCTCATGCCTGTAATCCCAGCACTTTGGGAGGCCGAGGCGGGTGGATCACGAGGTCAAGAGATCGAGACCATCCTGGTCAACATGGTGAAACCCCGTCTCTACTAAAAATACAAAAAAAAAAATTAGGTGGGCATGGTGGTGTGTGCCTGTAATCCTAGCTACTCAGGAGGCTGAGGCAGGAGAATTTCCTGAACCCAGGAGGCAGAGGTTGCTGTGAGCCAAGATGGCACCATTGCACTCCAGCCTGGGTAACAAGAGCGAAACTCCATCTCAAAAAAAAAAAAAAGAGGTTTTTGTGGGGACCTTGGACTTCCTTTGGCATAGTAGGCTGCCCTCCCCCAAATGCTGCTGGAACATGGGCACTGCCAGCTTGTGGTTTTTGTACTTTTCTTTTCTGTGGCCGGAGACACGTTTCTATTTGGGACTCATGGCTGAGGTCTCTGAAGCCACATGCTAAAATTCTGTTTCTGAGTGTTTTCTAGAGAGAGGGTAAAACTATGATGACTGAAAATTTAAAAGTCACTGGTCTAAGTTCACCTTGGACTTTCTGTTTAGTGTGATTCACACAAGATGTAACGGATTGATTATAATCAATAACTAATTGATCAGTTATCCCACATTTAAGATTAAGATTATTCCAGGTCACTTTGGCATTTTGGATGTTCCCAAAGTATTAGATGACTCATTTATGTAAAAAGTTTACCTCCATGGGTGGGAGGTATAGCCACCAAAAATGCCTTTTAGGAAGGAAATAGTACAAAGTTCATTAGTTCAACCATTGTGGAAGACAGTGAGGCGATTCCTCAAGGACCTAGACATAGAAATTGCATTTGACCCAGCAATCCCATTACTGGGTATATATCCAAAGGATTATACATCGTTCTACTATAAGGACACATGCACACAAATGTTCATTGCAGCACTGTTTACAATAGCAAAGACCTGGAACCAACCCAAATGCCCATCGATGATAGACTGGACAGGGAAAATGTGGCACATATACACTATGGAATACTATGCAGCCATCAAAAACAGTGAGTTCGTGTCCTTTGCAGGGACATGGATAAACCTGGAAACTATCATTCTCAGCAAACTGACACAAGAACAGAAAATCAAACACCACATGTTCTCACTCATAGGTGGGTTTTGAACAATGGAACACATGGACGCAGGAAGGTGAGCATCACACACTGGGGTCTGTAGCGGGGAAATAGGGAAGGGACAGTGAGGGGTGGGGAGTTGGGGAGAGATAGCATGGGGAGAAATGCCAGATATAGGTGATGGGGAGGAAGGCAGCACATCACACTGCCACGTGTGTACCTACGCAACAATCTTGTATATTCTTCACATGTACCCCAAAACCTAAAATGAAATTTTTAAAAATGAAAAAAAAAGAAAAATGCTTGCCAGTGCTTTGCTCTGGAACCTGAGTTTCTGATAGAAGCGAGCCAGCACCTCAGAAGGCAAAGTGCTGCCAGAAAGGAGTGGAGAACTTAGTAGCGAGGAAGAACCAACCCACAGGCACGGACCTTGACTTACAATACATATGATCATTGTGCATATGGGCAACAGTGGTGCACACCCAGCTGGCTGTGTTACAGCAAGAGGTCGCCGCAGAGCAGTGGAAGTTCATGCTGATCCTGAATCATCCATGTGGAAGGGTGGGGGTGTGATTTCAAAGAACTCAAATATATTTGCTATTTCTGCCTCCTCAGGCCTGAAAGTTAGTATTTTAGAAACATTTCCATCTGCAGTGGCTAAATAAAGATACATGTAAAGCATTGATATGTAACAGGAGCAGCTGTCACTTGTTTTTGTTTTGCTTTTTTAAAAAAGAAAATTCTGTTTATATGGAGCTTATCATCCCCAGAAACTTAATCATGAGTGTGTTTCTCTTATCCATGTGGTTCTTTGGTGACTGACCCCTCTTATAAGTACACTTTTCTCCCTTCTAGATCAGAGTAAAATTTCTCCAGGTTATCTGTTCAACAGAAGCTAAGACCACTCTGATAGTCATTATGACAGTTTTTCTTTAGGTACTCCCATAATTAGATTTGTTTTTTAAAAAACTTCCCTCCTGCTGATTTTTCTTTGAACATGGTTTTAAAGGGTGTGATCAATTTAGTAATGAGAAAGTTGTTGAAGGATGTCTGGGGTTAAGAAGCTGAAGACTGACTTATTTAATGCAATCCCTTTCCCCACAGGGGCTGCTGGAGTCCTCTGCAGAGAAGGCCCCTGTGTCAGTGTCCTGTGGAAGTGAGAGCCCCCTGGATGGGATCTGCCTCAGCGAATCAGATAAGACAGCTGTGCTCACCTTAATAAGAGAAGAGGTAAAAGCTCTCCTGTTTAGTCTACTTATCACTCCATTTCTTTGTAAGGCCCATGTACCAGCAGGTAGATTGCATCTCTGCTGGCTCAAGTTATCCCAGGCTAGAAGCTCTTATTTCCTGCAGCTTGTTTAGGTCATAAAAAGGGCTCCCTGTGGCAGTGGCTCTGGATTCCTGACATTCTGGTCTCTGGGGAAAAATGTTGACAATCTGAAATATTCTTAAGAATTTTGTACCCTTCTTTTTCTTTCAGCCCTGACATTTAAAATATCTAATTTTGCCAGCTTTGCTCATATATGTAACTAAACCAGTGCTGTTATTTTGCAGAGGATATATGCTCTTGCCTAAACATTTTTAAATTTTTTGCGGTAATAGACAGTTGTTTCCTACTTCCATTCATTCTTTTAAATAGTTCTACCCTTTCTTTCTTGAACAGCCTTTTCTCGAAATAGATCACTGTTAGGCCTTTCCTGGTTATGTGAAAAATATGAAAGATGTTGTTACGTACCATTAATCAGTTATCCACCATCTCCTGTCATATTTCTATGCTGTATTTTGTGTGTTTGGTTTGTATATTTATTGATGATTCCACCTGTTCTTGAAGGTGTGACAATTTTATTTTTACAGTATGTTGAAAGTGGTTAGGCTGTAGGTCTTTTAAAGCTTTATAAAATAGCATCAGGTTGGTAATGAGGGATGTCAGTCCTGTTTTCAAAACTTGGGAGCAATGGTAAGGAGGCCCACCAAAGTCTGTTTTGTTTTTTTTTTTAAGAGACAAGATCCCTCTGTCACCGAGGCTGGAGTGCAGTGGCACAATCATAGCTCATTGCAGCCTCGAACTCCTAGGCTCAAGTGATCCTCCTGCCTCAGCTCCCTGAGTAACTGGGACTGTAAGCATACACCACTGTGCCTGGCCAAAATCTTATAAATGAGAAAAGTGACTTTATCTTTTTCCTACTACCTAATGGATCAAGGTAAAGAGGTACCTGGTTACCTGAAGCAGACAGGATCCTCGCTATGTTCTTGAGATCCTAATAAATATAACAAAACTACCAATTAGGAAGAGAGAGACACAGACAGGGAAGTACCATAAGAGGGGAGCCATGGCTGCCCATCCAAGCCCCACCCAGGGCAAATGGAGTTTGAGGCAATGAATTTAGAGTGTTTCCTTCCAGTCAGCAAGAGCATCCCAATTATGAGCCTGGGTTCCGGGCTGATCAGCAAGACTCTACCCATGGTGATGGGTCCTATAGCTAGATGTAGCCAGCTCAGGGCGTTATACATCTGAGCCCCCTCCTTCTGACTCCATTTTTATGAAGCTGTCAAAAATCTCTATAGAAAGAGAATGTGCTGCTCATGCCAACTTCCAGTGCTTTGATTTTCTGGCAGTTTCATTCTCTGGTGAACTGCGATTACATGGCCTTGGGTAGGGTGAATACCTGCCAGTCAGATGGCTCTGTTCTTGGTATCTGTTCCAGTCAGGGTCTGCCCTGCAGAGCTGAGAGATAGATCCTGGACCAAGGTAAAGTTCACAGAGGCTGTAAATACCACTTGGAATTTCTGGGAGATGTTCTACTCATCTTTGTTCTCTTATCTGCATCCCAGCATCCTAGGTGGCTTAGAGTACACTTTCCCAAATGTTTACAAACATTAAATATTGAGGTTTATATTCCTAATACAGATTGAACACCATGGTTTAGACCTGGTTGTATGCTGTTTCAGTCCCCAGTCTTAACTGCAAACTGTATTAGATTGGGTAAAACTAAGCTTTATTATACTCTAGATAATCACTAAAGAGATTGAAGCAAAGGAATGGAAGAAGAAATATGAAGAGACCCGGCAAGAAGTCTTGGAGATGAGGTTAGACTGGAGGTTTTGGGGAGGGGCTGGATACTTCCATGCACTGTTAGATTTGATACAGATGAAGTGATGACAGTGTTTGCTTATCACAGAACCAAGTGTTGAGAGGTTGAGGGCTTTGCTATTTACACCTTGCTTTGTGATTGAGAATGTTATTTCAGGCTGGGCATGGTGGCTTACGCCTGTAATCTTAGCACTTTGGGAGGCTGAGGTGGGTAGATCACCTGAGGTCAGGAGTTCAAGACCAGCCTGGCCATCATGGTGAAACCCAATCTTTTATTAAAAAAAAGAGAGAGAGAGAGAATGTTATTTCAGGATTTATTGTTAACCAGTTATTATATTTGAATACTGTAGTTTATCTTGGGTTGTTCAGAACATAACATGTAAATGGAATCCATGTAATTCTTCTTAGAACAATTGACAAAAATTTGTATCAAATATCCATTTGGAATACAGAATAATAGGATTTATCCAATGATAGAGACATTGAAATTCATAATACTACTTTTTTTTTTTGAGGCATGTTCTCTGTCATCCAGGCTGGAGTGCAGTGGTGTGATTATGGCTCACTGCAGCCTTGACCTCCTGGGCTCAACTGATCCTCCCACGTCTGCCTCCCACGTAGCTGGGACCACATATATGTGCCACCACACCTGCATAATTTTTTTTAGAGATGAGCTCTCGCTCTGTTGCCCAGGGTGGTTTCTAACTCCTGAGCTCAAGAAATGTTGCCTCAGCCTCCCAAAGTGCTGGGTTTACAGGCATTAGCCATGGCACCTGGTCCATAATATTTTTTAAAAATTAATTATGCATGAGAGTTTACATAACCACCAAATAGATGATCGAAAGCTTGTTAACAAGAAACAAAATTGACTGACTTGAAATCAAAGTCTTTTTATTTTTCCTCACTTTCTAGAAAGCAGAGTTATGAGCCATGGAATGACTAAAGATGAAATCAAAGAGGAGAAAAAGAACGCATAAATAATTCACTTGTTGGTTACTGCCAACAACCTCTTTCAACTTTTTATCAGATGAGAAGGCATAGGAATTACGTGTTTCTTACTAATTGGTTGATGGCACGCCGAGCAAATGCTAATACAGCAGCCCTCCAAGCAGTTCTGTACAACCACATTGGTGACATCAGCTTTATTTTAGCTATAGCATGATTCTTCTTATCCTCCAACACATGAAAGCTTCAACAAGCATTTATTTTAAACTCTACCCCTGATTCCTTCCATTAGTCAGCTTCCTCTTAGCAGCAGCAGGAAAGTCAGCTCAATTGGGCCTCCATCCCTGACTTCCATCCACCATAAGAAGGTCCATCCCCAGTCTCAGCCCTACTCCACTTCAGCACTATAGTTGTAGCAGGAGTTTTCCTGCTCATCCACTTCTACCCTTTATAGAAAATAATCCATCAACCCAAACCTTGACTTTATGTCTAGAGGCTATTACCACCTTGTTAGCAATCTATGCTCTCACACAAAACAATATCAAAAAAATCTTAGCATTTGCCACCACAAGCCAGCTGGGCCTTATAATAGTCACAATTGGCATTAATCAGCCACACCTAGCATTCCTTCACATCTGCACTCATACCTTTTTTAAAGCTGTATTATTTATGTGTTCAGGGTCCATCATCCACACGATGAACAAGACACCTGAAAAATAGGACGACTATTCAAGACTTTACCCCTCACTTCCTCTTCCCTTATTATTGGCAGCCTGGCACTTACAGGCATGCCTTTCCTCACTGGCTTTTACTCTAAAGACCTTATTATTGAAATTACTAACATCTCGGACACCAACACCTGAGCCCTTTCTCTTACTCTCATTGCCACTTCCTTAACAGCTGTCTATAGTGCCCATATTATTTTCTTCACTCTAGTCGGACAACCTCACTTCACCACTCTGATTATTACTGACAAAAATAATCCTTTCCTAATTAAGTCAATTAAGCGCCTAACAATCAGTAGTATCTTCACTGAGTTCCTCCTCACCAACAGTATCATTCCTGTTTCATTCCCCTAAACAGCTATACCGCCCTACCTAAAGCTCACAGCCCTAGGTGTGACCACTTTAGGCCTCTTACTAGCAATGGAGCTTAATCTCATAACTAACAACTTTAAACTAAAATACCCGTTAAAGACATTTAACTTCTCCAATATGTTAGGTTTTTATTCAGTTGCAGTTCACTGTCCAGCCTCTCACTCAAGTCTATTCACAAGCCAAAATCTGGCTTCACTCCTACTAGACCTGATTTGACTAGAAAAGTCTATATGAAAGACTTTTATATGGTCAACACTTGAATGATTAAAAAACATTTAAAAATATCCCTCTAATTTGTTGCTCTTCTGTTATTTGTCTTTTGAGCATTTCCTGCGTGTAAGGACCTATGCTGGGCTTGAGGGAAAGGAAGGGAGGAGACATTCCTGCTCTTAGAAGGTGGTAGCCATCTGTAATAACCAACTTGGCTATGACGTCAAAAGTGATGGGGGCACCACCAGTGAGGGCAGGGGAGGACATGATGTTGCTCACAGAGCACCCAGCACTGGACTGAGTCAGAAGGACATTGTCACACTTCACTAGAAGAAAGGTTAACCCAAGAGGGTGATCTTTAAAGTCTTCAAATAACTGAAATACTTTTGGAATTAGGACACAAAATAAAACTTGTAACTGAATCAAAGGTAGAGCAGCTGAAAGGGTGGATTGGGGCCAGGAAAACCTAAAGTCAGATTATATCTCTTAGGAAGAACCCAGAAGATGGTCTTTAACTTAGTTTGTAAAATATTGACTCGCCTAAGCAGAATTTATCCTTGCAGTATTCAAATAGGCGCAAAGAGAAAGTGAAGGCAGCTGTTCCTGTAAGTAAAATATAAGTTTGGTTAAACATAAAATCTTAACAAAAACCTTTTTGAACCCTGAAAGACCTTGTATATTTTGTATAATGTGAAAAAAAGAGAGAGAGAGAATGAGAACCCCAATGGAGATAAATGGGTTACATAAATGGTCAGTATACATTAATGTGTTTAATTGTTTGGGGCAGCATTTCTCCAACTTTCATTGTCTGAAAACCCTCTCTCAGGTAATAAATTCTTTTTTTTCTCATTTAGGAAAATTGTAGCTGAATATGAAAAGACTATTGCTCAAATGATTGGTAAGAAGAACATTTTGTTTTTCAAGGGTATGAGCCATAGGATCTATCTTAGTCTGTTCAGGCTGCTATAACAAAATACTGTAAGGTAGCTAGCTTATCAACAACAAACATTTCTCATAGCTCTGGAGACAAAGAAGATCAAGGTGCCCACAGATGAGATGTCTGGGGAGGGCCCATTCCTCTTAGAAGGGGCTGGCCAGCCCTCTGGGGTCTCTTTTGTAAGGACACTAATCCTGACATAATCACCTCCCGAATCCCCCTCCATGCCCACTCTCATCCTGAACATACACATTGGGGATTAGGTTTCAACACACAGATTTGGAGTTGGGGGGGTGGCATAAACTATAAGACCATAGCCAGATCCATGGATGATTTTCAGACCATGTCACTAACTTTTATTTGTCTGTCACTTAAATACAGTCAGATCTCATTATTCATGGGAGATATGTTTTATAACATTGCTGCAAACACTGAATTAGTGATACTTAACACTGCTTCTAGGGGAAAGACAGAGTTATCCTGTGTCTGGCCCCAGCATTGTCATCGATTGATCAATATATAGCCTTGTCTTATGTGCGTTCCTGTTTAAAGACACCTTATTTAATATATATGGTTGATTCATTAACATTGAACTCACAGTCAATGGCACTTTGGCTCAGGTCTGAACAGAGTTCTGTATGTATTTTAAGGCACCTCACTACCTTTTTGTGCTTAGGAACACTAGACAGCACTTTAGCACTGCCCTTGGAGGCCACTCGGAACAGTGAGGTCTCCAGCAAAAAGCACACAAATGCAAAAAACATGGCCCTGAATAGACCACATGGAGAGCACTTGTTTGCAGTATGAATCAGGAAGGCAGAGTATTGCTTTGTTCACAGTCAGCTGAGAGTGTACACATCAGATGACTAAAGCGTTTTTGCCACTCTGCACACATCCACAAATGACCGTGTAAGTCCAGGAGGATAGATTTTAGGATTACAAATAAATTTTGGCAAGTAGGTGAATTTGGAAATACAGACTTGGTGAATAATGAGGGTCAACTGTAGTTAGGTTCATCTTAGAGGATGGCAGGCCTTGAATTCTGTGAGCATTGGTGGCCTGACCACATCACTAACACCTGCTGGGAGCATCCTGTGTTTTAGTGCAGGGTTCTTACTCTAGTGCAGGTTTTAGTTTCTCTGCATCAGACCCCATGGTGCCTTTACAAAACAACAGGGATTGATCCTCCTGCATTGAATTTAGAGTCTCTTCTCATCCATATCATAAGGATTGACTCCCTAAACCAAAGTCTGGCCTTTCTCCACTGAATTACCAAAATGATATTCTCTACTCTCTACATCACCTAATGCCTTTCCAGCTCAGGGCCTTACCACAGCTGTTCTTCTCTATGGAATATTCTCCTCCCAGGTAGCTGTGTGACTCATACCCTCATTTCTGTCCAGTCTCTGCTCAAATCTCTTCTGAGAGCAGCTATTCTGTGTGCAATAACAACCCCCTCCCCTGCCCCCATTTCCCTCACCCTGCCTTGTTTTTTCCCCATCGCTTGTCACCACCCATCTCCCCCATAGAATATAAGCCATGAGAGCGGGAACTTGGTCACATCCCCGGCTGAGTCCCTACCACTGAGAACACTGCTTGGCTTCTGGGGAGTCTCTATTTGTTGAATAAACATGCCATTATTTTTGACTTGTGATTCCCAGAAGATGAACAGAGGACAAGTATGACCTCTCAGAAAAGCTTCCAGCAACTGACCATGGAGAAGGAACAGGCCCTGGCCGACCTTAACTCTGTGGAAAGGTCCCTTTCTGATCTCTTCAGGAGATATGAGAACCTGAAGGGCGTTCTGGAAGGGTTCAAGAAGGTAGTGTGTTTTTTTCCACTGTCTCCTGGTATATTTTCAGTACTGTATTTCCTTGGTAACCGGTCATCAAATACATATGCCAGAGGTGTGGGTATCCTTCTAAATAGGGGCTCAGGGTCTACTGGCCTGGTATCTTCTATTCCAGTGAAGCTGGATTTTTTCCACATTTTCCCTTCTTTGGTTGTTCAGGCATTCAGTCCACTTGGTGGCATGTCTTGGCTGTTCCTCTCCTGCATCAAGCCAGTAAGCCCCAGGCTTTGGCATAGAGAGCATTGAACCCTCAGACCTCAGGCGAATTCTGGAAACGTTCTTTCTGATAATTTACCTTTTCCATATTAGTAAAAGGGATTAAAAGGAATTCTATGTCACTGAAAAATTCAAGCTGCATATTCTAGAAGACATTAAGTATAATATTTCAAATTTAGGTGTAAATGGGCCTGTTGATTTAATTTACCTTTACAATATCAACAAGACACAATTACAGCAATGAAATGTCTTTACTTTCCTATTAAAAGAAAAATGAAACTGGCCAGTTTATCAAGTATGGAAGTCAAATTGCCATTCAGTTTTGAATAACTGCCTTCCTAAAGTAGGCCTATTGGTATAACTGACCCTTACTATATGACACAGAAAATTAACATGAGGACATTATGTAGAATTTCCTCAGAATTACATGTACCTATTTCAAGTTACTGTAGAGTATGACTAAAAGATATCTGAATTAATTAGATTTTTCCATTCTTTAAAAAAGGAAAACTCTGATTCATGGTAGATTACTAGTAGAAGAAACAAAATGACCTGTTTATTTTCAATTTTTGCTTTGGAACAGAATGAAGAAGCCTTGAAGAAATGTGCTCAGGATTACTTAGCCAGAGTTAAACAAGAAGAGCAGCGATACCAGGCCCTGAAAATCCATGCAGAAGAAAAACTGGACAAGTAAGAGCTTATAAATTCTGGATTTTACTTTTCATGATGTTGTGGGAAAACTGACAAAGGAAAGAAAATTCACTGTTTTGCAGCTCCAGGTTGTATTTGTATGTGTGTGTTTTATCTCACCTTTCAAACCCTCTTCCCATTGTTAAAACATTAAAAACCAAAAGTGGTATATAGTACCCATCTCTACCCCTGCCCCCTTCCACTGGGTTCCCACCTTTTTCTACACCAGGTAATCATCGTTGTTGGTTTCTGTTTTTTCTTCCTATTATAATTTTTTTCTCCTTTTTTATATGATTATATCATACTTTGCTGTTTTTGTTTCATAGTATAATTTTGAAAATCTTTCCATCTCAGTCCAAGAAGAGCTTCCACTTTGTTTTCTAATAGCCACATGGTATTCCATTGTTGGAATGTGTCATTTATTTAACAGTCTCTTCCCGTTAGACATTAAAGTTAATTAAAATGTCTTGCTGCCAGACAGTGCTGTAGTAAGTGACCTGGTAGGTGATCATTTTGCATGCCTGTGAGTTATCTTTATGATCTGTATGTTAGAAAAGGAATTGCTAGGCCAAAGCATATATGATTTTATAATTATTATAAATGTTGTCAGATTGGCCCCGTTAGACTTTTATCATTTTATATCCCTGTATAATATATGAGAGCATCTCTTTTTTTCTACAGCTGTGCCAATAGATAAACTTTTTGATTTTCTGAAAATCTAATAGGTGAAAATGATATTTCAACATAGGTCTTTGTTTGTTTTTGGCAAGTAACAGAGCATTTATTTTAATCAATGTAACTTTGATTTGTATTTATCTTATGAATGAAATGGAATATATTTCAGCATTCATTTATTAATATATTTGCTTTACTAAGAATGACTCTATTCTTTGCCCATTTTCCTATTGTCGGTTTATATATTTTATATATTAGGGACACCAGCCCTTTGTGATAAGAATTTTGAATAATTTTTCAAGTTTATCATGTGTCTTTTGCCCCTGCCTATAGTGTTTTTTGATATTCAGAAATTTACTTTGATGTGGTGAAATGTGGTAGTCATTTCCTTCACAACTTCTGGATTCCTTGTCATAGTAACTAAGATCTTCCCCATGCTGGGTAGAAAATATTCTCTCATGTTTTACTTATACTTTATGGCTTAATTTTTTTAATCCTTAAATCTAATACATTTGGAGTTTATCCTGGGGAGTAGTATCCCACTTGATTTTTTTGTTTGTTTTTTTTTTTTTTTTTGAGACAGAGTCTCTGTTGCCCAGGCTGGGGTGCAGTGGCACAATGTCGACTCACTGCAGCCTCTGCCTCCAGGTTCAAGTGATTCTCCTGCTTTACCCTCCTCAGTAGCTGGGATTATAGGCACCTGCCACCAAGCCCAGCTAAGTTTTGTATTTTTAGTTGAGACGGGGTTTCACCATATTGGGCACGGTCTCAAACTCCTGACCTCAAGTGATCTGCCCACCTTGGTTTCACAAAGTTCTGGGGTTACAGGCGTGAGCCACCGTGCCCAGCCTCCAAATTGACTTTTTAACTAAAAGGTAATACATACTTATACATTTTACTGTCTAAATTTCTATATGTAGAAACAAAAGTTCCCCTGTCCCCTTCCCACTCCCATAGTATTGTAATTAGGCTTCTTATGTGTTCTTCTCCATAGGTTATATAGATCCCTCTATGTATTATACATAGGTTTATTGTATATCCTTCTAGTCTTTTCTTTGTGTCTTTATAAATACTATGGTTTTGAACCTTAACTGTAAAAACTATTTACAATATTAGAGTCACATTAGACAATTTCCTTTTTCCCTTAGTAGCAAGCATATCACGGCCATTTTTTCATGTCAGAATATATAGCTGAATCTCATTCTTTTTATTAGGTGATAGAACTATAGCATTTATTTGTTGATGGCATTTAGACAGTTTGTAGTTAACACTGCAGTGATCGTCCTGTGCACTCACTGTTGTGCCAGGTGGGAGTATTTCTGTGAATAGGTAACTGAAAGTGAGATGGCTGCATTTGAGGGCGTGTACACTTTAAATTATCCTGGTGACTACTGCATTGCCCTCTAAAAGGCTGTGCCAGTTTTCATCCACCCATTGGCACATGAGTCTGCCTGTCTCCTTGCATCTCAGCCCACACAGGATAAAACATCATTGTTAATTTTTGCCAATTCAATCAGTTTTTAAAGTTTATTGTTTTATTTTATATGCCTCTGATTACTAATGAGGCTTTAGCATCCTTTCATCAGTTTACTGTCTGTTCATCAACTGACATTTATGGCTTTTAAGAAGGCCTTTCGCATCTCATTAATAAACTCACTTCTGGTAGGCCTGTGTCTCATAGACATCAGGGTTAGTATCCTGACTCTAGCTGTGATCGTCTCCATAATTATTTAGTCCGCTTTTGTACTGGATTAAAAAAATTCTAAGACTGTTGTAGAAACCATTTGCTAGTGAGACAGAAATTTTGAAGTGTCTGTAAATTGAATTTTTATAAATTAAAATGGAATTATTTAGGTCACTGATTTTTGTTTTTTCTCTTACCACACAGTCATTTATTTGGTATCTGTGCGGGGCCTGTGCCTCACAGATGTCAGTGTAGTATCCTGACTGGCTTTGACCAGTGACTAACCTTGTGCTTTTTGTCTCTTTACTCCACCCAAACACTATAAACAGAGCCAATGAAGAGATTGCTCAGGTTCGAACAAAAGCAAAGGCTGAGAGTGCAGCTCTCCACGCTGGACTCCGGAAAGAACAGATGAAGGTGGAGTCCCTGGAACGGGCCCTGCAGCAGAAGGTACAGAAGGGGCCTGGTGTGGGTGGCCACAGAGGCGTTTGCTTTTCCTCCTCAGCAGTGATTGGCTTATGACAGATCTGGGTGAAAGAGACTTTGGCTTTCTACTCAGACACTTCAGTCCAGTTCTTTTCTGAACTGATCCACGTGGAAACAAGCAAGTCAAACCATTACATTCACAAGCACTTCATGTGGAAATCACCCACAGCCAGAGTGGAGAGAGGAAGTTGCATTTTAACTGCAGTTCAGAGCTCCTTCCTAGTTGGGGTCATGAGACTGCCTTTCTTTCTTTTTGTTTTTTACACAATATATTAATATGAAGCCATCTTTCTCCTTCATTGCTTTAGGTCAGTGGTTCACAGTTGGGGACAGTTTTGCCCTCCGGGTGGTGTTAGGTGTTAGGTAATTTCTGGAGATAGATTTGTTTGGTTGTCACCAGTGGGAGTTGCAGGAGGCCAGGGATGCTGTTAAACATCCTACAGTGCACAAAACAGCTCCGGACAATAGACTTCCCCATCCTAAAATATCAGCAGGGCTGCTGTTGAGAAACTGCTCTAGATAAGTGAAAACCGGTATTAGCAACAATTCCTATTTCTCACTAAGCAACTTTTAGCTTTCCATTTTTATATGTGTCCGGTGTGTTTTCCTTACTGCATTTCCAATTATCTACTCATACCTGTGCCATCCATTCATCAAGAGCAGGAAGTTTTTATCATAGGGTCTGATAGCCCCTAGCACAGTATTCCCTGGGAGATTCAGACTCCAGCATCCCTGGAGATGCTGATGGATTGAGTGAGACTCAGATACTTGTGTTTTTGACAAGTACTGTAGATAATTTCTCTGATAACAAGAAAATTGGGGAACTAAGAGGTTCACAAGTTTCAGAAGACTGGTGACTATTCTCACCCCTTACTCAATTTAAGCATAATTTTATGAGTACATTTTTTGAGGAGAAGATGTGTAGCCTTTTTTTCTTTAAAGTATCTCTGATGTAGAAAAGTTGAGAATTACTGAATTCGGATATCTAGGGTAGGGTATAGCCAGACTTGGAACTAGTTAGCTATATTTGCCTTTACTTCAAAATACAAAGTGGCCTGCATAATCCTGTCATTTGTCTTTCAGAACCAAGAAATCGAAGAACTGACAAAAATCTGTGATGAGCTGATTGCAAAGCTGGGAAAAACAGACTGAGACTCCCTCTGTTAGCTCAGCAGATCTGCATTTGGCTGCTTCTCTTGTGACCACAATTATCTTGCCTTATCCAGGAATAATTGCCCCTTTGCAGAGAAAAAACTAAAAAAAAAAAAAAAAAAAAAAAAAAAAGCACATGCCTACTGCTGCCTGTCTCGCTTTGCTGCCAATGCAACAGCCCTGGAAGAAACCCTAGAGGGTTGTCTAGTCTAGAAATGAGTGTGACCTGACAGTGCTGGAGTCTCCCAGTTCCCTGTTTGAAGGTTCCCTTAGGCTGCTGAGTTTGGGTTTGTGATTTCTTTATGTTTAGTTTGTTTTAAAGTCATCTTTACTTTCCCAAGTGTGTTAAATTTGCGGCTTTGTGAATCCTCTTTGGGTCTTCACCACCTGTCTGATTTTTTTGTTACCTTTTTATTTAATCTTTTAATTTTTTTAATATCAGTGGTTTTATTTAAGGAGGCAATTTGCCCTAATGTTACTTCCAGTTTATAAACAAGAAGGGGCTCTGGGTGCCCTTTTATTACATGCACTCTCACACACATACTTGTATATTTATAGATGCTGCTGCTCTTTTCTCTGAAGCATAGTCAAGTAAGAACTTCTCTATAGAACATATTTCCTTAGATGTAAGACCCTATTTTGATGTAGAGTCCTGACTCAGAATGCTAACTTAAGAATTTGGGGGGTTAAAGATGCGAAGACCACAGACTTGGGTTTTCACATCTGGAGAAGACTATTTGCGGTGAAGTTTTGTTGCCCTGGTATTGAGGCACTCATCAGCTTTAATGGGTGTGGCCCCTTTGGGGCTAGTCCTCAGACTGAAGGTAGTGTCTGCTTTCTGGGAGAGCAGCAATATGGAAGTCCTCCAAGCTAGGGTTTGGCAAATCTGCCCTAGAGTCATTTACTTTCCTCTGCCTCTGTTTGTTGATATTTAGTCTTCATTATATTTCTCTTTTTTTATTGAGACGGAGTTTAGATCTTTCTATTTCAAATATGTGAAGAAAATCTACTTGTAAAAGGCTTAGCTCTTATTTAATTAAAAGGTAACTGTAGCACCATTACCAATTATAAGGTGAAGAAATGAGGTTTTTTTCCCCCAAGAGTGATGCATTGTTCTTCAGAGGTTGAAAAGAAAAAAAGCAAAAAATACCTTCTAACTTACGACAGAATTTTTTAACAAAATGAACAGTGAAAGTCAAGTGAAACACTCCAAAAATCAGTATGTTTTGATATTTTTAAACAAAGACAGCTTGAATAATGGGAAGAGGAGTTTGAGGAGAAGGTCTGTCTGTACTAACAAAGCCAAATTCCTCAAGTTCCTACTGGACTCAGTTCAGAGTGGTGGGTCATTAACCCCAACATGGATTTGTCCATGTAAATCCCAATGAATTCCCTTTTATTTGAATAGGGAAACCCAAATCCATTCAAGTGTTTTAAAGCACTCTCCTGTCTTAATCTTATACCCTGAAAGTCTTTATGGTGATATGCACTATATTCCGTATATGTATGCTTTCCTACTTTTCTCGTAAAACTGTTGCATGATCCAACTTCAGCAATGAATTGTGCCTAGTGGAGAACCTCTATAGATCTTAAAAAATGAATTTTTCTTTAGCAGTGTGTTACTCACATGGGTGCAATCTTTAGCCCCAGGGAGGTCAATAATGTCTTTTAAAGCCAGAAGTCACGTTTTACCAATATGCATTTATCATAATTGGTGCTTAGGCTATATTTTCAAGCCTATTGTCTTAACATTTTGTATAAAAAAGTACAACAGAAATTATCTGTCGTTTGAGAAGTGGTTTGACAATCATTTGGGCGTTGAAAGCAGTCACTGTGGTGTAATATGAATGCTGTCCTAGTGGTCATAGTACCAGGAGCACGTGTTGCCTTGGTATAACTGCTTTCCTCTTTAGTCCTCTACAACTAAAGAAGTTAATTTTGCATTTTGCAGAAAGAAACATTGATTGCTAAATCTTTTTGCTGCTGTGTTTTGGAGTTTTCATGTTTACTTGTTTTATATTGATCTGTTTTAAGTATGAAGGCCTTTAGTGTCCTCCACTATAAATTTCAAAGTCATCTTTTTAAGCTTATTGGTTTAAGAAAGTAGCTCTGTGTTAAACAGAGATGACGGCAGTCCTTCCTTAGCACACTGGTGGAGGGGTCCCGTAAGAACCTGACCCTAGTGAATGAGGCTGATGCACAGGGAGACAGGGAGCACCAAAGGACCCTCGTTAAGTGATCCTTGCCCTGGCCTCTCAGCCATGACTGCTACAAGGAAATATCCCCCATTCTAACTTAACAGATGCCTCCTCTCCAAAGAGAACTAAAATGTAGCTTGTACAGATCAAGAGAATATATTGGGCAGAAAGAAGTATGTTTATTTTTCTTTAAAAATAAAAAAGTTTTAAAACTCTGGAGAGTAAGAATATAGTATAGAGTTTGCCTCAATACATATGAGAGCCAAATAACCTACTATATAGGCAATAATAAACCCTGTTACAGAAGAGAAAAAGGGCCAGGCACACTGGCTCACTCCCGTAATCCCAACACTGTGGAAGGCTGAGGCAGGAGGATTGCTTAAGTCCAGGAGTTTGAGATCTGCCTGGGCAACATGGTGAACCCACGTCTCTACCAAAAATATAAAAATTAGCTGGGCGTGGTGGCACATGCCTGTGGTCCCAACTAGTTGGCAGGCTGAGGTGGAAGGATCGCTTGAGCCTGGGAGGTCAAGGCTGCAGTGAGCCATGATCATGTCACTCACTGTACTCCATCCTGAGAGACAGCAAGATCCTGTCTCAAAAAAAAAAAAAGTAGAAGGCAGCTGCAGCTTAGATGGTGATTTGGGAATATTAGGTGATCCTGTTGAGTTTCCAGATCCAAAGCCATTTCGTTAGCTTTTGACTTTGCCAAAGTGTAGGTAGTCTTTATCCAGCAGTATTTTAATTGGGGAATGCAACAGTGAGGAGGCCGACTGAACAATTTCCCCAGCGGCTGCAGAGATAGTCACAGTCAGAGCTCCCAAGGTTGGAGAATCTCCTTTCAGCCGCCTACCCAAACCTTTTGTTCTGTAAAACTGCTCTGGAAATACCGGGAAGCCCAGTTTTATCATGCAGTTTCTAGCTTCTTCAGACTCAGCCCAAATTAGGAAGTACAGCAGCACATGATGGTGAAAAACCAAGGATTTGGCAGCCTTCCCAAATGGTATGGAATCTAAGGGAAGATTTATGTTTCGTTTTGGAGAATAGCTCAAGTTGAATTTGCTTTCCAGACAATTTCCCTTTTCAACCTACCCATACTTTGTACAGCTCTCACACAAATACTGAGATATTTATTAGACAGCCCTGAGTTTGTTCTAATTATAAACAGGGAGAGTAAACTGCCCCCAAATGTTCCTGGGCTAAAAGCAGGGCTGCTAAAAGCAGCCGGAGTGAACACTCATTTTCCATAAAGGTAACAAAGGTCTCAATGGTCACTCAAAGCTCAAAAGCGGTTTTTAAGAGCAAGCTTTGGTAGGCCTGTGTACGCTGAGCTGGAAGTGATTCAGCACATTCTTTTTTAGTGGAGTAAAAGTTCTAAAGCCCCCTTTTAACTTCCTTTTGGTTTTTCATTACAATTGGTAGCCACCTCATGAACTGTCTCTGACTGTTGTCCCTTTGAAGTCATGTGACTGTGAGCTTGCTCTCTGACTTGCATTTCTAACTTTATCCTGTTGTTGGGAAGATAAAAACTCTGTGTTGAAAGATTACATGATTCAAGCAAGGGACTTTAAAGTAAAGATATATTTATTCTGAAGAATCTAAATGAAAACAGATTATTATTTGCTTATGAAAGAACAATATAGTCTGGGAATCCCAGAATGTCAAGCCAAAGGTCTAAGAAGTCATCTTCTTCAAATACTTTAATAAAGAAGTATTTCGAGGAGATATCTGTCCAAAAAGGTTTGACTAGCCTCCAGATTCCAATTATTTTTAAAAAGCAATTTACCACTAAATCCTGAGTCTCCATAGAGTAAAAGTAAAGAGACCGATATAACAGACTCTCCTCTCAAAGGATCTCCTCTGGAAGAGAATAGCAGCAGCAGCATTCTCCGGGGAAGACCCACCCCCTAGTGCCAGAGCTTGTATCCTGGAGACTAAAGATTGCACTTTCCGTCGTTTTTTGTCCAAATGCAATCCCATTTCTGTGCCTCTTAGCATGCAGTTAGATTTGGACAAACAAGATTCCTAAGGAATGACTTTATTAACTATAATATGGTTACAGCTATTATATAAATATATATTCTGGTTATAGTTCTAATATGGAGATGTTGTGTGCAATGCTGGCCTGTGGCGGTCTGTGTATGCTTTAACTTGTATGGAGGAGGCTAGGCTCAGAGCTGAGATGTGGTCTGAACCTTCCCTGTATCAATCCTTCTTTTAGAACTGTCAGGATGCTACTTCCTCCCCCTCTGTCTTTCAGTGGTATCTGAAATACTCAAAACAGTAATTTCTTGGTCACATCATTAACTGCTAATTCTATATTTATGAAGAATTTTGAAATGGACATATACAAATTTGAACTCTGAAAGCATCCTCAGTCCAGATACAGGGCAGCATGTAGGTGACCACACCACAGCCTCAGTCTCGGTCCTTCTCAGCCGTCAGGATAAGATCCAGGCATTTTCTTTTAAATCTGAGGTAGCAGTAAACTTTTCAGTATTGCTGTTAGCAAGTGTGTGTTTGCCAATAGATACCCATTATACTAATGTGCCAAGTAAATGTTCATTGCACATCTGCTTCCACTGTGTCCCCACGGGTGCCATGAAGTGTGTGAGGAGCCCCTCATCTGGAGGGATGAGCGCTGCATTGACTACTGCTATCAGGATTGTGTTGTGTGGAATATTCATCTACATAAATTTTATATGCACAGTAATTTCCCTTTTTATATGTCACGTAACTATTTGTAAAAGTTATACTCACAAATTATTATAATGATTACTAATATATTTTTTCCATGTTTCATTGCCTGAATAAAAACTGTTTACCACTGTTAAATTTGTGTGTGTTTGTGTGTGTGTGTGTGTGGTGTGGTTCTTTTCCTAGTTATAAGTTGTATCCCTGAATGTGAAAATTTATGGCAGCCCTGCTTTTATGAGCCCCATATTTCAACCTAAAAATAGAAAACATGACATTTTCTCTACACTCATTTTGTGCATGTGGTTGGGTGTGTAACTAAAAACAAAACGTTGGAATTCAGATATTGATTCTCATGTAGATGTCTTGCCTTTGCATCTGTGCAAACAAAGTTTTTAGCTGGGTGCTTCTTGGTTTTGCTTAGAGACTGGTTGTCTGCCCTGGCATTTTTCAGTTCGTAAGTGTCTAATTTACCCAAGCTTTCTGACTCCTTGAAGAACATGGGGTAAGGTAGAACTGTGTAAATAGTGCAGAGCAATGAGTTGCTATGTTTGGTTTCTTCTAGGTTTAATGCAGTACCAGGAATAACTTTTTAAATACTGGCCAAGCCAAATCTCTGCTTTAAAGGCGTAGATGGGGCAGGAAATTTTGTGGGTTGTATTACAGGAAAAGATAAATTAAGAGGACAGTTAAGGCTTCATTTTACAACTAGTGGGAGATCCACTTAGGCAAATCAGAGCACTATCACTTTTCTTGCTATTCACTGCATTGTAAAAGACGGTGAGCCTATACAGTCCCTAAAAGGCATATTTCTCACCCCTGCGTTTCTGAATCGCCAGGAGAGAATCTTCTGAAGTCTCTGATGATGGTTGCCATTTGCGGAATGCTAAACAGAGTAGAAATCTGTTTCTGAGAATTATTGGAAAGAATAAGATAGAAATTCGCCTTGCTACTATCTTACAGAATTTTATTCTTAATAAAGAACAAATAATTTAAGACCACCAATGTTTTTCATACTTTTACAAATAGTGGATCACAGGGCCATTTTGGTGAACAGCAAATAAGCATAAGTATTGCTTTATGAAATTTGTGACAGATATAAATGATATAAATGAATATATGTGTACTTGGTCATGACAAAAAATGACTTTCTTGCTGTGGCTAATGGTCAAAGCATGAAAAACCCCAATCTAGCCAACTGAAGTCCTTTTACAGTGGAAACAGGCCTCATGGGAGAAGCAGTGAAGCCAAGATCACATTCGTGTATGTCAGTGAACTTTGTTGCCCTCACTCAAAATGAGGAAAAAAGAATTAATTGACACTTAGTTCTTTTCAAGCTCTTGAAATCCAAAAAAATACCAGGTTTGGGTAGTGTTTATATCATTTTCTAAGTTTATAGGCACTTAAGGACCAATGAAAATCAAATACCTTTTTGTCAACATGTATTCATTCACTTACGAATTTATTTGCAGAGTTTAAAGTGAAACATGAAAAGTTGGAGGGATAGCTAGCCAAAGAGAAATTGTTTTTACGTTTTATTAAAAAGGCATTTAAATATAAATAATAGGATAATGAAAACGATTCTTCCTGAGAAGAAAGCCATCCCTAGTCTACAGTTCTCTCTTTTTTTTTTTCTTGAGACAAAGTCTTGCTCTGTCTCCAGGCTCAGCCTCCCGAGTAGCTGGGACTGTAGGTAACGTGCCACCACACCTGGCTAAGTTTTGTATTTTTAGTAAGATGGTGTTTCGCCATGTTGGCCAGGATGGTCTCGATCTCTTGGCCTTTTGATCCACCTGCCTTGGCCTCCCAAAGTGCTGGGATTATAGGCATGAGCCACCATGCCCGGCTATTGTCTACATTTCTTGACAGAAAAAATGTAGGTGTGAGGTTATTATCTAAGTGAGTTAATGCCTGAGGGTGGAGAGATCGTGGTGCTTATAATGTATGAGATTAACTGAAGACAGGCTTGTATTTTCTGCATTTTTTTTTGAGACAGGTCTCTCTCTGCTGCCCAGGCTGGAGTGCAGTGGTGCTATTTCAGCTCACTGCAACATTCACCTGCTGGGTTCAAGCAATTCTCCTGCCTCAGCCTCCTGAGTAGCTAGGATTACAGACACAAGCCACCACATTCTGCTAATTTTTGTACTTTAGTAGATAACAGGGTTTCACCATGTTGGCTAGTCTGGTCTCGAACTCCCAAACTGCTGGGATTACAGGTGTGAGCTACCACACCCAGCTCTATTTTCTGCATTTCTGAGAATAAATTAACAAAATGTGCGAAGTTAAGATGTGCAAACTCATAATCACAAACATTCAACTGTGAGACATTATATAGACCAAGGAGACATTTTTGTTTTAGGCATCAAAAATAACAGCACAACTAGCTAAATTCGTGCATTCAGCCATAATCACAATATTTTACAAAAATTCATATTTTACGAACATTAAGGAGTCCGGACAGCATCTCTTGGATGTGCAACGATGAATACGCCTTCTGTTTCACTGTAAGAATGGCACTCACTCTAATTTGTCTTTTATTTAGTCCATATTTTTCCAGATACATATTTTTTCTTTCTCCGTTTCAGTTGATTTGTATAACATCATGAATTTTCAGCAAAAATGTGTGTGTAAAATATGATTCAGTCAGGCATGGTGACTCACGCCTGTAATCTCAGCACTTTGGGAGGCCGAGGGTGGTGGCGGATTTCTTTTCTTCTTTTTTTTTTTTTTTTTTTGAGACGGAGTTTCGCTCTTACCGTTACCCAGACTGGAGTGCAATGGCGCAATCTCGGCTCACCGCAACCTCCGCCTCCTGGGTTCAAGCAATTCTCCTGCCTCAGCCTCCTGAGTAGCTGGGATTACAGGCACGCGCCACCATGCCCAGCTAAGTTTTTGTATTTTTAGTAGAGACGGGGTTTCACCATGTTGGCCAGGATGGTCTCAATCTCTTGACCTCGTGATCCACCCGCCTCAGCCTCCCAAAGTGCTGGGATTACAGGCTTGAGCCACCGCGCCCGGCCTCAACATTAAAAATTTTAAAAATAAGTCAAATATGATTTTGCTTCCTACATCAGCTTCTAGTGCAATTGTGTATGAGTGGTCACTGGGGTCCTCCATTCCCAAAAGCTTGTTTTCTCTAGGGCCACGTCTTTCAAACTGCAGGTCAAAACCCATTTTAGAGGCTATGAATTAGAATAGAATAGAATAGTGAACGCTTATTGTAAAAGCAAATAGTTTTACACTTACATGATATCATTTGTGTCTAGGGAGTTGTAATTTTAAACATCTTGGTTTGCGGGCCTAAAGCTTTAAAAAAGAAAGTTTAAAAAAGCTTAAAAGCCACTAACTTTAGGGCATAGGGAGAGAGAGTTGTTGGATCAAAGATTTTATGGGAGTAAAAACAATGACTGCAATATCCATCTGTTACAGTGAGCTACAGAGTTAGAACACTTAGTAACCCACAACCACAGTTTATGGCAACTCGAAGAAGAAATCAAAACTTCCGAACGGGAACGTGAAGCTGCACTCAGAAAACACAAACTAAATATTCCGTACTAATCTCAATTAAGATGGAAAGAAGAAAAGAGAACGTTAGAACGGCAGTACGTAAAGAATAAAAGCCTGTGGACCCAACAAGCCCTCTAGAAAATAAAATCTACTAAAAAATAAGAAAAATAAACTTAAAATTCTTCCTTCCCTCTGCCATCCCCAATATAAACTCATGCTCCTCTTAGAGGCAGCAGGGGGCAGGCTACTCAGGTTCAGTGACGCCAAAAACTAACCCAGCTCACAGCTGAAAAAATGAAACCTCCTCTGTTAGAAGCCAGAATTCGCCTTGATTCCAACTTAGACTTAACTCTCTTTGCACAGTTCAATTCTAAATTAGAATTGTTCATATTAGCTGTAAATAAGATCTCTCATTTCAATCCTAACTAGATGTGGGTGTCTGTTCTTCCCCAACGCCACACTTCAATTGAGTAACCGCAAGGCAATGAATACGTGTGTGAAGTAAGTGACCAAGTCATAAGGTGCCACATATTTTCAGAAATGTGATCAGATTTGAAGTTGAATGAGGGTCTGAGTTCAGGAAATAAGCTTAAGGAGACAAGATCATTCACCGCAATGTCACACAGGCAGAAATCAAATACAAATCAGAGAATGCCAGAGGTGTGATAAAATAGTTGGTCAATTGGGATATTTGTGGAAATAATTTCTCTAAACAGTTAAAAATTATTTTGGAATCATATTAGATTTACAGAAAAGTTGCAAAGATTTGCTACACTTATCTTCCTTTCGTGGCTCTCTGCTCCCACCCTTTCCTGGTTCTTCCCCCCCACCTTTTTTTTTTTTTTTTTTTTTTTTTTTGAGACAGGGTTCTCTGTCACGCAGGCTAGAATGCAGTGGTGCAATCATAGCTCACTGCAGCCTTGACTTCCTGGGCTCAAGTGAGCCTTCCCCCTCAGCCTCCTTGTACCTGGGGCTACAGGTGCACTACACTGCACCTGCCTAGTTTTTTAAAAATTGTAGAGATGGAGTCTTGCTATGTTACCCAGGCTGGTCTTGAACTCTGCAGCCCAGCCTGGGCACAAGTGATCCACTCACCTCAGCCTCCCGAAGTGCTGGGATTACAGGCATGAGCCACCATACCTGGCCCCTTTCTTATTTTGTGTCTTGCTGGTGTGTAGCTATTAATTGGGCATTTGCTGTGTGCCGAATCCTGGGTAGGTGCTGATGGGAGAAAGCTATCTTTCCTCCTGCACACCCTTCCTTGTACAAGCATTATTATGAGGAAAGGCTATGAAGTCCTCAGCCCTAATTTAGAAACCAGCATTACTGTGGTTATAGTAAAATGACAAAGTGGTGGTATCATGGGCCATCTTTATTTACTTATTTTTTTTTTTTTTTGAGATGGAGCTTTTCTCTGTCACCCAGGCTGGAGTGCAGTGGCACGATCTCGGCTCACTGCAATCTCCACCTCCCAGGTTCAAGCAATTTTCCTGCCTCAGTCTCCAGAGTAGCTGGGGTTACAGGCATGTGCCACCACACCCAGCTAGCTTTTTGTCGTTGGTAGAGACAGGGTTTCACCATGTTGGTCAGGCTGGTTTCGAACTCCTGACCTCAAGTGATCTGCCTGCCTCGGCCTCTCAAAGTGCTGGGATCACAGGCATGAGCCACTGCACCTGGCCCAGGGCCATCTCTTTTCCAGTAAGATGTACTTAATATATTTTTAAAGCTATAAAAGGTCAAATTAACGTGTGATAATTTGCCATAGACGAAAACAAGACCATTTCCTTTTCCTCCCTGCATCTTCTCTAAAATGAGTTCAGGTCAAATTGAGAAGAGAGCTGGGTTCAAAACCTTGGCCTATGACCTGGGGCCCTGGGACAGCCACGCTAATGCTGTGAACCTCTTTCCTCACCGATACACCTATAAAATACCAGAACTTTAAACTAACTCTATGTTCTTTTTTTTTTTTTTGAGACGGAGTTTTGCTCTTGTTACCCAGGCTGGAGTGCAATGGCGCGATCTCGGCTCACCACAACCTCTGCCTCCCAGATTCAAGAGATTCTCTTGCCTCAGCCTCCAGAGTGGCTGGAATTACAGGCGTGCACCACCATGCCCAGCTAATTTTTGTATTTTTAGTAGAGACGGGGTTTCTCCATGTCGGTCAGGCTGGTCTCCAACTCCTGACCTCAGGTAATCCACCCGCCTTGGCCTCCCAAAGTGCTAGGATTACAGGCGTAAGCCACCGCGCCCAGCTAACTCTGTTCTTAAACTGCGTATGTGTTTAGGTGTTCAAACGTTTTAAATTTGTCTTTAAATCTCAGAGCTGTTTTCCAGCCTCTTCTCAGTTTTCTTTCTTATTCCAGAGATATTTTCCTGACACAGCTGTTCTCCTAATTTATTTGGTTATAGTCCTGCATTGAAAAATGCTACTTTTTATGGAATTCCTGTTTGAAAGTCCGCTATCTAAATTAGCCTGAGCCCTAAATGAAATCAGATCATAGGCACAAAAAAAAAGGAAATGGAATTATGAACCCCTAAGCGAAAATATAGCTGTACCTTTGTGAGTGTAACTTTAGTAACACAGAGTTCATGCACACATGATCGTCAGGGAGAAGAGGGTTCACTTGGCTGGAGGCAAGTGCTTTTGTTCTGTTTGGGAGACAATATGAGGGAAGGGGAGGGAGGCATGGGTACCAGGAGGCAAAGTAGGCAGCATCTGTAGATTGCAGTTGGGTCCATTTCGATTGTGTAGGTGGATCAAATGCTGGGCCTATTTGTGCTTTTGGACAAGGGATCTGCCATTTTCCTAATGCTGGAAAATTCCTAATTCTGGTCTATAAAATTGACCAATGGCAGCATAATATAATTCAACATTTCCCTGGCTTGTTTAGAAGAGGCATGTTACAATGTGACCTCGATCACATGGGTTTTGATCAGCAGATAAATCTAAATTTATTTATCATTCTGTTTTGTTCTAGAAAGGATTTCAGGCAGTTTGTGGGCAGGGTATAGAACCATCGATGTCTCTTAAGATTGTCAGTTAAAAGTGATGGTGACAAAGGACTTGGTTGATGCAGGTGGGTCCAGTCACTGCCACCCCACTCACATGATGGGCGTGGCCAAGACAGCCATCATGTTGTCATCACTGCAAATGGAATCTTTCTAATGATTAGCAAGTTACTCTCATAAAATGTCTCCCTTTTGCCTTTATCCATTTGTTACTTAATTCAACAAAAATTATTTGAACCCCTGTTATGGCAAGAAGGGCTAGTTTAAGGTTGTAGGAAGAGGCGTAATTCTTGATGTGTCCATTGTCTAATTCAGGGACTGGCAAACTATGCCCCAGGGCCAAATCTGGCCTGCTGCTGGTGTTCATATGGCCCTCATGCTGAGAATGAATTTTACATTTTTATTTATTTGTTTGTTTTTTTAGAGACAGGGTTCTCGCTCTGTACCCCAGGCTGGAGTGCAGTGGCACAATCATAGCTTACTATAATCTTCAACTCCTGGGCTCAGGTGGTTCTCCTACTTCAGCCTCCCAAGTAGCTGGGACTACAGGCTCACACAACTTATCTCATTAAAAAATTTTTTTTTAGATGGCATTTCGCTCTTGTTGCCCAGGCTGGAGTGCAATGGCGCGATCTCGGCTCACCGCAACCTCCGCCTCCCGGGTTCAAGTGATTCTCCCACCTCAGCCTCCCGAGTAGCTGGGACTACAGGCATGCGCCACCACGCCTGGCTAATTTTGTATTTTTGGTAGAGACAGGGTTTCTCCATGTTGGTCAGGCTGGTCTCGAACTCCCGACCTCAGGTGATCAGCCTGCCTCAGCCTCCCATAGTGCTGGGATTACAGGCATCAGCCACTGTATCTGGCTCATTTTTAAATTTTTTCTGGAGACAGGGATCTTGAGGGCAAATTTGCTCATGCCCACTTCTACGTGGTGACCGAGCACCTGGAAAAAAAAGAGAAAGAGAGATAGATAGCATCTCACTATGTTGCCCAGACTGGTCTCGAACTCCTGGGCCCAAGGAATCCTCTCACTTTGGCCTCTCCAAAGTGCTGGGATTATAGGCATGAGCCACTGCACCCAGCTTGCTGGTTAAGGGGAAAAAAAATAAAAATAAAAAAAATAATAATACTTGATGTCATGTGAAAATGACATTGAATTTAAATTTTAGTGTCCATGCATAAGATCTTTTTATAACACAGCTACACACATTTGTTTACACATTACCTATGGCTACTTTTGTACAACAGAATCAAGCAGTTGTAGCAGAAGCCACATGGCCCACCAAGTCTACAGTATTTACTATGCGATCCTTTAAAAAAAGGATTTGCTGGTCGAGTACAGTGGCTCACACCTGTAATCCCAGAACTGTGAGAGGCCGAGGCGGGCAGATCATGAGGTGAAGAGATCGAGACCATCCTGGCTAACGTGGTGAAACCCCATCTCTACTAAAAATACAAAAAATTAGCCAGATGTGGTGGCAGGTGCCTGTAGTGTCAGGTACTCAGGAGGCTGAAGATGAGAATCACTTGAACCCAAGAGGTGGAGGTTGCAGAGAGCCAAGATTGCGACACTGCACTCAGCCTGGGCAACAGAGCAAGACTCTGTCTAAAAAAAAAAAAGGCCGGGGGCAGTGGCTCACACCTGTGATCCCAGCACTTTGGGAGGCTGAGGCAGGTGGATCACCTGGGGTTGGGAGTTCAAGACCAGCCTGGCCAACATGGAGAAACCCTGTCTCTACTAAATATACAAAAAATTAGCCAGGCGAGGTGGCACATGCCTGTAATCCCATCTACTTGAGGCTGAAGCAGGAGTGTCGCTTGAACCTGGGAGGTGGAGGTTGCAGTGAGCTGAGATCGTGCCATTGCACTCCAGCCTAGGCAGCAAGAACAGAACTTTGTATCTAAATAAATAAATAAAAATTAAAAAAAATAGATTTGCTAGCCCCCACTTCCTTTTTTTTTTTAAGAGGGAATCTTGCTCTATTGCACAGGCTGGAATTTGCAGAGGCGTGATCTCAACTCACTGCAACCTCCACCTCCCAGGTTCAAGCAATTCTCCTGCCTTAGCCTCCTGAGTAGCTGGGATTATAGGAGCCCACCACCTCGCCCAGCTAATTTTTGTATTTTAGTAGAGACAAGGTTTCACCATGTTGGCCATGCTGGTCTCGAACTCCTGACTGCAAGTGATCCACCCACCTTGGCCTCCCAAAGTGCTGGGATTACAGGCGTGAGCCACCCCTGTCAGAGCCTGGCCCCTTGTTCTAATTTATTTATTATTCAGTATTCAGCTGATTTACTGGCAGTGTTCCGTGTTTGCTGTGCTTGAGTTCCTGGTGTTTGATTACTGTTCTCAGTGCTGGAGTTACAAAGTTCCTAACCTTAATGAACCTTCCATTGTAGGTGACATAAAAAATGATATCATAGTGAATTGAGTGCTATCGTGTAGTTATTAACAAGAATCATTAACATATATGTGCTTTCTAGGTGCCAAGCACTACTGTAAGGATTTTATATGCATGAATTTACTTAATCTTCACAGTAACTGCAGTCTTCAAGGAATCTTTAGAAGAGGATACAGCCATGACTTTCAACAGATACACAAAATCAACTCATGTCAAAGATTTTATTAAGCTCATTAAACTAAGAAACCAGGAAATGTTATAATTGGTTCAAAGTAGAGCTCAAAAAAAGAAATAGGCCAGGTTCAGTGGCTCATGCCTGTAATCCCAGAACTTTGGGAGGCCAAGGCGGGTGGAACACCTTAGGTTGAGAGTTTGAGGCCAGCCTGACCAACATGGAGAAGCCCATCTCTACTAAAAATACAAAATTAGCCAGACGTGGTGGTACATGCCGGTAATTCCAGCTACTTGGGAGGCTGAGGCAGGAGAATCGCTTGCACCTGGGAGGTGGAGGTTGCAGTGAGCCAAGATTGCACCACTGCACTCCAGCCTGGGCAACAAGAGCAAAACCCCATCTCAAAATAAGAATAAGAATAATAATACTAAAATATATAGAGAGAAAGAAAATAAGGAATTCCAAAATAAATATATAAATAGATGAAAATGGGTTTATTCTCAAGGCCATTATTCTATCAGACAGTCCATTTGTGCTCTATGGACAAGAGTTGGTTTACTGTCATTTATAGAGTTGGGCAAGAGCTCAGGGACAATAAAAGATGGAGATTCTGGGTACAGTGGCTCATGCCTGTAATCCCTGAACTCTGGGAGGCTGAAGCAGGAAGATCGCTTGAGGTCAGGAGTTTGCGACCAGTGTGGGTAACATAATGAAACTCCATGATGAAAGAAAGAGAGAGAGGGGGAGAGAGAGAGAGAGAGAGAGAGAGAGAGAGAGAGAGAGAGAGAGAGAGAGAGAGAGAGAACATAGAAAGAAAGAAAGAAGGAGGGAGGGAGAGAGAGAGAAAGAAAGAAAAAGATAGATAGATGGAGGTAACACAGATAGGTGAGCAAATCTGAGCACGCACCAGGCTTTTCTTGCCTATTTCAGTCTTTCACAGGTTTCTTTTGACAGAAGTCAGTACTATAGAATATATATTTATATAAATTGAAGATGTCCTTGATGACATTACAGGCATACCTCACTTTACTGCACTCCACTTTATTGTGCTTTGCAGAGACTGTGTTTTTTACAAATTGTGGCAACCCTGCATCAAGTGAGTCCACTGGTGCCATTTTTCCAAGAGCTTGTGCTCACTTTGCCTCCCTCTGTTACATTTTGAGAATTCTTACAATATTGCACACGTTTTCATCGTCATAATATCTGCTATGGTGATCTGTGATCAGTGCTCTTTGATGATACTATTACTGTCTTTGTTTGGGGGTGCCACAACCCACATCCACATAAGATGGTGAACTTAGTCAGTAAAGGTTGTGTGTTATCAGACCGCTCCACCGACCAACCATTTCCCCAACTCTCTCCCTCTCCTTGGGCTTCCCGATTCATTGAGACACAACAATATGGAAATTAATAACCCTACGATGTCCTCTAAGTGTTCAAGTGAAAGGAAATGTAACACATGTCTGTCTCTTACTTTAAATCAAAAGCAAGAAATGACTGAACTTAGGAAGACTTGTTGAAAGCCAAGACAGGACGAAACCAAGGCTTTCTGGGCCAAACAGCCACAAGTGAATGCAAAGACGTTTCTGAAGGAAATTAAAAGTGCTACTCCAAGGCCAGATGTGATGGCTCACACCTATAAATCCAGCTGAGATGGGAGGATTCCTTGAGGCCGGGAGTTTGAGACTAGCCTGGGCAACATAGGGAAATCCCATCTCTAAAAATAATAATAATAAAAAAATAACAATTAATTTAAAAATGAAAATAAGCTATTCCACCTCTAGCTTTACCTATTTCTAACAACAGCAACAAACAAAAAAAACACATTTCTTCCTCTTATGCAGAGCAATTCCATGATTCTTCCATGTGATCTTTTTTAGGCTTCTTTTTCGCTCCCATCTTTTAATACCTAAATGCTCCTTCAAGATAATTTCCTAAACAAAAACAATTCCCTTCAGAGAAATTCCTGCAGAGGATTCTTTAAACACATTTTTTTTTTTTTAAATAAACACAGGGTTTCACCATGTTGCTCAGGCTGGCCTTGAACTCCCAACTTCAGGTGATCTGTCTGCCTTGGCCTCCAAAGTGCTTGGATTACAGGTGTGAGCCACCACGCCCGGCCTAAACACATTTTGAATACTGAAAGATGACCTTGAATTCACTCTAATTTATATTTTCCAAACCATTTTCAAACTCTGGCGTCCTGAGTGTCAATTAATAATAAATTACTTGCAATATATCCCTCAGTCATTGAGAGGCACTGCTCTAATTGTCCAGTTTTGCACTTGTGTTAGATTACAGATTGATTTCAAGCTTCCGGAGTACTGTTTCTATACTTGTCTCCTTACACCAGAGCATCTGACAAAGGGTTTGTTGCATGTAATAGACTAAAAAGAAATTTTGTTTCCTAGGACTTGGTATTGTAGAACTGCTCTGGAATTGGTCAAGTGTTTCTTCACTGTCCTCCACAGCACTGGTTTACAGTTTACATTTACCAGATAACATTGGCCAAGTTATGATTTGATAGGAAACAAAACCCGGGAGGAACCATGATTCCACCCGCAGCTCAGTGCCTGGAATGGAATGCTTTGTTTCCTAAACATCTGAAGTTATCAAATCAACCTTCTTGCCTCTTCTTTTGTTTTCTTTCCAAAAGTGAGATCCTGAAGGGCCACAGCTGCTATATGACCTCAAGTGACCACATCAGCTAATTCCTCAAATTAGTGTCTCTGTTTTTAATAGTGCTGAAAGATCCAAGCTCAGAAAATCAAGGAAGAGAATTGGCATGGGGAGCTTGTGTCCATAGTGTTGCAAGAAGAGAGCTGAAGTCAGAACTGGACTGAGCAACTTGACATGCCGAAGTAGTGAAGAAGTTCAGGACCTGCCACCCCAAAATATGCTGCCTTGGCATATTAATTATCTGGGTCTAAATGCACTGCAAAAACAACAGGTCCGGCCAGGCACTGGTTCATGCCTGTAATCCCAACACTTTGGGAAGCCGAGGCAGGCAGATCACCTAAGGTCAGGAGTTTGAGACCAGCCTGCCCAACATGGTGAAACCCCGTCTCTACTAAAAATACAAAAATTAGCCAGGCATGGTGGTGGGCGTCTGTAATCCCAGCTACTCAGGAGGCTGAGACAAGAGAATCACTTGAACCCAGGAGGCGGAGATTGCAGTGAGCCAAGATCACACCACTGCATTCCAGCCTGGGTGAGAGAGGGAGACTCCGTCTCAAAACAAAACAAAACAAACAACAACAACAACAACAAACCCAGCAGGTGCAAGAAGGACTCTGATCTCCCCTTCTCCTCCTAAAAGCAAATGAAACTCCCCCATGAGAGATGCCCTCCCTAAACTAGGAGGAAGCCACCATTCTTTACTAGAGCTGAGGAGTCAAGACCAAGAGAAAACTACAAACTTTATGACACTAACCCTTATCCTTCTGTTTACTTTTCCACAATTTACTACTCTTCGTTCAACTTAGTAGAGAAACCTTCAGCTCTCTGTATAAGCTGCTTCTCTGTGCCTTTATTTTTCTTGTGAGGGCTCCTATGCACATGTCAATCAATCACGTTAATCAGATCTGCGTGCTTTTCTCTTGTCACTCTGCATGATGTCATTCCCAGCAAGAGACTCCAGGAGGGGGAAGGAAAATCTGACCTTCCCTCCAGGATGGATGGAAGAAAATGACTACCTGAAGCTCCCATCATGATACTGATGGGTCAAAGCAATGCCATTTTCTGCTGGCCAGAAGATATTACTGCCAAAGGGCAATTCCCTTAGAGATGATCCACCTCTGCTCTGTGATATTATGGGTGAAAGACATGAATAACAAAGTGAACATCTAAAGCTACACGGTAACTTGGTGGCAGTGGTAGGATTATTACTTAGGGATTCTTTCCACACAGCCACTTTACCTTTCTTGATGTATATAAGAAAAATAGGCCAGGTGCAGTGGCTCACGCCTATAATTCCAGCACTTTGGGAGGCTGAGGTGGGTGGATCATGAGGTCAAGAGATCGAGACCATCCTGGTCAACAAGGTGAAACACCGTCTCTACTAAAAATACAAAACTTAGCTGGGCATGGTGGCGCGCGCCTGTAGTCCCAGCGACTCGGGAGGCTGAGGCAGGAGAGTTGCCTAAACCCAGGAGGCAGAGGTTGCCGTGAGCCGAGATCGCGCCATTGCACTCCCGCCTGGGTAACAAGAGTGAAACTCCGTCTCTCAAAAAGAAAAAGAAAAAGAAAGGAGGTTGAGGTGGGACAATCACTTGAGTCAAGGAGTTCGAGGCCTGTCTGGGGAACACAGGGAGGCCCCTTCTCTACAAGAAATACCAAAAGAGCACTTGAGCTCTCGGTGGCAGAAGAGAACTTGATTGGCTTTTCCGACTACAGCTGCCAGGCTCCCGTCAGTCACTCAGTGAGAAAGCTGTTCTCACCTTTGCTCAGACTTGCTGCTGGTATTGAATACAATGAGTTCTAAATTTCTCTTCAAAGAATCAGTATGTCAGTATGTTCAGCTCTCTTATTCTTTAATCTTCTATTTTAAAGTTTCTTCTTTTAATTCTCTATTTTAAAGTTTAACTTCCTTCTCCAGCAGTTCTAATCAGTAGTTCACATCTGTTCCTCCTCCTCCCCCGACTCCCCGCTCCATCCTGACTCATGCTGGTCACCTAGGTCTCCCCTGGCTACCTGCTCTGACCTGCCCGTAGCTGTCCTTCCCACCAAAACACCCACCCTGCCACTCCAGCTCAGACTCCTGCTCTTTTTAAAATAGCCAATCGGGATTAGTGTAGCTTGTGCAGTCTAACTCTAGCCAATAGGGGCACGACACAGCAGTAGGGATGACCCCCATCAGGCATAAGTACCCCTTCCCTACTAGTCCAAGTGTGCAGTGGCCATCATTGCTCCATCCGTGTGCCACATCCTTCTAAAGAAGTAAACTGCCATGGCCGGGTGCGGTGGTTCAAGCCTGTAATCCTAGCACTTTGGGAGGCCGAGGTAGGTGGATCACCTGAGGTCAGGAGTTCAAGATCAGCCTGGCCATTATGGTGAAACCCCATCTTAAAAAGAAAAAAAAAAAAAAAGAAGAAGAAGTAAACTGCCTTGCCGGGAGGATTTATCTTCAAGTGCTATTTCTTTTGCAGCATGAAAATTTTACTTATAACACTGGTCCTCTACCCAACTCTGCACCTGTCTTGCTGATCCCGAGTCTGCGTTGTCAGGGCTGCCTGGCTTCCCTGCGGACAGCACTGGGGCAAGACAATGATACCTCCGGCTAGGCTTCCCCTCCCTGACTTCTTCAGTGCTTGTCCAGCCTAGTCAGCCTTGTCTTGGCAACAGCCCAGGGAAGATTTGAGAAGTGGGAATTTAAGGAAGTTGGGGAAATCATTTTTGGTGGGGAGACAGGGTGTTGCCCCCCACCAAAGGGTGTACTCCAGCCTGTTGCCCAGGCTGGAGTAGAATGGAACAATCATAGCTCACTACAGCCTCCAGCCCCCAGGCTTAAGCCATCCTTCTGCCTCAGCCTCCTGAGTAGCTGGGGCCACAGGGACATGCCACCACCTGCAGCTAATGTTACATTTTTTTGTAGAGGCAGGGTCTTGCTATGTTGCCCAGGTTGGTCTCGAACACTTGGGCTCAAGCAATCTGCCCACCTTGGCCTCCCAAAGTGCTGGAATTACTGGCATGAATGACCATGCCTGCTCAGGGAAATCTTTTAACAGACAGTAGAATCAGTTTGAATGTGAGTTGTTGAGAAATGGGGAAGTTGGTGGGTGAGAGAGCATCGAGTTGGGGGTTTGTGAAGGGAACAGAATAGGAATCAGTCTGACTGGACACTTGAAAGAAGTTTCCTTAAAAATGAAAATAATTCTGCAGAGGAATGTTTACACAAAAACTGATCTAAAGAAAAAACAGCTTACACACCGGTATAGAAATGTCACTTGATTCCCAGAGGGAATGAGCTCAGAAGTTAAAAAGAGAGGGATCCTTTCCAACCATTAAATGTATTTTTAAAGGCCCTTTTGGGTTTAAATTGGTTCCCGGAAGAACACCCGGCCTGTATCCCAGGGGAGGTATCTTTGCAGATGCAAATAGAAGGGCCCAGAAGCTTCCCATTCAGAGAGGGAGTGGCAGGGGGAAGGGGGGGCAGAGGGCAGAGGGCAGGGAGGTCAACCAGAAATACTCTGTCAATGGTGGCTCCAGCCGATAAATTCAGCCGGATTTTAAGATCAACCATTTGGAACTTGAGAACTTCCCACCAGGGTCGCTTTTGTTTATCCTATTTCCCTGGCTGTTGGAGTTCGCAGGCAGTGATATCACTGAAGAACTTTGAAAGCAGGTCCAGATTTACTAAGGCACAATCTTCGGAATGGGAAACAGTTCTGCAAATTGGTTTGCAAGAGTCATAAATAAACTTGGAGTGGGCAGTTTTAATAAGTGTGCTGCCTGAGCAGTGAAAGTTGAAAACGCAGCTGCCCAATTGCAAGCAACTAGCTGGTCCCTGCCAGAAAGGGGAGCCAGGGGAGCCAGGGCTTCCTACGCCCAGGCCAGTGCTTCTATAGTAAACTCGATCCTATGGTCTGGAAGTCAACCTTGTAAGTATAAAAATAGCCTCAGAAGTGAAGCTGACTTATATATGAAGTGCAGAATAAGATATCTCGGCTGGGTGTGGTGGCTCATACCTGTAATCCCAGCACTTTGGGAGGCAGAGGCAGGCGGATCACAAGGTCAGGAGTTCAATACCAGCCTGACTAACACGGTGAAACTCCGTCTCTACTAAAAATACAAAAATTAGCTGGGTGTGGTGGTGCATGCCTGTAATCCCAGCTACTCAGGAGGCTGAGGCAGGAGAATTGCTTAAATCCAGGAGGTGGAAGATGCAGTGAGCCGAGATGCACCACAGTACTCCAGTCTGGGATAAAAGAGCAAGCTCCATCTCAAAAAAAAAAAAAAAAAAAGGATGCCTCGTCTTTCCAGGCACCACACAAAATCTGGACCACTGAGTAACTCGTCACCATCTAAGGCCATCAAATCAAAAGGAAATAAGAAAGAAGACATGGCTACCTAGTTGAGGGGGAAGAAGGGGCTTAGGGGCCTGGGGCCTAAGGAGCTGGCAGGTAGGCGACTCTTAAAGATACTGTCATTTTGTGAAATTCTTACTTCCCTTTCTGCAAAACCTCTAACTTCCTTCCCCTCCCCCAAGGCCCGTTAAAGTTTCCTTTGTTGGTCCTGGACACACTTTTGTCACTGTGCTTCAGGACAGTGACAAATCTTTAGCGGTCCTCATCCTTTCTGGCACCAGCAATTAGTTTCGTGGAAGGCAATTTTTCCACGGACCAGGGGAGGTAGAGTGGGGAAGGTTTCGGGATGCAATTGTTCCACCTCAGATTGTCAGGCCCCGGTTAGATTCTCATAAGCAGTATGCAGCCTAGATCCCTCGCACATGCAGTTCACAGGAAAGTTGGTGCTTCTATGAGAATCTGATGCTAATGCTGATCTGACAGGAGGTGGAGCTCTGGCAGTCTTGCTCCAGGACTGCTCACCTTCTGCAGTGTGACCCTGTTCCTAATAGGCCAGTCCCTGGCTCAAGGGTTGGGGACCTCTGCTTTAGGACAACAAAAGCCAGGGAGTTCATTTTACTGCAGGTGACTTTAAGGGACCACTGGTCACCCCACCTACCTGCTCTCCATCCCTGCCTCTCATCTTTACCTGCAACCAACTCTTATGTAACTTTTTCTCTGTTGCTTTATGTCCAGAAGTTTCCTGAGTGTTCGAGGCATTTGAATCAGAGTAACCTCGTCTTGAATAGGGGCTGGGTAAAAAGAAGCTGAGTCCTGCTAGGCTACATTCCCAGGAGGTTAAGGCATTCTTAGTCACAGGAAGAGATAGGTCAGCACAAGATACAGGTCTGCTGATAAAACAGGTTGCAGTAAAGAAGCTGGTTCTACCCACCAAAACCAAGATGGTGACGGGTGTGACCTCTGGTCGTCCTTGCTGCTACACTCCCACCAGAGCCATGACAGTTTACAGATACCATGGCAAGGTCAGGAAGTTACCCTATATGGTTTAAAAAGGGGAGGCATGAATAATCCATCCCTTGTTTAGCACGTCATCAAGAAATAACTATAAAAACAGGCAACCGGCAGTCCTCAGGGCTGCTCTGTCTATGGAGTAGCCATTCTTTTATTCCTCTAGTTTCTTTTTTTTAAAAATAAAGATGGGGTTTCACCATATTGGCCAGGGTGGTCTCGAACTCCTTACCTCAGATGATCCACCCGCCTTGGCCTCCCAAAGTGCTGGGATTACAGGCATGAGCCACCACGTCCAGCCTATTCCTCTACTTTCTTAATAAACTTGCTTTCACTTTGCTCTATGGACTTGCCTTGAATTTTTTCTTACGAGAGACCAAGAACCCTCTCTTTCGGTCTGGATCAAGACCCCTTTCCAGTAACATGAGTAATGACTGATGAAGTGTGTGGTCAGTTAGTATTGAGTCTTCAGCAGTTTCCATTTATTCGGCAAACATTTTTTTTTTTAGACAGTCTCACTGTCACCCAGGCTGGTGGGCAATGGCATGATCTCAGCTCACTGCACCCTCCGCCTCCCGGGTTCAAGCAGTTCTCCTGCCTCAGCCTCCATAGTAGCTGGGACTATAGGCGCCTGCCACTATGCCCGGCTAATTTTTGTATTTTTAGTAGAGGCAGAGTTTCACCATGTTGGCCAGGATGGTCTCGATCTCTTGACCTCATGATCCACCCACCTCAGCCAAAGTGTTGGGATTGTAGCTGGGACCACAGGAGCCACTGTGCCTGTTCCCTATTCAGCAAACCTTTACCAAGCTCCCTCTACAATCCCAGCAGCATGCTGAATATTAGAGATTCAGGAGACCCAGTCTCAATCTCTCCATAGTCCAGCAGGGGAGTCTGAGAATAAACCACCAATGCCACCAGTGCAACAACTCTGGTCATGAGGGTTGTTGGGGGTTTAAACTGTGGCCATGGCAGCCAGCGGAGGGGAGATGAGGGAGTGGAAATGGGGGTGGACAACTTGGCGATATGGGGGTAGACAATCCTATGGGTTGGGATGCAGGTGAGAGGGAACAGGAAAGGCACTCTACATCCAGAAAAACCACGTGCAGAGGAACGAGGCAAGAGACCGCATGCTGGAAGGTTGGGAGCAACAGGAGGCAAAGTTGAAGAGCCAGGGAGGGGTCAAGCTGTGGAGGAACCATGAGCCATCACAGGCGTCTGAGCAGAAGACTGGGATGATCTGGTTTCTGATTTAGAAAAATCACCTGAGTCAGACGCGGTGGCTCATGCCTGTAGTTCCAGCACTTTGGGAGGCCGAGGCAGGCGGATCACCTGAGATGGGGAGTTTGAGACCAGCCTGACCAACATGGAGACACCATGTCTCTACTAAAAATACAAAATTAGCTGGGCATGGTGGCGCAGGCTGTACTCCCAGCCACCAGGGAGGCTGAGGCAGGAGAACTGCTTGAACCCAGGAGGTGAAGGTTTCAGTGAGCTAAGATTGCGCCATTGCACTTCAGCCTGGGCAACAAGGGTGAAACTCCACTGTGTCCAAAAAAAAAAAAAAAAAAAAAAATCACCTGGGGCTGGAGTGGTGAGAAGAGATGGGTGGAGAGGTGAGCCTATAGA
The DNA here is from genome assembly GCF_049354715.1 of Callithrix jacchus. Taxonomy (NCBI): domain Eukaryota; kingdom Metazoa; phylum Chordata; class Mammalia; order Primates; family Cebidae; genus Callithrix; species Callithrix jacchus. Next base: position 39,701,015 of record NC_133514.1, read on the forward strand.
CAGATCAGGATCCCCACATGGTCTCCTGGTAACCTTTGTCCCACTTCCACAATCTGTAAATTCTAGAGGAAGTGGGCCCTTGTTGATGGGGACAGCAATCCTCTGAGAAGTAATTCTCAGAGGGACCTCTCCATAGGTCTCTTTACACAAAGTTGTGAGTCCATTTCCTGGACTTTTCTTAAACCCCCAAATAAAGTTCCAGGTAGGAGATTCTGAGACATTGCTAACACACCCTGGGGCAGTGGTTTTCAGAATGGGGCCCAGATCACTAGGAGCAGCAGGGTTGCATGAGAACTTTAAGGTCTCATCTTCTTGAGACCTACTTTATAGCTATTGAGCCAGAAACTCTGGGGCCCAGCTGCAGTGAGTTTTGTTTGTGTGTGTGTGTTTTTTTTAGAGACAGGGTCTTGCTCTGTTGCCCAGGCTGGAGTGCAGTAGTACGACCATGGCTCACTGCAGCCTCTAACTCAAATGATCCTCCTATCTCAGTCTCCCAAGTAGCTGGGACCACAGGAGCCACCATACCCAGAATAGTGACAGGCTCTCACTTTGCAGAAATGGGACATCACTGTGCTGCCCAGGCTGGTCTCAAATTCCTAGCCTTGAGTGATTCTTCCACCTCAACCTCCCAAAGTGCTGAGATTACAGGTGTGAGCCACTATGCCCGGCCCCAGCTAGTGTTTTAACAAACTCCAGGTGATTCTGATGCAAGGTTCAAGTTTAAGAACCACTACCTTGTGATAGCACGAACTCAGATGAGCTGTATGGAGAACTGACCACCAGGTTCCCAAGATCCTGTTTTTCTTTTCTTTTTTTTTTGAGATGGAGTCTCGCTCTGTCGTCCAGGCTGGAGTACAGTGGCGCGATCTTGGCTCACTGTAGCCTACGCCCCCTGGTTTCAAGCAATTCTCCTGCCTCAGCCTCCAGAGTAGCTGGGACTACAGGCACGCACCTCTATGTTCAGCTAATTTTTTTTTAATTTTTAGTAGAGATGGGATTTCACCATGTTGGTCAGGCTGGTCTCAAACTCCTGAGCTTGTGATCCACACGTCTCAGCCTCCCAAAGTGCAGGGATTACAGGTGTGAGCCACCGTGCCCAGCCTGTTTTGTTTCTTTAAGAGAAAGCAAAGCTTCAAGCCTAATCAAAATCAGCACCAAGCAACTTAGATGTTCCATGTGCAGCTGGGCGTGGTGGCTCAGGCCTGTAATCCTAGCACTTCGAGAGGCTGAGGTAGGCAGATTGCTTGAGCCTAGGAGTTCAAGATCAGCCTGGGCAACATAGTGAAACCACCTCTCAACAAAAATTACAAAAATTAGCCAGGCCCAGTGGTGGTGCAGGCCTGTTGTCTTAGCTACTTGGGAGGCTGACATGGGAGGATCGCTTGAACCCAGGAGGTGGAGGTTGCAGTGAGCTGAGATAGCGCCACTGCACCCCAACCTGGGCAACAGAGTGAGACCCTGTCTAAAAACAAAAAAAGGTTTCATGTGACAGACATGGAATGATTAGAATTATGATTTATTTGATAATCTAGCAAATAATTTTTAAAAACCTACTATTTGAACTGTAATTTCTGGGCAGAGGGAGGAAAGAAATAAAAAAAACCCACAAAGTTCCTTTCTCCAGTAGGATTCTGCCATCATAACATCATCAATCATCATCATCATCATCAACATCACCATGTTCAAAATATATATATATATATATTTTGAGACAGAGTTTCGCTGTTGTTACCCAGACTGGAGTGCAATGGCGCGATCTCAGCTCACCGCAACCTCCGCCTCCTGGGTTCAGGCAATTCTTCTGCCTCAGCCTCCAGAGTAGCTGGGACTACAGGCGCGCACCACCATGCCCAGCTGATTTTTGTGTTTTTAGTAGAGACTGCGTTTCACCTTGTTGACCAGGATGGTCTCGATCTCTTGACCTAGTGATCCACTGCCTCGGCCTCCCAAAGTGCTGGGATTATAGGCGTGAGCCACGCGCCCGGCCAAAAAAACATATTTTTATGCTAATGATAGTCACTTACAAGAATCCACGTCTGAGAATCCACAAGGGATTTCTGAGAACTAATTTTGTACCGAGCTCTGTGCCCTAAGGCTTCTGCCCACAACTGATTTGCTGTCTCGTTGAGTCAGAACTTGAACCCGAGAAGCAATCGGTCACAGCAGGGCGGCAGATAACTGTGGGCTGAATAACCGCAAGCTAAAGCAGGACTTGTGGATTCGAGTCCTCTTCCCGCTTTGTGCAGATGGCCTTCATTTTCACTCCTTGCCTGAAGCCCTGGATTTTTCTTTTTTTAAATGCAGATAGCAGCAATTGCGTGCTACAAGATAAACAAGGTGATGCCTTTTGCATCTTCCTACTCTCTTATCCACAGAAATTTCCCAGCCTGTTTTTCAGAAATCCCCAAAGGGATTATCAGACTAGCTGTGCATACCTGTAATCCCAGCACTTTGGAAGTCCGAGGCGGTGGATCACTGAGGTCAGGATTTCAAGACCAGTCTGGCCAACATGGAGAAAGCCCGTCTCTACCAAAACTACAAAAATTGGCCAGGTGTGGTGGCACATGCCTTCAATCCCAGCTACTTGGGAGGCTGAGGGAGGAGAATCGCTTGAATCTGGGAGGCAGAGGTTGCAGTGAGCCAAGATCACACCATTGTGCTCCAGCCTGGGCAACAGAAGTCAGACTCTGTCTCAAAAAAAAAAAAAAAAAAAAAAAAAAGGCGGGGAGGGGATTATTAGGCCTATCAGACCCCAAATACTGCCAGAATGAGGGCAGAATTTCCCAGGAATTGAGCTCCCACTCCCGACCTGGCAGGCATTGAGTCATGCGTCTCCAGAAGAGAGCATTCGGCTGCACCTTTGGGGCTACTGGGGAAATCATGAGGCCCCATGGTCCACAGCTCTTAGGAATCTGAGCCTCCTCGGGTTTGTCCCGTGGACATGGGGAGAGGAGTCTTTTGGTGTCCTGACTTCGAGAACCTTGACCTTAATTCTGAAGTCCTGGGCAACCATCATCTATCTCCCAAAGGGAGTGTCTGAGGATATGGCAACCGCGGCATTAACAGATGATTCTAGGAAGGAGAGGAAAAGGCCTGTTCTATAAATAAATGTACTGTTCCTGGATGAAGCACTGTCCTCCTCCCTACTCCCACCCAATCACCCTTGTGACTCGTCAGAGCAGAGCAGCCCTGAGCCAAAGGATTAGTGCAAGGTCAACAACAGATACCCCCGCCATAAATACTCCTGGAGAGCTTTAGTCATTGACTCGGAGCCGGGAGTAGGGGAATTAAAAGAGGGGTAGGGAGCCAGCTGGAAGCCTGTAGGGCTGGCTTGAAACATCTATAGCTGTTTGTTCGTTTGTTTATTTTGAAAAGCCCGACTTTCCTTCTGACTGTGAAAGTCTCTGGAGGGCGTGGAGAAGGGATGAGACACGGTCTTCAAGGTGGGGGACACTGGGAGAGATGGACAATCCCCAGAGAAGGACTCTTGATTTTAGGGTGGTTAGCTTTATCCTCAGAGCACAGATCTGCCCCCAAAATCTTTGTTAAAAGAAACCCAAGAGCCGGATGTGGTGCCTCACACCTGTAATCCCAACACTTTGGGAGGCTGAGGTGGGCAGATCACCTGAGGTCAGGAGTTCAATACCAGCCTGGCCAACATGGTGAAATCTCATCTCTGCTAAAATACAAAAATTAGTTGGGCGTGGTGGTGGGCGCCTATAATCCCAGCTACTCGGGAGGCTGAGGTAGAAGAATGGCTTGAACCCAGGAGGCAGAGGTTGCGGTGAGCCAAGATTGCGCCACTGCACTCCAGCCTGGGTGACAGAGCAAGACTTCATCTCAAAAAGAAAGAAAATAAGAACCCAAGAGCTGGTACCACCAGCAATTTCAGAATCTCTGTTGTTATATCTCTGGTAAACAGGAAGAGAGAGCAAGGCTCCTGCACTGACAAAGCTGGGAAACAGTTTAATATCTAACCTTTTTGGATATGAGGACCAAGGAAGCCAAGGAGGCGTGTTCTGCGGGTTCTGAGGACCCCGGGTATCTTCCAGTCCTCGCTCTCTTTTTGGGCATGAACATTTGGGTGCTGCAGGCAGATAAAGTGGTGGGGAAATGTGATCAAGAGATGGAAAGCTGTGTGTAGGAGCACACTGCCCACCAGCATTGCACCTAAATAAAGAAGGCCATGATGTGCTGTGACGGTGCCACAGAACTGATAGTCTGCATTTTCCCCAGGCAGAGGGGAGGACAGAGGGTGGGTTGGCTTTACTGTCACCAGCAGAGACAACTTCCCAGAGCAGCTTGGATGAATCATCTGGTGCACACGCACACTCAACATTTTAAAATATGGATGATGGGGCTGGGGAAGTGCCAACTCACAAAAGCTGACTGTTGGGTACGTAATTTTTTGGACCCGGTGTGTCTAATTCCATCTTCAATTATTGATTCGTTTGATCCCTTTCAAGTGAAACTTTAAGTGACTTATCTAAAGATAGGCTACTGCTAAGCTTATATTAGGAGGTAAAAACCTAAGTTATTTAAGATGATGTGGCTAATGTAAGCAACTAATCAGAAAACAAATTAGCTAACTGGGTGTGGTCACAATGTTATTAACATCAGCTGCTTCTGACATCTTTGTTTTACCTTTTTTTCTTTTTAAAAATCTTTTAAGAGTGGGAGTTTCACTATGCTGCCCAGGCTGATCTTGAACTCCTGGCCTCAAGAGATCTTCCTACCACTGCCCCCCAAGTAGCTAAGATTACAGGCATGAGCCACTGTGTCTGGCTGTTTTATTTTATTTTATTATTATTATTATTATGTTTGTGACAGAGTTTCACTGTTGTTGCCCAGGCTGGAGTGCAATGTCGCGATCTCCGCTCACTGCAACCTCTACCTCCCTCAAGCAGTTATCCTGCCTCAGCCTCCCGAGTAGCTGGGATTATAGGCATGTGCCACCACACCTAGCTAATGTTGTTTTTTTAGTGGAGACTGGGTTTCTCCATGTTGGTCAGGCTGATCTGGAACTCCTGACCTTAGGCCTCCCAAAGTGTTGGGACTACAGGCATGAGCCATCATGCCCAGCCTTGTTTTATTTTTTAAAACCAACATTTAGGATGAGACATGGTGGCTTACACTTGTAATCCCAGTGCTTTGGGAAGCCAAAGCAGGAGTATTGCTTAAGACCAGGAGTTTGAGACCAATGTGGGCAACACAGTGAAGCCTCTACAGGAAAGTAAAATATTAGCTGGGCATGGTGGCTTACACCTGTAGTTCCAGCTACCCAGGAGGCTGAGGCCACAGGATCACTGGGGTCCAGGAGTTCAAGATTACAGTGAACTATGATTGCACCCACTGCATTCCAGCCTAGGTAACAGAGCAAGACCTTGTTTCAAAAATAAAAATAGGCCAGGCACGGTGGCTCACGTCTGTAATCCAAGCACTTTGGAGGCCAAGGTGGGCGGATCACCTGAGGTCGGGAGCTCAAGACCAGGCTGACCAACATGGTGAAACCCCGTCTTTAAAAAAATAAGTAAATAAAAATAAAAATAAAACCGAGGTTTAGGTTCTGTGTTGCAGGGTGAATTTGTGTTTACAATTGGTATTCAGAGCAAAGATTCACCCTCCCTGGGTCCCCATGTTGGAGAAAGTTCATGCTTTTGGTGGATAATAGATCTGACAAATGCTACCATTTCTTATCCCCAGAAACAAAATGCCACTGAATTAAATTCCTTAATTGTCTTTGGAGACACAGGTTCTAATTCCGCAGAAGAGATAGAAGATTCTGACCAAGCAAATGAGAATGCAAGAAACTTTTAAGAGATTCAGAGGTCGAAAGCTGGCTAAACATAGCCGTAAAGGACCTTCTCGTGTGTACAACTGGAGCCATGTGAAGATGGACTCTATAGGAGGTGATAGTTAATCAATATTCATGCCTTGCTGTGATCGAAGAGGCTAAAACTTGCTAAGTCAGTCCAGTCACAGATGTTTTGCACAAGTTTGTTATGTACAATGAACTACAGGGAGCCCTACTCTGGAAACACCATGTCCTTTGTATTATAAGTGAGCCAAGACATAAATATATGGAAAGCTAAAAAAATAACAAAACGAATAGCTGAAATTTTGACCATTAAGTGAGGCGACACACTGACTAAAACTTCATTTTGGGCTGGGCACCATGGCTCACACCTGTAATCCCCCCACTTTAAGAGGTGGAGGAGGGGCTGGGCGTGGTGCCTCACGCCTATAATCCCAGCACTTTGGGAGGCTGAGGCGGGCCAGATTACTTGAGGTCAGGAGTTCAAGACTACCCTGGCCAACATGGTGAAACCCCATTTCTACTAAAATTATAAGAATTCACCAGACAAAGTGGTGGCCCTCTATAATCGCAGCTACTCAACAGGCAGAGGCACAAGAATTGTTTGAACACGGGAGGTGGAAGTTGCAGTGAGCTGAGATCTCAACACTGCATTTCAGCCTGGGCAACAGAGTAAGATTCATCTCAAAAAAAAAAAAAGAAGTTGAGGAGGGAGGATCATTTGAGGCCAGGAGTTTGAGACCAGCCTGGGCAATGTAGTGAGACCCTATCTCTGCAAGAAGTAAGATGATTAAAAAAAAAAAGAAAAAGTTACCCTTTGCTTGATGCTTAACACCAAGTGAAATCACCACAATTAGCAGTTATGGGAGGAAGGGCCATCACCGTTTATAGCTTGATTCAAAGTCTTCACATCTTTCTTCAGAAATCGGTCACGGTTACATCTCATTGGAGCTGTAATCAGCTGCCCTTTTCTAAGCTGAGCTGCTTGTGACATGGGTACAGGCAATGATGTCCACTTGGCAAAGCTTCTGAATCAGCTGTGCTGGGGAGCAAGAGAACTTAGCACCACAGGTCTTTGGCACAGGGAACACATCTGCCTTCGGTGTCCCCGCCATGAGTTTTTTCAGTATGGACTCATGCAAGTCATCAGTGATGGCAGTTCTCATACCTGGAGAGCAGAATTGCACAGACGGCTCCCAGATGTATTTCCCTGGCCACCTCTGCGCTCCTCCGAGCCACTTCTGCCTGACTTTCTTCTCAGCAGCAACTGCTGGAAAGGCAGAGTGGGCCCTTGTTCTGAATGAATTTCTCAGCACACGGCAAGCACTTTGTTAGGCAGCAGAGAAACTACTCTGAGCACTTGGCAGGGTCATTTTCTGATTCTTTTTCTTTTTTTCTGTAACCTTTAACATCTGGTAATTTTTGGATTCTCTTTGCTTCATACTCCTTTGTGGCCTGGCCCATGATAAGTAGACACAGCTGGTAGGAGCCATGTATTGACCTTCAACACCAAGGTGAAGAGACCTTTAAAGACATCTGTTTTGCTGCCTGTAACAGACCGACCAGTGCTTGATTATAGAGACCTAGTTTATCTTCTAATTATGTCTTGCCTGTCAGCGTGTCAACTGACAAACATCGATTGGTGCCTTCTGTGGACACGGTCCATATCTCCCTTACCCAGATATGAGAAACAAGTTATTTCCTTTTTTTTTTTGAGGCAGAGTTTCCCTCTGGTTGCCCAGGCTGGAGTGCAATGGCACCACCTCAGCTCACTGCCACCTCTGCTTCCTAGGTTCAAGCGATGCTACTGCCTCAGACTCCCTAGTAGCTGGGATTGCAGGCATGCACAACCATGTGTGGTTAATTTTGTATTTTTAGTAGAGATGGGATTTCACCATGTTGGTCAGGTTGGTTTCGAACTCCTGACCTCAGGTGATCCACCCATCTTGGCCTCCCAAAGTGCTGGGATTACAAGTGTGAGCCACGTCACCCAGCAAGTTATTTACTTTTTTATTTTCCTTCACCTACACTCCACAGTGCAGAGCACTTACCAGGAAATTATTTAAAGATTTCAAATAGGGTCTCACTCTGTCGTCCAGGCTGGAATGCAGTGACACAATCATGGCTCACTGCAGCCTCAACCTCCTGGGCTCAAGCAATCTTCCCACCTCAGCTCCCTGAGTAGCTGGGACTATAGACACGCTATCACAGCCAGCTAATTTTTGAATCTTTTTGTAGAGATGTGGTCTTGCTAAATTGCCCAGGCTCATCTTGAACTCCTGGCCTCAAAAGTTCCTCCTACTTCAGCCTCCCAAATTGCTGGGATTACAAGTGTGAGCCACCATGTCCGGCTTTAGCAGGAATTATGAAGTGACAACTTCTGTCTCTGACAGTCCTGCTTCAAGCAGCTAATGCATCCCCTTGTACCATCTGTGATTAGATGAGGACTGTGGAAATAGTCTGGACGCTGTAGGATGAGGAGAGGTGGCTAACAAGTAAACAGGCTTCAAAATACTGTGCCCAATAGCTATTTTTCCTGGTTCAAACTCCCTCCAAGTTCCCTCCTTACCAATGGGGCTCAACATGCCAATGTAGCTTATGTTGAAAATACTGGCAGCTCAAAGACAGATCTGCTATGTCTCAATTGACATTTTCATTAAAATTCTCATGCCTGTAATCCCAGCACTTTGGGCGGCCGAGGTGGGGGAAATCACTAGGTCAGGAGTTCAAGACCAGCCTGGCCAACATGGTAAAACTGTCTCTACTAAAAATAAAAATAAAAAAAATTAGATGGGCATAGTGGTGGGCACACCACACTTCAGCCTGGGTGACTGAGTGAGACTCTGTCTGAAAGAAAAACAAAAAAAGAAATTCTCAGTGAGCTTTAAGCATCTGGTTTCCTGCTCCTTTGGCAGAACTATCATGTCTAATCTAAATATGCAAAACAGGGGAAATCCGTTCTTTTTACATAATAAAGTACTCCAAGCTCTGTGCGCATTGGTAGGGAATAACTATGAGTAACAGAGGGTCATGTATGAACAGGGACAGATGTATGTGAACAGACGTGCTGTCAAATGTTGAGGAGGCAGAGAGGGAATCGTCCATTAGAAAAAACATTTTTTTTTCTTAGTGATGGGGTTTTGTTATGTTGCCCAGGCTGGCCTTCAACGCCTGGGCTCAAGTGATCCTCCTTCCTCAGTTGCCAAGTAACTGGGAATACAGACATGAGCCACCATGCCCAGCAGGAACACTCCATTCTGTCTGGGGGACAATGACTAGGAAAGATGGGGTGACATTCGACCTTTGTCTTGCAGGATGTGTAGATTTCTGTTTGATGATGATGTTGTAGGGGATGCTGTGCCCAGAGAGATGTATCCTGAGAAAAGTCGCGGCAGAACCCACAAGGCCACCTGGAAGTCACTTGGCATGGCCACAGGCAAAGGGGATAAAGAGACACAGGGAAAAAGAAGAATGGAGTGAAACACGGGGCCAGAGCATTCCAGGCCTGTAGGCTGAGCTAAGCAGGTTGGGTATTATCAGTAGACAAACAGGAGCCGCTGGAAATGTTTAAAAGCCAGACAGACACGATCAGAAACTTGTCCTGGAAAGATCAACCTTGAATCCATGTTGAAGAAGGATGAAAAGCTAAAGAAGGCCCAGGAAGACAGGCCACCCTCCTGCTGAACACTTTCTAACAGTTTAAGATGAAATCCACACTTCTGGCTGGGCACAGTGGCTCACACCTGGAATCCTAGCCCTTTGGGAGGCTGAAGTGGGTGATCGCTTAAGGCCAAGAGTTCAAGACCAGCCTGGGCAATGTGGTGAACTCCTATCTCTACTTAAAAAAAAAACCAAAAATCAGCTGGGTGTGGTGCTGCACGCCTGAATCCCAGCTATTTGGGAGGCCAAGGCATGAGCATCTTGAACCTGGGTGACAAAATGAGACTCTGTCTCAAAAAAAAAAATAAATAAATAAAAACACAGAAAATAATGAAAAAGAGGCCAGGTGCGGTGGCTCACACTGTAATCCAGGCACTTTGGAGGGCAGAGGAGAGTGGATCATCTGAGGTCAGGAGTTCAAGGCCAGTTTGACCAACATGGAGAAACCCTATCTCTACAAAAAATATGAAAAAAAAAATTAGCCGGGCGCGGTATCAGGGACCTATAATCCTAACTACTCAGGAGGCCAAAGCAAAAGAATCCCTTGAACCCAGGAGGTGGCGGTTGCAGTGAGCCGAGATCACACAACTGCACTCCAGCCTGGGTGACAGAGTGAGAATCCAACTCAAAAAAATAAAAAATAAATAAAAATAAAAAAGATTCAGACTTCTCATTGTTGCCCAGAGGGACCCTGCCCAATTCTCCATGCCATGTACTTCCGCTTTCCTTCTCAGAGCAATATGGTGGCCACAGCCCCTCCAATATGGTCAGCTCTTTTTACCTCAAAGCCTTGCATTTCTTGTTTGGAGTGTTTGTCTTTGAGCTCTCTCCGTGACTCTTCCTTCTGAACTATTTTCTTAGTCTGTTTTAATTTCCCCTTCTTCAAGCAGACAGTTATATTCTTCATATTGCTCTAACAGATCATAAACATGGGATTCTTTTTGATTATTGTCTTTCGTGCCCTCAAACAAGCTTCATGAGGGAAGGACTCATTTCCGTCTTATTTGCCCACATGCCTCCAGAGCCTGAATGAGTGAATGACCCAAACAGGGACTAACATGAGCCTGAACTAAGGCGAGGAGGAGCCGGGATCAGGGAGGAGGAGATGGAAGGGATGTAGGCAGTGGGAATCGATACGGCTTGATGACTAATTGGACGTGGGTGGTGAGAGAGAAGGAGTGACAATGACATTTCAGTTCCTGGCTTGAGTGACGGGGTGGAAGTTATGTCTTTATTATAGAGACAGGGAATGCAAGAGAGAGAAGTTTATGAGGCAAAGTCAACAAGATTAATTTTAGGTGTATTAGGTGTGCGGCATTTGGAGTCAGAAGACCAGCATGTAATTCGATATGGGAATCTAGAGAGAAGTAGACAGGCCCCAGCAGCAGACACATACTCAGGAGCTGTCCACACCCACGATGACTGAAGTCAAAGGAAAGACATCCATCAAAGGAGGACGGAAAGGGTATGGCCGTGGCTGGGCGCGGTGGCTCATGCCTGTAATCCCAGCACTTTGGGAAGCCGAGGCGGACAGTCACAATGTCAGGAGTTCAAGACCAGCCTGGCCAACATGGTGAAACCCCGTCTCTACTAAAAATTACACTTGTAGTCCCAGCTACTTGGGAGGCTGAGGCAGGAGAATCACTTGAACTCGGGAAGCAGAGGTTACAGGGAACTGAGATCGTGCCATTGCACTCCAGCCTGGGTGACAAGAGCAAGACTCTGTCTCAAAATAAATAAATAAATAAAGGGGGTATGGCTGCAAAGGGGAGGAGACATGAGTGTGGTTTCTTTCTGAGAACACATCTCTCCTATGGATACAAGGGACATTGGGCTGCAGGGACCTGCAGGGCTTCCCCGGGCCTCCTTGGGATGGCTTGCTCCCAGGCTGACTCAATGGGTACCCATCATGGCAGAGCTCAGATAATAGAGTGTAAAAGGCCAAGTGAGAGACACCTGCCCTTGCCTGTCCCCTCTGAGAAAAGGACAAAGGGTTTCAGTCACCCTGGGGCCAATCAAAGAATGATGTGTAAGCCAGGTGCAGTGAGTCATACCTGTAATCCCAGCACTTTGGGAGGCTAAGGCAGGACAGTTACTTGAGTCTATAAGTTTGAGACCATCCTGGGCAATATATTGAGACCTCATCTCTACAAATATTAAAAAAAAAAAAATTAGCCAGGCATGGTGGTATACACATGTGGTTCAAGTTTCTCTGGAGACTGAGTGGGAGGACTGAATGAGCCTGGGAAGTGGAGGCTGCAGTGAGCTGTAATTGCACCACTGCACTCCAGCCTGGACAACAGAGTAAGACCCTGTCTTCAACAAAAGGAAGGTATGACGGGCAGAACAGCTTTTAACCTGGTGCACTGAATATGTGGATATGTAGCAGGAATTTTATCAATACAGTTGGTGCACCTGAGACCAAGAACCATATCCTCAGTCCTAACAATACTGTTTCCTTTCAGAAGTCTACTCTCTTATATTCATACAGGTCCACTTAAAGAGTTCTCTATTTTACCTGCCTATTTAAATAAGGTATATTTCTTTCTGTCTTTCTTTCTTTTGAGACAGAGTCTCACTCTGTCACCCAGGCTGGAGTGCAGTGGCACAATCTCAGCTCACTGCAACCTCCGCCTCCTGGGTTCAAGCGATTCTACTGACTCAGCCTCCCAAGTAGCTGGGACTGCAGGTATGTGCCACAATGCCTGGCTAATTTTTTGTATTTTTAGTAGAGACGGGGTTTCACCATGTTAGCCAGGAGGTCTCCATCTCCAGATCTCATGATCTCGACCTCCCAAAGTGCTGGGATTATAGGCATGAGTCACCACCCTCTGCCAGTAAGGAGTATTTCTTTTCTTTTCTCAGATGGAGTCTCGCTCTGTCACCAGGCTGGAGTGCTGTGGCACAATCTCGGCTTACTGCAACCTTTGCCTCCCCTGTTCAAGCAATTCTCCTGCCTCCACCTCTAGAGTAGCTGGGACTACAGGTGCCTGCCACCACCACGCCCAGCTAAATTCTGTATTTTTAGTAGAGACAGGGGTTTCACCATGTTGGTCAGGCTGGTCTTGAACTCCTCACGTCAAGTAATCCACCCACCTGGGCCTCCCAAAGTGCTGGGATTACAGGTGTGAGCCACTGCACTCAGCCCACTCACTTATTATTATTATTTTTTAATTTAAGCAGACTGCTGTGGTACCAATTGTTATATTCTTTGGAAAAGCAGTTTTCAAGAGTCTTAAAATACTTTTATCATTTGACCAAGTAATTCCCACTCTGGAAATCTATCCAAAGAAAATGGTCCAAAATGCAAGTGAGAAAAATTTAAACATAATGTGTTATGGGACTGAATTATGCCTCCCCCAACCCCAAATTCACTTGTTAACACCCTAACCCCAGTGCCTCAAAATGTGACTGTATATGGAAATAGGGCCTTTAGATGTGATTAAGTTAAAAAGAATTTATTAGAATGGGCCCTAAATCAGTCTGAGCAGTGTTTAAATAAGAAGAGGAAGTTTGAACACACAAAGAAATGCCAGGGATGCCCAAATAGAGAGATGTTGCGGACACAGGCTAATGGCAAGCCCAGGAGAGGGGCCTGAGCAGAAACCAGCCCTGCTCACAACCTGATCTTGAACTTCCAGCCTGCAGGCAGTGAGAAAAAAAATTTCTGTTGCCTAAGCCACCTACGTCTGTTGTACTTTGTTATAGTGGCCCTAGCAAACTAATAGACAATTATTATTATTATTATTTTTTTTTTTTGAGACAGAGTTTCGCTCTTGTTACCCAGGCTGGAGTGCAATGGCGCGATCTCGGCTCACCGCAACCTCCGCCTCCTGGATTCAGTCAATTCTCCTGCCTCAGCCTCCTGAGTAGCTGGGATTACAGGCACGCACCACCATGCCCAGCTAATTTTTTATATTTTTAGTAGAGACGGGGTTTCACCATGTTGACCAGGATGGTCTCGATCTCTTGACCTTGTGATCCACCCGTCTCGGCCTCCCAAAGTGCTGGGATTACAGGCTTGAGCCACTGCGCCAGGCCAATTATTTTAAAAATAATTTATGTATGTAACATACAAAACAACTAGAAATGGCCTAAATGTTCAACAATTGGGAAAAGAATATCATACAGTCATCAAAATGCTGAGGCTGTATGGAAAAAACTGCTTACAAGACAATGCTTAGCCAAAAAAAAGGTGCCAGGCACAGTGCCTCTCACCTGCAGTCCCATCTACTTGGGAGGCTGAGAGGAGAGGATCACTTGAGCCCAGGAGTTCGAAACCAGCCTGGACAACATAGTGAGACCCCATCTCTAAAATAAAAAACATAATATGTACCCCATAAATATGTACAACTATGATGCACTATAATAATAAATATTATTAATTATTAATTAATAACTCCCTGCAGCCCAATGTCCCTTCAATCATATGTATATGATTTTGACTATGCTTTATAAAGCCTGTGGTTGGGGGGAGAAAACTAGGAGGAAGAAAAGCCCATTGCAGTATTGTTTTAGAAGATTATTATTATTATTATTCTCCTTTCTCCATTAAAGAGTTTAATCGATTGTTATTTGAAATACACCTTATTGGTCAGGTGTGGTGGCTCACTCCTATAATCCTAGCTCTTTGGGAGGCCGAGGTGGGCAGATCACCTGAGGTCAAGAGATCAAGACCATCCTGGCCAACAGGGTGAATCCCCATCTCTACTAAAAATACAAAAGTTAGCTGGGTGTGGTGGTGGGTGCCTGTAGTCCCAGCTACTCAGGAGGCAAAATCCACTTCCACCTCCCAGGTTCACTGCAACTTCCGCCTTCTGGGTTCAAGCAATTTTCGTGCCTCAGCCTCCCAAGTAGCTGGGACTACAGGTGTGAAATCATGCATGACTAATTTTAAAAACTTTTTTGTAGTGTGGGAGTTTTGTTACATTGCCCAGGCTGGCCTCAAGCTTCTGGGCTCAAGTGATCCTCCCCACTGAGCTGCCCAAAGCAGTGGGATTACAAGAATGAGCCACCTTGCCTGGCTGTTGAAATGCATCTTTATTTCAAACCATAATATAGGCTGGGATTATAAGGTGCAGGTGGCTCATGCCTATAATCCCAGCACTTTTGGAGGCCAAGGTGGGCGGATCACGAAGTCAGGAATTTGAGACCAGCATGGCCAGCATGGTGAAACCTCGTTTCTACTAAAAATGCAAAAATTAGCCAGGCGTGGTGGCGTGCGCCTGTAATCCCAGCTACTCAAGAGGCTGAGGCAGGAGAATCATTTGAACCCAAGAGGTGGAGGTTGTAATGAGCCAAGATCACGCCACTGCACTCCACCCTGGGTGACAGAGCGAGACTCCATCTCAAAAATAAAAATTAAATTAAATTAAAAAAAAAATATATATATATATATATAAAACCAGGAAACAGAAAGTGAGTATATGCATGGTGAAATTGTTACATATCCTATGTCATGCCATTCTTATTAGTTGACTGTTGTCTTTTACTGAGGTGTAACTAATTCCAGCATTAACAAGAACTTTTTATGTTTCTTTTTTGAAATGGAGTTTCACTCTTGTCGCCCAGGCTGGAGTGCAATGGTGTGATCTTGGCTCATTGCAACTTCTGTCCCTGCCCACTGCCCTCCCCACCCCAGGTTCAAGTGATTCTCCTGCCTCAGCCTCCAGGTAGCTGGGATTACAGGTGCCCGCCACCATGCCTGGCTAATTTTTTGTATTTTTAGTAGAGACGGGGTTTCATCATGTTGGCCAGACTGGTCTACAACGCCTGACCTCAGGTGATCCACCCTCCTCAACTTCCCAAAGTGCTGGAAGTAAGCCACGATGCCTGGCCTAACAAGAGCTTTAAGTATGGCGAACTTGTATCTTTGAGGTGTAAAATTAACTCAGCATTATCTACCTCACAAGTTCAAACAGTTTCTTCGTGAACTAGGCATGCAGAAATAAATAGTAGATTTTATTGAAACCTAGTATTTCTGAATGACGTTGTTACCAACCATTAATTGGTTCAGGACCTTTGTAATTTTTATTTAACTATATGAGTTGTCTTTTGTTATCATGCTTTTTTCAATGCATTGCTCAGTATTTTTTAAATTTCATGAATGCATGTTCAGTTCATTAGATTACATGACCGTGTAATATTTTGATGCAGTGTTTTGCAAATGAAGTTGCATTTTCTTTTTTCTTTTCTTTTTTTCTCTCATTACTTTTTTTTAATTGTACTTTAAGTTCTGGGGTACATGTACAGAACATGCAGGTTTGTTATATAGGTATACACATGCCATGGTGGTTGGCTGCATCCATCACCCTGTCATCTACATTAGGTATTTCTCCTAATGCTATTCCTTCCCTAGCCCCCCACCCCCCAACAGGCCCTGCTGTGTGGTTTCCCCTCCCTGTGTCCATGTGTTCTCATTGTTAAACACCCACTTATGAGTGAGAACGTGCAGTGTTTTGTTTTCTATCCTTGTGTTAGTTTGCTGAGAGTGATGGTTTCCAGCTTCATCCATGTCCCTGCAAAGGACATGAACACATTTTTTTTTAATACGTATAGTATTACATGGTGTATATGTGCCACATTTTCTTTACCCAGTCTATCATTGATGGGTATTTGGGTTGACTCCAGGTCTTTGCTATTGTAAGCAGTGCTGCAATAAACATACGCGTGCATGTGTCTTTATAATAGAAGGATTTATACTTCTTTGGGTGTATACCCAGTAATGGGATTGCCGGGTCAAATGGTATTTCAAGTTCTAGGTCTTTGAGGAATCACCACACTGTCTTCCACAATGGTTGAACTAACTTGTACTCCCACTAGCAGTGTAAACGTGTTCCTATTTCTCTACATCCTCTCCAGCATCTGTTTTCTCAGAAGTTTTTAATGATCGCCATTGTAACTGGCATGAGATGGTATCTCAGCGTGGTTTTGATTTGCAGTTCTCTAATCACCAGTGATGATGAGTAAAGTTGCATTTTCAGAGCAGTTCTGTATGTCCTGTGATACCATCTTTTCAAAGAGAAACCTTTAAGATCTTAAAAACAAAATAAAAGAAAAACGAAACTGTCCCAAACCATAGAAAACTCTTAGGTGTGCGGTCCTTTTTCTTGTTCTCATTTTTTCCCTTTCCTTTTTCTTGTCAATAACAAACATTTACCAGAGTCTAGAGATGCTAGCTAAGGAAGGGCTAAGACGGAGTGGAAATGGGTGGGGGGCAGGTGTCAGGGGGACTGCAGGTGGGGTGGTTAGATCTAGAGATCCTGGTTATATTTTGATTTTTAATAAAGATGCATTTCAATAGACAGACAAGGTGGCTCACACCTGTAATCCCACTGCTTTGGGAAGCCCAAGAGGGAGGATCGCTTGAGCCCAGACATTTGAGGCCAGCCTGGGCAACAGGCCTTTTCAGAAAGGAAAATCACCTATTCCTCAGAGGACCATGGAAGGGACAGGTGAGTTGGTGAGAAGGAAAATAATACACACACACACTGGGTGGGGGGGTGGTGCGGCGAGAGAGAGAACTCACTGAACTTGATCAGTTGTTAAAACTGTCTTTGAAACAGGAACTTGCCTTGGCTCCTCTGAACTGAAGAGCACAGATCTCGCCTGCCTGTTTCTTGCAATCACCTTGCCCTTTAAAGCTGTTGCCGGCTAGGGAGGAGCTGCTTTGTTTCTTCAAAGAGTTGTTTTTCCAAAACCAGGGGTGGGGTGAGTGGAGGCTTCAGACCCTCAGTGGCTGCCTGAGGAGGGTCCCTGGGGGGGATCTTGCCACCTTGGTTATCCTAAGAGCTACATATTTTGAGGTGGGGATCCGAACTCCACTTATATTAAGAAGAACAGGTCGGGGTAGGGCGCAGACATTTTGCCAAATTACAGATGGAGCCGAGTAGAACCAGAACAATTCCCAAAGGAGGTCCTCCCACACCCACAGGAAGGCCAAAAAAAGGCTTGAAATTCAAATTATTTTTGGTGCTTGGGGGGATGAGAAGGGGTGAGAGAGGGCAGCAGCAGTGAATGGGCACTGAAGGGGGAAGAAAAAGCCGGAAGGCTTGGTCAGTATCATTCCTAAGGAACAGATCAGGAGCGTGCCAAGGAGTCTTAGACACGTAGTTGGACTTGAGTCTTTTTATTATGTGTCTACAGGCTAGACTGGAAAGGAGAATATTCACACATTTTACATAAATGTAGTGTCCGCTGTGAAGAAACCTCTGCTCTCCCTCCTTTTCTTAGCCTCTGCTTGCGGGGTGACGGGACAGAGGTGTCCTGCCTGTGTCTCTTGGCACCTCTCAAACCCTTTTCCTCACCCGGGTTTCCTCCAGGAGCCCCTTCCCTTCATGAACCTTGGCAGTTTTGTCATTCTTTCTGCTTACATTTTGCTTTGGGTAAGAAGGATGATAAAAAGATTGTGGGGTGGGATAGAAATGGGGCACTCGTGAAAGGCAAGAAAGCAGTAAACACATTTGAGAATTGGGCAGAGGAAAAGGGAAAAGACCCTTGGAGAAGAACTGCCTCCTTTTTATTTTTATTTATTTATTTTTTGAGCAGGGTCTCACTCTGTCACCCGGGCTGGAGTGCAGTGGTCTGATCTTGGCTCACTGCAACCTCCACCTCCTGGGTTCATGCCATCCTCCTGCCTCAGGCCTCAAAGTAGCTGGGACTACAGGTGCGAGCCACCATGCCCAGCTAATTTTTTGATTTTTTGTAGAGATGTGGTCTTACCATGTTGCCCAGGGTGATTTCAAATTCCTGAGCTCAAGTAATCCACCTGCCTTGGTCTCCCAAAGTGCTGGGATTACAGACGTGAGCCACCATTCCCAGCCTGCATACTTTTTAGGCATCAGTTTTTCTCATCTCTTCCATCTCTTCAAAAGAATGACTTGGGTTGCATAGGATTCCCAGACAGATACTGGACACCCAGTTAAATCTGAATTTCAGACAAACAGCAAATGACTAAAACTCTGACCTGAGGATTCTGTGCATTTGAGGCAGTTCTTGAATCACCTTTACAGTGGTGTTTAAACAGTGGGTACCCAGAGGGCTAGGTTTTAAGGGAATCAGTGTCTAGAGCTGCCCGAGATGCTGTGGGGGCCAGTTCACACTGGCTTCTGTCATCCCACCTCTTCTTTCCCAAAAGCCCTCTCTCACTTCTAAAAAGGGAAAGAAAGACATGGCCCTGGATTGTAAAAACCTTCAGGGCCAAGACAAGGGACAAGGAGAAATATCCATGTTTATGTTTAGACAGGGAAGACTTTTCTAACTGAGATACAAATCCTTTCACAGGTTAAGCTATTCCCAATTCATTGCTATGCATAAAATTTGGAGAAAAACCTAATTGAATTGACTATAAATAGATCAATCATTAGAATAAATTTTTTTTAAAGAATAAACTTTATTGGCCAGGCTTGGTGACTCACAACTATAATCCCAGCCCTTTGGGAGGCTGAGGCCGAGGGATCACCTGAAGTCAGGAATTCAAGACTAGCCTGGCCAACATGACAAAACCCTGTCTCTACAAAAATACAAAAATTAGCCAGGTGTGGTGGGGGGTACCTGTAATCCCAGCTACTTGGGAGGCTGAGGTGGGGAGAATTGCTTCAACCTGGGAGGCAGAGGCTACAGTGAGCTGCAATCACACCACTGCACTCCAGCCTGGGTGACAGAGTGAGACTTTGTATGAAACAAACAAAACTTTATTTTGTAGGGCAGTTTTGGGATCACAACACAACTGGGTGGAAAGTGGAGAGTGTTTCCATATACCCCCAACCCCATGCATGCAAAGCCTCCCCATATACCCCCAACCCCATGCATGCAAAGCCTCCCCATATACCCCCAACCCCATGCATGCAAAGCCTCCCCACAGAATAATTTTTGAAGGAGATCTCTAACAGAATTGAATGATGTTACCAAATACGGCCCTGCTGAAAAACAGATCTCAGGTTCTCTGGCAAAAGTGGATTTAGTCATTCCAGGATCCCTTTTTAAGCCATAAGCCTTTCTGGGTTATGTCCCAGTTTTCTTGCCTCTCATCAGCCCTGGACATTGTCAAAACAAAGTCCTTGCAGCCTCATCTACTTAATAATGTGAACAAAGCTGCTCAGAGCTTATATTTAAAAAAAAATGAGAAATAGAGCCTGGTGTGGTGGCTCATGCCTGTAATCCCAGCACTTTAGGAGGCTGAGGCGGGTGGATCACAAGGTCAGGAGATTGAGGCCAACATGGTGAAACTCTGTCTTTACTAAAAACACACAAAAAAATTAGCTGGGCATGGTGGCATGCACCTGTAATTCCAGCTACTCAGGAGGCTGAGGCAGGAGAATTGCTTGAACCCAAGAGGTGGAGATTGCAGTGAGCCAAGATCGTGCCACTGTACTTCATTCAGCCTGAAAGTGGGAGACAGAAGGAAGATGGAGATCAGAAGTGGGCAAACATTAAAAATTCCTCTTTGAACCTGGCAGTTGCAGCTGGGCTCTGCAGTGCTGTTCAGAGACTTAGGGTGAGTGTGTGCTGACACAGTGGTTCAGGCCCAGGAGGGGCAAAAGGGCTGAGCACTGGAGAAGTCACATGGGTTCTCAGGGTATGCCAGGGGCATAAACAGTACCAGCTGTTGCTCACCTTGAGAGCGGAGCAGTCCCTGGTCTGCTCGGAGCTGTGCAGGGGTAGAGCAGGCAGCACCAGCCTTGCCCCTCCTGTTGCCTCTGTTTCTAGCTCCATGGTTGGCCTGATGGGGTTGGAGTTCCCTCTCAAACACCAGACCACACAGTCTTCCAAAAATAAACATTTTATATAGACAAAAAAAAAAAAAAAAAAAAGAGCCTCGAAACAGAGCGAGACTGTCTAAAAAAAAAAAAAAGACAAAAAAAAAAAAATAGAGAAAGTATTAGGGCCAGGAGCAGTGGCTCACACCTGTTATTCCAGCACTTTTGGAGGCCAAGGCAGGCAGATCAATTGAGGCCAGGAGTTCAATGGCAGCCTGACCAACATGGTGAAATCCCATCTCTACTAAAAATACAAAAAGTAGATGGGCATGGTGGCAGGCACCTGTAATTCCAGCTACTCAGAAGGCTGAGGCAGGAGAATCACTTGAACCCAGGAGGCAGTGATTGCAGTGAGCGGAGATTGTGCCACTGCACTACAGCCTGGGATACACAGCCATTCTCAATCCCAAAAATAAAAGAAAGAAAGATAAAGAAATAGGGAGGGACTCCATATCTGGATCCCCTTCCATGATCTTGTGGAAGCTCTTTTTCTTTCTCCTTTTTCTCTTTCTCTGCCTAAATAAACCATTTTCTGCAAAACTCTTTGGCGTCCGATATTTACTTGCGGGTGCACCATGCCTGGCGGGGTCCTCCCTCCCATTCTTGGGTGAGTGAGAGACCAAGGGCTTGGAAGAACATGCTCTCAGGGGAGCTGAGCCTCTCCTGCTCCCCAAAATTCGGCCACAAATATTGGTGAGCCAGCCAGGAGGAGGTGCAAGCTTCAGAGTGGTAAGTTATATTGGATACTCCTCTTACTTGCAATCTGTCCTGTCCCTTTAAGGAAACACTAGGAGCAGGGGTGCTGGGCTGTGGGAGTTTCAGAGGTTCTGCAGGAATCCCTGGCCAAATTTAAAAACAGTGCTGTGCCCAGCTTCCTCCAAACCCTCTCTGCTTGCTTTCTGCTCTCACTCCCTCTCTCTCTCAGCTGTTTTCCATATCTGGATCCCCTTTCACGATCTCGTGGAAGCTCTTTCTTTCTCCTTTTTCTCTTTCTCTGCCTAAATAAATCACTTTCTGCAAAAACAACAACAACAAAAAAAAGAAAGAAAAAAAGAAGTAGGGAAAGTATTGACACTACATTCTGCTCATTATTGCAATAAGTAATATTAATTGATGAATACTTAACCTCATTACATATAATTGTCAACTATAGATGCATGTAAGTAAATATATAAGCATACATATATTTAAAAATTCATCCTCATCCATCTCATGAAGAGAATAATTTCTAATGCTATTTTACAGTTTTGTGTTTAACTATCAATAAAATACATTTTTATCTTGTTATTAATAACTGTAATGATGACTTAGTCTCAAAAACGGTTTTAACAGAGCCTTATGGACACAGGATTTTTTTAACACTGTAAATCAATTTACATATGCATTTTTGTTTCAGAAAATATGACAGGGCAATCAATAAAAGATGTTCAAGCATAAAAATAGCTGACATTTGAATACAATTCTTTAGGGGAAGTGGAATGAAAGTATAGTTCAAGAAAGAAAGGGGATGATTTAACATTTCTGGCTGTCAAAGAACTACTTGTTCAATTTTAAAAATGAATGATGGTGTCATATTCCTACTGTACTTAGATTCGATTGGCTACATTAAAAAGAGTGATATGACAGTTTTATTTCAAAACATCCCATGCTAACAACTGCAGAATACATCCTTTGTGACCACTTAAAGCTGCGATTAAAAGTTACAGATGTCAAACTTGTAAGTGTGTGAAGAGATACATAGTTTTTCAGCGTTTTGGGGGGTGTAGGTAAGGAAAAGTCTGAAGGCTGTTGCTTTTTTTTTTTTTAAGACAGAGTCTAACTCTGTCACCCAGGCTGGAGTGCAGTGGTGCAATCTCGGCTTACTGCAACCTCTGCCTCCTGGGTTCAAGCAATTCTCCAGCCTCAGCCTCCCGAGTAGCTGGGATTATAGGTGCCCACCACCATGCCCAGCTAATTTTTGTATATGTTTACTGCAGATGGGGTTTCAGCATGTTGGTCAGGCTGGTCTTGAAATCCTGACCTCAGGTGATCCGCCTGCCTTGGCCTCCCAAAGTGCTGGGATTACAGCTGTGAGCCACTGCACTAGCTGAAGACTGTTGCTTTCTGCCATCCTCTCACTAACATTCCTGCTTACAACATTGTACTTATATTTCCCAATCCTTTACAGCCTTGAACAATAGAAATGGTAGACACCATTGTCCCTACCATTTCAGAGGATTCTTAGCCCGAAGTTCTTCATACCTCACTATGCAGCCCTTCTACTCTGAACTGGGTAGTAGTTACAGGGTCACAATACAAGGACTTAAATTGGAGAAACCAGAAAGAAATCAGCCCCTAGACCTTCTGGCTGAACTATTTCAAGAATATGCAGTTACATTTCAGAGGCCCCAGTTTGATTCATGGTGTACTCAGGGACACATAATTACAAGCTGCATTCCAGCAGGCTTTTGCTGCAATGCTTGCTTCTGAATGTAATGCTCACTACTATGATGTCACCTTTGGAATATCGGGGACGACCATGGCAGAGTTTATGGCAACACATTGAAAGTAACCAGCCTTGATGTGTGCCTTGCTCTCTTCTGGAGAGAGACTTTCTCAAATACCAGGTGAGGTTCTGGTGTAGTTTCTCCAAATGTTGAAACTTTCTTTTAAAGTAGGTAGAAAAATGGATGGAAGCAACCATACACCCACATAGCAGAGGAAATGCTCTTGGGGGCAGCTATGTGAGAGGGATTGTAGCAGTTGAGGTGGCAGAGGAATGAAGTACTGCTCTTTAAGTCAGAACTAAAAACTGAATGTTTGCCCCCTACAATTTAAGGATTGCCAGCTCCAATGTGCAAAACTGTGCTTATGAACACAGTCCATAAGAAACTTCAGTCTGGGGATTTCATAAGTAGGGATGCCTCAGTTATCCAGGATCAAGAGGGATATATGTTCACCATAAGTTGTTTTTTTTTTTTTTGAGATAGGGTCTCCTCTGTCACCCAGGCTAGAGTGCAATGGCACAATC
Organism: Callithrix jacchus; assembly: GCF_049354715.1. NCBI lineage: Eukaryota > Metazoa > Chordata > Mammalia > Primates > Cebidae > Callithrix > Callithrix jacchus. Next base: position 39,724,257 of record NC_133514.1, read on the forward strand.
ATGGCTCACTGCAGACTTTCCTGAACTCAGGTGATTCTCCTGCCTCAGCCTCCCAAGTAGCTGGGACTATATGCACAGGCTAATTTTTTGTATTTTTAGTAGAAACAGAGTTTTACCACATTGGCCAGGTTGGTCTTAAATTCCTGGCCTCAAGAGATCCACCTGCCTCAGCCTCCCTAAGTGCTGGGATTATAGGCGTGAGCCACGATGCCCAGCCCTGGCTAATTTTTTTGTATTTGTTGTAGAGATGGGGTTTTGCCATGTTGCCCAGACCAATCTCAAACTCCTGGACTAAAGCGATCTGCTTGCCTCAGCCTCCCAAAGTGCTGAGATTATATGCATAAGCCACAGCACCCATCCTTAAGTGATTTTTTAAAAATAAAAATAGATAACATCTATTTAAGCACACTCACAATAAATGTTTTAGCTTTAAAACTCTTTAATTAAACTTTGTATTTGGAGATAATTGTAGACTCACATGCAATTCTAATAAATAATTCAGAAGGCCTGCACACTCATTACCCCATTTCCTGAATGGTAGCCTCTTGTAAATCATAGTGAGATACCACAACCAGCATATTGACATTGAATGAGCCAAGACACAGAACACTTCCATCAGCACAAATAACCCTGTGCTGTTCTTTTACAGCCACACATACTTCCCTCCCACCATACCCACTTCTTAACCTTTGGTATCAACGAATCTGTTCTCCATTTCTATACATAAAGGTTCTATAAATGGAATCATACAGTATGATGATCAGCTTTTTTTCACTTGGCATGATTCTCTGAAGATTCATCCAGGTTGCTGAGTGTATCAATAGCTTGTTCCTTTTTATTGCTGAACAGTATTCCATGGCATGATGAACTACATTTTGTCTGATATTCACCAGCAGAAAGACATTTGGGTTGATTCCAGTTTTGGGCTATTGCCCAAAGTAAAGCTGCTATAAGCATTCCTGTATACTTCTCTGGGATAAATGCCCAGAAGAGCAATTGCTGGGTCCTATGATAGTTGTATGTTTATTTATATTTATTTATTTCACAGACAAAATCTTGCTCTGTCACCCAGGCAGGAGTGCAGTGGTGTGATCATGGCTCACTGCAGCCTCAAACTCCTGGGCTCAAGCAATCCTCCTCCCCCAGCCTCCTGGGTGGCTGGGATGACAGACACATGTCACCGCACCTGGCAAATTTTTGTATTTTTCTTTGCAGAGATGGGGTTTTGCCATGCTGCCCAGGCTGGTCTCAAACTCCTGGTCTCCAGTGATCTGCCTGCCTCAGCTTCTCAAAGTGTTGGGATTACAGGCGTGAACCACCACACCTGGCCTGTCACCCTTTTTCATTTTAGCCATGCTGATATATGTGTAAGTATAGCTCACTGTGGTTTTTCTCAATGTGGTACAGTATTTTAAATTTGTATACTTTTCCAAGGCTTTTTATTTGTAAAGTCTTATGAACATTAATTAAAAACATTTTTTATTAAGAAAAAGATACATGGCCAGACGCGGTGGCTCACGCCTGTAATCCCAGCACTTTGGGAGGCCGAGACAGGCGGCTCACAAGGTTGGGAGTTTGAGACCAGCCTGACCAACATAGTGAAACCCTGTCTTTACTAAAAATACAAAAATTAGCCAGGTATGGTGACGCGCAGCTGTAGTCCCAGCTACTTGGAGGCTGAGGCAGGAGAATCGCTTGAACCTAGGAGGCGGAGGTTGCAGTGAGTGGAGATCACGCCATTGCACTCCAGCCTGGGTGACAGAGCAAGACTTTGTCTGTGAAATAAATAAATTTATTTATTTATTTGCGACACAGTAAGACTCTATCTCAAAAAAATTACATAATGCACATGATATAATATCATTAAGGCTGCTCTTATCATTGCAAAAGTGATCTCCACCGACACCCGCCCACCCCAGGTCTCCCCTCCTACCAGCAAAACCACATAGCACTTTCCACCTAAAACAAAGGCACTGATCACAGAAAGTGCTGGGATTACAGGTATGGGCCACTTCTTACTCCAAGGTCATCCCCAGGAACGATGAAGATTGTCTGGAGCACATGCAACCTATGCAAATGCTAGTTAACTTTTCAGGGATCCCATTTATGAACATAGGAATGAACTGGGTAAAACCATGCACTCCTCCACACCCTCTCACCCACTTCTTCAATGGCTCTTCCATTCTCCTGAGGTTTCTGATCTGTTGAGGGCTAGGAAACCATACTGCCACACTTTCTGAAAGTAGATAGGCAATTGGAATCAATAATCAAATCTAAGAAAGGCTCCCAGAACTTTGGCTAGCTACTCAGAGGCCCTTCTCTTCTTACCTTAGGAATTCAGAGTTCTGTTCCAGAGACTGAAGTTGCCAGAAAGGTGACCATGTTCCTATATGTCTTCTTAGGGAGCTGGATCTGTGACAAATTCAGACACTGAAGGGTGCATTTGGTCATTCAGGCAATTAAAACACCTGTAGCATCATTAAGTATTAGCTGTAAGGATAAATTTAGTCTGTGATAGTTTAATTGCTAAATGAAGGAGTCAAGCTGGACTGGCCTTAATTCCCCAGCCTGGTGCTACACTTAACTTTAATGTAGTTTGATGGACATGTGGAGTCATCATACAAATTGTGATGAACTTTGAAAGAAGATTCCTGAGCAAGTTACCTGTCTCCAGTGACTCATGCTGAGTTTCACTAGGACTCAAAGCGCAAGCTGCTAACTAGGTTTTGTATCTCTTTTCCAGGAGCAGGAGTTTCAATGTGAATGGACACAAAACTGGCTAAAATTTTTTGAAAAATATATCTGCAGACTGGCAGTTTCTTTCTTTCTGTTTTTGAGAGAGGGCCTCACTGTGGTCCTCCAGGCTAGGCTGGAGTGCAATAGCACAGTCATCACTCACCACAGTCTCAACTCCCTGAACTCAAATTATCCTCCCACCTTAGCCTCCCAGGTAGCTGGTACTACATGCTTATGGTACCACACCTGGCTGATTTTTTGTATTTTTTGGTATTTTTAGTAGAGATGGAGTTTTGCTATGTTGCCCAGGCTGATCTCGAACTCTTGGGCTCAAGTAATCATCCACCTTGGGCTTTGAAAGTGCTGGGATTAGAGGTATAGGTCACTGCACCCAGACATGGCAGGTATTTTCAAGCATTTTTTGAGAATGACATTAATTCTATGTTGGTTTTTTATTTTGAGATGAAGTCTCATTCTGTCGCCAAGGCTGGAGTACAGTGGCATGATCTTGGCTCACTGCAGCCTCTGCTTCACAGGTTCAGGCAATTCTCCTGCCTCAGCCTCCTGAGTAGCTGGGATTACAGGCATTTGCCACCATGCCCAGCTAATTTTTGTATTTTTAGTAAAGACGACGTTTCACCATGTTGGTCAGGCTGGTTTCAAACTCCTCACCTTGTGATCAACTTGCCTCAGCCTCCTAAAGTTCTGGGATTACAGGTGTGAGCCACCGCACCCGGCCTCTATGTTGTTTTTATTTATTTATTTTTGAGACAGAGTCTCGCACTGTCGCCTGGGTGGGAGTACAGTGGTGTTATCTTAGCTGACGGCCACCTCTGCCACCCGGATTCAAGCGATTCTCCTGCCTCACCTCTCAAGTAGCTGGGATTACAGGTGCACACCACCATGCCTGGCTAATTTTTTGTATTTTTAGTAGAGATGGGGGTTTCACTATTTTGGCCAGGCTGGTCTTGAACTACTGACCTCATGATCCGCCTGCCTCAGCCTCCCAAAGTGCTGGGATTACAGGCATGAGCCACCGTGCCTGGCTTTCTATGTTGTTTTTAAATCACAAAACGTCTGTAACAGCACTGAAGTAATTTCACGGTAAAAACTATTTACTTGTAAAACGAGTGCTTTCTTTTTCTTGAATCATAAAGTAATACATGTGTATTAAAGAAAAACTTGGAAACCCCAGAAATACAGAAGATTTTTTAAATCACCTGTAAGTCCACCACTCAGATAATTACTGTTAACATTTTTAGGTATATCCTTGCAAAACTGAATATTTAGTATTAAACACACACACACACACACACACACACACACACAATCTCTGGTAAGAGCAACAGTGTGTTTGAGAACATGGGTAGAAGAAATATTGCTTTTCACTGTTGTTATTTGGTATTTTAAAAAATAATTGGGGTCAGGTGTGGTGGCTCACCCCTGTAATCCCAGCACTTTGGGAGGCTGAGGCAGGCAGATCACCTGAGGTTGGGAATTCAAGACCAGATTGACCAACATAGAGAAACCCTGTCTCTACTAAAAACACAAAATTAGCCAGGCATGGAGGCACATGCCTGTAATCCCAGATACTCAGGAGCCTGAGGCAGGAGAATCGCTTGAACCTGGGAGGTGGAGGTTGAGATCAGCCGAGATCACACCATTGCACTCCAGCCTGGGCAACAAGAGCGAAACTTGGTCTCAATAATAATAATAATAATAATTGGTAACTCCCTTGTATGTGAGAACACAGGATTGAGAGGTCAAGCAGGGAAGCATGGACTTCATTCTTTTCTACCTTTTGAACTTTGTACTGTGTACATATGTTGCCTATTAACAAAATAATAAAAGAACATAAATTCATGTGGCCAAATATACTTTTTGCTTTTCTTTGTTTTCTCTGGTTTGTAACGATCAGCTTGTGTTGGGAATCACTGATGCAAAAGTCAACCCACCTCTCCGGCTACCACAGGCATCTTTTGGAGTCAACTGGCTGGAGTTTATTCTTGCTAATAACTTTGACTATATTCACCCACAAGTATTTACTAACATAGCCCCTGTGTGGGCTCAGTACTGAAGCAGTGAATTATTTCACTAGTCTAAGCAAAAATGAAGTCAAATACAGGCTAAAACATGGTCAGGCTGGTCTTGAACTACTGACCTCATGATCCGCCTGCCTCAGCCTCTATGGTCATAGATCCAAAATCATACATATTCATTCTCTCACTCTGAACTCGGAAGTCCCAGTTCTTCCCTCTAACCGCAGGGCATCACTGACGATACAGGAGTCTGAGTGGAGCTCTGCACTTGTTCAAACTCATGGGAAAACAATGCCATCAGCATGAATCCATAGGAACGGTGCTCTTGGCCAGCAGACTGTTATTTCTGGGGACAGCACGCACATTCCATTCTGAGGCCGAGAATGGACACTGTTAGTGTCAGACTTAGCAGTACAGCAATGCTTTCCAAACTTTTTTACTAGGAAATAACTTTAGCATGTGTAAGCATGTATGTATATATGTATATGTGTGTGTATATATATTTATATCTCCTGTTTATATTTTACGAGTTTGATTTTACAAACTTCCAGATGTTCCACCGGAGTTTTCTCTTTTTAAATTTTACTTTATTACTGTGTTTTACTGCTGTTTCCCTAACCCTATAAACAGAAATTTCCTAAGCTTCTGCCACTCCCCGTTTTCCTGCTCTCACGGCTCTGAGAATTTGAGCTAAGAAACAACCTTAAGTACTGGGCAAGGATCATGGAACTACCATTCAGAACTCAGGGATTCAGATCATGACTGGCTGTGTGATTCTGAGATGCTATGCTCTCCTTAAAACCTAAGTTCTTCCATCTGTAAAATGAGATGAAAAATCTCTAATTCCCTGAGAGTGAGGGAAAAAGAATAGTTAATAATTTATCACATAGTGTTAGCTCTTTGGGATAAAAGTTTCAAATGAAATACAAGGATTTAAATCCAAAGGTATGATACTGATGTTTCAAATTTAGCATTGTCAGCACTTACCATGTTCCCTAAAAGCATGAATTCCAAATGCCATGGTATGAGACAGTTATCTGTCATCATCACCTTTCCCATTTTATAGAAACACGGAGAAGTCACTGGTCCCTGGCTATTCAGCTAATTAGTGACAGTCAGGAGTCAGAACTAGGTAGTTGGGAGCCAGAGTCTAGTTACTAGGCAGCCAGTAACTATGAAATCACAGCCAGTTCACTTCCACCTGTGTTCCTCTCTTGCTCAAAAGCCTTCAGTGTTTCTTGAAGCCTAAAGTAATAAGTGCAGACTCCCTAGCTTAGCAATAAAGACCCTCCAGCTACCTTTCTTTCCTGTTTTGTTCTCTATGAAAATCCTTCCTATGTCCTCCTGTGCTCAGCTGAACTGTACCAGCCACGCTTCCCTGAATAGATCCTATGTGCTCCTGCTCTGTGCTTTGCCTCTGATCCTCTCTTTTTCTGGAATCCACCTAATCTCACCCCTTCCTCATCTTTCTACATTTTACGTTTACCTTTCTTTCATTCTTTCAAGGTCTTTGCAAGGGGCCATCTGCTTCATGCATTTTCCCCTGCCCCTCTCAACCACAGCTGGTTGATAATCTCCCCAGGGAATTTCATCTCTGCTCTCCTCTGCATGTATCAGTTTCTGGCTTTTGTGGTAGTTGTTTCTGTACACACTATAGTCCCTCCTTAGTAAGGGATGAGCTCAAAGGCTGCAATATGATTTCCTTTCTTATGGAAATTTAAAATTTTATTAAAAATTTAAATCATTCCTGTTTTTTGTTTTTTTTTTTTTGAGACGTAGTTTCCCTCTTGTTGCCCAGGCTGGAGTGCAGTGGCACAATCTTGGCTCACTGCAACCTCCCCCTCCTGGGTTCAAGGGATTCTCCTTCCTCGGCCTCCTCTACTTTTTTCACATAAAATGCACAGTAGCTAGGATTATAGGCATGCACAACCACATCTGGCTAATTTTGTATTTTCAGTAGAGAAGGGGTTTCTCTATGTTGGTCAGGCTGATCTTGAACTCCCAACCTCAGGTGATCCTCCCACCTTGGCCTCCCAAAGTGCTGGGATTACAGCTATGAGCCACCATGCCCGGCCTCCTGTTCTTTTTTATTTTATTTTATTTTTAAAATAACCAAATGCATGCATGCTTGATGCAAAATAAAAAATAAAAAAATAAAAAAAAGAAATGTCATGGAATACATCTCTTTGAAAGTGAAATCCACCATTATCACCCCTCTTCCCCTGCTCTAAGAGAACTGCGGTTAACAGTTTGGAATGTATTCTTATAGACTTTTTCATATAAAAATTATTTACAGAAATGGAATTATATAATATGTAAAGCTCTGTGCTTTTTTCACTTAAAATGTATAGTATTTTTCACATAGATATCTACCTCATCTTCATTCTTTTCTTTTTTTTTTTGAGACAGCATCTGGTTCTGTCACCCAGGCTGGAGTGTAGTGGTGGGATCATAGTTCACTGCAACCTTGAACTCCTAGGCTCAAGCAATCCTCTTGTCTCAGCTGAGTTGTAGCTGGAACTGCAGGTGTGCACCACCATCCCCAGCTAATTTTTAAAAATTGTCTGTAGAGATGGGCCTCGCCATGTTGTCCATGTTAGTCGGAACTCTTGGGCTCAAGGGATCCTCCTGCTTTGTCCGTTCGAACTGTTAGGATTATAGGCATGAACCACACCACCAGCCTTCATTCTTTTCTAACTGCCGCATAGCATAAGATTGTAGTGATGCACCTGTTCAATCCCTTCTTGATGCACATGAAAGTGATTTCCAGTTTTTACCATTAGACCAATGCTGCAGTGAACATAAATAAGTGCACATATTGCTATCTATATATCCATATAACTTTCTTTGGATATGCAATTGCTAGGTGAAATGGAATGAAGATTCTAAATGATGATAAACGTAGGAAGTGTCAGGGATGTTGTATCCTTCACCAAGCTTAACATTGTATCTACCAGTGGAGCTTGGTAAGTAAAAGACCAGGCTCTGGTCTCTGGCTGTCCAGGTTTGTATCCAGGCTTCATCTCTATACCTTAGCCATCTCATCACCATAAAATAATAGCAGGGTCATTGTCATTATAAAGCTTAAATGAGATAATACGGGTAACACAATGAGCATTTAGTAAGTACCTGGAAAATAAGTAAATGCAAGACATACAAGAGGAAAAATGGTAATGGGTTCAGACAATTGTTGAATGAATTGGACTGAATAGCACAATGGCATTTTGAGTAATCGTTCTAGAAATGGATGTTACAGAACTATTCATACTTTGCTATCAAAACCCATAGCAACTATTTATAAAATGACTGGCTAACATTAGAGGTGCAGTGTGTAGCCCTGGAGCAATTCATCTCTGTGCAACATGAACTGGCCCAAACCAGAATCAAACCAATGACCTTGGCTTTTTTGGCCCCACACTTTCCCTAATAGAACTAACTGGCCCCAGCTGCAGCCTTATGTAATGGGTATCTGTGAGGACAGAGAACAATAGCTCCCGGCAGGGTACAGTTGCTCACCACTGGAGGTTGTTAGGTCATCTAGCTAACCAGCCATTAACACTGAAAATGAATAGAAAGTACACGAAGAAATGCTTGGAGTAGTGCATAAGGCTTTCTGTTTAGATTCTTAGGTTCTAGGCCAGAAGTTCTCATTTTGGTGGCAAGGTTTCTATACCAATACCAAGGTAGCCAACCCTGGGTTCTAGAACCAACTCTGCCACTATTACAGCTTTAAAACCTTGAGCAAATTGTTGGACTTTATCTTGGGACAGCAAGGAGACTGAAGTAGTTGATGCGAAAGGTACTTTTTTGACATTTCTTTCCCCACAGGTAGATATTCTCAGACATTAGGGCTGTTTATTGCGCTGAACAAAAAGTATAAAATCAGGCAATAGCAATACTGTATTTTCAAAATGTGTCAATAAAGTGATGGCAAAAAGGAAACATGAGAAGCTAGACACAGCTGGACACAGTGGCTCACGCCTGTAATCCCAGCACTTCAGGAGGCCAACGTGGGCAGATCTCTTGAGGTCAGGAGTTCCAGAGAAGCCTGGCCAATGTGGTGAAACTCCAGTCTCTATTAAAAATACAAAAATTAGCTGGGCGTGGTGGTGCAGGCTTGCAGTCCCAGCTACTTGGGAGGCTGAGACAGGAGAATCACTTAAACCTGGGAGGCAGAGGTTGTAGGGAGCTGAGATCACACCACTGCACTCCAGTCTGGGCAACAAAGCGAGACACTGTCTCAAAAAAAAAAAAAAAAAAAAGAAGCTAGACACAAAAGGCCACATATGTTATGATTCGACTCATATGACTTATATGAAATATCAAAAATAGGCAGATCTGTAGACCGGATGGAAAGCAAGTTAGTGGCGACTAGGGGCTGGGAGAAAAGATGATTGGGAGGTGACTGCTTAATAGGTAGGTGTTACCTTTAGAAGCGACGAAAATCGGTTGGAACTAGACAGTGGTGAGAGCTGTACAACATAGTGAATGTACCGAAAGCCACTACATAAACACTTTAAAATTGCGAAATTTATGTCATGTGTATTTTATTACAATAAAAAAGTGTCCCCCAAAGAGAGGGGGATGACAAAAGATAGCAGGGTGCAGACTCACTTGACACCTGCTTCAAGGTAACATTAGAGGAGGGGTTGGGGTGTGGGTCCTCTGAGGAAGCCCTGGGAGATCCAGGGATGAAAGAGTAGACATTAGTGCAGGATTTGTCATCTAACTGGGGCCAGGTTCTGGCCAGAGGCACATGTAGCAGTCAGTGGGGTTCCAATGGAGAATGAGCATCACCCCAAGTACACTGACGATGACCCTCCCTCAGCTCAACATGTTCTTGGCCTCCTCTCACTGTGGTCAAACCCTACCCATCTCAGTTCTATTTCAAAGCCCACTCTCTTCTTGAGCTCCCCCCACCGTACCCCACACAGAGACACACTTCCTTCTTCTTTTTTTTTTTTCTTGAGACAGGTTCTCACTCTGTCACTCAAACTGGAGTGCAGTGGCATGATCATGGCTTGAATTACTGGGCTCAAGTGATCCTTTCACCTCAACCTCTCGAGTAGGTGAGACCACAGGTGCATGCCTGGATGATTGAATTGCTTTTAAATTTTTTGTAGATATGAAGTTTCCCTAGCTTCCCAGGCTGGTCTCGAACTCCTGGGCTCAAGGGATTCTCCTGCCTCAATCCCCCAAAGTGCTGAGATTACAGGCATGAGCCGCTGCCCCTGACTACATCTTGTCTTTCTAAAAGCTGACAGTACTTACTCTCTGTGCCATTCCCAGGTCATAAGGCTGCTGCAGCCTTCTAGAGACACTTGTATTCTCTTGCCACCCAAGGCCTTCTGCTTCTCTTTGCCTCCCAGCATCCAATACAGTAGTGCTTAGGAAATATTTGTGGCTCTGTGATGGAGTGGCTCAGGCAGCCCCATGGGGAGTAGAGTTTTGAGTTTAATATGAACCATACCATGAAATCTGAGAAATCTACCTCATTGCTCATACTGGAAACCCTCTGTTCCACTCAGATTTGCTTGGAGCTGGATGAAACTGTGTTGCTTTTCACACTGAAAATGATCATCTAATTTTTAAATTAAAAAAAGTTTACATAGCACCTACTTCATGTTGGACAGGAATCTCAACACTTCACAAATGTTAACTCACTGACCCTTCCTAACAAACAGACATTGAGAAGTTAAATAACTTGCCCAGAGGTCAAAGCCAATACGTGGTAGAGCTGGGCTTCAAATCCAGGTTCCTGGCTTCCAGAGATGCTCTTCAGTTTGTTCTGGTGCCTGAAACGTACAGATGAGGGCCAAAACCCTCCACACACAGGGGAAAGAAAAAAAAAAAAGACAACATTGATGTATTTATTTCAAGGGATTTTTTTTTTCTTGCTTCCCCCCTTTCTTCCTCATTCAAAGCAAAATGCTCTAAAGCAGTCTTTTTTTTTTTTTTTTTCCCCACACCTAGAGGAGACAAGCGCGGCTCATTTTTTTGCTTTGGCAATCAAAATAGAAGAGAAAACTTGTGTGGTTTCATCACTGGTGCTTTCGAGATGTGAGGGGCGGGCTGTCCTTCTCCCTCTGGCTCATTGACCCTAGACCCCTCCCCAGGAGTTGTGGCCTCGGGTCCTGGAGACTTAAGGGGGCCGCCTTTCCACTATGACTCCGGGAACGTGCCCCAGCCTCTCCCGCCTTCCTGCAAATCCAGTCCTTGTCCTGAAGAACCTCGGCGTCTTCTTACGCCCGCCTCTCTCAAAGTTTCTTAGGCTTTACACCTGATTAATAACGTTTGCATCAGGATGGCCAGACCCCGGCGCACCGCCCTGCAGGCCCGCGCTAATCCATTACATTGTCATGTTTCGGATGTTGTCCTCCTGACTTGATGCATATTCAAATGTCTCTCTCCCCACGTGGGAGGCCGGAGTCAGAACCTGACAGACCTGCCGTTTACTAACTGGGGACCCAGAGCAAATTACTTCACGCACCTGAGTCTCGGTTTCCTCACCGTGAACGGGATTGGTACCTATAGGTTGCGGCGTGGATCGAATGAGATAGCGCAGGGGCGGCATCGGCGCACAGCAGCTCTTAGCTCCTCTTAGCGACGTCTACGTAACACATGCTTGTCTGTTTCCCATTTTCCCCAGAGCACCCTCAAGCTCTCGCGCCACACCGAAAAAGTCCCAGCGGTCGCGCTGTAGGTACCTGTGGGCCCAGCTACTGTGGAGGCTGGAACAGGAGGATCGCTGGAGCCCAGGAGGTGGAGGCTACAGTGATTGTGCCGCAGTCCAGCCCAGGCGACAGAGCCAGAGCCTGTCTTAATTAAAAAATAATAATAAGAAGAAAGAAATTAAAGTTCCTATAACCCTGGTTAGAGTGTTCCGGGCCACTGTCTCTCAGGGCACATTTAGGACAACCTGAAGTAGCCACTCTTCTTGGGACCCTAACCCTAACCCTAACCCTAACCCTAACCCTAACCCTAACCCTAACCCTAACCCTAACTCCTCGGCCCCCAAAGGCTCTTAGCTCAGGATCTGAAGGAGGCCGGGCTGAGGCCGCTGGGTGGGGCTCTGGGAGGAGGAAATGGGGTTCCCGAGGGAGCCCGCGCTCCAGCTCGCCTCCTTCTGCGAGGACGCCCCCCTGCCCGGACACCTGCTGCCCGAACGAGCGTCGGGGCCCGGCCTCCCAGCGGGGCAGTCTCTGGGCGCCCGTCCCACTTGCGCGGCGTGGACCCCGGGCTGCCTCCGGCGCAGCCTCTGGGAGCCCCGCCCCGCCTCCCCGGCGCGGCCCCGGCGCCCAGCCGCGCCCCCTCCCAGCCCGCGGCGCCCCGGCACCCCTCTCCCTCCCAGGCAGGCTCCGCAGAGCATTGTACTCACATCCGGGGCTGGGTTTTGCTTTAATGCGAAACGTAATTAACCCGGAAAAAAGAGCAGAGGGACTGGAGCGAAGGAGGGGGTGCAGGGGGAGACAAGAGCTAGGGGAGCCAGAGGCGCGGAGAGTTTGGCAGCGAGACCCAGAAATCCACTGAGCGCGGCGGACCCGGCGGACCCGGCGGACCCGGCGGCCGGAGGGGCGACCCCACCCGATGTAACGCGCTTCGCCTGAGCCCCGGCCCCCGCACGGCGGGGTAAGTTGGGCGCTCTCGCGGGCCCAGGAGTGGAGCGGAGCAGAGGGGCGCGGGGCCGGCAGGGCTGGGGGTGCAGGGGGCGCTCCGGCGGGGCCAGGCGGCCTAGGGGCGCTGGGGGCGCGCGCGCGCAAGGCTGCGTACGCCGGTCCTGGTGGCTGACAGGCGAGGGGAGGTGGCCGCAGACCCAGGAGGCCTCCTCCAGCCCTCTGGGAAAGCCCCGAGGGCAGCCCATCCTCCAAGTGCCCCCGGTGGCCAAGGTCGCCGCCGCCAGGGGTCGGGCTGCGGGGGTGGGGCCGCGGGGAGGGTGGGGGCGGGAGTTCTGCTGAGCTGCATTTTCTCACGTTTGCAGCGGCGAAACTTCTCTGCGGGTTCTGGAGCTAGGGCACCGGCCCCGCAACGACTGCCCGGGCTGCGGGAGGGGAGGAGAGCAGAGAACGTCCCCAGGCAAGTCCCTCGGGTGCGGATGGGGCCGTGGAGACTCCTCTTTCTCTTCCCCCACTACCTTTTGACTTGACAGGCTTAAAAGGCTCCCCTAGGGACACCCGTCCTTTCCTCTGGGTGCAGCCTGGCCTTTGGGCTTCTGGAACTCCAGGAAATTGGAGAGAACTGCCCTAAAATGCAGGTTCGGTGCCAGGTTGGGCGAGCCCTCGAGGGGAGCTGTCGTTCTTTCTCTCATCAACTTCTTCCTCACCTTACACGCTTCCCTTTTCTGCTCCATTCCTAAAGACGATTTCACCAAAATTTTTTTTAAAAAAAGAAAGAAAAAAGAAGCGTGGTGGTGGTGCGGGGGGAGCCAGGACGTTTTCAAAGGAAAAGGGTCTCCGTACGTCCAGAGAGGGGAGCGGGGCCAGCGGAGGCCGCAGCACCCTCACATCTTCTCCCGGGGCCAGCCCTGCCCCCAGGCCCTCGCCTTAAGGTTTGGCTTCCTTCCTTCTTGGTGAACACAGGTTCAGGATGTATCTTCCCCTTCTCATTCCTTCTTCCTGCCCGCCCTCTTTCTTTCTTTAGGGTTCCAAGTGGGGTTTTCAGAGGACAGTAAACGGCAGAGAGGAGGGAGGGGAGAGCACCCTATCAGGAAGCCAGCTGTGTGGCTCTGGGGGCTCTGAAGGCTGAGCTGTAGGTGCAGTTGGGGCTGAAGTCCTCAGATTGTACAAATGGTGTTCTTAATGTATCGGACCAAGTCCCTTTTTCCCTTTTGGTGTGGAAGATTTCCAAACCGTAAAGCAAAAGATCTTGAAAGAATGGAAGTTTTTGTTTTCTATATCGGTTGCATTCAGTTGACATGTATTATACATGCAAGGCAGTGATGAACAAAACACATCTCCTGCCTTATTTACTTATCTTTTATTTTTCCTTTACCTCTGGAGGGCTGGAACTTATCTTCTGGGACCTTCCGGGACTTGTAAGCATACTTGTTTTGAGAAGCCAGAGTAAGCTTTTAGAAAGCATCATCATCATCCCAGATGTTAGCCTTCTTCACTATGTGCCACTTGAAGGCAGGTGACTTTTGCACTATCAGAGGTCTAGCTTGTAGTCTGGATTATGGCCAGCCCAACATATGACATGTACCAGGTGCTAAGTAAATGTTTGTTGCATTAGTGAATGAATGCAAACACATGCATTGTCTGCACTTCTCCAAATGGCAGAGAAAAGAGCAGTGCGTTTGATCCTGAAACCTGTAGCAATTTGGATCACCAAGCTGGTACATGGGAGTTATTAGTCCGGATGTTGCCTTTACACCTAAATATCCTTTGGCCCTGTTTGTACATTACAGCACACTTTCTGCAAATTGACTGTAGCAATCCTAGTGGAGTTTTAGCTGGCTGGTAATGGGAGCCTTGCTCATTTCACAGATGGGTAATTACCTTGGTGTTGGTTGGGAAACCGCCTGCCCTTTGGTGAAGAGTTTTTGCATACCTTTCTTTTTCCTTGTTATTGGTGCTTTCTTCTCTCTTCTGTGTAACGAAGTAGGGCCTGCAGATGCCATCATGTCATGATAGTGAGCTGAACCATATTCAGCTCGGTATTTTAGAATGGTTAAAATAAATCTTGAAGACCTGCAGGTTTTGTTTCTGCAGAAGTGGGAAGGGGAAGGCTGATGAACCCTCTCAGCTGAGCTCCAGAGCAGCCCTCCCACTACCTTGCCAAGTGTTTGCTGAAGTGCTGGGATACTAGGAAGACCCAAGCAGCAGGAAGTGTGTGCATCCACCGGCACTGGTCTCCTTCATGGGACAGATGGACAGGTGGGTGGTGCCCCTGCTGAAAGGCTGGATGACTCAGATGAGAGCTCGCTGCAGACCACAGTGCATCAGAGTCTCTCTTCTGATTCACGGAAACTGCTGTGGCTTGACTTATTCTGGCTGTGATAGACCTAGGGCTTGGAAAAGAGGATCTGGGTGCTGGGATGTTGGGTTGCTCTGCCCCCTCCCTCTCTTTCCACCACGAACAGTTTGGGTTGCCTTCCTTTCCATTTTCCATCTGTCTTAGTGAGCTGGATGGGACTCCAGCAATCTAATCTGGTAGGCTTTGGAAAGGAAGGAAGCAGAGCAAATATTATAGTGTGACAGCCTATGGGAAGAGAAAAATCCTGGCCCTGCCTGATATAAGCCCGTTGTTCAGATGGGGAATTGGGCAGGCGGGGGGAGATAGGGCAGCCGGGAGGTGGGAGGGATGCGGTCTCATCCTGTCGGTGGAGGAGGCCAGGGGTTGGTGCAGTGAGACTCTACTGTTCCTTCTGAAAGCCCCTTTCCTGCCCTGACTCCAGTTGATTGAAGTGATTTGTTCAGCATTAAAGCCTTCTCATTGCGGAGGTCCCAGCCCTGCTGGGGCAGGGGCCTCTGATACTGCCCAATGTGGGCAAAAGTCTTGGGGGGCTTTGGCCCTGTGGTGTGCCTTTTGCCCATAGTGCCTGGTCAGCTCAGATGCAGAGGATGGGAAGCTGGGTCCTCTTGTCCTTATACTCTTGAGAAGCACTGCAGTTAAAGTGCGAGGTTGGGCCTTAAATTCGGCTGGGCCCTTGCGAAACAGCCCTCTGATGGTGTGATTGCCTGTGGCTGGATCAAGAGGCAGCTCTAGGGCCCTTTCCTTGGAAACCGATGAGTATGTCTAGGTTTCTGTTAACTCTCAAGGTAGCCTGGCCAAGGAGCCAGCGGATTGCCCGGACTTTTTGTTTTAAACCCGCTGGATAATTTTTTTTTAGACAGAGTTTCACTCTTGATGCCCATACTGGAGTGCAATGGTGTGCTCTCAGCTCACCGTAATCTACACCTCCTGGGTTCAAGTGATTCTCCTGCCTCAGCCTTCTGAGCAGCTGGGATTACAGGCATGCACCACCACTCCTGGCTAATTTTGTATTTTTAGTAGAGACGGGTTTTCTCCGTGTTGGTTAGGCTGGTCTTGAACTCCCAATCTCAGTTGATCAACTCACCTTGGCCTCCCAAAGTGCTGGGGTTATAGGCATGAGCCACTGCGCCCAGCCGAGAATTTTTAGAGATGTAAAATGCGGTGGTTCTTGGAGTAGAGGGAAGAGTGAGGGGAACTGATGCCTTTCCCTGTGAGAGGGATGTCAGAGTCGCAGCTTTTTCATTGCCATTTGCTCACTGGCGTTGGAGGGGTGGAGGTGCCTGTGCAGCAGCTGCCTGCCCTAGGTTAAGCAGCTTTGCAGTGGTAATGATGACCATGTGCTCCTTGTTAGGCACCCACACATGAAGTTTAACAACAACAATATTTACCCAATGTCTGCTGTCCAGGGCTTTTCACACGCTGTTTCATTTAATCCTCACAGCAGCCTTTGAAGTAGGTAAAGCAGTTATCTCCATTTTGCAAATGAGGAAATAGACCCTGAAGAGTTAAGCAGCTTGTCTGGGTTTGCATCCAGGTTTGTCTGGCTTGAGACTCATAATCTTTCCCTTCACTCCACTGCACAGATGGGATGGGTAACTGAAATCAACACACCCTTTTGAATGGTCATCTTCTTGCAAAAGATCCCTCAAAAATACTCATATTGGGCTGGGGGTGGTGGCTCACGCCTGTAATCCCAGCACTTTGGGACACTGAGGTGGGTGGGTCACTTGAGGTCAGGAGTTACAGACCAGTCTGGCCAACATGGTGAAACCCCATCTCTACTAAAAAAAATAGCTGGGTGTGGTAGTGCTTGAAGCTACTAGGGAAGCTGAGGCAGAAGAATTGCTTGAACCCAGGAGGCGGAGGTTGCAGTGAGCCTAGATCATGCCACTGCACTCCAGCCTGGGTGACAGAGCCAGACTCCATTACACACACACACACACACACACACACTCACTCATATTGGCTGGATGCGGTGGCTCATCCCTGTAATCCCAGGCTTTGGGAGGCTGAGGTGGGAGGTTCACTTGAGGTTAAGAGTTTAAGACCAGCTTGGGGAATCTAGTGAGGGCCCCATCTCTACAAAAAAAAAAAAAAAGTGAAAAATTAGCTAGTTGTAGTAGTGTGTGCCTGTAGTCTCAGCTACTCAGGAGGATTTTTTGAACTCAGGAGTTTGAGGTTATAGTGAGCTATGATCGCACCACTGCACTCCAGCCTGAGCACCAGAGCAAGACCCTGTCTCTAAAAAAAATTTTTTTTAATACTCAATACTAGTTATTGTCACCTGCACATCGTCCTTACCACTCCTCCTTCCCTAAATCAGAAGCACTTGTCTTTAGAGGGACACAGCTAGGCCATTTACCCTTCCCCCTCACCACTCCCCTACCCTAACCCTGACACTTTGCAAAAGGCCAGTAGGTCAGGGAAATGATGTTTTCTTTTCATTCTCTTGCTGCCCATGTATTAGTACCCTCTGGTTGATATGGTCCATTATAAAATGAAGGTTAGAGTTTCAGGACTCACAGCTGTTGTTAGGGAGCCCTACAGTGAAACTGAATTTATTGTGGGGGAACTTTCACAATTCCGAAAGTTGGAGATCTCAGCTTTTACAGGCTGTGCAGCCAGTGTGGCTGCGTGCCTGCACCCGTGCCCTTTCTGGTGATGGTCTGACGAGCCTTCAGCCCGGGGCAGGCTTTTGTTTCCCGCAGGCTCCAACAACCACATTTTCTTTGAACATAGATGAGGCTGCTGTGAAGAGAGGTCATGAGTGCCTGAAATATTTTGTTGTTTTTGGCATCATTATTGCAGTGGTATCAATTTCCAGTTACTCCTGCCTTTCACCCCCGCCCCATATTTTTAAAAAAATTCCTTCTTGAGTATCTCTTGCCCTCGACTCCAAGTTCTAGGGTCCAGTGGGGATTGGGCTATCTCAGTGTCAAGCCAGCACCCTGTCTGAACCGCCCTCATTCCTGTACATGTTTGCATTCCTCACCCTGCACTTCCTCTGGGAACTTGTGCTCAGTACATTCCCTTCTCTCGCTCTTTATTCTCCCGCCTTAGACTATTTGGAATCTGCTATCATGACAGTTTCAAAATGTGGCCATATTAGAGCAGTAGGAAGTAGAGGCTTCCACACTTCCTAAGTTATAATCTTTGACCCATTCTCAGGGGTGTATTCTCAAATAGTCATGCTTGCATTTTGCTGTTGTTTTTACTGGGCTTGTACCCTGTGAAGACTCTGTATTCTGCAAATCTAAACACATGTGAGCTCCGTTGATGTAGTCCGTATCTATTCTGGCAAATAGGTGAGTGACTGCTTCATATCTCTACACCTCAGTTCCTGTCTGCTGTATTTCATAGAGTCCTGTCTGGGATCTCTGATGTTATTTCCTGAAAAACTTTCTCCTGTTTCCCAGTTTAGCTATTTCTGCTTGGCAGGACCTCTCGCTCACTACTGACACTGCTGCCCCCAGCTTCTGCCCTGGGAGGAGTAAGGGGACCGAAGATGTATGTACCACACGCCCCACTCCTTGTCAAAAAGCACCTTTTGAATATTTTCTGGAGCAAAATCCCAGAAATTCCTTGTCCTGCCAACAGAATAATGTGAAAGAAATATCTCTAAATTTAAAAAATGAGTAATTCTTTTTTAATTTTTGAACTGAAGTTGTAGTAGATTATTTTATACTTGGGCCAATACCATTTAAGGCTTTATCTCTGTTATCACTTCCTCTTATTATTTATCTCAAAAGTGCGGGAGTAGTCAGGCAGACGAGTCTCCCATATTTCCCTCTGTTCTTTCTTCTGTCTCCAAATTATGTTAGCCATCTTCAAAATCAAGAGGGCTATTCGGCAAACCACAGCTCTCATAACGTAATAGCTTTATTGCTTTTTATATAAATAAATCTATCTGGCTGGGCACAGTGGCTCATGCCTGTAATCTCAGCACTTTGGGAGGCTGAGACCAGAGGATTACTTGAGCCTAGGAGTTTGGGACCAGCCTGGGCAACATACAAAAAATAAAAAAATTAGCTGGTTATGGTGATGCACACCTGTAGTTCCAGCCACTTGGGAGGCTGAGGTGGGAGGATCAAATGAGACTAGGAGGTGGAGGCTGCAGTGAACCATCATGGTGCCACTGTATTCCAGAATGGGCAACAGAGTGAGACCCTATCTCAAAAAAAAAATTCAATTTATTCATCTTTTCAATCATCCAGCCAGCCTCTTAATTAATTAATTAATGTGTTTTCGAGACAGGGTTTCACTTCTGTCACCCAGGCTGGAGTGCAATGGTGTGAGATCTTGACTCAGGGCAACCTCCTCCTCCTAAGCTCAAGTAATTCTCCTGCCTTAGCCGGGACTACAGGTGCACAACACCTCACCTGGCACTTATTTTCAAATGTCAGTCCTATCTCCCAAGTTTCAAGAAGGAAAACTCCAATGGGGACTCTTGTCGGGGTCCCCATTTCCTTTTCCCAGAGCACTTGTTGAGGTGTAGCCCGTGTGTTGTTGGAATAGAGGAATAGCAGCATCACCGTGGGGCTAAGTATTCTGTCGGCCGGAGGACCTGGGCTCTTCCTAAGACCAGAGAGCAAGGGCCAAACCTGCAGGAGAAAGGAGGAGAGGCGGTCAGAGGATGTTGCCAAACAAAGTAAGAAACCCAAATAGCTTGGAGGGAGCTAAAGCCCTCCGGGCTGGTGGGTGTCAGGCTCTTAGATAATTGTGAGATGTGAAATATTTATTTATTAAGTTTTGGTCTTTAAAACACCAAAAAGTTCCAAGAGAGCTATAATTTAGGCAAAGCCTTGTTTGTTTGTGGACTCTGGAGACTTGAGAAATTTATTCTCAGATTCAAAACTTATACACTTGGGTGGGAGTCTGTGTGGAATTAAATAGCTTTCTCTCCTGCTAAATAAAGTAACACATGCTCCTTGTAGAAGATTTGGAAAAATATGTACAAGTAAATGAAATTCCACTCATAGCCCATAGATAATAACTTACTATTTTGGTGACTGTATATCTAGTTTTAAAACAGCCCATATATAGGAATATAAGAATAATATTTGGGTGATTGAGAGCATATTATGCATCATTTCATTTCTTTAAAAAAAGTTACGATATGGTGTGTTTTCTCCTCATTCATTAAACATTTCCCGAAAACAGAATTTTTGAATCGTTGCATAATATTTCCTTGCAAGCATGTCCCGTTGTTTATTTAATTATTTTCTAACCAGTGTGATATTCCGGGCAGTTCCAGTTGTTTGTTACTATAAATTCTATTGCAGTTGCTATCTTTTTACTTTAATCTTTCTTTTTTTATTTTTTTCAAGACAGGGTTTCACTATGTTGGCCAGGCTGGTCTTGAACTCCTGACCTCAGGTGATCTGCCCGCCTTGGCCTCCCAAAGTGCTGGGATTACAGGTGTGAGCCGCCACGCCTGGCCTTTACTTTAATCTTTCTTTGCATCTTTGCTGATTGACTTGGGTGGAATCCTAGAAGTAGAATTACTAGGTCAAAGGGTATGAATTTTTTTTTCTTGTTACATATAAATAACTAAGTTGCTCTCCAGAAAGGTTCATACTTCTGTCCTGGCTGTATAAGAATCCTAGGAACATTTTTTTCAAGTAGACAACATCTGTTTTCAGCAGTGATCTTTCCCTCTCAGCCCCTCTAGTGCCTCTCCGTCCCATCTGGGCTATGTACTATTTTCTCAGGGTCTGGGTCTCAGCTGTCTCTTGTATTTTATGAGCCTGACAAAGTTATCCGTTGCTCAGTTCCTTGGGGCAATTTTATTCTTGGCTCGAATCTCCACTGGTGGAACCTAAGGCATGGAAATGGGCAGTAGAGAGCTATTTGGGGCAGAGATACCTCCCAGTGCCCCCCCACCCCATTTCATTCTCTGGCAGGCAGCCTTGACTCTTCCTTCTCACGAGCTGCTTCTAGTCAACTGGCGGGTGTTGGCCAGGAATCTCTCAGTTTAATTGCCATTTAACCCACTTTCTGCCACTGACCAATGGGTAATTCTGTGCAAACTCACTTTCTTTCCCCAAGTTTCACTTTTTTTTTTGAGACAGAGTTTTGCTCTTGTTACCCAGGCTGGAGTGCAATGGCGCGATCTCGGCTCACCGCAACCTCTGCCTCCTGGGTTCAGGCAATTCTCCTGCCTCAGCCTCCTGAGTAGCTGGGATTACAGGCACGTGCCACCGTGCCCAGCTAATTTTTTGTATTTTTAGTAGAGACGGGATTTCACCATGTTGACCAGGATGGTCTCGATCTCTTGACCTCGTGATCCACCCGCTTTGGTCTCCCAAAGTGCTGGGATTACAGGCTTGAGCCACCGTGCCTGGCCTCCAATTTTCACTTTTATCATTAATACTTGATTTCATTTGTAGTACATACTTAAGAACTTATATTCTATTTAGAAATCTGGATCATATGAAACTTCCCACTTTGTTTTTCTTTTTATTAAATTACTTTTTTTGTTTTTGAGATGGGGTCTTACTCTGTCACCCAGGCTGAAGTGCCATGGTGTGATCTTGGCTCACTGCAGCCTCCAATTCCAGGGCTCAAGTGATCCTCCCAAGTCAGCCTCCTGAGTAGCTGGGACCACAGGCATGCATTACCATGCCTGGCTAATTTTTGTATTTTTGGTACAGATGAGGTTTTGGCATGTTGCCCAGTCTGGTCTTGAACTCCTGGTTTCAAGTAATCTGCTCACTTCAGCCTCCCAAAGTTCTGGGATTAAAGGCATGAGCCACCAAGCCTGGCTTTAAATATGTTTTTTAGTTATTGGAATTATCTGAGGCTATTTCTTGGTTTGATTTGGCGTGTGTTTATGAGTGAGAGAGAGAAGGGGGAGAGAGAGAGAGAGAAAGAGAGAGGGAGAAAGAGAGAAGGACAGGGAGGGAGACAGAAAGAGGAATTCTGTACACACATACTCTTGATTTGCTTTTAATGAAGTCTGGGAAGGTAGATGAAATAGGAAACAAACGTTTAAAAAATGTGCAACCTCACTAGACATCATTATGTATTTGAAACTAGTAATAGTTTAAAATAATGAGAACATTCAATATACGTAAGATTATAGCGATGGTAACTATATATTGCTGGTTGCAACATAGATAAAATATTTTTAGAAAGCAATTTTGTAAAAGGACTCAAGAATTATGAAAGATTATAGCCTGGGATCTCATTGTATTATCACTTGGAATTTATTCTCTTTCCATGAGACAAAGCATGAACATATACATTTTAGCATTATGTATAATAGTGAAAAATTGGATACAGCCTCCAGTTTAATCATAGAGAAATGGTATGTAAATTATAGTAAAACCAGTCCATTAATGTTATGCAACCACTAGAAACAATGATTCTAAAGACTATGTAGCAACGTGGAAAATGCTCATGACATCATCTTCAGTTTTAAAAAGGCCAATTATGTGGATAGGGACATGAAAAAGCGTGCAAATGTGAAAATTGCTGGCTGGAGTGATTGTTAAAATAATTCCAGCATTGTTATATTATATGATTTTTGCACTGAATCCAGAAAACCCGAGGGAGGTTTGGCTAGGGAAGATAGGGAGCTGAGCAGGTTGGGTAGAGCCTTCTCTTATAGATATCCTGTGTGCTTTGTTAGCTGTGAGTCCTGAAGGCCGGGAAGCTACTTGCCAGATAGTTTCATTATGGTATGAGAGCAAAGGTGAAAGGACCATCTAGAGAGAGGGGTATCTAGAGCTCTAACCCAGCATGAACACTTTCTTTTTTTTTCTTTCTTTCTTATTTATTTATTTATTTTTAGAGATGAGGTTTCACCATGTTGGTCAGGATGGTCTCGATCTCCTGACCTCAGATGATCCACCCGCCTTGGCCTCCCAAAGTGCTGGAATTACATGCATGAGGGCTGGAGTGCAGTGACATGATCTCAGCTCACTGCAACCTCTACCTCCTGGGTTCAAGCAATTCTTCTGCCTCAGCTTCCCAAGTAGCTGGGATTACAGGTGTGCCCCACCATGCCTGGCTAATTTTTGTATTTGTAGTAGAAACAGGGTTTCACCATTTGGCCAGGCTGGTCTCAAACTCCTGAATTCAAGTGATCCGCCTGCCTCAGCCTCCCAAAGTGTTGGGATTACAGGTGTGAGTCACTGCACCTGGCCCCAGTATGAATGCTTTCCATGTTGTCCCAAGAGATGAGGGCCGGGTATTGTCAGGATGCCTACAGGCTTTCCTGGGGAACTCCTGGGATAAACCACCCTAGGTCACCCTCTGCCCAGTATTTTCACACTAGGGAACTCAGAACAAAATGAAATTTAAGGCTGGGTGTGATGGCTCATGCCTGTAATCCCAGTACTTTGGGAGGCTTGGGGCGGGAGGATTGCCTGGGCCCAAGAGTTTGAAAACAACCTGGGCAACATAGCAAGATCCCCTTCGCTACGAAGCATTAAAAAATTAGCCCTTCATGGTGGTATGCACCTGTAGTTCCAGCTACTGGGGAGGCTGAGGCAGGAGGATTGCTTGAGCCCAGGAGATGGAGGCTGTGGTGAGCTACAGTTACATCACTGCATTCCAGCCTGGGCACCAGAGTGTGACCTGGTCTCTAAAAAATAAAAACATAAAATGAAATTTAAGATAAGCGAGTTTTGCCAGGCATGGTGGCCCATGCCTGTAATCCCAGCACTTTGGGAGGCCAGGGCGGGTGGATCACCGGAGGTCAGGAACTCGAGACCAGCCTGGCCAACATGGTGCAACTGTCTCTACTAAACATACAGAAATTAGCTGGATGTAGCGACACATGCCTGTAATACCAGCTACTTGGGAGGCTGAGTGACAAGAGCAAAACTCCATCTCAAAAACAAAAAACAAAAACAAAAAAACCTATGTAACTGGAAGAGTGTTTGAGAGTTAGAAAATACTTTTTTTGTGTGTGATGGAGTCTCACTCTATTGCCAGGTTGGAATGCAGTGACGTGATCTCTGCTCACCACAACCTCCAATTCCCTGGTTCAAGCGATTCTCCTGCCTCAGCCTCCCGAGTAGCTGGGATTAGAGGCATGCACCACCATGCCTGGTTAATTTTTGTATTTTTAGTAGAGATGAGGTTTCACCATGTTGGCCAGGATGGTCTCAATCTCCTGACCTCATGATCCACCTGCCTTGGCCTCCCAAAGTGCTGGGATTACAGGTGCGAGCCACCGCGCCAGGCCAGAAAAGACATTTGGAAGCTTTGCCTTGGTCTTGGCAGGGGACTTGGGGGTGACAGCATATATATGTGCATGAAGTGGTTCCCTGTCTAAGTACCAATTACTACTAGCACTCCCCTTTCTCCCCTCCCTGGGTCATGGCTATAATAGTAGAAGCTAGGGATGAGCTGGCAGGGTTGATTTCCACACAGTCTCTGTGAAGAAGAGAAAGAGCCAGGGAAGATGTGGCAGATGATGGTGACATGGCTGAAGAGGCGAGGACAGGGGATTCGGGGGCCTGGGGCAGCTCTGTGGACCCAATCCTAGCAGCTATTGAGACAAGGTATGTACAAATGGGATCAGAATGAACTGTCAGAGGATGAGGGTTCAGGACCTGAGGTTCACGTTGTGCGCAGCATCTGAGTGTGCTGCTGCTGCGTGGGTCAGCCAGTTAGAGCCACGTTTCCGAGTGATGCTCTGTTCTCCTGCATGCTCTGTTCTCCTGCAGCCAGTCCTTCCCCCTGCCTCCCACATTCTTGATGAGCTCTGTGACTCAGCTGCTTCTCGGGACATCTGAGCAGCTGCTTTTTTTTCTAGGGATAGATCCGCAGTCAAGAGATGTTGTAACCTGAATGCTTATCTTTCCCATGGGTCTGTGAGGACCCTCTCCCACCTTGAGGCTCCTGAAACAAAATTGGACTTTGGGAAGATTGTAGAAAGAGTGCCTTCTTTAGCCCCTGACTTCAGAAAAAGACAGGCATGACCAGAGGCGGTGGCTCATGACTGTAACCCCAACACTTTCGGAGGCCGAGGTGGAGGGATCACCTGAGGTCAGGAGTTCGAGACCAGCCTGGCCAATGTGACAAAACCCATCTCTACTAAAAATACAAAAATTAGCTGGGCGTGGTGGCATGCACCTGTAATCCTAGCTACTCAGGACACTGAGGCAGGACAATCACTTGAACCTGGGGACGCGAAGGTTGCAGTGAGCCCAGATTGTGCCACTGCCCTCCAGTCTGGACAACAGAGCGAGACTCCATCTCAAAAAGAAAAAAAGAGAAAAAGACAGGCATGATGGATCCTGCAGGCTGAAAGGAGAAATTTGAAAGTTGTACACTGTGCTTACTGACTGGGCTCAGAGACAGCTTTGCTCTTCTACGGCAGCTTGTGTATTTCCTGTGATGCCTCAGGAGTAGTGATAGTTCTTGCAGCCCCTGCAAATTCTGTCTCTGTGACTGGTTGGGCATCAAGGGGGTTTGCCTGGTTTTCTTGGGGGAGCTGGGGATCATTCTGAACAGGCAGCTCTGTACCCTTCCAGAAGGCAGACCCAGCCCTTCTGGTGGGACTCCTGTTTCCCCATCACCCCGGGGAGCTGTGACTTCTCTCCAGGATATGCTCCTCCGCCCCAGCCAGCGCCAGATCGCTTCCCTTGCTGCCTTTGACCCAGTGTCTGCGGCAGGACTTCACGTTCCTCCCGTGGTGTCTGTTCCTCATTCTTGCCTGTGCCTGTCTGTATCCTGTTTCTGAATGCAAACTTGCTCCATGGTGAAACTGGAGCTGGGATGGAAGTGTTGTTCGAGGAGGCACTGGGTCTGTCCACAGGTGCTATATGGAAGGATGCTGCTTTGGGCAGGGGTGTGCCTCCCCTGGCCTCTGCTGTGCGGCAAGACGTCCTTCTTCTCTGCCGTATTTCCCAAACCTCCTCTGCCCACTGCTGATCCTTCTCACCACCTCTTTTATGGCAGCTCCTCTGACTTCTTCCATAGCTGTGCTGTTTCACCTCTGCCCTGCTTCTCCCCTGCTTTGCTCTTTATCCTTTCACAGTCAGTGGCTGTGGGATCCCCAGACACGTCTCCCTGATGTCTTTGTCTTCTGTCCCCTGACCTCATCTGTATCAAGGGATTCACGGGCCACTGGTATCCATGTATGTGTTTGGGGGACATTTGTTCCTAGGGGCTGCCTCTCAGCACTGCCCCTTGTGGGGGTGGGAGAGACCACCACCAATTGCCACCAATTGCCACACCACCAGTTGCCATCCTTACTTAGAATTGGCCTGATAGATCTGAATCTGCCTGGTGTCACCCTGTGGGAGGGTGTCTCCCTCTGGGCCTGCAGGCCTCGGGGTTAGGACTTCCACACAGGAATTTTGAGGACATAATTCAGCCCACAACAGTGACAGCAAAGTGACATAAGAGTTGCTGGGCCAGGGCTGTGACCCTACCTCAAGGATCCAGAAACCTCTTGCCTTTTAATCTCTTAGTATCTTCATGGAGCTGCAGAGGCTGTCCATTGTGGCTATTAAGCCACAAATTCCTGGCAGAATTTTCAAAAAATTTTTTAATGTTTAATTTTTGTGGGTACATAATATGTGTCTATATTTATGGGGTACATGAGATGTTTTGATACAGGCTTACAGCATGTGACAGTCACTTCATGGAAGATGGGGTATTCATCCCTCAAACGTTTATCCTTTGTGATACAAACTGTCCAGTTACACTCTTTTAGTTTTTATTTTATTTTATTTTATTGAGATAGAGTTTTGCTCTTGTTGCCCAGGCTGGAGTGCAATGGCGTGATCTTGGTTCACTGCAACGTTTGCCTCCTGGGTTTAAGAGATTCTCCTACCTCAGCCTCCAGGACATCTGGGATTACAAGCATGTGCCACTATACCCAGCTAATTTTTTAATATATATACATACATATATATACAATATATATATATTTTACTATACATATATATATATATATTTTTAAATTAGCAATAATTGCGCCTCGGATAAACCTCATTGGCTACGATACTGCCACTGCACAAAGCTATTTTTTAAATTTTTAATAGAGACGGAGTTGCACCTTGTTGCCCAAGCTGGTCTCGAACCCCTGACCTCAAGGGATCCACCCGCCTCGGGCTCCCAAAGTGCTGGGATTATAGGCATCAGCCACCACGTCCAGTCTCTTTTAATTATTTTAAAATGTACAATTAAATTATTATTGACTATAGTTATTCTGTTGTACTATCAAATAGTAGGTCTTATTCATTCTTTTGAACTTTTTTTGTAGCCATTAACTATCCCTGCCTCCTCCCCAGCCCACTACTTTTCCCAGCCTTTGGTAACCATCCTTCTACTGTCTCCATGAGTTCAATTGATTTGATTTTTGGATCCCACAAATGAGTGAGAACATGAGCTGTCTGTCTTTCGGTGGCTGGCTTCTTTCACACTTAACATAATGATCCCCAGTTCCATCCATGATGCCACAAATGCCAGGATCTTATTCTTTATTATGGCTGAATGGTACTCCATTATATATATAAGCCACATTTTCTTTATCCATTTATCTGTTGATGGCCACTTAGGTTGCTTGCAAATCTTGGCTATTGAGAACAGAGCTGCAACAGACATAGGAATGCAGATATACCTCTTCGATAGACTGATTTTGTTTCTTTGGGTATATATCCAGCACTGGGATTGCTGGATCATATGGTAGATCTATTTTTAGTTTTTTGAGGAACCTCCAACTGTTCTACAGAGTGGTTGTACTAATTTGTATTCCCACCAACAGCGTACAGAGGTTCTCTTTTCTCCTTATCCTCACCAGCATTTGTTGTTACCTGCCTTTTGGACAAAAGCCATTGTAACTGAGGTGAGATGATATCTCATTGTAGTTTTGATTTGCATTTCTCTGATGATCAGTGATGTCAAGCGCCTTTTCATATGCCTGTTTGCCATTTGTATGTGTTTTTCTTGAGAAATGTTTATTCATATCTTTTGTCTATTTTTAAGTTATATTACTAGATTTTTTTCCTATAGAGTTATTAGAGCGCTTTATATATTCTGGTTATTGATCCCTTGTCAGATGGGTAATTTGCAGATTTTCTCTCATTCTCTGGGTTTCCCCTTCACTTTGTTGATTGTTTCCTTTGCTGTGCGAAGCTTTTTAACTTGAAGTGATCCTACCTGTCCATGTTTGCTTTGGTTGCCCGTGCTTGTGGGGTATTGTTCAAGAGCCTGGCAGAATTTTATCCAGATGTTTGAATTGGAGTTTACATCCTTTCTGAGATAGTTTCTTCCATGTATAAAATTGAGTTGTGAGCCACTTCACAAGGTTTTATGCAGAGCAATGATAATAGCTGCTGTTGAGGAAGTACTTACTATATGCATACCATGTAATTCTCAGCCCAAGCCTTATGAGGTGTACTTTTTTTTGAGGGGGGCGGAGGTGGACTCTTGTTCTGTCACCCAGGCTGGAGTGCAGTGGCACAACTCACTGCAACCTCTGCCTTCTGGGTTCAAGCAGTTCTCCTGCCTCAGCCTCCTGAGTAACTGGGACAACAGGCACACACCATTGCCTTGCCCAGCTTATTTTTTCTGTTTTAGTAGAGACGGGGTTTCACCATGTTGCCCAGGCTGGTCTTGAACTCCTGAGCTCAGGCAATTTGCCCGCCTTGGTGTCCTGAGGTGTTAGGATTACAGGCGTGAGCCACCATGCTGGGCCCGAGGTGTACTATTATTAACCCTGTTTTACAGATGCAGAAGCTGAGGCACGTGAAGGTTAAATAATTGGTGGTCATACAGTTAACAAGTGTCCAGAACTGGAATTTGAATGCAGGCTGCTGATCTAAAGTTTGAGCTTATCTCCTCTATGGATGTAAAGTGCCCAATGCTATCCTGGGCACATAGAGCCTCGGAAAAGTGCATGGAATACGTGTGAATGCATTTTTATGGTTGTTTAATATTGAGAGTGGTTTCCAGGGTTTGTGGTGGAACATTTGGTGCCCCACGGAAGGAAGCTGGTGAGAGAGTCTCAGTTCAACTTCTGGGAAAGATTCCCGCAGGTCTTGAGGCAGAGCTGCTTTATCTTCGTTCTCATCAGCACCTCCCTCCTGCACGCAGGGTGATGTGAGCAGAGCCCAGGAATGCCTTATGTGGATCGGCAGAACCGAATCTGTGGGTTTCTGGACATCGAGGAGCATGAGAACAGCGGCAAGTTTCTGCGGAGGTACTTCATTCTGGACACCCAGGCCAACTGCCTCCTCTGGTACATGGACAACCCCCAGGTGAGATTCTCGGGTCAATGGGAAGGGGTGGGGTGACTGGGTGCCCATCACTGCGCCAGAGGAATACACACGGGGTTAGCCTCCAGCCCTAGGCTCATGAGTAACACAACCTGAGGATCAGCAGGGAGGGGTCAGCTCTACAACACACACACACACACACACAAACACACACACACACACACACGAACATTCATGTGCACATACACCACACACATTCCCCATACACACATACCACACACACACACGTGAACATTCATGCACACATACACCACACACACACCCCATACACACATGCCACACAGATACACAGACACACACATAGGAACATTCATGCACACATGTACCACACACACCCCATACACACATACCACACACACATGTGAACATTCATGCACAACACCCATACACAGGCACACACACACACATGAACATTCATGCACACATGCACCACACACATACCCCATACACACATACCACACAGACACACACACCTCATACACATGCATCTCATGCACACACACCACACATACCATACAAACATCACACATACACACATGCACACACCATATACACACTACACAGGCACATGCATACACCGCATGCACATACCACACATGACACACACCATACACACATATATACACATACATATGCAGGCATGCACATACATACACCCTATACACACACATCACAACCATACACACACCAGACAAACCATACACACACACACACCCATACACACACACCACACCCACATACACACACACCACAACACACACAGAGACACACACACACACACCCATACACGCACACACACCGACACATACCACATGCGCATATACCCCATGTACACACAGACACATACATGCACACACACAGACATACCATAGGAATACACACATACACACACATACCATACACACCACACACACACGCAGAAACCCATCTCAGATCTTAGCTTGGAGAGAAGGACACTCTCCTGACCCTGGCATCTGGTGTCTGCTCTCTTGCATGGAGGCCAGCCAGGATCTGCCTGTGAGATCCAAGTCCTGCATCCAGGCTCCAAGGCATGGCTTGTTTCCTGTCACTTCTCTCTAGGGCTGTGGCCTGTGGCTGCTCCTGCTCTTCTAGTCTGGGGGCCCCTCCCCAGCAGAGAATGTGACCTGCTTCCCTGAGCCGGACGCACGTTGGACTTCTTTGGTCTCCTGACTCAGGAAGTCCTAGAGTCCTGGATTGGAGGTGCCCTTGGAGGTTACCCAGTTTTGCTTCCTCATGGTGCAGATGAGAAGAGAGCCTCAGACACTGCACTGGTTGTAGTCAAGGACGTGGCCAGAATTAGGTGACTTGCTGAGCATCTTGCAGAGGTCAGGCACAAAGATGGGGGCTACCTACCTTTGATTACTATGTCTGGGAGTCCCTGGAGTCATCTCCGCTCTGGGAACAAGTTGCTTCACCCTGATTTGGGATCTCAAGGCTTTTCTTATTCTGGCCCTGAGTGCTGCTAGCTCTTTCCCTCCCCCACCCTTGAGCAATTTGGTGGAATGGGCCTGCAAACACTGGCATGGCCTCTGAACAGCAAGATCATAGGTTGTGGCTGTGTTGGGATGTAGAGGGGTGTGAGGTCTGGGATTTGGCTTTGGTTCTGAGGTTTGGGAAGAGGAAATTCTGAATGTCCCGGGGATGGAGTTGTGCTTTAAGATGTATTGTAGAAAACGAGTATGTGAATCTCTAGGTCACTGTCCAGAGACTAATCATCTAGTGGCTGTGGGCATTTGAGAAAGACAGTATAGATGCGGAAAACATACTCAGAAAGTCAGCTGCTGCTAATTGCCTTCTCCAGGAAAGATTAACCCTAAGTGTGACTGAGCCCTGTGTTTCACCCTGCAGCCCTGATAAACCTGTTGCTTATTTTCATTTGAAGTGCTGAGTGTTCAGAATAAACCCTTTCTAGGCACACTGTGACACCCTCAGCTCAGCCTGGAATGCTGCTATTTGTCATGTAATGGGCCTAGTTTGCCTTCAGGCCCTGCGATATCATTTTCCCTTCCTTTGCTCTTTTCTCTTTTTTTTGAGACAGAGACTCACTCTGTCACCCAGGCTGGAGTGCAGTGGAACGATCTTGGCCCACTGCAACTTCTGCTTCCTGGATTCAAGTGATTCTCCTGCCTCAGCCTCCTGAGTAACTGGGATTACTAGCACGTACTATCGTGCCCAGCTAATTTTTGTTATTTTTGGTAGAGACTGGGTTTTACCATGTTGGCCAGGCTGGTCTTGAACACCTGACCTCAAATGATTTGCCAAAGTGCTGGGATTATAGGCTTGACCACCATGCCCAGCCTTTTTTTTTTTTTTTAATTTGGCGTCTTAGTTGCCCAGGCTGGATTGCAATGATGCAGTCATAGCTCACTGCAGCCTCAAACTCCTGGGCTCAAGGGATCCTCCCACCTCAGCCTCCCATGTAGCTGGGACTACAGGTATGTGCCACCACACTGGGCTAATTATTTTTATTTTTTGTAGAGATTCGGGGTGGGGGGTTCTTACTATGTTGACCAGGCTGGTCTCAAACTCCTGGTTTCAAGTAATGCTCCTACTTTGGCCGGAGTTAAGTCTTTGTTGCCAGTAGACTTGGCTTTGGGCACACCAGAGATGAGCCCTGGGTAACTTATGGGTCTTCAAATTCGTTCTTCATTCTCCTTCTTTGTGTACTTCCTCCCACTCACCTGCCATCTGAGCACAAGTCATTCGAATGGATTTTTGTCTTGATTTACCTGCTTCATGCCATGCTTTCCCACTACGGCTCTGCTTCACTCAAATTGACTTGCTTGGGGAACCCTATCTGGGTGTTGCCAGCTGCCTCCCTGGAGAGTTGGATCTTTCCTCATACCATGGGTCACAGACTGAGACTTGTGCTGTCAGCGGCAAATCACCCAGGACCACAGTGACACCGTCTTGGAACTTGAATATTGACAGTTGTTAGGATTCCCCTCACTCTGATTTGATTGTCGCTGGGGACCAGAACCTGCGCTAAGCCTAGATGCTGTGCCTCGACTGCCTTTTAGACTCTCTGGGGTCAGCCTCCGTAGCAGGTTCCCCCAGCCAGGTCAGGCCCTTACTCTTTCCTGCCAGCTGAGATCTCAGAGTGTTTTGTGGTAGAAGCTTCTTCGAGTTTGAATTACCAGGTAGAACTCACTAGTGGCCCACTACTGGGGATTCTCTACGTTTTCCCGGGAAGCAGTAGAGCTTACCTGGCTTGGCATATTCTTGAAAAAGGAGAGTCTTGCTATGATACCAAAATAGTTCAGGACATTTTACTTCTTCTGTGGTTAGGTTATTTCTTTGCCGTGTGAATGGCCAAACAGCCACTCCAGATTTAAATGTGGGTGTTTCAGGTAAGTTATAAAATGGTATTAGTGAGCATTTATTACTATGTGCCAAGCACACTTCATTGGGTTTTTATTTCATTCTGACAACAAGTCTAATTGGTAGGTATTATTGTTCTCATTCTGAAGATGAGGTAGGTGAGGCTGGCAGGGGAAGAATTTGCCTGTGGTTACATGATAAGAAAGTGGCACAGCTGAGATTCTAACCCTGGCAGTCTAACGCTAGTGCCCCTGCTATTATTGCTGATAATGAGACAGGCATCTAAGGGTGGCTTGGGAGAACTCAGTTTCTGATTAAGAAAGAGAAACCTGAGGACTCTCAGGGCTGGGAGGTCCTAGAAGGTAGGGCACTCATGTGGCTTAGTTTTTGATCATAGTGTCCAGCATTTAATAAATATGTGTTCATTGAATGAATGAATGAATGAATGAACTAAAGAGGGCCGGGGAAGGAAGTGGTTAGAAGTCAGGTCCTTAGGGAATGTGGAGTGCCCAACATTGCTTTCCTGAGTCTGGGGATAGGACCAAAATGTAATGGAAGCTCTATAGAAAGAGGCATCCTGGGGATTTTGATCTGGGGGATTTGGATCCATTCTTACGAAGAGAGGCATTGAGAACCATGTGTGGTCGTTGAACATCTTTATGTGATAGGAAAAAGGAGACCCCTGATAATGTTTTCTTAGTTGTTTACTAGGCAGTAATAAGCAGAAGATTTTTGGACCCAGGTCTCCGATCTTTGTGTGTTGAAGCCCCCTGGTTATCTGGCGTTCACTGAGCCTAAATCTGCTACTGCTGCTGCTACTTCTGTTATTACTAATTGCAACTTATATTTACTAAGTGGTTGTCATGTACCAGCCATGGTATGAAATGCTTTGAACCTCTCAATGATCCCGGGGCCCAGGGTCTGCTGTCCCTCTTTGCTCCTGGTTGCGCAGGTGGTAAACGCAGAGCTGGAGCCAGGTCCACCTGACTCGGGTGTGCAGACTCCCTTTGTCTGTCTCCCCTACTGACGTCTGTGCTCAGCCCTGTGCAAGGTCCTATAGATGATGTGGAAAATGAGGCCTTTGCCACCAGGACGCTTCAGGCTTTGTTGCAGAGAGGAAAACAACACACAGAAAACCATGGTGCTAATAATCCTGGCATATCATTATAACAGGGTGGCATGTTATTAAGTGCCAGTGTCAATGCCTGGATGCCAGTATTTGGGATGAAAGAGAAGGGGTTGCCATTTTCCTTTGCCGCCACCCGGAAGGGAACGATGTAAGGCTTGGAGTCTCATATGGAAAGTTCTCAGGCTGGGGAGATAGGAGATAAAGGTTGCAATCTTGGCTCTGCCAATAAGTTGATTTACATCTTAGGCAAGTCATTTATCCTGTGGAGTGTGGGCACTCTAGGTGATCCTTCCACCACCACACCAGGCTAATTTTTGTGTTTTAGTAGAGATGGGGTTTCACCACGTTGGTCAGGCTGGTCTCCAGCTTCTGACCTTAAATGATCTGACCGCCTCGGCCTCCCAAAGTGCTGGGATTACAGGCATGAGCCACCTGGCCGATTCTCTAGGTGATCCTTAACTTGCCTTTTATCCCGTCATTTCCTGAGAACAGGAGATCCTGGAGTTCAATAGCACTATTAACATATTTACTAAATTTGTTCAGTGTGCCAGATGCTTATCTAGATACTGCTGCTACATCAGTGAACAAGACAGTCTTTGCCTTCATAGAGTTTATACCATTTTTGGGGAAATAGACAATTAAATACAAATGGGGTGGGGAGAGCTGGGGGCCCCCTTTCATAGAGGAGGTGTCACTAGATCCAGATGTTGAAGAATGTGTGAGGTTCATTTTTGCTATACATTATTCACATTTGCAGAGCATTTTGTGGGTTTTCACTTACTTTGCTTTTTATTATTTATTTATTTATTTATTTTTGAGACAGAGTCTTACTCTGTTGCCCAGAATGGAGTGCAGTGGCGTGATCTCAGCTCTCTGCAAGTTCCACCTCCCAGGTTCAAGCAATTCTCTTGCCTCAGCCTCCTGAGTAGCTGGGATTACAGGTGCGTGCCACCATACCTGGCTAATTTTTGTGTTTATTAGAGGCGGGGGTGTCATCATGTTGGCCAGGCTGGTCTCGAACTTCTGACCTCAGGTGAGCCACCCACCTCGGCCTCCAAAGTGCTGGGTTACAGGCCTGAGCTACTGCGCCTGGCCTGGTTTTCACTTACAAGATGTCATTTGATTGTTATACCCACCCTGACCCAAGCAGAGCTGAAGAAGTGGAGGAGGGCATTCTAAGTGTGGGAAACAACAGTCATTGTGGGGTAAAGGAAGGGAAATGAGCTCGCCTGGTTGGAGGGGCATTTAAGGTCAGAGTCCCCAGAAGAAGACCCTAAGACAAGGAGTCAGATGCTCAGACAAGATCTGTTGGCAAGTTCTTTGCTAAGGAAACGTTCCTGCGGGGACTGTGAAGATTGCTGGGGAAGGAGGACAGGGAAGGGAGGAGGCCAGACAAGGGTGTGAGCTCAGGTGGAAATCTGAGCAAGCCTCCTTTCACTGTGGGCCTGCAGGAGCTCTGGGTGAGTCATGCCTCAGCCTTGTCTCAGGGAGCTGGGCTTTCTTGTGCCTGCATCGGGCAGTCACTGGCTCCAGCTCTGCACATGTGGCAGAATGGCTTCCGGCAGCCCAGAGGCAGTTCTCTGAAGCAGAGCTGTGGATGCGGGCCCTGGAAGGCACAGCCAAATGGCAAAAATAAATGGAGGGAATTTGGGAGGCCAGTGGCAATGTCTGCTAGATGGGCATACAGTAGGGGTGTGTCAGGGATCAGAACACAGCATGGGCCAGGCACAGCCTTAAACGGCTGGCAGAATTTAGAATCAGGGCGGTTAAGTAATGAATCAAGGCTTCTCATTCAGGCAGTGGTGACTCTAAACTGATACAGAACAAAAACTCATTAGCTAAAAAGGACTCATATAAGTGGAAAATCTCAGTATTATTGATGATGAACACTGATTTGGCTAATGCATTTAAAAATCAATATGTTGACAAGAGCAAGCAAGCATAATTTGAAAAAATGATAGTAAGGACATTCAGCATGAGATCTACCAATTTTTTTTTTTGAGATGGAGTTTCACTCTTGTTACCCAGGCTGGAGTGCAATGGCTCGAACTCAGCTCACTATGACTTCTGCCTCCCAGGTTCAAGTGATTCTCCTGCCTCAGCCTCCCGAGCAGCTGGGATTACAGGCGCCCACCACCACGCTCGGCTAATTTTTTTTGTATTTTTAGCAGAGACAAGATTTCACCATGTTGGCCAGGCTGGTCTTGAATTCCTGACCTCAAGTGATCCACCTGCCTCGGCCTCCTAAAGTGCAGGGGTTACAGGCATGAGCCACCGTGCTGGCTGGATTTTTCTTAAAATGTTACTACAATATTATAGCAAGCACTAGCGCTTGCATTTTAATTTCACATTGGTTTCCGTTATGATAGAGGAGATGAAATTTCTTAGGGCCGCTGTACTCTAGTACAGCAATCTGCAGAGCAACTATGTTTCAGTTGCAGAGTATTGCTTATGTCCCACTCCTCTAATGTCCACTTGGCTGAGTAATTGCAAGACCAAATACTATGGCCCTGCACAAAGAGTCAACAGATGGGTGAAAACAATATTCCACTAGATTGCTGGTCTTGTCAAATTTACTCTGTCAAATGTTTTTTTTTTCCTCTTTCTTCAAAAAATACGGAGACGCTTTTACTTTCCAAAGGCCATGGTATGACTCATGGATGATCAAATAACCAAAACGATAGCATGGCTCTTGGTAACACTGGGATGCCAATGAAAGCCCTTTGCTTTTATTTGATTATTTTTTAATAAACTGAAAGCAGTTCTTTCTATTGATGGGGTGAAGAGCATTAGCAGTGTTGGTAACAAGACAGATATTTGGTACATTTTAGTAGAAAGCATAAAAAAGTATGGGAGGACGTTATAATAACAAATAATGTATAATGGACAATGCTGTTGTCTTAAAGGCTAGGTGAAAATTGGCATTTTTTTTTTTAAAGTGAAACTTTCCTAAGCATATTTTGGCTGAAAGCCAGGAATAATTTTTGCATTGTATGCTTCAACTGTCAAAATGCCAGGAACCAGGAAACAACGTTCTTTAAAAATTGGGCAGTATCGGGCATGGTGGCTCACGCCTGTAATCCTAGCACTTTGGAAGGCCGAGGCGGGTGATCGAGACCCTCCTGCCTGACATGGTGAAACTGCGTCTGTACTAAAATACAAAAAAAAATTAGCCAGGTGTGGTGGTGCCTGCCTGTAGTTCCAGCTACTCGGGAGGCTGAGGCAGGGGAATTGCTTGAACCTGGGAGGGCGGAGGTTGCAGTGAGCCCAGATCAAGTCAGTGCAATCCAGCCTAGGAGTCAGAGCAAGTCTCTGTCTCAAAAAAAAAAAAAAAAAAAAAAATTTGGGCAATAGATACACATGGTTCAAAATTTCAAACGCAGGAAAGCAGATTTAGTGACAAATTTCTCCCTCCCACTTCAGTCCCCTGGGCAGCCAGTCTTAACAGTTTCTTGTGTCTATCTGGAGATGATTTCTGCCTATGAGGCTATCTCCTAAGATCATGATAACTTTCAGATCTTCAGTAATTGTTTGGGCAAAGTGTCTTAAATTCATGGATTTTGTTAATTGGTATCTTTTTTTTTTTTTTGAGACGGAGTTTTGCTGTTGTTACCCAGGCTGGAGTGCAATAGCGTGATCTCGGCTCACTGCAACCTCCGCCTCCTGGGTTCAGGCAATTCTCCTGCCTCAGCCTCCTGAGTAGCTGGGATTACAGGTACGCGCCACCAAGCCCAGCTAATTTTTTGTATTTTTAGTAGAGATGGGGTTTCACCATGTTGACCAGGATGGTCTCCATCTCTTGACCTTGTGATCCACCCGCCTCGGCCTCCCAAAGTGCTGGGGATTACGTGCCCGGCCTGTTAATTGGTATTTTAACTATCCATGTGGACATGTGATTCCAGAAGTCAGTAGAATTGCTGATGTGCTTTTGTCTATAGCATGTTAGAGTAAGAACTCAGAATCCTATGGTTAAAAAAAAAAAATCCCAAAAGAAGATTTTAAGTGACTGATCTGTACTTTTACCAAACGCAAATTTTGCTAAGGGTAAAATTATTATTAAAAAGTACTTAAAATTTTTTTTTTTAGAGACAGGGTCTCACTCTGTCTCCGAAACTGGAGTGTAGGGGCGCAATCATAGCTCACTACTAGATTTGACCGGGCCTGCTCAAAACATGTTTAGAATTAAAATTATGTGTGGGTTTTTTGAGAGCTTAATGTAAAATTTAAAAAGTGCAATTTTGCTTTATGTGTTTGCTGTAGCCATTGTATTTTTAAAATAATTCATATCTTTATAACAGGATGTACTTTGTCTAAATTTTAAAAAATTAAAAACCAAGCAGCACATTGAAACAGTTGTGTTGAGAGTTAGCACTACTTAGTATTAAAGTCCAAGCCGCTAAACAGATAGAAGCTATGAAACTTAGCAGAGGTTAAATAACTACTGCAAAACCATAGTGATGACTGTTCTGAGTTTTCTCAAAACTTCTCTTTGGTTATATGTTGTTGTCAGATTTTAACCTTCAACGTTTGTTCAATGTATTTATTATATACATCTCTTTCTATATTTATATATCTAGTTATGTACCAAAGAATGCTATGGCCAGACATGCTGACTCATGTCTATAATGGTACACCAGGCTGAGGTGGGAGGATCAGTTGAGGCCAGGAATTTGAAACCAGCCTGGACAACATAGGAAGGCTCCATCTCTACAAAATAAAATAAAATAAATTAGGTAATCATGGTGATATATGCCTGTAGTCCAGGTACTGGGAGGCTGAGGTGGGAAGATCACTTGAGCTTAGGAGTTAGAGGCTGCTGCAGTGAGCTGTGATCGCAACACTGTACTCCAGCCTGAGTTACACAATGGGACCCTGTCTCAAAAAAAAGTCATTTAATTAATTTCTTATCATTTAAATTGTGTCTCTAAGGCAAAGGAGGTTATTGCATGTTTGGGAGAGGGGTTCATACTAGATTTTGCTTCAGGGCCCACTTTTATTAGTTTTATCAGTTGAGCACAGGACAATATGATGAATACATTCATTAAGGAAACATCCATTTTTGAGCCTCCTGTCCTCATCTGCAATATATGGTAATGACATCAATGATCTCCATCTGTGACATTGTTGCTGTGAAGAGTAAATAATGTATGTGAAAATGCTTTGACAGCTCTAAAGTGCTGCAGATGTTATCTGTTAAGAGAGTTTGTTCTGGCCTGGACATTGGGATGGATGGGGAGGTGGGGTGAGCAGGAGCTGGAGATGACAGCTGGGGATTTGTCACAGAGCTTCCTGATATGCTGAGGTGCTGGGAATGGAGGGGGGGGCGGGTTTAGAGGCCACTTGAGGGAAGAATCTTTGAAAGCTTAGTACCTGGTTGACTGGGGAAAGGAGGTGGGATTACTGACAGAGATTGGGGAGGGAAGAGGGAAACCGATGAGAAGTGGGAGGGGAAATGACATTGAGTTTGAGGCTGGTTTGAAGAAAGGGCTAATGGAGTTGGCTTATTGGGTTTACAGCTTTGGAACCACTTAGGTGGCCCACACTCAGAGTTGGGACCCAAATTCGTCCAGGAGATTATCTGAAGCCCAGGCCTCTGATCTGGTGTTTTTGTTTTGTTTTTCTTTTTATTTTTGAACTGGAGTCTCACTCACTCTGTCACCCAGGCTGGAGTGCAATGATGTGATCTTGGCTCACTGCAACCTCCACCTTCCAGGTTTAAGCGATTCTCCTGCCTTAGCGTCCCAAGTAGCTGGGATTACAGGTGCATGCCACCATGCCTGGCTAATTTTTGCATTTTTAGTAGAGACAAGATTTCACCATGTTGACCAGGTTGGTCTCGAACTCCTGACCTCAAGTGATGCACCCACCTCAGCCAAAGTGCTGGGATTGCAGGCATGAGCCACCATGCCCAGCCTGACCTGGTCTTTAAGTCTCTGTCACCAGAGTTGGAAGACAGAAATAAAGGGAATGGGGGATGCGATGGCTGAGAGACTTACACACAGCGAACCTCATCCTGTCTAAAGCTGATTTCTTGTTGTCTGTCAACAAGAAATTGACATCCAAGTAATAGAATGAAAACATTAAACCCATGCAGTGGAGGATGATATAGAATCCACTTGTCCTGAAGGGAAAGATTAAATACACACTTTGAACTGGAGAATGGGGAGAGTGGCTATTAGCATGTCCTGTGTCCCCACCTTAGCATCAGCAAGTGGACCTTCAGGGCAGAGGGGAGGAGAGGCATTTGGCACCAGAGCAGCAGGTAGAGCCACAGCCCAGGTCACCTGATGCCTGGGAATTGCTTGGCTCCCTGCTCTGGTTGCCATGTCAGGGTGAGGGCTTTGGAATGTGGAGCAGCAGCAGCTGTGCTCTTCCTTCCCAATCCTGTCACACCCCTCTCCTGCATTCAAACGTCTACCCCGAGCTGTATCCCCTCCGCAGGCATGTTCTTTACTATGAGTCTAGATGGCCTTGGCTTTTGGTGGCTGAACTATGGTTTTAGCTCACGGACAGCCATGTCAGCTTGTGCCCTAGCTCTGAGATTAGCAGGGATATCCCCTCCTTCCTTCTCCTGCTAGCTGCATTTTACTGCCTGTTGGACACTCCAAGGGCCTGCAAGAGAAGGTCAGATGGTACCAGCATCTCTCCTTCCTTCCCCTTTTCTGCTCTGAATCCCTGGTCTATTGGAGTTTGGCACCCAAGAACCAGTTGGACAAGTTCCTGCCCTGCCCAGCTTGGGCAGTGACACTGGGCCTCTTTTGGTGTAACCCTGCTGGTCCTGCTCTTGTATTTACCTTTCATTGATAATGTCTCGTGGGAGGTGGCAGGGCCTCAAGGAAAGCACATGGGATTTGGAAATCAGGAAGAGGTGGGCTTGAATACTGGCTCCTCTGCTTGCTGCCTATATGACCTTGGGCAGGTTCCTTCACCAGCCCCATCCTTGGTTTCTTTGTCTGTGAAATGGGATTGTTAGGAATAGGCGACCACGTGTGACAGTGCCTAGCAGCATGCCTGGCACATCATAATTTCTAAATATATGTCAGTTTCCCTCTTTCTTTCCCAGGCTGTTACTTTGCCAAAGCACCAGATTGATGTTAGGAGTTTGAGCTCTGCCTTTAATTTGGCTTCCTGAGGAAGTCACTTCCCCAGCTGAGCCTTAGAGGACTCATGTATAGTGAATGAAGAGGTATACACAGGACCTTTGAGTCCTGACATTCTGTGAGTTTATGGCTTGATAGTTGGGTCTTCTGGTCATTTCTCTGTTCTTTTTGACTCTCACTGGAAGAGGGGGAAGGGAGTAGAAGTCACATGGGTAAAAATTTCTCCTTCAACAAAAAAGACTGCTGTTGCTAGAAAAAGGCTTCACGTGGGAGGTGTGCCACATCCCTGTATGGGCACCTCAGCTGCTTCCTTGGTGATGGAAAAGAATAAGCCATACAGTTTCCCCTCCTGGGGAGCTAGCTCCTTCAAGGCCCTTAGTGGCAGAAGAGCTCATGAGCAAAAAAGAAAGTACTGGCAATGATAAAACTACCTATCTTTATTATCAGTATTATTTTTTTGAGATAGAATCTGGCTCTGTCACCTGGGCAGGAGTGCAGTAGCATGATCTCGGCTCACTGCAACCTCTGCCCCCTGGGTACAAGCAATTCTTGTGCCTCAGCCTCCCAAGTAGCTGGGATTACAGGCGCCTGCCACCACACTGGGCTAATTTTTTGTATCTTTAGTAAAGACGGGCTTTCACCGTATTGGCCAGCCTGATCTCGAATTCCTGATGTCAGGTGATCCACTCTGTGGGGCCTCCCAAAGTGCTGGGATTACAGGCGTGAGCCACCACGCCCGGCCTAAACGCACCTATCTTTTAGCAGGAACCTGCCCTGTTCCCTATGTGGTTCCACAAAATTTAGAAGTCCAACAAATGTGCAGGCCATTCCCAATTTGTAGAGATCCTCACGTGGGATCGCTGCCAGCCAGGCACAGCACCAGAATCTCCATTCTCTCTCCCTCCCCATCTCCTGCTTTCCTCCCTCCTCTCTGGTGGTTGCTGCTGCAGCAGCCAGGGTGACTCTGTGGGCTGCTGGCTGGCGTGGCCTTTTCTCTCACCAGCTGCTGTGTCTCTAGGACAGAGTCAGCAGGACTAGCTGGTGCCTATAGCCATGGCCTCCAACCTGGAGGCACATGGAATCCCTTGGACGCTCTGAAAACAGGCAGCTGCCTGGACCCTATCCCAGACCATTTCAAACCCTGAGGATGAAGCATGCATCTTAGTTTGTTTAGAAATCTCCCGAGGTGGCTGGGCATGGTGGCTCTTGCCTGTAATCTCAGCACTTTGGGATGCCAAGGCGGGTGGATCACCTTACATCAGGAGTTCAAGACCATCCTGGCTAATATGATGAAACCCCATCTCTATTGAAAATACAGAAATTAGCCAGGCGTGGTGATGTACAC
This sequence comes from Callithrix jacchus, assembly GCF_049354715.1. Lineage (NCBI taxonomy): Eukaryota > Metazoa > Chordata > Mammalia > Primates > Cebidae > Callithrix > Callithrix jacchus. Next base: position 39,766,163 of record NC_133514.1, read on the forward strand.
CTGTAAATCCTAGCTACTCGAGAGGCTGAGGTATGAGAATTGCTTGAACCTGCGAGGTGGAGGTTGCAGTGAGCTAAGATCATGCCACTGCATGTCTAGCCTGGACAACGGAGCGAGACTTCATCTCAAAAAAGTAAATAAATAAATTTCCTGAGGTGATTGGCATGAGCTGCCCTCCAGAACCTCATTCCCACCACCCACTGGCTCCACTTTGTATCTGCTCAGATGCCTTCATCTCGATGCTTCCTGTCGCTATCCCTGTGGCCCTTGCCTCGACTCAGCTCCTACACTCTTGATCCCCTTTTCAACGGGGTTCAGTCCTTTCCTGCCTCTTCTACCTGATCCTGATTCCTGTCCCACAGAGGCCTTGCCTAGGTTATGGGAACTGCAAACCGAAGTGACCTCCAAGTTGGAACCTGGTAGATGTCACAAGGAAACGCTGTTTGCCGGTGGTGAGCAGAGCTGCACTGATTTTCCAATACTTTATGAACCTGGTGGGCTTATCTAAACTCTCAGAAAAACATACTCCAAGTACAGAGTCCAAGGCTAGAGTTTTGTCCTACTGACCAGCTGTTCTTAAACTTGGGCCTATTTAGGGATCGCCTGGGAGCATTTAAAAATGTACATGTTCTGGCTGGGCGCGGTGGCTCACGCCTGTAATCCCAGCACTTTGGGAGGCCAAGGCGGGTGGATCACGAGGTCAAGAGATCGAGACCATCCTGGTGAAACCCCGTCTCTACTAAAAATACAAAAAATTAGCTGGGCGTGGTGGCGTGTGCCTTTAATCCCAGCTACTCAGGAGGCTGAGGCAGGAGAATTGCCTGAAACCAGGAGGCGGAGGTTGTGGTGAGCCGAGATCGCGCTATTGCACTCCAGCCTGGGTAACAAGAGTGAAACTCTGTCTCAAAAAAAAAAAAAAAAAAAAAGTACATGTTCTGACCACATTCCATTTAACTCTCATTCAGTGTTCTGTGGGGGAAGATTGAGTGTGGGCTTTTTTAAAAAAAAAATCTCTTTTTTCTTTTTCATAGAGTCAGGGTCTCACTGTGTTATTCAGGCTGGAGTGCAGTGACACGATCATAGCTCACTGCTGCCTCAAACTCCTGGGCTCAAGTAATCCTCCCACCTCAACCTCCCACATACCTGGGACAACAAATGCGCCACCACCACACCCAGCTAATTTCTTTATTTTATTTTCTGTAGAGACAGAGTCTTGCTATGTTGCCCAGGCTGGTCTTGAACCCCTGGCCTCAAACGATCCTCCCATCTCAGCCCCCCAAAGTATTGGGATTACAGGTGTGCGCCACTGCACCCGGCCATTCTTGGGGTTTTAAAAACAAGCTCTCCAGGAGATTCTGATGCGTGCTGAAGTTGGAGAAGGATTTGTGTGCCTAAATCCAGAGAGGGGGAGGCCACGGCAGGCTGGAGTTGGTTGGAGAAGGATTTGGGGAGGAGAGTCCTGAGTTTGTCCTTCTCCTAAAGGAGTCTGATCTGTGGCCAGGGAAGAGGGGGACAGCTTGGGTGGACTCTCCTCCCCAGCTCTGATGCCCTGCCCCTCCCTAGGTGCTGTTTCTTGGCCTTCCTGCCCTGACACTGGCTGCCTGGCCCTCAGCTCAAGCAGGCCCTCCCTGTTTTTCTTGATCAGGAAGCACCTGCCAGGGACTGCCGATGTGTCATCTGGCGCTCAGCTGTCACTGTCCATCTTCTAGGGCCAGTCAGTGGAGTGGACACTGAGCATCAATTTGGATCAAGCCTCAGGGATCCTGGGGCTGTTTTCTCCTGTGTCTCCCATTTCCCCTGGGTGAGGAGGAAGGTGGAAGGGAGACAGCATCAGACACAAGTCATATTTTCCTGGCCTTTCCTGGCTTCTCCCGGCGGAGAGGTGGTACAGTTGAGCTGAGGAACAGACTGTGGGTGGAGTGTGGGTGAAGGGATGAGGACCCCCGCCCTCACCCTTGGGGTCCTGGGTGCTACATCCTTCTCTCTGAACAGGGAGAGCTGCCAGGGCGGCTGGGACAGAGGGTGGAGCAGCCCTCGAGGGGCAGAGGGGATGAGGTAGTTGAAACCCGATCAGCTCATAGTTGTTGTGCCGTATGGGTTAGCGTCCGAATGGTTCCCCAAATCCCACTTCATCACTCATAATTCAGGCTGGGACTCTGGAGGCCACTGGGCTGCGATTTGGGGTAAGGAGAGTGTGCAGTGCAGCAGCAGCTCTGAGACTCGGCGTTTGCATCTTGTAATTAGCGCTGTGGGAGGGGAATTGGGACTCCAGTAGGCTGGGCTGTCTTGTGTCTTTCCGTGGAATTCTCCCCAGCGCCCTACAAAACAGGGTTTATCATCTCCGTTTTATAGGTACAGAGACTTGCCTATGGTTACAGAGCGTTAATGTCACGGCTAGAATTCCAACAGCTCAGGCTTTTCAAATTACCCCATGCCACTTCCAGGCCACTGGCCTTGAAAGTCAGCATTGGTTTAGGCTCTGCCACCAATTATGTGACCTTGGACAAATCCCCTCACTCATGAGCCACTTTCCTAAACTGCAAAATCGGGTCGGGGGTGGTGGCAGACGCTTAGTCCTGAGCAGAGTCCTGTGGCTCCTGTGTCCCTGGAGCCTGTGGGTCCCCCTCTGGAAGTCTGACCTTGGGCAGCACAGTGTCTTTGCCCAGAGCGGTTCTCATTCCCTTCCAGGGCAGTGTCTGTCACTCATGCCTTTTGGGAGCTGGGGCTCCTATATGGATTCTGATTTAGGGGCTACAAGGCCTGTCTCTCCCTACCTAATAAAGGTTTCCTAAACACAAACAAACGAACCCTGAAAAGCAGTTGCTATGTGGTTGAAAAAGTGTGTAAATAGAAGTGTAAATCAGACTGTCCACAGTTGACATGTGAATCTGGCAGTGAGAGGCAGCTCTTAGCTTACTGCCTCATTCACAAAGGCAAGAACAAGGAGTGCAGGCTTTTCTAGGTCCTCCACTCTAAGATTCTCAGGTTTTGAGAATACAAAACATATTGGTGGTATTATCCTCGTCCATTTTCTTGCTTGAATTTGCTTCTGACGATGTGTGTTAATTTAGATAACTGGGGTTAGAAGGACTCTTCCCTACTACCTGAGGAGATATTTACAGAAAAGAACAAAAAGAAAAAGAAATATATAATGTTTTTATAGAGACGGGGTTTCACTGTGTTGACTAGGGTGGTCTCAAATTCCTGGACTCAAGCAGTCCTCCCACCTCAGCCTCCCAAAGTGCTGAGATTACAGGTGTGAACCACCATACCTGATCCACCTGAGACATTTCTTTCTTTCTCTCTTTTTTTTGAGATGGAGTCTCACTCTGTTGCCCAGGCTGGAGTGCAGTGGTGCAATCTTGGCTCACTGCAACCTCCATCTGCCTCCCAAGTTCAAGTGATTCTCCTGCCTCAGCCTCCCAAGTAGCTGGGACTACTGGAGTGCACCACCATGCCTGGCTAATTTTTGTATTTTTAGTAGAGATGGGGTTTCACCATGCTGGCCAGGCTGGTCTCGAACTCCTGACCTAGTGATCCACCTGCCTTGGCCTCCAAAAGTGCTGGGATTGCAGGTGTGAGCCACCACGCCTGGCACACCTGAGACATTTCTTAAGGCTGTCTCCTGATAGGATAGGTCATTTCACTGAGAATTCTTAGGTACATTTACTAAATTCCCTTTATCCAAGATTCACCTCCTTTTATTGCTTTGAGAGGACCCCAGGTAATGGGGGCTTCAGAGATTTTTCTTGAAGGGAAGGCTTTTGGCAACAGTTTAAGAGGTCAGCAAGAGCTATGAACAGAATCTCAGATTCATAGGATAATGGTGTTCATTCGAAGCCCCACAGCTGTGATTTCTAACCTTAACCCTGACTCTGGCGTGGGACTGCCCTGGCTTTTTGCTGCTTCATCCCTGCCAATGGGGACTTTAGAAAGCCAGAGAGCGTGTGCCAGGGTGGGGCTCATTGCCAGACCTGGTGCCTGTGAGTCTCCTGCTGTGGTGATAGTGCATTCACTTTGTGTTTTATACTGTACGGACGTCTTCCCTTTGCTACTTATAACAGCCCTGTTAAACGGGCTGAGCAGATATATATATACCCCATTTCACAGGGCTGTGATATATATATATAATATATTAATATATATAACATATCTAAAAATGTATCTAACATATGATATATATTAATATATATAACATATATATGATATATATTATTTCTATACTGTGTGAGCTTGAATCCTATGTATTATTAAAAATGTTGCATTGGCATAAAACAGGACAGAGTCAGTGAGATGTCAGGGCACATGGAAAACTATAAGAGCTCACACTTGCTGAGAGTCTTCTACATACCAGGGACAATTCCAAGTGCTCTTAAATGTATCCATTTATTTTTTTATTTTTGGGGGATGGAGACTTACTCTGTTGCCCAGGCAGGAGTGCAGTGGTGAGATCTCAGCTTACTGCAACCCCTACCTCCCGGGTTCAAGCGATTCTCCTGCCTCAGCTTCTCGAGTAGCTGGGACTATAAGTGTGTGCCACATGTCTAGCTAATTTTTATGTTTTTAGTAGAGATGGAGTTTCACCATGTTGCCCAGCCTGGTCTGGAACTCCTGACCTCAGGCGATCTGCCCGCCTTAGCCTCCCAAAGTGCTGGGATTATAGACGTGAGCCACTTCGCCTTCTTAAATGTACTAACTCATTTTTATAGCTTTCTTATGAGGCAGATACTATTATCCCTATTCCACAGAAGGAAAAGCTGAGGCTTAGTGGTTAAGGAACTTGTTCACAGTGGAGCATACGCTTTTTCTTTTTTTTTTTTTTTAAAGAGGATCTCACTCTGTTGTACAGTGGCACTAACAGGGCTTACTGTAGCCTCCACCTCCTGGACTCCAGCGGTCCTCCCACCTCAACCTTCCATGGAGCTGGGACTGCAAGTGTGAGGCATTACACCCAGCTAATTTAAAGATTTTTTGATACATTATCTAGGCTGGCCTCAAACTCCTGGCCTCAAGTGATCCTCCCATCTTGGCCTTCCAAAGTGCTGGGATTATAGGCATGAGCCACTATGCCCAGTGTGAGCATACACTTTTACTATTGTAGTAGAATATTTCTCTCTAATAGATAAGGCTTGGGGGTAATGTTAATGTCACAGGTGTCCATCAGGAATCCTGAATCATTATCGAGAAATTATCATCACAGGTCAGGAATGCACATTAAAGTAACTTGCTGAAGGTTACCAGGAAAGTGGCATTAACAGAGCTAGAATCTTGGTCTTCTGTCTCCTGGTGCTGTTTCTACAGCCTTCTTAAAATGAAAACTGTGTCTTTCAGAATCTGGCAGTCGGGGCAGGAGCTGTCGGAGCTTTGCAACTGACCTACATCTCGAAGGTAATGTTGACCTGGAACTCTGGGAATTCATGCTCTGTAAGTCGATCTGGTTTCTAAGCAAGGGGAAGTGTCCAGTCCCCAGTCCTTCGGCCATTAGTATTTTGGGACGTTGCATGGTGTTGAAATGCTCCCCGACCCCACACACTGCCTGTGGAAGCTTAGCTGCTGATGGGTGGCTGGAGAGGTATGTGGTTAGAAAGTTGTTGGAGGGTGGGCCTGCGGCCTCTTCCTCCTTGAACACATCAACCCTTAATGATCCCAGCTCCTGCTCAGGACGGGTTTTGTGGTGGTGGAGCTGGGGTAGGGGTGGGACATGACCTGTGACCTTTTTTTTTTTTGTAATCGGGACGAAAGGGAACACAAAAACAATCACCAAAAATCCAGCAACTGTGGATTCTCTCAAAGGGTACAGTCAAACAGAAGTAACTCAGAAAATGCTGGGGCTTCACTGGAATTTCATCATTCACCTGGACAGGATCACTGTGGAGGGAAGGCTAAGGAGGCCCGAGAAGCCACTCAGATTGCCAAGAGGACATTCAGCAGCCGATCACCGATGGGGACTAGGGCAGGTGGCTGCCAGGCGCCCCCAGTCCTGTTTGTACAGAAGGGGCTGGAGCAGCCCCTCTCTTGTGCTGAGAGCTGGGGTGAGGGCTGGTTAATGGTGCCCACATGTCACTACTGAATTCAGCTTCTATTAGCAGTCCCTCCCTGGAGCAGGCACCGCTGCTGACCCGTGATGCAGCGGTGATAAAAAGGCCGGGAGATTTAGAGCCTCCCCAGAAAGAGGAACTCTTTGTACAGTGAGCAGAGCCAGGTGGCAGCCGGCCAGTACTGAGGTTTCAGAAGCCCTGCTCTCCCCACGCCCCCTCACTGCAGGCCTCTTGGGGGCCTCTTCTGCCTTGCCATCCCCTCTCATCCTCAGGACCTTGAGACCTGGGGGCCCCTGAGTCAAGAGTCTACCAGCTCCATCTTGTCACAAGCTTTGGGAGCCTTGCACCCTGGATGATCAGAAGATGAACCTGGAGGGGACTGGGGGCCTCTGGAGGAGAGGCCACCCTTGGCTGGAGGGGCAGTGCGTCCCTGTGCCTGTGGTGTGCAGGCAGAGTCTGGCAGACACGGCCCGGTACCAAGATACAAGATGCAGGGCAGCGTCAGGACAGATTAAAGAGGGAGAGAATGACCTCAGGGCTGGGGGAAGGGCCCTTTCAAGTCCAGCCTTGCTAGTACAGCTGCTGGCAATTTGTGCATGCCTTGCGGTGAGAAATGTGGCCGCCTCCCCCAGCCAGAGCAGCCAGAGGCCCAGGCCTGCCGGCCCTTCCTGGCTTGTCCTCATCTTGCTGAGAGCTTCTGAGGTCATTTCTCCAGGAGGGTCGGAGACAGAGAATTTAGAGCAGAGAACCTCGCAGTAATAAATGAAAAATGAAACCCTCTCCTGTGTGAGAGGGTTTGGGAAGACCTTTTTTTTTTGGTTGGGGAAGAGTGAATTCAATCTCCTGCTGAATCATGATTTATAAATGCAGCTCAGATGAGGGTTTTAGAGTTCTCAGCCTTGGAGGCTGCCCCGTTTGGAAAGGGTGACCTGCTGTTTAGCTCCATCCCGAGAAAGGCAGGGCTGGGTGGGCATTTTGCAAAACCCACAGCTGCCACTGGGTCGGGTTACACAGAGCTCAGAGCGTTTAACTCCTGCCTGACCCCCTGCCAGAAAGCAGGGGATTTTCCCAGAAAGAAATGTAGCCACCGAGACGCTGGACTCCAGCTCTGCATTCCAGGTCATTTCTTGTTAACCCTTAGGTATTTCCTCCTGGAGGAAAGCTCTTGCCACGGTGTCAGGTGGCCTGGCCAGAGAGTTGTAGGTGGGCTCTCTGCTCCGAGTGTGTGTTTCTCTGCTGTCTGCTGAGGGCCAGTGTCCAGAAGATGAGGATGGGCCTGTGGCCTCTGGCCCGAGACAGACAGAGATGAAAGTGATGATTGGATGTCATCTAGAGCATCTATGGCAACAGAACCAGTTCTTAACAAACTGGAAAATAATTAAAGCTGCCCTATGACCCCCACCCTCAACCCACTCCCGACTGCATAGCCAACCCCACTGTCCCACCCCCAGCTGTGTACCAGTTGTCAGGGCCTTGCTTTCAGTCACCTCTCAGAAAGAACTTGTGGGGGGTTGTGGATTGTTTTGCGAGGGAGGCTGATGAAAAGCATGCACGCCTTCTCCAGGTAAATGCTTAGATATATGGACACACCCTGCTTTTACCTATAATTCCAGGGAGCCCACTGACCTCCTGAAGCTGGGCCAGAGACCCCCATACTGTGTAGGTGACTGTTATTCCTCTGCTCCTGATGCCACCTCGTGGGGCAAGGTCACCCCAGACACTGTGGCAGAGGCCAGAGCAGAGCTAGGAGACCTTGTTTTGTGGCCGCTGCTTCTGCCAGAGGGGCCCCAGCTCCTCTTCCGGCCAAGTGCAGACAGGGTGGGGCTGGCCCTAGCTGTGCCTGGCCGCTGACAAGCTTGCAGCTCCTGTGGTCTGTGTTTGATCTGATAAGGGCGAGTTCCTGAGAGTCTGTTGAGCTGTGGAGCAGCCCGGTCTGCGTCACTCTACGGAGAACCTGTGCCCACTCCCTGCTCACATCCCTGACCTCTGCTTGCTGCTGGTGTGTTCACAGGACCCACAGTCAACCACTGCCGTGCAGTGCCCCACCTGTGGCCACCTCAGCTGTGCAGATGGCTGCACCTTGGTGCCTCACTGGAGTCAGACGGTCGGGTGACCTCACCCCTGCTGCAGCCACGCCTCTTCATGAGGATATTCTGTTTCTTCATGGTGTTTGAAAGAGGCTGTAACCACCTGGCATGATCCCTGGTTGGGTGGGGGTAGAGTAGGATTATTCCTCCCAGTGGGCAGGAGTCCTGTCTCCATAGTCACCGAATGTCAGGGAGAGGCGAAGCCACCACGTTTCCATGATAAGTTAGATTTCCTTCTGGGCCTTTAAAAAAAAAATTTGAGTGGAGTCTCACCCAGGCTGTAATGCAGTGGTGTGATCTTGGCTCACTGCATCCTCTGCCTCCTGGGTTCAAGCGATTGTTCTGCCTTAGCCTCTCAAGTAGCTTGGATTACAGGCGCCTGCCATCATACCTGGTTAATTTTTGTGTCTTTAGTAGAGACGAGGTTTCACCATGTTGGCCAGCCTGGTCTTGACCTCCTGACCTCGGGTGATCCGCCCGCTTCAGCCTCACAAAGTGGGATTACAGGTGGGAGCCACCGCGCCTGGCCCCACCTTGGCCTTTCTTTCTGTGGAACTCAGCAACAGGCAGAATCATTTCATTGTCCTCTTTTGCCACTCTGTGGCAAAGGGGAATAGTGTTTTTTACTCTGGCTTTGCCTATTATGAAGCCGATCAGAGACACTGAGGGTCTTACCCTTGCAGGAACCAGTCAGGGCAGAACCAGACCCGATCTTGTTAATTCAGCAGTGAGTTGGTTTGCCGAATCGCCCTTCCGTGGTAAGCCGTTAGGCATGAGGCCAGTGATAGTTGTACACGCATGCACTCACACATGCCTCCTGACCAAAACTGGATAAACAGAGGAAAACAAACACAAAGCCAGACCGTCTCTTTGAAGGCTCCAGTTCCCATAATAAGCACATGGGTAGCATTCTCACAGCACAGGCTGGCTAATCAGTTGTGGTCAGAATGAGCATTTGTTATCCAAACAGTGAAAACTGTCTACCTGGGGTGCTCTCTCTAGTTGGTGACAAATAGGAGTTTTTCAGAGAAAAGGCAATTCTCCTAATAAGCCAGAAAGGGTATTGGAGTTCCCAGCTTTTCAAAGTCATTCTAAAGCTGGAAATAGGCTGGGCACAGTGGCTCATGCCTGTAATCCCAGCAGTTTGGGAGGCCGAGGTGGGAAGATAACTTGAAGCCAGGAGTTCAAGACCAGTTTCGGTAACATAGTGAGACCCTGTCTCTACAAAAACAATTTTAAAAAGAAAATTAGCTGGGCATGGTGGCAATTGCCTATAGTCCCAGCTACTTAGGAGGCTGAATTAGGAGGATCACTAGAGTCCAGGAGTTTGAGGCTGAGTGAGCCATGATTGTGCCTCTGCACTCCAGCCTGAGTGACAGAGTCAGATCTCATCTCTAAAATAAACAAAGGCAAAGTGTGGTGGCTCATGCCTATAATCCCAGCACTTTAAAAGGCCGAGGCGGGTGGATCACCTGAGGTCAGGAGTTTGAGATCAGCTAGCCAACATAGCGAAAACCCATCTCTACTAAAAATATAAAAAATTAGCCAGGTATGATGGTGCATTCCTGTAATGCCAGCTACTTGGGAGGCTAAGGCAGGAGAATCACTTGCACTCAGGAGGCAGAAGTTGCAGTGAGCCGAGATCGCACCATTGCACTCCAGACTGGATGACAGAGCGAGACTCTGACTCACAAATAAATAAATAAAAGCTGGAAGTAGAAGGGGAGGCGTGAGATAGGTGCGTTCTGAGGGCTGGGATGGCCAAAGACAGCTTTGCTGTGGTCAGGATCATGCAGGCATCAGGGGCAGGACAACCAGGAGTTATGCACAAGAGGACTGTGGGAGTGTGGACACTGAGGGCCAAAGCAAGGAAACGAGTTACTGACAGATCAACACTCAGGTGTAAGCAGGACAGAGGCCTGCGTTATGGTCCAAATTGTTGTTGCCGGGGGGCGGGGGGCAGTGGGTCAGAAACCCAGGAAGCAAGATGCCTGTGGGCCCGGACCATTGTGTTAAGGACCCACCAGCGTCCTCTTACCTGTGAGTTAAGACACAACTGAATTTGGATGGTCTGTGTCCGAACTCGGGATAAGTGAGTTTACCTTTGCTCAAATCTTCATTTTTTTAAAGGTCTTTCTTACGCTCTATGGCTTTCACCTCACATCTCAAAATGCGCCCACATCCCTTATTAAATATAATTGTTTGGCTATAAAATATTCGAAAGGATTTTAATCATTTTACTTTTGGAACGATTTGGCTCTGAGTAACTCATCCAATTTGTAACTGGCTCTAATTTCTTTGCAATCATCTTGCACACACACAAAAGGATTCTTGTGAAGTAGGAAAATTTATATATATATATATATTTTTGAGACAGAGTCTTGCTTGTCACCCAGGCTAGAGTGCAATGGCAGGATCTCGCCTCACTGCAACCTCCACCTCCCGGGTTCAAGCAATTCTCCTGTCTCAGCCTTCCAAGTAGCCGGGATTACAGGCATGCACCACCATGCCCAGTTAATTTTATATTTTTAGTAGAGATGGGGTTTCTCCATGCTGGTCAGGCTGGTCTCGAACACCTGACTTCAAGTGATCCACCCACCTTGGCCTCACAAAGTGCTGAGATTGCAGGCATGAGCCACTGTGCCTGGCCTGGTACCAATTATTTTCAAATGAAAAAATTTTTAATGTTTCATTGAAAAATGAATGACGTTGACTTGAGGTAACATCTTATACGCATTTAAGTACTCATCAGGGAGGTCGATATGATGTTATATAGGCTTTTAGTTAAATATTTATTAACATTAGATATGGCATCTTCACTTTGAATGTAGGATACCGGGCAGTTTTTTTCAGGTTTCATACAGTTTTGCAGGCCCAGAGAAACTCATGGGCCCTCAGCATTTTATCCATAGTTCTAGGCAGGGCATTGCCTATATTGATGTGTGGAGTGAGGCTTTAAAGGAAATGAGGTATCAAAAGCTATAACTAATCCCTCCTGGGTTGAGCAGAGTCTGTGTGGAAGAATGGCTGTCGTACCTGCATTATCTTTTGTTTTGTTTTGTTTTTGAGATGGAGTCTTGCTCTGTCACCAGGCTGGAGTGCAGTTGCAGTGCAACTTGGCTCACTGCAACCTCTGCCTCCCGGGTACAAGTGATTCTCCTGCCTTAGCCTCCCGAGTAGCTGGGACTACAGGCATGCGCCACCATCCCTGGCTAATTATTTGTATTTTTAATACAGATAGATTTTCACCATGTTGGCCAGGCTGGTCTTGAACTTCTGACCTTGTGATCCACCCACTTTGGCCTCCCAAGAGGTTGGGATTACAGGTGTGAGCCACCACGCCTGGCCTGCACTATCATATTTGACCCTCATGATAACCCTATGAAAGCACAATGTTATGATCCCTTATTTGATAGAACAGGAAATGGAGGTCACTCAGCTGGGACACCTGTCATTTGAGACTCTGTCTCTGACTACCTGACTTTAATTTGATCTTTTATAAGGTGCTACCTCAGTTCCCATTTATTTGGGGCAATATTCATTTTGGTTTAGGAATCTGGGCAGGTGTATAGCAAGAACTTAGAGCCAAGAGTAAGAACCTAGACAGACTGGTGGGTCAGTCATTTTTAGACCCTAGCCACCGTCAGCCAGGAAGAGGCTTTAATTTCAACTCAGGATTTCTTCTTTGGCACCTGGCTTCTAATAGGCTGCCCATCAAAGTAGGAATCAGCCAGTTCCAGTGGTTTATGCCTGTAATCCCAGCACTTTGTGAGGCTGAGGCAGGAGGATCACTTGGGTCCAGGAAGTTGAGAACAGCCCAGATAACATAGGTAGACCCCATTTCTACAATAATAGAAGAATTAGCTGATTGTGATGGCACATGCCTGTAGTCTAGCTACTCAGGAGGCTGAGGTTGAAGGATCACTTGAGCACGAGAAGTCAAGGCTGCAGTGAGTTGTGATTGTGCCACTGCACTCCAGCCTGGGTGAAACCAGGAGGTGGAGGTTGCAGTGAGCTGAGATCGCACCGTTACACTCCAGCCTGGGTAACAGTGAGACCCTATATCAAAGAAAGAAAAACCGCTGGGCGTGGTGGCTCACACCTGTAATCCCAGCACTTTGGGAGGCTGAGGCAGGTGGATCACCTGAGGTCAGGAGTTTGAGACCAGCTTGGCCAACATGATGAAATCCTGTCTCTACTAAAAATAGAAAAAATTAGCTGGGCATGGTGGCAGGTGCCTGTATTCCCAGCTGCTCCGGAGGCCGAGGCAGGAGAATTGCTTGAACAGCCTAGGCAATAAAAGCAAAACTCTATCTTGAAAAAAAGAAAGAAAAACCAAAAACACCCAAAAACAAACAAAATAAAGTGGGAACCACTCCTGGAGCCACTAGGTGAGATGTCGAAGAATACCCTTGGCTGCAAAGGGATGGAAAGAATGGTATCCAGGGGAGGACTGTGACATTATGTGAATAGTCCCCAGCCTAGGAACCATGCGAAGGTGGCTGCCTCTTTAGAGGCTCAGTGGTGGAAACTCTCTCCAGGGAGGCTCAGCCTCCGTCAAGGATTGTCCCTAATCTTTGTGGGCATGTGGTGGAATATTAATTCCTTCCTTTTTTTCTTTTGTTTGAGCCCGAATGATGTGAGTTCACATATGCAGGTACTCAGGAGTGTACATGCCAGGTGTAGGATTGCCAAAGCAAGATTAAATACAGCAACAGGAGGTAGAGAAATACCTCCTCTGTTTCTTGCCCTTCCCTGAGATATATAGGCCTGTTCTCTGGTTCCATCAGCCTCTCTCTGGGCACCTGGAAGGTGCTTATTTTCATGGCTAGGCCATGAGGGCAAATGTAAAGGCAACTGTTCCGTGTGTCTGAGCACAGCGAGCGGCTTGCTGCTTCATCTATCTGAGTGTTGTGATGGGAATCCATGCATTTGTAGCAATACTGCCTTCAGCTTGGAAAACTGTTTAGGAAGAGGGTTGGTGGTTGAAAGAAGAAGGGAGGAGGGGAATCTTGCTAGTGTGAATGAGGCCAGGATAGGTTTTCGTCAGGACTCAATGACTTTTAAAAGTGTTTTTGAGCTGGGTGTAGTGGCTCATGCTTGTAATCCCAACACTTTGGGATGATGAGATGGGAGGATTGCTTGAGCCTGGGAGTTTGAGACCAGCCTGGGCAACATAACAAGACCCTGTTTCTGCAAAAAAATTTTTTTTAATTAGCCAGGCATGGTGGCATTAAAAAAAATTAGCCAGGAGGCGGAGGCTGGAGGATCACTTGAACCCAGGAGTTGGAGGCTGCAGTGAGCTGTGATTGTATCATTGTACTCCAGCCTGGGTGACAGAGTGAGACCCTATCTCTAAATAAATAAGTAAATAACACATCTTCTTTGTAAAGATAAACAGACATCAAGATAATGGTTATCTCTGATGAGTGGGAATTCTATCAGGGAGGGGCACACAGGGCTTCTAAGAAGTAGGATTGATAATGCTTATTTCTTAATCTGGATGATGAGTACAGGGTTTTCATTTATTATTTTTAAAAAATGTAGACATCTGTTTAATATACTCTTTTGTATGAGAAATTTCACAATAAGAAATTTTCAATATCTTAAGAAACATATTCATGTTTCTTTTATTTCTTATTTGATTTAGGTGAGCATAGCTACCCCAAAGCAGAAACCCAAAACTCCATTTTGCTTTGGTAAGTACGAAGCCAGGGGATGGGCTCTTTTAATATTGATATGGCAACTTCCTCTTTTGTGTGGAGACAGTCCTGTGATCACATGTGACTATACCCTGTGCGTATGAGTGACTTAAATCACAATGACGGTCCTGGGTGTCAAGTGATATTTTTTCCCTGGTCTTGCTGCAAAGGTTGTTAATAATGTAAGGGCAGAGGTCCAGGGACTAGTAACATTTCTGTTTTCTTTCTCTCTCTCTTTTTTTTTTGTTTTAGTTTTGTTTTTTAAATGGACAAATAATAATTGTTCATATTCATGGGGTATGTAATGTGTACCCCATAATATGTACAGTAATTAGCATATCTGTATTAGTCTGTTCTTGAGCTGCTATAAAGAAATACCTGAGACTGAGTAATTTAAAAACAGAAGAGGTTTGGCCAGGCACGGTGGCTCACACCTGTAATCCCAGCACTTTGGGAGGCCGAGGCAGGTGGATCACCTGAGGTCAGGAGTTTGAGACCAGCCTGGCCAATATAGTGAAACTCCTTCTCTACTAAAAATACAAAAAAAAAAAAAAATAGCTGGGCATGGTGGCAGGCACCTGTAATCCCAGCTACTTGGGAGGCTGAGGCAGGAGAATCTCTTGAACCCAGGAGGCGGAGGTTTCAGTGAGCTGAGATTGCGCCATTGCACTCTAGCCTGGGCAGCAAGAGTGAAACTCTATCTCAAAAAAAAAAAAAAGAGTTTTAATTGGCTCACTGTTCTGCATGATCTTTAGGCTCTCTAGGGCCAGAGGAGAAGCAAGAAAGAGAGTGGGAGGTGCTACACACATTTAAACAACCAGATTCCACAAGAACTCACTATCATGAGATGACAGCATGGGGGATGGTGTTAAAGCATGAAACCCGCCCCCATAATCCACCGTGATCCAATTACCTCCCACCAGGCCTCACTTCCAACATCTAGGATGACAATTGAACATGAGATTTGGGTGAGGACACAGATCCAAACATATCAGTATCTATCATCTCGAACACGTTTTTTCTTTTAATAATTGTCCACATGCATTTCAGTTTTCTCAGTGCCACAGGGCAGGTGCAAAGTGTCCACTAGAAGTTTCTACAAATCCTTATTTTAGAGCTGAGAAATGGTGTGCTCAGAAAAGATGGAGGACTCAGAAGGGAGGTGGAAGGCAGTGCCAGGAAGGGGATATGAGAAAGCAAGGAGTGTTCTGTTGAGGGTCTCAGTTGTCCAGAGTGATTTGTTGGGGGATGGTGTAGGAAGCAGAGTCACTGTCCATGGGTGCCTCAAGTCAGTGAATTCAGTGAATCCATCATCAAATAGTTACTTGGCTCCTACTGTGTTCTCAGAACTGTGCTAAGTGCTATGAGCAAATGCTAACAAATAGTTTCTCTTGCCTCTCTGGGGTGGTTCTGAATGTAAGCTTCACAAAGGCAGGGATATTATTCTGCCTTATCACTGTGGTATCTTCAGCATTTAAGATGGTTCCTAGCACATAGTAGTTGCTCAGTAAATATTTGTCAGATGAATGAATAGATAAATTCTGCATCTACCCCATGAGGCTCACCTGCTCATCTACCCCATATGGCCTGGTTGGGGTTGGGAAAATATGCTGGGAGAATAAAATATTCCCTTGAGCTGTTCTTTGTCTCCACTTCAGATTGGTTCAAACATCTTTGGTATTCTCATTCTTCTAATTCTTGCAAATTTCATAGCTAAGCTCAGAAATGAGTCTCAAGTTTTGTGGTTATCATCTAAAAAATATATATGTAATAATAATAAACATGGAAGTAAATTGTTGACTTACTGGAATGCTCAGAGGGAAGAACGGGTTTAGAGTGAGGCCAAGGTCATAGATTTGATCTCAGGAAAGCTTTGTCATATTTCCCAGCCACAAACAAGCCTCCCAGTCCAGACCAGTTGTGCCAGTGGAGACCAAGCACGAGTCCAAAATTCTGTATATACCATCTTGACAGTAAATGTATTAGCAGCGCCAGAATGTGGTTTAGTGTATCTTGTTGACGGCAGAGGAGCAGCCTCATCACTGCAGAGCAGCACACTGAGGCTGCTGTTGACATCATCAGGTGTTGTTTCTGTGGCCGATGGGATGCTTTTAAAGGTGGGAAAGAGAGTGAGCAGGTATGGCCTGGGGCTTCCTAAGTATCCAGACAAGTGACTTAAGATCATGGGAGATTTATTAATCTGCTTTGTGGAGTTCACCCATCTTGCTCCCTCCAACACCTTAGCTTTGTGGAGACTTGTGTTGCTTGTATTCTGACCCAGGAATGTCTTCCCTTCTTTTCCGTGGCTTTTGTAGTTATCAATGCCCTGTCTCAGAGATATTTCCTTCAAGCCAATGACCAGAAAGATCTGAAGGACTGGGTCGAAGCCTTGAACCAAGCCAGCAAGATCACCGTAAGTTTTGTGTTTTCTGTTTTCTGGGGTAGTAAAAGTGCCTCTTCCCAGGATATGGCCTGGTTGGGGTTGGGAAAAACTGAGATGGCAGCAGGGACTTTCCCAGAAGCCCGGTCTGTACCTAGTTCTCTCCCACGTCTTCTTGTTCCTTGGCTGACCAACCACAAGTTGAACTGAGAGTCTAGGTTTGAATCAAGTTCAAGGGGAAGTTCATGGAGCATCCCCTTTGTGCTTCCAGGGAGGGCTCCCGGTCAGTCCTGTTTCTCTGGTGATTGTGGGATGCTGATTCGGAATGTGGTAGGATTGGAAAATAGATTGCTGACTATGAAAAGTCAAGTAAAGGGAAAAGCATATGGGGAAGGAAGTCAGAACTTTTTCCCAGCTTGGGGGATACTCTTCTTATTTTCAGAGGCTGCCTGCAAGTTCAGTGCAAGCCGCCTGCCTCCCTGTCCTGGAAAAGCCTTCTGCTTAAAAGCTTCACAGAGCTGCTTCATGGACTACCCTATGAGTATGCTCTTTTCCCTTGAGCTGGCTAATGAAGACTTCCTTTCTTTTTCCTAAGCAATACAGAAAAAGAAAGGAAGAAGGGTAAGAAGGAAGGAGAGTAAAAACTATATGTTTTGGAAAAAAAACAGACTTGTAATCAATAAGATGGGCAGACTCCTGGCTTATATAGACCATGGTTTATATGCTGAAAAGTTTGTTTCTGTATCATACAGTCAGAAATGCCTACGTTTGAGGG
This sequence comes from Callithrix jacchus, assembly GCF_049354715.1. Classification (NCBI taxonomy): domain Eukaryota; kingdom Metazoa; phylum Chordata; class Mammalia; order Primates; family Cebidae; genus Callithrix; species Callithrix jacchus. The sequence continues at coordinate 39,783,145 of NC_133514.1, forward strand.
GCTTTCAGTAATAACTACTACGTGCAGTGGCAAATTATCCTCCCAGATATCTCAGGGTTCCTGTGAATATCTGTATAGAAGAAATGTGTACACCTGTCTAGTATTGCTAGACCCAACTGGAATATAACTGAGTCCTATAAGCAGTTTTGATGATTAGCTTCTTATTCTGATAAACCTTGGTAAACCCGTGAAAAGACAGAGTGATGAAAAGAGAGAGGATGGATGGCTGGGTGCAGTGGCTCACACCTGTAATCCTAGCATTTTGGAGGCCAAGGTGGGTGGTTCGCCTGAGGTCAGGAGTTTGAGACCAGCCTGGCCAACATGGTGAAACCATGTCTCTACTAAAAATAAAAACTTAGCCAGGCGTGATGGCACACACTTGTAGTTCCAGCTACTTGGGAGGCTGAGGCAGGAGAATTGCTTGAACCTGGGAGACAGAGGTTGCAGTGAGCTGAGATTGTACCACTGCACTCCAGCCAGGATGACAGAGTGAGACTTAGTCTAAAAAAAAAAAAAAAAAAAAAATCAAGCACAGCTTTCCCTCGTGGTTGGATTCTTCTCTTTCTTCTTGTGGGCTAGTCTGCCCAGCGGAGGAAAGGAGAGCATTTATTTTACATCGCAGATGAGGTCTCTGTGCCTCTCCCTCATCAGAGGATGCCCCACAGATGGGTAAAACAAGGCCTCTGGAATATGGACAGACCAAAAAAACACCTTGTTTTCACGCTATGTAGCTTAGTTATGGTTGAATTTGTCTTCCACCAGCTGATTAAGAGTCTCAGGAAGTTGGCTGGGCGTGGTGGCTCACACTTGTAATTCCAGCTCTTTGGGAGGCCAGGGTGGGAAGATCACTTGAGCCCAGGAGTTCAAGACCAGCCTGGGCAACATAGAGGAGACCCCATTTCTACAAAAATAAAATAAAGCAGTGGCTCACACCTGTAATCCCAGTACTTTGGGAGGCTGAAGTGGGTGGATCACTTCAGGTCAGGAGCTCGAGACCAGTCTGGCCAACGTGGTGAAATCTCCTGTCTCTGCTAATAATACAAAAAAAAAAAAAAAAAAAAAAAAAAAATTAGCTGGGTGTGGTGGCACATGCCTGTAGTCCCAGCTACTCAGGAGGCTGAGGCAGGAGGATCACTTGAGCCCAGGAGTTTGAGGCTGTGGGGAGTTATGATTGCACCACTGTACTTCAGCCTGGGCAACAGAGTGAAACCCTATCTCTTACCAAAGTCTCAGGAAGCAGAAGCAGCTTTGGAAAGGGTCTGCCTGTTGATCTGAAGCAGTGCATGACACAGGAGCATAAGCAGTGACAGATAGGGGTCTTCGGGATTTTGAGAGGAAATGCAGCAGCCAAGCTCTGTGCCTCCTTTTCTGGCCACTGGGAACTCTAAAAAGTTACTTCCCTCCTTCTTTGCTGGGTTTCGGGAATTCATCTGGGCCATTTAGGGGAAATTTCTACAGTTCCATGGTGATTTTGTCACTAAATACCCCCGCAAAAATCAACATCCCTAAAAATGTGGTTACATAATAACAAAACTCACAGAAAATTAGAGAGGGTAGCTTAGGTAGGTGGTGACATGCAGCAACAAGGAGTCAGGCAGTCCTGGGGCCAAATCACTTAATTTTAATGAGCTTGGGTTGACCTCATAAAGTGGAGAAAATCATGCCTAGCTGATAAGATTAGAGATAACACAGCAAAGAGGCTTATCAGTGCACTGCCTGACACTGAATGGAGGCCTGGAGAAACTGTAACTGCTGGCATCTCTCAGCCAGAAGGAAAATAGAGGTGGAATTTCTGGCCTGATTTGGGGAAGTAGGGAGGGGGCAGAGGACATCCTTGTCTATGTAAACCGAGTGCGCAGTCCAGGAAGAGAAGGTCTCATCTTCTTTGTGGGGGCCCAGCATAATCAGGGTGCGTTTTGAACAGACACCAAATGACAGGGCTCTCATGTAGCTCCAAGCTCTTGAAAGGGTCTGGATCCGTAGGCCTGTCTGACTCTGAAAGCTCTAGAAGAAGTGGGAGAGGACTTTAGCTTTTCTCATGAAATCCCAGTGACGTCCTGGCAGATAGACACAGAGTATTGCATTCTCCTGAAGGTGGGCACTGTGATGCCGGGACTCCAGTGGAAAGTCAGGGTTGAGTAGACGTTCAGCTGTTTTTTGTTTTGTTTTGTTTTTGCTTTTTTTGCAATGAAGTCTCACTCCGTCGCCCACTCTGGAGTGCAATTGTGCTGGAGTGTGATCTCGGCTCACTGCAACCTCCGCCTCCCAGGTTCAAGTGATTCTCCTGCCCCAGCCTCCCAAGTAGCTGGGACTACAGGCAGCTGCCACTACGCCCAGCTAATTTTTGTATTTTTAGTAGAGATGGGGTTTCACCATGTTGGTCAGGTTGGTCTTGAACTCCTGATCTCAGGTGATCTGCCAGCCTAGGCTTCCCAAAGTGCTGGGATGACAGGCGTGAGCCACCACACCCGGCCAACATTCAGCTGTTAATCCTGGCTTTGGGCAAATGACTCCACTGTTCTGGGCCTCTTTTTTTTTTCTTTCTTTCTTATGAATGTAAGATTTCCTCAGCGTTTGCAGACTCTAGTATAAATGAGTGAAGTGGGCAAGGAGGAAGAAATGTGGCAACAGGAATGAGGATAAGTGCCCTCTGACCCCTGGCCTCTCCTGTTTTGCTGGGGAGAATAGTAGGGACTGTGCAAACATGGAGTTTACGTTCTGTCTAAGACAGAACTGCTACATAGCCGATATTCTGGATTTTTCTGTGAAATATCTCAAAATTTAGATGCAGATTGAAAACAACACTGTGTGAGACTAACCAAACATTGTTCGGGCAAAGTCAGTCGGTGGGCCACCAATTTGCAACCTCTGGCCTGCGATTTCCAACTAACCATACAAATTCTATGATGATTTCATCAGCTATGGTACCATACCTCTGTGAAGGAAGAATAAAGATAACTCATTCTTCTTTTTTTGAATGTTGTGCCCAGGCTGGAGTGCAGTGGTGCAATCTCAGCTCACTGCAACCACCTCCCGGGTTCAACCTCCCAAGCAGCTAGGACTACAGGCATGCACCATGGTGTCCGGCTAATTTTTTTTTTTTTGTATTTTCAGTAGAGACGGGGTTTCGCTGTGTTGGCCAAGCTGGTCTCAAACTCCTGACCTCAGGTGATCTGCCCACCTTGGCCTCCTTGGTGCTGGGATTTTACAGGCTTGAGCCACCGTGCCTGGCCGATAACTCATTCTTCTAAAAGGGCTCTGTGTATAATTATTATTGCCACCTGGGATCCCTTAATTAAAATATTTTGTAATATGTTTTTCTTTTTAGTTGTGTTTCTAAAGTGCTTAGTATACTCTATCATTTGGTAACCACAACAATGCTTACAATAAATATTATTATTCTTATCATTTTATGCATGAGATGGTTTAGGCCTAGAGAGGTTTGATGATTTGCCGAAGGTCGCTCAGGTGGTTTGTGAGAGGTCAAACGTTGTACCACACGCCTTCTGGCTCCAGACTTCACAGACCCCTTGTTCTGTCCCTTCATAGGCGTGGATTTTACCGGTTCCATCTGCCCAGAATGGCTTCCCCCAGCTTCGGGTTCCCAGTTTCATTCATTCATTTATTATTTTTTGAGACAGGGTCTCTGTCGCCCAGCCTGGAGTACAGTGGTGTGATTATGTTTCACTGCAGCCTCCAACTCCTGGGCTCAAGAGATTGTCCCACCTCCGCCTCTTGAGCAGCTATGTGCTACCACGCCTGGCTAATTTTTTTCGTTTTTGGTAGAGACAGGATCTCACTATGTTCGCCAGGCTGGTCTTGAACTCCTGGGCTCAAGTGACCCTCTTGTCTTGGCCTCCCAGTGTGCTGGGATTACAGGTGTGAGGCCTCAGACCTGGCCCCAGGCTTCTGTTTAGCCTCCAGGTTGCCGTTTGAGCGTCTCCCTGCTTCCTTCTCTGGACACCTCCCTGCCCACTCTGTTTCCAGAAGGTCCCTGCTGTGTGCTGCCTCAGCTCCCGTGATCTTTTTGGTGCCACTCACCACCATTTATAATCAGTGTGTTTGTTTTACATATTTTTTTGGTTATTCTCCCTACTAGCATGTAAGTGTCATGAGGGTGGGGATCCATGTGTGTTTCACTTGACACTTGATCTTTGGTTTCTAGCCAGGGAAGGGCTGGCTTATAGTAGGTCCTCAAGAAATCCCTGGAGTCGGTTTGTATCTGTGTGTGGGGAGGGCACTGCTGGCTGAGCCGCTCACATTTGGATTTGGACTGTGGAAGGCCTGGGGAGGACACGGATGTCTGACTATAATTGATTGGCACATTAGCTTTTCTCTCGGCACCCCCATTCTGCTTTGGGCTCCCCACGTTTCCTAAACCTTCTGTTCCCCAGTGACTGTTGCTGCCGCTTTCCCCAGGTACCCAAAGGTGGGGGCCTGCCTGTGACCACGGAAGTTCTCAAGAGCTTAGCAGCTCCTCCAGCCCTGGAGAAGAAGCCACAGGTGGCCTACAAGACAGAGATCATTGGAGGGGTGGTGGTCCACACACCCATCAGCCAGGTGAGGGGCCTGACTGGGGATGCAGTAGGAGTCGGGGTGTAGAAGTGTCCATGGTGTGCCCATGATGTGCTCACAGCACTGTACTGGGGAAGGGAGGGTGGGAGTGGGGGAGCTGGTGCCAGTAGAGCCATCAGGAAAGTACAGGGCACGTTACATCCCCATTCATGGCTGTTAGTGATGGCAGTGCAGAAGTGGAGGCCACTGCATCTTTTTTTTTTGAGGTGGTGTCTCTCTCTATTGCCCAGGCTGGAGTGCAATGGCGTGATCTTGGCTGACTTACAACCTCCACCTCCTGGGTTCAAGAGATTCTCCTGCCTCAGCCCCCTGAGTAGCTGGAATTACAGGCATGTGCCACCACACCTGGCTAATTTTTGTATTTTTAGTAGAGGTGGTGTTTCACCATGTTGTCCAGGCTGGGCTTGAACTCCTGACCTCAGGTGATCCACTCGCCTTGGCCTCCCAAAGAGCTGGAATTACAGGCATGAGCCACCATGCCCAGCTGCCACTGTATCTTGAAGCCATGTGGCCCGTGTACAGGAGACACAGGAGATGAGCTCTTGTGAAACCCACAGGAAATGGGACAGAGGAAGGTGACGAGGCCGGAAACCAGCCCAGTGTCCCTCCTGGTTCGCATTCTCTATACTTCTGTTTCTCCTGGGTCGGCCCAACCTCCCTGACGCTGGCTCTGTGAAAGTACCCAGTTGAGTGCATGACAGAGCAAAAGAAAGGTTTATTTTCCTGTTTAAATTATTTTATTTAGTTAATTTGTTTTTTGAGACGGGTCTCACTCTGCTGCCCTGGCTGACGTGCAAATACACATAATCATGGCTCAGTGTAGCCTCTGTTTCCTAGGCTCAGGCAATCCTCCCACCTCAGCCTTCCCAGGCTCAAGTGGGACCATAGGCAGGTGCCACCATGCCTGGCTAGTTTTTTGTATTTTTTGATGGAAATAGGGTTTTGCCATGTTCTTATTTAATTTTTTTTAGAGACAGAGTCTTGCTCTGTCACCCAGACTGAAGTGCAGTGGTATAAGCATGGTTCACTGCAACCTCCAACTCCTGGGCTCAAGCCATCCTCCCACCTCTGCTTCCTAAGTAGCTGGGACTACATGCCTGGCTTTAAAAATTTTAAATTTTAATATCAAAATTAAAAAAAATTTAAAACAATTTTTAATTTTTTTGTAGAGACTGGTTCTCACTGTGTTGCCCAGACTGGTTTCAAACTCCTGGGCTCCAGTAATCCTCCTGCCTTGGCCTCCCAAAGTGTTGGGATGACAGGCATGAGCCACTGTGCCTACCATTTATTTCTTCTTTGACTTCGGGCAAAGAGGCGAGAGATTCTTCAGGTAGAGGGAGGTGGGTGGGGATGCGGCTGCATAGAGGGAGGGAGGTGCTGATCCTGACCCTGTTTCCTTGCAGAACGGTGGGGACGGGCAGGAAGGGAGTGAGCCTGGGTCCCATGCCATCCTTCGAAGGTCTCAGAGTTACATCCCCACATCAGGCTGCCGTGCTTCCACCGGGCCTCCCCTCATTAAGAGTGGTTACTGCGTGAAGCAAGGGAACGTGGTGAGTGTCAGCACAGGGGCTGGAATGGGATTCTTGTGACTCCTCAGAGTTAGTGGCTGTAGACATAGCAGAGGGGAGAGGAGATTGACAGGAGTTGCCTCAGTCTCCATCGAGCCTCTACCTTCAAGGATGAGATTTTGGGACTGACCATTGGCCCCCACCTGTCAGAGGTATTGCCCCTGATATGAAGAAACCCTTGTCCCTGATGAACATGGGAGCCAGATTTCCATGGGGCAGGGTCCCTGGGAGCTTAGCATTAGAACACCCTCCACAATGCTGGGGACCTCTTGCTAAGGTTACGTCCTTTATTTTTTTATTGCAGCGGAAGAGCTGGAAACGTCGCTTCTTTGCACTTGATGACTTTACCATCTGCTACTTCAAGTGTGAACAGGTTTGTAGTAGCTTTGCTGTCCTTCTGAGAGGTCATGGAAACTAACAGGTGCACAGATGCACACTCACAGGAGAGCGTGCATGAGGGGAGATGTGGGCATAGAGAGATTTCAAAGGCGCCTCTGTCTTATCTCCATCCACTCTGTGCACACATCTTGACAGTGACAGTAAAGTGTCCTCTGCAGTGAGCTGTGGAGTGGCTAGAGTCACAGCAACACAGCATCTTCTTAGATTTTTTTTCTTGTTTCTTGTTTTTGGAGAGAGGGTCTGTCACCCAGGCTGGAGCACAGTGGTGCCATCATGACTCACCGCAGCCTTGACCTCCCAGGCTCAAGCGATCCTGTCACCTCAGCCTCTGAAGTAGCTGGGATAACAGGCGTGTGCCACCACACCCAGCTAATTTTAATTTCTTTTATTTTTTTGTAGAGACAGGGTTTCACTATGTTGCCCAGGCTGATATTGAACTCCTGGCCTCAAGCAGTCCTCCTGCCTTGGCCTCCCAAAGTCCTGGTATTACAGGCATGAGCCACACTGCCCAGCCAGATTTTTTTTTGTCTTGCTGATTATTTTGAGACCAGGTTGTTTGTCAACCTGATTTGAGCTGACCATCTCTTAGAAAGCGGTGTTGATCAGCTGGTCTGGGTCATGATATGACACAGACAGCCTCACTTACCTGTCTCTCTGTTCTTTCCACCAGGATCGAGAACCACTGCGTACTATATTTCTTAAGGATGTTCTCAAGACCCATGAATGTCTGGTCAAGTCTGGGTAATTGTGTCTGCTTTATCTCTTCTGATCCAAACCTCCATTTGTCCTCTTAAATCTCTCTTTACTACCCTTTAGAGACTCTATGCCAGAGTTATCTTCTTCAAGGAGCCAGGTACAGGAGCCTAACTAGCACCTTGTAGCTGACTCAGTGCATCCAAGCCAACGCAGGGAGGAGACCGCCCTGGGCACACTTGCCCTCTTCCCATACCTTACTCTGGCTCCCAAGCAGACAGGCCTGTGTAATAGATTTTGGTGGCCAAAAAGAAAGGATATAGAAACAAAGAGTGGGGCTCCGATGCTTCTCAGATATTAGGATTAGATGCTCGACTCAGGCTCAGAGGAGAGCCATGCCTCTAGGTCACTAACCTCAGTGCTTCTGGTCATATCACTGTACTAGTGCCTCTTCCCTGACCTTCTTATGCCTTTTCTCCTCCTTTTGACCCTAATGTCCCATTAACACAAGGGTGATTCATAACATCTCTGTGTTACTCCCACTGGGAAGGAAGAACAGGTCTTTTTTTTGTGTTTTTTTTTTTTTTTGGAGACGGAGTTTCGCAGTTGTTACCCAGACTGGAGTGCAATGGCATGATCTTGGCTCACTGCAACCTCCGCCTCCTGGGTTCAAGCAATTCTCCTGCCTCAGCCTCCCGAGTAGCTGGGACTACAGGCGTGCACCACCATGCCCAGCTAATTTTTGTATTTTTAGTAGAGACGGGGTTTCACCATGTTGACCAGGATGATCTCAATCTCTTGACCTCATGATCCACCCTCCTCGGCCTCCCAGAGTGCTGGGCTTATAGGCGTGAACCACCTCACCCAGCCAGAACAGGTGTTTTAAAGATATTCCTCTGTCCGCTAGGAAATGGTTACCTTCCAAGTGTCACATTGCATAGGATGAGTTTGGGACTTGGCAAGGGATCGTCCAGATCCAACACCTAATACAGATGCCTATAGAACTAAAATTTAGGCCGGACGTGGTGGCTCACTCCTGTAATCCCAGCACTTTGGGAAGCCGAGGCGGGCAGATCATGAAGTCAGGAGATCGAGTCTAGCCTGGCCAATGTGGTGAAACCCCAACTCTACTAAAAATACAAAAATTAGCTAGGTGTGGTGGGTGTGTGCCTGTAATCTCAGCTACTCTCGAGGATGAGGCAGGAGAATCGCTTGAACCTGGGAGGCGGTGGTTGCAGTTAGCCGAGATCATGCCACTGCACTCCAGTCTGGGTATCAGAGTGAAACTCTGTCTCAAACAAACAAACACGCAAACAAACAAAAAAACCCCAAATTTTAGAGACCCCAAGGGTATCAAGGCATCCAGAAACCCTCTTCCTGGCCATCAATCTGCAGTCTTTAGAGACTGCGTGTTTATGTTTCTCTGTCTCAGGGCTTGTGCCTGCAGACATCAGGAAAACTGTTCACAGCAGGCCGACTCTTCTCCCATGAAGGCATGAACAGTCTTGCATGAAAACAACATGCTGTGTGACCCAGGGAGGAAGGGACAGAAGCACCCTCCTGAGTCTGGCAGTTGCAGAGTACAGCAGATGGAGGGGAGGGTTCCCAGTGACAATTTGTAATTCATGAAAGTAGCTATAGATGGAAATTCCGTAAGTGTGGCTCCAGAAGTAGGCAGAGGAAAGATTGGGCATGGTGGGAGCCTTGATTGTACTGGACCCTGGAGGGCCCTTGCAGATGTGAGACCACCTGGGCACACTGGAGAAGCTTAGAGAACCATAAGGAACTTACTATTAAATCCTGAGAGTGCCTTGAACTTTCCCTGACTCTAACTCTGCCAGCGTCACACTGAACTGAGTTAAAGAAGTCAGGGACTAGCAGGGAAGGAAGGTCCTTAGGGCTCGGGGGCTTCCAGGTCTGTTAGACTGCTTGGCCTCCCTGGAACCCAGTCCTGGGGTTTAGGACATCTTGATAATCACTGAATATTTGTTCAAGTGAATTGAGTTGCAAGGCACCGTGTAGCCTTGTGTCATTTTAAAAAAATACGTATCTTTTTAGGCCAGGCACGATGGCTTAGACCTGTAATCCACTCCCAGCACTTTGGGAGGCTGAGGTGGGTAGATCACCTGAGGCCAGGAGTTCAAGACAAGCCTGGCCAACATGGCGAAACCCTGTCTCTATTAAAAATACAAAAAATTAGCAATGTGTGGTGGCGGACACCTGAAATCACAGCTACTTGGGAGGCTGTGGCAGGAGAATCGCTTGAACCCCAGAGGCAGGGGTTGCAGTGAGCTGAGATTGTGACATTGCACTCCAGCCTGGGCAATAAGAGCAAAACTTCATCTAAATTTTTAATTTTTTTTTTTTAGATTTTTAATTTTTTAAAATTTCAGTAGTTTTTGGGGAACAGGTGTTGTTTGGTTGCATGGAAAAGTTCTTCAGTGCTGATTTCTGAGGTTGTGGTGCACCCGTCTGCAGCAGTGTCCACGGAGTCCGATGCGTAGCTTCACCCCCCTCACGCCCTTCCCACCCTGAGAAGTGGATGTGAAAGGCGTGGGGATTTCCCACCTGCTTTTCTTTCACCTCCTCAGTAGTTGTTTATGTGACTTTACTGGCTAAGCATGAATAGAATTTGAAAGGTTAAGACATTTTAGCCAGAAAGAGACTTTTTTACTTTTTGTGACAGAGTTTCACGCTTGTTGCCCAGGCTGGAGTGCAATGGCGGGATCTCCGCTCACTGCAACCTCTGCCTCCCAGGGTCAAGCGATTCTCCTACCTCAGCCTCCCAAGCAGCTGGGATTGCAGGCATGTGCCACCATGCCTGGCTAATTTTGTATTTTTAGTAGAGACAGGGTTTCTCCATGTTGGTCAGGCTGGTCTCAAACTCCCAACCTCAGATGATGCATCTGCCTCGGCCTCCCAAAATGCTGGGATTACTGACGTGAGCTGCCGTGCCTGGCGAAAGAGCCATTTTTTATTCAGAAACACAGAAAGTAATTATAGTTGGTGAAATGTGCTTCAAGTGACTATTCTGTGACATACATTATGCCAGATGCCTTCTGTACTTTATAACTAACTGGTCTTTGTAGTGACCAGCCCGATAAAGGGGGTCCTCTCATGTATCTCTGTTTTACACTTGGCGTCACAAAGGCTTCCTAAGTTTTTACAACATTCTCAAAAGTCTCTTCCCTACATTAGTCAGGATTTGCCCCAGGTCTGTCTGGCCCCTGTCCTGTTGTTCTTCCTCTTGGGTCTCTGGTCTCATGCACTCCTTTGCCCAGGCACCCGTGGCACTGGCCGAGCCCCTGCTATTTACTTGCAGGCTTTCTCATTCATGAAGCCAACTCCACCTGTGATCAGTCCTTTGCAACTCTTGGCATACAACACACAATCGAACATCCGGTGTTACAGTTTTGCTTCCTTTTGTTCTGTTTTTTTGGAGATAGTCTTGCTCTGTCCCCAGACTGCAGTGCAGTTGTTAAATCGCAGTTCATTGCAAACTCTGCCTGCCAGGCTTAGGTGATCCTCCCACCTCAGCCTCCTGAGTGCCTGGGACATAGATGTGTGCCACCACACCCTACTTATTTTTGTATTTTTTTTGTAGAGACGAGGTTTACCGTGTTGCCCAGGCTGGCCTAGAACTCAACTGATCTGCCCGCCTTGGCCTCCCAAAGTGCTGGGATTACAGGCATGAGCCATCATGCCTGGCCCTCATGATCTTTCATTGGGTGGGAATTAGGTCTTTTACTCCTAATATACTCCCTGACGTGTCAGGGGATATACATAAAAGGCATTTAACAGTGGGAAATAACTTGGGCTGCTCTGAGGTTTGACACTGAGCATCAGCTACTTCCTGCCCTCTTCCTTGCAGAAGTCAGGGTTTCTTTTCCAAAACCCATGCCCAGTAGTGTTCCCTAAAGAAGTGTCCTAAAGTCATCCTCTTTCCCTTTGCTTTCCCCGTCTTTAAGCTCTTCGTCTCCTGGGCCCTACACAGTGAGGCAAGGAGCAGGAGCTGAGTGAAGCTGATGGAGCTGCTACATGGGTGAAGGAGACAGTTTAGGGAATGGAGAGTTGGCTTCCTTAGGAGAGGCCAATGGCAGTGGAGTAATTAAAAGCCAAGGCTCACTGGGTGCAGTGGCTCGTGCCTATAATCCCAGCACTTTGGGAAGCTGAGGCAGGCAGATTGCTTGAGCTCAGGAGTTCAAGACTAGCCTGGGCAACATGGGAAAACCCTGTCTCTACAACAAATACAAAAATTAGCCAGAAGTGGTGGCATGTGCCTGTAGTCCCAGTGAGCCATGGTTACACCACTGGACTCCAGTCTGGGCAACAGAGCCAGACCTTGTCTCAAAAAAACAAAGAAATAAAGCAGAGACTCTGGAGTCAGACCTGGGTTCCAAATACCCAGCAACTTGGAGGAGTCATTTTGACTCTGAGTGTGGGTCTGGGTTTCCTTATCTGTAAAATGGGGAAAGTCTGAAGTGCTCCCCGGGACTATTGTGAAGATTAGATGAAATAATCTGCAAAAAAGCCCCTGAAACGGTGCTTCCCACAAAGCACCTCATACACCTTAAGGGAGGGAGGGAGGCAGGCCGGCAGGAAGGAAACTGTAGGAGATGGTGGGTGGGGGGGCGACGGGTTGGATATTAGGCAGGAGGTTTTGGAGGGAAAAGAGCTTGTTAGAACTGCTGCTGGGAGAAGGGGCTGGGGAGGGTCCATCTGGATGGAAGAGCCTCCTGAGACCCTCTAGGAAATGAGGAAACCTCTGGAGTGTTGATTTCAAGGCAGGAGCTTGAGGAAGAAAGGCTGGGAACAACCCCTGCCATGCAACTTCCATTTTTATGGTCGAGGGCACTGGAGTCTTAACTTCGGACATATTGATCCTCCATGTGTATGCCAGCTGCCGTAATGTTCTTTCTCTTTCTCCGTCTAGTGATCTCTTAATGCGGGACAACCTGTTTGAAATAATAACAAGCTCCAGGACCTTCTACGTGCAGGTAAAATGCTCACTTCCAAAAGACTCCGGCATTCTGTTTCTGTGAATGGTGCATTCATCGGCCCTGTCCTTTCCTTTGCTTTCTCTTCTCATTTGCTTGAAGTTTCTAGGCAGTAAATTTAGCCTTTGAGAGTCAGTCTGAGTCCCATTTCATCCAAAACAGGATGTTTGCCAAAAGCTTCCCAACCATAAAATAATGAAAGCAGGTTGAGCCGCTCTACTGGGGAATGTGAGTGTGTACCAGTTGCTCTCAGCTGCTAGGCTCCAGCTAAGCAGAGAAAAGGAGAACTGGTCAGTAATTTCACTTCTCCTTTGGAGGGTATTTATAAGTCTCGTCTGTGTGTGGACATTACTGTGTGCGGAAGGACAAAAGCACAGAGGGCCCTGTGCAGGCACCAGGTGCACAGCCCAGCTGCACAGAGGAAGCCATTGTTCAGGCTCTGACGGTTCACTTATCAGGAGCTTCTCCCTCCACCCGCAGCTCTGGAGTTCTCCCAACTCCTTCTAAAGTCATTGGAGCTAGAAAGGCAGATTTCCAAGCAGGGACTAGACTTTCAGGGCCAAGTCCTCACCCAGCCTGCCTAGCAATACACAGAGAGTGCCTTGATTTGCAGCCTCGTGGTGATGCTGGCCTTAGTATTAAAACTGACACTTAAGGCCGGGCGCGGTGGCTCATGCCTGGAATCCCAGCACTTTGGGAGGCTCAGGTGGGTGGATCACTTGAGGTCAGGAGTTGGAGACTGGCCTGGCCAACATGGTGAAACCCCGTCTCTACTAAAAATACAAAAGAATTAGCTGGATATGGTGGTGTGTACCTGCAATTCCAGCTACTTGGGAGACTGAGGCAGGAAAATCACTTGAACCTGGGAGGCAGAGGTTGCAGTGAACCAAGATTGTGCTACTGTACTCCAGCCTGGGTGACTGGGTGACAGAGTGAGACTCTGTCTCAAAGAAAAGAAAAAGAACAGAAATAAAAACCTGACAAGTAAGCAGGTTGGTTTAAAGGCGGGGCTTCACAACTCAAGCTTTTCAGAGCTCCCACTGTCCTTTCTTCTCTGCTGCGTGTAGTTCCCTGGTAAGCAGCATCCCTTCCCCAAGGGGCTGGTACCCTTTTCCATTGCTTGGGCAGCAGTTCCTGTCACGAGTCCTTCCGCCCGAGCCCGGCAGGCGTTTGAGTCACTTAGTCATCTCAGGGCTGCACCCATTTGGACAAACACATGCCATCCAGGAAGGGACAACGGAGTGGGGCCTGGGGGCTTGGGAGCAAACTGGAGCTGTGGAATGGGCTGCCATGGGCATCAGAGCTACTCATTCACTGGCACCATTACCACTCAGGGACAAGGTTTAACCTGTAGATGCAGTACAAGTTTGTAGTTCTTGCATTCCACAGATACTTGTAGAGTATCCTCAGAGTACTGGGCATTTTGTCTCAGGCTGGGAACACCAGGTTAAACGGAATGAATCTTGAACCCAAGAGAGAGAGCTCATCAAGTCTATAGGTAGTTAAATGGTGGCATGGCGCAGGGGAGGGAGCGTTGGGGGAGATGGACCCACAGGGTAATTGGCAGACAGTGAAATGATTCTGTATGACATGGTAATGGTGGGCGGGTGATGAAGAACTTCACAGCACAAGGACTTGACCTAATGTATGAAAATTGAGAAAAAAATTTAGGAAGTCAAGTCATGTTCCAAAGATACTACATCATCTACATGTCACATTCTGCATTTCCCAGCAGGAAATGCAGAATGTGACAATAGTCTAAATGTATTACAGGTCCTCCCTGAAGGGGTAGGGGAATACAAAATTTTTAAAATGGTGTGATAAGTGCTACTGCCGTTAGACTGAAGACAGGTTGCCACGTGAATCATAAGCAAGGCGCCTCACCCAGTCTTAGGGAGTCAGGGCAGGGTTCCTGAAGAAAGATACAGCTAAAGTCTGTGGGAGGAAGAGTGGCCCAGGCAAAGGAAGTAACAGGTATTTTTTAAAAGCCTGGTGATGAAAGGAGCATAGGGCACAAAGGAGGGGACAGTTAGGCACGGAGGACCCGCACATGCCTTATTGAAGAGCATGTATTTTATCTTTAGAATTAATGACCTTAGAGGTTAAACAGAGGGCGTGATCTGATCTGCTTTGTCTTTAAAATCTACCACTTGGGCCAAGCATGTTGGATCATGCTTATAATCCCAGCACTTTGGGAGGCCAAGGCAGGCAGATCACGGGCTCAAGAGATCAAGACAAGCCTGGACAACATGGTGAAATCCCATCTCTACTAAAAATACAAAAAATTAGCTGGGTGTGGTGGTGGGTACCTGTTGTCCCAGCTACTTGGGAGGCTGAGGCAGGAGAATCGCTTGAACCTGGGAGGCAGAAGTTGCAGTGAGCCGAGATCACACCATTGCACTCAAGCCTGGCGACAGAGCAAGACTCCGTCTCTAAATAAATAAATAAATATCACTTGGAAGTTATTTAGCTTCCACAGCCTTGTTTTTCTCATCTGTGAAATGGAGATGATTCAACCCCAGTCCTTTTAATGACATGCTGTCAAGGATTGCTGGGCCCCATGCAGTGTGGGATACGGAGGAGAAAGGGCTAAGATAGGACGAGAGAGAACAGTTTGAAGGCTGTTGCTAATAATTTAGCGAGGGATAAAGGAAGTCTGAATGAGGGTAGATGGAGAAAAGTGGAACATTTGATACATATTAAAAAGGTAGATTTTCCAGGACTTGAGAGTGGGTTGGATGAAGGGAGAGAGAATAGGTGAGGAGAATGCCCGGATGTTTGGCCTGAGCCTCAGGGTGGCTCAGGGCAGCAGTCAGTGTGACAGGAGCATGGGAAGAGGAGCTGTTGAGAGGAAACATGAGGTTAGCGTGGGTGATTCAGAATTTGCAGTGCCTGCTGGACATCCAAGGAGACGTGTTGTGAAGACCATTGGATACACACTGCTTGGCACATTGCTGACACTAAATAAATATTTGTTAAGTGAATGAGAGAGTCAGGAGAGAGCTTTGAATTGAAGACAGCAATTTGGGAAACACGAAACCCAACCAAAAGATGTTCCAAAGATATTACATCATCTACATGAGTGTACACACATTTTCCAGAAGATTCTAATCACCCTGTCTTCCATTGCCTTCTGCTCCCTACATTGCTGGGATGATAGAACACTGCCATCACCCTGAATAAATAAATGAGAGAGTGGACAAATCTGTTTACAGCACCTAACTCAAAAACAGTGGAAAGAGAAGATTATAGATAAGAAATCATTTAAAATATGTATCCATTTATTAAAAATAGTAACTACAAAGCTGGGCATGGTGGCATGCACCTGTATTCCCAGCTACTTGGGAGGCTGAGGCAGGAGGATCATTTGAGCCCCAGAGTTTGAGGGTGCAGTCACTACTGCACTCCAGCTTGGGTGACAAATCAAAACCCTTCAAAGACCCTGTCTAAAAAAAATATATAGCAATCACAAACTCATTATATGTTAACCAAACAGATTTTGTAAAAAAAAAAAATTTCTAAAAAATAGCAAGAGTAGTATTGTCTTTACATTTTTGCAAATCTTTAATGGCTGGCATAATAGAAGACAATAGGATTCTCCCATCTGCTTCTGCGTGCTATCTGTGGTCATATGTTATTTTAATTGAAGAATATGGAGAAAATATGGCCTCACACAGATGTGTATTTGGAAAAAAGGAATATTTTAATAGCCTTTTTAGGTAATTGTGGATATTTAATTCTATACCAAAATTTGACAAAGGTTAATTTCTTAATGTTTAGGTGCAATGTGGACTCTAAAGCCATATCAAGAAAGTTTTATACTCTTACATTAAAATCCATCGGTCAGTTTTACACTTTGAATAAATACTTTTTATCCATGCATGGTTTTTAACAGCATGCATTGGTCATTCAGAAAATAGTGGTCTCACCGAGATATGCAGATGTTCAAAATGTTGACACATTTTATTATGTACTATCCAAAAATCACATCATGAAAATATTACCACTAATATCATTAACAGTCTTTGAGTGTAGAATACTGCCAAGCTCATGGAGGCACCCGGAAGTTTTTTGAAATTCTAATTTTTGCTTTGAAAGCTTAAAACTTACTCATTTGGGGGATAAAAATCTACCAAATACCTAATTCTGAATTCAAAGTTTGACTGACAGTTTGATGTTAGTCATTTGTTCTAAAGTAAAAATAATGTTTTAGGCTGGGCACAGTGGCTTACACCTGTAATCCCAGGACTTTGGGAGGCCAAAGCAGGAGGATCACCTGAGGTCAGGAGTTTGAGACCAGCCTGGCCAACATAGTAAAAATACCAAAAATACAAAAATTAGCCAGGTGTGGTAGTGCACACCTGTAATCCCAGCTACTTGGGAGGCTGAGGCAGGAGAATCGCTTGAACCCAGGAGGCAGAGTTTGCAGTGAACCAAGATCACACCACTGCACTCCAGCCTGGGAGACAGAACAAGATTCTCTCTCAAAAAATTAAATAAATAACTAAAAATTGTGTTTTACATGAAAGGTGAAAGAATATGACTACTGGTAGAGTTTGGTGCTAAGATGCTGGCAGCTTTACCCACTGTGCCAAAGTGTCATTCTGACCCGCTCCCCAAGGCTATGCTTAGTAAATCTGCCAGAAAGAACCATTCATCTTGAGTATCTATAGAGCTAGACCAAAGATCACGGCAGATCAAGGTGGAGAAGACTCCCAGAAAGCAGAGAAAGACTCAAGTTAGATTCTAATGACTGAGGTATTGCCCATTTAACTCACATGTCGCATTTATGTATAGTTTGTCCCCTGTGATTTCTCACACTGTAGTAGTCTTTTCTGTAAGTAAAAAGCTACCATTGTTTTCTTTTTTGGGTGAGATGGAGTCTCATTCTGTCACCAGACTGGAGTGCAGTGATGCAATCTTGGCTCACTGCAACCTCCGCCTCCCAGGTTCAAGCAATTTTCCTGCCTCAGCTTCCCAAGTAGCTGGGAATACAGATGCATACCACTACACCCAGCTAGATTTTTTGTATTTTTAGTAGAGATGGGGTTCCACCATGTTGGCCAGGATGGTCTCGATCTCCTGGCCTCATGATCCACCTGCCTCGGCCTCCCAAAGTGCTGGGATTACAGGCTTGAGTCACCATGCCAGGCCAAAAAGCTGCCATTTTTTGGACACCTGGATGTCCCAGGTATAGTGCTAAACAACTTACAGGTAGTATAAGTTAAAGTTTGTCACTTTGTAGTATAAGTAGTATAAGCTGATCACTTAAATCTCAGCTGTCTCTGAAGTTATCTCGTTTACACACAGGAAAATGAAGGCTTCGAAGGTAAATTATTTGTGCAAAATCATAATCCAATGAATTATGGAACCAGCTGGGAAGCACCAGGTGCTGGACAAGACTTGCTCACTTGGGTTGTTTACGAGCAGCCTGGTCCAGGCTGGGTGCAGTGGGTCACACCTGTAATCCCAGCACTTTGAGAGGCTGAAGTGGAAGGATTGTTGGACTCCAGGAGTTCAACACCAGCCTGGGCAACCCAGCGAGACCCCTGTCTCTAAAAACAAACAAACAAAAGTTAAAAAAAAAAAAAACAAAGCAAAAAACCAGAGCAGCCTGGTCCAGAGCCCCTGATACCCTGATATAGGGGGTATGGCCACAGACAACCAGAAAAGTCTGACTCTATTGGGGAAGACCAACTTGGGGTACCTGGGTATCTTGGTAAATGGATTGTCATGACCAAAAATCCAAGATCTGGAAATAACCAGGTATGTAAGCAGGTGGAAAGACCAGTGATTTCATCAAGATTGTCAGCAGGTAAACAGTACTCAGTTCTGGGCAAAAGTTCAAAATCAGATTTCAATTCTTGAGATACCAGGCAAGCAGAAGTCACCATTTTCCCATTTCCCATTCATAGAGGGTCAAGGGAATTAGGCATTTAATCAAGAGGAAAATTAGTTACTCGAAATAAGAAATGTGGTGCAAACTGGTCTTAGGAGCTTGGCATTAGCCCAGTTGTCAGAACTAGGGTGCTATAAGTGGACTCAAGTGAGTTGCAGAGTGTTGCATTAAACTCTTTGGATACTTGCTGTTTAATTTAGACTACAGGGTGAATGATGTCACCCAGAACTATGTAGTGTGCAATCTACACAGTCATATGTGGCAGGACTGTGTCTAGAGATGGCATTAGTTCTTGGGAAAGGAGGGCTGCAGTGATTGGGAATAGAATGAAGGAAGAGTTGCCTAAAAATTTTGGATAGTGGTAATGGCAGTAATCGGAGGTAGATAGGGAAGCCTTTATGGATGGCCTCTAGAATTCATTGCTTCAAACCATTGTATCTATTATAGTGCTGGGCTTATGTTAGATGGTCAATAGAATCTTACCGTACTGCAATAAAACTGCAGGTTGCAATAAGTCATTTTAATACCCTTTGTCCCTCTCATCTCAAAAACTGCCCTCGAGGAAAAACCCTACTATTTCTTTCGAACCAAGCACCAGAAACAGGTGCACACACATAAGCACACCAGGAAGAGATGAAGCTATGACCTTGGTACTTCCGTTTTTGTTTAACTGTGTTTAAAGCATGTTTTTAGTCTGATAGTAATTCATCACGGGTGGGTGCACTTCAGCTGTGTGGTTTTTTTTTTTTTAACTTCTGGTTCATGAAGCTTCTTTGTGATGTGGTTTTAAGATTTTGATGAACGCTAAGCACGGGCTCTCCATAGAAGATAACATACGTACATAATCATAATTTTTGCATGCAATTTTGGAGTTTCATTGACTTTTTGTTGTTCATGAATCCCAGTTCTTGAAACTACTAGGAGAGACTATAGACCAGGCATGGCGGCTCATGCCTGTAATCCCAGCACTTTGGGAGGCTGAGGCAGGAGGCTTGCTTGAGGCCAGGAGACCCCGCTCCCAAAAAAATTTTTAAATAAAAATAAAAGATTGTAATTGTGATCTCTATAAAATAATGTTGTTTCTTCTCATATGGAATTAATTGCAATATCTGATTTTCTTTTTGAGTAGTATTTTAAAATAACATGTATTGGGGGCAGCATTTATCTTCATGGCTAAGTTACTATCTAGGTTATCTGACCAAAAAATGTTCTTAAGAAGGAATTAGAGAATTAGAGAAGAAAAATAACTGGTAAACAGTTTCCATCTTCATTAATTACTAAATGTTTTAAGAAAGAGATTTAGTTATTTTTCCTATCATATTAGCAGAGATTTAAAAAATTATAATACTTAATTCTAGAAAGGGTGAATGTAGCAAAAATGTTGGCATATGAAATTTTTATTATTGGCCAGAAATTTCTCTGTCCAGATGTAACAAGAGATTTAAAATGGTGTGAATTCTTTAATTTAGTAACTGCCTTGGGAGCTGAGGATTCCTAAATATTCCTAAATATGAAAAAAGCGGTAGGGCTCAATGGCTTACCCGTGTAATCCCAGCACTTTGGGAGGCCGAGGCAGGTAAATCATGAGGTCAAACGATCAAGACCATCCTGGCTAACATGGTAAACCATCTCTACTAATAATACAAAAAATTAGCCAGGCATTGTGGTGCATGCCTGTAGTCCTAGCTATTCGGGAGGCTGAGGCAGGAGAGTCACTTGAACCTGGAAAGCGGAGGTTGCAGTGAGTCGAGATCCCAGCACTGCACTCCAGCCTAGGTGACAAGAGAGAAACTCTGTTTCATTAAAAAAAAAAAAACAACAAAAAAATAGCTTTGCTGTAGGCCCAAAGATGTGAGTTGCAGCATTATTTATGTAAGAGGAGAATAAGAAAAAAATTAAAAATACATTTTAGAGCAGGGATCCCCACCCTGGGCTGTGGACTGGTACTACTCCATGGCCTGTTACGAACTGGACTGCACGGCGGGAGGGGAGCAGTGGGAGAGCAAACATTATTGCCCAAGTTGTGCCTCCTGTCGGATCAGCAGCGGCATTAAATTCTCATAGGACTGCAAATTCTGTTGTGAACTGCACATGTGAGGGATCTAGGTTGTGTGCTCCCTATGAGAATCTAATGCCTGATCTGAGGTGGAACAGTTTCATCCCGAAATTACCCCCATCCCCCTCCCCTCACTCCTCCGAGTCCATGGAAAAATTGACTTCCGCAAAACTGAGTCCTATGCTGAAAAGGTTGAGGACCACTGTTTTAAAGGATTAGGTGAGTAAACCATGATATATCTACTGGGATCCCCTGAAAATATTTACAAAGCTGTCTGATAACATGGAAAAATCCTTCTATTATTAACTGAAAAAAAAAATCAGGCTGGACACGGTGGCTCACATCTGTAATCCCAGCACTTTGAGAGGCTAAGGCGGGTGGATCCTTTGAGGTCAGGAGTTTGAGACCAGCCTGGCCAACATGGTGAAACCCTGTCTCTACTAAAAATGTAAAAATTAGCTGGGTGTGGTGGCGGGTACCTGTAATACCAGCTAGTCGGGAGGCTGAGGCAGGAGACTCACTTGAACCTGGGGAGCGGAGGTTGCAGTGAGCTGAGACTGTGCCACTGCACTCCAGCCTTGCAACAGAGCAAGAGTCCATCTCAAAAAAAAAAAAAAAATGTATTTTGGAAAACAAAGAAAAATGAATAACAAAAAGACTGCATTTGCTCTCAGTTGTTATTTTAGAATTTTGTGAGGTTTTAAAGTGATTTTATTTTTTTCTTGTTTTTTCCTTTTTTTTTTTTTAATTGCAAAGGTTAAGGGAGAAGAGGTCTTGCTCTGTTGCTCATGCTGGTCTCGAACTCCTGGGCTTCAGCCATCTTCCCACATCCTAAACTTTAGCCTTCTAACGTTGTGGGATGACAGGCGTGAACCACAGCATCCAGCCGATTTTAATTTTTTATTTTTCTACATTTATTTTTTATATTGTCCTTAATGAGTTCTTGTTACCTGCAAATAGGAAAAAATAACAAATTGTATTAGGTAGTCATCCAAGAATAATAGTTGGTATTTTGATTCTTGTACTTGAGTGCCCAGTTGAATCAGGTGATTCCTAGTTTTCTGTGAATTTCTTGCTAAGCAGAGGCTTGGTGAAGATCCAGGCTTGCTCTGTGGCACTCTTGGAGAAGGAGTTTGTGGTGAGGCAGTACTTCAAAGCGCAGTCAGGCAGGTGGCCTGTGGCCTGTGGGAGTAGCATTTGACATGGTGGGGAGCATTTCACTAGAGTGGTGGAAGGAGCATTTTACTAGAGTGGTGGAAGGAACATTTTACTAGAGTGGTGGAAGGAACATTTTACTAGAGTGGTGGAAGGAACATTTTACTAGAGTGGTGGAAGGAGCATTTCACTAGAGTGGTGGAAGGAACATTTTACTAGAGTGGTGGAAGGAGCATTTCACTAGAGTGGTGGAAGGAGCATTTCACTAGAGTGGTGGAAGGAACATTTCACTAGAGTGGTGGAAGGAGCATGGAGGTAGCTTAACACCCCTGGAAACTGATTACTGGATTGTCATACTGAGGATGTTCCTGTCTGTTTAATGAAAATGTCAAATCTCCGATGTGACATAGGAGACTGTTTGTCCCTCCTATCAAATCATCTTGTGTTTCCCTAGGAGGAAAATCTCTAATAAATGCTTTTCTCCTAATGGACGATGACCTCCATCTCATTCAAAATCAAAATAGCAGTTTCTTTTCTTTCATTTTTTGAGACGGAGTTTCGCTCTTGTTACCCAGGCTGGAGTGCAATGGCGTGATCTCGGCTCACCGCAACCTCCGCCTCCTGGGTTCAGGTAGTTCCCCTGCCTCAGCCTCCTGAGTAGCTGGGATTACAGGCATGCGCCACCATGCCCAGCTAATTTTTTGTATTTTGAGTAGAGACGGGGTTTCACCATGTTGACCAGCTGGTCTCGATCTCTTGATCTTGTGATCCACCCGCTTCGGCCTCCCAAAGTGCTGGGATTACAGGCCAAAACAGCAGTTTCATACCTCCAAATACATGATCTTATTTGATCTTGACAATTTGATCTTTGAGGTAGGAAATATCTTCAGTTTGAGAATGAGGAAGCTGAATGAGGAAGCTGAAGAAAGGTCTTATGGAGAGGGCAGTGCGCATATCTGTGAATGGTGGCATTTAAGCTTCATTTGTTTCTCTCATATCATATAATAGCAGTGAAAACAACAGTACTATCTGCTACTTACAGAGCCCCCCAGGCCCTGTTTCTTTTGTTTTAAACACGGGGTTTCACCATGTTGGTCAGGCTGGTCTTGAACTCCCGAACTCAGGTGATTCGCCTGTCTTGGCCTCCAAAGTGCTTGGATTACAGGCGTGAGCCACCATGCCCGGCCCAGGCCCTGTTTCAACAGGTTTTCCCAATTGAGGTCATTTAATTCTCTTAATAATTAAGCTTGTTGAACAGGCCAGCCCTGATATTTGTAAGGAAACTTCTGAAAGGGTCTTGTAGTCCTTATCTTGGTGATCCTTTAGGACCAAGGATGGGTTTGTCTTTTTCTTAGGAAACTACCAGATTGTTAAATAACTGGAAAAAGTCAAGCAGGGAGAGAGTGCTAGTAAGTTTGCAGATAGAACACCTGTTAGAAAGGTGTTCGCTTGGGGCACTTGTCACTACATCCTTCTTGCCCTCGTACTGGGCATGAACTGTTTCCCCTTGTAGGTATCTCCTGTACACACCTAACCAAGGAGGGTTTGTTTTGCGGTGACAGGAAGGGGCAGGGATGCAGGTTTGAAAATTTTGGTTCTACTAGTCAGGTCTTTTCCTGATAGAATGCAAAGAGAAGGCGTCACTTTGGGGACAGGGAGAATGAGGGGAGGATGTGGAGACCTTTGGGGGCCAGTGTGTGGTGGTGGCACATACATCTGCACGTGCACACCAATACACGCCCGTGTGTTTTGATGGGACTGAGGGGATGGTGCTGGAGACAGAGGAAGGCCAACATGCATATTTCCGGAGGATTCCGCCTGGTCCCATCTTCTGTCATAGGTCTGGCGCCTGATGCAGCCTATAACACCAGGTGGGGCCCTCAGCCAGCGTTTGCCCTGTTCACTTGAGCTCAACTCCTGTAAAGCTTGAGGACACTGACGGGCTCCACCTGCAATAGCGAGGCCGCTGGAGTTTCCTCCCTTTCTTCAAAGAGCCGCTGCTGCCCCCTTCTGGGGTTTATAGGTTGTTTCTGGGAAGAAATACTTCAGTAACTTGGCTTTGTCCTACATAGTGTGAAGCTCGGTGCTCCAAGCCCCACAACTGTCTAAATTTTTTTTTTTTACATTTTATTTTAGATTTGGGTGATACATGTGAAAATATAATGATTTCTTTTCCTTTGGAGAGACACTCAGTAGTGGGATTGCTGAGCTGAATGGTAGTTGTATTTTTAGTTCTTTGAGAAATCTCTCTACTCCCTTCCATAAAGGTTGTACTAATTTACATGCCTATCAGGAGTCTGTAAGCATTCCCTATTCCCTACATCCTTACCAGAATCTGGTTTTTGCCTTAATAATAGCGATTCTGACTGGTGTGAGATGATATCTCATCATGGTTTTAATTTGTATTTCTCCATTGATTAGGGATATTGAACATCTTTTCATATGCTTGTTGGCCACTTGTATGTATTGTTTTGAAAACTATTCATGTCCTTTGTCCACTTTTTAATGGAATGATTTATGGTTTTGTTGCTGTTGTTGAGTTGTTTGAGTTCCTTGTAAGTTTCAAAACAGACCCAGTAGCTTGCACTCTGAGAAAAGCACCATTTCTGAAGGCAGTACATATCTTGGAGGATTTACAGAGGGATTTGGCTTTAATAGGGCTGGAACTGAAAGTGGGATTATTCTGTTCAGATAGTTACAGTGGAAAGGCGGCTATGTTGGGAGTGAGGAGAAGTCGAATCTCGACCAGCCATAAACCTTGGACTTTGGCTTTCTGGGCCTCATTTTCCTTTTTTGTAAAAGTAGGAGGGCAGACTGGATCAGTTGTTTTCTAGAGGGGGTGACGGACTTCAACAGGGGATGGGGTCTTAAACTTTCCCTTTGCCACAGCGTATGCCCCATTTCAGAGCAGCTCCACTTTGATTTTTCGTTTGTTTTGTTTTGAGATGGAGTTTCACCCTTGTTGCCCAGGCTGGAGTGCAATGGCGCTGCGACGTCTGCCTCCTGGGTTCAAGGGATTCTTCTGCCTCAGCTTCCCGAGTAGCTGGGATTACAGGCATGCGCCATCACATCTGGCTAATTTTGTATTTTTAGTAGAGATGGGATTTCTCCATGTTGGTCAGGCTGGTCTTGAACTCCTGACCTCAGGTAATCTGCCCGCCTTAGCCTCCCAGAGTGCTGGGATTACAGGCGTGAGCCACCGTGCCTGGCCAGCAGCTCCACTTTGAGCGGTTTTATTTATTGGGTGTCAAATAAGATATTGCAGGGAAAACATGTCCTTAAAAGTCTGAAAGCTGCTGGAGTAGATGATTTCTGAGATGCTTTCTACCCCTAATGGTGTGATTTTATAAACCAACATTGAGTCAGAGACTTGGAAGCTGAAATCATAGTACCCAAAATTTCTCAGTAAGAGCCATGGATGTTTTTCAGGCGGACAGTCCAGAAGACATGCACAGCTGGATTAAGGAGATCGGGGCAGCTGTCCAGGCCCTCAAGTGCCACCCCAGAGTAAGTCACTTCCTTTCTGTTGCACAGTGTCAACTCAGAGATGAATTCCCCTCAAGTGGGCATGTTTTATTTGGTGATATAGGCAAGCAGCCCGGTCCCAAGATGCAGCTGAAGCCCCAGGCTGTCTTGCCTGTTTTTCTCTTTCTGCTAATTTGGGTACACATTTTTATTTTTCTCTTCCTGGTTGTGGGAGGAGGTGAGGTATGGTTGAATAGATAAATGGAATTTCTTTCTTTCTTTTTCTTTCTTCTCTTTCCTCCTTCCTTCCTTCCTTTCTCTTTCTTTTCTTTTCTTTTTTCTTTCTTCATTTCTTTCTTCTTTCTCAATATGGAGTCTCGCTCTGTCACCCAGGCTGCAGTGCAGTGGCATGATCTCAGCTCACTGCAACCTCTGCCTCCCAGGTTCAAGTGATTCTCCTGCCTCAGTCTCCTGAGTAGCAGGGATTACAGACACTCACCATCGCACCTGCCTAATTTTTGTGTTTTTAGTAGAGATGGGGTTTACCATGTTGGCCAGGCTGATCTTGAACTCCTGACCTCAGGTGATCCACCCACCTGGGCCTCCCAAAGTGCTGGGATTTCAGGCATAAGTTACCACACCTGGCTGAGAAATGGAATTTCTGATATGTCCTGCAAATCTCACTGCCACCATCTGGAGTGAATCCCGTTGAATGTATTTCGTTTTTGTGGGCAAGCATCCCTGGACCTATGAAGTAGTCATCCTGGTTGGGTACTCTTCCTGGGACTTTGGGATAAAAATTGTTTGAAAAGCCCTAAATTTCCTTTGTTTTTTTCTTCCTTTTATTCTTGTAGGAAATGTCCTTTTCTAGATCAATTTCTTTGACCCGACCTGGAAGCTCCAGCCTTTCAAGTGGCCCCAACTCTATCCTGTGCAGGGGGCGGCCACCTGTGGAGGAGAAGAAAGTCCTCTGCAAAGCCCCCTCGATGGCCTCCTCCTGGCAGCCCTGGACACCTGTCCCCCAGGCTGGGGAGAAGCTACTTCCAGCCGAAGAGACTTCAGAGGACTCTTTGTTCATGCCTCGTCCTGGGGAGGGCAGTGCTGCTGGGGTGCTGCCCAGCTCCCGGCTAAGGCACAGATCGGAGCCCCAGCACCCCAAGGAAAAGCCATTTCTGTTCAACCTTGATGATGAAAACATACGGACCTCTGATGTGTGATGGAGCACAGAGCTGTGGGAGGGAGGGAGGACTTGAGAGAAGGAGGCTGTGACTCAGTTTCTCTACCTTGTTGGAGGGTAGTCAGAGGCCTTTATGTCATTCATATTCCTGTGGATGCTCTTTGGGAGGGAGAGGCCCATCCAGCTGGGGGTGTGTGTGTGTGTGTGTGTGTGTGTGTGTGTATATGTGTGTGTGTGTGTGTAATATCAATGCAGTGTATTTAATTTGAGGAAGTCATTAATGTAGACCTGTAGGCATACTCAGTGAAGAGCAGGCTACTTATTCTAACTATTCTGAGGTCTTCCTGGGGAGGGGTTATTTTAGCAGCTCCTGTCCAGAGAGGGCTGAAAGTCCAGTTTCACCACTGACCAAGTTTTATTTCCTTGTCCTTATTTTAGTTTCTTCATTTTGTTTTCAGTCCAGGTGCTTCGCTGCTCTTTTGGAATGGGCCAGCATTAGTCTAATTTTAAACGCTGTGTGTTTTGTACCCTCGCAGACTTGCTTTCTCTTTCTTCTTGCTGTTGCCCTTTGAATGAAGCCTTGTGTTCTTGCATGATCAGACCCTGTAATAGGCTGAGTTTCCACACAGTTAACATGAATAGATACAAAGAGAATCTAGAGAGAGATATTTTTAAAGAAACTTGGCATAGAAACATTAATTTAGAGGTTAGAGTTGCCTGCCAGAGATCTCTCCAATAGAAGAGCATAGAAAATTGAGTGCTGACTGGGCATGGTGGCTCACTCCTGTAATACCAGCATTTTGGGAGGCTGAGGAAGGTGGATTACCTGAGGTCAGGAGTTCAAGGCCAACCTGGCCAACATGGTGAAACCCCATCTCTACTAAAAAAAAAAAAGCAAAATTAGCCAGGCATGGTGGTGCATGCCTGTAATCGCAGCTACTCAGGAGGCTGAGGCAGGAGATTCACTTGAACCCAGGACGTGGAGGTTGCAGTGAGCTAAGATCCAACTCCAGCCTGGGCAACAAGAGCGAAACTCCATCTCAAAAAATAAAAGAAAATTCAATGTCCCACCCAAATTTTAGGGCATACCTCCTTCCATTTGACAAGAAGATACTATTTCCAGTGTCCCTGGGAGGATTCTTCCATCCACTTTGTATGGTGAATTGCTGCCAGCATTCCCTAAAGGAAGAGAGAACTTAGCTTATTTCTGTCTGTAACTTTCATCAGCTAGATCAATTAATTGTATTTTTAGATTAAAAATCAGTGACTAGAGCAAGAGACTAAGCAAACCATTTTTACCTGAATAAATTGCTCTCCTGTCCAAATCTAATGCAGAGGTAAAAACACTTGGTGAGAACATCCATAGTGGATTGAGGGGAATTATGTTTCTTTCAGGCTTTGCAATTTCCCTGAAGTCTGTGTCACACTGAGAACTTTTTCTGACTACTTTTATACCAGGACAACTAGGCTAAACTCAGTTTAAATGAATAGCTTTAGGCTACAGAGTTTAACCTAGTCGTCCTGGAATAAAACAGGAAATCTACATCGTTCCCTCTTTCTCTCCCTTCCATGCCTTTCCTGCACATGGTGGTATGCTTTTGCCCTCAGAAATTCTTGGTTTGGGAGTTATGTATTTATGAGTGATTGAGGTTACAACATACTTGGAGTAGCATGATTTCAAGAAGCCATTCCAAATTCTTATAGCTCCTTAGCTCTGGTTTTACCCTCACATTTTCCCCAAGGAAATTCTTTGGCTAGTCAAAGAAAGCACAAAATATGTGATGTGGAACTAATGAAAATAGAACTTTTGAGATCTCTTTAAATATTCCCTGACTCACGGAAAAAAATGTTCTCTTTTGATGTTTACATTGTTAAAATCTACCCATTTATCTATCTCTCTCTCTTTTAAATAAATTATCCGATAGATTACTATTGCTAAAGTAATTGGCCATTATAATAAGGAGAATGTGTTAAATTAAACATACTTAGGATCCATATGGTATTATCTTGATAAAGGGAAATGAGGACGCTGATTGGCAAACAGTTGGGAATTCCAAGTTAGAGCATTGCTTGTGTGTGTGTGTGTGTGTGTGTATATATATATATATATATATATATATTTTAATTTTTAAGAGACAGGGTCTCACTCTGTTACCCAGGCTACAGTGTAGTCATGTGATTACAGTTCATCATATCTTTGAATTCCTGGGCTAAGCAATCCTCCCATATTAGCTTCCCAAGTAGCTACGACTACAGGGTTGTGCTACCATGCCTGGCTAATTTTTAATTATTACTATTTTTTATGTACAGGGCCTGGCTATGTTGCCCAGGCTGATCTCAAACTCCTGGGCTCAAGTGATACTCCTGCCTCGGCCTCCTAAAGTGCTGGGATTACAGGTGTGAGCTACTGTGCCCAGCCAGAACATTGTTAATGTAGTTCAATATCAGATAAATTATTATTGTTAATGAAACAAACTCTAAGGGCATTCTCATTCCAAAACTGTATTTCAAACTTCCTTTTTTGTCAATATTTAATACCTTCTGGCCAATTTTAAACCATAATATTTAATTTTTTAATTTTTATTATTATTTTTTGAGACGGAGTTTCGCTGTTGTTACCCAGACTGGAATGCAATGGCACGATCTAGGCTCACCGTAACCTCCGCCTCCTGGGTTCAAGCAATTCTCCTGCCTCAGCCTCCCGAGTAGCTGGGACTACAGGCGTGCACCACCATGCCCAGCTAATTTTTGTATTTTTAGTAGAGACAGTGTTTCACCTTGTTGACTACGATGGTCTTGATCTCTTGACCTCGTGATCCACCCGCCTTGGCCTCCCAAAGTGCTGGGATTATAGGCGTGAGCCACCGTGCCCAGCCAACCATAATCTTTTAATGTGAACCAAAGATGGTACGTATTTGACCAGTGCAGTTAGTTTTAAATGTATACAATTGAACCAAATGGAAAAAATAGGGTGGAAACAGAGTATAGGTTAGTGACTAAGTGCATAGGCTCTGGAATAAATCTGAGGTTTAAAGGAACTAAAAAATGTACTGCATTTTCTTTGTGGAATAAAAACCTCACCTGAGCTGTGCTCTTTTCATAAGGCTTTTTAAGTGGTCTTGACCCACTGTGTATAACAGTATTCCAGGTGGTCTTCCTTATGGCTGGATAATGCCATCCATTAATCTTTAATTTTTATTTTTAGAAACAGTGTTTCACTCTGTCACCAGGCTGGAGTGCAGTGGCCTGATCATGGCTCACTGCAGTCTGGACCTCCTGGGCTTAAGTGATTCCGTCCTCACAGCCTCCCAAAGTACTCACATTATAGGTGTGAGCCACCACGCCTGGTTTTTTTTATAGGCGTGAGCCACCATCCAGTATTTTTGAAAGCTTCTATCAACTTGCTTATTCAGGGTCAGCTGATGGTTGGCAAAAATAATTTGGCCCTTAGTGTTAAGTGAGAAGTCATAAGGGTATTGAGGCATACATTATAGAGATTGACCTCGGGTCAGAATATCGGAGTCATATATCTATTTCTGAGTCGAATTCTCAGCTCCCAAGAGAAAGAAAGTAGTTTTAAGGTCCAGCTTTTTAGTCTATTTGAAGCAAAAGCTTTTTCTTTTCCATTTCCGAATATAAATATACACTTATATGAGCTAAAAGGACCCCATGAATAAACAGCAGCTTTAGTAGTTGAGGAGTGGAATTTAGTAGGTTTGTTTTCAGTATAAATCAGATAACATAGGTGGAGGTCACAGCATTTTGGAAATTGAGTGTCCCACGTGAACTTTGTTTATAAACTTCTGACAAGTTGGAAGTGGACAGGTTTGTTAAATCTTGTCTGCCAGCACCCTTTTCTTCCTTTGTTCCTTTTCTTCTCCGTGTTACTGCCTGCGACAGCCAGTCCTTCATGCTAGACAGAGTTCAGATAAAGCACATGTTTGGCAAAAACATACTGTTTGACCTCCTCCCCCTCTGCTTATGAAGGGGTAGCATGATTCTGTGTTTTAAAGCAGTGATGTTTTCAGCTGTGAAATGCACTTGCTGTAAGCACTAGGCTGGGTGCATGGAAACTGTTACGCTTCTCATTTTGTGTGATCTCCTAATTGGTATGTAGCAAAATTTTTCTAAAACTGTTTTGTGGCTTGTTTTGTAATAAAACCATGTGAAATACTGAAATATGGTCGTGTGTTTTGCTAATACTGACCTTCTGACCTTTAGGTGAGTGAGCTTTCTTATCAGTCTGCCCCCATGGTCGGTTTTAGGGATTTCACAAGGTAGGTTCCCACTCCGGGTAGTGCTGGAGACCTTCCCTTCACTGCCTGGGGGAGGACCTGGCTCCGGGTAGGGACGGGGGCGGGTGGTGGGGAATGTACGGGTGTGTATATGGAGAGGTATGCCAGGCTCTGCCCCTTAAAGTTTGGGGGCCAGCGGAGGCGGCGCCATGGCCGGGAGAAAGTGTCGCTCATTTAGGAGCGTTTGCAGGTCCAGATGAAGTCACTGAAGAGTGGAAACGAGGAAGGAAGAAGGATGATTAGACCTCAGCTTCGGCCTGCTGGGCTGGGACCATGCCTCCTGCCGGGGCTACTGCTGCTCCTGGTGCCCGTCCCCTGGGCCGGGGCTAAGAGGCTACACGCCCAGCTGGCGTGCCCCGCGGTCTGCCAGCCCACGCGTTGCCCCGCGCTGCCCCGCTGCGCGCTGGGTACCGCGCCGGTGTTAGACCTGTGCCGCTGCTGCCGCGTCTGCCCGGCGGCCGAGGGTGAAGTCTGCGGCGGGGCGCGGGGCCGGCCGTGTGCCCCGGGGCTGCAGTGTCTCCAGTCGCTGGGCCCCTGGCTGCCCAGCACCTGCGGCTGCCCGACGCTGGGGGCGGCCGTGTGCGGCAGCGACAGACGCACCTACCCTAGCCTGTGCGCGCTCCGGGCGAACAACCGCGCCGCGCGCCGCCGGGGCGAGGTGCCAGCGGTGCCGGTGCAGTGGGGGGACTGCAGGGATACAGGTGAGCCGCGGGGGGCGCGCGCCCTCGGGACGCTTTCTAACTCTGGAGGAGCGTATAGACACAAGACTTCACTGCGACCGCACAGTTCGCGCGGGGTCCTCCTGAGTCATTTGCCTCCTGGACTCGATCTCACTGTTCCCGATTTCCTTTCTTACTTAACAGGGGCTCTTTACTGGCTGCTGCGTGGTTTCTCCCCATGCACGTTTTGAACACTGTCTTGCCTTTAACATTTTCCCAACCAGCATAGCAGGTCTGGTTCCCTCGAGGCGTACCCTTGAGCTGGTATTTTTTGAATAGGGACCAGGAGCGCAGGCCCGCTCAGGAGCAATTACAACTTCATCGCCCCGGTGGTGGAGAAGGTGGCGCCATCGGTGGTTCACTTGCAGCTGTGGCGCAGGTAAAGGGGGAGGAGGAAGACCTCTTACTGGCCCAGCTAGTGGTTCCTGCCTGCGTACCTGCGCCAGGCCCTTCTCAAGCGTCATTTAATCCCAAAAAACCGCTGTAAGGAAACTGAGACGCAAAGAGGTTGAATAACCTGTTCAAGGTCATTTGACTAACGAGCAGAGGCACGCGGATGCTGACTTCCAAACCCGAGCTCCCCCTGCCCCCTTAGGTAGCTGGGGCTTTTCCCCCGTCCTTGCACAGACAAAATTGAAGGTCAGATATAAGAGCTAGTAGGCATTTTCTTTTCTTTGAGACAAGGTCTTGCTATGTCTCCAAGGCTGAATTGCAGTGACAGATCACGGCTCACTGCAGCTCCATCTACCGGGCTCAAGTAATCTTCCCACCTCAGCCTCTGGGGTAACTGGGACTACAGGCATTGCCACCACACCCAGCTAATATTTGTATTTTTTGTACAGATAGGGTCTTGTTAAGTTGCCCAGGCTGGTCTCGAACTCCTGAGCCCAAATGATCTGCCACCTTGGCCTCCCGAGGTGCTGGGATTATGGGTGTGAGCCACTGCACCCAGCTTAGCAGGCATTTTGGTCGTGATATTGCTCAGCTCCCACTTTGCATGCAAGGAAATCCAGACCCAGAGTGCTGTGTTAATTTGTCCTACCTCATGAAGCCAGTTGCTGGTGGAAACTAAGCCAGAATCAGAGCCCTTTGATTCTCTCCTGACAGGGTCCTTGATACTGTGGTAGAAGTCTGACTTTTGCCTATAATATTAGCATTAGGTTCAGCCTTTTTGTAGCAGAGAACCCACGGATTGCTACGCTAACCAGCTCTGAGGAAGCAGTGTCCCTGGAAAAGGAGAGCTAGAGCCAGCTCTCAACCATGCTCACAAGAGATGGCCGGGTCCATGTACATGCATAATTAATACATAGAGAAAATTTACACATAGCCAGGGAAAAGTGAAATGTCTGAGAAGACTGTGATGGAAGGCCAGGCATGGTGGCTCACTCCTGTAATCCCAGCACTTTGGGAGGCGGAGGTGGGTCGATCACCTGAGGAGTTTGAGACCAGCCTGGCCAACATGGCAAAACCCTGTCTCTACTAAAAATACAAAAATTTCTTCTGATTGTGGTTTTGAAAAAAATAAAAAAAAAAAAAGAAAAGAAAATACAAAAATTAGCCGGGTGTGGTGGTGCATGTCTGCAATCCCAGCTACTTGGAAGGCTGAGGCAGGAGAATTGCTTGAATTCGGGAGATGGAGGTTGCAGTGAGCCAAGATCTTGCCACTGCACTCCAGCATGGGCAACAGAGTGAGATTCTATCTCAAAAACAAAACAAAATAAAACAAAACTTTGATGGAGGTATGTTTAATAAGAGTGAAGTTCTCTTGACTCTCAGGTTATATGGCTGTATCCACTACCTTTCTTGCCCTCTGTTGACACTGTTGTCTTGTGGAGACAGGTTACTTCCCGGCAGCAAGCCCGTTCCTGTGTACAGTGGCTCTGGGTTCATAGTGTCTGAGGACGGGCTCATTATTACCAATGCCCATGTTGTCATGAACCAGCAGGGGATTGAGGTGGAGCTTCAGAGTGGGGCCCACTATGAAGCCATTATCAAGGATATTGACCTTAAATTGGATCTTGCGGTGATTAAGATTGAATCGAATGTGAGTATTTCAGGGCTGAGTCAGAATCTGCATATTTGGGGATTTTTATCTATTTGCTGATATCTTCTGCCCCACTACACTCTCATACCATATCTCTTCTGTCTAGTATATGCTTTTCTCTGGTTTCTGTTCTTTACTCTCTCTTTTATTTGCTTCCATGCCTGTCTGTATTTCTCCCTTTCTTTCTTATTTTCTCTTTCTTTCCCTCCCTCCCTTCTTTCTTTCCTTTCTTTTTTCTTTATTTCTTTCTCTCTCTCTCTTTTTGCTTCCTTCCTTCCTTCCACCCTTCCTTTTTTTCGGTGAGACAGTCTCTCTCTGTCACCCAGGCTGGAGTGCTGTGGCTCAATCTCAGCTCACTGCAACCTACACCTCCTGGGTTCAAGTGATTCTTCTGCATCAGCCTTCTGAATAGCTGGGATTACATGCGCCCATGACTACACCTGGCTAATTTTTGTGCTTTTAATAAAGACGGGGTTTTACCATGTTGGCCAGGCTGGCTGGTCTTGAACTCCTGACCTCAAGTGATCCACCCACCTCGGCTTCCCAAAGTGCTGGGATTACAGGGGTGAGCCACTGTGCCTGGTCCCCTAACTGTTTCTATGAACTATCAAGCAGTCTTTTTTTTTTCCCTCCTTCAACTGCTTCAGGGAAAATTATCTCTCTACTTGTCTTAGGATATCAGAAATTACTGCAATGGACTCAAAGCTGCTAAGGAATACTTTGAAGTCCTTGCTACATATAGTACTGGTGGTCTGCACACCAGATATATCCACATGGTGTCTGAGAGCTTTTTCAAAATTCAGAATCTCAACCTTCAGCCAGATAGATGTGCTGACTCAGAATCTGCATTTACATAACATCCCCAGTGATTTGCATGCACATTACAGTGTGAGAAGCATTGCCCTGGGTGATCTCCTTTCTGTTTGTGGCTTATTCACTTTGACTGTTAAGATTTGAGCTGGAATGATGCTGAATAAATTGCTAATGTCACTTTATGTTCATTAGTGACTTCACTGGCTGTTTACTAATAGTAATTTCTACAAAGTAATTATTTTCGATCTTAGAAATGATCCTAGTTATCTTAACAATTGAGAGCTTCGCAATAGATGGACTTTGAGGAAGAAGTAGAAGGCAGTCATAGAACCTGTGTGAGTGAGTGCTTCTCAGGTGGTAAGGGCCAAGGTGATAGAGACAGCGTCATATATGTGTTAGACACACACGGTCAACTCTGATCTTGATTTCTTTACACTTTCTGTCTTCCTCATCCCTCTTTGGCCACATGCAGGCTGACCTTCCTGTACTGTTGCTGGGAAGATCATCTGACCTTCGGGCTGGAGAGTTTGTGGTGGCTTTGGGCAGCCCTTTTTCTCTGCAGAAGACAGCTACTGCAGGAATTGTCAGCACCACCCATCGAGGGAGCAAAGAACTGGGGATAGAGAATTCAGATGTGGACTACATCCAGACTGATGCCATAGTTAATGTAAGTCACTTAGGACAGAGGTGCCCAACCCTCGGGCAGGGGACCGGTACACGTCCATGGCCTGTTAGGAACTGGGCCATGCAGCAGGAGGTGAGCCACAGGCAAATGAGCATTACTGCCTGAGCTCTGCCTCCTGTCACATCAACAGCGGCATTAGATTCTCACAGGAGCACAAACCCTATTGTGAACTGCACATATGAGGGATCTAGGTTTCATGTTTCTTAAGAGAATGTAACTCATGGCTGATGATCTGAGGTGGAACAGTTTCATCCCAAAATGCTTCTCCATCCATGGAAAAATTGTCTTCCACAAAGCCAGTCCCTGTGCCAAAAAGTTTGAGGATTGCTGACTTAGGAGGCCTATCCTCAGGTCATACAATATTGGCAGTTCAGTGAGAAGAAAATGTCAGAGTGACCCCTTTGGTCTTTTGGGGATATCCAGGTTTGGTTAAATCACTGTAGGAGGAGTGGAATGCCACTTTGTTAGAGTCCAGCCTGTCTGATGTGATCATTGGCATCTGTGCTATTGGGTGGTCTGTTGTGGAGGTCACCCTTCCTGTAAGAAGGTGGGGATTCCTTGGTGGGGCAGGGTGGCTCACAGCTGTAATCCCAACATTTTGGGAGGCTGAGGCTGGCAGATCATGAGGTCAGCAATTCAAGACCAGCCTGGTCAACATGGTGAAACCCTGTCTACACTAAAAATACAAAAAAATTAGCTGGGTGTGGTGGCACAGACCTGTAATCCTGGCTACTCAGGAGGCTGAGGCAGGAGAATCGCTTGAACCTGGGAGGCAGAGGTTGCAGTGAGCTGAGATTTCGCCATTGCACTTTAGTCTTGGTGACAGGGTGAGACTCCATCTCAAAAGAAAAAAAAAAGAGAGAAGGTGGTGGTCCCACTGCTATTGTTCTTTACCTATGCTGACTTCAGTATTGGTGATGATAGGGGCACAATTTTGCCAGCCTGGGGGGGAAAGGAGCTTACTATAGTGGGCTGCTTTTGGTAAATTGGGAGTTATGTATAAAGAACAAGGGGAAATGTATTCATTGGCTTCACTGATGTCTTTTTCAAATTCTGCTTTTAGCAAGGGAATTCTGGTGGTCCTCTGGTGAACTTGGTAAGTGACCACTTTCCTTGTTGCTTCATGTTTCTTCTTAACTTTCAAAGACTTTATTAATTCCAGGCCAGGGATGGTGGCTCACCCCTGTAATCCCAGCACATTTGGGAGGATTGCTTGGGGCCAGGAGTTCGAGACTAGCCTGGGCAACATAGCAAGATACCATATCTACAAAAACAGAAAAAAATGTCTTTACATATTCCATGATGCAGACTTGGGTGCTACTCTTGTGTAGAGAGCTGAGGAATGATGCTTTTCTGTTTTTGGACCTTAAGTCAGTAGTAGAAAAAAATTCAAGATTGTTATCCTGGTGTGTGATCTCATCCCACTGAAAACACTAGGGTTCTAGCTTCAGCTTCCTTTGAATTTTTTTCTCTTCCTCATGCTTTCTAGTTTCATTGGCTAGTTACTAAAAGCCCTGAAATTTATTTATTTATTTAATAGAGATGAGGTCTCACTATGTTGCCCAGGCTGGTCTCAAACCCCTGAGCTCAAGTGATCTCCTCCCTCCTTGGCCTCCCAAAGTGCTAGAATTACAGGTGTAAGCCACCACTCCATGCCAAAAGCCCTGGATATTAAACCCAGACTTATGCCAAATGACCAGCTGTGCTATGAAATGTAGCTCCTTG
Source organism: Callithrix jacchus (assembly GCF_049354715.1). Classification (NCBI taxonomy): domain Eukaryota; kingdom Metazoa; phylum Chordata; class Mammalia; order Primates; family Cebidae; genus Callithrix; species Callithrix jacchus. Next base: position 39,819,410 of record NC_133514.1, read on the forward strand.
AAGGTCCCCTGATGCTGCATATGAAGAACTGTCTCTCATTTAAAAATGCTAATTACATAATGTCCAAATTTTTAGTCTTGACCTCTTGACCTGCTTATAGGTGAGAGAAAAGCCATAACCAGCACTCTTGACTGCAAGTGAGCTGCCTGCCTCAGTCTCCCAAATACATTGCTCTTTCATGTATTCTTAAATTGTATTCTGTGTCCCTAGTGGAAATACCAGGGTTTCCAGTTGCTCAAATACGTGTGGAAACCTAAGAGAGTGCAATGCTGTTTGACATACAGCTTGTGATCATCTTCTCTGAGTCCCTTTGCACTGATTGCTTTTGGTTCCTGTTTAAATATTACATTTGCTTTTAGAATGAATAGTATGCAAAATGATGGGTTTTTTAAATTCATAGCATTGCATGTAATTTTTATTTGTTTTGTTTCTGCCTTCTCCATTAGACAATGAATTTACTAGAGCATCAATGAAGTGCAGAATTTCAGGCCACACTCCAGACCTACTGAATTACAATCTGTAGTTTAATACAACCAGCAATCTCTTTTCTGGCCAGGTGCAGTGGCTCACTCCTGTAATCCCACCACTTTGAGAGGCTGAGGCGGGTGGATCATCTGAAGTTAGGAGTTCAAAACCAGCCTGGCCAACATGGTGAAAGCTGTTTCTACTAAAAATACAAAAAGAAAAAAAAAATAGCTGGGTGTGGTGGCACATACCTGTAATCCTAGCTACTCGGGAGGCTGAAGCAGGAGAATCACTTGAACCTGAGAGGCAGAGGTTACAGTGAGATTGCACTAATGCACTCTAGCCTGGGCTACACAGCAAGACTCCATCTCAAAAAATAAATAAATAAGAAATCTCTTTTCTGTCCTTTCCTATTACCTAACAAAGGCTGAAGGAAGATGAGGTACATAAAGAGGAAAATATTTTCTACCTCATCCCTTTAGCTTAGCAAAGCTTTGTTCTCTAAGGTCAATTTCGTCAATTTTTCAGAACAGTTTCAATGCAGTGTTGCTGACAACCCCACAACTTTTTACCTTTTTCATGTTTATTTTTAGTTTCAGTTAAATAATTAAAAAGGCAAATACTTCTTGTCCTTCTACCTGTGTCAAAATACAAACTGTGGCTCACTTTCAAAGTCAATGTAACTTACTAAAGAAAAATATGAGCTCAAGATTTTTAACAATCCTCAGCATCCTTGATCCTTTGGCCATGAAAAGAAGATAACTTCTGTGCATGTACAGTTACCCTTTGCTGTTCCATCACACTATTTGTCTTAAAAAGGAATATCCGTTGCTCTCTTTTGAAGATGTGCAAAGTTCGTCTTGGCCTTGTTTTCTGACCCTAAGTAACTAGCTTCACTCCTTCCTCTGCTGGTTCTGGTCTTGCCCTCTTCAGTTTGCAAAACTTCATGACTAAATGATGTCCCCTCCCTTGCCAGGACGGTGATGTGATCGGCGTCAATACATTGAGGATGGCTGATGGAATCTCCTTTGCAGTCCCTTCAGATCGAGTTAGGGAGTTCTTGGCAGAATACCATGAGCACCAGTTGAAAGGTAAAGCAAATTGGGTTTTTTTGCGGGACTCTCCTCTTGTGCTTTTCAGAAACACTCAATCGTTTGTGGTGACAGCCTTTTTTTTTTTCTGAGACAGACTCTTGCTCTTGTCACCTCGGTTGGAGTGCAGTGGCATGATCTTGGTTTACTGCAACCTCTGCCTTCTGGGTTCAAGCAATTCTCTTGCCTCAGCCTCCTGAGTAGCTGGGACTACAGGCACCCACCACCATGCCCAGCTAATTTTTGTATTTTTAGTACAGACGGGGTTTCACTATGTTGGCCAGGCTAGTCTTGAACTCCTGACCTCTAGTGATCCACCTGCCTTGGATTCCCAAAGTGCTGGGATTACAGGCGTGAGCCACCTTGCCCAGCCCAGAGACAGCCATCTGAATTCTGTAGATGACTGGGTTGCTCATTTGTACTCAGCTTCTATAATGGTGGTTCGGGCAGCAATATTGCAGGACTAGGCACAAGCCAAGCATGAGTTGTACTGAGAAATATTTGGACTGAGCTAATGTGGAAATGAAACCCAGGGCTGGAGACAGAGAGCTGGGTGGAAGGAGAATAAGTGCTAATGACAGAGGTTCCCTGAAGCCTGTGTTTCATGCAGTAACCTGAAAGGACAGCTATGATGGCAAAGAGATCCTGGAACGTGGGTGTCTTTTAAACTGTGCTAACAGGAAAGTGGTTTTGTTGTAACACATCATAACTTTCCTTTCCAGGAAAAGCGTTTTCACAGAAGAAATATCTGGGTCTGCAAATGCTGCCCCTCACTATGCCGTAAGCCTATGTTTGAATATGTCTGGGTTGTTTTTCAGAGGCAAAAACTGTAGCTGCAGAGTCTTAGCAGAAAAGCTGAGCCATGTGGGCCACACTCTTGTGACACTAGGCCCTATCTGTCTCAGGGTTATGTATCTGCCTCTGCCTTCGTCAGCACTGACTATACATAGTTTATTTCACTGTGGCTCTATTTTATAATGTCCAGTGTTTCTAGGCTTTGGCATAAAGGCTCACCCTGCACCTCCAGGCTGATTAGAATGATTGTGATTAGCTCGATGGAGTCTTCCTAGACCCCTGTGAACCTTGAGCAGAACAGACTCCTACTGAGAGTTCCAGGCTTTTACCAGGGCTAATTCATTGTGTTCCTAATCTTCTCACTTCCCTTAGCCTTATTCAAGAAATGAAAATGCGTGATCCAGCTTTCCCCAATGTGAGTTCTGGAGTTTATGTATGTAAAGTGATCGAAGGAACATCTGCTGAAAGGTAAGAGAAGGGCAGGCCTTTGTCGTCTACCTTTGCTTTTTCTAGATGTGTGCCATGGTAAAACGCATGGAGGGTATATAGACTTGGTCTAACCAATACAGTGGCCACTACCCATATGTAGTATGTACTGGACCCATGAAATGTGGCCGGTGTGACTGAGGAACTGAATTTTGAATTAAATTAAGTTTAATTTAAATAAAAAAGCCCGGGCTGGGCACAGTGGCTCACGCCTGTAATCTCAGCACTTTGGTAGGCCAAGGTGGGTGGATAATCTGGGATCGGGAGTTTGAGACCAGCCTGGCCAACCTAGTGAAATCTTGTCTCTACTAAAAATACAAAAGTTAATAGGCATGCCCAAATACAAAATATTTTTCTGTGAAATGTTTTGGAAGAACTGCATTTAACTTTAATTACTGCATTGTATACGATATTATCAGCTGGGAGCAATGGCTCACGCCTGTAATCCCAGGACTTTTGGAGGCCAACATGGGTGGAACATTTGAAGTCAGGAGTTCAAGACCAGCCTGACCAACATAGTGAAACCCCATCTCTACTAAAAATACAAAAAAATTAGCTTGGCGTGGTGGTGCATGCCTGTAGTCCCAGCTATTTGAGAGGCTGAGGCAGAATTTCTTGAAACTGGAGGCAGAGGTTGCAGTGAACTGAGAACATATCACAGCACTCCAGCATGGGCAACAGAGCGAGACTGTCTCAAAAAAAAAAAAAAAAGATATTATCATTGTGTAATAGCATATTGGGGGTGTGTGTTGTTTCAAGTGGCTTTCAAAGACATGGGAAACAGAGTATAAAATACCTATTAATAATTTTTAAAATATCACATTATAATGATAACATTTTGGATAGGTAATGATAAATAAGATATATTATTAAAATTAATTTCATCTGTTAAACATTTTTAAAAAATGTGGCTACAAGGAAAATTTAAAATTACATATGTAACTTGCATTATTGTCTATAGGACAGTGCTGATGTGGACTTGGGTAATTATAAAGGCCTTTTTTGTATTTTGGGAGGGAGGTGGTTCTCTATAGTCTAAGAAGAGCTCATGTTATGAGTTAATAGCATAAGTTTCAATAAATTTGGCTAGGAATTCCCAACCCACTCTTTCCATATGAATAGTCATTACTTAATAATTATTAAGTGTTTAGTACCTATTAGGTATTAGTAACTATTAATTATTCATTAACAGGTTTTTTTTTTTTTGAGACAGAGTCTCACTGTTGTCCCTCAGGCTGGAGTGCAATTGTGTGATCTCGGCTCACTGCAACCTCTGCCTCCCAGTGTCCCGAATAGCTGATATTACAGGCACCCACCAGCACACCTGGTTAATTTTTGTATTTTTAGTAGAGACAGGGTTTCGCCATGTTGGCCAGGCTGGTCTCGAACTCCTGACCTTAAGTGATCCACCTGCCTTGGCCTCCCAAAGTGCTGGGATTATAGATGTGAGTCACCGCGGCAGGCCCATTAATAGTTATTATTAAGAATGGGAAGAATTTAAAGTGTTAAAATTTGAGAACATGTTTTAGGTTTTTATTTTTATTTTTTTCTTGAGATGAAGTTTCGTTCTTGTCACCTAGGCTGGAATGCAATGGTGCAATCTTGGCTCACTGCAGCCTCCGCACCCTGGGTTCATGGGATTCTCCTGCCTCAGCCTCCCAAGTAGCTGCCATTTCAGGTGCCTGCCACTATACCCAGCTAATTTTTGTATTTATAGTAGAGACAGGGTTTCACCATGTTGGTCAGGCTGGTCTCTAACTCCTGACCTCAGGTGATCCACCCGCGTTGGCCTCCCAAAATGCTGGGATTACTGGCGTGAGCCACTGCACCCAGCCATATTTTAGGTATTTGAAAATATATTTTTCAGCCGGGCATGCTGGCTTTCCCCTGTAATCCTAGCACTTTGCGAGGCTGAGGTGGGAGGATTACTTGAGCCTGGGAGTTCAAGACCAGCCTGGGCAACATAATGAAACCTTTTCTCTACAAAAAATAAAAATTAGGCCTGGTGCCGTGACTCATGCTTGTAACCCCAGTACTTTGGGAGGCTGAGGTGGACAGATCACTTGAGGTCAGGAGTTTGAGACCAGCCTGGCAAACTTGGTGAAACCCTGTCCCTTTATAAAAAGTACAAAAATTAGTGAGGTAGTGCATGCCTGTAATCCCAGCTACTTGGTAGGCAGAGGCCATAGAATCGCTTGAACCTGGGTGGTGAGGTTGCAGTGATCTAGCATCACGCCACTGTACTACAGCCTGGACAACAAAGTGAGACTTGCTTTAAAAAAAAAAAAAATACAAAAATTAGCTGGACACAGTGGCTTGCACCTATGGTCCTAGTTACTCGGGGAGGTTGAGATGGGAGGATCACCTGAGTCTGGGCTGTATTGAGCTGTGATCATGCCACTGCACTCCAGCCTGGGCAACAGTGAGACCCTGTATCAAAAAAAAAAACAAAAACCAAACAAACAAAAAAGAAACTACACCAAAACTCTACAAAACCCACATTTTTCTTCAAATTCTGAATGACAATATCAGAGGCTAGGACTAAGACCTGTGTAATGAAGCAAAGGCTAGAAGAGCTTCCAAAACAAAGTTCTCCAGCTGGTTTCACTGTTGTTTCAAAACATTAAGTACTGTGGGAAGAGGTAGCTTGTCCTACAAATATCGTTCTCCTGGGCTTCTCTTTTATACTTCTTCATTATACTTTTCTCACTGTTTTTGTTTTTCAGGAGCTCAGGAATCTGTTTAGATTATGGCACCACTTTCACTGGGACTTTCCCCCTAGTGAAATCAGAGAGCACTAACTGTTCAGCATAGCTGTCATAAGTCTCATGTCACTAAATTTGGGTTGTCCCTGGCTTTTCTGGACTTTCCTCATTCCTGCTCTGCTCCACTCTTCCTCCACTTCCTTATTTTAAAGTTCTAGGTTCAAGGCCAAAGCTATTTCTTTTCTTTTCTTTTTTTTTTTTGAGACGGAGCTTCACGCTTGTTGCCCAGGCTGGAGTGCAATGATGTGATCTAGGCTCACCGCAACCTCTGCCTCCCACGTTCAAGGGATTCTCTGCCTCAGCCTCTTGAGTAGCTGGGATTACAGGCATGTGCTAGCATGCTTGGCTAATTTTGTATTTTTAGTAGACATGGAGTTTCTCCATGTTGGTCAGGCTGGTCTCAAACTCCTGACCTCAAGTGATCCACCTGCCTTGGCCTCCCAAATTGCTGTGATTACAGGCGTGAGCCACCGTGCCCGGCCCAGCCAAAGCTCTTTCTTTCAGCTAAGTCCTTGCTACTCAGAATGTGGTCTGTAGACTAGTGTCATTAGCTCGGCAGGGGCTTGTTGGAAAGGCAGAATCACAGGTCCCACTTTTGATCCACTGAATCAGAATCTGCATGTTTAACAAGATTCTTAGGTGATTCATATGTATGTGAAAGTGCTGGAAGTTGCGGATAAACAGAAATTGGGGCTGGGCATGGTGGCTCATGCCTGTAAATCCTAGAACTTTGGGAGGCTGATGTGGGAGGATCGTTTGGAACCAGGAGTTCGAGACCAGCCTGGAAAAATCAGCTGGGTGTGGTGGCATGTGCCTGTAGTCCCAACTACTTGGGAGGCTGAGGCAGGAGGATCATGTAAGCCCAGGATTTTAAGGTTGCAGTGAGCCATGACTGCTCCACCCTACTGGTTAAGAGACTGAGAGCATGTCTCAAAATAAACAAATCCATTCTTTCTGGCTTTCACCCACTTATACCTAATAATAATGATAATTACATCACTAAAATTTTTACTATGTCTCAGGCACTATTTGAAGTGTTTTATTTTTACTTTTTTTTTTTTTTGAGACTGAGTTTCACTCTTGTTGCCCCAACTGGAGTGCAATGGCCTGATCTCGGATCACTGCAACCTCCACCTCCTAGGTTCAAGTGATTCCCCTGCCTCAGTTTCCCAAGTATCTGGGATTACACGCCCAGCAAATTATTGTACTTTTATTAGAGGCAAGGTTTCACTGTGTTGTCCAGGCTAATCTTGAACTCCTTACCTCAGGTGATCCTCCCAAAGTGCTGGGATTATAGGAGTAAGCCACAGCTCCAGGCCTATTTGAAGTGTTTTATACACCTGTTTGTGCTACCTACAGTTTTATGATATAGGTATTATTTTACAGAGGAAGGAGCTGTGGTACGGATAGGTTAATTAACTCGTAGAACACAGTAAATGAGAGAGCAGAGAGCAGGGATGTGGGTCCTGGCTTACCCCTTCTATTATCCTGCTTTTGTGGCTGCTTTTTTGTTTCTGAGCGGCAGAGTGATTTAGTGGCAAGAAGATAGGTTCCCAAGTCTGATGAAATCCCGCTTTAGCCTCTCACAAGTTGCGTGACGTTTTTTTGTGTGGGATTTCATCAGACTTCATTTGTCCTGTCTGAGCCATAGTCCTCATATTTAGTGCATAGTAGGTTATTAGTAATAATTTGTGGGTTTTTCTCTTTTCTGACTCATAGCAGTAGTATGAATTAAGTAAGCTATCTATAAGTTCTTTCTTTGTACTTATTGGTCCCAAGTCGTTCTCCTAAACTGTACTTTTCTAAGGTATTTCTTGCTTTTAGTTCTATGCTTAAGCTTCTCTTCACATCCTCTTGCTTTAAACTTCCTTTTTAAACCCCACATATCTTGATGATCAAACCACATTATCATTCTTCCTTGAGCTTCCCATTTCTGTTAAATGCTGTCTCCTGGAGTCATTTGCTCTTCCTTTTTCAGCCTATTTTCACCTTTAAGACAAATCACTGGCACGGCTATCTCTGTATTGTAGTATTTTTATTTGGAGCTGGTTTTGCTTCTAGAATATATAGTCTATGTGAAACAATTATGTTGAAGACAATAAAGTCATAACTTTGGGGAAAAGGAGCCTAGAGCCGGAGCTTGACATACTTAGACTCAGAAGTTGCTGGGTTTTTGATTTACTGGAAGCAAAATTCCTATAATGCAGCTCAGCATCCTTCTCAGCTCCATAAATTTGCGGGGAAGATGGGCAAGCGAGTGCACTGCCGGAATCAAACTGATCAGGGTTTAAGTGTCTGGGAGAAAACATATCACTTGGGCTTTTCACTTTGGCTGCTGGGGCTGGGAGTACGTTTGAAGTTTACAGAGGTCAGGGATTGATAGAAATTAAAAGCTGAACTCCCCATTCCAAACGAACTCCTAAAAATGGGAGGAATAAACTTCTTACATGATTCCAATAGGAAATTAATTTTGTAAAGGTAAATAGGACATTTGTCCTCCAGGTGACTTTTTTGCAGCATATTTTAGAATAGCCTTAAGATTTGGAAGGATTGAGGCTATTTCCGGATTTTTGTACGCTCAATGCCAGCAAAATAGTGCCATTAAGACAGACATATTAAATTATAGATGGGGATAAGTGAAATTTTTCTTAAGAGTTTCATGGTCTTTTTTTTCCCCTCCCTCTCTCAGCTCTGGATTGAGAGGCCACGATGTAATTGTCAACATAAATGGGAAACCTGTTACTACCACAACTGATGTTGTTGAAGCTCTTGACAGTGATTCCCTTTCTATGGTTGTTCTCCGGGGAAGAAGTAATTTGTTCCTGACAGTCACACCTGAAATAATCAATTAAATACCTTGCTTTAAAGTGGGATTATCTAAAAAAAAAAAAAAAACCCAGTTATATTACCTGGTTTGTATGAAGATGTGCCAAACATGGAGTTTTGTATGAAGATGTGCCAAACATGGAGTTTTTGGATCTTTTTCTTACAAAGAAAAATGGATGGTATCAACCCAAAGGCCCATCAGTGACAGACTGGATAAAGAAAATGTGGTACATATACACCATGGAATATTATGCAACCACGAAAAGGAATAGTACTCTGTAGGAACATGGATGGAGCTGGAAGCCATTATCCTTAGCAAACTAACACAAGAACAGAAAACAAAATACTGCATGTTCTCACTTATAAGTGGGAACTGAACAATGAGAACACATAAACATAGGGAGGAGAACACCACATACTGGGTCCTGGCAGGGGGTATGGTGGAGAGAGGGAAAGGGAGAACATTAGGAAAAATAGCTAATGCATGCTGGGCTTAACACTCAGGTGATGGGTTGATAGGTACAGCAAACCACCATGGCACACATAACAAACCTGCACATCCTGCACATGCACCGCAGAACTTAAAATAAAAATAAACAAAGAAAAATGGTCATCTTTTATGAAATTACAATTTAAAAAGGAAAATGGAGTTTTAAACACATACATACATTCTCAGGGATCATTAGGTTGGGGTATTATACTGTTGCTATGATGCCTGACTATGCAAAGTGAGAGAAGAACATGGTGCCAAAAAGTCTGGGGGAACTGATAACATTTTATTAAAGATAAGAAACAACTAAAAAACAGGCAGTTTCTAATTTAACCGTGAAAGAAGGACACTGTAGTATTTTAAACCTTCTATATAGCCATAAACTAGATATAATACACACATATACAAATAGATCTATCTACCAAAATTTAAGAAACAACCTGAATAAAGTGCAAAGGCAATCAAGTTTTAAGTAATACTCCTTTAGTGCATCAGGTTTTCAGGTTGTATCACATTTGGCCAGGTTTGCGGGGAGATGGAGAATGGGTGTTACTCAGAAGTCAAATGGAAACCGGTAACTTTGGATTGTCACACAGGAATATTGATGATTCTGAAATTAAATTACCACTCTAGCAGTAAGAACTTTTGTCTCCAGCAGCTTTTCTGACTGTGACAAGGGCATCTTCAGTAGTTTCCAGTCTTTTAGCCTTTTAACCAAGCTCTTTTCCCGGCAACATAAATGACTTCAAGTCTTGGAGCTGCCAAAGTTTTTCTTTCTTGAGACAAAGTCTTGTTCTTGTCATCCAGGCTGGAGTGCAGGGGCAGCATCTTGGCTTACTGCAACCTCCGCCTCCAGGGTTCAAGTGATTCTCCTACCTCAGCCTCCTGAGTAGCTGGGGTTACAGGTGGCTGCCACCACACCCGGCGAATTTTGTGTTTTTACTAGAGAAAGAGTCTCACCATGTTGGCCAGGCTGGTCTCAAACTCCTGACCTTAAAGGATCCATCTGCCTCAGTCTCCCAATGTACAGGGATTACAGGCTTGAGTCACTGTGCTGGGAACAAAGTTTTTTATTTTTTAAAGAAAACAAACTTCCGATGGGGTTATGAATATTTTTAGGTTAGAAAAAAGTGTGAAATGAGGCAGAACTTGATAAGGTTTAAAGTAACATCTTATTTTGGGTAATATTACAATTTGTTTTTATTTTTCAGACTTCCCTTATAAGTGAGTTTTTTTTTTAAAAAAAACTGGCATCCTTGAACTCTCTGAGACTCTTATTTGTATAAATTTATGGGGTGCAAGTACGATTTTGTTTCGTGCATAAATTGTATAGATGAACCCCCTTAAGTTCTATGAAAATTCCGTGTACATGCATTTTTCTGGGGAGAGGATCTAGTTTCTTCATGACCCATAAAATTTTAATAAACACTGACTTAGGGTATAGAGATTATGAATTAAAAGTTTACCAATTGTTACGTTATAAGCAAGGTTAAGGTCAGTGTGGTACAGAACCTTCAAGACAAAATAGGCTTGTCTGTTTTAATTTTTTTATACAAAATTGCCACATTTAATAATGTAAGAACAGTGATTATATTCATCAGGAATAATAAAGCAAGAAATTCTTAGGAGAGCTACAAAATGATAGAATGTATCCAGGGAAGTTAACTGTGATATCTGGTCTTAAAGTCAATTATTATGAGGTAAACTTCGAGTGAGGACTACTTTATTTCTAGAATTTGTAAGTTATTCTGAGTAACAGGCTCTTTCACTGACTTGGCCACATTGCCCACCTTTGATTTTTATTTTTTAAAAATAAAGACGTGGTTTCACCATGTTGGTCAGGCTGGTCTTGAACTCCTGACCTCAGGTGATCTGCCCGCCTTGGCCTTCAAAGTGCTTGGATTACAGGTGTAAGCCACCACGCCCAGCCTCCACCTTTGATTTTATATTAATAGTTCTTTCAACTTGGATTGCAAAGGATGGGAACTGAGCTTTTAAAACCATTTACAGTTTGGAACATCTCCTTTAATTCTTGGTGATTTGGGAATACAAAAGTGTGGCTGTATCTCTTTCTGACTGCTGCAGCACACAGGGAGAGCTTCAGTATTATGCTTCTTTTGAGAATGTGCTCAGTTTCTCTTTGCTCTCATAAATCAGGTCCCAATTTAGCAGAAGTATATTTTTCTTTTTGAAGCCACAAGACTCCTTACTTTATCTCACCTAATCACGAAGAATAGTTTTACAGAAACTTGTAGGAAATCTTATTACCATGGGCTGGTAAATGCAAATTTCTAACATGGGCTGGTAAATGATGATTTTTGGATTGGACAATTCTGCCAGGAGGAGTAGCTCAACTCACACGTCTGATGCCGCTGGCTTTCAAAACATGATTGGAATGAAGAAATTTTGTGCTGCATATACTGACTCTGGAACATAATGGAGACACAAGGTAGCTTAATAGGGTGGTTCATTTCAAATGACTAGATTTCTGCAAAACAAATATAATTTTTAGTTTACTCCCCATACTGAAAATACTCATATAGTACTCCAGGTTGGCAAAATTTATTCTGTATTTAAATTCAGAAAGTCAGACTTTCAGTGTGTATTACATTCCACGGCCATTTCCACTTCTGCTGAAGATTTTCATTGTTCAGCTTCAAATCTCCTTGCAGGAAGACTCAGGGTCACAAAAGGAATGTGGATACAAATATTTACTTGGCTCAACTTGTTAAATCCACTTGCTCCAAAGGACTGAACATATAGCAGTGTACAGAAAGGAAGACTCTGGAAACTCATCCACAGCTTATAAACTCGTCACTATCCTTTATGTTTTGTGCACGAGGAAAGGTACAAATTTGATTCCCACAACACTTTTTGCTTGTCATTTCTAGTCTGTAAGATAAAATCTGGGTTGAAATTCCAAAGTCCAAAGAAACCTTCTTAACCAAAACCTCAAAAGAGGGAAACTAACGTCAGGTCTGATATCAAAGAAGAGTTTTGAGCCTGTAGAGATGAATTCAAAAGACAGAGCTTTCACCTCCTCCCTGGGCCTTGATGGCAGCTCTTTTTTAGTAAACAGTGCACCAGTTGCTGCCATCACTTGGCATCAGCCCTCCAGTAATTAGCAAAATAAGGTCAACAAACCACCAAATCCCAAGTCCTCCAAGTGTCAACAGCTTCCCTACTGCCGTGCCAGTGTGTCCCAAGCAGAATCGATCCACGCCAAAACATCCCAGGAAGAAGGAGTAGAGTAAAGTGGTTATGAAGTAATGTCCGGTATACCTTGGTGAAAGGAACAAAAAGGAGGATGTCTGATTGCACAAAAATTCAAACACTTAAAGATTAGTGAATTTAACATAAGTGATGAGAAGGTGCAGTGGACCCTCTGTGGCCTTTTACCCTCCATTTTGTTTTCTTTTATGATATGGTCAGTGAGGTGAGAGGCTCAGGAAAAACCAAAGTTTATTATATTCATAGGTTCTAGAGACAGGAGGCACATGATGTTATACAGGGCTACCTGGCAAAGATACCTGGGGGTTTGAAAGAAGCAAGGGGAGGGTTTTAGGTCACTATCTTCCTTGGGGTTTCTGTAGGAACGGCAAGACTGGGCAGGGCAAATAGTTTAGAATTGGCTAGTCTGAATAATTTCAGCAGGCTTTAAGGTATAGGAGTGGTCCCTGGTTGCCTGGCACTTGGCCCTGAGAAGATTAAGTGAGAAGAATATTATTTACTGGGGTGTATGGGCCAGAAACAGAAGATATACGTCTGAACTAGTTTGCATATCAAAAGCTTGCTCCCTGTTGGGCCCTCTGCTATCTCCAAGAAATGACTAGCTTCAGTAAAGGCAGTCTCCTCATAGCCAGGAAGGTTTCTAAGATGTCAAACATTACAACGTAAAATAATTTTAAAAACTTTTTGACCAAGTCGTGGTGGTTCATGTCTATAATCCCAGCACTTTGGGAGGCCAAGGAGGGAGGAGCATTTCAGCCCAGGAGTTCCAGGCCAACCTAGGTAACATAGTAAGACCCTGTCTCTACAAAAAAAAAAAAAAACACCCAGTAACAATTAGCCAGCTGTGGTAGATTATGCCTGTAGTTCCAGCTAATCAGGAGGCTGAGGTGGGAGGATCACCTGAGCCTAGGGGGTTGAGGCTGCTATGAACCACATTTGTGCCACTACACTCCAGCCTGGGCAACAGAAAAGACCCCATCTCTAAAAAAATATATATATTTTTTATAATACACCCTCTTCACCCTTATTTTACTCTCCTTTAAGAATCTCTAGTTTGTAGAAGGTCGCAATAGATTACTTGCTAAGATATGGAGATCTCTAAGAACAAAGACCGACTTACAGAGTTGGACTGGACAAGAAGTCATCAAGCACATTTACACAACTGGCACCATGGCAGGAGGAGGAGTCTGGGCTCCCATCCTGCTCTGTAGAGGGTCTTTTCCTGAGACTCAGCTGGCTTCCTGCGTGTAGTTCTCTAAGGAAGCCCTGTCCTTAAATGAACACTGGATCTTCATTACTCTTTCCTGCTGTTTTGTGGCAGCTAAAAGCAAGGACTTCTTCATAAGGTTCTGCCTTTATACACTGTGCTGACATAGCTGCAGTTACTCTAATATTACTCGTCACAGCCATAGACTCTTTCAGTTAGCAAACTGTGTAAGGCAATTCTGCATCTTCAAGCAGAATTTACAGAAATAACCTTGATCCTTTACCTTTAAGATAAACTGATTTTCAGAGTGTGGAGCCCACACTTTTTATAATAAAACCTTTATTCCTGAAATACTAAGGTAATTTGCACAAGATTTATCCCTATTGTTGGAATTTTGGGGCTAGATCATATGGCCCAAATTTTGTAGATGAGGGATAAACTGAGTGTTCAAAGGCGCTTAGCTAGTTAGACAAAGAGACAGTTAGCACTTACCTTCTGGGCTCAAGGCCAGAATCCTCTCTACCATAAACATACTGCTTCTGTCAATGAATTATGCAGAATGGTAGTCACAGTCCCTCTTTGGTGCTTAAAAATAGTCATACCAAAAAATAACAATGAGCTGAGCACAGTGGCATGTGCCTGTTGTCTCAGATACTCGGGAGGCTGAGGCAGGAAGACTGCTTCAGCCCAGGAGGGCCAGGCTGCAGTAAGCTGTGACTATACCACTGCACCCCAGCCTGGGCAACAGAGTAAGATCCTGTCTCTTAAAAAAAAAAAAGACAAGGAAAATGGCTCTACCTCCAACCAAGTACCAACTACACCATTTAAAGTAACGCTTACTTTATACAAGGTTTATTTTCTCGTAGGAAGGTCCTAGGACTGGCACACTCAATTCCATCTAGGGCGTGGCACTGGACTGAAGTGTGTTCCACATCACTGTAGGCCTGACCGCCGAACTGTGGAATAACAACCAAGACCAAAATCAACTCACCAGAGCAACTGACACAAACATATATCTTTTTTTTTTTTTCTTTTAAATGAAACAGAGTCTCCCTCTGTTGCCCAGGCTGGAGTGCAGTGGTGAGATCTCGGCTCACTGCAACCTCCGTCTCCCCAGTTCAAATGATTCTCCTGCCTCAGCCTCTCAAGTAGCTGGGACTACAGGCTCACATCACCTCACCCAGCTAATTTTTGTATTTTTAGTCGAGATGGGGTTTCACCATGTTGGCCAGGATGGTCTCGATATCCTGACTTTGTGATCTGCCTGCCTCAGCCTCCCGAAGTGCTGGGATTACAGGCAAGAGCCACTGCACCCGGCCACAAACATGTATCTTTATATTCACTAATAAAAGCTGCCTCAGGATTACAATTATTCCAACAAGGTTGATGTACAGCTATGCTCAAGGGCAAGGAATTTAGTGACAAACTTCATGTGGTTTTAGATGAGTCCATATTAAATGTACATTGTTTTAAATAGACTCCTGCTTTTCTCTTCATGACTGGCTTTTTCAATAATACAGTTTAAAAAAAAAAACCCAAACACGCACAATGGCATTAAAAGCCACTTAGAAGAGATGCATACAATGCTTTACTTATCTCATATTCACAGGAAAAAGAGCATATAACTGAGCATTTGGGAGTGGGTATTTAAAAAGTCACTGCCTATTAGAGGTCTCTTTTATATCTATTATAAATGAATAGAATTAGGAAAAAACTCAGGAGATCATCTGACTCAAGACTCTATTTAGGTCATAAATGTGTATTACCTGATATCTGTGGGACATCTGCAAGTTTAAATTCCAGCCAAAAATTTCAGAACTGGAGCTCTTACCCTCTTGCCATTGCTTGACTGAATTCTAGCCGAGAAATCACAGATACTAATTTTTTACTAGTACCTGATATCAGTGCTTATTACTATGTTCATCGGCAAGTTCCTCAAAGGGAAGGGACTAGGAAATAAAAATGCTTGCAAGATAAACTCAATTTTTAATTAAAATGGGCAAAAGTGATTTCTATACAATATTAACTCAAACTTTTATCAATAATTATCAACAGTTAAAATTTCACTATCTTAAAAAATATTTCTCTATATATGATTTCAGTAAGAGTTGTCTTTTTAGTCCTATTACTGTCAGGTTTATTTCTCTGTGTCTGAATTTTTTTTTTTTTTGAGATGGACTCTCGCTCTGTTGCTAGGCTAGAGTGCAGTGCTGTGATCTTGGCTCACTGCAACCTCTGCCTCTTGGGTTCAGGTGATTCTCCTGCCTCAGCCTCCCAAGTAGCTGGGATTATAGGCACAGGCCACCACACTCAGCGAATTTTTTTTTTCTGTATTTTTAGTAGAGGCGGGGTTTCACCACATTGGCCAGGATGGCCTCGATCTCCTGACCTGATGATCCACCTGCCTCAGCCTCCCAATGTGCTGGGATTACAGCGATGGGCCGCCGTGCCCGGCCCCTGTGTCTGATTTAGTACAAAAAATGCTTTCCCATTATCCTCAACACCTGACCGAGTTTTGACTTGCATTTTGAAGCATAACAGGATGGTGAGTCCATGGTGGAGAGAAGATACATAAGCTTCATTTTTTTTTTTTTTTGAGACGGAGTTTCACTCTTGTTACCCAGGCAGGAGTGCAATGGCGCAATCTCAGCTCACCGCAACCTCCGCCTCCTGGGTTCAGGCAATTCTCCTGCTTCAGCCTCCTGAGTAGCTGGGATTACAGGCACGCGCCACTGTGCCCAGCTAATTTTTGGTATTTTTAGTAGAGATGGGGTTTCACCATGTTGACCAGGATGGTCTCGATCTCTTGACCTCGTGATCCACCCACCTCGGCCTCCCAAACGCCCGGCAATTATTTTTTTTAGAGATTGATTAGGAATGTATACCCAGCTTTAGGGATGTTATTAATGGAATGTAATAGCTTTTTTCCATTCCAAGAAGCCACTGTTAACCAAGGCTTCCCCTGGAATGCTTTAACGTCCTACAAAGACATACTGATAGACCCTATCTATCTCCTAAGGACATGGTGGAACCTGCTTGCCTGGAGAAAAGAAATGTCACTGGCAAGAGAAGCTCTGCCCCAGATGCATGTGTAACAAAGATACTGCCCAATCCATCATCAGTGTTGGAAAGTACATAGATTTTCTTTGGCTCTTTTAGGAAAGGTGCATGCCTTGAAGGGGAGCCAGGGGTGACATTTTAGTTTCAAAATCTGTCAATGGCCAAAGGAACCAAAGACAGCTTGGTCTTTGCACCTGGGCGGTTTTGGCACTGAGAGTGCTCCTTCATGAGGAAACCAAATGTCTTGTTCAGTCACTGGCCTTGGCCATGCTGGAAATTTCCAGTAACAGTCTTTCTGATGAAATTCTTCAAAAAACTTTGTACCTCTTATACTTTTAGGTAACAGCATGTAGACATTACTATTTCTTTATGGAAGGGTTTGCTCTTACCACAAAACAAAAACTCACCTTGAGACAACCATAACCAAGTTCCTGGGATGCAGTTGCATTTCCAACATGATCCACTGGGTCTTCACATTCTATAAATTCATCGGGTCTGTAATTCACCAGTAAGATCATGATCATCATCATACAGTATTTGCAAATCGCTGTTTGCATGCACGTAATCAAAAAAGGCAAAAAACAGTTCTTCACCAAATTTTCTAGGGTTCAGTTTCACTCTGCTGACCCCTTTCCAAGCCAATTAAACTGAAGCACAGCAGGTCAAATGGGCAGCCACCCAAATGAACCTTTTGTTGGAGAAGGGAGGTGTTTCTGGTCCTATTTCTATAAAGATTCTACTTCTGACATGGTTTCATCTCTTCAGTAGGCAAACAACCACAAGATTTTGGGGGCAAAATTTAAGTCAAAGGATTCTCAGTCCTCTTTGCATTTCTCAAATGCCTTTTCTTGTTTGATCAAAAAGAGAGGTTAAAAAATGGCGTGATTCTTCAACGGTAAGGATATTGATTGCTTTAAAAAAATGCCTTGTAGGCAGAGAAAAGTCATTTACTTCATTTATGCTTTATTCAGTACTGGCATTGATTCAACCAATATTATTCTTGGGCTAAAGGGCGCAGGGCAGAGAAAGCACAACCTTACGCCCTTCTTCCAGAGGCTATATGTTACTCCTTCCCAGTTCTCCTCTTTCGGGATCCCAAAGGCTCTGCCACTGACACACACGAGTTTTCCCTGCATGGGTAGTGAACCTGGGTCACGATATTTACCTCCCGAATGTTGACCACTGGGTTCTCCACGGTGCAGGGTCTGAAAAAAAAGCAGCCTCCCCTCCATCCCACCTTCCCCCAATACCCATATATCCCTGGCACACCCTCCACCTCCACCTGCCTCGACCACTTACAGGTATGAGCAGAGGATGACCGGAGACTGGGGGTCGCCATATTCCCAGCTCGCAGCACCCGCGGGCCCCTCCGGGTGGGCGGCGCCAGCGGATGTGAGCTCAGGCTCGGCGGTCGCATTTTGCGAGTGACTCCGAGACACACAATGCAGGAGAAGTAAATTCCCCAGCAGCAAAGCTGCCTGGCCGCACAGAAGTAAGTAACTCACAGGGCAACCACCCAGCACCATTTTCCTGGGCCCTGGAGCGGAGACCCAGCCACGACCATAACAACCCCAGTCGGGCAGCACAGACCCTATCAACTGCGTGGTCAGGCCTTTTCCGTGTAGCTCGGCTCGCGTAGCCCCGCCAAACAGCCAATGGACGCGCAACTCGACGCTCCGCCCACCTCCGCCAACCAACAGAAAAAGCCGAGCAGATGGGCGGGACTGCATCGCCCCCCACTTCTGCTTCTCGATTCCTCTTCAGGGTTTCACGCTCCTCCTTCTTTTGCGCTAAATGCATTCTCCAATCGGATCCGTCGACCCCATGGCGGGCGTGCCCAGGAGCCGACGGGGCGGGGTGGATATGACTGGCTGGCCGACTAGTGGGGGTGGCCGCGGCGGGTTTAGAAATCCTATTCTTGCGCCAGGGACTGGATTTTTCCCTACGTCAGCGCAGCGAGGCGATGTCGGGAGCGAGCTCGGACCGAGGGCTGAGTTGCGTCAGTGCCGCGCGCGTGCTCGTCCCCGGGCGCGTGCCCGCGCTTCCCGGCCGGCCTTGGGGCCCCGGCAGGGTTGGAAAATGATGGAAGAGGCGGAGGCGGAGGCGACCGAGTGCTGAGAGGAACCTGCGGAATCGGTCGAGATGGGGTCTGGCTCCTGCCCACCCTCTGGGACCCTACGCGTCCGGTCTTTGCTGTTGCTTGGCCTGGTGGGCCCAGTCCTTGGTGGGGCGCGGCCAGGTGGGTGTCCATTCGCCCAGTCCTTTGGGACGGCTGCTTCTTCGGGACGGGGCGCTTGGAGTGAACCTGTGGTGCCTGGGAGTGGAGGGACTCGACCTGGCGATCGGACCCGGGGTCGGGGGTGTGTGCGTACCCGCCCAGGTGTGTGCGAACCGGGGTCGCACCCTCGGCTCGGGGTCTGGCGCCCCAAGCCCTTCTTGGCCCGGGTCCCCTGCCCAGTGCCGCTTCCTCCGTGTCCTGCTCGGTGGAGCCGTTTCGGGCGTCCCCCCATCCCCCGCCGCCTCGCGCGGAACCGGGTCCCCCAGACGCCCCGAAGCCCGCGCTGGGGCAGGCGCTGACCTCGGCGGGCTAGAGCCGGGTAAGCTGGGCGCGCCCGCAGGGGTTCAGTCTCCAAACGCCTGCAGGGAGGGAGCTGGCTCCCGCTGGTGAAGTTAATGTCACTTGGAAAGAGACTGTGAGAGGGAACTTTTGCTGCAGGTTATAATTTGAGATTTTGAGTTAATGCTATCCTAGGGTCCACACAGCTAAATTTAGTGGTGGAATAAAGGTGGGGGGAGGTGGGGAACGCTCATTAATCTTGGGTCATTTTTGTAGTAAGAATACTTTATTTTGTAAACAACGTGCTGCATTTCGATAGCCAAACCGGTTTTAAAAAATCTGTGTTTTTATTGGGTTCATACTGTCTTAAATCCGGACGGATAATCCCTGCTCTGTTGAACTCACAGGATTATTGTAGGAATTCAATCATTTGTGTGAAGTCGTTTTTGAATTGTGAAACTGCCCTTGACTATGTAAGATATTTGTATTGGAGGTACCCAAACCTAGTGGAAGCAAATTGTCAGCACGCTGGTGTCTTTCTGGAAACAAGTTATTTATTTTGGATTTGTATGAGATAATTGTTTATATGGCTGTATTTTCTGTATCAGCGACAGAAGATGATGGAAATGGGAGTTTTTACTAAATCATTGATTGAGAGTTATTCAAAGGTGATAATAGAAGACTTCATCACAGGACTGTTGACCTTCAGGAAACTAATTACTTTTTTCCCTTATCTTTGGCTGCTTCATTTGAAATTAAGTAAATTTGCCCCAATGTGGAAATGTTGAACTCTGAAAATGTTTTGAATGGGAAGTTGCCAAATTTCTTCTGGTTAAAACTACTTTTCCGGTGATATTCTAGGTGGTTAACATTCACCAATGTTTAAGGTGGAGATGATTATGCATCTGGAGTTTCATTAATCTCTGATTTGTGTGTGTGTGTGCGTTTGTAAATATAAATAAGACTGTTTTTAAATGTTAGTATAACTGTCAGTCATTACCGACCTGCATATCGATGAATGGAAAACCTGATGGTCTTTAAGTGTGGTTTGGGCCAGCTCCTTAACTTCGGCATGTGTATGCCTCTTCAAAATTTAGCCAACGTTTATGGAACCACTATAAACACCACGCAATTGCTTGTAGAGGGGCAGAAGGTGACCAAATATGCTAAGTGTATCAGAGAGATGTTGGGGAAGGATTTATAGAGAAAATGATATTTGAACTGGGCTACATCGGTGGTCTTTCAAGTAGAATAGTAGGAATATATTCTAAGCAGAAGAAAGTTTTTCAAGAGTATGGGGGGCGCATATGAAAGAACATGACTTATTAGAAAATGATGAAAATGTCAATACGACTTCATGCAGACTATAAAAGGGGGGGATGGAAGATCAAACTAAGGTAGGTGGGTACCATTTGGGAAGGTTTCTGTACGGAGCTAAGGTGTTTGGACTTTACCCTGTAGGAAGTTCTTTGGGCAGGGGAGGTTTTAAGTAGGGGTGTGACCTAATCTCATTTTCTGTTAAGAAAACCGGCAACACTGTGAAGGATAGAATCTCAGAGGGAGAGACTGGAGATTGGGAGACTGGTTAAGAGGCTTTTGTAATAGTGTGCAGTGAGTCAACTCTTGTTTCTCTCCGGGAATGTTCATGCAAAATCAGCTGACCAAATTTTTGCAGTACAAGATGTTTAAAATGTGCTGAAACATTTTCCAGGAATGAAGGAGAAATTGGAGGACTTAATAAGTACCACACACACATCAGTTGCATTAGTAGTTAAGTAGGTCTTATAGGATTTTTACTACCATTTATAACATTGTCTCAATAAGGAAATGCAGTATCATTTCTAAACAGCTGACTTTCAGTAATTTTTTTTTTTGTATGTGTCTTTTTAAGCTGGTACTGACAAAGGTAGCTTTGTGTCTTTGTAAAAAATGACAAGGGGAATCAGGTATGAAACCTTTTCTGATTTTCTAAGATTGTAATTATGATGAACAGATTTAGAAATTTTTTTTAAACAAAGACTGGCATTCTAAAGAAAATGAATTTGAAAGCTTACGCACGGTGAGTCACTGTGAAATGATTTGTGTAGTAAGAACATAGGTCCAGGCCGGGTGCGGTGGCTCACGCCTATAATCCCAGCACTTTGGGAGGCTGAGGCAGGTGGATCACGAGGTCAAGAGATCGAGACCATCCTGGTCAACAAGGTGAAACCCTGTCTCTAGTAAAAATACAAAAATTAGCTGGGCATGGTAGCGAGCGTCTGTAGTCCCAGCTACTTGGGAGGCTGAGGCAGGAGAATTGCTTGAACCCAGGAGGCGGAGGTTGCAGTGAGCCGAAATCGTGCCATTGCACTCCAGCCTGGGTAACAAGAGCGAAACTCAGTTTCAAAAAAAAAAAAACTTAGGTCCATATGTATCTCGTTTTTAGATGCCAGCAAAATATTTGAATTTGATATGTTGTATTTGTGCTGATAGGAAAATGTAGCCTTTTACATTTAAGAATGATTTGGTTTTTTCAAACTTATTTTTTTTTGCATTGGAGTCTCACTCTGTCACCTGGGCTGGAGTGCAGTGGTGTGATCTCAGCCCACTGCAACCTCCACCTCCTGGGTTTAAGCAATTCCTCCTCAGCCTCCTGAGTAGCTGGAACTACAGGTGCATGCCACCATGCCTGGCTAATTTTTTAATATTTTAGTAGATATGGGAGTTCACTGTGTTGCTCAGGCTGATCTCGAACTTGCCTTGGCTTCCCAAAGTGCTAAGATTGCAGGTGTGAACCACCGCGCCTGGCTTCAAACTTTTAAGTAAAAAAGAAAACATTATAATTAAAATATGTACAAACCTAGTTACTGGTTTCCAAATGTTTCAAAAAGCACTTGAAGCTTTAACTTAGCAAATTTATATTTGCTCTTTGTTAAAAAAAATCCTGGTTTATTATATAATTTATTATGGAATCCCTCAAAAGATGGAAACTCTAAGTAACTGGAAGCTTTTTTTGGGAATATCCACAAGCTCAAACATATGACATAGCCTCATATTTCTCTTTGATACCTAATATATACTGGAGGCTTGGAGTCATGCCATCCTTTTGAGTCAGCACTATGGGACTGCCTCATAAATGAATGCCGTCCTTTTGGGGTATCAGATCCCTCACAGTCCTTTTTTTGTTTTTTTTTTTTTGAGATGGAGTCTCACTCTGTTGCCCTAGCTGGAGTGCAGTGGCACCATCTTGGCTCACTGTAATCTCCGCCTCCCGGATTCAAGCGATTCTCCTGCCTCAGCCTCCCGAGTAGCTGGGTTGATAGGCATGTGCCACCATGCCTGGCTAATTTTTTGTATTTTTAGTAAAGACAGGGTTTCACTGTGTTAGCAAGGCTGGTCTTGGTCTCCTGACCTCATGAGCCACCCACCTCAGCCTCCCAAAGTGTTAGGATTACAGGCATGAGCCGCTGCACCTGGCCCTCCTCACAGTCTTTGAATGGGTCTAATGTGGACCCAGCTAAAGTTGAATGGCACAATGTTGTTTGGATATTGAGAGGTTATTATAGTTTATTTTCTATTTCATGTTGTTGTTTTAATCAGATTATTTTCCCAAAGTGATCATATGTGGGACACTGCTTGAGTCACATCTTTTTTTTTTTCTTCAAGTCGTGGTCTTGCTTTGTTGCCTAGGCTGGAGTGCAGTGACTGGGCAATTCTTGGGCTGGGCAACCCTGGGACTGCAGGGTTGCGTCACCATGCTGGCTTATTAAAAAAACTTTTCTGTGTGTGGAGAGGCAGTCTTGCTCTGTTGCCCAGGCTGGTCTCAAACTACTGGGCTCAAGCATTCCTCCTGTGTCAGCCTCCCAGAGTGCTGGGATTACAGGTATGAACCACCATGCCTGGCCTTAAATCACATCTTTTTTTTTAGAGATGGAGTTTCACTCTTGTTACCCAGGCTGGAGTGCAATGGCGTGATCTCGGCTCACCGCAACCTCCGCCTCCTGGGTTCAGGCAATTCTCTTGCCTCAGCCTCCTGAGTAGCTGGGATTACAGGCACGCGCCACTGTGCCCAGCTAATTTTTTATATTTTTTAGTAGAGATGGGGTTTCACCATGTTGACCAGGATGGTCTCAATCTCTTGACCTCGTGATCCACCCGCCTCGGCCTCCCAAAGTGCTGGGATTACAGGCGCGAGCCACCGCGCCCGGCCCTAAATCACATCTTTTAAGAGTGAGCTAGGGAACCTTAGAAATTAACTTAACTTGGTCAGTTCTTAAATATGCAGTTGTGTTTGTATTTGTTGATGTTTATGGTAACATAAATAATAGGTTACTAAACCTTATTGGAAGAAAAGAAAATGATATCATCCCCAGACATGTTCTATGTCATAACTCATTCCTATACATGGGAAATGTCTCATTCTCTTTGATGAGTTGTTCTTTTAATGAGACTTTTCATGATTTAAGTAATTTTAGGATGATTTTAACCCCTTCCCTCTGGTAGTGTAGAATCTTCACATGAGTAGAGCCCAGGAAAGCCTTTTCTGATCAGTGGTATTCAAAGATTTAGAATCCTGTTGTGAATATACCTTGGGCCTAACCTCCCATCCCAGCTGCTTGAGAGAAGTTGGGAGAAGTGATTAAGCAGTCTGTGGTATAGCAATAAAATGAAATATGATTTTGCTATCAAAGTGACAAATGTGTGGGCTATGTAGATTTGTAGAAAAGTGGATGTTTAAGATGCTAATCAGAAAAAGTAAGGTTTACTTTAGGTTACATGTGATAATTACTACTATGAGAACTATGTATGTTTAGCTATAAAGGTCAGAAGCGATTATTTATTCAACACATATTTTATTGAATATGCACTGTACCAGTGCAGGAAATACATGATGAATAAGATACTGTCCTTGGTCTCAAATACCTTAAATTCTTTGCTGGAGGAACTTAAATTGTCTAGGGCATTAAATCTTAGAAATGGGTGGTGTTTCTCCCAAAGGAGCACTTAGAACAAACAACAGAAGCCATTTCTTCTTAAATGTAAAGATGGGTAAATATTTAAGAAAAGTATAACATTGAAAAAAGTACGTGTAGGACATAGCAATAGGAATTATAATTAAGTATGTTTGAAGGTAGTTATTAATATGTGGTATGTGTTTATCTGGGATTGACCTGGTGAATACTAGAATTAAAAATAAAAAAAACAAACGCAGAAACTGCAATTAGATTTGCACCAACCTATTATATGGCTCAAAATAAGAGGGCTTTGTAGATCTAATTGAAAGAATTTCTCTACAAGAAGTACTTTGGAAACAGAATTCTCTTACTCATCCTGAATGTGGAGGCCAGGTTTATTTTATTTTCTACAGTGGAAGTACTTAAAGGTGGCTGTTTGTTTATGTAGTAAGCAGGAAAAAAATGAAAGAAGCCCATGGTGTGGAGTTCACAGTTGTTTGCTTTGCAATTAGGTAAAATTCTTTTAACTCACTTCCCTGTACTACAGTTACTGTTATGAAAAGCCTGCTCAGATTTCCTCTAAAACACTACAGTGTATAGAAACATCTGAGGAGTTAGAGAAAGAAAGACGTGCAAGTAACACCTTTTCTTTCTTTAAGATTAGACGTGTTAATTATCATGTTTCAATGCTTCATGTTATCTTCAGGCCAATATTTTCTTTCTTTCTTTTCTTTAGCTAGAGTCTCACTCCATCACCCAGGCTGGAGTGCAGTGGTACAATCTCAGCTCACTGCAACCTCCCCCTCCTGGGCTCAAGTAGTTTTCGTGTCTCAGCCTCCCGAGTAGCTAGGACAACAGGTGCATACCTCCATGCCTGGCTAATTTTGCATATTTTGTAGAGACAGGGTTTGACCATGTTGGCCAGACTGGTATGAAACTCCTGAGCTCAAGTGATCTGCCCGCCTCAGGCTCTCAAAGGGCTGGGATTACAGACATGAGCTGTTAGGCTTTGCCCATGTTTTCTGATAATGCAAATTTTTAATCTCATAATCTCTGGTCTGCTGGAAGTGATGTGATTTTTGACAGTATACTTTTTCTGTCAGAAATCTAACCTAGTAGTTTGTATTCCCCATATAGTCGAATTGTATTAAGATTTTTATTTTCATTGTGAACTATATCTTTATACCAGTTATTTTCAGCTGGGGGAGATTTTGCCTCAGAAGGCATTTGACATCTTGCTTTTAAAATCCAGGCATCCACTTTCTGAATTAAAATCATGCCATAACAGTTCCAAAACATCATAACAAATATACATTTTGGGGAAATGTCGTTCATAATAATATTTACTAATTGTATGAAAATCCTCTTTCCTTGTGTTTTTTAATAACAAGAATTTTTAAAAGCAAGAAAGTTATTTCAGGGTGCCATAATTTTGGAAGCCTTTTAAAAATAATTGATTAAGGCTGGGCGAGGTGGCTCACGCCTGTAACCACAGCACTTTGGGAGGCTGAGGTGGGCGGATTACCTGAAGTCAGGAGGTCGAGACCAGCCTGGCCAACATGGCAAACCCCCCTCTCTACTAAAAAGACAAAAATTAGCTGGGTGTGGTGGTGGGTGCCTGTCATCCCATCTACTTGGGAGGCTGAGGCAGGGAGAATCACTTGAACCCGGGAGGCCGGGTTGCAGTGAGCCGAGACTGCACCATTGTACTCCAGCCCAGGTGACAGAGCGAAACTTCATCTCAAAAAAACAAAACAAAACATGATTACTTGTGGCATTTTGGCTTTCAAAATGAGAATTTTATTTAAAATGGAAAAGGAGGAAAGAGAGTTAAATATAATATTCTTATATTTAGTTTTTATTTTACTTCTTTGGTAGTCTGGGTAAAAGATTCATAGAAGGCAGAAGACTTGGTTTCTAATCTTGGCCTGAAACTTTTAGCCATCACAATTGGGGGATGCTGTTGGCATCTGGTGGATGGAGGCCAGGGATGCTACGAAACATTCCACAGTACACAGGATAGCCCCCTTACCACAAATAATTTTCCAGCCCAAAATGTCAGTAGTGCTGAAGTTGAAGCTCTATACAAATAATGTTAAAGCTCTTCTTTTGTATTAACAAGAAAAAAATGTTATTTTGCTTCCCATGAGAAAGTGCTACTATTTGGAATTAAAAAAAAAACACAAAAACCCAAAGGGAATTTGGGGAAAATCTATGCAGGAGATGAACAGGAAAACAGAAGAAAAACTTGACCTAGAGATAAGAAAGGAATTTTGGGGATAAAAACACAGGAAGGAGGATTTTTATACAATTAGTATATATTATTTTGATGGCGTTCCCCAGTACATGCATTTGTTATGATATTTTAGAAATTTTTATGGCATGGCTTTCATTCAGAAGAGGATGCTTGGGTTTTAAAAGTAAGATGTCAATATCAGAATAACAGCTCTTACATACAGAAATTATTCCAGGGTGCTATAATTTTGAAAGCTTTTTAAAAATAAATAATTATTGCATTTTGCTTTTCAAAATGAGAGTTGTGTTTAAAATGGAAAAGAAGGAAAGAAAGTTATATAAATTTCTAGTATTTAGCTTTTATTTTACTTTGTTGGCAGTCTGGGTAAAAGATTCGTAGAAGATGGAAGACTTGGTTTCTAGTCTTGGCCTGAAACTAGGTGTGTTAGTTACTTTATAGGTAAAGCAAACTAACTTTACCTATAAAGTAACTGAATCTATTTAAAAATAAAATCTCTTTACCTGTCTGCCCATGAGAACTACAGGTGCTCTCGTTTTGGAGGCATTTGTTTTTCACTGTTCTGTTTGCTTCTGAGTTGTAATGAAAAACTTCATTTTGGTTCTGTAGTGTTTACCTTCTAGTATAACAGTTGTCTGTGTCTATCAGCATATATATTCTTTCTTTTTTTTTTGGCAGGGTCTCCCTCTGTTGCTTAGACTGGAGTGCAGTGGTGTAATCACGGCTCACTGCAGCCTTGATCTCCCAGGCTCAGGTGATCCTTCCACTTACGTTAGCCTGCTGAGTAGCTGGGACCACAGGCATGTGCCACTGTGCCCACTGATTTTAAATTTTTTTTGAAGAGAAAGGGTCTTGCCATGTTTCTCAGGCTAGTTGGGCTACTGGGCTCAAGGGATTCTCCTGCCTTGGCCTCCCAAAGTGCTGGAATTTCAGGCTTGAGCTACCATGCCTGACCAGCATATATAGTCTTGTCTGTAGTGATTTACTTAAAGAGCCTTTTATTTTAAAAAAAGTGAAAGCAAGTTTATTGAGAAAGTAAAGGAATAAAAGAATGGCTACTCCACAGGCAGAGCAGTGGCTTGGTCTGCTTAGCTAAGTATGCTGATAGTTACTTCTTGATTATATGCTAAGCAAGGGGTAGATTATTCATGAGTATTTTGGGAGAGGGGCAAGGATTTGCCTGAACTCAGGGTTCCTCCTCTTTTTAGACCATATAAGGTAACTTCTGGGCCTTGCCATGGCATTTGTAAAATGCCACAGTACTGGTGGGACTGTCTTGTAGCATGCTAATATATTATAATTAGCATATAATGAGCAGTGAGGACAATCAGAGGTCATTTTCGTTGTCATCTTGGTTTTGGTGGGTTTTAGCTGGCTTCTTTACTGCAAACTGTTTTATCAGCAGTCTCTGTGACTTGTATCTTGTCACCTCCTATCTTATTCTGTGGCCAAGAATGCCTACCCTCTTGCGAATGCAGCCCAGTAGGGTCTCAGCCTTATTTTACCCAGCCCCTATTCAAGTTGGAGTCAGTCTGGTTTGAGGGTCTCTGACATATTTTCCCTCATCCTTTTGCATGGGAACCTTAATCCTAAGGATTGTAGAGGAACAAAGATCTATCTTCTGTAACTTCTTCAGGCTGAATAGGAGCAATGATATCCCTGCCTAACTATAGGGTATCTTGTATCCAGGGTAGAGAGGAGCTCAGTCAGACATCAGTATCCTGAGAGTCATTCACAACTCTGGGTTCTGTTGAGTTCACAACACAAAAGGTGATAATCTGGAAGTTGAATAAGTGTTCAATTTAAGAAAACATTCAGTAAGCTTATCTTGCATTCCTAAACAAAGAGTTCAAAAACAATATATTCCATGACAGTAAAGCAAAATAAGTAAAATTATTCCAAGTAAACTAAATAGAAAAGCATTCCATGAACTGGGTAATTATTGGAACCAAGCTGATAGAGAGTCATTAATTAATTCCAATATATGCCCAGAATTAGAATACTGATCCAGATGTTAACATTAGCCATCCGTCTTGTTTCTTCTGAGCTGCAGTTAGAGATCACTGATTGGTTCACTGAGATTAGCAGAGTCAGTGCAAATTGCAGCGAGAACTCAAAAACAACTGATAAGACTAGAATTTAATGACAGGTGTATCTTAGTTCTTGAAACATAATTTTTCTCTCCCCTGTCTCCTATTTTCATTAAAAACAAATCATGATAGGACTGGTAGGACATGATAGTTTGCAAATTAAGGTTTAGTCTTATTATACTTGGCCTGATTATTTGAAATTAGTGCAGTAAGAATAATTATTTGCCACATAGGTACTTTTTTTCGTTGTTGTTGAGATGCAGTCTCACTTCATCTCGGCTCACTGCAGCCTCCGCCTCCCAAGTTCAAGTGATTCTCCTGCAGCCTCCTGAGTACCTGGGACTACAGGCGTGTGTCACCATGCCTGGCTAATTTTTGTATTTTTAGTAGAGATGGAGTTTCACCATGTTGGCCAGTCTAGTCTTGAGCTCCTGACCTAGTGATTTGCCCACTTGAGCCTCCCAAAGTGTTGGGATTAGAGGTGTGAACCGAGCCTCGCCATAGGCACTTTTTAATTGGCTTGATGGAACTTTCTTCCATAAGGAATCTCAGATTAGGCTTTTTTTTTTTTTTAAAGCTGAGCTCAGCCATGCGTTTGTATTGTTAAATACAGGGATGAGTTGGGTAAATTCCTTTCCTCTTGAGGTCCCAAGATAACTTGGCACTCCTGGGCCTGTAGATAGTGACATTCTTTATTTACAACAGGTCAGGAACCTTGTACAGGGACTGTGTAGACAAGGTATGTGGCCATTTTTCCCGAAGGGCTTTTACTGGTTCTGTAAAATCAAATTTGATTCCTTAAAGGGAAGCACAACATTCCAGTCAAAACTTGGTAAAATAACCTGTTTCTCCAGTTGTATCCTGTTGCAAAGGAAAACAGATTCTTATTGTACTTATGCAAATAACTATATTGCCGATAAGTTAAGAATACTTACAACTGGTTTCCAAATTTTGGAGAAGTCAGGTAGAAATGTGCTTCAGATTTTGTTCACAGTGATTAAATAAAAGAGAAGTTTTCTTGGCTCTGAAAAACAAAACAAAGGATCAGCGAGTTTTAAGCAAAAAGTCATACAGGAATCATTTTAGTCTTCTGATAGTTCAGTCCATGCAGTTAACTCCTGTTCTGCTTGATATTCATAAACTTTTCACCTCTCCATGCAAGTCCTGAAAGTTTTTTTCCTCTATTCTAATGTCACATCTCCAAAGTTATCATAAACCTGCATTTAAGAGCACCTGTTAAAGTCCTGTAACTGATTATAAAACACCTTTAGAAGAGGATCACAAAGAGACAACAATTTTCTGTGGATGCCAAAAAGTCTTAGGATAGCCACCATTAAAGCCATAGTTGACAAGGAAATTTGTTTACCTTTGTGGCATACAACAATTTTACATAATAATTATTAATAACATATTAAGTCATATCAGAATTATAGGCATTTCTCATAATGTTGGAACATATACCAATAACATTTTTACAAAAGAAAGCCAAACACTATTTCATATTTGACAATGCTTCCTATATGATTTTTATACCAAATAAGCCAAACATGACATTTTTGGACTTTAGCCTTCATAGTAGCTGGGACTGTAGGTGCACACCTTCATGCCCAGCTAATTTTTTTTTTTGAGACAGAGTTTCGCTCTTGTTACCCAGGCTGGAGTGCAATGTCGCGATCTCGGCTCACCGCAACCTCCGCCTCCTGGGTTCAAGCAATTCTCCCGCCTCAGCCTCCTGAGTAGCTGGGATTACAGGCACGCGCCACCATGCCCAGCTGATTTTTTGTATTTTTAGTAGAGACGAGGTTTCACCATGTTGACCAGGATGGTCTCGATCTCTTGACCTCGTGATCCACCCACCTCGGCCTCCCAAAGTGCTGGGATTACAGGCGTGAGCCACCGCGCCCGGCATGCCCAGCTAATTTTTAAAATTATTTGTAGAGACAAGGTCTTGTGATGTTGCCTAGATTGGTCTTGAACTCCTAGGCTCAAGTGACTCTCCCACTTTGGCCTCCCAAAGTGCTGGGATTCTAGGCATAAGCCACCATGCCCAACTCTGGAATGAAATTTTTAGGGATAATATATAAACTTGTGTTTTTAGGAATTTAAGAAAACCAAAGGTCATTGAAAGGTTTATTTTAGGTAAGGAAATGGTCCATTCCTCAGTTAATTTAGGATAACGAATATTTCTGCCCAGTGATTTGAAGTCTGCATCTGTTAAGGCTATAGATTTCTTTTGACATGGTTTCCAATTGACATTTCTAAATAGTTCAATAATATTAAATTGTAGTGTGTCATAAATATGCCTTGGAGTATCAGAGTCCATTTATGGTGTTTTTACTGTAATGATTTGAAGCCACATTTGGACATATATGCTGTATAATAGAAGTATAAGGGGTTAATGAGTAAAGAGTTTAAAAACTGTTTGTCATTCATTGTATTGGATATGATATATTTTGTTTCTTGT
This sequence comes from Callithrix jacchus, assembly GCF_049354715.1. NCBI lineage: Eukaryota > Metazoa > Chordata > Mammalia > Primates > Cebidae > Callithrix > Callithrix jacchus. The sequence continues at coordinate 39,850,125 of NC_133514.1, forward strand.
TTGCAGCTGTTTGCATCTTTTTAATCCAAAAACAGACACAGTTATAAACATTTTATATACAATGTTATCTTGGAAAAAGCTAGATGTAAATAATCTGTATTTAAGAAATCTGAGGGGTATGAGGAAATTAATGAGTGAACATATAGATTGGATCAACAGAGGAGAGTGTAAGAGGAGGGAGACCAGGTGAAAAGGTATCATAGTCATCTAGAGGTGAGGTTAGTAAGGCTTAAGCCATTGGTAATAATGCTGGATGGAAAAAGGTTGGGTTGGACTTATTGAGAGACTATACATTGGACTCTGACATGGTGTGTCTTCCAAAGAGATTTGTGTTGGCAATTTTGATTATACTCAATTTACATTCAAGTGATGGATTTAGAACCCAAGCCCTGCTTAAGACATCAGGATTCCATGCCAATAAACTGAACAGAATTGGAAATGGGAGTAAGTCTACATGACTTTTTCGAAAAGTTCTTAGCTGTTAAGAAATTTTTTATAAAGTTTTTGTTTTTGTGATGGCTTAATGGCTATAATTTGAGAGAGTGGCTACCTTGTTGGGTGTGTACTTGTTAGAGTTAACCCATCAGATACTAAAAGTATCTTTTCCCACTTACTGTCCTTGACCATTTAATAAGTGTCTTAGTCTGTATTGCTCTAAAGGAATACCTGAGACGGGGTAATTTATAAAGAAAACAGGTGTATTTGATTTGCTGCAGGCTGTACAAGAAGCATGGCACAGGTATCTGCTTCTGGTGAGGGCTGCAGGCTGCTTTCATTCATGGCAGAAGGGAAAGGGGAGCTGGCGAGTACAGAGGTCACAAGGTGAGGGAGGAAGCAAGAGAGAGGCGGGAGAGAGGCTCTTTTTAACAACCAGCTCTTGAGGGAACAAATAGAGCAAGAACTCTTTCTCTTACCCTGGCCCCCTCAGGGAGGGCATTAATCTGTTCATGAGGGATCCGCCTCCATGACCCAAACACCTGTCAATAACACCCCACCTCCTAACATGAACACACTGGGGGTTAAATTTCAGCATGAGATTTGGAGAAGCCAAATATACAAACTATAGCAGTAAGTGTTTAGTAGTATCATCTCGGAGGATGTCATTCATGCTGAATGAAGGGGAGGAATGGGAGATAGTGAAGGGTGCTAGACTCTAGGATGCCTTTCCCCCATTTCCCCTACCAAACCAGTTCTTTTCTTTCCTCTTGTGTTTATACCTTAAGATTTCTTTTGAGAAAGGAGGGTTAGGGTTTATAGCCAAAAACATTTAAAATGATAGCTACATATGTATACATATATCAGTCTTTATCCAAACAGTATATATATATCTGAACAGTATATATGTATGTGTGTGTGTGTGTGTGTGTGTATATATATATATAATGTTGGATAAAGACTGGTATTCTTCTTTAAGGAAATACATTTCCCCCCTCATACTGATCTAATATATTGCTATCTTTTTGTATTAATACAACTTTATATTAAACTACTTTTATTACATGCATATTATAATATGGGAATGTCAGGTGATTTTTCTCTGATTTGAACATTCAGCATTTGGTTTTCATTATATTGTGCACCCATATAGTTTTTCAGTTTCACTTCTTATATTTGTTATTGCCTTTTCTGTAGGCTTTCAACAAACCTCACGTCTTTCTTCTTATGAAATTATAACTCCTTGGAGGTTAACTAGAGAAAGAAGAGAAGCCCCTAGGCCCTATTCAAAACAAGTAAGTTATATCTTGAGAAGAGCGTGTATTTACTTTTTTTCTTTTCTATTTTAGCACAAAGGTGTTATTTGTAGCAATTGACATACATATTGACACTGGTAGTGATGTCCAGTGGACATTATGCTAGTAAAAACAATATATTGAGCCTTAGTATCTTCTTTTTTTTGAGATGGAGTCTTGCTCTCTTGGCAGGCTGGAGTGCAGTGGCACAGTGTTGGCTCACTACAACCTCTGCCTCCCAAGTTCCAGTGACTCCTCTACCTCAACCTTCTGAGTACCTCAGACTATAGGTGTGCACTACCACGCCTGGCTAATTTTTTTTTTTTACATTTTGGTAGAGACGGTACCATGTTGGGCAGGCTGGTCTCGATCTTCTGACCTTGTGATCCTCCCTCCTCGATCTCCCAAAGTGCTGGGATTATAGGCATGAGCCACCATGCCTGGCCTTTTTTTTTTTTTTTTTTTTTTGAGACAGAGTTTTGCTCTGTTGCCCAGGCTTGAGTGCAGTGGCTTGATATTGGCTTACTGCAACCTCCGCCTCCCAAGATCAAGTGTTTCTCTTGCCTCAGCCTTCAGAGTAGCTGGGACTACAGGCGTGCACCACTGTACCCGGCTAATTTTTGGGTCTTTTTAAGAGACAGGGTTTTACTATGTTGACCAGGCTTATCTCGAACTCCTGACCTCTGGTGATCTGCTTGCCTCTGTCTCCCAAAGTGCTGGGATTACAGACATAAGCCACCATGCCCAGCCAGTTTTTTTTTTTTCTTTTTTGAAGACAATATGATCAACTTGAAACATAACAGAATAAAACAGTTAAATAGAATTCTATCACTAGGATAGGATGCTGATTATATACATTTTAACTGACAGGCAATGGTCACAGTGATTTTATTATAAGAACTAACCTCACTCAGTTTGTGATAGCTAGAACACTTTATAGTGTATCTTTACTAACACTGGAGAGTAATAATGTATTAAATGCATATATTTTATATTAGGGAATATTTACTAAAATACAAATTTTATTTCCATATTAGAAGAAACTTACTGTGCTGTTAATGGGGTAACCAGTGCACAAAAATTATTTTTTCTACTATTCTTCTGTAAAGTTTGTTCAGAAATAATCTGTTTGAACTTTAATTTTATAAGCCTTTCAGCTTTATAGAAGTATAATTAAATGTTCTTATAATTTAACAATGGCAGGTAATAAAGCACAGAATTTAGCTTATTCTGAATTGTATTAATATCTGAATTGCTGATACATTCAGAAATGTAAGGCAGCATGTCTGTTTTTTAGGGAATGGGCATTGTAAAAAGAGCACAGGGAGCTTTTGGCCTCCCTGTGAGTAGCACCACTACTAGTTGGGTTGGTCATTCAACTCCATTTGCTCCTCTGCAACTGAGGAATGAATGACTCTAAGATCTCCTCCATAGAAGAGTTTATACATTTTACTTGTTTTTGGTTTGAACTGGACAGCCTACCATCTGATTATGTTTTGTCTTAGAATAGAGTTAATCAGTTAATCCCTGTTTGGGCGAGATCTTGGCTCACTGCAGCCTCCATCTCTTGAATTCAAGTGATTCTCATGCCTCAGCCTCCCAAGTAGCTGGGACTACAGGTATGCGCCACCATGCCTAGCTAATTTTTGTATCTTTAGTAGAGATGGGGTTTCGCCATACTGGCCAGGCTGGTCTCGAACTTTTGGCTTCAAGTGATCCACCCTCCTCAGCCTCCCAGAGTGCTGGGATTATAGGCGTGAGCCACCTGTTTTCCTTCTTGTCTTCAGTTGATGGTAGACTTTTTGCCTAGGGACTGTGTTTTATACTTTTTTGTGTCTCTGATAGTATCTTCAACAGTAATTCCCTCATTGATACTTGTGATTATCATAAATAACTGTCATTTTTATGCTTTGGTAAATATTTGGGAAGTGGTATGGTCAGTTCACATTGAACTGGATTTTGCTCATTCAACAGTGAGTGTAATTTACTCATTCAAAGCATTTATTGAGTTACTATTGTATGCTAGACACCATTTAGGAGGCTGGAAGTGGTGGGTTGCTGGGGAGGGAACTGCATGTTTCAGCAGGATAGCTGTGGAAAGCCTTATGAGAATGTAACCTTTTAGTAAAGACCAGAAGGAGTGGGGTGAACAGTCCAGGCAGATACTTGGAGGAGGAATAAACTATCACAAAACAATCTTCAGTTTCTCAGATTTCTTTCTAGTAGACATAGCAGTGATGTTTTTACATCATGTGTTTGTCTAAGAGCAGAATGAATAGAAAGGCACATGCCAAAGCGGTGGCAATGGAAAAACCTTGATGGTTTTGATTGCCCACTGGAGACTGAGGTAAATATTGAAAGGTTCTTGGATTCCCTTGCAGGATGTGGAGGTAGAATGACAGGATCCATAGGTTGATCTAGTGCTTAGAAGGCAGAGGCATGGTGGAGGGGATGATGCTGTTTCTTGACAAAATGGTAACTGAGTCTGGAAATGGTAGGGAACATTAAATAGACACTTCTGATAATGTTAGTTGACGAGTCCCTTCATGACTTTTTTAAAAAATTTAAGTATTAAGGCAAAGTCAGATCTCTTAGTTCCAGAGATCACGCTAAGCACTTGTGGCTAATGACATGGTAGTTGCTAGGGAAGATGTTTCAGAGTTGCTTGAGGTAGAGAAGATGATTTCGTGAACTGGAGGATGTTACTTTAATTCCTTGACTCTAAGATGCCATCAATTGTGAGACACACCATATTGTCTTATGTACACTAATAAAAAGAGAGAAGTGGCCAGGAAGGGTGGCTCATGCCTGTAATCCCAGCAGTTTGGGAGGCCGGGTGATCACTTGAGGTCAGGAGTTTGAGACCAGCCTGACCAATATGGTGAAACCCTGTCTTTACTACAAATGCCAAAATTAGCTGGGTGTGGCGGTGGGTGCCTGTACCCCCAGCCATTCAGCACCTGTACTCCCAGCTACTCAGGAGGCTGAGACAGGAGAATTGCTTGAACCCGGGAGGTGGAGGTTGCAGTGAGCTGAGATTGCACCACTGCACTCCAGCATGAGTGACAGAGTGAGACTGTCTCAAAAAAAAAAAAAAAAAAAAAAAAAAAAGGCAAAGTGCTGCCAGTTGGACTGCTGTGCCTTTGTATGATGTGTCCTCATTTCAGGGACATTAATGTAAGTGAAAAAAGCATGTTTTAGAATTGATGAAATGAAGTAAGTTCTGTAATTCATATCATAAAAGGAGCTGAATTTCTTTTCAACTTCATATAACTGGAACTGGGGATAATCTCTTGAAACCAAGAGTTTCATTTCATTTAGAGAAAAGCAGGAACTATCTTATACTGTAGGTGATACATTGATGGACTTGAGAAGATAATTGAGAAGATAATCCCTTCAGTTATAGTTGAATTAGAAATGAATTTAAGAAGAGTTTAGATAGACATGAAGGTTATTTTCCATGATCAGTTATTAGGGGAGGGAAGGGATGATCAGAGTATAAAATTATTATTTAAGAATAGACACAAAGTTCTTCTATTAAGCAGTTCAGCCAGTACCTGTTTTCCTTCTTGTTTTAATTCAGGATGGAAATTCCTGCTTCTTATAAATGAGGTGTTGTTGAAAAGTAATTTTTAAGACAGTGTTTTTTTATTCTTTTCTCCATCTGTGCATTTAGGTATCTTATGTTATTCAGGCTGAAGGAAAAGAGCATATTATTCACTTGGAAAGGAACAAGTAAGACATTTGATTTATCTTGACTTTTCAGTAATGTTTGTCCAATCGTATATTGGTTTTGTTTCTAGTTTGATATGGTTTAGTGGCTCCTGAACCCTGGTATTAAGCGGATTTAGCTGTTCATGTTGGTGCTGCACAGTGGTAGCTGCCTGGGCAGACAGTGATTTCCAAACAGGAAAGAAGGCGGAGACCAAAGCCAAGCATCCCTGGTTTATTCTTTCCAAATGCATCACTAAGGGAGCAAAGGCTATGCATGTGTTAGGAAGTTGCGGGCAGGGGAGCCTGCAGCCACTGAATAGGGTCCAATTATAGGAAAGACTAAGGTTCCACAGGCTACTCCCATGCCTACTCACATAGACTTTAGTAAAGGTAAAGGACGTAATGCATCAGGACAAAGAAAGTGTAGACAATCATCAAGGCACGACTCCCAGGGCCCTTTCTCAGTTGTACAGATGTGCTTTGCCTCCAGATTATGAACTGCTGAGATATGTGTGAGGGATCATATTTTCTGGGGAGTCCAGACACAAGTTTATTGAAGATATCTTTTATACCTCACTGATCATGTAGCTAAAGTCAGGCTGTGTATCCAACTAAATCAGATAAAAACCTTCCATTTATTCATTTCTAGTCAATGTAGACAGGCTGGTCCCGGATGCCTCCAGGGGAGCTTTGAACCTGTAATGGCATGTTTATGAATCACTGGTTAGCACATTGCATCCCTGATTTGTCTGTGAGGCCTGGAAATAAGCATACAACTGCTCCAGTCCTGCTGCAAGACAACCTGATCCTCATATACGTGCTTTATGCCACTCAACCTCCTAACACTGAGTGAAGCTTTGGAAATCAGGAATAATTGTTTCTTTCAACAATTGAGGCAGAACTTTGCCTCCGTACTTAGGAGGTTAATTCTTCTTATTTGTATAGAACTTTTAGAAAAGAGTGTAAAAAACCATTTATTTTTCTTCTGTAAATATGATATCCTGTCAATAACCCAATTTTTACTTTTCCTGTGAGTTGTATCTGAAACATGTAGGGACCTTATTTATGATATCTTAAGTTTTTTGCAGCTAGCATTTTATGACTATTAGAAAAAATGTGTGGCTTAATATTAAATATTATTTATCTGTAAGTAATGTACACTATTTCAGAGTTGTCTGTTTATGAGCTTTTCCTTTTTTTGTTTTTCTTTTTTTTTTTTTAAGAGACAAGGTCTTACTCTGTTATCCAGGATGGAGTGCGGTGGCATGATCATAGCTCACTGCAGCCTTGAACTCCTGGGCTTAAGCAATCCTCCCTCCGCAGCTTCCTGAGTAGCTAGGACTATAAGTATGTGCCACTATGCCCAGCCAGTTTTTTATTTTTTGTAGTGACAGGGTCTCACCATGTTGCCTAGGCTGGTCTCCAACTCCTGGCCTCAAGTGGTCCTCCTACCTCAGCCTTCCAAAATCTTGGGGTTACAGGTGTGAGCCACTGCACCCAGCTATTTATGAGCCCTTAATTTCACATTAGCACCTTTTAAAATAATAATTTATCTGATGAAAGTTCTTATTTACTCCTGCTCATCTCATCTATAAATAATGCCTTATGAATCATGTCCTTAGTTGTAGATAATTTAAATGGGGTTTTATTTCTTTTCCAGAGACCTTTTGCCTGAAGATTTTGTAGTTTATACCTATAATAAGGAAGGGACTCTAATCACTGACCATCCCAATATACAGGTAATATGTTTTCCTCTTGATTCCACAGCAATTTTTAAAACAGTTATAATTTAAAAATGAGTTCTTTGTAGGGACTCAGGACTGTTACATTGCACAGCCCCATGGGGCACCTTTAACGTTATAACATGTAGGTTATCCTGGGAAAAGTGAGTGCCTCTATATAGAGTAAACTGTACTTTACAGCTCTCCAGGTACTCAGTAATTAAGGTTATTTCTTAAAGACTAGGAAAATCAATCTTTTATTTAATGGTAATCCTTACTGATGAAGGGAAAAATTTGGTATGTTTTGAAAATAGGAGTTTTTGATTTTTGTGTTGAAAGTTAATATCTCTAAAAATGCACTTACTAAAACATTTAATTTATCATTAATATGTAGTAAATAAAACCATTCATTTGCTGTTATGTGTTCTAATGTTCTAAATTTTTGCTGAAAATAATTCTTTCCTAAAAGAGGTGTGGTCCTCTCTGTATCAGAGAACAGAGTACTCTTGGGGACAGAGCTGGCCAGAATACTCAAAATAATTGGCAGATGTCAAAATTGGCTTTGTGTGTTTATTACTAGAGGATAAACATTTCTAGTTTTGTTTGAGTGTTTTACAGTCCTTTTGGCAGTTAGGTAGTATACATTTTTTTCTTTTGTAGTGGTTTTCATGAGAAAACTTTATTCCCATTACATTTTTTTTTCTTCTGAACTTTGTAATACTTTGTTAGGTTGAATTGTTTCTGTTGGTTGTGCACTTTTGCAGCATTCCTAAAATAAATAGGAGGCAAAAAAACCTTTATTTTGGATTAATTATTAGTACTTACAAAAGCCAAGGAAATGCTGACTTAGGCCTATCCTCTTCCGGTCCACTATCTGATTTCTTTATCTTAGTCCATCATTGGTCTGTTGTTTAATAGAAAATTAGTAGAGGAGTTTGAATTCACCTTACAGCATAAACCAGATAAAAAAATAACCCATCCATCCAGTCATGCATCCAACAATTACCAAGGCAGAAGGCCAAAGACCACATAATTTGTGTCACTTGACAAAAATAGTCATGTTAAAAGGCATACTCTTCCTTGTAGAGCTTTCTTGGCATACTTTCTTCAGACATACCCAGTTTGGGCTTGAATTTTGATTCATTATTTGCTGGCAAAGTTACTTTAGTCTGTTTGTGCCTTAGTATCTTCACTTTAAAATGGAGTAATACTTACCACTGTATGGAAACTTAACTGAGTTAATACTTGTAAGATGCTTATAACAGTCAGTCTGGCAATTTTTAACTCAATGAATATTATTATTTGTTGCTGTTATTGAAAGTATATGTTCTTAAAACTGCTAAAAATAGATTTTAATTATATAGAAACTTACATAAGTATTATCTTACATAATTCTTAAGTATCATAAGTATGATTGAGTTGTTATGTTGGGTGTTTGAAAAATGTCAGTTAAGACAGATGGAGTCTCACTTATTTCTTAGTTATTTAATATTGTTCAGGTAGATGAAAGTGTGATTGTAGATTTCAAATACAAATTAAAACTTTGATACTTTGATTTTTTTAAACATGGCCAGATTGTCAAATATAATGACATATACTTTTGTCCATAAAATGAAATTAAGTTTCTCTGAAAAATTTACGTACTTCCCCCTAGGGACTCTATTGCTGAAGATAAAAGTTTATAAAGCATCATTCAGTGTCTTCCACAGGACCATTTTACACAAACACAGTTTTAGAGAATTGTCAGCCAGCTGCTGTTGGCTTCTTGGACTGACTGTGATTTAAAATGTTAAAGATGACATAATGCATGTTGTCCTGCTTCTAGGCTGAAAGGTCGTTGAGGCAGAGCTGTTTGTACCTTGTATCCCCTGGAATTCTGCCTAAACATTTGTGTACTTGTAGGGTGGTAGGAGATAGTCTGCAGATGGTCTAAAGAATGCCATGTGATACTATGAGATGCCAATAATATAAATAAAACTTTTTAGTTGACTGGCCTTAAGTAATTTTGTTAGCTCTGCAATTTCTTTGTTGATTTTCAGCAAGATAGCAATATTTGAAGATAATACAGTATTTTCCATTTAGAATCATTGTCATTATCGGGGCTATGTGGAGGGAGTTTATAATTCGTCTGTTGCTCTTAGCGACTGTTTTGGACTCAGGTAAGCAATTTCCTCTATCTTTTTTTTTCTTTTCCCTATATCTTATCCTTTTTCCTATTTCTGTCTCCAGATTAAATCATTGTGGGCACTTAGCAAAATTGGAATTTAATTTGATGTTACTGAACATTTTTATAGCTGTGTTTCACATATCCTTGGCATGTTTATTTAAGAAAGTATTATAGTTGATTAGTTTTAATATGTGAAGAGGAAATTTGTTTTGAGAACACTAAATAATTTTTGCTATTTAAAATAAAATATACTTTAAATTTCTGTAGCACTTTATATTTATAAAATTTTCACTTTGTATTATTTGAGACTTGTATTTAAGTCTCATTATGACTGTGAATAAGAGCTCATTATCTCCATATTTAGGTGAGCAAACTGAGGTTCAGATAACATATTACACTTCAAATTAAGTTATTATAGTATTAAAATTATATTCCTTGAGGTCATGCAATGTGCTGATTGGTTGATTATGTGATTGATTGAACTAATAAATATTAGTCCTATATAAGATGGATATGATTATCTTCACTTAAGTACCAACACTTATTTAGTAGTTACTGTGGACCAGGCAATATATTCTGTGTGTTTTGTGCTTATTAAGTAATTTTGTTTTCAGAACAATCCTATGCAGTGTGTAAACCAAGGCAGAGGTTAAATACCTCACTGAGAGTCCTGCAGCTAATAGAAAACATTTGGAATTCAAACTCTGGTTCTCTGTTTCAGATGCTGCATTCTTAGCCACCACTTTGTAGTGCCTTCCATTTCCCGTAGATCACTCAGGGAGGTTAAGTAACTTAACAGCAGTGATGCTGCTAAGTAACTTTCAATTTAGGTCCGCCCTAGCCCCATCTGTCTGATTCTAAAGCCTCTATTTTTTTCTCTATATCATGCTACGCCTACTTACATATTTAAGAAGTAGGACTTGAACTTAGGTTTTCTGATTCCTTGTGTATCTTGTTTTTCTTAAAATTTGTGTATGTGTAATACAACGTTCAGAGGATTGCTGCATTTAGAGAATGCGAGCTATGGAATTGAACCCCTGCAGAACAGCTCTCATTTTGAGCACATTGTTTACCGAATGGATGATGTCCACAAAGAGCCTCTGAAATGTGGAGTTTCCAACAAAGATATAGAGAAAGAAACCACAAAGGATGAAGAGGAAGAGTTTCCCAGCATGACTCAGCTACTTCGAGTAAGGAAATAACATAATTCTTCATTGCTTAGACTACCATTTTAGAAAAATCATGTATTTATTCATGAAACCAATATTATGATTAGTGTTTTCTTTTCTTAATTTTGTGAAATATATGCCAGACATTGCGATACATACTAGAGGATGAAAATATGAGCAATATACAGTTCCTGCTACCAAGTTAAGTACAGTTTAGATTCTGCGGGTTTTGGAAACTAGGTCTTAAATCTGCAACAGTTATCCTATTTAGTATTGCTACATATTGGTCCATTACACTGTCCTTTTTTTTTTTTTTTTTTTGAGGCAGGGTCTTGCCTGTGGTCCAGGCTGGAGTGCAGTGGTGTGATCATGGCTCACTGTGGCCTTGACCTCCTGGGTTCAAGCAATCCTTCTGCCTCAGCCTCCCAGTAGCTAGTACTACAGGTGTGTGCCACCCACCATGCCTGGCTAATTTAAAAAAATTTTTGTAGAGATGAGGTCTCATTATGTTACCCAGGCCGGTCTTGAACTCCTGGCATTAAGCAATCCTCCCGCCTCAGCTTCCCAAAGTGCTGGGATTACAGGCGTAAGCCAGTGTACCCAGTGCAAATAGACTTTTTATGTACGTACCTCTTAGACAACTCGAATGATGATTCTTGAACCCTAGATTAAAGAAAGAGAAAGATATAGCTTTAGAACTTTAATGACTTCAGGTATGTTTTAAGGACACTCTCATCCCTATTTGGAGACTGCTATAGCATTTCATGATATACTCTTGACGTGGGTCTCTTAGACTGAAATGATTCTAGGACTAGATCAACTTCAGTTGCAGGGATTGTACCTTTCCACATAAGAGATGATGTTGCTGCCATGAAAGAAGCATATTTTTAATTAACTCATACTAGTTTATGCCATTATTTTTATTGCCTCTCCTGCTATCCACTCATTTGACTGTTGGACTGTTCTTTTTAACTTTAAACATTGGAAAACTTTAAAAATTTTGCTTATTCTACTTTGCATGAATTTTTGTAAAATGACAAAACTAGTTGTTTTTGAAAATGGCAACCTTGTTCTAACTTATGCTCTGGGATATTAGTGGATATGTTTTCTTTATCTCTCATTGTAGTAATGGGGTTTTTCATTAAAATATGTATGTGCACGCACGCGTGTGTGTGTGTGCATGCGTGTGTGTGTGTAATTTTGATTTTAGAAAATTGGTAATTATGCTTTGTAAACTTAAGAAACCCATTTATCTGTAGCATTTTTCTCCTATCAGTGCAGATAACAGCAGCTAACACTTCAAAAACATTTTTTTCCCCCTCAGACAGTTTATCATCACTTAAAGTCAGTAACAGAACTGGGCAAAGTTTTATCACTAAGAAGCAGATAACATTTCAAAAAACATGTTTTTCACTTTATCGATCTAGGATATGTTAAGCATGTTCTTAGCAGACATGAAATAGTGATGAGAGATTAGGATGTGACCATAGTCTTATAACTTTCTTTTGCCTTTATGCTGTTTGTGTTTTGACAGAGAAGAAGAGCTGTCTTGCCACAGACCCGGTATGTGGAGCTGTTCATTGTCGTAGACAAGGAAAGGGTAAGATTGATGACAGTTTCTCTTTTTTTTCATGAAAAGCATCTAATGAAGGAAATATAAACTACAGTTTGTTTGTATTTTACTTAAATGATGATTGTAAAACTAAAATTTTTTTTCCCTTAAACCTTATACCAGCAGAATACCACCAGAATACCAACAGAAGCTAAGGGTAGCAAATGTGACTGCCTTTAACTTTATCTTTTATTAATGATTTGTTTTTCTTGTTCTTGCTGATGACTTGCTTATGCTAAATTTTTTGAGTGAATCTGTACTGCCTATCAGGTTCTTGAGAACTTTTCAGATTACTTTAATGGGCTATGGCTATAAAAGGTTTGGCTTCCTTGGCTAATCAGATTGCTTTGCTTTCTAGAATTTCAGATAACCTATATTGCACTTTAAGAGACGGAAAACCTCCGGGTCCTGGCATGCTTTGGAAGGGAATAGTATTAATTTCAGTGTACAGGATCACATGAGGGCATTTTCTTTATTTATACTTAAGAAACAGAACTAAGTGCTTTGCTTTAACTAAGAGAAGTAACGTGTCCCTATTGGCATTTATAGGATTATCAGTTTTAGAGATAATGGCTGTATAATTTATTTATTTATTTTCTTGTTGCTTTTAAAAATTGATATATAATACTTCACATATTTATCAGGTACAAATAAGTATTTGATACAACAGCTATGTAATTTAAAATAGTATTGAAGTGTTTTGTTTGACTTTTACTTCCAACTTTGTCGTTAGTGTGAAAAAGTTATTAGTGGAAACTTATATTATGGCAGTTTCTTTCTTGCAAACTGTACAGAAACTGTACAGGAAACTGTACAGCTATGAGGTTTTTTTTGTTTTGGTTTTAATAAAATTCCTTGTTGTATGTAGGTTGGAAAATAACAAGCCATCCCGAATAAATAATTTGGAGAAAATATTATTAAGAGATAGACTCGGATTTGTACATTATAGGTTCATTGCCCTCAAGTAGTAGAAGGAAAGCACATGGAATATGAGCAAGTGTGAACTCTGCCCCAAGCAGTGGGTAAAAAGCTTCCGTAGACTGTTTTGAACAAGTCACAAAAACCAAGATTCAAAATGTTTTTCTTCATTGCTGTTTCCAGAAATATTTGTTATATACAGTTAGAAAATGGTTAAAAAAAATGGTTCAATTTCAATCAAGTCCTGTTAAATGTATTAAATTATTTTTTTTTCTTGTTTAGGAGAATCATGATTAGATCCCCAACCAATGAAATCTGATATATTCTGATATTAGTGCTTTTAGCATAGAGCAAAATCATAAATTCTTTGAAAATTTTTCTTTTGCTAAATTGGTTACATAAAATAATGTCAAAAATAGACATTTGAGTTTAGCCAGGTCTCAAAGAAAAATTTAATCATATTTGTTTGGCTTAAGATGGTTAAACTTTTATACATTTTCATTTACATATGACTTTTTAACTAGTGATTATTGGTTAATCTTGCATTATTAATTCAGCCCAGGGTTTAGAAATGGTTTACTGGTGCTGATCTGTAACCAGTCTGGCTGTTTCTGTACCTCAATTCTGTTTTCTCTATGTCACTTTCTTTTTGAGTATGTGTCCATAAATCTTGTTCTACCATGTGGCTGTGCAGAGTCTCTCTGAACCTGTTCTGGTTTGGAAGCTGCACAATTCTTGAATCAGTCGTTCTTTGCTCAACTAAATTCTGTTAAATTAAAAAAAAAAGGTTTATTGGGGATGTCATTAGCCTAAGAGGTGAAAGGGTCAGGAAGTTCTTTAGATTGTCTTTTATTCTTTTATCTATGCATTTTTATTGCTTAAAACTCTACCTTTGTGAAATGCTTGAAAATATTTTTGCATTAAAATAAATAAAAGGAACATTAAGAAGATAATTCGTTTTAAGGTTCTACTAATTTGGAGAAAATGAGGACTTCAGTGCTCTTTCATTATTACTTCACACTTTCACCTGTTTTTCTTTTATTCCTATCACTACAATTTCTTAATTTGAAGTGTTGATAAATGTCTAAATGCCTCAATTTTTTGTTCAGAGGAAATATTTGGATTCTTATCTTCATTATAACAAATTACAGATACATTTTTATTCCTGTTTTTTTTTTTTTTTGAAATGGAGTTTCGTTCTTTCACCCAGGCTGCAGTGAAGTTGTGGGATCTTGGCTCACTGCAACCACCGCCCCCACCCCCCCCCCCACGCCCCAGGTTCAAGCAATTTTCCTGCCTGAGCCTCCCAAGCAGCTGGGATTATAGGCACCCACCACCATGCCTGGCTAATTTTCATATTTTTAGTAGAGGCAAGGTTTTGCCATATTGGCTAGGCTCGTCTTGAACTTCTGACCTCAGGTGATCCACCTGCCTGGGCCTCCCAAAGTGCCAGGATTACAGGCATGAGCCACTGTACCCGGCCTCACATTTTTATTCTTCATCTACTTTGGTGATAATGATTCTCCTTCTTTGTTTTTCTAGTATGACATGATGGGAAGAAATCAGACTGCTGTGAGAGAAGAGATGATTCGCCTGGCAAACTACTTGGATAGTGTAAGTTGTATTTTCTGTCAATCAGGATGATTCTGTCCTATTCTGTCTCAGAACAGAACTTAAAAAGTGTCTCATTCTGAGTTCTGATTATCATTGGGCCTCAATCAATGACCCAGTCTTTTAGAGGTCTGTTTTGTAACTTTTTTTAATGTCTAAAGCAAAGTATCAGTATAGAAATACTTTGAGAAGAACAAGAGATTTCATATTAGCATCTACTTTAACTTCAGAGTAGCTAGGCTTAGGTGCTTTGGCATTTATGAAAAGGTTTTTGAATTTTTATTGAGTGCATTTTATTTTGAATAAGGCTGCCTTCTACCCTGAAAATATGATACGATGATAATTTGTGTGTGTGTGTGTGTGTGTGTTTGGTTTGAGATTTTTGGAGTTCATACAGTGGAAGATATTAAAGAATTAGATGTAAAGTAATTTTATCTACAAAGCTGACATGAACATCAAGCATGATGATGAGGATGATGTTAGCATTCAGTTGAATATTGACAGTGTGCTAGACACTGAGCTAAGTGCTTCGGACTTAACTAACCCATTTACTCCTTACAGTACCCCTATGAAATAGATATGAGTTCCACAGTCCTTTATCTTAAACCTCTGATGTACCAGTGATTATAATTTTAGAAAAATAGCGTGGTTCACTCTGTATTATATAATACCTGCGACAGGATCTTGGGATAGCACCTTGTAATCAGACTCATTGATATTTCTGCAGTGAAATATAGGAATATTTACATTAAATGGGATAATAGTGGACTGTGAATGGGCTTGCATTATATCAGGGCAAATTTTAGAACCAGTTTTACCAAAAACTTAATTTGCAGACCTTGTCGGATTTTACAATGGAAGATAATAAGGATTTTGAATCTCTGTTACTACCATTTTATGGTTGAGGAAACTGAGACTGTTGAGAGGTTAAAGTCTCATTATATATATATATTTTTGAGATGTGTCTTGCTCTGTTACCTAGGCTAGAGTGCAATGGCACAATCTTGGCTCACTGCAACCTCCCCCTCCTGGGTTCAAACAAGTCCCCTGCCTCAGCTCCCCAAGTAGTTGGTCTTACAGGCGTGCACCATCATGCCCAGCTAATTTTTGTATTTTAGTAGAGATGAGGTTTCACCATATTAGCCTGTCTGGTCTTGAACTCCTGATCTCAGGTGATCCGCCTGCCTCAGCCTCTCCGTGCCTGGCTGAGAGTCTCGTTATATTAGAGGAAAGATTTTTTTTTAGGTAGGTAAGTTTTAATTTAAGTAGCTGTGTTACTTTATGTGGTTAAAAGATTTTTCTCACATTCTTTATACTTTTATTTCTCTCTTCCCAGATGTATATTATGTTAAATATTCGAATTGTGCTAGTTGGATTGGAGATTTGGACCAGTGGAAACCTGATCAGCCTAGTTGGAGGTGCTGGTGATGTGCTGGGGAACTTCGTGCAGTGGCGGGAAAAATTTCTTATCACACGTCGGAGACATGACAGTGCACAGCTAGTTCTGTAAATGTTTTTTCTTTTAAAGTACTATTAATGAAATGATCAAAATAATTTTTGCTTATTTTCTTATATTAGAATTATATTCTCTTGAGGTTTGGTGGCATTCATTTAAATGAGGAAAACTTAGCTTGATGTGGCATTATGATAATAAGACCTCTTTTGAAACTCCGTTTTTCTTGGGTTTATATCCTCATTTTGGTATAGTGTGTTTTCTAGTTGCTTTTTGTGAACAGATACATGAAAAGAAAACATTCTGACCTTATGTGTGTCTGAAAATATGTTTTCCCAGTTTCAGAACAGAATTTAAACATTGCCTCAATTTGAGTTTCTAGGGCCTAAGTAACTCAGTATTTCCTAGACATGCTTTGAGTTTCTTTTGTCTTTTTTTTTTTGAGACAGAGTCTCACTCTGTTGCTTAGGCCAGAGCACAATGGCATGATCTTGGTTCACTGCACACTCTGCCTCCTGGGTCCAAGCAATTATCCTGCCTCAGCCTCCTGAGTAGCTGGGATTACAGGCCTGAGCCACCACACCTGGCTAATTTTTGTATTTTTAGTAGAGATGGGGGTCTCACCATGTTGACCAGGATGGTCTCGAACTCTTGACCTCAGGTGATCCACCTGTCTTGGCCTCCCAAAGTGCTGGAATTATAGGTGTGTCGCTGGGTATAAAATTCTATCCATGAAATCCTTTTTCCATGATTTCGAAGGCATTGCTCTTTTGTCTTTTTTGTCCCAGAATTACTTTTGGGAAGTCTGAAACATTCTGATTTCTGACCTTTTGCATGTGGTCTGTTTTTTCCCCTGTCACTGGAAACCTACAGGATCTTCTCTTGGTTCCCAGGCTTCTGGATTTTCCTGATGATGTGTTTTGGTGTGGGTCTTAATTTTTAGTAAAATTAAGGTACTGACACATCCTCGAACCAGTGAGAATGCCATCTAGTTCACAAAATACCAAAAAGAGCAGGTTTCAAGCATACTCACCATGCCTTGCCCAACCACACCCACCAAACTATCTTAACCCCCTCTGTTTCTGTAGTCTTCATCTATCCTGTTAGAGACATTTCCCAGATGTTTGATGACTTTTAGTTGTTTGTTTACAGTTGAGAATGGGGTCCCTAAAAGCTTTTTGGAAGCATTAAGTCCATGAATGCATCTTGGGGACTCTAAGTTCACTATAGGGTGGTCTGGCTGGAATGTTTCCTTGTCAAGCTCATGTCAGTACCTCTAGTCATCTTATCCTGGCTGGTCAGATGGCCCAGAGAAGGATTTATCCATTCATTTAAAATATATTTATTGGATGTATACCTCAGGCACTGGGACACAGCAGTGAACAAAACTGGCAAAAATTCCTGCTCTCATGGGGTCCATGTTCTGGTGGAAGAGATTGGCCATAAATGAGATAAATAAATACATGTAGCATGTTAACCAATGATAAGTGGTAAGGAGAAAAATAAAACAGGGAGGTAGATATAAAAGCACTGGAGGAATGAGGTTGACTTTTGAGGTGACATGGCCAGGGAATGCCTAGTGAGGGAGATGCCTTCTGAGTAAAGACCTGAAGGAGGTAAGGGAATGAGTCTGGGTGTATATTACTACTGGGGAAGAGAAGTCCAGGCAGAGGGAACAGGTGCTGAGGTACAGGTATATGGGGTGTGACTGAGGAGGCACACAAGGCCTATCTTGAATTTTTTTCTTTTTTGGAGACAGAGTCTCACTCTCTCCCAGGCTGGAGTGCAGTGCTGTAGTCTTGACTCACTGCAATCTCTGCCTCCTGGGTTTAAGTGATTCTCCTGCCTCAGCCTCCCAAGTTGCTGGGATTACAGGTGTGGACCACCATGCCTGGCTAATTTTTGTGTTTTTTTCTTTTCTTTTTTTTTTTTTAGTACAGATGGGGTTTCCTGATGTTGGCCAGGCTGGTCTGAAACTCCTGACCCCAGTTGGTCTGCCCACCTCAGCCTCCCAAAGTGCTGGGATTACAGGCATAAGCCACTGCTCCCAGCCCCTTCTGACTTTCTCGTTCACTGTGCTCACTGCCCTGCAGCTGCCCATGTAAACATATTTATTCTCTTTGTTATCTATCTCTCCTCACTAAAATTTGTGAATAAATAAACCTAATGTATTTAAGGAGAGGTTTCATCTAGAAGGTAAAAAGAAACAAATTTGTCTTGGTATCCAGAAAGTGTCTTCATTTGTCTGAAAAAATTAATAAGTAGATAAGGTATAATTATATTCTGATTTTAGAATGTTATTTTTCTTTGCCACTTTTCTGCCAGGTTTTATAGGTTCTCCCAATCCAGTTGAGATTATTCATACAATAAAAGCAATGTGTTCCTTCTTTTTCCCCAAGAACATTTTATAACTTTTACATTTTCATTTAGAAAGAAAGGTTTTGGTGGAACTGCAGGAATGGCATTTGTGGGAACAGTGTGTTCAAGGAGCCACGCAGGCGGGATTAATGTGGTACGTTGTTCTTGATGTTTAACTTTGGATGTTTGCATTGGGACAATATCAAGCATTTATTGACTGTATACTTCCTCCCCTGGTCCTTAAAACAATATTTTGAGTGTTATGAGGGACACGGTAGAAGTGACAGATATGTTCTTTCCCTACAGACCGGGTCAAATTATTAAATATGTACTATGTCTACTAGCTCTTTACTTTTTTATTTTATTGTTTTATTTTATTTTACTTTTAAGTTCTGGGATACATGTGCAGAACATGCAAGTCTGTTACATAGGTAAACATGTGCCATGATGTTTGCTACACCTATCAACCCATCATCTAGGTTTTAAGCCCCTTATGCATACTTGTCCTAAAGCTCTCCCTCCCCTTGCCCCCTACCTCCCGACAGGCCCTGGTGTGTGAAGTTCCCCTCTGTGTGTTCATGTGTTCTCATAGTTCAACTCCCACTGATGAGTGTAGTAGCTCTTTACTTTTTATGGGTGTTAAATTAGAACCATCAACTTGTTTTCCTATGAACTATCGTGAGTAATCTATAGGTGTTAAAGTGGTTGATCTCTTGCTTGAAGGATCTGTGTCCATCATTAGTGTGTGATTCATGTTACTTTTTTACATTTTACTTTTACTGAAAAATGTAAAAAAATGTACTTTTTTACATTTTACTTTTACTGAAATGTATAAAGACTCGTTGGATGCTTGATTTATTGTATAGGCTGTCAACAGTGTAGTGAATAAATTTCCTTTTGTGCAAAAAATAATCTGAGCAGCAAAACATTTTCTTTGTGTTCAGAAACCTAATCACTACCTTTATGTGTCTGAACAGTTTGGGCAAATCACTGTGGAGACATTTGCATCTATTGTTGCTCATGAGTTGGGTCATAATCTTGGAATGAATCACGATGATGGGAGAGATTGTTCCTGTGCAGTAAAGAGCTGCATCATGAATTCAGGAACATCGTGAGTACCTGGGTTCTTTCTTCTTTATATGGTATCGTAGATCCATGTTATTTCTGGTTCCCTGAAATTAATTACATGACACACCAATGAGAAGTCTATTTTTTTTTCCCAGCCTTTTAGATTCAGGGGGTACACATGCAGGTTTGTTACCTGATGTATAGCTGAAGTCTGTTTTTTAATTAAGTAATTCCAGAGAGCTTTTAGAAGGCAACACTTAAAGTATGTAACTATACTCTTCTGTAAACCAATTATAGACAAAGAGTATAAGAACATGGCAAAGTTTATATCTGAAGTAGAAATTAGGGGGGAGTTCTGCTAGATTCAGTGTGGATTGGATTTCACTGAAGGACTGTGTAAGAAATTTCTTCACAAACCCCTTTTTGAGAAAGTGCTGCATTGTCACTGTAAGTAGAAAAGATTGTGACATATTTCTATCAACAAATCCTGTTTTATAGAGCTAAAGGTGGGAGGCAAGACAGAGAAGAGGAGAGAGAATGGCTAACATTCATTAAGCTCTTTTTATGTACAGGCACTGTTGTAGGCTTTTAAAAGATTGTCCACTTACTTACTGCTCATCTGTGAATTGAGGTACACATACTTTATCTCCATTTGCAAATGAGGGAACTGAGGTCACACATGCAAATTGCTGACTGGGATTCAAAGCCAGGAAGTCAGAGCCTGTGATCTGATCTTAGAACCCTTTCCTGTCCCAAAGCTAAAAAATAATTATAGTAGAAGGTCTCCTGGTGGTTGGGCATCAGAAATACAGATTTCTAATGCAGAGTCATCGTAATGCCAGTGAGGTTCCTTCCTAATTTAGAAGGCAGGAGTCCTAAGTAGAGAGCTGAACCTAACAGTAGTGTGTACGTGTGTAGATGCTGAGTGTGAGTGAAAATTAGATATGAGAGATGGTATCTTTAATAAATACAGGGTGGACATGGGGGGGTCATGCCTATTATCCCAACACTTAGGGAGGCTGAGTTGTGAGGATCACTTGAGACCAGGAGTTCAACACCAACATGGGTAACAGAGTAAGACCCTGTCTCTAAAAAAAAAAAAAATTAAAAAATTAACTGGGTGTGTAGGCACATACCTGTAGTCCCAGCTACTCAGGAGGTTGAGGCAGGAGGATCACTTGAGCCCAGGAGTTCAAGGCTGCAGTGAGCAATGATTGTACCACTGTACTCCAGCCTGGGCAACAGGTTAAGACCTTGTTTCAAAACAAACAAACAGATGAAGATTTCACATGGGGAATATCCATGGCCCCAAGTGTTCATGCCCCTTCCCACCTCTCTCAGGCTTCCGAAGCACTGACAGAGTAATAAAAACTTCTGTCAACCAGCCTTTCAGCTAAAGATCTGCATGGACAAGACAATTCTAGTCACGTGCTAGTATAAAGGGAAGTACTCAAGCAGAATTTATAGTTTTTGAACAAATACTAGGCTGAAAAATAGATATGGAAGAATTAAAATAGTACTTATGAACATCCATGCTTTATAAAATAATGTACGTAAGGAAAGTCATATGTTTGTAAAAGATTTCCTGTAGTAGAGGGAAGTAAATTTAGCATTTGCTTTGGCCAGAAGTGAAGTTGAGAAAGACGTGAATTCAGGGAAACAAGAAATGAGTAATGAACAATGAGACAAGTCAAGAGATTGAAATAAAAAAGCATTCAGAGTTAAGGAGGGAATGTTATGAAACAGTGCCATAGTGGAATTTAATATGGTGAGGAAACAATGAAGAGTGGACCCATACGTTATTCACCAACTTGTCAAACATTTATTGAGCACTGACTGCATGCCAGACTTTGTTCTCAGCATTTGGAATACCTCAGTGAGTTAGATTGACTTGCCTTTCAAAGAGTTTACATTGGAGGGGAGTGGGAGACAATCTATAAACATGAGAAAATCAATACTATAGGGTGTTAGAAGGTGATAAGTGCTATGTGAAATAAAATAGAGTGGAATATGGAGGATTGGGAGGGCCAAGGGTGGTAAAACAACAGAACAGGCCTCAGTATGACAAAACTGGATGTTAGTAACAGAAACTTTGAGCAAGGTGGTATTTAAAACCACTCCCCTACTTTGAGTGAGTTGGTATTTAAAACTACTCCCCTAAAGTAAACCCTATGACAAAGAGACTTACTGTATAATTAAATATTAAGTAAATATTAAGTATTTTGAGGGGAATGGTATTTAGAATATTATATTGAAAACAACGCATATTGACATTTAAATATGAAGATAACATGATCTCAAATATAAGGTTTCCATCATTTTCTCCAAGGGAAGAGCCAAAAAAGTGTTTTTTTTTTTAAATTTGGTTGACTTGAATGTGTATATGCTTGCTAGGGATATAGTAGATAGAAAGGGAGGGAACTGTTTGTTACTGGATCTGGGAGAGTCTCTGTAGCTGCAGGGGAGACTATCCCTACAGGAGTTGAGATAGAGGGACACTGATGCTTAAAGGGACCTGGTAGAGAGGGTTCCAGGGGAATTATTCAGCCTTATTCTCCCAGTGACTTCTTATCTCTTCAATAGAAGTGTTGAAAGTGAGTACCTGTGTCTTGTCCAGCTTGGTGGGAAAGCTTGATTTTTCACCTTGGTGTATGATGTTGGCTGTGGGCTTTTCATATGTGGCCTTTATTATATTGAAGTGATTTCACTCTTTCTAGTTTGTTGAGATTTTTTGTTGTGAAAGAATGTTGAATTTTATCAAATGCCTTTTCAACACCTGTTTAGATGATTATGTGACTTTTATCCTTGATTCTGTTAAAATGGTGTTAATACATTTTTATATGTTGAACCATCCTTGTGTCCAAGGTATAAATCTCACTTGGTCAGAGGGCCTGATATTTCTGACATGTTGTTGAGTTCTGTTTGCTAGTATTTTTTGAGGATTTTTACATTTATGTTAGGGATATTGACTTAGGATTTTCTTTTCTGATTGTGCCTTCTCTGACTTTGATGTTAGGGTGATGCTGGCCTTATAAAATGAGTTTGGAAGTGTTCCTTCCTCTTCAATATTTTGAAAAGACTTTTTTTTTGGAGCAATTTTAGGTTCACAGAATAATCCAGAGGAAAGTAGAAAGATTCCTCCCATATACTTTCTGTCCCCACACTTGCATAGTCGCCCCGTTTTCAATATCCCTCAGCAGAGTGGTATAATTGTTAAAATTGACCAACCTACATTGACACATCATGATTTCTCAAAGTTCATACCTTATGATTCGCTCTTGGTGTTGTGCATTCTATGGGTATGGACAAATGTGTGATGACAAGTATCCCTCATTATGGTATCATACAGAATATTTTCATTGCCCTAAAAAATTATCTGTGCTCTATGTAGTCATCTGTCCTCACCCCTCCAGCCCTTGGCAACCACTGATCTTTTTTAATTTTGTGTTTTCCAGAATATCATATATTTGGAATCATGAAGTATGTTGCCTTTTCACATTGGCTTCTTTCACTTAGCAATACGCATTTAAGGTTTCTCCATGTCTTTTCATGTCTTGATAGCTCATTTATTTGTAGTACTGAATAATAAATATCCCATTGTTTGGTTATACCACAGTTAATTTAGCCATTCAGCTACTGAAGGACATATTTTTGGCTTCTTATTATGAAAAAAGCTGCTATAAGTATCTGTGGGCAGGGTTTTGTGTGACCATGTTTTCAGCTCCTTTGAGTAAATACCAAGAGACGTGATTGCTGGATCAGATGTTAAGATAATATGTGTAAATTGTCTTCCAAAGTAGCTGTACCATTTTGTATTCCCACCAGCTGTGAATGAGAATTACAGTTGCTCTGCGTCTTTGTCAGAATTTGGTGGTGTCAGTGTTCTACATATTGGCTATTCCTATAGGCATGTAGTGGTATCTCATTGCTTCACTTTACATTTCCCTGATGATGTAGGATCTAGATGATCTTTTTTTGTGTTTATTTGCCTTCTGTATACTTTCTTTTGGCATCTGTGAAGGTCTTTGGCCCATTGTTTAATCAGATGATTTCTTTTCTTATTTTTTCGTTTTAAGAGTTCTTTGCATACTTAGGATAAGAGTCTTTCATCAAATATGTCTTTTGCAAATATTGTCTGCTAATTGGTAGCCTATCTTCTCCTTCTTTTAATATTGTCTTTCACAGAGCATACATTTAATATTTTAATTCTTTCATGGACGATGCCTTTGTGCTGTATCTAAAAAATAATTGCCATATTCAAGATGATTTAGGTTTTCTCCTATGTTGTCTTCCAGGAGTTTTAGAGTTTTGAATTTTACACTTAGGTCTTTTATCCATTTGGAGTTAATTGTGGAGGGTGTAAGATCTGTGTCTAGATTTATTTATTTATTTTTTGCGTATGAATATCTAGTTGTACCAGCACCATTTGTGGAAAAGACTATCTTTTATTGTATGGCTTTTGCTCCTTTGTCAGAGATCAGTTGGCTGTGTGTGTGTGGGACTCTTTCTGGGCTCTCTATCTTGTTCTTTTTATCTGTTTGTCTTTAGCCAGTAACACAGTCTTTATGACTGTAGCTTTAGAATAAGTCTTGCAGTCAGATAGCATCAGACTTTCAACTTTGTTCTTCTTTACTATTATGTTGGCTATTCTGGGTCTGTTGCTTCTCCATTAAACTTTAAAATTAGTTTCATCTATATCCACAAATTAATTTGCTGGGATTTTGATTAGTATTGCATTGAAAATACAGATCAAGTTGGGGAACTGGCATCTTGATAATATTGAGTCTGCCTGTATGTGAGCACGAAATATGTCTCTAATTATTTAGTTCTTTGATTCTTTCATCAGATAGTACTACAGTTTGCTCATGTAGATCTTATGCATATTTTGTTAGATTTATACCTAGCTCTCATTTTTTGTACATGATACTATGTTTTTACTTTCAAATTCTACTTTTTTATTGCTGGCATATAGGAAAGCAATTGACTTTTGTAAACTAACCTTGTATCCTACAGCCTTACTGTAATTGCTTTTTAGTTCCAGGAGTCTTTTTCAATTCTTTTTGATTTCCTGTATAGATGATCATATTATCTCTCTACAAAGACAGAGAGAGAGATTTTGTCTTGTCTTTCCAGTCAGTATACCTTTTACTTCCTTTTTTTGTCTTACTGCAGTAGCTAGGACTACCAATAATCTGATATTACTTTACCTTCCCCACATTTTTTTTTTAGTGTTGACAGTGTATTTATTTTTATTTTTAATAGTAATGCTTCCAAAACATATATTTAAATTTTATTTTTAATCCAAATTGAAAATATGTCTTATATCACTAAATATATTTATATTTACTGTAATTACAGATACATTTAATCAAGATACACTACTTTTTACATACCCCTGAGAAATATGATGTCAATGAAATTAATAGTTCAATCTGAAATGAATCTCAATTTCAAAGTTATTTAAATATGAAAAGAATGTGTTTTAGAATCCATTAAATACAGTATTTGGGTTTAAATCTACCATCTTATATCTCCTTTATTTGTTTTCTTTTATGGTTTTCTTAAAAGTCTTCTGTCTTAAATATTTAAGGTGATGGATATTCCAATTACCCTGATTTGGTCTTTACACATTATTTGAATGAATCAAGTGATCACACGTATTCTAAAAATACACATCTATTATGTATCAGAAAAGGGACAACAACAACATCTTCTGTGTTATTTCTTTTGGGTTGATAGGATGTTTTTATTTCTATTTTACTTTGTAGAAATGGGATCTTGTTACATAGCCCAGTCTGGTTTTGAACTCCTACGCCTAAGCAATCCTCCCACCTTAGCCTCCCCATGTGCTGGGATTATAGATGTGAGCCACTGTGGCCTGACAGATAGCATGTTTTTAGGTATACTGTTTTCCTTCTAGACGTATTTCCAGAATAGAAATTATGCAGTCTTTTATTTTTTTTAAAGTTACCCTAGAAATTATAACATATGTTCTTGATTTATTATGTCTACTATTAAATCTTATCCTTCCCCAAACAGTTCAAAGACTATATAGTGCTTTAACTCTATTCATCAGTTTCTTGACTTATATAGCTGTGTGCCAGGAAGATATTAGTGATTAATGAAAATTGTTTATTGTCGTTCATTTAGATTTTGACCACTGCCCTTGCCCTTTGGTCCTCTTGCATCTCTGAGCTTCAATTTGGTATTCATTTTTCAGTCTGATCAAAGAACTACTTCTGACTTTCCTTTAGTGTGTGTTTAGTAGTAGTATATATCTCTTAATTTTTGTTTGTTTTTCTCCTGAGGGTGTCTTTATTTCTCTTTTTTTGAAGATATTTTGTTGAATATAGAATTATAGATCGTCAGTTATTTTTCATCATATTGGGATTTTTCCATTATCTTTTGCTTCCATGTTGTTGAGATGTCAGACCATTATTCCATTGAAGTGCATCTGTTTACCTATGGCTATTTTCACAATTTTCTCTTTACATTTATTTTTTTTAAGTTTCATTATCATGTTCCTGTTGTAGAAAGAAACAAAACCATGCATACACACATATGTTATATATATATAACACATATATGTCTTCATATCCTGCTGAGAAATTTTTTGGTGTTTTAAAGTTTGTGGCTTGCTATATTTTTTTCCTTCTTTATAAAATTTATTTATTATACTTTAAGTTCTGGGGTACGTGTGTAGATCATGCAGGTTTGCTACATAGGTATACATGTGCCATGGTGGGCTGCATCGCCCCAATCAGAAAATTCTCAGTCATGTCTTTACAAATTGCTTCTTTACATATTACTTGTGTATATAGGGTGTCTGCACATTTGCTGTCTCTTATGCTTCTGTGATTCTAGTGAACCGTGTATTAGATCTCACTATATCTCCTTTGTCTCTTATTTTTTAAAATATATGTTTGCCGAGGACCAGCTTGGCCGGGAGACTCCCACCCAGGCAGGCTGAAGGTATTGAGAGAGGCAGACATCCAGTTAGCCAACAGAGTGGATCTGTTCTGGGGACCTGCAGCCTGAGAACCTGTGGGGCTTGCAGCTCTCCAGGACTGAAGGCCCAGAGATTCATCCATGTACTTATTTGCTCTTTGACAGGTGATTCTTATTACATACACATGTGTTCTACATAAACACATAACAGAGAATATACCAAGTAGGCAGCTGTTCCCTGCCTACCACTAACTACAAACTACAAGCATCCTCCACAAAGGAGCCATGGGGGCAGAGTATACAATGTTTCTCAGCATGTGTTTCCTATCTTTTTGTTTGTTTGTTTTTTTTCTTCTGGGTTCTTTTTTTTTTTTTTTTAACTTTTTATTGCATTTTAGGTTTTGGGGTACATGGGCAGAACATGCAAGACAGTTGCATAGGTACACACATGGCAGTGTGTTTTGCTTCCTTTCTCCCCTTCACCCACATTTGGCATTTCTCCCCAGGCTATCCTCCCCAGCTCCCCCACCCCCCGCTGGCCCTCCCCTTTTCCCCCCAATAGACCCCAGTGTTTAGTACTCCCCTCCCTGTGTCCATGTGTTCTCATTTTTCATCACCCGCCTATGAGTGAGAATATGCGGTATTTCATTTTCTGTTCTTGTGTCAGTTTGCTGAGAATGATGTTCTCCAGATTCGTCCATGTCCCTACAAACGACACGAACTCATCATTTCTGATTGCTGCATAATATTCCATGGTGTATATGTGCCATATTTTCCCAATCCAGTCTATCATCAATGGGCATTTGGGTTGGTTCCAGGTCTTTGCTATTGTAAACAGTGCTGCAATGAACATTCGTGTGCATGTGTCCTTATAGTAGAACGATTTATAGTCCTTTGGATATATACCCAGTAATGGGATTGCTGGGTCAAATGGAATTTCTGTTTCTAAGGCCTTGAGGAATCACCACACTGTCTTCCACAATGGTTGAACTAATTTACACTCCCACCAACAGTGTAAAAGTGTTCCTTTTTCTCCACATCCTCTCCAGCATCTGTTGTCTCCAGATTTTTTAATGATCGCCATTCTAACTGGCGTGAGATGGTATCTCAATGTGGTTTTGATTTGCATCTCTCTGATGACCAGTGATGATGAGCATTTTTTCATATGATTGTTGGCCTCATATATGTCTTCTTTTGTAAAGTGTCTGTTCATATCCTTTGCCCATTTGAATGGGCTTGTTTGTTTTTTTCCTGTAAATCTGTTTGAGTTCTTTGTAAATTCTGGATATCAGCCCTTTGTCAGATGGGTAAACTGCAAACATTTTTTCCCATTCTGTTGGTTGCCGATTCACTCTAGTGACTGTTTCTTTTGCCGTGCAGAAGTTGTGGAGTTTAATTAGGTCCCATTTGTCTGTTTTGGCTTTTGTTGCCAATGCTTTTGGTGTTTTGTTCATGAAGTCCTTGCCTACTCCTATGTCCTGGATTGTTTTGCGTAGATTTTCTTCTAGGGTTTTTATGGTGCCAGGTCTTATATTTAAGTCTTTAATCCATCTGGAGTTAATTTTAGTGTAACGTGTCAGGAAGGGGTTCAGTTTCTGCTTTCTGCACATGGCTAGCCAGTTTTCCCAACACCATTTATTAAACAGGGAATCCTTTCCCCATTGCTTGTTTTTGTCAGGTTTATCAAAGATTGTATGGCTATAGATATGTTGTGTTGCCTCTGATGCCTCTGTTCTGTTCCATTGGTCTATATCTCTGTTTTGGTACCAGTACCATGCTGTTTTGATTACTGTAGCCTTGTAGTATAGATTGAAATCCGGTCGTGTGATGCCCCCGGCTGTGTTCTTTTTGCTTAGAATTGACTTGGCTATGCGGGCTCTCTTTTGGTTCCATATGAAGTTCATAGTGGTTTTTTCCAGTTCTGTGAAGAAAGTCAATGGTAGCTTGATGGGGATAGCGTTGATTCTGTAAATTACTTTGGGCAGTATGGCCATTTTCATGATATTGATTCTTCCTAACCATGAACATGGAATGTTTCTCCATCTGTTTGTCTCCTCTCTGATTTCGTTGAGCAGTGGTTTGTAGTTCTCCTTGAAGAGGTCCCTTACATTCCTTATGAGTTGTATTCCAAGGTATTTTATTCTTTTTGTAGCAATTGTGAATGGCAGTTCGTTCTTGATTTGGCTTTCTTTAAGTCTTATTGGTGTAGAGGAATGCTTGTGATTTTTGCACATTGATTTTATATCCTGAGACTTTGCTGAAGTTGCTTATCAGTTTCAGGAGTTTTTGGGCTGAGGAGATGGGGTCTTGTAGGTATACTATCATGTCGTCTGCAAATAGAGACAATTTGGCTTCCACCTTTCCTATTTGAATACCCTTTATTTCTTTTTCTTGCCTGATTGCTCTGGCTAGAACTTCCAGTACTATATTGAATAGGAGTGGTGACAGAGGGCATCCTTGTCTAGTGCCAGATTTCAAAGGGAATGCTTCCAGTTTTTGCCCATTCAGTATGATATTGGCTGTTGGTTTGTCATAAATAGCTTTTATTACATTGAGATACGTTCCATCGATACCGAGTTTATTGAGGGTTTTTAGCATAAAGTGCTGTTGAATTTTGTTGAATGCCTTCTCTGCATCAATTGAGATAATCATGTGGTTTTTGTTTTTGGTTCTGTTTATGTGGTGAATTACGTTGATAGACTTGCGTATGTTGAACCAACCTTGCATCCCTGGGATGAATCCTACTTGATCATGATGGATAAGTTTTTTGATTTGCTGTTGCAATCGGCTTGCCAATATTTTATTGAAGATTTTTGCATCTATGTTCATCATGGATATTGGCCTGAAGTTTTCTTTTCTTGTTGGGTCTCTGCCGGGTTTTGGTATCAGGATGATGTTAGTCTCATAAAATGATTTGGGAAGGATTCCTTCTTTTTGGATTATTTGGAATAGTTTCAGAAGGAATGGTACCAGCTCCTCTTTGTGTGTCTGGTAGAATTCGGCTGTGAATCCATCTGGACCTGGGCTTTTTTTGTGTGGTAGGCTCTTAATTGCTGCCTTGACTTCTGACCTTGTTATTGGTCTATTCATAGTTTCAGCTTCCTCCTGGTTTAGGCTTGGGAGGACACAGGAGTCCAGGAATTTATCCATTTATTCCAGGTTTACTAGTTTATGTGCATAGAGTTGTTTGTAATATTCTCTGATGATGGTTTGAATTTCTGTGGAATCTGTGGTGATTTCCCCTTTATCATTTTTTATTGCATCTATTTGGTTGTTCTCTCTTTCTTTTTTATCAGTCTGGCTAGTGGTCTGTCTATTTTGTTGATCATTTCAAAAAACCAGCTCTTGGATTTATTGATTTTTTTCAAGGGTTTTTCGTGTCTCTATCTCCTTCAGTTCAGCTCTGATCTTAGTTATTTCTTTCCTTCTGCTAGGTTTTGAGTTTTTTTGATCTTGCTCCTCTAGTTCTTTCAATTTTGACGATAGGGTGTCAATTTTGGATCTCTCCATTCTCCTCATATGGGCACTTATTGGTATATATTTTCCTCTAGAGACTGCGTTAAATGTGTCCCAGAGATTCTGACATGCTGTGTCTTTGTTCTCATTGGTTTCGAAGAACTTCTTTATTTTTGTCTTCATTTCATTGTTTATCCAATCAACATTCAAGAGCCAGTTGTTCAGTTTCCATGAAGCTGTGCGGTTCTGGGTTGGTTTCTGAATTCTGAGTTCTAACTTGATTGCACTATGGTCTGAGAGATTGTTCGTTATGATTTCAGTTGTTTTGCATTTGCTGAGGAGTGCTTTACTTCCAATTATGTGGTTAATTTTAGAGTAGGTGTGATGTGGTGCTGAGAAGAATGTATATTCTGTGGATTTGGGGTGGAGAGTTCTGTAGATGTCTATCAGGTTTGCTTCTTCCAGGTCTGAGTTCAAGCCCGGGATATCCTTGTTAATTTTTTGTCTGGTTGATCTGTCTAATATTGACAGTGGAGTGTTAAAGTTTCCCACTATTATTGTGTGGGAGTCTAAGTCTCTTTGTAAGTCATTAAGAACTTGCCTTATGTATCTGGGTGCTCCTGTATTGGGTCCGTATATGTTTAGGATTGTTAGCTCTCCTTGTTGTATCGATCCTTTTACTATTATGTAATGGCCTTCTTTGTCTCTTTTGTTGCTTTAAAGTCTATTTTATCAGAGATGAGAATTGCAACTCCTGCTTTTTTTTTGCTCTCCATTTGCTTGGTAAATCTTCCTCCATCCCTTTATTTTGAGCCTTTGTGTATCTTTGCATGTGAGATGGGTTTCCTGGATACAGCACACTGATGGGTTTTGGCTTTTTATTCAGTTTGCCAGTCTGTGTCTTTTGATTGGTGTATTTAGTGCATTTATATTTAGGGTTAATATTGTTATGTGTGAATTTGATACTGCCATTTTGATGCTAGCTGGCTGTTTTGCTTGTTAGTTGATGTAGATTCTTCATTATGTTGATGCTCTTTAGCATTTAGTGTGATTTTGGAATGGCTGGTACTGGTTGTTCCTTTCTGTGTAGTGCCTCTTTTAGGAGCTCTTGTAAAGCAGGCCTGGTGGCGACAAACTCTCTGAGTACTTGCTTGTTCGCAAAGGATTATATTTTTCCTTCACTTATGAAGCTCAGTTTGGCTGGATATGAAATTCTGGGTTGAAAGTTCTTTTCTTTAAGGATGTTGAATATGAGCTTCCACTCTCCTCTGGCTTGTAGTGTTTCTGCCGAGAGATCTGCTGTGAGTCTGATGGGCTTCCCTTTGTGGGTGACCCGACCTTTCTCTCTGGCTGCCCTTAGTATTTTCTCCTTTATTTCAACCCTGGTGAATCTGACCATTATGTGCCTTGGGGTTGCTCTTCTTGTGGAATATCTTTGTGATGTTCTCTGTATTTCCTGCATTTGAGTGTTGGCCTGTCTTGCTAGGTGGGGGAAATTTTCCTGGATAATGTCCTGAAGAGTATTTTCCAGCTTGGATTCATTCTCTTCGTCACATTCTGGTATGCCTATCAAACGTAGGTTAGGTCTCTTCACATAGTCCCACATTTCTTGGAGACTTTGTTCATTCCTTTTTGCGCTTTTTTCTCTAATCTTGGTTTCTCATTTTATTTCATTGAGTTGATCTTCGACTTCTGATATTCTTTCTTCTGCTTGGTCAGTTCGGCTGTTGAAACTTGTGCATGCTTCGCAAAGTTCTCGTATTGTGTTTTTCAGCTCCTTCAATTCATTCATATTCCTCTCTAAAGTTATCCATTCTTGTTATCATTTCCTCGAATTTTTTTTCAAATCTTTTGTCAAGGTTCTTAGTTTCTTTGCATTGATTTAAAACATGTTCTTTTCGCTCACAAAAGTTTCTCATTATCCACCTTCTGAAGTCTAATTCCGTCATCTCATCACAGTCATTCTCCGTCCAGCTTTGTTCCCTTGCTGGTGAGGAGTTTTGGTCCTTTGTAGGATGCGAGGTGTTCTGGTTTCGAGTGTTTTCCTCCTTTTTGCACTGGTTTCTTCCCATCTTTGTGGATTTATCCACCTGTCGTCTGAGTAGTTGCTGACTTTTCGATTGGGTCTCTGAGTGGACACCCAGATTGTTGATGATGAAGTATTTCTGTTACTTGGTTTTCCTTCTACCAGTCTAGCCCCTCCACTGTACAACTGCTGAGGTCCACTCTAGGCCTTGCTAGTCTGGGGTGCACCTATAGCAGCTATGGAACAGTGAGGGATGCTACCAGTTTCTTTTTCTGCTATCTTTGTCCCAGAATGATGCCTGTCAAATGTCAGTCCTCTGGATATAGAGGGATCAGGGAGGTGCCTGAGGAGACAGTCTGTACTTTATAGGAGCTCAAGTGCTGAGCTGTGAGCTCTGTTGTTCATTCAGGGCTGTTAGGCTGCTACGTTTAATTCTGCTGTAGCAGAACTCATAAAAAAACCCCTTTTTTCTCAGATGCTCTGTCTCGGGGGGGTTGGGGCTTTCTTTATGAGTGTCCCTTGCGCTGTCCTGCCCAGCTAGGAGGCAGTCTAGTCACAATTTGCCTGCTGAGGCTCCACCTTGCTGGTGTGAGGTCCACCCTGTTGTTGCAGGCTCTGCCCTGCTGCTGCGGTCTCTGCCCTGCTGCCACAGGCTACGCCCTGTGGTGGAGTCTCTCTGTTGTGGCGGGTTGCCTTGGCAACGGCAGGCTGCATCAGCAATGGGAGTGTACCTCAGTAGGGTCGGATTGCCTGGGTAATGGCAGATGCCCCTCCCCCACCGAGCTGCACTGTCCTAGGTTCAGCTGTGCCCGCAGTGAAACTCTCCACCTGGAGTGTTTGGAATCGCCATTTTGTTTGTCCCACTGTGCTGGCCCAAACGCCGTTTCCCTGGAATCTCCTGGCCTGGCTCACTGTCCGAGTCCCGTTCAATCAGATGGATATGCCAATCTGCCCTCTCAAGTCTCAGATTGCCGATTCAACAGGGCACCTGGACTTGTGCGCTTTGGGCAGAGCGCTGTGGAGCACCGCTGCGCTGCTGCACCGGCCACTGGCTGCACCAGCCAAAACCGCTGCGCTGGCGCCCCGCGTTTCTTTTATACCTGGGAATTTCCCCGTTCTGTAGGCAACAAAGATCCGTCTGGAAATGTGGCCCTGACTCACCCTCTGCATGTTCACCGAGAGCTTCAATTCTGGGTTGTTCTCACCGTGCCATCTTGAGTTTGTCTCCTCTTCTGGGTTATTTCTTCTGACACCTTTCATCTCACTGATTCTGGCTTCATATATATTTTGTCTGTTGTTAAACTTATCCATTGGATTATTCATTTTGCTTATTTCATTTGTCAGATTTCTGCCTGGTTCTTTTTCGAATCTGATGTATTAGTTTTGTAGATTTTAGTTCCCTGTCCAAGTTTTCACACTTTTCACTTTTGTCCCTCATCATAGTAAGCATAATGTTTTATGGCTACCATTTGATAATCCTGGAACTAGTATTAGGATACTTTATTAGACTTTATTTGCTGTTTTTTTTTCCTTTCTTGTTGTGTATTGTGGCTTCATGTAGTATTTTATATTGTGTAGCCATTATATTTAAAATGTTTTTTTAAAGAATTTCTTCTGAACTAGGATGAGGTTATCCTCGGTAATATTTTCTTTCGTTTTTCCTCAGATTCATTTTTACTACCAAGGTAGTATTAAACCTTTTTTTGAAGGCTGCTTTCCTACCCTATACTTCATAGGCTGTTTAATAAATATTAATTTTCTATCATTTTGTTCGAGGCTAGTGATGTTGTAGATGTTTCATTATTTTTTTCCTCAGATAACTCAGTCATTGGGAACCAGTTCTGCTTAATAAAATGGATAATATACCTTCATAATAAGATTTTTTTGTTATTATTTATGATATTTTGGGGGCACAGTGTTATTCTCATGCCTTGTTCTTAGATTCCTGAAAGTGTGAGTTGCTCTTCCTGGGAGATGCCTTTCTAGAGAAATGGCTTTCTTAACTCTGCCCCTCAATGTCACCTCCATCAGCAAGCTTCCATAATCAGGTGTTCTTTTTCTTAATCTAATTCAGTACCAGCACTTAGAATCTCCTTTTAAGACTTTCTAATCCTAGGCTGTGGGAATCAGCATAGTAATTGTGGAAATGTGTTCTGGGAATTTTCAGAGTACTCAAAGAAATAATGTTCTAAATTTTAGTTGAATTTTTTTTTTTTTGGTCATTCTCAGGTAAAACATTTTCATTGTCAATCTCCTTTTGAAGCCATTTTGGAAAAGTCATGTAGATTTGAGAAAAGAGAGGAAGAGAGGTTATAAATCATTAATATTGTAGAGTCTAGAAGTGATAGAGCATAGAAATACTTGAGTGCTCTTCAAGCCATGTATCAATGTATCAGGAGAAAGCTACCAGCACTTAGAATCTTCTTTTTTGGGGGTGGGGATCGGGCTGACTGAATTCAACAAGTATTTATTGAGTGCCTGTTAGGTGCTAGATATTGTTCCAGGTACTTGAGACACATCAGAGAACGAAACCAAGAGCCCTGCCCTTGTGGGGCTTCCAGTCTAGCATTTATTGACAGTTCGCCTGCAGGCTACATGGGGCCTGAGGCAAGTCACTGCACCTCTGTGCTTGGGTCCTCAGCTGCCCAATGGGAGAATAAGCAGACCTGGCTCAGC
Source organism: Callithrix jacchus (assembly GCF_049354715.1). Classification (NCBI taxonomy): domain Eukaryota; kingdom Metazoa; phylum Chordata; class Mammalia; order Primates; family Cebidae; genus Callithrix; species Callithrix jacchus. The sequence goes on from NC_133514.1 coordinate 39,884,752, forward strand.
CGTGGATAACGTGCCTGGTGTACTGCGGGTGCCAAACTGGATACCCTCAACCCACCACCCAGACAGTAGATAGGGCTGGAAGTTGATTTTTAATCATTAAGTACAATGGATGGAGGGCAGAGGGGCTAAGCCAAGCTGTCTGGGGTGCTGTGGTGGTGGTGGGCTGGCTACACAAACTGCTGCTGCTTCTTGGTGGCCGCCTTGCTGGCTAGGTCCTTGGCCTTCTCTGTAGCTGCCAGTGCCATCTCCTTTGCCTTCTCCTTGTCTTCTTTGGCCAACAAGTGTTTTGGAAGGGGTCTTGCCTTGCAGCTTTGCCAAGATATTTTCAAAACCCTTCATAGTCTTGGTCATGTTGCTTTTGAACCAGGCAAGACCAAATTCTTGGACAGCTCTGGAGACACCAAGGAAGCTAGAGGAGACCCAGGCTTCACGGCGGATTTTGGTCAAGCCACTGTTGTCAGAGTTCATACAGTAAACACATCGTTCCTCCACCACCATCAGCCGGGAGTGGTTGATGTTCCAGGTGAAGGTGGTCATGGTCTGATACTGTGGGTCCACAATAGAGTCCTCCAGGATGTACACCTAGTGAGCAGGAAACAGTTGTTCGGCCCAGCTGGGCATCCTTCTGGTCTTGGTCAGGAGTCGCCGGGACAGCAGTTTCTGGTCATGGGTCACCTCCCGGTGTATTATGTCCTCCGTCAAGACATGCTTGCTATAGGGATTCGGGTACTGCTGACAGAAGGTGGTGAACACTTGGTCCCAGGAACTTCGGAGCACGCTCTGGCCCAGGAAATACTTCACCATTGTCCTGGCCCGAGCGGGCTCAGCACCCGCACAGCATCAGGGGTGTGGAGCCTGGGAGGCACGCCGGGGCTGGGCCTGGCTGGGGCTTGGCACACACCCGCTGCCAGGCTCATAGCTAGGTCACCACCGCACCGCATCCAAGCTGCTGCTGCTGCTGCCGCCGCCATGAGTTGTTTGGTTGCACCAGAATCTTCTCTTAAGACATCCTAATCTTAGGCTGTGGGAATCAGTATAGTAATGGTGGAAATGTGTTCTGGGAATTTTCAGAGTACTCAAAGAAATACTTTCTGTTATTATATACTGCTTTGACATTTTATGTTCTAAATGTTGAAATTTTTTTTTTTTCATCATTTTCAGGTAAAACATTTTCATCATTGTCAATCTCCTTTTGAAACCATTTTGGGAAAGTCACATAGATGTGAGAAAAGAGAGGAGGAGAGATTATAAATCATTAATATTGTGGAGTCTAGAGGTGATAGAGAATAGAAATACTTGAGTTGCTTTTCAAGCCATGTATCAGGAGAAAGATCATTCTTTTTGTCAATCAATGAGAGCATGTAACGTTGCTCAGGTTGGCCTTGAACTCATGGCCTTGCCTCCTCAAGCGCCAGGACAACTGTCCGGAGCCACCCTGGCCCCCGGAGAAAGATCATTCTTATTGCTCTAGGTGCCAGCCAGGGATGGCCAGTGAAAGGACATCATCACTGTGGCCTCCAAAGCATTTTAAGGTCTCACTGAAGGCCGACACAGGGGATGTTACTATCTCCATCTGTTAAAAAGCACCAGAAGTGTCTATGATTTTGTTATGCTTTTCAGTTCTGTAGTCAATTCATTGTGGGTGAAACATTTTTTTTTTCCTGGTAGATTGCTGAAGGATCAAACATTTGAAACATTGTTTATGAGAAAATATCTTTCAACTACTAAATAATGAGAGTATTTAAAAAATAACTTGTTTAGAGGTGGTTGACTTTATGTAGGTTAAAATTAGGGACTAAAATATAGGACTCTACATATGCCTGCACAAGTTCTGTGGCCATTGTCTAATTAAATATATAAAAATATATTTATAAGTTATATATATATTGTAAATTATACATATTCAAATATATATTTAAATGTGTGTGGGTGTTTTTGTTTTTTTTTTTGACGGGGGTTGGGGAGGGGGACAGGGTCTTGCCCTGTCACCCAGGCTGGAGAGCAGTGGCATGATCATAGCTCACTGCAGCCTTAAACTCCTCCCATCCCAGCCTCCTGAGTAGCTGGGACTACAGGTGTGCTCCACCATGCCCAGCTTATTTTTTGTAGAGACAGGATCTCACTATGTTGCCCAGGTGGCCTTGAACTCCTGGGCTCAAGTGATTTTCTTGGCTTAGCTTCCCAAAGCACTGAGATTACATTATTAAATATACTCCTACAGAAAACATTATTGCATGTGTACTCTGTGGCAGGCACTGTACTTATCACCTAAAGATCAACAGTACAAAATGAAAAACAATTACAAGCCTGTGTTTAAACTGCAGTCTTCTTTGTTTATCAAATAATTATTATATACTGCTTTGACGTTTTTACTTGAAGTCTAATAGCCTCAAACTCCTGTGGTCCCTCCTAAAGTCATCCTAAGATCTGACCTACCCATAGTCTTCCCCATGTGAGTTAATGGTAACTCCTTCCTTCTTGTATCCCAGTACAACAACCTTGAAGTCATTCTTGATTTCTCTTTTTTCTCACTCTTCATCTTAATGGCTGTTCCTTTAAAATAAAAACAATCCAACCACTTCTTACAGCTCCCACTGTTATCATTTTGGTCTGCCATCATCTGTTTAATGAATTGCTGTAAGAGCCTTCTTTGTGGTCTTTCTCCTTAACAGAACAAGTATGGTGGTTCTATTAAAACGTTAGTCAAATTATGTCACTCCCGCTCAGCACTTTCCATGGTCTCCCCCTTCCAACTTCCTCATTCCACTTAGAGTAGAAAGCCACATTCTTACAATGGCCTATTCACGTCTTTGCTGACTGTACCTCTCATGATTCATTTCCTTACTGACTCAGCTGCCAGGAAAGTTTCTACCTTAGAGTTTTTGTATTTGCTATTCCTTCTGTCTGTAGAGTTTTCCTCCCAGATACCCAGTTTTAATTGAACTCTCACATGTTTGAGGTGCTTGCCCTGACTGTCCTTTTAAAATCACAAGCATCCCTTCCTCTGCAGAGCTCATCACCCTCATAGTACTCATTACCTTATGATATGCTATTTAATTTACTTATTGTATAAGTAAATCACTGAATCATAATCATAACCTTACAGGGGCAGGGATTTTTTTACTGTGTTCACTGTTTCATCCCTTGCACCAAGAAGAATGCCTTGTACATAATAGATACTCAGTAAATATTTGTTGAATGACTGGTTGATTGATAGTGCACAAAAGGACTCCTTCCCACACTATTCTTGGTAGCAAGAAAAAGAATAAGGAAGACAAGTCTTTCTGTTATTGTTAGAAGCCTTATGCTAAATCTTTTCTTTCCATGAGTCAGAATTTTGCCTTCGATTATTCTTTTATCGCAAACCATTGATTGTTCATGTTCTTTCTTTTTTCCTTTTCTGCCAGTCAGTCTTTTAAAATCCTTCTGCATCCCACATCTATAGACTTTTTTTTTTTTTACTCAAATAGCAGTTAACAGTACCAAAATATTCTAGACAGACTGCATCCCAATCCAAGAGGCAGGAGTCAGTACTGTCAACTCTACCGGAGACCAGTTAGCAAAGAAGAGTTTAACATGACTACTCAGGGCAAGAAATATGTTTCTTAGAGTTCCTTGGAGGTGCAAAAGACCCAGCCATAAATAGGGATGCTCCTTCATTAACTGTAATGCAACATAGCTTTCACTCCTGCTGCTACTCTGGTACCATTGCTCAAACTGATGAAAAAGAGATTCAGAGTACCAAATTTCCTGAAAAAATACAACTATATGTAATACATAAATTTTATTGTATTTATTTAAAGTGCACATGTTTTGATATACATATAGATTGTGAAATGGTTAGTCAAGCAGATTAACACATCTATCATTCCACATTGTTGCCCATTTTGCGTGTGTGTGGCAAAGAGCACCTAAAATCTCTTTTCGCAAAAATTCTGAATATAATACAATTATTACTAGACGTAATAATTGTATCTCATGCTGTACCTGAGATCTCTAGACTTGTTTGCCCTACATATCTGCTACTTTGTATCAGACCTACATCTCCCGTTTCATCTGCCTCCACTGTAATCAGTGTTTTATTTTCTGTCTCTGGGTATTCAACTTCTTTTTTTAGATTCCGAAATAAGTCATGCAAGATTTTTTTCTTTTTGTGTCTGGCTTGTTTCATGTAGCATAACATCCTTCAGGTTCATCATATTGTGGTAAATGTCAGGATCTCCTTTTATAAGGATGAATAATAATCAGCCTTATAAAACTGTTGCCAAGGCCGGGCGCGGTGGCTCAAGCCTGTAATCCCAGCACTTTGGGAGGCCGAGGCGGGTGGATCACGAGGTCAACAGATCGAGACCATCCTGGTCAAAATTGTGAAACCCCGTCTCTACTAAAAATTACAAAAAATTAGCTGGGCATGGTGGCGTGTGCCTGTAATCCCAGCTACTCAGGAGGCTGAGGCAGGAGAATTGCCTGAACCCAGGGGGCGGAGGTTGCGGTGAGCCGAGATTGCGCCATTGCCCTCCAGCCTGGGTAACGAGCGAAACTCCGTCTCAAAAAAAAAAAAAAACTGTTGCCAGACACTTGGTTTGTTTCCATATCTTGGCTATTGCTGCACTGAAAATGGGAGAATGCAGACATCTTTATGAGTTGGTGTTTTCATTTAGTTTAGGTGTATACCAAAAGTGAGGTTGCTGGTCATATGATAGTTCTGTTTTTAATTTCTTTAGGGAACTCCTATTGTTTTCCACAATGGGTGCAGCAGTCTATATTCCCATCAACAGTGCTCAAGGGTTTCCTTTTTTCTATACTCTCACTAGCACTTACTAGCTCTTTTTTTGAGACGGTGTCTCTCTGTCGCCTAAGCTGGAGTGCAGATACAATCTCGGCTCACTGCATCCTCCCCCTCCCAGGTTCAAGCGATTTTCCTGCCTCAGCCTCCCGAGTAGCTGAGATTATAGGCGTGTGCCAGCACACCTGGCTAATTTTTGTATTTTAATAAAGACGGGGTTTTACCATGTTGGCCAGGCTGGTCTTGAACTCCTGACTTTGTCATCTCTCTGCCTCTGCCTCCCAAATGCTGGGATTACAGGTGTGAGCCACCATGCCCAGCCATCATGTCTTTTCAATGATAGCCATCCTAACAATGATATTTCATTGTGGTTTTCATTTGCACTTCCCTGATATTTTTATTTATATGTATATTTTTTGACAGAGTCTTACTCTATAGCCCAAGCTGGAGTACAGAGTACAGTGGCGTAGTCTCGGCTCACTGCAATCTCTGCCGCCTGGGTTAAAATAATTCTCCTGCCTCAGCCTCCCGAGTAGCTGGGATAACAGGCACCCGCCACCATACCCAGCTAATTTTTGTATTTTTAGTAGAGATGGGGTTTCACCATTGTGGCCAGGCTGGTCTTGAACTCCTGACCTTCTGATGCACCCGCCTCGGCCTCCCAAAGTGCTGAGATTACAGGCATGAGCCACCGCCCCTGGCCCCGTGATTATTAATGATATTGAATACCTTTTTGTGCACCTGTTAGCCATTTTTATGTCATTTTTGGAGTAATGTCTTCAAGTCTTTTGTTCATTTTAAAAACAGTTAATTGTTTTTTTGCTATGGAGTTGTGTGAGTTTTAAAAAGTGTATTTTTGGTATTAATACCTATAAGATACATGGTTTGCAGATATTTTCTCCCTATCTGTAGACTTTTCATTTTGTTGGCTGTTATCTTTGCTTGCAGAGCATTTCAGTTTGATAGCTATAGTAACCAAAACAGTATAGTAGTACTATAAACACAGACACCTAGACCGATGGAACAGAATAGAGAGCCCAGAAACAAATCCAAACTTGTAGTCAATTAATTTTTGTCAAGTGCACCAGGAAGATACAATAGGGAAAGGATAGTTCTCTTCAATAAATGGTTCTGGGATAACTGGATTTCTATAGGCAAAATAATGACGTTGGACCCTTATCTTACACTGTACACAAAAATCAACTCAACATGGATAAAATACCTAAATGTAAGACTTGGAACCATAAAACTTTCTAAGAAGAAAACATTGAGGAAAAGCTCCTTGACATTGGCCTTAACAATGATTTTTGGATATCACACCAAAAACTCAGGCTACAAAAGCAAAAATAAAATAGAATTTTAATGTGATGTGGATTCATCAAAGATATAGGTGGTGTATATGTGTATTTTCCACTAGTTTTCAAAGGTGAAAATAGCCTGTGGGACTATCTGAAAGTAGTTATTGAGTACAACAGTAGCTAAAAAAATCCCAGGTGTAAAATCTCATGTGGCTCAAGTTGGATAATTTCTTAAAGGCCAACTAACCTTCCAAGTACTAACCATGGTTCCCAGGAATTATCATAAAAGTTATTATATATAAAGCTCAAACTGAAAACTTATCATGTAGGAGTAGCCGACATTCTATACTGCGCAGTCTGTCTCTTGATGACTAGCGTGCATCTGAACTGGAGTTGCCCATTCACATTATTTTTGCAGAGCTCCTAGTGTGTGATAATAGGCATGGGTGAGCATAACAGTGTTATCCTTCAGAATAGAAAATGAGACAACATACAGCTAGCTTCCAATATTTTAAGAACCTTTACTGTGTTGGATAAGTAAAACCTTTTCTGTATAGGGCTAGATAATTTTTCAAGTCTCTTCTGATACGGAGAATTATCATTTTGTATTTCAATGTTAGTGATATGTTTTAAATATATTTTATTGGAAGTATAATATATTGTAATGAAATAGTGAATTCTTATATTGTAGCTGAAGTAATGTTCATTATTTATCAGTAGACATGATTTCTCATATATGTCCACTTTTATTAGCTTCTTTTCTGTCATTTAAAATATTCACTTTTTGTGGGTTAAAGACATGACTTAACATTTTCAAAGTGAGTAATCACTGTGACGTAAGATTTTTTTCTTAATGTTTATTATAGAGGTTCCAGAAACTTTAGCAGTTGCAGTGCAGAGGACTTTGAGAAGTTAACTTTAAATAAAGGAGGAAACTGCCTTCTTAATATTCCAAAGCCTGATGAAGCCTATAGTGCTCCCTTCTGTGGTAATAAGTTGGTGGACGCTGGGGAAGAGTGTGACTGTGGTACTCCAAAGGTTAGTTTAATTTTTGATTTTTGCTTTGTAAAATTGCCACAATATGTGCAAGAAATTAAATTGCTTGTTTTGGGCAACTCTGGCATAGGAGCTAAAGTAAAATTTAGTGGCACAATGAGGATTGTTATTTTGTTTGTGTGGCTATGTTCCAGGGATTGGTCATCATCTTCTCAGAGTATGACTAATGGTGCCATCTGTTTTGAAGTCAGGGAATGTGCCATGTTTAGTCTCTATTTTTTTTTTTTTTCTGTCTTCTATGATTTAAGTTATGATTATTAGGTTATTTATTTACTTTAAAGAATGAATTAGTTTTTCACCTGGCTTTTTATTTGTGAGCTTTCACCATTCTGACATTGCCATTGCAGAAATATTTATTTAGCTGGACTCATTTTAAAAATGAGTTGGAACTGGCCCATCCTCCACAGTCCTTCAATATTCAAAGTTCTTGCTAATCAAAGTAGCACTCTCCCTTTGTTAACCTTCAGTGTATATACTGATATCTGGCTTTTTGACCTGTTAATGCATACTCATTGTTCTAAACCCATGCCCATCTTTGTTAGGATTGTTCCGTAGCTGTATTCCTTATCATACTTAGTCATGCTCTTCTCAACATGGCCTTCTTGAGCCCTTTTCTCCTAGACCTTGCATTAAGTTTGAAAGAAACTTGTTCAGCTGTGTGTTAAGTTCTCTACTGTATTCTCAATCTTCTCCACTAGTGCATCTTTTTCTTCCCTACCTGACCATGCCTGCATTTTATCAGGTGACTTTGCTTTCCAGAAAGGTAGTATGTGTCTTATAATGGAGCTTTGTTGGGCTTTTATGGCAGTATTGATGCACGTTAGGGACTTTTGGTATGTATCTTGCACAGTATAACCCTCATAATAACCCTAAGAGATTGGTAGTTTTAATAGTCCCATTTTCAGATGAGGAAAATGAGATCTAAGCAAGTTATGTTTAATTTCTAAATTAAGATGCCATCAGGATGACTAAGACCATTCTCTTTCTAGGCATTCTCAACTTCTTCCTGAAATATTTTATTAGTCTTGTTTTCTTGTAACTTTACTAGCAAACTTACTCAAATAGTAATCTGTATTTGTTTCTTGAGCTTTCTCCCTACAAAATTACTCTTAAAAAATACTTACTCTCCCTCAAATATCACAGGGTGTTTTTTGGTATAAAAGTTTCAAATAGGGCTGGGTATGGTGGCACGCATCTGTAATCCCAGCACTTTGAAAGGCTGAGGTGGGAGGATTGTTTGAGGCCAGGAGTTTGAGACTAGCCTGAGCAACATAGCAAGACCTTGCCTCTTAGCAAAAAATGCCAAATATGGTGGTGTGAGCCTATAGGTCTAGCTATCCAGAGGCTGACATGGGTGGATTGTTTGAGCCTTGGAGTTTGAGGTTACAAGGAGCTATGATTGCATCACTGCACTCTAGTCTAGGCAACAGAGTGAGACCCTGGCTTGGAAAAAAAATTCAAATAGTAAGTAAAAGCAACCTTACACACCTTTTTTTCCCCCATAAATCTTTTACTTCCTTTTCGTATAAGAGTTATGTATTTCTTTTTAGACTCTTCCATACATTTATATACAGTATACAGTAGGTACATTTATAAATATTGAGCTTGTTTTAGGATTTATTTTTACTTTAATGTGGTAAGAATACTTAGCATAAAATTGACCTTTCTAAGAGAGTTTTAAATGTCTAATACAATATTGTTAAGTCTGAGTATTATGTTGTACAGAACATCTCTAGAACTTTTTCATTGTGTATAACTGAAACTTTATCTCTGTTGATCAGCAACTCCCCATTTTCTGTTCCATGAGCCCCAGGCAACAACTATTCTGTTCACTGCTTTTATGAACTTGACTATTTTAGATACCTAATATAAGTGGAATCACTCAGTACTGTGTCTTTTGTGGCTGCCTTATTTCGCTTACATGGTATTGTATACTCAAGTTTCATCTATGTTGTTGCAATAACAAGATTTCCTTATTTTTTTGGAAGTAGTATTCCATTGTATGTGTGTATATGTATGTATATATGTACTTTTAAAAAATCTACCACACTTTCTTTATCCATTCAACTGTTGACAGACATTTAGGCGGTTTCTACATCTTGGCTACTATGAATAATGCTGCAGTGAACATAGGAATGCTAATATCTCTTCAAGATCTTGATTTCATTGTAGATAAGTATCCAGAAGTGGAATTACTAAATCACATGGTAGTTATATTTTTAATTTTTAAAGGAACCTTCATAATATTTCCATAGTGGCGGCTCCATTTTGCATTCTTCCAGATAGTACAACAGAGTTCCAGTTTCTCCACATTCTTGCCAACACTCGTTTTTTTCCATGATAGCAATCCTAACAGGTATGACGTGATATTTCATTGTGGTTTTGATTTGCATTTCCATGATGTTGAGTGACATTGAGCATCTTTTCATATACCTGTTGGCCATTTGTGTATCTTCATGGAGAAACGTCTGTTAAGTCTTAGGCTCATTTAATTTGTTTTTTGTTTCTTTTAACTTTTTAATATATTTAGGGGATGTAAATGCAGGTTTCTTACAAGTTATATTGCATATTGGTAAAGTGAGGGCTTTTCATGTACCCATCATTCAAATAGTGAACATTGTACCCAATAGGTAATTTTTCAGCCCTTCCATCCCTCCCATTCTCCCACCTTTTGGGGTCTCCATTGTCTGTTATTCTGCTCTAGATATCCATGAATACTGATTGCTTAGCTCCCACTTATAAGTGAGAACATGCGGTATTTGACTTTCTGCTTCTGAGTTACTTCAGAATACTTAGGATACTTAACTCATTTTAAATCAGATTATTAGTTTTTCTTTTTTTGCTATTGAGCTGTTACACTTCCTACCTATTTTGAAAGTTTATCCCTTATCAGATATATGGTTTGCAGTTATTTTCCTCTATTCCATAACTTGGCTTTTCACTCTATTGATTGCTTCCTATGCTGTGTAGAAGGTTTTTAGTTTGATATAGTCCTCATCTATTTTTGCTTCTGTTGCCTAAAATTTTGGCATCATATCCAGGAAATCATTGCCAAGACCAATGTCATGAAGCTTTTCCTCTATGTTTTCTTTTAAGAGTTTCACTGTTTCAGGTCTTACGTTTAAGTCTTTAATTCATTTTAAGTTGATTTTTGTTTATAGTGTAAGATAAGTTTCTAATTTCACTCTTTTGCATGTTGATATCCAGTTTCCCCAGGACCATTTGTTGAAGGGACTACCTTTGCCATACTTTTTCTTGGCATCCTTGTTGAAGATCAGGTGATCTCATATGTATGGGTATTTATTTATTTATTTATTTATTTTTTGAGACAGAGTCTTGCTCTGTCACCCAGGCTGGAGTGCAGTGGCACAATCTCCTGGGTTCAAGAGATTCTCCTGCTTCAGCCTACCAAATAGCTGGACTTACAAGTGCCTGCCACCATACCTGACTAGTTTTTATATTTTTAGTAGAGATGGAGTTTCACCGTGCTGGCCAGGCTGGTCTTGAACTCCTGACCTCAGCCTCCCAAAGTGCTGGGATTACAGAAGTGAGCCACTGTGCCCAGCTATTTTTGCATTCTTTGTTCTGTTCCATTGGTCTATATGTCTAAATGTCTGAACTAAGTTGGGATATAAATTGGGATGGCTCAATATATACAAAATCAGTTAATGAGATCAGGTGCAGTGGTGCATGCCTGTAATCCCAGCACTCTGGGAATCTTAGGCAGGCAGAATTCTTGAGTCCAGGAGTTCGAGACCAGTCTAGGCAACATGGCAAAACCCCTTCTCTACAAAAAATATAAAAATTTGCTAGGCATGGTGACATGTGCCTGTAGTCCCAAATACTCAAGAGGCTGAGGCACTAGGGTCACTTGAGCCCACAAGGCCAAAGCTGCAGTGAGCTGTGTTTGCAGCACTGCACTGTAGCCTGGGTGACACAAGAGTAAGACCCTGTCTCAAAAAAAAATTAATGAGATAAACACATTAACAAAATGAAGAATAAAAGTTGCATGATCATCTCAATAGATACAGAAAAAGCATTTGATAAAATTCAATATCCTTTCATGCAAAAAACTTTCAACAAACTAAAAATAGAGGAAAATACCATCAATATAATAAGGCTATATATGAGATTTCATTCCAATTTATACCCAAGGATAAATTTTACTTGATCATGGTGTATTTTACTTTTAATGTGCATCTGGATATCCATTTCCTTCCCCAGATTTGGGAAAATTTGAACCATTACTTCCTTGAATAAGCTTTTTGGTACTTTTTCTTTGTCTGCTCCTTTTGGGATTACCACAGTGTATATATTGATCTCTTGATGGTGTCTCATAAGTCCCTTAAGTTTCTTCACTTTTATTTCTTTTTTCTTTTTGCTCCTCTGACTTGATAAAGCAACCTGACTTTGAGTTTGTTTAATCTTACTTCTGTTTGCTCTGATCTACTGTTGAACTCCTCTGCTACATTCTTCCATTAAGTTAGTGTATTTTCGGCCCCCAAATTAGTGAGGAGACCTTCACTAATTAACCTGGCTAAAGCTTTTTTGGGCCTCTCAAACTTTCATGTTTGTTAAAACTGCTGTTTACGTGGTTGTTAGCCCACTGGTGTCTACACTATACTGGAGCCCATCAGTGTTCCAAGAGAGGGGAGAGAGAAGTGAATTTGCTGGGCAATCCCTAGAGAAGTTGGAACATGTGGCATGTGATCCAACTGTTTCTCTTTCCAGGGAAAAGCTTAGAAGTGTTTTTTTTTTTTTTTTTTTTTAATCACTGTGTTAAATTGGGTAGAGGAACTGGGCAAGTGTCTGAGTGTCCTTGGGTAGCTCCTGGAAAAATTGTAGCATTGGATATGTGGTCCTCCTCCAGGAGAAGCTAAGAGCTTACTTTTTATTATTTTCTTTGTGCTGAGACAGGGTGAGGAGCTGTGGCAAGTACCCACATGCTACTTTAACCTGCCACCTTTGTTCTCTGAAACCCCCCAGGGGCCTAATATGTTCCAGGTCCTAAATGTCCTCAGAGGCAGATGAGATAGAAGATAGTCCCTCAGGCAGCATTCTAAAAAACTGTGTAATATTAGATGTGTGGCCCAACTCTTTCACTCCTCAGGGACATGCTGGGAGCTGTTTCCTCCTGATTATATATGTTGTGCCATGGGTTGGGATTGTGGTGAGACAGTATCTCCAGTTTTCCTACTGGTTTCAATGTAACTGGTTTTACAATTGCCTGGGATGTAGTGTCCTCTTAACTAGTTTCTGGGTTTCTCAAAGGGAATTGATTAGTGTGTTACTGTTGAATTGCTGACTTTTTATAGAAAATTTGTTAGCCTCCAATAAAAGTTAAAATGCACATGCTTTTAGATCTAGTAATTCTACCTTTATGTAACTATCTTAGAGAAATATTTGTATATATACACATGGGGTGTGTACAAGGATGTTTATTGCAGCACTGTCTGTTGGAGGAAGGAGAATCCAGGACTTTGTATTCTCCCATCTTGGTGATACCACTCTGGCTTTTATTTATGTGCGTAAATAAAATCAGACTTAATATTGTTTAAAATTGACTTAAAATCAGTTGTGTGCAGATTTTTTTCTATTACGGTATCCTGGACATTTTACTGTATCATTGTATTATGTAGACATAATCCTTTAATTTGCTGAATAGCATTCCAATACTATGATTTATTTAACCCGACTCTAATAAATTGCTATAATTAGTGGAGAAACAGTGCTGCATATACATCCTTGTACATACCTCTCATATATATATATATAAATATACACACCTCATATGTATGTATACAAATTTTTTTCGAAGATATATTGTACATAAAGGTAGAATTACTAGTTCTAAAAGCATGTACATTTTAACTTTTATCAGAAGCTAATATTTTTTTTCTGACAACAGTGTATTATGCCATTGTGTACCCATAGTCTTACCAGCACAGGATAAAATCTGTTGTCTTGTTTTTGGCAAGCTAATGAGTTAAAAAATAAGAAGATACTGTTTTAGTTTACATATTTTCATGTGATTATAGATCATAGGCATCATTTTCTTCTCTGAATTATTTTATGTAGTCCTTGTCAGTTTTTCTGTTGGTTCATTGAATCTTTTTTTAAATTGATTTTTAGGCCTCTTTATATAAGATGGACATAACTCCTTATATCTGTTCTAATATTCTTTATTTATAGCTTATTTAACTTTTCATAGGTTACATTTTATGTTGAAATTTAAAACTTAAATGAAGGCAAACTTAGTAATTTTTTTCCCATAATGGTTTCAGAAATTCATATCTTGATCTGGCTTTTAGTATTCCTATTGATAGCTCATCATCATAGTCCCTCTACAAATCATTTTAGTTTTTTTTTAATTTATATTTTTTATGTTAACACTTTAATTGAGGAGGGGGCATGTGGAGTAAGCTTGGAAATTAAACTTATCCACTAACCATCAATTGTTGTGGAACCATTTAAAATGGTACTTTTATGATAAACTAAGTTCCTATATACATTGTCTATTTCCCGATTCCCTGTTCTTTCATGAAGCCACTGTCCTGCAGCATTCATGTACAAATATTTATGTGAACTTATGTTTTTAATTCTGTTGGGTAAATGCCCTGGAGTGGAATGACTTGTTTAACTGATAGAGGTATATTTAACTTTTCAAGAAATTCTCAAACTGTTTTCTAAAGTAATTGATTGCATACCATTTCTCATTTTCATCCTTAGTGTATAAGAATTCTCATTCTTTCATATCCTCCCCAGAACTTCATGTGGTCAGTCTTTTTAGTTTTAGCCATTCTATTAAGTGTAAGGTGGTGCCTCACTGAGGTTTTAATTTGCATTTTCTTAGTGACTAATGATGTGTTGAGCATGTTTTCATGTGCTTATTTGCCATCAGGCTATCTTGTGGTGTTATAACTGTTCAACTCTTTCCCCTTATTTAAAAATTTTGGTTACTTATTATTGAGTTTTGAGACTACTTTGTGTATTCTGGATACAAGTTCTCCGTCAGATTGTCAATATTTTTTCCAAGTTGTAGCTTGCCTTTAATTAACTTAGCAGTATCTTTTTACATGTTGATGAAGTTTATTTTATAAAGTTGTCATTTTATCGGTTGTTCTTTTGGTGTCATATCTAAGGACTTCTTGCCTATTCCATAGTTGCAAAGGTTTTCTCCTACAAGTTTTATAGTTTTAGGTTTTGCATTTAGTTCCATGATGCATTTTGACTTATTTTGGGTGTATTTCAAGATGTACATTAAAGTTCATTTATTTTTAAATGTTTATTATGAAATAATTATAATCTGACCAGAAGTTGCAAAATAACATAGAGTCCCATGTACTTTTCACCCAGTTTTCCTTAGTGGTGTTATCTTATAAAACTGTACCACAGAATAAAAAACAGAACATTGACATTGCTATATTAACACAGAAGGTGTCTCTGTGGGTGGGAGTTTGGTGGTAAGAAGGAGCTATGGCGGCCCAAAGTATAATGAAAGAAGCAAGCAAGGTGAAAAGAGTTTCCAACTAGGGCGAAGAGCCACCCAACAGGGTAGTTAGACCCTGAGCATGAAGCCTTTATGGACGCTAACTTTCTGTGATCATCAGACATAGTGTTATGGATGGAATGTTTATGCTTCCCCAAAACTCATGTGTTGGAGCCCTAACCACTAGCATGGTACAGTTGGAAATGGGGCCTTTAAGGAAATAATTAAAATTAAAAGAGGTCATAAGAGTGGGGTCCTGATGCACTAGAATCAGTGTCCTTAAATGAAGAGACACCAAACATCTCACTTGCCTTCTCTCTGCACACATGCACTGAGGAAGGGCTATGTCAGCACATAGCAAGAAGGCAGCCCTCTGCAAGCCAGGAAGAGATTCCTCACCAGAAACTGAACTAGTGGAAAGCTTGATCTTGAATTTCTAGCCTCCAGAACTGTGAGAAAATAAATTTCTGTACTTTAAGTGTATGGTATTTTGTTATAGCATTCTGAATAGATTAAGTAAGGCACACACTCTGTGATTTCTGTCCTTTGAAATATGTTGAGACCTAAATACTTGCAATTAAAGAGACACTGTTAAATCCAGAGGGATAGTAAGCAGCTGTTTCTGGAGAGTAACTGCTACAATCATGTTAGAATGAAGTAGATTTTAGGTGTGAGATAAGAATTTTATTAATGAATAGTAATGTTAGTAACTAACTTCTTTATTGAGAGTCACTTTATGTTCACAGGAATGTGAATTGGACCCTTGCTGTGAAGGAAGTACTTGTAAACTTAAATCCTTTGCTGAGTGTGCATATGGTGACTGTTGTAAAGACTGTCGGGTAAGGAATTCCTCCCTATTGGGAACCAAAAAAAAAAGAAAGAGAATATCTGTGTATATCCAAATTTTTTTTTTTGATATCTCCAAGTGAACACTTTTTTTATTTTATGGTCATGGGAAAATTTTTTATGACACTTGTGTATAATTTTAAAGCACAGTCTTTTATGTTAAATGGTCTGTTGAGGTTGTTTTCTAAGTAGAAACATTTTTTCTGATTTTTAGAGTAACATATGCTTGTTAGAAATAATTCAATAACACCAAAGCATAGAAAGTAGAGAATGAAAGAGCTTCTGTCATTTTATACTCTTCAGGTAACCATTGTTGATAATTTGTTAACATAATCACTTTTTTCTGTACAAATATGAGTGTATGTGTGTATGTGTGTTTTTAAATGGTTAAACACAGATACATGTATTTTTACTACCTGCTTTTTTCAATATGACACCATAGACTTTTTTCCCATTCATGTAGTAGTTCTATTATGCATGGTTATATAAGTAGTATTACCTGTACAGTTATATCATAATTTCTTTAGTCAACTAATGATAGACATTTTGATTGCTTCCAATTATTACTTATAAGAGAAGTCACTGGTACAGAATATTCAAAGTAAGTTTTTGATATACATTTTATTTATCTTTTCTAAATGTGCCAGTCTATGTTTTTACCAACAGTGTTATCAAATACTTATTTCCTTATGCCATTATTGGTTACTAGCAAGTGCTATACTCCTAGTTAATTCAATAGGTGTAAAGGGTTCTTGTATTTTTATTTAGTTTGCATTTCTTTTGGTTACAAATGAGGTCATGTTTCTTCATTTTCCATAGTTACAACTTAGATGAATTGCCTATTAGCCATTGTTCATTTTTCTATTGGGCTAATCTTTTGTTATTGTCAGAATGCTTTATGGATGTAAATGCTGTGGTTTCACATTTGATTAATTTGTGGACATTGTCCTGATATATTTGTTTAATTTGAATCTTATTTCACTAGTTCCTTCCAGGAGGTACTTTATGCCGAGGAAAAACCAGTGAGTGTGATGTTCCAGAGTATTGCAATGGTTCTTCTCAGTTCTGTCAGCCAGATGTTTTTATTCAGAATGGATATCCTTGCCAGAATAATAAAGCCTATTGCTACAATGGCATGTGCCAGTATTATGATGCTCAGTGTCAAGTCATCTTTGGCTCAAGTAAGATATCATCATTTATTATTGGTTGTTTTGATATTATTTATTTTTGGTTTAGATTTTTTAAAAAAGGTAATGAAACATTATTGATAAAGTTGAGGCTCTCTTATTTCTCATCATATTTCCTTTCTTCCTTCTTTGGAGGCAGTCATGATTATGAATTTAATATGCACAGATTTAGTTGATGTTTCTTATTTTTACTGTCCATATCTTTTTATGTTTTGTGTAACATACACACACAGATACATATATAGTATCCTCTAGTTTTAATAATGTTGAGTTGTTCAGTTAGTATGTTCTTGAAATTCATCTATATTGATATATCATAGTACATTAAAGTATTCCATTAGATAAATGGATCATGATTTAGTTATTCTCTTACTGATAGATATTTAGGATTTAAAAAAATTTATGTATTTTTTCTTGCTAAAGTTCTTATTTTTATCAAGGGCATACACATAAAGAGCCACATTACTATGTAATGCATATTATGAACAAATAAGGACTGTTCCCACCCAGTGTTCCCATCACTTGAGGAAATTTTGCCTTTTGGCTAAGATTTTTGATAACTTCTGCTAGGTCTTTAGATAATCTCTTGGCAGTGTTACGTTTTGATTTTTTTTGTTTTAGGCAGTAGTTATTAATTTCTCACTATAGAAGATAAGATAGTTTTCTTCCCATTATATGCTCATTTTCCATTCTCCATCCTCCCAATATGGATTAATTGTAATTTTAGGGCAGTGTTGAATGTGTATTGTATAATGGCCACATTAATGCTATTCATAACTGAACTATATACTAAGTTACAATTACTTTCCCGCCTTTTGTTTTTTCTGGAGTTACTAATTCTCTCTCTCTCTCTCTTTTTTTCTTTCTCTCTCTGTCTCTCATCTCCCTCTTTTGGTCTGGTTAGTTTTCTATGTAGTTTCCATTAATTGACCATTATATTGTTAACCAATGGCCTGATTGTGCCTTGAGTTGATTAGATGCATCAAGTATTCTATTTATTTCAATTTTTTTCAAATAAGTCTGAACGGAAGGCCTCTGTTCTTCTTCAGTCTTGACTGGTTTCTCTCTGGTATTAGTTAGGGGTCTCCAGAGAAATGGAACCACTGTGTTGCACATTTATATATACAGTCTTATACCACATAACAGTTTAGTCAGTGAGAGACTGCATATACAACAGTGGTCTCATAAACTTATAATACTGTATTTTTACTATAACCTTCTATGTTTAGGTATGTGTAGATACCTTTTCTATGTTTAGAAGCCATTATGTTACAATTGTCTGCAGTATTCAGTACAGTGACATGCTGTACAGATTTGTAGCCTAGGAGCAATAGACTGTACCATATAGCCTAGGTGTGTAGTAGGCTATACCACCTAGGTTTAAGTGCACTTTGTGATGTTTGCACAATGACAAAATCACCTAACAATTCACTTCTCAGATCATATCCCTGTTGTTAATTGATACATTACTATAGATATATTACTGTATATGTAATCTGGAGGATTTATTACATGAATGTAATATTTATGTATAGTATATTATTTATATATATAATAAATATGTAATATGTTACATATTTATTACATGAAAATCTAATATATTCTTCTCCTGTAGGAATCTGATATATTAGATTCATGTAATAAATCCTGCATAATAGCATGAGCCCATACATGAATTGGCTTATGTGATTATGGAGGCTGGTAAGTGTCAGATCTGCAGGGTAAGTCAGCAATCTGGAGACCCTGTAGAGCTGATGGTATAGTTCCGGTTAGAAATCTGGCAGGCTCATGACCATGGAAGAGCTAGTGTTTCTGTTCATTTCCAAAGGCAGGAAAAAAGCTGATGTCTCACTCCAAAGGCCTTCAGGAGGACTTTTCTCTTATACTTGAGGGAGGACTGGCCTTTTCATTCAAGTTTAAAATTGGTTGATGAGGCCCACCTCCAATAGAGATCGCAATCTTCTTTACTCAGTCTATGGATTTCAGTGTTAATCTCATTCAAAATGACCCTTACAGAGACATCCATAATTATGTTTGATTAAATATCTGGGAATTCTGTGGTTGAGTCAAATTAACCCTACTACAGGGGGTAAAATTAATCCTAATCAAAAGTCCACTCCTTGTCAACTTGAAACCCATAGTTACCTTCTGAAACTATACCAAATCTCTACATGTGGACCTTGTTAAGGACATAGTTCCACCTAGCGTGATATAATACCACTATCCTGCATACAGCTAGAACCTCACTAACCTCTTTCCCAGAAAAGGAGGTAAAGTCCTTGAGTGATGTTTATTCTTCTTGATATCCCATAACTTAAATGCCGGGATATAGTTAACAATACTTAAACACTGTAATATCAAGTCAATAGATCTTATGTTGCATGATAAAGGTGTAAGGAATGAAAACATTATTTGCTCAATACATGTGTATATGTGTACACACACACTCTCTCTTACACACACACACCTATTCTTAATGAAACAGTCTTTGTTTCTGTAACTGGTCACGTGGTTGTAGCTGGTATTTATAACTAAATTCTACCCATTATGTATTCCCTTTGCCTTCAGCAAGCACATTAGCTGTCTGTGGTTTTTACCTGTTAGGGTGACCCAAACTGTCCTGCCTAGACTGGGTTGTTACTATTGAACTTGAACTTAATCATGGAGCATAGTAATACTAAGAGATGCTTAAGGGATCTCCTGCATTCTGGACATACTCTTCCTTGCCTCCATTGTGGAGTAGTAGTCCGTTTTCCTTTTAGTAGTTCAGATCAGTAATTCTACCTGGCAAAACTCAGAGGTATGAGGAGCCAACGTGGCTGGGCCCCTGGCTTATTTTCTAGTTCAGTGGAATCATTGTTGCGGCTCCTGGTGGTAGCATTCCTCCCTGTGGAACTAAGGCCTCTAGGCCAGGAGAGCATAAAGTCATGGGAACAGAAAACAAGATTTTGCTAGTGAGTCACTATGGATAATGGTGAGTGGTGCTTCTCCCATTTCTACCCCTTTGTACCTGGACACATGAATTCTGTTTGTGGGAAAAACAGCATTAGATGTTGGCTGCTGAGTAAGAGGAAATACAGCCTTTTGGAGGACCTTGCCCCAGCACTGTAAGGTATTGCTACCTAGTGGCACTGTAACTGAGTCTCCAAAAGGCATTTCCACCATATTGTCAGCCAGCTGCTTCAGGAGGGTTGGGAAGGAACATGGTAAGGCCAGTGAATTCCATGTGCATGGGCCCATTGCCTTACTTCATTTGCTGTCAAGTGAATTCTTTGGTCTGAAGTAGTGCTGTGTAGAATATTATGATGGTGGTGGTGGGGGGAATTCTGTACATCCACAGAAAGTAGTTTTAGTAGTTCACAGAAGTGTTGCTACAGGGATGGCAAATATATGAAGGGTATGTGTCTATCCCAGTAAGAACAAAGCACTGCCTCTTTCATGATGGAAAGAGAAAAATGTAATCAGCTTGCCACCGGGCAGCTGACTGACTAACCTAGGGAATGGTGCCATATTTGGGACTCAGGATTGGATTTTGCTACTGGAGAATTTGGGCACTTAGCACAGCAATAGCCAGGTCAGTTGTTGAGAGGAAGTCCATGATGCTGAGCCCATACACACCTCCTACCCTGCCACTGTGAGTACTTGGTTCATGAGCCTGTGGATGCGAATAGGTGGCTGGGGGAAAGAATGAGTCATCTTCTCTACTTGATTATTAAAATTCTCCTCTGCTGAGATCACCCTTTGGCAAATATTCACATAGGACACGAATATCTTTGCCATACCACCCAGTCATTGGCTATAGGCCATAAATTGGTATGTAATCACGTTTGGCTATTTCTTCTTCCAAGGAAAGTGAACAGTCAGGTGGACTTCAGGGATGACCCAGAAGGGGGCTGTAGTGCTACAGTTATCCACTTTTGGTTCTTCATGTCATGTAGAACCATCTGCAAGCCAGGTCCCTGTCTCCTTTTCTATTGTCACCTGATGGGTAGGAAATTCCCCCCAGGTCATAGGTGCTGGCTAGGAGAGAAAATGTAGTATGACAGGAATGGGGAGCAGGGGCATTTGGGCCACTTCTTAATGTAACTTGTGCTTTCCAGGCCCTGGTGGGGCCCAGTTACATACGTCGCACTTCCATTTCGTGATGGAGTACTGCTGCACATTTGTAGCTTGGTGAGTCAGATGACTTCCAGTTTATGATGGGCTGCTCAGGTTGAATGGTAACTTGGTGGCCAATAGTTAAATATTCAGTTTCTACTTTAAGGTCCAGTAGTAGACCAATAGTTGTTTCTCTAAAGGAGAGTAGTTATTCACAGAGGATCACAAAGCTTTGCTCCAAAATCCTAAATGCCTGCACTACACCTGACCTATAGGGAACTGTCAGAGACTCTAAACATTTCTGTCTGTCACTGCTGCTTCAAGCACTGTTTGATCTGCTTGATCAAGTGGCCTAAGCAACAGAGCATCTTGCCTGACAGCCAGGACCTATTGCAGAATTTCCCTTTGTTTTGGGCCCAACTCAAAACTAGCAGCTTTTTGGGTCACTGGGTAAAAGGGCCAGAGTTAGGCAACCAAATGAGGAATATTTTACCTTCAAAAATCCAAATGGACCACCAAGTATTGTTCCATTCTGTTGGTTTTGGGAGTGGCCAGATGCAACTTCTCCTTCCCCTTAGAAAGGATATCTTGACATGCCCCACACCACTGGACATCTAGAAATTTCACTGAGTTAGAAGGCCCCTGAATTTTTGTCAGATTTATTTTCTACTTTCTGTCATGCAAATATCTTACCAGTGTCAAGAGTAGTTGCTTCTTGCTTATTAGGTCTAATGAGCGTAATGTCTTCAATGACTAGGGTGATATTTTGTGGAAGGGAAAGGCAATCAAGATGCCTAAAACCAAATTATGACATGGAACTATAGAGTTGATATTCCTCCTAAGTAGGACAGTGAAGGTGTATTGCTGGCCTTGCCAGCTGAAAGCAGCCGCTTCTGGTAGGCTGTGTGGATGGGTATAGGTAAAGGTATTTTTCAGATCATAGCTGCATACCATGTATTAGGGGATGTGTTAATTTGCTCAAGCAATGAAGTACATTTGGTACAGCAGCTTCAATTGGGGTTGCCACTTAGCTAAGCTTATAATAATCTACTATCATTCTCCAAGATCTGTCTGTCTTGGAGACCAGGCCAGATATGGAAGTTGAATGAGGATGTGATGAGAGTTGTCACCCCTGCATCTTTCAAGTCCTTGATGTTGACATGAATCTGCATTCCCTCCAAAGATGATATTGCTTTTGGCTATTTTCCTAGGTAGAGTCAGTTCTAGTGGGTTCCACCTGGCCTTTCTTACCATAATAGCCATCACTGCACAGGTCAGGGAACCAGTGTGGTGACTCTGCCAGCTGCTGAGTGTGTCTGTTTCAATTATGCATTCTGAAACTATGGGAAAAACCCACAAGGTGGGTTTAGGGACCCACTAGATCTGCTGTGAGATGGATTTGCGGTAAAACTTTATCAATCACCTGACTTCATAAGCCCCTACTCTGACTTGTTGACCACAGTGATATTTTGGGTCTGCTGAATTATCATTTCAGATATGGGGGTGTTCTGTGTTCCTGAAAGGTCTAATTATTTCTGTTTTCTCAGTGCACAGTGTCTTAGTCTTATCAATTCTGTCTCAGTCTGTTTTTGTGCTATTATAACAAAATACCACAGACTGGGTAATTAATAGTGAACAGAAATTTATTGGCTCACATTTCTGGAGACTTGAAGTCCAAGATCAAGGTGCTAGCATCTGATGAGGGTCATTTTACTGAGTCATCACATGATGGAAGGTGGTTGGGCAAGAGACAAAGTGGAGCCAAACACACCCTTTTATAATAGTATTAATCTTATCCATGAGGGCAGAGCCATGATGGCCTAATCACCTTTTAAAGGTCCCACCTCTTAATACTGTCACAATGACAAATTTCAACATAAATTTTAGAGAGGACAAACCTTTAAACCATAGCAGGCTGCTCTAACAGTAAACTGTGTGGCTTAAATGGCAGGCACTTCTCAGATTTCTAGAGGCTGGGGAGTCTAAGATCAAAGTGCCAGTCAATTTGATTCTTCATGCGGAGTCTCTCTCTTCTTCTTATAAGGCCACCATTCCTATCATAAGGGTCCCATCCTCATGATCCTATCTAACTCTGATTACCTCCCACAGGCCCATCTCTAAATGCCATCACATTGGGGTTAGAGCTTCAGCAGATGAATTGTGGGGTATATAAACACTGAAGGGGTATGCAAACATTCAGTACATAATAATTGCCCTGGTAAAAGGCCACAGGTCCCTTGGAAATGTCTGGAATAATGATTAATAGTATAAAGTTTTGGCAGTGTATAGGGGGGTTATTCCTTAGGGAGACCTACCCCGCCTTTATTTGAGAGTTTCTGTTTCTGTAAACCGGCTCAAGTTAAGGAATTGATTAAGAGGTTGTGACTTTCTGTTTTTATTATTGAAGTTAGACTTTTGTTTACTTGGCCTAGAATTTTCTTACTTGTACAGATCAAGTAAGACTATGGCAAGCTTCCTGTCTTCCTTCTACTCTAGACAGAAACAGTGTGATCAACTAGCCAATGCCATAGTTTTTGAATGGGTCAGATTATTCTGATTGCTGCTTTGACTTTTGCTGTTCATTATGGTAACCAGGCCCATCTTGCTTTTGTGGTTGAATGTTGACACTTTGTTATCACCTAGGATCTGATACTTTTATTGCATTTACCTTTCCCAACTCAGTGACCATAGCTTCTACTTTAAGGTCTGGCCTTCAGATAAGAGCAATCACAGAGTTTTTCAAGGATGCTGGGGCTCCCCTTACAAACTTATTTCTTACAGTCTTGGTGAAAAGTGTGTTTTCTGGATTCTTCCAGGTTAGGTAAGTAGATCTTAAGTGACACATAGACCCCAACATTTTAGTCTCCCTCAGACTTTGAATCCTTTTCTCTGCATTAAACTGACATAGGCCCTGCATTTCCAACTTGCTCACTGCGAGCTGCCTTTTGATTCACGTTTCAGTCAACCAACCGAACAAATTGTTAGAGAACTTTCTAACTCCCTGAATGGCAGCATTCAATGCAGACTCTCTGCTTTGTGAGTCTACATCAGTAAATTCATTCCAATTCACCTTTATGTTCCTCCCCATTATCCCACACCCTAATATCCATTCCCACACATGTTCCCTGGATTTCTGTCCGTGTAAATTAGAAAACTCAGGTAGTCTTGGAGTGTGGTGAACTTCCTAATGGGTCGTACTTAGTACTTCACCTTTAGGGACATTTTCTGTGACTCCAGTCTGGTTATAGGTTTAGAAGCAATGAGGGATGTTGGAGGTGGATCCTGAGGGAAATTGGCATTGTCTTGCATGGCAGCTGCCTCCAGGGAGGCTGTTACAGTTTCCTCAGGCAATGCAAGGTTAGTCCTCTCAGATGGTAGAGAGGCTATTTCTATGGGCAAAGATGACTCATCAGAATTTAGAGACTCAGCCAGGTGCTGTGGCTCATGCCTGTAATCCCAGCACTTTGAGAAGGTGAGGCAGGCAGATTACTTGAGGTCAGGAGTTAGAGACCAGCTTGGCCAACATGGCAAAACCCTATCTCCATTAAAAACACGAAAGTTAGCTGGATGAGGTGGTGCACATCTGTAGTCCTGGCTACTTGGGAGACTGAGGCAGGAGAATCACTTTAATCTGGGAGGTGGAGGTTGCAGTGAGCTGAGATTTGTGCTGTTGCATTCCAGCCTGGACAACAAAGCAAGACTCTTTAAAAAAAAAAAAAAAAAAAAAAGAGAATTTAGAGGCTCAGTGTACCCAGCTCCATCAAGGTCACTCCATATGTCCTCATTCCAACTTTCAAGATCCAGTTCCTTTTCCTTACCGATCAATACCCTCAATTTAACAGTAGATACCCTACAAGGCTAGGAGTTCAATTTGCTTTCAGCGAGTCACAGGATAAGATTCTAGGTTTGATTTTCAGCAGTCTCATCTTTGCAACTACAGGCAATATGGCTGTCCTTTAGGGCACACACAGAAACTTTCAGGTCACTTATATGGTGCTTGAACAGAAATTAATAGTGAGCTTATTGTTAATAAGACAATAAGCTCCCTAAGCTTATTATCTTTCCCTAATTTGTCCAGTAAAATAAGGAGCAACCAGGCAATCTCATACTGTTAGTATGAGAAAAATGTTTGAAGGTATCATATACATAGTTACCCAGATCCTTGCTGCTTCTCTCTGATTAGGAGTCTCTAGTGGTGATGTTTTTTTATACTGAAATTACCATATCATGCCATGAACTATCAGTACTGTGTTTACTTTTGGAAATGGAGTCATAAGTGTCTTTAAAAATCTAATCAGATTAGATAGCCCATTCTAGAAATCTTGGAACTGGTTAAGAAAACTCACTCTCAAAGTTCTGTTCCTCTGGAACCATTGTTGGTCCCAAATCTGAATTAGTTAGACTGCAATTATCAATCAGATATATACATATTATATATATGTTTGTTTATTTGTTATAAGCAATTGGCTTATGTGATTATGGTTAGCAACTGAAAATCCCAGATTTATAGGATGAGTTGGCAAGCTGGAGACACAGGAGAGATGAAGGTTTAGTTCCAGACCAAGTTTGAAGGCCTGAAAACCAGGATTGCCAGTAGTGTAAGTTGCATTCCAAAGGCCAGCAGGACAAGACCCAGCAAGAGCCAATATCCCAGTTTGAAGACCATCAGGAAGAATTCTCTCTTATTCAAGGGAGTGTCAACCTTTTCGTTCTGGTTAGACCTTCAACTCAGTGGGTGAGGGGTTCCATAATAAGGAGGGCAGTCTGCTTTATACAGTCTACCAAGTTAAATGTTAATCTCATCCTAAAGCATCCTCACAGAAGCACCCAGAATAATGTTTGGCCAAACATCTTGGTTCCTTATTGCCCAGTCAAGTTGACAGAAATTAACCATCACACTCTGTATTTCTGTCTCAGTATTTATCCTGAGATCTTTCACCGTAACCTGAAGGTGAATTGTTGGCTCTCTCCCTTTTGAGTCTCCTGTTTGCATTTCCCATATTACCCTCTTTCTTGGTTTATTTCCTCCTTTTACATGGAGCTTTCCTTTCAGTAGTTTCCTACAGAAACTAATAGGGTGAATTTGAGGTAAACTTTTTGAGATCCTGCAAGTGTGAAAATGCTTTCATTTGGACTAAATACTTGATTGGTAGTTTGATGGGGATTGAAATCATTTTCCGTCACCGTTTTGAAGCCATTGCTTTGTTGTCTTCCAGTTTACAGAGTTGTTGTTGAAAACTCTGTGAAGCCATTCTGATTTTTGTACCTAGCTTTCCCCTTATCCCCTCTGAAAAAGCTTAGAAAAATCACCTCTTCAAGGTGATATGCCTTGATATGGGTATGTTTTTATTTACTGTGCTGTGTAATTGGTGGGTACATTTAATCTGGGAACTCATTTTTTTTAGTTCTGGACATTTCTTCCTTTTCATTTTTTTGGTGTGATTTCTTTTCTTGGATCATATATTATTTGTATATTGGATTTCCTGGATTTTCTTATCTTGTCTTTTTATCTGTGTTTTTCTTTTTGACCTACTTTCTGAGCACCTTCTTCAACTTTATCTTTTAATTCTTTTATTTTGTTTTTCATTTCAGGAACTATGATTTTAGTTTTCAGGAACTCTTTTATGTTCTCTGAGTTTTTTCCCCATATCTTTTTAAGAAATAATCTTCTTCTTCTTCTTCTTCTTCTTCTTTTTTTTTTTTGAGACAGAGTCTTGCTCTGTTGCCCAGCTGGAGTGCAGTGGCACCATTTTGGTGCACTGCAATCTCCGCCTCCTGGGTTTAAGTGATTCCCCTGCCTCCTGAGTAGCTGGGATTACAGGCACATGCTGCCACGGCCAGCTAATTTTTTGTATTTTAGTGGAGACATGGTTTCACCATGTTGGCTAGGATGGTCTTGATTTCTGGACCTCGTGATCCCTCTGCCTTGGACCTCGTGATTCACCTGCCTTGGCCTCCCAAAGTGCTGGGATTACAGACCTGAGCCACCACACCTGGCCTGAAATAATCTGTTTTTATTCCATGCATGAAGCATCTTCTCTCATGTCTGTCAATATATTAATCACAATTTTTAAAAAGTTTTCTTTCTTCTGTGTAACCTCTGTTCCACATTACCTTTTTTCTTTGTTTGAATTTCTGTCTTTCACATCAGCCAGGTTCCTCAGCTCTCCGATAGTCCTTGGTCTAAGAGAGGAGAGTAAGTAGCAGATGGTGAGATATGGCTGAACTTTAAAATTTGGAAAATGCCAAAACCCACATCTTTAGACTTTTTCCATCTTGGGCTGGTTAGATTCCCTTATGAAGACCTTATCTATCTGCAGCCTGAAGGCGCAAGGCAGCATTCTGGGAAGTAAATAGGAAGTGAGGGAGAATAAGGCTGGGACCTCAGTATAGGTAGGTAAATGCTCAGCTCATCCCCTTGTTTTTAGAACATTTTCTATGCTTGTTAATGTGCCTGATAATCTCTGAGTCCCAGAACCTTGTATTTTACTATCTCCAGAAAATAAACCTCCAGTCTTTTGTCAGGGTAGAGAAGAGACAGTCACTTGGCTTCACAAAGGTGGGAGGTGACCTGTGGGTCAAACTGCTTCTTAAACGGATTTTAAAATTTTCTTCTTTATTCCTGCCACCTGTTCCTCTTTATTCTCTATGTCCAGAGTTACCGCTTACTACCAGTTTCTTATCTCGGAGGAATTCTACGGTATAAGAAGGGTTGATCTCAGTTTTTTCTGTTGCTAGCTCAAGATTTCGTTTTCTGAGATACACTGAGTCATTTACTACTTAACCAATTTCTTTTCGGCTTCTACAGTTTTGTGCAGTCTCCTTTCTCAGTTTCATTTGTCTATGAGTTTATGAATTAAAAAAGAATCTACTTTCTTTGCTTTTGTGTGATTTTAAGAGGGAGGAAAAATACATGCATGTATTTAGACATTTTACCTGAGGTCTGTTGATAGCTTCTGATTTTAAAGATAAGTCAGTCAGTTCTGGTGTTACAGGTCTAGTTTTTTTTTTCTTAGAAGATTTAGTAATAGTAACATGGGTCTAGTTTTTATTCCTTTGAACTTTTGAACTTGTGGAGAATAAAGACTTAAAAGTCTTTCACTAGCTCATGCATTCTCAAATTCCTTGTATTTTTAGTAACACCAAATAAATATTAAATAGATGAACTTGAGAGCTAACAAAAGAGAAGGTATTGAGGCTTACTATCAAATTTGGGCCTTAAAAAAACCTTATGAGAAAGGCAGGGGTCAGAGAGCTAAATGGTTTGCCTGAGGTCACACAACAGAAAGCAGCAAAACCGTAATCTCAGCCACCATAAGCATGGTGAGCTGATGAAGACCTATTGCTAGACTTTAATTAAAGACGTTGTTAAAAGAATATAACTTACATTGGTTTACTTCTTAAATGGGAATAGGACATATTGAAATATTGAATGTGCAAATAAGCAAAAGGTAGAAAATAAACATTTCCTCTCCTGTCAATATTCTGGATAAGTAACCACTGTTGAAAATTTGATGAACATCTTTCACTTATTTTTTATGCTTATGAGTGTATAATATATGAAAATTGGATCATATTGACATACTGCTTTAAAACCTGCCCCCTTTCATCCTGGCAGGTGAGCCTTGCCTCACTTAAAAAAAAAAAAAAAAGCCAGGTGTGGTGGTGCATACCTGCACTCCAGCTACTTAGAAGGCTAATACAGGAGGATCACTTGAGCCTGGGAGGTTAAGGGTGCAGTGAGCTATGACCTTGCCACTGCATTCTAGCCTGGTCGACAGAATGAGACCTTGTCTCAAAAAAAAAAAAAAAAAAAAAAAAAAAAGAAAAGAAAAGCTAAAATGTAACTACCTGTTTTTAATACTAACAATAAATTGTGAAAACTTTTCCATGTTAAGCATTTTTATACAACATTGTGTTAATGATATACTATAATTTATTTAGGCAGTCAACAGTGTTAGCAGTAAATATCTATATAGTTTAGTTGTGGCTTCCATTTATTTTTCAGGATAAAGTTCCAGAAGCAGGATTGCTGTATTAAAGGCTTTTAAGACATTTCCACATAATCTCCAGAAATATTATACCACTTTATACCTTCATTAGCTATAAGTGACTGTTTATTTCTTCAAATGTTTCCAACATCAAGTATTTTCAGTTTTAAAACTTAGCCAATTTAGTAGCCAGAAAACATTTTTATTATTTAAAAATAGGCATCTTGCAGTGCAGGCAACATAGTAAGAGCCCATCTCTACAGAAAATAAAAAGAAAAATTAGCCAGGCATGGTGGCATGTACCTGTAGTTCTAGCTATTTGGGAGGCTAAGGTGGGAGGATTTCTTGAGTCCAAGAGTCCAAAGTTACAATAAGCTATGAATGTGCCACTGCACTCCAGCCTGGGTGACATAGTGAGATCCTGCCTCTTAAGAAAAAAAAAAACAAAGAAAGGAAAAAAGGAAAGCATGAATGGATTGATAGTTTGTCATCTGTCATGAGTGTTTGTCAATTTATCTAATTCATAGGGACATGTAAACCAAGCATCCATATGTGGTAAATGAAAAAAGCAAAAGCAATAGCTGGCAGTGTTTTCTCTAACCCTTCCTAGTTGATCTAACCAGTGGTGCAGTTGATTTATATGTGAGAGCAGTGAGAATGAATATGCTGCAAATGGTACCATACTGTGCATGGTTTTTAATTTATTTATAATTTATTATTTAATAGCTTTCCTTTTAAGACCTGAGTATTTGAGTCTAGGCTAACTTTAAAGTGTAACTTAAGCTTTATTTTTGCATTTTGTTGTTACACATGAGACGTGCAACAAAAACGGATTAAGTGTAAGGCACGAAAGGTTTTCTGAGGTGTTGAGGCCGTTCATCCAGGTGTTTAGACTGTTGTAGGGAATACTTTTATTTCTAAAACTAAATTGCCATAACGATTTTTTCCTTTTTTCTTTTTTAAATGTTTAATATTACAGAAGCCAAGGCTGCCCCCAAAGATTGTTTCATTGAAGTGAATTCTAAAGGTGACAGATTTGGCAATTGTGGTTTCTCTGGCAATGAATACAAGAAGTGTGCCACTGGGTAAGTGGAGATGAGGTCATAATGGAATATGAAAGATGATAAGATTTGTCATCTCTAGTATCTTTTTTTTTTTTTTTTGAGACGGAGTCTTGCTTTGTCGCCAGGCTGGAGTGTAGTGGCATGATCTCGGCTCACTGCAACCTCTGCCTCCTGGGTTCAAGTGATTCCCCTGCCTCAGCCTCCTGAGTAGCTGGGGATATAGGCATGTGCCACCACATCTGGCTAATTTATTGTATTTTAGTAGAGATGGGGTTTCACTGTTTTGGCCAGGATGGTCTCGATCTCCTGACCTCATGATCTGCCTGCCTCAGCCTCTCAAAGTGCCAGGATTACAGGCATGAGCCACCACACCTGGCCATCTCTAGTATCTTTTACAACTGCTCCCTGTGACCACTGATTTTTTCCCCCCTTAAATGCTTAACTTTTCAAACATTTTACAATACAAAGCTTCAGAGAGACTCTGGTGTTAGGAAAAGAACTGGTAACATAATTTGTCCTTTTAGACAGCAACTACAATCTAGTGGTTTTTAGACTCTTTGTTTATCCTTGTTTAATAATAAAAACCTCAGCTAAATACAGTTTTCATTTTCCATTCAATAAAAGATTACGTCTCTAGAAAAAGGTACCTGCAGAATCAACTCTGAACTTCATTATTTTCTTCTAGCTTTGTATAATTTCAAAACGATGAATTAAAACATTTTATATTTCTACAATTAACATTTGCTTTTTATAAAACAATAATAAAACATTACAAAGGAGGAAAAAGTCATCTATAATCTCAATCCACATATGTTCATTAATTTAAGGGTATTTTCTTCCTCACACTAACATTTTATATATTTGAAATTATTCTTAGGCTAAGCAACTACAGTGAAACAGTGCTTGCTAAGAAGAAATAGCAACAATGACCCCCATGCCACTAATTCTGACAGTCGTTTTTAGGTCTTCATGTTATTATACTTGACCTGTCAGTAGCATTCAGTTATGCTAGCCATTTTCTCCTTCTTGAAGAAATCTTTTTTTTGGTGACTGTGTAGAATGTCCTTCTTCTCCCCTGACCCCATGGAATTTTGTTTATTTTCATGGATTCATTGCCTCCTCTGTGAGAGGCTCTGTCCCTACTAGGCTGCATGTGGTCTGCAGCTACAGGGCTCTGCAGCTGCTGTTCCCTCTGCTCACCATGCTGTCTTCTCCCCTCTTAGCCTGCTCAATTCTTCATCCTCCAGATCTCAGGTGCAGTGTGGTTTCCCTGTGGAAGACTTCTTTCACTTTCTCAGTAGGATCAGCTCTCCCTCTGACAGGTGTTCTTGATGTTGTTTGCCTCTTTTTCATAGAATTTGATATGTTAGATTTTCATTATTTTTCAGTTCATAACATTTTCTGATTTACACCGTGAATTTTTTCCTTTGACTCGTGTTATTGAAAGCCTATTGCTTAATTCCTAAGTAGTTGGTTTATCTATTTGGTTTTGGTGTCTAGTTCAATTCCATTGAGACTTCAGTTCTTTGGAATTTATTGACGTGCATTATTTACTGAGATGTGCATTATTCAATTACACATGTAACATTCATCCATACAGACCAATGTATGGATGAATATATATGGTGAATGTTCCGTGTGTAATTGAAAGAAAAAGTGTATTCTGCAGTTGTTAGAGATGTTATTCTATAAATGTCAAATTAATTAATAGTCTTATTCAAATCTTTCATATCTATGATGTGTGTGTATTGTATCTGTTCCTTCAATTTCCGAGAGAGGTGTGTTGACGTCTCTAGTTATGATTGTGGATTTGTCTGTTTCTCTTTTTAGGTATGTACATTTTTGCTGTGTGTGTTTTAAGTTTGTTACTAGGTGCATGCACATTTAGGATTGTTATGCCCTCCTGATGACTTGGCCCTTTTATTACTAGCAAATTCTTTTCATTTCTGGAATATTCCTTGGAAGTATTTGTTTCATTATTTATGTGGCTCTTTTGTTATCAGTCTTTCTGACTAAACTGTATGGTCCAGTGACACGTTTATCTTTTGCATTTAGCATAATGCCTGGAGGAAACATAATAATTGCCTATTAAACATTGAATGAATGAAGGTGCAGATGATATGAAGAATGAATGGGTGTAGAATTAATATAACCAATTGAATGAAATGATTTAAAATCTAGGGATAAGTGGATTAATGCAGACTTGGAGAGAATTTGCTAGACATATACCATATTCTTGTCTTTAGCCTTGTCTGATATCATATTTTCATGAATATCTTGTTGAAAATATCAACTATACTTATTAGACTTAAAAATTACTGAATAGCTCATTTAAGAGGCATTTTATAATTAGTAATACAGAAATAATATAGTCATTAAGAATATACATTTGAAGTTAGACTCTTTGGATTTGAATCCTGGTTCAATCACTTAATATCTCTGAGACTTTGGACAAGTTACTTCACTTTACATACCTCATTTTTCTCTTGTAAAATGGAGATAATAAGGGCACCTGTTTCCAAGTATTGTTTTGAACTGAATGACTTAATGGGTGTTAGTACTAAGAAGAATATCTGGCTCATTGTCAAATTCATCATCATCATCATCATCATCACTGTTTTATTGTCATCCTCATTGTAGAATGCATCTAGAATCTAGAAAAGTCTTTGCTAGTCTTTGAAACTACCAAAAACATCTAGAAACATTTAAAGAAAGTATTTCATATGGTCCTACCATCCAGAGATACGCCCTTAAGTTTTTGTTGTATTTTTTTTCGTGTGTATACACATTTATAAATATAAGCCACATGTTCCTTTCACTGAAAGGGTCATCTTTTAGTACGTAGACAGTGTCATCTTTTCAAGTGTTATAAAAGAGAAATTCCAGATACACAGAGGAGTAGAAAGAATAGTGTGATAAATACCAGTATATCCTAAACCAAGACATTATTAATGCTTTATCATTATTTGCTTCATCTACATTTTGTTGAACCATTTTAAGTAAATTGTAGACATGATACTTTACTCCTAGATTCTTCAATATTCATCTTCAACAAATAAGGCCATTCACATGATCACATCACACCTAGCAAAATGAATGATTTCTTAATATCTAGTATCTGATCAATATCAGTATTTCCCTAAGTGTCCTCAAATTGTCTTTTATATCTGGTATTTTTCAACATCTGGACTCAATCAAGGATCACACATTGCATTTAGTTGTTATGTCACTTAAGTCACTTTTAATCTAACCTACCCTTCTAGACTGATATTTTTTCTTTTCAGTGACATTGACTTATGGAAATGGCTGGGCCAGGGGGCTCATGTTCTGGATTTGTTTTGGTTTCTTCTTGGTGCTGCTTAACTTGTTTCTATCATCTGAATTTTCTTTAAATCAGAAGTTAAGCCCAAAATCCTTTTTTTTTTTTTTTTTTTTTTTTTTGAGTAGAGCCTTACTCTTTCACCCAGGCTGGAGTGCAGTGGTGTGATCTCAGCTCACTGCAACCTCCTCCTCCCAGATTCAAGTGATCCTCATGCCTTAACCTCTGGATTAGCTGGGACTACAGGTGTGTGCCACCACGCCTGGCTAATTTTTGTATTTTCAGTAGCGATGGGGTTTCACCATGTTGGCCAGGGTGGTCTTGAACTCCTGATCTCAAATGATCTGCTTACCTTGGCCTCCCAAAGTGCTGGGATTGCAGGCATGATCTACCACACCTGGCCCTAAGCCCAAAATCTTAGTTGAATTCAGGTTAGTTATTTTTGGTGAGGATGTTCATAAGCAATGCATTATATCAAGGAGTCACTTAGTGCTGGGAAGTCTTATTAATATTAGTGATACTAAGTGGCAGTGACCAGATCTTGCTCTTGTGGAGTTATGCTTTTTAAAATTGCAGCTATCAGGTAATATGTGGAGTGATGATATTGTGCCATATGACTATCCAGTTCCCTACCAGTGTTTCACTTTAAGGATGATCCTTGCCTGGAGCAATTATTTTACTAGGGTTATAACTGAGTTTTCTTTCTATTAGCATTGTAAAGCAGTGAACATCTCTTCTTAGTTTTGTTGGCTATTTACATTTCTTATTTTATGAGCTCCCTGTTTACATCTTTGCTAATTTTCCTGATGAAGTGATTTTCTTTGTTTTAATGATTTGTAACAGCTTTTTATATTCCAAGAGTATTTTTTTGTACTCTTCAATACATCACCAAACCTCCTTTAATCTTTAATGTATCACCAAGCCTACGTATGGGTGTATCATAGCAATGTGAATTTTGGTAGGCTCCAACAGATTTTAACTGAGGTCTGCTTTATGTTACACTTTGTTTCTGAGGTTTTCATATCTAATTTCAGCAAATTATGTGAAATAGATGTCATTTATCTCATTGTTTCAGCTGAAGAAACTGAAGCTCAGAAAATTTAAGAACTTCTGTCAGGTCAGCTAGCAAATAAATGGTGACGTAAGAATAAATGTAAAGGTGGGAGAAAGTTATTAACTCTTAAATGCAGGATGAAGGGAAGATGAAGACTTAATAGCACATGCAAAAATTAAATAGGAGTTTTAGTTAGTGATATATTTAAGGACATCAATAATATAATGTAGTTATAAAAGCTGTAATCTTGAACTTAATAGAAGTACAGTATCTAGAATAAATAAGAGCTCCATTTTTTCCTTTGCTCACCAGGCTCTCACTGAAATTTCATGCTCCATTCTGAGCACTATGCTTCAAGAGGCAGTGAGGCAAACTGGAACATATTTAGGAGGGAACATCCTTGTTGCATGAAAAGTGATTGTAGGATAGTGACCTGGTGAAGTAAGTATTTAGGAGATGCATAATAATTGTCCTAAAATAGTTGCTGTGTGAAAGTAGGAAAAGACATCTGTGTAGTCTGTTGGGGGAAGATCTGGGACTAATGAGAAAATGTTATACAAAGGTAGATTTTAACATGATAAGCAAACACGTGATGGTAGCTAGAATGAGCAGTTTCAGGAGGGTGTAAATTAGAGATACTGGGGAAAAATATCCTATGATGACTGGGGAGTGATATAATAGAGAAGATTCAGATATAGAGTAGGTGCTTGGATCAGATGACAATCAAAGAAACAGGAAATCTCAGTATAACATCATAGGAGTTGTTGTTGGAAATACCTAGAGTGTTATGAAAGGATATAGGAAGGGCATTTAATTCACACAGCCTTAGCAATAAGGATTATGGTCAGGGAAGCCTTCCTAGAGTTCTGATATTTAATTAATGAATTAATGAGTTGATGAATTGACTCTTAAAGTAAGTAACCAAAAGTTAGCCAGGCAAAGAGGGGTGGAATCCTTTCTTATTTGGCATTATAGAATCTAATTTCTTCCTTATCATAACTCTGTGAGAAGACACAATTGAATTTTGGTATTACTGTTATTTTCTGTATAATAGAACTTATAAAATTATACCTAGAAACAACTATATTAGTTATACTTTTGAGCTCTAGACAGACAGTGAAGAAGATTAGGTGTGGTAAAAGAAGCAGCATCAGTACCACCTGGTACCCTTATTTGCATCTTAGCATCCACTTACCTCTTTTTTTCCCTTTTCTGCCATATTTAAAGAAAGCTACTTTGACCTCTGTTGCTCTCCTACACTTTCTCTGTTGAGATTCCCTCCATAGCAGCAAACTCTGTCCATATGCAAATATATAATTTTTTTCTTTCGTTATATATACTGGAAATCATTTTATGTTGTGTTATTTCGCTCTCTTTATAGGAATGCTTTGTGTGGAAAGCTTCAGTGTGAGAATGTACAAGAAATGCCTGTATTTGGAATTGTGCCTGCTATTATTCAAACGCCTAGTCGAGGCACCACATGTTGGGGTGTGGATTTCCAGCTAGGATCAGATGTTCCAGATCCTGGGATGGTTAATGAAGGCACAAAATGTGGTGCTGGAAAGGTGATCAAAATATTTTTTATTTACAAAGTAAAATGAAAAAAGTTAAAAAAAATTATACTTAGTAAGTGGTTGCTCTTTTCTGATTGTAAAAGTAATCTAAATTCATTATAGAAATTTTAGACAATACAGAGTCACCAAGAAAATTGAGAATTATAATTCTATCATTCATATTTCTTTACTGGGGTCAGATAACCTATGTTTTCCACTTTGCAATATACTGTGCATGATTCCCTCCCTGCTGATATGCTACAATTTATTAGCCAGTTTGCTGTTATTGGGATACTTTGGTGATGTCCTGAATTTTGGGGTGTGTGTCTGTGTGTGTCTCTATACTAGAAGTGTCACAGAGCTTGTATTGCCCATGTTCCTGATCACCCGACCTCTGCTGTTTGGATTAGATACAAGGCCAAAGTCAGTCAGCCCATGACTTATTACCAGTGGTTTTATATGAGAAGATGCCCTGGGCCAAATACCCTTTTTCGGAGAATATAAAATTAAGGAAGGTAATTAAGAGTGTGGGCAGAAACTGTAAGAATTCTTTGGGAGATGCCATGAGGTAGAAACTAGAGTGAAAGGGATGTGGCAGCCTTAAGCCATATACAAGAGATAAGAGGGAGCAGGATTGTTGAGTAAGTTGAAGAAACCAACTCAGTTGGAGGAGAGAGAGAAGGAAAATATGTGATTGACTGATTAGCCCATGAAAAAGACAGATGGGTGAACCTTCAGGTTACTTCAGTTTCTCCCAAGTTTTCGGTTCCACTTCTGTTTCTCACTTCTCTTTACAAGAAGACCCATATATTTTTGTGCCTGTCCTTGCAACTAAATAAACTTGATTGTTGCAGGTGTTATAAACAATGATGAGACAAATGACTTTATAAATAAAAATTTCAGAACATCCCTGATCATTTTTTGAGGTTATACTATTACAGTCGTGTGCATACTTCTAAGGTTTTAGATATAGTTTTACCAAATTTATCTTTGGAAAAGTTTGAATTAGTTTAGCTGCCATCCAGTCGTGTGTACGTGTTTTGAGTTCACCATACCATGGTCGAGGTTGGCTATTATTATATTAAAGCTTTCAATGCTTTCCTGTTTGTTTTACTCTTTCTTGCTTATTAGTGATACTGACTTTTTGTGTTTATATAAGGTCATTCCTTCTTCTGTGATTAGTTCTTTGTCCATTTAAAATTGGCTTATCTTTCTTACTGGTTTTAAAGAACTTTAACTTATATATAATGTCATATATCATATGTGGAAAATATTTTTGTCCAGCTTATTGCTTGCCTCTTCTTTTTGTTTTTAGTAGTTTGTCATGTTTACATTTCGATATGCTGAAATCTGTTATTTCTTTCCTTTATGGTTTCCAACTTACATATTTTTGAGAGACCTTTCTCAGTATAGTATCAGATCATTGTTTTCTAGTATTTTTTATTTCTTAATTTAATACATATCTCTCTAATTTAGTAGAATATTTCTGTATATCCATTTAATATTAAATTGACATGCATTTTTTATTTATTCACTGAGAAATTATTACTATATGTTAAGTTCTAATGCTATTTTTTTCAGAATGGTTTATTATTTGCCTTAACAACCTTAATTATAATCTCCTTTATCTTGAATTACCTATTAAATTTTATCTATGCTTGGCCTTGATTTCTCGTTTTTCTCTTCAAGTCCATTGATCTGTCTACTTATGTGTCAGTACTGCCCTGTTTTAGATTGGATGGTTTTGTATTATATATTTTTAATATCTGGTAGTACAAATGCACCTTCTTTTGTCATAGTTTCCTTGACTATTTTAATTTATTTATCATCTCAGGTGAACTTGAGTCTATTTTGTCAAGGTGGAAAAAAGAAAACAAGGCATTTTTGAATTTTGGTTGGGATGACATTAAAATTATAATTTTATTATGGGTAGAGTGACATCTTTACATTATTGAGTCTTTTTTAGGAGAACATGCTATGTCTCTCCATTTTGAGAGTTCTTCTTTTTTTAAATTACATTTAATTTTTTTCCAACAAGGGATTCCAGGTGGATAATTTTTTAAATTGATGTGTAATAATTATATATACCTAGTGATGTTTTGATACATATAATGTATAGTGATCAAATCAGGATAATTAGGGCATCCATCACTTCAAACATTTATCATTTCTTCGTGCTGGGAGTCAATATCCCCCTTCTAGCTGTTTGAAACTACATAATATATTACTGTTAACCATAGTCATCCTACAATGGTATAAAACACTGGAACGTACCCCTCCTGACTAGCTGTACTTTTGTACACTTTAACAAATCTCTCTGAGGATCTTCTTTTAAAGATTTAGTCATAAATGTTCTTGGTATTTTTTTCTTTAGTTTTATTCCTAGGTATTTTATATTTTTAATATAAATAGGTCTCATTTTTCTAATTTATGTTATATTTTCGAATTGGTTTTTATTGATAAGAAAAGCTATATTTTTGACTAGTTATTATTGGTGTTTAGAAAAGAATTCATTTGTATATATTTATTTTGTTACTGGCTATATACTTACTATTACATATTTTTATTAGAATTTTCTAGGTAAACAGTAATCATCCTGTCAGTGATAAAAAGTTGATTTCCTGATATTTGCTATTTGGATTTATTTTTCTAGTATAATTGCAATGATAAGACTTTCAGAATAACTTTAAATAATAAAGATGATAGTATACATCTTTGTCTTGTCCCTAACTTGACTGGAAATGCACACAGCCTTCCAGGGTTATATGTTATCCCTCAGCATCCACAGGGGATTGGTTCCAGGATCTCCTGAGGGTGCCAAAATCCATGGGCGCTCAAATCCCTTATATAAAGTCGTATAGTATACAGCCCTAAAAAGGAGTGAAATGATGTCTTTTGTAGCAATATGGATACAGCTGGAGGCCATTATCCTAAGAGAATTAACATGGGAACAGAAAACCAAATACTGCATGTTCTCACTCATAAGTGGGAGCTAAACATTGGGTACACATGGGCCTAAAGATGGGAATGATGCATTGGGGAATACTAGAGGGTGGAAAGAGAAGGGAGGGTAAGGGCACTACCCATTGGCTACTATGCTCAGCATTCAGGTGATGGGATCATTCACATCCCAAACCTCAGTGTCATGTGATATACCCATGTGACAAACCTACCCATGTATCCCCTGAATCTGAAATAAAAGTTGAAATTATTGAAAGTGAATAAATGCAAATAAAAAACAAGACATTAGAGGGGAAAAATTAATAGTAGCACTAATGATTAGAACCAAGATCAGTTAATTAACGGAAGTAACTAGAGTTGCCTCTTGGCTTCTAGACTGGCAGATTAGATAAGAGTGGGTCAGACAGTTGTTTTTGTCATCAGCCTTTCAGCACAATTTTATTTTATTTTGTTTCCTGAGACAAGGTCTCACTCTGTCACCTAGACTGGAGTGCAGTGGTGGGTTCA
The DNA here is from genome assembly GCF_049354715.1 of Callithrix jacchus. Classification (NCBI taxonomy): domain Eukaryota; kingdom Metazoa; phylum Chordata; class Mammalia; order Primates; family Cebidae; genus Callithrix; species Callithrix jacchus. The sequence goes on from NC_133514.1 coordinate 39,923,961, forward strand.
TAGCTCACCACATCCTTGAACTCCTGGGCTCAAGTAGTACTCCCACCTCAGCCTCCCAATTACCTGGGATCACAGGCATGCACCATTATGCCTGCCTAATATTTTTAGACCTGTGTCTCTGTGGGCTTGAGTGATCCACCCACCTGGGCCTCCCAAAGTGCTGGAATTATGGGCATGAGCCACTGCATCTGGCCAACAAGTTTTTAACCATGTGCATGTAGTATTTTAATTTTAAAAATTAAATGAAAAAATCAAAGGGCACCCAGTACCTGGTTCTTTAGATGTTGGAAGTGTTCTGTAAACTTGATTGAGAATGGCACAGCAGTGGCAGTATGAGACCCTGATTGACATTTATTGACTGAGTGAATCTGCAGGCTATAAATGAGAGATGAATTCATGATGCTGGTGATGCAGATTATTGGAAGGCTTGATTATTAAGAATATGTATTATCAAAGTTATCAGAGTTTCTCTGAAAATATTGCTGTAGTAGACAAAAGTGCCAATTGCCTGGTTTGCCTTTTTTTCTTCCCAAAACATTAACATAAGAGAAGATAGAATTTTTGTGAAGATTTACTGACTGTGAAAATAACTCTTTGCTTTGGAAATTAGGCATATATTGCTGCCCTTAAAAGCTGTCAGGGTCAGGTGGCTGGGCGAGGTAGCTCATGGCTGTAATCCCAGCAACTGGGAAGCTGAGGTGGGTGGATCATGAGGTCAAGAGATGGAGACCATCCTGGACAACATGGTGAAATCCTGTCTCTATGAAAAATCCAAAAATAGAACCAAAACAGCCATAAGGTTTTCATGTCGGTTTGGAATCAAACATTCATGTTTAATAAGGTTGATTTTATTTGTTCATTTTTTGATAAATGACCTGAATATATAATTATCAAACATGCAGTGTTTCAGTATATATTCAGGTCTCTCAAATGCTTATTTATAGTTCTTAAAGTGTTAAAAATTTAGAGAAAGGAATGTTAAAGTCTTGGCCAGGCACAGTGGCTCACTCCTGTAATCCTAGCACTCTAGGGGACTGAGGCGGATGGATCACCTGAGGTCAGGAGTTTTAGACCAGCCTGGCCAGCATGGGGAAACCCCATCTCTACTAAAATACAAAAATTAGCCAAGTGTGGTGGTGGGTGCCTGTTAATCCCAGCTACTCAGGAGGCTGAGGCAGGAGAATTGCCAGATCCCAGGAGGTGGAGGTTACAGTGAGCCGAGATCACGCCATTGCACTCCAGCCTGGGTGACAAGAGTGAGACTGTCTCAAAAAAGTCTCTCAGCAACTATTTTCATTTTTCCTTATAGTTTTTGTTGCCATTGCTTTTGGTGTTTTAGTCATGAAGTCCTTACCTATGGCTGTGTCCTGAATGGTATTGCCTAGGTTTTCTTCTAGGGTTTTTATGGTGTTCTTATGTTAAAATCTTTAATCCATCTGGAGTTAATTTTTGTATAAGGTTTGAGGAAGGGGTCCAGTTTCAGCTTTTTGCAGATGGCTAGCCAGTTTTCCCACACCATTTATTAAACAGGGAGTCCTTTCTTCATTGCTTGTTTTTGTGAGGTTTGTCAAAAATCAAATGGTTGTAGATGTGTGGCATACTTCCGAGGCTTCTGTTATGTTCCATTAGTCTATATCTCTGTTTTGGTACCAGTGCCATGTTGTTTTGATTACTGTAGCCTTTTAGTATAGTTTGAAGTCAGGTAGCATGATGCCTCCAGCTTTGCTCTTTTTGCTTAGGATTGTCTTGGCTATGTGGGCTCTTTTTTGGTTCCATATGAAGTTTAAGGTGGTTTTTTCCCACTTCTGTGAAGAAGGTCTATGGCAGCTTGATGGGGATAGCGTTGAATCTATAAATTACTTTGGCCATTTTCATGATATTGATTCTTCCTAACCATGAGCATGTTAAAGATTTTTTTACACTAAGAATGTTGATGCTATGTTTGCAGTTTTTTGACTGTTACATTTTAGTTGTGGATTTTATCTTTTATTAACTTAAAATGCCCTTTGCTTTATTTTAATGTTTTTGTCTTAAATTTTACCTTAGTTAATATTATCACCACATTTTCTTTATATTTAGTTTTGCCTAATAGATTTTTTGCTCAACTCTTTTTAATGTCGATTTAAATATTTGTCTTCTGAGTAACATATAGACTTTATTTTATACCCCAATCTAAGTTTTTTCTTCCTTTGGAAACAGTTTTTAAAAAAAGCATGGGAATATCATATTTTTATTATTAAAACATTAAAACATACTGTGTAAAAAAAATAAATGTCTTGACTGGGTGCAGTAGCTCACTGTTGTAATCCTAGCACTTTGAGAGTCTCAGGCGGGCAGATCACCTGAGTTCAGGACTTTGAGACCAGCCTGGCCAACAGTAAAACCCCATCTTTACTGAAAATACAAAAGTTAGCTGGTCATGATGGCACATACCTGTAGTCCTAGCTACCTGGGAGGCTGAGGCAGCAGAATTGCTTGAAGCCAGGAGGCGGAGGTTGCAGTGAGCTGAGATCATGCCACTGCTTGGGCAACAGAGCTAAACTCCATCTCTAAATACATACATACATGCATACCTACAAAAGTGTCCTGCTGATATTACACTCATTCCTCTTCTTTTCAGACTTATTTCCTAGGGGTAACTACTATTAACACTGTGGTATATCTGTGCAATTCTCCCTCTGGGTATTTACAAATGCATATACTCCCCTGCCCAGTGGCACTTTAAGAAATGAAAAATGAGGCTGGCCATAGTGGATCTGGCCTGTAATCTAGGCTCTAAGGTGGGAGGATCACTTGAGGCCAGGAGCTCGAGATCAGCATGGGCAACATAGTGAGACGCCATCTCTACAAAACATTTTTTAAAAAATTAGCCAGGTGTGGTGGCGCACAACTGTAGTCCTAGATACTCAGGAGGTGAGGCAGAAGGTTTACTTGAGCCCAGGTGTTTGAGGGTGCAGTGAGCTGTGATGGCACCACTCGACTTTCAGGTTGGATGACAGAGGGAAACCCTGTCTGAAAACAAAGAAAAGGATTAGACGTTAAATAATATTCTGAAATGTGTTCATTCAACAGCACAGGGCAGAGATCCTTCAGGTTATTATATAAAAATCTACTTTATTCCATTATAGATAGACCAATTATTTAGCCACAGTATGGACATTTGTATTGTTTACAGTTTATTTAACTGATGCTGAACACTTTTCTAATCTCTAAATGAGATTAATCTAGATTAAATGGGTAGATTAATCTCACCCACTTTTGTGAGTATTTATGTAGGATAGATTTTAAGAGTAGACTTTTAAAATTAAGAGATACACTTTTAAATTTTTTATAGAAAGTGCAATTTTCCTTTGAATAAGGTGGTAACAATTAATTGTCAGGGTGTCTTATATCTTTCTACATTCTTGGCATCCTGAAATGAAAAAAAAAACCCTCATTATTGTTTTAGTTTGTGTTTTCCTGCTTGGGCATCTTTTTTTTTTTTTTTTTGGCAGGGTCTTGCTGTGTTGCTCAGGCTGGAGTGCAGTGGTATGATTATGGCTCACTGCAGCATTGACCTCCCAGGCTCAAGTGATTCTCCCACCTCAGTTTCCTGCTAGCTGGGACTACAGGTGTGACCAGCATGCCTGGCTAATTTTTAAAAATTTTTCTGTAGAGACAGGATCTTACTATGTTGCCTAGGCTGGTGTTGAACTCCTAGGCTCAAGCAATCCTCCCTCCTTAGCCTCCCAAAGTGCTGGGATTACAGGTGTGGGCCACTGTACCTGGCTGGGCATCTTTCCGTACTTTATTAGATCCATATTTTTTTTTTTTGAGAAGTACATATTTGTTTTACTTTTAGGTTGCCATTTTATTTTTTAAGGCTTCTCATATGTAAAGAATATTAACAGTCAGTTATATCTGTGTAAATATGATCTACAATTGACATAAGCCTATTTTAGAATAGCATGTTTTTTTTTTTTTTTTTTTTGGCCTCACTCTGTCACCCAGGCTGGAGTGCAGTGGTGCAATCTTGGTGCAACCTCCACCTCCCAGGCTCATGCAGTTCTCTTGCCTCAGCTTCCCCAGTAGTTGGGATTACGGGCGTCCGCCATTATTTTTGCTAATTTGTGTATTTTTAGTGGAAACGGGGTTTCACCATGTCGGCCAGGCTGGTCTTGAATTCCTAACCTCACGTGATCTGCCTGCCTCGACCTCCCAATGTGTTGGAATTACAGGTGTAAGCTATGGCGCCCAGCCTTAAAATATCATGAAATTTATCAGTCTAATCTGTTTGTCTTGGTTTCATGTCATGTTTACAAGGCTTTTTGTATCTCAGTGTAATATAAATATCTGGCTTTTATTGGCACAATTTAATTTATTAACATTTCATCCTATTTCTTTGATCTTATTGCTGATGTTAAATTATTTTCTTTGGAGAAGTAACATGGGGAGAAATGCCAGATATAGGTGATGGGGGTTGGAGGCAGCAAACCACATTGCCATGTAGGTACCTATGCAACAATCCTGCATGTTCTGCACATGTACCCCAGAACCTAAAGTGCAAGTATATATATAAATTATTTTCTTGATATTTTCTATTTTATCTTCCTCTCTTGCAGTATTATACAATTTATTTGTGTAGGGAGTGTGTGTGTGTGTGTGTGCACTTTGTTAGTTATATATCTTTCTATTCTGCTTGTTTACTTAACAACAAGAAAAACACATTAATATATTTTTCTCAAAGATGTAATGAATACAGACAGTATCTACTGATTGTGTCTGCGTAAGCTATACCACTATTACTTCCAAACCCCCATCCCAGCTTTTATTTGGTTCGAAAATTACTGGCTTTAAATTCCAGGTGATTATTAACATACATTGGTGTATTTTGAAGACATTTTGTCTTTCTGCGTTTTATTGCTAACTGCATAATTTTCTAGCTTTGTCAACTATATTTATGTGCTCAATCTTTCTTTACTTAGTTCATTTTTTTTTCTCCCCAGATCTGTAGAAACTTCCAGTGTGTAGATGCTTCTGTTTTGAATTATGACTGTGATGTCCAGAAAAAGTGTCATGGACATGGGGTAGGTAATGTTTCCTTTTGGTTTGTTCATGAAAGTAGTGCAAATAATGAGAAATCTCAGAGAGGACTAGATGAGAATTCCCAGGATTTTCAGATGTTGGGGAATTTAGATTCCTGATACATTTTTTATTTTTAAACAGTGTCAGTAAGTTTATATGAATTTAGTCCTTTCTCTTGGTTTCCATTCTTGAGTTGACGATACAGAGCAACATTCACAATTAACAAAAGTGGTATTTTGATTGTTTTGAAGGTATGTAATAGCAATAAGAATTGTCACTGTGAAAATGGCTGGGCTCCCCCAAATTGTGAGACTAAAGGATACGGAGGAAGTGTGGACAGTGGACCTACATACAATGGCAAGTAATATAGAAGAAAATTAGTGTGATCTCCCAGTGGCCCAAGGCATAAATTGGGCATCCTCGTACCTCTCCCTCACTTACCACATCAGTTATACATTTAATTATGTTGATTCAGCCTCCTAAATTCCTTGTGAATGTTTCCATTTTTCTCATCCCCATTTATTACTTTCAATTTCTTGCCTGGACATACATTATAGCCTCTTATGTAGGCTCCCTATTTTTCATCTTGCTTCCTATAATCCATGTTTCACTCTGCATTACAGAGTTTAGTGTTTCAAGAATTGTTTTGATTATGTCCGCGTCTTGCTTTAATTCAGTGCGTCTGAGTTGCTTTTAGAATGAAGTCCACAGCTCCTTAACATGGCTTAAATGCCCTGCATGACTTGCCCCTCGCTTACCTTTCCAGCCTCATTTCACTGTGCTAAAGACATATTGTAACTTCTTTGATTTCCTCTAATAGGCTACTATCTTTTACCTCTGGGCTTTCATACCATATTATTTTCACATTGTGGGCAGTTGGCTAATTGCTATTTAGGGTTCAGATTATATGTCATTTTCTAAAGGAAGTTTCCCCTGGCTGCCTAAATCTGAATTATCATTCCCTTCTATTGCTTTTCTAGTACTGTTAGCACTAATTACTATACTAATTACTGATTTGCCTTTTAAAATTCCAGTTTACTGGTATCTTTCTGGTGAGACCATATGCTTTTTTTCTCTTGGTTACCCAAGAGAACCAGCTAGAATGACTAGTCATATAGTAGGTGTATGTTAAGCTTTTAAAGGAACTGCCAAACTGTTATACAATGTGGCTATACCATTTGACATCCTCACTAGCTGTATATGAGAGCTCCAATTTCCATACATCCTCTCTAACACTTGTTATTGTCAGTCTTTTTAATTTTATCTACTCCAGTAGGTATGTAGTGGTATTTCATTGTGGTTTTAATTTGCATTTCTCTAATTACTAATGATGTTGAGAATCTCTTCTTGTACTTATTTGCCATCTACATATCTTCTCTGGTTATGTGTCTGTTTAAGTCTTTTTTTCCAGTTTTTAATTGGGTTGTTTTAGTGAGTTTTGAAAATTCTTTGCATGTCACTGATTCAAGTATTCAAGTTCTTTCTTAAATATGTATTTTGTATATATTTTCTCTTAGTTGCTTGCTTTGTATTTCATTTGTTCTTTTTTCTAGTTTCTTAAGGTGGAAAATGAGGTCATTGATTTGGGACCTTTTTCTTTTCAGATATAGGCATTTTATTGTTATCAGTTTTCCTCTAATCCAAGAAATTTTAGTATGTTATACCTCCATGTTCATTCCGTTCTGAATACCTTCTGTTTTTATTTTTTTTTCTTTGACTTACAGATTATTTAGATATGTGCTATTTCTTTTGAAATCTCTGTGGATTTTTTAGGTATTTTTTTTTTTTTTGAGACAGAGTCTCTTGTCACCCAGGCTGGAGTACAGTGGCGCGACCTCTGTTCCCTGCAACATCCACCTCCCAGTTTCAAGTTGTTCTCCTGCCTTAGCCCCCTGAGTAGCTGGGACTACAGGCACCCACCACCACACCTGGATAATTCTTGTATTTTTAGTAGGGACAGGGTTTCTCCACATTGGTCAGGCTGGTCTTGAACTGCCAGCCTTAGGTGATCCACTGCCTCGGCCTCCCAAAGTGCTGGGATTACAGGTGTGAGCCACCATGCCTGGCCTTTTTAGTTACCTTAATGTTACTGATTTAAATTTTATTTCACAGTAGCAAGAGAGCATATTATATATGACTTGAATCCTTTTATTTTTTGAAACTAGTAGTCCAGAATATGGTTTATCTTGGTAAAAGTTCTGTGTACACTTGAATATGTATTCTACTATTCTTAGGTGGAATATTCTCTAAGTTATTAGTTCATTTTAGTTAACAGGTAGTCAGATCTTTCATGTCCTTACTGATTTTCTGGTCTACTTACTCTGTCAGTTATTGAGAGGAATATTGAATTCTTTGGCTATAACTGCCAGTTTGCCTATTTCTCTTAATAGTTCTGTCAATTTTTGCTTTATTTATTATTATGCTTTGTTATTAGGTGCATAAACATTTAGAATTATTCTATCCTTGTTGTAAATTGACTCCTTTATCCTTTATAAAATAGCCTTCTTTCTCCCTAGTAATATTCTCTGTTCTGCACTGAGATATTATTAATATAGCTACTTCAGATTTCTATTAATTAGTCAGCATGGAAAAATTTCCCATCCTTTTACTTACTTCTTTATGTCATGCTATAGTAAATATTGATATTGTTGGGTCTTGCTTTTTATCTAATCTGCCGTTGTCTGCCTAAGTTGTTTTGATTATTTATATTTAACTTGATTATTGATGTGTTTATGTTTAAATTTACTGTCTTGATATTTTCTGTCATAGTCTCTGTTGTAGTGATACTATAATACTTTAGTAAATTTCTGTTTCTCTCTTTTTGTGCCATTATTGTCATGTTTTACTTCTACTTATGTTATAAACCCCACAATTCATTGTTATTCATTTTGCTTTGAACAGTTGATTATCTTTCAAAGAGACTTAATAATAGAAAAAGTCTTTATATTTACCCATATAATTAGCATTTCTGGTACTCTTCATTTCTTTGTGTAAATTTGCATTTCAATCTAATATCATTTAATTTCTGCTTGGAGGATTTCTGTTTACATTTCTTATAATGCAGGTGTGCCAGTGACAAATATTTTTAACTTTTGTATGTCTGAAAAAAATCTTTAATTTGCCTTGCTACTTGTGTGATAATTTAACTGGGCAAGAATTCTAGGCTGATAGTTTTCCTCCCTTTTTACTTCTAAGAATATTCCTTGTCTTCTGACTTGCATATTTTTTTCCTGAAAATCTGCTGTCATCCTTTTCTTTGTATGTAATGTCTGCTGTATATATGTTTTTTGAATCTCTGGTTGCTTGTGATGTTTTTCTCTTTATCTCTGGTTTTTAATAATTTATTATAATATGCCTTGGTGTACTTGGGATTTTTTGAGCTTTTTGGATCTATGCTTGTATAGTTTTCTTCAAATTTGAAAAATTCTTGGCTGTGATTTCTTCAAATATTTTTTTCTGTCTTCTTCATTCTCCCTTCTCATTCAAGTCCTCCAGTTTTATATATATTTGGCTGCTTGATGTTATTTCACATCTTACTGACTGGCTGTTGATGTTTTATTTTTATTTTATTTTTTTAAATTTTAATTTAATTTTACTTTTTTTGAGACAGAGTCTTGCTCTATCGACCAGGCTAGAGTGCAGTAGCATGATCTTGGCTTGTGGCAATTTCTGTCTCCAGGGTTCAAGCAATTCTCATGCCTTAGCCTCCTGAGTAGCTGGGACTATATTTGTGTGCCACCATGCCTGGCTAATTTTTGTATTTTCAGTAGAGACGGGGTTTCACCATGTTGGGCAGCCAGGTCTCAATCTCCTGGCTTCAAGTAATCTTTCCAAAGTTCTGGGATTATCAGTGTGAGCCAACATGCCTGGCTGTCTGTTGATTTTTAAAAATTACTCTTTTGTCTTCGTGTTTAATTTTGAGCAACTTCTGTTACTACTCTTCAGTTCACATTTGTTCCATGAAGTCAAATTTGTCATTAATTTGATCCAGTGTGTTTTCCATTTTAGACATTGTCATTTTTATTCTAGACTTCCATTTCTTTTATATCTTTCATAACACTACATAAGATGCTCAGTGTTTAAGTTTTTGAACAAATAGAATACAGTTGTAGTAACTGCTAATATCCTTGTCTACTAATTCTGTCATGGATATAATGTCTCAGTTTTGATATTTTTCCCTCTTTTTGCCTTATATATTTCTACATTTTTGTAAGCCTTATAAATTTTTATTAGATGCTGGAAATTGTAAATCCTACTTTGTGGGTTATTGGATATTTTTGCATTTCTATTGTACTAGTATGCTTGAGTTACCTGAACATAGTTTGAAACTTCAGGGTCTTGCTTTTAAACTTTTAAGGCTGGACCTGAATAGCATTTAGTCTAGGACTGATTCTGCTTTATTACAGAGACAAAACCACTTCTGTTTATCCTGCTCAGTGCCATATTAATTATGAAGTTTCCCACTGAATTGTAGGAGCAAATACTCTTCCTAGTCCTGTGTGAGTTGTAGGGCTTATTTCCATCAATCTTTTTACAATGGTTCTTTCTCCAGCTTCCCATGGTCTACTTACATGTATCTGTCAGCACTGATGCAGATCTTTCAAGTTTTCTCTGTAGCTCTCTTCCCTTTGCTACTTTGGGGACTCTAGCTGCCTTGGCCTCTTCAGAATAGCAGCTCCATCTCTTTAACTGAGAGAGACCACTGGGTTTTGCTTTGGTGCTCAAACCCCTCATCAGTGTCTGTTAACTTTCTTTAGGCACAAACCTGGGACAATTGTAAGACTCACCTTATTTTTTTTTCTGCCTCTCATGGATCATTGCTTTTTGTTGCCTGATGTCCAGTGTCTCGAAAAACTCTTGTTTCATATAGTATGTCTAGTTTTCTGGTTATTTTAGCTGGCAGAGTAAATCTGGCCTCTGTTATTCCACCTTGGCTATAACTGGAAGTTAGAACTATGGATTTTAACGGCTGTGTATCATTTCATCCAGTGGATGTGCTGTAACTTCACTTAGCCGTTTTCTAATTATTTGACATTTAGATTGTTTTTAAGGTTTTGATAATGCACTGTTACCATTATAGTGTACATGTTAATGTGTATGCATTTTCCCAGTTGAAGTATCTATGGCCAGTAATGAGATTAGTTTGAAGAGAATAATTCTTTTTATGGTTCTTTTAGGAGTAAACATTTCTAAGAAATGATACATTTGTGTAATGCCACTAACAATGCGAAGGTTTCAATTTCAAAATAATCTTGCCAGTGTTGAATGCTTCAATTTAAATTTTGTTTGCTCATTAGTAAGTATAAAATGATAATACTAAGCTTGCTTTAATTATTTATACAGTTGACCCTTGAATAATGCAAAGGTTAGGGGCCCCAACTCCTGATAGTTGAAAAGCCATGTGTAACTTTTGGCTTCCCCAAAACTTGACTACTAAGCTGTCGACTGGAAGACTTGCCAATAACATAAACAGTTGATTACCACAGCTTTTTTCTGTTATATGTATGTATACTGTATCCTTATAATAAAGCAAGCTAGAGAAAAGAAAATTTATTAAGAAAATCACAAAGAAGAGAAAATGTATATGTTATTCATCAAGTGAAAGTAGATTATCATAAAGACTCATCCTTATCATCTTCCTGTAGAGTAGGAAGAGGAAATGTTGGTCTCAGGGGTGGTAGAGGCACAAGATAGTTTGCATGTAAGTGGACCTGTGCAATTCAAACCCACATTGTTCCAGGGACAATTGTGTTTTGATTTTCAGTTGGGATAAATATTGTTTCATATAGTTTTATACAACTTTTAACAGAAATTTCTGGTTCTGATACAAATTAAAATTATGAATCAATTTGCCACTCCTCTTCATAGCTACTGTATTGTTTCTCAAAAAATATAGAACACATAAAACTTAATGAATTTGTAAAAGTTACAATGAAACTTAAAATCTAGAAGGCATACAAATAAAATTGATAGATTCAATTATACATAAATAATAAAATTCTGCATGGGGAAAAGCATAGTGCTCTAGGTTAAAATGGGGAAAACATTTCCAACTCATATCACAGGCAAAGCTAATCTCTCCGGTATTTAAAGAACTTTTAGAAATTAAGAAGAAAAAAGCGAGAGTTTAGTAGAAAAATAGTCAAAGGACTGAGCAGAAAAAAAGAAATAACGTTTTCTTAAACAAGAAACAAAAATGCTCCACTCATAGTATTAAAAAAAAAGTAAATTAAAATTCTATAAGATAACATTTTTCACCTACCAGGTTGGCAAAAATCTGGATTTGGCTCTGTGGGTAAGGCTATGGGGAATTCTTACATATTGCTTGTAATATTCTTATAAATTGTAACCATTACCATCGAAAGACAATTTGACAATACCTAAAAAGAGTGATGAATGCACTTGTTTATTGATACAGCAATTCTGCTTTAGGGAGATAGCCTGTAGTTATACCTGGACTCATATGATATGACATATGTACAAGGTTATTTATTATAGCAACTTATTTTGGTTGCTACAATGGTAGTAACAAAAGATTGAAAAAAAAGTGTTTATCAGTAGGGTACAAGTTAAATAAACTCTAGAACATCTTCACAATGGAGTTTTGTATAGCTGTGGAAAATGAGGAGATCCACTATGTACAGATAAGTAGAAAAAAACTGATGCCCCAAATGGTATAAATAGTATGTTACCTTTTGTGTAAGAAAGTGTTGACAATAGAAACATATTTTGTTCTTGATTGTTTGCTTGAAGAAATACTGTAAAATTACAGAAGAAACTAATAAAAGTGGTTATTTTTGTGAAGGCAGAAATAAACTGGACAGGGATGAACTGTGAGAAAGACTTCTCAATATATTCAATTAATGTCAGTTTGATTTTTGAGTAATGGGAAAATCAATGTAAAATATTTATAATCCTCTAGTATTTTCTGGGTAGTATGAGTTTGGTGACTGTTGATGTAAAATTCTTCTCTCTAGAAATGAATACTGCATTGAGGGACGGACTTCTGGTGTTCTTCTTCCTAATTGTTCCCCTTATTGTCTGTGCTATTTTTATCTTCATCAAGAGAGATCAACTGTGCAGAAGCTTCTTCAGAAAGAAGAGATCACAAACATATGAGTACTTAAATTTTTTCTTTTAATTCCTATATTAAATATATCCATATATTTTCTGAGGCAGAGTCTCAACCTCCCTGGGCTTAGGTGATTCTCCTGCCTCAGCCTTCCAAGTAGCTGGGATTACAGGTGTGCCACCACACCCAGTTAATTTTTGTATTTTTTTGTAGAGATGGGGTTTTGCCATGTTGCTCAGGCTGGTCTTGAACTTTTGAAGCCATCCACCTGCCTCAGCCTTGCAAAGTGCAGGGATTACAGGCATAAGCCTCTATGCTCAGCCTATATTAAATAATTTATAAAGTATTAATGCTGATAGTCATATCACAGAGATTGGTAATCCTCTAAAATAGGGTTCTAAGTTATCTCTGTGACCTTTTGACATGATTAGTATGGGTTGAAAGGCTGTGGTGACCATACCACCTCTTACAACAGGGATCGGAAAAGATTATGGTGGTCAGCCTTTAGGCTGCTGAAAGTGCTCAGGGTTCATTTTGCTTAACACCAATTTCTGATGGTGGAGTAAGTAAATACTTCCTATCACACTTCCAACTGACCAGTCTATGTAAATAATTCCTTCATCTGCATTTTTGAAGTTTTTTGAGTTTCATAACTATAGCTATCTTCCATACATCTCCAGTGCACTGACTTGCTGTCACCTCAGCATGTCTAAAGCATATCTTTCCAGCCAATTCATTCGGTACCCTTGGATTTCCTAATTTTTTTATTTTTTGAGACTGAGCTTTTGCTCTTGTTGCCCAGGCTGGAGTGCAATGGCACGATCTTGGCTGACTGCAACAGCTGCCTCCCAGGTTCAAGTGATTCTCCTGCCTCAGCCTCCAAAATAGCTGGGTTTACATGTGCCCATCACCACGCCTAGCTCATTTTTGTATTTTTAGTAGAGATTGGGTTTCACCGTGTTGGCCATGCTGGTCTCAAACTCCTGACCTCAGGTGAGCCACCTGCCTTGGCCTCCCAAATTGCAGGGATTACAGGCATGAGCCACTGTGCCTGGCTGGATTTCCTAACTTTTAAAATGACTACTTGGCAACCTGAGAATATGCTTTTACTCTTTTCTGATTTTAGGAAGATTTGAGGAGAAAACTTAAGGGATCATTGGCTTAACTCACCATATTTCACAATTTCTTAAAATTTTAGTTTAATTATAAAATGTGGTTAGTAATGCTTTCTAATACCATAAGGATTTAAAATGCATGAAAGCTGTTAAAATGGCATAAAAATTTTAACTGTGTCATGATTATCATCACCACCACTACCATCATCATTATTCTGTATTTGGGAAAATGCAAAATGTGTGTAATATTTCAAGTAGAAATGTTTTAATCTTAATTTAGATGAAAAGTAATTGTATCTTTCAGGTCAGATGGCAAAAATCAAGCAAACCCTTCTAGACAGCCAGTGAGTGTTCCTCGACATGTTTCTCCAGTGACATCTCCCAGAGAAGTTGTAAGTTTATACTTACTTTTCTTTACTGTATTAAAAGATCAAATGTTTAAAGATTTAAAAAAAAATTTATGTTATATCTACATAGCTAGAAACATAGATACCTCTTAAGAACTCAGGAGTATTGTAGGTGGTCCCTAATTTTTTTGTCTTTGAGACAGAGCCTTGCTCTGTTGTCCACTCTGGAGTGTGGTAGCACAATTACATCTCATTGCAACCTCTGCCTCCCAGGTTCAAGCGATTGTTGTGCCTCAGCCTCCCAAATACCTGGGATTACAGGCGAGTGCCACCACAATCGGCTAATTTTTGTATTTTTAGTAGATATGGGATCTCATCACATTGGCCAGGCTGGTCTTGACCTCCTGACCTCACATGATCCACCCACCTGGGCCTCCCAAAGTGCTAGGATTACAGGTATGAGCCGCTGTGCCCTGCCCCCTGAGTTCTTTAAAGGAAAACCAGCAGAGTCCTTGGCATAGAGGACACAGAAAAAAGGCACCTGGACATTAGGAATGCCTTGCTTTGCAACCAGGATTGGGAAATGACATGAGACCTATGCTATCACTACTTTTTTCTGTCTGCTCTTTCTGTTTTCAATACCTGTCTCCTTATGGGATATACCAAAGACCTGGTGCTGAGCTCTTGGATAGGCCTAATTGTCTCAGCTGTAGGACTGATAATCACTGTTGCTGCAAGTGTATTAGGGAGTGTTTAGATCATTATATACTTTTACTGATCTGCATATATTCCTAAGCAATGTAATATTTTTAAAAATCAGTTTTAAGGCTTTAAAAAACATTTTATTTGATAATTTGCACATATATCTGCAGCCTGCTTTTCCCCTTTATGTCACTTTGTGATTTATCTCTATTGATAGATGTAGCTGTGATTCATTCATTTTCAATGTTGAAAATGATTAGAAATCATTCTTCATGTTTTAATATATATACACACACAGGATCTCCCTATTCCACCCCTTTTTTATATATAAAAAGCAATTGTTATGTCCTTTTTTCTCTTAGCCATATATCTTGCAAATTTTTCCATATCATTATATATACAGGATGGGTACATAGGCCCTATGCATGTTAGTTAGAAATTATCTGTATATTCTTCTTCATCATTGACATATATGTATATATTTCTTATTTTATTTTGGCAAAAAATATATAAAATTTGGCATTTTAACACTTGTTCTCAAGATTCTTTTGTAAATTTAACAGTAATGGTAAAAAAACTCTAATATTTGCCATCCTAACAATTTTTACATGTATCGTGCACTACTGCTAAGAGTATTTACTTATGTTTTCTTTTAGTAGTTTTATAGTTTCAGGTCTTATGTTTAAATTTTTTTTTTTTTTTAATTGTATTTTAGGTTCTGGGGTACATGTGTAGATCATGCAGGATTGTTGCATAGTACACCCATGGCAATGTGGTTTGCTGCCTCCATCCTCCCATCACCTACCTCTGGCATTTCTCCCCATGTTATCCCTCCCTGAAATCCCCACCCTGCTGCTGGCCCTCCCTTGGCCCCCTGCAACAGACCCCAGTGTGTGATGCTCCTCTCCCTGGTTCCGTGTGTTCTCATTGTTCAACACCCACGTATGAGTGAGAACATGTGGTGTTTGATTTTCTGTTCTTGTGTCAGTTTGCTGAGAATTACGGTTTCCAGATTCGTCCTTGTCCCTACAAAGGACACAAACTCATCATTTTTTATGGCTGCATAGTATTCCATGGTGCCACATTTTCCTTGTCTAGTCTATCCTCGATGGGCATTTGGGTTGGTTCCAGGTCTTTGCTATTGTAAACAGTGCCGCTATGAACATACTCGTCCATTTGTCTTTATAATAGAACGATTTATAATCCTTTGGTTATATAACCAGTAATGGGATTACTGGGTCAAATGGAATTTCTATTTCTAGGTCCTTGAGGAAGTGCCACACTGTCTTCCACAATGGTTGAACTATTTACACTCCCAACAGTGTAAAAGTGTTTCTATTTCTTCACATCCTCTCCAACATCTGTTGTCTCCAGATTTTTTAATGATCGCCATTCTAACTGGTGTGAGGTGGTGTCTCAATGTGGTTTTGATTTGCATTTCTCTAATAATCAGTGATGATGAGCATTTTTTCATGTTTGTTGGCCTCATATATGTCTTCTTTTGAAAAGTGTCTATTCATATCCTTTGCCCACTTTTGGATGGGTTTGTTTGTTTTTTTCTTGTAAATCTATTTTAGTTCTTTGTAGATTTTGGATATTGGCCCTTTGTCAGATGGGTAGATTGCAAGCATTTTTTCCCATTCTGTTGGTTGCCGGTTTACTCTAATGATTGTTTCCTTTGCTGTACAGAAGCTCTGGAGTTTAATTACATCCCATTTGTCTATTTTGGCTTTTGTTGCCAATGCTTTTGGTGTTTTAGTCATGAAGTCCTTGCCTATGCCTATGTCCTGGATGGTTTTGCCTAGATTTTCTTCTAGGGTTTTTATGGTGTTAGGCCTTATGTTTAAGTCTTTAATCTATCTGGAGATAATTTTTGTGTAAGGTGTGAGAAAGGGGTCCAGTTTCTGCTTTTTGCACAAGTTTTCCCAACACCATTTATTAAATAGGGAATCCTTTCCCCATTGCTTGTTCTTGTTAGGTTTGTCAAAAATCAGATGGTTTTAGATGTGTGGCATTGCTTCCAGGGCCTCTGTTCTCTTCCATTAGTCTATATCTCTGTTTTGGTACCAGTACCATGCTGTTTTGATTACTGTAGACTCGTAGTATAGTTTGAAATCAGGTAGCATGATGCCCCCAGCTTTGTTCTTTTTGCTTAGGATTGTCTTGGCTATGTAGGTTCTCTTTTGGTTCCATATGAAGTTTAAGGTGGTTTTTCCAGATCTGTGAAGAAGGTCGTTGGTAGCTTGATGGGGATAGCGTTGAATCTATAAATTACTTTGGGCAGTATGGCGATTTTCACAATATTGTTTCTTTGTAACCATGAGCATGGAATGTTTCTCCATCTGTTTGTGTCCTCTCTTATTTCATTGAGCAGTGGTTTGTAGTTCTCCTTGAAGAGGTCCTTTACCTCCTTTATTAGTTATATTCCTAAGTATTTTATTCTTTTTGTAGCAATTGTGAATGAGAGTTTGCTCATGATTTGGCTCTCTGTTAGTCTGTTATTGGTATATAGAAATGCTTGTGATTTCTGCCCATTGATTTTGTATCCTGAGATTTTGCTGAAGTTGCTTATCAGTTTAAGAAGATTTTGGGCTCAGATGATAGAATCTTCTAAATATACAATCATGTCATCTGCAAATACAGACAATTTGACTTCTTCTTTTCCTAATTGAATACCCTTTATTTATTTATTTTTTTTCTTGCCTAATGGCTCTGGCTAGGACTTCTAATACTATGTTGAATAGGAGTAGTGAGAGAGGGCATCCTTGTCTAGTGCCGGATTTCAAAAGGAATGCTTCCAGTTTTTGCCCATTCAGTATGATACTGGCTATTGGTTTGTTGTAAATAGCTTTTATTGTTTTGAGATATGTTCCATTGATACCTAGTTTATTGAGAGTTTTTAGCATAAAGGGCTGCTGAATTTTGTTGAAGGCCTTCTCTGCATCTATTGAGATAATCATGTGGTTTTTATCTTTGGTTCTGTTTATGTGGTGGATTATGTTTATAGACTTGTATATATTGAACCAGCCTTGCATCCCTGGGGTGAATCCTACTTGATCATGATGGATAAGCTTTTTGATGTGCTGTTGCAATCAGTTTGCCAGTATTTTATTGAATATTTTTGCATCTATGTTCATCATGGATATTGGCCTGAAGTTTTCTTTTTTTTTTTGAGTCTCTGCTGGGTTTTGGTATCAGGATGATGTTGGTCTCCTAAAATGATTTGGGAAGGATTCCCTCTTTTTGGATTGTTTGGAATAGTTTCAGAAGGAATGGTACCAGCTCCTCTTTGTACATCTGGTAGAATTCAACTGTGAACCCATCTGGACCTGGACTTTTTTTGGTTGGTAGGCTATTAATTGCTGCCTCAACTTCAGCCCTTGTTATTGGTCTATTCAAGGTTTTAACTTCTTCCTGGTTTAGGCTTGGGAGGGTGCAAGTGTCCAGGAATTTTTCCATTTCTTCCAGGTTTACTGGTTTATGTGCGTTGAGTTGAGTTGTTTTTAGTAATCTCTGATGGTAGTTAGTATTTCCATGGAATCAGTGGTGATATCCCCTTTATCGTTTTTTATTGCACCTATTTGATTCTTCTGCCTTTTCTTTTTTATTAATCTGGCTAGTGGTTTGTCTGTTTTGCTGATCTTTTCAAAAAACAAGCTCCTGGATTTGAAGGGTTTTTGTTTCTCTGTCTCCTTCAGTTCTGCTCTGATCTTAGTTATTTCCTGTCTTCTGCTGGCTTTTGAGTTTTTTTTAATCTCACTCCTCTAGCTCTTTCAATTTTGATGATAGGGTGTTGATTTTAGATCCTTCCTTGCTTTTCATGTGGGCATTTATTGCTATAAATTTCCGTCTAGACACTGCTTTAAATATGTCCCAGAGATTCTGGTATGTTGTGTCTTCATTCTTGTTGGTTTCAAATAACATCTTTATTTTTGCTCATTTCATTGTTTATCCAGTAGACATTCAGGAGGCTGTTGTTCAGTTTCCATGAAGCTGTGCGGTTCTGAGTTAGTTTCTTAATTCTGAGTTCTAATTTGATTGCCTTGTGATCTGAGAGACTGTTATGATTTCTGTTCGTTTGCATTTGCTGAGGAGTGATTTACTTCCAATTATGTGGTCAATTTTAGAGTAGGTGCAATGCATGCTGAGAAGAATGTATATTCTGTGGATTTGGGGTGGAGATATCTGTAGATGTCTATTAGGTCCTCTTGGTCCAGATCTGAGTTCAAGTCCTGGATATCCTTGTTAATTTCCTGTGTCTTTGATCTGTCTAATATTGACAGTGGAGTGTTAAAGTCTCCCACTATTATTGTGTGGGAGTCTTAAGTCTCTTTGTAGGTCATTGAGAACTTGCTTTATGTACCTGGGTGCACCTGTATTGGGGTGCATTTATATTTAGGATTGTTAGCTCTTCTTGATGCATTGATCCTTTTACCATTATGTAATGCCCTTCTTTGTCTCTTTTGATCTTTGTTGGTTTAAAGTCTATTTCACCAGAGACTAGGTTTACAACTCTTGCTTTTTTTTGCTCTCTGTTTGCTTGATCAATCTTCCTCCATCCCTTTATTTTGAGCCTATGTATGTCCTTGCATGTGAGATGGGTTTCCTGGATACAGCACACTGATGGATTTTGACTTATTATCCAATTTGCCAGTCCATGTCTTTTGATTGGGGCATTTAGCCCATTTACATTTAAGATTAATATTGTTATGTATGAATTTGATCCTGCCATTTTGATGCTAGCTGGTTGTTTTGCCCATTAGTTGATGCATTTTTTTCATTGTGTCGATACTCTTTACCATTTGGTACGTTTTTGGATTGGCTGGTACTGGTTGTTCCTTTCCTTGTTTAGTACTTCTTTCAGGAGCTCTTGTAAGGCAGGCCTGGTGGTGACAAAATCTCTCAGCAATTGCTTGTTCATTAAGGATTTTCTTTATCGTTTGCTTAGGAAGCTTAGTTTGGCTGGATATGAAATTATAGGTTGAAAGTTCTTTTCTTTAAGGATGTTGAATATTGGCCCCCACTCTCTTCTGGCTTGTAGGTTTTCTGTGGAGAGATCTGCTGTGAATCTGTTGGGCTTCCCTTTGTGGGTAACCCAACCCTTCTCTCTGGCTGCTCTTAGCATTTTTTCCTTCATTTCAACCCTGGTGAATCTGACAATTATGTGCCTTGGGGTTGCTCTTCTTGAGGAATATCTTTGTGGTGGTCTCTGTCTTTCCTAGACTTGAATGGTGGCCTGCCTTGCTAGGTTGCGGAAGTTCTCCTGGATAATATCCTGAAGAGTGTTTTCTAGCTTTGAATCATTCTCTCTGTCACATTTAGGTATACCTATCAAACGTAGATTAGGTCTTTTCACATAATCCCATATTTCTTGGAGGCTTTGTTCATTTTTTTTCACTCCTTTTTCTCTATTCTTTCCTTCTCATTTTATTTCATTGATTTGATCTTCAATCTCTGATATTCTGTCTTCTGCTTGTTGATTCAGCTATTGAAACTTGTGTATGCTTTGTGAAGTTCCTGTGCTGTGTTTTTCAGCTACATCAAGTCATTTATATTATTTTCTAAGCTGTTTATTCTAGTTATAATCTCATCTAACCTTTTTCTAGGTTCTTAGTTTCTTTGCATTGGGTTAGAACATGTTCTTTTAGCTCAGAGAAGTTTGTTATTACCCACCTTCTGAAGCCTTTTCTGTCAATTCATCAGATTCACTCTCCATCCATCTTTTATCCCTAGCTCTGAGAAGTTGTGATCCTTTGGAAGAGGAGAGGCATTCTGGTTTTTAGTGTTTTCATCCTTTTTGTGCTGGTTTCTTCCCATCTTAGTGGCTTTATCTACCTGTGGTCTTTGTAGTTGGTGACTTTCGGATGGGTTCTCTGAGTGGATATCCTTTTTGTTGATGATGAAGTTCTTTCTGTTTCTTAGTTTTCCTTCCTACAGTTAGGCCCCTCTTCTGCAGGACTGCTGGAGGTCCACTCCAAACCCTACTTGCCTGGGGATCACCTGCAGGGACTGCAAAACAGTAAGGGTTGCTGCCAGTTTCTTCTGTTATCTTCGTCCCAGAAGGGTACTGGCCAGATGTCGGCCTGAGCTCTCCTTTATGAGGTGTCTCTTTGAGTATCCTGGAGTCTGGGAACTGCTTGAGGAGACAGTCTGTCCCTTATAGGAGCTCAGGTGCTATGCTGGGAGCTCTGCTGTTCTGTGCAGAGTTGCTGGACAGGTACTTTTAAGTCTGCTGCAGTGGAACTCATAACTGCCTCTTTTCCCAGGTGCTCTATCCTAGGAAGGTCAGCTTTATTCATAAGTTCCTGTCATGCTGCTGCCTTTTTTCATAGATGCCCTGCCCCACATGGAGTAGTCTAGTCACAGTCTGCCAGTAGAGGTGTTGCTGAGCTACTGCAGGCTCTGCCCAGCTGTTGTGTGAACTGCCTTGGTAGTGGTAAACTGCCTCGGTAGTGGTGGACTGCCTCAGTGGTGGTGGTTGCCCTTACCCCCACTGAGCTGGACTGTCCTGGGTCCAGCTGCGTTTGCTGCAGAACTCTCAATCCAGAGCATTTCAGATTGCTTGTTTTGTGGGGGTGGTACCCCCTGTGCCAGATCACCTGGCTCCCTCTCTCTGCCCCTTCTCTTTTGAGTTGAATGGGCATCTCTGTCACCCAGGCGTTCCAGGTACCAGATGAAATGGCTGCCCAGATTTGTGTGAGTTTCTGTGTGCCAACCCGGCACCGGCTGAAACTGCTGTGCTGAAAACACCTGGTGGTTTTCGGCCTAGGAATCTCTCAGTCTGTGGGCAGTGAAAATTTGTTTGGAAATGCGGTGGGCACTTACGCTCTGTGTTGTTCTAGCTGGGAACTGCACTCCGGAGCTGTTCCTATTTGGCCATTTTGGATCCTTCCCCACTTATGTTTAAATCTTTAATCCAGTTTGAGTTGATTTTTGTTTATGGAGTGAAGTACCAGTTCATTTTTGTGTTTCTTCATATGGATATGAAGTTGTCCCCAAACTATTTATTGAAGTGATGTTCCCTTCTTGATTGTGTATTCTTGGCACTTTTGTTGAAGATTAGCTGACCACACATTTGTGAATTTGGGGTTCTCTAATCTGTTCCATTTATCTTTATGTGGGTTTTTATGCCAGTAGTATGCTGTTTTAATTAGTACAGCTTTGCCGTGTATTTTGAAATTTGGTAGTGTGATGCTTCCAGCTTTGTTCTTTTTGCTCAAGATTGCTTTAGTGATTTTTGGTCTTTTGTGGTTCTTTATGAATTTTAGGATTTTTTCTACTGTTATGAAAGTTGTCATTGGAATATTAATAGGTATTGCATTGAATCTGTAGATTGCTTTGGGTAGTACGGTTATTTTACTATTAATACCTCTAATCAATGGGCATGGGATATCTTTCCATTTATTTATGTCTTTAGTTTTTTAATGAATGTTTTGTAGGTTTCCTTGTACAGATCTTTATTTTTCATGGTTAAATTTATTTCTATTTTATTTATGTATATATTTTTGATGTCATTTTAGATGGGATTTATTTCAGATTTCTTTTTTAGATAGCTTGTTGTAGTGTATAGAAATGCTACTGATTTTCATATGTTGATTTTGTGTTGTGCAACTTTACTGAATTTATTTGTTCTAACAAATAAAATTTACTGAATTTATTTGTTTGGTCGACTCTTTAGGGTTTTTTTATATAAAAGACAATGCCATCTGCAAACAAAGACAGTTTTACTTCTTCCTTTCCAATTCGGATGTATTTTATTTTCTTTTTATTGCCTAACTTCTCTGGCTAGAACTTGTAGTACTATGTTGAGTAGAAGTGGTAGGAGTGGACATCCTTGTCTTATTCCTGATCTTAGAGGAAAAGCTTTCAGTGTTTCATTGTTCAGTATGATGTTAGTTGTAGGCTTGTGATGTATGGCCTTTATTCTGAGGTTCATTCATTCATTCATTCATTCTTTCTCTTTTCTTTTTTTTTTTTTGGAGACAGAGTCTTACTCTGTCACCCAGGCTGGTGTTCAGTGGCATGATTTTGGCTCACTGCAACCTCTGCCTCCTGGTTCAAGCTATTCTCCTGACTCAGCCTCCTGAGTAGCTAAGATTACAGGTACGTGCTACCCCACCCAGCTAATTTTTATAGTTTTAGTAGAGATGGGGTTTCGCCATGTTGGCCAGGCTGGTTTTGAACTCCTGACCTCAGTTGATCCACCTGCCTCAGCCTTCCAAAATGCTGGGATTACAGGCGTGAGCCACCACGCCTGGCAGAACAATGTTGAGAGTTTCTAGCATGAAAGAATGTTGAAATTTGTCAAATTCTTTTTCCTCATTTCTTAAAATAATCATCGTTTTGTTATCTTTATATTTTTTGTTTGCTAATGTTGTGTAGCATATTTATTTATTTGAATATGTTAAACCATCCTTGCATTCCCAGAATAAATCCCACCTGGTCATCAGGAAATATCCTTTCAATGTGCTTCTGAATTCAGTTTGCTAGTTTTTGTTGAAAATTTTAGCATGTTTGTTCATAAAGGATATTGGCCTGTAATTTTCTTGTGTCCTTGTCTGGCTTTGGTTTCAGGGTAATGCTGGCCTTGTAAAATAAGTTTGGAGATATTCCTTTCTCTTGAAGTGTTGGGAAGAGTTTGGGAGGATTCATTTGTTCTTTAAATGTTTGGTAAAATTCAGCTGTGACGTTATCAGGTCCTGAGCTTTTCTTTGATGGGAGACTTTTTAAAGTTACTAATTCAATCTCCTTGCTTATTATTGATCTTTTCAGAGTTTTTATTTCTTCATGATTCAGTCTTGATTGTATGTTTCTAGGAATTAATTTTTCTAGGTTACTCAATTTGTTGGTGCATGATTGTTCATAGCAGTCTCTTATAAAACTTTGTATTTCTGTGGTATCAACTATAATGTCTCCTCTTTCATTTCTGATTTTGATTCCTCTTTCTTTTTTTCTTAGTCTACCTGGTGTGTTAATTTTGTTTATCTTTTCAAAAAACCAACTCTTAGTTTTATTTGTTGTTTTTTTTCTCATTAATAGTATTTTGTCAGTATTTCATTCATTTTTGCTCTGATCTTTTCTATTCCCATTCTTCTACTAACTTTAGACTTAGTTTGTTTCTCTTTTTCTAAGTCTCAATGTATAATATTAGGCTGTTTATTTGAGATTTTTTAAAAATGTAGGCATTTATTGGAATAGACTTGCTTGCTATAAACTTCTCTCTTAGAACTGCTTTTTCTGTGTTGCATACATTTTGTTATGTTGTGTTTCCATTTTTATTGCCTCAAGATACAGTTGTTTCTTGGTATACATTGGGGATTGGTTCCAGGACCCCCACATATAGCCAAATCTCAAGACTTGACCTATACTCAAGTCTTGCCATTGGTCCTGCAGAACCCACGTATAAGGAAAAGTTGGCCCTCTGTATATGTGGGTCATGAATACTGTATTTTCAATCTGTGTTTGGTTGAAAAAGATCTGCATATATGTCTACCTGTGCAATTCAAATCTGTGTATCTTAAGGGTCAGCTGTATTTTAAATACTTCTTTTTATTGTTATTGACCTAGTGGTTGTTAAGGAGCATGTTGTTTAATTTTCATGTATTTGTGAATTTTCTAAAATTCCTTCAGTTATTGATTAATTTTTGAGTCCTATCCATTGTACTTGGAAAATATACTTGATGTCAGTCTTTTAAAATTTGTTAAGGCTTGTTTTGCAGCTTAACATGGTATCTATCCTGGAGAATGTTCTGTGTGTATTTGAGAGGAATGTGTATTCTGCTTTTGTTGAATGGATTATATCTGTTAGATCTATTTTGTTTGAAGTCTAGTTTGAGTTACTAATTTGTTGTCTGGATGATCTATCTATTGTTGAAAGTGAAGTATTGAAGTTTCCTAGTAGTATTGGGTTGCCACTTAGCTCTCCCTCCAGAGAGCTAAATTAATTAATATTTGTTTTATATATTTAGGTACTCTAAATTGGCTGCATATATATTTACAGTTGTTATATGTTTCTGATGAATTGACCCCTTTACCATTAATGCCCCTTTTCATCTCTGTTTTTACTGTTTTTGATGTTACATCATTTTGTCTGATGTAAATATTGCTATCCTTGTTCTCTTGGTTTCCATTTGCATCAATATTTACTCATATTTAAAGGAATTACTGATAGGGAAAGACTTACTATTGCTATTTTGTTTTTGCCCCTTCTTCCCTTGCTGCCTTCTTTTGATTACTTTTTAATTAAAAATCAATTATGGATACATAATAGTTGTACCTATCATATGGGGTACACGTGATATTTTGAAACAAGCAGGGCTGGGCACGGTGGCTCACGCCTGTAATCCCAGCAATTTGGGAGGCCAAGGCGGGTGGATCACGAGGTCAATAGATTGAGACCATCCTGGTCAACATGGTGAAACCCTGTCTCTACTAAAAATACAAAAATAAATTAGCTGGGCATGGTGGCGTGTGCCCATAATCCCAGCTACTCAGGAGGCTGAGGCAGGAGAATTGCCTGAACCCAGGAGGCGGAGGTTGCAGTGAGCCGACGTCGCGCCATTGCACTCCAGCCTGGGTAACAAGAGCGAAACTCCATCTCAAAAAAAGAAACAAGCATACAATGTGTAATGATAAAATCAGGGTAATTGGGATAGTCATCACCTCAAGGATTTATCATTTCTATGTTAGGAACATTCCAACTATCCTCTTTTAGCTATTTTGAAATATATAATAAATTATTATTTTTTATTATATATTTCAAAATAGCTAAAAGAGGATAGTTGGAATGTTTTTGATTCTCATTTTCCTTTGTGCATATTCTATAGCATATTCTCATTTTCCTTTGTGCATATTCTATAGCACACATATTGTGACATTTTTGTAATTACATAAAATAGTTTTTAAAAGTTATAGAAATCTATTTTAAACTGATAACTTCAATCACAAAAACTCTACCCCTTCATAGGTCTTCCTCTTCTACTTCATGTAATTGATGACACAAAATTGCTTCTTTTTCTATTGCATATCATTAACACAGATTCATTACTTTTTATGCTGTGCTTTTAACATTCTAACAAGATTTAAAAGTGATTTTCACACTCATAGTACTACAGGATTCTCTATTTGTCTGTACACTTATCTTTATTATTGAGTTTTATATTTTCATATGGTTTTGTGTTGCTATTTATTTTCCTTTCTCTTCACCTTTTTTGCTTCTCTGCTGTCCACTAATACTTTCTTTTACCTCATCATGTTTGTTGTCGAATACTTCTAGTGAATCTTTCAATTTAGCCTTACAGTTTTCAGCTCCAGAATTGCTGTTTGGGTTCTTCTTTATAGTCTTTTCTCTTTGTTGATATTCTCATTTTGTTCATATATCATTTTCCTGATTTCTTTTAGTTGTCTCTTTGCATTCTCTTTTAATTTTTTATGGTAATTTTTGAATTCTTCAGTAATTTGTATATATCTGTTTCCTTAGGGTCAGTTTCTGGAGATTTAGTTTAAATGTGCCATGTTTCTATTTCCTTGTATTATTTGTCATTTATTGTTGGGATTTTGGCATTTGAAGAATTAGCTGTCTTTCCCAGATTTTGCAGTCTTCTTTTATACAAGGACATATGCTACTCAGCCTGGCTAGAAATTCTGGAAGGCGCTCATATCTTTTCTGGGGATGTGTCCTCTGTATCTATGAGGTTTTTCGTGCAATCTCCTAATTGGGGAGGTTTGGCTAGTTTCTACTCAATAGCACCCTCAGGTGTCTGTCTGTGATACTGTGGTCTCTCTGACATTTTTTTCACATTTTTGTTTTTTGTTTTTTTTTTTCTAGTCAGTCTGCGCTTATCCTTTTTTATTTTTTTGACGCGGACTCTCACTCTGTCACCCAGGCTGGAATGAAGTGGCGCAATCTCACCTCACTGCAACTTCTGTCTCCCAGGTTCAAGTGATCCTGCCTGAGCCTCCTGAATAGCTGGGACTATAGGCGCATACCACCATGCCCGGCTAATTTTTCTATTTTGTAGTAAACAGGGTTTTACCATATTGGCCAGGCTGGTCTCGAACTCCTGACCTTGTGATCCATCTGCCTCAGCCTCCCAAAGTGCTGGAATTACAGGCATGAGCCACTGCACCTGGGTGGTCTCTATGACATTTTAACCATTTTTAAGAATACACTTAAGTGACATTAATATTAATTACATTCTCAGCGTTATGCTACCATCACCCCATTTTCTAGTATTTTTTCATTACCCCAGACAGAAACTTTGTACCCATGAAGTATTACCATTTCCCCTAACCATAGCCCCTGGCAACTACTGTTCCAGTTTGTATCTCTTGCAATTTGCCTATTCTGATTATCCCATATAAGCAGAATCATATAA
This sequence comes from Callithrix jacchus, assembly GCF_049354715.1. Taxonomy (NCBI): domain Eukaryota; kingdom Metazoa; phylum Chordata; class Mammalia; order Primates; family Cebidae; genus Callithrix; species Callithrix jacchus. The sequence continues at coordinate 39,950,638 of NC_133514.1, forward strand.
CAGTTGTTCTTCTGTGCCTATTTGTTCTTTTTTGCCTGGCTGTATCTGTTAATAGAGATACTTCTTCCTTTCCTGTTTAGGCGCCTTTTATTTCTTTTTTAGTTGCTCTGACTAGATCTTAAATAGATCTTCTAGTACTACGTTGCATAGCAATTGTAAAAGCAGATATTCTTTCCTTATGCCTAATTTTAAGAGAAATGCTTTCAGTTTCAATGAAAGAATATTTAAAATTTCCTCATGTTCTAGATGTCATCTTTCATATTGATTATTAGAAGTCTTTAAAGCAGTCCCTGATAACTGTTTTTAGATTTTCAGCTTTTGGTAGTCAGAGTACTTATACACAACCTTGGGAAAGACAGTTTCTCATGTGAAATTTATTTTTTCTGATATTAATACAGCAATAATTTTTCTTTTTGGTTAATATTTACATCATATCTTTTTACATGCAACTGTGTTCTTATGTTTACTCTTGTAAATAAAAATTCTAGAATTTTAATTTTTGAAAACTATTTGTCTTTTTACTGGAGACTGTAATTCATTTAGCTTGGTGATCATTATTAATAGTTTATTATTTTGTGATTTCATTATTTTTCTTTTTCTTTTTTTTTTTCCCCCTCATACCCAACTCCTCTTATATTCTTTTGGGTTGATTTGGTTCTCCTGCCACATTTCACTTTCCTCCTGGGCTAGCGTTTAGTCTTATTGGGAAGTTAACCCAGATATATAGATAAGATCTTTTTAAAGAGATAATTCTAAAATTTTTTAAATGCATATGTAATGCCTAAATTAATATATTTATTACTTTTCTTCTAAATAATATAAAGACTTTAGAATGCTTTAATTCTGATCACTTCCTCCCAATTAGTAGGCTGTTTAGTATTTTAATTCTTTTTTTAAAGTTCTACAATATAGATGTAACTATTGAATTATGAAATGTTTGTTTAGGTTTGTGATGTCATGCACCAATTAAATGAGTTGTTAAGAGGATAGACTGTGAGCCAAACTGCCCAGGTTGAGTACTGCCTTTGTTACTTCGTAAGCTGTGACTTTAGGCAAGGTTCTCAAACTCTATGTACTTGTTTCCTCATCTGTAAAATAAAAAAAATAATAGTACTAATTACAATTGACTTCTGTGAAAAGCAGAGGGATTAGTATGTGTGGAGCACTGAGAATTGCATCTGGTACAAGTGAAATGCTCTGTGAGCTTTAGCTATTTCCCCTGAGTTCATTGTCTACTTTCCTGCTTTATTGAATCTCAGCTTATCCTTCTGGCATATCTTTTAGAAGTCCCCTTAGTGAAGGTATTTTGGTAGTAAATTCTGTCAGTTTTTGTCTTTTCAGAATGTTTTTGGCTGACAGCTTTTTTTTTCCTAGTAAAAGCTTTAAAAAGACTACATTTTAACTTCCTTTGTTGCAATTTAAAAATTGTTACTCCAATTGCTGCTGTAGATAATGTCTTTTCCATGTGGCTTTTTCTTCTATATCTTTAGACTAGTTGGTGTAGATGTGGACTTAAAAAAAAAAACTCCTTTGCCAATAAGTAGAATTCCTGAACCTGATTTATATTTTTCAATTCTGGCAAATTATTAGCAATTATTTCTTTAAATATTGCCTCTGTCTCATTATCTGATTAACTCTTTCATGCATCCTGCATGTTAGACTTTTTACTATCTCTCTGTTTCTTAACCTCTCTTTGATATATCCAGTTATTCTTGCGTATTCCATTCTGATCATATTGGATCTACCTTCCATTCACTAAGTCTACTAAATGGCAAATCTGATATTTAACTGACTTGTTGAATATCTAATATAACTAGTTTTATAGTATATTTCATTTCTGTAGTTCTACTTAGTTCTATTTCAAATCTGCCTGGTTATTTGTGATTTTTTTGTTACAGTTTTATTATATATTTTAAAGCTTTTATTTCTTAAAGCATATTCAAGCACCTATTTTATGTGCTCTATCTGGTCATTTTAGTATGTACGCCCTTGGTGGGTTCTCAGGTTTGTTATTTCTGCTGACTCTTGTGGTGGCTCATTTCTCAGTGCACTTGTGATATTGACTGTAAACTCACGTTCTTTGCAACTTTATATTGGAAATAAATATATTTGGGTCCTGAATTATAGTGAGTTCCTTCTGAGAGTATTTATTTTTCTTTGCCAGATGCTTGGGGGCATGGTCAATCTTTGATGTCTTTAAATGGAAATTTTTGTTGAATTTTTTTCTTTCTTTCTTTTTTTTTGGCCACACAAATGTTATGAACTCTGCCCCCATACTGTTATGAAGATGGGTGTATGCTGAGAATTTCTTTGTGGAGACTTTTTTTTCGTTCCCCGTCTATCAGCACCAAGGCAGTATCACCACTTAGCTTCTCCGGGGCAGGTATTTGTTTTTCTGGTTAACCCATGGGATATCACCCTTCATATGTCTAGGCTTCATATAGGTCCTTGTATTCATCATTCCATCCGGCTCAGGCCCCAGGTTTTGCCTCCTTTATCTATGTGTTGTTGAAAACACAGACTGCCACCTGCCAAGGATAGGAAGATGTTCACAGGACAAAGGCAACTCCATAGTTTGGACTCTTTCATACCTTCTTGGTTTTTTTTTGGCCTGTAAGATGTTTCTTACTTCCCACCAACTCAGCCAAGTATTTAAAAATACCTTTTAAATACTTTAGCCAGCATTTTAAATGCACTATACTTGGAATTTTCTCTGGACATTTGGTCCACTCTTTGCAAGAAATGAACATGTACTTCATTCTTTTTAGTAACTGCATACTGCTCCATCTTATAAATTTACCAGAAATTTAAAAATAGGTTGTTTCCAGCCTCATTCCATTAAAAAATGTGGCATCAAGCATCCTTGTAAATAGGTCTTTGCCTACATTTAAAAGTATATATCAGATAAATGCCAAACAAGGTTAAACATTTTTTAAATTGATTTTATTTTTAACTGGCAAATCATAGTTGTATACATTTATGGGTTCAGCGTGATGTTTTGATTTATGTAAATAATGTAGAAATGATTAAATCAAGCGAATTAACATATGCAGCACCTTGCTTGCTTATAAATCTTTAGCTTGTTTTCATTATTTTTAATTGACAAATAATAATTCTGTATCTATTGGGGTACAGTGTGATTTTTTTTTTTTTTGAGATGGATTCTCGCTCTGTCATCCAGACTGGAGTGCAGGGACGTGATCTCATCTCATGGCAATCGCTGCCTCCTGGATTCAAGCAGTTTCCCTGCCTCAGCCTCCCGAGTAGCTGGAATTTTGGTGTGCACCATCATACTTGGCTGATTTTTTTAGAGATGGAGTTTTGCCACGTTGGCCAGGCTGGTCTTGAACTCCTGACCTCAAGTGATCCACCGCTTCAGCCTCCCAAAGTGATGGGATTATAGATTGGCGTGAGCCACCGCATCTGGCCACAATGTGATGTTTTGGTCTATCTATACCTTGTTGTAAGATTCAGTCAAGCTAATTCCATACCCATCACCTTACCACATTGTCATTCCAAAAGTGGACTTGATCCCTTTAGAGTGCTGCTCCTATGGCTTGTGGAAAGAGATGGAGACATTTTGTTGCATTTTTTTCTCTATTTTCACAGTACATATAAATGATTCAATGGGGAAAAATTTGCAGATGATAGACCATCTGTTCTATGGTAGAGGCCAGAGGGTGTTCAAGGTCTTCTCCACCACTGTGCATTCTCTGCCCATCATAGAACTTTAGGAATTAACAGTAGATAGTAAAGAACATCTTGGTTAAGGTCACTTCACTAGTGATTCAGTAATTCCATCTGATCTTCCTAATGTCTTCTAATGTAATGTAACATATGAAAAATACTACTTTTACTTTCTTATTTGCGGCTGTTATACAGTTTCAGTTTGTTGTAAATGTCAACTACTTCATCAAGGAAGAATATCATGAATTTCAAAGTCAAGGATTCTAGATTAGTGGTATTTATAGTGTTAGATGCTGTATAGGTTTGGCAATACATTTTGGAAGATTTTATTTAAAATACATTGACATAAGAAATATGTTATCTTTTAATTAATACAGTTGATTTGAACCACATAGTACTTTGGTATTACTGAATTAAAAAAAATACCTTAAAAGAATTAAGTATTCCACATTCAATAGTAAAGATATGGCAAACAAAATGTTTTAAACTGTCAGCATTATAAATAAATAGAGGTTGAACACCCCTTATCTGAAAATCTAAAATGCTCCAAAACCCAAACTTTCTGAGCACCAACATGATGCCACAAATGGAAAATTCCACACCTGCCCTCACGTAACGAGTTGCAGTCAAAATGCACTGTTGAGCACTTATATGTGAATACATGTAAGAAAATGATTGCTTACCAGTAGCATATAAATTCAGAGACAGGAGTGATGGTGATGCCAAACAACCACAGATTGTCCATATGAGGGGCTGAGTGACACCTTTGCTTTCTGATGGCTCAGCATACACACACTGTTTTATGCACAAAATTATTTAAAATACTGTATAAAATTACCCTCAGGTTATATGTATAAGGCGTATGTGAAACATCAGTGAATTTTCTGTTTAGACTTGGGTCCCCTCCCCCAAAATATCTGATTATGTATGTGTGACTATTCTAAAATTGGAAAAAAATCTGAAATTTGAAACTCTTTTGGCTCTAAGCATTTCTGATAAGGGATATTCACCTGTAGTGTGTTTATTGATTTTAAATATTTGGATTTCTTTTATAGAAATCATAGTTATGAGCACATCATGTTAACAACTTTATTATTTTTTCTTTTTAGCCTATATATGCAAACAGATTTCCAGTACCAACCTATGCAGCCAAGCAACCTCAGCAGTTCCCATCAAGGTAAGAAGAAAATTTGCTTAGGTTTTTTTGACTGGAATAAAACCCAGGAGTTAATGTCTAATAATTTCCCCTATATTTTAATGTAATTTAGTACAAGGTATTTATTGTCAACAGTTTACAAGAACATGATATGCAGAAAGGTTTTAAAATAACTTTTATATAAATTTTGTCATATTGGTATAGGGTCAAAATGAAATGTTAAAGAAGCTTGAGCAAGACATAGATTCTGCTGCCACAGCTTTCATGTGCATACGATTCAGAAGCGAGGGCCTTTGAGATAACCAGCAGTAGGAAACCAGATCGGTTAGAACAGCCTTCCTGTCAAAGACAGCTAAAAAAGCTGGACAATATAAGAAAATAAGTGTTTGAAGGCACAGACAACTAAAGAAGTGAGGAATTGTGGGGGTAAGGTCAGGAGAGGAGGAAATCTAGAAATGTTTCCAGCTTTGGGGCCACTTTTCCTTTCTAGACGAGTTTACCTGTTCTGACAACAGCGAGGCTAGTAAGCTGAGGAGAACTTAAACTCACAGGGCAGAGGGGACAAAATTTGGAACCCTGCCAAAGAGGAGGCACTCTAGCAAACATCCCAGATTTGGTGCTGGGACCCAGAAGTAGAGTGAACGAGACCTTCAACTGATTTCTATAGTTTCTTGTTTTGCTCATGATCGAAAAAGCCAAGTGTCAAAGAAAATAAAATGTGACTAAAACCAAGAAACAATAGACCATAGAAACAGACTGAGAGGGTATTCAGTTAATAGTGATTAGACCTGGACTTTAACTATGATGTCATGGAATTAAAAGTCAAGATTGAGAATTTCAGAACAGAACTAAAAACTTAAAGATTATCAATGGAAATTCTAGAACTGAAAAACACAAGAACTGAAACCAAAGACTCAATCCATGGGCTTAAAATCACCTGGAAGGAAGATAATTTATTACTTCATTTCGTATTACATAAAATGCATGTGACCCTCCCACCCCACAAAGTCTTTTAAATTACAATTGCATTGCAACTCCAGGGACTGTCTTCATATGTAATCTTTTTTTTTGAGATGGAGTTTTGCTCTTGTGGCCCAGGTTGGAGTGCAGTGGCATGATCTTGGCTCACTGCAAATTCTGCCTCTTGGGTTCAAGCTATTCTCCTGCCTCAAGCCTCCCGAGTAGCTGGGATTACAGGCATGCACCACTTTGTCCGGCTAATTTTGTATTTTTAGTAGAGACAGGGTTTCTTCACATTGGTCAGGCTGGTCTCAAATTCCTGACCTCAGGTGATCCGCCCGCCTCGGCCTCCCAAAATGCTGAGATTACAGGAGTGAGCCACTGCACCCAGCCATAATCTTTATTATACAACAAGAATACATTGAAATCCAACTGAGGATCAGGGGAAGAATATATAAATTGTGAGGGAGACATTCACCAGGTAGCATTCTAGTGTGTTACTGGAGTAGAGGTGTATTAGAATTGGATGATGAGGCTAGGCGAGGGTGTCCACAGGTGGAAGTATGAAGCCTGAGATGGACAGGTATAGAAGTCTTAACACATTTAATTCTCAGAGTGGATCTCATGTTGAGGGAGCTCCCTTATGTTGAAGGAGCTGTAAACAGCTAGGTTTACACCTACCAGTAATTTGCTACCCTTAAATTCTAGCAGCACAAACAAGTGCTTGATCACTTAGTGTCCTCACTTGTCTTTTAGTTTATCTTTGCCATTTCTTGTGCTTTTATTTTTTGAAAAACAAAACATGTAAACTAGAACCTTCATATAAAATTGTTGATTGTGGAGTAGCATTATTTAAAATAGTTATTCCATTTTAGACTCTAATTAGAGCCCTTTAGCCACTGAATATCATCTTAATACTGATCTCAGAATGTAAAGTACTGTTTCCTATTATCAGAGGTGTTGAGGATAGTATTATGTTGAGCTTGTAATGAATCTGGCATTATTTCATCCAGTCTAAACACGTCATTAACTATCTTTTTTTCCTTCACAGGCCACCTCCACCACAACCGAAAGTATCATCTCAGGGAAACTTAATTCCTGCCCGTCCTGCTCCTGCACCTCCTTTATATAGTTCCCTCACTTGATTTTTTAATCTTCTTTTTGCAAATGTCTTCAGGGAACTGAGCTAATACTTTTTTTTTCTTGTTTTCTTGAAAAGCCTTTCTTCCTGTTGCAACTATGAATGAAAACAAAATATCACAAAACAGACTTTACTAACACAGATAAACAGAAACTGAGTGTGAGAATTGGGAAATACAAGGAAATGCAGTAAAGCCAGGGAATTTACAGTAACATTTCCTTTTCCATCATTAAAAAATTATTCAGCCATTGGTGAGGTTAATGCACTAATCATGGATTACGTTATTTTGAACATGTTATTGTGATGATTCTGAAATTAACTGTATTGGTGTAAGATTTGTCATTATGTGTATAAATGTTATTCTGAATTTTTGACCTTAGTTATCATTAATGTAGTTTCTGATTAAACGTGATAATCTAATACCTGTGAAAACTGACTAATCAGCTGCCAGTGATATGTAATGTTTTTCATTTTGCATGAATTAATAATCATCATACTCTAGAATCTTGTCTGTTATTCACTACATGAATAAGCAAATATTCTGTCTTCAAAAGAATGCACAAGAACCACAATTTAGATGTCATATTATTTTGAAAGTACAAAACATACTAAAAGAGTGTGTATTCATGCACAGTTATTCACTTCCATTTTTATGATCTTTCAACTATAGATAATTCTTAGATAAATTAATATTAGAATTTCTATTATGAATCATGTTAAAGCATGACATCCTTTCACAATAGCACTATTTTAAATAAATTATAAGCTTTAAGGTACGAAATATTTAATAGATCTAATCAAATATGTTGTTGATTCATGAGTATAATAAAGCAGGAGCAATTATAAAATCTTCAATCAATTGAACTGTTACAAAACCACTTGAAAATTTCATGAGCACTTTAAGTCTAAAATCTGAACTTTCAAAGCTTGCTATTAAATCATTTAGAATGTTTACATTTACTAAGGTGTGCTGGGTCATGTCTTTGTTGACACTAATATTTTCATAGAAATTAGGCTGGAGAAAGAAGGAAAAAAAGGTTTTCTTAAATACATACAAAAAAGTTACTGTGGTATCTATGAGTTATCATCTTAGCTGTGTTAAAAAATGAATTTGTACTATGGCAGAAATGGTATGGATAGTAAAATTTTAAGCACTAAAAATTTTTTCATAACCTTTCATAATAAAGTTTAATAGGTTTATTAACTGAATTTCATTAGTTTTTTAAAAGTGTTTTTGGGTTGTGTATATATACATATACAGATACAACATTTACAATAAATAAAATACTTGAAATTCTCTGTGTCTTCTAGTAGCTTCCTACTCAACTATTTATAATCTTATTAAAAAGTTGTAATTTTAGATAACAAGCCTAGTCAAACTTTTATAGATATTATCTCACTCATTTTTCAGACTTTTGCCAAAGTGTGCACAATGACTTTTTGTTATTAAAGAAAAACAGATTAGTTTTAAGAAGGCAAAAATTTCCGCTCTCTGAAAACAGCATGTTATATGATGTTATATGAACGATCAGGTGTAGATCAGGTGTACATACTAAACATTGTGAGCAATCTCAAATGAAGGCCCATCATTTCATTGTAAATCTCTGAATGAATATAAGACTCAAATGTTCGTCCCTTTCATGTAGCCTCAGTTTTTGCAATTGTAATGCTTATCACTGAAATTTTACAGTTGGTAATGTATTAACTATGTAACCTAACACTTTTCTTGGAATTAGATAGTTCCTTGGATCTTTGACTAGAAAGTTTTTAAAAAGAGTGTTGGATCTGGACTTCTTTTACTTCGATATATTTTAAAATATACTTTATGTGTTTTACTTTCTTGGTCATGGATGCCACTTCAAAATTTGAGAATAGTAAAGGACATCCTTTCTATCATCAAAAAGAATAAATAAGGATAAACTATATGCAAGTTTGACCTCTCTGTTTGACTCCAATGTGTCAAACTGACCTTGTTCAGAGTATTGCATTCTTCTATCAAGCCTGTGTCAGTAACCATAGAGTTAAGCACAATTTGATTTAATAAAATCTGATTTTCTAGACCTAAATCAGATTTTATTAAATTTCATGAATGTTTACCAAAACCCTACCATTTTTTTCAGGCCCTGTGATATCTAAGTTCTGGATAGGATATGTTTCCTGACTTAGACGTCATCCTCTGTTATGAAGAGAGCCATACACGCAAGTAAGAATAATACAAAATCAGTCCTATTAAAGATACAAACCGGGAAGATTGAGGAGTGAGAAAGAACAAAATATAAGAACCAGAAATTCATTCCGAATACTTATCACTAATTGATGAGTTGAAGCATTTACTGTATTGTTAGAAAGCTAGGTGAAATTAGCTGTGGCTCAGCAGCTGCCTAAAAGCAGTCTTAACTAGCATTGGCTGTTCCTATTGAGATAAAAGCTCAGTGTATTTTTTTGTTGCCATGTGTATGTGCGTGCACGCATGTGTATGCGTTTGTTTTTCTGAGATGAAGTTTTGCTTTTGTTACCCAGGCTGGAGTGGCACAATCTTGGCTCACTGCAACCTCCACTTCCTGGGTTCAAGCGATTCCCTGCCTCAGCCTCCCCAAGTAGCTGGGATTACAGGCACCTACCAACATGCCCAGCTAATTTTTGTATTTTTTAGTAGAGAATGGGGTTTCACCATGTTGACCAGGCTGGTTTTGAACTCCTGACCTCAGGTGATCCACCCACCTCGGCCTCGGTAAGTGCTAGGATTACAGGTGTGAGCCATTGCGCTGGGCCTGTTGCCTTGTTTTTGTTCATGCTATTAAGTTCAGGCATAGATTGCCCTGTTGAAATTGCATGCATCCATAAAATCACGTTGGTGATTCCTCAAAGACCTAGAGGCAGAAATAGCATTTGACCCAGCAGTCTTGTTACTGGGTATATACCCAAAGGAATATGAATTAGTCTGTTACAAAGACAGATGCACACACATGCTTACTGCAGCACTATTCACAATAGCAAAGACATGGAATCAACCTAAGCACCCATCGACAATAGACTGGATAAAGAAAATGTGATATATCTATACCATGGAATACTATGCAGCCATAAAATGGAACAAGATATGTATTTTCCTTTCCCTTGGGTAGATGTGTCCTTATGGTAGAATAATTCATATTATCTTGGGTATATACTCAGTAATGGGATTGGTGGGTCAAATGGGAGTGCTGTTTCAGGTTCCTTGAGAAATCACACTGCTTTTCATATCTCACTTTAAATGTGTTAATTCCCCAAGTGAGATTTTTCTCTGTTCCCATGAGGCCTTTTAGTTTATGTGTTGGCCTATTATGTAGTATGAGAAATGAATCCATTGTTTGGGATTTGAAAAGAATGAAATGCTGGGCCAGGTGTGGTGGCTCAAGCCTGTAATCCCAGCACTTTGGGAGGCCGAGGCGGGTGGATCACGAGGTCAAGAGATCGAGACCATCCTGGTCAACATGGTGAAACCCTGTCTCTACTAAAAAAAAATACGAAAATTAGCTGGGCATGGTGGCACGTGCCTGTAATCCCAGCTACTCAGGAGGCTGAGGCAGGAGAATTGCCTGAACCCAGGAGGTGGAGGTTGCGGTGAGCTGAGATCGCGCCATTGCACTCCAGCCTGGGTAACAAAAGGGAAACAAGAATGAAATGCTAATGTATATAGATGGAGACCTGGGATGGGGCTGGGAAGGAGGAGGCATTGCAGTTCCAGGGAATAAAGCAGTGTTTAGGAAAGTTACCCAAAGTCAGAGCTGCCAAAGCACTGGCGATAGGAGAAATTAGGTGGCAGGTTCTGGTCTGAGTTCAGAAAAATTTACTATGCTGAGACATTTGGCTAGAATTTTCTACTGGGATGTAAGTACTGTAATTGTGGGCAAGAATCTTCTTTCACTCATGAAATGAGTACTTACTGCGCTGAGAAGTTTCTGAACAATAGAAAGACATCACATGAGTTTTAGCCAACGGCCTGCGGAGAACGAGGATGGGGGGAAAAGCCTGGTTATGAAGTTTATTTGCGTAGCGTTAGTGGGAAAAAAAATGCAGCTGGCGCTCTTCAAAATTAGGAAGAGCTGACGTTTCATATTGAAAAACGACTCACTTTTCCATTCTTTGGGATATTCACACATGTGGCTAAATAGATTTGAAAAAAATATTAGAAACAGCTTTGGTAAATATGAATATATATTTGGGTGTGTATATAGATTTTAATTCGGAAAGTATCACATACTCGCTTTCGCAAGGACCTACGAAGCCCAGCAGGGTGGCAGATGCCTGAAATCCTAGCTACTTAGGAAGTTGATGAGGGTGAATCCAGCAGTTCGAGACCAGCCTGGGCAACATAGTGAGCACCTCCCCCGCCTCAAAAACAAAAAGCACCCGGGAAATGTCTGGGGCAGAAGAGCACACGCTGTCAGTTCTTGAGGTCCATCAACGCAAAGCGAAAAATTAGTGGAAGACGACGAGCGCGAGCGCGATCGCGACCGAGGGCGCTGGGTGGTCAGATGGCTCCAGCAACCACGCGTCTGGGGCGCGCTGCGAAGGAAGCGGGATTTTTTAGTCTCGGCGCTAAACACGGAGTGTTCTGGGCGCTAAACACAGAGAGCACCCGGGTTCCCGGGCCTCCCGAGAACGCTGCTCCATGAACGCGCTGTGAACGGCCCCCGGCGTCCGCGCGTCCCCGCGTCTCCGGTAACTCCCGGTAACTCCCCGTAACTTCCGGCATCCCAACGGCCTCCAGTTGGTAGTCCCGAAGCTGCACCATGTTCCGCCTCTGGTTGCTGCTGGCAGTGCTTTGCTGCCTCCTGGCGTCAAGACCCGGTGAGCCAGCCTAGACCCTGACACTGGTCCCGGTGCTCACACTGCGGCCCAACTCCCTGTAAAGCCCCCGGGACCCTCCCTGCCTGGGTCCCTTTGGCCCTGTTATCCTGGCAACCGGGCCTTTTCCAGGAGAGTGGGCGCCCCGTCCGGAAGGCGAAGACTCAGGGCCCTGCGCCAGGGCTCGCGCCTGTAATCCCGGGGCTTTGGGAGATCGAGGAGAGCAGGCAGTTTGACCTTGGAGTTGGACACTGGCTTGGGCAACACAGCGAGACCCCATCTCTACAAAAAAGTTTTAAAAAATGCTTCGAGGTGGTGGCGCGCACCTGTGATCCCAGCTACCTGGGAGGCTGAGGGAGGAGGACCACGTGAGTCTGGGAGGTGGAGACTGAAGTGAGCCGAGATTGCACCCATTGGGCTCCAGCCTGGGCAAGAGAGATCCTAATTATTTAAAAATTAAAAAAAAAATTGTGACTGAGTCCCTGCTGTCGCCCGGGCTGGAGTGCAGTGGGCCACAGAGGGAGACTCCAGCTCATAGTTCTCCAGAACTATGAGGAAAATAACTTTCTGTTGTTTAAGCAATGCAGTCTATGCTATTGTGTTATGGCAGTAGGATCTGACTAATGTGTTAATTAACAGCAAAATGATTGAAAAACTATAAAAGTTCATTAGTAAGAGAACTGCTAAATAAACTGTAGTTACCTCCAAACAATGCAAATGGACCACTGTGGAGAGGCAGGAAGTGACACGATTCCCGCTGACAAGGATCAGAATAGTATGTAAAAAGAGAAGGAAAATAAGGGCATATCCAGACATTTTACTTGCATGTACACCTCCCCTGTGATACTGTACGTTTTTGACAACTCTTCCTACTCTCCTTCCTATCCTGCTATAATTCAGCTGCCTTCTCCCTGTGTACTCACAGGACCTTTTCTTTTTCTTTTTTTTTTGAGACGGAGTTTCACTCTTGTTACCCAGGCTGGAGTGCAATGGCGCGATCTCGGCTCACCGCAACCTCCGCCTCCTGGGTTCAGGCAATTCTCCTGCCTTAGCCTCCTGAGTAGCTGGGATTACAGGCACGCGCCACCATGCCCAGCTAATTTTTTGTATTTTTTTAGTAGAGACAGGGTTTCACCATGTTGACCAGGATGGTCTTGATCTACTGGTCGTGATCCACCCGCCTCGGCCTCCCAAAGTGCTGGGATTACAGGCTTGAGCCACTGCGCCTGGCCTCACAGGACCTTTTCTTTGTGTACAGGGAAAGAGACAGCAGGAACAAATTCTCTGATGTCCCATAAGGGCATGAATCCCATCCTGAGGATCCCACTGTATGCTTTCATCTAACCTTGATTACCTCCCAAAGGCGGTAACCAAATACTGTCATACTGGGGCTTAGGGAGCCAACACAGAATTTTGTGGGATACATTCAGTTCCTAACACATACAAAATTTGAATGCAGTGGTTCTCAAAGTTTTTGGGTTCAGAACTCCTTTATACATGAACAATTATTGAGATTCTAAGAGCTTTTATGTGGATTTATATCAATGTTTAACATATTAGAAATTAAAATAGAAATGTAAGAATGTGTGTTTTATTCATTAAAAGTAATGGCCATGTGCGATGACTCGCACCTGTAATCCCAGCACTTTGGGAGGCTGATGTGGGTGGATCAACTGAGGTCAGGAGTTCAAGATCAGCTGGCCAACATGATGAAACCCCATCTCTACTAAAAATACAAAAAAATTAGCCAGGTGTGGTAGTGCACGCCTGTAATCCCAGCTACTCAGGAGGCTGAGGTAGGAGAATTGCTTAAACCCAGAAGGTGGAGGCTGCAGTGAACTGAGGTTGTGCCATTGGACTCCAGCGGGGTGACAGAGGGAGACTGTGTCTCAAAGAGAAAAAAAGTAATATGCCTTTTATATGTTAACGTAAGTATCACATTTTTAAAATAAAAATATATTTTCCAAACAAAAAATATGAGAAGAGCAACATTTTTGTGAATCTCTTTAATGTCTCCTTTAATAGAAGACAGCTACTTCTAATTTCTGGTTCTGCAATCTCTTGCTATATATTTCATGTGAAGTATCTGAAGAAAATCTAGCCTATGTAGTTGGAAAAGGACAAGAAAGAAATAATTTTACCTTTTTTTTCAGATAATTAAAGGTATTCCTTGTATATTACCTAAAACTTGACCAATGGTAAAGTTTAGTTGCAATGTAGAACATATCAATGAACTTTTCTTAACATGCTGTATTAAAATTCATTATCTATCTTGAACTCTGGTATGTTATCCATGTATTTTTAAATGTATTATTTTTTATTTTAAATTGTTGTAAAATACACATAAAATTTACCATCTAACCATTTAAAAAATATTAATAGGGCCTGGCACAGTGGCTCACGATCCCGGCACTTTGGGAGGCTGAGGTGGGTGAATCACCTGAGGTTAGGAGTTTGAGACCAGCCTGGCCAACGTGGTGAAAACCTGTCTCTACTAAAAATACAAAAATTACAGATGTGGTGGCATGTGCCTGTAATCCACTCAGGAAGCTGAGGCTGGAGAATCGCTTGAACCCAGGAGGCAGAGGTTACAGTGAGCCAAGATGGCACCATCGCACTCCAGCCTGGGTGACAAGAGCAAAACTCCATCTTAAAAAATAAAATAAAATAAAAAATAAAGAATATTAATGAACTTTATTTTTTAGAGCACTTTTAGGTTCATAACAAAATTGAGTTGAAAGAGTTTCCATATAGTCCCTGTTCCCAAATATATACAACCTTTTCTACTATCAACATCTGGCACCATGACATACACTTGTTGCAGTTGATGAGCCTACACTGACACATTGCTATCATTCAAAGTCCACAGTTTGCATTAGGGTTCATTCTCCATGTTGTAGATTCTATGGTTTTGAAAAATGTACAATGACATGCATCTACCACTGCCCTAAAAATCCTGTGTGTTCTGCTTATTTATCCCTCCCTCCCCATTGCCCCTGGCAATGATTTCTCTCTTTAGTCTTCATAGTTTGGCCTTTTCCAGAATATCACGTATTTGAATTCATAGAATACGTAGCCATTTTAGATAGACTTTTTAAACTTAATAATATGCATTTAAGGTTCTCCCATGCTTTTTCATGGCTTGATAGCTGATTTGTTTATTTATTGAGATGGAGTCTCACTGTGTCGCCCAGGCTGGAGTGCAGTGGCAGGATCTTGGCTCACTTGCCACCTCCCAGGTTCAAGCAATTCTCCTGTCTCAGCCTCCCAAATAGCTGGGATTACAGATGCCTCCTATCATGCGCAGCTAATTTTTTTTTCTTATTTTTAGTAGAGATGGGGTTTCACTATGTTTACAAGGCTGGTTTTGACTCCTGACTTCAAGTGATCTGCCTGCCTTGCCTCCCAAAGTGCTAGAATTACAGGCATGAGCCACTGCACCTGATCACGTATTTATTTTTAGTGCTGAATAATATTCAATTGTCCGGACCTACCACAGTGTATTTATCCACTTACCTACTAAATGACTAAATGCTTCTAAATTTTGGCAATTATGAATAAAGCTGCTATAAACATCTCTGTGCAGGTTTTTGTGTGGACATAAGTTTTCAACTCATTTGGGTAAATACTAAGAGATGCTATTGTTGGATCATATGTTAAGAGAATATTTAGTTTTTAAAGAAACTGCCAAACTGTCTTTCAAAGTGGCTGTACCATATGCATTCCCCCAGCAAAGAACGAGAGAACTTCTGTTATTAATGTTGTCAAATTATAATTATATGCATAACTACAAGTGCAAGAAATTCTGGCTGTCTTTTTTTTATTACAACTCAGAAGAGAGGATTTAAACTTTCGAATGAAAATACCAGCACCAAACTGCTGATGGTACCGTCAGCTGAGGGACCTTGCTCAGCAATTTGGGGATGGCATTTTCACATTAAGCAATCACTCCTCATGTCCTCCTCCTTCCAGCCCCTGAAGCCACTGATTGCTTTGGATTTACCTGGCAGCCACCATCCCTTTGGATTTACCTACTCTGGGTATTTCATATAAATGGAATCATACAAAATATGACCTTTTTTGTCTGGTTTATTTCACTTGCATAATGTTTTCAAGATTCATCTCTATTGCAGAATGCATTAGAACTTTATTCCTTTTTATGATGAATAATATTTCACTGTATATATTCACCCCAGTTTGTTTATCCATTCATCAGTTGATGGACATTTGGTTGTTTCTAACGTTCGGTTGTCAGGAATATCACTGCTAGGAACATTCATGTACCAGTTTTTGTGTGTACATATGTTTTCATTTCTCTTGGATATGAAATGAAATCATTTCTCTTGGATATTAAAAAGGAAACTGTTAGGCCCAATGGTACAGGTATATCTGTAGCAGGAGCGGTGGAACAAACGTCTCGAACACTGAACTGAGGAAGGAAGTGGCTTTTTATTCAGCTGGGAGCTGCAGGGGACTACAGCCTCATTTACCGAGCTCCCCGAGCTGCAGTTTATCTCCCCTTTTACAGGCTTATAATGCTAAAGGGGAAACTGAGGCAGAACTATGTCATACAATCTTTTGGCTTCACTGATTTGTTAATTCATATTGCAGCGAGAGAGGGGACCAGCAAGTGAGGGGGGGCTTACAGATACAAGACAGAAGCTGTTTATTGACAGAGGTATTTCCAGGAGGGAGCCTGGTCTGTGGATACATGGGGTCATGAACCAGTGTCAGGCTCCAGCTGGCAGAGATAGCATTCATTTACAGCTCTTTCAAGGTTAACAGATAGCAGAGATTCTGGGAACTAAAGAGGGAGTCATTTTCTCAGCTCTCTGATACTTTATTTCATTTTTTTTCCTTTTTCACTCTCCTTCCCAGCTGGAAGTTAGGGGGGAAGAGGTGAAATTGAAGGAGGTGAGGGAGTCTCCCCTCTCATGTCCATTTCCTCTTCTGGACTTTATTGTCCCTCAATAATGAGTTGGTTATACTGGGTCTTTTACCTCCTCATGTAAACAGTAGAATCTGTTGGTTGATATCCACAAAATAGCTTGCTGGAATTTTGATTAGGATTGCCTTGACATAGAAAGAAGTTGAGAAGAGGCTGGGCACAGTGGCTCATGCTTGTTATCCCAGCACTTTGCGGGGCTGAGGTGGGTGGATCACTTGAGGCCAGGAGTTCAGGACCAGCCTGGCCAACATGGTGAAACCTCATCTGTACTAAAAAATACAAAAATTAGCTGGTCATGGTGGCACATGCCTGTAATCCCAGCTACTTGGGAGGCTGAGGCAGGAGAATTGGTTTGCACAGGGGAGGTGAAGCAGTGAGTCAAGATCACACCACTATACTCCAGCCCAAGTGACAGGACAAGACTCTGTCTCAAAAAAATCAGATGTGAGAAGAGCTGACATCTGATGGAGTGGCAGTGACTACCTACAATGTTTTGTTGAAAATGATTCTGAGGCTTTGCCTAGATTTAGTATGAAAACTATGATACCTGCTAGATTTTTTTTTTTTTTGAGATGGAGTTTTGCTCTTGTTGCCCAGGTTGGAGTGCAATGGCATGATCTCAGCTCACCACAACCTCCGCCTCCCAGGTTCAAGCAATTCTCCTGCCTCAGCCTCCCAAGTAGCTGGGATTGCAGGTGCATGCCACCACGCCTGGCTAATTTTGTGTTTTTAGTAGAGACAGGGTTTCTCCATGTTGGTTAGGCTGGTCTTGAACTCCAGACCTCAGGTGATCCACCTGCTTCGGCCTCTTGACGTGCTGGGATTACAGGTGTGATCCACTGCTCCTGGCCTATACCTGCTAGATTTTTGAAGTGACATATTCATTTATTTTACAGCTTTAGAAAATTTAGACTTTCAGTCTTTCTAATATTTCTATAACGTTGTACATGAAATCTTGTAATTCACATTTTGGTGCTGGATAGGAAACTGTATTTGTATTTTTCAAATGGATAATGGATAATGAATTCTGAATTTCATATCATTCCCCCATTCATTTGAAATGCCACTTTTAGTAGACATTAAACTATCACTGCTCCTCCGCCCCCAAAGGACACAGGTACATGTCAGTTAGAGACCTGTCATGAGTCTGAGGATACACTGAAATGGTTTAAATAAATAGAGTTTAGTGATGGGACTATTTATAGAGATGTGGGCCCCAATAATTCACAATGAAACACACAGACTAGTAACAGTAGAAAGCCATATCACATGTGTTGAATTAATTGATTGCAAAGATGACGATGGCCTGAAAATCTCCTCCATCCTTGTGTGTGCTTCCTTTTTGCAACATTTCTTTGTCATTCCTCTCATTGAGAGGTCGAATGTATTTCTTCATTCCCGAATCTGGTTGGCTTCATGACTTGCTCTGGCCATTTGAATGTGGCAGAAGTGAGTTTTGAGACTTCCAAGTCTCTGCCTAAAGAGGCCTTGCAGCTTCCACTTTGCTCTATTGAAGCACTGTCCTGACTGCTATTGTTTACCCATTCATCAGTTGATGGACATTTGGTTGTTTCCAACTTTTGGCTGTTAGGAATGATGCTGCTAGGAACATTCACATACCAGTTTTTGTGTGGACATATGTTTTCATTTTTCTTGGATATGTCCTTACAAAGGAAACCGTTAGGTTCAATGCTATGGGTATGTCCAGTTCCTCTTCTGGACTTTGTTATACCCCAATGATGAGTTGACTATTCTGGGTCTTTTACCTCCTCATGTAAACAATAGAATCTGTTGGTTGATATCCACAAAAAAGCTTGCTGGAATTTTCATTGGGATTGCCTTGACATAGAACAAGTTGGGAAGAGGCTGGGCATGGTTGCTCATGATTGTAATCCCAGCACTTTGGGAGGCTGAGGTGGGCAGATCACTTGAGGCCAGGAGTTCAGGACCTAGACGAGGGTGATAAGAGGGTGTGTGAATTGGAGATGAGTCAACCTAGGCCTTTCAGTTGAATGACATAAGTGGGGTTATCTTAGTCTGCCTTGCCCTAGGCTAGCTGCCAGATGACTGCAGTCACCTGAGTAACCTTGTGAGTGTTAGTATAGTGGGTACTGCAAGGTTTCCTGTGTCATAACACTGAAGCAGCAGGACAGTGTCATCTATATCTTGGACTTCCTGCAGAGTCTTCTCTTGTGCTGGGTCCTAGTCAATTTTGATAGATTAACAGGTCACCCGATGAACAATTCAGGCTCTCACACCCCCAATCAGTATGTATTGTCTCTGAATTCAGAAAGGCTGGTCACTCGTGCCACTTTTTTTGTGGTGGGCTATGCAAGGTATAGCCACTAGCATCTCACTTTGTACAGGATATCTCAGCATGTTGCAGCCACTGGACCCCAAGAAACTCAGGGGTTGTAACTCTCCCTTATACCTCCATAGATTCTTTTACCACATTCTGGCATGCATGTATCTTACTAACCTGTCTAGGGTACTTGCTACTTCTTGCTCACTAAATACATTCCCATGATGTCCTTAATATCATGCAACTTGACCAGCATGATGTTCTAATGGGAAATCAAAACAGCCTGTGTCCCTTTGTGCTGTGACAGGACAGTTGACAGCTTGCAGGGAAGGTGGTGAAAAATGTATTATTGTTCTTGCCAGATAAAGTCAAGTTAATTCTTATCACCATTGCTGATTGGAATTGAAAATAACATTTGCCAGGTCAGTAGCTGCGTATTAGGTATTAACTATATCTATCTGTTTCAACAAATCAAGACAATGGAATCTATTTTTTTTTTTCAGTAAGCAACTATAATTTCACATGAACTAACTAATGAGACTGTAATTTCAAGGAGCTAGTTTTACATTTTACAGATACTATAATTTCATTTGCCATTGATGGATCCAGGTCATAGTTTATCCCTTGGTCTATATAAGTCCCCTATTCTGATCAATGGACCATGCTGGTATTTTGAGTCCTCAGGGTTAGTGTCAGTTCAGAGTCAGTAAATAAAACTCCTGCAAAGCCTGGCTATTTCCCCTAACCAGGGCATAGTCATCATGCCCTGGTTAAAGGACACAGGACACTATGGAGGAGGCTCCAGGGGAAGATCTGAAGCATATTCCTGTGGTTGCATGGCATGGTCCTTCCTGGAGAGGACTCTCTCACTCCTCAATGAAAAGGCGGCAAGCTTTTGAACTAAGTCGGGTGTAGGAACCACGTAAGGGGCTGTGAGTCCTCGTGGTGAGTGCATCAGTTTCTGCACACCACAGGCTGCAATTTTCTTGACTAGCCTGCTCATCTAGTTCATTCCTAGGGACTCTGTGATCAGTTAAATACCACCAAGGATCTCTGTAAGTGAAGGGATTTTGTTTTTCACTCTGTTCTTGTGGTGTCTTCTGATAATTGTGCTCACCTGTCTCTGAGAGTCAAGGGTTACATCTGTCTTCTGTCACTTCAGGATTCCATAATTTCCAGTCAAAGCAAGGAATCGTGTTTACAAACTTTTTTAAAATAAGTTTTATTGTTCTTCCAACTTTAATTTTAGGTTCAGAGGTACATGTGCAGGTTTGTTACATGTGTAAATTGCGTGTCACTGGGGTTCTATGTACAAATTATTTCATCACCCAGGTAGAGTGAGCATAGTACCTGAGAAGTAGTTTTTCAGTCCTCTCCCTCCTCCCACCCTCCACCTTCAAGTAAGTTCTGGTTCTACTGTGCTCCTTTTTGCATCCATGTGTACTCAGTGTTTAGCCTCCACTCGTAAGCGAGAATATGTGGTATTTGGTTTTCTGTTCCTGTGTTAATCTGTTTAGGATAATGGCCTCCAGCTGCACCCATGTTGCTGCAAAGGATGCAATTTCATTGTTTTTATGGCTGCATAGTCAAATTTTCTTTATCTAGTCCACCACTGATGGGTATCTAGGTTGATTCCATGTCTTTGCTATTGTGACAAGTGCTGCAATGCATATATGTGTGCATGTGTCTTTATGGTAGAATGATTTATATTCCCTTGGGCATATACTTAGTAATGGGACTGCTGGGTCAAATGGAAGTTCTGTTTTAGGTTTCTTGAGAAATCACATTGCTTTCCACAGTGGTTGAACTAACGTACATTCTCGCCAGCAATGTATAAGCATTCTCTTTCCTCTGCAACCTTGCTAACATCTGTTATTTTCTGACTTTTTAATAATAGTCATTCTGATTAGTGTGACATGATATGTCACTTGTTGTTTTGACTTTCATTTCTCTAATTATCAGTTTCTAATATGCTTCCTGGCCACATGTATATTTTATTTTGAGAAGTGCCTGTTCATGTCATTGCCCATTTTTTAATGGGGTTGTTTTTTTGCTTGTTGAATTGTTTAAGCTCCTTACAGAGTCCACATATTAGACCTTTGTTGGTGTATAGTTTGCAAATATTTTCTCCCATTCTGTAGGTGCCTGTTTATTGGTTGATAGTTTCTTTTGCTGTGCAGAAGTCTTTAGTTTAATCAAGTCCCCCTTCTTAATTTTTGTTTTTGTTGCAATTGCTTTTGGAGTCCTCATCATGAAAAAATTCCTCATCTTTGCCAAGGCAAAGATGTCTAGAATGGCATGTCCTGGGTTTTCTTCTAAGGTATTTATCATTTTAAGTTTTACATTTAGGTCTTTAATCCATCTTGGATTGATTGATGCAAAAAGTTCAGTTTCAGTCTTCTGCATATGGGTAGCCAGTTATCCCAGCACCATAGATAGAGAATCCTTTTCTCATTGCTTGTTATTGTTGAATGTCAAAGATTAGATGGTTATAGGCATGTGGCTTTATTTCTGAGTTTTCTAACCTGTTCCATTGGTCTACATGTTTGTTTTTGTACCAGTACCATGCTGTTTTGGTTATTGTAGCCTTGTAGTATAGTTTGCAGACAGGTAGTGTGAGGCCTCTTGCTTTCTTCTTTTTGCTTAGGATTGCTTTGGCTATTTGGGCTCTTTTTTGATTCCATATGAATTTTAGAATAGTTTTTTTCTAATTCTTTGAAAAACTGACATTGGTAGTTTGGTAGGAATAGTGCTGAATCTGTAAATTGCTTTGAGCCATATGGCGCTTTTAACAATATTGAGTCTTTCTATCCATGAGTATGGAATGGGTTTTCATTTGTTTGTGTCATCTCTGATTTCTTTGCTCAGTGTTGTAATTCTCCTTGTAGAGATTTTTCACCTCCATGGTTAGCTGTATTCCTGGGCATTTTGTTCTTTTTATGTCTATTTTGGATGGTATTGTCTTCTTGATTTGGCTCTAGGCTTGGCTGTTGCTGGTGTATTGGAATGCTAGTGATTTTTTACATTGATTTTGTATCCTGAAACTTTACTGAAGTTGCTTATCAGATTTAGGAGCCTTTGCGCAGAAACTATGGGTGTTTTAGGTATATTTCATATCATCTGTGAAGAGAGATAGTTTGATTTCCTCTCTTCCAGTTTGGATGCCTTTTATTTCTTTCTCTTGCCTAATTGCTCTGGCTAGGACTTCCAGTGCTATTGAATAGGAGTGGTGAGACTGGGCATGCTTGTCTTGTTCCAGTTCTTCGAGGAAAGGCTTTCAGCTTTTCCTCATTCAGTATGATGTTAGTTGTGGCATTTAATGATTATGATTACTTTTTTTTTTTTTGACACAGATCTCTCTCTGTTGGTATGATCTTGGCTCACTGAAATCTCTGCCTCCTGGGTTCAACCAATTCTCCTACTTCAGCCTTCTGAGTAGCTGGGATTACAAGCATGTGCAACCATGCCCAGCTAAGTTTTGTAATTTTAGTAGAGATAGGGTTTTGCCATGTTGGCCAGACTGAACTCCTGACCTCAGGTGATCCACTGGCCTCAGCCTCCCTAAGTGCTGGGATTACAGGCATGAGCCACAGCACCCGACTGGTTAAAAGTAACCAGTAAAACATACTTTTAATCTTAATTTTTCTGTACCTTTATGCCATTGAACAGTTTCTACTTATACTGCTTATTTTTAGGTTTAAGTCACATTTTTTGGATCACGCTGTTAAGCAGATTTAAGGAAATCAGTATGCTTATATGATATTTCTCTTCTGCTACAGTTCCTGAAGTTGTATATATTATGTTTATGTAACCATAGCATTTAACATTTGCGTCTGTTACATAATTGTGATTATCACCGTTGTTTTAGTCTTTAGTCTGTATTTAAGATTATTTTGTACTCACTGTTAGGCCTTTTGCCAAAACTCTGCTGATATTTTTATTGGGAGAAATGTCTCTGACTTTTGTGATAGACACATGTAAACTTTTTTTTTTGAGTTTTTGCTTGTAAATACCTATCTTTTGCCTTTATATTTGAATGACCTTTTGCTGGGTATACTTTTATAGGGTCTTTACTGTCTTTTCTTAAAGTTCTTTTCTAGTCATTGTTCTTTAGTCTTTTAACATTAAAACTGCTGTAAAAATTCTCAAGCCAGCCTGCTTATCTCCCCTTATCATAACATGATTTTCCTTTTTTTTCTTTCTATCATATTCTCAAGGGATTCTTTATCTTGGAAACCCAACAATTTCAGTAGAATATATCTCAGTTTAAAGCAGTGATCAATTACTCCTGAAATACAGTATACTTTCTAGTCTATTGTTTTAAATCTTTTATTTCAGGATTTTTTTTGAAGTACGTCTTTGAATTTTTTGGTGTGTATGTTCTATTTTCTTCAAGGACCACACATTTTGTGCGAGCTGAACACCTCTTCCCTTCTCCTTTTCTGTTCTTTCATAAGTATCTTGTCTGTTTTTCAAATTAAGTGTTTTCAAGCTTTTTATAGAAGTACACAGGGATGAGCCACCCACACCCACACAAGTACATCTTATGAAACAAACTGAACAGATATTTAGTCAAATTTAAGGCAAGGTACTAACTGTTTTTTTTTTTTTTATCTCCTCAGGTTTTCAAAATTCATTTCTGCAAATTGTAATTCCAGAGAAAATCCAAACAAATACACATGACAGTTCAGAAATGGAAAACGTAAGAGATATTTTTTTACAACCTAAATGTTTATGTGAAATTTCTTATTATATAGCTATGAAATGTGTGAAACCCATTTTGGTATGAATATAATGTCTCATATCTCTACTGATAGGAATTAAAAGCTTTGATGGTAAAAGCAAATATGTAAGTTAGAATGTTCTGTACTTTTTAAACATTTGTCATTTTCTTATGGTAAATTATTTTTAAAAGTTTACATATAGAAGAGAACGTAGAATTAAGTGTTTTATCTGACACTTTTTTTTTTTTTTGAGATGGAGTCTTACTCTGTCACCAGGCTGGAGTGCAATGGCACCATCTTTTCTCATTGCAACCTCTGCCTCCTGGGTTCCAGTGATTCTCCTGCCTCAGCCTCCCAAGTAGCTGGGACTACATGCATGCCCCACCATGCCCGACTAATTTTTGTAGTTTCAGTAGAGATGGGGTTTCACCATATTGGTCAGGCTGGTCTCGATCTCTTGACCTCATGATCTGCCTGCCTCGGCCTCCCATAGTGCTGGGATTACAGGCATGAGCCACCGCGCCTGGCCTAACTAAGTGTTTTATCTGAGTGATCTCTAGGACATCAATATGAAGAGAATAATTTTCTCCAAAATGTCAAAGGCAATATCTTTTAACTAGAGCCTCTTTCTCAATCTCTACCCCTACACCTAGCAATTCTCAGACAAGAAGAAACCTTTTATTCTATTATTTTTATTAGAAAGGGAAATAACTTGTTCATTGATTTATTTAGTAACTATTTCTCTAGACTTGCCATGTGCATAGTGGTGTCTTAGGAGATTTTAAGTAAAGAAATACAATTAAGCAAGCTTTGCTTATAAGTGACTGATCTTTAAAACATTCTATTTTTAACAGTTTTGTTGAGGTGCAATTTATAGCACCACAGAATTCACCTATTTTAAGTGTACAACTCAACAATTATTGTAGCAGTACATAAATAGAATTGTGTAAACATTACCACAGTCCAGTTGTAGAATGTTGCTCTCACCATAAAAAGATCCCTCATGCACATTTGTAGTGTTTCTCCAGCCCTTGACAACCACTGATCTGTTGTCTGTCTCTATGTATTTGCCTTCTTAGGAGCATTTTACATAAATGGCAACAAGCAATATGTAAGCTTTTGTATTAGGCTTCTTTCACTTAGGTTTATCCATAATATAGCATTTATCACATTTTAAATCTTTATTTCTTAAATGTGGATATACCACATTTTGCTTATCCATTCTCATTCTCCAGTTGATGGACTTTGGATTGTTTTCCGATACTGAGTATTATGAATAATTCTTTTATGAACATTCATGTATGGACATATATTTTCCTTTCCCTGGGTAGGTTCTTAGGAGTGAAATTGCTGGGCACATGGTAAGTTTGTGCTTCACATTTTTAGAAACTGCTACACCGTTTTCTGTAGTGACTGTACCAATTTATATGTCACATCAGCAATTTTTGAGTGTTCCAGGTTTTTCACATAGTTGTGAATGTTTGACGTTGTCTGTCTTTCGGATTAAAGCTCTTGTAGTGGGAGTGTAGTGGTATGCGGTTTTGGCTTCAATTTGCATTTCTCTAATGAACAATTATGTTGAATATTTTTCATGAGCCATTTATATGCCTCTTCTGTGGAATGGCTACTCAAATTATTCTCCTATTTTAAAATGTAGTTGCTTATTTGTTTTTGAATTCTATGAATTTATTATATATTCTGGATACAAGTTCTCTATCAGATATAATTTGTAATTATTTTCTCCCAATTTCTGGCTTCCTTTTTCATTTTTCTCAGTGATGCTTTTAGAAACACAAACATTTTTAATTTTGCTGACATTCAGCTTATCAAATTTTCTTTTTAAGGATCTTGTTTTTGGTTTTGTATCTAAGAGTTCTATTATGGACTGAATTGTAGCCCCTCAAAATTCATATGTTGAATCCCTAACCCCTAATGTGACTATATTTGGAGATAGGGCCTTATGGAGGTAATTAAGGTTATAAGAGACCATAAGGGTAGGACTTTGATTAATGTAATAAGACTGGTGTACTTGTAAGAAGAGGAGATATACCAGGGGTTCCTGCACACAAAGTGAAGGTCATGAAATGATACTGCAAGAAGGCAGCTGTCTGCAAGTCAAGAGGAGAGCCCTCATCAGATATTAGTCCTGCTGGCACCTTGATCTTGGACTTTCAGCCTCCAGAACTGTGAGAAAATACATTTTTGTTGTTTAAGCCACCTCACTTATGGCATTTTGTTTGGGTAGCCTGAGCAGAGTAATCCGATTACTCTGTATTGTATTGTATATCAGTATTGTAAAGTGGGGTCCGGCTGTAACAAATACCTAAAAATGTGGAAGTGGATTTGGAACTGGGTGAAGGGTAGAGGCTAGAAGACTGGTGAAGTGCATGCTAAGAAAAAGCCTAGATTGCCTTGAAGGAACTGTTGGTAGAAATATGGATGCTAAAGGCAATTCTAATGAGGGATCAAAAAGAAAAGACTTATACAGAAAACATTTATAGTCTTAGAAAATATACATATCATTAAACAGAATAGGACTGGTAGAAATATGAACATTAAAGGTGTTTTTGGATTGGGCACAGTGGCTCATACCTGTAATCCCAGCACTTTGGGAGGCTGAGGTGGGCAGATCACCTGAGGTCAGGAGTTTGAGACCAGCCTGACCAACATGATGAAACCCTGTCTCTACTAAAAATACAAAAATTAGCTGGCCATGGTGGCAGGCACCTGTAGTCCCAGCTACTCGGGAGGCTGAGGCAGTAGAATTGCTTGAACCCAGGAGGCAGAGATTGCAGTGAGCTAAGATCATGTCACTGCACTCTAGCCTAGGTGACAGCATGAGACTCTGTCTCAAAAAAAAAAAAAAGTGTTTCTGGTGAGGACACAGATGGAAATGAGAAATGTTATTGGAGACTGGAGGAAAGGAGGTTCTTGTTAAAAAGTGACAAAGAACTTGGCTGAATTATGTTTTAGTGTTTTGTAGAAGGTAGAAATTATGGGGACAACCTTGGATATTTAGCCATGGATATTTCTAAGCAAAATGCTGAAGATGTGGCCTGTTTTCTCATCACCGCTTATAGTAAAATGCAAAATGCAAGAGGAGAGAGGTAAATGAAAGGAATTATTAAGCAAAAAGGAAAGAGAACTTGAAGATTTGAGAAATTTTCAGGCTATTTTGCATTTTTAAAAATGAAAAATCATGTTTTGGAAAGAACACCAAAGATGTAGCTGGACAACGAGGCTATAAAGAGATTCCCTGTGATTTAATCTGCCATGTCAGCTGAAGCGAGGAACAGAGATGGGATTACATCAGCAGAAACACTGCCAGCTTGGACTGAAGGGAACAGAGAAAACTGGATTGAATGAAGGAAGGCTATTCAACTTCTGGGATTCTACAGGATAGGACAATAGAGTTGTCTGGCTTCAAACATGCATCATCCTTCAAGAAAAGAGGAGAATGACCCTGGAAGCAATTCAGAGATCATCAGGGCTGCCACTCCTGCTACAGGTCCAGTGGGCAAGGCTGCATTGTCTTTGGTTTCAGAGAGTAGGACCACCTCCTTGATTTCAGTAGGTTAGGATGTCACTGTTTATTACCTCAGGAACAAGGCTGTCACCCAGAGCTGTGGGGGCAAGACTGAGTTACAGAGCTGAGGGGATGGGGCCAGTTCCTAGGACCATGGGAGAGTTGCTGCCCAAGTGGGCCTAGCAGGGTAGAATATCCTGTCAAAGAAGTATTCTTCTACCTTAAGGTCTAATGGAATTTGTCTTGCTAGGTTTTGGACTTTGTTGGGATTGTCACCACTTACTTTCCTTTCTTTCTGGTTTCTCCTTGTTGGAATGGGAATAGCTATTCTATGCCTGTCCCACTATTGTATTTTGGAAGCACATAACTTGTCTGATCTCACAGGTTCACACCTGGAGAGGAATTTTGCCTCAGGATGAATCATAACTTGAATCTCACCCATACCTGAATTTGGTGACATTTAGATGAGATTTTGAACTTGGAATTGATGCTAGAATGACTTAAAGGCTTTGGGGCCTTTGGGATGGGATGAACATATTTTCCATGCAAGAAGGAAATGTATTGGGGGTACCATAGGAAATAATGTTATGAATTGAATTTTGCCCCCCACCACATCCATATGTTGAAAACCAAACCCCCAGTATGGAGATAGGACCTTTAAGGAGATAGAGTTAAATGTAATCATAGAGGTGTGACCTTAATCTGATTGAACTGGTGTCCTTATAAGAAGAGGAAGAGATATGAGAAGTCCTTCTCTCTCTCTCCCTGCATGCATAGAAAAAAGACCGTGTGAGAACATGGTGAGAAAAGAGATATGTGCAAGCCATAAAGAGAGGCCTCATTGGAAACCAACCTGCTGGCACATCGATCTTGGACTTCTAATATCCACAACTGTGAGAAAATAACAGTTCTGTTTTAATTTTTGTTTTGAGACAGAATCTTCCTCTGTTGCCTAGGCTGGAGTACAGTGGCGCTATCTTGGCTCACTGCAACCTCTGCCTCCCAGGTTCAAGCAATTCTCATGCATCAGTCTCCCAAGTAGCTGGAATTACAGGCATGTGCCACAATGCTTGGCTATTTTTTGATATGTTTTGGTAGAGACGGTGTTTTGCCATGTTGGCCAGGCTGGTCTCGAAATCCTTACCTCAAGTGATCTGCCTACCTTGGCTTTCTAAAGTGTTGGGATTACAGGCATGAGGCACCACACCTGGTCCTAAAATTTCTGTTGTTAATGTCACAGGCCTGTAGTATTTTGTGATGGCAACTTAAGCAGACTAATAGAAGCTCTTTACCTAACCCCAGCTCACAAAGATTTTCTTCTGTGTTTTCTACTAGCTCATGGGTCTGTGAGCCAACTTGAGTAAACTTTTGTATATGGTGTGAGGTCAGAATCTAAGTTCAGTTTTTTTTGGTTTACCTGTGGATCCAACTTTCCCACCATCGTTTGTAGAAAAGACTATATTTTCCCCACTGAATTGTTTTGGTACCTTTGTAGAACAAGTAAACAAAAATGTAAAGGTTTATTTCTGGACTTTTATGTCTTTGCCATTTATCTACTTGATTTTCCTTGCACCATGATCTCACTGCTTTGATTACTATGCATTTTAGGGCAATATTTGAAATTGGGTAGTATAAATCCTTCATTCTTTATTTATCTTTTCCAAAATTGCTTTGAATACTCTAAGTCCTTTTTATTTCCATACATATTTTTAGATCAACTTGTCCATTTTTACAAGAAAGACTGCTTGGATTTCGATAGAGATTTCATTTAATATGTATAGATTCATTTGGGGAGAATTGCTCTTTTTACAATATTGAGTGGTCTGATTCATGAACATATACAGTACCCCCATTTATTTAGATCTTTAATTTATTTTATTAAAGTCTGGTAATTTTCTGTCTTTTTTTTTTTCTTTTTTTTTTGAGATGGAGCCTCCCTCTGTCTCCTAGGCTGGAATGCAGTGACATGTCTTGGCTCATTGCAATCTCCACCTCTTGGGTTCAAGCAGTTCTCCTACCTCAGCCTCCCAAGTAGCTGGTATTACAGGTGCATACCATGATACCCAGCTAATTTTTGTATTTTTATTAGAGGTGGGGTTTTGCCATTTTGGCCAGGCTGGTCTCGATTTCCTGACCTCAGGTGGTCTACCCGCCTCGGCCTCCCCTTTGGGAGGGGATTACAAATACTGCGATTACAAGCATGAGCCACCTCACATGGTCTTCTTTTTTTAAAACATCTATTTTAAGTTCAGGGGTACATGTGCAGGGCATGCATTTGTTATATAGGTAAATGTGTGCCATGGTGTGTTGCTGCACATATCATCCCATCACCTAGGTATCAAACTCAGCATACATTGGCTATACTTCCTAATGCTTTCCCTCCCCCAGCCCTCTGACAGGGCCCAGTGTGTGTTGTTCCCCACTATGTGTCTACATGCTCTCATAATTCAGCTCCCACTTGTAAATGAGAATGTGTGGTGTTTAGTTTTCTGTTCCTGCATTAGTTGCTGAGGATAATGTATTCCAATTCTATCCATGTCGATCTTGTTCTTTTCTAGGCTGCATAGTATTCCATGGTAGAGATGTACTACATTTTCTTTATTTAGTCTATCATTGATGGGCATTTGGGTTGATTCTATGTCTTTGCTATTGTGAACAGTGCTGCAATAAACATACATGTGCATGTATCTTTATAATAGAATAATATATTCCTTTGGGTATATACCCAGTAATGAGATTGCAGGATCAAATGGTATTTCTGCCTCTAGGTCTTTGAGGAATTGCCACACTGTCTTCCACAATGTTTGAACTAATTTACTTTGCCCCCAACAGTGTAAAAGTGTTCCTTTTTCTATGCAAACATCACCATATCTGTTGTTTTTAATTATTGCCATTCTAACTGGTGTAAGATGGTATCTCATTGTGGTTGATTTTCATTTCTCAAACGATCAATGATGTTGAGTTTTTTCATATGTTTATTGGCCACATGCATATGTTCTTTTGAGAAGTGTCTATTCATGTTTTTTTGACTGCTTTTTAATAGGATTGTTTGTTTTTTCCTGTAATTTGTTCCTTGTAAACTCTGGATATTAGATGTTTGTCAGATTGCAAAATTTTTCTCCCATTCTGTAGGTTGTCTGTTCACTCTGATGATATTTTTGTTTGCCCTGCAGAAGCTTTTTAGTTTAATTAGATGCCACTTGTCAATTTTTATTGCAGTTTCTTTTGTTGTGTACATCATGAAATCTTTATCCATACCTCTGTCCTGAATGGTTTTGCCTAGATTTTCTTCTAGAGTTTTTATTGTTTTGGATTTTACATTTAA
Source organism: Callithrix jacchus (assembly GCF_049354715.1). Taxonomy (NCBI): domain Eukaryota; kingdom Metazoa; phylum Chordata; class Mammalia; order Primates; family Cebidae; genus Callithrix; species Callithrix jacchus. The sequence continues at coordinate 39,981,237 of NC_133514.1, forward strand.
GTCTTTAACCCATCTTGAATTAATATTTGTATAGGGTGTAAAGAAGGGATCCAGTTTCAGTTTTTTCATATGGCTAACCAGTTGTCCCAGCACCACTTATTAAATAGGAAATCTTTTCCCCATTGCTTGTTTTTGTCAGGTTTGTCAAAGATCGGACGGTTGTAGACATGCAGTCTTATTTCTGAGTTCTCTATTCTGTTCCATTGGCCTATGTGTCTTTTTTTGTACCAGTAAACATGGTGTTTTGGTGACTGTAGCCTTGTAGTAGTTTGAGGTCAAATAGCATGATGCCTTCAGCTTTGTTCTTGCTCAGCTCTTGATCCAGAACTGAGTTCAGATCTTGGCTATTTGGGCTCTGTGGGCTCTTTTTTGGTTTCATATGAGTCTTAAAATAGATTTTTTTCTAATTCTGTGAAGAATGTCAGTGGTAGTTTAATAGAAATAATGTGGAAGCTATAAATTACTTTGGGCAGTATGGCCATTTTCATGATATTTATTCTTCCTATCCATGAGTATGGAATGTTTTTCCAGTTGTTTGTGTCCTCTGTTTTTTCTTTGAGCAGTGGTTTGTGGTTCTCCTAGAAGAGGTCCTTCACTTCCCTCACTAGCTGTATTCCTAGGTATTTTATACTTTTTGTAGCAATTGTGAATGGGAATTCATTCATGACTTGGTTCTCTGCTTGCCTGTTGTTGGTGTATAGGAATGCTAGTGATTTTTGCAAATTGATTTTGTATCCTGAGACTTTGCTGAAGTTGCTTATGAAATTAAGAAACTTTTGGGCTGAGAGGATGGGACTTTCTAGATATAGGATCATGTCATCTTGAAACAAAGACAATTTGACTTCCTCTCTTCCTACTTAACACCCTTTTTATTTCTTTCTCTTGCCTCATTTCCCTGGCCAGAACTTCCAAAACTATATTGAATAGGAGTGAGAGAGTGCATCTTTGTCATGTGTCAGTTTGCAATGGAAATGCTTCCAACTTTTGCCCATTAAGTATGATACTGACTGTGGGCTTGTCATATATGGCCCTTATTATTTTGATGTATGTTCCTTCAATACCTAGTTTACTGAGGGTTTTAACATAAAGGGCTATTGAATTTTATCAAAGGCCTTTTCTGCATCTATTGAGATAATTGTGGATTTTGTCTTTAATTCTGTTTATGTGATGACTCACTTACATTGATTTGAATATGTTCAACCAACCTTGCATCCTGGGGATGAAGCCTGCTTTATCATGGTGGGAAAGCTTTTGGATGTGTAGGTGGATTCAGTTTGCCAGTAGTTTATTGAGGATTTTTGTGCTGATGTTCATCAGGGATATTGGCCTGAAGTTTTCTCCTTTTCTTTTCTTTTTTCTTTTTTTTTTTTTTTTTTTTGTATTTCTGCCAGGTTTTGGTATCAGGATGATACTGGCCTCATAGAAGGAGTTAGGGGAGAGTCCCTTCTTTTCATCTGTTTAGAATAGTTTCAGTAGAAATGATACCAGGTCTTCTTTGCACCCCTGGTAGAATTCAGCTCTGATTCTGTCTGGTCCTGATGAGCTTTTTTTGGCTTGTTAGGCTATTTATTTCTGCCTTAATCAGAACTTGTTATTGGTCTATTCATTGATTCAATTTCTTCCTGGTTCAGTCTTGGGAGGGTATATGTGTCCAGGAATTTTTCCATTTCTTCTTGATTTTCTAGTTTATGTGCATAGAGGTGTTTATAGTATTCTCTGATGGTTGTTTGTATTTCTTTGGGGTCAGTAGTGATATCTCCCTTATCATTTCTGATTGTGTTTATTTGAATCTTCTCTCTTTTCTTCTTAATTAGTCCAGCTAGTGGACTATCTGTATTATTAATTTTTTCAAAAAAAAAACCAGCTTCTGGATTCATTGACTTTTTTTTGAAGTGTTTTTCATATCTCTCCTTCAGTTCTGCTCTGATCTTGGTTATTTCTTGTTTTCTGCTAGCTTTGGGGTTTGTTTTCTCTTAGTTCTATAGTTCTTTTAGTTGTGATGTTAGGTTGTTAACTTGAGCTCTTTCTAGCTTTTTGATGTGGGCATTTAGTGCTAATAAATTTCCCTCTTATCATTTTGCGTTAGCTGCATCCCAGAGGTTCTGGTATGCTGCCTCTTTGTTCTCATTAGTTTCAAATAACTTCTTGATTTCTGCTTTAATTTGATTATTTTCATAGCAGTTATTCAGGAACTGGTTGTTCAATGTTCATGTACTTGTCTGGTTTTGACTGAATTTCTTAATCTTGAGATTTCTGTAGATATCTATCAGATCTGCTTGATCCAGAATTTAGTTCAGGTCCCATATATCTTTGTTAATTTTCTGTGATCTTCAACCACATTCATATAGTTTTTAAACTAATCTTTTATCATTAAAAAGTCACTTATTTGAAACTTTAGAGTTGACAGATGATGTATGTATTAGTCTGGAAACTTACAAAATAATTTTAGTGGTGGTATTCATGTGTGGAGGGAAAACTGTGTAATTATCACATTTCAGGGAACATGATTTAACAATGAAGATTTTATATTATAGAGAAGTAAACGAGTGTAAGTATTTTAGCAATGCTATCTAAACTAGAATGACATTTATTCAGTATGATATTTTCTTTCCCTACTACATTCTAATTGTTTAAAAACTACCATGTGAAGATGATGACATTAAAACACTAAATCTGGCATCTCTTCTTTCTTACACAAAGTATCTTCTCTTATAAATGGGGTTATTTAATTAAGTATCCATCTTGGTGACACCAGTTATAATCAAAAGAGTTGATCTCTCTATTATTGACAATGGGGTGTTAAAGTCTCCCACTATTATTTTATGGGAGTCTAAGTCACTTCATAGGTCTCTAAGATCTTGCTTTCTAAATCTGGTTGTACCTGTATTGGGTGAATATATGTTGAGGATAATTAGCTCTTCTTGTTGAATTGAACCCTTTAGCATTATGTAACGCCCTTATTTTTCATTTTTGATCTTTGTTGGTTTATAGTCTGTTTTGTCAGAAACTAGGATTGTAACTGCTGCTCTTTTCTGTTTTCCATTTGCTTGATAAATTTTCCTCCATTTCTTTATTTTGAGCCTATATGTCTTTGCATTTGTGATAGGTCTCTTAAGGACAGCATACTGATAGATCTTGGCTCTTTATCCAGCTTGCCATTCTGTGTCTTCTAATTGGGGCATTTAGCCTATTCACATTTGATGTTAGTATTGTTATGTGTGAATTTGATTCTGTCATCATGATGCTAGCTGGTTATTTTGCAGACTTGTTTATGTTGTTGCTTCATAGTGTCACTAATTTGTATACTTCAGTGTTTTTGTAGTGGCTGGTAACTGTTTTTTTGTTTCCATATTTAGTGCTTCCTTCAGGAGTTTTTCTAACACAGGGCTGGTGGTAATGATTTCCCTCAGCATTTGCTTGTGTGGAAAGGATCTTATTTCTCCTTCACTTATGAAGCTTAGTTTGCCCAGATACGAAATTCTAGGTTGGCAATTCTTTTCCATAAGAATGTTGAATATTGGCCCCCAATCTCCCCTGTCTGGGAGTACTCCAATCTTTATCCTAGGAGTTCTCAGTTCTTCATCCTAGGGGTACTCAGTTCTTCATGTGGTAATTTTCAGTGTACAGGAGGATTTCTACATTTTTTGATAAATTTATCACCAAGTATTTTATTATTTTTCATGCTATTGTGAATTAAAATGCTCCTTTAATTTGATTTTTCGGATTGTTTCCAGTATATGGAAATACACATACAAATTAATTTTTGTTTATTAATCATGTTTCTTGCCATCTTGCCTAATTTGTTCATTAGCTATGTTTTTGTTTATTTGTTTTTTTTTGTGTGTGGATTCTTTGGGAGTTTCTACAAATGGGATCATGCCACTGCAAATATGGCATTATTCTGTTTTATGCCTTGTTCTTCCTTTTCTTTTTAGATGTCTTTAGTTTCTTATTTTTGCCTTATTGCAATGGCTAAAACAATGTTGAATAAAAGTGGCAAGAGGAGACATTTCTGCCTTGTTTCTGTCTTTGGGGGAAAGTACTCAGTCTTTTAACACTCAATTTGTTGTTAACTAGTAAGATTTTTGTAAAGGTCTTTATCATGTTCAAGGGGTTCCCTTCTATTCCAAATTTGTCGGATTTTACTGAGAATGTTTATTGGATTTTGTCAAATGCTTTTTCTGAATCTATTGTGATGATAATTTTTTTTTTGTCTTTTAGTTTTTTGATGTGGTGTGCTACATGAATTAATTTTTGGATGTTAAATTATTCTTACATTTCTGTGATAAATGGTATATAATTCTTTTTATATGTCACTGGAATTTGTCTGCTAATATTTCATTAGGGAGTTTTGTGTCTTTTTTCAAGAGGGCTATTGGTCTATAGTTTGTTTCTTGTAATGTCTAGATTTCGTTATTATATAATTGTATAACCAGCATAATTCTGACCTTGTAGAATACATTTAGAAATCTTTCTTCTCTATATTGAAAGAATTGTGAAGGATTAATATTATTTCTTTAAGCATTTGATAGGATTCACCATTGAATTCATCTACACCTTGGCCTTTCTTTTAGGGAAGATTTATAATTACTAGTGTCATCTTTGTTGCTGGTCTATTTGGATTTTATTCAGTTTTGGTAACTTCTTTCTTTTTATAAATTTATTCATTTTGTCTAAGTTATCCAATATGTTGGCATAAAATTGTACATCACATTTCTTGTTTTTTTTCTTTCTTTCCTTTTTTTTTGGGACAGAGTCTCACTTTGTCACCCAAATTAGAGTGCAATGGCATAATCTTGGCTAACTGCAACTCCTGCCTCTCAGGTTCAAGTGATTCTCCTGCCTCATCCTCCCAAGTAGCTGGGATTACAGGTGCCCACCACCATACTCAGCTAATTTTTGTACTTTTAGTAGAAATGGGGTTTCACCATGTTGACCAGGCTGGTTTTGAACTGCTGGCCTCAAGTGATCTGCCTGCCTACATTTTCTTACAATACTTTAAATTTCTAAGGGACAGTAGAGAAGTACCTTTTTATTTCTTATTTTGGTAATTTGTGTCTTTAATATTATTTTTCTTTTTTTTTTTTGAGACAGAGTCTCTTTCTGTTGCCAGGTGCCAGGCTGGAATGCAGTGGCGCAATCTCAGCTCACTGCAACCTCCGCCTCCGCGTTCAAGCAATTCTCCTGCCTCAGCCTCCCAGGTAGCTGGGACTACAGGCACATGCCACCATGCCCAGCTCATTTTTTTTTTTTTTGTATTTTTAGTAGAGACAGGGTTTCACCATGTTGGCCAGGATGATCTTGACCTCTTGACCTTGTGATCGGCCTGCCTCGGCCTCCCAAAGTGCTGGGATTACAGGCTTGAGCCACCGTGCCTGGCCTAATATTATTTTTCTTGGTCAGTTTAGTTAAGGGTTTGTCAATTTTGTTGATCTTTTCAAAGAATAATATTGTTTTATTGATTTTCTTTATTTTTCTGTTTTCATTTCATTTATTTCTGCTTTAAAATTTTTTATTATTTGTTTGTTTTTGTTTAGTTTGTATCGTTTTTTAAATGTCTTAAGGTGGAAATTTAAGTTATTAATTTGATACCTTCCTCTTCTTTTCTTTTCTTTCTACATAGTTACCTAAAGCCACACATTTCTCTACAAGCATTCCTTTAGCAGCATTCCATAAATTATGCTATGGTGTGGTTTTGCTTTCATTCAGTTAAAATATTTTCTAGTTTTCTTTGCATTGTTTTTGATTCATGCGTTATTTAGAAGGGTGTTTTTAAATTTTCAAATATTTGAGGATTTCCTAGATTTTTTTCTCGTGTTGATTTTAATTTAATTCAATTGAAGCAAAAATGTGCTTTTGTGATTTATTTTTTGAGACATTTTTGTGCTCTAGGAAAATGATCAATCATGGGGAATATTGATTATGCACTTGAAAGACTATGAATTCTGCAGTTGGTGGGTTAATAGTTAGCTTGTGTTGGCTAATAGTTTCATTTATCATGCCTGTAATCCCAGCACTTTGGAAGACTGAGGCAGGAGGATCTCTTGAGACCAGAAGTTTGAGACCAGCCTGGGCAACATAGTGAGACCTGTTCTCTCTCTATATGAAAAAAATAGCCAGCCATGTTTGCACACAATTGTAGTCTCAGCTATCTGGGAGGCTGAGGTGGGAGTATCACTTGAGTCCAGAAGGTAGAGGCTGCAGTGAGTTGATATTGTGCCACAGCACTACAGCTGGGGTGACAGAATGAGACTCTGTCAATAGTTTTATTTGAAGATTTTTTTTATGTGTTTGTTGATTTTTTGTCTAGTTTTTCTATCCATTATTGTGAGTGGAGTAGTTAAGTTTCCAAATATGATTATTGAATTGTCTATTTCTTCTTTCAGTTCCGTCAGTTGTTCTTTCATGTATTTTGAGGCTTGGTATTTAATGTGTGTGCACTTATAATTTTATGTCTTTGGGATATATTGATGATTTGCACTTATAATTTTTATGTCTTTAAGCTATATTGATGACTTACTTTTGTGAAATGCCCTTCTTTCTTTCTGATAATGTTTCTTGTCTTTAAGCCTCTATTGTCTGATATTATTATAACTTCTTTTTGTGGTTACTATTTGCAGCATATATATTTCCATTCTTTCATTTTCAACTTATTTGTGTGTTGAATCTAAGGTGTTTCTCTTGTAGACAGTACGTAATTGGAGGTTTTTTTTTAGAAAGAAAAAAAAGAATGAAAGAGAGAAAGAAAGAGGAAGAGAAAGAGGGAGAGAGAACGGGAGTGTTGCTTTAGAATGCAGTCTAAAAACGGGTATTGAAAACCTCTTTTATCCCAATAATTGTGCTTAACAATGGAGACAGGAAGGAATAAGGGAGGAAAATAACAAACAAGCAGCCAACCAATATTTCATTTAAACCTGTGAAATGCTATGCAATTACTGAGGAGTGATTTACTTCCAATTATGTAGTCACTTTTAGAGTAGGTGTGATGTGGTACTGATAAGAATGTATGTTTTGTGTATTTGGGGTGGGGAGTTCTATAAACGTTTATTAGGTTTACTTGTTCCTGTTCTGAGTCCAAGTCCTGGATATCCTTGTTAATTTTCTGTCTGGTTGATCTGACAATGTGGTGTTAAAGTCTCCCACTATTATTATGTGGGAGTCTAAGTCTCTTTGTAAGTCATTAAGAACTTGTCTTACGGATCTGGGTGCTCCCATATTGGGTGCATATATATTTAGGATCGTTAGCTGCTCTTGTTGCATTGATCCTTTTACCATTATGTAATGTCCTTCTTTGCCTCTTTTGATCTTTGTTGCTTTCAAGTCTTATTTTATCAGAGGCGAGAATTGCAACTCTTGCTTTTTATTTATTTATTTATTTTTGCTCTCCATTTGGTTGGTAAATCTTCCTCCATCCCTTTGTTTTGAGTCTTTGTGTATCCTTGCATATGAGATGAGTCTGGATGCAGCATACTGATGGGTTTTGACTTTTTATCCAATCTGCCTGTCTGTTTCTTTTGACTGGGGAATTTAGTCGATTTAAATTTAGGATTAATAATAATATATGTGAGTTTAATACTGCCGTTTAATGCTGGCTGGCTGTTTTGCCCATTAGTTGATGTAAATTCTTCATTATGTTGATGCTCTTTACTTTTTGGTATATTTTTGGAAAGGCTGATACTGGTTGTTACTTTCTATGTGTAGTGCTTCTTTCAGAAGCTCTTGTAAAGCAGGCCTGGTGGTGATGAAATCTCTAAGTACTTCCTTGTTCACAAAAGATTTTATTTTTCTTTTGCTTGTGAAGCTTAGTTTGGCTGGATATGAAATTCTGGGTTGAAAGTTCTTTTTTTTAAGGATGTTGAATATTGGACCCCACTCACTTCTGGCTTGTAGGGTGTCTGCTGAGAGATCTGCTGTGAGTCTGATAGGCTTCCCTTTGTGGGTAACCTGACCTTTCTCTCCGGCTGCCCTTAGCATTTTCTCCTTCATTTCAACCCTGGTGAATCTGACGATTATGTGCCTTGGGGTTGCTCTTCTTGAGGAATGTCTTTGTGGTGTTCTCTGTATTACCTGGAGTTGAATATTGTCATGCCTAGCTAGGTTAGGAAAGTTTTCCTGAATAATAACCTGAAAAGTATTTTCCAGCTTGGATTCATTGTCTTAATCACATTCAGGTACACCTATCAAATGTAGATTAGGTCTTTTCATATAGTCCCATATTTCTTGGAGACTTGGCTCATTCCTTTTTATCCTTTTTTCTCTAATCTTGTCTTCTTGTTTTATTTAATTGAGCTGGTCTTCGATCTCTGATATCCTTTCTTCTGCTCGATCAATTTGACTGCTAAAACTTGTGCATACTTCACGAAGTTCTCGTGTTGTGTTTTTCAGCTCCGTTAATTCACTTATATTCCTCTCTAAGTTGTCTATTCTCATTAGCATTTCGTCAAACCTTTTTTCAAAGTTCTTAGTTTCTTTGCATTGGTTTAGAACATATTCTTTTAGCACACAGAAGTTTCTTATTATCCACCTTCTGAAGTCTGATTCTGACAATTGATCACACTCATTCTCCATCAGGCCTTGTTCCTTTGCTGATGAGGGGCTATGATCCCCTGAAGGAGGAGACATTCTGATTTTGGATGTTTTCAGCCTTTTTGCACTGGTTTCTTCCCATCTTTGTGGATTTATCCACCTGTCGTCTTTCTAATTGCTGCTTTCAGATTGGGTCTCTGAGTGGATGTCCAGATTGTTGGTGGTGATGTTATTGCTGTGCTTGCTGTGAAACTCTCAACTGTCAGCGTTTCCAATTGCTGTTTTTTTGTGGGGGTGGGACGAGCCGAACCTGATCACCTGGCTCCCCGACTTGGAGTCCTCCTTTTTCTTTTCCTAATTGAATGGTCGGTTCTCTCCCAGTTGCCCCAGTTGCCCGCCGAAAAGGCACCGGGATCTATGCAATTTCCTGTGCGGCAACCATGCCAGCTGAAACAGTGGTGCTGAGATTTGTGGCACTTTTCTGCCCCAGAATCTCCCTATCTGGCTCCCGGCTTCAGTCCCCCTCCCAATCAGAATGGGTGACTCTACCTTCCCAGAGCTCCAAACGCCAAATAAAAGGGCACCCAGTCCCCCATACTCTGCACTGAGAACTGCTGCACCAGGACGCTGGCAAAACAGCTGTGCCGGCCAAAAGAGTCACGCTGGTGACCCATGGGGCTCCTTCGCCGGGAATCTCCTGATCCATAAGCAACAAAAATTCATCTGGAAGTCTGGCATCCACTCAGTCCCTGCGCCTTCACTGGGAGCTGCAACCCTGAGCTGCTGCTAGATGGCCATCTTGGATCTCTCTCCGAGGTTGTTTTTTAATACATTGTACCAATCTGTCTCTGCTTTTTGGTTTGGATTTCTAGATTATTTGCATCAAATGTAGATATTTATATGTTGGAATTTATACTCAACATTTTGCTATTTTTACTAATTTTCTTTATGGTGATCCAGTTATTATAATATATATCTTAACTATTACGGTTTACTTCAGATTAATACTTATTTCTGGTAAAATATAGAAACTTTTCTCCAATATAATGGAATTCTATCTTTCTTCTTTGTACTATTCTTGTCACATTATTAAATCTATATTTTTTAAAGCCAATTATATATCATTATAATTATTGCTTTTTTTTACAATGGTATATCTTTTAAAGACATTGAGAGGATAAATTAGAAATTAGAGATCCTGGAATGCTTATTTTTTTCTGTGTTTTGATATTTGTGTTCTTTTTATTTTTATATGTTTTAATTAATTTTTTTTCTCTGTTTTTCTAACTTGCTTTTCACATGTTCCTTTTTGCTGGATAAAATCTCATGTCTGAGGTTCACTGACCTACAGATATTCCAGCCTATTGCCGTTCTTGTTCTAACTTGAAAATATTAGTTACAAAATCAAAGACAGTATTAAATTTTGTTCAATAACCTTCTGTTTAAAATATAGGGAACAGGCAATAAATCTTAGGAGGATTTTTAAGAAAATGGCTAAATAATTTTTACGTCGGACAGAGAAAACCTTACTGATATAGACTATCTTCTTATCCCAATGATGCCACCTAAATAGGTATTTTAGCACAGCACATGCCCTATTCATTCATAAGAGGTACAATTTAGTTATAGGTAGATATTTTTTTAATTTTTTATTGGATTTTAGGTTTTGGGGTACATGAGCAGAGCATGCAAGACAGTTGCGTAGGTACGCACATGGCAGTGTGCTTTCCTTTGCTTCTCCCCTTCACCCACATTTGGCAATTCTCCCCAGGCTATCCCTCCCCACCTCCCCCTCCCACTGGCCCTCCCCTTTTCCCCCAATAGACCCCAGTGTTTAGTACTCCCCTTTCTGTGTCCATGTGTTCTCATTTTTCATCACCCGCCTATGAGTGAGAATATGCGGTGTTTCATTTTCTGTTCTTGTGTCAATTTGCTGAGAATGATGTTCTCCAGATTCATCCATGTCCCTACAAACAACACAAACTCATCATTTCTGATTGCTGCATAATATTCCATGGTGTATATGTGCCACATTTTTCCAATCCAGTCTATTATCAATGGGCATTTGGGTTGATTCCAGGTCTCTGCTATTGTAAACAGTGCTGCAATGAACATTCGTGTGCATGTGTCCTTATAGTAGATCGATTTATAGTCTTTTGGATATATACCCAGTAATGGGATTGCTGGGTCAAATGGAATTTCTATTTCTAAGGCCTTGAGGAATCGCCACACTGTCTTCCACAATGGTTGAATTAATTTACACTCCCACAACAGTGTAAAAGTGTTCCTTTTTCTCCACATCCTCTCCAGCATCTGTTGTCTCCAGATTTTTTAATGATCGCCATTCTAACTGGCGTGAGATGGTATCTCAATGTGGTTTTGATTTGCATCTCTCTGATGACCAGTGCCGATGAGCATTTTTTCATACGATTGTTGGCCTCATATATGTCTTCTTTTGTAAAGTGTCTGTTCATATCCTTTGCCCACTTTTGAATGGGCTTGTTTGTTTTTTTCCTGTAAATCTGTTTGAGTTCTTTGTAAATTCTGGATATCAGCCCTTTGTCAGATGGGTAAACTGCAAAAATTTTTTCCCATTCTGTTGGTTGCCGATTCACTCTAGTGACTGTTTCTTTTGCCATGCAGAAGCTGTGGAGTTTGATTAGGTCCCATTTGTCTATTTTGGCTTTTGTTGCCAATGCTTTTGGTGTTTTGTTCATGAAGTCCTTGCCTACTCCTATGTCCTGGATAGTTTTGCCTAGATTTCCTTCTAGGGTTTTTATCGTGCCAGGTCTTATATTTAAGTCTTTAATCCATCTGGAGTTAATTTGAGTGTAAGGTGTCAGGAAGGGGTCCAGTTTCTGCTTTCTGCACATGGCTAGCCAGTTTTGCCAACGCCATTTGTTAAACAGGGAATCCTTTCCCATTGCTTGTTTTTGTCAGGTTTATCAAAGATTGTATAGTTGTAGATATGTTGTGTTGCCTCCGGTGTCTCTGTTTTGTTCCACTGGTCTATATCTCTGTTTTGGTATCAGTGCCATGCTGTTTTGATTACTGTAGCCTTGTAGTATAGTTTGAAATCCGGTAGTGTGATGCCCCCCGCTGTGTTCTTTTTGCTTAGAATTGACTTGGCTATGCGGGCTCTCTTTTGGTTCCATATGAAGTTCATGGTGGTTTTTTCCAGTTCTGTGAAGAAAGTCAATGGTAGCTTGATGGGGATAGCGTTGATTCTGTAAATTACTTTGGGCAGTATAGCCATTTTCACGATATTAATTCTTCCTAACCATGAACAAGGAATGTTTCTCCATCTGTTTGTGTCCTCTCTGATTTCATTGAGCAGTGGTTTGTAGTTCTCCTTGAAGAGGTCCTTTACGTTCCTAGTTAGTTGTATTCCTAGGTATTTTATTCTTTTTGTAGCAATTGTGAATGTCAGTTTGTTCTTGATTTGGCTTTCTTTAAGTCTGTTATTGGTGTAGACGAATGCTTGTGATTTTTGCACATTGATTTTATATCCTGAGACTTTGCTGAAGTTGCTTATCAGTTTCAGGAGTTTTTGGGCTGAGGCGATGGGGTCTTCTAGGTATACTATCATGTCGTCTGCAAATAGAGACAATTTGGCTTCCACCTTTCCTATTTGAATACCCTTTATTTCTTTTTCTTGCCTGATTGCTCTGGCTAGAACTTCCAGTACTATATTGAATAGGAGTGGTGAAAGAGGGCATCCTTGTCTAGTGCCGGATTTCAAAGGGAATGCTTCCAGTTTTTGCCCATTCAGTATGATATTGGCTGTTGGTTTGTCATAAATAGCTTTTATTACTTTGAGATACGTTCCATCGATACCGAGTTTATTGAGGGTTTTTAGCATAAAGGGCTGTGGAATTTTGTCAAATGCCTTCTCTGCATCAATTGAGATAATCATGTGGTTTTTGTTTTTGGTTCTGTTTATGTGGTGAATTACGTTGATAGACTTGCGTATGTTGAACCAGCCTTGCATCCCCGGGATGAATCCTACTTGATCATGATGAATAAGTTTTTTGATTTGCTGTTTCAATCGGCTTACCAATATTTTACTGAAGATTTTTGCATCTATGTTCATCATGGATATTGGCCTGAAGTTTTCTTTTCTCGTTGGGTCTCTGCCGGGTTTTGATATCAGAATTATGTTGGTCTCGTAAAATGATTTGGGAAGGCTTCCCTCTTTTTGGATTGTTTGAAATAGTTTTAGAAGGAATGGTACCAGCTCCTCTTTGTGTGTCTGGTAGAATTCAGCTGTGAATCCGTCTGGACCTGGGCTTTTTTTGAGTGGTAGGCTCTTAATTGCTGCCTCGACTTCTGACCTTGTTATTGGTCTATTCATAGTTTCAGCTTTCTCCTGGTTTAGGCTTGGGAGGACACAGGAGTCCAGGAATTTATCCATTTTTTCCAGGTTTGCTAGTTTATGTGCATAGAGTTGTTTGTAATATTCTCTGATGATGGTTTGAATTTCTGTGGAATCTGTGGTGATTTCCCCTTTATCATTTTTTATTGCATCTATTTAGTTGTTCTCTCTTTTCTTTTTAATCAATCTGGCTAGTGGTCTATTTTGTTGATCTTTTCAAAAAACCAGCTCTTGGATTTATTGATTTTTTGAAGGGGTTTTCCTGTCTCAATCTCCTTCAGTTCAGCTCTGATCTTAGTTATTTCTTGTCTTCTGCTGGGTTTTGAGTATTTTTGATCTTGCTCCTCTAGTTCTTTCAATTTTGATGATAGGGTGTCAATTTTGGATCTCTCCATTCTCCTCATATGGGCACTTATTGCTATATACTTTCCTCTAGAGACTGCTTTAAATGTGTCCCAGAGATAATGGTATGTTGTGTCTTCGTTCTCATTGGTTTCGAAGAACTTCTTTATTTCTGTCTTCATTTCATTGTTTACCCAGTCAACATTCAAGAGCCAGTTGTTCAGTTTCCATGAAGTTGTGCGGTTCTGGGTTGGTTTCTGTATTCTGAGTTCTGACTTGATTGCACTATGGTCTGAGAGGCTGTTTGTTATGATTTCAGTTGTTTTGCATTTGTTGAGCAGTGCTTTACTTCCAATTATGTGGTCAATTTTAGAGTAGGTGTGATGTGGTGCTGAGAAGAATGTGTATTCTGTGGATTTGGGGTGGAGAGTTCTGTAAATGTCTATCAGATTTGCTTGCTCCAGGTCTGAGTTCAAGCCCTGGATATCCTTGTTGATTTTCTGTCTGGTTGATCTGTCTAATATTGACAGTGGAGTGTTAAAGTCTCCCACTATTATTGTGTGGGAGTCTAAGTCTCTTTGTAAGTCATTAAGAACTTGCCTTATGTATCTGGGTTCTCCTGTATTGGATCCATATACATTTAGGATTGTTAGCTCTTCTTGTTGTATCTATCCTTTTACCATTATGTAATGGCCTTCTTTGTCTCTTTTGATCTTTGTTGCTTTAAAGTCTATTTTATCAGAGATGAGAATTGCAACTCCTGCTTTTTTTTGCTCTCCATTTGCTTGGTAAATCTTCCTCCATCCCTTTATTTTGAGCCTTTGTGTATCCTTACATGTGAGATGGGTTTCCTGGATACAGCACACTGATGGGTTTTGGATTTTTATCCAATTTGCCAGTCTGTGTCTTTTGATTGGTGCATTTAGTCCATTTACATTTAGGGTTAATATTGTTATGTGTGAATTTGATACTGCCATTTTGATGCTAAGTGGCTGTTTTGCCTGTTAGTTGTTGTAGGTTCTTCATTATGTTGATGCTCTTTAGCATTTAGTTTGATTTTGGAATGGCTGGTACTGGTTGTTCCTTTCTATGTGTAGTGCCTCTTTTAGGAGCTCTTGTAAAGCAGGCCTGGTGGTGACAAAATCTCTTAGTACTTGCTTGTTCGCAAAGGAGTATATTTTTCCTTCACTTCTGAAGCTCAGTTTGGCTGGATATGAAATTCTGGGTTGAAAGTTCTTTTCTTTAAGAATGTTGAATATTGGCCCCCACTCTCTTCTGGCTTGTAGGGTTTCTGCCGAGAGATCTGCTGTGAGTCTGATGGGCTTCCCTTTGTGGGTGACCCGACCTTTCTCTCTGGCTGCCTTTAGTATTTTCTTCTTTATTTCAACCTTGTTGAATCTGACGATTATGTGCCTTGGGGTTGCTCTTCTTGCGGAATATCTTTGTGGTGTTCTCTGTATTTCCTGTATTTGAGTGTTGGCCTGTCTTGCTAGGTGGGGGAAATTTTCCTGGATGATGTCCTGAAGAGTATTTTCCAGCTTGGATTCATTCTCTTCGTCTCCTTCTGGTACACCTATCAAACGTAGGTTAGGTCTTTTCACATAGTCCCACATTTCTTGGAGACTTTGTTCATTCCTTTTTGCGCTTTTTTCTCTAATCTTGGTTTCTCATTTTATTTCATTGAGTTGGTCTTCGACTTCAGATATTCTTTCTTCTGCTTGGTCAATTCGGCTATTGAAACTTGTGCATGCTTCACAAAGTTCTGGTATTGTGTTTTTCAGCTCCTTTAATTCATTCATATTCCTCTCTAAGTTATCCATTCTTGTTATCATTTCCTCATATCTTTTTTCAAGTTCCTTAGTTTCTTTGCATTGATTTAAACATGTTCTTTTCGCTCACAAAAGTTTCTCATTATCCACCTTCTGAAATCTCATTCTGTCATTTCGTCACAGTCATTCTCCGTCCAGCTTTGTTCCCTTGCTGGTGAGGAGTTTTGGTTCTTTCTGGGAGGTCAGGTGTTCTGGTTTCGGGTGTTTTCCTCCTTTTTTCACTGGTTTCTTCCCATCTTTGTGGATTTATCTGCTTGTCGTCTGCGTAGTTGCTGACTTTTCGATTGGGTCTCTGAGTGGACACCCAGATTGTTGATGATGAAGTATTTCTGTTACTTGGTTTTCCTTCTACCAGTCTAGCCCCTTCACTGTATGACTGCTGAGTTCCACTCCAGGCCCTGCTTGTCTGTGGTGCAATTCTAGCAGCTGTGGCACAGTGAGGGATGCTACCAGTTTCTTTTTCTGCTATCTTTGTCCCAGGTTGATGCCTGCCAAATGTCAGTCTTTTCGATATAGAGGGGTCAGGGAGCTGTTTGAGGAGACAGTCTGTACTTTTTTGGAGCTCAATTGCTGAGCTGTGAGCTCTGTTGTTCATTCAGGGCTGTTAGGCTGCTATGTTTGATTCTGCTGCAACAGAGCTCATTGAAAAAACCATTTTTTTCTCAAATGCTCTGTGTTGGGGGGTTCGGGCTTTATTTTTGGATGTTCGTTGAGGTGTCCTCTTCAGCTAGGAGGCAGACTAGCCAGTGTTTGCCTGCCGAGGCTTCGCCTGCTGTTGTGAGGCTTGCCCTGTTGGGGCAGGCTCTGCTGTTCTGCTGTGGTCTCCACAACACCCTGAAGTGGAGTCTCTCTGTTGTAGCGGGTTGCCTCGGCAATGGCAGGCTGCGTCAGCAGTGGGCGTGTATCTCTGTAGGGACAGGTTGCCTCGGCAACGGCTGGCTGCGTCAGCAGTGGACGTGTATCTCAGTTGGGGCGGGTTGCCTTGGTAATGGTAGATGCCCCCCCTCACAGAGTGTCTCAGATCGACTGCACAGGGATCATTTGAAATCGCGGTTTTGTTTGTCCCACTGGGCTAGCTCAAACACTCTGTCCCTGCAATCCCCTGGTCTGGCCCAGTGTCCAAGTCTTGTTCAGTCTCAAATCCAGCCCTCTCAAGTCTCAGGTTTCCGGTTCAACAGGGCACCCGGACAAGCGCGTTCTGTGGGGAGTGCTGGGTAGGGCCGGCCGCCGCCACCCTGGCTGCAGGCTTCGCCAGGCAGAGGTACTGCCAGGCGTCCCACATCTCCTTTATACTTGGGAATTTCCCCGTTCTGTGGGCAACCAAGATCAGTCTGGAAATGCAGCTCCGACTCACCTCTCCGCAGATTCAAGGAGAGCTCCAATCCTGGGTCGTTCTCACAGCGCCATCTTGAGTCCTCCCCTCCCATCCTATAGGTAGATTTTTAATCCTATATAAATCCTCAGACTGTGTTTATTTTTGTGGAAATAGTAAAAAACTATCATAAAATAAATCAATATGAATTTCTTTGATGTTTGTTGCTGATTTTAAATCATATGTAGTCAGAGAAATTTAATAAAGACCTTTTAAACATTGTTTGGAGAGATTAATAGGCATAAAACTGTTGTTTTGCTTCTTGTATTAAATTTGTCTTCACTTTCAGTTATTTGAATTCTCTAGGAAGAAATATCCTACATTATTCCAATAGATGAGAAACCATACACTGTGCACCTTAAACAAAGGTAATTTTTTATTCTTTAGTTTTGGATTTTGTTTTATTTCTATGAAGCTATTTACTTGTAATAGAAAATGGAGTATGAGAAAATTAAAAGGAGTTGTTATTAAAATTTTTTATTGTCTTAAATAAACAAATATTCTCTCATGACTTAATTAAACTTTTGGTTTTAATGCCTCAAGTAGTCTTTGGTAAATGAGAGTTAGGAACAAAAAACAGGGACTTATCTCCTGAAGACTAATTTATGATATTAAGTTGGCAGGACCAGCAGGGCCTATCATCAGAGCAGATGTCACAAAAAGAAGTATATCTATAGCTGATTATATCAGTTAGAGTTTTATCAGAGAAGTGGGATGACCATGATGAATATGGAATAAGGGATTTAATATAGAAATTAGATATTATACTGTTGGAAAGTTGGCAAGTAGTTTATGGAAGATAGTCTTAGCTATATGCCACTCTTCAAGAATTAATGAAGTAATTGAAATAATTTTCTATACAGTTTAATTCTCTGATGGAAACCCAGTTGGGAAAGGCTGGCTTGGAAGTAATTTTTGACATTCAAGAGGAGAGCTTCAGCCAAACTAGTAAAACTAGACTACATGGCATTCAAGAGAGGTGGATTATGAGAAACTGTAGGTAGCAAGTATAGACTCTTTCAAAAACATCTTTCAGAGAAAGAAGAGGCTTACATGAATATTTTTGAAGGAAAAGAAAACAAAGTATTTTGGTTGAGGGAAAGTTTCTTAAGGAGAGGAAAAGAGAGATAAAAGGTGTAAACAGGTCAAGCATGGTGGCTCACTCCTGTAATCCCAGCACTTTGGGAGCCTGAGGCAGGTGGATGAAACTCCTGAGATCAGGAGTTTGAGACCAGCCTGGCCAACATGGTGAAATCCCATCTTTACTAAAAAATACAAAAATTAGCCAGGGGTGGTGGTGCGTGCCTGTAATCCCAGCTACTTGAAAGACTGAGGCAGGAGAATGGCTTGAACCTGGGAGGCAGAGGTTGCAGTGAGCTGAGATGGGGCCACTTGCATGCCAGCCTGGGTGATGGAGTACAGAATGAGACACTGTCACAAAAAAACAAACAAACAAAAAACTGTATAAACAAGTGGTTTATTGTGTGTCAGATACTAAATAATTCCCCCAAAGAAAAAGTTAATGTAGTCTTTAAGACAGAAAAGAAAAAGAATATGGTGGATGATAACCCAGAGATCTTTGTTAGGAGTATGAGGGAAAGTTAGAGAGTTCACATTGTATTTGAACATCTTACTAAGACCATAAGCAGTGTTGAGAAATGGAGGGAGTGGAGCTTGGGAGATGGATAGGGCATGTGTATATCATTTTGAGAAATTACCTGCTTAATGATTATGATAGCCTAATGACAATTAGAAAGCTATATGAAAAAGAATGAGAAGCAGAACTATGACTGTGTAGAGATAGGGAGTTTCCTTTGTTTTTAAGAAATGCTGATGTGGCAGAAAAAAGATGTAACAGATTGAGTATAGTGGTGGCAGGGATTTGGTGGGGTAGAGGGAGAAAGAGAAGAGACCTGAGTTGGGGGATACGGCTTCCTGTTGGAGATGCTGGATATGAAGGGCTTGTGGGATATCCCACAAGGGGAAATGTTCAGATGGTTGTTAATTTAGTTTAGGATGGGGGAGAGAAGTGTAAGTTTCCACATTTTTTAGTGATGAAAACTCTCAGCAAATTAGGTATAGAAGAGCTATACCTAAACACAGTAAATGTCATGTATGACAAAGCCATAGTTAACATTATACTCAGTGGTAAAAAGTTGAAAGTTTTTCATCTAACACCAGGAACAAGTTAAGGATTCTCATTTTCTTTCACCTCTTCTGTTCAACATAGTATTGGAAGTCCTAGCCAGAGCAATTAGGCAAGAAAAAGAAATAAAAGGCATCCTAATGGGAAAGGGAGACATTAAAGTGTTCCTGTTTGCAAGTGACATAATGTTATATATAGATTATATATAGAAGACCCTAAGGACACCACCAAAATTTGTTAGAATCAATAGACAATTTCAGTGAAGTTGGAGGATATAAAATCAACTTATAAAAATCATAGCATTTCTATACATTAATAACAAATTTTCCAAAAAATGAAATCAAGAAAACAACCCCATGTACAATAGCTAAAAAAAAAAATAAAATATTTAGGAGTAAGTTTAACCAAGGAGGTGAAAGATCTGTACACCAAGCGCTATAAAACATGATGAAGGGAATTGAGGAAGACACAAATAAATGAAAGAATTATGGACTGGAAGACTTAATATTGTTAAAATGTCCATACTGTCCAAAATGATCCATGGATTTAATGCAATCCCAACCAAAATTCAAATGATGTTTTTCACAGAAATAGTAAAAATTGCTATGGAATCACAAAAGGCTCTGAGCAGCCAAAGTAATACTGAACAAAAAGAACAAAGCTGGAGGCATCACACTATCTGACTTCAAAATATACTGCATAGCTATAATAATAAAAGCAGCCTTTTAATAAAAGTAGTAAATGAAACCACAGAAATGAATAAGATCCAGGAGAGCCAGGAGGAAGTGGTATCATTAGTGCTGAAGAGAGATGATTTCAGGAAGGGGAATGTGGTCTACAGTATGAAGTGCTTGAGAGTATTTTATTAATTTATTTAAAAATTATTTTTATAATTTATTTATTTTTGAGACAGGGTCTCTCTATGTGACCTAGGCTGGAGAGCAGTGTTGCGATCTCAGCTCACTGCAGCCTTGAACTCCTGGCTCAAGTGATCCTCTCACCTTAGCCTCCTGAGTAGCTGGGACCACAGGCGTGCACCACCACACTTGGCTAATTTCTGTGTTTTTCATAGAGACGAGGTTTCACCTTGTTGCCCAGGCTGGTCTTGAACTTTTGAGCTCAAAGCATTCCACCACCTCGGCCTCCCTAAGCGTTGGGATTACAGGGGTGAGCCACCCTGCCTGGCTGCTCACGTCAAGTATTTTTACTTGATGTAAAATTGTCTTTTAGACTGGACAGTCAGGAAGTCATTAGTAAGTTTTGTGAGATCAGTTTCAATGGAGGCCTTCCAACAGAAGCTAGTGTGGGTGGCTTATTGGGTTGCAGAGTGAATATGAAGTGAAGAAGCTTAACTAAAATGGCATCATGAGTGCAAGGATTAATACCAAAGTTGAACTTAGACTGGACATTTATACTCGGATGAGTAAGACCTTTATACAATACTCTTCCACTTCATTATGAAAGTAATATATGTGCATAATAATAAAGCATTAGCATGTAAGAACAGAAAACTCTTACAATCCAACTTCCAGTTTATGTCTATTAGTTTTTTTTTCTTTTGAGATGGAGTCTCACTCTGACACCCAGGCTAAAGTGAAGAGGCGTGATCTTGGCTCATTGCAACCTCCATCTCCTGGATTCAAGTGAATCTCTTTCTTTTTCTTTTTCTTTTCTTTCTTTTTTATTTTTTTAGCACACAGACAATGATTTGGTTCCAGTGCATCAAGTGATTCTCATTTTCCTGCCTCAGCCTCCCGAGTAGCTGGGATTACAGGTGCTGGCACCACACCTGGCTAGTATTTATATTTTTAGTAGAGATGGGTTTCACCATGTTGGCCAGGCTGGTCTCAAACTCCTGATCTCAGTTGATCTACCTGTCTCAGTCTTCCAAAGTGTTGGGATTACAGGTGTGAGCCACCGCACCCAGCTGTCTTTTACATTGGGCTCAATTAAGGTAGAAAAACTTTTGAGTAAATGTATATTGCTCTAAGTAAACATTAAATATATGTCAAAAGAAAATGCTACCTTTATGTCAGGTTGACAGACATTTTCTGTAAAGGTTCAGATAGTAAATGTTTTAGACTTTGAAGGCCATATGTTCTTTGTCCAAACTACTTAATGTCTGGTCTTACAGGATGAAAAGAGCCATGACGGTATGTGAGTGAATGGGCATGGTTATGTTTCAGTAAACCTTTATTTACAAAACAGAGGGTGGGTCAGATTTTGGCTGAAAGTGTCAAGTTTACTGTGTTTTTATATGTTTCAAATAGAATAATTAAAAAAATTTTCTCACTTTTTTATATTCAGATACTTTATAGCAGATAATTTTATGGTTTATTTGTATAAGCAAGGATCCATGAATGCTCATTCTTCAGATATTCAGGTAAGATTTAAATTCTGTATTTTATGGATTTTTAATAAAAATCATTTTTTACATTAAATAAATGCTTTATTGAGAGTTCCTGAGGAGAAGATGGCACTATAGGAGCAACTCAGGATTGCAGCCCTCAGTGAAAGTGCATAGGGTGAGTGGATGCTACATTTTTAGATGGATCTTTATTGCCCACAGACCAGGAGATTCCCAGGTGTAGGAGCCCCACGGGCTGCCAGCTGTTTGGGTTGGCGCAGCTGTTTGGGCCAGCAAGGCTGTTTTGGCCGGTGCCACAGCACAGCAGCCCTCCGTACAAAATGCACTGGTCTCGTTGCCCTGTTAAACTGGCAATTTGAGATTTGGGAAGGCAGATTAGCAAATTCATCTGATTAAATGAGACTTAAACAGTAAGCCAGGCCAGGAGAGTCCCAGGCAGCGATGTTGTTTCAGCCAGTACAGTGGGTTGCCACACAGGAAATCACACAGATCCTGGCGCCCTTTCAGCAGGTGACTGGAACACTTGGGAGAGAGTCAACCATTCAACTTTATAAAAAAAAAGGGCTCTGAGGCAGGGAGCCAGGTGATCAGGCTCGGCAGATCCAAGCCCCACAAAACCAAAGAAAATGGCAATTGGAAATGTTTGGGGTTGAGAGTTTCATGGCAAGCACAGCTGAACCCAGGACAGTGCAGCTGGGTGGGGGAGTGGTGTCTGCCATTACTGAGGCACCCCACCCTACAGAGGTACTCTGCCATTGCTGACACAGCCTGCCATTGCTGAGGCAACCCGCTGTTGCTGAGGCAACTTGCCATAACAGAGAGAGTCTGCCATTACAGAGGTGGGTCACCATCACCAGCAGTTCCAACCACACCCATATAAACAGGACTACAGGGAATTACACATGGCAGCAGGGCGGAGCCCATGACAATGGGGCGGAGCCCACAGCAAGAGGGCGGAGCCCAGAGCAGCTCAGCATAGCCTCTGCAAGCAGGCAGTGACTAGACTGCCTCCTTGCTGGGCAGGACAGTGCAACAGATACTCATGAATAAAGCCCTAACTCCCTGGGACATAGTACCTGAGGAAAAAAAGGGGCTTTATGAGTTCTGCTGCAGCAGACTAAAACGTACCTGCCTAGCAGCACTGAATGAACAAGGGAGCTCACAGCTCAGCACTTGAGCTCCTATAAAGTACAGACTGTCTCCTCAAGAAGCTCCCTGACCCCTGTATATCCAAAGAGTCACCTCACAAAGGACTGATCAGACTGACATTTGGCAGGCACCATTCTGGGACAAAGATAGCAGAAGAAGAAACTGGTAGCACCCCTCACTATTCCACAGCTGCTACAGGTGTTCCCCAGGAAAGCAGGGCCTGGAGTGGACCTCAGCAGTCCTACAGCAGAGGGGCTAGACTGTTAGAAGGAGAACTAAGAAACAGAAATACTTCATCATCAACAATCTGGATGTCCACTCAGAGACCCAACTGGAAAGTCCGCAACTACTCAGATGACAGATGGATAAATCCACAAAGATGGGAAGAAACCAGCGCAAAAAGGAGGAAAACACCCAAAACTGGAACACCTCGCCTCCTACAAGGGACCACAACCGCTCACCAGCAAGGGAACAAAGCTGGTTGGAGAATGAGTGTGATGAAATGACAGAATCAGACTTCAGAAGGTGGGTAATGAGAAACTTCCAAGAGCTAAAAAAACATGTTCTAACTCAATGCAAAGAAACTAAGAACCTTGAAAAAAGATTTGAGGAAATGATAACAAGAATGGACAACTTAGGAATATGAGTGAATTGATGGAGCCGAAAAACACAACACGAAAACTTCGCAAAGCATGCATAAGT
The DNA here is from genome assembly GCF_049354715.1 of Callithrix jacchus. Taxonomy (NCBI): domain Eukaryota; kingdom Metazoa; phylum Chordata; class Mammalia; order Primates; family Cebidae; genus Callithrix; species Callithrix jacchus. Next base: position 40,004,046 of record NC_133514.1, read on the forward strand.
CTCAACAGCTGAATTGACCAAGCAGAAGAAAGGATATCAGAGGTTGAAGATCAACTCAATGAAATAAAACGAGAAGGCAAGATTAGAGAAAAAAAGTGCAAAAAGGAATGAACAAAGTATCCAAGAAATGTGGGACTATGTGAAGAGACATAATCTACGTTTGATAGGTATACCTGAATGTGACGAAGAGAATCAATCCAAGCTGGAAAATACTCTTCAGGATATTATCCAGGAAAATTTTTCCAACCTAGCAAGGCAGACCAATATCCAAGTCCACGAAATACAGAGAACACCACAAAGATATTCCACAAGAAGAGCAACCCCAAAGCACATAATCGTCAGATTCAACAGGGTTGAAATGAAGGAGAAAATGCTACGGGCAGCCAGAGAGAAAGGTCGGGTCACCCACAAAGGGAAGCCCATCAGACTCACAGCAGATCTCTCGGCAGAAACCCTACAAGCCAGAAGAGAGTGGGGGCCATTATTCAACATTCTTAAAGAAAAGAACTTTCAACCCAGAATTTCATATCCAGCCAAACTGAGCTTCATAAGTGAAGGAAAAATATAATCCTTTGCGAACAAGCAAGTACTCAGAGATTTTGTCACCACCAGGTCTGCTTTACAAGAGCTCCTAAAAGAGGCACTACACATAGAAAGGAACAACCAGTAGCAGCCATTCCAAAAGCATACCAAATGCTAAACAGCATCAACAAAAGGAAGAATCTCCATCAACTAACAGGCAAAACAGCCAGCTAGCATCAAAATGGCAGTATCAAATTTACACATAACAATATTAACCCTAAATGTAAATAGGTTAAATGCACCAATCAAAAGACAGAGACTGGCAAATTGGATAAAAATCCAAAACCCATCAGTGTGCTGAATCCAGGAAACCCATCTCACATGCAAGGATACACAAAGGCTCAAAATAAAGGGATGGAGGAAGATTTACCACGCAAATGGAGAGAATAAAAAAAGCAGGGGTTGCAATTCTCGTCTCTGATAAAATAGACTTTAAAGCAACAAAGATCAAAAGGGACAAAGAAGGACATTATATAATGGTAAAAGGATTGATACAACAAGAAGAGCTAACGATCCTAAATGTATATGGATCCAATACAGGAGCACCCAGATATATAAGGCAAGTTCTTAATGACTTACAAAGAGACAGACTCCCATGCAATAATAGTGGGAGACTTTAACACTCCACTGTCAATATTAGATCAACGGGACAGAAAATCAACAAGGATATCCAGGGCTTGAACTCAGACCTGGAGCAAGCAAACCTGATAGACATTTACAGAACTCTCCACCCCAAATCCACAGAATATACATTCTTCTCAGCACATCACACCTACTCTAAAATTGACCACATAATTGGAAATAAATCACTCCTCAGCAAATGCAAAACAACTGAAATAATAACAAACAGTCTCTCAGACCATAGTGCATTCAAGTTAGAACTCAGAATTCAGAAACCAACTCAGAACCGCACAGCTTCATGGAAACTGAAAAACTGGCTTTTGAATGTTGACTGGATAAACAATGAAATGAAGGCAGAAATAAGGAAGTTCTTCGAAACCAACGAGAACGAAGACACAACATACCAGAATCTCTGGGATCATTTAAAGCAGTCTCTAGAGGAAAATATATAGCAATAAGTGCCCACATGAGAAGAGTGGAGAGATCCAAAATTGACACCCTATCATCAAAATTGAAAGAGCTAGAGGAGCAAGATCAAAAAAACTCAAAACCTAGCAGAAGACAAGAAATAACTAAGATGAGAGCAGAACTGAAGGAGATAGAGACACGAAAACCCCTTCAAAAAATCAATAAATCCAAGAGCTGGTTTTTTGAAAAGATGAACAAAATAGCCAGCCAGACTGATAAAAAAGAAAAGAGAGAATAACCAAATAGATGCAATAAAAACCGATAAAGAGGAAATCACCACAGATTCCACAGAAATTCAAACCATCATCATAGATTATTATAAACAACTCTATAAACATAAAGTAGTAAACCTGGAAGAAATGGATAAATTCCTGGACACTTGTGTCCTCCCAAGCCTAAACCAGGAGGAAGCCAAAACTATGAATAGACCAATAACAAGATCTGAAGTCGAGGCAGCAATTAAGAGCCTACCACACAATAAAAACCCAGGTCCAGATGCGTTCACAGCCGAATTCTACCAGACACACAAAGAGGAACAGTTACCATTCCTTCTGAAACTATTCCAAATAATCCAAAAAGACAGAATCCTTCCCAAATCATTTTATGAGCCCAACATTATCCTGATACCAAAACTCAGCAGTGATATCCATGATGAACATAGACACAAAAATCTTCAATAAAATACTGGCAAGCCGATTGGAACAACACATCGAAAAGCTTATCCACCATGATCATGTAGAATTCATCCCAGGGATGCAAGGCTGGTTCAACATACGCAAGTGTATAAATGTAATTCACCACATAAACAGAACCAAAAACAAAAACCACATGATTATCTCAACTGACGCAGAGAAGGCCTTTGACAAAATTCAACAGCCCTTTATGCTAAAAACCCTCTATAAACTCGGTATTGATGGAACATATCACAAAATAATAAAAGCTATTTATGACAAACCAACAGCCAATATCATACTGAATGGGCAAAAACTAAAAGCAATCCCTTTGAAATCTGGCACTAGACAAGGATGCCGTCTCTCACCACTCCTATTCAATATAGTACTGGAAGTTCTAGCCAAAGCAATCAGGCAAGAAAAAGAAATAAAAGGTATTCAAATAGGAAAGGAGGAAGCCAAAATGTCTGTATTTGCAGACAACATGGTAGTATATCTAGAAGACCCCATTGTGTCAGCCCAAAAACTCCTGAAACTGGTAGGCAACTTCAGCAAAATCTCAGGATACAAAATCAATGTGCAAAAATCACAAGCATTCCTATACGCCAATGACAGACTGAAAGAGAGCCAAATCAAGAATGAACTGCAATTGCTACAAAGAGAATAAAATACCTAAGAATACAACTAACAAGGAATGTAAAGGACTTCTTCAAGGAGAACCACAAACCACTGCTCAACGAAATAAGAGAGGACACAAACAGATGGAGAAACATTCCATGTTCATGGTTAGGAAGAATCAATATCATGAAAATCAAAATCAGAAAGCAGAAACTGGACCCCTTTCTGACACCTTACACTAAGTCTATCAAAGTAATTTACAGACTCAATGCTATCCCCATCAAGCTACCAATGACCTTCTTCACAGAACTGGAAAAAACTACCTTAAACTTCATATGGAACCAAAAGAGAGCCCGCATAGCCAAGTCAATTCTAAGCAAAAAGAACACAGCAGGAAGCATCACACTACTGGACTTCAAACTATACTACAAGGCTACAGTAATCAAAACAACATGGTACTGGTACCAAAACAGAGATATAGACCAATGGAACAGAACAGAGGAATTGGAGGCAACACAACATATCTACCACCATACAATCTTTGATCAACCTGACAAAAACAAGCAATGGGGAAAGGATTCCCTGTTTAGTAAATGGTGTTGGGAAAACTGGCTAGCCATGTGCAGAAAGCAGAAACTGGACCCCTTTCTGACACCTTACACTAAAATTAACTCCAGATGGATTAAAGACTTAAACATAAGACCTGGCACCATAAAATCCCTAGAAGAAAATCTAGGCAAAATCATTCAGGGCATAGGAGTAGGCAAGGACTTCATGACCAAAACACCAAAAGCATTGGCAACAAAAGCCAAAATAGACAAATGGGACCTAATCAAACTCCACAGCTTCTGCACGGCAAAAGAAACAGTCACTAGAGTGAATCGGCAACCAACAGAATGGGAAACAAATTTTGCAGTTTACTCATCTGACAAAGGGCTGATATCCAGAATTTACAAAGAACTAAAACAGATTTACAAAAAAAAAACAAGCCCATTCAAAAATGGGCAAATGATATGAACAGGCACTTTACAAAAGAAGACATACATGAGGCCAACAAACATATGAAAAAATGCTCATCATCACTGGTCATTAGAGAAATGCAAATCAAAACTACATTGAGACACCATTAAATTATCTTAGAATGGTAATCATTAAAAAATCTGGAGACAACAGATGCTGGAGAGGATGTGGAGAAATAGGAACACTTTTACACTGCTGGTGGGAGTGTAAATTAGTTCAACCATTGTGGAAGACAGTGTGGCAATTCCTCAAGGACCTAGAAATAGAAATTCCATTTGACCCAGCAATCCCATTACTGGGTATATATCCAAAGGACTATAAATCGTTTTACTATAAGGACACATGCACACGAATGTTCATTGCAGCACTGTTTACAATAGCAAAGACCTGGAACCAACCCAGATGCCCTTCGATGATAGACTGGATTGGGAAAATGTGGCACATATACACCATGGAATATTATGCAGCCATCAAAAACGATGAGTTCATGTCCTTTGTAGGGACATGGATGAATCTGGAGAACATCATTCTCAGCAAACTGACACAAGAACAGAAAATGAGATACCGCATGTTCTCACTCATAGGTGGGTGATGAACAATGAGAACACATGGACACAGGGAGGGGAACACTACACACTGGGGTCTATTGAGGGGAATAGGGGAGGGACAGCAGGGGCGGGAGCTGGGGAGGGATAGCATGGGGAGAAATGCCAGATGTGGGTGAAGGGGAGGAAGGCAGCAAATCACACTGCCATGTGTGTACCTATGCAACTATCTTGCATGTTCTGCACATGTACCCCAAAACCTAAAATGCAATAAAAAAATAAATAAATGCTTTATTAATACAGAAGGCTCTCAGGATTCATAAGGGATGTATTTTAAGACATTTACTGATTGATGATCAGGCTTTCCTGAAGTTTTGGTAAAGACAAATTAGATTGACTTAGGACCTTTTGCATTCCTGAGAATATGGGCACTATTTTTAAATTTATTTATGTTTTGTTAAATAAAAATATTTATTTGTTACTTATATTTGTAAGAATATAAATTAAATAACAAGAAAAGTGGACACAAATGTTATGGGACACAAATCACAGATCAAAATTTCTTTCTTTTTTTCTTAACTCCTCCTCATCTCATCCATCATTTATACATCCATGAATCCTATTGACCCTGCCCTTTAAACTAAGTGTCCAGCATGCACCTTTTTCCTCTGCCTCCATTAACTGAAATTTCCCATTTCCAAGTAAACATCTTCTCTAGTTTGGATTATTGCCATAACTTCATGAATAATCTCCCTGCTTCCTTACCTTGTCCATCCCTTCAGTCAGTTTTGTTTATTTTATTTATTTATTTTTGAGACAGAGTCTCTGTTGCCCAGGCTGGAGTGCAATGGTGCAATCTTGGCTCACTGCAACTTCTGCCTCCTGGGTTCGATTCTCCTGCTTCAGCCTCCTGAATAGCTGGGATTACAGGCATGCACCACCACACCCAACTAATTTTTGTATTTTAAGTAGAGATGGGGTTTTGCCATGTTGGCCAGGCTGGTCTTGAACCCCTGATCTCAGGTGATTTGCCTGCCTCAGCCTCCCAAAATGCTAGGATTACAGGCGTGAGCCACCATGCCTGGCCTCAGTCAGTTCTCAACATGGCAACCATATTGATCCTGTTAAGATGTAGTCAGATCACCTTGCTTCTCTGCTCAGGACCCTCAAGAGATGGCCTCCAGCCATTCACAGGGTGAAAGCCAAAGTCACCTGGTTCCCTTTTACTCTGACCTTGTTTCCTGTTATTCTCTACCTTGTTCTCTTTGTTCCAGCCTTGTTCTTCAAATGTGCCAGCTAAGTTCTCCTTTCAAAGACTTCATACTATTTCCTGGTATCCAAATGCTTGGTCTTTTCCAGGAGACCCATATGTTTTTTCATCTTCTTTTCCTTCAGGTCTTTACTCAAAATCCCCTATTAGTCCTTGACTAACCCCTACTTTAAATTGATCTTTTACTCTTAATACTCTCTCTATTTCCTTTACTTGTTTTGCCTTTTTCCCATGGCAGTTATTGATACATGATGTACCATATATTTTATTTGTTTACTTTATTTTCTGTCTTCCCAGTGCAATATAATCATCCCGAGGGCAGGGATTTTGGGCTGTTTTATTCACTGATATAACACCAGTGCCTAGAAAAGTGCCTGGCACACACTTGACATATAATAAAAATGTGTTGAAATATTAAATTAGATATCACATTGCTTCACTTATATTGGATGGGATTATCATTTTGCTTTATTGCTCCCTTTTCCTTCCCTTAGTTCCATCATAAAGCAGTGTGCTTATAAGAAATCTTATATTTATTTATAATAAAATTTATAGCACCATTGAATATTGGAAATTATATAATATTCACATATGTAACAATGTTTGTGACTCTGTATCTCTAGCTTGATTGTACTGTGCTCAGAGACCAACTCTGTACAATTTAATTTCTTTGTAGTCAACAGATTGCTTTATGGCCTGGAGTATGGTTTCTGTATTGTAGTTGTTCCATGTGTGTTTAGAAAGCATATATTCTAAAGTTTTTAGGTATAGTATTCTGCATATATTAACTAGGCCATACTAATCACATTGTTCAAACCTTCTATAGATTCTGAACACTTGATCTATCAGTTACTGAGAGAAATGAACTTTAAAGAACTTTTTTTTAACTGTAGATTTTTTACATTTTTACTATTCTTTCAATTTTGACTTTATATATTTTGAAGCTATGTTATTAAGTAAATGCCAATTTGGAATATTTGTGTCTTCCCGGTAAATTGAAATGCTTATTATTATGAAATGAAATGTCCCTGTTTATCTCTAGTAATGCTTCTTGCCTTAAAGTTCACATTTCCCTCCTCTCTCTCTCTCTCTCTCTCTCCCTCTTTTTTTTTTTTTGAGACAGAATCTTGCTCTGTCACCAGGCTGGAGTGCAGTGACACAGTCTCGGCTCATTGCAATCTCAGCCTCCAGGGTTCAAGTGATTCCCCTGCCTCAGCCTCCTGAGTAGCTGGGACTACAGGTGTGCGCCACCATGCCCAGCCAATTTTTTGTATTTTAGTAGAGGCTGGATTTCACCATGATGGACAGGATGGTCTCCATCTCCTGACCTTGTGATCCACCTGCCTTGGCCTCCCAACATGCTTGGATTACAGGTGTGAGACACTGCACCCGACCCACATTTCCTCTCTTAATGGAAATTCAGAATCATCCTTTTGGTTGTGTTGGCATCTGACCTTCAATCTTCCTGTGTCATTATATTTTTATGACTCTTGTTTTTTAGCAGCATATTAATTCGGTTTTTAAAGAAATCCAGATTCACCATCTTTGTCTTTTAATTGAGGACCTAAATTTATATACTGGAAGACATTTTTACCTAAAACATAAGACAACACTTTGGGAGCAGGGTGTCAAATAGTAATCTCATAGAAGTAGGAAATTATTAGAAAGTTTTGTCACTTCCTAAATAACTATACTTTTTTTCTTTTCTAGACTCAATGCTACTACCAAGGAAATATTGAAGGCTATCCAGAGTCCATGGTCACAGTCAGCACATGCTCTGGACTGAGGTTGCTTTCTACTGTTGATTACAGAACACTGTACTTATGATATTTGGCTGCAGGGAATTTGTTCTCTTTATATTAAGTGTGGGGCTGAAGGAGGATTCCTATGTGGAGATTATTTAATGATAGTCCCCTCTGAACATATTTCCAATTCTCTTGTTTCTCCCCACTTTCCTCTCTTACCAGAGACATTTCTAACCTTTCCAAAGGTTTAGATTTCCTCGTCTCCTTGCTCTATGCCTTATGTTTCCTTGACTACAGAAAAGACAATTGAACATGTTTGACTACAAGGGTTGGAGGAGCTAAGTTTAGGACAGTTCAGTCACTATCTCAGAAAACAGGGAAATGTCTGGATCACTGTAATGCCATATGCTTGCACACTTAGCAATTGATTAGGTAATTTCTGTTGCTTTTATAACTATAAAAAAGTGAAGTGGAACATTGGTTTTTGTAGATTAGTGTAATCTTTTGTCTCTTCAGAGTCATCTCTAAGACAAAATACTACGCTTAGTATTTTGGGTCAAAATACTGGACTGAAAATATATTTATGTTACCTACCATGTGTTTTAGTGCTGGAGATATAAAGATAAACAAGAGATGCTTTTTCTCAAGGAAATCATCTTCACACTGAGGAGGCAAATTATATATAAACAAATAATTTTTAGTACTCATAAAAATAGTCATTTTAAAAATGATATTATTATCTTGAGCTCTTCAGGAGTTATTGGGTTTCCTCCTTATGGCTTAGAGAGTTTTCCATTCTGTCAGGAAATTCTCCACCTTCATTTTGTAGTGTAGAATGCTTGCTTTCCCATACAAATATTCTTTTTCAGTGCTTCTTACATAGAAGCCTGAAATTTGGATCTGAAATTTGTCTTTTAGGGAGTAGTGACTTGGGCTGTTAACTGTATTCAGACAAAAATAGTCATACAAGTCATTTGCTCTTTAAAATCTTGCTTTTAAGTTCTTATTCAGACTATATAAGCAAAATTAATAAATTTCATAATTTGGCCAAATTTTATTTTTTAAAGTAAAGTTTCTCATTATATATATATGTTTGTTGCATATGCAGTATAATAATTTTTCAAAAGCATTGCAAACAAGAGAGAAAGTCATCAAGATTTCTGTTTACAATTGTTTTCATTGAGACACTGACTTGGAAAACAACAGAATGACTCAATGACTGTCAAGGTATATGCTTGTATACCTAGCAATTGATTAAGTAACTTTTGCTCCTGTTACAACTACACAGAAATGAAATAGAAAATTTGTTTTGTGGATTAGGGAAATCTTTTGTCTCTTCAGAGTCATCTCTAAGACAGAATTCAGATCAAAATACTGGACTTAAAATGTTTTGTATCTTTTTTCTTTTGGATTTTGTTAGAAATTCATTATATAGATTTTGATTATAAGCACTTAAAATTGTATTCATAATTTCACAGAGGAATACTGCAATTTGAAAATGTTTCTTATGGAATTGAGCCTCTGGAATCTGCAGTTGAATTTCAGCATGTTCTTTATGAATTAAAGAATGAAGACAATGACTTTACAATTTTCAGTGAATATAGCAGAAGCCTGGAAGAACAGCCAATGGATGACAACATTTTTATAAGTGATAAAGTAAGTTGTGTGTTTTATTATTATTTTAAAGCAGTTATTACTTCCATTTAATTTATTTTAAAAATAAATTTATGAGCCCATTGTACAATTGTAGCAAGTATCCGTTCCTTGTGAACATCCTTATCTTTTTTTTTTTTTCTCACTCTGTCATTCAGGTTAGAGCGCAGTGGCCTGATCAAGGCTCACTGCAGCCTCTGCCTTCTGGGCTCAAGCAATCCTCCCACCTCAGCCTCCTGAGTAGCTGGAACCAAAGACATACATCACCACACCAGACTAATTTTTTGTAGAGACAAGGTATCACCATGTTACCATGCTGGTCTTGAACTCCTAGCCTCAAACGATCCACCTGCTCATGCTCCCAAAATGTTGAGATTACAGGCGTGAGCCACCATGCCTGACTATTCATCTTTTCATTACCTAACAATTTCCTTGAAACTGTATATCACCTTTTTCTCATTGTACCAATATATCATTTACTTTTTATGATCCATTTTATTTTAGTTCCTATTGTGTTTGTTACATTCTTAGTACTTTCCAAAAATTCCCTCATGTATATGTAATATAAACTTTAAAAACTCAGTCCTTGCTTCTGCTCCTACATTCCTGGAAGTTATTCAATAAAGTCAATATTTTTAAAGGTTATATTCATGACCAATGAGTCAGCATTAATTAAATCGTAGATATAATTAAAATGTCATAAGCAGAATTGCCAGTTATCGTCATGTAAATTGTTCAGTGAACATACTATGTAACTGCATGTGTTGGTGCTTACACAAGCAATTGTGAAATAGAAAATTTTGATGCCTACTACTATTGGCATACGTATGCATAGTTTATATAAGAGTGCGTGGCAGTATTTGTTGTTCCCAGTATATGTTCTCCCTGTCTTCTGTCAGTAAAGAAAAAAATACCAGGCAAGGCATGGTGGCTCACGCCTGTAATTCCAGCACTTTGGAAGGCCAAGGTGGGTGGATCATCTGATTTTGTTTACAAAGGTGTAGTTAGAACTGCCTCGGTAGTGTTAGTTTTCCTCAGTAATGGCAGACTGCTTTGGTAATAGCAGACTGCCTTGGTAGTGGTAGACTGCCTCAGTAATGGTGGACGCCCTTCCCCCCACAGAGCTGGACCGTCCTAGGTCCAGCTGCCCTTGCTGCAGAACTCTCAATCCAGAGCATTTCACATTGCTGGTCTTTGTGGGGGTGGGATCTGCCGAGCCAGATCACCTGGCTCCCTATTTCAGCCCCCCTTTTTTCAGTTGAATGGGCGGCTCTGTCTCCCAGGCATTCCAGGGGCCAGTTGAAACGGCTGCCCAGATTTGTGTGAGGTTTTGTGCAGAGACCCACTGCGCTGGCTGAAACAGCCGTGCTAGAAACTGGTGGCACTTTTTAGCCTGGGAATTTCCTGGTCTGTGGGCAGTAATAACTTGTTTGGAAATGTGGTGATCACTTACGCTCTGCATTGTTCTCACTGAGAACCACACTCCAGAGCTGTTCCTATTTGGCTATCTTGGATCACTCCCCAGATGCTTTTTCTTGATTGAGATGGTTCCATGCTTTCCCCCTTACATTTTCTTCATGTGATGTATTACCTTGATTGAGTGTTGTGTGTTGAATCACTCTTGCATTCATGGGATAAATCCCACCTGGTTATGGTGCAGAATACTTTCTTTTTCCTTTTTTTTTTTTTTTTGAGAGAGGTTCTCACTCTGTAACCTAGCCTGGAGTGCAGTGGTGTCATATTGGTTTACTTCAACCTCTTCCTCCTGGGTTCAAAAAATTCTCCTGCCTCAGCCTCCCAATTAGCTGGGTCTACAGGCACCTATCAGTATGCCTGGCTAATTTTTGTATATTTAGTAGAGAAGGGGTTTCACCATGTTGTCCAGTCTGGTCTCGATCTCTTGACCTCATGATCATTAATGTATAATGTTCTATGTCTCTTATAAAAATTATTTGATTTAATGTCTACTTTTTTCTGGTATTAGCATAGCCATCTCAGTTGTCTTTTGGTTGCTATTTACGTGGAATACATACGGCTTTCATTCTTTTACTTTCAGCCTATTTGTGTCTTTGTACCTAAGTACTTGTAGACAGTATATAGTTGAATCTCATCTTTTAAACCCCCCCCCACTTTTTTTTTGAGACAGGGTCTTGCTCTGTCACCTAGGCTGGAGTGTAGTGGTACAATCACAGTTCACTGCAGCTTCACTTCCTGGAAGTCATCCTCCCACCTCAGCCTCCTATGTAGTTGGAACTACAGGCACACAGCACTGTGCCTGGCTAATTTTTATATTTTTTGTAGACACAGTTTTTTTTTCATATTGCCTAAGGTGGTCTTGAACTCCTGGGCTCAACAATCCTCCCAACTTGGCCTCCCAAAGTGCTGAAATCATAGGTGTAAGCCATTGGCCCAGCACAATCTTTGTCTTTTAGAGTTTAATATATTTACATTTAAAATAATTTTATTTGTGTATTTATTTATCTATTTATCTTTTAAGACAGGGTCTCATTCTGTCACCCAGGCTGGAGTACAATGTGGTGATCTTGACTCATGGCAACCTCTGCCTCCTGGGCTCAATTAACACTTAATTTGACATTTGCTAATTGTTTTCTATATGTCTTACACCTTTTTTTGATCTCTGTTTCTCTATTACTCCCTTCTTTTGTTTAGTTGATTTTTTTCTAGTATATCATTTTGATTCCCTTCTCATTTATTTTTCTTTACGTATTTTAGTTATTTTCTTAGTGGTTACTCTGAATATTACAATTAACATCTTAAATTTATAACAATCATAGTTTGAATTAATACCAACTTAGCCTCTATAGTATACAAAAACTCTGCTTCTATACAACTTTGCCTTCTTTACATTTTTATTATTACAAATTATCTAGTACATTAAGCTATATTAATCATACATACAAGCAATTGTAATACAATAGCTTAATAATTATTGTTTGATATATTTTCTTTTAAATACTTTGGGAAAAAGTGAGGAATAACCAAAAATATAATAATAATATCTTCTTTTTCTTTTTTTTTGTTTGAGGCAGGGTCTCACTCTGTCATCCAGGCTGAAGTGAGGTGCTGATGCTGTGATCATGGCTTACTGCATTCTTTAGCTCCTAAGCACAGGTGATCCTCCTGCCTCTGCCTCCCAATTAGCTGGGACCACAGGCATGTGCCACCATGCTCAGCTAATTTGTTTTATGATTTATAGAGACTGGGTCACCCTATGTTGCCCAGGCTAGACTCAAACTCCTGCCCAGGCTAGACTCAAACTCAAAGCAGTCCTCCCATCTTGGCCTTCCAGAGTGCCAGGAGCATAAGTGTGAGCTGCTGTACTCAGCAATAATAATACCTTCTATAGTTACCAATGTATTTACTTCTACTGTGTAATTTCTTTTATTGCTTCTTGTTACTGTTTTGTGTGCTTTCATTTTGAACTGAAGGACTACCTTTGGCATTTCTTGTAGTGCAGTTTATTAGTTTGCTATAGCTGCCATAACAATTTACCATTGGACTGGGTAGCTTAAATAACAAGAACACATTTGTCCCCCCAATTCTGGAGCCTAGAAGTTTGAGATCAAAGTGTTAGTAAGTTGGTTTCTTTTGAGGCCCCTATGCTTGGCATATAGGTAACCATCCTTTCCCTGTGTCTGCACAAGGTCTTCCTTCTGTGTTTGTTTTCTAATTTTCTCTTATGAAGATACCAGTTACATTGCATCAGAGCCCATCCTAATGACCTAATTTTCAATCTATTTACCTCTTTAAAGGCCCTGTCTCCAAATACAGTCTCATTCTGTGACATACTGGGGTTAGATATTTAACATATGAATTTTACTGGGATACCATTCAGGCTGTAATAAGCAGGCAGGTCAATTAGCAGTGAGCTTTTTCAGTTTTTATTTTTCTGGGCACATCCTATTTCTCCTTCATTTTTGAAGGATAGCTTTGTCAGATACAGAATTCTTTTTTTCTCCTCCAGTGCTTTAAATGTCATCCCACTGCCTCTGGCCTCCCTCGTTTCTAATGAGAAATTAGATGTTAATATTATTGAAGATCTCTCATTTGTGAGGAATTGCTTTTCTCTTGCTGTTTTCAAGACTTTCTTTTTTTGATTAACTTTGGACAATTTACTTATAATGTGAGTTTGTGTGAATTCCTTTGAGTTTATTATACTTGAAGTTTTTAAAACTTCTTGGATGTGTAGATTCATGTATTTCATCAAATTTGGAAAGTTTTCACCCATTACTATTTCAATTTTTCTTTTTGCCCCTTTCTTCTTTTCTGCTTGGAACTTTTCTTATATATGTGCTTGATGATCTCCCACAGGTCTCTTAGGCTCTGTTCATTTATCTTCACTCTTTTTTTTTCAGCATCAAATAACTTTTATTGAGATCCTGCCAGCTGTACTATCTGTTCCTGGTATTAAGTCCTTCCTTTGCAATCTGGTCTTTCTTGAGTGGTCCCATGAATGCCTCTTCTTCATGGTTTGGAAGTGGCCATGGCTGAATTTAAAGGTAGTTTCAATGAACTTAAGGTCAGTCTTTTCCAGTGCCCACTGCTTGGTCTGCACTAAGAATTGTGGAGGGTGAGCACTTGCTTTTTGGTTCCCACCACACAGCCCTTCTGATGACACAGTCATTGGTTACTTCACTGTAGTGGATAAAGCCACCCAGGGGGTTGATGCTCTTGTCAGACAGGTCATAGTTATTGGAGGCATTAATCAATTTGCCATCCTTGATTAGGTAGCCCTGACTGATCTTATAGATCTTCTTCTTGATCTCAGTGCAGTGGTTGTAGCATTTCTGCCCAGTGTGTGCCACAGAGAATGCCATAGAGGCAGGATGCCATGCCCCAAAATAGGCAACCTTGCACAACTTCAGTGGGTCTTGTAGTGCAGCTTTTTAGCATGCCAATGACTGGTGACCTCTTTGTAGCCTTTGCCCTTGGTCACCCATTTGATGACAATCATTTTGTCCTGCGCAGACATTTAGTTTACAGGTACCTGGTGTTCTAGTTTCTCCAGGGACAAGTCCAGTTTCTTGGCCAAAGTGCCTCTGTTCACCTGGATCTCCATCAGGTGGGCCTTCCTCTGACATAGAGGAAGCAGGTGCTTCTGGGTATGGAAATTGGTGAGGATGACTTGGCAGTACTTTTTCATGCTGTCAAAGTCTTTCTGCAGCTACTTCTCGTCATCCTCACCCTGCCATTTCTTGTAGTACTTGGAAAAGGCCTTCTACTTAGCTTTACACCAGTTTCTACAGAAGCGCCTTTTGTACTCACTGCTAATGCGCTCAGCAAAGATGATCTTGAAAACTCAGAGGCCTTGAGAGGTTCCATATAGCCCACAGTGCCTACAACCACCATGGGCAGTGTTTCCACAATGGTCACAGTCTCCACCACTTTCTTCTTGTTCACCTTGTTCCTAGCTGGCCAGCTTCCTACATGATGTGTCATGCCAGCCTTGTATCTCAGGAAGGCTGTGAAGTGGACCAACTTATTAGGGTCATCCTTGGGGAAGTTCTTCACCTTGCCATAATGCCTACTCCTGTGTTTCCAAGGCAGGAAGTCTAGGGACCCACGTCTGGGATTGAAGGACTTCCTGCGAGACATGTCATCAGAGCCTGCATGAGCTTCATTCTTTTTTTATTGTGCTCCTCAGATTGAATAATCTTGATTGATTTGTTTTGAAGTTTGCTGATTCTTTTTTCTGCTTGCTCAACTATGTTCTTGAATCCTAGTAAATTTTTATTTACTTTACTTTTCCGCTCCATAATTTCCTTTTTATAATTTCTATATTTTTATGGATACTCTCTATTGGGTGAAGCATCATTCTTCTGGTTTCCTTTAGTTCTTTTTGCATAGTTTTCCATAGCTTTTTGAACATATTTTAGAAGAATTAATTTACAGTCTTTGTCTAGTAAGCACAATGTCTGGGCTTCCAGAGGGACTATTTCTATTTTTTTTTTTCTGAAAATGGGCCATGTTACTTTCTTTTTGTTTCTGAAATCTGAACATTTTGAGTATTTTGATGTGATGATGCTGGAAATCAGATTCTTTCTCACTCCCTAGCAAGGTTCGTTGTTACTGCTTGTTGTGGGTTGTAGTTGTTTGTTTGCTTGTTTACTGACTTTTATAAAGTAAAGAAATATTTTGTAAACAATATTGTTTAGTAGTCACCTAGTGATGTGAGAGAGATTTCTTTAAATTGCTGAAGCCAAAAAAAAAAAAAAAAGACTTTCTTGATTTTTACAGATTGACTCTGGGTTTGGGTATATCTACACCACTTATTCCAGATGTTGTCAACTAAACCTTGGCCTTGACTCTTGCTTGCACAATGTCTAAAAGCCAGGCAGAGGAGAAAGCTTAGTGTCTCCTCAAGTGTTTTCTGAGCATGTGTCCAGCCTTGGGCATGTGGGTAGCCCTCTAGATTTCCCAGTATATACTTGAGGTTTTCAAAGCCTTCATTTCTGCACCTGTTTCCTTCCCCAGCCTCTTTCTTCCTAGGCTTTTTAGTGTGTCTGCTGCTTTCCTCATCTGTTTTTATTGCTCCAGGTGGCTCTGGCCAGTGTATTTGCCTTGAAATGCTTTTTATAATACTGCCTTGGAGTCCACTCCAACCCTGTGAAATTTCATGGTGGAGGAAACAAAGGGAAACTCTTGAGCAAAACATTTAGGGAACCACTCAAAACACATAACCATAATTCTTTGAGAACAAATTTGGTATTTCTTCCTCTGGCATGGGAAAGCCACACCAGGAACATGGGCCTCTATCTTCATGGATACCAGTGAGCTGGATGTGTGGGATGTGATGGTAGGTGGGTAAGTTCAAGCACTACAGTACTCTCTTATGGAAACTCAGCAGCTTTTTACCCCTCTCCTCAAACATTATCCTGTTTTTTTAATGTTTTTTCTGGGGTGATGGCATGAATAAGCCATTTCCTCTTTTCATCTGGAAGTCTGGCCAGATGTGTACAGGTAGGGATTCCAAGATCAGGAATGGAAGCATGAAAGGTGACTTAGACTTGAGGCTGGCAAAACAGCACTTCTATTGTCTTTATTGGCTCAAGCAAGTTACAAGGCTCAGCCCAGATTGAGAGAGAGGAGAAATAAACTCACCTCTTCACTCTCTGTAGATGAGAGGTACTACAAAGTCTTATTGCAAAGGACATGAATACAGAAAAGAGTGAAAAATGAAAACATTGGAAAAATCAACACATAATTTTTAAAGCAAAGTTTATTTCTTACATGCAGATGAAATAGATGGAAATACTAGTGTTTTTTCTTAGTTCATAAATTGTGAATTGCAGGTACATTGAGAAAGATGTCATAACTTCATGGGCAATCTTCTTACTACTTGAGTACATTGCCATAAAACTTAAAGCTTTATTCATTGATTTTTAACCAATTTAATAAAGCAAACCTCTGCATATCTTGTAAGTGCTGTAGTAATAGCTTTAATGAAGAGTTCAAGTAAACAAATTATGAAAATTTTCATGTATTATATGCTGTTTTTCTTTTTTTCTAGTCAGAACCAGTGGTTCCAGATTTATTTCCTCTTTTTCTGGAAATGCATATTGTAGTGGACAAAGCTTTGGTATGTGTTTTGTTTTTTCTTTGCTCTGAAATATTTGGTCCAAATATATGATTATCCCTAGCTAGCTAAATAGAAACTAGAAGATTCGATGTTCTTACTCACATATCAGAGACAATAGTGGAAAAATGTGCAAACTGAGAAACCAATTAGTCAAAATTATGCAAGTTTTATCGGAAATGTTTTATTTGAAATATTTACATAACAATACTGCAGAACAAAATGTCTTTTTTTTGTCTCCCTGGCACTTCACATTTCTAGGGTCTCTCTCAATCCATACCACCTTTTAATGGTGATTTTGGTAAAAGTGAAATTCTATTTTAGGGAAGTTTGAAGAGCAGAATGTAGACTAGGGAATATGCTATCCTATGGAATATTTATTGGAACAAAAGTGATGATAGTCTAACTATATATTAGAACTACTTTCACTAATGTGTCAAGATGCTTTTTAGCAGTATTTGGTGGGGCACCTATTTTAGTCCATTGTTTACCTGATGAAAAGAATATCTTGAGATTCCTAATTTCCATAAGACCTCTGAATTTCCGAACCTTGGGGTGATAACTTAGTTTGCAGTCAACTAGGTATGTCTTTATTTCTTCTAATAGTTGAAAGCTTTTAGAAAATAGAGATTAAATTATCCTTTCTAGGTTTTATTCTGATGATAAGAATTTGTGTATTCCTATGGAACATCACAGTGGGTATGATTAATACTTATTACCAATTCTATTCCTAGGGTTTAGAACTTGTCAGGAAGCCAGAGTTAAGGTCAGGGACCAGGAGGGATTGGGAGAAAAATATGAAAATAACTTGATTTATTAGAGTACAGGGAAAAGGGAACATTTAAGAGAACATTGAGACATTGAGCTATTGAGAAAAAATTGAGATATTTCTGGCAATATGACTCAAGTTCTAGGGAACATTTTGGTTATGAAAATTCTTCTGTTTTTGGATTATGTTATATATTTTGAGAGTAGTTTCAAAACCTTGTCCAAATTGCCAGGTTTTCAAGTCATATAATGCTGATTCAACATTTCTTTATGTCCTTATACATGTTTACATATTCTTTAATTAAAGAAAAACCCTGGTCAGGTGTAGTGGCTCACACTTGTAATCCTAGCACTTTGGGAAGCTGAGATGGGTGGATCACCTGAGGTCAGGAATTCAAGACCAGCCTGGCCAACATGGAGAAACCTCATCTATACTAAAAATACAAAAATTAGCCAGGCATGGTGGAGCACATCTGTAGTCCCAGCTACTCAGGAGGCTGAGGCAGAAGAATCATTTGAACACAGGACTTGGAGGTTGCAATGAGCCAAGATCGCACCACTGCACTCCAGCCTGGGCAACAGAGGCAACAGAGAAAGATTCCATTTCAATAACAAACAAACACACAAGCAAACCCTTAGGCAGGTATAAAATCTGTTGGACGTATAAAGACAAATAGTATTCATATTTTCTTTAGTGACTTTATAATTCATATTATCATGGCATAGTGAATTCATTGCCATGATTGAAGAAAGCATATGGTCCTATATAAACACAGTTTAATAACAGAGACAGATATGGCAACACAACTGTAAGGTGTTATACTATAAGAGCATCCAAGTGGTTCCAACTTTTAGTTTAAAATGTAGGTTTTGGGCCGGATGTGGTGGCTCACACTTGTAATCACAGCACCTTGGGAGGCTGAGGTGAGTGGATCACAAAGTTGAGAGATCAAGACCATCCTGGTCAACATGGTGAAACCTCATTTCTACTAAAAATACAAAAGGTAGCCAGGCGTGGTGGTGCACGCCTGTAGTCCCAGCTGCTCTGGAGGCTGAGGCAGGAGAATTGCTTGAACCTGGAAGGCAGAGGTTGCAGTGAGCTGAGATTGCACCACTGCACTGCAGTCTAGTGACAGAGAAAGACTCCATCTCAAAAAAAAAAATTAAGGTTTATTATTACTCATCTATATTGAAGCCAACAGATCAGGAGATGGTTGCTATTGAAAAGACAGGTTGTTAGTCAGTTTCCAATGGTAGGGGACACTCTACATCATTCAGGGCCCACACTGAGGTCAGTAAGGAGAGAAATATTTTAAATAGGGGAGTGACATAGTTCTGTTTTACCTTAGAATAATCATTTTGGTAATAGTGTAGGGACCAAATTGCTGGTGGGAAAACAGGTAGGAGGAACCATTTAAGAGCCAATTCTAGACCAGGCAGGATGGCTCATGCCTGTAATTCCAGCACTTTAGGAGGCCGAGGCAGGTGGATCATGAGGTCAGGAGTTTGAGACCAGCCTGGCCAACATGGCGAAACCCCATCTCTACTAAAAGTACAAAAATTAGCCAGGCATAGTGGTGTGCACCTGTAATCCCAGCTACTTGGGAGGCTGAGGCAGGAGAATTGCTTGAACCTGGTGGCAGAGGTTGCAGTGAGCCAAGTGCACTCCAACCTGGGTGACAGAGTGAGACTCCATCTTAAATAAATAAATAAATAAATAAATAAATAAAAGACTATTCTAATGATCAAGGTGAAAACATAAATTAGTGGCATCAGAAATAAAAATAAAGGAACATCTTTAAAAGTTACTGATTGGGTTGAATTAGAAGAACTTGATTTGATTGATTTATTCATTTACTTAACAAATTCATTGAGCATCTTCTAGATAACCAGTTGCTGTTCTAGCTATTGGGGATATAGCAGTGAATAAAACAGAACAGTTTCTGCTCTCGTGGAGCATGTAGTGTAATAAATGTAGGGTGCGGTAGATGATAATACGATTCACTACAGTAGTGAAAATATAAGTGGGAACATATTTTTGAAGGAAGAGATGAATTAAGTTTTGAATATTTTAATTTTGGATATGAGTTTACTTTGGGATAATTTGAGGCTCTTGTGGAACATCCACAGTGATGTATTATAAGAGTTTGTCTATGGATATATAGAGTTTGACATAGTTGCAATCCAGTTTTTTAGATTTCAAGAGAGATGTATATGTATGTGTACGTATGCACACACACTCATTTGTGTGTGTGCTTTTATGCAATGGTATTACATAGGTAGCCTTCCATAACCATGGCCACAACTGAGATACTTAACAGTACCATCACCACAGGACTGTCCTGTGTGATCCCTTTAGAGTCACACCGATCTCCTGAGCCCTTGGTATCCGCTAAGCCATTCTTCTTTGTGATTTCACACACGTTGCATAAAGTTATCAGGCAGTCTATATCCTTTTGAGATTGTGTTTTTATGCTGAGTATAATTTTCTTGAGGTTTATCCAGGTGGTTCCATACATCAACATTTGTTTCTTTTCATTGCTGAGTTTATGGTAGGAATGTACTAGAGTTTATTTAACCATTTAACCATTGAAGGACATATGAGTTGTTTCTAGTTTTTAGCTGCTATGAATAAAGCTGTTATAGACATTCATATACAAGTATTTGTGTGAGCATCAGCTTTTATTTCTTTGAGATAAAAGCTCAGTAGTGAGATTTCTGGTCCATATGGTAAATTCATTCTTTGTTTTGAAATAAGTTTATTTTCCAGAGTGGCTCTAACATTTTATATTCCCACCAGCAATGCATGAGGGATCCAGTTTATATTTATTATTTACTTATTAATGTTTTATTTTGAATTATTGAATTCCAAAGCAGCCTCACATCTCTAGATTGAAATGACTCTTAAAAACACTACATAATAAATTGTACTTAAGTATAAAATTAATTCTGTTTTTCAGTATGATTACTTGGGCTCTGATAGCATGATAGTAACAAATAAAGTTGTCGAAATTATTGGCCTTGCAAATTCAGTAAGTATTTTCCTTTTTATATAAAATAATTTTTGTTTTGAAATGATAATTTGCCTAAACTTGATGTGATATTCCTGGATAATTAACCCACCCCTATAAACTGAGTGTGGAGTTGTAAAAACATTGAATTAATTTCTAGGGCTTTATAAAATAAAGATCAATCATGCATGTATTTATCTATTCTGTTTTTAGATGTTTACCCAATTTAAAGTTACTATTGTGCTGTCATCATTGGAATTGTGGTCAGAGGAAAATAAGATTTCTACAGTTGGTGAGGCAGATGAACTATTGCAAAGATTTTTAGAATGGAAGCAATCTTATCTTAACCTAAGGCCTCATGATATTGCATATCTACTAATGTAAGAATAATGTTGCATTATTTCTAGAAAGAAAACAAACATCTGTGATAATTATGTAGCTTAATTTAAACAATTTATTCGTTTCTGAATATCCATGCTTTGATTATTTAGTATGTGCTTTATTCAGGCTTTGTGCTCAATTTCTGGTTGTCAGGCAATAAAAAACATTACTAACATTTATTTCTATGCTTATAAAGCTTTTCTAAATGAAGATGTTGAGAGTTTCAAGAGGTTAAGCCAGCTTGGAATTCTTGGATCTGGTGGTACTTCTAAGGTTTGAACCTACAGTTTGTAACTCTAGAGCCAATATTCTTAACCACTACTTAAAGAGATGGAATTTATCCTGAGAGGTTTGTATTCTTATATGAGCTTTGACCAAAGGCTGGATAAACGTGGCTACAAAGATTTTATCCTAATGAATTTTCTGAGTAATTTAAAAATGTTAGTTTTCTAATTATAAATTATAGCTATATATTTATAATTTTATTCATATTTAATTTATTAGCAATAATCAGCAAATGTCTTTCAATAAAACTATATATGTCTATATGTATATTTAAGTTTGGCATGTCAATATTTTCTTTTGCTTGTGTGAGACTAATCTTTCCATCACATCTTTGCCAGCCATAAATGTTATTGCTCTTTTAATTTTTGGTAGTCTGATGGATCCAACTTAATGTCATTGTCATTTTAATTTGCCTTTTTCTTGATGACTGATGGATTTGAGCATCTTTTCAAATGCTTGTAGGCCATTTGTATCTGTCTTTCTGTAATTGCCTTTTCTTGTCATATGACTATTTCCTTATAATTTGTAAGGGCTTTAAAAATAATTTCATTATCTTCAATATTCATATTTTTTCCCATAAGTTATTGGGGTACAGGTGGTATTTGGTTACATGAATAATTTCTTTAGTGATGATTTGTGAGATTTTGGTGCATCCATCACCCAAGCAGTATATACTGAACCCAATTTGCAGTCTTTTATCACTCATTCCCTGCCACTCTTCTCCCTAAGTCTCCACAGTCTATTGTATCATCCTTATGCCTTTGCGTCCTCTTAGCTTAGCTCTCACATATCAGTGAGAACATGCGAAGTTTGGTCTTCCATTCCTGAGTTACTTCACTTAGAATAATAGTCTCCAATCTCATCCAGGTCACTGCACATGCTGTTAATTCATTCCTTTTTATGGCTTAGTAGTATTCCATTGTATATATATGCCACAGTTTCTTTATCCACTTGTTGATAGATAGGCATTTGGGTTGGTTTCACGATTTTGCAATTGTGAATTGTGGTGCAATAAACATGCGTGTACAAGTATCTTTTTCTTTTTCTTTTTTTTTGAGACGGACTTTCACTCTTGTTACCCAGGCTGGAGTGCAATGGTGTGATCTCAGCTCACTGCAACCTCCGCCTCCTGGGTTCAGGCAATTCTCCTGCCTCAGCCTTCTGAGTAGCTGGGATTACAGTCACACGCCACTATGCCCAGCTAATTTTTTTTTTTTTTGTATTTTTAGTAGAGATGGGGTTTCACCATGTTGACCAGGATGGTCTTGATCTCTTGACCTCATGATCCACCCACCTTGGCCTCCCAAAGTGCTGGATTACAGGCTTTAGCCACTGTGCCCGGCCACAAGTATCTTTTTCAACGAATGATTTCTTTTCCTCCGGGTAGATACCCAGTAGTGGGATTGCTGGATCAAATGGTAGTTCTACTTTTAGATTTTTAAGGATTCTCCACACTGTTTTCCATAGTTTACATTTCCACCAACAGTGTAGAAGTGTCCTCTGATCACTGCATCCATGCCAACATCCACTGTTTTTTTATTATGGCCATTCTTGCAGGAATAATGTGGTATTGCATAGTGATTTTGATTTACATTTCCCTGATCATTAGTGATGTTGAGCATTTATTCATGTTTGTTGGCCATTTGTATAGCTTCTTCTGAGAATTGTCTGTTTATGTCCTTAGCCCACTTTTTGATGGGATTGTTTGTTTTTTCTTATTGATTTGTTTGAGTTCATTGTAGATTCTGAATATTAGGCTTTTGTCAGATGTATAGATTATGAAGATTTTCTTCCACTCTGTGGATTATATGTTTACTCTGCCCACTATTCTTTTAGCTGTGGGAAAGATCTTCAGTTTAATTAAGTCCCAACTATTTATCTTTGTTTTTACTGGATTTGCTTTGGGGTTCTTTGTTATGAAATTCTTGCCTACACCAACGTCTGGAAGGGGTTTTTCAATGTTATCTTATAGAATTTTTGTAGTTTCAGGTCTTACATTTAAGTGCTTAATCCATCTTGAGTTTATTTTTGTACAAGGTGAGAGGTGAGGATCCAGTTTCATTCTCCTACATGTGGCTTGTCAGTTATCCCAGCACCATTTGTTGAATCGGGTGTTTTCCCCACTTTATGTTTTTGTTTGCTTCGTTGAAGATCAGATGGCTATAAGTATTTGGGTTTATTTCTGGGTTCTCTATTCTATGCATACTCCTGATGAGCTCAGTAACATATATTTTACTTCATACTGACATCTTTTGATGTGCCCACTTCACATCAAATCAGATGTCAAGATCTACTGCCTTGCTTAGTCAATGTTTGTTTCCTTTCCTTCCTCCTTCAAAGGTTCAACTCCAGTTCTAACTATGAATTCCGTACTCTATAAGAAGTAATATATTAATCCCAAAGAAAAATTTAGCAGACTAAAATCTGGGGGTGGGAGAGACCTTCTACACTATTCAGGAAACCCAAAAGTAGAAAGAAAAGATTAACAAATTTGGCCATATGAAATGTAAAAGTTTTCATGTAGCAAAGAAAAAAGTTTATAGAAAAATTATAGATATGAAAATGTATTTGTCATAGAGATAAAAAAAGTTAGTATCTAAGCATTCAAAAAGCCCTTATAGCCATCTATGTAGGTAAAGAGGAAGTCAAACTGTCACTGCTGACAATACGATCATTTACCTTGAAAACTCTAAGGACTTCTCCAGAAAGCTTCTAGATCTAATAAAAGCATTCAACAAAGTTTCTGGATACAAGATTAATGTACACAAATCGGTAGCTCTTCTATGTACCAACAGTGACCAAGTAGAGAATCAAATCAAGAACTCAACTCCTTTCACAATAGCTGAAAAAAAAAATACTTAGTAATATACTTAACTAAGGAGTAGAAAGACCTCTACAAGGAAAACTACAAAACTACAAAACAAAATAAATTATAGATGACACAAACAAATAGAAATACATCCCATGCTCATGTATGGGTAGAATCAATATTGTGAAAATGACCATACTGCCAAAAGATACCTACAAATTCAATTCAATCCCCAGTCAAAATACCACCATCATTCTTCACAGAATTAGAAAAAAAATTCTAAAATTCATGTGGAACCTAAAAAGAGCCCACATAGCCAAAGCAAGACTAAGCATTTGAGATGCTTAGTGGTATAGATGCTCCAAGCATCTATACCTTAGTGGTTGAGAATATGGCTTGGATTCAGACTGCCTAAGTTCAGATCCTTCAGTAGGATTTATTAATCATGCTACCTTGAGAGAGTTTCTTTCACTTCCCATCTGGTATTTGTTTTGCTTAATAGTGACAAAAATAATAACTACTTCACTAGTTTTTTTTTTTTGAGAATTAAATGCATCAGGTAATGTAAAGCTGTGAGAATATTATTATTATTATATGACAGTTTATATGGCCCTTTCCTCAAAGCTTAAATAATAATGTTTAGGTGTGAAACAATAAAGCATTCCTACAGGAAACTGTTGAACTGTTGAACTCCCCTATAGGGAGCAACACATTTTAATCTATATATTAAAACGATTTGTCATTGTCACTTGACAAAGCATTTTTTATCAGAATATTGGAGCAAAGCCTTTGGTAAGCATAACCAGATGTGATGAGGACACTAAAGGCCTTGAAACTTGGATCTATTGGATATGTTCAGATATCAAGGGCATTTAATGGAATTAATACTAATATGTCATATTAAATGATATTCCAAAGAAACAATTAAGGATGTATGGAAAGATCATACCTCAGTTTGCTTTAGATTTGGATTTTATGAACTGCAGACTTAAATTATAAGTAGGAATTCTCACATTTAAATTGTCTGTTAAAATCAATTATAAATGTAAACTTATTTATTTAGTTATAGGGATTACCCTGATTATGTGGGAGCAACGTTTCCTGGAAAGATGTGTATTACTCGTTATTCTGCAGGAGTTGCATTTGTATGTAACTATTTAATCTTATTTTTAAAAATTAACACACTTAAAAATTATTTAATGTGATAGCATGTATTTTATACAATTTATGTGTATGTTTACATTTACGGATTTGCATTTGTTTTTCATTACTGTTAAAATTTTAAAGTGTGTAGAAGAAAGAATATTTTATAGATCAATATCTTGTTGCATATATAGAGTAATGCATTGTGAAAACTTATCTTCAATAAAATTTCTGTAAGTCCAATAGATTTTTGCTTGCACACATAAAATTGGAGAAATATTCTTGTAGATAAAATAGATTCAAAATAAGAGCAAACAAAAACTACATTAAGCGGAGATAACCACTATTAATATTTTGATTGATACATATATTTTTTTGTTTCTTAAAAGACTTAAATTAAAACATTTTATAGCATGTTTTTAGAAACTTATTTTTTGTTGATACATAATAGTTGTACATAAAGGCAGTGAGCAGAATGGTGGTTACCAGTGGGTAGGGGGAAGATGAAGAGAAGTTGAGTATTCTTTTTCCTGTGTACAGTTATTCTGTGAATAGCTACAGGTCCCTCTGTGGAAGGCTTGGGTGGGGAATAGTGACAGTTTCATCTTTATAACAGGTTCATTCCTCAAAGGTACTCTCTTAGTTGAGAATCCCTGAGGGTGCGATTTGGTTTAGGCTTGGGAATTTGCATCATAGCACCTCATGTTAGGTTTTTGGCACTAGACCTAGAAT
The DNA here is from genome assembly GCF_049354715.1 of Callithrix jacchus. NCBI lineage: Eukaryota > Metazoa > Chordata > Mammalia > Primates > Cebidae > Callithrix > Callithrix jacchus. Next base: position 40,029,965 of record NC_133514.1, read on the forward strand.
GTCAAGAAAACCTTCAGTGTGATTTAGGGACCCTGAAATAATTATCATAATCACTGTAGGTCAAAACAACTTTGATAATCTGTAAGCCTCTTTAGCTTCTGGTGGTAATTGCACCTACCTTGTCTCAGTTAAGCAGTGTCACCTGTCCTGTAACTCTCCTTAGTCTCAGTGTTCCTATTGGGGGCGGGCGTGGTGGCTTAGGCTTGTAATCACAGCACTTTGGGAGGCCGAGGCGGTTGGATCACCTGAAGTCAGGAGTTTGAGACCAGCCTGGGCAACATGGCGAAACCCCATCTTTACCAAAAATATAAAAATTAGCCAGGCATAGTGGTGGGTGCCTGTAATCTCAGCTACTGAGAAGGCTGAGGCAGGAGAATCACTTGAACCCAGGTGGTGGAGGTTGCAGTGAGCCAAAATCACACCATTGCACTTTACCCTGGGCAACAAGAGTGAAACTCTGTCTTAAAAAACCCTCATAAAAACTAAAAACAACCCCTCTCTCCCACAAAACTCCATTGGTTTCAGAGAACTAAGTTCCATTGCACTATGTGCTACCATCATCTCCACTCTACAAAAATCAACTAGCAGAGAGTTTTGATGATATTGTGTGTCTTTCACAAAGCATTTCCTAGCGTCTTGAAGGAAATATCCTTCCAACCCTCCTTGAAAGTTTGATCAAGCGTAGTTACCCAACAGGTTCCACACAGTAGATTCATTCAATATTACCATATTCCTGAAACTCAGCACTTCTTCACCTACGGTATGCCAGGAAAACTCCCATATTTTCACCTTGAGGACAGTAGGCTCCTGTTAAATCTAATTCAGTTAACATGGCTCCTGCTTTTACTTGGCACATTAAATACAAAATCCAAGGTGAGTTATGAATTACACTAAATTTGTTCCAGTCTAGCCTTCTATTTCATATTGTCTGATCAATCCCTTTCAAAGTACAAATTATCCCCTTCCAGAGCAGTACATTTATACTTCTCCTTCAAGACCATGTTGGGAATTAATTCTTGATATGGACCTAGAGGCACTGTGGGGTAGTGAGACTAATGTTCCAGCTAACATCATGAAAACTTTTTTTTTCTTTTTCTTTTTTTTTCAAATGTAGAGGCTCTTTCATTGTTTGGAGAGAGCTTTCTCTGATGGCAAAGGAAGTAAAGAGATGTTATTCCAATTGTTCACCTCCCAAGTTTCAGATGCTAATGCTTTTCCCACCAAATCTGGTGGGTTCCAGCTTGGTCCTTAGCCATGTCAATCCATGACTACAGATGAGTTACTTGATTGCTGCTGCAGAGGGTTTCTGATTCCCTGTTTACATTTTCCATTGCTCATTTGCAGCGTTCCCTTTCTATTCTTCATTATATGCATCCTTTAGGGCTGTCATAAGAAATTGGTTGACTCCAAAATCTTTATTATCCCTTTTGTCACCATAACTCACAACTTGGCCTCCTCCTGCATCATATCCTATGCCAGCTTTGGTGATAATTTGAGAAATCATGATGCCATTGCATACCATGAATTACTAGTGCCCCATTTCTTTTTCACAAGGAAGTTACCTGTGTTTAATATATGAACAGCCTAATCCAATAGTGCCATCTCAAGGATCCGTTTTCTGTGGCTTCTTTTCACATCAGTCACTGTGTCAATGAGGTTTCTAGCAGGCAGCAGGGTGAGCACTTAAATTGGGTAATTTGATTATGTGGCCATTTCATGAGCTGGTGGTGGGGAGATGAGATGGATTATCCAAAATTAGTATTAGAGCCATTGTAAAAAATTAGATGAGTTGAAGATTATGGTCCATATAACCAACACCATAATGTAGATTTTCTTCATTGAAATGAGTCTTTTATATATTGATAGTAACTACCTAAGAATTATGTTAGGTATTCAATTGCTAAATTATCACAAAGCTTGGCATACACTCAATATGCTTCAATCTCAGTATAACTTCATAAGAAGAGCTTCATCTTTTCACCTATTGAAGGATCCATATCTCCCTGATTATTTAGCATTTGATAAAACAATAAAATGTGCACAATTAGACATGTTTTAAGCCATCCTTTAAAGAATTATCTTTCCTTATAATTTTTTTGTTGTATTATAGTACCCCAAGGAGATAACTCTGGAGACGTTTTCAGTTATTGTCACCCAGATGCTGGCCCTCAATCTGGGAATATCATACAATGACCCAAAGAAATGTCAATGTTCAGAATCCATCTGTATAATGAATCCAGAAGCTATGTAAGTTTTAACAAAATGTTCATTTATTGCTTATGTTTATTTCATTTTAAATATTCAGTCTGAAAATTTAGTATTTACTTAAAGCACAAATTAGCTATCAATGTACCAAGTTGACTACAAAATATAAACATGTAATTTTAAGTGTAAAAGTAGTATGAAGTGTTCATTAAAGACAATCAAGGATAACAAATCCAATCTGCAAGATATATTAGAAAAAGAATATGAAAGCACTTAGTAAGGATCTTTAAAAATATGGCAGCAGGCCATAATAAGTGGTCTTTGTTTTAGACAAGGTTTTTTTCGGTTTTACTTTTAGCATAGTTTGGTATTATGAAAAAAAACTTGTTATCTAAAAAAGTCAGAAGTCCTAATTGGAGACCAACATTTTATATATATATAAATATATATGTATATTTACATATATTTACATATATATATTTGTGTGACTTGGGATAAATTACTTGACTTTGCCTAGATTTATTTTTCTCATCTTTAAATGGGAATAATTATGCCTATTTTCTTTTATTTCACAGGGCGATGTAAGAATGAAAGAAGAAAGAGAAATAGGAAAGGGTTTTTCTAAATTGTAGAATTCTATGAGTATGTGATTGATTAGCTAGAGTGGTTTCTAAACTCATCAGTCTTTCCAAAATGGTATATCAGATAAGAACTACAGCAGCTGTCATTAGTATTTTGTAGTTTTTCTGTTTGTAAAATGGCCTATGGTATGCATAACCTATTCATTCCTGAAGAACAGTCAAAGATCAGAAGTGAAAATAAGACATTAAAATTTGAAAACATATTATATTTATGGGTACTTCTAAGCACCTTTTAAAGTTAACTCTTATGTTCTAAATAACTAAAACTCAACATATATACCCATAAAAATAGCTTGAACTCAACATAGTTTATATAATGCAATTATATTACAAATTAGCTCTAAAAGTATGTGCGTGTGTATATATATGCCTGGCATATATATCCACATATATACATATATATGCATATATATATATGCCATATCATATATGTATATCATGTCATATATATGTGAACATATATACATGATATGCATACATATACACACACACACATGTCCACATATCAATATATATATATGATATGCATATATCCATATAGATGGATAAATGGAATCCATCTATCTATCTATCTATCTATCTATCTATCTATAGCACAACAATATGAAAATGATTATTTTGAGCTAATTGTTCACATGGCCAGCTACTCCCAAGTATGCTAGGACAACATGTTTTGTGTAGGTCATCCAGGGCCTAAGATTAATGATAATAAGATGAACAAATATTTACATTGTACTTACTACGTTTTAGAGACCATTCCAAGCACTTTACATATATTAACTTACTTGATTCTCACAATATCTCTATAGGGCAGTTCCTATTATTCCCATTTTTACAGATGAGAGGCTAAGTTATAAAAAGGATAATTACCCATGGTCAGATGGCTAGTTTGTGGCAGACTTGGGTTTTGAATCTGTTTAGTAAACCTTTAGGATCATATGGTACTTTATGTTTAAAAAGCCTTCAATATATAATCTCCAATTTCTTACAAATCACTTGTGTATGATTAAAATATTATATTAATTTTTACAAAATCTAATAATAGCACATGTGTAACTCTTTTGCATATCCACAGTACATCTCACACATTATTTTATGTTAATTCACAAAGAAAGCATGTCATTAATTACATATTTAAATTTAATGTGTTTATTAAAAAGTCCCTGGATTATAGGTTGCCAAAGTGATCTACTTTTACTAGATACACAGTTAATTAATGGACAAACTTTAGTGGTATCAGTAATACTAGCAGTGATTTATTGGGTACCTATTAAAAACTAGATAATTGAATTACACACTCACTTATTAATTATATTTAATTCTCACAGCCTCACCTATCTATGAGGTAGATGAGCATAATCCCTATTATGCAGATGAGAAAATTAAGTAGGACTTAGATAATTTAATCACTTTGCCTAAGGCCTCATAAGTCATAGGGTTGGCATTAGTCACAAGTTTATCTAATTTCAAAGCCTTGTTTCATTCTTCTTTTTTTTAAAACTAACCTCTCTTGATTCCCCTACCCACTCTTCCCAGTCTTTAGAAAGCATCATTCTACTTTATATCTTTATGAGTTAAACTTTTTAACTCCTGCACATGGTTGAAAATTGTGATATTTGCCTTTTTGTGCCTGGCTTTTTTCACTTAACATAATGACCTCCTGTTCCATTCATGTTGTTACAAATGAAAAATTTTCATTTTTTATGGTTGAATAGTATTCCACTGTGATGTATATACCACATTTTCTTTATCCATTCATCCATTGATTCACATTTACATTGATTCTATGTTTTGGCTATTGTGAATAGTGCTGCAATAAACATGAAGGTTCAGGTATCTTTCTAATATACTGATTTCCTTTCATTTGTATAAATACCAAGTAAAAAGATGGCTGGTTTGTATTGTAGTTGTTCAATTTTTTTGAGAAGCCTCCACAATACTTCCTATTATGGATATATGAATTTACATTCCCACTAATAGTGAAATGAGTTGCCTTTTCTCAACATCATTACCAGTATTTGTTAGTTTACATCTTTTTTGATAATAGCCATTCTAACTGAGGTGAGATGGTATCTCATAGTGATTTTGATTTAAAAATTTCCAATGATTATTGATGTTGAATATTTTTTCATGTCAGAAAAGAGCAGGTTGGTAATTTGTATGTCTTCCTTTGAGAAATGTCTATTCAAATCCTTTGCCACTTTTAAATGGAATTATTCTATTCATGTGTGTGTTTTTAAACTTTTATATTAGGTTCAGGTGTACATGTGCAGGTTTGTTATATAAGTAAACTTGTGTCATGGGGGTTTATTGTACAGATTATTTTGCCACACAGGTACTAAGCCTAGTACCCAGTAGTTGTTTTCTTCTGATCCTCTCCATCCTCCCACCTTCCACCCTCAAATAGTACCCAGTGTTGTTCCTCTGTATGTGTCTATGTGTTCTCATCCTTCAGTGCCTAAACATGTGGTATTTAGTTTTCTGTTCCTGTTAGTTTGCTAAGGATAATGGCCTCCATCTTTATCCATGGTTCTACAAAGGACATGATCTCATTATTTTTATGGTTGCATAGTATTCCATGGTGTGTATGCACCACATTTTTTTTATCCAGTCTACCAATGATGGGCATTGAGGTTGATTTCATGTCTTTGCTATTTCAAATAGTGCTGCAATGAACACATACATGCATGAGTCTTTATGATAGAATGATTTATATTTCTTTCGGTATATACCTGGTAATCACATTGCGGGGTTGAATGGTAATTCTATTATTAGTTTTTTGAGGAATCCCACACTGTTTTCTACAATGGTTGAACTAATTAACACTCCCACCAACAGTTTATAAGTGTTCCTCTTTCTTCACAACCTCACCAGAATCTGTTTTTTGTCTTTTTAATAATAACCATGCTGATTGGTTTGAGATGGTATCTCATTGTGGTTTTGATGTGCATTTCTCTAATAATCAGTGGTTTTGAGCTTTTTTTTCATGTGCTTGTTGGCTGCATGTATGTCTTCTTTTAAAAAGTGCCTATTCTTGTCCTTTGCCCACTTTTTAATAGGGTTGTTTGTTTTTCTCTTGTAAATTTTTTTAGGTTCCTTATGAAGCTGAATATTAGACCTTTGTCAGATGCATAGTTTGAAAATATTTTCTCCTGTTTTGTAAGCTGTTTGTTACTCTTTTGACAATTTATTTTGCTGTGCAGAAGCTCTTTAATCAAATCCTAATTTTTGTTTTTGTTGTAATTGCTTTTGTAGTCTTCATCATGAAATGTTTGCCAGTTCCTATGTACAGAATGATTATTACCTAGGTTGTCTTCCAGGGTTTTTACCTTTTGGGCTTTACATTTAAGTCATTAATCAACCTTGAATTGATTTATGTATGTGGCGTAAAGAAGGAGTTTCAGCAGGAATGATACCAGCTCTTCTGTGTACATCTGGTAGAATTTGGCTGTGACTCTGTGTGGTCTTGGGCTTTCTCTCTCGGTTAGTTGCCTATTTTTTATTGATGCAATTTCAGGACTTGTTATTAGTTTGTTTCAGGATTTAATTTCTTGCCGGTTCAGTCTTGGGAGATTGTATGTGTCCCAGAATATATTCATTTCTTCTAGATTTCCTAGCTTGTGCACAGAGGTGTTTGTAGTAGTCTCTGATGGTTATTTGCATTTCTTTGGGGTCAGTGGTAACATCCCCTTTGTTGTTTCTAACTGTTACCATTATGTAGTGCCCTTCTTTGTCTTTTTTTTAATCTTCATCCGTTTAAAGTCTGTTTTGTCTGAAATTAGGACTGCAACATCTGCTTTTCCTATTCTCCATTTGATTGGTAGATTTTTCTCCATTCTTTTATTTTGAGCCTATGTATGTGAGGTGGTTCTCTTGAAGATAGCATACCATTGGGTCTTATTTCTTTTTCTAGCTTGCCACTACATGCCTTTTAATTGGGGCATGTAGCCTGTTTACATTAAATGTTAGTATTAATATATGTGAATTTGATACTGTCATCGTGTTACCTGGTTATTTTGCAGACTTGTTTATGTGGTTGCTTTATAGTGTCACTGCTCTGTGTATTTCAGTGTTTTTATAGTGACTGGTAATGGTCTTTCCTTTCCTGGTAGTGCTTCTCTCTGGAGCTCAGGATTCCTGGACTGCATGCTCTAACTCTGTGGAACTAGTATCAGGCCCCAGCTTTGTTCTCTGGCTCCTTGAGATTAGGAACCTGCTGCCATGGCAGAACCAAGGTGTTCCTAGACTGCTGGCCACAAAACTCCAATGGGTAGTGGCAAAGTGCTTCCTGGGCTATAGGACACTAAATCAGCAAGAGTGCTAGAGACACAATTATATGCCTAGGACAATCCTATTTTGTGATAGTGCAGCCCTCTGGGTGGATGTGGTGTTATGCCAGTAGGGCGATAGGGATGTGGAGATGCCAGAACTGTTGGGATTCAGTTCAGGATCTGAACTTGAATCTGGTGGTTTGGTGGGGCTAGGCTCTCAAAATGCTGTAGTGCTGTGTCAGCTTGGGTCTTGGTGGGAAGGGGATGGGGGTATTTGGGACCCAGCACAAACATCCTCTGTGGAACAGTACCAACTTGTGGACTTGAGGCACCTGCCTACACTAATCTCAGAGCCTGTGTTGGCTAAGGGACTGTCCTGTCACTAGGATTGCAGGAGTCCACAATAGAAATGTGGATGTCTTGGATCTTGCTTACTTTTTCTTGCAATGAGGAGTTGCTTCGGGATTTGAGCTGATTGTGGCCAGGCTGGCTGTTTTGCTTCTCTCTCTTTCTATGCCTCAGAGGTTATTTGTCACTTCTCCAGTAAATTCCGGTGTTTTATCTTAGAACCTCTGATTATCTATTTGCTCTTTTGGTCTTTTTTGTGCATGAGAAAAGTACCAGGCTCCCATAGTCAGCCATTTTGAAGCCCCCTCCTATTCCTGAGATATTATTTTGATAGTTTAATTTATATATGCTTTTTAAAGGTGGGCAACTCATACCTTTTTCATTCATACATTTTTAAAATTTATAATGATTCAAAATGTTTACATGCATATGGGGTACAGCGTAATGTTTCAACATATGCTACATTGCATAATGTTCAAATTAGGGTAATTCCCATATCTATCACTTTAAACATTTATCATTTCAGCAGGGTGATAACATTCAAAATCTGCTCTTTTAGCTATCTTGGAATATGCACTACATTGTTATTTTATATAGTCACCCTACTGTATAATAAAATTCCAGAACTTTCTCTTCCCATTTAGCTATCATTGTACACACTAACCAACCTCTCCCCGTCTTCCTCTCTCTCTCTTTCCCTCACCAGCTTCTCTATTTTTATGATATCAACTTTTTAAAAATTTCACACGAGTGTGATCATGTGGTGGTTGTCTGTGTATCTGGCTTATTTCACTTAATATAATGTCCTCCAGCTCCCTTCATGTTGTCAGAAATGATAGGATTTCATTTTTTTATGGTGAAATAACATTCTTTTTTTATATATACATATATACCACATTTAAAAAATTAGTTTATCTGTAAATGGGCATTTAGAATAAGTTCATGTCTTTGCAATTGTGAATAGTCCTGCAGTAAACATGGGAGTGCAGATATCTCTTTGACATTCTGATTTATTTTTTGTAGATATATGCTCAGTAGTGGATTGCTGGATCATATAGGAGTCCTATTTTTAAGTTTTTGAGGAAGATTCATACTATTTTTCATAATGGTCATGTAATTTACATTTTCACTATGAATGTTCAAGATATTGCCTTTATCTCCATCTTTTATAGTGTGTAATTTTTTCTTTTTGATAATAACCATTTTTTGATCACAAAGAATGAAACAAACATAACCTAAAAAACTCTACACTTTAACTCCCTTCTCCCCAGTTTTGACTTTTTAATCTCTAAATTTACGTTTTTTTATATTACCTAGCTCTTAAAATTTGTTATTGTTTTCAATATCTTTGGCTTTTAATCTTCATACCAAAGATATGAATGATTTACACACCATAGTTACAGTGTTAGAGTGTGCTAAATTTGTTTACTTACTTTTATTTCTTCACATTTTTTTGTTGCTCATTAGCATCCTTTTCTGTTAGACTGAAGAACTTACTTTAATATTTCTTATGGTTTGATGGTGGTGAATTACCTCCACTTTTGTTGGCCTAGGTGTTTTGAATCACTCCTTCATTTCGAAGGATACTTTTTCTGGGTACAATATTCTTGGCTGAAAGTTTTTTTCCTTGGGGACTTGAAATATGTCATCCCATTCTCTCCTGGTCTTTAAGGTTTCCCTAGAGAATTCTGCTGCCAGATGTATTGGAACTCCTTAATAGTTTATTTGCTTCTTTTCTCTTGTTGCTTTTAGGGGTCTCTCTTGTCCTTGACCTTTGAGAGTTTGATTATTATATGCCTTGAGATAGTTTTATTTGGGTTAAATCTTCTTGGTGATTTTTGACCTTCTTGTAACTGGATATTTATATTTAGGTTTAGATAATTTTCCATTATCATTTATTTGAATAACCTTTTCTAACCCCTTTCTCTTCCTCTACTCCCTTTGAAGGTCAATGACTGTTACATTTGCTTTTTGATATTATCTAATTGATCCACTAAGTGCTCTTTGTTCAATTGCTTTTTTTTCTTCTTGATGTATTTTCAAATACCCTGTGTTTGAGCTCATGAATTCTTCCTTTTGTTTGATCACTTCTGCTTTTGAGACCCTCTAACACGTATTAATTATTCAGTTTATCTATTATTGCTCCAGGAATTCTGCTTGATTTTAAAAATTATTTCAATCTCTTATTTAACTATCTCTGATAATTTTCTGAATTGTTTCTCTGTGTTTTCTTAATGTTATTTGAGCTTCCTCAAAATATCTATTTTATATTATCTGTGTAAGAGCTTTCTCCAGGTTTGGTTACTGGTGTCTTATTATGTTTGATGGAATCATATTTTCCTGAATGTTATTAATGCTTATGGCTATATCTGGGCTTTAAAGAATTAAATATTTATTCTAGTCTTCATGGTCTGGCCTTGTTTGTACTGGCTCTTCTTCAGAGGACCTTACACAAATTTCAAGAGTACTGACTGATGAGTCAAGACTGTGGTTGCTGCTGCCATTTCAGCACTAGATAGCACCTTAAACTCAATTATGCTGTGACTCCCTATGTATCCAACCTTGGTGGACTTGGATTTCCAAGCCCAAAGTCTCTCGCTCACTTCCTTTCTTTTCCGCTAGCAGAAGGAGTTGCTGTCTACACTCCGCTGTCTGGAGTTGCGGGAGAGGTGATGCATGCACTTTCATGGCCCCTGCAACTGGCAGCATACTGGCTTACACCTGAAGCCCATGGCCTCATAGACCAGCAGAGTAATGGTTAAGGGGATTTGCTCACCTAACACCCACAGTCACTATTACCTGACTGTCACTAGTATTTATACATGGCCTAAAGCTTCTTTCATCAGTGAGTGTTGAAGTTGGCCAAGGCTTGGCTCCATCCTATTGGGGTGGTGTATTTCCTTCTGAACTGGGGAAGGTCTAGAATTCTGTGGGCACCAGCCTGGAACAGGACTGTGGGATTCATCCTGGTGCTGTGTTTTACTGCAGTGGGGCTGGTACAGGTTTCTCAGGCAAAGCCCCATGCACACTTCCTTCTCCCTCTCCTGAAAGACACATTCGACCCTGAACATGCCCTATCTCTCCTGACAAATTCACTCTCTATGTTGCACTGCTTTAGATTGGGGAAGGGACGGTGTAGTATTGCAAAACTATCATTTCTACTCTCTTCAATATGTCTTTTCTTGTTACTATGCCAAAACCAGTTACTGTGATCTTTTACCTCATTCCTTTATCTCTTGTGAAGGTGTTTTCTTGCATGGATAATTGTTCACTTCAGTGTCCCTACTGAGGAATGATTGCTGGAGGGTTCTATTCCATGATCTTGCTCTGCCTCCTCTTCCACATCTCATATCTTAAATCCTCACTTTCAAGACAATATACACAGACAAACCAGTTCAGAAGTGAAAAAAGGGAAGGGGCACATGAAATGGGAATAACTATGAATGTAGGAACCTAGGACAAACTCATGGTTAGATTATATAGTATTTTTCTCTCTGTGCCTGGCTTATATTACTGAGTATAATATTCAGTAGCTTCTTCATCTATATTGTTGCAGATGACAGGATTTTCTTCTTTTTTTAATGATTGGATAGTATTCTGTTGTGTGTATATATAACACATTTCTTTTTTTACTTGTCCAAGTTGATTTAATTATTATCTTTAAAAATATTTATTTTGATTTTTCTGAGTCCATGTGTATATTGACAGACATGTTGATTCCATATCAAGGCTGTTGTGAATTTGTACAGCATGGTGACAGTGGTTAAAAAGAATGCACTGAATTTGAAAATTGCTAAGACAGTAGGTTTTAAATGTTCTCTCAACATAAAAAGGATAAGTATGTGAGATAATTTGTTAAGTAGCTTGATTTAATTATTCCACAATGTATGCCTATATTGAAACATTATGTTGTACACCATAAATATATACAATTAAAAAAACTGTGTGTGAATACTCATTCTGCCAATTTACAAGCTGACTTTTAAGGATTTTAGCTTATCTGAACTTTAGTTCAATTTATGTAAAATGATGACAATACCAACCTTTTGGTTTGTGGTAAGGATTAGGTAATGAAATCTGGCACATAATAGGTACTCAATAAATCTGTTTCTTTCTTGCCTTACAGATGTTTATCACATAAAAATGTAGTGAAAATTGACTGACTCATCCTATGGAACTGTTCTCTGAATTCTCTTTATTATTTATATATGGACATAATAATATATAAATTTGATAAATATACAATTTTTTTGAGATCTTTGAGGAAGTTTAGGACTAAGCACAGTATCATTTGTTTAATAAAATTTTGTAGTTAATTGGGTGTTAATTTTTATTTGAAGTATCTGTCCAAATCTGGGTGCTGATTTTTATTTGGAATAATATCTGTTCAAATCCTTTGCCTGTTTTAAAATTGGACTACTATGTGTATGTTTTGCTATTGAATTGTACTTAATTTTGTTTTAATAAGAGCATATTTTCCAGTGAATAAAATCACATGACATCCTCAAGTATGATTTTGGCCTCTAAGCATTTATTATAAACATTTGTAATTGCCAATTGAATTTAACATTTCAAAATTAATTTATATCATATAGGAATGTGTTTTCAGAAGTATATTGCCAATGACATTATATGGATTCATTTTTAGGCAATCCAGTGGTGTGAAGACTTTTAGCAGTTGCAGTTTGAGGAACTTTCAAAATTTCATTTCAAATATGGGTGCCAAATGTCTTCAGAACAAGCCACAAATGCAAGGAGTTCAGAAACCATCCTGTGGCAATGGCAGATTAGAGGGAAATGAAGTCTGTGATTGTGGTACTGAGGCAGTAAGTCTGATAACTAGGAAAATTGATTAATAAATTTATTGTTTTAGTTTATCTTTTTCATAAATGTCATATATCTCAAATGTGAATGAGTACCATGCAGAATGTTGACAGTAAGTAAAGTTGGGTTGAAATACATCCAAGACAATACTGTCTAGGTTTTGTAGGTTGAAGAATTTTGAACAAGTTTAAAATGTACTGCAAAAAATTATTGGAAATGGGAAAGAGGAGAGTCTACAATTAGCTTTTGGTTTCAGAGTAACTATATAAGGTTCTTTACAAATCTCTGCTTAATCTTTGGACATTTACAGATCTCTTAATGAAGACTGATTAAGCAGCCCAATGTGTCCTTTAGGGTATGACCTCACAATGGAATCAGTAGTAGGGGAATCTGTATCAATATTATAATATGAACACCAGATAATTTTGATTATTCACTTGATAGGAAAACCTTGAAAATATAATAAATTCAAAGGCCCAGGGTATAATGCTTTCATATAATTCAATATTTGCAGCATTGCAATATTGCAACATCTGTGGTACACAGATATTATAAATTTCCTTGGTTACAAGGTAGACAGAAATTTATTAGGGCTTGTTACAGTCATAGGTCTTAATTACGTGTCCCATATCACATTATTTTAATTACTATGTTTTTGTATTATGTTTAACAATTTGGTAGAACAAGTCCTCTTCATTTTTTATTTTATTTTATTTTTTTCATTTATTTATTTTAGACAGACTTTTGCTTTTGTTGCCCAGGCTGGAGTGCAATGCCACCATTTCAGCTCACTTCAACCTCTGCCTCTTGGGTTCAAGTGATTCTCTTGTCTCAGCCTCTCAAGTAGCTGGGATTACAGGTGCCAGCCACCACGCCTGGGTAATTTTGTATTTTTAGTAGACATGGGGTTTTGTTATGTTGGTCAGGCTGGCCTCAAACTTCTGACCTCAGGTGATCCACCCACTTCGGCCTCCCAAAGTGCTGGGATTACAGGCATCACCTACTGCACCTGGCTTTCTTCTTGATTTTGTTTTTTTAAATCAATTTTATTGGGGTATAATCCACATACAAAAAAATGCACCCATTTTAAGTGTACAGATTGATGAGATTAAACAAATGTACATGACTATTGGTATAATTAAGATATATATTTTTTCATTATCCCCAAAAGTGTATTCATAACCTTTTGCAGTTATTTCCACCTCCACTTGTCTCCAGACAATTTCTGATTCTGTTACCTTTGCCTGGTCTGGAAAGTCATGTAAATGAAGTGAGACAGCACATGTTTTTTGTGTCTGGCTTCTTCCTTTCAATATAGTGTTGTAGAGATTCATCCACTTATTTCATATCACAATAGTTTCCCCCTTTTAACTTTGAGTAATATTTAATTGTATGGATATACCACGATCTGTTTTAACCATTCACTTGCTAATGGACATTTAAGTTGTTAACACTATTGATTCATTATTCTTAATTTGTAAAAGTACAACTGCTTGTGTGTACAACAAGTGTATGTTTATAAGAAATTGCCAACATATTTTCCAAAATGGTTGTATCCTCTTACACTCCTGTCAGCAGCATATGAAACTTTGAGTTCCTTTATATCTGCATTAGAATTTGTTATCATCTGATTCTTAAATTGTAGCTATTCCAGTGGTTTTGTAGGAGTTTAAATGTGTCTTTTCTTGATTACTCTAATGATGTTGAGCATGCTCTTACCAGTGACTTTTTTTTTTAAAAGCAATTACTTTCAATTGACAAATAATAGTTTTATATGTTTCTGGGATACAGTGCAGTTTGATATATGTTTACATTCTGCAATGATTAGGACAAGGTTATTAACAAATCTATCACTTCACATAACCTTTTTTGTGGAGAAAACATTTAAAATTTACTTTTTAAGTAATTTTTTGTTATGTAATAATTGCACATATTTTGGGGATACATGTTATATTTTGATACCTTATAGAATGTATAATGATCAAATCGGGGTAATTTGGATATCTGCCACCTTATATTTTGGCAATTTCTTATAAACATACACTTATCGTATACACAAGCAGTTGTACTTTTACAAATTATCTAAGAGTGGGTTGCTGGATCATATTGTAGCTCTATTTTTAGTTTTTTGAGGAACCTCCAAATTGTTCTACATAGTGGTTGTACTGATTTACACTCCGACCAACAGTGTACAAGGATTCCCTTTTCTCCACATATTCACCAGCATTTGTTATTGCCTGCCTTTGGATAAAAGCGATTTTAAAGGGGTGAGATGATATCTCATTGTAGTTTTGATTTGCAATTCTCTGATGCTCATTGATGTTGAACCCCTTTTCATATACCTGTTTACCATTTGTACGTCTACTTTTGAGAAATGTCTATTCAGATCTTTTTCCCCACTTTCAAATCAGATTATTAGATTTTTTTTTCCTATAAAGTTGTTTGAGCTCCTTATATGGTCTGGATATTAATCCCTTGTCAGATGGGTAGTTTGCAAATATTTTCTCTCATTTTCTGAGTTGTCTCTTCACTTTGTTGATTGCTTTCTTTGCCATTCAGAAGCTTTTTGACTTGATGTGATCTCATTTGTCCATGTTTGGTTTTGTTTTGTGTGCTTGTGGGGTTGTTACTCAAGGAATCTTTGTCCGGTCCAATGTCGTGGAGAGTTTCTCCAATGTTTTCTTGTAGTAGTTTCATAGTTTGAGATCTTAGATTTAAGTTTTTAATCCATTTGGATTTTATTTTTGCATATGGTGAGAGATGGGGTCTAGTTTAATTGTTATGCATATGGATATCCAGTTTTCTCGGCATCATTTATTAAAGAAACTGTTCTTTCCCCAGTGTATGTTCTTGGCATCTTTCTCAAAATTGACTTCACGGCAGATGAATGGATTTATTTCTGGGTTCTTTATTCTGTTCCACTGGTCTTCGTTTCCGTACCAAATGATTTTGGTTAGTATACCTCTGTATTGTAGTTTGAAGTCAGGTAATGTGATTCCTCCTGTTTTGTTCTTTTTACTTGGTATAGCTTTTGCTATTCTGGGTCTTTTCTGGTTCCATATACATTTTAGGAGTTTTTTTCTATTTCTGTGAGGAAAGTCACTGGTATTTTGATAGAGATTGCATTGAATTAATAGATTGCTTTCGGTAGTGTGGCTATTTCAACAATATTCATTCTTCTAATCAATGAACATGGAATATTTTTTTCATTTTTGGTGTTCTCAATTTCTTGCATCAGTGTTTTATAGTTTTCATTGTAGAGACCATCCACTTATTTAATTAAATTAATTCTTAGACATTTTATTTTACTTGTGGTTATTGTTTTTTTAAATTGCATTTTAGGTTTTGGGGTACATGTGCAGAACTTGCAAGATAGTTGCATAGGTACACACATGGCAGAGTGTTTTGCTGCCTTCCTCCCTTTCACCCACATTTGGCATTTCTCCCCAGGCTATCCCTCCCCAGCTCCCCACCCCCGCTGTCCCTCCCCTATTCCCAATAGACCCCCAGTGTGTAGTACCCCCTTCGCTGTGTCCATGTGTTCTCATTTTTCATCACCCGCCTGTGAGTGAGAATATGTGGTATTTCATTTTCTTTTCTTGTGTCAGTTTGCTGAGAATGATATTTGTGGTTATTGTAAATGGTACTACTTTCTTGATTTTCAGATAGTTCACTGTTACCATATAGAAATGTTTTTGTTCTTTTTTCATGTAAGTGCATAGAGCTATAAACATACCTTTTAGTGCTGTTTTGCTTTATCCCATAGGTTTTGGTATGTTGTATTTCCATTATCATTTGTTTTAAGAAATTAAAAAATTTTTTTTCTTAATATTCTCATTGACCCACTGTTGATTCAGGAGCATATTGCTTAATCTCCATGTATTTGTAATAGTTTCCAAAATTCTTCTTGTCACTGATTTCTAGTTTTATTCCATTGTAGTCAGAAGAGATGCTTGATATTATTTATTTTTTTGAATGTGTGAAGATTTCTTTTGTGACCTAACATATGGTCTGTCTATACTTGAGAATGATTTATGTGCTGAAGAAAGAAATGTGTATTCTTCAGCTGTTGGATGACATGTTCTGTAAATATATGTTAGATCCATTTGATCTATAGTGCAGATTAAGTTTGATGTTTCTTTATTGATTTTGTTATTTTTCTGTCTGAAAGATCTGCTGAGTGCCAAAAGTGGGGTGTTAAAGTCTCCAGCTGTTATTGTATTGGGGTCGGGCTCTCTCTTTAGCTCTAATCATATTTGCTTTATATATCTGGGTGCTCTAGTGTTGGATGCATATAGAATTACAATTGTTATATACTCTTGCTGAAACGATCCTTTTATCATCATATAATGTTTTATCATCATATAATGATCTTCTTTGTCTCTTAATACTTTTTGTCTGAAATAAGTAGTTACTCCTGCTCTTTTTTAAATTTCCATTGGCAAGGGATACCTTTCCATCCCTTTATTTTCAGTCTGTGTATGTCTTTATAGGTGAAGTGTGTTTGTTGTGTAGGCAACAGATCATTAATTTTTTTTGTTTTAAAATTCATTCAGCCACTCTATGATTTTTGAATGGTGAGTTTAGTTGATTTACATTCCATGATATTATTGATAAATAATAATGTCTTCTGCCATTTTGTTGTCTTCCTTTCCTTCCCCCTTTCCCCTCTTTCCTTCCCCTTTCCGTTTCCCCTTCCCTTCCCTTTCCCTTCCTTTCTCTTCCTTTTCTTCTTTCCCTTTCTCTTCCTTTTCTTTCCTCTTTCCCCTTTCCTTTCCCCCCTCTCTTTTACTTTTCCTTTTTCCCCTTTACTTTCCTTCCCTTTCATTTTCCTTTCCCTTTCCTTTATCTTTCTCTTTCCTTCATCTTCCTTTTAGTAAAGGTGATTTTCCTCTGGTGATATGATTTAATTTCTTGATTTTTATCTTCTGTGTATCTTTTGTATGTTTTTAGATTTGAGGTTAACATGAGACTTACAAATACTATCTTATAGCCTATATTTTAAGCTCTTAGCAACACAATTTGCACAAACAAACAAGCAAAAAGAAGACTAATACAAACTCTGCTTTACTTCTTCCCCCCGCTTTTCAAATTTTTGTTTTTTTCTATTTATATCTATTGTACTATGTCTTGAAAAGTTGTAGTTATTATTTTGATTGGTTCATCATTTAGTTTTTCTGCTTAGAATAAGAGTAGTTTTATGCACCTCAGTTAAAGTGTTATAATAGTCTGTGTTTTTCTTTTTTTAATATGTATTTTATTGCACCTTAGGTTCTGGGGTACATGTGCAAAACATGCAGGATTGTTACATAGGTACATACATGGCAATGTGATGTGCTGCCTCCATTCCCCTGTCACCTATATCTGGCATTTCTCCCCATGTTATCCCTCCCCAACCTCCCCACCCATGGCTATCCCTCCACAACCCCCACAACAGACCCCAGTGTGTGATGCTCCCCTTTCTGTGTCCATGGGTTCTCACTGTTCAACACCTGACTATGAGTGAAAACGTGGTGTTTCTTTTTCTGTTCTTGTGTCAGTTTGCTGAGAATGATGGTTTCCAGATTCATCCATGTCCCTACAAAGGATATTAACTCATCATTTTTTGTGGCTGCATAGTATTTCATGGTGTATATGTGCCACATTTTCCTTGTCCAGTCTATCATTGATGGGCATTTGGGTTGGTTCCAGGTCTTTTCTGTTGTAAACAGTGCCTCAAAGAACATACATGTGCTTGTGTCTTTATAATAGAATGATTTATAATCCTTTGGTTATATAACCAATAATGGGATTGCTGGGTCAAATGGTATTTCTATTTCTAGGTCTTTGAGGAAGTGCCACACTGTCTTCCACAATGATTGAACTAATTTGCACTTTCACTAACAGTATAAAAGTGTTCCTATTTCTCTACATCTTCTCCAGAATCTGTTGTCTCAAGATTTTTTAATAATCACCATTCTAACTGGTGTGAGATGGTATCTCAATGTAGTTTTGATTTGCATTTCTCTAATGACCAGTGATGATGAGCATTGCTTCACATGTTTGTTGGCCTCATAAATGTCTTCTTCAAAAAGTGTCTGTTCATGTCCTTCACCCATTTTGAATAGGTGTGTTTGTGTTTTTCTTGTAAATCTGTTTTAGTTCTTTGTAGATTCTGGATATTAGCCCTTTGTCAGCTGGGTAGATTGCAAAAATGTTTTCCCATTCTGTTGGCTGCCAGTTCACTCTAATGATTGTTTCTTTTGCTGTAAAGAAGCTCTGGAGTTCAATTAGATCCCATTTTTCTATTTTGGCCTCTGTTGCCAGTGCTGTTGGTGTTTTAGTCATGAAGTTCTTGCCTATACCTATGTCCTGAATGGTTTTGCCTAGGTTTTCTTCTATGGTGTTTATGGTGTTTGGTCTTATGTTTAGATCTTTAAATCCATCTGGAGTTAATTTTAGTGTAAGATGTCAGGAAGGCGTCCAGTTTCTGCCTTCTGTACATGGCTAGCCAGTTTTCTCAACAACATTTATTGAACAGGGAATCATTTCCCCATTGCTTGTTTTTGTCGGGCTTGTCAAAGATCAGATGGTTGTAGATATGTGGTGTTACTTATGAAGCCTCTGTTGTGTTCCATTGGTCTATATCTCTGTTTTGGTACCAGTACCATGCTGTTTTGATTATTGTAGCCTTGTAGTATAGTTTGAAGCCAGGTAGTGTGATGCCTTCAGCTTTGTTCTTTTTGCTTAAAATTGTCTTGGCTATGCAGGCTCTCTTTTGGTTCTATATGAAGTTTAAGGTGTTTTTTTCCAGTTCTGTGAAGAGTGTCATAGGTAGCTTGATGGGGATAGCATTGAATCTATAAATTACTTTGGGCAGTATGGCCATTTTCATGATATTGATTCTTCCTAACCATGAATGTGTAATGTTTTTGCATCTGTTGTTTCCTTTCTTATTTCCTTGAGCAGTGGTTTGTAGTTCTCCTTGAAGAGTTCCTTTATATCCTTTGTTAGTTGTATTCCTAGGTATTTTATTCTCTTCATAGCAATTGTGAATGGCAGTTTGTTCTTGATTTGGCTCTCTTTAAGTCTGTTATTGGTGAATATGAATGCTTGTGATTTCTGTACATTGATTTTGTATCCTGAGACTTTGCTGAAGTTGTTTATCGGTTTAAGGAGATTTTGGGCTGAGATGATAGGGTCTTCTAAATATAAAATCATTTCATCTGCAAATAGAGATAATTTGACTTCTTTCTTTCCTAATTGAATACCTTTATTTCTTTTGCTTACCTGATTGCTCTGGCTAGAACTTCCAATACTATATTGGATAGGAGTGGTGAAAAAGGACATCCTTGTCTAGTGCCAGATTTCAAAGGGATTGCTTCCAGTTTTTGCCCATTCAGTGTGATATTGTGTGGGTTTGTCATAAATAGCTTTTATTATTTTGAGATATGTTCCATCGAAACCTAGTTTATTGAGAGTTTTTAGTGTAAAGGGCTGTTGAATTTTGTTGAAGGCCTTCTCTGCATCTATTGAGATAATCATGTGGTTTTTGTTTTGATTCTGTTTAAGTGGTGGATTATGTTTATAGATGCATATGTTGAACGAGCCTTGCATCCCCGGGATAAAGCCTACTTGATCATGATGGATAAGCTTTTTGATGTGCTGTTGCAATTGATTTGCTAGTATTTTATTGAAGATTTTTTGCATCTATGTTCATCATGGATATTGGCCTGTAGTTTTATTTTTTTGTTTCTGGATACTTGCACCTGGGTTTTGCTGGGTTTTGGTATCAGGATGATGTTGGTCTTATAAAATGATTTGGGAAGGATTCCATCTCTTTTGATTGTTCGGAATAGTTTGAGAAGGAGTGGTACAACTCCTCTTGTATGTCTGGTAGAATTTAGCTGTGAACCCATCTGGACCTGGGCTTTTTTTGGTTGCTAGGCTATTAATTGCTGCCTCACCTTCAGCCCTTGTTATTGGCCTATTCAGGGTTTCAACTTTTTCCTGGTTTAGGCTTGGGAGGGTGCAAGTATCCAGGAATTTATCCATTTCTTCCAGGTTTACTGGTTTGTGTGCATACAGTGGTTTGAAGTCATCTGATGGTAGTTAGTATTTCTGTGGAATCTGTGGTGATATGCCCTTTATCATTTTTTGTTGCATCTATTTGATTCTTCTCTCTTTTCTTCTTTATTAATCTGGCTAGCAGTCTGTCCATTTTGTTGATCCTTTTGAAAAACCAGCTCCTGGATATATTGATATTTTGAAGGTTTTTTTTTGTGTTTCTATTTCCTTCAGTTCTGCTCTGATCTTAGTTATTTCTTGTCCTCTGCTAGCTTTTGAGTTTTTTTGATCTTTCTCCTCTGTCTCTTTCAATTTTGATGATAGGGTGTCAATTTTAGATCTTTCCTTGATTCTTATGTGGGCATTTATTGGTATAAATTTTCCTCTAGACACTACTTTAAATGTGTCCCAGAGATTCTGGTACGTTGTGTCTTCGTTCTCATTGGTTTCAAAGAACATCTTTATTTCTGCCTTCATTTCATTGTTTATCCAGTCAACATTCAAGAGCCAGTTGTTCAGTTTCCATGAAGTTATACAGTTCTGAGTGAGTTTCTTAATCCTGAGTTCTAATTTGATTGTACTGTTGTCTGAGAGATTGGTTGTTATGATTTCCATTCTTTTGCATTTTCTGAGGAGTGATTTTCTTCCAATCATGTGGTCAATTTTAGAGTAGGTGTAATGCGGTGCTGAGAAGAATGTATATTCTGTGAATTTGGGGTGGAGAGAGTTCTTTAGATGTCTATTAAGTTTGCTTGGTTCAGATCTGAGTTCAAGTCCTGGATATCCTTGTTAATTTCTGTCTCATTGATCTGCCTAATATTGACAGTGGAGTGTGAAAATCTCCCACTATGATTGTGTGGGCGTCTTAGTCTCTTTGTAAGTCATTAAGAACTTGCTTTATGTACCTGGATGCTCCTCTATTGGGTGCATATATATTTGGGATCGTTAGCTCTTCTTGTTGCATTGATCCTTTTACCATTATGTAATGCCCTTCTTTGTCTCTTTTGATCTTTGTTGGTTTAAAGTCTATTTTATCAGAGACTAGGATTGCAACTCCTGCTTTTTTTTGCTCTCCATTTGCTTGGTAAATCTTCTTCCATGCCTTTATTTCGAGCCTGTATGTGCCCTTGCATGTGAGATGGGTTTCCTGGATACAGCACGCTGATGGGTTTTGCCTTTTTATTCAGTTTTCCAGTCTGTGTCTTTTTATTGGGGCATTTAGCCCATTTACATTTAGGGTTAATATTGTTATGTGTGAATTTGATCCTGCCATTTTGATGCTAGCTGGTTGTTTTTCCCATTAGTTTATGCAGTTTCTGCATTGTGCCAATGCTCTTTGCCATTTGGTATGTTTTTGGAGTAGCTGGTACTGGTTGTTCCTTTCTATGTTTAGTGCTTTTTTCAGGAGCTCTTTTAAGGCAGGCCTGGTGTTGACGAAATCTCTAAGCAATTGCTTGTTCATAAAGATTTTTATTTCTTCTTCATTTATGACTGCCTGGATATGAAATTCTAGATTGAAAGTTCTTTTCTTTAAGGATGTTGAATATTGGCCCCCACTCTCTTCTGGCTTGTAGATTTTTTGCCGAGAGACCTGCTGTGAGTCTGATGGGCTTTCCTTTGTGCGTAACCCAACCTTTCTCTTTGGCTGCCCTTAGCATTTTCTCCTTCATTTCAACCCTGGTGAATCTGAAGATTATGTGCCTTGGGGTTGCTTTTCTTGAGGAATATCTTTGTGTTGTTCTTTGTATTTCCTGGTTCTTTGTATCTGTCTGGCTTGCTAGGTTGGGGGAGTTCTCCTGAATAATATCCTGAAGGATGTTTTCCAGCTTGGATTTATTCTCTCTGTCACATTTAGATATATCCATCAAATGCAGATTAGGTCTGTTCACATAATCCCATATTTCTTGGATGCTTTGTTTATTTCTTTTCACTCTTTTTCTCCAATCTTGCTTTATCATTTTATTTCATTGAGTTGATCTTCGATTTCTGATATCATTTCTTCTGCTTGGTCAATTCGGCTATTGAAACTTGCGTATGCCTCACGAAGTTCTCTCGTTGTGTTTTTCAGCTCCATTAAATCATTTATATTCTTCTCTAAGTTGTTTATTCTCATTAGCATTTCATCAAACCTTTTTTCAAGGTTCTCAGTTTCTTTGCATTGAGTTAGAACATGTTTTTTTAGCTCATAGATGTTTGTTGTTACCCATCTTCTGAAGCCTGTTTCTGTCAATTCAACAGACTCATTCTCCGTCCAGCTTTGTTTTTTTGGTGATGATGAGTTGTGATCCCTTGGAGGAGGAGAGGTGTTCTGATTTTGGGTGTTTTCATCCTTTTAGTGCTGGCTTCTTCCCGTCTTTTTGGATTTATCTACCTGTGGTCTTTGTATCTTGTGAATTTCAGATGGGGTCTCTGAGTGGACATTCGTTTTGTTGATGTTGAAGTTATTTCTTTTTGTTTTTTAGTTCTCCTTCTAACAGTTAGGTCCCTCTGCTGTAGGACTGCTGTAGATCCACTCCAGATCCTGCTTGCCTGGGGCTCACCTGCAGTGGCTGCAGAACAGTAAGGGTTGCTGTGTTTCTTCTCCTGTTATCTTTGTCCCAGAAGGATACCTGTCAGATGTCAGTCTGAGCTCTCCTTTATGAGGTGACTCTTTGGATATATGGACAACAGGGAGCTGCTTGAGGAGCCAGTCTGTTTCTTCTAGGAGCTCAAGTGCTCAGCTGTGAGCTTCTTTTTTCTGTTTAGAGCTGCTGGGCAGGTACATTTATGTGTGCTGTAGTGGAACTCATAACTGCCTTTTTTTCCCAGGTGCTCTGTCCTGGGATGCTGGGGCTTTATTTATAAATTTCTGACATGCTGCTGCCTTTTTTTCAGAGCTGCCCTGCCCAGCAATGAGGTAGCCTAGTCACAGTCCACCAGCAGAGGTGTTGCTGAGCTGCCATGGGCTCTGCCCAGCTGCTGTGCACCTCCTTGGGTTTTGTTTATAGAGGTATAGTTAAAACTGCCTTGGTAATGGCAGTCTGCCTTAGTAATGGCAGACAGCCTCTGTAATGGCAGACTGCCTTGGTAATGGTGGACTGCCTTGGTAGTGGCAGACTGCCTTGGTAAAGGTGGATGCCCTTCCCCCAACAGAGCTGGACTGTCCTGGGTCCAGCTGCACTTGCTGCAAATCTCTCAATCCAGAGCATTTCAGATTGCCAGTCTTTGTGGGGGTGGGTCCTGCTTAGCCAGATCACCTGGCTCCCTGTTTTAGCCCCCTTTTTTCCAGTTGAATAGGCAGCTTTGTCTCTCGGACATTCCAGGAGCTAGTTGAAACTGCCGCCCAGATTTCTGTGAGTTTTCATGAGGAGACCCGCTGCACTGGCTGAAACAGCCATGCTGGGAACTCTTGGTGCTTTTCAGCTTGGGAATCTCCTGGTCTGTGGGAAGTAATAACTTATTTGGAAATGCAGTGTTCACTCACCCTCTGCATTTTTCTCACTGGGAACTGCACTCCAGAGCTGTTTGTATTCAGCCATCCTGTGTTTTTCTTCGTAGGTGCTCTTACCAGTGAGTTTTCTACCTTCAGATGATTTATTATTGCTCATTAATGTCCTTTTCTTTCTGATTAAATAATTATCTTTTGCATTTCTTATAGGACAGATCCAGTGTTAATGAAATCCCTCAGCTTTTATTTCTCTGGGAAAGTATTTTTCCATTATGTTTAAAGAATATTTTTTACCAGGAATGTTATCTTAAGGCAATTTTTCCTCCAGCACTTTTAAATGTCATGCCACTCTCTCCTGATCTGTGAGGTTTCCTCTGAAAAGTCTGTTGCCAGATATATTAAATCTCCATAGTATATCATTTGTTTCTTTTCTCTTGCTGCTTTTAGGATTTTTTATGTTAAACATTTTGGAGTTTGATTATTAAATGCTTTGAGGTAGTTTTCTTTGGGTTAAATCTGCTTGGTGTTCTATAACCTTCTTGTACTTAGATATTGATATCTTTCTCTAGGTTTGGGTAGTTCTCTGTTATCTTTTTGAAAAAACTTCCTACCCCCATCTCTTTGTCTACCTCTCTTTAAGGGCAATAACTCCTAGATTGGCCCTTTGAGGCTTTTTTGTAGATCTTGTAGATATGCTTCATTCTTTTTTATTTTTTTGTTTGTCTCTTCTGTGGATTTTCAAATAGCCTGTCTTCAAGCTAACCAATTCTTTCTTCTGTTTGGTCAATTCTGCTATTAAGAGACTCTGATGCATTCTTCAGTATGTCAGTTGCATCCTTCTACTGCATAATTTCTGCTCGATTTTTAAAATAATTTACTTTAAAAGTTTATCTAATAGAATTTTGAATTCCTACTCTGTGTTCTCTTGAATTTCTTTGAGTTTCCTCAAAATAGCTAGGTTGAATTCTCTGTCTGAAGGGTCACATATCTGTTTCTCCAGGATTGGTCCTTGATGTCTTATTTAGTTCATTTGGTGAAATCATATATTCTTGGATGGTCTTGATGTTTGTGGATGCTCTTTGGTTTCTGGGCATTGAAGAGTTAGGTATTTATTATAGACTTTGCCATCTTGGCTTTTTTGTATTCATCCTCCTTTAGAAGGCTTTCCAGAGTATTCAATAGGACTTGGGTGTGTGTTTTAAGCCATATTTTCATTAGGGGTTACCCCAACCTCTGTAATGTATATTTTTTGCAGATTCTTAGAGGTACTGTCTTGATGGGCTTGGAAACCATCTGGAAGAATTCTCTGGATTACCAGGCAGAGATACTTGTTTTCTTTTTTTTCTCCCAAACAAATGGAATCTCTCTTTCTCTCTGTGTTGTCTGGAGCTGGGATTGGAGAGACACACTCCTGGTGCCACCACCACTTAGATTGTGCTGGATCAAACCTGAAGTTAGCATGGCACTGGGTCTCACCCAAAGGCTTGCTGTAACCACTACCTGACTACTGCCTATGTTCATTCAAGGCCCTGTGGCTCTACAGTCAGCAAGAGGCAAAGCCAACCAGGCTTGTGTCCTTCCCTTTAGGGTGCAAGTTATCACAGCCCCTGGGCAGGTGCAGAGATGCCATCCTGGAGCTAGGGATTAGAGTCAGAAATGTTAGAGATATACCTTGTGTTCTATTCTACTGTGGATGGTCTGGCATTCAAACCACTTGACACAGTCCTTCCCACTCTTCCTCTCCTTTCCATAGGCTGAGGAGCCTCACTCTGTGGCCTCTACCACCACAGGCCCACAGGGAGTAATGCCAGGCCACTGCCGATGTTCAGTTTAGGTCCAATGACTCTTTAGTCAGCTTGTTGTGGGTATGCAAGGCCTGGGACTCACTCTTTAGGGCATGGGCTCTCCTCTTTCCCAGGGCAGGTCCAGAAATGCTATCTAACAGCTAAAGCCTGGAATCAGGGAAGCCAGGAGCCCTCTTTGTACTCTATCTCACTGTGATTGAGCTTGTACCTGAAGCCAGAATGACAAGGCCTACAGCATACTACCTGGGTATCACTGTTCATTCTTTAGGGCCGAAGGGCTGCTTAGTCAGTATACGATTGATCCTTCCTTGACTAGGTTGCTCCATTCAAGGAAGCAGGTTCCATTCTGGCCCAGGGTGTGTCTAGAAATGTCTGGGAACTAGGACCTGGAATGGGGACTTCACAACCCTGATCAGTGCCCTATCTTATTGTGGCTGAGCTGGTATCTAAGATGTAAGACAAAGTCTTCTTTACTCTTCTCTTTTCTCTCATCCAGAAGGAGGGCGTCTTATTGGAGCTGTGCACTCTGCTGCCTGAGGTTAGGGGAAGGATGGCACAAGCACTCCCTTAGTATCCCTGGCTGGTATCTCTACAGGTCACTTTCCCCTACAGCCCACTGGCTTAGAGCCCAGACCACTACTAGGACTTTTCTAGGCATTGCAGTCCTTGTGTCATAGTTCACTTAGGGCCCCAGAGTATTCCAGCCCATGGTGGTGAGGCTTGCTGGAACTCAAGCTCTGACTGATCAGATGGATGATTCCCCTCTGGCTAGGGCTGGCTTGTATGCTGCTTCTAGGGACAGGGGTCAGCTGAGTATAGCCTGGTTCTACTTTACTGTGACAGAGCAACACTGAATTCAATGCAAAGCCTCACAATCACAGTGCTCTCCTCCCTTCATCATACAGATTCTCTGCACTGTGAAGCTGCTGCTAGGGGATGGGGGATAGTTGGTGTCGGCAATTCAAGACTTTCTTTTTCACCCTCTTTGGTGTCTCTTTGAACAATATGAAGTCGTTAAAAAGCAAGTTGTTTAATTTCCATGTAATTGTGTGGTTTTGAGATATCTTCTTGGTATTGATTTCTATTTTTTTTCACTGATCTGAGTGATTGGCATAATTCCAATTTTTTGAATTTATTTAGGTTTGCTTTATGGCCAAGCATGTGGTTGATCTTAGAGTATGTTCTGTGCATGGATAGGAAATATGTATATTCTGTAGTTGAACATGTGGAGTACTCTGTGTGTATTAGGTTCAATTGGTCAAGTGTCGAATTACGTTCAGAATTTCTTTTTTAGTTTTCTGCCTTGGGTGGTCTGTCTAACACTGTCAGTGGGGTATTAAAGTTCTCCACCATTATTATGTGACTAAGTGTTTTTGTAGGTCTGGAAGTAGTTAGAATCTAGGTTCTACAGTGTTCAGTGCATATATATTTGGTACCATTAACTCTTCTTGTTCAATTGAGCTCTTTATGTAATGTCATTATTTATCTATTATTACTGTGGTTGATTCAAAGTTTGTATTATCTGATATGAAAATATTGACTTCTGCTCTGTTTTATTTTCCATTTGCATGATAAATCTTTCTCTAACCCTTTCATATGAGCCTATTCATTTTGTTACATATAAGATGGATCTCTTGAAGACAGCAGATGCATGGGTTTTGTTTTTATTCAACATGCACTTAGAGTCCCTTATACTTATTTATTCTCTGATCTATATTATTTCTTTTGTTCCACTAATTTTAAGTTTGGTTTCTTCTTGCTTTTCTAGTTCCTTGAGATGTATCATTAGGTTGCTAATTTCAAAATTTTTTCCTTTTTTTTTTTTTTTAATTTTTTATTGGATTATAGGTTTTGGGGTACATGAGCAGAGCATGCAAGACAGTTGCGTAGGTACACACATGGCAATGTGCTTTGCTTTTCTTCTCCCCTTCACCCACATTTGGCATTTCTCCCCAGGCTATCCCTCCCCACCTCCCCCTCCCACTGGCCCTCCCCTTTTCCCCCCAATAGACCCCAGTGTTTAGTACTCCCCTTTCTATGTCCATGTGTTCTCATTTTTCATCACCCACCCATGAGTGAGAATATGCAGTGTTTCATTTTCTGTTCTTGTGTCAGATTGCTGAGGATGATGTTCTCCAGATTCATCCATGTCCCTACAAACGACACAAACTCATCATTTCTGATTGCTGCATAATATTCCATGGTGTATATGTGCCACATTTTTCCAATCCAGTCTATCATCAATGGGCATTTGGGTTGATTCCAGGTCTTTGCTATTGTAAACAGTGCTGCAATGAACATTCGTGTACATGTGTCCTTATAGTAGAACGATTTATAGTCTTTTGGATATATACCCAGTAATGGGATTGCTGGGTCAAATGGAATTTCTATTTCTAAGGCCTTGAGGAATCGCCACACTGTCTTCCACAATGGTTGAACTAATTTACACTCCCACCAACAGTGTAAAAGTGTTCCTTTTTCTCCACATCCTCTCCAGCATCTGTTGTCTCCAGATTTTTTACTGATCGCCATTCTAACTGGCGTGAGATGGTATCTCAATGTGGTTTTGATTTGCATCTCTCTCATGACCAGTGACGATGAGCATTTTTTCATACAATTGTTGGCCTCATATATATCTTCTTTTGTAAAGTATCTGTTCATGTCCTTTGCCCACTTTTGAATGGGCTTGTTTGTTTTCTTCCTGTAAATCTGTTTGAGTTCTTTGTAAATTCTGGATATCAGCCCTTTGTCAGATGGGTAGACTGCGAAAATTTTTTCCCATTCTGTTGGTTGCCGATCCACTCTAGTGACTGTTTCTTTTGCCGTGCAGAAGCTGTGGAGTTTCATTAGGTCCCATTTGTCTATTTTGGCTTTTGTTGCCAATGCTTTTGGTGTTTTGGTCATGAAGTCCTTGCCTACTCCTATGTCCTGGATGGTTTTGCCTAGATTTCCTTCTAGGGTTTTTATGGTGCCAGGTCTTATGTTTAAGTCTTTAATCCATCTGGAGTTAATTTTAGTGTAAGGTGTCAGGAAGGGGTCCAGTTTCTGCTTTCTGCACATGGCTAGCCAGTTTTCCCAACACCATTTGTTAAACATGGAATCCTTTCCCCATTGCTTGTTTTTGTCAGGTTTATCAAAGATTGTATAGTTGTATGTATGTTGTGTTGCCTCCGGTGCCTCTGTTTTGTTCCATTGGTCTATATCTCTGTTTTGGTACCAGTACCATGCTGTTTTGATTACTGTAGCCTTGTAGTATAGTTTGAAATCCGGTAGTGTGATGGCCCCCGCTGTGTTCTTTTTGCTTAGAATTGACTTGGCTATGCGGGCTCTCTTTTGGTTCCCTATGAAGTTCATGGTGGTTTTTTCCAGTTCTGTGAAGAAAGTCAATGGTAGCTTGATGGGGATAGCGTTGATTCTGTAAATTACTTTGGGCAGTATAGCCATTTTCACGATATTAGTTCTTCCTAACCATGAACATGGAATGTTTCTCCATCTATTTGTGTCCTCTCTGATTTCGTTGAGCAGTGGTTTGTAGTTCTCCTTGAAGAGGTCTCTTACGTTCCTTGTGAGTTGTATTCCAAGGTATTTTATTCTTTTTGTAGCAATTGCAAATGGCAGTTCGCTCTTGATTTGGCTTTCTTTAAGTCTGTTATTGGTGTAGACGAATGCTTGTGATTTTTGCACATTGATTTTATATCCTGAGACTTTGCTGAAGTTGCTTATTAGTTTCAGGAGTTTTTGGGCTGAGGTGATGGGGTCTTCTAGGTATACTATCATGTCGTCTGCAAATAGAGACAATTTGGCTTCCACCTTTCCTATTTGAATACCCTTTATTTCTTTTTCTTGCCTGATTGCTCTGGCTAGAACTTCCAGTACTATATTGAATAGGAGTGGTGAGAGAGGGCATCCTTGTCTAGTGCCAGATTTTAAAGGGAATGCTTCCAGTTTTTGCCCATTCTGTATGATATTGGCTGTTGGTTTGTCATAAATAGCTTTTATTACTTTGAGATACGTTCCATCGATACTGAGTTTATTGAGGGTTTTTAGCATAAAGGGCTGTTGAATTTTGTCAAATGCCTTCTCTGCATCAATTGAGATAATCATGTGGTTTGTGTTTTTGGTTCTGTTTATGTGGTGAATTACGTTTATCTACTTGTGTATGTTGAACCAGCCTTGCATCCCCGGGATGAATCCTACTTGATCATGATGAATAGGTTTTTTGATTTGCTGTTGCAATCGGCTTGCCAATATTTTATTGAAGATTTTTGCATCTATGTTTATCATGGATATTGGCCTGAAGTTTTCTTTTCTCGTTGGGTCTCTGCCGGGTTTTGGTATCAGGATGATGTTGGTCTCATAAAATGATTTGGAAAGGATTCCCTCTTTTTGGATTGTTTAAAATAGTTTTTTAAGGAATGGTACCAGCTCCTCCTTGTGTGTCTGGTAGAATTCGGCTGTGAACCCGTCTGGACCTGGGCTTTTTTTGTGTGGTAGGCTGTTAATTGCTGCCTCAACTTCAGACCTTGTTATTGGTCTATTCATAGTTTCAGCTTCCTCCTGGTTTAGGCTTGGGAGGACAAAGGAGTCCAGGAATTTATCCATTTCTTCCAGGTTTACTAGTTTATGCGCACAGAGTTGTTTGTAATATTCTCTGATGATGGTTTGAATTTCTGTGGAATCTGTGGTGATTTCCCCTTTATCATTTTTTATTGCATCTATTTGGTTGTTCTCTCTTTTCTTTTTAATCAATCTGGCTAGTGGTCTGTCTATTTTGTTGATCTTTTCAAAAAACCAGCTCTTGGATTTATTGATTTTTTGAAGGGTTTTTCGTGTCTCAATCTCCTTCAGTTCTGCTCTGATCTTAGTTATTTCTTGTCTTCTGCTGGGTTTTGAGTTTTTTTGATCTTGGTCCTCTAGCTCTTTCAATTTTGACGATAGGGTGTCAATTTTGGATCTCTCCATTCTCCTAATATGGGCACTTATTGCTATATACTTTCCTCTAGAGACTGCTTTAAATGTGTCCCAGAGGTTCTGGCACATTGTGTCTTCGTTCTCATTGGTTTCGAAGAACTTCTTTATTTCTGCCTTCATTTCGTTGTTTACCCAGTCAAGATTCAAGAGCCAGTTGTTCAGTTTCCATGAAGCTGTGCGGTTCTGGGTCGGTTTCTGAATTCTGAGTTCTAACTTGATTGCACTATGGTCTGAGAGACTGTTTGTTATGATTTCAGTTGTTTTGCATTTGTTGAGCAGTGCTTTACTTCCAATTATGTGGTCAATTTTAGAGTAGGTGTGATGTGGTGCTGAGAAGAATGTGTATTCTGTGGATTTGGGGTGGAGAGTTCTGTAAATGTCTATCAGGTTTGCTTGCTCCTGGTCTGAGTTCAAGCCCTGGATATCCTTGTTGATTTTCTGTCTGGTTGATCTGTCTAGTATTGACAGTGGAGTGTTAAAGTCTCCCACTATTATTGTGTGGGAGTCTAAGTCTCTTTGTAAGTCATTAAGAACTTGCCTTATGTATCTGGGTGCTCCTGTATTGGGTCCGTATATGTTTAGGATTGTTAGCTCTTCTTGTTGTATCGATCCTTTTACTATTATGTAATGGCCTTCTTTGTCTCTTTTGTTGCTTTAAAGTCTATTTTATCAGAGATGAGAATTGCAACTCCTGCTTTTTTTTGCTTTCCATTAGCTTGGTAAATCTTCCTCCATCCCTTTATTTTGAGCTTTTGTGTATCCTTGCATGTGAGGTGGGTTTCCTGGATACGGCACACTGATGGGTTTTGGATTTTTATCCAATTTGCCAGTCTGTGTCTTTTGATTGGTGCATTTAGTCCATTTACATTTAGGGTTAATATTGTTATGTGTGAATTTGATACTGCCATTTTGATGCTAAGTGGCTGTTTTGCCTGTTAGTTGTTGTAGATTCTTCATTATGTTGAAGCTCTTTAGCATTCAGTGTGATTTTGGAATGGCTGGTACTGGTTGATCCTTTCTATGTTTAGTGCCTCTTTTAGGAGCTCTTGTAAAGCAGGCCTGGTGGTGACAAAATCTCTAAGTACTTGCTTGTTCGCAAAGGATTTTATTTTTCCTTCACTTCTGAAGCTCAGTTTGGCTGGATATGAAATTCTGGGTTGAAAGTTCTTTTCTTTAAGAATGTTGAATATTGGCCCCCACTCTCTTCTGGCTTGTAGTGTTTCTGCCGAGAGATCTGCTGTGAGTCTAATGGGCTTCCCTTTGTGGGTGACCCGACCTTTCTCTCTGGCTGCCCTTAGTATTTTCTCCTTTATTTCAACCCTGTTGAATCTGACGATTATGTGCCTTGGGGTTGCTCTTCTTGCGGAATATCTTTGTGGTGTTCTCTGTATTTCCTGCAATTGAGTGTTGGCCTGTCTTGCTAGGTGGGGGAAATTTTCCTGGATGATGTCCTGAAGAGTATTTTCCAGCTTGGATTCATTCTCTTCGTCCCCTTCTGGTACACCTATCAAATGCAGGTTAGGTCTTTTCAGATAGTCCCACATTTCTTGGAGACTTTGTTCATTCCTTTTTGCGCTTTTTTCTCTAATCTTGGTTTCTCGTTTTATTTCATTGAGTTGGTCTTCGACTTCAGATATTCTTTCTTCTGCTTGGTCAATTCGGCTATTGAAACTTGTGTTTGCTTCACGAAGTTCTCGTATTGTGTTTTTCAGCTCTTTTAATTCATTCATATTCCTCTCTAAGTTATCCATTCTTGTTATCATTTCCTCGAATCTTTTTTTAAATCTTTTTTCAAGGTTCTTAGTTTCTTTGCATTGATTTAATACATGATCTTTTAGCTCACAAAAGTTTCTCATTATCCATCTTCTGAAGTCTAATTCCGTCATTTCGTCGCAGTCATTCTCCGTCCAGCTTAGTTCCCTTGCTGGTGAGGAGTTTTGGTCCTTTCTAGGAGGCGAGGTGTTCTGGTTTTGGGTGTTTTCCTCCTTTTTGCGCTGGTTTCTTCCCATCTTTGTGGATTTGTCCGCTGGTCGTCTGCGTAGTTGCTGACTCTTCGATTGGGTCTCTGAGTGGACACCCAGAATGTTGATGATGAAGTATTTCTGTTGCTTGGTTTTCCTTCTATCAGTCTAGACCCTTCGCTGTACGACTGCTGAGGTCCGCTCCAGACCCTGCTTGTCTGGGGTGCACCTCTAGCAGCTGTGGCACAGTGAGGGATGCTACCAGTTTCTTTTTCTGCTATCTTTGTCCCAGGATGATGCCTGCCTAATGTCAGTCTTTTGGATATAGAGGGGTCAGGGAGCTTCTTGAGGAGACAGTTTGTACTTTATATGGGCTTAATTGCTGAGCTGTGAGCTCTGTTGTTCATTCAGGGCTGTTAGGCTACTATGTTTGATTCTGCTGCAACAGAGCTCATTAAATAACCCCCCCTTTTTTTTTTCTCAAATGCTCTGTGTTGAGGGGTTTGGGCTTTATTTTTGGATGTTCGATGAGGTGTCCTGCCCAGCTAGAAGGCAGACTAGCAACTGTTTGGCTGCTGAGTCTCCGCCCTGCTGTTGTGTGATTCACCCTGTTCCTGCAGGCTCTGCTGTGCTCTTCACCATGCCCTGCGTCGGAGTCTCTTCATTGTAGCATGTTGCCTCAGAAACAGCAGGCTGCGTCAGCAGTGGGCGTGTATCTCAGTAGGGACGGGTTGCCTCGGCAACGGCTGGCTGCATCAGCGTGGGCGTGTATCTCAGTTGGGGCGGGTTGCATCGGTAGTGGTGGACGCTCCTCCCTCACAGAGCATCTCGGACCGTCTGCCTCGGATAGTTTGAAATCGCGGTTTTGTTCGTCCCACTGGGTATCCCAAACAATCTGTTCCTGCAATCCCCTGGGCTGGCCTACTGTCCAAGTCTCGTTCAGTCTCAAGTCCAGCCCTCTCAAGTCTCAGGTTGCCGGTTCAACAGGGCACCCGGACAAGCGCGCCCTGTGGGGATTGCTGGGTAGGGCCGGTCGCCGCCACCCCAGCTGCCGGCTTCGCCAGGCAGACCTACTGCCTGGCGTCCCATGTCTTTTTTATACTTGGGAGTTTCCCCGTTCTGTGGGCAACAACAATCAGTCTGGAAATGCAGCTCTGACTCACCGTTTGCGGATTCAACGCGAGCTCCAATCCTGGGTTGTTCTCACAGCGCCATCTTGAGTCCTCCCCCTCAATTTTTTCCTTTTTTGATGTAGGCATTTATTCTTATAAACTATCATCTTAGTATTGCTTTTGCTGTATCCCATAGGTTTTGTTATACTGTGTTGCTATTTTCATTTGTTTCAAATAACTTTTCATTTTTATTCTTTATTTCTTCATTGACAATTGATCATTCAGGAGCATGTTGTTTAATTTCTATGTGTTTGTGTAGTTTCCTAAGTTCTTGTTATTGATTTCTAGTTTTATTTTATCATGGTCAGAATATATACTTCATATTATTTTAATTGTTTTTAAAATTCGTTGAGATCTGTTTTTTAGCTTAGCATTTGGTCTATTAGATGTTTCACTTGCTAATGAAAAGAATATGTATTCTATAGCTGTTTGATGAAATGTTGTATTACGTCCATTTGGTCTAGAGTGTGGTTTAACTCTGAAATCTCTGTTGATTTCTTTTTTTGGTCTGGGTGATCTTTCCATTACTGAGTGAGATGTTGAATTATCCAAGTATTATTGCAAGGTATTATATCTTTCTTTTTATTTCTATTAATGTTTGCTTTGTATATTTGGGTTCACTGGTGTTAGATGCACTATATTTAGAATTATTATGTTCTGTTGCTTAATGGACTACTTTAGTATTATATAGGGACCACCTTTTTTCTTTTACAGTGTTTGACTTGAAGTCGATTTTATCTAATCTAAATATAGCTATTCCTGCTCTTTTGTGTTTCTATGTGCAGATACCATATTTTTAATGCCTTCATTTTTAGTCTATATGTGTCTTTATACATGAATATTTTTATAGGCAGCATATAGTGGAATCTTGCTTTTTATCCATTCTGACATTCTCCATGTCTTTTAAGTAGAGAATATGGTCCAGAGGAAGGTAAGTAGGTTAGTAGTTATTCTCGTATAACCTGTAGTAAAGGTTCTACATTAGTCTTTTAGATGTTTAGAGATGTTAAAACCTATAACTATCAGCAACATTCATGTCGTTTTCCAAATTCAAAAAGTAAGCCTATCAAAATATAGCTCCTAGTAAAGATTTTACTATTGTCATGATGTATTTTTACTTATACATTTCACTAACTCATAGCAATGTGGACCTGAAAGCTGTTGTGATTCTCAAACTTGTGTGCTGAAAGCTGGAGCAACATGTTATAAAGGATTATGCTGCAAAGACTGTCAAGTAAGGTTTAAGTTTTTGAACATCTTTCAAATATGTATCAAATCATGTGCAGGAGACTTTACAACACTTAGACCTACAGCTGTAAATCAATTAAATTACTTTTTGGATAAAGAGAAAGATAATAAATTCAGAACCAGATTTCTGATTTTTGTTAACTTCTCTTAGATGTTCTATATGTCAATATTTTCACTAAGCTGAGGCTGTTGTTTTTTAAGCTTTGATTGCCTTGATTTAGAGATATAGGATTCTTCAATACAGGAGATCTCCATTGAATGGGACAATTATTTATTTGCATGATATAATATTTATATTATTATAAATAAAAATGTTTTATGGGTTGTGAATAACTATCTACTTATATGTAATTGAAAGATACAGCAGACTTCCCTAACTGTATAAGGAATGAAACTCACTAGAAGTAACAATTTCCAAATGGTACATGTAGCATTAACATTTAAACTTTGCACTTATTATTCAAAGATCATTTGACTTAAAAACTATGTTTTAGTTTATACAATGAAGACATTGACTCCTGTTTTCTGTTCTTCTTTTTGGCTCTTTTAAAATATTATTAACAAGTTTCTCATATGAGAATATCTTTGTTCAATTATCTGTAATGCATTCTATCTTCTGACCGTCCGGACTGACACAGTTTTATATGTTATTTTCTTAAGATGTTATTATCTGATTGCATTCTTATTTCTGTAATCTTTTTAGTGTCAGCTGGAAGTTCAATTAAGAATTATGAGATGATGTTTTATTTAAGATTCTTTTTGCAAATTTCCACAATTCTGTGTATGAAAGAGTCTACATATATCCATGATTTGAGAGAAAGATTATAGTTGGATTCCTTCCTCTGCAAAGACTCTCATAGTTGAACTGCATTTTTAATCACACTTCTTTTCCCTCTGCAGTTATTTGTGTTTCAATTTGTCACAGGATCTTAAAGTATTCCACACTTACAAACTATGGCTTGAAAAAAGTGTTTTTTATTTGGAAATTGACTACATTATAGTATTTTTGCTGAAAAGACATAAATTTTCTAAGCTAAAAGTGAACTTTCTTCTCTTACATTGAGAACACAAATAAAAATTTGACTTTCATCACATCAGATTTGTGTTTTTCTTGTACATAGTCTTTTATTTTAGTCAATAACATTCCATTTATATTTTAATATTAGCAGTACGTTTTGTATAAAAAGTATTAATATACATTAATATTTAGACTAAAGAGAAAATGATTAACACAGTTTTGAGGTAAATATTGATAAACACAGTAATCCTATATTTAATGCTTTATTTTTTGTATTCTAATTTCTCTTAGATTTTACAGTCAGGTGTTGAATGTAGGCCAAAAGCACATCCTGAATGTGACATCCCTGAAAATTGTAATGGAAGCTCACCAGAATGTGGTCCTGACATAACTATAATCAATGGACATTTATGCAAAAACAGTAAATTTATTTGTTATGATGGAGACTGCCATGATCTTGATGCACGTTGTGAGTCTGTATTTGGAAAAGGTAATATCATTTTGGTACATCTAAATAGCTAGTCCTTAACATTTTTATTAACTTTACCAAGGCAATGGGGAATGTTTTTCATATATATAAAATGTGGACTATATTTATATATATTTTATTATATACATAAGTAAACGTATACACACTAATACTTCTGTTTAATTCTAATGTTTATATTTTTTCATCTTTATTGAAGTATAATTGACAAATAAAAATGGTATATTTTTAGGTGTATGATGTTGTTTTTATAACTGTATACATTGTGAAATATTGGTCACAATTAAGCTGATTAACATATATATATATATGATTAACATCTCATATTACCATTTTCTTTTTTATCCTTTAAAAGAATTTTTATAGCTATCCTTTTTGCAGATTTCAAGCATATAATACAATATTGTTTACTAAAGTCACATTGTTGTACATTATATCTCTTGAACTTATTTATTTTGTGTAACTGAAACTTTGTACCCTTTTCTAGCATTTCCCCATTTCTCCCCTTACCTCAGCCTCTTGCAACCATCATTCTACTCTCTGCGTTTTTGAGTTTGACAATTTTAGATTGCATATATAAGTGAGATCATGCAGTATTTATCTGTATTTAGCTTACTTCAGTTAGCATAATGGCCTCTAGGTTCATCTACATTATTGCAAATGGCAGGATTTTCCTCCTTACTATGCCTGAATAATACTGCATTTTGTGTGTTTGAATATATATCTAGATAAACATATACATTATATATATCACATTTTATTCCATTTATCTGTTTAAGCTAAAAGTGAACTTTCTTCTCTTACACTCAGAACACAAATAAAACTCTGACTTTCATCACATCAAGATTTGTGCTATACTTTTTCAACCAAATAGACCCTGGTTGTTTCCAAATCTTGGCTATTGTGAATAATGTAGCAATAAACACGGGGGTGCAGATGTCTCTTTTGCAATATTGCTTCGGTTCCTTTGAATCTATACCCACTTGGGATTTGTGAATCATAAGGTAGTTCTACTTTTAATTTATAAGCATATTCCATACTGTTTTCCATAGCAGCTTTACCAGTTTACATTCCCACTGACAGTGTACAAGGGTTTTTTTCTCCATATCTTCACCAACATTTGTTATCTTTGATCTCTTTGATAATAATCATTATAACAGTTGTGAAGTGGTATCTCATTGTGGTTTTGTGATTAGTGATGAGCATCTTTTCATATATGTCTTGATGAATTATATGTATTCCTTGGAGAAATGTTTATTCAATCTTTTCTCCATTTTTAATCTTTTTTTTTTTTTTGCTACTGAGTTTTATGAGTTACTGATATACTTTGGAAATAAATTTCTTATTATATATATATATATGACCTGCAAATACTTTATCTTATTTTTTAAGTTGGTTTTTCACTCTGTTGATTTTTTCCTTTGTTGTGCAGAAGATTTTTAGGAGATGGCTATCTTCATCCCCTCACAAAAAACAAAAATAGGCAATTATCTATGAATAATAATAGTCTTAATAGTCTTGTGAAGGCTCCAAGGTTCATCCAAAAACCTTCTACCAGCAAGGCAGAGAAAAAAATGGAGAAAAACTGTAAAGAAGGATTGCTGATTAGAGTAGCACATCTGAGATATATGGAGATGGTTATGAACAAAGGGAGAGGGCTATCAGTATTAGCCACTCAGCATGTGCCATTGTCATCTCCAGTGGCCTGCTCTGTAGAGGACAGTGGCATCTTTTATCACTGAGGTAACCAACAGTCATCCCTGCCTTTGCATGGAAAATGAGATCCAACTGTGCCTTTCTTCCAAGAAGCAGCTACTGTTTTATAGCTCTGAGACTTGGGCAAATACCCCTCCTAATCCTGTGCACACCCCTGACCCTGGAGCTATGGCTCCTGTCTGGATTGTGTGCACTTACACCTCAGGTTCAGAGATAGTGCAGCTATGTGTGAGTCTTCACACTGAACCTGGAAGCTTTTGTTGCTCTACACCCACATATGCTTAAGACCCTGACTCTCCATCTACTCCACAAATACCCACTCTACTTCCAACATCACTACTTATGTGGAAGCAGGGCTGTCTTCACCCAGGGCACCAGTGTCACTGCTGCCCTGTACCCTTTAGTCCCTTCATGTGTGTTTGTGATTCAGATGCTGGCTCCATGGCTACTGCATGGGCACTGTGCATCAGATACCAGTAAGAGAATGCCCTCAAACCAGACTTTGTGGCAAATGAAATTGCCTAGGGCCATGACTTCCCTGGTTGGAGAAAAAGAGCACCAGGACCCCAGGATCCTTTACCATTGAAAACCCAACAGTCTGATTGCTCCTGCAGATACCACAGCTTTAGCTGCTCCAGACCCCTTGCTCTGAAGGGTACACTGCTGTGTCCCCACCAAAGCCAGAACAATCCCATCCCACCCTACTAACATCCTTTTGCCCACCCATAGAGTAAGATTTTTTTTAATCAGTGAAAGCATTCTGTAGTTTCAAAATGGTGACTGCTCCATCAAATTTGAAGTTATCAATGCAATACAATAAGAAACATGAAAAACTGAGGAAACTTATCACCATCTTTTTTAAAAATAGTTTTCAGTGTATACATCTTTCACTTCTTGGTTAATATTCCTGTGTATTTTATTCTTAGGAGTCCATGTTGTATGAAATTGTCTTTTTAATTTTATCTTTAGATTGTTTTTAGTCTATAGAAACACAACTGATTATTATATGTTGATTTTGTATCCAACAACTTTACTGAATTTTATTAGTCTGTGGTGGCACATTTAGGGATTCTATTATGGTCACTGCAAACAGTGATAATTTTACTTTTTAACTTCTACTTTAATGACTTTTAATTTTTTTATTTTTTGCCCAAATATTCTGGCTAGAACTTCCAGTCCTGTGGTCAATAAAACCTGGAAGGGTAAGCATCCTTACTTTATTCCTGATTTTAAAAGAAAAGCTTTCAACTTGTTCCCATGGAGTATGATGTTAGCTTCTGTTCATCACATATGGTCTTTATTATGTTGAGGTATATCGTGTTTATACCTAATTTATCAAGCATTTTAAATTATGATTGGATGTTTAATTTTGTTCAAATGCTTTAAGTGTTTGAATTGAGATGATCTTATGATTTTATACTTCAACAGTTAATGTGGTATATCACATTTATTGATTTTTATATTGTGAGCTATCTTTGCATCCAAGGGATAAATACTACATGACCATAGTGTATGATCTTTTTATGAGATCCTCATAATTGGTAATTTTGGCATCCATATTCATGAGTTATATTTTTCCACAATTTTATTTTATTGCAATGTCTGTCTAACTTTCATTAGGGTAATGCTAGTTTCATATAATGAAGTTGGAAGTTGTCTTTCTTTTTGAGTTTTGGAAAATGCTGAGAAAAATTGAAAGCAATTCTTTATAAAATTTTTGGTAGAATTTATAGATGAAGCCCTGAGGTCTTGGGTTTTTCTTCATTAGAAGGCTTTTGATTACTGATTTAATCTTATTTATTATTAATATGTTCAGATTTTCTAATTCCTCCAAAATCTGTGTTGGTAATTTGTATATTTTTTGGAATTTTTCTTATGTCAATGTTATTCAATTTGGGGTCTTATAATTGTTCACAGTCGTTTTTTTTTATTGCACTTTAGGTTTTGGGGTACATGTGCAGAACATGCAAGACAGTTGCATAGATACACACATGGCAGTGTGTTTTGCTTCCTTTCTCCCCTTCACCCACATTTGGCATTTCTCCCCAGGCTATCCCTCCCCAGCTCCCCCCCACTGGCACTCCCCTTTTCCCCCAATAGACCCCAGTGTTTAGTACTCCCCTCCCTGTGTTCATGTGTTCTCATTTTTCATCACCCTCCTATGAGTAAGAATATGTGGTCTTTCATTTTCTGTTCTTGTGTCAGTTTGCTGAGAATGATGTTCTCCAGATTCATCCATGTCCTTACAAACGACACGAACTCATCATTTCTGATTACTGCATAATATTCCATGATGTATATGTGCCACATTTTCCCAATCCAGTCTATCATCAATGGGCATTTGGGTTGATTCCAGGTCTTTGCTATTGTAAAGAGTGCTGCAGTGAACATTTGTGTGCATGTGTTTTTATAGTAGAATGATTTATAGTCGTTTGGATATATACCCAGTAATGGGATTGCTGGGTCAAATGGAATTTCTATTTCTAAGGCCTTGAGGAATCGCCACACTGTCTTCCACAATGGTTGAACTAATTTACACTCCCACCAACAGTGTAAAAGTGTTCCTTTTTCTCCACATCCTCTCCAGCATCTGTTGTCTCCAGATTTTTTAATGATCGCCATTCTAACTGGCATGAGATGGTATCTCAATGTGGTTTTGATTTGCATCTCTCTGATGACCAGTGACGATGAGCATTTTTTCATACGATTGTTGGCCTCATATATGTCTTCTTTCGTAAAGTGTCTGTTCATATCCTTCGCCCAATTTTGAATGTGCTTGTTTGTTTTTTTCCTGTAAATCTGTTTGAGTTCTTTGTAAATTCTGGATATCAGCCCTTTGTCAGATGGGTAAACTGCAAAAATTTGTTCCCATTCTGTTGGTTGCCGATTCACTCTAGTGACTGTTTCTTCTGCCATGCAGAAGCTGTGGAGTTTGATTAGGTCCCATTTGTCTATTTTGGCTTTTTTTGCCAATGCTTTTGGTGTTTTGTTCATGAAGTCCTTGCCTACTCCTATGTCCTGAATGGTTTTGCCTAGATTTCCTTCTAGGGTTTTTATGGTGCCAGGTCTTATGTTTAAGTCTTTAATCCATCTGGAGTTAATTTTAGTGTAAGGTGTCAGGAAGGGGTCCAGTTTCTGCTTTCTGCACATGGCTAGCCAGTTTTCCCAACACCATTTGTTAAACAGGGAATCCTTTCCCCATTGCTTGTTTTTGTCAGGTTTATCAAAGATTGTATGGTTGTAGATATGTTGTGTTGCCTCCAATGCCTCTGTTCTGTTCCATTGGTCTATAACTCTGTTTTGGTACCAGTACATGCTGTTTTGATTACTGTAGCCCTGTAGTATAGTTTGAAATCCGGTAGTGTGATGCCCCGTGCTGTGTTCTTTTTGCTTAGAATTGACTTGGCTATGCAGGCTCTCTTTTGGTTCCATATGAAGTTCAAGGTGGTTTTTTCCAGTTCTGTGAAGAAAGTCAATGGTAGCTTGATGGGGATAGCGTTGATTCTGTAAA
This sequence comes from Callithrix jacchus, assembly GCF_049354715.1. NCBI lineage: Eukaryota > Metazoa > Chordata > Mammalia > Primates > Cebidae > Callithrix > Callithrix jacchus. Next base: position 40,071,616 of record NC_133514.1, read on the forward strand.
TTACTTTGGGCAGTATAGCCATTTTCACGATATTAATTCTTCCTAACCATGAACATGGAATGTTTCTCCATCTGTTTGTGTCCTCTCTGATTTCGTTGAGCAGTGGTTTGTAGTTTTCCTTGAAGAGGTCCTTTATGTTCCTTGTAAGTTGTATTCCAAGGTATTTTATTCTTTTTGTAGCAATTGTGAATGGCAGTTCGTTCTTGATTTGGCTCTCTTTAAGTCTGTTATTGGTGTAGAGGAATGCTTGTGATTTTTGCACATTGATTTTATATCCTGAGACTTTGCTGAAGTTGCTTATCAGTTTCAGGAGTTTTTGGGCTGAGGCGATGAGGTCTTCTAGGTATACTATCATGTCGTCTGCAAGTAGAGACAATTTGGCTTCCACCTTTCCTATTTGAATACCCTTTATTTCTTTTTCTTGCCTGATTGCTCTGGCTAGAACTTCCAGTACTATATTGAATAGGAGTGGTGAAAGAGGGCATCCTTGTCTAGTGCCGGATTTCAAAGGGAATGCCTCCAGTTTTTGCCCATTCAGTATGATATTGGCTGTTGGTTTGTCATAAATAGCTTTTATTACTTTGAGATACGTTCCATCGATACCGAGTTTATTGAGGGTTTTTAGCATAAAGGGCTGTTGAATTTTGTCAAATGCCTTCTCTGCGTCAATTGAGATAATCGTGGTTTTTGTTTTTGGTTCTGTTTATGTGGTGAATTATGTTTATAGACTTGTGTATGTGGAACCAGCCTTGCATCCCCGGCATGAATCCTACTTGATCATGATGGATAAGTTTTTTGATTTGCTGTTGCAATCTGCTTGCCAATATTCTATTGAAGATTTTTCATCTATGTTCATCATGGATATTGGCCTGAAGTTTTCTTTTCTCGTTGGGTCTCTGCCGGGTTTTGGTATCAGGATATTGGTCTCATAAAATGATTTGGGAATGATTCCCTCTTTTTGTATCTTTGGAATAGTTTCAGAAGGAATGGTACCAGCTCTGCTCTGTGTGTCTGGTAGAATTCGGCTGTGAACCCATCTGGACCTGGGCTGTTTTTTGTGTGGTAGGCTCTTAATTGCTGCCTCGACTTCTGACCTTGTTATTGGTCTATTCATAGTTTCAGTTTCCTCCTGGTTTAGGCTTGGGAGGACACAGGAGTCCAGGAATTTATCCATTTCTTCCAGGTTTACTAGTTTATGTGCATAGAGTTGTTTGTAATATTCTCTGATGATGGTTTGAATTTCTGTGGAATCTGTAATGATTTCCCCTTTATCATTTTTTATTGCATCTATTTGGTTGTTCTCTCTTTTCCTTTTAATCAATCTGGCTAGTGGTCTATTTTGTTGATCTTTTCAAAAAACCAGCTCTTGGATTTATTGATTTTTTGAAGGGTTTTTCGTGTCTCTATCTTTTTCAGTTCTGCTCTGATCTTAGTTATTTCTTTTATTCTGCTGGGTTTTGAGTTTTTTTTATCTTGCTCCTCTAGCTCTTTCAGTTTTGATGATAGGGTGTCAATTTTGGATCTCTCCACTCTTCTCATATGGGCACTTATTGCTGTATACTTTTCTCTAGAGACTGCTTTAAATGTGTCCCAGAGATTCTGGCATGTTGTGTCTTCGTTCTCATTGGTTTCGAAGAACTTCTTTATTTCTGCCTTCATTTCATTGTTTATGCAGTCAACATTCAAGAGCCAGTTGTTCAGTTTCCATGAAGCTGTGTGGTTCTGGGTCGGTTTCTGAATTCTGAGTTCTAACTTGATTGCACTATGGTCTGAGAGACTGTTTGTTATGATTTCAGTTGTGTTGCGTTTGCTGAGGAGTGCTTTACTTCCAATTATGTGGTCAATTTTAGAGTAGGTATGATGTGGTGCTCAGAAGAATGTCTATTTTGTGGATTTTGGGTGGAGAGTTCTGTAAATGTCTATCAGGTTTGCTTGCTCCAGGTCTGAGTTGAAGCCCCGGATATCCTTGTTGATTTTCTGTCTGGTTGATCAGTCTGATATTGACAATGGAGTCTTAAAGTCTCCTACTATTATTGTGTGGGAGTCTAAGTCTCTTTGTAAGTCATTAAGAACTTGCCTTATGCATCTGAGTGCTCCTGTAGTGGGTCCATATATGTTTAAGATCGTTAGCTCTTCTTGTTGTATCGATCCTTTGACCATTATGTAATGGCCTTCTTTGTCTGTTTTGATCTTTGTTGCTTTAAAGTCTATTTTATCAGAGTTGAGAATTGCAACTCCTGCTTTTTTTTTTTTTTTTTGCTCTCCATTTGCTTGGTAAATCTTCCTCCATCCCTTTATTTTCAGCCTTTGTGTATCCTTGCATGTGAGATGGGTTTCCTGGATATAGCACACTGATGGGTTTTGGCTTTTTATCCAATTTGCCAGTCTGTGTCTTTTGATTGGTGCATTTAGTCCATTTACATTTAGGGTTAATATTGTTATGTGTGAATTTGATACTGTCATTTTGATACTAGCTGGCTGTTTTGACTGTTAGTTGATGTAGATTCTTCGTTATGTTGATGCTCTTTAGCATTTAGTATGATTTTGGAATGGCTGGTACTGGTTGTTCCTTTTTAGTGCCTCTTTTAGGAGCTCTTGTAAAGCAGGCCTGGTGGTGACAAAATCTCTGAGTACTTGCTTGTTCGCAAAGGATTTTATTTTTCCTTCACTTCTGAAGGAAAAGCTCAGTTTGGCTGGATATGAAATTCTGGGTTGAAAGTTCTTTTCTTTAAGGATGTTGAATATTGGACCCCACTCTCTTCTGGCTTGTAGTGTTTCTCCCGAGAGATCTGCTGTGAGTCTGATGGGCTTCCCTTTGTGGGTGACCCGACCTTTCTCTCTGGCTGCCCTTATATTTTCTTCTTTATTTCAACCTTGTTGAATCTGATGATTATGTGTCTTGGGGTTGCTCTTCTTGCGGAATATCTTTGTGGTGTTCTCTGTATTTCCTGTATTTGAGTGTTGACTTGTCTTGCTAGGTGGGGGAAATTTTCCTGGATAATGTCCTGAAGAGTATTTTCCAGCTTGGATTCATTCTCTTCGTCACATTCTGGTACACCTATCAAATGTAGGTTAGGTCTCTTCACATAGTCCCACATTTCTTGGAGACTTTGTTCATTCCTTTTTGCGCTTTTTTCTCTGATCTTGGTTTCTTGTTTTATTTCATTGAGTTGATCTTTGACTTCTGATATTCTTTCTTCTGCTTGGTCAATTCGGCTGTTGAAACTTGTGCATGCTTCGCGAAGTTCTCATATTGTGTTTTTCAGCTCCTTTGATTCATTCATATTCCTCTCTAAGTTATCCATTCTTGTTATCATTTCCTTGAATCTTATTTCAAGGTTCTCAGTTTCTTAGCATTGATTTAAAACATGTTCTTTTCGCTCACAAAAGTTTCTCATTATCTACCTTCTGAAGTCTAATTCTGTCATTTCATCACAGTCATTCTCCATCCAGCTTTTTTCCCTTGCTGGTGAGGAGTTTTGCTTCTTTGTAGGAGGCAAGGTGTTCTGGTTTTGGGTGTTTCCCTCCTTTTTGCGCTGGTTTCTTCCCATCTTTGTGGATTTATTCACCTGTCGTCTGTGCAGTTGCTGACTTTTTGATTGGGTCTCTGAGTGGATGCCCAGATTGTTGATGATGAAGTATTTCTGTTACTTGGTTTTCCTTCTACCAGTCTAGCCCCTGCACTGTACGACTGCTGAGGTCCACTCCAGGCCCTGCTTGTCTGGGGTGCACCCACAGCAGCTGCAGAACAATGAGGGATGCTACCAGATTCTTTTTCTGCTATCTTTGTCCCAGAATGATGCCTGCCAAATGTCAGTCTTTGGGATATAGAGGGGTCAGGAAGCTGCTTGAGGAGACAGTCTGTACTTTATAGGAGCTCAAGTGCTGAGCTGTGAGCTCTGTTGTTTATTCAGGGCTGTAGGCTGCTATGTTTAATTCTGCTGCAGCTGAACTCATAAAAAAACACTTTTTTTCTCAGATGCTGTGTCTCAGAGGGGTTGAGGCTTTCTTCGTGAGTGTCTGTAGTGCTGTCCTGCCCAGCTAAGAGGCAGTCTAGTCACTATTTTCCTGCCGAGGCTCTGCCCTGCTGGTGTGAGGTTCACCCTGCTGCTGTTGTCTCCGCCCTGCTGCCATGGGCTATGCCCTGGGGTGGAGCCTCTCCGTTGTAGCACGTTGCCTCGGCAATGCCAGGCTGCGTCAGCAATGGACGTGTACCTCAGTAGGGGCAGATTGCCTTGGTAATGGTGGACGCCCCTCCCCCATGGAGCTGCACCATCCTGGGTTCAGCTGTGCCTGCAGGGAACCTCTCCACCCAGAGTGTTTGGAATCGCCATTTTGTTTGTCCCACTGCACTACCCCAAATGCTGTTTCCCTGGAATCTCCTGACCTGGCTCACGGTCCATGTCCCATTCAGTATCAAGTTCAGCCCTCTCAATTCTCAGATTGCCGGTTCAACAGGGCACCAGGACAATGCACTTTGTGCAGAGTGCTGTGTAGCGCCGTTGTGCTACAGCGCCGGCCACCGGCTGCACCAGCCAAAACCTCTGCCTGGCGTCCCACATGTCTTTTATACCTGGGAATTTTCCCGTTCTGTGGGCAACAAAGATCTGTCTGGAAATGTGGCCCTGACTCATCCACTCCGCGCATTCACTGAGAACTTCAATCCTGGGTTGTTCTCACCGTGCCATCTTGATTCCCTTCCCCCTGTTCACAGTAGTTTCTTATACTTCTTTGTATTTTTCTCATATAAGTTGTAATGTCCCCTATTTCATGTGTAATGTTATTAGGTTCTTCTCTCTTTTTAAATTAATCTAGCTTAGAGTTTTCAATCTTGCTTATCTTAAAAAAAAACTCTTATACTGATCTCTATCTTTAAATTAATGGTATTATTTATTTCTGCTCAAATATTTATTATTATTTTCCTTCTAACCCGAGGATTAGTGTTCTCTTTAGTTTCTTCAGATGCAAAGTTAATCCAAGATCATTTTTCTTCTAAACACAGATGTTTATTGCTATAGACTTCTGTGTTATAACTGCTTTTGCTGCATACCATAAACTTTGCTTGTGTTTCATTTATTATTTTTCTGGAGAAAATTTATAAATTTTCTTTTTATCATTTGTTAGCTACTGGTTGTTCAGGAATATGTTTAGATTCCACATATTTATGATTTTTCCAATTATTCTCCTCTTATTGATTTTTAGCTTCATACCATAGTTAGAAAAGGTATTTGCTAAATCACTCTGTTTAAATTTGTTAAGACTTCTTTTATGACCTGGAATATGCTCTGTTCTGGAGAATGTTCCCTAGGCACTTGAGATGAATGTGTATTCTGCTGATGTTGAATGGAATATTCTGTATGTGATTCTTTTGTCCATTTGGCCTACAGTATTTTTTTTCTTTACCAGTTTGTTTTAGTTTTATTGTGTGGTTTGACATATACAGGTTGAAAAGCTAAATCTCAGCAAGTTTCTTTTCTTTTACTGATATGTATTTGCTGTGAATATTTATGGGGTAGATGTGATTTTGATACCTGTATACAATGTGTAATCATCAAATCAGGGTAATTGGGATATGCATCACCTCAAATATGTATCATTTCTTTGTGTTGGCAACATTCCAAATCTACTCCACTATTTTGAATCATGCAATAAATAAAAAGGAGTTTTTTTGTGGTTGAATATTTCACTGTGTTTATGTACCACATTTTCTTTATCCATTTATCCATTGATGGACTCTTAGATTGATTCTATATCTTGGCTATTATAAATAATGCTGCATGATATGTTCCCACCCAAGTCTCATCTTCAATTGTAGCGCCATAATTCCTACATGTTGTGGGAGGGACTCAGTGAAAGATAAGTGAATCATAGGGATGTTTTCCCCCATTCTCATGGCAGTGAATAAGTCTCACAAGATTTGATGGTTTTATAAAGGGAAACCCCTTTCGCTTGGCTTTCATTTTCTGTTTGCCAGCTGCCATGTTAGATGTGACTCTTACCTTCTGACAAGATTGTGAGGCCTCCCCAGCCATGTGGAACTGTGAGTCCATTAAACCTTTTTTTCTTTATAAATTACCCAGTCTCAGGTAAGTCTTTATAAGAAGCATGAAGATGGACTAATACAGTAAATTGATACTTGTAGAGTGGGATGCTGCTGTAAAAATACATGAAAATGTGGAAGTGACTTTGGAATTGGGTAACAGGCAGAGATTGTGGGAAAGTTTGGAACTTCCTAGAGACTTGTTGAATGGCTTTGACCAAAATGCTGTCAATAATATGGACAATGAAATCCAGGCTGAGGTGGTCTCAGGGACATAAGAAACTTGTTGGGAACTGTAGTAAAGGTGACTTTTGCTATGTTTCAGCAAAGAAGCTGGCAGCATTTTGCCCCTGCCCTAAATATTTGTGGAACTTTGAACTTGAGGAAAATAATTTAGGGTATCTGGCAGAAGAAATTTCTTAGCAGCAAAACATTTAAGAGGTGACTTGGGTACTGTTAAAAGCATTCAGTTTTAAAAGGGAAACAGAATAAAAGTTTGGAAAATGTGTAGCCTGATGATGTGATAGAAAAGAAAACTCCAAGGCTGGGCATGGTGGCTCATGCCTGTAATCCCAGCACTTTGGGAGGCCAAGGCAGGTGAATCACCAGAGGTTGGGAGTTTGAGACCAGCCTGACAAACATGGAGAAACCCCATCTCTACTAAAAATACAGAATTAGCCAGATGTGGTGGCACATGCTGTAATCCTGGCTGCTTGGGAGGCTGAGGCAGGAAAATAACTTGAACCCAGGATGTGGAGGTTACAATGAGCCAAGATTGCACCCTAGCCTGGGCAATAAGAGTGAAATTCCATTAAAAAAAAGAAAGAAAGAAAGAGAAGGAAAGAAAGAAAAGGAAACTCCATTTTCTGGGGAAAATTTAAGTCTGCTGCAGAAATTTGCATAAGTAACAAGGAGCCAAATGTTAATCTTTAAAACAATGGGGAAATGTCTCCAGGGCATGTCAGAGACCTTTGAGGCAGCCCTTCTGTTCACAGGCTCCAAGGCCTAAAATGAAAAATAGTTTTATGGGCCGGGCTGAGGCCCCGCTGCTGTGTGCAGCCGAGGAACTTGGTGTCCTGTGTCCCAGGTGCTTTAGCCAAAAGTGTCCAAAGTACAGCTCAAGCTGTGGCTCCAGAGGGTGCAAGCTCCAAACCTTGGAAGCTAAACATGATGTTTAGCCTGTGGGTGCACAGAAGTCGAGAATTGGAGGTTTGGAAACCTCTGCCTAGTTTTCAGAGTATGTATAGAAATGCCTGGATGTCCAGGCAAAAGTGTGCTGCAGGGGCGGGGTGCTCATGGAGAACCTCTGCTAGAGCAGTAAATAAGGGAAATGTGAGGTTGGAGCCCCTACAGATTCCCTACTGGGGCACCACCTAGCGGAGCTGTGAGAAGAGGGCCACTCTCCTCCAGACCCCAGAATAATAGATCCACCAACAGCTTGAACTGTTTGCCTGGAAAAGCCACAGATGCTCAATGCCAGCCCATGAAAGCAGCTAGGAGGGAGGCTGTACCCTTCAAATCCACAGGAGTGGAGCTGCCCAAGACCATAAGACCTACCTCTTGCATCAGTGTGACCTCAATGTGAGACATGGAGTCAAAGGAGATCATTTTGGAGTGTTAAGATTTGACTGCCTCACTGGATTTTGGACTTGCATGGGTCCTTTATCCCCTTTGTTTTGACCAATTTCTTTTATTTGGAATAGCCATATTTACCAATAACTGTACCTTCATTGTATCTAGGAAGTAACTAACTTGCTTTTGAATTTAAAAGCTCATAGGCAGAAGGGACTTGCTCTGTCTCAGATGATACATTCAACTGCGGACTTTTGAGTTAATGCTGGAGATAATTAAAACTTTGGGGGACTGTTGGGAAGGCATGATTTGTTCTGAAATGTGAGGATATAAGATTTGGGAGGAGCCAGGGGTGAAATGCTATGGTTTGACTGTGTCCCCAAAAAAACCTCATCTTGAATTTTACTTTCATAATCCCATGTGTTTTGGAGGGACCCAGTGGGAGATAATTTGAATCATAGGGGTAGTTTCCACCATACTGTTCTTGTGGTAGTGAATCAGTCTCACAAGATCTGATGGCTTTATTAGGGGTTTCTGCTTTTGCACCTTCCTCATTTTCTTTTGCTGCCACAATGTAAGAAGTACCCTTCACCTCTTGCCATGATTCTGAGGCCTCCTCAGCCATGTGGAACTATTAGTCCAATTAAACCTTTTTCTCCCCAGTCTCAGGTATATCTTTATCAGCAGTTTGAAAATGGACTCATATAGGGGCTTAGAATTTTATTTTTGGTTTACATGATTATAAGCTGTTGAAGGCAGCCACATCACTTCTTGAAGGTTTTACTGCTTAGAAATATCTTCCTCCAGATACGCTAGGTCATTACTTCTAAGTTATGCCTTCCACAAAGCCCTAGGTCATGCAACCATGTTCTTTGATACATCATGACAGTGGTGTACTTTGCTCCAGTTCCCAGTAAGTTTCTCATTTCCATCTGAGACCTCATCCACCTGGCATTTCTATTTCAATTACTTCACGAGTTTCTAATAAGTTCCCAAGCTTAACTCATCTTCCTGTCTTCCTCTGAGCTCTGTAAATGCTTCCAATCTCTGCCCATTATCTACTTCTAAAGTCTATTACATTTTTATATATATTTATTAGGACACTCCTTGGTACCAATTTCCTGTCTTAGTCCATTTTGCATTGCTATAAAGGAACAAGTTTTTAAAATTTATCTATGGTAAATAAGATTGCTTTCTTGATTTTTTCCCCAGATGTTTGGAATAGCATACCAAAATTCTACAGATTCTGTACATACTTTTTGTATCTTGCAACTCTACTGAATTTGTTCATCAGTTCTGTTTTTTTGGTGGAGTCTTTAGGTTTTTAAAAATATAAGATTATATCATCTGCCAACAAGGATAATTAGACTTCTTCCTTTCCAAGTTGGATGACTCTTTTATTCTTCCTCTTTTCTAATTGCTCTGGCTATCACTTCTAATACTGCGTTAAAAGTGGTGACAGTGCGCACCTTTGTCTTGTTTCACATTTTAAAGGAAAGGTCTTCAAGGTTTTAAAATATTTAATATGACATTTACTATAACTGTAAGATTAATATAATATAACATGTGTTTGTCATATATGGAGCATTAATTATTTCTTTTGTTAAGAAAATTCCACTCTTACAGTTATTTTGAAATATACAATAAACTATTGTTAGCTACAGTCACCTTATTGTGACTATATCTTGGGTTTTTTAATCTAAGTGCTTTTTTTTTTTACCCATTAACTAACCCCTCCTTATCCGTTTATCCTCCACCACCATTCTTCTCAGCCTGTCATAACCATCATTCTACTTTCTATCTTCATGAGACTAAATTTTTTTTATCTCCTACATATGAGTAAGAATGTGTGATAATTGTCTTTTGGTGCCTGACTTATTTCACCTAATATAATGTCTTCCAAGTTTATCTGTGTCACAAATGACAGAGTATTTTTTAATGGCTTAATATATATTACTTTTTTTGGTTTAAAATTAATAACATTTGTTTTTTAAGGGCAGTTGTAGGTTCACAGAAAATGGAAAGTGAAGAGATGTTCCATATATCTCATTTTTGCACACTAACACCCTCTGCCCACTATCAACTAAAACAGTATTTATTTTACAAGAATTGTATAAGTTAACAGACACAGAATTAAAGAATAAGTCTTTAATTCATTTCAAGTTGGTTTTTGATATGGTGAAAGATAAGGATAATTTTATTCTTATACATGTGGATATCTAGTTTTCCCAGCACCACTTATTGAAGAGACCATTTTTTCTTCCATTTTGTTTTCTTGGCACCTTTGCCAAAAATCAGTTGGCTGTAAATGCATGAATTTACTTTTCTATTCTGTTTCATTTGGTCTTTGTGTCTGGTTTGGTTACTATACTGTGCCGTTTTAGTTACTATGGCTCTGTAGTATAATTTGAAGTTAGATAATGTGATGCCTGCAACTTTTTTTTTTCCCTTAGGATTGCTTTACCTATTCTGAGTCTTTCATTGGTTCATATACATGTTAAGATTTATTTTTCTATTTCTATGAAGAAATCATTAATGTTTTGATAGAAATTGCATTGAATCTATAAATTGCTTTGGGTAGTGTGGACCTTTCAACAATATTTGGGTAGTATGGACCTTTCAACAATATTGACAATTTATAAACTTGATATATTTTTATTTTTTATGTCTTCTTTGATTTTTTTGAAATCAGTGTTTTATGGTTTTCATTGTAGAGCCCTTTTAGAGCTCAGTAGAGATGTTTAGTAGATCTTTTAGTAAAGACTTCTCATACTATGTTGAGTTAAAATGTTAAAAACTGTAATCCATGTCTTGTTTAAATATTAGAGGAAAGGTTTTTTCCCCTTTTCAGTATGATACTAGCTTTTTAAATCAGTTTTGCATTTCTATGAAGGAATGCCTAAAACTGGGTAATTCATAAAGAAAAAAGGTTTATGGTTCTGCAAGCTATACAAGAAGCATAATGATAGCACCTGTTTCTGGTGAGACCTCAGGAAGCTTCTACTCATGGTGGAAGCCAGAGGAAGAGCAGGCATGTCACATGGCAAAACAGAGAGCAAGAAAGATGCCAGGCTCTTTTAAACAACCAGCTCTCACATGTTCAAATAGAGTAAGAATTCATTCATTACTGCTGGGACAGCAAAAAGCCTTTCATGAACCAACTTTCTACTAGACCCCACCTCAAAAATGGGTGATTATATTTTAACATGAGATTTAGAGGGAACAAATATCCAAACTATATCACTAGCTGTAAGTTTTCTATATGTAGTTTTTATTGTGTTTAGGTATGTTCCTTCTATATCCCAGTGGTTGAAAGTTTTTATCATGAAGGGACATGGAATTTCATTGAATTCTTTTTCACCACCTACTGAAATCATTATACAGTTTTTGTCCTTTATTCTTTTGATGTGATGTATCATCATTATTGCTTTTAGAATTTGTTTTTTAAATTAATTAATTAATTAATTACACTTTAAGTTCTGGGGTAAATGTGCACAATGCACAGGTTTGTTACATATGTATACACGTGCAATGGTAGTTTGCTGCATCTATCACCCCATCATCTACATAAGGTATTTCTCCTAATGTTATACCTCCCCAATCACCCCACCTCCTGCTATCCCTCCCCTAGCCATCCACCACCCCTGACAGGCCCCAGTGTGTGATATTCCCCTCTCTGTGTCCATGTGTTCTCATTGTTCAACACCCACTTATGAGTGAGAACATGTGGTGTTTGGTTTTCTGTTCTTGTGTCAGTTTGCTGTGAATGATGGTTTCCAGCTTCATCCATGTCCGTGCAAAGGAAATGAACTCATCCTTTGTTATGGCTGCATAGTATTCCATGGTGTATATGTGCCACATTTTATTTATTCAGTCTATTATTGATGGGCGTTTGGGTTTGTTTGAAGTCTTTGCTATTGTGAATAGTCCTGCAATAAACATACATGTGCATGCATCTTTATAATAGATTTAAAATCCTTTGGGTATATACCCACTAATGGGATTGCTGGGTCAAATGGTATTTCTATATCTAAATCCTTGAGGAATTGCCACACTGTCTTCCACAATGATTAAACTAATTTACACTCCCACCAACAGTGTAAAAATATTCCTATTTCTCTACATATTCTCTAACATCTGTTGCTTCTAGATTTTTTAAATGATCACCATTCTAACTGGCATGAGATGGTATTTTAATGTGGTTTTGATTTGCATTTCTCTAATGGCCAGTGATCATGAGCTTTTTTTTTCATGCTTGTTGGCTGCATAAATGTTTTCTTTTGGAAAGTGTCTGTTCAAATCCTTTGCCCGCTTATTAATGGGGTTGTTTTCTTCTTGTAAATTTTTTTAAGTCCTTTGTAGATTCTTGATATTAGCCCTTTGTCAGATGGGTAGCTTGCAAAAAATTTTTTCTAATTCTGTTGGTTGCCAGTTAACTCTAATGATAGTTTATTTTGCTTTACAGAAGCTCTTAAGTTTAATTAGATCCCATTGGTCTATTTTGGCTTTTGTTGCCATTACTTTTGGTATTGTAGTCATGAAGTCCTTGCCCATGCCTATATCCTGAATAATATTGCTTAGGTTTTCTTCTAGGGTTTTTGTGGTGTTAGGTCTTATGTTTAAATTTTTAATCCATCTGGAGTTAATTTCTGTATAATGTGTAAGGAATGGGTCATTTCAGCTTTTTGTACATGGCTAGCCAGTTATCCCAACACTATTTATTAAACAGGGCATTCTTTCCCCGTTGCTTGTTTCTGTCAGGTTTGTCAAAGATCAGATGCTTGTAGATGTGTGGCATTACTTCCAAGACCTCTGTTCTGTTCCATTGGTTTATATCTCTGTTTTGGGGCTCGTACCATACTGTTTTGATTACTGTATAGTAATACACATTTCAAACTATACTACAATATAGTAAACTATATTGTATACTATATTTTGATTACTATATAGTTTTATATATAGTTTGAAGTCAGGTAGCATGATGTCTCCAGCTTTGTTTGCTTAGGTTGTACGCAGGCTCTTTTTGGTTCCCTATGAAGTTTAGGGTGTTTTTTCTTAATTCTTTGAAGAAAGTTAATGGTAGCTCGATGGGGATAGCATTGAATCTATAAATTACTTTGGGCAATATGGCAATTTTTATGATATTGATTACTCCTAGCCATGAGCATAGAATGCTTTTCCATCTGTTTGTGTCCTCTCTTATTTCCTTGAGCAGTGGTTTGTAGTTCTCCTTAAAGAGGTCCTTCACATCCTTTGTTAGTTGTTAGTTGTATTTCTAGATATTTTATTCTCTTTGTAGCAATTGTGAATAGGAGTTTGCTCGTGATTTGACTCTCTGTTTGTCTGTTATTGGTGTTTAGGAATGCTTGTGATTTTTGCACATTGATTTTGTATCCTGAAACTTTGCTGAAGTTTTTTATCATCTTAAGGAGATTTTGGGCTGAGACAATGGGGTCTTCTAAACATACAATCATGTCATCTGCAAATAGAGACAGTTTGACTTTCTCTTTTCCTAATTGAATATGCTTTATTTCTTTTTCTTGCCTGATTTCCCTGGCCAGAACTTCCAATGCTTTGATGAGTAGGAGTGGTGAGAGAGGGCATTCTTGTCTTGTGCCAGGTTTCAAAGGGAATGCTTCCAGTTTTTGCCCATTCAGTATGATATTGGCTGTGGGTTTCTCATAAATAGATCTTATTATTTTGAGATATGTTCCATTGATATCTAGTTTATTGAGAGTTTTTAGCATAAAGGGCTATTGAATTTGTGGAAGGCCTTCTCTGCATCTATTGAGATAATCATGTGGGTTTGGCTTTTGTTTCTGTTTATTTGATGGATTACATTTATGGATTTTCATGTTGAACTAGGCTTGCATCCCCAGGATGAAGCCTACTTAATAGTGATGGCTAAGCCTTTTGATGTACTGTTGGATTCAGTTTGCCAGTATTTTATTGAGGATGTTCGCATCAATGTTCATCATGGATATTGGCCTGAAATTTTCCTTTATTGGTACCAGGATGATGTTGGTCTCATAAAATGATTTGGGAAGGATTCTCTCTTTTTATATTGTTTGGAATGGTTTCAGGAGAAATAGTATCAGCTCCTCTTTTTACTTTTGGTAGAATCTGGCTGTGAACCCATTAATTGCTGCCTCAATTTCAGACCTTGTTATTGGTCTATTTAGGGATTCAACTTCTTCCTGGTTTAGTCTTGGGAGGGTGTAAGGTACAGGAATTTATCCATTTCTTCTAGATGTACTGGTTTATTTGCATAGAGATGTTTGTAGTAATCTCTGATGGTAGTTTGTGTTTCTGTGGGATTGGTAGTGACATCCCCTTTATTATTTTTTTATTGTATCTACTTGATTCTTCTCTCTTTTCTTTTTTATTTGTCTGACTAGTGGTTTATCTATTTTGTTGACCTTTTCAAAAAACCAGCCCCTGGATTTAGTGATTTTTTTTGAATGGTTTTTTGTGTCTCTATCTCCTTCAGTTCTGCTTTGATCTTAGTTATTTCTTGTCTTCTGCTAGCTTTTGAATTTGTTTGATCTTGCTCCTCCAGTTCTTTTAATCATGATGTTAGGGTGTCGATTTTAGATCTTTCCTCATTCTCTTATGTGCATTTAGTGCAATAAATTTCCCTGTAAACACTGCTTTAAATGTGTCCTGAGATTCTGATATATTCTGCCATCATTCTCATTGATTTTGAAGAACATCTTTATTTCTGCCTGCATTTCATTATTTATCCAGTAGCCATTCAGGATCAGAATGTTCACTTTCCATGTAGTTGTGCAGTTTTGAGTGAGTTTCTTAATCCTGAATTTTAATTTGATTGCACTGTGGTCTGAGAGACTGTTATGATTTCCATTCTTTTGCATTTGCTGAGGAGTGTTTTCTTTCCAATCGTGTGGTCAATTTTAGAATAAGTGTGATGTGGTGCTGAGAAGAATGTATATTCTGTGGATTTGTGGTGGAGAGTTCTGTAGATGTCTATCAGGTCTGTTTGATCCAGATCTGAGTTCAAGTCCTTGATATCCTCGTCAATTTTCTGTCTCGTTGATCTAATATTGACAGCGGGGTGTTAAAGTCTCCCATTGTTATTGTGTAGGAGTCTAAGTCTCTTTGTAGGTCATTAAGAACTTGCCTTATGTATCTGGCACTCCTGTATTGGGTGCATATATTTTAGGGTCATTAGCTCTTCTTGTTGCATTGATCCCTTTAGCATTATGTAATGCCCTTCTTTGTCTCTTTTGATCTTTGTTGGTTTAAATCTGTTTTATCAGAGACTAGGATTGCAACTCCTGCTTTTTTTTGCTCTCCATTTGCTTGATAAATCTCCCTTCATCCCTTTATTTTGAGTCTATGTGTGTCTTTGCACTTGAGATGTGTCCCCTGAATATAGTACACCAATGGGTCTTGACTCTTTATCCAATTTGCCAGTCTGTGCCTTTTGATTGGGGCATTTAGCGCATTTACATTTAAGGTTAATATTGTTATACGTGAATTTGATCCTGCTATTTTGATGCTAGCTGGTTGTTTTGCCCATTAGTTGACACAGTTTCTTCATTGTGTGAATGCTCTTTGCCATTTCGTACATTTTTGGAGTGGCCGGTACTGGCTGTTCCTTTCTATGTTTAATGCTTCTTTCAGGAGCTCTTGTAAGACAGGCCTGGTGGTGACAAAATCTCTCAGCAATTGCTTGTTTATAAAGAATTTTATTTTTCCTTTGCTTATAAAGGTTAGTGTGCCTGGATATGAAATTCTAAGTTGAAAGTTATTTTCATTAAGGATGTTGAATATTTGGCCCCCACTCTCTTCTGGCTTGTAGGTTTTCTGCTGAGAGATCCACTGTGAGTCTGATGGGCTTCCCTTTGTGGGTAACCCAACCTTTCTCTCTGGCTGCCCTTAGCATTTTTTCCTTCACTTCAACCCAGGTGAATCTGACAATTGTGTGCCTTGGGGCTGCTCATCTCAAGGAATACCTTTGTAGTGTTCTCTGTATTTCCTGAATTTGAATGTTGGCCTGGGTTGCTTGGTTGAAGAAATTCTCTTGGACAATATTCTGAAGAGTGTTTTACAACTAGGTTTCATTCTCTCTGTCACTTTCAGGTATACCAATCAAAGGTAGATTTGGTCTTTTCACATAATCCCATAGTTCTTGGAAGGATTGTTTATTTATTTTCACTTTTTTTTTCTCTAATCTTGCCTTGTCTCTTTATTTCATTAAGTTGATCTTTAATCTCAGATATCCTTTTTTCTGCTTGATTGATTTGGCTATTAAAACTTATATATGTATCTTGAAGTTCTTATGCTTTTTTTTTTTCAGCACTATCAAGTCATTTTTGTTCTTCTCTATGCTGGTTATTCTAGTTATCATTTTGTCTAACCTTTTTTAAAGTTCTTAGTTTCCTTACATTGGGTTAGAACATGTTTCTTTAGCTTAGAGAAGTTTGTTGTTACCCACCTAATGAAGCCTCCTCTTGTCACTTCATCAAACTCATTCTCCATCAAATTTTGTTCCCTTGCTGGTGAGGAGTTTGATCTCTTGAAGGAGAAGAGCATTCTAGTTTTTGGCAATTTCATCCCTTTTGTGCTGGGTTCTTCTTATCTCCATGGATCTATCTACTTTTGGTCTTTGCAGTTGGTGACTTTTGGATGGCATCTCTGAGTGGATGTCCTTTCTGTTCATGTTGAAGCTATTACTTTTTGTTTGTTAGTTTTACTTCTAACAGTCAGGCCCCTCTGCTGAAGGTCTGCTGGAGTTTGCTGGAGGTTCACTCCAGACCCTGGTTGCCTGGGCATCACCCACAGGGGCTGCAGAACAGCAGAGATTGATGCCTGTTTCTTCCTGTGGTAGCTTTATCCCAGAAGGGTTCCTTCTAGATGTCAGAGCTCTCCTGTATCAGGTGTCTCCCAGTCAGGATACATGGGACTCAGGAAACCACTTGAGGAGGCAGCTGTCCTTTATCAGAGCTCAAATATTGTGTTGGGAGATCCATTGCTCTCTTCAGAGCTGCCGGGCCGGGATGTTTAAGTCTGCTGAAGTGGAACCCACAACTGTCCCTTTTCCCAGGTGCTCTGTCTCAGGAAGGTGGGGGCTTTATTTATAAGTCCCTGATGGGCTGCTACCTTTCTTCAGAGATGTCCTGCCTAGCAAGAAGGGAGTCTCATTTACAGTCTGCCTGCAAAGGCCTTGCTGAGCTGCTGTGGGCTCTGCCCAGTTGCTGTGTAAACTTCCCAGTGACTTTGTTTACACAGGCAAGGTTAAAACTGCCTACCAGAGCCTCATCAATGGTGGGTGCCCCTCTCCCCACTGAGCTCAAACGTCCCAGGTTGAGCTCAGACTGCTGTGATGGCTGCAAGCATTTCAAGCCAGTAGATCTTACCTTGTTGGTTTGAGGGGGTGGGACCCACCGAGCTAGATCACTTGGCTCCTTGTCTTCAGCCACCTCTTTTTCTTTTTTTAGGAAAACGAGTGGTTCTGTCTTGCTGGCATTCTAGGTGCCACTAGGGTATGAGGGGGAAAAAGCTGTTGTGAAGACTGTAGGAAAAGTGTAATATCTGAAGCAAAGTGCCAGAGTGTCAGAAGTGTCCCTAATGGCTTCCCTTTACTAGGAAAGGGAGTTCTCCAGACCCTTGTGCTTCCTGGGTGAGGCGACACCCCACTCTTTTCTGACAGAGTCCTCCTTGGGCTGCACTGACTGTCTAACCAGTTCCAGTGAAATCAATCTGGTACCTTGATTGGAAATGTGGAGATCACTTGCCTTCTGCATCACTCTTGTCAGGAACTGTGGACTGGAGCTGTTCCTATTCAGCCATTTTGATGGAAGAGCTGATTTTTGAATTTGAATGTTGAACTGTTATTGCATTCTTGGGATGAAACCCACCTGGTCCTGTGACCTTTTAACTGTCATTGATTTTGGTTTGCTAGTATTTTGTTGAAGATTTTTGCATCAATATTTAGCACAGATATTTACCTTTATTTTTTCATTTGGCTAGTTTAAAACTTTTTCTCTCTGTCACTGTTTTTTCTGTGTTTGCATTGTGATTTAACTTGCTTTTACTTTTATTTAACCTGGTTCTCTTGTTTTTATTCTTGATTTACTTTTTATTCATCTAAGCTTTCCTGAAGCTTTATAGATCTGTGAATTCATAGTTTTCATAAAATCTAGAAAAATGTTGCTTATTACTTTTCAATATTTTTTCTGTCCTTTTTGTTTTTCTATTTTTGTGGAATTCCAACAACATATGAGTTATCTTGCTTGGGCACTGAGTGCACTTTTCAGTTTTTGTCTTGGCCTTTATATTTATGTAACTTAGTCTGGATAGTTTCTATTGCTGTACCTTCAAGTTCATTGCTCTTTTCTTCTGCAGTATCTAATACGTCATTATGTCCATTGTGTGAAATTGTCATTTGTTGTTTTCAGCTTATCCAATGAGTTTTTCAGTTCATAATTTTCAGCCCTGCATCATTCATAGTTTATTTCTATAATATTTATTTCTTCTTTATTCTGAATTTAAAAAAAAATTCTTGAAACAAATGTTTTTCAACTTATGATGTGGCTACATCCTGATAAACCCATCATAAGTTGAAAATATTGTAAGTCAAAAATGTATTTAATATGACTAATCCATTTACTTTAGCTTACTTGGGACTAACTTAAACATGATCAGAACATTTATAGTAGCCTACACTTTGGCAAAGTTATCTAATGCAAAGTGTTTTATAATAGAGAGTTAAATATCTCTTGTAATGCATTGAAAAGATCAAAATTTAAAATTCAAACTATGGTTTCAACTGCATTCACGTTACTTTTTGCACCATTATGAAGTTGAAAAATTGTAAGTCAAACCATTGTAATTTGGGAACTATCTATAATCAGTGATTTAAAGCTCTTCTATATAAATTATATTATATACATTATTTTTGGACCTATTTCTATTAACTAACTTTTCTATTAGTAAGGATCTAATTTTCTTGCCTTATTTTACATCTAGTAATTATTTATTGGATGCTGTATATTGTACTTGTTGTATCCTTCATTCTCTGGATTTTGTTGTCTTTCTTTAAAGAATGTTGTTTACATTCCTTAGGAAGGCATTCTAACTTACTTGCATATTATCTTGGCTCTTTCAAAGCTTATGTTGAAGGTTAGTGCTGCTTTAAAGTAGCCTTCACTGTAGGACTAGTGTGCTCTGTTCCTATTGCTTGTTCTTTCTGGTGCCTTGACTGAAGGTCACCGTTTTTCGGTGCAGTCTAGTATGGATGGTCAGAATTGGGAAATATTGTAACCCTGTGTACACTCAAGTTGTTGTTCATCTTACACATTCCCAGTTGTTTTTCCTTTGTTAGATGTTCTTTGACATCTAATAGAGGATTTTTAAAGTCTCTTCCTATTCATGTATAGCTTAGTATTCAGGCAGAGAGTCAAGACAAGCCTTATGCAGTCTTTCTGGCACTCTTCCTGCATGCAATGCTCTCTTCCAACTACTTCAGCCTACTCAACTTTATTCTCTTCTCTTCAGATCATCAAGACTATCACGCTTTACTTTTTCTGACAGTGGAATTCAGAAAAAGAATTATTCTAGGCAGAAAGCTAGAGTGATTGTAGTGCTTACCTCTTATTTTCCTCTCTCAGATATAAAAATCCTACGCTGCCTGTTTTCTAACTTCTGAAAACTGTTGTTTCAAGTACCTTATTCATTCTTCTATTTGCTTACTATTATAGGGAAAGTCTGATTCCAATTTCTTGGTCACAACTGGATGCTGCAGCAATCTATCACCTTTATTTTTGAATAATATTTTTACTTAGTATTGCATCCTGTTGACAGATTTATTCTGTCAGCATTTAATGATACCATTCCTTGTATAATGGCTTATATTTTTGCTGATGTTATTTTTCTTCAAATCTCTGTCACTCTTATTGATATTATATGTAATGTACTTTTTCTCACCTCTGGTTGCTTTTAGTCTCTTTATCTTTTAATATGACTCGATATTGTTATTGTTTCCTTTCTTTTTAACATGCTTGGAATTTATTTGTTATTTTGAATTCATGAGTTTTTGTTCTTCGTCAATTTTGGAAAGTTTTGGCTATGTGTCCTCAAGAATTTATCCCTTATTTTTCTCTAATCACTTCTGTGTACTCCAAATATCTCTATTACACCACTTGAAATTAGAAGCATATCATTGAATTCCACTTTTTATTCTTTTAAAAGATTTTTTTCTCTTTCTGCCTTGTGAATATTTCTTTCTGCTGTGCCCAATCAGCTGTTAAGTTTATACAATACTTTTTTTCAGATACTGTGTATTTTGGTTCACCTTTGGATTCATTGGTAGGGTCATTGAATGTCAGAGTACATGGATGATTTGATTTCATTCTATTTTCCAGCTTTCTTTCCACTGCTTCTTTCTTGGCACAATTCTTGTTTGTGTGTGTGTGTGTGTGTGTGTGTGTTTTGGGCAGACTGTGGGCATACAATTTGTTTTTTAATTTGGGGATATTCCAGATTCCAGTCTGTCCATCTGGTTCACACTTTTATCCAAGGCTTAGCTAATATCATTCTCTTTTTCTATGGCAGACCCATTCTTGATTCTTTCATATCTAGATGAAGCACCTGCATATAGGTTTAGAATAAGCTCTGACTCTCTGCTCATGCATGAAAGCCTCAGTTTTTTGCTTTTTTTTTTTTTTTTTTGAGATGGAGTTTTGCTCTTGTTACCCAGGCAGAAGTGCAATGGCACGATCTCGGCTCACCGCAACCTCCGCCTCCTGAGTTCAAGCAATTCTCCTGCCTCAGCCTCCCGAGTAGCTGGGACTACAGGCGCGTGCCACCATGCCCAGCTAATTTTTGTATTTTTAGTAGAGACGGTGTTTCACCATGTTGACCATGATGATCTTGATCTCTTGACCTCGTGATTCACCAGCCTCAGCCTCCCAAATTGCTGGGATTATAGGCTGCTTTTTATTTGAGACAGGTCTTGCTTGTCACTCAGGCCAGAGTCTGGTGGTGCAATCATAGCTCATTGCAGCTGTGAATTCCTGGGCTTAAGTAAGCCTGTCACTACAGCCTTCCTCAAAGCCAGGACCACAGGCACATGTCACCGCTTCTGGCTAAATTTTGTGTTTTTTCTAGTGATGTGGTGGCTCTGTTGCCCAGGCTGGTCTCAAACTCCTGATTTAAAATGGTTCTCCCACCTCGGCCTCCCAAATTTCTGGGATTCTAGCATAAGCCACCACTCCTGGCCAAAAGCCACATTTTAATCTGACATAGAATTAATTCAGGTTTTCTTGCATCCACTACTCTTCCTTGGTTACATAAAGAATATATTTTTATTTTTGCATTTTTTTCTATTGTTATTCCTGGAAAAAATGTATTTAGTATTCCTTTACATCCTAGCCAGAAGCAGAAATCATATATGTGTACGTTTGGAATGCCCGCTTTATCATTATGGTAGCCAATACAACATTTCTTGTCACAAATCACTGATTTCCCAGCAGTATTAATGAGTGTAGCACTAAGAACTTCACTGGTCTTATCACTTATTGCATTAACAGGAGGAGCTGGACTTCTAGAATGATTTATTCATCCATTGGAGGCTCAGTATGGAATCATCTGGGAAACAGCAACCTGTAAAGTTGAGGTGCTGTCCTAAAGAATGTGTATATGCTTTGGACCAGTGACTTATATCCTCTTTTTCCTTTAGATATATTGTTTTGAAATCCAAGGATGTCTGTCTTATGGTTATATCTAATAACTCACTTAACTGCAGTTTAGTGTACATTTCCATTTATAATTTAGTCTTTAGATGTCAGACTGTCTAAATGGGACTATGACTGAATCAGAAGAAGAATTAGCATAACCAGTGACTGGTAAAGAGACTGAGAGGACTTGGTACTCCCTTTTTTGGGAGAGAGTGAGAACATTTTAAAGTTGAATTTTAAACATGTCTTTATTTCCTTTATTCCTTCACAATATTTTATTTGGTTTCTCTATATTCCTTGTATTTTTGTGTGTGGGGTTATGGATTTTCTTCAAATGTTTTGTGAGTATTGTTTGTGTATTTGTATTTATTGATGTAGGTTTGATGGTTGATTAAGAGGGTAGTGGGTATGAGTTTCCTTTACCATTGTATAAGTTAATTATTATTATTAAATTTTGAGACAGATTCTCACTCCCTCTGTTGCTCAGGCTGGAGTACAGTGGTGTGATCTTGGCTCACTGCAACCTCTGCCTCCTTGGCCCAAGTGATTCTCCTGCCTCAGCCTCCTGAGTAGCTGGTATTACAGGCAAGCACCACCACAACTGGCTTATTCTTGTAGTTTTAGTAGAGATGGGAGTCTCACCATGTTGGCAAGGCTGGTCTCAAACTCCTAAACTCAAGTGATCCACCTGCCTCAGCCTCCCAGAGTGCTGGAATTACAGGCAGGAGCCACCACTCCAAGACTCATATAGTTAATTTTTGCCACAGGCATCTTATCTAGATTGAAGGGTAAATACTAAGCTCTGTTTATAATAGATATGTTGACCAACTGGCTCACTTTAGGGTAGGTAGGCAAGAAATAGCAGGCAGGCCAAAACCTTCAGGGCTTTATTCTTGGGCTAAAATCCACAAAACTTTAGACTTATCCATGTACTTACCTTATTGAGAGGAGTTCTCTACTTTAAGCCTTCAGCTTCATGTTTATAGTCTCTCTGTTTGTGAAAGAATTGATGGGGGGTGTGAAGCTTTTATATAAATTACCTTTTCATTAACCAATTACACTGATTTCTGCCTCACTGTTCATAGCAACTTTTAGCACCATGCTCTAACCAACTGAGCTAACCATCATAACAACTTTTATCAGAAAATTTTCAGACAATAAAACAATGGTTCCAATATCTCCTGTAAGATTTTTTTTTTTTTTTTTTTTTGGTGAATGTGTAAGCTATGGCTACCTCTCCTCTTATTTAGTTATTATTGTCTTCTATCCAGTTTTTGTTTTTCATAAATATTAAGATTTCTGGTCTTTCTAGTCCATTTCTTGGTAAAATATATAGGATAATCTTATCAAGAGGGATCCAGGCATCCAGAATTCTCTACTGTAAATTAATTACATTCTAAACCTTAGTCTCCAGAGGGAATGCATTCATTTAGTTAATATTTGGCCCCAGACTGCCAGACTCAAGGTCTATAATACATTTCAAATATTGTTATAGTGGATGCACAACTGTCTTTTGCTCCTGGAAATTTTATTTGTAGATGGTCCCTTATTGTTATGATAAGTACCAGGAAGATAGAAACTGTGATTACCTGAAGATAGTTCTTATGCATTGTTATTTGGGAAAAACATTTACGGAGAAATACAGAACATGTTACAGTATTGCATTGGATAAAAATTCAATATGTTCAATAATAAAAAGAAGGACAGTATGGCTGAAGTATAGTGAATCAAGCTGAATAAAGACCATGGTAAGAAAACTGGATTTTACTCTTAGTATAACGGGAAGCTGGTAGCGATATTTAAGAAAGAGTCTAGCATCTGATTTTTATTTTTGAAAAGATCACTCTGATACATGGTGAATGTTTTGTGGGAGTGGAGAATACAAGCAGGGAGTTAATGAGCAGGCAGCATGCTAGAAGGGAATGGATGATTGCTCAGGATAGACTGGTAGCTAAAGCTGATGAGAAGTGACTATGCTCTGGCTTTATTGGGAGGTAGCATCAGTAAAACTTGGATTAGATGGTGGAGGCTGGTAGTGAGGGGAAAAAAAAGATTTATAAATTTTGACCTGAATATCTGGACTATTGGTTCTACAAACTGAAATAAGGAAGTCTGGGGATGAAACAGAATTTGGTTTCAGGACATGTTAAGTTGTAAGTACCTATTAGTCAAAGGTGAGGTGAGTCAGATATCATGCTGTGAAAGCTAAGACTTTACCTAACATCTCAGTCATTCCCTTTTTCCAGTTGATATACAATGGACTTCTATTAGATCTGCTATCTCTGATAGTTGTCGTGGAGTGTAATGTCAAACTCTCAACAATATTCATGAAGGATTATCTAAATTATTTGAAATAATTTTCCAGCACCAACATGTATTGCCTTGGTGCCATCCATGCACAACTGTCTATGAAAGTGCATCCACTATTTTAATGCATGTCAAAGCATTTGATAATAGAGTACTGGGGATCTAATTACACCATTTGGATTGTGGAAGAGCAAATTCTTTTGCTTACTAAACTTAGTCAATATACAGGATTACAGGGAATAGTTAACATATGACTTTACATTTGCAAAGTGCTATCCTTTTTATTAGTCTTTTCATTTCACTTTTGAAAACCAAGGTAAGACTGAGAGAAAGTGATTATCTAATACTAACAGGAGAGAGTGTTTAAGGGAGAAATTAATGATTGATAACTTTAGATGCCATAGGTAGACTAATAAAATTGAGTTGGATGAAGACTATACTTTCAGCAGAAGTCATCTGACTGCTTTGTGACCAAATATATTCTTTTACATTATCTCTCCAAACTGAATTGAGTTCTCAGATTTCTTTCTCTGGGTAATCTCTCAGTATTTGACAAGCTCTGCATTGGCATTCCTAACCTGGTATCTCACATTGACTATTGTACTGGGTAAACATTGTGAATACTCAGAACTAGCATTGCCTATCCTCATGGAATCTGTACAATCTCCTGTGATGGATAAATATAAAAAATGGTGGAAAGGCATTAAGATAAGGAGAAAGCAAAAGACTAAAAAAGAACAGCAGGAAGAAAAAAAATGTGTGTCATAGAAGGTACAGGTAAACAGGAGAAACTTTCTTGATCTTGAAAGAGAATGGAGAGGGATTAGATGGGAATCAATAGTGACTAAATAGCCATAATATTAATTCTCATAACAATTATCTACTTTTATAGATAAGGCAGTTAGATTTAGAGAGGTTCATTTTGGGGAAGGTAACTGTGCTAGGTAGAATCCTAAAGTGACTCCCAAAGTTTTTCTGTTGTAGACACACCTTGGATAATTCCCTCCCTTTGAGTTGGGGTAGAACCAATGAATATATGATCAAATATTCTTCCTATGATTAGCTTATATAATACAGGTCAAGGAATTTTGAAGATGCAGGTGAGTTCCACAATCAGTCAGTTTTGAGTTAACATAAAAGGAGGCCACTCTGACTGTACCTGAACTAATGACGTGAGCCCTTAAAAGACAGAAAATGTCATAAAGATTCTCCTGAGGGTTTGGAGGAAGAAAGCTGCTGTGTTCTGAGGGTGCCAAATTACTAGGAGCTGTGAGGAACTTCTAAGAGCCAAGAGCAATCCCTGGCAGACAGCTAGTAAGAAAATGAATGGGAGCTTCAGACCTACAACTGCAAAAAACTGAATTCTACTAACAACCAGTGACCTCTGAAGGGGATTCAAACCTCAGATGACACTGCAGCCCCAGCCATTACTTTGATGTCATCATAGTGAGACTTTGAGCAGAGAAAACCCGTGTGCCTGCAGAACAAACCTACTGAATTTGTAACTGTAAACTGGTGTTTTCAGCTGCCAAATCTTTTCTATTTTTTTTTACAGAAAAATAATAAATCCAATATAATGGAGGAAAAAATAGATAAATACATAGGTTGCTCTTGGTTTATCCCTCCCTCCTTTCTTTCTCTTTTTCTTTTCCTTCGTTTATCCCTCCCTCCTTTCTTTCTTTCTCTTTTTTCCTTCCTTCCTTCCTTCCTTCTTTTTTCTTTCTTTCCTTCTTCTCTTTCTTTCTTTTTTTTTTCTTTTTTGACAGAGTCTCGCTTTGTCACCAGGCTGGAGTGCAGTGGCGCGATCTTGGCTCACTGCAACCTCCGCCTCCTGGTTCAAGCGATTCTCCTGCCTTAGCTTCCCAAGTAGCTGGGACTACAGGCACACACCATCACTCCCAGCTAATTTTTGTAGTTTTAGTAGAGATGGAGTTTCACCATGTTGGCCAGGATGGTCTCGGTCTCTTGATCTCATGACCTGCCTGCCTTAGCCTCTCCAAATGCTGGGATTACGGGCGTGAGCCACCGCACCCAGCCGTTTTCTTTCTTTCTTTTTTTTTTTTTTGCCAATCAGTTTGAGCTTATGAGGTTGCTCAGGTTAGCCTTGAACTGATGACCTCGCCTTCGCAAGCGTCATGACCTCCGGCGGGAGGCACTTTGGACCCCCCAGCCGTTTTCTTGATTTATCTGTTGCTTTCTTTCACTGAGCCCTCTTCTAGTTGACACTTCTATGACATCTCCCCTCCACCTATATTACCTTTTGTGATGGAAATGAATGAAAATGAAGCAAAAGGAGCAATAACAGTGGCCATTGCCTTTCACTTTTACTTTTTACTCTTTTCTTGCAACCTCAACTAAGAAAAATGTTTTAATTAGATATTAATGGAGAGACAAAA
The DNA here is from genome assembly GCF_049354715.1 of Callithrix jacchus. Classification (NCBI taxonomy): domain Eukaryota; kingdom Metazoa; phylum Chordata; class Mammalia; order Primates; family Cebidae; genus Callithrix; species Callithrix jacchus. Next base: position 40,097,634 of record NC_133514.1, read on the forward strand.
GGAACATTATATGCAGAAATGGAGGAAGATGAAAAACCAAAATATGTTTTAATCCAAATGTATTTCTAATGTTAACAGGTTCAAAAAATGCTCCATTTGCCTGCTATGAAGAAATACAATCTCAATCAGACAGATTTGGGAACTGTGGTAGGGACAGATATAACAGATATGTGCTCTGTGGATGGAGGTATGCTCTACAAATATAAATGATATTTTTCTTATATTCTTTAAGATTTTTAAAAACTTTCCTTGCCGCCTTATCTTTAGTATATGTCATTCATTCCAGCGGTTTAAACTATTGCACGTGCATGGGAGGGAATCACATCAAAATCTCCAGCCTTGACATCTTTCTTGTGATGCAGGCTAAAATTTCATCTTCTGTTTAAACATTTATACATCAATGGCCATTATATTTCTAAATCCAATCAGAAGTTGAAATTTGTAATACCCACTGAGCCTTTCCTGCTCATTTTTTCTTTCCATCCACTTTGTTACTTGCCCAAAAGGAAGACTGCTCAGTGTCTATAAAATGCAGTTCAATTCCTCCTGAATCTGAAGAGCCAGGTTTTTGATATTTTGATCATGAGTTTATTTTTTTACAAAACATCTCTTAGGCACTTACTATATGTCAGACACTGGGCTAAATCCTAGTTAGCAAATCATCCTCAGACACTCATGGAATTTGTAGACTCATGAAGTTTTATGCTTCCTTGATTTATTTATGCTGTTACTTTTGATTAGAAATACTTCAATGTCTCTGTTGAAATCTTAGTAATTTGTGAGCTTTGACTCAGATGGCATCTGCTTTATAAAGTTTTCCCTAACTGTGTAAGTTAGAATGTGTCTTCTAACCTCATAATTAAGGTAAACTTCATAGAGTTTTTGAGAGAATCTTAAACCTCTGTAAAGATTTATTTAATTTGTAACATTTTTAATGGAATTTGAATCATATTAGTATCATAAGCCATAGTAAGAGTATTAGACTGTAAAGTCCTTGAGTGTAGAGGTTACAACTTTTTCAACTTTCTTTCCCGCTATGGGGTGATATAAAATGCTGTAGTGAATTGATTATTTGACAGTAAATATGTAATCTGCCCAATAAATAGCAGACCACTAGTATTGTTACCAGAAAGGGTCCCAATACAGACCTGAAGAAATGTTCTTGGATCTTGTGGAAGAGAGAATTTGAGGCAAATTCATACATTAAAGTGAAAGCAAGTTTGTTAAGAAAGTAAAGGAATAAATGAATGAGTACTCCGTAAGCAGAGCAGTGGCATGTGCTGCCCAGCTGCCTATACTTACTGTTACTTCTGGATTATATGCTAAGCAAGGGGTGGATTATTCATGAGTTTTCCATGAAAGAGGTGGGCAATTCCCGGAACTGAGGGTTCCTCTCCTTTTTAGACCATATAGGGTAACTTCCTGATGTTGCTGTGGCATTTGGAAACTGTCATGCTGCTGGTGGGGGTATCTTTTATCATGCTAATGTATTGTAATTAGAGTATAATGAGCAATGAGGATGACCAGAAGTCACTTTTGTCACCTTTTTGGTCTTGGTAAGATTTGGCTGGTTTCTTTATTTCATGCTGTTTTATCAGCTTACAACCTGTATCTTGTGCCAACCTCCTGTCTCATCTTGTGTCTAAGAATGCCGTAACCTCCTGGGAATGCAGCCCCGTAGGTCTTAGTTTTATTTTACCTAGCCTCTTTTCGAGATAGAGTCACTCTTGCTCAAAATGCCTCTAATAGTACCGTTGAAAGTTGAGCTAGGATCAGTGAATTTATACTTTTTTATGTTTTACTTTACAAGTTACTGTGAAAGCACTATGTTTTCTGTAGGTACATTGCCATAAATGGGGAACCATTCTTTTTTCAACACAGAAAGCAAATCCAAAGCATTCTTAATACATTCCTAATATATAACAATCATTTTTTAAATGTTTTCAGGAATCTTATATGTGGTAGATTAGTTTGCACCTACCCTACTCGAACACCTTTCCATCAAGAAAATGGTGATGTGATTTATGCTTTCGTACGAGATTCTGTATGCGTGACTGTAGACTACAAATTGCCACGATCAGTTCCAGATCCACTGGCTGTCAAAAGCGGCTCTCCATGTGATATTGAAAGGGTAAATAATTAAAAATTTATTTTAAAAATATAGTTTTATTCATTTTTCATCTTTTTATTTAAGTCTCAAATTTTAATTCAGTTCTAGTATTATATAATCTTATATGTTTGGAGGCAAAACGAATAAGCTTAAATTAGTCTCCAAATAGTAAGAGGAAAATGGCAACATTGGACCCCCCCCCTTACAATTTCAGTGTTATGAGCAAGGAAACTCCAAATATTTGGAGGTTTCCTTGGAAGAGAGTCTTGGGAATATACTGTGGTTAAGAACCTCATAGCATGGAAACTTGCTTTTCTTCTTGGGAGAAGAAAGAAGAAATCTAACTTAGCAATATATGCCTCTTTGTGGCCCCATGAATAACAACACAACTTAGATCAGGCTGCTTAGATAGAATCAAATATTGTTTGACATTTTTCAAGTTACCTAGCTAGTCTGAGATATCTCAACTGTATGTGAAGTAGGGACAATAATAGCATTTATTCAATAGGGTATTGTGAAGACTAAATGAAATAATAGTATAATTGCTTAGCACAATGCCCAGGACATAATAATAACTAAATGTAGTTTGGCTATTATTGTTGATTGTTATCATTATAATTTGTCATCTTTGAAACCAACCCAAATCAGGAGAAGACAGAGCAGTTAAAATTGCTTTAAAATATAATTTAATGGGAATAATCTCATTTAATGGCAAAGGTTGCTACCTAGGCATTGGAAATAGAACACAACAGCCAAATAGCTCAAGCCAGACAGAGATAAGTACTTTAAGGCATTTCTCCTGATTGGGGGACTGGGCTCTCAGCTTTCCCCATGTTTTTCTTAAGCGGACCGTTCAGGAATTTGTCTGCAAACCTAAAGCAATCCATATACTATTCTTCCATACATATGTATATTGTTAGTTCTTTCTCTCCTTCCTCCCACCCCCATTTGTCTGACTCTTCATTCCTGTGTCGTGTGACCTGGGGATGGAGGACTCCCCTCCTGATACATTGTGTTCTCCCTGCCCAGGATCTGTAAATAATAAATCTTTGAACTTATAAAATAAATAAATAAATATTTAAATATTTAAAAATGAAAATGAAATCTTATTTAATTCCTGACCAGATCTTTGCTCATAGGGAAATATAAAAAGTATAAAGTGTAGGCTTTAAGATAGATGTTCATAAATTTGAATTCTGACTCTGCCACTGATAAATGAGCTTTAAGAAATAATTTAATATCATTAAGCCTTAGTATCTTTAGATATAAAAATGTATATTTTAATAACCACTTTTAGTGGTTTTATAGTATAAAGTTTACTGTAGGTAAAGTGTATAGACTGATTGAAATTGATTTATTTTCATGCCTTCGAGTCATAATGCCCTCTTGCTGGAGGTTTAGGCCAGGGAGCTCAGTAGATGTATTTAGGCCATGGAGCAGAAAAGAAAAAACCTAAAAAATGCAACACAACTAATAAGTGGTTTGAGATGATTTGAGAAGTAATTTAATAAGAATTGAATCTTTTTTAATAACCCAGATAATTTTTCTCAGAAATAATGTGTGAAAACAAATTTTACCAGGTAGTTTTTAATGATACTACTAATCATATATGATGAAATATTATTAGTATTGTTTCTGTAAGTTAGTGTTCTTATGCAGTGGGGCTCTATCTTAATTCTAACTGAGCCAGGTAGACAACAGATGCTGTATTCCAAAAGGACTTGTTAGACACACCATCATGGTCAAGGACTAGTGAGTAGACTCAACAAATTAAAAGCTTAAAAGAGTTAGATTGTTAGGATTTAAAAGAGGTTTGTGATGCCATTTATTTGAAAAGTATTGTACTGTTCTTTAATGTTTAACAGGAAATGATTTTCACATATGTTATTGCATTTTAACCTAAAAACAAACTCTAATCCTATTTGCTTTTTCTAAAATAACATGTTTTTGAAAAGTATTATTGTACTTAGGTGAAAACTGCAATTTATGGAAGCTGCAATTGCCATAAGTAATGGAGTTGGGAGTATATCTTCAGTTCTCTGATGATTACACTTTAATGTTAGGAGAATTATGTCTGAATTTTTTATATATTCAATAGTATAATGATAGGCACCTCTAGTATATTTTAACAAAATTTCTATTATCTTCATTAAATACTTATGAGACTCTAATGATAGATCATATTTTATAAAAAATATGCCATTATTATATGAAGTTAATTTTTTACTATGTAGAACTTTTACATGTGCAACTAATACAAGGTATTCTTTGAGCTGTGTACTCAGGAATAGTCATGTTAGATTTTATGATATTATAATAAAAAGTGGTTCTTTGGTTATAAGTATTTTTTCAATAATCAATCTTTCTTCATTGCTATCCTCTACTTTTCTGCCCTGAATCATTAACAAATTTTTTTTAAAATATACTTTACATTTTAGTGCTATTTTAGGTTTACAGCAAAAATTGAGCGAAAAAAACAAAAAAGTCTTCATATACTCTTTATCCCCTTCTCCCTCACAAAGCCTGTACCACTATGCATAACCCACATCAGCATAGAATATTTGTTATCATTGATAAGCTTAAGTTGACACATCATTATCACTAAAAATTTGTAGTTTACATTATGATTATATGGATAATCCCTGTATTCTTTTAGGCTAAATAACACATGGGTCAAAGAAAAATTCCCAAGAGAAAATTTAAAATATTTTGAAATAAGTGAAAATGAAAATACAACTTATCAAAACTTGTGGAGGACACAGGGAGAAAAATGGCAGATAGGAGGCAGGACTCACTTGCAGCTCTCACTTAGAGGGACAGAGTAGCATATGAAGACTCACATCATGAATTTTGCTCCAAGAACCACTGTAGGAACATACCAGGAAAACTTAAAGAATTCACAGACCCTTTGAAAGAAGCAGCTTGCTGCTGCAAACTTTGCGAGACAGCCGTAAAACTGTAAGTGCCCAATGCGTAAGTGGGGGAAAGTCTGGCTCTGGATACACATCCTTTACTGGAGAATCTGAAAATCCGGATACAGAAGAAGAATTTAACCTTACCTAGAGCTGAGATGAATTTAGGGAGCCAAGCAAAACATAAAAGTAGAAGAAGTAGCGGGAACAGCCATGTAGGAACTCCTAGTTCTCTGGGAGGCCCTGGGAAGCCATTTCTGACTTAATCTCAGAGAGGTCCCTGGGGAGGACAGAGGAATTGGGGAAGGGCCACAAGGAGAAGGAGACTTCCAGCTTAACTTTATAAAAATTTTGACAAAATATGAATTTTTCTGGGCAGAATGTGGTGGGCTGAACAAGAAGTGGAAATATGAGCAAAGAAGGCAGGTAGTTTGGAGCAAGGCTTGAAAGCTCTGCTTGCTTTGTCAGTAGGTAGGCTTGTAGCCTAGGGCAAGATCTCAGTCCTGTGTACCAGAGGGCTGGATATAAATTGGGCTCTGTTGGCTACTGGGAGACCATGGTGGGAGTGAGACTGGCCTTACTAGCTGTATAGGAGCTGGGTGAGACCTGTCACTGCTGACTTTCCCCCACTTCCCTGGTGACCCGTATGAAGCAGCAGAGGCAGCCATGATCCCTCTTGGAATGTAACGCCATTGGCCTGAGAACCACCCTTCCCCTATCCACCACAACAGTCATAGCAAGCCCTACTCAAGGATAGTTTGAGCTCAGACATGCCCAACTCAGCTCCCATCTGGTGGTCTTTCAATGCCTGTTCTGGTAGCCGAAGACAAAAATGGCAGTAACTTCATTTTTTTTCTATCCTAAGCCTCCGGACCTGTGATGGGAGGGGCTGCCACCAAGGTCTCTCACATGCCCTGGAGACAATTTCCTCATTGTCTCAGTGATAAACATTTGGGTCCTCATTACTTATGCAAGTTTCTGTAGCTAGCTTGAATTTCTCCTCAGAAAATGGGATTTTCTTTTCTATTTCATTGTCAGGCTGCAATTTTTAAAAACTTTTGTGCTCTGTTTTCCTTTTAAAACTGAATGCTTATAACTGCACCCAAGTCACATCGTGAACTTCCACACCATGGAACACTACTCAGCCTTAAAAAGGAACAAAATAATGACGTTTACAGAAACCTGATGGAGTTCGAGACCATTATTCTAAGTGAAGTAACTCAGGAATGGAAAATCAGATATCATGTGTTCTCACTTGTAAGTGGGAACTGAGCTATGAAGATGCAAAGGCATAATAATACAATAGAATTCGGAGACGGGGGGAAACGTTGGGGGGTAAGGGATGAAAGGGTACATGTTGGGTACAGTGTGCACTGCTAGGATGATGGCTTTACCAAAATCTCAGAAATCATCACTAAAAAACTTGTTTATGTAACCAAACACCACCTGCTCCCCCAAATCTATTGAAATAAAAATTTAAAAAAGAAGTAACTAAGATAAAATAAAACTGTGATCTTATTCCAGTGTGACTTGTGTCCTTATAAAAAATAGATTTAGATACACAAAGAGACACCTCACCTATGTCAGGGCATAGAAAGAAGGCATGTCTAGAAGAGTTCTCCGGAGAAACCAACCCTGAGACACCTTGATCTTGGACTTCCAACCTCTAGAACTGTTAGAAAATCAATCACTGTTGTTAAAGCCACTCAGGCTGTGGTACTTTGTGATGTCATCCTAAGTAGACAACATTATATCCTTATTTGGATGTTTGCTGAAACTCTGTTACTATGAAATCACTGGACTTTTTGTTGTTGTTTTATTCTGCTTTAGAACTACATGAAGAAACAGTTATAATAATATCAACTTAAAATGCAAAGAAATCACAAATATCTTTTCTTGCAAAAAAAACAAAAAACAAAACAAACAAACAAAACTCAACACCCTGTGGAATGCAGTGAAAGCAGCACCTAAAGGAAAATTTGTATCATTGAATGGCTATGATTTTATATCATATAATTACTTATTTGTAATGTTAGGATGACTGTACCCCTCTGACATGGAAACTCTTTTGTATGCGTTTTTCTTTAGGTCTGTATAAATCGTGAATGTGTAGAATCAAGGATAATTAAGGCTTCAGCACACGCTTGTTCACAACAGTGTTCTGGACATGGAGTAAGTAAGCGCATGTTTCCCTGAATCACATTTCTTGGACACTTTTTTGCATCACTCATTAATTTATCAACTTTTTTTGGGTCACTACCATGTGCCAAACTCCATTGCATCTAGCTTCAGTTGGGAGCTGAATTAAGTCATTAAATTCAGTAGCCATAATTAGTTACAGAGGATCTTTTGAGTAGAATTAAATTGCTAATGACCTAAATATATATTGTTTTAATTGGGTACTTTTTAGAGGGTGTTAAATTTCCTGATAAACACATTAATCTGGTTCTCAATGGAAAGATAATTATGCTGTAATTCCTGTGTCTGTGAATACACATGGATCATAAAAAACTTTTATTTCTCTTCTTTTAAAAATAGACTTTAATTTTTTTAGAGAAGTTTTAGGTTCACAGAGATTTGAAAAATAGAAAGTACAGAGATTTTCCATATATTCACTCATCCTACATAGACACGATCTTTCCCAATTTTAACATCACACATCAGAGTGGTCTATTTGTTGTAATTGAGGACCTACAAGGACATATCATTATTACCCAAAGTCCAGTTTACATTAGGATTTATTGTTAGTGTCACACATTCTGTAAGTTTTGACAAATGTGTAATGATACAGATCCACCATTATGATATATAGAGAGTATTTTCATTACTCTAAAAATTCTCTGTGCTCCATCAGTTTATCCTTCTCTTTTCCCTAACCCTTGGCAACCACTGATCTTATTACTATTTTCCTAGGTTTTCCTTTTCCAGAATATTATTTTATTGGAATTATATAGTATGCAGCCTTTTCAGATTTGTTTCTTTCACTTAGTAATATGCATTTAAGTCTTCTCCATGTGTTTTTATGGCTTGATAGCTCATTTCTTTTAAGGGCTAAATAATATTCCATAGTCTGAATGTACCATGGTTATTTATCCATTCACCTAACATCGTGGTTGCTTCCAAGTTTGGTAATTACAAATAAAGCTACTATAAACATCCTTCTTCAGGTTTTTGTGTGGACATAAATTTTCAACTATTTTGAGTAAATACCAAGGATTGTGGCTGATGTATCATATCATAAGAGTATGGTTAGTTTTGTTAGAAACTGACAAAACATCTTTCAAAGTGGCTGTACCAGTTTGCATTCCCACCAGCAGCAAATGAAAGTCCCTGTTGCTCCACATCCAAGCCAACATTTTTTGTTGTCCATGTTTTGGATTTTGGCCATTCTAATAGGGGTGTAGAGGTATTTCACTGTTGTTTTAATTCACATTTTATTGATGACATATGTGAGGCATCTTTTCCTATACTTATTTTCCTTCTATCTACCCTTTTTGGTGAGAGGCCTGTTAAAGTCTTCTGCCCATTTTTAAATCAGGTGGTTTGTTTTCTTGCTGAGTTTTACGTTTTCTTGTCATATCTTGAATAACGGTCACATATCCAATATGTCTTTTGTTCTGTGGCTTATCTTTTATTCTCTTGATAGTGCTTTTCACAGAGAAGGTTTGAATTTTATAAAGTCCAGTTTCTAATTTCTTTCATAGATTGTGCCTTTGGTATTGCATCTTAAAAGTCTGTGCAATACCCAAGGTCATTCAGGTTTTTTCTGAGTTATCTTCTAGGAGTTTTTTAGCTTTGCATTTTACATTTAGGCCTATCATCCATTATGGATTAATATTTTGAAAGGTGGTAGGTTTGTGTCTAGATTTTTTTCTCCCTGCGTTTTGATGTCCAGCTACCACTAATGTTAAAGTCTTTCTTTTCTCTACTGTATTGCTTTTGCTCTTTTGGCAGAGATCGGTTGACTAGATTTATGGTTGTTGATTTCTGGGCTCCTTATTCTATTGCACTGATTCATTTGACTATTCTTTCTGCTATATTATATTGTCTTGATGACTATAGACTTACAGTATGTTGAAGTTGGGTAGTATTAGTCTTCTGACTTTGTTCTTCTTGTTTCAATGGTAACTTGACTATTCTTGATTTTTTTGTGTTTCCATATAAACTTTAGAATCAGTTTGTTGATTTTCACAAAATAGCTTGCTGGAATTTTGACAGGGATTGTGTTGCATCTATAAATCCAGTTAGTAAGAACTGATTTCTTGACAATATTGAGTCTTTCTATCTATGAACATGTAATGTGTTTTCATTTATTTAGTTCTTTTTTCTTTCATCAGTGTTTTATAGTTTTTCTCATATTGATCTTACATATATTTTGTTAGAGTTATACTAAGTACATCATTTTTTGGGGGTGCTAATGTAAATAGTATTTTATCTTTAATTTCAAGTTTCATTTGTTCATTGCTGGTGAATAGAAAAATTATTGGCTTTTGTGCATTAACCTTGTGTCTTGCAACCATACTATCATCACTTGTTAGTTCCAAGAGATCTTCAACTCTTTTTAGATTTTCTAAATTGATGTCTATGTTACACGTGAACAAAGACAGTTTTATTTCTTCCTTCCTAATCAGTATTTATTTTTTTCTTATTTTATTGTATTAGATAGAACTTCCTGTATAATATTGAAATAAGAGTGGTGAGAGGAGACATCCTTGCATTTCTCCTTCTTAGTGGAAAAGTGTTTAATTTCTCACTATTAAGTATGATGTCAGCTGTAGGTTTTTTTTTTTTATATTTTGTTAGATGAAAAAATTTTTCTCTACTCTTAGTTTGCTGATACTTTACTTTTAAATCACAAATAAGTGTTGGCTTTTTTTCCTGTTAGATGCTTTTTCTGTATCTATTGATATGATAATGTGATTTTTCTTCTCTAACTTATTGATGTGAGATGGAGTACATCAACTAATTTTCTAATGTTGAACCAGTTACATGCCTGCAATAAACCTTGGTTGTGGTGCATAATTATTTATATGCATTATAGAATTTGATTTACTAATGTTTAGTGAGAGTTTTTTCATCTTTGCATCTACAGACATTTTTTCTGTAGTTTCCATTTCTTATAATATTTTTCTCTAGTTTTGATATTAGAGTAAGGATGGCCTGATAGAATGAATGAGGAAGCATCTCCTCTGCTTCTGTCTTCTGAAAGAGATTGTAAGATATTATAGAAAAGTGGTATAATATCTCCCTTAAATGTTTGCTAGAATACAATAGTGAACCCATATAAACAATTATCTTAAGATCAATTAAGAATAAGAAACATAATTTTTAGTTTACTTTCACTTAATTCCTTCTCTAATACTATTCTTTTCTTTATATAAATAAGGTTTGCTGATTTTTATTCTCTCTGAAGAATCTCTTTTAACAGTTATTTCAAAGGCAGGTCTACTGGTAAGACATACTCTAAATTTTTGCTTGTCTGAAAGTCTTTATTTCATTTCCACTTTTGTAAGATAATTTCAAAGGATTAAATATTTTACTCCACACTCTTTTTGTTTATGTGGTTTCTGAAGAGAAGCCCAGTGTTATTTTTATCTTTGTGCCTCTCTAAATATGGTGTTTTCTCTCTCTGGCCTCTTTCCAAATTTGTTCTTTGATTTCCTGTAGTTTGAAAGTTACTAGGTTTAGATACAAATTTTTGTCCTGATTTTTTTGCATGTGTTTGCGTTGCTTGATCTGTGATTTGTTGTAAGCCATTAATTTTGGAAAATTATCAGCCATTATTGCTTCAGATATTTCTTCTATTCCATTTTTTTTGTCCTCTTGGTATCCTCATTACATGTATGTTATGCATTTTTTAGTTGTCCCACAGTTTTGGATATTCTGTTCTTCCAATCTTTTTTTTGGCTTTTTAGTTTTAGAAGTTTCTATTTAGACATCCTCAAGCTCAGAGATCTTTTCTCATTTCCACTATGATTAAGTCTATTAATGGGCCCACCAAAAGCATTCTTCATTTCTGTTACAGTGTTTTTGATCTCTAGCACTTCTTTTTAATGCTTTCTTAGAATTTTTATCTCTCTGTCTACACTGCGCATCTGTTCTTACACGCAGTCTACTTTATCCATTAGAGCTTTCAGCATATAAAATATAGTTGTTTTATTTATTTATTTTAATTTATTTTTTGTTGACACATAATAGATGTACCTATTGTGGAGGTATAATTGATAATTAACACATTCATATAATTTATAAAAATTAAATCAGTGTAATTAAGATATCCATCACTTCATATATTTGTCTTTATGCTAAAACATTTGAATTTTTCTTCTCTAGGTATTTTGAAATATACAATAGGTTATTTTAAACTCTGGTTATTCTACTGATCTGTCAAAAGAAAATGTAGGAAAATAGTTCTAAGACAATGATTATGTAATTTTTTAAAAATATAACCTCAAAAGCACAGAAAACAAAAGCAAAAATAAACAAATGGGATTACACCAAGATAAAAGGATTCCACAAGGCAAAAAAAAAAAAAAGAAAAGCAATCAACAAAGTGAAGAGACACCCCACAGAATAAGAGAAAGTATTTCCAAACTATCCATCTGACAAAGGACTGATAATCAGAATATATAAGGAGCTCAAATAACTCAATAGCAAAAAAATACTCCACAAATTATGTGATTAAGAAATGGGCAAAATATCTGAATAGACATTTCTTAAAATAAAATATACAAATGGCCAGCAAGTATACAAAAAAACCTTCAACATCACTAATTATCAAAGAGATGCAAATCAAAATTATGAGATATAATCTCAATCCAGTTAAAATGGATTTTATCAAAAAGACAGGGAACAGTCAATGCTGGTCAGCCTGTGGAAAAAAGGAAAGCCTCACACAGTATAGGTGGGAATGTATATTAATACAGCCACTGTGAAAAATTGTATGGCAATTCTTCATAAAAACTAAAAATAGAACTACTATATGACCCAGCAATTCTACTACTGGGTAAATAACCAAAAGAACAGAAATAAATACTTCAAAAAGATATCTGTACTCTCATGTTTATTGTAGCATTATTCACAACAGCCAAAATATAGAATCAACTTGTGTCCACGAATACATGAATAAATAAAGAAAATGTGAGATACATACACAATGTAAAAAAATAATCAAATCCCATTACTTGTAGCAACATGGATGGAACTGAAAGTCATTATGTTAAATGAAATAAGCTAAGCACAGAAAGACAAATATCACGTGTTCTCACTCATATGTGGAAGTTGAAAAAGTGGATTCTTGAAGATACAGAGTAGATGGGTGGTTACCAGAGGCCAGAAAGTGTAATGGGGAGGAGAGGATGAAGAGAGGTTGATTTAATAGGTACATACATCTAGTTTGAAAAAATATATTGTGGTGGTGTACATTTACATACTAACATACTGGATAACCTAGAAGAAATTGATAGATTCCTTGAATGATACAACCAATATGCCAAAACTAAATCAAGAATGAATATCCTGAACAGAACAACAACAAATAAAGAGATTAAATCAGTAATCAAAACTTTCTAGCAAAGAAAATCTCAGGATCAGGGGGATTCACAAATGATTTATGTTAAACATTTACAGAAAAATTGAACAAGAAAATAAAATTGCAGGCTAATATATCTACAAGCATACATGCAAAAATTTACAACAAAACATTAGCAAACTATACTTGCCACACATCAAAAGAATCATACACTATGACCAAATGGGATTATCCCAGGGATGCAAGGATGGTTTAAAACACACAAGCCAATTAATATGATATGCCACATTAAGAAGATGAAAGATCAATTTACTTTATAATATTAGGATGCAGAAAAATCATTTGGTAAAATCCAACATACTTTCCTTGTAAAAACTCAATCCATTAGGAATAGCAGAAAGCCTGTATGTAAAAAGTCTACAACTAAAATTATACTCAATGGTGAAAAAATGAAAGCCTTTACTTTAAGATCTAGAATGATGCAAGGATAGGCACTCTCTCCACTCATATTCAATATAGTACTGGAATGGAATTCCTAGATGAAGCAATGAGACAAGAAAAAGAACTAAAGGGCATCCAACTGGGAAAGAAGAAATAAAGTAGCTTCTGTTTCAAATGGCATGATTGTATACATAGAAAACCGTAAAGGTTCGATAAAACTAGTAGAAGAAATGCTGAATTCAGTAAAGTTGCAGGACACAAAAACAACACTCAAAAATCAGTTATATTTTTATACATCCAAAATAGACTATTAGGAAAGGAGATTAGTTAAACAATCCCATTTACAACAGCATCAAAAAGAATAAAATACTTAGGTTTAAAACAAACCAAGGAGGTGAAAGACTTGTACACTGAAAACTATATAAAACATGAAAAAAGATTAAGGGAGATACAAAAAATTAAAAGATATTCCATGGATTGAAAAAATTAATATTGTTAAACTATCCCTAATACTCAGTTATCTACAGATTCAATGCAATTCTTATGAGAATCTCCATGTTATTTTTCAAAGAAATAGAAAATTAAAATTTATATAAAACTATAACAAAATTTAAATAATTAAAAGCCATATTTAAAAAGAAGAAAAAAGCTTTTCAAAATATAGTACAAAGGTAAGGTACAAAGGTATGGAACAGTATGCTACTGCCATAAAATACAGGCAAATAGAGCAATGGATAAAAATAGAGAGCTCAGAAATAGACTCATATATGCTGGCTCCCGCATACCACTGGAGGGTCACATTTTCATTAGAATTTAAGTATGCATTTTTGAAATTGCATGGTAAATTTGTGGGTAAGCATTTCAAGGTGTCAGATTTTCTTGATGCAAATATTGAGAGCCTCACTTTATGGCTTTTTTTTTTTTTTTCTTTTTGTGTGTGTCTGTGTTTTAGTCCAAGAAAGCAAACATTTGATATGTGAGATTGCCACTCTAGTTAAACAAAATTACACTAGGTTATGGTACAAAAGTAAGCTTGATAATCACTTTCTATGAAAACATATTTTAAAATAATAATTTAATTTTTCAAAATGATCCTAGGTGTGTAATTCCAAAAGCACATGCCATTGTTCACCAGGCTATCAGCCTCCAAACTGCCAAACACGTTCCAAAGGATTTTCCGTATTTCCTGAGGAAGGTATGGGCAAGTATCTGTCTGTTTAAATATCCATTTAATAAAATTCTCAAATTGCTTATCTTCACTAAAACTAAGTTCGATTTTGCCACTTATAAGGCAACTGATATTTGTAATGAAAAGATAATCAGAATTCTTTCAAGGAATGGAAACCAAACATGCCATCTTAATCTTTCTCTCTTTTTGTTAATTAATTAACTAATTAATTAGTTTTATTTCAATAGGTTTTTGGAGAAGAGGTAGATTTTGGTTAGACTGATATGTTCTTTAGTAGTTATTTCTGAGATTTAGGTGCAGCCATCACCCGGGCAGTGTACACTGTATCCAATTTTGTAGTCTTTAATATCTCACCACTCCCATCCTTCCTCTCAATATCCATTGTATCATTCTTATGCCTTTGTGTCCTCATAGCTTAGCTCCCACTATGAATGAAAGCATATGATGTTTGTTTTTCCATTCCAGAGTTACTTCACAGTATTTTACTGTCTCAATAATGGTCTCAAACTCCATCCAGTTTGCTGCGAATGCTATTATTTTGTTCCTTTCAATGGCTCAGTAGTATTCCACAGTGTATATATATCACACTTTCTTTATCCACTCAATGATTGATGAGCATTTGGGCTGGTTTCATATTTTTCAATTGCAAATTGTTCTGCTATAGACATATGTGCAAGTGTCTTTTATATAGTTACTTTTTTCCCTCTGGGTAGATACCAGTAGTGGTATTGCTGAATCAAATGGTAGATCTACTTTTGGTTCTTCAAGAAATTGCTATACTGTTTTCCACTGTGGTTGTACTAGTTGACATTTCCACCAGCAGTGTAAAAGCACTCCCTTTTAACCACATCCATGCCAACGTCTATTATTTTTTTGAATTTTTTTAAGTTACGGTCATTCTTGTAGGAGTATTACATTGTGGTTTTGATTTGCATTTCCCTGATTATTGATGATACTGAGCATTTTTTCATATGTTTTTTGGCCCTGCATATCTTCTTTTGAGAGTTACTTATTCATGTCCTTAGCCCACTTTTTGATGGAATTGTTTATTTTTCTTGCTGATATGTTTGAGTTCCTTATAGATTCTGGATATTTGTTCTTTGTCAGATACATAGTTTGTGAAGATTTTCTCCAATCTATGGGTTGTCTGTTTATTCTGCTGATTATTTATTTTGCTTTGCAGAAGATTTTTATTTTAATTATATTCCTTCTATTTATCTTTATTTTTGTTGCATTTGCTTTTGGGTTCTTGCTCATGAAT
This sequence comes from Callithrix jacchus, assembly GCF_049354715.1. Classification (NCBI taxonomy): domain Eukaryota; kingdom Metazoa; phylum Chordata; class Mammalia; order Primates; family Cebidae; genus Callithrix; species Callithrix jacchus. The sequence continues at coordinate 40,113,078 of NC_133514.1, forward strand.
TCTTTGCCTAAGGCAATGTCTAGAATAGTATTTTGATGTTATATTCTAGAATTTTTATGTTGTCAGGGCTCAGATTTAAGTATTTGATTCCTCTTTAGTTATTGTTTGTATAAGTTTCATTCTACATGTGTCTTGCCAGTTATCCCAGTACCATTTGTTGAATATGGTATCTTTCCCCCATTTTATGTTTTTGTTTGCTTTGTTGAAGATCAGTTGGCTATTTGTACTTGGCTTTATTTCTGGGTTCCCTATTCGATTCCATTGGTCTATGTGTCTATTTTTATACCAGTAGCATGCTGTTTTGGTTACTATAGCCTTATTATCTATAGCTGTACTATTTTGAATGTGCTCAATCTTGTCTTGCTCTCTTTTCTAACATTAAAATATCATAATTGAAGCTGAATATCTTTTAAAATTTCTCTTTACTGATATTATTGACTTCCTCTTTTAGAATATTTTCTTTTTTAAAAAAATTTATAATGAAAAGAGGTTTAATGAACTCACAGTTCTGCATTGCTGGAGAGGCCTCAGGAAACTTAAAATTATGACAGAAGGTGAGGAGAAGCAAAGACACATCTTACATGGTGGCAAGCAAGAGGGATTGTGCAAGCGCAGGAGAAACTACCAGTTATAAAAACATCAGATCTTGTGAGAATCCACTCACTATCATGAGAACAGAATGAGGAAACTGCCCCCATAATCCAGTCACTTCCCACCAGGTCTCTTCAGCAACACCTGGGGATTATAATTCAAGATGGATTTGAGTTGGGACATAATTTCTCCTTCTCAGCTCTATGACTGATCCTGTGACCTCAGCTCTAAACAAACAACATTTTCTCTGTGTTTAGTACTGTTACTGTGTTTCTGTTATAGAAGAAATGGAATAGAAGACCAGATTTTACTTTGAAGAAGTTTATCATTTAAATCAGAAAAATCTATCAATTTCTGCTTAGGAGATGACAGAAGCGATGCTTGTATATTATTCTTTTTTGTGCACCACAGCTTCCATTTCTGTCATTCATTCATGCATTGAGTTAGCAAATATTTATTGAAGTCTTAATATATTCCAGGTCCAGGTGCTGGTCTAGACACTGGGGATGTACAGTGAGCAAAATGAAGTTCTTCTTCTCATGGAATTCAGAGGATATGTTTAAGTCTATATATCCAGTGATAGCAAGGGACAGAATTAGGATTAGGAATAAATTCTTCTAATTTTTATGTCAGTGCCCTTTTAGCAATGCGCAATGGCCGCATTTATAAACATTTATCCCCAAGGCCAAAAGCCAACAATCTACCAAGGAAAAATTGGATATACAGAAATACATTGAATTCCTTTGATAATGCACCTTGTAATTTTTGGATGACCATGCAATTATGCAATCCCACATTGTATATCATTGAATTTTTTGTCCTTACTTACAGTGTTATAGTGAGATTTTGCTGTAGCTGCTGTGAGACTTGAATACTTTTGAACTTTCCAAAATTTGGTTTCCACATTTTTAGAATGAAAGGTTGTAGAGATAGCCCTAAGGATTATGGTTACAATTCTAGAATGATTTTTCCATGTTCCTTGAATAACAATACAAATTAAGAACATTTAATGAATTTGTTACAACTTGAAAGTAAAAGTACATAGTTTAGTTTTTTTATGTTGATTTTTTTTGTATTTTTATTTTTAGATTCAGTCATGGAAAGGGCATCTGAGAAGACTGAAAACACCTGGCTTCTAGGTTTTTCCATTGCTCTTCCTATTCTCATTGTGGCAACCATAGTAGTTTTGGCAAGGAAACAGCTGAAAAAGTGGTTCACCAATTCCAAGGAAGAGGAATTCTCAAGTAGCGAGTAAGTTGCATTTGTGTTCTGAAGTTAAACATTAGCACTATTTGAATCTAGTTATACATAAGACAATATCATGAGCAGCAACAATACTTTACATATCCTTGGGATTTTGAGTATTACATCAACATGTCATTTAATTTTATGAGGTAGTTGTGAATAACCCTCTTTTTAAGACACAAAGATTTGGAAGTGTAGTTTACATGGTGTGCCAAAGTCATTGGACTGTTAGTTGAGAGAGAGGAAGAACTCACATATATCTGTTATTTTCTTTTCAAAGGGAGATGATCTATGTTATCTACAAAAGAAACACCAGAAATATTTATTAAAAATGCATATTTCTGGTTTACCACAGACTATTTTAATTCACATTGCTGACTCATATAAGAAATAATTTAAAAAATATTATTTGCGTTAAATTTTCAGAAGGGAAATTTATAATTTAGATTATTACGTTTTTATTTTCAAGAAATAATTCAAACACTAAGAGAACGAGATGACAAGCATTCACTTATTCATCATGGGAAATAAACAGATATTAATATTTTTCTTGTTTCTCTTATAAAATAAAGCATTGTGTTTGCAGCTGCAGTTCCTTCTGGTATGATCCCCTTCCCTCCCTGTAGAGAAACTGAATGTTTGTGTATCTTACATGTTTTTAATACATGTGGCATTATCCATGTGCAATAACCTAGTATTGTTTTATATATAATTTTAAATAGCTATTCTGTCTTTGTAGATGCATTTCCTTTTCTAATTTTGAAATATACATATAACTTTCAGTTTTATTGAATTCTCTATATTTCTATTGTTTTTTATACCAAGTTTTGCTCTTTTTCCTCAATTCCATTCTTTTTACTTTTGCTCTGTTGTAACTCTAGATTTCTTGATTTTAATGCTTTATTAATTTTCAACCTTTCTTATTTTCTAAAAATAAGAAATACTTTAATAGCAAAAACCTTCTTCTTATATGTCATTTTCTTTACACTTTCCAGGTTTTAAACTATAGTCGACATTCAGTTAAAAAATTTTTTTAAGAAATCTAGTGTGGTTTCTTGTTTAAATAATAAATCAACTGTAGTCTTTAGTTGTGAATTATATAATTTATTTTCATCGTTTTAAAAATAATTTTATTAGCTTATTTTGAGAAACTTGTCTGTGTGATTTAGACTCTTAAATGTTGGAATGAAAAATGAAGTAAATTTTTATAAATGTGTAAGCTTGATATATCTGCTCTAACGATTTTAGGACAAACTTTTAAATTGTGTTGTTTCAAATCATTTTTATACATACCATTATTTCCCCCTGTTTGTTTGATACTTTATTTTCTGTGAGAGGCAAAGTAAAATTTTCAGTGTGTTGGAGCTTTCCCTCTGATTGTTGAAATTTCCACTTTATGTGTTTTGATGCTTTATATGTTTTAGTTATATTTTCTTGGTGTATTTTCTTTTAATCATTACGAATTGTATCTTTTTTTGGGAGGAAGGCAGGAAGGGAGGGAAGGAGGAAGGGAGGGAAGAAGGAAGGGATGAAGGAAGGAAGGAAGGGAGGAAGGGGGAGGGAGGGAGGGAGGGAGGGAAGGGAAGGAAGGAAATCAAGCAAAGAGAGAGACATTGCTGATCTGGATCTAGAGGTTTACAAGTTGATTTCTTTTTTTTTTTTCTTTTTCTTTTGAGAGAAGGAAAGAAAAAAAATGAGTAAAGGAGAGGAAGAAAGAGGAAGAGAAAGAGGGAGGGTGAACAGAAATATTGCTTTATTCTGAAAAAAATGGGTATTAATAATGGCCAATAAATGTTTCATTTAAACCTATGAGTAGGTGTGATGTGGTATTGTATCTTAAATACAATTTTCACTGTTTTAGATTGCTATATCAACTTTCTCTTTAAAAATGACATTTGCCTGGTACATCTTTTTGCAATCTTTTCTCAATCTGTCTTTGCATTTAGCTGGTGTTTTATACATAACCTTTATATGAAATGCACTAGTGGAGTTTGTTATGCTCATATGCTTAACCCATGATGACATATCTTAGGCTGAAATTTGCCATCATACTTTTTTCCTATTTACCATGCTTTTTTCTTTTTCTTTTTCTATAATCTATTTTCTTGGTTCCATTTTTCTTTCTTTTTTTTTTTTTTTTTGAGATGTTGTTTCCCTCTTGTAGCCCAGCCTGGAGTGCAGAGGTGCAATCTGGCTCACTGCAACCTCAGCTCCCTGGGTTAAAGCAATTCTGCTGCCTCAGCCTCCTGAGTAGCTGGTACTACAGGTGTGTGCATCACCATGCCTGGCTAATTTTTTGTATTTTCAGTAGAGATGGGCATTCACCTTATTGGCCAGGCTGGTCTTGAATGGTTTCATTTCTCTGTTGTCTTTCTTTCTTTAACTATTTGGACATTTTTATATTCTGTTTTTGTTTTAGTCATTTTCTTTAAATTTTAGATTTTGTAGTTAATGTTATATAATGTCTAAATTTAATCATTACATATAGTCTTCTTTGAAATAACCCAAGGATCTTAGCCATTTAACTACTTCCATTTTCAGTCTGTCATTTGACTTTCTAATTTCTCCCAAATTTGCCAGTGTTATTTTTGTTATTATCATCTTTATATTTAGTCAGTGAATACTTGGATTTTCCAGTGTATTTCCCAATCTTACTTACCATTCCTTTTCTAAAAATCCTTATTTTTTTTTGGAAATAATTTAAGGACAAAAATTCTCAAAAATTGCATAGGATTCTCATGTACCTTTGCCTAACTTTTTCCAAAGATAACATCTTACATGAAAACTGCATTTCCATAGCCAGTATAATGGTATTGGTATAATATTTTTAATACAGCTAAAGATCTTATTCAGATTTGCCAGTGTTTGTATGCATTCATTTATATGTGTGTATAGTATTACCCCATTTTATCATGTGATTTGTTTACCCACACCAAATTATAATTTTTTTTGGAATCCTGCTTTTATATTCTAGGTTCGATTATTTTTTTTTTCTCTGAGATTTATTGTGGTATGATTGACAAACATTGATGATTTGCCTGATATATGTATATACTGTGCAGTGAATATCACAATTACTATAATTAACACATTCATCACCTTATTTATTAACCTCTTTTTTATGTGTATAGTGAGAACACATAAGATCTACTCTCTTAGCAAAATGACAAGTTTTTTACATATAAGGACATGTCATCTGAAAACAGACAACTTCTTTCTTTGCAATTTGGCTGTCCTTTATTTCATATTTCTTGCCTAATTCCTGTGGCTAGGCCTTCTAGTACTATATTGAATAGAAGTGGTGAAAGGGGCTTCTGTTTTATTCTTGATCTTAGACCAAAACTTTTAATGATAGCTTTTCACTGTTAAGTTTAATGTAGCTGTGTGCTTGTAATATATGGCCTCTTATTATGTTGAGGTATATTTCTTCTAAAATGAGATGGTAAGAGTTTTAATTAAATAAGTTGAATTTTGTTTCCTGTGTCTCTTGAGTGTATTTTCAGCTGTCCTTGCATCACAAATATAAATCTCACTTGATCATGGTATGTGATCCTTATAATGTTCTGTTAAATTCAGTTCACTAGTATTTTATTGAGGATTTTTATGTCTATGTTAATCAAGGATGTTGGCCTATTATTTTCTTTTTTTGTAATGTCTTTGTCTAACTTTTGTATTAGAGTAATTCTGGCCTTATAACATGTGTTTGAAAGTGTTCCCTACTCTTCAATTTTTTGGAGGAATCTAAGAAGGATTAGTATTAATTATATTATAAAAGTTTGGTAGAATTAACCAGTGAAACCATCTGTTTCTGTTTTTTTTTTTCTTTGTTGGGAAACTTTTTTTGAATTGCAAGTTTTATTTATTCATATAGTTTTAAATTTGCCAAATAATAATTATACATATCCATTGGGCACATAGTGATGTTTCAGTACATGTAATGTATAATGATCAGATCAGGGTAATTAGCATATATATCACCTCAAATATTTATTATTTCTTTGTTTTTTGTGGAGTCAATATCCTCCTTCTAGCTACTTGAAACTATATACTATTGTTAACTATAGTCATCCTACAGTGCTATAGAAAATTAGAACTTTTTTCTCATAACTCACTGTAATTTTGTAGATTTTAACAAATCTCTCCTTATTCCTCCCTTCCCCCGAACTTTTCCAGCCTCTAGTATCTTCTGTTCTACATTTTCCTTCTGAGGTGAACTTTTATTAGCTTCCACATATGAGTGAGAACATGCAGTCTTTAACTGTTTGTTCCTGATTTATTTCACTTAACCATGTCCTTCAATTCCATCTGCATTGTGGTGAATGACAGAATTTTATTCTTTTTATGGCTAAATGATATTCCATTGTATATCTATACCACATTTTCTTTATCTATTTGTTGTTGCAAACCTAGGTTGATTCTGTATCTTAACCATTTTAAGTAGTGCTTGCAGTCGATGTGGCAGTGAAGATGTCTCTAAAATACAATGATTCTCTTTCCTTTGGATAAATAACCAGTGGTGGAATTCTGGATCGTATGGTAGTTCTATTTGTTGTTTTTTTGAGGAACTGCCCTGCTGTTCTCCATAGTGGCTAGACAAGTTTATATTCCCATCAACAGCATCCTTTTCTCTGCATTCCTGCCAGTATTTGTCTTTTTGATAAAAGCCATACTAACTGGGGTAAGATAATACCCCATTGTGATTTTGATTTGCATTTCTATGATTATTAGTGATGTTGAACATTTTTTCTCATATTTTTTGGTCATTTATATGTCTTCTTTTGAGAAATGTCTGTTCAGATTACCTGCCCATTTTTAAATCTGATTGTTTGCTCTTCAAGGAAAATTACAAACCACTGCTCGATAAAATAAGAGAGGACACAAACAGATGGAGAAACATTCCATGTTCATGGTTAGGAAGAATCAATATCATGAAAATGGCCATACTGCCCAAAGTAATTTACAGAATAAATGCTATCCTCATCAAGCTACCATTGAATTTCTTCACAGAACTGGAAAAAAACCCCATGAACTTCATATGGAACCAAAAGAGAGCCTGTATAGCCAAGTCAATTTTAAGCAAGAAGAACATAGCGGGAGGCATCACACTACCGGACTTCAAACTATACTACAAGGCTACAGTAATCAAAGCAGCATGGTACTGGTACCAAAACAGAGCTATAGACCAATGGAACAGAACAGAGGCATCGGAGGCAACACAACATATCTACAACCGTACAATCTTTGATAAACCTGACAAAAACAAGCAATGGGGAAAGGATTCCCTGTTTAATAAATGGTGTTGGGAAAACTGGCTAGCCATGTGCAGAAAGCAGAAACCGGAACCCTTCCTGACACCTTACACTAAAATTAACTCCAGATGGATTAAAGACTTAAACATAAGACCCGGCACCATAAAAACCCTAGAAGAAAATCTAGGCAAAACCATTCAGGACATAGGAGTAGGCAAGGACTTCATGAACAAAACACCAAAAGCATTGGCAACAAAAGCCAAAATAGACAAATGGGACCTAATGAAACTCCACAGCTTCTGCACGGCAAAAGAAACAGTCACTAGAGTGAATCAGCAACCAACAGAATGGGAAACAAATTTTGCAGTTTACCCATCTGACAAAGGGCTGATATCCAGAATTTACAAAGAACTCAAACAGATTTACAAGAAAAAAACAAGCCCATTCAAAAATGGGCAAATGATATGAACAGGCACTTTACAAAAGAAGACATACATGAGGCCAACAAACATATGAAAAAATGCTCATCATCACTGGTCATTAGAGAAATGCAAATCAAAACTACATTGAGACACCATTAAATTATCTTAGAATGGCGATCATTAAAAAAACTGGAGACAACAGATGCTGGAGAGGATGTGGAGAAATAGGAACACTTTTACACTGCTGGTGGGAGTGTAAATTAGTTCAACCATTGTGGAAGACAGTGTGGCAATTCCTCAAGGCCTTAGAAATAGAAATTCCATTTGACCCAGCAATCCCATTACTGGGTATATACCCAAAGGACTATAAATTGTTCTACTATAAGGACACATGCACACGAATGTTCATTGCAGCACTGTTTACAGTAGCAAAGACCTGGAACCAACCCAAATGCCCATCGATGATAGACTGGACTGGGAAAATGTGGCACATATACACCATGGAATATTATGCAGCAATCAAAAATGATGAGTTCGTGTCCTGTGTAGGGACATGGATGAATCTGGAGAATATCATTCTCAGCAAACTGACACGAGAACAGAAAATGAAATACCACATATTCTCACTCATAGGCGGGTGATGAACAATGAGAATACATGGACACAGGGAAGGGAGTACTACACGCTGGGGTCTATTGGGGGGAATAGGGTAGGGACAGCAGCGGGGGAGCTGGGGAGGGATAGCTTGGGGGAAAATGCCAGATGTGGGTGAAGGGGAGGAAGGCAGCAAAACACACTGCCATGTGTGTACCTATGCAACAATCTTGCATGTTCTGCACATGTACCCCAAAACCTAAAATGCAATAAAAAAATTAATAAATAAAATAAAATAAAAATAATAATCACAATAAAAAATCTGATTGTCTGCTTTATTTCCTTTTGAGTTATTTGAAATCATTGTATATTTTTGGTATTAATCCAGTAGTTTTCAAATATTTTCTCATATTCTGTAGGTTGTCTTTTTACTATGTTGATTGTTTCTTTTGCTGTGTAGAAAGTTTTTAATTTGATATAATCCCATTTGTTTGTTTTTGCTTTTGTCACCTGTGCTTTTGAAGTCTTATTTATAAAATATTTTCCCAGATCAATGTCCTGATCATTTCCCCTATGTTTTCTTCTATGAGTTTTATTATTTTGGATTTTATCTTTAGGCCTTTGATCCAGTATGAGTTGTTGTTATTTTGGTATAGATTGAGAGGTAGGGGTCCAGTTTCATTCCTATGCATATGGATATCCAGTTTTCCCAGTGCCATTATGAATATGAATATGAATATGAATATGAATAATGAGAGACTGCCCTTTCTTCAGTGAATATTCTTGGCACCTTTTTCAAAATTCAATTGGATTTAGATATGTGGATTAATTTCTGGTTACTCTATTCTATTCTGTTAGTCTAAGTGTCTGTTTTTATGCTGGTTCCATGCTGTTTTGGTTTCTCAGCTTTGTAGTATATTTTGAGTCTGGTAGTACAATTTTTCCAGCTTTACTATTTTTTCTCAGGATTCCTCTGGTTATTCAGGGCCTTTTGTAGTTGGGAGATTTTTGATTACTCATGCAGTCTTCTATTTGCTATTTGATATGTTCAGAGGCTCCCCTCCCTTCTTTCCTCCCCTCCCCTCCCTTCTTCCCTCTCCTGCCCTTCCCTTCCCTCCCCTTCCCTCCCCTCCCTTCCCCTCTCCTTTCTTTTCTTCTCTTGTCTTGCTCTCTCACCCACACTGGAGTGCAGTGGTGCATTTTCGGCTCACTGCAACCTCCACCTCCCAGGTTCAAGTGATTCTTGGGCCTCAGCCTCCAGAGTAGCTGGGACAACAGGTGTGCACCACCACATCAGGATAATTTTTAAAATTTTTAAAATTTTTAATAGAGACAGGGTTTCACCATGTTGGCCAGGTTGGTCTCAAACTCCTGGCCTCAAGTGATCTGCCCACCTTGGCTTTTCAAAGTGCTGGGATAACAGGTGTGAGCCACAGGCTTGGCTGAGATGCTCTGTTTATGATTCAGTCTTGATATGTTATATCTTTCTTGGCATTTATCAATTTTTTCTATTTATTCAGCTTGCATATAATTTCTGTAGGTTCCATTTCATTCTGGAGGAAGTACATTTTCTAGTAGATATTACAGTAATGTTCTAAGTGTAATAATCTGTTTGATGTTTATTACTGAAATTGTTTTGTTTTATGTTCAGTATTTAATTATAGGTTATATGGGTATGGAATTTTAGGTGGACAACATTATCCCTTTAAGGATATGCTTTTAAATTTTCGGATGTATTATTTATGGGCTATCTGCTATCAGCCTAATTAATTCATTTTTATCTTTATACTTAAACTTTATTTTTTCTGTAAGTTATGAAAATTTTCAGCCATTATCTCTGCAATGATTGACTTCCCCATTCTGCCTTTTTCTCCCTCTGAACTTGCTGTCTTTTAGTGTCCCCATTTTAGCCTCCTTGGTTGTGGTGGTGGTTGTTCTCTATTTCCTCCTTTTTCTGCATCTTCTTTTCTTCCTTTTCATTTTTTTTCCTTTTGCATTTAGAATATGGCTTTTGAAAATTGAGGTATAATTTACATATTATGAAATTCATTATTTTTTAGTGTCTGCAGTATTATGAGTTTAGCAAATGTACACACATACCACTAGCTCAATAAAATATAGAGCAGTTCTGTTATGCCAAATATTTCATCTCACACCTTTCCAGCTCTGAAGACTGGTGGATCTGTCTCCTGTGGCTACAGTTTTGCTTATCTGAACTTTGTATAAATGGATTAATACATTATGCAGTCTTTACAGTCTGGCTTCTATCCCATAGCTTATATATTTGAAATTTGTTCATGTTATTATGTGTATCAATAGTTTTCTCTTTTTTAAATATATTGTTTTATTGATATGCAATAATTTGAACATATTTTCAGTGTATAATTTGATGTTTTGATCATTTGAAAAGTAACACCCATAAAACCATCGACATGATCAAGATGATAAAGGTATCCGTAACCCTCAAGAAATTTCTTATTTTCCTTTGTATGTAATTCCTCTCCTTGGTCTTTCCCTTTAATCCCCTGTCTATCCCCAGATTACCACTTTTTTTTTTTTCAAATTTTAATTTAGGTTCAGGGGATACATGTGCAGGTTTTTTACATGGTTAAATTGTGTGTCACTGGGGTTTGGTGTATAAATGATTTTGTACCCCAGGTAGTATGCATAGCACTTGTAACTGATAGGTATAAGATTTCAATTTCTTCATAGTTCAATCATGGTAGGTTGTATGTTTCTAAATATTCATCTATTTCTTCTAGGTTTTCTAGTTTGTGCATATAGAGGTGTTTGTAATAGTTTCTCAAGATTTTAAAAAATTTCTGGGGGGTCAGTGGTAATGTCACTTTTGTTAATTCTTAGTGTGTTGATTTAGACATCTCTTTTTAAAATAAATCTAGCTAGTGGTCTATCAATCTTATTTATTCTTTAAAAAAATTTCAGTTTTTTTAACCTTTCTCTGGATTTTTGTCTCTCAATTTCATTCAGTTCAGTTTGGATTTTGCTATTTATTTTCCACTGCTAGCTTTGGGGTTGGTTTGCTCTTGTTTGTCTAGGTCTTCTAGATGAGATGTTAGGCTGTTAACCTTAGATTTTCTAATTTTTTGATATATGCATTTAGCACTATAAACTTTCCTCTTAACACTACTTTAGCTGTGTCCCAGAGCTTCTGTTATATGTTTGTTTATATTAGTTTCAAAGCATTTTTTATTTCTGCCTTAATTTCATTGTTTAAACAAAAAGTCATTCAGGAGTATGTTGTTTGATTTCCATGTGATTGTATGGTTTTTAAATTTCTTTATTGATTTCTGTTTTTATTGTACTGTGTTCTGAGAGTGTGATTGGTATGATTTATGTTTTTAAGAATTTTTTGAGAAGTGCCTTATGACTGAGCATGTGGTCATTCTTTGAGCCTGTGCCATGTGCGGATGTAAAGAGTTTATATTGTGGTGTTGCTGGGTAGAATATTTTGCAGATGTCTGTTAGGTCTATTTGGTCAGGTATCACATTTAGGTCCCAAATACCCTTGTTAATTTTCGGCTTCGATGATCTGCATACGATTTTCAGTGGGGCGTTGAAGTCTCCCACTATTTTGTGTGGTCCTCTAGGAACTTTTTTTTTATGAATCTGGGTGCTACAGTGTTGGGCCCATATATATTTAGGATCATTAAGTCTTCTTGTTGAACTGAACCATTTATCATTATGTAATGCACTTCTTTGTCCTTTTTTTATTATTTTTGGTTTAAAGGTTGTTTCATCTTAAATAAGAATAGCAACCTCTGCTCTTTTTTGTACTTTGTTTTTTTGATAAATCTTTCTCCTTTCTTTTACTTTGAGCCTATGGGTGTCATTGCAGGTGAGATGGATCTTTTGAAGACAGCATGTAGTTGGATCTTGCTCCTTTAAACACTTTGCCACTCTATGACTTTTAAGTGGGGGTTTTATCCCATTTACATTCAAGGTTAATATTGTTATGTGCAGGTTTGATCTTGTCATCATGTTGTTAGCTGGTTGTTACATAGACTTGATTATATATTTGCTTTATAGTATCAGGGGCTATGCATGTAAGTGTGATTTTGTGGTGACAGGTAATAGTCTTCCCTTTCCACATTTAGCACTCCCTTAAGGACCTGTTATAAGGAAGCTATGGTGGTAACAAATTCCCTTAGCATTGGCTTGTTTGAAAAATATTTAATTTTCCTTTGGTTATGAAGCTGAGTATAAATTTTTTGGCTGAAATTTCTTTTCTTTAAGGATGCTGAATATAGGTCCCCAATCCCTTCCAAGTTCGAAGGTTTGTGCCGAAAATACTGCTGTTAGCCTGTTGGGGTTCCCTTTGTAGGTGACCTGCCCCTTCTCCCAAGCTGCCTTTAAAATTTATGCTTTCATATTGCCTTTGGAGAATCTGATGACTCTGTGTCTTGGGGATGTTTTCATCTTGTGTGGTAGCTCACAGGGGTTCCCTGAATATCCTGAATTTGCATGTCAACATCTCTAGTGAGACTGGAAAAATTTTTGTGGAAATATCCTCCAATATGTTTTCCAGTTTACTTGCTTTCTCTCCGTCTCTTTCAGGAATGCCAATGAGTCACAGGTTTGGTCTCTACGTAATCACACATTGCTCTGATATTTTGTTCATTTAAAAATTAATTTTTCTTTTTATTGGCCTGCCTGTGTTGTTTCAAAGAAATGGTCATCTAGCTCTGAGATTCTTTCCTCAGTATGGTCTATTCTGTTATTAGTGCTTTCAATTGCTTTATAAAATTCTTGCAGTGAATTTTTCGTTTCCAGAAGTTCAGTTTATTTTTCTCTTAAAATGGCTGTGTCACCTTTTAACTCTTGGACCATTTTGCTGTGCTCCTTGGATTGAGTTTCCACCTTCTGTATGTTGATGAGCTTCCTTGCCATCCAGATTTAGCATTATATGTCTGTCAGTATAGACATTCCAGTCTGGTTAAGAAGAATAGCTGGAGATCTACTGTGGTTGTTTGGTGGTAAGAAGACAATGTGTCTTTTTGAGTTGTCAGAGTTTTTGCACTGGTTCTTTCTCATTTGTGTGGGCTGATGTTCTCTTAATCTTTAAAATTATTGTCTTTTGTGTGGAGTTTTCTGATGCTTTAAGGGTTCTACAGTGGTATAAGTTATGTTTAGGCAATTGGCTTCATTTCTGTATGCTTTCAGTGGGCCAAGGCTCAAATTGGCATTCCTGGGCTATGTGCTCTATCGCTGGGGGCTTGGGACCAGGCCTGTCTTTGTTCTCTGTCCCCTTAAGGTTAAACCCCTGCTGCACTGGAGAGGCCAAAGTGTTTCCAGACTGCTGGCAACCTTCCAATGAACTGCCCAAGACTGGGTAATTTATAAAGGAAAGAGGCTTAATTGACTCACAATTTAGCATGGCTGGTAAGGCCTCAGGAAACTTACAATCATGGCAGAAGGCAGAGGGAAAACAAGGCACCTTCTGCATAAGACAGCAGGAGGGAGAAGTGCGAAGCAGAGTGGGAAGAATCTCTTATAAAACTGTCAGATCTCATGAAAACTCACTATTACAAGAACATCATCGGGGAACCACACCCATGAATCAATTATTTCCCCCTGGTCTTGATGCATGGCGATTATGGGAATTACAATTTAAGATGAGATTTGGATGAGGACATGAAGCCTAACCATACCGGTTGTTTAATTTTTCCTTTCTTAAAGAAAAAATATTTTTAAAATTTTGCCATGCATAGTGTTCGCATTTGTGGGACTGTGAACTGGGGTCCTGAAACTGCACTTTTTGGATGCTTGGGAGTCCTGCTTCTCTTCTTGATTCATTTTCTCTCTATTTATGCATATTTCCCTCTTGCATTCCAAATGGCCCTGGTCAGAAATTTTATTATTCCTGTTTCATGGGTGAGATGGCCCCTTCTGGCTTTTGTTCTAGTTAAAGAGTTCACCTACAGTATCTCTGTATCCAAAGTCCTGGGGCATCAGCTCCTTCTAAGGCAGTGCTATTCAATCTCTGGCCTCAGGGGTAGTCTTTTCCTTAATAATGAATATAAAACCAAAAGTTGGATTATGAAGGTCAGAATCAGACATTCAAGGTCAAATCTATATTCTTTGTTTAGAAGGGATCAGAAAAAGCAAATCTGAGTGTTTTGATACTGTCCTCACTGCAGGATTTGAAATGTGCCCTTCTTATGGATGAGGTATATGGGTAAATAAAACTGTTATTTATTTGCATCTCTGTTCATTGACCTTTGGACAGTATTTTATTTATTAATAATTAGTCTTATAAAAGAGATAATACTGATTATAAAATGGGATTATTTTCATTCATGAAGTTGGCAAGTTTTCTTAGTACTAATATGAGACATTTTTAATTTTTTTTAGATCTAAATCAGAAGGCAGCACTCAGACATATGCCAGCCAGTAAGTAGGTTAGAAGCTGTTTTTAAGATACATTTTGAAAATCAAAAACTTATTAATAATTCACAATTTATTTCTAAACATTTTTTGAACAACATCACTTGGTAAAGCAATGCACTGAAATCCAGACTGCTAACATACAGTCTAATTTAGTTTCTAATAAATTAGTCCTTTCTTCATTTAATAAATGTTTACTGGAAGTCTCTTCTAAGGAAACAAGGAAAAAAATAGCTGATTCTAAAATGAGATAGGACATGTGTAGGAAAAAGAATATATAGTGCTTAGAAGTTACCCAGCTTGTGTTACAGAGCCATGTGCTGCATAACAATGTTTCGGTAAATGACAAACCACATGTATGATAACAGTTCCATAAGATTATACTGAAGCTGAAAAATTCCTGTAGCCTAATGATGTTGTAATCAACACATCAGAGACGATGCATTACTTGTTTGTGATGATGTTGGTGTAAGCACATACCTATTGTGCAAAGCAAAATACACAGAATTCTCATGATACAATCAATGCTACTTAACCTTACCAAAAAAAAAAAAAAAAAAAAGCCACAAGAGGTGGTAATGCCAACAGCCAAAGCAATCTAAAGAAATACAGAACAACTTCAAAAAAATGCCCAGGATTTGCACGGAGATTAAAAAAAATAGAATCCATTAAACAAGAAATAAAGGAGCTGAAACAGACTTGCTTATTTTTAAATTGTTTAGAGAAATCACTCAGAATACAAGATAAACAGAATAGTAACATATAAAAGACCAGTTAAGAAACAAAGGAATTCAGAGACAGAACATTTAGAGTTGGGAAGAGTCAATATTTGAAGAAATAAGGCCTTGGACTTTTTTTTTTTGAGACGGAGTTTCTCTCTTGTTACCCAGGCTGGAGTGCAATGGCGCGTTCTCTGCTCACCGCAACCTCCGCCTCCTGGGTTCAGGCAGTTCTCCTGCCTCAGCCTCCTGAGTAGCTGGGATTACAGGCATGCACCACCGTGCCCAGCTAATTTTTTGTATTTTTAGTAGAGACAGGGTTTCACCATGTTAACCAGGAGACCGGGCGCGGTAGTTTACACCTGTAATCCCAGCACTTTGGGAGGCCGAGGCGGGTGGATCACGAGGTCAAGAGATTGAGGCCTTGGACTTTTACAAAATTGAAGATGGGTAGTTAAGTGTCTTGACACTGACAGAGAATATTAAGTCCAGTTCACAGATTTATAAAATAGTGAGAACTAAAGTTATGGTTAAAAAGCATGAATAGGGGCTGTGTGTGGTGGCTCATGCCTGTAATCCCAGCACTTTGAGAGGCTGAGGTATGAGGAATGCCTGAAAAATTAAAAATTAAGACATTAGCCAGGCATGGGGCCATGAGCCTGTAGTTCCAGCTACTTGGGAGGCTGAAGTGGGAGGACTGCTTGAGCTCAGGAGTTCATGACTGCAGTGAGCCATGATCACCAGTGAGCTCCAGAAAAAAAAAAAAAAGAAAGAAAGGAAGGAAGAAAAAGAAATATGAGAAACATAAGTAGGATGAATAGGGACAAAATGCTATTTATTGATGATTAAAAGAACAGAACAATTAGGTCAATGTAATTAGCTCTCACCATCCCATAATTATTACAGAAATTTATATATCTAGATTCATGGCTTCTGTCACAATCTATAAAATTCCATGCATTTGTTTGTTTATCCAAGCAGTACACTAATTCAGTCATGAGTCCCTTAATACAAGGATATGCTGTGAGAACTGCACTGTTAGATGATTGTGTTATGTGAACATCACAGAGTGTACTTACACAAACCTAGACCATATAGCCTACTACACACCTAGGTTATATCCTATAACTTTATGTATGTAAGCCTGACAGCATGTTACAGTACAAAATACTGTAGGTAACTGTAACTGAATAAGTATTTATGTATCAAAACATAGAAAAGGTACTGTAAAGATATAATATGAAAGATTAAAAATGGTATGCCTATATAGGGCATTTATAATGAATGGAGCTTGCAGGAATGGAAGTTGCTCCAGGTGAGAGGGTGAGTGAGTGAGTGAGTGAGTGGTGAGTGAATGCGCAGGCCTAGGACGTTACTGAGTCCTACTATAAACTATAGACATGGTAGACTTAGGCTACACTAAATTTATTTAAAAATTTATTTCTTCAATAATTAACCTTATCTTTTACTATAACTTTTCAAATTTATAAACTTTCAATTGTATAAAACTTTTTGACTCTTGTAATAACACTTAGCTCAAAACACACATTGTACAAATTTCTTTCTTTATACCTTTATTGGCTTTTTTTGTATAAATTTTTTTCTTTTTAAACTTTTTTGTTAAAAACTAAGACACAAACACATTAGCGTTGGCCTAGACAGGGTCAATATAAGCAATATCACTGTCTTCCATCTCCATATCTTGTCCTTTTGGGAGGTCGTCAGGAGCAATGACATATCTGGAACTGTCATTAGTTAGGATGACAATCCTGCCTTCTGGATACATCTTGAAGGACCTGCTAGAGGTTGTTTTACAGTTAACTTTTCTTTTTAAATAAGCAAGGGAGTATACTATAAATTAATAATAAAAAGGACAGTATAGGGGCAGTGTCTCACTCTTGTAATCCCAGCACGTTGAGAGGCCGAGGTGGGCAGATCACCTGAGGTCAGGAGTTCAAAACTAGCCTGGCCATATGGTGAAACCTTGTCTCCACTAAAAAAAAAAAAAATTAGCCAGGCATGGTGGCACATGCCTGTAATCCCAGCTACTCAGGAAGCTGAGGCAGGAGAATTGCTTAAGCCTGGGTGGCAGAGGTTGTAGTGAGCCGAGTTTGAGCCACTGCACTCCACCCTGGGCAACGGAGTGAGACTCTGTCTCAAGAAACAAACAAACAAACAAATAGTAAACACATAAACCAAGACAAGTATTTATTATCATTATCATATATTATGTACTGTACATAATCATGTGTGATGTACTTTCACATGACTGGTAGCACTGTAGGTTTAGATACTTCTGAAGTAATTCAGCCTTAGCTCCTGTTTACCCGGGAGCTCTCAGTTTCATCACTTTGACTGGCAAGAGAGGTCTTTCCTTGCTGTGAGCCTCAATTGTGTATCAAATGTTTGTGCATGTGTGTGTTTTTTATTTGGCACTCCTCTATGTGAGGAATGGAAAGGAAAAATTGTTTTACCAGCTCACTCTGCTAGCTTACCTAGGGAGCAGTCTAGCTTTTAATTTACAAAATGATGTCTTTTCTTTAACAATGAACAGAAAACAAAAAGTTGGGGTGTGAAGGTCAGAATCAGACATTCAAAATCAAATCTGTCTTCTATGTTTAGATATAGCTAATCTGTCTTTTTTTTCTGAACAAATTTATATTCTATGTTCAGAAAAAGCAAATCTGTGTTTTTTGGATACTCTCCTCATTGCAGAATTTGAAAAGAGCACTTTTTATGGATGAAGCGTATGGTAAATAAAAATGTTATTTATTTGTATCTATGTTCAGTGACTTTGGACATCATTTTATTTATTAGTAATTAGTCTTTTTTTTTTGAGGCAGAGTCTCACTCTCACTCAGGCTGGAGTGCAGTGGCGTGATTTCGGCACCTCCACTCACTACAACCTCTGCCTTCTGGGTTCAAGCCATTCTCCTGACTCAGCCTACTGAGTAGCTGGGACTACAGGCATGCACTACCACACTCAGCTAATTTTTGTATTTTTGGTAGAGACAGGGTTTCACCATGTTGGCCAGGCTGATCTCGAACTCCTGACGTTGTGATCTGCCTGCCTCAGCCTCCCAAAGTGCTGGGATTACAGGTGTGAACCACTGCACCAGGTCAGTAATGAGTATTTTAAAGAGCTAATACTAATTATTAAATGGCCTCATTATCATTCGTGAAGTTTGCAAGTTTTCTTAGTACTAACTTGAGACATGATTTTCAATTCTTTTTTAGATCCAACTCAGAAGGCAGCACTCAGACATATGCCAGCCAGTAAGTAGTTTAGAAGGTGTTTTTAAGATACATGTTGAAAAATGAGAATTTATTGATAATTCGCAATTTATTTCTAAATATTTTTGAACAGTGTCAATTGGTAAAGCAATGCACTAAAATCCAGACTGCTAATCTGGATTTTAATTTGGTTTCTAATACATTTGTCCTTTCTTCATTTAATAAATGTTTACTGGAAGTCTTTTCTGAGGAAACAAGGAATAAAATAGCTCATTCTAAAATGAGATAAGACATGCATAATTAGTAAAGGAAAAGAATGAATAGTGCCTAGAAATTACCCAGCTTGTCTTATACAGCCATGTGCTTCATAACAATGTTTTGGTAAACAAGAAACCACACGTATGATGGCGGTTCCATAGTTTATATTGAAGCTGAAAGGTTCCTATAGCTTAGTGATGTTGTAGCCATCACAACATCAGAGAGCAATGCATTACTCAGTTGTTTGTGGTGATGCTGGTATGAACAAACCTACTGTGCTTTGCAGAAGCCTCCTTGTGGAGGTCATGTTTTACCCTCCTGTGTGATACATTTTTGTAATAACTGTTACACTGGAATGCATAGGAAGCATGAATTGGTGTCCTTATCCTATACATGTAAAGAATTAATGCTCCTGTTTCTCTGTGTGATGATTTTTCCATTCAAATTCCTAAGCCAATTTAAGTGGTCAGGGTTCCCGTGCCTCCTGGTGTTCCTTTTTCATCTCTTCTTCTGAGGCAATTTCCCTGATCCATCTCTATGTCTGGTGGCTACAGCTTTAACTATCCCCATTTCATGGGTGGTTATGGCCTTTCAGGGCTTCCAGGTTTAGAGAACGAGGTCAGCTCTAACTTTCCAGAAGGTCTCAACGCTTGATAAGTCAATGTAGCTATGCAACTGACTTATGAACCCCCAAAGTCATTCAGATTTAGTTTGTATTTACCTTTTGCATTTCCAACTCTCTGTCTCCTTTTAACTATCACTAGAAATGACCCTTTCTTTTGAAAAATTTTAGTAAATAATAGTGTTGTCTTGCACTATTTCTCTATGTGTGGGATAAGGGGGAAATGACCACACCTCCCCATCAGCTCAGTCTTCCTGTCATTAGTGTGGATTTGAATCACAACCTGCAGCAATTTATTTAACAATGGATAGACTCTGAAGGCCAGAATCAGGCATTTAAAATAAAGTATATATTCTGTGCTAGAAAGCGAAAAGGAAAAAGATCTGTTTTCTTGTTCCTCTGCTTAGCTGAAGATTTGACATTTAAGCGTTTTATGAACATTGTATATGAATAAATAAAAACTTCACTTTGTTTACATATGCTAATTTAGCAGTCTTTTGACGTTACTCATCAGTGGTAATTCTTGGTATAGAAGAATTAACACGGGTTATAAAATGACCTAACCTTCATTCATTATGGAGGCACATTATTGTTGAGTATTAATGTGGAAACATTATTTTTTTTGCTTTCTTTTAGAACCAGATCAGAAAGCACCAGTCAAGCTGATACTAGCAAGTAAGTAAATTAGGAGGCATTTTTTTTACAATAAATATATGTTAAAAATTGAGATGAACAAATTGATATTTAACAATTACTTGCTAACTATTAACTGAATAGACACAATTAGTAAGGTACTATACCTTAAAACAACCTATTTGCTGATCTAGTAACTAGCAAGTATTTATAAGTCAATCTCTTCTTTCCTGCAGTTTAGTTAATATGTGTTGGGAGTTTATTTCTGGGAAACAAAGGAAAACATTTTTGGTGAAATATTTAAGGAGCTAATTCATAAAAAGGATTCTTTTGTATTCTTTATCTTGGAAGTTTACTTTTTTATTTGGAGATGGTACAACCAGAAACTAGTATGTATGCT
Source organism: Callithrix jacchus (assembly GCF_049354715.1). Taxonomy (NCBI): domain Eukaryota; kingdom Metazoa; phylum Chordata; class Mammalia; order Primates; family Cebidae; genus Callithrix; species Callithrix jacchus. The sequence goes on from NC_133514.1 coordinate 40,133,450, forward strand.
GATGAAAAACTGAGTGAATGCAAGCATGGGTAGCTTGAGAAGAATTTGTTAGAAAAAAAAGCACCACAAAGGAACAAAAATTCCAAATCTTTCATAGCCTCTCAGTATTACTAGGTCCCTCTCCATTTCCTGAAAGGTGGATTTTTAAAAATAATAATCCAATAAGTATTTAGTTCCCCACACCCAGCAATTGTGGGTTTTAGGTTCTTCTGCAGATATAAAATGCTTTGAAATTTTTACTGCTCCCTCTCTGAGTTACTGTTTTTATATACATTTATAGGGGGCTGATGTTATTCTTTCTAGGTTCTTCCAACCCCACTACTGTTCCCAAACACATCCAAATTCACAGGGCAAACTCTCTAAGCTGCACAACAAGATTGTATGATTTCTTTTGTTCCAGAAGAAATTTACCTCTTCAATAAGAATGCCTGCTTTTCTCATTTTAATCTTTCTCATTATTATTTTTTCCTTACAATGACACTTTGGAGTCATGAGTTTGTCTTTAAAATGTTGATTTTTATTATCATGCCCTTTCTTATTGTTATGACCAAGGGAGTTATCATATAGGGCTCGGGCCCTCCAAGCTTCAGTGACCTTTTTCTCTTATTATATTTTCAGCTCAGATAATAAAGGCCACGTCTATCTTGCTTAGGATTGTAGAGCTAGCATGTAGAAGAATGCTTGGTTTGTATGGGAAGTGATCAATAAATATTTGTTGAAGGAATGAATGAATAATTACCTTTTATTTTCACACATACAGAGGCAACAAAACAAAAACACAAACACAAAGGTAAATAGACAAACACATAGACACATGTGCACATGCATGTATGCACACACATACTCATCCATATATCCCTGATGACATTGTAGCTTCCTCCATTTCTTCTTCCCTCAGTCTATCAGCTCTCATCCTGAAACCCTGTTAACATAATACATCTCTCCCAGCGTTGTTATTTACCTACATTCAGTGAGGGGTGATAGCATCACCCATAGGAAAATGTACATTTCAATAGAAATCATTTAATTTGGAATATTAAACCACTGGACTAGCCTTAGCATGCACCAGGGAATCATTTTAGAATACTTATTCATTTGAATTTAAATGACATCACTTGACATGGTGGCTGTGCTTTAGTGACATAACATCCACCGTAGTTTTCATGTCATTTATCTTTGGAATAATCTTTAACTGGTGGGAGGTCAGTAAAAAGGTTGTTGAAGCCAAAGAAAGTAGAGAGGTGGAATGAATTCCAGCGAAGCAGGATATTTCCCTGAGCCCTTCAGGGGACTCATGACAGGGGTGCTTTGTTTACTCAGCCACCTGCTCTCAATTCCTTGTGGGAGGGAGCTCACGGGTGAATGAGGTGGGAACCGGAGTGCAGGGGCGCTGGAACCAGCCGGGCATTTTAGCCCTGGCCCCGCGGGATCAAACTCCACTCACTGGGACCCAGTGTGTTCCACCACTTGGGAGGGAGCATGCAGGCAAGCAGGTGCAGGAGTGACAGTGAGCACTTTTGGGTGCCGGCAGGAGGGAAATCTGTGCAGGCCCTGCGGCAGCATCCAGGGAGGGTGCCTGTGACTTCCAAAACCCCAGAGGGCATGTTACAGTGCTCTTTTAGCTTGGATGGCTTAAGTGTTAACAGCTCAGTAGGCCCTCTGCCTTTTCCAGTGAGGTGGCTGCTCTCCACCAGTTAGGACAAAGGGACAGTGTGACAGCCTTTTGTATCCACACTCTTGGCTCCCAAACTCTTGTTTGGCATCCAGGAAAAATGAGGTCACATGAATGAACTGAAGGGTGGTAAATGTAGGGGATTTTATTGAATGATGAAAGTGGCTCTTAGTGAGAAGGGGAGCTGAGAAAGGAATGGGCAGGAATCTTCCCCTCAAGTCCGACCACCTCCGGCTGGACTCTTCCCTGAAGTTATGTCATCAAGCTGTCCCTCTGAAGTCAAACGACTTCTCTCCAACATCCATTCATAGTCCTTGACGTCCAGCTGCCTCTCCTCTCTGCTGACCGCGTCTGGGGTCTTTATAGGCGCAGGACGGGGCAGGGTGGGGCCGGGTGGGGCCATGGGTGGTTTAGGAAAAGGCAATATTTGAGTGGGAAAACAGAGGAGAGGTTCTCTCTTCGGGCTGTGGTTTCAGGCTTTCAGCTTGAGGGTGGAGCTTTCGCCAGGGACCCGCCCTTTTCTGACTAGAATTTCTCTGCCTCCTGTCCCCAACACCAGTATGGGTCACATTAGTAGCACTTTAGTGTACTTATTTAAAATGTCTAAATTCTTTAACTATTTCTAGTCTTTTCCTAAGCAACAAAAGAATCTTTGGCAATTTATCAGCAAACTCTAAACATTACTCTCGCATATTATTGTCATTTGGCTTTTAGCTTCTTCCAGGTTTTTACCTAGAGAATCCTACCTTCCACTATTATTATTACGATTATAATGGCTTTTATATTAAATTAATACCTGCTAGAATCTTAAAACATATTTACCAGTTGCTTTGCTCTATTTGTTGTTGAATCCACTGATTTTTCATTAGGGATTTAGTTTCCTTTTTTCTCCAGTACACTTTCAGTTTCAGTTTAGTGGTTATGTATTATCAACATTTTGTGTTAAATGCCTGAACCATCCTTTTTTTATTCCACACTCAATTTTGAATGATAGTTTAGCTGGTTACAGACTCCTAGCTGAGGACTTTTCTGAAAGTGTCTTGTTGTTGTAATGTGCCATGTACTGTCAGTGATGAGAACTTGGTTGTCAGTCGCATTATTTATTCCTCCTGCCATTAATGTGTTTTTTTTCCCTAGGTGTCTTCTAAGATTTCCTTTTTATCTTGAATGTTTTGTTATATTATGATTATATATTCTGATATAATTTGTTTTTATTTAGACAGCTCTGGATTCAATATAGTCTTTAGATATCAGAACTCAGGTTGTTAATTCTAAAAAATTAAATCAGTCATTATGTCTTCAATTATTGACTCTTATTCTTTCTCTTTTCTCCATTGGAAATGACTATATTTAGGAGAGTCTTCTCATTTTAGCCTGCAAGTTTCTTTCTTTTTTTTTTTTTTGAGATGGAGTCTAACTCTGTCACACAGGCTGGCATGCAGTGGCCCAATGTCGGCTCACTGCAATCTCTGTCTCCTTGGTTCAAGCAATTCTCTGCTTCAGCTTCCCAAGTAGTTGGGATTACAGGCACCTGCCATCATGCCTAGCTAATTTTTGTATTTTTAGTAGAGACAGGGTTTCACTATCTTGGCCAGGCTGGTCTTAAACTCCTGACTCTGTGATCCAACTGCCTCGGCCTCCCAAAGTGCTGGGATTACAGGCATGAGCTACTGTGCCCGGCCTAGCCTCCCTGTTTTTTAACTGGGCTCTTCATGTATTATTACGCCTTTCACATTGTTTCACTTCCTTATATCAGTTTCCAAATCCTCCATTTTCTTAATAGCTATTTATTTATTTATTTATTTTTGCCTCATTCCTGCCTTGATCTGTGTGGAGATCCTAAATATTTCCATTTTGAAGATTTTTATATTATCTGTTCATGTTGATGTGTGAATTTTTGGTTTGCTATTTTAGATTTATAAGCTCATCCTCAAGGGCAGTGAATGTTCTCATGGGAATTCTGCATGCCCTGAGTTGTAGAGGCATGCATTGAGCGGAGAGTATTTCAGGTTTGCTTCTCCTGGGGCATGAATGTGGCAGTGTTTTTCATGCTTGCTCTCAGATTTGTGGGTGGTAGAATTCAGCAGTTGAGGTCTGGTGCAGGCCTGTGATTCTTGCATCTCTAGATGATCCTTTTCTTTCCAAGTGGCTGAGAAAATTTGCTAGTTGTGTTCTGAAGTGCAATGGTCACAGCTTTTATTATTTCCATTAAAGACTATCGGGCTTGGGAAACAGCTCCATTCCAGCTTTCTAGCACGTAAAGATCCATGCCCTCAAATCCTTCCAAGTTAGGGTTATGAAAACCACATCTTTTAGGGTATAAGTAATTCAGCTTTAGCTCTTGGTTTCCCTCTGAGCTTCTAATTGTTTTCTTTTTTTTTAATGACAGAAGGAAAACACATTGTGACTGTCAATCTTAGTTATGTACACATTTTTTTGTCATCTTCAGCTTTTTTTTCTGTGTATCTAATAGAAAGGATAAGTTTTCCTGTTAGTCCAGTCTGCCAAATTTGTCAGAAGTAAATGTAAGTTTTAATTTACAAACTGCTGCAATTTATATATCAACAAATACAAAACGAATTTGGAGGCTGAAGGACAGATTTAGGAATTTGCAGTTAAATTTACATTAACTTAGAAGTAATTTGAAAAACTTCTGCTATCTTGATACTATTCTCTCGTAGAGAATATACATTTTGTACTATAGTTGCATTTGGTGTTTGAGTAAAAAAGAATGCTACTTATTTGCAGGCCCCAAGTATTTCAATAATTAGTTTTGGTGGTGTAAAACGGCAAGCTTTTAGTATTAACTTTTTGTTATTGTTTTTAATTTATTTTTAGATCCAAATCAGAAGATAGTGCCCAAGCATATACTAGCAGGTAATCAAGATAGAAAGTGTTACTTATAAATATGTTGAAAATTCAGAATGAAAAATTTGGTAATTCATAAATAACTGCTCTATGTTTTTTGAGAAGCCACAATTGATAATATTTCCCATTCTTGAACAAGTTTTATTTCAATTAATTTTTTCTTAAATTGACTACATTTTTGTTGATTGTCTACTCTTGTGTTAAATAAGAAATAAGCTAGTGAAATTTAATAAGATACAAATATTTATAATTACTTTGTGAAACTAAATCATAAGCTGAACATTTTGCATTGTTTATTTTGGGATACACAAAGGAGAAATGTTATTTTTTCAGGTTGCATTTACACCCACAAAAACTCAATGTGAATAACTGAGTCAATGATTATTTCCACTTAGGAAGAATTTAGGAGACAGTATTATGAACATACTGAAATTCTACATTTCCCACAGACCCTCAATGCTCCACACCTGTGTTAACAAGGGTTCTCTGAATTCATTTTAAGCTTTTGGTTTCCTACATCCCACAGTTGTGGCTTTGCAATCCTTCTGAAGTTATCAAATATTTACTGATATGTTCATCATGTTTTCTTCATTTTACAGTTTTTATATTCTTGTATTGTCTAGTACTTTTTCCTAAAGTGACCTTTTTGAGTTACATTAAACCCACTGCTATTCCAAAATATCCCTTATACCCACAGGTGAAATTTTCTAGGCTATACCACAGCATTATATAGTTTCTGTTTTCCCTGACAAAGGCACCCCATCCATTAGGAAAGCTACAGTATTTCTTTCTCCTTTATCCTTTCTGTTGTTCTCAGATGTCTCCTAACATAAGCACCCTTTTACAGACATCAGTTACTTTCTCTAAGCTATGTTTGAGAAAAAGGCTGATTTTCTTTGTTTCCTCCACTCTGTCACTGTCACCAAGGGAGTTGTGATAGAGTGCTCAAACACTGCAATTCTCCCAATCTTCTGCTCACCTAGAAGCATTAATCTCCTTTCAGCCTCTGAAATCACTTGAGGGTCATGTCCATGCTTATTTCCTTACCTATTTGCATGTAGTCTCTTGCAGAGTTAATGCTCAATAAATACTTGCTTAATGAATGAGTGGTTACTCTTGAAGTTCACATATGCACGTATAACTCTTAGTGGTGTAAGCACTCTAATTGTTCCCTTACATTATCTCTCCTCATAAAATATGCCATAGTCGTATCATTGTCATTCTCTTTAAGAAGTAATAAATTCAGCTAGATTGAGGGATAGATAAGGGCAGCATCCATAGGATAATATACACTGAATTTGGGGAGTATAATTTGGAATGTTAATCCATTATTCTAACTTTGTGTTTAGCATAACTAGAAAGGTATTCTGTGGTTATTCTTTCATTTAAACTTAGTAGGCTAAGCACACATAGTTGCTGTCCTTTACTGTTATAGGACTTACTGCATTTTCTTTTTACATTTATATTTTTAGTATTTGTATTGTTGTTGGGAAGGCAGTGGAAGATGTTGGTAGAGCCAATTCCTTGGGTAAACACAGTGAAACAATAATTTTTTTTTACATCCAGAAATCTAATGGGTGTACATGTCAGTAGACTCATACACCTATAAATACAAATCTTTTTATTGGTTTGGGAAGTAACTAATTATATTAAATAAGAATATCCCCTGGTCAGAGTAGCAGGAAAAATCAACAGTAAGTTTTGAAGATACAAAATAGCAAAGGTAGGGAAAGGATAGGAGAAGTAAAATTACGCATTATCACTGAATATTCTCACTCATCTCATTATATATCTTCTCTATAAATTAATCTCGATTAATTTGTCTTCAGTTCATTCTTTTTCTCTCCCATTCTTTTAGTTGGGGGATTAGAAATAAGGAATCTCTGGACATAAAAATGGAAAAGACTAGGTGTGGTAGTTCACATTACAAAATGTTGTAATCCCAGCATTTTGGGAAGCCAAAGTGGGAGGACTGCTTGAGGTCAGGAGTTAAAGACCAGTCTGGGCAACAAAGTGAAATCCCATTTCTACAAAGAAACAGAAAAAATTGGCTGGGGCTGTAGCCTTAGATATTTGGGAGGCTGAGGCAGGAGGCTATTTGAGCCCCAAGGAGGTTGAGGCTGAAGTGAGCCATGATCATATTCCTGTGCTCTAACCTGGGTGACAAAGTGAGACTCTGTCTCTAAAAAAAAAAAAGGAAAAGAGGTTCAAGAATTTTGAATTTTGGTAGTAATTAGTATAAAAATACACATTTGGCCAATATTTCTTTTTCAGTACCACTTTGAAGGGAAAGAGGGAGAAATCGCCATAACAAATACATACAACATAACTTTGACAGGTCGTATTATGTGAACCTAAAAATGTTATTTCCTTATTTACTTAGATCCAAATCACAGGAAGATACCCAAACACAAACCAGTAGGTAAGTATATTAGATGTTTCTTAAAATGAATACATGTATGAAATTAAAGTAAAATTCATAATCCACAATTAATTTCTAAGTATGGATTGGGTAGATGAATTGGTAAAGTACTGCACCAATAAACAACCTGTCTTTATTTTATTCTTTTTTTTTTTTTTTTTCTGAGACAGAGTCTCAATCTTTCAACCAGGTTGGGGTACAATGGTGTGATCTCAGGTCACTGCAATCTCCTCCTCCTAGGTTCAAGTGATTCTCCTGCCTCAGCATTCTGAGTAGCTGGGATTACAGGCTTGTACCACCGTGACCGCCTAATTTTTGTAGTTTTAGTAGAGACAGAGTTTCACCAGGTAGGCCAGGTTGGTCTTGAACTCCTGACCTTAGGCAATTTGCCCTCCTCAGCCTCCCAAAGTGCTGGGTTTATAAGCGTGAGCCATCATGTCTAGCCTAACTGACCTACATTTAAATGACCAATCTTTACTAATCTTGTTACTAATGAGTATTTAAATAACTTAGTCTTTTTTTTTCAGTTTAGTAAAGTACTCTTAAGTTTATTGAGAACTTGCTCTTGTTGATAGAATGGAGTTAAAGAATTGTACCTAACAAGATGTAAGATCTGTAAATTTGTTTATAAAACAAATCTGTAATCAGGACCATTTTATCCATTTGGCAGCATATACTACATTGCTTCGGGTCTATGAGTTTTCAAAGAACAAAAGGCTAAAATACTGTTTACAACACACACACACACACACACACACACACACACACAAATTGGCTGCAAGGTATTAAAAAAGGAAAATGAATGTGAACTTAAATTTCTAAAAATGTAAAGACAGTAACTTGTTACATTTATAAACATTTCATCAAAATTTAAAAAATGTTACATTTTCTCGTTTGCAAGTACTTCTGATTAAATATGATGGTTCCCTAGAAATCAAAGTATAAAGTAAATAAGTGGCTCGTGGTCAAATAATTTCACAAGCAAAATTGTAAACATCCTTTCAAGAATTCTTTTTTCCCAGCCACATGAATTTTCCACTTTGCAGCACCCCACCTGCTTGTACAGTGGTAGGAGTTTGCTATCAGTACCTTGAGCATGTGTCTTTGTTCTCCTCCACAGTAACTAATGATTCCTTCAGAAGGCGATGGATAACATCAAGAGTCTCACTGAGAAATGAAAATTCGATCTGTCCTTCCCTGGTCACAGCTGAAGGAAACAATAAATTGAGTGTGGATCAATTTGCTTGCCAGTCTGTTTGTTTTTTTCTTCCCTTTCCTTTACCCCCTGGGGCCGCAATTCTGCACCTGCAGGGCCCGTAATAGTCATCCAAACTCATCTCAGCTGTCCCCATCCCCGCCTGACTCTGCGAGCTCTTCCCATTGTCTCTTCTCTGGAGCTCTTCCACTACTCCTGCCCCAGTGCTTCCTGCCCCATGCCACCCCCTCTGATGTACCACCTGGGGCCCTAGATGCATCAGTCCCTACTCAGTCTTACTCAGGACAGGATCTGGGCAGTGTACTGTGTTCCTCCTCTTGGTCCTTTTCATGGGACTTGGCCGACTGCACGCAGGTCCAGTAAATACAGATATTTGCCCTCCTCATCCTCCCCATGACCCCAGCTGGGCTTCTGAGGGAGGACTATTTGTTTCAAGGGTTGTACCTTCCCATCCAGGCCTCTCTAGCCCCCACCTTTCTCTTGTCCCTTGGCCAAGTGACCCACAGGGTTAAGCCCAGAAGACAGAGAGGCAGCTTGTGAAGGACCCTTAGGCATGGGTCTTAAAGGCAAATGTGATTCCCTTATTAGGGTTTGGTATGAGGCTTGATAAAATGAATTAGAGAAAGGTTCTTTATTTTTCCATTTTCTAAAATATTTAGATTTTCAATAAATGTTTGTCAAAGTTTACCAGTAAAGCTCTCTGGGACTGGAGTTTTGTTTTGTTTTTGGGGGGAGGAAAATTCAATTTATTTAATAGAAAACTATTCACATTTTCCATTTATTCTTGTGATAGGTTTTTTTCAGATACTGTATTTTTAAAAAAAGTTTATCCATTTTATTTAATTGTCAGACCTGTGGCCTAAAGTTATTAATAACATTGTTTTTTATGTCTATAGGATGTATAGTAATGTCCCCTCTTTCATTCCTTATAATAGTTAGGTATTTTTCCTCTGATCAGTTTTGTGAAGAGTTTATCTCCTTAACTAAGAATCTCTCCAGAACAGCTTTTGACTTTGTTGTTTTTCTCCATTACATCTCTGTTTTCTATTTCATTGATTACAAATTTTATTAATTTGGTTTTGTTCTAGCATCTTCAGGTGAAAGTTTAGATAATTGATTTTAAACCTCTTTTCTAATGCATTTAAAGGTATAAGTTTGTCAGATGTACATTTTTAGCTGCATTCCACATATCTTATGTTGTGTCTTCATTATAGTTCAGATTAAAATATTTTCAAATTTTTATTTTAACTTCTATTTTGAGTTATAGGTTATGTAGAAGCCTGTTTAAATCCAAATACTGATATTTTTTAGCTCATTTTTTCCTTATTATTTTATCAGTTGTGACAAGAGAACATATTTATATAATCCTAAGTTTTTGAAATTGTTTTCTTGAGGTGGTTTAGCCTATGTTTTTGATGTTAACTTTTCTATGTGCACTAAATATGTGCATGTGCATTTTGCAGTTGGTGAGTATGGAAATGCCAGTTAAGTCATTTGACACTTGTGTTTTTCCACTTCTTCTCTCAGTTCTTGAGAGAGATCTGTTGAAATTGTGAACTATTGTTTTTTATTATTGTTATTATGTTACTTGTTTTAGACATGTTAATTGTGTTTCATGTATTTTGGAGTTATATTTTAGTGCATGCATCTTTAGGACTGTTATGTTTTCCTAAAGAATTTATCATTATACAATTCTCATTGTTGTCTCTAGTATTCTTACTTTTGAATTCTGATTTTGTGATATTAGTATTGCCACGCAGATTTTTTTTTCTATTGGCAGCTTTTTAAAGTTAGTCTTTGCATGAGATCCTTTTTTTCATTCTTTTACTTCCATTGCATATTTCCTTATATTTAAAGTGTATCTGATGAACAGAGTATGCCGTTGGTTCTTGTATTTTTAAAAAATCTAGTCTGACAATGATTTTAAATTGGAGTGCTTAAAAGCACTTATATCTGTTTATTTTTGTTTTTAATTGACCCATAATAATTGTACATATTTATGGCATAAGTGTGATGTTTCAATGCATAAATATATATGGCATAAAAAAGAAAATGAGGATATTTAGCATATTTATCATCTCATACATTTATCATTTCTTTGTGGTGAGAACATTGAAAATCCTCTCATCTAGCTGTTTAGAAATGCAGTATATCCTCCATATCTACAGGTTTCACCCATGACGTTAACTAATCGTGGGTAAAAATATTTGAAAAAAGAAAATCAATGAAAAATTAACAATACAACACTTAAAAATAATACAAATAAACTACAACTATCCATAACATTTACATTTTACTATGTATTATAAGTAATCTAGTGATGATTTAATGTATAGATATGAGGATGTGTGTAGGTTATATGCAAATAGTATGCCATTTTATACAAGGGACATGAGCATTCATGGATTTTGGTATCCAATGAGAGTCCTGGTTCCAATCCCCTGAAAATATTCAGGGACAACTGTGTACAAACTATGTTAACCATAGTTATGCTACTGTGCAAGATAATACCAGAACTTATTCCTCCTATCTAACTGTAACTTTGTAGCAGCTGATGAATTTTTCCCTATCCCCCACTTCTCCCTACTTTCCACAGTCTCTGGTAACCACTATTCTACTCTCTACTTCTGTAAGATCAACTTTTTTAGATGCCACATGAGAGAGATCATGTGGTATTTATCCTTCTGTGTATGACATATTTCACTTAATGTAATGTCCTCCAGGTTTCCATGTTTTGCCACAAATGACAGATTTCTTTTTTATGGCTGAGTACTATTACATTATGTATGTATGCCACATTTTCTCTATCCTTCCATCCATTGATAAGCACTTAGGTTTACCCCATATCTTGGCTATCTTGAATAGAGCTGCAATAAGCATAGGAGTGCAGGTGTCTCTTCTTCATTGACTCATTGGTTGTTCAGAAGCATGTTGATTAATTTGCATACATTTGTAACGTTTCCTAGTTTTACGCTGTCATGGTCAGAAAAGATTACTTGACATGATTTCAGTTGTAAATTTGTTAAGACTTGTTTTGTGGCCTAATATCTTACCTAACCTGGAGAATGTATTATGAGCTGATAAGAAAAATGTATATTTTGCAGCTACTGGAGGGAATGTTCTGTAAATGTCTGTTATTGTCATTTGGTCTAGAATTGCAGTTTAAATTCCATGTTTCTTTATTGATTTTCTTTTTGGATAATCAGTCCTTTGAAATAAGTAGGATTTCAAAATCCTTTACTATTAATGTATTGCAGTCACTTTCTCCCCTTAATTAATATTCACTTTATATATTTTGGTGCTCTAATTTCATGTGCTTATATATATATGATTATATATCCTCTTGCTGAATTGGCCCCTTTATTATGTAATGATCTGTGTGTCGTTTTTTGTGGTTATTAATTCCAAGTCCATTTTATCGAAGTACAGCTACTCATGCTCTCTTTCAGTTTCCGTTTGCATGGGATATCTTTCTCCATGCCCTTACTTTCAGTGGTGTGTGTCCTTACCCATGAAGTGAGTCTCTTGTAGGTAGCATATAGTTGCATCTTTTTTTAATCCATTCAGCCACTCTGTGTCTTTAACCGGAGAATGTAATGCATTTACATTCAAGGTAAGGTCTTGAATGGCAAGGCACTGCCATTTTGTCAATTTTCATCAAATGGTTTTGTAGTTTCTTCCTTCCTTCCTCTCTTATAGTCTAACATTGTGATTGAATGATTTTTCTCTAAGAGGATGTTTTGATCTCATGCTTTTTATTATTTATGTATTTACATTGCGGTTACCATGAGGTTAAACAAAAAAAATCTTAGAGATATAAGTTATTTCAAGATGAAAACAACTTAACTTTAATCCAAATAAAACGAAGACTGTATGTTTTAACTGCATCCCTTACATTCTGAATTTTTGATGTCATAATTTACATCTTTTATATTGCATGTTCCTTAAATTATTATATTTTTAATAATTTTGATTTTTAACTTTTATACTAAATGTATAAGTGATTTACAGTCTATCATTATAGTATTAGACTATTCTGAACTTGACTGTGAACTTATTTTACCAGTGAGTTTTATACTCTCATATGTTTTTGTGTTACTATTAGGGTCCAGCTTTTATTTCAGCTTGAAGAACTCCCTATGTGTTTCTTGTAAGGCATATCTAGTGGTGATACATACCCTCAGCTTTTGTTTGTCTGGGGAAATCTTTCTCTCACCTTCATTTCTGGAGAAAAGCTTTACAATAGAAAGCATTGGTCGCCAGTTTTTTTTTCTTCAGCACTTTGACTATATCAATTTTCTCCTGGCTTGTTTCTGCTGAGAAATCTGCTGATAGTCATATTAGAACTTATTTGTATTTAATCTGTTTTTTATCTCTTGATATTCTAGAATTTTTCTTCATCTTTGACATTTGATAGCTTAATTATTATATGTCTTGATTAATTCCTCTTTGGGTTGAATTTGAACGAGCTGCCTGTGCTTCTTGCATCTGGGTATTGGTATCTTCTCTAGATTAGGGAAGTTTTCAGCCATTTTCTTTACATATGTATTTATGTGGCCCCTTCTCTCTGTATTCTCTTTCTGAAACTCCTGTTGTGCCAAGTTGGTTCCATATGTTCATATACATTCTTTATTCTTTTGTCTTTTTGCTCATTTGAATGGATAATTTCAAAAGCTCTGTCTTCCATCTCACTGATTCTTTCTTCTACTTGATCAATTCTGCTATTAAGGATTTCTATTAAATTTTTCAGCTCAGTCCTTCTATTCTCTATCTCTAGAGTTTCTATCATTTTTCTTTTGTTTTCATTTATTTCTCAATCTTGCTTTTCCCATGTAATTGTTACCAAATTTCATTTAGTTTCTCTCTCTATATTCTTGTAGTTCACTGAACTTCTTTATGAGTGTTACTGTGAATTGGCATTCATTTCATAGCTGTCCATATCTTTAGGGTTATTGGAGCTTTATTAGTTTCTTTTAAAGGTGTTAGGATTCCATGATTTTTTTGTACTTCTCTTATCCTTTCATTGTTGTCTGTACCTTTGAAGAGAGTCACGTATTCTGGCCTTACATGCATTCTTTGCCAGGCATAGAAATTCACTAATAATCTAGCCTGTAATTCTGAAAGGGCTAACTGGTGATGACACCAGAGAGGTAATACTTGTGGTGAGTTGTCAAGTTGCCTGGCTGCTGCCCTTGCTCCAGTATCAGAGGTGGCTACTATCTGAGCTAAACCTCTGGCTGGGCTCTGCTATTAGGTAGAGCTGGTGGCCAAGTACTCTGATGGCTTTTGATCAGGCCAGTCACAAGATGTACTCCCTGGCTGTGCAATTCTGCTATCTGCTATCTATATTTGGACAGGACTGCAGGTGTGTTCTGAAGTTAGGTGGTGTTGCTGCTCTGGAAAGGAAGGATCTGAGGCTATAGTCCCTAACAATGTGTGATTGGGGATATGCTTCTCTCTTTGTCTGGAGCTATGAGATGAACCTTTAGCTGAGTTGAGTGGCTGTTTGACCTCAAGCAGGACTAGCACCTACATTTCTCCAAATGCATACATTCAGGTGGTAGTCTCTTTGGGAGGACTTTTTGGCTTTGCAGAGCCACTGCTTGCCTTCCTGGGTCAAGCTGTTGTAACCTCTATGCTTCTCTAGAACCACAGAGGTGGAAATATCCCTGCCAAGGCAGGGTCTTTGGGCAGGATTTTTGGCTGTGTGAAGCCACTGCTTGCCTTCCTGGTTCAAGCCAATGTAGCTCTTTTGCCTATTTGAGGTCCATGGAGATGGAAGTCTTCTGGCCTTGGTGTGGTTATTGGACAAGCTGTTTGGCTGTGTGGAGCCACTGCTTACCTTCCTAGGTCAAAGTGGCATAACCTCTTCATTTCTCTGAGATCTGCAAAGGTGTGAGTCCGCTGGATTGCGTGGGATAATTGTTCTGGCTTTTTGGCTGTGTGGAGCTACTGCCTGCCTTCCTGGGCCAAGCCAGTGCAGTCTTTTTGCTTCTCTGAGATCCATGGAGGTGGCAGTCTCTCTGCCTTTGTGGGGTTATTGGGATAGGTGCTGAGGCTGGGCAGGGAAACAACCAGTCTAGGAGCTGAAGCTAGACTGTGCTTCCTTCCATGCCTCTAAAGGTGACTAACTCAGTTTTGCACATGTGCTATTGGACTGGTTGATATCTGATTGAGCACCACAGCCGGCAAGAATGCAGAGGTACCACAAGGATCCATGTGCTGGTTGCTTTCTTTGTTTCTAACTGACTACAGGCATTCAAGTCGTGTCATTTCCTCTAGTGTTCTCTCTGAAGTGAGTCCCAACTGGGTGTTTTGCGAATTGGTATGCTAGAGAAGCTGGATGACTGCCTCCTCTTCTCTTTTTCCTCCTGTAGAAACTGTGAGCTTAGGGAAATCCTCTCTGTCTGATGCTGTGCCAATTTACAGGGGGAGGTGGGAGCATAGTAGAGTGAGACTATTCCTCTTACCCTTCTAATTTAGACTTCGTTCAGTTTTACACATCATGCAGGTGTCTCCTGCTTGTTTTCAGGTGTTGGGGTTTTCCAATCTGTAGATAGTTGCTGGTTGAATTTTTTTGTGGAGACAGTGGGTAGTGCAACTCAAGACTACTTACATCACCAAGTGACGTCTTGCTGACATCACTCCTAGCATTTATATTTAAATTTCTGATATTATTAATTTTAAGTCTACCAGTTTCTATTTTTCTATTTCATCTTTTTTGTTCTTTTGCTTTTTCCTTCTGAACTTATTTCAGGTTAATTGAGTGCTAATCTGATTTTTTTCTGTTCTATGTGCTTTGTAGCTCATTATTAATAATATTTGGTGGCTAAGCCAGAGATTACAATATGGATTTTTAATGCATCAAAGTCTACTTTCAATTACTATTATCCTACTTAACAAACAACAAAAGAATTTTATATCAGTGTGATTCCTATTACTTCTTTCTACCCTTTGTATTATTACATTTAATTCTATGTGTACTATAAATTCTGACATATTGCTATTATTTTTACTTAAAACAGTAGTGCTTTCAAAAAGTTTAAATAGTCTTTTACATTAACCCTGTTTATTCTTTCTGGTGTTATGAAACAGAAAGAAGAAGAATCTGATGTTATGATTCATTCAGAATTGTTCTTGATTTCTTCTTGTAGGTTTGTGCTTCCATCTGGAATCACTTTCCTCAGCCTGAATAACTTTCTTTGATATTCTGTGCAGTGTATTATGGATGGTAGCAAATTCTGTACACTTTTATTCTGTTAGAGAAATTTTATTTACTTTCATTTTGGTAAGATACAATTATTATTATTTGTAATCCAATCTTGCACCACTTTTATTTTCAAGTGGGGTAAGAGTTATAAAAAGAACAACAGCTTACTCACACCCATGTTTTTCCAGTTATTACCTGTGGCCTTATGGATTAAGACAAGTGCCTCTGGAAGGGGAACCTATTGGACAGAAAGGCCACATCTGAAAGTTTTCAGGAAAATCCTCTACCTGACACTCAAATGGCAACATTACTTTCACTGAAAGTATTTCACATCATTTTTATTTTGCCTTTTTGCTTCCTCTTGTGCTTTCTCATTGTCTGTAAGGCCTAGCCTCTCCATTTCCTGCCTTTCTCCTAGACCTCTCTCTGTTTCATAGCAAACAACCATCTGGCCTCCTTCACAGACTAGTTTTATGCCCATCTGTGGCCTTTTCCACTCGCTGTTTCTTCACTGTGGAACATTCTTCACTAGTTCCTGTCATGCCTGTTGTCTTCTCATAATTCACATCCCACTGAAATGTTTCCTCCTAGATGTGAGCACTCAACTATAGTGCCCTCACCTGTCACTCCTCACTGTGCATAGAATTCTAATTGGCATTCTTTTCCTTTGGCACTTTATATTTTCTTTTTGGTTTCATTAGTTCTGCATAGAATGAGTTATTCTTGTTTTTGTATATTGGATTGTAATATGTCTTCCATCACACCCCTTCAGGTGCTTTTGAGATGTATTCCTTATATATGTAATTTGGTGAAAGTTTTTAATAATAAAAGGATGTTTAATTCTTTCACATGCTTTCTCTGCATCTGATGATATGATCATTTGGTTTATTTGTCTGTAATTTTGTTGATGTGATGTATCACATTTATTGATTTGCATATGTTAAACCATCTTGTGCCACTCGGATAAATCTCATTTGATTATGGTGGCTGATTCTTTTAGGATGTTATTGAATTCAGTTTGCTAGTATGACAAAACTTCAAGAAGTTCATGGAAAATGTGTATTACAAAATAACTTTGCATTGATTTGAAAGTTTTTTTGCATCAAATTAAACTCAAACTAACTTGTTATTACATGTTCCAAAGGGAGCAAACTTGAGGCAATAAGAATAAGACATGAGTTTTTTCTTTAGGCCCCTATCAAAGTAATATGAATTCTGCTACAATTGAACAAGAACAAACATCAACTTATAGTAAAGGTTGGGTGGAAGTATGATGAAATAATTGATACTTATAAAAAATTGTGGGCTGCAATTCCCAAAAGAAATAATCAATTTACAAATGGATAACTCACTTTAAGAAAGACAAGATGATGCTGAAGATAAAGCATGCAGTAGACCATCCACACCAATTTGGCAGAAAAAAATGCATCTTGTTTGTGTCCTTATTGAAGATCACTGATGATTAACAGCACAAACCCCAAAATCTCCTGAAACTGATAAGCACCTTCAGCAAAGTCCCAGGATACAAAATCAGTGTGCAAAAATCACAAGCATTCCTATACACCAATAACAGACTTAAAGAGAGCCAAATCAAGAATAAACTGCCATTCACAATTGCTGCAAAGAGAATAAAATACCTAAGAATACAACTAACAAGGAATGTAAAGGACCTCTTTAAGGAGAACTACAAACCACTGCTCAACAAAATAAGAGAGGACACAAACAGATGGAGAAAAATTCCATGTTCATGGTTAGGAAGAATCAATATCATGAAAATGGCCATACTGCCCAAAGTAATTTATAGATTCAGTGCTATCCCAATCAAGCTCCCAATGACCTTCTTCACAGAACTGGAAAAACCACCTTAAATTTCATATGGAACCAAAAGAGAGCCCGCATAGCCAAGTCAATTATAAGCAAAAAGAACACAGCAGGAAGCATCACACTACTAAACTTCAAACTATACTACAAGGCTACCGTCATCAAAACAGCATGGTACTGGTACCAAAACAGAGATATAGACCAATGGAACAGAACAGAGGCCTCAGAGGCAACACAACATATCTACAACCGTCTGATCTTTGATAAACCTGACAAAAACAAGCAATTAGGGAAAGGATTCCCTGTTTAATAAATGGTGTTGAGAAAACTGCCAGCTATGTGCAGAAAGCAGAAACTGAACCCCTTCCTGACATGTTACACTAAAATTAACTCCAGATGGGTTAAGACTTAAACATAAGACCTGACACCATAAAATCCCTAGAAGAAAACCTAGGCAAAACCATTCAGGACATAGGAGTAGGCAAGGACTTCATGACCAAAACACCAAAAGCATTGGCAACAAAAGCCAAAATAGACAAATGGGACCTAATCAAACTCCACAGCTTCTGCATGGCAAAAGAAACAGTCATTAGAGTGAATCAGCAACCAACAGAATGGGGAAAAATTTTTGCAGTTTACCCATCTGACAAAGGGCTGATATCCAGAATTTACAAAGAACTCAGATTTACAGAACAAAACAAGCCCATTCAAAAGTGGGCAAAGGATATGAACAAACACTTTACAAAAGAAGACATACACGAGACCAACAAACATATAAAAAATGCTCATCATCACTGATCATTAGAGAAATGCAAATCAAAACTACATTGAGATACCATCTCATGCCAGTTAGAATGGAGAACATTAAAAAATCTGGAGAAAACAGATGCTGGAGAGGATGTGGAGAAATAGGAACACTTTTACACTGCTGGTGGGAGTGTAAATTAGTTCAACCATGGTGGAAGACAGTGTGGTGATTTCTCAAGGACCTAGAAGTAGAAATCCCATTTGATCCAGCAATCCCATTACTGGGTATATATCCAAAGTATTATAAATTGTTCTATTCTAAGGACATATGCACACAAATGTTCATTGCAGCACAGTTTACAATAGCAAAGACCTGGAACCAACCCAAATGTCCATCAATGATAGACTGGACAGGGAAAATGTGGCACATATACACCATGGAATATTATGCAGCCATCAAAAACGATGAGTTCTTGTCCTTTGTAGGGACATGGATGAACCCGGAGACCATCATTCTCAGCAAACTGACACAAGAACAGAAAATGAAACACTGCATGTTCTAACTCATAGGTGGGTGTTGAACAATGAGAACACATGGACACAGGGAGGGGAGCACTACACACTGGGGTTTGTTGGGGGGAATAGGGGAGGGACAGCCAGAGGTGGGGAGTTGGGGAGAGTTAGCATGGGGAGAAATGCCAAATGTGGGTGAAGGGGAGGAAGGCAGCAAATCACACTGCCACGTGTGTACCTATGCAACTATCTTGCATGTTCTTCATATGTACCCCCAAACCTAAAATGCAATAAAAAAAGAAAAAAGAAAAAAAATAGCCATCTCAATTGGTTCAACATACGCAATTCTGACTGAGAAATTAAAGTTCAGCAAACTTCTTACTCAGTGGGTGCCAAAACAATTAATCTCAGATCAGCTGCAGACAAGGGCAGAGTTTTCAATGGAAATTTTAAACAAGTGGGATTAAGATCCTGAAATATTTATTCTAAGTATTTTAACAGAAGAATGAAAATGGAATTACCAGTGCAATACTGAAGGTAAAGCACAATCAAAGCAATGGCTACCAAGAGTTGGAAATGTTCCCATCAAGAGCAAATGTTAGAACAATGCTTTGGGGGGGATTTCCAAAGGCATTTTGTTTGTTGACTTTCTGGAAGGCCAGAGAATAACATTTGCTTATTATAATTATGTTCTGAGAAACTTAGCCAAAGATTTAGCAGAAAAATGCCCAGGAAAGCTTCACTAGAGAGCCTTCTTCACTGTGACAATGTTTCTGCTCATTCTTCTAATCAAATAAGGGCAATTTTGTGAGAAGAGAAATAATTGGAAATCCACCATACAATTTTGACTTGGATTTTTTGACTTATTTTTTTCTAATTTCAAAAACTCTTTAAAATGTAATAATTTTTCTTCAGTTAGTGGTGTTAAAAAGAGTGTATTACTATGGTTAAATTCACAGGATCCTCAGTTCTGTAGGGATGGCCTAAATGATTGTTATTATCATTTAACAAAAATGTCTTGAGCTTGAAGGAACTTATGTTGAGAAATAAAGTTTATATTTTTTATTTTTATTATTAATATGTAACTCCATTTTCTATGATTTTTGACATCCCCTTATGTTGAAAAATTTTACATCCATATTTATCAAAAATATTGGCTTATAATTTTTATTTGTTATAATGTGCTTGTCTGGCTTTTGTATCAGAGTAATGCTGGCCTCATTGAAAGAGTTTGAAAGTATTCTCTTTTGATTTTTTTTTTTAAAGTTTGAGAAGTGGTATTAATTTTTCTTTAACGTTTGGTAGAATTCAGTAGTGAAGCCATCAGGTCCAGGGCTATCCTTTACTGAGAAACTTTTTGCTACTCTCAATCTCTGTACTCATTATTCTACTCAGATTTCCTATTTCTTTGTGACTTAGTCTAGAGTAGATGTATGTGTCTAGGAATGTATCCATTTCTTCTAGGTTATCCAATTTGTTGGTATATAATTGTTTATAGTAGTCCCTTATGATCTTTTGTGTTTCTATGGTATCAGTTGTAATGTACCCTCTTTTATTTATGATTTTATTCACTTGAGAGTTCTTTCTTTTCTCTTAGTGTAGGTAAAGGTTTATCAAATTTGTTTTATCTTTTTGAGATATTAACTCTCAGTTTTGTTCATGGTTTGTATTTTTCTATTCTCTATTCTAATTACTTCTGCTATGATCTTTATTATTTCTTTTATTTTACTAACTTCAAGATTATTCTTGTTTTTTATATGTCCTTGAGAAATATTGTTAAATTTTATTTTATATTTTTCTTCTTTTTGAATTTGGTATTGATTGCTATAACCTTTGTTTTGTAATGGATTTTCTTCCACCCCAATAGATTTGGTGTGTAGTGTTTTCATTTTAATTTTTCTCAAGTTTTAAAAAAACATTTTACTTTTGTATGTATATAGTAGGTGTATATATTTATGGGATACATAAAATGTTTTGATATAGGCATGGAATAACATAATGTGAAATGAGGTATCCATTTCCTCCAGCATTTATCCTTTATGTTACAAACATTCAATTATACTCTTTTAGTCATTTTAAAGTGTACAATTAAATTATTATTGACTATAGTCATTTTGTTGTGCTATCATATAGGTCTTATTTATTTGTTCTATTTTTTTGTACCAATTAATGATTCTCAACTCCCCCAAAACACTCCACTCCTTTCCTCGCCTCTGTTATCCATCCTTCTACTCTCTATCTCCATGAGCTCAATTGTTCTGATACTTAGATTCCACAAATAAGTGAGAACATGCGATGTTTGTCATGTGATGAGCTCCTTATATATTCTGGTTATCAATCCCTTGTTCGAAAGGAAGTTTGCAGATATTTTCTCCCATTCTTGAGGTTGTCTCTTCACTGTATACTGATCATATTCTTTGCTGTGCAGAAACTTTTTAACTTGATGAGATCCCATTTGTCCATGTTTGCTTTGGTTGCTTGTACTTGTGGGGTTTTACTCAAAAATCTTTGCCCAGAACAATGTACTGAAGTTTCCCCAATGTTTTCTAGTAGTAGTCTTATAGTTTGACATCTTAGATTTAAGTCTTTAATCCATTTAGATTTGGTTTTTGTATAGTAAGGGATGGGGTCTAGTTTCATTCTCTTGCCTATGGATACCTAGTTTTCCTAGCACCATATATTGGAGACTGCTCCTCAGTGTATGTTCTTGGGACTTTTGTCAAAAATGCGTTCATTGTAAGTGTGTGGATTTGATGCTGGGTTCTCTATTCTGTTCCATTGGTCTATGTATTTATGTGTCTATTTTTATGCCAGTATTATGCTGTTTTGGTTACTATAGCTCTGTAGCATTGTCTGAAGTCAGGTCATGTGATTCCTACAGTTTTGTTCTTTTTACTTAGAATAGCCTATTCTGAGTCTTTCTTGGTTCCATATTAATTTTAGGATTTCTTTCCAATTTTTGTGAAGAATGTTATTGGTATATTGATAGGAATTGCATTGAATTTGTAGATTGCTTTGAGTAATACAGGCATGTTAACAATATTGATTTTTCCAGTTCATGAGCATGGTATGTCTTTCAATTTTTTTGTGTACTCTTCAATTTCCTTCATCAGTGCTTATAGTTTTCATTATAGAGATCTTTTACTTCTTTGGTTAAGTTAATTCCTAGGCATTCAATTTTATTTATGGCTATTGTAAATGGTATTACCTTTTCTATTTCTTTTTCACATTGTCCACTGTTGGCATATAAAAATGCTACTGATTTTTGTATGTTGATTTTGTATACTGCAAGTTTACTGAATTTATTAGTTCTAATAGGTTTTTTATGGAGTCTAGGTTTTTCCAAGTATATAATCACATCATATGCAAACAAGGATAATTTGATTTCTTCCTTTCCAATTTGGATGCCCACTATTTTTTTTAATATTGATTGTTCTAGCTAGGACTCTCAGTACTATGTTGAATAACAGTGGTGACAGTGGCATCTTTGTCATGTTCCAGATCTTAGAGAAAAGGCTTTTAGTTTTTCCCAGTTTCCCACTAGCTGTGGGTCTGTTGTCTATGGCTTTTATTATGTTGAGGTATGTGTCTTCTATCTTAAATATTTTAATGTTTTCTCTCATAAACTGATGTTGAATTTTATCAAATGCTTTTTCAGTATCAATTGAAATATAAGTTCCTTATCCTTCATTCTGTTGATATGATGTATCACATGGATACACCTACAGAATCAGTACCATGTGGAGGCTGCCAGATTTTACTATGTACATCCTTTAGACAAGTGGTCCAAGCTCCATCTGGGCCCATTTGTGCCACAGCTGAGGTGGCCATGGAGCACTGCACAAGAATATAGGGAGTAGAGGTTCGAGGTGGCCCTGGGTATCCAGCCCTGAGGACCCATGGGTGTCCTAGGCTTCTCCTTAAAACCATTCTGCCTTCAAAACCCTGGCACTCTGGGCCTATGATGACAAAAGCAGCTTTAAAGATCTCCAAAATGTTTTCAGAGTCATTTATGAATTTTCACAGGAATTTTCCACTGTCTCAATGGTGATATCTTGCTTCCTTCTATCCCTGCTAATCTCCTTATCAAGCATTCCATTTGGCCATACACTTGATATTCTGTCCCAAACAAGCCTTTTCATTCTTTAGATGGCCAGGCTGAAAAGTTCCCAAATCTTTATGTCCTGCTTCCCTATTGATTATAAATTCCACCTTTAACTAATTTTTCTCCTCTGGCATTTTACTGCAACCAACCAAAGACACATAGCACCCTCAATACTTTGCTGTTTCACTCTTCAGTTCTGCCTTCTACAAAGTCCTAGTTTACAGACACAATTCAGCCAAATTCTTTGCCACTTTATAGCAAGGACAGTCTTTCCTCTAGTTTCTAATATGTTCTTTCTTATTTCCACCTGAGATCTCATCAGAATAGTCTTTACTGTCCTTATTTCTACCAGCCACTTATTCATGACAATTTAAGTACTATGTCTATGAAGAATGAGAATTTTTCTTACCTCTCTTCTCTTTCAAACTCTCACCAGAATGTTTTAAATGCTCCATTTACAATATGGGCTACATTTTCTAGCTTATATATTTTTCATTTCAAAACTGTTCTAACCTCTACCCATTACCCAGTTTCAAAGCTGCTTCCATAGTTTTAGGCACTTTTTATAATGCCAAATGTGGGTGAAGGGGAGAAAGGAAGCAAAACACACTGCCATGTGTGTACCTACGCAACTGTCTTGCATGCTCTGCTCATGTACCCCAAAACCTAAAATGCAATAAAAAATTAAAAAAAAAAAAACAAAAAAAAACCAACCCACTTCTCTGGTATCAATTTCTATCTTAGTACCGTAGTGCTTCTATAACAAATATCAGATACTTGGTAATTTATAAAAAACATACATTTATTTTTTTCACAGTTCTCGAGGCTAGGAAGTACAAGATCACAACTGAAAGATTTGGGTGTCTGGTGAGGGCCGCTGTCTGCTCCCAAGACGATGCCTTGTTTCTGCATCTTCTGAATGGGAGAAAACCTGTGTCCTTATTTAGCAGAAGGGATGAAAGGAGTGATAAAAGGAGCAAACCGTCTCTGTTGCAAGCTGTTGTATGATGGCATTAACCCATTCTTGAGGGCTGCCCTCATAACCTAAACAGCTCTAAAAGGTCCTGTTACATTGGTAATTGAGTCTCCAACATGTGAATTTGGGGAGGACGTATTCAGGTCATAGTGATATAGGAGTTAGGAATAAATTATTTAGACAGATAGTAAGGGTAAGGAAGTCCTTAGTAAGGTTTTCCTTTTAACGAAAAGCAGCCCCAAATCATTTTCTTTTCTAACAAAGAGCAGCCTGTAAAATCAAGCTGAGGACATAAAAAGGCAAGCTAGAAGCTTGCACAGGTGAATACTGGCAGTTGTGCCAATAGGAAAGGAGCTACCTGGGGACTAGGTAGTCCCCCTTTCTTGTCAGCCACGTGCACAGTAAGGAGCAGGTAATAGAGCACTGGCCCTGTAGAGACTCCATTTGCATAATAAAAGATTAGGGTGGGGTGACTAGCTTCCCAGCACATTATGTAAATATCACACCTGGTCCAACCAACCTTTGGGCACTGTGTAAATCAGACACCACCACCTCAAGCCTGTTTATAAAACCCTGTGCACTCTGATGTGCTTTGGAAGTCTCATTCCAGGGCCCCCTCTCTCATAAGAGAGAGAGAGAGAGAGAGAGAGAGAGAGAGAGAGAGAGAGAGAGAGCTGTTCTCCTTTTTCTTTATTTTGCTTATTAGGCCTCCGCTCCTAAACCTGCTTCTTGTGTCTGCATACTCAATTCCTTGGTGCAAGATGATGAACCTCGGGTATTTACCCCAAACAATGATGCTGCTTGAATAAGACTATTAAAAATAATAATAATAAAAAACTTCAAAAGATAAAAAGCAGATCTGATGTGATATATCTTTAGAAACCATTTCCAATATACTTAATAGAAGTCATATTGTCATTTTTCATTGGGAATTTAGATGCTATTAAGATGTTTCTTATACTTAAGAATGTCAAAACAGTTCCTTATTTATTGGAAAAATAAGAACTTATAGATAATGTACACCCTTTCAATTAAAGCATGTGATTATATTTCAGACTCAGATTTACAGCTGTATGGACTTGGAAGGTAATTTTTGAAA
Organism: Callithrix jacchus; assembly: GCF_049354715.1. Classification (NCBI taxonomy): domain Eukaryota; kingdom Metazoa; phylum Chordata; class Mammalia; order Primates; family Cebidae; genus Callithrix; species Callithrix jacchus. Next base: position 40,158,099 of record NC_133514.1, read on the forward strand.
TCATACCTTGCAGAAGCAAAATCAAATATATTACACATTTATCTAGCAGAAAACCTATGTTAACATAATGGTTATAAATCCACAAATTAATGTTATATAGCATTGTAAAAAACAGATATTTATGAAATTGTGCATTTTCTTCAGGATGCATTAGGAACCAAAGCAGTTGCCTTTTGGGAATTGAATAATTGAGAATTGCTCAAAGGACCTCAACTATGCAAGTATTTATAAAATATGTGCAATAAAACCTCAAATGTTTTTGAAGGATTTATTTTATTTTACTTATATTTTAGAGGACTTTTTTTTTAACCTAAATTCTTCCAAAACAGAATAGAAATAAACCTTCACACTCCATTAGAAAACATTCCTGGTATGATAATTTTGTCTCAGTCTCTCAGATTGTGGTTTTATAATCTATTATTCAATGATAATGTATTACTAAATGTTCAGCTAGCTGCTATGCCACAGAAAATTTATATTAATAGTAAGTGCATTTTAATCTACTTAATAAAAATATTCTATGGCTTTAATTGAAATGCATATTTGAAAATCTAGAATACATTTCTTTTTTTAAGTGATAATTATAATAGGGTACAATGATCTTCCTTATATGTATCCAATTTTGTTTTCAAATAAAACCATCAGACAGTAAGTATACAAGTTAGTTTTTAAGAAAGATGAGAAAATAATGGATTGTCAGTCTATCTTCCTTAATTTCAGTGAAGCATTTCTCATTTGTAGGATTCACTCAGGACGACCATATTTTTTGCATTTGGCAAAGACTGCCATGAATAACTTCTTAGACACGTAACACATATCATGCAGGTATTTGCTTGTGGTTTTCAGAAATCTGGATATTTGGTAAGCCTCATAATTTCATAATATCAAAGAACTTTTCTTTTTTTCATAAATTCAAGAAAGGGTCAAGAGTCTCTCTCATAGGCTTCTTACATGTTTCTGGATGCTCAGGAGAAGATTGTGAAGCTGAAGGCATTCTTTCCATTCAGTTTCCTGCTAGTTTCTCATCTCAGAAATGCTTTCTGTAAGAATATGTCCAATCCTATCTTTAAGTGATGAATATCTAAGGTAAGCTTTTCAGATTCCAGTCTTTTACATTTCTATTTGTTTTCTAATTATTTCTCTCTGTAATTTAATGGTGATAGAAGATTCCATTTATGGAAGCTGGATTTTTTTTTTTTGTAAAATAAGTGTGTTTAATATGAGTGGAAAATAAAAACGGAATCAAATATACAAATGCTGAAAAGAGCAACTTAGAGAATAACCAAATAAAGATATTTGCGATCTTTTTTTTTTCTTTTACTGTCTAAGATGGATGTAGTTATAAGAATGTTAAGAACGACAGCAGCCCCCACTCCCCATCCCTCTTTCCTCTCTGTTTCCCCCTTGTTCTCCTCCCAGCAGCCTCTTCACCTCTTGCAGTTAGTCCTTGTATTTACTTGTATAAGGAAAAGGGTTCCAATGCCAAATCTTAATTTGTTTTTCAAGTTTAGGCATTATTTGTTAACTTCCCAAATGAAGGGAAATAATGTACTCTTTTATCCTCCTGGCCCCACACAAGTAGACTGACTTCCTGCATTTCCATCCTTGTACCATAGTTATGGCTTTCATTATTATGACTATGGAAATCCTCTTCCCAGAACCATAGGGTGAAGTATGATGACTTCTTTTTTTTTTTTTTTGAGATGGAGTCTCGCTCTGTTGTCCAGATTGGAGTGCAGTGGCGTGATCTTGGCTGACTGCAACCTCTGCCTCACGGGTTCAAGTGATTCTCCTTCCTCAGCCTCCCAAGTAGCTGGGACTACAGGCTTGCACCCAGCTAATTTTTGCATTTTTACTAGAGACGGGGTTTTACCATGTTGGCCAGGCTGGTCTCGATCCCTTGACCTCATAATCTGCCCGCCTTGGTCTCCCAAAGTGCTGGTTATACAGGCATGAGCCACAACGCCTGGCTGATGACTTCTTTCTTGTACAATTTTAAATTTTTTCTTGATTTTATGTCTGTTTTGTTTATTCTTATGTTTACATTTCTACAGATTTGTTTCTTATTAAACTTTCATTCAGCATTTCTTTTCTAACCTCAGCTTTTCTGTGACATTTTCAGACAAAGAGGTAATTCTATTGGTTTCTTCTTGAAGAAACCTGTTGGAGCACCTGACCTCCTGGTAACCGATTCTGGTTGCCCCTTCTGGTGCACAGTTCCATCCCAGCACCTTCCTTCGCCACCTTTTTTGTGATTTCCTTTATTTTTTCTCTTCTGTTGGACCCCTTGTTTCCTGGACACCGTGTTTTTCTCTTCTCTGGTTTACTCCCTTTCAGGGGGAACACATCTACTCCTAGCTCCCTAGTTAAGGTCACATGGGAGGTATAGCTTTCAAGCCATATAATGTCTGAAATGTCTTTAATATGTCCTGGCACTTGATTGATAGCTGGATAGAAAATTCTCAGGAAGAAATAACATTCCTTAAGAGTTGTGAAGACTTTGCTTCATTGTATTGTCATTTGTAGTGTGGCTATGAAAGTCCTAAGATCTTCTGAAACTTACACCTTTGCCTGGGACCTGCTGTGGTGGAGGCTCTTTTATCCATACACACCCTATTTCCCATCTCTTTGTCTTTTTTGTTCTTCTTCCTGGGAAATTTAACCACGGTTGCATTTCTACCTTTCTCTCTCTCTTTTTTTAATAGCCCCAACCCTCCTACCTTTCTCTTTTCATTTCCATTATCAAGTTAAAAAAATTGTTTGCGTATATTCCTTTAAAAAATTATCCAACTCTTGTTTTGTGGATCTTTTTTTGAAAATTAATTAAAAAATTTTTTTTTATTGCATTTTAGGTTTTGGGGTACATGTGAAGAACAGGCAAGATTGTTGCATAGGTACACATATGGCAGTGTGATTTACTGCCTTCCTCCCCATCACTTATATCTGGCATTTCTCCCTATGCTATCTCTCCCTAACTCCCCACCCCCTGCCCCCGTCCCTCCCATTTCCCTCCGACAGGCCCCAGTGTGTGATGCTCCCCTCCCTGTGTTCTTGTGTTCTCATTGTTCAACACCCGCCTATGAGTGAGAACATGTGGTGTTTGATTTTCTGTTCTTGTGTCAGTTTGCTGAGAATGATGGTTTCCAATTCATCCATGTCCCTACAAAGGACACGAACTCATCGTTTGGAAGCTGGATATTTAACTAATGTATTGTAGAAGTAACTTCTTCACAACATTTAATGTAATCAAACATACTTGGTATAAATTTTAAATTATTTGAAGAAATCCAGAAATATTGAATTGGATTTTAGAATGGATTTTCCTATTTTTTCCAAAAAACTAGAATAATAAACAAACAAAAAAACACCCCCAAAACAAAAAAAGATAATGAAAGAACCACCTTTGGGATTTGGATAGGGACTGTATTGAACCTGTAGATAGTTTTTGGTAGTACTGTCACCTTAACAATATTAAATCTTCCAATCTGTGAACATGAGATGTGTCCATATATTTATGGTTCTCTTGGACACAGATGAAGGGAGATTTCACACCCAACACTATAACAGCTAGTGTTTGTCTACAATACGTTTCAGCTAGAATGACAACTATTTGCATGCAGTAGGTTAACTCCAGGAGGAACTGGAGAGTGGAATTGTGGTTTTTCCAGCCCCTACATTTGCAAGTCTCTCCAATGTATTGGCCTATGCATGTAGGTTTACTTTCCTGAAGCCAACTGAACTGCCTAGATCCTTTGTCTAGCTCTGCCAACCACAGGCATACATATGCCCTCTCTAAAGACAGACAACAGGTGCAAAAAAGTGTTTTCTGAACAGACAGTATGGAATCATGGATAATTAGCTGCTGAAGAATTTGCTTTCTGCATAAACCAAATTAGAATTAGCCAAAGTAATAACATACTTTCTGCTTTATGGATGTAACATAAAGAGTGACCCATTGCAATCTATCTGTCAGTGATAGTAAGGGTTAATACTTTCAGGAGGCCAGGCGTGGTGGCTCTAGCCTGTAATCCCAGCACTTTGGGAGGCCAAGGCGGGTGGATCACGAGGCCAAGAGATGGAGACCATCCCGGTCAACATGGTGAAACCCTGTCTCTACTAAAAATACAAAAAATTAGCTGGGCATGGTGGCGCGTGCCTGTAGTCCCAGCTATTTGGGAGGCTGAGGCAGGAGAATTGCCTGAACCCAGGAGGTGGAGGTTGCGATGAGCCGAGATCACGCCATTGCACTCCAGCCTGGGTAACAAGAGCGAAACACCATCTCAAAAAAAAAAAAAAATAATAATACTTCTAGGAAATGGAGGATGCCTGGAGCAAGAACTAATTTATAGCTCACTTCACACTCATGAGCTACTTGAAGATGTTCTCCAGCTCCTGTAGGAATCACCTTGTCTGGGTCCTACAAAAGGCAATATCCTTTTCTTCATGTCCATTTTATTCTCTCCTTTGCTTCATTGTTTTCAGTGTGTTTGTCATGTCAGAGAGTCTATAGGTTCTGTCTGCACATCAACACTATTGTTCAAGGTTGGTATATTCTAGAAATTTGGTGGGCATCCATATAGAAAGTTAGTTATTCAGTTCTATTAGAAATGTCAGAAACTTGAATGCATAGGAATTAAACCAGTTGAATGCTGACAAAATTTCTCCATTAGAATGCCAGACAAGTTACCTAAACCATTAGGCACAGACAAGTAACAGAATTTGTAAGGAGCAGTCTGACGGAACGTTAAAATCCAGGTACATTTCATGAGTACTGTCTTCAGTTCTGCCTACTTGACTAAGCTCCTTCATCTTTCTGTTTAAATCTATACCATCAGACTGTGTTCTATGTGTTTGCCATCCTTATGCATTTGGATGTGAGGGTGGTGGAGCCATCCATAAATCGTACAGCAGCTTTAAGGTCCTAGAAAAGCACTTCATAAGAGGTGAGGTTCCAGGATACCAGCGATTTCGTGTATGGAGAGAAAAACCTCATGCATCGTTTTAATGTCACTGTCATTTTCCATATAACTTTAGGGGTTTTCAGGTCGTATGTGACCTAATTCAGGTTAGGCATCTTGGGTTATGGAAAGACTCAGTGAAATTTGTTTGCCACTCTAGCAACGCCTACCAAAAGAAATGGGAAGTTTGTATACACTAGGGCAGATTCAGGGAGACTGTACCTTTTTTTTTTTTTTTTTTTTTTTGGAGACGGAGTTTCGCTCTTGTAACCCAGGCTGGAGTGCAATGGCGCGATCTCGGCTCACCGCAACCCCCTCCTGGGTTCAGGCAATTCTCCTGCCTCAGCCTCCTGAGTAGCTGGGATTACAGGTACGCGCCACCATGCCCAGCTAATTTTTTGTATTTTTAGTAGAGACGGGGTTTCACCATGTTGACTAGGATGGTCTCGATCTCTTGACCTCGTGATCCACCTGACTCGGCCTCCCAAAGTGCTGGGATTACAGGCTTGAGCCACCGCGCCCGGCCGAGACTGTACCTTATGCCACGTTAAAGCCCTGTTAAAACACCATACCACCTCATCCTAAAAGAATGACACCTGAAGAATCATATCTAAACCCGGTTGATAAGGGTCCGAAGGACTAGAAGACATTATTGCAGGCAGAGTTCTTTTTTTTTGAGACAGAGTTTCGCTCTTGTAACCCAGGCTAGAGTGCAATGGCGCTATCTCGGTTCACCGCAACCTCCGCCTCCTGGGTTCAGGCAATTCTCCTGCCTCCGCCTCCCGAGTAGCTGGGATTACAGGCACGCGTCACCATGCCCAGCTAATTTTTTGTATTTTTAGTAGAGACGGGGTTTCACCATGTTGACCAGGATGGTCTCGATCTCTTGGTCTCGTGATCCACCCACCTCGGCCTCCCAAAGTTCTGGGATTACAGGCGTGAGCCACCACTCCCAGCCCTGCAGGCAGAGTTCTAAAGATGTTCCTCCAAAATTTCTGTTCCCTAGTTATTCAAACACTAAACAAGGTATTCCTGTGAGGGAAATTTGCAAATGTAATTACGGTTGATAATCAGGAGACATTAAGATAGGGAGATTATCTTGAATAAATACTATAATTCTAAGGCAATCACTAAAAGAAAAATTTAAAAACTACATAGCTGTCATGTCAATAAAGTAGGAAAATAAAATCATAATGATCAATCCAAAAGAAGGCAAGAAATGAGAGAAAAGGACATGGCAAATGAAAAGTTAATGATAAGATAATATATTACAATCCACTGTATCAATTATTTCTTCATATAAAATTCACTAAATGGCTCACTTAATATATAGTGATTATCGATAGAATAGGAAACATGTAAACTCAATCTCATGCTTATTCTTTAAAATTGGCAAAATATTATAAAACCTAGGACATGTTCATTTTGTAAATATTCCATGGGGGGTTGGGAAGAATGTTTGTTCTCTATAGTTGATCTAGAATTGTACAAATGTTTATTAGATCACGTTTATTTGAGTCATCCAATTCTCATATATTTTTGTTAAATTTTGCCTGCTTGATCTATCAATAATATAAGAGGTGTGTTTCAATCTCCAACCCTGATGAAACTTTTGCCAGTTTTCCCCTATATTCCTATCAATTTTTGTTGAAATATTTTAAAGATATTTAGTTCCATAAATACATGTTAGAATGTTACAAATTGAGAACATTATCGTTTTGACATTGCGCGTCTCCATTCTTCCCATCATAGTCATATTTTCTAAAAATATGCTTCTAGGTTATTAGATACATATGTTCTCATTATTTGATTTGGTAATTTTCCTCATATATAAACAAACTCTGGAAAGATATTTGCTATTACCGTGACATCACTTAATAGAATCTTCTGTTTGCCTCATTATGTATTTACTTCTATGAAATGCCTTTCTGATATGTATATTTATATTAAATTTTCTTTGCAAATATTGAAGACAAATTTAAAACTCCTGTCTTCGCATTTGAATAATATTTCACATTTTTCAGTTAACAGTTTAATAATAATAACCCATTGATTTCATGTATTCAGTATGGCTATGAATGTTGATTTGATTCATGTTCCTCCGTAGGCAATCCGTTATTTTCCTTTGGAAGATTCTAGAATTTTCTCTTTGCTGCCATTTTAAATTTCAGTGGGGTGTGTGTGTGTGTGTGTGTGTGTGTGTGTGTTTTCCTCTTCAATGCCCAGTTTGTAATCTCTGGGTTCTTTCAGTCTATGATCATTGTCTTACTTTTTAAATGTGCAGAAACTTTTTCCACTATTTCTTTAAATATTAACTCTTATTTTGATTTTTCACTTTTTTGGGAAATGCTATTCTCTAGATACTGACAGTTCTATTTCTAATTTCCATATAAGTTAATTTTATTTTTGCATTCCTACTTTTTTCCTTGTTTTTTTCTGTGAGAGTTTGCCAATCTGATATTCAAAATTTCTGCTTCATTAAGCAATTGTATCCATTCTACTATTCATTTCATGTCTTGTGACTATTTTTGGTCTCTTGGTTCTTTTTTTTAAAAGATTGTTACTGTTTTTCTGTTGATAACTTCTCTTAGATTTGCATTCAAGTGATTTCAAAGCATATTTATAAACATGTTTTCAGCATTTTTACTAAAAACTTACAGTTAATGTGGGAATGTGACTCTATTTGTGTATTTAATGTGATGTGTCCTAGGATTTGCAAAGGAAAGTGTGCCTATGGACCCCAATAAATCAAACTGGTTCTGCTTCTACTAGAGGCAGAATTTTAAAATTTCTGAGTAAAGAAGTAAAAGCTAGGAACTGCAGGATTACACAGAATGTAGCAGTAATAGCTTGGGACATTAGAGAAGATTTGTTGAAAATCTGTTTAAGCAGGGATTGTACGGGCTGTTCTGCATTCAATAGCTGTCCTATGATGGTGTCTCCAATCATGAAATGTTAAAAGTCACAGAGTTTGCAACCATGAAATGTTAAAAGTCACAGCGTTTGCAACAGTTTCTGCAAACATTCATTTTGCCTGGTTCTAGCTAAACTGCATGGTATATAAACGTAATGGGAAGAAATTTGATTGCTGTCAGTAACCACAATATTTTTATATTTGTTTATTTCCTCACTGTAACTAGAATTTAAAAAACGATGGTCTAACAACATGGTGAAACCACGTCTCTACTAAAAATACAAAAATTAGCTGGGCGTGGTGGCGCTCGCCTGTAATCCCAGCTACTCAGGAGGCTGAGGCAGGAGAATCGTTTGAACTGGGAGGCAGAGGTTGCAGTGAGCCCAGATCACGCCATTGCACTCCGGCCTGGGTGACAGAGCGAGACTCCGTCTCAAACAACAACAACAACAACAACAAAATACAACAAAAAACCAAAGGGATGGTCTAAGTAAGATATAAACAAAAGCCTCACCTGAGAATTAACAATTGGGAAGCCTTTCTTCTTTAACAATAAACCGACTGGCTGAGAGGCTCTTCTTGAGTGCTCAGCTGCCCGCCTGCAGCACGTTATCTGCTTACAATCACCTTCGTCTTGGTCCTTCTCCCGTGTGCTTTTCCTCTCCTCAGCCTCCTCACGTGCGCTCAGCCCAGCGCGAGCGGCGCCTCTGCAGGTCTCAACGTCTTAACTGCTGTTCATCGTCAGGGCTCCAAGACAGCGAGCCATGTTCCTTCTTCTGGTGCTTCTTACTGGACTTGGTGGGATGCACGCAGGACTCAGTAAGTCCAGGAATCCAGGCTTCCGAGGGAGACCTTGTGCACTCTTCTCATGGTCCAGTTCCAGCCCAGACTTGACCCTGACTCCACCCTCTCCCACCTTCTCCCGGCCCCTTGCTTCAAGGTCTATGGCCAAAAAGGCAAAGAGGCAGCCTCCGACAGAAAATCATTTTACTTCTCTGGGATGGCTTCCTTATTCATAAAATGAACAAAAATGAAAAATGTGATTTTTTTCCACATACAAAATTCTGCTACATTAGGAATAATTGCATCACAGTAAAAAAGCTATTTATCAAGGGTTTACTGATTTGGCAACTGCTGTTCTCCACCTGCCCCATTGAAATGTGCAGATCATCCTTGTTTTCAATATTCTACATTCTTCCCTGAAAAAGATCTCACTTTCTTGATGCATCTGTGTTTTCTCATTTCCACACCTTTTTACAACACTGAATTTTGTACTTAGCATTAACTTAGGCTGTGCCAGTGCCAAACTGTGTGTGTGTGTGTGTGTGTGTGTGTGTGTTGAGAGAGGGATGTGCAGGGGAGAATGAATAATAATTTGAAATCTTGACAAGGGGTGAGAAATTTGCAGGTACGAATAATTAGAAAGACAGTGGAAAGGGCGAGATGTGTAGATTACTTTAAAAGTAACTGCTAATGTAGAGAAACAAATGTAGAATTAGAGTTAGAAATGAATAACAAGATCCGAGGTATCAAAATAACATCATTTATATTTATTTTTAGATGCTCATAAAATCTTCCTGCAGACCACAGTTCCAGAGAAGGTTTCATCATCGGATGCAAAAACAGATCCAGAACATAATGTAATTTTAATAATATTTTACATATGACATGTTAAGTTACCTTTAATGTCAAGACCGAAGGCACTGAATGTAGGCAGGATTGCAGTGCTTGGAGGCAGAGCTGACAGCTGAGAACACCAAGAAGGAGCATTTTGATGTGTACAAATGTGTGAGACTGAGTGTGTGTTTTGTTGATGATGAAGGATTTTAGGGGTAAGATCCCTTGGGGCCAAAACGCTAGGTATAGAATCCTCCAAGTTTGAAATTTAAGGAGGTAGCGGAAAACTTGGCTCCCCCAGGACCAGGATTAATTAGGGTGGGGAAAGTGAGGTGAGTCATGTACCTAAAGGATCAGATCCTTCCTGTCTTGAAAATTTTGATATTTTTTTCATCACTGTGTGTTTTTGCATTTTGATTTTTTAAAATGTTGCATTAAGATATTATTTATCTTGATAACTAAGTTTTCTGGTATCTTAGTTCTATCCATACTGATCCCCTAGTGATTTGTCTTAGCTTTTACTAAATCAGTGAGGAACTGAATGGTGATCTTTGGGCAGGCTTATCTGTTAATGAGCACATTAATTTCACAGTCCGAGTTTGGATGGTAGTGAATGTTCCTTCTCTAATAATACACAGGAGAATACTTCTCACATGTCTTCTTCCAGTATAGGATGATCCATTGTTATTAATAATTATGGGCCTCCAAATTTATTTATTTTTTTACATTTAGTGGTTTCAGAGACCTTTCCTCTCTGTTTCACATAAGGATATACAATTTATATTGTTTCCCCTTCCCCATGTACCCTTTCTTTGCCTTGTCTTCCTCTAGTAGCTGAGTTTTGTTTACCAACATGCTTACCATGCAGCTTTGAACACCCCTCCACGCTGACTCCCAAGTGAATAACTAGCTATGCTGTGGTGTATGAGCCCTATGACAGGTCCCTTTTCCGATTGGAAAGAAATCTTTGTTTAATTTCCTTTTTGCTGAGATTAACAATACCAATTCTCCCTTTCCATTGTTATCACCAACAGTCTTTGAATTCCTCACTTGTCCAATTTCTAGGATTTTTAAAAAGGCATTTATAATGTGGAAATTCAGTGTGATTATTTCCCTATAATGATTTAAAAAGTTGTAATATATTTTAGCAACAGAAAATTATAATTATTGTGGGATGTGATTTTATTTGAATATGTTTGCTATCATATGGGATAGGACCTGCAAAAGTAAAAGTGCCCAAGGATGTACAGTTATAAGATTTAGTAAATAAAAGTATAGAACACCCAGTTAAATGCTTGTGTACATAGATAAAAGAGAAATATTTCATAAGGCTTATGTATACTAAAATTATTTGTTGTTCAGCTGAAATAAATTATAAGCATCAAAATTACATACCTCCTTCTTAAATTAGTTTCCTGAATTTGCTTGTAAAATTACTTGCAGTTATAGTCTTTTTCATTTAGATCATAACATAATTTCTACAGTGGTCACACCCAATATATTTGATTCTTTTTTTCTAGTGAACATTTCCAGTAGTTTCCCAGTTTTTGCTTTTTACATTTTGAGTTAATTTTTGTGAAGGATTTAATCTGTGTCTAGATTCATTTTTTTGTGTGCGTGGTAATACTGTTGTTCTAGAACAATTTTTTGAAAAGACTATCTTTTAAAAATATTGCTTTGTCTCTGCTTCTTTTTCAAAGATCCATTGACCATATTTATGTGGATCTCTTTCTGGGATCTCTACTTCCTTGAAATATTTGATTATAATTTCGCAAACACCACACTTTTTTTAGGATTGTAAATATGTAATAAGTCTTTCTTTCTTTCTTTCTTTTTCTTTTTTTCTTTTTTTTTTTTTTTGAGACAGAGTCTCTCTCTGTTGCCCAGGCTGGAGTGCAGTGGTATGACCTTGGCTCACTGCAACCTCTGCCTCCCAGGTTCATGTGATTCTCCTGCTTCAGCCTCCCGAGTAGCTGGGATTACAGGTGCCTGCCACCATGCTCAGCTAATTTTTGTGTTTTTAGTAGAGATGGGGTTTCACCATGTTGACCAGGCTGGTCTCGAACTCCTGACCTCAGGTGATCCACTCACCGTGGCCTCCCAAAGTGATGGGATTACAGGTGGGTCACCGTGCCCAGCCTCATAGTAAGTCTTGAAGTTGGGTAGTGTCAAGTTTCCAACTTTGTTTTTCACCTTGAATATTATATTGGATATTTTGGATCTTCTGGCTCTCCATATAAAGTTGAGAATCATTTTGTTGATATCTATAAAACAGCTGATATTTTCACTGGGATTCTGTTGATCTATAGATGAAGTTGGAAAAAACTGGCATCTTGACAATATTGATTCTTCCTGTCTATAAACATGGAATATCCCTCTGTTTATTTAATTCTTTTTGAGTTTTTGCATTAGTTTTCATCATAAATACATATTTTGTTATATTTATACCTAAGCCTTTCGTTTTTCAGGATAGAAATATAAATGATATTGTGTGTTTAATGTATTTGTTTATTGTTGATATAAAGGAAAGAGAATGAGTTTTTAATATTAACTTTTATTCTGCAATCTTGCCATAATTGTTTATTTGTTACAGGGTTTCTTTTTGGTAACTCCTTCAGATTTTCTTTTTTTTTCCCCTTAGTTTTTATTTATTTATTTTTTTGAGACAGGGTCTCCCTTTGTTGCCCAGGATGGAGTGCAGTGGTGTGATCTTGGCTCACTGCAACCCTCTGCCTTCTGGTTTCTTTTTCTTTTCTTTTCTTCCTTTTTTAAAAAATATATATATTTTATTGCACTTTAGGTTCTGGGGTACATGTGCAGAACACACAGGATTGTTGGATAGGTACATACATGGCAGTGTGGTTTGCTGCCTCCTACCCCGTCACCTATATCTGGCATTTCTCCCCATGTTATCCCTCCCCAGCTCCCTACCCTCCGCTGTACTGCCCCTAGTCCTCCCAAACAGACCCCAGTGTGTGATGCTCCCCTCCCTGCGTCCATGTGTTCTCATTGTTCAACACCTGCCTATGAGTGAGAACATGTTGCCTTTGATTTTCTGTTCTTGTGTTAGTTCACTAAGAATGATAGTTCCAGATTCATGCATGTTCCTGAAAAGGACACAAACTCGCTTTTTACGGCCACATAGTATTTATGGTGTATATGTGCCACATTTTCCTTGTACAGTCTACCATCGATGGGCATTTGGTTTGGTTCCAGGTCTTTGCTATTGTAAACAGTGCCACAATGAACATATGTGTGTACATGTCTTTATAATAGAATGATTTATAATCCTTTGGATATATATCCAGTAATGGGATTGCTGGGTCAAATGGAATTTCTATTTCTAGGTCCTAGAAGAATTGCCACACTGTTTTTCACAATGGTTGAACTAATTTACACTCTCACCAGCAATGTAAAAGTGTTCTTATTTCTCCACATCCTCTCCAGTATCTGTTGTCTCCAGATTTTTTAATGATCGCCATTCTAATTGGTATGAGATGGTATGTCAATGTGGTTTTGATTTGTATTTCCCTAATAACCAGTGATGATGAGCAGCTTTTCATGTTTGTAATGGCAGTCTGCCTTAGTCATGGCAAACTATCTCTGTAATGGTGGACTGCCTAGGTAATGGTGGACTGCCTCAGTAATGGCAGACTGACTTGGTAGTGGTGGATTGCCTTGGTCATGGAAGATGCCCTTCCCCTCTCAGTGCTGGACTGTCCTAGATCCAGCTGTGCTTGCCGTGAAGCTCTTTCCAGAGCGTTTTAGATTGCTGGTCTTTGTGGGGGTGGGACCAGCCAAGCCAGATCACCTGGCTCCCTGTTTCAGTTGCCTTTTTTTCAGTCGAATGGGTGACTCTGTCTCCTAGGCATTCCAGGCACTAGTTGATATGGCTGCCCAGATTTGTATGAGTAGTTGTGCAGAGATCCACTGTGTCAGCTGAAACAGCCATGCTGGAGACTTGTGACGCTTTTCTGCCCTGCAATCTCCTGGTCTGTGGGCAGTAAAACCTCATTTGGAAATGCGGTGATCACTCACCCTCTGCATTCTTGCTGGGAACTGCACTCCAGAGCTGTTCCTGTTTGGCCATCTTTGATTTATTTTCCTTTTATAGCTGGATGGACAAGAAAACTAATAAGACATTCTAGGTAGAGATGATCGAAGTAGCAAAGTAGGTACCAAGGACCTCAGCACTGCCCAGGCTGTGGCCTCAGAACTTCACGAGCCTCAGCCCCCTAGGCTGTGCACCTCCTTCAGATTTTCTACATAGACAATCATGTAATCTGTGAACAAGGACACACATTTCTTTCTAGCCAATCTGTATCCATTTTATTTACCTTTTTTTTTTTTTTTTTTTTTTGCTTTATTGCATTAGCTAGGACTTTCAGTGTGATATTAAAAAGTACTGGAGAGAGGGGAAGACCTTTGTCTTGTTCCTGATTTAATGAGAAAACTTTAGGGTTCTCACAGTTCAGTATGATGTCAGCCATTAAGACCCTGTCTCCAAATATAGCATGTTTTGAGGTGCTGGGGATTAGTACTTCATCTAATGAATTTTTGGAGGGCTTACAATTTAGCTTATATCAGTTGGATATTGTATATGAAAAGTTGTGGAGGCTCTGGATAATGAGTCTTTTGAGTTTTTTCCTTCTGCTTTTTTTTTTCTGATTTAACCTTACTTAAGTTTATTTATTTAGATTTTTCCACCTTTACTGAGATATGATTGACGTGTGATTTTATTTTATTTATTTATTTTTTAATTGTACTTTAGGTTCTGGGGTACATGTGCAGACCATGCAGGATTGTTGCATAGGTACACACATGGCAATGAGGTTTGCTGCCTCCATCCCCCCATTACCTACCTCTGGCATTTCTCCCCATGTTATCCCTCCCCGATATCCCAACCACCCAGTTCTCCCTCCCTTGGCCCCCTTATTTTAGTTTTTGTTGTAGCTTTGTAAGATACATGAATTTTAAATTTTATTGGTGGTTTCATATTCCCTTTTAATTTTCATCTTACTTGTTTAATATCAAAGGATTTTAGAGGGCACAATTTTAAGAGTCCCCTCTAAATTCCACTTAGAGTTCTTTTCAGAGCCATTCAACCTATTCCTCATAGACCGTTGTACGAAGTACCCTATTATGCTCTGGTGTAAAGTTGAGGAATTGAAAACTGTTAAATGCTGTTTCTCTTGCTAAAATAAGTTTCTAAAATTAACCAAATATATAATTTAATGACCATTGATTTTTCTGTTATCTTCTGTGGTGTTTTCTAGACATGTCTTCACTCCCCCTGTATTCTCTCCTACATTGTATTCCTACATTCAATGTGGCTACACGAGTACATGCTTAAAACCATTTTTGGCTCCCGATATCTGACCATGGCATTCTGAATCTTCTACAGCCTGATTCCTACCTACCTTTCCGGAATCTTTTGCTTCTATTCTTCAGAAAATTTGTGCTTCAGTAATTCACATTGACTTTGTGTACATCAGAAAAGCCACTCTGTCTCACACCTCTATGCTTTACACGTGATTTCTTCTTTAAATAGAATGTCATCTGGGTGTGGTGGCTCGTGCCTGTAATCCTGGCACTTTGGGAGGCCAAGGAGGGAGGAATGCTTGAGGTCGGGAGTTTGAGGCCAGCCTGGGCAACATGGTGAAACCCCATGTGTGAGTTTGATTGCTCACACAGATAAGTAAAATACAATGGCTTTTGATGTTATGTTGCTAGAGGTATATTACATTTCTTGTGTTTCTGTATTTTGGGAGGGTGTCTTCGAATGAGCAGGACAATTTACCTTCCAGGAGAGCTCTGGGTAAGCAACCAATGGGTCCCTGCAATTGAGGTGGACATCCTTGATGTGGGGGGTCTGTCTGAACTGAAAGATAACAATCATCGGGGAAGTTCCTTCCTCAGAAGTGTAATAGTGAATAGCAGGCATGTGACTGCTTTGCCACCTACTTCTCAATGCAGAATTCTGAAGCTTCAGGTATCTGTGTGGGAAGGAAGGCCAATATAATGGTTATGGGTTATTAATTTTGTCAATATTTTTAAGCCTAATTTAGAGAAAATACGTTATTTGGCATGTGTTTCTATTGAATTTTTCTAATAATTTTGTTATAGGTTGTTTACATGATTACAATAGAAGGAAAGCCACATTTTGTCCATCTCAAAAAGCAGTAAGTATTTTATCTTTTCAAATTTTAGTACTTTGGCTTCCTAATTTCTAAAAGTTATGTATAAGTAGAATGAATTATTTTGATTCAAATGTATTAATACTTACTCTATACTGGGTATTGAGTAAAATCCTAGGCATGCAAAGGAGAATAAAATATGTTGCCCTGTTAAGGAATTTATAATATAAAAACATACATTCAGACGCATTAATAGAAAAGCAAACAACTTTATTATAATATGGTAATATGATAAATGTGTAAATAGTATTCCTTGGAAGTCAGGGAAGGCTTTTAGGGAAGAGGTAAGAGATTACTTGCATCTTAAGGGAAGAGATAGAGTTAGCTCTGTAAAGAAGAGGGGCAGGACAGGGGAATATATATATATTCCTCCCCCAAGGCTTGGCCTCCCAATGTGCTGGGATTACAGGCATGAGCCACTGCACCCAGCCAACATTCTATTTAGAGAAGAAATCACGTGTAAAGCATAGAGGTGTCAGACAGAGTGGCTTTTCTGATGTGCACAGAATCAATGTGAATTACTGAAGCACAAATTTTCTGAAGAATAGAGATAAAAGATTCTGGAAAGATAAGTAGGAGCCAGGCTGTAGAAGATTCAAATACTGGGAGCCAAAAATGGTTTTAACCATGTACTTATGTAGCCACATTGAGTCTTGTAGGCTGTTTTTGAGGGGACAAAGTCAGAGTTAAGGTGACCAATTATATGACTATGCAGTTTAGGCGGGTAGTGATGGTGGTTTGAACAATAGCACCAGTGAGAGCACTTGAAAGAAAAATTCAGTTGACCTCAGTACAGATTTGGTAGAATGATTAGTTAAAAGTGAGAAATTTCAGATAATTTAGTGTTGCTCAAGTAAATGAATAGGCTATAGTATAATTAACTGAGGAATACAAATAAGGGATATATTTGTGTGAGGAAGGGGTGAGTTTGGGTTTTATACCCGTGAGCTATCCAAGTAAGTTTTTCCCTCTAGATTAGGTGTGTCCAATCTTTTGGCTCCCCTGGGCCACACTGAAAGAATTATCTTGGGCCTCATAGAAAATACACTAATGACAGCTGGTGAGAAAAAAAGAACAAAAAGACAAAATCTCATAGTGTTTTAAGAACATTTACAAATTTGCATTGGGCTGCATTCAAAGCCATCCTGGGCTCTATGTGGCTAGGAATTTGAATCTATGAAAATATTTAATAGGAATATTGGAAAATAGATTTAGCTATAGGTATATAGATTGAGTAGAAAGCAGTAGCTTGGTTATGTATTTTTTAAATGAGTGTTCTTACATAGGGTGCTTATAAATAGATCATGACTAAAGACTGAACCGTGGAAAACAGCAATGTTTCCTGGGATAGCAACAAAAATGGAAGATAAAACAACCAACAAAACCAGCAACCAACAGAAGATAAAACAGAAGGGACCAGGGAGGTAGGAAGAACAGCAGAAGAATCAAGTGTTGTATAAATTGAGTGAGTCGATTGAGTGGCTACAGTTTTCAAAAAAAAAGCTAGAGGTTCAGTGTAGAAATAATTTTTTAAAATCCCTTTTGGATTTGACATTCTAATGTTTATGAATCTTTTTCAGGGAAGTTTTGGGGATACAAAGAATTTAGAAAGTGAATAAATTGTGTGTAGATAATTCCTTTGATGGAATCTGTTAAGAATTGAAAAAAATGTACATAGGGAGTAGCCACTGTAGAGAATGGGGTCAAGAAAGAGTTCTTTAGGATGAGAATGACTTATTAACATCATTATAAATAGCATTATGATAAAATCTAGTAGAGTACAAGAGTTTGAAATTATAGGAGAGAAAAAGTATGTATCCTCTGTATATGGCACAGGATGGTATCCGTAGCACCAGTGTAAGGGTTTGTTCTAAATAAAAGACATAACCTTCAGGAAATAAGGATAAAGAGTGCAGATGAGAACAGGTGATCTGAGAGTGTGGGAACATGGGAGTTATGTGGGATGATTGACAGGGGTAGTGTCAAGTTTTTGAATAGTTACTGAGGGAAATAAAATTCTGACCAGAGTTATTGAGAAAAACTTGGCATTTAGTAAAGCTTAGCAAATATGAATTTGTAATGAGAACAAGTAAATCTCTTTTCTATCTGCATTAGTCTGTTTTCACACTGCTGATAAAAATATACTCAAGACTGGGCAGTTTACAAAAGGAAGGAGTTTACTGGACTTACAGTGTCACGTGGCGGGGGACGCCTCACAATCATGGCAGGAGGCAAGAAGGTGCAAGTCACATCTTACGTGGATGGCAGCAGGCAAAGGGGGAGCTTGTGCAGAGAAACTCCAATTTTTGAAACCATCAGATCTCATAAGACCCATTCACTATCACGAGAACAGCAAGGGAAAGACTCAACCCCTCAATTCAGTCATCTCTCACAACATGTAGAAATTATGGGATCTACAAAATGAGTTTTGGGTGGGGACACATAGCCAAATATATCACTGTCCTAACCTTACAATTTGATTTTGAAACTTGGGTACAAAATATAAAATCAATGAGTGATACAGACAAAGATTCGAAAGACAACGATGCTGGAAATTGGGACCTATGCTTTTTCCTTTTCATGTCTCTAGAAATTTGAGTTGCTCATTTATCTGCATGTTAGTATTGTATGTCATTCTAGTTAAAATGTTTCACCGAGTACCTAATTCAGTGTAAGTGCTGGAAATACATGGATGATAGGATAGAACAAGTTGATTAGCACTACTCTAAATTCTTCAGTTAAAAAAAAACAATTTTACATGAATATTTTTTCTAACTTTTCTGTTTCATAACCTGAGCATGTTTTTATGATTTTTTGCCTAGATCACTTTTATCTTCAGCTTCTCTTATTCATTCTTATGACAAAAATGACATCCGACATTCTAAACCTCTGCTAGTTCAGGTAAGAGTTAGGTTACTTTTTTCTTACATATTTGTAATTCTAGATTTCTTTAAAAAGACAAATATTTTATAATTACTAGAATATTATTCTGCATATTCACTGAAATTGATTAACTTGGGCTGGTGCTTATTTCTACCTGGCACAAATTTATTAGGTAATTGCCAATCATATTAAAGTAGAAACATAGCTAAAGTAATAAATAGAAATTTATATATTATGTTATATATAATATGTTATATATATGTTATATATATTATATATATAATATGTTATATATTATAACAGGTGTTCATTTTAAAAATAAGTTATTCATGAGTTTTTCTTTTCTTTATTTTTTTCAGATGAATTGCAATTATAATGGATATGTTGCGGGTATTCCAAATTCTCTTGTGACTCTCAGCACATGTTCAGGACTCAGGTTGTAGACTAAAGATACTCAATTTGCCAGTATTATATCCTGCTAGCCTATGAATTAATTATCTATGTATCTGTTCTAATTCTATAATCTCCTTTGTTATTTCAGTTCCTTAGGAACTGAACCGAAATTTCTAATAAAATAGGATTGATATTCCAGCACTATCTGTTCCTGATGAGAAGCTACTTGATACTGACAGGATCTGCTGCATTGGCTTTAAGAAAGTTTGAGTGTAGGGAGATTCATCTCATACTTTAGTTTTCTCAAGTTCTATTCTTGTCCAATTTTTTAATTTCCTAGAGTAATTGGCAATTGTGGAATGCATGAGACTAATAGACACTGGCTTTGCAGTCAGTCATTATTAGGCATATAGTACCTTTAGTTCAGCCCTCACTAACAAATGATTTAGGTATCGAGTGTCAGAGGATAGTTAAGTGTATTAAAGAGAAGCAATCAAAGACTAAAGAAGAGAGTGCCTAGAGATTCTACAGGCTGGTTAGAGAATCTGTACAACAGAAAGGGGTTTCAACTCCTTTAAGTGCACAGATCCATGTCACTATATGCTTTCTTGAAGATAATCACAGATTTGTAATGTAAGACAATATGTATTCTGTGATATAGTGGTCTAGTTCTGGTATAAGCAAGACTTCAGAAGATAAAGAGATCAAAGTAAAAAACTAAGGTCACTTTAAATCTTAAAAACTGGCTCAAATTTCTCATTAGAATATTATGGCTTTGGTAGAGTCATTCCAGCTTTGTTTTGATTGTTTAAATACTCAGGGGAACAATACAGTTGAGAAACATCTCATATGGAATTGAACCAATGGACGCTGTGTCAGGATTTATACACAAGATTTATGAAGAAAAGTATGCTAATACTAATATTCTTTTAGAAGAAAATGACACTTATTCTTGGTTTAGTTCAGAGTATCAAGTCAGAAAAAGTCCAGAAGTAAGTATTGACTCTTTTATTTTAATTTATTATAATTTTGTGAAATAAAAATAGTTTCAGAGCCAAGATTTGGTGACTCACAAATCTTAAAATTATTTTGCTTTTTCATGAGGGTCCTGCATGACTTTTAAAGTGGCAAGAGAATAAACCTGTGTTTGTCATTATCCTTGCCATTAGATGAAAGCTTAGCAAAAACTTAATCTTAGAAATATGAAGATATGAATATAGTATAAAAGAAACTGAAACATTAATTTTCATACATAAGCATTTAGATAATTAATATAAAATATCTCTTTTTTCAATTACTCAGATAATTTAGGGGAGAAAATTATACAATTTGGATTTCTCAGTTGAGTTTTTGTTTCACAAGAATTAAAAAATGGATGAGTGACTTACATAAAGTACATGTAAAGCAAAGTGATGAACTTTTCTCTCTACAAAGGCCCATAGACTACCTTAAATAACACATCTGCCTTTAGCAAATTGCCATTGGTTGTAAATTTTTGTAATATTTTTCTAGACTACATTGTTTGCCAAAAGTAACTTCCTAGTAATTGGTAGCAGAAAATCTGCTCACATGAAAGATTAGTATGAAAATTATCAAAAGGCTAAGAAAATCAAAGCTTTATGTTATAAACCAAAAATTTCCAGTGTCAATTATTATACAAATAAGAGATACCTGAATTCTTATATATCTTGAGAAGTCTAATAGAAAAGCCTTGCTACCCAGGGCACTTTGAACTGGAATCTTCTGAATAGTATCTAAATTTTATACTTGAAAACGGTCTCATGATATAATCAGGAGCAACGTATCTTTCAGTTTATCTCTCAATATAATTTCAGTAGAAGGTAAATTTTTGTAAATTTCTTATGACTCGTGTGTTTTTCAGAAAATGGACTTTATTCAGTTATTCCCTCGATATCTTGAAATGTATATTGTTGTGGACAAAAATCTGGTAAGTGTTCTTTTATAAATTGTTATTTTAGAATTAACATATCTCTTTAACTTGATTTTAGTGATGCAATGAAAATTATCAACCATTTTATTTGCATTTGCAATGAACACATTCTTACAAATTATGAATAAAATGAGTTTTTGTTAATTTATTTTGTATGTAGCATCTACTCACTTTTGCAAAGTAAAACATCTTAATTTCAAAAGCTTGTTGACTATTGTTATTGTTTCAAGAAAACTACGGCCTAGATGTAAGTGTAGATTACAGCTCCCTTAAGCCCTTAACCCTCATATGTAATAATAATATCTAACTGCCTCAAGTCTAATAGGAAGGGTGGTCTACAAGACAAATATGCCACTTCTTTAAAGCAAAAGAAGAAAACAAATTGTCACCTGTTTTCTTAGTTCGAGGTAAATGAAACAAAAAGAAAAGCAAATGAACAAACTACTCATATTGAGAATTCATGACTATACTTTAGATGTCCTATGGATTTAGGCTCTGAATGTTTATTACATATGTGGTTAGGATTCTAATCCACGAGGCTACATTTGTCCCAGGTTGGTAAAAGCTGAGGGTGCATGATGGAAGCAAATAGTATTTATCTCTGGAGGAATGCCACTTCAAGCAGAATACCTCTGGATTCCTACAGATTAATATCAGCCATACATATATGGGCTCACAATCCATAAGGAAATAAAACACCATGAACAATGGCTAGCAAAACAAAAAATATATGTATAATGGCTAATATTAAATTTTTAAAAATATAGTTTATAATTGGCAGAACAATAGGGTGACTATCATTAACAATAACTGTGTATATATATATGTGTATATGTGAATTATGTTTTATTGCACTTTATGTTCTGGGGTACATGTGCAGAACATGCAGGATTGTTGCATAGGTACATACATGGCAATGTGGTTTGCTGCCTCCATCCCTGTCACCTATATCTGGCATTTCTCCTCATGTTATCCCTCCCCAACCTCCCCACCCACTGCTTTCCCTCCAGTAGTCCCCCACAACATACCCCAGTGTGTGATGCTCCCCTCCCTGTGTCCATAGGTTCTCATTATTCAACACCCACCTATGAGTGAGAACATGTGCTCTGTCATGTCACTGGAGTGCAGTGACATGATCTCGGCTAACTGCAACCTCTGCTTCCCAGGTTCAAGTGATTCTCTTGCCTCAGCCTCCCGAGTATCTGGGATTACAGGTGCACACCACCACGCCTGGCTAATTTTTGTATTTTTAGTAGAGACAGGGGTCTCGCCATGTTGGCCAGGCTGGTCTTGAACTCCTGACCACAGGTGATCCGCCTGCCTCAGCCTCCCAAAGTGCTGGGATTACAGGCATAAGCCACTGTGCCCAGCCTCAAGTAATTTTTACATACTCCATGTTAAGTTGAGATGTTGTCTCTTCCATCTTTCTTTCCAGGAGTGTCAGGAGCTATAGTCAAGTTTCAAGAAGGGAGAATCCTGTTGGGACTGTGCAGGCAATGGCCTAAAAACAATAAAAGCCTCATTAAAAGCTGATTTCTTTTGACTATTATCCTGTACTAACGATTCTAAGTAATATCAGTGATAAAATAAATCACTGGGCAGACTCCTCCCATGCTTTCCACTAGTTGATAGGGCACTGTGAAAGCACTCCAATATCTTCCTTAAGAAGGATACATCATCATTTAAATAATGAAAACAATAAATATTCACTATAGGATGTCTAGAAAAATTTGAAAAAATATTTTTAGGAGAGAATTCACATTAACTCCACCTCTTATTGACAATCATGGCCCTTTATGTCATTATTACTTTTTCGGTTATTAAAAGTAATTCTGCTATAAATATCCTTGTTACATGTATTTCTTTTGGCATTGTGGTTTTTTGGAAGCACATTCTTGCCCCACATGCATTAGATGTTTGTCCTAATGCTCTCCTTCCCCTTGCTCACCATACCCCTGCAGGCTCTGGTGTGTGATGTTCCCTCCCTGTGTCCTTGTGTTCTCATTATTCAACCCCCACCTATGAGTGAGAACATGCAGTATTTGATTTTCTGTTCCTGTGTTAGTTTGCTGAGAATGACGGCTTCCAGCTTCATCAATTTCCCTGCAAAGGACTTGAACTCATTCTTTTTTATGGCTACACAGTATCCCATGGTGTATATGTGCCACATTTTCTTTATCAACAGTCTAACATTGATGGGAACTTGGGTTGCTTCCAGGTCTTTTTTAAGTAGCGCTATTTTAAGTAGTGCTGCAGTAAATGTACTGTGCATGTGTCTTTATAGTAGAATGTTTTATGATCCTTCGGATATATATTAGTAATGGGATTGCTGGGTCAAATGGTATTTCGGGTTCTAGATCCTTGAGGATTCGCCAAACTCTTCCACAATGGTTGAATTAATTTACACTCCAAGCAAGACTGTAAAAGCATTCCTATTTCTCCACATTCTCTCTCTCTAGCATCTGTTATTTCCTGACTTTTTAGTAATAGGCATTCTTTTTTTTTTTTTTTGAGACGGAGTTTCACTCTTGTTACCCAGGCTGGAGTGCAATGGTGCAATCTTGGCTCACCGCAACCTCCGCCTCCTGGATTCAGGCAATTCTCCTGCCTCAGCCTCCTGAGTAGCTGGGATTACAGGCACGCGCCACCATGCCCAACTAATTTTTTGTATTTTTAGTAGAGATGGGGTTTCACCATGTTGACCAGGATGGTCTCGATCTCTTGACCTCGTGATCCACCCGCCTCGGCCTCCCAAAGTGCTGGGATTACAGGCTTGAGCCACCGCGCCCGGCCCAGTAATAAGCATCCTTACTGGTGTGAGATGATATCTCATTGTGGTTTTGATTTGCATTTCTCTAATAACCAGTGATGATGAGCTTCTTTTCATGTTCGTTGGCTGCATAAATGTCTTCTTTTGAGAAGTGTCTGTTCATATACTTAGTCCACTTTTTGAGGGGTTTATTTGTTTTTTCCTTGTAAATTTGTTCAAGTTCCTTGTAGATTCTGGATATTAGACCTATGTCAGATGGATAGATTGCAAAATTTTTCTCCCTTTCTGCAGGCTGCCTGTTCACTCTTTTTTGATGTAGGCACTTATAGCTATAAACTTACCTCTTAGTACTGTTTTTTCAGTATTCCATAGATTTTGGTATGTTGTATTTCCATTATCATTTGTTTCAAAAAAATTTTTAATTTTCTTCTATATTTCTTTTTTGACACATTGGTCATTCAGAAGCATGTTGTTTAATTTCCATGTATTTGTATAGTTTCCAAAATTCTTCTGTTATTTCTAGTTTTATTCCATTGTTGTCAGAGAAGATGCTTGATTTTATTTCAATTTTTAAAATGTTTTAAGACCTGTTTTATGACCTAACATTTGGTCTATCCTTGAGAATGATTCATGTGCTGAGGAGAAGAATGTGTATTCTGCAGCTCTTGGATAAAATGTTCTATAAATATCTATTAGATTCATTTGGTCTATAGTGCAGATTAAATCTGATTTCTTTTTTTGTTGACTTTCTGTCTGGAAGATATTTCCAATGCTGAAAATGGGGTGTTGAAGTCTCCAGCTAATATTGTGCTGGGTCCCGTTTGTCTCTTTAGCTATAATAATTGCTTTATATCTCTGTCAGCACTTTGTCAAAAAAAAAAAAGAGAGAATTTGCTTTGTATATCTGGGTACTCCAAGGCTGGGTACATATATGTTTAAAATTGTTATAACTTCTTGCTGAATTGACCCCTTATTCATTATATAGTAACCTTCTTTGTCTCTTCTTATAGTTTCTGTCTTGAAACCTATTTTTCTGATGTAAGTATAGCAACTTATGCTCTTTTTTGGTTTTCATTGGCATGAATATCTTTTCCATCTTTTAATTTTTATTCTTTGTATGTCTTTATAGTTGAAGTATGTTTCTTGTAAACAGCGGATTAATGGATTTAGTGTTTTTAATCCATTCAGCCAGTCTATGTCTTTTGATTGGAGAGTTCAGTCTATTTGCATTCAATGATTTTATTGATAAGTAAGAAGGACTTACCGTTGACATTTTATTATTTGTTTTCTGGTTGTTTTGTGGTCTTATCTTCATTTCTTTCATTCCTGTCTTCCTCAGTGAAGTTGATTTTTCTTTGGTGAGGATTTAGTTTCTCATTATTTTTTGTGTATACATTGTATGCTTTTGGTTTGAAGTTACCATGGGGCTTGCAAATACTCTCTTATAACCCATTATTTTAACCTGATGATAATGTAACACTTTTGCATAAAAAAAGCAAAGAAGCAAAAGGAAAACTAATAAAACTCTATACCTTAATTTCATCCTCCCACTTTCTTTTTGTTGTTTCCATTTATGTCTTATTGTACTGAGTATTTCTTGACAAGTTTTTGTAGTTGTTATTTTTGATTGGTTCATTGTTTAGTCTTTCTATTTAGTATAAGAGTAGTTTACACACCAGAGTAGTTCATAGCACCAGTTATAATGCTAGAATATTCTGTGTACTTACTCTTACCAGTAAGTTTTGTATCTTCAGGTGATTATTGCTCATTAATGTCTTTTTCTTTCTGACTGAAGAACTCCCTTTAGCATTTCATGTCATAGGACATGTCTGGTATTGATGAAATCCCTCAGCTTTCGTTTGTCTGGGAAAGTCAGTCACTATTTTTCCTTCATCTTTGAAGGATATTTTCACTGGATATACTATTCTAGGGTAAAAGGATTTTTTTTCCTTCAGCACTTTAAATATGTCATGTCATTCTCTCCTTGCCTCTAAGGTTTCTACTGAAAAGTCAATAAATTGGAGCTCCATTATATGTTATTTGATTCTTTTTTCTTTCTGCTTTTAGGGTCCTGCCTCTGTCTTTCACCTTTGGGAGTTTGCTTATTAAATGCCTTGAGTCTTTTTTGGATGAAACCTGGTTGGGGTTCTATAATCGTGTAGTTAGATATTGATGTCTTTCTCTAGGTTTGGAGTTATTTATTATCTCTTTGAATAAATTTTCTTCCCCATCCTTTCTCTATCTCTTCTTTAAGGACAATAACTGTTAGATTTACCCTTTTGAGGCTATTTTCTAGATCCTGTAGGTGTGCTTCATTGTTTTCTTATTCTTTTCCCATCTCTTCTGTGCATTTTTATATAGCCTGTCTTCAAGCTAATTCTTTCTTCTACTTGATCCGTTCTGCTACTGAGGGACTCTGATGCATTCTCCAGTATGCCACTTGCATTTTTCATCTTCAGAATTTCTTCTTGATCCTTTTAAATTATTTCAACCTCTATGTTAAATGTATGTGATAGAATTCTGAATTCCTTCCCTGTGTTATCTGAAATTTCTGAGTTTCCTCAACACAGCTATTTTGAATTATCTGTCTAAAAGGTCATATATGTATGTTTCTCCAGGGTTAGACCCTGATGTCTTATGTAGCTCATTTGGTGAGGTCATGTTTTCCTGTATGATGTTAACGCCAGCAGATGTTCTTCAGTGTCTGGGCGTTAGGTATTGAAGAGTTAGGTATTTATTGTAGTCTTCACTGTCTGGACTCATCTGTGTTTTTCCTGGGAAGAATTTCCAGGTATTTGAAAGGATTTGGGTGCTGTGATCTAAGTTGTATCTGCTTTAGGGGGCACTCCAAGCCCAGTAATGATGTGGTTCTTGCAGATTGGTAGAGATATTGCCTTGTTGGTCTTGGTCAAGAACCAGGAACATTCTCTAGATTGTTCTCTTCCTTTACTTTTTCCCATACATACAAAGTCTCTCTCTCTTTTCTGAGTCACCTAAAGCTGGGGGTGGAGTGACACAAGCACCCTTATGGCCACCACTGCTATGACTGTGCTGCATCAGACCAAGGCCAGCACAGTGCTGGGTCTCATCCTAGGCCTGCCGTAATCACTACCAGGCCACTGCCTAGGTTTTCTCAAGGTCCTGGGGCTCTAGAATCAGCAGGTGGCAAAGCCAGTGAGGCCTGTGTCCTTCCCTTTAGGGTGGTGAACTCTCCTAGGTCCTTTGTGGCTCCAGAAGTGCCTTCTGGGAGTGAAGGACTAGAGTCAAAAACTTTAGAAATCTTCTTGGGGTTCTGTTGTATTGTGGCTGAGCTGGCACTCAAACTAAAAGATGCAGTTCTTCTCAACTCTTTCTGCTCCTTTCCAAAAGCAGAGGAACTGCACCCCTTAGCCACTGCCACCTCTGGCCTTGAGGAGTACTACCAGATTACCACTGATGTTTCCTTAAGGCCCAAGGTCTGTTAAGTTACCTTGTGGTGAATGCTGCCTGGCCTGGAGCTTACCCTTCAGGCCAGTGGGCTACTGTCTGGCCCAGGGCAAGTCCAGTAATGCCATCCAAGAGTCAAGTTCTGGCATTGGGGATCCTAAGAGTATGCTTGGTGCTCTAGCCTTCTGTGGTGGTGCTAGTACCTAAGGTGCAAGAAAAAGTCCCCTTTACTTTTCCCTCTGCTTTTCATAAGTGGAAGGAGTTTTTCCCTATAGCCACCGAAGCTGGTAATGCGCTGAGTCTCACCTGAAGCCCACAAGTCTCAGAGGCTCACTAAGGCCCTCAGTGTATTGCCTGGGTATCACTGCTGATTATTCAGGGCCCAGAGGCTTTACAGTTAGCAGGTGATAAATGCTGGCAGGACTAGATCCTTTCCTTCAAGGCAGCGGGTTCCCTTATGGCCCAGGGTATGTCTAGAAATGTTGTCTGGGAACTAGGTGTCTATTTGTATTATTATAATGGTATTCCTCACACTGGGTGAATTATAATAAGCAGAAATTAATTGGTTCACTATTCTGGAGGTTGGGAAGTCTAATATCAAGGACTGCAGCCTGGGGTTAGGAAAGGGGTGATGTCAGCATTTCCTTGGCTGGCCCTAGCTGGTGCCTCAGTATGTCATCCCCCTGCCCCACCCCGGTCCACTGTCTTTGGGACTGTTTCAGCCGTAGGACTCACCTACAATTTGCAGGCCTTGTGGCCAAGACTGCCTTTCAAGTTTACTTGAAGACCAAGAGTACTTTGGCCCTAGGTGATGAGGTTCAGGGGCACCCAAGTTTGGACCACTAGGATGGGCGATTCCCCTCTGAGTAGGGCTAGTTTAATGTTCCCTTTGTGGGTGGGTTTCAGCAGAGTTTGGTCTAGTTTTCCTTTCTGCTCTAACAGAACAGCACTGAGTTCAATTCCTCACAATTGCTGTGTTCTCCCTCTCATAGCACCCAGAGGTGCTCTCTAGTGTTGCCAGGGATGGGGTAGGGATGACATCAGGGGCTCAGGGCTGTTTTTTCTCTTTTCAGTGCCTCTTTGAGTGATACAAAGTTGAAACCAAGTACTGTGAGTGCTCACCTGATTTTTGGTTGTTATGAAGGGGTGTGTGTGTGTGTGTGTGTGTGTGTGTGTGTGATGTTAATTTGGTGTCCTTGCAGGAGGGTGGGGAGCAATCAGTGGAGCTTTCTATTCTACTATCTTTCTCTGCTTCCCTATGAGTTTATTTTTGTTATTATATTTTAAATTTTAAAATCCTTGTTGATTCTTTATTTTCTGCTTTTTTTGTCAAGACTTGCTATTTTTTCCTTCAGGGTTTTTTTGTATTCAAGTATATTCATAATTCCTCATTAAAGTGTTTTAATGATAACTGCTTTAAAATCCTCGTGAGATAGTTCTAGTATCTGTATTGTAATCATCATTTGGGCTGCTATACTAAACTACATAAACTGAGTGGCTTATAAACAACATTAATTTATTTCCCACAGTTCTGGGTGCTATAAGTCCTAGGTCAGGGTGCCTGCATGGTTGGATACTGGTGAAGACCCTCTTCCATGCTGTAGAATGCTGACTTTTTGTTTCATCCTCAAATGGTGGAAGGAGAACTAGAGAGCTCTCTGGGGTCTCTTTCATAAGGGCCCTGTTGTAGTATGTTTGTGTTATTATAACAGTATATGTGAGACTAGGTAATTTATCATAAACAGAAATTAATTGGCTTTCTGTTTTGGAGGTTGGGGCGTCCAATATCAAAGTGCCGCATCTGGTAAGAGCTTCTAATGACATCATCAGGTGATGGAAGGCAAGATGGCAAAAGAAGTCAAGAGGAGTCCAAATGTTCCTTATTTTGCTTTTGCTGGTGGGTGCATGATGGGGAAATTTTTTTTTCTGTGAAGTTTGGTTAAGTAAGAGTGGCCTGAAAGTTTTTATTTTTGCTGTGCTTCCGTTTTCCTGCATCTTTGGATGGAGGAAGCAGGCTTTTACCTCCCTCCCTCCCTCTCTCCTTTCCTCCCTCCCTTCCTCCCTCCTTTCCTCTGTTGATTGGCATTTCAGGGTTGATATCTCCAGGTAGCTGGCTTTTTTATCACCCTATCTAGGATATAGAGGATAAAAAGAAAATCTATAGAACTCACTGATGTATCTTTTCAGGTTTCAGTTCCTTAACAAGTTTGCTTTCTCTCCACTTTATAGAGTCTCCTTATCTGCTTGATAGCATAATATGCAGGGTTTTTAGCTATACCTGAAAAGATGGGTAAACGGTCAATTGTCTCATTTTCTGCAGTGTCATATGAGCTTGTTGTCTCATGACCAAGATAATTAAGGAGCATGTATGCAAAGGGTGTGGTTGGAGTGAAAGTTTAATAAGTAAATAAAGAAAGCTCTCTGTGCGGTGGAGGGGGCAAGTCAGTTGCTGCTTTTACAGTTGAATTCAAAAGCTTTTATAAGAAACTCCTCTCATCTTTGTATCTGTTTGTGTAACTTCTCATATCTGTAAAGCTGTCTTGGCAACTACCCTTATCTATGCAGCTGTAGGTATATCTTGAGTAATCAGAAAGTACAGCTTCTCTTGTCTGTGTAACTGTGGGTTTGTTTCAGGTAAGGTCCCCCACTCCCTGTGCAAGTTCCCATGGAACCTACCATGCAAATGTCTGAGAAGTGAAGAGAACTTTCTCCTGGGAGCCTGCTAATCACACAAGGAACAAAAGTCTTTTATGCTGGATTTTACCTCATCTGTGTAGCTGAAGCCTGAGGTTTCCCCAGGCTGCTCTACTTGTGTCTGTAGCTATGATTTTTCAGGTTGTCTTTCTATTTAAAATAATTTTGTCAAAGACCAGCTTTAACAATCTGCCCAACTAAATTTTCCCTTTTAGCCTCCCTCATTGCTGGGAAGAACAGGGAATGTATGTCTGCTACATTTTTCTGGAAGTGGAGGTCTAACTCAGTTATTCAAAACATTATTTTCTAACTATGTCCATTGAAAATGCCTTTCTAACTATGTCCATTGAAAATACTAATGAGTATTTTTAGTGCCAGAATCTTGGTTTATGGGTGCCATTATCCATCAAAATGAATATGATTACTCTGAGAACTTTCTAAGTCTGAAGCAGAGAAACTTCAGGGTGACCCTGAAAAATCATGCTGTGATACAAAGCAAGGAAGTGTTCAGTGTTTGATGTGGACATATAAAATGGATGTAGAGTTATATTGAAGGAGTGGCAAATTGCCAGATTTGGTACAACTAGAGCATCGTTGGGGAAAAATGTAATGGACTATTGAATAAAAGCAAAAATTTATGAGTCCATATTGATTTTTGTGAGGGAAAGGAAACAATGGCCAGGTAAGAAACTTAGAACGAAGAATAAAATTAGAAGAGAATCAATTGCAGCTAAAGAAACGAACAAAGAAATGAGCAAAGGAAAATTTGATGATGTATTTAAAAGAGGTAAAAATTTAATGGGTCTTGCCACAGTGTTAGATATAGATAGTTTTGTGGCATGTTTTTTAAAACATTGCAGAAAGATATAATTCACATGCTAATATGATTATTCTAGAACATAGCAAAAATATGCAACTTATTTTTAGTTAGTGCCCTAATATTAACTTAGCAACATTTATTTGTTCAACTATTGCTAAGCACACACATTTAAGCAACAGGTCCAGCTTTCTTAATGCTATAAACTTCTAAACAAAATGTTATTATTAATTTTGACAGTATTAATAGAACTTACCCCTTTGATCAATGAATGAATGTAATAATAGTTTAATAGTAAGCAATGTGTTAATAAAATGTATTGTATCAATAAGTCAGAAGATAAAAACGATTATCATTTTGGTGTGTTTCCAAAAGACATTTTACAAAAATTAAACTCCATTTTCATATAAACTTTAGTTATAGGAAGATTTGTAAATAGGTGTTTTTCAACATGATCTAGAATACGCATCTAAAACTGATCACCTCTTAATGAAAAAATATTTGAGATTTGCCAGTGAAATATTGGAAGCCAGGTTCGTATACCTAATATCATCCTTGTTATTTAACACTGTCTTGGCATTTTAAAGCAATTAGGTATAGGAAGAGCTTACTGGAAAAAGAAGAAATTAGAACATGTGTTACAATACACTGTGAAAAGGATGTTTCTAACACAGTATACGGTATCATTTTAATGGTGATCCTCTCATTGAGGATCTTCCTACTTTCTGCACATACTATTTTTTGGTCTAGGATTATATTTATAATTATATAAATGATAACTGCTTGAAATACATTTTAGAATTTCAGGATTCAATTTTCATTAAAAAGAAATAGTGCTAAATTGATTGCATTAAACATTGCTTAAAATCATGTTATGGCCAGGTGCGGTGGAGTTTGAGACCAGACTGGGCAACATGGTGAAACCCTGTCTCTACTAAAATACAAAAAATTAGCCAGGCATATCGGTGTGCACCTGTAGTCCCAGCTACTCGGGAGGCTGAGGCAGGAAAAGTTCTAGAACCTGGGAGGCGGAGGTTGCAGTGAGTTGAGATCACACCACTGCACTCCATCCTGGGCAACAGAGTGCAAAAAAAAAAAAAAAAAAAATCATGTTATTACATATTTTTATTAAATCATGATTTATATATTATTACTTATTTCCTGGATTTCAGTTGGAATGGATTCTTATGGCTACTTTAGAATACAGCATATTGTAAAATAAAAGATATGTGGTATATTAATTACATCAATTAGTTTTTAAAAATCATTTGTCTTTTGCAGTTTGATTACATGGGTTCTGATATAAACGCTGTAACACAGAAGGTTATTCAGATAATTGGCCTTGTTAACACTGTAAGTTTTTAAAAACTATTTTAAAATATATTTTATAAGAATGATGTGTATAATATTTTGCTATGTTGTTGAAGAGTTTCCATAACCAAAGTACTGTATCAAGTGTGTATCTATAAAATGTAATATAATGTTCAAGTTTATCGAAAATTTTTAATTTATATTCTTTTAGATGCTTACCCAGTTACAACTGAATGTTATTATATCTTCCATTGAAATCTGGTCAAATAAAAACAAAATCGATACTACAGGGCATGCTGAAAGTGTATTAGTACAATTTATTGAATGGAAAAAGAACCATCTTAACTTTAAACCACATCAAATTGCATACTTACTTGTGTAAGTATAGTATTCTGCATTTTATTTCATTTTTTTTTTTTGACCGCTGGTAGAAGGAAACTTATTGCTGACAGAAGAGACCAGCCTTTTGATAAGTGACTGTGTTTCAGTGTGAGGCAAACAAAAAGTGCCTACAGATACGGAGAGAATGTGGTCAAGACACAGGATGGCTTCACCTACATCTTGTTATTCACTAAGTCAACAAAGAAAAACTCACTAAATACGATTGTAATAAAAAAAGTCTACAGTGCTCTGAGCATGGACACTGCTGATTGACAGCAAGCTTGTACTGCTCAGCAGGTTTGGCAGAGTCTTCTGTTGTGGGCTTGACTTTATTTTATGTGGTGTTTGACAGATGTCAGAAGAAAAGAATGTATTAAAATGGCAGAAGCTACATTTTATAACATTAAAGGAATAATTCAAAATGATTTAATATGATCATTATGAAAAATAAGCATTTATTTTATATATATTGTGTTCTACACATTTAATATAGATACTGTGGAATGCGAAAAATGTAAGCAAGAGTCCTTGTCCTCAAGGAGCTAATGTGCGGCAAAACTGAAAATATTTTATCAAATGACATAAAGTCATTAATAAAAGCAAAATTCCACAAAAACATATTGGAATAGCTAAAAGTTTAATTATGAGTGCTACAATTTATTTGATTTCCTCTGGTTTATGAACCTTTACTCTAGATTGTATTTCTACATTTCTGACTTACTTCTAGTTAATTCTTATGTTTATATTTTCTAATAAAATGAAGTATTGAGTTGTCATACTATCTAGAATTTAATACGCAGAAAAATTTGGTAAAAAATAAATAAATGAAGAAGAAGTTCATAGAAATTTAAATTTTCAGGGATATAAATATCGAGGATACCAGAATAAAAATGATAATTATTACTGCAATAGTATTTGCATAAATTATTAGACCTTATCATATTTCTGGATATTTATCAAATTCAAAAGTGAAAGTGTATTTTGAAATACTCTTCACATTGAAACTTTGAGAAAAATGTATTTTAATGGTATAACTTAAAGTAGCATGGTATTTGGGAGATAGTAGAGATAGTAATTATTTGTTGATGTTTGCTGCTATGAAACTTGTCAATAATAACCACTTTACAATTCACTTATGGAAGAAGTTATTTTTCAGCTTCAAGAAAATTTCCACCTTCATAGGAGCCACATTTCCTGGGCAAGTATGTAATAAGGATTATGCTGCTGCAGTTGCTCTGGTGGGTAATTATCTGGTTTACTCTCAATACTTTCATGTTTCAAATTTTCCTAAATGTTTTAAAACATGAATAAGTATATTACTTAGTTTCCCCATAATTTTATAGCTTTTATATTACTAATTTGGAGCATAATCGAGGGGTATGTTAGGAATGGGGCTAGAAGAAAGCAAATGAGCACGTGATGCATTTCCATGATGATTAAGGACATTTACTCCTGCTTAAGGAGTAATGTACATTCTCCAATCCCTTTTCTCCTGGGATGTGATTGTATTTTTGTGAAATTACTTGCTATCATCTTACAGGTCACTCTGTGTTCATTTTTCACCCCATTTTTGTTCTCTGTGCTTCACTTGAGATCTGACTTTAAGTAGAATTAATAATTCTACAACAATTTTTAATCTGCTATTAAGCAGACCAAAATTTTAAATTCTAGAGTATCTACTTGATGATTTTTTTAAAACCTTGTTAATTAAATCTTAAAATCACATAACTGAGGTATAATCAACATACAAAAGCTGTACATATTTAATGTACACAACTTGCTGAGGATGGAGGTAAGTATTACACTTGTGAAACCATCACCACAATAAATGCTGTAAGCATATTTGTCATTTCCAAAAGACTACCCTGCTTTCTATGCTTATTATTAGTAGTAATATTTTGTCATAACATTTAATGGAGGTTCTATCCTCTTAGAATTTTTTTTTAAATTAAAATTTTATATTTTATTTTATATTCAGGGGATACATGTTATGGATATATTATGTACTGGTAGGGATTGGGTTTTGCATGTGCCCATTACCAAACAGTGAACATTGTATCCAATAGAATTTCTCAACCTGCAGTCCGCCTTCCACCCTCCTGCTTTGGAGTCCTAGTGTCTATTATTTCCATCTGTAGTCCATGTGTGCCCATTGTTTAGCTCATACTTATAAGTGAGAACGTGTGATATTTGGCTTTTTGTTTCTGAATAAGTTCACTTAAAATAATGACCTTCAGCTCCATCCATGTTGCCACCGAGAGCATTGTTTCATTCTTTTATTATGGCTGTGTGGAATTCCATTGTATATAAGTATCAAATTTTCTTTTTCCAGTCAACCATTGATGGACACTTAGGCGGGTTCCCTGACTTTGTTATTGTGAATAGTGCCATGATTAATGTATGAATACAGCTGTCTTTTTTTGTATATTTTATTTTCTTTTGGGTGGATACCCAGAGGTGGAATTGCTGGTAGTTCTATTTTTAGTTCCTTGAGAAATCTCCATACTGTTCTCCATAGAGGCTGAAGTAATTTACTTTTCTACCAACAGGATATTAGGGTTCCCTTTGGGCTGGGCATGGTGGCTCACACCTGTAATCCCAGCATTTGGGAGGCCGAGGTGGGCAGATTGCCTGACATCAGGAGTTCAAGACTAGCCTGGCCAACATAGTGAAACAGTCTCTACTAAAAATACAAAAAATTAACTGGGCATGGTGGCATGCACCTGTAATCCCAGCTACTTGGGAGGCCAAGGCAGGGGTATCGCTTGAACCAGGAAGGTGGAGGTTACAGTGAACTGAGATCCCACCACTGCACTCCAGCCTGGGTGACAGAGTGAGTCTCCATCTCAAAACACAGAAATAAATAAATAAATAAAGTGTCCCTTTTCTCTGCGTTTGTGCTATCTGCCATTTTTTTGACTTTTTCATAGCCATTTTGATTGATGTCATATATCTCAGTGTGGTTTAAATTTGCATTTCTTGATGATTAGTGATACTGAACATTTTTTCATGTGTTGCCCACTTCTCTTTCTTATTTTGAGAAATGTCTATGTTCTTTGCTCAAGTTTGAATGAGATTATTCATTTTTACCAAAATGTTGAATTATGTTTATTGATTTATGTTGAATCATCCTTGCATCCCTGAAATGATGCCCACAGATTGTGCTGTTGATCTGTGCTCTCTCCCTGGCCTGGGAGCAGCAGGGATGAAGGCAGCAATGGCAACAAGAGGAAAGGACTCATCAGCGACTTCTGGGAGTAGGGCGGTATATATCCTGTTGGTACATGAAAGTGCCTAGCCTTTTTTGTGACATGATGGTGTCAGCTAGCACCGGGCTCCTCATCTCAGGCAGTGTGGCCATGGCTTCTCTGGGCATTGAACCTGGGAGGTGAAGGTTGCCTCCCTGGGAGGCAGAGTGTCACTTCAGCTCAGGCCCTGAGGGAGAGGGAGGGCACAGTAGGGACTAGGATGGGTAGACAGAATAGCTCCATAGTGGCTTGGCCCTGCACAGAAGGATATAGCAGCAGCTTGGCTCAGGGATGTTTCCAGACAAATCTGAGCTGGGAGACACAGTCATGGAGGCAAAGTGTTTTCTTCGGTTTTCTCTCTGGCTATCCTGGGTTTCTATGTGTTTTTCTTTGTTTGTGATGGAGTCTTGCTCTATCGCTCAGGCTGGAGTGCAGTGGTGCAATCTCAGCTCATTGCAACCTTCACCTCCCAGGTTCAGGCAGTTTTCCTCAGCCTCCTGAGTATCTGGGATAACAGGCATGCACCACCACACCTGGCTAATTTTTGTATTTTTAGTAGAGAGGAGGTTTTACCATGTCGGCCAGGCTGTTTTCAAACTTCTGACCTCAAGTGATCCACCCATGTTGGCCTCCAGAGTGCTGGGATTACAGGCATGAACCACCATGCGTGGCCTATCCTGAGTTTCTGTGCTACCCAGGGGATATACTTGGCACCTTCATTTAGTTATTTTCACCAAAATGTAGTTGCTTATTCACTGTTTTGACTGTCTTTATAGTGGGGACAAGTAGGAGGGACTTCCAGTTGTCCATCTTGCTGCTCTTACTTTCCTTCCAATATCTTTTTTTAAAAATTTCTTTTTAATTTTTCACTACGATTAGTTTAAATTTGTGTCTCTTTACCATTCTGGTTCATTCATTCTGATTTCTGTTTGTATGTTTCTCAGTTTACATTCCTCATAGGACTTTTACTTATTAAATGCCATATAAGTCAGGGCAAATTAAGAAAACAGATACTACACTAGGTATTTCAAAAGGATTTAGAACAGAGAATTACACAGGTATTTCATGTCTAAAAAGGTCAAAAGGGAATAATGAGTTAATAGAGAGATAATAAAAAGATCAGCTACCACTCCAGAACTAAGGAAAGATTGGGGTTCCCAAAATTGAGGTCAGAAGAGGAGACATCCAGGGAGGAGTACTGCCTCCAGCTGCTGCTACATTCAGGGGCATAAATAGATGAACTCTGATAGTACTGGAAGAAGTTGTAGTCAGGAAACTATTGATCCTTGAGTAAACTACAAATACTGGAATAAACTTCCACTTTAGGAGCAAAATGGTGCTGATTGGGCCATGCTGACAGAAACAGCAGTCCATGGGAAAAAGAAAGCCACTTCTTTCTTCTAACTGCAGATAATTTGGTAACAAAAAAATATGGGAACTATAGTTTGCAGAATCTTAGTCCCATAATCTTATAGCAGAGTATAGAAGGGTAGATTTGAAATTGATTTTGTTGTTTTTTATGGTTCTTGCACTCATCTGTTATATCATTTTAACTTATGAGAATCCCTAACATATGAGGGAAAAAAGAGGCTTCTATTTCCTCTAACGAATAGTAGAGGGAATAGGGATCTACCAAAATTTGGTAAAAATACAGCCTTTCCTACAATTTATTCCTTGCTTCTGTCCTCATAATTTCTTTTGATCAAAACCTGGGATGGAGAAGGAGAGATTGCTTACATTCAAGCAGGAAGTGAAAATTACTCTTTTTAAAAGGTGTACTGAAACATTTGATGCATTAGTTTATTGTTATGTTGGCCATACTGTTTCTCTCCCCATTAGTAAACAATAAGCAACCCAGGGCAATATGGAGAACCAAAAATTTAGAAACATCTCTGTGGATATTGGCCATCTTCTCTGAACTACTCTTTACTTATCACTCCCTCACTGTAATTTTTCTCTTACTTTTGGGTCATCAGAAACCAATTACTTTTTTACATTACAATATCAAATAATTTTCTTCTATGATGTTGTTTTTTGCATTTTGGATGTTCAGTGGCCCGTATTATTTTGCTATGTGGTAGGAGGATTAATTGATTTTGTTGGAAGTACTTAAATATGCACAGTAATGACATGTGAGTAATTAAGGCAAATAATGACTGAGTTATCCCAAAATGTTTTCAATTTTACCTGCAACTTCAAAATAATTTGAAATTACTTAGAAACAGGTGAAAGCTGTGCTCTTTCTTCTATATACAAGACTTTAATTGTCTTCTGAATTGTCATCTGAGCAGGACTCTTAAAGGAAAACATAAACATTGGAAATGATGTACGGGAGAACAATAATGCCTATGAGGATGTATTATTTATATCTTGCGATGTAACAGATCATACCAAAACTTGGCAGATAAAAGCAATGCAATTCTGTAGGTTAGGAATCTAGGAGAAATTTAGCGGGTGGTTCAAACTCTAGATTTCCAACAAAGGCTAAAATCAAGGTGTCATTAAGTGCTGGAGTTATCTCAAGGTTTGACTGGTGGAGGGGGATATGCTTTCAAGCTTAGTCATGTGGCTGTTGGCAGATCTCAGAAAGTCTGCTACCAAGATCACTCATATGGGCTTCTCTCCAAGTTCACCTTAATGATATTGTCATTAAGTTTTGAAACTTAATGTAACTATAATGTGAACTCATTAATGTTTAATAAATCTATCATCAAAAAGTTTGTATAACTCTACTAATTTTTGATTAAGTAGATATTGTTGTATTTTAGAACTGATTATAATTATTAGTTAACTTTTTCTTTTTCTTATATTTAGTATTCAGAGGGTTTATCCTTGGAGTCATATACTGTCATTATTGTGCAGTTGCTTGGCCTTAATCTAGGATTAACTTATGACAAAACTGACATCTGCCATTGTTCAGGAAATGTTTGCACAATGACGCCAAAAGCAGTGTAAGAATTTTCTTTATTTAATTGACATGTTATTTCTTTCTTTAATTCTTTTCCCTTTCAAACTTTTTTAGAAAAAATTTCGTGGTTACATAGTAGATGTATGTATTTATGGGGTACATGCGATGTTTTGATACAGGCATGTAATGTGATAAAAGCACATCATGGAAAATGGATACCCCATTTTTATATCCTTTGTGTTACAAACAATCCAGTTACACACTTTATTTAAAAATGTATAATTAAGTTATTATTCATTGTCATCACCCTGTAGTGCTATCAAATAGCAGGTCTTATTCATTCTTTGTTTTTTTTTTTTTTTTACTGATTAATCATCCCCATCTCTCTACAGAACCCCACAACCCATCCTTGCCTCTGGTAACCATCCTTCTACTCTGTATTTCCATGAGTTTTGATTAGTAGATCCCACAAATAAGTGAGAACATCTAATATTTGTATTTCTGTGCCTGGCTTATTTCGCTTAATGTGATGATCTCCAGTTCCATCAATGTTTTATTTTTAATCATATACATAATACATATATACATCCTAAAGTTGTACATAATAAATATATGCATCCTAAAGATTTATGATATAGGTATGATATTTTGACCCAAGCCTACAATGTGTAATGATCAAATTGGGGTTATTAGGATTTCCATTACTACAAGCATTTATCAATTCTTTTCATTAGGGACATTCCAATTCCACTCTTTTAGTTATTTTGAAATACGCAAGAAATTATTGTTAACGGTAGTCGCCTTGTTCTGCTAATGAACACTTGATCTTATTCCATCTATTTGTTCTTATTTGATCTTATTCCATCTAGGGTTCATTAGCAGAATAAGGTGTATTTTTGGACTCATCCGCAATTCCCTTTCTACCTCCCCCTCCAACCTTCCCAGCCTCAGGTAACCACCATTCTATTTTCTATCTCCATGCATTCAATTTCTTTTAGCTCCCACATTTGAGTTAGAACATGTAATGCTTGTCTTTTTGTGCCTAGATCATTTTATTTAACATTATGTCCCACAGTTTCATCAATGTTGAAAATGACAAGATTTTATTCTTTTTATGGCTGAATAAAATCCTACAGTGTATGTGTACAATATTTTCTTTCCAGATTCATCCATTGATGGACACTTAGGTTGGTTTTATATCTTTATTGTGAGCAATGCTACAATAAACATGGGAGTGCAAATATCTCTTCAATACATTTATTTTCTTTCTTTTGAATATACTTCTAGTGGTGAAATTGCTGATTGATATGGTAGTTCTATTTTTAGTTTTTGAAAACATTTATAGTGTTCTTCATAATGGCTGTACTTACATTCCCACCAAGATTGTATGAAGGTTCCTTTTCTCTGCATCCTCGCCAGCATCATTCTTGTCTGTCTTTTTGTTAAAAGCCAGTTGACTGAGGTGAGATAATATCTCATTGTAGTTTTGATTTGCATTTATCTGGTGATTGGTGATGTGCAGCAATTTTTTCCATTTGTATGTCTTTTAAGAAATGTTTATTAGATCTTTTGCCCATTTTAAAATCAGATTATTTGTTTCTCTGCTATTGAGTTGTTTGACTTCCTTATAGATTCTGGTTATTAAACCCTTATTAGATGGGCAGTTCACAAATATTTTCTCCCATTCTGTAGCCTGTTCACAATTGGTAATCACTTTGCTGATAGTTTATTTTGCTGTGCAGAAGCATTTTAGCTTGATGTAATCGTATTTGAGCATTTTTGCTCTGGGTGCCTGTGCTTTTGAAATCTTACTCAAGGAATCTTTTTTCAGATGTATTTTCTGGCATATTTCCCCAATGTTTCTTTGAGTACTTTTATAGTTTCAGGTTTTAAATTTAATTGATTTCGATTTGATTTTTTATATATGGCAATAGAGAAGTGTCTAGTTTTATTCTTTGGCATGTAGATGTCCAGTATTCTCAGCATCTTTAATTGGAGACATTGCTCTTTCCCCAATGCATGTTCTTGGAGGCTTTATCAAAAATGAATTGACTGTAAATGTGTGGATTTATTTCTGGATTCTCTATTCTTTCCATTGATGTACATGTCTGTTTTATGATAGTGCTGTTTTTTGTTTTGTTTTGCTACAATAGCTTTGTAGTATAATTTGAAGTCCAGGGATGTGATTTCTCAGTTTTGTTCTTTTTGCTCAAGGTGGCTTTGGCTATTCTGGATCTTTTGTAGTTCTATATAAATTTTATGTTTATTTTTTCTATTTCTATGAAGATTGTCATTGCTGTTTCGATAGGGATTGCCTTGACTCTGTAGACTGCTTTGGGTAATATGGACATTTTAACAATATTGATTCTTCTAATTCATGAGCATGGCATGTCTTTCCA
This sequence comes from Callithrix jacchus, assembly GCF_049354715.1. Taxonomy (NCBI): domain Eukaryota; kingdom Metazoa; phylum Chordata; class Mammalia; order Primates; family Cebidae; genus Callithrix; species Callithrix jacchus. The sequence continues at coordinate 40,198,966 of NC_133514.1, forward strand.
TTTTGTGTCTATGTGTTCTCTTAATTCCTTGCATTAATATTTTATAGTTTTCATTATATGGATCGTTCATTAATTTTAAGGAACACTCGTATTTCTATTAATCAAACTAAAGTTGTTGGCAATTATATAACACTACACCAAAAAATTGCAGAGTACACCCTCTTTGCAAGTGCAAATGGAGCACATACAAAAATAGGCCTAGCACTCTCTCAGGCCTCTCCATGCCTGGGAAGCCCTTTCTCCTTATTATTTTTAGAATAAGGATTATAGTTTGTTTTTCTTTTGGCCAGCTCAAGGGCACTTTCTATGAATGGGCCATATGAATGGTCTATTTTTAGTGATCCTGAAACATCTAAATACTGATAAATATAAAACATTGATAAAAGAAAATGAAGAAGACAAAAATAAATAGGTAGTACATGTTTATGGATTGGAAGAATTATCTTATTAAAATAGTCATAATATTTAAATTGATCTACAGGTTTAGTGCAATTTCTATTAAAATTTTATTGTCATTTTTCACAGAAATAAGATAAAAATTATAAAATTTGTATAGAACCACGAAAGACACTGGATAGCCATAGCAGTCTTGAACAGAAAGAACAAAGCTAGAAGTACCACAATACCTGGTTTCAAAATCTATTACAAGCATACAGTAATCACAACAGCATAAAAACAGACAAATTGACCAAGGGAACAGGATAGAAAACCCAGAAATAAATCCACATCTGAAGGTCAATTTATTTTTGACAAAGTTGCCAACAGAACACAATGGGGAAAGGACAGTCTCTCCAATAAAAGATTCCGAGAAAACTAATACATGGTGCTATGTTAACATTCAGAAGAATGAAATTGGGCCCTTATCCCATACCATATGAAAATAAACTCAACATGCATTAAATGCAAAAGCATGAGACCCCAAACTCTAAAACTACCAGAAGAAAACAAAGGGGAAATCTTGACATTGATCTGGGTAATGATTTTTAATATATGACCCCAAAAGTACAGGAAACAAAAGCAAAGATAGACAAACGGGGATTACATCACACCAAAGGAAAGAGTTAACAGAGTGAAAAGACAGCCCACAGACTGGGAGAAAATATTTTCAAACCATGCATATGATAGAAGCATAATATCCTAAAATACATAACACAATCTCAACAGCAAGAACATATACAAGCCAATTTAAAAATGGCCAAAGGACCTGAATATACATTTCTCTGATGAAGACATACAAATGATCAACAGACTTGTAAAGAAATAGTCAACATTTAAAAATGGCCAAAGGACCTGAATATACATTTCTCTGATGAAGACATACAAATGATCAACAGACTTGTAAAGAAATAGTCAACATCAGTAATAATTAGAGAAATGCCAACTAAGAAAGCACCTCACGCCTGTTAGAATTGCAATGATCAAAAAGAAGACATGTATGTGTTGACTAGGATGAAGAGAAAAGGAAACACTTGTATTCTGTTGGTGGGGATATAAATAATACAACCATTATGAAAAACAATATGGAAATTCCTCAAAAGTACTAAAAGTAGAATACCATATGATTCAGCAATCCCACATCTGGGTATATATTAAACATAATTAAAATCAGTATGTTGAAGAACTATTCGCATTCCCATGTTCATTGCAGTTATTCACAAAAGCCAAAATATGGAAGCAACCTAAGTGTCCATCAGTGGATGAATTGATAAAAACAGTCATTGTCCTAGTTCATTTTATGCTCCTATGTCAGAATACGCAAGACTGTTAATGTATAAAGAAACAAACAAACAGATATTTATTTGGCTGACCATTCTGGAGTTTGAGAAATCCAAGGTAGAGAGGCCTGGATCTGGTGACAGCCTTCTTTCTCCATCATGCTGTACAGGAGGAAGTGCAAGAGAGCACAGCTGCATATAAAAGAGGAGCTGAACTTGGTTTTATAGCTAAACCACTTTTCATGATAACCATGACAGTCTATTCAGGACATGCATGATAGAAGCATCCTCAAAGATTAGTTCTTATGGCCTAGTCATCTCTGAAAGGTCTTACTTCCCAATACTGTTGCATTTATTGGGTATTAAAATTGGCACATGAATGTTGAGGACACACTCAAACTACAGCATTTCACCCTAACCCCACAAATTCACATCCTTCTCACAATTCAAAATACAATCATTTCATCCCAATAGCCCCCAAAGTCTTCTTGTAACATCATCTCTAAAGTCTGAAGTTCAAATTCTAATTCAGATGAGGATAAAGCTCTAGGCATGGTTTATCCTGAGGCAAATTCCTCTCCAGCTGTGAGCCTGTGCAATTACTAAGTTGCATTGTTTTTTGGTGCTTCCAAAATACAATGGTGGGACAGACACAGTATAGACATTCCCATTCCAAAAAAGAGAAATAGGCAAAAGGGGTAACTGGTTTCACATAACTCCAAACCCAACAAGGAAAAAGAACACTAGCTTAAACCTGGAGAATAACCTCCTTTGACACCATGTCCTACATCCTGGGCATACTTGAGTGGAGGCTGAGTCTGCAAAGCCTCAGGATTCTTGCTCTTGTCTGGGCTTAGTCCACCTAACAGCTTTCACAGTTTGGAGTCTCATGCCTGCATCTCTCCCAGACTGAGCTTGCAAGCTGGTGGCTTTAAAGTTCTGTGGCCTCAGGGGCTTTCCCACTCCCATGGATTCACTAGGCATTTCCCTAGTAGGAACTTTCTGTGGTGGTCTCACTCTTATAGCCTTGATGGACTTTGCTCCAATGGGAGCTCTCTGCAGTGGCTCTATAACTGTGAGAAGTCTCTGCTTGGGCTCCCATGCTGTTGATGACACGTTTGAAAACATCTAGGTGGAGGCTACCATGTCCCTGCAACTCTTGCGTTCTGCAGGTCTGCAAAGTTAGCATTGTGTGGACATTGTCAAGGCTCACCACATGTGCCTTTTGGAGAGGTGGCTGAGCCACACCTGGGCCCACTTGAGTAATGGATGGGGAAGCTGAGAAGCACTGTGCCAGAATGCAGAGCCCAAGGCAGTGAACCTGTAGAGCCCACCTCAGGCCTGTTCACTGAAACCGTTCAGCCCTTCTAGAGCTCTAAGCCTGTGATGAGATGACAGGAGAGGCATCCTCAGAGATCTCAGAAATGTCTTCAGGGTCATTCTGTTGTTGTCTTCTTGGTTAACCTGGATAGAAACTGGCATGTCAGGAGAGCACCTTCCTTGATAGGTTGCTATTAGCAGAGATTCTAATTGATTTCCCTGATTGGTGGTGCCATGTTCATCTGGTGTTTTCAGCAAGACTCCTATTAGATCTTGGGGAGGAGTGAGTCTACTCAGACTACCTTGGGTTATCCTTTTGTGTTTCTGAAAACATTAAGCCTGGGTCATTGACTTCTGTTGAGTTCAGAGATATGAGATTCACAGCTATTATGCCATTCTTCTAGTCCTGTGAATGCAAACCTGTTTCCCTCTCTCTTCTCACTTTTCAAGATTCTCCTTAAGTTGCTCTTTGCATTAGTTCCAGAGTTTATACATGTACTTAGGGAGAAGCAGGAAAAAAATAAGTCTATGCCATTTTGTCTGGATGAGAAGTCTATAACATTATTTCAAAAATGTTTATGGAAAGCAAAAGCTCTAAAATAAGTTATCAAAGTTAATAATAGCATATTTATGTTGGCATTTACAGAAACAGTACAAAAATAAAATTAGATAGAGAAAAATATATTAAATATTGCAGCCAAAATTTTAAATTCAGTTGTTTGGTACTAGAAAGATAAATAATAACATAATTCCTATGTTTAAACACTTAACAAAGTCATAGGATAGGTATAAGCGGCTTTCAAAAAGTTCATGGAAAATGTGTATTATAAAAAACTACACATGATTAAAATTTTTTGGCACCAAAATAAACTTATATCAAGTGGTCATAACATGTCTGAATGAGATCTAGTTTGAGACATATGGAAGGATAAGACATAAGATTAAAAAGGGCCCCTATCAGAACTACATGAATTCTGCTCAAACTGAAGCAAAAGCAAACATCAATTTATAGGGAAGCTTTGGTGGAAAAATGGTGAAATCAGTGATGCTTTACAAAAATCAATGGATACAGTGCCCCAAAGTAATTAGCAGTTTACAAATGGTTAAAACTCCCTTTTTGTTTGTTTGTTTTGTTTGAGATGGATTGTCACTCTGTTGTCCAGGCTGGAGTGCAGTGGCGAGATCTTGGCTCACTGCAACCTTCGCCTTCCAGGTTCAAGCGATTCTCCTGCCTCAACCTCCCAAGTAGCTCGTACTTCAAGGCACGTGTCACCATGCCTGGCTAATTTTGTATTTTTAGTAGAGACAGGGTTTCACTATGTGGGCCAGGCTCGTCTCGAACTCATGACCTCAGGTGATCCACCTACCTCGGCCTCCCAAAGTGCTGGGATTATAGGTATGAGCCACTGCGATTGGCCAAACTCATTTTAAGAAGGGATGAGACAGTGTTGGTGATGAAGCTTGCTGTAGCAGGCAAGCAACGTAAGTTTACAAGGAAAAAAATTGATCTTTGTGCTGTCATTGAACAAGACTGACAACAGCATGAACAACAGTCAACATCATAGACATTTCAATTGGTTCAGCTAACACAATTCTGACTGAAAAATTAAAGGTGAACAAATTTTCCACTCAATGGGTGCCAAACTCATTGTGTCCAGATCAGCTACAGATAGGAGCAGAATTTTGATGGAAAATTTTTTGAAGCAATTTTGAAAAAAATAAAAATAAAACTAGTGAATTTTGCGAGTCATTGGATACACAATCAGTATATTTATATAACAATGAATTGGATTTCTGTATATTGACAACAAATAGAAAATGAGATAAAAGGTACAATTCTATATACAATGTTTCCCAAAACAGAAATTATACAGATATAACTTCAATAAAGTATATGCAATTGTATACAGTGAAAATTAAGATTCTGAAATATTTCTTTGAAGAGTTGTGACAGGAAGGGAAAGAGCTTTACCAGCACGATCATGAAGATAAAGCACAATTAAAACAACAGCTACCAAGAGGTGGACCTGGTCCAGCTAAAGTAAAACTAGACCAGTTAAGAGCATATGTCATGGCAAAAGTTTTAGGATGCTGAAGATATTTTGCTTGTTGACTTTCAAGATGGCTAAAGAATAGTATCTGCCAACTAGGAGGCATCCATCTTATAGTCTTGATTTGGCTCCTTCTGTCTTCTATTTGTTTCCTAATCTTAAAAGCTCTTTCAAGGACACTCATCCTTCTTCAGTTAATAATGTAAAAAAAGACTGAATTAACCTAGTTAAATTTCCAGGATCCTCAGTTATTTAGGGCTGGACTAAACAGTTGACATCATTGCTTACAAAAATGTCTTGAACTTTGTGTTGAGAAATAAGTTTAAATATTTATTTTCATATTTTAAATTTGTGCTTTTATGAACTTTTAGAGGTCCTCATATCTACATAGGATCTTGTATAAAACAAGATGTATGACTAAAAAGAATTTTGGAATGTGTATATATGTACATATATACACATATATATTTATTTTAATATATATATTTTTCTTGGAGTTAAAAACATGTTAAAACATATTAATAATGTAATAAGTATGTTTTAAGATTTGCTAAGTGTTTTCTATGAAGACTAATGCTCTTTAAATCTCTCTTTAAAGCACCATATTATCGGATATGTAAAAATATACAACGAAAATTTGTGTGATATTCATATTTTTATATTTTAGGAACTCTGGTGGTGTCAAGGATTTTAGCATCTGTAGCTTGGATGACTTTAAATATATTTCTTCACATAATGACGTTACATGTCTTCAGACAGATCATCTTGAAATGACAACCTACACAGCACCAAGAGTATGTGGCAATGGAGTGGTGGAAGGAGGTGAAGAATGTGATTGTGGCAGTAAAGATGTTAGTAGACATTTTTTATAAAATTTAAAAAATGTTCTGGTAGTAAAGAAGATAAATACCTTATCTGTTAGTAAAATAGATTTGAAAAACACATTCTTTGGAAAATATGGGAGCCTTTTTTTTCTAATTTTATTATTTTTGGAAGCATGGAGCAAAAGGTCTTTAGATAATTTTTGTCTTCAGTTATGTCTTCTGACATTATTTAGTGTATATATTAGCTCCAAATTTAAATAAAATGGCCACAAAGAGTTATCTAAGGGATTGAAGGAATATGCCCTCAACAACAAGCAGAAATAAAAACAAACAATGACATCTAAAGACAGTAGATTATAACCAATGGGGTAGAAAAATGCATGGTTTGCTAATATAGGTGAAAACATTTTCTATGGAAAGGTGATTCTAATCAAAATATTTTGAAATTAAATTTATTATAATTATAAAAATATAAAGCTAAGATCAAACAAAAATAATTATAAAAGACGATAAAGGGATATCAGCAAGATAGCTCAGTAGACAGTACTAGAGGCGCCTAATGCTGGTCTCCCACCACAAGAAAGGACCAAAGCAATGGATAAACAACTACATTTGACCAGAGTGACTTACATGGAGTGCTGAAGTATAGGAAGGGAGTGGTGAAAACCCTGCGGAGCACAGAAACTTAGAATGGCTGCCTAGAGAAAAAAAGGAAACACTGTGGTTATTCCAAGATAAACACATAACAATTAAAGAACAAGAAGTAAAACTCAGTTTGACCTCAAAATATAGAATATTAGGCAATCTACAAAATAATAAAACTGGTGAATCTTTCAAATCATTGAATACAGAAATAAATATATAACAACGAATTGGATTTCTGTGCACAAACAACAAACACATAGAAAATGAAATCAAAGGGACAATTTTATATATATAATGTTTCCCAAAACATGATGAATATAGATAAAATACATGTAATTGTTCACAATTAAAATGAAAATTACTCAGGAAAAGAAAAAAATATTGAAATGAATGGAGACATAATCCACTTTTATGGATTGGTAGATGTAATATCCATACATTCAACACAGCCCCAATCAAAATCCACTCATCTTTTTGTAGAAATTGACAAGCCGATTCTACGATTGTTAGGGAAATGTAAATGACCTAGAATAAACAAAGCCATGAAAAGAAAATAAATTGGAGCACATACACTAATTTCTATAAATGTCAAAATTTTCTGTAGAGTTATAATAATGAAGACAAGGTAATATTGACCAAAAGATAGATATGTGCAATTAATACAGTAAAACAGAGAATCCAGCTATAAGATGATATTTATATGACCACTTTATATGGTTGGACATAGCTATTCAATTGGTAAAGAAAATCTTTCTAACAAAATTGTATAAACTAAACATACATGTAAATAAAATCAAACTTGATCTCTCACCATACACAAAAAATTAACTTGAAATAAATCGAAGACCTAAAAATTAGAACTAAAGCTCAAAAACTTTTGGGATAAAATATATGAGACAATCTTTGTGATTGGCGGTAGGCAAAATTTGTTAGATATGGCAAAGAGAAGGAAGTTTAAAGAGAAAAATAGTTGTATTTTCTCAAATTCAGAACCTTTTTCACTTAGACTGTGATAAAAATAAAATGACAAGCTCCAGAATGTGGTAAAATATGCATAATTTATATATTGACAAACGACTTTTATTCAATTATTTTAAAAGACAAAACTCAGTTTCTAGTCAGGCATCTAAGACACTTGGAAGTTGCAACTCCAATCTATCAACAAGTAAAAAGCTGAACAAACCAAAAAAGCAGCAACTCTTTTCAGATCTGTCAGAGAAATGAGATCACAGGATGAACCACTGTTCGCAAATTCAATAGACCAACAAGTGAATACAGAGAACCACAACTTGCTAGAGCAGAAGGACATGCGCTAAACTTTCACACAGCCAGTAGTGGAGTAGAAAAGCCTAAACTAAAATTGACAAATTGCCAGAGGCTCAGTGTATACAACTATGAGAGTTAAAAACTCTAGAAGGACCCATTTATTGAGGATATTCTCATACTTTTATGAGCTTTACCTCTAGGAGTTTAATCTTATTCTCACAGTGAATATCAGAGAAAAATTCCCTTGTGCTTCCAGAAGGAGGAGGAGAAAAGGAACCATTCTGAAATAAGCTAGAGCATTCTGTTCTTCTTACCAAGAAGAAATGAAAGGGAAAAATTATCATTAGTATGTTATTATAAATTACACTATCCCTGAAGTAGAATAGTGTTATTTGAAAGTGTACTTGGATTTGTTGTAAAGGTATATTTTCATCTCTGAGGCCACCATTAAAAAAGTTTTTAAAAAGTATAACTGATACACTAAGAAAAGGTAGAAAATAGCACTGTAAAATGCTCAGTTAAACACAAAAGGCAGACTGAGCATCATGATGTAGCCCTGTAGTTTCAACTACTAGAGAAGATGAGGTGAGAGGATTCCTTGAGCCAAGGAAGTCAAATCGGCCTGAGCAATGCAGTGAGATCCTCTCTTTAAAAAGAAATAAAAAAAGGAAAAGAAAAAAAAGACAAACACAGGGACACAAAGTCACACAAATAGAAAAGAGTAATGAATATAGTAGTTATTAATTCAACTGTATTTATTATCCCTTTGCTTTCAATGAGTTAAGTGCATCGATTCAAAAAATAAAAAAGATTATCAGAATGAATAAAAAACCAAGATCTAGCTATATATTGTGGTGGTTAATACCGAACATCATTTGATTGGATTGAAGGATGCAAAGTATTATTTCTGGGTGTGTCTGTGAGGGTGTTGCCAAAAGAGATTAATATATGAATTAGTGGACTAGTAAAGGCAGATCCACCTTTAATCTAGGTAGGCACCATCTAATCAGCTGCCAGCATGGCCAGAATAAAAGCTGGCAGAAGAACATGGAAAGCCTAGACTGACTGAGTCTCCTGGCCTACTTCTTTCTCCCATGCTCAATGCTTCCTGCTCTTGAACATCGAACTCCACATTTTTCAGATTTGAGACTCTTGCACCTTCAACCACAGACTGAAGCCTGCACTATTGGATTCCCTACTTTTGAGGTTTTGGACTGGCCTCCTTGCTCCTCAGCATTCAGATAACCTACTGTGGAACCTCACCTTGTGATCATGTGAGTCAATACTCTTTAATAAACTCCCCTTTATATGTACATCTATCCTATTAGTTCTGTCCCTCTAGAGAACTGTAACAAATACAGTTGTCTACAAGGAGCCCTCTTTAAGTATAAAGATACATGTAGATTAAAGAATGGCCAAAAACATACTATGCTAATAGTAATAAATCCTGGAGTAGCTGTATTAATTTCAGACAAGTAGTCTTCAGAGTGAGGAAAGTTTTCCTGGATGAAGAGGGACAATTATAATGATAAAGGCGTCAATTCTGCAAGAAGAGATAACAATTTTTAATGTGTATATGACTGACAACAGAGGGTCAAAATACATGAGGTAAAAATAGATAGAACTGTAAGGAGAAATAGATGAATCTACTATTATAGTTGGAGACTTCAGCACTCCTCTATCAGAAACAGACAGATCCAGCAGGCAAAAAATCAGTAAGAACATAGTTGAACTCAACAATAACTTTAACCAACTGGATATAGTGGACATCTACAGATGACTTCATCCAATAACAAAATAATACAAATTTTTATCAAGGTCATATTGAACATTCACCAAGACAGACCATGTTCTGAGCCAAAAATCACCACTTAACAAACTTAAACAAATAGATATCATAAAATGTTTGACCACAGACCACAGTGAAAATGAACTAGAAATTTGTAACAGATTGCTAGAAAGTCCCAAATACTTGGAGATTAAAAAAGACATTTTCAAATAACACATGGGTTATAGAAGAAATATCAGGAGAAATATAAAAATAGTTTGAACTGGATAAAAATAAATATGCAATTATCAAAAGCCATGGTATTCAGTAAAAACAGTGCTCAGAGTAAACTTTATAACATTGGTTACATGTATTAGAAAAAAAAAAGGGGATCTAAAATCAACAGCCTAAGCTGACATCTTAAGAAACCAATTAAAGGGGGATAGGATCCAAGATGGCAGAATAGGAACAGCTCTGGAGTGCAGTTCCCAGTGAGAACAACATAAAGGGTGAGTGATCACCACATTTCCAAATGAGTTTTCACTGCCCACAGACCAGGAGATTCCCAAGCTGAAAAGCACCACAAGTTTGCAGCATGGCTGTTTCAGCTGGCACAATGGGTTTCCACACAAAAACTCACACAAATCTGGATGGCCATTTCATCTGGTTCCTGGAATGCCTGGGAGACAGCTGCCTATTCAACCGAAAAGAAGGGGGCTGAAACAGGGAGTCAGGTGATCTGGCTCAGTGGGTCCCATCCCACAAAGACCAGCAATCCGAAACACTCTGAAATGAGAGTTTTGCAGCAAGTGCAGCTGGACCTGGGATGGTCCAGCTCTGTGGGGGGAAGGACGTCTGCCATTACCAAGGAAGTTGACCACTACTGAGGCAGTCCACTATTACCAAGGCAATCCACCATTACTGAGTAAGTCCACTCTTACAGAGGCAGTCCACCATTATCTGACTGGAACAATAGAACTCACAGCTCAGCATGTGAGCTCCTATAAGGGACAGACTGTCTCCTCAAGAAGCTCCCTGACCCTTGTATATCCAAAAAGACACCTCAAAAAGGAGAGCTCAGGCTGACATCTGGCGGGGGTATCCTTCTGTGATGAAGATAACAGAAGAATAAACTGGCAGCAACCATTACTGTTCAGCAGCCACTGCAGGTGATCCCCAGGGAAGCAAGCTCTGGAGTGGACCTCTAGCAGTCCTACACTAGAATGGCCTGACTGTTAGAAGGAAAATTTTAAAACGGAATGAAATAACTTCAACATCAACAAAAAAGACATCAACCTAGAGACCCCATTCAAAAGTCACCAACTACAAAGACCACAGGTAGATAAATCCACAAAGATGGGAAAAAACATGTTCTAACCCAATGCAAAGAAACTAAGAAACTTGAAAAAAGGTTTGACAAAATGCTAATGAGAATAAACAGCTTAGAGAAGAATATAAATGACTTCATGGAGCTGAAAAACACAACGTGAGAACTTCAGGAAGCATACACAAGTTTCAATAGCTGAATTGACCAAGCAGAAGAAAGGATATCAGAAATTGATGATAAACTCAATGAAGTAAGATGAGAGGGCAAGATTAGAGAAAAAAGAGTGAGAAGAAATGAACAAAGGCTCCAAGAAATATGGGATTATGTGAAAAGACCTAATGTACATTTGATAGATGTACCTGAATGTGATGGAGAGAATGAATTCAAGCTGAAAAACACTCTTTAGGCTATTACCCAGGAGAACTTCCCCACCTAGCAAGGCAGGCCAATGTTAAAGTCCAGGAAATACAAAGAATATCACAAAGATATTCCTCAAGAAGAGCAACCCCAAGGCACATAATCATCAGATTCACCAGGGTTGAAGTGAAGAAAAAATGCTAAGGGAAGCCAGAGAGAAAGGTCAGGTTACCCACAAAGGGAAGCCCACCAGACTCACAGCGGATCTCCTGGCAAGTACCTTACAAGCCAGAAGAGAATGGGGGCCAATATTCAACATCCTTATGAAAAGAATTTTCAACCTAGAATTTCATATCCAGCCAAACTAAGCTTTATAAGCAAAGGAGAACCAAAATTCTTTATGAACAAGCAATTGCTCAGAGATGTCATCACCACCAGGCCTGTCTTACAAGAAGAAAGGAACGAACAGTACCAGCCACTCCGAAAATGTACCAAATAGTAAAGAACATTGACACAATGAAGAAACCGCATCAACTAACGGTCAGAACAACCAGCTAGCATCAAAGTAGCAGGATCAAATTGACAAATACCAATATTAAACTTAAATGTAAATGGGCTAAATGCCCCAATCAAAAGACACGGACTGGCAAATTGGATAAAAAAGTCAAAACCTATTGGTGTGCTGTATCCAGGAAATCCATCTCACATGCAAGGACACACATAGGCTCAAAATAAAGGGATGGAGGAAGATTTACCAAGCAAATGGAAAGTTAAAAAAAAGCAGGAGTTGCAATCCTAGTCTCTGATAAAATATACTTTAAACCAAATAAATCTTCCAAAAAAGAAAGCATCAGGCCAGGATAAATTTACTGGTAAATTCCAGTAAATTCCATCCAATCATCTAAGAAAAAAACATACCAATTCTCTATGGTCTTTTTTAGTAGATAAAAGTAGAGAAAACACTTCTTTTTTTTTTTAAATTTTTTATTGCATTTTAGGTTTGGGGGTACATGTGCAGAACATGCAAGACAGTTGTATAGGTACACACAGGGCAGTGTGTTTTGCTTCCTTTCTCCCCTTCACCCACATTTGGCATTTCTCCCCAGGCTATCCCTCCCCACCTCCCCCTCCCACTGGCCCTCCCCTTTTCCCCCCAATAGACCCCAGTGTTTAGTACTCCCCTCCCTGTGTCCATGTGTTCTCATTTTTCATCACCCACCTATGAGTGAGAATATGCGGTATTTAATTTTCTGTTCTTGTGTCAGTTTGCTGAGAATGATGTTCTCCAGATTCGTCCATGTCCCTACAAACGACACAAACTCATCATTTCTGATTGCTGCATAATATTCCATGGTGTATATGTGCCACATTTTCCCAATCCAGTCTATCATCAATGGGCATTTGGGTTGATTCCAGGTCTTTGCTATTGTAAACAGTGCTGCAATGAACATTCGCGTGCATGTGTCCTTATAGTAGAACGATTTATAGTCCTTTGAATATATACCCAGTAATGGGATTGCTGGGTCAAATGGAATTTCTATTTCTAAGGTCTTGAGGAATTACCACACTGTCTTCCACAATGGTTGAACTAATTTACACTCCCATCAACAGTGTAAAAGTGTTCCTTTTTCTCCACATTCTCTCCAGCATCTGTTGTCTCCAGATTTTTTAATGATCGCCATTCTAACTGGCATGAGATGGTATCTCAATGTGGTTTTGATTTGCATCACTCTGATGACCAGTGATGATGAGCATTTTTTCATATGATTGTTGGCCTCATATATGTCTTCTTTTGTAAAGTGTCTGTTCATATCCTTTGCCCATTTTTGAATGGGCTTGTTTGTTATTTTCCTGTAAATCTGTTTGAGTTTTTTGTAAACTCTGGATATCAGCCCTTTGTCAGATGGGTAAACTGCAAAAATTTTTTCCCATTCTGTTGGTTGCCGATTCATTCTAGTGACTGTTTCTTTTGCCATGCATAAGCTGTGGAGTTTCATTAGGTCCCATTTGTCTATTTTGGCTTTTGTTGCCAATGCTTTTGGTGTTTTGTTCATGAAGTGCTTGCCTACTCCTATGTCCTGGATAGTTTTGTCTAGATTTTCTTCTAGGGTTTTTATGGTGCCAGGTCTTATGTTTAAGTCTTTAATCCATCTGGATTAATTTTAGTGTAAGGTGTCAGGAAGGGGTCCAGTTTCTGCTTTCTGCACATGGCTAGCCAGTTTTCCCAACACCATTTGTTAAACAGGGAATCCTTTCCCCAGTGCTTGTTTTTGTCAGGTTTATCAAAGATTGAATGGTGGTAGATATGTTGTGTTGCCTCCAATGCCTCTGTTTTGTTCCATTGGTCTATGTCTCTGTTTTGGTACCACTACCATGCTGTTTTGATTACTGTAACCTTGTAGTATAGTTTGAAATCCGGTAGTGTGATGCCCCCGCTGTGTTCTTTTTGCTTAGAATTGACTTGGCTATGTGGGCTATCTTTTGGTTCCATATGAAGTTCATGGTGGTTTTTTCCAGTTCTGTGAAGAAAGTCAATAGTAGCTTGATGGGGATAGCGTTGATTCTGTAAATTACTTTGGGCAGTATAGCCATTTTCACGATATTAATTCTTCCTAACCATGAACATGGAATGTTTTTCCATCTGTTTGTGTCCTCTCTAATTTCGTTGAGCAGTGGTTTGTAGTTTTCCTTGAAGAGGTCCCTTACATTCCTTGTGAGTTGTATTCCTAGGTATTTTATTCTTTTTGTAGCAATTGTGAATGGCAGTTCATTCTTGATTTGGCTTTCTTTAAGTCTGTTATTGGTGTAGAGGAATGCTTGTGATTTTGGCATATTGATTTTATATCCTAAGACTTCGCTGAAGTTGCTTATCAGTTTCTGGAGTTTTGGGGCTGAGGCGATGGGGTCTTGTAGGTATGCTATCATGTCGTCTGCAAATAGAGACAATTTGGCTTCCACCTTCCTATTTGAATACCCTTTATTTCTTTTTCTTGCCTGATTGCTCTGGCTAGAACTTCCAGTACTATATTGAATAGGAGTGGTGAAAGAGGGCATCCTTGTCTAGTGCCGGATTTCAAAGGGAATACTTCCAGTTTTTGCCCATTCAGTATGACATTGGCTGTTGGTTTGTCATAAATAGCTTTTATTACTTTAAGATACGTTCCATCAATACTGAGTTTATTGAGGGTTTTTAGCATAAAGGGCTGTTGAATTTTGTCGAATGCCTTCTCTGTGTCAATTGATATAATCATGTGATTTTTGTTTTTGGTTCTGTTTATGTGGTGAATTACGTTGATAGACTTGCGTATGTTGAACCAGCCTTGCATCCCCGGGATGAATCCTACTTGATCATGATGGATAAGTTTTTTGATTTGCTGTTGCAATCGGCTTGCCAATATTTTATTGAAGAAATTTTGCATTGATGTTCATCATGGATATTTGCCCGAAGTTTTCTTTTCTTGTTGTGTCTCTGCCGGGTTTTGGTATCAGGATGATATTGGTCTCATAAAATGATTTGGGAAGGATTCCCTCTTTTTGGATTATTTGGAATAGTTTCAGAAGGAATGGTACCAGCTCCTCTTTGTGTGCCTGGTAGAATTCGGCTGTGAACCCATCTGGACCTGGGCTTTTTTTGTGTGGCAGGCTCTTAATTGCTGTCTCGACTTCAGACCTTGTTATTGGTCTATTCATAGTTTCAGCTTCCTCCTGGTTTAGGCTTGGGAGGACACAGGAGTCCAGGAATTTATCAATTTCTTCCAGGTTTACTAGTTTATGTGCATAGGGTTGTTTATAATATTCTCTGATGATGGTTTGAATTTCTGTGGAATCTGTGGTGATTTCCCTTTATCATTTTTTATTGCATCTATTTGGTTGTTCTCTCTTTTCTTTTTAATCAATCTGGCTAGTGGTCTGTCTATTTTGTTGATCTTTTCAAAAAACCAGCTCTTGGATTTATTGATTTTTGAAGGGTTTTTCCTGTCTCTATCTCCTTCAGTTCAGCTCTGATCTTAGTTATTTCTTGTCTTCTCCTGGGTTTTGAGTTTTTTTGATCTTGCTCCTCTAGCTCTTTCAATTTTGACAATAGGGTGTCAATTTTGGATCTCTCCATTCTTCTCATATGGGCACTTATTGCTATATATTTTCCTCTAGAGACTGCTTTAAATGTGTCCCAGAGGTTCTGGCATGTTGTGTCTTCGTTCTCATTGGTTTCGAAGAACTTCTTTATTTCTGCCTTCATTTCATTGTTTATCCAGTCAACATTCAAGAGCCAGTTGTTCAGTTTCCATGAAGCTGTGCGGTTCTGGGTTGCTTTCTGAATTCTGAGTTCTAACTTGATTGCACTAAGGTCTGAGAGACTGTTTGTTATAATTTCAGTTGTTTTGCATTTGCTGAGGAGTGCTTTACCTCCAATTATGTGGTCAATTTTAGAGTAGGTGTGATGTGGTGCTGAGAAGAATGTGTATTCTGTGGATTTGGGGTGGAGAGTTCTGTAAATGTCTATCAGGTTTCTTGCTCCAGGTCTGAGTCAAGCCCTGGATATCCTTGTTGATTTTCTGTCTGGTTGATCTGTCTAATATTGACAGTGGAGTGTTAAAGTCTCCCACTATTATTGTGTGGGAGTCTAAGTCTCTTTATAAGTCATTAAGAACTTGCCTTATGTATCTGGGTGCTCCTGTATTGGGTCCATATATGTTTAGGATCGTTAGCTCTTCTTGTTGTATCGATCCTTTTACCATTATGTAATGGTCTTCTTTGTCTCTTTTGATCTTTGTTGCTTTAAAGTCTATTTTATCAGAGATGAGAATTGCAACTCCTGCTTTCTTTTGCTCTCCATTTGCTTGGTAAATCTTCCTCCATCCCTTTATTTTGAGCCTTTGTGTATCCTTGCATGTGAGATGGGTTTCCTGGATACAGCACACTGATGGGTTTTGGATTTTTATCCAATTTGCCAGTCTGTCTTTTGATTGGTGCATTTAGTCCATTTACATTTAGGGTTAATATTGTTATGTGTGAATTTGATACTGCCATTTTGATGCTAGCTGGCTGTTTTGCCCATTAGTTGTTGTCGATTCTTCATTATGTTGATGCTCTTTAGCATTTAGTGTGATTTTGGAATGGCTGGTACTGGTTGTTCCTTTCTATGTGTAGTGCCGCTTTCAGGAGCTCTTGTAAAGCAGGCCTGGTGGTGACAAAATCTCTGAGTACTTGCTTGTTCGCTAAGGATTTTATTTTTTCTTCACTTATGAAGCTCAGTTTGGCTGGATATGAAATTCTGGGTCAAAAGTTCCTTTCTTTAGGGATGTTGAATATTGGCCCCCGCTCTCTCCTGGCTTGTAGTGTTTCTGCTGAGAGATCTGCTGTGAGTCTGATGGGCTTCCCTTTGTGTGTGACCTGACCTTTCTCTCTGGCTGCCCTTAGTATTTTTTCTTTATTTCAACCTTGTTGAATCTGACGATTATGTGCCTTGGGGTTGCTCTTCCTGCGGAATATCTTTGTGGTGTTCTCTGTATTTCCTGCATTTGAGTGTTGGCCTGTCTTGCTAGGTGGGGGAAATTTTCCTGGATGATGTCCTGAAGAGTATTTTCCAGCTTGGATTCATTCTCTTCGTCACATTCTGGTACACCTATCAAACGTAGTTTAGGTCTCTTCACATAGTCCCACATTTCTTGGAGACTTTGTTCATTCCTTTTTGTGCTTTTTTCTCTGATCTTGGTTTCTTGTTTTATTTCATTGAGTTGATCTTCGACTTCTCATATTCTTTCTTCTGCTTGGTCATTTTAGCTATTGAAACTTGTGCATGCTTCACGAAGTTCTCGTATTGTGTTTTTCAGCTGCTTTAATTCATTCATATTCCTTTCTAAGTTATTCATTCTTGTTATCATTTCCTCGAATCTTTTTTTATATCTTTTTTCAAGGTTCTTAGTTTCTTTGCATTGATTTAAAACATGTTCTTTTAGCTCACAAAAGTTTCTCATTATCCACCTTCTGAAGTCTAATTCCGTCATTTCATCACAGTCATTCTCCGTCCAGCTTTGTTCCCTTGCTGGTGAGGAGTTTTGGTCCTTTGTAGGAGGTGAGGTGTTCTGGTTTCGGGTGTATTCCTCCTTTTTGCACTGATTTTCTCCCATCTTTGTGGATTTATCCACCTGTCGTCTGTGTAGTTTCTGACTTTTCGACTGGGTCTCTGAGTGGACGCTCAGATTGTTGATGATGAAGTATTTCTGTTACTTGGTTTTTCTTCTACCAGTCTAGCCCCTCCACTGTATGACTGCTGAGGTCCACTCCAGGCCCTGCTTGTCTGGGGTTCACCTATAGCAGTTGCAGAACAGTGAGGGATGCTACCAGTTTCTTTTTCTGCTATCTTTGTCCCAGAATGATGCCTGACAAATGTCAGGCTTCTGGATATAGAGGGGTCAGGGAGCTGCTTGAGGAGACAGTCTGTACTTTATAGGAGCTCAAGTGCTGAGCTGTGAGCTCTGTTGTTCATTCAGGGCTGTTAGGCTGCTACGTTTAATTCTGCTGCAACAGAACTCACTAACTAACCCTTTTTTCCTCAGATGCTCTGTCTCCGGGGGGTTGGGGCTTTCTTTGTGAGTGTCCGTTGTGCTGTCCTGCCCAGCTAGGAGGCAGTCTAGTCACTATTTGCCTGCCGAGGCTCCGCCCTGCTGGTGTGAGGTTTGCCCTGTTTCTGCAGGCTCTGCCCTTCTGCTGCAGTCTTCGCCCTGCTGTTATGGGCTATGCCCTGCGGAGGAGTCTCTCTGTTGTATTGGGTTGCCTCGGCAATGGCAGGTTGCATCAGCAATGAGCGTGTACCTCAGTAGGGGCGGATTGCCTCGGTAATGGCGGATGACCCTCCCCCATGGAGCTGCATCATACTGGGTTCAGCTGTGCCCTAAGGGAACCTCTCCGCTGTAAGTGTTTGGAATCTCCGTTTTGTTTGTCTCTCTGCACTACCCCAAACACTGTTTTCCTGGAATCTCCTGGGCTGGCTCACTGTCCAAGGCCCATTCAGTCTCAAGTTCAGCCCTCTCAATTCTCAGATTGCTGGTTCAACAGGGCACCCGGACCAGTGCACTTTGTGCGGAGTGCTTTGTAGCACCACTGAGCTACAGCGCCAGCCGCCAGCTGCACCAACTGCCGGCTGCACCAGCCAAAATCTCTGCCTGGTGTCCCACATCTCCTTTAAACCTGGGAATTTCCCTGTTTTGTGGGCAACAAAGATCCGTGTGGAAATGCGGCCCTGACTCACCCTCCCCGCACATTCACCGAGAGCTTCAATTCTGGGTTTTTCTCACTGCGCCATCTTGAGTCCTTCCCAAGAAAACACTTCTTACCTTATTCTGTGAAGTTAGCATATTCAAATATTGAAAACCAAGATTAAGGCCTTACAAAGAAAGAAAACTACAAAACAATATGACTCAAGAGCATAGAGGCAAAAATGCCCAACAAAATATTAGCAAATGAATTCCAACAATGTATAAAAAAATTGTACAACACAGGTAGGTGGGATTTATTCCAAATGTGGAAGGCTAATTCAACATTTGAAAATCAACTAATGTAATTTATCACATCAACAATGTAAAGGTGGAAACATTATGTGGTCATGTTAATAGATGCATTAAAATCATTTTATAGAAACCAATAATCATTCATTATAAAAACTCTGAGTAAATTAAGAATAAGAAAAACTTGGCCAGGCGCAGTGGCTCATGCCTGCAGTCCCAGCACTTTGGGAGGCCAACGGGGGTGAATCACAAGGTCAAGAGATCAAGACCATCCTGTTCAACATGATGAAACCCCATCTCTACTAAAAATACAAAAAATTAGCTGGGCATGGTGGCATGCGCCTGTAATCCCAGCTACACAGGAGGTTGAGGCAGGAGAATTGCCTGAACCCAGGAGGTGGATGCTGCAGTGAGCTGAGATCACACCATTGCACTCCAGCCTGGGTAACAAGAGCAAAACTCCATCTCAAAAAAAAAATAATAAGAAAAACTTCCTCAGCTCAATAAAAAATATTAACAACGATACCTGTGAGGAATTGGAAGCTTTTTTCACTAAATGAAGAACACGTGAAGGATGTCTCTCTTCATCATTACTTTTTGGTATCACACTGGAAGCCCTAAGTAATGCAATAAAATGATAAAAATAAATAAAATGGATACAGTTTAGGAGGAAGGAAATTAAAGTGTCATTGTTCCCAAATGGCATGATAATCCATGTAGAAAATCTGAAAAAAATCAACAACAAAAACTATGTGAAACAAGTAAGTGGTTATAACAAGGTTGTAGGATACAAGGTAAATATACAAAAAAGTCCACCTCTTTCATATATACTAATAATGAACAGGTGTAGTATAAAATTAAAAATGCAATACCATCTACAATTCTTATTCCTTGAAATTAAATACTTAAGTATAAATCTAAAGAAAACCTCAAGATCTATATGAGGAAAACTATAACACTCTAATTTTAAAAGAATCAAACAACTAAATATATTGAGCATTATTCCATGTTTATAAATAGGAAACCAATATTGTAAGATGTCAGTTCTTCCAATTTTGATCGAGATATTCAATGCAATCCCAATTAAAATCTCAGAAAGTTGTTTGTAGATCCTGAAAAACCAATTCTAAAGTTTGTATGGAGAGGAATAGACTCAGAATAGTCACAAGAAGGACAATCACAACGTTTGAGGACTGATACTACCTCACTCAAGAGTTACTATAAACCTACAACAATCAGGAAAGTGTAGTATTTGCAAAAGAATAGACAGATTGATGGAATGGGATAGAGAGCCCAGAAACAGACCCATATAAGTATAGTCATCTGATTTTTGATAAATAAGTTAAAACCATATGATGGAGCAAAGACGGTATTTTTGACAAATGGTGCTAAAACTGGATATCCATGTGCAAAAATGTGAATATTGATAGAAACTTTATACCTTTTGTGTAAATTAACTTAAAATGGATCACAGTCCTAAATGTAAAATGCCAAACAACACTTCTATAAGATAACATAATAGAAAATCTATATGATCTTGGGTTTGGCAATAACTTTTTAGATAAACCAAAGGCACATCCATGAAAGAAATAATTGAGAAAATGGGCTGTATTAAAATTTAAAAACTTTCTTCTCTGAAAAAGATGCTTTCAAGAAAATGAAAAGATAAGTCAAAGATTTTGATAAAATATTTGCAAAGGACAGACATTAAAGGGGACTTTATCCAAAATACACAAAGGTCTCTTAAAACTCAGTTACACAGTTTGGCTGTGTCCTCACCCAAATCTCATCTTGAATTGTAGTTCCCATAATCCCCATGCATTATGAGAGGGACCTGATGGAAGGTAATTGAATCATAGTGTTGGTTGCCCTCATGCTGTTACAGTGATAGTGAGTGAGTTCTCATGAGATTTGATGGTTTTATAAGGGTTTTGTTGCCCCTTTTGCTTGGTACTTCTTCTTGCTGTCACATGAAGAAGGTCATGTTTGCTTCCTCTTTTGTCATAACTGTAAATGTCCTGAGGCCTCCCCAGCCATTTTGAACTGTGAGTCAATTAAACTTCTTTATAAATTACCCACTTTCAGGTATGTCTTTATTAGCATGTGAGACTGAACTAATACAGCAAATTGGTACCAGGAGTTTATTGCTGCTGTAAAGATACCCAAAGATGTGAAAATGACTTTGGAACTGGGTAACAGACAGAGGTTGTAACAGTTTGGAGGGTTCAGAAGAAGACAGGAATATTGGGGAAATTTTGGAATGTCCTCGAGACTTGTTGAATAGGTTTGATGAAAATGGTGGTAGTGATGTGGACAATGAAGTTCAGGCTGGGGTGGTCTCAGATGGAGATGAAGAACTTCTTGAGAACTGGAATAAAAGTGACTCTTGATATGCTTTAGCATAAGACCAGCAGCATTTTGCCCCTGCACTAGAGATCTATCAAACTTTCAACTTGAGAGAGATAATTTAGAGTATCTAGCAGGAGAAATTTCTAAGAAACAAAGCATTCAATATTTGACTTGGGTGCTGTTAAAGCATTAAGTTTTATGTATTCACAAAGATATAATTTGGAATTGGAACTTATGTGTAAAAGGGAAGCAAAGTATAAAAGTTTGAAAAATTTGCAGGCTGATGATGTGATAGAGAAGAAAACCCCATTTTCTGAGGAGAAAAAGAAATTCAAGCTGTCTCCAGAAATTTGTATAATGAGGAGCCAATGTTAATCACCAAGAGAATGGGGAAAACATCTTCAGGGCATGTAGAGGTCTTCAGCACAGCCCTTCTCATCACAGACCCAGAGGCCTAGGAGGAAAAAAATGGTTTTTGTGGGTGGGGCCCAGGGCCTTGCTGCTTTGTGCAGTCTCAGGATTTGGTGTCCTGCATCCCAATCATGGCTAAAAGGGGTCAAAGCATAGCTCAGGCCATGGCTTCAGAGGATGCAAGCCCCAAGTCTTAGCAGCTTCCACATGGTATTGAGCTTGTGGGTGCACAGAAGTCAAGAACTGGGGTTTGGAACCTCTGCTTAGATTTCAGAGGATATATGGAAATGCCTGGATGTCCAGGCATAAGTTTGCTACAGGGTGGCACCCTCATGGAGAACCTTGCTAGGCAGTAAAAAAGAGAAATGTGGGGTTTGAACCCCTCCCCAGAGAGTCCCCACTATGGCATTATCTAGTGGAGCTGTGAGAAGAGGGCCATTGATTTTCCAGACCCCAGAATGGTAGATCCACTGTCAGCTTGCATCGTACATCTGGAAAAACCACAGACACTCAATGTCAGCCCATGAAAGAAGCTGGGAGGGGGTCCATACCCTGCAAAACCACAGGGGCAGAATTGCCCAAGGCTGTGGGAGCCCGCCTTTTGCATCAGTGTGATCTGGATGTGAGACATGGTGTCAAAGAGATCATTTCAGAGCTTTAAGATTTGACTGCCCCACTGAATTGTGCACTTGCATGGGGCCTGTAGCCTCTTTATTTTGGCCAATTTCTCCCATTTGGAATGGGCGTGTTTACCCAATGTCTGTATCTCCATTGTATCTAGAAAGTAACCAGCTTTTGAGTTTACAGGCTCTTAGGCAGAAGGAACTTGCCCTGATGGGAAAGCATGATTGTGTTTTAAAATGTGAGGACATGAGATTTGGGAAGGGCCATGGGCACAGTGATATGGTTTGGCTGTGTCCCCACCGAATTTCATCTTGAATTGTAGTTCCCATAATCCCCATGTGTTGTGGGAGAGACCCAGTAAGAGGTTACTGAATCATGGTGATAGTTACTCTAATGCTGTTCTGTGATAGTGAGTGACTACTTTTGAGATCTGATGGTTTTATAAGGGGCTTTCCCCTTCTGCTCGGCACTTCTCCTTGCTGCAGCCATGTGAAGAAGGATGTGTTTGCTTCCGCTTCTGCCATGATTTTAAGTGTCATAAGGCCTCCCAGCCATGCTTAATTGTGAGTCAATTAAACCTCTTACCTTTATAAATTACCCAGTCTTAGATATGCTTTTATGTATGTGTAAGAAGAGACTAATACACTCAACAATAAGAAAACAAACAACCTGAGTAAAAAATGGGCAAAGGACTTTAAAAGACACCTCGTCAGAAAAGATATATAGATAGCAAATACAAAAAGATGCTCCACATTGTATATTATTGTTGAAATTTAAATTAAAACACCAAGATACCATTATATACCTATTAAATGATCAAAATTCTAGAACACCAAAAACCCAAAATGCTGATGAGGCTGTGGGGTAACAGGAATTTTCATTTATTATTTAATAAGCAAGATGAGTGGAATGCAAAATAGCACAGACATTTTGGAAAATAGGTTGGTGGTTTCTTAGAAAACTAAATATGCTCTCACCATATTATCCAGCAATCACTCTCTTAGTATTTACCCCAAAGAGCTACGGATTTATATCTACAAAAAAACATGCACACACATGTTTCTAGTAGCTGCACACAGATGTTTCTAGTAGCTTTATTTGTGATTGCCAAAACTTGGAGACAACTAAAATGTTTTTAAATAGGTAACTGAATAAATAGTATGTGGTACATTGGACAATGGGACACTATTTAGAGTTAAAAAGAATTCAGCTATCAAGCCATGAAAAAACATGAAGCAATTTAAAATACTTGTTACTAGGTAAAAGAAGCCATCTGAAAAACTATGTATACCACATGGTTTCAACGATATGATATTCTAGAAAAGACAACAGTATGGGAAGAGTAGAAAGATCAGCAGTTCCTAGGGGTTAAAGAGAAGGAAGGGATGATTAGGCAGAACACAGAGAACTTTTAGGACAGCGAAACTACTCCGTATGATACTATGGTGTTTGATACATGTCATTATGAATTTTTCAAATGCGTATCACATATAGCACCAAAGTAAACCCTAACGAATGTAAAATTGAACTCCAGGTGGTAATGGTGTGTCAATGTAGGGTTATTATTTGTAACAAATGTACCACTCTGAGATATTGATAATCAGGAAGGCTGTGTATGTGGGTGGGCAAGAGTTATGTGGAATATCTCTCTCTTCTGCCCAATTTTGCTGTAATCCTAACAATGCTCTAAAAATATTATCTACTAAAAAAAAATCTAAAAAGACCAAATCTATATTTTTTTAGAGTACATATTACAACTCAATTAAAAGGGGACACATGAACTCATAAAAATGGGCAAAATAATTTGGACAATTTACAGTAGAGACAATTTCTTACAAATGACAATAAGAAAATGAAGTGGTGTTTAATATCACTAGTCATCTGGGAAAAATAATTCAAACCACATCATATACACTTCACATGTATCAGAATGTCTGCAAAAATACACCCCCTTCTGATAAAAACAGTGTTTTCTTGAGATGTAGAACAGCTGAAGTTTGTATAAATTGCCAGTTGGGTGTAAAAATATTTGAAACGTTTTGACAATGTCTTATAAAGTTAAATATATACTTTCCTTTTGACCTAGATTTCCATCTCTGAGTACTTTTTATTCCAAAGAAATGAAAATATATGTCCCCCAAAATGTTTGCACATGACTGTTTAGAGCTGCTTTATTTATGGCAGCCAAATACTAGAAGCAATCCAAATATCCATCATCATGTGGACAGATACATTGTGTTATTTCTAATCATTGGAAAACTACTCAGCAATAAAAAAATGAACAAAATGTTGGCATTGGTGAATCACAAAAGATTATGCTGATTGAAATGAGCCAGATTTACAAGTTTATATGAGATTATTTTTTATGTGAAATTATCAAAAAGATGAAAAGTAATCTTTAGTATGAAGGAGTGGTTGACTTCAATAAATAGGAGTACCTCTGGTTGGCAATGGGAGTGTTCTGTAACTTGAGTATATGGGTAAATGCATATGGCAAAATTTATTAAACTAAACATTTTAGATGCATGTAGTTCATTGCAGCTAAGTTAGTCAAAGGGTACATGCTTTCAGTTAAGCAAGAATACTTTCTACTGTAAATTCATATTGCCAGAGTGCTTCTCCCAGAATACTTTCATTGATTCTATAGTTAACTCAGTGTATGATTGTGATTCAACCATGATTTGATCATTGGAATTCTATCCTAATTTTCTAATGCTTACCAAATAAATTTATTTTTATTAAATCTGGTATATTAGCTACTGTTGAATTATTTCTTAACCTCATACAAACTATATTTATTAAACTGAAACCTTTTAGCCCCTATGACAATCATCAAAATCTGATTTAGGCCTTGATTTGTAGCACTTGATGAAATTCTTCCTTTAAACATCCCCACAGTGGTGGATTTCAAGCGACAAATGTAACATTATTAAATGCAGAGTTGGAAAAACGTGAATGGTAGCAGATCATTATACAATATTTCCACCAAAAACTAATAATAGCCACTAATATCATCAGAAGCATAGGTAAAATTAAAGTGTAGGAAAATAAGGAATGATGCTTTCAACATTTGCTACTTTTAAAAATACAATTTATTTAATTGTAAATCAATGAAATTAAATTTTGGTTAATGGCTTTGTTAGCAACCAGTTCACAAGATTTCTGAAAATTTAAAAATTGGCCCTTGCAAGCCAGAACAGGCTAGGTCCAGCATGCCTGCAATAATTCTAAATTAAACATCACCCAAACATAGTTTTAAAATATTTTAAAGCAAAATTTTTCTATGCAGAGAGACAGATAAATTAATCACTTTAAGAAGTGTTAACACATCTTTGGCAGGAAACAATAGAAAAAGCAAATGAAAAAATCATTGAAGATGCACAATATTTGAACAACAAATTAAAGATAACCAAATTAAAATATATAAAACATTTTTTCTAAGAGCTGCTGGAAACACATTATTTTATTTACATTTTATAATTTCTACTTTTATTTTAGATTGGGGAATACATGTGCAGGGTTGTTTTTTGGATGTATTGTGTGATGCTGAGGTTTCAGGTACAATTGATTCTGTCACTTAGGCACTGAGCTTAGTACCCAATAGTTTTTCCACACTTGCCTCCCTCCTTCACTTCCCACTTTGGTAGCCCTCAGTATCCATTGTTGCTATCTTTATGTCTATGAGTACCCAGTGTTTCGTTCCCACTTATAAGTAAGAATATGCAGTGTTTAGTTTTCTGTTCCTGCATTAATTCACTTAGGATAATGGATATGGTTGTTGTTGTTTTTAATTCTATTTATGTGGTTAATTATATTTGTTGATTTGCATGTATTGAACCAAACTTGCATGAATGAAGGCTACTTGATGGTGGTGAATTAGCTTTTTCATGTGGTGCTGGATTTGGTTTGCTAGTATTTTGTTGAGGATCTTTATGTCTATTTTTGTCAGAAATAATAGCCTGTAGCTTTCCTTTTTTTCATTGTGCCTTAGCCTGGTTTTTTTATTAGGGTTATGGTGACTTCACAGAATGAGTTAGGGAGGAGTTCCTCCTTTTAGAAGTTTCAATGGAATTGCTGCCAGCTCTTCTTTGTATGTCTGGTTGAATTTAGCTGTGAATTCACCTGGTCTGGGGCTTTTTTTGGTTGGTAGGTTTTTACTGATTCAATCAGAAATTACTGATTCAATTTCTGAACTCTATATTAGCCTGTTCAGGGCTTCAATTTCTTCTGATTCAATCTTCAGAGATGGCGGGTTTCCAGGAATATATCCATTTCCTCTAGATGTTTTAGTTTGTGTGCATAGAAGTATTATTAATAGGCTTGTATCTTTTGCATTTCTGTGTGGTTGGTTATAATGTTACCTTTGTCATTTCTGATTATTCTTATTTGAATCTTCCCTCTTTTTTCTTTGTTAATGTAGCTAGTGGTCTATCAATCTTGTTCATCCTTTCAAAAAGCACCCTTGGTTTTGTTGATTCTTTGTATTTTTGAGTTTCAATATTATTCCATTCTTCTATGACTTTTGTTATTTCTTTTTTTTCTGATATCTGTGGGGTTAGTGTGTCCTTGTTTTCCTGGTTCCTCTTGGTGTGAGGTTAGAGTGTTAATCTGAGGTCTAACTTTTTGACACAAGCATTTGCTGCTATAAAATGTCTTCTTAACACCATTTTTGCTGCATCCCAGAGATTTTGCTGTTATGTCTGTTTTCATTTATTTTAAAGAATTTTTTGATTTCTGCCTTAACTTCATTGTTTATTCAAAAGATACTCAGGAACAAGTTGTTTAATTTTTATGTAATTGTGTGGTTTTGAGAGATGTTCTTCGTATTGATGTCTATTTTTATCTCACTATAGTCCAAGATTATGCTTGATGTGATTTTGATTTCTTAAAATGTATTGAGACTTGCTTTATGATCAATCATATGGTTGATCGTAGAGTATGCTCTGTGGACAGATGAGAAAAATACATATTTTGTGGTTGATGAGTGGTGTGTTCTATAGATGTCTATTGGGTCCAGTTGGTCAAGACTATAATTTCAGGCCAGAATTTCTCTGTTAGCTTTCTGCCTCAGTGGTCTGTCTAATGCTGTCAGTGGGGATGTTAAAGTTCCCCACTATTATTTTTGACTTTCCAAGTCTTTTGGTAGGTCTAGTATTACTTGTTTTATGAATTTGGGTGCTCCAATGTTGGGTGCAAATATTTTAAAAATAGTTATATCTTCTCATTGAATTGAACCCTTTATCATTATGTAATGTCATTTTTTGTCCTTTTCTTAATTGTTGTTGGTTTAACATCTGTTTTATCTGATTAAGAATAGCGACTGTTCTTTTTTTGTCTGTTTTGTGTTTGCATGATAGATGTCTCTGCAACCATTTACTTTGAGTCTATGTGTGTCATTACATGTAATATGGGTCTCTTGAAGATAGCAGACAAATGGTTCTTATGTTTTTATCCAACTTGCTACTCTGTGCCTTTTGTAAAGGGCATTTAGAGCATTTAAATTCAAGGTTGATACTGATATGTGAGGTTTTGCTACTATTATAAAGTTGTTAGCTGCCTGCTGTGTGATTTCTATTGTGCATTGCTTTATAGGATCTGTAGGTTAGGTATTTAAGTGTGTTTTTGTGGTAGCATGTATCATTCTTCTGTTTCCTTGTTTAGAACTCTCTTAAGGATCTCTTGTAAGGCTGGTCTTTTGGTAATGAATTCCCTTTGCACTTGCTTATCTGGAAAATATTTTATTTCTCTATTTGTGAAGCTTAGTTTAATGAGATATGAAATTCTTAGTTGGAATTTCTTTAAAAATGCTGAAAACAAGCTCCCAATCTCACCTGGCTTGTAAGATATCCATTGAGAAATTCAGTGTTAGTTGATATGTTTCCCTTTATACATGATCTGACCCTTTTCTCTAGTTGCCTTTAAGATTTTTTTATTAGCATTGAACTTGGACAATGTATTGACTGTGTATTGGGAACACATTTTTAACCATAATAAATATATTCAACATGTCAATATTTTATCCCAGTCACTGCCTGCTAATCCTGGGTCTTGACCAAGCCATATGTAGCTCTAGAGGTTATGAGACAACTGGGGTGAAATTTATATATTTTCAAAGTAGCTATGCATTGTGTAAATTATACACAAATATATGATAATTGTAAAAACATCAAACATTAAAGATAAAAGTAAAATTTCCTCTTGGGACCATCACTCCCATATATAAAGTCCCCTTTGTTAACAGCTTTGTATATATTTTTTCAGATATTTTATTCTATATTTATATATATATATATGTATCTATAGAAATATGGGGTATAATTCTGCAGAGAAAATTCTGGACAAATCATATTCTATGCATTTTTAGAAAATTGCTTTTCTTACTCAACAATATGCTTCAAATATGTTTTGTATCTAGACATAAGTCTGCATAGTGTTCCAGGGGAAAGAAAAGATTCACATGAGTATGTTTACCAAGTACATTGCAGCAAAGTAGAAATCAAGAAATAGATCACCTCACTATTTATCTGCTGAGAAATTCACTCAATAAACCAATTAACATAACCAGAATATCCCCAATATTTGCAAAGTTAAAAAAAGTATGCTTTTAAATTTCCAGCAGGTGAACATATTACAATGAAAATTAGATATCAAAACTCAACAATATATCTATAACCATATTTCAATGAAAATTTATAGATTTAAATGTATAAATAGTGAAGATAAAAGCAAGAATTAAGAAATAAGCAATCATTATATAATAGCTTATAGAGGAAGAAAACTTGATTCCTTGAAAGAACTAAAATAAAGTTAAAATTTTTCAAATAACACTAATTAAACCAATTAAGAGGTATAAACAACCAATATCAGGACTGAAAAAGAATAATAATTAAAAAAGCTTCAGAAACTACAGCTAGTAAAAGGACATAATGAAAAATTTTATATTAATAAATATGAATATTCAGTGAATATGAAAGACTACTAGAATGGCAAAAGTTACAGTTAGCGACTCAAGGGAAAACAAATTAAAATATTCTTAAAACTAACAAAAGAGTTGTATCTGTATTTTAAAAACTTCTGACAACAGCCACTAGCCCAGTAGATTATCTAATAAATTCTAATATTGAAGGAGGAAATAATCTATTTTTTTCAAACAAAGCTCCACTCATTTTATAAGCCAGTGTAAACCTGACACAAAAAAATCTTTGAGAAGCTTATTATAAGTGAAGAAAATTAGAGACCAGACTCACTCATGAACTTAGATACATAAATTCTAAACAAATATTAGCAAGAAATATCTGGGCTTATTTTAATAATGTAAACTTGACTTTGTTTTTGAAAATAAAACAATCTTATTCACCACAGTAAGAGAAATAAGGACAAAATTTATGCTAGGTCCAATAAATAAATACAAACCATACTGTAAAATTAAACATCCATTTTCTAGAGCAGTGTTCCTCAACAGAACTTTCCATAATTATGGAAGTGGCCTTTTGTGCCATACAATACACTTTTCACTAATCCTGTGTCTGTTGAGCACTCAAAATGTGGCTTATATGACTGAGTACATTAATTATTAGTTTTATTTAATGTTAATAATTAAAAGTTAATTTAAATTTAAATAGCTACACATGGCTAGTGGTTATCATATTTGACATTGTAGCGCTAGACTCTTTAGTTTTTCACTTTTTTCCAAAGAAGTTAAGTGGAGGCGTTGAGAAAACAGTAAACATTTGTGATTTTATGAACTATTTTGGAGGTTAATTTTTGTTTCTATGCATGAATAAATCTGGCTGATATGATCTGTTATAAGATCAATAATATAAAAAAGTGTTTAAAGAGAATGCTAGTTAATAAGATATCTGATAACTGTTTCCTCTAGGTTTTGGCCCTATGGGAATATCATTGAAATTATATGAAATATAGTAACATAATACATTTCTTTTTTAAAATTTCAAGTTTTATTTTATTTACGGGGGTACATTTGCAGATTCGTTATATGGGCAGATTGCACAGAGCTGGTGAGTGTAATACTCAACAGGTGTTTTTTCAACCCCCTCTTTTTCTCCCCCCTCAAGACAATACATTTATTTTACAAATTACTGAATGAGATATTTTCTATAAATTTCATATAAAGAATGAATTATGAAAAATCTGTGAATTTTAGAAAAGCTTTATACTTTGTAAAGTTTTATGTCACAGTTTTATTTGATGGTACCTAATTGTATATGATTAGCACTTACCAATTGTTTTTTTTTTTTACAGAATTGTACACATAAATTATGCTGTGAGCCTGCAACATGTAGAATGAAACCTAAAGTGCAATGTGGTTCTGGAGAGTGCTGTACAAAAGATTGCAAGGTACGTGGCAATTCGTATCTGATAATGGCTCAGCATCAAATTTTTTGGAATACTTGTTTCAAGGAGATGGAAAACATATCAGAAACATGTTCAGTCCTTGCCACCATATTATTTCCAAGAAACATAAGACCCACTATCATACTTAAATCCATTCAGTAATCTATCACTCTCTGTACATAATGCCTAATGCTTCTCTCCCAGCTTAATTTTCCAACTTATATTATATATGATTCCAATATATCAGTTATTGTTACAAGCATTTGGTCTGTCTTATTGACACCATTTAATGAATTCCTGGTGGACAAGAGATAGAGCAAGATGGTGGAATAGGACTCTCCAGTGATTGTTCCCTCACAGAAACATCAATTTGAATAACTGTTTATGCATGAAAATACCTTCATAAGAGCGAAGGAAGCCAGGTGATGAAATGGCTCCATTGTCTGGGTTATATACCCTGGTTCTTTGTCGTGATCAAGAAAGAATTCAGGACATGGACACACATGAGGAGTGGGTTTAGGAGTGGAAAATTTAATAGAAAAAGAAGAAGTGAGAGAGAAAAAGCTTTCTTATAATGAGAAAGTGGGTCACCAGAAAAGGCTCCTGTTTCCTGTAGAACAGTCAGTTTTGTACAGAGGCTTGTACAGAGGCTTATTAATTTATATAGGGCTCAGGGAATTGGTTTCGCCAGGTGTGCCATTTACATCCCTAGAAAACTGGCCCTCCCACCCTAGTCTTCTATTATGCAAATGCAGCCTCCATCTGGCGGCAGCCATGATACCTCTACCTGTGATTTTACTTGAAGGCTGTCATGATACCCATAAATGTGGTGACAGAAAAAAAAAAAAAAAAAAAGAGCAGGAGACACCATATTGAATGTAGCTGGGTACCAGGTACAGTTGCCAGTATTGACAAATAAAAACTTCTAGGGGACGGTAGAAGGACCTGTGGTGGGCCCACTTCAGCCGTCTCTCTGGCCTGTTTCTCTCGGTCTGGGACTGTGCTCAGCACAGCACCACGGAGAAGTGGGACAATCACGTGGCCTATATGAACCCAATAGCAGTGACAAGATCAAGGGGTCCAATCCAGTCTTTAGGGCCAAAAATACAGGATTATCTGAATTGACCAAGGCCTCTCTGGGAAGAAGTAATAGAGCAACTAGAAAAGAAAAAGAAAGACTCCCAAGTTTTGGCTGAATTTGAAAAAAAAAAATGAATGAGAACTGGAAGAAAGAACTAGAAAAACACGAGGAGAAATTGTTAAGTGGAAGTGAAAGCTTATCCAAAAAAAAAGAAAGAAAGAAAAAGACAGAAAGAAAAAAGAAAAGAAGAAATCTGGTAGGTCTTCTTCATCAAGCTCTGATTCTTCCAGCAGTTCTTCTGATTCTAAAGATGAGGATAAGAAACAAGAAAAAAGGAGAAAGAAACAGAAAAACCATTCACATACATCTTCTGAAAGCTCCATGTCAGAAACTGAATCACACAGTAAGAATAGTTTAAAAAAGAAAAAGAGGTCAAAAGATGCAACTGAGAAAGAAAAGGACATTAAAAGACTCAGCAAAAAAAGAGAAATATGTATTCCAAAGACAAACCTTTATCATCTGGGTGAGTCCATGTCAGAATCAGAGTATATTGAGGAGGTACAAGCAGAAAAAGAAGCAAGCAGTGAAGAATGAGAAAAATCAGCAGAAAAAAACAAAAAAGAAAAAGAAGCACTAGAAACACAGTAAGAAGGAGAAAAAGAAGGCTACTAGTTCAAGTCCTGACTCACCATAACATTAAGAAAAATCAGGACTCCCTTATATAGAAAGTACAATGTCTAAGGAAGTTTCAGCTGTGAAAATTACAACATATGTACTATAATGCATGAATTTTCTGGTTTTTAGAATTATTCCTGGACTATTCAGTAGCCACTCAGATGCCACTGTGTGAAAGAACCATAAATGTTGCCTGCTGCTTGAACATCTGATTATTTTTCTCTTCCAGTGCTTGATAACTCTGGGAGATAATACACTGCAATCGTACTACTGGTTAAGATATTTTGGAATAAAATTAATACTTTGAACAGAAGTGTCTAAGGATAAACCAACAGAAACTGAATCTGGATACATCTTTAAGATGTAATCAGAAATGACCAGATGACTCTAGTTGAAATTTTGAAGGAGGTATTACATTAATATTTCAAAACCCTTACTCTGTAGATAAGTGTATTTTATTTTTCCCCCCCCCATATACTTTTATTTACCTGGGGAAGGAGCTTTTAGGGTTGGAGAGGGAGATGGTTTGTGATCTCCTTAGCTAGCAGAATAGTGTGCCTTTGATCCTCACACATTCTGTATTGTGGACACAGTAGCCATGCTTCATGGGAAGGTCAGAGCTGGCTACCAACAGTCTTGCCCTTTACTGAGCTTAGTGTCATCCTTGGATGCTGTCATATGCTGCTTTGAGTGAACCAGAGAACCAGCCATTTGCAGCACAAGAAAACCCCAGAAGCTCTGGGATTTACTTCCACGTCAATAATAATGAATATTTTTTAGCACTAGAACCCATTATGCCATTTGAATTAATTTTGATTATACTTTGGCATGGGAGAAGAATTATCGTACTTTCTAACCTTGATAGATAAAGATTCTAAAATGCATGTTTTATACTAAGTTTTAACCGGTCAGGAACATTTTGTGTAACCAGCAATAGTTTATTTTTTTGTATGAATTTTATTTAGGCTGTAATGTTTAGCTTTTGTTTACTCCTCACTCTTGCTGTCTTAAGTTCATTACTATGTTAAATGGCCTACTGGCCAAAATATTTAGCATGTAAAAAGCAGGGTTTGATTTTAAAAAAAACCTTCATATTGTACCTGTGACTTACTTTATCATAAACAAGTTGAATGGCAAGCTTGGTATGCTGTGCCTTATTGCCAGAATCTTAGTAAATATAACATTAAAAAAAAGGCTTCTAGTTTTCTTTTTTTAATTTTTATTTATTTATTTATTTATTAATTATTGTACTTTAGGTTCTGGGATACATGTGCAGATCATGTGGGATCGTTGCATAGGTACATACATGGCAAGGTCGTTTGCTGCATCCATCCCCATGTCACCTGTATCTGGCATTTCTCCCCATATTATCTCTCCCTAACCTCCCCACCTCCTTCTGTCCCTCCCCTAGCCCCTCCAATAGACCCCAGTGTGTGATGCTCCCCTCTTTGTGTCCATGTGTTCTCATTGTTCAACACCCGCCTATGACTAAGAATATGTGGTGTTTGATTTTCTGTTCTTGTGTCAGTTTGCCGAGAATGATGGTTTCCAGATTCATCCATGTCCCTACAAAGGACACGAACTCATCATTTTTTATGGCTGCATAGTATTCCATGGTGCATATGTGCCACATTTTCCTTGTCCAGTCTATCATCGATGGGGATTTGGGTCGGTTCCAGGTCTTTGCTATTGTAAACAGTGCCCCAACGAACATACATGTGCATGTATCTTTATAATAGAAAGATTTATAATCCTTTGGGTATATACTCAGTAATGGGATTTCTTGGTCAAATGGTATTTCTATTTCTAGATCCTTGAGGAAGTGCCACACTGTCTTCCACAATGGTTGAACTAATTTACACTCCCACCAACAGTGTGAAAGTGTTCCTATTTCTCCACAGCCTCTCTAGTATCTGTTGTCTCCAGATTTTTTAATGATCACCATTCCAACTGGTGTGAGATGGAATGTTGTTTTGATTTGCATTTCTCTAATGACCAGTGATGATGAGCATTTTTTCATATGGTCATTGGCCTTATATATGTCTTCTTTTGAAAAGTGTCCATTCATATCCTTCACCCACTTTTGAGTAGGTTTGTTTTTTTCTTGTAAATCTGTTTTAGTTCTTTGTAGATTCCGGATATTAGCCCTTTGTCAGATGGGTAGATTGCAAAAATTTTTCCAATCCTGTTGGTTGCCAGTTCACTCTAATGATTGTTTCTTTTGCTGTGCAGAAGCTCTGGAGTTTAATTAGATCCCATTTGTCTATTTTGGCTTTTGTTGCCAATGCTTTTGGTGTTTTAGTCATGAAGTCCTTACCTATACATATGTCCTGAATGGTTTTGCCTAGGTTTTCTTCCAGGGTTTTTATGGTGTTAGGTCTTATGTTTAAGTCTTTAATCCATCTGGAGTTAATCTTAGTGTAAGGTGTCAGGAAGTGATCCAGTTTCTGCTTTCTGCACATGGCTAGCCAGTTTTCCCAATGCCATTTATTAAACAGGGAATCCTTTCCCCATTGCTTGTTTTTGTCAGGTTTGTCAAAGATCAGATGGTTGTAGATGTGTGGCGTTGCCTTTGAGGCCTTTGTTTTGTTCTATTGTTCTATATCTCTGTTTTGGTATCATGCTGTTTTGATTACTGTAGCCTTATAGTATAGTTTGATGTCAGGTTGCATATCCATGCCTGACTTCTCAGGCTGCTTTCTGTTAAGAGAAGAAATGGTTTGGCAATGCTTCTTATTAAATTTTTAGGCAGCTAGAAAGGGTAAAATTCCACCAAGGACTTTTACCCTTTCTAGCTGCCTAAAAATTATTCTTAATACTTCCTGTATTAGTGAGAGGTCATAGTACCTGGTTGTAGCATGATAAGAAAAGATGCATTAAAGAGAGTAGGAAGGACAGCTTTACATTACCTGCATCACTCCTTTTTGAACCCCTGGCAGCACAGCA
The DNA here is from genome assembly GCF_049354715.1 of Callithrix jacchus. Taxonomy (NCBI): domain Eukaryota; kingdom Metazoa; phylum Chordata; class Mammalia; order Primates; family Cebidae; genus Callithrix; species Callithrix jacchus. The sequence goes on from NC_133514.1 coordinate 40,234,185, forward strand.
CAGCACAGAGAAAGTTACTGTCTGCTTGGGAGAAAAGATGGAAGTGTGAGTAGTACCATACCTTTTAACCAACACCAGTTCAACCACAGTAAAACCTGGCACTAGGGAGACGCCCAAGGTCCTTGAATCTTGGCTGATTCTTGTGATCTGAGCCTTCAGACCTGCCTCAGCTCCAAACAGTAACCTGTTTCCTCTGCAAGATAGTCTCAAGTTTCAGCCTGCATCACCACCCACCAACTACAGCAATCTTGGACTCCAAAAAGCCCACAGTGACAAGCAGACTTCAGCAGCTAGGAAGGTTGAATTCTAGCCCAATGTTTCAAATCTTGCTAAAATAGGGTGAGATGAAAAGTTTGCATTAGAAGCAGACATGTATATACAGCTTCATTTACAGCTTAAAATTGTTCATTCACTAATTCAGGAAATAGTTTACACCACACTATCTAGTGGCAGATAGTAAAGAGAATAAACATACAAACAAACACTAAACACGATTGTTTCAGAGAGTGATAAGTGTTTAAAAATATATATAAAATAAGACAATAGAATAGAAAGTGAGGGGAGACGGTATTTTAGCCAGAGTAAACAGGAAATGTCTTTCTGAGGAGTGACATTTGAGCTAAACCTTAATGAGGCTTCAGGGGATAAATGAAGCCATAGAGAGATCCTGAGAATGGGGTATGCATAAAAAAAGTGGTCTGTTTTGCTCTAAGTTTTTGTTTTTTTTTGAGACAGAGTCTCGCTCCATCGCCAGGCACCAGGCTGGAGTGAAGTGGCGCAATCTCGGCTCACTGCAACCTCCCGCTCCGGGTTCAAGCAATTCTCCTGCCTCAGCCTCCCGAGTAGCTGGGACTACAGGCGTGTGCCACCACGTCCAGCTAATTTTTGTATTTTTACAAAATAGATGGGGTTGTTTTGCTCTAATTTAATGACCAATAGAGAAATAGTGTACCGGTTCTAGTCAATGTGACTCTTCAAATTATTCAGCCATGTTTTTTTTGTTTTTTGTTTTTTTTTAAGTCGGATTCTTGCACTGTTACCCAGGCTGGAGTGGTGCGCGATCTCGACTCACTGAAACCTCTGCCCCCCAGGTTCAAGTGATTCTTCTGCCTCAGCCTCCTGAGTAGCTGCAATTGCAGGCATCCACCACCAGGCCCAGCTATTTTTTGTATTTTTTTTTTAGTAGAGTCGGGGTTTCACTATGCTGACCAGGCTGGTCTTGAGCTCCTGACCTGGCGATCTACCCGTCTCAGCCTCCCAAAGTGCTAGGATTACAGGCGTGAGCCACCATGCCCCGCCCCATGTTTCATTTTATCATTATTTTTATTTCAGTGTTACTGATTGAGAAACTAAAGTATGTAGCTAACATTTATTTTCTAAGTATGAATTCTCTGTCAAAAATGTCAACTCCAATCATAATTAGGTAAGATGATTTGGAATCATATTATAAAATGTTGGTGACTGCATATTTTCACTTTTAAGTGGGAGTACACACGGACACAAATAAGAAAACAGCAGACCCCAGGGCCTCGTTGAGAGTGGAGGGTGTGAGGAGAACGAGGATCGAAAAACTGCTTATTGGGTATGATGATGATTACCTGGGTGACAGAATTATCCGTGCAGTAAATCCCTGTGACACACAATTTACTTATGCAACAAATCTGTGCATGTGCCTCCTGAACTTAAAAAAAAGTTGGAAAGAAAAAAAAAACGGAGATGTTAAACTAAAGAAAAGGTGGTTGACTAGTGAAACAATTTTTAAATTGATTCTTGTTCTAAAGGGGATAAAAATGATTTCATTTGCACATGAATATCAGCTCCTTGAATTTACCAACAGATTTGCTATAGTGTAGTGGAAAATGGTTTACTGGACTGAGTCTATATGACTACGCAGATGTGCTCCACCATAATTTGCTGCTCAATTCTAATGCCAGTTTGTTTTGAGATAAAATATTTCATGTGCTCTTTCCAGAGACAAATCTCCTGATAGAGCAACTACATAAAGGTAAAGCTCAGGTCAGTTTGATAATTCACTACCTAAGTCCAGATTATTTCACTGGTAGATTCTAACAAATATTTAATAAAGAGATAATACCAAAATACTCCACAATCTTTTGTAGAAAATAGAAGAGGAAGGAACCCTTCTAAGTTTATTTTATGAGAACAGTATTACCTTGATACTAATGCTAGACAAGGACATCACAAGAAAAGAAAACTACAGACTAACATCACTTATGAATATGGATGCAAAAAAATCCTTCAAAAATGGCAAACAGAATCAAGGAAAATAAAAGGAAGTATCCACCATGACCAAAAAGGATTATCTCAGTAATGCAAAAGTGATATAGTTAACATAACACGTCATACTAATATAATAAAGGACAAGAAAGTACAAGGTCATCTCAAGTAATACAGAGAAAAGATATAACAAAATTTAACACCCATTATAGATTATTAACAAATTCTAAATAGGAGGGAAATTCCCCTATCTGATGCAAAGTATTTATGAAAAACCTACAGTTAACAACATACTAACCATGAAATTCTCGGTGCTCTCCACCCTGAAATTAGAATGAAAGTGAGGATATAAGCTCTCAGTACTTCTACTAAACATTGTATTGGAAGTCCAAGAGAGTAAAATTAGGTAGGAATAAAAATTAAAATGCATCTAATTTGGAAGACAAAAAGTATAACTGTCTTTATTTGCAGATTACATAATCCTGTGTATGTAAAATCTTAGGAAATTTACCAAAATACTTGTTTGAACAAATGAATGAATTCAGCTAAGTCACATGATACACAATTGCTGTGCAAAAATGAATTTCATTTCTATATACTAGCAATGAAAAATACAAAAATAAAATTAAGAAAAGATTTTCATCCACAATATAAAAATAAATGCTTAGGCATACATTAAAAATACAAGATATACACAAACAGCAAACAATTTCTGAGAAAAATACAAAAACCTAAATAAATGGTGAGCTATTCCATGTGAATGAGTTGAAAGATGGTATTGTTAAGACAGCGATTCTCCTTCCTGCCAGGGGTCCCCAGTATTACCCCTTGGTTCACTAAATCAGTAGGGAGATACATCACTGAACATAGAGTGTATTTATCACTATAATTTATTACAGAAAAGGATATAAAGGAAAATTAGCAAAGAAAAAAGGCTTATGGGTCCAGTATGAAGGAAAGTAGTCACAGGTTTCCAAGAGTCATTTTCTGGTAGAGTTACCCAAGGTGCACTTAATTCTTACAGCAATGAATTATGACAACATGTGTGAAATGTTAACTGGCAGGATCCCAGAGCCTAAGGTTTTTATTGGAGGCTGGTCACATAGGCCTCTTTTGCCTAGCATCTACCAAAATTCCAGTGTCTTAGATGGAAATTAGTTGTTCATTGCAAATAATAAGGTCTAAACAGTTAAGGCACAGTGACTTATTAATTAGGCAATGGTAGGAACTCTAACTCAGCCCTGTGAATAGAGCTTTCTAAGTATAGCAGTCTTGAGTCTGCTATGTTAACTCTTTTCTGTACATCTCCAAATTGATCTATGGATTTAAGACAATCTTTGGCAAAATTTCAGTAGACCTTCTTTACAGAAATAGATGAGATCATCCCCAAAATTCTAGAAATGCAGAGGACCTGGAAGTGCTAAAACAATCCTGAAGAACAAATTGATGGAGCCACGATTTCATGTTTCAAAAATCACAACAAAGCTAAAGTATTCTACCTTAACATTGTACTGGCATAACAATAAATACATGGATAAATAGGATGGACTTGAAATTCGAGAAATAAACTCTTATATTTATAGTCAATTGATTTTTGACAAATGAGTCAAAACAATTTGATAAAGGAATAATAGTCTTTTCAGCAAAGGCTATTGGGACAATTCACTATCCACATACAAATAAGTGAATTTGGACCCTTCTATTATGTCATACACAAAATTTAACTTAAAATAGAAAATCAACCTAACTGCAGTAGTTAAAACTATGCATCTGTTGGGAGAAAACATAGGAAAAAATATTCATAAACTTGAATTTGGTAGAAATTTCCAAGATACAACACCAAAAGCATAATTCATAAAAGAAATAGTTGGTAAACTGGACTTCATCGAAATTGAAATCCTTCGTGCCTCAGAAAACATGATTAAGACAACAAAAAGACAAGCCACAGAGAGGAAGAAAATATCTATGAATTGTATTTCTGATATAGTAATTGTGTACATAATCTGTTAATAATGCTAACAACTCAACAACTGAAGGGAAACAATTCAATTACAAATGTATGAAATATTTGAACAGGTATTTTATCAAAGAAAATAGGCAAATATATACAAAGTTATATTCAATGATATATAAAATATATAGAAATATATACAAAATAATAAATACATGGAATAGTAAATACATGAAAAATAGTGAAGACATTCTTAGTCATTAGAAATGTATACATTCAAACAAGATACTATGAGACACCCACTAGAATGGCTGTAATCAAATGACAGAAAATAACAAATATTGGTGAAAACAGAGAAACAGGAACTCATACACTGCTAGTAGAACCCAAAAGTGGTGTTGCTACTACTTTTGGAAACAGTTTGACAGTCTCTTAAACAGTTTAACATAAGTTTACCAATTGACCAAAGGATTGATTATACTCCTAGGTCTACCCAAGAGAAATGAAAACATGTGCTTACAAAAATTTGAATATGGATGTCTATAACAACATTATTCAATGACCAGAATCTGAAAACAACTCAAGTATCTATAAACTAATTGGCAAAATTTATGATATATCCATACAATGGAATACTAGAGAGCAATAAACATGACAGAATACTCATACATACTACAATCTTAAAAACACTACTATACTAGAGAAGCTAAATACGAAATCCCTTATATTTCATGATTTTATTTGTAGAAAAGCTTCCAAAAGGCAAATGTATAGAGACAGTAAGTAGATTAGTGGTTACATGGGGCCAGCCACAAGCATGAGGATGAACTATAAATGGATACCAGGGATCTTATCCTATGGTAATAGAAATGTCCTAAACTTGGATTGTGGTGCTTGTTGCACAAATATGTAAATTTTCTTAAAATAGCACTGAAGTGTACACTTAATATAGGTGAATTCTATGGTATGTAAGTTATGAATTAAACCTCAATAAAGTTAAAAACAGAAAAGTTCACCATGACGAAGATGAACTCCCACCTAGTAGCCATGAAATATGTTTCTCCTGAATTTACTGATTGTGGACTCAAAAGTTGTGTTAGTTGATAATAAGTGAAAATAAAACTATTTGAGCATATTTTTAGGCTGTGGGAAATAACTATTAAAATGGTAACCTTGAAGCTTTTAAAGTGAGAATTGTAGAATGATGGAAATGTCATCCAGTATGTCAGTGGAGCAGTCGATATCTCTAAAAAGAAAAAGTAAATAAGAATATGGAGGTATTATTGAAAATAATATAATATGAGAAATGATGTGGCATAATAGAACAAAACTGAAATCAGAATGTTTGGATTTAAATTTATGTCTATACTTTAGTCATTCAGAATGTCATATAGTTGTAAGAATATAGCATGTAGTCTATTCAGATTGGCTTCCTCCGATTACCAACATACATTTATAGTTCACCTGTGTTCTATAGCTATATTTCACGGCTTGGTAGCTAATTGCTTTTTATTGCTGGATAATATTCAATTATATGAATGTACAAGAGTTTGTGTATGTATTTATTTATTGAAAGACATTTTGTTTACTTCAAAATTTTGGCAATAAATATGTAATAAACCTTTAAAAAATAAAAAAATCCATTACCCATCTTGTTAAGTCACATTATAGGCTCACAATTTCCTAACCTTAAAAACAGCATTTGTTCTAATTATTTAACAGGTATATATTTGGGGTACAATGCATATATATTTTTGGAATTGTTTTTTGAAAATATGCTAATTCAGTAAGCTATTCTTTATAATCATTTTATGTTGAGATTGCCACAGATTTCTGGACACACACACACACACACACACACACGAATAACCAAAAATAATAAAGTGACTCTGAGAAAAGCATAATTTTCAATAAATTCAAAAGGGCTACTCTGAAAGTAAAATTTATGTGTCAGAGTTTTATTGAACTAAGTAATGAGGGAACTAGGAAGAATAATAGGCTTGTTCAAAAGTATGCAACGAAACTATATAAATAGGATTTGGAAACAAAAGAACGTTAGAATAATATTGCTAAGTTCAAGACTGGTTAATATCCACAGGAAATAAACAATAATGTATTTGGTTATCTTATCTAAATGATAGGAATTATTTCCTATTCTATCAGACAAAAACCTAAAAGTTAATATGTAACTTCACTATGACAATTGACCAATATTTATCAGTTTCTTTGCTTTTTTTCTAGTCTCTATGTCATTTATTTCTGTTCTTATCTCTATTTCATTTTTTTCTACTAATATTGAACTTTGGTTTTTCTAGTTCGTTGAGGTGTAATTAACGTTAGGCTGATTTTTGATATCTTCTTTTTTGATGTAGATGTTTATTGCTATAAACTTCCCCACTAGAATGATTTTTGCTGACTCTGATAAGTTTTAGTATACTGTGTGATTATTATGGATTGTATCAAGATATTTCAAAATTTTAATGTAAATTTTAACCAAAAGTAGATCTACCATTTGATCCAGCAATCCTGCTCTGGGGTATTTACCCAGAGGAAAATAAGTCATTATATGAAAAAGACCCTTGTTTACACATATTTATAGCAGCACAGTTCACAATTGCAAAAATATGGAAGTTGTCTAAATGACTATCAACCAACAGGTGGATAAAGAACCAAAGAATTTGTGGTATATTTACGTGTGTGTGAGTGAGTGTGTATAGATATACACATGCAGCTAATGTATATATGTGTATATATGTATGTATACATACTCACACACACAGGTAATGTGATACCTTCACATTTGTCATTTTTGCTTAGTCTTGTTTTGGCTATGTGGGCTCTTTTTGTGTTCTCTAAATTATAGGATTGTTTTTCTAGTTCTGTGAAGAATGATGATGGTATCTTGATGAGAATTGCATTGTGTGTATATCTGTATATGCACGCACACACACACACAAACACACAATGTATACACACACACACACACACACACACAGTGGAATACGACTCAGCCTAACCTGGATGGAGTTGGAGACCATTATTCTAAGTGAAGTAACTCAGGAATGGAAAACCAAACATCATATGTTCTCATAAGTGGGAGCTAAGTTATAAGGATGCAAAGGCTTAAGAGTAATATAATGGATTCTTGAGATTTGAGGGAAACTATGGGAGTTGGGTGAGGGATAAAAGACTACACATTGGGTGCAGTGTACATTGACTGAGTGATGGGTACAACAAAATTTCAGAAATCACACCAAAAGAACTTATCCATGTAACCAAACACTACCTGTTCCCTCAAATTATTGAAATAATAATAATAATAACAATAAAGTTGAGATCCCGAACAAAAAGATGAGCCCATGAGGTGCACTTCTTGAGCCACACAATTCAGTTTATTTAATTTTATCTCCATGATTGTGAAAATATATTTTTTCAATATTCTAAAGTCATAACTCTCATATACATACAAAATAAAATATTTTTTAAATTATGATACTTTAAGTTCTGGGGTGCAGAATGCGCAAAATGCACAGGTTTGTTACATAGGTATACATGTGCCATGGTGGTTGGTTGCATCCATCACCCAGCCATCTACATTAGGTATTTCTCCTAATGCTATAGCTCTCCTATTCCCCTACCCCCTACTATTCCCTCCCCTATCTCCCTACCCACCCCCAACAGGCCTGAGTGTGTGATGTTCCCCTCCCTGTGTACATACGTTCTCATTGTTCAACACCCACTTATGAGTGAGAACATGCAGTGTTTTGTTTTCTGTTCTTGTGTCAGTTTGCTGAGAGTGATGGTTTCCAGTTTTATCCATGTCCCTGCAAAGGACATGAACTCATCCTTTTTTGTGGCTGCGTAGGATTCCATGGTGTATATGTGTCACATGTTCTTTATCTAGTCTATCATTGATGGGCATTTGGGTTGGCTCCAAATCTTTGCTATTTGAACAGTGCTGCAATAAGCATACATGTGTATGTGTCTTTAAAGCAGAATGATTTATAATCCTTTGGGTATATACCCAGTAATGGGATTTCTAGGTCAAATGGTATTTCTAGTTCTAGGTCTTTGAGGAATCCCTCACCACACTGTCTTCCACAATGGTTGAACTAATTTACACTCCCACCCACAGTGTAAAAGCATTCCTGTTTCTCCACATCCTCTCCAGCATCTATTGTCTCCTGATTTTTAAGAGTGAACCAGCAACCAGCAGAGTGGGAAAAAATTTTTGCAATCTACCCAGGGCTAATATCCAGAATCTACAAAGAGCTTAAAAAATTTGCAAGAAAAAAACAACCCCACAAAAAGTGGGCGAAGGATATGAACAGACATTTCTCAAAAGCAGACATTTATGCAGCCAACAAATATATGAAAAAAAGCTCATCATCACTGGTCATTAGAGAGATGCAAATCAAAACCACGTTAAGATACCATCTCATGCCAGTTAGAATGGTGATCATAAAATACTTTTAAGAGTTTTTTTTTAACCTCTCAATGGAGGAGCCAGCCAGATGATAAAACTTGATTCAAAAACCATTTGAGGAAGTGAATGTTCATAGGTATTTTTTAAAAATGTTAGAATAATATTTTCCTTGTAAAAGGAAACAAATTCTGAAGAAACAAGTATTGATACTTTCTCATTATACACATGCAAATTTTCCTTTATAAACACTTTGAATTATTGGTTTTGAATTAAATGTTTACTCTGTAAACTTGAGTGATACAAGTGGATATTGAATTTGTCTTCTCATCCACCACCTGTAGAATTTGTGTGAGATTTGGTGCAGATAGTAAATACTTGAAAACTTAAGAAAAATTTGGCAGAACCCAATTCTGAGAAGATAAATAAATGTTATGTAAGCCGGGCCTTCAGTGCCTTTGAAGGCTAGGAAAATTTTTATTTACTTTGTATAGGATAATGACCACAGCCATGGGAGATTGGGGCACGTGTTGAAGAAAGAAGAGTATTCAGAGATGATGATTACATGCTTCTTAGAAAAAGCAGGTTTATGAAAAGGGAAGCCCAGAAGCAATCAGCTAAAGAGTAAATGCTGAAGAGATCAGAAATATGTAATCATGAAAGTTATTTTTAAGTTTTTTGCAACATAAAATTTGAAATATGAAATTTTCTTCTTTGTGTTCTTAGAATATCTTAATCATTTATGTGATTAAATTTCTTGTGCATAAAAATATGGGTAATGCTTATAAGAGAAGCTAGAAACCCAAAGATAAGCAGACATCCATAAAGGAAAGAAAGACAAAGTGGAGCGAGGGAGTATAAAAATTACCTGTAATCCATTATGGCTATGCTCAGTTGGGCAGTTTCTGGTTTCTTCATATCAATCCCAAAGAAGAAATCAGCAGCCGTTTATAAAATGATAAATCCTCATCACAAACACTTAAAAAACATTGCAGGTTTTAAAAGGAGATATTTTAAGAATACCGTGTGATGCTTAAGTAGTTAACAAGAAGATTTAATTTTCTGATTGCTATTAGAAACTTATGGGAAAGAAATGGACTGGCATTTAGAGTCTACTGAGAAATAAATATCATGAATATTTAATATTTTAATATTTTATGTTTCTCTTTCTTCCTAGTTCAAACCAGTTAATACAATTTGTAGGAAATCAGTTGATAAAGAATGCGATTTCACTGAATTTTGCAATGGGAACCGTTCACACTGTATGCCTGACACTTATGCACGCGATGGAGAATATTGTGATTCGGGTGGAGCCTTCTGTTTTAAAGGAAAGTGTCGGAGTTTTGACAAACAATGTGATGATTTAATCGGAAAAGGTAATAATCATTATTTTCTTCTTAGTCACTAAATACTGATTATGCCAAAGTCTGTTAATGAAGTCTATGGAACAAAAATGTAAACATACATTTTAATGACTGAATTCTTGCATAATGTATATTAGCATTAAAGAAAAAAATTTTTTGTCATTTTCTTTTTTGAGACGGAGTTTCTTTGTCGCCCAGGTTGTAGTGCAGTGGCCTGATCTCAGCTAACTGCAATCTCTGCATCCCGGGTTCAAACGATCCTCCTGCTGCAGTCTCTCCAGTAGTTGGGATTACAAGAGCGCACTGTCACGCCTGGCTAAGTTTGTGTTTTCAGCAGGGATGGGGTTTCACCATGTTGGCCAGGCTTGTCTCAAACTCCTGGCCTCAAATGATCTGCTCGCCTCGTCCTCCCAAAGTGCTGGATTACAGGCGTGATCCACTGTGCCTGGCTCAAAAACGAGATTTTTTTGATTGTGAAATACAACAAAAAACCTCTCTGAATTTATATGGAATTCTTGTTCCTACAGAAAAGAAACTTCAAGTGAAAATGCAGTTTTTCAAAATATTATATAATATTTGTGGTGAGGATTTTAGTTTAGACTTAGAAGAAACAAGGGTTTTTAAAAAAAAAAATCAGAGAAGCATTGCTAATCACCGATTAGTTGGGTTTCAAAAGGCTTGCTGATAAGTGAGGGCTCAGTTCACTACCAATTTAGTCAATTTTGATAATTTTCTGTAAATGTCATTTGCTTCATTGGAAGATACAGGTTACTGAATGTTTGCAGTGCATGTTCTCTGAGAGAGTGAAATTTTTCATTCTTAGCCCTCCCTTGAGGTCTTCTCTAAACAGGTCATAGAAGAGATTTATAAATATTGTCTAGATCAATGTAAGGCCAGGAATTTAAGAAGGTGAGGTTTTGATTATTATTGTAATTTTGTTCTGCTTTGCTAAGAGAATCATTATTTGAAGCATGTGGCAAGACAATAGCTACAGACTTTAAAACATTGTTACATACAAACAAAGGGCCAGCTGCAGTAGCTCATGCCTGTAATCCTAGCACTTTGGGAAACAAAGGCAGATGGATCATACGGTCAGGAGTTAGAGACCAGCCTGGCCAACATGGGGAAACACCATCTCAACTAAAAATACAAAAATTAGCTTGGCAAGCTTGAGAGGCTGAGGCAGGAGAATCACTTGAATCCAGGAGGCAAGCAGTTTGCAGTCAGTTGAAATTGTGCCACTACACTCCAACCTGGGCAACAGAGCAAGACCTTGTCTCAGAAAACAAGCCTGTTTTTGTCTGGGAAAACGAAAACAAAACCATACAAACAAATGACCAGTAAAATGAGGAGGAATGGGACAGGTCTCCAGATCTATAATGAATGTTTCTTCAAGTAAAGCCAGGACTCAATGCTAGGCAAATTTAATTAGAGCCACATAGTGGGTTGCCAGTCAGGTGTCTTTCAGGCTATGCTCTTCACTACATATTTAGTATTATCAGTGATTTTGAGAGATTTTAAAGTCCTTTGTGAGAACTGCTGGAGTACAGGGATATTTGTTCCAAATAGTACAGTTTTTTGGGGGAGAAGGCAAGAGTGACTTCTAAAGCATCTTAATTTTAAAATAATGTATGTCCACTTCTAGTGACCACTTGTGTTAATGCATCTAGAAAGTGATAATTCTGCACCTGACTGCCAGTTAGTTTTTGTACTTATCGTTGAAAAACAATCTCACTTTGCTAGCCTCCTGAGGGCAATAGAAGGCTGTTGAAAATTTGCCCTCAATAGTAGCTATATTTCTTTTTTTTTAACTGTATATATATATTTTAATTTTTTATTGCATTTTAGGTTTTGGGGTACATGTGCAGAACATGCAAGACAGTTGCATAGGTACACACATGGCAGTGTGTTTTACTTCCTTTCTCCCCTTCACCCACATTTGGCATTTCTCCCCAGGCTATCTCTCCCCACCTCCCCCTCCCACTGGCCCTCTCCTTTTCCCCCCAATAAACCCCAGTGTTCAGTACTCCCCTACCTGTGTCCATGTGTTCTCATCACCCACCTATGAGTGAGAATATGCGGTGTTTCATTTTCTGTTCTTGTGTCAGTTTGCTGAGAATGATGTTCTCCAGATTCATCCATGTCCCTACAAATGACACGAACTCATCATTCTTGATTGCTGCATAATATTCCATGGTGTATATGTGCCACATTTTCCCAATCCAGTCTATTATCAATGGGCATTTGGGTTGGTTCCAGGTCTTTGCTATTGTAAACAGTGCTGCAATGAACATTTGCGTGCATGTGTCCTTATAGTAGAACGATTTATAGTCCTTTGGATATATACCCAGTAATGAGATTGCTGGGTCAAATGGAATTTCTATTTCTAAGGCCTTGAGGAATCGCCACACTGTCTTCCACAATGGTTGGACTAATTTACACTCCCACCAACAGTGTAAAAGTGTTCCTTTTTCTCCACATCCTCTCCAGCATCTGTTGTCTCCAGATTTTTTAATGATCGCCATTCTAACTGGCGTGAGGTGGTATCTCAATGTGGTTTTGATTTGCATCTCTCTGATGACCAGTGACAATGAGCATTTTTTCATATGATTGTTGGCCTCATATATGTCTTCTTTCGTAAAGTGTCTATTCATATCCTTTACCCAATTTTGAATGGTCTTGTTTGTTTTTATCCTGTAAATCTGTTTCTTTGTAAATTCTGGATATCAGCCCTTTGTCAGATGGGTAAACTGCAAAAATTTGTTCCCATTCTGTTGGTTGCCGATTCACTCTAGTGACTGTTTCTTTTGCCATGCAGAAGCTGTGGAGTTTCATTAGGTCCCATTTGTCTATTTTGGCTTTTGTTGCCAATGCTTTTGATGGTTTGTTCATGAAGTCCTTGCCTACTCCTATGTCCTGGATGGTTTTGCCTAGATTTCCTTCTAGGGTTTTTATGGTGCCAGGTCTTATGTTTAAGTCTTTAATCCATCTGGAGTTAATTTTAGTGTAAGGTGTCAGGAAGGGGTCCAGTTTCTGCTTTCTGCACATGGCTAGCCAGTTTTCCAAACACCATTTGTTAAACAGGGAATCCTTTCCCCAGTGCTTGTTTTTGTCAGGTTTATCAAAGATTGTATAGTTGTATGTATGTTGTGTTGCCTCCGGTGCCTCTGTTCTGTTCCATTGGTCTATATCTCTGTTTCAGTACCAGTACCATGCTGTTTTGATTACTGTAGCCTTGTAGTATAGTTTGAAATCCGGTAGTGTGATGCCCCCCGCTGTGTTCTTTTTGCTTAGAATTGACTTGGCTATGCGGGCTCTCTTTTGGTTCCATATGAAGTTCATGGTGGTTTTTTCCAATTCTGTGAAGAAAGTCAATGGTAGCTTGATGGGGATAGCGTTGATTCTGTAAATTACTTTGGGCAGTATAGCCATTTTTACGATATTAATTCTTCCTAACCATGAACATGGAATGTTTCTCCATCTGTTTGTGTCCTCTCTGATTTCGTTGAGCAGTGGTTTGTAGTTTTCCTTGAAGAGGTCCCTTACGTTCCTTGTGAGTTGTATTCCAAGGTGTTTTATTCTTTTTGTAGCAATTGTGAATGGCAGTTCATACTTGATTTGGCTTTCTTTAAGACTGTTATTGGTGTAGAAGAAGGCTTGTGATTTTTGCACATTGATTTTTATATCCTGAGACTTTGCTGAAGTTGCTTATCAGTTTCAGGAGTTTTTGGGCTGAGGCGATGGGGTCTTCTAGGTATACTATCATGTCGTCTGCAAATAGAGACAATTTGGCTTCCACCTTTCCTATTTGAATACCCTTTATTTCTTTTTCTTGCCTGATTGCTATGGCTAGAACTTCCAGTACTGTATGGAATAGGAGTGGTGAAAGAGGACATCCTTGTCTAGTGCCAAATTTCAAAGGGAATGCTTCCAGTTTTTGCCCATTCAGTATGATATTGGGTGTTAATTTGTCATAAATAGCTTTTATTACTTTGAGATATGTTCCATCGATACCGAGTTTGTTGAGGGATTTTAGCATAAAGGGCTGTTGAATTTTGTCAAATGCCTTCTCTGCATCAATTGAGATAATCATGTGGTTTTTGTTTTTGGTTCTGTTTATGTGGTGAATTACGTTGATAGACTTGCGTATGTTGAACCAGCCTTGCATCCCTGGGATGAATCCTACTTGATCATGATGGATAAGTTTTTTGATTTGCTGTTGCAATCGGCTTGCCAATATTTTATTGAAGATTTTTGCATCTATGTTCATCATGGATATTGGCCTGAAGTTTTCTTTTCTCGTTGGGTCTCTGCCGGGTTTTGGTATCAGGAGGATATTGGTCTCATAAAATGATTTGGGAAGGATTCCTTCTTTTTGGATTATTTGGAATAGTTTCAGAAGGAATGGTACCAGCTCCTCTTTGTATGTCTGGTAGAATTCGGCTGTGAACCCGTCTGGACCGGGGCTTTTTTTGTGTGGTAGGCTCTTAATTGCTGCCTCATCTTTTGACCTTGTTATTGGTCTATTCATAGTTTCAGATTCCTCCCGGTTTAGGCTTGGGAGGACACAGGAGTCCAGGAATTTATCCATTTCTTCCAGGTTTACTAGTTTATGCACATAGAGTTGTTTGTAATATTCTCTGATGATGGTTTGAATTTCTGTGGAATCTGTGGTGATTTCCCCTTTATCATTTTTTATTGCATCTATTTGGTTGTTCTCTCTTTTCTTTTTAATCAATCTGGCTAGTGGTCTGTCTATTTTGTTGATCTTTTCAAAAAACCAGCTCTTGGATTTATTGATTTTTTGAAGGATTTTTCGTGTCTCAATCTCCTTCAGTTCAGCTCTGATCTTAGTTATTTCTTTTCTACTGCTGCGTTTTGAGTTTTTTTGATCTTGCTCCTCTAGCTCTTTCAATTTTGACGATAGGGTGTCAATTTTGAATCTCTCCATTCTTCTCATATGGGCACTTATTGCTATATGCTTTCCTCTAGAGACTGCTTTAAATGTGTCCCAGAGATTCTGGCATGTTGTGTCTTCATTCTCATTGGTTTCGAAGAACTTCTTTATTTCTGCTTTCATTTCCTTGTTTATACAGTCAACATTCAAGAGCCAGTTGTTCTGTTTCCATGAAACTGTGCAGTTCTGGGTTGCTTTCTGAATTCTGAGTTCTAACTTGATTGCACTATGGTCTAAGAGGCTGTTTGGTATGATTTCAGTTGTTTTGCATTTGCTGAACAATGCTTTACTTCCGATTATGTGGTCAATTTTAGAGTAGGTGTGATGTGGTGCTGAGAAGAATGTATATTCTGTGGATTTGGGGTGGAGATTTCTGTAAATGTCTATCAGGTTTGCTTGCTCCAGGTCTGAGTTCAATCCCTGGATATCCTTGTTGATTTTCTGTCTGGTTGATCTGTCTAATATTGACAGTGGGGTGTTAAAGTCTCCCACTATTATTGTGTGGGAGTCTAAGTCTCTTTGTAAGTCGTTAAGAACTTGCCTTATGTATCTGGGTGCTCCTGTATTCGGTCCATATATGTTTAGGATCGTTACCTCTTTTTTTTGTATCGATTCTTTTACCATTATGTAATGGCCTTCTTTGTCTCTTTTGATCTTTGTTGCTTTAAAGTCTATTTTATCAGAGATGAGAATTGCAACTCCTGCTTTTTTTTGCTTTCCATTTGCTTGGTAAATCTTCCTCCATCCTTTATTTTGAGCCTTTGTGTATCCTTGCATGTGAGATGAGTTTCCTGGATACAGCACACTGATGGGTTTTGGATTTTTATCCAATTTGCCAGTCTGTGTCTTTTGATTGGTGCATTTAGTCCATTTACATTTAGGGTTAATATTGTTATGTGTGAATTTGATACTGCCATTTTGATGCTAGCTGGCTGTTTTGCCCATTAGTTGTTGTAGATTCTTTATTATGTTGATGCTCTTTAGCCTTTAGTGTGATTTTGGAATGGCTGGTACTGGTTGTTCCTTTCTATGTGTAGTGCCTGTTTCAGGAGCTCTTGTAAAGCAGGCCTGGTGGTGACAAAATCTCTGAGTACTTGCTTGTTCGCCAAGGATTTTATTCTTCCTTCACTTCTGAAGCTCAGTTTGGCTGGATATGAAATTCTGGGTTGAAAGTTCTTTTCTTTAAGGATGTTGAATATTGGCCCCCAGTCCTTCCGGCTTGTAGTGTTTCTGCCAAGAGATCTACTGTGAGTCTGATGGGCTTCCTTTTGTGTGTGACCCAACCTTTCTCTCTGGGTGCCCTTAGTATTTTCTTCTTTATTTCAACCTTGCTGAATCTGATGATTATGTGCCTTGGGGTTGCTCTTCTTGCAGAATATCTTTGTGGTGTTCTCTGTATTTCCTGCATTTGAGTGTTGACCTGTCTTGCTAAGTGGGGGAAATTTTCCTGGATAATGTCCTGAAGAGTATTTTCCAGCTTGGATTCATTCTCTTCGTCACATTCTGGTATGCCTATCAAATGTAGGTTAGGTCTCTTCACATAGTCCCACATTTCTTGGAGACTTTGTTCATTCCTTTTTGCGCTTTTTTCTCTGATCTTGGTTACTCATTTTATTTCATTGAGTTGATCTTCGACTTCTGATATTCTTTCTTCTGCTTGGTCAATTTGGCTATTGAAACTTGTGCATGCTTCACGAAGTTCTCGTATTATGTTTTGCAGCTCTTTTAATTCATTCATATTCCTGTCTAAGGTATCCATTCTTGTTATCATTTCCTCAAATCTTTTTTTATATCTTCTTTCAAGGTTCTTCGTTTCTTTGCATTGATTTAAAACATGTTCTTTTAGCTCACAAAAGTTTCTGATTATCTACCGTTTGAAGTCTAATTCCGTCATTTCATCACAGTCATTCTCCGTCCAGCTTTGTTCCCTTGCTGGTGAGGAGTTTTGGTCCTTTCTAGGAGGCGAGGTGTTCTGGTTTCGGGTGTTTTCCTGCTTTTTGCACTAGTTTCTTCCTATCTTTGTGGATTTATCCACCTGTCGTCTGTGTAGTTGCTGACTTTTCAATTGGGTCTCTGAGTGGACACCCAGATTGTTGATGATGAAGTGTTTCTGTTACTTGGTTTTCCTTCTACCAGTCTAGCCCCTTCGCTGTATGACTGCTGAGGTCCACTCCAGGCCCTGCTAGTCTGGCGTGCACCTATAGCAGTTGTGGAACAGTGAGGGATGCTACCAGATTCTTTTTCTGCTGTCTTTGTCCCAGAATGATGCCTGTCAAATGTCAGTCTTTTGGATATAGAGGGTCAGAGAGCTGCTTGAGGAGACAGTCTGTACTTTAAAGGAGCTCAGTTGCTGAGCTGTGAGCTCTGTTGTTCATTCAGGGATGTTAGGCTGCTATGTTTAATTCTGCTGCAACAGAACTCATAAAAAAACCCTTTTTTTTTAGATGCTCTGTCTGGGGGGGGTTGGGGCTTTATTTATGAGTGTCTGTTGCACTTTCCTGCCCAGCTAGGAGGTAGTCTAGTGACTATTTGCCTGCCGAGGCTCCACCCTGCTGGTGTGAGGTTCGCCCTATTGCTGCAGGCTCTGCCCTTCTGCTGCGGTCTCTGCCCTGCTTCCACAGGCTATGCCCTGTGGCAGAGTCTCTCTGTTGTAACGGGTTGCCTCGGCAATGGCAGGCTGCATCAGCAATGGGCATGTACCTCAGTAGGGGCAGTTTGCCTCGGTAATGGCGGACGCTCCTCCCTCACAGAGCTCACCCTCAGGGACCCTCTCCACCGGGAGCATTTGGAATCTCCGTTTTGTTTGTCCCACTGCACTACCCCAAATGCTGTTTTTCTGGAATCTCCTGGACTGGCTCACTGTCCAAGTCCCGTTCAGTCTCATGTTCAGCCCTCTCCAGTCTCAGGTTGCCCGTTCAACAGGGCACCCGGACCGGTGTGCTTTGTGCGGAGCACTGTGTAGCGCCCCTACAGCACGGTCCCCTGCCGCACCGGCTGCCAGCTGCACCAGCCAAAACCTCTTCCTGGTGTCTCTCTTATACCTGGGAATTTCTCCGTTCTGTGGGCAACAAAGATCCGTCTGGAAATGCGGCCCTGACTCACCCTCTCCATGCATTGACCGTGAGCTTCAATCCTGGGTTGTTCTCACAGTGCCATCTTGTTAGTAGCTATATTTCAATGCATATCAGATCCAATTCTTTGTACAGTAACATGCTGTACAGGTTTACAGCCTAGGAGCAATAGGCTATACCATATAGCCTAGGTGTGTGGTGGGCTATGCCATCTTCGTTTGTTTAAATACACTGTATGATGTTCACACAGCAATAGACACATTGCTCAGAACATACCCTCATCATTAGGCAACTCATGACTGTACTCAGCAAATATAAGGTAGTAGTATTATTAAATTATGACATGTGATCCCCAAAAATGTTCAATTTTTTGACTAGGTCATCTATGACCTGTCATTGTTAGCTAGAATGATCCTTAAGCAAGGTTTGATATAATTCTGAAGTAGGCATTAGTTTTGTATGCTAAAACCTATATACTATTTGTAAAACCTATCTAAAGATTCTTATATCACAGACCTAATACAAATCATCATGTGCCCCCAAATTGTTGGTTTTTGGACAAAATGTGCTAATGAGTTGTCATATTGAAAGACATAGCTTATTTATCAAGCAATAGCATTTAAAGTAGGGAAATCTATTGATCTACGGTAAATGAATGAGTTTAAGTATTTTTTTTTCCAAAAAAAAAAAAATTAAACGAGTGAAGGACAAACACCTTAACTATTTACCACCTTTTTCTAAGCTCTTTACCAAATCTGGTTTTTGTAAATGTCTGGCCCCTACCGTATGCTCCTCTTCAGGGTTATCTCTGCTGCTGAGGAAAATGCCTAAATCTCCCAGAGCCCTTGAATAATTAGGTGGCAGGACTGCCCTGGGCAGGTATCATCATCCTGGAAGGAAAAGAAATTTCTGGCCAGCAGTGGGTCACCCAGAGCAAAGGGGCCTTAAGAGTCAAAAACAAACAAACAAAACCAAAACAAAAAACCCACAGAAATTCCTTCCATTTTGACCCTCAAAAATGGAGCTGAAAGGGGGCACCACAGAGTTGTTAGGCTATTAAGAATTGTTGGAGATTTCAGGGGATGTGGTAATATCCCATGTTTTGCTGCTTTTTCTCCTGGGCAAGGTGGGCTGCTGGGGCCACTCTGGGTTGGGTCAGTGGGCTTCAGAAGTTTGCAGAGAAGGCTTCCTGGGCCTCACCAGGGAACCACTGGCTAATTGCAAAGGCTGTGCTTGTTCCTCACTAAAGCAGGGTTATGGAAAAATGATCTGTCCCAGGCTAGAGTTTTAGTATTTTTTTCATCATAGATTTTTTTTGCACTAATTTTGATTTCTTCATACTATTGCCTTCAGATGTTATTTATCTTTTATTCTTGAGTTATACCTTAAATTTTGAGTCATCCAAATTGTGACTCTGTATATAGTTTAGAGGAACTGGAAAGTTTAAATTAGACTTAATCAAAGAAGCACTTCGTTTGGAGCAATGCACACAAAAGCTGTTTACTTATTGGGTGAGTTCAAGAGTAGGCTTTATTGAAAAAGAATTGCTGCTGCTGATGGATTTCACTCATGAATCTGTCCTGGCCCGTTCTGCTGCATCTTGTACATGTATGAATCGTGCCTCTTAAGAGAATGAACTTTATAGTTCGTGTTCACCAAGTATGAAAACCTGTGAAATTATTGAAGAGAGCTCTCTTGTTAATTCACAGTGTTAACAACAAATGATCTCTATTTTGATTACATACGACAAACATGATCAGTGTAAGCTACCTTTAAACTACCAAGTCATAGTAAAGGGACAGTTATCATAGATGTTTGAATTTTTCAAAATTTTTCAATTATATGTAACTAAATATATAAAGGGCTGAAGTAGATGAATGTTGATATTCTCATAAGTTTAAAATCCAACAATTTTTATTTAGTGATTAGGATCTAATAATAATTATTAGGAACTAATCATAATCTAATAATGGAAGAGGACTCTAGTGTGGAGAGAGTTAAATGTTCTTTGTGTTTGTTATCATTATTGCACTACAGATACTATTTTTCTACCATTTCATTTGGAGTAAGAGTAAACAGCATGTTCACATTGGATAGGGAGGTAATGCAGGCAGTAATTTATAGGAAATAGAGAGGGAAACAGTTGCTTATTTGTCTAACAGTACATAACCATTATAATAATGTTGCTGTTCGTTTTCTGTTTGATGCAGAAGAAAGTCTTCTAGGATTATAAAAAGGAGATTGATTTTTAATCCTAGCTCTGCCCCCAGAAATTTTTTAGTTCTGAGTAATTATAAAATTTCCTGTGGATCACATTGTAATTTCTAGATTGAGTCTATCATTTCTATGATAAAACTTAAGTTCTGTATTGTAATTTACTTAAGTTTTTGTTGTTGTTCATAGGTGCAAGAGGTGCTCCGATTTTCTGTTTTGATGAAATAAATACCAGAGGAGACAACTTTGGAAACTGTGGCACAGAATATTGTTTTTTTCAGTATGTAATTAGAAAATTATAAATCTATTTGAAATGTGGGTTAGAGATTGCTAAAATCCTGGAAAACATATGCAGTAAAATGGCATTTTGGGGGTCAGGTTTTTCTTATTACATAATCTGAGCTGGACAGTGTTATCCACTGCCTACAAGAATATGTGTTCAGTGCCTGTGATGTTAAAACAACGACTATGAAAATGGCCTCTGTCTATTGTTGTGATAAGCTAGACATTGTTATGCAGCTTATATATATGATATATTTATAACACAGGTTATAAACATACATATTTATATACATCAAATGTGTGTAAGAATTACTTATCCTTTATACTATTGAAAAAACTGAAGACCAGAGATCGTTTTCTCAAATTTCAGCAACTATTATAGAACAGATCACAGCTGTAACAGTGTAAAAACCACTAGTTTTTCACTTGCCAGACAGCCTAATGAAACAAAAAAGAACCATATCATAAGTCGTCATGCCAAAAATATGTATTGAGAGAAAATCGTTGAAATTTGGATTTAAATTAGTAAAATACTTTTTAAAAATTTCACTGTATCAGCAATCTATATTATCACAATAAACAATAAGGTAATTTTTTTCTTCCATATGCTTCTAGGCATATTCTATGTGGAAAATTAGTCTGTACATGGGAACACAGAGATTTAATATCACGTCCAAATTTATCTGTGATTTATGCACATGTACGAGACCAAACATGTGTGTCTACAGTTCTACCCAGGAAAAAGCCACCTCCAGTAAAGCCACCTGCTTCAAGCACAATGTATTATTACGTTGAAGACAGAGATGAAACATTTGTGCAAGATGGTTCCATGTGTGGTCCTGATATGGTAATTAGAACTACAAAAATTAAAGTGTTTACAAATTATTTTTCTGGTTATATTCATTTTGACAATATACTCTCCAATGCATTCATTTCCCAATTTTTTTCTTGTGGTAAAATACATGTAATATAAAGTTGCCATTTTAACTTTTTTAAGTGTACAATTTAGTGGTGTTATATACATTCATAATGTTGTACAACCATCACTACCCTCTATCCTCATAAATATTTTCATGTTGTAAAACTAAAACTCATTTCATTACACAATAACTCCCCATTCATTCCTCCCGTGGTTCTCTGAAAAACCACCATTCTACTTTTGACTCTAATAAATTTGACTACTATAGGTATCTCACATAAGTAAAATAATGTAGTATTTTTCTCTGTGTCTTATTTCATTTAGCAAAAGCCCTCAAGTTTCAGCTATGCTGTACTATGTCAGAATTTCCCTCATTTTTAAAGCCAAATACTATTCTGTTGTATTTACATTCTTCATTTTGTTTGCCCATTCATCTGTTGATGAACATTTGGGATCATTCTGTGTTTTAGCTGTTATAAATAATGCCACTATACTCAAGGCAGTACAAATATATCTTCAAAACTATGCTTTCAATTTCTAGGTGTATATACCTGGAAGTAGAATTGCTGGATCACATGGTAATTCTATTTTTAAATTTTTGAGGAACGACTGAACTGTCTTCCATAGTGGCTATACCATTTTACATTTCTACTAGCCATGCATAATGGTTCCAGTTTCTCCACATCCACACCACACTTACTTTTTTTTGTTTCCGATAGTAGCCATCCTAATGGGTGTGAAATGGTATCTCACCACGGTTTTGATTTGCATTTCCCTAATGATTAGTGATTTTGAGATCTTTCATGTCTATTGACCATTTGTATATCTTCTTTAGGCAAATGTCTATTTAAGTGCTTTGCCCGTTTTAAAATCTCCTTTTTTTTGTTATTGAGTTTTAAGAATTCTCTATATATTTTGGATATTACTCTTCTTATATGATTTAAAATATTTACTTTCATTGTTTCATTTGCTTTTTACTCTGTTGATAGTGTCTTTTAATGCACAATGAAAAACAATTACGAAATCCAATTAGTCTATTTTTTCTTTTGTTGTATCTACTTTTGATCTATACAATAAATAGCTGGCAGACTCAATATTATGAAGCTTTCACCCTATATTTTATTCTAAGAGTATTATAGTTTTAAGGTCTTATGCTTACCTTTAGGATCCATTTGAGTTCATTTTTGTATGTGGTGCTATACAGACACATTTTGTATGTGGTGTTATAGGATCCATTTTGAGTTCATTTTGTATGTAGTGCTCATTTTTGTATGTGTTGTTAAAGCCACATAAGGGTTCAGTTTTATTCTTTTGCATGTGGAAATCTAGTTTCTCCAGTACCATTTGTTGAAAAGACTGTTTTTTCTCCATTAAATGGTCTCAGCACACTTGTAAAAATTCGGTGGTACCTTTTGACCATATATGCAAGCCTTTATTTATGGGCCATTTATTCTATTCCATTGGTAATATATTAGTCTTTATGCCAGTACCACACTGTTTTCATTCCTGTAGCTTCCTAGTAAGTTTTGAAATTGGGAAATGTGACTCTTTCAGCTTTGTTCTTCTTTTTCAAGATTGTTTTTGGGGTGTATTGTGATTCTATATAAATTTTAGTATAAAATTTTCTATTCTGTAATAAAAATCATTGGGATTTTTATGGTAATTGCTTTGAATTTATAGATCACTTTGAATAGTATGAACATCTTAAACTCCATTGTTAAATTAATTATTAAGTACTTTAAGTACTTTTTGATGCTATCATAAATGGAAATGTATTCATGGTATCCCTTTCATAGCGTTTATTGTTACTGGTATAGAAATGGAACCGGTTTTGGTATGTTGATTTTCTATTTTGCCCCTTTGTTGAATACATTTGTTATTTCTAACAGTTTGATGTAGTCTTTACAGTCTTCTATCTATAAAATTACGTCCTCTGGAAACAGAAAAGTTTCAATTCTTCCTTTTCAATTTGGATGATCCCTTTTATTTCTTTTTCTTGCCTAATATTTTTAACTAGAACTTATATTATAATGTTGAATAAAAGTGGTGATAGGGAGTATCCTTGCCCTGTTCTTGATCTTAAAGGAAAAGCTTCAGAGTCTTATCATTAAGTATACTGTAAGTATGGGATTTTTATATATGAATTTTTATCATGTTGAGGTAGTTTTCTTCTACCTCATGTGAGTGCACTTTGAGTATTTATATCATGAAAGGTGTTGAGTTTTGTTAAATGCCTTTACTTCATCAATTAAGATGATCATTTTGTTTTTCTCCTTCATTTTATTGTGGTTATTACATTGATCAGTTATCATACATTGAACCATCCTTGCATTCCAGAAATAAATCTCAATTGGTCATAGTGTATATGCCTTCTAATATACACTATGCAGTTTGCTGGCATTTTACTGAGGATTTCTGCATTTATGTTCATAATGATTATTGGTCTGTATTTTTTCTTTGTAGTGTATTTGGTCGGCTTTGATATCAAGATAATGCTGGCCTTATAAAATGAGTTAGAAGACATTTCCTCTTCTTCATGTTTTTGGAAAAATTTGAGAAGGACTGGTATTAATCCTTCTTTACATATTTGAAGCCATTATGCCCAGAAATTTTTTTCCTAAGAAGGTTTATGATACTTTTTTTTTTTTAATTTTTTATTGGATTATAGGTTTTGGGGTACATGAGCAGAGCATGCAAGACAGTTGCGTAGGTACACACATGGCAGTGTGCTTTGCTTTTCTTCTCCCCTTCACCCACATTTGGCATTTCTCCCCAGGCTATCCCTCCCCACCTCCCCCTCCCACTGGCCCTCCCCTTTTCCCCCCAATAGACCCCAGTGTTTAGTACTCCCTTTTCTGTGTCCATGTGTTCTCATTTTTCATCACCCACCTATGAGTGAGAATATGCGGTGTTTCATTTTCTGTTCTTGTGTCAGTTTGCTGAGGATGATGTTCTCCAGATTCATCCATGTCCCTACAAACGACACAAACTCATCATTTCTGATTGCTGCATAACATTCCATGGTGTATATGTGCCACATTTTTCCAATCCAGTCTATTATCAATGGGCATTTTGGTTGATTCCAGGTGTTTGCTATTGTAAACAGTGCTCCAATGAACATTCGTGTACATGTGTCCTTATAGTAGAACGATTTATTGTCTTTTGGATATATACCCAGTAATGGGATTGCTGGGTCAAATGGAATTTCTATTTCTAAGGCCTTGAGGAATCGCCACACTGTCTTCCACAATGGTTGAACTAATTTACACTCCCACCAACAGTGTAAAAGTGTTCCTTTTCCTCCACATCCTCTCCAGCATCTGTTGTCTCCAGATTTTTTAATGATCGCCATTCTAACTGGCGTGAGATGGTATCTCAATGTGGTTTTGATTTGCATCTCTCTGATGACCAGTGACGATGAGCATTTTTTCATATGATTGTTGGCCTCATATATGTCTTCTTTCGTAAAGTATCTGTTCATATCCTTTGCCCACTTTTGAATGGGCTTCTTTGTTTTTTTCCTGTAAATCTGTTTGAGTTCTTTGTAAATTCTGGATATCAGCCCTTTGTCAGATGGGTAGACTGCAAAAATTTTTTCCCATTCTGTTGGTTGCCGATTCACTCTAGTGACTGTTTCTTTTGCTGTGCAGAAGCTGTGGAGTTTGATTAGGTCCCATTTGTCTATTTTGGCTTTTGTTGCCAATGCTTTTGGTGTTTTGTTCATGAAGTCCTTGCCTACTCCTATGTCCTGGATAGTTTTGCCTAGATTTCCTTCTAGGGTTTTTATGGTGCCAGGTCTTATGTTTAAGTCTTTAATCCATCTGGAGTTAATTTTAGTGTAAGGTGTCAGGAAGGGGTCCCGTTTCTGCTTTCTGCACATGGCTAGCCAGTTTTCCCAACACCATTTGTTAAACATGGAATCCTTGCCCCATTGCTTGTTTTTGTCAGGTTTATCAAAGATTGTATAGTTGTATGTATGTTGTGTTGCCTCCGGTGCCTCTGTTTTGTTCCATTGATCTATATCTCTGGTTTGGTACCAGTACCATGCTGTTTTGATTACTGTAGCCTTGTAGTATAGTTTGAAATCCGGTAGTGTGATGCCCCCCGCTGTGTTCTTTTTGCTTAGAATTGACTTGGCTATGCGGGCTCTCTTTTGGTTCCATATGAAGTTCATGGTGGTTTATTCCAGTTCTGTGAAGAAAGTCAATGGTAGCTTGATGGGGATAGCATTGATTCTGTAAATTACTTTGGGCAGTATAGCCATTTTCACGATATTAATTCTTCCTAACCATGAACATGGAATGTTTCTCCATCTGTTTGTGTCCTCTCTGATTTCGTTGAGCAGTGGTTTGTAGTTCTCCTTAAAGAGGTCCCTTACGTTCCTTGTGAGTTGTATTCCAAGGTATTTTATTCTTTTTGTAGCAATTGCGAATGGCAGTTCGCTCTTGATTTGGCTTTCTTTAAGTCTGTTATTGGTGTAGACGAATGCTTGTGATTTTTGCACATTGATTTTATATCCTGAGACTTTCCTGAAGTTGTTTATCAGTTTCAGGAGTTTTTGGGCTGAGGCAATGGGGTCTTCTAGGTATACTATCATGTCGTCTGCAAATAGAGACAATCTGGCTTCCACATTTCCTATTTGAATACCCTTTATTTCTTTTTCTTGCCTGATTGCTCTGGCTAGAACTTCCAGTTCTATATTGAATAGGAGTGGTGAGAGAGGGCATCCTTGTCTAGTGCCAGATTTCAAAGGGAATGCTTCCAGTTTTTGCCCATTCAGTATGATATTGGGTGTTGGTTTGTCATAAATAGCTTTTATTACTTTGAGATACGTTCCATCGATACCGAGTTTATTGAGGGTTTTTAGCATAAAGGGCTGTTGAATTTTGTCAAATGCCTTCTCTTCGTCAGTTGAGATAATCATGTGGTTTTTGTTTTTGGTTCTGTTTATGTGGTGAATTACGTTGATAGACTTGCGTATGTTGAACCAGTCTTGCATCCCCGGGATGAATCCTACTTGATCATGATGAATAAGTTTTTTGATTTGCTGTTGCAATCGGCTTGCCAATATTTTATTGAAGATTTTTGCATCTATGTTCATCATGGATATTGGCCTGAAGTTTTCTTTTCTCATTGGGTCTCTGCCGGGTTTTGGAATCAGGATGATGTTGGTCTCATAAAATGATTTGGGAAGGATTCCCTCTTTTTGGATTGTTTGAAATAGTTTTAGAAGAAATGGTACCAGCTCCTCCTTGTGTGTCTGGTAGAATTCGGCTGTTTACCCATCTGGACCTGGGCTTTCTTTGTGTGGTAGGCTGTTATTTGCTGCCTCAACTTCAGACCTTGTTATTGGTCTATTCATAGTTTCAGCTTCCTCCTGGTTTAGGCTTGGGAGGACACAGGAGTCCAGGAATTTATCCATTTCTTCCAGGTTTACTAGTTTATGCGCATAGAGTTGTTTGTAATATTCTCTGATGATGGTTTGAATTTCTGTGGAATCTGTGGTGATTTCCCCTTTATCATTTTTTATTGCATCTATTTGGTTGTTCTCTCTTTTCTTTTTAATCAATCTGGCTAGTGGTCTGTCTATTTTGTTGATCTTTTCAAAAAACCAGCTCTTGGATTTATTGATTTTTTGAAGGGTTTTTCGTGTCTCAATCTCCTTCAGCTCAGCTCTGATCTTAGTAATTTCTTGTCTTCTGCTGGGTTTTGAGTTTTTTTGATCTTGCTCCTCTAGTTCTTTCAATTTTGACGATAGGGTGTCAATTTTGGATCTCTCCATTCTCCTCATATGGGCACTTATTGCTATATACTTTCCTCTAGAGACTGCTTTAAATGTGTCCCAGAGGTTCTGGCACGTTGTGTCTTCGTTCTCATTGGTTTCGAAAAACTTCTTTATTTCTGCCTTCATTTCGTTGTTTACCCAGTCAACATTCAAGAGCCAGTTGTTCAGTTTCCATGAAGCTGTGCAGTTCTGGGTCGTTTTCTGAATTCTGAGTTCCAACTTGATTGCACTATGGTCTGAGAGGCTGTTTGTTATGATTTCAGTTGTTTTGCATTTGTTGAGCAGTGCTTTACTTCCAATTATGTGGTCAATTTTAGAGTAGGTGTGAGGTGGTGCTGAGAAGAATGTGTATTCTGTGGATTTGGGGTGGAGAGTTCTGTAAATGTCCACCAGGTTTGCTTGCTCCAGGTCTGAGTTCAAGCCCTGGGTATCCTTGTTGATTTTCTGTCTGGTTGATATGTCTAGTATTGACAGTGGAGTGTTAAAGTCTCCCACTATTATTGTGTGGGAGTCTAAGTCCTTTTCTAAGTCATTAAGAACTTGCCTTATGTATCTAGGTGCTCCTGTGTTGGGTCCATATATGTTTAGGATCGTTAGCTCTTCTTGTTGTATCGATCCTTTTACCATTATGTAATGGCCTTCTTTGTCTCTTTTGATCTTTGTTGCTTTAAAGTCTATTTTATCAGAGATGAGAATTGCAACTCCTGCTTTTTTTCCTTTCCATTTGCTTGGTAAATCTTCCTCCATCCCTTTATTTTGAGCCTTTGTGTATCCTTGCATGTGAGATGGGTTTCCTGGATACAGCACACTGATGGGTTTTGGATTTTTATCCAATTTGCCAGTCGGTGTCTTTTGATTGGTGCATTTAGTCCATTTACATTTAGGGTTAATATTGTTATGTGTGAATTTGATACTGCCATTTTGATGCTAAGTGGCTGTTTTGCCTGTTAGTTGTTGTAGATTCTTCATTATGTTGAAGCTCTTTAGCATTCAGTGTGATTTTGGAATGGCTGGTACTGATTGATCCTTTCTATGTGTAGTGCCTGTTTCAGGAGCTCTTGTAAAGTAGGCCTGGTGGTGACAAAATCTCTGAGCACTTGCTTGTTTGCAAAGGATTTTATTCTTCCTTCACTTCTGAAGCTCAGTTTGGCTGGATATGAAATTATGGGTTGAAAGTTCTTTTCTTTAAGAATGTTGAATATTGGCCCCCACTCTCTTCCGGCTTGTAGTGTTTCTCCCGAGAGATCTGCTGTGAGTCTGATGGGCTTCCCTTTGTGGGTGACCCAACCTTTCTCTCTGGCTGCCCTTAGTATTCTCTCCTTTATTTCAACCCTGTTGAATCTGACGATTATGTGCCTTGGGGTTGCTCTTCTTGCAGAATATCTTTGTGGTGTTCTCTGTATTTCCTGCAATTGAGTGTTGGCTTGTCTTGCTAGGTGGGGGAAATTTTCCTGGATGATGTCCTGAAGAGTATTTTCCAGCTGGGATTCATTCTCTTCGTCCCCTTCTGGTACACCTATCAAACGTAGGTTAGGTCTTTTCACATAGTCCCACATTTCTTGGAGACTTTGTTCATTCCTTTTTGCGCTTTTTTCTCTGATCTTGGTTTCTCGTTTTATTTCATTGAGTTGGTCTTCGACTTCAGATATTCTTTCTTCTGCTTGGTCAATTCGGCTATTGAAACTTGTGTTTGCTTCGCGAAGTTCTCGTATTGTGTTTTTCAGCTCCTTTATTTCATTCATATTTCTCTCTAAGGTATCCATTCTTGTTATCATTTCCTCGAATCTTTTTTCAAATCTTTTTTCAAGGTTCTTAGTTTCTTTGCATTGATTTAATACATGTTCTTTTAGCTCACAAAAGTTTCTCATTATCCATCTTCTGAAGTCTAATTCCGTCATTTCGTCACAGTCATTCTCTGTCCAGCTTTGCTCCCTTGCTGGTGAGGAGTTTTGGTCCTTTCTAGGAGGCGAGGTGTTCTCGTTTCGGGTGTTTTCCTCCTTTTTGCGCTGGTTTCTTCCCATCTTTGTGGATTTGTCCGCTGGTCGTCTTTGTAGTTGCTGACTTTTCGATTGGGTCTCTGAGTGGACACCCAGAATGTTGATGATGAAGTATTTCTGTTGCTTGGTTTTCCTTCTACCAGTCTAGCCCCTTCGCTGTACAACTGCTGAGGTCCGCTCCAGACCCTGCTTGTCTGGGGTGCACCTCTAGTAGCTGTGGCACAGCGAGGGATGCTACCTGTTTCTTTTTCTGCTCTCTTGGTCCCAGGATGATGCCTGCCTAATGTCAGTCTTTTGGATATAGAAGGGTCAGGAAGCTGCTTGAGGAGACAGTTTGTACTTTATAGGGGTTTAATTGCTGAGCTGTGCACTCTGTTGTTCATTCAGGGCTGTTAGGCTGCTATGTTTGATTCTGCTGCAACAGAGCTGATTAAAAAACCCTTTTTTTTTTTCTCAAATGCTCTGTGTTGAGGGGTTTGGGCTTTATTTTTGGATGTCCGATCAGGTGTCCTGCCCAGGTAGAAGGCAGACTAGCCACTGTTTGGCTGCCAAGGCTCCTCCCTGCTGTTGTGTGATTCGCGCTGTTCCTGCTGGCTCTGCTGTGGTCTCCGCCACGCCCTGTGGCGGAGTTGTAGCGTGTTGCCTCAGCAACAGCAGGCTGCGTCAGCAGTGGGCGTGTATCTCAGTTGGGGCGGGTTGCCTCGGCAACGGCTGGCTGCGTCAGCAATGGGCGTGTATCTCAGTTGGGACGGGTTGCCTCGGCAACGGCTGGCTGCGTCAGCAGTGGGCATGCGTCTCAGTTGGGGCGGGTTGCCTCAGTAGTGGTGGACGCCCCTCCCCCACAGAGCGTCTCGGACCGTCTGCTCGGGATAGTTTGAAATCGCGGTTTTGTTCGTCCCACTGGGTATCCCAATCCCTGCAATCCCCTGGGCTGGCCTATTGTCCAAGTCTCGTTCAGTCTCAAGTCCAGCCCTCTCAAGTCTCAGGTTGCTGGTTCAACAGGGCACCCAGACAAGCGCGCCCTGTGGGGATTGCTGGGTAGGGCCGGCCGCTGTCGCCCCGGCTGCTGGCTTCGCCAGGCAGACCTACTGCCTGGCATCCCGTGTCTTTTTTATACTTTGGAGTTTCCCCGTTCTGTGGGCAACAAAGATCAGTCTGGAAATGCCGCTCTGACTCACCGTTTGCGGATTCAACGAGAAGAGCTCCAATCCTGGGTTGTTCTCACAGCGCCATCTTGAGTTCTCCCATCAGGTTTATGATTCTTAATTAAATCTCCTTATGAGTCAGAAGTCTGTTCAGGTTTTTAAATTCTTTATGATTTAGTCTTGGTAGGTTTTGTGTTTCTAGGAATTTGTCAGTTTTATCAAGCTTATCCTGTTCATTGGTAAACAATTGCTCTCTGTACTCTTATGATCCTTGCTATTGCTGTAGAATTGGTAGTAATGTTCTCACTTTTATCTCTGACTTCAGTAATTTGAGTTTTCTTTCTTAATTAGTATGTCTAGATAAATGTTTGTGAATTTTGTTCATCATTCAAAGAACCAATTTTTGGTCTTATTAACTTTATTGTTTTACTCTATATTTTATTTCTGCTTTAATCTTTATTTTCTTCCTTTTGATAGAATTTAGTTTACTTTGTTAAATTTTTTTCTATTTCCCTAAGTTATAGAATTCAGTTGTTGATTTTAAATTTTTCTTCTCTTTTTCTGTAAACATTTATACTAATAAATTTTTCCCCTAGAACTTCTTTCACTACATTCCATATGTTTTGGGGTGTTGTATTTATATTTGTTCCTAAGTATTTTCAAATTTCCTTAGTGATTGCTTCTTTGATCCACTGGTTGCTTAAGAGTGTTTTGTTTAACATCTATAGTTTGTGAAGTTTAGAATTTTATTTAGATTATTTTTCAAAATTTTTAATTTGCTTTTTTATTAGAAATTATTATTTAAAAATTTTGATACATCAAATAATTCATTTTTAAATTTTTATAGATTCAGGGAGTATATGTGCAGGTATTGGTGAAGTTTTGGCATCTAGTGTGCCTGCCACTTGAATAGGGAACATTGTCCCCAGTAAGTTATTTTTCTTATTTTCAGTAAGAACTCCCTGATTCTTCCCCACTTTTGGGGTCCCTGGTGTCTATTTTTTCCATCTTTATGTCTATGTGTACCCATCTTTTAAGATTACACGTATAGTTGAGAACATATATTATTTGATTTTCAATTTCTGAGTTAGTTCATGTATGATAATGGTCTTCACCTTTATCCATGTTGCTGTACTGCACGGAACATGATTTAATTCTTTTTAATTGCTATGTAGTAAGTCATGTATTATATATGTTTTATACATAGATATATAATTCATTTATTATATGTATTATATATGTGTTACCTTTCTACATGAAGTATACATATAAGCATTACCTTTTCTCCACATGAAATATGTATATGTGTTACCTTTTCTTTACATATATATATAATTATATATAAGTGTTACCTTTTATCCACATCCTTACCAACATTTGTTGTTTCTAGACTTTTTAAGAATAGCCATTCTGAGTGGTGTAAGATGGGATATCATCATAATTTTAAATTACACTTCTCAGATCTTTGGCAATGCTCAGCATTTTATCATGTTTGCTAGCTACTTGTATGTCTTCTTTTGAGAGATGTCTATTCATGTCCTTTGCCCACTTTTACTGAGATTATTTGTTTTTCACTTGAGTTGTTGAGTTCCTTGTGGATGCTGAATATCAGTTCTTTGTTGGATGTAGACTTTGCAAATATTTTCCCCCATTCTGTAGGTTGTGTGTTTATTGTTATTTTTTAGACACTTTTTTAGTTTAATTAAATCCCACTGATCTATTTTTGTTGTATTTGCTTTTGGAGTTTAGTCCTAAGTTCTATTTGGAACTTTAGTCCTAAATTTTTTGTACAGAGGTGTTATTTCCTAGACTTTCTTCTTAAATTGTATAGTTTCAGGTTTTAGGTTCAAATTTTAGGCTTAAGTTAATTTTTGTATATTGTCAAAGATAGGGGTCCAGTTTCATTCTTCTGCATGTGGCTAACTAGCTTTCTCAGAACAATTTATTAGATAGAGAGTCCCTTCCCCTTTTCTTCTTGATTTTTGGGTGTGGATGTTTTATCCTGCAACTGTCCTGTGTTAACTTAGTTGTAGGAAGTTGACTGTGGACTCCTTGGGGTTTTTTTTATGTAGAAAATAATTTGGAAATCGAAAAAATAAAAAACATTTTATTTTTTCCTTTTCAGTCTGTATTTTTAAAATTTCTTTTCCTTGCTTTATTGCAGTGGTTAAAACTTACAGTATAATGTTTTTTTTTTTCTTATTTTTTATTGCATTTTAGGTTTTGGGGTACATGTGCAGAGCATGCAATACAGTTGCATAGGTACACACATGGCAGTGTGTTCTGTTTGCTTTCACCCCTTCACCCACATTTGGCGTTTCTCCCCAGGCTATCCCTCCCCACCTCCCCCTTTCACTGGCCCTCCCCTTATCCCCCAATAGACCCCAGTGTTTAGTACTCCCCTCTCTGTGTCCATGTGTTCTCATTTTTCATCACCTGCCCATGAGTGAGAATATGTGGTGTTTCATTTTCTGTTCTTGTGTCAGTTTGCTGAGAATGATGTTCTCCAGATTCATCCATGTCCCTGCAAATGACACGACCTCATCATTTCTGATTGCTGCATAATATTCCATGGTGTATATGTGCCACATTTTCCCAATCCAGTCTATCATCGATGGGCATTTGGGTTGATTCCAGGTCTTTGCTATTGTAAACAGTGCTGCAATAAACATTCGTGTGCATGTGTCCTTGTAGTAGAATGATTTATAGTCCTTTGGGTATATACCCAGTAATGAGATTGCTGGGTCAAATGGAATTTCTATTTCTAAGGCCTTGAGGAATCGCCACACTGTCTTCCACAATGGTTGGACTAATTTACGCTCCCACCAACAGTGTAAAAGTGTTCCTTTTTCTCCACATCCTCTCCAGCATCTGTTGTCTCCAGATTTTTTAATGATTGCCATTCTAACTGGCGTGAGATGGTATCTCAATGTGGTTTTGATTTGCATCTCTCTGATGACCAGTGACGATGAGCATTTTTTCATATGATTGTTGGCCTCATATATGTCTTCTTTCATAAAGTGTCTGTTCATATCCTTTGCCCACTTTTGAATGGGCTTGTTTATTTTATTCTTGTAAATCTGTTTGAGTTCTTTGTAAATTCTGGATATCAGCCCTTTGTCAGATGGGTAAACTGCAAAAATTTTTTCCCATTCTGTTGGTTGCCAATTCACTCTAGTGACTGTTTCTTTTGCCGTGCAGAAGCTGTGGAGTTTGATTAGGTCCCATTTGTCTATTTTGGCTTTTGTTGCCAATGCTTTTGGTGTTTTGTTCATAAAATTCTTGCCTACTCCTATGTCCTGGATAGTTTTGCCTAGATTTCCTTCTAGGGTTTTTATGGTGCCTGGTCTTACGTTTAAGTCTTTAATCCATCTGGAGTTAATTTTAGTGTAAGGTGTCAGGAAGGGGTCCAGTTTCTGCTTTCTGCACATGGCTAGCCAGTTTTCCCAACACCATTTGTTAAATAGGGAATCCTTTCCCCATTGCTTGTTTTTGTCAGGTTTATCAAAAATTGTATAGTCGTAGATATGTTGTGTTGCCTCCGGTGCCTCTGTTTTGTTCCATTGGTCTATATCTCTGTTATGGTATCTGTAGCATGCTGTTTTGATTACTGTAGCCTTGTAGTATAGTTTGAAATCCGGTAGTGTGATGCCCCCCGCTGTGTTCTTTTTGCTTAGAATTGATTTGGCTATGCAGGCTCTCTTTTGGTTCCATATGAAGTTCATGGTGGTTTATTCCAGTTCTGTGAAGAAAGTCAATGGTAGCTTGATGGGGATAGCGTTGATTCTGTAAATTACTTTGGGCAGTATAGCCATTTTCACGATGTTAATTCTTCCTAACCATGAACATGGAATGTTTCTCCATTTTTTTGTGTCCTCTCTGATTTCGTTGAGCAGTGGTTTGTAGTTCTCCTTGAAGAGGTCCCTTACGTTCCTTGTGAGTTAAAGTATATAGCAATAAGTGCCCATATGAGGAGAATGGAGAGATCCAAAATTGACACCCTATCATCAAAATTGAAAGAGCTAGAGGAGCAAGATCAAAAAAACTCAAAACCCAGCAGAATACAAGAAATAACTAAGATCAGAGCCGAACTGAAGGAGATTGAGACATGAAAAACCCTTCAAAAAATCAATAAATCCAAGAGCTGGTTTTTTGAAAAGATCAACAAAATAGACAGACCACTAGCCAGATTGATTAAAAAGAAAAGAGAGAACAACCAAATAGATGCAATAAAAAATGATAAAGGGGAAATCACCACAGACGCCACAGAAATTCAAACCATCATCAGAGAATATCACAAACAACTCTATGCACATAAACTAGTAAACCTGGAAGAAATGGATAAATTCCTGGACTCCTGTGTCCTCCCAAGCCTAAACCGGGAGGAAGCTGAAACTATGAATAGACCAATAACAATGGCAGAAGTCAAGGCAGCAATTAAGAGCCTACCACACAAAAAAAGCCCAGGTCCAGACGGGTTCACAGCCGAATTCTACAAGACACACAAAGAAGAGCTTGTACCATTCCTTCTAAAACTATTCCAAATTATCCAAAAAGAAGGAATCCTTCCCAAATCATTTTATGAGACCAACATCATCCTGATACCAAAACCCGGCAGAGACCCAACAAGAAAAGAAAACTTCCGGCCAATATCCATGATGAACATAGATGCAAAAATCTTCAATAAAATATTGGCAAGCCGATTGCAACAGCAAATCAAAAAACTTATTCATCACGATCAAGTAGGATTCGTCTCGGGGATGCAAGGCTGGTTCAACATACACAAGTAGATAAACGTAATTCACCACATAAACAGAACTAAAGACAAAAACCACATGATTATCTCAATTGACGCAGAGAAAGCATTTGACAAAATACAACAGCCCTTTATGCTAAAAACCCTCAATAAACTCGGTATCGATGGAATGTATCACAAAGTAATAAAAGCTATTTATGACAAACCAACACCCAATATCATACTGAATGGGCAAAAACTGGAAGCATTCCCTTTGAAATCTGGCACTAGACAAGGTATTCAAATAGGAAAGGTGGAAGCCAGATTGTCTCTATTTGCAGACGACATGATAGTATACCTAGAAGACCCCATTGCCTCAGCCCAAAAACTCCTGAAACTGATAAGCAACTTCAGCAAAGTCTCAGGATATAAAATCAATGTGCAAAAATCACAAGCATTCGTCTACACCAATAACAGACTTAAAGAGAGCCAAATCAAGAACGAACTGCCATTCACAATTGCTACAAAAAGTATAATGTTAAATAAGAGTGTTGAGAAAGGATAT
Source organism: Callithrix jacchus (assembly GCF_049354715.1). Taxonomy (NCBI): domain Eukaryota; kingdom Metazoa; phylum Chordata; class Mammalia; order Primates; family Cebidae; genus Callithrix; species Callithrix jacchus. Next base: position 40,269,831 of record NC_133514.1, read on the forward strand.
CCCTGATATCTTCCTAATCTAAGAGGAATGTATTAAGTCTTTCATCATGAAGTATGATGTGAGATGTAGGATTTTTTTTGTAGATGCCCCTTAAGTTGAACCAACCAGCTTCTAGTACTAATTTATTGAGGGTTTTTATAATAATTGTGTCTTGTATTTTGTCAAATGCTTTCGGTGTGTCAATTGATGTGGTCACATGATTTTTCTTCTTTAGTTCATTGAATGTTGGATTACATTAATAAAATTTTAAATGTAGAACCAGCATTAGATACTTGGTATTAATATCACTTGGTAATTGTATACACATTTTTTATAAATTGTTGCATTTAGTTTGTAAATATTTTGTTGAATAATTTTTGTAACCAAATTCATGAGGGATATTAGTCTGTATGTTTTTGTTGTGATGTGTTTATCTAATTTTGGTCATTTTATATGGCATTATAAAATTAACTGAAAACTGTTTTCACTCTTCTATTTTTGGAAAGAGATTGTGTAAAATGGATGTTAATTTTTCATTTAAATGTTGACAGAATTATCTAGTGGAAGCATTTGGATCTGGAAATTTCATTTTTAGGAGGTTTTAAACTATTAATTCAATTTCTTCAATTGTTGTAATGGTCTTTGAATTATAAGCTAGCTGTTTCTTGGTGATGTTTGGTTGTTCATGGTTTCCTAGAAATTGGTCAATTTCCTCAAAGTTTCTGCATTTGTAAATGTAAAGTTGTTCATTGTCTTTCTTCATAATTCTGTGTAATGGCTGCAAGATCTGCAATAATATCCTCTGTCTCATTTCTGACATCTGTGATTTGTGTCTTCTTTTTTTACTTCTCAGCCTTGCTAAAGTTATTCATTTTATAAAAATTTTTTAAAAATCTGCTTTTTGTTTCATGGGGTTTCTTGGTCTTGCTAAAAATTTATTAATTTTATAAAAAATTTTTAAAGAATCCACTCCTTGTTATATTGGTTTTCTTTATTATTTTCCGGCTTTTAATTTTACATGGAACTTGCAATCAATTTTATTCATTTCTGCTTTTATTATAATTTACTTCATTTTACTTGAGTTTAACTTCTTACTTTCCTCTATTGAAGTGGTAACTTCAATTATTTCTTTGAGGTTTTTCTTCATTCAGAGCATTTAGTCTTATAAATCTCCCTCTCAGAACTGTATTAGCTGCATCTTACATATTTTAATGTGTATTTTTGTTTCCTTTTGGTTCTATGTATTTTTTTTAGTTTTATTGAGGGTTATTTGATACATGAATTATTTATGAATGTATTGTTTAATTTCAACATATTTAGAGATTTTCCTGTTGTATTTCTTTCATTGATTTCAAGTTTGATTTTATTATGAGATCATGTTCTCATAATTTTAATTTTTAAAAAGTTGTTGAGGTTTTTTATGATATAGAATATAATATATATTGCTTCATATTTCATAGGCACTTGTAGAAATGTTTATTCTGTTGATACTGGTGGTAGTGACCTGCATATGTGTCAATTAAATTCTGTATTATTGAGACTCCTGAATATCTGTTGACTTTTTGTATAATTTCTGTAAATTGCTGAGACAAAGGTGTCAAAATGTCCAATTGCAATTATGGATTTGTCTATTTTCCTTTCAGTGGTATCGCTTTTTGCCTCATGTGTTTGGAGGCTTTGTAGTTTGGGGTGTACACATTTAGGATAATTGTATATTATCATTGGAATGATTATTATATCACGACATATTGTCTTCATTTGTCTTTAGTAATTTTGTTTGCTCTGAAGTCTACTTTATCAGATATAAATATAGCTACTCCTGCTTTTATGGATGAATATTTGAATGATATATTTTTTCTGTCCTTTTTATTTAAATCTATCTCTGCAATTGAATTTGGGGTGAGTTTTTAAAAGCATCACATAGCTGAGTCATGCCTTTAATACAGTGTGGCATGGTCTTTTGATTGGTATAATGTTATTGCTTAAGTCTTTATTATTTCATTACTTCTTTCCTCTGCTCCCTATTTTTATTTTTCTCTTTTCTTGCCTTTCAGTGGGTGATTTAAGCATTTTTGAGGATGGTCTCTTGATCCAGTTATGATGTTTCTAAGTCATCCATCTCTTTATGTAGTTTTCATAGTGGCTGCTCAAGGTTTTACAACATATGTATGTGGCCCAAAGAGACTACTACAATAAGCATTTTGCCACTTCGAGTAAAATGAGAAAACAATCTCACTTCCATTTTAGTTGTATTTACCTTTCTTACATTTAAATGTCATTGTTGATGTTATAATTTTTGTTTCAATCATTAACTATAATTTTAAAAACCTTTAAAGGAATTGATAGTCCATTTTATTTACCCATTTTCCTTTCCTTGATTTTTCCTTCCTTTGTGGTGTTCCAAGATTATTAATAAACACTTCTTTGCTATTTCAGGTTTGCTGACTCTATCCACTGTCATCTTCATTCTACTATTGAGCTCAGTCATTAGGCTTTTTTTTTAAAATTTAGATTATTGTGTTTTTTCATTATATAATTCCCATTTGGTTCATTATTATATCACCTGTTTCTTTGCTAAGATTTTTGTATTTATTTTCTTTTGTTTCAAGATGATTTGTAATTGATTATTGATGTATTTCTATAATGGCTGCCTTACAGTCCTTGTCATGTTTCCCATCATCTGAATCACCTTGGTTCTGATATCATTGGTTGTATTTTTATTATTTTTCTTAGTTCATGGAATGACTTTAGTTGTATCCAGAAATTGTATTTATTATGTTAGGAGACTCTGTGTCAAATATAAAGCCCTGTTTTAGCAGGAAGTAATCTCATTTAGGTCTGGCCTTCTTTTGTGGGTCATTCCAAAGGCAATTTAATTTTGAGAACCTTTACAATGTTATTTGGTTGGCTTGGTTTATCTATTGCCACTGGGGCTCTCCATGGTCTTTGCTGGTGCCTACTGGAAGGATATTAGATTCCTCAGGCAAGCCAACAACATGTCTCTCTGTCAGGGAGAGGTGTGTTGGAGTTCCCTATCTGGTTTCAAGTTTCTCACTCTCACAGTTTTCCTTATGTCTCTGGATAGAGAAAACAGACTCAGACCTGCACATTCAAACAGGCCTTCTGTGCTAATATATTTGTTAGGTTTCCATCTCTCCTTTCTGGTCTACCTATTCACCTGGTAATGTCTTTATATGGTGTAAGCTTTCACTCCGATGATTAAGTAATCTTTAGGAGGACCTTAGGTGGACCTCTTAAAGAATGTTTAAATACAATATTGAAAAGTTAGGCAATACAAGTTTAGCAGTATATGTTATTAATGATCTCCACACTTCTTTCTAAAAGAATATTATATTTTAATAATTTTTATATATAATTTCTTTTTATATTCTGCTATAATTTTGCATACATTATTAGTGAGTAAATTTTTAGACAAAAGCTGAAGATCTCAGATGAAGAATAGTTTTGGTTAAGTAAGATATTATGTGATCAAGAATTTTTCTTCATTAGCATGGTTTTTGCAATAACATTTTTTGAATTGTATTTATTGTTTCAATAAAAAAGCCAATGTATGCTGGTTTTAATTTTTATAATGGACTCTGATTTTTTTCTGATTGGTAGATGAATACTTTAATTAAACTAGTATTAGAATGTTATGTTCTACTATAATACAATGCACATTATGGTTATTATATAACATATATAAAAACAACATTAACAATTAATATAGCATAATATAATTATGTAATATTGTTAGAAACATCTAGTATTCTATAAATTAACAATATATTTAATGCTATTTTAATATTCTAATTGATTTAAGTCAAGATACTATGTGAAGTTAAATTAACATACTGTTTTTGAGAAAAGCTTCTGAGTATACTTGCAAAATACAAATTTATTTCCATTTAGTAACATTTTGATAATAAGTAACACATAAAAAAAACAAAGTATCTGTTACTTCTTGCTCATTTTGAAACATATGGAATACAAATATGATCTGAAGCCTCCCTTACCTTTGAAATCTAAATTATATTAGCTCAAATCTTCATTACAGAGTCCTGACTCTCCTGCTTCTGCCTATAGTCATTATAATAACCCAAAGACAAAACTCACTCCAAATATAAAATTCTTTCACAAAGTGGTAAATTTAGAAAAATTTGTTTTATAATTAAAGAAGATCACATAAGTGTCTGCCATAAATTAGAAAGATGTAAATTTACCCATTAAACTTTTTTTTTTTCTTAGAAGGCCTTTTATCTGTCTCACCAATGGGAGTTTCCTATTGTCCTATTACCTCATATAATGACCTGTTGTCCTTTTTCCCCTCTTTCTCTGCATTTTGTCACACGGAATAGTAAACTATCTTCCTATGTGGCTCATACTCATGGTTTTAAGATCTCACCTACGCAACAATCCTGCGTGATCTGCACATGTACCCCAGAACCTAAAGTACAATAAAAAAAAAAAAGATCTCACCTCAATAGTTCTCAAACCTGGCTGCTCCTGAGAATCAACTGAATCCTCTCCCCACAGTTTTTGATATAATGTTCTCAAGGGGAGCCCAAACATGAGTATATTTGAAAATGCTCCTCAGATAATTCTTGAACTAAAAGAACTAATCAAGTTATTTTTCCAATAATTTCTCTTTCTAAGTTGCTTCCGGTACTAGATGGAAAAAAAAATAACATCTCTGGCTTCTTACATAGGATGACATCTTTACAAGCTGAAAGTACATAGTTTATTTCACATTTACTTCAATGTAGTCACAATTATTTTTTTACTGGACACTCATAGCTTTTTATGCAAATTTTAGATAAATATGAATTCTGGTATTTTCCTGAATTTTTAAATGTGTTAGTCATGCACAAAAATCTGATTTTTTACTGACTTTATTTTGTACTTTTTTTTGCTTTGTTTTTAGTACTGTTTTGAAATGAATTGTAAACATGTTAGATTCCTGATGGATTTGGATTCGTGTAATTTTTCTGTTGACTGCAATCATCATGGAGTAAGTAACTGCAATGTTTATTTTCAGCAGCCTTCTTTTAACAATCTAACAATTTGGGGATTTTAAAAAATGAATGAGTTTTTTTGTTTGCCATTTTCATGTTATTTAACAGTCTATAATTTATAACAATTTTGTCTTCTTTTTTTAAATATTTTATTGCATTTTAGGGTTTCGGGTACATGTGCAGAACATGCAAGACAGTTGCGTAGGTACACACATGGCAGTGTGTTTTGCTTCCTTTCTCCCCTTCACCCACATTTGGCATTTCTCCCCAGGCTATCTCTCCCCACCTCCCCCTCCCACTGGCCCTCCCCTTTTCCCCCCAATAGACCCCAGTGTTTAGTACTCCCCTCTCTGTGTCCATGTGTTCTCATTTTTCATCACCCACCTATGAGTGAGAATATGCGGTATTTCATTTTCTGTTCTTGTGTCAGTTTGCTGAGAATGATGTTCTCCAGATTGATCCATGTCCCTGCAAACGACACAAACTCATCATTTCTGATTGCTGCATAATATTCCATGGTGTATATGTGCCACATTTTCCCAATCCAGTCTATCATCAATGGGCATTTGGGTTGATTCCAGGTCTTTGCTATTGTAAACAGTGCTGCAATGAACATTCATGTGCATGTGTCCTTATAGTAGAACGATTTATAGTCCTTTGAATATATACCCAGTAATGGGATTGCTGGGTCAAATGGAATTTCTATTTCTAAGGCCTTGAGGAATCGCCACACTGTCTTCCACAATGGTTGGACTAATTTACACTCCCACCAACAGTGTAAAAGTGTTCCTTTTTCTCCACATCCTCTCCAGCATCTGTTGTCTCCAGATTTTTTAATGATCGCCATTCTAACTGGCGTGAGGTGGTATCTCAATGTGGTTTTGATTTGCATCTCTCTGATGACCAGTGACGATGAGCATTTTTTCATATGATTGTTGGCCTCATATATGTCTTCTTTCGTAAAGTGTCTATTCATATCCTTTGCCCAATTTTGGATGGGCTTGTTTGTTTTTATCCTGTAATCTGTTTGAGTTCTTTGTAAATTCTGGGTATCAGCCCTTTGTCAGATGGGTAAACTGCAAAAATTTTTTCCCATTCTGTTGGTTGCCGATTCACTCTAGTGACTGTCTGTTTTGCCGTGCAGAAGCTGTGGAGTTTCATTAGGTCCCATTTGTCTATTTTGGCTTTTGTTGCCAATGCTTTTGGTGTTTTGTTCATGAAGTGCCTGCCTACTCCTATGTCCTGGATGGTTTTGCCTAGATTTCCTTCTATGGTTTTTATGGTGCCAGGTCTTATGTTTAAGTCTTTAATCCATCTGGAGTTAATTTTAGTGTAAGGTGTCAGGAAGGGGTCCAGTTTCTGCTTTCTGCACATGGCTGGCCAGTTTTCCCAACACCAGTTGTTAAACAGGGAATCCTTTCCCCATTGCTTGTTTTTGTCAGGTTTATCAAAAATGGTATGGTTGTAGATATGTTGTGTTGCCTCCAATGCCTCTGTTCTGTTCCATTGGTCTATATCTCTGTTCTGGCTAGAACTTCCAGTACTATACTGAATAGAAGTGGTGAAAGAGGGCATCCTTGTCTAGTGCTGGATTTCAAAGGGAATGGTTCTAGTTTTTGCCCAGTCAGTATGATATTGGGTGTTGCTTTGTCATAAATAGCTTTTATTACTTTGAGATACGTTCCATCGATACCGAGTTTATTGAGGGGTTTTAGCATAAAGGGCTGTTGAATTTTGTCAAATGCCTTCTCTGCGTCAATTGAGATAATCATGTGATTATTGTTATTGGTTCTGTTTATGTGGTTAATTACGTTTATTGACTTGCGTATGTTGAACCAGCCTTGCATCCCCGGGATGAATCCTACTTGATCATGATGGATAAGTTTTCTGATTTGCTGTTGCAATCGGCTTGCCAATATTTTATTGAAGATTTTTGCATCTATGTTCATCATGGATATTGGCCTGAGGTTTTCTTTTCTTGTTGGGTCTCTGCCGGGTTTTGGTATCAGTATGATATTGGTCTCATAAAATGATTTGGGAAGGATTCCCTCTTTTTGGATTATTTGAAATAGTTTCAGAAGGAATGGTACCAGCTCCTCTTTGTGTGTCTGGTAGAATTCGGCTGTGAACCCATCTGGACCTGGGCTTTTTTTGTGTGGTAGGCTCTTAATTGCTGCCTCATCTTTTGACCTTGTTATTGGTCTATTCATAGTTTCAGATTCCTCCTAGTTTAGGCTTGGGAGGACACAGGAGTCCAGGAATTCATTCATTTCTTCCAGGTTTATTAGTTTATGTGCATAGAGTTGTTTGTAATATTCTCTGATGATGGTTTGAATTTCTATGGAATCTGTGATGATTTCCCCTTTATCATTTTTTATTGCATCGATTTGGTTGTTCTCTCTTTTATTTTTAATCAATCTGGCTAGTGGTCTGTCTATTTTGTTGATCTTTTCAAAAAACCAGCTCTTGGATTTATTGATTTTTTGAAGGGTTTTTCGTGTCTCAATCTCCTTCAGCTCAGCTCTGATCTTAGTTATTTCTTGTCTTCTTCTGGGTTTTGAGGTTTTTGATCTTGCTCCTCTAGCTCTTTCAATTTTGACGATAGGGTATCAATTTGGGATCTCTCCATTCTCCTCATATAGGCACTTATTGCTATATACTTTCCTTTAGAGACTGCTTTAAATGTTTCCCAGAGATTCTGGCATGTTGTGTTTTTGTTCTCATTGGGTTCGAAGAGCTTCTTAATTCTGCCTTCATTTCATTGTTTATCCAGTCAACATTCAAGAGCCAGTTGTTCAGTTTCCATGAAGCTGTGAAGTTCTGGGTTGCTTTCTGAATTCTGAGTTCTAACTTGATTGCACTATGGTCTGAGAGGCTGTTTGTTATGACTCCAGTTGTTTTGCATTTGCTGAGCAGTGCTTTACTTCCAATTATGTGGTCAATTTTAGAGTAGGTGTGATGTGGTGCTGAGAAAAATGTATATTTTGTGGTTTTTGGGTGGAGAGTTCTGTAAATGTCTATCAGTTTTGCTTGCCCCAGGTCTGAGTTCAAGCCCTGGGTATTCTTGCTGATTTTCTGTCTGGTTGATCTGTCTAATATTGACAGTGGAGTGCTAAAGTCTCCCACTATTATTGTGTGGGAGTCTAAGTCTCTTTGTAAGTCATTAAGAACTTGTCTTATGTATCTGGGTGCTCCTGTATTGGGTCCATATATGTTTAGGATCGTTAGCTCTTCTTGTTGTATCGATCCTTTTACCATTATGTAATGACCTTCTTTGTCTCTTTTGATCTTTGTTGCTTTAAAGTCTATTTTTTCAGCGATGAGAATTGCAACTCCTGCTTTCTTTTGCTCTCCATTTGCTTGGTAAATCTTCCTCCATCCCTTTATTTTGAGCCTTTATATATCTTTGCATGTGAGATGAGTTTCCTGGATACAGCTCACTGATAGGTTTTGGATTTTTATCCAATTTGCCAGTCGGTGTCTTTTGATTGGTACATTTAGTCTATTTACATTTCGGGTTAATATTGTTATGTGTGAATTTGCTACTGCCATTTTGATGCTAGCTGGCTGTTTTGCCCGTTAGTTGTTGTAGATTCTTCATTGTGTTGATGCTCTTTAGCATTTAGTGTAATTTTGGAATGGCTGGTACTGGTTGTTTCTTTCTATGTGTAGTGCCTGTTTCAGGAGCTCTTGTAGAGCAGGCCTGGTGGTGACAAAATCTCTGAGCACTTGCTTGTTCACAAAGGATTTTATTTTTCCTTCACTTCTGAAGCTCAGTGTGGCTGGATATGAAATTCTGGGTTGAAAGTTCTTTTCTTTAAGGATGTTGAATATGAGCTTCCACTCTCTTCTGGCTTGTAATGTTTATGCCGAGAGATCTGCTGTGAGTCTGTTGGGCTTCCCTTTGTGGGTGACCCGAATTTTCTCTCTGGCTGCCCTTAGTATTTTCTCCTTTATTTCAACCTTGTTGAATCTGACGATTATGTGCCTTGGGGTTGCTCTTCTTGCGGAATATCTTTGTGGTGTTCTCTGTATTTCCTGCATTTGAGTGTTGGCCTGTCTTGCTAGGTGGGGGAAATTTTCCTGGATAATGTCCTGAAGAGTATTTTCCAGCTTGGATTCATTCTCTTTATCACATTCTGGTACACCTATCAAACGTAGGTTAGGTCTCTTCACATAGTCCCACATTTCTTGGAGACTTTGTTCATTCCTTTTTGTGCTTTTTTCTCTGATCTTGGTTTCTCGTTTTATTTCATTGAGTTGATCTTCGACTTCTGATATTCTTTCTTCTGCTTGGTCAATTCGGCTATTGAAACTTGTGCATGCTTTGTGAAGTTCTCATATTGTGATTTTCAGCTCCTTTAATTCATTCATATTCCTTTCTAAGTTATCCATTCTTGTTATCATTTCCTCGAATCTTTTTTTATATCTTTTTTCAAGGTTCTTCGTTTCTTTGCATTGATTTAAAACATGTTCTTTTAGCTCACAAAAGTTTCTCATTATCCACCTTCTGAAGTCTAATTCCGTCATTTCATCAGAGTCATTCTCCATCCAGCTTTGTTCCCTTGCTGGTGAGGAGTTTTGGTCCTTTCTAGGAGGTGAGATGTTCTGGTTTCGGGTGTTTTCCTCCTTTTTGTGCTGGTTTCTTTCCATCTTTGTGGATTTATCCGCCTGTTGTCTGTGTAGTTTCTGACTTTTCCATTGGGTCTCTAAGTGGATGCCCAGATTGTTAATGATGAAGAATTTCTGTTACTTGGTTTTCCTTCTACCAGTCGAGCCCCTCCACTGTACAACTGCTGAGGTCCACTCCAGGCCCTGCTTGTCTGGGGTGCACCTATAGCAGCTGTGGAACAGCGAGGGATGCTACCAGTTTCTTTTTCTGCTATCTTTATCCTAGAATGATGCCTGCCAAATGTCAGTCTTTTGGATATAGAGGGGTCAGGGAGCTGCTTGAGGAGACAGTCTGTACTTTATAGGAGCTCAATTGCTGAGCTGTGAGCTCTGTCGTTCATTCAGGGCTTTTAGGCTGTTATGTTTAAATCTGCTTCAACAGAACTCATAAAAAAAACCTTTTTTCTCAGATGCTTTGTCTGGGGGAGGTTGGGGCTTTATTTTTGAGTGTCCATTGTGCTGTCCTGCCCAGCTAGGAGGCAGTCTAGTGACTATTTGCCTGCCGAGGCTCCACCATGCTGGTGTGAGGTTCGCCCTGTTGCTGCAGTCTCTGCCCTTCTGCTGCAGTCTCCGCCCTGCTGTCACGGGCTATGCCCTGTGGTGGAGTCTCTCTGTTGTAGCGGGTTGCCTCGGCAACGGCAGGCTGTGTCAGCAATGGGTGTGTACCTCAGTAGGGGCGGGTTGCCTCGGTAATGGCGGCACCCCTCCCCTACGGAGCTGTGCTCTCAGTGAACCTCTCCACCGGGAGCGTTTGGAATCGCCGTTTTGTTTGTCACACTGCGCTACCCCAAACGCTGTGTCCCTGGAATCTCCTGGGCTGGCTCACTGTCCAAGGCCCATTCAGCCTCAAGTTCAGCCCTCTCGAGTCTCAGGTTGCTGGTTCAGCAGGGCACCCAGACCAGTGTGCTTTGTGTGGAGCACTGTGTAGCACCGCTGCGCTAAGGCACAGGCCACCACTGCCCTGACTGCCGGCTACGCCAGCGAAAACCTCTGCCTGGCGTCCCATGTCTCTTTTATACCTGGGAATTTCCTTGTTCTGTGGGCAACAAAGATCTGTCTGGAAATGCAGCGCTGACTCACCCTCTCTGCGCATCCACCAAGAGCTTCAATCCTGGGTTGTTCTCACAGCGCCATCTTGAGTCCTCCCAATTTTGTCTTCTTAAGAAACTTACCAAACTATTTATTAGAGAAGACAAAGAGAAAGCATTTAAGATGATTCTGGATGTATAAAATGTTTGATAAATATGTGAGGTGGATGTGCTATAAGCAATAGAAGATGGAAACTGGTAAATAAAGATCAGTGGAATTTTCTTGCTAGTCTTGCAAGTTAATTTAGAGTCTGGGCTGTCAACTCACAAGTAGATTATAATTAGTGACAGGTCACTGGTAATTTGAGGTATTTGGGCCTGGCTGTGGGGAAAGTTAAAATAATTTTTTAGAAAAAAATTTGATTTTACAACAAAAGCTAGATGTACTTTTTATAGTATGAACATTAGCAAGAGAAAATTTGATAAATTTATCTATTTAGATAAATTCTCTAGAATGAGATACTCTGTGGATTAAGTATAGATTATTCATCAGTCTCCATTGAAGTTATTTTATTTTTTTATTCTGTAAGGTTTGCAATAATTTTGACCATTGCCATTGTGAAAACGGGTATAATCCTCCTCACTGCAAACCAAAAAAAGGAGCGTTTGGAAGTATTGATGATGGGCACTTAGTCCTACAAGGTTAGTTTCCTAAAATTGTATTAATTACATACAGTATGTAAGAAGATAAATTATAGGTTTCCAGCCAGACTACAAAACAACTAATGTCAACAAATGTGCTTTTATTTTATTTGTAAGATTTAAAAAAATTTGACAGTTTAAGATTGTACTGTTCTTTTTATATCCATATTGACATTGTCTACTGAGAAAAAGTATGGTCAATGTTAGACAATTTTAAAAGAAGAAACTTTGGTGCAAACAATTTGACCAGTTGATTTTTTTTTTTGAGATGGAATCTTGCCCTGTCGCTCAGACTAGAGTGCAGTGATGTGATCTCAGCTCACTGCAACCTCTGCCTCCAGGATTCAAGCGATTCTCCTGCTCAGCCTTTCAAGTAGCTGCGATTACAGACACCTGCCACTGCGCCTAGCTAATTTTTGTATTTTTAGTAGAGATGGGGTTTCACCATCTTGGCCAGGCTGGTCTTGAACTCCTCACCTCGTGATGTACCCACCTCGGCACCCCAAAGTGCTGGGATTACAGGCGTGAGCTACCACACCTGGCCAACCAGTTAAGCTGTTTACTTTAGATTGCCTCCTATATTTCCCATTTATAATAGTGTCAGTATAGTCATTGTCATATTCATGCATCTAGAATCTTTCAGGTTGTCTTTTCTTCCCATTCACTTCATAATTCAGTAATCTTTCTCCTGTATTGTAAGGGCTCTATGCTAATTTTGGAAATTTGCTCTTTCTAATCCTGTCCTGATGTTCCTGAGTAGCATTTTTTTTTTTTTAAGGAGAGAAGGAGAGGAAGAATGAGGAGGAAAAAGAGGGAGAGAGAACAGGAATATTGCTTCATTCTAAAAATGGGTATTAATAATGGCTGATCAATATTTTGTGTATTTAAAGTGGACAATGTATATTTTGTGTATTTAAAATGGAGAGCTCTATAAATATTTATTGAGTTTACTTGTTCTGGATCTGAGTTCAAGTCCTGGATACCCTAAATCTCGATACGGGTCTTATGTATCTGGGGGTTAAGATCTCTTATTGTTGCATTGATCCTTTTACCACTGTATCTTTGTTGCTTTGAAATCTATTTTATCCAATGTGAGAATTGTAACTCCTACTTTTTGTTTATTTATTTATTTTTGCTCTCCATTTGGTTGGTAAATTTTTCTCCAACGCTTTGTTTTGAGTCTTTGGGTATCTTTGGATATACCGTTAGATTTTGGCTGTATCTTTTGATGGGGGTATTTAGTCGATTTAAATTTAGGGTTACTGCCATTTGATGTTAACTGGCTATTTTATACATTCGTTGATGTAAATTCTTCTTTATGTTGATTCTCTTTACTTTTTAGAAAGGCTCATACTGGTTGTTCTTTTCTATGTATAATGCTTCTTTCAGAAGTTTTTGTAAAGCAGGCTTGGTGGTAATAAAATCTGAGTACTTGCTTATTCATAAAAGATTTTATTTTTCCTTCAATTGTGAAGCTTAGTTTGACAGGATATGAAATTCTGGGCTGAAAGTTCTGTTCTTTAAGTATGTTGAATATTGGCCCCCACTCTCTTCTGGCTTGTAGGGTTTCCGCTGAGAGATCTGCTGTAAGTCTGATAGGCTTCCCTTTGTGGGTAACCTGACCTTCCTCTCTGGCTGCCCTTAGTATTTTCTCCTTCATTTCAATCCTGGTGAATCTAATAATATGTGCCTTGGGGTTGCTCTTCTTGAGGAATATCTTTGCGGTGTTCTCTGTATTACCTGGGGTTGAATAGTGTCCTGATTTGCTAGATTGGGAAAATTTTCCTGGATAATATCCTGAAGAGTATTTTCCAGCTTGGATTCATTCTCTCCATCACATTCAGGTACACCAATCAAACATAGATTGGGTCTTTTCACATAGTCCCATATTTCTTGGAGACTTTGCTCACTCATTTTTATCCTTTTTTCTCTATTCTTGTCTTGTCATTTTATTTCATTAAGTTGGTCTTTGACCTCTGATATCCTTTTTTCTGCTTGATCAATTCAGCTATTTAAACTTGTGCATATTTCACTAAGTTCTCGTGTTGTATTTTTCAACTCCATTAGTTCATTTGTATTCCTCTCTATATTGTCTATTCTTTTCAGCATTTTGTCAAACCTTTTTTCAAAGTTCTTAGTTTCTTTACATTGGGTTAGAACAAGTTCTTTTAACTCCCAGAAGTTTCTTATCATCCACCTTCTGCAGCCTACTTCAGATAATGGAACACAGTCCTTTTCCATCAGGGCTTGTTCCGTTGCTGATGAGGAACTGCAATCCCCTGTAGAGGGAGAGGGGTTCTGATTTTGGGTATGCTCGGCCTTCTTAGGCTGGTTTTTTTCCTTTATTATAAATTTATCCATCTGTCATCTTTACAATTACTGCCTTTCTAATTAGGTTTCTAAGTCGATGTCCAGTTTATTGATTCCCAGTGCTGGGATCCGAGCAACCCACTGCGCCAGCCAAAACAGCAGCGATAAGACTAATGGTGCTTTTCTGCCCGGGAATCTCTGGTCTGGCTTCCTTCTTGAGTCCACAACAAGCGGCTCTGCCTTCCCAGAGCTCCAAACACTGGTCAGTAAGGGAACCAGTTCCATTTACTCTGCATGAAGAGCTGCGGCGCCAAGGCGCCAGCAAAACCGCTGCACCGGCCACAAGAGTCGTGCTGGTGACCCATGGGGCTCCTCCACTGGAAATATGCTGGTTCGTGAGCAATGAAAATTCGTCTGAAAGTGTGGCGTCCTCTCATTCTCTGAGCTTTCACTGGGAGCTACAATCCTGAGCTGTTAGTGATTAGCCATCTTGGATCTTTTCTCCTGAGTAGCATTTTGAGATTAATTAGGCATGGATAAATTGGGACAACTGGAGGGGAAGGGCATACCTTAGTTCTAGAAGGTATAAGCCTACCCAAAATAACTGGGATGTAGGTGGGCTGCCAACTCTATCCCCATCTCTTTTAGGACCTTGTAAGAAAGTCCTGAAACTTTAGAGCAGACTCATCTGTAGCTTGGATGCTACATAAAGGCATACCTCAGGTGATCAACTTTTAAAAAGACAATACAAAGCCACATGAAACTATGTATCAAACAAACAAACAAAAAAAAAACCCATAATAGTTTAGTCTATAACTTATAACTGTACAACACTTAAGTGTGTTTGTGTTTGCATGTATATATTATAAAAGGTCAAACCCATAGAATAGAGAAACAAAGGTGATGAAATAGTAATTCACAGAAAAATTACAAATTTCCTGTCACTATCAAGTAAGTGGGAAGCCCCATAAAATTAAAGAAATGCAAGTAGAATTTAATTTTTTTCTGGACTATAAGCTTGTCAAAGGTTAAAATGGTTGATAATAACCTCTGAAAATCAGGAATGTATATAATATTATTAATGGTTATCTCTGGGGGTTAGGATAAAATGAAAACTATAAGAAGAAAAATCATAAAATGAGATTAAAATATACTCTTTATAATTGTATGTACTAAGTAGACAATTAAGCAAAAATATATGTGAATTTAACCTCTAGCATATGCAAAAAACAGATAGTCATATACAAACACATATATATTCAATTATATATGTATATATGATTATATCTATATGCATAATACTGTAAAAGCAGATTACAAATTCTTTAAAAATATCCATGAAATAGTAACAAAAATCGATAATGTTTTTGGCTTACAATTAAGGCAATCATAAAATCCACAATTTGACATTTTTTCTGGGTCATTTTATGTTAACACAAATCAGTGATATTAAAAAATAAGTAGAATAAGGATAATGAAATAAACCTGAACTCACTGAGATGACCTTTGCAACCCAAACTCTTAATGCCCTAAAATGTATTCAGGATCACAAGTGTTTCTCCCATGTTGAGTCCAGGCTGTATTGGGGAAAGCCCAAGGCCTCCATGACTGGGTACAGGGCCTCAGAAGGGACTACATAAGGACAAAACATACAGCCACCTAGCATATCATCCCAGGTCTTTCAGGGTAGATGAGTAAGCCCCAGAATGGAAGAGATGAAAGAAAAGCCAATTGCAGTTGGCTAAAGGAAACTAGTTGGGTTAGAAGGTTTTCTATGAGTGCAGGCTCATGTGCTGCCGTCTGGACTTCCATCTGGAATTAGAGTGGTAGGCCTAGGATATCAATCACACAGGTTTGCCTAGAACTTATCCTAGTTGTAGTACTGAAAATCTTATACACAAGTGAATTTGTCACTGGGATGAAAACTTCAGGTTAGCGATTAGTGTGGAAGATTACCTGGAAAAGAACAAAATATAAAATATTAATATAAAGTGACTTTGTTTTACATTCCCATGAGCACTGCATGAGGTATTCTCTGTTTCAATTTTTCCACATCCCAGTTAATACTTGTTATTTTCTGTTTTTTTTTTTTTTCTTTTTTCTGATAGCCATTCTCATGGGTGTGAAGTGGTATCCTTTTGTGTCTTTCATCCGTGTATAGGTATAATAGGATCTTATAGATCAGAAATTTATCATTTTTTAAAAGGGTATGGTTTGGTTAAAAATTGGCTGTTGGGAGATATTTTTTGTCATGGTATTTTAACATTACTTGTTACATGAAGGAAATCTGCTGATTTTTGTGCATAAGTTTGATCAATGGATTATCACTATATTGAGAAGTCTTTTAGCTTATTTTGTTGGGGGCTAACATTTTTAAATGATGTAAACTGCAATTAATAGTAATTTTGTCACATCTTTTCAACAATAATTCTGTGAATGGAGAGAGATATTGAGAGAGAGAGAGAGAGAAAGAAAGAGAGAGGGAGGGCAAGAGCACATGCATTCTGGTCTCTTCTATTTTTATAAAGACAACAATCCCATCAAATTAGGACCCCACACTATGACATCTTTTAACCCTAATTATTTCTCAAAGTCCTCATCTCCAAATATCATCACATTGGGGGTTGAGGCTTAAACAAATGAATTTAGGGGGACACAATTCAGTCCATAAAATTCTACTCTGTGTCCCTCAAATTAATGTTTTTCTTATATGCAAAAAATCATTCATCCCATCCCAAGAGTCCCAAAAGCCTTAAGCCATTCCAGCATCAATTTTAAGTACAAAGTCTCATCTGACTAGTATCTAAATCAGGAATGGGTAACATTTGAGATATGATTCACTTTGAGACAAAATTTCTCCCCAGCTGTGACCCTGTAAAACCAGACAAATTATGTGTTTCCAAAATATAATGGTGAAATAAGCATAGGACAGACATCCCCATTCAGAAAGGGAGAAATTAGAAGGAAGGAAGAGGTGATCGGTTTCAAGCATTTCCAAAACTTAGCAGTGCAAGTTCCATTGTATCTTAGGCTTGCGAGTAATCCTACTTGGCTTAATGTTCTTCCCTCCACAATCCTAGGTGGCAACCTCACTCCCTTGGATTGGGAGGCTCCCCTGTTTTTACCATCTTTACAATGTCCCACCTGTAAGGCGCTGGGATAGGGCAACCTGGTCCACTGAAATTTAAAAGGAGGCCCCACCCTCTATAACCAAAGAGAAGGCAGCCTTGGTCCTTGGCTCTGTGGCACCCCTGATAATCTTTGAGTCACAGGCATGATTATTCTTTACTTTTCTTGAAAGATAAAGTGTGCTCATAGCCAAGTAGCCCTTCTGTCCCATTCTTTTTCCTTCATTTCCAACTGGCAGTGTCTCTGCCAGTATACTTCTATCTATGCTGGTAATGTCTTACATTTCTGGTTTCTGCCAAGATGGCCGATTAAATTCCATTATTCATGTCCATAGTCCCTTTATCAAATGATTTTTGAGCTACACCTTTGGTATTCTCTCCAGAACACGTGTTCTGATTTTTGGAAATATGGATAGGCTGAGAATTTCTGGTTAACAATTACTTCAATTACTTTATTATTTATTATATACATATATTTTATTGTACTTTAGGTTCTGAGGTACATGTGCATATCATGCAGGATTGTTACATAGGTACATGCATGGCAATGTGGCTTGCTGCCTCCATTCTTTCATCACCTATATCTGGCATTTCTCCCCATGTTATCCCTCCCAACCTCCCTAACACCTAATGGCCCTCCCCTATTCCCACCAACAGACCCCAGTGTGTGATGCTCCCCTCCCTGTGTCCATGTGTTCTCATTGTTCAGCACCTGCCTTTTAATCATCTCTCCTCTCTTCCATTTTACCATAAGCAGTCAGGAGGACTCAGGCTATACCTTGAACATTTTGCCTAGGAGTCATCTCAGCTAAGTACCCAATGTCAGCTTGTGAATTCTATCTTTCACAAAACTTTAGAACACAATTTAGCCAAGTCTTTGCCACTTTATAGCAGGAATGACCTTTCCATCATTGTCCAATAATATGTTGCTTTACTTCTAAGACTTCACTTGTAGCACCTTTAACATTCATATTTCTACCAACATTGTTCATGATTATCTGAACTCTCACCAGAATCACCTTTAGTATCTGTATTTCTATCAACAGTCCTTTATTGCAATCTAAACTTTTTTGTTTTCAATTTGCACCTTAAAATGATTCCAACCTCTGTCCATTACCCAGTTCCTTAGACACTGCTACATTTTTAGGTATTTTTTAGAGCAGTAACTCATATCTTGGTACCAAAATCTGTATTAGTCAGGGTGCTCCAGAGAAACTGAACAAATAAGATATTAGTTCATCATGTGGTGGAAGGTTGAGAACTTAAAAATCATTAATAAAACTCTAGTAAGATCCCATTTTATACATTAGTTTAGTGTTTTTGTTTTTATTATATTCATTTTACATATGTGAAAGAAATGCTTAATGTTTGGAAATGATGTTGGTAATAATATCTTCTCCTTTTCATTGTGTTGATAAAATCTGTGGAATAACTTAAAATCACTATTTTTCATTCCAGAGAAAAGCTACATGGAGGAGGAAAGACATGCCACTTTTCCAAAACAACGGTTTCAACTCATTTTCTACATATCTCTACCTGTGCTTATTATTACTGTTGCCGTCTTAATAAAATGGAAAAAATTGAGAGAGCTATGCTACAGAGGGGAAACTGAAAGTGACAGGTATACATACATACACACATATTTATAATATACACACACGTATGTAAAAGTACATATACATATATATTTACTCTTATTACATTAGGAAAGACAAGAAAAATGTATACACATTTCATCAGGAATAATCTCCAACTATAGGTAAGGCAACATAAGGAGAGGCTCAGGGAGACATTTTAAAATGGTTTGATGCCCTTTTGTTACTTGTTTTACAAATTACTAAAACTACCCAGTTTACCACTAGCATGGTAGGAGCAGACATGGCTGCCAGGGGACTTTTGGAGGTTGGTTTAGCTTCTTAGTTTACTGACACTGTCTGTACAGTCATATCACCTATGAGCTCCATGAGAATTATATGACACTGCATTTCAAAAGAACTTCCCAAAACTAAATTTATTAGATACAGATTCTCAGGTCAGTGATAAATGCCTTTATTAGAACACCTCTCTCAGTTAGAGATAATATTTATAAACCTAAAATATTTGACAATATTTATTTTTTCTAAATATAGATATTGCTGATTTGTAAAATCATTTCTTAAGTAGAAATGTGTAGTTGATAATGGCTGGTTAAAGAGGCAGGAGGCACCACCGTGCAGTAGGAAGAGAATTACACTTAGCTTCAGGAAACCTTGTTTTAAGTTGTAAATCTTGCATGTAACACTGTGATATTTTGAGCAAGTGATTTAATTTTTACTTAATATTATTCTCTGTAATTCTACAGAATGGGAGATAGTAATAACTTTTCAATATATCTAAACTTTTGGCTACATCAATTTAATGAGGAAAATCATCATGCTGTCTGTAATCAGTTATACAAAATTTTAAATATCATATTGAGCCCCTTATTAATAATTTCCAATATTTCATCACAGATATATTTACATCTAGTTTTACACTGCAAGATGCAAAGATAAAACATGTTTATATTTTCTGAGAGAGAGAAATAAATATATTGAACTGTATAGAAAAGTATTTAAACTTTTTGAGTGCTACTTTATGGTTTGGCTCATTGGAACTGAGGAATTAGGGATATCATAGAATAATGGGACCTGAGCATACAAATGTGGATTTATAAACACAATTCTTGATTAATGTAGAATGAGAATGAGAAGACTCAGTGCCCAGAGTGAGGTAACTGGTGGCATTTGTTCTAATGGAAACACAGTACCTGTTTAAGTTGTTAAAAGGAGACATTTCACTTATTTGAATCATGGTGTTTCTTGAAAGAATATTTTTCATTCAGTTATTTAATTATTCAAGAATTACAATTTTCCTCACTTTAAAACAAAGTTTATCAATTTTGTAGCTCTGTGTCAGAAGAAAGCAGCAGTAACAGCAAGTCATCCCTCAGTGAAAGGTGAGTGTAGAATCATTTCGCATTGTATGTTTTGATCATTGCTTAGGAGCACTTCAAAATGGTTAGTTTGAAACCAAACATTTTTTATGTATTTGTTTAATTCTCACTATAGGTTATTTTATAATAATAAATAATAAAACTTGGTTTTATGCTATCTGAGCCTCTCCTTCTTGACTTATACTAAAGGAGAGATTTTGTGCACTCACACTAGCAACTACATCTATGAGCATGTACATCATGGGTTTGCTTTTTTCTTTCTTTAGCATCAAGTAGGAGCATTTGTGTTTTAGTGATATCTTACTGGCATATAAAAAGATAAGTGATGCTCTAATCAGTGGTACCAAACTTTTTGGCATCAGTGACTGGTTTAGTGGAAGAAGTTTTTTCCACAGGGCAGGGTTTAAGGGGTTAGTTTCAGGATGAAACTGTTCCAGCTCACATCATCAAGCATTAGTTAGATTCTCATAAGGAGCATGCAACTAAATCTCTCACACATGCAGTACACACACACACACACACACACACACACACACACACTCACAGACACACACACAATAGTTCTTGCTGCCTTGAGAATCTAATGCTCTTGCTGACCTGACCTGACAGGAGGCAGAGCTCAGGCAGTAATGCTTGCTGGCTTGTGCTCACCTCATGCTTTGTGGCTTGGTTGCTAACAGTCCATGGCTGTGGAGTTGAGGACCCCTGCTCTAAATGATGTCATAGATGCTTACAGTACTGCTATTATCTCAAAAAAAATTACTGAAAGTAAGTTTGAACCTTGGAATTATTATTCATTTCCCAGTCTCAATTCATCTGGGACAGCAAATTTATGGATCAAATTATGGAAGAATCAAATATGACATTATGAAATTAGATAATCCTCATTTACTATCAGTATATAGAGACTTTTCTTACCAAATGCTGGATAGAGTATAAAATGAGAGAGTATTTCAAGTAGCATCTAATATGATTTCTCATGTTCTCTCTTTTCATCCTTGAAGTACAAAGCTAAACCCTGTGATGATTCATTTAGCAAATATTGAGATAAATATCTGCAGTGAAGGAATTCCTACTTTTAAGTGAAGCACTGTTAAGTATGGGCCATCACCATCCTAATTCTATTGTCAAGGCTGTTTTAGGTTCTACAAAAATTAAGCATATCTCTGCTTTCTCGGCAAGATTATCTTTGATCCTTTTGTGATACATATTACAGAAGAGAAAATAATCGAAATATTTTAATTATAATTGCTACAAAAAAGATGGAAAAAATAGTTATTTACACTCAAAAATTGTGGATAGAAGGAAATAATAAAGAGCAGAAATAATGTGAAGGAAAATAAAGAGAAAAAAAACACGAGCAAAGACAAAGGCTAATTCTTTGAAAAGATTAATATTGATTAACATTAGCTAATAGTTCAAAACAAAAAGAGAATGATACACATTACTATCAGGTACTAAAATGATATCATATTTATTTTTCTGGACATTAGAAAAAGTCAAAGTTAATAAGTTTAAATAGCTAAAATACAACACATTTTTTCAAAAACACATCTTTCTATCTTCCCAAAGTGGAATAGAGAGAAAAAATCAAAGAAAATAACAGGGCGGTGATTCCTCAAAGATCTAGAACTAGAAATATCATTTGACCCAGCAATCCCACTACCAAAAAATTATAAATTGTTCTATTATAAAGACACATGCACATGTATGTTCATTGTGGCACTGTTTACAATTGCAAAGACTTGGAGCCAATCCATTGCCCATCAATGATAGACTGGATAAAGAAAATGCAGCACATATGTAATCCCAGCACTTTGGGAGGCCGAGGCAGGATTACGAGGTCAACAGATCGAGACCATCCTGGTCAACATGGTGAAACCCCGTCTCTACTAAAAATACAAAAAATTAGCTGGGCATGGTGGCGCATGCCTGTAATCCCAGCTACTCAGGAGGTTGAGGCAGGAGAATTGCCTGAACCCAGGAGGCAGATGTTGCCGTGAGCCGAGATTGCGCCATTGCACTCCAGCCTGGGTAACAAGAGCAAAACTCCGTCTCAAAAAAAAAAAAAAAAAAGAAAAAGAAAAAAAATGCAGCACATATACACCATGGAATACTATGCAGCCATAAAAAGGATGAGTTCATGTCCTTTGCAGGGATATGGATGAAGCTTGAAACCATCATTCTCAGCAAACAGACACGAGAACAGAAAAACCAAACACCACATGTTTTCACTTATAAGTAGTTGTTGAACAATGAGAACATATGGACACAAGAAGGGGAGCATCACACATTGGGGCCTGTTAGGGGGTGGGAAAGCTGGGGAGGGACAGTAGGGAGTGGGGGCATTGGGAAGGGATAAACATTAGGAGAAATACCTAATGTAGGTGACGGGGGGATGAATGCAGCAAACCACCATGTCATATATATATATACAATCCTGCACTATCTGCACATGTACCCCAGAACTTAAAGTATAATAATAATAATAATAATAATAATAATAAAAGATTTGACAACCTCAAGGGTTGGCAAGGATATCAAGCTACTAAAACTCTCACGTGGTGCTGCTATGAGGGTTTTCTAGTACAGCATATTTTTGACTACTGTTCAAGAGTTTAGCATCTTCTAAATCTGAATACTTATGTAATCTATTATAGCAGTCAGAGAATAGATATCACACAGTGATTTAAATAGGGGATGTGGGTATAAAAAGTAATTTGAGTATGGTAGAAGAATAACTGTAAGATATTGGGGAAAATCCTCTTACGAAACCCTAACGGGGAGTACATAAGGAAGGACTAACTTAGAAGAGGGTATCCTTCCCATGCCTCAGTGGAAAAGATGTAGCTGCCACCTACTGAGGCAGGGAAGTTTGTTCATTTTCTTGAGTCAGATCTGGTCATCAGTTGTGTGGTATGCAGAAAGAAACCATCTACAGCACAGGAAAACCACAGCTGAGCTGCTGCTGGTGGCCAGGTATGTGGGTATGTAGTGGAGTGGGGGTGTCAGTTCAGTAAGAGCTCTGGCTGTCAGGAGTACTGAAGCTCAATGATCAGATGTGAAATGCAAATTTAAAACACAGTATGATACTACTAAACACATGCTGGGTGCCTATCATTATAACAATTTACAATGTCAGTTAGTGAGAATATGGAGCAACCGAAACTTTGATATGCCCTTTAAGGGAATGTAAATTTGTAAAATCAATTTGGAAAACTGGTAAAATCTATTAAGACTTGGCTAATGCGTATTTTACAACTAGCAGATTCCACTCATTGATGTGTACCATTAGTAATGTGCACATGTGTGGGTCAAGAGACATGCACGAGAATGTTCATGGCAGAACTGGTTGATCAAAACACTGAAAACAACCCGACTTGATATCTTATTGCCTTCTTTCCCATTATCAATAATATATGTATATGTGGGTCTCTGTTTATTTAACCTAAACTCAGTCAAAACTTTTTTGGAGATACGGGCAAGGAGAATCAGGAAAAAGATTCTGAAATTCATATGGAAGAAGTATATGTGGTATCCAGGTAAACCTTAGTATTAAATAACATGAATTAAAATATCAACCTGTTTATTTGTTTGTTGATTCATTGAGTTTTTAAGACAGGGGTTTCACTTTGTCACTCAAGCTGGAGTGCAGTAGCATGATCACAGTTCACTTAGTTCACTGCAGCCTCAATCTCCTGGGCTTAACTGATCCTCCCATCTCAGCCTTCCAAGTAGCTGAGACTACAGGCACACACACCATCACTCCTGGCGAATTATTTTTTGTAGATGTGAGGATATCCCTATGTTGCCCAGGCTGGTCTCAAGCTCAGGTGATCCCTGCCTTGGCCTCACAAAATGTTGGCATGACAAACATAAGCCACCATGCCCAGCCTGCTTGTTTTTTAAAGTATATTTTCTGATTAAAATATCTGAGAAATTTTGGTAGATACTTGAATTAAGAGAAATATTTTCATAATTGCAATAAATGAAGATTTCCACCAACAATTTATATGTACATCTTCTCAAGTATTTTTCTAAGCAAAGTATTAAAAATATTTTTTTACTTTGAAAATATTATGGACAAAATTTTATATCTTAAAATGCAGTCATATCATTTTGTGGCATATACTATTCAAATTCAAATAAAAAATCATTTATTTTAAAAGTCTATTATGAATATTTATGCTACTTCCAGTTTTTAGGTATGCATGAATATATATCTGTAAGCAATTGTCCAGTTATAGACTGAGATGAATACCCAGAAGATATCAAAGAATAAATATAGTGTAATATGAAGACTTCCATTGTTTTAAAATATCTATTATTAAATTATCAGTCCATCGTAGCCAATTGTAACGTTGATAATTTATTTACTTTTTAGCTAGTTTGGATATGCAAGTGGTATACTTTCTGAGCCCTAGCATATCTTAAATTCTACTTCTTTTATTTTACTACTTTATTGAATTTTCTTTGCAATTTTCCACTATGTCACTTAGTGATGAGATATTTATATAAAGAACATGGAAATAGAAGCAGAAAATACAAAATATGAACATATGGAATTAGAGGCATTTTGAGACTCCTTTTAGTATGAGGGAAGCTTAGTATATTTTACCTTTAATAAATCTCTCCCTTCACTCATCTTTCTGTTACGTAATTGAGATTTTAGATTTAGCCTACTGTTAATAAATTTCTGCTTTTAAATATTATTTATTTTGGTTTTAAAATATTGTCATTTTTAATTTTATACTTATGTTTGCAATAAACATTTTGAATTCATTTTATATTTAACTGGTTTCATTTTTTAAAGTTCCAAAGAATGATTTTAACTTTTAATGGTGTTAAAATTCTTTTCTAGCCAGAGAAATTGGAATGCTTGAATCTGCCATCACTTTCTTCTCTTATTCAATAAATAATGTGTGTATGTGAGTGTGTGAATCATTCTTATTATTATTACAGTACTAACACATAATAAACATTGATTAAAAATATGTCAGTAAAATAATAAAATAGTAATCATTATTTGTCCCAACACCAGGGATGATGATTATTAAAAAATTTCATTACATAGATATACTCATCAATGTGCATGCATGCATGTGTGTGCACATGTGCATATTGGTGTTATCTAACAAAAAGGTACTTAGAATTATGACCTTTTAATTTTAAAATAAAACCATTGCATATTTTTAGAATGGAGTTTCCAAAGCAGTTTATTGACCTAATAGTTACCAAATGCAGATTTAAAAAAATCAGTGTACTTTAACAAGTCACTTCTGTTATAAAACTAAGAGTATCTTTAGTTGAGATAACAGGTAATATTTTTCTGGAATTTTTATTTTCTTAATTTTTTTGCTTTTAATCACCCATAGTTTTAAAATTACTTGAGTTAGGAATGTGTTAGCTACAATAAAGAACAATGAGCAACACTGGCATTTTGTTTTGTTTTCTCCTGCAGCACCAGTCTCTAACAACCTTGAATGTTAATGCTTGGAGAGAGGAGAGTAACATATACATGATCAGAAACTGGCCTGAACCAAGAAGGAAGAAAACACAATTTCTCTCCCACTGCTCTGTCACTGCTGAGGATTTTAAACTATGAAATAAATCACCTGGCTTGAATCTCATGACTTATGTCCATTGTATTCTTTGTATTTGCAGTCCAAATTCTACCCTATCAAATTTGGATCCAGAAAGGTGTTCTGAATGAAGTGAAAGGAGCCTAAGACTCTCATCTCATAAAGCCAAGAGGGACTGCTAGTTAGCCTCATAGCAGAAAGTATCTATTTCCACTTCTGCTTGAAGATCCTTGGTTGACCAGAAGCTCCCTGAAGTCTGACATATCTCTGGTCCTTCAGAGAACCTAGCCTCTACCTAGTCTGTGACTTGTTACAGTGGCATTTATGCCAATGATATCTGAGTCCAATCCCTGTCTTCTTACTGCTGCTCATTTTTGAAAGCTGTATACCCATTTTAGTGTGTTAAAATACCTGTTTGCCAAAAGTAGATCTATGATAAAGCTAAGGAAGCAAAAAATTAAGAGCAACTTACTTATACAGATTCTCTTCAAAGTCATAAACCTAATTTTGTATTTTTAGAATTTATCAAGTTTTTTATGTTTCAGGCCACATTGAGCCTGAATCATCTCTGCTGTTCACAAGGTCCTTTGGTATTGGTGTGCTAGAGCCAGTTCACTCCATGCACCAGAGCTGTTCATCAAAATTTCAGATTATTAGCAAGCCAGTTGTTAAACAGCCATTACTAAAAAATTACTTAAGTCTAAATAAATTAAAAATTAATATTCAAAAAATATCATTTATTCATTATTTTGTTGTATTTTCATCTTAGCTTTTTAGGTTATAACTATTGCATCTTTACACAATACTATATTATGGTAATTACTATACTATGGGAAAGTATGATTTGCATGTATTACCAACTCCTATTCTAGAAATATCAAATGATAGCTTGAAATTAGCCTTCATGGAGACTGATAAACCTATCAATGTGAACTTCCCCTCTTTCACATCACAGAAATATCTGTATAATAATTGCTAGCAAACCACTGTTCTTGGGGAGTATTTCAACTTTTTTCTGTTTTTGTTTTCAATAGCTTGTTGAAAGTGCTTTTCTATCATGGCTCCAACTATCTCCAACTCTATCTCCAACTCTTCCTGAATATGAATACCCAAGTGGTCTCAAAAAATTTGGTACAGAAAGAATATACCTAAACACAATAAAGGCCATGTGTTAAAAATTAAACACCACATCTAACATCATAGTGAATGGGGAAAAGCTGAAATTTTTTTCCTGTAAGATCTGGAAGAAGGCAAGCTTCCCACTTCTACCACTTTTATTCAACATATATTAGAAATGCTAGCCAGATACTAGCAAGAGAAAGAAAATAAAAGGCTTATAAATAAGAAAGGAAGAAGTCAAAATATTCCTGTTTACAGATGACATAATCATATATATAGAAAATCATGAAGACTCCACCAAAAAATTGTCAGATAAAATATAATAAAGTTGCAGAAAGCAAAATCAATATACAAAAATCAGTACCATTTCTATATACCAATAGAAAACTATCTGAAAAAAAACAAGAAGGAATTTAATTTATGATAGCTACAAAATTTTAAATATTTAGGAATAAATCAAGAAGGTGAAAGATCTCAACAATGAAAAATATAAAATATTGATAAAAAAGTTGAAGAGGACACAAGTAAAAGATTTCATGTTTATGGTACAGAAGAATTAACATTGTCGAAATGTCCATATTATCCAAAGCAATCTTCAGATTCAATGAAATCTGTATCAAAATACTAGTGAAATTCTTCCCAGAAATAGAAAAAACAATCTTAAAATGTATATGGAAATGGAAAAGACTTTGGTAGCCAAAGCAATATTCAGCAAAAAGAACAAAGCTGGAGGCATCACAGTACCCACTTCAAAATATGCTACAAAAATATAGTAATGAAAACAGCATGGCACTCGCATAAAAACAATCACATAGAACAATGGAATCAAATAGAGAAATCCGTGTATTCAGGGCCAGCTACTTTTCATCAAAGGTAGCAAAACACACATTGGGAGAAGGGCTGTCTCCTCAGTAAGTGGTGCTGATGAAACTGGCTATCCACATGCAGAACAGTAAAACTAGACCACTATCTCTCACTATATAAACAAAATTAACCTGAAGTCAATTAAAGGCTTAAATTTAAGACCACAAACTATGAAACTACTAGAAGACTACAGAGACAACACTTTATATAAAATTGGACCAGTCAGGGATTTTTTTGAATAAGATCTCAGAAGAACAGGAAATAAAAGTAAAAATAGACAAATGGGATTTCATCAAACTAAAATTCTTCTGCACAACAAAGGAAATCAATAGTGTGAAAAGACAGTCTACAGATTAAGAAAAGTATTTGCGAAATATGCATCTGACAAGGGATTAATACCTAGAATATATAGGAAACTCAAACAACTCAGTAGCAAAACAAACCAAAGAACTCAATTTAAAAATGGGCAAAAGACCTGAATAGACATTTCTCAAAAGAATACATAAAAATTGCCGGGAGAGATACAGGCATATGAAAAGGTACTCAACATAATTGATTGTCAGAGAAGTACAAACAGTAACTACAATGAGATCTCACCCTAGTGAAAATAGATTATATCAAAAAGATAAGAAATAGCACATGCTGGTGAGGATGTGGAGAAAAAGGAACACTTGCAAACTACTAGTGGGAACATAAATTAGTACAACCACTATGGGGAACAGTCTGAAGGTTCCTCAAAATCTAAAACTTGGGATACATTATGATCTAGCAGTCACATTGCTAGATCATATGTCAGAAAGAAAGAAAATCAGGCTGGTGCAGTGGCTCATGCCTGTAATCCCAGCACTTTGGGAGGCCAAAGCAGGTGGATCACCTGAGGTCAGGAGTTCAAGACCAGCCTGGCCAACATGATGAAACCCTGTCTTTACCAAAAATACAAAAATTAGCTGGGTATGGTGGATGGCACCTGTAATCTCATCTACTTGGGCGGCTGAGGCAGGAGAATCACTTGAACCCAGAAGGTGGAGACCACAAACAAATGGATAAACATTCCATGTTCATGGATAGAAAGAATCAATATCATGAAAATGGCCATACTGCTCAAAGTGATTTATAGATTCAATGCTATCCCCATCAAGCTACCTATGACCATCTTCACAGAACTGGAAAAAACCACCTTAAACTTCATATGGAACCAAAAGAGAGCCTGAATAGCCAAGACAATTCTAAGCAAAAAGAAGAAAGGTGGTGGCATTATGCTACCTGACTTCAAACTATACTACAAGTCTAAGGTAATCAAAACAGCATGGAACTGTTACCAAAAAAGAGATATAGACTAATGGAACAGAACAGAGGCCTCAGAGGCAACACCACACCTCTACAACCATCTGATCTTTGACAAACCTGACAACAACAAGCAATGGGGAAAGGATTCCCTGTTTTATAAATGGTGTTGGGAAAACTGGCTAGCCATGTGCAGAAAGCAGAAACTGAACCCCTTCCTGACACCTTACACTAAAATTAACTCTGGATGGATTAAAGTCCTTGCCTATGCCTGTGTCCTGAATGGTTTTGCCTAGGTTTCCTTCTAAGGAAAATGAATAAAACATCAAAAGCATTGGCAACAAAAGCCAAAATAGACAAATGGGATCTAATTAAACTCCAGAGCTTCTGTACCACAAAAGAAACAATCATTAGAGTGAACTGGCAACCAACAAAATGGGAAAAAATGTTTGCAATCTACCCATCTGACAAAGGGCTGATATCCAGAATCTACAAGAACTAAAACAGGTTTACAAGAAAAAAACCAAACAAACCTATTCAAAAGTGGATGAAGGACATGAACAGACACTTTTCAAAAGATATTTATGAGGCCTATGAACATATGAAAAAATGCTCATCAGCACTGGTCATTAGAGAAATGCAAATCAAAACCACATTGAGATACCTTCTCATGCCAGTTAGAATGGCGATAATTTAAAAATCTGGAAACAATAGGTGCTGGAGAGTACATGGAGAAATAGAAATAATTTTACACTGTTGGTGGGACTGTAAATTAGTTCAACCATTTTGGAAGACAGTGTGGCAATTCCTCAAGGATCTAGAAATAGAAATTCTATTTGACCCAGCAATCCCATTATTGGGTATATATCCAAAGGATTATAAATCATTCTATTATACAAACACATGTACACATATGCTCATTGCAGCACTGTTTACATTAGCAAAGACTGGAACCAACACAAATCCCCATCAATGATAGACTGGACAAGGAAAGTATGGCACATATACACCATGGAATACTATGCAGCCATAAAAAATGATGAGTTTGCATCCTTTGTAGGGACATGGATGAATCTGGAAACCATTGTTCACAGCAAACTGACACAAGAACGGAAAAACAAACACTGCATGTTCTCACTTATAGGCGGGTGTTGAACAATGAGAACTCATGGACACAGGGAAGGAAACATCACACACTGAGGTCTGTCGGAGGGGAATAGAGGAGGGACAGTCGGAGGTAGGGATTTTGGGGAGGGATAACACGGGGAGAAATGCCAGATATAGGTGAAGAGGGGATGGAGGCAGCAAACCACATTGCCATGTATGTACCTATGCAACAATCCTGCATGTTTTGTACATGTACCCCAGAACCTAAAGTGCAATATATATATATATTCATGTGTGTGTGTATGTGTGTATGTGTGTGTGTATATATATGTGTGTGTGTGTGTGTGTCAGTGGAGTTAGTTGGTAACTAAGTTTTATTGATTATTGATGGCATGCAGAAGGATAATGAGTGATTGAAGGCTGTTAACAAGTAGTTACTGGCTATGATTGAGACCCAGAGACTTTCAGTTGTAGCTTACAAAGAGGCCTTTATCAGTCATGCTTAAAGAGCAGACAGGAGAAAAGCAGACAGGAGAAAAGCAGACAGGAGAAAAGCAGGCAGGCGTTCTGTTTGCTGCAATTACAAGCTCTAGAGAATCTATACACTCATCCAAAAATCTCTGTTGTGTCAAGGTTTTGGTATTGCAGGAAAAATTAGGAATCCTGAGAACTGGACAGAGGACTCCTGGATGTATGGCTCTGAGGATATGAAACCCACCTCTACTGGGCTCACTGGGTTTGCAGAGTGGCCCAGTTTTGCGTTTTCACAGAAATCGAAGATGCTGCAGTTCATGTTGGAAACCTGTGTCCAGGGATTAAATAGTAAACAAATGAACAAACAAACAAAGAACAATGACTTCACTGTTAAGGAAAACAGGCTCTAATCAGCAGGAGGAGGTAAGGGTGTCTTACCCAATGGAGGAGGCAGAAAATATAGGTGGAATCCAAGTAATCTATTTGGGATTATTCCACTGTAACTATGAATGAACATATGCAACCCTGGCGTGAGAAAAGTATGATGATTCATGGTGTAAGCACTTCACTATAAAGGTTTTCTTTTAATTTTATTTTTTTATTATACTTTAAGTTCTGGGGTACATGGGCAGATAGTGTGGGATTGTTACATTGGTATACGCATGCTATGGTGGTTTGCTGCATCCATTCCCCTGTCTTCTACATTAGGTATTTCTCCTAATGTTATTCCTCCCCACTCCCCCAATCCTCTGCTATTACTCCCCAGTCCCCCCAACCCCCAATAGGCCCCAGTGTGTGATGTTGCCCTCCCCATGTCCATGTGTTTTCATTGTTCAACACCTATTTATGAGTAAGAACATGTGGTGTTTGTTTTTCTTTTCTTGTGTCAGTTTGCTGAGAATGATGGTTTCCAGCTTCAACCATGTCCCTGCAGAGGACATGAGGCATGGAAGCAGGCCATGTGATACTTGAGCAGGAGGGTTATTCAGAATCTACAGTATGTATTAGGGGATAATTTATAACAAATAATAAGATATTATTTTCCCTTAAAAGTTTAGATACATCTTTTTAAAAAAAAAACCTGATTTTATGTTACCTAAAATCAGGAATATAGTAAAATGTAGATTTGTTTTATCAATCCATTTTTCAGTATAAGATTCATTAGGTCTAGAGTTCTAAATTCATGAAGACCTTGCATTTTAGTTTATTAGTTTGTTATTTTGAAGCTAAGAGATAAGCTATACCCTTATAAATTTTGAATTGAGCATAAACAATTGAATCCAAGAACTCCCAAGTTCTGTATTAGGTATATTTGATGTAAAATCTATTGGCTACAAAACAGGGGTTTGGCAGTGGAAAATGCAACTTCTGGTTTAGGTTTTTATGGGTGTAATCATTCTATGGGTTTAAAAAATATTTTATTGATATATGTTTTACATATCCTAAAATTCACCTACTTCAACTGTACAATTCAATCTTTTTAATAACTTGTGCTGAGGACATCATCATAAATCACTTTAGGGCATTTTCGTCCATCACCTCATAAAATCTCTCTTGTCAATTTACAGATAATTCCTGTTTCCAACCATAGCCCCAGGCAACAATTAATTTATGTTCTGTCTCTAGAAACTTGCCTTTTCACTACATTTCATACTAGTAGAATGAAAATGCCTTATTTCTGCATAAGTCTTTAGAGTTGAACAAGTCTGAATAAAATTATGCTCATATAAATAATTAATGTCTCTCCACTTAATTCATGCTCACTACTCTTGCATTGGCCTTAATGCCTCTACAATTCTACTAGAAATGCTCTTTGTTAAATTTTTGGTAACTTTCATGCTTCTAAATGCAATGGTTATTTCTTTTTTTCTATTATTTTAGGTTCAAGGGACACATGTGCACATTTGGTTATGTCAGTAAATAGTGTGCCACTGATGGTTGGTGTATGAATGATCCCATCACCCAGGTAGTGAAGGTAGTACCTGATAGCTTTTCAGTTGTCACCCTCTTCCTGACATTCCTCCTCTAATAATACCCACTGTGTGTTGTGCCCATCCTTATGTCCTCGTGTACCCAAAGTTTAGTTCTTACTTGTGAATGAGAATATGTTGTATTTGGTTTTCTGCTCCTGCATTAATTCACTAGGATAATGGTCTCCAGCTGCATCCATGCAAAGGGCATGATTTCATTATTTTTATGGCTGCATAGCATTCCATGGTGTATAGGTACACATTTTTTTATTCACTCCACCTTTGATGGGCATGGAGGTTGATTCCACGTCTTTGCTATTGTGATTCCACGTCATTGCTATGCTGCAATGAATATACAAGTGCCTGTGTCTCGTTGGTAGAATAATTTATCCTCTTTGGGTGTATACCTAGCAGTGGAACTGCAGGGTCAAACGGTAGCTCACAGTTCTTTGAAATATTTTCAAATTTCTTTCCACAGTGGCCAAACTAATTTAAATTCCCAACAACAGTATATAAGTGTTCCCTATTCTCTGCAACCTTACCAACATATCTTATCTTTTGATGTTTAAATAATAATCATTCTGACTGGTGGGAGATAGTATCTCATTGTGGTTTTGAGTAGAGTTTCTCTAATTATTAGTGATGTTGAGCATTTTTTATATATTTATTGGCCACATGAATGTCTTCTTTAGAGAAGTGTCTGTTAGTATTATTTGCCCATTTTTAATGGGGTTATTTATTTTTGCTTGTGAATTGTTTAGGTTTTGTATAGATTTTGTATATTAGACCATTTTCAGATTCATAATTTGTGAATATTTTCTCCCATTATATAGTTGTTTACCCTTTAGATAGTTTCTTTAGCTATGCAGAAGCTCTTTAGTTTAATTAAGTCCCACTTGTCAACTTTTGGTGTTTGTTGCAATTGCTTTTGAGGTCTTAGTCATTAAATATTTCCCAAGGCCCCAAGAGTGATGTCCACAATAGTATTTTCCTATGTTTTATTCTCATGTTTTTGTGGCTTTAAGTCCTAAATTTAAGATTTTAATCCATCTTGAGTTAATTTTTGTATATGGTAAATGGAATAGGTCCAGTTTCAATATTATGCATATGGCTAGTCAGTTATTCCAGCACTATTAATTGAATAGGGAGTCTTTTAACCATTGTCTGTTATTGTTGATTTAGTCAAATATCAAATATGTATAGGTTTGTGGCTTTATTTCTGATTCTCTACCTTTTACATTGGTTTATGTGTCTTTTTAATTTTTTTATGATGTTTTGATTACTGTAGCCTTGCAGTATAGTTTGAAGTTTGGTAGTGTGATACTTCTGGCTTTGTTCCATTTGCTTGGGATTGCTTTGGCTATTCAGGCTTTTTTTTTTTTTTTTTTTTTTTTTTTTTTGAGACGAAGTTTCGCTCTTGTTACCCAGGCTGGAGTGCAATGGTGCGATCTCGGCTCACCGCAACCTCCGCCTCCTGGGTTCAGGCAATTCTCCTGCCTCAGCCTCCGGAGTAGCTGGGATTACAGGCACACGCCACCATCCCCAGCTAATTTTTTATATTTTTAGTAGAGACGGGGTTTCACCATGTTGACCAGGATGGTCTCGATCTCTTGACCTCATGATCCACCCATCTCAGCCTCTCAAAGTGCTGGGATTACAGGCTTGAGCCACCGCGCCCGGCCCAGAATAGTTTATTTCTAACTCTGTGAAACGTAACACTGGTAGTTTGACAAGAATATCACTGAATCTTGTCTAAATCGCTTTGGACAGTCTGGCCATTTTAATAATATTGATAATTCCTATCCACGATCATGAAAATTTTTCCATTTGTTTGTGTCATCTCTGATTTCTTTTTGTAGTGTTTTGCAGCTGTTGTTGTAGAGAACTTTGTCCAATCTGGTTAGCTGTATTCCTAGATATATTTTTTCTTTTTGTGAGTATTGTAAATGAGATTGCATTCTTGATTTGGCTCTCAGCTTGACTACTGCTGGCATATCAAAATGCTACTGATTTTTGTACATTATTGTTGTTCCTGAAATTTTACTTAAGTTGTTTATCTGTTCTAGAAGCCCTTGGCAGAGTCTTTAGGGTTTTCTCGGTATAGAATCATATCGTCTGCAAAAAGAGATAGTTGAACTTTCTCTATTCCTATTTGGATGCCTTTAATTTCTTTCTCTTACCTGATTGC
Organism: Callithrix jacchus; assembly: GCF_049354715.1. Classification (NCBI taxonomy): domain Eukaryota; kingdom Metazoa; phylum Chordata; class Mammalia; order Primates; family Cebidae; genus Callithrix; species Callithrix jacchus. The sequence continues at coordinate 40,304,226 of NC_133514.1, forward strand.
TCCGGCTAGGATTTCTAGCACTGTGTTGAATAAGAGTGGTGAGAGTGAACATCTCTAACTTGTTCAAGTAATTAAAAGGAATGCTTCCAGTTTTGCCATTTCAGTATGATGTTGGCTGTGGGTTTGACATAGATGGCTCTTACTATTTTCAGATATTTTTCTTTAATGTGTAATTTGTGGAGGGTTTTTAACAGAGGAATGGTTGAATTTTATTGAAATCTTTTTCTATATCTATTAAGATGGCAACATGCTTTCTTAAAAATTATATTTATATGGTGAATCACATTTATTGATTTGCATATGTTGAGTCAACCTTGCATCCCTGTAATAAAGCCTACTCAGTTGTGGTAAATTAACTTTTTAATTTGCTGGTGAATTTGGTTTGCTAGTATTTTATTGAGGAGTCTTGTGTCTATGTTCCTCAGAGATATTGGCCTGAAATTTTATTTGTGTGTGTGTGTGTGTGTGTCTGCCCAGTTTTGGTATCAGAATAATGCTGGCTTCATGCAGTGAGTAAGGGAGGTATTCCTCCCCTTCAGTTGTCTAGAATAATTTCAGTAGGATTTGTACTGCCTCGTCTTTGTATGTCTGGTAGAATTCAGCTGTGAATCTGTCTGGTCTAGGTCTTTTTCTGGTAGGTAGGTTTTTATTAGTGATTCAATTTGAAAGCTCATTATTGGGGGGTGGGGCCAAGATGGCCAATTAGAAGCAGCTGAGATCAGAGGTTATCATCAAAAAGATCCATAGAGTGTGCAAATCCTGCACTGGTAACTGAGGTATCCAGGTACTGTCATTAGGACTGACTAGGTAACTGGTGTGACCCATCGAGAGAAAGGAAGAGCAATGTGGTGTGGCACAACACCAGAGAGCCAAATGGGGCACTGGAGCCCCACCCCATCCAAGGGAGGCAATAAATGAGTGTGATATCCAGCCTAGAAAACCATGCTTTGTCCATGGAAATGTGCAACCCATGGATTGGAAGATCCTATTAGGGATCCCATGCTACTGGGACCTTGGGTTTCAGCCATGGAGAGGTGCTGATTCTCAATACCTTCTAGACTAAAATCAGCCTAAGCCTGAGTTCCCAGGGGGAGAGGTGGCCATCACCACTGCTGTGGTTGCCTGCAGTCTAAGCCATCTGAACTCCTTGGGGGAGGGGTGCCAGCCAACACGGTGGCTGCAGGGCCTCCCTGCAGGAACTCAAACTCCAGTCAGGGGCTCAGGGACAGAACTATGGCCTGGGCCTGAGCCTCTAGGGGGTTATGTGGCTTTAGTCTTTGTGGACCAGCAGACTTAGTCTTTTCTCCTGCCAGCTCTGAGGAATCTGGGCAGCTTAGATAAGTGGGTTTCCTATCAGCACAGCACACTCCTTCCACCAAGAAACAAAGTGCCTCATTAAATGGGTCCTGTTTCCCATGCCACACAACTGGGTGAGACCCCCCCCCAACAGGGGTTGTCAGACATCCTATACAGGAATGTTCCTACTGGCATTAAATTGGTGCCCCTTGAGGTCAGGGATCCCAGAGAAAGGAGCAGGTACCCATTTTGTTGCTCACCAGCCTCCTTGAGTGACATCTCCAGGTACAGGAGCAAACCAGGTAAATAGGGCCTGAAAGGAAACCCCAGCAAACCGCAACAGCCCTAGAGAAGAAAGACCTGAATATTGAATGAAAAACAAACACAAAGCAACAACAGCAGCATCCACAAAGAAAGTCCCCACAAAAACTTCATCTAAGGGTCATCAGAGGGCTGCCTCAAAGATCGAAACTGGACAAACTCATGAAGATGAGAAAGAATCAATAAAAAATGCTGAAAACCCAAATGGTCAGAGTGCCTCTTCACTTCCAAATGATGACAGCACCTCTCCAGCAAGGCTGCAGAACTAGAAAGAGTATGAGATTGACTAATTGACAGAGTAGGCTTCAGAAGCTGGGTAATAACAAACTTCACTGAGGTAAAGGACCATGCTCTAGCCGAATTCACAGAAGCTAAGAACCTTGATAAAAGGGTGGAGGAGCTGTTAACTAGAATAACTAGTTTATAGAGGAACATAAATGGCCCAATAGAGCTGAAAGACACAGCATGAGAACTTTGTGAAGCATAAACAAAATTTGCATTTCTCTAACGATCAGTGATGTTGAGCTTTTTTCCTATGTTTGTTGGCTACCTAAATGTCTTCTTTTGAGAAGTGTCTGTTCATCCTTTATCCACTTTTTGATGGGGTTGTTTCTTTCTTGTAAATTTGTATAAGTTCCTTGTACAGTCTGGATATTAGACCTTTGTCAGATGGGTAGACTGTAAACATTTTCTCTCGTTCTGTGGATTGCCTCTTTGCCCTGATGATAGCTTCTTTGCTGTGCAGTAGATCTTTAGTTTAATTAAATACCGTTTGTCAATTTTAGCTTGTGTTGCAATTGCTCTTGGCAATTTCAGCATAAAATCTTTGCTCATACCTATGTCCTGAAAGAGTGTTTGTTTTATACATATAATAAAAAATCAGCTGTTTGTGTTCTGATTCTTCCCACCCGCCCCCTGATTTTTTTGAGATGTCGTTTCACTCTTGTTGCCCAGGCTGGAGTGTAGTGGCACGATTTCAGCTCACTGCAACTTCCACCTCCTGGGTTCAAGCGATTCTCCTGCTTCAGCCTCCTGAGTCCACCACCATGCTCAGCTACTTCTTGTGTGTATTTTTATAGAGACGGGGTTTCACCATGTTGGCCAGGCTGGTCTCAAACTGTTGACCTCAGGCAACCCACCCACCTTGGCTTCCCAAAGTACTGGGATTACAGGCATGAGCCACCATGCTTCGCCCCTGATTCTTCTCATTTTAAAGCAAGACTTAGCTGTCTTTGACATGTATTGTCACATACTTCTCTCTTGAGCCAGATATGTTACTCAAGATTGATATTTTTTTCCATGTTGAGTATTCAGTTCAAATATTTTATCCACATATTTGACTACTACTTCAATTTGACTCTCATAGACAGTGCATGTGACAGTGATAAAAGCCAGGTACAAAGAATACATGTTGGACCATCGTTGGTAAAGAGTAAAGAGAGTTTTTGCAACATTTTTCTTCCTATAAATGTGTATTAATAATTTTGTATGATTGACATTATTGTTATCAGCAACTCTTTGAGAGAGTTGAGAGAGAAAGAGAGAAAGAGAGAAACCGCAATGGCAAGAGTTAAACCATGAGACTGGAATGCTCTGCAAGCTAAATGAGAAAAGTAATTCATGGAGTAGACACAGCTACGGTGAATGCTGCAAACAGGATCAAGAAAAGTGAAGATTTAAAAAAAAGCCACTGACATTAAAAAATATAAAAACCATTGATGAGCTCTTAAAAGTAAATATTTTTATTGCAGTTGTAGAGTCATGAAAAACCAGCATGAAGTTAGTAAGCCTTCATTCATTTGGGTGGTCATTAATTAAGTGTGAATAATTTTCTCTAGCCTTGTTCAACTACATAGTTGCAGGCAGTTGTTATAAATATGTATTTTAAAAGATGCAGGCAGATAACAGATTGTTTGATTTTATTTATATGAAATGTTCATATAAATGTTTATTTATATGAAATGCAAACCAGGAAAGAGAAAACAGAGATTTATTGTTTCTTGGAGCTATGGGTGAGAACAGAGATTAATTGAAATGACATAAAAGCTTTATATAGAAAATGAAATGTTCTAAAACTGATTCATGGTTGATGGCTGCGAGACTGCATAAAGTTCTTAAAATAATTGAATTTTACATGTCAGTTAATTTTATGATATGTAAAATATACTGAATAAAGTTTTAAAAAAATAAACTTGTATATGATTTACATATATTAATAAGTATGCAACTAGTTTAATTTCCCACCAATAACCACTTGCATAACTATATTCAATTTTACATTAGATATACTTAATATATAACTTATTTATTTCAATGGCTTATACTCAATTGGAGATTTATAAATATGTAGCTTATTTCTTTAAAATGAAAAATCCTTGGGCTGGGCGTGGTGGCTCAAGCCTGTAATCCCAGCACTTTGGGAGGCCGAGGTGGGTGGATCATGAGGTCAAGAGATCGAGACCATCCTGGTCAACATGGTGAAACCCAGTCTGTACTAAAAACACAAAAAATTAGCTGGGCATGGTGGCACGTGCCTGTAATCCCAGCTGCTCAGGAGGCTGAGGCAGGAGAATTGCCTGAACCCAGGAGGCAGAGGTTGCAGTGAGCCGAGATCGCGCCATTGCACTCCAGCCTGGGTGACAAGAGTGAAACTCCATCTCAAAATGAATAAATAAATAAATAAAAATAAAATGGAAAATCCTCACAGATCTAATATACAAGACCTGGTGAATCCTAAGTAAAAAAATAGATCAATAAAACAACTGTACATTTTACTACATTTGTGAATTTAAATATGGGACAAAAACTTTTAAAAAATAAAATCTAAGCTTGAAGAAAAAATAGTATCTTACTGTTAAAGGTTACAAACATACGGCTAGTAGAAGAAATAAAGTAAATGTTTGACAGCAGAGTAAGATGACTATACTTAGTGATATGTCATGTACTCAGGGGATGGACACCCTGAATACCCTCACTTGATGGCTGTACTGTGTATTATATACATGCCATGAAAGTTCAAAATAAAAGTACCCTATACATTCGTACAAATGTAAATATAAATAAAACAAAAATAAATGCAAGAAGTAAAAATGCTTTAAAATTAAAAATTGGAAAACCATTATTATTGGTCATTTACCTTCTCTCAAATTTCAATCTCATCTTACCCTATCTTCTGCGGAACTGTGGTATGCAAGAATAGTCCTTCAGAATCTGTAGTTGAAAAATGTTTTCTGATTTTATGCTGTTTGCATCAACAATCATCTCAGCCAAACAGTGATTATTAATCCTGAGTCAATGGTGGGGTTGAAATGTAGGAAAGGTTATTTATGAGTGTTCACTCTCCAGCGTTATGTACACTTGTATGACATTATCCATGGTACGTTGAAAGTGATTGAGATACAAAAAGATCAAACAAAAAGTTAGTCACTGCAGTTCCACAGGATAGTCTAGTTCCCCTTCAGAATCACACTGGAGACTGTTTCTTCTCTGAAGGCAGTGCACCCCTACTCTATTCTCCAGCACAGAGTGGGGAGATCCTGGAAGACCTGCTGTGTGTGAGTAGCTCAGACATCTCCTCTGCTAATGTCCTTTGCTCACCTGGTCGGGTCTGAGAAGGTGTGACACATGGGAGGCACCAGCATGGTATCCAGGAAAGGGGCTGTAGAGGGTCTCAGAGATACAGGGGATTGTTCTCCAGGAATAGTCCAACCCTCCTTCTGAGCAAAAGGAAAATAAATTTGAGGCTACTGTCAACTTAGGTGGACTTGCAGAGTTCCCAGCTCAGCAAGCAAGGCAAAGAGAAAGAACACAGCTTGGCCAGAATGCAGGATGCACAATGACAAAGGGCACCTGAGGCCCCTGGAAGCTCTTGGTTTCTGGGTCAAAAGGCCATTTGAGAGTATAGTGTGCTGTCCCAGGGCCCTGGAGGTGACAATTGAGGTTCAACATTATGGAATCCAAGGGCCTGGAAGCTTCTACAGGTCAGGGAGAGGAAACGCCAGATACAAGTACACACAATGGAGCACAACTGCTTTGTTGTGGAAAAGCTTAAATTGTTTAAACCCTACTGTAGTGAGGGCAGGTAAGCATCATTTGCTCTCATAGTGAGGTTCTTGGAAATGTCTCTGCATCACAGTTTTCTGGTAGGGTTTATTTCTTGTGGTAGAGGAGAAACAGGAAAATAGAAATGTTAACTATATATTAGTAGCAATTACTACTAACAACTTCTTACATACCACTGCTGACTTAAATGTTTATTATCTTTGCAAATAAGAACAAATCAAGAAAATGGGACTTTATCCTGATAATTCCACCAAAAAACACTTTTATTCAACTATGCATCCTTTAAAAGATACTAGATAACAATCAGTGGAGGCAAGGGAAAGGAAAGCTTTAAAATGCAACCCGACTTTGGTGTAAACAGTGATCCTAAGCACTGCTGAAGAAGCTGTGGAGATCAGAAGGGCAGGGAGGCAAGGGGAGAGAGGAAAAGTGAAACCACTGTAAAAGGAAGAGTATGCACCTGCCTTCCTGAGCTTTGACAAAGATCTTAAACCGCAAGTGTCCAGAACTAACTCTTTTTTTCCTTTTTGAGATGGGATCTGGTACTGTTGCATGGGCTGGAGTGCAATGGTGCAATCTAGACTCACTGCAACCTCTGCCTCCAGAGTTCAAACATTCCTACTACCTCAGTCTCCCAAGTAGCTGGAATTAATTACAGGTGCCCACCACTACACCCGGCTATTTTTTTGTACTTTTATTAGAGACAGGGTTTCACTATGTTGGCCAAGCTGGGTCTCAAACTCCTGACCTCGTAAACCACCTGCCTTGGCCTCTGAAAATGTTGCAATTACAGGTGTGAGCCACCGCACCCAGCCCTAACTCATCCTTATCCCATCCCTTACCTAAACCCCAGTACACCACGTTACAGGGATGAACTGTGTTGACAGTTTCAAAATAAAACTCTGGTCAGGACTAAAACTCAGGACTGCAAGAGACTGGTACATTTGGGCAACCGAAATCATGGGAAGAAGCAGGTCAGTGAGTATAATGGCCCAAAGTTAGTGGCAATGAGGTTGATATAAATCTAGTAGAACCATACCAATTTGCATTTTAAACAGACTTATTGAGATATAATTCACATACCACAAAAATCACCCACTTAAAGCATATGACTCGATAAATTTTAATATGTTTACAGGTATGTGTGACCATCATCATAGTCAATTTGAGATAAGTTTCATCTATTACAAAGAAACCCTGTACCCTTTAGCCATCACCCTCCTATACATAAGTTCTTTATCCCCCATCTCTGCTTCCTAAACAACCATTAAACTAATTTGTATCTCGAGAGCAGTTCCTGTTCTGGACTAATCATACAAATGAATGCACATGTAAATATCTGGTGTTTGTGACTGGCTTTATTTACTTAATATAATGGTTTCAAGGATCAACCATGTTAATTACCAGTGTCAATGCTTTGTTCCTTTTCATGGCTGAATGATATTCCATTGTTTGGATATACCACATATTGTTTATCCATTCTTCAGCTGACCAACACTGGCAATAGGAAGCTCTGGACCTCTGTGGTAAGGTTCCTCTACCCCTGTCCCAGGAGAGTCTGGGTTTGTAATGGAGACTCTGTAGGTCCTAATTAGACTCCAGGTGGACTGGTGGATCCCAAATCCATGTGTAGTGCTCTGTGATGTGTAAAAATGCACCCACCTCAGCAAGTTGGGGAGGGGAGGGGAGACTGAGGCAAGAAAATATTACCCAGAAAATCCCAGCTTAAGGGAAGACAGAGTGGAAGCTTTGGGTTTTCCCAAAGGACAGAGAAATATTCTAGAGCAGTTTATATGGGGCCAAGGAAGCATAATACCTGATGATACATACAGATGTCTATGACCCAGAGCTCAGTTTGAGCAATTCATTTAAGGTAGGATTTAGGCTAATGACTAACATGACTATGGAGCTGACCTTCCTCAGCAATACCTCCTCTCTCAAGATTCCAAAACCTGGAATGAATAACACAAAGGGACAATTAGCTATTAGAGAGGGGTGGGCTGCAGGTATCCTCTCTTGGGATGAGAGTAGTCAGTATGGTCATGGGCATCTGAGAGTGGGTGGTCAGGACCAGTGCACAGTGGAAGTGATGTGGACAGGAGAAAGGGAAACACAGGGTGAAAGAGGGAAGTTCCCCAGAAAAGGCCCACTCTCAAGCCTGGATACCATGGCCCTAAACGAGAACAGGCATTCCTGTTTTCATGCCCCAAAAGTTGCCTTTTGGTCCACCATGACCCCTATCCTGTACACACATAAACCTTGAACCCTAGCATCCAGAGGCAGATAAGCAGATGAGGAAACAAAGCAAGCAGACAGACAGCAGAATGACACAGCAGAGAAAGAAAGAACAGGAGGAACATCTGAATGCTGAGTGGAGTTCAGGTGGGAGCAGTTGGCTGCTTGATGGCTCAGCTCCAGGGGAAGGTTATCTTCCCACTTTATCCCCCTCTTTCAGCTCCTCATCCATCCCACTGAGAGCTACCTCCACCACTCAATAAAACCTTGCGTTCATCCTGACAGAGCAGGAGCATTGCAATCTTGGAAAAGCACTTTTAAAGTTCACCTAGATAAAAAACTAAATCCAAAGGGCATCAACCTAATGGCTAAGGTCAGCATGACCATAAATCACAAATAACATTTCTGACCAGAAAAATTCCAAACCTTTCCTGACCAGAGACATACCAGCCTCAAGATAACCTCCCCTTTGGCCAGAGAGATGTCAGTCCCAAGATAACCTGCCCTCTGGACAGAGACATTCCAACCCTGCCATAAACACAGAAACATTCCACACTTATGAAAAGCTCTCTCACCCTAAGAAAAGAATAAATACTCTTAGTCTGTAAGAGAATCCTCCTGACTAAAAAAAAAAAAAAAAAAAAAAAAAAAAAAAAAAAAAAATCAGAAGCCCCTCTCAGGTTTATTCTCTAAAATAAACCTGTCTTTGACTGTTGAGACACTTTTTGTGTTTCTTTCCTCTTTCTTTAACTATTACACATCCTTCAAGCCTGTGTGTGACCAAATTCTTCTGGGTGAGATCTGGAATACAGAAAGCTGTCACACTGTCCCTCTGCCCTTGAAAAAAGGCAGAGGGCCCATTAAGCTGGTTAACATAATCCATCTGTGATGGCAAAGTGGAAAGAGCTTTGTAATACTGGGTTGCAAGCACCCACCCCTAGACACTGCCATGGGCCTGGAGACCAAAGTGCTGTCCTGGCTTCTGCACCTGCCTGTCTGTGGTTTGAGCAGTGGTGGTGACTGAACAAGCAAGCCACACCCCTGTCATACATCCTTCAAGGAGATCTAGGAACTCTCCTGTTTCAGCTGGAGTCTTGTCCAGGACGTGAAGTAAGGTGAGTTAAAAAGTGAAACTGTCAGATCTGCCTCTTTTCCAAGACCCTGCCACCTCTCTCTTTCCTGCTCTGTTTCTCTTCAGGGAGGTCTAGCCACCACATGGTACTGGAGTAAATCTGTGGGGCAACAAAAGGCATTTTTTGTTTTTCTGGAAAGCCCCCGGACTGAATTCTGCAGGCCAAGACCCCAGACTTCATTTGGTGTTGTTTCTTCTCTCACAGTTTGAAATGGCTCGTTATCTCTTCCTTTATAATGTCAAAGGCTTTACTGTAGGCTGCGGTAATAATATTAAATAGAATGAGCATTTGTCTCAGCCATCAAAGATGCAAATCAGAACAAGTCATTTCCATTTTGTTCTTAAATGTGTCATTCCCAGCCCAAAAGCCACAGACACATGTGGCCTACCACATGTCCCGTCCTTACTCCCTCCTGTCCTGGCTCAGGCACCTGGAGGTGTCCACAGCATGCACAAGCCATGACCAATGGCCCCAAGGGGCAGGAAAAGACCATGGCTGCCACTGGGATTCAGCAAAGCCAGCTGGCTGGCGCTTCCTGCCCATTGTGCCAATGGTACATTTCCTCCCCAGCCAAGGAATTTAGCCAGGTCTGAATCAGGGGAAGGATACAAGGATTAAAGTAACCCATTTGCACAGAACAAGGGTTTCTTCCTCCAGGACCTTCCCCTTTTGCCTCTTAAGCTTTTTCTTCTTTTTCACATTTTCTTTCTTTCCCTCCTTCCTTCCTTCCTTCCTTCCTTCCTTCCTTCCTTCCTTCCTTCCTTCCTTCCTTCCTTCCTCCCTTCTTCCTTTCTTTCTTCTTTCTTTCTCTCTCTCTCTCTCTTTGTTTCTTTCTTTCTTTCTTTCTTTTTTCTTTCTTTCTTTTGAAACGGAGTTTCACTCTTGTTACCCAGGCTGAAGTGCAATGGCGTGATCTCGACTCACCGCAACCTCCGCCTCCTGGGTTCAGGCAATTCTCCTGCCTCAGCCTCCTGAGTAGCTGGGATTACAGGCACGCGCAACCATGCCCAGCTAATTTTTTTGTTTTTAGTAGGGACGGGGTTTCACCATGTTGACCAGGATGGTCTCGATCTCTTGACCTCGTGATCCACCCTACCCCCAGCACTCTGCTTATGATAGAGAAAATAATGGAAGAGTGACCCCTGCTGGCTGATAACTGAAAATTCAGCAGGGCTCATTTGAGACCATCTAAATAGATAGAAACAGCCCCTGAAATAACTTGTCTCAAATTCGATTCCAAGCATCAGGCTGAAGTCCTAGAAAGGAAAACTAGATTTGAGGGATCCAAAGGTAGGCGTTCCCTGCTTCATGGGTGCATTGGCAGGTGGCACCTGTCTTTTAGAATGGGCAACCAGCTGTCTTTACCACCCCAGCTTGTACTCCTTTAGAGTGTATCTTGAACCACTGGAACTGCTTTGACACTCAGAATATGGAGGGAAACTGCCTCATAGCCCTCTGCATAAATTTGTGGCCTAATTATGGACTAGAATGCCATTCATTTCAGTACCATCTGGCAGTTGGACCTTTTCCGTAGATGGGAGGACAGATGGTCTGAGGGCTATCTCAAGTCTATACCTTGAAGGGCAATCCAGACCTTTGCCAACAGTGTAGGATTGATCCAGCCCTCCTGTTTGCTGTCTCAAGAAAGGCTGCAAGGGGTGAGCTTAGGGAACTAAAGATACAAATCCTAGAGGCACCCCCAGCAAAGAAGCCAGCTCCCTTCAGCCCTGCTCCTCTGGGTCCACCTCAATCTCCCTATCCAGCTTCAGCCTCTCACCTTCTCCTGGAAATCCTCACCTGAAACAAGCCCAAGTCTCACCTTTGCCCCTCCAATAGATGCCTGGTGAATGTGGACCCAGTAAAGTCCAGATCCCCTTCTCTCTACAAGGCTTAAAGTAAATTAAGGGGGATCTTGGCAAGTTTTCAGATGGCCTTGTCCAATATATAGAGGCTTTCCAGAATTTCATCCAAGTGTTGGAACTCACCTGGAGAGACATTATGTTACTTTTGAATCAGACTCTGATAGACACTGAGACACAGGCTGCTCTACAAGCAGCAGAGAGATTTGGGGATGAGCTTTGTAGGACATAGCATCAAGGAAGAGGGCGAACATCATCCAACTGGAAGAGAGACAGTACCAATGGAGGACCCTGGATGGGATCCCAATGGTGAGATCAGAGAATGGAAGAGGAGATACTTACAGGTGTGCATAATGGAGGGCTTACATAGGAGCAGGACCAAGCCTCTCAATTATACTAACCTATCCATGGTTGACCACGGAGTTGAAAATCCCACTGCCTTCTTGGAAAGGCTCAGAGATGACTTGGTAAAGCACCTCTCTATCTCCTGATTCAGTTGAGGGGCAACTAATCCTAAGGGATAAATTTATTACTCATGCAGCCCCCGATATGAGGAGGAAGCTACAGTCCCTGAGGCCAGGTAGTACTTTAGAGAACCTCCTGAAAGTAGTCACCTCCATCTTTTATAATAAGGACAGGGAGGCCCAGGAAAGAGAGGAATTACAGGAAAGAGACAAGGGCTTTAGTGGCCACCAGGCAAGCCCCAGAATTCCCAGGGTGCACCTGTTAACTACTACAGATGTGGCAAGAGAAGCAGACCAGCAGACCAGCAGATGAGGGGTTTGAGTGGGGAGTGATGGAACAGCCCTGCCGCATGTCCTGTGAGGGAGATCAGTGAACTCTCATGTTTCAGAAAGCTATAAGCTTATAATGTAACAACCTCCAAAGTTAAAAGGAAACAAAGCCACTTATTTCCTACTAAGGATCATGGTGGGTAGAAGAATCAATAGACACAAACTTCTATGCTTTTAGTCATAGGATTTATTTTGCTTTGTGAAATTGAAATCTTTAAGCCATAACAAAATGAGAGTAAAATTTGTTTTCATTTTTAGATCAGATCAATTAATGGTGAGTTTATTGGTAATGTCCTTTCTTCATCTTATGGCTTTGATTTTATCACTTGGTTACTGTTGCAGAGGAAATATAGAAAAATAGAAATGTTAAATCTTCATTGTTAGTAAAAGCTATTATTTACTATTCAACCATTGGTAGAACACTTAGTTAGTATAATGAGAAACAGATTATACTAGTGCAGTCTGTCTGTAAATCAGAAAATTTATAAATCTAAACTTATTTTTCAAAAATGAATTGTAATAGCTACATTAGAAGGGAATATTAAATTGATATTTATATTTTAATTTACAGTCTCTAAGCTTTACATGGATAAAAGAAAATCAACAAAGAGTGTTTTTAGCTCTCCCTTTTATTCTAATGCAAAATGTCCATCCAGTCACTACTCTAAAGATCAGGCCTCTGTCATATCTCTGAAAACGTTTTCGTGCTTTTCCTCCTCTCAGCACATCCTGCCTATGCATTCAGCAGTCTCTTAACTGCTTCGCTACTTTCCAATTGTGAATGAAACTATTTTTCCTATTTTATCCCAGTGAAATTTGTAAACTGCAAGACATATAGTACCAAATCCCTTTCTTACCATCTTAAAAAGTACTTTACCTATGTTCTTATTCATATAGAAGAACATTTAAACTTCTCATTGTGGCATACGTGATACTTGTTTTGGCTCATGGTTATCTACATGGATTTTATATCTCAGTATTCATAAACTTGCAATTTCCGAGAACTTTGGGAGGCCAAAGTGGGTGGATCATGAGTTCAGGAGATCGAGACCATCCTGGCCAACTTGGTGAAACCCTGTCTCTCCTAAAAATACAAAAATTAGCTGGGCATGGTAGTGTGTGCCTGTAGTCCCAGCTACCTGGGAGGCTGAGGCAGGAGAATTGCTTGAACCCAGGAGGTAGAGGTTGCAGTGAGCCGAGATCATACCTTTGTACTCTTGCCTGGGTGAGAGAGCAAGAACTCTATTTCAAAAAAAAAAAGGCCAAAATTTTGTAAAAAAGAGGGCTGGTTTTACTTTTTAGCTCTGCTATTTTCCTGATGTGTATCAATACCCATATTATGTAAGCACTTTTTCTTATATTCTACATCCAAACTGTCAGTATACTATTGTGTCACCTTCAAAATGTATCCATAAGACCATCCTTCCTACCCTTGGTCTGAAGCACCATCTTTTCTCTCCTGTGTTACTGCAATGGTTTCTCCACATCTACTCTTTCCATCATATAGACTGTTTTCAACAAAGCAGCTTTTTAAAGTGTAAGTCGCATGCTTGGAATCTGCACCCTCTGGTTATTCCTCCCTTTCACTCAAAGTAAAAGACAGATGGCCTCCAAGAGTGCCAAGACCCTCCATGGGTGTTACTTCTCTGACCTAATTGCAACAGAAACCCTCTTGGTAACTCTGCTCCAGATAGAATGACATTCCTGATATTTTTCCAACATTCCTGAGTTGTGTTAGCATCATATCGTATATGTTTTGAAAGATGCTGTGAAGATATTTGCATGGATAATGCCAGGTCTATGCTTGTGTGAGATAGATTTGATTTGCAGCTGGAATGGAAAAGCTCTGTCTTCATCTCTGGGAAAGCCTGGATGTCTGGTTTTGACTTTTTGCTAGGATAAGGGAAGTAGTGTTTATGATGAGCCATTTACAATTTAAAATAAGAAAGTATGGGCCCTAGTGGCTCTCTAATTCCCAATGGTTAGTGGAAGATAGGGAAACAGAGACTCATTGACTTAACTATCAACAAAGTCAGATATGAGTGAATGGGAGCTAAGTAATTAGATAAACTCCTGATCTCACTCTTGGTTGGATTTTTGAATTTTCTGTTTACTGTCAGTGATGGGCCTAATACATCAAATACCATCATTTCTTTACACATATGAATTAGAACTTTGAACAATACATGTGAATGCCTATTTTATCCCAACTTAAAGATAAAAAGAAAGTATCTTTCTGCTTTTGAGGGAAGGTGTACTTAACATGTTGCCTGGCATCTCAATCAATGTAAATTCCATTCCCAGTCCGCAGTCATGTATCAGACTATTATTTGTTCAAGATTATGGCAATCTTAAGAGTTTAAACTCTAAAGTCAGATTGCCTTAAGTTAAACTCCAACAAAATACTCACTAAAATTACTTTTTCCTGGTAAACCAATTGATTTCCTTTTACCCATTTCCTCATCTCTAAAATATGGATAACAATACCTATGGCAACTTAATGAAGATCAATCACAGTAAATGTAGAGAGATAATCTGTGTAAATCACCCAATGAGAACCTTAAATAAGGCCAAAGGAGGTGTGATTGCTTATGACTATTTTACAAAAATATAATCTCTTTAACATCATTTTGTTTACAAAATGTTCAATAAATCTCTAATATTAGTTAACATTAAATATTTCTATATCAGTATAAAATAATCAACATCAAATATTTTTCTTATCTTGGTGTTACTGTATGGCATTAATAAATAGGGGTCGAGATGATGAAATATGGGAATAATAGTTTTCTAATACTGAGCTATTGTTAAAGGCAAAACAATACTCCATGAATTATCATTTTCTTAACAATTTGAATATTTGAGGTCACCTTTAACTCTGTGACTGTCCGTTTGTACTACTGCTGTCTTCTGAGATAGATCTGTATGAAAGAGATAACATTAGAAAAAACTGTAATCTTGAGTGAAATCAAGAAAAGTTTAAAAAGCTAGATTTGCATTAATTAACCAACCAATATGTTTCAAGTGGCCAATGCAAGCAGAGCAGTCAATTTGGAAACAGTGGACATAGGCAAGAAGGGGTGACATCAATTTTAAAGCCTCTGAGTCATAAAGAGAATGACCTAGTTCCTAGTTCCTGATCATTCGTTTCATCACTATCTTTTTTTGCTTCAGCTCTATTTCATTTCTTACCCTTGCAGCCCTGAAACCACTTAGTGTTGTAAAACTTGGGCTGTGACCAGATTTTGTCATTTTAAATAAATGATCCTACTTGTTTATTCTTCCTTTTGAATTCTCAAAACCCTAAATATTCATGAAGCAAATTACAGTTTGTGGGGTGTTACAGTAAAAAAAAAAAAAAGCTGTGCAGGTACCTTACTTATTTCAGAAAAACATGAGCCTTATTTCACAAAAACATGAGCCATATTAACTTTGCACAAAATACAGAGTATTCTGTCTGACTTCTCTCACTCATTTGGTACAATCTCCTATTTTCTTACTTTCTACATATTCTGTTGACAAACTTTTCTTCCCTGACTATTTCTGTGGACCTTTTTGGCACAACTGGTTGTCAATGTAAGAGAAATGGGGGTCCCTGGGAAGTCAACAGAACTTCGTAAACAATTGTTGACAACTTGGTTTCCCATGTGAAAGGCAATGAGGCTTTACTGAATAGCTTTAAGTATTTTTGGCCCTGTAAGAACATGTGGAATACTTAGCTGACTGATATTTGAAAAAAACAAAAAACAAACAAACAAAAAACTGTGCTATATGCTGAGAACTTACTCAGTATTTCTAAACATTAATCCAATCCATCCTAGAATCCCTACCTGGATTCTGAATTGCATTGAATTCTTCCCATAATGAATTTTAAATTAAATTAAAAATCATACATTTACTTACCTGCTGCTTACTGTTCCTGCTTTGCTCCAAAATCTCTTCATTTTGTTCCATGTAAGAATGACAATAGCAATTAAAACGAGCAAAGGTAAAAAAACGTAGAAACTGATCAAAAGACCATTGTGTTTAGGAGCAGCCCGTCGTTTTGGAAACAAGGGTTCACTTTTTTCTGAAAACGTGAGAGTACCTTTTTAACTATTTGAAAAATAATATGCAAATTATACAGAATTTGAATTATAAACATTTAGAACTCAAATAACACAGTTAAAGAATGAATATATTTGAATTTAAAAGTGTTATTCAGCATCCTTTCACTGGGCCCCAAAGTACATGATACATTTTGTATGTCAACTGAATACACTTATACATATACTTGACAATAAACAGTCATTGACAATATATAACATTGTTGACATAAATTTACTTATAATCCCTTCATGTATACTTAATATTTACTTACATGATGTCATCTATTTTAGTGTGTCATATTGTTTTGTGAACTGCATTGAGTATATTCACGTTGTTATGCAACCATCACCACTACTCTCCTTCAGAACTTTCTCATTCTACAAAGCTGAAACTTTTTATCCATTCAATATTAACCTACCATTTTTCCCTCTCCCCAGAAGAACCACGATTCTGCTTTGACTCCATGAATCTGACTAACCTAGGTACTAATGGAACTCAGCCGCTGGCAACCACCATTCTACTTAGACTCTGAGTTAGACTCATAGAAGCAGAATTACATATTTGTCATGTTCTGACTGGCTTATTTCACTTATCATAAGGTATTCAGTTTATATCTACATTATAGAGTGTGACAGAGTTATTCATTTTAAGGATAAATAATCTTCCATTGTATGCCTATATCATATTACGGTTATCCATTTATTTGTCAATAAACATCTTGGTTTTCCCTGTTTTGACCATTGTGAATAATGTTGCTATAAGCATGGGTATACAAATATCTGCTCGAGTCTCTGCTTTTAACATTTTCAGGCATATACGTAGATGTGGAATTTCTGGATAATATGCTAATTTTGTGTTTAATTTTTTTTAGCAACTAGCATGCTGTTTTCCACAAAGACTGCATTATTTTACATTTTCACTAGCAATGCAGAGAGTTCCAATTTTTTCATATCCTGGTCAACACTCAATATGCTTTGAATTTTTCTTTTTAATAGCCATTCTAATAGGTACAAATTGATATTTCATTGTGGTTTTTACTTGCGTTTCCTCAAAGATTAGTAATGTTAACATGTGAAAAACACACTTTTTATGTGCTTACTAGCCCTCTCCACATCTTTATATTTCCTCAAAGATGAATTATTCAAGTACTTTGCCCATTTGTAAAAGGAATTATTTGTCTTGTTATTGTTGTTGCCCTGTAAGAGTTATTTATATATTCTTAATATTAATCCCTCATTAGATACATTATTTTAACTATTTTCTTCCATTCGACAGATTATCTTTTCACTCTTGTGAGTATCCTTTGATACACAACAGTTTTTAATCATGATGGTTCCTAATTTATGTTTTTTCATTTACTGATGGTGCTTTTGGAGTCATATCAAGGAAATCATTGCCAAATTGCACGTTATTACAATTTCCTATTGTCTTCTGTTTTAAGGGTTTATAGTATTAGTTCTAACATTTAGACTGTTGATCTATTTTGAGTTAATTTTTGTATGTTGTATCAATAAGGGCCATACCTCATTCACTAGCACGCAAATACCCAGATATCTCAATATGACACATTGAAATGACTGAACTTTCCTGAATGAATGGTTTAGGCATTCTTGAAAATCATTAGACCATGTATGTAAAAATTTATTTCTGGGATCCATTTTTTATTCTTTTGGAAAACTTCAGCTTTCTTATCAAGAAAGTACAACAAAGTCCTGGAGACTTTGGTCTTTCTGTCATAGTTTTTGTTGAACACATTTGAGAATTCAGTCTTTTTTTTACTTCTTCTAATAATATGAGGAAGACTATTGACAAAAGAAAATATTATACAATTATTAATCTGACAAATGCAAAGAAATATAAAGCAGCAGTTTCGCCTGTTATTGTTGTTTTAGACTGTTCAGGCTGTTGTAACAGAAATATCATAAACTGGGCAGCTTACAAGCAATAGAATGTATCTTTCATTAGTCTGGAGGAAGGGAATTCCAAAATAGAGGCACAGTCAGGTTTATTCTCTGGGCCTATTTCATGAATCATAACCATCTTCTTGTTCTAACCTTACATAGTGGAAAAAATGAAGGATCTCTCTTGGCTTTCTTTTATTAGAACACTAATCCTATTCAAGGGGGCTCTAAGAGCTCCACTTCCAAGTACCATCAAATTATGAATTAGGTTACAAGATAAAAATATTGAAAAATGCAAACATTTAGTCTATAAAAATATTGCAATTGACCATATAAATGAAATTTCAGACTACAGGTCTTTAGATGATGATATCCTAATTTTTTTTCAAGTCAAGAATGAGTGAGTCAATGGAATATTTCAAAAGAAAAAAGACAAAAGACAAAATGGATACATAGAATTCTCATCTGGTAATCATTTAATAGGAAAACATTCAGCATGCAATATTTTCATAAAAACCTGGGATTTCTTGCATTGTAAATAAGACTTAATAGTATTCAATCTTCTATGGAAGATGTACATGAACAACCATTGGATATTGTTCACAAATGGACAAATAGTGAAGTTAAATTTATGCAGAGTTGATTGAATGGAGTCAGTGTAGGAGTTCAAAAACTGAGTAATTATTTTTGATGGTTATTAAAATAAACTGAAAATATTTTAATTACTGTACAAAGAGGATAATATCAGCAAAACTGTGACCATCAATGTTGCCTTTGAAGATGTAAATGCACACACACACACACAAAAATCACAAAGTATAGTCACTCTAACCTACTAAAGATGTACTTCAAATATTCCTCACAATTACAGAAAAGATATGTTCTAGATACACGTTTGACAGCAGGAATTGTATTCAAAACACATAGAGCACTTTGTTACATATCCTTCAAAGACTAGAGTAAAATATTGAGTTTTCTGTGTTTAAATTTTTTTTTATTGCATTTTAGGTTTTGGGGTACATGTGCAGAACATGCAATACAGTTGCATAGGTACACACATGGCAGTGTGTTTTGTTTCCTTTCTCCCCTTCACCCACATTTGGCATTTCTCCCCAGGCAATCCCTCTCCACCTCCCCCTCCCACTGGCCCTCCCCTTTTCCCCCATATAGACCCCAGTGTTTGGTACTCCCCTCTCTGTGTCCGTGTGTTCTCATTTTTCATAACCCGCCTATGAGTGAGAATATGTGGTGTTTCATTTTCTGTTCTTGTGTCAGTTTGCTGAGAATGATGTTCTCCAGATTCATCCATGTCCCTACAAACGACACGAACTCATTATTTCTGATTGCTGCATAATATTCTATGGTGTATATGTGCCACATTTTCCCAATCCAGTCTATCATCGATGGGCATTTGGGTTGATTCCAGGTCTTTGCTATTGTAAACAGTGCTGCAATGAACATTCGTGTGCATGTGTCCTTGTAGTAGAACGATTTATAGTCCTTTGGATATATACCCAGTAATGGGATTGCTGGGTCAAATGGAATTTCTATTTCTAAGGCCTTGAGGAATCGCCACACTGTCTTCCACAATGGTTGGACTAATTTACACTCCCACCAACAGTGTAAAAGTGTTCCTTTTTCTCCATATCCTCTCCAGCATCTGTTGTCTCCAGATTTTTTAATGATCGCCATTCTAACTGGCGTGAGATGGTATCTCAATGTGGTTTTGATTTGCATCTCTCTGATGACCAGTGGCGATGAGCATTTTTTCATATGATTGTTGGCCTCATATATGTCTTCTTTCATAAAGTGTCTGTTCATATCCTTTGCCCACTTTTGAATGGGCTTGTTTGTTTTTTTCCTGTAAATCTGTTTGAGTTCTTTGTAAATTCTGGATATCAGCCCTTTGTCAGATGGGTAAACTGCAAAAATTTGTTCCCATTCTGTTGGTTGCCGATTCATACTAGAGACAGTTTCTTTTGCTGTGCAGAAGCTGTGGAGTTTAATTAGGTCCCATTTGTCTATTTTGGCTTTTGTTGCCAATGCTTTTGGTGTTTTGTTCATGAAGTCCTTGCCTACTCCTATGTCCTGGATGGTTTTGCCTAGATTTCCTTCTAGGGTTTTTATGGTGCCGGGTCTTATGTTTAAGTCTTTAATCCATCTGGAGTTAATTTTAGTGTAAGGTGTCAGGAAGGGGTCCCGTTTCTGCTTTCTACACATGGCTAGCCAGTTTTCCCAGCACCATTTGTTGAACAGGGAATCCTTTCCCCATTGCTTGTTTTTGTCAGGTTTATCAAAGATTGTATGGTTGTAGCTATGTTGTGTTGCCTCTGATGCCTCTGTTCTGTTCCATTGATCTATATCTCTGTTTTGGTACCAGTACCATGCTGTTTTGATTACTGTAGCCTTGTAGTATAGTTTGAAATCCTGTAGTGTGATGCCCCCCGCTGTGTTCTTTTTGCTTAGAATTGACTTGGCTATGCGGGCTCTCTTTTGGTTCCATATGAAGTTCATGGTGGTTTTTTCCAGTTCTGTGAAGAAAGTCAATGGTAGCTTGATGGGTATAGCATTGATTCTGTAAATTACTTTGGGCAGTATAGCCATTTTCACGATATTAATTCTTCTGACCCATGAACATGGAATGTTTCTCCATCTGTTTGTGTCCTCTCTGATTTCGTTGAGCAGTGGTTTGTAGTTTTCCCTGAAGAGGTCCCTTACGTTCCTTGTGAGTTGTATTCCAAGGTATTTTATTCTTTTTGTAGCAATTGTGAATGGCAGTTCGTTCTTGTTTTGGCTCTGTTTAAGTCTGTTATTGGTGTAGAGGAAGGCTTGTGATTTTTGCACATTGATTTTATATCCTGAGACTTTGCTGAAGTTGCTTATCAGTTTCAGGAGTTTTTGGGTTGAGGCGATGGGGTCTTGTAGGTATACTATCATGTCGTCTGCAAGTAGAAACAATTTGGCTTCCACCTTTCCTATTTGAATACCCTTTATTTCTTTTTCTTGCCTGATTGCTCTGGCTAGAACTTCCAGTACTATATTGAATAGGAGTGGTGAAAGAGGGCATCCTTGTCTAGTGCCGGATTTCAAAGGGAATGCTTCTAGTTTTTGCCCATTCAGTATGATATTGGCTGTTGTCATAAATAGCTTTTATTACTTTGAGATACGTTCCATCGATACCAAGTTTATTGAGGGTTTTTAGCATAAAGGGCTGTTGAATTTTGTCAAATGCCTTCTCTGCATCAATTGAGATAATCATGTGGTTTTTGTTTTTTATTCTGTTTATGTGGTGAATTACATTTATAGACTTGCGTATTTGAACCAGCCTTGCATCCCCGGGATGAATCCTACTTGATCATGATGAATACGTTTTTTGATTTGCTGTTGCAGTCGGCTTGCCAATATTTTATTGAAGATTTTTGCATCTATGTTCATCATGGATATTGGCCTGAAGTTTTCTTTTCTTGTTGGGTCTCTGCCGGGTTTTGGTATCAGGATGATACTAGTCTCGTAGAATGATTTGGGTAGGATTCCTTCTTTTTGGATTATTTGGAATAGTTTCAGGAGGAATGGTACCAGCTCCTCTTTGTGTGTCTGGTAGAATTCGGCTGTGAACCCGTCTGGACCTGGGCTTTTTTTGTGTGGTAGGCTCTTAATTGCTGCCTCGATTTCTGCCCTTGTTATTGGTCTATTCATAGTTTCAGCTTCCTCCTGGTTTAGGCTTGGGAGGACACAGGAGTCCAGGAATTTATCCATTTCTTTCAGGTTTACTAGTTTATGCGCATAGAGTTGTTTGTGATATTCTCTGATGATTGTTTGAATTTCTGTGGAATCTGTGGTGATTTCCCCTTTATCATTTTTTATTGCATCTATTTGGTTGTTCTCTCTTTAATTTTTAATTAATCTGGCTAGTGGTCTGTCTATTTTGTTGATCTTTTCAAAAAACCAGCTCTTGGATTTATTGATTTTTTGGAGGGTTTTTCGTGTCTCAATCTCCTTCAGTTCAGCTCTGATCTTAGTTATTTCTTGTCTTCTGCTGGGTTTTGAGTTTTTTTGATCTTGTTCCTCTAGCTCTTTCAATTTTGATGATAGGGTGTCAATTTTGGATCTTTCCATCCTTCTCATATGGGCACTTATTGCTATATGCTTTCCTCTAGAGACTGCTTTAAATGTGTCCCAGAGATTCTGGCATGTTGTGTCTTTGTTCTCATTGGTTTCAAAGAACTTCTTTATTTCTGCCTTCATTTCATTGTTTATCCAGTCAACATTCAGGAGCCAGTTGTTCAGTTTCCATGAAGCTGTGCAGTTCTGGGTTGGTTTCTGAATTCTGAGTTCTAACTTGATTGCACTATGGTCTGAGAGGCTGTTTGTTATGATTTCAGTTGTTTTGCATTTGCTGAGCAGTGCTTTACTTCCAATTATGTGGTCAATTTTAGAGTAGGTATGATGTGGTGCTGAGAAGAATGTATATTCTGTGAATTTGGGGTGGAGAGTTCTGTAAATGTCTATCAGGTTTGCTTGCTCCAGGTCTGAGTTCAAGCCCTGGATATCCTTGTTGATTTTCTGTCCCGTTGATCTGTCTAATATTGACAGTGGAGTGTTAAAGTCTCCCATTATTATTGTGTGGGAGTCTAAGTCTCTTTGTAAGTTGTTTAGAACTTGCCCTATGTATCTGGGTGCTCCTGCATTGGGTCCATATATGTTTAGGATCGTTAGCCCTTCTTGTTGTATCGATCCTTTTACCATTATGTAATGTCCTTCTTTGTCTCTTTTGATCTTTGTTGCTTTAAAGTCTATTTTATCAGAGATGAGGATTGCAACTCCTGCTTTCTTTTGCTCTCCATTTGCTTGGTAAATCTTCCTCCATCTCTTTATTTTGAGGCTTTGTGTATCCTTGTATGTGAGATGGGTTTCCTGGATACAGCACACTGATGGGTTTTGGCTTTTTATCTAATTTGCCAGTCTGTGTCTTTTGATCGGTACATTTAGTCCATTTACATTTAGGATTAATATTGTTATGTGTGAATTTGATACTGCCATTTTGATGCTAGCTGGCTGTATTGCCTGTTAGTTGTTGTAGATTCTTTATTATGTTGATGCTCTTTAGCATTTAGTGTGATTTTGGAATGGCTGGTACTGGTTGTTCCTTTCTATGTGTAGTTCCTCTTTCAGGAGCTCTTGTAAAGCAGGGCTGGTGGTGACAAAATCTCTGAGTACTTGCTTGTTCGCAAAGGATTTTATTTTTCCTTCCATTCTGAAGCTCAGTTTGGCTGGATATGAAATTCTGGGTTGAAAGTTCTTTTCTTTAAGGGTGTTGAATATTGGCCCCCACTCTCTTCTGGCTTGTAGAGTTTCTGCCAAGAGATCTGCTGTGAGTCTGATGGGCTTCCCTTTGTGGGTGACCCGACCTTTATCTCTGGCTGCCCTTAGTATTTTCTCCTTTATTTCAACCTTGTTGAATCTGACGATTATGTGCCTTGGGGTTGCTCTTCTTGCAGAATATCTTTGTGGTGTTCTCTGTATTTCCTGCAATAGAGTGTTGGCCTGTCTTGCTAGGTGGGGGAAATTTTCCTGGATAATGTCCTGAAGAGTATTTTCCAGCTTGGATTTATTCTCTTCATCACATTCTGGTACGCCTATCAAACGTAGGTTAGGTCTCTTCACAAAGTCCCACATTTCTTGGAGACTTTGTTCATTCCTTTTTGCGCTTTTTTCTCTGATCTTGGTTTCTCGTTTTATTTCATTGAGTTGATCCTCGACTTCTGATATTCTTTCTTCTGCTTGGTCAATTCGGCTATTGAAACTTGTGCATGTTTCTCGAAGTTCTTGTATTGTGTTTTTTAGCTCCTTTAATTCATTCATATTCCTCTCTAAGTTATCCATTCTTGTTATCATTTCCTCGAATCTTTTTCCAAGGTTCTTAGTTTCTTTGCATTGATTTAAAACATGTTCTTTTAGCTCACAAAAGTTTCTCATTATCCACCTTCTGAAGTCTAATTCCGTCATTTCTTCACAGTCATTTTCCATCCAGCTTTGTTCCCATGCTGGTGAGGAGTTTTGCTCCTTTCTAGGTGGCGAGGTGTTCTGGTTTCGGGTGTTTTCCTCCTTTTTGCACTGGTTTCTTCCCATCTTTGTGGATTTATCCATCTGTCATCTGTGTAGTTGCTGACTTTTCGATTGGGTCTCTGAATGGACACCCAGATTGTTGATGATGGAGTATTTCTGTTCCTTGGTTTTCCTTCTACCAGTCTAGCCCCTTCGCTGTATGACTGCTGAGGTCCACTCCAGGCTATGCTTGTCTGGGGTGCACCTCTAGTGGCTGCGGAACAGCAAGGGATGCTACCAGTTTTTTTTTCTGCTATCTTTGTCCCAGGATGATGTCTGCCAAATGTCAGTCTTATGGGTATAGAGGGGTCAGGGAGTTGCTTGAGGAGACAGTCTGTACTTTGTAGGTGCTCAAGTGCTGAGCTGTGAGCTCTGTTGTTCATGCAGGGCTGCTAGGCTGTTATGTTTAGTTCTGCTGCAACCTAACTCATAAGAAAACCCCTTTTTTTCTCAGATGTTCTGTTTGGGGGCGGTTTGGGCTTTCCTTGTGAGTGACCACCTCACTGTCCTGCCCAACTAGGAGGCAGTCTAGTCCCTTTTTGCCTGCCGAGGCTCCGCCCTGCTGCTGAGGTTTGCCCTTTTGCTGCAGGCTCTGCCCCTGTGCTGTGGTCTCCGCCCTGTTGCCAGGGGCTACACCCTGCAGCGGAGTCTCTCTGTTGTACCGGGTTGCCTCTGCAATGGCAGGCTGTGTCAGCAATGGGCGTGTACCTCAGTAGGGGCTGATTGCCTCAGTAATGGCTGAGGCCCCTCCCCCACGGAGCTGTGCTTTAAGCAAACCTTTTCACCCGGAGAGTTTGGAATCGCCGTTTTGTTTGTCGCACTGCGCTCCCCCAAACACTGAGTCCCTAGGATTCCCTGGGCTGGGTCACGGTTCAAGACCCGTTCAGTCTCAAGTTCAGCCCTCTCGGGTCTCAGTTTGCCAGTTCAACAGGGTACCTGGCGTCCCGCGTCTCTTTTATACTTGGGAATTTCCCCGTTCAGTGGGCAACTAAGATCCGTCTGGAAATGCTTCCTTGACTCACCCTCTCTGCGCATCCAGCGAGAGCTTCAATCCTGGGTTGTTCTCACAGCACCATCTTGAGTCCTCCGTGTTTAAATTTTTTATTGAAATTTTTCATAAAACTGATTTTCACTATTTTTATTTCTACTTTTATAAATTTCCTGTAATATGTTTTTTAAATAAAAAAAGAGTTTTGGGCCTACAAGTTATAGGTAACTACAAGTTTGTGTCTAAGTTCAGACAAAATAGAATTCAAAGCAAAGATAAACATTACAGAAATTATTGAAGCAACAATGCACCAGAAATAAATCTAAACTACACATACAGTAATAAAGAAAAAATCAAAATAAAATGAAATACAAACTAACATAATAAAATAAAAAATATATAATTATGATTAGAATTTTTAAAAACTCCTTGGCAATTGATAGAAGTAAAAAAATATCAGTTAGTTCCTTAAAAAGCATAAGCTACTTTAACTCATCTAATAAGAAAGAGATAATATTATTGTTGGTGTATTTATTTTTAAAATATTTATTTAAGAAAATCTTTATTTTAAAAACTCCTCTGGAATGAATCTCCAGACCCATATGAATTCACTGGACATTATTGCCAATTTTTTTAAATGCTAATTTTAAGCAATCACTTCTAGAATACAGAAAAGGAGTAAACACTTCCCAATTCATTTTATGATTTCAGTTTTAGTTGATAACAAAACAACATAAAAACAAGTACAAGGAAGAGAGAGAGAGAGAGAGAGAAACAGGCAATGACTCTCATCAACCTAGACACAAAAATCCTTAAAAGAATACTAACAAATCAGATTTAATAAAGTGCAAAAATTAATAAATCATGATGAAGGAAAATTTATTCTGTATTTTCAAAATTGGTTCAAAATTAAAAATCAATGTAATTAATCATATCAGTGGTCTACAAGGTTCGTACATTTCTATCAATACTAAAAAGAATTTGCAAGATTAATATTGTTAATGATAAAACATCTCAATGAATACATATTAAAGGAAGTTCCTCAAACAAATAATATCTACGAAAGCCCTACAGCCACTATCATACTTAATGGTGAAGTAAATTCTTTTCTGCTAAAATAATTATTAAGGTGAGTTGTTTACTCAACAACTCTTATTCAGCATAGGCCTGGAAAGTCTAGGAAGTGCAATAAAATAATAAAAGTAATACTTATTGGAAAGGAAGAAAGAAAACGGTTATCTTCAAAGTTATCTGAAGATGACATAATCGCCTATGTAGAAATCCCAAGAACTTGCAAAAAAAACCAAAAAATCTCAGAACTAAAACCGAATTCAATTATATGGGGAAATATAAAATTGATGTGCAGAAATCAATGATTTATTTGTATATCAACAAGGAACAAGGGGAAATCAAAACACAAAAAAACACAGATCACCTAAAATTGCTCAAATAATAATAAAATAAAAAGAAAAATAAATACATGATATATGGTAAAAATTACAATAGTCTGATTAAAGAAATCAAAGCAGATTTCTTTCAAATGGAGAGATATACTGTGTTCATAAATTGAAAGATCCAATAACAATGAAGATGTAAATTTTTCCTAACTTGATTTGTAGAAATCACAGCAAGATTTTTAAATAAACATAGATGAACTTATGCTATTATATATGCATAAAGAGAAAGAAGAGTTCTGAGAATAGCTGCAGCAATATTGAAAAAAAAAGAATAAAGTGGCAGGAATCCTTTTTTTCAGACGTAAAAGAATGTGGTACTGGTGTATGGAATAAGACAAATCAATGGAACAGAACAGAGACCTAGTAAAATACCAACAAAAATGTGTTCAATTAATTTTTGACAAAGGTGCAAAAACACCTTAATATATGAGAGACAGCTTTTCTAAAAAATTATGCTAGAATATTTGTAGCTTCAAGTCTTGGATTTCAGGCCTTGATCCATCTTGAGTTGATTTTTGTATAAGGTGAGAGATGAGGACCCAGTTTCATTCTCCTACATGTGGCTTGCCAGTTATCCCAGCACCACTTGTTCAATGGGGTAACCTTTCCCCACTTTATGTTTTTGTTTGCTTTGTTGAAGATCAGTTGGCTCTAAGTATTTGGGTTTATTTCTGGGTCCTCTATTCTGTTCCATTGGTCTATTTTTATACCATTCCCATGCTGTTTCAGTGACTATGGCCTTATAGCATAGTTTAAAACCAGGTAATGTGATGCCTCCAGATTTGTTCTTTTTGCTTAGTCTTGCTTTGACTATGTAGGCTCTCTTTTGGTTCCATATGAATTTTAGGATTGTTTTTTTCTAGTTCTGTGAAGAATGATGTTGGTATTTTGATGAAATTGCATTGAATTTGTAGATTGCTTTTGGCAGTATAGTCATTTTGACAATATTAATTCTACCCATTTGTTTCCATTCATTTGTGTCTTCTGTGACTTATTTCAGCAATGTTTTGTAGTTTTCCTTGCAGAGGCCTTTCACCTCTTGTGTTGGGTAAATTTCTAAGTATTTTATTGTATATTTTGCAGCTATTGTAAAAGGATCTGAGTTCTTGATTTTATTCTCATCTTGGTTGCTGTTGGTGTACAGGGGAGCTACTGGTTTGTGTAACTCAAATGAAAAAGGTACTTGTACACACATGTTTATAGCAGTACCATTTGGACTTGCAAAAATGTGGAACCAATGCAAATGCCCATCAATCAATGAGTGGATAAAGAAACTGTGATATGTGCTACCTGACTTCAAACTATACTATAAGGCTACAGTAATTAAAACAGCATTATACTGGTACTAAAAACAGAGATATAGACCAGTGGAACAGAACAGTCTTCAGAAATAAAACCACACATCTACAACCATCTGATTTTGACAAACCTGATAAAAACAAGCAATGGGGAAAGAATTCCCTGCTTAAAAGTGGTGTTGGGAAAACTGGCTAGCCATGTTCAGGAAGCAGAAACTGGACCCCTTTCCTGATACTTTATACTAAAATTAACTCCAGATGGATTGATGATTTAAATATAAGACCTAACACCATAAACATCCTAGAAGAAAACCTAAGCAAAGCCATCAGGATCTAGGCATAGGCAAGGACTTCATGACTAAAACACCAAAAGCAATGGTAACAAAAGCCCAAACAGACAAATATGATCTAATTAAACTAAAGAGCTCCTGTATAGCAAAAGAAACTATCATTAGAGTGAACCGACAACCAACAGAATGGGGAAAAATTTTTGCAATCTACCCATCTGACAAAGGGCTAATATCCAGAATCTTCAAAGAAATTAAACAAATTTACAAGAAAAAAAAGCAAACAACCTCATCAAAAAGTGGGAGAAGAATATGAACAGACACTTCTCGAGAGAAGATATTTATGCAGTCAACAAACATAGGAAGAAAAGCTTATCACCACTGGTCATTAGAGAAATGCAAATCAAAACCACATTGAGATGCCATCTCACACCAGTTAGAATGGCAATCATTAAAAAATCTGGAGACAACAGATGCTGGAGAGGATGTGGAGAAGTAAGAATGCTTTTACACTGTTGATGGGAGTGTAAATTAGTTCAACCATTGTGGAAGACAGTGTGGCATTTCCTCAAAGATCTAGAAATTGAAATACCATTTGACTCAGCAATCCACTGGATATATACCCAAAAGATTATAAATAATTTTACTGTAAAGACACATGTACATGTATGTTCATTGCAGCACTGTTCACAATAGCAAAGACTAGGAACCAACTCAAATGCCCATAAATGATAGATTGAATAAAGAAAATGTGTCATGTATACACCATGGAATACTATGCAGCCTTAAAAAAGGATGAGTTTATGTCCTTTGCAGGGATATAAAGAAAGCTGGAAACCATCATTATCAGCAAACTAACCCAAGAACAGAAAACCAAACACCACATGTTCTCACTTGTAAGTGAGTGCTGAACAATGAGAACACATGGACACAGGAAGGAGAACAACAGACCTGGAGGTCCGTTGTTGGGAGAGGCTAGGGGAGGGATAGCAGGGGGTGGGAGCATAGGGGAGGGATAGCATTAGGAGAAATACCTAATGTAGATGACAGAGTGATGGATGCAGGAAACCTCCATGGCATGTGTATACCTATGTAACAAACCTGCATGTTCTGCATATGTACCCCGGATTTTAAAGCATAATTTAAAAATAAATAAACCGTGATACATATATATGATGAAATAGACATTAAATGGAATGAATTAATGGCATTCACAGCAACCTAGTTGGGATTGCAGACTATTATTCTAAGTGAAGTAACTCAGCAATGGAATACCAAACATTGTATCTGATCACTTATAAGTGGGAGCTAAGCTATGAGGATGCAAAGGCATAAGAAAGATGCAATGGACTTTGGGGACTCAGGGAGAAAGAATGGGAAGGGGGTGAGTAATAAAAGACTACAAATTGGGTTCAGTGTATACTGCTTGAGTGATGGGTGTACCAAAATCTCACAAATCACCACTGAAGAACTTACTCATGTAACCAAATACCACCTGTTCCCCCCAAAAACCTATGGAAATAAAAAATTAAAAAAATTATGCTAGAGTAATTGAACACCCATTTATCAAAAATTTAACCTGACATATTATCAGGTTAAAATTTGACATTTTATCTCTCATTCCATATAAAATTAGTTTAGAATGTATTATGGGCTTAAATGGAAGCCATAAGGCTATACATTTTAGAACTATTATTGCAGAAAATATTCAGGTCCTAATACTCATAAAGAGTTCATATACTTGATACCTTAAGCACAATCCAGTAACTAGAAAAGTAGACTTTCTCAAGTAAAAGCCATATAAAAAGAAATTTGTGGTCGGGCGCGGTGACTCATGCCTATAATCCCAGCACTTTGGGAGGCCGAGGCGGGTGGATCACAAGGTCAGGAGATCGAGACCATCCTGGTCAACAAGGTGAAATGCTGAGGCAGGAGAATTGCTTGAACCCAGAAGGCGGAGGTTGCGGTGAGCCGAAATCGTGCCATTGCACTCCAGTCTGGGTAACAACAGCGAAACTCCATCTCAAAAAAAAAAAAAAAAAGAAATTTGTTCTGAGATAAAACAAATTGTAGACTTGGAGAAAATATGTGCAAATCACACATTCAACAAAATACATGCATCTGTAAAACATAAAGTCTTTCATAAACACGATAATTTTTCTTTTTTCCTTTTCAATTTCTGTCATCAATGTTTTATAATTTTTATTGTAGAGATATATCACCTAGTTTATTCCTAGGTAGTTCATCTTAGTTATAGCTATCATAAATGGAATTGCTTTCTTGGTTTGTTTTTCAGATTGTTAGCTGTTGGCATATAGAAATGCTACTGATTTCTGTGTGTTTATTTTGTATTCTGCACCTTTACTGAATTTATCAGTTTTATAATGTTAAAATACCTGTCCCATGCAAAACAATCTACAGACTCAAGGCAATTATTCACAAAAATCAAAAACACAATCCTAAAATGTATATGCAGACAAAAAACCCAGACTAGTCAAAGTCACCCTAAGCAAAAAGAACAAAACTGGAGGAATCATGTTACCTGAGTTGATACTACACAAAGCTATAGTAACCAAAATAGCATGATGCTGGCATAAAACAGATACACAGATAAATAAAACAGCATAAAGAACCCACAAGTTAATCCACATATTTAAAGTCCATTTATTCTCAATAAAGGTGTCAAGAACGTACATTGGGGAAAGAACAGTCTCTTCAATAAATAGTGCTGTAAACTAGATAGCCATATAAAGAAGAATGAAACTAGATCCCAATCTCTTGCCATATGCAAAAATCAAATGAAAATGAATTAAAGACTTAAATCTAAAACCCTAAACTATAAAACAACTAAAACAAAACATTGGGTAACCTCTCCAGGACATTAATTTGGGCACACGTTTCTTGATTAAAACCTCAGAAACTCAGGCAATCACAGCAAAAATTGACAAATAGGATCACATCAAGCTAAGAAGCTTCTAAATAGAAAAGGAAACAATCAACCAAGTGAAGGGACAACCTACTGAACAGAAGAAAGTATTTGTAAACTATTCATCTGACAAGGGATTAATAACCAGAATATAAGAGGAGCTCAAACAACTCAATAAAAATTTTAATTTGAAAATGAGCAAAAGATCTGAGTAAACATTTCTCAAAAGAATGCATGCAAATGGCAAACAGGTATATTAAAAGAGGCTCAATATCACTGATCATCAGGTAAATACAAATAAAAACTACAATAAAATATCATCTTATACCAGCTACTCGGGAGGCAGAGGCAGGAGAACTGCTTGAACCAGGACCCGGGAGGCAGAGGTTGCAGTGAGCAAAGATTGCACCACTGCACTCCAGCCTGGGCTACAGAGCAAGACTCTGCCTCAAAAAAAGAAAAAAAAAGTAATTGCCACTTCAGCATATTGACATATGAATCAATTCCTCAAGCATTTATTCAAGTACACAACTCTAATAGTAAAAACAAATATATTTGTTCATGACTTTTCATCAAATCAATTTAAAAATGTTCAGTGCCTCAGACTATTCATATGCTGTAGGCATGAAAAAATTAATGATTTTTTTCTCTCAATATTACAAAAACACTTAAATTTAAAGATTCAATTTGATTGTGGATTGGGATATCACAATAGGTGACATCCTTGGAATACACAAACTACATGATAACACTACAACCATTTCTATCATTTATTCCTATATAGAAAACTCTGTTGTAAAATAGAAATATTCTGAGAACCCTGCTTGAAGTGAAGGGGAGGCCTTTTAAAATGCTCACTTATAGGTTAGAATTATAACTATACAGAAAATTTTGGTTGGCAGAATGATTTAGAGCTGTCTGGCTCTATATCCAAGTTAGTAGCCACTAGCCACAGTGGTCATTTCAATTTAAATTAAATAAGGTAAAATACCGTTGAAATTTCAGTTCCTTCGTTGCACTTTCCACATGCTAGGTGCTCGATAGTCACACAGGATGGCAAAGATGTAGACCATTTCTATGAGAGCAGAAAGCTGTATCTAGAGACTAACCTGATGAAAGCCAGTATCCATCATCGATACTTCCTCCTGGTGATGATATTGCTTGCTCACAATTTGGAGGAGCATAACCAGGATCACAGTGACAATTGAAATGTTCATTGCAAACCTAAAACCAAAACAAAAAAACAAGACAAATTATACAACTAAATTAACTGCCTTATATATGATTGTTAGTCAATATAAAATTTTAAAATATTACCATTTAATATAAGGAGCTTTAAATTTAATATGAAAAAAATTAGAAATAAAAGGTAGTATAATAAATGTCCATGCAATATATTTTCAAAAATCATAGAGGTATCTTCTTGTCTCTTACATTTCCAAATAAAAGGAATAATTCTTAATAAAATTTAAATGCTTTTTATTAGAAGGGCATGCAGGTTATGATGTTACAAACTATAGAATTGTGGGAGTAAAAATTTGTTATGAATTGTGCTGGATTTAAGAAAAATAATTGTGATGAAAGCCAAATTTTATTTAAAAATACGGGGGAAAGCCAAAATTTCAAGATGCGTGCTCAATCAGATACAACATCAACATTTATATAGAAAGAAGAAAGAATGTATAAATGCGATCTGGCAGATGATTAGAAAAAGGGCCAGTAGGCTGGGAGCGGTGGCTCACGCCTGTATTCCCAGCACTTTGGGAGGCTGAGGTAGGCGGATCACGAGATCAAGAAATTGAGACCAGACTGGCCAATACAGTGAAACCCTGTCTCTACTAAAATGCAAAAATTAGCCGCATGTGGTGACGCGTGCCTGTAGTTCCTGCTACTCGGGAGGCTGAGGCAGGAGAATTGCTTGAACCCGGGAGGCGGAGGTTGCAGTGAGCTGATATCCCGTCACTGCACTCCAGCCTGGCACCTGATGATAGAGCAAGACTCTAAAAGAAAGAAAGGAAAAGGGCCAGTAGAGAATTTAGAAATCAATACATACAAAATTAGTTAGGAAAGTAAATTAAAACTAAGCAACAAAAAAAGAAACTGTAAATAATAGATATGTAAGTAATTTTGGAGAAAAATTGATGTAAGCCACACACGTCAGTTTTTTTCCCTAAATTACTATAAAAAATATGAACCATCAATATGGCAGAAGACACTGACCATAAAGAGACAAATGCATGCTTAGAATGACATAAAGTTTACAAAAGCCAGTAAAGAAGTTTACTATACATGAACAAACAGAAATGCAAGTGGTAGAAATGACCATACTTAGGAACTGTATTATTAAAAATCAAATAAATGCAAATTAACAATAGACTTAGCATGTTAAAAGAGACTAAAAAGATTAATACAACTAAGCTGGACAGAATATGAGGAAATGCACATTTTCATATATGATAGGTGGGAGAAAAAAACTGGTATAATGTTTCTTGAAGACAGTATGTTACTTAGGAAAATTCAATTGTTTATATATTCGGCCCAAACAAATTTTATTTGCTAGTCATTTAAGAAAGCAGGTAAATGTGCAAAGGTAAATTTATAATAATATCTATTGTATTACTATTTATAATTAAGCTAAAATTTGACATCAATTGAAATGCTGTCAATGAATGGCATTTCAAATATTGTATGGATGATCCACGTAGTGAAATAAGTTGAAGCTGCTGAGGAATGAAACAGATCTTAATGGACTGAAAACTCCGATTCTATAAATCAATGTGCATAATAGTATGTGAATGTTCATAAATATTAAGTACACATACAATTATAAATATTATGTATATGCATAAAAGTATAAGCATAATCCTTAATAAATCCATTTCCAAAATTGTGTAATCTTAATCTAACGTTATAATAACGGATTCTGTTTCATAGTGCATTTTTTACAAAGTGTATACTTATTTGCTCAAGAGGCCAATAACAATCTGATCATACACATAAATTATATATATATTATACATATAGTGAATCTACAATTTTCAAAAAGAAATTTTCACATCTAATACTTGTGAACTTTATTATTATCATAGAAAATGTTATTCCATAGATTAATTATACTAAGAAATAGCGTAACTTGTTACATACCCCATTTCCTCCGCAAGTTTTGTTACACTTTTCTATATTTATGTCACCAAGAAATTTGCATTGTTTTGATTGACATGCCTAAAATGTTAGAAAGCAAACAACTAAATGTAAAGTCAAGAGATAGGAATCATGTTTGTACAAATATCATATGCACAGGAGATATACAGAACAGGTAAATCTGAATTTTGTAACATTTTATTTTAATAAAAAACATATGAACAATTTCTAAATGGTATGTTATTACTTAATAAAAAATATTGCAAATGAGATATTTTATCTTCAGAAAGCAGAAATATACATTTTTATTACAAGCTGGTATAAGAAAAATGTAGCCAGCTTGTACTAGCAAGTTTTAATTTATAGGGCCTCTTTTAATATTTTTTATGCATCATTCTATTATTTATTCATATAGACTTTTAGAAGAAGATATTTTTATGCTCATTTTGTATTTGAGAAGTAGATTGGCTATGTCAAATGGTGTGTCTATATTTAGTGCTTTGAGAAATCTCCATAGTGTTTCCCAAATAGGTTGTACCAATTTACATTCCCAACATCAGTGTATAAACGTTTCTTTTTCTCCACATTCTTGACAGCTATTGTTTTTTAACTTTTTAATAATAGCCACTCTGACTAGTGTAAGAAGGTATCTCATTATGGTTTTAATCTGATAGTTGGTGATCTTGGGCATTTTTTCCTATGTTTTTTTCACTGTATGTCTTCTTTTGAGAAGTGTCTGTTCAGGTCCTTTGCCCACGTTAATGGGGTTACTTGGTTATTTTGTTGTTGTTGTGTTTTTGAGTTCTTTGCAGATTCTGGATATTAGTTCTTTGTTGGTTTTATAATTTGCAAATATTTTTCCATTCTGTAGATTATCTGTTTACTCTGTTGTTTCCTTTGCTGTGCAGAAGCCTTTTAGTTTAATTAAGTCCCATTTGTCTATTTTTGTTTTCATTGTGTTTTCTTTTGAGGATTTGGTCATTTATTTTTGCCTAGGCCAATGTCCAAGACTTTTTGGTAGGTTTTCTTCCAAGGTGTTTATAGTTTCAGATATTGCATTTAGGTCTTTAATCCACCTTGAGGTCATTTTTGTCCATGCTGCAAGGTATGGATCCAGTGTCATTCTTCAGCATGTTATCCAGTTTTCCCAGCACCTTTTTGAAGACATTCCTTTCCCCAATGTACGTTCTTGCTGGCTTTGTTGAAGATCTGTTTGCTGTAAATATGTGGATTTCTGGGTTCTCTTTTCTGTTCCATTGATCTATGTGTATGTTTTTATAATCATATCTTGCTGTTTTGGTTACCATAGGGTCATAGTGTAATTTAAAGCTAGGTAATGTGATGCCTCCATCATTGTTCCTTTTGGTTAGGATTACTTCGACTATTCAAGCGGTTTTTGTGTCATATAAATTTAGCCAGGAGTGTGGATAAAAAAGGCTGTCACACTGGCCCTTTGCCCTGGCTGGCAGAGGGCAGCTGTGGGCTCACTAAGCTGTTAACACTTAAACCATCTACAGATGGCAGAGCTAAAAAAAGCACTGAAACATGCCTTCTGGAGCTTCAGGGGTTATAGGCACCTCCTTAGACCTGGCTTTGGGGCCCACAGGGAGTTTGTTCCTGCCAGCACCCAAAAGCACTTGCCCCGGCTTCTTCACCCTCTCACCTGCTCTCTCCCTCCTGCGAGGGGCGGAATGCAGCAGGTCCCAGTGAGTGGAGTTCACTCCTGCAATCACCAAAGTGGTTGGCTGGTTTCTGAGCTCATGTACTCCAGTTCCCACCTCCTTTGTTCCTGTGCTCCCTCCAGGGAGGACTTCAGAGCAATAGGCTGAATAAACAAGGCACCCCTGTCGTGAGTCCCACAAAGGGTTTGGGGAAATATCCTGCTTCAGTATTATTTCACTTTTATCTTTTTGAAGAACGAACTTTTTGTCCTGTTTATCCATTGGCTTTATTTTCTTTGTTTAATCTCTGTTTAGTAATGACGGACCTCAATTCTCACTCTATGAGTTCTCATGAGATCTGGTTATTATTATTATTTTTTAAAGGAGCCTAGAACTTCCCTCCTCTCTCTCTTGCTTCTTCTCTCACTATGTGATCTCTGCACATGCCAGTTCCCCTTCTCCTTCTACCAAGAGTGGAAGCAGCCTGAACCCCTCACTGGAAGCAGATGCTGGCACCATGCTTCTTGTTCAGTCTGCAGAACTGTGAGCCAAATAAAGTGATTTCCTTTATAAGTTACCCAGCCTTAGTATTATTTCATAGCAACACAACAACTAAGACACATTAGATATCACAAGCTAAGGGGCTTCGTCTTTCAAGACTGGCCCCATATCAGGTGCAAGTAAGCCATACTTCTGACAGGCCAGATATAAGTTACAGGTTTTTATGACTCCCTCCACAGGGTAGCAATGTTAACATGGCTCACAGAACTCAGGAAAATACTTTGCTTATATTCAATAGTTTATTATATAGGATACAACTCAAGAACAGCTACATGGATGATATATTTAGGGCAGGGAATTGGAGAAAGGGAGAAGAATTTCCATGCTTTCTCCAGCTGCACCACCCTGTCAGCAACTGATATGTCTTTTAGCCCAGAAGATCACTGAATCTCTTTGTTCAAGGGTTTTAACAGAGATCAATTTCCAGCCCTGCTTCTCTTCTTCCAAAAGTCCAGTGAGTCAGGCTGAAAGTTCCAACCCTCTAATCACTTGGTCATCCTGATAACCAGCCCTGTTCTAAGGCCAGCTAGGGGTCCTACCCTAAATCACCTGATAGAAATAAGCACAATTTCAGGTGTGACTGAACTTGAGAATGTGTTCTCGTTCTCAAGAACAAAAAACACTTCCATCGCTTAGGAAATTCCAAGGGTTTTTTTAGAAGCTGTGTGCCAAGAATCAGAGACAAAGACCGAATATATTCTGTATTATGCTATATATATTACAAAAATTAAAATTGAGCCTGGTGTAGTTGCTCATGTCTGTAATCCTAGCACTTTAGGGGGCTGAGATGGGTGGATTACAAGGTTAGGAGTTCGAGACCAGCCCAACCAGCATGGCGAAACCCTGTCTATACTAAAAATACCACAATTAGCTGGGCATGGTGGCACATGTCTGTAATACCAGCTGCTTAGGAGGCTGAGGCAGGAGAATCACTTGAACCCGGAAGGCGAAGGTTGCAGTGAGCTGAGATCGTGTCACTGCACTCCAGCCTGGGCAATAGAGTGAGACTCCCCCTAAAAAAAAAAAGAAAAGAAAAAGAAAAAGAGAAAAGAAAAAAAATAAGATAAAGTCAGTTAATATATTTAAGCATTTATGCTTCTTTATTCATAATAAATACTTTTTTCAGTTTGTTTTAAATGGTCTTTGAAGGAATGACATATTACTTCACAGTAGAGTCGGTATCAGTATGCTTCCTTGGTTACTTCATTACTTTTATGGAGAATATTTTTTCCCATTCTGAGATAAGTATACTTTTCAATTAAATTTATCTCTTATTTTTTATTTTAAAAATATACTTCTATGTGTAAATTATTTGTAGAAAAATGTGTGATAATTATATACTTTTTTCAGGGCTACTAGTTTGAAAAGCTATATTAGGCATCTCAAAATTCTTAAGAAAAATAAAAATTAAAAAAACTTAAATGCTATGTTTTATTCTCACGTTTTATGTGAAGGCCACATTTTAGACAAAATATGCTTATGGGGAAATATTAGGACAATAGGTTAATGAGAAAATAAGTGCTTTATTTCAATTGTAACCAAAGAAATTTTTTATCAATAACTACAAGATTAAATACTTGGCTCTTTTTGGTTTTGTCTTCTTTAAAGTTCTTGTTATTCAGGCTGTTCTGACTTTTTTGTTTGTTTGTTTCTGCACCATTTTATTCTTTTTTGTTCTTGGTTTACACAAATCATCACAAATCAGATCCTGGCCTAACAGGGAGTCTTAGATTCTCAAGCAAGAGGAAACAAGTTTAAAGATCTGTAGTAAAAATTTAATAACAATAACAAATAATAAAACAAGAATTTCTTTAACCAGCAGAAATTCTCATCAGTGTATCTTAAGATCATGATATGGTAACCAAAATTTGTAGAATTACAAATGAAAATGTAAGCATCCTCTCAGTCTTTCTCTCTCTCTTTCTCTCTCTCTCTCTTTCACACACACACACACACACTTCAGACACTCACTTGCAAATTCACTATATACAGTATCAACAAAAATTTTATTTACCTTGTGTTGACCACACATAGTTAGAGTTTCTGTATAGGTTGTCATTTGCTCTGTACCATTTCTTGCATGTGCTGAGAAACATACATGGCCTCCAAGGTAAGTATATTGTATATCATAGTCTTTCACTGATACTAGCTGTGAATGTGTCCAGTGACAGACGATCTTTCCACAAAGGATATCACTAGCAACACAAGACAGAAAAAAATTACCTGTTTGTCACTTTGGCACACAATATATGTTATTACATTAGTAATAACAATTCAAAAGTGAGGATTATTCAAAATATTACACAGATCATTACACCAAAGCTCTTCACAACACATATAATGCCTTATTAAATGCAACAAATAAATCTATCCATATATACTAGATACTGTCTCTCATTTATTCCAAATCACTCTTCGCAGTACATACACAAAACACAACACATGCACTTGGAAGATGTATACTTTTCTAAATACGTACTAAAAATTACAACGGGAACCACAGTTTCCAAATTTGTCATTTAGAAAATTCACTTCTTCTGTACACAGAATACTAGCAGACTTAGCAACTGAAAACACAAGAAGTTATGGTTACTTGCATTAAAAATATTAAAAGGTAAATGTGTGATAAGTCAATAGAGAAACATCTAGACAACAACATTGCCCAGTCAGTGTCATCTGCTATAAATTTTTCGTGTCGTCTACTGGCTTTACAAGGAGAAGCACTTACTGAAAACTGTACTCATGAGAACAGAAAAGTTCATATTATAGTAGAATTAATTAAGAAATCAGTTATCTGCTCTTTTGTCTACTATTCTAATTGTCTGCTCCCTTTGCAACAACCACCTTAAGTTGGACTAATGTCCTACTCTTGCGTCCTGTAGTTATTAGGTCTATTTTAACCCTTGACATCAAAGTTGCTTTGATTTGCAATGTTATTTCCAAATTTGAATGTAAAACACTTTCAGGGATGGCTCTTGGGAGGGTTACTGACTTTCGAATATCTACAGTTTAAACATGACCCCAGAAAAAAAGGTAAAACAATTACATTTTCCAAATAACTTTACACAGTGTTTATCCCTATCTCTGCATACTCCTTCAAAGCAATAACTAGTCTTATTATTGCAGTACTCTAAATCAGCAGCTTTCACATCAGGTACACAAAACTCAGATGTTCCATTGCAATATTCTGGAAAATCACACATATCTATGCTGTTTCTGCAGATTTGGCCTCTTTCATGGATCTGTTAGAGAAAGAAAAACAAATACATTTATTTGTCAGGTTCAGTCTGGTTTATCTCCACTACCCAGAATTGAAATGGACTAAGTTAAACAAAGAGCTTCAATGACCTTTGTATACTACATATTGAGAACGCTTGTTTGAGAACTGTCAGCTTAAAAGCAAGGATATCCAAGAGACGCATAGAATAAAAATCCTGTCTGAAACGTTCACCGGAGCATGAAGCCAGACCTATGTTTGCATTCATTTTTCTTTGCTTGGACATTCATCAACCAGTTACAAATGACTAATACATAATCTGTATTAAAGTTTTTATTAAAAAATTACCTGTAGGAATATTAGAAATAGGTAATAAAGGCCAGTCGTGGTGGCTCATGTCTGTAATTCCAGCATTTTGGGAGGCCAAGGCAGGTGGATCACCCAAGGTCATGAGTTCAAGACCAGGCTCGTCAACATGGGGAAACCATCTCTACTAAAAATCCAAAAACTTGCTGAGTGTGCAGTGAGCCTGCAATCCCAGCTAAACGGCTTAAATCTGGGAGGTGGAGGTTGCAATGAGCTGACACCGTGCCACTGCACTCTATCCTGCGTGACAAGAGTGAAACTCTGTCTCAGGAAAAAAATGTAAAAAAAGAGAAAGAAAAAGAAATAGGTGACAAAACTTACTGTACACGTTTTATTGTTACAGCATGGTCCAGTGCCACATTCTGCAAATCCAATCAGAGTACAATCTTTAGGATTACAGCATTTTTTAAAATTGCATCCCTAAAAGCAAATACAATACATTTAAATGTTTTCCATCAAATTTTAGTCAAATAAATAGTTTTTATTTATTTTCAAAGTAAGGTATGTCTCCAACTTAATTCCAATCATACCATGACTTTCAGATTCTGTATTTTTACACCAGTTCATTTAAACTTATACTTTCCCTGAAAGAAAAAGAGATGATAGTGAATGTGCTCACAATTTCATTCTAAAATTGATTTATTAAAAATTAGTGCAATTTAAAAAAAATTTTTGTTTCTATAAATATGCATGCGAATTTTTATATATTTTTTTGCTTTTTATTCCACAAGTACTTTTCAATATCATCAAGTCCTCTTAATGGGAGTGGCTGAGTTTGGAGGAGCAGGATAGAAAAAGCCTAGATTCGGCCATGCGCAGTGGCTCACCTGTAATCACAACACTTTGGGAAGCCAAGGAGGGTGGATTGCTTAAGCTCAGGAGTTCAAGACAAGCTGGGGCAACATGGTGAGACCTCTTTTGTGCCAAAAATACCAAAAAGAAGCCGGGCGTAGTGGTGTGTACCTTTGGTCCCACCTACTTGGGAGGCTTAGGTGGGAGGATTGCTTGAGCCAGTTGGGGTGGAGATTGCAGTAAGCAGAGATTAGGCCACTACACTCTAGCCTGGGTGACGGAGAAGATTTTATAATAATAAGTAAATATGAGTAAAAAGCATAGATTATTGTTAGGGAGTAAAAGACAAGAAGATGAGGAAAAGTTTTGAACGTCTTAGAGATTAGATAAATGTTCATGACCGGAATGCTGATAGAAATATAGATAGCAAAAGTCATTCTCATGAGGTTAAAATAAAGCTAAAGAACAAGGTTTTGGAAGTTGGAGTAAAGGGCCATCCTTGCTAGAAAATGGCCAAGAACTATGACCAGTTGGCTGAACTATGACCATGCCTGAGGGTTTTGGAGAAGGCCAAACTTAAGAGTGATGAACTGGGATATCTGGCAGAAGAAACTTTACACAGCGAAGTGCTCAGAATGTTGTGTGGCTGCTTCTAATTTCTTACAGTAAGCTGCTAGAGAAAAGGGAAATAGGGCAGAAAACCTTGAAAAGTTCATAGCTTGGCAATGTAATAAGGAAGGAAAGTGCATTGAACGGAGAGAAAACCAAGCTGAGGAACACTTTTGCTTAAGAGACGAACAAAGGTAGAAGAAAGCTGATACGGTTAGGATCAGTGCTCCTGCCCAATTCTCCCTACAACGTCAAATTATAATCCCCAGTGTGGGAGGTGGGGTCTAGGGGGAGGTGATCGAATCATAGGGGTGGTTTCTCATGGTTTGACACCATCCCCTTTTTGAAGCTGTTTTTGTGATAGAGTTCTCACAAGATTTGGTTGTTTAAAAGTTTGTAGCACCTCTTCCTACTCTCTCTTCCTCCTTCTCCAGCCATGGGAGATATGTCTACTTCCCCTTCACCTTCTGATATAATTGGAAATTTCCTGATGCATGCTTTCTATAGAGCCAGTAGAACAATAAACCAATTAAATCCCTATTCTTTCATATAAATTACTCAGTATCAAGTATTTCTTGATAGCTTTGAGAGAATGGACTAATACAGAAGCCAAGTGCTGTTTCTCAAGCAATGAAAGAAAGGCCCAGCTGTGAGGCCCAGAAACCTAGGAGGGCTGAATGGCTTCAGAGGATAAGAACAGGGCACTCTCCATGAGCTCACTGACCAATTCCACCTCAGGATGCTGCTCCTGGCCCTGCTGCACAATGCCCTGCAGCCACCACAGCCTCAGCTGAAACGGCCAATAGGTACAGCTCCTGCCACTGCTCCAAATGGTACAAGTCATTAACCTTGGTGGCTGGCATCCACATGGT
Organism: Callithrix jacchus; assembly: GCF_049354715.1. Taxonomy (NCBI): domain Eukaryota; kingdom Metazoa; phylum Chordata; class Mammalia; order Primates; family Cebidae; genus Callithrix; species Callithrix jacchus. The sequence goes on from NC_133514.1 coordinate 40,346,196, forward strand.
GCTAATTCTTCAGGCTTGCAGAAAGTGAGAGCTGTAGAAGCATGGCAGCTCCCACTCAGATTTCAAAGGATGTCCTTAAAAGCCTGGAGGCCCAACAGAGACTTGTTGCAAGGGCAAAGCTACCACAGAGTCCCCCAGAGCAGTGCCTAGTGAAACTGTGACAGTAGGACTATCACAGAGACCCCAGAACTATGCTGCAACCCCCATGCAAGGCCAGCCTGGTAGTGCTGGCTTGACTAAGCCCAGTCAAACCATATGGGTGGGGCTAACTGATGCCCTGGAGCCCACTGTACCTGTCTGTAGAGGATGCAGGACATGTCATCAAAGAAAATTATTCAGGAGTCTGAATGCCCATCATTGGCTCTCCTGGGTTTCAGACTTGCTTGAGGCCTGTTACCTAATGCTTCTTGTCTATTTCTCCTTTTCAAAATGGGAATGTGTATGCTATGCTTGTAAGCAAATAACTTGTGTTGATCTTACAGGCTCTTAAAGTATCCCCAACAGACAGATTGGCATTCCTCCACAGTATACTCCTTGTGGCTAAAATGAGACACACCAGAGAGCAGAATATCATGGCTAGCAAAATAAAGGGGTAGTCCTGTATTCTTGTATAGTTAATTGTATGCCAGCTGACAACCCTCTCCTGCACCTTGTGGTCCTGCCACAACTCCAACTGCATGGAAGACTGGTCTTATAAACATTCTTTATTGATAGACATTCAGGAACTTCAAGCCAGTCTCAGGCAACTTAGAGAGAGACTGCACACAAAGGCTCACTGCAACCTTTGCCTCCTGGGTTCAAGCAGTTCTCAAGCCTCAGCCTCTTTAACAGCTGGGATTACAGGTGCCCACCACCACGCCTGGCTAATTTTTGTGTGTGTGTGCATGTTTTTGAAGAGACCAGGTTTCACCATGTTGGCTCGGCTGGTCTGGAACTCCTGACCTCAGATGATCTGCCCACTTCGGCCTCCCAAAGTGCTGAGATTATAGGCATGAGCCACCATGCCCAGCTGATTCAAAAGGCTTTCTACAAAATGCTGGTATCAAAGCTCTAACTGATGATATAAATATTTTTAACTCACTTTCCCTCAAGCAAGTTAAAACCCTTAGCACCCTGGTTAAGCTCTATGATCCCAACTGGCCTTTAAGAGATCCTATGATAAAACTTCTTTGGTCAATCACCTCTCTAAAATCCTGGAAAAGAAAAAAGAGACTAAAGCCACCAAGCACTAGAATTGCAAGAAAGACTGAGAAATTCATGGCCTTGTATATTCAGCAACTCATAAAGTCTCTCCCGTATCAGCAAACTCCATATAATAGGAAGAAATCAACTTCATCTGCTGCTAAAGGTATAATTTGCTTTTTCTGGCCATTTGAAATGAGACTGCAAAAAATATAAATGAGGGCTTCAGAAAGACTCCAATAAGGTAAAGAAGCCCCCTTCTGCAGAAACAATAAGAAAATACTTATTGATCAGAACTAGAAGTACTCCCAGAAAACATGGATTTTTTTTCTCCTTTCAGTCAATCAACTGGGAGAGATTTATCTTAAAAATTAATACAAAATAGTCCAAGCTCTAATAGACACTGCATCTATGCTTAACCTTGTCTCCTTTTAAAATCCAGCCACCCAGAGTGACCAAGCTACTCAGATGGTTGAGTCACTAACCAATCCATGACTATCTTCAAGTCTGAACTAGTTCCTTACTAAATAGGGCCTCTTACTGGCATTGCAGCTGTTCACTTGTTCCTTTTGCCCCAATACATATAATAGGAAGGAACTTTCTTGAAAAACACAGTTTATTTTGTTTGTTTTTGTTTTTTTTTTCCCATAAGGGAGACATTGTTTTAAAGGTCTCCTTGCCTGACGCTTCAGCCTCTGACCTCAGCCATGCATTCCCCATGTTAGTCTCCAGTCATTCAGTTGATCCTGTACATCAGGCTCTAAAGAAACTGTCTGAAGCCCTTTGGGAATAAATCAATACCAATGTCAGCCCGATCCAATCAGCACCACCCATTTCTACACAAAGAGATACTAACAAACTTCTACTAAACATAAAATAATATCCTTTCCTCCCTGATGCTTTAGCTGGTATAGAACCTATTGTCAATAATTTCATTTTCAAGGAACTTATAGTACCTTGTACCAGTCCATGTAACATACCCCTTCTACCTGTCTTTAAGCCTAATGGAAAGGGATGGAGACTTGCCCAGGCTCTTAGAGCTATTCACAAAGTTTTATTCCCATGCATCCTGTCTTGCCTGTTCTACATACGATCTTATCCAATATACATCCTAACACCCAGTATTTTTCTGCTGTTGATCTCTATTGTACTTTTTTACAGCATCCCTGTCGACCTTGAGAGTCTATCTCTTTTTGGCTTCACATGGAAGGGCCAACCTTTCACCTGAATGGTGCGCCCTCAAGGATGCACCGAAAGCCCTAACTACTTTTCCCAGATCTTACAGGCTGACTTAAAAGACACAACCGTTTCACATTTCTTGTCTATTGTAATATATTGGTGATTTGCTTTTATGTTCTCCCATATGAAATACCTGTCTCACTGATACTCATTTACTTTACCAGCTACGTCTCAAAGGGCATAAGGGTTCTAAAGATAAACTACAGTTTTGTTGAGACTCAGTTAAATCTCTTGGACATTTGCTGACCCCTCGAGACTTAACATCAACACTTTCTACCTTCAGGGCATAATTTTCTTCTCCATTCTCACTATGAAAAGATAAAACAGGAGATTTCTAGGACATAGGGACTATTGCAGAGCTTATAACACTAATTTTTCTTTAGGGGCACAAACTTTACATACCCTGATTAAGGTCTCTTCTCCTGACCCCCTTACCTGGACTAGTGATGGTGAACAGGACTTTAAGTCTTTGAAAAGATAAGCTGTCCTCTGCCCAACACAGCACTCCCCCCTCCAATTTGGGCCACTCTGTTTGTGACCTCCCTTTTTCCCTTTTTGTTCATGAGCAAGAGGGGAGTGCTTTGAAAGTCTGAACTCAACCACATGGGGATAATAATTTACCCAATTGGTTACTAGAATCCCAAACTACCAAATCCCAAATATCCAGGGCTACCATCATGTTTACAGGCAGTTGTCACTACCACCATCCTTATAAAAGCCACTGAGGAAAGAGTAAAGGGATTTCGTCTTACTGTTTATGCTCCTCACTCAGTTAAATCCCCTCTCACTTCTCACCAAACCCAGTGTCTTTCAGCTGGTCGATTGGCTGCTTCTGGAATACTTTTCTTTCCTAACCTATTTTTCATTATAATCTTCTTAACTCTGCTCCTTTTGCCTTCAACAGTTTTATGACTGCATTGCCTTTACACTCTTCTTTCACCCCATATAAATGTAAAGAAAATGCCCTTACCCAATCCTGATTTTGCCTGGTAGACTCATGAGCCTCCTTTCAGAGACCCTACTGGCTTCTATCAAGCTAGGTTTGCAGTTGTTTCCCTGACAAAAACTACGGAATCAGGCCTTCTGTCCAACAGGCAGAATTACATACTCTTACCCGAGCTTGCCTGTTGGCCAAGGAAAAAACCGCAAACATTTACACAGCTAGCAGATATGCTTTTTGGGTTGCTCATGACTTTGGAATATTCTGGAAATAGAGGATTTCTAACCTCTTCTGGACTGCTCATCAGAAACAGAGACTTTTTTTTTTTTTGTCATTTCTTGATGCCATTCAAGTTCCTAAGGCTCTGGACCATAATTAAAATTCAAGGCAACTCCTTTAGACATAGCAAAGACAAACACGTAGCTGATCGTACAGCTAAGTCTGCAGCCTTAAACAGTACTGCCTCTTTTGCTTTGCCTATCTTAATCCAGGCTCCATCCTTACATCGTGTTTCTTCCAACAGTATCTCAAAAAGAAATCTCAAAAAATGTCCTCAGATCTTAAAAAGGAAAATTAGACAAACACAAGGTTATAATCTCATTATAATCTCAGATCCCAAGTATGGGCTAAACCTAACAGACATTCAGTCCTAGAAAATTTACGAGAGTCACTCTTACTTTTATATGTAAAACCACCATTAAGTTCTGCCCAAAGGTTTCAATGGTGTAAACAGTGCTGTGGGGGATTCTCCCCTTTGGTTGCTTCTCAAGCGAATACATTAGGCAAAATTCACCCTTTATACAATGCAGGGAAGTCCTTAAGGGCTATCCTAGGCAAATTCCCATTGCAAAAGGGGCCTTTCTATAACTGGCTGCTTGACTTTATCCAACTTTCCCTTTCTCAGTGATACAAGCATGTACTTGTCATAACAGATATGTAGTTTTACTGGGGCAAAGCTTTCCGCTGCAGACAAGCCACAGTGATGTCAGTGGCCAAAGTACTTCAAGAGAAAATTATCTCTACCTGTGGAGTTTCCACCAAGTTCCATAGTGATCAGGGAACTCGTTTTACCGGCCAAGTATTAAAACGGGTTGGTAATGTTTGGCCTATTCTACAACATTCCTGCGGTGCTTACCACACCTAATCTTTTGGGCTTGTGGAATTAACCAAGAAAATATTAAACTCAATTGGCTAAAATTACAAACAGCTTCAATCTGCCCTAGCCTAAAGCTCTTTCTCTGGTTTTGGTAATGGTAAAGTCCATCCCCACTGGAAAACATTGCTTTTCCCCTTTTAAGATGGTCACAGGCCAATCCATGTATGTAACCAAAGAAATGTTTTCCCCCACTCAGATACAAGGAGATCTTCTGACCTACTGCCAAGTCCTAGAGGAAGGCTCTAAAGACTAACAAATGATTGTGAATTCCTTTACAGTCAACAATTAGGAGATGAACTCCAATATCATCATGTCCAGCCTAAAGATTTTATATATTAGAAGAGATACTGCTGAATGACTCCCTCCAATCCCACTAAAAAGGTCAATTTCAAGTACTCTTAGCTAACCCATTGTGCTGCTAACATACAGGTCGTTAACTCCTGGGTACACATATCTCACCTAAAACTGACACCAGACTCAGCTGAGAACTGGAATTCAGCATCAATATCTGACACTAAGCTTAGGTTGACTAAAGCCTCAATGCCAAGAAAAGGATGACAGCTGAGGTAGACTGCCCTCTCACTGATGCCTGGATGAATCAGTGTTTATATTTACCTTATAATAGTCATTGTTCTTACCACTTTAGGAGTTTTCACAATTGTTACTATCCAATGTAAAATAGAACACTTATCTTTGCCTTACTTATTCAAATGAACATGCCCAGTGTTTATGATCACTTTGTAACTATTTCTATTACTAAAACATTAGCAATCTTGTCTATCCTGGATATCTTATACTATAGTAAGACAGTTTCATGTATTCTAACACTTAGTTGCAAAGTCATAAGCCTTTACAAAACTATAGGCCTTTTTGTCTGGTTAAACTTTTTTTGTTCCAGAGCTTTGTGAATGGTTGTGTTGATTAGAACAGTTCAAAATAAATTTAACTCTCTTCTTTATAACTTTCCCTTCGTCTCACTACATAGAGTGACATGTTAACGCTTTGACTAAGTTGTCCTAAAGTGAGGCCACCAAAAGAAACCTATTAGATTGTTAGATTCACCAATAACTTTCCAAATTCATTCATGATAAACATGTGACATTGATAATACTTGTCACTGACTTCCTACGTATCCTTATCACCACTTATCTGGACCAACTGCTTTCTCTGTTGACTCTGAGTCCAGCTGCCTCAAGACCCAAATATGACCACCCTTTGGTTTAATTTGTCCCATATTATTAATGTTAGAAACCCCTTCTATACAGGTAGAACTCCCCAATCGTTAAACTACTGGATAGATAAATATAGTCTAGATTGAATAAAGAAAGCTAAGTTCCTACTATTCAAATGATTCATGATTCAATTCAATACTGTCAACATTTACCATGAGTAAATTCATCAGTGAACACACCCTTGAGGGCATGGTTTGTGCCTTCACCAGGCTTTGTGTTTATATGTGACATAGGGTCTGATCTGCCTGCATAGGGATGGGCACACCATTGCCTCAGCAGCTTACACATAAAAGGTTCAGGCTTGCTTACAAAAAGACTCTCTTTCTCTCTTTTCTATTAAACTAAAAGGTCTATGTTAACAGTATGTAAAGATAATATAGGTAGAAACATTCTAGAACTATTACTTCTAAGTGCTTGGGTTTATGTTACTAGAGCTATAATTCAGAAACATATCCACTACCATTGGTTAGATAGCTAATGACTCTGCAAAAAGCCTTAGAGCTCAACAAAAAGTCTCTGAACTCCCTGGCTTAAGTAATGCTAAAGTTCAGACAAAACGTCTCTGGACTCCCTGGCTCAATTAGAATTGCCTTAAATTTTCTCCTAGCCAAACAAAGAAGAGTCTGCACAGTGGTCCACGGAATGGTTACACTTACATCAACACCTCAGATAAAGTAGAGGTTCCTATAAAAAGAATTTCCAAACTAGCTCAATAGTTATGAGCTATACAAACTACAGATCTCCTCTATCTATTTAGTAGGATTCCTGTCAGACTGGAGAACCCTTTTAGAGCTGATGTTCAAGTGCTTGTTATAATCACAGTCTTCATCATACTTTTCTTCTCAATAGTTAAATGCCTTGAGAGATGTATATGCAGTTGTTGTAAGTCTACTGTTAAAACTAGAATTCATGGCAGCATAAGGTATCCAAAACTGATAGATAAAATGAGCCTGAAAACCTAGCTACAGTCTCATCCCTCAGTGCTGTTCTGGTGCAGGAATGTGTATATGTACAAAGACAGCTATGCTACTTACAAGTAAGTGTTGCAATCTCCCCTAGACAGAGAGTTTTAGCTGTGACCCTAATGCCTATGACTTCCCTGTGTAACTGGAGTTTGTTAAAGCATTTCACTGACAGGTACCAACCACAAGCTTGTTTACTATGTCTCTGCAAAACATTTTAATAATTTTCCTGCCAGATTGCAGTTTTCTCCCACCTCCAACAAAATATTTTTAACCTGTCTACCCTTTTCTCCTGCCTGGCCTAAGTTATTCAATTAGCTAAAAGTCTTTCTGCCACATGGGTCCCTTCAAGGGACTTGATATACTCAGGACAGGTAGCCATGCCATCCTGGCACCTATATGGGACATGATGTAAATTGGTCATCAAGGCTGCCCACAGCAGGTTTCAACTAACAGGGAAAACAATGAATATATATTCCAACAGACAGACAAAATGAACTCCCTGTGGCTAAAATGAGACCTAGCAAAAAATAGAATCTCATTGCTAACAAAATGGAGGATCAGTCACATAGCTCGATATTATTAATGGCACTAAGATTTCTCTCCGGTAATTAAGAAAAAGCAAGCTCCTGAAAAGCATTTCTGAAACAACTACAACCACAAAATTTTCCAACGGATCTTGATAGACTGCTAATGCCAGTCAGTACTCCCCAAACCCCCGACCTGCACCTTTCAGTCCTGCCATAACTCCAGATGGACAGAGGACTGGTCCTTTATTAATAAACAGCCACAAACCTCAAGACAGTTTTGAGAAGTTTACAGAGACTGTGCACAAACTATCTTTTTATCCTATTGGCTCTTTTTGATATAAAATACCAAATGGCACCTCATCTTGCTGCTAAAACCCTACACCAAAGTGAACATTGAATATATGTTACATATATTTTAACCCACTGTGCAGGTACTTGACTTCTCTCATGAATATTCATAGATTTCCCCCAAGCTGCTTAAATATGCAAGTAGGGCTGACTCTGTAAGATATGTATCAGTTCCCCCCACCTTTTGTGGAAAGTGCAGTTTTGATTTTCCCTGAAAGGGCGTTTCCCAATCTGCGGATTACTTCTCCCTCTAAATAAAGTAACCTTTCTTTCCACTGCGCCCCTCACAGTCTTTTGTTCATAGATCAGAGATGAGACTTTGTGCCCACACATCAGTGAATAGAGGACGTTTTAAGATGGCATAAAGTATACAAGAAACAAACTGCCAAACCACCTAGGGGTGAACCCAGCTATTTGGTTTGGTTTTGTATCATGAGCAAGGAGAAAGGGTAAAGTGGTTGCTACAGACACTGATTATCTGATCATGTGGTCATGAAACGAGAGTAACCACGGCAGGAGGAGAAGGAACACCTTCGACCCTGGGGAGTCAAGAGTAGAAGGAGAAAAAATTAAACTCTTGTCTCTCACTTGTGGGACATTTGGGCTGGCCCTGTCAACTCACAATGCTTTGGTGATCATGTCGTTCCAGGCTATCACCACTGCTCTTAACCTAAGTAATGGGTACCCCCCTTAACGAAACTTTTCTTAAGAAAATCTTAACCTGAGATTTTTTTTTTTTGAAAAGGATTTTGTTTTTTATTTCTATAGATTTAGAGGGTACAAGTGCAGTTTTGGTTCCTTCTGGGCTTCTAATACACCCATCACCCAAATAGAGTACATTGTACCCAGAAGGTGTTTTCTTGTCCCTTATGCTCCTCCCACCCTCCCACCTTTCCAAGTCTCCAGAGCCTACTGCTACACTCTCCATGTCCGTCTGTACACAACTTGTTGATGCTGCAGGTAGGCAGCCACCGCCCAACATAAAGTTCTGTACACTAATATAGTTTCCTTTAGCCACACCTTTTTATATATGGATGTCTCTATTACTATCCAGGAAAAAAAAAGACTCTCTGCATGTTTTGCTCAAGCCCATAGTCACCCCTCTGAATTATATGACTTGCTGGACCTGTCAACTCAGTAATCCTCCTGGCAAACACCATTAGCTATTACTTCGAACATTTCATAAATAGATTTCTTCTCACAGCAAATCTATTCTCTGCACTACAAAATGCTGCTGAGAAAAAAAAAATCAGACATAAACGGAGATGTATACCTCAAATATATCTAAAGATTCAATGCAATTCTTTTCAGGAGATCAGTCTTCTTTATTTTTGGTACTAATTGAAAAATAAGTCAGAAATTTACAATAAAAACCAAAGGTTTCAAAATATTCAAGACAACTATGAACCAGGAAAACAGTGTGGGAATATATAATACAAAATCCCATAACTTAATAAGAAATGTGTATTTATAAAGACAGTGTAATATTGGTGCGAGAGGAGCAAAAGCAGAAACATGCACAAATGTTCACTTGATTGAAGATCAAGGTTATGATATGGCTTAATAAAAAAAGCACAGTCTTCAAATGAATGGTGAATGTTTAATTTTATATCATTATGTTTATGGGTGTGTATACACACACACACATGTGAACTACAAATTGATTCCATATCTAAATAAAAGTGATAGGCTGGGTGAGGTGGCTCACACCTGTAATTCCAGCACTTTGGGAGGCTGAGGCAAGCAGATCATTGGAGGTCGGGAGTTCAAGACTAGCCTGGCCAACATGGTGAAATCCTGTCTACTAAAAACCCAAAAAGTAGCCGAATGTGGTGACAGGCACCTGTAATCTCATCTACTTGGAAGGCTGAGGCAGGAGAATTGCTTGAACCCGGAGGCGGAGGTTGCAGTGAGCTGAGATCGTGCCACTGCACTTAAGCCTGGGCGACAAGAGGGAATCTCCATGTCAAAAAGAAAAAAAGAAAAAGAAAAAAAGGAAAAAATACTTAATAGATGAAAATACAAACCAAAAATACCTTTCACGGGAAAGAACAGCCATTTCACAGCAAAGAAAACTTATAGGGTTAGTAAAACTATGAAGATATAATCAATTTTACTAGCAATTAAGGAAAGTCTAGTTGAAACCACAAGGAGATAATATTTTAACAGATACATTGCCAAAAATGACAAAGTCTGGCAATACTGTGTTAAATAAGGCACGAAGTAAACAATCTGTTATCCAGTATAACAGCCATTGGATGTTAATCAGCACATTTATTTTCAAAATTAATTTCCTATTGCTAAGGCATTATCCACCTACTTGGTAACCCAGAAATTTCGCATCTAAGTGTATAGCCAGCAGACTCTTGTGTACATCAAGAGTTAAGTACAAGACATAATAAAACTCTTCAGAATGGGAGGAGAAAAAAAACCTATGAACACTCCAACGGCTCATAAATAGATATAATAAGTGATTGTATATTTCCATACATAATGAATTATTACACGAAAAGTGAATAAATGAGCTACAGTCACACAAAATTACATGGACATTGTCAGTAATACAGGGGATGAAAAAACAGTCCCAGAAGATTACTGTACATTTTTAAAATGGTCTAAAATTCAAAGCTGTGGTCAAAGTATAAAATGATATTGTTAAATAAGCCTATGGATAGAATTTACTTTTTGGATAGAGAAAAGGGTGAAAAATTAAAAATAGTTGAGCCATGGATGTATCATCATTGAATTGTGTACATTATTATAAGTGACAATGAACCAAAGACTATGAGTAGCTTAATTCTTTGGAAGCAAGTTGACATCAATGCAAGGACTAAAACAAGGAGGTAAGAAATTAAAACACACATTTAAGAACTTAGCCAGCCAATGTAGTCACTTTGATGGAACTGAAAGGATTATTAGATGATGATTATATTGTTGATGCTGCTGATGTATATGATACTAACAGGTGATACTGCTACTCATGTTTATAAAATGATACAAACCCACCCAGGGTTTAGACTTGAAACATTTTAAATTTAGGATGAGTCAGTTATTGCATGCCCCATATCTCCCTATCTTATATTTGACAAAATTGTAAATACATTTTTAAAAATTTCCTCATTTACATCACATCTTTATCTATAGACTCCATAAAAAATAAACACAAAACCTAACAAAAGAACAAATCTTTGGATAATCTGTAAACTTTGCCACTAACCTCTGCATTGCCACAATCACACTGCTCTGTAGGTTCCAAAATTCCATTACCACAAGTTTCAGCTTTTCCTTGGTAAGTCATTTTTGAAATTGTTTTATCCTGAAGACATTTAAGTTCAGGCTGCAGAACTATCTGTTTAAATTCATCCACGCTGCAACTGCTAAAAAACTTCATGCCATTGGATCGTCTAAAATTAAATTGTACTTCTTAGATAAATGGACTAAAAGAATCAAAGTAATACTTTTCAATAAAGTGCCATGAATTCTGAACTACTTCAATTAGAGAAGAGCCCAAAGGAGAAATGAGTGCTTTTATTTTTAATACAGATAGTAAACAAAAAATAAATTATTTTCTATTGTAATTTGATATGAGAGAGTAAAGGAAGTTCAAATGGCAACACATTTAATAACATTTGGCAGACAATAAGCTCCATTTGAGTATATCCTATTATTGTCAACATTAAGAAATAAAAAATGGTTGATTATGTTAATAAGAAAAATCATATTTATTTATTCTTTGTTAAAATTAATCAAAAAAGTTATCCCAATACTGAGGTACGTAAATTGTACAAACTCTAAATTAGCTTTATTTTGTTTTATTTTTTGTGTTTCTAAACATTTAAGCATACTGCTTAAAGAGTTTTTGTGTAATTTAATAATAATCTCAAACTTAAAGAAATAATGCAAATATAGCCCAAAAAGTAAATTTTGTTTTCTGAGAGGTCAGCATTATGTTCTGCAAACACTGCATACATGTATGTAGTTCTTACAAAGAAATGAGTTATTCTATATCAGCACACTAGACCTTTCAAAATCACAAAATAATATGTAATTGATATCTAATCCTCAGACTCCATTCAGATTTCCCCAAACCTCACAATCCTAGCATTTTATAGCAAAACAATCAAGTTCAGAATCAAGCATTGCAAAATTCCCATGTCTCTTTAGTTCTCATGCCTTCTTAGTTTAGTTGTTTTTCAAACTTCTTAGTACCTAAGTACTATTTCACTTGATGATGCTGAACAGTTTTTCAATAAATCCAACTAGACTGCTGTAAGGTGTATCATTAGCACCCACTTTCCCTATATATATATCCTTGAATGTAGAACGATTTAGCACATTTTCTACAACATTCTATCTTTTCTTTAGTGTCTTAAATAAGCACATTTGTATCTAATAAAATTTCTTAAATCATATTCCAAGAGGTTATACATCAAGGAATCCTAGAAATACTTGTTAAGAGAAAACATAGAGTTGATAAAAACAACTCCTTACATTGCATCAGGGCTCATTATGCACGTAGTTCCTGGACAGTAACAATTGTAGGTGGCATCATATGTCAATCCCAGATTAATTCCAAGCAACTGTGCCATAACAACCGAAAAGGCCTCTAAAGTGATTTTCTTTGGATACTAAATAGAAACAAACAAAAACCTAGATTTACTGTCCAAGCTTTTATTTATTTATTTTTTTACTCATTTGATCCTGTCAAATGTTTCTGGCTATATGACATGAATGCAAATGCAAACTTTAAAAACTTCTATTTATTTACTTAGAAATAATTATTTCTAATTGTTTACTTAGAAATAAAAATAGGTGCAATTTTTATTCCTTTTAAGTGATAATATTTTAATCAAAATGGCATTGACCGAAAATAAGAATAATTCAATCATATATTTTTATGACATACTATTGACTTTAATTCCAGCAAATTTCAGAAAACATTCTGAGAAATATTATTTTAGTAACTAAGATATTTCTCAAAAGGACACTTGGAAAAGATATACAGATTTTGGCAAGTTAAACTGGCAATCAGTTTTGACATCAGAACTAATTCGAGAACAATTTTTTAAAGCAGAATAATATAATATATTACAAATAGCATTTCACAAGCTTCCAGAAACCTTTTCATTATATATTTTCCTTTTCTGAACATCATATAGTGAAACTAATACCACATTTAGTCTTCTTATAAGGGTTTCTCTCACCACAAATTTAAGGTTTTTCCACATCTTATTATGGCTTAACAGCTCATTATTTAAATCACTGGATAGTATTCCATTGTATGGATGTTCTAAAGTCTGCTTATCCATTCACCTGTTAAAGGATATCTTAGTTACTTCCAATCTGTGGCAATTATAAATAAAGCTAAAAACACGTGCGTTTTTGAAGTAATTTTTTAATTTTTTGGTGGATACAAGTTTTTAACTCATTTAGATAAATACCAAGGAGGATCATTGCTGGATCATATGGTGAGGGTAAGCTGAGTATTTTAAGAAATTGTCAAACTGCTATCAAAGTGGCTATATTATTTGCATTCCTGTCAACAATAAATGACAGTTCCTGTTAGTCTCACAGAATTTGGTGTTTTTAGTGTACAATGTTGACCATGACTGGTAAGCTACTTTCTTGTCTTTTTCCTGATCTAAGTAGTCATGTATTATTTTCTCAAAATAAGTATGTTGTTTCCTGTTTTTTTTTTATGATCTCTTTAAGTTATATAAGTTCCCCTGTATTTTTAGTTTGCCAAGAGTATTTATTATAAATAGTCTTGGATTTGTTTTCTCTGAGTCTACCACCATAATTATATATTTTTTCTTTTTCAGCCTATTAATATAATTGAGGACATTATTTTATATTCATATGATAAATCAGCCATGCATATCTGGGATAAATTACATATGTATGTCCATCATTATGTATATATATTACATACACACACACACATACATACACACACACACACAGACACAAATATAGAAACTAAAAAATAAAATAATTTTAAAAAATCTGTAACTGGGGAAGAGGATGGAGCAAAATGGCAGAATAGAAAGCTCCACTCAGGATCTCTCCTCCTGCCCCTGACGCCCACCATGAACACCAATTTGAGAACTATCAACACAAAAAAAAGTGCCTTAATAAGAACAAAAATATCAGGTGAGCACAATACATTACCTGGTTTATTTATTCATTTTTTTGAGACCAAATCTGACTCTTGTCACCCAGGTTGGAGTGTAATGGCACTATCTTCGCTCACCACAACCTCCAGCTCCTGGGTTTAAGTGATTCTCCTCCTTCAGCCTTCTGATTAGCTGGGATTACAGGTGAGCACCATCACACCCGGTTAATTTTTTTTTTACTTTTAGTAGAGACGGGATTTTACCACGTGGCCAAGTTGCTCTTGAACTCCTGACCTCAGGTGATCTGCCCACCTTGGCTTTCCAAAGTGCTGGGATTACACGCGTGAGCCACCGCACCCGGCCTCTGGTTTTAATGTCATGTAACTAAAAGAGGTACTGAAGAGGTAGAAAAACCATGGACACCAACCCTCTCCAATCCCATAGCAGCAGTGGCATGGTGCAGAGAGCATTTCTTTGTGCTGGGGAAGGGGAGAGTGCAGCAATTGTGAAGCACTGAACTCCGTGCTGCACTGTTAGAGCAGAAAACAAAACTGGACCAAACTCAGTGGACATCCACCTATGGAGAGAATATTCAAACCAGCCCTGGTCAAGAGAGGAATTGCTGATCCCAGTGGTTGGAACTTGAGTTCCAGCAAGCCTCACCACCATGGATGAAAGTGCTGAAGGGACCTAAATAAACTTGGAAGGCAGTCTAGGCCCCAAGGACTACAATTCATAGGTGAATCCTAGTGCCGAACTGGGCCCAGAGCCAGTGGACGAGGGGCACATGGCCTACTGAGATATCAGCTGGTGTGACAAAGGGAGTGTTGGCATCACTTCACCCCAACCCCAGTCTGCAGAGCTCACAGCTCCAAAAGAGACTCCTTCCCTCTTCTTGAGGAGGGGAGAGGAGAGAGGGGAGGGCTTTGTCTTGCATCTTGGATACCAGCTCAACCACAGCAGGATAGGGCACCAGTCAGAGTCCTGAGGCCCCTTTTTCAGGTCTTTGCCCCGGGATGTCATTTCGAGAAGGAAATCACTGCCTTGAAGGGAGGGATCCAGTCCTGAAAAACTTCATCACTTGCTAACTGAAGGGGCCTTGAGACCTGAATAACTAGCAGTGATACCCAGGGAGTATGCCATGGGCCTTGGGTGAACCTGTGAGACTTGCTGGCTTTGGGTAAAACCTAGCACATTCTCAGCTGTGGTGGCAACAGGACAAGACTCCTTCACTTGAGAAAAGTGGAGGGAAAAGTAAAAGGGACTTTGTCTTGTATGTTATATAGGCCCTCAGCAACAGGGCAGCAGAGCACCAAGCAGGTTCTCAGAGTCCCTGATTCTGAGACTTGGCTCTTGGGAAACATTTCTGGACCTGCCCTAGGCCAGAGGAGAGCCGGTCCATGAAGGATGTGTCGCATGTCAGGCAGCATTCACCTCTAGCTGACTGAAGGGCCCTTGGGCATTAAAGGAATATTAGCAGTAGTCTGGCAGTGCTCTCCTTGAGCCTGTGTTGGTGATGGCAATGGGGTGAGGCTCCTCTGCTTTTGGAAAGGGGAGAGAAGAATAGGAAGAATGCCATCTTGTGGTTTGAGTGCTAACTCAGCTGCAGTACAATGGAATACCAGGTGGGCTTCTAAGGTTTTTTTACTCTAGTCCCTGGCTCCTGGATTTCACCTATGGATCCTCCTGGACCTGGGAGATCTCACTACCCTGAAGCAAAGGACACAAACCTGGCTGGCATTGCCAGCTGCTGATTATAAGGCCCCAGGGCCTTGAACATATATAGTCAGTAGCCAAGGAGTGGTTACAGTGTTTACAACACACCTTGGGCAAGACCCAAGGTTGTGCTGGCTTTAGGTGTGGCCCTACATAATCCTAGTAGAGGTGACCACAAGGATGCTTGTATTGTTCCAGGTGGCTCAAAACAGAGAAATTCTGTATATTTGGGAGAAAGTAAGGAAGAGAATAAGAGCTTCTGCCTGGTAATACAGAGAATTTTTCTGGATCTTGTATGAGACTATCAAGACAGTACCTCTATGAATCTGCAAAACTACAGTGTTACTAGGCTTGGGGTGTCCCCTAAAGCAGATAGACACAGCTTGAATTATAACACCAAGGTTTTTTAAATACCTGGAAAGCCTTCCCAAGAAGGAATGGCGCAAATAAGCCAAGATTCAGAAGATTACAATGAATACCTTCAATGCCTAGACACAGATGAACATCTACAAGTATCAAGACCACCCAGGAAAACATAACCTTTACAATGAATACCTAACTCTCCAATGCCAGACACAGATGAACATCTAGATGTATCAAGGCCACCCAGGAAAACATGACCTCAGCAAATGAAATAAATAAGGCACCAAGGACCAATTTTGGACAAACAGACATGCATGACTTTTCAATAGAGAATTCACAATAGCTTTGTTGAGGCAACTCAAATAAATTCAAGATAACACAGGGAAGAAATTCAGAATTCTGTCAGAATAATTTAACAAAGAAATCAAAATAATTTTTAAAAATCAAGCAGAAATTCTGGAGCTAAAAAATAGAACTTGTATACTCAGGAACGCATTAAAGACTTTTAATAGCAGAATGAATGAGGCAGAAGAAAGAATTAGTGAGCTTGAAGGCAACCTATTTGAAGAGATACAGTCAAGGGAGATAAAAAAGAATTTAAAAAAATGAAGCACACTTACAGGATCTAGAAACAACATTAAGTTGTTGTAGTCGGGTTAAAATATTGGGTTATAAATAGTATTTGCAAGCCTCATGGTAACCTCAAATCAAAAAACATGATGGATACACAACAAATAAAAAGTGAAAAATTAAATCCTATTACCAGAGAAACACCATGTTCACTAAAAGGAAGACAGGAAGGAATGAAAGAAGGAAGGAAGAGAAGACCACAAAACAATCAGGAAACAAATAACAAAATGACAGGAGTAAGTGGCTGAATGTATTAAAAAACAAACAACAACAACAAAACAGAACTCAATAATCTGTTAACTACAAGAAACTACAGCGAAACTACTTCACCTATGAATACACAAATAGAAGGGATATTTAAAAAAATATTCCATGACCACAGAAACCAAGAAAAAGCAGGAGTTGTTATACTTAGACAAAATAGATTTCTAGACAAAAATAATAAGAGACGAAGAAGGTTACCATATAATGATAAAGGGGTCAATTCATCAAGAGAATATATAACAATTTAAAATATATATGCACTTAACCCTAGAGCAACCAGATATATAAAGCAAGTATTATTAGATTAAAAGAGAGATGTAGGTCCCAATACAATAAGAGCTGGATAATTTAATACCCACTTTCAGCATTGGACAGATCTTCCAGACAGTAAATCAACAAGGAAGCATCAGACTTAATCTGAACCATAGGCCAAATGGACCTAAATATATTTGCAGAACATTTCATCCAGTGACTGAAGAATACACATTCTTTTCTTCAGCAGATGAATCATTCTCAAAGATAGATCATGTATTAGGTCAGAAAACAAGTCTTAAAAATTCAAAAAATTGAAATGACATCAAGCACCTTCTCTGACCACAATGGAATAAAACTAGAAATTCATAACAGGAGAAATTTTGGAAACTGTTCACATATATGACAAACAATATGCTCTTGAATAACTAGTGGGCCAATGAAGAAATTAAGATGGATGAAGAAAATAATATAAAAGATCAAAGAAACAAGAAGTTGGTCTTTTGAAAAGTTAACCTAATTGAGAGACCTTTAGCTAGACTAAAAAAAATGAGAGAATATCAAAATAAATAAAATTGGAGATGAAAAAGGAGACATTACCACTGTTACCACAGAAATTCAAAGGATTATTGGTGGCTACTATGAGCAACTATATGCCAATAAAATGAAAATCTAGAAGAAATGGACAAATTCTTAGGAACACATAACCTACCAACATTGAACCATAAAGAAATCAAAATCGTGAACAGACCAATAACAACAGATGGAAGCTATAATAAAATATCTTCCCAAAGTGAAAAGGCCAGGACTTGATCACCGCACTGCTGAATTCTGCCAAACATTTAAGAAGAACTAATACTAATCTTACTCAAACAATTCTGAAAAACAGAGTAGAAAGGAATACCACCAAACTCATTCCATGAGGCCAATGCTACCCTGATACCAAAACCAAACAGACACATTAAAAAAAGAAAAATGAAGGCCAATATCTCCGATGAATACTGACACAATTTCTCAACAAAATACTAGCAAACTAGATTCAACAGTACATTAAAAAGATCATTCATCATGACCAAGTGTGATTTATCCCTGGGAGGCAAGGATGGTTCAACACATGGAAATCAATCAATGTGCTACATCATATCAATGAAAATCAAGAACAAAAACCATGTGATTATTTCAATTGATGTTATAAAAGCCTTTGATCAAATTCAACATTTCTTTATGATAAAAGTACTCAAAAACTTGGTATAGAAGAACTAGGCTTCAAAATAATAAATATCATATATGACAGACCCACAGCTAGAATCTCACTGGGGAAAAACTGAAACTCTTTACTCTAAGATCTGGAATACAAAAAGGATGCCCACTTTCACCACTGTTATTCAACATAGTACTGGAAGTGCTAGTTAGAACAATTGGACAAGAAATAAAGGGCATCAGAATTGAAAAATGAAAAGTCAAATTATCTGTGTTTGCAGATGATATAATCTTATATTTGAGAAAACCTAAAGACTCCATGAAAAACTATTGGAATTGATACATTCAGTAAATTTGTAGAGCGCAAAATCTACACACAAAAATCAGTAGCATTTCTATATACCAACAGAAAATAATCTGGAAAAGAAAATATAAAATATAATAGCATTTCCAGTAGCCACCAATAAAATTAAATAACTAGAAATTAACCAAAGAAGTGAAAGATCTCAGTAATGAAAACTCTAAACTATAAAACATTGACATAAAAAATTGAAGAGGAAACAAAAAATGAAAAGGTATTCCATATGTACGGATTGGAAAAATATTGCTAAAATGCCCATACTACCCAAAGCAATCTACAGATTCAATGCAATTCCTATCAAAATACCAAGGACATGCTTCACAGAAACAGAAAAAAAAATTATACAATGTATATGGAACCACAAAAGTCCCAGAATAGCCAAAGCCGAAATAACAAAATTGGAGAAATCACATTACCTGACTACAAATTATGCTACACAGCTACAGTAACCAAAACAGTAAGATACTGGCATAAAACAGACATATAGACCATTGGAACAGAATAGAGAACCCAGAAGGAAATCCACACAGCTACAGTGAGCTTGTTTTTGACAAAGTTACCAAGAACATATGCTGGGGAAAAGAGTGTCTCTTCAATAAATGGTTCTGGGAAAACTGGATATCCATAGACAGAAAAATCAAACTGGACTCCTATTTCTCATGATTTCCAAAATTCAAATAAAAATAAAGACTTAAATCTAAAACCCCAAACTATTTAACTACTAAAAAATTTAGAAAAATAAGAGAAATTTATGAAAGGATGAATCTGTTCATGGATTAAAGGATTAATGGGTTATAATAAGAGTGAGCCTAGTGGCTTTATAAGAAGAGAAACAGAGACCTGAGCCAGCATGCTCAGCTCCCTTGCCATGTGAGGCCCTGTGTCACCTTGCAGTGTCCTCATCAGCAGCAGGCACTCACTGGATGTGGCCTTTAGACTTAGACTTTGCAACCTCCACAAATATAAAGGATAAATTTCTCTAAAATTACACAGTTTAAGGTATTTTGTAATAAGCCACATAAATTGACTGTTAAAATGGTGTTAATCCAAAATTAATAAAATCAGAATATCTAGGAGACATATGTGCTTCCATGTTAATTGCAGCATTATATACAGTAGCCAAGATATGGAAATAACCTAGACATCCATTGTCAGATGACAGGATAAAGAAAATGTGGTATATACTTACAATGAAATACATTTCAGCCATCAAAAGAATGGAAATTCTGTCACATGCTACAACATAGATTAACATTGAAGAGATTATGTTAAGTGAAACAAACCACTCACAGAAAGAAAATACTGTATGATTGTACTTGTATGAGGAACTGAGGTTGTCAAATTAATGGAAACAGAAAGTTAAATGGTGGTCTCCAAGTGATTAATGGGGATAGTTTCAGTTTTCTTAAGAAAAAGTGTTCCAGAGATTTATTTCACAACAATGGAAATATACTTAACATTACAGAACTGTACACTTGAAAATGGCTAGAGTCATAAATTTTATGTTATCTGTTTTCACCTCCAATAAGAAACCTCCTAAATAATTGCATTTGAATTCTCAAATCTAAAAATACAGTTTTCAAAGATTTGTCAAAACAGTGTGCAAGATTACCAGAGCAATTCCGGTTGCAAACTTTGGATCACATGCCATTCCATGATATGTTGCTCCCACATAAGTAGAATGGTTCCTGTAACTGAATAATGAAATTTTTCTTGTGGATATGTGTAATTTAAAATAGCAATAACTACTCATATTTTATGAGATGGATTTCTATATAAAGGTATTTCCCTAAAACACAGAAATTACATGCAGTATCTTATTCTTTTAGTCACTAAGATTTGGGTATCTCTTAGCACTCACATAAAGTTAAGTTCTAAAAGTTGTTTAACATTATCTAATACACAGCCCAAAACCTAGCAGTGCCTAATTCTTTCAAAATATTATTCATCACTGGAAGGATATAATTAATTTTGTGATATAAAAGTCAAATTGTTTATTGCTATAATTTGTATGTAGAAAACCCATCCCAAAAGTGTGAAGAAAGGTAGGATTGAAAGAGAGAGAGAGAGATAAAATATGCATCAGATTTACTAAGAGAAAGAGAGGTAGAGTGTAGAAACTGTCCTCACATAGCTATATCTTAACATTGCTCTGCAATCCTAGAGACTCTTTATTCCAATACTTTGATAGATATATTCCACATATTGCTTAAGGTCTTTAAAATTGTGTTTTTGATTTTAGCACATGAAATAATCAAGTTAGTAAAATGCAAATATATAAAGACTTTTGAAAGATACCAACCAAGCAGGTAAATAGGTACATCTTAGGTCAGTATAAAAATACCAGAAGGAAACCACAGGGAGAATAAAGTGGTCTATTTCAGTTATTTATTCATATTTCATATTGTAACAAGCATTATATGTGATTATTGTACTCTATAAATTAATTTATATTTATGTAATGTTAAGGTGATGGTTTCAATTATTCACCAGTGAGAAGGTCTTTACAAACAGAGAGGTATCATGTTTTTATCCCAAGAATTTTCATTATTCAGCTCATTACCTTTCTAAAAGTAAACAGTATACTATGGGCTACTGTGATTTAATTAGTGTCTTACATGATTATTAGAATCTTGTATTTTGCAGTTGGCCAACAGTCTTCATATATCTTTTTTGTTTGTTTGTTTTGAGACGGAGTCTTGCTCTGTTGCCTAGGCTGGAGTGCAATTGTGCGATCTCAGCTCACTGCAACCTCCACCTCCCGGGTTCAAGCAATTCTGCTTCAGCCTCCCGAGTAGCTGGGACTACAGGCACCTGTCACCACACCTCGCTAACTTTTGTATTTTTAGTAGAGACAGGGTTTCACCATATGGGTCAGGCTGGTCTCATACTCCTTACCTTGTGATCTGTCCACCTCAGCCTCCCAAAGTGCTGGGATTACAGCCACTGCACCCAGCCTCATATAGATTTTTAATGATTATTGTTATATAAAATGTATAAATAATTTTGATAGCTAAGATATCAAATAATTTGATAAAGCCTTTTTAAAAGTGAATGAAGTACTTACACTAATAAATATGTCATATCATGAGACCGTTGAGACAAAAATTTTTGTTTCCAAGACAAAAATCGCTGTAGTAATTCATCAGCATGACCACTTGTTGAAATCTTATCTTGATCTGACCAGATCTCCAAGGAAGACAGCATAACTGTCATATTAAGCTGGGAAAACATCTGAGAACAGAAGATACATGTTTTACAATTTTGGGTAACCATAAAGATGGCATTACATCTCAATATCTAATGCTAATATATTTAATTTAATATTTTTTGAAGATAAAATCATTGGTGAATAAAACTAGTTGATTAGGCTACATTTACATTTTTACTTTTTATTGAAATGTAAATGTTATACATATGTACACACACAATGCTATATTGCTTACTTAAATATAAAATACAAATACTTACAGTGTTGATAAGACCAAATATTTGAAAAACTTTGTCAACTGCAACTGCCACAGCAGAGCCCATATAATCATACTGAAAGACAAATTTTGTTTCTTAATCACTAGTAAAAATAACTAACGACCACATTTTAAGTGGATTTAAATATAAATGAAAAAATAATTCTGTGGCCAATTGAAAAGGCCCTAAATAGAATTAAGATACATCACATGCTTGCCAAGTTCTAAACATCAGCCTAATATTTTATAAAGTAATCAGTGATATTAAAATGAGATAATTGTGATCATCTTCCTCTTTACAGATGTAGAAATTCAAAGTATTAAGGTATGAAGAATGAGTAATCTATTGGTTACTAGGGCGTGGTGGCAGGCACCTGTATTCCTGCATATAAGTTCCCACCACCATGCCCGGCTAATTTTTTGTATTTTTAGTAGAGATGGGGTTTCACCATATTGGCCAGGCTGGTCTTGGACTCTCAACCTCAGGTGATCTGCCCTCCCCGGCCTCCTAAAGTGCTGGGATTCCAGGTGTGAGCCACTGCAACTAGCCTTATTTTCATGACGTCCAAATTAATTTTTTTGATTGGTCATGCTCTTAGTGTCATATTTAAGATTTGCTTTGCCAAAAATTTTTATGGATAAAATTCAAGACTCAAATCCACAACTAAATAAACTACCAAGTCTACTTTTTCTACTATAGTATACTGTCGTCGTTTGTCTTCATTCTAATAAAATGTTTTATTGTGCTTCACTTTGTTGCATTTTGCAGATATTGCATTTCTTACAAATTGAAAATTTGTGGTAATCCTGAATCAAGTAAGTCTATCGGCACTATTTTTTCCAATAACATGCTCACTTCATGTCTTCGTGTTATATTTAGTAACTCTTGCAATATTTCAAGCTTTATTATTGGTATTATTACTATGACTAGCAATTAGCAATGTTACTACTATAATTGTTTTCAGATGCCATGAACTGTGCCCACATAAGTTGACAAATTTAATCTATATCTGTTGTGTAGTTTCTGACTGCTCCACTGCCCAGCCATTCCCTCATCTCTTTCCCTCTTCTCATGCTTCTTTATTCCTTGAAATAATTAAATATTGAAATTAGACAAATTAATCACCTTACAATGGCTTCTAAGTGTTCAGGTGAAAGGAAGAATCCCATGTCTCTCACTTTAAATGGAAAGCTAGAAATGATTAAGCTTAGTGAGGAAGACAGGTTAAAAACTGAGGAAGATCTAGACCTCTTGACAAATGATTAGCGAAGTTGTGAATGCAAAGGAAAATCTCTTGAAGAAAGCTAAAAGTGCTACTCTAGTGAATACATGAATGATAAGAAAGTAAAACAGCCTTATTGCTGATATGAAGAAAGTGTTAGTGGTCTGGACAAAACATTAAACCAGCAATAACATCTCTTAAGTCTAAGCCTAATCCAGAGGAAGCCCTGACTTTTCTTCCAGTCCACGAAGGCTGAGAAAGATAAGTAAGCTGTAGAAGACAGTGAAGCTAGCAGAGATTGATTCATGAAATTTAAGGATAGAGGCCATCTTTATAAGCAAGTGCAAGGTGAAGCAGCAAGTGCTAATACAGAAGTTGTAGTAGGTTATTTCAAAGATCTAGCAAAGATAATTGAAGCTGGCTACACTGAAGAAAACATTTTCAATGTAATTAAAAAGCCTTCTATCGGAAGAAGATGCTATCACAGACTTTCACAGCTAGAGAGAAGTCAATTCCTCACTTCAAACCTTTGAAGGATAGGCTGACTCTCTTATTAGGGGCTAACGTAGCTGGTGACTACATTGAAGCCAGGGCTGACTTATCATTCTGAAAATTCTAGGGTTCTTAAGATTTAGCTCAGTCTACGCTGCCCATGCTTTATAAAAGAAACAACAAAGTCTGGATGACAGCACATCTGCTTAAAGCCTGTTTTACTAGATAGCTCAATTCTCCAAAAAAGTATATATATTTTAAAATATTACTGAATATTAACAATGCACCTGTTAAATCCAGAGCTCTGATGGAAATAAGGAGATAAATGTTGTGTTTGTGCCTACTAGCACAACACATTCCTCAGTCTGTGAATCAAGGAGTAATTTGACTTTCAGGTATTATTATTAAAGTATTAAATTTCATAAGGGTATAGTCATCATAGATAGTGATAAATTCTAATTTCAAATAATCTCTTTGTTCACACATATAAGTGTACAATTTTAGAAGCAGCTAAATAACATTTTGAATGCTTTGTTGATTAGGAATTTCTTCCACTAGATATCCTAAATCATTTCTCTCAGGTTTAGAGTTCCACAAATATCTAGTGCAGGGGCAAAATGCTGCGAGTCTCTTTGCTAAAACATATCAAGAGTGACCTTTACTCCAATTCCCAATAAGTTCCTCATTTCCATCTTAGACTACCTCAGCCTACTGTCCATATTACTAACAGCATTTTAGTCAAAACAATTCAGCAAGCCTTTTGGAGCTCACAAGATACAATGGGAAGTTTTAAACTTTCCCACATCTTACTGTCTTTTTCTGAGCCCTCCAAACTTTTTCAACCTCTGCCTGTTCTTTACCCAGTTTCAAAGTCAATTCCACATTTTCAAGTACCTTTATACCAGTGCCCCACTCTCTGCAATACCAATTTTCTGCATTAGTCCATTCTTGCATATAGATACTATATGTATCTGCTATAAAGGTACTACCCCAAACTGGGTAATTTATGAAGGAAGAAAGAGGTTTAATTGACTCACAATTTTGCATGGCTGAGAGGCCCCAGTAAACTTATAATCATGGCAGTGAAGGGGAAGCAGAGCATGTCTTACATGGTGGCAGGAGAGAGAGACAGAGAGAGAGAGACAGAGAGAGAGAGAGAGAGACAGAGAGAGAGAGAGACAGAGAGTGAAGGAGGAAACACCATTTTTAAACCATCAAGATCCCCTGTGATATAATCATCTTCAACCAGATCACTTCTTCAACGTGTGGGGATTACAATTCGACAGGAACTTTGCGGGAGCACAGAGCCAAACCATATCAGATGTAAAGTTTGCAAAAATTTTCTCCCATTCTGTAGGTTGTCTGTTTACTCTGTTTATAGTTTCCCTTGCTGTTCAGAAGCTCTTTAGTTTAATTAGATCCTATTTGTCAATTTTTGCTTTGTTTGCAACTGCTTTGTAATCTTCATCATCAAATATTTGCCCGTGACTATGTCCTTAATGGTATTGCCTAGGTTGCCTTCCAGGGTTTTCATAGTTTGGGGTTTTACATTTAAGTCCTTAATCCATCTTGAGTTAATTTTTCTACATGGTGTGAGGGAGGGGTCCAGTTTCAATCTTCTGCATATGGCTAACCAGTTATCTCAGCACCATATATTTAATAGAAAATCCTCTCCCCATTGCTTGTTTTTGTCAGTTGAAGCCTATTAGAGTGTGGAGGGTGGGAGGAAGGAGAGCTAAGGAAAAACAACTAATGGGCACTAGGTTTAATATCTGGGTGATGAAATAATCTGTACGACTAACCCTCACAACAAGTTTGTCTATGTTACACACCTGGACATGTACCCCTGAACTTAAAAGTTAAGAAAAAAGATGTTGCACCACTTTAGGCAACAACGGCCTCTCTGGGACTGCTTCTCTTAACCTAATAGTTCTCAAACTCACATGGCTAAGTAGCATTTCAGAACTTACACTAAGATATTGAGTAATATACATTTAATTAAGATTTTCTTTTAAAGCATGAAGGAAAGTAACAGTTACAATTTCATAAACTCTTTTTTCTTATTTGTTTATTTATTGAGACTGAGTCTTCCTCTATTGCCCAGGCTTGAGCACAGTGGCAGAATCTCAGCCCACTGCAATCCCCACCTCCTGAATTTAAGCCATTCTCATGCCTCAGCCTCCCAAGTAGCTGGGATTACAGGCACAGTAGCTGGGATTGCTGGCTAAATTTTCTGTTTTTAGTAGAAATAGGGTTTCACTCTGCTGGCTAGGCTGAGCTTGAACTCCTGAACTCAAACGATCCTCCTGCCTTGGCCTCCCAAATTGCTGGGATTACACATGTGAGCCACTGTGCCTGTCCAATTTCATAAATTCTTAATCTCTGGTTTTTTTTCTTCATGGCTTCTACTATTGCTTATCTGTAGCAGAATCTATTTTAGAGGTTAAATTAATATTTTCTGAGAAAATTTATCTTTAGTTATGTAACATATGAGGATAATCACAAACATATTAAAATTTAAGGAATAGTAAGATTTTTCTTCAATGGCTGTTGTCCAAAGAAGAATCTGTACTTGTATTGCTGGGCTTTTATGACCTTTTTTGATAGACAGGATAACACGTAGGTATGCTTAGGTAGCAGACATAGTAGATTGGGTTACATAACAAAAGACGCATGGATAACTGGATGTTTGAAACAACTGGATTTAAAAAAGGAGACCCATAAAAAGAATCTAAAATAGTGGATCCAGAAATAAAGAGAAGAGGAAAATGAGTCGTCTAGACTTCTCACAGAAAGGGAGAGAGAAAAAAGGAAGAATTTCTGAATCAGCTATTGTGTTGAATGAGACTTTGTCTACAGAAAGTGGTTTGAATATTCTGGTCTTTGTCATATAGATATGCAAATACAGAGAGCACCCATCCATACCCATTGCCTAGTCTCTCCAAATATACTTTGCTACCTATTGACAAAAGAAATTGTTACTTTATTGCAATAGTCTGAAACTGAACTCACAATATCTCTGGGTGTCTACATATTCTGGATAAACAGTGTACTTATGTACACAGAGCTCTGAGTACCATAAAAGTAAAGAATTGCAATAATATGTTCTCATTCAACAGAATGGAAATCATATTTTTTCTGAAATATCATTTCTAATTGTATGTACAGACACATATCTCAGCACTTACTGACAACATAATAAGTGGTGCTTGGGACTTTCAATAATCACCAGTAAGTGTGCAGAAGACTTCAGAGAGAAAATAAAATGCAAAGGATAGATTCTGCTCTAAGACAGACAAAAGAGATACTGTTCTAACTCTTTGAGGTCCATATCTTTAGAGATGGCTTTGTACTTTGCTAATTCTATGTAACCTTCTCCAATAAATCATATTGTATATTTATACAATGTAGTATTAAGGTACCCTTTTGCAAGACTAAACATACAAAAATCAAACAAAAACAGAAAATAAATATATGATTATAAAAATAAACCCAAATATCAACGTTTTAATAATCATGTCAATTTTTTGCCTTTAAGCTTTATTCTTATCAATGTATTATCTTAGTTAATATAATTATCACATAACTTTTTTTTCTTCTTTAATATTTTACTGATGCTAGATGATGTGTTTTTATTATTGATACTGCTACGTCCTTATATTTTATGGGTTCTTTAACTTTTTAATTTGCATGTAGTTGTTTTTGATTGTCTGTAATTTAGCTAGTGTTTAGTCTGTTGATATTTTCTGAGTATCAATCAATTATATATCAATATGTCAATTTTGTGATTACATATCAATTACATATCAGCATAGCTGTTTTGTGATTATATATCAATAATCAAAAGATATTAACAGACCAAATACTAGTGAGATGACAAAGACAATCAAAAAACAACTATATGCAAAGGAAAAATGTAAAGAACCCATAAAATATAAGAACACAGAAATATTAATAATAAAAGGATGAGCATCAGGTAAATATTAGAAAAAAAATATGTGTTAATTATATTGATGAACATACATTGATAAGAATAAAACTTAAAGGCAAAAAATTGAAATTATTATCACAACATATGATAAAATAATTCATCAGAGAGATTGAGACTTTTAAAATTTGCTTTAACTAAAAACGTGGCCACAAAATATGTAAAAAAAAAGATTTAACACAACTATAAATGGAAATTGACTATC
The DNA here is from genome assembly GCF_049354715.1 of Callithrix jacchus. Lineage (NCBI taxonomy): Eukaryota > Metazoa > Chordata > Mammalia > Primates > Cebidae > Callithrix > Callithrix jacchus. The sequence continues at coordinate 40,374,062 of NC_133514.1, forward strand.
ATACTGATACATTTCATATAGGTCTCTTAATAACAAATAGGTTAATAAGACAAATTCATAGGAAAGGTGCTCAAAACTTTAAAAACCCAAAGGAATGTTGGATAAAACATACATACATGGAAGCATATACAATAAGAATATGTATTTTTTTCAAATACAAATAAAATTTTATGCACATGGATCCATATTAACAAACATTAGGCAATAAAACACTTCTTTGAATAAAAAATAGAGTGTCACTTAAATCACGTTATCTGAACGCAATGGAACTGAGTTAATGTGGACTTGATAAAAGTATTCTAATAAGGCTATTTTTGGTGAAATGGATACCTTTTCTGTGAGTATATGAGATAATAGTCTTATTCAGGGTAAATACACACTAAAGAATTTAAGAGCAAATCTTCATAATGAGCTTTACAAGTTATTTTCAAATTTAAATGGAGAGCACAAGTGAGAATTGTATAAAATATTAATAAATGTGGCAAAGAGAACAAGGGTTCTCTTTTTATTATTTTGTAACACCTCTGAAAGTTTCAAATTATTTCCAAATGAAATGTTTAAAAAGTGAAGATGAAATAAAGAAAATTTCAGATGAAAAGAAACTGAAGAGAATCCAGCAGGCTAAAGAGAAGTATCATATATTAAGTCCTACTAGAAGGAATGAAAAGCTCTGCAAGTGAAAAACGTGTGTACGTGTATATATATATATATGTACATATATATGTGTACACACACACATATACATAAAATAAATAAAAAACACATTTTTATTTTTTTAATTTCTTTTTAGAATAATTGAACACTTCATTTTTAAAAATCCATTTTTCAGTTTATAACACATGGAGAGGTAAAACATTTGAAAACAGAATCATAATGACTTACCAGGGTTAAATGAAACTTTACTGCTCTGAGGGTCTTACATTATTAATGAAGTGGTACAATATTAATTCTAGATCATGATAAGTAAAGAATGCTAATTGGAATTCCTGGGGAAACCACTAAAGTTGGAGACTGGAAAGGGGGGCAAAGCAGAAAAAAAAGAGGTAGAAATAAATGTAAAATATAAGCCATGGGTCCAAAGGTAGGAAAGAAGAAACAAATGAGCAGATAATTGATGGGACATAAGAACACTAGTAGCAAAGTATTATTTAACCTGCATCAATAGTTTTTAATTCATTTGAGAAAAAAATCAACTAAACGTTCTTTGATTCTTCTCATTTTTAAAATACAGAAGTTCTACCAGAGAAGATAAACAACTCTAAAACATAAAATAATCTTCTGAGGGATAATGTTTAATAACAAGGATTTCCAGCTGAGTAGTAAAATAGCTTGCTTAAAAAATAGAAATAGATTGAAGAATTTCAATCAACAGTTGGAGTGGATCTAAAGGTATCTGCAGCTAGATACACTACAATGGATTAGAATATAGTGGAACTCTTCCAAATGAAGTTATACATTATTGCCAAAATTGATACCAATTTAGAAATCAATAAATAAATATTAATCCTCCATGTTACTGTAAAGGCAGGTGATGACATTTCTTTATCTCCTGCTAGACTGAGACACAATTTGGAACAGATTAAAATATATCTACATTGATTTACACTGTTGGTGGGAGTGTGAATTAGTTCAAACATTGTGGAAGACAGTGTGGCACTTCCTCAAGGATCTAGAAATAAAAATTTCATTTGACCCAGCAATCTCATTACTGGGTATGTACTCAAAGCATTATAGATTGTTCTATTATAAAGACATATGCACATGTATGTTCATTGTGGCACTGTTTACAATAGCAAAGACCTGGAACCAAACCAAATGCCCATCAATGATAGACTGGACAAATAAAATGTGGCACAAATACACCATGGAATACTATGCAGCCATAAAAAACAATTAGTTTGTGTCCTTTGTAGGCACATGGATGAATCTGGAAACCATCATTCTCAGAAAACTGACACAAGAATAGAAAATCAAACACCACATGTTTTCACTCATAGGCACATGTTGAACAATGAAAACACATGGACACAGGGAGGGGAGTATCACACACTGGGGTCTGTTGTTGGAGGCTAGAGGAGGGACAGCAGGGGTTGGGGAAGTTGGGGAGAGATAACATGGGGAGAAATGCCATATATAGGTGACAGGGGTATGGAGACAGCAAACCACCTTGCCATGTATGTACCTATGTAACAATTCTGCATGATCTGCACATATACCCCAGAACCTAAAGTACAATTTAAAAAAATATATGTACTTGTGCATTGAAAACGTTGAGAGTTTTTTATTCATATTCCCTCTAAATTTCAACAAAATAAAAATATAATAAACATACTGATACTGCATACCATGGCTTTATCCATAATGATTTGTACTTTCAGAGTTCTTTTCAATAGCACGGCTCCTAAATTTATCTGTGAAATAGAGGACGTAAATTAAATAATTTCAAAATTTTTACATTGCAGTTGTCATGTGCAATGCATATATACACACACTCACAGGTAAGATATAGACCATCCATGTAGCTACCCATCTATCTGTATGTAGACAGATGATAGATATATGAACACAGATATACAAATATAGATATAAATAATAACATAAGAGGATGAGTGCTTACTTAGCAGGTAGGATTCCAAACACAAATTTTACAAGAAAATCAGAAGCATTTTATTTTATGTTATTGATCATTAGAATTGTCAAAAAGTTATTGAAATGAGGAAGAATCCCATATTTCCTTCCTCTTTTAACATTCCTATATACTCTGTAGCACACCAATCCCTTACCAATCTTCAAGGTAAACTAACATCCATATACATTTCTCCAAATGCTGCCTTTATTTTCTTATTATTTTTGTTCTTTTACTTCTTTATATTAACTTTATTGAGGTTTACATTCAATAAAATGTGTCCATATTCAGTATAAACATATTATTATTGAGTAATGTATACACCATCACAATTTATAAATTGGTATTTAGCACAATTGGAACAGTGACATCAAAATATTAAGAGCACTATCTTTAAACAATAAGGTTTCAGGCAATTTCTAGTGTATTGCCTCCTTTTCACTTTTATATTTTCTATCAAAGTAACACTTTAAAATAAAAAAATGCAAGTCTAAGAAACTTATAAAGCAATTTGATCAAATTTGTACAAATTTTATTAGTAAGTTGCAAAATCAATTTAAAAATAATGATACATGTATAAAAATTCCTGCAATTAGGGAAACATGTTATGATGCTTTAGAATTACATATATTTATATCAATTGCATTTTCTAAATACTATCTGAATAAACAAATATATGTTTTAAACAAATATCCTACAATTGAAGTTTTTAAATAATAAAAACCAGTATAAATTTGTTCTTCAAATGCATCAAATTTCAAAATTCCACAGTGAGTAAGTTTATCAACAGTAAGACAAATGAAGAAGTCATAAATGGGAATACTCACGTTTGATTTCACAAGAATCCGGTAAGATTGATCTATATATTGGGCCACTGGGTAATTTTCTTGAAAGGAGTAATGACTAATAGCGTCATTTTTTATTTGGTAAACTACATGCTCATATGAAGGTGAAGATTCCAAAGGTTCAATACCATAACTGATATTAACTAACTGAAATAATCCTCTGGATATTCAAATACAAAAAAGAAATTAAAATGTTATTAGTCTTGAACTCCTGACCTCAGGTGATCCACACACCTTGGCCTCCCAAACTGCTAGGATTACAGGCATAAGCCACCATGCCCAGCTAAAAGTGTTATTAGTATAGATTCCCCATTGATGAATTTGAATACAGTTTACACTAGTGAGAGATTTTATCTGAATACATTTTGTGACTGCCAGCCTGGGATAGAGAAAAAGAGAATAGAAAAAAAGATCAAAAGAATAGATAAAAAAGAAAAGTATTTAAGAAAATAAAGTTTCTATTTCTCTATATTTACTCTACCCTTCAAGAAGTTTCTGGAAACGAAGGGCTCAGGTACAATCTCAACGTACATATCTGGAATATGCCATTACCTGAGTCCAGAACAGGTACGTAGTGTCACAGCTGACTTTGGAACGTCTGCAGCATATCCTTGATAAAAGCAATGACCCTAAAAGGGAATATAGAAAGATATATTCATAAATGATTTATAAACAAAGTCCTAGCTTTTATCTTTACTTCCTATCTACTGTCAAAACATTAGTATTTAACCATTGTTATATTATTTATCAGGTATTGAATTTCCGTTATCAACCTACAATCTCTCCCTCTAAGTTCTTTTCTGCTATGTTATTTGCTCCCAAACATTTTTATCAGTAACATACACTTTTTCTCAAAACAAGGCATAATCTCTACTTCCACTTGCTGACATTGGTAGGCCAAATCTATCCCTAGTAGCAGTTATCAGAGCTCAGGTGAACCAATTAATTCTACACAACACACATTTACAGCAATGTGACTGTTAACACGCACACCATCAAGACTAACAAACTCAGGCAGGGGTGATCTACATCCTGCTCCAGGTCTAGCAACAGCAGCAGTCACCTGCACTGGCAGTGGTGCCAGCAGAACCTGAATCTATAAGCCCTTCACCAAGAGATAGAAGGCAAACCAGTTCCCAACCTCTCTCTGGTAGTAGAGAGTAATCCAGACTCAAAAGCTTCTGGCTATGCACCCAGGAAAAGAAAATGATCCTCGTGAGTTATTTCCCAATTCTCCCTACTATAAGCAGAAAAAATCATTCAGATAGGAGCTATCTTCTGATATTAGGGTCACCGGTACATATAGAATCAAGCACACTGAAATCTAGTAGCAGAGAAAATACAGGATAAATGTTTTCGACCCTATGATTCCTTCCTCACCCACCTCAACTAGAAACACTACTTGGCCCAGAGAAGTACCATTTACACTTCTAGCTTAACCACCTAAGAGGCAGCAGAAGGTCCAACTCGGCCAGAAAAATGAAACGCAACACAATAATATGGTAAATCATAGAAAAGAAAAATTGTTATTGGAACAGTGGACTACAATAAAACTAAACTCAAACTGAATGACTACCTTCTAAAATAGAATATTAAAATAAGGTCAAGAGTCTTAACTAAATGTCAAGTCTTAACTAAATGTCATCATACCAAGGACCAGGAGTATCCCAACATGAGTCATAGGATATCAAAAAAATTTGAAAGAAATAATATAAATTGCATCAATGAACAATTACAAATTCTCTTGAAATAAAATATAATCTTAGGAAATAAAAAAGAAGCCAAAAAAGAAACAAATGCAAATTTATTCATTGTAATATATAACAAAAAAATGAAACACTGGATAAGCCCTAGAGTCTAGAGTACAGATGACAGTGGATAAGCTCACCAGATTTAAGGAGAATGCAATCACATATACCCAACCTACAAAATAGAGGACAAGTGGCTGAAAAAATGTATAATGTCTCAACAACTTGTAAAACAATAGCAAAAAATCTATAATTTATACTTTAAAAAGAATTTAAATAACATTCAAAATATTATTACTGAAATTCAGCCAGATTGTAAAACAGAAACCCTGAGATACTTCTTCTCCCCACAAGCATACCAATGAAGCAACATTATATGGAAAAATTACCGTTGTGAGTAAGTAGAAACAATATAGAGATATATACCCTTGGAGGATGCAAAACTAGACTCCCTAAAGCTGGTAGAGAGTTTTGGGTCACTCTCTATTTAGGACAGTGAAAGATATTCACACCTAGACCTATTTTAATAAAACATTGAGGATCAAAAACAAAGAGCATTTATAAACTACAAAAAAGTAGCAACTTGTCACACACAAAAGAAACTCCATAGGACTGTGAGCAGACTTTTTTCTTTTTAGGATAAATCTTGCTGGCCAGAAGATAGTGGAATGAATTTTTTTTTAAGTGCTGAAAGAAAAAAAAAGCCAAAAAATAATGCTATGCAAAGCATTCTAGATTTCTTACCAAATCTATAAGAAACTCACTTGAGACTTAAGTACACATACAGGGTGAAAGTAAAGAGATGAAACAATAAATTCCATGTGAATGATAAGCAAAAGGGGGCAGAGATTTTTATAAGCATATTAAAGAAAATAGATTTTAACACATAAATCATCGTAAGAGAAAAACTGACATTTTATAACAATAGTCTCTTAAACTACCTTTTTCCTGTTTCTGTGGCATTAGTTGTAGTATCTCTATTTTATTTCTGATTTTATTTATTTGCATCCTTTGTATTTTCTTAACATAGCTATGTATAATTTTTTATTTTATCTTTTCCAAATATGAATTTACTTATTTGTTTCTATATGGATTTTCTATTTTTTATTTTGTTTATTTCTGTTCTAATCTTCTTTGCTAATTTGGAGCTTAGTTTTATCTTGTTTTTCTATCTCCTTCAGGTAAACCGAAGTTGAGATATGCCATTTTTTAAAATGTAGGTGTATATTGCTATGACCTTTTCTCTTAATATTGCTTTTCCTGCATCTGCTTGTTTTAATATTTTTCGTTAGTTTTTATTTTCATGTTTTCACTTGTCTCAAGGTATTTTCTAATTAGTTTTGATTTTTTCAGCCAGTCGTTATTAAAGTGTGCTAAGATAGATTACTTATAAATATGTACACACTCAATATTAGAACACATAAATAAATAAACAGGCAGCAATACTGTAACAATAGAAGACTTTAATACCTTATTTTAAATAATAAATAGAACATCCAAACAGAAGATTAGTAAGAAAACAGAATATTTTAATATTACTATAAACCAAATAGTTCTAATGAACATATATAGAATTTCATTGAACAGTGGAAGAATACACTTTCTTCTAAAGTTCATCTGGGTCTTTTCCAGATAGATCAAATATTAGGTTAAAAAACAAGTCTAAAAATCTTAAAAAGATTGAAATCATAACAAGCGTCTTTTCTGAACACCATAGAATGAAGCTAAAAATAAATAGTATAAGGCAAACTAAAATATTAACACATACATCAAAATTAGCACACTTTAATAACTACTGGCTGAAAAAATCAAAACTAATTAGAAAATACCTTGAGACAAGTGAAAACATGAAAATAAAAACTAACGAAAAATATTAAAACAAGCAGATGCATGAAAAGCAATATTAAGAGAAAAGGTCATAGCAATATACACCTACATTTTAAAAAATGACATATCTCAACTTCAGTTTACCTGGAGATAGAAAAACAAGATAAAACTAAGCTCCAAATTAGCAAAGAAGATTAGAACAGAAATAAACAAAATAAAAAATAGAAAATCCATATAGAAACAAATAAGTAAATTCATATTTGGAAAAGATAAAATAAAAAATTATACATAGCTATGTTAAGAAAATACAAAGAATGCAAATAAATAAAATCAGAAATAAAATAGAGATACTACAACTAATGCCACAGAAACAGGAAAAAGATAGTTTAAGAGACTAGTATGAACAAGTATATCAGCAAACTGGATAATAGAGGAAATTGATAAATTTCTAGCAACACAAAAATGGCCAAGATTGAATTATAATAAAGTACAAAATTTAAAAGGACTCATAACTAAAATAAAGATTAGATCAGTAATCAAAACCTAGAACAAGAAAAGAGCAGGATCAGAGAAATTTACTGTTGAACTCTACCAAACATTTAAAGAATAATTAATACCACACAAAACTTTCTTAAACTCTTGCAAAAAATTGAAAGAGGAAACACTTCCAAACTTCCTCTGTGAGGCCAGACACCAAAGCCACATAAATACACCACAGGAAAAGAAAACTACCACCACCAAGGTATTCCTGGAGAAGAGCAGCCCCAAGGTTATCAGATTCACCAGGGTTGAAATGAAGGAAAAAAATGCTAAAGACAGCCAGAGAGAAAGGTTTGGTTACCCACAGAGGGAAGACCCTCAGACTCAGAGTGGATCTCTTGGCAGAAACCCTACAAGCCAAAAGAGAGTGGGGGCCAATATTTGACATCCTTAAAGAAAAGAATTTTCTACCCAGAATTTCATATCCAGCCAAATTAAGCTTCAGAAGCAAAGGAGAAATAAAATCCTTTATGGGCAAGCAACTGCTGAGAGATTTCGTCACCATCCCTGCCCTACAAAAGCTCCTGAAGGAAGCACTAAACACGGAAAGGAACAAGCAGTACCAGCCACTGCAAAAACAGACCAAACTGCAAAGACCATCAACACTATGAGGAAATTGCATCAACTAACTGGCAAAACAACCATCTAGCATCAAAATGGCAGGATCAAATTCACACACATCAATATTAACCTTAAATGTAAATGGGTTAAATGCCACAATCAAAAGACGCAAACTGGGAAATCAGATAAAAAGGTAAGGCCCATCGGTGTGCTGTATTCAGCAAACACATCTCACTTGTAAAGACACATATAGGCTCAAAACAAATGGATGTAGGAAGATTTACCAAGCAAATTAAGAGAGGGAAAAAAAAAAAGCAGGGATTACAACCCCAGTCTCTGATAAAACAGCCTTTAAACCAACAAAGATCAAAAGAGACAATGAAGGGCATTACACAATGGTAAAGGAATTAATGCAACAAGAAGAGCTAACTATCCTAAATAGATATGCACCCAATACAGGAGCACCCAGATACAAAAAACAAGTTCTTACCTACAGAGAGAGACTTAGACTCCCACACAATAACTGTGGGAGATTATAACACCCCACTGTCAATACTAGACAGATTGAAGAGAGAGAAAATTAACAAGGATATCCAGGACTTAAACTCAGGTCTAAACCAAACAGACCTAATAGACATCTACAAAACTCTTCATCCCAAATCCACAGAATATTCATTCTTCTCAGCACCACATCACACTTATTCTAAAATTGACCACAAAATTGAAAGTAAAACCTTTCTCAGCAAATGCCAAAGAATAGAAATCACAATAGTCTCTCAGATCACAGTGCAATCAAATTAGAACTCAGGATTAAAAAACTTACTCAAAACTGCACAACTACATGGAAACTAAACAACCTGCTCCTGAATGACTACTGGATAAATAATGAAATGAAGGCAGAAATAAAGATGTTCTTCAAAACCAATGAGAATGAAGACACAGCGTACCAGAATCTCTGGGACACATTTAAGGCAGTGTCTAGAGAGAAATTTATAGCACTAAATGCCCACCAGAGAAGTGAGGAAAGATCTAAAATCACCACTCTAACGTCACTATTAAAAGAACAAGAGGAGCAAGATCAAACAAATTCAACACCTAGCAGAAGGCAAGAGATAACTAAGATCAAAATAGAACCGAGAAGGAGATAGAGACACAAAAAACCCTTCAAAAAATCAATAAATCCAGGAGCTGGTTTTTTTAAAAGATCAACAAAAATAAATAGACTGTCAGCCAGAATAATAAAAAAGAAAAGAGAGAAGATTCAAATAGCTCAATAAAATATAATAAAGGGGATATCACCACCAATCCCACAGAAATACAAACTACCATCAGAGATTACTACAAACACTTCTATGCAAATAAACCAGTAAATCTAGAAGACATGGAAAAATTCCTGGACACTCACACCCTCCCAACTCTAAACCAGGAAGAAGTTGACTTTCTGAATAGACTAATAATAAGGATTGAAGTTGAGGCAGCAATTAATAGTCTGTAATCCCAGCTACTCAGGAGGCTGAGACAAGAGAATTGCCTGAACCCAGGAGGTGGAGGTTGCGGTGAGCCGAGATCATGCCATTGCACTCCAGCCTGGGTAACAAGAGCAAAGCTCCATCTCAAAAAAAAAGAAAAAGAAAATACCATCTGACCTATAAATCATTCTATTATAAAGACACATGCACACATATAGTTACTGTGGTAGTGTTCACAATAGCAAAGACTTGGAACTCACCCAAATGCCTACCAATGATAGATTGGATAAAGAAATGTGTCATATATACACCATGGAATACTATGTAGGCATAAAAAAGGATGAGTTAATGTACTTTGCAAGGACATGGATGAAACTGGAAACCATCATTCTCAGCAAACTGACACAAGAACAGAAAACCAAACACCCCATGTTCTCACTCATAAGTGAGTGTTGAACAATGAGAACACATGGACACAGGGAGGGGACCATCACACACTGGGGCTTGTGGGATGGGGGGGCTAGGGGAGGAATAGGAGGGGTTGGGGGAGTTTGGGGAGGGATAGCATTAGGAGAAATAACTAATGTAGATGATGGGGTGATGGATGCACGTAGCAAACCAACACCATGGCATATACATACCTATGTAACAAACCTGCATTATATGAACATGTACCCCAGAACATAAAGTATAATAAATAAATAAGAAAAAAAATTATAAGCCAATATCCCTGATGCACATAGATAGAAAAAAAATTTAAAAACATCTGAATTCAAGAGCATATTAAAAGTATTACACACTATGACCAGGTGGGCTTTCTCTCTGAAATGCAACAGTGATTCAACATAAGAAAATTAATTAATGTGATACACTATATTACATAATAAATAATACTATTTACAGGATGAAATTAATAGATGCAGAAAAAGCCAATCTCAACTTCCTTTATAGGACCTTACACATATATTATTTGACCCTAATACAAAAATAAAACAAAGCCAGTCCAAAAAAACTGTCAGATCAATATCTCATCAAAATTGGTGAGAAAAACCTCAAGATAATAACAGTCAGTCATGTGTAAAAAGAATTATAATTATATATGTCAGGACTTGGTTGTTATTTTTTAGGTTTGCAAAACTATTTCAAGATTTAAAAGTAAATCAATTGGATTCACCATGTCAAAGGACCAGAAAAGAAAACTTATAATCTTATCAATTGATATAAAAAGAGCATTTTCTATAATTAAATAACCATTAATGAAAAAAAGAACAAAATAAACTTTTAGCAGGTTAGAAATAGAGAAGAATTTTCTCAACTTGATACAGAGAATATAAGAAAACCTAAAGCCAACATTATTTTTTCACGATGAAAGACTGAATCTGTTTTCCATGAAATTGGGAATAGCTGAAGAATGTCTGCCCTCACTACTGTTATTCAACATGGTAATGGAAATTTTAGCAAATTACAGCGAGGCAAGGCAAAACATAAAAAATAAAAAAAGAAAGAAAAGCAGACTGACCTATCGATTGAAAAAAGAAAATTATCTATATTTGTAAAAGATGTGTCTATGTAGGAAATCTCAAGGAATCTATTAAAAAGCCCTTATATAACCAATATGTGAATTTAGCAAGATAGTAAAATAGTAGATGAAACCCAAAAAAGTGAACTGCAACTAGAAAATGACAACACACATGTAGAAACTAAAATTAGAACACAATATCACTTAAAATTCCAATAAAATGAAATAGGTAGGTATAAACCTAAAAAATGTACAGGATCTGAACACTGAAATAACAAAAACACTAGTGAAAGACATACATAACAGACCAAATTAGTTAAGAGACTTACTGCGTTTTTGGATTGGAAAACTTAACATAGTAAAGATGTCAGTTCTCCCCAAATTGATCTGCAGATTTAACAGGAGTAGCTTTACTTAAATTTAAAATAAAAAAGCAAAATATCTGGAATAGAATAGCTGAAAAAGGTTAAAAAGTATGACAAAGTGGGAAAAACCACTGTAGTTTATAACCCAGAAATATATCCACACTTGGTCCATGGATTTTTGACAAAGCAGTTAGAAGAACAATTCAAAGCAGAAAGATAACCTTTTAGAAATGTAAATAGTGCTGTAACTATTATACATCTAGTCAAAAGACTGAACTTTGATCTCAATATCATACCTTATACAAAATTACCTCAAAATAAGTAAATAATTAAATGTAAAGTATAAAACTTAAAAAATAAAAAAACAGAAAGTCTTTAGAAACAAATGCTACATAGAGTCCATAGGTTTGACATGAAAACAATCAATCATAACAAGAGTTGTTGATAAATTAGCCCCCATCAAAAATAAAAATTTTGATCTGTGGTAGACCACTTGAAAAGTAAGACAAATCAGAAAGGGACAAAATATTTGCAAAGCACTTGTTTGACAAAAGACATATTCAAAATATAGAAAACTTAAAAATCGGCAGTAATCGGCAACCTTAAACTCCAAACTCCTAGACTTCTGCTTGGTTCCACCTCTGGATGCTATCTATGGTCCAGACTATCTACAGTAGCGGGTAAACTTAAACATGAAATTCACCTTCTGTGCTTATATTCTCTCAGGTACAAAATTCCTAATCTGCCTATTGTCACATGTCTCAGAACAGGTGCCTCATGATTTTTTTTTTTCTGACTTCTAATTGTAATTTGGTAGAGAGGGAAAATCCTTTATCAGTTACCATACTGTATGTAGATTTCATCATCTCTTAGTTCCAATATAGCAATAGAGTGTGACCTGTCATTGGCATTCACTTCCTCCCAGTCAAGGGTATAAATGTGTTACAGGGAAATAAATACCTTATAGGGTGTAATAAATATCTTACAGGGTCAAGTGAACTTTCTTACATAATATGAAAACTTTCTTGACTCTTAAATGTCTTCCACCCTGTAATCCCAGCACTTTAGGAGGCCAAGGCAGGCAGATCACTTGAACCAAGGAGCTTGAGACTAGCCTGGGTAACATGGTGAAACCCCATCTCAACCAAAAACACAAAAATAAGCCTGGTGTTGTGTCCTGCGCCTGTAGGCTCAGCTACTTGGGAAGGTGAGGTGAGATCACCTGAGTCTGGGAGGCAGAGGCTGCAGTGAGCCAATATTGTATCACTGCATTCCAGCCTGGGGTGACAGAGTGAGACCTCGTCTCAAAAAAAAAAAAAAAAAGAAAAGAAAAAAGGTTTTCGGATAACTCTAATTTTGCGGTTTCACATGTGGACCTTAAGATTCTGTACACTGTCTACTTTTTCCCATCATCACTCTCACTGGTTCCCTGGGGTCTTTCTGTAAGGCCTACCACTTTCTCCACTGCTCAGGCCCGCTCGTATATCAATTGAAACTTCTCAGTATGTCTTAGCTCCTTGAAACACTTCCACCCCCACCCCCGAAACTCCTACTAATACTTCCAGACATACCTTAAATGTCTTTTTTTGGATGAATGATTCCTAAGTTTCAGATTTTTTAAAAAGTAGTTGTTCAATTCAATATGCTTTCATATTAATTGCCACATTATATTTAGTTTTGTGTTCTCTTTTCTCAATAATTATGTGGGGCATAAAGCGTTAATTTCCTCCCTAGCAATGGCACCTTAACCACATAAAAATGTAATTTTACTTGGCAGAAACAAAAACTCACGTTTGAAAATGAAGAATCTCTGTGCAATATTCCTGATTCATTGTATAAATACACCAGGAAACGTGGGTGTAAAAATGACCTAATTCAATCAAAATAATAACACTGCATTGTAATTATTTCATTAATTAAAAATAATTTCCAGAGTAATAAAATTAAACAAAATTTGCCTTCAATACAAACATCTAAAAATGAAATGGACTTATTTCTATATTAACTTGCTGCTTTTTGATAGCATATTGTGAATATAAGAAAGAATAATAACCAGTATAATCAGAAAAAAGTGTGGGGCTGCTTTAATGAATTCAAAATAATCAGCTAGGGCCAGGTGTGGTGGCTCACACCTGTAATCTCAGCACTTTGGAAGGCCAAACCTGGAGGACTGCTTGAGCTCAGGGGTTCAAGACCAGCCCGGGCAACGTATAGAGATTCCCCCATCTCTACTAAAAATAAAAATCAATTGGTGGATCGTGGTGGTGTGTGCCTGTAGTCTTAGCTACTTGGGAGGCCAAGGCAAGAGGATGGCTTGAGCTCAGGAAATCTAGGCTGCAGTGAGTTATGACTGCACCGCTACACTCCAGCCTGGGCGACTGAGTGAGACCCTGTCTCACAAAATAAAGTAAAATCAAACTGACAAACACAGATATCTGTACAGTAGTAAGCAGGGCTGCCAGATTTCAAAATAGGTTTTCTTTTAGATTCAACTGTGATTTTATGGCTCATATACCTTAGTTAATATTAGTTTAACAAGTAACAATAGATTTTATATATTTACATTAGTTTTCATAATGTTATACTTTGGTAAAAACAACTCCAAAATTATTATGTGTCTTAAAACAGCAATGAATGTCCTTCACAAGTTTACTAAAGATTCAGCGCCATCCTGCCTTCCTTCTGGAACCTAGGAAAAGGCATAGTCCCTCCCTGAAAGAGTCTCAAAATGACAACCTGTAATTGATGACTAAAATGAATTACAGAGAAGATATAAAATGTTATTAAATAAATCTAATATTCATTCTCTTATTTAAGTTCAATTTAGGGTAGTGATTGTAAAAATTTAAGACACTCAAAATAACGAATGTTTTTCAATAACTTACTGTTTTTCAAGCAGGAAAGTATATGATTTCCCCTCAATTTTGATGGAATAAGTGGCCTGTAGCAAAATGTTCAGAGGGAAAGTAATTGGTATAGATTCTAACTTTGTAAATGTTAAACATCACAGTTCGTTGAAACATATATTCGTTCATACAAATGTAGATTATATTCTACATGTATCAAAATTGGAATGTATAACAGAATTGTAATTTAAATAAACACAAGGAGTCTAAATTTCAAAACTCAGATCATTAATCATTAGCATGTATTATTATGAGATTTGAATTTAAAATGAGGATACTGTTTAGAAATGCTGAGAAACAGTTGAAGAAATTTGAATTTTGTTATCTTTGCTCTATTTTGAAGTTCTCAGCACAAATAAATTGAAAATAAAATAATGCAGCACAGTTTCCCAGTGAGGAATAAAAGAATGATTGCCCAGGTGCCAGAAGTACTACCTGCAAGCAATCCTCCTCTCCCCACCCGCTTTTGCTATTGCCTTAGCTCAAGAGTGTTATCTCATACAAAGTGACAACTTTCTGAGAGTGCTCACATTTAATTAGAAGCCTCTCCACTTAATGGTGGTTTCTGGTTTCAGACAGATTTAGTATGGTGTTCCAAACAGATTAAGTATGGTGATATCTTCATGATATTGAAGATATTGATATCTGTTAGTATGGTGTTCCAAACAGATTAAGTATGGTGATATCTTCATGATATATTGATATCTATATCAATAATCAAAGTCCCTTTCATTTCCAGAACACTTCAAAGCAATTTGATTTTTTTCAACTTCATTAAGCTATGACTGAAAAACAAGTCTTGTGTTTATTTAAAGTGTACTTAGGATGTATATGATGTTTTAACATGCATATATATTGTGAATGATTAAAACAACCAAATTACTATACCCATCACCTCACAGTTACCATTTTATCGTATGTGGTGAGAACATTTGAGATCTACTCTTAGTAAATTTTAAGTAAACAAAATATTATCATTAACTATAGCAACCATGATGTACATTCAGTGTTCTGAATTTATTAATCTGATAACTGAAAGTTACCCTTTGTCCAGTGTCTTCTCTTTTCACCCACACCTCTAGCCCCTGGTGACTACCATCTCATTTCTGTTACTACGTGTTTGAGTTTATTTTTAAGATAGTACAAATAAGTGATATCATGCAATATTTGTCTTGGTGTGTCTGGCTTATTTCCCTTAGCACAATGTCCTCCAGGTACAACCAGGATGATGGATGGCAGGTTTTCCTTCTTTTTAAAAACGGAGTATTTCCATTGTTTGTCTACTTATTGATCAATTGATCAATCATCTATCAATCTACATTTTCTTTTTCCATATACCCAGAGACAAATGTCATACCATTTTGTCTGACATAGTTAAATGTAGTGCTAAATATTTTATTCTTTATGATGGTATAAATTTTTTAAAAATTTATTCTTCAGCTAGTTTACTATGTGTGAAAACACAGCTTATCTGTTTTATGTTGGTTTTCGTATACTGTTTACTGAGTTCACATCTTTATTCTAACTTTTTCTTCATATAGAATATTTATAATTTTCTATGTATAAGATCGTGCCATCTGATAATAGACAATTTCACTTGAGGCATTTTTTTTTTTTTAGACGGAGTTTCGCTCTTGTTACCCAGGCTGGAGTGCAATGGCACGATCTCGGCTCACTGCAACCTCTGCCTCCTGGGTTCAGGCAATTCTCTTTCCTCAGCCTCCTGAGTAGCTGGGATTACAGGCACGCGCCACTGTACCCAGCTAATTTTTTGTATTTTTAGTAGAGATGGGGCTTCACCATGTTGACCAGGATGGTCTTGATCTCTTGACCTCGTGATCCACCCACCTCGGCCTCCCAAAGTGCTGGGATTACAGGCGTGAGCCACCGTGCCCGGCCCTTATATTCTTGAATAATCCTTCTGGTGCAACTTCCACCCATGGTGAAGTCCAATAATAACATTAGTCTTAACTTGCAAGGAGGTAACTTTCTCTCATCTAATTGTGAAGGAAGGGCTATCCAAGAAAAGAAGGTCAGAAGGACTTCCTAACCGAGGGGCTTTATGTCGAGGCCTGCACGGGCACTTCTCTCTTGGCATAGACTGTGGTTTCTCACAAGACAATTGAGGTGACTTAGGTCTTCCCTGCTTAAGACCAGGGGCTGCAATCCGAGTCCCGTCTGTGTTTGGAGAAGGCAATACTCCATTTGGCTGTAGTTGGCAGTTCAGGTGTGGCTTGGGATTTTCCAAGTGTCCCCATACCTTGGCCTCTTCATTGGAAGAGCCACATCTGCTGTCACTTGCACACTCCACTGTTGATGGGATGCAATGACTTAGTTTTCCTGTGCTTGCTTCCTGAGAGTAAGGCAGCGGCTGGTCTCAGATTTCTTTGAATACATGTGAGATGTTATGTGAGAAATGCAGCTAGATATACACCAATTTTGTTTTATTAATTTTTTTTTTAAGACAAAGTCTCACTCTGCTGCCCAGGCTGGAGTGCAAGTGTGCTATCTTGCCCCACTGCAACCTCCCCTCCCAGGTTCGAGCTATTTTCCTGCCTCAGCCTCCCAAGGAACTGGGACTACAAGCACATGCCACGATGCCCAGCTAATTTTTGTATTTTTTTTTTGTCTTTTTTGGTAGAGATGGGGTTTCACCATGTTGGCCAGGCTGTTCTCAAACTCCTGACCTAAAATGATCCACCCACCTTAGCCTCCCAAATTGCCAGAATTACAGGCATGAGCCACTGCACCTGGTCTGATCTCTTTACCATTTCCAGGCTTTTCTCCTCCAATCCTCCCTTTCTTCCTTCAGTACACACCCATAAAGCCCCATTAAGTAGTGGGTACTGGAGATAGCAGAGTGAATAAAGCACAGCCCTGCTGGGTGCGGTGTGGGTGTCAGAGAAGAATGTTGGAGATTACGGTAGCCCAGTCTCCTGGTGGAAATGCAGGGGAACTGACCGTGGGAATGCACAAAAAGGTGGCCTAGCCCAGCCTTGAGAGGGGAGGCTTTGTGGGCCCCAGTGGGCGAGGACATGAATTCTGGCTTCCACTGAGCCTCCACTGAGTGTCCTTGGCTAGGAGGAGTCAAAAGACCTACAGGAAGAAGCTGAGGCACAAAATACAATTTTAATGGAGTTAACTTGAGTTGAAGTGAGTATGGCTATCCTTGGCCTTTGTTACAAGCAGGTTTTCTGTTTCCTTTTCTTCTTCTTTTTTTTTAGATGGAGTTCAATGTTTAACACTAGTGGGGAGACTGGGCACCAGTGTCATTTTCATGACATTAGAGGAAAAATGTTCAGCTTTTCCATATTGAGTATGATGTTAGATGTAGGCCTGTCATTTATGGTCTTTATTATTTTGAGGTAAATTTGTTCTACACCCAATTAGTTGAGGACTTTAAACATAAAAGAAGGCTGGATTTTGTCCAAAGCCTTTGCTTTATCTATTGAGATGAATGATGTGATTTTTATCCTTTATTCTCTTAATGTGGCATACACATGTGGTCATTTGCATATGTTTAACAATCCTTGAATCCCAGGAATAAATCCCAGTTGATTATGACATACAGTCCTTTTATTGTGCTGTTGAATTTGGTAGTATTTTATTGAGGATATTTGCGTCTTTGTCCAGGGATATTGGTTCATGTTTTATCTGGGAGTATCTTGGTCCAACTTTGGTGTTAGAGTAATATTGTGATATTAGCTTCATGAAATAAGTTTGGCAGTGTTCCTCTTCAATTTTTTGGAAAACCCTTTGAGAATAATCATTATTTACTCTTTTTTTCTTTTAAAATGTTTGGTAGAAATCACCAGTTAAGTCATCTGGTCCTGGACTTTTCTTTGTAGGAGATTTTTGATTACTGATTCAGTCTTAATTATTACTGATCTCCTCGGATTTTCTATTTTTCATTATTCAGTCTATGTAGATTGTGTTTCTAGGATGCTGTCTATTTCTTCCCTGTTATACAGTTTTTTGGCATAAAATGTTCATAGACTGATGCCTTTACTTGGTGATGTCAATTGTAATGTCTCCTCCTTTAATTTTGTTATTGCATATTTGAGCCCTCTGCCTTTCCTAGTATTGCTAAAGGTTTATTAATTTTGTTTATATTTTTAAAAATAGAACTCTTAGTTTTGGTTGCTTTATTCTATGGCTATTTTACTCTTTTCTTTTTTTATCTTTTTTTTTCTTCTTTGATCAATTGATTGTTTAAGAAGATATTGTTTAATTTCAAGTTATGTAGGAATTTTCTATTTTTCCCTGTTACATTTAATTTCTTAACATTGTAATTAGAAAAGATATTGATTATGATTGTGATTATACATTTCCTAAATTTGTTAAAATTTGTTTTGTGACCTAGTATGATTTATTCTAGAAAATGTTACATATGCACGTGAGAAGAATGTGTCATCTGTTCTATTTGATGGAATGATCTACAGAGGTCTTTTAGGTCCCTTTGGTCTAAAGTACAGTTTAAGTCTAAATGTCCCTTATTAATTTTCTGCTATATAAAACTGTCCATTGTTGAAATTGGGGTATTGAAGTTCTCTGTTAACATTATTATTTCTCATTTCAATTCTGTTTAAATTTGCTTTATGCATTTAGGGGGCTCTGTGTTTGGTGCATATATGTTTTAAATTGTTATATCTTCTTGATTAATTGGCCATTTATCATTACATTACAACTTTTTTTGCCTTTTGCTATGGTTTTTTACTTAAAGTCTATTTTTGTCTCATAAAAGCATAGCAACTGCTCTCCTCTTTTGATTTTGATTTCCATACAGTATCTTTTTCTATCCCTTCACTTTCAGTCCCTGCATGTTCTTAAAGCTCAAGTGTGTCTCTCTCAGGCAGCATATCTTTGGATACTTTTAATCCATTCAGACACTCTATGTCTTTTGGTTGGAGAGTTTATAGTCCATTTAAATTTAGAGTAATTATTGCTATGAAGACTTACTATTGCCATTTGAGCATTGTTTTCTGGCTGCTTTATATGTTGTTTCATGCATTTTTCCTCTCTTCCTGTGTTCCTCTGTGATTTGATGTTAACCTGCAGTGGTATCTCTTGATTCTTTTCTCTTTAATTTTTGTGCATTTCTTATAGGTTTTTCTTTCATAGTTTACCATGAGGTCTACATGAAATATATAGTCATATCAGGTTAGTTTAAGATACTAGAAATTTAACTTCAATCACATAAAAACTATATACTTTCATTTCCATACCTATGCATAATTTTATGTTATTTATGTCAAGATTTCCATCTTTTTATATTTTGTATTCATTAACAAACTATGGCCATGATAGTTATTATAACACGTTTGTCTTTTAACCTTTACATTAGAGTTATAAGTGACTCATATACCTCTATTACAACATTATAGTATTTCGAAATTGACTTATATTTGCTTTACAGTGGGTATTACACTTTCATATGTGTTCCTGTTATAATTTAGCCTCCTTTAGTTTTAGCTTAAATAACTCCTTTTAGCATTTCTTATTAGGCAAGCTCAGTGGTAATAAACTTCCTCAGCCTTTGTATGTACAGGATATTTTTTAATCCCTCATTTCTGAATGACAGTTTCGTCAGGTAAAATATTGGTTATTTATATGCTTTTAGTTATGTTTCTATGCAATTTTCAAGTGCATATAAAATTTCTGTATGTAATTTCTTCATTTTTTTCATTATTTATTATATAATATCCATCATCACTTATTTTTCTTCACCCTGTGAAATATATGAAAATACATCTAAAAATTTCTAAATGCATTTTTGAGTACTTTGTTAGGCTTTATCCTAATTGTCACCAAATGACTAGTTTTATACTACCAGTATTTGAATATTAGTTTTCTTTCTATATTGTTATCAATTTTGTTGACTGTTTTACATATTGTTCAGAAGAATGTGCATTACTTACAGTGGCATAAAGCTAAATTACAACTGGGTTGGAAAACCTCTATCTTTATATTTGGGGATCCTTACACATTTGGAGATTTCAGATTCTTGTCCAAAACAAATGCAGTGATATTTATAATTGGCTTTTAGGGCTCAAAACATCCCTGGCCAAGGAAGCCTCCTCAATGTTTGCCTAAATATTTTGACAAGCCCTGCTTGATGTCAACACTTAAAGAATCACTGAAAGATTTCAGCTGAGTTCTCCAAAAGCCAAAGTTTCTCCTATAGACCTTGTTGGTAGAAGTCAAAGTCTCGGTATGCTTTAGGAACACAGAGATTGTCTTCCTAAACAGGAAGCTCACCATGAATGTTTCTCGGATTCATGTGTGATAAACTGCAGAGTCTAGTGAGTCCTAAAAAATACCAAAACTGGAGAAAACAATACATTTATTTCACTGGATTCATGTTCTATATATGTCCACTGGACAAAAATATTTTTATTGTTCAAATTTTCTTTATCTTTATGAATATTCTTATGATTTGTCAACCATCATTTGAGGAAAACATTTTAAGATCTCACTGTAGAAATGCCTTTGACAATTTCTTCCTCTAGAGCTATGAATTTTCACTTTCTAGGTGCTGAACGCATTTTTTTTTTTTTTTTTTTTTTTTTTTGAGATGGAGTTTCGCTCTTGTTACCCAGGCTGGAGTGCAATGGTGCGATCTCGGCTCACCGCAACCTCCGCCTCCTGGGTTCAGGCAATTCTCCTGCCTCAGCCTCCTGAGTAGCTGGGATACAACTTTAGAATTGTTAAATATTCCTAGTGAGCTGAACATTCCATCATTAAGTAATAATTCTTACCTCTCACAATGGTGTGTGCGTGTGTGTGTGTGTGTCCATTGGTGGAAATGAGAAAACTGAACAAAGTCTGGTGACAGTTCAAAAAGATATGCATCATTATTGTTTGTTAATGAGAGCCAAATGCCATGCAACTTTTCTGGAAGATATTCTGCAATGTTCACAAAAAATTGTAATGGCTTGCCCATTGATCCTATATAAACCAACTATCAAAGAAGGTTTATTAAATCATGAGTTGAAATTTTAATAAGATATATGATGTTACATCCATATGATGTATTATGAAGTTATGAGAATGACAGTCATATTTATTACCATAAAAGTAAATCTAATATTTATAAATCAATGAAAAAGTCAATTACAGTCATATATAATCATTAAAGATGTATGTGCCCATGTGCATGTGTCTAAACATTCATTTAGTACAAATTTATTACTTTTAGAGAATTCTCTGTATCACCTCAATTTAATTTTACAATATACCTACTTTCCTACTCTAATCAGATGAAAGATAAAATCCCTTTCATTTTTACAAAGGATTTATATATATATGTACAGATATGAAGATAGTCCTTATATATTGTCATGTTAAAAACATGTTGCTCAGTAAAAATTAGTATAACCTAAATTATATCTTAATACAGACTTAAATGTACATATTTTCTAAAAGAACCCAGTAGACTGTATATGTTCCTTTGTGTTACAGAACTTTGGGGATTCTTTTTCTGAATCTCTATTTTAGAACAGTTATCTAACATTCATATATTAATTGAGAAATAAAAAAAAATAAAACTCTTACTGTCATTCAGACCAAATGATTCCTTAGCATGGTAAATTAGAACACAAACAAAATTTCACAAAGGGGTATGTATGAATTGATTGGGGCCACATAGTCCAGAAAAACAAAACACCATAATTTTAAAAGGTGATCTCTTAATTACATGCGTTTCTGAAACATCGCCATCATCAGTGTTTGTCTGGATCTTCCGTGGTACTGTAATTTGCAGAACGGGTGTTTCGGAATCTGCATGAGGAAAAGCATATGTGAGCACTCCCAGTGTATTATGTCAAGGCATCCTTTCTTAAAACACACACACACACACGCACGCACACGCACACACTGTCCATTTCCAACAAGAGGCTCTTCCAGGCGTGGGAGGTTTACCTTACCCTACCCAAGAACACTTTAGGGCTTGGTGACCTCAGTCCTGTGTGGCACTAGTGTGGGCTGCAGGTCTCAGACCCTATCTGGCATCCCCCTTCCTGATGCAGCCCGGGGTCCCACACTTGGTGGACGGCTGTGAGGGCCCCCTCCCTAGCCTGGCCTGAGCTTCTGGGTCCTGCAAAAGGCCAAGAGGAAGGGCGGCCTCCTCTCCTGCAGGGCTTTTCACTTACTCGGACCCGCGGTAGTCAGAAGGGTCACACCTGAGAGGATCAGCAAGTGAGACAGCATTGCGTGGCCGGTGGCCCAGCCACAGAGATGGCCGTTGCCCTTCAAACGGCTTCAGCTCGCGGCCAGAGTGGTGGAGGCCGAGCGGGGCCGAAGGGCGTGGGGTCTGCGGGGCACAGCGGGGACCCACTCCGTGGATTCCGAGGCAGGTGGAACCTATAGCCCGACGCGCCCAACCATAGCTGGCTGCACTGGAGGAGGCACGTGGGAGCCTGAGCTTCTGCCACATGGGCTCCTTTTTCTAAAAGCTTGACATTCACAATGCATTCGCGGGTAACATAGGGTTATAAAGTACATTTCTACACTAGACCTTTTGTTGGTGAAGTCTTGGCAATATGACTATTCCATATCATAGCCTTTGGGAAGACGGTTGAATTATTGTAGTGAAGGAAAACAAAAAAATAGGAATCACAGTATGTTTAGTAGCCAATTGCCAATTTTAGTTCTATCTACTTCTAGTTTTCTGCTCTTAAGATTCAGGTCAAAACAGAAACACACAGGAAAAAACTAAAAAATCAGTTTCGTAGGAAACTAAGGAGTCTAAATAAAAACTGAAATATGAATATATGGCTATGTTTTATTATTTTAGTACAATTTATAAGTATCAGGCAAAAAACACATAAAATGACTCTATAAAAACAATCAACATTCATTTATTTATTGACTTTTCTACACTTTGTTTCTTAGAAAAACTTTATAGTTTAGGGAGAATAAATGAAAATCATTTTTGCCCATCAGTATGGAGTTAACACAAGGAAGGATAACATAGTTAGGTGGAAATAATTTTCTCTCTTACTATGTAGGTAAGTGGTTTGCCTAATTTCAATTTTTTCACAATTTATTATCTATTGTAACATATTTTTATTGTAGCAAAATACACTATATAAAAATTATGAGCTTAATGCTTTTTTGTTTGTTTGTTTGTTTGTTTTTAATGCTTTTTGTTTGTTTTAGATGGAGTTTTGCTCTTGTTGCTTAGGCTGGAGTGCAATGGCACGAACTTGGCTCATCACAACCTCCACCTTCCAGGTTCAAGTGATTCTCCTGCCTCAGCCTCCTGAGTAGCTGGGATTACAGGCATGTGCACCACACCAGAGATGGGGTTTCTCCACATTGGTCAGGCTGGTCTCAAATTCCTGACCTCAGGTGATTCTCCCACCTCAGCCTCCCAAAATGCTGGGATTACAGGCATCAGCCACCATGCCTGGTGATCTTAATGCTTTTTAAACCTACTTTTCAGTGGAATTAAGTACATCCATATTGCTGTGCAATCATTATTATTATTCATTTCCAAAACTTTGGATGTCACCAGTTTTTACATAATCTAATTTACGTTTGTGATTTCATGTATAGCTTTGTGTGCCCAACACAAAAGTTGACATACATATTGATATACATGAACTATTTAATGACCACAAGGAACCTATATACTATGGTTATAGCGTATACTGACTTATGTTACTCTTAATTTCTAATCCCTGGCAAACACTAATCTAGTCTCCATTTTTGTAATATTATTTTTGGTGATATGTATATAAGAGACATTTTATAGTAGCTCTTGAAATTTGTTTTTTCACTCAGATTATTCCCTTGAGATATATCAAATTTTTTCTTGTATTAATAATTCATTCTTTGTTATTTGTAAGTAGTATCCATAACATGAATATTCCACAGGTTATTTAACCAGTCATCCATCAAAGGCTATTTCGGTAGCTTCCAGTTTTTAAATTTGCAAAATACATTGCTATGAATATTCATGTATATGTATTTATATGAATGTAAAATTTCATATCTATTATAAATTCCTAAGAATGAAATTGTTAGGTTGTATGATAAGAGCTAACAAACTGCCAAAATAGTTGTGGTGGTTGATACTGAGGGTCAAGTTGATTGGATTGAAGGATACAAATTATTGATCTTGGGTGTGTCTGTGAGGGTGTTGCCATCTAATCAGTTGACAGCATGGCTAGAATGTAAAGCAGGCAGAAAAACCAGAAAGGACTACACTGGCCTAGACTCCCAGCCTACATCTTTCTCCTATGTTGAATGCTTCCTGCCCTTAAACATCAGACTCCAAGTTCTTCAGTTTTGGGACTCAGACCGGTTCTCCTTGCTCCTCAGCTTGCAGATGGCCTCTTGTGGGACCTTGTGATCATGTGAGTAAATGTTAAATTCCCCTTTATAAATACATAAATTTATATATATAATATATAAATATATATATAATTATATATAAATATATATATAATTATATATAAATATATATATCTATATTTCATTAATTCTGTCCCTCTAGAGAACTCTGACTAATACAGTAGTTGAACCAATTTTTATTTCTTGCAGCAATGCATGATTGGTCCAGATATTCTGTATTCTCACCAGGATTTGTATTGTCAGTATTTTTAAATTGTAGTCATTATGTTTCACCAGACCTGCCTTACAAGAGCTCCTGAAGGAAGCACTAAACAAGAAAAGGTAAAACTGGTACCAGCCACTGCAAAAACATACCAAATTATAAAGACCATTGACACTATGAAGAAACTGCGTCAACTAATGGGCAAAACAATCAGCTAGCATAATAGTGAAAGGATCCAATTCACACATAACAATAATAACTTTAAATATAAATGGGATAAATAACCCAATTAAAAGACACAGAATGGCAAATTGGATAAAAAGTCAAGATCACTGGTGTGCTATATTCAGGAAACCTATCTCATGTGCAAAGACACATAGAGGATCAAAATAAAGGGATGGAGGAATACTTACCAAGCAAATGGAAAGCAACAAAAGCAGAGGTTGCAATCCTAGTCTCTAACAAAACAGACTTTAAAAAAGTCTGTTTAAAAAATTTTAAAAAGACAAAGAGCATTACATAACAATAAAGGGATCAATGCAACAAGAAGAGCTAACTATCCTAAATATATATGCACCCAATAAGGAGCACCCAGATTCATAAAGCAAGTTCCTAAAGACATACAAAGAGACTTAGACTCCCACACAATAATAGTGGAAGACTTTAACACCCCACTGTCAGTATTAGACAGATCAAGGAGACAGAAAATTAACAAGAATATGCAGGACTTGAACTCAGACACACAGCTAAAGAACGCTCCACCACGAATCCACAGAATATACATTCTTTAAGCACCACATCATACTTACTCTAAAATTG
Organism: Callithrix jacchus; assembly: GCF_049354715.1. NCBI lineage: Eukaryota > Metazoa > Chordata > Mammalia > Primates > Cebidae > Callithrix > Callithrix jacchus. The sequence continues at coordinate 40,399,848 of NC_133514.1, forward strand.
GCTACATAATTGGAAGTAAACACATCCTCAGCAAATGCAAAAGAATGGAAATCATAACAAACAGTCTCTCAGACCACAGTGCAATCAAATTAGAACTCGGGATTAAGAAACTCACTCAAAATTGCATAACTACATGGAAACTGAACAACCTGCTCCTGAATGTCTACTGAGTAAATAACAAAATTAAGTCAGAAATAAATAAGTTAATTGAAACCAATCAGAACAAAGACACAATGTACCAGAATCTCTGGAACACAGCCAAAGAAGTACTTAGAAAGAAGTTTATAGCACTAAATGACCATAGGAGAAAGCAGAAAACATCTAAAATTGACACCCTAACATCACAATTAAAAGAGGTAGAGAAGCAAGAGCAAACAAATTCAAAAGACAGCAGAAGATAAGAAATAACTAAAATTAGAGCAGAACTGAAGAGATAAAGACATGAAAGACCCTTCAAAAAATCAATGAATCCAGGATCTGATTTTTTGAAAAGATCAACAAAATATATAGACTGCTAGCCAGACTAATAAAGTAGAAAAGAGAGAAGACTCAAATAGATGCAATGAAAAAATGATAAAGATTATATCACCAGTGATCCCACAGAAACACAAATGACCATCAGAGAAATACTGTAAACGCCTTCATGCAAATAAACCAGAAAATCTAGAAGAAATGGATGAATTCCTGGACACCTACACCTCCCAAGACTAAATTAGGAAAAAGTCAAATCCCTGAATAGACCAATAACAAGTTCTGAAATTGAGGCAGTAATTAATAGCCTATCAACCAAAGAAAACCCAGGACCAGAGGGATTACAGCCAAATTCTACCAGAGGTACAAAGAAGAGCTGGTACCATTCCTTCTGAAACTGTGCCAAACAATAGAAAAAGAGGGCTCCACCCCAACTCATATTATAAGACCAGCATCATCCTGATACCTAAGTCTGGGAGACACGCAACAAAAAATAATATTTCAGGCAATATTCCTCATGAAAATCCATACCAAAATCCTCAGTAAAATACTGGCAAAATAAATCCAGCAGCACATCAAAAAGCTTATCCATCATGATCAAGTCAGCTTTATCCCTGGGATGCAAGTCTGGTTCAACATATGCAAATCAATAGACATAATCCGTCACATAAACAGAACCAATCACAGAAAACCACAATTATCACAATAGATGTAGAAAAGGCCTTTGATAAAATTCAACACCGCTTCATGCTAAAAATTCTTAATAAAGTAGGTAGGAATCACCATACTGTTGTGACTCAAAATAATAAGAGTTATTTATTAGAAACTCACAGCCAATATCATACTGAATGGGCAAAACCTGGAAGCATTCCCTCTGAAAACTGGCACAAGACAAGGATCCCGTCTATCACCACTCCTATTCAATATATTATTGGAGGTTCTGGCCAGGGCAATCAGGGAAGAGAAAGAAATAAAGGGTATTCAAATAGGAAGAAAGGAAATCAAATTGTCTCTGTTTGCAGATGACATGACTGTATATTTAGAAAACCTCATCATCTCAGCCCTAAATCTCCTTAAGCTGATAAGCAACTTCAGCAGTCTCAGGATACACAAACAATGTGCAAAACTTGCAAGTATTCCTCTACACCAATAATAGTCAAATCATGAGCGAACTCCCATTCACAGTTGCTACAAAGAGAATAAAATACCTAGGAATACAACTTACAAGAGATGTGAAGGAACTCTTCAAGGAGAACTACAAACCACTGCTCAAGGAAATAAGAGAAGACACAAACAGATGGAAAAACATTCCATGCTTCCAGCTTCCCTATCTTAGTGTGCCCAGAGAAAGGGAAAGGAGTGTGTTTACTAAGGCCCACTGTTTTTACTGGGGCCCATGGTGTATGTGAAGTTTGATGATTATCCAAGAAGTTCCCCATTCGGTGCCCCAGTTGCTTATCTGTGTTTCACAGCCTGATCTTCGAGGCTGCTCTTTGTTGGAAAAGAAGTTATTTCTTTGACCTGTGTGACATTAGAAAGGGAGCAGTTTCAGAGCTGCTTTTTGTTAGAAGGAAAATTTTCTGCCGGGGACCCTGTTCATCCTATCTACTAAAACGATTTCTTTCTATCTCCTATACCATTAATAGCATTTGATTTTTAAAGAATGGATCAAAATGTCACTTAATGTCTGTAATCTTCCTACCCAAAATCAATAACCCTAGTTTAATCAAGAGATAAACATCAGACAAACCCTACTAAGAATACCCAGTTAGAGGGTCAATACGGGCAGAAATGAAAGAAAGAGAGAAAGAAAGAAATAAAGAGAGAGAGAGAGAGAAGGAAAGAAAGAAGAAAGAAAGAAAGAAGGAAGAAAAGAAAGAAAGAAAGGACAGGAGAGAGAAAGAGAAAAAAGAAACAAAGAAAAATAAAGGAAGGAAAGAGAGAGCAAGAGAGAGAATGTGAGACAGAAGAGGGAAAGAAGGGGAGAAACAGAGAGAAAGAGCAAAAGAAAGAGGGAAAGAAAGAAAAAAGAGAAAAGGAAGGAAGGAAGGAAGAAAGGGGGGAGGAGAAAGCCTACGGAACTAATAGGACACCATTAAGTGAACCAATATAAGCATTATGAAAATCAAGAAGAGAAAAAGCAAGGGACAGAAAGTCTATTTAGATACATAATGACAGAAAATTTTTCTAATCTAGTGAGAAAAATCAAAATTCAGGTCCACAAAAATTGCAAAAAGTTGAATATCAACAGATCTTCGCCAAGAAATATTATAATCAAACTGTAAAAAGTCAAAGATAAGGAGAGAATTTTGAAAGCCGCAACAGAAAATAACACCACATACAATGGAATCACAAAAGACTAAGAGGATTTTTCAGCAGAAACCTTGAGGGTCAGGAGAGTGTGGAATGATATATTCAAACTTACTTTTAAAAAATCATCCAGAATACTATATCCATCAAAGCCATCCTTCATAAGTAAAAGAGAAATAAAGACTCCCAAACAAACAAAAGTAAAGGCAGTTCATTACCACTAGAACGGGCTTAGAAGATATACCAAAAGCAGTTCTTCATGTTGAAATGAAATACTAGTTTGCAACATGAAAATCTATGAAATGTAAAACTCATCAGTAAAGACTGGGAAATAATTGCCATGGTTAATTTTAGGCATCAGCTTGTCTCAGTAGAGGTATGACTGGAAGTCTGTAGAAGCATTGTTTTTATTGTAGGTGTGCCTGTAAGTATATTTCCAGACAACACTGGTATGCGAGTCAGTGGGCTGAGGAAAGAAGACCCACTCTCAGTGTGGGCAGACACCTTCAAATCAGCTGGGAGCCTCATTGGGTTAAACAGGCAGAAGAGGGCGAATACTTTCCCACACCTCCCTGACGCCTTCTCTTCTTCCTAGAGACAAATGCCTTTCTCTACCATCCCTTGCACACCAGGCTCCAAGTTAATTAACTTTGGACTCTAGGACTTGTAGCAGAGGCCTCCTGTGAACTCTCAAGCATTTGGCCTTGGACTGAAACACAAGTTTCTTTTTCATTAAGTTTGTGATAGTTACATTGAAAAGCACTATTATAAACTGGTATTTATATAGGTTTGATTTACACATTTAAAGTTGTCTAAACTTTACATAAATAAAAAATAGAAACAAGGAATCAGAAAGAAAGAACAATGTGAATACATGAAGAAATAAAAGAGTTAATAATAATCTGTCTATTTTTATCTGCAGGGGAAGAGGACTTCTAGAAGTCCTCTGTGCATTCCCAATAGGTGTCTCACATACATATAACCAAACAAATAGTATGAATACTACAATATCCAGAAAAAAGCATCATGAAAGAAGTGTAAGACATACATCATAAACTAAAAATATATTGTTGGGCTGGGCATGGTGGCTCATGCCTATAATCTCAGCACTTTGGGAGACCAAGGCGGGTGGATCACTTGTCAGGAGTTCTAGATCAGCCTGTACAACATGGTGAAACCTCATCTCTACTAAAAATACAAAAATTAGCCAGGCATGTCTAAAACTTAGTGGTGCATGTCTGTAATCCCAGCTCCCCAGGAAGCTGTGGCAGAATCGCTTCAACCCTGGAGACAGGGGTTGCAGTGAGCTGAAATCATGTCACCGCACTCCAGCCTGGGTAACAGTGGGAGACTCTGCCTCAAATAAATACATTAAATAAATAAATAAATAAATAAATAAATATACATTATTGAAAGAAAACAAAATGTACATAAACTTAAAGATATCCCATGTTCATGTACTGGAGGACTCAATATGGTTAATGTTGAAATACTCCCCAAATTGATCTACAGATTCAATCAACACAATTCTGAACAGGCTATTTACTCTTCCAGCAATTGTCAAGCTGATCTTAACTGTCAAATGGAAGCTGTAAAATATTATCTGACAGAATAGTCAAAATAATCTTGAAAACAGAGTTGTCCAAAAAATCTTGTTGCTGAAAACATGCTTCTCAATTTCAAAAGTTATTATAAAGGAAAAATACATCCATTTTAAAGATTGACAGAGATCCAAGATACAGAAAAGAGAGTCCAGTAATTAAATGTCATGCTCGGGTCAAATGATTTTAATACAGGTCCTAAGGCAATTAAGTGGGGGTGGGGAAGAATAGTCTTTCCAACAAATTGTGTTAGGACAATCCATTTGAAGAAATGTTAGACTGTGATATCACATCATTCACAAAAAACAAACAAAGGGAGCATTCTTCGCTCCCTTCTGCTTTCTCACTCCAACCCAAGTGAGTTATTTTCCTGTTATACAGCATGTCACTGGTAAAAGGTGTCACTACTCACTCTGCCAGAAGAATAGACATCTTTGTAGTTTTTCTCTTTTATTCTAACTCAAATGCATCCATCCAGTCACCTCTCCAATAGAATCTGCCTCTGTCATATCTCTGAGAACATTTTTGTTCTTTTCCTTCTATCAGTTCCTGCCCTCATCCCACCTTTCCATGTGCATTCTGTAGTCTTTTAGCTGCATCACTAGACTCTAGTGCTGACAGAATTCAAGACCTCTACTTCATCTCAGGAAATTTGAAAACTGCAAACCACAGCATGACAAATTCTTCTGCTATCCTCAGAAATACTTCAGTAACGTCCCTGATCATGTAAAAAAAAATTTAAACTTTTTCATATGGCATTCCAGATACTTGTCTCGGCTCAGAGTTACCTATGTAGATTTTATATTTTGATATTTATAAACGATCACCTCCCACTGCGTCCCTCCCACAACACATGGAAATTTAAGATGAGATTAGTGTGGGAACACTGCCAAACCAGATGATTCCACAACTGGCCCCTCCCAAATATCATGTCCTCACATTTCAAAACCAGCCATGCCTTTCCAAAGGTCCCCCAAAGTCTTAACTCATTCTAGAATTAACGCAAAAGTACACACTCTATTATCTCAACCAAGACAAGGCAAGTCCCTTCTGCCTATGAACTTGTAAAAAACATAAATTCCTTCACAATCTACTTGAATTAATCTAAGTGTGTTTGCAGGGATAGTATTTCAAGCAAGTTTCAGAGGATTTTTTCTTCCTCTGACTCCAAAAGAACTCTCTTCTCAGCTTTCTTTATCACTAGTTCTCTCTGTTAAACTTCTAGCTCATTTATAATTTAGCTTGCTCTCGGGAACTTCCAGCCTTTAAAAAACTTCTTAGCACTACCGTCTCCATAGTTTTTGGCAAATGAATCTGTTACCTTGAGAGATCTATAAGTACAGCATCATTACTGTAGGACATTTATTACAAAATTTATGTCCTCACAGAAACTGGAACACAAATATTTATAAATCCTTAATACCTAATAGCCAAAAACTAGAAATGACCCAAATGCTTTTCAATGAATAATCAGTTACACAAAGCATGGCAAATCCCTACCACAAAATACTACACTTTAATTAAAAAAAAGAACAAAATATTGTTAGAAATAACAGCACCGAAGACCCTCAAGACTATTATGCCAAGTGAAATAAAACCAGTTTCAAGAGCTTACATATTATGTATTTATATATAATTCCTAAAACATTAAAAATTATGGGCATGGAGAATAAATTAGTGGTTGCATGAGTTAGGGTTAATGAGGTAAATAGGTGGGTGTGTCTCTAAAAGGTGAACATCAAAAAGCTTGTGCTGATGGTATAGTTCTGTATATTGATATGATTTTAGCTACATGAAACAACGTGTGATCGAGTTACACAGAATTACACACGCAGATGCACATACCCATATGTATGAAAGCATGTATAACTGGTGAAATCTGAACAGTCTCTGTAGAAAGTATCATTGTTAGTTTCTTGATTTTAATATTATAGTATATTTAGGCAAGATGTTAACATGAGGAGGTTGGATAAGAGTACTCGAGACCTCCCTGTATATTGCTGTGAAAGTTTTTATAAATAAAACACTATTTCAAAATAAAAGGTTTAAAAGTTAGACCATAAACATCAATATAGAAGGGAAAACTATGCAACTTTTGGAAAAATTTAAACAGAAAATTTTGAAGATATAGGACTAGACCCAGAGTTCTTTCATGTGAGAACAAATCATGATCGATACAAAAAATTGAACTTATTAAAGATACTTTTAATTACCCTGTTAAGATATTTTTAAAATATTTTGCTAGAGAGATGAAAAAGAAGCTGCAGACTAACAGAATATGTTTGCAGACCATCCAGCTGACCAATATTTTCTGTCTAGAATATACAAATAAAATGAAGATCAACAGTAAAAAACAAAAAAAAATGTCCAGATAGAAAACAGAACTAGGTACTGTATCAAACAGTAGCAGCCCTTATTATAAAATTCAATAATTTCACTTTTGAGTATTTCTCCTAGAGTCATAAAATTTGTTATTCATGCAAAAACTTTTAAATGTTCCTAGCATTGTTATTTGTCATAGCTCAAAACTAGAGACTACCCAGACGCCCTCTGTTGGAGGAATGATTAAACAAACTTTGGAGCATTCATAACACAGATACTACTCAGAAATAACAAAGAATGAATTATTTATATTAAAATGACTTTGATGGATCTTAAGGGAATTATGTGCAATTAAAAAAAACTCAACAGCTACTGTATGCTCCCGTCTATATAAAGTACTTGAAATAAAATGATAGATGGTGACTAGATCAGTATCTGCCAGGGATTTGAAATTAATTACCCCATATTACCATATGGGGTAATATGAAGATTACTTGTAGTGATGGAACAGTTTTGTGTGCTGATTTTGGTGTTGAGATTACAAATCTATTCATATAATAAAATTGCATACATGTCTACATGCAAAGGAACACAAATTAGTACATATAAAAAAGTATGAAATTCAAATTAGCTCTGTAAGTTTACTAATATTAATTTCCTGGTTTTGATATACAAGATTTTACTATTAAAGGAAACCTTGGGAAGGGTACATGATATGACCCTGTAAAAATTTTGTTTGAAATGTCCTCTACATTTAAAACTGTTTCATAAAAATTAGACAAACTGAACCTTTCACCTGTCCCATCCAAACAACTCTTCAGTACTTTCTCTAGAAAAGAGGACAAAGGGAAGAAAAGCAATAGTAAATAACATACTAAATTGAAACTGAACCATATCAAGAATCATTACAAACTTTAGATTTCTAAATACTCCACTGAAAATATGAAAATGTCAGATTGAATAAAAATAAAGAGGAAAATACATTGTCAACAAGAAATCCACTTTAACGCTAAAGAAACAAATGAATTAACATGAAAAAAAGATACCAGGTTAGCACCAACTAAAAGGAAGGTGGAGTGGAGTGGCTGCATTCGTATGAGGCAAAGTAGATTTCTGAATAAATATTTTATACAAAAATAATAATTTAATAATAAGTTTATTAATAATAAAAATAGCAAGTCATCCAGAGGACATATAATTCCTTTTGTTCTAACATCTTTTGCTTTACGTATTTGAAGCTCTCATTAGATGACTAAGAGAAAGAGCTACAAATATAATCAGAGGTTTCAACATGTCTGAGTGATGATAAAATAAGCGGACTAAAAACAGTAATAAATCACGTGATCTTTTGTAACACTCCATACTACAACAACAGAAGTTATTTCAGGAGCACCTGAAGCATTTAACAAGCTAGACAAATTCTGTGCCATTAAAAAAAAACAAACAATGAATTTAAACAGATTCAGATCATGCAAAATATGTACTTTAAACATATCAATAAATGTTTCTCCATCTGTTTGTGCCCTCCCTTATATCGTTGCAGTGGTTTGCAGTTCTCCTTGAAGAGGTCCTTTACTTTCCTTGTTAGTTGTATTCCTAGGTATTTTATTCTCTTTGTAGCAATTGTTAATGGAGTTCACTCTTGATTTGGCTCTCTTTAAGTCTGTTATTGGTGTATTAGAATGCTTGTGATTTTTGCACATTGATTTTGTGTCCTGAGACTTAGGCAGGTGTTGAACAATAAGAACATGTGGACACAGGGAGAGGAGCACTACACACTGGGGTCTGTTGGGGGGAATAGGGGAGGGACAGCTCGGGGTGGGGAGTTGGTGAGAGATACCATGGGGAGAAATGCCAGATATAGGTGAAGGGGAGGAAGGCAGCAAATCACACTGCCACGTGTGTACCTATGCAACTATCTTGCATGTTCTTCACATGTACCCCAAAACCTAAAATGCAATAAAAAAATCATTATATTTGTTGCCCATAATAGTAAGACATCAAAAAATAAAATGCCCACATGTTTGGAATACATACAACATGCTTTAAAAGAATCCATGAATCAAATAAAATCATTGAGAACTTAGAATATCTTTGAACCAATTGAAAATAAAAGCAAACACAAGGCAAAATTTGTGGCACATATTTAAAATAGTGCTTTGGAGGAAATTTATATTGTTGGTCTTTTACATAGGAAATGTAAGAGAGTTTAAATCAATTACTTAAGATTCTATGCAAAAAAGTTATAGAAATCTTCAAATTCAATCCGGTGTAAAAATAAATATAAATTATACATTTTAAAAATAAAAACAAAATCAGTGAGATAAAAAAGCTATCTCTTCAGGATCAATAAAATTACTAAACCTGTAGTCAGACACCAATTACCATTATCTGAAATGAGAGCAAAAACATCACCACAGATCCTACAGGCAATCAAAAATACTGAGAAAATACTATGAAAATGCTAATATCAGTAAATTTGATAAATAAAATGAAAAAAATCCTCAAAGGCCAAAACTAGCAAGGCTTACTGAAAAGGAACTATTAATATGAATAATCTTCTCTTATTAAAGAAATTGAATTTTTAGTTTAAAACTTGTAAATTCCAAATCCAGATAGCTTTGCTGATGAATTTTATCAAATAGTAAAGGAGGAAATAACACCAACGTTCCACAGAATCACCCGTATACTTGAAAAGCAGTAAATACTTCCAAACTCTTTACCCTCATTGATGGGGAAAAATTGATGTCTAGCTTCTCATTTACTGTCTCTAAACCACAGATTTTTCTAAGAAACAAAGTATACAAAGCCAAATTAATAAGTGCATTTTAATTGTCCTTGCAGTCATTTTCTAGTTATAATTTTTGTTTGCTGGATGCTGAAATGATAAATCAAGATTCAGCTTGTTATTTGGATGCTTTAGATAGTTTTCTAAGAATTAAATAAAATGCCCACATGTTTGGAATACATACAACATGCTTTAAAAGAATCCATGAATCAAATAAAATCATTGAGAACTTAGAATATCTTTGAACCAATTGAAAATAAAAGCAAACACAAGGCATAAAATAAACTTGCTTATAAGAGAAAAATAGATTTTTAAAAATGTAATGTGTTTGTTTTGACCTGAGTCTTAAAAGCAGAAAACTAGAAGTAGATATGGCTAAAATTGGCAACTGGGTGCTACCAAACATATTGTAAATTTCTGTTTTTCTGGCTTTTTTTTTTTTTTCCCACTACAGTAATTCAACTCTCTTCCCAGAAAGCTAAGATGTGGAATAGTCATATTGTCAAGGCTTCACCAGCAAAAGGTCTAGAGTAAAATGTACTTTATAATCATCTGTTACCCCCGAACGCATTGTAGGTGTCAAACTTTTGGAAAAAAGGAGCCCAAGTGCGCAGAAGCTCAGGCTCCCACATGCCTCCTCCAGAGCAGATGGCTATGGGTGGGGGCGCGGGGCTGTAGGCTCCACCTGCCTTGGGATCCCTGGAGCTGAGTCACAACAGCGCCCCGCAGACCCCACCGCCCTTCAGCTCTGCTCCGCCTCCACCACCCTGGCCGCGAGCTGCAGCCGTTCCAAGGGCAACAGCCATCCCTGTTGCTGGTTCGCCGGCCACGCAATGCTGTCTCTATTGCTGATCCTCTCAGGCCTGAGCCTGCTGACATCCGAGGGCCCGAGTAAGTGACCCTTAGGAGAGGAGGCCGAGTTTCGGCTTTGGCCTTTCGCAGGGCCCAGAAGCTCAGGCCAGGCTGGGGATGGGGACCTCAGAGCTGCCCACAAGTGTGGGATCCCGGGCCTCGGCGGGAAGGGGGATGCTGGATAGGGTCTGGGACCGGCAGCCCACACTTCTCCCATGCTGGGCTGAGGTCACCAAGACCTGAAGGGCCAGGGTAAACTTCCCACACCTGGAGGAACCTCTTCCTGGAACTGGACTGTGTGGGGGGGGTGTGTGTGTCTGTGTGTGTGTTTGTGTGTCTGTGTGTGTGTCTTCATGGGATGGAAGTTTAAAGGGTGATGAGAGGACAATGAAGAAAGGACGCTGTGGCATGATACACTGGGAGTGCTCACATACGCTTTTCCTCATGCAGATTCCGAAACAACAGTTCTGCAAATTACAGTACCACGGAAGATCCAGACAAACATCAATGATGGCGATGTTTCAGAAACGCAAGTAATTAAGAGATCACATTTTTAAAATTATGATGTTTTGTTTTTTTCTGGACTACATGGCCCCAATCAATTCATACACATCCCTTTGTAAAATTGTCCTTGTGTTCTAATTTACCGTGTTAAAGAGTCTTTTTGTCTAAATGACATTCTTACCATTCTCAGTCTTCATAAAACTGAAGAAAGTTAGGGCCTTTCTGCAGATGAAACTTTGGCTTAAGGGAATGTTATGGTGGGTTTGATTGTCTATCCAGACTGATGAAACTTTCTCCATATTGGCAATACGTTGTTTGCTTTTATGTTATGGGGTCCATTGATTTTTATTCTTGAGTAATGTTTTTAAAATACTCATACTACCTAAAGCAATAGGCAGATTCAGTGCAATCCCAATCAAAATTCCAATGGCATTCTTCACAGACATAGAAAATACAACGCTAAATTTTGTATGGAACCACAAAATAACCTTGAGTAGCCAAATAGCTACTGAGGAAAAAACTTAGAGGCATCATACTTCCTGATTTAAAATTGTATTTAAAAAACATAAAATTCAAAACAGTATGGTACTGTCATTAAAAAAAAAAACAATAACAACGACAACAAAACAGACATGTAGACTAATGGAACAGAACAGAGAGCCCAGAAATGAATCCAAACATATACAGTCAACAAATTTTCAACAAGTTCACCGAAAGAACACAATGGGGAGGAGAGTCTTTCATTTCTGTCAGGTTTTGCTTCTTACATTTTCCAACTGTGTCGTTTGGGGCATACCCACTTAGGATTGTTACGTCTTGCTAGATTGATACCCTTTATCATTATATAATGTCCTTCTCATTCTCTGATACTAATGCAACAACTTCTACTTCCCTTCGATTTATGTTTGCACGATATGCATTTTGCAAATGCCATTAATTCCTTTCTTTTTATGGCTGAGTAGTATTCCATCAAGTATGTATACCACAGTTTCCTTTCATTTTTATTTTAAAAAGTCACCCCCACACATTAAATTGGTCACACTGTCCCGGAATTTATTCAGGTACTAAATTCTTACTATTTAGAATAATAAATTCTAAAGATTATGTTCATTTTTAACAAACAGAGTGACTCATTTTGATTAACTTGGATGAATTTTGTTTTATTTTATATATTTCTGATTTCCTTAATAATCTTTACTGTTTATTTTATTTTATTTCATTTTAGATTATTTACATCATTACAATTGATGGACAACCATATACTCTACATCTCAGAAAGAAGTAAGAGATGGTTTTTTTTTTTTTTTCATTAAGGAAAAGGGAAAGCTTTAAGCTTAGATTTTACAGCCTTAAGGTTTTTGTGCAGTATTTAAATTCAGGAATGCCATATGATGTAGACTTGTTTTATCAATCGACTTCCCAATTTAGGATTCATTATGTCTTGAATATCAAATCTAGAGGACTATTTCATTTTAATTTTTAGCTTGGTATTTTCAAATTATGAAATAAACTACATACTTGTAAAATCTACAATTGAGCATAAGCCATTGAACCCAAAAAGTGCAAGTTGTATATTAAGTATATCTGGTGAAATCAAATACAGTTACACATCAAATAATTATTGGTGAAAAATTCAACTAGTGACATAATTTTTATTATGTGTTGATTATACATGTATCTATTTTTAACAAGTTTACTGAACCTACTTTACAAATAAAATTCTCTAAATTATAAAATTCAACAATTTTAATGACTTTATACAATGTTGCCACCATCACACATAAATCACTTTTAGAACATTCTTTCCCCACATAAGACCCCTCATGTTTTTTCAGTTAGTCTCTGTTCTCACTCACAACTCAAAGCAACAATCTGCTCTTGTATCCTGATTTGTATTTTCTCAATATTTTATAAAGATTAAATTAAGTAGCCTCTTCTATATATCTTCAAACATATATATTTACAGCAACTGTCCCTTGTCTTCCTGCTTCTTTGTAACTGACCAAGGCTGGAGGAAATTATTCTCATTTAATTTGTGACTACCCCACTTAATTCATGTTTACCTTTCATGCCACTACAACTCCACAGAAGTGTTTTCTGATAGATTCATCAGTGGTCCTCATATTCTTGAATGTCCTGTTTGTGTTTTATTTAGTCTTAATCTCTACTTCTCAATCTTTTTATTTTTGGCAGATTCTTTCTTATCTCTTGAATTTTAGAGTACTCCTTGGTACTGTTTCTGCATTTTTTTTTTTTTTTAGCTATATTCAGTCACCTGGTTGTTTAATTCTTGTGACTTTAAATATCATCCACATATCGGTTGTTCCCAAATTAATATCTCTACCTTGTTCTTCTTCAATAAATGCCATATTCACTTATCTGAGTACTTAGTTGATAACCAAGTATATACTAGAATCCTCATAGGTAACATGCCCAGATGGAATTCTGACTTTCTTCTCAAATTTGTCTTTCTCACAATAACTTCAGGAATTGGCAAATATATCAGTTTTTCAGGAAAAAAAAAACATTTAAAAAGTTAGAGTCATACTTGATATCTTTCTTTCTTTTGTTTTCCCCTACAGTGGATTATAAATCCATGTATTCAAAATATATTTATATCTACATCTAAACCCAACAAAATATATCCAGAATTAGACCTCCCTGACTGATGCTATTTTAGTTCAAAGCACCATCACTTCTTACATCTAAGTGGTCTCCCTGTTTCTTCTGCTTATTTGTCCTGCAGATTGTTCTTAACATAGCACTATCTGATTTTACTAAAACATTTGGTCTGACGCTGTCTTTATCTGCCCAAACACTCCAGTGCTTCTCATCTCTGTGACACCATCTCTTACCCTAGTCTCTCTTCATCACTCCGCACTCAGTCATATTGCTCCCTAGTTGTTCCTTGTTTATATAAAGCATATTTCTGCTTGAGGGTCCTTGCATTTTCTATTAACTCTGTCTAGAATAACACTTCTGTGAAAATCCATGTGATTTATTCCTCAGGTATTTAATCATCTATTCACAGAGCTTTTCCATGCAATCCTATCTATATTTTGTAACCACCCTCCCTAGGCCTTGTCTATTGTCATCTAATTGCTTGCACTATATGCCCCTGGCTGTCACAAAGACTAAGGCTTTTTGTTTCTTGTTTGTTGCTGAATCTCAGCACCTACATGAGGGTCTGTCAGATAGTGAACACTCAGTACATTTACTGAACGTCATCACACACAGCCATACACACAAATATCTGATGCAGGGGAATCTCAGAGACTTCCCCAATGCTAAGGAAGTCTAAACTCCTTGATTCACCAGTTGTATGAATTTCAACTGTTATGCCTCATAAAATCACTCTAATTAAATCATGCCATTATATAAAGCTAATTAAATCATGTTATAGAAAATGTATGTGATACTTGTTTTTTAACATTTATATTAAAATTATGACTCAAACTTTTTTATTATTTCTTGGTTTTTTTAGCTCATTCTTACCCCAGAACTTCTTGGTTTTTACATATAGTGAAACTGGATCTTTGCATGCTGAGTCTCCATATTTTATGGTAAACTAAGATAAGATACCTTATGTTTTTTGTTGAAGTGGATATATTATTACCATTAGAATGCTTTTCATGTTGACATTTTAATACAAATGTTTTATCTTTACTGACATGTTACTGACTTTTGTACTTAGAAATGGCAAGTGATAGAGATGAAACCCAGGTATAAGAGAACACTCACAGAGACCTAGGTGGTGCAAAGAGAATTGTCAAATATCTTTTTTTTTGAAAATATGCATTAATAATTCTGTATGATTCATGATCTTATTATTAAATATTTTAGTATTTTGTATCTTCTGAAATGTTCAACAATACATATTTTATTCAACACAACTTTATATACTTGCCTTTCTGTAACGTTTTGCAGATGCATTGCTATTACCAAGGATATGCTGCCGAATTTCCAAATTCATTTGTGACCCTCAGTATATGTTCTGGTCTCAGGTAATAGCACCTTATAAGAAATCTATAGATGGAGGATTTAAGATAACACTTTTAAACAAAACTCAGTGACTAACACATGCAAATTGTGGAAGTTTAAGGGAAATCAAAGCTGAAAGTTTTCTTTATAACAGCTTTATTTTATTTATATTAATGTTAATACTTGGATTTAAGGGCCTATTCCCATGAAATCAACCCAGGGATATCATGAAAAATGGGATTCATGAAAGAAAACTTTAAAACAACTCCTTCAGTGTAATTATTGCATTCTGCATCTGTTTTCTCAAATAGTTATGGAAAATGGCACTAATTAGTTATATAATTATAATAGGAAAATACAGTATGTTTTCAGCTTAGTGCCAGATATAAAACAACTAATTAAGAAGATCCCTCAGGAATAAAGAATGAGGGTGAATTATTTTTGTTACTGATGCTGGGATACTCATTTATGATAAGTTTATCAGGAAAAGAAGGATCCAGAGCAGAGAAAAAAATGCTCCCTCTAACTTCCCTTTGGTTTCAATTGGCTGATTTCTGAAATTTATTCACATCAACTCAGAAAATTGGCATTTTCTGAATGTGGTTTTTATAGAGAACAACCTCTTTAGCTGTATAGTCTACTTATGTCCTTTCCCTTATGTAACCTCTGCAAGAACAGTAATGTTATTCCTGGAATTCTCAACAATTATATTGGTTTGAGGTAAATTTGGCTTTAATTCATGTGATTGTCTTACAAAAATATTCTTAATTGCATTTAGATCTTTAAAATGTAAGCAAAACTAAGCCAGATATGGTGGCTTTCACTAATGATAAACTGTCCCCTCCAAAAAAGTGGAAAAAGAAAATGGGCTTTAAATGTGTTCTTTAGTATAGTTTCTTACTTCTTATGCCATTTCAGATTATCATTTTGATGGGATCATTTTTGGGATTTTTATAATTATTCCCTTATTGCCTTCTAAATTTTCAGGGGATTGCTTCAGTTTGAAAATACTAGTTATGGAATTGAACCATTGGAATTTTCAGCAAGATTTGAACATATAATTTATCAAATGAAAAATAATGATCCAAATGTATCAAGTTTAGCAGAAAATTACAGCCATATTTGGCAGAAAGACCAGCCCTACAAAGTTCATTTAAGCTCACAGGTGACTGTCATCTTTCTGATGTTATGACATACTAGAAAATTGCCTCTGTAGTTTTCTAGTTTTCTTTTAAATCATGAAAGGAATATAGTTAGCTATTGAGCACAAATACTACATTTTATATATTTTTCTATCTTTAAATAAAACCTTGAAACTTCATCTAAAATATTTGGAAAGTTATATATTTCAAGCTTAGTATTTTATTGTATATTATGTAACATAATGTTTATATTTTTAAAAACAAAATGGATACTATTAAAAAAGTTTATAAATGCAGAAAGAACAGAGTCGCCACTATTCTAGTACCTTGGTAACATTACTTTTAATATTTTGATATATATCTTACACCCTACTTGAACATATCTTTCTAAAATACGCAGCCATTTGCATATTGCTCAGTGCTCTTAATTTGCTGGTAGACTAGATGTAGAATTCTTGCTTGACAGTTTCTTTCTTTCAGCACTTTGAATATTTCAATCCATCACCATGTGGCCTCTGTTTTATTTCCGATAAAAATAGTCTATTACTCTTACTGAGAATTCCTTACACAAAATGAGTTGCTTCTCTTTTTTCTTTTGAGATTCTTTCTTTGCCTTTGTCTTATGGCAGTGTGCTTATCATGCGTCTATGAATGGATCTCTTTGTGTTTACTGTACTTGGAGCTCAAAGTACTTCTTAGGTCTGTAAATTGATGTGTTTTGAAATTAAATTAGCTTGTGTGAATCCTGGGAAAAAAAAATCCCGAGGAGCTATGAAACCATCTATCTGTATGGTCCCCAGAGATGTTACACTTATATGCTACTTTAAAATCTGTCTCTATTTTGTAGTTCATTACTGCTGAAAGTATATACTGGGATAAAGAAAGTATTCCTCTCAGGTTTCTGGCTTCAGATAAGAGATATGGAAAGCTGGAAACAGCATTGCTTCCACATGTACAGCAGAGTAAAGGTTGGACAAAGTGCACATCAATGATTTTTATGGAAAACACCAAAAAGCTGAGATTGCAGATTAAACCATTAACCAACATGTGGAGAAAAAAAGTGTCTATAGGTTGTGATGGGAACCAAATGTATAAAAAATAGAGTTTTTCTTTTTCCTTTTTTTGTGACTACAATTAATTTGGTATCAGTTCAAAATAACCTGCTTTAAGACGTTCTTTGTAAGCTTTGATAACCACAAAGCAAAAATTTTTAACAGACACAATAAAAGCAGAAAACAAAAAATCAAAACCTACTTTGATAGAGAAAAAAATCACTTAACCACAAAGGAAGATAGCAAGAAATGAAAAAAATGAAGAAGTTTATAGAAAACAACTAGAAAACAAATAACAATATGGTAATACCAACTTCTTACTCATATAGAATTACCTTGAATGTAAATGAATTATATTCTCCAACTAAAAGAAATAACATGGCTTAATTAGTGAAAAGAAAATGAGAGGGAGGGGAGCAAAGACGGCCAAATAGACAGAGTCAGGAAGGTTATCTCCCACCAGAAAACCAGACAAAGAAGACCAACACAGTCTTCTTCCAACCAAAGAAGAGCACATCTTTGGAAGGAAGGATGGAGGGAGGATACAGACCCTGTGCTGATTGGGGAGGAAGCCAGGAATCTTTTACAAGGCTGTTGAGCACCAGCACTCATTCCTGGCTCCCAGCACCTCCTGGGGAAGGGGTGAGTTAAATATTAGAGGTGTGGTCCACTGTCACTAGAAACTTCCAGAATTCTAGCTGCAGGAGACCCCATGACCCCCACAGACACTTTGATCTGGGAGGGAGAGCTGCTTGAAGAAGTGGCAGGCACAGGCCTCCAGCCTGTGCAGAGTCCAGGGCATTTGGTTAAGGAACACCTGGAGCATAGCCAGGAGCACTCCTACCCCAAGGCTCCCCACACTCCTCTAGGTGGCTTTTGTTTTTGTTGATGGTTGGACCTGGACAAAACAGGGCTGCCTTGCCTGTGGGACAAGGCCATTCTGATCTGTGGACCCCACTGTCAGACATACTCTTCTGGGGTCCCTCCTTGGCCACATTCATTTGCAGCACTACCTCAGATACTCAACCGGGATGTTTCCCTGTTGTTGCTGCCATAGCTCCTTCACTAGCAGACCCTACCTAATCATTGGAGAGCTTTAGCAGATGGGCCCTTGCCAACACACATGTGCCAGTAGCCTCCTCCCGCCACTTTGTTGGTGCACACTCACTCATGGCTTCCCCCATTATTTTTCTGGTATGTGTGCATGAAACTTGTTGCAGCCTCACCCCTGCCAGTGCATGTGCACATGCAGACCCCATAGAGCTACCACTGCTGGAACACACCTGGATGTGTGGACTCCACCGTGTCTCCCTGTTGCTGCTGCCAGGCATGCATGCGTGGAACCCAACAGGCCACTACCACCACCGCATGTACACACATGCATGCAGACCTTGCTACACCACCAGCCAGCTGCTGCTGGTCTGCATGCAGGAGTGCAGACCCTGCTGCCATCACCCAGACAAAGCACTTTCAACAGCATCCCCAAATGGAATGTTGTTGCCAGTATATCGGGAATACCTTGGCCCCTCAAGCACAGCCATTGTTTAACCTTGAAGGTCCAGAAAACAAAGCCATGGGCCTGGTTTCAACCCCCCAGGGTTAGAGCCTGCAGCCAGGAATACTAAGCTGAGCATGAGCCCCCTAAAAATCATCCAGAAACAAAGTCAGTTGACTGAACCCAACTTACAAACATGGTCACCCTCAAGGCATCAAAGAATGTAAAAGCAAAAAGCCTCACCCAAAGGACAAAAACTTTAATGAACATCTGCCCACGCAGATGAGGAAGAGCTAGCACAAGAACTCTGTCAACTCAGAAAGCCAGAATGTCTTCCTGCCTATCTCTGGCAATGGTTCTTAACCAAGCTGAAATGGCTGAAATTACATACTTAGAATTCAGAATCTAGATGGCAATGAAGATCATTGAGATTTAAGGGAAAGTTGAAACCCCATCCAAGGAATATAAATAATCCAATTAAACAATGAAAAGATGAAAGAGGATATAGCCATTTAAAGAAAGAATGAAACTGATATAACAGAGCTGAAAAAAAACACTAGAAGAATTTCATAGTACAGCCAGAAGTATTAACAACAGAATAGACAAAAGCAAAAAAAGAACTTCAGAGCTCCATGACTGGTTCTTAAAATCAATTCAGTCAGACAAAAACAAAGAAAAAAATACAAAAGAATGAGCAAAACCTGTGAGAAATATGGGATTATGTAAAGAGGTCAAACCTGTGATTAATTGTCATCCCTGAAATGGAGTGAAAAAGAGAGAGCAAGCAACTTGGAAAACACATTTGAGGATATTTGTTACAAAAAATGTCCAAACTTTACTAGAGGGGTTCTTATTCAAATTTAGGAAATTCAGAGTACTCTAGGAAAATGCTATGCAAGACAACCATCCTTAAGACACATAGAGATCAGATCCCCAAACTCATTGTGAAAGAAAAAATATTGCAAAGAGGGCCGGGCGCGGTGGCTCAAGCCTGTAATCCCAGCACTTTGGGAGTCCGAGACAGGTGGATCACGAGGTCAAGAGATCGAGACCATCCTGGTCAACATGGTGAAACCCCGTCTCTACTAAAAATACAAAAAATTAGCTGGGCATGGTGGCACGTGCCTGTAATCCCAGCTACTCGGGATGCTGAGGCAGGAGAATTGCCCGAACCTAGGAGGCGGAGGTTGCAGTGAGCCGAGATCCTACCATTGCACTCCAGCCTGGGTAACAAGAGCGAAACTCCGTCTCAAAAAAAAAAAAAAAAAAATATTGCAAAGAGAGACAAGGGGCAAGCTTCCTACAAAGAGCCTCGTTAAGTGAGGAGTAGATCTCTCAGCAAAACCCTACAAGCCAGAAGAGATTGAGAGCCTCCATTCAGCATTCTTAAAGAAATTTCAACCAAGAATTAGATATCCATCGAAATTAAACTTTATAAGCAAAGAAGAAATAAAATCCTCTTCAGACAAGCTAATGCAGAGGGAATTTGTTCCACCAGACCTGCCTTACAAGAGGCCCTTAGGGGAATGCTAAACATGGAAACAAAAGACCATACAGTCCACCACACGAATGCATGTAAGTAGGTAGACAATTGACACTGGAGAGAAACTACACAATCAGATCTGCTTAGGGGCCAGCTAACAACACAATGACAGCATCAAATCTGCACATAACAACATTAACTTTGAATGTAAAGGGGAAAACACCCCACATAAAAGGACATAGCATGACGATTGGATGAAAAAGCAAGAGCCAACAGTATAATTTCTTCAAGGGACCCATTTCACATGCAAAGACACCCATACTCTCAAAGCAAGAGATGGAGAAAAATCTACCAAGCAACCTGAAAACACAAAACCCAGGAGTTGCTATTCTAATTTCAGATGTAATAAACTATAAACCAACAACAATCAAAATGGACAAAAAGTACTGCATAATGATAAAGGGTTCAATTCAACAAGAAGACTTAATTGGAGGGGACTCAAGATGGCGCTGTGAGAACAACCCAGGATTGGAGCCCGCGTTGAATCCGCAAACGGTGAGTCAGTGCTGCATTTCCAGACTGATCTTTGTTGCCCACAGAACGGGGAAACTCCCAAGTATAAAAAGACACGGGACGCCAGGCAGTAGGTCTGCCTGGCGAAGCCGGCAGCCGGGGCGGCGGCGGCCGGCCCTACCCAGCAATCCCCACAGGGTGTGCTTTCCGGGTGCCTTGTTGAACCAGCAACCTGAGACTTGAGAGGGCTGGACTTGAGACTGAAGGAGACTTGCACAGTAGCCCAGCCCAGGGGATTGCAGGGACAGATCGTTTGGGATACCCAGTGGGACGAACAAAACCTCGATCAAACTATCCCGGGCAGACGGTCCGAGACGCTCTGTGGGGGAGGGGCGTCCACCACTACGGAGGCAACCTGCCCCAACTGATATACACGCCCACTGCTGACGCAGCCAGCCGTTGCCGAGGCAACCCGTCCCTACTGAGATACACGCCCACTGCTGACGCAGCCTGCCATTGCTGAGGCAACACGCTACAACGAAGAGACTCCGCCGCAGGGCGTGGCGGAGACCACAGCAGAGCCTGCAGGAACAGCGCGAATCACACAACAGCAGGGCGGAGCCTCGGCAGCCAAACAGTGGCTAGTCTGCCTTCGAGCTGGGCAGGACACCTGATTGGACATCCAAAAATAAAGCCCAAACCCCTCAACACAGAGCATTTGAGAAAAAAAAAAGGGTTGTTTAATGAGCTGTGTTGCAGCAGAATCAAACATAGCAGCCTAACAGCCCTGAATGAACAACAGAGTGCACAGCTCAGCAATTAAACCCCTATAAAGTACAAACTGTCTCCTCAAGCAGCTCCCTGACCCCTCTATATCCAAAAGACTGTCATTAGGCAGGCATCATCCTGGGACAAAGAGAGCAGAAAAAGAAACTGGTAGCATCCCTCGCTGTGCCACGGCTAGAGGTGCAGCCCAGACAAGCAGGGTCTGGAGCGGACCTCAACAGTCGTACAGCGAAGGGGCTAGACTGGTAGAAGGAAAACCAAGCAACAGAAATACTTCATCATCAACATTCTGGGTGTCCACTCAGAGACCCAAACGAAAAGTCAGCAACTACGCAGACGACCAGCAGACAAATCCACAAAGATGGGAAGAAACCAGCGCAAAAAGGAGGAAAACACCCGAAACCAGAACACATCGCCTCCTAGAAAGGACCAAAACTCCTCACCAGCAAGGGAACAAAGCTGGACGGAGAATGACTGTGACGAAATGACGGAATTAGACTTCAGAAGATGGATAATGAGAAACTTTTGTGAGCTAAAAGATCATGTATTAAATCAATGCAAAGAAACTAAGAACCTTGAAAAAAGATTTGAAAAAAGATTCGAGGAAATGATAACAAGAATGGATACCTTAGAGAGGAATATGAATGAATTAAAGGAGCTGAAAAACACAATACGAGAACTTCGTGAAGCAAACACAAGTTTCAATAGCCGAATTGACCAAGCAGAAGAAAGAATATCTGAAGTCGAAGACCAACTCAATGAAATAAAACGAGAAACCAAGATCAGAGAAAAAAGCGCAAAAAGGAATGAACAAAGTCTCCAAGAAATGTGGGACTATGTGAAAAGACCTAACCTACGTTTGATAGGTGTACCAGAAGGGGACGAAGAGAATGAATCCCAGCTGGAAAATACTCTTCAGGACATCATCCAGGAAAATTTCCCCCACCTAGCAAGACAAGCCAACACTCAATTGCAGGAAATACAGAGAACACCACAAAGATATTCTGCAAGAAGAGCAACCCCAAGGCACATAATCGTCAGATTCAACAGGGTTGAAATAAAGGAGAGAATACTAAGGGCAGCCAGAGAGAAAGGTCGGTTCACCCACAAAGGGAAGCCCATCAGACTCACAGCAGATCTCTCGGCAGAAACACTACAAGCCAGAAGAGAGTGGGGGCCAATATGCAACATTCTTAAAGAAAAGAACTTTCAACCCAGAATTTCATATCCAGCCAAACTGAGCTTCAGAAGTGAAGGAAGAATAAAATCCTTGGCGAACAAGCAAGTACTCAGAGATTTTGTCACCACCAGGCCTGCTTTACAAGAGCTCCTAAAAGAGGCACTACACATAGAAAGGATCAATCAGTACCAGCCATTCCAAAATCACACTGAATGCTAAAGAGCTTCAACATAATGAAGAACCTACAACAACTAACAGGCAAAACAGCCACTTAGCATCAAAATGGCAGTATCAAATTCACACATAACAATATTAACCCTAAATGTAAATGGACTAAATGCACCAATCAAAAGACACAGACTGGCAAATTGGATAAAAATCCAAAACCCATCAGTGTGCTGTATCCAGGAAACCCATCTCACATGCAAGGATACACAAAGGCTCAAAATAAAGGGATGGAGGAAGATTTACCAAGCTAATGGAAAGCAAAAAAAAGCAGGAGTTGCAATTCTCATCTCTGATAAAATAGACTTTAAAGCAACAAAGATCAACGAGACAAAGAAGGCCATTACATAATGGTAAAAGGATCGATACAACAAGAAGAGCTAACGATCCTAAACATATATGGACCCAACACAGGAGCACCCAGATACATAAGGCAAGT
Organism: Callithrix jacchus; assembly: GCF_049354715.1. Classification (NCBI taxonomy): domain Eukaryota; kingdom Metazoa; phylum Chordata; class Mammalia; order Primates; family Cebidae; genus Callithrix; species Callithrix jacchus. Next base: position 40,422,992 of record NC_133514.1, read on the forward strand.
TCTTAATGACTTACAGAAGGACTTAGACTCCCACACAATAATAGTGGGAGACTTTAACACTCCACTGTCAATACTAGACAGATCAACCAGACAGAAAATCAACAAGGATACCCAGGGCTTGAACTCAGACCTGGAGCAAGCAAACCTGGTGGACATTTACAGAACTCTCCACCCCAAATCCACAGAATACACATTCTTCTCAGCACCACATCACACCTACTCTAAAATTGACCACATAATTGGAAGTAAAGCACTGCTCAACAAATGCAAAACAACTGAAATCATAACAAACAGCCTCTCAGACCATAGTGCAATCAAGTTAGAACTCAGAATTCAGAAACCGACCCAGAACCGCACAGCTTCATGGAAACTGAACAACTGGCTCTTGAATGTTGACTGGGTAAACAACGAAATGAAGGCAGAAATAAAGAAGTTCTTCGAAACCAATGAGAACGAAGACACAACGTGCCAGAACCTCTGGGACACATTTAAAGCAGTCTCTAGAGGAAAGTATATAGCAATAAGTGCCCATATGAGGAGAATGGAGAGATCCAAAATTGACACCCTATCGTCAAAATTGAAAGAGCTAGAGGAGCAAGATCAAAAAACTCAAAACCCAGCAGAAGACAAGAAATAACTAAGATCAGAGCTGAGCTGAAGGAGATTGAGACACGAAAAACCCTTCAAAAAATCAATAAATCCAAGAGCTGGTTTTTTGAAAAGATCAACAAAATAGACAGACCACTAGCCAGATTGATTAAAAATAAAAGAGAGAACAACCAAATAGATGCAATAAAAAATGATAAAGGGGAAATCACCACAGATTCCACAGAAATTCAAACCATCATCAGAGAATATTACAAACAACTCTATGCACATAAACTAGTAAACCTGGAAGAAATGGATAAATTCCTGGACTCCTGTGTCCTCCCAAGCCTAAACCAGGAGGAAGCTGAAACTATGAATAGACCAATAACAAGGTCTGAAGTTGAGGCAGCAATTAAGAGCCTACCTCACAAAAAAAGCCCAGGTCCAGATGGGTTCACAGCCGAATTCTACCAGACACACAAGGAGGAGCTGGTACCATTCCTTCTAAAACTATTTCAAACAATCCAAAAAGAGGGAATCCTTCCCAAATCATTTTATGAGACCAACATCATCCTGATACCAAAACCCGGCAGAGACCCAACGAGAAAAGAAAACTTCAGGCCAATATCCATGATGAACATAGATGCAAAAATCTTCAATAAAATATTGGCAAGCCGATTGCAACAGCAAATCAAAAAACTTATTCATCATGATCAAGTAGGATTCATCCCAGGGATGCAAGGCTGGTTCAACATACGCAAGTCTATCAACGTAATTCACCACATAAACAGAACCAAAAACAAAAACCACATGATTATCTCAATTGACGCAGAGAAGGCATTTGACAAAATTCAACAGCCCTTTATGCTAAAAACCCTCAATAAACTCGGTATCGATGGAACGTATCTCAAAGTAATAAAAGCTATTTATGACAAACCAACACCCAATATCATACTGAATGGGCAAAAACTGGAAGCATTCCCTTTGAAATCTGGTACTAGACAAGGATGCCCTCTCTCACCACTCCTATTCAATATAGTACTGGAAGTTCTAGCCAGAGCAATCAGGCAAGAAAAAGAAATAAAGGGTATTCAAATAGGAAAGGTGGAAGCCAAATTGTCTCTATTTGCAGACGACATGATAGTATACCTAGAAGACCCCATCGCCTCAGCCCAAAAACTCCTGAAACTGATAAACAACTTGAGCAAAGTCTCAGGATATAAAATCAATGTGCAAAAATCACAAGCATTCGTTCTACACCAATAACAGACTTAAAGAAAGCCAAATCAAGAGCGAACTGCCATTCGCAATTGCTACAAAAAGAATAAAATACCTTGGAATACAACTCACAAGGAACGTAAGGGACCTCTTCAAGGAGAACTACAAACCACTGCTCAACGAAATCAGAGAGGACACAAACAGATGGAGAAACATTCCATGTTCATGGTTAGGAAGAACTAATATCGTGAAAATGGCTATACTGCCCAAAGTAATTTACAGAATCAACGCTATCCCCATCAAGCTACCATTGACTTTCTTCACAGAACTGGAAAAAACCACCATGAACTTCATATGGAACCAAAAGAGAGCCCGCATAGCCAAGTCAATTCTAAGCAAAAAGAACACAGCGGGGGGCATCACACTACCGGATTTCAAACTATACTACAAGGCTACAGTAATCAAAACAGCATGGTACTGGTACCAAAACAGACATATAGACCAATGGAACAAAACAGAGGCACCGGAGGCCACACAACATACATACAACTATACAATCTTTGATAAACCTGACAAAAACAAGCAATGGGGCAAGGATTCCATGTTTAACAAATGGTGTTGGGAAAACTGGCTAGCCATGAGCAGAAAGCAGAAACTGGACCCCTTCTTGACACCTTACACTAAAATCAACTCCAGATGGATTAAAGACTTAAACATAAGACCTGGCACCATAAAAACCCTAGAAGGAAATCTAGGCAAAACTATCCAGGACATAGGAGTAGGCAAGGACTTCATGAACAAAACACCAAGAGCATTGGCAACAAAAGCCAAAATAGACAAATGGGACCTAATGAAACTCCACAGCTTCTGCACGGCAAAAGAAACAGTCACTAGAGTGGATCGGCAACCAACAGAATGGGAAAAAATTTTCGCAGTCTACCCATCTGACAAAGGGCTGATATCCAGAATTTACAAACAACTCAAGCAGATTTACAGGAAAAAAACAAACAAGCCCATTCAAAAGTGGGCAAAGGATATGAACAGATACTTTACGAAAGAAGACATATATGAGGCCAACAATCATATGAAAAAATGCTAATCGTCACTGGTCATCAGAGAGATGCAAATCAAAACCACATTGAGATACCATCTCACGCCAGTTAGAATGGCGATCATTAAAAAATCTGGAGACAACAGATGCTGGAGAGGATGTGGAGAAAAAGGAACACTTTTACACTGTTGGTGGGAGTGTAAATTAGTTCAACCATTGTGGAAGACAGTGTGGCGATTCCTCAAGGCCTTAGAAATAGAAATTCCATTTGACCCAGCAATCCCATTACTGGGTATATATCCAAAAGACTATAAATCGTTCTACTATAAGGACACATGTACACGAATGTTCATTGCAGCACTGTTTACAATAGCAAAGACCTGGAATCAACCCAAATGCCCATTGATAATAGACTGGATTGGAAAAATGTGGCACATATACACCATGGAATATTATGCAGCAATCAGAAATGATGAGTTCGTGTCGTTTGTAGGGACATGGATGAATCTGGAAAACATCATCCTCAGCAAACTGACACAAGAACAGAAAATGAAACACCGCATATTCTCACTCATAGGTGGGTGATGAAAAATGAGAACACATGGACACAGAAAGGGGAGTACTAAACACTGGGGTCTACTGGGGGGAAAAGGGGAGGGCCAGTGGGAGGGGGACGTGGGGAGGGATAGCCTGGGGAGAAATGCCAAATGTGGGTGAAGGGGAGAAGAAAAGCAAAGCACACTGCCATGTGTGTACCTACGCAACTGTCTTGCATGCTCTGCTCATGTACCCCAAAACCTATAATCCAATAAAAAATTAAAAAAATAAATAAATAAATAAATAAATACAAAATGTATCCATATATATATACATATATGTCCATAATTTGAGTGAATGAGGAATACTTTTGAAATATTGTGTATTAATTCCAAGTAATTATTGTAATGTCAATTGACTAGAAATAAATTTTATATAAACCAAAAAAAAAAAAAAGAAGACTTAATTATCCTAAATATATCTTCACCTAACATTGGCACACCCAGATTCATAAAGCAAGTTCTTAGAGACCTACAAAGAGATATCAATAACTGCACAGTAACAGTGGGAGACTTCAACATTCCACTGACAACATTAGACAGAACACTGAGGGAGAAAACTAGCAAAAATATTTGGGACCTAAACTCAGCATTTGACCAAATGGACCTAACATACATCCACAAAACACTCCAAGTACAACACCCCAAGAACAACAGAAAAGTCATTCCTCTTATGTACACATGGCATGTACTCTAAAATCAACCACGTTTGACCATAATGTAATTCTCAATAAATTAAAGAAAATTATAAGGACCACACTTTTTGGAATGTAGTACAATAAAAATAGAAATTCACACCAAGAAGATCGATAAAAACCATACAATTACCTGAAAATAGAGCAACTTACTCTGGAATGACTTTTGGATAAATAATGAAATTAATTCAGAAGTCAAGAAATTCTTTTAAACCAATGAAAACAAAGATACAACATACCAGAATCTCATTCAGAAGTAGGTTAACAAAATCCCACATGAGTATTTCAGCAGATGCAGAAAAGACTTTCAATAAAATTCAATATCCTGTTATGTAAAGAACGCTTAACAGACTAGGCATTGAAAGAACATACTTCAAAATCACGAGTCATTTATGACAAACCCACATGCTCATGAGGTTATGGAGAAAAGGGAACACTTGTGCCCTGCTGATGGGAATGCAAATTAGTTCAGCCACTGTGGAAAGCCGATTGGAAATTTCTCAGAGAACGCAGAACTACTATTTGACTCAGCAAATTTATTATTGGATATATACCCAAAAAATATAAATCATTCTACCATAAAAACAGATGTACACCATGGTTATCATAGTATTATTCACAATAGCAAAGACATAGAATCAACCTAGGTGTCCATCAGTGATGAAATGTGTAATGAAAATCTGGTACATACACACCATGGAATACTACACAGACAAAAATACTGACATTATGTTCTGTGTAGCAATATGAATGGACTCGGAGGCCATTATTTAAAGCAAAGTAATGCAGAAATAATAACTCAAATACCACATGTTCTCACTGATAAGTGGGAGCTAAACATCAAGTGCACATAGACACAAAGAAGGGAACAATAGACATTGGGTCTATTTGAGTATGTAGGGTTGGGACCTACTGGGTACAATGCTTATTACCTGGGTGACAAAATAATCTATAAATTAAACCCCTACAGAATGCAAATTACCTATGTAAATAATGTACAGATTATTACTATCAAACCTGAACTTGTACCCCCCAATCTAAAATAAAAATTGGAAATGAAAAAGTAAAAAAAAAAAACAAAAGAAACCCTAAAAAAAAGACCCAACTATTTGGTGTCTCCAAAGACTCATTTCAACTGTAAGTATACACATAGACTGAAAGTAAATATTTGAAAAGTATATATTCCATGCAAATAAAAAGCAAAAGAAATTAGGAGTAGCTATACTTATATAAAAGTATTCTCCAAGGGAAAGAAGTGTAAAAACAGACAAATAAGGACATTATATAATGATGAAGTGGTCAATACAAGAAAAGGATGTAACAATCACAAATATATTTGCACCCAATATTGTAGCACCTAGATATATAAAGCAAACATTAATAGATTTAAAGGAAAAGATAGCTACATATACAATAATAGGGGATTTCAACACCTCACTTTCAGAAGAGGAGAAAACATGCAGGTTTAAAATCAATGAATAGGCCGGGCGTGGTGGCTCAAGCCTGTAATCCCAGCACTTTGGGAGGCCGAGGCGGGTGGATCACGAGGTCAAGAGACCGAGACCATCCAGGTCAACATGGTGAAACCCGGTCTCTACTAAAGATACAAAAAATCAGCTGGGCATGGTGGCGCGTGCCTGTAATCCCAGCTACTCAGGAGGCTGAGGCAGGAGAATTGCCTGAACCCAGGAGGCGGAGGTTGCGGTGAGCCAAGATCGTGCCATTGCACTCCAGCCTGGGTAACAAGAGCGAAACTACCTCTCAAAAAAAAAAAGAAAAAAAAAACAATGAATAATGTTACATTTTAATTCCACTTAAGATCAAAGAGACCAATGGATACTTACAGGAGATCTGATTCAACAACTTCAGAATTCACATGTTTCTCAACTGCATATGGAACATTCTCCAGGATAACTTATATTCTGGGATGCAAAACAAGTCTTAACAAAGTTTTTAAAAATTGAAATTATATCATATATTTTTTTCTAACTATAATGAGATAAAACTAGAAATTAGTCACAAGAGAAACATTGGAAACTGCACTAATACATGGAAATTAAAAGCAACATGCTCCATATTAAAAAATCAGTAGTATTTCTGTATGCCAATAGTGTCATATCTGATAAAGTATTTTTAAAAATACCACATATAATAGCTATAAAAAATAAAATAACCATTAGTAAGTTTTTATAAAAAGATTAAAGATCTTCACAATGAAAACTATAAAACATTGATGAAAGAAACTGAAGAAGACAGAATAAGGGGGAAAATATGAAATGTTTATGAATTGGAATAATTAATATTGTTAATATGTTCATATTTCTTAAAGACACATAGTCAATGCAATTTCTGTCAAAATTCTGATACCAATCTTTATAGAAAAAGAAAAAAAGTCAATCCTGAAATGTATATGGAACAAGAAAACACCTCAAATATCTACAGCAATCTTGAGCAAAAAGAGCAATATATACTATAAAGCTACAGTAACTAAAACAGCATGATATTGGAATTAAAACAGACATATAGAGCAATTAAGCAACTTAGAGGGTCCAGAAATAGAACCATGCATTTACAGCTGGTCTTTCTTTTTCTTTCTTTCTTTCCCTCCCTCCCTCCCTCCCTTCCTCCCTCCATTCTTCCTTCCTTCCTTCCTTCTCTCTTTTTTCCTTTCTTCCATCTTTTTCTCTTTCTTTCTTTCTTTCCTTCCTTCCTCTTTCTTTCTTCTTTTCTTTTTCTTTCTTTCTTTCTTTTTTTTCTTTTCTCACAGATGCCAAGAACTCAAAATGGAGAAAGGACAGTCTCTTCAAAATATGGTGCTGGGAAAACAATATTCACACACAAAAGAGTGAAAGTAAATTCCCATCTCTGAATTGACACAAAAAGATCAAAATGTGTTACAAATTTAAACATAAAACCTTAAGCCATGAAATTACTAGATGAAAAACACAAGGAAAACACTACATGACGTAGGTCTGAGCAAAGATTTTTTTAGACAGAACCTCAAAAGCACATACAACAAAAGCAAAAACAACAAACAAACAAAAAACCTGCAACAATAACAACAAACACTGCAACAAGCTAAAGAGCCTTTGCTTGCAATTGGACAAGACACTTGAACAGGTGAACAGAGTTTCTTAAAAGAACACATACAAATAGCCAACAGTTATATTGTAGAAAGGATGAAATCCTGTCAGTGGCAGCAACATAGATGAACTGGAGGCCTTTATCTTACATGAGACAAGTCAGACACAGAAAGATAAACACTGCATGTAGTTACTTATAAATGGCATAGAAATGCTGTGCACACAGGGATGTAGAGTGTGGAATAACAGACAATAAAGGTTTGAATGGGTGAGGAGGTGAGCAGGGGGTGGATAATGAGAGAATACTTGGTGGATACAATATACAGCACTGCATTTGCTGTATCCCAGTGGTTTTGATAATTTGTATTACTATTATCATTCATTTTGAAAATTTGAGAATTTTCATCTTGAGTTTATTGTTAATCCCCAAATCATTCAGGTCGTTTAATTTCCTTATATTTCTATTCTTTTGAGAGTTCCTTTTGGAGTTGATTTTTAGTTTTACTCCACCGTGTAAATTTTTAGTACGCCACTGGGTTCCTTTTGGAGTTGGTTTTTAGTTTCACGCTACTTCTCAGAGAAGCTACTTTATATAATTTTGATTTTTAAAAAATTTATTGAGACTTATTTTGTGGACTATTATATTATCTGTCTTAGAGAATGTTCTATGTGCTGATGAGAAGAATGTAGTTCTTGGGTAGACTATTTTGTAAATATCTGTTAGGTCCATTTGTTCTAGAGTACAGTTTAAGTCCTATGTTTCCTTGTTGACTTTCTGCCTTGATAATCTGTCTAGTGCTGTCAGTGGAGTGTTGAAGTCACCCACTATTATTGTGTTGCTGTCTAGCTTTTTTCATAGGTCAAATAGTCATTGTTTTATGAACATGGGAGCACCAAAGTTAGGTGCATATATATTTAGGACTGTAATACTTTGTTGTTGAATTGATCCTTTTATCATTATATAATGACATCTGTATTAGTTGGTTCTCACACTGCTGACAAAGACATCCTGAGAGAGACCTGGTAATTTATAAAGGAAAGAGGTTTAATGGATTCACAGCTCCACATGGCTGAGGAGGCCTCACAGTAATGGCAGAAGATGAAGGAAAAGCAAAGAGGCATCTTACAAGGCAGCAGGCATAGAAAGCTTGTGCAAAGAACTCTCATTTATGAAACCATCAGATCTCATGAGACTTGTTTACTACAATGCGAACAGCATGGGGAAACTGCCCCCGAGATCCAATTATCTCCACCTGACCCTACCCTTGACAGATGAGGATTATTACAATATTTGGGTGGTGACACAGTCAAACCATATCAACATCCTTTTGTCTTTTAAAATTGTTTTTGCTTAAAAGTCTATTTTATCTGATGTAAGAATAGCACCTCCTGCTTGCCTTTGGTTTCTATTTGTCTGGAATGTTTTTTCCACCCCTTGCCTTCAGGCTGTAAGAATCTTTACTTGTTATGTGAGTTTCTAGAAGACAGCAGATATTTGTAATTCATAATTTTTTTTATTAATTCTGCCAATCTGTGTCTTCTAAGTGGTATATTTAGACCATTTACATTCAACATTAATATTGAGATGTGAGATATTGTTTCAGTCATGCTGATTATCACTTGGATACTTTATATTCTTTATTGTGTTACTGTTTTATAGGTCCTATAGATCTTATGTTTTCAAGAGGTCCTATTCTAGTATATATTGACATTTTGTTTTAAGATGTACAACTCCTTTTAGCATTTCTTGCAAGGTTGATCTAGTGACAAATTCCCTTAGCATTTGCTTTTCTGAAAAAAGACTTTATGTGTCCTTCATTTATAAAACCTAGTTTTGCTGGATACAAAATTCTTGGCAGAGTCTTTCTTTTTAAAGAGACTAAAGATGAATGTCAACCCTTTTTATTTGTAAGGTTTCTGCTGAGAAAGTTAAAATTTTTAGTAATTAAATATCAATTTTAGTAATTATATAATTTTGATTATTTTAGTGCCCTGTCTTCTCATTTCACATTATTTCAGTTTGAGCAACAAGTTGTATGGTAATACAATAGTATGATTACAAAAAAGCCCACCAATAACAGAAAGCTTTTATTTTATTTTTTATTTTATTTTATATTTCAGAATGTTGAAAAAAATGAGAGCCCCCTTTCTTATAAAATTGCATATATACATGAATACACAAGAAGAGGATATATGGATAAATAAATAAATAAATAAATATGTTTTGATAGATGATAGTTTGGCTTATTTTTTTGCTTGTTTACTTATTTTAACTCAGGCTATTCTATTGCAGATTCAACACCCTCTTTACTCTTGTATTTAGTGACCAATAAATATGCTTAGAGCAAAGTAAAAATTTTAGTTTCTCTGAAGTTTCTATATGTGAAATGGTACTTCAGTTTGTTAGAAATATAACTCATGTAAAATTATGAATAAAGTGTTAAATGAGGAGGTAATAATGGATGATTTGTAGGTGATAATCATATGGATACACAGGAAAGAACAGAATGTAAAATATCATAAATAATTCAATAGTTCCAGAGCATGAGCTTTGTGAGCCATTTTATATAATGCAGTAATCATTGATTGTGCTCATACCCCATAGATCATCAATTATTATTAATAAAGTACAATATTTATCTAAATTTCAGTGTAGTCTACGATTTCTCAAATATTTCCATGAATGGACAATTTTTGGTATGCCACAGTTAGTGTTGCTATAGTCCTTCATAAGACAGTCAGTGAAAAATGTTCAAATGTGAACTGGTATTATACATTTGTCAGCAGATGAAGACAGCAGAAGGTATATCTATATATTCATGCTCTTTTTTTCTCATTCAGCATTAACAGAGACTACATAGACCCCTACATTACTCTAGCAGGCTTACTGGAAGTATTTTAAGCTTGGAATATGTTTTGAAGTAAAATTTTCTACATTGGAATTAATTTTTATATTTAAGTCCTCATGAAGTTTTTATATGCATTTTTTTTGCTGTCTTTACATGTCATCTTTTTCTCTTAAATTCAATAAATTTTAACATTTTATAAATCCCTGTTGTTGTTTTCCAGAAACAAAATCTTTCAAAACTATTACCCCAATATCTGGAAATACATGTTATAGTGGAAAAAGCTTTGGTAAGTAAGATTTTCCTTCTTGCTTTCCTGTCTTTTCCCTTCCTTCCTCCATTGTCTCCCTATTTTCTCCCTCTCTCTTTTCCTCCCTTCCCCTCTGTCTTCCCTTTTTTTCTCCACAACTCTTTCATTCATTCCTTTCTTTTGTTCCCCTCCCTCCCTTCCTTGCTCTCTTCCTTCCTTCCTTCCTTTTTTCCTTTTCCTCTCACCCTCCCTTTCTGCCTTCCTCCCTCCCTCCTTTCCTTTTTCTTTCACTTATCTTTCTTTCTATAAGTTAGTGAAAGTTTTGTTTTAATTTTAAAGACATAAAAATTTTATTTTATTTATTTTATTTTATGTTGTATTGCATTTTAGGTTTTGGGGTACATGTGCAGAGCATGCAATACAGTTGCATAGGTACACACATGGCAGTGTGGTTTGTTTGCTTTTTCCCCTTCACCCACATTTGGCATTTCTCCCCAGGCTATCCCTCCCACCTCCCCCTCCCACTGGCCCTCCCCTTTTCCCCCCAATAGACCCCAGTGTTTAGTACTCCCCTCTCTGTGTCCATGTGTTCTCATTTTTCATCACCCGCCTATGAGTGAGAATATGTGGTGTTTCATTTTCTGTTCGTGTCAGTTTGCTGAGAATCATGTTCTCCAGATTCATCCATGTCCCTACAAATGACACGAATTCATCATTTCTGATTGCTGCATAATATTCCATGATGTATATGTGCCACATTTTCCCAATCCAGTCTATCGTCAAAGGGCATTTGGGTTGATTCCAGGTCTTTGCTATTGTAAACAGTGCTGCAATGAACATTCGTGTGCATGTGTCCTTACAGTAGAACGATTTATAGTCCTTTGGATATATACCTGGTAATGGGATTGCTGGGTCAAATGGAATTTCTATTTCTAAGGCCTTGAGGAATTGCCACACTGTCTTCCACAATGGTTGAACTAATTTACACTCCCACCAACAGTGTAAAAGTGTTCCTTTTTCTCCACATCCTCTCCAGCATCTGTTGTCTCCAGATTTTTTAATGATCGCCATTCTAACTGGCATGAGATGGTATCTCAATGTGGTTTTGATTTGCATCTCTCTGATGACCAGTGACGATGAGCATTTTTTCATATGATTGTTGGCCTCATATATGTCTTCTTTCATAAAGTTTCTGTTCATATCCTTGCCCACTTTTGAATGGGCTTGTTTGTTTTTTTCCTGTAAATCTGTTTGAGTTCTTTGTAAATTCTGGATATCAGCCCTTTGTCAGATGGGTATACTGCAAAAATTTTTTTCCATTCTGTTGGTTGCCGATTCACTCTAGAGACTGTTTCTTTTGCTGTGCAGAAGCTGTGGAGTTTCATTAGGTCCCATTTGTCTATTTTGGCTTTTGTTGCCAATGCTCTTGGTGTTTTGTTCATGAAGTCCTTGCCTACTCCTATGTCCTGGATGGTTTTGCCTAGATTTCCTTCTAGGGTTTTTATGGTGCCAGGTCTTATGTTTAAGTCTTTAATCCATCTGGAGTTAATTTTAGTGTAAGGTGTCAGGAAGGGGTCCAGTTTCTGCTTTCTGCACATGGCTAGCCAGTTTTCCCAGCACCATTTGTTGAACAGGGAATCCTTTCCCCATTGCTTGTTTTTGTCGGGTTTATCTAAGATTGTATGGTTGTAGATATTAGATGGGGTTTCACCATGATGGCCAGGCTGGTCTTGAACTCCTGACCTCAGGTGATCCACTCACCGGGCTTCCCAAAGTGCTTGGATTACAGGCGTGTGCCACCGTGCCTGGCCAAAAATTTTCTTAATATTTTAAAATAAAGATATTTTGTTTTGGTGTGTTAGATAAATCAACAATTGTGATGTTTTAAACCCAATTCTGAATAACAGCCCAAATTAACCTAGAATGTTTTACACTATTTGCTTCCTCCACTCTGGCTCAGTCAGTATCTCTTTGACTTTAACCCCTAATGACCCATCCTTTTATCCAACATTTTCAACTAACTCAGTTCTTTGCTTTCACGTCATTTCAAAACCTTTATTTCTAACAGAAATTTCACTTCAATAATAGCAGTATTTATGGTTTTTGTTTATTATTCTTAAGATATATTTTAGCATAGTTTTTGAATAAATACACCTCTGGTTTTAAATATATATTTATTTTTAAAATTATTACCATTATGTATTTACTAAATGCAAAGCACAGATTAATCACTAGATATTCTACTTTCAAGAATTCACATTTTGATGGAAAAGACAGATATGTAATCAAATAATTATGATGCACTACATACATTATATATGAATATATGTAATATGTTTTGTATATGCATATATATATATAAATATATACATGCACAAAATTACAGGATGAAATTGAGAAAGATGTAGAAATTGTTTCTTTTTTTTTTTTTTGAGACCATCTTTTGCTCTGTTGCCCAGGCTGGAGTGCATGGCATGATCTTGGCTCACTGCAACCTCCATCTCCCAGGTTCACATGATTTTCCTGCCTCAGCCTCTCAAGTAGCTGGGATAACAAATGCACACCACCACACCCAGCTAATTTTTTGTATTTTTAGTAGAGATAGGGTTTCGCTATGTTGGCCAGGTTGGTCTTGAACTCCTGACCTAGTAGTAATTCACCTGCCTCAGCCTCCCAAATTGCTAGGATTACAGGTGTGAGCCACAGTGCCTGGCCAGGAATTGTTAAGGAAAGGCTTCATAGAATAGATATTTAGATGAATGGCTAATATTTATCAGATAAATACAATACAATTAGATAGATACAAAAGTGTAAATTGTAGATTATCTGTTCTACAGCATCTGTGTTATTTTGTTGATTATAATGTCTTCAAGATTTACTCCTGTTTTTCCCCATAACAGTAGTTTATTTCTTGTATACTATTGTGAAGAATACAATTTGGTGCCATTATGAATAAAAGTATTATAACCAATCTTGTTCATGTCTTCTGGTAGACACAATTTATTTGGTATCTGCCTATGAGCAAAATTGTTATATCATGGGATTGGTATGTTACCTTTAGACAATATTGGTAAACAGGTAAAAAGTTGTTATAATAATTTCCTGTGCTTTCAGCAATGTATGAAAGGTCCAGGGGTTCTATACCATTACAAATGATTAGAATTTATAAACTTTAAAAAATCTCAGCCATTCTAGTGGATATATAATGATATCATATTGTGGTTTTAGGTGCATTTAACACATGACTGAAGTTGAGCATATTTTCATACCATTGTTTACCATTTGGATAGTTTTCAGAGTAAATGTATAAGCTGTTCTCCATTTTAATAGTTTTCTTACTATTTTGTGGGAATTCCTTACGTATTCCAAATATGAGGCCTTTTTCAGATAGCCGTATTTTCTACCAGTCTCTGTCTTATATTTATATTCATTTAATGATGTCTTTTGATAGACCTACACACTGAATCACAGTTAATTTAAGTCCATTGTATGTTTTTTGACATAAATTTCTTTTGTTTTCAATTTAAGAAATATTTTCTTATTCCAAGGACATAATTTTACTTCCATATTATTTTATGTTTTTTTCTTCACCCTTTAAAATAAGTTTAACTACAGATGGATTAAAGACTTAAACATAAGACCTGGCACCATAAAAACCCTAGAAGAAAATCTAGGCAAAACCATTCAGGACATAGGAGTAGGCAAGGACTTCATGAACAAAACACCAAAAGCATTGGCAACAAAAGCCAAAATAGACAAATGGGACCTAATGAAACTCCGCAGCTTCTGCACGGCAAAAGAAACAGTCACTAGAGTGAATCGGCAACCAAAAGAATGGGAAAAAATTTTTGCAGTGTACCCATCTGACAAAGGGCTGATATCCAGAATTTACAAAGAACTCAAACAGATTTACAGGAAAAAAACAAACAAGCCCATTCAAAAATGGGCAAAGAATATGAACAGACAGTTTACAAAAGAAGACATACATGAGGCCAACAAACATATGAAAAAATGCTCATCATCACTGGTCATTAGAGAGATGCAAATCAAAACCACATTGAGATACCATCTCACGCCAGTTAGAATGGCGATCATTAAAAAATCTGGAGACAACAGATGCTGGAGAGGATGTGGAGAAATAGGAACACTTTTTTTTTTTTTTTTTTATGAGACGAAATTTCGCTCATTACCCAGGCTGGAGTGCAATGGTGCGATATCGGCTCACCGCAACCTCCGCCTCCTGGGTTCAGGCAATTCTCCTGCCTCAGCCTCCTGAGTAGCTGGGATTACAGGCACGTGCCACCATGCCCAGCTAATTTTTTTGTATTTTTAATAGAGACGGGGTTTCACCATGTCGACCAGGATGGTCTCAATCTTTTGACCTCGTGATCCACCCGCCTTGGCCTCCCAAAGTGCTGGGATTACAGGTTTGAGCCACCACACCCGGCCCAATAGGAACAGTTTTACACTGTTGGTGGGAGTGTAAGTTAGTTCAACCATTGTGGAAGACAGTGTGGTGATTCCTCAAGGCCTTAGAAATAGAAATTCCATTTGACCCAGCAATCCCATTACTGGGTATATACCCAAAGGACTATAAATCGTTCTACTGTAAGGACACATGTACACGAATGTTCATTGCAGCACTGTTTACAATAGCAAAGACCTGGAACCAACCCAAATGCCCATCGATGATAGACTGGATTGGGAAAATGTGGCACATATACACCATGGAATATTATGCAGCAATCAAGAATGATGAGTTCGTGTCATTTGTAGGGACATGGATGTATCTGGAGAACATCATTCTCAGCAAACTGACACAAGAACAGAAAATGAAATACCACGTATTCTCACTCATAGGCGGGTGATAAAAAATGAGAACACATGGACACGGGGAAGGGAGTACTAAACACTGGGGTCTATTGGGGGGCATAGGCGGGGGAGCTGGGGAGGGATAGCCTGGGGAGAAATGCCAAATGTGGGAGGAAGGCAGCAAAACACACTGCCATGTGTGTACCTATGCAACTGTCTTGCATGTTCTCCACATGTACCCCAAAACCTAAAATGCAATAAAAAAGAAAAAATAAATAAAAGAAAAAAAATGACAGTATATTTCTAATTGAGGAATGTGTATGCTGTGAGCAGGGAGTAAAGAGTGTCTTTTTTCCATATAGGCACCTTTTGCTTCATCTCCACTTGTGGAAAATATCTCTTACTCCATTCAATTGTGTTAGCAATTTAAAAAAATTATGTAGCAGAATTGTGTGTGACCTATTTCTTATGTTACTGCTCACTTCCATTGCCCTATTTCTGTTTTATTGAATTAATAATTCACTGTGTTCATTACTATAGCTTTATTGTTATATAATTTATTTGGCTTTGTCCTTTTAGTAATCCTAATTATTGTTTTGACTATTCTGGGTCCCTTTTATTTAAATCCATTTTAGAATCACCCTCTAAATTTTTACAAAAATTCTGTAATTTGGATTTTGGAATTACATTGAATGGTTAGCTCACTTTGGAAAGAACTGTGATCTTAATAATATTGAGTCATTCGATCTATGAATAAGGAAAACCTCCTCACACACACACATCTTTACATTTTTTGTTAATTTCTTTCATCAGCGTTCTATAGTGTTCTTGACATCTTTATTAGTTTTATTGTTATGCATTTGATGATTTTGTGATGCTCTAGTAAATGGTATTTTTAATTTAACATTTAAGTATTTTTGCTCTGGTTTATAAAAACATAGTTGAGTTTCATGTATTCATCTTATATCTTGTGATTTTTGCCTAATTTACTTGTTAATTATTGTTTCATTTTTTGTAGATTTTTTATTGTTCTATGTACACAATCATATTACTTGTGAATAATGACATTTTAATTTTTCTTTTCCAATTTTTATCCCCTTTTTTGCTATTTCTGTATACATGTATTTTTATCTATTTATTTTACTTTTATTTCATTTTATTCTTTTATTGTCCTAGCTTGACTCTGAAGTACAGTGTTAAATAGACTGATGTATATATTTCTAAATTTTTTCCTAACTTACAGATTAACCATTCTAATTTTCATATTAGCTCTTAGTTTTTGGTAGGTGATCTTCGTAATATTGAGAAGGTTCCCTTATATTCCCTGTTTTCCAAGATTTTTATCATGGATAGCTGTTTTTCATCAATTTTTTTTCCTGCTCTTACAGAGATGATCAATGGTTGTAGAGAACCATACTTGTGTTTCTAAAAATACATCACACTTATTTATTACAGTTTTGTCAATTTTTACAAATAACTGGATCTTTTATTTAATATTTTGATTTTGATTTTAGGGTTTATGTTCATGAAACAATGGTATGTTATATTCCTTTCTTATAATGATTTTTCCCCTTGTTATCAAGATTATCCTGGCCTCATCAAATAAGTTAGTGAGTTTTCTTCTTATTATAATCTGTTCAAGAATTTAGGTATTATGAATATGACCCTTTCCACATATAGTTGGAAAATACTCTGAAACCCTGTAGACCTTAAGTTTTCTTTGAGGGAATATTTTAAAGTACACATTAAATTTATTTGATATACATAGGAAAGTTTAGATTTTCTTTAAACTTGTTTTAGTTTCTACATGTTTGATTGTTATGATTTGAATGTATCCTCTTCATAATTCAGGTATTGAAACATAATGGCCAATATTATGGCTTTAAGGCATGAGGCAATTATCAAATTTCTTAGAATGAATTTGTAATACATTCTTTTTAACTTTTAAAAATTGGTAAATTTGTAGCATCACCATTTCAAATGTTCACTAATGATATTGGTGGGATATTCCCCTTTGCTCTTTAGCTGAATTTTATTATTTTAAACTTATTATTTTGAAAGAACTTTAGAGTTACATGGAAGTTAAGAAACAGTAAAATGTTCCCATATATTTTTTCCATAACTTATCCTAAGTTAACATCTTATATAATCATAATATAGTAATCAAAACATAAAAGCTAATGTGTCTACATTATTATCAACTAAAAAAATTTTGACATTTTTCTCATAAATGACTTTTTCCTAATTTAGTCCACAATTATAAGATCCTACATTCCATTGAGTTGACATGTCTCTTTTTTCTCCTCCAATCTGTGGCAGTACTATGATATTTGTCTTTCATGTACCTTGGCGCTATTGGAGAATACGTGCCAGTTTCTTCATAGAAATGTTTCTCAGATCAAAAAAGACCCTTTCTTGTTAAGCTGTTGTTAGTGTTGCTTTCATAAAACAGAATGTCTGCCCTTTTCCTATCTTCTGAATGATTTCTGTACAAATGCCTTTACTTCTTCTTTACATATTATTTAAATATCTGTAACAATTAACTCTTCTTTTTCAGAGAGAGAGACAGGGCATCACTCTGTTGTGCAGCCTGGAGTGTATTGACAAAATCATACCTCACTGCAATCTCAAACTCCTGGCCTAAACCAATCCTCCTGGCTCAGCCTTCTGAGTAGCTGGGACTACAGGCACACACCACAATGGCTGGATAATTTCTTTTTCAATTTTTATAGAGATGAAGTCTCACCATGTTGTCCAAGTCTCAGTCTCCAAAAGTGCTAGGGTTATAGGCATGAGCCACTGCACCTGCCCAACAATTAACCCTTATAATCCTTTGAACCTCATATTTCTTTTATGGGAAGGTTTAAAATTACAGAATCCACTTTAATAGTTATGTGATTATATAGCCTTTGAACTTTACCTTTGGTTATTTTGGCAAATGACATTTTAAATAATATTTTCAAATGTATTAAAATGTAGTAAGCTATTTTATACTTTATTATCACCCTTTTATTTATCATAATCCTCTTTCATTCCTGATATTGGCAATTCACATCTTCTCTCTTTTTACTTTTTTTAAGTATATATATTTAAGATGTCTACATCAGGATGTTTTTGTATACACAGTGTTACATTTTTGTGGTAAAAGCACCTAAAATCTACCTTAGCAAATTTCCAGTATATAAAGCAATATTGTTGCTTGTAGCTCTCATGTTGTACATTAGGTTTCTCACTTATTTATTCTACATAACCCAAACTTTGTATCCTATGAATGCCATTTCCACATTTCTCCCAACACTCTGCCCTCTGCCTTTTGGCAGCCACCTTTTCACTTTGTTTCTATGTATTTGAATATATTTGTTTTGTTTTGTTTAGATACCACATATAAGTGAGGTCATGTAGTATTTTCTGTTCTGTATCTGGCTTATTTCAATTATAATGCCCTCCAGGTTCACCCATGTTGTCACAAATGACAGAATAACCATTTTGAAGGCTTAATAATATTTCTGTGTGTGTATAATATATATGTATATATGTAATATATAATCCATAAATACTTAAGTCCCTTATATAAAATAGCTTAGAATTTGCTCAAGCCTACACACATTCTCCTATGTACTTTAAAACAGCTCTAGATTACTTATAATATCTAATACAATGCCTAAACATCATTGCATTCACTTGGATTCAAAATGATACTTTCATAAAAAATCAAATTTCTTTTTCAGTATGATTACATGGGATCTGAAATGATGACTGTAACACAAAAAATTGCCCAGGTTATTGGGCTTGTCAACACAGTAAGTTTTTACTTTTTCACATTTCCATTTTCAGAAAGTTTATTTAATATAATTTGGATTCTATCTTGGCAAATTAATAACAACTACTTTTATTAGTTTAATACTCAAAATACTGGAACATTTTCTCAATTTTTGAATGTACTTTTTAAATGTAATAATTTGTTACTTTAAAAATGTACCATAAATCTTACTTTTAGATGTTTACCCAGTTCAAATTGACTGTTATACTGTCTTCCTTGGAATTATGGTCAAATGAAAACCAGATTTCCACCAGTGGGAATGCTGATGATATATTACAAAGATTTTTGGCATGGAAACAGGACTATCTTATCCTACGGCCCCATGACGTAGCATACTTACTTGTGTAAGCACAATGTTCTACATTAATAAAGATATCTGCATATATAATCATTTTAAATTGGTAACTTAGTGAATTTATTGTGTTCTTTAACTTTCCTTAAACCCCTTTGAAAATACTTAAAAATAAGTAGCCTTAGCCCGGTGCAGAGGCTCACGCCTGTAATCCCAGCACTGGGAGGCCGAGTCAGGCAGATAACTAGAGGCTGGGAGTTCAAGACCACCGTGACCAAAATGGAGAAACCCCTTCACTACTAAAAATACAAAAATTAGCCAGGCATGGTGGTGCATGCTTGTAATCCCAGCT
This sequence comes from Callithrix jacchus, assembly GCF_049354715.1. Taxonomy (NCBI): domain Eukaryota; kingdom Metazoa; phylum Chordata; class Mammalia; order Primates; family Cebidae; genus Callithrix; species Callithrix jacchus. Next base: position 40,442,595 of record NC_133514.1, read on the forward strand.
ACTCAGGAGGCTGAGGCAGGAGAATTGCTTGAACCAGGAAGGCGGAGGTTGCAGTGAGCCGAAATCACGCCATTGCACTCCAGCCTGGGCAATGAGAGCAAAACTCTGTCTCAAAAATAAAATAATAAACTAAAATAAAACAAAACAAAAAAGTAGCCTTGCTGTGGAGGTGCTAGTGTACTTAAATGTATAATAAAAAGTACAATAAATAGTTTTGTATTAGAATATTTTGGAGTATAATATTTTTTAAATTTGCATTTCATGAACTTCTATGATATTGACTTTACTACATGTTTTACTAGAAAACATGTAAGCCTTAGTTCATGAATGACATAAAAATGGAGACCATTCAGTTAAAATTATCTATGATAAGTTAATGCATTTCATGTCTACTTTTTACTAGGAGTGATTTGGGTTTTTTTTTAATATTTCGTTTTAAAAAACGCTTATCTTTGGGACTGATAAGATTACTTCTTCCACAAATTGAAAATTATTTTCTCTTTAACTTTTGGTAACCAAACAAAGCTGGATTTGAGCTAACGAAATTGTATCCATTTTAAGTTACACAAGGAAATTGCATTGGTATTAAAGTGAATTAATTCAAGTCAATGATTTTAGCATTTTGTATAGCTATTAGATATTATCTAGTTTGAAATTTTATATATTTGCAAAGTCATTTCTAAAATTTTATAAAAAGGTTTAATTTAATAAATAAGTTTATGATTTTTTTGCATAACTATGTTAATAAAAAGACAATATTATCATAATGTAGTTACAGGAAACATCCTAAATATGTGGGAGCAACATTTCCAGGCACGATATGCAATAAAAGCTACGATGCAGGCATTGTTATGGTATGTAATTTTTATTCTTCTTTATGTCACTGTTTTTAAGCCTTATGTGATGTTATGTAAGTATTAATTTAAATGGTTAAATAGTGTATAACCCCTTGATCTTTTTCTGTATGTGTATATTCATTATGATTTCATTGGGATAAAATTATTAGAATCTCAGAAAGTTTATTTATTTATAAAGTTTGAACACAGAGAATATTATGTGAACAAACCTTAGTGTAACCACTCACCAACTGGTCATAATGGACATGAACATTTGCTTTGGATTTTTAAATAAATAAAGCATTAGAGCAATGTTAAAACCTCTTGCACATTTGCTCCAAGTTCAATAAATAGCAAAAATTACAAATTTGCGCTTGCAATTTTACACATACTTTATGCTGTCTTAATAAATATATGTATGTATAAATAATATATATTGTTTTTAGATACTGAAAATTTGTATATTGATAAAACTGTTTCCTGCATAATCTACAACCCCTAAATCATTTTTCTCAATTAAAAAATTTCTTCTTTGCAACCATATAACTCCATGTTAATTTCTTTTTAAAGAGAAGTTTTACTGAAGTACAAAATATAGTAGATAGAGAAGATTCCACAAGTCAAAGTATATAGCACAATTAACTTTTATCAAGTTTCTACATAGGTGTAAACACCACAAAAATCAAGAAATAGAATGCTATCAACCCTTCAGAAAGTACTTATGAATCATGCGTCCTCCCACCTACCACCCATACCAAAGGAAATTTAATTTTACTTCTTTTTGAAGTTTACGTAAGCAGAACACAATGTGTATTCTTGTGTGCTCTATTTTGCTCAATATTATGATATGAATGATGTAAAAATGGAGACCATTCAGTTAAAATTATCCATGATAAGTTAATATATTTCATGTCTACTTTTTACTAGGAGTGATTTGGTTTTTAAAAAACTATTAAGTTTTTAAAAATGCTTATCTTTAGGACTGGTAAGATTGCTTCTTTCACAAATTAAAAAATATTTTCTCTTTAACTTTTGGTAACCAAACAAAGCTGGATTTGAGCTAATGAAATTATATCCATTTTAAGAGCTACACAAGGAAATTGCATTGGTATTAAAGTGAATTAATTCAAGTCAATGATTTTAGTATTTTGTAGAGCTATTAGATATTATCTAGTTTAAAACTTTATATATTTGCAAAGTCAGAATCTTATTAACACTTGAGAAGGTACTTATGAATCATACTTATATTTATGTTTTTATGGGTAGGAATAGTTTGTTCATTCTTTTACCAGTGCTAAAATATATGCCCATGAAGTATTCTGACTATTAAAATATGAGTATTATCTATTGGCTTCCCATTATTGAAGTTAGAAGTTTCTAGTTTTCTCCTCATTTCAGAAGTTCCTCTTTCCTTTCCTGGAGACATTCTGCAGAAATTGTCTGCAGAAATTGTCTGGTGCCAATCTATATTAGACCTGTTGCCTAAATAGGGTTTGCGAACTTTCAATCTTGTTTCCTTTGTGTTATGTGTATCCCTCTTTTATATTTTGCTCATTTTTTTTAGAAGTGAGCTTCTATACTTACTGACAAGAAAGGTGGGAAGTAAATTGTGTGATAGAAAAAATTTTAAATTATTTTATTTTTTATTCCAACTTTTGTTGTTTTGAGATGGAGTCTTGCTCTGACACCAGGCTGGAGTACAGTGGCGAGATCTCAACTAAGTGTAACCTCCTCCTCCCAGGTTCAAGCAATTCTTCTGCCTCAGCCTCCTGAGTAGCTGGGACTATAGGTATGCACCACCACGCCCGGCTAATTTTTTGTGTTTTAGTAGAGACGGGGTTTCACCATGTTGGCCAGGCTGGTCTGGATCTCCTGATCTTGTGATCCACCCACTTCGACCTCCCAGAGTTCTGGGATTTCAGGCGTGTGCCACCACACTCGGCCTTATTCCAACTTTTAAGTTCAGGGGTACATGTACAGGATGTGCAGGTTTGTTACCTAGTTGAAAGTGTGCCATGCTGTTTAGCTGTACATATCATTCCATCTCCTAGATATTAAGCCCAGCATCCTTTAGCTACTTTTCCTGATCCTTTCCCATCTCCCACTCTCCAACCTTTAACAGGCTCCAGTGTGTGTTGTCCCCCCATGTGTCTATGTGTTATCATTCAGCTCCCACTTATAAGTGAGAATATGTGGTATTTGATTTTCCATTCCTGCATTAGTTTGCAGGAATGTCTTCCATTTCCATCTGTGTCCCTGCAAAGGACATAGTCTCATTTCTTTTATGACTGCATAGTATTCCATCATGTATATGTACCGCATTTTCTTTATCCGGTCTATCCGGGATGGCCATTTAGGTTGATTCCATGTCTTTGCTATTGTGACGAGTGCTGCAATAAATATTTGTGTGCATGTGTCTTTATTACATAATGACTTCTATTCCTTCGGGTATATACTCAGTAATGGGATTCATAAGTCAAGTGGTATTTCTGCTGCATGGTATTTAGAATGATTTATATTCCTTTAGGTATATACCTGGTAATGAAATTGCTGGGTCTAATGGTATTCCTGTCTTTGGGTCTTTGAGGAAACACCGCACTGTTTTTCACAATGGCTCAACTAATTTACATTCCTACCAACAGCGTATAAGTGTTTCTCTTTCTCCAAAACTTCACCAGCATCTATTATTTTTCGACTTTTTAATAATAGCCACTCTTACTGGTGTGAGATGATATTATGATTTTGATTTGCATTTCTCTAATGATCAGGGATGTTGAGCTTTTTTTCTTTGTTCTTTTGAAAATTGTCTTTAAGGAATTGCCACACTCTTCCAGAAAGGTTGAACTAATTTACACTCATGTGAACAGTGTAAAAGTGTTTCTTTTTCTTCACAACCTTGCCAGCATTTGTTGTTTATTGACTTTTTAATAGTAGCCATTCTGACTGATAAAAGACACTATCTCATTGTGGTTTTGACTTGCATTTCTCTAATGACCAATGATGTTGAACTCTTTTTCATGTTTCTTGGCCCCATATATGTCTTCTTATGAGAAGTGTCTGTTTATGTCCTTTACCCACTTTATAATTTTTTTTCTTGTAAATTTATTTGTGTTCCTTGTAGGTACTGGATAGGAGACCTTTGCCAGATGCATAGATTGCAGAAATTTTCTGCCATTCTGTAGGTTGTCTGTTTACTCTGTTGATCATTTCTTTTGCTGTGCAAAAGTTTTTTAGTTTAATTAGATCCCATTTGTCAATTTTTGGTTTTGTTGCAATTGCTTTTGGCATCTTTCTCATGAAATTATTGCCAATGCCTATATCCTGAATGGTACTGCCTAGCTTGTCTTCCAGGGTTTTTTAGCTCTGAGTTTTACATTTACGTCTTTAATACATCTTGAGTTAATTTTTGTATATGATGTGAGGAAGGGGTCCTGTTTCATTCTTCTGCATATGGCTAGCCAGTTCTCCTATTTGTTAAATAGGCAATCCTTTACTCATTGCTTGGTTTTGTTAGATCGGATGGTTGTAGGTGTGTCGTCTTATTTCTGGGTTCTGTTGTATTGGTCTATGTGTCTGTTCTTGTAACACTACCATGCTGCTTTAGTTACTGTAGCCTTATTCTATATATTATTTCATTACCCAGGTATTAAGTCTAGTACCCATTAGTTATTCTTCCTGATCATCTCCATCCTCTGATAGGCCTCAGTGTGTATTGTTCCCTTCTATGTGTCCATGTGTTCTTATCATTTAGCTCCCACTTGTAAGTGAGAATATGTGGCATTTAATTTTTTGTTCCTGTGTTAGTTTGCTAAGGATAATGGCCTCCAGCTCCATCCATGTCCCTGCAAAGGACATAATCTCCTTCTTTTTTATGGCTGCATGGTATTTAGAATGATTTATATTCCTTTAGGTATATACCTGGTAATGAAATTGCTGGGTCTAATGGTATTCCTGTCTTTGGGTCTTTAAGGAAACACCACACTGTTTTTCACAATGTCTGAACTAATTTACATTTCTACCAACAGCATATAAGTGTTTCTCTTTCTCCAAAACTTCACCAGCATCTATTATTTTTTGACTTTTTAATAATAGCCACTCTTACTGGTGTGAGATGATATTATGATTTTGATTTGCATTTCTCTAATGATCAGGGATGTTGAGCTTTTTTTCTTTGTTCTTTTGAAAATTGCCTGTTCATTTCCTTTGCCCAATATTTATGGAGTTATTGGTGTTTGTCTTCTTGCTGTGGCATCTTTATTATGAATCTTTGCCCCTGCCTATGTCTTGAATAGTACTGCCTAGCTTGTCTTCCAGGGTTTTTACAGTTTTGGATTTTACATTTAACTCTTTAATCCATCTTGAGTTAATTTTTGTATGTGGTGTAAAGAGGGGGTCCAATTTTATTCTTCTGCATATGGCTAGTTAGTTATCTCAGTACCATTTATTAAATAGAGAATTCTTTCCCCTTTGCTTGTTTTTGTTTGGTTTGTTGAAGATGAGATAGTTGTAGTCCTGTGGTCTTATTTCTGGGGTCTCTATTCTGTTCCATATGTCTAGGTGTCAGTTTTTTTTTATCAGTACCATGCTGTTTTGGTTACTGTAGCCCTGTAGTACAGTTTGAAGTCAGGGAGCAAGCATGATGCCTTCAGCTTTGGTTTTTTGTTTGTTTTTTTTCATTTTTGTATTTTGTTTGTTTGTTTTGCTTATGATTGCCTTGCAATTTAGTCTCTTTTTTGGTTCCATATGAATTTTAAGATCATTTTCTCCTGTACTGTGAAGAATGTTAATGATAGTTTAATAGGAATAGTATTGAATCTATAAACTGCTTTGGGCAGCATGACCATTTTAATATTGATTCTTTCTATCCATAAACATGGGATGTTTTTCCATTTGTTTGTATCATCTCTGATTTCTTTGAACAGTGGTTTGTGGCTCTTCTTGTAGAGATCTTTCACCTACCTAGTTAGCTGTATCCTAGGTATTTTCTTCCTTTTGTGACAATTGAGAAAATGAGCCCATTTATGACTTGCCTCTTGACTACTATTGGTGTATAGGAATGCTAGTGATTTTGGCATATTGATTTTTGTATCCTAAAACTTTGCTGAAATTGTTTATCAGTTTAAGAAGCATTTGGAACGAGATTGTGGGGTTTCTAGATATAGTATCATGTTATCTGAAAACAGGGATAGCTTGACTTCCTCTTTAGATACCTTTTTTCTCTTGCCTGATTGCCTTTCTAGACCCTTCAATAGTATTTTGAATACAAGTGGTGAAAGAGGGCATCCTTATCTAGTGCTAGTTTTAAGGAGGTTTTCCTCCTGTTTTCTCTTTTACACTGTTCTGATGAGAACTTTGCTGTAATTCTACTTTTGTTCCTCACTATATAATGTATTTTCCCCATGCCTCGGGCACTTTTATGATATATTGCATTGGGTTATATTTGGGGGACTGTATTAGATTTCCAGGACTGCCATAACAAAATACCACAAACTAAGCCTTTAATCAACAGAAATGTATTGCTTCACAGTTCTGGATAAACACTGGGGTCTATTGGGGGGGAAAGGGGAGGGCCAGTGGGAGGGGGAGGTGGGGAGGTATAGCCTGGGGAGAAATGCCAAATGTGGGTGAAGGGGAGAAGGAAAGAAAAGCACACTGCCATGTGTGTTCCTACGCAACTGTCCTGCATGCTCTGCTCATGTACCCCAAAACCTAAAATCCAATAAAAAATTTAAAAAAAAATAGCATTCTGAAATCAAGACGAACAGAGTTGTTCCTCTTGAGGGCTGTGAATGATAATCTCTCTTCTGCCTTTGCCCTAGCTTCTATTGGTTTACTAGCAATCTTTGGCATTTCTTGGCTTATGGATACAATACCCCAATTTTTACCATTCCGTTCACATGAAGTTCTTTCTTTGTCTCTGTCACTGTATCTAAATACCTTCTTTTAATAAGAACACCATTTATATTGAAAGTGCAAAACCATATTTCCCTCTCTGATCAAGTATCAAAAGTCTAGCTTTTGGTTCTTATATCTTGCCCCAAAACTTGATGACTAGCCTAGATATCATGCCTCATATTCTGTTTTGGCTTCAACTTCTTTCCAATTCTGACACTGTGACTTTTAACCATGTTTATTACAGGGTAATAGGAAAGGATATTTATTAGTTTATTTTTTCATATTGCTAAATCTCTGTTTTCAGTCACATACATACAAACATGTACACAATCTTGTTTGTCTTTTAGATATGCATTATATACATTTTCTAGTTATAAATTTAAATTGATATAGAAAAATTAGACGTGTTCTCAGATTTTTGCTTGTAACAATTAAAAGCTAAGAAACATATCAATATTTATTTATCAAAGATAGATAATATGAAATATACTTCAAGTCCATACTGTTAGCAACAATTTTTTAATATTTTCTCTTCTCTTCAAATTTATTTTTTGTTTTCTCCTTGTCTTTGAGACAGAGTCTCACTCTGTAGCTGAGGATGGAGTACAGTGGTGCAATCATAGCTCACTGCAACCCCAAACTCCAAGGCTCAAGTCATCCTTGACTTCTCATGAGTAGCTGGGACTGCAGGTGTGCATCACCTTGCTGGCTATTTTTAAATTTTTTTTTTTGTAGAAACGGAGTCTCACTATGTTGCCCAGGCTGGTCTTGAATTCCTGGCCTCAAGCAATCCTCCTGTCTTGGCTTCCCAAAATGCTGGGATTACAGGCCTAAGCCACTAGGTCTCCATTCAGGCCCCCATACATACGCATATTGTTGGGTCACTTTCCATACTTTATGTCTCAGCCTAAATATCAATTCCACAAAGAAGATGTTATAACTACCTTATTTAACCTTATTTTATACTCCTCCATAAAATTTTCTACTGGAATACCTTATTTTCTTAAGAGCATGTGTAACAATCTATTTTTATATAGAAAGCTTATTGCAGATTACTGTTGTCTTTCTCCTCTTCTATAATATAAGCTATAGATGTGAACAAAGTATTTTCCTTTCACACATGCCATTATATTCCTATCATCTGTCACAATGTCTGACACATGAGTACCCTGAGTTGTTATCTATTAATTGAATGAATTAATGAAGTGAAATAAATTTGTTTCATTGCATTATAAATACCACGTGTTCAAAGCTACAGAATTTTAGCATGCAAAATTTAAAATCAGAGAATATCACAGTTTGATTGTTTCATGCTTTTTAATCAATTATGGCGGATAAATAAGTAGCATACCAAAATAATTTTTGTGAAGTATGCTCAACATAAGAAGTATTTAAAATAGAAAATATGATAGGAGCAAAAATATTTCAAGTTATTACTTCCTTTTGTTTTCACACATAATATTTTTCTCTTTAATGTCCTTTATTTTAGTATACAGATGCTATAAGTTTGGAGGGATTTTCCGTTATTATAGCTCAACTGCTTGGCCTTAATGTAGGATTAACATATGACGATGTCACTCAGTGTTCCTGTATGAGAGCTACATGCATCATGAATCAAGAAGCGGTGTAAGATGTTTTCTTAATTAATTTTACTTATATTTTTATAAGGCTGTTTCCAAAACGCAATAAAGTTTTTAAACTTTTATTTGCAATACAACACAAATGGCTAGAGAGGTATATCACACTTGAAGAGATATCACACAAAAATTCTGTATACTTAGGGATATATACTACAGATTGATCTATATCTATACACACACCCCACTGACACCACATTCATATTCTTTTTTGTCATGTCCAATTTTTAAGTAGAAGTTTCAAAACTTAATTGTTTTGTACTCATCTTAAACAAAAATCTCATTTTGTAAACAATACTTATAATTTTCAGTTGAAAATTGTATGCTCCAAGTAGAAGATAACTTCTGAGTACCTATTTATTTGTACACTAACTTTGTGTAAAGCGATTTTGGTGCCCAATATTTGTAGCTTTTTGCATGACAGTGTCTTGCAAAAGTCTGATGATACTTATTCCTATTAAAACACAGTATTTTAAAATAGTAGCGAGAATTTGATTAAATAACATTATTCTGTGTAATATTTCTCTTACTTTTTCATGTTTGCTCCACACCAAATGGCTGTTAATATAAGCTAAAGCATTTCTGTTTTCTCTTAAACTTCCAACTCTGACACTTTAGTAGCTGTGCATTTCTTTCCTTGGAGGCTCAGAGGACTACTCCGAACCTGTCATCTCAGATTTTGCTGTTTAAGTATTGCTATCTCAGACATGATTGTCTAACATAGTGGTATAGTGCCCTCTAATACATAATTGTCTAATATGGTGCTGTCCAATAGAAATAAAATTTGAGTCATATATGTAATTTTTAATTTTCTAGAAGCTTTAACAATTAAAAGAATCAGATGAAATTAATTGCGATAATATATTTTAATGATATAGCTTATGTAACCCAATAAATCCAAAATATTATCACTTTAACAAGTAACCAAAATAAAAATTGTGAATTGGTTATGTTATAGTCTAACATGTATGTGTATTTGCATTGGGTATGGATTGTGAGAGAAAGAACAGAGTCCAGGGTCACCCCAGTGTTAGCCTTAGCAACTGAAAGAATGCGGTATTCAGCAACTGAAGACAGACATGGTTGTGATAAGTAGTTCAGTATCACAGACTGTATATTTGAAATGTCTGTTACATCTGTTAGACTTTTCTCCTGGATATTATAGTAGAAATATACCTGTGAACATGTAAATAAAGATCTCCCCAGACTTATATTTTAGTATATAGTTTGGGTAATATAAGATAAAGTTTTGAAAATAAAAATTAATGAAGTTTTTACATAATGCAAAAGTGCTATGTAGAAAAATATTGAAAGTGGAAGGAGAATGAAGAGGGGACACAATTGAAAATAGTGCTGTCAAGACAGATATCTCTGGGAAGTAACATTTGAGCAGACGTCTGACTGAAATGAAGGAAGAAAGCTTGAACTATACAACAAAAGAGCAACACACTGTGTAGAGGGAACAATAGATAGATGGTTAGATACAGAGATAGAGATATGTAAATGCATAGATCTGTAGATACACAGATTTAACCACCATAACTTATTGCATTACTTTGATGGGAAAAATAGGTTTTCAATGCATTTTTCTTAAAGAATGTTAAAGATAAGCAACATTGAAATTAAAATTTAATTATGGTTAGATTAATCTCTGCTAAGGTATAGGATATGGGGTGGCTATCTTGTGATTTGCATGATTACGTTTGGAGTGTTATCTAGATGTGGTTTTATTCGCAAGGTTTATTTGCCTGAAGAATATTATTTTATTTTAGGAGTGCCAGCGGTATAAAGATTTTTAGCAACTGCAGCATGCAAGACTACAGATATTTTGTTTCAAAATTTGAGGTTAAATGCCTTCAGAAGTTTTCAAATTTGCAACCATTACATCAAAACCAACCCGTGTGTGGTAATGGGATTTTGGAATCCAATGAAGAATGTGACTGTGGTAATAAAGAGGTCAGTAACAAAAATTGAAACTTAAGCACAATTTTATGTTTCTGATAAAATTAAGAAATGTTTGTCATGGTATATATTGAATGAAATATGCAACTATGCCATTAATTAATAACTAAAATATAATAATGAGGATGAGTTAAGATGTATGAATCATGTTTCCAAACCTATATATATATATAATTAATAATTATATAATATATTGTATAATTATATATATTATACAATTTATATTTATTAATTGTACTTTAGGTTCTGGGGTGCATGTGCAGATTATGCAGGATTATTGCATAGGTACATAATAGCAATGCAGTTTGCTGCCTCCGTCACCTACATTTCTCCCCATGTTATCCCTTCCGAACCTCCCCACCCCCCCCACTATCCCTCCCCTGACTCCCCAACAGACCCTAGTATGTGATGCTCCCCTCCTTTTGTCCATGTGTTCTCATTGTTCAACACCCACCTATGAGTAAGAACATGCAGCGTTTGATTTTCTGTTCTTGTGTCAGTTTGCTGAGAATGATGGTTTCCAGATTCATCTATGTTCCTACAAAGCACATGAACTTATTTTTTTTTATGGTTGCATGGTATTACACACTGTATATGTGCCACGTTTTCCTTGTCCAGTCTATCATTGATTTTCATTTGGGTTGGTTCCAGGTCTTTGCTATTGTAAACAGTGCCACAATGAACATACGTGTGCATGCATCTTTATAATAGAGCTATTTATAATTTTTTTAGATGTATACCCAGTAGTGCAATTGCTGGATCAAATGAAATTTCTATTTCTAGATCCTTGAGGGATTGCCACACTGTCTTCCACAATGACTGAACTAATTTACATTCCCACCAACAGTGTAAAAGTGTTTCTGTTTCTCCACATCCTCTCCAGCATCTTGTCTCCTGATTTTGTAATGATTGCCATTCTAACTGGCATGAGATGTTATCTCAGTGTGGTTTTGAATTGCATTTCTCTAATGACCAGTGATGAAGAGCATTGTTTCATATGTTTGTTGGCCTCATATATGTCTTCATTTGAAAAGCGTCTGTTTATATCCTTCACCCACTTTTGAATGAGTTTGTTTGTTTTTTTCTTGTAAATCTCTTTTAGTTCTTTGTAGATTCTATTGTTTTAAACCACTAAGTTTATGGTAACTTTCAACAGCAGTAATAGAAAACAAACAAAATTATACTAGATAGTACATAAGTTTTTTACTCTGATTTCTTAGTATACCACTGCTGAGATTTCCTTCTCAGAAATCTAAGTAAAAATAACATTGCATTAGGGAGTATTGAAAACAGAATAATGCTTCTGAAGAGTACCTTACATGCCCATCTTCATTATAACCTGAATGTTGGTGGGCAGATGTTCTATTACAATTTTTCTTATTTGAATTGCGGAGAGGAGCATTTCAAATATTCTCTAATCAACATTTTAAAATATTGTATTTTCAAAATTGAGAACAATATGAATAATAAATGTAATGAACACTTCATATTTCCAACTTGAGCTCTTGCTATAAAACATTTAAAATAGTTTTGGGGAATGAAAATATCTAAGTTAATATAGAATGCCTCAGGGAAATTTGAGACAATTTAATACTGATTCTTCAAGTTAAAGAATTGATTAGATTTTTACATGAAAAATGGCCTAGAAATTCTCAATTTTCAAACATATTTTCTAAGGATTCCCTGGCATTGAAACGAATAATTTTAAAAAGCAAATACTACAAAAAGCAAGTATGTGTGTGACATATTATGAAAGAAAATCAAATTATAAACATTAAACTGTATAAAAGCAATAGCAATGACTAAAAGTGTTAAAACTAAGAAGATGAACAAGATATTCAACTTAATATAATCAACGAAGTGCCTCTGAAATATATAAAACAAAGTACATTGAATATGTACATATCCATAGCCTATAAGCCTTTAATATACCTCTTTCAGGCTATCAAACAACTAATCAATTATCAGATAATGTATAACAACAGTCACCAAAAAGCACAATCTAATAGCAAGGGAATTTTATAATGAATAAAAGAATATACATAATTTTCAAAATTCCATGGGTGCTTTTAAAAATCAGTCATGCATTAGATCATGCTGAAAATAGTTATTTAAAAAATCTGAAAATAAACATGTATTCCCACAATATAATAAACCTGAATATTAACCTAAAACACACTGTCTCTGAAAATCCATCTGGGAAGGAAACGAAATGCTTTATTTTTGAAGACATTTAAACTGGGGGAAGGGTAAAGCCTTGAGTTTTTGTATGTGACTGAAGTTAAGTTATTATCAGTATAAAATAATTTATTGTATCTATAAGATATCTTTTTTAAGTCTTATGATAACCACAAAGCAAAAAACTATGGCAGGTGCCCAAACGAGAAAAAAATTAAAACTTAACACAAAAGAAAATCACCAAATCACAAGGATAAACAACAAGAGAGAAAGCAAAGAACAAAAGATCTGCAAAAAAAAAAAAATAAACTACAAAATTTGGCAGTAGTAAATTCTTGCCTATAAATAATTACTTTGAAAATAAATGAATTAGATTATTGAATCAGAAGACACAGAGTAACTGAATGGAATTTTTTAAATGATTAAATGATATGCTTCATCCAGGAGATCAGCTTTAGCTTTAAGGATCCACATAGGCTGAAAGTAAAAGAATGGAAGAATATATTTCATGCAAATAGTAACCAAAAAAGAAAAGGGGCAGCTATAGTAACAACACATAAATAGACTTCAAGTTGGAAACAGTCACAAGAGACAACAAAAGACGTTACTTAATGGTACAATTCATCAAGAATACATAACAATTATAAATGTACCAATACTAAAATACCTAAATATATCAGGAATATATTAATGGACATGAAGGGAGAAATAGATGGCCATACAATAATAGGAGAGGATTTTAATTCTCCACTTTCAACAATGGACATGTCAATGAGACAGAAAATTAACAAGAAAGTAATGAAAGAGTTATTTAAAAAAGAATAATATGAATATTCTAGTCCTGTCATTAGGAAAATATAAGCATAAACAAAGTAATAATTTTAATCAATAATAGCAAATGCAAACATTATAATCTGTGTAATATTAATCCAATATTGTGCAAAAAAGTTACCCTACCAGCCCCGAAGTTGCCATCTTTAGAAAGACCTGCTTGTAAGGTTGGCCTTCAGTTCAGGTCTCAGAACTTGAAGTTTTAAATGTTCCATAGTTGATAGTGTTGATTTGCTTTCCTAGACTATGATGTTGAACAATTTAATTCATGATGGACACCTGATTCCTCATCGAGAATTTTGGTTATTATGACTGATCATTTAAGTACATGATCAGGATGCCAGTATGAACATGCTCAAATAAAAATGCTGAGTCTCAAATGGGCTTCCCTGGGCAGAAGCATTACATGCAATATTACCTTTTTGCTAATGGAGAAGGAACATGCTCATTATGCTTTCCCTTAAATTGGGTAGATGAAATTTGTGTAAGGAATTTTCCAGACTTTATAGGATATATATTTTCCCTTACTAATCTAGATGTGTATTCTTGCTCTGCTGTTGTAATAAATCTTTTATGCGAATCAAACTGCCTTTTAAGTCCTATAAATATTTCTGGCTAATCATCATGTAAATGTGTGGTATTGGGGACCCTGGAAAGATTGATGAATTAACTTTGGCATAGTTATTATGTAAAACTAAAGAAACATGTAAGGGACATTTAGGAATGATAAAGAGAACATTAAAACATGGAGAATATTTAAGATATTAATACATTCTAATGTCTTCATAATATTGCTGATTTTATCATATAAATTTAAAGTATTAACTTATGAGAGTCATCAGAAGTGTTACAATTATTGAAATATTAACAAATTACCAAAAATATATAACAAAGGTTTAAAGCATCTATGGAGTATTTCTAATCTTCAGAAGTATTTGAGGGTTAAAAAGTAACAAATTAGTTTTATTGCTTTATCAAGGACAGTTTTGATTTTTTAGAGTTCATGATCATGAATAATATAATGACTATCAGATTTAATTTATTCTATGGCCTCAGCAGTTTTATCTGCTCGTGCATTTGCATGGTCAACGCAAATGCCAGCACAATAGAAAAGTCAAATAACATCTAAGTATTATTAAGAAAAATGTTTTCACTTCAGAGATCTACTGAAAATATTTTTGAGACCCCCTAAGATCTTTCAACTACATTTGGAAAAATTCCCATTCAAATTGACTGATAGACAATAAAGACTCAATATTCAACTCATGACAGTAGTAAAGAAAAATTCAACAACACACACACATGCACACAAAGTTTAGTTTAACAAACATTGATGCAAATTTCTATAATATTAGCAAGTAAATCCAGAAGAATAATCAAAATAAAAATACCTTAACCAACTTAGGTTTACTCTGAGGAACACAAACTAAGTAAATGTATCCATTAGAGGATTATACTAAACAATTTTTAAGACAAATGTATTCTTGTCACAACTGATGGAGAAAAAAACTAAATACCCTTTCCTTAAAAAAACATGCTTGGGAAGAGAACTTATCCTCAATTTGAGGAAACTTCCTGCCAATAAATTACCAAATTTTATACATAGTAGTGAGTCATTACAAGCATATCCACCATATTTGACATTAAGTAAGAATGACCATAATCACACTGGAATGCATCAACTTTGAAAACACAGAAATGAATTACTTACTGAAAAAAAAGAAACATATTTATTAACTGAACACAAAAATTTCTACAAAATATAAAACAATATGAAAATAATAAAACAAATGAGAATTCAGAATCAGGCTAAATATAAAAATGGGAGAGAAATTGAGACATGGGTCACCATCTGTGGAAGCCTGACCTGCAGACCCTGACTCAATGATGGATGAATGAATGCACTCTCACACCATTATAGTGTTTCAATTCGACTAGGGATGGCCGTTATCTGCTTTCAGAAGGCAAAATGCAACCAGTTGACCCAGACCCTCTGTCTGTCCACACATTTTTTCCCTTAATATTTTACAACAGAGGTTCTAAGTTAACATACTTGTGGCTAATTAGCATGGTTATATGATAAAAGCTTTAGGTTCTGGGCCCAGAGTAAACACCATTAACAGGTAATTCCCCTTTGATTTCCCCTGAGAGGGACATCCAGCACAACCTTAACATGAGTAAACAGTTAAGAGTAAAGAAAAAGGGATGTGGGGTAAACAGACTTAACTGGAAAAGCCTCATCCCTATTTTCTCCTAACTTAATGGACCAACCAGTTGCCTTTGAAGTGCCCCAATGAAACCTTTTAGCATTCCAAATGGTTTGAGACTATAATCTGTAACTTTCCCTAAATATGTTCTGTAATATTTTGCCAACCACCTTGAGTGAATAACAACAAGAAACAGTAATAGTATTGCCAAAAATGCAATGAATCATAAAATAAAAAAGCCAATTTACTATACTAGTAAAATTAAAACTATGTAAAATAACAGAAAAGTTAATAAACACTTTCTAAAATAAATATTTCAAATACTTCAAAAGAGCTGAATGACATGACAAAGCTGAAAAGAACAAAAAACTCAAAAGCCAGCAGAAGACAAGAAATAACTAACCTCAGAGCAGAACTGAAGGAGATAGAGACACAAAACACCCTAAAAAAATCAACAAATCCAGGAGCTGGATTTTCAAAAGATCAACAAAATAGATAGACCACTAGCCAAACTAATAAAAAAAAAAGAGGGAAGAATAAAATAGATGCAATAAAAAATGATAATGGGGACATCACCACCAATTCCACAGAAATACAAACTACCATCAGAGATTACTACAAACAACTCAATGCACACAAACCAGTAAATCTGGAAGAATTCCTGGACACTTGTACTCTCCCAAGACTAAACCAGGAAGAAGTTGAATCTGTGAATAGACCAATAACAAGGGCTGAAGTTGAGGCAGCAATTAATAGTCTACCAACAAAAATAAGTCCAAGTCCAGACAGGCTTGCAGCCAAATTCTACCAGACAGACAAAGAGGAGCTGGTACCACTCCTGAAACTATTCCAAACAATAAAAAAGAGGGAATCCTCCACAACTCATAAAAAGACCAACATCATCCTGATACCAAAACTGGGCAGAGACTGAACTAAAAAAGAAAATTTCAGGCCAATATCCATGATGAACATCAACACAAAAATCTTAAATAAAACATTGGCAAACCGAATGCAACAGCAAATCAAAAAGCTTATTCATCACAATCAAGTAGGCTTCATCCTAGGGATGCAAGGATGGTTCAACATACTCAAGTCTATAGATATAATCCATCACATAAACAGAACCAAACGCAAAAACCACATGATCATCTCAATAGATGCAGAAAAGGCCTTCGACAAAATTCAACAGCCCTTTATGCTAAAAACCCTCAATAAACTAGGCATTGATGAAATGTATCACAAAATAATCAAAGTTATTACAACAAACCAACAGCCAATATCATACTGAATGGGCAAAAGCTGAAAGCATTCCCTATGTTATCTGACACAAGACAAGGATGCCATCTCTCACCACTCCTATTTAATATAGTATTGAAAGTTCTTGCCAGAGCAATCAGGAAAGAAAAATAAAGGGTATTCAATCAGGAAAAAGAAGAATTCAAACTGTCTTTATTTTCAGAGGACATGATTGCATATTTAGAAGACCCCATCATCTTCTCTTCAAGGAGAACTACAAACCACTGCTCAAAGAAATAAGAGAGGACATAAACAGATGAAAAAAAAATTCCATGCTCATGGTTGGGAAGAATCAATATTGCAAAAATGGTCATACTGCCCAAAGTAATTTATAGATTCAACACTATCCCCATCAAGCTACCAATGACTTTCTTCACAGAACTGGAAAAAACGACTTCAAAGTTCATGTGGAACTGAAAGAGAGCCCGCATAGCCAAAACAATTCTAAGCAAAAAGAACAAAACTGGAGGCATCACACTACCTGACTTCAAACTATACTACAAGTCCACAGTGATCAAAATAGTATGGTACTGGTACCAAAACAGAACAGAACAGAGGCCTCAGAAGCAACACCACACATCTGCAATCATCTGATCTTTGACAAACATGACAGAAACAAGCAATGGGAAAGGATTCCCTGTTTAATAAATGGTGTTGGGAAAACTGAATAGCAATGTGCAGAAAGTAGAAACTGGATCCCTTCCTGACACCTTACACTAAAATTAATTCCAAATGGATTACAGACTTAAATATAAGACCTAGCATCGTCTCTCCTCAGGCAGCAGCAACGCGGAGGAAACCGGAGTGAACCGAGAGCTTAGCCACCAACATGAGCCTCCTCAACAAGCCCAAGAGTGAGATGACCCCAGAGGAGCTGCAGAAGCGAGAGGAGGAGGAATTTAACACGGGTCCACTCTCTGTGCTCACGCAGTCCGTCAAGAACAACACCCAAGTGCTCATCAACTGCCGCAACAATAAGAAACTCCTGGGCCGCGTGAAGGCCTTTGACAGGCACTGCAACATGGTGCTGGAGAACGTGAAGGAGATGTGGACTGAGGTACCCAAGAGCGGCAAGGGCAAGAAGAAGTCCAAGCCGGTCAACAAAGACCGCTACATCTCCAAGATGTTCCTGCGTGGGGACTCGGTCATCGTGGTCCTGAGGAATCCGCTTATCGCCGGCAAGTAGGAGCCACCTATCCCTGTCAGTCAACAGAACTCACTCCCCTGTCCTACAGAGACCGCTGCCGCTGATGTTGAGAATAATAAAGCTCTGTGTTTTTTTCTAGTGGAAAAAAAAAAAAAAAACCTAACATCATAAAAACCTTAGAAGAAAACCTAAACAAAGACATTCAGGACATAGGCATAAGCAAGTACTTCATGGCTAAAACACCAAAAGCAATGGCAACTAAAGTTATGGGACCTAACTAAATTCCAGAGCTTCCATACAGCAAAAGAAACAACAGAATAGGAAAAAAATTTTGCAATCTACCCGAAAAACTAAAACAGATTTACAAGAAAACAAATAAACTTATTCAAAAGTGGGCAATGGATATGAACAGACACTTTACAAAAGAAGACATCTATGAGGCCATCAAACATATGAAAAAATGCTCACCATCACTGGTCATTAGAGAAATGCAAAAATCAAACCCACATTGAGACACCATCTCATACCAATTAGAATGGCAATCATTAAAAAATCAGGAGACAACAGAAGCTGGAGAGTATGTGGAGAAATAGGAACACTTTTACACCCTTGGTGGGAGTGTAAATTAGTTCAGCCATTGTGGAAGACAGTGTGGCAATTCCTCAAGAACCTAGAAATAGAAATACCATTCAACTCCGCAATCCTGTTACTGGATATATACCTAAAGAATCATTCTATTATAAAGACACATGCACACATATGTTCATTACAGTGATGTTTACAGTAGTGAAGACTTGGAACCAATCCAAACACCCATCAACTATAGACTGGATAAAGAAAATGTGGCCCACATACACCATGGAACACTATGCAGCCATAAAAAGTGATGAGTTCGTATCCTTCATAGGGACATGGATGAATCTGGAAACCATCATTCTCAGCAAACTGACACAAGAACAGAAAATCAAACACCACATGTTCTCATAGGTGGGTGTTGAACAATGAGAACACGTGTACACAGGGAAAGGAGTATCACACACTGCAATCACTTGGGGGGTGCTAAAGGAGGGATAGTGGGGGTGGGGAGAATGGGGAGGGATAACGTGGGGAGATATACCAGATATAGGTGATTGAGGGGTTGAAGGCAGCAAACCACCTTGCCACATATGTACTTATACAACAATCCTGCATGATCTGCACATATACTCCAGAAATTAAAGTGCAATTAAAAAATAAAAATAAAGTTATATTCTTTGTCAAACACACACACACATACACCAGATGTGAATAAAAACTGTTTTTTTTTTTTTTGGAATGGGAATGCTTAATGTCAAACTACATCCAATTAAATCTCTATTAAGTCTCCATAAATGCCGCCCTAAATTGAACTATTTTTCTACAAAAGCGGGTTCTAAATTTCATCAGCAAATAAAAACTAACCAAATACCCTTAATAATTTAGAACAATAACCATCTAAAAAATGCTGTGATTAATGAGATATGGTATTGGCAAAAGAATAAACAATAAGGAAAATGAAAGAGATAGTCCGTATTTTAATCATTATTGTATCAACTATACATAGAATAGTGTCTGGCAAATATCACATGCTCAATAAACACTTGTTGATTGAATAAATGTAAGATACTGTAATTATCTTGATAGTAATATGTCATTTGTATCAGTGGGTAAGGAATGACTCTTCAGTATATTCAGAATACCCCAGATCTTACCATTAAACCCTCCTACTAAAGTATTCCACAGTGCCTGGTGGTGTGTGTTCTTCACTGCATCAAGCACTAAGCCTAATTTTTAACATTACAGATATGTTCTAGGTAGTCTTTGTTGAAAGGGCATTGATACATGTATTTTCATAAATATCCACCATTTTACACAAATGAAAGCTCTGTTTTGTGTACCCACTCGCACATACATGTGTGGATGCATGTACCTTATTTCTACATGTGTTTGAATATATAATGATGGGTTATATTTGAACAAATGTTCCACAGCATTTGTTCAATAGAGGAATACATTTTACAAAAATTAAGACTGTCAGCCTTAAAATTAGCAATAAAATATAAGAAAAAAGTACTGATATTGTTTTAGACTCTTGGCATGGAGAAGGTCTTGATAATCAATACATAAAACTCAATAGTCCTAAAGAAACACGAATATAACAAATTACTCAAATTGATAGGCACCTTTAACAGACCTATTACAGACTGCAAAGACATTATAAACATACAGAAAAAAGAAAAGACAACTGGATATCATATAAAATCTATTTCTATTATCTAATGGGAAGAGGGAAAGCAATCACTCCTCTCCTGCTATGCATTTCTTCCAATGATATCCCTTCCTAACCTCCCCACCCCCCACTAACTCTCCAGTAGCCCCCAATCCCCCACAGTTCCAGTTTGTGATGCTCCCCTCCTTGTGTCCGTGTGTTCTCATTGTCCAGCACCCACCTATTAGTGAGAACACATGGTGTTTGGTTTTCTGTTCTTGTGTCTGTTTGCTGAGAATGATGGTTTACAGATTCATCCATGTCCCTGCAAAGCACATGAACTCATCGTTTTTTATGGCTACATAGTCTTCCACAATGGTCATACTAATTGACACTCACACCAATAGTGTAAAGGTGTTCCTATTTCTCCACATCCTCTCCAGCATCTGTCGTTTCCTGATTTTTTTTTTTTTGAGACGGAGTTTCGCTCTTGTTACCTAGGCTGGAGTGCAATGGTGTGAACTCGGCTCACCGCAAACTCCGCCTCCTGGGTTCCAGCAATTCTCCAGCCTCATTCTCTCAAGTAGCTGGGACTACAGGCATGTGCCACCATGCCCAGCTAATTTTTTGTATTTTTTTTAGTAGAGACGGGGTTTCATTATGTTGACCAGATGGTCTCGATTTCTTGACCTCGCGATCCACCCACCTCAGCCTCCCAAAGTGCTGGGATTACAGGCGTGAGCCACTGCACGGGGCCCGTCTCCTGATTTTTTAATGATTGCCATTCTAACTGGCTTGAGGTGGTATTTCAATGTGGTTTTGATTTGCATTTCTCTAATGACCAGTGATGATGAACTTTTTTTCATATGTTTGTTGGCTGCATAAATGTCTTCTTTTGAAAAGTATCTGTTCATGTCCTTTGCCCAATTTTTGATGGAGTTATTTGTTTTTTTCTTGTAAATCTGCTTTAGTTCTTTGTAGCTTCTGGATATTAGCCCTTTGTCAGATGGGTAGCTTCTGAAAGTTTTTTCCAATTCTGTTGGTTGCCTGTAGACTCTACTGATTGCTTTTTTTGCTGTGCAGTAGCTCTAAAGTTCAATTAAATCTCATTTGTCTATTTTGGCTTTTGTTGCTATTGCTTTTGGTGTTTTACTTATGAGGTCCTTGCCTATACCTATGTCCTGAATGGTATTGCCTAGGTTTTCTTCTAGGGTATGTATGGTGTTAGGTCTTATGTTTCTATCTTTAATCCATCTGGAGTTAATTTTTGTGTAAAGTATAAGGAAGGGGTCCAGTTTCATCTTTCTGCATATGGCTAGACAGTTTTCTTAACTCCATTTATTAAACAGGGAATCCTTTCCTCATTGCTTGTTTTTGTCAATTTCGACAAAGATCAGATGGTTGTAGATGTGTGGCATTACTTCCAAGGCCTCTGTTCTGTTCCATATTACTGTAACCTTGTAGTATAGTTTGACGTCAGTTAGTATGATGCCTCTAGCTTTGTTCTTTTTGCTTAGAATTGTCTTGGCTATACAGGCTCTTTTTTGGTTCCATATGAAGTTTAAGGTGGTTTTTTTCCAGTTCTGTGAAGAAGGTCAGTGGTGGCTTGATGGGGATAGCATTGAATCTATAAATTAATTGGGGAAATATGGCCATTTTCATGATATTGATTCTTCTTAACCATAAGCATGGCATGTTTTTGATCTGTTTTGTCCTCTCTTATTTCCTTGAGCAGTGGTTTGTAGCTCTCCTTGAAGAGATCCTTCATGTTTGTATTCCTAGATATTTTATAGTCTTTGTAGCAGTTGTCAATGGGAGTTCACTCATGATTTGGCTCTCTGTTTGTCTGTTATTGGTGTATAGGAATACTTGTGGTTCTTGCACATTGATTTTGAATCCTGAGACTTTGCTGAAGTTGCTTATCAGCTTAAGGAGATTTTGGGCTAAGACCATGGGGTATTCTAAATATACAATTATGTCATCTGCAAATAGAGAAAATTTGACTTCCTCCTTTCCTAATTGAATACCTTTCTTTTTCCTTTTCTTGCCTAATTTCTCTGGCTAGAACTTCAAATACTATGTTACATGGTGGGAGAGGGCACACTTATCTTATGCTGGTTTTCAAAGGGAATGCTTCCAGTTTTTGCCCATTCAGTATGATACTGGCTGTGGGTTTGTCGTAAATAGCTTTTATTATTTTGAGATACGTTCCACTGATACCTAGTTTACTAAGAGTTTTTAGCATAAAGGGCTGTTGAATTTTGTTGAAGGTCTTCTCAGCATCTATTGAGATAATCGTGTGGTTTTTGTCTTTGGTTCTGTTTATGTGCTGGATTACATTTATAGATTTGTGTATGTTGAACCAGCCTTGAATTCCCAGGATGAAGCTGAATTAATCATGATGGATAAACTGTTTGATGTGCTGTTGGATTCAGTTTGCCAGCATTTTATTGAAGATTTTTGCATCAGTGTTCATTATGGATATTGGCCTGAAGTTTTCTTTTTAGTTGTGTCTCTGCCAGGCTTTGGTATCAGGATAATGTTGGTCTCATAAAATGAGTTAGGAAGAATTCCCTCTTTTTGTATTGTTTGGAATAGTTTCAGATGGAATGGTACCAGCTCCTCTTTGTATATCTGATAGAATTCAGCTGTGAACCCATCTGGACATGGACTTTTTTTGGTTGGCAGGCTATTAATTGCTGCCTCAACTTCAGACCTCTTTGCTGGTCTGCTCAGAGATTCAAATTCTTCCTGGTTTAATCTTGGGCAGGTGTAAATATCTAGGAATTTATCAATTTCTTCTAGATTTATTGGTTTATGTGCATAGAATCTAACTTTATTTACAGTTGGAATCCTTAGTAAACAAATCACCCATGAAACTATTGAGAAACATTTGTTTCTCATAAAAACCACCTTTTTATTCCCCCAAGGATATATTTTGGTGTTGGTAACCTATGAGTTAATTATCAAATATTTTAGCTAATAGATATTGCTGACCAACTGCTAGTTTAGATTTTATTTCTGTAGTTCTTGCACTTGCACGTACCTGTGGCTATTCTTGAAATAGTAAAATAGGGTCTGGCATGGTGCATATCTCCTATAATCCTAGCACTTTGTGAGGCTGAGGCAGGATGATTGCTTGAACTAAGGAGTTTGAGACCAGCCTGGACAAGAGAGTGATACCTAATCTCTACAAAAAGAAAAAAAAAATACATCTGGGTATGATTGCTTGCACCTCTGGTCCCAGCGACTCAGGAGGATGAGGTGGGAGGATCACCTGGGTCTCAGAGGTTGAGGCTGCAGTGGGCCATGATCATACCACTGCATTGCAGCCTGGGGAAAAGAGTGACATCCTGTTAAAAAAAAAAAAAAAGGAAGAAAGAAAGAAGAGAAAAAAGAAATGGTAAAGCAGTAAAGCTTTATTAAAATTATACAATTATACCATATAATTACTAGTTTGAACACAACTGAATACTAAATTGAAATTGAGATTAAGAAACAAGAGTTCTCACCACATAAACAGAACCAAAAACAAAAACCACATGATTATCTCAATTGATGCAGAGAAGGCATTTGACAAAATTCAACAGGCCTTTATGCTAAAAACCCTCAATAAACTCGGTATCGATGGAACGTATCTCAAAGTAATAAAAGCTATTTATGACAAACCAACAGCCAATATCAGACTGAGTGGGCAAAGACTGGAAGCATTCCCTTTGAAATCGGCACTAGACAAGGATGCCCTCTTTCACCACACCTATTCAATATAGTACTGGAAGTTCTAGCCAGAGCAATCAGGCAAGAAAAAGAAATAAAGGGTATTCAAATAGGAAAGGTGGAAGCCAAATTGTCTCTATTTGCAGACGACATGATAGTATACCTAGAAGACCCCATCGCCTCAGCCCAAAAACTCCTGAAACTGATAAGCAACTTCAGCAAAGTCTCAGGATATAAAATCAATGTGCGAAAATCACAAGCCTTCCTCTACACCAATAACAGACTTAAAGAAAGCAAAATCAAGAACGAACTGCCATTCACAATTGCTACAAAAAGAATAAAATACTTTGGAATACAACTCACAAGGAACGTAAGGGACCTCTTCAAGGAGAACTACAAACCACTGCTCAACGAAATCAGAGAGGACACAGATGGAGAAATATTCCATGTTCATGGTTAGGAAGAATTAATATCGTAAAAATGGCTATACTGCCCAAAGTAATTTACAGAATCAGTGCTATAACCATCAAGCTACCATTGACTTTCTTCACAGAACTGGAAAAAACCACCATGAACTTCATATGGAACCAAAAAAGAGCCCGCATAGCCAAGTCAATTCTAAGCAAAAAGAACACAGCGGGGGGGCATCACACTACCGGATTTCAATCTATACTACAAGGCTACAGTAATCAAAACAGCATGGTACTGGTACCAAAACAGAGATATAGACCAATGGAACAAAACAGAGGCATCGGAGGCAACACAACATATCTACAACCATACAATCTTTGATAAACCTGACAAAAACAAGCAATGGGGAAAGGATTCCCTGTTCACCAAATGGTGTTGGGAAAACTGGCTAGCCATGTGCAGAAAGCAGAAACTGGACCCCATCCTGACACCTTACACTAAAATTACTCCAGATGGATTAAAGACTTAAACATAAGACCTGGCACCATAAAAACCCTAGAGGAAAATCTAGGCAAAACCACCCAAGACATAGGAGTAGGCAAGGACTTCATGAACAAAACACCAAAAGCATTGGCAACAAAGGCCAAAATAGACAAATGGGACCTAATCAAACTCCACAGTTTCTGCACGACAAAAGAAACAGTCACTAGAGTGAATCGGCAACCAAAAGAATGGGAAAAAATTTTTGCAGTTTACCCATCTGACAAAGGGCTGATATCCAGAATTTACAAAGAACTCAAACAGATTTACAGAAAAAAAACAAACAAGCCCATTCAAAAGTGG
Organism: Callithrix jacchus; assembly: GCF_049354715.1. Lineage (NCBI taxonomy): Eukaryota > Metazoa > Chordata > Mammalia > Primates > Cebidae > Callithrix > Callithrix jacchus. The sequence continues at coordinate 40,467,782 of NC_133514.1, forward strand.
GCAAAGGATATGAACAGACACTTTACAAAAGAAGACATATATGAGGCCAACAATCATATGAAAAAATGCTCATCGTCACTGGTCATCAGAGAGATGCAAATCAAAACCACATTGAGATACCATCTCATGCCAGTTAGAATGGTGATCATTAAAAAATCTGGAGACAACAGATGCTGGAGAGGATGTGGAGAAAAAGGAACACTTTTACACTGTTGGTGGGAGTGTAAATTAGTTCAACCATTGTGGAAGACAGTGTGGTGATTCCTCAAGGCCTTAGAAATAGAAATTCCATTTGACCCAGCAATCCCATTACTGGGTATATATCCAAAGGACTATAAATCATTCTACTATAAGGACACATGCACACGAATGTTCATTGCAGCACTGTTTACAATAGCAAAGACCTGGAATCAACCAAAATGCCCATCGATGATAGACTGGATTGGGAAAATGTGGCACATATACACTATGGAATATTATGCAGCAATCAGAAATGATGAGTTTGTGTCGTTTGTAGGGACATGGATGAATCTGGAGAACATCATTCTCAGCAAACTGACACAAGAACAGAAAATGAAACACCGCATATTCTCACTCATAGGCGGGTGATGAAAAATGAGAACACATGAACACAGAGAGGGGAGTACTAAACACTGGGGTCTATTGGGGGGAAAAGGGGAGGGCCAGTGGGAGGGGGAGCCTGGGGAGAAATGCCAAATGTGGGTGAAGGGGAGAAAGGAAGCAAAACACACTGCCATGTGTGTACCTATGCAACTGTCTTGCATGTTCTGCACATGTACCCCCAAACCTAAAATGCAATAAAAAATTAAAAAAAAAAAAAAGAAACAAGAGTTCTTAAGTGGATGACCTGTAGTAATATTTCTTCCTGTAAAATTTTAGGAATGCCAGTTTAAGAAGTGCTGTGATTATAACACATGTAAACTGAAGAACTCAGTAAAATGTGGTTCTGGACCATGTTGTACATCAAAGTGTGAGGTAAGTTATCAATATTTATTAAAAGGAAATTAAACTGTGGTAAGAGAAGTCTATATTAACTGAATAAATGCACGATAAATAAAAAGAATATATAAGAAATTCAGTGAAATTAAATATAGAGTACATGAACATACACATTTAAAGGAAAATTGCTATAAAATATAAAAGTCATCTCAGACAGGTACCCTTACAGTTACTATCTGCATGGATTCTATACATAGAATCACTCAATATGTGCAAACATAAATTAGGCACATTAGCCAGATGCATTTGAGATGTATTCATGTTGTGGTGTATATTAGCAAATCATTCCTTTTTTAGTTGCTGAATAGTAGTACAAATATTGTAAGGATATGTTACAGTTTGTTTTTATTTTTGTCTTATTGCCTAAACAATACAGTATAAATATTTACATAGCATTTATATTGTATTAGATAATATAAGTAGTATAGAGATAAAAATATATGAGATGTGCATAAGTCATATGCAAATATTACAGGATTTTATATAAAGGACTTGAGTGTCCATGAATGTAATATCTGTAAGTTCCTGGAACAAAATGCCCATGGATTCTGAGTGATGACTCTATTTTTTAGTGATAAAATCACAAAGTTCACCATATTCTAAATTATCAGATAAAGGGGAGAAAAAGCACACATTGCTATATCCAAAAGGTTATTAACTTTTTATTTTTATTAAATAAATTATAACTTTTTATTTTTATTAAATAAATTATAATTATAAATTTGTAATAAATTATAAATTATTTTATTAAATAAAAATAAACTATAATTTATTTTTATTAAATAAATTATAATGTCAAATAAATGATACATGATTTTGGAAAAAGTGTAACATGAATAGCAGACAAAATGTGCAGCATATAAAATGTGTATAATAACTCACACTTTTAGAGTAAATAAAAGAAGAAAAAAGAATTTAAAAAGTAACTCACACTCATTGATAACTGAAATGCAAATCATACACATATGATTGAAACAAACAGTATTTTTTGATATTGGAATGGTTACATAAATTATTATGTATTGTACAAGTGTTAATAAATATGGGCTAAATATTCATGCAGTAATATAATATTATGTCCAAGACACACATGTGGATAAAAAACAAGTTCCTTAATGCAAGATATTTTATTATTCCAATTCTAGTAAATCACCTCTATGTAAATATGCTATGTATTCTTTTTGTTGAATTCAGCTATTAGTGTATAACATAATATACTAAAATTCTGTTAGTGAATATTCCAAAGTGTCAGAAGAAACATATTGAAGCTTATAACTAGCATCACAATTACGAGTAGGCGATGTCATCACTCCCCTCCCAAATTTCCCTGTGCCTCTTTCTACTCAATTCAAGACTCCACCTGCAGCCCCTGATCAACACTGATCTGTTTTCTGAAGCTGTAATTTTGCTTTTGCAAAACTATCACATAAATTGAATCATACAATATATACAAATGTGAATTAGGGTCTTCGCATAATGTATAGATTCATTCATGCTCTTAACTTTATTAACTGGTCATTCCTTTATAGTGGCTGTATATTAAAAGTATTGCAAGTATTGTAAGGATATTGCACAGTACCTTAATTCATTTTCCAGTTGAGAGCTATTTTGGCTGTTTTCCACTTTTGGTGATGAAAATATGGCTACCATAAATAATATTCATAAGCACATTTGTGTACAAACATCATGTTTCATTTCACTTAGCTGGATACCTAGGAGTGGGGTTGCTGGATCTAATAGTAAATATGGAACTTTATAGGAAATTGAAAAATGACCTTTCAAACAACTATACTATCTTGAATTCCCACAAGACACTTATGAGACTTATAGTTGCTTTGTAAACTCTAAAACTATAAAATTGTAGTTTTATTTTATCGTTGCTACTTATTTATACCTTTTAAAATTATTTAAATCATTGATACATACAAATTATTGATTATAAATTACCGATTAGCCATCATTGCTTTATAAATTATTAATCAGGCTAATTTCATATCTCATTTCATGTGTAGTGAATAATTCTAATAGAACATGAACATATACTATAAAAACAAAATATATTTTTTGTTAAATTGTTACTATTTTTGCTGTATATAGTCTAATCTTTTAGAGTAAATAAAATAAGAAAAAAGAATTTAAATTAATTAACATAAATTGTTCCTTTCAGAGCTCTACTTCATTTTGCAGATTTCTGTTTATGATCATGTTTCTTGTACCTGAAGACCTCCCTTTACTTTTCTTGCAATTTATGTCCTTTGAAAATAAATTATCTCAGTTATTTTTTTGTTTGTTTGAGACAGGGTCTGGCTCTGCTGCCCAGGCTGGAGTGCAGTGGCACTATCTCTGCTAGCTGCAACCTCTATCTCCTGGACTCAAGCCATCCTCTCACCTTAGCCTCCCAAATAGCTAAGACTACAGGCACAAATCACCATGCCCACCTAATTTTTGTATTTTTTTTGGTAGAGATGGGATATTTCACCATGTTTCCCAGGCTGTTCTTGAACTCCTGAGCTCAAGGAATCTACCCACTTAGGCCTCCCAAAGTGCTGGGATAACAGCCACCATGCCTGCTTCCTCAGTTATTTTTTGTCTAGGAAAGTCTTCATGTTTCATTTGTTTTTGAGATATATATTTACAAGGTATAGAATTTTAAATTGAATACGTTTTTTAAAATTTCATCACTTTTAAGTTGCCACTTCATTTATTTATTATACATCTTTGTTTCATTATTAATCATTGTATTAGTCCATTTTCATGCTGCTGATAAACACATACCTAAGACTGGGCAATTTACAAAAGAAAGAGGTTTCATGGACTCACAGTTCCTCAAGTCTGGGGAGGTCTCACAATCATAGCAGAAGGTGAAAGGCACATCTCATATGGCGGCAGACAAGATAAGAGAGATTGTGCAGGGAAACTTTTTTTTTGTATAAAACCATCAGATCTTGTGAGACCTTTTCAATACCTGCATCCATGATTCACTTATCTCCCACCAGGCCCCTCCCACCACATGTAGGAATTATGGGAGCTACAATTCAAGATTAGATTTGGGTGTGAACACAGCCAAACTATATCAAGTATTAATTCCATTAAACTGGATTGGTGTGTGTGTGTGTGTGTTATCAACATATATAGCAGGGCAGCATTTCAACATGGTGAACTTCATTATGGATGGCAACTGAATAGGTCAGGCCACTGCAAAATATTGACAATAACTGTACACCTCATCTGAGTGATGCAAGGAGGCCTTTACGCTCTCAGAGAATAATAAATGTATAAAAATGAGGACAGGCATGGTGGCTCACACCTACAATTCCAGCACTTTGGGAAGCTGAGACAAGTGGATCACCTGAGGTCAGGAATTCGAGACCAGCCTGGCTAACATGGAAACCCTACCTCTACTAAAAGTACAAAAATTAGCCAGGCATGGTAGCAGGCACCTATAATCTCAGCTACTCGGGAGGCTGAGGCAGGAGAATTGCTTGAGCTCCGGGATGAAAGTTACAGTGAGCAAAGATCATGCCACTTCACTCCAGCCTGAGCAAAAGTAAACTGTTTACTATGCATTGTTCTAAGAAATTTTTCCATTAGTTCAGTTCAATAAGAACTCTATGAGAATTTGTTTTTTTAATATAAGTTTACAAAAATAAAACAGAGAGTTTGTGTTTCTCACTCATACAAATAAGATAGTAACAGTCAGAGACAATAACTAAAACAAGGAAGTTTGACTCCTGAGTCTCTCCAAGAACAAAAAAGTAGAGACAGTGTTCCTATAAATAAATACAAGAAACAGGTATGTTTAATCCGTTTAGTTTTTTTCTAATGCTGTCTGAGTCAGCTTGTCTCAAAATGTAGAGCACAAAGGAGGTGAGCAGCTGCAAATTCACTGTCAAAAGGAATTCTTATGTGTCTTCGAAATAGTTTTATCTGAGCTTCACAATGAATACTGTATTTAATTTTATTTATTTATTTTTGGCAAACTCATGAACTTGGGAACTCTGGTGTTCCCTCAAATGTCAATAATTAGAAACATTTTATGTGATAAATCTTTTGACTAAGCAATTGAGAAAAGTGATTTACAGAACATAATTTAATTTTCCCCTTTTCTCCCAGTTGTTAATAGCAGGCACTCCATGTAGAAAGAGTATTGATCCAGAGTGTGATTTTACAGAGTACTGCAATGGAACCTCTAGTAGTTGTGTTCCTGACACTTATGCAATAAATGGCCATTTGTGCAAGTTGGGAACTGCCTATTGTTATAATGGACAATGTCAAACTACTGATAACCAGTGTGCCAAGATATTTGGGAAAGGTATTGCTCTTTCTTTTATATTTCTTTTACCTTAAATTAGCATTTCTCTGTAGAGTACATTATATACCACACAACTCTAGAAGTGGAAGAACCTGAACCACAAGATTAATAAAAATTAATTTTTTAAAAGAAGCCTAGTTTTTTAAGAGTGCCTGAGATTTTCCAAGAATAATACCACACATTATTTTTATTTTAGTTTGATTTTTGTTTTTGATGTTTAGCTATCTGGGCAAAAATCCATGTCTATAGCTGATCATTTATGTAAAAATTAAAATAGTAAATCAGTAGATTATAAAATTTACATAATTTCCTATTACTCCCCACATTCATTATCTAATTTTAATGGCATGAAGCTTACAATGCTCAGAGTGAATTTTATTCAAAAAATTATATTTCCTAATTGAGGAATAACTGCTAAGATAATGGTGGTCCCAACCCACCTAATCAAAATTCATTTTTATATTTTGTTTTTCAAACAGCTTTGAGAGTAATTCTAATAAGACTTTGTGTATATATATATATATATATACTTGCTTTTCCAGTGAGCAATTATTCATACTATCAAAATATAATTTTGCATTTTTATAGGAATTAAATATAAACACACCAAAATTACCCAGAGAAATGCATATAAATATAATTATTTTCTAGTTGAGTAAAGGTGGTATACCAAAGTTCACTTGTTTGCCCAGTGGTAAGCTCAGGAATATAATTTGTACCAAATGACGTTGTATCTGATCCATCTTTTCTTCCTAATTATTTGAATAATAAGTTTCAACCAAAATTCAACAAAAGCTGCAAAACTATGATTTCTTAAATCACAAGTCAGTACTATTTTCTGTGTGCTATGTTCCTAGGATGCTACTTTTATGTGTTTTTTGTTTTTTAAATATTTATTTCTATTTGAATAATATTACTTGTTATTTTAACAGGGTTTAAAATATCTCTTAAAAGTAAAATTAATAATTTCTGTAAGTTTCATTAAGGAGAGTCTACAATCTATTCTTTTATTTTTCAATTTAAAAAGCCTTCAAACTAGAATTGATTTACTTGACACATGATATCTTTTTGAGTTCTGATTGCAAGAGGATGTTTAGGAAAATGTTGTGTATTTCTTCCTACATGTTCTGGGATCTCTACAAAACTAATATGAATGCATCAAAATGTCATCTTCTGATGCAGTGTTTTGTTCATCCATTAATTCATTCATCTCCCATTTTCTCTTTGATTCATTTACTTAGCTTTTTACTTTTTTGTTACCAAAAACCATAGGGCAAAAGTAGACGATTTAAGGTATATTATATAGGACATGTTAACTAACAAGTAGTTACATTAATTTTGTGTTCTTTTATTAAGTAAATTTTAACTTTTAAAGAAATGTTGAAATATAAGTGGATTTACTCATTCAAAATTTTACAATGAGTGTCTATATGCAAAGAGCCTATGATATTCAACCAGATGGACATTGTCACATGATTATTGTACTCATGAAGCTTATAACCAAGAGAAAAACACAGTAAAAGAAAATAAATATAAAACTTATAGCTATGCTCTTTGCATTAAAAAAATAAAAATAAAATGCTAAAAGAAAATTAAGGTGTAGTGAATAAGGAAAATACTGCATCTGTCATCAAGTAGTCTTCAGCTATCAGCTCTATCAGAATTTGTCTCAACTGCAAAGACTCTTTGCCCAAAGGCACACAATTCTCAGGCCAGGACACATGCAACAATTATGTGAGGTGGGGTTTTTATAAAAAAGCTTGCTTATTTTGGCAGGTAAACACATACTGGCAAGTTATTTATACCACACAACTACCTACTAGTTTGTTCAAAACCTTGTTGGGTTTGCATCACAATATGACTTCTCGTCTACTCCAACCAGCTTCCTTCCCACTTCCAAATATTCTGATCTTTAATAAATAGCCTTTACAGTGTACCTCATTTCAATATCAGTTCCTAGAGGCCCCAAATACTAACAGTTGGAAATGAGAGTGGAATGAGTAAGCATAGTCTAAAAGATGAGTTTTTAAATCCAATCACTCTCTGCCAGGCTATCAATGAGCACCTTATCACTGGTGGAAGTGATAATACACTCTCTTGGCAGACTGGGATAGTATGCTTCTGAAAAAGAATACATTACTAGGTACAAGTGAAATTTATGGGGCAAATAATAACTCTAAGGACAATGGCATTAAACCGCTATTGCCAAATACCATTTAACTTAGGAAAATATAACAAAAAAGCATGCATTTGAAAGCAAAGTGAATCTAGAGGGTCTCTACTAACTTATAAAGAGCCCCTCATTTTTAATTTTTTTGTTATACTTCAAGTTCTGGGGTACATGTGCAGATCTTGTAGGATTGTTACATAGGTATACACATGCTATGGTGGTTTGCTGCATCCATCCCCCTGTCATCAACATTAGGTATTTCTCCTAAAGTTGTCCCTCCCCAATACCTCCACTTTCTGCTATCCCTCCCCCTAGCTCTCTCACCCCCTGACAGGCCCGAGTGTGTGATGTTCCCCTCCCTCTGTCCATGTGTTCTTACTGTTCAACACCCACTTATGAGTGAGAACAGGCGGTGTTTGGTTTTCGGTTCTTGTGTCAGTTTCATAAGAATGATAGTTTCCAGATTCATCCATATCCCTGCTAAGGACATGAACCCATCCTTTTTTATGGCTGCATAGTATTCCATGGTGTACATGTGCCACATTTTCTTTACCCAGTCTATCACTGATGGGCATTTGGGTTGGTTCTAAGACTGCTATTGTAAACAGTGCCACAGTGAACATATGTGTGCATGTGTCTTTATAACAGAATGATTTATAATCCTTTGGGTATATACCCAGTAATGGGATTGCTGGGTCAAATGGTATTTCTATTTCTAGATCCTTGAGGAATTGCCACACTGTCTTTCACAATGGTTGAACTAATTTACACTCCCACCAACAGTATAAAACTTTCCTATTTATCCACAACCTCTCTAGTATCTGTTGTCTCCAGATTTTTAATGATCACCATTCTAACTGGAGTGAGATGCAGGAGCCTCCACCTTTACCAAGGCATTTCTAACATTGCCTGTGTAAACAAAATCACAAGGAAGTTTACACAGCAGCTGGGTGGAACCTGCAACAGCTCAGCAAGTCCTCTGCAGGCAGACTGTGACTGGACTCCCTCCTTGCTGGACAGGGCATCTCTGAAAAAAAAGCAGCTCATCAAGGACTTATAAATCAAGCCTCACTTTCCCAGGACAGAGCACCTGGGAAAACGGACAGTTGTGAGTTCCACTTCAGCAGACTTAAACGTCCCTGCCCAGGATCTCTGAAGGGCAATGGAGCTCCCAGCATAGCACTTGAGCTCTGATACAAGACAGACTGCCTCCTCAAGTGACTCCATGACCCCCACATATCCTGTATGACCCTGACGCCCATGTCTCCTGTATGAGACATCTCATGCAGGAGAGATCTGGCTGACATCTGATGAGTACCCTACTGGGATAAAGCTACCAAAGGAAGGAACAGGCAGCAATCCTTGCTGTTCTGCAGCCCCCACAGATGATTTGCTGGAATGGACCTCCAGCAGTCCTGCAGTAGAGGGGCCTGTTAGAAAGAAAATGAAAAAAAAAAAAACAACAGAAAAAAATACCTTCAACATCAACAGAAAGGACATCCACTCAGAGACTGCCTCCAAAAATCACCAACAACAAAGACCAAAGATAGATAAATCCATGGAGATGGGAAGAAACCAGCGCAAAAAGACTGAAATCACCAAGGGATTCTTGGTGATTTTTCACCTCTTCTTCACCAAGGGATAACAACTCCTCACCCACAAGGGAACAAAACTAGGTGGATAATGAGTTTGATTAATTGACAGAAGCAGGCTAATAATAAACTTCTCTGAGCTAAAAGAACATGTTCTAACCCAATGCAAAAAAAAACAAAAACTTTGAAAAAAGATTAGACAAAATGCTATCTAGAATAACCAGCTTAGAGAAGAACATAAACAACTTGATGGAGCTGAAAAACACAGCACAAGAACTTTGCAAAGCATATACAAATTACAATAGTGAAATCAATCAAGCAGAAAAAAGGATATCAGAGATTGAAGATCAACTCAGTGAAATAAAATGAGAAGGCAAGATCAGAGAAAAAAGAGTGAAAAGAAATGAACAAACCTCCAAGAAATATGGGATTATGTGAAAAGACCTAATCTACGTTTAGTAGGTGTACCTGAATGCGACAGAGAGAATGATTCAAAGCTGGAAAACACTCTTCAGGATATTATTCAGGAGAACTTCCCCAACCTAGCAAACCAGGCCACCATTCAAGTCTAGGAAATACAGAGACCACCACAAAGATATTCCCCAAGAAGAGCAACCCCAAGGCACATAATCCTCAGATTCACCAGGGTTGAAATGATGGAAAAAATGCTAAGGGCAGCCAGAGAGAAAGGTTGGGTTACTCACAAAGGGAAGCCCATCAGACTCACAGCGGATCTCTCCACAGAAAACCTACAAGCCAGAAGACAGTGGGGACCAATATTCATAATCCTTAAAGAAAAGAACTTTCAACCTTGAATTTCATATCCAGCCAAACAAAGTTTCATAAGTGAAGGAGAAAGAAAATCCTTAACAAACAAGCAATTGCTGAGAGATTTCATCACCACCAGGCCTGTCTTAAACAAGAGTTTCTGAAGGAAGCACTAAACATGGAAAGGAACAATCAGTACCAGCAACTGTGAAAACATACCAAATGGTAAAGACCATCAACAAAATGAAGAAACTGCATCAACTAATGGGCAAAACAACCAGCTAGTATCAAAATGGCAGGATCAAATTCACACATAACAATATTAACCTTAAATGTAAATGGGCTAAATGCCCTAACATTTGACACAGAATGGCAAATTGGATAAAGAATCAAGACCCATCAGTGTGCTATATTTAGGAGGCCCATCTCACATGCAAACACACACATATGCTCAAAATAAGGGATGGAGGAAGATTTACCAAGCAAATAAAGAGAGAGAGAGAAAAAAGCAGGTATTGCAATCCTAGTCTCTGATAAAACAGACTTTAAACCAACAAAGATCAAAAGAGACAAAGAAGGGCATTGCATAATGGCAAAAGGATCAATGCAACAAGAAGAGCTAACTAACCTAAACATAAATGCACCCAATACAGGAACACCCAGATATATAAAGCAAGTTTTTAATAACCTACAAAGAGACTTAGACTCCCACACTATAATGGTGGGAGACTTTAACACTCCACTATCAGTATTAGACAGATCAATGAGACAGAAAATTAATGGATATGCAGGACTTGAACTCAGATCTGGACCAAGAGGAACTGATAGACATATACAGAACTCTTCCCCTGAAAATCCACAGATTATACATTCTTCTCAGCACCACATTGCACTTACTCTAAGATTGACCACATCATTGGAAGTAAATCACTCCTCAACAAATGCAAAAATACCCCAAAATCATAACAACCAGTCTCTTAGACCACAGTGCAACCAAATCAGAACTCAGGACTAAGAAACTCAATGAAAACTGCCCAACTACATGGGAACTGAACAACCTCCTCCTGAATGAGTACTGGGTAAATAATGAAATGAAGGCAGAAATAAAGATATTCTTTGAAATCAATGAGAATGAAGACACAATGTACCAAAATCTCTGTGACATATTTAAAGCAGTGTCTAGAGGGAAATTTATAGCACTAAATGTCCACATGAGAAGAGAGGAAAGATCTAAAATTGACATCCTAATGTCATAATTAAAATAACTAGAGGAGCAAGATCAAACAAATTCAATAGCTAGCAGAAGACAAGAAACAACTAAGATCAGAGCAGAATTGAAGGAGATAGAGACACAGAAAAAAAATCCTTCAAAGAAAATCAGTGAATCCAGCATCTGGTTCTTTGAAAAGATTAACAAAATAGGTTGACTGCTAGTCAGATTAATAAAAAAGAAAAGACGGAAGAATCGAATAGATGCAATAAAAATGATAAAGGGGATATCACCACCGATTCCATAGAAATGCAAACTACCATCAGAGATTACTACAAACACCTCTATGCACATAAACCAGTAAATCTAAAATAAATGGATAAATTCCTGGACACTTACACCCTCCCAAGACTAAACCAAAAAGGAGCTGAATCCCTGAACAGACCAATAACAAGGTCTGCAGGTGAGACAGCAATTAATAGCCTAGAAACCAAAAAAAGTCCAGATCTAGACGTGTTCACAGCCAAATTCTACCAGATGTACAAAGAGAAGATGGTCCCATTCCTTCTAAAACTATTCCAAACAATACAAAAAGAGGGAATCCTCTCTAACTCATTTTATGAGATCAGTATCATTCTGATACCAAAACCTTGCAGAGACACAACTAAAAAAGAAAATTTCAGGCCAATATCCATGGTGAACATTGATGCAGAAATTTTCAATAAAATACTGGCAAACAGATTGCAACAGCACATCAAAAAACTTATCCATCACCATCAAGTTAGCTTCATCCCAGGAATGCAAGACTGGTTCAACATATACAAATCTACAAGCGTAATTCATCACATAAAGAGAACCAAAGACAAAAACTACATGATTTTCTCAATAGATGCAGAGAAGGCATTTGACAAAATTCAGTAGCCCTTTAGGCTGAAAACTCTCAATAAAATTGGTATTGATGGAACATATCTTAAAATAATAAAAGCTATTTATGACAAACCCACAGCCAATATCATACTGAATGGGCAAAAACTTGAAGCATTCCCTTTAAAAACTGGCACTAGACAAGGATGCCCTCTCTCACCATTACTATTCAACATAGTATTGGAAGTTCTGGCCAAACAGTCAGGCAAGAAAAAGAAATAAAGTGTATTCGATTAGGAAAAGAGGAAGTCAAATTGTCTCTATTTGCAGATGACATAACTGTATATTTAGAAGATCCCATGGTCTCAGCCCAAAATATCCTTAAGATGATAAGCAACTTCAGCAAAGTGTCAGGATACAAAATCAGTGTGCCAAAATCACAAGCATTCCTATAAACCAATAGCAGACAAACAGAGAGCCAAATAATGAGCAAACTCCCATTCACAATTTCTACAAAAAGAATAAAATACCTAGGAATACAAGTAACAAGGGATGTGAAGGACCTCTTCAAGGAGAAATACAAACCACTGCTCAACAAAATAAGAGAAGACACAAACAGATGGAAAAACATTCCATGCTTATGATAAGGAAGAATCAGTATCGTGAAAATTGCCATACTGCCTAAAGTATAGAATCAATGCTATCTCCATCAAGCTACCATTGACCTTCTTCACAGAAGTGGGAAAAAACCACCTTAAACTTCATATGGAACCAAAAAAGAGCCCGCACAGCCAAGACAATCCTAAGCAAAAGAACAAAGCTGGAAGCATCACACTACCTGACTTGAAACTATACCACAAGGCTACAGTAATCAAATGATACTGGTACCAAAACAGAGATATAAACCAATGGAACAGAACAGAGGCCTCAGAAGTACCACCACACACCTAAAACCATCTGATCTTTGTCAAAACTGACAAAAACAAGCAATGGGGAAAGGATTCCCTGTTTAATAAGTGGTGTTGGGAAAACTGCCTAGCCATGTGCAGAAAGCCGAAACTGGGGCCCTTCTCTACACCTTATACAAAAGTTAACTCCAGATGAATTAAAGATTGAAACATAAGACTTAACAACATACAAACCCTAGAAGAAATCCTAGACAATACCATTCAGGACATAGGCATAGGCAAGGACTTCATGACTGAAACACCAAAAGCAATGGCAACAAAAGCCAAAATAGACAAATGAGATTTAATTAAACTTAACAACTTCTGCACAGCAAAAGAAGCTATCATTAGAGTGAACCAGCAACCAACAGAATGGGTAAAAATTTTTGCAATCCACCCATCTGAGAAAGGGCTAGTACCCAGAATCTACAAAGAACTTAAGAAAATTTACAAGAAAAAAAGAACCCCATTCAAAAGTGGGTGAAGGATATGAACAAAAGCTTTTCAAAAGAAGACATTTATGTGGCCAACAAACATATGGAGAAATGCTCATCATCACTGGTCATTAGAGAAATCCAAATCAAAGCTACATTGAAATACCCTCATATTTTAAAAAAGAGGTTAGAGAGTGATAAGGAGGACTTAATTGAAAAGCTGAACTCCATCAAATTTGAATTCCTAATTAGGTATATTTTTCAGGATTAGGGTTCTATATGGGTGAAGAATGGGACCTGCACTTGGGATAGAGACAATTGAAAACATGACCATCTTAATTTCAAGACTCCAGGCTTCTTTGGGTCTATTGAACCTATAGAATGGTCTAGTTCTAATTTTTCCTCTGTCCTCTTCATAACATGAAGAATATTTTCATCGGTATCTTCCCACTACCCTTCATGTCCACTAGCTGAAAATAGAGAAAAGGCACAGTATAATAGAGATAGGGATGTGATGGACTTTACAAAGCATTAAAGAAACTATAGCCCAAAAAAAGATTTGGTCCCAGTCAGTATTTGCTGCCAGAATCAGGGAATCAAACACGGGACTGAATTCTGAGAGTGCTTGATCATGAGATTGAATGGAGGAACACAAGATGGGATAGGAAAGTATTTATTGTTTTGGAAACACTCTTCCAAAGTACAGCATTTAACATACGGCATGAATACTAGGAGACAGTAACATCTTTCTACTAAGATGGCTTCCAGTAGCCTAGAAAAAACATGATGACTCACCCTAAGTGAAGTTTAAATGACAGAATTGCCATAGCAGATAATGGAGAAAAGAAGAAAAAGGCTCAGGAAGTGGGAATACTATAATCTTTGTACTGTGTATTTAAGGTCAAGTGACTTGGCAAAACAGAAAAGCCCAAGGACATAAGGAATGTGCTAGAGAAAGGGAAACCATATTTACTATAAATTTCAAAGATGGCCTCCTCTGTAGGCCACAGCAGGGATGCCACTATAGTAGTACACTCACTGGTAGCAATGGAGGTGATAATATCTTCAAAAATCAAGAGCAGATAGCAGTGCTTAACTAGCAGAAGCCAGATGAATAGTGTTATTCTAATAAGCAGTAGACAGACAGTAGCAGACATGGGTACACTCTCTACCAAGTGTTAGAGAGTTTACACAATACAATTTCCCAGTGTTCTATGGTAAGTCAATGAGGGTACTACTCAATTTGTTCCATTGAAGGAAATGTATAAAAATAGGTGACCAGGAGATTGTGGAGAGTTGTCTCAGTAAATATCTAAATTTTACGTCCACATTCTGAATCTAAACCAATTTTCAGAACCAGAACTCACTGACTTAAGTGGTAGCAAGGGCCTTAGAAGAAAATCCCCATTAATACCTTGGCAAATATACATGTTAACTGTTCCTCCAAGTGCATGATCTTTTTGAAATTATAATTTCCTTAGTCTGTTACTGATAAACATTTAATTTAGATTAAGAAAGATAACTCAACTGTCATGTTTGCATTTTAAGGTGCTCAAGGTGCTCCACTTGCCTGTTTTAAAGAAGTTAATTCTCTGAATGAAAGATCTCAAAACTGTGGTTTTAAAAATTCACAACCATTGCCTTGTGAACAGAAGTACGTATGTAGAAAATGATTGTTTCTTTGAATCATAAAATTATGTATTTTTATCAAGAGACACTAGGGAGTAATGAACATTAAATTTTATCACATAGCAATATTTTCAAATACCAATGCATATATTTTTTTCTATACCATTCAGGATTTTCTATTTTTTTATATTATCCTAAAAATGAGATTGAACAATAAAGGCTAATAATTAGTAACAGAGTAAGAAAATGGACATACACTGCCATAAATCAGAACTGCTACACTATATTGAGACTTCAAATGAGGTTTAGTATTAAGCCTATAAATAGCAACAATCTTAAAGCAAATCTCAAGCTTTGATTTTTAAGATATAGGATTGTTAAGAAGAAGTTATTTATGCTTTTGTTGATTGTGTCCAAAACATCAATATGTAAAGCATGGAATTACATATTAATAGCTAAATTCAGACTATTGGGACATAATGTTACTATAATCCATGTAATAAAGGGATTCATGAAATCCAGTAATCTAGCAAAAGAAGAGCCTACCCCATAACAAATGTTTCCTTAATTTTATCTTCCTTAATTTCATTGAAAATTAAAGAATCGTAAACATTTGTAACAGAGCCAGATTCAGAAAATTAGAGAATGGAAATAACATTAAAGATTAGATACAGTTAATTAAAGGAGAAGCAGAGATTTCTTTTAGTCTCAAAGACATAACCAAGGAAAAACATAAAATCCTCAGGAAAGCACCACACTCAGTATTGTTCAAAACCATATGATTCCTTTATGAAGATGAGAAATGGAAGAAGAAGGTATGCAGTAGGGTGGGACTAAAGTAGTATCCTCCATCACCCTCCTCCATACATGAAATTACAATGGGTTATATATGCTGTGGAGAGGATACAGAGCTTCTCACTTGCCCCAACACAGGAGGATTAGTACATGGAAAGAAGAAAGATGGAATCACAAAGAAAGTACTGATGGGTGGGGATCTCAGGAGGAGACCCTGCATAATCAGCCACACCTGTTGGGTATTAATACAAGGCACCAGGGTTCAGCAGTCTGAGTTATGCAACAGTGGATCCTAACAAAGACAGAAGATGGTGGCATGGCAGCCCTATTAATCTCTCTCCCTGATGTTCAGAGGCACATCTGCTGCCTTTCCAATTATTCATGACAAAAAGATAAAAGAAACTTGGAAGAAATTGTGAAAGTTAGCAAACATGATTCCTTTGGACTTTGTCTTATGTGATAATAGTACATGGGTTTTCCAAAATAAAATCATTAGATGAAACTATTATTGAATAGCATACATCATCTGATCTAAACAGACTGTGATTCCTTTTCAGAAAAGAAAAAATAGTTCTAAACATTTAACCATAAATCCAAGTTTTTGGAAAAAGGACTTGGGGGAAGAATCTGTACTCGGTAGCCAGACTAGAAGGATACATACATACTATGCAAGACTGGTTTAGAATACATTTTAGAAAGAGAGCAGAGCCCAAATCAAAAGCAATATTGAGAACTGGTAAACTAGAAGTTATGGTGGAGGAGGGAAAAGAGTGGAATGCAATTTAGGTTTCGGCTCTTAATCTCATTTTAATCTTTGCTTCTTGATGTAATTAAGCTTATTCTTCTGATACTGAAAAAACCTCAAATGGTCTTTTAGGACAAATTCTACCAAAACAAATGGGTAAAATTCTCTAAGAGGAGACTTTTGATGAAATAATAATGACATGTTCAATAGACACATATCAATGGCTAAAAATGATATTCTCATTGAGGATGGTATTTGATAATTAAATTTTAATAATTTCAAGTACAAAAAATGACATAGATTATCTTTCAAAACAAAGTCTAGAAATACTGTTAGCCTCATAAAGAAGCTAGTATTTTACCCAATGATAGATTACAAATGGGATAAGATATAACCTTTGGTACGTTTGTGGCATAGAGGGGATCTAAAAGTTCTTAAATTTTTAACAGACAAGCTTAAATATGCTGGAAATATCTGTATGTTGGGAGAAATTGTGGATCAAAATGGAAAGTGTGTATACTGCCAAAATGTACTGTCTAGAGATCTGAGAGGAATGATAGGCACAATAAAATTGTGCAGAAAGAGAAATGCAATTAACCGCTCTCAGCAAATTTTGTGTCATAAGTGACCAGGCTGGCCAGGCTATATCAAAGTGGGGCAAGTGATTAATTCTCCCAGAGGGTGGTAAGATATGAATGCTCTAAGACAACTGGAACCTAGAGAACAAAACTGGGCTCTATAATAGGAAATGAAGTTATGTGTTCACATCTGAGTTAAGCATATACATTTCAATTTTGCTATTCAGACATTTGCATTTAGTTGTAGTACACCATAGAATGTTTTAGTTCGGTGTTTTTCAGGTGTTATACTATCAAATAACAGTATTTATGTTGCCATCTATTCATTATCTGCTTGGAGTTTATCATTAAGAGATAAACTGATAAGGAATTTTTTGTTTCCATACCCAGGGATGTTCTCTGTGGAAAATTAGCTTGTGTTCAGCCACATAAAAATACTTATAAAAGTGACGTTCAAGCTACAGTTTATTCATACATTCAAGATCATGTATGTTTATCTATAGCTACTGGGACTTCTGTGAGATCAGATGGAACAGACAATGCCTATGTGGCTGATGGCACCATGTGTGGTCCAGAAATGGTAACAAAATATGATAATTTATACTCAACTGTGTTAAATTATGTTAATTATCATATGCTGCATTCCATGATGATTTATCATAATTATACTGAATGGATTTAAACCTTGTGCTGGCATTTATTTCCCATGTGATATTTAAATGATAATTAAAACAAGCCTAAGTTATCCAATTACATTGCTTTTTGGATTAAAATTTTATCAGTCCTTATGTAAAAAAGTACATATGTGTTTTAAGCACAAGATTTTATTAACTGACATCTGGTAGCTTTAAATTATAAAATTTTAATACAAATTTTTCATTGTTCCTTCATAAAGAGCATTAATTGACTTTACATATTTCTTAAATTATTTGCTTTGTATCTGATCAAAATATAAGTATGTGAGAGGTTTGGAAGAACCAAACAAGAATCTATATTAGAAAACATTGCTATAGTGCATATACAAGCTCATGTGTGTATATATATATATATATCTATATATATGCATGAATATATATAAACACTTATAGCTATAGAGTCATAACATAAAAATAGGACAAAAAGGCTTTGGGACTTGGTTAATCTTGAAATATAAAGGCATACATTCCAGAAAACATGGCATAAACATAAAACAAAACCTAGAAATAAAGGATGAGTTAGTCAATTGTTATATCTGGGGTCAGCAACCCTATTTCCTTGAAAAACTTCTGTATGGTGGCCTGCTCCTGATCCAACTTCCCATCATTCATTCCCCTGTGTAATCCCTTCTTTTGCCTGTGGACTGCATCTTGCTTGTAACAAATAAAACAGGGCAAATGCTTTGGAATGTCACTTACAAGATTAGAGGCTAGAGACAAGAAAGAAGGTGAGAAAAGACAATGACTTCTGTTTTGCATGGACTCTCTCCCTTGCCTTCTCAAATTGCTTGCTTTGCTGACACAAGCTGCCATCATGAAACATCCCACAAGGAAAACAATTGTGGGACAGTGAAAATCTGAGGCCCTCAGTTCAATAACCTGTGACGGACTGAATTCTGCCAAAAACCACATGGGCAAGCTATAAAGAGGAGCTTTGCAAATCAGACTAACAGATGCGACAACAATCCCAGATAACTGCTAACGGCTTGATTTCAGCTTGTAAGAGACTGTGAAGCAGAGAACTGAGATAAGATGTGCTTGAATTTCAGACTCACAGAAACTGTGATATAATAAATATGTGTTGTTTAAGGTCATTGATTTAGGTGATAATTTGTTATGCAGCAATAGATAATGATGCAGATTTGACACCTGGAAATATGGTGCTGCTTTAAGAAATACCTTAAAAGTGGGAGTGAATATAGAACCAGAAAGTGGGTAGAGACCAGAAGAATGTTAAAGACCAAGATACAGAAAGCTCACATTGCCTGGGACAGACCTTAAGTACAACTCTGGACTTTGAGGACCTGCCTGCTGAGGGCTCAAGTGGTAGTTATGAGTAAATTGTTGAAAAATGGAGGAAGTAAGGTTCTTTTCATTTAGTGGCAGAGAGCTTAGCATATTGTCTTTAACAGTATGCGGAAAGTAGAATGTGTACATAATAAACTTGGTGATCTAGCTTCTGATTCCTTCTAGCAGCTTATAACAATATGAAATGAAAACTTGAAAGAACTGTTAAATAAAACATAACCATTCATTATTTAAATTCTGAGCCTCTCCAGACAAGAGTGAGACTCTAAACTTAGTTAAGAGTTCCAAAAGATTAGTCAAGATCAACTCTTAATGCTCTACGGTAAAAGACTCAGAGTGTTACTCAGTTATACAAAAGTCCTTCAAAGAAAGACTGTGCCTCACATTTTAAAAAAACAGGGCACCTAGAAACTTCAGAACTTTGTCCTTCAGCCATCTCAGCAGAAGCCCAAGATAGAAAATGGTTCATTTCAAAAATATTTGTGAGCATAGCTTTTGTTTAATGTAATAAATCTCAAACAGATTCATGGGAGGCCCACAGTTTTTGAGAAGCTGCCCATAAAGAGAACACGAAATGAAAAGAGGCTATAGGACCCCCAAAATTCTACTGAGAAGAGGCAGGCTGAGACAGTTGCTCAGAGGTAAATATGTGCTACCTGTCCTGAAAGAGGAAGGAATACTTAGAGAGTCAAATAAGAACTGAGAAGGCAGAACTGAGAACCAAAAGAGATTATTCACAGACCTTGAAACCCAATCAAGGAACTCCGAAGCTATTTCAGAATTACTAAGGACCAGTAATTCCTCATTAGCGCTAATCCTTCCCCCTACCCACTGCCAACACACACACACCACACACACACACACACACTTTGAATTAAAATATCTATATTCTATGCCTTTATTACCATTATATATTGATGGGGTTAGGGACAAATTACTCTCTAGTGTCAAAGATCTACAAATGGAGCTATACTCGAGGAAGTGTACCCATGAACCTAATCCATAGCTGGCGTTAACTCAGATGAAGAAATAGGCTTTGAACTGATGCTATAATGAAATGAGAATGTTAGAGAGCTTGACAATTAATGTGGTTTTTGTGTGTAAAATATATGTAACATTAGAAGATGAACTGTGCTACTCAGCTTTTAAAATACTCTCCAATATCTTATCTTCTGTTATAATACTCATTCCCTACCAACCATGTGAAGGATGGACATAGTGAATTGCTTCTAACAACTAGAGTATGGAAAAAAATGATGGAATATAACTTGTAACATTAGGTTATAACAGACAGTATTTTCCATTTTGTTCTCCTGCCCCTTCTTTATTGCTTACTTGGATGAAACAAGCTGCCATGTTGAAGAGTAATACATGGGAAGAAACTGAGTATGGCCTCCATCCAAAAGACCTTGAGGAAATGATAACCACATGACAAATTGGAAAGCATATTCATTTTAGTAAAACCTTCAGATGAAATTGGTTGGTGTTTTAGTACCAGACTATGCAAATATCTGAAGCAAAAGAACAAGCTATACCATTCCCAGAATTCATTGCTGGCAGAATGGAGCAATGAAACTGAGATAATATGCATATTGTTTCCTTTTCCTAAGATCAACTTCTAAGGGTGCAATTTCTGATTTGCAAGATAAGTATGTTTTTGGTTCTATGAGAAACTGATATAATCTTTGGTTGAGTGGCTATACCACTTTTCATTTCCACCAGCAGTGTGTAAGTGAGCACATTTTCCACCTCCTCACCAGCATGGTATTATCACTACTTATTATTTACTAACTTTTGTATGTGCATAGTGATATTTGCATTCTTTAATGGTTAAATTTATTTAACATTTTTCTTTATTCATATAATGAACTTACATGTCATCAGTGTATCCTCCTGAGTAAAGTATCTGTTCATATCTTTAGCCTATTTTTAATCAGATTGTCTTTTTTGATGTTCAATTTTATTGTTCTTTAAATATCCTAAAGGCAAGATGGCAAATATTTTCTCCTACTCTGTACTTTGTTTTACTTACTTTTTTGGTTGAATTGTATGTTTAATTGTATTTGACATACAAAATCAACTTTGAAACACCAAGATGGGAGGATCACTTGAGCTCAGGAGGTCAAAACCTACCTAGGAAACATAGCAAGAACTTGTCTCTAAAATAAATAATAATATTTTTAAAAATTAGCCAGTTGTGGTGGCACATAATTGTAGTCCAAGCTACTTGGGAGGCTGAAGCAAGAGGATCTCTTGAGCTCAGGAGATTGAGGCTTTCACACCACTGCACTCCAGTCTGGTCAACAGAGCAAGACCCTGTTTGAAATAAATAAATAAATAAACAATAAGTTGATGAGTTTAGAGATAATTATACATCTGTGAAATGATCACTACCTTCCATGTCATAAGCTATTTATAACTTCCAAAAAGTTTTCCCAATCTTTTATTTATTTACTTACTTATTATTGTTACCTTTCTCATAGAAGCATTTAACATATGGCCTACCCCTAGGAATTGCTTAAGTGTATAATACGTTATTGTTAACTATATAAACTGTGACATACACTCAATCTCTAGGAATTACTTATCTCAGATAACCAAAGTGTTTTAACTTTTGATTAATATCTCCTGATATCTCCCTCCCCTCAGTCCCTAGTAACTACCATTCCACTCTCTGCTCTGTAAGTTTTTTATTTAAGATTTATCATATAGACAGTATCATGTAGCATTTGTTTTTCTGTGCTTGGCTTGTTTCATTTAGCCTATTTTTCTCCAGGTTCATCCATGTTGTTGCAAGTGGCAAGAATTTATTTTTTAAGGCTATATGATAGTCCATTGGATGCATATACCACATTTTCTTTATCCATTCATCTATTGATGGACATTTAGATTAGATTGCTTCCATGATTTAGCTATTGTGAAAAATTCTACATTGAAGAGGAGAGTGTGGATATCTCTTTGGAATCCTATTCTTTAGGCTGTTTACTCAGTAGTGGAATTGGTGGATCATATGGAATTTCTATTTTCAGATTTTGAGAAGCTTATATACTGCTTCCTATAGTGGCTATATGAATTTACATTTCCACCAACAGAGTACAAGCGTTTCTGTTGGTTAATATTAGGTGTCATCTTAATTTGTATCAAAAAACACCTAGATTGTGGTAAAGTATTGTTTCTGAGTGTGTCTTTGAGCATGTTGCCTGATGAGATTAACATTTGACTCAGTTGACTGGGAGTGGAAGATCTACCCTCAATGTGGGTAACAGCCTGACTAGAACAAAGCAGAAGGAAGAAGGTAGGATAAGCTGGCTCGCTGAGTCTTATAGCCTTCATCTTTCTCACATGCTGAATACTTCCTTCCAATCTCTGCCCATTACCTAGTTCCAAAGTTACTTGCACATTTTCAGGTATCTTTATAGTAATGCTCCACTTCTCTGGTACCAATTTCTGTATTGGTCTATTCTCACATTGGTATAAAGAACTAACTGAGACTGGGTAATTTATGAAGAAAATCGGTTTAATTGACTCACAATTCCACAGAATGTACAGGAGGCCTGGCTAGGGAAGCCTCAGGAAACTTACCATCATGGTGAAAACCAAAGGGGAGGAAGATCCAAGATGGCGGTTTAGGAGCAGCTCAGGATTGCAGCCCCCAGTGAAAGTGCAGAAAGCCCCCAGTGAGGCCGCATTTCCAGATGCATCTTTATCGCCCACAGACCAGGAGATTCCCATGTGGAGGAGCCCCATGGGTAACCAGCGTGGCTATTTTGGCCGGCGCAGTTATTTTACCAGCCTCCCAGCATGGCAGTTCTCTGTACAAAATACAGTGGTCTGGTTGGCCTGTTAAGCTGGGGATTGGAGCTCCAGGAAGGCAGTCGCCCATTCATCTGATTAAACAGGGGACAGAAACAGGGAGCCAGGCCAGGAGATTCCCGGGCAGTGCCTTTGTTTCAGCTGGGGCAGTGGGTTGCCACAAGGGAAATCACACAGATCCTGGTGCCTTTTCAGCAGGCGACTGGAACACCTGCGAGAGAGTCAACTATTTAACTTTAAAAAAAAAAAGGCTCTCAGGCAGGGAGCCAGTTGATCAGGCTCAGCAGGTTCCACACCCGCCCCCCACCAAAAAAAACAGCGATTGGAAACACCATGGGTTGAGAGTTTCATGGCAAGCACAGCTAAACCCAGGACAATCCAGCTCTGTGGGGGAGGGGTGTCCACAATTACCAAAGCACTCCACCCCTATGGAGGTAGTCCACCATTGCTGAGGTAGTCCACCATTGCTGAGGTAACCCGCGACTACAGAGAGAGTCCCCCATTATAGAGGTGCGTCACCATTGCTAAGGCAGTTCTAACCACATCCATATAAACAGGACTGCAGAGAAGTTCACATGGCAGCAAGGCAGAGCTCACAGCAGCTCAGCAAAGCCTCTGCAGGCAGACAGTGAATAGGATACCTCTATGCTGGGCAGGGCAGCCCTGAAAAAAAAGGTAGCAGCACAATAAAAACGCATAAATAAAGCCCTAACTTCCCAAGACAGAGCACCTGGGGGAAAAAAGGGGGTTTATGAGTTCTGCTGCAGCAGACTTAAACATACCTGTGCAGCAGCTCTGAACAATGGTGCTCACAGCTCAGCACTTGAGCTCCTATAAAGGACAGACTGTCTCCTCAAGCAGCTCCCTGACCCCTGTGTATCCAAAGAGTCACCTCACAAAGGACTGATCAGACTGACATTTGGCTAGGATCATTCTGGGACAAAGATAGCAGAAGAAGAAACTGGTAGCAACCCTTAGTGTTCTGCAGCTGCTGCAGGTGATCCCCAGGCAAGCAGACCCTAGAGTGGACCTCAGCAGTCCTACAGCAGAGGAGCCAGACTGTTAGAAGGAAAACTAAGAAACAGAAATAACTTCGTCATCAACAAACTGGACATCCACTTAAGAGACCCACTCTGAAAATCAGCAACTACAAAGATAAATCCAAAAAGATGGGAAGAAACCAGCTCAAAAAGGAGGAAAACACCCAAAACCAGAACACCTCTCTTCCTACAAAAGATCACAACTCCTCACCAGCAAGGGAACAAGGCTGGATGGAGAATGAGTGTGATGAAATGACAGAATCAGACTTCAGAAGGTGGGTAATGAGAAACTTCTGTGAGTTAAAAGAACATGTTCTAATCCAATGCAAAGAAACTAAGAACCTTGATAAAAGATTTGATGAAATACTAATGAGAATGGACAACTTAGAGAGGAATATAAATGAATTGATGGAGCTGAAAAACACAACATGAGAACTTTGTAAAGCATGCACAAGTTTCAACAGCCGAATTGACTAAGCAGAAGAAAGGATATCAGAGGCCAAGGATCAATTCAATGAAATAAAACAAGAAGGAAAGATTAGAGAAAAAAAGCGTAAAAAGGAATGAAGAAAGTCTCCAAGAAATATGGGACTATGTGAAAAGACCTAATCTACGTTTGATAGGTGTACCAGAATGTGATAAAGAGAATGAATCCAAGCTGGAAAATACTCCTCAGGATATTATCCAGAAAAACTTTCCCAAGCTAGCAAGGCAGGCCAATATTCAAGTCCAGGAAATACAGAGAACACCACAAAGATATTCCGCAAGAAGAGCAACCCAAGGCACATAATCATCAGATTCACCAGGGTTGAAATGAAGGAGAAAATGCTAAGGGCAGCCAGAGAGAAAGGTCAGGTTACCCACAAAGGGAAGCCCATCAGACTCACAGAAGATCTCTCAGCAGAAACCCTACAAGCCAGAAGAGAGTGGGGGCTGATATTCAACATCCTTAAAGAAAATAACTTTCAACCAGAATTTCATATCCAGCCAAACAAAGCTTCATAAGTGAAGGAAAAATGAAATCCTTTGTGAACAAGCAAGTACTCAGAGATTTTGTCACCACCAGGCCTGCTTTACAAGGGCTCCTGAAAGAGGCACTACACATAGAAAGGAACAACCAGTACCAGCCACTCCAAAAACATACCAAATGGTAAACAGCATAAACACAATGAAGAATCTGCATCAACTAATGGGCAAAACAGCAAGCTAGCATCAAAATGGCAGTATCAAATTCACACATAACAATATTAACCCTAAATGTAAATAAACTAAATGTACCAATCAAAAGACACAGACTGGCAAATTGAATAAAAAGCCAAAATCCATTGGTGTGCTGTATCCAGAAAACCCATTTCACATGCAAGGATACACAAAGGTTCAAAATAAAGGGACAGAGGAAGATTTACCAAGCAAATGGAGAGCAAAAAAAAGCAGGAGTTGCAATTCTCGTCTCTGATAAAATAGAATTTAAAGCAACAAAGATCAAAAGAGACAAAGGAGGACATTACATAATGGTAAAAGGATCGATACAACAAGAAGAGCTAACTATCCTAAATATATACACACCCAATACAGGAGCATCCAGATACATAAGGCAAGTTCTTAATGACTTACAAAGAGACTTAGACTCCTACACAATAATAGTGGGAGACTTTAACACCCCATTGTCAATATTAGACAGATCAATGAGACAGAAAATTAATCAGGATATCCAGAACTTGAACTCAGACCTGGAACAAGCAAACCTAATAGACATTTACGGGATTCTCCATCCCAAATCCACAGAATATATATTCTTCTAAGCACCACATCACACCTACTGTGAAACTGACCACATAATTGGAAGTAAATCACTCCTCAGCAAATGCAAAAGAACAGAAATCATAACAAACAGTCTCTCAGACCACAGAGCAATCAAGTTAGAACTCAGAATTCAGAAACTAACTCAGAACTGCACAGCTTCATGGAAACTGAACAACTGGCTCTTGAATGTTGACTGGATAAACATTGAAATGAAGGCAGAAATAAAGATGTTCTTCAAAACCAACAAGAACGAAGGCACAACATACCAGAATCTCTGAGACACATTTAAAGCAGTCTCTAGAGGAAAGTATATAGCAATAAGTGCCCATATGAGGAGAATGGAGAGATCCAAAATTGACACCCTATCGTCAAAATTGAAAGAGCTAGGGGAGCAAGATCAAAAAAGCTCAAAACCTAGCAGAAGACAAGAAATAACTAAGATCAGAGCAGAACTGAAGGACGTAGAGACACAAAAACGCTTCAAAAAATCAATAAATTCAGGAGCTGATTTTTCAAAAGATCAACAGAATAGACCACTAGCCAGATTAAAAAAAAGAAAAGCGAGAATAACCAAACAATGCAATAAAAAACGATAAAGGGGATATCACCACAGATTCCACTGAAATTCAAACCATTATCAGAGATTATTACAAACAACCCTATGCACATAAACTAGTAAACCTGGAAGAAATGGATAAATTCCTGGAAACTTGCCTCCTCCCAAGCCTAAACCAGGAAGAAGTCAAAACCCTGAATAGACCAGTAAAAAGGTCTGAAGTTGAGGCAGCAATTAAGAGCCTACCACACAAAAAAAGCCCAGGTCCATATGGGTTCACAGCCGAATTCTACCAGACACACAAAGAGGAGCTGGTACCATTCCCTCTGAAACTATTCCAAATAATCCAAAAAGAGGGAATCCTTCCCAAATCATTTAATGAGACCAATAAATGTAATACACTACATAAACAGAACCACAGACAAAAACGACGTGATTATTTCAATTGATGCAGAGAAGGCATTTGACAAAATTTAACCGCCCTTTATGCTAAAAACCCTCAATAAACTCGGTATCGATGGAACATATCTCAAAGTAATAAAAGCTATTTATGACAAACCAACAGCCAATATTATACTGAGTGGGCAAAAACTGGAAGCATTCCCTTTGAAATCTGGCACTAGACAAGGATGCCCTCTCTCACCACTCCTATTCAATATAGTACTGGAAGTTCTAGCCAGAGCAATCAGGCAAGGAAAAGAAAGAGAGTGTATTCAAATAGGAAAGGAGGAAGCCAAATTGTCTCTATTTGCAGACGACATGATTGTATATCTAGAAGATCCCATCGTCTCAGCCCAAAATCTCCTGAACCTGATAAGCAACTTCAGCAAAGTCTCAGGATATAAAATCAATGTGCAAAAATCACAAGCATTTCTATACACCAATAACAGACTTAAAGAGAGCCGCATCAAGAACGAACTGCCATTCACAACTGCTACAAAGAGAATAAAATACCTAGGAATACAACTAACAAGAAATGTGAAGAACCTCTTCAAGGAGAACTACAAACCACTGCTCAATAAAATAAGCGAGGACACAAACAGATGGAGAAATATTCCATGTTCATGCTTAGGAAGAATCAATATATGAAAATGGCCATGCTGCCCAAAGTAATTTATAGATTCAATGTTATCCCCATCAAGCTACCAATGACCTTCTTCACAGAACTGGAAAAAACCACCTTAAACTTCACATGGAACCAAAAGAGATCCCACATAGCCAAGTCAATTCTAAGCAAAAAGAATACAGCAGGAGGCATCACACGACTGGACTTCAAACTATACTACAAGACTACCGCAATCAAAACAGCACGGTACTGGTACCAAAACAGAGATATAGACCAATGGAACAGAACAGAGGCATCAGAGGCAACACAACATATCTACAACCATCTGATCTTGGACAAACCTGACAAAAACAAGCAATGGAAAAAGGATTTGCTGTTTAATAAATGGTGTTGGGAAAACTGGCTAGCCATGTGCAGAAAGCAGAAACTGGACCCCTTCCTGACACCTTACACTAAAATTACTCCAGATGGATTAAAGACTTAAACATAAGACCTAACACCATAAAAACCCTAGAAGAAAATCTAGGCAAAAGCATTCAGGACATAGGAGTAGGCAAGGACTTCATGACCAAAACACCAAAAGCATTGGCAACAAAAGCCAAAATAGACAAATGGGACCTAATCAAACTCCACAGCTTATGCACGGCAAAAGAAACAGTCATTAGAGTGAATCAGCAATCAACAGAATGGGAAAAAAATTTTGCAGTCTACCTATCTGACAAAGGGCTGTTATCCAGAATTTACAAAGAACTAAAACAGATTTACACGAAAAAAACAAACAAGCTCATTCAAAAGTGGGTAAAGGATATGAACAGACACTTTACAAAAGGAGACACACATGAGGCCAACAAACATATGAAAAAATGCTCATCATCACTGGTCCTTAGAGAAATGCAAATCTAAACTACATTGAGATACCACCTCACACCAGATAGAATGGCAATCATTAAAAAATCTGGAGACAACAGATGCTGGAGAGGATGTGGAAAAATAGGAACAGTTTTACACTGCTGGTGGGAGTGTAAATTAGTTCAACCATTGTGGAAGACAGTGTGGCAATTCCTCAAGGACCTAGAAATAGAAATTCCATTTGACCCAGCAATCCCATTACTGGGTATCTAGCCAAAGGATTACAAATTGTTCTACTATAAGGACATATGCACACGAATGTTCATTGCAGCACTGTTTACAGTAGCAAAGACCTGGAACCCACCCAAATGTACATCGATGATAGACTGGACAAGGAAAATGTGGCACATATACACCATGGAATATTATGCAGCCATCAAAAACAATGAGTTCATGTCCTTTGTAGGGACATGAATGAGCCTGGAGACCATCATTCTCAGCAAACTGACACAAGAACAGAAAATGGAATACCACATGTTCTCACTCATAGGTGGATGTTGAACAATGAGAACACATGGAAACAGGGAGGGGAGCACTACACACTGGGGTCTGTTGAGGAGAATAGGGGAGGGACAGGGAGGTGGGGGGAGTGGGGAGTTGGGGAGAGATAGCATGGGGAGAAATGCCAGATATAGGTGAAGGGGAGGAAGGCAGCAAATCACACTGCCACATGTGTACCTATGCAACTATCTTGCATGTTCTTCACATGTACCACAAAACCTAAAATGCAATAAAAAAAAGAGTTTAAAAAAAGGAAACCAAAGGGGAAGTAAGCACATCTCCACATGGCTGGAGAGAGAGAGAGAGATGGTGGGGGCGAGAGAGAGAGAAGAGAAGAGAGAGGTGAAAGAAAAAGGAAGTGCTACACACATTCAAACAACCAGATCTCATGAGAACTCACTGTCACACTATCATAAGAATAGCAAAGGGTAAATCTGCCCCCATGACTCAATCACCTCCCATCAGGTCCCTCCTCCACCACTGGGTATTACAATTCAACATGAGATTTTGGTGGGGACACAGAGCCAAATCATATCAGTTCCCTTTTCTCCACATCTTCTTTAACTCCTATTATCTCTAGTTTTTTGATAATAGCTATGCTTACAGGTATGAGGTGATATCCCATTGTGGTGTTAATTTGCATTTTTCTAATGATTGATTAGTGATTTTAAGTATTTTTTTCTAACATCTATTGGCAATTTTTATCTTTTTTGATAAATTTCTATTTATATACTTTGACCAATTTTTAATCAGATTGTTTTCTTACCATTCATTAGTTAGAGTTCCTCATATATTTTGGATATTAACTCCTCCTCAGACATATGGTTTTCAAAAATTTTCTCTCATTTCATAAGTTGTCTGGTCTGTCAAGTGTGTCTTTGACTGCACAGAAGATTTTGTTTGATATAATCCCATTTGTCTATTTTTGCTTTTGTTGCCTTTTCAATTCATATTTCCAAAATCATGGTCAAACCAATGTCATGGAGCTTTCCCCCTGTTTTCTTGTATTAATTTTACAATCAAGTTTTATAGGTTTTTTAAACCATTTTGTGTCAATATTTGTATGATGTGAGATAAAGGTCTAATTTCATGCTTCTACATATAATATCCATGGATATTGACTATAATATCAAATTTTCTTAACCAGTTTTTGAAGAGACTGCCATTTTCATGTTGTGTGTGTTCTTGGCATATTTTTCTGAAATCCATTGACTCTACATGTGTGAATTTATTTCTGGGCTCTCTATTCTGTCCCATTGTCCATATATTTGTTTTCATCCCAGTACCCATTTTGCATACTATCAATTTGTAGTATAAAGTCAGATATTGTAGTATATAGTCAGCTTTCTTATGTTTGCTCAAGAATGTTATTACTATTCAGGGTCTTTTGTTGCTTTATATAAATTTTAGATTGTTTTTCTATTTCTATGAAGAATGTCATTTGTATTTTGATACAGATTGCATTGAATCTGTAGGTTGCTTTGAATAGTATGGACCCTTAAAAATATACTTACAATCTGTGAAAATGATCTATCTTTTCATTTGTTTGTACCATGTTCAAGTTCTTTCATTGAGGTTTTATACATTTCAGTGTTCAGGTGTTTTTCCTCCTTGATTAAATTTATTCATAAGCACTTTTAAGGAGCTATTATAAACAGAATAACTTCTTTACTATTCTTTTTTAGAATATTTGTTGTTAGCGTATAGAAACACTAATAGATTTTGTATATTTATTTCAAATCCTGCAACTTTCCTCAATTTATTTATTACTTTAAATAGTTTTTTTTTTTTAACCTCTTAGGGTCTTTAAGGTATTCTATATAAAAGAACTCATCATTTGCAAACAGGGACCATTTAAATTCTTCCTTTCTAATTCAGATGCCTTTTATTTCTTTACTTTGCCTAGTATCTCTGGCTAGGACTCTTAGTACTATGTTCAATAGAAGTGGTAAGGGTAGGCATCCTTGTCTTACTCTTATCTTAAAGGAAAAGCTTTCAACTTTTCATCATTGAGTATGATGTTTAGTTGCAGACTGATCATATATAGGTTTTATTATGTTGAGGAACATTTGTTCTATACCTAACA
Source organism: Callithrix jacchus (assembly GCF_049354715.1). Taxonomy (NCBI): domain Eukaryota; kingdom Metazoa; phylum Chordata; class Mammalia; order Primates; family Cebidae; genus Callithrix; species Callithrix jacchus. The sequence continues at coordinate 40,498,623 of NC_133514.1, forward strand.
TGATTGGTGCTCCTTTCATGAAAGGATGTGGCTTCTTGTCAATTTTTTTTTCCTGCATCTTTTGAGATGTTCATATGATTTTGCCTTTCATTTTGTTAATATGAGGTATCATATTCATTGATTTGCATCAATGAACCATTCCAGGGATAAATCCCACTTCATCTTGGAGAATGATCCTGTTTTGCTTTTCTTTTTCTTTTTTTTTTTTGAGATGAAGTTTCACTCTTGTTACCCAGGCTAGAGTGCAATGGCATGATCTCAGCTCACCGCAACCTCCACCTCCTGGGTTCAGGCAATTCTCCTGCCTCAGCCTCCCGAGTAGCAGGGATTACAGGCATGTGCCATCACACCCAGCTAATTTTTTGTATTTTTAGTAGAGACAGGGTTTCACCATGTTGACCAGGATGGTCTCGATCTCTTGACCTCGTGATCCACCCGCCTTGGCCTCCCAAAGTGCTGGGATTACAGGCGTGAGCCACCACGCCCGGCCCTGTTTTGCTTTTCATGGCTTCAGTTACTTGTGCACAACTGTGGTCAAAAATATTTTTTAAAAAATCAGTAGTAAAAAATTTACACATTTTAAACTCTGCATTGCTCTCTAGCATGATGAAATCTTACATCATTCTATTCCCTCCCACCTGAGATGTGAATTGTCTCTTTGTACAGTGTATCCACACTATATATGTGACCCACCCATTAGTCACTTGATAGCTATCTCAGTTATCAGATCGACTGTCATGATATCACAGTGTTTGTGTTCACATAACCCATATTTTACTCTATTATAGTCTCAAAGCACAAGAATAGTGATGCAGACAATTCATATATGCCAAGGAGAAGCTTTAGAGCATTTTCTTTAAGTTAGAAAGTGAAAGTTTTCAGTAAGGAAAGAAAAAAGTTGTATGCTGAGGTTGTTATGGTAAGAGTGAATCTTCTATCCTTAAAATCTAAAGATGAAAAAATAAATTCATGCTAGTTTTGCTGTCATATCTCAAATTGCCACAGTTCAAGCCACAGAGTATAATAGGTGCTTAGATAAGATGAAAAAGACATTAAATTTGTAGGTGGAAGACAAACAGAAATGTGCTCTGGTTGATGGCAATTAAGCTCAGCACTGTCTGTGGTTTTGTGTATCCTCTAAAACATATCTTAGCATGTATCTCCCATGGATAACAGAAGACCAGTGTACTTGACTTTTGACAGTTGGGTTATAATATGTCTTGATGTAGTCATGTTTGCATTGAATCTGATTAGTTACCTTTCATCTTCCTGTACCCAGATATTTATATTGTTCCCCAAATTGAAAACGTTTTCTGCTATTAATTTTTTAAGTAAGATTTCTACTTCTTTGTCCTCTTTTCATCAAAACCTCCTATGACTCAAACATTTGCTCCTTTCATGCTATTTCATAATTCATAAGCTTTCTTCACTCCTTTTCATTTTTTATCTGCTCTGAATGTATATTTCCAAATAACATATTTTTCAGTTTACTAATTATTTCTCCTGCTTGATTAATTTGGCTATAGATGCTCTCTGTTGCATTTTAAAATTTCATTTATTGTAATTTTCAGCTACAGAATTTCTGCTTGATTTTTTAAAATATTTTAATTTCTGATAAATTGCTCATTTTGATCATTTATTTTTGTTTCTCTTTGTTTTGTTGAAGTTCACCGAGCTGCTTCAAATTGTTTTGAATTCTTTGTCAGGCATCTTTTTTAATCTCTATATTTTGGGGCCAGCTACTGGAAGAGTATTTTGTTCCTTTGGTAGTGTAATGTCTCTTTGTTTTATAAGGTTTCTTGTTGTTTTACATTGATGTATATGCATTTGAAAAGGCAAGAACTTATTCTGGTCTTTGGGCCTGGCATCGGTCCACTGGCATGGACCTGGTGCCTAAGTTTATGATGGCTGGTCTGGCACTGGTGCAGGCCTTAGGCCTGAATATACAGGGGCATGTCTGGGTCTTGTGTCCATGGGCTATGGCCTGAGAGCCTGGGTATGCAGAAATGATCTTGTAGCCTCAGCCCACAGGCTACAGCCTGGCATTGTGGTGTACTGGGGTAGGCCTGGATTCTTGTTCTGCTGAAGTAGTGCTAGACCCTGGTTCATCTGAAGCCTGGGGCCATGGGGGCCATCCTGTAGCCTTGGATTAGTCCAGGGCTGTGGTTACTGTTGAGCCTAGGTCCACAGGGGCTGGTCTAAAGCCTAGGATAGTGGGTGCTGGTCTAAAATACTTGAAAGTATTGTTGCTGTGTTGGAACCAGGGCTGTAAGTGCTGGCCTAGAGTCTATGTCCATTGCCACTGACCTGAAGGCTTTGCGTGCAGTGCTAGAGTGGAGATTAGGTCCACAAGGGATGACTGTGAGGTCCTGGGACCCAGATTTCAGAGTTCTGATGAAGATTACTTCACTCATGGATGGCTATCAGATCATGAAGCTGTTTTCTTGCTTTTCAAAAATATATATTCTATTTCACATTAAAGTCCATGTTCTGCTTTAAGTTAACACTTTTTTGAAGTTTAAGTTTTTTCGTTTGCTTGTTTGTTTTTTGCCTATGTATGACCATTTAGTTCAAAACCATTTATTGAAAGGCTTTTCTTTCTCCATTGAATTACTTTTGCACCACTGTCAAAGATTAATTAGGCATATTTTATGGGTCTATTTTGGGATACACATGCCCACTACAAAGGGGAGAAACAGGAAGGAAGAAAGGGTTCCAACTAAGTCCAAAATCCAATGAGGCAAAAAACATTAAATATTAGAGTTGGAGAACAATTTTTTAACACATCTTCCAGACACACTGGGGCATGAACTGGGCCCCCAAGATTCTGGGCAGCCCAGTCTCAATGGATTTGCTGGTTACAGCCCATGCCATACCTCTCACAAGTTGTAATTGTGTGTCTGAGGCACTCTTAGGCTAGAGTTGCACATCAGTGACTGAGGTTGAGGGACAGTTCTGTACTCATTGCTTAAGTAAGCATTGCCCTAGTGGGGGCTGTTTATGCTGGCCTCACTCTTGCTCCCAGTTCCACTGGGCATTGTCCTAGTATGAAAGTTCTCTGCTTGTGCTCTGAGGGTCTCTGGGGCATCCTTTTAAGTCCATCCTTTGAAGGCAGCCATGCCTCCACAGCTTATTCACTATGGGCCCTCATAGAGAAGACACCATGGAGACACCCCCAAGGTTTATAGAATGTGTGCTCCAAACGAACATCCCCTTGGGCCTCATCCCATCTGGGCCCACTGGAGCCATACCTGGTATGGTTGAGGGGCAATTTGCCAGAATGCAGAGGACAGAGACTTGAACCATCATAAGCAGTAAGTGCCAAAGTCCTGTGGGTGCATGAGGCTTCTCTTTTGACATAGATCTGCCCCTCAAGCCTTATAACTCTGATTCTGTAATGAGAGAGGCAGCACTGATCATCTCTAAAATGTCTTCAGGGTCATTCTTACATTGACTTGGGGAATATCACCTGGTTTCCAAACTTTCTTAATCTCTTTTTCTTTTTCTTTTTTTTTTTGAGATGGAGTTTTGCTCTTGGTACCCAGGCTGGAGTGCAATGGCACGATCTCAGCTCATCACAACCTCCGCCTCCTGGGTTCAGGCAATTCTCCTGCCTCAGCCTCCTGAGTAGCTGGGATTACAGGCACATGCCACTGTGCCCAGCTAATTTTCTGTATTTTTAGTAGAGATGGTGTTTCACCATGTTGACCAGGATGGTCTCGATCTCTTGACCTTGTGATCCACCCGCCTCTGCCTCCCAAAGCTTAATCTCTTTTTCAAAATTTGGCTTGGTCATATCCTTGGTGTTCTCTCTTGAATGTGCTTTTTCATTCTTTATAACATGGCTGGGCTAAGAATTTTTCAAATCTTTTAGTTTTGCTTTACTTTTCATTATAAATTCTGTGTTTTTTTATTTTTATTTGTAAATAAATATTTATTTATTTCATCTCACAGTTTAAAGTGATTTTTTTAAAAAAGCATGATGCACCCTTGACCAAATTCCACCTTCCAAAAAACACTAGGACACAAACACAATTTAGCCATGTTCTTTGTCACTTTATAACAAAGATCATCTTTCCCTTTATTTCCAGTACTTTGGTATTCATTTCAGTTGAGCTCTCATCAAAATGGCTTTCACCATCCATTTTCCTACTAATACCCTGATCACAGCCAGTTAAGTAACTTGCAAGAATACTGAGGCTCTTTTCATAGCTTTCCTCTTCTTCTGAGCCCTCACCTGAATCATCCTTAATTCTCCACTGACAGCAATGTAGGCTTTTTCTAGTATGCACTTCCAAACCTTTCAGCCTTCACTCATTAGTGAGTTCCAAAGCCACTTCCACATCTTTAGGTATTTGTTACAGCATCATTACACCTCCCAGTACTAATTTCTGCCTTAGTGCATTCATGCTGCTATAATGAAATACCTGAGACTGGGTAATTTATAAACAACAGGGATACACTGCTTAACAGTTTTTGACGCTGGGAAGTCTAAGATCAAAGTGCCAGTAGATTTAGTTCCTGGTTAGAACTCGTTCTCTGCTTTCAAGTTGGTATCTGGCCATGTCCTCACATGACAGAAAGGGTGAACAAGCTCCCTTGGACCTCTTTTATTAAGTCACTAAATCCATTCATGGGGGTTAGTGACCTAATCACCTTCTAAGGGCTGCACCTTTTAATATAATTGCACTGGAGATTAGGTTTCCACAGGTGAATTTTGGGGAACACAAACATTCTGACCACAGCCTGCTAATATCTTGGTTAAAGTATTTCCTTTTCATTTCTATAATGACTATAGCTTATCTCTTTTCTTCTTAAATGATTACAATTTCTGACATTAAAAAAATTAAGAAAAATTATTTTCAGACTCTTAGATATTTTTTATTCATTATTTGCTTTTAAGAAATGCAGCCGGGCGCAGTGGCTCAAGCCTGTAATCCCAGCACTTTGGGAGGCCGAGGCGGGTGGATCACGAGGTCAAGAGATTGAGACCATCCTGGTCAACATGGTGAAACCCCGTCTCTACTAAAAATACAAAAAATTAGCTGGGCATGGTGGCGCATGCCTGTAATCCCAGCTACTCAGAGGCTGAGGCAGGAGAATTGCCTGAACCCAGGAGGCGGAGGTTGCGGTGACCCAAGATCACGCCATTGCACTCCAGCCTGGGTACCAAGAGCGAAACTCCATCTCAAAAGAAAAAAAAAGAAATGCACAGAAATCAGAACTGTGTGCAACTAGAAATTTCTTTGTTGAACTATGTTACTGCCCATCACTTGCAGTGTATTATGTGATTAAAAGCATGTTTCCGTGACTTTCTTCGGTGCATATTCGTATTGAGTCAACAGATATAGGGGCAATTTATTAAACATTAGCTAAGAATGCCTTCATCACAGGATGTTGACCACATTGATTTTTTAAAACAGATTCCTATTTTTTTTACTTGAAGTATCTTCCATCCAGCTAGACTTCCAGAGTGGATTGCAGAAATACAGATATTAAATGAAATATGTTCAGTTATAACATTAGTATACATTTTAATATAAAACTATTTTTCACATGTCCATGTGGTCTTTTGTGCATATATATAGAAAGTTCTTGTGCTGCTTAGAATAGGATAGAAAATCTCAAAAACATTAAAAATATGTCCATACAATATTCATATAAATTTAGAAGCATACTAAAGTGGCCATGAAGGGTACTTTATTCTGTTTCCTAAAATTATTTACAATGCATAATTTATTTTCTTATTTTTATCAGCAATGTATAACTTTAAATCAAGTCTATGATCCAGTGAGAAATGGTAGTTAAGAATACATCAATTGATTCCTTATCATCTCCCTTCCTCATACATACACTTGTCTAAATTAGACAATTTTATTCTGTTGTGTTGTATTTTAGGTTCAGGAGGTATAGGTGCAGGTTTCTTACGTGGATGAATTATATGTCACTGAGGCTTGGTGTACAAATGATTCCATCACCAAGATACTAAGCATAGTACCCAATAAGTAGCCTCCCAACCCAGGCTCCCTTCCCCATCTTTTCCTTTCAAGCAGTACCAGTATTTATTGTTCCATTTTTTTTCCTGCTATGTATATTCAATGTTTAGCTCCCACTTATAAGTGAGAACATGAAATATTTGGGGTTTTTGTTCCTGCATCAGCTTGCTTAGGATAATATCCTCCAGTTGCATCCATGAAAAGAATGAAATAATACAAAGGACATTATTTCATTCTTTTTGTATGGCTGTATAGTATTCCATGATGTGTGTGTACCCTATTTTCTTTATCCAGCTCACCATTAATGGGCATCTTCACTGATTCATGTCTTTGCTATTGTGAATAGTGGTGTAATAAACATATAAATACATGTGTCTTTTTGGTAGAAGGACTTACTTTTCTTTGGATGTATATCAAAGAAATATATATTGCTGGGTCAAATTGTAGCTCTGTTTTAAGTTCATGGTGAAATCTCCAAAGTGCTTTCCACAACAGCTGAACTAATTTATATTTCCACCAGCAGTTTATAAGTGTTGCCTTTTCTCAGCAACCTCACTGTCCTCCTATTTCTGAACTTTAACTGGTATGAGATGACATCTCATTGTGGTTTTCATTAGCAATTTTTTCTTTTTTTACTTTTATTTTAAGTTCAGGGGTACATGTAAAGGTTTGTTACGTAGCTAAACTTGTGTTATGGGAGCTGTTGTAGAGATTATTTTGTCACCCAGGTATTAATCCTAGTACTTATTATTTTTTTCTGAACTTCTCCCTCTTCCCAACTTCCACACTAACAAAGGTCCCAACTGTGTGTTTTTCCCCTCTATGTGCCCATGTGTTCTCATTATTCAGCTCCCACTTATAAGTGACAACATGCAGTATTTAGTTTTTGTTCCTGCATTAGTTCACTAAGGATAATGACATCCAGCTCCATCCATGTCCCTGCAGAAGACATGACTTCATTTTTTTATGTCTGCATAGTATTCCATAGTGTATATGTAGCACATTTTCTTTATCCAGTCTATCATTGATAGGCATTTAAGTTGATTCCATGTCTTTGTTATTGTGAAGAGTACTGCAATGAACATACCTGCGCATGTGCCTTTATGCTGGACCGATTTGTATTCCTTCAGGTATACACCCAGTAATGGGGTAGCGCTGTCTTTAGAACTTGGAGGAATCACCATACTGTCTTCCACAATTACTGAACTAATTTACACTCCCACCAATAGTGTATAAGCATTCCTTTTTCTCCACAACCTTGTCAGCATCTGTTATCTTTTGACATTTTAGTAATAGCCTTTCTGACTGGTATGAGATGGTATCTCACTTTGGTTTTGATTTGCATTTTCTTAATGATCGATGATGTTGAGCTTTTTTCCCCATGTTTGTTGGCCTCATGTATGACTTCTTTGGAAAGTATCTGTTCATGTTCTTTGCCCAGTTTATAATGGTTTTTTGTTTAATTTTTTTTCTTGTAAACTTTAAGTTCCTTATAGATGCTGGTTATTAGACTTTTGTCAGATATATAGTTTGCAAATATTTTCTCCCACTCTGTAGGTTGTCTGTTTAACTTCGTTTGGTTTCTTTTGCTGTGCAGATGTTCTTTAGTTAAATTAGATCCCACTTGTCAATTTTTGCTTTTGTTGCAATTGCTTTTGGCATCTGCATCATGAAAGCTTTACCTGTGTTTATGTCCTGAATGGTATTGCCAGGGTTTTTATATTTTTGGGTTTTACGTTTAAGACTTTAATCCATTTTAAGTTAATTTCTGAATGTAGTGTAAGGAAGGGGTCCAGTTTCAATATTCTGCATATGGCTAGCCATTTATCCAGGCATCATTTATTGAATAGAGTATGCTTTCCACACTGGTTGTTTTTGTCAGGTTTGTAAAATATTAGATTGTTGTAAATGTGTGGTCTTGTTTCTGGGTTCTCTGTTCTGTTACTTTGGCCTCTGTGTTTGTTTTTGGACCCGTACCATGCAGTTTTGGTTACTGCATTCCTGCAGGATAGTTGGAAGTCAGGCAGTGTGATGCCTCCAGCTTTGTTCTCTTTGCATAGGATTGCAGTGGCTTTTCAGGCTCATTTTTGGTTTTATGTGAATTTTGAAATAATTTTCTTCTAATTCTGTGAAGAGTTTCAATGGTAGTTTAACGAGAGTAATATTGAACCTATTAATTGCCCAGGGCCGTGTGACCATTTTAATTATATTGTGTCTTCCTCTCCCTGAGCATGGAATGTGTTTCCATGTCATCTGTATTTCTTTGAGCAGTGTTTTGTAGTTCTCCTTATAGAGATCTTTCACCTCCCTAGTAAACTGTATTCCTAGATATGTTTTTTTATGGCAATTGTGAATGGGAGTACATTTCTGATTTGACTCTGTTGACTGTTGACTCATTTGTCTGTTTTGGTGTATTGGAACGCTAATGAATTTTGCACATTGATTTTGTATTCTGAGATTTTGCTGAAGTTGTTTATCAGCTTTAGAAGCTTTTGGGCTGAGATGATGGTCCTTTGAGGTTGAGCTTCAGTTGAACTGGAGTTGTGAAAGTGCTTTCAGATTACCGGCCATAGCACTTCATAGGAGATAGTGGAAAGTCATGGGTGTAGGTGTGCTGGTGAGTGTGGGAGTTGTGCCACAGAGGCACTCCAGCATGTGGCACCATGGGCAGGGTGCTTAGAAGGGGATTCCAGGAGCATGGCAAGTGGAAGGTGTGTGCACTCCAGTAGGGGTCATCATGGACAGAGGATGCTCTGTTGGAGGTCCCGTGGGCAGGGGGCACTCCAGCAGGTGCACTGGGAATGTCATAGGTGGGAGGTGCTACAGTGGGTGGTGCTACAGTCAGTAGGCTTAATTTGGACAATTTCATAATCTTCATATGGCATATACAATTTTCCCTTTTTTTACTGTGATAAAATATACACACATAATGTAAATTTACAATTCTACCCATTTTCAGGTGTACGATTCATTAATTACATTCATATTATTGTGCAACTGCCCCTACTGTTTATGTCCAGAACATTTTTTGTCATCAAACTGAAACTCTGTACCCATTTAAAAATAAATCCTTGTTATTCTCTCCCAACCAACCAAATGTTGGTGAGGGTGAAGAGAAAAGTGCATACTTACACACTATTGGTGGAACGCAAATTAGTTCAGCCACTGTGAAAAGAAGTTTGGAGATTTCTCAAGCAACTTAAAATAATTATCATTTGAACTAACCATCTGACTTCTGGGTATATAGTCAAAGGAAAATTATTCACTGTATCAAAAAGACACATGCATTTGTGTGTTCACTGCAGAACTATTCACAATAGCAAAGACATGGATGGAATAAACCTTAATGTCCATCAATACTAGATTAGATTTTTTTTAATGTAGTATATATACACCATGGAATACTATGCAGCCCTAAAAAAGAATAAAATCACGTCCTTTGCAGCAACATGAATAGAGCTAAAGGCAATTACCCTAAGGAAATAACACAAGAACCAGATGGTGTATATGCATCCTTATACATATATATTTAAATCATTGCTTAATGTTTTTCCTTGTTTTATATAAAATTTGTGAATCATAAAATTATTGTTTTTAATTGTTATACAAAAACTGTGCATTTACAAGGTACACTGTATATAAAAAAAGTACACTGTACTTATAAATATGTACCATTTTTATATATCAATTAATTATATGTCAATTAATGTAATTCAGTGCATGTATATAATGTATAATGTTCATACCCAGCTAACTAGCAAGCTCAGCACCTCAAACTTTTAAAATACAAAAAGTAACTCATGTTAGCAAGAATGCAGAGAAAGAGTAACTCTTACATGCTGTTTGTGAGAATCCAAATTAGTACCGCTATTATGGAAAACAATACGGTGTTTCTTCCAAAACTGAAAATAGAGCTACCATGTGATCCAGTAATCCTACTACTGGGTGTTTATTCAAAGAAAAGAAAATAAATATGTTGAAGAGATAATTACAGTCTTCTGTTTATTGTCACACTATTCACAATAACCAAACTATGGAATCAACCTAATTGCTCATTAATGGATGAAAGGATAAAAAAATGTGGTACATACACACAAAAGAATCATTATTTAGCGACAAACAAATGAATTCACGTTATTTGCGGAACATGGATGAACCTCGAGACCATTGGGTTAACTGAAATAAACCAAGCACGGAGAAATAAATACCATATATTCCTATTCCTACATGGAAGCTAAAAATCGTTCCTTTTAATTTTTAAGCAATGATTTGGAGTTTTTAATTGTACAAGTCTTCTTCGTTGTTAATTTTATTTCTAAGTTTTTTATTGTATTTTTTCTTTTCTCTTACAATTTGGATATCTTTTTATTTTTTGCTAAATTGCTCTGGCTAGAACATCTGATATTTGCTCAATATGAGGGACAAAAGTGGGTTGACATATGCAACGTATAATTTATAAGTTAGTTTTATGCAGATTTGAGGAAATAACTAAAAAGTAATTTTTATTTATGTTTAGTATTGTTATATTGTGAATGACTTAAACAGATTTCATGGTGACATTTTGAAATAAAAAATAAGCTTACAAAGTCAGGAAAAAGTAGAAAAACATAAATGAGGCCAAACACCACATATTCAGGTGATTATTCATGACTGTATTACCCATTTTGACACCATAAAAGTTTTACACGTAATAAAAATAAAGCTAAATGTTTTTCTTGCCATATTATTCTGATGAATATTATGACAAAGATACATGATAATTTATGAATTATATTCAAGACCTAAACACAAAATTAATTCTGTTCCAATTTTTTGAGAGGACAAATTATTAACATGTAATCAATTATTGATATCAAAACATTAGCATAATATAGAAAACTCATATGATGAATGTCTCAATTCAGTCGCAGCTATAAATATCAAAAACCAAAACTACATGTAATCCTTACATACACCATGTCAAGGCAAACACCTTCAGAGTTTTTGCTTGCAATTACTTTGTTATTTGTATATTAACGTAAATATTAATATGATTAATATTATCTTAATCATATTAATTAATAACCATATTAATATTACTAAAAAGTCTTTCAACTTAAGCATCTTTTATGCATACATATCAAATTATTAATTTTTTTCTTGTTTTATATGAGTTTTGTGAATTGTAAAATTTTTGTTTTGTTTTAGTACTGTGTAAATAAAACCTGCAGAAAAGCTCATTTAATGGGATATAACTGTAATGCCACTACAAAATGCAAAGGGAAAGGGGTAAGTCACTTTTGTATCTGAATTGCATGTTATTGTTGTGGATCACTCCAAATAAATTGAGAGTCTTATTTTAACTTGCCTAGATCAAATAGACTAATATAAAGAAAAATAACTTACCTAATTTTGACACTATGTTACATATTAAGTGAATTGCATCAGATATGTATTGAACTATAAGCACTCATAACTTCATTAGTAATATGTTTAAATAAAAACTTTTTTCCTTAAACACAAATAAATGCATTTTTACTTATATTGTGAACATACTATTTTTCTCCCACATACAGTTAATAATTAAGGTATATGAATATACAACATTTTACAAAGTATATTTAAAAACGTGTTGATATGTCAGGGAATATTTTTATTGTTCTCGTGGAGAGATTTCCAATAGGAAATGCAACTTCCTGAAAAAAGCTTTTTTATTTTTTCTTATTTGTCTATTTTGATCTGGTAATTTAAATTTGTTACTTTTATATTGAATTTCCATTTATTAAAATGTATAATGTTAGGGTTTTAAAAAATTATTTTCCTAAAAAAATATCAGTACATGCTATACTCAACATTATAAGAGTAACCTCAAATTCACCAGAATGTATCAATATTTAATTCTATCATTTCTAAATTATTTGGATTCAGAGGATATAAAATGCTACTACATTATCAGTCATTTGCTATCAGTTGTTGACAAAGAAAATAGCCACATTTTATTGTTTCATTTTTTTTCCTTTCTGTGATTATAATTTTAGCTTGAATTTTTTACTTCCTCTGTTATATTTTAGTTCTTCAACCTTATTTTTTTATAATATCTCAACACAAAGTTATACGTTGTCCATTTTTGCTACCATGTTTCATTGGGTACGCAATTGTTTTCTTAATATATTGTTATTTACATTCAGTCATTGTTTTACATCTACTTTTTAGATTTTTTTGATAAAATCTCTTACTATGAAATATTACATTCATAAAGGAAATACATAAGGTATAACTTATGTATTTATTTTAATTTATATATAAACTTGTTATATTTTGTAGTTAAAATGTTTAAAAAAAAAACTACTTACAAACATAATTATGAGTTAATAGAAATCTTACTGAATCTAGGCAAATTTATATAGACTCCAGTGACAGATCTCAATAGACAGCATTATCATTTATCATTCTAGATCAATTTTTTTTTTTTTTTTTGAGACAGAGTTTCGCTTTTGTTACCCAGGCCGGAGGGCAATGGCGCGATCTCGGCTCACCGCAACCTCCGCCTCCTGGGTTCAGGCAATTCTCCTACCTCAGCCTCCTGAGTAGCTGGAACTACAGGCACGCACCACCATGCCCAGCTAATTTTTTGTATTTTTAGTAGAGACGGGGTTTCACCATATTGACCAGGATGGTCTCAATCTGTTGACCTTGTGATCCACCCGCCTCGGCCTCCCAAAGTGCTGGGATTACAGGCTTGAGCCACCGCGCCTGGCCCATTCTAGATCAATTTTATTAGCATGTAGGTGAAATGCCATTATTCAGGAAATGTTGTCAATTATAATAGTGTTGTTCTCTTTTTATTAATGATATGCTTTTCATTGGTTGCCATAGACATTTATAATTTATTACTCTGAAAATTAGTAATCTAAGCATCAATATCAAGATGTCAAGAAAATAACAGAATATTAAATATAGAATTTTATGCAAGTTGCCATATAAGTGGCGGATATTCTTGCCTTGTCCTTATTTTGAAAAAAAAATTTCAAGACTTCACACTTTACTATGATATTTATGGAATATTTTTAATAATAATTTTCAATTTCAAATAATACTTTTATTTCTAGTCCAAGTGTTTTCTATTATGGATAAATGTTAAATTTTATCAAAGACTTTCTGAGCATTTGTTGACTTTATTATTTTCCTTTTTAATCTGTTAATGTACAAATATGTTTATTGATTTTTAAAATAGTAAACCAACTTTAATTTCCAGAATAAAACCGACCATGATCTGGTTTTTGTTCAATTTTTGAGTATTTTATTTGATATAAACATTTCTATCTCATGAATTTGATTGTTTCATATCTCATACTTAATGTTTCTGATTTTGTATCAAGGTTATGCTATTTTGATGGTGATTCTTCATGATATATTTTCTATAGTTGCTTTTAAAAAATTAGCAGACGTTTTTCAGATCAATGTTTGGTTTACATAAAAACAAGTGTCAAGTACAATGAACTACCATTTATCTTTTCCCTCTCCCTCCCTGTCTGCCCTATTATTTTACATCTTTCGTTAGAGTGTTGCACTATGATTCCTGTGCTACTATTTTTACATTATTATTAACTACAGTCTATAGTTTACATTGCATTTAACTCTCTTTGTATGTTCTGTGAGTCCTAAAAATATATGGGTCTTAAAAAGTATATGGGTCTTAAAAATATATTTCCATTATTACAGTATCATACACAATAGTTTCACTGTCCTAAGAATGCCCTGTGATCCACATATTTAGCTCTTCATCTCTTTCCATAAACTCCTAGAAACCCATGATCTTTTTACTGTCTCTTAGTAATATTTGTTAAAGAGTCCTCCATGTCTTTTCATGGCTTTTTGGCTTATTTGCTTTTATTATTGAATAATATTCCACTGTACAGATGTATTACAGTGTGTTTGATCATTCATCTATTAAAGGACAATGTGGGTTTCCTTATTTTCAGTTTTGGGCAATTGTGAATAATGTTGCTTAAACAAACACTCATTTACAGGTTTCGGTGTGGACTTAAGTTTTTCAATCAGTTGGGTAAATACCAAGGAGCATAACTACTGAATCATATAATAGCAGCATGTTTGTTCAGTTTTGTAGAAAATTATTCAATTGTCTTACAAAGTGTGTGTGCCATTTTTCATTCTCACCAACAATGAATGAAAGTTCTTGTTGCTTGGCATCCTCACCAGCATTTGGTGTTTTCAGCAATTGGTATTTTAAGCATTCTAATTATTGTTTATGGTGATTTAATGTTGTTTTAATTTGTAGGTCTCTAATGATACATGATGCTGAGCATCTTTCATTACTCTTATTTTAAATACACATATCTTCTATGATGAAGTGTCCTAATTTTTTGCCTGTTTTTTAAAAATAAATCCCCCATTATCCTCTTCCCCCAGCCCCTGGTAACCAATATTCTACTTGAGGTTTCTATGAATTGACTACTCTAGATACCTCATATAATTGGTGTTATCCAGTATTTGTCCATTTGTGTCTAGCTTCTTTCACTTAGAATGATATTTTAGAAGTTCATCCATGTTGTATAATGTAGTAAAATTGTATTATTTTTTAAGCTTCAAAATATGTCATTGTATGTATATATCACATATTGTTCATCCATCATTTGTCAATGGATGTTGAATTTGCCTCTACCTTCTGGCTGTTGTAAATAATATTACTATGAACATTGGTAAACAAATACCTGTTCTAGTCCCTGTTTTCATTTCAATCCTTTTGGGTATATACCCAGAAGAATTTCTGGAGCATATGATAATTCTATTTTCAATTTTTTTTGGAGTACCATATTCCCTGCCACAGTGTCGCCAACAATGCAAGCACAAGGGTTCCAATTTCTCTACATTCTTGCCAATATTTATTTATTTTTAATAGTAGCCATCTTAATAGTTGCAAAATGGACTATCACTGTAGTTTTTATTTCCATTTCCCAATTAGCCAGGTTGAGCCTTATTTCAATTATCGGCCATCCATATATCTCTAGAGAATTTTCTTTTCAAGTCCTTCGCAGGTTTTTAAATTGCGTTTTCTTTTTATTGCTGAGTTTTAGAATGTATATATTCTGGATACTAATTCCTTATTATATATGTGATTTGCTATTTTCTAATTCTATGTGTCTTTTCACTGTCTTAATAGTATGCTTTTGTGTACTAAAGTTTTTCATTTTGATGATGTTTATTTGTTTTTCTTTCATTGTCTAGTCTTTTGTTTAATATTAAAGAAATCATCAAATCCAATGTCATGAAGCTTTTCCCTTATGTTTATATCTAAGAATTTTAACTTTTTAACTCTTTCTTCAGTTAGATCTTTTATCCATTTTGAGTCAATGTTTGCGTATGCTTGAGATAAGATTCTAAATATACTTTTACATATGGATATACACTTCTCCCAGCATTTATTGAAGCAATTGCCATTCATCCATTGAATGGTCATGGGAGCCTTGATGGAAATAATTTGACCGCAAATGTTAGGGTTAATTTCTGGGCTTTCTATTCTTCTCCATTTGTTTATATGCCTGTCTTCATATCAAACCACATTGTTTTCATTGCTGTGGTTTTGCATTAAATTTTGTCTTCAGGGACTACAAGTTATTCAACTTCATTCTTTTTTAAAAAACTTTTAAGGCTATTTGAAATGCCTTAGGATTCCATATGAACTTTGTAATGCATTTTTTAATTTGTGCAAGAAGCATCCCTGGGATTTTGATCAAGATTGTTATGAATCTGTAAATTGGTTTGGGTTGGGTAGTACTGTCATCTTGACAATATTAAGTCTTTCAAATCATGAACATTAGATGTTTTTAAATTTCTTTATGTCTTCTTTAACTTTAGCAATGGTTTTTAATTTTGAATGTATATATCTTGTCTTGGTTTTAAGCTTGTTCTCAAGTATTCCATTCTTTCTAATAATATTGTAAATGATATTGTTTTCTCAATTTCCTTTTTGGGTTATGCGTTGCTAGCTAGTGTTTTAAAATGCAGCTCTTTTTTGTGTGTGTTGACTTTGTATCCTGCAACTTTGTTTATTTATTAGTCCAAGATGTTTATACAGGATTTTCAGGGTTCTTGACATATATTACTATATTATCTGCAAATATATTTTATGTTATTCTTTCTTTTCGATTTGGTTGTTTTTTATTTCTTTTTCTTGCCTAATTGCTTTGGCAAGACATTTGCTGCATAACACAACTTTTTGTATGTTGTGTTTTCATTTACATTTCTCAAAATATTTTCTAATTTTCCTTGTGATTTCTTCTTTGAACAATTGGTTGTTTTAAAAGGTAGTGAATTTTTTGACCTCATTTATTTTGTCTTCTATGTATTTTAAACATCAAAATACCACAATTATTGTTTTCTACAGTCTATGTTTATTTATTTGCTCTTGCCTAATCATATATTTACTCTTTCTATTTCTTGTATCCTTTCCTTTGTTTCTGTGTTTATTTCTGTTAAAATTTTTCTTCAGCCTGAAAAAAAGTATGGTGGCTAAAATTAATGTTTTTTTCTGAGAAGTATTTTTTGAATGTTTTATCTTTATATCAGTTTTCTTTCAGTAGTTTAAAAAATATAATCTATTTTATATTGACTTACATGATCTCTTCTGAGAAGTCAGATGCAATTTACTCTTGCTTCTTGAGGAACACCTGCTTTAAATGTTTTCTTTTTGACATTGGGGTTCAAATGTTTGCATATGATTTGCTACAGTGTGGCTTTCATTATACTTGGAACTCACAGAGCTACTGGATTCTACTAAGGATTATGTTTCTTCCATTTGGAAAAATTTTCAATTATTACTTAATTTTGCTTTCTCTATATTCTCTATTTAATCCTTTTGGGATTAAATTTACACCAAACTTATGGTTTTGTACTGTGTTCCAAATACAGGTTAGATTTTGTTCTGAATCTCTTGACCTTTCATTCATTGTTTTTCAATCCAGCTGTTTTAAAGCTATTTTCTTTTTTTCTTTCTTTTTTTTTTTTTTTTTTTTTGAGACAGAGTTTCACTCTTGTTACCCAGGATGGAGTGCACTGGTGTGATCTCGGCTCACCGCAACCTCCGCTTCCTGGGTTCAGGCAATTCTCCTGTCTCAGCCTCCCGAGTAGCCGGGATTACAGGCACGCACCACCATGCTCAGTTAATTTTTTGTATTTTTAGTAGAGACGGGGTTTCACCATGTTGACCAGGATGGTCTCGATCTCCTGACCTCGTGATCCACCCGCCTCGGCCTCCCAAAGTGCTGGGATTACAGGCGTGAGCCACCGCGCCCGGCCCCAAAGCTATTTTCTAGTTCTATTATTATTCTTCTGTTTCTAATTTCTTTTAAAGCCTTGTATTGTGTTCCCTATTTATTCATATTATTTTTTCATTTTTAAATTTCTTTTTAGTTTTAATCAGTTTCAATAGTGTGGGGAAATTTCATCTTCTCTATTTTTAGAATTTTATTAATCAATTTGTCCCATATCTATGTAATTATTTGGCATATTCTCTTTATACCCTTGTAAAGTCTACAGAATTTGTAGTGCTAACTCCACTATTTTCCTAGTATTGTTAATTTACATACTCCCTTGTATTGTATTGACACCTAGCTAGTGTCCACTAGAGAATCTTTTGGTGAATTGCTTGGTGTGTGAGAAAAGACCCTTACACATCAGGAGTCACAGAAGTGTTCTTTGTTGATTATGTTAAAGTAATTTTCTGCTACCTCGAACAGTCATTTCAATTGCCTGATTTTCTTCGTGATACCTTTCTATCTCCTTACAAGCCTCCTTACATAATTTGCAATGGAATGTTTAACAATGATGGTATGTTTTACAGGAGAGGCTTTATAGTTTTCTCTTGGCAGAAATAGTGTGGGGCTGATTACTTTAAATCCATTTATAACTTGAGCTAGGTAAATACAGATTCACAGCTTTATAAACCTAAGACTTAGTTTTATAAATCTGTTACACCATATTTCAATGGTATAAGTACCTAAATTTTTCACCTAAAGAACTGCAGCATCTTTATCTCCTCAGTATCAAGAAACTCTAAGAATTGCAGCAGTGCTTAGAGAAATTTTTGAATTGGCTCTTAGTTTAAGAATATGGAAAATACCTTTAGGGAGATAATGGCTGTATGTTCTAGCCCTTCACAACTCCATTTTCCAAATCTCACATTTCAGGAAAATGATAATAATTCTGCTGTTTGTCTACTAAAAATTGCCCTCATTACTGTCAAGCTGGAGTTACACTTCTAAATGTGCCCAATTGGCAAATGCCTCTTTGATAAAGGAACAATCATTGGTTTGAAATTATCATTCCTTAAAGAACTTTCAAGTCTCACTTGTTTTTTATATTTTTCAGCTTAGTAATTGCATCTTGAAGTATTCTAAAGTTTAATAATGTACATGATATTCATTCTACATTCATGGAAGTTTCCAATATTTACTTAAGTTGCTAAAAAACTTATGAAGAAAGACTTCAATTTTATTGATTTATTTTTTATTGTCTAATTATATCATGTGTCTTTTTTCTATTAATATCTTCAGTGAAACATAGTAGTGAATTTCCTAAAACTGAATTATCTTTTAATTTCTAGGATAAATTCTCTTTAGTTTATTATTTTTTAATATTACACAGTGAGATGTGTTAATATTATGTATGATATATATGAATTTGTGTTCTTATAGTGGTGTGTAGAATTTTTATGCTAATATGAGATGTTTTATAATCTTGTTAGAAAAAATGCAATACTTATAAATCACAGTTATTTATCTAATAACAGGACCACATTTATACTGCCAATTGAATACAAGTATGCCACAAGATATTGAGTCTGATGGTCCACAGGTTAATGAGATAAAATATAGAGTAATTATTGTTGCAGTGAGAAGCCCATCCCAGGATCTTCAAGGAGTGACAAAGCAGAGCAGAATGTGATAATGGGACCCTATTGCCCAGTAGGCAGCAATGATGATTAGAAAAATCTTGAAATTTCTGATCTTTCCCAATGAGCTAAGGGTATCCGAAGAAGTACACAACAACCTGTGCATTTTCCTCAGAAATTAATTGTATAATGTATGTGAACAAGAGAGACAGGAAGGTGACAGAAAAACATATTTTCTAAATACTCAGACAGTATAGGGTGTAAAACAATGTGAAATGGGGGACTGCATTGGCCAGAATATTCTCTCTGTGTGTGACTTTTGCCACTTTGATAGCATTTAAATTACCTACAATGTGATTTTTCTAAAAGTGCTTGTGTATTCTAGAAATTAAAGATATAGCATTGCTTGGAAAATGACATTAAAAATTGATTTTTAAAAAAATCACATAATCACAAGAAATTTTAACATTAAATTTATCAATAAAAAAAGAATGCTGTTGAAGCTTAGAATAATTTTAATTATCACAAATTTTAAATGCATGTACAGTAATTTCATTTTATAATCACTTACTTGTGTAAACAGTTTTCTCATTCGGAATTTTGCAGAGCTTATTATTCATATTTCTTGGTCAGGGGATGTGTGTGACAAAGTAAACACAGAATTTGATATGAGAACATTTACAAAGTGATGCTCTCAATGACATTTTGTCTTCTATGTAGAACTTTTAGGTAAATATAATGGCAAATATGTGTCCCAATATTTTGCAATTTATCCTCTTATACAATTATGTAATCTAATGAATAGTTAATAAAATAAGTTATCCCACCCTCTTTTTATTTACCTAATTGGGATATTATAGACATTCATTTCTGAGTATAACATGACATGAAAAATTTGGATTATAGAGTGATTTGGGACACTTTTTATATTTTATTTATATGAGATTGAGAAGGTTAAGTTATGCAAATATATTTGCTTCCAAAATTTTTGCTCAAAACTAATAATTTGGACCTGCTGTTATTATAAGATGTAGATAATTGATTATATTTTTAACTTTTTTTCCCTACCAATTATTGTTCCATGTGAGTTAAAATTTATTCCAATGCAAGTGTGGTTTACTTATATTTTATATAAAAATCAGTGATTTATCCATCTTTTAATTTTTTTCTAAAAATATATTTCTGATATAGCTTATTTTTCTTATTTATTGATATGTTCATTGTGATATATTTTTGCTTGTATTTGCTGATGTACATATTATTTCCTAATTTTCACGTTTTAATGCATTGTGATAATCTCTGCATTTTATTAATTAAGTGCTTGTTGTTGTCCCTGACATTATATGCTCCTTATTTCTTATATTTCACATTTAAACATTTCTTTTTTTATTTTTAAATTAATTATAAGTTAATTTTTAGCCTTTATTTTAAGTTCAAGGGTACATGTGCAAGGATATGCAGGTTGGTAAACACGTGTCATGGGGGCTTCTGATACAGAAGCCTGGTATTCATTAGTTATTTTTCTGATCCACTTCTCTTCCCAATCTCTGCACTCAGGTGGGCCCCACTGTATGTTGTGCCCCTTTATGTGTCCATGTGTTGTCATCATTTAGCTCCCACTTATATGTGAGAATGAATGGTATCTGGTATTTCTGTTCCTGTGTTTGTTGGTCAAGGATAATGGCCTCCAGCTCTATCCACGTTCTGGCAAAGGACATGATCTCTTTCTTTTTTATAGGTGCATAGTATTCCATGGTGTATATGTACCACATTTTGTTTATTAAATGTATCCTTGATGGGCACTTAGGTTGATTCCATGTCTTTTTTATTGTGAATAGTGCTGCAATGTACATAAGCATGCATGTGTCTTTATAATCGAATGAGTTCTATTCCTTTGGGTGTATACCCAGAAATAGGATTGCTTGGTTGAATGGGATTTCTGTCTTTAGGTCTTTGAGGAATTGCCACACTGTCTTCTACAATGGCTAAACTAATTAACACTCGTGCCAATAAGCATTTCTGTTTCTCTACAACCTCTCCAGCATCTGTTTTCTTCTTTTTACTTTTTAATAATAGCCATTCTGACTGGCATGAGATGGTATCTCATCGTGGTCTTGATTTTAATTTCTTTAATAATCAGTGATGCCAGACTTTTTTTTTTTCATTTAACTATTGGCTGCATTTGTGTCTCTTTTTGAAAACGTTCTGTTCATATTATTTGTCTATTGTTTAATGTTTATTTTCTGGTAAATTTGTTTAAGCTCCTTATCAAATCTGGATATTAGACTTTTGTCAGAATCATAGTTTGTAAATATTTATCCCATTCTATAGGTTGCCTTTTCACTCTGCTGATAGCTTCTTTTGCTGTACAGAAGCTCTTTAATAATATCCCATTTGTCAATTTTTACTTTGTTTCAATTGCTTTCAGCATCTGCATCATGAAATCTTCATGAGTGCCTATGTCCTGAATGATATTGCCTAGGTTGTGTTCCAAGGTTTTTATAGTTTTCAATTTTACTTTTATGGCTTTAGTCCATCTTAAGTTGGTTTTTGTGTATGGTGTAAGGAAAGGGTTCAGTTTCAGTTTTCTGCATATGGCTAGCCGGTTATCTCAGCATCATTTATTGAATAGAGTATCGTTTTCCCATTGCTTGTTTTTGTTTTAAGGTATGTTCCTTCAATACCCAGTTTATTGAGAGTTTTTAACATGAAGCGATGTTGAATTTCATCAGAAATCTTTTCTGAAGGAAATTGAGACACACCCAAAAACATTCAAAAGATTAACCAATCAAGGAGTTTATTTTTTGAAAAAATATATAAGATAAATAGACTGCTAGCTATACTAACCAAGAAGAAAAAAGAGAAGATTCAAATACACACAATCAGAAATGATAAAGGGGATACTGTTACTGACTGCACAGAAATACGAACAACCATCAGAGAATATTATAAACCCCTCTATGCACATAAACTAGAAAATCTAGAAAAAATATGGATAAATTCCTGGACACATACACTCTCCCAAGACTGAAACAAGAAGAAATTGAATCACTAAGCAGACCAATAACAAGTTCTGAAATTGAAGCAGTAATAAATAGCCTACCAACCAGAAAAAAAAAAAAGCCCAGAATTACGTAGATTCACAGTTGAATTCTACCTGAGGTACAAAGAACTAATACCATTTTCACTGAAACTATTCCAAAAAGTTGAAAAGGAACTTCTCTGTAACTCATTATATGAGGCAAGCATCATGCTGACACCAAAATCTGGCAGAGATACAACAAAAAACAAAAATTTCAGGCCTGTATCTTGCATGAATATTGATGTCAAAATCCTCAACAAAATACTGACTAGCCAAATTCAGCAGCACATCAAAAAAGCTTATCAACCACAATCAAATAGTCTTCATCCCCAGGATGCAAGATTGGTTCAACATACGGAAATCAAGAAATGTGATGCATCACATAAAAGAACTAAAGATAAAAAAGTCATGATTATCTCAAAAGATGCAGAAAAGACTTTGATAAAATTCAACATACTTTTAATTTTTTTATAAGTCATTTTTAATTTTTTATCTTGCCATGACTTGCCCTAATACAAAGAAAATTCTATATTGTGACTTCTGTTTTGGCCCTAGGGACCCTAGTTACCTGGAAATTTAAACATTTGTTTCCTTTTCATTTGTCTATTTCTAGGCCGAGCTTAAACAAAACCTGTTTCTCCTTGCACATCCAATTAAGGAGTGACCATTTTTGCACTTGTACATACCCTTTATCCTAAACCTCTAACGTTTGTGTTTTTTTGGCAATTTTGGACTTGAAGTTCCTGGTATTATAAAGGATTATATGCATTATGTTAATTCTGTTTTTTAAATTGTTACAGTTAAAAGTGTGATATATATAAATTTGCTATCCTACATCAAGTGTTCTATCATGTCCTTGTGCTTTCATTGGAGGGGTAGGGTACTGGATTAACACTTTGTCAAAATATACAGAAAAATACATATGTGAGAAAAATGCATTCAGAGATCTTGATATCAAAATGTGAAAATGATGGTCTTCCACCTAAATGACACTTTTTTTGTCTAAGAATTATCATATTTTGATTTACCGTCAAACTTTGAAACTCTGTTGTACTATACTGTTGCTTTTAGTCTTATCAGGGAGGAATCTGATGCTATATTTAGTCTCTTTACACTGTACAGAATGTGGTAAGATTATCTTTTGTGCATGTGTGTTCTTAGAATTATTGCCAGCAAGTGTCTAAGGTTTGTGCTTCTCTGTTTTTTTTTTATTTGACAGCCAATTGTTACATATTCTCCAAAATATCACATTTTCTTTATTTTAAAATTCTATTATTTATTTGGCATAGCTTTGCTCTTGTTGACTATTTCTTTTGAAGTTAGTAAAATAAAACAATGAGATCCTTTGTTGTATTCAGGTATTTAAATAAATGTAAATCAATTCAGAAGAGGATACAGTTGTGGAATAAGTTAAAAAGGATGCATAAGGCCAGATATTCTGGCTCACATCTGTAATCCTAGCAGTTTGGGAAGCTGATGCAGGAGGATTACTTGAGTCCAGGAGTTCGAGACCGGCCTGGGCAACAAAGCGAGACCCCCTTTCAAAAAAAATGCATATATGATATTCTGATTCTAATTTAAAACCTTTATATTAAAATATTGTACACTAAATATTCAACAACAAAAACATGGACATATAAAATAGAATACTACTTCATGGAACTCAGGGCTTTAATTCCAACTCACTTTATTGAAATCTCTTTTGATATGTAGAAAAGAGGTAATCAATTTCAACAAACTGTATAAACAACTCAGCAATATGAGTATAAATGGGCAGGATACAATATCTTTAGGAAAATTACAGGGAATACTCACACTATTGAACATTATGAGTCTTTTTTAAAAAGTGCCTGTGATATTTTCATACATACAGATATGAGAATAAGCTCATAGCATATTGTTATGAATATTATTTGGCAAAAATCTATTAATGTATGTTTATTTGAGTTTGTGGATGTGGGTATGTGTATTTATAAATTCATTTGATATATATGAATGAAACACAACATCTTTAACAGTTGGAAATGGGACTTAATTCATTACTGAGGAATTTGAGTTCTATACACTTTTATTGTTTGAATTTTGCAAAATATGTATTTGTTTAGTTTTAAAATGAAAATAATAATTGAAATATTCATACAAAAAGCATGAATAATATACAAACATTGTCAAATGTTAACTTCTAGCAATGCAAGCTCATCATAAAGTTCGAATTGATTGTTGATTTTTAATATTTGCTTTGCACGTATGTTACTTTATTTTGGAAAATGTATTCACTTAAAAATAAAATGTACATCATTGATCAATAATGTCAAATGTTGAAAAGGGGCTAGGATAAAGAATTAAAGTGACCGAGTCAATTGATGTTTCTTTTATCACAATATTTTGTATAGACACTGAAGTGCATGAATAGAAAATGTCCAAATGGGCTGGGAACAGTGGCTCATGTCTGTAATCTTAACACTTTGGGAAGCCGAGGTGGGCACCCTGAGGTCAGGAGTTTGAGACCAGCCTGGACAACGTGGTGAAATGTCGTCTCTACTTTTTATAACCTATTTCTCATATTATATAGTCATAATAATCTTAAGAAAAATAATTATTCTATGAAATGTAGGTATTTACATCAGATACAAAGACTAAGATGACTGACTCAAACTATTTTTCTGTATTTTTCTGTTTCAGGTCTGTAATAATTTTGGTAATTGTCAATGCTTCCCTGGACATAGGCCTCCAGATTGTAAATTCCAGATTGGTTCCCCAGGGGGTAGTATTGATGATGGAAAGTTTCAGAAATCTGGTAAGTGGAAATTTATTTTCCAGAGAAAAATAGAAGATCATTTTAAGTAAAAGTAATTGAAGAAATCTAAGTTATTTTGAATGGTGGCTTCATTTACATTGCCGTAGTCCCTTCTTATTTGTGGGGGATACATTCTAAAACCCTCAGTGGATGCCTGAAACTAAACTGTAGATAGTGCCAACCTCTAAATGTACTATGTTCTTTCCTACATATACATATCTGTGATAAAGTTTCATTCATCAATTAGGCATAGTAACAATAATAACTAACTGTCCTTCCGTGTTTTATGCCCTGGCGCCTCCTTCGCACTTCCATTACTGTAGGTTCTATTGTTCATCTTTTTCCAGAAGACTGATTTCAATACCATTGTTAACTTACTTTGGATGATGTCCTTTCTCCATGATTAACATCAATTCTGCTGGAAATGTGGCAGCTGCTTTTCCATCAGCAGACACAGCCTCTCCAGTCATTTTTATATTTTTCAGTCCAAACCTGTTCCTGAATCTGTGTAACCATCTCTTACTTGCAATAAATGGCTTATTTATTTCAGGGAATTCCATGCTGAAGTATTTTTACAGGTTCAAATGTTTTCTGGTGCAACATGTTGCCGTTAATCAGAACACATTTTCTGTTTATGTCTTCTACTTATAAATTTAATGTCTTTTCTGTCTTAACTAAGCATTTATCATCCCCTATAGTCTTAACTTTTGTAGTTTTAGATGCATCAGCAAAATTAGTACAGATTACTTTCTTGTTCTTTACAATTTTATGGATTGAAGATTTGATTTAACTACAGATCTTAGCAATGAATTTTTTTTATTGAGGAAAATATGTATGTATGTATATTTTGCTAAATGTTGACATTTGTAAATATGCATATTTTAATATTTAAATACACACATACATTTGTAAATATACATATACTTTATATTTTATTTACATATATTTGGAATATGCATGTATTAATACATTTTCCTCATTAAGTCAAGAGTATTCACCCTTTTCCTTAAGGAAAGAATGTTTGACTTCTCTTTGGCATATATAAATTTATGGCCGCACTAATCTTTCCCTTTAAGATCATTATAAAGTAAAATAAGGGTGATTTGAACAAAGCACTGTAATGGCATAAAAAGCAACCTGCTAATTAAGATGGCTAAGTGACTAATGGCCAGGTAGTATATAGAGCATGAATTAACTGGACCTGGGAATGATTCACGTTCTGGTGAGGCAGAAAGGAATGATGGAGGATTTAATCATGCCACCAAGAACAGCATGCAGTTTAAAACTTATGAATTGTTGGTTACTGGAATTTTTCATTTAATATTTTCAGACAGTGGTTGACCACAGTTGTTACTGTGCAACCAAAACTGTAGCTAAGGGGGAATGACTCTGGTGATCTTACACAATATCTATAACCAGATATTCTCAGAGATATTGTGCTTTAATTAACTCAAGTTACAAAACAGTACGAGTAAGTTTCAACGAATGTCATTAAATAAATTTTTGAAAATTTACATATAGAAGAATAAAAACTACATGAAAGATTTTCATTCCATATTGTTACAAACTCTGTTGGCTGTTAAAAAAAAACTGTACCATAAGTGTTTATTCTCAATGAACTTTGGAAAAACATGGCCAAATATAAATGCATATTTGTAAAGAAATAACAGTAAATCAATCACATTTTGAGTGATGGCATACATATTTATACTTTACTTGTTTCTATAAATGAAGGCAATATTGAAGCAGGATATTTCCTTTGACACCTTCATGGGACTTGTGACAGGGGTGCCTCATTTACACAACCTGCAGTTCTCAACTCCTTGCAGGAGGGAGTGTGTGAGTTAATGGGGTGAGAAGTGGAGTACATGAGCACTGGAACCAGCTGGCTGATTCAGTGCCAGCAGGGGCAAAATCCACTCACTGGGACCTTATGTATTCCAACCCTTGAAGGAGGGAGAGCACAGGCAAGTGGGTGCAGGAACCAGGGGGAACACTTTGAGCATCGACAGAAGCAAACTTGGTGTGGGCCCTGCAGCAGCATCTGGAGGGATTCCAGTGACCCTTGAAGCTCCAGAGGGCATGTTGCCATGCTTTTTTAGCTCTGCCATCTGCAGACAGCTTAGGTATGAACAGATAAGTGGACCCTCTGCCTTTTTGTGTGAGGTGGTTGCTCTCCACTAGCAAGGGCAGAGGGCCAGTGTGACAGCCTTTTGCACCCACACTCATGGCTCCTGAGCTCTTGTCTAGTGTCCAGTAAAAATGAAGTCATGTGAATGAATTGAAATATGGTAAATGTAGGAGATTTTATTGCTGATGAAAGTGGCTCTCAGTGGAAAGGGCAGCTGAAAAGGGGCCAAGGTGAGAAGATAATCTTCCCCTGAAGTCCAGCTGTCTCTGGCCAGATTCTTCTCTAAAGTGATGCAGTCAAGTTTCCTTCTGAAGTCAAGTCACTTCTCTTCAATGTCTAGCCACATTCTCTGATGTCCGGCTGCTTCTCCTCTCTGCCAGCTGAGTCTGGGGTCTTTATAGGCACAGGATGGGGGTGGGATGGGAATATGGGTGGTTTAGGAATAGGCAGCATTCAACCGGGAAAAGTTCTCACTTTGGGCTGCAATCTCAAGCTTTTCAGCTTGAGAGTTGGCCTTAGTTAGGGCCAATTAACATTTTCTGCCTAGAATTTTTCTGCCCCTGTCCCTGTCAGTATCATAAACTACTTATTGATTCAGCTATTCATTCATTCACACATTTCCTCCACAAACATGTTATTGGGTTTCTGGTGAGGCAACAAAATTGAGATTCACATTTTATAAAGTCCACCCAAGCAGCAATGAGGGAAATAGGTTTGGTGATATAAGTCTTAAGGAATGCAAATTGCTGAGAAATCAGTAACCTTAACTTAAGGTCCCAAAGTAGACAATAAAAGGGGGAAAAAAAGTTGCTACATAGTATCAATTTTTGTGAATAACAATGAATAAAGGCATGATGATCAATGTGTTTTATATATGGACAGTTATAAAAATTTGCATGAAATTATCAGAGGATGAACAGAGCATGAAGATAATGCATTTACGTTTGGATATATGGAAGTTATCTGTGGGAAGATTAATTTGACAATATCATTGGGCGTTTGATAGTGGTATCATTAGGAGCATTGGGAAATAGTCATACTTAGTTTATAGGTGTTTAGATAAAGTAACTCATGAAATGATACAATTGTGTAGAGTGAGATGAGATAAAAACACTGGAGATAACTTCTGTAGGCAATAGTGTTTCAGAAACATCTCTGAGATTATTAATAATCTCTGAAAAAAAGAGATTAAAAGAAAAAGCCATAAGGATTTTCTTTTTTGGCTGTGACAGAATAATTCTAGAAAATTGTATGAAGCATTTGTCAATGAGTAAACAATTCTGACATTTGAGAAAGGGGAAATAGATTAAATGAGTTGCATGTTTCTAAGACAATATAAATTTTTCTTGTATATGTTTAATGGGTGATTCCGATAAAAATGAGAGAGAGAGAGTATACAGAAAAGACATTTGAAAAAATAACGACCCCAAATTTTCCCAACAAGTTGAAGAAAGTCAGTACTTGCATCCAAGAAGCTAAGTGAACCTTAAGCAAGTTAAATATCAATAAACTTTGTTCATGAAAACTACTTCTGTTAACACGGCTACACGTTAACAACCTTTGTTGATGAAAACTACTTCTTTGTTGATGAAAACAGCCTTCTTTACCTTAGACTGATGTCTTACCTTAGACTAGCCTGACCTAACTTCATCAACATGGTAGTTCAACTAGGATGAAGCTATCTGTAAAAGCCATTAATTTTGCTGCTTCAGGGTGGGGTGAGAAGAAAAAGAGAATGACTAGATTTGTTGGAGTATTGTTGATTACATCAGCAATTATGTTGTCAGGAGAACATGGAAGACTAACTGCTCTTCTAGGCTGATAGGATAGGTACGCTGAGAACAAATGACAGACCAGGAAATAACTAGGAATTTAACAAGAAAATTCAAAATTACATGGATATATGGAGAAATTTAGAAAGCCAGTTTCATGATTATTGAAAGATTCATGCTAGAAAATATCTAAGAAGATAATGAGCTGTCACCCAAGGCTAATTTCTATGCTCAGTGAAAGTCTGGCTCAGTGTAACCAAGTTCTCAGTGCAGGACTCAACCTGCACTGAATAGAGTTATTTTGTTTGTATTGTTTCCTTTGTTTTTTGTCTATGTACTATTAGTGTTAAAATTTAGCTCCTGTTTTTCAAAAAATCCCTGTCAAAACATTGCCTGAACAAAAGCTCTGAAAATCACACCATAAAGCCAAAAGATACAGTCTTTGTAAAAATACCCTGGAAAGTCACTAAAAAATATATACTAACGAAGTCTTCAGAAGTCAAGAAACTGGTAAACCCTGAGTAGGGCAGACAGGGAGATAATCAGAGTTTCCTAGTTATAACAGTCAAATAGCCAATTTTCAACAACAATGAAAATCACAAGGCTTAAAAAGAAAAAGGAAAGCATGACCTATTCACAGGAACAAAATTAATTGACAGGAATCATCCCATAGAAGCCCAAATTTCAGACTTACAAAGGCTTTAAAATGTACTCAGACACCTAAAGGAAAACATGGACAAAGAACTAAAGAAATCAAGAAAAACATGTATGGACAAAATGAGAATATCAATAGACATAGAAATTATTAAATGTAACTGAATAAATTCTAGAGTTCAATAGTACAATAACTAAAAGAATTCACTACAATCAAAGTGATTTGAGCAGAGAGAAAAAAGAAACAATAAACTTGTAGGCAGAACAATTGAAATGGTTGAATCTGAGGCCAGAAAGCAAAAGAATGGAGAGATTTGATTGGGGCCCAAGAGACCTGAAGACCACTATCGAGTGGAACATTCTCATTTTGTGAGTACCACACGGAGAGAAAAATGAAAGAAAGAAAAAGAAAAAGTATTTGAATACATGATGACCCAAAACTTTCAAAATTTTATGAAAATCATAAATAAACAAATCCAAGAAGCTTAACAAACTCCAAACAGGACAAAGTCAGGCACCAAACGCTGGGCCGAGCACACACACACAAATTTATAATGAATACAACATAAAGAGAAAATGGAATAATGTAAAATGGTCAATTGAAATCAGAGAAAGCCAATTTTTTAAAAAGTGCAAGATAAGAGATTTTTTTAAATGGCAACAAATAGAAAGGGCTAAGACAATAAAGCAAAAGGTATTAATTCAAATATATCAACAATCACTTTCAATGTTAATATTCTAAATAAATCATTTAAAAGACAGAGACTGTCAGAGTGTATTAGAAAAAATTAAATAAACAAGACCAAACTCTATGTTGTCTACAAGAAACACACTTTAAATGTAAAGACACAGGTAAATTAAAAGTAAAGAGATGGGAGAAAGATATACCATGATAATACTAACTAATAGAAAGCTTGATAATCTGTAGTAACTTCAGATGAAGTCAACATCAAAGCAATGAAACATATAGAATAAAGAGTGATGTTTTATAATAAGGGGAGCAAGTCTTAAAGAAAACAAAATGTGTATGTGTATGTGTGTGTGTGTGTGTGTGTGTGTGTGTATCACCAGTGTCAAAAAAAATGAGGCAAAATCTGAAAGAACTTCTAGGATAAATATAAAAATCCACTATTATAGTTGACTAGTCTAACTCCTTTCTACTAGTAACTGACACAACAGCATATAGAAAATCAGTAAGTATAGTAAGTCCTCACTTAATATGGTCAAGTTCTTCAAAACTGTGAAGAACTTGAAATGAAACTATATACAATGAAACCATCTTTTTTCATCAATGTTATAATAAAATATTGTTGAAAAAAAAGATTTTTTTCCTTGAGGACCTGCTCATATTGTTTCACTTAAAGTTACATTTTCCAAGAACTTGCAGACAAGGTTAGGTGAGGACTTACTGTGTATAATTGACCTTAAGACAATGATCAATCAACTTGATCTAGTTATACTTAGAAAATATTCCGTACAATGAGACCAGACTAAACATTATTCTCAAGACCACATAGAACATTCTCTATTGTAGATCAAATTCTCTCTTACAGTGTACCTTAACAAGTCTAAAGCAACGAAACTCTACTATGTATGTTCTGAAACAAAAATGAAATTGAACTAGAAATCAGTAATAAAAAGAAAACTGTAAAGCCCTGAATACTTGGAGATTAAATAACAAATTCACAAATAACACATGGGTTAAAGTAGTCTCAAGAGAAAGTTTAAAATCATTTTGAACTGAATAAAAATGAAATACAACTTATCAAAATTTGTGGGATTCATCAAAAGCAAAACTTACAGAAAAATTTATATCATATCTAAAGTCAGAAATTTGAGCTTTCATCTTAGCAAACTAGGGAAAGAAAGTTAAACTAAATCCAAAGTAAACAAGGAAAACAGTACAATAAATATCAATAAAATAGGGGAAAAAAGCAAATCAATAAAGGAAAATCAATGAAAGACTGGTGATTTGAAAATATCAATTATAGGCCTGGCATGGTGGCTCATGCCTGTAATCCTAGCACTTTGGGAGGCCGAGGTAGGTGGATCACCTGAGGTCAGGAGTTCAAGACCAGCCTGGCCATCATGGTGAAACCCCATCTTTTAAAAAAAAAAAAATCAGTTATATTGATTAACCTCTGGCCATACTAAGAAAAATGGAAAAAAGACATAACTTATTAGTATGAAAATGAAAGAAAGCTAACTGCTGCTCAAATGAACATGTAAGTGATAACCGAGAAATATTGTGAATAACCATATACTCACAAATTTTATAATCTTCATTAAAGAAATTAATTAAAAGATACAAAACAAAATTCACACAAGATGAAACAGATAATCCTAATAGGCCTACATGTACAAAAAGAATTAATTCAATAATTAAAAACCTTCTATTAAATAAGCTCTCAGGCCCAGATATAGTCACCAGTAAATATGACCAATCATTTAAGTAAGAAATTACACTAATTCTCTGCAATACCTTTAAGGAAATGAAGCAGAGGTGCTACTTCCTAACTCATCCTATGATGCCAGCATTACCCCCAATAGCAAAACCAGGAGACTTCACAAGCGAGGAAAACTACGGATCAATATCTCTCAGGAATGTCTCATAACTTTTCAGTTTTTATGTCTCTCCTTTCATTCCTGATTTTATTTATTTGCATTTTCTATTTTTTAGATATTTTATCGATTTTTTTTACCATTTTAAAAACACCTCTTAGTGTCACTGATCTTTGTTTGTTTTCTATTTTCTATTTCATTTACTTCTGCCCTAATACTTACAATTTTTTTTCTTCTACTAATTTTGGGCTAAGTTCATTTTTCTTTTTCTAGTTCCTTGAAGTGTAATGTTAGGTAGTTTATTTGAAATCTTTATCTCTCTCTTTTTAAATGCAAGTGTTAATCACCATGAACCTCCCTGTTAGTGCCAATTTTGCTGCAGCCAATAATTTCTGGCATGTTGCATATTCATATTCAGTTGTCTTGAGGTATTTAATTTCCATTTTGATTTCTTCTTTGACACAAAGATTGTTCACTAGTGTATTAATTCTCTCATACTGCAAATTTTTCAGTTTTCCTTCTGCAATTGTTTAGTTTCGTCCCTTGTGATCTGAGAAGATACATACTCTGATTTCAATCTTTTAAAAATTTGTTAACTTTTATTTTAATGATCTAACATTTGATTTATCCTGGAGAAAGAACTGTGGGAACTTGAAAGCAATATGCATTCGGCTGCTGTTGAGTGGAATATTCCGTGTATGTATGTTAGTTCCATTTGGTGTTTAGTATGATTCAAATTCTGTTTTCTTATTGATCTTCTTTTGGGATGTTCTTTACATTATCGAACATGTGACATTGAAGTCTCCTACCATCATTGTATTGCTCTCTATTTCTTCCTCTAGTTCGGTCATGGTTTTACATACTTATGTGCTCG
This sequence comes from Callithrix jacchus, assembly GCF_049354715.1. Classification (NCBI taxonomy): domain Eukaryota; kingdom Metazoa; phylum Chordata; class Mammalia; order Primates; family Cebidae; genus Callithrix; species Callithrix jacchus. Next base: position 40,531,380 of record NC_133514.1, read on the forward strand.
GATGTTGGGTGCTCAGATGTCAAACCTTTCTAGTGCATTGAATCTTTTAGCATTATATAGACTTTGTCTATAGTGAAAATCAAAAGACAGTTTTTTGAGACCTGGAGAGCGGGTATGTGGGTATTCATTTAGTTAACTCATTGCTAACTTTACTAATATATTTATATATTGTATAGTTTTCAGAATTATATGGTAAGTCAATTTTTTTAAGTATAAAAACAACCCAAAGGAAATACTATGCTTATAGAATGTCAATGAGTGGAAAGATATACACATACTCATATACACACAGATGTACATGTTATGTATAGCTGCATAGATATTGATGCAGATACAATTGTAGGTATAAATAGGAATTTTCTTTACATGTATAGAATATAAACACTAGATGGAGACAAGTTAGTCATTTAAAATTGGTTTTCTCTGAGGAAAAACTGATTTAGCAAGGGAATGGGATGGTGGTTTCTCAAAGTATACATTTTTAAAAATTGTAACTTAATCCCTATTACTATATTAACTTTTAAATGTTTGATGTTACAAATAAGTTGAATGCAGCAAACAGCATTCTAAACATGTATATAGCAGATTAATATTTAAATAAATATGTGTAAACAAATAGAAAATCTATGAAACACCATCTCACACCAGTTAGAATGGCGATCATTAAAAAATCTGGAGACAACAGATGCTGGAGAGGATGTGGAGAAATAGGAACTTTTACACTGTTGGTGGGAGTGTAAATTAGTTCAACCATTGTAGAAGACAGTGTGGCGATTCCTCAAGGCCTTAGAAATAGAAATTCCACTTGACCCAGCAATCCCATTACTGGGTATATACCCAAAGGACTATAAATCGTTCTACTGTAAGGACACATGCACACGAATGTTCATTGCAGCACTGTTTACAATAGCAAAGACCTGGAACCAACCTAAATGCCCATCGATGATAGACTGGACTGGGAAAATGTGGCACATATACACCATGGAATATTATGCAGCATTCAAAATGATGAGTTCGTGTCATTTGTAGGGACATGGATGAATATGGAGACCATCATTCTCAGCAAACTGACACAAGAACAGAAAATGAAATACTGCATATTCTCACTCATAGGCGGGTGAGGAAAAATGAGAACACATGGACACAGGGAAGGGGGTACTACACACTGGGGTCTATTGGGGGTAATAGGGGAGGGACAGCGGCGGGAGGGGGAGCTGGGGAGGGATAGCCTGGGAAGAAATGCCAAATGTGGGTGAAGGAGGAAGGCAGCAAAACACACTGCCATGTGTGTACCTATGCAACATCTTGCACGTTCTGCACATGTACCCCAAAACCTAAAATGCAATAAGAAAAAAGAAAATAAAAATAAAACAAGATCAAACCAGGAAAAAAAAAAAAAGAAAATCTATGAAACATATGGCACTGTAGGTTGCATTTATGAACTTAAATGTTCTGTTTTTTTCCTATCAGCTTGCAAGACATTAAAACTTAAATTATTACATATACACATATATACTATTAAAGTGAAAAAATATAAATTTATTTAAATATCCACTAACTTCCCACTAATTTATATTATGATTCATTTCTAGATGAATTTTATACTGAAAAAAGCTACAATAAACAGTGGAACAACTGGTTTATTCTGAGTTTCTACATTTTTCTGCCATTTTTCATAATTTTCATCATTGTGATTTTTAAGAGAAATGAAATAAGGAAATTATCCAACAGAGAGAACAGAATATAAGTGGTAAACCTGATATAGAATTAATATATTACCTTAAATTATCCTACTCATTAACCAGTGTCATGCATGTTATGTAACATTTGTTGTATTAATTTCTAAATATACTATTTTAAATCTAGTGTAACTGGTATGTTTATAATTTTGTTTTTCAGTAGTTTGTTATTATAATCGGGCAATCCAAAATTCTGAATGTTCTAGAACTTTTCCTAATGAGTATGCTATGCTGTATCAGAGACTTACTAGGTCAGTAAAGAATATAGTTGGTACATTATTTCAAGTGCTCTTTTAGTTAGATCTAATTATACATTGGTGTTGGTTGTACTTACTATTTTATGATCTTTATATATACAAATATATATATTTGTAGAGATAGTATCTCTGTATGTTGCCTAGGCTTGTCTCAAACTCTTGAGCTCAAGCAGTTCTCCCATCTCAGTCTCTCAAAATGCTAGGATTACTGACATGAGTCACAGCGTATGGCCTCCAATACATATTTTTGATATTAATACGTTATCAAATATATAGTTTGCAAATACTTTGTCTCATTCTATAGGCTGCCTTTTCATTTCATTTTTTTTTTGCTATGCAAAACGTTTTAATTTAATGTAATCACTTTATTTCTGCTTCTGTTGCATGTGCTTTTGGTGACATACCCAAAAAAATCATTGCCCAGACCAATGGCAAGGAGCTTTCTCTGTTTTCTGCTAGAAGTGTTATAGATTCAGGCTTTACATTAAAGTATTTTGTCCATCTTTATTTGATTTATGTGTGTAATGTCCAATTTCTTGCTTTTACATGTGAATATTCAATTTATTCACCAGCATTTAAGAGATTATCCTTTCCCCGTTGTATGTTCCTTATCTCCTTGTCAAAATATATCCTTGTCAAAAATGTGTCGACCATGTATTCAAGTGTTTAGTTCTGTCCTCTATTCTGTCCCATTGATATATGTGTCTTTTTTATGCCAGTGCTTTACTATTTTGATTGCTGTCACTTTGTAACATAATTTGAAATCAGAAAGTATAATACCTCTAGCTTTGTTCTTTTTGCCTAAGATTGCTTTGGTTATTTCATATCTTTTATTGGTTTCTTCTTAATGTCAGTTTTTTCCTATACCTGTGAAAAATGCCATAGAAATTTTGATAGAGATTGCAATAAAACTGTACATCACTTTGGGTAATATGGACATTTTACCTATTTTCTTTCAATCCTTAAAAAGTACATATGCTTTTAATTTATTCATGTGTATTTTAATTTCTTCATTAATTTTTATGGGCTTCATGTGCCAATTTTTTACTAGATTGGTAAAATTTACACCATTTTACTCTTTCTGATGCTATTGTGAATGGTTTCTTAATTTCTTTTTTAGATAGTTCATTATTAGTATACAGAAACACAATTCATTTTTTAGTTTATATTATAGTGTCTAGTACATGTAAACTTTGGCTGGGATTATCATTCTGAGTTCAGAATTTATGATCATGAAAATGACATCCAAGTGAAGAGTAAAGAATATGCATGCTAGCATTACCCAAAAAACCACCTATATTGCTATATTGTGTTTTTGGTCAAATTTGACTACTACTTTTGAACATTTCTCTTAACCTAGCAGCATCTGATACTGTTGACCACACTCCTTTTCTGAAACTATTTTATTCCTTGAGAGGGAGATCTACTTGGCAAAAAAAATTTCTCAATTTTTGTTTGTATGAGAAAATGTCTTTCTCTTTAATTTTCAAAGGATAATTTCACAGGGTGGATAATTCTGGAGAGAGAAAGAGAGAGAGAGAGAGAGTGTGTGTGTGCGTGTGTGTGTGTGTCTGTGTCTTCTCGGAACACCAAGTATTTTACCCTACTGTCTTGTTTCTTCGCTGACTGAAGAGAAGTTAGAAGTAATTCTTTATTTGAGCCTCTATAGGAAAATTTTTTTCCTTTATATTCTTTTAAGATTTGTTCTTTGCCTCTGATATTCTGCAGTTTGAATATAATATATCTACTCATTATTTTTTGACATCTAATCTGCTTAGTGTTTTCTGAGTTTGCTACATCTGTGGGTTGGTGTCTGATATCAGCTTTGTGAAATTATCAGCCATTATTGCTTCAAATAATTCTGTTTTATTTTTCTTTTCCTTCTGGCATTACCATCATGCATATATGACTCCTTTTGTAGTTGTTCCACAGTTCTTGGACACTGTCTTTCTTTTTTTCAGTATTCTCTTCTTAGATATTCAGTTTTGGAAATTTCTATTGATGTATTCTCAAGCTCACTGTTTCCTTCCTCAGCTGTGTCCAGTCTACTACTGACCCCAAGAGGGGCTTCATTTCTATAACGATGTTTTTGAATCCTAAAGTGTATTATTTATTTCTCAGATTTTGAATCTTTCTGATGACATTGTCCATTTCTTCTTGCATGCTATCTACTTTTTCTGTTAAAACTCTTTGCATATTAATCAAATTATTATGCCCTGCGAATCTCATAATTCCAACATCTCTACCATGTCTGAATCTGGTTCTGATGCTTACTTTGCCTCTTCAAACTGTGTTTTTGTCTTTTAGTATTGCTTGTAATTTTTTGTTGAACACTGGACGTGATACTCTACATTAAAGAAACAGTGCTAAATAGATTATGCTAGAAAGGTGTTGAGGGTGGAAAGCATTTTGCAGTTCTATGATTAGGTTTTAGTCTTTTAGTGAACCTATGTCCTTCATTCTTACTTCTAAGTTTTTCCTATGCCTTTACATGTTGATAAAGTGGGGCTGAAGTGAGACATTTCCCTTCTCCCACAGGAAAAGCAAGAGAAGGTTGCTGTTGAGTTCGCCCAGGTCAATTAGACTCTGCTAAAACCCCAGCTGCTTAGGTCCTGATGAAAGAGTTTCTCTTGAGGGCAGCCCTTGTTAAGAAGAACACAATTCTCTAGACATATTTCAGACTGGCTTCTTTTCCTCTCTCCTAATTCCAGAAGAATAAGAAGATTTTTCTCTGATTTTCATTGTGAGAACCTGATAGGCTTCTGGAGGCAGACGTATAATAATATGGACTAAAAGAAGGCCCCATAAAGTTGTTGAATCTCAGACTTGTCCACACTGAGCTTCTATCTATTCCTCAGTTATAGTTTAGGTTTTTCTACCCTAGTACTGGTTCCCATGAAAGTTTCTGCTCATAAATTTCTGCTCTGGTAAATTATAATTAGTTATATCCACCTATCTGTCTCTAGTTTGGAAAACAGCTCTTTGTCTTGTGATCTCAATTCTTTAACAGATCTAAGAAAAGTGTTAATTTTCAGTTTGTTCAGATTTTTATTTGTTGTTATTATAGAATGATGAAATGACAACTTACAAACTCTGTACGTGCTGGACACAGAAACCAAAGTGTGTCTATTCTGTCCTTTTAAAGAATACACTTATGCACATAGTTGCTTCTATTAAAGTTCTTTGCTTCTTCATGTTAAATAAAATAATTTATTCATGAAATAAAAATAATTTCATTTCATTGTTATTCTATAATTACTGTCTTGGGATTTGCTTCAGTCTTAAGAATATTTTTAGATTTAATCTAAAAATAAATCTAAAAATTTAGATTTTAGAAAAGTTTTTCTACTATTTGGTTTGTCAGCTTCAAAAGATGTTATTTCACATCTACCTGTTAGCATCTAGAAATCAATGAACTTATTTCACTTTCTTCATTCTCTTCACATTTTAGATTATTACTTTATTAGAACTCATAATTTTTATTTAGCATTTTTCTACTCTTACAGTATTTATTAATTTCAGTATTGCTCCTCTGTTGTCTTTCTTCATATCTGAAGTTGAGAACGCTGATGCCAGCACAATTTTCTTTTCATTGTAAACGGCTTGGAGTATTGTATTGAACACTTAATGGATTTTTTTTCCTTTGTCTTGAAAGTAAGATCGTTTTATTAAGACAGTTGAGAACTGATCGTTTCAACCCAGTTCTTCTAGTTACATGATAGATCTTTGAAATAAAATGATTGTCTGTTTTTTGTTTCAGAAAGAGCTTTTGTGTCATGGCTCTACATAAACATTAGTTGTTGCTGCTGTTCTTCTCCTTAGCCTTATTCCTCTACTTCAATTACAGTAAGTGAGAGTTTCTTTGCCTATTTATTTATAGCTGTTATTGTCTTTGTGACCCCATTTTTACCTCTTATTTTCATTTGATTTTTGTTCTCTGGCTATTTTTGTTCCTTTCTTCAGTTTCCTTGTTTTATTTTCAGGTGAATCCATTCTCTCGGTGAATCTTGTGATGAGTTTTTGTTTCTGAGGTGGTTCTTACCTTTTCTGACAGTGGTCCATCATTCATTTCACAGAGGTCTGACTTTTGTCATTTTTGTTTAACTTTTTGTCCAGTTAGTCGCTTTGCCTTTAGTTTTCTGATCCAAGATTCAGATTGCGTCCAATCTCAGAATTCTTTGTAAAGAATGCATAGATTGGATGAGGTGTTGACTTACCCTTTCCCCTAGTTAGTGGTGGTTTTGATGGGGAGGGTAATGTCCTTGTCATTTCCCATTTTCCTCTCACAGTAGCATTGTATGGAGGTTGTCCGTTGTGCTGCGTTTCCCTAGGGGGTTTGATATTTTCCTGGGTCAGCAATAGCAGATGCAGCAGGCCGGAGGATTTAGGGGACGACATTTCTTAGTTCAAGATTCCGCTCATCCTTCACTATAATAAGATGCAGTTTGTTGCTTTTGTTTTAATACAAATGTCTTTTTCATGGGAAACGATTGGGTGTGTATTTTGATCCTGTGGTGATCTTTTGTTTATGTAAAAACTTTATGACTCTGGATTCCTACTCTTTCCTGTTAAACCTCCAAAGAACACCTGCCCTCTCTGGGTCACCAACCAGAACTGCTGCTTTCCTGAGACTGCCACCTCCAGTCCACTACACCTTTATGCTGCTGCGGCTTCCTCCTCCTCCTCCTCCTCCTCCTGTTCCTCTTCCTCTTCTGCTTCCTTCTTCATTCTTCTTGTTTTCTTTCTTCTCCTTCGTTTCTTCCTCTTCTTGTCCTTTTTCTCGATGTTGTTGTTGTTCTTGTTTTTCTACTTCTTTTCTCTTCTTCTCCTCTTTCTTCCTCCTTCTTCCTTCTTTCTAATTAAAATAGAGACCGGACCTTGCTAGGTTACCCAGGCTGGTCTCAAACTTCTGAGCTCAAGTGACTCTTCTGCCTCAGCCTCCCAAAGTGTTAGGACACAGGCGTGAGCCACTGCCCTGACAATACTTTTTCTTTTCGATCCTCCAGTAGCTTGTTGCCAGATTCACCCAGCTCAGACTTGTTTTCACTTCCCCCACTTACACTCAGGCAGATGTCTCATTTTTGTTTTTCTTTTTTTTTTGAGACAGGGTCTTGCTCTGTTGTCCAGGCTGCAGTGCAGTTGTGTGATCTCAGTTCACTGCAGACTGTGTCTCGGGGGCTCAAGCAATTCTCATGCCTCAGCCTCCCAAGTAGCTAGGATTACAAGTGCACACCACCACGCTGGCTAATTTTTGTGTCGTTAGTGGAGACAGGGGTTCACCATGTTGTCAGGCTGGTCTCAAACTCCTGGGCTCAGGCTATCTTCCTGCCTCGGCCTCCCAAAGTGCTGGGATTACAGACATGAGCCACCATGCCCGGATGGGTCTCTCCCTTTCTAGAGTGATTTCATCTGAGCTGGAGCCCAGGTGCCCTTTCCTCTGCTCTGAAGTCCTCATCTGACTCCACCATGGGGAGGGCAGCAGCACCATCTCTCTTGTTTCAGTTGCCTGTCCCTTACACACACTGAAGCTTGCAGGGCTCTCTGTCATCTGGTAACGTTGTAGACATGGGTTATAGATGCTAGGACTTGTTCTCTCTTTGTTGCTCTATATGGTTTTTACAGAACATATGGAGGGATTAAAATTTTGGCAGCTACTATGATCCTAAGAGAACTTGGAAGTTCCTCCAACTGCCTTTTTCTTAAAGCTAACCTTGAAACATTCTTTTGTATTTGTATAAATTTAAGGGGTGCAAGTGCATTTTTGTTCCAAGGATGTCTTGGATAGGGGTGACGTCTGGGCTGTTAGTGTAGCCATCACCCGAACGGTGCATACTGCACCCATTAAGTCACTCCTCATCCCTCACCCCTGACCCTTCTCAACGTCCAGCATCCTGCACTCTGTCCATGCATACGTGTTATTTAACACCCACTCATTAATGAGAACCAGTGGTATCTGACTTTCTGTTTCTGAGCTGTTTCACTTAAGATAACGGTCTTCAGTTCTGAAAGCCATGTTGCTGCAGAAGACTTGATTTCACTCTTTTTTGGAGCTGAATTTCATTTTAGAAAATGATTGGACATTTTCTTTATCCAATTTCATTTTAGAAAATGATCGGACATTTTCTTTATCCAATCATTTGTTGATTCTGTGACTTTGCTATTGTGAATTGTGCTGCAATAATCGTGTGCGCAGGTATCTTTTTGACATAATGATCTCTTTTCCTTTGGGTAGATACCCAGTAGTGGGATTACTGGATCGATTGCCTCCAAAAGATTCCTTTTTACCTCTTCAGACTTTTTCTGGAACTTCTTAACTTGGCTTCACTCATAAAAATGTGTTGAATGGTAAAAAATGAAAGCTACATAAAGTGATTGGACTCAGCCATCCCCTAACCTAGGAAGTAGTTAAAGAGACCCTTTCTGTTTTCAGAACACGTGGAGGGTCCAGAGATGCCACAGGAGGCCTACACCCCCATATTCTCCTTTTCCTATGCTTTCTCCTCTCCCCCAGCTCCCCTAAAATAATCACTAACTTCATCATTATAAGGCAGGGCATGTTCTCCTTACAGTGGGGTCCGGGGAGAAAACGTTCCACATATAAAATATTATACTGAGAGTGAGGTAAGAGATTTAGAGGCCAGCTCCATTTCTCCCTAATCCCACCTCACCGCATCCCCCTGGGGAGCCACTTACCCCTCTGAACTCAACAATCATCACTACCACAAATGTAAAGGAATTCACTGTCCTTCGTTTATATATGAAGCTGGCATAATTATCTTGAAAAGCTCTTTTGAAACATGAGGGTGCTTGAAAAAGGAGAAAATGTCATAATAGGAAGATGTTTTATACAAGCCAGAGACTAACATAGATACCATCCTATCAGGAATTTCAGAAGGATTAGTGAGCAACCCGGATGTAGAGGCCTCTAGACCTCGGCAGTGGAACAAGAGAGGGTGAGGGAATGAGAAAATTATTACCTTTGCTATTGACTTGAACGTCAGCTGGGAATACCCTGCAAGGACCACAGAGGTGTTTGTCTTGGGTTTGAATTGCAAAACCCTGATATAGGTTCAGAATAGTTTCCTGAGGTAACAGACAGTTTTGTACGAGGCCATCTGGGGACCAAAGTGAGGGCAAAGGTGGGTGCCCTTGGCATCTCTAAGAAGATGTTATTGTTTCTCCCTCCTATCTTTATTTACTGAGAGAGTAGAAAAAAGGAATTGGAAATGTCTCAGGCTCTTCTTTGGTTCTTGGCTTGCTAACCCTCCTCTGAGCTTCAAAACAAATGAGCAGTTCCTGTGGCTTTTTATGGAATTCTGAGAAAGAAGTTCTAAAAACTGCTCATGCTCCTAGAGGCTGCTTGAGGATTTTACCCACTCATTTGTTTATGATGCAATTTGCAAAGTATCCATCAGAAGCTCCCACCTCTGTCCTCTCTGCATGTCTTTAAGATCATCGAAAAAGACTCTACAACCCCTGACCTAACATTGTTCTTAGTTAGCGTCCCAGGGAAAATATACCAACTTATACTTAATACTTTGAACAGGTCTGTTTTTCCACCATCATCTTAGGCAGCCCCGAAGTGCGGACCATGCTCTGTGTCACATGTATAGTGCGGCAGGCTATGTTTATGGTGCTGTAAACTGTGTGTTAGGTGAGGCACAGTATGTGTATAGCATGCCATACTAAATGTACAAATCCAGCAGGCGCAGTTACCCACCAAGTGTCCATTTCCCCCTCCTCCTTGCTAAAAGAATCCTATTTTGTTTCAGCAACTACCCTGTGCAGTTCAGGAGAAGGAGACCCCATTCCAAGGGCAGCCTGACTAGTCTGAGCCAATGCTGTTCACACTGTTCCTCTTGCCTCTGATTGGCTTAACGATAGATATATGATTCGATTCCGGCCGAAAATATAGGACAGGAAGTATGTGAGGGTGCTCCTGAGAAGGACCTTTCACTCTCAAGAATGAGATAAAGAAAGAAGCACCCCTTTTTTGATGCTTGGGGGAAAGGTCTCCAAATCCATGCTTCAGACTGAGAGTAAAACCAGCACCCTGAAGCAGAGGAGCCCAGAGAACCACCAGACAGGTGCTGCCCATGGACCATGCATGGCTCTGTCTCAGCCCAGGCCTCTTGTTATGTGGAAGAATGCATTTTCTTTGGTTTAACTGATTCAGAATTATATGTTCCAGCAAGTAAAATATCTAAAATAGTGTGATTCACATAAACAACTTCTACTTTAAAATTTTCACACACAATAATTCACACCAACGAAGGATATTTCCACATCCTCAAAAAGCCCAAGCATAAAATTGGTTTTATGGCCGAGCGTGATGGCTCAAGCCTGTAATCCCAGCACTTTGGGAGGCTGAGGCAAGTGGATCACGAGGTCAAGAGATCAACACCGTCCTGGTCAACATGGTGAAACCCCGTCTCTACTAAAAATACAAAAAACTAGCTGGGCATGGTGGCATGTGCCTGTAATCCTAGCTACTCAGGAGGCTGAGGCAGGAGAATTGCCTGAACCCAGGAGGCAAAGGTTGCGGTGAGCAGAGTGCGTGCCATTGCACTCCAGCCTGGGTAAGAAGAGCAAAACTCCATCTCAAAAAAAAAAAAAAAAAAAAAAAAAGCCGGGCGTGATGTTGCATGCCTGTAATCCCAGCTGCTCAAGAGGCAGAGGCAGCAGAATTGCTTGAACGCGTGAGGCAGAGGTTGTGGGTTATGGTAAGCCGAGATCATGCCATTGAACTCACTCCAGCCTGGGCAATAAGAGTGAGACTCCGTCTCAACAAAACAAAACAAAACATAAATAATAGCCTGTGTTTTGTAGCTGTTGTGATGTGAGGCCTGGTGGATGTGAAGTGGGTGAGAGGCGGAGGAACAAAGTGCAGAGGACTGGCTAATCACATCCCATAGTTCTGGGTGCCTGAAGGGTTAGAGGAGCAGTTCCTAAAGGGTCCAGGTAGATTAGATAAATTCCCAGAGTCCATCTCATTGTTAGGAACTGCCGTTGGTCTACAAGATGACACCACAACTAAAAGCAGTGGAGCTGCTTCTCCCACTGGGCTGGACGTAAGGACCCACCATCCTCTCGGCTCCCCCAAAATGCAAAAATCCAGCTTGAAACCACACTCCCATGCTCTGCAATCAGCCACCTTTCCAGGTGGAGGGGCCTACGTTCCAGCTAGGTGTATGAAGCAAGGTAAGAAGGGAAGGGCTTGCCATTTTTTGAATGGTGGTGGCAGCAGCGTGCAGGAGGGAATCTGGCTCTCCCCCATGCCACACTTCCCAGGCCCTTCTAAGGGGGTGCTGAGCGCTCAGCATCCTCCTCTGGCAGCACTTGGCCCACGTCAGCCCAGCCCCACGCCACTCTGCTGAGGGCATCGACCGCGGACTGGCGACCCTAGCTCCTCTCTCCACCTCCTCCTGCTGCACCCCACTCACAGCAGCTGCAGTCATGACCGTGTGCACCCTTGGAGGTCTTGTACCTTGATAGCAACAGGGTAGAATGTAGCTCCAATTTCAAAACTTCCCTTTTTGAACATCATCACCGATGTATTATTGATGCAGGTTCCTAAAATGCAGGAGACAATAAAATGCTATTTCTGTTGGCCCTTTACCCCAGATTCTAGGCATTTCTTAAAGACTAAGTCAAAATTCTTCTAACGGTTCCTCAAATGAGATACATCTCTCACCTACCTAACTTAAACACTTAACAGAGACAGGCAAGATGGTGCCTCCAATTCTCTATCTACAGGACCACTTTCCCTGATTCACACACACAGCCTGGATAAAGCAGAGACACACAGTGGGGTCAGGAGGACTCCGTGAGCTCCATGAGGAGCTGAAACGTTAGAGAAGAAATTCCTGCATTGGGGAAACTCACAATGTGGTACTCTTAGTTCAAATTCTGAATGTGCCTGAGTTTTTAGTCCTACAACCAATCTAAAGGGGCCCTAGCATGACTCAGTGAAAACAGATAATCCAGCGAGGGCTGAGGCTTCCCAGGAAACATCAGTCACATTCCTGCACTCCCCACAGAAGCGCTTTATGACAATCAACTTCTTCTTACCTTCTGGAAAGATGAGGATAGGCAGCTTGCTTTTATCTTGCACATGTTCAGTCAGTCTTTCAAAGAGGAAAATAAAATGAAGGCTCAGACAGCCTTATATGCATCATTGTCAAAATACATTTATAAATAACCTATTTATTTGTGATACTAGATTTGAGTATAAAACCAAGTTGACAAGCATGGCTGTATCCTTTTAAACGTATAATCTAATGCTCATCAAGAAAAAATGTAGCTGGATAGAGAAAATCAGGTTACCACTTAATTCACACAACTGTTTAATTCTGTGTGAACACAGGAGCACTGACACCACTCCACCTGGGGACCACCTGAAGGAGACGCCTGCCGCAAGGCCTGGGCATGGCCCCCTCAATAAACCTGTGTCACTAGACTGTGTAACAGCTGCCAGGCTGGGCCCAGCCCTGCTGGCTCAATGCTCGGTCCCTGAATTGCAGCATAGGGAGTTGGGGAGGGGGAAGAACATCTTTCCCTGTGGAAGATAATCTCAACTGTCTTATTTGTTATTTTCTGAGACAGGGTCTGTGTTGTCCAGGCCGGAAGGCAGTGATGCAATCACGGCTCACTGCAGTCTCACCGTCCCTGGCTCAAGTGATCCTTCCAAGCAGCTGGGACTACAGGACTGTACCACCTTGCTCAGCTAATTTTTTTTTTTTTTTTTTTTGAGGCAAAGTTTCACTCTTCATACCCAGACTGGAGTGCAATGGCACGATCTCGGCTCACCGCAACCTCCGCCTTCTGGGTTCAAGCAATTCTCCTGCCTCAGCCTCCCGAGTAGCTGGGACTACAGGTGCGCACCACCACGCCCAGGTAATTTTTGTACTTTTAGAAGAGACAGAATTTCACATTGTTGACCAGGATGGTCTCGAGCTCTTGACCTTGTGATCCACCCACCTCAGCCTCCCAAAGTGCTGGGATTATAGGCATGAGCCACCATGCCCAGCCACTCAGCTAATTTTTAAATTGTTTTGTAGAGATCGGGTCTCCCTATGTTGCCCAGGCTGGTCTCCAACTCCTGGGCTCTCAAAGCATTTGCATGACAGGAGTGAGACTCCATGTGTGGCCTGGTCTCAACTGTCTTGATGTCTCTGTCTGCTGCAAATCTCTTTGCATGACTTACACCAGATTCACCTTTTTAAAGTCTGAAAACAGAGCAGTACTTTGTTCCACTGCCTTACGTTTGTTTTTATTTGTGATGAATGAATTCATTTTGAGGTTTCAAACAGCAGTAAAAGTTCCTATTTTGTTTATTATGATGGGTACAATGAATAAAGCAAGGTTAATAAACATTCTTAACTTGGAAAATAAAACTAGGATTTCATACAAATGTATAGATATTTATTTATATATATATATTTATAGATATATAGATTTTTTTTTAAGACACAGTCTCACTCTGTCACCCAGGATGGACTGCAATGGTATAATCTCAGCTCACTGTAATCTCTACCAGCCAGGTTCAAGAGAGTCTCCTGCCTCAGTCTCCCTAGTTGCTGGGGTTACAGGCACCTGCCACCACACTCGGCTAATTTTTGTATTTTTAGTAGAGATGGGTTTTACCATGTTGGTCAGGCTAGTCTTGAACTCCTGACCTCAAGTGGTCTGCTTGCCTCGGCCTCCCAAAGTGCTGGGATTGATCACAGGGATGAGCCACTGCACCCAGCCACTTTTAAAATCTCATGTTTTAGGCAGTAGAAACTCATGATGGAAGGCACATAACTGCACTGTGGAGGGATAACTGCCCTGAAGCCTTGTCAGCATTCTTTCTAACTGGCCAAGCAGAAAAGCAACTTTCTGTCCATTACCTCTTAGCCAGACATGCGGGCAGGCCTTCACCATGGCTCTCTGAATCAAACCCATGAGTCCCCCGTGCACTTGACCCACCTAAGCGCAAGACACAGGACTCATTAGTAGTGAAGCCATCCTCACACAGATTTCCCCACTCTAGGAAGCCCCAGAGCTCAATAAATAAGCAATCTAAACTCTCACCTCTAACGCTTGCGGGTCCAACCTCTTACCGCTAATGCTTGCTGGTCCTACTTCTCACCTATAACACCAGCTGGCAAGAGGTTGCTCACTGCCAAGAAACCACTACCAGGACTCCCCAAATCTTAAACTTCTTTTAATCAGTCATACTAGAAATAGGTCGTTAAAAATATAACTGAAACCCCTCAGACAAAATACTAAAACACTAAAGTAGAGCGATTATCTGTGTAAAACTGCCTCTCCCTGGGCAGATTCTCAGATGCCCTGGAAACACTCCTTGCCAGCCCCTCCCTCTCCCATTGCAGGTCTACCTGAACACCCTCAGCATCCTCTCCAGCCACACTCACCGCTCACTCTGCCCAGGGCATCTCCTATCACAGTCCCACAGAACCCCCGAGTGAGAGTGTAGGTGGGGTCCACGCTTAAAAGTGTTTATGTGAAGGGTCCAGGAGCCTCCTAGCCCTGACCGGTCTAATGTAGGAAGTCTTGCCTCAAGAACGTGCCAGAAAGAGCTCTTACCATGGTATAATAGCCATCACTGGCCAAGATGATCACATCGATCGGCGAGGTGTGATTAGCCACACAGATGCCACCGTTTCTCAGTGTGTCTTCCCTGGGTTTAAAAGATATGCAAAACAACCAAAATTAGTGTGAACACTTCAAAGCTCAGAAGCATCCTCCTGTTGGCCAAGCATAGGTGGGTGGTGTCCCGCCAGCGCCACCTCCCTTCGTATGGGTACACAGCACGCTCACCTGTCGTGGTAGGTGATGATGACTGTCAGCGCTTGCACACAGATCCGGTGACACATTAAGTGAACATGTTTACTCACGAACTCCTTAAACCTGCAACAACAGGACGAGGATTCTGGCTGTTATTTTACATACAGTAAGACAGAAAGAGTTGCTGACGTGAACAGCTCAGCAGTCCTTTAGGATGGCAAAGTGCTTTTACAGACATAAGCACATACAGGAAAGCCTGTGATGCAAGAGCACCTTTATGTTCACACATGAGCAAAGAAAGAGGAAACAGGGACACTCACTTACATGCACTCAAGTTAGCTGGTGAAGAATTCACAGCCTAGAATCTGGCATCGGGAGACCACAGGCAGGCGGAACTCCGTTCCCCACATCAACAACCAGGGGCAGGCCCAAGGCCAGGGGCCACCCTTTGCACCAGCCCGGGCAAAGGAAAGGTTTCCAAGCCCCAGAACTTCCCGAAGGGAGGAAAATATTCTTCATAAACAGACAAAGCCTCCCGACATTTCAGACCATTTTACAAACAGTATCGTCTCACCACTTTATCCACACAGTCAAATGCTCAAAACTAAACAAGCTATAAAATCTGCTAACATCTGAGTTTCAGACTCCAAATGTTTGTGGCTTCTCCCTTTTGTCTTTAAAGTGGGAAGAATGTGAGGGCTGAAGGGCAAAAAGAACACAGTCATAGATCAAAATCAAAAAAGTAAAGACTTAACAGCTGATGCCACTGTTATCACTGTGTGATTATTCTTATTTTGAGACACATTCTTGCTCTGTCACCCAGGCTGGAGTGCAATGGTGCAATCTCAGCTCACTGCAACCTCTGACTCCCAGGTTGAAGGACTGTCCTGCCTCCACCTCCCAAGTAGCTGAGATTACAGGCACCTGCCACCACGCCCGGCTAATTTTCGTATTTTTAGTAGAGATGGGGTTTCTCCATGTTGGCCAGGCTGGTCTCGAATGTCTGACCTCAGGTGATTGGCCCGCCTTGGCCTCCCAAAGTGCTAGGATAACAGGCGTGAGCCACCATGCCCAGCCACCAGTGGGTTATTTAATCCATCTGAGATTCCATGAATTTGGCTGCATCCAAAGAAGTGGCCTGGCCTTCGATATGTGAGCACCATTCCCAGAACGAACTGCCCTTTAGGTGTGGACTCCCACTCTACTCACCTCCCATTCGGCCAGTATCCCACCACAGTTGTGCCCACCACCAGAAGGCTAATCCCTGTGAAAGCCAGCGCTATCCTGTAAGTACAGAGCCGAAGGTGTGAGCATCAAAGTGGGCATCACAAAAACCACCCCCAAGACCTGATCACTCGGGACCTGGACCAGAGTTCACCTAGAAATGCGAGCAGGCCTATCAGAACCAGAGATCCTTTCAATTCCAGCTGACAGTGCGCTGTGGGTCTGGCTCTCGGCTGCCAGCATCTCCTGAGGCCTCAGGCAACTGGAAGGCTGGAAAATCCCTAAGCTGGCCGTTCTGCTGCAGGGCTGCTCCCTGCTGCCCTCCCCTTCCCTTTGGCTAGAAACCCCGGTGGAAGCACAGCTTCCCTCTGAAGCAAGAGGAGGTGAAGCCTGAAGGTACCAGCACCTGGTGAGACACACTCAGAACAGCACACGGTACAGAGAAGCTGAGAGACCAATACCGCCTCTGTACTCGAGAGGCAAGCTTCAGGAAAGAATGAGCCATGCCCAGGGAGGAGTGGCCAGAAAGCACACGATGTTCCTGTCTGTGTGTTTGCTATCATCTAGACAAGCAAGCTGTCTTTAAGAAATGCAACTATTTCTATCTGATTTGCAGAGCATCCAAGGGCCTCTGAAAGAGAATGACTGGTGTACCCCTCCAAGGAGTCATGTGGCCTGGCCAGTGACAGTCATCCCCTCCTCCTTTCTAAAACAGGAACACAAGCAGAGCAGGCAGGTGGCCGTGCACCAGGATGGGGGGGCAGCAGCAAGCCCCACTTCCCACAGGCCCTGTCTCACCTGAGCGGCAGCAGGAAGCAGTAGCGAATCAGCACTCCTAACCCCCACAGGACCGTGAGCCGAAGGCTGATGGAATGCAAGTTATAATTGGTTCTGCTCAGCAGGTTCCAGGATTCCCGTTCCTCTGCGGAGAATCTTTCTGTCACCTCATCATCCATAATGGTCTCCATTCTTTCCGGCAAAAGTTGAAAATGCCAGAGAGCTCCAACTCCGGAGTGTTGTCCAGAGCCTTACTACTGCCACTTCGACGAATCTTCTTGATCTCTTCTTCTAGTGAAGTGGGATCCTTTGCAATGATTCCTGCAAAAGAATGTGTCCCTGTCAAGCAGCAGGCTAGGGGAGAGCACGTGAGACGCACTCAGAGCACACATCCCGCACTGACGCAGGGAAGGGCCTGTGTGGCACCAGAAGCACTGGGGAGCACTGTTCAAATGGACCTCTCAGGACAAGGACAACGTCTTACCGTTGGTGTAGGGCTTGTAAAGCTGGTGGTTCTTCTCCTTGGCTCCTCGCTCCATTCTCGAGGTAGCCCACTGGGAGGGTCAGAAAGCAAGATACAGGAGTGAGAATGAGACCTGTTTTCAATCAGTGAACACGTCCATCTCTGTTCTGTGAAATGCTCAGTCCCAGTCACCTGAGACCGAAGCCACGAAGCACACAGTCTAGAAGGAAACTCAAACCACCTCTCCCCAGAGCGGCCCCTTCCTTGATAACTGGGACCAACAGTTAAGTCACCTATAGCAAAATGCAAGAACTCAAGAAGCTGGGGTGAGCTCCTCAGGCCCAGTTCCTCACTGCCTACATCTCTCTGCCTCCACGTTGTAGGGAACTCACTTGCTGACAGCACAGACCTCACAATTCCTCCCGCACTGCCCCACAGCAGCTACGCAAACCGGCAAACGCAGGCCTCCTGTAACTACTGTCTGCAACCAAATTACTCTAAGAAAGCAGCAATTTTGCTTGCGAGCAGACAAAGAACTTAAGTTATACATATGTTTGGAGGGTCCAGTGACAGGAGTAACATTTTAATGGGAGAATCCCACGACTTTACATTGAAAGGCCTATGAGTGGCCAAACACAGTGAGCAGGGAGTGCATAAATAAGAGGGTGGGTAGTCAGGGTCTGTGAAAGCTGGAAGTGCATGGATGTGAGGGTGGGTAGTCAGGGGCTGTGGGAGCAGGGAGTGCATGGATGTGAGTGTAGGTAGTCACGGGCTGTGGGAGCAGGGAGTGCATGGATGTGAGGGTGGGTAGTCAGGGGCTGTGGGAGCACGGAGTGCATGGAGTGAAAATGGGTAGTCACGGGCTGGCAGAGCAGGGAGTACCTGGCTATGAGGGTTGGTAGTCAGGGTCTGTGGGAGCACTGAGTGAATGGATGGAAGTCTGGGTATTCAGGGGCTTTGGAAGCAAGAAATGCATGGGTGTCAGGGTGAGTAATCAGTTACAATCAAAGAAAAAAGTGCATGGATGAAAGCGTGGGTAGTCAGGGGCTATGGGAGCAGAAAGTGCAGTAATGGGAGGATGGGTAGTCAGGGGCTGTGGGGCACAGAAAGCTCATGAATGGAGGGTTCTCATGCTGCTCTGAGGGTGGTAGTCAGGGGCTGTGAGAAACAGGGAATGCATGGATGTGAATGTGGGTAGTCAGGGGCTGCGGGATCAGGAAGTGAATGGATATGACGGTGAGTAGTCAGGAGCTGTGGGAGCATGGAGTGCATGGATGTGAGGGTGGGTAGTCAGGGGCTGTGGGAGCAGGAAGTGCATGGATGTGAGGGTTGGGTAGCCAGGGGCTGTGGGAGCAGGGAGGGCATGGATGTGAGGATGGGTAGTCACGGGCTGTCGGAGCAGGGAGTGCATGGATGTGAGGGTGGGTAGTCAGGGGCTGTGCAAGCAGGGAGTTCATGGATATGAGGGTGGTTAGTCAGGGGCTGTGGGAGCAGGGAGTGCATGGATGTGAGAATGGGTAGTCAGGAGCTGTGAAAGCGGGGAGCGCATGGATGTGAGGGTGGGTAGTAAGCGGCTGTGGAAGCAGGGAGAGCACGGATGGGAGAGGAAGTAGTCAAGGGATGTGGGAGCAGGGAGTGCATCGATGTGACGGTGGGTAGTTAGGGGCTGTGGGAGCACATAGAGCATGGATGTGAGGGTGTGTAGTCAGGGGCTGTGGGAGCATGGAGTGCATAGATAGAACAAAAATTAGTCAGGGATTCTGGGAGCAGAAAGTACATGGATGTCAGGGTGGGTAGTCAGGGGCTGTTGGAGCAGGGAGTGCATAGATGTGAGAATGGGAATTCTGGGGCTGTGGGAGCAGGGAGTGCATGGATGGGAGGGTGGGTAGTCAGGGGATGTGGGACCAGGAAGTGTATGGATGTGAGGGAGAGTACTAGGGCTGTTGGAGCAAAGAGTGCATGGATGAGAGATACCGTAGTCAGGGGCTGTGGGAACAGGGAGTGTATAGATGGGCAGCTCAAATGATGCTCTGAGGGTGGGTAGTCAGGGGCTGTTCGAACAGGGAATGCTTGGATGTTATGGTGGCTAGTCAGGGGCTGTCAGAGAAGGGAGTGCATAGATGGGAGGGTGGGGAGTAATGGGCTGTAAGAGCCGGGAGTGCATGCATGAAAAGCTCTCATGCTGCACTGAGAATGGGTAGTCACAAGATTTAAGAACAGAAAGTGCATGGATGCCAGCGTGGGAATTCAGGGTCTGTGGGAGCAGGGAGTGCATGGATGGGAGGGTGGGTAGTCAGGGGCTGTGGGAGAAGTGAGTGCATGGACGTGAAAGAGGGTTGTCAGAAGCTGTAGAAGCAGGGAGTGCATGGACGTGAGGGTGGGTAATCAGGGGCTTTGGGAGCAGGGAGTGCATAGATGGACAGCTCTCATGCTTCTCTGCGAAAAAGTAGTCAGAAGCTGTGGAAGCAGAAAGTCCATAGATGTAAGGGTGGGTAGTCAGGGGCTGCAGGAGCAGGGAGTGCATAAAAGAGCAGCTCTCATGCTTCTCGAAGGGTGTGTATTCAGAAGCTGTAGAAGCAGGGAGTGCATGGATGGGAGGGTTGGTAGTCAGGGGATGTGGGAGCACAAAGTGCATGGATGCGAGGGTGGGTAGTCGTGGGCTGTAAGAGCAGAGATTGCATGGATGCGCAGCCCTGATGGTGCTCTGAAGTGGGTAGTCAGGGGCTGTGGGATACGGGAGTGCATGGATGTGAGGGTGAGTCGTCAGGGGCTGTGGGAACACAAAGTGCATGGATGGGAAGGTGGGTAGTCAGGGGCTGTAGGAGCAGGGAGTGCATGAATGTGAGGGTGGATAGTCAGGGGCTGTGGGAGGAGTGAGTGCATGGATGAGAGGGTGGGAAGTCAGGAAGTGTAGAGTGCATGGATGAGAGGGTGGGAAATCAGGAAGGTAGTCAGGGGCTGTGGGAGCACAAAGTGCATGGATGTGAGTGTGGGTAGTCAAGGGCTGTGGGAGCAGGGAGTGCATGGATGTGAGGGTGGGTAGTCAGGGGCTGTGGGAGCAGGGAGTGCATGGATGTGAGGGTGGGTAGTCAGGGGCTGTGGGAGCATTGAGTGAATGGATGGAAGTCTGGGTATTCAGGGGCTTTGGAAGCAAGAAATGCATGGATGTCAGGGTGAGTAATTAGTTACAATCAAAGAAAAAAGTGCATGGATGAAAGCGTGGGTAGTCAGGGGCTATGGGAGCAGAAAGTGCAGTAATGAGAGGATGGGTAGTCAGGGGCTGTGGGGCACAGAAAGCTCACGCAGAGAGTGCATGGATGGGCGGTTTTCATGCTGCTCTCAGGGTGGGTAGTCAGGGGCTGTGGCAGCAGAGAGTGCATGGATGAAAGGGTGGGTAGCCTGCGTTTGTGAGAGCATGGAGAACACGGATGGGAGAATGGGTAGTCAGGGGCTGCAGAAGCAGGAGTACATGGATGTAAGGGTGCGTAGTTAGAAGCTGTGGGACCAGGAAGTACACGAATGGGAGGGTAGGTACTCAGGGGCAGTGAAAGCAAAGAGTGCATGGTTGTGAGGGTGGTTAGTCAGGGGCTGTGGGAGCAGAAAGTGCAGAAATGGTAGGGTGTGTAGGTAAGGGCTGTGAAAGCAGACAGTGCATGGTCGGGACACTGGATAGTCACGAGCTGTGAAAGCAGGAAGAGCATGGATGTGAGGTTGGGTAGTCAGGAGTTGGGAGCACGGAGTGCTTGCATTGAAGGGTCGGTGCCCAGGGGCTGTGGGAGATGGGAGTGTATGGATGTGAGGGTGGGTAGTCAGGGCCCGTGGAAGCAGAAAGTGTTTGGATGAGAGGATGGGTAGTCAGGGGCTGTGGGGCACAGAAAGCTCATGAAAGGAGGGCCCTCACGCTACTCTCAGAATGGTAGTCAGGGGCTGTGAGGCACAGGAAATGCATGGATGGGAAGGTGGGTAGTCAGGTGATGTGGGACCAGGAAGCACATAGATGTGAGGGTGGGTAGTCAGGGGCTTTGAGGCACATGGGACGGTGAGTAGTCAGGGGATGTGGGACCAGGGAGTGCATGGATGTGAGAATTGGTAGTCAAGGGCTGTGGGAGCAGGGAGTGCATAAATGTGAGGGGGAGTAGTCAAGGGCTTTGGGAGCAGGGAGTGCATGGATGTGAGGGTGGGTAGTCAGTGGCTGTGGGAGCAGGGAGTGCATAGGTAAGAACATGGGTAGTCAGGGGCTGTGAAAGGAGGGAGTCCATGGATGTGAGGGTGGGTAGTCATGTGCTGTGGAGCAGGGAATTCATGGATGGGCAGCTCTCATGCTGCTCTGAGGGTGGGTAGTCAGGGGCTGTGGGAGCAGGGAGTGCATGGATGGTAAAGTGGGTAGTCAGGGGCTGTGGGGGAACGGAGTGCATAGATGGGAGGGTGGGTAGTCAGGGGCTGTGGAAACAGAGAGTGTATTTATGCAAGGGTGGGAAGTAAGAGGCTGTGGGAGCAGAAAGTGCATAAATGTGAGGGTGTGTAGTCAGGGGCCGAGGGAGCAGAGTACATGGATGAGAGGGTGGGGACTCAGGGGCTGTGGGAGCAGGGAGTCCATAAATGGACAGCTCCCATGCTGCTCTAAGGGTCTGTAGTCAGCAGCTGAAAGAGCAGAAAGTGCATGGATGCAAGGGTGCCTGTTCAGGGGCTGTGGGAGCAGAAAGTGCATGGATGTGAGAGTGGGTAGTCAGAAGCTGTGGGAGCAGTGGGTGCAGAGATGTGCGGCTGGGTAGTCAGGGGCTGTGGGAAAAGAGAGTACATGGATGTGAGAATGGGTAGTCAGAGGCTATGAGAGCAGGGAGTGCATAAATGAGCCGCCCTCATGGTGCACTGAGGGAGGGTAGTCAGGGGCTGTGATATCAGGGAATGCATGGATGGGCAGCTTTCACCCTGCTCAGAGGGTGGGCAGTCAGGGGTGTGAGAGGAGGAAGTACATGGATGTGAGGGTGGGTAGTCAGGGGATGTGGGAGAAGGGAGTGTATAGATGAGAGGGTGAGTAGTCAGGGGCTGTGGGAGCAAGGACTGTATGAATGCGTGGGTGGGTAGTCAGGGGCTGTGAGAGCAGGAAGTGCATGGATGTGAGGGTGGGTTGTCAGGGGCTGTGGGGGCAGGAAGTGCATGGATGTGAGGTTGGGTAATCAAGGACTGTTGGTGTACAGTACATGGATGAGACGGTGGGGACTCGGGCTGTGGGAGCAGAGAGTGCAGAAAAGGTAGCGTGGGTAGTTAGGGGCTGTGGGAGCAGGCAGTGCATGGATGGAAGGGTGGGTAGTCAGGGGCTGTGGAAGCAGAACGGCCATGTTTTTGAGCGGGGTAGTCAGGGGCTGTGGGAACAGAGAGTGCATGGATAGGAGAATGGGTAGTCAGTGGCTGTGAACGCAGTGAGTGCATGGATATGCGGGGGGAGATTCAGTGGTTGTGGGAGTATGAAGTGCATTGATGGGAGGGTGGGTAGGCATGGGCTTTGGAAGCAGGGAGTGCATGGATGGACACCTCTCATGCTGCTCTGAGGGTGGGTACTATGGGGCTGTAAGAGCAGGGAGTGCATTCATGCGAGGGTGGGGAGTCAGAAGCTGTGGGAGCAGGGAGTGCATGTACATGAGGGTGAATAGTCAGGGGCTGTGGGAGAAGAGAGTACATGGATGTGAGGGTGGGTAGTCAGGAGCTGTAGACGCAGGGAGTGCACAGATGGAAAGCTTCCTTGATGCTCTCAGGGTGGGTAGTCAGGGGCTGTGGGAGCAGGGAGTGCAGAAATAATAGGCTGGCTATTTAGGGTCTGTGGGAGCAGGCAGTGCATGGACGGAAGGGTGCTGAGTCAGGAGCTGTGAAACCAGGAAGAGCATGGATGTGAGGTTGTGTAGTCAGAAGCTGTGGGAGCACTAAGAGAATGGATTGGAGGGGAGGTACTCAGGGTCTGTGGGAGGAGGGAGTGCATAAGTGTGAGGGTGGGTAGTGAGGTGGTATGGGAGCAGACAATACATGGAAGAAAGGGTAGGTAGTCAGAGGCTGTGGGAGCAGAAAGTGCATAAATGGGTGGATGGATAGTCAGGGGCTGTGCGGCACAGAAAGCTCATGGATGGAGGGCTCTCATGCTGCTCTGAAGGTGGTAGTCAGGGGCTGTGAGGCACAGGAAATGCTTGGATGGGAAGGTGAGTAGTCAGGGGATGTGGGAGCAAAGAGTGCATGGATGTCAGGGTGGGTAGTCAGAAACTATGGGAGCAGGGACTGCATGGATGTGAGGGTGGGTAGTCATGGGCTGTGAGAGCAGGGAGTGCATGGATGGGCAGCTCTCATGCCGCTTGGAGGTTGGGTAGTCAGAAGATGTGGGAGCATGGAGTGCAGAGATATGAGGGTGGGTAGTCTGGGGCTGTGAGAGAAGAGAGTGCATAGATAAGAGGGTGGGTAGTCAGAGGCTGTGGGAGCAGAGAGTGTATGGAATTGAGGGTGGGTAGTCAGGGGCTGTGAGAGCAGAAAGTGCATGGATGTGAGGGTGGATAGTCAGCCTCTGTGGGAGCAAGGAGTGCATGAATGGGAGGTTGGGTAGTCAGGGGGTGTGGGAGCAGGAAGTATATGTATGTGAGGGTGGGTAGTCAAGGGCTGTGGGAGCAGAGAGTGTATGGTGTGAGGGTGGGAAGTCAGGGGCTTTGGGAGCAGAAAGTACATGGATGTGAGGGTGGGTAATCAGAAGGTGTGGGAGCAGGGAGTGCATGGATGGGAGGGTGGGTAGTCAGGGGCTGTGGGAGCATGGAGTACATGGATGAACAGCTCTCATGCCGGACTGAGGGTGGGTAGTCAACAGCTGTAAGAACAGGGAGTGCATGGATGTGAGGGTGGGTAGTAAGAAGCTGTGGCAGCAGGGAGTGCATGGATGGGAGGGTGGATAGTCAGGGGATGTAGGAGCAGAGAGTGCATGGATGGGAGGATGGGTCATCAGGGGCTGTGGGAGCAGGGAGGGTACAGATTGAAGGGTAAGTAGTTCGAAGCTGTGGGACAGGGAGTGCAAGGAGGTGAGGGTGTGTAGTCAGGGGTTGTGGTAGCAAAGACCTCATGTATGGGAGCGGGGGTAGTCAGGGGCTGTGGGGGCAGATACTGCATGGATGAAAGGGTGGGTAGACAGGGGCTGTGGAAGCAGGGAGTGCATGGATGGACAGCTCTCATGCTGCTCTGTGGGTGGGTATTCAGGGGCTGTGGGAGCAGGAAGTGCATGAACGGGAGGATGGGTAGTCAGCGGCAATGGGGCACAGGGAATGCATGAATGGGAAGGTGCGTAGTCAGGGGCTGTGGGAGTAGGCAGTGCATGGATGGGCAGCTCTCACACTGCTCTGAGGTTGGGTAGTAAGGGGCTGAGAGAGCAAGAAGTGCACGGATGGAAGAAAGGGAGTGCATGGTGTGAGGGTGGGTAGTCAGGAACTATGGGAGCAGGGAGTGCATGGATGTGAGGGTGGGTAGTCATGGGCTGTGCGAGCAGGGAATGGATGGATGGGTAGCTCTCATGCTGCTCTGAGGGTGGGTAGTCAGAAGATGTGGGAGCACGGAGTGCATAGATATGAGGCTGGGTAGTCAGGGGATGTGAGAGAAGAGAGTCCATAGATGGGAGGGTAGGTAGTCAGAGGCAGTGGGAGCAGAGAGTATATGGATGTGACGGTGGGTAGTCAGGGGATGTGACTACTATTAATAAATACTGTAAGAGTAGAAAAATGCTAAATAAAAAGTATGAGTTCTAATAAAGTAATAATCTAACTAAAATGTGAAGAGAAAGAAGAAAGTGAAATAAGTTCATTGATTTCTAGATGCTAACAGGTAGATGTGAAATAACATCTTTTGAAGCTGACAAACCAAATAGTAAAAAAACAAATAAGGAAAAAGAGAAATAAATTTTTAGAATGATATTAGTACAGGAGAACCTCGTAGAACAAAAACACAAACCTTCAAAACTCCACTCTTCCCTAGCAATTTAAAACATTAAAAAAGAAAAATGAAACACATAAAAAGTTTAAACACATAACACTAAAAAGACATAAAAAGGAAACACAGTAAAAAAAAAAAAAAGGAAATAGAGCAAAATACACCAATAAATAAATGACTAAAAAGATGGCAAAGTTGAGATGAAACATGTTGGCTATATTAATAAATACAATGAATTTGTGTTTCCCCACTAAAAGAAAAAGAATTTCCAGGCCAGGTGCAGTGGCTCATACCTGTAATCCCAGCGCTCTGGGAGGCTGAGGCAGAAGGCTTGCTTGAGTTTACCAGTTGGAAACCAGCCTGGGCAACACAGGGAGACTTTGTCTCTGCTAAAAATAAAAAAACATTAGCTGGGTGCGGCGGTGTGCACGTGTAGTCCCAGCTACTTTGGAAGCTGAGGCAGGAGGATCCCTTGAGCTGGGGAGGTCAAGGCTGCAGTGAGCCAAGACTGGGCCACTGCACTCCAGCCTGGGTGACAGAAATAGACCTTGTGTCAAAAAACAAAAAAAAAAATTGTACTGGCTCACAACACAAAAATCAATTTGGTGCCATATAAAAGAAGCATACCTGAAACAATGTGATTCAGAAAGGCTGAAAATAGAGATGAGTAAACGTATTTCCAGAGAACAGAAACAAGAGATTCTGATATAACACAAGGTAGGATTTAGTTTCGAAAAACTTGCAGAACAGCAACACGATAACAGACAAATAAAAATTGTCTACTTTAAAATGTTAAAGGCTACAATTTACAATGAAGATATGCCAGGCATGAGTACCTACCCAAATAACACAGCAACTAACCTCTTTTTTGTTTTTTTCAGTAAAACAAATCGTTTATTACTGCATATGTGTTATATTAAATTTACACGCTGATATAGAAAAGCACATACTGTTTATATTATACAGTAATTTAACATCAACAGGAATAGCAACACAAGTACTACTCATGCACAAAACATGCATAGATCGGTATACAAAAAGCAATTTCACACACTACAGCTTACCAAAAACTTTTTTTTTTAAAACACAGCCCTTCCACGTAGGATCAGTGGTCCAATCTGGACTGGAGTGCACTAATATGTTCAGGTCAATGCTTAGGTGGCATAGCGCTCAGTGAGCAATTCTGGGATTGGAGTCATGCCCAAGGGTTCTTTCATTAAAAGTGAATGTCTCTGTGCCTGAGGACCAAAATTTTATCCCCAAAGCAAATCCTCCAAGGAATAAAAGGTCGGATCGTCTACAAATTAGGGAGGGGAAAGAAAGCACCAAAATGTTAGATAAACAGCCCTAGAAGGGGTTATTGGGAACAGGGCCTAGGCACCAAGTGTGTCACAAGTTTTTGTGGATCCTTTTAAGTCCCTATCCAGGTTGCCATCTCTGGATTTAAGGTCTGGCCTCCAAGTCATGAGTCCAGTAAAAACACTTCTGAGAAGAAAACCGAATGAGGATACAGCTGAGAAATGGAGACTACAAAATACTATAGAATACAATGACTGCCCCTTGTACCTACTTCACACTATTGCATGTGATGCCCCTCAACAGGAAACCCCGCGTGGAGACACTGCCCCGAAACTCAAGGAGCAAATACAAATCCAAAAATCCCATCCACCTGACCTTGGGATCAAAAGGTCTCATCCCAACAAAACCTGAACATGAAAACCCATACCTTGCCGGATGTTCAGAAAGTTTAAAATACAAAACAGCTGGTACCACAAAACTCACTATCACCACCATTAAAACGTCAACATTTACTTCTAACAAAACATTCTTTACCTTCCCTTAAAGACACTAGCGTCCATATGTGATGAAAATGAGACAATAATTTATCTTGGCTTTAATCTTAAAAAAAAAAAAGCATCCCATGAAAGTATTATACAAAAATCCGTCCGCCTTAGCCTCCCAGAGTGTTGGGCTAAGAGGCCAGAGCCACCGCGCCTGGCCACAAACTGTCTTTTAAGAACAGGAAGTCGGGCCGGGCGCGGTGGCTCACGCCTCTAATCCCAGCACTTTGGGAGGCGGAGGCCGGTGGATCACGAGGTCAAGAGATCGAGGTTTCACCTGGTCAACATGGTGAAACACCGTCTCTACTAAAAATACAAAAAATTAGCTGGGCATGGTGGTGCGCGCCTGCCCAGCTACTCGGGAGGCTGAGGCAGGAGAATTGCTTGAACCCAAAAGGCGGAGGTTGCGGCGAGCCGAGTTCCTGCCATTGCACTCCAGCCTGGGTAACAACAGCGAAAACTCCGTCTCAAAAAAAAAAAAAAGGAAAAAGAAAGGTAATATATATTTTAAGGAGGTCCAATTTTAGGGGAGATAATAAGCTTGGGTTAGGCGTCTGAAGTCAAAAGAAATGCGGTAAAAGAAACACACGTGCAAACTCCAGCAGGCACCAGCTAGACTTGAGTAGAGAGAGGAGGTCCACGCGGAGGTACAAGTTGGAAAGTTGCAGCTGCGAGGGAGGGCGAAGGCGGACTACACTCACGCCGTAAGCCCTCTGCTTGACAAGCAAAGTAGGCGAGACTCACGGATGCTGCTGGTGTGACGGCGGTCGTGGTAACGGTGGTGGTGGTACCGGCAGCTAACAGATCTTGAGCGTGCCAGGCCGAGCCGAGTCCTCTACGGGCAGAATGTCGCCGCTCACCGACAGCAGCCCCAAGAGGACCAGGTGATTTAGTGATCTAGCCTCCTCCCGCGGTGCCGGGCTGACTTCACCTTCTCCGGAACACACGTGCGAACCTCTGGCCCGGGAGGGGGCCGGTCTCCCGCCCTGAGGCGGGGAAGGGCTCCCCTTACCGGAGAGGGACGCGGCAGCCGAGGGGCGACCAGGGCTCGGTCTCTCCCGCCCCGCCCCGCCCCTCCCCAGGCAGCCGCCCCTCGCCCGCCAGAGGGCGACTCCGCGCGTCCCGGGCGCGCCCACCCGGCGGACTGGGGCACTCGCCTCTCCCTAGGTCCTCGCCCTGGCGGCTCGCGCGCCCGGCGGCAGCGTGCGGGACGGTGGGGGCGGGGTCACGTTGGGCGGCGTAGAAAACGGCGGGCGCGCGCAAGTCCTGACGCAGCCCGGGCCCGCGGCGGCGGCAACGGCTGGAGGAAGCGGTTGCAGAGGGGTTTGGAGTCGCCGAGCCTTGCGGTCGGTGAGTAGGAGGGAGCTGGCCTTTTCCCTCAAAGTCCCCGGCCGCCGGGGGGGCGTTGATCGGGGCGCGAGTGCCGGGCTCGGGCGGCCGTGCGCGGCCTGCGGTCCGGGACGCCCCGGCGACGTTGCGCCCCGGGGATCCCCGGCGGGTGGAGCATGGTTTCATCCATGCACTCTCTGCTGCCACATCCGCTGACTACCCACCCTGAGAGCAGCATGAAAGCTGCCCATCCATGCACTCCCTGCCTCTGCAGCCCCTGACTACCCACCCTCCCATCCATGCACTCCCTGTTCTCACAGCCTCTGACTACCCACCCTCAGAGCAACTACATAAGGACTGCCCATCCATGCAGTCCCTGCTCCCTCAGCCCTGACTACCCACATTTCCATCCATACACTCCCTGCTCCCACAGCCCCTGGCTACCCACCCTCACATTCATGCACTCCCTGCTCCCACAGCCCCTGACTAACCACCCTCACTCACATCCATGTGCTTTCTGCCCCCACAGCCCCTAACCACCCGCCCTCACATCCATGTACTTTCTCCTCCCACAGCCCCTGACTACCCATTCTCCCATCCATTCATTTCCTGCTCCCACAGCCCCTTACTACCCACCCTTAGAGTAGTATGAGAGCTGCCCATCCATGATGCCTGCTCCCACAGCCCCTGACTACCCACCTTGCCATTCATGCATTCCCTCGGCCTCTCAGCCCCTGACTACCACCCTCAGAGGAGCATGACAGCCCTTCATCCATGGGCTTCCTGTGCCCCACTGCCCCTGACTACCCACTCTCATGTCCATGTACTCCCTGCTCCCACAGCCCCTGACTACCCACCCTCCCATTTATGCACTGCCGGCTCCCACAGCCCCTGACAACCACCCTCCCTTTCCTGCACTTGGTCCTCCCACAGCCCCTAACTACCCCCGCTCACATCTGTGCACTCCCTGCTCCCACAGCCCCTGACTACCCACCCTCCCATCCATGCACTCCCTGCTCCCACAGCCCATGACTACCCACCCTCACAGCAGCATGAGAGCTGCCCATCCATGCACTCCTTGTTCCCACAGCCCCTGACTATCCTGTTTCCCATCGACACACTCCCTGCTCCCAAAGCCCGAGTACCCACCCTCACATCTACGCACTCCCTGCTCCCACAGCACCTGACTACCCACCCTCATATCCATACACTCTCTGCTCCCACAGCCCCTGACTACCCACCCTCCCATCTATGCACTCCTTCTTCCAAAGCCCCTGACTGTCCACCCTCACATCCATGCCCTCCCGCCTCCCACAGCTTCTGACTACCCACGCTCAGAGCAGTATGACAGCTGCTCATCCATGCACTTTGTGCTCCCACAGCTTCTGACAACCCACCCTCACATCCATGCACTCCCTGCTCCCACAGCCCCTGACTACCCACCCTCACATCCATGCTCTCCCTGCTTCTGCAGCCCCTGACTACCCATTCTCCCATCCATGCTCTACCTGCTCTCACAACTGCTTACTACCCACCCTCCCATTTATGCACTCCCTGCCTCTACAGCCCCTGACTACCCACCCACCCATTTATGCACTCTCTCCTCCTATAGCCCCTGACTATCCACCCTCATATCTGTACACTCCCTGCTCCTACAGCCCCTGACTACCCACCCTCCCATCCAAGCACTCCCTGCTCCCATAGCACCTCACTACCCACCCTCACATCCATGCACTCCCTCCTCCCACAGCCCCTGACCACCCACCCTCATATGCATACACTTCCGAATCCCACAGGTTCTGACTACCCACCATGCCATCCATGCACTCCATGCTTCCACAGCCCCTGACTACCCATTCTCCCATCCATTCATTTCCTGTTCCCACAGCCCCTTACTACCCACCCTCAGAGTAGTTTGAGAGCTGCCCATCCATGCACTGCCTGCTCCCACAGCCCCTGACTACCCACCTTGCCATTCATGCATTCCCTGGGACTCTCAGCCCCTGACTACCACCCTCAGAGGAGCATGACAGCCCTTCATCCATGCGCTTCCTGTGCCCCACCGCCCCTGACTACCCACTCTCACGTTTATGTACTCCCTGCTCCCACAGCCCCTGACTTCCCACCCTCACAGCCATACACTCCCTGCTCCCACAGCCCTGACTACCTACCCTCACATCCATGCACTCCCTGCTCCCACAGCCCTGACTTCCCACCCTCACATCCATACACTCCCTGCTCCCACAGCCCTGACTACCCACCCTCCCATTTATGCACTCCCTGCTCCCACAGCCCTGACTACCCACCCTCCCATTTATGCACTCCCTGCTCCCACAGCCCTGACTACCCACCCTCCCATTTATGCACTCCCTGCTACCACAGCCCCTGACTACCCACCCTCCCATTTATGCACTCCCTGCTCCCACAGCCCTGACTACCCACCCTCCCATTTATGCACTCCCTGCTCCCACAGCCCTGACTACCCACCCTCCCATTTATGCACTCCCTGCTACCACAGCCCCTGACTACCCACCCTCCCATTTATGCACTCTCTGCTCCCACAGCCCTGACTACCCACCCTCCCATTTATGCACTCCCTGCTCCCACAGCCCTGACTACCCACCCTCCCATTTATGCACTCCCTGCTACCACAGCCCCTGACTACCCACCCTCCCATTTATGCACTCCCTGCTCCCACAGCCCTGACTACCCACCCTCCCATTTATGCACTCCCTGCTCGCACAGCCCTGACTACCCACCCTCACATCCATGCACTGCCTGCTCCCACAGCCCTGACTACCCACCCTCCCATTTATGCACTCCCTGCTACCACAGCCCCTGACTACCCACCCTCCCATTTATGCACTCCCTGCTCCCACAGCCCTGACTACCCACCCTCCCATTTATGCACTCCCTGCTCCCACAGCCCTGACTACCCACCCTCCCATTTATGCACTCCCTGCTACCACAGCCCCTGACTACCCACCCTCCCATTTATGCACTCCCTGCTCCCACAGCCCTGACTACCCACCCTCCCATTTATGCACTCCCTGCTCCCACAGCCCTGACTACCCACCCTCACATCCATGCACTGCCTGCTCCCACAGCCCTGACTACCCACCCTCCCATTTATGCACTCCCTGCTACCACAGCCCCTGACTACCCACCCTCCCATTTATGCACTCCCTGCTCCCACAGCCCTGACTACCCACCCTCCCATTTATGCACTCCCTGCTACCACAGCCCCTGACTACCCACCCTCCCATTTATGCACTCCCTGCTCCCACAGCCCTGACTACCCACCCTCCCATTTATGCACTCCCTGCTCCCACAGCCCTGACTACCCACCCTCCCATTTATGCACTCCCTGCTACCACAGCCCCTGACTACCCACCCTCCCATTTATGCACTCCCTGCTCCCACAGCCCTGACTACCCACCCTCCCATTTATGCACTCCCTGCTCCCACAGCCCTGACTACCCACCCTCACATCCATGCACTGCCTGCTCCCACAGCCCTGACTACCCACCCTCCCATTTATGCACTCCCTGCTACCACAGCCCCTGACTACCCACCCTCCCATTTATGCACTCCCTGCTCCCACAGCCCTGACTACCCACCCTCCCATTTATGCACTCCCTGCTCCCACAGCCCTGACTACCCACCCTCCCATTTATGCACTACCTGCTACCACAGCCCCTGACTACCCACCCTCACATCCATGCACTCCCTGCTACCACAGCCCCTGACTACCCACCCTCACATCCATGCACTACCTGCTACCACAGCCCTGACTACCCACCCTCACATCCATACACTCCCTGCTCCCACAGCCCTGACTACCCACCCTCCCATTTATGCACTACCTGCTACCACAGCCCCTGACTACCCACCCTCACATCCATACACTCCCTGCTCCCACAGCCCTGACTACCCACCCTCACATCCATACACTCCCTGCTCCCACAGCCCTGACTACCCACCCTCCCATTTATGCACTACCTGCTACCACAGCCCTGACTACCCACCCTCCCATTTATGCACTACCTGCTACCACAGCCCTGACTACCCACCCTCCCATTTATGCACTACCTGCTCCCACAGCCCTGACTTCCCACCCTCACATCCATACACTCCCTGCTCCCACAGCCCTGACTACCCACCCTCCCATTTATGCACTACCTGCTACCACAGCCCCTGACTTCCCACCCTCACATCCATACACTCCCTGCTCCCACAGCCCTGACTACCCACCCTCCCATTTATGCACTCCCTGCTACCACAGCCCCTGACTACCCACCCTCACATCCATACACTCCCTGCTCCCACAGCCCTGACTACCCACCCTCCCATTTATGCACTCCCTGCTACCACAGCCCCTGACTACCCACCCTCCCATTTATGCACTCCCTGCTACCACAGCCCCTGACTACCCACCCTCCCTTCCCTGCACTTGGTTCTCCCACAGCCCCTGACTACCCCCACTCACATCTATGCACTCCCTGCTCCCAGAGCCCCTGACTTCCTACCCTCCCATCCACGCACTGACTGCTTTCACAGCCCCTGACTACCCACCCTCTCATCCGTGCACTGCCTGCTCCCACAGCCCCTGACTACCCACTCTCACATCCATGCACTCCCTGCTCCCACAACTCCTGAATAGGCACCCTCCCGTCCATGTACTCCCTGATCTTACAGTCCCTGACTACCCAGCCTCAGAGCAGCATGGGAGCTGTCCATCCATGGACTCCCTGCTCCCACAGCCCCTGACTACCCACCCTCCCCTCCATGCACTCCCTGCTCCCATAGCACCTCACTACCCACCCTCACACCCATGCACTCCCTGCTCCCACAGCCCCTGAGTACATATTATGCAATCCATGCACTCCGTGCTCCCACAGCCCCTGACTACACAACCTCACATCCATGGTCTTTCTGCTTTCACAGCTCCTGACTCCGCACCCTTCAGTCCATGCACTGCCTGCTCCCACAGACCCTAAGTAGCCAGCCTACCATTTCTGCACTCCCTGCTCCCATAGCCGCTGGCTACCCAGTCTCCCATCCATGCACTTCCTGCTACCACAGCCGCTGACTACCCACCCTCACATACATGCACTCCCTGCTCCCATAGCCCCTGACTACCTACCCTCCCATCCATGCACTCCCTTCTCCCACAGCCCCTGACTACCTAACCTTCCATGCATGCACTCGCTGCTGCCACAGCCTCTGACTACCCACCCTAATATACATGCACTTCCTGCTCCCACAGCCCCTGACTACCCACCCTCACATCCATGTACTTTCTGCTCCCACAGCTTGTGAATACCCACCCTTGCCTCCATGCATTCCCTGCTCTTACAGCTTGATTACCCACCCTCAGAGCAGCATGAGAGCTCTCCATCCATGCACGCTCGGCTTCCACAGCTGCTGCCTACCCATTCTTCCATCCATGCACTTCGTATTCCCACAGCCCCTCAGTACCCCCCGTCACATGCATGTACTCATTGCTTTCACAGCCCCTGACTACCCACCCTCCCATTTATGCACTCTCTGCTCCCACAGCCCCTGACTACTTCCCCTCACATACATGCGCTCCCTGCTCCCACAGCCCCTGACTACCCCCTCTCACATCCCTGCGCTCCCTGCTCCCATAGCCCCTGACTACCCACCATCCCATACATGCACTCCCTGCTCCCGCTGCCCTTGACTACCCACCCTCACATACATACATTTCCTGCTCCCACAGCCCCTTTCTACCTGACCTTCGATCCATGCACTCTCTGCTCACACAGCCCCTGACTACCCACCCTCCCATCCATGCAGTCCCTGCTCCCACAGCTTCTGACTACTGACCCTCACATCCATGCACTCCCTGCTCCCAGAGCCCCTGAATATCCACCCTCGCATCCATGCCCTGCCTGCTTTTATAGCCCCTGACTACCCACCCTCAGAGCAGCATGAGAGCTGTCCATCCATGCACTCCGTGCTTCCACACCCCCTGCCTACCCACACTGCCATCCATGCACTCCGTGCTCCTACAGACAGTGACTACCCACCGTCCCTGTTATGCACTGCCTGCTCCCACAGCCTCTGACTACCCATTCTAACATCCATGCACTTCCTGGTCCCACAGGCCCTGACTACCCACCCTCCCATCTATGCACTTTCATCTCCCACAGCCCCTGACTACCCACCCTCCCATCCATGCACTCTCTGCTCTTATAGCACCTCACTACCCATGCTCACACCCATGCACACCCTGCTCCCACAGCCCCTGAGTATCTAACCTGCAATCCATGCACTGTGAGCTCCCACAGCCCCTGACCACCCAATCTCACATCCATGCTCTTCCTGCTTTCAAGGCTCTTGACTACTCAACCCCTTGTCCATGGACTGCCTTTGCCCACAGTCCCTAACTACCCGCCCTACTATTTCTGCACGCCCTGCTCCCACAGCCCCTGACTACCCACCTTGACATCCATGCACTCCTTGCTCCCAAAGCCCGTGACTACCCACGTTCTCATCCATGCATTCCCTGTGCCTCACAGCCCCTGACTACCACCCTCAGAGCAGCATGAGAGCCCTCCATTTATGCGATCCCGTTCCCCCACATCCCCTGCCCACCCACCCTCCCATCCATGCAGTCCGTGCTCCCATACCACCTGACTACCCACCCTCACATCCATGCACTCCCTGCTTTTACACCCGATGACTCCCCAAATTGCCGTCCATGCATTCCGTGCTCCCACAGCCCCTGACTACCCATCCTTGCGACCATGCACTCCCTGCTCCCACAGCCCCTGACTACCCACCCTCCCATCCATGCACTCCCTGCTCCCATAGCACCTCACTACCCACCCTCCCAACCATGCACTCCCTGCTCCCATAGCACCTGACTACCCACCCTCACATCCATGCACTCCCTGCTTTCACAGCCCCTGACTACCCACCCTCCCATCCATGCACTCCCTGCTCCCATAGCACCTCACTACCCACCCTCCCAACCATGCACTCCCTGCTCCCATAGCACCTGACTACCCACCCTCACATCCATGCACTCCCTGCTCCCACAGCCCCTGACTACCCACCCTCCCATCCATGCACTCCCTGCTCCCATAGTACCTCACTACCCACCCTCCCAACCATGCACTCCCTGCTCCCATAGCACCTGACTACCCACCCTCACATCCATGCACTCCCTGCTTTCACAGCCCCTGAGTACCTACCCTCAAATCCATGCACTCCATGCTTTTACAGTTCCTGACTACCCAACCTCACATTCATGCTCTTCCTGTTTTCACAGCTCCTGACTACCCACCCTCCCGTCTATACACTGCCTACTGCCACAGCCCCTAACTACCCACCCTACCATTTTTGCAATTCCTGCTTTCACAGCCCCTGACTACCCACCCTCACATCCATGCTCTTCCTGCTTTCACAGCTCCTGAATACCCACCCTCCCATCCATGCACTGCCTACTGCCACAGTCCCTAACTACTCACCCTACCATGTCTGCACAACCTGCTCCCACATTTTCTGACTCCCCACCCTCCCATCCATGCACTCCTTGCTCCCACAGCCCCTAACTACTCACCCTCACATCCATGCTTTCCCTTCTTTCACAGCCCCTGACTACCCACCCTCACATCCATGCACTTCCTGCTTTGACAGCCCCTGACTACCCACCCTGGAGCAGCATGAAAGCTGCCCATCCATGCACACCCTGTTCCCACAGTCCCTGACTCCCCACCCTCTTATCCATGCACTCCCTGCTCCCATATCCCCTGACTACCCCCCATCCATCCACTCCCTCCTCCCATAGCCCCTGACAACCCACCCTCACATCCATGAACTCCCTGCTCCCACAGTCCCTGACTACCCAGCCTCCCATCCATGCACTTCATGCTCCCACAGCCCCTGAGTACCCACCCTGACATCCTTGCACTCCCTGCTCCCAACGCCCCTGACTACCTACCTTCTCATCCTTGCATTACCTGTGCCTCATAGCCCCTGACTACCACCCTCAGAGCAGCATGAGAGCCCTCCATTTATGCGATCCCATTGCACCACATCCCCTGCCCACCAACCCTCTTATCCATGCACTCCCTGCTTCCACACCCCCTGACTACCCAACTCCCGTCCATGCACTCCATGCTCCCACAGCCCCTGACTACCCACCCTCCTGACCATGCACTGCCTGCTCCCACAGCCCTTGACTACCCATTCTACCATCCATGCACTTCCTGGTCCCACAGCCGCTGACTACCCACCCTCACATCCATTCACTCCCTGCTTCTAAAGCCCCGGACTACCCATTCTTTCATCCATGCACTCCCTGCTCTCAGAGCCTCTGACTACCCACCCTCCCATGCATGCACTGCCTGTTCCCATAGCCCCTGACTACCCACCCTCTCATGCATGCACTCCTTGCTCCCACAGCCCGAATACCCACTGTCGCATCCATGCACTTCCTGCTCTTACAGCCCCGACTACTGACCCTCAGAGCAGTATGAGAGCTGTCCATCCATGCACTTTCTGCTCCCACAGCTCCTGACTACCCACCCTCCCATCCATGCACTCCCTTCTCCCACCACCCCTGAATATCTATTGTCAGAGCAGCATGAGAGCTGCTCATTAATGCATTCCCTGCTCCCCCAGCCCCTGACTACCCACCCTCACATCTGTGCACTCCCTGCTCCCACATCACCTGACTACCCACCTTCTCATTAGTGCATTCCCTGTGCCTCCCAGCCTTTGACTGACACCCTCACAGCAGCATGATTGCCCTTTTTCCATGAGCTTTCTGTGTCCCACAGCCCTCGACTACCCACCGTTTCATCCATGCACTCTCTGCTCCCATAGCACCTGACTACCCACCCTCACACCCATGCACTCCCTGCTCCCACAGCTTGAGTACCTACCCTCCAATCCATGCACTTTGTGCTCCTACACCCCCTGACTGCCCAACCTCACATCCATGTTCTTCCTGTTTTCACAGCTCCTGACTACCCACCCTCCCGTTCATACACTGCCTGCTCCCACAGCCCCTAACTAGCCACCCTAACATTTTTGCACTCCCTGCTCTCACAGCTCCTGACTACCCACCCTCACATCCATGCACTTTGTGCTTTCACAGCCTCTGACTACCCACCCTTCCGACCATGCACTGCCGGCTCCCACAGCCCCTGACTACCCACCCTCACATCCATGCATTCCCTGGTCCCACAGCCCCTGACTACCCACCTTTCTATCCATGCATTTCCTGTGCCTCATAGCCCCTGACTACCACCCTCAGAGCAGCATGAGAGCCCTCCAATTATGAGCTTTCTGTGCTTCACAGCCCCTGACCACCCATCCTTTCATGCATGCACTTTCTGCTCCCACAGCCCCTGACTACCTTCCCTCCACTCCATGTATTCCCTGCTCCCATAGCCCCTCACTACCCACCCTCACACCCATGCACTCCCTGCTCCCATAGCCCCTGAGTACCTACCCTCCAATCCATGCACTCAGTGCTCCCACAGC
This sequence comes from Callithrix jacchus, assembly GCF_049354715.1. NCBI lineage: Eukaryota > Metazoa > Chordata > Mammalia > Primates > Cebidae > Callithrix > Callithrix jacchus. The sequence continues at coordinate 40,569,271 of NC_133514.1, forward strand.
TTCTTGCTCCCACAACCTCACATCCATGCTCTTCCTGCTCTCACAGCTCCTGACTCCGCACCCTTCCGTGCATGTACTGCCTGCTCCCACAGACCCTAACTAGCCAGCCTACCATTTCTGCACTTTCTGCTCCCACAGCCCCTGATGACCCACCCAGAGAGCAGCAGGAAAGCTTTCCATCCATGCACTCCCTGGGTCCACAGTCCGACTACCCACCCTCACATTTATGCAAACTCTTCTCCCACAGCCCCTGACTATGCACCCTCACATCCATGCACTCCCTGCTCCCACAGCTTCTGACTACCCACCCTCGTATGAATGCACTCCCTGCTCTTACAGCCCCTGATTTACCCACCCTCAGAGCAGCATGAGAGCTGCCCATCCATACACTCTCTGATCCCATATCTTGTGACTACCCACCTTCCCATCCATGCATTCCCTGTGCCTCACAGCCCCTGACTACCACCATCAGAGCAGCATGAGATCTGTTCATCCATGAGCATTCTGTGTGCCACAGCCCCTGAATACCCATCCTCCCATCCATGCACTTTCTGCTCCCACAGCCACAGATTACCCCCCCTTCCCTCCATGCACTTTCTGCTGACATAGCACCTCATGACCCACTCTCACACCCATGAACTCCCTGCTTCCACAGCCCCTGAGTACATACCATGCAGTCCATGCATTCCGTGCTCCCACAGCCCCTGACTACACAACCTCACATCCATGGTCTTTCTGCTTTCACAGCTCCTGACTCCACACCCTTCAGTCCATGCACTGCCTGCTCCCACAGACCCTAAGTAGCCAGCCTACCATTTCTGCACTGTCTGCTCCCACAGCCGCTGGCTACCCAATCTCCCATCCATGCACTTCCTGCTACCACAGCCGCTGACTACCCACCCTCACATACATGCACTCCCTGCTCCCATAGCCCCTGACTACCTACCCTCCCATCAATGCACTCCCTGCTCCCACAGCCCCTGACTACCTAACCTCCCATGCATGTACTCGCTGCTGCCACAGCCTCTGACTACCCACCCTAATATACATGCACTCCCTGCTCCCACTGCCCCTGACTACCCACCCTCCCATCAATACACTCCCTGCTCCCACAGCTTCTGAATACCCAACCTCCCATCCATGCACTCGCTGCTGCCACAGCCTCTGACTAAGCACCCTCACATCCATGCACTTTTTGCTCCTCCAGCCCCTGACTGCCCACCATGAGAGCAGCATGAGAGCTGCCCATCCTTGCACTCTCTCCTCCCACAGCCCCTGACTACCCACCCTCACATCCATGCACTTTCTGCTTCCACAACTTGTGAATACCCACCCTTGCCTCCATGCATTCCCTGCTCTTACAGCCCGATTACCCACCCTCAGAGCAGCATGAGAGCTCTCCATCCATGCACTCTCGGCTTCCACAGCCGCTGCCTACCCATTCTTCCATCCATGCACTTCGTATTCCCACAGCTCCTCACTACCCACCCTCACATGCATGTACTCATTGCCTTCACAGCCCCTGACTACCCACCCTCCCATTTATGCACTCTCTGCTCCCACAGCCCCTGACTACTTCCCCTCACATACATGCGCTCCCTGCTCCCACAGCCCCTGACTACCCCCTCTCACATCCCTGCGCTCTCTGCTCCCACAGCCCCTGACTACCCACCATCCCATACATGTACTCGCTGCTGCCACAGCCTCTGACTACCCACCCTAATATACATGCACACATTTCCTGCTCCCACAGCCCCTTTCTATCTGACCTCCGATCCATGCACTCTCTGCTCACACAGCTTCTGAATACCCAACCTCCCATCCATGCACTCGCTGCTGCCACAGCCTCTGACTAAGCACCCTCACATCCATGCACTTTTTGCTCCTCCAGCCCCTGACTGCCCACCATGAGAGCAGCATGAGAGCTGCCCATCCTTGCACTCTCTCCTCCCACAGCCCCTGACTACCCACCCTCACATCCATGCACTTTCTGCTTCCACAACTTGTGAATACCCACCCTTGCCTCCATGCATTCCCTGCTCTTACAGCCCGATTACCCACCCTCAGAGCAGCATGAGAGCTCTCCATCCATGCACTCTCGGCTTCCACAGCCGCTGCCTACCCATTCTTCCATCCATGCACTTCGTATTCCCACAGCTCCTCACTACCCACCCTCACATGCATGTACTCATTGCCTTCACAGCCCCTGACTACCCACCCTCCCATTTATGCACTCTCTGCTCCCACAGCCCCTGACTACTTCCCCTCACATACATGCGCTCCCTGCTCCCACAGCCCCTGACTACCCCCTCTCACATCCCTGCGCTCTCTGCTCCCACAGCCCCTGACTACCCACCATCCCATACATGCACTCCCTGCTCCCACTGCCCTTGACTACCCACCCTCACATACATACATTTCCTGCTCCCACAGCCCCTTTCTATCTGACCTCCGATCCATGCACTCTCTGCTCACACAGCCCCTGACTACCCACCCTCCCATCCATGTAGTCTGCTCCCACAGGTTCTGACTACCGACCCTCACATCCATGCACTCCTTGCTCCCAGAGCCCCTGAATATCCACCCTCGCATCCATGCCCTGCCTGCTTTTACAGCCCCTGAATACCCACCCTCAGATCAGCATGAGAGCTGTCCATCCATGCACTCCGTGCTTCCACACCCCCTGCCTACCCACACTGCCATCCATGCACTCCGTGCTCCTACAGACAGTGACTACCCACCATCCCTGTTATGCACTGCCTGCTCCCACAGCCTCTGACTACCCATTCTAACATCCATGCACTTCCTGGTCCCACAGGCCCTGACTACCCACCCTCCCATCTATGCACTTTCCTCTCCCACAGCCCCTGACTACCCACCCTCCCATCCATGCACTCTCTGCTCTTATAGCACTCACTACCCATGCTCACACCCATGCACACCCTGCTCCCACAGCCGCAGAGTATCTAACCTGCAATCCATGCACTGTGAGCTCCCACAGCCCCTGACCACCCAATCTCACATCCATGCTCTTCCTGCTTTCAAGGCTCTTGACTACTCAACCCCTCGTCCATGGACTGCCTTTGCCCACAGTCCCTAACTACCCGCCCTACTATTTCTGCACGCCCTGCTCCCACAGCCCCTGACTACCCACCCTCACATTCATGCACTTTCTGCTCCCAAAGCCCCTGACTACCCACCCTCACATCTATGCACTCCCTGCTTTCACAGCCCCTGACTACCCACTCTAACATCCATGCTTTCACACCTCCTAACAACCCACCCTTCCGTCCATGCACTGCCTACTGCCACAGTCCCTAACTACCCACCCTACCATGTCTGCACAACCTGCTTTCACATTTTCTGACTCCCCACACTTCCATCCATGCACTCCCTGCTTCCAGAGCCCCTAACTACTCACCCTCACATCCATGCATTCCCTCCTCCCACACGTTCTGACTACCCACCCTCACATCCATGCACTTCCTGCTCTGACAGCACCTGACTACCCATTCTGGAGCCGCATGAGAGCTGCCCATCCATGCACACCCTGTTCCCACAGTCCCTGAGTCCCCACCCTTTTATCCATGCACTCCCTGCTCCCATATCCCCTGACTACCCACCCTTCCATCCATGCACTCCCTCCTTTCATAGCCCCTGATGACCCACCCTCACATCCATGAACTGCCTGCTCCCGTAGCTCCTGACAACCCACCCTCACATCCATACACTCTCTACTCCCACAGCTCCTGAGTACCCACCCTCCCATCCATGTACTCCATGCTCCCACAGCCCCTGACTATCCATTCTGGAGACGCATGAGAGCTGCCCATCCATGCACACCCTGTTCCCACAGTCCCTGAGTCCCCACCCTTTTATCCATGCACTCCCTGCTCCCATATCCCCTGACTACCCACCCTCCCATCTATGCACTTCCTCCTTTCATAGCCCCTGACAACCCACCCTAACATCCATACACTCTCTATTCCCACAGCTTCTGAGTACCCACCCTCCCATCCATGTACTCCATGCTCCCACAGCCCCTGACTATCCATTCTGGAGATGCATGAGAGCTGCCCATCCATGCACACCCTGTTCCCACAGTCCCTGAGTCCCCACCCTTTTATCCATGCACTCCCTGTTCCCACAGCCCCTGACTACCCACTCTCCCTTCCATGCACTTCCTACTCCCACAGCCCCAGACTACCCCGGCTCACATCCATGCACTCTTTGCTCCCACAGCCCCTGACTACCCAATCTCCCATCCATGCACTCCCTGCTACCACAGCCCCTGACTACCTAACCTCCCATGCATGTACTCCCTGCTACCACAGCCCCTGACTACCCACCCCCGCATCAATGCACTCCCTTCTCCCACAGCCCCTGACTACCTAACCTCCCATGCATGCATTCTCTACTGCCACAGCCTCTAACTACCCACCCTCACTTACATGCACTCCCTGCTCACAGTCCCTGACTACCCACCCCCCCATCAATACACTCCCTGCTCCCACAGCTTCTGAATACCCAACCTCCCATCCATGCACTCGCTGCTGCCACAGCCTCTGACTAAGCACCCTCACATCCATGCACTTTTTGCTCCTCCAGCCCCTGACTGCCCACTATGAGAGCAGCATGAGAGCTGCCCATCCATGCACTCTCTCCTCCCACAGCCCCTGACTACCCACCCTCACATCCATGCACTCCCTGCTCCCACAGCTTGTGACTACCCACCCTCGCATCCATGCACTCCCTGCTCTTTCAGCCGGATTACCCACCCTCAGAGCAGCATGAGAGCTGTCCATCCATACACTCTCTGCTTCCACAGCCGCTGTCTACCCACCCTGCCATCCATGCACTTCGTAGTCCCACAGCCCCTGACTACCCTACCTCAATTCCATGCACTCACTGCTCCCACAGCCCCTGACTATCTGTCTTCACATACATGCGGTCCCTGCTCCCACAGCCTCTGATTACCCACCATCCCATCCATGCACTCCCTGCTCCCACTGCCCTTTTCTACACACCCTCACATACATACACTTCCTGCTCCCACAGCCCGAGACTACCCATTCTCAGAGCAGCAAGAGAGCTGTCCATTTATGTACCCTGCTGCCACAGCCCCTGACTACCCACCCTCCCATCTATGCACTCCCTACTCCCACAGCCCCTGCCTACCCACCCTCATGTCTATGCACACTCTGCTCCCACATCCCTTGACTACGCACCCTCAGAGCAGTACGAGAGCTGCCCATCCATGTACTCCCTGCTCCCACAGCCCATAACTACGCACCCTCACATTCATGCACTTTCTGCTCCCACAGCGCCTGCCTGCCTACCCACCCTCACATCCATGCACTCCCTGCTCCCACATTTCCTGACTACCCACCTTCTCATTTATGCATTCCTTGTGCGTCACAGCCCATGACGAACACCTTCAGAGCAGCATGAGAGCCCTCTATCCATGAGCTTTCTGTGCCCCACAGCCCCTGGCTGTCTTTTCTCCGATCCATGCACTTTCTGCTCCCATATCACCTCACTACCCACCCTCACACCCATGCACACCCTGCTTTCACAGCCCCTGAGTACCTACCCTCCAAGGCATGCACTGTGCGCTCCCACAGCCCCTGACTAACCAACCTCACATCTATACTCTTCCTGCTTTCACAGCTCCTGACTACCCACCCTCTCGTCCATGTACTGCCTACACCCACAGTCCCTAACTACTCACCCTACTATATCTGCACACCCTGCTCCCACAGCCCCTAACTACCTACCCTTACATCCATGCACTGCCTGCTCCCAGAGCCCCTAACTCCTCATCCTCACATCCATGCACTTTCTGCTCTTAAAGCCCCTGACTTTAAGACCCTCACATCAATACACTCTCTGCTCCCACAGCCCCTGACTAGCCACCCTTCCATCTATAGTTTCTTCTACCACAGCCCCTGACTACTTCCCCTGACATCCATGAACTCCCCGCTCCCACAGCCCCTGACTACCCAGTCACCCATCCACGCACTCCCTACTCCCACAGCTTCTGCATACCCACTCCCACATCCACACATTACCTACTCCCACAGCCCCTGAGTAGCTACCCTCACATCCATGCACTTTCTTCTCCCACAGCACCTGACTACCCATCCTTTCATCCATGCACTGCCTGCTCCCCCAGCCCCTGAGTACCCACTCTCTCATCCATGCACTCCCTGCTCCCACAGCCCCTGACTACCCACCCTCACATCCATGCACTCTCTGCTCCCACAACCCCTGACTGCCCACCCTCACTCCATGCAGTCCCTGCTCCCACAGTTCCTGACTACCCACCCTGACATCCATGCATTCCCTGGTCCCACATTTCCTGACTACCCACCTTTTCATTCATGCATTACGTGTAGCTCAGAGCTCATGACTACCACCCTCAGAGCAGCATGAGAGCCCTTTATTCATGAGCTTTCTGTGCCCCACAGCCCCTGACTACCCATCTTTCCATCCATGCACTTTCTGCTCCCACAGCTTCTGACTACGCACCCTTTCATCCATGCACTCCCTTCTCCCATAGCACCTCGCTACCCAGCCTTACACCCATGCACTTGTTGCTCCCACAGCCCCTGAGTACCTACCCTCCAATCCATGCACTCCGTGCTTTTTTAGCCCCTGACTACCCACACTCCCATCCATGCACTTGCTGCTTCCACAGTCCCTGATTACCCACCCTCACATACATGCACTCCCTGCTTGCACAGCCCCTGAATACCCACCCTTTCATGAATGCACTCCCTGTCCCCACAGCCCCTGACTACCCAACCTCTCACTTTCTGCAGCCACAGCCTCTGACTACACACCCTTGCATACATGTACTTTTTGCTCCTCCAGCCCCTGACTACCCACCATTAGAGCAGCATGAGAGCTGCCCATCCATTCACACCCTGCTCCCACAGTCCCTAACTCCCCACCCTCCCTTCCATGCACTCCCTGCTCCCACAGCCCCTGACTACCCACCCTTTCATCCATGCACTCCTGATCGCTTGCGTCCAGGAGTTCTAGAGCAGCCTGGCCAACATGAGAAATCCCTGGAGGGGGCCTGTGCCTTTGATCCCAGTTATTTGGCAGAGTGAGGGGGGAGGATTGATTGAGTCTGGGAGGTGAAGACTGCAATGAGCCTAGATCACACCACTACACCCTATCCTGGAGGACAGTGTGAGACCCTGTCTCAGAAAAAAAAAAAAGTCCTCTCCACTCACTAGATTATATACATAAGATCATTTTAATAAAGGCCTTGGCCTAAAACGGTATACTCTGAGTGTATTACATTTGAGCTCTCCCCTCTTTCAACAGCGAGTTTCTGGTGGTCGCGGCCTGGGTTTCGAAGGAGGCTTCCTCTGGAAACAGGCACAGGGTATCATTCCATGTAGCCGCTACTTCTGTTCCACGTGAACGTGACGTTGAAACATCCTCACAGCTTCCCCAGGCACCACCCCAGCCCCACCATGTGGCACAGCCTCAACCTTTTACTCCAGCCAAGCCCCGGCCCCAGCCCCCACCTCTGGCTGAAATCCAGACCCAGGCCCACTTCTCACCCTGTGTCTTAAGCCTACTGTGCTCTTCTTTACCCTAGATTAGGGGCCATGGGACATCTTGCCTTACACCCCAGCAGGGGGCACATTCTGCCACCCCTCCTGGAAAGGAGTATCTTGAATGGCCCTTGCAGAAGTGACCAAAGTGGAAGAGGGTTTTGCCCTCTCTCCTCCAAAAGTCTCAGGCTGTGAACCCACTGCCCACCTTTTCCAGGAGAGGCCAGTTCCTCGCAGTCCCAAGTCAGCTCCCATCCTTTCCGGGGCTGCCACCAGGCCTGAGCTCCCAGAGCACCGGTGGCGAGGAAGGAGTGCCACCCACCAGGAGCAGCCCCATGACTCGCCTCGCAGATTCTGGCCACCTGGAGACCCGCTGCCGCCCCAGAGGGAATTCCCAGGGAGTCCGAAGCATCAGGCAGAAGACACGCGGGGGTCCTGCCTGCCCTCCCAGTGAAATTCGGGAAGCATTGAGGTGGATCTGAGGAGATCAGGGACGCTGGGGACCACTAGTAACCCCTCGGTGTCCACAGTCTGTGTTGCTGACAATCCAGGGCAGCTGTTCCTGAGAGCACAGGTGGTCAGTGAGCTCGAGCTTATAGTGCAGGTGGATCCATAGGAGCAGCTGCCAAGCCGTGCCTCCGGCATCCTCCTCCAGGACAGCGGCACAGGCCTGTGCCTTCCGGCCATCACGTGGACATGCTCCCTGCCACAGACATGCCACTTGAAGTGTTGGCTTATTTCCATCTTTGAAGAGATGATACTATTTGGTTGACCGTTGGGAATACTAGGTTCTGGTGGCAAACTCTCAGTGACTGTTTGAGAAAAGGTGCCCCAAATGGGGTGACGAAGAGTCAATTTCATTTTCCTTTCACTAGCTAAGCAAGGGCAGCCAGAAGAGCTGGCTGCATTTCTGTTGAAAGTGGTCTTACATGGACGTGGCGTCAGAGACCCTCTGCGGACAGGGTGGCTGCTGTGGTTGGGCTCTCTGGTTCCAGAAGGGATGCGGAGTCATGGCGTCCCACTCCTTCCGCAGTGGTGTCATCTGCGGGCAGTCCACCCCTGTCCCTTCTTTCTTCTGTCGCAGCTTCATCACTGCCTTCTTGGCTATGAGAGTCTCCAGCAGCTTCTGCACGTCAGGATGGATGAATGTGCACTCACCTGCCTCCGTCTGCTGGGGTGTGGGGTCTCCCCAGAAGGAAGGCTCTGCGTGGTGGTCGGGAAGATGCTGTTGCTGGAATTTGCCATGTGAGCCGGTGGAGAGGCCCCACGTGGTGGCAGCCTCCTTCCACCAGGAGAGGTCCCCGGTGGGCTCGCTGGAGCACCCAAGGCCAGAGATCACTGTGGTTGGAGCCAGCGGCTGCTGCTGGTGTGGAGGGGAGCTGTGGGGGCCAGGGCGTGTTGTAGAGCCACACAGAATTCCAACCAGGCCGGAGGCACGTGGGGGTGGAGAGGAGGCCGCGAGCCCATGGGGCTGTGGTGAAGGAAGAACAAACTCATGTATCCGGGGTGCACGGCGTTTTAGGGAAGGGAGGCAAGGGCTCTGGTGGCCTGGCGGCACTCAGGGTTGAGTGTGATCCAAAAGGCTCTGAGGAGGTTGTCGGGCCTGGTGACAGCGTGGAAGCCAGAGGAGCCGGGGAAGCTGGTGGGGATGGGCAGGATGAGGGGCCCCGCAGCTGCGTGGGCCAAGTCAGAGGTAGGAGGAGGAGCTTGGACCTGTGACATGTAGGTGGCCTGGGGCAGGGAGGTGGGGGAGGTGGGGAGATGGGCCGGCTGGCACTGCTGTTTACTGTACGTTGTTTATCCTCCCATGTCGCTTTTTCAGTCTCCTTAGCCATGCATTGCTACCTATTGCCCCCATGTTGTTTGTGAATCCTTCCAAGGATAGGTGGGGACGTTTAGCGGGTGAGGGACCCTCGTCTCTGCCCCACCTCCATTGCTCGGCAGGGACCAGTGGCAGCTGCTGGGGTTGCCCTGACCGTTTTGCTTGGCTGGCAGCTCTCGGTGGAGGGGGGGGCTGCCTACTACTGGAGCCGCAGGATCCTTGCACTGGGTTTCCTTCCCCGGGATCTGCAAGCCTGAGGAGCTGGGTAGCTGCTCTTTCTCCAGCACCTGAGAGGCCCCCTTCTCTGGCCAATGGGAGCAGCCGGGAACTGGGCCAGGGAGCACTGCTGGAGCTGGGTCAGGCTTCCCAAAGGGAAGGACGCCTCCTTCAGGGCTGTGTGCGCTGGGCACTCCATGGGCCTTGGATTGGACACTTCCATTTGAGGCCCTGGGACTGCAGTCGCGGGAAGCGAGGTTTCCCTGAGTCTCCAGGGGCCTCGAGGTAGATGCTGTTGGTTCATTGCTACGGGGGCCCCCTTGCTCCTCCTCCTGCCCCTGGGTCTCTACCTCATCGTCCATTGGTTCTTCCATGGTTTCTTCCATTGTTTCTTCTGCTTCTTCTGCTGTCACCTCCATTGGTTCTTCCAGCCTGAGTCTCCAGGGCCTCGAGGTAGATGCTGTTGGTTCATTGCTACGGGGGCCCCCTTTCTCCTCCTTCTGCCCCTGGGTCTCCACCTCATCATCCATTGGTTCTTCCATTGGTTCTTACGGCTCTTCTGCTATCACCTCCATTGGGTCTTCCGGCCTGAGTCTCCAGGGCCTCGAGGTAGATGCTGTTGGTTCATTGCTATGGGGGCCCCCTTTCTCCTCCTCCTGCCCCTGGGTCTCTACCCCATTGTCCAGTGTTTCTTCCATTGGTTCTTACGGCTCTTCTGCTATCACCTCCATTGGTTCTTGTGGCACTTCTGCTGTCACCTCCATCGGGGCCGGCGAAGGCAGTGTCACAGGGCTCCTGCATATGAAGTGGCTTGCAAGAGCACATACAAGTTGAGTCAAAGAACACAGGGTGAGGCTCCCCACCCGTCTAGCTGGACTCTAGCCCCACGGATGTCCTGCTCCTGGATGGGCCCCACCGTGGGGCTGTGGGGCATGCGTGGCTGATCTGCCAGAACCCTTCCCACCTGGTGCCTGGCCAATGTCTTGGCCGGCCTTGTCCCTGGGTTACAGGGCCAGACCCTGTTGGAAGCAGAGCTCAGGACTAGCCAGATCCTGCCAGGCTCCCTTAGGGCCTCAGCGCTTCTCTGCAGCCTGGAGCCAGGCCCGCCTTCTCCATTGTGGTCCTGGCCTCTCCAGGCAGATTTTAGGAGAGGATGCGTGCCCTGGCTTGACTGGCTGCCGCCCCTTACCACTTCCCTTCCTGGCAGGCAGGGTCTCCACACAGCTCCAGATCACCCCACACAGAGGAAACTGGGCCCCAGCACCTGCCCCGGGAAGGGCTGATGAGCCAGGGCTGGGGCCTATCTTTCACAAAGCCCTGGCCCTCTCCTGAGCCTGTGGCCTGAAGCCTCCTGCCCACCCCACAGGTGGTTTGAGAGCTGGGCATGGAATCCTCTCTGCGCTCTCACCGCACCTGCCCTGCGGGATCATGAGATTTCCCATCCCAGGAGTATCTCTCATTGCTTAGGAAAAGTGGAAACCAGGGGAGGAAAACCAGAGAATCTTTCTCTGTAGGGTAGGGGTGGGGGTGGGTCACTGGGGAAGTGGGGAGTAATAGGCCCACACCCCAGTGAGGATAAGATCCATCACCGGGGGAGTGGAGCTGGGGCTCAGCCACGTGGCACTGGGACTCTTCAGACGAAAGAGCATTTTTTCCATCTGAAGTGCAATGTCTTGTCAAGTAACTGAGACTTGAGCATCCCCTTTGGGACTAGGGACTGGGGCCCAGGCCTGCATCACATAGCTGGGGCCTCCTCCTCACTAAGGGCTCCTGGGTGCAGGGGAGGGGCAGTGGGAGGAGGAGGCTGAAGCACAGTCCCTCCCTCAGCTCCAGCCCCGGGTCCCTCCACCCCACTGGGTCTACCAGATCCTACTCCAGCAGCTCACCCTGTCAGAGACAGACCTGGCTCCATTTTCTCTTCTGTCCCCTGGGACACCGGTGTCACCTTGTTCTCGTTCCCTTAGAGATCTAGGCCTGAGCCCACCCATTTCATAGCCTTGGAAAGTCTGAAATTCTCCCAGGAATTCAGGTGGTTTCCTAAGGATTATTTCAGAATCTCCTCTGTTCTCGTCATTTCCCCACACCCTACAGGTTTTCTACTTTCATCAACCCGGGATAGAGCTTTGAAATTCACAAAACTAAAAAGTGTAATGAAAATACAAATGACAAATGACTTTTTTTTTTTTTTAATTAGGACCATAATTTTAACCACAGAAACACAAACACTTTGACAAATTATGTTCAAAACAAGAATGAAGCCTTTACTTATTGTCTTTAGAGCTTTTGTATGTTGCCACTGTCCTGGGTTTTGGAACATGTGCGCACCCACCATAAGCCAGGAGTGGCTTGAGATGATCCGAGGTCCAGCTCCTGTGAGTGGAGAGCGGGTCTGGGCACCCCATGCTTGGCTCCAGTCCAGCGTTCCGCAGCCTCTTCTGATCTCACTCATGTCTGTTTGCTTCATACCATGTCCTGTCCTTCACCTCCTGCCTGCTCCAGACCCCTGGGGCCTGATGTCTGGCCTGTACCTGATAGGAAAGATGCTTTGAGCCCTGGAGGAAGGGTTGTCATTATACTATTAGACATCTTTTGGGCAGCAGAAACTCAGGATTAGAGACTGCACTGTTTAATCACTATGTGATAAATGTACGTAATACTTGAAAAGTGGCCTTGAAAATCATGTGTATCTTTGTCATGCGTTCTATATAGCCTCAACGGGAGTGAGACCATCTGAGTTTATTTGGGTCTGTTCTCATGAATGTGCGCTTCAAGAGCATATCTTCCGTCTACAGTCTCTTCCTTTATGATATTGTCACTGGGGAGGCGTGACAGTCCCTGACACTTCCCTAATGTGGTCAACTGGGTTAACTGGCAAGAGTGGAGACCCCAGGGATGCCTGCTAGGATCATTGAGAAGCATGGGGGGTCCTCATGCTTCATTTGCAGGGACCCTAAGCCTGAGAAGTGGGTCTCGCCTTGACTACGTGATTGGGCTTGGGCACACAAGGAATCACCTGCCATCAGGCCACTGCCAGCTCAGTAGGTGCACTCTGTGTGACGAACAGGGACCGGAGAGCAGAGGCAATGGGTCTCATTAATTCCACATCTAGGGAAGAGGTTTGTTTCAGGTTCCATTCCTCCTCAAACCTGATGCTCTCCTTTCCGGATAAACAAGGGGAGCGCATAGGTGTGGGGGTTCCCAGGCTCTGGTGGACTGTGTCTGCGTCTCCATCCATGCGCCTCTCTTTCCTCCTCCACTCTGTGGGCTCAGCTCTCAACTGTTCATCCAATTGCCCATCCACCTGCCTGCTGCAACGAGGGTGAGGCTTCCCAGAGCCAGCCTCGTGCTCCTGCTCCTTCGAAAAAAATGTGCTTCAAGGCCCTATATTGACACCCCCACCACCACACACACTTCAGACACAGTGGCACCCACAACAGACCCCTGGGGGCTTCTGTGGGACACCACACATACTTCAGAAGAACTGGGCCTCTCATCTCACCTGGGCCGACCTGGGAGCCTTCTTGTGCCTTCCTGCCTTTGTCATTCATCTTTTACTACAGACAATTGCCGTTCCTCCTGGTTCATGTAGGACCATCCTTCCTGCGTTCCACAGGCTCCTGATGCTCAGGAAGCATCTCCCGGGTCCTGGGAATCTTTCTGGGCTCTGGTGTGGACTGGAATTGCAGCTTTGGTCTCCCCCACATTTCTACTGCAGGGAAGCAAAGGAAGGAGGAAGAATTGATTAGAAAATGTGAGCGAATTTCTCTTTGGAAGAACAGCTTCCCCTCCCCACCATAGTCTCTGATCACTCCTTAAGCATTTAAAACGAACAAATACACCTACACAGACATTTCCTAGTATGAAGCTTAAGTTCCTGGGAATATCTCTCGTGTTGCGTACACATGAAATTCATGCACCTCAGCTGCACAGCCTTATCACAGTCAATGGCTGTCTGCCTCAGGAGAGGCCTTGAGGTACATTTCATAGTGTGTGCATGTGTGTGTGTTCATACTTACAACATTTATTACTTTTTCTCCCAAAAATATAAATGAAAACCTGCTCTTCAAATGCAGGGAGGCCTTTGCCGAACATTGTCATATAAAAATCAGTATCAACCCTGTAGTCCCACCTACTCAGGACACTGAGGCAGGAGAATTGCCTGAACCCAGGAGGCGGAGGTTGCGGTGAGCCGAGATCGCGCCATTGCACCCCAGCCTGGGTAACAAGAGCAAAACCCCATCTCAAGAAAAAGAAATTATAATTTATATATATATATATATGAAATTTAGGCCAGGTGCGGTGGCTCACACCTGTAATCCCAACACTTTGGGAGGCTGATGCGGGTGGATCACGAGGTCAGGAGTTCAAGGCCACCCTGGCCAAGATGGTGAAACCTCGTCTCTACTCAAAATTTCTAAAAAAAGAAATTAAGATTTAACTAACGCTTGCTGGTCCTACTTCTCACCTCTAATGCCTGCTGGCAAGAGGTTGCTCACTGCCAAGAAACCACTACCAGGACTCCCCAAATCTTAAACTTCTTTTAATCAGTCATACTAGAAATAGGTCGTTAAAAATATAACTGAAACCCCTCAGACAAAATACTAAAACACTAAAGTAGAGCGATTATCTGTAAAACTGCCTCTCCCTGGGCAGATTCTCAGATGCCCTGGAAACACTCCTTGCCAGCCCCTCCCTCTCCCGTTGCGGATCTACCTGAACGCCCTCAGCATCCTCTCCAGCCACACTCACCACTCACTCTGCCCAGGGCATCTCCTATCACAGTCCCACAGAGCCCCCCCCCCCCCCAGTGAGAGTGTAGGTGGGGTCCACGCTTAAAAGTGTTTATGTGAAGGGTCCAGGAGCCTCCTAGCCCTGACCGGTCTAATGTAGGAAGTCTTGCCTCAAGAACGTGCCAGAAAGAGCTCTTACCATGGTATAATAGCCATCACTGGCCAAGATGATCACATCGATCGGCGAGGTGTGATTAGCCACACAGATGCCACCGTTTCTGGGTCTGTCTTCCCTGGGTTTAAAAGGTATGCAAAACAACCAAAATTAGTGTGAATACTTCAAAGCTCAGAAGCATCCTTCTGTTGGCCAAGCATAGGTGGGTGGTGTCCCGCCAGTGCCATCTCCCTTCGTATGGGTACAAGGCACGCTCACCTGCCGTGGTAGGTGATGATGGCTGTCAGCGCTCACACACAGATCTGGTGACACATTGAGTGAACATGTTTACTCACGAACTCCTTAAACCTGCAACAACAGGACAAGGATTCTGGGTGTCATTTTACATACAGTAAGACAGAAAGAGTTGCTGACGTGAACAGCTCAGCAGTCCTTTAGGATGGCAAAGTGCTTTTACAGACATAAGCACATACAGGAAAGCCTGTGATGCAAGAGCACCTTTATGTTCACACATGAGCCACAAAAGAGGAAACAGGGACACTCACTTACATGCACCCAAGTCAGCTGGTGAAGAATTCACAGCCTAGAATCCGGCATCCGGAGACCACAGGTGGGCGGAACTCCGTTCCCCATGTCAACACCCAAAGGCAGGCCCAAGACCAGAGGCCAACCTACGCACCAGCCCGGGCAGAGGAAAGGTTTCCAAGTCCCAGAACTTCCCGAAGGGAGGAAAATATTCTTCATAAACAGACAAAGCCTCCCGACATTTCAGACTATTTTACAAACAGTATCGTCTCACCACTTTATCCACACAGTCAAATGCTCAAAACTAAACAAGCTATAAAATCTGCTAACATCTGAGTTTCAGACTCCAAATGTTTGTGGCTTCTCCCTTTTGTCTTTAAAATGGGAAGAATGTGAGGGCTGAAGGGCAAAAAGAACACAGTCATAGATCAAAATCAAAAAAGTAAAGACTTAACTGCTGATGCCACTGTTATCACTGTGTGATTATTGTTCTTATTTTGAGACACATTCTCGCTCTGTCACCCAGGCTGGAGTGCAGTGGTGCAATCTCAGCTCACTGCAACCTCTGACTCCCAGGTTGAAGGACTGTCCTGCCTCCGCCTCCCAAGTAGCTGAGATTACAGGCACCTGCCACCACGCCCAGCTAATTTTCATATTTTTAGTAGAGATGGGGTTTCTCCATGTTGGCCAGGCTGGTCTCGAATGTCTGACCTCAGGTGATCGGCCCGCCTTGGCCTCCCAAAGTGCTAGGATAACAGGCGTGAGCCACCATGCCCGGCCACCAGTGGGTTATTTAATCCATCTGAGATTCCATGAATTTGGCTGCATCCAAAGAAGTGGCCTGGCCTTCGATATGTGAGCACCATTCCCAGAACGAACTGCCCTTTAGGTGTGGACTCCCACTCTACTCACCTCCCATTCGGCAAGTATCCCACCACAGTTGTGCCCACCACCAGAAGGCTAATCCCTGTGAAAGCCAGCGCTATCCTGTAAGTACAGAGCCAAAGGTGTGAGCATCAAAGTGGGCATCACAAAAACCACCCCCAAGACCTGATCACTCGGGACCTGGACCAGAGTTCACCTAGAAATGCGAGCAGGCCTATCAGAACCAGAGATCCTTTCAATTCCAGCTGACAGTGCGCTGTGGGTCTGGCTCTCGGCTGCCAGCATCTCCTGAGGCCTCAGGCAACTGGAAGGCTGGAAAATCCCTAAGCTGGCCGTTCTGCTGCAGGGCTGCTCCCTGCTGCCCTCCCCTTCCCTTTGGCTAGAAACCCCGGTGGAAGCACAGCTTCCCTCTGAAGCAAGAGGAGGTGAAGGCTGAAGGTACCAGCACCTGGTGAGACACACTCAGAACAGCACACGGTACAGAGAAGCTGAGAGACCAATACTGAAGCTTGCCTCTGTACCCGAGAGGCAAGCTTCAGGAATGAATGAGCCATGCCCAGGGAGGAGTGGCCAGAAAGCACACGACGTTCCTGTCTGTGTGTTTGCTATCATCTAGACAAGCAAGCTGTCTTTAAGAAATGCAACTATTTCTATCTGATTTGCAGAGCATCCAAGGGCCTCTGAAAGAGAATGACTGGTGTACCCCTCCAAGGAGTCATGTGGCCTGGCCAGTGACAGTCATCCCCTCCTCCTTTCTAAAACAGGAACACAAGCAGAGCAGGCAGGTGGCCGTGCACCAGGATGGGGGGGCAGCAGCAAGCCCCACTTCCCACAGGCCCTGTCTCACCTGAGCGGCAGCAGGAAGCAGTAGCGAATCAGCACTCCTAACCCCCACAGGACCGTGAGCCGAAGGCTGATGGAATGCAAGTTATAATTGGTTCTGCTCAGCAGGTTCCAGGATTCCCGTTCCTCTGCGGAGAATCTTTCTGTCACCTCATCATCCATAATGGTCTCCATGCGTTTCCGGCGAAAGTAGAAAATGTCAGAGAGCTCCAACTCTGGAGTGTTGTCCAGAGCCTTACTACTGCCACTTCGACGAATCTTCTTGATCTCTTCTTCTAGTGAAGTGGGATCCTTTGCAATGATTCCTGCAAAAGAATGTGTCCCTGTCAAGCAGCAGGCTGGGGGAGAGCACGTGAGACGCACTCAGAGCACACATCCCGCACTGACGCAGGGAAGAGCCTGTGTGGCACCAGAGCACTGGGGAGCACTGTTCAAATGGACCTCTCAGGACAAGGACAACGTCTTACCGTTGGTGTAGGGCTTGCAAAGCTGGTGGTTCTTCTCCTTGGCTCCTCGCTCCATTCTTGAGGTAGCCCACTGGGAGGGTCAGGAAGCAAGATACAGGAGTGAGAATGAGACCTGTTTTCAATCAGTGAACACGTCCATCTCTGTTCTGTGAAATGCTCAGTCCCAGTCACCTGAGACCGAAGCCACGAAGCACACAGTCTAGAAAGAAACTCAAACCACCTCTCCCTAGAGCGGCCGCTTCCTTGATAACTGGGACCAACAGTTAAGTCACCTATAGCAAAACGCAAGAACTCAAGAAGCTGGGGTGAGCTTCTCAGGCCCAGTTCCTCACTGCCTACATCTCCCTGCCTCCACGTTGTAGGGAACTCACTTGCTGACAGCACAGACCTCACAATTCCTCCCGCACTGCCCCACAGCAGCTACGCAAACCAGCAAACGCAGGCCTCCTGTAACTACTGTCTGCCACCAAATTACTCTAAGAAAGCAGCAATTTTGCTTGCGAGCAGACAAAGAACTTAAGTTATACATATGTTTGGAGGGTCCAGTGACAGGAGTAACATTTTAATGGGAGAATCCCACGACTTTACATTGAAAGGTCGATGAGTGGCCAAACACAGTGAGCAGGGAGTGCATAAATAAGATGGCGGGTAGTAAGGGGCTGTTAAAGCTGGAAGTGCATGGATGTGAGGGTAAGTAGTCAGTGGCTATGAGAGCAGAAAGTGCATGGATGTGACGGTGGGTAGTCAGGGGCTGTGGGAGCAGGGAGTGCATGGATGTGACGGTGGGTAGTCAGGGGCTGTGGGAGCAGGGAGTGCATGGATGTGAGGGTGGGTAGTCAGGGGCTGTGGGAGCAGGGAGTGCATGGATGTGAGGGTGGGTAGTCAGGGGCTGTGGGAGCAGGGAGTGCATGGATGTGAGGATGGGTAGTCATGGGCTGTCAGAGAAGGCAGTGCCTCGATATGAGGGTTGGTAGTCAGCGTGTGTGGGAGCACGAAGTGCATGAATGGAAGTGTGGGTATTCAGGGGCTTTGGAAGCAAGAAATTCATGGGTGTCAGGGTGGGTAATCAGGTACAATGAAAGAAGAAAGTGCATGGATGAAAGCGTAAGTAGTCAGGGGCTATGGGAGCAGAAAGTGCAGTAATGGGAGGATGGGTAGTTAGGGGCTGTGGGGCACAGAAAGCTCATGAATGGAGGATCCTCATGCTGCTCTGAGGGTGGTAGTCAGGGGCTGTGAGAAACAGGGAATGCATGGATGTGAAGGTGGGTAGTCGGGCTGCGGGAGCAGGGAGTGAATGGATATGATGGTGGGTAATCAGGAGCTGCGGAAGCACAGAGTGCATGGATGTGAGGGTAAGTAGTCAGGGGCTGTGGGAGCAGGAAGTGCATGGACGTGAGGGTTGGGTAGTCAGGGGCTGTGGGAGCAGGGAGGGCATGGATGTAAGGATGGGTAGTCACGGTCTCTCTAAGCAGGGAGTGCATGGATGTGAGGGTGGGTAGTCAGGGGCTGTGCAAGCAGGGAGTTCATGGATATGAGGGTGGGTAGTCAGGGGCTGTGGGAGCAGGGAGTGCATGGATGTGAGGTTGGGTAGTCAGGAGCTGTGAAAGCGGGGAGTGCATAGACGTGAGAGTGGGTAGTAAGCGACTGTGGAAGCAGGGAGAGCATAAATGGGAGGGTAAGTAGTCAAGGGATGCGGGAGCAGGGAGTGCATCGATGAGGGTGGGTAGTCAGGGGCTGTGGGAGCACATAGGGCATGGATGTGAGGATGTGTAGTAAGGGGCTGTGGGAGCACGGAGTGCATAGATAGAACGGAGGGTAGTCAGGGATTGTGGGAGCAGAAAGTGCATGAATGTGAGAATGAGAAGTCAGGGGAGCAGAAAGTGCATGAATGTGAGAATGGGAAGTCAGGGGCTGTGGCAGCAGGGAGTGCATGAATGGAGGGTGGGTAGTCAGGGGATGTGGAAGCAGGAAGTACATGGATGTGAGAGTGGGTACTAGGGCTGTCAGAGCAGGGAGTGTGTGGATGGGAGATACAGTAGTCAGGGGCTGTGGGAACAGGGAGTGTATGGATGGGCAGCTCAAATGATGCTCTGAGGGTGGGTAGTCGGGCTGTTAGAGCAGGGAATGCTTGGATGTCATGGTGGGTAGTCAGCGGCTGTCAGAGAAGGGAGTGCATAGATGGAAGGGTGAAAAGTCACAGGCTGTGGGAGCCAGGAGTGCATGCATGAAAAGCTCCAATGTGGCACTGAGAATGGGTAGTCACAAGATTTAAGAACAGAAAGTGCATGGATGCCAGTGTGTGAATTCAGGGTCTATGGGAGCAGGGAGTGCATGGATAGGAGGGTGGGTAGTCAGGGGCTGTGGGAGCAGGGAGTGCATGGATGGGAGGGTGGGTAGTCAGGGGCTGTGGGAGCAGGGAGTGCATGGATGGGAGGTTGGGTAGTCAGGGGCTGTGGGAGCAGGGAGTGCATGGATGGGAGGGTGGGTAGTCAGGGGCTGTGGGAGCAGGGAGTGCATGGATGTGAGGGTGGGTAGTCAGGGGCTGTGGGAACACAAAGTGCATAAAAGGGAAGGTGGGTAGTCAGGGGCTGTGGGAGAAGTGAGTGCATGGACATGAAAGAGGGTTGTCAGAAGCTGAAAACGCAGGGAGTACATGGACGTGAGGGTGGGTAATCAGGGGTTTTGAAAGCAGTGAGTGCATGGATGGACAGCTCTCATGCTTCTCTGAGAAAGGGTAGTCAGAAGCTGTGGAAGCAGAAAGTGCATAGATGTGAAGGTGGGTAGTCAGGGGCTGCAGGAGCAGGGTGTTCATAAAAGAGAAGCTCTCATGCTTCTCGAAGGGTGTGTATTCAGCAGCTGTGGGAGCAGGGAGTACATGGATGGGAGGGTCGGTAGTCAAGGGATGTGGGAGCACAAAGTGCATGGATGGGAGGGTGGGTAGTCGTGGGCTGTAAGAGCAGAGATTGCATGGATGCGCAGCCCTGATGGTGCTCTGAAGTGGGTAGTCAGGGGCTGTGGGATACGGGAGGGCATGGATGTGAGGGTTGGTCGTCAGGGGCTGTGGGAACACAAAGTCCATGGATGGGAGGGTGGGTAGTCAGGGGCTGTGGGAGAAGTGAGTGCATGGATGAGAGGGTGGGTAGTCAGGAAGTGTAGACGCAGGGAGTGCATGGATGGGCAGCTTTTATGCTGCTCTCAGTGTGGGTAGTCAGGGGCTGTGGCAGCAGAGCGTGCATGGATGAAAGGGTGGGTAGTCTGCGGTTGTGAGAGCACGGAGAACACGGATGGGAGAATGGGTAGTCAGGGGCTGCAGAAGCAGGAGTACATGGATATGAGGGTGCATAGTTAGAAGCTGTGGGACCAGGAAGTACACAAATAAGAGCGTAGGTACTCAGGGGCAGTGAAAGCAGGGAGTGCATGGTTGTGAGGTGGTTAGTCAGGGGCTGTGGGAGCAGAAAGTGCAGAAATGGTAGGGTGGGTAGTTAAGGGCTGTGAAAGCAGGCAGTGCATGGTCGGGACACTGGATAGTCAGGAGCTGTGAAAGCAGGAATAGCATGGATGTGAGGTTAGGTAGTCAGGAGTTGGGAGCACGGAGTGCTTGCATTGGAGGGTAGGTGCTCAGGGGCTATGAGAGCAGGGAGTGCAAGGATGTGAGGGTGGGTAGTCAGGGGCTGTGGGAGCAGAAAGTGTTTGGATGAGAGGATGGGTAGTCAGGGGCTGTGGGGCACAGAAAACTCATGAAAGGAGGGCCCTCATGCTGCTCTGAGAATGGTAGTCAGGGGCTGTGAGGCACAGGGAATGCATGGATGGGAAGGTGAGTAGTCAGGGGATGTGGGACCAGGAAGTGCATGGATGTGAAAATTGGTAGTCAAGGGCTGTGGGAGAAGGGAGTGCATGAATGTGAGGGTGGGTAGTCAGGGTCTGTGGGAGCAGGGAGTGCATGGATGTGAGGGTGAGTAGTCAGGGGCTTTGGGAGCAGGGAGAGCATGGATGTGAGGGTGGGTAGTCAGTGGCTGTGGGAGCAGGGAGTGCATAGGTAAGAACATGGGTAGTCAGGGGCTGTGAAAGGAGGGAGTCCATGGATGTGAGCGTGGGTAGTCATGTGCTGTGGAGCAGGGAATTCATGGATGGGCAGCACTTATGCTGCTCTCAGGGAGGGTAGTCAGGGGATGTGGGAGCAGGGAGTACATGGATGGTAGGGTGGGTAGTCAGGGGCTGTGGAAACAGAGTGTATGTATGGGAGGGTGGGTAGTTAGAGGCTGTGGGAGCAGAAAGTGCATAAATGTGGGGGTGTGTAGTCAGGGGCCGAGGGAGCAGAGTACATGGATGAGAGGGTGGGGACTCAGGGGCTGTGGAAGCAAAGAGTGCATAAATGGAGCGCTCTCATGCTGCTCTGAGGGTCGGTAGTCAGCAGCTCAAAGAGCAGAAAGTGCATGGATGCAAGGGTGCCTATTCAGGGGCTGTGGGAGCAGAAAGTGCATGGATGTGAGGGTGGGTAGTCAGAAGCTGTGGGAGCAGTGGGTGCAGAGATGTGCGGCTGGGTATTCAGAAGCTGTGGGAAAAGAGAGTACATGGATGTGAGAATGGGTAGTCAGAGGCTGAGAGCAGGGAGTGCATAAATGAGCCACCCTCATGGTGCACTGAGGGAGGGTAGTCAGGGGCTGTGATATCAGGGAATGCATGGATGGGGAGCTTTCACCCTGCTCAGAGGGTGGGCAGTCAGGGGCTGTGGGAGCAGGAAGTGCATGGATGTGAGGGTGGGTAGTCAGGGGCTGTGGGAGCAGGAAGTGCATGGATGTGAGGGTGGGTAATCAAGGGCTGTTGGTGCACAGTACATGGATGAGACGGTGGGGACTCAGGGGCTGTGGGAGCAGAGAGTGCAAAAAAGGTAGCGTGGGTAGTTAGGGGCTGTGGGAGCAGGCAGTGCATGGATGTGAGGGTGGGTAGTTAGGAGCTGTGGGAGCAGGGAGTGCATGGATGGAAGGGTGGGTAGTCAGGGGCTGTGGAAGCAGAACGGCCAAGTATGTGAGTGGGGTAGTCAGGGGCTGTGGGAGCAGAGAGTGCATGGATAGGAGAATGGGTAGTCAGTGGCTGTGAACGCAGTGATTGCATGGATATGGGGGGAGAGTCAGTGGCTGTGGGAGGATGAAGTGCATTGATGGGAGGGTGGGTAGGCATGGGCTTTGGAAGCAGGGAGTGCATGGATGGACACCTCTCATGCTGCTCTGAGGGTAGGTACTATGGGGCTGTAAGAGCAGGGAGTGCATTCATGCAAGGGTGGGTAGTCAGAAGCTGTGAAAGCAGGGAGTGCATGTACGTGAGGGTGGATAACAGGGGTTGTGTGAGAAGAGAGTGCATGGATGTGAGGGTGGGTTGTCAGGAGCTGCGAACGCAGGGAGTGCATGGATGGAAAGCTTCCCTGCTGCTCTCAGCATGGGTAGACAGGGGCTGTGGGAGCAGACAGTGCATGGACCGAAGGGTGCGGAGTCAGGAGCTGTGAAACCAGAAAGAGCATGGATGTGAGGTTGTGTAGTCAGAAGCTGTGGGAGCACTAAGAGAATGGATTGGAAGGGAGGTACTCAGGGTCTGTGGGAGGAGGGAGTGCATGGGTGTGAGGGTGGGTAGTGAGGTGCTACGGGAGCAGGGAATACATGGAAGGGAGGGTAGGTAGTCAGAGGTTGTGGGAGCAGAAAGTGCATGGATGGGAGGATGGGTAGTCAGGGGCTGTGCAGCACAGAAAGCTCATGGATGGAGGGCTCTCATGCTGCTCCGAGGGTGGTAGTCAGGGGCTGTGAGGCACAGGGAATGCTTGGATGGAAAGGTGAGTAGTCAGAGGATGTGGGAGCAAAGAGTGCATGGATGTGAGGGTGGGTACTCAGAAACTATGGGAGCAGGGACTGCATGAATGTGAGGGTGGGTGGTCATGGGCTGTGAGAGCAGGGAGTGCATGGATGTGCAGCTCTCATGCTGCTATGAGGTTGGGTAGTCAGAAGATGTGGGAGCATGGAGTGCAGAGATATGAGGGTGGGTAGTCTGGGGATGTGAGAGAAGAGAGTGCATAGATAAGAGGGTGGGTAGTCAGAGGCTGTGGGAGCAGAGAGTGTATGGATGTGAGGGTGGGTAGTCAGGGGCTGTGAGAGCAAAAAGTGCATGGATGTGAGGGTGGATAGTCAGGCTCTGTGGGAACAGTGAGTGCATGGATGCAAGCAGGTGTCGTCATGGGCTGAGGGAGTACCAAGTGCACGGAAAGGAGGATAGATAGTCAGAGGCCATGGAATCAGGGAGTGCATGGATGGGAGGGTGAATAGTCAGAGGCTGTGGGAGCAGGGAGTGCATGGACGTGAGGGTGGTTAGTCAAGGGCTGTGGGAGCAGGCAGTGCATGGATGTTAGCATGGGTAATCAGGGACTGTGGAAGCAGCAAGTGCATGGATGGGAGGGTGGGTAGTCAGGGGCTGTGGGAGCAGGAAGTGCATGGATGGGAGGATGGGTATTCAGGGGCAGTGGTGCACAGAGAGCGCATGGATGAAGGGCTCCCATGCTGCTCTGAGTGTGGTAGTCAGGGGCTGAGAGGCACAAGGAGTGCATGGATGGGAGGGTGGGTAGTCAGGGGCTGTGGAGGCAGGGAGTGCATGGATGGGCAGCTTTCATGCTGCTCTCAGGGTTGGTAGTCAGGGGATGTGGGAGCAGGGAGTGTACGGATAAGAGTGTGGGAAGTCAGCGGCTGTGAGAGCAGGTAGATCATAGATGAGAGAGTGGGTAGTCAGGGGCTGCAGAAACAGGGAGTTCATGGATGTGAGGGTGGATAGTCAGGATGTGGGACCAGGAAGTGCATGAATGGGAGGGTAGGTACTCGAGAGCCCAGAAAACAGGGAGTCCATGGATGTGAGTGTGGGTAGTCAGGGGCTGTGGGAGCAAAGAGTGCAGAAAAGGTAAAGTGGGTAATTAGGGACTGTGGGAGCAGGGAGTGCATGGATGTGAGGGTGGGTAGTCAGGGGCTGTGAAAGCAGTGAGTGCACGGATGTGGGAGGGGGGAGTCAGCGGCTGTGGGAGTACGAAGTGCATAGGTCAGGGGGTGGGTACGCATGGGATTTGGAAGCAGGGAGTGCATGGATGAACAGCTCTCATGCTGCTCTGAGGGTGGGCACTATGGGGCTGTGAGAGCAGAGAGTATATGGATGTGACGGTAGGTAGTCAGGGGCTGTGACTACTATTAATAAATACTGTAAGAGTAGAAAAACGCTAAATAAAAAGTATGAGTTCTAATAAAGTAATAATCTAACTAAAATGTGAAGAGAAAGAAGAAAGTGAAATAAGTTCATTGATTTCTAGATGCTAACAGGTAGATGTGAAATAACATCTTTTGAAGCTGACAAACCAAATAGCAGAAAAACAAATAAGGAAAAAGAGAAATAAATTTTTAGAATGATATTAGTACAGGAGAACCTAGAACAAAAACACAAACCTTCAAAACTCCACTCTTCCCTAACAATTTAAAACATTAAAAAAAAAAAACACACATAAAAAGTTTAAACACATAACACTAAAAAGACATAAAAAGGAAACACAGTAAAAAAAAAAAAAGGAAATAGAGCAAAATACACCAATAAATAAATGACTAAAAAGATGGCAAAGTTGAGATGAAACATGTTGGCTATATTAATAAATACAATGAATTTGTGTTTCCCCACTAAAAGAAAAAGAATTTCCAGGCCAGGTGCAGTGGCTCATACCTGTAATCCCAGCGCTCTGGGAGGCTGAGGCAGAAGGCTTGCTTGAGTTTACCAGTTGGAAACCAGCCTGGGCAACACAGGGAGACTTTGTCTCTGCTAAAAATAAAAAACATTAGCTGGGTGCGGCGGTGTGCACGTGTAGTCCCAGCTACTTTGGAAGCTGAGGCAGGAGGATCCCTTGAGCTGGGGAGGTCAAGGCTGCAGTGAGCCAAGACTGGGCCACTGCACTCCAGCCTGGGTGACAGAAATAGACCTTGTGTCAAAAAACAAAAAAAAAAAATTGTACTGGCTCACAACACAAAAATCAATTTGGTGCCATATAGAAGAAGCATACCTGAAACAATGTGATTCAGAAAGGCTGAAAATAGAGATGAGTAAACGTATTTCCAGAGAACAGAAACAAGAGATTCTGATATTATGCAAGGTAGAATTTAGTTTCGAAAAACTTGCAGAACAGCAACACGATAACAGACAAATAAAAATTGTCTACTTTAAAATGTTAAAGGCTACAATTTACAATGAAGATATGCCAGGCATGAGTACCTACCCAAATAACACAGCAACTAACCTCTTTTTTTTTTTCTTCGGTAAAACAAATCGTTTATTGCTGCATATGTGTTATATTAAATTTACACGCTGATATATAAAAGCACATACTGTTTATATTATACAGTAATTTAACATCAACAGGAATAGCAACACAAGTACTACTCATGCATAAAACATGCATAGATCGGTATACAAAAAGCAATTTCACACACTACTGCTTACCAGATATTTTTTAAAAAAAAAAAAAAACAGCCCTTCCACGAAGGATCAGTGGTCCAATCTGGACTGGAGTGCACTAATATGTTTAGGTCAATGCTTAGGTGGCATAGTGCTCAGTGAGCAATTCTGGGATTGGAGTCATGCCCAAGGGTTCTTTCATTAAAAGTGAATGTCCCTGTGCCTGAGGACCAAAATTTTATCCCCAAAGCAAATCCTCCAAGGAATAAAAGGTCGGATCGTCTACAAATTAGGGAGTGGGAAAGAAGGCACCAAAATGTTAGATAAACGGCCCTAGAAGGGGTTATTGGGAACAGGGCCTAGGCACCAAGTGTGTCAAAAGCTTTTGTGGATCCTTTTAAGTCCCTATCCAAGTTGCCATCTCTGGATTTAAGGTCCAGCCTCCAAGTCATGAGTCCAGTAAAAACACTTCTGAGAAGAAAACCGAATGAGGATACAGCTGAAAAATGGAGACTACAAAATACTATAGAATACAATGACTGCCCCTTGTACCTACTTCACACTATTGCATGTGATGCCCCTCAACAGGAAACCCCGCGTGGAGACACTGCCCCGAGACTCAAGGAGCAAATACAAATCCAAAAATCCCATCCACCTGACCTTGGGATCAAAAGGTCTCATCCCAACAAAACCTGAACATGAAAACCTGTACCTTGCCGGATGCTCAGAAAGGTTACAATACAAAACAGCTGGTACCACAAAACTCACTATCACCACCATTAAAACGTCAACATTTACTTCTAACTAACAAAACATTCTTTACCTTCCCTTAAAGACACTAGCATCCATATGTGATGTAGATGAGACAATAATTTATCTTGGTTTTAATCTTAAAAGAAAAGCATCCCATGAGAGTATTAGACAAAAATCAAAACACCACCTTTTTTATTTTGGCAACTAGGAAAAAAAAAATGACACTTTCTACACCAATGACATCACTCAAACCGTCGTCATCAGTTTCAAAGAGCCAGACCGAAAGCGGAGGATCTTCTTCTTGAGGTTATGTGAGGCCTTAATTTTTTTTTTGAGACGGAGTTTCGAGCTTGTTACCCAGGCTGGAGTGCAATGGTGCGATCTCGACTCACCGCAACCTCCGCCTCCCGGGTTCAGGCAATTCTCCTGCCTCAGCCTCCTGAGTAGCTGGGATTACAGGCACGCGCCACCATGCCCAGCTAATTTTTTGTATTTTTAGTAGAGACAGAGTTTCACCTTGTTGACCAGGATGGTCTCGATCTCTTGACCTCGTGATCCACCCGCCTCGGCCTCCCAAAGTGCTGGGATCACAGCGTGGGCTCCAGAGCCACCGTGCCCGGCCCTTGGTTTTGTTTTAGACGGAATCTCATCCAGTCGCCCAGGCTGGAGTGCAGTGCTGCCATCTCGGCTCACTTCAACGTCTGCCTCGCGGGTTCAAGAGATTCTTCTGCCTCAGCCTCCCGAGTAGCTGGGACTACAGGCTCATGCCACCACGCCCGGCTAACTTGAGCATTTTTAGTAGAGGCGAGGTTTCACCATATTGGCCAGGCTGCTCTCCAACTCCTGGCCTCGTGATCCGTCCGCCTTAGCCTCCCAAAGTGTTGGGCTTAGAGGCGAGAGCCACCGCGCCCGGCCACAAACTGTCTTTTAAGAACAGGAAGTCGGGCCGGGCGCGGTGGCTCAAGCCTGTAATCCCAGCACTTTGGGAGGCGGAGGCCGGTGGATCACGAGGTCAAGAGATCGAGGTTTCACCTGGTCAACATGGTGAAACCCCGGCTCTACTAAAAATACCAAAAATTAGCTGGGCATGGTGGTGCGCGCCTGTAGTCCCAGCTACTCGGGAGGCTGAGGCAGGAGAATTGCTTGAACCCAAAAGGCGGAGGTTGCGGTGAGCCGAGATCCTGCCATTGCACTCCAGCCTGGGTAACAACAGCGAAAACTCCGTCTTAGAAAAAAAAAAAAAAAAAAAAGAGCAGGAAAAAGAAAGGTAATATATATTTTAAGGAGGTCCAATTTTAGGGGAGATAATAAGCTTGGGTTAGGCGTCTGAAGTCAAAAGAAATGCGGTAAAAGAAACACACGTGCAAACTCCAGCAGGCACCAGCTAGACTTGAGTAGAGAGAGCAGGTCCACGTGGAGGTACAAGTTGGAAAGTTGCAGCTGCGAGGGAGGGCGAAGGCGGACTACACTCACGCCGTAAGCCCTCTGCTTGACAAGCAAAGCAGGCGAGACTCACGGATGCTGCTGGTGTGACGGCGGTCGTGGTAACGGTGGTGATGGTACCGGCAGCTAACAGATCTTGAGCGTGCCAGGCCGAGCCGAGTCCTCTACGGGCAGAATGTCGCCGCTCACCGACAGCAGCCCCAAGAGGACCAGGTGATTTAGTGATCTAGCCTCCTCCCGCGGTGCCGGGCTGACTTCACCTTCTCCGGAACACACGTGCGAACCTCTGGCCCGGGAGGGAGCCGGTCTCCGGCCCTGAGGCGGGGAAGGGCTCCCCTTACCGGAGAGGGACGCGGCAGCCGAGGGGCGGCCAGGGCTCGGTCTCTTCCGCTCCCGCCCCGCCCCGCCCCTCCCCAGGCAGCCGCCCCTCGCCCGCCAGAGGGTGACTCCGCGCGTCCCGGGCGCGCCCACCCCGCGGACTGGGCCCCGCGGCACTAGCCTTTTCTAGGTCCCCGCCCAGGCGGCTCGCGCGCCCGGCGGCAGCTTACGGGACGGTGGGGGCGGGGTCACGTTGGGCGGCGTAGAAAACGGCGGGCGCGGGCACGTCCTGACGCAGCCTGGGCCGGCGGTGGCTGCCGGAGCTGGAGGAAGCCGACGCCGAGAGGTTTGGAGTCGCCTAGGCTTGCGGTCGGTGAGTAGGAGGAAGCTGGCCTTTTTCCTCAAGGTCACCGGCCGCCGGGGGGCCTTGATCGGGGCGCGAGTGCCGGCTCGGGCGGCCGTGCGCGGCCTGCGGTCCGGGACGCGCCGGCGACAATGCGCCGGCGTCAGGGGAGAACATCGCCGCGCCGCACGGATCTCCGGCGGGTGGAGCGGGTGCTCCCCGCCGGCGGTGGAACGGTCCGCGCCCGCCCGGACTACCCTGACTACCCAACGTCACATCCACGCTCTTCCTGCTTACACAGCTCCTGACTACCCACCCTCCCGACCTTGCACTGCCTGCTCTCACAGCCTCTAACCACCCACCCTACCATTTCTGCCCTCCCTGCTCTCACAGCCCCTGACTAAGCACCCTCACATCCATGCACTCCCTGCTCCAACAGCCCCTGACTACCCACCCACCCTTTCCTGCACTTGGTCCTCCCACAGCCCCTGACTACCGCTGCTCACATCTATGCACTCACTGCTCCCATAGCCCTGACTACCCAATCTCCCATCCATGCACTCCCTGCTCCCACAGTCCCTGACTACCCACCCTCCCATCCATGCACTCCCTGCTCCCACAGCCCCTGACTACCCACCCTCCCATCCGTGCACTCCCTGCTCCCACAGCCAGTGAATACCCACCCTCCCATGTATGCACTCCCTTCTCCCACAGCCAGTGACTACCCACCCTCCCATCTATGCACTCCCTTCTCCCACTGCCCCTGACTGCCCACAGTCACATCCAAGCATTCCCTGCTCCCACAGCCCCTGACTACCCACCCTCAGAGCAGCATGAGAGCTGCCCATCCATACACTCCCTGTTCCCACAGCCCCTGACTACCCACCCTCCCATCCATGCACTCCCTGCTTTCACAGCCCCTGAATAGCCATCCTGGCATCTATACACTCCCTCCTCTTAGAGTCCCTGACTACCCACCCTCAGAGCAGTATGAGAGCTGTCCATCCATGCACTCCCTGCTCCCACAACCCATGACTACCCAGCTTCACATACATTCACTCCTTGCTCCCACAGCTTCTGAATCCCCACCCTCTCATCCATGCACTCCCTGCTCCCACAGCCCCTAAATAGCCACCCTGGCATCCATGGACCCTGCTCTTTCAGTTCCGACTACCCACTGGCAGAGCAGCATGAGAGCTGTCCATTCATGCACTGCCTGATCCCACAGCCCCTGACTGCCCACCCTCCCATCCATGCACTTTCTGCTCCCACAGCCCCTGACTATCTACCCTCCCATCCTTGCACTCCCTGCTCCCACACCCCTAAATAGGCACCCTCGCATCCATGCACTTTCTGCTCTTACAGCCCCTGACAGCGCACCACCATAAGAGCAGCATGAGAGCTGTCTATCCATGCACTCCCTGCTCCCACAGCCCATGACTACCCACCCTCCCATCCATGCACTCTCTGCTCCCACAGCCCCTGACTACCCACCCTCACATCCAGTCACTCCCTGCTCCCACAGCCCTTGACTACCCACCCTCACATCCATGGTCCCACATACCCTGACTACTCACCGTCCCATGTATACATTCCCTGTGCCTCAAAGCCCCTGACTACCCACCCTCACATCCATGTGCTCCCTGGTCCCACATCCCCTGACTACCCACCTTCCCATCCATGCATTCCCTGTGCCTCACAGCCCCTGACTACCACCCTCAGAGCAGCGTGAGGGCCCTCCTTCCATGAGCTCTCTGTGCCCCACAGCCCCTGACTACCCATCCTCTCATCCAAACACTTTCTGCTCCCACAGCCCCTGACTACGCACCCTCACATCCATGCACTCCCTGCTCCCACAGCCCCTGAGCACCTACCCTCCAATGCAAGCACTCCGTGCTCCCAACCCCTGACTACCCAACCTCACATCCATGCTATTCCTGCTTTCACAGCTCCTGACTATCCAGTGTCCCGACCATGGACTGCCTGCTTTCATAGCCCTTAACTACCCACCCTACCATTTCTGCACTTTCTGCTCCCACAGCCCCTGACTAACCACCCTCACAACCATGCACTCCCTGCTTTCACTGCCCCTGAGTACCTACCCTCCCATTCGTGTACTTCCTGGTCCCACAGCTTCTAACTACCCACCCTCACATCCATGTACTCCTGCTTCTGCAGCCCCCGACTACCCATTCTCCCATCCATGTTCACCCTGCTCTAACAACCGCAGACTGCCCACCCTCTCATCCATGCACTCTCTGCTGCCACAGCCCCTGACTACCCACCCTGAGAGCAGCATGAAAGCCGCCCATCCATGCACTCCCTGCGTCTACACTTCCTGACTAACCACCCTCTCATTCATGCACTCACTCCTCCCACAGCCCCTGACTATCCACCCTCACATTCATGCACTCCCTGCTCCCACAGTCCCTGACTATCCACCCTCACATCCATGCACTTTGTGTTCCTACAGCCCCTGACGACCCACCCTCACATCCATGCCCTCCCATATCCCACAGCCCCTGACTACCCACTTCAGAGCACCATCAGGGCTGCGCATCCATGCAATCTCTGCTCTTACAGCCCACAACTACGCACCCTCCTATCCATGCACTTTGTGCTCCCACATCCCCTGACTACCGACCCTCCCGTCCATTCACTCCCTGCTCCCACTGTTCCTGACTACCCATCCTCACATCCATGCACTCCCTGCTCCCACAACTTCTGAATACACAGCCTTCGAGAAGCATGAGAGCTGCTCTTTTATGCACTCCCTGCTCCTGCAGCCCCTGACTACCCACCCTCACATCTATGCACTCCCTGCTTCCACAGCCCCTGACTACCCTCCCTCAGAGAAGCATGAGAGCTGTCCATCCATGCACTCCCTGCTCCCATAGCCCCTGACTACCCACCCTCACGTCCATGCACTCCCTGCTTCTACAGCCCCTGACAACCCACCCTGACGTCCATGTGCTCCCTTATTCCACAGCTTCTGACTACCCACCCTCACCGCAGCATCAGATCTTCCCATCCATGCAATTTCTGCTCTTTCAAACCACGACTGTCCACACTCCCATCCATGCATTTTCTGCTCCCACAGCCCCTGACTATCCCCCCTCAGAACAGTATGAGATCTGCCCATCCATGCACTCCCTGATCCCACAGCCCCTGACTACCCACCTTCCCATCTATGCATTCTCTATGCCTCTCAGCCCCTACCATTCTAAGAGTAGCATGAGAGCCCTTCATCCATGAGCTCCCTGTGCCCCACATCCCCTGAGTACCCACCCTCCCATTTATGCACTCCCTGCTCCCACAGCCCCTGACTACTCTCCCTCCCATCTGTGCACTCTCTGCTCCCACAGTCCTGACTACCCACCCTCCCAACCATGCACTTGCTTTTCCCACAGCCCATGACTACCCACCCTCAGAGCAGCATGAGAGCTGCTCCTTTATGCACTCCCTGCTCCCACAGTCCCTGACTACCCACCCTCCCATCCATGCATTCTCTGTGCCTCCCAGCCCCTGACTACCATCCTGAGAGCTGCATAAGAGCCCTCCATATATGTGTTCCCTGTGCCCCACAGCTTCTCACTACCCATCCTCCCATCCATGCCCTTCCTGCTTTCACAGCCCCTGACTACCCACCCTCCCATCCATGCTCTGCCTGCTCCCACTGCCCCTGACTCTTTACCCTCTCCTTCATGCACTCCCTGCTCTCACAGCTTCTGACTACACACCCTCACATCCATGCACTTTCTGCTCCCACAGCCCCTGACTACCCACCCTCCTATCCAGGCACTTTCTGCTCCCACAGCCCCTGACTACCCACCATATTATCCATGCAGTCCCTGCTCCCAGAGCCCCTGATTACACATTCTCAGAGCAGTATGAGAGCTGCCCATCCATGCAATGTGTGCTTCCACAGCCCCTGACTACCCACCTTTCCATGCATGGATTTCCTGTGCCTCTAGCCCCTGACTACCACCCTCAGAGCAGCATGAGAGCCCTGCATCCAAGTGCCCCCTGTGTTCCACATTCCCTGACTAACCACCCTCCCATCCATGTACTCCCTGTTCAGGTCATAGAGAGTCAGAAAGCTATTATTAGTTAATAGGAAAACAAGAAATCCTGATACATTATAGTCATCAGTTGTCATGCGAATTAACAAAATACATAAAAAATAAAGTCTTTAAGCTGTATAGGACTATTTAAATAAATATGACATGCAACATTTATCATAATAAAAAGCACATGGTTAAGAAGTAAATATTTCAGTGAAATAAAAATCCTGGGTATTTGGAGCTTAATTTTCTGTGTTATTGTTTTTAAGTAAAGCAAATTGTTTTGAAACAAAATATATTTAGAAAGAAGTATTTTTTACAATTCATAAAATTAAATTGATTTTACAATTCATTACATAAAAATGAATTCTAAAACAGCTAACCTTATCTTACATTGTTTCTTTTTACAAACTGGAAAAGACAATCAATATTTGATTTTGTTTTTAAGACTGCATAAAAGGTATTGAAACAATAGTATTCCATGGAAGGACAGTTTAAGAATGGCAAAAACAAAAGTTGCAAAATTGAAATTAGGTAATTCTATTTTTATTTTTTGAGGAATTGGCATACCATGTTTTACAGTAGTTATACAATTTTGCATTCCCACCTACGGTCCAAAAGGGTTCCAGTTTGCCCATAATCGTGCTAGGATTGTTATTTTCTGCTTTTTAAAAAACATAGTATCTATCTTAATGGGTGTGATGGTATCTCATTATGGTTTTGATTTGCACTTCCCTAATGATTAGTGATATTGAGCATATTTTCCTGTGTTTATGGGCCACAAAGGTTGGGAAGTTGTTTAGTAAGTATTCTTTCATGAGAAGTTATTCTTTACTGAGCACAGCATTTCACTTTTGCAAGATGAAAATGTTTCTCGGGATAGATGGTGGTGAAGGTGGTACAATAGGAATGTGTAAGGCCGGTTGCCTTGCCGGGAGTCAAACTGACACATTCATCACTCTCCGCACCTGATACCTGCATCATCACCGGAGCTCATTATTTGGCTTCCCCACATAGCTTCCCCGCACCCGCCTCTGCATACCGTGCCCAAGCCCACACTCAGCACTAAATCATGCATCCAACCTCCAGCCCGCTGTTAAAAAGCCCTGCAGAGAAATTTTTTAAAGAAGCCCCGACCGTACCCTGCCCAGCAACAGCCTGTCCTGTACGCCCCTGGCAGGCCCACTTACCCAAGGTCCCGCCCACCCAATGGCAGCTAGTTTCATGTACTTCCTACTTTAACTCCATGTACTTCCTGCTCCTCAACAGCCAATAGAAATGCCTTCTCTTTGTTTCCCCAGTAGCCAATCAATTGGCTGCCCTCCCCATAGAACCCCACACCCTGAACAGCCGGGCATGATTTCTCTGGCCTCCCCTTGGACCACTGAAGCTCGCCCAGGAGCTGAGTAAATTAGCTTCTCACTTGCTTATACTTGCCTCAGTTTCCTCATTTTACCTCAGCAATAAATCTTACAGAATGTACTTAGTACCACTGAACTGTATACTTCAAAACGGTTAGAATGTGTATTTTACTACAATGATGTATTTTTATAAGACAAATAAAGAAACTGTGACAAAATTAAAGTTAGCAACCTGAATATTAACTATAAAATGAAAATTCTTTCCATGTTAACTCTATTGTTTTCGTGTATGAACTTCATATTAATGGGAAAAAGAAATAAAGATTAATTTTTAATTTTGTCCCCCTAGGCCGGAGGATTTTCTAAGAAACAAGTGTACAAAATTGAATAAATAAATGGATTTTGATCATTTTTACATAGTCATTTCATAGTTATAATTTTGTTTTTCTGGTAAATTATAAATCAACGCTAAAGTACAATAACATACATATGTATTTTATGTTTAGCTTTTTATTTGGACTCCTTAGAGAGTTTTCTAAGAACCAAACTTATCTATAATATAAATAATGTAACATCTATAACGTAATCAAATTTATCTATAATTTTTTATTTTTAGCAATTATAAAGTAGAAATTCAGTAGTAAATATGATTTAAAATAGTTAATTGGCTCCTTCTATACATATTGTAAATTTCTATTTGTTCTGTTTTTCCTCACTATAGCAATTCATCCATTGTACCAGAAAGCTGTGACATGGGATATTGCAAAGAAGTTCTACAGCAAACAACCTAGAGGAACAAATGTGCTTTATAACCTTGTGTTACCCCGGAATAAATTGTAAATGTCAAACTTTTGGAAAATAAAGCCCTCATATGCAGAAGCCCAGACTCCCATGTGCCTCCTCCCGTGCAGCCGGCTGTGGGTGGGAGCCCCCGACTCCACAGAACTGCGCCGCGCCCTCCAGACCCCACCGTTCTTGAGCTCCACTTGGCCTCCCCTGTCCTGCCCACAAGCAGCCTCCGTTCCACGCTCAGCAGCCATCATTGTGGCTACGCCGCTGGCCACGCAGTGCTCTCTTGCTGATCCTCTCAGGCCTGGGCCGGCTGACCTCCGCAGGTCGTTGCAAGTGAAAAATTTTCCTCTGTAAGAGGACTGCATTTCAGTTTCCAGCGAGGAGGCATGTGTCACCCTCCCTGTTCCAGTAGCTCAGGCCAAGCTGGGGAGAAGAAACAGAGCCTGTCGCTCCAGAGCCTCAGAGCCTCAAGGCCAGGTAGGCATCATCCTCCTTGGTCTTGAACCTCAGGCCAGGCTGGGGTGGGGTGTGGTCAGAGCCTGCCCAGTTTCAGGGCCACCGTGCCACCAGAATCTGGTTGGATCTGCTAGTTGGAGAGCTCAGCCCAGAACTCAGACAGCTGTTCCTCACTTACTTGACTCTGCACAAGAGGGTGCATTTCCTGGGGAGGTGGGGGAAAAAGGAGGTTCGATGGGGTCTGACACCTACAGCCCATACTTCCTTTCCCATTCCGGGTTGAGGCCAAGAAGATTCAGAGTGTGGGGGATGACTCTGGGTAATACTCCCTCTTCTAGTGGAGCCTCTTTCTAGAATTGGACAAAGTCTGGTTTTGGGGTGTGTGTGTGTGTGTGTATGTGTGTGTATTGGGGCTTGGAAGTATAGTGATTGATGTAAGATGAGCAGATCAGTGAAGAAAGGATGCTGTGATACACTGGGAATGCTCACGTTTTTCCTCACTGCAGATTCTGAAATACCATTCCTGCAAATTACAGGGCCACAGAATATTGAGAAAGACACCAATCATGGTGATGTATATATACACATTCACCTATAAAATTATGTTTGTGCTCATATTTACTTTGTTCTTACATTTTGTCTGAGTGAAAATCAATGGTTTATTTAACTTTTTCATTGTTCTTCAAGTACTATATGCATACTAGGGAAATAATTATCGAATATTTAAAAATACAGTTTCAAAAAGAAAATGAAAGCATACCAAATACCTAGCACACAAAAAGGCTAAACAGCCGACTTGAATTTGATTTTAACTAGCTTTATTGAGACATAATTAACATATCACACAATTCATCCATTTATTTATTTATTTAGAGATGGAGTCTTTGTCTCCCAGGCTGGAGAGCAATGGCACGATCTCGGCTGACTGCAACCTCTGTCTCCCAGGTTCAAGCAGTTCTCCTGTCTCAGCCTCTCGAATAGCTGGGACTACAGGTATGTGCCACCACGCCCAGCTAATTTTTTTTGTATTTTTAGACGGGGTTTCACCATGTTGGTAAGGTTGGTCTCCAGCTCCTGACCTCAGAGGATCTGTCCGCCTTGCCTCCTAACAATTCACCCATTTTAGTTATGTAACACAGTGGTTTTAGTAAGATCACAGAATTGTGCAAGCACTACCATAATCAATTTTTGAACATTTCACCTTTCAAAAAAAAAAAACTCCAGAAACGTTAGTAATCACTCTCCATTTTTTCTCCTACTTTCCCCCTAACTTCTCCTTTGTTTCACAGCCCCAGGCAGTCACTTATCTACCTTCTATCTCTATATATTTGTTTATTCTGAACCACAAAAGGTAAAAAAAGCATGAATAGATAATAGGGGATTACATTAAACTAAAAAGCTTTGATAAAACGAAACAATAGAGCGCAGAGACAACCTACATAATAAGAGGGAATATTTGCAAATTACACATCAGGTAAGGGGTTAATATCCAAAATTTATAGGTGACAACTCAATAACAAGAAACCGAATAATATTGTTTTGAAATGTGCAAAGGACCTGAATTGACATTTCTCAAAAAAAGACATCCAAATGGCCAATAGTTAATATGAAAACATGGTCAACGTCACTATTATCTGGGAAATGCCAATGAAAATCTCACACAATGTGATGTCACCTCACACCTGTAAAATGTATCCTTTGTTGACACAAACATTTATGCTAAGAGATTTTCCACAAAAATTCTTAGAACTAATTAGAAAGTTTAAAATTAATTAATACGATATGTATGATAATGGTTAGAAAGCTGCAGTGTGTTAAAGGAAGTGACATATCCAAGTCTCAATAACTGACTAGCTGTATTTCAAAATGATTCTAGCTTCTCTGCATCTTTAATTCCCTTAATAATAAAACAGGTAAAGTCATACCTAACTCATGAGTATGTTGTGAGACTTCAAGAGATATTTTATAAGGCATTTAGCCATGACACATCGAACTTGTTTTTTACCTATTTTGTTATTTTGAGTAAGGTACAGCAAGTTATGTTGTTGAAACTGTGTATATTGTGATGCCATTCCCTGATATCTAGAATGTAGACAGTAAAATACATGTCTTTATTCTCAAACAATAAGACAAAAAAGGAATATGGAATATTTCATTGGCTTGTTTCCTATACAGTTTGTATCAAATACAATTATAGGACACATCATGAAGTTCTATATATGAAAACCAATCCATGTAATAGAATGAAGGAAAAGAACCACGTGATCAGCCTAAGTGAAGCAGAATAAGCACTTGACAACATTCGGTGCACTTAATGATAAAAAGCCTCAGGAAGCTAGAAATGGGGGAAACTATCACAAAATAATTAAAGGTATATACAAAAAACCCACAGTGAATGTCATATGTAATGGTGGAACTTCCTAGAGACTTGTTGAATGACTTTGACCAAAATGCTGATATTGATATGAACAATGAAATCCAGGCTGATGTGGTTTCAGATGAAGATGAGGAACTCGTTGGGAACTGGAGAAAAGGTGACTCTGTGCTTTAGCAAAGAGACTGGTGGCTTTTTGCTCCTGCGCTAGAGATATGTGAAACTTTGAACTTGAGAAAGATGATTTGGGGTATCTGGTGGAAGAAATTTCTAAACATCAAAGCATTCAAGAGAAAGCAGAGCACAAAAGTTTGAAAAACTTACAGCCTGATGATGTGATAAAAAAGAAAAACCCATTTTCTCGGGAAATACTGAAGCCTGATGCACAAATTTGCATAAATAATAATAAGCTGAATGTTAATCATCAAGACAATGGGCAAAATGTATCCAGGGCATGTCAGAGACCTTCATGGCAGAGGTAGCTGGAGGGTTGTTGTAGTGTAGGTCAGAAAAGTAAATCTTATGTAAGGTGTCTTTGTTTTCTGTTGCTACAAAGGAATATGTGAGACTGGGTACTTCTCTCTCTCTTTTTTTTTTTATAAAAAGTTTATTCTGCTCACAATTCTGTTGGATGCAAGATTGAGCTTTGGTGAAATCCTCAGGCTGCTTCCACTCACTGTGGAAGATAAACGGGAGCAGCCGTGTGCAGAGATCACGTGGTGAGAGAGGACTCAAGATGCAGGGGGAGGTGTCAGGCTCTTATTAACATCCAGTTCTTAAAGGAACTAACAGAGAGAGAACTCATTCATTACCATGAGGATGCACCATGTAATTCATGAGAGATCTGCCTCCATGACCCGAACACCTCCCATTAGGACCCAATTCTAATACTGGAAATCAAATTTCGACATTATATTTTGGGTGAACAAACATCCAAACTATATAGTATAAGATCTAAAGATCAATCAATAAATTTACACTTTAAAAGATGAATTTTTTTTGCAAATAGATTATAGATAGGCAAGGGGGAAAGTGGATAAAACAAGTATGGGGCTGTAACAAGTCAAGGAGAGAAAAAGCAATGGTTCAAACTAGGAATGGTAAGCGTAGTCAAAGTTTAAATATTTTTGAAAGTAAACCAATAGAGATAATTGACAAATTGAATGGCTATTGTGACAGCATTACTTTATAATCCCACAATTTCACTTCTAGGTAAATATCCAAGAGAAATAGAAACATATGTCCATGAAAAACTGGTACATTAGAATTCATAGCAGCATTATCCATAATAGAGAAAAAGTGGAAAAAGTCCAAATGTCTGTCAACTGATATATAACAAATAAAAATATAATAATGAATAAATACATTTTATTTATTTATTTATTTACAAAATGTGGTGTAGCAATGAAATGTTGTATTATTGGCCAGGTGCAGCGGCTCTCACATGTGTAATCATAGCACTTTGGGAGGCTGAGGTGGGTGGATCAACTGAGATCAGGAGTTTGAAACCAGCTTGGTCAACATGGTGAAACCTCATCTCTACTAAAAATATGAAAATTAGCCAGCTGTGGTGGTGGGTGCTTGTAATCGCAGCTACTTGGAAGGCTGAGAGAGGAGAATTACTTGAAGCTGAGAGGCAGAGGTGACAGTGAGCTGAGATCATGCCACTGCACTCCAGCCAAAGGAAAAAAATAAGACTGTCTCAGAAAAAAAAAAGTTACATTGTTGTTGCATTTTGACACCGTAACAGCAGATTTCAGGATTTGTGACAGAAGTCATGTGACTTATAATGCCGAAAACATTTATTATCTGGCTCTTTACAGAAAAAAGTATATGCTAACTACTGGACTAAATACAAGTCGTGAGGTAGACATTGTCTGATTGAATTAGAAAGCAAGGTCCATCTGTATGCCTCTACAAGAAACCTCTTTTAAATATAAAGATTTAGATAGGTCAAAGGTAAAAAGACAAATGTATCAGGCAAACACTAATTAAAGTCCAGGTACTTAGAGTAATTTCAGATATTCCAACAGACAGTTTTCAGAGAAAAGGGGGGACATTACCAATTATAAGGGGAAAATTCTCCAAGAAGATAACAATGCTAAATGTGTATGCATGACAATAAAACAAGAAAACTGATGGATCTGAACAGAGAAACAGACATGTCCTCAATTATAGTTGTAGATTTCATTAGTCCTCTTTCAATATCTGTAAGAAATGCTGGGAAGAAAATCAGTAAAGATATAGAGGATGTGAAGAAAACTGTCAAGCAACTTGACCTAATTGGCATTCAGGCACCCAACATCCAGATACACCATCTTCTCAAGTGTACATGGACCGTTAACCAAGATAGATCATATTTTGGACCATAAAATAAATAATTACTATTTTGGATTTGTTGTTGTTGCTTTAACTGCACAGTAAAAAAGTTTCAGAACAATGATCACATGTAATTTATAATTAAAACTACCTAACCAGTGGTGAGAAAGTCAGTTGCGGATTATACAGGGAGAGTAGACTTATTTTACAAATAAACTGAGAGAACTCTATTCTTATATCTGTAGTTGCCTGAATGTTTGGCTTTGACTCTTGGCTTAGCTAAGAGAAGAAATAATTTGCTGTTTAAGGTATAATTTCTTTCTGTGAAAACCTCCAGGACCAATTGACTCACCTGGAAAACCTGATTATACAACCCGGATTTTCCTTCTATATATAAATGCATAAAGACTCCACTTTGAACTTCAGCCATGAGCTTTCCTAGAGACAGAATCTATTCCAGAAACTTTTGTCATTCCATGCAGAGTCTAAGCCATGAGTCTCTACATATAAAAATTAATAAGAACCCTGGGGACCTTGCACATGGATGCCTGTTGGATCCCAGGGGCTCACCAGCACTCTCTCTTGCTACACCAAATCCTTCCTCTTTGAATAGAAAATTTAGTGTTAATATGCTCTACTGAGACTTCGAGCCCCATCAAATGCCCAATCTTAAATATCTTTACATGGTCAGAATCTGTAAACTATGTCCTTATCTTGAAACATATGAGCCTGAGAGAGATTCCGATAAAGATTTCAATTTCAAGTGTATTGTAAATTTATAGTGTTCCTTGCTGAGGTGGTTATTAATCATATTGAATTATTCCATGATCTAGTGATGTTCAGCATAAAGGCCTATCTTATAACTAAGTTCTTAAGACTGTGAAAGATTGCTTAGTATCAAATAAATAGGTATGGAGGTAGATATAAATAGATTAGATAATAGATAGATAGATGGATAGGTAGATAGATTATAAATGACAAAAGTTTCTGAGAAAGGAAGTTTATTTCATATTCAGCTTTGCATCTAACCAAACAGTGCATTTAAAAAGAAAATTAGAATTAAAACTCTGACAACCATTTCCTTAATTAATGTTCTCTTATTGACCTTGTGGAATTCTTTATTGCCTAATGTTTGATACTGAGGAGGGCATGGACTATTCTAAAGGTTCTTATTTAGTATTGCTGCAAAAATTAGTTAAAGGGTAAACTTTAATCAATGTCCTTTTCTGTCCTCCTTTGAAAAGGGCGACACACCCCATTCACACAGAATACCCATACCAATTATATGTTCAGGTAAAAACAAAGAGAGCACGGTGCAGTCTTTAGATTCAAACTTTACTGTGTGTAATTTCACATTTCCACTATGGTATTTCCATTTCACTTACACACATCTTAGGTCCTCCTTGTCTGTCGAAGGGATTGTGGTACTTTGAGTCCCTGTGGCTAACAGTTCTGAGATAATTGGCATACCAACTCAGGCCACTTTACTCAAACTATTGATTCTATTGCAAGAAAAGGATAGTGCAACATATTCTGGCCTCCCTGTAGTTTTTTTCAGATTCTAGGGCTTTAAATAGGTTACTAAATTCAGCTCATTTTTTAAACTATTTTCTGTCCTAAATTACAATTCTCATGATTACAATTGAACTCCACTGGACTGGAGTAGATAGATTTCATATGTCGTTGGTCTCTGAGTTGGGGTTGGAGTTGGAGCAGGTCACTTACCTCTCAGATATTGATAAAATACTATCAGCTTCTTAGTAGAAACTTTCTTTTTTTAAAAACCACATATTTAAAAGTAATGAAACAATTTCAATAAGTTGGCCCTGTTATTATGTCTACTTTGCATTTTTCCTTTTTGCATTAAATCCACTGTTTTTCAATTGACATATAAAATTACATGTACTTATCATGTATAGCATAATGTTTGGAAACATATATACATTGTGGAGTGATTAAATGTAACTAACTGATAAATGCATTATCTCAAATAATTAACATTGTGATACACATAATATCTGCTGTGTTTTGTAATAATAAAATATGCTGTCATGAACTATAGTTAGCACGATAGATCTCTTGAGAATATTCCTCTTTGGGCCAACATTTCTCCATATTCCTTTTCTCTTCTAATCACTTCAGTTTCTGGTAACCACCATTCTACTCTCTCTACTTCTACAAAATCAACTTTTAATAGATCCCACATAAGTGAGACAATGTGATATTTGTCTTTCTGTGGCTTATTTTACTTAACATAATGGCCTCCCGGTTCATAAATGTAGCAAATGACATAATTTCCCTTTTTATGGCTGAATTATTGTGTGTGTGTGTATATATATATAACCAGTAGTGGGATTGCTGAGTCACACAGTTCTGATTTTTAATTTTTTGAGGAAGCTCCATACTGTTTCCTATAATGATTGTATTAATTTATATTCCCAGCAACAGTGTATAAGTGTTCTCTTTTTTCTGCATCCTCATCTGTGCTCACTATCTTTTATCTTTTTGATGACAGCCAATCTAACATTATAGCTCATTGTGGTTTTGATTTATGTTTTCTGGTGATTAGTGATGCTGAGCATTTTTTAATTTACCTGCTGGCAATTTGTATGCATTCTTTTGAGAAAGTCTATTCCTTTATTATGTCCATTTTTTAATCAGGCTATTTGCTTTCTTGCTGTTTGAGTTTGTTAATATTTTGAATATTAACCCCTTATCAGATGTATGGTTTGCAAATCTTTTATCTTTTTCTGTGAGCTGTTACTTTACTCTGAGTCTTGTTTGCTGTACAGAAGCTTTTTAGTATGGCACAATTCTATTTGCCTGTTTTTGCATTTGTTGTCTGTATTTTTGAGGTCATTTTTCAAAAAATCATTACTCAAATTTCCCCTATGTTTTTTCTACACTTTTACAATATCAGGTTTTATATTTAAGTCTTTAATTCATTTTAAGATAATGTATGTATATGGTGAGATATAAGGATCTAATTTCATTCTTCTGCATATAGGTAACCAGTTTTGTCAACATCATTTGTTGAGGAAACTTTTTCCTCATATGTATGCTTGGTGCCTTTGTCGGAAATCAGTTGGCTGTAAATGCATAGATTTATTTCTTGGCTCTCTACTCTGTTCCATTGGTCGATGTGTCTGCGCCAGTGCCGTGATGTT
The DNA here is from genome assembly GCF_049354715.1 of Callithrix jacchus. Taxonomy (NCBI): domain Eukaryota; kingdom Metazoa; phylum Chordata; class Mammalia; order Primates; family Cebidae; genus Callithrix; species Callithrix jacchus. The sequence continues at coordinate 40,612,355 of NC_133514.1, forward strand.
TGCCCATTTTGAAGTTAGGTAGTGTGATTTACTTATAAATTACCCAGCCTGGGGTTTTTCTTTACAGCAAAGCAAGAAAGGCCTAACACTATTGTTTAATTTCTTTTAATAGTAATTTATCATTTTGTATGTACAGATGTCATAGTTTTTCTAGAATGGTTATTTTCAAGAATTCAGTATGTTTAGTGTTAATGTAAATAATATTCTTTAAAATGTCCTAGTTTTTATATTTTGTATCTTATATACAAATGGGATACTTGTGTATTCAATTTATACCCAATGGATTTTTCAGATTCACTTGGTAATTCAAATATTTTATCTATAGATTATTTTGGATTTTCTGTGTTTATATTATAATAAGGTTTTCTTTGGATAAAGATTCCTTTTTAAAGTTTATATTTTTTGTAGCCATATTTACTGACTGGAATTTCCACAAAGATATATAAAAATGTTAATAGTGAATTCTCTTAACTTCTTCACAATATTAGGAGGAAAGACTAAATATTCAATATTAATTATTTTCATTATTCATGTTTTGTTGATCCCTTTCATCAAATTAAAAAACTTCAAGTCTATTTCTAGTACCTAAAAACACATGTGTCTTATGTGTGTATCTGCTTATAAATTAGGGAATCCAGTCAAATTTAATCAAATAGCTTGAGTATTTTAGATACCTTATATAAGTGGAATCATGCAATAGTTGCCTTTGTGTGACTGTCTTATTTCATTCAGCATAATGTCCTTAAATGTCATCCATTTTACTTCATGTGACAAGATTTCCTTCTTTTTTCAGGCTGACTAATCCTAGCCATGTTTTGTTATTAATTTTTGCTGACCTCATGAAAGGAATCAGCATGTGTAGGACTGAAGTTCTATCTTCCTAAGTGTTTACTTTTTGCAAAGAGGAAGCCATCAAAACCTAAATTTTCTTTATAAAACACATTTTAATTTTGATTACAGTTGCTTTAAACTACAGTTACATGTGGATATTTAAATTCTTCTTAGGTCAGTTTTGGAAAGTGTCTTTTTTTATAGGAATACTTCTATTTCATTTAAATGTTTTAATTTCTTACTATTACTAGTGACTATGAGTGTGTGCCTTTTCACTTCTGATATTGTTCATGTGTGTCTTCAAAATCGTTCTCTAGTATTAGCATATTTTAAAAGGTTTATTGGTTTCCTTAAAGAAATAACTTCAGCTTTGTTTATTCTTAATATTAGCATTTTCTTTAATTTTCATTAAATCTTTCAGTTTTCTATATTAGTTCTTTCATTCAATTAATTTAACAATAGTTATAGGTTCATTTTCAATTTTCCTTTAACATCTTCAAGTGGTCTCAGATTCCCACTGAGCAAGGCCTAGCTACGTCAGTCATTTTTTTCCTATAATACTTTCATAGTATACAATTCAAAGTATATTCAAATTTCCACTGAATGTTCTTCTTTGATCCATAAATTGTTTAGATCTTAAATTTGCTTTCGTTAGACAACATAATCTGAAGTATTTCAGTGATGAGAAATTGGTTAGACCTGTTATATGCCCAAGCATATAGAATATATCAGTAATTATTTCACATGGACTTAACATTTATATTTTGAAGTTGGGTATATCAAATAGATCATTTTTGCCAATCATATTGCTGAAATTCTTCAGTGTATTTGATGATTTTTCTCCTTTTTGTTCTATCAATATTTTCTTCTTACAGGTTGAAGTTATATTAAAAGTCATAAAATTTTAATTATTATCATTATAACTTCCTAACAGCTTGACCTTTTGCATTATAATACACTCTTCTTTTATCCTACTAATGCTGTTATACTTAAAAATTTGCTTCATTTTGTAGAACGTTCCTATGGTATATATTTATTTGTTCATCTTTACTTTGAATGTTTGTATATCTGAAAATGTCTTTTTTCAGCAGCATATGGGGAAAATGTCTCCGAATTTTAGGATCATTGTCTTTGATTGATTACGGATCATCACAATATAATATGACAACATATTGCATTTTAAAATATAACAGCAGCTTTTAATTATGGTACCACCTCATTACAATATTTTCTTATACCATGCCCCTGCTGACAGAATTAATGTCTACTGACCCACAGAAATAGTGTGAGAGAACTTAAAAAAACAGAAATTTGTAATGTAAAACTCATTATCATGCATTTCTGATTAGTAAATTATCTGTGAAATTATACATGTATGTGTATATATATATGTACACCATATTTTCTGGTCAAATTAAAATCACAATATGCAGGTTTGAGTCCCAGGAAATCAGGTAATGTACATTCTCTTTTCTTCCATTTTTTTGTGTGTTTATCCATCCCATGTAATTACTCTAGAAGACTGAATAAATGAAAAAAAGTCACCATTATCAGCAAGTAAGTTAAAATGATAGCTACTTCAACAAAGAGCATGCAAGTAAACTGATTGCAAAGTAGACATATATCATGCAATTTATTTTTAGCCAACGTTTTAAATACACAAATGCTAAAGAAGTAAAATTAACTAGGGAAAATAATTTAAAATATAACACTGCAAGAAATTTTTAAATGGGAAATTTCAATATCATTTATAACTTGATCATGTCTATTACAAATTCTGAAAAATATTATAATTCTCAAAAATATTATCTGCTGTTTTTATTATATACAGGTATATGACTGTCACTACTTAATATATATTTAGTTTAGTTATGTGTATCTAATATACTGCATTGTCTCTCTCTCTCTCTCTCTCACTCATCCTTAAAGTATTTGAAACTCACTCATGTCCTTTGCAGGGACATGGATAAAGCTGGAAGCCATCCTTTTCAGCAAACTAACACAGGAACAGAAAGCCAAACACCACAGGTTCTCACTCATAAGGAGGAGTTGAACAATGAGAACACATGGACACAGAGAGGGGAACATCACACACTGGGACCTGTCGGGGGATGAGGAGCAAGGTGAGGAAGAGCATTAGGATCAATACCTTATGCATGCAGGGCTTAAAACCTAGATGATGGGTTGATAGGTGCAACAAACCACCATGACACGTGTATACCTATGTAACAAAACTGCACATTCTGCACTTGTATCCCAGTAGTTAAAGTATAATAAAAAAAAAAAAGGAAAGAAAGAAACTCACAGTGATATCATGGCATGTCTGTTGTCCAGCCTACCCTTTAGGTTCACTCTCACTTTCAAGTTGCCTGCATATTAAAAATTAAAACAATATTCAATTTTCTTCAAGATGGTTTTACAAACCTCTGTATTATTTGTTAGTCTTGAAACAGCTCTGAATTTTTACCTGAGATCAGGGTTCACCCCTTATTTGAGAATACCCTATCACTGAGAATATCTCTGCCCTGGTAATCAAGACTAATAATGCACATCTTTGCATCACTAAATATGAAAAAATGCAGCGATATATGTCTGTCTGAAAACAAACAGATCATTTTTGTATTCATAATATTATTGGTTAAATATCTTTAAATGTTTTTGCCATTCATTTTCAACCCATTACTTTCTATTCATATCACTAGCTATGCTTTTTCCCTAAAGATACTTGATATTAGTTTTTCCACAATAGTTATCCAATATGAGAAAACCACTTCAGGAAATTTAAGTATTTACTAATTAGTTTAGGTGCTGTACATTATTTCAGCAATTTCATATCAACTTTTGAAATATATTCTCTCTTCATTTACATTGTCTTATTAAGTACTTTAATGAAATTCAATTCATTTCAAGCAAAATGAAGGACACAGATATATAATTCTTAGGCAAAAATCCTTTTTTAGCAATTTTCTTGAAAAAAATAAACAGTTTTAATATTTACTTGTATCTTTATAGCAGATAGTTTTATTTTATTTTATTTTTGAGACGGAGTTTCACTCTAGTTACCCAGGCTGGAGTGCAATGGCGCGATCTCGGCTCACCGCGACCTCCGCCTCCTGGGTTCAGGCAATTCTCCTGCCTCAGCCTCCTGAGTAGCTGGGATTACAGGCACGCGCCACCATGCCCAGCTAATTTTTGTATTTTTAGTAGAGACGGGGTTTCACCATGTTGACCAAGATGGTCTCGATCTCTTGACCTCATGATCCACCTGTCTCGGCCTCCCAAAGTGCTGGGATTACAGGCTTGAGCCACCGCGCCCAGCCAGATGGTTTTATTTTTAATAAAAATTTTTTGTTTTATGTTTTCTGTAAACTAGACATGGCTATCATCTAGATAAGTTTTTTATTATGTATTAAGTTTTAGTATTTTTCTACTTCTAACTGCTTGTGTTTCAATTTATGTTACTACAAAAAAAAAAGCTAAATTGCTTTCCTGGGCTTTTTTAATTACCTTCCGTTAAAATAGCATAAAAATTCCTTAAGATATAGAAATATTACAAAGTTATTTAAGTATTATTAAGTTAAAAATCCGTATTTAACAATTAAGATCAAAAAAAATGAAAGAAGGTAAACTTTAAACTTTAATGGATCGCTAAACTTTATCTACTTTTGCCCCTAAAAAAGTCCAGATTCTTATAAGTTTAAAATTGCCAGCCTTCAAAAAACTCTGTTAATATATGTGTGCGCATGTATCATGATATATATTGTATATCGATATATCTATTATATCTATATGTCTATTATATAGATACATCATATACAGTATATACCCATCGTGTGTGTGTACATAAATATCATGTGTATATATATAGATACACCATGTATCTATATATATAGATACATCTTATAGATAGGTACCTATATATAGACATTGTATCTATTATATACATACATCGTATCTATATATATAATCTACACGATGTGTGTGTGTGTATATATATATATATATATATAGATACATCTTATAGATAGGTACCTATATATAGACATTGTATCTATTATATACATACATCGTATCTATATATACAATCTACACGATGTGTGTGTGTGTATATATATATATATACAATTGTGTGTACACCAACAGATTTTTTGAAGGTTTGCAATTTTAATCTTATAAGAATCTCGACTTTTTTAGGGGCAAAATTAGATAAAGTTTAACTATCCATTAAAGTTTATCTTTAAAGTTTATCTACCTTTTTTCATTATTTGATCTTAATTGAATATGGATTTCTAATTTAATACTTAAATAACTATGTAATATTTCTGTATCTTAAGGAATTTTTATGCTACTTTAATGTAAGGTAACAGGAAAACCCAGGATAAAAATTCAGCTTTTTTAAAAAAATATACATCATATGTCATATGTATATTTATATATATACATTTACACACACATTGTGTATATATATATATTTATATATAAATATAAATACACACATATACCAACAGATTTTCTTGAAGGTCAGCAATTACATGTGTATATATGTATGTATATGTGTGTGTATATTTTACATATATATATATAATTTTTCTCTTTTTTGAGTCTCAGCCTCACTCTGTTGCCTGGGCTGAAGTGCAGTGGCACAATCTCGGCTCACTGCAGCCTCCACCTCCCAGGCTCAAGTGGTCCTCCCACCTTAGCCTCTTGAGTAGCTGGGACTATAGGTGCATGCCACCATGCCTGGCTAATTTTTGTATTTTTTTGTAGAGGCGGGGTTTCACCATGTTGCCCTAATCTTGAACTCCTGGCTTTAAGTGATTCACTTGCTTCAGCCTCAGAAACTGGTGGGACCTCAGTTTGAGCCACCACCCCCACCATTAGTTATTAATATAGGAGTTATTAAATTCCCATACAAAGACAATAATTAAATTTGAACTATTACTTATTCAAATTTATTAAATTCCCATACAAAGACAATAATTAAATTTGAACTATTACTTATTCTACCACAATGCTATTTATTGACTATGTTTATAAATTATACAAATAACAAATCTTAAATATGAAATCTATGTACTCATCGCTTGAATAGTCCTCAGTTCTCCGTTTTTTCCTTTGGAAATAAACTTTCCCCATTATAGCAATCAGTACACAGAAAACAATAAAGAAAGGAATGAGTAAGAATAATGGCCATCTCATTGGTTTGGAATGGTAAACGTTCTCAATGAAGCGCCTTTCTAGGAGGAAAAAAAATCAAATATTTGAAAGCAAGCACTGGAAATATGGCAAAGATATTTCTGTATTTTACTAAGTCTACCAGAATAAAACCTTTGAACAATTTAGTAATTTTATAATTAACATTTTTTATATAAAATAGATAACTTGAAAACATAAATGCCCAAAGTGACTCTTCTAACGCTTTTTAAAATGGATAGCTGTAGATCATAGGCTAATATTTTGTTGAGGATTTTTATATTCATATTCATGAAGAATATTGTTTTGTGATTTTCTTCTTTGTTGAGTTTCTTGTTTGAACGTGGCATCAGAATTATGTTTCCTCCTACCATGAGTTGACGGGAACTTCCCCATCACTGTTTTCTGAAAAGAGTATTGCTTTCTTTCAAGAATTTGGTTCCATTCACCTGTGAAACCATCTGTGCCTATCGTTTTTTGTTTGTTTGTTCATTTTTGTTGGTGGTAATTTAAAAAAATCATAAACCCACAGGTTAAGAAGAAGTGTGGTTTCTGACTTTTTGGTTGTGCCCTTTGGTTTATAATCTAAATAGTCCTTTTCACATCTGAGTACCTTTATCAGCCTGTTGCTTGCCTATATGACAAAGAGATTTATTAGTGTGGCCTTTGTTTAATGGATTGTGTTAGGTGATTGGGAACCAACGAACATATATGCTATCTTGATCAGTTTCAACCTGAGCTAATATAATTCTTTTGAATTTCTGATGTATCAAATAAAAACACACTCCATTAAACGAAGGCCACACTAATACATTTCTTTGTCATAAGCCTTTCTCTGTATTTGATCTTGTGAGGCTGTTATGAAATGACCAGTTTAAAATTCTTAGTAGCCTTATTGTTTGAAAGTTTTTATCATGCATTTACATAAAACACTTAGAAGGCCTTTGTATAGATGAAAGAGTCTCAGCTGGATGCAGTGGCTCACACCTGTAATCCCAACACTTTGGGAGGCCTAGGCAAGTGGATCATCACTAGGTCAGGAGTACAAGACCAACCTGGCCAAATGGTGAAACTCCATATCTACTAAAAACACAAAAAATCAGTCTGACGTGGTGAGGCACACCTGTAATCCCAGCTACTTGGGAGCTGGAGATTCACCTGGACCCAGGAGGTGGAGGTCGTGGTGAGTGGAGATGACATCATTGCACTCCAGCCTGGGTGACAGAGCAAGACTCCATCTCAAAACAAAAAAGTATCTAAGAGATATCAACTTAAGTTTTTCTGAGACTTTAACAAAGAGATTTACCATCAAAAGCCTTGCTTAATTTTGATCTCAGATAAAATTTGATTGCTTTAATCTCAAATTTGGAGCATTTGAGATTAAGCCAGTGCTTAATCTCATTTCACCATTCCTTACTTTAAGAAACTTGCTGAGAATAAAAATTAGTTTTACTTTCACCAATAAAATTCTTGCTTGAACCAATGTCCCAGAGTGTTCTAGTAGTTCCACAGTAGGCGTGACTTCAATTTTCCACATCACCAAAGGCGGCAGTGATGCCAAACAATTTACCACTTCATAATTTTCACTTTCTGCACCATGTTAACATGTTTTTAAACTGTCCTTGGATTGCTCACCAACTTCAACATGTTCTAAGACTTCAACAGTTTCCTGCCTTTCTATCTTCCATACACTATCCAATTTCAAAGCTAAGGCCACATTTTAGATTTCTGTTACATAAATACACAACATATTGATAGCTAAATGTTTTTATTATTTATCGCTGTATAAGAAATTACCTTAAAGCTTAGTTACTTAAAACATTCAATTTTGCTCATAATTTTGTTGGTCATGAATTTCAGGAGGGCTTATTAAATGGTTGTATTTTTGTTTCTGAGTGCAATCAAATTTCAGATATTGCTGATAATTTTCAAGAAGTGAATGAGAGAATGAGTTTTCCAGGAATGAGAATTACAAGCTAAGTATTCCAAAATACCTAGTTAGAGGCTGTAGGATGATCACGAGAGCCCTAGAATGTTAGTTCTGCATATTTTATTGGTCAATCATACCACTAAAACCAATCTGGCAAGGAGTGGTCCCCCTTGCTCACCAGCATGTGTGTGCATAAATAGGACCAAATAATTGCAGCCAACGGGAAGATAAGCTAATTGTTGCTGGTAAAATAGAAATAGCTTGAAAATACATTAATTAGAAAGTTTTAAACTCATCCATCTACTACTATATAACATGAAATATAATATTTCCAGATACTGGAATTAATGTAGAAAGTACTTATGACTCAAAATCAGAAAAAACGGCTCTGATTGTGTGTGAATTTAGGTTTCTATACCAAAGAAATCTCCTGGCCCTAAGCATTATTGGATATGCCAGTTAACTTCCAGCTTTCTCTAAAATTCATCTATCTAGCTTTTCCTGCTGTGATCAATATTACAGGGAACCACACTGCCCAAACTCCTTGACCTGCTGTCTTCCAGCCAGGTTTCATCACTGGGAATCGCTGAGTAAAATTTGGAGGATTCACAGAGTAAAAATAGCTCTGATATTACTCCACCTTCCTCTCCAGCATCGCCAACAGTGCCTGTATATTCTGTACGCCTCCAGCTCATGCTTAACAGTAACTCTCCCTGTGGTTTCAATCCTGCGATACATCCCTGCCTCGTTATGCAACATACTAAATCCCCAGATTCTGATTCCAGTAATACCACCTCTTTTTATTGTCCCTCCAGTCCCCAAAATTGGTAATCATTTTCTGGGTTTCCTCACCTGTCTCTGATTAGCTTTTCATCTATGCAATTAAGGGTTACCAGACGCCTCACACACCACATTCTTTCTGTTGGAAAGACTAAAGTGATTTCTGTCTCTATGCCTGGGCCCTGACTGATATGTTCATAACATATGCTACATATGTTGTCATATATTACTCTCTGGAGACAGAAGTAAAACATACACGTTCATATGCAATTTAATGTCCAAACATAGTCTAGATATAAATTGGTAGACAAAATATTATTCGTGTTACTAAATTAAATCAATTCAAATTATGTTTTAATTATATTTCCAATTTATTATTAATACTTACGAGGGAGATTGGTTGGTGCAGGTGGAAAATTGCCACTGTCAATACTCCCACCGGGCCAGAAATCTGATTGAGCGATGCAATCTGGAGGTAAATATGAAGGACCACAGTGACAGTGCTTTTTGTTATTGCATACCTAAAAGCAAGAGAAATATCGCCTTCTAAGATAAGCCTCTAGATGTGTATGTGTTCAGGTAGAATTATCAAATAATGTGTGTGTCAGATAAGGCCAGTTTTCCTTCGTGCAGGGTGTGTGTGTGTGTGTGTGTGTGTGTGTGTGTGTGTGTAGCAATGCATTTAGTTTCCTAAAATGAAGTTCAATGATTTCTATTTTTGCCTCAAAGTAGCGCTACTTACACCTTTATTGTTGCATTTTTGTTTAGTACAATCATAACCCAAGTATGAAGAACTCACACATCTTTGATTCCTGCAAACCTAAAAAGGATGAACAAAAATTAGTTATTCAACATGCCACCTAGATTTGCCATTTAATTAAGAGCATTCCATGCCATGCTAATAAAAAGGGCACTGATTAGCAGCAAGCATTGCTATACTAACAATGAATAATTCATGTATTGAGCTACTATGTTTCCAGCACTAGATGAGACTCTGATTATCTGCATGTAAACAGAGTAAACAAAGCAATAACAGCTTCTTCCCTGCTCAAACTGGGATAGCAGGTACAGATATGAAGGGAGGAAAACACAAATAAGTATGTAATGAATGCTGTAGTGAAAAAATTGATTTATGAAAGTATAAAATCCAGGAAATGTGTCTAATATTTGAGAATAGTAAAACCTTCTCATTGAGCCCCAATGATAGATGGGATTTAACTGGTATCGAAATAGAAGACAGAGTATTATAAAAGACAAATAATATTTAAAATGACTCTACCATGGAATACTGTATTGAACCTTTGAGAAACATAAAGGGCAGTGTGACCATTCAGTCATTCATTAAATAAATATTTGAGTCCTACAGATGTACGTGGTTCCAAGGGAATCATCAGTGAACGCAAATGTCATCTTGTTCATACCATAAAAAAGGAGAGAGAAACAAACAAAAAACTAGATATTATGTGAGAGAAGATACTATTGGCAAGATTGTGTAGAATCTTATATTCTTCATGAACAAGTTGGCCAAATACAGCAATTTGCAGTATTTACATGTTGGAAGAAGGAAAGCTGATAAAAGTAGGTTTTGGAAAAAAGAATGGAAATAGCAATAGCTGAGAGATACAAAGTTAGAATTCCATTTCTGTGGTCCACAAAAATGATAACCAAACGGTGAAACTGAGTGGTAATGGGATGGAAACCAGTAGATGTATTGTATTTGAGACAGAAATTTAAACCAGCTGAGTTGGAGCAATATACATAGTAGAAAGAGAGGAGTGAATGATACCAAGGATTCTGACTTGTTTAATTCTCTTGCTGGCGGGTAAATCAACTGAGAATAGGAAAGTTAAGCACAAAGACAAAGATTTGGTAATTATTTTCAGAGATCTCTTTCAATCTATATCAAATAATACTATGTTACAAAAGAACAAAAAATGTTTAATGCACTCACACAAACAAAGCAACTAATGATAAGCCCAAGAACAAATAATTGGAAATATTTTTTATTTTAAACGTTTGCTAGAGAATATTGGCAATATTTTGGAATTTTTTCCTCTTATAATTTAGGAGTAAGGTCATATTACATTGTTGGTTTTGATTTGCATTTCGCTGTTAAGTAGTAATGTTGAACATTTTTAACGTATGTTTATTATCATTTTTATGTCTTCTTTTGAGAATTGTCTATTCACGTCATTAGCCATCCTTTTGATAGGGTTTTTTTTTCTTGCTGATTTGTTTGAGTTCCTGTTAGATTCTAGATATTGGTCCATTTTTGGATGCATAGTTCGCAAAGGTTTTCTCCCATTCTGTGGGTTGTCTGTTTACTCTGTCAATTATTTCTTTTGCCGTTCAGAAGTTTTTAGTTTAATTAAGCCCCTTCTGTTTATCTGTGTTTTGCTGCGTTTGCTTGTAGATTCTGGTCAGGAAGTCTTTGCCTAAGCCAGTGTTTAGAAGGGTTTTGCTGATGTTATCTCAGAAAATTTGTATGGTTTCAGGTGTTAGATTTTAGTCTTTATCCATCTCAAGTTAATTTTTGTATAAGGTGAGAGATGAGAATCCAGTTTCATTTTTCTATATGTGGCTTGACAATTATCCCAGCACCATTTGTTGAATACGGCGTCTTTTCCTCACTTTATATTTTTGTCTTCTTTGTCGAAAATCAGTTGGCTGTAAGTATTTGGCTTTATATCTGAGTTCTGTATTCTGTTCCATTGGTCTCTGCTATTTTTATGCCAGTGCCATGCTGGTTTTTTGTTTGTTTTCTAAAAATATACACTAGCTTCTACATTGAGTACACAACCATGCTGTTTTTCTTTAGTATAGTTTGAAGTGGGGTAGCATGATGCCTAGAGGTTTGTTCTTTTTGCTTAGTCTTGCTTTGGCTATGCGGGCTCTTTTTTTGGTTCCATATGAATTTTAGGATTGTTTTATCTAGTTCTGTGAAGAATGATAATTTAATTTGGATGGGAATTGCATTGAGTTTGTAGATTTCTCTTGGCTCTATGGTTATTTTCATAATACTGATCCTACCCATCCACGAACATGGGATATATTTCTGTTTTTTGTGCTGTCTGTATTTCTTTCAGCAGTGTTTTGTAGTTTTCCTTGTAGAGGTCTTTCACCTCCTTGGTTAGGTATACTTCAAAGTATTTTATTTTATTTTCCTTTCCTTTTTTTGCATCTATTATAAAAGGGTTTGATTTCTGAATTTGATTCTCAGCATGGTTGCTGTTGGCAATATAGCAGTTCTACTGATTTGTGTACATTGATTTTGTATGCTGAAACATGACTGAATTCATGTGTCAGTTCTGGGAGCTTTTTGGATGACTCTTTGACACTGTCAGGGTATGTAATCATGTCATCAGAGAACAGTGACACCTTGACTTCCTCCTTTCCAATTTGGTTGCCCTTTGTTGGTCAGGTGAGTCTCTTGAAGGCCGCAGACATTTGGTGGGCGAATTCTTATCAATTCTGCCATTCTGTATCTGTTAAGTGGAGCATTTAGGACATTCACATTCAATGTTAGTATTGAGATGTGAGGTACTATTCTGTTCATCATGCTATCTGTTGCCTGAATATCTTGTTGTTTTGTTGTGTGTGTGTGTGGTGTGTGTTTTATAGGTCCTGTGAAATTTATGCTTTAAGGAGGTACCATTTGGCATATTTCAAGACTTAGAGCTTCTTTTGGCAGTTCTTGTTGTGCTGGCTTGGTAGTGGTGAATTCTCTCAGCATTTCTTTGTGTGAGAAAGACCATATTTTTCCTTTACTTATGAAGCTTTTTCTATCTGGATTGTCATATATCAAGACTTAAACAGCTTCTTTTGGCAGTTATTGTAGTGTTTGTTGGCTTGGTAGTGATAAATTCTCTCAGTATTTCTTTGTCTGGGAAAGACCATATATTTCCTTTACTTGTGAAGCTTTGTTTAGCTGGATATAAAATTCTTGGCTGATAATTGTTTTGTTTAAGAAAGCTAAAGACAGGACTCCAATCCCTTCCAGCTTGAAGTGTTTCTGCTGAGAACTTTGCTGTTGATCTGAAAAGTTTTTCTTTATAAAGAAAATGTAATATGATACTTTTGTCTCACAGTTCTTAAGATTCTATTTTTTATCTTGCCTTAACATAACCTGATGACTGTATGCCTAGGTGATGACCTTTTTGTGATAAATTTCTCAGGTGTTCTTTAACCTTCTTGCATTAAGATGTCTCGATTTCTATCAAGGCCAGGGAAGATTTCTTCTGTTATTCCCTCAAATATGTTTTCCAAACCTTTAGATTTCTCTTCTTCGATGGGAACATTACTTATCCTTAGGTTTGGTTGATTAACATAATCACAAACTTCTTGGAGGCTTTAAAAAATTTTTTTTCCTTGTCTTTGTCAGATTAGGTTACATTGAAAGCCTTGTCTTTCAGCTCTGAAGTTCTTCTACTTGTTCGATTTTACTGTTGAAACTTCCTGGAGTATTTTGCATTACTTTAAGTGTGTCTTTTATTTCCAGAAATGGGGATTGTTTTTCATTTGTGTTGTTTATTTCTCTGGGGATTTTTTCATTTATATTCTATATCATTTTATAAATTTATTTAAGTTGGTATGTGCCTTTCTCTGGTGTCTCCTTTACTAGCTTAATAATTGAACTTCTAAATTTCTTTTCTGACAATTCAGAGATTTCTTCTTGCTTTGGATTCATTTCTGATGAGCTAGTGTGATCTTTTGGGGGTGTTAAATAACCTTATTTTGTCACATTACCAGAATTGTTCTTCAGGTTCCTTCTCATTGGGTAGACTATGTCAAAGGAAAGATCTGGGAATCAAGGGCTACTGTTCAGACTCTTTTGTCCCACAGAATGCTCCTTTGATTGGTGCTCTTCCTCTTCCCCTAGGGGTGGGACTTTTTGAGAGCTGGACTGCAGTGACTTATTTTTCTTTTGTGTCTTGCCACCCAGTGGAGCTACTAGGCCCTGGGCTGTTACTGAATGTGTCTACAAAAAGTCCTGTGATGTGATCCATCTTCAGCTCTCTCAGCCATGGATACCAGCATGTTCTCTGGTGGAGGCAGCAGGGGAGTGAAGCAGACTCTGAGGGATCTGGGTTGTAACTGTGTTTATTGTGCTGGTTTTCTCAAATGCTGGTTGTGCTGGCAATAAAGTTGTCACGCGGACAGACTCAGGACCTCTTGTTAGCCAGGATGTTACTTACAGGCGTTGGAATAACTGTTTTCTTCTTTCTTGGAATAGAGTTGCTCTTTTACAAGTTATTGCAAATATTTGAGTTGGTTGGCCTCCAGCCAGGAGGTGGTGCTTTCAAGAGAGCATCAGTAGTATAGGGAGAATACTAGCCTTCCTTAGGGTCATCTGGATAAGTATTCGGATTTCTTAGTTCATGGTGGGGCCATAGAGCTCCCAAGAGATTATGTATTTTACCATCAGGGCAGGTGGAGAAAGACCCTCAGGTGGGAACAGGGTTAGGTGTGTCAGAGCTCAGACTGTCCTTGGGTGGAGCTTTCTGTGGCCCTGTGAGGGATGGGCGTGTGATTCTCAGGCCAATGGAGTTATATTTCCTGGGGGATTATGGCTGCCTATGCTGCCTTGTACAAGTCACCAGGGAAGTGGGGGGAAGCCAGCAGTGAAGGGCCTCACTCAGCTTTCCACTCAGCCAGAAAAGCCAGTCCTCCCACTGGCTTTACCAAGTTTACATCCAGGCAGCGGTGTGCAGGGCTGAAATCTTTCCCCAGGCTATAAGCCTGGGCAATCAACGTGCAGCTAATTTGATCACTGTTTGCTAATAGATAACAATAGATGATATAGATGAAGGCAAAGTTTTGTGGTCACCACTTGGATAACACCTTCCCAAAATCTCTACCCTGCCGTGGAACAGAAACGTCTGTGACAATATTATGTATTGCATTTTTATGATAAACGGTAGCATGTTTTAAAGCTGCTGAAGTAGATGTCTACTTGATGGGACATCACCTTTGTCATGAACACTGTGGCAGGAGACTGCCCGTCATACATCCTTCATCCTGTTTACTGATTGTGGTGTGCACCCATTATTCCTTTAACTTCTCCCAATCATCCATTTTGAAATGTGGATATATCTGGAGTTCCAATCAACCATTTTGAAGGCCATATGAAAGAGGATCACAGTATAAGATCGATAGCTAAAAACCGGACTGAGTCTGGATCATTGATGCCATAATGGCACCCAGGAACTGCTCTGGATGGGCAACCTCCAAAATTACTTTGCACTATGGAAAAAAAATTAACTACCAACTATCTAAGCCACTCTTGCTGCTTCCTGTTTCCTGTGCAATTCCTACCTCACATAGCATATTTTAGGCTGTTTAGAAACAATGGAGAATTTAAAATTTAAGATAGTCTTGGGAATCAATTTGGTACAAAATTTTCAAAGTAAATTTAATGAAAGCAAATGTGTTACAAAATTTTTGAAGTTACTTGCATTTTGTGTGAGAATTTGGAATGCCAGTTTTTTCATTTGTAAATACTCTTACCTTCTAATTTTCTAAATGAATATTAGTAAAGTTAGGTTACAACAAAAGTACAATTTGTATGGCAAATACTTCAATTATCAAATAAATATATTTTAAATATGTACACATTCACAGTGACATGCAATTAAGATGTGAAAATACTAATAGGTTTTATTTATACTTGGTTACAACCAAAATATGGACATTTTTGGTTTACTCTTCATTCACAAAGAATATCTTCTGCTCCAAAGTCAAATATAGTTTTCTTTTCCCTGTTTTCTTCAATAAGGGATTTATTGTATTCTGTTACTTATTAAGCCAGAGAGGCTTTATAATTAAACATGAGATTAATTTGAGCTTGCACCTCCTTGTGTATATATATGTGTTTATATACAAGTATTTCATATTTTATTTAATTAAAAAATCTAGAAAGGCAAAAACTGTTGATATGTATGCATAGGTACCATATTGAATGCAAAATAGGAAAGATAGATATGTAGATAGATAAATACTCTACAACTTTATGTGTGTGTGTGTCTATAAAAAATTGATGGGAGATTCGTAAAAATGAAAAGAGTAATTCTATCTCAGATATGCAAATTGGATTGATTTTGCTTTATTCTGTGAATTTGATTATTATTTTCATCGGGCATATATTATTTTACAATAGGCATATATTATTTTAATGGCTATTTAAAAATAATTACATCAAAAGATAGTTTATGACATTAGATGTATTCTGTGTCATATGAGATAATTTAATAAAATACAGTGAATGAACAATGTGGTTTTCAATTCAGTAAATATACATAATTTCAATGAAAAAAGTACTAAATAACCAATGAAACAGTCATAGCAATGGCATATATGCATGAGTATAAGTATTATTTTTAAAGCTTTTTTCGATTTTCTGTATTGAATCTACACTTAAATTCTGAGAGAAAAATACGAATTATGTATCACTTAAGAACAGAGTCTACACCAGGTGCAATGGCTCACACCTGTAATCCCAACACTTTGGGAGGCTGAGGTGGGCAGAAAACCTGAGGCCAGGAGTTTGAGACTAGCCTGGCCAACATGGTGAAACCAGTCTCTACTAAAAATACAAAAATTAGCTGGGCATGGTGGAACCACCTGTTATGCTGGCTACTCAAGAGACTGAGGTAAGAGAATCACTTGAACCTGGAAGGCGGAGGTTTCCATGAGAAGAGACCATAGCACTGCACTCCCGCTGGGGCAACAGAGTGAGACTCCATCTCAACAAAGAGCAGAGTCTAAAATATTGGGAAATTATTTAGGAATGAAAAACTACCTACCTTATTTGAACCACAAGAAGTTCCATCTTTTATCCACATCTTTTGGCGGTCGGCATGATTACTGGAAAATTCCACAGCAACGCAGAGATGTCCACTTATGTTGGCATAAATAGTAGTGGCTCTTGGAATTTGTAGTAAAAATTTCCCTACATATTTACATATTAATTTTCCACACTGCAGATTTCTATAATTTATCCATAAATAAAAATCATTAATTTTAATTTAGAGAAATACAAGAATATTATTTATAAAACAGATAGATTTAAATAAAGTATTCAAGCTTTGCAAAGGATATATGCAATTCATTTTAAAACACCAAAATAAATAAAGGCCTTGCCTAAATTGTCAATCACAACTGAACATTTTAGTTATTATGAACTAAGGTTGGTGCAAAAATAATAGTGGGTTTTGCCACTCTTTCAATGGCAAAAACCATAATTACTTTTGGATCAACCTAA
The DNA here is from genome assembly GCF_049354715.1 of Callithrix jacchus. Taxonomy (NCBI): domain Eukaryota; kingdom Metazoa; phylum Chordata; class Mammalia; order Primates; family Cebidae; genus Callithrix; species Callithrix jacchus. The sequence continues at coordinate 40,629,349 of NC_133514.1, forward strand.
TATTTCCTGGCCAGCCTGACAACTTTTTGTCATTTCTTCACTTTTCTTTGAAACTGAAACAAAATCAAACGCAAGCTAAACATGAATTTAACATCTGTTCACCTTTTGAGTGCTTTTAAATGAAAATTTCAAGGTCGCTCACATTAATTAACAAAAATAATCACCAATTAATACTGTAGTTTTATCACTATGTATGTCACATAAGGTACTATGTCCTATAGATTAATGTGAGCATTTGCCTACAGTACATGCTACAAACTGTAAGATTTTTATTTGGCCCATGCATCTTGTTTGGAATCTTAAATGCTACCACATGACCATTGCTACATCAGAAGGTTCAGGAAACCATGCAGGCAGAGAGACTAACCTTAGGACAACTATGTATGTTGAGATAGACAACAGATGTTGTCTAAATAGCCTCCTAATTATCAAAATCTCAGCAGTGATGAAAATATAGATGTCTTGGAGCAATTTTCTATGGCCTGAACTTTTCTCCCTTAGGCCAAAAGAAGAAAACGAAAATGGGCAAACCAGCCCCTGAAGTGGCCAGGTGTCTCAGGCAAGGGCTTGGAGTTGATAAAAGCTGTTCCGCACTCATAGTGCACACGTGTTAAATGTTAAGTAATTTCTTTTTCTTTTTTTTTTTTTTTTTTTTTGAGAGGGAGTTTCACTCTTGTTGCCCAGGCTGGAGTACAATGGCATGATCTTGACTCACTGCAACCTCCGCCTCCTGGGTTCAAGCGATTTTCCCATCTCAGCCCCCAGAATAGCTGGGATTACAGGCGCCCACCACCACACCTGGCTAATTTTTGTAGTTGTTAGTAGAGATGGGGGTTTCACCATCTTGGCCAGGCTGGTCCTGAACTCCTGACCTCAAGTGACCCATCCGTCTCAGCCTCCCAATGTGCTGGGATTACAGGGGTGAGCCACTGTGACTGGCCTAACAGTAAGTAATTTCATAGAACATCAACTTTAGGCAAAGCCATTCTGTGATCATGAAAGATTAAGAGAAAAAGTAAGTTCACTCCATAGATCATGTCTGAACACAGAGGAGAAACATAAACATTGTCCAAACCACAAATTTACTGTACATTCTCATGATTTGACTAATAGGTGTGACTTGCCTCATTAGCAATTCCAGCTTTGGCTTCACTTTAGCCTTCCCTCTTCATATATGAGATTTATTAAGATACACGGTCATGTGCATCTTACTACAATATGTCTCTTACTATATCTTACTACAATGTAGCTCTACTTAAAAACATCTAATTTAGAGCAAAGATCCAATTCCTGAAAGCTTTTTTAAAATCACTTAACACAAGTCCAAATCTCTAAACTGGCATGTTTCACAATTTCTTATAATGTGCATTTTTACCACTCAACATGTAGAAAATTCCCACTTGTTCTACTACAGCTGCCTTCGTGGTGGTCTTTGGCTGGAGGGCATTGTAGTAAGGTAGAACTGTAATCTGAAGACCACCTGCTTAATACTTGGAAGACGCTGGAATGTAACTAGAAAGGGAAGAACTATATAACTGAGCTTTAAGAATGGGAACTGCAGCACAAGATGTTCTGTAGATGGGCTTTGTTTAATAATTTATGAAAGCACATCCAAGATTGAAGATTCTTAGCTAGAACAATCCAAGGACAGAATTAAAATATGAGCCTAATATCAATTAGATGATTGGAAACGTAGACTGAGAACTAAAATCTGAATATAAATTTCAGATTTATACTCAGCCTAAAACCTGGATGACTGCTGAACTAATCTCTTCCATTCCAAAATTCTAGCCTTCAGAAAAGCAAAAGTGAATGCAATTTCTATTATGTATTAGTCATATTATATATATAAAGTTTAAAAATATGCTAAGCATACAAAGAAAAAGTAAAATATAACAAACAGAGAGGGTAAATAAATCACTGGATACTAACACCAATACTATCCAGACATTGCATTCAGCAGAGAAGCCCTTTAACACAGGTAACATAAAAGGCATCAAAGATGAAAGGAAAATAGAGTTATACTAGCTAGAAGCTTTCCTTTAGTCAGTATATGCTTTAGCAATTATAAAGCAAATGTCTGTGCATGTGGAACTTGAGTATATGAGAAAGCAACTTGTATTTCTAAGATGTACTTTATGACACTTAATTGGAATTAGAATTATCACTAAGTTGTCTTAAATGCAGAGATTTAAATAAATGAATATGTGATACATGTATGTGTATATATGAAATGCATGTCCTAGCGCCGTTGACTGATAGGCCTGAGAGGTAATGAGAAACAGCAGACGGGCACACAGCTTGTGCTTAAGTATTTATTTTCAAATACCATCTTCTAAGAAAAGGAACCGAGGCTCCTTGGATAAATAGCTGAATCCAGAGCAGAAGCAGAAGAAGTACCATGCAGCCTATGACATCTTTCCTTGTGCTAGAAAAAGTTGGAAGTTATTAAAAAGTCATACAGACTTTTGAAAAGGACACATTAACAAACTCAAAGGGATTCCCAATAGTCAAAATTAAGACAATTTGAGAAAGTATCAAAATAAATAATGATAGTAATGTATTCTATCCTATTGAATAAAATAATAATTACTGTGTCTGAACTGACATACATAAATATATAGATAAGTAAATAAAAATAGAGAGTGAATTCTTCTCCCTACATTTCTGACTAATAAAGGCAAAGTCAATTATACAATTAGAAAATCACCAATGGATTTTAAAACTAGTTAGTGAAAGTTTGAGGAGAAACAGAATATGCCCAGAGCCTCAGTATAACTCCTTCAAAATTACACAGTAAACACAAAAGGGAAAAAAAAATAATTTCACAGTTGAAAGACTTAAAGAATAATTACTTTATCAAAACATTTAACCTAAAATGTCTAATGCTGAAAAGAAAATGGCATGTACCTTGAAAAAAATCAAGGACACAACAATATCACTTCAGTGACAAACATGCCAAAATGCAATAACTTATATATAATCTTGAAAAATATCAAAGAAACCTAAATTGTGGGAAAATTCTACGAATTACTTAACCAGTATTATTAAAAAACAAACAAACAAAACAAACAAAAAAATTAATAAAAAGTAACACAACTAAAAAGAAAAAAAATTTCAAACTAAACAACTCTAAAAAATACATTATGAGAGGCCAGTCCCAGTGGCTCACGCCTGTAATCCCAGTATTTGGGGAGGCCGAGGTGGGAGATTGAGATCAGCCTGGCCAACATGGCAAAACCCTGTCTCTACTAAAAATACAAAAAATTAGCCGGGCATGGTAGCAAGCGCCTGTAATCCCAGCTACTCGGGACACTGAGGCAGGAGAATGGCTTGAGTCCAGGAGGCTGAGGTTGCCGTGAGCCGAGATCGCTCCATTGCACTCCAGTCTGGGTGAACGGGAGCGAAGCTCACACACACACACACACACACACACACACACTGAGTAAACACGAATATCTGACACTGGGCTTGTTCCTGAACAAGAAAAATAGCCTAGGCCGGGCGCGGTGGCTCACGCCTATAATCCCAGCACTTTGGGAGGCCGAGGCGGATGGATCACAAGGTCAAGAGATCGAGACCAGCCTGGTCAACAAGGTAAAAACTCCATCTCTACTAAAAATACAAAAATTTGCTGGGCATGGTGGTGCACGCCTATAGTCCCAGCTACTCGGGAGGCTGAGGCAGGAGAATTGCTTGAACCCAGGAAGCGGAGGTTGCCGTGGGCCGAGATCCTGCCATTGCACTCCAGCCTGGGTAACGAGCGAAACGCCGTCTCAAAAAAAAAAAAAAAAAAAGCCTAAAATTACTCTATTTAAACAATGAATGAAATTCTAATATGAGTCATGTTTGATAGCTATAATAACTTATGTAAGAAAACATCTTCATTTTCAAGATAAATTGAGGATTTATTGAGGAATAAATACACTGATTTATTAAGGAATAAACAAGCACAGTCTTCAATTTTCACTCAAAAAGTTCAGAAAAAATAATTATGAAGAGAGGAGAGAAGAGTTAGAATAATAGAAGGTCAAGCAATGAGGAAAGAAACAATCTGCACACCTAAGCAAAGGGTGTAAGGGAATTCCTTGTACTATTCATGGAAGCGAGAACGTTTGTTACAGAAGTTTTTTTTTTGTTTTGTTTTGTTTTGGAGACGGAGTTTCGTGCTTGTTACCCAGGCTGGAGTGCAATGGCGCGATCTCGGCTCACCGCAACCTCTGCCTCCTGGGTTCAGGCAATTCTCCTGCCTCAGCCTCCTGAGTAGCTGGGATTACAGGCGTGCACCACCATGCCCAGCTAATTTTTTGTATATTTTTTTAATAGAGACGGGGTTTCACCATGTTGACCAGGATGGTCTCGATCTCTTGACCTTGTGATCCACCCACCTTGGCCTCCCAAAGTGCTGGGATTACAGGCTTGAGCCACCGCGCCCGGCCCTGTTACAGAAGTTTTACTTTACCTTTGAAATAAATCAACATAAAATTTTAGGAAATAGAAATGGGTTTCTGCAACATTCTAGTTCTAATGTATTTATTTTTTCAGTTTTGAGATGGAGTCTTGCTCTGTCGCCCAGGTTGGAGTTCAGTGATCCGATCTCAGCTCACTGCATCCTCAGCCTCCCCGGTTCAAGCAATTTTCCCACCTCAACCTCCCGAGTAGCTGGGATTACAGGCACCTGCCATAATGCCTGTGCCATCATGTCTGGCTAATTTTTGTATTTTTAGGATTTTCCCATGTTGCTAGCTTGTCTCTAACTCCTATCAGGGGATCCAGCCACCCAAAGTGCTGAAATTACAGGCCTGAGCCACCCTGGCCGGCCTTCTAGTTCTAATGTATTTAATAATAGTAACTGCTAATAGTTAACACTTTATAGTACATACTGTGTATCAGTTACCAGTCAAGTGTTTTTCATAGAGTGTCTATGTTTCCCATTGGCACCAAACCAGTGATGTGTTATTCATGTGCATATTTTGCATATAAAAAAACTGAAATACATGCCTAAGGTCACAAGAGTGGGGTTGGGATTTAAAACCAAAATGTCTGACTGTAGAGCACACGTTCTTAAATACCACACTTTGCTTCTTAAATAGTAAAAATTCATGTATTTTCACTTTACTACTAAGGGGATTGTCATCCATTGTGAAAAATAAAGTAACAGCGTGCATAATAAAAATAATTACTGATGGGTAATTAATGTACCTGTATGAAAATTAAACACTTTGTGGAAAAGCACAAATGATAATTTGGGTATAGGAGAGAATAAATACAGACTTCTTTGTCTATGATATTTATAATTTGAATAAACAGGGTCTTTATGTTCAGGGGATATTTTGCTTACACATAATCTTAATTATTTGATGTTATTTTCAAAATAAGATGATACGTAGAGGTTCTAAGATTAATTTCTGAAAACATACTCAGCTCCACACTGTGTGTATCTTGAATCAACTTCACCACAGTTTCCAGATACGTCAGTCTTTGAATTAAGGTGAGAATAACATTCTGCAGGACCAAACTCTACTTCTGAAAATAAAAAGGTGTGGTTATCATATTAAACACATAGTAATTAAAAATAAGTAACAAATACATTTAAAATTCTGAAATGGATTAAGATACTCATTGTACAAAGTAAGATCATAATATAACATTCAAAATAAAAATAGATTTAAGATCATACAAAACCACTTCAATGCAATGTTTAACAATTGAAAGGACTCCTGTCTACTATCCATAGACATATCCTAGACATACTCAGAGCTAACCATTGTGTTGCTTAACCTGTAGTTAAGTAATTTAAGTATTTTAATCTAATTAAAATGTATTTTAATTTAAGTAAGTTTTTATAATAAGTCAATATCTGTTAATATGTAGGAAACATTTTACACATAATTGACTTCTTTGTTGATAAACAGTTTTAGCATGAAGGTATTTTCAAGTCAAACCACTAACCAATTATCTTATGTTTTACATGATAATTTCCCCAGACCAGAGATATATTGGAGTCACAATTGATTCATTCACCCTCCCATCATTCAACCTATATGCATAATCTGCATCATTTTAATTCTCATAAGATTCAACCTACTTAAAAAGCAGTTTATTTCTGATAACCTCCATCTGCTCTGCTTGATGGACTTAGTCAAAAATCTTTGACAGGGAGACTTAACTACGGCATAAGAACGCAGCAGTACAAGGCTCGCTGCCAGGGTGGACAGACTCAGAGCCCAGCTACAACCCACAGATGCAGCAGTGAGCTGAAAAGTAACAGAGGTCATCTGCAAGCTCGTTATGGGTAAGCAGTCAACATTGTAACCTTGGCTAGGGTAGCAAGTCATTGCTGGTAGATGAAAAAATAGGCCAAAACAAAGAACTAAAGCCAAAATCTACAGCTCAAAGTGAACTTTAGTTATCCGGGAGAAACTGCTGAAAGGCGGTGTGATGATACGTTTTATGCATCAACTTGGTTAGACTATAGTACCAAGTTATTCAGTTAAACACTAATCTAGGCATTGTTCTGTAGGTATTTTGTAGGTGTGATGAAGTCTATAATAAGTTTATTTTAAGAAATATGATCTTAGATAACGTGAATGGGCCGGATTCAATTATTAATAGTTTAAAGACCTTGAAAGCAGGCTTCCTTGAAAAAGAAAAGAGACTCTGCCTGTTTACTTCAGCTTCAATTTATGCCCAAAATTTCTATTTTGCCCTTTTAATTGTCTTGCCCTATAGATTTCAGACTTGCCTAGCCAGCCCCACAATCTCATTTGCCAATTATTTGCATAGATGTACATTTCTTTCTTGAGATGGAGTCTCAGTCTGTCTCTCAGGCTGGAGTGCAGTGACGTGATCTCAGCTCACTGCAACCTCAGCCTCCTAAGTAGCTGAGATTACAGGGATGCACCACCACACTCGGATAATTTTTTGTATTTTTAGTAGAGACAGGGTTTCTCCAGGTCGGCCAGGCTGATGTTGAACGCCTGACCTCAGGTGATCTGCCTGCCTCGGCCTCACAAAGTGCAGGATTACACGCTTGAACCACCACGCCTGGCCATATTCTTCTCTTTCAAGAATTATTTAGAATATTTAAACTAAACATGACATTTTAAAAGTCGCAAACATTGTTGGGCATGTATCAGCGTCTATTTCTGTTAAGTTTCCAGAAAAAACACATATATAAGAAATAAAATGATAATAAATACCGTGGCCAAATAAGTCTGTACATTGTTTATCCCCATTCACACAAACTCCATTTATACAGATCCATTGATTCATTCCACAGGGATGCCCAGTCTGAACATAGTGGTTTTCTGGACATGACGCAGATGATCCATTGCAATATTCAGGGAGGTCACATTCGTCAAAGGCAGGCCTGCATACTCTTCCTTTTGACAAAAACTGTTGGGATGAAGTAAATGATATTGAATTAAGCAGAATGTGAATACATAAGCATAATAATGATAATTGCTTATGTAGGCAATATTGAAATTTTTCAAAAAGCTCTTACTAGACAATTTTTGCAGCAAGGTCCTTCAGCACAATTTAAACCGGCTTTCAATCTACATGTGACACTATCACAGCATGTCGCTCCGATAAGGGTACAATTCTGTAAGGCAAATCAAATGCTCTAAACTATTCTCCAACTTTTATTCACATTGGACAGACGTTTTCATGATGGCAACATCATATGTAACATACACATGATGATGCTGAATTTACATGTTGGCAAAGAGAGAAATAAATAAAAGCTCTTACTCATTTCATTTCTTAACAGACATTTATTAATTACCTACTCATTGCCAGACCGTGTGTTGTTCACATTGCTAGAATAGGTTTGGTTACACTGATAAAAGGATTCTCCGAAGCCCTGGGGTCCACCATAGTCAAGTCATTAAGAAGAGCTCTGCCTCTTCTAGGCAAAGAGATAGTTAAATACATGACATAAAATAAAAAGAAATTATAATTTAAAAATTCTATTGTAGTGACTATGTCTTACTAGAGCCTTCTGAATCTATAATATTTTAACACGTTTCTGCATCTTATGGCATATATTGTTGATTTGTGTCACTTTTAATTCTTTAATTAAGGGCTGGGAAGTGATGTTACTTGTCAGCATACTGAAGTTTTCACCTTTATATCATTCACTCATATCTTACTATGCCTTGTTTTATGCTTTAGTTCATCTATGCCCAGTGAATATGCTTTTCAAACTTCTATTACTAGGGTTGATAAAAGCAATAGATAAGAAGAAGGCTTAAAGACAATGCATTCATTCATACACACAGACACACACACACAGATTTTTTAAATGTGCAGAAATTTAAAATAGGGTAAATTGGAAAAAGAAATGTGATAAATCACACAAAAATAAATCGTGGATTTAGTAGTCTTCATATGAGTTATAGCAAGATACTTACTTGGACGCACAGAGTAGTCAGTATTTTTTGCAGCTGTTCTAAGAATTCTCACTGTTACTGCTATCTACTGTAATTCTAGAGGGGAAAGTTTTATCTGAATGGTTTAAGCCTCAATTATATAACATTTAGAGAGCTTAGATACACTACTGTCCAACTGAAGAAATTTTCAAGAATGTTTCCATTCAAACTCAGCCAAGCAGAAACAAGTGGGTGACAAGGAATAATTTTTTTAAAACATATCACATATATGACTGGGTGCGGTGGCTCACTCCTGTAATCTCAGCACTTTGGGTGGCTGAGGCGGGTGGATCACCTCAGGTTGGGGAGTTCAAGACCGGCCTGACCAACATGGAGAAACACCGTCTCTACTAAAAATTTAAAAATTAGCTGGGTGTGGTGGTTCCTGCCTATAATCCCAGCTACTTGGGAGGCTGAGGCAGGAGAATCGCTTGAACCCAGGAGGCGAAGGTCCTGGTATGCCAAGATTGAGCCATTGCACTCCAGCCTGGGAAACAAGAGTGAAACTGTCTGATATATAACACGCATCTTAGGATCTATAAACATACTTTTATGTTTGGCGGGGGGCGCTACGTGAGTGACCACAGTAGGGCACAATGAAGTCTACTTAGTTTTCTTGATTCTCTTCAGTCCAGTCTGTACCATTCACTGTGAGTCTCAATAGTTCCCTCATTTCATTCCCATTATCTCTGCTCTCTTCACCTCCCTTCAAGCCAGGTGCTTTATCTAAGATTTCTATTGTTTGGGACAATTAGCTCTTCTTAATTATGTATGTTACAAATTGTTTGGACTCAAATATTGACCTGGATTAAAATTTTCAAAGACCACGAATGTGCTGTCCAGGTTTTCTTGCTCCTTAGTGAAAGCTTTATATCTCTCTTTATGAACAGCAAAGGAATTTAGGTTAAATACTAGGTTTAAATTTTAGGTTTAAATATTCAAGAGGAAGAGATTGAACCTACATCAACTCAGTTATGAAATTAGTGGCCTTGAAAATTACTATTTGAGAGAATAGAATGGTGCTTACCAGGGACCTCAAGGAGGGGAAAACAGGGAGATGATGGTCAAGGGGTGTAAAGTTTCATTTCTGCAAGATGAATACATTCTGAATATCAAATATGACTACAGTTCACAATATCATATCATGTACTTGAACTTTACTAAGAAGGTAGATTCTGAGTGTTCTCAGCAGAAAGGAAAATTTTTAAAAAGGAAAAGGAAGAAATAAAATGCTATGTGAGATTACAAATATGTTAGTTATCTAAATTTCAGTGGATATTTCAAAATGTACACATATGCTCAATCAAGCTGTATAATTCAAATATATACAGTTTAAAACTGTCATCTATACCTCAAAAAAGCTGGAATAAATAAAAGAAAATTACCTGTATATTCTCACAAATTCACGTAGATCTACAAAGCAAAGGACTACTATACCAATATATGTAAGTCCACTCATTAGTTGTTATAATACCTACATGTCCTCCTGAATCATTTGCAGAAAACTTAGCTTGATAAATTAAGAAAAATGGCAGTTTCACACTTGAATTAATAAATAATTTTTGCTGCAATTTTAGTGCATAACCTTCCAAATTAGTACCAACCTGTTCGGTCCCACAGTCACACTCCTCTCCTGCTTCCAGAATTGTGTTACCACACACAGGTTGCTGTTTGTAAAGAGGATCTAAGCGAGGTTGATTGTGAAGACACTGGGACTTCTGCTTTGAAATAAAATGTGCAAAGTCTTCGAAGCTGCAGTTACTAAAGGTCTTCACACCACTGAAATGACTAAAGACACATCAAACCTCAAATTTTAATGTAAGAGTTTCCATAAACTATCTACCCTTAGAATAAACCTATATAACAGCATCCACAACAGACCAAATTCCCAACTCTGTGTCAAAGCTTTCAATCTCTGATTATGGGAAGTCAACTGTGTAAGAATGTAAATATTTTAGTGGAAGAAAATTACTAATCCATAACATTTTATTGGCTCTCACTTGACACTGCTCTCTCTCATTTAAGCTCCTATTCTCCAAATTTAAGCTCCTCACTTCTTTTTCATTTGCCATCATTCTTCCTCGTAACTTCTAAGTGTTGGGACACCTCTATACTAATAAAGAAAACAGGCTTTTTCTTCTTTTTTAAAAAATTTATCTGTTTTTAAATTTCTCCTTTACTTATGAAACTTAGTTTGGCTGCATATGAAATCCTAGGTCGAAAGTTCTTTTCTTTAAGGATGTCGAATATTGGCCCCCCACTCTCTTCTGGCTTGTAGGGTTTCTGCTGAGAGATCTGCTGTGAGTCTGATGGGCTTCCCTTTGTGGGTAACCTGACCTTTTGCTCTGGCTGCCCTTAGCATTTTTTCCTTCATTTCAACCCTAGTGAATCTGATGATTCTGTGCCTTGGGGTTGCTGTTCTTGAGGGATATCTTTGTGGCTTTCTCTGTATTTCCTAGACTTCAATGTTGGCCTGCCTTGCTAGGGAACAAGGCTGGATGGAGAATAAGTCTGATGAATTAACAGAAACAGGCTTCAGAAAGTGGGTAATAACAAACTTTTCTGAACTAACAGAACTTGTTCTAACCCAATGCAAAGAAACTAAGAATGTTGAAAAAAGGTTTGATGAAATGATGATGAGAATAAATAGCTTAGAGAGGAACATAATTGATGGAGCTGAAAAATAATGTGAGAACTTTGCCAAGCATGCACATGTTTCAATAGCCAAATTGACCAAGCAGAATAAAGGATTTCAGAGGTCGAATATCAACTCATGAAATAAAACAAGAAGGCAAGATTAGAGAGAAAAGAGTAAAAAGAAATGAACAAAGCCTCCAAGAGATATGAGATTATGTGAAAAAACCTAATCTATGTTTGATAGGTGTACCTGAATGTGATGGCGAGAATGAATCCAAGCTGGAAAACACTCTTCAGGATATTATCCAGGAAAACTTCCCCAACCTAGCAAGGCAGGCCAATATTCAAGTGCAGGAAATACAGAGAACACCACAAAGATATTTCTCAAGAACAGCAACCCCCAGGCACAGAATCATCAGATTCACCAGGGTTGAAATAAAGGAGAAAATGCTAAGGGCAGCCAGAGTGAAAGGTCAGGTTACCCACAAAGGGAAGCCCATCAGACTCACAGCAGATCTCTCAGCAGAAACCCTACAAGCCAGAAGAGAGTGGGGGCCAATATTTAACATCCTTAAAGAAAAGAACTTTCAACCTAGGATTTCATATCCAGCCAAACTAAGTTTCATAAGCAAAGGAGAAATAAAATCTTTTAAAACAAGCAACTACTCAGAGATTTCATCACCACCAGGCCTGCTTTACAAGAGCTCCCGAAAGAAGCACTAAACGTAGAAAGGAGCAACCAGTACCAGCCACTCCAAAAATGTACCAAATGGTAAAGAACATTGACGCAGTGAAGAAACTTCATCAACTAACAGACAAAACAACCAGCTAGCATCAAAATGGCAGTATCAAATTCACACATAACAATATTAACCCTAAACGTAAATGGGCTAAATGCCCCAATCAAAAGACACAGACTGGCAAATTAGATAAAAAGACAAAACCCATCGGTATGCTGTATCCAGGAAACTCATCTCGCATGCAAGGATACACAAAGGCTCATAATAAAGGCATGGAGGAAGATTTACCAAGCAGATGGAGAGCAAAAAAAAAAGCAGGAGTTGCAATCCTAGTCTCTGAGAAAATAGACTTTCAACCAACAAAAATCGAAAGAGACAAAGAAGAACATTGCATAATGGTAAAAGGATCAATGCTACAAGAAGAGCTAAAGATCCTAAATATATACACACCCAAGACAGGAGCACCCAGATACATAAAGCAAGTTCTTAATGGCCTAGGAAATAAGAGAGGACACAAACAGATGGAGAAACATTCCATGCCCATGGTTAGGAAGAATCAGTTTTGTGAAAATGGTCATACTGCCCAAAGTAATTTATAGATTCAATGCTATCCCCATCAAGCTACCAATGACCCTCTTCACTGAACTGGAAAACAGCCCACATAGCCAAATCAATTCTAAGAAAAAAGAACAAAGTTGAAGGCATAACACTACCTGACTTCAAACTGCACAACAAGGCTACAGTAATCAAAACAGCATGGTACTGGTACCAAAACACAGATATACACCAACGGAACAGAACGGAGGCCTCGGAGGCAACACCAAACATCTACAACCATCTGATTGTTGACAAACCGGACAAAAACAAGCAATGGGGAAAGGATTCCTGTTTAATAAATGGTGTTGGGAAAACTGGCTAGCAATGTGCAGAAACCAGAAACTGGACCCCTTCCTGAAACCTTACACTGAAATTAACTCCAGATGGAGTAAAGACTTAAACATAAGACCTAATACCATAAAAACCCTAGAAGAAAATCTAGGCAAAACCATTCAGGACATAGGAGTAGGCAAGGACTTCATGACTAAAACGCCAAAAGCATTGGCAACAAAAGCCAAAATAGACAAGTTGGACCTAATTGAACTCCAGATTTTCTGCACAGCAAAAGAAGCAATCATTAGAGTGAACTGGCAACCAACAGAATGGGAAAAAATTTTTTGCAATCTACCCATCTGACGAAGGGCTAATATCCAGAACCTACAAAGAACTAAAACAGATATACAAGAAAAAAACAAGCCCATTCAAAAGTGGGCAAAGGATATGAACAGACACTTTACAAAAGAAGATATATATGAGGCCAAAAAACATATGAAAAAATGCTCATCATCACTGGTTATTAGAGAAATGCAAATCAAAACTACATTGTGATCATTTGAAAATCTGGAGACAACAGATGCTGGAGAGGATGTGGAGAAATAGGAACACTTTTACACTGTTGGTGGGTGTGTAAATTAGTTCAACCATTGTGGAAGACAGTTTGTAGATTCCTCAAGGACCTAGAAATAGAAATTCCATTTGACCCAGCAATCTCATTACTGGGTATATATCCAAAGGATTATAAATCGTTCTGTTATAAGGACACATGCACATCAATGTTCATTGCAGCATTGTTTACAATAGCAAAGACCTGGAACCAACCCAAATGACCATCGATGATAGACTTGACAGGGAAAATGTGGCATGTATACACCATGGAATACTACGCAGCCATAAAAAAATGATGCATTCCTGTACTTTATAGGGACATGGATGAACCTGGAAACCATCATTCTCAGCAAACTGACCCAAGAACAGAAAATCAAACACCACATGTTCTCACTCTTAGGCAGGTGTTGAACAATGAGAACACATGGACACAGGGAGGGAGCATCACACACTGGGTTCTATGGAGGGGGAACTGGGGAGGGGCAGCAGGAGGTGGGGAGTGTGGGGAGGGATAACACGAGGAGAGATGTCAGATATAGGTGATGGGTTGGAAGGCAGCAAACCACATTGCCATGTATGTACCTATGCAACAATCTTGCATGTTCTTCACATGTACCCCAAAAACTAAAATGGAATAATATATATATTTTTAATATATATATTAAATTATTATTATATATTTTAAATATATATTAAATTATTATTATATAATTATATATATAATATATATATTCTTTCATTTTTGGTTTTGGGGTACATGTGAAGAATAATGTTGGTATCAGCAAAAAAATAAAATCACTAGATCATTAAGGCCTGATTAGAATACTGCAAAAGACTTTCTCTCATGACAAAGAAAAAGCTCAATGGCAACATCTCTGAAATCTACAGACGCTGAGACTTCAGGCTGAGCCAAGGCAGGGTCAAGGAGAGTCATGCAGACAAGTTCATACTAATAAACACTCTCTGTGTAGTGATCTCATGCTTGCATTTGGCTTATCAAATCATGCATCAAATTATAAAATTATACAATAAACATATTGATAGATGTAATGTTAGATTACATGAGAGAAAGCCAGTGTAACAGTTGCTTACAAGTGATATTGAGATAAATATGCATCATGGGCATTAGAATATACATTTTGGTCCTGGAGTCCCTGGTCACCTCTGATAGTCAACCATTATTACTTAACAAATTAAACTTTCTTAAACGAAATACATTAAAATTACATTAAACTACATATGTAAAGTATAAAAGTCAGAAATCTTACATTGCTTCTGGATTCATAATACAGACACCTCCTGAGCACTGGCATTTGTGAATGTCATCGTAAGTGATCCCCATACTGAGGCTCAATAATTGTGCTAAAATAACTGCAAGTGATTCTAGACTTATGGTTCTGGGATGCTGAGAAAAAATAAATAAATGTACATTATTTTGTTTACTGGGAGAACAATGCAATTATTAAAGAGTCACATGATAAAATGGAATAGGCACTCTAATAGGCTATCCCCAGATGTGCCATCCATGTTGGCATAACTCATTATAAATACAAGAAAATTATGAAAAGTAAAATCTAAAGTTTTACCAATGTGTTAAATGGATGACCCATTTGATGGCCTCAGACAAAGAAAAAAAATTGCTCCAGGAATTTATTAACTCCATATAAAAACCATTGCAGTCTTATTTGTATTCACAAAAGATAATATTTAAAGAAAAACTCATGGAAAAACATAGTGTCAAATTATGAAGAGATTATTTTAATTTGTAATTTGGTCACTACTCAAGGTTGGGAAGAGTGGTCGAAAGTGGGGGATAAAGGGGAGATGGTTTAATGAGCACAATTAAATAGAATAAGGTCTAGGATTTCTAGGACAATAGTGTTACATTAGTTAACAACACTTACAGTATGTTAAAATAACTAAGAATGGAATTAGAATGTTCCTAACACAAAGAAATGATAAAGCCTTGAGGTGATGGATATTCCAATTATCCTAATTTAATCATTACACATTGTATGCCTGTACCAAAACATCACATCTCTCCAATAAATACATGTAACTATTGTGTACTCATAATTAAAAATTTTTTTAAATTGATTCCTTAAAGATCATATTTTATATAGCCATTCCATACATGTAATTCAAAAGGTAAACCATTGAATTAATTAATATTATGGTAATAATGACTGATAATAAGAATTCTGACTTTTCCATTGTTTGAATTTATTGGGAAAACTAAAATATCTTTGTAAGAGTAAGATGCTTACTATAGTGCATTTTATCATACTATGACATGAATTTTGAGAAAAATCCACAAATCCTTTAAATATATCTAATAACATTTTGATGAATATACTTCATGATAGGCTTCTAGGTATACATTTTAGTTTCTTCTGTTTGCTTCTCTAAGTCAATTTTCCATCATTTTCTACCATGCTGTCTAGCCCAGGAAGATGACACAAATGGATTATGTCAGTGGGATGCTTTGCCCTTGACTTTTACCTTGAGTTATTCTAATGGAGAGAAGAGAATGAGACATGAATGAAAGCGAAATATTTATTACCTTGTTGCAAGGGTGCTTACGTCTCTTTGAATCTTTGAAGGGAGGTCTACCTTCTCTCTGTGACTCTGATAAAATGACTCCCTTCCCTCTGTCAACACTTGGTACCAATTAAAGTTCTTTATTACTTTTGTGAAGGTACTGCAAAGCAGAGGCTCTACATTTTGCATGCACATGGATCAAAACTCCATTTGTCAAATTTCTGCACTTGAATGTACCATCCGCTTTCAGAGAGACAGTGTTAGAAAGAAGGAGGACGACATGGAGGAGGAGAAAAAGGAAAAGAAGGAAAAGAATCAGAAGAAGACAGGGAAAAAGAAGAAGGTGAAAGAATGATTCTACTGGGAATAAAATGAAGGATTCGGCCAAATTTAAAGTGGTTAAATACTGTATTAATACTGGTGCAGTTATTTTAAACCATCTTGTTTTCAAGATATTGTAGAAAGGGCTTATTAATCAAACAATAAATGCATCTTTACACTTTTCTCTTTTTCTCCTGTTTCCTGTTATGTGTTACAGTTCACTAAGATGGAAACAACAACATCCAATGATTTCACTTTAGGCATGTGTATAAAAGCAGGGTATATTCTTCCTTCCTGTGCAGTCGCTCTTGCATTCCCTATCTTTATATTATTGCATGTAATTTGATCTTTCCTTTCATTGTATTTCCTTTCAAAGACATTTTCAAATGTCTTTGATCATTATAGAATCAAAGCCATGGTTTTGCATTTGAGATGATATTTCCTTACACTTTCTTTGTGATCATCTCACTTTGGATTTCTCTTAATCAGTCTGGCCTGCCATAACAAAATACCAGAGAAGACTTGGTGGTTTAATCCAGAGAAATTTATTTTCTTGCAGTTCTGTGGAATTTCGCAGTTCTAGAAGTACAAGATCAGGGTGCTGGCAGGGTTTGTTGGCATATGCTGAGACCTTCATGGCTTGTAATAGGCTGCCTTCTTGCTGCCCTTTCCTCTGTGTGCACATGGAGAGCCTCATCTCTGGGGTCTCTTCCTCCTCTTATACGGACAGCAGTCCTATTGAATAAAAGCCCCTGCCTTATGACCTATTTAACCTTGATTACCTCTTTTCAGATCTCATCTAGGAATATAGTCACATTGGAGGTTAAAATGTCAACATACGAATTCAGGGGGAACACAGTTCAGTCCAGACTAGTATAAAAAATTTTAAAAGACGTGGAAGGCAGTGGAAGAATTTCCTACAGGTCATTGTTATTATTATCTCTGATTTGAAAACCAAGTGACAATAAAGCAAAACCATATTGAACACTGAATTAAAAAAATATATTTTGGGACAAAAAAATTCAACAAAGCATAAATTTTTTTGGTGAATATACCTGATTAGAACCATGGTTTTCAAATGGTAACAGCAACAAGCATGTTTTAGGCTTCTTACACGCCAATCACCAGACTGAGAAATTTGTAAACAGGTATGGATATGCTGAGACTTCTTTTGTTGCATGACATGGGAATAGTCCCTAAAAATGTGCCTGACATATAAGTTTTGAAAAAGAACACTCTTGTCTCTAATTTTAGATATCCACATTCTATTTATTCCTTTTTGTTCTTTCATGAACACATTATGTTTTATTCAACTCATTATTTACTCAAGGAACTGGTAAGATGTTCACACGAATTCAAAGAGTGTATTAGTCTCTTCTCATGCTGCTAATAAAGACATACCTAAGACTGGGTAATTTACAAAGAAAAAGAGGTTTATTAATTCATTAATTTTGAGTGTAACTGTATTTTTAATTTCTGTGGAGTGTACTACACTATATGGATATTATATAATATATTTATGCATTTCATGGATAAAATAACTCAATATTGTTAAGATACTAATCTCCCTGAAATTCATCTAAAGTTTCCATTAAAAAAACAATAAAAATCAAATAATTTTGTTGAAATTGACAAACTGTTTTTAAAATGGAAATGCAGAGGACCTGGAATATCTAAAAGAGTCTTGAATAATGGACTAGTAGGGTTTACAGTACCATTTTTGATGTTTCACTATCAAGCTGGGGTTATTATGACAACGTGATGTTGGGGGAAGGACATATAAAAACACCAATGGCCATAAAAGATTCCTGAAAGAGGATAGTAATATGGTGACTTGATCTCTGTAACAAAACCAGAACTGTATTTCTGTGGAGGAAAACTAACCTTTAAATAAGTTATTATGGAGCAATTACCTATCTAATGTGAACTAACTGATTCCGTTCCCTATTTTACACCAAACAAATTAATGTGAATTATATATTGAAAGGCAAAACAATCATGCCTGTGTTATAGAATAGCTTCATGATCTTGGAATGGGCAAACATTTCTTGAAGGTGTCTCTTGTTATATTAAGTTTTCTGAGAGTTTTTGATCTTTCTTTTTTTGTCATGAGTAGGTTCTAAATTTTATCAAATGTATCTTCCTGCATCTATTTTTAATAAAAATTATAATAGTTAATTTTCAAATATAAACCCATCTTGTAATCCTAGAATAATTTATATGTGTTCTCCATGCCATACTCATTTGATATATTACAGTATTCTTTTTGTTAACATATAGTTAACATAAATCTCAAAACATAAAACAAGGTGAGAATTAGTCCCTCCTTTTGCATTATCTAAAGTAACCTATTACAAGCATTAAATACTTTGGAGACATTATTATGGAGATCATGTGGGCCTAGATTTTTTGTTTGTTTTGGAGGAAAGTGTTTTAATTATAGACTCAACTACACCAATGGATCAATGGTGATTCAGATTTACTTTTCTATTTACTTGAGAAAATTTATTATTGACAAAATTTTATCCATATTTATTGTCATTAATTGGTTGAAGTTATGCCTTCTTATATGTGTAATATGTGTAGGACCTGTGGTCATCATGTCCCTTTTTTCAACTAATAATTTGGATAATTTATTTTTTCAGTTTCTTTGAAATAAGATATCCATTTTGGTAGGTTGCTCTATAGGAAGGAAGGAAGGAAGGAAGGAAGGAAGGAAGGAAGGAAGGAAGGAAGGAAGGAAGGAGGGAGGGAGGGAGGGAGGGAGGGAGGGAGGGAGGAAGGAAGGAAATCATTCTACCAAAAAACACCAGACACTTACATGATTGTCACAGCATTATTTACAGTAGCAAAGACACGGAATCAATCTAAGTGCTCATAAATGGTGGACTGGATAAAGAAAATGTGGTACATATAAACCATGGAATACTATGCAGCCATAAAAAAACATAACCTTTGCAGCAACATGGATTCAGCTAGAGGCTACTATGATAAGTGAATCAACGCAGGAACAGAAAATCAAATACTGCATGTTCTCACTTATAAGTGGGAGCTAAACATTGGGTCCACTTAGACATATAGATGGTAATCATAGAAACTAGGAACTACTGGGGGTTGGAGGAAGGGTTGAAATCTAACTAGTGGGTACAATGCTCAGTACCTGGGTGATATAATCAATCATATCCCAAACCTTAGCATCTCACAGTATACCCAGGTAACAAACTTGAATATTTATGTCCTAAATGTAAAATAAAAGTCGAAATTATTTTTTAAAATAAATAAGATTTTATTTTTATCTCCATTTGATTGATTTGTCTCTTTACAGCTTCACTTAGCTTTACTTCATTTGTTCATTGCCTCTCTGAAACTCCAGCAGATGTTGTACAGACACTCACACAACACAAAGGCAAGTTCTGTTTTTCAGAATAGTGATGGTATTATGAAATAACAGCAAAAAATATCAGTTTTGAATACATTAATGTTTTCTACTAAGATAATTAGTGTCAATTAGGACATTTGGTTCTATTATTCTTATATCCTATGAAGCCTTTTCAGGTGACTGATATTTATTTTAGTCTGGTTCATAATTATGTTAGCTACATAATTAAGAAAATGTACACAATTTAAGTTTTAGTCAAAATTAATTATTAAATATTAAGATTATGAAAACTCAAAGAGCACTTTACAGTAAGACCAAACTAGATCACTATCTTAACTTTCTAGAAAGAATATCTTGAACCCATAATAGGAAATTAAAAATTTGTATATATAGTGAATTCAATGAGCACTTCTTATAGTTTAAACATTTCTATCAGCAACAGTGACCAAGACTCTTACAAATTTTAATATACATACAAATAAGATATGAAAATGTTTAGCTGTATACTAATCTATACAGCATACTTTCTCTACATAACTGTACATACCAGAACAACACCTCCTGCATGGTCAGCATCACACATCTTCCCTTGAAGTGTTGCACCAACATAATTTGACTTTTCTCTGTAACTTAAGTTTAAAACGGATCATAATCACATAATTTTGTGAAATGAAGCACAATACTGAATTTTTATAAGACAAACGTTAAATTCATAATTATTAAAATTTTTATCCAACATTAGTGTAGCAGAGCCAAAGATGTGACTAAATCTTTCTGCTTCTTTTAAAAACAAGAAAATAGATTTTAAAAACAAATAATAAAAAGTGTTTTTCATATGAATTTCTGTAACGCAGTGATTTTTATGTAGATTTTACAAAACAAAACAGAAAAACTAAAGATAAAACAAAAAATGATAAAAATAAACACAATTCCTATGTGTACAAACTAGCTATATTCAATAACTCACTTGAATAAACTACACAATAAAAAATAAAAACAAATAAATAAAATTCCTTAAAAGTAAAGTTAAGGTAATGCAATGGTCAATGAGCAGAAACACTCTGTGGACTAAAGTTTCTCATTATTCAGACAAATTAGCCTTCCAAAGACAGGAAAAAAGAACGTCATATTTATAGGACAGAAGGTAAAAAAGCAAAATGTTTAAAACTCCCAGTATAATCTTTAAAATTCTCTCTGTCTATATACATATATATGTATATACACGCACATATAATATATATATACATATATATATATATCTTCAGAATGGTGATGAAAGAAAAACAGAGGCTATTAAATAGAAAGGAAGGTTTATGTACGAAAACCTTAAGCACAATGCAGATATATTAGAGGTATTAAAACACAGTGTTTCGCTTTCTCTTCTTGCTTTTTAATTTTATAACAACTAATAATAAGAGGAAAGCTGATTACTATATTTATAGAATTTAGACGTTTCTCCAAATAGATATTGTGAAAAATTTATGCAATGTGTGAGACATTTAATAATGTGGTATACAATCTAGGAAAGAAGTTATAAGATTGAGGAGTGAGTTTTAACTTAAACCAACAAATAAGTTGATATCAGTCATTCTGATGTAATTACCATGTTGTGAAAAATATTTACATGCTGTATGTCAGAAAAAAAAAAGAATTTTTTTCTACATGCTTATCAACTATCAGATACTGGGTCAAATTGGATTTTTTTTCAGATAAGCTGTATATAATGTCAAGATATGCTTACACAAGTAAGAATGCAACATCATGGGGACGTAAAACAAGATAAGATTTTTTCCATTTTAAAAATGTCTGTAATAACTCATTAGCATCTCCAGTGGTTGCAATTTTATTTTCATCTATCCAAAGCTCCAGTGAAGAGAGAATAATTGTAAGATTAAATGAAACAAAAATCTAAAATAGAAAACATACAAAAATATGTTCAAATGACACAGTTTTTAAAAATTGGATATTTATATTTGAAAACAAGTTTATGACAAACATTAAACAACTATACTGTACGTCTGCATTTGATTTTTTAAAGTATATTAAGTTTAAAATGTTACTACTAATAAAAGTAATACTTGAGATTTTATAATGCTTGCATTTAAGGAAGCCCCATACCCCATGCTTTATATAATTTAAGTTTTACAGTAACCAAATTAAGTGCATATAATTATTATTATCCCTACTTCAGATAAGTAAAATTTAAAATAAAACTTAATTTCCCCTATACCACACAACATGTGTATTCATGCAGTCTCATAAGGAGGTGTACAAATCGTTTCAATAATACGAGAAGTGCCAAAGTACTAAGCAGCAAACACTTACAGCATTCATCAATCCAATCACCTGGAAAACCTTGTGAGTGACAGCAGTTGTATCAGACCCCATATGATTATACTGTAAAATGGAATTATCTTTTAGATATAAATATTTTTGCTTAACATTTAATAGTTGTTATTATTTCATTAAAATTCAGTTTAGTGAAGTGAAAAATTGTTTAAACTATCAACATATTAATTAGTTTTCAGACATTCTTTTTATACAAACTATATATGTTCAGTATAAAAAATGAAAAATATAATTGAAATTTTATTTTTTCTATAGAAATCAAAAAATTTTTAAACATTATAAAAAATATAATTCAACTGTCAATAAAATAATTATAATAATTATCAAAAGAAAAGATTAGCTCCAAACTCTAGTATTTAAATGTGTTTATAGGCGACATAGTACATATTCAAACATACAAATCACCTAAATGTAAAGAAACTTAAAAGGTATGTCATGCAAATAGCAATAATAGGAGAGCTAGGATGTCTTTCAAGAAGATATAACAATTATAAACATGTATGCATCCAAAAATAGAGCCAGATAATTACACAAAGCAAAAAATAACAGAAACGAAGAGAGAAACAGAAAATTCAACAATTATATTTAAAGACTTATGTAAACAACTTTCAATAATAAAATACCTGGGCAAAAAATCAGCAGAGATATCGAAGACTGTAGCAAAACTATAAGGCAATAGATATCTATAGAACATTTCACTATAAAACAGCAAAATATGCATTAAGCGTCCATGTAACATGATCCAGAAATAGAGCATATAAAAATGAAAATGATTCAGGGTGTCCAAAACAATTTTAAATAAGAACAAAGTTGGAGAACCCCATATCTCAATTTTAAAACTAACTATAAACTACAGTAACCAAGACAATTTGTTAGTGGCATTTTATTAGATTTACCAATCACTGAAATTAAAATGAGTGTCCAGAAATTACATAAGTAAAATATTCCCAAAACTGCTAGAAATAAGGGAATGAATTCAAGTGCTTTTCATGTTCATTTGTGTGTGGATAACTTCAGTGAATGAAAAGTTAGCTAAAGTGTGCTGGTTTATTTAAAATAAACATATATTTGGAGTTGCCAGCATTTTCTACCTAAGTTTCCTAATAAAGTAAGTTCATGTTATCTCTATATTATGCAATTCATCAACAAGAATAATAATTAAGTGATGAATAGTTTCGTCTTGTGTTATACTTTGTCTACTAAAAAAAAATAGCTCCCCAGATATCTTTGGGAATTTACACTTTAAAGGTTTTGCTAGGTTAGGTAAAATAATACAAACCCTCTCATCCATGACGGATGGAAATGATATTTAGATGAGACTTTGGACTTTAAATGTTAGAGTTGGAGCTGTTAGGATGGAATGAACGTATTTTGTATGGAGAAGGACATAGATATGGGGAAGTCAGGGGTGGAGTGCCATGGAATAGATTATCTCTTTCCAAAATTTCATATTTTGAAGCCCTATTGTGACAACCCTTGGAAATGGTATCTGGATATCAAAAGGTCATAGGGTGGGTCCCTTATTATGAGATTAGTGCCCTTATGGGAAAAGATACTAGAGAGCTTGCTTTTTGGTGGCCATCTGCAGGCCAAGAAGAGAGCCCTCACCAGAATTTCACCATGCTCTACCCTGATCTTAGATTTCCAACATCCAGAATATAGTACACTGTATATACAAAGGAAACCTGAGAAAAACATTAGCAAGCTGAAGCCAGAAATATATAAAAATGGTTATGCATCATGATCAAGTGGGATTTTAAATTAATAAAAGACACTTAAATAATATAATGATTAAAAATTCTTATAGTCGTCTGAAGACATAGGATATATATTTCACAAAACCCAACACCTACTCATGATAAAAACAACAAAAACGACATGGCAGCTAATATTTTAATTTATTATCATATTAAATGGTGAGTCTATGGCTTTCCCACAAATGTTGAAAACTGCAAGTTATCTCTCAACTTATATTTAAACATTGTCCTGGGGGTTCTAGCAAAGGCGATATTGCAAGAAAATAAATACAAATACTTCACATTGGAAAGGCTAAAACAAAGTTAGGTTTTATTCCAAAATGAATGCAGAAAGTCCTAAGGAATACACACACACACACACACACACACACACACAGAGAGAGAGAGGATTACAAGTAATAAACCTATTTTGCAAAAATCACAAGATACAAGAACAATATACAAGATCAATTAAAATTTTGTACATTACCAATGAACAATCCAAAATGAAAATATGAGAAGTAATCATATCAGAAACAAGATTAGGAAATAGGAATAAATTTAACAAAATGCAAAAGACTCTTATAGTGAAAAACTACCAACCATTACTGAGAGAAATCAAAGAAGATCTAAATAATGGGGTGGACATATGATGATCACGATTAGAGTATTCAAAGTTGTTAAAATAAACATCCTTCCCAATTTGATCTAAGAACACAGTCTCTATCAAAATATAATCATCCCTTTTGCAGAAATGGATAAGCTGGTCTTAAATGGAAATTCATAGGACACCGAATTGCTAAATATTTTTAAAAATAAAGAAAAATTTCTATGACTTAGATTTCCTGATTTCAAAACTTTGTGTAAACCTAGGGTATTCAAGTGACTTAGTACTGATGCTGTGACAGGCATACTGAACACTGAAAATAGAATTCAGAATCCAGAGATTAACACTGAAATATTGATTGCCAATTTATTATGGATGAAGATGCAAGGCATTTCCTTGGGGAAATAACTTTTTAAAAATTGGTCTTGTTCTAATTCGTTTTACACATGCAAAAAGATTAATTTAGAATCATATTTCACATTATACACAATAATTAACTTAAATGGGACTTATGCCTTTATATTTGCAAATATTTTCTAATAAAGATATTTACAAATCTTTTCTGGTGAAAATTCTGTATATATAAGAAGGAAACTTACATTTTAATATTAAGAAGGCAAACAATAAGATTAAGAAATAGACAAAATATTTGAACAGACATTTCACGAAAGAACATAGATTGATGGTTAATACACATATGAAAAGATGCTCAGGATCATGATCATTAGAGATGTACAAATTAAAAACACAATATGATAGCAGTTGATGTCCACTAGAATGATTATAAACGAAAGGACAAAAACAAGTATTAGCAAAGATGTCAAGTGATTAAAACTCTCATATCTTGCTGTTGGTAACAAAATACGGTATAGCCACTTGCAAAGTATTTAGTTCCCCTTGTGTAAGTCCCACCACAGCAAAGGGCCTGTAAGACAATACAGCCCTTCTTTTAAATATGAAATGACTAGACATTTGAATAAAATGTTTAACATTAAATGTAGGTGCCGAAAACAAGGATATAATACCGAAAGCATCTATGTTGAGAAATGAAGTACTGAAATAAAGTTTTAATACTGTCTTCAGGGAGGCAAAGAAGATTTGAATGCATGAAACAAGAATAGAAAGCTCTGGAATGAATATAGGAAAACATTATGCAAAACTCCAAAACACATTAAGAAAACTTCATATATTTTTTAAAGTTGGAAACTTGCCTATAAAATAAAGGGAAAAAATGAAGAAAAAAAAGATAATATTTTAGGAGTTCTAAAATTTCAGATAGTTTTAATTTAATTTTGTGAGGAAATCTTGGAAGACATAACATTTTGAATAATTAAAAATAAACCTATTGATCACTTATTTTACGCGTTTAAAATATTTATCACTAAAATAGTTTATCAACACCTCTTATCCCCAATATAAACCATTATTTTCCTGTCTACCTTATTTCTTTTTAAATAATATCCAAACTGTCAAGCATTACTTTTAAAAATCAGTATAGTTCTAGAATACACACAAGTTGCTATAATAATTCTAAAAGTATTTGCAAACTATTATAGAGGTAGCAATTATTTTCTTTACATCGTTATTTATAAAACTGAACACTATATACAATTTGATTCTCAATTTACTACTGATACTAATAATTTAAAGTCCATTAAGGCAGAGCTAAGGCAAATTTATCATTTATTCTCTTCTGTTAAAAAGGTATTCTGAATTATTATTACAATACCTCATTGCAGATATTAAGTGACATAAATAAATTAGAATATACTTACCAATTGTTTTTCAACTACAACATGCATTTCTATATACTTTGCAAAATCTGGTTGTGGCTGAAAAAATCCACAAATTTTACATCAGAATTTTAGAATTACTTAAGTATTTTTAGTGCATATCACTACTATTAATGAACTAAATATTGAAAAACACAATTTTGCATATAGAAATAAAACCAGATAATATAAGCAATACTAGATATCACAAAACCTTTTTAATCTATTTTCTTTGTCATTTCTCTGCACCTAATCAATTACTTAATTTACTTGGGAAACAACTTTTCTATGTCTTTCATTCTCCATATTTTCTTTGGTACCAAGCTATTCATATTATTCTCTCTTTTTAAATAAATCCATCAATTCACCATTGCAAATGCATGTGGTTCTATTACCTTAGTGATGCTATTATTACATTTCTATGTGGTATGGTTTTAGATATGATCCCCAGAGAGTAAGGACATACCTCTGTGTTTAGAGAATGGGATTTCATCTAAAGGATAAGGCTAATCCTTATATAGATCATCTCAGGAAAAGGTAAGCAACAGAAAGTAAAAATGATGGACTTTCTTAAACTAGACCACAGATTCCTCAAGATGGGGATGCAGCGTATGATGTCAACCCCTTAGATCACAGTGGTTCAGTCAGAGGCAAATGCTCATAGAGTTTGAACTCCGGCTTAACGTTTCTATGACTTAGGTTTGGCTTAAAAATGAGGATAGTTATTGTTGTAATGATTATTATGAAAAATGTTATCTATTTTCATCCCTATTGTTACACAAAATAAACTTTTAGAAGAAATACACTAGAAAAGAAATTGTAAGATAGACTCTCCAAGCCCTTTGACACTATAATGTAGAAAATGCAGTATTTTATTGCTAAAAGACCAATGCCACCTAACATCAAACATCAGAAACTGGGGAAACTTGTATTATGTTTACTTTATCTGCAGTTTTTCTTTTTTTACATAGGTATTAATAACTTTTTGGAAGTTCAGAACAATTTCATTTTAGTTACAAATGCTTTCCTTAAGAAAACCAATAAAGAAGGAATACACAAATTCGGGGCTTGAGGAGAGATCAGAAGAGTGACGGTGACGGTAACTAAGGGGTTTTTTAAAAAGTTGAGAAACACCGGAAAGACAAATTTAGGGCTTTTCCTCACTAATTTTACCCATTTAAACTTCTCTCCCCTGGCCCAAATCTTGAAGATTTAAAGATTTTATTTTTAAAAGGCAGATGAAATCTAGTCCAACTGGTTTCTCACCATTTTCATCCAACGTTAAGCACCGATCGTTTCACGGTTTTAAAGGGAACTTAAAATCTTTTGGTAGTTAAACTCCATCATTTTGTTAAAGTCCTTAAGCAAGACTGCTTTACTTTGTTTAAATATTGACAGAAAACACTGTATTAATGGATTGGAGGATTTAAAAATCTTTGTTTTAACCAACACTAAATGTTAGCTGTCAAACAGTCCCTGAAATAATCTTTGCTCTTTTTTATCTTTGAGATTGGGATTGGTGATACTTAGCTTAATAATTCATTTATTTATTAAAAAATAATCTTGTTCAGAGAAAAAATATGTAGTCAATTTTAAGCAAATATATAAAATGGAATATGTGAGGTTGGGTGTGGTGGCTCATGCCTGTAACTCCAGCACTTTGAGAGGTCAAGGCAGGATAACTGCCTGAGCCCAGGAGTTCTATAGCAGCCCAGGCAACATAGCAAGATTTCTTCTCTCTATTAAAAAATAATAATAATAACTGGGCCTGTATTCTCAGTACTTGGGAGGCTGAGGCTGGAGAATCACTTGAGCCCAGGAGGTTGAGGCTGCAGTGAGCTATGATTATGCCCCTGCACTTCAGGCTGGGTAACAGGAACAGGGGAAGGAAGGGGAGGGGAGGAGGGAAGGGAAGGGAGGGGAGGGGAGGGAAGGGAGGGGAGGGGAGGGAAAGAAGAGAAGGGAAAAGAACACAGATGCATAAGACAATGGCAGGAAATGTGTGTGTTGAAATGGTGGGGAAAAAAAGAAGAAGAAAAATACAGATGCATGACAAAATGCCAGAAAATGTTTGTATTGAAAAGGTGAGCAGATGCCAATTTTAAAAATCCGCAGGCCAGGCACAGTGGCTTACGCCTCTAATCCCAGCAATCTGGGAGACCGAGGCAGATGAATCACTTGAGCCCAGGAATTCAAGACCAGCCTGGCCAATATGGCAAAACCCCGTCTCTACTAAAATATAAAAAATTAGCTGGGTGCTGTGGCTTGTGCCTGTAATCCCAGCTACTCAGAAGGCTGAGGCAGGAAAATCATTTGAACCTGGAAGGCAGAGGTTGCAGTGAACCAAGATCATGCCACTGCATTCCAGCCTGGGTGACAGAGTAAGACTCTGTCTCAAAAAATAAAAATTAAAATAAAATAAAATCCAAAACACCACTAGGTTCTAGAATCTTTCTGTTTAGAATTATGAGGATGGAACTCAAGTGAGAGGAAATAATAGATATTCAGATTTAGGAATTAAATGTTTTAATGCTGGAAGTAGGAGGAGGACAAAATGAGGCTAGGAAATAAAATGAAATAGAAGTTTTAGGAGAGGTAAGAATACAGATGGTTGAGGACCATGATTTCCCCATTGCTTTACATTTTCAGGTGTTTCTTTGAATATGCTTATTTGTTCATAGGTATAAAAGAAGAAAGAATAAAGGAATAAGGAACATATAAGACAAGTAGGAAATGACAAGGTAGTAGATTAAATCTAAATTATGGAAGTGTGTGCTTTAAAAGTAAATGCAATAAATAACCTTGGCTACTAAAATAGTTGAGCTCATAGAAGTAGAGTCACATTGTGGTCATGAGAGGATAGGAAGGGTCAGGTGAGGAGAGGATGTGGAAAGGTCGGCTATTGGTTGCAAGTGCAGTTAGAAAGATTAAGTTCTAGTGTTCTACAGCACCATAGGGTGATTATAGTTAACAATAATTTATTGTATGTTTTCAAGTAGCTTAAAGACGGAATTTTGAATGTTCCCAACATAAATGACATAAATAAATGATAAATGTTTAAGGTAATGAATATGCTAATTACTCTAATTTGATTATTATACATTTTATTCATGTATCAAAATATCACTCTGTATCCCATAAGTATGATTATTATCTGTCAGTTAAAAATAAAATTGTCAGATATGATTTAAAATGTTTAAAAACTTAGTAGCCAAGTACAGTGGCTCATGCCTGTAATTCCAGGGCTTTGGGAGGCCCAGGTGGGTGGATCATGAGGCCAGGAGTTCAATACCAGGCTGGCCAAAATGGTGAAACCCCATCTCTACTGAAAATACAAAAATTAGCTCATGTGGTCACAGGCGCCTTTAATCCCAGCTACTTGGGAGGCTGAGGCAGGAGAATCACTTGAACCTGGATGGTAGAGGTTGCAGTGAGTCAAGATCCAGCTATTGCAATCCAGCCTGGCTGATAGAGTGAGACTCCCTCTCAAAAAACAAAACAAAAAAAAACCCACTTAGTTATATGTGCTTTAAAAGGGATACACTTTAAGTAAAATATCATTAGCTACTGTGACCACTCAAGAAAGAAAATATTTAAATTAATAAAATCAAAAATGAAAAAGAAGATTACTAAAAATTTTACAGATATTTAAAGACTTAAGACCTATAAAGGAATACTACAAACAACAATAGGCCAGGAAATAAGTAGATAAAATGGAAAAACCTCTAGAGACACACAAATTACCTAAATTGATTCCAGAAAATTAGAAAATTATAAAATACTTATGAGAAAAAATTAATTACTAATAAAAATCCTTCCCTAAAAATGTCGAATTCCAGATGGATTTTACAAATGTTTATATAAAGGAGACAATACTTCCCAACGCATTTTATGAAGTTTATATCACCGTGATACCAAAGCCAGAGAAAAATATCATATGAAAACAAATCTACACGGCAATATTCTTTGTAAATATAAATTTAAAAAATCTTCAAAATTATGCCGGCAAACTGAACCAAGCAATGTATAAAAAGAATTACGCACTACAACAAAGAGAGACTGGATTCAAGGTCAGTTTGACCATCAAAAATCAATTAATGCAATACACCATATTAACAAAATAGAGGATAAAAATGAAAATTACATCTCAGCAGATGTTGCAGAAAAAAAACCTGACAAAATCCAACAATCCTTAGTGATGAAACAGAAATCATTAACAAACTAACATTGGATGAAAATCTGATAAATGGCATTTGTGAAAAAATTACAAATAATATTATGCTTAAGGGTGAGGGACTGAATCTTTTTTTCCCTAAGATTGGGAAAAGATGAGAATATCTCTTCTCACCTATGCTATTCAACATTACAATGGAAGTGGTAATGAGGGCAATTAAGTAAGAAAAAGGACATTCAGTCTGGGGCAGTGGCTCACACCTGCAATCCCAGCACTTTGGGAGGGGGCAGATCACCTGAGATTAGGAGTTCTAGACCAGCCTGATCAACGTGGAGAAATGTTGATCTACTAAAAATACAAAATTAGCTGGGCACGGTGGTGCATGCCTGTAATCCCAGCGACTCAAGAGGCTGAGGCAGGAGAATCGCTTGAACCCGAAAGGTGTAGGTTGCAGTGAGCCAAGATCTCACCGTTGCACTCCACTCTGGGCAACAAAAGCGAAACTCTGCCTCAAAAAAAAAAAAAAAAAGAAAGGAAAGGAAAAGGATGTTCAGGTTGTCCTAATTGGAAAGAAACAAGATAAACTATCTTTATTCAAGATGGCATGAACATGTTCATATAAAGTCACAGAGTTCAATAAAAAACTAATAAGTTTGTCAAATTTGCAGAATACAAAACCAATATGGAAAATTCACTAATTACCAAATACTAATAATGAGAACAGGTATAAAATTTAAAAAACATCTAAAATAATAAAACTTTAAATAACAAAAGAAGCTTTACTGAAGACTCAGACATAAATACATAAAACAT
Organism: Callithrix jacchus; assembly: GCF_049354715.1. Classification (NCBI taxonomy): domain Eukaryota; kingdom Metazoa; phylum Chordata; class Mammalia; order Primates; family Cebidae; genus Callithrix; species Callithrix jacchus. The sequence continues at coordinate 40,660,335 of NC_133514.1, forward strand.
TGCGGAAATAAATTAAAGAAGATCTAAAAAATAAAAACTACCTAACGTTTATGGATAGAAAGAGTCAGTATTGTTAATATAGCAACATTCCTCAGATTTATCTACAGATTCAACACAATCCTGGGTGTCTTTTTAAGCAAATTAAAAATAAATAAATATTGAAATACATTTGGAAATGCATAGTAGCCAGAATAACCAAAAGAATCTTGGAAAATAAGAATATTGAAGGATGTACACTTACCAATTCCAAATCTTCTTACAAAAATACAGTAGTAAAGAAAATGTGGTAGTGGCATTAGGATAGACATAAAGATTAATGGACTAGAATTTTAAGTCTGGTAATAATCCTTAACATTTATGGTCAACTGATCTTTGAAAAAAATCAAGAACATTCAGTGGGAAACAAATAATTTCTTCAACAAATAGTGTGAGAACAGCTGGATATCGATATGAAAAAAAAAATTTGAACCCCTACCTCATCCAATACAAAATATTAAAGTGTATCATATAACAAAATGAGATTAAACATTAAAACATGTAGAAGAAACATAAGAATAAATGATGTGATATTGGTTGTGATGGTTAATTTTACCATAAACTTGGCTGAACCACTGTGCTCAGATATTAGGTCAAACATTACCCTGGATGTCTCTGTGAAGATACCTTTTAGATGAAATTAACATTTAAATTGGCAAAGCTCTAGTAAAGCAGATTACTCTTCATTATGTGGGTTAACCTCATCCAATCAGTTGAAGGCTTTTTTTTAGAAACTGGTATTTCCTAAACAAAAGAAAGTCTGCCAGCAGACTATGTTGGTCTTAAAATGCAAATCTTCCTTGGATCACCAGCCTGCCAGCTTACCCTATAGATTTTGGATTTACCAAGCCCTCACAGTCATCTGAGTCCGTTCCATAAAATCGCTCTCCTTTTCTCTCTCTCCCTCTTTCTGTATGTACACAGACACACACATATATATATCTCATGTTGGTTTTATTTCACTGGAGAACCCGGATATAGATGTCGGTACCAGGAATGAGGTACCAAGAAAACAGAATATTAAGGGGAAATCTTCTGAATTGGTTCTGGGGTTTTGGGAATTTGCCTTCTACTCCAATTAGATTTAAAGACAGTTCTGCCGGGCGCGGTGACTCACGCCTGTAATCCCAGCACTTTGGGAGGCCGAGGCCGGTGGATCACGAGGTCAAGAGATCGAGACCATCCTGGTCAACATGGTGAAACCCCGTCTCTACTAAAAATACAAAAAAATTAGCTGGGCGTGGTGGCGCGTGCCTATAATCCCAGCTACTCGGGAGGCTGAGGCAGGAGAATTGCTTGAACCCAGAAGGCGGAGGTTGTGGTGAGCCGAGATCGCGCCATTGCACTCCAGCCTGGGTAACAAGAGCGAAACTCCGTCTCAAAAAAAAAAAAAAAAAAAAAAGATTTAAAGACAGTTCTATAGAGAGCAGATAGGTCATGGCTTGATGCAGCAATAGAGATAGGCACTGATCAAACACTTATGAAGGCAAGGGTCTTGGTGACCATGTATATGATACTTTTGAACATATTTGTCAAACTAGCAAATATAATGACATTGGTTGCTCCTAATGTTGCTGGACAAAGTGAAGAAAGAAGAGAATAAGCTTAAGTATTTAAATTACCATCTCAAGTGATGCATAAATTACCCAAAAGCTTCTTCATGTGTCTCGAAATAAATTTTTATATCCTATAGCCACAGAGCTGAGATTACTAAAAACCAAAAAACCAAACCCAGAATCTTGTCCTGTCATTGGATGAATTACAGTGCAAACAGAATTCCCAAACTCTCACGGTACTACTGTCTAAGAGAGAGCACTGAGTGGGAAGCAGTGGGATCCTCAAAATTGTAATGGGAACCTAGAGAAGGACTCTGATGAAGCTGGGCTATAAAACTCCTAAATGCTGTCAAGTTTTGTTTGCTAGTAGAAGAAGCCTCTCTTTCACTTTCTGAGGAAATTAATTAGCCCTGAATCCCCTAAGGAAAATATAATGACCTCCCCTGAGGCCGTTCCCTTTCAGGATAGAGGTGATTCTCCTCAGGACCCTAGATATGTATCTTCAATATTTATGTGGATGGCATTTGTGTTTGTTACACCAGGATTTTAACACAATGACTATGAATAAAGAAGTGCCTCTGCTGACAATAAAGATCTAGATTATAGAAAAAGATGCCACTAACAGTTGAAAACGTCATGATTGGAGTTCTGGAAACTTACAAAACTAGTTTTAAGGCATAATGATACAAGTTATGAAGTTTCTGGTACATGTATCCATACATGTGGGTATATATGTTTTGGTATTTATGGATGTGTAAATACATAATTTATCAATTATAATCATCAGTGCTTATATTGCTGTATAATAATAACCATGTTCATCACCTACCTCTATGCTTTGTATTTTATAGGGTAGATCTCTTGATTCAATATCCTTCACAGTATATAAGGAAACATCTGCTTTCTTATGTTTTACTTGGTAAATTACATGTTCAAAAGCAACTGAAGACTCCAGGGGTTCAATTCCATAACTAACATTTTCAAACTGTAGTAAGCCCCTACAAATTTCAAAAAAAAATTAATAAGTAAAATAATGTTTTGTGGAAAGTCAATAAAACGCCACTTAGCATTATTTTTTTCATGGTATGCATATTATTTTTAGCCTGAGTCTAAAATAATAAAATAGGAGAAAGTTACTGGGTATTCACATACTTACTGAGTGACACCGCATAGTAATGCTATTAGCATTTGCCTAGCTGTTAATATTTCATGGCTTCCAAATATATTTAAAAAATCAGAATTCTGCAAAAAGGCAGGAGTCATTATAAGAATTTCCATACCATGCTTTTTCAGTGGCAATTTTCCCACAATAGCCATTCCTCACTTAACATCACTGAATATTATTTTAAAATGTTTAAAATAATTTTGAATTAAATATTTTCCTTTGTAATTTATAAAACTATAAATTACAACCTGAGTCCAGTACATGTGCTAACCATCACCACAGATTTTGGATAACCTTCAATATACCCTTGGTAGTAGCAGAAATTCTGAAAAATAAAGATAAAATGCACATACCTCCATTAGAATGATTTGCGTTAAAGATATAATTTTCAAAATAAATAAATACATTTTAAAAAGAAACAAAAAAAGAGATACAATTTTCAAATATGGAAAACATATATATGTTTTGTATGTGTGCATCAAACATTCATTGTTTCCAAATGGATTTATAAGGTTATTAGATGCTCATCTGATATGGCTCAGTTTTCCAAAGTGCTCCCCACAGATGCATAAAAATGAGTATATTTTCATATGTGTATATATTTTAAACTAAACATTATATTCTCAGTTGTTAGAGTAAGGTGAACATCATCAAAATTTATTTTTTTCATACTATTCTAAGCAAAATTGATTTTTAATTTCATCAAAATGTTTGTCAATTCCATCAAAATGTTTTAATTTGCAAATTTCACCTGGAATTTATATGGATCTTCACTTTATAGTTCATCTTTCTACTGTGACACCTAAAATCTTAATTTGTACCACTTCACAAATACCAAACTTCATCGACCTAATATACTGTATTTCTATTTCCCATCTTATTTAAAAGTTTATGTAAAAATATTTATGCTTTTATTTTTATTATTAATTGGGGTGTACTTCATACTTTATATAATGAAGATAAAAGTATCTTGAACATTCCACAGCTTTTATCGCCTTCCTTTCAAATGTGGTTTATAATATCCAGATTGATTACATTTCTAATTCTGTGGAACAATCAGGACGTTGCATCAACTTTAAACATAGGATGACATTGAGAAACTTAGAAATGAAAGAATAAGTCATTTTTAAGTCACATAGGATACAATTTTCATGGACAATTAAAAAAGCTTCACTTATTATCCAATCTCCTTTCCCTGTTTATTTTTATTTTTAATTTTATCATTGTCAGTTTTTGCATCATTTGCCTTCACGACAATATCTTCTTGTTCAATATTCTATTTGCACTTGAAAAGTATCTGTACGCACTTGATATACTTGCTGAATTAATTTCTACTTCATTTAGACGTTTGGAAAATTTCTACTTTATAAATTCTTGGAAGATAAATGTTTAAAATTTTAAATATAATTATTATTTGTCTCTTTCATTTCTGTCAATTGCCTTCTTCTGTAATTTGAGGTCTGTTTTTATGTGCACACACATTTTAGATCGTTTTATCAACCTGATAATGTCACCTTTTAATCATGATGACTGTCCTTGAGAGATCACAAAATCCAGGACAATGGTGAATGGCTTACGCTCGTCCTACTCTGAATGCAGGGAAAACACTTTCCTGGTCTAGCTGGCTGATTTTTTTTCTTTTGGAGATAAGTCTTTATTTACCAAGATAATAAGGCTTTAGGAATGGGAATCATGTGGAGACTTAAGAAAAATAAATAATCCAATAAATACACCTGTTCCCAACCTAATTTAATGAGCTTTTTCCTAGGATAGAGATAGGCCTGCAACTTTGGAAAACATAATTTATTTTTGTGGTAGTGTATTCTCACTACATTTGAGATCAAAATGCAATTCCTTACCACATTCAGATTACTGATGCTTTGAATGCTCTGTAGCATTCTTGTTTTTTTTTTTAAATATACATTGTTGATTTAATGGAAATATTTATATGCAGTAAAACATAAAATGAATTATTGGTTGTATTGCTACATTTAAACAATATGCTTAAGTAACTAAAACATAATTAAGAATCCCAAAAGTGTCCTAGTCAACTATTTTCAAATTAAAAATACATGATCACAAGTATTTAAAACTATGATAAAATTAATATTTATTTAATTATCTTTACATCCATAATAAAAGTTACTAGTTTGCTAGCAAGAATGATTTTTAACAAGGGTGATCTTGTTTAAATAGCTATGATTTTCTATGTTTCCATTATTATTTTAAATACATATTGACATTTATTTTTAAATGAAACGACAGAGCTGAACCACTGAAGCCCACTTCATGATAAGCACTGAAGAGAAATATGAGACCACTATAATCCCCAATTCCTTCATAAGGAAAACAGTCTGAAGAATATTATTTAAAATAAATTTAAGTACATATTGGATTTGTGAAAGACTTATGTAAACATAACTTGAATTTACTTAAAAAAAGAAATATAAAAACAAATATTTTATAATTCCCTCCAAAAGACTTATTCAAATATGAGTTTAAGTAATAGCTGCAGGATTGGGGTGAGAAAGCCGGGCGTGGAGGTGCATGCACCTGTAGTCCCAGCCCTTTGGGAGGCAGAAGTGGGAGGATCATTTCAGCCTGGGAGTTCGAGGCTGCAGTGAGCTGTGATTGCACTATTGTACTCGGGCCTGGGCAACTGAGTGAGTCCCTGTCTTTAGAAAAAAATTTTTTAGATGGAAAAGTTCATAGAAAGAGGCACTAATCAATCATCAAATGTAATTTGTTTTCCTCTGAAACACAGCAATGTTAGGTTCTTTTCACTTCCTCCTTGCTTCCCATGAAGGATGAAGAGGCAGCTGCCAATCGCTGTTTTGTGTTTTCAAGTTTTCTTTGTAGCTTCTTGTTAAACTAATTCTTGATCTGAGTTTCATTCTGCGGAAAATCTAGGGATCTGCTTTTTGGAGGCTGTTCTTTGTAATTTCTTCTAGAGCTTTTGGATACAGATAAAGAGTGGGAAAACCCTGATTTTAACTTTCTGGTTTCTGTATTTGGCTTGGTTTTGTCATTTCTTCTATCTCCACGAGTTTCACCTGTATCTTCTTTAAGTAACACTTTTTCGAGTGGTTTTTGTTTATTTATTTATTTTTTTGAGACAGAGACTCTCTGTCTCACTCTGTCTCTAGGCACCAGGCTGGAGTGCAGTGGCATGATCTCGGCTCACTGCAACCTCTGCCTCCCAGATTCAATCAATTATCCTGCCTCAGCCTCCCGAGTATCTGGGACTACAGGCGCTCACCACCACAACCAGATAATTTTTGTATTTTAGTAGAGACGGTGTTTTACCACATTGGCCAGGATGGTCTTGATATCTCGACCTTGTGATCTGCCTACCTGGGCCTCCCAAAGGGCCGGGATTACAGGCATGAGCCACCATGCCCGATGACAACTACTTTCCTTCCTTCGTGTCCATCTGACTTTCCCAGTAAAGAAGTCATCACCACTATCACTATCTTTAGACATGGAAGACTGTAAAATCTTTCTTCTGTGCTATCATCAAAATACTCCTCCTCTTCACATAATTCTTCTCTACCATCACTGCTACCACATAGTGAGCTATCAGATACTTTCCTTTTTTGGTTTGACTTAGTGTTTTCAGTTTGGGGTCAGCAGGTGTCTTCTGGGACTCAAAGGAAACTACAGAATCCTTTTCTGAAAGCTTTGATGGAGAATTTGGAATAGTCACTGCTTTAGGTTCATGCTCTATCTTGCTATTTTTTTCCTTTGAAGTGAGTACTGGTTTCTTTGCCAGTATTTTGGTTTCTTTCACTTTTTGCTCACTGATAATAGTTCCTTCATGCTGTAAATTACTTCCATTATCTTTTGAATACCAAGTGTTCTTAGAATAATTGTCCTTGGAAGCATTCCTTGGTGACTCAACTTCAGCAACATTTTGTCTTGCCTCTTTAAAGGTTTGGACGGCAGCTTTTAGCACGTCTGTCTCTTTCTTCAGAAGAGGCTGCACTGCTAGTCTGGCAATTGCTCATTCAGTTGCACTAGAATCTGGCTTTTTGCAGATTTTTTCAAAGTTGTTATCATCACCAAGAACAGATTTAGTTACCATATCAGGTTTCAATTTCCTCATGGCATGGATTTCTTCAAGCAATTGTTGCGTCCGTCTTTGCTTTTTCAACAGTGCATCTTCAGTACCCTTTTTTGACTTCAATCTGCCAACACTCCTGACAAGTTTTTGGATAATCAAAACTCGAATTCTCTTCACTTCTTTTCTCATCTTCACAACATCGTTATTGAGGTTCGGAGTTCCTAGCTGAGCCATGGTAGATGGAGGAATATGATCTGCTGCTGCTTGCATGTGAACTCGTTTTTTTAACTATACATTTATCTTTCATTATTACAGCTTGGGAAGTAGGAGGCAGAGTTATGTATGGAAGAATGATACAAAATTCAGATGTGGGATTTTCCTGTCTTCTCTCTCTCCTCTCTTTCATACATACACACATAACAGTATACTAGTTATATTGAAGATGGAGACCCAGGCATCTCAGATCAACTTCCCCTTTTCATATGTGATTCCTAAAACTGTAAACCGAAATCTTTTCATATGTAATTCCTGAGACTGTAAACCAAGACCCTTTTCATATGTAAAACTATAAACCTAAGATTCTTCTACGTGTAACATCTAAAGTATAAGCCTAGATTAAGGCAGAACCTTCCTTTGTTAGGGGAGCTGGGTTTACCACCCAAGGCTCCCAGCTGAATAAACCCTCCTTCCTCCTGTATTCCATGTCTGAAAGATCAGTTTCCCATGGCCGCTCCTGTGACAATATGTACAGACTACTCTATAACTGACTCATAGAGTTGTGTACTCTCTTGGGCAAAACTTAAAGCAACTGACCATATCTACTATTTCTTCTGGTAAATCCTAGCATCTCTAAAAATGCTTTACTTTCAAAACACTTGACTGAGTCATTATATAAAACTCAAAAATGCAAATGGAAAACACAACAGCAATTAGTAGAGCAGGGCAGAGGTTAAAAAAAAAAGGACACTTCAGGCATGAGCAATCCCAGTAATTTTATTCACTCTTCTTTATTATTTTTATAACAAATTATAGACAATATTAAATTAAGCTCTACATTTTCCAAATAGATGAAAATTTAATATACCCCTAAATGTGTACAAAATTTCATGTGTACTTACTTAGTCCTTGAACATACTTAAAAGAAGATTGGATTTGTATTTTCTTTTTCAATTTAGCTTTCCTGATTCAAATTATAGTTTTTCACTTAACATATTTCACAACATATTTAGTCCCTATCACCTCAGGTACCTAATCCCTTAGCATGTTTCTGAATAGTTTAGGAACATTACAATCATGCCGTTTTGGTTATTACTTTATTTTATTTTTATTTTTTTATTGCATTTTAGATTTTGGGGTACATGCGAAGAACATGCAAGATTGTTGCACAGGTTCACACATGGCAATGTGATGTGCTGCCTTCCTCCCCTTCACCTATATCTGGCATTTCTCCCCATGCTATCTCTCCCCAACTCCCTACCCCCTGCTGTCCCTCCCCTAGTCCCCCCCAACAGATCCCAGTGTGTGATGCTCCCCTCCCTGTGTCTGTGTGTTCTCTTCAACACCCACCTATGAGTGAGAACATGTGGTGTTTGATTTTCTGTTCTTGTGTCAGTTTGCTGAGAATGATGGTTTCCAGGTTCATCCATGTCTCTACAAAAGACAGGAACTCATAGTTTTTGATGACTGCATAATATTCCATGGTGTGTATGTGCCACATTATCCCTGTCCATTCTATCATTGATGGACATTTGGGTTGGTTCTAGGGCTTTGCTATTGTGAGCAGTGCTGCAGTGAACATTCATGTGCATGTGTCCTTAGAGTGGAACAATTTATAATCCTTTGGATATATACCCAGTAATGGGATTGCTGGGTCAAGTGGAATTTCTATTTCTAGGTCCTTGAGGAATCGCCACACTGTCTTCCACAATGGTTGAACTAATTTACACTCCCATCAACCGTGTAAAGTGTTCCTATTTCTCCATATCCTCTGCAGCATCTGTTGTCTCCAGATTTTTTAATGATCGCCATTCTAACTGGCATGAGATGGTATTTCTATGTAGTTTTGATTTGCATTTCTCTAATGACAAATGATGATGAGCATTTTTACATATGTTTGTTGGCCTCGTGTATGTCTTCTTTTGTAAAGTGTCTGTTCATATCCTTCGCCCACTTTTGAATGGGGTTGTTTGTTTTTTTCTTGTAAATCTGTTTTAGTTCTTTGTAGGTTCTGGATATCAGCCCTTTGTCAGATGGATAGACTGCAAAAACTTTTTCCCATTCTGTTGGTTGCTGCTTCACTCTAATGACTGTTTCTTTTGCCATGCAGAAGCTGTGGAGTTTGATTAGGTCCCATTTGTCTATTTTGGCTTTTGTTGCCAATGCTTTTGGTGTTTTGGTCATGAAGTCCTTGCCTACGCCTATGTCTTGAATGGTTTTGCCTATATTTTCTTCTAGGGTGTTTAGGGTGTTCGGTCTTATGTTTAAGTCTTTAATCCATCTGGAGTTAATTTTAGTGTAAGGTGTCAGGAAGGGGTCCAGTTTCTTCTTTCTGCACATGGCTAGCCAGTTTTCCCAACACCATTTATTAAACAGGGACTCCTTTCCCCATTGCTTCTTTCTGTCAGGTTTGTCAAATATCAGATGGTTGTAGATGTGTTGTTTTGCCTCCGAGGCCTCTGTTCTGATCCATTGGGCTATATCTCTGTTTTGGTACCAGTACCATGCTGTTTTGATTACTGTAGCCTTGTAGTATAGTTTGAAGTGCAGGAGTGTGTTGCCTCCCACTTTGTTCTTTTTGCTTAGAATTGACTTGGCTGTGTGGGTTCTCTGTTGGTTCCATATGAAGTTTAAGGTGGTTTTTTCCAGTTCTGTGAAGAAGGTCATTAGTAGCTTGATGGGGATAGCATTGAATCTGTAAATTACTTTGGGCAGTATGGCCATTTTTAAGATATTGATTCTTCCTAACCACGAACATGGAATGTTTCTCCATCTGTTTGTGTCCTCTCTTATTTCATTGAGCAGTGGTTTGTAGTTCTCCTTGAAGAGGTCCTCTATGTTCCTTGTTAGTTGTATTCCTAGGTATTTTATTCTCTTTGTAGCAATTGTGAATGGCAGTTCATTCTTGATTTGGCTCTCTTTAAGTCTCTTATTGGTGTATAGGAATGCTTGTGATTTTTGCATATTGATTTTTTATCCTGAGACTTTGCTGAAGTTGTTTATCAGTTTCAGGAGATTTTGGGCTGAGATGATGGGGTCTTCTAGGTATACAATCATGTTATTTGCAAATAGAGACAATTTGACTTCCTCCTTTCCTGTCTGAATATGCTTTATTTCTGTTTTTGGTTAATCATCGGTTTAACAGGGTTAACTCAGTATATCAATATACATCATCAACAGGAAAACATTAAATTCAGGCCAAAAAAGCCATGACCCAACCCTTTGGACTCTAGTAACATGTGGACACTAATAAGGTGATCACAGAAACTCACATGACAAAAATAAAACAGATAATAAAAAACATACCTGCAAATCTTGGTCAAGTGGTTTCATAATTCCCGTGCGATTATAACTGTAAACTCTAAAATTATAGGGTAAAAAATTTCTGTAATATAAAGATAAAATGGAAAAATTTGTTTCTGAAACTTTCATTTTGAAAAGTTTATTTTATTATTATAGATAGGTAGGTCGACATGGAAAGATAAAAGAGAAACAGAGATATTTCCTGAATGTATGAATTTTGTTCTAAATTGTATTTAAACATCTTAGACTTCACTCTCTCTTTTGTTACTCTGTTTTCCTAGTTGTTTTCCAAACACAACAGGCAAGCTTGGATCTCAGGATATTTGAACTATTGTGTTGGCCCTTCCTGGAAAGTTCTGCTACATAGTTCATTGTTCATCTACTTCAAGTCTTTGCTTATGCATCAACTTCCCATTGAGGCTTACCTTGAAAATTTTATTTAAAATGTCAACTCGTATAATCACCAAAGCATAGAATTTTTAAAACACACTCTAAGTATTGCTCAAGCATGTATTACCTTCTCACATTCTTTCTACTCTATTTATTTATTTATTATATAATTGTTAGTCTCATTTGATGATAATATAAACTCAAGAGATTGGTATCTATGTTGTTACTAATACTAATGCACCCCAAGCATTAGTAATGTTTGCCAAAGTTACATAAAAAGTTAAGCTAATCTCTGATGATCAGAGCATTTTTTTTCAAAATTGATGAGACAATATCAAAAAGCTGTATGTAAGTCAAGTAGAATAAAGGGAAATATAAGTCAAATGTAAATATATCATCAAAAGAAAAAGAGTAATAAAAACCCAGATAAACTTTAAAGATCTTTAAAATATCAAGAAAAAAGAACATTACCTTTGAAGAAACAAATAATACTTAGTAAACAAATTAACAAATAATACAGGTACTTCAGCAATAGAAAAGAAAAAAAAGCCAGAAAACAATGGAATGGTGATTTAAAAGGCAAAGGACATCTTTTTGAAAGATGTCTTAGAATTTATTCCAACAAAAATATTATAACAATTTGTTGTTTCGTATGAATTTTAGGATTGTTTTTTATTTCCATTTCTGTGAAAACTGTCATTAGAATTTTGAGAGAGTTTACCCTGAATCTGTAGATTGCTTTGGGTATTATGGACATTTTAGCAATATTAATTTTTCCAGTTCATGAACATGGTTTATCTATTTATTTGCTGTTTTCCTTCATTTCTTTTAACAATGTTTTATAGCTTTCAGATCCCTACAGATCTTTTACCCCGAGTTAAATTTGTCTAAATAGCCAAAACGATCTCGATCAAAATGAACACAACTATTGGCATCATACTACCTGATTTCAAACTATACTATATAGCCATAGTAACCAAAACAGCATGGTACTGGTATAAAAATAAAAGGAACAATATAGATAGAAATTAAACAAAAGACCAGAGGCAGTGGCTCATGCATATAATCCTAGTACTCTGAGGGGAGAGGCAGGCAGATCACCTGAGGCCAGGAGTTTGAAATCAGCCTGACCAACATGGAGAGACCCTGTCCCTACAAGAAATACAAAATTAGCTGGGTGTGGTGGCACATGCCTGTAATCTCAGCTACTCAGAAGGCTGAGGCAGGGCAATCACTTGAATCAGGGAGGCAGAGGTTGCAGTGAGCCAAGATTGCCCCATTGCACTCCAGCCTGCGCGATAAGGTAAAACTCTGTCTCAAAAAGAACAAAAAACAAAAAACAAAACCCAAAACAAACAAACAAAAAAAACGCACACACATTTACAGTCAGTTCAGGTTTGAGAAAATTGTCAAGAAGACACAGTAGGGAAAGGACAGTCTCTTCAATGAAATCACATGTAGAAAAGTGGACACCCACATGCAGAAAAACAAAATTAGATCCTATCACATACTATATTAAAAAAAAATAAAACCTCAAAATGGATTAAAATTTAACCATAGTAGCTGCTATGCTAAAATTACTAGAAGAAAGCATAGAGGAAATGCTTGACATTGGCCTATGTGATGTTATTTTGGCTATGACTACAAAAAAAACAAAACTAGACAAAAGGTAGACAAATGAGAGCACAGAAAATTTAAAAGCTTCTGTACAGCAAAGGAAAAAATCAACACCATGAAGAGACAACCTATAGAACGGGAGAAAAGATTTGCAAACTATACATCTAATAAGGGGTCAAAATCCAAAATGTATAAGGAACACAAACAACTCAATAGCAAAAAAACAAAAATTGAAAATGAGCAAAATACCTAAACAGACTTTCTCAAAAGAAGACATATAAATGGCCAAGAGGTATATGAAAAATGTTCATTATCACTAATCATCCGAAAAGGGTATATTAAAGCCACAATGAGAAAACACCTTACTCCTGTTTAATTGGCTATTATCAAAAAGACAGCAGATACCCAGTGTTGGCAAGGATGTGGAGAAAGGGGAACACTTACACAATGTTAGTGGAAATGTAAATTAATACAACAATTAATAATGAGGTTTCTCAAAATGTTAAAAATAGAACTACTGTATGAGTCAGCAAAATATGCCAAATTCAGAAAGAAAAATATTACCTGATCTCATTTATATGGAAGTCTAAGAAATTCAAACTCATAGAAGCACAGAGTAGAATGGTGGTTTTGAGGCGCTGAGAGTGGAGAAATTGGAGATGATGGTTAAAAGAAAGAAAGTTTCAGTTAGAATGAATAAGTTCTGGAGAGCTTTTGTACAACAAGTTAACTGTAGTTAATAATGTTTTATATTGCAAATTGCTAAGGGATTAGATCTCAAGTATTCTCAACCACAAATAAAGGTAAGTATTTGAAGTAATGGATATGTTCATTGGCTTCATCATTTCACAATGAATGCCTATCTAAAAATATGTTGTGAACTGTTAATATATATAATTATTTTCTGTCAATTAGACCTTTATATAGCTGGATGGGGAAGAATATAATTAAATAAAGATTCAATGACAAATAAAAACACATATAATTTAAACAAGTAGTCTTATAATAGAAATACATTAATAATTTCTGAGATATATCAAAATTAGCTCCAGACAGAAGCACCGAAATATAGGGAGAACTAAAGAGCACCAGAATCAGTAAATTTTGGTTAAATTAAAATGAATACTGACTTTATTAAAAAAAATAGTAATACTTCATGGGGATTTAAAAGTATACAGGCTTGTGATGTATGAAAAAAATAATGAAAGGGAAGCAGAGGGTAAAGGGAGTTAGAGATTTAAGGATCTAAAAATGCATGGTAATTGGTAGGAGGAATAATTTGTCATAGATTCAATTACTCAAGAGTTGATATGTTAGCACAGAGAAACTACTAAAAGAAGAGTAAAAGAATGTATGACAAAGAATTTAATTGAAGGATAATGCATAAGTTAATAGATTCAATCAAATACAGGCAATGAAGAAAAAAGAGGAATATAAAACAAAAGATAAAACAGAAAAAATATAATGATTCCAAAATCATGTGAAAATTCAAACCATCAAGAAGAGTAAGAGCATCTTAAAATTGAAGGACAACTCTGGTTATAAACACCTATTATAAAGTCACAGTAATTAAAACCACGACATTTGGACAGACAGACAGGGTCTAAGAATGACCATACAAAGAAAGAGACGAGAACACTGTAATCCCAGCACTTTGGGAGGCTGAGGCGGGTGGATCACGAGGTCAAGAGATCGAGACCATCCTGGTCAACATGGTGAAACCCCGTCTCTACTAAAAATACAAAAAATTAGCTGGGCATGCTGGTGCGTGCCTGTAATCCCAGCTACTCAGGAGGCTGAGGCAGGAGAATTGCCTGAACCCAGGAGGCGGAGGTTGCTGTGAGCCGAGATCGCGCCATTGCACTCCAGCCTGGGTAACAAGAGCGAAGCTCCGTCTCAAAAAAAAAAAAAAGAAAGAAAGAGAAAGAGAACAAAGAATCCAGAGACTTCTTTATATACAATCATTTAATTTATAACAAAGATTACATTACAGTGCAGTGAACAAATATCACTTTTTTATTGGGCTGGGTCCATCACAGCACAAATAATTGCCAGAGCATCTATGATGAGGAAAAAGGTGAAAAGACTATCTTTAGGCTATCAAGATTTATTATAAATAGACAACTAGACCAAAAGGTTTAATCAAGAGTCTGGAAACAAATAAAACCATATATAAATGTATAATATATAACCATCCTGACACAGAAGACATATACAGAAAGGAGATCCATACAGCTCTTGAAACATTTGAAAAATCATATATAGAAAAACTAAATTGGTTGTCGACCTTACAGCATAGTCAAAAGCCAATTTCTGTTTCAACAAAGACCTGAATGTGAAAGGCAAAACTAAAAATATTTTAGAGGATTATATAAGATTTAGTCGGAGGGGACTCAAGATGGCGCTGTGAGAACAACCCAGGATTGGAGCCCGCGTTGAATTCGCAAACGGTGAGTCAGTGCTGCATTTCCAGACTGATCTTTGTTGCCCACAGAACGGGGAAACTCCCAAGTATAAAAAGACACGGGACGCCAGGCAGTAGGTCTGCCTGGCGAAGCCGGCAGCCGGGGCGGCGGCGGCCGGCCCTACCCAGCAATCCCCACAGGGCGCGCTTGTCCGGGTGCCTTGTTGAACCGGCAACCTGAGACTTGAGAGGGCTGGACTTGAGACTGAACGAGACTTGCACAGTAGCCCAGCCCAGGGGATTGCAGGGACAGATCGTTTGGGATACCCAGTGGGACGAACAAAACCGCGATTTCAAACTATCCCGGGCAGACGGTCCGAAAAGCTCTGTGGGGGAGGGGCGTCCACCACTACGGAGGCAACCCGCCCCAACTGATATACACGCCCACTGCTGAAGCAGCCAGCCGTTGCCGAGGCAACCCGCCCCAACTGAGATACACGCCCACTGCTGACGCAGCCAGCCGTTGCCGAGGCAACCCGTCCCTACTGAGATACACGCCCACTGCTGACGGAGCCTGCTGTTGCTGAGGCAACACGCTACAACGAAGAGACTCCGCCGCAGGGCGTGGCGGAGACCACAGCAGAGCCGGCAGGAACAGCGCGAATCACACAACAGCAGGGCGGAGCCTCGGCAGCCAAACAGTGGCTAGTCTGCCTTTGAGCTGGGCAGGACACCTGATCGGACATCCAAAAATAAAGCCCAAACCCCTCAACACAGAGCATTTGAGAAAAAAAAAGGGTTGTTTAATGAGCTGTGTTGCAGCAGAATCAAACATAGCAGCCTAACAGCCCTGAATGAACAACAGAGTGCACAGCTCAGCAATTAAACCCCTATAAAGTACAAACTGTCTCCTCAAGCAGCTCCCTGACCCCTCTATATCCAAAAGACTGTCATTAGGCAGGCATCATCCTGGGACAAAGAGAGCAGAAAAAGAAACTGGTAGCATCCCTCGCTGTGCCACGGCTACTAGAGGTGCACCCCAGACAAGCAGGGTCTGGAGCGGACCTCAACAGTCATACAGCGAAGGGGCTAGACTGGTAGAAGGAAAACCAAGCAACAGAAATACTTCATCATCAACATTCTGGGTGTCCACTCAGAGACCCAAACGAAAAGTCAGCAACTACGCAGCCGACCAGCGGACAAATCCACAAAGATGGGAAGAAACCAGCGCAAAAAGGAGGAAAACACCCGAAACCAGAACACATCGCCTCCTAGAAAGGACCAAAACTCCTCACCAGCAAGGGAACAAAGCTGGACGGAGAATGACTGTGACGAAATGACGGAATTAGACTTCAGAAGATGGATAATGAGAAACTTTTGTGAGCTAAAAGATCATGTATTAAATCAATGCAAAGAAACTAAGAACCTTGAAAAAAGATTTGAAAAAAGATTCGAGGAAATGATAACAAGAATGGATACCTTAGAGAGGAATATGAATGAATTAAAGGAGCTGAAAAACACAATACGAGAACTTCGCGAAGCAAACGCAAGTTTCAATAGCCGAATTGACCAAGCAGAAGAAAGAATATCTGAAGTCGAAGACCAACTCAATGAAATAAAACGAGAAACCAAGATCAGAGAAAAAAGCGCAAAAAGGAATGAACAAAGTCTCCAAGAAATGTGGGACTATGTGAAAAGACCTAACCTACGTTTGATAGGTGTACCAGAAGGGGACGAAGAGAATGAATCCCAGCTGGAAAATACTCTTCAGGACATCATCCAGGAAAATTTCCCCCACCTAGCAAGACAAGCCAACACTCAATTGCAGGAAATACAGAGAACACCACAAAGATATTCCGCAAGAAGAGCAACCCCAAGGCACATAATCGTCAGATTCAACAGGGTTGAAATAAAGGAGAGAATACTAAGGGCAGCCAGAGAGAAAGGTCGGGTCACCCACAAAGGGAAGCCCATCAGACTCACAGCAGATCTCTCGGCAGAAACACTACAAGCCAGAAGAGAGTGGGGGCCAATATTCAACATTCTTAAAGAAAAGAACTTTCAACCCAGAATCTCATATCCAGCCAAACTGAGCTTCAGAAGTGAAGGAAGAATAAAATCCTTTGCGAACAAGCAAGTACTCAGAGATTTTGTCACCACCAGGCCTGCTTTACAAGAGCTCCTAAAAGAGGCACTACACATAGAAAGGATCAATCAGTACCAGCCATTCCAAAATCACACTGAATGCTAAAGAGCTTCAACATAATGAAGAATCTACAACAACTAACAGGCAAAACAGCCACTTAGCATCAAAATGGCAGTATCAAATTCACACATAACAATATTAACCCTAAATGTAAATGGACTAAATGCACCAATCAAAAGACACAGACTGGCAAATTGGATAAAAATCCAAAACCCATCAGTGTGCTGTATCCAGGAAACCCATCTCACATGCAAGGATACACAAAGGCTCAAAATAAAGGGATGGAGGAAGATTTACCAAGCTAATGGAAAGCAAAAAAAAGCAGGAGTTGCAATTCTCATCTCTGATAAAATAGACTTTAAAGCAACAAAGATCAAAAGAGACAAAGAAGGCCATTACATAATGGTAAAAGGATCGATACAACAAGAAGAGCTAACGATCCTAAATATATATGGACCCAACACAGGAGCACCCAGATACATAAGGCAAGTTCTTAATGACTTACAGAAGGACTTAGACTCCCACACAATAATAGTGGGAGACTTTAACACTCCACTGTCAATACTAGACAGATCAACCAGACAGAAAATCAACAAGGATACCCAGGGCTTGAACTCAGACCTGGAGCAAGCAAACCTGGTGGACATTTACAGAACTCTCCACCCCAAATCCACAGAATACACATTCTTCTCAGCACCACATCACACCTACTCTAAAATTGACCACATAATTGGAAGTAAAGCACTGCTCAACAAATGCAAAACAACTGAAATCATAACAAACAGCCTCTCAGACCATAGTGCAATCAAGTTAGAACTCAGAATTCAGAAACCGACCCAGAACCGCACAGCTTCATGGAAACTGAACAACTGGCTCTTGAATGTTGACTGGGTAAACAACGAAATGAAGGCAGAAATAAAGAAGTTCTTCGAAACCAATGAGAACGAAGACACAACGTGCCAGAACCTCTGGGACACATTTAAAGCAGTCTCTAGAGGAAAGTATATAGCAATAAGTGCCCATATGAGGAGAATGGAGAGATCCAAAATTGACACCCTATCGTCAAAATTGAAAGAGCTAGAGGAGCAAGATCAAAAAAACTCAAAACCCAGCAGAAGACAAGAAATTACTAAGATCAGAGCTGAGCTGAAGGAGTTTGAGACACGAAAAACCCTTCAAAAAATCAATAAATCCAAGAGCTGGTTTTTTGAAAAGATCAACAAAATAGACAGACCACTAGCCAGATTGATTAAAAATAAAAGAGAGAACAACCAAATAGATGCAATAAAAAATGATAAAGGGGAAATCACCACAGATTCCACAGAAATTCAAACCATCATCAGAGAATATTACAAACAACTCTATGCACATAAACTAGTAAACCTGGAAGAAATGGATAAATTCCTGGACTCCTGTGTCCTCCCAAGCCTAAACCAGGAGGAAGCTGAAACTATGAATAGACCAATAACAAGGTCTGAAGTTGAGGCAGCAATTAAGAGCCTACCTCACAAAAAAAGCCCAGGTCCAGATGGGTTCACAGCCGAATTCTACCAGACACACAAGGAGGAGCTGGTACCATTCCTTCTAAAACTATTTCAAACAATCCAAAAAGAGGGAATCCTTCCCAAATCATTTTATGAGACCAACATCATCCTGATACCAAAACCCGGCAGAGACCCAACGAGAAAAGAAAACTTCAGGCCAATATCCATGATGAACATAGATTCAAAAATCTTCAATAAAATATTGGCAAGCCGATTGCAACAGCAAATCAAAAAACTTATTCATCATGATCAAGTAGGATTCATCCCAGGGATGCAAGGCTGGTTCAACATACGCAAGTCTATCAACGTAATTTACCACATAAACAGAATCAAAAACAAAAACCACATGATTATCTCAATTGACGCAGAGAAGGCATTTGACAAAATTCAACAGCCCTTTATGCTAAAAACCCTCAATAAACTCGGTATCGAGGGAACGTATCTCAAAGTAATAAAAGCTATTTATGACAAACCAACAGCCAATATCATACTGAACGGGCAAAAACTGGAAGCATTCCCTCTGAAATCTGGTACTAGACAGGGATGCCCTCTCTCACCACTCCTATTCAATATAGTACTGGAAGTTCTAGCCAGAGCAATCAGGCAAGAAAAAGAAATAAAGGGTATTCAAATAGGAAAGGTGGAAGCCAAATTGTCTCTATTTGCAGACGACATGATAGTATACCTAGAAGACCCCATCGCCTCAGCCCAAAAACTCCTGAAACTGATAAACAACTTCAGCAAAGTCTCAGGATATAAAATCAATGTGCAAAAATCACAAGCATTCGTCTACACCAATAACAGACTTAAAGAAAGCCAAATCAAGAGCGAACTGCCATTCGCAATTGCTACAAAAAGAATAAAATACCTTGGAATACAACTCACAAGGAACGTAAGGGACCTCTTCAAGGAGAACTACAAACCACTGCTCAACGAAATCAGAGAGGACACAAACAGATGGAGAAACATTCCATGTTCATGGTTAGGAAGAATTAATATCGTGAAAATGGCTATACTGCCCAAAGTAATTTACAGAATCAACGCTATCCCCATCAAGCTACCATTGACTTTCTTCACAGAACTGGAAAAAACCACCATGAACTTCATGTGGAACCAAAAGAGAGCCCGCATAGCCAAGTCAATTCTAAGCAAAAAGAACACAGCGGGGGGCATCACACTACCGGATTTCAAACTATACTACAAGGCTACAGTAATCAAAACAGCATGGTACTGGTACCAAAACAGAGATATAGACCAATGGAACAAAACAGAGGCACCGGAGGCAACACAACATACATACAACTATACAATCTTTGATAAACCTGACAAAAACAAGCAATGGGGCAAGGATTCCATGTTTAACAAATGGTGTTGGGAAAACTGGCTAGCCATGTGCAGAAAGCAGAAACTGGACCCCTTCCTGACACCTTACACTAAAATTAACTCCAGATGGATTAAAGACTTAAACATAAGACCTGGCACCATAAAAACCCTAGAAGGAAATCTAGGCAAAACTATCCAGGACATAGGAGTAGGCAAGGACTTCATGAACAAAACACCAAGAGCATTGGCAACAAAAGCCAAAATAGACAAATGGGACCTAATGAAACTCCACAGCTTCTGCACGGCAAAAGAAACAGTCACTAGAGTGGATCGGCAACCAACAGAATGGGAAAAAATTTTCGCAGTCTACCCATCTGACAAAGGGCTGATATCCAGAATTTACAAACAACTCAAGCAGATTTACAGGAAAAAAACAAACAAGCCCATTCAAAAGTGGGCAAAGGATATGAACAGATACTTTACGAAAGAAGACATATATGAGGCCAACAATCATATGAAAAAATGCTCATCGTCACTGGTCATCAGAGAGATGCAAATCAAAACCACATTGAGATACCATCTCACGCCAGTTAGAATGGCGATCATTAAAAAATCTGGAGACAACAGATGCTGGAGAGGATGTGGAGAAAAAGGAACACTTTTACACTGTTGGTGGGAGTGTAAATTAGTTCAACCATTGTGGAAGACAGTGTGGCGATTCCTCAAGGCCTTAGAAATAGAAATTCCATTTGACCCAGCAATCCCATTACTGGGTATATATCCAAAAGACTATAAATCGTTCTACTATAAGGACACATGTACACGAATGTTCATTGCAGCACTGTTTACAATAGCAAAGACCTGGAATCAACCCAAATGCCCATTGATAATAGACTGGATTGGAAAAATGTGGCACATATACACCATGGAATATTATGCAGCAATCAGAAATGATGAGTTCGTGTCGTTTGTAGGGACATGGATGAATCTGGAAAACATCATCCTCAGCAAACTGACACAAGAACAGAAAATGAAACACCGCATATTCTCACTCATAGGTGGGTGATGAAAAATGAGAACACATGGACACAGAAAGGGGAGTACTAAACACTGGGGTCTATTGGGGGGAAAAGGGGAGGGCCAGTGGGAGGGGGAGGTGGGGAGGGATAGCCTGGGGAGAAATGCCAAATGTGGGTGAAGGGGAGAAGAAAAGCAAAGCACACTGCCATGTGTGTACCTACGCAACTGTCTTGCATGCTCTGCTCATGTACCCCAAAACCTATAATCCAATAAAAAAAAGAAAAAAAAAAAAAAAAAAGATTTAGTCAAGGCCTTGGAGTAAGAAAGGATTTCTTATACAAGATACAAATATAACTTACCATAATGGAAGAATTATCTTTATGAAATACCATAAGTGTGAAAAGACAGGGAAAGAAAAGGTCAGATTAGAATATCTTTTGACAAAGAACAAATGTCTTAAACAGGCACTTTACAGGGGAGAAATTCCATATGGCTGACTGCTGTATTTAAAAAGTTAGAGAAATTATTTACAGTTAGAGAAATACATATTAAATCACAGTAGTATGTAAGTATATAATCATCAGCATTTAAAACTTAAAACATCTACCACTATTAATAGAATATATAATTCAAAGGGGTATATAAATTAGTATAATGCTTTGCAAGAAATGTATGGTGATTATGAAAATGCATGTAACTTCACCCATCAGTATGCTATTAGTCATATAGCTATAAAATCTTGTGCATATTTCCAAAAGAATATATATTTTAACATTACCAAACTAGACAGAAACAAAATGTTCAAAATAAGATTAAAAAATTGTTTTATAATCATGAAATTGGATACTATACAGTAATAAAAATGGATAAATTGGAATTAATTGCAACAACATTGAAAAATCTCACAAACATTAAGTGACTAAACTAGAAAAATAATAATTCATTTATTTAGAGTTAGACAAAAAGAAGCCACATTAGCTAGGATAATAAATTCTATAATGGCTTATTTTCCTCTGGGTGCACGCTCAGGCGTGGAATTACTGGATCAAATGACAGGTCTACTTTCTTGGAAATCACTGCTAAATAACTTATTCATGTAACCAAATACCACCTGTTCCCAAAAAACTATTTAAAAAAAATTTTTTGTAAAAGAAAAGAAAATATAAAAATAAAATGACCAAGAAAAAAAAAATGTTAAATAAAATCAAGGAAATGGATATCACAACAATCCAGAAAAGTAGTAAGAAGGACTGAGGGGCCATTATAGGAAATGACAAATAGTACGACATCTTGAGTGCATTCAATGTATGTTTAAAGTCAGAGTGTTATATAAATGCTCACTTCATGACACTCATTTAACTGTATAAACATGTTTTGTTTTTAATTTATGCCAATTTTATTATACGATGAACATTAAAAAATTAAAGATAATTTAAAGTGATTCTTATGACAGAAGGGAGACGTATTTCCCTGTTTCCATCACTACTCTTGATATTGAAATAACTAATAAACAGTAATTTTCAAATACAGGATTACACTATAGTAAACTGGTCGACAGGTTAAATCCAGCTAATAGATTATTTTTGAAAATAAAATGGCATTGCAAAATAGCCACACCCATCATGCGCATATTGTTTATGGCTGCTTTTACAACAGAAAAGAGGAGTAATTGCAAGTGACTATATAGAGCTCAAAGTCCAAAATATTTACTATCTCCTCTTTGCCAAAACAATTTCCTGATTTCATTATATTATAGGGTTAATGGGAATGATCAAAGCAATAGAAACCAAGACCCGTACCACAGCTGAAGGAGTGAGCAGGTGAAGCTGTGCAAAGCAAGACAGAATCTGGATCAGAATCATGCCTTAAGAATAGATGGTTTAATGAAATATATGGTCATTGGCATGAAAACACATTATTTGAGACAATAGTCCCCAGCCTCAGAATACACTGATGCAAGCCTTAAATAAAAGGAATAGAGCTAGAAATTTCCTCTGCAAGTTGCTAACAAACACATATAAAAAATCAAAACTTGCTTCTGTCATCTCAGTGTTTGTTTCATCCCAAAATTTATATTTGGAAACCTGATCACCAACGTGGTGGTTTTAGGAGGTGGAACCTTAGGGAGATGATCAGGTCCCAAGGCTGGAACTGTTCTGAATGGGATTGCTCTCCTTATAAAAAAAAAGCCTCAGAGAGTTGACCTGCTCCTTCCACCATGTGAGGGCACAGCATGAAGGAACAATTTATGAGCCAGGAAATGAACTTTCACCAGACACTGAATCTGCCAGTGCCCTGATCTTGGACTTCCCAGCCTCTAGAACTGTAAGAAATAAATCCTTGTTGTTTATAAGCTACCTAGTCTATGGTATTAATATTTTGTTATAGCAGCCCAAACAGACTAAGATACCTGCTGTACACAGACCCTGGACAAAAGGATGTTACTCAATACTGACCAAGGCAAAAATAGCAACACATGCAAAAATGAAAACCCTAAACTGTATCTCAGGCAGATGTGAAATGGATTCCAAACAGCCCTATTATTACCGAAACCCCGAGCTGATGAAGCATGGAAACTTTTGACCCAATTAATTGTCGTAGCAGGAAACAAGCAAAAGCATCCACAAAACCACGCTCAAAGAGAGGTCTCCACAACACAAAAAAGATTAGGGGATGATGGAAGATAAGGTTCACTCAAAAAAGCTCATCAATGATGATTTCAAACATAGGGAAAAGTCCAAAACTTGAAAATTTGGAGAAATCCGGTAGAAAAATAGCAATAATCAGGTAAATTATGAAACTTAAGAATAAAGGTTAATGTTTATTCAAAAGACAGATAAAAGACAGAGATCAAATCCATAAAAGATTTACAAAACATAAATGTGTCAATTTGTGTAGAAATCCTAACCATAAAAAGTAGTCATTGAAAAAATTCTTGAATGTGTGTACCTATGCAAATGTCTTGCATGTTCTGCACATGTACCCCAAAACCTAAAATGCAATAATAAAAAAAAAGAAAAAAAAATTCTTGAAGTAGACTAGACATATGTACCCAGAATAAAGCGCAAAATCAGGAATAACAAGAAATGTGAATGAGTACATAGAAATGTGTGATAGATAAGTGAGTCAAAAATTGCTGACTTTGGAGAACAAAATTAATTCACTAAAATTTATGTTAAAGGGCCCCAATGTATATCCATTAGCATTCCAGGAAAAGTTAGCAGAGTGAGAAAAAAGTAGAGTTAAACTTAAAAATTGACAAGAATCTCCAGGATTGAAGCAAGGATGTTAATTCTCAAATTGAAAATTCAGAGTCCTTCGAGATATAAACAAAAAGAAATCAATGACTAGCATGTCACAGACAAACCACAGCATCTTAAAAGATACCAGAAGTACTCATCAGTCTTGGTGTTACTCTAAATATTCTACTAACCTGGATCTCCTCTCAAGTTTCTCAAGAACTCAATGTGCAATGTGATAAAACTGATTCCTGGTGTTCTTCTTTTGTATATTTGAAAGCCCTTGGAGATGGTCATGTTGCCAGGAAAAGGCACAGTTTGGTGCTAGCTCTGCACACAATCCAGGCCTCCTTGTCTTTTGAAATCACCCTGGATATCTATGAACTGTTGGCCATACCTGAAACTAACTAGTTACCAAGATACCCTGGGTAGGGACTGGCAGGGCTTGAGGGAGACCGCTAACAATGGTCACCAAGGCTTCAGTACTCCACAGGGGGGGTACCCAACAAGGCTTTATGTTGTCCCATCCCATAATATTATACACTTTATTCTCATCTGATGCAGGTAAAATGTAAAAACAGTGAAAGCTTTGCATTTTACTTTTATTATAGATTTGGTCATTCATTTCTAAAATGAGTTGTAACATTTTATTTCTTGCTACTTTATTGATATTTTACAAAAATGTTTTGAATGTTTTTGAGCCAAGAGTTTTTCTGCAACTGCTCTTGAATTTACAAATATCTGGTGATTCTGTGATTAAGACTTTGTAAGTACATTCTAATCTTATTGTGCTAGTCACAAAAATGTGGTTACTATTCAAAAGATTTTTTATTTTAGTATGATTTTATTTCTTAAGTACCTTTTCACCACTTTGTGCGAGAAAATAGCCACATTATTTGTAAGGTATACAGTATGTGATTCATCCATTACATCACCATAAATTGTACTGTATATTTTATACTTTTTTCTAACAGAAAAAAGAGTTTAAGAAATCTACTGTTACAGTTACATTTTAATTCAGGTATTCTTATATGTCTAATTATACTTTACATATTTTGACTATATTAAACATTTATAAATACCGTATCTGTGATGCAGAAAGTAATGTCACAGGATGCTTTACTACTGATCCCTAAGTGCTCTCAGTCTCCCCACTTGGTGTTCTAAGGTCACACCTGTTGGTAAGATTCCATCTGAGTTTGCTCTATGTACTTCTTCCAGAAGGCAGCACTTGTTTGTCTTCAGGAAAAAGTAATGTTGAGTCTTATTTTAATGTTATTTCTTCAAACTAGTACCATCTATCTTACAAATAGAAAACATTTTCTGAAGTTTATGATGTATAAAAATATTGCAGCTATGAATTCTAAAACTGACACAAAGAGAATTGATAAAATAATGATAATGACCTACTTTTGCATTAAATTCACAGTATATGGTTTCCCTTCAATTACAATTTTGTAGGATACCTGGCAGGAGAGTACATTGAAAATGCAAAGAAAATGAGAAAAATGTTAGAAAGGATATATATCATTTTACATTAATGATAATCACATTCTAAAACACATTCATAAAACAGAAAAAATAAGAATGCTGATTTATCTTAATGGCATTTGACATTATAAGTCTAAATTTCACAATCAAAATAATGAATAGAATAATTTATATACTTCATTTGTTCATTTTGAAATGTTTATGTTGATTTTACATCCTGCAACTTCATTGAATTCATCTTTTTGATCTCACAGTTTTTTGGCGGAGTCTGGGGTTTTCTATATATAGGATCATGTCAGGTGCTAACAAAGATAATTTTACTTCCTTCTGGTTTTGGATACCGTTTATATCTTTTTCTCTGCCCTTGATAATTAGTACTCTCAGTACTATGTTGAGAGTGGGAATTCCTGTCTTGCACCACATCTTAAAGAAACAGCTTTTCGTTCCTTTCCACTAGCTGTGATGTTAACTATGAGTTTTTCAAAACTGGCCTTAATTATATTCAGATATCTTCCTTCTAAACTGTTAAAAGTTTTGAATCAAGAAAGGATGGAAAATCAAGTCTTCATGGAATTCTGTTTTGAGATCTCCTGGTGTTTTCGTATCCACATGCGTCTATGCTCAGATTCCTTGTTCTTACAAGGACACCAGTCGTATGGTATTAGAACTCATTCTATTCTAGTAAGCTCATTTTAATTTTATTACCTCTTTATAGACTCGGCCTCCAAATATACTTATATTCTGAGGTACCAGGGGTTAGAACTTCAACAAATAAACTCTGCTTTGGATTTGGAACACCTGTTCTGAAGACTCAACTTTTTAAAGTCATTTCTCAGTTAAAATATTTTTACCATTTCCTCTTCTCTTCCCCCCATTTCAGGAATGCCAATTTCTCTGTGCTTAAGCTTCTAATTCTTACCTTTTCTCTCAGTCTTTCATATGTTGCATTTTGTCTCTTCAGTTCTCTGTTCTCTTAATTCCTGACTTTTATATTTTCAGACTACGTTTTCCACTTTTGGAAATTACGTTCAGTTATTTTGAAAAATCTAGTAATTTTAGGTTGAATGTTCTTTTGATTTTTAGTCTTTACTAATTGTAATAATTTAACATGTACATTGTTTCATATTATGTTTGTAGTATTTGTTGAATTAATAAGCATAACAGTCTCATTGAGTTAAAAATACTATTAATTCATTACTTTGTATCTGGCACTATTCTAGGCGAGAATAACACAGACATTAACAAAATAGACCTTTTTTTCCTCATGAACTTGACAGTTGAAAATGGGCATTTGTTTCCTACTTTACTTATTGCAAATCACTACAACAATCAAGTTATTTTTGTTTGAAGATGTTTCTCTCCAGAGATTATCTGCTTGTTTTCTAATATAATTAACATCTCCATAGTACTTTTACATTAAAAAGGTTTCATAAAATATTGTTAAAAAACCTCACTGCTGGCCGGGCGCGGTGGCTCACGCCTGTAATCCCAGCACTTTGTGGGGCTGGGGCGGGTGGATCATGAGGTTAAGAGATTGAGACCATCCTGGTCAACATGGTGAAACCCCGTCCCTACTAAAAATACAAAAAATTAGCTGGGCATGGTTGCGCATGCCTGGAGTCCCAGCTACTTGGGAGGCTGAGGCAGGCAGGAGAATTGCTTGAACCCAGGAGGTGGAGGTTGCGGTGAGCTGAGATGGCACCATTGCACTCCAGCCTGGGTAACTAGAGTGAAACTCAGTCTCAAAAAAAAAAACCCCTCACTGCTTTTTTTCTATTTAAATGATTTGTTTTATTAATAGATATGTATTCCTTTAAAAATAATTTATATAACATCTAAGGCTATAATGTCTGTATTAGGATGACATATGGATATTTGCTAAGGAAATGTTTGCATTTAAATTACTAGAACATCTGCCACTAAACCAAAAAAAAAAAAAAGATTGATGTTTCAAGAAACACATTCCACTTCAGAAATGGATTCTAGAACTTAGTGAAAATGACAAGAAGCTTTTATATTCGAATTTTAAAAAGAGAATAATAGTTCTGAACTAAAATAATCTAAAACAGCATGAAAGGAACAGTCCTAATCATTAACATAGTTGCAACCAGGGCTAAAAAATCATTAATATAATGTACAATTAATTTAAGTAATCATCCCATCCCATATAAGCAAGCCAAGGCTTACTTAACACCAATGAAAAAAATTTCTCCAAATACAGACGGAACGGTGAGAACAGAATCTCTAGGATGATCAAGCCAATGATTATTCAAAGACATCCGAGAGGGAGTCAGGTTCAGAAAATGGACTTGGGGTTTTCCTATACAGCATCACTGCATCATTATTTCTGTGAAAGATTGTTGTTCCTGGTTCGTTTTCAAAAGGGCTTTTCCATCCAGGGAAAATTGAGCATAAATATAAAATTCAACGGGTGTGCATGAATGAAAAATGGCAGATTAACTTCTTAGAAACAAAATATTTACACAATTATTTTTATTATTATTTTGAGAAGGAGTCTCCCTCTGTCACTTAGGCTGGACTGCAGTATTGTGATCTCAGATCACATCAACCTCCATTTCCTGGGTTCAAGTGATTCTTCTGCCTCAGCCTCTGGAGTAGCTGGGATTACAGGCGCGCACCACCATGCTCGGTATTTTTAGTAGAGATGGGATTTCACTATATTGGCCAGGCTAGTCTCCAACTCCTGACTCGTGATCTGTCTGCCTCAGCCTCCCAACATGCTTGGTTTACAGGTGTGAGCCACCGCGTCCAGCCATGATTTTTAATTAGTAAATAATGTTAGTGATTTATTACCTGTGATTCGATTCCTTCCTTTGTTATTGACCGTATTTTCTCTGGAACAGTAATTTGCACAGGTAGATTACCAAAATCTGCAGGGTGCAAAACGTTTTATTAGAACACTACCCATCATCTCAGAGCTTGTTTTATGAGCTTTTCACCTAAATTTTTAATCTCTATTTTATATGCTGACTCTCATTTTTATTATCTTTTCAAATAATCTCAATTCCCATTTCTTTCTAAAATTACAAGGAGATTTTGTTTCTGTTTGTTTGATTATTTTTTTTTTTTTTAAAGAAGTAGGTATACTTCTTTAGGAGTATTACCCTATAGGTGGGATCTGATAATCTTGGGTCAGTAGGTTCAAATCCTTCAGGACAAATAAACTCACTCTGGATCCTTCGACTAGAGAGTACAAAAGTTGGGTCTCAACCTTCACGCTTGTGAAAAATTCAAAGCAGGATCTGAAACTACAATTTTGAAATATCCACTTAAGGCCCGGGACCTCCCATCTTTCCTAGGTTTCCAGGACATGTGGGAAGGCCCTCATCCCATGTGAATTTTGGTTGGAGAAGGCGGCAATGTCGGGGTGAGCTCAGAGTTACAGAGTTGGAAACCCCACAGGAAAGCATCCTCCCAGGGATGTCCAGTGTAACCTGAAAGGAGAGTACCGCTGAGGGTCCCAAAACGTCAAAGGAGAGGTTTTTCTGCTTACTACTGTCCATCCGCAGCCCGCCGAGCCCGCCGAGCAGAAACAAGACTCGCCACATGGCTTGAAGTCCTGGGTCCCCGCCGGAATAATGGCAGTTGGTGGTTACAGGGCAGTTGGGAGCGCGAGATGACGCCGCAGCTATGCAGCCTGCAAGAAGCAGGAGGCTGGGAGAGCCCAGGTGGGCTGAGGCTGGGTGCGCTGCGCTGTGGAACCTGCGAGGCCTCGGGCGCTGTCTCTTGCAGGACAAGGACTCCACTGGACGTGATGCCTAATTAAGGCAACAACAACAAAATCACTTCCAACAGCCGAGGAACAGGAAGATTCATAAACATTTCGTAAGTAAAATTTTAATCAAACATATATAAACATGTTTATAGTCAATCATAGGGTCAGAATAATTAATATTAAAGTGAAAAAAAGTGTAATTAGTACCGCGACAAAGAAATGAAAAAGAATCACCCAAATCCCCAAATTCCCACCTCACCACCGTGACTTCTAACAACCAAAGATTAGTTGTGTCTGTTTTTGAACTTTTCGCAAATAGAAGCAATTGCCATGTACTCTTTCATGTTTGGGTTCTTTTAGTAGGATGATTGCAAGGTTCATCCAAAGCAATAATTGTTTTATCTTCATTGGTGTATATTACAAATTCAATAAATATAATACGATTTGTTTTTCCAGTTTACTATTAGTGAATATTTGATTTGTTTATTTTTCCAGCTATTAAAAATAATATTTAGCTATAAACGTTCTTCTACATGCCTTTTGGTGTAATAACTAAGGATTTCTACTGTGTATATTTCTAGAGTGAACTTGCTGGATCACAGCGTATGTATTGGTAGATGCTTCCAACAAGTTTTCCAAGACTGTACTGATTTATACTCCCACCAGAAGTGTATGAAAATTCCACTTCCTCCACATTGGTGCCTACACTTGTTTTCCTCCCCTCTCTGTCCTTCATTTTAGTCATCTCGGTTTCAATTTGCATTTTCATGGTGGTTAATGAACTTTAGCACAATTTTATCTGTTTATTGCCATTTTATATAACTTCTTTGGTAAATATCTTTTTGAGAATTCGGTCAATTTTCTAATTGGGTTGCCTTATCTCTTTCTTATTGTATGTACAATCTGTTGATTCATTAAATATATGATTTTTATGTAGGATAAAATGATTGCAAATAACTTGTATACCAGGGCTTGTTTTTTCACTTTTAATAGATTTTTGTAGATACAAGTTTGTCTTATTCAGAAATTTTATTTTATTTCAAATGTAATGAGGTTTTCAATAGTATGTATTTTATCACAGATGAATTTTATCAAATGCATTTTTCTGCATAAATGATGTGATCATATAGTTTTCTCCATTTTTTATTAATATGATAAAATTATTGATTTTTCAGTGTTAAAACAAACCTGCATTTCTGGCATATACCATATTTGGCCATCATGTGTCACTCTTTTATATTTTGCTGGTTTGATTTTCCAGTATTTTGTTTTGCATTTTTGTATTCATATTAGTAAAGATATTTCTCTGTAATGTTCTTTCAATGTAATGAACTTGCCAATTTTTGTATCAGAGACATGTTGCTCTCATAAAAGAAATTTAAAAATGTTATCTCTTTCTTTTCTCTTTGAAATAGTGTAATGCTGTGAATATTTATTCTTTTAATGTTTCTTCACATTTGGAAATGGAGTGATTATGGCCTGGAGTTTTCTTTGTGAGAAGATTTGTTTACTTATCTAACTTCCTTAAAACTTTCAGATTATTTTTATTTTTTTGTGTTGGTTTAAGAAAGTAATGCTTCTTACGGAATTTGTCTGTTTCTTCAGACTTACTAAATTATTGATAAAAGTTGTTTATAATACCTTCCTCTCTTCTATCAACCTTTTAAGGTGTATAGCATCTGCAGACATACCCCTTCTTTCATTCTCAATATTGATAATTTGTGACGTTTCTCTTTATGTTGGGTAAATAGTTCTTGGAATTTATGATTTTTATTTAGTTTTACGGAAACTCAGTTTTGGATTCCTTTACTTTTTCCTATTGTATGTTTTCTGCTTTGTTGATTCTTATTCTTGTGTTCTTTTCCTTTTTTGTTCTTTGGGCATAATGTTCTTTTTCTAGCTTCTAAGATTGGAAGTTTATATTATTTACTTTAAATGTTTCTTCTTTGTAACCTATGCTTCTAAAACTATAAATTTCCACCTATTTCCAAATTTCTATCTGTTCACTACTTTAACTTCACCAATGTAATTCTTATACTTGATTTCAATATACTTTACTTTCAGTAATATTCAATTCTAAATGTTTTCTAATTTTCATCATGATTTCTTTTTGCCCACATGTTTAGTGGTGTTAAATTCCACATATTTGAGCATGTCTTAATTACTTTTTTATTAATGTCTAACTTAATTCCATTGTGATCATAGATTGTATTCTGAATGATTTCAAGCCACTGCAATTCACTAAGAAAAGATTCATTAGCCATTAGATGACCCATTACCTTGAATGTTCCAAACTTTAAAAGAATGCAAACATTAAAAGAATGCTGACGATTTAGTTGTGGATAATATTATTCTTTAAATGTCAACTAGATCAAATTGGATGATACATTTTCAAATATTTTATATCTTTATTACTTCTTTTGTCTGCTTGTTCTTTTACTATATTCAACTAAGAATACTTTTTTATTTTTCATTTGTGTTTCATCAATTTTTAATTATTGCATTTTGAAGATATGTTATTTTGTACAAACTTTGTAGGGATGTTTTGTCTTCCTGATGAAGTGAACTTTTGTCATTATGTCACTCTTTGCTCATACTAACTTTTTGCCATTACATTTATTTTATCTAACACTTCCATAGCCAGATTTTTGTTTTTATGATTAGAATTTGCCTGGAATATTTTTAAAAAATATATCACTTTAAAGCCATGTTCCTAAAGTGTGTGTGTGTGTATGCATATGTTTGTCTATAAATAACATATTGATTTTTAAGTTTAGTCTGATAATCTTGACTTTAATTGAAATATTAGGTCCATTTCCTTATAGTAATTACAGACATGTTAAGTATGTCTCTCATCTATTAGTAGTTTTCTATTATTTTTCTAATAGTTGTCTGGTCTTTTATTTTTACTCTCTTCTTTTGGATAATGAAATCTTCTTTGAATTTAATTTCACCTAGTTTCTTTAATTTTTAAATATGCTATTTGTTCTTTTGGGGATTTTTAGTGTTTAGAGATTATATTATATATCTTCAACATATTGCATTCCACATGCCCATAATAAACAAAGTAAGAATATTGCAATAATTCAATTTAATTTAATTTTTATAGTCACATATTTTACATATATACATATATGTATAATTAATAGGCATTTTTACGGCTGTTCTAGGTTCAGAAAAATACCCAGTGGAAAACAGAGTTGTCATATACCCTTAAACCCTTCAACACAGCATCTCCCACTGTCACCATCCTACATCAGTATGG
Source organism: Callithrix jacchus (assembly GCF_049354715.1). Classification (NCBI taxonomy): domain Eukaryota; kingdom Metazoa; phylum Chordata; class Mammalia; order Primates; family Cebidae; genus Callithrix; species Callithrix jacchus. The sequence continues at coordinate 40,692,909 of NC_133514.1, forward strand.
TATATTTGTTACAAGCCATATTACAAGCCATCAATGTGTTACAGTGTACACAGGACAAATCTGCAGCTTACATTAGGGTTGGCTCTTTGTGTTGTACATTCCATGAGTTTTGGCACATGTGTAGTGATGTGCGTCTATCATTATAGTGCCAACCAAAATCTTTTCCTTGCTTTATCCTCCACTTATGCATCCCTTTTTCCTCTCTAAACCCCCAGCAACCACTAATTTTTTTACTGTTTCAATAATGTTGCCTCTTCCAGAATGTAATAATGGAATCATCAGTAATGTAGCCTTTTCATTTTGGCTCTTTTCACTCAGAAATTTAAGGTTTCTGGCCAGGCACAGTGGTTCACACCTGTAATCCTAGCACTTTGGGAGGCCAAGGTGGGTGGATCACCCTGAGGTCAGGAGTTTGAGACCAGCCTGGTCAACATGGCAAAGCCATATCTCTACTAAAAATACAAAAATTAGCCTGGTGTGGTCGTGGGTGCCTGTAATCTCAGCTACTTGGGAGGCTAAGGCAGGAGAATTGCTTGAACCCAGGAGGCAGAGATTGCAGTAAGCAGAGATCATGCCAGCACTCCAGCCTGGGTGATAGAATGAGACTCTGTCTCAAAAGTCCTGAGTCAATCTAATACAAGCATTCGTGCAAGTGGGATCTTCTGGAGAATGACCAGACAGGTTAAATGTCAGTTCTTTTAGGGTGAGGCTTTCAAAGAGCTCCATGTTTGCTATGCTTCCTCCAGTGCCTACTGGGCTGCACTAGAAATGCAGGCTGTCATTTTTCAAGGACACTGTAGATCTGGATCGTGATAGATAGGACTAGGATAACTTAAAATACCACAAAGTTTACTGTTCTTACTGAGATTTAGCTGTTTGTCTTGAATAAATGTTCTCTGGGAAGCTGCAAGCCTTTGAATTTCCTGACTTACAAAAAATTTGGTCCTGAGAAATTTTGACATTTGCTTATTGCTTATGGAGAAGAGGATTTTCTAAGATTAATACACTGCCATTTCTAGTGATGCCCTATAGTCATGAAGAACTATTTTTTAAACTCTGTATAGATCAGAGCACATAAGAAAGCTGTTCTGTTATTTTTGCCATTATTAAAAGTTATGTTTTATGCACAATTCAATGTGAAGAAATATGAATTTGTATATTTTGCCTTTCCCTTTTTAGACATATAGTCTTCTTTTTCTAGGCAACAGAGACTCCATATAAAACAAAACAAAACAAACAAAAAAGATCACAAAATACTCTATAAAAACCACAACCTTGCATAAAATCCATCTTATACAAAACAATACTTCTGTGAGGACATATGTTCAGCATCTGCCTCTCTGGTACCACCCTTTTTATCCTTGACCGGAGGATTGTTATCTCAAAACAAAACACTGGTAAGAGTAATCAATAAGATAACAGAAAGGCACAGATAAGCTATGTCATAAATGAAAAGGTCATATTAGTTACAAATGTTAAAGAGATTAAAACAGATCACAATAAACAATGAGATAATAAATTGGCAAATTTAGATGAAACACAAAAGTTCCCAGAAAAACGTAACTCATTCAATTGATTCAAACATAAAGAGACAACTGAGTATTTTCATATTAATTAAATCATTTGAATCATTATGTCAAAATCTTCCCAAATGTAGCTTCAGTCCCATGGCTTTTCTGGTAACTCCCACAAAAAAGAAATTGTGAAACAAACATTTTCAACCTCCTAAAAACACTTCTAGGGAAGAGAAAATGAAAGATGGAAAATCCACTGTTTTGGAAGTTTAAAAAAAAAAATCAGAGCACCATTAATAAAGACAAATTGGAGGGAAATTTCACTGATGAATATGGATATAAGCACCCTAGACAAAGTATTAGAAAACTCAATTAAGATTCTCATTATAAATGTACAAACAAATTTGATTCAACCCAAGAATGGAAGATCAGTTTAATATTAGAAAGTGAATGAAGGTAGTCTGCCCTTTAATAGATTTAAGGTGGTTTAAAAAACAAACAACATGACCTTAGAAGGTATTGAAATAGCATTTTACAAACTCAAACTTCAGGACCAGGCACAGAGGCTCAAGCTGCAATCCCAGCACTTTGGAAGGCCAAGGTGGGCAGATCACAAGGTCAGCTATTGAGATTCACTCAGGTGGCTGGAAAAAACATTAGGGAAATATTAGGAAAAGTTACAGATTATACTCTCAAGCCTTTTGGAAGGCCTAAAGGTTTTAACAGAATGGGCTGAAGGCAGCCAGTTCATTACATTAGAACTGTAGGTCATAGGGTAAAAGATTAGGGACAATAAAAGCTTCCCCAGTTAAGTCAGTTTACCCCACATTCCTTTGTTTCTACTCTGTTTACTCATGTAATCTTTGTGTGGGATGACCCTCTCAGGGGGAAGTTAAAGGGGAATTACCCGCTAATGGTGTTTACTCTGGGCCCCGAACCTAAAGCTTTTATCATTCCTGAAACCACTGCTTTAACCATGGTAATTATCCACAAGTGTGGATAATTCACTGTACTGGGTGAGAGAGTGTACTCATTCATCTGTCATTGAGTCTGGGTCTGCAGGGCAGACCTCTGCCGGTGGCAACTGATGTCTCAGGTGGTGACCCCAATGTAGCATTCAAAACAGCTGACCCCCAAAGAGGGACACTGATGTGACTGAAACCACAGCAGGTGCCCTGGTGTGAGGGGCTGGTGTGAAGAGACCCAACATGATACTCGTCACAGCAGGTTCCTAAAAGTGGAGCAAACCGATGTGATCATCACTGTGAAGAAGGAATAACAGACCTCCCAAGAACCAGAAATAAAGGAGACCTCGTAGTCAGGTCAAGTAGTCAGTAAGTCATCGGTACACACTCGGGATTGCCATGCTTGCAGAGGAATTGTTTCATGCTATCGATTAATCATGGGACAGCAGTTATCAGCTCAACAGATAAAAATACCGAACATAATACAAACTGCCTCTTCCCAAATCCCATTGTTCTCAGCAAAAAGCATACCAGAGGTAAAGCTCTGGGAACCAGTGGGGAGAAATCATGCACAAAGGCATCCAAGGAAAAGGAAAAGGGACAACGGTCTGAAGCAAGCAGCATTACAGAAGGAACTCGGCCTGCCCAGCAATTGATGATCAGCAAGGCAATCAGGTGTATGTTTATAAAAGGATAAGAAAAAGGTCTTACAGGCCAGAGCCATGTGGCCAAGCAAAGAAAAAGGAAAGGAAAAAAGGCTCCAGCAGGGAAGCTCCACCCAAGCCGGCAACTGCCTGGGCAGGGGGAGAAGACAGCACCTGGGCAGGGCCAGCACATCTGCCTTCCCGGGACTTGGGTCACTGCAGCTGCTCACCAAGGTGTCCCACAGCGAAATTTTATGTGTTCTTTGTATACAAGCAACATCCCAAATTGTAATTCTCTGCTAAAATTCAAGTTCAATTTAAAATTCTGATAATAGCTACTGTTGTTATCTCTAATGTAACTCTCTTAAAATCCAATTTAAGTAAACGAATAACCTCTAAAAGGAGAGAAATTACAGAAGGTCCACTAATTAAAGAGCAATGAAAAGCTAAGCATGTAAAACCACACATTACTCTTTAAAAGAGAATTTTAACCAAATTGAATAATATTTTTTGAATTAGGAAGTAAAAATGTTGTGCCCATTCTCAGAAAGTGAAGAAAATTTGTCTGTAAGTATGTAAGTATAGTAAAAACAAATGCATGAAACAGTGATTTCAGACAGTCTTTGTTCTACTATTAAGTCACTGTTTTCAGAACAGTTTGCCAGTTTAAAGTTCATAAACTTGGTCAGCCTGAAAACTCAATTACAAGGTTTAAGCGATTCTGCCTGTGGCTTTAAGCACATAATAAGGTATATTTGAGACTCTACTTCTAGAGATATTTTCAGATTTCCTTTAAACTTCATGTTACCAATTTCAGCTTGCCATCTTCATGAATTATACAGTCAATTGCTGAGTTACGGTCCTGATATCATCGGGGAAGTTTCCTTTAAGGAAAGAGCATTTCAAAGCAGTATTACACTCCTTCATACCTAATACTTTAACACTGTTTACTGATAAATCAGGTAAACAAAGAAAAGCTGCAGAATGGTAGAGACCACCTAATTCAGTCACCTGATCTAAGTTTACTAATAGTCAGAGAGCTGAGATTGGAGCCCTGATTCTGGCACTAAAAACTTTTTTCTGCTCAGCCCATACATGCAGTAAGTGACATGGCTTACTCAGTTTATCTACTACAAAACCTCGAAACAGCTTTAATTAAGTCTAATCTTGAGCCCACAGCTCACTGCCTAGGATATTAGCTTATGGCAATGAACAAGCAGACTCACAAATGATGACATCACTACTTGACCAAGACAGACAGAAACAGAAAAAATCAGAAAGATAAAAAGAAAAAATAAGTGAGAAAAAAGAGGACTAGAAGAGACAAGATCAGAGAAAGATACAGAAAGTAGGACTAAAGAAAAAGTACAAAAAGAAAAGAAAGAGTCAGAAAGAGAGAGACAAAGAGAAAGAGACAGAGAAAAAGGCAAAGAGAGAAAGAGAGGCACAGAAAGCAAGACAAAGGACATAAAGTAGAAGTACAGAAAAAATTAAGAAAGTTATAGATATAAGAATGTACCTTTAGGCCGGGCGCAGTGACTCAAGCCTGTAATCCCAGCAATTTGGGAGGCCGAAGTGGGTGGATCACCAGGTCAAGAGATTGAGACCATCATGGCCAACATGGTGAAACCCCGTCCCTACTAGAAATACAAAAATTAGCTGGGTGTGGTGGCGTGCACCTGTAGTCCCAGCTACTTGGGAGGTTGAGGAAGGAGAATTGCTTGAACCCAGGAGGCGGAGGTTGCAGTGAGTTGAGATTGCACCACTGCACTCCAGCCTGGCGCCTGGCAGCAGAGCGAGACTCTGTCTCAAAAAAAATGAAAAGAAAAAAGAATGGTTATAAAACAGACAGTTAAGACATGTTGAAGTCTATGAAAGTTATGAAAAATATTACAGGAAGGAATTTATGGAGAAAATGTGTAATTTTTGCTTTAAAAAGTCTAAGCAAATTTTAAAACACTGATTGTAAAAGAAATTCTGTGTGTAAACATATTGGTTAAAAGTTAAAGAAGTTCGAGACCAGCCTGACCGACACAGAGAACCCTGTCTCTACTAAAAATACAAAATTAGCTGGGCATGGTTGCGCATTGCTCTAATCCCAGCTACTCGGGAGGCTGAGGCAGGAGAATCGCTTGAACCTGGAACATGGCGGTTTCAGTGAGCCGAGACTGAGTCACTGTATTCAGCCTAGGCAACAAGAGCAAAAAAAAAAAAAAAAAAAAAAAAAAAAAAGTGAAAGAAGTATCATCTAGTTTTCCTGTTAACTAGACATTACAATATAGCACAAGTTTTTCATAAAGCACTAACCTGCTCTTTTCCAAAGATTATAAAATGTCTCTTAGCACAGGCACAACCACTAAAATTATAAGTACACCAGCACCAGCCTGGAGACTACATCACTGAAGGATGGAAAGAAGAAAAAACTTGAGCCACCCTGAGAGACCCTGCAAGATGATGCAGCTTCCTCAAACGAAGGCTACTCAGAAGGCTAAGCAAATCCAGTTTAGGATTTGTTTCTTTTTTATTCTTTCACTCTGCCTGCAACCTGTACTTGCTACTCTCTATCAAGCCATCTTCCAAGCTACAACACCCGCTTCACGGCTTCTAATAACTACTGCTTAACTAAAAGAAGTTAACATACTCCTAGTCAAGTTTCTCAGTAATGGCATACAGTAAGCTGAAATGCCAAGTAACACTACAAGTCAAACGCAAAAGGTTCATAGTTACATGTATAGCCTTTATAGTCTCAGCCATAGTCATCCTGGCAACTACCAGTGTGGCAATGCCATCTATTACTGAGTCCATACAAACAGCTGCCTTCGTAGATAATCTGGCCAAAAATAATGGAAAGGTGTGCAAGATCATCTCTCCTAGTTAGACCCCCATTCCTTAGAGTCAGTCTTTGACTGGAAAAAATGTTGCTAATTGAACTCATAGTTGTCTTATGTTATTTGTTAATTCTAGGATGCAAAGCTGAAATAAAAGCAATGACTGCATCGCCTGACAGACACAGTGACCACCTCCCCTGACAGGCCCATAGCTGAACACATTAGTGGCCGACAGACAACAGAGCCTAATATTGTTAATCAAAAAAAGGGGGAAATGATGGGATTCATTCAGAGTGGCTGGCAAAGTATTAGGGAAAGTTATAGATTATAATCTCAAACCTTTTGGAAGGCTGAAAGGTTTAATGGAATGAGCTGAAGGCAGCCAGTTCATTATGTTAGAACTGTAAGTCACAGGGTAAAGATAGGGACAATAAAGCTTCCCAGTTAAGTCTGTTTACCCCACATTCCTTTGTCTGTTTATGCATGCAATCTTTGTGCTGTATGGTCCTCTCAGGGGGAGGTCAAAGGGGAATTACCCATTAATAGTGTTTACTCTGGGCCCCCAGGAACCTAAGCTTTTATCATTCATAAAACCATTCTTTTATCCATGTTAACTATCTACCAGCATGCTGACTTAGAACTTCTGTTATTAAATCTATAAGGAATAAATGCAAGGAAGGACAGGAAGTAGGGGTTGGTTAGCTGCAATTGCCCTCTGAAAGCAGCAGATGACCATCCCTAGCCCACTCAAAATCACTGTACTGGTTGTGAGAGTGTATTCATCCATCCGTCATTGAGTCAGGGTCTCAGGACAAACCTCTACAGGTCTGGCTAATTTTTTGTATTTTTAGTAGGGTTTCACCATGTTAGCCTGGCTGATCTCGAACTCTTGAACTCAAGTGGTCCACCCACCTAGGCTTTCTGAAGTGCTGGAATTACAGGCCTGAGCAACCACGCCCAGCCAAAAGCAATGTGAAATAGATGATTTGTTCAATGGACTTTCTGAAAATTTCATGTTCAGACTATTGATAGAAACAAGGTTATTTTTATTCGATGTTGCAGTGAGGCTTTTCAGAGATTCTGTCTGAGACTCTGTATAAAGTTCTAACAGTGTCGTACAGTTGTAGATTTGTAAAACTGTAACAGAGTTGTAAAGTCTGTACAGGAAGCTCCAACAGATGTAGCAGTAGCATTTTCTCTGAAACTTACGATAATACGATAATACGTTATTTGCACCTTTCAAAACTTTTCTTGTAACAAATTTTTTGTAATAGCTTCTTCCACAATTTCATAATTTAGCCAGTATTTATCAAATGATGTTTCAAGATCAACCACATAACTCAAAAATCAGACAGATGTGTTTCAAGCGTCAGTACAATGGAATAAAATAGAAGACCTTAATAATGTATGTGAACTAAGGTTTACAGTCACCACAGTGGTAAAGCAAATGTTAAACATTTTTGTCTGTGAACATCAACTTTTCCATGCTGGGTCGCAAGTTTGAAATCATTTACAATTTATCTACCTGTGAGGTACTCATTGAAATGTTGCAGAATTCAGAGACTGGAGACACCCTTAAGGTAGCAGAAGGAGTTTATTTTAGGTTTATTATGCCGGCCCAGCTCAGATTCGCATCCAAAATGGCTGAGTACCTAACAAAGACATGGTTGATATTTTAGACATAAAGTACACAGTGGCCCAAAAACAAGTTTGCAGGTGCAGAACGAAGACAGTTTATCAAGCAACGCCAGGCACATAACTCAGGCTTACATATGACTTTTGCTATGCAGCACTTGTTATCTGTAGAGCTCAAGGATCTAACACAGGCCTTATCTGTTGCCCTCTGCTACAGCACCTAGAAGGCTGGAGTCCAGCCTGCTTAGGCATTCTCCTATGACCTTCGCTGCACTACAGAAACTTACGGTTATCAGCTATAGAGAATAAGAATACACGACTTTATAAACTTATAAAACTTGCCAAGCAGGATACAATTCCACGGGAGGGGAAAGGACTCAGGGAAGTTTGCTTATAGAGAAAATTTTAGTTTCTGCTCCTCTTTCCCACATTAATTTTAATTTTATATTGTTATTTTATTAATTTTTATTTTCCCTCTTCAGTATGATTTTGAAGTACAGACCAATAATGTTACTCCCTGAATTTCAAGAGTTAATAATTTTTATCAATTTTGTCAATAATTTATAGTTTCAAAATTCTTGCCATAACTTCCTCTTTAAGTATGGGCAGTATAGTTTGAGACATTCATTGAATTATTGGGTTGATTCAAATCATACATAGTATAATACTTCGTGGTTTCAGAATCTCCACTGCAAAACAAAACTGCCCACTATCTCTTAAAAGAGGTCCTTACAGACTGCATAAGGAAAACCTTCACAGTTGCATATTTGCTGAAAATAAAACACTGTCCATAATATATCATTTCTTTTCAGTAAGTTTCTCACTATCAGGGTTTGCTCTTAAACACGGTTTTGTTTATTTATTTTTATTATTTTTTTTGAAATAGAGTCTCAGGGTTGCCCAGGCTGGAGTGCAGTGGCATGCTGTTGGCTCACTGTAACCTCCGCCTTATAAGTTCAAGGGATTCTCCTGCCTTAGCCTTCCCAGTAGCTGGGATTATAGGCACCCTCCACCACACCCAGTTAATTTTTGTAGTTTTAGTGGAGATGGTGTTTCACCATGTTGGCCAGGCTGGTCTCAAACTCCTGACCTCAAGGAATCTGCCTGCCTCGGCCTCCCAACGTGCTGGAATTACAGGCATGAGCCACTGTTCCCAGTCTTAAACATGCTTTTGAACTATATAAGTGGTTGGGCACTTTTCTTACCATGCTCTAAGAGATAGTAAAGATATACAGATTTGGTACCTACATCCAAAATAGGCCTGGCATGGTGACAGGCACCAGCAATCCTGGATACTCAGGAGGCTGAGGTAGAAAAATACTTGAACCCAGGAGGAGGAGGTTGCAGTGAGCCAAGATCACGCCATTGTACTCCAGACTGGGCAACGAGAGCAAAACTTTGTCTCAAAAAAAAAAAAAAAATCAAAAGTAATGTCTTACCATTAACAAATACAGTCTGCCAGGGTGTGGTGGACTATAATCTTAACACTTTGGGACGCCAAGGCGGAAGGATAGTTTGAGGCCAGGAGTTTAAGATCAGTCTGTTCAGTGTGGTGAGACTCCATCTTTATTTGAAACAAAACATAACAAGACAAATAAAAATAAACACAAATAACTATCCAAGGTTCATAATAAGAACACTCATGCATGAACAAGAAAACATTTGGGTTCATCACTGATGCTCTGTTAAAAATTGGTCCCACACTCATCAGATGTGGCTGTAATAAAATAATACCACGCTGGTATGCCTCAAACAAAACTACTTTGCTGAATCTTTTTCTGAATGGTAAAATCCCATGACCTGTGAGGATCAAATCCAGCTAGACATCAGGTACAATGGGGTTTTATTCTGCTCTAAGAAAAAAACGGTGCTACTAAGGCGCATGTTAGTGTCAATATAGTCAGGATCCACAAGATGGCGCAGGAGTCTAAAGAACAGGTTTAGTGTCCTTGTGTCCTTGAAACCAGGCCTCCAAAAATCTTTCCTACTGGCATCGTGCATTTTTAGCAATTCGTCACTATTTAGCTCTACTTCTTTCGATTAAATTAGAAAAAAAAATCTGGATATTTTGCATCATCTATCTTGGGATAGATTTCCACCAAATTTATGAGGGATATTTAGGTTTATAAAGCAAAAAATTTAAAAAACATGATATTCACCATCAGGGATTTCAGAAATGCTTAACGCAAGTCCTTACTCTTTCATGATACACCTTTTTTTTTTTTTGAGACGGAGTTTCGCTCTTGTTACCCAGGCTGGAGTGCAATGGTGCAATCTCTGCTCACCGCAACCTCTGCCTCCTGGGTTCAGGTAATTCTCCTGCCTCAGCCTCCTGAGTAGCTGGGATTACAGGCACGCACCACCATGCCCAGCTAATTTTTTGTATTTTTAGTAGAGACGGGGTTTCACCTTGTTGACCAGGATGGTCTCAATCTCTTGACCTCGTGATCCACCCACCTCGGCCTCCCAAAGTGCTGGGGTTACAGGTGTGAGCCACTGCACCCGGCCTGATACACCTTCTTATCAGTACTTTTATTCCTCCACTATGTCAGCTCATTCTGAACCCTTATGGACCCTTTACTGTTCTCAGAGTTCTCACCCAAAGAATTGCTTTCAAGTATTTTTACCATTGGTGACATGCTTCAGAGTGACCAAAACTACTCGCTGTACATTAGGAAGACTGGGATGATCAGGGTGGTTCTGTGATACATTTGTCAAGGAAGGAAGAGAGGAACAGGCATGAGTTTCTTTCACAGGGTCTCAGGGGTCAGAGACAGTGATCAGGTAGCACTAGATCTTCAAAAACATTCCAGATGGTGGCTACATTAACCATTACCGGAAGACTGAATTAATTATTAGGTTCACTTGGCGCCATTATGTTGAATATTATCTTCCATATATAATGGATATCACAGTCTGACCTCACTTTGAGTCCGTAAGCAGCTAAATGTTCTTACCTTGAGCCTTTAATACCCTGATGGTTTTAATCTGTAGTCTTTTATTAGCTTTCTATGTATTGATATCACAACTGCAATTTAAAAGATGTATTTTTACATATATTTATAGATACGGCCAAGGATATAGACATAGATATATATATAATAATAAATTCATATGATCCACTTCAAATTTGAAACCATGTAATTTTCCTTCTGACTAAGGCTCTTTCACAAGTGGGACAAGATCCATTTTCCATTGGCAGCTATGTTCCTGTGGCCCATTTCACCAGGGAAGGTTTGTGGCTGTAAGCGACACCATGCTCAATGCTCCCTCAAATTCACAGAGAGGATTTGGGAGCATTACTGGGCTCTCAGAACTTTTAGTTTTTGAAGAGGAAAGATTTAAGGGGCAAGTTTTATTTGGTCTGTGGCCTCCAAGACTTGGATTGTCCAAGCTTATGCAGAATCTCTTTGGCTGATAAAATTTCTTAGGCGCAGGATCAAGCTATTTTCCTAACAAGTCCTGGGTAAAGTCGTTTTTCTCTCCTCTGAATTGATAACTGGTAAGGGATTATGACATTGGTGAGGTTACTGAGTGCTCCAATATTTAGTGGCAAATGTCACCGGTATACCAAACGTTCTACAAAAAATAAATAGGGTTTTGTTTGAAAACTCGCTCTCCTAAATTAATAGGAATGGTAAACTGGGTAGATTTCCATGCTTTCTGACTTCCTGGTGGTTCAAAAACTGTGCTGAATTCCTCATGTGGCAAAACTGATGATTATTACGCCCTACTTGCCATCTGGCATGTTACACTTACATAAGTTCTCAAAGTTATTAATATTTATAAAAATATTTTGCATAATTTGACATGATAAACAATAGGAGACTCTTCCCCAGACAATACTGGCAATCATCTATTCCCTCATTTAGAAAAGCGTATGTATGCAAAAGACTGTGGCTATTGTTAATTGTAATTTAACAAGGTCTATAGGCCCCTTTCTCCTTAGCCAGTACATCTGCCCCCAGAGAGAATTTTACTTACCTATTTGCACAGGTAAATTACTTATTTGCACAGTAATTATCTAATTATTTTCATAGTTACTTATCTGCACAGGTAACTTACCTATTTGCACCTCTAAGTTTATACAAATGAATTGAGATCTACATTATACTAGGTATACTTTTCTGTATGTATATTTTACTTTAAGAAAAAACACAGTGTGGAGATGTGGAAATGTTTTAAAAATGCTGGGGGGAGAATAATTGTATATAATCACTTTGAAAAGTGATTCTGCAACATCTGGTACATCTTAATAATTCATACCAAACCCCCAGACTATTTCTTTTTTGGAAGTAAACCATAGGAGTTTTAGTCATACGGTTTGACCACAGCAATAAGTAAAAATATTTTACATGGGCCCCAGTACCTGCCCATACACATTCACATTCACACATTAGTAAAACAAAAGCTCTATTAAATTATATTTACCCTTGTATGTATGGTATACCTTGAAATTTTGTATTGTATTCTATTCTATTTCATTTAGTTCTTTTAAAAAAATGTTTGTCAGGCTGGACACAGTGGTTCACACTTGTAAACCCAGCACTTTGGGAGGTCAAGGTGGGCGGATCACAAGGTCAGGAGTTCGAGACCAGCCTGACTCATATAGTGAAATCCCGGCTCTACTAAAAACACAAAAATTACCTGGGCATGATGGCACACACCTGTAATCCCAGCTACTCAGGAGGCTAAGGCAGGAGAATAGTTTGAACCCAAGAGGCGGAGGTTGCAGTGAGCTGAGATCCTGTCACTGCACTCCAACCTGGGTGACAGAGCAAGACTCCGTCTCTAAAAAAAAATTAAAAAGTTTGTCTCATTATACTGTAGGAATTGAATTATTATTAATGAGTCTCAACCATCTGTAATCACCCAGTGGGTTCACCTTGTCCACTGCCTACACAGAGCCGATTTCTCAAGACAAGGGACTTACAATAGACAAAGAGTAGTTCACACAGAGCTGGCTGTGCAGTAGACCAGAATTTTGTTCTTGCTCAAATTAGTCTCCTGGAGCATTCTGGGAGCAGAGTTTTTAAGGACAACTTGGTAGGTTGGGGGAATCCAAGGAGCCACAAGTGCTAATGAGTCAGGGATGAAATCATGAAGAGCAGAAGCAGTCATCTTGCCTTGAGTCAGGTCCTGAGTGGGGGCCAGGAGACCATATGAGCTAACGATCTGGGTGGTGCCGGCTGACCCACCAAGTACAGAGTCTGAAAAGTATCTCAAGCACTGATCTCAGGAGCAGTTTAGGGAGGGTCAGAATCTTGTAGCCTCCAGCTGCCTGACTCCTAACCGTAATTTCTAATCTTGTGGCTCATGTGGTCCTACAAAGGCAGTCTAGTTCCCAGGCAAGAAGGAGGTCTGCTTTGGGAAAGGGCTGTTCTCATCTTTGTTTTCTTGTTTTGTTTTTTGTTTGGTTTGGTTTGGTTTTTTTCTGAGACTAAGTCTCACTCTATTGCTCAGGCTGGAGTGCAGTGGTGCAATCTCAGCTCACTGCAGGCTCTGCCTCCCGGGTTCGAGTGATTCTCCTGCCTCAGCATCCTGAGGAGCTGGGATTACAGGCACAGGCCACCACGCCTGGCTAATCTTTGTATTTTTAGTAGAGACGGGGTTTAACCATATTGGTCAGGCTGCTCTTGTTTGAGACCTCAAGTGATCTACCCACTTCAGCCTCCTAAAGTGCTGGGATTACAGGCATGAGCAACTGCACCGGGCCTCATCTTTGTTTTAAACTATAAAGTATAAATGAAGTTTCTCCCAAAGTTAGTTCATCCTATGCCAAGGAATGAACAAGGACAGCTTGGAGGTTAGAAGCAGATGGAGGGGTTAAAGTTAGATCCGTTTCACTGTCTCAGTCATCATTTTATACATGTGGGTCACCTCTACTTGGACAAATTTCATGGTTTGGAAAACATGCATATATTTACTGCTGCATTATTAATAAGAAGCAAGTAGAACCACATAAATGTTTGAATATAAATATCAATTATAATATGCAACAAATTCAAAAATAAAAATGAATGCTTTGGAGTTATATTCATTAACTTGCAGTATTCTGAGAAACATAATACTGAATGAAAAATCTATCCAGAGAGTATATATTTGAAATCTGTAAAACAATACTATCTAGATTTTATAGATTCATATCTGTAGTAGCAAGAGAATAAAATTATGTACAGGAATGGGACACTGAAATCACAATAATGCTTTCTTTTATGGAGCAAGGGAGATGCATGGCGCTTCAGTTGTGGCTGTAATAATTTGCTTCTAATAGATCTGCAGTGTTCTGAAAGCGTATAATGTTTCATGCTTAAAAATATATCTGAAGCCATATGACATTGTATTTTTGCTATTCTATCTTGTTCTTTTTGCTAATTTAAAACGATTCATAATTTGGAAAAGAATATTAAAATGTGGCCAGGTGCAGTGGCTCATCTGTAATCTCAGCACCTGGGGAAGCCAAGGTGGGCAGATCACTTGAGCCCAGGAGTCGGAGATCAGCCTGGGCAACATGGCAAAACCCCATCTCTACAGGAAATAGAAAAATTAGCCAGGTGTGGTGGCATGCGCCTGTAGTCCCAGCTACTTGGGAGGCTGAGGCAGAAGAATAGCTTGAGTCCGGGAGGTGGAGGCTGCAGTGAGCTGAGATTATGCCATTGCACTCCACCCTGGGCTACAAGAGCAAAACTGTCTCAAAAAAAAAAAAAAAGTTTTAACTTTATAAACAGTGCTGGTGGAGAAACCCTGGTAACACCTTCTTAATTTAAAAAGATGGACACATAATAGTGGTACATATTTATGGGGCACCTGTGATAGAAGGGTACAATGTGTAATGGTCACAGCTGGGTAATCGGGATATCCATTACCTCCAACATTGATCATTTCTGTGTTTTCCGAATATCACAAATCTACTCTTCCAGTTATCTTGAAATATATAATAAATTATTGTTAACTATGACTGTCCTACTGTGTGTGCTAGCAAACACTAGATATTATTATTATTATTTTTTGAGATGGAGTCTCGCTCTGCCACCCAGGCTAGAGTACAGTGGTGCAATCTCGGCTCACTACAACCTCCATCTTCTGTCTCAGCCTCCTGAGTCTTTGGGACTACAGGTGCCTGCCACCATGCCCCCCTATTTTTTTGTATTTTTAGTAGAGGCAGGTTTTCACCATGTTGGCCTGGCCGGTCTTGAACTCTAGATCTTGTTTCTTATAGCTACTTGCATTTTGGGGTCCATTAACCATCCCCCTTTCTCCCTGCTCCCCACTATCCTCCCAGCCTCTGGGAATCATCATTATATTCACTACCTCCATCATATCAATTTTTCTCAGTCCCATATATGAGTGAGAACAAGTGACATTTGTCTTTTTGTTTTTGACTTATTTCACTTAACATAATGTCACCCAGTTATATCCATGTTGTTGCAAAGGACAAGGTTTTATTCTTCTTATGAATGAATAATAGTCCATTGTGCATATATACCACATTTTCTTTTTTTTTTCTTTATACCACATTTTCTTTATCCATTCATCTATTAACAGATACTTAGGTTGACTCCGTATCTTAGCTATTGTGGACAGCACTGCTATAAATATGACAGTGCACATGTCTCTTCAACGCTGATGTCTTTTCTTTTGAATGTATATGCAGTAGTGGAATGCTGGATCATATAGGAGTAGTTCTAATTTTAGTATTTTGAGGAAACCATATTGCTTTCCACAGTTGCTGTACTAATTTACATCCCCACCAACGGCACAGGAGCATTCCCCTGTATCCACATTCTCTCCAGCATTTATTATTTTCTGTGTTTTTGATAACAGTCATTTTAACTGGGGTGAGATAGCTCACTGTGGTTTTGATTTGCATTTTCCTGATGACTAGTGCTATTGAACATTTTCCATTTACCTGTTGGCCATGTGTATATCTTCTTTGGAGATGTGTCTGTTCCGATATTTTGCCCATTTTTAATGATTGTTTCCTTTTTGCTATTGTCTTGTGTGAGCTCCTAATACATTCTGGTTATGAACCCCTTGTCAGCTGTATAATTTGCAAATATTTTCTCCCATTCTGTAAGTTGTCTCTTAACTTTATTGATTGTTTCCTTTGTTGTGCAGAAGTTTTTCTTTTTTTGTAGTAGTTGTTGTTTTGTTTTGTTTTTAGACAGAGTCTCACTCTGTCACCCAGGCTGGAGTGCAGTGGTGTGACCTCAGCTCACTGCAACCTCCACCTCCTGAGTTCAAGTGATCCTCTTGCCTCAGCCTCCAGAGTAGTTGGGATTACAGGGGCTTACTACCACACCCAACTAATTTTTGTATTTTTAGTACAGACAGGGTGTCAGCATGTTGGCCAAGCTGGTCTCAAACTTCTGACCTCAGGTGATCTGCCTGCCTTGACCTCCCAAAGTTCTGGGATTACAGGCATGAGCCACCATACCCAGCCTTGTTTGGTCCTTTTAAAATTAATTTTTCTCTTTGGTGTTAGACTGGGTAATTTCTATTGATTTGTATTCAAGAATACTGTCTCCCTCCTCTGTCAACTTCTTTCTGATACTGAGCCAATAAAGTACATTTTCAATTTCAAGTACTGTATTTCTTTTGTACTCTATATTATAATTTTGCATTTCATTTATATTTTTAATTTTTTGATGATAATCTTTTCAATTAATTTTAAAGGATATTCACATTTACCTAATGGAAGATGGTTGTAATGTGTATACTTTCAGTATTAATGCTTACTGATTGCATTTTTCCTTGAATTTAGGTCAGATTTTCATGGTTCTCTAAATGCCATGTTACCGTTGGATTATATCTTTAGCAATTTTTTTTTGAGAATGAGTTTTGCTTTTGTTGCCCAGGCTGGAGTGCAATGGCATGATCTGGGTTCACCTCAACCTCTGCCTCCCGGGTTCAAGTGATTCTCATGTCTCAGCCTCCCGAGTAGCTAGGATTACAGGCATGTGTCACCACACCCGGCTAATTTTGTATTTTCAATAAAGACGAGGTTTCTCCATGTTGGTCAGACTGGTCTTGACCTCCGAACCTCAGGTGATCTGCCCTCTTCAGCCTCCAAAAGTTCTGGGATTACATATGCAAGCCACCGTGCCTGGCCTGTCTTTAGTATTTTTAATACTTCTAAACTTTTCTGGTGAATGCTGATTTTTAGAATTTATTTTAGCAGGCAATCAGACTGTTTAAGTTCAGACCATGGTTATTAGCCAATAGCCTGAGAAGAAATCAGACCACAGTTCTGTCTCATCTCCTGTGGATAGTAATTCAAAGTCAGTTCAGCTTTCATTCAAAGCTTTCTCTTTTTTTTTTTTTTCTTTTTTGAGTTTTGAGACAGAGTCTCACTCTATCACCAGGCTGGACTGCAGTGGCGCAATCTCAGCTCACTGCAACCTCAGACTCCTTGTTTCAAGTGATTCTCCTGCCTCAGCTTCCTGAGTAGCTGGGGTTATAGGCACGTGCCACCATGCCCACCTAATTTTTGTATTTTTAGAAGAGATGGGGTTTCACCATGTTAGCCAGGATGATCTCGATCTCCTGACCTCATGATCCACCGGCCTCGCCCTCCCACAGTGCTAGGATTCCAGGCGTGAGCCACCGCACCCAGCCTTTCAATGCTTTTTTTCTATACTATTTGGGTCATGCCCCCCGCAAGGCCAAATAGCATAGAAGCACTTAAGATTTAGTCTGAGACTTGAGCAGTGATTTATGTTATAGTTCAGTTCTTGAAACATAGACTACTTTTCTTTGGATCTAGTCTGTGTATGTACAGTTCAGTATAAAGCCTAAAACTTATATTACTTTATACTAGAATTAGGGGATGCCATTTTTTGGTGCTCTGCTTTTTTTTTTATTTCTCCCACATGCTTGCATGCCCTGGGGCCTTTCTTCCAGTTTATTTGTTCAGAAAGATGTGATAATTCAGAGCTTTAACCTTCTGCACTGATGTGCGATCATGCACAACTGGAGTCGGCTTTAGGGTGAAGTGCTGATAAAAGACAGGGAAATAATGGGCATTCCTCCCACATTCTTCAAACATTTGTCCTAGTTCTGTCTCCTAGTCCCTCCGGCCAGGAGTCCTTCTTCCAGGGCCTTCGGTGCCTGGGCCACCACCTTTGTGTCAGGGCAGTGTCACAGTTACCACTGGCTTCAGAGTAGAGCCAGAAGAGAAAGGAGAGGAAAAAGAAAAATAGAGATCTCCTCCCATTTCTAATATGCAAAAATAACTTTTTTCCAGTCTTTTGGCTAGAAAGAAGACCTTTTTCCTTAGTACTTCTAGGACTGCTTTAGGACGTAGACCAGCTTGTGGTCATAATCAGAAAAGAAGGGAGAAAAAACATTACAAACCTCAACCTCCTATGTATCCCTATTCAAATTTTGACTTCAGTCCTGAAATTCACCTGATGTTGCTTACTTTAAGATATACCGGTCGTTTACTTTGTATTTTGTAAATATACATAATACAAAGGTCTAATTGCGATCAATGGGAAAATAGACTATAGTCAGTTCAGTCCATCTTTGCTGCAGCATGCAAATATTAAATAAAAAATAAAGGAAAAGCAAAAAGCAAAGAATTGACAATGTCTCGTTCTATCTTGTGGAAGCCATCTTTTAAAAAGTCACGGGGCCAGGCGCGGTGGCTCATGCCTATAATCCCAACACTTTGAGAGGCAAAGGTGGACGGATCAGGAGTTTAACACCAGCCTGGCCAACATGGTGAAACCCCATCTCTACTAAATGAAAAAATTAGCCAGGTGTGGTGGCTTGTGCCTGTAATCCTAGCTACTCAGGAGGCTGATGCAGGAGAATTGCTTGAACCTGGGAGGCAGAGGTTGCAGTAAACCAAGAGCGAGACTCCATCTCAAAAAAAAAAAAAAAAAAAAGTCATATGAACTACTCTATTTTAAAATAGTCTCTCACAAAGATCTTCACGGAAGTGTTGGGCCTAAGAAATCAATTCCACAAAATATAGCACCTTGGTATGATGATTATTTTATTTTATTTGAGACGGAGTTTTACTCTTGTTGCCCAGGCTGGAGTGCAGTAGTGCAATCTCAGCTCACTGCAACCTCTCTCTGCCTCCTAGGTTCAAGCAATTCTCCTGCCTCAGCTTCCTGAGTAGCTGGGATTATAGGCATGTGTCACCACGCCCAGCTAATTTTTGTTTTTTCTAGTAGAGACAGGGTTTCACCATGTTGACCAAGCTGGTCTCGAACCCCTGACCTCAGGTGATCCTCCCATCTCGGCCTCCCAAAGCACTGGGATTACAGGCATGAACCACCATGCCCAGCCTGAAGATTTTAAAGTAAAATAATTTAAAAGCCCTTGGCAACCAACATGCACTATTAGATCTCCGGAGTTACTTTATCTGCCTAAAGTCTGGAACTGCCAAAGAAGAAAACAATGACCTCTGGTCCTTTTCCTGTGTTTGCATTACCTTAATTCATATCAAAGGAAGAAAGACACACCTGGACAGACTTTTGTCACAGACCATTGCCTTCTATTTCAGTATTTCAAAGAAAATCATTTCGCAGTCATTGTTTGCTCAGCAGGCTCAACAGACCTTGTTCCAGGTCTTTGTAAGTTCTCGAAGTCCATTCATTTCCCCCTAAAAAATCATTTTCTATACCCCAACTTGTCACATTTCCCCCATTTCTTCTTCCCTATGAAAAGCAGTAAATAAGCATCTCTACCCCATCGTGTTATTGGGTAATCCTCCTACAATTGGGTATGTGCTATGCACATTAACATAGTAAATTTTGTTAATGAATATTAACAAACAAAAAAAAAATTTAACAAAATTTATACGCCTTTTCTTCTCTTAATCTGCTTGTTGTCATTTGATTTTCAGTGAACCTTCAGAGGGCAAAAGGAAAGTTTTCCCTTGGCTCCAACAGTTTTGGCGCAGTGAGCAGGACAACCAAAGCTGCTTTGCTCTTCTGAAAATTGCTCTCAGGGAACCCAGGACCCCGCAAGCCGGCAGAAGGGTAAGAAATTCTTTCCAGTCAGAATCTTGGTCTCTGTCTGCCTTTGGAATCTGGGTGAGCAGTTAGTAAAATCATCAGTTTGTCTCTCTTTCCATACGTAATATTAACAGGAGAAAATAGTTTTTGATTGGTCTTCGATGTAGCAACTCTGGTGTATTTTATTGTATGAATATTCATATTGTCTTAATTGTCTTTTTTTCTCCCAGAAATAGATTTTGTTTCTCCATCGTCTTTGTCTTTACATGTCGTTTTGTCATAAAGAGGAGTGCCATAGGATAAAACATGGGTCTAAAGTCTCTATAAGCCCCTTATCTGAGCTGGCCCCTGAGAAACTGGTCATTGTTTTTTTATACATACTTTAAGTTCTGGGGTGCATGTGCAGAGCCTGCAGGTTTTTTACATAGGTATACACGTGTCATGCGGGGTTTGCTGCATCTATCACCCCATGATCTACGTTAGGTATTTCTCCTAATGCTATCCCTCCCCTAGCCCCCCACCCCAGACAGGCCCTGGTGTGTGATGTTCCCCTCCCTGTGTCCATGTGTCACTAGTGATGTTTACAGTTTCATCAGACCGATGTACAATTGTACAACCGTGCCGTGGGTCCCTGAAATAAAAACTGGGTGAGGTTCCCCTTATATCTTGTTTTGCTTTTGTGACAACTTGACTTGTTACCAGTGGGAGGACTCACTCTTGTTTTTCACCATCTGGGGAGTATGATTTTGGGGAAATAACGTGGACAGTTAGAAAAGGCTAGAACCCTAGACACCTCAGATATTAGGCAGCACGCTCTTAAGTTTAAATATGTCACATTCTCAGTGGAGTTTGTCCTACCTATAAGGGGCCTATGTTGTCTCAACACATGTTACCTGCTTATTTCTGGAAAAGTCCAAACCCAGGAGGGCCTGCTGGTACAACAGATTAGGGGTCTATGACTGGCAGACCCCACAACTTGCGGGATACTGAGGCACTGCTGCACACACAAATAGCACCCTGAGCCATCTGTGGTAACAAGAATCTTTTGCTACCTTAGCATATTTCCGAGAGTGAATTTTTGAGGAATCATGATGGCTACATAGTCTGAACCCAGTTTTAAAATGCTTCTTGCATTCGTGGTATTGTAAACTTGGAAAATTAACTCCGAGACTTTCCATGAAAAAGGCTGATTGGCTTCAGTTACTTTGCAATAAATAAGCTGACTATATTTTAATGAAAATGTTTTAGAAGGCTATTGTCTTAATTAGCTATGTTATTGGTACTTATATAAGAAACAAAAGAGAGGCCAGGCACTGTGGCTCATGCCTATAATCCCAGCAGTTTGGGAGCGTGAGGCAGGCAGATCAGGAGATCAGGAGTTCGAGACCAGCCTGCCAACATGGTGAGACCCTGTCTCTACTTAAAAAAAAGAAGAAGAAGAAAAAAAAACAAAGAAGAAACAAAAGAGGCTGGGCACAGTGGCTTCATGCTTGTCATTCCAGCACTTTGCGAGGCCGAGGCGGGTGGATCCTGAGGTCAGGAGTCAAGACCAGCCCAGGCAAGCTGGTATTACAAGCGTGAGCCGCTGTAACCCAGCTGTACTTTGTTTTACTTTTTTCAAAGACTTTTCTCTTTTGGATCTTCTTTCTACCCTGGGTTGGTTTTTGTTGTGTTTTATTTTGTTTTGGGTTTGTTTTCATTTGTTTTTCCAGTCAACTGGAGCTCTTTTAAAAAGTTACACATTTGGTCCTTCTTTTTGCTTCCTTATTGGAATGATTTTTACTGAAAAAAAGATATTTTGATCTTTCTGGGAAAGTTTACAATATTCCCAATGGGTTTCTCTATGAGTTGCTTTTCCATTTACTTCTACTTCACCTTTTGTTTGCCACCTTTAGTACTACACTAAGGCATCTAACCAGGACTTTGGCCCTCACAAGGGGACCCTGTGACCCTTTGAGGACACACAAAAAAAGGTGCCACTGGCCTCTATATGGTGTGTGTGCATTTCCTGTCTCCATTACAGAGCCCCAAGAGGTATGGGCAGGTTTCTTTCAGGTCTAAAGCTTTGCTCTTTGCTGTGTTAAGCCCCCTGATCTCTGGCTTTTGGATACATACCTGTGAGTTCAGCATTTTATGTCTATATATATTTATATTTCTATCATATGCTTGTATATTGTCTAATGGTAATAAATTGACTTGAAAATAAAAACACATATAAATTAAGTAAATAAGTTCAATGCTTTTCAAATTCATGTGATCTTAATCCTTGTTAAATAAAACTGTTTTAAAATTATTGGTAAAATAAAATAAAAATGTCTTCAGAATTTAATTTATACATTTTTGCCTGGGGCTACTGGTCAGGCAGGTTTGTGCTGTCTCTGCCAAATGTAGTCAGGTCATAAAATTGTCTCTTTTGTGATATTTTTGATACTCGTTTGATTTGCCTGTGAGCTAAAGCTACTACAGCTGGAGGATGGGCTCTCCCAAAGCCTTGCACACATCTTGCTGTGAGCCTATGTTTTTGGTTTTGAGTTTCCAGGTGTTGGGGCCTACAAAGATTGCCATGATGAAGCCTGAAGATATATGTGTGTCCACAGCACCTGGGCTACCAGCTGCAGGGCAGAGTTATGCTCAATAGGGCCTTATCCTCCCAGATCCAGCTCTTCCTCTTGGCCATACTGGGAGAGGTCAGATCCTCCAGACATCTTTGCAGTTCTGTCCTCTGTCTGGGCTTTATACTTGGTGTGTAAATCTGGGACCCAGATGGATGCTTTTTTTAATAACTATCCTGGATGCCCATGGGCATTTGGATCCAGGACAACCTGGTGGATAGAGTATTGAGGAGGATACCTCTGCCCAGTATCTTAAAGGGCTTTGAGATGAGATTGGCTGATTTAGGATTGGCCTGGTTTTGCTGTAAAAAAAACAAACAAGCAAAAAGCTTAAATGGCTACTATTGCTTTTCATGAGCAATTCAGACATAATTGTTAGAAATGAGTAAATTAGGTAAATACAAATGGAGTAAATGTTTATAAATAAACTTACAGTTTCAAAAATATTTTTAGTAACTGACACTTAAAGTCTTAGTCAAATTATCTTAATAGTTAATCATGAAATATCTGTGTTATCTCTAAGCACATCAGTTATTAAGCATAATTAAGTTTAAGTTTGAATACTCTGATACCTTTTCATGTGATATAGAAAAGATAAATATATTTGAATCTCTTGATAAACATGAAAAATTGAGAAAATATTTTTAAGTATTATAAAATAGTTTTCATTTACAAATACTGATATAAAAGATTTCCTTCCTACATTTTCACTAAAAATTAAGACGCTGGCCGGGTGTGGTGGCCCACGCCTATAATCCCAGCACTTTGAAAGGCCAACGGGGGCAGATCACGAGGTCAGGAGTTCGAGATCAGCCTGGCCAATATGGTGAAACCCCATCTTTAGTAAAAATACAAAAATTAGCCAGGCGCGGTGGCATGCACCCATAGTCCCAGCTACTTGGAAGGCTGAGGCAGAAGAATCTCTTGAACTTGAGAGGCGAAGGTTGCAGTGAGCTGAGATCATGCCACTGCACTCCAGCCTGGATGACAGAGTGAGACTCCATCTCAAGAAAAAAAAAAAAAAATTAAGATACAAGAGTTAAAATTATAGTAAATATATGTAATTAAAACCACAAAAATGAGATAAACAATTTTGTATGCAAAGTATATACAAAAAAAAGGCAAGAAATGTTTTTAGTGAGAACGTTTATAAGGAAGGCATGAGCATGTGGTTTTGTTAAAGGAGAAGTAATTTTGTGTAGTTGAGAGGTTACTTAAAGATTGTTTCAGGCCAGGAACAGTGGCTCATACCTGTAATCCTCACACTTCGAAAGTCCAAAGAGAGAGAATTTCTTGAGGCCAGTGTGGGCAACAAAATTCTGTCTCTACAAAATTCTTTAAAAAAAAATTAGATAGGTGTGGTGGTGCACGCCTGTGGTCTCAGCTGCTGTGGAGGATGAGGACTGAGGTGGGAGAATCACTTAAGCCTGGGAGGACAAGGCTGCTGTGAGCCATGATCAGCCCATTGCTCTCCAGCCTGAGGGACAAGACCCTGTCTCTAAAAAATAAAAATAAGTAAAAAATAAAGGTTGTTTCAGCCTAAGTGGAGAAAAAATGATATAGGTAAAACTAAATTGATATAAAGAGGTTTCGTTTTTTTTTCTGAGACAATGTCTCACTGTGTTGCCCAGGCTAGAGTGAAATGGGATGACCTCAGCTCACTGCAAACTCCGTCTCCCAGGTTCAAGTGATTCTCCTGCCTTAGCCTCCCAAGTAGCTGGGACTACAGGTGCGCCACCACGCTCGGCCAATTTTTTGTGTTTTTAGTAGACATAGGGTTTCACAGTGTTAGCCAGTATGGTCTTAATCTCCTGACTTTGTGATCTGCCCGCCTTGGCCTCCCAAAGTGCTGGGATTACAGGCATGAGTCACTGCACCAGGCCACAAAGTTTTTAAAAAGTAAAGGGTAAGAGAACATTATAATAGGTTATAGAAGGTTTATGAACATTTTAGCTTGTGTCAAAGTTGACCGATATTGGAGAAATTTGTTTATATGTTTTCATTAAAACTAGCTTTAGTATTTAAAGTACCCAAAGACAAAGCTAGTGGTTGATTTTCTCTTTTAAACAATATTTTGCATAGGATTAATAAAAATAAAAGATTTTTGTACATGTTCTGAGTAAAATGCAGAAAAAAAAGAAGCAAGAGCGAGAAACAGATTTTGTGTGCCTCACGTCATAGTGTCTTCACAAAGTCTTTTGATTATTTGGAAAATGGAGACTCCAGTCTACCAAAGAACAAAGTTTTTTGCTTTTCGTAATCTTCCAATTCTCACTTTGGCTGAATGAATATTATTTTCTCAGTGGACCTATGTTCCTGTTTTAATCAAGTATTTGAAACCTTTGACATATTTGACAGGCTTCTCACAATTATATTTTAAAATCCAAAATTAATTATTTTTTACCACAAACTAACATTGAGATAGTCAAAAAAGCTACTGAAGCTTTCAAAAGAAATAATAAACAGGCTTATTTGATGTGTTCAATTATGTAAAAAGTATTTTCAAATCAGAAATAATATTTAACTTTATTTTTTTGAGATGGAGTCTCACTCTGTCACCCAGGCTGGAGTGCAGTGGTGTGATCTTGGCTCACTGCAACCTCCACATCCTGGGTTCAAGCTATTCTCCTGCCTCAGCTTCCTGAGTAGCTGGAATTACAGGAGCACGGCACCATGACTAGGATTACAGGTGTGAGCCACCACGGTTGGCCAATATTTAACCTTTTACAATTATATTTGTATTGCTGTGTTACTAATATTTGCTCCAAAATTACATGATATTCCTAAAAATTGGATTTGTCTTGTTATATGTTATTAGTCATAATTATGAGCAGTATGTTAAATTGTTGTAGGCCATTAAAAATGACCTAGTTTTCTTGTTAATTCCATCTTTAACCATGGGCATTTTTAGTCTGGCTTACAATTAATTTTTTTATGCTGATGCTATTTTTCTGAAAGCTCTTTGCAAATCCTAAAGTTGTCTTCAAGAAAGTTCATGGAAAGGACAGCAACATGTATGCTTGGCCAGGTGCAGTGGCTCACGCCTGTAATCCCAACACTTTGGGAGGCCAAGATGGGTGGATCACCTGAGGTCAGGAGTTTGAGACCAGCCTGACCAACATGGCGAAACCCTATCTCTACTAAAATACAAAAATTAGCTGGGTGTGGTGGCAGGTCCCTGTAATCTCAGCTACTCAGGAGGCTGAGGCAGGAGAATCACTTGAACCCAGGAGGTGGAGGTTGCAGTGAGCTGAGATCCCGCCATTGCACTTCAACCTAGACAACAAGAGCAAAACTCCATCTCATAAAAAAGCCAAAATCATAACAAAACAAAAAAAGTACTCTTGAATGCAAATTTCTTATAATTTTAAGATTGTATTATAGGACTGAGTAAACAATTTCAGAACTCTAATAGAAAAATGTCATAAATTTGTTAACCCAACATCAAGCAAAACAAGAATTACGTTGGACTAATGTAATTTTAGTAACTTTTTTAAAAGTTTAAAATATTGCTGATTCACAGTGGAGGGTGGGGTGGCTCACACACCTGTAATCCCAGCACTTTAGGAGGCTGAGGTGGGCAGATCACAAGGTCAGGAGTTCGAGACCAGCCTGGACAACATGGCAAAACCCCGTCTCTACTGAAGAAACAAAAACTTAGCCAGGAGGGTTGGTGGATGCCTGTAATCCCAGCTATTAGAGAGGCTGAGGCAGGAGATTTGCTTGAACCCGGGAGGCAGAGGTTGCAGTGAGCCAAGATCGCACCACTGCACTCCAGCCTGGGTGACAGACCGAGACTGTCTCAAATAAATAAATAAATAAATAAATAATATTGCTGATTCTTTTTATGTTTTGCTTTCAAGAGTTAAGGAAACTGTTCTCTTAAGCTTTACAGAAATTGGGTCAAGTATACTTTTTGAACAAAATTGAAACATTCACTTTTCTCTCTACCTAATCTCTCCAGAATTTGGAGACTATTTGTGAGTATTTTCATTTTATGGCAAAATAGTTATTTGAGTAAGTTCAATAAGAATCTGTTGCCATAGAACACAATTGGAGACCCTGGTTATTTTACCAAGATTTGACTGAAATGCCATATTTTCAGATATGATCAGGCAGCTTTAAGAAACTGAGGCTGATATTATGAAGCCAATAGAAGCTTTTGAAAAAGCTGGTCTAATATCTTAAATACACAGTTCACATGTTGAGCTTTTGGTAAATAAAGAATGTCACTTTCTGACATCCCAGCAACCTCAAGTTATTTTGGGGACCTTGAGAAGAGAGCAATTCACCAATTTGTACAGGTATTAGTGACAGAGGCTAAGAGCAAGTCCAGTCCTTGGCTTGGCTTCTGACCTGAAGAGGTTTCTAAAAGGCTAATTTGAGATTCCTTATGAAAAGTTCCAGCAAAGTGAGCTTAAAAAGAACCTGTGTTGCAAATCAGTATTCTTAATGCACTTTATGCAAATAATCAGGCCCAGTATAATAATAAGACTAAAACTTAATATGCAAATAAAGTGGCTTTACTTTTATTTATTCTTTGTAGAAATGGGGGACTGAAGAGAGAAAAATCATGTTTCAGGAAAGAAAAAAATGCAAAACTATAATTAGATTTCAGATCATTATTTTTTCTTTTTTCTTCAGATGTTTTTATTTACCTGTAATCTAAACTAAATCTTAAATTGTTAGGCCTACTAAAATCTGGCTTTAATTCTACAGACTAGCATTTGCAGTTTTCCTACTACATTTCTGACTTGGAATCACTAAACGTTAAAACTCCCTTTTTTCCTAAGGCACTGTAAGCTGATACTAGCCAATTTGGCTTTAAAGAAAAATCATTGCAACAATTTATAAACGGACAAACTTTGCACACAAGCTACAATCCAGGGAAATCTGTCAGATTGCTGCTGATATTGTCAGCTGTCCTCCACACTCTAGAAGAAACCAGTTTGTAAACTACTTCAAGCATTAACCTTTGTTTTTCTTCCACTTCTGTAAAAACAGCTTTTATTATGGATCTTTTAGTCTGCATTATATATAGAGTCATAGCTTTAAGACCCCAACTACAAAGCCACCGCCTGAAATAAGACAAAACTACTTAATTAGGCTGACCTTTTCCCAGAAGTGAGAAGACTAGTTTAATGAGATCCTTTGCCATTCAGCTAACTCAGTTTTTCTGTCCACAACTACCAACTCAACCTTTTGTGTATGAAGCATTAAAGAAGTTTCAAACAGGGAAATACTGTGGCTCAGAAATGGACACCCAAAAATATGGCATCCTGATATACCGGTTATTTCAAATTAAAGGTTCCTGGAGGCCAGCAGACACTGGAAGAAGTTGTTCTTCGAAGTTCGCTTACCTGCCTAAGGTCCAGATCTGCCAAAGAAGAAAACAATGACCTTTGGTCCCTTTTCTGTGTGTTCATTAACTTAACTCATACCACAGAAAGAATGACAAAAGTCTGTCAACTCACCTGGACAGACTTTTGTCACAAATCATTCTTCTATTTCAGTCCAATTCAGTAATTTAAAAAGAGTCATTTCCCAGCAGCCTCTGTGCTGTAGACCCAATGGTTCTTGTTTCAAGCCACTGAATGGTCTCCAAGTCCATTCATTTCCCCCACAGAATCATTTACTATCCTCCCAATTGCCGTCTTTCCTCCACCTCTCCTTCCCTGTAGAAAAGGGAATATGAGTAAGCATTTATATCCACATTGAGTCATTGTATAATCCTCCTAGAATTCTCCAGGGCTATGCATGTTAAAATAAAATTTGTTCAGGGAGTGGTGGCTCACACCTGTAATCCCAGCACTTTGGGAGGCCAAGGCAAGTGGATCACCTGAGGTCAGGAGCTCGAGAACAGCCTGGCCAACATGGCAAAACCCTGTCTACTAAAAATACAAAAATTAGCCAGGAATGGTGGTGCATGCCTGTAAACCCAGCTACTCTGTAGGGTAAGGCAGGAGAATCACTTGAACCTGGGAGGCAGAGGTTGCAATGAGCCAAGATCACACCATTTTACTCGACCTTGGGCAATAGAGTAAGACTTTGCTTCAACAACAACAACAAAAAACGCTTTAATGAGAAAAATCACTCAGTCTAAGAACAGAAAGAAACCACATTAACATAATAAAGGCCATATATTAAAAACCCACAGCTAACATCATGCCCAATAGAGAAAGTTTAAAGATTTTCTCTATGAGCAGGAAGAAGACAAGGATACTTGTTTTCACCACTTCTATTCAATATAGTACTCAAAGTTCTATACAGAGAAATTAGGCAAGAAATATAAATAAAAAGCATCTAAATTGAAAAGGAAGAAGCACAATTATCTTTTTTTTTTTTTTTGAGATGGAGATTTGCAGTGTCGCCCAGGCTGTAGAGCAGTGGGCGATTTTGACTTATTACAATCTCCACCCCGCCTTCAAGTGATTCTCCTGCCTCAGCCTCCTCAGTAGCTGGGATTATAGGCATCTGCCACCATGCCTGGCTAATATTTGTATTTTTAGTAAAGACAGGATTTCACCATGTTGGTCAAGCTAGTTTCGAACTCCTGACTTCAGGTGATCCACCCTCCCAAGTTTCGATAGTTGAATTGACCAAGCCGAAGAAAGGATATTAGAGATTGTAGATCAACTCAATGAAATAAAACAAGAAGGCAAAATTAGAAAATAAAGAGTGAAAAGAAATGAACAAAGCCTCCAAGAAATATGGGATTATGTGAAAATATCTAATCTACATTTGATAGGTGTACCTGAATGTGACAGAGATAATGAATTCAAGCTGAAAAACACTCTTCAGGATATTATCCAGGAAAACTTCCCCAACCTAGCAAGGCAGGCCAACACTGAAGTCCAGGAAACACAGAGAACACCACAGAGATATTCCTCAAGAAGAGCAACCCCAAGGCACATAATTGTCAGATTCACCAGGGTTGAAATGAAGGAAAAACTGCTAAGGGCAGCCAGAGAGAAAGGTAGGGTTACCTGCAAAGGGAAGCCCATCAGACTCACAGTGGATCTCTCGGCAGAAACTCTACAAGCCAGAAGAGAGTGGGGGCCAATATTCAACATCCTTAAAGAAAAGAACTTCCAAACTAGAATTTTATATCCAACCAAATTAAGCTTCATAAGCGAAGGAGAAATAAAATCCTTTACAGACAAGCAATTGCTGAGAGATTTTGTCACCACCAGACCTGCCTTACAAGTGCTCCTGAAAGAAGTACTAAACAAGGAAAGGAACAACCAGTACCAGCCACTCCAAAAACGTACCAAATGGTAGAGACCATCAACACAAAAAAGAAAATGCATCAACTAATGAGCAAAACATCCAACTAGCATCAAAATGGCAGGATCAAATTCACACATAGCAATATTAACCCTCAATGTAAATGGGTTAAATGCCCCAATCAAAAGACACAGACTGGCAAATTGGATAAAAAGTCAAGACCCATCGGTGTGCTGTATTCAGGAAACCCATCTCACATGCAAGGACACACATAGGCTAAAAATAAAGGGATGGAGGAAGATTTATCAAGCAAATGGAGAGCAAAAAAAAAGCAGGAGTTGCAATCCTAGTAGTCTCTGATAAAATGGGCTTTAAACCAACAAAGATCAAAAGAGACAAAGAAAGGCATTACATAATGGTAAAAAGATCAATGTAACAAGGAGACCTAACGATCCTAAATATATACACACCCAATACGTGAGCACCCAGATACATAAAGCAAGTTCTTAATGGCCTACGAAGAGACTTAGACTCCCACACAATAATAGTGGGAGACTTTAACACCCCACTGTCAATATTAGAGAGATGAACAAGACAGAAAATTAACAAGGAAATCCAGGACTTGAACTCAGATCTGGACCAAGCGGACCTAGCAGACATCTACAGAATTCTCCACCCCAAATCCACAGAATGTACATTTTTCTTAGCACCACATCACACCTACTCTAAAATTGACCACATAATTAGAAGTAAATCACTCCTCAGCAAATGCAAAAGAATGGAAATCATAATAAACAATCTCAGACCAGAGTACAATCAAATTAGAACTCAGGATTCAGAAACTAACTCAAAACCACACAACTTCATGAAAATGGAGTAACTGGCTCCTGAATGTCAACTGGATAAACAGTGAAATGAAGGCAGAAATAAAGATGTTCTTTGAAACCAAGGAGAATGAAAACACAATGTACCGGAAACTCTGGGACACAGTTAAAGCAGTGTCCAGAGGGAAATTTATAGCACTAAATATGCCTACATGAGAAGCTAGGAAAGACCTAAAATTGACACTTTATCATCAAAATTGAAAGACCTAAAGGAGCAACACCAAAAAAACTCAAAAGCTAGCAGAAGACAAGGAATAACTAAGATCAGAGCAGAACTGAAAGGCCATAGTGCCCAAAGTAATTTATAGATTCAATGTTATCCCCATCAAGCTACCATTGACTTTCTTCACAGAACTGGAGAAAACCACCTTAAACTTCATATGGAACCCCAAAAAAACCCTGCATAGCCAAGACAATCCTAAGCAAAAAGAACAAAGCTGGAGGCTCATACACCTGACTTCAA
Source organism: Callithrix jacchus (assembly GCF_049354715.1). Lineage (NCBI taxonomy): Eukaryota > Metazoa > Chordata > Mammalia > Primates > Cebidae > Callithrix > Callithrix jacchus. Next base: position 40,723,653 of record NC_133514.1, read on the forward strand.
ACTATACCACAAGGCTACAGTAATCAAAACAGCATGGTACTGATACCAAAACAGATATTGACCAATGGAACAGAACAAAGGCCTTGGAAGTAATGTAACACATCTACAACCATCTGATCTTTGACAAACCTGAAAATGGGGATAGAATCCCCTGTTTAATAAATGGTGTTGGGAAAACTGGCTAGCCGTGGCAGAAAGCTGAAACTGAACCCCTTCCTTACACCTTACACAAAAATTAACTCCAGATGGATTAAAGACTTAAACATAAGACCTAAGACTATAAAAACCCTAGAAGAAAACCTATGCAATACCATTTAGGACATAGGCATAGGTAAGGACTTCATGACTAAAACTCTAAAAGCAATGTCAACAAAAGCCAAAATAGAGAAATGGGATCTAATTAAACTTAAAGACAAATTAAACTTAAGAGCTTCTGCCCGGCAAAAGAAACTATCATTAGAGTGAACCAGCAATCAACAGAATGGGAAAAAGTTTTCGCAATCTACACATCTGACAAAGGGCTAATATGCAGAATCTACAAAGAACTAAAGCAAATACACAAGAAAAAAACAAACCCATCAAAAAGTGGGCAAAGGATATGAACAGACACTTTTCAAAAGAAGACATTTATGTCACCAACAAACATGAAAAAATGCTCATCACCACTGATGACTAGAGAATTGCAAATGAAAATCACATTGAGATACCATCTCAAGTCAGTTAGAATGGCAATCATTAAAAAATCTGGAGGCAACAGATGCTGGAGAGGATGTGAAGAAATAGAAATGCTTTTCCACTGTTGATGGGAGTGTAAATTAGTTTAACCATTGTGGAAGACAGTGTGGTGATTCCTCAAAGATCTAGAAATAGAAATACCATTTGACCCAGCAATCCCATTACTGGGTACATACCCAAAGGATTATAAATTGTTATATTATAAAGACACATGCACATGTATGTTCATTGTGGCACTGTTTACAATAGCAAAGATTTGGAACCAACCCAAATGCCCATCAATGATAGACTGGATAAAAAAATTTGGCACATATACACCATGGTATACTATGCAGCCATACAAAAGGATGAGTTCATGTCCTTTGCAGGGACATGGATGAATCTGGAAACCATCATTCTCAGCCAACTGACACAAGAACAGAAAATCAAACACCGCATGTTCTCACTCATAATTGGGTGTTGAACAATGAGAACACATGGACACGTGGAGGGGAACATCACACACTGGAGTCTGTTGGGGGTGGGGGACTAGGGGAGATTGGGGAGGGATAATATTAGGAGAAACCTAATGTGGGTGATGCAGGGGGTGGAGGCAGCAAAACACCATGACATGTGTCTATCTATGTAACAATCCTGCAAGATCTGCACATGTACCCCAGAACTTAAAGTAAAATTTAAAAAAAAAGAAAAAGAAAAGATGATCTATTATCTATTAAGTATTTGTATTTATCAGGGCCTTGAATAAAAGTTCCTCTGCAGAGCCTGTCATAATAGTCCTCGTGTCTGTGAAGTCCCTTGTGACATGGGATAACAGGATTTTCAGGTAGAGATGTTCACCAGGCAGATGGAATTGTAGTCTATAGCTGTGAAGATAAATCAGTCAATACAATGATTATAGAGAAAAAAATAAAGTAAGCTATCAAAGAAAGATATATACAAGGGAGACAGAGTTATATGAAGTCTCAGATGTAGGAGGTTATAGAGCAAAAGGTTGAGTTCTGGTTTTCAGGACTTTTTTCTAACATAATGACCTGATCACTGGCAAAAACCTAAAAAGAAAGATGAAGAATCAGTATGAGATCATAAAATTAAGATGCTCTTCTAAAAATATGTGAAATTAGGTTTTTAGGGAGGTGAGTTATGGCTGAAGAAAATCAAGGTGAATGAAGATGAGATCAATTGAGAATGTAGTTTCAGAAATATAAAAGAAGCCAAATTATGAGGAGGTTAAGCAGGTAGGCATAAAGCTGAGGCACTAAAGCATTATTGGTTTTGCAATCAAGGGTAGGATAGATTTTTTTTTTTTTTTTTTTTTTTTGAGACAGAGTCTTGCTCTGTTGCCCAGGCTGAAGTGCACTGGCGTAATCCTGGCTCACTGCAAACTCCGCCTCCCTGGTTCAAGTGATTCTCCTGCCTCAGCCTCCTGAATAGCTAGGATTACAGGCGTGTGCCACCACACCTGGCTAAGTTTTGTATTTTTGGTAGAGGCAGAGTTTCACCATGTTAGCCAGGCTGGTCTTGGACTCCTGACCTCATGATCCACCCAGCTCAACCTCTCAAAGTCCCGGGATTAAAGGCATGAGCCACCGCACCTGTCACACTTTTTTTTGGCAGGGGAGGGGTAGAATCTCACTCTATTGCTCAGGCTGCAGTGCAATGGCATGATCTAGGCTCACTACAACCTCTGCCTCCCGGGCTCAAGCAATTCTGCCTCAGCCTCCCGAGTAGCTGGAATTACAGGCGTGTGCCACCACACCTGGCTAATTTTTATATTTTTAGTAGAAACTGGGTTTATCCATGTGGCCCAGGCTGCTCTTCAGCCCCTGACCTCAAGTGATCCACCTGCCTCGGCCTCCCAAAGTGCTGGAATTACAGGTCTGAGTCACCACACCCGGCCCAAGAGTAGGATTAGATTTAGTTAGATGACTAGACATACAGAAACTAGAAAAAGCTTTATCAAACCATGCTTCTTAAAAAATTAATCCGGGGCAGAATCATCTACAACTTCGTTCCATGTCTTCACTTTGACTTACCCATAAAAACTTCAAGTACAAAGAATGAAAAGTCTTAGGAATAACCACACATTTTCTAATGCTCAATATTTTATTGGTATTTTTGTCTTCTATGTAGATATGATAGGTCTGCATGATTTTTTATTTTTTGTTTTCCTTGAACTGATTCTCAAAATGTTAGGCTCATGAGTCATGTATTTAACAAAAACACAGTCACTGTGTTCTGTTTGCTGTATAATTTCTGTTTTGGTTTACCTAACATTTCCTATCCAAAGAACATTTTCCTGTAAAACTACATGTTGAAAGAAACAGCCATCATGTAGTAGAGAATAGCCTGAGAGCTATTCTAGACTGTAACCAAAGCATGTGCTATCACGATTTAATTTATTTCAAGTACTAATAAAGTGATGACAAAACAGCATTGTCTTTTGTTTACTACAGGAACTATTTTTCTTTCCTCCTTTTGATGATCTAGAGGAAGGGGCATTTCTGCTTTAGCTTCCGTGTTCCCACTAAGATCGAACGATGTCTCTAAAGTAGCCATAGACTTGCTCGAAAACTGTAAACGTTTTCCAAATGTGGTCCTAATTCGTACTTTGAAAGAAACATTTTCAAGGTATTTTATCCTTTTCTCCAACTTTTGACATATTACAAAGTACCCAAATATGCCAGACTGTTGCCTTATCAGTTCCTGGCAGTCGGGTGCAGTTAGATGCAAGGCAATCTTCCTAAAAGTTACCAATGAGAAATGTGAGAGGAGCAAAAGCTATTATTGAGAAAACCAACAAAAGTCTAGGTAGAAAAAACAGGGAAGTGGAGAGCTACTATCTTTCTAATTTTTCATGTGCTTCTATTTCTTTCCTACTTCAGAGCCATTGACAAACTGTTCAGTGTATCACAGGCTATGTTTCTAGGCCGCTGAAACGTGACATGATATTTTCAAAGAACCATGGAAACCTAAAAGAAAGCCAATGAGAAATAAGTGAATGAGAGGTTAGGACTGTAGCCTTCCTTTTCATTCAAAGATTTACAAGTTTCCGTAGAGTAAAATGTTCTTCTCCAGCCACCTGTTTTCATAGTTCTGTGTTTTCCATCAGGCCTTTCTGGCTTCTCACATGGCAGTAAGAAAATGACGTGCTTAATGACAAATTTGACATCGAATATGAACTTTCAGTTTCAGCATATGATGTACAGAGGTGCTTTTGTGGTTTGATTGTTTCTCATATTCCAAGTAAAGAAACTAGAAAATGAAAGCATTCCAAAAGTGGAAGTTATTACTCACTGCCTCTGTTATAAATTGTGGTTGTTGGCTATGACAACAACTATACTAAATGGATGCCCTGAAAACTCTTCAGACTCTGAGGAGCACCAGAGGAGCAGACTAGAAGAATGGCACATGCTATGGAAAATTTCTGCACTATCAGTGAAGAGTATGATATTGATGGAGAAGTGGGCTTCGCTCTGCCAAATCCATTGGTAAGAGAAGGCACTAACATGTGGGGAAATGCATTCTTCTTCTCATTAGTTACCTGGCCAGTTAACTTCTACTAAACAGCTGTGGTTCAGTAACTTCTAGTAAACAAACACATAAACCAGTGTAAAAATGAGAGAGAGTTGTAATAATTGCATCTCACTTAACTTGTTTTAAATTTTCTCCCTAGAAATGGAGTCATCTATGCATTTTTTACTTATGTAACATGAGTATGTAGAGTGATGAGATAAGAAAACTATAGAAAATATATCAGCTTTACATAAGAATTACACAGTAAAATACAATGTGAGGTTATTACAGTTGTATTTTGAAAGAGTGTTTTGCAATAGCCAAAGTTTTAAATGGTCTGTGAGTCAAAAAGAAATCCCCCTTTTTAGGGATATACCTTAAATTTTACAAAACATGCGTTTCTAATTTGATGGGGTTTATGAGATTGAACATCAAGCACTTTCCATGTTCTATTATCATTGCTTGCTATTTACTGAGCATAAGATTCAAGGGAGAGTCTGAACTACCTTTTTTCTTGTTTGCAAGTTTTACCTGTAAAGTACAAGATATGTGGAAAAAAGGTTTGCCTTAAAAACTACATTTTCTATTCTGTCTTCTACTAAATGCTATGCAAACCAATTTATCATCAATATTTTAATCATCAAATACGGCATTTTCTAAGCAATTTGCAAATTAACCCTTTCCATTCTCACAGCCATCCCAAAAGGTATGTTATTTATTTATTCGTTCATTTATTGAGATGGAGTCTCACTCTATCACCCAGGCTGGATTGCAGTGGCACGATCTCGGCTCACTGCCACTTACGCCCCCGGGTTCAAGCAATACTCCTGCCTCAGTCTCACAAGTGGCTGGGATTATAGACATCTGCCACCACACCCGGTTACTTTTTGTATTTTTGGTAGAGACAGGGTTTTACCATGTTGGCCAGGCTTGTCTTGAACTCCTGACCTCAGGTGATCCACCTGCCTCAGCCCCCAAAGTGCTGGGATCATAGGTGAGGGCCACTGTACCCAGCCAGGTATGTATGTTATTATTCTCATGCTCCTAATGAGAAGTATAAGGAATGCAGAATTTAAGTGATTATCAAACCATGTAGCCAGCAAGTTCTGGAGGCCAGTATGAGCCTAAGCAGTCTGGCTCCAGAGTCCAGGATCTTTAAACCATTATGCCACACTGCCTCTCTTAAGAAGGGATAATAAGGCATAGATTTTTTTTTCTATTTCTTTCAATCTTCAGTTTAACAAGGTACATGGGATTTCAGGAAAAGATTTCTATGAAGTGTTATAGTAATTCTGTAGACAAGTATATTTTTTATTGTAGCTCAAACAGTTATAGTCCACATATACTGGAGAGCACCTTTAAATGCAGCAAATGTTTTGTTAGAGATTCCAACCTAACTGTGCTGAAAAATAAAGTAACTGTAAATACTTCGGTGATACTGGCAAATTTAAAGCATCTACCTCCTTGCAATCTAATTTTCCTCTTCAGATTATTAATTTAAGAAAATGAAGAATGTGCTTTAATTTTATTGCAAAAAGCACAAGTTAGCTTTATTCATGCAAATCAATAATATTCAAACTTGCTTCTTGCCCACATGCCCACAAAAATGCCAGGACTGGATGGTTTCAAGGATGTACTTACCAATAGTACAATAAAACCATCTTTTTCAGAAATTACTAATCATGGTTTGTTTTTTTCTCAGAGATTTGGTTCTCTTTAAAAATACAACAACTGTGATATTTATGAATACCTGTAGAACAGATTGCAAGGGTAAAACAAAACCCCAAAAGAAAACAAACAAAACTCTTCTTTGGCTACTTAAAAAAATGACTCTTGGCCAGGCAGTGGTTGCTCATGCCTGTAATCCCAGCATTTTGGGAGGTCGAGGTGGGTGGATCACGAGGTCAGGAGTTCGAGACCAGTCTGGCCCACATGGTGAAACCCTGTCTCTACTAAAAATACAAAAATTAGCTAGGTATGGTGGCACACACCTATAATCCTAGCTACTCAGGAGGCTGAGACAGCAGAATTGCTTGAACCCAGGAAGCAGAGGTTTCAGTGAGCTGAGATCATGCCACGACACTCCAGCCTGGGCAACAGAAGTGAGCCTCTGTCTCAGAAATAATAATAATAATAATACTGACTAGGCATAGTGGCTTACACTTGTAATCCTGGCACTGTGGAAGACTAAGATGGGTGGATCACTTGAAGTCAGGAGTTTGAGACCAGCCTGGCCAACATGGTGAAACCCCATCTCTACTAAAAATACAAGAAAAATTAGCTGGCGTGTTGATTCACCTTTAGTCCCAGCTACTCGGGAGGCTAAGGTAAGAGAAATGTTTGAACCCAGGATGCAGAGGTTACAATGAACTGAGATCACGCCACTGCACTCCAGCCTGGGTGACAGAGTGAAGTCCTTTCTCGATATAATAATAATAATTCTGCTAGCTGAGATGCTGAAGAAGCTAGATTCGCTGTCCCTGAAACATGAAAAAAAAATTAGTGGTACCTTCTATTTCTTCACTGAAGATCTTTCCTAGAAATTATGAACCAAAAAAGTGTCTATTTTATCTTTCACAATTTATTTGCTTCTTATTCCAAAGGCAAATAGTATATTTTCTGATTCCATATAGATACAAGGCACAGTCTCTAATGTAGCAGAATTTGAATGAACCTCAGTATAATTCTTTATTAATTTATATTATACCTTTTAGAGATTCTCTGAACCAGAGCATATTACTGATTAAATTTTACACATGTCAAAAGTACTATCAAATACAATGTTAATCATGGTACAGAACAAAAAAGTATTTCTGTTATTTGGGGAAAATCACAATAACAAAAAAAATAAGATGTGCTACACAGTGAAGGACAGAATAATAACAACAAAAATATATTTATTACATTTCCTTCTTTTTTTTCTTTTCTCTCTCTCTCTTTTTTTTTGGATGGAGTTTTGCTCTTGTTGCCCAGGCTGGAGTGCAATGACACGATCTTGGCTCACAGCAACCTCTGCCTCCCGGGTTCAAGTGAATCTCCTGTCTCAGCCTCCCAAGTAGCTGGGATTACAGATGTGCACACCACACCCAGCTAATTTTGTATTTTTAGTAAAGAAGGGGTTTCTCCATGTTGGTCAGGCTGGTCTCGAACTCCTGACCTCAGGTGATCTACCCACCTCCACCTCCCAAAGTGCTAGGATTACAGGCTTGAGAAATGGCGCCCAGCCTACATTTACTCCTGAAGTTACTACAGCACAGTTGGGTGAAAAGTTCAGAACAAGAAAGGTGGCTGTCCAGTGAAGTACGCTGCCTAGATTTTCACTGCTAAAAATCTGCCCCAACTGATTAAGGCTGGACAATTACATGCAGATGTTGAAAATGTTAGGATTTTATATTATCTTTATCTTCTTGTTTTATAGCTTACTTATAATATTAACTTTATTTTGAAGCTTAAAACCTCACCCATGTTGATTTGAGTTAATTTTTCCATTTATACTTAATCCCCATGGTTCAGCATTGATTACCTTAAGGGTGTGCCTTGAAAGTAGCTGGCAGAGTAGGCATAGAAACTGAGATCTATATTTCAGGAAGGTTCTTATGTCTATTTATTTGTATACTTCCCCTTGAGATGAGATTATAAATATGATAAGATACAGGAAGAAGCTTTTATTTGGGTTTGATTTCTACTTAGTGGGCAAAAACAAGCCTATAGTGGAACCAAAGTAGCTAATTAACATGGATACATACAGCACCCACTATATGCCCAGCACTACGCCAGGGCTTGTAAGAGATAGAAATTAAATGCACAATACAATCCTTGCCATCATGTAGCAAAATATAAAAAGGGAATAGATTTTCAAAGTTGGAAACTTGACAATAAACTCAGTATACAAAACTTGTTATGTAAACTGTCTAAGCCTAGTTTTCCTTATTTATGATACAGAGATACCTTCTTGGGTCATTACGAGAATTAAATATATATATTATATATATGTGAGATTATTGAGCAGAGTCCATTACTGACATTTAACACATCTCATTTTTCTTCCATTCAAAAAACTTAAAATCTAGCCAAGAAAAACCAAAGTAGGCAAGGCACGGTGGCTCACATCCCAGCACTTTGGGATGCCGAGGCAGGCAAATTACAATTCCCAGTACTTTGGGATGCCAAGGCAGGCAAATCACCTGAGGTCAGGAGTTCAAGACCAGCTTGGCCAACATGGCAAAATCCCATCTTTACTAAAAATAAAAAATTAGCTGGACATGGTGGCACATGCCTGATCCCAGCTACTCAGGAGGCTGAAGCAGGAGAATTGCTTGAATCCCGGAGGCAAATATTGTAGTGAGCCAAGATCATGCCACTGCACTCCAGTCTGGGCAATGGAGTAAGACTGCATCTCAAAAAAAAAAAAAAAAAGAAAAGAAAAGTCAAAGTATCAGATCATAATTGTTTAGCAATATGAAAAGGCATAATCTGTAGAATGTATAATGGAGGAGATTCGTGTCAGATAGATTAGTTAGGAGGATTTTAATGGAACCTTTGAGGTGAACTTCACAAAGCTGCAAATGGTAGTGTTTGAAGAGAGGAGGAGGTAGAACACAGAGAGGGTCTTCAGCCCTGCATGTGCAGGTAACAAGACAGAGGGTGGCATTTCCAGACAGGTAAGCCATGTGCCAGGGCAACATGGCACAAAATGGTTGTGGAGGCAAGGCAGACCATCAGTGGGAAGCCGAAGCTACAGTAACTGCTACTTGTAAATAAAGATCTTTTTTTTTTTTTCAAGGAAAACCTACCTGATGTTTATAATGACTGGATGTCCATTGCTAAACATCTGCCTGATCTCATTGAGTCTGGCAAACTTCGAGAAAGAGTTGAGAAGGTTTGAAATATGTATTACATTTGTCTTCTTATATAGCTTCTTAACATTGTTAACTTGGTTTTGAAGCGTGAAACATGACTGAGATTGATTTGAGTCATTTGCTTTACTGTTCCTCAGTTGGACATGCTCAGCATTGATCATCTCAGAGACCACAAGTCGCAGCGCCTTGCCCATCTAGTTCTGGGATGCATCACCATGGCATACGTGTGGGATCGAGGTTGCGGAGATGTCCGGAAGGTTTGGAGATTTTCTCAGATTCTTATGCTGTGTGACAGATTTTCATCTAATTTACATTTAACTTTACAAAAATTTTCTAAAAGCATTTATAACTGCATTGTGCAAAGTTTAGGTGATACGACAAAATGAAAAAGAAAATATACCCTGGTTTGACATGTCAACTGTTATTATTATTATATTTTTAGTCTTTTACTTTATTTTTCATCCTGTATTTTAACGGTCAACCCTAATTACATAAATCTAATACAGACTACAATATCTAACCTTTAAAACACAAATGGGCCAGGCGCGGTGGCTCACCCCTGTAATCCCTACACTTTGGGAGACCGAGGCAGGTGGATCACTTTGGGATACTGAGGCAGGACTTCAAGACCACTCTGGCCAACATGGTGAAACCCTACCTCTACTAAAAATACAAAAATTAGCCGGATATGCTAGCGTGTGCCTGTAATCGCAGCTACTTGGGAGGCTTAAACCTGGGAGGCAGAGGTTACAGTAAGCTGTGATCGGATCATGCCACTGTACTCCAGCCTGGGCAACAGAGCAAGACTCTGTATCCATTAAAAAAACACACCACAGACACACACATACACACAAAGGGATAAAATAGATTCCAGAGGCAGCTTCTATCATTTAATGAAAGCTTTTTTTTTTTTTTTGTCAAAAGTAGTTGGTGTTTTATGTAGGAGCCTTCCACTGTGTGTCTAAACAGAGCAGAGTGCTACAAGTCACAAGCTCAGGTCAGGGAAAGAAGAGCTGAGGAGAAAAAGGGGCAGAGCTGTAATTTCTCTACCAAACTCAACAAATAGATCAGCTTCTACACATCCCCTAGGAAGGCTGAGTGAAAGCACTGACAAGTGTCATCCCAACTGATGTATCTCCACGTGGAAATATAAAGCAAGAGGAAAGGAGATTCCTCTTTCCAGCAGAAGCAAGTCTTGGAAGCCGAGCACCAATGCCATTCCATGGTTAAGATTTCAGATAATAATAATAATAATCCAGCAGAAAATGTCTTTCAACACTGTGCTCCAAGAGCAGCAATCTGTTTATACTTATAGTATGTATCATATATACAATTACAAAGACTTCAAGCATCTTCGAGGCGATTGCTTTTATCTTTCTATTGGCAGCTGATAATGTGGCATCTTGCATTGAAAAAATTGCTTAACAATTATTCATGGGAAGGATGGATAAATGAATTACTGGAAATCGGTCCCAAGGCCATTAGAAACACCAAGATGCAGGCTTTGTTCCTCTGGCTTTCTACCTCTTTTACCTCTCTAATCCAAAACACGAACCTCTAACAATTTAATTTACAAAAAGAGAAAGAGAAAAAAATTAACGTTTGTTTGGTTTCAAAGTGTCATTTTATAGAACACAGAAAGCAAAAGAAAAGGTGCAAGAGGTAAATGATTAAAGTAACTACTGGCTGGGCGAGGTGGCTCACCCCTGTAATCCCAGCACTTTGAGAGGCCGAGGCGGATGGATCACCTGAGGTCAGGAGTTCAAGACCAGCCTGGCTAACATGGCGAAACCTCATCCTTACTAAAATACAAAAAATAGCTGGGCGTGGTGGCCGGCGCCTGTTATCCCAGCTACCTGGGAGGCTGAGGTGGAAGAGTCGCTTGAACGTGGGAGAATCGCTTGAACCCGGGAGGTGGAGATTGCAGTGAGCTGAGATCTCACCACTGCACTCCAGCTTGGGTGACAAGAGCAAGACTCCATCTCAAAACAAAACAAAACAGAACAAAACAAAACAAAAAACTAACCATTGTATTTTAATCAGGTCTTGCCAAAAAATATTGCTGTTCCCTACTGCCAACTCTCCAAGAAGCTGCAGCTGCCTCCTATTCTGGTTTATGCAGACTGCGTCTTGGCGAACTGGAAGAAAAAGGACCCTAACAAGTATGTAAACGGTGATAACAACAGGAATTTTGGAGTACGTGCCAATTAAATAAAAGAGGAGTTGCTTACTGGCTTTATTTTGGCCAGCACAGTTTTCCTCTCTGTTGCTGGGTATGGTTTCTTGGACTGCTGTGTCTACCACTACAAATACACATCTGTGAGAGGTGTATAGTTAACACAGCAAAGTGCACACATCTTAGGTGGTCAGCCTGAATTTGAGTATTGTATACGTACATATACCCCCCACTCTCAGCAAGATATAGAATATTTTTTTATCACCTCAGAAAATTTCTTTGTGCCTCTTTCAATTCCCTTTCCTGCCACAGACAACTATATTCTTATTTGCTTTATCAAAAATTAAATTATTTTTGTTATTGGGTTTCATATCAATGAAACCATAGAGTATAGAGTCTTGTGTCTGGCTTCTTTTGATTAGCAGGTTTTTGAGATTCTATCAGTTTAATTTTTAAGAAGCCAGTTGTGGTTAAGAGTTGACTCGTCGTTAACAACAGGCAGCAACAACTGGTTTTTCAGAGCAGTCTGCTCAGGACGTAGCCATTTTTACCCACCTAGGCACGAAATCCGCTACAATGAAGGGAAGGGAGAATCAAAGACCACGCCTCTGGGCATGTGCTGGCAGAAGAATACTCTGCAAATGGGATCATCACAAAATGAAAGAATTTGAGCTATCAAGTTTCTTATTAACAATTAGTTAAAAAAAAAAAGTTAGCCAAGAATGATGACATATGCCTGTGGTCCCAACTACACAGTGGGTTAAGAGAGGAGGATCGCTTGAGCCCGAGAAGTTGAGGCTGCAGTGAGCCATGTTCACGCCACTGCGCTCCAGCCTGGGTGACAGAGGGAGACCGTGTCTCAAAAAAAATAAAAATAAAACAATTAGTTCTGACTGTCCATGTGACTTCTTTGCATATTTAATTATTTAATTCACTTGTAAGTTATTAAGTTAAATGTTTTAATGCCTACTGAAGAAATATTTTTCAAAAGTTTTTCTTTTTACCTGTCAATGTCTTACTACTGATAGATCAGTTCTCATCATTATTTGATGTTAAGTTGATTTTCTTTCTCTCTTCCAATTGGCCCATTGCTTCACGGCTGCTTTCGTAAGGCCTCTGACTTATGAGTAAGTATCCGATTCTTGTTTTATTCTAAGAATTATTTGTTATTTGTAGTTGAATGTAGGTTTATCAATAAAGCCAAACAGATTTTTTTATATGATTAACTGAATTCAGGCAAAAAATAATTTAAGTGATTATTTAGAGAACAAACAATCTCAGTCTTTAATTATATCTATGATTGTTACAGCTATGTCTATTTGATATTATAGCTATAGATATGCACAAGAATGCTACTCAAATACATCTATAGGAGATTATTATGCAAACATACAAAATGCACATACATCTGTGTATCTATGACTTAATAACTCCTAGTCCGTAACTAGTTACCAGTGTCTGTAAGTAACCATATGCTAATTTCTTTAAGAGAAGGTGTAAGAAGATAAAGTATTGGGATCCCCAACCTAATAAAAGGGGTAATGGGGAAACCCTTGAAGCAAGTTATTTGAGTCCTGAAGAGTGAGTTAGGAAATATCAGGTCTCAATTTAGTTTATTTACTATTAATTATATGATCTTAGACAATGGACCTAACAACTGAGTCTTAATATTCTCAACTACATAATGGAGACAGTAAGGCCTGCCCCACCTCTCTCATCAAATTATGTCGAAAATAAAATAAAATAGCTAGAGGAAAAAGTATGGGTATTCATATCAGAAGAAACAACAAAAACGAGGCCTTCAATGTCAAATATCTTGCTTTATCAAAGCTGAAGGATGGCTAATGTCACTGATAATAAATAATAAAAATAACAGTGTGAGAAAAGGATTAATAATTTTTTTCAAGATGGCTGGGCGCAGTGGCTCATGCCTGTAATCCCAGCACTGTGGGAGGCTGAGGCGGTTGGATCACCTGAGGTCAGGCATTCGAGACAAGCCTGGCCAACATGGCGAAACCCCTCCTCTTCTAAAAATACAAAATTAGCGGAACATGGTGGCACACGCCTGTAATCCCAGCTACTCAGGAGGCTGAGGCAGGAGAATAGCTTGAACTCGGAAGGCAGAGGTGGCAGTGAGCCAAGATTGTGCCATTGCACTCCAGCCTGGGCGACAGAGCAAGACTCCGTCTCAAAAAAAATATGATTATGTAGGATTTTATTAGCTATGATATGGAGTTAAAACAGAATCTTAAGATAAGGGAGAAACTGGAAGGCTTTTAAACAGGAGGATGATATTAGCAGTCAGTCCCATTTTACAGATGAGAACACCAAGGCAAACAATGTCATATCTTGCTCAAGGTCACACAGCAAGTAAGTTGCAGAGGTGGTCTGGCTTCAGATACTGTGAATTTAACCACCAAAAAACTCAAAAACTCAAAAACTCATGGATATACAGATACTAAGATAATGTTTTTACCAATGTCAAAACTTCAATTGAAGAGAAAAACAGGGTCTAATTAGTTATTTGAATTTCGCAGTCAACACCTTTTTAAAGTAGATAAACCACTGAGAAACTGAATTAGGCTCACAAATTAAAATATGAATATGAATGTAGTTATTTAAACAAAAGGTTACCTCTTAAAATTCTACCTCACAGATATCTCTGTAAATATTGAGTATATATGTATGGTAATATAAATGCCCGTGAAAAGTTAACAGGATTATAGAAACAGAACTAGTTTGAGAATTTCTAGGTCTGAGTGTTTTTTGTTTTTGAGATAGAGTCGCGCTCTTGTTGCCCAGGCTGGAATGCAATGGAACAATCTTGGTTCATTGCAACCTCTGCCTCCTGGGTTCAACTGATTCTCCTGCCTTAGCCTCCTGTGTAGCTGGGATTATAGGTGCCCACCACCATGCCCAGCTAATTTTTATATTCTTAGTAGGCACGGGGTTTCACCACATTGGCCAAACTGGTCTCAAACTCCTGACCTCAGGTGATCCACCCACCTCGGCCTCCCAAAGTGCTGGGATTACAGGTGTGAGCCACCATGCCCAGCCCCAGTTCTGACTTTTAATATGAAATATCAGGTCTCAATTTAGTTTATTTACTATTAATTATATGATCTTAGACAATGGGCCTAACAACTGAGTCTTAATATTCTCAACTACATAATGGAGACAGTAAGGCCTGCCCCACCTCTCTCATAAAATTATGTAGAAAATAAAATAAAATGAATTAAAATGTCAACAAAACCAGTTTTGCTAAATTTCTTGACTTCCTTATCTAATTTCCTTAGGAACATGGATGTTTTGTTCTCATTTCGTCATACAGACTGCAGTAAAGGATTCTTCCTGGTCTCTCTGTTGGTGGAAATAGAAGCTGCTTCTGCAATCAAAGTATGTCTATCCTTACTTCCAAATTTATACATCAATTTACATAAGCAGAGCAATCACTTAGGAGCCTAAACTATGCTAAACATTAGTTAACTTTATCCTTAACAAATACAACGTGGGATCATTTAATTGTGAATAGAGGATCAATTCTTTATATTTGTGTATTACCTAAAATATAAAATCTCAGAGCCATATACTTAAAGTCCAACTTGAAACCTCTGTAGGAAATAAAAAGTTTCAATGAAACCTGGATTTGGAACTATGATACACAGTGTTATAAATTCAATAGTTTTGATTATCAAAAATAGAAATGAAACATATACAACTATATAAACATCTCTAAATTAAATGCTATGTGAATAAAAACAAATCCAAGCTTCTAGGAATATAAGGAAATTAATCAAATAGGGTGTCCAGCACAGGAAAGAAATGTAAAAATCCCAAATTTAATTTATGGATTAAGACTGGAGAATTTGCCCAGGTATGGTGGCTCACGCCTATAATCCCAGCACTTTGGGAGTCTGAGGTGGGCAGGTCTCTTAAGTGAGGAGTTGGAGACCAGCCTGGCCAATGTGGTTAAACCCCATCTCTAACTAAAAATATAAAAATTAGCTGGGCATGTTGGCATGCACCTGTAAAATCCCAGCTACTCGGAAGCTGAGGCACAAGAATTGCTTGAGCCTGGGGAAGCAAAGGTTGAAGTGAGCTGAGATCGTGCCATTGCATTCCAGCTTGGGCAACAGAACACGACTTGGTTAAAAAAAAAAGACAAAAGATGGAAGAATTTTGTTCTATGTCAATGTTTAGCTTTAGAAAACCTTAAATGCTTGTCTGTTGATTTTTTTTTTTTTTTAGGAAATTCCTACTATATTCAAGGCAATGCGAATGCAAGAACTGGACACTTTGCGAAAGGCGCTGTTGAAAATAGCTTCTTGCCTGGAGAAAGCGCTTCAAGTGTTTCACCAAATCCATGGCAAGTGTTGTATGCCATCTAGCCTGACAAGTCAAATGTTCCAAGTGTAAAATAGTTGAAAAGGGGAAGCAAAAAGAAACTATCACTTAGCATGTTTTCACTTTAGATATTTTATCTTACTAAACCATTACACTTTCTATGTGGTAGGTTTTATTACCTCCATTTTACAAGTAAGGTACTCTAAATTGAGAAAGACAGGGTAAATGACTTCAGATTCCACAGGCAGTAAATAGCGAAGCCAGAGTTCCAGGCTGGTCTATTTAACTCAAAGGAACTTCCTTGACTCCCACTAAAAACCTTAGAAAAATTGGCTGAGTTCCAAAAAAACACATAGCTTCCGCATAATAAGAACTCTTTCCTAATTCTGCTTTTCACAAATTAAGAAACAGCACAGGAAAGTCAGCTCTCTGTTCTCTCTGTTACTACTTGGCCAGGAATGTACTGCCGGTGGACGGGGGAGAAGTTTTTCATTGAGCTGAAAACTTGTTGTGAAATTAACAGCTTAAAAACTATCCCCAAAAAACACACAAAAAAAGTGCATAAGCAGTAATTTGCGATAGGAAATCTGCCCTACTGAGCAGACTCAACCAATCTGATTGTTTATCTCTGGGTTTTGAGTAATTGCTATTTGGTCCTCGGCAAGAAGCTAGATTTTCAAATCAAGTAGGGTAGGAGGCTGCGTGTGGTGGCTCATACCTCTAGTTCAGCTACGTGGGAAGATTGCTTGAGCCCAGGAATTGGGGCTGCAGTGAGCTTTGGTCATTACATTCTAGCCTAAGTGATGAAGTGAGATCCTGTCTCCAAACAAGTTTAAAAATTTTAAAAATACATCTCGTTTCTGGGCTTTTGTTTTGATTTGGTGTGTATTTTGTCTTCGGTTTGTTTCTTTCTCTATGTAAAGTTTATCTGTTGCATCAGTAAGCACGTAAAATAGCTAAATAAATATTTACAGTTTACCTGGCCTCCTGGAAGAGGGCAGGAAAGTGAACGCTTATCTGCAGGGGATTTGTTTCGCACATACTGACCTAATGCCTTTCCTGCAGCCTCTGCTGAAATCCACTATCAGTTGTACACGACACCTTGATTTCCCTGTAAACCTCTTATGCTGCTTAATGAAACACATTCCATCTTTTTACAGAGCACGTGGACCCGCAAGTATTTTTTAATGTTCTTCGCATATATTTGGCTGGGTACGTAGTCTTACATTGGAATTTGTTTGCTCTCACTTAACAAAGAACACCACCAATTCCCTTGGGTGGTCCCTAATATCCATTGGGTTTGGCTAACAATTTACATCCAAAAATTCATGTGGTAGAAAAAGACTAGACTGTTCTCTCTGTTATTACTTGGCCAGGAATGTACAGCGGGGGGAGAAGAGGGAAAACAGAAAAGCTAGTCATTTTAAAAAGAGTGGAATGATCTGTGTTGGTGCCGAGGTAAGGTTCCATTCCTAGAATATTTATGCCAAATTTGCTCAGGATTATATTACTTACTATTTTCATGCATGAAAATGAGCAAGGGGAAGCGGGCATGAAAGAAGGATCATGAATTCCATCTCTTGTCACCTTCTGTTCATTGCTAGTGCAAGATTTGATATCTAAAAATTAGCAATTAATCTAAAGAATGATTTTTCTTTCTTTCTTTCTTTCTTTCCTCTGATAGCTGGAAAGGCAACCCCCAGCTATCAGAAGGTCTGATGTATGACGGGTTCTGGAAAGATGCAAAGCAGTTTTCAGGGGGCAGCGCAGGCCAAAGCAGCATCTTTCAGTGCTTTGACGTCCTCCTGGGCATCCCGCAGAGGGCTGGTGGAGGTGAGTGGAAAATAACAAGAAATAATCATCTCTTATGTGAACACAATTGTATTTGGATATCTGCAAAGCACCTTCCCATCAGCATCTCATCTGAGCTTATCTGATGGTTTTAGCAGAATCAGGCAAGCAGGGATTTGGTTGCCATCATTCCATTTTAAAAATGAAGATGCATAAACTTTATGAGGGTCAGTGACTGGTTCCTTCTGAACCAGCTAGAAAGTGGCAGAGCCAGCTGGGAGTGGTGACTCAAGCTTGTAATCCTAGCACTTTGGGAGATCAAGGCAGATGGATCACCTGAGGTCAGGAGTTCAAGACCAGCCTGGCCTACACAGTGAAACCTCGTCTCTATTAAAAATACAAAAATTAGCTGGGCGTGGTGGTGCCGCCTGTAATCCCAATTACTCAGAAGGCTCGCTTAAACCCAGTGGGCAGAGGTTGCAGTGAGCCGAGATTACACCACTTCACTCCAGCGGCGAAAGAGTGAAACTCTGTCTCAAAATAAAAATGAAAAATAAAAAAAGTGGCAAAGCTTTCCTCACACCCAAGCTTCATCTTGATATCTGAACAAGTATATAAAGACTGGTTGACTCTGGTGAAGTCAATATCACATGTTCAGAAAATGTATGATCAGACTCAGAAAGAGACAGCCTGATAAAATGAGACAGGGCTGTTAAAAGGGGCTAAAGACCTCTGTGGCAAGCAGGGTCTGGGCCTTCCTCTTGTTTAGCTGTCTTGTGGCCCCAGCCACCCAGAGCAATGCCTGCACCAAAGTTTAAAAATGTGCCACATTCATTATATGCCCTCTAAGGGCTGGAGGAGAGGAATAAGCTCCAAGAAGAATTTCTTTCTAATTTTCTCTGTTTTGTTAAATTACTGTTTAATAGTCAAAAGGGAAAGCATCAGCGTAAGTAAAAACATGAATTTTTCTTTTCTTTTTTTTTTGAGATGGAGTCTCGCTCTGTCACCCAGGCTAGAGTGCAGTGGTATGATCTCAGCTCACCACAACCTCTGTTTCCCGGCTTCAAGCAACTGTCCTGCCTCAGCCTCCCGAGTAGCTGGGATTACGAGCATATACCATCACGCCTGGCTAATTTTTGCCTTTTTAGTAGAGACAGGGTTTCACCACGTTGGTCAGGCTGGTCTTGAACTCCTGACCTAGTGATCCACCCACCTTGGCCTCCCAAATTTCTGGGATCACAGGTGTGAGCCATCACACCTGGCCCAAATGTGTTTTTCTTAACTTTAGCACTTATTTTTAATTTTTAAATCATATTTAATTTTTTATTTTAGATTCAGGGGATACATGCGCAGGTTTGTCACATAGGTATATCGAGTGATGCTGACGTTTGGGCTTCTAATGATCCCCTCACCCAAGTACAGAACATAGTATCTGATAGGTAGTTTTTCCTCCTTCCCTCCCCTATTTGAAATCCTCAATATCTGTTGTTCCCATCTTTGTGTCCATGTGTACACAATATTTAGCTCCCACTTATCAGTGAGAACATGTGATACTTGGTTTGCTGTTTCTGCATCAATTCTCTTAGGCTAACTTAAGCTAATGGCCTCCAGCTATATCCATGTTGCTGTAAAGCCCATAATTTCATTCTTTTTCATGGCTGTGTAGTATTCCATGGTGTACATGTACCGCATTTTCTTTGTCCCATCCACCATAGATGGAAACCTGGGTTCATTCCATATCTTTGCTATTGCTTAACACTCATTTAAACACAATCTCTTAAACTCTCTTAAGACTCAGTCATGATCTGTCAAATGTAGATTATATATGCCCTTGTCTATAACATCAGCTTCTTACAATAGAAAAGTGAGGAAGAAAGTGCAAACAAAGGCTGGGCACAGTAACTCATGCCTGTAATCCCAGCACTTTGGGAGGCTGATGCTGGCAGATCACCTGAGGTCAGGAGTTCGAGGCTAGCCTAACCAACTTGGAGAAACCCCAGTCTCTACTAAAAACACAAGGTGGTGGCGCATTCCTGTAATCCCAGCTACTCAGCGGGCAGAGGCAGGAGAATTGCTTGAACCGGGGAGGCAGAGTTTGTGGTGAGCCGAGATTGTGCCACTGCACTCCAGCCTGGGCAACAAGAGCGAAACTCTGTCTCAAAAAAATAAAAAAAGAAAGAAAAGAAAGTGCAAACAAAAATACTTATTGTGGGAAAATGAATTTAGTTCATCCAGTTTTCAAAATTAATAATATTTTACAGCAATTATGATTGCTATAGTAGCAAGACTAATAGCCAAACATTAGCCTTCAAATCGAATGACCTTGACCTCGGTGACTGCTGTGTTGGTGATCTGTCCACTCTGACCTGACTCTGCCTTTCTCTCCTGGATTGGAGAATGCTGTGACCTTCACATTTCCTCGTCTTTCTCTTGTTCCTATAGGATCTGCTGCTCAGTTCCTCCAGGACATGAGAACGTATATGCCACCAGCTCACAGGAACTTTCTGTGTTCATTAGAGTCAAATCCCTCAGTCCGTGAGTTTGTCCTTTTAAAAGGTGATGCCGGCCTGCGGGAAGCTTATGATGCCTGTGTGAAAGCGTTGGTCAATCTGAGGAACTACCATCTGCAAATTGTAACTAAGTACGTCTTGATTCCTGCAAGTCAGAAATCAAAGAACAAGACCTCCAAAGAGCCTTCAGAAGAGGAAAACAAAGGAACTGGAGGCACTGATTTGATGAATTTCCTAAAGACTGTAAGAACTACAACCCAGAATTCCCTTTTGAAGGAAGGTTAATGAAACCCAACGAGCACATTTTATCGTAGCATAGACATATATTCCTGTCTCTACCCTTTATAACAGAGCCATGAATTAATACTATGCAATGTTTTATCAATAATGCAATACGAAAGACCTCAAAATATCTGTGCATTTCTTGTAGGAAAACAACAAAAGGTAATTATGTGTAAATATTAAAAATTATACAAGTTTTATAATCTGAATCTTATCATTGGAATAAAATGATGAAATTCAATAAAGAAAAATGCATAAGATATAATAAATTTTGCTTGATTTATAACCATAATCAAATCTTTCTTTAGATGAGACCTACTCTAAACTGCTTTCAGCAGAGCTAATAGACTCCTATACTTCCCCTGTGTTAATGTGAGATTTTTTTCATAATTACCTGTTTACTTGTCTGTATTCTCATCACGTGAAAAGCTTCTTTTCTTATTATTTTTTATTTTTATTTTTTGGTTTTACATGATAAGCTTCTTGAAGTCAGAGACATTCTATATTGTTTACCAGATTTATGCATCCCAGCATTTTTTTTTTTTTTTTGAGACAAAGTCTCACTCTATCACCCAGGCTGGAGTGCAGTGGCATGATCTCAGCTCACGCAGCCCTGATCTCCCAAACCTAAGTGATCCTTCCACCTCAGCCTCCTAAGTAGCTGAGACTACAGCTGTGCACCAACATGCTTGGCCAGTTTTTGTATTTTTGTAGAGACAGGGTCTTGCTATGTTGCCCAGGCTGGTCTTGAACTCCTGAGCTCAAGTTATATCTGTATCTTATCATTGGAATATATAATAATCCCAGCAATTTGGCCTTCGAAAAGTGCTGGGATTACAGCATCCCTCCCAAGGTGCTGGGATGCAGCCAGGTGTGGTGGCTCATGCCTGTGATTCCATGTGATTATGAAAGATACGACTTGGCCTCCTAATGTTCTGGAATTACAGACGTGAGCCATCACAGCCAGCCACATTCCAGCTTTTAGCAGATACTTAGCAAATATATGTTAAATAAATATATAAAAGAATGCATGAATGTATAAATAAATTAACCTGAGCTGACAGGAAGAGTTCACCTTTGAAATAAAACTTCTGCAAGATCCAGATTATGGGCACTCACACTCTGGCATGAACATATTTAATAATGGAACCCTAAAAAGCTACAGCCTGAGAGGAACTTCCAGATTATCAAAGCTAAGCTCTTCATTTTAAAGATGACAACACTGAGGCACAGAAGGGTGAAATAACTTACTGATGGTCACACAATTACTTGGTTAACAGTGGGAGAAAAAATTTTTGATGACTCATCATTTTTCTTTTTGCTATATTTAGAGTAAACTAAGGTGGAGGAAAAAATAATTTTGGAAGGGAAAGGGGAGGAAGTGAGTTAACTGGGCAGGAACTCATGAGATTGTAAATGGTCAGCCAGAAATCAGGTATGTTATAGAAGATGAGATGGAGGGAAGCACCATGGTCTCATGGGTGTGGAATTAGCAAGCACTTTGAATTTATGAAAACCTCAGCCCTGAAGAAGCTGTGAGCTCTTTTAAGTACATAGGAATTTAAATGAGTATGTCCAGGTAGGTTTGGGAAGGAAATGTAGCCATACACTACTAAAAGCCAAACTTCTAAAAACGATTTAATATTGTTTCTTAAATACACCCTAACTCAGTGAAATCTTCCTGCTTACAGCAAACTTTCACTGGATTCCACAGAAAATGCACCAAACGTAAATGACAGCAGTATTTGTCAGGGAGGACACATTTTCTTCTTTATGCTCCTGTCCATATTTTTGCAATGAGGACATATAATTTTATGATGAAAAAGTATATATGCACCATGCACATATACCTGCCAAATACATATATGTGTGTGCACATGCATGTAAGTTTTGTTTTTGGTTTAGGTTTTTCTAAGATGGAGTCTTGCTCTGTCGCCCAGGCTGGAGTGTAGTGGTGCAATCTCTGCTCACTGCAACCTCTACCTCCCAGGTTCAAGCGATTCTCCTGCCTCAGTCTCCTGAGTAGCTGGTAATTACAGGTGCCTGCCACCACCACACTGGCTAATTTTTGTATTTTTAGTAGAGAGAGGGTTTCACCCTGTTGGCCAGGCTGGTCTCGAACA
The DNA here is from genome assembly GCF_049354715.1 of Callithrix jacchus. Taxonomy (NCBI): domain Eukaryota; kingdom Metazoa; phylum Chordata; class Mammalia; order Primates; family Cebidae; genus Callithrix; species Callithrix jacchus. The sequence continues at coordinate 40,745,986 of NC_133514.1, forward strand.
CCTGACTTCAGGTGATCCGCCTTCTTCAGTCTCCCAAAGTGCTGGAATTATAGGCATGATCCACCGTGCCTGGCCTGTGTTTAAATTTTAAGGGATAACCAGAAAGATTATCACATTCTCAGAGTTGAACGTGGTACAGAAATCTCTAACCTGAGAGTCAAGAGACCAAGACATGGGTTCCCTTTGGACATCTTTCAGCTTTGCGACCTTAGGGAAGTCACATTTTATGTCTGCAAAATAAGCCTGACAACACTAGCCCTGACTTATTCACAAGGTTCTTACTGTGAAGCCTGAATGCAATATGGTGCTGAAGTGTTAGGAAGTGATAATGTACTACTAGTATAGGTAAGCAAATTGCTAAGGATCTTTTTTATTTTTTTGAGATGGAGTCTTGCTCTTTCACCCAGGCAGGAGTGCAATGGTGCCATCTCGGCTCACTGCAACCTTCACCTCCCAGGTTCTGGAAATTCTCCTGCCTCAGTCTCCTGAGTAACTGGGGCTACAGGTTCCTGCCACCACACCCAGCTAATTTTTTGTATTTTTAGTAGAGATGGGGCTTTACCATGTTAGCCAGCCTGGTCTCAAACTCCTGACCTCAAGTTATCTGCCTGCCTCGGCTTCCTAAAGTGCTGTGATTACAGGCATGGTCCACTATGCCCAACCTGCTATGGAGCTTTTATTGGCTCCTGCTAAGGAGGTCAAGATGCTTTCTGTCTTGTGTTCTCCTGCTTGCAGCACTGATCACTCTGGCCCACAACCCTGGAAAGGCTACGCTTCAGATGCATCAGGCATTTCTCTCAGAGTTGGTTTTACCTAATTAGTATTGACATGTAGAGAGTCTCTGGTTGCCTAAGACAGACCCTGCAGCCACACCTTCTCCTTTAGAACATCACCTTTACTCTGATACTAAGGGAGAGGGAAAGGGAGGAAGCAAGGAGTGTTGCCACAGAAGTTGCGCCCACTGCTGCCTTGTAGGTGTGAGACAGGGACTGACACTGGGCTCCACGTGCTCCTACAGAGGGTGTGGACACTAGCTCCAGAGTCTCTTCTGTGTGTTCACATAATAGAAACCAAGATTCTTGAGTTACTCTAATTAAACCATCTCTGCAGTGGGAGAGGCACAGCAAGATGCTTGGTATGTTTCATAAGAAGCCCTGCCACTTCTGCCCCCATGTCGCATGCATTTTCTGCACATCACAGTGAGTGCTCCTCCAGGGGTGGGGTGGGAATCACAAGATGGTGAAGGTGGTTTTCTATTACAGGGACAGTTTTAACAAGATGTAATATATTTTAAGTAACACAGTTCCTATTTGAATGAAATTAAAGATAATTCTATCCCAGTCTGCATCATGGGAAATACAGAAATTCATGGTGGTGGCAGGACACAGTGGCTCACGCCTGTAATCCCAGCACTTTGGGAGTCCAAGGAGGGCAGATAACTTGAGGTCAGGAGTTCAAGACCAGCCTGGCCAACATGATGAAACCCATCTCTATCAAAAATATAAAAATTAGCAGGGCGTGGTGGCATGTGCCTGTAATCCCAGCTACTTGGGAGGCTGAGACAGGAGAAGAGCTTGAACCCAGCAGGCGAAGGTTGCAGTGAGCCAAGATCATGCCACGGCACTTGGGAAACAGAGAAAGACTCCCTCAAAAAGAGAGAGAGAGAGAGAGAGAAAGAAAGAAAGAGAAAGAAAGAAAGAAGAAAGAAAGAAGAAAGAAAGAAAGAAAGAAGAAAGAAAAGAAAGAGAGAGAAAGAAAGAGAGAAAAAGAAAGAAAGAGAGAGAAAGAAAATCATAGTGGTGTATTTCTCCACATGTTGTTTTCCATAAATAAGGATAATTTAGCTTAAAATATGTATCATTTTCATATCAAAGTTCAAAAAAGTATTCTTTAGCCCTTGCCTTCTATAATCCAGTTTTGCATATTAAATGTTGAAGTTATTTACGTATTATATAATTCTATTTTTTTCACTCTACTATATTATATATAATCTCACAAAGAAATGAGAAATACTTTTCTCAGTTCGCGCCACTCTGAATGCCTCATGTCCTTTAAACAAGAGCTAGTGCAGTCATGCAGTTGTAATGGTCAACCATGAACTGGAAATAGAAATTTGCTCATTTCCACAGAATTGTTTTGTGACAATAAACAATGGTTAGACAATAAAAAAAGGTTAGAAGTTCACCCAAGCCAAAAATTTTTCATATAAACATACACTTAATGGTTTCTAAGATTCTTGCCAAATAGGAAACAAAATGGCCCACACAGGCAGAAATTCCATCTCCAGGGCCTCTGGGAAATAACAAGCTTGTATTTAGAACTCACACCATCAATTACTGCTCCTAATGGTCTTTATATACAATCATTTAATCTTCAAAGCAATTCTATGTATTATTATTCTCCTCATTTTACAGATGAGGAGATTGAGATGCCAGAGGCTAAATTTGTTCAAGAACATAACAAGGAAGTGACAATGCTAGGGTATAAATCTGCACAGTCAGGTTCCAAAGATAAGCTCTTCATTACTTTAATATATAGGAGGCAATGTACTCAGCTTCTGTGGAAACACCTCTAAAGAACGGGACGTCAATAACACACATATGGCTTGACTCAGTTTTGCACAGACATTTATTCTTTTAGTTGCTTGATATTTAAATGTCAGTAAAACACTTTTTCTAATCTCAATTAGCTTACAGAGACAAGATATCATATTGTGTTTCTTTGGGGTGATTACCTCTATAATCGTTAGACTAACAAGAAAATTGTGTGTGATAGAGGCACAAAATAGAAAATGATTCATTCTGTTTGAAAAGTTGAGGAACGTTTTATACAGGAGGTAAGTTTGATACTTAGCTTTAAAGTTAAATTGATTGGTGTACTTTCGTTGAAAATTTTCTTCTGAATGCCCAGCATTAAATAAACAAGCAAACACATAACTTTGGCTTGTTGACCTACTCTCATATATAATGCAAGAATAAACATAAAAATATAAATTTTGTAAATGAGCCTCAGAATCATCTAATACAGGGAATCTTTTGGGATATCTACTTTTTTAAACTATAAATTAATAATGATAGCTAATAATTACTTAATTCTTTCATATGCCTCTTACTTTCCTACAAGTGTCATATTCATTAATCGCTTAATCAAAACAACGAATCTGGAGACAGGTACTATTCCTAGTACTATTCCTAGGTACTTTTTCCTATATGGGAGTTGATATCCAATGTAGTTGGGTAGTTTTCAAGAACCACACAGCTGTGACAAAGTAAAAGATTGAACCCAGGCAATCTGACTACAGAGTGTTTTAAACCACTACACAATACAATCTCTGTTGGCAAATTTTCTTTTACAAGGGAACTCGGTTTGTTTTGAACTTTGCTGTCACAGTATTGGATAATGGGCTGCACAAGTCTCCCCTTAAATTCCCAACTCATGCATGACTTTTCATTATGTTGTAGTAATAAGAGAACAGTGGAGGTGGGGTGGAAGAAGACTTATTGTTGTGCTCATTAATGCTATGTGGAGCAAGGGCCCAAACTTTTAAAAATAAGAGCTCAGAGGCAAGGCCCTGGCCTTGGAAGATGACCTGGAGACGCTAAGGTGGTTGCACTTTTGCCATGGGAGCTGAGCCCAATGAATGCAGAGGCTGGTGCCTGAAAATGTGAGTTGCCACAGAAAGAAGATGGAGAATTTTAAAGTTGGAAATCTGCCTGGTAAGGGATCATTTGCTGGTGTTTGCAAAGTTGAATCCATACACATTGGTTTGGAAATTTTGGTCAAAATGATAGTTAAGAAAGCGATAAGAATACAGAGAGTCCAAAATGAGATGAAAACGTACTGCCAATAAAAAATAGTCAAAATAAATAAAAAATTTTTAAACATTAAAATGAAAACAATAAAAATAAAGAAAATGCACTGCCAGTTGAAACATCCTCCTACATTGGAACTTTATAAATATTTTCAAGACAAGGATTGAATTAGACCTGATATTAGAAATGTACGGTAATGCAGATGGCAACAGGTATCTGAAGAACAGAATGAAAACGTTCTTAGGAAATGAAGCTTGACATTTCACCCACCAGGTCATTACAAGAACGCTGCATTTTCGTTATCATGGGAAGTACACTGGGAACTTCTTTTCCAACCTCTTATGCATAATGTCATCAAGACTGACAGTTGTGGGCTAGCAACCCAATTAAAAAAACCATTGTTGTCTACTGAGAACAATGTAAACAGTATAAAATTCCTAATTATATTTCCCAAGAAATTTCAAAGTGCATGTGTACTTTCATTTAATGTTTGGTCCAGGGGCTGAATGCTTTCTGTATTCCTTTTTTTTTTGAGATGGAGTCTCACTCTGTTGCCCAGGATATAGTCCAGTGGCACAATCTCGGCTCACTGCAACCTCTGCCTCTCAGGTTCAACCCATTCTCCTGCCTCAGCCTCCCGAGTCACTGGGATTATAGGCACTCACCACCACACCCGGCTAATTTTTGTACTTTTAGTAGAGATGAGGTTTCACCATATTTGTCAGGCTGGTCTTGAATTCCTGACCTCATGTGATCCACCTGCCTTGGCCTTCCCAAGTGCTGGGATTATAGTCATAAGCCACGACACCCAGCCTGTGCACTACTTTTGAGGCCACATTTGATAATGGCACAGTCAAGAACGCTAAATAAAGTAGTATTGGCAGATTATGAAGTGGCAATTGTTTTGGAAGACAGCAAAACCTGAAGTATGAAAACACTATCAAATTTTCAGAAATGTACATTGTGAAGTATTATACCTTCTTTATGTGCAAGCTAAAATCCTTCATAACTGACAATCAAAAGGGCAATAGTGAACATGCTTCATGCAGAAGAGGTATCCATGGATGGATACTTCTAAAAGAGGTCTTTCACGGATAGAGATATGATTACAATGTATTCTCCAAATAATGCAGTCTTTTCTGACAGAATTCATCCACCTACTAACTTCTGTAGGTGCAGCTTTAATAATTTACCAGAAACATACTGGAGGGAATACGAATATGCTTCCAGATCTATTCTGCATACAGGATCCGTCTCCAAAGTCATCTATTTTACAAGGTACTATAAATGCATTTTGACGAAAAAATTACCCTGGTATTGATTTTGAGGTCTGGTATTATGATAGAGCAAAAAATACAAAAGAGATTTAATTCAAGTGATGGAAGAGTCTTGAGAAATGTGTGAGAAATCTTACATGTTGAAAGGAGAAAGTGAAGTTGGTAGCTTGAAAATGTGTTTCACCGTGAACAATTCTCTGCAAACCTACCCCCAAAAATTAAGGGGGCTGACAGGCTGAAGAAATAGGCTGGCGAATCTAGTTTCTCAGAAAAAGAAAAGTTAATAGGGATTTATGAACAGAAGCCATATCTCTGCCCTGAGATGAGAAGGTGGATCCTCACACTGTTACCCCCAGACCCAGGGCTTATATACTATAGGGAAAGGCAATTGCAGCCATTTGCTTAACAGCAGGATTTACAGCAAGTAGGAGCTCTTAAGAGTAGATTAGCGGGGCACGGTGGCTCACGCCTGTAATCCCAGCACTTTGAGAGGCCGAGGCAGGTGGATCACGAGGTCAAGAGATCGAGACCATCCTGGTCAACATGGTGAAACCCCGTCTCTACTAAAAAATACAAAAAATTAGCTGGGTATGGTGGCGCGTGCCTGTAATCCCAGCTACCCAGGAGGCTGAGGCAGGAGAATTGCCTGAACCCAGGAGGCGGAGGTTGCGGTGAGCCGAGATCGCGCCATTGCACTCCAGCCTGGGTAACAAGAGCGAAACTCCGTCTCAAAAAAAAAAAAAAAAAAAGAGTAGATTATGTAGGAACCTTAGAGGCATTCCTAAAACTGGAGTTAATCAGCAGTCAACATGGTAGATTAGCATCCAAAACGGAATTGCTTTAGCCTCCACAAAGAGAAAATGAAAATATATTCGTTCCATGCTAATTAGGGGTGTTCCATTTGTTTGAAACTGAAATCTATAATTTCAGAAGAAGAAAATAAAAGTGAAAGTCCTCCTTCCTTTTGGGTATTCAAAGACAATCTGGCATTGTTATGCCCCTAAGGCCTTATCACTTCCTCCTTCTATGGGTCAGACTTTCCAGTGAGAGCAATGACATCTTTTAAAAGAATAATCATGACTAGTTTAATCATGAATAGTTCATCTTCTCTGCAATAGATACCCACATTTAATATATCTATTGTTATATTACAAAGAATACGATGGCACAGTTACAACTTTGGGACAAACTCCTTTTCTGGTACTCTCAATGATCGTCTTCCAAAATCAGAACAACTTTTGAATTCTATTTTGTGGAAAATGTTGTTTGAGCAACGCAGTAAACTCTGTGGATCTCTATGGATACAGTTTAATGATGGCTCCCAGTTTATCATGCAGGCAGGATTATCTTCCAACAGTTATATTTCACAGAAAGGCAAAATAACGAGGTACAGAGAAAATTAAAAATCTCTAATTTGCATCAAACAGAAATTGCAATGTCATTCGTCTCTTTAAAGTTTTCTAATCAAAATACTAGTCTGCATCAATTAAAACTTTATTTAGGTACATATATTTAATACATACTTTTTTTTTCCTTTTTTTTTTTTGAGATGGACTCTCACTCTGTTGCCTAGACTGGAGTATAGTGGCACTATCTCAGCTCACTGCAACTTCCGCCCCCCGGGTTCAAGCAATTCTCCTGCCTCAGCCTCCTGAGTAGCTGGGACTACAGGCACCCATCACCACGCCTGGCTAATTTTTGTATTTTTAGTAGAGACGGGGTTTTACCATATTGGTCAGGCTCGTCTCAAACTCCTGACCTCAGGTGATCCACCCACCTCAGCCTCTCAAAGTGCTGGGATTACAGGCTTGAGCCACTTTGCCAGCCGATAAATAACATTTTATTGGCTTAAAAGGAAATGACTTTTATGTAATATAACTTTCTATTTTCAGGAAGCTTTTCTATGAGAACTTAAAAATACACCAAAATATCTTCTTTTTTTTTTGAGACAGTGTGTTACTCTGTCACTCAGTCTAGAGTGCAGTGGTGTAATCCTCGCTCACTACAACCTCAAATTCCTGGGTTCAAGGGATCCTGCCACCTCAGTCTTTCATGGAGCTAGGACTCTAGGCATGCACCATCACATCTGGCTAATTTTTTATATTTTTGTAGATAGATGGTCTGGCTACATTGCCCAGACTGGTTTCAAACTCCTGGCCTCAGGTGATCCTCCTGCCTCAACCTCCCAAAGTGTTGGGGTTACAGGTGTGAGCAACCATGACATCTCAAAACATCTGTATTTTAATGAGACAACAAAGAGCTAGGAAACTTCAGGTCTTACAATACAATGATCAAAAAGTGAAATAGATAATTAATATAACATTGCTTTTAGACCATGCAAACAAACTTGCTGCATTCATATGCTTGTAAAGAACTGTTTTATAAAAAGAAAATGTAAAATCTGTGTATTTTATTTGTGATTTTATTGTTTCCCTACTTCTTAGACATGTTAAGAATTATGAAAAAAGATATGGGAGTTTGTGAATATTTAAATAATTTGTGTTTATATTACAATAAATGATATTCAAATATGTTTGTTTTGTATTTCTTTTGTAGCAGAATTTTCCAGCCAGGCATAGTGGCTTACACCTGTAATTCCAGCACTTTGGGAGGCTGAGGTGGAAGAATCACTTGAGCCCAAGAGTTTGAGATCAGCCAGGGCAACATAGTGAGACTCTATCTCTACAAAAAATATCTACCTCTATATCTATATAAAGGAATTTTGTGAGGGAAACTATATATTATGTGTATATATATGAATTTTCTCAGGAAATATATCCGTAAATGAATTTTATAAAACATTACTTTATCCTTGATTTATTTCATTTAATTATTTTAAAGTAATTTACTAATAAACTCATTTAAAAAACTGCTATGGGCCAGGTGTGGTGGTGCATGTCTATAATCCCAGCACTTTGGGAGGCCAAGGTGGGTAGATCATGAGGTCAGGAGTTTGAGACCAACCTGGCCAGCATGGTGAAACCCCATCTCTACTAATAATACAAAAAAAAAAAACCCTCTGTGCATAGTGGTATGTGCCTATCAATCCCAGCTACTCAGGAGGCTGAGGCAGAAGAACTGCTTGAACCCAGGAAGCAGAGGTTGCAGTGAGTCAAGATCATGCCACTGCACTCCACCCTGGGTGACAGAGCAAGACTCCGTCAAAAAAAAAAAAAAAAAAACCTGCGATGGCCATAAAGTTATTAGAGATAACATAAGAGAAAATCTAGGTGACCTTGGGTTTGGAGATAACTTTTATATACAACACCAAAGGCACAATTCATGAAAAAAAATGACAAGCTGTATATCACATATTAATATTAAAAACTTCTTATCTGTTAAAGCCATTGTCTAGAGAACAAGAACACAAGCCACAGACTGGGAGAAAACACTTGCGAAAGATATATGTGATAAAAGACAGTCATGAAAATGCACAAATAATTCCTAAAACTCAAAAATAAGAAAATGAACAACTCAGTTAAATAATGGGCAAAAGATCTCAACAGAAGCCCCATCGAAGAAGAAATACAAGTGGCAAGCATATGAAAAGATGATCTACATCATATTCCATTAGGAAATTGCAAAATCAAGCAGTGAAATACCACCACATTTTTACTACATTGGTGAAAATCCCAAACACTGACAGCACTCAATGCTGGTGAGGATATGGTGCAGCAGAAATCCATGCTCATTCCTGCTGGGAATGCAAAATGATGAGAAGATGTTTGGCAATTTCTCACAAAATAAAATATGCTCTTACCATACGATCTAGTAATCATGAGCCTGGATATTTATCCCAAGGAGTTTCAAGTTAGGTCTACACAAAACCTGCAAACAGATTATGTATAGCAACTTTTGTTCATAATTGCCAAAACTTGGGACACAACCAAGACATCAGTCAGTAAATAAATGGATAAATAAACTGTGATATTGATATGAACAGGAGGCAGGAAAATACTGGGTAGAAAAGGGCAGGGTCCCGGGCAAGGGTTTCGACCCCAGGTCTGGATCCATGGCCCTAAATGAGAATTTCACAGCTTCAATTGCCCACCCAAATATTGACTTTTGGGCTACCATGCCCCCATCCCATGCCCATAAAAACCTCAGGCTCCACTGGCAGTGGAGCAGAGTAGCATGGCAGAGAAGGATAGAAGACAGAAGAGTCTGAACACTGAGAAAAGAAGCAGCTGGACTATGGTCGGAGATTAATTTGGCCAGGAACACTTGGAGAGGAGTTCAGCCAGGATGGTAAGACAGGACTTCTGTCCCAGCCAAAGTGCAGGGGAAGACCTCCTTCCCACTTCATCCCCTTTCCAGCTCCCCATCCTGCTGAGAGCCACTTTCACTGCTCAATAAAATCTCCACATTCACCATCCTTCAAGTCTGTGTGGCCTCATTCCTCTTGGGTACTGGACAAGAATGAGGGATGCACTAGGTACAGAAACCCAAAAAGGTGGTCACTGGCCCCTTGCCCTTGCTGGTGGAGGGTAGCTGCCCCAAACAATGAGGCAAAAGGCCCACCAAGCTGGTAACATGCCCTCTGGGGCTTCAGGGGTCACAGGCACCCTGTCCTAGACAGCAGAGATAAAAGAGCATTGTAACACACTTGGATACTGCTGTAGGGCCCAAACAGGGGTTGCTCTCACCAGAGAGAAGCAGCCAGCAGTTCCAACTTTTCTTCGCTCCAGTTTCCACACTCATCTACTTGCGTGTTCCCTCCCATAAGGGATTGGGAGTGGTGGTCGAGGAAACAAGCCATCCCTGTCACAAGTCCTGTGAAGGGGTCAAGAAAACGCTCTCATTTCAGTATTTCCAAGGCTAAAAAGAAATGAGCTATCAAACCACGAAAATGTAAGTCTTTTTTTAAATTTTTTTGAGACAGAGTGTTGCTCTGTCACCCTGGCTAAGGTACAGTAGTGAGATCTCAGCTCACTGCAACCTCCGCCTTCCAAGTTCAAGCGATTCTCCTGCCTCAGCCTTGGGGTAGCTGGGATTACAGGTGCACGCAATTACACCCAGCTAATTTTTGTATTTTTAGTAGAGACGGGGTTTCACCATGTCAGCCAGGCTGGTCTTGAACACCTCACTTTGTGATCCATCCGCCGTGGCCTCCCAAAGTGCTGGGATTACAGGCATGAGCCACCACACCCAGCTGAAAATAAATTTGCTGAGTCTGAGTGGGGTGACTCTCTGTCTCTCTGTCTCTCTCTGTCTCTCACTCTCTCTCTCACACACACACACACACACACACACACACACACAAGAAAAAGAAATAAAACTGATTGCTAAGCTAAGTTAATCATAATGGAAAATTTAAGTAACGAAAAGCCAGAATGTGTTCAAAAGCAAAATAGTACTTAGATGTTGTTTTTGCTCCATGTTGCTTACGTTCTACAGCCCTGTTAGTTAAATCAAAAGAGGAACTCTTTTCCTTTTATGTGGTTGGCTTTACAACTGTAGGAGGCAGGGTAAATGAGTAGAGGGAAATACCAGAATCACCTATCTTTTGAAGAACCTACATTCCATACCTTTAATTCTCCAAGGGTAGCCAGAGCTTCAAGGGCTCTGGGGTTTGATCCTGCTGCTGTAACCACCATCCACCTGGTTGAGAACCACTGTTTAGGCCACTCCCAACTTAAACTAAAGAACTAACTTGTAAGGGATTCTCTTTTACTCTATTCCCACCATTATTAAAAAGTTCTTTTAGGGTACATATTATTTTGGTCCTTGTATCACTATTACGGGTGCATGTATGTGCATGTTTTTGTCACTTCATTTGGTAATTCATCAGTTCCTAAGGATAGGTCCCACAGGTTTTTCATTTTTACATCATAGCACTTAGCAACGTTTTTAAAATACTGGCTGTTAAATAATACTGTGGCCGGGTGCGGTGGCTTACACCTGTACTCCCAACGCTTTGGGAGGCCAAGGTTGGCAGATTGCCTGAGGTCAGGAGTTCAAGACTGACCTGGCCAACATGGTGAAACCCTGTCTCTACTAAAAATACAAAAATTAGCCAGGCATTTTGGCGCATGTCTATAGTCCCAACTCCTTGGGAAGCTGAGACCGGAGAATCGCTTGAACCCGGAGAATAGCTTGAACCCAGGAGGCAGAGGTTGCAGTGAGCCAAGATGGCGCCACTGCCCTCCAGCCTGGGTGAGAGTGAGACTCCATTTCAAAAAAAAAAAGAAAAGAAGAAGAAGAATACTGTGTGGATTCTTCTTCAGAGGATCTCTTCACGAGTGAGTTTAGAACTGACCCTATAAGCATCAGAATCTCTACCTAGACCACTCATTTGTTTAATAAGCATTTAACAGACAAATATAGTGAGCTAGTTCCTGAGTAGATACTAGAAATAGAAAGGTTAAGGGCACCATCCTACCCTTAGAGAGCTCCTTAGTGTTGAATTCACGAATGAATCATTTCAATGCAATGAAATAAGGGCTGCATGGACTTGAGCAGCGGATGGAGGAACACAGAGCAGGAGTCTCTAACCCAGACTAGAGAGACCAGAGAGCAGCAGAAGGAGAAGGGAGCCTTCCATTGACAAAAGGGGAAGAGGCAGGGCAGGACGCTACTAAAGAGGATGTGTGGCTAGAATAGGCCTTTCTAGATAAGGTAAAATAGATGAGTTTTGCCGACCAGATGCAGTGGCTCATGCCTGTAATACCAGCACTTCGGGGGCAGAGGCAGGTGGATCACCTGAGGTCAGGAGTTCAAGACCAGCCTGGCCAACGTGGTGAAGCCCTGTCTCTCTACTAAAAATACAAAAATTAGCCAGGTGTGGTGGTGCAAGCCTGTAATCCCAGCTACTCGGGAGGCTGAGGCAGGAAAATCACTTGAACCGAGGAGGTGGAGGTTGCAGTGAGCTGAGATCACACCATTGCACTCCAGTCTGGTGACAAGAGTGAAACTCTGTCTCAAAAAAAAAAAAAAAGAAAAAGAAAAATATGAATTTTAAGGAGTGATTGATTTATATGCAAATGAAAGGGAAAATTTTTTAAATTTCAGGAGGAGTGTTAAAGTGAACTAAATCTGGCCTGAGAAGAACTTGGTACTTCAATATTTGAGTCTTTGTGGACGAACTGCAACCTAACTTCAGAGTTTGCACCTATAACAGTGGCTGCGTTTTGGCCAATCTCAGCAGCCATACTTCAACCACTAATCCACTGTCCAGTGTTGAAACTGTGATCAAATAATGCAAACGCTGAGCCGTAACCAATCCAGTTGTTTCTGTACCTCACTTCTGATTTCTGTACATCACTTCCCTGTTTTTTGTCTAAAAATTTGTTCTGATCAGAAGGCATCCCTGGAGTCTCTCTGAATCTGCTGTGATTCTGGGTCTACCTGATTGGCAAAACGTTCACTGCTCAATTAAACTTTTTAAAATTTAATTTGGCTGAAGTTTTTATTTGAACAAAAGAAAGGACGTGCAAAGCACAGCTGTATAAGCACAGTCTGTTTGGGGAAGGGCACACAGTGCAGTATGACAAAAGCATAAAAGAATGAAAGGGTGGCCCAGCACAGTGTCCCACACCTATAATCCCAGCACTTTGGGAGGCTGAGGCAGATGGATCACTTGAGGTCAGGAGTTGGAGACTAGCCTGGCCAACATGATGAAACTCTATCTCTACTGAAAATACAAAAAATTAGCAGGGACTAGTGGCTCATGCCTGTAGTCCCAGCTACTTGAGAGACTGAGACAGGAGAATTGCTTGAACCTGGGAGGTGGAAGCTGCAGCGAGACAAGATTGCACCACTGCACTACAGCCTAGGTGACAGAGCAAGATTGTCTCAAAAAAAGAAAAGAAAATTCCATGATTGCAGCCTTTATTTATTTATTATTAAGTACAGTAAAATAAGGAGGCATAGAGGTCATAGAAAATGTCAAGAAGAGAAAAGAGTTAAAAATAAAAAAAGTAGGTTGTAAGGCCGGATGTCTGAAAAGTTAATCAAGGAAAGGACCTAAATGTCCCCATTGAATTTAGGAACAAAGGAGTAATTAGTAAACTGGACAAACCACTCTCAATGTACCAGCATTATCAACTTAGAAACTGAAACTCACAATATCAGATGTTGCTTTCAGGAAACAAGTAATTTGAAGCTAAAAAGCTCGATTATAGCCATTTTTTTTTTCTTTTTTAATTTCTCCTTGGCCCATTTCCAAAAAGCCCTACTGCCCTGACTAATAGAAATGGAACCCTTGCTGTGCACTGGTACTGCTGTGATTCATGGAAAACTTATGGAACCCAAAATTCCCAGCCTTACTGTTAGGAAAGAAAGCTTCTGACCACAATTGTTTCTAACCAACTTCCTCTAAGTAAGAAAGAGTCCAGGCAGGGCTTCATGCAGGGTGCGGCCCTGGGTTCCTTACGGTAATGTAAGTTTCTGGGGCTGGTAGTAAGGTGGCGTCACAGAGAGCAGCGCAGCATTCTACCTGACATGCAGACCCCCGTCCTAAAACTGTGAAGTCCATAATGAGACTGAGAGATCAATCATCCAACAAATATTTATTGAGTGCCAGACAGTGGACTTGCGGCTAAAGGAAAATACAAAGTTGGGTTGGATATGAGTTCTGTTTTCAAGGATCTCATCATCTAACAGGCAAGATGAGGTGACTGCATTACTGTCAGACCGGACAGAACTGGAAATGTGATGCAAATGAGGTACAGGTTGACTGTAGAATTTTGCAGAAAGAAAGCAATTCTGAAAAAATGTTCATGGAAGTATTAGCATTTGAGATATGTCTTAAAAGATAAGTTGGGTTTCTGTTGGAAACATGCAAAATTCTCTCTTCTAGCTATTTTAAAATATACAATGTTATTGTTAACTATAGTCACTCTACTGTGCTAGAACTTATTCTTGTTATCTAACTTTCATTTTGTACCCACTAACCAAACTCTCCCTATCCGTCCTCCCCCTACTCATCCCACCCTCGGTAGCCACTGTTCTACTGTCTGCTTCCCAAAACAAAGGAATGATCACTGTTTGAGTGACAGAGATGTCAATTACACTGATTTGATCATTACACATTGCATACATGTATAGAAATATCACATGGAACCCTTAAATATATACCATTCTTATGTACCAATTAAAAATTAAAAAAATTAAAAACTGGCCAGGTGCTGTGCCTCACACCTGTGATCCCAGCACTTTGGGAGGCGGAGGCAGGTAGAGCACCTGAGTCAGGAGCTTCAGACCAACCTGGCCAACATGGTGTAATCTCATCTCTTCTAAAAATATAAAAATGAGCCTAGTGTGGTTGTGGGCACCTGTAATCCCAGCTTCTCAGGAGGCTGAGGCAGGAGAATTGCTTGAACCCAGGAGGCAGAGGCTGCAGTGAGCCAAGATCATGCCATTGCATTTCAGCCTGGGCAACAGAGCAAGACTCCATCTCAGAAAAAAAAAAAAAAGAGAAAAAGAAAACTTTAAAAAAGAAAAGTAGAGCTTAGTTGTGACTGTCAAGAAAGTATTTTGGAAAGAGGCTGTAGTATGAATAACTAGACCAAAGAAACCTAACACCGGTTGTTTCAGGAGCAGTAAATTGTTTTCGAGGGTGTGAGCAAGGGTCTTGCTAGAAAGGTGCGGAGGGGTCAAATTTCAGACATAATGCCAGTCCAAGGAAATTTACACTTTATTTCATTAACAATGAGGAGTTCTTGAAAGTTTTATTGGCAGGACCTGAGATAGTTACAGACCCACAAGACACATGGATCTAGACTTTGGGAACAAGAAAAGTCAAGACTGAGTATGCAGAGTTGGGAGTCAGGTATAATTAATGGTTAAGATTAGAAAAAAATACCTAAGAACACTGAGAGAGAGAGAAATGGTTCATTAATGCTGCAAATGTCTATATGTTTAGGATGAAATTGAAAAAGAAGTCATAAAAACACAGTTCAAACAATAGGAAAGAAAACCAGAAATACATGATATACTAAGAAAAGAATGGGTGGATGTGGTGGCTCATGTCTGTAATCCCAGCACTTTGGGAGGCTAAGGCAGAAGGGCTGCTACAGCCCAGGAGTTCAAGACCACCCAGAGCAACACAGCAAAACCCCATCTCTACAAGAAATAAAAATAAAAATTAGCCAGGCATGGTGGTACACCCTGTAGTCCCAGCTACACAAGGCAGAAGGATCACTTGAGCCCAGGAGGTGAAGGATACAGAAAGCTATGGTCACACCACTGTACTCCAGCCTGGCTGAGCAAATGAGATCTTGTTTCCAAAAATAAGAAATAAGAAAGGATTTCTAGAATGAGAGGAAAACAACATGAAATGTGAGAAAAACAACATTCTCTGTTACATGGTAGGTGCTTTGCTTATAGTTTCTCATTAATTCATCAGGTAATGTCTCTGGGATAAACATTATGTATTTCTTGTAGATATGGAAACAGAAGCTCAGAATTTTATGCCAGGTGTTGAAAGGCCACGTAGCTAATAGTTGGTAGAACAGAGACTCACACTCTGGTAGTCCTGAGTTAACAGCGGAAAGCCCTCGGCCAGGCGTGAGCCATCACACCTATAATCCCAGCATTTTGGGAGGTTGAGGCAGGCAGATCACCTGGGGTCAGGTGTTCAAGACCAGCCTGGCTAACATGGTGTAAGCCTGTCTCTACCAAAAACACAATTACCCAGGCACGGTGGTGTGCACTTGTAGTCCCAGCTACTCGAGAGGCAGAGGCAGGAGAATCACCTGAACCCGGGAGGTAGAGGTTGAACCAAGATCGCACCATTGTACTCCAGTCTGGGTGGCAGAAAGAGACTCTGTATCAAAACATAACATAACAAAACAAGAAAAACCAACCAACCAACCAATCAACCAACCAACCAACCAACAAAACAGTAGGAAGTCCCGGACTGAGAGGCATCAAATCAGGATTCTACTCCAACTCTGACGCCGACTTCCAGGAATACACTTGAAAAGTCATTTCATTCCCATAAATCTTGGGTTATCATGCTTAATGAGAGTGTTGAACTGTATCATTTATTCTATACTGACTCAGTTCTAATATTTTACAATTCTGTGGTTGTATAATGTTACTGTAAATTATTGGGAAGGTGCAAAGAGAATGGATTAAAAAAATCACATGACTGGCAGAAAAAATAACAGGGCCATCTTTTCATCTGAGATTGAAGGAAAGAACAAGAGGACAGTTAAACACACAGAGTTTGAGAACTTGAACTTAGGAGGTTGATGAACTGCAAAATTGGTTAGATATTGAGCTGAAGAGAACTGAGAATTTTTTAATAATTAAAAACCTCTTGGCCGGACACATTGGCTTATACCTCCAATTCCAACACTTTGGGAGGCTGAGGCAGGCAGATCACTTGAGGTCAGGAGTTCGAGACTAGCCTGGCCAACATGGTGAAACCCCATCTTTACCCCAAATACAAAAAAAATTAGCTGAGCATGGTGGTGCAAGCCTGTAACCCCAGCTACTCGGGATGGTAAGGCAGGATAATCATCTGAGCCCAGGAGACAGAGGTTGCAGTAAGTTGAGATGGTGCCACTGCACTCCAGCCTGAATGACAGAGGGAGACTGTCTCAAAACAAACAAACAAACAAAACAACATGCTTAAGAAATTAGGTGTAGAAAGAATGTTCCTCAATACAATAAAGCCACGTGTGAGAAACCTATAGTTAACAACATACTGAATGGGACCCTCTTGGCCAAAGTGAAGTCCATTCAGTTGGTTGGAGAGCTTAGAATTTCATTTCTATTTCTCATCACGAATCTGCAAAGCTGGTAGTGAAACTGCCTTTGCAAAATGATGACTGAGACAGTGAAAGAGATCTAACTTAATCGACTGACTCCATCTTGCTTCTAACCTCCAAGCCGTCTTTATTCATTCCTGGGCACAGGCTGAACTAACTTTGAGAAAAACTTAGTTTATAGTTTTTAGTTTAAAACAAAGATAATAACAGCCCCTTCCTAAAGCAGACCTCCTTCTTGCCTGGGGACTAGATTGCCTTTATAGGACTAACATTAGCCACAAGACGAGAAATTGTGTTTTAGGAGTCATACAGCTGGAGGCTGCAAGATTCTGACCCTTCCGAAACTGCTCCTAAGATCAGTCCTTGAGCTATTTTGCAGACCCTGCACTTGATGGATCAGTTGGCACCACCCAGACTGATAAAGTGGCTCCTCTGATCTTGTGGCCCTCACCCAAGAACTGACTCAGCATAAGAAGACAGCTTTGACTCCCTCTGATTTCAACTCTGACCCATCAACTCCTGGCTCACTGGCCTCCCGAAAGCCAGCAAGTTATCCTTAAAAACTCTGCTCCTGGCAGGGCACAGTGGATCAGGCCTGTAATTCTAGCACATGGAGAGACCAAGGTAGGTGGATTATAAGGTCAAGAGTTCAATACCACTTGGCCAATATGGTGAAACCCCGTCTCTACTTAAAAAAAAAAAAAAAAAAAAAAAAAGCCAGGTGTGGTGGCTCATGCCTGTAATCCCAGCTACTCAAGAGGCTGAGGCAAGAGAATCGCTTGAACCCAGGAGGTGGAGGTTGCAGTGAGCCGAGATTGTGCCAAGGCACTCCAGCCTAGGCCATGGAGCTCCATCTCCAAATATAAAAAAAATAAAAATAAAATAAATCTGCTCCCTGAATGAATGTTTACGGACACTGATTTGAGTCATAATAAAACTCCTGTCTCCAGCACAACCTGCTCTGCATGAATTGCTCTTTCTCTATTGTAAATCCCCTGTCTTGATAAATTGGCTCAGTCTAGGCAGTGGGCAAGGCGAATTCATTTTAAGCAGTTACAGTAGTACCCACTTCATAAGTGAAATCACTTATCTTAGTGGTAGGGTCTTAAAAGTTGTTTGGTAGAAGTAGAGGATTGAGGTCGGGCATGGTGGCTCACACCTGTAATCCCAGCACTTTGGGAGGCCAAGGGTGGATAACCTGAGGTCAGGAGTTCAAGACCAGCCTGGCCAACATGGTGAAACCCCACCTTTACTAAAATACAAAAAAAATTAGCTGGGTGTGGTGGCAGGTGCCTCTAATTTCAACTATTTGGGAGGCTGAGGCAGGAGAATCACTTGAACCTGGGAAACAGAGGTTGCAGTGAGCCAAGATCATGCCACTGCATTCCAGCCTGAGCAACAAGAGTGAAAGGACGTCTCAAAAAAATTAGAGTGTTGAATTAAATAATTCGTTCATGCTATTTTCAAGTTTGTTAGTATTTATTATCTCATTTGCTAAACTTAGAAAACATATTTTTCTTTAATGTGATCAAGTATTTCAAAAAGTTACTGTGTTATTTCTTAAATCAACCATAATCTTAGACTATGTTGCTCAAACTATGTACAACACTCTCTGAGCTTCTAACAGGCCCTTCCTCCCCTCCCTGCTCACCACAGGTCACTGAAATAATTGTCTGCATGTAACTTCTAATTTTGATAGACTACTCCATTTCGAGCAACTCTGACCCATTTGTGATAGTTCGTGATGGAGCAGGTTCCTGTTAGGGTACAGGTTTGATAAGCCACGACCACAGGTCTAGCACATTTCTCCTTTTCCAAAGTGGAACAAATGTCTCTGGGGTTAAAACCACTTTTCTCATATTGGTGTGTGAGAGAAAAGGAGGAAGTTTTTTTGAGTTTGTTTGGTTTGTCTGTTTGTTTAATCGGCATGTTAAAAATCATTTACTCAGCCCTGTCTCAGGAAAGTCCATGACAATCTGGAATTCAACCTCAGGGCAAAGTTCTCCCCTGTGGCTGAGACACTGCTCAACTAACTGCAACTGAAAGATGCAAGCTGGGTGTTTAATGTATCAGGAGCAGTTGATTCTTCAGTGACACCTTCCGTGCAGATCCTTCAAACAAAATAATGGAGCCCCAAAGACCAAATGTGAAGACGGTACTGCCATTGTCTTTGGAAAGATATCACATATCTGAAGAGTATGGCTTTCTTCTTCCAGATTCTCTGGTAAGGACAGAGCCTTGGAGCAGGTTCGAATATGTTTCTTGAGATGCTCGTTGATTTATTTTTTAAAAATGTATGTGAATATTAAGAGACATGCCATATAACCTGAGAAAACATGCTGCAGAGAATATAGATTATCATTACCATCAAAAGTTAAGTAACAGATACCACAGAGAACAGGTCATATGGAATATTTTTTGTTTCCGTTTCTTTTGAGTAGATTGTCAGTTAGGCTGAAGAAATTATCAGCGAATCTGTAGTTATCAAGAAAAAGAACGAACTAAGTCGAGAGAATTTACAAGAACAAATAGAACCTCAGCAACTGGAACATGGCACTTCCAAGGTACATGAGCTAAGGTCACAGCAAGACTCAAGCTCCTTCAACAGAATACCTGGAACTGCTGTTAGATGTTCTCCTTTGCACGACTGCATGTTTGTAAGGCAGACCCCTCCAGGAGGGCTTACTTATAAACTGCTCTGGATCACTACCGCTGACATTTTGAGGTAAATTAGTTTATCTTGACTGGCCACTGGGAGAAAAAAAGAGAACATGAGGAAACTTGGGTGCTTTCAGGGCTGGTAAGAAGGATTAAGTCCAAGCAGAAATTTCTGGAAAGAGAAAGGAAACCTTGATAACAAGCAATACCTCTTTCTTAATTCTCCTTAGGGCTCAACCTGTAATGCATTTGTTTCATCATTTAGCCCGTATCGACACTGTTTTTCTCATCTGGTGTGGTCCAAGCCTAGAACATTAAAACTATGACAGCATTTACAGACCATCAGTGTCAGCCTCTCTTTGTACACCTGAGCTAGCTAAAATCCAAAGGAAATGACTTGCTCAAAGTCATGAGTGCCAAAAGAAGAACCAGTCCTGCTTGTAGCTCTTCACTTTTTATTATTAGCATTATTATTATATCCTAAGTGCAGGCCAAGGTCACTCAGTTAAAAATCTTGGGATCCAGGCTGGACGCTGTGGCTCATGCCTGTAATCCCAGCACTTTGGGAGGCAGAGGCGGGTGGATCACTTGAGGGTCAGGAGTTCAAGACCAGGTTGGCCTACATGGTGAAACCCCTGTCTCTACTAAAAATACAAAAATTGGCCAGGCGTGGTGGCACCTGCCTGTAGTAGCAGCTATTCGGGAGGCCGAGGCAGGAGAATTCTTGAACCAAGGAGTCAGAGGTTGCAGTAAGCAGACGTCGTGCCACTGTACTCCAGCCTGGGTGACAGAGAGACTCTGCCTCAAAAAAAAGGCTCCATTGTCTGGGGTATATATCCTCATTCTCTGTCTCCCACGAGAAAGAATTCACGACACAGACACACACGAGGAGTGGGTTTAGGAGCTGAAAGTTTAATAAACCAAGAACGGAGAAGGAAAATGTTTCCTTACGCTGAGAGAACTGGTAGCCCAAGAGAGAGTTTGAGGTAGAAGACAATGGATTTTGTAAGAGGCTTGAAGAGGCGGTGATTGATTTACACAGGGCCCAGGGACTGGTTTGACCAGCTGTGTCATTTACATAGCCCTTGAAGGTTGGCCCTCCCACCCTAGTCTTTTATTATGAAAATGTAGCCTCCACCTGGCAGCGGCCGTGATGCCGGTACACGTGGTTTTACCTGAAGGGGGCCAGAACATCTACACACCTGGTGACAAGGAAACAAGACCGAGGTCCGGGTGCAGTAATCACACTTGTAATCCCAGCACTGTGGGAGGCCAAGGTGGGCAGATCACGAGGTCAGGAGTTCGAGACCAGCCTGACCAACATGGTGAAACCCCGTCTCGACTAAAAATACAAAAATTATCCAGGCATGGTGGTGTGCACCTGTAATCCCAGCTACTTGGGAGGCTGAGGCATGAGAATCGCTTAAACCAAGGAGGTGGAGGTTGCAATGAGCCAAGATCTCGCCACTGCACTCCTGACTGGGGGATGGAGTGAGACTTTGTCTCAAAAAAGGGGAAAAAAAGGGAGAAAGAAAGAAAGGCTATATTCAATGTACCTGGCTCCAGGTACAGCTGCTGGCATTTACATATGACAGCTCCTAGTTTGCATATCAGGCTGCTTTTAGAGAAGAAATGGTTTCCTGCTGCTTTTCATTAAAGGAAAATTCCACTGAGACCTCCTTTACCCTTTCTAGCTGCCTAAAAATAATTTCTTTCATTCTTTCTTTCTTAACCACGCCTGGCTAATTTTTTTTGTATTTTTACTAGCGATGGGTTTCACTGTGTTAGTCAGAATGGTCTCGATCTCCTGATCCCGTGATCTGCCCACTTCTACCTCCCAAAGTGCTGGGATTACAGTTGTGAGCCACCGCACAGTTCCAAAAACAATTTCTTAGTAACTCCTATGTTACTATGCACAGTCGAGTTGTGGTCCTGAGGACCAGACTGTTGCCTCTGACACTGCCGCTAGGATGACTCAGTGTCCCAATTTGTTCTCCTGACATGCAGGACTCTCAGTGCTAAATCAGGAAAGTGCTGGGACAATTCTGATGAGTCGGTCACCCTAAGTTTCACTTAGTAGCTCCTGTGACTTTGAATCACAAACATCCCCTGACCCTCAATTTTCACATTTACTGGATGGAGATCTGGTGCCACCTCCACTGGATTGCTATGGACAATGAATGTGAAAGCGCTTTCATAAATCTAGTGTAAGGACCAGAAGCCAGTCTCTGACCTTGAGCCAGTGCTTGTTAAAAACTCCCCTCAGTTATTAACAAGCACTAACTCAATTCAGGAATATCCTTCCTGGTTCCTGTCTAACCCAATTCAGGAATATCCTGCCTAGTCCCAAAGGAAGAAAAGACCAAATTGCTCTTATTGGGATTAAATATATACACTGAGCTGAGGAAAAGTAATATTACAAATTAGCTAAACATGAAGTAGACCCACAGTTGTAGAATTCCTCTCTTTGCTCTTTCCTCTTTTATAACTATGGAAACAGATGAGAGACTGTAACAGCATCAAGTTCTTGTGACACTCCCTGCCTGATAAGCTGTGGTTTCGTTGGTGGCATTTCCATTCCTGAGCTTGAATGCAAAACAGTCCCTCAGGAAACTGGTTTTACTCTGTTATGATCATTTCCCCCAGAGTTCTCAGAGTGTACTTCCTTGTTTCAGTTTTCATTTTCTTTTACGGCGGTGACCATTTTCAACATCTCCCTTTCTGGGAAGATGTAGGGGAAGGACATTTTCATCAAAATCTGTCCCAGGTTGCTTCATAGATAAGGAGAGACTCAGCCACTAAAATGACCAGGCAGAAGTGTTGCAAGGGCCGATGGAGAATCACAATGAGCTGCCCTGCTCAAGGGGCACCAGACCTTACTTTCCTTTAGTTGAAAGGCAAGCGTCAGCATTGGGAGGCTGTTCCTTCATGTCCAGTGACCCCAGAGAAGTTCCTTCGGTATCTCTTTCAGATGCCATTTGAATAGGTTTCTTACTGCAGATAGTTGCTCGAATGTGTCTGAAGAAAACATGGTCAAGACAGTGACTAAAAACAATTCTGGTTTTGGAGAAGGAGTCTGACTTGGTTTCAAATCTTCTATCCCATTGTTTCTAACAACGTTCAGACCTTTCCGAGCTTCAGTATTTATTGTGGGAAATGTGTACCTCACCCACTCATACCCATAAGTGTTTCGTGTGCCCTACGTGTGTAGAGGGGGAATGGATGTGTGTTTCTGGAGGAAGGGGTCATTTCTCTTTAGACATGGAGAATACAAGGAAATTAGCTTGGCATCAAGAAGGTTAGAATAGGAGACAAGAATGAGGAGAACTGAGAGATCTTGGTTGTGAGGCTCTGAAGTTCATATACTTTTTTTTCCCGAGTCTCATTTTGTCGCCCAGGCTGGAGTACAGTGGCACAATCTCTGCTCACTGCAACTTCCCCTCCCAGGTTCAAGCGATTCTCCTGCATCATCCTCCTGAGTAGCTGGGATTACAGGGCCGTGCCACCATGCCCAGTTAATTTTTGTATTTTTAGTAGAGATGGGTTTCACCATGTTGGCCAGGCTGGTCTTGAACTCCTGACCTCTTGATCCTCCCACCTTGGCCTTCCGACATGTTGGGATTATAGGTGTGAGCCACCATGCCTGGCCTGGAGTTTAGATTTAACACAGCCCGTAAATGACATGATGCATCTGGTGTTTGAAGAGTTTCCTCAAAGAATGTTACATGCAAGGCAGTTTCGAGTTGTTGTTCCTGGCTACATAGCAAAAGTACTGGGGGAGTTTTTAAAAATATGGATACTGGAGCTCTACTTAGACTAGTTCATTCAGAATCTCTAGCATAAGTGACATCAGTACTTGAAATATGATTATTATAAAGATCAATCAACTTTTAGCAATATATCCTGGCTCCATTACTGATAGAAATCTTTCACTTGTTTATCATCTCCAGTTAATGAGCCCCATAAATTGAAAGTCTAGTTTTCACATTTCTACTTTATATTTATTTTTACTGATTGTTTTATTATTATTATTATTTTTGAGACAGAGCCTCTTTCTGTTGTCCAGGCTGGAGTGCGGTGGCGCCATCTCTGCTCACTCCAACCTCCACCTCCCGGATTCAAGCGATTCTCCTGCTTCAGCCTCCTGAGTGGCTGGGATTACAGGCACCCGCCACCACACCCAGATAATTTTTGTATTTTTAGTAGACATGGTTCACAATGTTGGCCAGGCTGGTCTTGAACTCCTGACCTCAAGTGATGCACCCACCTCAGCCACCCAAAGTGCTGGAATTACAGGCGTGAGCCACCACGCCTGGCCTATTTTTATTATTACTCTAGAAATTGGGACACTACAAATGCATGGTGGCTCATCATTAGTCATAATATTTTCATGGAAAAATATTTTAAATGTGAGGATTTTCATTAAATTAATAAAGATATGTTAATTAAAAATTGGAAAATTTAGAAAGATATGAAGCTGATAATTCATAGCCCCAACACAGAATCAAAATACCTTTGGTGTTTGAGAGTATTTAAGAGGCTGGGAGTGGTAGTTTGCACCTGTAATCCCAGCACTTTGGGAGGCCAAGGCGGAAGGATCACTAGAGCCCAGGAGTTCAAGAGCAGCCTGGGAAACAAAGTGAGACTGCTTCGCTACAAAAAATAAATTAGGTGTGGCAACTAATGGTCTCAACTCCATAGGAGGCTGAAGTGGGAGGATCTCCTGAGCCCAGGAGGTCAAGGCTGCAGTTATGATTCCACCACTGCACTCTAGCCTGGACAAGAGCAAAACCCTTTCGCAAATTTCAAAAATAATTGTAATTGCTAGCTAATTTTGAGATTGATTGCCATCCCAACCTAATATCATTTGTTCTATTTCTTTAGTTTCAACTCAACAACCGTTTCTGACTTTTCTATTCTTTCAGAATTTTTCTGGGCATTTTATTGTTTCCATTTAGCGAAAATTTATTCACTGGTTTCTATGCCTAAGGGCGTTTAGGAAGTTGCTTAGGATACAGAGGTGATAAAAAGAACAGTGTGAAAACTCTCCACTCCTAGACATTACATTCTAGTCCTCATCTCCTAGCATTTAAGTCCTCAGTGATTCTTTTATTTTTTTTAGATGGAGTTTCGCTCTTGTTGCCCAAGCTGCAGCGTAATGGTGTGATCTCAGCTCACTGCAACCTCTGCCTCCCAGGTTCAAGCGATTCTCCTGCCTCAGCCTCCCGAGCAGCTGGGATTACAGGCACCGGCCAGATGGGGTATCCCCCTGTTGCCTTGAACTCCTGACCTCAAGTGATCTGCCGGCCTGGGCCTCCCAAAATGCTGGGATTACTGACATGAGCCACCAGCTTGACCATTTAGATGCCTTCTCATGCTTTTCTGTTTTCTGAAACAGATCATCTGTCCGTTGATATAGCATAACTCTTCAGACTAGAGACATTTTAGGCTGTATGTTTGGAATTGCATATTCTAATCCCTCTATGCTTATTGTTCTAGTTAGGTTTTCTGTTTCTAAATAAAAATTTGATTTTCTGCAATTTCCCAAAAGAAAACTCAATTGAAATTTTCAAATGTATTAGCAAAATTTATTCATAGCGGCCTCTTACATTTCATTAAGAGTTGAATTTTTCCACCTGGCTCAGTGGCTCATGCCTGTAATCCCAGCATTTTGAGAGGCTGAGGAGGGTGGATCACAGGGTCAGGAGTTTGAGACCAGCCTGACCAATATGGTGAAAACCCTTAACTACTAAAAATATTTTAGGGGGCCACGGTGGCTCCGGCCAGTTGTCCTGGCGCTTGAGGAGGCGAGGCCATGAGTTCAAGGCTAACCTGAGCAATGTTACAAACTCTCATTGATTAATAAAAATATTTTAAAAATTAGCCGGGTGTGGTGATGCATGCCTGTGATCCCAGCTACTCGGGAGGCTGAGGCAGGAGAATCGCTTGAACCTGGGAGGCAGAGGTTGCAGTGAGCTGAGATTAAGCAACTGCACTCCAGCCTGGGCAACACAGAGAGAGACTCTCAAAGAAAAAAAAAAAAACCGAATTGAGTTTTTCTTATTTCTTGTTGAAGTTTGTTTATAAAATATAGTAATAATAATAACTATATAGAAAATATTCACTTTGTAGTAGGCCCTGTGTTAACTCTGACTATACTTTTTAAATCTAAGCTTCAAAGTAGTCTTGGCCAGGTGCAGTAGCTCACACCTCTAATCCCAACACTTTGGGAGGCTGGGGTGGACAGATCACTTGAGGTCAGAAGTTCGAGACCAGCCTGGCCAAATGGTGACACTCTGTCTCTACTAAAAAGACAAAAATTAGCCAGGTATGATTCCTGTAGTCCCAGGTACTCAGGAGGCTAAGACGGAAGAATTGCTTGAACCTGGGTGGCAGAGGTTGCAGTGAGATAAAATCACAGCAGTGCACTCTAGCCTGGGCAACAGAGTGACTCTGTCTGAAAAAAAAAAGATCCATCGATAATTCTCACAATAGTCTTCATCATTTGCAAATGACCCATTTGACAATAAATGAATTCAGCACCATCTTTGAAATATATTTCCAAGGTGACCAGTTTTCTCCATTTTCACCCCAGTTCAATCCACCGTCATGTATCCCTTGGACTATTGTCTCCTTTCCTTGTTTCATTTCCATTCTTTTCCAGCTGTAACACTTTCTGTGCATAGCAGTCAAGTGATGCTTAAAAATGAAAATCAGGCTAGGTGTGGTTGTTCACACCTATAATCCCAGCAGTTTGGGAGGCTGAGACAGGAGGATTACATGAGGCCAGGAGTTTGAGACCGGTCTGGGCAACATATGGAGACCCTGTCACTACAAAAATAAAAAAGAATTAGCTGTGCATGATGCTGCATGCCTGTGTTCCCAGCTACTTGGGAGGCTGAGGTGGGAGGACTGCTTGAGCCCAGGAGTTTGAGGTCGCAATAAGCCATATTTGTACCACTACACTCCAGTGTTGGTGACCCAGTGAATCCTTTCTCTAAAAAATGTAAAATGAAAATAAAAACTTGACAGTCTGCTCTTTAAAACTCTTCCTACAGGGTTCCTGTGATGCTCACCAGGGCATGTAATAGCTCTTTCTCCTTCACTTTACTGTGATGTGATGTCAGACCAGCTTCTTTCCATTAAAACTTTAACTTTTTATTTCATTTAAAACCATCCACTTCAAATTCTAATCTTTTTGAGTTTAAATTCTAATTTTTCTGATGTTAATATTGTCACCCAAGTTTCCTGTTGATATTTACCTGGTTTATTTTATTTTTTTGTTTTTTCACAGCTAGTTGAAGAAAAGAAAGCAGATATTTTGTTTTATTTTATTTTTTGAGACAGAGGCTTCCTCTCTTGCCCAGGCTGGAGTGCAGTGGCTTGATCTCAGCTGACTACAACCTCTACCTCCCAGGTTCAGGTGATTCTCCTGCCTCAGCCTGCCAAGCTGGGATTACAGGTGCCTGCTACCATGCCCAGCTAATTTTTTGGGGATACAAAGTCTTGCTCTGTTGCCCAAGCTGCAGTGCAGTGTCATGATCTCAGTTCACTGCATCCTCTGCCTCCCAGGTTGAAGCAGTTGCCTGAAGAAATCAGGCTAGACATAGTAGTTCACACCTATAATCCTAGCACTTTGGGAGGCTGAGGCAGGTGGATCACCTGAGATCAGAAGTTCAAGACAAGCCTAGCCAACACGGCAAAAATCCATCTCTACTAAAAATACAAAAATTAGCTGGGCTCGGGGCACATGCCTATAATCCCAGCTACCTGGGAGGCTGAAGCAGGAGAATTGTTTGAACCTAGGAGGCAGAAGTTGTAATGAGCCAAAATCAGTCCTCTGCACTCCAGCCTAGAGTGAGACTCTGTCTCAAAAAAATAAAATCAATAAATAAGTCAGAGATTGTGAATAGGCTGTTGGACATACCCAGTTATGAATTAATTAGGAGCTTAAACCTAGGTTTGTCTCTGATCCTCAGGGACAGAAGACTTCCAGGTGAATCGTGAGTAATGTGTAGGTCTATACTTCTCCATATTTACAGTTTTCAGACTTCCCTGGGTTCTCATGGGCTTTCCATGTCATTTGTACGTTCAGGTTGAGCTCCCTGATCTTTTCCCCTCTGTAATTAGTTTCACACCCACCCCTATCTCAACTCACACAACTTGATCTTCACTCCCATCTGCTGATAAATTGAGTCCATAAAAAGTGAACTCCTTTAAACTCCAGATCTTCTCCTTCTACTACTGCAAGGACAGACATTCCATTCTAGCTCTCTCCCTCCTCCTTCCCTTCTTCCCGTCCTTTGCCCTTTGCTCCTTCTGCATTCAATTGCTCTCTTCTCTCCTTTGTCTTCAGTCTCTTCCTCTTGCAATAGCCAAGTATAAACTGTTTAGGTTTCTCTCTCTTTTTTTTTTTTTTGAGACAGAGTGTCACCCTGTCACCCAGGCTTTAGTGCAGTGGTGTGATCCCAGCTCACTGCAACCTCTGCCTCCCAGGTTCAAGCAATTCCCTGCCTCTGCCTTCCCAGTAGCTGGGATTACAAGGGACTGCCACAATGCCCAGTTAATTTTTGTATTTTTAGTAGAGATGGTGGTTTCACCTTCTGGGCCAGGCTGGTCTTGAACTCCTGACCTCATGATCCACCCAGCTCGGACTCCCAAAGTGCTGGGATTACAGGTGTGAGCCACCATGCCTGGCCTCAGATTTCTTGTACTTAAAAGATCTCTCTCAAATGCAAATTCCTTACTGCCTAATGGCTTTTCTTCAAAAATAATATACATTTTCTCTATTTTTCTACTTCCTCAATACACTAACATTTGAATGCTGCTTTTATGACCCTGACATAAATTCCTATTAAATGTACATAGATAAACTGATACTATTTGCGACTTCCTCATATTGTTCTTTTTTTTCTTTTTTGAGAGGGCAATCTTACTTTAACTCCGTAATGATGCATTTGACCGGATGACGCTCCACTTCTGTGAAATGCTCTACTGTCTTGAATTCTTTTTTTTGCATTTTAGGTTTGGGGGTATACGTGAAGAACATGCGAGATAATTGCATAGGTACATACGTGGCAGTGTGATTTGCTGCCTTCCTCCCCTTCCTGTATATCTGGCATTCCTTGAATTCTATAGGGTCATTCTATTCAGGCTCATTAAAGGTCTGTCACTGTGTTTTTGATCTGTATTGCTGGAATCAGTTCCTCCACCTGCCGTGTGAATATTCCCCATTGTGCTAATCTAGGCGTCTTCTCCTTTCACTTTTCATATTCTCTCAAATGGCTTTATACATTCTCGTGGTTTTAACCAGAACGCAGGGTTTTCACAGTAGTTAACACTTTCAAACTGTGTATTTCTTTTTTTTTTTTGAGACAGAGTCTTGCTCTGTTACCCAGGCTGAAATGCAGTGGCACTATCTCAGCTCACTGCAACCTCTGTCTCCTGGGTTCAAGTGATTCGTCTACCTCGGCCTCCCTAGTAGCTGGGATTACAAGCATGCACTACTAGGTCTGGTTAATTTTGTATTTTTAGTAGAGATGGGATTTCACCATGTTGGTCAGGCTGGTCACAAACTCCTCATGATCCACCCTCCTTGGCCTTCCAAAGTGCTGGGATTACAGGCATGAGCCACCATGCCCAGCCTGAATTGTATATTTCTAATATGATGTTTCTCCTGAACTTTAAAATGTGTATCCAACTTCTCAGTGCAGTCATATCTTTTGATTCCATGGGTAATTTAACTCGACATATTTAAAAATGAATTCATTATCTTTATCCCCACTCTTTGACTTTAACCTGCATTTCTGTCTCAATTCACGTTTCCACCCATTCATTTGCGCACCTGATTCATAATCTTGGAAATCATCCTCACTTCATCTTCTTCTTAACCCACAAATTCAGTTGTGCAGGTTATACACTGAGCAAGGAGCCCCAGATCATGGGGATAAATCAGAGATCGGTGAACTTTTTCTGAAGGGCCAAATACTTAGTGCTTTAAGCTTGCCTACGGTATGGTTTCTGTTACAAGTACAAACTCTACTGCTGTAATGTAAAAGCAACCATAGATTGTAAATAAATAAGAGAGGCTGGGTTCAAATGAAAATTCACAAAAATTAATGTAGTTTTCTGTCTCTTGGGTAAGTTAGAGTTGGGGGGGGTCACTGAAATTTCTTAAGTCCCCAGCCCCAAATTCATTCATCACATAATTTCAATTGCATTTTCCAAATATATCTTGAATACATGGCTTCTCTTTTCCAAATTCACTGTCATTGCCTAAGTTTAGTCCTGGAACAGTATTTTAAAGGCTTCCTTATCTGATTTATATCTTAAAGTCCTACAAATTTATCTTCCTAAAATTCAAATCAAACTATGTCATCAACTTAAATAAAGGGAAAATTCATATATTCTACACACAGCACATTTCATGTAACTTTTTAGGCTCATCTTTCATCATCCTTTTGCTTCAAGATTTTCTGCTCCTTAGCTCAGCAAAATCCCGGATCTTGTCTCATGACCAGGAAAAATTAGGCAGGTAGACACAGTGAAGGGTGAGGATGACAGAATTTATTAAGCAAAAGGGGAGCTCTCAGCAAAGAGAGGGGTTCTGCTAGCAGGCTCCCACCTCACAATGGAGTACCAGGACTTTCACACATGAGCTGAAAAGGCGAGGCTTCTCCCCAGCATAAGGCACAAATTCCTGATGGTTCCGCAGGTTTTCGTAGTACACACATGGGCATGCCCAGGCAAGTCATAGGTAGTATCGGAAAAGGCAACATTCAATTGGTTAAAAGACATTATTCAGAAAGAATCAATTGGGAAAGGGTGGGCAAACAGGGGACTTTCTCCCTCTGGGTCACAGGTTTCATCTGGGACCAGCAGTTGATCTTTCAGCCTTCAGACTGTTCTATGCTTGAAGGTGGGGTTTCATCAGCGACCCTTCCCTATTTGCCTAGGCATTTGTCTGCCTCTTGCCTGTGTTACTTTCTCTTGAGTTTTATATTTTAGCAATGTTGAGTAACACTGTTTCCCAGGGAAGTATCCACATCTGTTTATCTGCTATCCCCTTTACTTTTACTACCTTCCCTTCTTCACATCTCTACCCAAAAAAAGTCATTTTCACTCCAAAAAATTGGCTCAACTGTCATATTTTTATGTATATTTCCCTTTAACTCCTCACAACAGCTGACTGAATTAACTACTTCCTCTTCTCTGCAAGTTCTTTGGCTTACAACATATCAGTAATTAAACATATTTTACTGCATTGGCATATATCTAACTAATGTGTTTTTTTCCCCTTACTGAAGCATACGCTCCTTAGTCATCTGTGTATCTGAGGTGCTTAGCACAGGGCCTACCTAACATATGGTGCATCCTCAATGTTAGTTGAACTGCGTTGACTTGAATTCTCCTGAAGACTGAAATCTGAAAATAGCTACCCCTAAAAATCCCTTTCCAGAGAGGTCTAAAATATTTATATATTTCTATTTTAAATGCAGAAAGAACTTCCAGATCATTATAGACCTTGGATGGAAATTGCCAACAAACTTACTCAATTGATTGATGCTCACCAGCTTCGAGTTCACGTGGACAAGGTATTCTTTTCTTCACCCACTCATCACCATTCTGTTTTCGTCATCATACCACTTTTCTTTCTTAGCCTTGTGGAAGTCCATCATTTGACCTGGGAAATTGATATTACCATTGAGCTTATCAGCAAAGCTACCTCATCCTTCCTGAAAAACAGAATGACCCCTTCAAACATATGATGCATGTGTTTTCCTAAGGTTGCCGGAGCCAGCACAAAACAATGCCTGACACATATTAATCACTCATCAAGTGTTTGTTTAAAAAAGAATCTGGATGGGAATTAATAAACAAACTAATGGAGAAGGTGTGGCCTAAGGCCAGCTTGGGAATTCTCAGGTTCCTTATTCCATGTCAAGTGGTCAGCACTCTGTTGTTGCTCAGTGAGTCTACCTTAATTTTGTCCTGGGTCTTATAGAATAATTGAATGGAGAGAATTTCTGAATTATAAAATGGTGGGAATTTCTAAATTATAAAATTAGCCACGGGTTCTACAAAAACATCCAATAAGCCAGGAAATTTCACAAAAGTATTTATTAGACTGGTACAAAGGTAATTGCAGTTTTTGCCGTTACTTTTAATGACAACACAAATACTTTTGTACCAACCTAATAGGTATGTAATCTTGAAAAAGTTACTCAGCTTTGTAATCCCATTTCCTTACTTATGAAATGAGAGAAATTCTGGTCTCACGGTATTGTTATGGGAACGAAACCACTTTCAAAGTGGCCCTTTTGTAGTTCTTGCCATACGGTAGCATTCAGTATACATTCATTTCTTCCCTGTAGTCTCATCTCCATCTGTCTTAATCTTATCAATTTGGAGTGCCACATAATTGCAGAAGTCCATGAAAAGTTTTCCACTCTCCAAAATTCCCCTTTGCTGATGGATAATATTTAATGTCTATAATTATGAATTCTTTTAAAAATACTCATTGAATGCCTGCTCTGTGCAAAGCACTAGAACCCTATAAAAGATGAATAAGGGCCTGCCTTCAATATCTATGAAGACAGCAACTAAACAGAGTAATTTCCTACAAACGTATCTTCCTAAAATTCAAATCAAACCATGTCACTAATGTTTTGCTGACATGACCGAAGAAATACAAAAATAAGAAAAGAAAGAAACTATCTGTAAGCAAAGAAAAACAGAGAAAAGTTCCAATGATGGAATAAAATCTTAAAGGATTTTTTCTATCGTATTAAGCAAATCATGTCTAAGATCCACAAATAACTTTACAGGACCCACGTCTGGCATTTAACTAAAGCAAAGGGAGACTCCCGTGAGTCCCCCTTTCCCATCTCAGAATAGCAGAGTAGAGAAGCAAGGGGAGTCTGGACCCGTTGGCAGGAGGGCAGCTTAGAAACCAGTTTGTGAACTCTGAGGTCCTCTGCCACATACATTCACCAGGCGCTACTTGATTAAACTGCCATAAAGGAAGAGAAGGACTTGTTAAATTGGGGCTTCTCCTAGCAGACCATTGAAATCAGACCCTATTGCTTCTTGGCTTTTGGCCAAAATTGAATGTGAAATCAATCTCTTAACATTTGTACTGGGTTTAGGCTGGGTGGTGGCTCATGTCGGTAATCCTAGCACTTTGGGAGGCCAAGGCTGGTGGATTGCCTGAGCTCAGGAGTTCGAGACCAGCCTGAGCAACATGGTGAAACCATGTCTCTACTAAAAATAAAAAAACATAGCTGGATGTGGTGACACATGCCTATTGTCTCAGCTACTCAGGAGGCTGAAGCAGGAGAATCGCTTGAACCTGGGAGGCGAAGGTTGCAGTGAGCCAAGATCATGCCACTGAACTCCAGCCTAGGCAACAGAGTGCTACTCTGTCTCAAAAAACAAAACAAAACAAATAAACATATATATATATATATATATATGTAATATATATATATATATATATATATATGTAATATATATATGTAAATTTTTCCTGGGTTTCATAGTGTCTTCCTAGAAGTCATGTTCATGCAGAATCTGTGAAAGTGGTCTCATTTGGAAATGCTGTGTGTACAGATGCATTTGAGTAAAGCTGAGGCCATACTGGATTAAATTCTATATGATGAGTGTCCTTTTTAGAAGAGGAAAATTTAAACACAAGGACATAGACACAAGGGAAAACACTACATGAAGATGAAGGTAGAATTGGCGTGATGCATTGACAAGCCAAGATATGCGAAGGATTGCTGGTAGCCACCAGGAGTTAGGAAAGAGATATGGAACAGATTCTCCCTCCGAGGCTCCAGAAGAAATCAACTCTGCTGATACATTAATTTGGGATGTCTATCTTCCATAACTGTGGCGGAACAAATTTCTGCTGTTTTAAGTCATGCAGTTTGTGATCATTAGTTATGGCCACCTAGGAAACTGACACAACAGTCTTGGTCTCTATCCCTACTTTTAATTGCCTATGGTGGGCATCTGTAATCCTAGCTACTCAGAAGGCTGAGCAGGAGAATCCCTTGAAAGTGAAAGGCAGAGGTTGCAGTGAGCCAAGATCGCGCCACTGGACTCCAGCTTGGACGAAAGAGTAAAACTGTCTCAAAAAACAAAACAAAACAAAAAAAAAAACACCTAACAAATTAAGACCAATTTCTAGACTTTACTATCAAAAGCTGAGATTGAAACAGTTAGGAATTGTCTGTGAGAAGCAAATATAATAGTTTCCAGAAGCACAGATGGAGCTATAGACAAAAGCATGCGTTCTCTGGATCCCGTACTTGCTACAGATGACACAATAAGTGAATTTACAGCTTTGGTCTTACAGTGCACCTAAGCCAACCACCTTGTCTTAGAATGCCTCAACATACCCCTCTGTATCTGAAACAAAATATATGAATTGACTTAGACCCATCCACCCACATTTCCCAGGAAGGCATGATCAGAGAAAGCTGTGCAGGAAGAAATCCAGCAGTGTTCTGGAAATACAATAAGAACATTCATATTAAACGCTGATCCTAATAAAACTAACCTTCGTTCATGAATTTGAATAGATGCATTAAAATTACCAAATAATATAGATAATATGGACAACTCAAAAAGAAGAAGGTAGTCCAATTGGCATTCAGAACCAATGGCCTCCAATAAATAATTAAGATGATATTAGTGCTTTAAATATTCTATGAAGTGTATTAAGTGAAATTAATGAAAGTGAAAGAGGAACTGTTATAACTAAAACACACATCCAAAACTGCTCAATGTAAACTCAACAAATTCAGTAAAACACCGATTGCCAAAAATATATATAGTGATTTAGGGACTTCCTTGAGAAATTTCATAAAGCATAAAGCCAAAATCAAAGAATGCAAACCATCAGAAAAATAAAGCATATAAAAAAGAGAAGTATAGGTGATCCAAATTCCATATAATGGAGTCCCATCAACAGATGGGTGGAGGAAAAGTAAAACTTCCAACATGCAAGCACAAAATTTTTAGATCTTAAGAAATACTTGAGTTTTTTTATATCAGAAAGATGGTGTTGGGGTGAGGGTTAGGGGACACATATAAATACTCAGATGAGACTTCAAATATTCTAGCATTAAAATCTGCAAATTTTTAGAAATGAAAAATAGTTTATTTACAGAGTAAATACATAGGACTGTTTACCTGCAATACTAAATATTAAAAGACAGCTTCTTTTGTTTTTTTTGAGAGGGAGTTTCACATTATCTCCCAGGTTGGAGCACAGTGGTTTGATCTCGGCTCACTGCAACCTCTGCCTCCTGGATTCAAGCAATCCTCCCACCTCAGCTGCCCAAGTAGCTGGGACTACAGACATGTGCCACCGTGCCAGCTAATTTTTGTATTTTTAGTAGAGACGGGGTTTCACCATGTTGGCTAGGCTGGTCTCGAACTACTGACCACAGGTGATCCACCTGCCTTGGCCTCCCAAAGTGCTGGGATTACAGGTGTAAGCTGCCATGTGCAGCCTAAAAGACAATTTCATAACTATTTTGTATGGCAAATTTGTTTTTAATCTGGCCATATCAAATGCCGGAGAAGATGTGTAGCAATAGAGACTTTCATTCATTGCTCATGGAAATGCAAAATGGTACCGCCAGTTTGGAAACTAGCTTGGCAGATTCTTATAAAAGGAAACATAGATTTACCATACAACTCAGCAATAGCATTCATAAGTATTTATTTACGTAAATGGAAAATTTATGTTCACAGAAAAAAAAACCCATATGTGGATGTTTATAACAGCTTTATTCATAATCACAAAAAAAAACTTGAAGAAAACACAATATCCCTCAACAAGGGAATGAACAAACCAAGTTATAGTAATTGTAAATTGTGGAATAGATAGTGGAATAGTATTCAGGGATACAAATGACTGAGCAATTAATTTGTGCAATGACAGGGATAAACCTTAAATACATTTACCTAAATGAAAGATGTCAGTCCTATATTGTATGATTCTTTTCATATGACTTTCTGGAAAAGGCAAAACTAGAAGGATTAAAAATAGATTAATGGTTACCAGAGACAGGCAAGAAGTGGCAGTTGACTGCGAAACTAATATATAGGGGACTGTTTTGCATGATGGAACTGCTACTCAGCAGGTCCAGGTATGGTACTCAGGCGATGGCTATATGACTCTATGCATTGAAAAACCCATAGAATTGTATGTCATAAAGAATGATCTTTCATGTATGCAAATTTTAAAAAATAAACCAGAATATTGGGAGAATCCCAGGATGGAATGCAGACTCTGACAAATACAACTAGCTAGACTGTCAGCACAGTAACACAGGAACAGAGACCCAGACACCCCATGTTCTTACTCATAAGTGGGAGAATCCCAGGATGGAATGCAGACTCTGACAAATACAACTAGCTAGACTGTCAGCACAGTAACACAGGAACAGAAACCCAGACACCCCATGTTCTTACTCATAAGTGGAAGTTGAATAATGAGAACACATGGACACAGAGGGGAATATCACACACCGGGGCTGTCTGGGGATGGGGAGCAAGGGGAGGGAGAGCATTAGGGCAAATACCTAATAATGCACGTGGGGCTTTAAATCTAGATGACAGGTTGACAGGTACAGCAAACCACCATGGCACATGTATACATATGTGACAAGCCTGCACATTCTACACCTGTATCCCAGAACTTAAAGTAAAATTTTAAAAAGTGAAAAAAAAAAAGTACTACAAATGCACGCTATAACCTCAATGAAGAGAGTGGGGAGTAGAGAAAGGAACGGACTTAAATTACTCCAAAACAGTGTTGTGACTAGAATCTATAAGGCTAATGGTAAATGAAACTTACATCATCACAAATTCTAGTTGGTAAATCAGTTTCTGATGGGGTACAGGTGAACAATTCTGAAACTGCTTTATATACAGGGATATCTTTGTGTTTTACAGATATTTCTTTATTTTCTTTTCTTTCTTTTTTTTTTCTTTTTTTTAGACAGAATCTTGCTTTGACACCCAGGCTGGAGTGCCATGGTGTGAACTTGGCTCACTGCAACCTCCACTTCCTGGGTTCAAGTGAGTCTCCTGCCTCTGCTTCCAGAGTAGCAGGGATTACAGGTGGGTGCCACCACACTCGGCTAATTTTTTTTTTTTTTTTTTTTTTTTTAGTAGACACAGGGTTTCACCATGTTGACCAGGCTGGTCTCGAACTCCTGACCTTGTGATCCACCTGCCTCAGCCTCCCAAAGTGCTGGGATTACAGGTGTAAGCCACCTTACCTGGCCAGCAGATATTTCAATTTTTACAAATTGAAGATTCGTGGCAACCTTGCATCAAACGAGTTTGTCAACCCCATTTTTCCAACAGCGTGTGCTCATTTTGTGTCTATGTGTCATATTTTGATAATTCTAACAATATTGAAAAGTTTTCTTTACTATTACATGTTACAGTCATCTGTGATCTTCAATGTTACTATCTTAATTGTTTTGAAGGTGCCACAAACTGTGCCCCTGTAAGTCCTGAAACTTAATCGATAAATGTATATGTTCTGATTGCTCCACTGACCAGCCATTGCCCCATTTGTCTCCTGATCAGGCCTCCTGATTTCCTGAAACATAATGATATTGAAATTAGGCTGATTAATAATCCTACACTGGCTTCTAAGTGTTCAAGTGAAAGGAGTTGCATGTCTCTCACTTTAACAATCTAAAGCTAGAAATGATTAAGCTTGGTGAGAAAGTCATGTCAAAACCAGATAGGCTTAAAGCTGGCCCTCTTTTTCAAAACAGACAAGCTGGGAGTGCAAAGGAAAAGCTTTTGAAGAAAATTAAAAGTGCTACTCCAGTGAATATACGAGTGATAAGAAAGCAAAAGAGCCTTATTGCTGATGTAAAGAAAGTTTGAGTGTTTTGGATAGATCAAAGCAGCCACAGCATTCCTTAAAACCAAAGCCTAACTCAAAAAAAGGCCCTAACTCTCTTCAGTTCTACAAAGTCTGAGAGAGGTGAAGAAGCTGCAGAAAGAAAAGTTTTAAGCCAGCAGAGGTTGGTTCATGAGGTATGAGGAAAGAAGCCATCTCCACAACATAAAAGTGCAAGGTGAAGCAGCAAGTGCTGGTGGAAAAGCTGCAGCTAATTATCCAGAAGATCTAGCTAAGATCATTGATGACGGTGGCTACTCTTATTTTATTTATTTATTTAGAGATGGAGTCTTGCTCTGTTACCCAGGCTGGAGTGCACTGGTGGAATCTTGGCTCGCTGTAACCTCTACCACCCAGGTTCAAGTAATTCTCCTACCTCACCCTCCCAAGTAGCTGGGATTACAGATGCCCGTCAAAATGCCTAACTAATTTTTGTATTTTTAGTAGCGATGGAGTTTCACCACATTGGTCAGGCTGGTCTTAAACTCCTGCCCTTAGGTGATCCACCTACGTCAGCCTTCCAAAGTGCTGGGGTTACAGGCATGAGCCACCATGCTTGGCCAGTGGCTGCATTTAGAAACATATTCAATGCAGACAAAACCATCTTTTATTGGAAGAGGATTCTATCAAGGACTTTCACAGTTAAGAAGAAGTCAATGCCTAGTTTGAAAGGACATGCTGACTCTCTGGTTAGGGGCTAATGCAGCTGGTGACTTTAAGTTCAAGCCAATGCTCATTTACCATTCCCAAAACCCTAGGGCCCTTACCAGTTATGCTAAATCTACTCTGCCTGTGCTCTATAAAGGGAACAATAAAGCCTGGATGGTAGCATATCTATTTACAGCATGCTTTACTGAATATTTTAAGCTCACTGTTGTGACCTACTGCTCAGAAAAAAGATTCCTTTCAAAAATTACTGCTCAATAATAATGGTTCTGGTCACCCAAGAGGTCTGATGGAGATGTATCAGGAAATGAATATTATTTTCATGCCTGCTAACACATTTATTCTGCAACCTGTGGATCAAGGATTCATTTTGGCTTTCAAGTCTTAATATTTAAGAACTATTCTTTGTAAAACTATTCCTGCCACAGATAGTGATTCCTCTGAAGAATCTGGGCAAAGTCAAATGGAATTCTTCTGGAAAGAATTCACTCTTCTAGATACCATTAAAAGCATTCATGATTCATGGAGGAGGTCAAAATAAAAACATTAACAGGAATTTGCAAGGAGTTAATTTCAACCCTCATGGATGTTTGAGGGGTTCAAGACATCAGCGGAGGAAGTCCCTGCAGATGTCGTGGAAATAGTAAGAGAACTAGAATTAGAAGTGGAGCCTGATTTTGTGACTGAGTTTCTGCAATCTCATGATTTAACTTTTTTATTTTTTTAATTTTTGAGACAGAGTTTCACTATTGTTGCCCAGGCTGGAGTGCAGTGACCCGATCTTGGTTCACTGCAATCTCTATCTCCTGGGTTCAAGCAATTCTCCTGCCTCTGCCTCCTGAGTAGCTGGGATTACAGGTGCCCATCACCATGCCCAGCTAATTTTTTTGTATTTTTAGTACAGATGGGGTTTCGCCATGTTGGCCAGGCTAGTCTTGAACTCCTGGCCTCAGTTGATCTGTCTCCAACTTGGCCTCCCAAAGTGCTGGAATTACAGGCATGAGCCACCATGCCTGGCCTCATAATTGAACTTTAAGAGATAAATTGCTTCTTATGGAGCAAAGAAAGTAGTTTCACAACACGGAATTTACTCCTGGTGAAAATACTGTTTGAACTGCTGTTGAAATGTTGTTGAACATTGTTGAAATGATAAAATAAAAATTTAGAATGTTGCATAAACATAGTTGACAAAGCAGCAGCATTTTTTTTTTTCTTTTTGAAACAGAGTCTTGCTCTGTCACCCAGGCTGGAGTGTAGAGATATGATCTCAGCTCACTGCAACCTCCCTTTCCTGGGTTCAAGCAATTCTCCTGCCTCAGCCTCCCAAGTAGCTGGGATTACAGGCACCTGCCATCACCCCTGGCTAATTTTTTGTATTTTTTGTAGTGACAGGGTTTCACCATGTTGGCCAGGCTGGTCTCGAACCCCTGACCTCATGATCTGCCCGCCTCAACCTCCCAAAGAGCTGGAATTACAGGTGTGAGCCATGGAGCCAGGCTGATTAACTGCAATTTTAAAAGAAGTTCTACTGGGGGTCGAGTGCAGTGGCTCACGTCTATAATCCCAGCACTTTGGGAGGCTGAGGTGGGCAGATCATTTGAGGTCGAGTTTGAGACCATCCTGGCCAACATGGTGAAACTCTGTTTGTATTAAAAATACAAAAATTAGCTGAGCATGATGGCAGGCACCTGTGATCCCAGCTACTCGGTAAGCTGAGGCAGGAGAATTGCTTGAACTATGGAGGCGGAGGTTGCAGTGAGTCAAGATCTCGCCACTGCATTCCAGCCTGGGTAATAGCGCAAGACTCCATCTCAATAAAAAAGTTCTACTGGGGACAAAATGCTAACAAACATATTTCATGCAACAGAGAAATCTTTTGTGAAAGAATCAATTGATGTGGCCAACTGCCTGCTTATTTCCTTAACAAATTGCCACAGCCACCCCAACCTTCAGCAACCAACAACTTGAACAGTAAGTAGCCATCAGCATCAAAGCTAGGCTCTCCACCAGCAAAGAGATTTTGACTCACTGACAGCTCAGATGATCATTAGGATATTTTAGCAGTAAAGTACTTTATAATTAAGGTATAAAGTACTTTATAATGTACATTGTTTTTCTAGGCCTAATGCTATTGCACACTTTATAGTGTGAAGGTAACTTTTATATGCACTGGAAAGCCAAGAAGTGTGTGTGATTTGCTTTATTGGGATAGTCACTTTATCGTGGGGATGTGGAAATGAGCCCTGAATATCTCCAAGGTACGCCTATATATACTTGGGTTGAACAACAAGTAAATGGATGGTGGATGACGTTTCACTGTGAGTGAGGGAAGTTATAGATTAGCAAAGGGTAGGAGGGAAAGCTAGAATTAACAGGGGCTGCTGGATTAGAATTGGAGACATCAGTATGAAGTCATGTTTTGTTTAATCTTTATAAATCCACGAGAATGTGTAATACTACTTATATATGCCTATATAATGAGTTATATGCATGTACACACACACACACACACACACACACACACACACACACACTTCCTAGATCTATCCACTGCAAGGATCTAGAATTAGTGACATCCCAGTAGCAATGAGCAAACCCTCTGTCCAGATAAATACCTTCTCCAATAACAGGAACCTGGTCTTCTTGAAGAAATAGCTGATAATAACCCTCAGGTAGGGAAAATACAAAATGATCCTAGAACATCTTGTATCACTAGGAAGTGGGGGTGCTCAGAAAAGGTTGAGCAGAAGTCAGATGTGACACAGGAGCTGAACTGAGACAGCCACCAACGCCCCAAAGCCAGGCTGGAACAATTTGAGAAGAAAATACACCAAGTAGCACTGGGGTGTGACTCAAAGTAAAAAATTAAATATACACCTGTTCGTAACATTAGTTTATTTAAGAAGACAATTTAGAAATATTTGTAAAGTTTTAGCAAAAAAAAAAAATTAGAACCCAGAATGGTATCGTTCATTTGTGAGTATAAAAAGACATGAAATCCATCAAACCAAGAAATAAGAAAATATGTCATTTGAGCATTTTGTCTCAGTCGCTCAGGAATCATTCCAATAAAGTGAATACAAATTAGAATCAAGCACTCAGGAAAGGAAAGCGTAAGTATGTAAGAAACATTGTGAAATAATGAAATTAGAGAATTTTATGGTCATTCTAATCACTGATAATGTGAAATAAGAAAATAATTTCTAAAATAATTTGTGCATACATTGTGTATAGGTACATATTTTTGTGACCCAGTTGTGTAAAAATGATACAGATAAACTCCATATTTCTTTTTAACAAAACTTAGGATGTAGTAGAGTGAGAGTTGTAAAAGTAAAATTTTTTTAAATTTTTTGAGACAGAGTCTTGCTCCATCTCCCAGGCTAGAGCGCAGTAGCACAATTTCAGCTCACTGAAACCTCTGCCTTCCAGGTTCAAGCTCCTCTTTTGCCTCAGTCTCTGAGTAGCTGGGATTACAGATGCATGCCACAACACCCAGCTAATTTTTTTTGTATTTTTGGTAGAGACTGGGTTTCCAAGTCCAGGCTGGTCTTGGACTCCTGACCTCAAGTGATCCACCCACCTTGGCTTCCCAAAGGGCTGAGATTATAGGCGTTTGCAAGGAGTTAATTTTAACCCTCATGGATGTTTGAGGGGTTCAAATAATGTTTGTATTGGTGTGCTATGCTGGATTATAAAACAAATGAAGCAGAAAAATAATACATATTTAATAGCAAAGTAAGATTTGTCCTATCAATTATCATGATATGTTATAAAACCATAGAAATTGTAACCAAATGGCATCGGGGCAGCAATAGCCAAGGGAACCAAAAACTTAATAGAGGACCTACTTACGGGCCCGTGTATGTACTGAATACATACTAAACACACGACAGGGTGAAACGTTGGGAACATGATGATAATGGCATGACTGGCAATCCAAACAAAAAGTTTGCATGTAGCAAAATGATTAACTGGGTCTGGTCTTTTCACCACAAACAAAAATAAATTCATTCAAGATGGATACAAACTTAAATGTAAAAATCAAAAATGTTTCATCTGTTGGAAGAAAATGTAAGAGAGTGTCTTTATGTACTGGCATGAAGGAAGAATTTTCTAGGGTCAGGCATGGTGGCTCATGCCCGTAATCCCAGCATTTAGGGAGGCCGAGGCGATTTTGACCAGCCTGACCAACATGGTGAAACTCCATCTCTACTAAAAATACACAAAATTATCTGGGTGTGGTGGCGCAAGCCTGTAATCTCAGCAACTCGGATGGTTGAGGCAGGAGAATCACTTGAACCAGGGAGGCAGAGGTTGCAGTGAGCTGAGATTGTGCCACTGCACTCCAGCCTGGACGACAGAACCAGACTCTGTTTTCAAAAAAAAAAGATTTTTCTAATAAGGCATAAAATTGGAATATTTTTGTGGTATACTTGATATCCTTAAAACAGGACCTCTGTTCATCAAAACGGGCCAAAAGACAATGAAAAGCCAAGTCACAAACTGAGAGAAGACATTGTCACACATATAAATGGAAAGAACATTTGTATCCTGAATATATAAAATCCTATAAATTGATTGGAAAAACAACCAAATAAAAAACAATGTTTGACAGACATTATAGACATTTTGTGGAATAGAAAACATAAATTCCCAATATATCATCTGAAAAATGCAAACTATCATTACTAATAGAGAAAATGAAAATGGAAAGCATAATGGGATCACATTTTATAACCTTACAACTAAAATTGCTT
The DNA here is from genome assembly GCF_049354715.1 of Callithrix jacchus. NCBI lineage: Eukaryota > Metazoa > Chordata > Mammalia > Primates > Cebidae > Callithrix > Callithrix jacchus. The sequence continues at coordinate 40,788,823 of NC_133514.1, forward strand.
AAAAGCCTGGCATGAGCAGGGATTGGCAGGAATATAAAACACCTGAATCTTTTATTCACTGTGAGTGAGTGCAACCTCTCTCAAAAACTGCTTGTCATTATCTGGCAACGTTGCAAACATACATCCTATTAATTAAGAACCCTCTTCTTGGCCAGGTGCCGTGGCTCACGCCTGTAGTCCCAGCATTCTGGGAGGCCGAGGTGGACTGATCATTTGAGGTTGGGAGTTTGAGACCAGCCTGACTGATGTTGAGAAACCCGGTCTTTATTAAAAATACAAAATTAGCTGGATGTGGTGGCATGCTCCTGTAGTCCCAGCTACTCGGGAGGCTGAGGCAGGAGAATCTCTTGAACCTGGGAGGTGGAGGTTGCAGTGAACCCAGATAACACCACTGCACTCCAGCCTGGACAAGAGAGCGAGACTCTCTCAAAAAAAAAAAAAAGAAAAAAAATACAACTCCCTTCTTGTGTATGTAAATAGCTTAGAGCTTCCTAGGCATGTGTACCCTGAAAGGTATGAAAGTATTATTTATCACAACCAACAAACGTAACTGTGAAAATAAGTGAACTGCAAATGTGTCCAGTAATGATGAATGTCAAAGCCATAATGTTGATGAGAAGAGGAAATCATAGAATATCCTGTTTTCAGTATGAGTCTATTATGTTAACTTCAAAAGTATTCAACTAAATAATAAATACATTTTGAGATGGAGTCTTGCACTGTCCCTCAAGCTGGAGTGCAGTATTACCATCCTGGCTCACTGCAATCTCCACCTCCCAGGTTCAAGCTATTCCCCTGCCTCAGCCTCCTCAGTAGCTGGGAGCCACCATGCCTGGCTAATTTTTGTATTTTTTGTGGAGATGGGGTTTCACCATGTTGGCCAGACTGGTCTCGAACTTCTGACCTCACATGATCTGCCCGCCTCAGCCTCCCAAAATGCTGGAATTACAGCTGTGAGCCACCGTGCCTGTTCAATAATATATTGTTCAGTGATCGTATGTATGTGAATTTTGAAGGATATATAAATAGCAAGAAAATAACGAATACAAAACTCAGCAAATAGATACCCTTGAGGAGTAAGCAGGATATTACAATGAATGAGAGGTATACAGAGGGCTGCAAAAATTTTAGTCAAGTTCTATTTCTTAAGCTGAGTGATGAGTAAATAAGTGTTTTTTACTGTATACTGTTTAGGCTGTAAATAGGCATTACATGTGTTTAATTTATATTCAAAAAAATTTATATTCATAGTATATAAATTCATGAATTACTTCTAATAGGAAGTTATAAGATATACTTTAAAATGTTGTAATCCCAGCACTTTGGGAGGCCGAGGCAGGTGGATCACAAGGTCAAGAGATCGAGACCATCATTGTCAACATGGTGAAACCCCGTCTCTACTAAAAATACAAAAAATTAGCTGGGCATGGTGGCGTGTGCCTGTAATCCCAGCTACTAGGGAGGCTGAGGCAGGAGAATTGCCTGAACCCAGGAGGCGGAGGTTGCGGTGAGCCGAGATTGTGCCATTGCACTCCAGCCTGGGTAACAAGAGCGAAACTCCGTCTCAAAAATAAATAAATAAATAAAAATGAAATTAAAAAAATAAAATAAAATGTTCAGCAGAAAATAATGTAAACATATTTCCCCGAATCATGATGCAGATTCTAAAGAAATGTTCATGATGGTTCTGAGACGCTCCTCAAACTGCATTTTTGTTTTAAGAGGGAAAATCACATATTCGGCCCTCCCAAACTGAGGTCAGAGACTTTCAAAATGTTAGTTGAGTAGCATTAAGAAAAGCATTCAAGGTAGAGTACCTTTCCATTGTGATGGAAACCCACAAATTAGTATTTCTGGTTTTAGCTCAATATTATTTCTGCTAATTCACAGACTTTTAATACACCAGTCATCAGAGACAAATAATTTTGTGCTCATGTCCTCAAAGTCATTTACAATTTGGAACAAACTGACTTAGGAATAAAATCTCATCAATATTTTTTATTTATTTGTGAGAAAAGTATTAATAATTTTCTAACAGTATATCTTTCCAATGGGTCTAACCATGATAAAAATAATTATATATAATTTTCAAAATAAATTATCAAACAACAAACAATAAATGGAAAAAATTTTAGAACATATGTATTAAAGATTAAGATCCATAATACATTAAGATCCATAATACATTACATAGAATACAAATGGATTCTATGAAATCAATATGATGAATGATTGATGGGGAAAGATGGGCAAATCATATAAATAGTTAAGATATTGAAAGATATTTGAATTGACGATAAACAGGCAAAAATTTGCTCAATCTCAAGAATAAACCAAAAATGCTAATGAAAACAGTAAAATATCTGGTGCTTGGATAAGACAGGCTTGTAAAAGTTGCTTGTCTTACAAGACACCTAGGAAATAAGTTCACTCAGTCCTGGGAAAACAATGAAAGATCTGGTTTTGCCTAAGAGATTGTCAGTAAATTTAAAATGTACTTAATACAAAGCTGCTGTTTTAATGCTCACCTGGTTCCTGTTAAAAAGCAACATCTCAAGGCCGGGCACAATGACTCACACCTGTAAGCCCAGCACTTTGGGAGGCCAAGGTGAGAGGATTGCTCCAGCGGAGAAGTTTGAGTTTGAGACTAGCCTGGGCAACATAGTGAGACCCTCATTCCCACAAACAGTTTTAAAATTAGCCAGATGCAGTGGCGCATGCCTGTAGTCCCAGGTACTCAGGAGGCTGAGGCAGGAGGATTGCTTGAGCCCAGGTGTTCAACGCTGCACTGAGCTATGATTTCTGTACTGCACTCCAGCCGGGGCAACAGAGCAAAACTCATTTTCTAAAACGAAACAAAACAAAAGCAACACCTCAACAGTCCTCCCTTCCTCCAGCTGTGCCTCCCCTGCAAGCATAGGGCACATTCTAGTTGTGATTCTGAAAGCCTATTTTATCTTTATTTTTAATTTTTGTGGGTACATAGTGGATGTATACATTTATGGGGTACATGAGATGTCTTGATACAGGGTGTTCATTACCTCAAGCATTTATCCTTTCTTTGTGTTACAATCCAATTACACTTTTAGTTATTTTTAAATGTACAATGTAGGCCTTGTTGTGGTATCAAACACCAACTCTTGTTCATTCTATCCAACTGTATTTTTGAACCGATGGAGATGGTGAATGAGAGCCCATTTTTGGGAGGCAGAAGCGCTCAGTCTGGCTATGGGGAGCGACTGTCCCCTGGCAGACGGCGGGTGAAGGATCCGCCGCAGAGAATCCCCCAACTTCAACCGCGGGCCTGCGCCTGAGGAGCCGCCGCTCCGCGCCCACGTGGCGGTGCCTGGAGCTGAAATGGACACCAAAAACACCCCCTGCGGCCCTCCCTTCTGGCGCTTCGGACCCGGGAGGGGGTCACCGGGGAGGAGCCCACCCGGGAAGATCAAGATCAGGCAGTGTCTAGAGCTGGGGAGTGGGCTGGGGTGGGGGAAGGAGGCGAGCAGAGGGGGCGCGCCTGGAAGTCCCCCTCAGAGGCTGCTGCTGTCAGGCAGGGTGCCCCCCGAGCGGCGCGGAGAAGCTGCCGATTTTTGTTTTGGCAGGGCTGTCACTGTTGAGTAACTTCTGTGCCGGGTGTTGCTTTCAACCACGTTACCGCCCTTACGCGTCACAGTGAGGCTGAGTCGCACCCGGGCTATGGCCCTGGAGGACGGGCGGAGGTGGGGTGGGAAGCCCCAGGCAGGGTCAGGGGTTGTGTTCTGCTCAGGTCTGATGGAGAGAGGAGCACCCACCGCGCACAGGGCTGTCGCAGGGTCAGCGATGGCAAGCAGGCCACAGTGTTTGGATAAAACAGGCTCGTAAAAGTTGCCACGCAAGACACCTGGGAAAAAAGTTCTCTCCGTCCTGCGAGTTAGGCATCTTACAACATTCCAGCCAAGCAGGGGCTTCGGGTTGGAGACGGGAGGCTGGCACAGCAATGGGGACAAGCTGTGAGCTCGGGTGGGTGGTTAGATACTTCCTGAGCCAAGTCATGGGGACCACCTCCCATACTGCAGGGTCCTGGGTCTGGGGATCAATGGGTGTGTGTGCGGGCTCCTCTTTCCTTCATTAAAATAGAACCCAATTGCCTTGTACACAAAGGCCCCTTCACATCCCAGGTCCCCGGTCCCCGCTCCCTCCCCTGTCTCCGTTCCCATCCCTCTGACAATATTTGGACCTCCACGAACAGATGCCCCTGCTGAGCTGCCAGTTCCTGAAGGGTCACCGGGAGCAGCGCCTGGCCCACCTGGTCCTGAGCTTCCTCACCATGGGATATGTGTGGCAGGAAGGAGAGGCGCAGCCTGCAGAGGTGAGTGCCAGAGAGCGGCTCCTCCTGTTACCGGGCAGGTTGGCTGCACTTCGAATAACGGGTGCTCTGCTAGGTGCTATGCTGTTTTCCTGGAAAATGGGTGCTTTCTTTTTCTCGATGGGCATCAGTTGAAGCAAGGGTGAAGGGCCCATTTATTTTATGATTATTATTTATTTTTTGTTTTATTTTGGGACAGTCTCACTCTATCACTCGGGATGGAGTGTAGTGGGATGATCCTGGCTCACTGCAATTTCCCCTCCCAGGTTCAAGTAATTCTCCTGCCTCAGCTTCTGGTAGTTGGGACTACAGACACCTACCACCACGCCTGGCTAATTTTTGTATTTTTAGTAGAGACAGGTCTCACCATGTTGCCCAGGCTGGTCTAGAACTCAGCCTCTGGTAATCCACCTGCCTCAGCCTCCCAGAGTGCTGGGATTACAGGAATAAGCCACTGTGCCCTGCCTGAGGGTTTATTTAGATGAAGGATATTTTTCTTTTTCAGACTAAGAAGGTAATTTGTTTTTTAAACTGATCACTATTTCTTCCTTTTATGAGCTTTTGAAGAGCTGCATTTGAAGGTAGATTGCTTTTTTGCTTTAAAACAGGGTCGCACCATGTTGCCCAGGCTGGAGTGCAGTGGTGCAATCACAACTCATTACAGCCTCAACTCCTTCCAGGTTCAAACAATCCTCCCGCCTCAGCCTCCTGAGAAGTTGGGGCTACCAACACATAACGCCACACCCAGCTAATGGTTAGAAATTTTTTGTAGAGATGAGGGTCTTGCTCTTTCGCCCAGACTGGTCTTAAACTCCTGGGCCCAAGTGATCCTCCTGCCTTTGCCTCCCAAAGTGCTGGGATTATAGGCATGAGTCATCATGCCGGGTCTGAAGACAGACTCTGAGAATTCATAGAAACCTTACAGCATCTTGTACTCTTATGTCTATAAATTATCCAGGTTGCACTTCCTAATCCTGTGAAATAAATAGAGCCCTACTGGCCCATTTTACAACTGAAAACCACAGGCACTGAATTCCTTAAGCAGAAAAGCCAAGGTCAGCACCCAGATTATCTCATTTTCCTAGTGCAGCCTTCTTTCCCCAGGAGCCACATTGATATTTACAACACTCAGCTTTATTTTTTTTTTCATGCTGCTTTCTATCCAGCCAATCATTAGTCAGTCTTTTTTTTTTTTTTTTTTCTTTTTTTGAGACGGAGTTTCGCTCTTGTTACCCAAGCTGGAGTGCAATGTCACGATCTTGACTCACTGCAACCTCTGCCTCCTGGGTTCAATCAATTCTCCTGCCTCAGCCTCCCGAGTAGCTGGGACTACAGGCATGCACCACCATGCCCAGCTAATTTTTGTATTTTTAGTAGAGACGGGGTTTCACCATGTTGACCAGGATGATCTCGATCTCTTGACCTCGTGATCCACCCGCCTCGGCCTCCCAAAGTGCTGGGATTATAGGCATGAGCCACCGCGCCCGGCCTAGTCAGTCTTTTAATAATTTATCTAAATCTCCTTTGAATTATTGTATAACTTTGTACAGTTTCCACCCACAGTGTCAGTTACTATTCCTTTTCATTTCTAAAAACATGCCTTTCCCAGAAATTAGGGAGTTACCCTTGTCCTAGAACTCCATGGTGAAGAGAGCAGCCCATGCCCATTGTATTTGCCTGACTGATCTTACCTTTTGTCTCTCAAGGAAACACATGAGACTCAGGGAAGAGGAAAGTGTAGAGTCACTTCAGCCTTGTTATTTGTCAGTGCATGTCATTTTTTTTTCTTTCGAAACAGAGTTTCTTTCTTGTTGCCCAGGCTGGCGTACAGTGGCAGTGGTGTGATCTCAGCTCACTGCAACCTCTACCTCCCAGGTCCAAGAGAGATTCTCCTGCCTCAGCCTCCTGAGTAGCTGGGATTATTACAGGCAACTGCTACCATGCCTGGCTATTTTTTTTTTTTTTTTTTTTTTTTAGTAGAGATGGGGTTTCACCATGTTGGCCAGGATAGTCTCGAACTACTGACCTCAGGTGATCTACTGACCTCAGGTAATCCACCCACCTCAGCCTCCCAAAGTGCTGGGATTACAAGCATGAGCCACAGCACCTGGCCAGTATATCTTATTTTTAAAACAGTGTGTCTGATGCTGAAAAGTTTGAAGTCTAGGCACATCCCAGTGGGTTCTCTTTATATCATCCCCTCCCCAGACCATTATCCTAAATTGGGGTCTGGGGGAGAGAAGAGCGGTGTGAGGGGGGAAGCGTCCAGCTCCCAGTTGTGTCCTGGTAGTTCCAGGGGACCAGCAGGGCTCCTCATCCACCACCCTGCCTCGGATCACCTTTCACTCCCTTTGTTTCTCCTCCCTTGACTTTTTAGCTCAGAAAGTACCTGGCTTTCCAACGCCTTCTGAGGAAAGTTTACCCAAGGTTCACATTGCAAAATGCTTTAAAGCTCTTTATTGTTTTCCACCCATGAAACAATTCTGTCCCAAATATAACATTTCAAGGGAAACAAGAAGGCAAAAGCAGGGCATCCTTAATGGAAATTTTATCTTAAGGAGAAATGAAAATGAAGATGGAAGAGGGGGCACAGGGATGGGGTTTGAATCTAGACTCGTTCAGCCTTTACTCCGATAGAGACCCCCATGCAGCATTTCTGGACTTGCAGCTGATAAAGCGCTTTGGAGGGTCCCTCAGATAAAAAAAGGGTAAAGGGGGTCTGTCCTGAGGGGGGTTACTTGAAGGTGTTACTGGGTTTGACTTATAAATTGAGAGACAGAGTCAGTTTCTCCACAGGCTGAGGCAGTCTATCCTTATGCTTCCCTAGGGTGCTGGGGTCTCCCCTGGCTCATACCCGGTACACACAGAGGTTTCTACATCTAGCTGTACATCTCCATCAGTCATTCAATCAATAAATCTGTCTATCATCTATTGATTTACATATCATCTCTACCATCTATCGTCTCTCAATCATCTGTCTATCGATCTATCGTCTATCGATCTATCACCTCTATCATCTATGTCTCTCTCTCTCTCTATATATATATATATATGTATGTATGTATGTATGTATGTATGTATGTATGTATGTATTTCTATCCACCTACCTACTTATGTATCAAAATTTTTTCTATTGTTAATCTTTTTGGGCCCATTTCCATTTAATTTTTTTGGTAATGCCTTTCTTTGCACAATCAGTTTGCAGAGGCTATTTTATATTCCATGTGTATGTGTGTGGTCCAGCATTGTAATTTTCACATATATTTCACCATATACTCGAATATAAACAGTATTTCCACTGGGTCATTAACAGAAAGCTATGTGTGAGGCATATGAATGTACATCACTCACATTCATAATTCAAGCTTGGTTCCCAGGTCATTTCTGTACCATAGGATTGCTGGAATAGAATAAAAGACAACTACGTTTATTTCCTCTGCTGCAATCTTTCTAGACTATGCTAATTGTCTGGATTTATATCTGAAAGGTTCTACCAAGGAATCTCGCCCTTCCGCTTGTCGAAGTCTCCAGGAACTTGGGGCTCCCTCCTATCCTGGTCCACTCAGACTTGGTGCTGACAAACTGGACCAAAAAAGATCCAGATGGGTAAGGAAGGCAGAGAATCCTTTGAATTTCCCCAGACGGAAACTCCACCAGAGGCAGTCCTGTGACTTTAACTTTTCCCACAGGAAATGCCCAGGCATTTTTATAATTAGGGATATTCATGTTTATAATCTGCTTTATGGTTCCAAAGAAGAGTTGAGCTGGGCCAAAAATTTAAAAGTCACAGATTCTGGAAGTTTCCTCTCAATGCATTCTGTCCACATTGGCTCAGACCATTTTGTCTTGTTTATTTCCATACCACATGTCAGTTTCTCAATCTGACCTTCAAGCTCCTGCAAAATCAGATTTTATTTGTTCTTTCTCTTCAAACTGTTTATTTCCTAAGATGCCCTCCATTCATATTAGGTTAGAACCAGTGGTTTTGATAAATAATTATTATATAGTGATCAGAAGTGAATGATTATTGAGGAATTCAGAGCAGATGCTCCAGGTGTGCTGGATTGAGAATTTGATTAACAATTCCATCTATTCCACCAAACTTACATCATTCCTTTGACAGTTGGTCTGGGAATAAGGGCATTTGTCTGTAGAAGGAATAGCATGAGTTTTTAACAAACAAGAAATTCAATAAACAGTCAGAATTGGACGGATGATGGAAAATGTTAAATTTTCCTTTCAGCTTCATTTTCTCAGCCAAATGAAAGAGACAGCACTTTCTTTTGTGGCTAATTACAGCAGCTGAAGATTCATGGAGGTTGAAGAACTTCCTCAGCCATGGTATTGCCAGAGGAGATGATGAGAATCCACTTAAAAGGGTTACATATTTAGTAGATAGCCTAGATTTTAGGAGTGATTTATGTGCCTTGCCAGGCACAGTGGCTCATGACTGTAATCTCAGCACTTTGGGAGGCCAAAGCTGGTAGATCACCTGAGATTGGGAGTTCAAGGCCAGCCTGGCTGCCATGGTGAAACCCCATTTCTACTAAAACTAAAAGAAAAACATTGGGTGTGGTGGCAGGCACCTGCAATCCCAGCTACTTGTTTAGCTGAGGCAGGAAAATTGCTTGAATCCAGGAGGCAGAGGTTGCAGTGAGCGATATTGGGTTATTGCACTCCAGCCTGGGTGATGAGAGCAAAATTCTGTCTCAAAAAAAAAAAAAAAAAAAAAAAAAAAATATATATATATATATATATATATATATATGTGCCCCATTGGAAGAAGTGAGATTGGGCCATCTCATCTCTCGCAGGAGCGCTGAGCCCTGGAGGTTTATGATGTCTGCAATTATGAATTGTAGTCTTTGATTCATTCTGCCTTAGTAACAAGATGGGTGACCACTGAAAGCTGCTAAATCTGGGTAACAATTTGGATGGAAAAAATGATAAATATATGTGCATAACTTATTTTGTTCAAGGTATTACATATTGAATGAGCTGGATTTGTTATTCAAAGAGAAAGACAGAGTAAGAGAAGGTTGAAGGGAAAATGAGAAAATGACTATACTAGAATGGTAGTAAAAAAAAAATGCAACAACAGGTGGGCACAGTCACTCACATCTGCAATCCCAGCACTTTGGGAGGCCCAGATGGGGGGAATTACATGAGATTAAGAGTTTAAGACCACCCTGGCCAACATGGCCAAACCTTCTCTCTACATTAGCCAGGTGTGGTGGTGGGTGCCTGCAATCCCAGCTATTGGGAGGCTGAGGCAGGAGAATCACTTGAACCTGGGAGGCGGAGGTGGCAGTGAGCCGAGATTTCGCCACTGCACTCCAGCCTGGGTGACAGAGGGAGACCCTGTCTCAAAAACAAACAAACAAAACAAAAACAGAAAAGCAACAACAACAAAATTATTAATAGTTTTCTGGGAAGTGAAAGCAAAGGGGTAGTTTAATTCCAGAGATGCAGACACAGTCCTGGGTCTCACCAGTTATTCTGATTGTTAATTATCTTTTGAAGCCTTTTAATATGCCTAGCACAGAGCTAAGTGCTATGAAGAAATGAAAGAAATAGCAGCAAAGTACTCCCCATGTGGGTTAACTAACAAGACACTCTATGACAAATGTCAAAGAGTGGCTCAAACAGTATGTCCTTTAGAATTTCAGAGAAATGACGTCAATACAGGCTTCACAAATCAGCAAAAATCTTGGTGAGGGGGCAGAGCTTGATGTAAAGCAAATCCTAAAAGTTGAGTAGGAATCAACTAGCTAGAACAAAATGTGGGTTTGTGGTAAATACAAAAATGTAAGAGGAGTGAATTAATTAATTAATTAATTTCTGAGACGGAGTCTTGCTCTGCCACCCAGGCTAGAGTGCAGTGGCATTATCTCGGCCCACTGCAACCTCTGCCTCCCGGATTCAAGCAATTCTCCTGCCTCAGCCTCCCAAGTAGCTGGGATTACAGGTACCCACCATCACCCCCAACTAATTTTTGTATTTTAGTAGAGACAGGGTTTTATCATGTTGACCAGGCTGCTTTCAAACTCTCGACCTCATCATCTGCCTGCCTCGGCCTCCCAAAGTGCTGGGATTACAGGCACGAGCCACTGCACCCAGCCTAATAATTTATCGAGATCACAGGCCAAATATTCTGGGGCTGGAATGTGAGTGGAGATGTTGCTCACCCTTTATCATACAGCATCCCACAGTCCAGCCACAACCTGCGGAATTCATTAAGTGTGGATGTGTGTGTGTCTGCAGTGCCTTGAACACAAGTGTGCGTGCCTGTGGACATGTGACCCTAGAAGTTATTAATACATCTCATTTACAAACTGAATTGTTCTTTTATTTATTTTTTCTCTTTGTGGTTACCAATAACTGAAATTGAGCTAGCTTCCTGGAAATTGGGTAAGTTCTCAGAAATTCTTTACTCACGTTAGAATCCGGGTCAACTTTAAAATCTTACAATAAAACAAAGAAGAAAGCATGGTAAATTACATGTAAAGTACAATATCAACTACATAAATGCATAAAAAATATACTAGAAGGAAATGTGCCTAAAATTCACAGTCTAAAAATTAACAGTGGCTGCCTCTTCCTTGTATAGATTGGGGATTTTTTTTTTTTACTGTATTTTCCAGTCTGTACATAATAAAACAAGTAACATGCAATGTAAGCAACACAAAATGAAAACATTACCAAATTTCAGCAGCTCTTTGAAGTTTAACGGACTTTTTTTTTTTTTGAGACTTAATCTTATTCTGTTGCCCAAGTTCGAGTGCAGTGGTGTGTTCTCGGCTCACTACAACCTCTGCCTCTGGGTTCAAGCAATTCTCCTGCCTCAGCCTCGTGAGTAGCCAGGGTTACAGGTGCCCACCACCATGCCTGGCTATTTTTTGTATTTTCAGTAGAGACAGGGTTTCACTATGTTGGCCAGGCTGATCTTGATCTCCTGGCCTCAGGTGATCCACCCACCTCAGCCTCCCAAAGTGCTGGGATTACAGGCATGAGCCACTGTGCCCAGCTGAAGTTTAATGGTTTGAAAAAAAGATTTCTCATCTCACTATAACTTCTGTGGGAGGCCAGATTGCAGGTAGTGGTTTCTCTGGCAATAGGAGAATCCCTTTGCAATACCTTGGTATTACATAGACTGGAGCTCATGGGGCAGGTCAGATCCACACATAATTAGGCTCCGCTTCTCCTGGCAAACAAAAATAGCCTCTGATCCAATGTTGCCTCTTCCATCACCAAACCCATCAGACAAGAGTGTCCAGTAGAAAAACTGGTCAGTTGGGTGTTAGAAGGTGAAGACATCATTTCCCAAGCTAATGTCCCGGCTGGAACAATGTAAGTCTTGACTTGGTCTTTGAAATTGTTTGTTTTTCATCTTTGTCTCATTCTTAAAATGGGAAGGGCAAATATGATCCAAAGAGTTAAGGTTTTAGGTTTTATAGCTATTTTAATCCATTTAAATGACAGCAGGTCATTTAGAAATGATTCCTCTGTGACAGCCTTTCAGATCCCACTCCATTGTACAGCCTTGGGTTTAGATAGATGACAGATAGATAGATAGATAGATAGATAGATAGACAGAGTTTGGCTCTGTGTCCCCACCCATATCTCATGTCGAATTTAATCCCCACATGTCAGGAGAGGGACCTGGTGGGAGATGACAGGATCGTGAGCATGGATTTCCCCAATGCTGTTTTCATGATAGTGAGTGAGTTTTCACAAGACACAAGATCTTCTTCTTCTCTCTTTCTCTCTCTCTCTCTCTCTCTCTCTCTCTCTCTCTCTCTCTCTCTCTCTCTCTTTTTTTTTTGGCAATGGAGTCTCTGTCAGCCAGGCTGGAGTGTAGTGGCACAATCTCGGGGCGCAACTTCTGCCTCTGAGGTTCAAGCGACTCTCTTGCCTTAGCCTCCCACGTAGGTGGGACTACAGGCATGACCCACCACACCCAGCTAAATTTTTTTTTTTTTTTTGAGACGGAGTCTTGCTCTGTTGCCAGGCCGGAGCACAATGGTGCAGTCTCGGCTCACTGCAAACTCCGCCTCCCGGGTTCAAGCGATTCTTCCGCCTCAGCTTCCAGAGTAGCTGGGACTACAGGCGCGTGCCAAATGCCCGGCTAATTTTTGTGTTTTTAGTAGAGAGGGGCTTCACCATGTTGACCAGGATGGTCTCGATCACTTGACCTCGTGATCCACCTGCCTCAGCCTCCCAAAGTGCTGGGATTACAGGCCTGAGCCACCGCGCCCGGCCACCCAGCTAATTTTTGTATTTTTAGTAGAGACGGGATTTCACCATGTTGGCCAGGCTGAACTCGAACTCCTGACCTCAGCTGATCCATCCACCTTGGCCTCGCAAAGTGCTTACAGGCATAAGCCACTGTGCCCGGCCAGTTCTCACAACATCTGATGACTTAAAAGTGTGACACTTGTCCAGGCGCGATGGCTCACGCCTGTAATCCCAGCACTTTGGGAGGCCGAGGAGGGTGGATTACAAAGTCAGGAGATCGAGACCATCCTGGCCAACATGGTGAAACCCTGTCTCTACTAAAAATACAAAAAAATTAGCTGGGCATGGTGGCACACGCCTGTAGTCCCAGCTACTGGGGAGGCTGAAGCAGGAGAATTGCTTGAACCCGGAAGGCGGAGGTTGCAGTGAGCTGCGATAGCGCCACTGCACTCCAGCCTGGTGCCTGGCAACACAAAGAGACTGTCTCAAAAAAAAAAAAAAAAAAAAAAGTGTGACACTTCCCCCCACCTCCTGCCACCATGTAAGATGCTTACTTCTCCTTCATCCATGACTGAAAGTTTCTGGAGGTCTCCTAACCATGCTTCCCATTAAGCCTAAGTATCTCTGAGTCAATTACACCTCGTTTCCTGATAAATTACCCAGTCTCAGGTAGTTCTTTACAGCAGTGTGAGAACAAACTAATATACATGTGGATGGATTACAGGCAGCACTGGCCTAGTCATGAAACTCTTTCCAGCCTGGTCCTGTGATTGGCTGTATGACCCTGGGGAAGCTACTTTGTTTCTCTGGTTTCATACCTGTAAAAAAATAAAGCATGGACTTAGCTGTTGCCTGGGTCTCTAGCTCCAAGACTCTGGCTTTTGTTAGGAATGACATGATGGACCATAGAACTGGCTCTGTGGAGAATCAGCTACATCTCTTACTAGGAACTTCTCATTTAGCCAGTTACTCCACTGCGGGGATGGTCCAGGACCATCAGGACCATGGGAGACACTGGGAGGCTGCCTGTCGGGTGAACATGAGATTGAACTCATCTGTTCTCTTTCCTCCCTGAACGTTGCTGAAGGTAGATGCTCATCCTCAGGGATGTCTAATGGAGAGGAAGAAGTTGTGCAGTAACTAAATAATCGCAGTTATCTAGTTCGGCAGGGACCTCTGGGCAGTGAGTACTCACGGTACAGTCTCCACACCACTAACTATGTGATCCTCTCCTTCCCAAGGAACCTGGAAACCATCATCTCATTTCCTGGGGGAGAGAGCCTGCATGGTTTTATACTGGTGACTCTTTTGGTGGAGAAAGCAGCAGTGCCTGGGATAAAGGTATCTTCTCACTTCATAGCACCTTTTCCTTTTAAATGACTTTGAGCTTTGCACTTCTCAATACAAATGAACGTAGACCCTGTCCTGCTTAGTTCAAGTCTGAGAGAAGAGATCTAAGTTCTAGGTCACCATATTCGCTCCCGTTTCTCAATTCCTATAAAACTTGGAAAGGACCTTATGTCCATTCAATAAACAGACATTGTTCGGGGCAATGGAAAATTGGATCGAATAAGACAGACATTGTCCCAGCCCTGACAGAAGCTCATGATGGATGCTGTGGATCAAGATGAATTAACATGGATTACAGGCGTGAGCCACTGCACCCGGCCTCAAACTGGAATTTCTTCAGGAGTCAGACAGGTACCAGGAAGGCTGGACAGAAGACAGTAGACAGTGGTGCAGCCTGTGATCAGCTACAGTGCTATAGGAGATGTTAATGCCTTGCCTAAAAATATTTCAGTTAGATTTCTTCTGCCTTCCCTTACTACCTTCCTTTTTTTTTTTTTTCCACTGAGGTGGAGTCTCGTTCTGTCACCCAGGCTAGAGTGCAGTGGCGTGATCTCAGCTCACCTCAACCTCTACCTCCTGGGTTCAAGTGATTCTCCTGCCTCAGCCTCCTGAGTAGCTGGGATTACAGGCATGTGCCACCATGCCCAGCTAAGTTTTTTATTTTTAGTGGAGATGAGGTTTCACCATGTTGGTTAGGCCTCGAACTACAGACCTTGTGTTCTGCCTGTCTCAGCCTCCCAAAGTGCTTGGATTACAGGTATGAGCCAGCACTACATCCCTTGATAAGCATATATCGAGCACCTACTGTGTCCTCAATGGGATGACCCATTGCTGGCATGATTATTACAGCACTTTCTTTCCCTCTCAATAGTTAAACTCCATGCTTACTTTAGTTCTCAACCGTGTGTCTAGCCCACTGAAAGATACAGAATCAAATATCGGCCTTCCAAGTGTAGTTCAGATAAAGTGGAGACTCCAGGAAGGCTTCCCAGGAGAGGGGGTTTTAAAGCTGGGGGCCCTGTAGAATCTGTGTATTAGATCATTTTCACACTGCTATGAACATTCTACCTGAGACTCGGTAATTTATAAAGGAAAGCGGTTTAATTGACTCACAGTTCTGCATGGACAGGGAGGCCCCAGGAAACTTACAACTATGGAGGAAAGGGAAGGGGAAGCAAGGATCTCTTAGCAAGATGGCAGGAGACAGAGAGAGATAGAGAGAGAGAGAGAGAGAGAGAGAGAGAGAGAGAGAGAGAGAGAGAGAGAGCGCAAAGGAGGGAATGGCCAAACACTTTCAAACCGACAGATCTTGTGAGAACTGTCCCTCGTATCATGAGAACAGCATGGAAGAAACTGCCCCCATAATCCAATCACTTCTCACCAGGACCCTCCCCCAACATGTGGGGATTACAATCCAAGATGAGATTTGGGTGGGGACACAGAGCCAAACCATATTAACCTGACTTTATATGAGACAGCTTCGGAGCAAGGTAGTTGAAGATGCAGAAGAACTGATCATAATATGTGACAAGTCCGAAAGAAGAAAACAGTAAAATAATAGAACTCAGGCCCTTGGGAGGTACAAGAAGTAACAGCCAGCTGAAATTCCAGAAACACCTAAGGGTCCGTCTGGGAGGTACCCAGGGAGCTATTGGCTGTCAGGCCGACCCCACAGTGGGTCTAGCTTACGATGCTCCCAGAAAGCTCTGCCAAACTGTCCGGTCTTCCCCTGGGTTCCCACAGCACGAGGCTTCCTCTGCCTGCATGGACTTTAAGGGAGTGCTAATAAGTTGTGCACACGAATCTTATCCCCAGGCTCTTGTTCAGGCCATGAATGCCATCTTGCAGCCCAGCCAGGAGGCCCTGCTCCAAGCCCTGAAGCAACTGAGACTTTCTATTCAGGACATCACCAAAACCTTAGGGAAGATGCATGGTAAGGTGCTTCCAATGCTCCTGAAAGATCCCCCTGGGGTTCTGGGCTCTGCTTGGGGGAAGAGAGCCTGGAGACCAAGCATGTCCTAAAGGAGTGATGATACATTTGTCCACTAGATGACGCTGGTGGACTATCTTTGTTTTGGGATCAATGCATATTATCTTGGAGAGCTATTGTCACAGCTTTGTCCTTTCTATTCTCCCGTGACTAAGATGGTTTCCCTTCTACAGTAGCCAGATATTTCTTAAGCATGTTGAAGTCTTGCCTGAAGCTTGGGAGGAGGGGATGGGATGCCCAGTAATGCTGGTCGCGTGTGCCCCATCCCGCAGCGTTAGGTACTGCAGGGTAGTTTGTCTGCACTCTCTAATGCCCCTTTTATTCTACCCGTCTCTGCTGGTTACCAAGATGTCTGACCTTGGTTTTAAGCCTTGTCTAACGGATGGCTTGTGCTGCTTTTCTGCAGCTAGGGCAGGCCGAGTTGTCATAGGTGGGAAAGTTGTCAGAATCAAAATGGAGTCACTTGCATTGACGAAATTTTTAAACCTTGACAACGAGAGCTGGGGAAGGCTACCAAGACAGAGCTCTCATGCATAAATGCCTGATAACAAAATCTTTTCCAAAGACTCTGCAAAAATCACAACACTGACAACCCTATGCAAAAAAATAACTTCCATGAGGACATCTGCCCAGTAACTCCCTATCTAATGTTGGCCTGGTGCCATCCTTTTTATTGGTGCTCATAGCCAAGGATAACGATCTCAAAACAGTTATGTAAGTGTCCTCATTTTTCCTTTAAAGACCTTTGACTTCCTTTATCTATCTGAGTACCCACATTGTTTACTATGGCACACTTATTCCCATTGCAATGCCCTATTCCAGGATAAATATCGATTTCTATTAGGTAGCCTCCCCCTGTTACTTAGGTTAACATAGGCATGGTCAGTTACTCAGCTCACTCTTTCTAAATCGGTTATATCTTATTCTGGTTACTGCATACAGTTTCCAACATCTAAGAGGCTCTTTAGATTCTTCTCTCAGAGGAATCTGAATAATGTGTTTACGAGGGGTGTGATTTCTTAACAAATCAGATTCTAAGTATCCTTTTCCTTGAATCCTGCTTCTCTACAAGAAAGAGAGATTCTGGGAAAAGAGAGTGTTTACAGGAAGCAGGACAGGATGGAGGGAGAAAGACACTAGGTGGTGCCGAGCTCTGTTAACTCCTACTAAAAAAGTAAATACATTTGTCCTTCCAGCCTCTCAGCACTAGTAGAAATCTATCTGAAGTAATAAGATTAGGTATTATTTCCATTCAATTTCCCGGTTTTATATTTGTATTATCTCCATTTCCTTGAATTTTAATTTAAAGTCCTCAGGATCACATCAGCAGGCCTTCTGCCAAACAACTCCCCCAAATTGTATGGCGGCTTTGCCAAGCTGAAATGAGATGAGATGTGTTTTAACTTTGCCAAGAAAGCCTGAATCCAACACTCGGGACATCGAGGTTATTAGGGAGACCGCGCAGGTGTCTTCGGATCACATGGATGAGCTCAAGAAAGTAGTTTTGGAAGATTATGAGAAGCTTTCCACCCGGCCCCAGTGCATGTATCAGTAAGATGGTGCCCGCAGTGTCTGGCTGTCACAGGCTTTCCTAGGGCTCACTTCTTTTTATTTTTATTTTATTTTTTTTGAGACAGAGTCTCTCTCTGTCACCCAGGCTGGAGTGCAATGGTGCGATCTCGGCTCACTGTCGCCTCTGTCTCCTGGGTTCAAGCAATTCTCTTGCCTCAGTCTCCTGAGTAGCTAGGCCTACAGGCGTGCACTCCCACATCCAGCTAATTTTTCTTATTTTTAGTAGAGACGGGGTTTCACCATATTGGTCAGGCTGGTCTCAAACTCCTGACCTCAGGTGATCTGCCTACCTTGGGCTCCCAAAGTGCTGGGATTGTATAGGCGTGAGCCACTGTGCCTAGCCCAGACTCTCTTTTTAACCCCAGGTCAAACCCCTGTGCTCTCCTGCTCAGCTTCTGAGCAGGTTATTAGGGAGACTGTGCAGGTGTCTTCAGATCACATGGATGAGCTCAAGAAAGTAGTTTTGGAAGATGATGAGAAGCTTTCCACCCAGCCGCAGTGTATGTATCAGTAAGATGGTGCACTTACTGCAGGGCCACTGCCCCTGTGTTCCGAAAAGGCACGTTTTCCTACACAGACATAATTTATTTTAAATGTTTTACTCATAGTTACTTTCATCTAGATGGAGAAATAGCTGAATGGATTGGACTGTGTTTTCTAACGATGGCCCCATGCCATCCTGCATGCTCCTCCACCATGTGGCCTGAGCTCTCCTTTCATCCAGGGGTGGACTCTGGCCCTGCTTGTGATGTGCGTGTCGCCGATATAATGTAGTAGAGGGGACAGCACAAGACTTCTGAGGCAAGACTAGAAAACGTGATGCAGGTTCCACCATATGTCCTGAGCCATTAGATAAAGAGTCCATCTCCCCTGAGGCCACAATGCTGTGCAAACTGCTCAGACAAATCACATCAAACAGCCAAGTGTCGCTTCCCCAGTTGGCTTCTGTCCAAGGCGAAGGTGCCTGCAGATGATTCTAGGCTCCCACCTCAACTTATGTCCCATCTTGAAGTCTTCTCAACTGAGGCACCAGCCACTCTAGAGCAGAGACAAGCCATTGCCACTTCATCCTGCCCAGATTCCCCAGCAGTCACCCATGCTGGCATGCAGTGGTGCGACCCTGGCATAGAGTGGTTGTTTCACGCCCCTAAGTTTGGCGTGGTTTCTATGCAGCACAAGAGTAACAGCCACTAGAAACTGCAGGACTTAAGGAATCACACGAACCCTCCAGTCATGGTCTCTGGTTTGTGATTATTAACTTTCTTCTGCATGATAAATAGAGCTTGGCTGGACTTTTTCCCTCTGCTTCCATTCCCAAAAATGGAGCGGACCACACAATTGCTTCTTTCAAAGCCCAACTTTAGGAAGAGTCATGAGCTCTAATCCCTTCATCCATAAATACTTCCTTTCCAGGCACGTAGACTCCCTTCACACACAGGCTGAGTAGACAATGCCTGTTGCAGACTGCAGTGGCATTTTGGAGAGCCACCCTCCTGGTACCTAAGTCACTAGTCCTTTGCCCAGCTTTTCTCAGTTTTGTACAGCACTTACTTCTGAGTGGAATTGCAGTGAGCCGAGATCACGCCATTGCACTCCAGCCTGGGCGATAGAGCAAGACTCTGTCTCAAAAAAAAACAAACACAAGAAAATAAGTTTTTTGTTTTAGCAGTAATGAGTCGTCAAAGGGTTTCTTTCTAACAATTTAATGTATGCGTTTAAATCAGGTTTCTTACTGAGTGAATTGGGGCTGTAGTGTGAACTTCTGCTACCGTTTCTTTCTCTTTAGTTCCCTTGATTTCATGGAACGAATTTTCCATCTTAGCTTGTGAACTTATTCTGTCTAAACTCAATTGAACGTAATTAACACTGGGATTCTTCTTGAATTAATTCTATGTCATTATAAAATCATACAGACATTTATTTCTTTTTCTTTTTGACCTAGGAAGGATGTTCACAGGCCAGACATGGTGGCTTACACCTGTAATCCCAGCACACTGGGAGGCCGAGGTGGGCAGATCACCTGAGGTCAGGAGTTAGAGGCCAGAGTAGCCAACATGGTAAACCCTGTCTCTACTAAAAACACAAAAATTATTTGTGCATGGTGGCACATGCCTGTAATCCCAACTACTCAGGAGGCTGAGGCAGGAGAATTGCTTGAACCTGGGAGGCAGAGGTTGCAGTGAGCCGAGATCCTGTGACTGCACTCCAGCCTGAGTGACAGAGCAAGACTCTGTCTCAAAGAAAAGAAGACATACACAATATATTGTTAGGTGAGAAAAGCAGATTACAGAACTTGTGTAAGAGCCTATTTTAATAAAAACACACGTATTTAGCAAAATAAACGGACAAATGATATTAAAATATATACATTGATTATTTCAACATAGAGGATGATAGTTGATTTTGCTTAACTTCTTCCCCCCTTTTTCTATTTGAATATTCTATAATGGAGTTATTTCTTAAATAGGGTTAGAAAGTGAGGAGTTCTTAAACTTAGATTAGCCTGAATGTGCCCCTAGAGGCTCCTTTTAGCAGAGTGAATGTCTCTGTTCAGCCTGAATCTGGGAAACTGTTTCTACCCTATAAACTGGAGTGTCCTTCAGAAATGACATTCACTCAAACTTCCTTTCAGGCAGACTGTATATTAGCAATTTCTGATATGAACAGTTTAAAACAAAAAACCTTTAGATTAATTAACACCAAAAGAATAATTGAGAAAATACAAATCCTCACTTTAAAAAACAACCAAAGTAAATACCAAAAACAATTATACAAAGTTACATTATCTAAACTTAGTTTACTGCAAAAATCAAGTGAGCACATTGGAAGTTGCTGGCCTCCACTCGCACTGCTCATAGTCCCACGCTCTCTTCTCCAGCCACTCACTAGCCCATGCACGAGGTCTGTACACACGACGATGCATGATGTTTTTTGGTTCCTGCAGTATAATAGGAACCTTAACATTTCAATTAAAAGGCAAAATGAGGACATTTACATTTGCCATAAGACTATAAAATTCCTCTTCTTCTTCTTCTTTTTTAAGCGATTGAGTCTTTCTCTGTCTGCCAGGCTGGAGTGCAGTGGCATGATCTCGGCTCACTGCAACCTCTGCCTCCCGGGTTCAAGTGATTCTCCTGCCTCAGCCTCCAGAGTAACTGGGATTACAGGCACGCGCCACCATGCCTGGCTAACTTTTTGTATTTCTAGTAGAGATGAGGTTTCACCATGTTGTCTAGGCTGGTCTCAATCTCCTGACCTCAAGTGATCCATCTGCCGCAGCCTCCCGACGTGCTGGGAATTACAGGCATAAGCCACCACATCCAGGCTAAAATTCCTCTTCTGAAGAATAATATTATAGTACTTGAATATATGGTTTAAAAAAATTATCTACTAAGTGAAAGGGCACCATTTTACAAGCACTAAACTTAAATGAGTTCCAACACTCTTAATAATGTAATTCAAAAACAAGTCTAGTGTTGACAGAGGCTCCCATAACTAAAACTGCATTAACAGGCACAATGAATGTTGCAAACAGTTAACAGGCACCACGTTTAACAGGGCAGACAACATTTGCTTCTGCACCCACACTTACTCAATTATACCGTTAAAAAAGACGGTGCTGTTCAAGCTATGAATGCCTTACAAAAGAAATCACTTTAATAAATACAGTAAATGCTAAAACTCTAGCTAAACTATCACGCAAGAGGTATAACCAAGACAAACGTGATTCATAACATGAGCAACTTGCATTCAAAATGAACTTCACCTCTGTATTTTACTAAAAAGTCAGACTTTATGGATTAACCCAGCTGCTTCCTGAATGACAAAAGTGGCATGACTCAAAATGAAAATAAGACTCTGTCTACAAATGTCTGACGGTAATAAATTGTAATATACAATGCGTACAGGAGTCTTACAGAGCAATAAACTCTCCTAGGAAATAAAAATATTTTATACCTTTAAAATCCAAAGTAAAATTTAAAAAAATCATTGCTGGGTGCAGTGGCTCACACCTGTAATCCCAGCCCTTAGGGAGACCGAGGCAGGATTGCTTGAGCCCCGGAATTTGAGACCAGCCTGGGCAACATAGCAAAACCCGATCTCTACAAAAAAAAAAATGCAAACATTAGATGGGCATGGTGGCGAGTGCCTGTGGTCCCAGCTACCCTGGAGGCTGAGATGGGAGGATGCACCTCAAAGCTGCAGTGAGCCAAGGTCGCACCACTGAAGCCTGGGAATGGAGTAAGACCCTGTCTCAATCCATAAATAAATAAATATCATTTATGAAAAATATTCTCTAGTCAGAATTAATACCTCAACCAGTCAAACATCAGGAAGTGACATTACAGCTACTTAATATACAAAGGGACACCTTTTCACCAGCCATTGTCTTCCGATATTTCTGTTCCAGAATCATACAGACTCTCCCTTCCCTACACTCCCCATCCCATCATTTCTTCAGACCATGGAAACAGAATTTGTTGAACACCAAAAATGTGTTGCTACGGTGGTGCACAAACCATAACATTTGCTGTTGTCCAGCTGAAGGTATGAAGCCGGCTGGCGACTGGCTAGCAAATGCCTGCTCTGTAGCCCTGACTTCTCCACCAATTCCCTTCTCTCCTTTCCTAGCCTCTCTGAGTTTCTGAAGGGATAGTTTCGGAGGTCCCACATAACTGTCGAAGCCTACTGTAGACACAGCAAGAAGATCCTCTCCACTGGTCACTTCCGATTCTCTTAGTCTCGGTCACTTGCCTCGGATGTTAGAAAGCTGATGAACGCACATACACATTCTCGAACACTTTCTTGGGTATTTCCCATTTGAGACATGGCATGTTTCATTATCCTTGCGATACGTGCAGTAAAACAATGTATATCTTATTCTCTGCAACTTTCTTTTGAACCATTTGTACCTTCATGACCGTTCATGCTGTCCTCACTGTCACCATGAGGCTGTGTAATGTAATGACTCCTCCAGTGCAGTCTTCAGAAGTTCCCAGCGCAGAAGCCCGTGTCATGCAGTGGTCTCCATGCACCTCCAGTGCAGCTCTGGCTGCCTCCCATGTCTCATCAGCTGTTTAGTTGACAGAAAACGGCTTCAAGGGAACCAGTTCCCGTGTGGAGCTCTGCTTCCAGGACTCAGCCTCCCTTCCCTCCTGCCCATGTTAATGCTTTTTTCTTTTTCTTTCTTTTTTCCTTTTCTTTTTTTCTTTCTTTTTTTTTTTTTTTTTTTTTTTACAGTCATTCTGTCACCGAGGCTGGAGTGCAATGGTGTGATCTTGGCTCACCACAACCTCCACCTCCCTAGTTCAAGCAATTCTCCATGCCTCAGCCTCCCAAGTAGCTAAGTTTATAGGTGCGCACCACCATGCCCAGCTAATTTTTTGTATTTTTAGTAGAGATGAAGTTTCGCCACATTGCCCAGGCTGGTCTCGAACTCTTGAGCTCAAGCAATCTGCCCACCTTGGCCTCCCAAAGTGGTAGGATTACAGGTGTGAGCCACCACGCCAGGCCTCATGTTAATGCTTCTAAAGTTGGTCTTCACACCTTTAGAAATTCCTTCAGTACATCCTTTGGGACTTCCTCTAGTGAGCGTCTACTGTTGGTAAACTCTCCCATCTAAAAATTACCTTGTTTCTCCTCAATTCCTGAAGGATATTTTGACTAGCAGCTATATCCTTTTAGATGTTTGATATGCCAGAACAATAGTTTCTGGTTTCCATGGTTGCTATTGAGACATTCGCTGTCAGTTTATCTTTCTCCCCGACTATGTGCACAAGTTTCTCTGTACCTGTCTACTTTTTGTGTTGCCCAATTTGCTGGCCTTAGGTTTCATTTTGCTTCTTCTTTTTTTTTGAGATGGAGTCTTGCTCTGTTGCCCAGGCTGGAGTGCAGTGGTGCGAACTTGGCTCACTGCAACCTCCATCTCCTGATTAAAGTGATTCTCCTACCTCAGCCTTCCAAGTAGCTGGGATTACAGGTGCCCACCAACACACCCAGCTAATTTTTGTATTTTTAGTAGAAACAGGATTTCAGCATGTTGGCCAGGCTGGTCTCAAACTCCTGACCTCAGGTAATTCACCCACCTCAGCCTCCCAAAGTGCTGGAATTATAGGTGTGAGCCACCACACCCAGCCGCAATTTAAAAATTTTTTATTTTCTTCCTCAAGAGAATGAGAAGAAAAGTTAAATGTAAGCTTTAGAAGTCTTGCCCAATAGCCAATCTGGAAATATTCTCCATAAATATTCACCAGAGGCAGCCAGTGACCATGGGTTGCTTTTGGTGAGAGGAACTGATGGGGTCAGGAATGGGAGGAAAGCATACTTTTCATTAGACACCTTGCTGAACTTTGTATATTGTTAGCCAAATGCATGTCTTACCGAGACTTCATAAATTAAATAATTTCTTTAAAAATAATTGAAAAATATTTTAAAGGCTTGTTTAATTGATGGTGATTATAAGACATCCAGTAGAAATATGAGGCTTTAAAAGTGGGGACTGGCCAGGCGCAGTGCCTCATGCCTTTAATCCCAACACTTTGAGAGTCTGAGGCAGGAAGATTGCTTGAGCCTAGATATTTGAGACTAGCCGGGGAAATATAGTGAGACTATACAAAAATTAGCTGGGTGTGTTGGTGGGCACCTGTAATCCCAGCTACTTGGAAGGCTGAGGTAGGAGAATCACTTAAATCAGGAGATGGAGGTTGCAGTGAGCCAAGTTCTTTAAAAAAAGAAAAATTGTGCTCGCTTCAGCAGCACATATATTAAAATTGGAATGATACAGAGAAGATTAGCATGACCCTTGCACAAGGATGACATGCAAATTCGTGAAGCATTCCTTATTTTTTAACAGACTTAGAGCCAAATCAAGAACGAACTGTCATTCACAATTGCTACAAAGAGAATAAAATACCTAGAAAAACAACTAACAAGGAACCCAGAGGACCTCTTCAAGGAGAACTACAAACCACTGCTCAACGAAATAAGAGAGGACACAAACAGATGGAGAAACATTCCATGTTCATGGTTAGGAAGAATCAATATCGTGAAAATGGCCATACTGCCCAAAGTAATTTACAGACTCAATGCTATTCCCATCAAGCTACCATTGACTTTCTTCACAGAACTGGAAAAAAACCACCTTGAACTTCATATGGAACCAAAAGAGAGCCCGCATAGCCAAGTTAATTCTAAGCAAAAAGAACACAGCCAGAGGCATCACACTACCGAACTTCAAACTATACTACAAGGCTACAGTAATCAAAACAGCATGGTACTGGTACCAAAACAGAGATATAGACCAATGGAACAGAACAGAGGCATCGGAGGCAACACAACATATCTACAACCATACAATCTTTGATAAACCTGATAAAAACAAGCAATGGGGAAAGGATTCCCTGTTTAATAAATGGTGTTGGGAAAACTGGCTAGCCATGTGCAGAAAGCAGAAACCGGAACCCTTCCTGACACCTTACACTAAAATTAACTCCAGATGGATTAAAGACTTAAACATAAGACCTGACACCATAAAAGCCCTAGAAGAAAATCTAGGCAAAACCATTCAGGACATAGGAGTAGGCAAGGACTTCATGACCAAAACACCAAAAGCATTGGCAGCAAAAACCAAAATAGACAAATGGGACCTAATGAAACTCCACAGCTTCTGCACGGCAAAAGAAACAGTCACTAGAGTGAATCGGCAACCAACAGAATGGGAAAAAATTTTTGCAGTTTACCCATCTGACAAAGGGCTGATATCCAGAATTTACAAAGAACTCAAACAGATTTACAGGAAAAAAACAAACAAGCCCATTCAAAAATGGGCGAAGGATATGAACAGACACCTTACAAAAGAAGACATACATGAGGCCAACAAACATATGAAAAAATGCTCATCATCACTGGTCATCAGAGAGATGCAAATCAAAACTACATTGAGATACCATCTCACACCAGGTAGAATGGTGATCACTAAAAAATCTGGAGACAACAGATGCTGGAGAGGATGTGGAGAAATAGGAACACTTTTACACTGCTGGTGGGAGTGTAAATTAGTTCAACCATTGTGGAAGACAGTGTGGCGATTCCTCAAGGACCAAGAAATAGAAATTCCATTTGACCCAGCAATCCCATTACTGGGTATATATCCAAAGGACTATAAATCGTTCTACTATAAGGACACATGCACACGAATGTTCACTGCAGCACTGTTTACAATAGCAAAGACTTGGAACCAATCCAAATGCCCATCGATGATAGACTGGACTGGGAAAATGTGGCACATATACACCATGGAATATTATGCAGCAATCAAAAATGATGAGTTCGTGTCCTTTGTAGGGACATGGATGAATCTGGAGAACATCATTCTCAGCAAACTGACACAAGAACAGAAAATGAAATACCGCATATTCTCACTCATAGGCAGGTGATGAACAATGAGAACACATGGACACAGGGAAGGGAGCACTACATACTGGGGTCTGTTGGGGGGAATAGGGGAGGGACAGTGGCAGGGGGGAGCTGGGGAGGGATAACATGGGGAGAAATGCCAGATGTGGGTGAAGGGGAGGAAGGCAGCAAAACACACTGCCACGTGTGTACCTATGCAACTATCTTGCATGTTCTGCACATGTACCCCAAAACCTAAAATGCCATAAAAAAAAGAAAAGAAAAATTAGCTGGGTGTAGTGGTGCGTGTGCCTGTAGTCCCAGCTACTTGTGAGGCTGAGGTGGGAAGATCACTTGAACCCAGGAGGTCGAGGCTGCAGTGAGGAGTGATGATGCTACTGCACTCCAGCCTGGGTGACAGAGCCTGTCCCAAAATCAATAAATAAAAGAATGACACCAAAGAGATGTAGTTTGGTGGTCGTGACCATGGCTTGTCTAGTTGAATCTACTGGAGTGGATTGTGTGTCCACAATGCCTTGCCCTGTATGTCAGTAATGAAGCACTGGCCACGTGACTTCCCTGAGGTGGGTTGGTAGCGAACATTAAGAATGTCATGTGAAAATACTGGAGTCATTCTAGGTGTGAGGTTTTACAACATTGACCCAACGCAATGATTTTCTGAGTTTTGCATTGTTTAAAAGCTATTTCCCAATGTAAAACCTAAATTTCTATTCCTGAAAAATTTAAAAAGCAAGTTTCTTGAGGTTTCCCCTGCAAAATGATAATAATACTTACAACACAAAATTTTGAAAAGATGAAGGTCAGTTAATCAAGAGAAAACATTATATTTTTCTTGAGATTCATGTGGGTTTAAAAGGGAAAGCTGCCTGGCCAATATGTTTTGTGTTTAGCTGAACAATGAGAACAGGGTCATTGGAAGACATTTAGCCAGGCCCTAAATGGAGCTGGCCTTGGCCATTTGGGCAGAAGTTTAATCCTTGATGTTATTTTTCTACTTCATTAGAAAGTCCTGTGGAAGGAAAAGCCACACGGAGAGGTTTCATCACATTTATATTTAGATCTTCTGGGTCCCCGGCAGGATTATGTCATTGGCTTTTGGGAATTGCCCTTCTTAGCCAAAATGCCCACATTAAATGTGAAAGCAAGGGAACTTACACGGTCCTCCTCCTTCACCAGCTCTGAACTGGTAGAGGAGGAAGTTCTCTATGTGGTACTCTCTCAACCGTCCTCAGAGTCAGGTCCCACAATACACTGATATCTTCAAGATAAATCAGTTGGGGATAATGAAAAGAATGTCAGATTCAGAATCAGAATATCTAGCTCTAACTCTATTCATAGCCACAACCATTATAACTATGCTATACACTATCATGCTATTTTGGGCCCAATTTTCTTGTTTTTCTTTTTGTTTTGTCTTGTTTTGTTTTTTTGAAACAAGGTCTTTCTTTGTTGCCTGGGCTGGAGTACAGTGTCACAGTCATGATCATAGCTCACTGCAGCCACAGCCTCCAATTCCTGGGCTCCCACAATCCTCCCTCCTCAGTCTCCCAAAGTGCTGGGATTACAGGCAGGAGCCGCCATTCCCAACTTCTATGCTTTTAAAAAATAAAATATTTAATTACATATAATATAGAATATATAGAATAATTGTAAAATACCCTCATACTCAACTTCCACCTTAAGAAACAGATTATTACCAAAAACTGTCGCAACCTTCTGTGTTCTTATTTTTAATTTCATTCTCCCAAAACATTTCTTCCAGGTTTCATCATCTTATTATATTAATCATTCTCTTTCACTACTGAAAAAGTATTCCTAAACAGCATTTTATCATGATATGTTGTTTTGTTTTGTATGGTTTTGAAATGTGTCTAAAAACAATTAAAATGTATGAATTTCTTCCTGCAATTTTCCTATCTCACTAAGGGTCATCCACATTGGTCATACAGATAGAGCACAGATGTAGGTTTTCACCACGGTACAGCATCATTTTGTATAAATAAATTATGAGGTACTTATTCTGCACTTACATCTGTTTGTTTGTTTTGAGTTTGTTTTGCTATGAAAAGCGATGTCATTACCTATATTCATGCCTGTAGCTACAGGTTTTCTGTAGGGTGGACACCAGGGAGTTGAAGTGTTCAGCAGGATTGTACATACGTCTTTACTCTTGCTGGCCAACACCAATTTGTTCTTCACAATGTTTGAACTATGTTGAAATTCCACCTCCTCATCACATTTAATGTTGTTGACTTCATTTCTTCATTCACTAATTCATTTGTTCAGTCCTTTATTTGTTTGTTTATTGCCAGTCCGGTGGGTATATAATGGTGCTTCAACACGGTTTTACTTTGCATTTCTCTGATTTCCTTTCTAAATTTTTTAAAAAATATTTTTATATAGAAACAGAGTCTCACTACATTGCCCAGGTTTATCTTGAACTCCTGGCTTCAAATGATCCTCCACCTTGACCCTTCAAAGTGCCGAGATTGATTATAGGCATGTGCCACTGTGCTCAGCTGATTGCCCCAATTTCTGATGAGTTAACAATCTCCTCTCTGTGTGTGTGTGTGTGTGTGTGTGTGTGTGTGTGTGTGTCTGTGTGTATACAGGTACTCACCATTCATGCCTATTTTCTGTAAAATATATGTCTTTCCTCATTTTTTTTTTTTGAGACAGAGTCTCACTCTGTTGCCCAGGCTGGAGTGCAGCGGCGCGATCTCAGCTCACCACAACCTCCACCTCCTGGATTGGTTCAAGCAATTCTCCTACTTCAGCCTCCCAAGTAGCTGGGACTACAGGCACATGCCACCATGTCCAGCTAATTTTTGTATTTTTAGTAGAGATGGGGGTTTCATTATTTTGGCTAGGCTGGTCTTGAACTCCTGACCTTGTGATCCGCCAGCTTCGGCCTCCCAAAGTGCTGGGATTACAGGCTTGAGCCACTGCTCCTCACCGTCTTTCTTCATTCTTATGTTAATTAGGCTTTTATCTTACTTGTTGGTTTTTTTATAAGTTTTTTGTACAATCTGGAGTCTGATTTTTGTTAATTATATGTGTCGCAAATGTTACGGTTCATCTTATGCCTTTTGAAAGTAAAAGTTCTTAATTTAAATGTCGTCAACCTATCAATCATTTGTAAACGTTTGTGGTTTAAGAGGTCTTGCATAAGAAATTATTCTGTCACCATAAGTCATAAATACTTTTTTTTTTTTTGAGGCAGAGCCTTGCTCTGTTGCCCAGGCTAAAGTGCTTGATATCGGCTTGATCTCTGCTCACCGCAACCTCCACCTCCCGGGTTCAGCGATTCTCCGGCTTCAGCCTCCCAAATAGCTGGGATTATAAGCGTGTGCCACCACACCAGGCTAATTTTTGTATTTTTAATAGAGACAGAATTTCACTCTGTTGGCTAGGCTGATCTCAAATTTCTTATCTCAAGCAATCTGCCTCCTGAATGTGTGTGTTTTCTAGGCTCTCTGTTCTGTTTCATCTGTCTTTCCCTGCAACAATATCATCTGCCTTAAAAACTCTAGCTTCGAGGTATTCCTCATTTTCAAGTAGAGCAAACCCCATTGAATCAGCTAGCCAAGTTCCATTTTAAAAATCTATGTTGGAGCTGGGTGCAGTGGCTCACACCTGTAATCCCAGCACTTTGGGAGGTCAAGGCGGGCAGATCACTTGAGGTCAGGAGTTTGAGAACAGCCTGGCAAACATGGCAAAATGTTTGCCGTCCCTACTAAAAACACAAAAATTAGCTGGGCGTTGGGCTCCTGAATTCCAGCTACTTGGGAGGTTCAGGCAGGAGAATTGCTTGAACTCGGCAGGCAGAGGTTGCAGTGAGCCAAGATCACACCACTGTACTCCAGCCTGGGTGACAGAGCAAGATTCCATCTCCAAAAATAAAATAAAAAATTCAGATTGGAAATTTTGCTCAAATTTTATTAAATGTCTACATTAATTTGGAGAAAAACGACATGATTTTGATATTCTACTTAATATTTCTGTATTATGAATAAGGCAAATAGACAGAGAATAGTATAAAATAATGACTAAAATTCCTGGGTGAACTACGTCAAATCATTTCTTCATATTGCTGGATATTCTTCTTTTGTCATATGGCCTGAAATACAGAGAACTCTTCTCTTCAATATATTTCTTCTTTTAGATATTCATATTGAGTTTTCCTGTCTATGAACACAGTATAAGAGAATATATCCTTTTGGGAGGCCAAGGTGGGTGGATTACCTAAGGTCAGGAGTTTGAAACTAGCCTTGCCAATGTGGCAAAATCCCATCTTTGCTAAAAACACAAAAATTAACCAGGCGTGGTGATGCATGCCTGTAGTCCCAGCTACTTGGGAGACTTAGGCAGGGGAATTGCTTGAATCCAGGAGGCGGAGGTTGCAGTGAGCAAGACTGTGCCGCTGCACTCCAGCCTGGGCAACAGAGTAAGACTCTGTCTAAAAATAAATAAATAAATAAATAAAAATAACTTTTAAAATGAGACTACATTCTTTAATTTACTAGTTTTTCTTCAGTTTCTTTCAAGCTAAAAGGCTTACCTATCTTCTGCTTTATTCATAGTTACTTGATATTTTTGTTTCTAATTAATACAGTGTCTTTCAATTTAACTGCCTCTTACCTGTTCGTTGTCAATTTAAAAAATGATATTGATATTTGAATATCAACCTTAAATCTAGCACCTTGGTAAACACTATTATTCATTATAACAATTATCAGTAGATTATATGTGTTTTCTATTTATAAATTATATTGTTTGAGTAGAATGCTTTGTTTCTTCATTTATAAAATTAACAATTCTTATTTCTTTTTAATTTTTTTGCTTATTGTCCTGGCTAGGACCTCTAACACAGTATTGAGTGGAAGTGTTGATCCTTGTTTAGTTTCACATTAAAAAAATTGTTTTTATTTTTTTATTTTAGGAAGGGAGGAAGGCAGGAAGGGAGGAAAGGAGGAAGGGAGGGAGGAAGGAAGGGAGGCAGGGAGGGAGGGAGAGAAGGGAAGGAAGGAAATCGAGCAATGAGAGAGACATTACCGACCTGGATCTAGAGGTCTACAAGTTGATTTCTTTTTTTTCTTTTTTTGAGAGAAGGAAAGAAAAAAAAGGAGTGAAGGAGAGGAAGAAAGAGGAAGAAAAAGAAGGAGAGAGAAGGGAAATGTTGCTTTATACTAAAAAAAAAAATGGGTATTAATAATGGCCAATCAATGTTTCATTTAAACCTATGAGTAGGTGTGATGTGGTATTGACCAGAATGTATATTTTGTATATTTAAAGTGGAGAGCTCTATAAATATTTATTAAGTTTACTTGTTCCGGATCTGAGTTTGAGTCCTTGATATCCTTATTAATTTTCTGTCTCGTTGAGTCTAAGTCTCTTTATAGGTCTTATGTATCTGGGTGTTAGGATCGTTAGCTCTTCTTGTTGCATTGATCCTTTTACCACTATATCTTTGTTGCTTTAAGATCTATTTTATCAGATACGAGAATTGCAACTCCTGCTTTTTATTTATTCATTTATTTTTGCTCTCCATTTGGTTGGTAAATCTTTCTCCATCCCTTTGTTTTGAGTCTTTGTGTATCCTTGCAAGTGAAATGGGTCTGGATGTAACATGCCGTTGGGTTTTGGCTGTATCTTTTGATTGGGGGATTTAGTCGATTTAAATTTAGGATTACTGCCATTTAATGTTAACTGGCTGTTTTATCCATTCGTTGATGTAAATTCTTCTTTATGTTGATGCTCTTTACTTTTTGGTATATTTTTAGAAAGGCTAATACTGGTTGTTTCTTTCTATGTGTAATGCTTCTTTCAGAAGCTCTTGTAAAGCAGGCCTGGTGGTAATAAAATCTCTGAGTACTTGCTTGTTCATAAAAGATTTTATTTTTCCTTCAGTTGTGAAGCTTAGTTTGGCTGGATATGAAATTCTGGGCTGAAAGTTCTGTTCTTTAAGGATGTTGAATATTGGCCCCCACTCTCTTCTGGCTTGTAGAGTTTTTGCTGAGAGATCTGCTGTAAGTCTGATAGGCTTCCCTTTGTAATTAACCTGACCTTTCTCTCTGGCTGCCCTTAGTAATTTCTCCTTTGTTTCAACCCTGGTGAATCTAACGATTATGTGCCTTGGGGTTGCTCTTCTTGAGGAATATCTTTGTGGTGTTCTTTGTATTACCTGGGGTTGAATATTGTCCTGCTTTGCTAGTTTAGGAAAATTTTCCTGAATAATATCCTGAAGAATATTTTCCAGCTTGGATTCATTCTCTCCATTGCATTCAGGTACACCTATCAAATGTAAATTTGGTCTTTTCACATAGACCCACATTTCTTGGAGACTTTGCTCATTCCTTTTTATCCTTTTTTCTCTGATCTTGTCTTCTCGTTTTATTTCAGTAAGTTGGACTTCTACCTCTGATATCATTTCTTCTGCTTGAACAATTCGAGTGTTTAAACCTGTGCATACTTCTCGGAGTTCCTGCATTGCATTCTTCAGTTCCATTAATTCACTTATATTCCTCTCTAAGTTGTCTATTCTCATTAGGATTTCGTCAAACCTTTTTTCAAAGTTCTTAGTTTCTTTACATTTGGCTGCAACATGTTCTTTTAACTCACAGAAGTTTCTTATTATCCATCTTTGGAAGCCTGATTCTGTTAATGGGATGCACTCGTTCTCAATCAAGTCTTGTTCCCTTGTTGATGAGGAAGTGTGATCCTCTTTAGAGGGAGAGGCATTCTGATTTTGAGTATTCTCAGCCTTTTTATGCTGGTTTCTTCCCATCATTGTAAATTTATCCACCTGTCGTCTTTGTAATTACCAACTTTCAAATTAGGTCTCTGAGTGGACGTCCAAGTTGTTAATTCCCAGGGCCGAAATATGAGCAACGCACTGCACCAGCCAAAACAGCGGCGTTAAGACTGATGGTGCTTTTCTGCCCGGGAATCTCCAGTCTGGCTTCCTTCTTGAGTCTGTAATAGGCGACCCTGCCTTCCCAGAGCTCCAAACCTCGGTCAGAAGGGGAACCAGTCCCGTTTACTCTGCACCAAGAGCTGCCACGCCGAGGTGCTGGCACAACCACTGCGCCGGCCACAAGAGTCGCGCTGGTGACCCGTGTGGCTCCTCCAAGCCTCGGTCAGGAGGGGAACCAGTCCCGTTTACTCTGCACCAAGAGCTGCTGTGCCGAGGTGCCGACGAAACTGCTGCGCCAGCCACAAGAGTCATGCTGGCAACCCGTGGAGCTCCTCCACTGGGAATCTTCTGCTCTGTGACTGACCAGAATTTGTCTGAAAGTGTGGTGTCCTCTCGTTGTCTGAGCTTTTGCTGGGAGCTGCAATCCCGAGATGTTAGCGACTGGCCATCTTGGATTGTTCCTCTAAAAAAATTGTTTTTCATACTTTACTGTTAAGTATAATGTATACCATAGGCTTTTCTGTGGATTCCTTTTATCCATTTAAGAACATTATTCCTAATTAGCTGAAGTTTTCTGCATGTCTGTTTTAATCATAATGGATTTTTTTACATCTATTGAAATTGTTTTACATAAAAGATATTTTACATCTGTTGAAATGATTATTTCACTTTACCTTTTATAATATGTTAAGTTGGGCAAAATATTGAAGTATTGCCAGTCATTCTGCTTCAGCAAAAAGTAGTAGTTTCTTATCAGCTTTGGTGAAAATAGAGCATCAAATAAGCAAGACATAGAAATAGGACCCAGTAAAAATCTAGCGCATGGGGCATTGTCACATGTGAGCAGACAGAATGTGGCACCACCGAGTAGCATCTGGAGGCCTGGAGGCTGAAGGAATACATGAGTCATCCAGAAATTAGGGAGCAAGAAAAAGAAACAGGATCAAAGACTATTCGGGATGGTAGAAAAAGGAAGTTGATGGTGTGGAGATATTATTAGTTAGGTCTCGCATCAAAGATGTAGATAGATAGATATCTCAGAAACAGACAAAGATAGAGATCTCAGTAAGATAGACATATGCCAGGTGACAGAATTCAGAGAGGTCCTACTGTGAAAACAATAGAACAACCTTCAAAAGTTGATGAAAAGAAATTTAGTACAAATAAGAGGGCAGGCTTCCTTACATTACAATTTAATAAACTGGAAGAATCGATTATCCCTGAACATTGGAATAGATAAAAACAGCTGTTTCTATTACCGAAGGCAGTTAAACATGAAGCTAAGTGAACCTGTCTCTGACCTAGTGTGGCCGTCCCTGGGCAAGGGACACTTGCTCCGCTCCTCTGTCCTTTGCGGAATATTCAGACCTTCCATTGAGCATCCGTTAGTTTAGTTTTCATCTCTTGCGAAAGCCTTGAGAGAGGTGATTCTGTCTGCTTTTCTTCTCTTCCCTTCCCTCATTTTCTCAAACATCGCCTGTTTAAAATATTACATGTTTACAGGTGGCTTTGATCTCTTTTTAGTTGTTATTTTTAAGTACAAATAGAAAAGGCCAACATATGGAATAGTTTAGAAGTTCTGGGAGCACCCATGAGGGGGACTGCAGAAGAGAACATTCTATCCCTCCTCTGCTGCAGCTTTCATTCCAGCTTCCGTGCATATCAGATAGAGAAGGAGCTCTGAGAAAGCAGCGGGGCCCATGCACATGTAACCAATTGCTTTCTTTGCCTGTAGTAAAGTTCACATTTTGATTGCTTCTCCAGATTATGTAGATCCAGACATATTTTATGCAGTCATCCGGATCTTTCTCTCTGGGTAAGTATAGTTCAGTTGTTTTCCTGTGTGAGGTCTCTGTAGCATTGACCAAATGTGCAAGGTGAGAAACAGACAGAAGCTTCTTAGCGTAAGAAACATACCAACTGACCCTTGCTAGGAATCCACCCTCAGATAAAAGAAGTAGGATACCATCTGCACGACAAGTAACACTGAGGACTAAAGATTGAAGTTCAGAGTGATTGTCCCTAGGCAATTTAGATCCATTTGTATTCAGTCTTCGTAGAATTCTGGCTCAATGACAGAAGGAGAAGAAAAACACAGTACGCCACTCACACAGTTCTATCACTTACATCTATCTACTTTTTGCTCTTGTTATTAAGGCAAGTAGGGGGTGAATAGTGTAGTATAGGGTTGGATAGCATAGACTCTCTTTCTCAAGTTCCTGGATGAGCTACATTGTGGTTTGAATGAATGTGTCCCTCCAAAATTCATGTTAAAAATGAATTGTGACAGTGAGGTATTTGAAGGTGGGGCCTCTGGGAGGTGATTATGTCTCCTCTGAGAGGAGAAAACAACCCCCATGAGTGGAATTAATACCCTTAATAAGGGCTGGAGGGAGCTCCCCTGGCCGGCTTTGCCCTTTTTCCTTCCATTCCTTGTCCCTTTCACTCTGTGAGGACAGGAGTTGAGGCATTACATTGGAAGTGGAGACCAGGCCCTCACCAGACACTGAACTTGCCAGCACCTTGGTCTTGGACTTCCCAGCCTCCAGAGCTGTGAGAAGTAAATTTCTGTTATAGGTAGTACCCAACTTAATATAGTTTGACATATGATTTTTTGACTTTATGTTGGTTCAGAAGCATACATATTCAGTAGAAACTACTTTGAGTACTCATATGACCATTCTGTTTTTCACATTCGGTACAGTATTTAATAAATTCCATAGGATACGCAACACACTGACATAAGATAAGCTTTGTGTGAGGTGATTTTGCCCAACTGTGAGCTAATGTAAGTGTTTTGAGCACATTTAAGGGCAGCTAAGCTAAGTAAGCTATGGTGTCTGGTAGGCCAGGTGTGTTGAATGCATTTTTGACTTGTGATACTTTCACTTTACAATGGGTTTATTAGGATGTAACCAATTGCGAATTAAGGAACATCTATATTTAGAAATTACCCAGTCTAATATATTTGGTTGTAGCAGCAGAAACAGACTTAAACACTACCCCAAACCATTTTTTTAATATTTCTGAGTATTCTTTTGTCACGTAGCTTGAAATTTCTTCACCTAGAGAACGCTACTTTTATTTTATTTATTTTATTTTATTTTATTTTTGAGACACAGTCTTGATCTTGTCACCCAGGCTGGAGTGCAGTGGTACAATCTCAGCTCATTGCAACCACTGCCTCTGGGTTCAAACAATTCTCCTGTGTCAGCCTCCCAAGTAGCTGGGATTACCAGCAGCCACCAACAAGCCTGGCTAATTTTTGTATTTTTAGTAGAGATGAAGTTTTGCCATGTTGGTCAGGCTGGTCTGGAACTCCTCACCTCAGGTGATCTGTCCACTTTGGCCTTCCTAAGTGTTGGAATTACAAGCGTGAGCCACTGCAGCTGGCCGAGGACTCTACCTTTATATACGTGCTTTGCTTAAACGGAAGAGCCATTCTTTCCTTGACATGTTTTAATCAGATTGCCTTCCTATTAACTTCAAAAAATTAGGAGTTTTTTATTTGTTTTTGTTCAATTTTTAAACAGTGAAAAATGAAAGGTAGAGGCAAAGGATGGATGAGGTGAATATGTCAAATAGATGTCATCTAGTGGGCCATCTTATTAACTAGGAGATACCTGAAGTGCTATCAATAGAAATAATCTGAAGCAGTGTCTGGATACAGCAAGAGACATGCAAATGCTAAAAATCAATTACTAATATATTGCGTTGGTGCAAGGACAGAGAAGCAACACATACTGTGTTGCTTTAGATTGGGTGGGTTTGATGTGTGAAGCACTTTAAATGGGGTCCAGCCTGGGTGGGAGTGGGGATGGCATCCTCATTGTAAAGGGTACAGAGTGGAAACAAGACTGTTTCCAAGGTTGAGAGTAATAGGTGCATGGTTTATGGGGAAAAGGGAAAACAAAAAGAAGGATGCAGAAATGGAGCTGCTGAAAGTGTGCCTCAGAATTTAGACTTTCTCTGTATACCTTCAACAGGATTAGAAAGAGAAAAATGGACGATTTTTTAAAAGTTGCATGCTACCACATAGCAGACTTATACTACAGATGCAGAAAGACTGGGATTTAGGAAGCACCCAATTCTGGAAAGTCCCTTTGTGCTTCACACTGCTCTCTAAATCTGTGTTTTCTCTTGTTGCATAACAATGTACCACAAATTTAGCAGCTAAATACAGTACGCATTCATTGTTTCACAATTCTGTAAGTCAGAATCATAGGCAAGCTCAACTGGGTTTTCCACTTAGGGTCTCAAAAGGCCGAAGTCAATTTATCTGTTGGGCTTGGCTTTTAACTGAAGATCTGGGGAAGAATTCCCTTAAAAATTCATTTAGGTTGTTGTCAGAATTCAGTGTTTTGTGGTTCTAGAACTGAGATCTGTTTCCTTGCTGGCTGTCGGACAGGCGCTGCTCCCAGCGTCTTGAGGCATCCAGTATTCCTTGTCATGTGTTTTATTTCATCTCAGTATTGGCACTTTTTTGTTTGTTTTGAGACAGAGTCTTGCTCTTGCCACCCAGGCTGGAGTGCAGTGGCACGAACTTGGCTCACTGCAACCTCTGCCTCCCTGGGTTCAAACAATTCTCCTGCCTCAGTCTCCCGAGTAGCTGGGATTACAGTCGCTCACCAACACACTGGCTGATTTTTGTTTTTTTAGCAGAGACGGGGGCTCACCATTTTGGCCAGGCGGGTCTGGAACTCCTGACCTCAAGTGGTCCACCTGCCTTGGCCTCCCAAAGTACTGAGATTACAGGAGTACTGCACCCAGCCAGCACTGGCACTTCTAATCCTTCTAGCACGTTGATTCCCTCTCACTTCTCCTTCTATCACTAGCCAGAGAAAACTCTGATTTTAAAGGTCTTATGTGATTAGATTCAGCTTACCTAGGTAATCCAGGGTCTCTATGTCAAGGTCAACTGATTGGTAACCTTAATTACACCTGCAAAGTCCCCTATGGCAGAATATATTATACTGACAGACATGATATCTCATTAATACTAATGGCTCTAAGAATTATGATAAAAATCTTGGAGAACCATTTTTAGAATTATACCTACCACAGTATCCTTCAAGGAACAAATTGATTCTACTTCTTCCTTATGTCAGAAGCATCTGCTGAGGATGAACTATACATTCTGAAATTGCCATGATCAGATGGGAACTAGAAGGTGATTTTACTTTCATTAAAATAAATTCCGAGTCATTGACACATTTTATCTGTGATTTACATGAATGCCTCCCCTCTGTTTCTTACCCTCAAAATATTTCCCATGTAGCAAAGTGGCCAGTACTAAATCCTACATGCATTAATAAGTGTAGATGGCCAAAAACATCTGGATTATTGAGAATTGCCATTGGCATTGTCTTGAAAAATGTAAATTTGCTTATTTATTCTTTATCCTATTTTTGGTTTATTTTTCATTTTTATTTATTTATTTTTTTAGACAGAGGTCACCCAGGCTGGAGTGCAATGGCGGGCTATTGGTATGGTGTCAATATCACTGCAACTTCTCAGCCTCTCAAGTAGCTGGGACTATAGGCGCATGCCACCGCACCCAGCTAATTTTTGTATTTTCTGTAGAGACGAGGTTTTGCCATGTGGGCCAGGCTGGTCTCGAACTCCTGACCTTAGGTGATCCGCCCACCTTGGCCTCCCAAAGTGCTGGGATTACAGGCATGAGCCATCATACCCGGCCTTTTTGCTTACTTTTTACAAAACATTTTTATTCAGAAAAATGGCGATATATTATGTGTAGATGATATATATTTATTCCTTTCAGTTTCCACTCACATTAAATTTCTCAAGGAGGTTAGCCTTTGCAAAAACAAAAAAAAAAACAGACAAAAAGAAGTCATCTCTTTTTTTTCTACTAAAACTTCCTCTTTGCTTGGGGTTGCTAGAAAGTTGCTGCAAAAAGGCTTAAAAATATCTTGCCTGCAGGTATTTGAAAGGAAAATGGCTCCTCTTTTTTCACAGTAGCATCTTGGACCTGAGAATGTATGGGAGCAATATTCGGTCTGCTCAAGGAAACACAATTTCGCTTCCTCAGACTAGAATTACCAAGCTAGAGAACATGAGTTTCGAAAGTAGAGGGCTTCTTTTATCTTTTTTGACTTTTACGCTGATGTTATCTCTGTCACCTTCAATGTGACATTCTCTTCAAGGTGAGGCACTGGAGGCAGATTGATTAATGTCACTTGGCCATTTGAGACATTGGATGGCATTTTAAGCTGGCCATATTCTTTCAAGAACTATGCTTGGGTCTACATATTCTGGATATATAATACATACTTACAGGATGCTATTTTTATTTTTATTTTTATTTGAAACACAGTCTTGCTCTTGCTTCCCAGGCTGGAGTGCAGTGGCACAATCTTAGCTCATTGCAACCTCTGCCTCCGTGGTTCAAGCCATTCTCTTGCCTCAGTCTCCTTAGTGGCTGGGATTACAGGCACCCACCACCACGCCTAGCTGTAATCTCAGCTACTCAGGAGGCTGAGACAGGAGAATTACTTGAGCCTGGGAGGTGGAGGTTGCGGCAAGCCAAGATGACATCATTGCACTCCAACCTGGACAACAAGAATAAAACTCAGTCTCAAAAAAAAAGAGAGAAGAGTGAGGTGATCGCAGAGACTGGATCATGTAGAGCTTTGCCGGCTTCTTTTCTGAGTGAGATGGACAACACTGACATGCTTTGAAAAGAATAACAACATGATCTGCCTTGAGCTGAAAATCATCTCTGTATCAAGCAGAAGAAAGGGTATTAGAGGTCGAAGACCAACTTAATGAAACAAAACGACAAGACAAGAATAGAGAAAAAAGGATAAAAAGGAATGAGCAAAGTCTCCAAGAAATATGGGACTATGTGAAAAGACCTAATATACGCTTGATTGGTGTACCTGAATGTGACGGAGAGAATGAAGTCAAGCTGGAAAATACTCTCCAGGACATTATCCAGGAAAATTTTCCTAATTTAGCAAAGCAGGACACTATTCAACCCCAGGCAATACAGAGAACACCACAAAGATATTCCTCAAGAAGACCAACCCCAAGGCACATAATCGTTAGATTCACCAAGATCGAAATGAAGGAGAAAATATTAAGGGCAGCCAGAGAGAAAGATCAAGTTACCCATAAAGGTAAGCCTATTAGGCTTACAGCAGATCTCTCAACGGAAACCCTACAAGCTAGAAGAGAGTGGGGGCCAATATTCAATATACTTAAAGAACAAAACTTTCAGCCCAGAATTTCATATCCTGCCAATTTAAGCTTTACATTTGAAGGAAAAATAAAATCTTTTAGGAACAAGCAAGTACTCAGAGATTTTATTACCACCAGGCCTGCTTTACAAGAACTTCTAAAAGAAGCATTATACACAGAAAGGAACAACCAGTATGATCCTTTCTAAAAATACACCAAAAAGTAAAGAGCGTTAACATAAAGAAGAATTTTTATCAACAAAAGGACAAAATAGCCAGTTAATATCAAATGGCAGCAACCCTAAAGTTAAATCAACCAAATCTCCCAATCAAAAGATACAGACAAAATCCAACGGTATATCCAAAGATATACATAGACTCAAAATAAAGGGTTGGAAAAAAAAAACATACCAACCAAATGGAGAGCAAAAATAAATAAATAAAAAGCAGGAGTTGCAATTTTCACATTTGACAAAATAGATTTCAAAGCTATAAGGATACAAGGGTAAAAGGATTAATGTAACAATAAGAGATCTTAACACCCAGATACATAAGACACATAGATTTAGATTCAACGAGACAACAAATTGATAACGATATCCAGGATTTGAACTCAGAGCCAGAACAAATAAACACAATAGAGGTCTCCATTTTAAACACATAAAATATGCATTAACCACTTTAAACACTCAAAATATTGATTGGCCATTATTGAAACCCATTTTAGGAATGAAGTAATATTCCTTTTTCCCCCTTTTTCTTTTTTTCCCCTTCTTTTTCTCTTTTTCCCTAAAAAAAAAAAAAAAAAAATCAAAAAAAAAAAAAAAAAAAAAAAAGAAAATCATCTCTGTACTGACTGAGTAGGAAATAGATTCTGAGAATAAAGACGGGAGCAGGGAAAATATTTAAGAAGCCATCACTACAGTCCAGGGTGGTGGCTTTCACTATGGTAGAAGAGCTTAAGGTGTTGAGAAACAGTCAGATTCTGGATATAGACTGAAATCAAAGTTGATAGAAAGATATGAGTCAAAGATAATTTTCAGGGTTTTGGGACCTGGTTCACTGAGAAAACAGAGCCATCATTTACTCCAATAAGGAAGAGTATAGAAGGAAGAAGTCTAGCATAGAAGAAAGGAAATCAGGAGATCAGTTTGGGGACACACTCACGTCAAGTAGGCCGTTGGCTGCACGAGTCGAGAATATAGAGGGGAGGTCCAGCTAGAGGCGTAAATAGCTTTCTGTACTTGTAAATAGTCAGGATATTGGATTTTTTGTTTTGTTTGTTTTTGTTTTTGTTTTTGAGACAGTCTGTCTCTCTTGCCTGGGCTGGAGTGCAGTGGGACAATCTCAGCTCACTGCAACCTCTGCCTCCAGGTTCAAGCGATTCTCCTGCCTCAGCCTCCCCAGTAGCTGGGACAACAGGTATGCACCACTATGCCAGGCTAATTTTTGTATTTTTGATGGAATTTTCACTGTGCTGACCTGGCTGATATCGAACTCCTGACCACAAGTGATCCTCCCACCTGGGCCTCCCAAAGTGCTGGGATTATAGGTGTGAGCCATGGCATGCAACCTCAGAATATAGCTGTTTTCTAAATCCATGAGGCTAGATAAGACCATTTGGGAACTGAGAGTAGGAGGAGTCCAAGGACTGACATTTTGAGACTGCAACATTTAGCAGTAGTCAAGATGGGAAGGAGCTAGTCTTAGAGCCCCAATGACTCCGTAAGACCATCACCCAGATTACAAAGACAAATCCGAACAAGTGTGTCCATATCTCACCCAATAGCATTACATCTTTCATATTTCATCCCTATAAAATGTTGTTCATCAACTTTATTGTACCAGCATCTCAACATTTGACAAGTCACAAAACCTCTCTAGAACCTATTTTATTCAGCTGTAGGAAGCAAATACAATGGGAAAACTAAGCCTCAGAGAGATTTGTACAATGTAACACAGTAATGAAAGCGGAGCAGGGATTCCAACTCACTCTAAATAATATGAGAAAATGGCTAGTGTTCATTGAATGCTTAACATGTGCCAGGCCCTGGGCAGGTATTATTTTATTAGTTCTCACAACAATCCAGTAAGGTAGATACTAATGTACTCAGGTGAGAAAGCTGAGGATCAGAGCGGTGAATTAACTAAGCCAAGGCTTACTGTTAATACATAGCAAAGCTGAGATTAAATTCCGTATCTGCTTGACGTAGAGGTCTTGCTCCTTTCAGCTTCAGCCTGTGAGGACCTTGCAGTAGGAAACTCTCCTTTCTTCTTCCCACCATTCTCCTGCACTGCTTTCTGTACCTGGTC
Organism: Callithrix jacchus; assembly: GCF_049354715.1. Lineage (NCBI taxonomy): Eukaryota > Metazoa > Chordata > Mammalia > Primates > Cebidae > Callithrix > Callithrix jacchus. Next base: position 40,831,164 of record NC_133514.1, read on the forward strand.
TCTTTCCAGAGTGATATTGCCCCAGTTGCAAAGGCCACTGTGCTGTTTATCCAGTGAAGCCATAGCACAGCCAACCCAAAGAGCCCCCAGTGAAGACAACCGGCCTCCTTATAGCACTTCCAACCTAGAGCAGTATTCGAAAAATATCATGAACAGCAAACACGGCAGTCTGTCTGTGGCTATTGTGTGTGTACATGGTGTGTGCGTGTGTCCTTTCTCTTGAGCAAAATGACTTCTAGAACTATAGGAAAAAGGTGGCACATCAATGTAAATCTGTTATTTAAACTCATAACAGAGAAGGTGGTGGTTTCTGGCTTTCAGAGGAAAAGACAATATTTCTTAGTAAAAATGGAAATCCACATACGGGGTTCTTGTACAATGAATTTAGAGAATTGCAGGTTTGGGGATCAAGTTCTGGCTCTATCATCCTTTAACAGTACGACCCTGAAACCTTAATTGCTTTGAGTCTTTGTTACTTTATCTATGAAATGAAGTATATAAAAAACCCAGCCGAGACAGACAAATCACCTGAGGTTGGGAGTTTGAGACCAGCCTGAGCAAATTGGAGAAACCCTGACTCTACTGAAAATACAAAATTAGCCAGTCATGGTGGTGCATGCCTGTAATCTCAGCTACTCAGGAGGCTGATGCAGGAGAATCTCTTGAACCCAGGAGGCGGAGGTTGCAGTGAACGGAGACCGCGCCATTGCCCTCCAGCCTGGGCAACAAGAGTGAAATGCTATAAAAAACAGCAACCTGTTCTGATCTACACACAAGAGGTCAAATGAGAAAATGAATGTGAAGATGTTTTATAAACCATACAGCATGGTGGGTGCAAATGTGACAGAAGCTTGTTCTTGTTTTGGACTCATTATAAAGTCATCCACACACACTGTGATTGCTCAAGACTGTGCAAAGTCAGACACAGGAAAATGAGTAAAACAGATGGAGGCTTAAAGAGGGGGAACTCAGAGAAAACAGTAAAGAACGCAATCAGAAAGACAAAGAAGGAAAGGAAAGGTGGGGAGGAGAAGAGGAGGAAGGGGAAGGGAGGGGAGGAGAGGAGAACAGCTAGTTCGCGGAGTGTGGCCGACAGCTCAGTCCCAGCCTGTCTGCATGGCCCTGACTTCAGCCTCTGGTGAGGCACAGGCTTGCTCTGTGCTGCCTGCTTTTACTCTTCCCATCCACCCTTCTTATCAATACCTGTGGTCAACAAAGTATTTGATAAAAGTATCCTCAAAGTCAGGTAGCATCTGTAGATTACAGATTGCAAAGTTGGGTAATACCTAGAATTGGTAGTTTAGTGTGCTGACTTAACAGTTATCACTGTTTCAGGGAAGGACAAAGAGGTGTGTGTGTGTGGGGGGGTATGTGTGTGTGGGAGGGGTATGTGTGTGTGTGCGGGTATGTGTGTGTGAGGGTATGTGTGTTTATTTGTGCGTATCTGTGTATCTAATTGTGGATGTTTGTGTATATTGTGAGGCTTTTTACTTGTCAAAGTTTTAAGTATCTGGTCGTCAAGGTTGACATTAGCAAAGGAAGTGAAGAAAATTTTTCCAGAGCCCCTAAAATGTTCCTGTTGATCAGCACTGATGGCATCTTTATAAATGAGTATTTGCAATAGATATGCCATGGGGCCAGTGCCACAAATTCTTCTCTAAATAGCCTTTACCTCCCTGATAACCCTTTAGATGAGAAAGAAAAGGGCTATGATTTTATAGCTTATTATGAAGCTCGAGTCCAGATGATGCTTCAGTACTTATCCTACAAAGATGCCCAATCCCTCACCCTAAAATTACCATTGATATCATGTTCCCTTTCTTGTTTACTCTATTTCCATGCCAGAAAATGTACCGTTAACTCCCTGCATCCTTTCTTCTCTCTCACTTTTACTCCTGCTTAGATGGAAAGATAACCCAGCAATGCCTGCAGGGCTGATGTACGAAGGAGTCTCCAAAGAGCCCCTGAAATACTCCGGCGGGAGTGCAGCACAGAGCACAGTGCTTCATGCCTTTGATGAGTTCTTAGGCATTCGTCATAGCCAGGAAAGTGGTAAGTCGGATATTTTTCTTCCCCTTAAGAGGAGAGGGAAGAAGAGCAGAGGTGTTTTTTATTTTTTAACCAATTGATAAAACCAAGTATAAATTAAAATGTCATGAAGCTTATATTTCTCTAAGTCAGCCAAGAAACTGCATGAGTGCCAAATGTTTTCGTGTCAAGTCAATTAATATCGGAATATCAGATCTCAGCAGGATCTTGGGTTTTACTTCCAAATCTTAAAATTGTGCTCTATTTCCAGCTGTTCACTAACACTGGTTTGGATCTTTAGGCACTGGCTTCCTTTTTCTGAGATGGGGGAGAGATGTACAGTTTGAAGGCTATGAGTCCGGGCCAGCTGGAAGCAGGTCTGGGCTCTTCCGATAAAGTCCCTTCCCACAAAATGGTGCAACCTCCAGCCAAATCTATTTAGACCAGCAGGGGGATCTATCAGCCTGGAAGCTGGAAATTGCTCATTTTCTTACCTGCCAGGATCGAGTTAAGTTTTTAACAGTTGCAAAAGAGATGCTTCATACAATGAAGTTTTCAAGTTGGATAAGAAAAAAAAGAATCACCAGAACTTAGTGTCATAGAATCAAGGCAGTTCTCTAGAACTGTGATAATTTGTATGGATTTTGGCATTTGGTGATGTCGAGTTAACTTACCATGCATAATATTAAACACATAATGAATTTCCTATAAATATCTATTGATTTGATTTTTAAACCACTTGGCTTCAAAAGGCTATTTTTTTTTTTTTCTTTTAAGACAGAGTCTGGCTCTGTCACCCAGGCTAGAGTGCAATGCACTCTGCAGCTCACTGCAACGTCCGCCTCCTGGGTTCAAGCAATTCTGCTGCTTCAGCCTCCCGAGTTGTTGAAACTATAGGCACGCACCACCACATCCAGCTAATTTTTTGTATTTTTAGTAAAGATGGGGTTTCACTGTGTTGGTCAGGCTGGTCTTAAACTCCTGACCTCGTGATCTGCCCGTCTCAGCCTCCCAAAGTACTAGGATTCCAGGCATGAGCCATCGTACCCGGCCTCAAGAGGCTCTTACTAAAACAGTGACTCATTCTTTATCTTTTTTGCCTTCTTAGGCTCTATATAACTTTCTACTTTTCTCGTGCTCCCTCCAAAACAAAGCAGTAAGGAAACAAAATTCATCACAGTATTCAGCTAGTCAATTTAAGGGTTTGTATCCTACATTTGCAGATATTCCTCATAGCAGCTAGAAACTGCATCCTTGGTTTACATTTGATATGTAGAAAACATTTATACATTGGCAAATAAATCTGGTTCCAACTCTGTCATCTGAGATGTACTTACTTCATTTCCTCTTCTCCATCTCCTGTCAACGGTTAGAAATATACATCTGAGTATGTGAAATCTGCAAACAAAAGGGCCAACGTAGATTTGAGTTAGAATACCAGTGACAGTTTCTGGTGCATTTCTATCTGAAAAAGCAGACAAGATTGGACACCGTGGCTCACGCCTGTAATCCCAGTACTTTGGAAGTCTGAGGCTGGTGGATCGCTTGAGCCCGGAGTTCAAGACATGTCTGGGCAACAAAGCAAGAACCCATCCCTACTAAAAGAAATACAAAAAATATTAGCTGGGCATGGTGGCACACACCTGTAGCTTCAGCTACTCAGAAGACTGAGGTGGGAGGATCACTTGAACTCAGGGGCAGAGGTTGCAGTAAGCTGCGATCATGCCACTGCACTCCGGCCTGAGTGACAGAGCAAGAACCTGTCTCAAGAAAAAAAAAAGAAGCAGGCGAGCTCTAATATACTTCCATGTGGAGCTATGACATTATGCTGTATTGTTTCTTTCAGCTGACTTTCTGTACAGAATGAGGGATTACATGCCTCCTTCCCATAAGGCCTTCGTAGAAGACATCCGCTCAGCACCTTCCCTGAGGGACTACATCCTGTCCTCCGGACAGGAGTACTTGTTGACAGCCTATAACCAGTGTCTGCAGGCCCTGGCAGAGCTGCGGAGCTATCACATCACCATAGTCACCAAATACATCATCACAGCTGCAGCCAAGGGAAAGTGTGGGAAGCCAAACCATCTCCCAGGGCCTCCTCAGGCTTTAGAAGACAGGGGCACAGGTGGAACTGCAATTATGAGCTTCCTTAAGAGTGTCAGGGATAAGACCTTGGAGTCAATCCTTCACCCACTTGGTTAGGAGGCTGCCCGTTCCCCAGCAGTGCAAAGCCCCCCGTGGAGGGAAGGTGGGCCTGGAGAATGAGGGTCAGGGTTCTGCCTGGGATCGTCCAGGAAGGATCTCAGCCCTATTCATGTTCCTGCTCTACAGAGCGTCCTATTCTCCCTGTTGAGAGCTGTTGGCTTCACAAAGGAGAGTTGATGTGGCCAAGACTTTCCTTCCCTACCTGATCACTGCTTAACAGCAAGTATTGTGGATACTTCCTCATGCAGAACCCCCCAGAGGAGTGACTGTACCCCATTCTCTTCACCAAGGAATAGAAAACCAATCTAAATTTCAAAAATCAGATAAAATTGCGTGTGGATTCATTACCTGGCTGATTTCCTTAAAAAACAAATTAACTTAACAATTCACTAAGTACAGACTGAACACTGCCTCCAAGATTAGAACAAGGATTTCTGTGGTCCCAGACCAGCCCTCTTCTCCCTGAATGTGTTGAGTTTGGTGGCAGGCGGTTGGAAATGCTCCAGCGGTGATGTGGAAGAAAGAGGATGCTGACAAATAAGGACTTGGAAGTCACCAGTGTGAAAAGGAGCAGTTAATGATACAGGGACAGATGAGACTTGCCACTTGGTACACAGATTTCCAAATTCTATTGTAATGCGTTTCTTTATCTTTAGAAGAATTATTCTCTCTTCCTACTCTGAAAATCTGTATTTGTAAAATGAATGAATGGATTCTTTCTAAGTAAACAAGGAAGATGGGAATAAGTAGTAAATTGATGTGTTTAGTGTGCAAATAAATGTAAACGCTTTTATTGACTTCGTTTCTATCTCAAGATTTCATTCCACCTGGCAGCAGAAAATCAGAAACTTTTAATCAGGCCAATTTATTTATTTATTTATTATTTGTTTTATATTTTTGTTTTGTTTGTTTTTTGTTTTGAGACGGAGTTTCGCTCTTGTTACCCAGCCTGGAGTGCAATGGCGCAATCTCGGTTCACCGCAACCTCCGCCTCCTGGGTTCAATCAATTCTCCTTCCTCAGCCTTCTGAGTAGCTGGGATTACAAGTGACCACCACCATGCCTGGCTAATTCTTTTGTGTGTTTTCAGTAGAGATGCGTTTTCACCATGTTGGCCAGGCTGGTCTCAAACTCCTGACCTCAACCAATTGACCTACCTCAGCTTCCCAAAGTGCGGAGATTGCAGGCATGAGCCATTGCACCCAGCCAGTCAGGCTAATTTAGAATAGAATACACTTCATTAATTTAAGGTTGCCCCACACACTCCTTACTGTGCACACACATACCTGGAATAGCTTCTAAATTCCAGGGGACCTATCTAGCATTTTGGTCACTGAGCAGCCTCTGCCCAAGTTCACGTGTGCTAAGAAGTCCCTCTCCTTACGTGGACACTGGTCAAGTGAAACCTGTAGGCTGTGTCATCATGTCTCAAAGCCCTTCACACTCTTCAGCCCTAGACATCCTATCACAATACCTGGGAAAATATATGACTACTTCCCACATCCCTACGGAATATTTGGAGACTGTTATAACCACAGCAACCATCTCCTCTCTCCAGTGCCATGGGGGGAAGAGAATTTTGCAGTCTTGTAAACTCTTGGGGCCCTTGGTAGGAAGCCATGAACCAGTGTCTTCCACCTGGGGCACGAGAAGGGCTCTTCCTGTCCTGTCTCCACAGGGCTTGGTCTGGCAAAGATGAGGTGGGCAGGAAACACAAGAGCTTCTTCTCAGAGACACTTATGGATGCTCTTCTCTGCTGCTGACACTGCCCTCTCTTCTCTAACCCATAAAGGAGAATTGTTTTCTAGTCTGGATTGGCCAAGGAAGATGCCTGGCTCTGACAGTGTCCTCTCTGCCTGCTGTGCAGATCAGAGTCTCAGCTCAAAGACTTAGACTGTCATAACTTAGAATGCCTTTTCTCTCCACATGCTGTCCTCGTGTTTGAAAAGTCTATTTTGAACCTCAGAAAGCGAGCATGAATATATTTATTGCTCTTTGATTTGCTCTGGGATCAGTAAACCCAGATAGATGGTCTTAACTGCTTGGGCTGAGCATGTGCCATGGTCCAAGGATGAGGACGGGTAGCAGGAGAGGACACAAGCACACTGGTGAATGATCCAGAACATTATTCCTCCCCACTGTCACTCCCAGCTGTACATGACCTTTAGAATGAGACCTATGTTTGAATCCTAACTTTCCTTTTTTAAAGCAATATGATTTTTGACCAATTTTAGAAAGTCACTAATTCTCAGATTCCGATTTCTTATAAAATCGAGATGATCCGATGGGTCTCAAGGTAGATACGAATAACAAATGTGCTAGTGCCTGGCATGGAGGGAAAAAGTCAGCAGAAGTTTGTTCGGTTATGAGGTGGGGCTCAGAGCATAGACTGCGTAGATGTCAGTCAAGAGAGAACACGATATTCTTCCAGTTCTTGAATCCATAACAATAAAATGGCTGTTTCTCATTTGGATATTTGGGGAAGTAGAAACTGACAAAAGAATGGGCTTTAAGAGCTGAAAAACCAGACAAATTGTGGTGGCTCACACCTGTAATTCGAGCACTTTGGGAGGCCGAGGTGGGGGGAATCACCTGAAATCAGGAGTTCGAGACCAGCCTGGCCAACATGGCAAAACCCTGTCTGTACTAAAAAACAAAAATTAGCTGGTTGTGGTGGCACACTCCTGTAACCATAGATGCTGGGGAGGCTGAGGCATGAGAATCACTTGAACCCAGGAGGTGGAGGTTGCAGTGAGTCAAGATTGTGTCACTGCACTCCAGTCTGGGCAATAGAGTGAGACCCCGTCTCAAAAAGAAGAAGAAGAAGAAAAAGAAGGAGAAGGAGAAGGAAGAAGAAGAGTGTTGCAGAAATTCCTGGAGCGTGTGTGGAGTCATGTGTGTATGTACATGGAGGTAAGAAGCAGAATTATGACTGAGGATAAAGGACTGAAAAACTGTCCCAGGTTCAGATCCCAGGATAGACACACTCTGATATGGGATTATACTTTAGGTTCACCCAGATAAAATCAAAACCAATGGTAGTGTCTAACACATCATGGTTTCTCAATGATTGTAGAATAAATCCATACCCAGATTGAATGAAATAGAGGAATATCTAAAGCTCTTGCCTTCAAAGATGGTTTTCTTCAGGATACTCATTCTTATTTCCCAGTGGAGGTGAGGAAAATGCATGTTTTCTTTCAATCTTAGGGAGCCTGCATCTTCAATTATTCTAAGTCAGTCCTACAAATGGATGGAGCAGGTACCACTCGTGTTCTCCAAATTTGTGCTGAAGGTTCGCCAAATTTATGCTGATGTATAGATCTCTCTTTCAGTGACTTGATAAATATTTGAGATTTCTTAATTAAAGCCTTACATCAGGGTTCTCCAGAGAAACAGAACACAATATACACACACACACACGTGTGTGTGTGTGTGTGTGTGTGTGTGTGTGGTCCCTTGGTATCAGTAGAAGATTGGTTCCAGGATCCCTGCAGATACCAAAGTTAGTGGATGTTCAAGTCCCTTATATATAGAAGTGTGATATTTGCATGTAACCTACACACACCCTTTTGCATACTTTAAATCACTTCCAGATTACTAGTAATACTTATGTAAATAGTTACTAATAATCCCATGTAAATAGTTATGGTGTGTTTTTCAATTTGTATCATTTATATTGTCATATTATTACTGTTTATTGTTTCTTTTTTTTTTAAAGTTTTCATCTGTGGTTGGTTAAATCTGCAAATGTCAGACGTGAAACCCACAGATATGGGGCGGGGATCTAACTATGTGTGTGTGTGTGTGTGTGTGTGTTTGCATGTGTGTGTGTGTATGTGTATAGAAAGAGAGAGTGAGAGAGAAAATGGAGGCTAGAAATTCCAAAAGCTACAAGACTGCCTGAGAAGCTGGAGACCCAGGGAATAGCTGCTGTAGCAGGTTATGTCTGAAGACCATCTGCAAGCAGAATTCCTAATTATTTTCCTTAATTTTTTATTTTTAGTTTTTGTGGCTACATAGGAGGTATATATATTTAGGAGGTACGTGAAATGTTTGGTTACAGGCCTGAAATGTGAAAATAGCATGCAATGGAGAATGAGAAGTCCATCTCCTCAAGCATTTACCCTGTGAGTTATAAACAGTCCAGCTACACTCTTTATTTTAAAATTTATGATGAAATTATGATAGCCTATGGTCACACTGTGGTGCTATCAAATAGAAGGTTTTATTCATTCTTTCGAACTATTTTTTTGTACCCATTAACCATCTCCACCTGCCCCCAGCCCTCAACCACCCTTCCCATCCTTCTACTCTGTGTTGTGAGTTCAATTGCTTCAATTTTTAGATCTCACAAATAAGTGAGAACACGCAACATTTGTCTTTCTGTGCATGGCTTATTTCATTTAACATAATGATCTTCACTTCCACCTATGTTGTTGCAAATGACAGGATCTCATTCTTTTTATGATTGCATAGTACTCCATTCTAGACAAATAACACATTTGCATTATCCGTTCATCTGTTCATGGAAACTTAGGTTACTTCCAAATCTTAGCTTTCATAAACAGTGCTGCAACAAACGTAGGCGTGAAAAAATTTCTTGGATATGGTGATTTTCTTTCTTTTGGGTGTATACCCAGCAGTGGGATTGCTGAATCCCACGGTGACTTAGTTTTTGGTTTTAGATTTTTAAGGAATCTCCAATCTGTTCTCCATGATGGTTGAACTAATATACATTCCCATCAGGAGTGTAGAAGTACTGCATTTTCTCCACATCTTGGCATTTGTTGTTGCCTGTCTTTTGGATATAACCCATTTTTACTGGAGTGCAATGATATTTCATCATAGTTTTCATTAACATTTCTTTGATCATCAATGATGGGGCCTTGCAAACTGGAACCCAAAGATCTTACAACTTACAGAGCACTTTTTCATATGTCTGTTTGCCATCTGTATATCTTCTTTTGAAAGATCTCTATTCAGATCTTTTACCCATTTTTGGATCAGATTATTAGATTTTTATTCCTATAGAGTTATCTGAGTTCCTTATATATTCTGGTTATTCCTCTTTTGTTAATGGGTGAGGTAGTTTGTAAATATTTTCTCCCATTCTTTGGGTTGTCTCTTCACTTTGTTGACTGTTTTCTTTGCTGTGCAAAAGCTTTTTAACTTGATGTGATCCCATTTATCTATTTTCACTTTGGTTACCTGTGGTTGTGGGATATTACTCAAAAACATTTTGCCCAGACCAGTGTTCTGAAGATTTCCCCTCAATGTTTTCTTGTTGTAGTTTCATCATTTGAGGGCTTAGATTTAAGTATTTAATCCATTTTGCTTCGATTTTGTATATGTTTATAGATAGGAGTCTAGTGTCATTTTGCTGCATATGGATATTCAGTTTTCTCAGCACTATTTATTGAAGAGTTTGTTTTCTTCAGTGTATGTTCTTGGCACCTTTGTCAAAAATGAGTTCTATGGTAGGTGTGTGGATTTGTTTTTGGGTTCTCTATTCTGTTTCATTGGTCCATGTGTCTGTTTTTATGCCAGTACCATGCTGTTTTGGTTACTGTAGCTCTGTAGTATAACACTTGTGGTATAATTTGAAGCCAGGTAATGTGATTCCTCCTGTTTTGTTCTTTTTGCTCAACATTGCTTTGGCTACTCTGGGTCTTTTATGGTTCCATATACATTTTATGATTCCTTTTTTCTTTTCTGTGAAGGAAGTCATTGCTATTTTGATAGGGATTGCATTGAATCTGTAGGTTACTTTGGGTAATATGGACATCTTAACAATATCAATTATTCCAATCCATGGCCATGAAATATTTTTCCATTTTTTGATGTCCTCTTAAATTCTTTCATCAGTGTCTTATAACTTTTATTATAGAGATCTTTTACTTCTTTGCTTAAGTATTTATTTTCAGGTGTGGCTATTATAAATGGATTACTTTGTAAAATTTCTTCTTCACATTGTTCACTGTTAGCATATAGAAAACAATTCCTAATTCCTTCTTGCTCAGAGGAGGTCAGTCTTTGTTCTATCAGGCATTCAACTGATTAGAAGAGGCCTGCCCACATTATTGGAAAGCCACTTGCTTTACAAAAAGTCCATCAGTTTAAACGTTAATCTCCTTTAAGAAAAATATCCCCACAGAAACATCCTGAATAATGTTTGACCAAATACCTGGGTACCATGACCCAGCCAAGTTGACATTAAATTAATCATCACTGGGGTCCTTAAGAAGAACCTGAAATAGGATAAGCTATGACATCTGACACACGGTCCCTTCAACCTCTTCCAAAGAAAAAGAGTTCTTCTTTCATAATGATGGAGAGGGGGTCAAAAGTGGTGAAGAGTGTAGCTGCCCGCGAAGAGATGCCCAGAAGGGAGGCAGCAATGGATTGGATAGAAGCCTCTGAGAGAGAGGTGGAAAACTCCACTCAGATGAACCTTACTTAGTTTACAACTAAAGGCCTTCTAAGCTGTGGGATCCCTGTGGAACAAAATCATTGCCTCTCAAAATAAAAACTAAAACCCAATGCTCTGAGGTATGGGATGTGGGGTGACTCGCCACCTGGGAAGAGGTGACCGGGCCTTAAATTTTTAAAGCTAGTACACAAGACACCTACACCTTGGCTGCTGCCACTACTCACCGCCACTGGGGACAAGGGGATACTGATTCCCTTTAATGTTATGCCTGAACTGGGATTCCTATAGCAATTCTTTCTGTTTGTTTGGTTTTGAGACAGAGTCTTGCTCTATTTGACTAGGCCGGAGTGCAGTGGCACAATCTCAGCTCCCTGCAACCTCTGTTCCCCGGGTTCAAGTGATTCTCATACCTCAGCCTTCAGAATAGCTGAGACTACAGGCATGCGCTACGACATCTGGCTAATTTTTGTATTTTTAGTAGAGATAGGGTTTCAGCACGTTGGCCAGGCTAATCTTGGACTCCTGAGCTCAAGTGATCCGCCCACCTTGGCTTCCCAAAATGCTGGGAATACAGGGATGAGCCACCATGCCAGACTGATTCCTGCGGTATTTCCAAGGAGAATTTAGTAGAAGCTTAGGATGATTTTAAAGGCAAGCAAACAAAGAAGCACTATAGAAATAACAGCTTGATAACATGAAATGCTCACTCTGTGGTGCTCTCAGACCCAGTACAGTCCTGATCCCTGGGCTGACTTTAGGTGATGGGACCTTTCAAACTGGAACTCAGGATCTCACAACATACAGAGCAGGAAGTCAAGACAGTGAGGCTCATAGACTGAGTTCTTCTTCCCTTACTGTTAGCTTGAAATTCATTCTTTGTTTTTGTATTTTATTGTCTCCAATACAGGGTTAATTGAAATAAAATTAATCAAAAAGGAGAAAGGAAGGAGGAAAATAAAAGGAGGAGAAAGAGAGAGAGAAAGGAAAAAAGGAAGGAAGGAAGAAAGGAAGGAAGGAAGGAAGGAAGGAAGGGAGGGAGGGAGGGAGGGAGGGAGGGAGGGGAGAGGGAAAGATGAAAGAAAGGAAAAGAAGTAAAAAGACAAAAAAGAAAAAAGAGAAAGAGGAAAGAAATTCTTAAAAACTGTGAGATCCTTTGTATTCTGGAATACAAAACTTTCTGTAGCTACAAGTCATTCATTTCTTCCACAGCAATGAATTTCACCCACCAAATTGTGTCTTGTGCACAGATGTCCTATTTGCTTTGCTAATGGAAAAAATGCTCTTCTTTTTCTTTGTTCACTTAACAGTCAACTTAATAAAGGAGTTGGATATTACTGCTTTCTGAAATGCAATTGCTGGTTAATTTTTGCAGTTTAGCATCTGCTTCCCAGTAACATTAAAAAACTGAGTTCTTGAGTGTAAGCATCATCAAAAATAAGTGCTTTTGTTTTGCAAAGTAATTCCCTTTGTAAACTCACAAATCTTTTGGACCACATGCTTCTGTGACAGCTGTACAGGTATCAGACCAGACTCTATTATGCAGTTGACTTTAATTGTCCATAAGCAGCTTTCTGCCTTCCTAACAGCACCATTCAGAGATTTTACCTATATTCTGTGTCAGAAATCATTTGTAGTGGGCCATGGAACCATCCTCTGGTCATTCAAAGGTCGTATCTCTCTTTACACAGTGAAGAGTCTTGGGTCTAAAGGGACTTGCCCTTAGAATGACCAGGCTTTTCGAGAACCAACTGAGTACACAGCCATGCCAGACAAACGACAATAATATAATAATGTAATAATCATGCACATGTACACGCATTTTATTATTATTATTTTTGAGATGGAGTCTCACTCTGTTGCCTAGACTGGAGTGCAGTAGTGCAATCCTAGCTCACAGCAGCCTCCTCTTCCTGGGTTCAAGCAATCCTCCCACCTCAGCCCAGGTAATTTTTGTAATTTAGTCAAGGCAGGGGATTCATCATGTTGTCCAGGCTGGTCTCAAACTCCTGACCTCAAGCAGTTTGCCCACCTCAGCCTCCCAAAGTGCTGGGATTACAGGTGTGAGCCATCATGCTCGGCCATATTATCAAAATATAAATACAACTATCTATTTGAAATTATACTCTGCAATACTTAATTTCTGTTATGTAAGTTGTCCATGTCTGAACAACATAGTAAGAACCCGGTCTCTACAAAAACTTAAGAAATAAAACCTTAGCCTAGGCACTTGTCTATAGTTCTAGCTACTTGGGAGGCCGAGGCGGGAGGATCGCTTGAGCCCAGGAGTTTCAGGCTGCAGTGAGCTCAGTGGATTTACTCTTGACTGTGCCATTGGTATTTATTCACCAGTGAGTGTGTGGGGAGGAGGGGGCTCTTTGCAGATGTGTAGATGGATCTTGGCCAGATGGACTGGGCTGTCTACATGCAGAATGAAACAGCTCCTGGACAGGCTTGGGAAGCTGGACCTGAGACCCACCACTCCATGTCTTCATGTTTGGCATGGAATTCTAAGGAATCTGAGAATTTTAATCTGAATATGGGCTTCCAGGTAATTATGAAGATAAGATGATAGAGAATCTCTTTTTAATAATTTACTGTATTGATTTATAATTTTCAAACATTTGTAAAGATGCTATGTTGATGTCCATTTTATTCCAGGCCTTAGCCAACATTACAGACGGGGGAATGGATGGTTGGCTGTCTTTTGCTTGAAAGGTTTAATCTTTCCTTGTAGATCCAGCCACTGACCATGAGGGGGCAATAGCAGTCTGCACGATGAACGCCAAGCTCCAAGCAAGGTGCGGCTTCTCTACTGATTTCCCAGGCCAAAGATTTTCCTGTGCTTTAGAAATATTGTGATGAAGTTTCATTTTAATGTGATGAAAAGGTTTTAAAATTGATTGTCGTGATGGTTGCACAACTCTGTGAATGTACTAGGAGACATTGGACCGTACACTTAAAATACGCAAATTGTATAATACATAAATTATATCTCAATAAAACTGTTTTATATATAAACATATATCTCTGTATATATAAATTTATATATATATATCTGTATATATATATATATCTGTGTGTGTGTGTAGATATCCCATTTTGGTGCCTACATATATTTCTCCCTTAGTAGGGCTGGGAGGACCTTGAGCCATTCTCTCACCCAAGATTCTGCCTCCACAAAAATCCACATTAAGTAAATCTTGATGGATCTCTCTGGTTCAGAAATAAATGGTATTTTATTTATTTTTAAAAATTGATGGGAGTATTCTAAATGGTAGACCTATGAATATTTTTCTTTATATATATTTCTTTATTTAAAAAGATAAATAATAATAAGTGTTACTCTGTTTCATAGTTGGAGAGGAATTCTTTATCCTGTTCTGTGATCAGTGTTATCTGAGGATCTTTGCTGTTAAGCTGAAACAGAGCCAAATTGTGAAAAGAAGATTAGTGACTAAGAATTGCAAAGGAAGATCATATAAATAGTCAAACAGGAAAAGCCAAATCACTGCCTTGGGCTTTGAAAGAGATTAGTTGGGTTTTCATCTACAAGAAAAGACAAATATTGTTGGAATTAAATCTCTTTCTCCTCACTGTCCCAGCCCACCCCCACTGCACCACATGCAGCCATGGGTGACTCCTGAGGAATACCTGCAATTGTAAGACCAGGGGTGTATCAGGCTCCTGCAAATAGACAGTCCACTGAAATATGCCCAGTAAGGCCATCAGTGAGATCACAACTCTAGAGGGGAAATATGGATGGGACTGAGGCACCACAGTGTGATATCTACCTAATCTGCTCATCTTCACCAAGTCTGACCTTTTAAAATACAAATCAAGTATAAAAGAAATCAAATTTCAAGAGTTATTTCTCATTTCTCTTGTCTATTCACATCCAATGATCAATAAGAATGCTAAGGCCGGGCGTGATGGCTCACACCTGTAATCCCATCACTTTCAGAGGCTGAGGTGGGTGGATCACCTGAGGTCAGGAGTTCGAGACCAGCCTGACAACATGGTGAAACCCCGTTTCTACTAATAATACAAAAAAAATTAGCCAGGCATGGTGGTACATGCCTGTAATCCCAGCTACTCCAGAGGCTGAGGCAGGAGAATGGCTTGAACTGAGGAGGTGGAGGTTGCAGTAAGCTGAGATCACACCATTGCACTCCAGCCTTAGTGACAAGAGCGAAACCCTAACTCCAAACAATAATAATAATTAAATAAAAAAAATAATAAGGATGCTGACCAGAGCATTAAAAGTTCTCATATGAAACAATAAATCTAGACTAGATATTGCTCAATCCCCTATAGACCTCACAATAAACATGCATTTGGATTAGTGATTGAAATACAGAGTATTTTCCACACAAATCTGCTCGCAATGGCCTTCCTTTCCATGTCACTTGCTGGGTGCAAATTCCAGTTCTTCCATTTGTAACATCTCTCTGTGTAAATTAGAGTGTAATAACAATATCCACACAATAGGCTATGAATATGAGTTGATAAACGTAGAGCATTTAAATTAGTGTCTATAGAAAGCAATCATGTAACGGGTTGCTGCTATTGTTGTTGCTATGATTAGTTGCTAGGAATTGTTAGACACACTGTCAAACAGTGTGGAAGAAAAGCTTGCTTTCTTAAATCCAAGATGTAGAGTCATTGACACGTTTCACCCATTTTTGTTCTCTCAGACTTCATCTGGAAGGGAAGATTATGATCCAAGAACCTGAAAGGAAGGCCTTTGGAAAAAGTAAGAAATGATATTGCATTCTTATTTTCTCAAGAAAACATTTTTCTTTTCTTCTTTTTTTTTGTTTGAGATGGAGTTTCACTCTTGTCACCCAGGCTGGAGTGCAATGGCCTGATCTCAGTTCACTACTACAATCTCTGCCTCTGGGTTCAAGCAATTCTCCTGTCTCAGCCTCCCCAGTAGCTGGGATTACAGATATGCACCACCATTCCCAGATAACTTTTGTATTTTTAGTAGAGACAGGGTTTCGCCATGTTCGGCAGGCTGGTCTCAAACTCCTGACCTCAGGTAATCCACCTGCCTCTGCCTCCCAAAGTATTGGGATTACAGGCGTGAGCAATTGTGCCCGGCCTCAAGGAAGTATTTATTTCTTTATCACTGTTTGATTGCTATTGTGTTCCCTACAGAAGACCTTCCCCAATCCCACTCCTAAATTCCGAATGATATAAAATAACTGCTTTTCAAATAAAACTAAAATGGTGTCTGTTTTGTTGTGGGACATTGCAACACTCTTTGAGGGAACTGGCAATACCATAGAATTTGGACAAATTAGAACTGGAATTTACAGAGCTAAGAATTCATGCAAATCTTGTCAGGGTGGAGCTAGTTTTCTGGCTAACTTGTAAAGTACGAGGAGTTTGGCTCTGAGACTTCTAAACTCCTCTTGCTGTGCTACCAAGCCCACAAATCGGTGATGTCTCTTCTATTAGTTAGGGAAATGTTGTATTTTATAGAATCAAAAATTAACAAATCCCAAAGATAAGACTTTGATTCTCTCCAGTATTTTAAAATAACCAGGAGTGAGGTTGGACATAGTGGCTCATGCCTGTAATCCCTGCTCTTTAGGAGGCTGAGGCAGGTGGATCCCCTGAGGTCAGGAGTTTGAGACTAGCCTGACCAATATGGTTTAACCCTGTCTCTACTAAAAATACAAAAATTGGCAGGGCACAGTGGCTACACCTGTAATCCTATCACTTTGGGAGGACAAGGTGAGGCAAGCATATTGCCTGAGCTCAGGAGTTCAAGACCAGCTTGGGCAACACACTGAAACCCTGTCTCTACTAAAAATACAAAAACTATCCAGGCGTGGTAGTGGGTGCCCATAGTCCCAGCTACTTGGGAGGCTGAAGCAGGAAAATCTGGGAGGCGGAGGTTGTAGTGAGCCAAGACCGTGCCACTGCACGAGCCTGGGCAACAAAGTGAGACTCCATCTCTTAAAAAAAAAAAGTAGCTGCAATGGTGTGTGCCTGGAATCTCAGCTCCTTGGGAATGTCAGGCAGGAGAATCACTTAAACCTGGAAGGCAGAGGTTGCAATGAGTCGAGATCCTGCCACTTCACTCCAGCCTGAGGAACAGAGGAAGACTCCAACTCAAAAACAACAACAAAATATTCAGCAATGAAATGGTGGCTCCACAGTGCCATTCATGATTCAAGTTGCTCTCTCTCTGCTCTGATATCCTAGAAGGGTTCTTCTATCCCATGGCTTCACATGGCTACTGAAGCTCCAGCCTTTACATCGGCCTTCCAATTCATGGGAAAGAATAGGGGAACAAAAGAGACCTTCTCCCTTTGAAGAGACTTCCAGGAAGCCCCCTAGATATTGTGTTCTTTCCGTTGGCTGTAACTTAGTCTCATAGCCTTCCTAGCTACAATGGATACTGGCAAATTCAGTTCCGTAACAGTTTAGCCATGAACCCCAAAATCCCAAAAATTGGGATTCTGCTCAAAAGAGGAGCGGAGGGGGCGAATACATGTTGAAGTAGGCAACAGAATCCATATATCTTTCTTAAGTAGTCCAATTTTCTCAGTGTCCTTCCTGTTCCTCAAGACTTTTTCTCAGAAAGGAATCTAAAACTCACTCCATTGTGTAAGAGATTGATAAAGGATAAAAGTATTAGCACTACCTAAGGAATCTGCATTTTAATGGGCTTAAAGACTGAACACAGTTACTACATTTTACTAGTAAAGTTTCAAGGGAGAGAGAAGGAAGAAAAGGGCGTAGAGGCAGCATTTGATAGGAACAGTATAAAGTCACAGCACACATACAAGTTGGCTTTTGCGTTAGACCAGTTTGCATTGAAAGCTGTGATATTCTCTTCAACTTACAGCTCCATTGAAACAAAAGAGCCCTGCCTATGTAAAATAGCTGCTCTCGGATTGGAAGAAACTCTACATGTTCTCAGAGTTAAGAGTCAATTCTCAGGCCGGACGCGGTGGCTCACGCCTGTAATCCCAGCACTTTGGGAGGCCGAGGTGGGTGGATCACGAGGTCAAGAGACCGAGACCATCCTGATCAACATAGTGAAATCCCGTCTCTACTAAAAATGCAAAAAATTAACTGGGCATGGTGGCGCATGCCTGTAATCCCAGGTATCAGGAGGCTGAGGCAGGAGAATTGCCTGAACCCAGGAGGCGGAGGTTGCGGTGAGCCAAGATTGCGCCATTGGACTCCAGCCTGGGTAACAAGAGCGAAACTCTGTCTCAAAAAAAAAAGGAGTCAATTCTCTAAATGGGTTGCAGTCCCTAAGTTTACGGCAGTGGCTTTCAAACTTTAGCCCTTCATCAGAATTGCCTGGACAACTGCATGAAACACAGATGGAGAGTTTCTTATCCAGCAAATTTTGGGTTCAACCTAAGAATTTACTTTTCTAACAAGTTCCCAGTTGAAGTCGTTACAAGCTCAAGTTTGAGAACCACTGCTTTATGGTGTGTTCCTCTTTTCCTTGTTAGCACGAGCACCATGAATCATTGTCAATAATTCATCTCAAATTTAATGAAAGCATTTTGCTTTCGGAAAAGAAAAAGCTTAAGTTCTTTATAACCATCTGAATATGAAACATCAAGTGCCTAGGGTGTTCTGACATACCTGTCTCCCCCCAAAACATACACAAGTGCCCACATACCTCTCTCCCTCCAAAAACATACACAAAAATGTTATAAATGCATATTACATTGAAATAGTCCATTTTGATCACTCTCTTGCACTATTAAGTTTCAACATTGTATTTCAGACACAGAGAACAAACTTGAATTTCAGGAAACTACCAGTAAATGAAGAGCATGGTAAAAATTCAAGACAGTTTAGGTCAAAAGGTATAGGAGAGAAGATGAATGACTTTCTCAGAATGGAAACATCCCACGTCAACTGCTGAATGACTATGATCTTATCACAAGGAAGAACGATTCTGGAACCTAAATTGAAAATAGTTTGGTTTGTTTATTAAGTGATGCTAAAATTAATGGATACAATATGCCCTTCAAAATTGAGTGAGAATGCACGCCTGTAATCCCAGCACTTTGCGAGGCCGAGGCGGGCAGATAATGGGTCAGGAGTTCAAGACTAGTCTGACCCACATGGTGAAAACCCATTTCTACTAAAAATATAAAAAATTAGCTGGACATGGTTGTGGGCACCTTTAATCCCAGCTACGTGGGGGGCTGAGGCAGGAGAATCACTTGAACCCAGGAGGCAGAGGTTGCAGTGAGCTGAGATCGCGCCAGTGCACTCCAGCCCTGGTGGGACTGCAAGACTCTGTCTAAAAAAAAAAAAAAAAAAAAAATTGAGTGAGAATAAAGCTAGAAATGCTTAATACAAATCTGGATTCTTCTGCAAATAAATATAAATTGTACGGCTAAATGATTGTATTACTCCTCCTCGCCCATCCATCTTACGCATGCTGCCCCACTTCAGTAAGTCTCAGTCTCTTCATCTGTGAAATGAGTGTGCTGGACAGGATAAGCTCTAAAAACTGTCCCTTTCCTAACATTTACTGCTTCACTAATGAGTGTGCAAGGGACGTTCTTGTGCGGAGTGCACAGGGAACTGATTCTGCTTGAACTATCACCCTGCCGTGTTTCTTAGTCCTAGTCAGTTCACAGCCACTTAGGCTTAACTCTGCTTTTCTCTGTGAAACACAGAGAGTGTTCATGATGAATAGAATGATAAAAATAGTACAATTAATCATGTTTTAACAAAGAAATTTACGCAAGAAACAAGTCTCTTACTTGAAACCCTCATCCCACAACCTGTAGCTTTACTGAACAAGCCCTCATCGTACATGATCTTCTGCCTTTTCCAAACAATATCACAGAATATTTGGAGTGGCAATTGTTATTTTTATCATGTTATCATAATTTCTTTTTTTTTTTTTTTTGAAACGGAGTCTCGCTGTGTCACCCAGTATGGAGTGCAATGGTGCAATGTCGGCTCATTGCAGCCTCCATCTCCCGGTTTCTAGCCGTTCTTCTGCTTCAGCCTCCTAGTAACTGGGATTACGGGTGAACACCACCATGCCTGACTAATTTTTTTTAATTTTAGTCGAGGCTGAGTTTCACCAGGTTGACCAGGCTGGTCTCAAACTCCTGACTTCAAGTGTGCTATCATCATTTCTTTTTTTTTTTTTTCTTGAGAGTTCTATAAATGTTTATTAAGTTTACTTGTTCCAGATCTGAATTCAAGTTCAGGATATCCTTATTAATTTTCTGTCTCATTGGTCTATCTAATATTGATGTTGAAATCTCCCACTACTACTGTGTGGGAGTCCAAGTCTCTTTACAAATCTTATGTATCCTGTATTGGGTGCGGACACATCCAGGATCCTCAGCTCTTCTTGTTGCGTTGATTCTTTTACCATTATGTCCTCTTTTGATCTTTGTTGCTTTAAAGTCCATTCCATCAGAGGCGAGAATTGCAACCTCTGCTTTTTATTTATTTATTTATTTATTTATTTATTTTTGCTCTCCATTTGGTTGGTAAATCTTTCTCCATCCCTTTGTTTTGACTCTTTATGTATCCTTGCATGTAAGATGGATCTGGATGCAGCATACCGATGGGTTTTGGCTGTATATTTTGATTGGGGGATTTAGTCAATTTAAATTTAAGATTATTGCCATTTGATGTTAGCTGGCTATTTTGCCCATTAGTTGATATAAATTCTTCATTATGTTGATACTCTTTACTTTTTGGTATATTTTTAGAAAGGCTAATACTGGTTGTTCCTTTCTATGTGTAATGCTTCTTTCAGAAGCTCTTGTAAAGCAGACCTGGTGGTGATGAAGTCTCTGAGTACCTGCTTACTCGGCACCCTTTCCTCTGTCATTTCTTGGTAAGCTCCTCCAAATCTAGGGAGACTCAATTCAGCCATCAGCTCTGGGAAGCCCTCCCTGCTGCCACCCCCAGCCACCCCAGCCTATGTGTTGCCTAACACTTTGGGCTGGCCCCTGTTGCTGTGTTTAGCTCACAGAATTATAATGATCTGTTTATATAACTGCTTCCTCCACTTAACTGTGAGTTCCGTGAAGTCGCCTTGGAATCTCCCGTGTCTGACATAGGCCACACTTACTAAATATTCTTGGAACAATGGGAGGAATGAATAAGCTGAGGGTGCATGGAGACTGTCCCTTCCAGGCAGAGTACAAGAATGTAAACACAGTGTAAACGTCGGGTGCGGGGAAAAGAGTCGCCTTACCAGGGAACAGGAGTCTACTTAGCTCTAGAGAATCTGCATCCTGGGCCAAATGACTTTGTAGGTCTTTCCATCAACACATTTTGATACTAGTAAAATGTTATTAAATTTACATCAAGAGAAGCTTTGAACACTGAGACCTAGATCATAAGCATCAGGAATGGCTTGAAGGTGTTCAGAGTCTATAATAATAAGAACAGGGGTAGATAATGAATGAAATGTGTTTGCATATCATCGTTTTATCATCTTTACTCCAGCCTGGCAACATTGGTATTATTATGTCAGTTTGGCTACTGGAGAAAGGGCAGGTTAAAGAAGGTCAGGGACCTGCCCAAGCTCAGCTGCACAGTAAGTGGTGGACTAGAAATCAACCTGGATTTTTTGGTTCCAGATGCAATGATCTCTCTGTTCTTTCATGACACTATTTTCAAAGGAGAAGCAGCTTCAGAAATGACAACGGCCAGGTGTGGTGGCTCACGCCTATAATCCCAGCACTTTGGGAGGCCGAGGCAGGCGGATCACAAGGTCAGAAGTTTGAGACCAGCCTGACCAAATATGGTGAAACCCCGTCTCTATTAAAGATACAAAAATTAGGTGGATGTGGTGGTGGGTGACTGTAATCCCAGCTACTCAGGAGGCTGAAGCAGGGGAATCACTTGAACCTGGGAGGTGGAGGTTGCAGTGAGCCAAGCTTGTGCCACTGTGCTCCAGCCTGGGCAACAGAGTAAGACTTCATCGAAATACTAACAAGAGCAACAAAAACTGAACATATGTTGTCTGGCGGGAAGAGGGAGGGAATATGTCGCAAGTCAGCCTTTCTCAGTCCTTCCAAGTGGCTTAACAGAGAACTCAGCCCTCTAACCCCAGCTCATGGTTGCTTTACTCCTGTTCTCACGTTACACCTCTGAGTTTCTATGCCGCTCTGGGAGCAAGAACCCAGAGACACAGGATCCTAAACTGATGTTCCTAATTGGAAAATCCGCACTAATGGCTTTGGACAGAGATTTCCCTATGGTGAATCACCCTCCAATTGCCGGTGAGTCAAGCCACTTAACTCTATCTTTAATTCATATTTTATCAATGGTTTCATTCACTTCAGACATCTTTAATTTAAAAGCCAGGGGCAATGGCCACAGCAACTATAAGAAGTTCCCTCACAGAGAGAAAGGAGAATGGAAAAACAAAGCTTATGTCCCTTTTCCTTCTCAAGAGAAATCACTATGAATGTAGGGCCATCTCCTCCTTCCCCTGACTGTCACCTCGCAGGCTCCTCAAAGATGAGAGGTGGGTGATGCAAAGGGCATTTGCAATCTATCCTGCTATCTTTTAGATTCGCTTGGAGACAGGACTTACCATAAACCTTTATTGTAGCAGTGGTAAAGAAAATTCCACAGGTACAGAACTGGAAAGATCCTTCCTGGCCTTCAACAGGACTTCCCTGGGTAGAGAAGAAAGAAAAGGATTTGATTTCATGCTTCTTTAGAGCCCATGTCTGAGTCCCTAACGAAACTTTCCATTTCTACATCTGGATTGTTCTTTTGTTTAAAGAGGAGGAAGGGCTTGATTTACCGCCTAAGGCACAGAGGAACAGAGGCTAGAGTGAAATTCTCCAGGACACTGTGAAAGAGCTGCCCCATGAGGGTGATACAGCTAAGGGCCTGAATCAGTGTCACCATAGAAGCTTTTATACATAGCGCAGGAAAATAAGGCAACGGTTTTACAAAGGGTTAAAAACCAACAAAGACCAGATTTTATGCTTCCCAACCAAGGACATACTTCAGATGCCTGATTTCCAGAACCTTCATCTCCAGACCGTCAAATGATAATTTGGGGTAACTTTTATATACCAGGCACTACGTAAGCAATATTATACACACACACACACAACACACACACACCCGTAGCACACATATACAGATATACATGTGTATACATATGTATTCTGTACATATGCAACCCATGGTCTCAAGGCGTGTCTTCAAAGAGCTGTTAGTCTATCCAGAAAGTCAGATCAACAGTGAGGTTCATGCTACCGGTGTCACGGAGCACCCTTCAAACACCAGGACTAACTCTGCACTGTATCAGCTACAGACAGACTGTAAGCCTCGGGCATAAAATGATGCATTCACATTTGATGTTGCTACCAGGTAAAAAGCTTAAAAACTTACATTGCTCCAAGGGTATTAAGTATTTTAGTAGAACCTGTTCAATGAGCTATCATTTTCACCTGTTCATTTGCTATTTGCCTCATGGTTGTAAGGGCAGTAAAAAGCTATTCTGGGATCCAAGATTTTTAGATTCTTATAATCTCAGGGAAAATATACAGGTTGGCCTTTCACAACCACCTGTTTTTCTCTTTTTTTCTTTTTTTTTTTTTTTTTTTTGAGCTGGAGTCTCACTCTATCAACCAGGCTGGAGTGCAATGGTGTGATCTCAGCTCACTGCAACTTCCGCCTCCCGAGTTCAAGTGATTCTCCTGCCTCAGCCTTCCGAGTAGCTAGGATTACAGGCAACCACCACCACACCCAGCAAATTTTTGTATTTGTGGTAGAGATGGGATTTTGCCGTGTTGTCCAGGCTGGTCTCAGACTCCTGACCTCAGGTGATCTGCCCGCCTTTATTTCCCAAAATGCTGAGATTACAAGTGTGAGCCACTGCACCTGGCCACAACCTGTTTTTTATTTCTTCCTGAGAAATGAGACTTCTAGCTCCACACTAGTAAACCTGGGGTCACTGTTCAGTCCAGAGACAGCCCTTCCTGGCTTTCAACAGGACCTCCCTGGATAGAGAAGGAAGAAAAAGATTTGATTTTATGATTCTTTAGAGCTCTTGTCTGAGACCCTAATGAAATTTTCTGTTTCTACATTTGGATTGTACGTTTTGTCTCAGGAGGGGGAAGGGCTTGATTTACTGTCCAAGGCACAGTGGAACAGAGAAACAGCATGGTCTATTTTTCCTGCTGCGACCACTGGTGTAACTCTCCTTATTTGGTACCTGTATGTCAAAGTCATTCCTTGTGGGGCTTCCCTGCACACGGCTCTCCTGACAACATGCTGAAATGGAGTCTCTAGCACTCCCCACCTTGTGTTTCCTTTTATCACTTCTCTCGAACATTCTGGTGTGTTAAAAATACTCAACTCCTAACCCTCCACCTGCCGGGGTCTGTCTCACCCGCAAAAGCAACCTCCATTCCCATCTGCACACTGAAATCAACCTGAGAATGGCTTTGTTCCATTTTACCTATGACCAGCGAGACCAGTTCCTATTTGCCTGCCCGCACATGTGGACATCGGACCTTATCACCTTTGAACACCCATGCCACAGTGAACTTCACAGGGCTAGCAGGTGACTTGAGCAGGACCAGCACGAGACCTGAACAGGTCCATTATACTCCTCTGATTTTGGGTATCTGGGTGCTGAAAGAGGTTCAGGAAAATGTAGATTTGAAGCTAATTAAAGAAAGAACATGTGATTGAAGTCAGCTCTATTCTTAGACATTTCAGTTGCTTAAACCAATAGATTAAATTATATTTAAAAAAAAGAATAAACGACACAATGAACTGCTATCCACAACGATTTATCTTCAATATGTACCTGTCTGAGCGTCTGTACCTTGCTTCCTTATTTAACTCTGCCAGATGTGACCTCAAAGTTATTTACAGACTTTCATGCTCATAGATTCCTAGATGAGCTTTTATATACCCCCTGGTCCTAAGTAGTTTCCTTATGCTGCTCATCCCTCTGGTTCTGCTTTTGCTTTATAAATATGTTAGAGAGGCCGAGCATAGTGGTTTATGCCTGTAATCCCAGCACTTCAGGAGGCCGAAATGGGTGGATCACCTGAGCCTAGGAGTTTGAGAGTAGCTTGGGCAACATAGTGAAACGCTGTCTCTACCAAGAAATGCAAAAATTAGCAGTATGTGGTGGCACATGTCTGTAGTCCCAACTACATGGCAGGCTGAGGCAGGAGGATCACTACAGCCCATGAGGTGGAGGTTGAAATGAGCTATGATGGTGCCATTGCATTCCAGCCTGTGTGACAGAATGAAACCCCATCTCAAAAACAAAAATAAACAAACCAAATTAAAAAAAAAAACTCATGAAACAAAACAAAAAACGAATATGTTTGAGAGTCTCACTGCTGATTTTCCAGCCGTTCCAGCCCATTTAAGCCCACCATCCTATTTTCATTCTGTCACATCCAACTCCTGGTTTTCTGGGTGTATTTATTTGTTTATTTATTTGAGACAGAGTTTCTCTCTTGTTGCCCAGGCTGAAGTTCAATGGCACGATCTCTGATCTCTATTCTCTGCAACCTCCGCCTCCTGGGTTCAAGCGATTCTCCTGACTCAGCCTCCTGAGTAGCTGGGATTACAGGCACCTGACACCATGCCCAGCTAATTTTTTGTATTTTTAGTGGAGATGAGATTTCACTCTTTTGACCACGTTGGCCTTAAACTCCTGAACTCAGGCAATCCACCCACCTCAGCCTTCCAAGTGTGGGCCACAGTGCCCATCCAGACTCCTGGTTTTCTTTGCTAGTCCCCACTTGGCCTGAAAGCACATGCAACTCCACCTCCATACACAGCTGAGATTGAATACCCATTCACAACTTAAAGTAGCTCTTGAAAAGAAAATTCCTTCATCCATGGAGTATATCTTTGTTAGTACTTCAGCTTTTTATCTGCATTTTGAAACTGAAGATGTGTTATAGTAAAGGAATACAGATGATATTTCAAGCAGTGTGACGGGTCATAGGGCTTGGAAGCCTTCTTCACATTTTTAAAGCAAGTCCACATCGATCATTTCCTGCCCTGCTCACATTCCTCTCTTAAGAAAATCTGCTCTATCTATAGACTCACTGCCGGACGGGCCATGTTTTGAACTGCATGACCCAGTCCTCTTGGGATACAGGGTCAAGTAGATGAAAGCAGAAAAGACAGATAGAGCACCTGCATTGTTCAATATTTGATTCACACCAAAGTAGGAACAAGACAAGACTACAAAGAAAGTCCATGAATAACCACATTGATTCAAAATATAGCTTGAAGATTTTGATTTTGAATATCCATGCAAAGTCCATTTCTAAAGCAATCTAACATGAAAGAGAAGAATATTTCCCAACTCTGATCCTGGTACTTGACCTAGCTAAATGGCTCTCTGACCCTGACAACAACCAGATAGAATCACCTGGTATGTGATTTTTGGAAACTGGCTTTTTTCACTCAGCATAATCACCCTTGAGATCCATCAAAGCTGTTGAAGTATTGATAGTTCATTTGCTTTGATTGCTGAGTAATACGCCATGCCACTGATGTAGCACAATTTGTTTAATCACCCGGCTATTGTGGGGCATGTTACCTGTATCCAGTTTTGGGCTATTACAAATAAAGCTGCTAGGAAAAGTCACAGGCAGGTAAGAAGCAAAAGGCGTGAATTCTGCCATTCTCTACCTTTCGCTTCATTCAAGACCTCAATGGACTAGATGATGTCCACCTATATATCAGGGGAGAGCAATCCACTTTATGAAATCTACCAATTCAAATGCTAACCTCGCCCCCAAACACCCACAGAGACATACCCAGAAATAAGGGTAAGTCTGGGCGCTTCCTGGCCAGTCCAGTTGATGCATGAAATTAACCATCACCACCTTTCACCATTTGGTACAATGTTTGATACAGGGTTTGTGGATATTTTTTATAAAGTTGAGGAAGTTCCCTCTTATTTCTACCTTCCTGAGAGCTGTAATCATGAACAGGTGTTGAATTTTGTCAAATCTTTCTATTCAACAATTTACATATCTTCGTGATTTTTTTTCTTTCACCTATTAATATGGTGAATTACATTGATTATCAAATATTAAACCAACCTTGCATCCCTGTGTGGTCAAGGCATATAATTCTTTCTATATATTGCTAAATTCTATTTGCTAATATTTTGTAAGGATTTTTGCACCTGTATCCATAAAGGATATTGTTCTGTAGTTTTGGGGTTTTGTATTTGCTTCTTTTTTGGGACTGTCTTCTTGGGTTTTGGTTTCAGATTAATATAAGATTTATAAAATAATTAAATGATTGAGTAATGTTTTCTATTTTCTGGAACAGGTTGTATACAATTTGGGTTCATTCTTCTGCAAATATTTGGTAGAACTTTTTAGTATCACCATCTGAGCCTAGAAATTTCTATTTGGGATGTTTTTCTTTTTTCGTATAACTTTGAGGGTTCACAAAACAGCACCCCAAAATATGACAGCTGGACATGATGAACTGTGAAAAAAACTCAAGTTTTCAGTGACCTTTCCCCCATCCTCCTATCTCTCAATCCTCTGTCTTTCCGGAAATACAGGATGAGGCTGTTTAAAGTTTCTTTATCTTCCTAGGAAATGGAGCTGCCAGAGAGAAATAAAATTGCCTTTAGTCCACTCCCTGAAATTTCCTTAACCAGAGACAATGAAAACTCAAATCACAGAGAAAGAAACTGAAAATTAACACCATACCTGGAGCTCAGATAAACTTTGTCACACATTATCATCTGTTCTTAAGTCTCATTCAGTTTTCAAAAAGAATTATTTACTTACCACTGTCTGAGCATTGAGCCTATTTATTCCCCCTAAAAATATTATTTGTTAACCCCTCAAGATGGCCATATTTCTCCCATATCACCTTCCTCTGCTAAGGTGGATATATAAGTATCTATACCTCATTGGGTTATTGGATATTCTGCAGCGCTTATGTACATTAAATATATTTGTAGCCTTTTTCTCCTATTAATCTGCCTTATTATAGGTTCATTTCTAGTGAATCTTTAGAGGAGAGAGGAAAGATTCCCCCTGGCCTCAAGACAACAATTTGCTTTCCTAAATAGTTATAAGAATATTCAACTATCTTTTTTATATTTGGTGAGTTGTGGTAGATTATGCTTTTCAATAAATGGATCTACTTGGCCAGGAGCAGTGGTTCATGCCTGTAATTCCAGCACTTTGGGAGGCTTAAACAGGCAGATCACCTGAGGTCAGGGGTTTAAGACCAGGCTGTCCAATATGATGAAACCCTGTCTCTATAAAAATTGGCTGGGCGTGGTGGTGGGCACCTGTAATCCCAGCTACTGGGAAGGCTGAGGCAAGGGAATTACTTCATTGGGGAGGCAGAGGTTGCAGTGAACAGAGGTCATGCCATTGTACTCCAGGCTGGGTGACAGAGCAAGACTCCATCTAAAAAGAAAGAAAGAGAGAGAGAGAGAAAGAGAGAAAGAAAGAAAGAAAGAAACAAAGAAACAAAGGAGAGAGAAAGAAAGAAAAGAAAAGGAAATGAACCAATTTCTTTTTTGAGGGGGGATAAAGTTTCACTCTTATCACCCAGGATGGAGTGCAATGGCATGATCTAGGCTCACTTCAACCTCTGCCTCCTGAGCCAAGCAGTTCTCAAGGATGAGTAGAATTAATATTGTGAAAATAATTATACTGCCAAAAGCAATCTACAAATTCAATGCAATCCCCATCAAAATACCACTATCATTTTTCACAGAATTAGAGAAAACAATTTTAAAATTCATATGCAACCAAAAAAAGAGCCCACATAGCCAAAGCAAGTCTAAGCAAGAAGAACAAATCTGGAAGCATCACACTACCAGGCTTCAAACTATACTATAAGGCCATAGGCACCAAAACTGCATGGTATTGTTATAAAAATAGAAACAGAGACAAATAGAACAGAATAGAGAAGCCAGAAATAGACCCAAATACTTATAGCCAACTGTTCTTCAACAAAGCAAACAAAAACATAAAGTAGGGGAAAGACACCTTTTCAATAAATGGTGCTGGGATAATTGGCTAGCCAGATGTACGAGAATGAAACTGGATCCTCATCTCTCACCTTATACAAAAATCAACGCAAGATGGATTAATAACTTAAATATAAGACCTGAAACTATGACAATTCTAGAAGATAACACTGGAAAAAACATTGGCTTAGGCAAGGATTTCATGGCCAAGAACCCAAAAGTAAATGTAATAAAAACAAAAATAAATAGCTGGGACCTAATTAAACTAAAGAGTTTTGCACAGCTAACAGAACAGTCAGCAGAGTAAACAGACAACCCATGGAGTGAGAGAAAATCTTCACAATATATACACATGACAAAGGACTAATATCCAGAATCTACCATGTACTCAATCAAATCAATAAGAAATAAAACAATCTCATCAAAAAGTGGACTAAGGACATGAATAGACAATTCTCGAAAGAAGCTGTACAAA
Source organism: Callithrix jacchus (assembly GCF_049354715.1). Classification (NCBI taxonomy): domain Eukaryota; kingdom Metazoa; phylum Chordata; class Mammalia; order Primates; family Cebidae; genus Callithrix; species Callithrix jacchus. The sequence goes on from NC_133514.1 coordinate 40,860,302, forward strand.
TGGACAACAAACACATGAAAAATGCTCAACATCACTAATGATCAGTGAAAGGCAAATCAAAACCATGATGCAATACCACCTTACTCCTGCAAGAATGGCCATAATCAAAAAGTACAAAACAGTAGATGTTGGCATGGATGCAGCAATCGGGGAACTCTTCTGTACTGCTCATGGAAATGCAAACTAGTACAGCTGCTATGGAAAACAGTGTAGTTCAAAGAACTAAAAGTAGAACTACCATTTGATCCAGCAATCCCACTACTGGACATCTACTCGGAGGAAAAGAAGTCATTATTTTAAAAAGATACTTACACATGTGTGTTTATAGCAGCATAATTCACAGTTGCAAAATTATGGGCTGAAACCCACATGCCCATTAATCAATGAGTGAGTAAAGAAACTATAGTATAGATGTATATGATGAAACACTATGCAGACATAAAAAGAAATGAATTAACAGCATTTGCAGCGACCTGGATAAGGTTGGAGACTATTATTCTAAGTGAAGTAACACAGAAATGGAAAACTAAACTTCGTACGTTCTCACTGACATGTGAGAGCTAAGCTAAGAGAACATATAAGCATAGAATTATATTATGGACTTTTGGGGACTTGGGGCAAGAGTGGGAGGGAGTACAGGGAAAAAAGGCTACAATTGTGCAGTGTATACTGTTCAGGTTATGGGTGCACCAAAACCTCACAAATCACCGCTAAACAACTTACTCATGTAACCAAATACCACCTGTACCCTAATAACTTATGGAAAGAAAAACAAATGTCTGATTTCATATGGCCAATCCTGGTTTGATTGATAATGTTTTCATGGTGTATCTTTTCTATCCTTTCACTTTTAGGCTATTTATATTATTATACTTGAAGTGAGTTTCTTGAAGAGAAGATATAGTTAGGTCATGTTTGCTTTTTTTTTTTTTTTTTTTTTTGAGACAGTTTCACTCTTCTTGTCCAGGCTGGAGTGCAATGGCACTATCTCGGCTCACTGCAACTTCCGCCTCCCAGGTTCAGATTATTCTCCTGCCTCAGTCTCCCTAGTAACTGGGATTACAGGCATGCACCATCACGCCCCACTAATTTCTGTATTTTTACTAGAGACAAAGTCTCACCATGTTGGTTAGACTGGTCTTGAACTCCTGAACTCAAACCAATCCACTTTCTTAGTCTCCCAAAGTTCTGGGATTACAGGCGTGAGCCACCACACCTGGCCTCATGCTTGGTTTTCTAATCAGCTTTGCTCATTTCTACTTTTCTTTATTGTTATATGTAGAACATTTGTGTTCAATGTAAATATTGATAGGTTGGGGATAATGTCTGTATTTAATTTTTGTTTTCTCTCTTTTTTCTTCTCTGTTTATGTTTATGTTTATTTTATTTTATTTATTTATTTATTTATTTATTATTTATTATTTTTGAGACAGTGTCATACTCTTGTCACCCAGGCACTATCACAGCTCACTACAGCCTCAACCTCCAGGACTCAAATGATCCCCCACCTCAGCCTCACAAGTAGCTGGGCTGGGACTATGGGAAAATACCACTCTGCCCAGCTAATTTTTGTGATTTTTGAGGAGATAGGGTTTCACCATGTTGCCCAAGCTGGTCTCAAACTCCTGGGCTCAAGCCATCCACCACCTTGGCCTCCAAAAATGCTGGGATTCAGGCATGAACCACCACACCTGGCCTTCTTCCCTTTCCTTTTTTTCCTGACTTTCTGTGGGTTATGTGAACACTTTCATTTTTATTTATACATGGTGTTTTTGAGTGTATATTTTTCTATATTATTTTTAAAGGTTTCTCTTAGTGCCATATTACATATGTGCAGCTTTGCACAGTCTATTGGCACACATGTTATATACCAGTTCAAGTGAAGTGTGGAAACCTCCCCTTATTTTACATGGCTTAACCCTCTTGCACACAAAATATCATTGTTTTAACTATTTCATCCGCACATTTTGAGAACCGTATCTGACAGTGTTAAACTTTTTGTTAAAAATGTCATACATAATTTGGAAAACTCGAGTAGTTGGAAAGTCGCTTGTATTTACCTACACTTGGCTACATATCTCAATATACATTTTTCATGGCTCTTTCTGCCTGATTGATATAGTTTGTGTATTTGTCCCCATCCAAATCTCATGTTGAATTGTAATCCCCAGTATTGGTGGGGCCTGGTGGGAGGTGATGGGGGAAGATTCCTCAAGAACGGCTTGGGCCATTCCCTTAGTGATAAGTGAGCCCTCACTCTGAGTTCACAGGAGATCTGGACTTTTAAACGTGGGTAGCACTCCCTTGCTCCAGCTTTTGCCATGTGAAAGGCCTGCTGTGCTTCACCTTCTCCCATGAGTGAAAGCTCCCTGGGGCATCCCCAAAACCAGATCCTGACACTATGATTCCTGTGAAACCTGCAGAACTGTGAGCTAATTAAACTATTTTCTTATAAATTACCCAGTCTTAGGTATTTCTTTATAGCAATACAAGAATGGCCTAGCACACTGATGTTCCAAGATCTAATTTTATCCTTTCTCTTTTGTTGAAGATATTTTCATTAGGCATTTTTTTAGTCTTGGTCAGCTGCTGATAAATTTTCTTAGTTTTCCTTCATCTCAGAAAGTCTTAATTTCCTTTTCATTTCTGAAGAATGTCTGCCATTTCCTTTTTTTCAGCGTTTGAAAAATGGTGTGCCACTTCCTTCTGGCCTTTGTAGATTCTGTTCATAAATCTGCTGTCTTTATTTTTAATTTTTAATTTTTTTCTTTTTGAGACAAAGTCTCACTCTGTCGCCCAGGCTGGAGTGCAATGGCATGTTCCCAGCTCACTGCAACCTCTGCCTCCTGGGTTCAAGCAATTCTCATGCCTCAGCCTCCTGAGTAGCTAGGATTACAGGTGCACACCAACATGCCTGGATGATTTTTGTATTTTTTGTGGAGAAGGGGTTTCACCATGTTGACCAGCTAGTCTTGAACTCCTGGCCTCAAGTGATCTGCCTGCCTCAGCCTCATAAAATGCTGGGATTACAGGTGTGAGTCACCATGCCCAGCCATAAAGTTGCCATCTTTCAAACTTTTTTTCTCTTATGAGTAAGTGTCAATTCTTGCTGTGAACCATCATATTCTCTGTCTGTAACTTTCAGAATTTTGATTTGGATTTGTCTTGGTGTGGACTTTTGTAGCCTAGCCAGGGTTGGCTCAGGTTATTGAATGTATAAGTTTTTGTCTTTTTACAAATTTAGAACATTTTCAGCCATTATTTCTTTGAGTAGCTTCTCAGCCTCAACCTCTTTCTCCTCTCTGTCCATGATGCTAATAATACAAATATTAAACCTTTTTAAGATATCTCACGGATCTCCGAAGCTCTGTTTCACTATTTTCTTTCAATCTATTTCCTCTCTGTTTTGTTTAAATAGGGGGATTTCTATTATCCTGTCTTCAGTTTCACGTTGTCTTTTCTCTTTCTTGCTAATGAGGTTATCAATTGAGTTCATTTCATTTATTTGGTTATTCTACTTTTCAGGTTTAAAATTTCTAATTGGCTCTACTTGACATTTTCTATTTCTTTATTGACACTTTGTAATTTTACTTGTTTCAAGTGTGTTTGCAATTTATGTTAAAGCATCCTTTTATGAAGACTGTTTCAAAATCTTTGTCAGATAATTCTAATACATTTGTCATCTTCTTGTTTGTGTCTGTTGATTGGCGCTCAGCATTCAAGTTGTGCTTTTTTTGGTTCTTATATGACAAGTAAACTGGGATTGAAACTTGGACCTTTTGAATATTATAGTAAGAGATTCTGGATGTCATTTACAGCTTCCGGTGTAGCAAGACTCCTTTGACACCATGTAATCAAGAGAAGAGCAGTAGCTCCTTATTCCTAGGTGGGGTGGAAGTTAAAGTTCCCTATCAGGCCTCCACTGACAGCCAAGAGGGGTGGTGTGACTCTTCGTTGCTGGGATGGTAGTTTAGTATCAATACTAGACCTCTGCTGATGCTGTCCTGGTTGAGAGGAGCATGGTGAGGGGACCTCATCACTAGGGGGTGATAATGCATAAAGATAGAAACTATAGATCTCATTTCTATAACTCATCACAAGGCCATAATTAATATTTTTCTATTTTTTTTTATAGGGTCTCGCTCGGTCACACAGGCTACCATGCAGTGGCATGATCCCAGCTCACTGCAACTTCTGCCACATGGTCTTTTTTTCTACTGCCTCAACCTCCCAAGTAGCGAGGATTACAGGCACCCACCACCACGCCTGGATAATTTTTGTATTTCTAGTAGAAATGGGATTTCACCATGTCGTTCAGGTCAGTCTTGAAATCCTGACCTCATGATCCACTCACCTCTGCCTCCCAAAAAGCCGAGATTACAGGCATGAGCCACCATTCCCAGCCCACTAATCTTTTTTCTGCCTTCCTTCCCATGTGCTCTGTTTCTCTTGCCATCTTCCAACAACCAGTTTGTCAAAGTATTCTCAATATGGTGACTCAAACCTTTGCCATCCTCACAAATCTGAGACTTTAACAGTTCTTCTACTAAGGACTTCCATTAATATTTACTACCATGCTTAGCTTTACAGAGAAACCATAAAGGGAATGAGTTAGATTTTATCCATATTATCTCCTGCTCTAATGTATATGAATAATCCAACTTCTCCCATAGCTAAAAGCATAACATCTTTTTTGATCTATTCATGTAATAAAATAAGATGAATTTTAAAAATTCATCTAAGAAACCCCAAGTTACCAAGTAAATTAGTATTGAAGTTCTCAGATCTCCAAGTCCTGAGAACTGGCAATAGGAGTCAAGTGGGTATGTAACCTAGCAAAGCACCAAATCAATTTCCATCTTCCAATTCTGTGAACCGCATCTTATAGCTGTGAGTAAAACACCATCATATGCTGGATCAGTACTTCATAGCCTTCACTATACTCCTCCGGATGGCTGCACAAACTGGCAAGCCTTTGTTTCCAGCTGTGGCACAGCTGTTGCTTCAGAATAATGGGATACAGAATCAGCCCAGTGAATGCCCTCAGCATGGGATTGTAGCCTTACTCCCTTGACAGTAAGGGAAAATCCCTGATCATGAGTGTACAATGTCATGATGGTGTGTAAGACTACTGCAAGCTCATAGATTATAGTTCTGCCAAAGCCATAACAGACAGAAAGAGAATGCAAATCTGGAAAAAGTGTCTCTGCCAGTAAAATCAAATCTCTGCCCTCATCATAATAGGAGGTGCCTAATGTGAACAGTTTACTACCGTGATGCTGGATTCCCTTATCAACAAATGGTGATCCAAAATATTAACCTATGCTGTGTGCTTAGCAATATAGCCTATTGAGTATTCAGCAGTGGTCAGCTACACGTCAGCCTTGGTGAGGAACATCCTTGTGGCTAAGCAGATGCACAGTTCCCATCGCTGCCACCAGGGCTGCTTTGTTCATGAGTTCATTAAGCAAATTCTAAGATGACCAGTAAGGGAATTACTGACATCCAAAAGCAAGCCCAGCCATTAGACTATTAGGATGCCCCTTTGCAGTGGCAGACTGTTGGTAAGAATTATATAGAAGAGAATGATGACTTTATTTAGGGGATTAATCTAGCTAAAACCCCATACTTCCCAGCTACCATTACATCTAAGTACAGCCCTGTAATTAAGGAGATGTAAATAAAAACATTGTATGGTAAATCTCCAGAAAGATTGCTTAACATAAGTAGATTGGCTAGGTGCAGTGGCTCCACCTGTAACCCCAGCACTTGGGATGCCAAGGCAGGTGGATCGCCTGAGGTCAGGAGTTCAAGACAAGCCTGGCCAACAAGGCGAAACCCTGTCTCTACTAAAAATACATGATGGCATGCGCCTGTAAACCCAGCCACTCAGGAGGCTGAGACAGGAGAATCATTTGAACCCAGGAGGTGGAGGTTACAGTGAATCATTGCACGCCAGTCTGGGTGACAAGAGCAAAACTCCATCTCAAAAAAAGGCCACTGTTATCATTATTATTATCACTATCATTGTTTTTAAATATAAGAAATGTAGACCCAAGGTATATTATTTGTAAACATTCCAGAAATATTCATTATGATATGAGGGTAAAAAAAAACGCCTCAATTCTACAATATCATTATAAAATGAAGAAAGGAAACTTCTTCATTTTAAGGTATTTGATATATCACTCTGAAACAGCTTTAAATGGGCAAAGATAACAATGAATGATTGTACCTATTACTCTATTATGGCTTTATTGAACGTATTGCATGCCCACAGCGTGCTATAGATAATACAGCTAGTACCTTTCCTTAGGGACTAGTTACCTACACTGAAGATCACAGGCTGACTCTTACTCAATTAAGGGATCTATCTGAAAATAATTTATAGCCCTAATCCTTCCCTATTGTCTAGCCCTGCCTAGATGCCTCAAAAAACTAACATAGCTGAACAAGACAGCTCACACCTGTAATCCCAGCACTTTGGGAGGCCAAGGTGGGCGGATTACCTGAGGTCAGGAGTTCGAGATCAAACTGGCCAACATGAAGAAACCCCATCTTTACTAAAAATACAAAAATTAGCCAGGCATGGTGGCACACACCTGTAATCCCTGCTACTTGGGAGTCTGAGGCAGGAGAATCCCTTGAACCCAAGAGGCGGTGGTTGCAGTAAGCCAAGATCACTCCACTCCACTCCAGCCTGGGTGACAGAGTGATACTCCATCTCAAACAAACAAACAAAACTGTTACAAAACAGGATATGAAGAAAGGGCATATGAAGAAATGGAAAGCCCATCTAAAATGATTTCTTACCAATCTCAGCAGTGGTAACTATCACAAGAATCAGTTATATGAGACTCTAATCGTTCAGGGGGTACATCACACAATTCCACCAATAACAAACTGGGGGCCCACCTACAGGTCTTCCTAGTGATTTATCCTCTGCAAACCTCATTCAGGCACATTATTGATCCATTAATTCATATTTACTGGGCACCTGCTATGCAGAGAGCTAATTACTCAGGAAATGTATTTATAGCATAAATCTCAACCCTTCAAGCTGGGAAGAATTACACATAAATTTATTAATTTTTTCATGCATGCACCCAAGGATTTAACAAATATTTAACAAACATCCGTTAAGTGCAAGACACTCTACTAAGGAATGGGATGTGAAGATAAATTAGACAAAATTCACAGAGGTGCCTAGAGTTTGATCCCACTGCCAACACAATACATTCACACCTCTGCACCTGTGACTCCTTCCTGGTAGGGTGGTGTATGTGATGGAGCAATCAGCAGGTCAAAGTAGTTGGAAGTGAAAGAAACAGTGCCTTGGTGCTTAGGTGGTGCCCATAAGGTAGTGGCCCTTGTGCCCAGGGAGAGGTGTAAGGAGGACACAGGTTAGAAGGTCATTCTTTGCGGTGCAGGTGGCACAGACATCAATCAATGAAATTGACCTTTGGATTTTAGAGACTTGCTCCTTAAATAAACAAACACTTCATCAACTCTGGGAAAACTGGTTTCAGAAGCCTGTTGAGCAATAGTTAACAAAGGACATCCGGTGTGCTGTTCGTTTGCATTTTGCTGCGTGGGTACGGTTTCTGCCTTGCTCCCCCTACCCTTCTTGTGGACCGTCTGAAACTAAATGTGCATGTCTGGAAGTTAATGCCATATTGTGCTGCTGGCTGTCTCCCTCAGCTAATGGATTGTAGACAGCTATGGCTATTTGCAACTTCTGTCCTCCCCTTAGGGGTTCTGGTCAGTAATTCCAGCCAGTTCTGATAAACAAAGGACAAGAAGAACTGGCACAGAGGTTGGAAATTTCCAGCTTTGTGCCAGTTCCAGCCTGCCACAGGCCAGTGCCCAGAGAGTGACAGTGCAGCTGTAGGAAGACCACACTGGGAAGAGCCATCATTGTCAAGCATGTTTGAAGAACAAGTCTACCCTGGAGTAGAATGAGGGACCTCCCAGAGAGGAAAGGGGTCTCAAGACCTGGTGAGGAGCTGGATGGGCCACATGGCTGGGAGTATTCTTCAAGGATACTTATCAGCAGTGGGGAGGAAACCGTTCTTTGCCTCTGTCCTTCTTACTTATCATGGATTGGTTAGTTTGTTTATTTTCCAAAAGAAGATCTCAAGATAAGGCTCACATGCAGGTAGTTTATTTGTAAAATAATCTCTGGAAGCATAAATAAGAGAGTGATGACAAGGATTCAAGGAAGGAGAAAAGCCAAGAAGGGGGGTATTACTGTGTGGGTTGAGCTCTGCAGGTCCCTGGGTTTCATCCCCTGGGTAGACCCTCCAGGAAACCTGGAAGAAGAAGTACACCTCTGAATTGCCCCACCAGAGGGTGTGGAGGCTGTATTATTTATCTAGCAACTCTCATCTCCATTAATAAGGGATTTCTCCCAAAGGCATTAGCCCCCTCCCTATACACTTTTGGGCTGTACCGCTAGGTAGAAAGCAACTTCCTGAATAAAACGGTACCGAAGAAACCTCAGGCAGCGGGGGAAAAGAAATGTGGGTGCTTGGGTTGAGAAGTTCTCGACCTTCTGGAAACTGCCTACACAGCCACAGGTGAATGTGGAGGTGAACTGTGGAATACAGAGGTGGGGTGCCAGTAGGGTCTATTACCGTGCACAGAAGAAAACTGTAGCACACACCCAATTTTCACTTAGAGATACAAGTAAGAAAGCAACCAGCAAAGAGAGTCTTCTCTGTGTGGAATAGGAAGCTAAGATCTGGGGTATTGTGGTATGAATAAAAGCTGTACCAAGAAATAATTCTGCCACTTTCGATCTGCATGGCCCTATATCATTTCCTTAACTTTTTGAGACCTCAATTTCCACATCAGCGAAACAGGAGCCTTAAGATCTATTCAGTCTCCCTCACAGAATTTTCAAAAGGACAAGGGAGAAAATGCTGCATAGATATTTGCATAAAACTAAAAATTCTTAGATTATTCAATCCATATCACTGAATGGCTGCCTACTATGTGTGAGGTATTGTGCTAAGAGGACAGTCACTGAGAACAGGAAAGTCCTTGTTCTCACCGAGCCTGTGGTCTTTTGCGAGATATAGACAAACAAGCAAACAACACACAAACAGGCAAGTTTAATACAGTGTAATAAATGCTAGGATGAGGAAATCCATGGTACTATAGGAACATGAATAGGAACACAGTATCCGGATGAGCAGGAGCTTGAGAACAACCTCCTGGAGGGGACCATGTCTAAGTTGAGACATAAAGGATTCACTTTTTTAAAAAAGTGTAGTAAAATCCATGTAACACACAGTTGCCTTTGATCATTTTTAAGTAGACAGTTCTGTGGCATTGAATACATTTACGCTGTCATGCAACCATCACCACCATCGAGCCATAGAACTTTTCTAATTTTGCAAACATGAAATTCTGTACCCATTAAACACTAATTCCCATTGCACCGCCTCCCACTCCTTGGAACCACCTGTCTTCTTTCTATCCCTATGATATTTGATACATTAGTTATCTCATATAAGTGGACTAATACAGTACTTATTCTTTTGTGATTGACTTATTTCACTTAACATAATGTCCTCAAGTTTCACGCATGTTGTTAGCACACTTCAGAATGTCCTTTTTCTAGGACATTCTGAATACTATTCTATTCTAAGCACATGCCATATTTGTTCATCCAATCATCTGCCCATGTACACTTGGGCCGCTTCTACCTCTTGGCTATGAGGATAATGCTGCTATGGATGTGGATGCACAAACGTCTCTTTGAGTCCCTGTTTTCAACTCCGAAACTTTTGCTCTATTGCTAACTGTTATGTCTGACCAGTTTCACATACACACATCTTTTCTTCTTTATCAGAGAGTACGGAGAACCTTAGGTCTGTGCCTTTTGGACGTGTTCATCAAAGCCTTGTCAATGCTGTTTTCTACCAGGCTGTGTAGAGTAATGGGAAGAGTATAGGCTCTGGAACTAAATCTGGATTCCAATTCTAACACCTCTATTTACTAACTGTGTAAAATTAAGAAAGTCATTTTACCACTTTAAAGCTCAACTCACTCTTCTCCAAAATGGGATGAATAGAACTCATCTTGCGGATGATTATACAAATTAAATCCTCTGTACTGTGTTACATAACCAAAGTGTTTCAGCAACTCAAAATGTAAAAAGTTATCTTAAAAAAATGGTGAGTGTGGACTGGACATAGTGGCTCATGCCTGTAATCCCTGCACTTTGGGAGGCCAAGGCAGGTGGATCATCTGAGGTCAAGTTCTAGACTAGCCTGGCCAACATGGTGAAACGCCTTCTCTACTAATAATACAAAAATTAGCTGAGCGTCATGGAGCATGCCTGTAATCCCAGCTACTCAGGATGCTGAGGCAGGAGAATCACTTGAACACAAAAGGCAGAGGTTGCAGTGAGCCAAGATTTTGCCATTGCCCTCCAGCCTCGGTGACAAGAGGAAAGAGCAAAACTCCATCTCAAAAAGAAAATGAAAAGAAAGAGAATGGTGAATGTGAATCTTAGAGGCCATTACTAAGCACTTTGAATTTACAATATATGAGCCAGTGAGGGCATTAGTGCAGTTGCTGGAAGAAGCAGCCAGTTGCAGGCGTCCTGACTGCTTTCCTTCCAGACCCAAGGGAGAGAAAACACTATTGGATACCATCCCCCACCCACTGTGCTGCAGCCTCACCCCAGGTCCCGGTGGCTCAGGATGCCATGGTTCCTTTCCACACAGGCCACCAGAATCATCATTAGATCTGGGCATAGAACTGGGGCAGAGAGAAGGAGTTACAAAAGGTAAAACCTTCCAATTGTCCTGACACACCAGCAGAGCCTGGTCAGGGGGCTTCCCCTGCCCAGAGCTGTCTTGCTTCTGTTCAGTCCAGGTTTTTCTCAGCCAACACACAGGCCCTGGCCCCATCACCCACCAACTGTTTTCTAAGTCCCCCCACAATCTCCATCTTGTATTCAAATCAAAAAGTTTTCTTATAATTCTGCAAGCTGCCTCAAGTCTTGTGCAGAATAAGGCACAAAACAAACACTAGGACTTACCATCATATACAGCTGGCAAATATCAAATATATTACGTGACCAGAGCTGCACATCCTGCCAACCCAGTGCTACTACAAACCCAGTGGGTAATGAAATTTCTTGTGAAGTTATCAACCCTCAGTCTCCAAGGCAAGGAGCAAGTTGAGGGGTGTCATAGCACCACTCATAAGAAATCACTTCACAGGAGAGAAACATTATCACTCGAATTTCAACATTAAAAGAGAAATCAGAATCACAGCCCCCAAGCCCAGAAGTGAGTCTACCAGGAACTGCAACAGGTCATTAGAGAATGTTTAGTCCCGGGTGTATTTTCTTCATGGTTTCTGAGGCAAACGGTCTCCAAAACAAACACCAACGAATCCTGCATCTAAAAGCACTTGTCTACCGAACACTTCCTTTTAGAAAGTACTAATCAGTGACTCAGCCTAGTGACTCCTCGCCCTAAAGTCCCCTTGGCTTCAGGAAGGGCCGGTTCTATGACATCAGTTCAGAGACACCTTGTAATTTTTATTCCCAGACATCAGTATAGGTACCTAAAAAGAGAGTGTAAATGTCAGACATCTTCCTCAGGACTCCCAAACACATAAACGCCCATTCTGTCAAGATTCCCCCTTTTTTGAGAATATATCAGTGTGTTGCTTTGAGAGATGGAGCTGTATGCAGTAAAATAATGCAGTTTCAGCCGAGAAAGAGAAAAGCAAAGAAGAATAAAGCATGTTGGATTATCCTTCTCTCCCCATAATTCCAGATGGTACTGTTTTGGGTGGAGGATGTGGCAGATCATGCGACACAGAGCTCATTACTTTCTTTTTGGCATTAGCCTTTGTGAGGTAAAAGACACTCTTGGTGTGTGTGCATTGCCTAGAGATGTGGGCTTCGGGAGCAGGGCTGGGAAGCAGAACAGCAGAGAACGCCCTAAGGTCAAGAGTTACAATTTTTTTGTGACAAGTTACTCTGGGTTTAGATCTCACCATGGAATCTACTGCTCTAATACCCAGTTATGTTAACTGGAGATAGAATATGATTCTACTAATTTTTCAGATACTGACATTGAGAACAAAAATATCGACTATAGTGCTTAACTCATAGAGAAAATAAATAAAAGAAATGATAAGTAAAATGACTGACATATAGTAAGTAGTCAATACATAAAAACACCACTATTATTATTATTATTATCATTATCAATAGCATAGTAGTGGCAGCGCAGCTCACGTGGAATGGCTGAGCCAAAGCATGGTCCAGGAGATGGATCTAGATGGGCTATCTAGATGCAGACAGTGTGTGCCTTCTCCATGAAGAGGAACCAAAAACATTTCTAACAGATCATGTAAATGCTCCCTAAGAGCAAGCATTAGGGATCAACCGCAAAGTGAGGAGAAGCACCGAAAGAAAGGTGAGGGTTTGAGGCAGCGTGCCCAGCTGGGGATTGGTTGGGAGCTGGAGAGGCTCCTGGACAGAGAAAGAAAGAGACTCATAAGAGGGTCCATGCGGCAAAATGAGATTTTTACCACATTGGCTACTGGAGAACCACTTGACCCACATGGGTCTTGGATCTAACATAGGGGGTTGCCCAGAGATAGCACAGAGACGTTGCTTCAGAAAGGGAACCTACAGAATCCTGCAGACTCTGAGCCTAGAGCAGCTTCAGCTTGGTGCCATGGGGATCTGCAGACACAGCCGCTGCTGCTGCATTCCTCCAAGGAGGGAAAGGGGAGACTGCCTGATCCCATGCACCCCTGGGAAGGCTGCTGCGAGACCGATGTGGGTGGGCCACTCTCCCCACCGCTTCTTGCCCATGCTGCTCGCCTGAGAGGGGCCCCACCCTTTCTGGGCACAAGCCCACTGCCGGCACCATTTTGAGAATTTGTCGCTGGATTGCACCCTGCCCTTGGACCGAGTTCATGCAGATGCTACTGCAGCTGTTGCCTGCTGCAGAGGAACAGGGATGCCAGCTCTCCTGCACACACCTAGGACAATACCCACCGCCCTGCTACAGGACGCTGTGAGGGAGAGTTGTGAGTGGACCATGCTCTGCACAGCTTTTTACCCACACAGCTCACCTGAGAGGGACCTCACGTGTTCTAGTCATGGGCACAGTTGGTGCCATTCTGGGAATTGAACACTGAACTATACCCTGCCCTTGGATTGAGCTCAGACTGAAGTTACTGCAAACACAGCCCAGCCCAGGAGGGAGTGGAGGCCAGACACTCCTTCACATCCTGGGACGATTCCTACTTCCCTGCCGCGGGTTGCTGAGAGACCAAGACTCCAGCAGACCACGTTCCCCAGGCTAGTTGCTGGAGAGGTGCCCCACCCTCTCTGGTTGTGGGATCACAGCTGGTGCTGTTTCAAGTGCAGTGCTGGGCTGTACCCCACCCTCAGCCAGGCATGGACTAACGTTGCTGGAAGCGTCTCCATGCTGCGGAGGGAGAAGGCAGATCAGTCAACTCCATGCACCTTTAAGACAATGAATCCAGAGGCTGATTTTTTGAAAAGATTATCAAAACAGATAGACTGCTAGCCAGACTAATAAAGAAGAAAAGAGAGAAGAATCAGTTAGACACAATAAAAAATGATAAAGGGGAGACCACTGTTGATCTCACAGAAATACAAACTACCATCGTAGAATACTAAAAACAACTCTGTGCAAATAAACTAGAAAATCTAGAAGAAATGGATAAATTCCTGGACACATACACCCTCCTAAGACTAAACCAGGAAGAAGTTGAATCCCCAAATAGACCATTACCAAGTTCTGAAATTGAGGCAGCAAGTAATAGCCTACCAACCGAAAAAACATCCAGGACCAGATGGATTCACAGACAAATTTTACCAGAGGGTCAAAGAGGAGCTGGTACCATTCCTTCTAGTCTACTATTCCAAACAATAGAAAAAGAGGGAATCCTCCCTAACTCATTTACTTTACTAACTAGCTGAATATAGGGAGATAGTGTTTTAGTCTCGGTATGTGAGCAAAAAACCTATTCCAGTAAGTGCAGTCCTGGGGCCATTTGTCCTACTAATCCTGTTGGGGAATGGTTAGTGGGAAAGATGAACAATTGAATTGAATATCCTGGGTCTATGTGATCTAGCTGCCTCTGAGAGATAGCTAGCTCTATTTTCCTCAATTTCCCTTTTTCTGCAGGATTAAACACCTTGGAGAATCCAGGGTAGCATTGCCTTTTAAGATAGAAAACAGGTTTTGCAATTTATCAGTAGCTATGTCCAAGGTGGTGCAAAGCCAGCTAATATCATCCAGTAATTTTGATAATCATCTGAAGTATGTAAGCTGCTAGTATTTCATTTAACCCTTTGAGGTCTTACTGATAGGAAAGTTAGTACATATCCAGGATATTTCCAAGAAGAGGACATAGACATTTGTACTTTTTAAGGTGCAATTGAGCTTGTGAAACTGAGGCTCTGCTAGCTTTAAGCAGTTGTTTTAATACTTTTATTAAACCTGAAAAAGTTTAATACTTTTATTAAACCTCTTAAGTGTGTATTCCTCTGGACAGAGGCATATAAACTTAAAAGTACTGGATCCATTGGGGCGGCCAATGAAATATCATCCATAAAATGAATGATCTTGTAATTAGGAAATCCTTTTCCAATAAGGAGCAAAGCCTGATTTACATGATACTGACATATGGTAGAACTGTTCAGCATTTCTTGAGAATGCACTTTCCAATGAAATCAACAAATTGACCTTTCATTATTGATAGCTGGTATTGTAAACGCCAATTTTTCTCTGTACTGTTCTGCAAAAGGAATAATACAAAAGCAGTCTTTTAAGTCAATAACAATAACAGGCCAGTCTTGAGGAACTGCTGCAGGAGATGGGAACCCCCAATGAAGAGGCCACATAGGTTGCAAATTAGCATTGATAGCCTGTAAGTCAATGACGAAAATGGGAGAATTCCAAGGGCTGTTTGATGTTTTTTTATGGCAGGCTTTTAATTACTTCTCAACTAATTCATGGGCTTACTGCAATTTCTCTCCCTGTAAAGGTCACTTTTCTACCCACATAGGATTTTGAGAGAGCCACATCAGGGGTAGGGGAGGAAAAATAGTGGCCATTACTAGCTGTTATTACATGCTCTGGAGGAGGCATAGACTGGCACCTAAAGTTGTTTTAGCTAGCACTGACCAGTCCCCTGGGCTTATATGAAGGCTGTTTGCTATGGCCTCAACTAATCTTTTTGTAAATGGGCTAAGGGCTTCTTTTTCTCTAATGCTTTTTCTTATCTCTTTATAAACATTCACTTGATTACCTTGTTGATATTGTATCACTGGGCAGGCCAAGAACTCCCCTTCTGACACCACTTGCCTAAGACAGGCTCCCATAGCTGTAGCATCTCCCTTGTCCTTTTTCCATCGTTTTCCAATTTATTGGACAAAGGGGCTCAGGGAGAATTTCTGTCTCCTCTATGACACTTACTTGGTAACGGTGGGGCTGAGGGAGATGGAGGCAATAAGGTCGGTGATTGGTTCCTCCTTCCTTCCCTTTCTAGGCTCTTCTGTGTAGAGAGGGACCATAGCAGGCCTAACTAAGGCCCGTAAAGTTAGAGATGTTACTGGGACCCATTGCTGCTGTGCATGATGTTGTTTAAGAGTTCTCCCTACATGTTCCCAGAGCTCTACATCTCACATGCCTTCTGCTGCGACCCATGGATTATGAAAGACAACAATTTGCATTAAGTCTCTAAATTGAGCTTGTGAAGCTGAAGCTCTGCTAGCTTAAGCAGCTGTTTTAATACTTTTATATACTGTCCTTTTGTGCTGTAACTGTTGTTCCACGATGAAACCCTATCCTGAACAATTCCCTTGAATTTGGGAAACCTGAGTGGGCACCAATGACTTACTGACTTACTTATAATGATAAAGGGATCTATTCAACAAGAGAATATGATAATCCTAAATACATATGCACCCAACACGGGGTCCACTGTAAATATATTTATTTATCCTACCCAACAACAGGAGATACATTCTTCACATCAGTGTATAGAACGTTCTCCAAGATAGACCACATGTTAGGCCACCAAACAGGTCTCAATAATTTTTAAAAACAACTTTTAATGATACCAGGCCTCTTCTCATACCACAGTGGAATAAAGCTACAAATGGATTTCAAGACGAACTCTCAAAAACATACAAATACCTGGGAATTAAACAACATATTCACAAATAATCTTTGTGCCAATGACAAAATTAAGACAGAAATTGTAAAAAACTGAAATAAATAAAAATATATACAATATACCAAATCCATCTGGGGTACAGCAAAAGCAATGCTAGGAAAGAAGTTTCTGGTGTTATACCTACAACAAAAGAAAAGAAAAACAACAAGTTATAGCCTAATGTTTCATACCTCAAAGGACTGGGAATAAAAAGAGCAAAGCGAGCAAAAGAGAAGAAATAACAAAGAGATCAGAGTAGAACTAAATAAAATCAAGAACAAAAGCACAATGCAAAGGATCTGTGAAATAAAAAGCTGGTTCCTTCAGAAAATAAAACAAAATAGTTAGACCCCTTGCTAGACTAATCAAGTAGAGAGAAGATCTAAATAAACATAATGAGAAATTAAAAAGGGGACATTATAATTGAGACCACAGACATACAAAACATTTGCAGAGACTACTGTGAATAGCTGTGTGCTTACAAACTAGAAAACCTAGAGAAAATGGATAAATTTTTGGAAAGATATAACCTCTCACTATTGAACCAGGAAGAAATAGAAATCTTGGACAGTCCAATAACAAGTAGTAGATTGAAGCAATAGTAAAAATAGTCTCCCAATCAACAAAGTCCAGAACCAGATGTATTCACAGATCAATTCTACCAAATGTACAAATGGACTGGGTGTCAATTCTCCTGGAATTATTCCAAGAAAATCAAGGAGGGAATCTTCCTTAAATCATTCCATGATGGCAGTATCACTGTGATACCAAAGTCAGAAAACTACAGACCAGTATCTCTGGTGAACATAGATGCAAAAATACTCAGAAACAAACCAAAACAAACAAACAAACAGAAAACCAACAACACATCACAAAGAGAGTACACCACAGCCACATGGGCTTTTTTCCCCCAATAGAATGCAAGAATGGTTCAATATATGCAAATCCATAAAGGTAATTCATCACATAAACAGAATTCAAAACAAAAACTGTGTAATCATCTCAATAAATGCAGAAAAAGCATTTGATAAAATTCAACGTCATTAAATTGTGCTATTGTGTTGATCCTGTTACTTAAACTAAAATCAAGATCACGCTCAATTCCTTTCCCATGCCATACTAACCAATAACACTTAACCCTCAGATCACATTTACTGAGTGCTAGGTACAGTTGTGAAGGCTTTGCATAACTTGTTTAATATTTACAAAATATAAATAAACTAGGTAATTTTTGCCTTCATTTTACTAATAAGGACATGAAAGTACAGAGGCTGTCATTTTCACAGTATCATAGAGATAGCATGTACCTAAGAAATGATCTCAAACTTGAGAAGCTCTAGAGGCTACAATTGTAACTACCAGTCTACACTGCCTAGATTACCCTAAGAATCTCCTAATTTAGTCTCTTGCATTCATTCTTTTCCCTCTGCAGGAAATTTTCTATCAAAAAGGTTTGAGAAAAGTGTTGGTGAGCTGTGGAGAAAAGTGATCCTCAACCCTTGTACACACTGTTGATAGGAATATAATTGGTACAGCCATCTTGAAAAACAGTATGAAGTTTCCTCAATAAATTAAAAATAGAGCTACCATATGATCCAGCAATCCTACTCTGGGAATATATCCAAAGGAAATGAAATTAATACTTCAAGAAGATACCTGTATCTTCATGTTTGTTGCAGCATTTTAAAAATAATAGTCAACATATGACATCAACCTAAGCACCCATCTGTAGATGAATAGATAAAGAAACTATGGTACATATACAAAAGAAATATTATTCAGTCATAGAATAGAAGAAAATTTGCCATTTGCAACAACATGGATAAACATGGAGAAGATTACGCTAAGTGAAATAAGCTGTACGCACATACAAAAACAAACACTGTATGTTTGCACTTATATGAAGAACATGAAAATGCCAAACTCATAGAAGCTAAAAGTACAGTAAATGGTGATTGCTAGAGGCTGGTGGATGGGGAAAATGGGAAGATGCTGGTCAGAGGGTATGAACATTGAGTTATAAGCTGAAAAACTCTTCGGATCTAACATACAGCATGGGTGAAGATGAATTTGTTAATTAATTTGACTGTGATAATCATTGAACAATATGTACATATATCAAGCCATCACATTGTACATCTTGGATATATCCAAACTTTATTTAGTAATTAGAATTACTAAATTTTAAAACAAAAGCAAGGTCCACATAACATTGAGAGCCATTCCTCTAAATCCAAATTCAGCTAACATCACTCTTCTACTTTAACATGCTCTAATGCTTTCTTACCACATAAAGAAGGAAAAAAAAAGTGTTCTACCGTAACTACAAGGTCCTGTGGCTCTAACTCATGATGGGTCCCACCTCTAAAATTTGCAGGGCCCAGGCCAAGAATATAAAAGGAGGCCCACAGGCCATATGCCTAAATATTAAAGTTTACAAATGCAAATCACTTAAATAAAAGTGCAAATGTAATGGTTTCTTTCAAATGCAAGAAAACCTAATTAAATAATTTTGTGAAATTAAAACTATTCAGAATTCTAGCATTTGCTGTTTGTCTCATTGCAGGGGTAAACAGTGGGTGTCACTCTTCATGCATTTTACATTCAACACATACTTAAGTTCAAGAGTAAAATGAATTATTTAGTATTCAGAATGTTCCTCTGACACTATTTGCAGTTCTTGCTAGTACCCTATTTCTTGTTGGTTTGTATGTATCTCCAGAACCACAAATGGAATGTAAGAAAAACCAAAAATTGGACACTAGACATTTCTGAGAAATATCAACATCTATTGTATTTATGTGAGGAGGCAGGATTTGACAGGTTATAATGCTTCTTTCCTCTTAGCTAAGCACTTAATCCACTCAAACCCACCCTTCAATTCAAAACAGTGATTTTATGGACTCTGAATAGAATTGCCTTTCCTTCCAAAAGTGTGCAGCAAGA
The DNA here is from genome assembly GCF_049354715.1 of Callithrix jacchus. Classification (NCBI taxonomy): domain Eukaryota; kingdom Metazoa; phylum Chordata; class Mammalia; order Primates; family Cebidae; genus Callithrix; species Callithrix jacchus. The sequence continues at coordinate 40,879,487 of NC_133514.1, forward strand.
CACACGGAAGTGTTTGCTTCAGGGGCATTCATCAAAGAGCAGAGGTCAGCAATTTCAAGTGCTGTTACGGGGCTGCACTGAGTATGAGATCCCAGAGAGGTGTCCAGAGAGAGGTGTTAACAAATGTAGCACTGTGGCTATTACTACTGGTGTCGGATTTGTGTTATGAGGGGTACTCTGAAGCATGAGTTTCAGGGTAAAAATCTTTCCTGCTCGTGCTCAGGTCTAAGAACCATACTAGTCTCATGAATAAGTAATTCTCAGATGGCATCTCTTGTGCTTGATCCTACACTCAAAATCTCTTAGAGAAAATTGACTTGGTTACCCTGGTATTCTGCTTAAGTCTCTGGATTCCAGTTTCCTCCAGAACTTGTTCAGAAAATTTACACTAATGGTTTCTTATCACATAAAGAAGAAAACAAAACTGTGCTACCATGACTATAAGATCCTGTGGCTCTAACTCATGAAGTGTTCCTTAATACATTTACAAAAGCTTCTGAAAATACTTTGTTCTAGATTGTACCTTCTTTTATTGGGAGCACTCATCTCAGTAACATTTTTTTCAGTATCTAATTTGAATTCTTTCTGATTTGGCTTCTCTATCTCCACCCTTCAACCCCTCACCAACTCAGTTCAGATGTTTATTGCAAAAATCACTAAAGCCCAGCGTGTTTTCCAGGCACAGTGGCTCATGCGTATAATCCCAGCACTTTGGCGGGCAGATGACCTGAGGTCAGGAGTTTGAGACCAGCCTGGCCAACATGGCAAAACCCCATCTCTACTAAAAATACAAAAATTAGCTGGGCCTGGTGGTGGGCACCTGTAATCCCAGCTACTCAGGAGGCTGAGGCAGGAGAATTGCTTGAACCAAGGAGGTAGAGGTTGCTGTGAAGTTGCACTCCAACCTGGGAGAAAGAGTGAGACTCCATTTCAAAAAACAAACACATGAACAAAAAAATAAGAGAACACCAAAAACCTTCATGTTGCCAACCAATTGATATTTTATTAGATTGCTCAACTCTGGTATTTCTTGTACATCACCAAATAAGTCTTCTCAACATTATTTGCCAGCTCCCTCTATTTTACAAAACCCTGAATTTTTTCAGGGCTCAGTCTGACTTTTTCTCCTCTGTCTCTGCACTCTTCCACATATGAGCTTATAAATTCCTTTGACTTTAAGAATAATTTATATACTAATGAGTACTAAACTTTTAGTCCCAAATCCGACCTTATTCACAATATCAGCAAATTAAAAAATAAATCTTATATGATTTTCTCAAGATATTAAAATTTTTTTGTGAAATCCAACCTTCATTCATGATAGAATTCTTAAACTAGAAGAAGGAAAACTCCTTCATCTCAGAGAAATTGACATGAAACTGATAGTAACATCATAAGCTGAAGCAGAGAAAGTATATGTGTTGTCACTATTTCTAGTCAGTATTATATTGGGACAAGAAGATAAAGAATCAAACATGAGGATTGCTGGGAAAGAAAGTGAAGAACAGATGCGCAGAAATATAATATGATTTCATGTATACTATCTAAAAAATAGATAAATTATTAGAATTGAGAAGAGGGTTTGTTTATAACAGGTAGCTAACTGTTGAAGCAATCTAGAACAACAAATTTTATTATGGCAACATAAACAAATTTAGATAGTAAAAGTAATAACATTTATATAATGTAAATTTTAAAAGATATGAGTTATATGTAACATCAAATAATATGACCAAGTAGGGAAAACCTTTTCAAATATGTGCAAGACTTCGATATAAAAATTACGAGGCATTAAATGTTTCTAAGAGATATCAAGGAGGGAAATCTAAACAGAGGAAAGAATATAACCTATTGATGGTTTGGAAAACCCAGTTGGTGTTGTCATTGTTGTTGCTTTATTTTAGGAAATCATGAACTTACGGTAAGAATAATATGGAAATGCAATTGCCAAGTAAAGTAAAGACACGCTTAAAGAAGAAGAATCTATTAAGGATAATTTGCTCTACTTGATTTCAAGTCTTAGTATAAAACCACAATAACAAAAACTGCTTTTCATTTGCATTGGGAGAGTACAATGGAACTGAATAGAAAATACTGGTACTTGGCCATGAATATGTGACTATTCAATATGTGGCAGAATTGTATTTTTTAAACATTGAATCTTAGAGCAATTGGGTTTCCATTTGGACGAAAGAAATTTGCCTCTTGCTACAAACCATGCACAGAACATCAGCTCTAGGTATGTTGACAATCTGAATATAAAAGACAAAATACAAATATCTTATTGATATAAAAGAATATGACTTTGCAATAGGGAAATGTTTATTAAATGAGAGTCAAAAAGGAAGGGATTGGTTGACAAATTGAGCTAACTGGAAATTAAGTATTCACATTAATCAGAAGACAGCATTTACAGAAAGAAAAAGCAAGCCACAGGCCGGGCGCGGAGGCTCATGCCTGTAATCCCAGCACTTTGGGAGGCCGAGGCGGGTGGGTCACGAGGTCAAGAGATCGAGACCATCCTGGTCAACATGGTGAAACCCCGTCTCTACTAAAAATACAAAAAATTAGCTGGGCATGGTGGCGCGTGCCAGTAATCCCAGCTACTCAGGAGGCTGAGGCAGGAGAATTGCCTAAACCCAGGAGGCGGAGGTTGCGGTGAGCCGAGATCGCGCCATTGCACTCCAGCCTGGGTAACAAGAGCAAAACTCCGTCTCAAAAAAAAAAAGGAAAAGCAAGCCACAGAACATAAGAAAATATTTGTAACACGGAACTAATTGGTTAATAATTATCATGCAAAGTATATAAAGAACTCCTACAAAAAAAGTAAGAAAAATGCAGATACCTCTATTTTTAAAAGTGATTAAAAAATGAGAGCGTGCTGGGTGCAGCTCATGTCTATAACCCCAGCACTTTGGGAGGTCGAGGTGGGTGGATCACTTGAGCTCAGAAATTCAAGACCAGTCTGGACAACATGGCAAGACCTCGTCTCTACAAAAATTAGCCAAGTGTGGTGGGGTGCACCTACAGTCCCAGCTACTCAGGAGGCCGAGGCAAAAGCCCCAGAGGTGGGGGTGGCAGTGAGCCTAGATCACATCACTGCAATCCAGCCTGGGCGATGGGAGTGAAACTCTGTCTAAAAACAAACAAATAAATAAATAAAAGCAGGCACCTCACAAAAATAGAGATCAAAATGGCAAATAAACATTTGAAAATGTATTCAACCTCACTAATAATCAAGAAAATGTTGATTAAAAACAAGATCAGCTAAACCCAAACATTCTGTTCCTGCTAATGTGGACAGGGGTACAAACAAAAGAAAGTGTCATACTATTTGGTGGGAATATAAATTAGTAACAGCACTTGAGAAAACGTTTGACAATATTTTCAAAAGTCAAATATATGCATACCAAGCAATGGCATCCTTAAGTAGAAATGTACGCATGTATATACCAGAAAATGTGTACTCATTATTCTAAAAAAAAATACCATTAGATTACACTGAAAAAACTCAAAGTGTACATTCACATTAGGATGAATAAATGTACATTGCTGAATAGCAATACAGATAAATAACTAAAACTCCCTGTAGTGACATTTGATCAAGAGTCATCGAACTATAATCCCCCGGGCCAAACAAACCTGCTGTGACCTGTTTTTGCATGGCCCACGAGCTAAGGATGTTTTTTACATTTTTACAACTTGAAAAACAAACAGACAAGCCAGAAAAAGTGTGTGTTAGAAGTTGTAGGTAGCCTATAAAGACTAAAATATTCACTATTTGGTCCCCAAAGAAAAAGTTTGCCAATCTGACATAGACAAATGTCAAAAACATACTTTGATCAAAAGAAACAAGACCTAAGATTGAATACAGAATTATTTCAGCCTTATAAAGTTCAAACTCAAGGAAAACCAAGTTCTTTTGTTTCATAATTAATATAAGTGGTAAAACTACAATAAAAAGGAAAAGGAGGATGGCTATCATAAAAGTCAGACTGTAATTGCTACCAAGGAAGATGAACGTTGTCACTGGGATAGGGACATGGGAATTCAGGGTCTTGGCAATAATGTCTCATTTCTTGACATGCAGGCATGAACTTTACACACAAGTGCACACGTGCATGCAAACACACACAGCATTTTTTTTGTAAATATGTTTATTTCACAACAGCTGTTTTTTGGAGAGTAAATCAGACTTTGGTTCTTTCAAGGCATGCTGAAATATGTGAGTATTTTTCTGCTACAAATACAAAGAAGTGCCTGGTAATACATAATACAAAGAGTTTAATATATTGACCTAAAAAGAAAGAAGGTAGAATTCCTAGATGCCAAAAACGACAGACGTAAACCTCGAGGAATCATGCTATGGTGGCCCAGGAAGGAACTGAATCCTGACACACATCTTAATTGCCAGGGATGGGGTGATAATGCCTGCGAAGAGGTGACAAGAGGCATTCAAAAAGGCAGTATCGGGCTGGGTGCTGTAGCTCACACGTGTAATGACAGCACTTTGCAAAGCCAAGACAGGCAGATTACGAGTTCAGGAGTTTGAGACCAGCCTTGCCAAGATGGTGAAACTCCATCTGTACTAAAAATTAAAAAATTAGCCAGGTGTGGTGGCAGGTGCCTGTAGTCCTAGCTACTTAGGAGGCTGAGGCAGGAGAATCGCTTGAATCCAGGAGACGGAGGTTGCAGTGAGTCAAGATCATGCCATTGTACTCCAGCCTAGGTAACAAGAGTGAAACTCCATCTGAAGGAAGGGAGGGAGGGAGGGAGGGAGGGAGGGAGGGAGGAAGGGAGGGAGGGAGGGAGGGAGGAAGGAAGGAAGGAAGGAAGGAAGGAAGGAAGGAAGGAAGGAAGGAAGGAAGGAAGAGAGGGAGGGAAGGAGGGAAGGAGGGAAGGAGGGAATGAGGGAGGGAGGAGCCCCAACCTGTGCTACACCTAAATGAGGAGGAAAAATTGGCATAAATATGTATTTCCAAATAAAGATATTATTGTGTCCTGACTTATTAGGCAAACAGAAAAATTTGTTATGGAAGCTTTTTTTTACCCAGTGTGAAAGCACGATTGCACACACACACCACGCCTACTGATAAAAGAGCACATGCAAAATTATAAACCACATGAGAAAATAATCTGTCATGAGAGAGAATCTGATTAATAATAAGCCCTAAGGCTTGTGATCTCGAGAACCAGAAGTAATACAGCAGTCATAAAGTGTGCTTAAAATTGTTCACAAATAAAAACATGAAAAAAATTACAGTAGACATTTTAGAAATAATATTTTAAAAGAAAAACAAAAAGAACATTAAAAATGAATATACAGTTATTGAAACTAAATATTCAGTGAGTTGAACATTATGTTGCACACAACCGAATGAAGAATTGTGAGCACAACTAAATAAAATAATTAGTGAACTGGAAGAGTACTCTGCAAAAATTGCTACAAGAAGTAATAATTCAGTGAGATAAAGCAATGGAAAACGTAAAGGAAAGATTGAGTGTCATGGTGAGTAGGATAAAAATAACCAACATATGTCTAATATGCACTGCAGAAGAAAAATATAGGGAAAGGTTGGGTGAAAAAAATACAAAATGATAAATGGCTAGGAATTTTCAGAGCTGATGAACAACTATTAATCTTTACAATAAGGAATCATAGCACTTCCTGAGCTGTATAAATAAAATAAAAATTAATGAGATGCATCATAGTGAAACTGCAGGGAAAAGAAGAAACAGCATAACTCTTAGAAGCAATGAGGTAGAAAAAGATTACGTACAAAAAAGGAGCAGATTGTCAATTAGGTGTTTTATCAGCATATAGAAAGTAGAGAAAATTGATTAGCATTTTGAAGTCGCTAAGAAACATAATGGGAACTTAGACTTCTGTGCCGAGTTAAACCCTCAAAAGTCAAATACATTTTCACGCAGACGCTAACTTTGCCACCCATATATCTTGTTGAAAGACACAACTGTTATTTATTTATTTTTATTTTCTTTTGTTACCGCTGTTATTTAATAGCTATTTTGAAATAAACATGTACAGATAAATGTGCGTGTGCATGTGCGTGCGTGTAAAGTGAATGCATGCAGGCCGAGAAATGGAATAGATGTGGTGTGTTACATAAAGATAAAAATTGAACCTAAGAAGGAAGAAACAGAAAGCAAAATGAGTGATTACAAAATAAATCAGAAAAAATGTGAGTAAATACAAATAAAATTATTATAAAAATTAATAATAGTTAAAATAATGCCCCATGAGTGGGGAGCAAAACAGCTATAACTAAAATATGGAATATGTGGACATTCTGCAATTCCTCATTGGTCATGAGAAAACCTGTTTATTCAGGTGTGCATTTTAACAGTATATCACACAAAATAAATTAAATATCTTTTAATTTGATGGAAGGAAACAAAGTGGAAAGAAATTCTAATCACACAACAGAAGGATGATTGAGGAAAAGAAGGGGAAAATAATTAAGAAATAGCATGAAAACAAAAAAATCTAGTCATGTAAATAATTCCAAATACAGCCACAACTCAATAAATAATAAAGATCATCTAGTTGGATAAACAAAAAGGCATTACACAGAAAGAATATTAATAAAAAATGGGAAAAGGCATATTAGGGCAAATGTCAATCTGAGCAAAGCTGATATAGCAATACTAAAGTCATTCAACTAAATTTTAAGGTCTGAAGAAATAGTAATGATAAAAATGATCATGGAAATTATTTGAAAGTTATCTAGAAAATAAAATAATACTAAATCCATCCTCCTCTAACAGTGTAACCTCAAAATGTATAAAGCACAAAAAAAATCATAAGGAAAATTGATTAAATAAAATCATAGAAGAAGACTAGTTTACCTGTCAGAAACAGAAAAAGGGAAAATTGAATAACGGTAAAGAAATCAGAGAGCATAATTAACGAATTTGTTCAGATTGTCATACAAAGCCCAGTACCCAACAATTGAGGTACTCATTACTTTCTAGCAGACACAGAATTTTTATAACAATCAACCATGTCTAAAGATGTACCGGAATTTAACCTGGTGCAGATAACATCAGAAAACTACCTACTGGAGTGCACTGCTCAGGTGACACGTATGCTAATATACCAGACTCCACCGCTATGCAATTCACCTGTGTAATAAAAACAACTTGTACCCCTACAGAATTGAAACAGAATGTTAGAAAAAAATAGCAAACCCCTCAAAAACACATCACAAAAATACCTCCTGAAACACTAAACAACTGGTATAAAAATTTTTTAATTTGAATATTTGATATTTTATAAGTCAGAGAGAAACTTAGAATGGATATTAGAGAACTGAAAAACATATAAAGAACTGAAAAACTACATATTGAAACTCAAGAGATGCCATTGAAATAACACTTCCTGAGCCTGGGAGCCTGAAATGCACAAATGAACAAGGCACACGATAAAAAATAAGCGATCTGTTGGTTCAACCTATGAAGTAAGAGAAGACTCATAGGGAAAACTCCGAGAAAGGAAAGGGAAACAGAGGAGAAAGACAAGAGCAAGGAAAGCAAAGAAGATCAACAAAACCCAAAGCTAATTCTTTGAAAAGAGAAAAAGTGTAGGTAAATCCCAGCGAGAGAGACAGAGAGGGCGGCAGACAGAGACAAGGAGGCAGAAGGAAAATAGAAAGACAGATGAAGTAAATGAACAGTTTTAGAAGAAAACATCAGTGATTATTAAAAAAAAAGTATGCCAACACATTTGAAAACTTGGAACTATAGACCATTTTCTAGGAAAATATAAATAAAAATGACAAGGAGAAATGGGGAACTTGATTAGAAATTTTGTCATTAAAGTTATTCAATTGATTGTCAAATATCTACTTATTTCTTATCTCCCACCCTCTTAAAAACAAATTCTAACTAGAAGGTGAGTAAAGACAATCTTAACACAATGTATTTCAGGAAATGGGCCAAAAGAAGATACTCTCCAACTCACTCTATGAAGCTAGTATAATCTCAACTCTAAAATTTGACCAAGAACATATCAAATGAAAAAATTGTAGGCAATTTTATGAAGGCACATAGATGAAACAATTCTAAACAAAAATTAGTAAACTCTATTGAATTCAGCACTTTTGTTCAGTGAGCAAGTAGGGTATATCCCAGTAATTCATAAATAGTTTAACATTAGAAAATCTGCAACTACAATTCAGCACTTAAACTTTAATGATTAAAGGAGACAAAAATGTGATTATATTTAAAAATATAAAAAGATATGTTGGCCGGGCACGGTGGCTCATGCCTATAATCCCAGTACTTTGGGAGGCCGAGGCAGGTGGATCACGAGGTCAAGAGATCGAGACCATCCTGGTCAACGAGGTGAAACCTCGTCTCTACTAAAAATACAAAAATTAGCTGGACATGGTGGCCCATGCCTGTAATCCCAGCTACTCGGGAGGGTGAGGCAGGAGAATTGCTTGAACCCAGAAGGCGGAGGTTGCGGTGAGCCAAGATCGTGCCATTGCACTCCAGTCTGGGTAACAACAGCGAAACTCCATCTCAAAAAAAAAAAAAAGATATGTTAAAATGTAATATTCATGACTTTAAAAAAACTCTTAAACTAGGCATAAAATGTTAGTAAAGCTTATTAAGCAAAATCCTAAATTGAATATTGAATATTATACCTAGTGGTCAATTAGTAAAGTATTCCCTCTAATGTAGAGAAAAAGATAAGGATGTCTGCTGTCAGAGCTGTCTTCACAATTGTACCTACAGTCTGAGCCAGCTCCAATAAGATAGGAAAATGTAAAAGATGTGTAATTTGGAAGAAACAAAATGACATGGTTATCTTCATCAAAAAGAAAGAAAATCTATAAACTATTACAATTAGTAAAAGTGCATCAACATTACTGGATATAGCAATAACATTTTAAGATGACTGTAAAAATTTGAAAATATTTTTAAAATATCATTTAGCAAATCTTTTCCATTATAGCAAAAAAGTAAATGGGAATTTTTCTATTCTATTCTATTTATTATTGTTGCTCTTTTTTTTTTCTTTAGACAGAGTTTCGCTCTTATTGTCCAGGCTGTAGTGCAACGGCGCAATCTTGGCTCACTGCAACCTCCACCTCTCCTGGGTTCAAGTGATTCTCCTGCCTCAGCCTCCTGAGTAGCTGGGATTACAGGCACCTGTTACCAGGCCTGGCCAATTTTTATATTTTTAGTAGAGACAGCATTTCACCATATTTACCAGGCTGGTCTCAAACTCCTGACCTCATGTGCTCTGCCTGCCTTCGCCTCCCAAAGTGCTGGGATTACAAGCGTGAGCCACCATGCCAGGCCAGAGAATATAATTTAGAATAGCAAATAATAAACTTCATGGAAAAATATAAAAGGAATTTTTAAAGGGATAAAATATAAAAGTCATATAATACATGTTCATGTATGAGGAGACAAAATATCTTCTGTATAATTCTTTGTTATTTTGTAAAGAATTTAACGAATGCATACTAAAATTAGTATAAAAGAATACAAGGTCAAGAATTGCCAAAAGTACTCTAAAGAGGAAGAAGAGAAGGTGGATTAACCACTCCAGTTACAGCATTTATTATTCGGCTATTAATTAGGACGGTAGTGCTGTATGGTTGCAGAGAGAGAACAGAACAGACATTTGAATATGTAGAAGCTTGTTATATAAGGTGACTTATGACTGAATCATGTATATTCTTGGAGTAATTATCCATTTAAAATAAATTAAGTTTGGACCTCACATGACAATAATGGCAGCAATAGTGATACTAATAATAACTAACATTTACTAAGTGCTCATGACATGTCAAGAATTGGTCGAGTGAATAAATGCTTTATATGTTAAATCATTTCATCCTCTCTACCTGCCAATGGGATATTTTACAGATGAATAAAGTGAGTATTGAAAGAGGCAGAACCTGCTCACAGTCACATGGCAAGTAAGAAGAAGAACAGTGCTTTGTATATGGGCAGTGTGGCGGGGCAGAGCCCCAGCTCTGAAACACACACTATGGCGTTGCAATGAAAACGAAATGCAAGGTCATCACAAGGAAAAATAAACCTGAAAATCAAAGAAACAATTTTAGGACATTTTAAGTTAGAAAAAGAGAATTCCACACAGATACTTAGTAAAATTATAACATAAACAAGAAATGTCATCCAACAGCCTGGAAATGATGGTGCTGTCTTAGAAGGAAAAGGGATGGGACGGGGAGGCAGATTTAAGTCTATTTTTTTTTTATATTTTTGATATTTTCTTCTTTGAATTGATCTGTGACAAGTATAGAAAAGATATTATTTGTTATATCTAATTGGTGGATACTTGTGTGCCTCTTTTTTAAATGTATTTCACATTTCTTAACTGTTTGTATTTTTATAAAGCAGACGCAAAGTATGTATTTTTAAGGAAGAAGTTGAGGAAAAGAAAGACTAGAACGCTATTAAGACATAAGTTTGTGTGTATTTTCATGAAGCTGCAGGAACGTGAGAACTAGATAAAGTCACTTAACAACTTCTGTCTTCTCGTTTTTTTTCTCTCAAATAAACACGAATGTGATAAAATGACCTGAAACAATCCATTCTGAGACATTTATATCAAACTCTGGTTATCAACTGGGGCATCTATCGCTTTGTACATTGCAGGTCCTCAGTAAATAGCTGTAGGTTGAGCCATTTACAATCTGGTATTAAACCGTAATAAACCAAATTAAGCCATATTAATTCAGAAAATGCCTAACAGGTGTTCCCTTGAAGCAAAATTGATTTCCTGGGTATAATGTGAGGAAAAGAAGGCTGGGGGCTTCAATTTCACTCTTTTTTGTAGCAAAACAGATGAGAAAGTTCGTGCAAACTGGCTTTAGAACAGCTTCCCAGGAACGGCTTGGGTATTTGTTTACTCCATAAGCATTTCACTCTCTATTCACACACTCAGCTAACGACTCTCCTCTGCTAGCTTTGGCTAACCTTGGATGCCCTTTCCCTCTGTTTAGAATTCCAAAAAGATAAATTTCCATTTCAAGCGCAGCCTCCTGCTTCTGACTAAAATTGTTCCCATCACTCGCAGCCGCAGCCGTTTTCCTCCTGATGGGACTTCCATTTGCTCTCCTCAGGTCATTCTCTAGTCCCTGAAGCCAGATTGCAGAAAACACAGCCTGCTTCTCTTCTTTTGCTTTTATATTCATGATTATTTGAAATGGAACTGGGTTGAGACACTTGGAATCTAGATTCAAGAAAGTTCCCCATTTTCTACCGTCTTTGGCTCATTTCCTAGAATCAGGTTCTGTGGATGCGCCAGGTGATTCACGCTGTATTGTTGATGTTGTTTTTCAATAAATTACATAGAGGGCACTTCCGCTCTAGCTCTCAAAATCAGGTTTGCTCTGGTACTTTTTTGCTCTTCTATGATGTCCATTAATATTAATCAATATATCATTTGGCCTAATTCCTAGATGTTTGAGAGTCTTTTTCAGTTATGAAAATATTGCTTGGTCAGCATTCTGAAATGTCTGAGAAGCATCTCGTATCATCCTAAACTTTGAATCGCTCCCTTGATTAATGTGGTTATCCAAATGATCTTTTGTGAATGCCAACATATTATTATGTTCCTCTGCAAGTTCTTCATTTGAATTTAACTTTATTTGGCTCATTGAATGGACAGTCTCTTTTGCTTAAATGTATTTTGTGTATTTTTTTAATTAGCATAAATGTAAAGGACATAATTGCCACCTTGTTACATTGACATGTTGTGTAGTGGTGAAGTTTGGGCTTCTAGTGTAGCCACCACGTGAACAGTGGACTTTGTACCCATGAAGTAACTTTTCATTACCCACTCTCCCACCTTCCAAGCCTTCAAGGACTATTATTCCATTGTTTAGCTCCCACTTATTTGTGCTATTTAACTTTCTGCTTCTGAGCTATTTAAGATAATGGCTCACAGTTCATCCATGTTGTTGTAAAAGACATGATTTCATGATTTTTTTATGGCTGAATAGTATTCCACTGTGTATATATACCACATTTTCTTGATCTACTCATATGTTGATGGACACTTAGATTGGTTCCACATTTTTGCTATTGTGAAAAGTGCTGTGACAAACATATGCGTACAGGGCCACCTAGACCACCACTCTGCCTTTACCATGGCAACCCTGAGGTCTATGATATTTGCAGAGATCTATTTATAAAAACAAATCAAAGAAAAATCCGCCCACTTATTTCTGTTCTCATCAACTCTATGACTTTCTGCTTTGAAGTCACTTCTAATATAAATCAAGTTTTCTTCCATCCTTTGAGAATACAGAGTATCTATCAAAAACATTATCTTCACGCTAGTAGAATGTTACAGGACTTACTCATTTTTGTTTTGAAATTGTCTGTAGTCCTCTCTCTCTCTCTCCACTGTAAACATAGGCCTTTTGCTCTTACACCATCCCCACCTGGGTTTTTGCAAACGTTTAAGATTCCTTGTCTAATCACTGTGCTCAACAATAATGTCCAAAAGAAAAATTCCAAGTTGAATAAGATACATTACCTAACATACAAGAATTCGGTCTACTGAAAGAGAGAGATATAAATAACTATAGTATATTAAGCTCTGTATGAGAATTTTGGACAAAATTATTGAATAGAAGGGCACTCAAGAGGGACAGCTGAGTTTCGCCTAAGGCTGCAGCAAAGTGAACGGATTTTGGAGTCAGACTGGTCCACTTGAGCTGTCAGGTATATTAGCTATCTGAACGTACATGAGTTTATTTTTATTTCTAAACTTCATTTCCCTCACTGCCCTAGAAACACTTGTCTCAGAAGATTGTGAGAATTAAATACAAGAACACATATGATGTACAGCACAGTGCCTGGCACATGGTAGACACTTAATAAATCTTCATAGTTACGTGACATTATATTCTGTTGTATGGTAAGTCTTTTTTAGGCAGATAGATAGGTCTTTGCTTCAGCAATTGTGTATCCAGTGAAACAGTTCTTGCACATTTATGTCATGTTGAAGACAAAACAATAAGCTAAGTGCCACAGGTAGGTTAGTGCTTGGCAAAGAATGAGTTAAAATTTCACTGGGCTTAAGTTTACGCAGATGAGGGTTCCTTTTACTTGCTAAGGAGTTGAATTTGACTCTGTTCTAAGTGAAGCCTAACATTTCTTTTTCTTAAATGGAAAAGTTGCATAATCTACTTTACAGTCAGAGGCCTATGTGGAGATGGATTGCAGTGTGAAGATGAAGAAGATTTGTAGTCCAATTAGCAAGCTATGGCAATGGTCCAAGCAAGAGATAATGAGCTTCCAAATTAAGCGACTGGAGTTGGAGAATAGGGCCAGCTATGGCATTTTTCGGTGATGGGATCAGTGGATGGGAAATAACTAATTGTTTATGTGCATAAAAGTTGGTACTTTGTTACTTTATAGCCTCCTCCACTTGGCTACCGAAATTTGTTATATGGGCCAAAATCGGGATGTCTTCGGCTCAAACCAATGATACAGATTCCATTCCGTTGTTAATTAATCTTCCAAAAGTATTTATTCTGTGGAGGCTTTACAGCCATTTCATTCTGAGAACTCAAGTCTTGGATTAGAACTGAGGATATATAATAAAACTTCAAATAAATAAAATGTAAATTTCTGTGTGTATATATTTATATGCACATGCACACACATGTGTGCACACACACAATCACACACACATTTTTCTTTACTCTGTTCAGTGAGAGTTTCTTGAAACACTGACATTGTTAATAGGAACTGGCATACCTAGTCCCAGATCTTGGATTCTAAGCACTGTTTTCCAATAAAAGGAATTAGGGCCTTTTGTAGAAATCAACCACCCGTTCCAAAGCAGGGACTGGAGATGCACAAGATAGTCCTAGAATACATTTTTATGCCAGAAATCAAGGAAGTTCTCAAAGAATAAAGGGCCATGCCAAGGGGATATACTGGCCAAATTTGAAGTAATTTGGACATCACAACAAATAATAATTGTTTTTAATCCATAAAGTAAAATCCACACTGAACATGAATGTGGAATAATAAATAAATTAATAAGAAAGGGGGAAAGTTTTTCTTTGCAGTAGGAAGGCAGTAATAAAATGGATGGTATGATACATTCAGAAAATCACCATTTGACCACTGGAGTAGTAATAATTGTTTTAGGCAAGAATCATCAATGGGTAACACTTTGATGGGAAACCTTAATGAAGTGGACAAAGTTAACATCACCATTAATGAGACAAATAGGTACGAAGTCCCTGCACCAACATGGCTCTGTGGTGCTCCTGCCAAAAGTGCATTGTGTGAATCTAACCATAAAGAGGCTTCAGAAAATCCCAAACTGAGGGCTAGTCTATAAAAGATACATGGCCACTGCTCTTAAAAAAAATGAGTCATGGAAGACAAAGACAGACTTATTTTTAATTAATAGAGAATAATGAAACAAGAAAACCAAGTGCAACATGAATACCAGATTGATCCTGGGCCAGTAAAAAATTACAAAACTTGACTAAGGTCTATGTATTAGATAATAGAACTGTATTTACATAAATGTCCTGCTTTTGAAAATTGTACTCTGGTTTTGTAAGAAAATACCTTTGTTTTTAGAAATTGTACATTAAGGCGATGGGGCATTATCTTTGCAATTTACTCTTGAATGGTTCAAAAATGTTTACATACAGAGAAAGAGACAGAAGGAAAGAGACAGAGCATGATGAGACAAACATTGTAAGCATAAAATTATCTCGAAATGAAGAGTTGAGACAGATTCTTTAAAATATGTGTTTTTGGCAAAGTATCATACAACTTCTGGGCACAGTAAGCAAAAGTTTGCAGGCTATAAAATCCCTGTCGCAAGCAGATTACCAGAGGCAGAATTACAGGCTGTCCCCTTCCCCTGATGACAGAGTCAGCAGTAGCAAAGGCCAGCTTTCAGTGATGTTACCTCTGCAGTGTGTTGGCAGAACAAGAAGGTAGTTTGGAATTCGTCAGCTGAAGACAGGCAAACAAATGACATGGAGATGGCTATTAATCTTGGATCATTTTATAACAAGAGATCTCTAAAAGGCACCCACTAATGCAAACGTGCTCTAGAAAACAAAACCAATATACATCCAGGGATCGCTCAAACAGATCCCAAGTTGGATTTAAAGTATGCTTTCCCAAACTAAGGAACACAGTGGGCATGGAACAAAGTGACATTTAGGCAGGTGACCTTTCCGTCCCTTTAGAATGGCAAGACACCAAAAACATGAAGTTTGCCTCCATATAGTATTCTGGTTAGAGGTCGTCCAGTGAATGAATCTTACCTGAAAAGAATGGGGCATTTGTGAGTGGGGGATACCTTTATGGGAAAGCCAACAAGAGGGGTATTTTTTTCCCTGTATCCAGTAGCAAGAAGTCTTACATAAACAGGATATGGAGTTGTGTGAGCTTGGTTGCTGTAAATGGAGACTTCATTAAAGAAAGATGTCCCATGGTTATTTTTCCCTTGGGCTCTAGGAAAGAAAGCTTATTTTAGGTTTGCCTCCTGACTTTTCATTGTCCGTAAATGGCTACTAGTATAGGAATCCATGTTTCTGAAAGCATCCATTTTTTAAAAGTCCTCTCTCACTTTCTTTGCCGTAACTATTTCAAAACAATGGAGTTTCAGTCTGGAAAGGAAGCCCAGCTGTCTGTGGGAAAGAGTGAGGGCTGACCCACCGAAATTGCCTTGACCTGATGGTTTGCTTTGCTCTTCCTCATGCTCCTCCATCTATGTCTTTAATTGTTATGTCAATGCATTTATTCCCTGGTTCATTTATTCATTAATCCATATGTTCCTCAATCAGGCATTTACAGAGCACTTGCAATTGATCCAGCACTGTTAGAAACACTCAAAGGAAAAAGAAAGAAATGCAAGACATTTCTTGCATTTCTTACCTTCATCCTGTTCATTTGTTACTCTAAGTTACTTATGCAAACTAAGAGGTCAAAGTTCAGATGAGTTTCTTTCCTAAACTGGCTGTGCACTCATGGAAGGGAGAGATGAAAAGAGAATGGAGTGGTTTGGAAAGGCAAAAAAGACACCAAACTGAACCCTAAGAAGTATTTGGGACAAGAGTCAGACATGGGTAGGAGGAAGGGTAATCAACAGTGAGAAGGTCTGACTAAGTACAGTATGTTCAGAGAGCAGTGGTGAGATTGTACCTAGTGTTACAGCAGTTACTAAGAAAGAATTTTAGGCAGATAGGGAGGAAAAGGGGTCCTTGGAAAGTTGTTTCCTTTCTTGTCTAGCAGGAAAGCCCCAGCTCTTAGAGCCAGGCAGACAACCTTTGATATGCAAATGCAGGCCCTTAGAAACTGGTCCACCCAAACATGGCTATTCCTCCCTCTTGCTCTTGCCTTTGCCCCTAAGTGTGCCTGGCAACATGGCTACCCCCACATCTCCCCACATGTGTAGAACTTCATGGCACCCTGCAGTTGCATATTAAAAAGCCAGGATGGGTGGGCCAGTTTTTCTCATGTGAATGACATATCTGGTCAAACCAATCCCCTAAGCCCTATGCACATCAGACACCACCTCCTCCAACCTCCTCATATAACTGGCTGGTATCAACTGCACTGCAGGTTCCCTCTCTTGGCTTTGGAGATGCCCCTTTCTGTCTCTTTACCCCCCTCTTTGTCTCTCTGAGAAGAAAGACGCTTCTTCTTTCTTCTCCCTTCTTTTTTGCCTATTAAACTTTCTGGTCCTTAAAACCACTCCCCGTTTGTCTGTGTCATTTTATACAATTTGACATGAGACAAGAGCCCCGGGGTTCCTCCTCGCATCAGAACCATATCATTAGGAAACACCAGGGAGAGAAAAGGTGGGAAAACTGTATCTTGTCATCTCACAATGGTAGGCTCTATGCCAGCCATATCAAGAGTTCAACACAAAATCCTCCCCCGCTTCTTCCCTTTCTCTCTGGATCTCTTCTTCGCTTCCCTTCCTTCCAACACGTTACTGGGTAGATCACAATGGTATTATTCGGGACTTTATGTTATCACTGAGGATGATGGAGTTTAGCCTACAGACTGTTGAGGTGATGTTGCCTGAGATCACTAGCTTACCCTCCATTCATTTTTACTAGTTCCTCTGTAATTTTATCATTGAAAATTTACAATATTCTTTTAAAAAGGTTTCTGGTGTCCTAAGGGGGTCATTTGAAGCAAGATATCAGACCTTTTTACTGGTAAGTTGATTTCATTCAGAAGTTGGAAAAATTAAGAAGTTCGTTTCTTCTGCCTTCTCTTTCCTCCCTTAAATAGAACATTTAAACTCAAGCAGTCCTGGGCTCTTACTCAAGAGGCACAGTAAACTGGTAGGGAAGATGAGAAATAGGATCATGTGCATGACTATTTAAAAGATTATTTTCCAATTAATTTCTTATGTATTCTTGGTAAGGCCCAGAGCAATCTCATGAGAAGAGAATATGGTATTATCAAAAGGGAAGTAGGTCAGTTTGCAAAGAGCTATTTTGCTAATAGATCAATTTTAAAATGAATTCCATTTGCCAAATTACTGATAATTTCTCAGTTTTAATTTTGCCTCAGCCTCTGGCCAGCACTTATATCTTAGATGCCCTCTTACTCCTATCCTTGCTGTTTTACACGTAAATGAATAGCCTTTCCATTTTTGCTTTTTAGTCTCTATCGTCGTGAGTGTGAGTCCTACCATTGCCCTGCACTCTGTACCTGCTTTAGCCCCAGAGGTTGTCACAAATGTTACACTTTGCTTGGTTGTTGTTGTTGTTGAGATAAAGTCCCCCCGGGAGGCCCAGGCTGGAGTACAACAGTGTGATCTTGGCTCACTGCAACCTCCCCTTCCAGGATTTAAGCAATATTTTGTGTTATGTTACGTTGTTATTTTGAGACAGGGTTTCTTTCACTCTGTCACCAGGCAGGAGTGCAGTGGTGTGATCTCAGCTCACTGCAACCTCTGCCTCCCAGGTTCAAGCTATTCTCCTGCCTCAAGCCTCCAGAGTAGCTGGGATTACAGGCAACCGCCACCACGCCCAGCTGATTTTTGTATTATTAGGGGTTTCACCATGTTGGCCAGGTTGGTCTCCAATTCCTGACCTCAGGTTATCTGCCTGCCTTGGCCTCTCAAAGTGCTGGCAGATGTAGGCCACTGCATCCGGCACAAATGTTACACTTACACAGCGTCTAATACCATATATCTCAGCTCTTTCTATGCTAGTGTTTATAGGAAAGCCCAACTATTTTCATTTAAAAATAATGTAAGCTGGGGTAGAAACAAATGTAGGAGCAGAACCACTGAAAGAGTGGGAGGAGGAAGGGGGAAGAGTTATACATGAAAAAAAGAATTTGAGAAGCACTTTAACCATTTAATAATTTATTAAATGTATTATATTCAATAATGGAATAAATTGATAATTCAGTTGGATTCATTTGCAGATTCCTGGTTTTAAAGCAAATCAATCTGGAACCAGTGAAAGCCTTAAAGCTCCATGGTTAAAATATCTTCTCCACTTGGGATGATGGCTTTAACCTCCCAGTGGTCAGTTATAAGGTCTAGACTTACTTGGTCCTCTATCCTTCAAGATAGACATGTTGGTCAAGTGACACAGAGGTCATTTTCAAAGTCTCTTTAAGAAAGTTTGTATGGACATTTTTCATCAGTACCACATTTTATAGGGATTTGTTTTAAATATTAAAAGTGAAAAATCAATTCTTACAAATACATGAATAAGATTGAGATGTATTTCTCCTTCAGTTTTTTTTCTTTGAAGTTGTGCTTTTAATTGTTTCAGAAAGGGTAACACTGGCCTGGTGTGTGGCTCACGCATCTAATCCCAGCACTATGGGAGGCCAAGGCAGGCGGATCACCTCAGGTTAGGAGTTCGAGACCAGCCTGGCCAACACAGTGAAACCCAGGTCTACTAAAAATATTTTTAAAATTAGCTGGTGTGGTGGCATTAGCCTGTAATCACAGCTATTCAGGAGGCTGAGGCAGGAGAATTGCTTTAACCCGAGAGGTGGGGGTTGCAGTGAGCTGAGATGGCTCCACTGCACTCCAGCCCGGACGACAGAGTGAAACACCATCTCAAAAAAAAGAAAGAAAGAAAGCTTAAGACAACATTTCTCATACCCATGAATTCTTTGGACTCTTTGGGAGTCGGGGAAGTGTCAAGGGCGTCTGGGAACAAAGTTGGGTTAGTGATTATGTTCTAGGACCATCCTAACAACACGATGCCATTCTTCTTTTCCAATGATTGTATCTCCCTTTTGTTTTTGAGAATTGTGGGCCTCAGCCTCCATGACGCCTCATGTCTAAGGAACAATCTGCTGTTTTCAAGATTTGACTGCACTGAAATCCATAGTCCATAAATTACATTTAATGGAGAGAGTGGGCAGATGATTAAAATGCTCTTTCTAAATTCTTGGAACAGCCTTACTATGGAAGCATACTGACTATTAATCACCAAACTCAGCAGGATTGTAATCTTTGCCTTTTAGGAGAAGTCACATGTATAACAGGTTTGATTTATATTTGTGAGGCTGGTCATTGAGTGTAGCATCACCAGGACGTTTGTGCACATATTGGGGCATCTTTGTTGAGTTTTGCCAACAGAGGCATGTGTGAGTGTTTAAAAAAAAACGAATTACAGAATTATTGTGAAGGTAGTAAAGAGAATTTCCACATACTCTAACGCTGTTTCCTTGATGATTAAGATTTTATATTAGTATGACACATTTGTCATAGTTAATGAACCAATATTGATATATCATTATTAAGTAAAATCAATTCTTAAATCAGGCTTTCTCAATATTTCCCTTATGTCCTTTTACCTTTCTGGGATCCCATCCAGGGTACCACATTATATTTAGTAGCTGTTCTGTGTCTCCATGGGCTCCTTTTGGTTATGATAGTGCCTGTGATTTTCTTTGTTTTTGATTATCTTGACAGCTCTGAGGAGTTCTGGCTAGATATTCTCTAAAATGTCCTTCAATTGGAATTTGTCTGGTGTCTTTTTCATGATTAGACTGTGTGAACCCTGAAAATTTGAGACAGGTCTCAGTTAATTTAGAAAGTTGATTTTGCCAAGGTTGAGGTCGTGTGACTATGACACAGCCTCAGGAGGTCTTGATGACATGTGTCCAAGGTGGTCATGGCACAGCTTGATTTTATACATTTTAGGGAGACATGAGACATCAATCAATATATGTAAGAATGCATCGGTTTGGTCTGAAAGGGTGGGACACTCGAAGCAGAGGCAGGAAGACTCTAAGCCAGGTCACAGGTAAGAGAGAGAGACAAGCGGTTGCATTCTTTTGAGTTTCTTTCTTTCTTTTTTTTTTTTTTTTTGAGACAGAGTCTAACTCTGTCACCCAGGCTGGAGTGCAATGGTGCAATCTCACCTCACTGTAACCTCCACCCTTTGGGTTCAATAGATTCCTCTGCCTCAGCCTCCTGAGTAGCTGGGATTACAGGTGCCCGCCACCATGCCCAGCTAATTTTGTGTTTTTATAAGAGACAAGGTTTCACTATGTTGGTCAGGCTAGTCTGAAACCCCTGACCTAGTTGATCCACCCACCTTGGCCTCCCAAATTGCTGGGATTACAGGCATGAGACACTGCCCCAGCCTCTTTTGAGTTTCTGATTAACCTTTCCAGAGGAGGCAGTCAGATATGCATTTATCTCAGTGAGCAGAGGGTTAACTTTGAATAGAATGGGAGGCAGGTTTACCCCAGGCAGTTCCTAGCTTGAATTTCGAAGTTCCTAGCTTGAATTTCACCTTTAGCTGAGTGAGTTTGGGGGCCCAAGGTAGTTTCTTTTTTTTTTTTTTTCTTTAAATTTCTTTTTTTTTTTTAATTGCATTTTAGGTTTTGGGGTACATGTGCAGAACATGCAAGACATTTGCATAGGTACACACATGGCAGTGTGTTTTGCTGCCTTCCTCCCCTTCACCCACATTTGTCATTTCTCCCCAGGCTATACCTCCCCAGCTTCCCCCGCTGCCGCTGTCCCTCCCCTCTTCCCCCCAATAGACCCCAGTGTTTGGAACTCCCTTCCCTGTGTCCATGTGTTCTCATTTTTCATCACCCACCTATGAGTGAGAATATGCGGTATTTCATTTTCTATTCTTGTGTCAGTTTGCTGAGAATGATGTTCTCCAGATTCATCCATGTCCCTACAAAGGACACGAACTCATCATTTTTGATTGCTGCATAATATTCCATGGTGTATATGTGCCACATTTTCCCAATCCAGTCTATCATCGATGGGCATTTGTGTTGGTTCCAGGTCTTTGCTATTGTAAACAGTGCTGCAGTGAACATTCATGTGCGTGTGTCCTTATAGTAGAATGATTTATAGTCCTTTTGATATATACCCAGTAATGGGATTGCTGGGTCAACTGGAATTTCTATTTCTAAGGCCTTGAGGAATCGCCACACTGTCTTCCACAATGGTTGAACTAATTTACACTCCCACCAGCAGTGTAAAAGTGTTCCTATTTCTCCACATCCTCTCCAGCATCTGTTGTCTCCAGATTTTTTAATGATTGCCATTCTAACTGGCGTGAGATGGTATCTCAATGTGGTTTTGATTTGCATCTCTCTGATGACCAGTGACGATGAGCATTTTTTCATATGTTTGTTGGCCTCTTGTATGTCTTCTTTTGTAAAGTATCTGTTCATATCCTTTGCCCAATTTTGAATGGGCTTGTTTGTTTGTTTCCTGTAAATCTGTTTGAGTTCTTTGTAAATTCTGGATATCAGCCCTTTGTCAAATGGGTAAACTGCAAAAATTTTTTCCCATTCTGTTGGTTGCCGATTCACTCTAGTGACTGTTTCTTTTGCCGTGCAGAAGCTGTGGAATTTGATTAGGTCCCATTTGTCTATTTTGGCTTTTGTTGCCAATGTTTTGTTCATGAAGTCCTTGCCTACTCCTATGTCCTGAATGGTTTTGCCTATATTTTCTTCTAGGGTTTTTATGGTGCCAGGTCTTATGTTTAAGTCTTTAATCCATCTGGAGTTAATTTTAGTGTAAGGTGTCAGGAAGGGGTCCAGTTTCTGCTTTCTGCACATGGCTAGCCAGTTTTCCCAACACCATTTATTAAACATGGAATTCTTTCCCCATTGCTTGTTTTTGTCAGGTTTATCAAAGATTGTATGGTTGTAGATATGTTGTGTTGCCTCCAATGCCTCTGTTTTGTTCCATTGGTCTATATCTCTGTTTTGGTACCAGTACCATGCTGTTTGGATTACTGTAGCCTTGTAGTATAGTTTGAAGTCCGGTAGTGTGATGCCTCCCACTGTGTTCTTTTTGCTTAGAATTGACTTGGCTCTCTTTTGGTTCCATATGAAGTTCATGGTGGTTTTTTCCAGTTCTGTGAAGAAAGTCAATGGTAGCTTGATGGGAATAGCATTGATTCTGTAAATTACTTTGGGCAGTATAGCCATTTTCACGATATTAATTCTTCCTAGCCACGAACACGGAATGTTTCTCCATCTGTTTGTGTTTTCTCTTAATTCGTTGAAGCAGTGGTTTGTAGTTTTTCTTGAAGAGGTCCCTTACATTCCTTGTGAGTTGTATTCCTAGGTATTTTATTCTTTTGTAGCAATTGTGAATGGCAGTTTGTTCTTGATTTGGCTCTCTTTAAGTCTGTTATTGGTGTAGATGAAGGCTTGTGATTTTTGCACATTGATTTTATATCCTGAGATTTTGCTGAAGTTGCTTATTAGTTTCAGGAGTTTGTGGGCTGAGGCGATGGGGTCTTCTAGGTATACTAGCATGTCGTCTGCAAGTGGTGACAATTTGGCTTCCACCTTTCCTATTTGAATACCCTTTATTTCTTTTTCTTGCCTGATTGTTCTGGCTAGAACTTCCAGTACTATATTGAATAGGAGTGATCAAAGAGGGCATCCTTGTCTAGTGCCGGATTTCAAAGGGAATGCTTCCAGTTTTTGCCCACTCAGTCTGATATTGGCTGTTGGTTTGTCATAAATAGCTTTTATTACTTTGAGATATGTTCCACCGATACCAAGTTTATTGAGGGTTTTTAGCATAAAGGGCTGTTGT
The DNA here is from genome assembly GCF_049354715.1 of Callithrix jacchus. NCBI lineage: Eukaryota > Metazoa > Chordata > Mammalia > Primates > Cebidae > Callithrix > Callithrix jacchus. Next base: position 40,902,567 of record NC_133514.1, read on the forward strand.
ATTTTGTCAAATGCCTTCTCTGCATCAATTGAGATAATCATGTGGTTTTTGTTTTTGGTTCTGTTTATGTGGTGAATTACGTTTATAGCCTTGCATATGTTGAACCAGCCTTGCATCCCCAGGATGAATCCTACTTTATCATGATGGATAAGTTTTTTGATGTGCTGTTGCAATCAGCTTGCTAGTATTTTATTGAAGATTTTTGCATCTATGTTCATCATGGATATTGGCCTGAAGTTTTCTTTTCTTGTTGGGTCTCTGCCGGGTTTTGGTAACAGGATGATGTTGGTCTCATAAAATGATTTGGGAAGGATGCCCTCTTTTTGGATTATTTGGAATAGTTTCAGAAGGAATGGTACCAGTTCCTCTTTGTGTGTCTGGTGGAATTCAGCTGTGAACCCATCTGGACCTGGACTTTTTTTGTGTGGTAGGCTCTTAATTGCTGCCTCAACTTCAGACCTTGTTATTGGTCTATTCATAGTTTCTTCTTTCTCCTGGTTTAGGTTTGGGAGGACACAGGTGTCCAGGAATTTATCCATTTCTTCCATGTTTACTAGTTTATGTGTATAGAGTTGTTTGTAATATTCTCTGATGATGGTTTGAATTTCTGTGGAATCTGTGGTGATTTCCCCTTTATCGTTTTTTATTGCATCTATTTGGTTGTTCTCTCTTTCGTTTTTTATCAGTCTGGCTAGTGGTCTATTTTGTTGATCTTTTCAAAAAACCAGCTCTTGGATTTATTGATTTTTTGAAGGGCTTTTGTGTCTCTATCTCCTTCAGTTCTGCTCTGATCTTAGTTATTTCTTGTCTTCTGCTAGGTTTTGAGTTTTTTTGATCTTGCTCCTCTAGCTCTTTCAGTTTTGACAATAGGGTGTCAATTTTGGATTTCTCCACTCTTCTCATATGGGCACTTATTGCTATATATTTTCCTCTAGAGACTGCTTTAAATGTGTCCCAGAGATTCTGGTATGTTGTGTCTTCGTTCTCATTGGTTTTGAAGAACTTTTTTATTTCTGCCTTCATTTCATTGTTTATCCAGTCAACATTCAAGAGCCAGTTGTTCAGTTTCCATAAAGCTGTGCGATTCTGGGTTAGTTTCTGAATTCCGAGTTCTAACTTGATTGCACTGTGGTCTGAGAGACTGTTTGTTATTATGTCAGTTGTTTTGCATTTGCTGAGGAGTGCTTTACTTTCAATTATGTGGTCAGTTTTATAGTAGGTGTGATGTGGTGCTGAGAAGAATGTATATTCTGTGGATTTCGGGTGGAGAGTCCTGTAAATGTCTATCAGGTTTGCTTGTTCCAGGTCTGAGTTCAAGCCCTGGATATCCTTGTTGATTTTCTGTCTGGTTGATCTGTCTAATATTGACAGTGGAGTGTTAATCTCCCACTATTATTGTGTGGGAGTCTAAGTCTCTTTGTAAGTCATTAAGAACTTGCCTTATATATCTGGGTTCTCCTGAATTGGGTTCATATATATTTAGGATCGTTAGCTCTTCTTGTTGTATCGATCCTTTTACCATTATGTAATGACCTTCTTTGTCTCTTTTGATCTTTGTTGCTTTAAAGTCTATTTTATCAGAGATGAGAATTGCAACTCCTGCTTTCTTTTGCTCTCCATTTGCTTGGTAAATCTTCCTCCATCCCTTTATTTTGAGCCTTTGTGTATCCTTGTATGTGAGATGGGTTTCCTGGATACAGCACACTGATGGGTTTTGAATTTTTATCCAATTTGCCAGTCTGTGTCTTTTGATTGGTGCATTTAGCCCATTTACATTTAGGGTTAATATTGTTTTGTGTGAATTTGATACTGCCCTTTTGATGCTAGCTGGCTGTTTTGCCCATTAGTTGATGAAGATTCTTCATTTTGTTGATGCTCTTTAGCCTTTAGTGTGTTTTTGGAATGTCTGGTACTGGTTGTTCCTTTCTATGTGTAGTGCCTCTTTCAGGAGCTCTTGTAAAGCAGGCCTGGTGGTGACAAAATCTCTGAGTACTTGCTTGTTCGCAAAGGATTTTATTTTTCCTTCACTTATGAAGCTTAGTTTGGCTGGATATGTAATTCTGGGTTGAAAGTTCTTTTCTTTAAGGATGTTGAATATTGGCCCCCACTCTCTTCTGGCTTGTAGAGTTTCTGCCGAGAGATCTGCTGTGAGTCTGATGGGCTTCCCTTTGTGGGTGACCTGACCTTTTTCTCCTGTCCTTAGTATTTTCTCCTTCATTTCAACCCTGGTGAATCTGAGGATTATGTGCTTTGGGGTTGCTCTTCTTGCGGAGTATCTTTGTGGTGTTCTCTGTATTTCCTGCATTTCAGTGTTGGCCTGCCTTGCTAGGTTGGGGAAATTTTCCTGGATAATATCCTGAAGAGTATTTTCCAGCTTGAATTCGTTCTCTTCATCCCCTTCTGGTACACCTATCAAATGTAGGTTAGGTCTCTTCACATAGTCCCACATTTCTTGGAGACTTTGTTCATTCCTTTTTGAGTTTTTCCTCTAATCTTGGTTTCTCGTTTTATTTCATTGAGTTGATCTTCGACTCCAGATATTCTTTCTTCTGCTTGGTCAATTCAGCTGTTGAAACTTGTGCATGCTTCACAAAGTTCTCGTGTTGTGTTTTTCAGCTCCTTCAATTCATTCATATTCCTCTTTAAGTTATCCATTCTTGTTATCATTTCCTCGAATCTTTTTTCAAATCTTTTGTCAAGATTCTTAGTTTCTTTCCATTGATTTAGAACATGTTCTTTTAGCTCACAGAAGTTTCTCATTACCCACCTTCTGAAGTCTGATTCCGTCATTTCGTCACAGTCATTCTCCGTCCAGCTTTGTTTCCTTGCTGGTGAGGAGTTTTGGTCCTTTGTAGGAGGCGAGGTGTTCTGGTTTTGGGTGTTTTTCTCCTTTTTGCGCTGGTTTCTTCCCATCTTTGTGGATTTATCCACCTGTCCTCTGAGTAGTTGCTGACTTTTCGATTGGGTCTCTGAGTGGATGCCCAGATTGTTGATGATGAGGTATTTCTGTTACATGGTTTTTTTTTCTACCAGTCTAGCCCCTCCACTGTACGACTGCTGAGGTCCACTCCAGGCCCTGCTTTTCTGGGGTACACCTGTAGCAGCTGCAGAACAGTGAGGGATGCTACCAGTTTCTTCTTCTGCTATCTTTGTCCCAGAATGATGCCCACCTAATGTCAGTCTCATCAGTCCTTTTTGAGGTGACTCTGGATATACAGGGGTCAGGGAGCTGCTTGAGGAGATGCTCTGTACTTTCTAGGAGCTCAAGTGCTGAGCTGTGAGCTCCGTTGTTCATTCAGCGCTGTTAGGCTGCTGCGTTTTTGTCTGCTGCAGCAGAACTCTTAAAACCCCTTTTTTTCCTAGATGCTCTGTCTCGGTGAGTTGGGGCTTTCTTTATGAGTGTCCGTTGCACTATCCTGCCCAGCTAGGAGGCAGTCTAGTCACTATTTGCCTGCCGAGGCTCTGCCCTGCTGATGTGGGGTCCGCCCTGTTGCTGTGGGCTCTGCCCTGCTGCCACAGGCTCCGCCCTGCAGCAGAGTCTCTCTGGTATGGTGGGTTGCCTCGGCAGTGGCAGGCTGCGTCAGCAATGGGAGTGTACCTCAGTAGGGGCAGATTGCCTCGGTAATGGTGGACGCCCCTCCCCCACCGAGCTGCACCATCCTGGGTTCAGCTGTGCCCGCAGTGAAACTCTCCACCCGGAGCGTTTCAAATTGCCGTTTTGTTTGTCCCTGTGGGGGTGAAACCCACCGAGCCTGCTCGCCTGGCTCCCTGCCTCAGAGCGCCTTTCTTTTTTATTTTTTTTAAGTTGAATGGATGGCTCTCTCCCAGGTGTTTTGGTCACCCACTGTTAGGGCACCAGGATCTGTGTGATTTCCCATGCAGCGAGCCAGTGTGCTGGCTCAAACGCCACTTCCAAGTAATCTCCTAGTCTGGCTCACTGTCCAAGTCCCGTTTAATCAGATGGATATGCTAATCTGCCCTCCCGAATCTCAGATTGCCAGTTTAGCAGGGCACCCTGGCCAGTGTGTTTTGTGCGGATTGTTGCGGAGTGCCACTGTGCTGCGGCGTGGCCGAAGCAGCTGCAACAGCCAAAACGGCTGCACTTGTGTCCTGTGTCTGTCCTACACCTGGGAATTTCCCCGTTCTGTGGGCAACAAAGATCTGTCTGGAAATGTGGCTTTGACTCACCCTCTAAGCGTTCACTGAGAGCTGTGGTCCTGAGTTGTTCTTACCACGCCATCTTGAATCGGTAGTTTCCTTTTACTACTGGGATAATGTATTTTGGAAAAGGAGACAGCAGAGGTAAGCAAGCCCACAGAGTTCACTCTCATCATGACTCATCTAGGATGCCTGCTGTCACATGACTTACGACTTTGATGCTCACCTTGATCACCTGGATTGAGGTAGTGTTTGTCAGTTTCTCTCCTGTAAAGCTGTTCTTTCAACGCCCTCCCTGCTGTAAAACCAAAGAAAATGACTGAGGAGAGTCTCCATCATTTAGAGGCTGATTTTTGCCGAGGTTGAGGATGCGCCCAGGGAAAAGAGACAGAGGTTGCAGTAGAATCTGCAGCCCATACTTTTTGCAAAGGTGATTTTGAGGGCTTCAGTATTTAAAATAGGAAAAGTGGGTAGAAAGGGAAAGGAGGAACAAAAAGGGGAACCCTGTAGAAAAAAGAAGCAAGTGGTTGCATGCTCTTGAGGTTTTCATCAGCATTCACTGAATCCACATTTTACATGTGAAAGGAGCCCGCAGAGGCCGGGCACTGGGGATCACTCCTGTTAATCCCAGCACTTTGGGAGGCCAAGGTGGGCGGATCACAAGGTCAGGAGTTTGAAATCATTCTGAGTAACATGGTGAAACCCTGTCTCTATTAAAAATACAATAATTAGCTGGGCGTGGTGGTGCATGCCTGTAATCCCAGCTACTCAGTAGACTGAGGCAGGGGAGTCTCTTGCACCTGGGTGGCACAGGTTGCAGTGAGCCAAGGTCTTGCCACTGCACTCCAGACTGGGCGACAAAAGGAGACTCCATCTCAAAAAAAAAAAAAAGAAAGAAAGAACGAAGTGGGCAGAGGCAGTGGTCTGCTTAGTGAATCTGCATTTTTGCATGAGAGAAAGTAAACACAGAGTAGAGGAAGCAGTCAAATATGCTTTAGTCTCCAGTGAGCAGAGGGATGCCTCCTGGTCCTGTCTCTTTCCTGTCTAGTACCTGTGAAAAGAAGCTGTTAATTTGCATTGTCGGGTGAAACTCAGCAGAACTCTGCTTTAGGATAAAGATCTTGGAGCCCAGAAAGAATGTTTTTGTGAGGAAATTGTGAGGGAAGGCCCCTGGGGAGATATGTGGCCTCTATCTTTGCAGTTAACTATTTAGGAAGAAAATGGGAGGTGGTTTTGCCTGACTCAGCAAGCTTAACTTTTTCCCTTGGCATCGTGAATCTGGGGCCCCGAGACTGTATTTTCCTTTCTATACTGAACTCACTGCTTGGAAAGAGGTCACTTGGTGCGGCTTCGGAGTGGAGAGTTACGGTTCGCCTTCTTAAAAACAAAGTGCCTACGTAGGTAATTTTGAATTCTTTCACATGGGAACTTTATCTATTCTTCCCGTTTATTTATTTATTCAATCATTTATTTATATAAGTGCAGATTCATGGATATTTAATTTATATTTTGGGCTATAATCCAATAGAACTTTATTTATTTATTTATTTATTGCTCAAATCGGTCCAGCCTTGCCCATTGAGAGCTCTTTCATTTGGCTCCCATGTTCTTTTAGCAAGCCTTTATCAATGTGCACTTTTTATTGTTCGAGAACTTCCTTACTTTCTGGCACTACAAGATGAGCCAAGCTCATCTTGTCTATTTCCTGCCCCAATCCAAGGATCTGCCATTTCTTCAAGGAACCCTGGCTCCTTTGATTGAAGAATGATAATAGAAACCAAGATCCAGATGGTCAGTGTGTTTGTTGCTACTGTTAGGTTCATGTAAACCTTTAAAATCTGAGTTTCCTCTGGAATTTCTATGCTGATTTATTAAAAATACCAACTTATTTGTTAATCACTGTCCACAAACCTATGAATTCTGAGATTATGAGATAGTTTGAGAACTTTGTCCACATCAGTTCTTAAAACAGCATGAAGGAAATCTAATCTCTGGAAGTGGATGAGAACAAAGTGTAATTTGAGGTGGCAGTAGAAGAAAAGTGAAAATTACTGTTTTATGTTAATATTGTGTCAACAAGCAGGCTTCTTCAATTGTAAGTCAAAAAAACTTCCTCTTTAGAGAAAGGGTAATAAAAGTACTTTGCAGAGGAAGATTTATTTTCTAAACTGTCTCAATTGTTTCTTTATACTCAGAACAATTTGGTGTAAATTTAGAGAGCAAATAGATTTACCTTTGGTAGACCACCACCACTTTCTCCCACTTAGCTTCTCTTCATTTATATTTTATATAGTAAATATGATTTGAGCAACTAGTATGAGGACAAGTCAAAGAAATCCATGATTCTGGCTCCTATTGCTGTATCAGAAATTGTTCTGAAGCTTCATGGTACAAAACGACAGTCATTTTATTTTGCTTATTGTTTTGTGGATCAGAAATTCAGGGAGGGTTCAGCTGAGGCAGGTGAGGAGACAGCTGAGCGAATCTGTAGGCTGGAACCACCTGTGTGAGAAATGCAGATGGGTGACGAAAAACAGGACGGCTTGCCTTCATTCTTCCTCCTCCCTGCCTCCTGGTGCCTCCCCTTGCCAGGCACGAATCAGAAGTAAAATGGCAAGGGAGTCTCCAGCCCCAGCATCACATAGTAGGCAACAGAGAGTGGGCTTGGAAATGAGAGAAAGTAGAACATCACTAGCACAGTAAAACTTCATGAATAGCCAAAGGCTTCTTTAAACACCAAAACTCCTATGTATTGTATTGTATTGTACTGTACTGTATTGTATTGTATTGTATTGTATTGTATTGTATTGTATTGTATTGTATTGTATTGTATTGTATTAATTTTTGATTCAGGGTCTTACTCTGTTGCCCAAGCAGGAGTACAGTGGGGTGATCTCAGCTTACTGCAACCTCTGCCTCTCAGGTTCAAGTGATTCACTTGCCTCAGCCTCCCAAGTAGCTGGGATTAGAGCTAGGGTTGGCCAGGCTGGTCTTGAACTCCTGACCTCAGTTTATCCGCCCTCAGCCTCCCAAAGTGCCGAGATTACAGCTGTGAGCCACCACACCCGGACACAAAACTCGAATCCATTTTAAATGGAAAATTTGGACTCTCCTTCACAAAATATTCTAAATCTAATTTTTCTTGCAGTCTTACCAAGGATCAGCTGTGTTTTTTTTGTTCTTTTCTTTCTGTTTATAATACATTATTTCCTCAAGGGCTATTTCGTTGTGTAAGATTCCTTGCCCCTCCCTTTAATCAAATGTTCTGTGTTCTTTGAGATATTTCTAATTTGTTTAGTTTTTCTTTCTTCTGCCAAACAGGTTCAAATCCTTTGTATCAGTGCTGAAAGTGTAACCGGGTTGTGGCATGGCACTCAGCTCCCCGTCTCCTCATGGGATGTGCCCAAGGTTCTTGGGCTCTCTCGCACAAGAATGGGGAGAGAGCCCTGGTGGTGCAGTGAGCTCGTTTAAGTAAATATCGGACCCAAAGAGTTTTACAGAGAGCGATTTATTAGGCAGAGACAGCAAGAGAGAGAAGTAGAGAGAGAGAGAAGTAGAGGGAGCTCCCACGTTGTTGTGGGAGGAGATCCCAGAGAGGGAAATCCCTGTAGGGAGAGGCAGAGAGGCAGCTCCCACGTTGCCTTGGGAGGGGATCCAGAGATGGAGTCTGTATAAGTAAGGGAATAGGGGGAATTTTAACACCACAGTTACTGCCGCCCCATTCAAGTTCTTGTCCAGTGAGAGGAGCTTTTCCAAACTTCCTCTGGAGTGATTGATTTTCAACTCTAATATTGGATTTGTTACCTGGCCCGCAATCAAAGCCTCCTCCCTCAGAGCTTTTATGGGGCTTTTTACACAAAGGAAGCTCACCTGTGCTTTTTACCCAGCCCGGGTGGGAAATTCAGACAAAGAACTGTAAGTTCCCAGATGGGGATGTGGATCAAAGCCTGTTGGGCATGTCTCTGGGATATTTCTGCCTTTGAAACTATGCCCCTTGTGGACTCAGTTTTCCTTGGCACAATCCCCCAGAAGTAAGCCCTGCCTGCTTCTGTATTCTAATTTATATATTTTAAACTGATAAACTATGAAAACCTATTTAAATTAGTATAAGATACATGTAAATGGGCTTGAATAAATATCTAAAGAGTTTGTCTGCAGGTCAGGTGGATCCGTCTCCTTGCAGGCACCGACTTCGTAGTCGCTTAGAGACTTGCTTTTTACGTTTTGGCTATTTAAGCCTGCTGGACAACTGATACATGATTTAAGGCAGTGTTTGTATAAAAAATATTTTCAGTACTTCTCTTTCTTTTTTTTTTTTCTTTCTGTATTTAGGGGAAAAAAAGTTAGGCTTTAACTTTGAAGACAACTGTTTACTTAACATATGGTCACGTTATAACTTAGATGCTAGTGTTTAGAAGATCTGAGCAGAAACTTTTATTTTTACTCAAGCAGTCTCCAAGCATTTAAGCAAAACTGATTTCAGAGATGAATCAGCTCTTGAAGAGTAAGCCTTGTTGGCCAATTGTAGCTTCCCCAACTACGGACTGATGGATTTTTGTCTTTCTTTAATTCTTGGGCTGCAGAGTAACCTAAAAACATATTTCTGTGTGATCTGTGGATCACTCTTAAAGAATCCTAATATGAATTTCAAAATGTAGCTAATAAATTTTATCAAAGAAAATATCTTGACTTCGCAGAGTCTGTTTAAACACAAAGAAAAATTATTTCTCTTTGATGAATGGCAGGTTTGATTTTCACTGGATCCTAACTCTTTATCCTCCCTCTTAAGGACAATTATGCCATTTTAGATTGTTTTATTCAGTGCAGAGATGCCTTTGTCAGCACAGAAATGTGTTTGGGTGACATGTTTTGTGCCCCAATACCTGCACTTTCTTTTGGATTTGCTTTTAGCATGCAGATTTCTCTCCCCATGGATTTCATTTTTCTGAATTTAAATCTCTAAATGCAGAATAATGCATTTAAACTCAGAGTCCTGTGAATGGACTAGAAGATCTCCGATATCTGGGGTCACTCAGTGAAACATAAGATGTTCTCACACATTCGCAGAACAAGTTCTCTTTTACAAACGTATATACGTAATTAAAAAATTTTTTTTAGAGACAGGATCTGGCTCTGTCACCCAGGGTGGAGTGCAGTGGCGCAATCATGGCTCCCTGCAGCCTTGAACTCCTGGGCTTGAGTGATCCTCTCACCTCAGCCTCCTGAGTAGCTGAGATTATAAGTGCACTCAGATAATTTTTAATATTTTTGTAGCGATGGGATCTCACTATGTTGTCTAGGCTGGTCTTGAACTCCTGGCCTTAAATAATTCTGCCTCCTAAGCCTCCAAAAGTGCTTGGGATTACAGAGGTTAGATATTAATGAGACAGCTGAAAAAAACAGATTTGGACTGTTGAAATAATGAGAGAAAATGAGAGCCATATTTTCTAAAAAGTATGCAACAGTGAGGAAAAGATCGAGAATAGTACTCTGGGGTCCAAGGAAAAAAATAAAACTGAGGGAGTGTTCAGAGAGTTAGCAAGAGAATCATAAGAAAGTGGTACCAAAGTGAAGGGAACACTTTGAAGTAAAAGTGAGTGTTCAATTGAAAGATCAAAGAAGATGAGAATTGAACATTAGTAACTGATAGCTCTTTCATCTGACTCTAGGCAAATAAAATGTGACAACTCCATTTAAACTCGGGTGTGTCCAATTCTACAACCTGCGATCTATCATACCGTACTACCTGCTATTAAAACAAACAAACATACAAACAAACTCGAGGTGCTGAAAAGACCAGTCAAACACCTACTGATAAATACATGCACTAATTAAATGAATACTGATTTCATGACCACTTTGATCCAGCACTATCCTGGACACTAAATGTAGAGTGCAAATTAATAAAGTGGATGTGATCTCGGCACCTTATCCAAGCTTCCAGTCTTGGGCAGTGGATTGATATCAATTAGTCGTATTTAGTAAGCATTATGAAGGAAAAATAACATGCGGATATCATAAATAAAAATAATAAAAGGATCTATGAGAACCCAACCCCGTACAAGCTTCAATTATGGCATTATATTTGAGGTGAGGTCTTGCAAATGGTAGAAGTCACTGAGGTGGGGCGGGCTGGGGTGGGGACCTGCATGATGAAAAGAGAATGACTGTGAAGTGCTGAGAAACTGGAATAGAGGGTTCAGCATGGCCAGATTGCAAAGCTTGGTAAGCTGTGTTTGAAGGTCTCTAAGTGTAAGGAGAAGCCTTGATGGGGTATTTATATTTAATTTCCACACTGCGTTCTGACCCACATCTTCCTATTTTGAAAAGAATCCTTATGACATTTCCTAGTAGTAAAGTGCAGCTATAGATGATTTTTTCCTTCCTCTTTGCTAAGCCAATTTATCATTCTGTGGATTTACCTTAATTACCTCAGCACTGTAATAGCTATGATTTAGGACAAATCCTAGAGTTAGGAGAACACTGTTGGTATCATTCCACCCTGCGGACGCAGCCACACCAACGCAGTATTAGAGTAGAAAGGAAAGTGAAAGTTATAGGAATTGAAGAGACAGTGAGCTTCCTTTGTCTAAAATACAGTAAACCCAGCTGTGACTATACATTTCTCTTTGGAGAACATAATGCCAAACTCGTCCTAGCAAGAATTAGGGGGCCAGGTGCAGTGGCTCACGCTTGTAATCCCAGCACTTTGGGAGGCCAAGGTGGGTGGATCACCTGAGGTTGGGGCCTGACCAACATGGTAAAACATCGTCTCTACTAAAAATACCAAAAAAAAAGACTGGCATGGTGGTGCATTCCTGTAATCCCAGCTACTTGGGAGTCTGAGGCAGGAGAATCGCTTGAACCCGGGAGGTAGAGGTTGCCATGAGCCAAGATTGCACCATTGCATTTTAGTCTGGGCCACAAGAGCAAAACTCATTCTACAAAAAAAAAAAAAAAAAAAAAAAAAAAAGAATTAGGTTAACAATCACAAACCTAGAATGTCTTTTGTAGTCTAGAGACTCACTAGAAAATCAGTTTACCACACAAGTCTTTGCCCAGGACACAAAACTATACAGCTCAGATGAGCAATTGCCCTAAACCCCACTCAGTGAGGACGGGAGTTGGGAGTTCCTCTGATCGGCACTGCTTGAATTGTGATTCTAGTCATGACTTAGCTCTATTCTCTTTATTATTTCCTGGTCCCACCTAGATTCAGTCACTCCCAGTTCTTATCTGAGACTCTTGTGTTGGTTCTTTTACTTTTTTTTCTATTTGCAGCAAGTTGCTATGCAAACACAGTATGCCTCATGACTGCATCATCCACTCTAAATTCTTCAAGCCTCTCTCATCAGCTCAGACCTGTTTTTCACGCCACAGTCCTACATTTCCAGTTGCTTACAGGATATGCATTTGGATATGGGTTGAATTCTGTCTCTCCAAAATTCATATGTTGAAGTTCTATCCACCTGTACCTCAGAATATGAATATTTGGAGATACAGTCTTTTAAGGGGTCATTAAGGTAAAATGAAGTCATATGAGTAAGACCTAATCCAGTATGATGGATACCCTTATAAAAAGAGATTAGGACATAGACACACACAGAGGGAAGGTTACAAAGGGAGAAGATGGTCACCTGCAAGCCAGGGAGGAGAGAGACAGCAGAAGAAATCAACCCTGGCACCACGTTGGTCTTGAACTACACTCCACAATTGTGAGAACATGAGTTGATATTGTTTAAACCATCTCAACTATGGTACTTTGTTATGGCAGCCCAGCAAACGAATATAGCAACCTGGATTCAAAGTCATTTTACAAAACTGAGTCATCCTATCACCGTCCTCTAAGAGTAATTCCTCTTTCCCAAGGCAAAAATTGCAAGCTCTCACTCAGCATTTGTTGTGGATTTATTAGGTGTCAAGCACTGAAGGTACATAGTCCCTGCCCTCATCAATCTCCCATTTCACTACAGCCCCCTCAGCTCATACCTCTCGCTGACACTTCCATTATCTCTACCACCCTGACTGCAAACCGTGCAGTCCTTCGCTATTTGTCCATCTTTCACCTTTCCCTTCTACTCAGTCATAGATTTCCAATGAGTGTTTCATGCCATGCTTTTTGTAATTAGTCAGACTGCCACACCTTCCCTGGACTACTGGTGTAGTCTCCTAATGGGTTTCTCCTTGTCCAGGTCTTTGCCCTTACTTATCTTATTTCCATTCTATATGACAAACATTCTGCAAATATAACTTTCACCACATTATTCACCCTCCTTTCTCAAGAACCTCTCTTATAGGAAAGGTAAAGATAAATATATGTCAGCCTGAGTCACTTAGGAGTACATTTTATGTTTGATGGTTCAACATAGGCAGGGCTTCACCCATAGATGGGCATCTGAGGTCTCTCACTGATGAATGTTACGTCCTTCCACGCAGTCTTCTTTACACTGGCTTCTTAGGCTAGCAGGGAGTGTTCACATTTTGAGTTAGGTAAATGTTTGAACTATGCATTGCTTTGACAACTGCACTTTTTCTCTGTAAGTTCTCTAAAGTTACATGATCAAGCCAGATCCTAAAAGTAATGTAAATCATAATAAGGTATGAGTCCACCATTATAAGTTTGACTGCCTTAAACTTCTTTTATATATTAAAATTATTCCTAAATTAATTTGAATTCTAAATTAAATATCTCCCTTGAAAAACACAGACTCTGAATCTGGAATCTCTGTTATCAAATACTGGTACCGACACCTAGTAAGATGGATTACTTGGGTGAGCTGTAAACTTTCTGCCCCTAGTTTCTGATTATGATAATTATCACCTAGGGTTGCTATGAGGATAGAATGAGTTAATAAATATAAGGTGCATACATCAATGCATATAATACCATAAATGTATGCTTTTATTTTATTTTATCTTTTTTTTGAGATGGAGTCTTGCTCCATTGCCCAGGCTGGAGTGCAATGATGTGATCTTGGCTCACTGCAACCTCCCAGGTTCAAGCAATTCCCTTGCCTCGGCCTCCTGAGTAGCTGGGATTACAGGTGCCTGCCACCATGACTGGCTAATCTTTGTATTTTTAGTAGAGACATGGTTTCACCATGTTGGCCAGGATGGTCTTGATCTCCTGACCTCGTGATCTGCCCACCTCTAAGAGAATGAGTAATAAATACAGAAGTTCTATCTCACCTGCCCTCTCAAATGACACTCTAGGAACCACAAGTCTCATTCGTCAGTTCCACCATTTGCATTTTTTTTCAAAGCTCACCCTTCTACAGCCCCTCCAATGATTTCACAGTAAAGAAAGGAGGCTTGACACACTCAAACACACCGATTTAGTGGTCATGTAAAAATGATGGAAAAGAGTGTAAATAACTTTTCAGAAGATTGGCATGGGGTTTATGGTGTTGCATGTGAAGGGGTGAGTTCTAAAATAAACTCACGCTAACATGAAGACCAAGCTAGTGCCTAGTGTAGGTGAGGAGGTGACTGAATAATGCTGTTTATTCAGCATTATTAACAGGTGAAAATGCTGTTTCTCCTGCTTTGGGAAATGCCTGACCTCCTTCAGATCAACACAAAAAATCACCAGGGGCCACAATGAAACAGTCCTTTCCATCAGAAAGAATTCACTATTTCTGATCCAATCTATATGCCACAAGCTATAGTGAAAAGCTCTCCTTCTCTCTTTCTCTCTTAATTTCCCAAGACCTGTGTGTAAACTGATCTCTACAAAAATTAAAAGGAGGATGACATAATGTAACTCACTTTTTTGTCTTTTCCTCCAGGTTTTCTTTCTTTTTTTCCTATTTGTTTTTCCACTGATCAATTTCCTTATTCATGAAATAAGAAATCAAAGTTTCATGACATCTAAAATGCTGTTCACATTTTCAAAAGTACCAAGAAAACATTCCTATAGAATAGCATTTCTACACATTATTTTTATGAACTGTCAGTTAACTAAGTTCTACTCTTATCACCCTGAGGCAGTTACTATTCAGTTCCAAGTCCAGGCTCCAGAACTAGAATATCTGGATCTAAAGTCATGGCTCTGCCACTTATTAGCTGTGTGACCTTGGGGACAGAATCTTTCTGTGCCTTAGTTTCTTCATCTGTTAAATGGAGATATATTAAAAGCTACCTCACAGGGTGTTTCTGAGGATAAATTAGTATAATAATAGCTAACACTTATCTATCACTTTAATAAACTTCACCACTAGAGAAAAAAGGAAGTTCTGAAAACAGTGTTAAGAGGAGAATCAGAATCAGGACTGTCAAGCTAAAGAAAAGATGTACTGAGGCCAGGCAAAGTGGCTCACATCGTAATCCCAGCACTTTGGGAAGGCAAGGCAGGCGGATCACCTGGGGTCCAGAGTTTGAGACCAGCCTGGCCAGCATGGTGAAACCCTGTCTCTACTAAAAATGCAAAAATTAGGTGGTTGTGGTGGTGCGTGCCTGTAATCCCAGCTACTCGGGAGGCTGAGACAGGAGAATTGCTTGAACCCGGGAGGTGGAGGACGCTATGTCAGGAGTTACAAAGAGTATTAAAATTCCCCCTTTCTGGGAATATTCAGTCTAAATTGGAAAGATAATACAATTAAAACAATAAATTGTATATATATATTTTTAAACCAAGGAGTGTATTTTGCTATGAATGGCAAATAAGAGAAACTGTAAATGTGGTAGAGAGAAAATGATGATCTGTGAGGTATTGGGGATTCTGGAAGAGTTTGCCTGAGCTGAACTTTGGAAATCAAGGAGAAAGAGTAGAAGGAACATTCTAGGAGGGAAAACTGAGTGAGGCGTCTTGTGGGACACCTGGAGGATCAGGAGGTTGTGGACATGCCAGGGGGAATTCAGATTTCAGATAAGAGGGTTGTGGAAAAAGTTCAAAGAGGAATATTGAGACCACATTATGAAGGATTTTAAATACCAGGCTGGGAGTCTGTGCTCTGCTTAGGTTAATGCGTCTCAAAAATTTCCCAAAGGGTGGTGAGAATATTGGAATGCTCCTAGTCTCATTTGACTGCAAACATTTTGAAGTTTTGTCTAACAATGTATAATGAATTATTTTTAAAACTAAAATAATGTCCATAAATGCAATAATGTCAGTTGCATTCTACTGAATCATATTTATTTTCATTGTTCTATAACAATTATGATTTTCTTTTCTTGAAACTTCCAGAAAATTCAAGCTACAGAATGTCTTTTTTTAGGGCTTTAATTAGAGCTTGAAGTACCCCATGCTTCTAAGAATCCTTGAGGTAAGAGCATTCCAAATAAAAGGCACCAGCCTTAGGCCATAGAAAATCACTATACATATTTTGAAAAGAGACTCACGCGCCAGCTGAAGGTAAGGCATCCTTTTTTTTTTTTTTTTTGAGACAGTATCTCACTCCTGTTGCCCAGGCTGGAGTGCAGCAGCGCAATCTTGGCTCACAGCAAACTCCACCTCCCAGGCTCAAGCAATCTTCCCATCTCAGCCTCCCAAGTAGCTGGGACCACGGGGGCATGCCACCGTGCTGGGCTAATTTTTGTATTTTTTGGAAAAAAGGGGTTTCACCATGTTGCCCAGGCTGATCTTTAACTCCTAGGCTTAAGCAATCTGCCCACGTTGGCCCTGAATCTGCCAACATGCAACTTCCATCCTTTGATCTTATCTTCTGGGAGCAGCACAAAAATGTGGCTTCCTTGAAAACTTCATATATTCAAAGATTGCTCTCAAGCCCACAAGTCAACCTGGAATAGGCAGATGAAGCAGCTGGAAAAAAGAGCTCTTGGCCTACCAACAAACAGTAAGCACTTATGGGAACAAATGAAAAACTGTATGTGCATAAGGTTACTTGTAGAAATTTGAATAGAAAAAAAAAAAATCACAAAAATTGGATGGCCGTCACTGGGAGATTAAGAAAATTACTGTGTATGCTAGCACACAAAACCCAGCACTGCATGTTCTCACTCATATGTATGTTGAACAATGAGAACACACGGACACAGGGAGGGAAACATCACACATTGGGGCCTGTCGTGGGGTGGGGAACTAGAGGAGGGACAGCAGGAGGTGGGGGAATAGGGGAGGATAGTGTTAGGAGAAATATCTAATCTAGAAATATCTAGATTAGATATTATCTAGATATAATCTAGATATTTCTAATATCTAATATAGAAATATCTAATCTAGATATCCATCACGGGGTGATGGATGCAGCAAACCACCACAGCACGTGTATACCTGTGTAACAGGCCTACACTTTCTGCACACGTACCCCAGATCTTAAAGTATAATTGAAAAAAAGAAAAAAGAAAATTACCGTGTATGTTTATTGTGTGAAGTGATGCTACCTCAGTCATGTGTTGTCCAACAAGAAGGCTATGTTCTGAGAAACATATTATTGGGCGATTTTATCCTTGTGCAAATATTGGACTGTACTGACACAAACCTGCGTAGTATGGCCTACTTCCACACGCCTTGGTTATAAGGTATAGCCTATTGTTCCCAAGCTATAAACCTGTACAGCATGTTTCTTTACTATTACCTAACATGTATAGGTAATAGTAACATAATGGTAAGCATTTGTGTATCTAAACATAGACAAGCTACAGTGAAACTATGGCATGAAAGATTAAGTATGGTACACTTGTATAGGACACTGACTGTGAATGGAACTTGCAGGCCTGAAGGTTGCTCTGGGGGAGCGAGTGAGTGGGTGAGTGAATGTGAGGTTCTAGAACATTACAGTACCCTGCCGTACATGCTACAAACACTGTACACTATGGCTACATTAAATTTATTTTCAAAACTGTTTCCTCAGTTATAACTATGGGCTCATAGTGTCAGGACCTCCTGGTGCTGTGTAATGGGCAAATCGTTTTTAAGTAATAATAATAATAAATTAACCTTAGCTTACTGTCACATTTTTACTTTATAAACTTTTAAATTTTGTTTAACTTTTTTACTCTTTTGTAATAACACTTAGCTTAAAACATAAACACATTGCACAGCTGTATGAAAACATTTTTTCTTTATATCCTTATTATATAAGCTTTCTATTTTAATTTTTAATTTTTTTGCTCATTAAACATTTTTCTTAAAAACTAAGACACAAAAACCTAGGCCTACACAAGGTCAGGATCACCAATATCACCATCTTCCCTCTCCACATCTTGTCCCCAGGGAAGGTCTTCAGGGGCAATAACATGCATGAAGCTGTCTTCTCCTGTAATAGCAATGCCTTCTTCTGAAATACCTCTTGAAGAATCTGCCTCAGGCTGTTTTACAGTGCACTTTTTTGCACATAGAAGAAGTATGCTCTAATATAACAATGAGAAGGATAGAACAGTAAATACATAAGCCAGTAACATAGTCGTTTATTATCATTATCAAGCATTACGCACTGTACGTGATTGTATGTGCCAGAGTTTTATATGATGGGCAGTACACCAACCAGCATCACCACAAACACATGAGTAATGCGTTGCTCTACAATCTTATAAGACCTACGTGGTCACTAGGTGACAGGAGTGTTTACAGCTCAACCATAGTCTTATGGGACCATCTTCATAAATGTAATCTGTCATTGACCAAAACGTCATTATATGGTGGATGACTGTATTAAAAATAAGGATGTAATGATACATTTTTTGACCAGGAAAAATATTCATGGCATATTGAGTAAAAGAAGCTGCTCATAAAACATGTATGTCATTCTACTTGAAAAAATTATAAACATATATCCATTTGTATAAATATGCATGAAGAGATAATGAATAACTAATCTATGGTTAATATTGAATGGTATTTGGATGGTGGGATTGGAATATCTTTTCTTGAATTTTTTTCTTTATATAGGTCAACAGAAACCCTTTACGATTTTTCCCGAAAGCAATGTAGCTATTTTCAAAATAAAAAGATAAGAAATGACTGCTTAGTACACAGTTAGTATTTAGTACACATTTGCTGAACTGAAACTTGAAGGTAAAAATAAAACATTACCTAAGTCCTCTAAGAACAAAGAGAGAGAGAATAAAACAGTAGGGTGTGTGTGTGTGTGTGTGTGTGAGAGAGAGAGAGAGAGAGAAAGAGAGAGAGAGAGAGCTTGAAAAACAAAAGAAATTCTTTTTCAGATGGTCCAAAAGGGGCAAGAAACAAATTAAGTAAAATGTCAAAGCTGAATTAAAAAGATAAGATTCCCCAATGAGAGATAATCTAGATGGTGGAACTGAACCACACGGGAAGTAAGGAAGAGTTTATTGCTTGAGTCGTTTTGGAAAAATAGAAACAAAAGGAAAACTTTTACAGTTTCTGAAAGTTGACCTTTCAGACGCCCATCTTCATTTCTTCCATTTGTTATAAGAATACTGAAAAGGGTCAAAATTATATGCCAGATTTCTCCTACGTGGCTTAAGCCTGAGGTGAAGCACCTCCGTTTAGAACAGTGGCCGCTCCAGGACTAATGTGGGCACAGCACAACCTTTCCTCCCCGTGGAATGTGTTCTTTGTCAGATTCTAGCCTTGGGCCTTTACAGCTGGCTATGCCCCAGTCTGTTGGGTACATCATGGAAAATGAGATCCTATGTTAGCCACACGTGGGCTGTATTTGAACAGTATGTTATGGCTTCCTGCCTGTGTGTAGGTTTAGAGAAGGTCAAGACACATCTGGTTCTAGTCTGCTCTCACAGATGGGGCAGAAACAAAGTGGGCTCTGAAGATACTGGTTTCTGACCACTAAGAAAAGGTCTGTGAGGTTGTCTTTCATAGATCGAAAAGAAACAAGCATTTTAGCATTTCTTCTTTCTCCTTTTTATTAATGAAAGCTGGTGTTTGAAACTCACATTTCAAGCCACAGATATAAAACCCAAAACCAGCCGTTGGCATTGGCCTCATTATCCAGGCTCATCATAGCACCTTAAGACATGATAGCACTCTGATTTGGAAATACGTAACCTCCTGACCTCAGGTTCAAAAGTCTTCCCATGCCCCAACAAACCCAAGCCAAAATAAGTAAATAAACAAAAACCAAAAAACCACCTTTCAGGTGACACTGCTACCTCCATAACTCTAATCAGATTTTTATACCCCAGTTTCTTCTTCTCTCTGCTCATTTCTTACTGTGGCCTGCATCCAACATCCTCATTCCGCTGCCTGTCTTCAATCTACCTTCAATTGCTATGCTCTGATTTTCACCCTGACCACTCCATTAACCTCAGCTGCTCCATCCAAGGGGGGCTTGTTCTCAAATTCCACATCCGTCTTTGACATCAGGGAAATGTTCGACCCCGGTATCCATTTACTTCTTGAAGCTCTTCTACCTGTTTCCATAACATTGCCTCATCCTGTTTCTCCTCCTATTTCTCTTCCTATTTCTTCATTCTGCCTTCATGACACATGTTTCTCTTTCTCTACAGGTCTTCATAATCCCCTCTGCTTTTCTTTCTCATTCTAATTCCCTAGGAGAATTAGCCACTATCAATATATCAATATCTTTACACAGATAGTACCATTCCACTCAAAAAAAACTACCCACCACAAACTTAGAAATGTAATATGCTTAAATCAAACTGATCTTCTTCCAAATCCATATGCAGTTTACAAACTCATTCCCAGTGGTCTTGCTCTAGCTGTCATCTTCTCAATCTTGAAGGACAGAAGCTTTAGAATTATATTTTGATTTTCCAATTCCTTCCAATATATGTCTGTATTTCCCTCCAAATCTTCCTCTTTCTTTGAAATTTCCGCTCAAGTGATCTCCCTGTCCATCTCTCCTTTCAGTTGCATAGGTCTGTAATTTTGAAATACAGCGTATGCACAGAAGAGAGTATAAAATGTATGTGTATAAATTACAAGAGTAAACAACGAAATGAACACCAGGGAATTGACTGATGGAGTAAGGTACTAAACATTTCCAGAACAATGCTGCAGCTGTGGGTTACTCCAAAAGTTTGTCCTCTCTGCATACAGTTCAACTGGTACACTGCAGTCAGACTAATTTTCTTGAAATACTACCTGTATTGAATTATTCTACGTCTCAAGAACAAATCCTGATTTACTATTGGTAAATGAAAACTGCTAAGTTTTCGGTGTAGTTTTCAAGGCCGCCAAATATCCTGTTCAGTTGCTTCTACTTTTTAACTTAGTAGCTCACCGCAGAAGTCAGGTCAGACTATATACTATGTGTGTTTCAGTAGAGTCATCCTGGCTAGTTTCTTATATCTTTGCTGCTGAGACCCCGGAATCTTTGGCCTGAGCACCTTTGATAACAGGATGGGACTCAGCCCAAGTAAAGAACGAGAACTGTCCCATGATTTTTTCAGGGCTTGGGGGAGCTTTAAACTCAATAACCAGTGAGAAGAAATTTTATTTCTAAACCGTAGAAAATAATTCTAAACAGGGAATAAACTGATTTCATCTTATTTTTTGCCTGAAGCTTTTGTGTATAAATCACTGCAGAAATTTCACAGGAATAAAGGCTTTCCTTCCTCACATCTGAATTTACGTTAACTTTAAAATGAAACTAATGACACTGAATGTGAGTTGTTGAAGGGAAAAAAAATCTAATTCAAAGGGGATTTAATAATAATGTCTTTACTCATTTATTTTCTCAGTAGGGAATAAGTATCACAAACACTTTTCTGTTTTTATCCCTGAAACTAATCTCCATTGCTAGGCCAATCTCAAGAGGATTCTGTGCATATATGTACTGGGGAAGTTTCTGTTTAGAAACCAGATATGACGTCAAACTTCGTCCTGCTTAGGTTTTTATAAGCATCCCACATTGTTGTGATAACTGAGGTAAACTGAAGTTTTTCTTTGCTTTTGAAAGCCAGAATGATAAAAATATGGTAAATATTTAAAAGCTAGATTTTAAGGTTGTTTCCCAAGCTGGCAAGAGTTTTGAGATTGCATCTACTGTACATTAACATTTTCTATTATGATTAAAGACTCTTTTTAGAAGATGATAATTACTTATTAAAGCCACTCTTGGTTCAGAAATGGATATGAGATGGCAGGTAAGGATTTTTTTTTTTTTTGAGCAAAATGAGGCTCAAAAATTTGGGCAATCATTCACAGTTTTTGTTATGATTAAATTGTCCCATGGAATATTGCCAGTTAGCGTGTACCACTTTCCCACATTCCTGGGAATATCTGAAATAAAGGATGATGAATTCTGCCTCACAATCCTAATATGAAATTAAATAAAGGACGAAATAGTAGGTGAAAGATATCAAGCATTGTGTTGACAGAATCCCATGTTGTTCACCATACCCACCATTCACCTTCCCCATTCATTTTATTTTGAAATACATCTTGAGTACAGAAGCGTGTATACGATCTATGTGTATAATTACAAGAGTAAACACTAAAATGAACACCTGTACCTTGACTGCCAGATTAAGGTATTGAGCAATTCCAGAACCATAGAAATCCCCTGAGTGTACTTCCCTTTAATTGTTCTCTTGGGCTAGGATGTGAAACCTCAGGATGCACTTGCTTCCTCAGGCCCGTTCTGTGTAAGATTATTTCTGGAAACTGCCTGATAAACCTCTTATCGGCATTCCCACCTAACCTCTACCTCTCTTCATGTGCTGGCTTTGACTCCAAGTGCTCAGATGACAGTTGTGCCATATTCTGCCTTCTGGACATCCAGTCTCACCTGCTTGCATCTATATTAGTCAGGGTACCAGCAAGAAATAGACAGCACATTCAAATTTTTGAGGAGAATTTAATAGAGATCTTTCTTTTTTTACAGAATTGTGAGCAGAATTCAGGGAAATCAATACAAAATCATACATTATCCCTGGGCTAGCAGTGGAGGAGAAGCCATATCATCCTCCTATGAAGGGACTAAAGAATAGAGTGGCTTCTGCAGCCCAGAACTGAGGAGGACGGTAGAGCCTGAAGTGGCTCATAGCCTTTTGCAGGACACAGTCTTACTTGCAGGGAGAGACTCATGGGGTACCTTGATCTCTTGATGTCTACTCCTCACCCCAATGAAAGACAGCCCAAATGAAAGAGATAGGGCAAGGGAAGCCTTCTATGCAGCCATGGACCAGCCATGGAACAAGCAGACGGATATGAGTGGGGAATAAATCTGGAGGCGTCCATGGAAGCCATCCATCATGGCTTCTAAGGCATCTATAACAGAGGAGCTTCAGAAAACATCCCTAGCCCTAGTATCTTCAAAAGGAAGGGAGACTTGCTGACCTGTCTCACTTATTTTCCCATGTTGTTGGTTTTAATTTAATATCTGATTCCCACCTTTCTTGGGATCCTCCGAAGGCCCCTCTGCCCATTGTCCTGCAACCTGATCTTCTGAATACAAAACGGCTACATGACATCTTTG
Source organism: Callithrix jacchus (assembly GCF_049354715.1). Lineage (NCBI taxonomy): Eukaryota > Metazoa > Chordata > Mammalia > Primates > Cebidae > Callithrix > Callithrix jacchus. Next base: position 40,925,066 of record NC_133514.1, read on the forward strand.
TTTGTTTGTTTTTTGAGAGGGAGTCTCATTCTATTTCCCAGGCTGGAGTGCAGTGGCATGATCTTGGCTCACCACAACCTCTGCCTCCCAGATTCAAGCAATTCTCCTGCCTCAGTTCCCTGAGCAGCTGGGATTACAGGCACCTGCCACCACACCTGGCCACTTTTTGTATTTTTAATAGAGACAGGGTTTTACTATGTTGGCCAGGTGATCTCAAACTCCTGACCTCGTGATTCACCCACCTCAGCTTCCCAAAGTGCTGAGATTATAGGCATGAGCCACTGTGTCCAGGTTTACATGATATCTTTTAACATAAGTCTGGCCAGACAGCACCCATCTTTTAAGGCCCATATCAGATAATACTATTTTCTAGGGAACTTAGTTAATGACATATCCCCAGAAATGTCTTTTGACCCCAACTCTTTTTGCACCTATAGTCCATATCTATGTTCGCCAACCCTTTTTATTTTATTTTATTTTATTTTATTTTATTTTATTTTATTTTATTTTATTTTATTGAGATGGAGTCTTGCTCTATCGCCAGGCTGGCGTGCAGTGGTGCAATCCCATCTCATTGCAACTTCCGTTTTCCATTTCAAGCAATAATCCTGCCTCAACCTCCCAAGTAGCTGGGACTACAGGCATGTACCACCACACCCAGCTAAATTTTTGTATTTTTAGTCGAGACGGGGTTAGGCAAGATGGTCTCAATCTCTTGACTTCATGATCCGCCGGCCTCGGCCTCCCAAAGTGCTGGGATTATGGGTGTAATCACAGCCTGATCATGGCCCCAGCTTCTCCAAACCTTTTGATTACAGAGCCTTTAACGAAAAAAAAAAACTAAGCATAGTTTTCTAGTCTTCATTTAGTCAGATGTTTATAAAGCATATATATGTATAGTTCTAATAGATACATTATTTAAAAAGAAACATCATTAGACATTGAAATAATAAATGAATGCGAATAAAAGTTCAAACTTTCTTTCACTCACCTCAGTCTTCAACACTTTGGTGACTTGATCTTCCTCCATCTCTAGTGCTTATTTCTATTTTTTTGCATTTATGATTTTCTGAGCTGCCTTCACCATGCAAAGTTCTAGACTATCATATAAATCACCTTTTCATAAAAATGAAGTAGTATATAGAAGTATCAATATGTGGTAAGGGTGGTAAGCTTATGTGTGTGTGTTTGAAACTTTTGTGTCACTTGTGTGAGGGAATGTGTGTGTGTGTGCCTGTGTTCACCCATATTAGTGTGGGGTGTGTGTGTGTGCCTGTGTTCACCTGTACTTGTGTGGGGCATGTGTGTGTGCCTGTGTTCACCTGTATTAGTGTGGGACATGTGTGTGTGCCTGTGTTCACCCGTATTAGTGTGGGGGGTGTGTGTGTGTGCCTGCATTCACCCGTATTAGTGTGGGGCATGTGTGTGTGCCTATGTTCACCCGTACTTGTGTAGGGCATGTGTGTGTGCCTGTGTTCACCGTATTAGTGTGGGGTATGTGTGTGCCTGTGTTCACCTGTACTTGTGTGGGGCGTGTGTGTGTGCCTGTGTTCACCCATACTTGTGTGGGGCATGTGTGTGTGCCTGTGTTCACCCGTATTAGTGTGGGGTGTGTGTGTGTGTGCCTGCATTCACCCGTATTAGTGTGGGGCATGTGTGTGTGCCTATGTTCACCCGTACTTGTGTAGGGCATGTGTGTGTGCCTGTGTTCACCCGTATTAGTGTGGGGTGTGTGTGTGTGCCTGTGTTCACCTGTACTTGTGTGGGGCGTGTGTGTGTGCCTGTGTTCACCCGTATTAGTGTGGGACGTGTGTGTGTGCCTGTGTTCACCCGTACTTATGTGGGGCATGTGTGTGTGCCTGTGTTCACCCGTATTAGTGTGGGGTGTGTGTGTGTGTGCCTGTGTTCACCCGTATTAGTGTGGGGTGTGTGTGTGTGCCTGTGTTCACCTGTATTTGTGTGGGGTGTGTGTGTGTGTGCCTGTGTTCACCTGTACTTGTATGGGGGGTGTGTGTGTGTGCCTGTGTTCACCCGTACTTGTGTGGGGTGTGTGTGTGTGCCTGTGTTCACCTGTATTTGTGTGGGGTGTGTGTGTGTGCCTGTGTTCACCTGTATTTGTGTGGGGTGTGTGTGTGTGCCTGTGTTCATCTGTATTTGTGTGGGGTGTGTGTGTGTGCCTGTGTTCACCCGTACTTGTGTGGGGTGTGTGTGTGTGTGCCTGTGTTCACCCGTACTTGTGTAGGGTGTGTGTGTGTGTGCTTGTGTTCACCCGTACTTGTGTGAGGTGTGTATGTTCCTGTGTTCATCTGTATTTGTGTGGGGGGGTGTGTATGTGCCTGTGTTCACCTGTACTTGTGTGGGGTGTGTGTGTGTGTGTGCCTGTGTTCATCCGTACTTGTGTGGGGTGTGTATGTGCCTGTGTTCACCTGTAATTGTGTGGGGTGTGTATGTGCCAGTGTTCACCTGTAATTGTGTGGGGTGTGTATGTGCCAGTGTTCACCTGTACTTGTGTGGGGTGTGTATGTGCCTGTGTTCACCTGTAATTGTGTGGGGTGTGTTTATGCCTGTGTTCACCCGTACTTGTGTGAGGTGTGTATGTTCCTGTGTTCATCTGTATTTGTGTGGGGGGGTGTGTATGTGCCTGTGTTCACCTGTACTTGTGTGGGGTGTGCATTTGTGCCTGTGTTCACCTGTAATTGTGTGGGGTGTGTATGTGCCTGTGTTCACCTGTAATTGTGTGGGGTGTGTATGTGCCAGTGTTCACCTGTACTTGTGTGGGGTGTGTATGTGCCTGTGTTCACCTGTAATTGTGTGGGGTGTGTTTATGCCTGTGTTCACCCGTACTTGTGTGGGGTGTGTGTGTGCCTGTGTTCATCTGTACTTGTGCGTATGTGTGTGCACATGGGTGTGTGTCTGCTTTCACCTGTCCTTGTGTGGGGGGATATGTGTGCCTGCGTTCACCTATACTTGTGTGTGTATGTGTGTGTGTGTTTGTGTGTGTGTGTGTCTGCTTTCACCTGTACTTGTGTACTGAGTTGCTACATTAAATGTGCTTACTTCTGTGACTATAGTTTTTAAAACTGGAGAAATGCTGCCCCGGACAATGTCTGTCAAAGCTTTGCACTCAAAGTTTAGAAAGAACAATGGAAAAGGTGTCTTTTCTGTTACTATAGAGCCAGCTTCAGGCTAGTACTGACAGTCCGTGCTCTTCTTTGGTAAGGATCCAAGGCCTCCTAAAATTTTGAACTCTATTTTATTCCAATCAAAATATTTGTTTCCTCACATCTATTTAGTGTAGAGCATGCCACGTGGGACTAAGATGATATGCAAAACAAATCCCCGCAAACCGACTAAAGCGTGACCATGTGTGAACACCCTTCCTTTCCAAAAAAGGAATCTCAAAATGGTGACGATGAAAGGCTATTGATTTCCTTCTTAAAGATCCTTCTAACCACCCTGCCTCTCATTTCTTTTGGGAGAATAACATTTGTTGTCTTCTCTGACTCTGAAGGTTATTTGTGTTTCACATAAGAGATAGAAAAATAAAAGAATAAAGAAAAAAATAAAGAAATTAAACATATTTCCATATGTTTACCTAGAGATACCTGATACTAAAATTTTAGCTTGTTTCCAGTAATTTTTTTAATGCATAATGTCTTTTACAAGCTACTAGAAATCATACTTCATTTTTGAAATCTTCCTCTTATTCTTAATATATCATAAAAATATTTCCGTAGGCTAATTATACCTGGAGAAAATGATGTTGATTACTGTATAATAAATATTTCATCATAAAGATGTCTGGAATTTTCCTATAGTTAGAAGGTTACATTGTTTTCACATTTTCACTGCAATGAACACTCATTTTCAACAGCATCTTTGCATAACTCTTATGTAATATAAATTCTTCAAAGTATAATTTCTGTTTCAAAAATATAAAACTTAAAACAATTACTCAAGTTTGTTATCATATTGCTGTCCAATTATTACTCTAAAGAAAGAAGGAGCTAAAGAATAGAGTGGTTTCTACAGCCAGAACTGAAGGCATGCTGCAGCTTGAAATGGCTCACAGCCTTCTGCAGAGACTCAGTCTTGATGACAGGGAGAGACTCATGGGGTATCTTGGTCTCTTGGTGCCTGCTCCTCACCCCAGTGAGAGTCCAAATGAAAGAGTGAGGGCAAGGAAAGCCTTTCATGCAGTCATGGACCAGCCTCCTGGACCATTAAATGGAGATTCAGTCATTTTTATATACTTGTCAATTGGGTAAATTAAACTTGCTAAATATTTTACCAATGACGTTTGTTTGATTGCTAGCGATGTTAACACTTTTCCAAAATTTTTATTGGCTATGTGCATTTCTCTTTTTTTAAATCACCTGTTACATATTGATACAGGGTTAAGAAGAAATCACTTAGGCAGATAGTAAGCGTATGGAGGTCCTATGTAAGGCTTCTCTCTTTAGTGAAAAGCAGCCACAAATCATTGCCTAACAAAGAGCAGCCTGTAAAGTCAATCTGCAGACATAGATAAGCAAGCTGAGAGCTTGCACAAGGAATGCCAGCAGGAACTAAAGACTAGACATGTTGTAGATGGTGTCTCCATCTTCCCTTCTCTTTGTAAGTCACAAGTACTGGAAGGAGCAGACAAAATGGGCTGGATCAACTGAAAAGCCCACTTGCATAATAAGATTAGGGTGAGGAGACCAGCCTTCCTCACGTGCTGTGTAAACATCATACCTGATTGAACCAATCCATCAGCCCTATGTGATCAGACACTGCCTCCTCATGCCTGACTAAAATCGGTGCATCTGCCACTATCTGGTCCTTTCTGTTTGGAGACCCCTTTCTTTATAGAAAGAGCTGTTTCTCCTCTTCTGTTCTGCATATTAAACCTCCTCTTCTAAACTCCTCACGTGAGTCCATGTCCTAAATTTTCCTGGCTTGCAACAAGGAGCCCCAGGGTATATACCTGAGACAACCTAGCCACTTCAATACCGTTCACCCCTTTTTCTGCTAGATATTCATCTTTTTATATAAGAGTTCTTTATACATTGCAAACAGTAATCATTTGCCCATCTTATATGTTCCCAATATGAAATCTTGGGCTTTACAGACAAGGACCTGGGTCACAAATAGGACCCACAACCTGTTCATGGTGAAATAGCCAATGATGGGAGAGAACACTACAAAAACCAGATCTTACCCAGTGATGGGCCCCTTGAGGACTCCATATTTATACCATAAAGGCAACTAATTACATTGCTCCTGGTTGAAATTTATTTTATCTTTTCCTTTACCCAGAAATGGAAGCGTTCTGGTGCCTGTGCGTTTGTTTTCATCTGTGTCTGTGCTTGGGTCCAACTCCTCTCTGCAATCTTTTCTGCAAGAAACAACAGAAGAAAACAATGTGTCCTGGAGTTGTGTAGGAACCAAACAATTCCCTTTGATGGTTTATGACCCTGACACATTATATTAACAGAGAGTTTCCAACACCACAGAGGGACCAATTTCTCTTAAAACTAAGATAGTCTTCCCATTAAGTCATGCCAATCTGACACAAGCAATCTGACAAGCAAAGTGTCTATTTAAACGTGATACAAAATAGCTAACTCTCAATGCTGAAACAACTACTTCTTTTTGGGTGAAGCCACAGTTTTCTTGTAAATTTCTTAACAGCCTTTATCACTTATACTTTCATATAAAGTAGGTAGATTGCTGAGAAACATTTAAACTCATTAACTTTGAGGTTTCCTTTTTGTAGTAGTCTTATTTATACAGGATCTAACATAGAGCCTTGATCAAATGACTTTACTTTTGGCCATAGTTGTCTCATATGGAAAATGTTACTGAATTGTTCAACTGCCTGAGGAAGGAGATCAGAAGCTGCCTGCCTGCCTTCCTTCTTTCCTTCCTTCCTTCCTTCCTTCCGTCCCCTGTTTTTTAAGACTGAGTCTTCACTCTGTTCCCAGGCTGGAGTGCAGTGGCACAATCTGGACTCACTGCAAACGCCGCCTCTGGTGTTCAAGCAATTCTTCCATTGCAACCTCCCAAGTAGCTGGGATTACAGGCGCATGCCACACCCGACTAATTTTGTATTTTTAGTAGAGAAGGGATTTCATAATGTTGGCCAGGCTCGTCTAGAACTTCTGACCTCAAGTGTTCTGCCCACCCCGAGCCTCCTAAAGTGGTGGGATTACAGGCGTGAGCCACCACACCTAGGAAGAGAGGCTTTTGTAATTTCTCTTCTCAACAATCTGTTAATTAATCCTCCTCTTCAAACCCTGATATTGGTGAAGTTAGTTGGGTTTCTTAAGTTGCTCTTTTGCTGAGTCAGGAGTCAGCTGGAATGGGTAAGTAAACCATGAGACTCCTACATTTCAAAACTGTAGCAGAACACTCTAAATACATTTATTTTTGTTTAAAAAGATGCAATGCCATCACCTACTCCACTGCTACAAAGTTATAAAAATGCTAATGTAATCTTTTTAAATCCGTCATTGCTTCTCTGCAAGGAATACGAGGTAAATCAAACCTACATTGATGCAGCAAAATTCAAAGCATTTGACAGAAGTTCATTTTCCTTAGTCGCTACCAGGCAATGATAATGGTTGTAAACAGCATATGTCAGACATCTGTATCTTGTCTTTCGGAGGGTTCCAGCTTACCTTCCATCTATCGGTTCCTCTAAACATGAAAGTTAATCTGCTTTTCAACAGAAGTCATTGTTCGATAGTTGTTGTACATAATTTGAACAGAATTCAAGTATGTATTAATATTGGACTTAACTTAGAGAAATATGTTACAGTTAGCCCTTTTACTCTTTTGCTTACAAGCCTGCAAGTCGAGAATGTATGAAGCACTTGATGTTCTTCTTTACCTGCTTAAAGTATTTAATTTCTCCGAGTGTCAGAAATTTTATCTTCAAGGGAACATATGCTCCCATCTGCACTTTTTTCTCATCACTAAAAAACAGTGTGAACATTTATAAGAAAAACTCCGCCTCACAAAATTATCTCTCTCCATCTCACAAAGTTATTATGATACTCAACAGTATAATAACATGAATAAAACTAGCTACATTTATTACACTCGGTTGTATAGTAAATAATTTGACTGGACTTTGGCCCTGGTTCCTGTAAGGGAGACTCTAAATCCTTGGAATTTTCTAAGTGATTAGAGTGCATTTGTTATTCACAATGGATCTCTGGGACCACACTTACATGTCTGCCCAATCTCCCAACCTTGGTGGAAGAGAGGGGATGGGAGATCGAAGCCAGAGACGTGGCCAGTGATTCAACCAATTGTGCCTGTGTAATGAAGCCTTAATAACTGTGGACCCTGAAGTTTGGTGGAGCTTCCTGGTTGGTAAACATATCAGAACGCATTGTGAAATACAACAGAAAAATGACTTCTCGAATCAAGGGAATATAAAGGTATGTTAAAAGTTTGAAATAGGGAAAGCTGTATTTTTTTTCCCCAGCAATGAAGAGGTAATTCTTGTCCATGTTTCCCCGCTCCTCTTTCCTGAACTGAGACCTCCTGTGATAGCATTGGCAATTCAAATCATGTCAGTGAGAGACACTTAAAGGCTATGAAACCTTTTCATCTTAAAAACTTTGATGTGAGAACAAGGCCCTGCAATATATAAATTATATGCAAATGATAAGGAGAACATGCGAAAAGAAAAGAAAACTTGGAAACTAGAAGGTCACACGTAGCCCAAACATTCCCTAAATGAAGAGTGAAAGTTCCTTTCTAGATGGAGAGATGCTATATCCAAGGATTTGACCTGCTTATTACTCAGATGACTGTGTTTTACAGTTAAAACCCTTGGGTAAAGGTATTTCATATGGCAAGAAAATAAAAATGATCAAAGTTGAACCTACTGGCTATCACTTTGCACGCCAGAATTCTGACAGACACCCCTGAGTGACATCCACAAGACCCAACAGATGAATATTGGAAGATTCTTCAATATTAGATTCCTCCCAAAATGACAGATGAGAGTCAGATCTCACCCAGGAGAAGCATCATGGGAAATAACCAAGGTGCCAAATAAGAAAGATTAAATCCATCCAATTTTACATGAGTTAAAGGAGAGCTCATTGAGTCTGAAGAAATAGGCAATAATATGACAAAGAAAAGAGGGTAGGAAAAATAGAGGGTGAGAAAAATAACTTGAATAAAGTGATTTTAAAGCTATCAAAAAAAACTGGACTTTCAACAAAAATAATTTCCAAGTTCAAATTGTTGTTCAGAGAAGTTGAATTGGAAAGGAAATTATACGCAATGGAAATAAGCAACAATCTCAGTTTATTACAACGACATTTTAGTGCCATCTCTATCTGCAGAGATCTGCCAACTCACTACAACCTTGAACATCACACCAGTGTTTGTTTACTCTGGCTGTTAAAACCTTCACTGATTCAGAACAAACAGCAGAAACCTAGCTTCATTCTAAATGATGGAATTGTTTTTTTTTTTTTTTTTTAAGACAGAGTCTTGCTCTTGTTGCCCAGGCTGCAGTGCAATGGCGGGATCTTGGCCCAATGCAACTGCTGCCTCCCGGGTTCAAGTGATTCTCCTGCCTCAGTCTCCCGAGTAGCTGGGATTACAAGCAGGAGCCACCATGCCCAGCTAATTTTGTATTTTTAGTAGAGATGGGGTTTCTCCATGTTGGTCAGGCTGGTTTCGAACTCCCGACCTCAGGTGATCTGCCTACCTTGACCTCCCAGAGTGCTGGTATTACAGGTGTGAGCCACTGTGCCTGGCCAATGATGGAATGTTTTAAAATCATGTGACCTGCATTAGGCTGTCTACACCAGTGTTCATTAGTTAAGATAATAGATCACATACTGTAGTCAAAAGCTTAGAGGAAATTCTTTATTAGAAATGTTAGAAGATGAAATTCTTTCTTTCATCTTACCAGTTTTCTTATTCTGTAATTTGGTTAAAGCATCATAATTGTCCATTACAGGAATCTTTAATGTAAATAAACAGTTTATCCTTTTATGTAATTTTAAACATCCCTGCATTAAATTTTAATTTTTTTATTCGTTTGCTTTGCAAGCATGGTATCAACAGTCATGAACACTTGCCACAGTTTTTCTTCTCAAACATTGTTTTCACTGCACCTCTAAGTATATCTGGAGATTTTCTGTTTCCCAGTGGATCAAGCTCGAAACCATCCATCATGTTTTCTCACTTAATTCTTAAAATGCTGCCACTTCCCTTAAAATCTCTTAATATTTTACAAACCCCTTTATATCTCTTAAAATGCAACAATTTATTTTCTTAAGACAAGATTTTTAATTTGTTATTCCATGCCAACATGTATCTAGCTTGATTCCAAGGTTTTACACATGCTGTTTCTTGCTGGAATTGACTTTTTCCCCTTTCTAATTTAAAATCTATGTAAACATTAACCCCCCAAGTCACTCATCACCTTCTAGATGAATACTTTCTTAACTATGGTCTATGGTTTACAGTCTAAATCCTTCATGGTCTTCAGTTTCATTTATATGAATGAAAAATTATGGAAGTTCTAGGCCATATAGTTCTCAAGTTGGTTGTCTTATTCTTGTCATCTGCTTAAGACAGATACCAAATTTTTAAATGTTTTTTTCTCCCTGTAAATGAATGAATATACTACTGAGCGCATGACATTGTAAAACGTGGATAACTTATATAGCATTTTCTTAATTTGAGGACATAAGCACTTAGCAATTACATGGAGTTTATCTAATATGATGAAAAGCCTGGGATTCACTTTCCTTGGAAATGACAAGTGAACATAGGAGGATATTCCCACAAAGACCTGGCCCCATAGTTCAGGTGAGTGGGAAGATGCGTACACGCACCACACTCGTATGTCCAAACAACAGAAGAGAAAAAAGTCACCTCCCTAACTTCCAGTGACGTGATTTATAGAAGCCACCTGAAACTTGACATGAGTATGTCTGGAATAGTGGCACCAAGGCTCCAGCAGAACAATAAAGCGCTTACCTCTCTCAAGCAAGCTTAACCCAAAAGTCCCAGAGAGGGAAATACAGGATTTCCCCTGGCCGTCAGCACAGTGAGTCAGCGTCTCCTGTACTAAACAATGGATGAATACACAGCCACTTAGAGACCTTTCATCTTTATCCTTTTTTAGCAAAGCATGTGCCTTCTTTTCATAGGTAGGATCACTGACGCCTCACGCTCTGCCCCTCTTCACCATCATCTGTTAAACAGGAAATGTGCAACATTCTTTTCAGTAAACGGGAGGGGTCTGCTGTCAACCAAAATGAAGGCAAACAGTTTTAACTCAGGCCAGTCTTTCTGAAGCTGGGTAAAATCAATAAGGATATGTAAAGTAACATGTGGAAGGACTGGTGACCCACTCCAAAGACAGACATAATTCCTTATGAATGAACTGAATTTTATCTGGAGACTATGCCCTGGATTGCTTAAATGCCTGTTTACACAGGGCATTTTTGACAAGGTTATTCAAATAAAATGTAGAACCCTAAAACCTGGAAATTCACCTCTTTAAAAGAAATACATGGGGCATAGTTTTCATATGAATTCTTTTTTAAACACAGCATAGAAAAGAGGAGAAAATAATATTTTAAAATTCACACTTCTATGGACTCAATGCTATCATTCATTACCACTCAACAATGGCAGTGAAAACCTACCAATTAGAGCAATGTCAGCTCAATGTCACGTACTCTACACTATTCTCATCAACATACAGGGAGGAGGCGAACAGGTTTAAGTCAGGGTATCTGCCTTAAATGAATGACAGATGTAAGTCTCACTTTCTATGTTACAACATGGCACTCTTTTCAAAGGAGAGCTGAAAATCTTGAGTGTATTCCACACAGGGGCCTAATAAATGCTCCTGAACTCCAGTCAAGGGTGTCTTCCCTAGATCTGTCGGTTAGGAATTGTATTTGGCTGCTAGTGTCAGGAATCCCAAACTCAATAAGCAACTTAGGGTTTGCTTATTTTTCTCATGGGAGGTGGGTAGTCAAGTGCTGATATGGAGGCTTCACAGTTTCATCAGGAAGTGAGTATTGCTTCAGTTTGGTGCTTCTCCCTTCTTAGAGTATAACCTTTATCTTCCGCTCAAAAGGACCTCAAGAGCCATCATGCAGGGAAAGAAGGGACAGAAAACAGGATGTCAGCTGCATTCGTCCTATTTATTTATTTAGTTGAGACAGGGTCCTGCTCTGCTGCCCAGGCTGGAGCACAATCACAGGATCATGGCTCCCTGCAGCCTTGAGTTTCCAGGTTCAAGTGATCCTCCCACCTCAGTCTCTTCAATGGCTGGGCCTTCAAGCAAGTGACTAGTCCCCTTTAAAGAGCTTTTCTGGAAATCCTACTCAGTGGTTTCCTCTTAAACCTAAATGGCCAGAAAACAGTCACCTGGCCACATCTCACTGCAAGCAAGGCTTGGAGAATATGACGTTACGCCTCTTTAGAAATGAAAGGGAGGAAATAGATCATGTGTAGGCTACAGTTTCGCTACTATAGAGAAGTACACTGCAACGCCCCTTTCTGCTCAGAAGTCTGTCTAGCCAAAGTCATATCAAAAGCTCCTCTGTTTCTCCATGAAGTACTGCTTAGTTAGCAGCTGGTTTCAAAATAATAGTAGCTGCCATGCATGGAGCATCACATTCAACTTTATGTGTCCTATTTAAAATATTTTCAATAGTTATTCATTTTTACAACACTTTCAGTAATCATTAAGAAAACAAAATTCTCTTAGTGTTAAATGTGCGTAAAATATGTAGCTTGTGACGTGTTTCTATGTTGCCTTATGTTCATTGTTCTCTCCTGCATTATTTAGGATTTTCAGCAATGTTGAGTTGCAAACTGCTTTGGCTAGCCATAATTAACTCTTTCAAATAAAGTTCTACTTCGAAACTTTCTAGGACTCTTTAATCTGTTAATCTAGGGACAGTTCCATTTCTTTGGACATTTTGCCTGTACCTAAAGAAAAAATAGAAGAGATCCCTATAGTTCTGCCCAGTTAGACGTTAATTATTTCTCTTTCAGAAATAGTGTCTAATGGCTTGCACCAACCCAGGGACATTTCAAACATCACAAAAATAGCATTGGACCTAACTTTTCTCAAGAGACTTCATTTCTGTTTTCACTTGTCAAGTCAACATTTTATATTCTTCATTTATGCCTTTAGGTCTTAAAAGGTATAGGCATTTTGTTCAGAATTTTCTTTTTTCTTTTTTCTTTTTTTTTTTTTTGAGACGGAGTTTTGCTCTTGTTACCCAGGCTGGAGTGCAATGGCGCCATCTCGGCTCACCGCAACCTCCGCCTCCTGGGTTCAAGCAATTCTCCTGCCTCAGCCTTCTGAGTAACTGGGACTACAGGCGAGCACCACCATGCCCAGCTAATTTTTGTATTTTTAGTAGAGACGGGGTTTCACTTTGTTGACCCGGATGATCTTGATCTCTTGACCTCATGATCCACCCGCCTTGGCCTCCCAAAGTGCTGGGATTATAGGCTTGAGCCACTGTGCCCAGCCATGTTCAGAATTTTCATTGTGATGTCAGGCACTTAAGCCTTTCTCCCATCATATATTAAATGGGAAAACACATTCACTAGGAAGCATGTTGTAGGAACCATTTGTTTGCTTCCTCTTGAACCCGTGTTGATGCATAATACTTAGGGTTACAAATGTAGAGCAGTAAGTTGCATTTAATTTCAGGAGTCTCAACTTGCCCACTAATGTATATGAAATTAATCCTCATTATTCAGATTCCATATTTGTGAATTTCCCTACTAGCTAGGATGTATTTGTAACTCTTCAATCAATACCTGCATTTGCAGACATGCACAAGTGAGGAAAATTTGAGGTCTAACAAAGGGATATTCTGCTTTCATGTTCTGCACTCTCTATTAACAAGTATCCTTTTTCTAATCTGTTTAGAGCTACCTTTTCTGCATTTTTGTTCTTTTTGCTGGTAATTTTCCGTTACCCAGCCCCTACAGGGTAGTGTTATTTCATCCTTCTAAGTGAAAGAAAGCTGACGTCTCTCTTACAGAAAAAATATGCTGATAGGCAACTTTGTTCAAGAATGAATTATGTAGTGCTGCTGGCCATGAGTTCAGTGTTAATCATTCAACAACATGTATTAAATAATGTGTCGGCCGGTCACTGTGGCTCTCATCTGCAATCCCAGCACTTTGGGAGGCCGAGGCGGGCAGTTCACAAGGTCAGGGGATCGAGACCATCCTGGCCAGCATGTTGAAACCCTGTCTCTACTAAAATACAAAAAATTAGCCAGGTGTGGTGGTACATGCCTGTAATCCCAGCTACTTGGGAGGCTGAGGCAGGGGAATCACATGAACCTGGGAGGTGGAGCTTCCAGTGAGTTGAGATCATGCCACTGCACTTCAGCCTGGCAACAGAGTAAGACATCATCTAAAAATAATAATAATGATAATAATAAAAGTCTTTAAGCAGAAGCACATATAAAATAAGGTATGCACTGATTTGTTGATGAAAATGTTGTGAGCAAAGCTTTGCGGGAAGCTCACCCTACATTTCCCCTAAGAGCAGTGGTTCAGGATTTACTAATTCAGTGTTCCTGGTGACTTTCCAGACTGTAACAAGAATTAATTGTTTTCTGATTTAGGTGGCCCCTACATTGCACTTTTCACACTCAAACCAGAAGCTGCGAACCTTTCTTTTTCTTGACTTCATACCTCCGCGGTCTAACTACCTGTTACAGAGCTCAAGAGGTCATCTAGTGGATGTTGGAGTCTGAATCCATTTCATCATTTCTGTTTTCCAATTATCTACATGAAGCTGCTTTTCAGAGAAAAACAGTGTCTTCCCAATAGCATGCATAGGTGACTCTGGTAGTCAAAGGTTTCCAATAGTTCTAGCTGGTGGTGTCGCTAGAAGCTGACCACCATACTACATTCTCTCTCTCTCTCTCTTTTTCTTTCAGATAGGATCTTGCTCTGTCACTTAGGCTAGAATGCAGCGGCATGGTTATGGCTCACTGCAGCCTTAAACTCCTGGGCTCAAGCAATCCTCCTGCATCAACCTCCCATGTAACTGGGACCACAGGTTCATGTCACCATGCCCAGCTAATTTTTTTACATTTTGTAGAGATAAGGTCTCACTTTGTTGCCCAGGCTGGTCTCAAACTCCTGGCCTCAAGCAATCCTGCGCCCCTGCCTCAGCTTCCGGAAGTGCTAGGATTACAGGTATGAGCCACTGTGCCCACTACATTCTCTTCTTTATCTTTCTATCTCTTTCTTTTATACACATACATAACATACACAGAAACCTATGCAAGGCTCTACTCATTTAAGATCATTCAACACCACTAATTTATATAATAAACATTTACCTAGTATTTATTGAGGGCTATGGAAATAATTCTGGGAGATAAAAAGATGACTGTGATTTCTCAGGGAATGTAGGATCAGATGGAGCAGTAACCAAGAGCAATCAAGAAGCATTTTTTTAAAAAGGAAAAGAGAAAGAGAGAAGAAAGGAAACGAGGAGGTGAAAAGAAAAGGAAAGAAAGAGAAAAGAAAAGAAGGAAAGAAAGAAAAAAGAAAAAGAAAGGAAAAAGAAAGAAGAGAAAGGAGAAAAAGGAAGGAAGAAAGGAAAAGAAAGAAGAAAAAGAAAGAAAGAGGAAAGAAAGAAAAAAGTGAAAGAAAGAGAGAGGAAGGGAGGGAGAAAGGGGAAAAAAGAAAGAAAAAGAGTACACTTATTTTTGAGCCCTTTGCTTACCATTTGCTTCTCAGCTAGATAAGAAAGACTGTGAGCAGCACTGCCTGCGAAATAATAAGAGTGTGCTTGCAAGTGTGGGTGTTTGCATGTGTGTGAGGGCATGTATCTTCAGCTTCCAGTTTCTCTGCCCTGTACAAAAATATTCTAGACAAGGAAGTTGTTTTTAAACACATCTGAAGCAAGGCCTTCTGTGTGGGTTCATAGTTGCTGATTTCTTCCACCTTAATTGGGAGTTGTTTCATGTTGCCTGGTGAATGCTTTGCAAATGTCACAAGTTTCAGCTTTGTGTCGAAGATTGGTAAATCTCTGCAATTTACCTAAAGTCACTGGTAGTTTATCTTGTCTTGTACTATACTACTAGAACCTCCGGAGATGGCACTGAATTTATGGGAAGTATCAGATGATTAATTCTCCATGAGAATCTCAAATTCATCATACTCTTTTTTCCTGGTTTTGCATAATGAGATTAACTTACCCACGTATAAGATAAGGAGAAGCTAAAGACTGGTGTGCAAAACTTTGGCTTAGAGTGTTCAGGGAAGGAGTCATGCTTCTTTCAAGGATTTTCTGCCATCTTCCTGTTGCATTAAAAAGGAGCCCTTGAAAAAAATCATAAAATAGCCCTAAATTTAATCCAACATCTCTTTCATAATTCTAAGAGCTCAGCTTTACAAAAAAGATGGAAGACAAAGGCAAAGCAAAACCAAACAAAAAAATACAAGCAAAAAAGAAAAAAAAAAAGACAAAGGAAAACAGAAATCAGTCAACCAGATGTAGCAAAAGAGAGAACACCTTGGTAACAACTATAAAACTACCACAAAAACACACTATATTTCTATTCAAACTACTTCCAGAAGTTATTTGAGATACCTACATTGCCCTATCTAATACCTAAGTTGGTGCCTGATCTACAAAATTAAATGTTAAATAATTAAAATAATGAACCAGAAAATGTAAAAAGTCATGATGAAAGGGAAGCAGTTATCAAGCCAGGAAATGTTGACTAAAGATGTTTGCAAAAATTAAATGTCACATTTAACTGTTTCTTGCAACTGAAGCAAAAATTGAAAATCCATAACATACAAATTCCTTACTATCCCATGAATTCTGAGCAAACCATTACATCAAGAGATGCCATATTCTCTTAGAGTTTGGTCTCATAATTAAAAGTTCATTTTATGAGTTTCAACTGCAGACATCAGATTGTAATCAGTGTGTGTCCTTCTCTTGTATCAACTACATACACAGAGCACAACCACCTTTTGTTGGAGCATTTTTATTGGAAGGTGACAGTGATGCAGTCATCATCACAGTCCAGAGATGCAGGGTGCCAGGTCCCCTGGCGGATCTCTGATTGGCTGACTGTATTGCCGTGGGGTAGTGCTGGGTCTCAGCTCATCCAGCTCTTCCAGCTTCCACTGCATCCGATGTTTTTGCTTCTTTGGGCCATAAATTAGGTGTACACATGAAAATGTGCAGCAAAGTACTCTTATTTCTATGGCAGGTCACTGACACCGTTAAGGTCAGAGTCAGTGAGAGATACAGATTGCAGTCATCTTTGTGAGTTCTAATTTGTCCCCCACACCAGGTTCAGCTTGCCTTCACTCTCCCCTGAGTCACTTCAAGTTTGATTCTACTGACCCACAGTAAGTTTATTCCTGCCACTGGATTCAAGGGGCAGTCTTCCCATTCATCTTTACCAGCTCTCACAAATGAGTAAGGTCTAATTCCCTTACAAAATCTCTTATTCCATGTCATTCTTAGTAATTTTGTTTGCCTGATTTGATACCCAAATTGCTTACGTTGGTGCCTGGAATTATGGTATTGCCGTAATGTGAAACTAAACATGGAGCATTCTCATTGGAACTATGTAGTGAGCAACAACTGGAATGTCTTTGAAGTAGCCTTAAAGGATAGTAAGAAAATTGTCATTGAACACTGAATACAAATACATTTGTGTTAAATGATGGCAGAAATTTTGCCGAAACTATGTTCTGTAGTAACATGGAAAATAGGAAATACACCTAATGAAATAGAAATGCCAATTAATTTATTTTAGCTACCTACATATGATAAGGTATCAATAGACAAAGATTAGCTAAAATAAAGTACTATTTCCATTTCTAAGCAGAATTTTGAAGCAATATTCAGGAGCCAGGCCTTGATGGATTTGAAACTAAAACTATTTTATTTCTAGCTTCTCTGCATGGAAAAAGACTCTCAAAGTAAGAAATAACCGCCGGGTAAAGAAAGAAAATCAAGAGTGTGGCTATATGACCCTTTATTAAAACTTCAAAATGATTTAAGAACATGCCTCATAAACCTTTTCAACTAAGCCAAAAGCTGTCTAAGAAATATAGGAGTTTTGTCTCACAGCACCCAGGTTTTCAGCCTGAGCCAGAGATTTGCTTTTTTGTTTAAAGTAGAGTTGGAGTAGATTTTGTTTAATGAAATGAACCCCAGTAAAATTTATGGAAAACCTATAAAATGTTTTACTATAATTATGCTTCAGAAGCATTCAATGCCAAAGGGATAGCGACAAAAAGCATCTTCGAACTCCTAACTTCCTGAAGGAAATAATTACAGAAAGTTACTCATCTGCAAAAAATAAGCCATTTCTGTTCTTTTTTTCTTTTTTGTGACAGAGTCTCGCTGTGTCGCCCAGGCTGGAGTGCAGTGGCACCATCTCGACTCACTGCAACATCTACCTCCTGGGTTCAAGTGATTCTCTTTCCTCAGCCTCCCGAGGGGTTGGGATTACAGGTGTAAGCCACCACGCCTGGCTAATTTTTGTATTTTTAGTAGAGACAGGGTTTCACCATGTTGGCCAGGTTTGTGTTGAACTCCTGACTTCAGGCAATCCACATATCTCGGCCTCCCAAAGTGCTAGGATTACAGGCGTGAGCCACCACACCCGGCCTAAAATAAGCCATTTCTTATGAGAAGGAAAAGATATTTCAGAGTGCAGAGCCTGGAGTCCTGAGAGCAGAACTAAAATCAACAACCACAATAACAACAACAACAAAAACAGATTCAAAGAGCATCTAATTAAGATATTAGTGATACATATCTGATGAAATTTTGGAATTGCAGTGGACTAAGGACTGCTATGTGCCGCCATGTCTTTTCTTTTTGAACAAGAAGGTCTATATTAATTACATTTTTTATTTTTTTTTAAATTTTTCTATTTTAGAAGCAGAGTCTCTCTACGTTGTTCAGGCTGTCCTCAAACTCCAGGGCTCAAGAAAGCCTCCTGCCTCAACTTCCCCGGTAGCTGGGACCACAGGTGTATGCCACCCTGCTCAGTTTCAATATTTTTATATTAGTTTTCCAGGGCTGTTATAACTTAGTGCCACTATCTGGGTGGCTTAGACAACAGAAATTTATTGCTTCACAGTTCTGGAAGCTGAAAGTCCAAAATTAATGTGCTGGCAGAATTGGTTCCTTCCAAGGACTGTGAAGAAGGAATTTGTTCCAAGCTTCTCTCCTTGGCTTATGGATGACCATCTTCTCCCTGTTCCTCTTCAGATTCTCTTCTTCTACGTATGTCTGTGTCAAAATTTCCTCTTTTTATTTTATTTTGTCTTATTTATTATTATTATTATTATTTTGAGACAGAGTTTTGCTCTCGTTACCCAGACGCTGGAGTGCAATGGCGCGATCTTGGCTCACAGCAACCTCCGCCTCCTGGGTTCAGGCAATTCTCCTGCCTCAGCCTCCTGAGTAGCTGTGATTTCAGGCACGCGCCACCGTGCCCAGCTAATTTTTTGTATTTTTAGTAGAGACGGGGTTTCACCATGTTGACCAGCATGGTCTCGATCTCTTGACCTCGTGATCCGCCCGCCTCGGCCTCCCAAAGTGCTGGGATTACAGGCGTGAGCCACCACGCCCGGTCCCCCTTTTTATAAGAATGCCAGGTGTATTGGATAAAAAGCCCACCCTACTGTATGACCTCATCCTATTTACATATGCAATGACTCTATTTCCAAATAATTTCACATTCTGAGGTACTGGGGATTACAACCTCAACATATGAATGTCCGGGGGCACAATTTAACCAATAACAATTCTTTCCTGATCACCTTTGTATGTTGGGTGTGTGCATAGGAGCAGCTAACTTGTTTACAGGTTTCCAGACAGGAAGAAAATGTTCTTGAGGAACTGTACCCATAAGCCTGTTCTACTTCCGCACCTGATTTATGTGAAGAGAGCCTAGACTTCAAGATCATTGCATTGGGTTTGAAGTATAGGGATCTTATAGGAGTGGTAAGCATATTTTGCAGGTGGGAGGAATGCGAATTGTTGTGGACTGAGGAGGTGGATTCTGGCAGGTGAGCCACAATATCTCCCATCCTGCATGATCTTCTGGAAAAGACCTTGCTAATTTTCCATCAAAAGTTGGGTTATCCTTCCCTTGAATCCTTGCTGACCTGAACAACTCACTGGGCCAATAGAATGTGGGAGATGTGACAGTCTACTTGCAATGAGGCTTCCCCACACATGCCTAGGACTCTCTTTCTTATCATTTGGCTTCATTTCTAATGCCTCCTCCTGAAGTCTTCATCTGACACTAAGTTCAAGCATGCATTCCCTCACATGCATGGGCACTAAATTTTCAATTGTCCTATTTTTTTTCTTCATGAACCTATCACTATCTGAAACAACTTATTTGTTTAATTAGCAGATCATTTATGTTGATTATTGCAAATCTGCTGTCACTAGACTGCAAACTCCGTGAGGGCAGGAATTTTGGCTCCATCTTTCTTACAACCCCAGCACCTAGATTAGTATCTGCGATGTAATGGTCATTTGGTAGAATTTTCTAGAATCATTTTATGGTGAGGATATTCTTTCCAAAACACAAATTGAAGAAAATATAGTCAGAAAGATTGATGAACTTATCTGTAGACTTTAAAAAATTTACATTAAAAAATTAAGAATAAAATTACAAGATAAATAATAAAGTATTTACAAAATGTTTGTCAAAGGGTTAATATATTGACTATGTACTAAATGTATCACAAATCACTAAGAGACATGTTAACACCCCAAATGATAACTATTTTTAAATATTCGATCAATCAAAAGAAAAAAATAATACAAAGACTATATAAACATTGAAAGTGTTTGATCTAATTAGTATTCATAAAAGGACACTAAAATAATAAAATTCCATTTTTATTTAGGTACAAATCAGGTGTATGACTGTACGAAGTATGTGCATGTGTATGTCCAGAAGTATATAAATATGCTTCTGGAAAGAATGGAAAATTAGTATAAAAGCCTTAAAAGTGTTTGTGTACTTTGACCCTACAATTCTACCATGATGAATTAACCCTTGATAAATCAATCAGATGTAAACGAAGATTTATGCCCACCAAAATTTACTGAAAAATCTTTTATAAATTAGCATTAGCCAAGGTTTCAACAATAAAGTGCTCGTTATTTTATAATGTCTTCATGTAATTAAATGCAAGGCTGACACATAAAGTCATGGTCACAGGAACAATTCACATAGAATTAGTAAAAGAAACCACTATATATATAGCCCTCAAATAAAGCATGATATAAACTACATATTGTGTAACATATGCTCCTATTTTTTAAAAGTGTATCCATATTTCTGTGCCTCTGTTTTTAGGTATATGTGCACACAAAACCAACTGAAAGAAAATATATCAACATGTTGACAGTTCTTATTTGAGGCTAGTAATACTGTGACTGATTTATACTTTTTGATTTTCTAAATTATTTTTATAAACTTCTACCAACTTTTTGTTTTTTATTGTACTTTAGGTTCTGGGGTACATGTGCAGATTATGCAGGATTGTCGCATAGGCACATACATGGCAATGTGGTTTGCTGCCTCCATCCCCCCATCACCTATGTCTAGTATTTCTCCCCACGTTATCCCTTCCAACCCTCCCCACCCCCACTCGCTGTCCCTCCCCTAGCCCCCACAACAGACCGCAGTGTGTGATGCTCCCCTCTCTGTGTCCACATGTTCTAATTGTTCAACACCCAACACCCACCTATAAGTGAGAACATGCAGTGTTTGGTTTTCTGTTCTTGTGTCAGTTTGCTGAAAATCATGGTTTCTAGATTCATCCATGTCCCTATGAAGGACACAAACTCATCATTTTTTATGGCTGCTTAGTATTCCATGGTGTATATGTGCCACATTTTCTTTATCCACTCTATTATTGATGGACATTTGGGCTGGTTCTAGGTCTTTGCTATCTACGACCTTTATAATAATTTTTTTTTTTGAGACAGGGTCTCACTTTGTCACCTGGCTGGAGTACAGTGGCACAGTGATGGCTCACTGCAGCCTCAACCTCCAGGGCTCAGGAGATCCTCCCACTTTAGCCTCCCAAGTAGCTTGGACTACAGGTGCACACCACCAGACCTGGCTAATTTTTGTATTTTTTGTAGAGACAGGGTTTTGTCATGTTGCCCAGGTTGGTATTGAACTCCTGGACTCAAAGTGATCCTCCTACCTTGGCCTCCTGAAGTGCTGAAATTACAGGCATGAGCCCCTGTGCTTAGACATAATAACTTTTAAAAAGGAAACAAATGATATGAAAAACAATTTTATGTTATTCTCAGAAAATTAGGGTTATTTACCTATGAATATGGTGGTGGAACTTGGAGGTACATTGTGGTGGAACTTGGACGGTTTTGATTCTGGAAGCCTGAGTTTTGCCCACTGGAACAAACTTTATTTTTCTACACAAGCACCCTCAGTGATACTCAACACATCTGAGAGGCTATATAGCTAGGAAACAAAACGTAATATCAGTTCAGACTCATTAAGCAGTGACATGATAAATTAGAGCATAAACTGTCACACCCATTTTAGCAGAACCTAAACTCAGATTTGAAAATGTAGTTATTTTCCAAGTCGCAAGAAAACTCACAGTTGTTTGGGAATCTCCTATCTCATTCCTTAAGGAAGGGGACAGCTATGTTTGGCCTTTTCAATTCTTGAATTAACTAGTTATTGTTATCATTTCAAATATAGTTATCATAACAAATATGTCATCATTCAAATATCTTAAACCTTTGCTATAAGAATCACACAAACATATTATATATTCCTTAAATGTGAAACAAGATCAAATTTATAATAAAGGCTTTGTTCAGAGATTATTTGAGGTTAGTTATATTACTAAACTCACCAAGTTCATGTGTTCATTGAACAGGTGTTTGTATATCCTGGCTATCTTCTAAGTGTTAGATGAACCAAGTAAATAAACTTTGCGCTTTCAAATATTTATATATGGTATAAGGATAGACAGATATATACAGATGATAAATATGCATATGTAATAGTAATATGTAATAATATGCATTTGCATACAATTATAAATGAATGTATTTACTACATATGTAATGGCAATACTGTTTCAGAGAGTGATAAATACTATGAATAAAATAAAATAAAAGTGAATTATGCAATAAAGAGCTGGTTGTAGGGGAACCAACCACAAATCACTTGAAAAATATTTAAAATATATGTTATTCACCTCTTGAAATCCTGCTAGACTTTTTGTCTAATTTATGATTCTCCTTCCTAACTGAATTTGTATGTCTTCTCTCTCTTTCATTGAGCTCTTCTCTCTCTGTTCTCTTGGGTCTAACATAGCTGGAAAATTCTGATTGAATTCTGAATTAATTTCCTGGGGCTGCCATGTGAGTTACCACAAAGTGAGCTGCGTAACACAACAGAAATTTGTTTGCTTGTTTTTTAAGATGGAGTCTCACTCTGTTACCCAGGCTGGAGTGCAATGGCTTGATCTCAGCTCACTGCAACCTCCACGTCCCAGGTTAAAGTGATTCTCCTGCCTCAACTTCCCAAGTAGCTAGGACTACAGACACACGCTACCACACTAGCCGAATTTTTGTATTTTTAGTAGAGGCCAGGCTGGTCTCAAACTTCCGACCTCAGGTGATTCGCCTGCCTCGGCCTCCCAAATTGCTGAGATTACAGGCATGAGCCACTGTGCCAAGCCAGAAATTAATTTTTTCATACAAATATATTCTCTCTATTCTGGAAGCTAGAAGCTAGACATCAAGATAGCAGCAGGCACATTCTCTCCGAAGGCTCTTGGGGAGAAATTCTCCTTTGCCTCTGCTAGTTGCTGGTGGTTGCTGGAAATTCCTGAAATTTCTTGGCTTACAGATGCTTCACTCCAATACATGCCATCACTTTCACACAACCTTCTTCCCTGTGTATCTGTGTCCAAAATTTCCCTCTTCTTGGAAGGATACCATTAACTCATTAGGGCCCACCCTAACCCAGTATGCCTTTAACTCCATTTGATTGTATTTGCAAAAACTATTTCCAAATACGGTCATATTAACAGGCTTTGGAGGTTAGGATGCCAACTTATTTTTTAGGGGATACAATACAACCTATAGTGAATGCTAAAAGAAGGCCTCTATGGGAAGGGACCATAGAATGAGGATCCAACTTATGAGAAAAAGCAAGCCCAAGGCGACCCTGGGGGAAAAATACTTCCATGTAAAGGACAGTGTAAAAATCCTAAAGAGGGTAAGGTTAAGAGGCAGTAGATCAAAATGACCAAAGGAGGTTGTGGGGGGAGGGGTGTGAGGGAAGGTGGGAAGAAAGAGAGAGAGAGAGAGAGAAAGTCAGGCCATATATGTGGGCAAGAACCTTGTAAGCTGACATAAGTTCTGATTTTATTCCATTCAACATGAAGCTGAATACTTTTATTTGGGGAAAAGTTATTATCTATATTTTAAGAAAACCATCATGTTTGTTGGCTGGGTGCTGTGGCTGACTCTTGTAATCCCAGAATTTTGGGAGGCTGAAGCAGGTGGATCACTTGAAGCCAGGAGTTCAAGACCAGCCTGGCCAATATGGTGAAATCCCATCTCTACTAAAATTACAAAAGTCAGCCAGGCATGATGGTGCATGCCTGTAATCCCAGCTACTGGGGTGGCTGAGGCAGGAGAATCACTTGAACCAGGGGGGCAGAGGTTGCAGGGAGCTGAGATCAGGCCACTGAACTCCAGCCTGGGTGACAGAGTGAGACTCTGTCTCCAAAAAAAAAAAAGCACGTTTGTGATCGTTCACGTGAGAAACAGTGGAGCTACAATGTGGTGGTAGCAGAAGAGTCAATGGAGGAGATACATTTTGGGAAGCTGGTCCATCATTCAGAATTTGTGAAATGGAATGTGAGGTGGGAGGAAGAGGGGAAATGAGATGGAGGGAAAGGTGCCCAGGTGGGCATTGTTGTCATTTACTAAGATAAGATGGGCTGGGAGCGAAAGAAGATTATGGACTACAGGGTGGAGTAGAGACTGCGTTGTAGCTTTTCAGCTGTTCTTGTTTTTGCTATGTCTGTCTTCTCCATTAGTATAAATTCTTGAGTGGAGAAAGTATACTGCTATGATACAGAGTAAGCACTTGAAAAATATGTGAAAAATGTATGTTATCCCTCTCTCCAGACCCTGTTAGACTCATTTAATTTCTGATTTCCCTTCCTCTTTGACCCCATTTAAGTGTTTACCCTCTCTTTCATAGAGCTCTTCCCTCTCAGTTCTCTTGGGTCTAACACAGCTGGAAAATTATTCACATGCATAAAGCCCACTTCCAAATGTCCTACAGGAAGGTGGTGGCTCTGTAGACAAAGCAGGGACCTCGAGTCCGAGGAACTGGGATGGCCACTTTATCTTAGCTATCTAATGTCCTGTGTGATACTTAACTGTCCTGCAGCTTAGTTACTTCCAGAGTTTAACACGTTGCTGTGATCATTGCTTTAGATAATATATGGAGTATAACATTGTGGCTAAAGCACACCATGAATCAGACATGGAAGAAAGGAGGAGGGAGAGACAGAAGCCCCGACCGGGACAGTGATTGGTGATGCAGCTGCTTGGTGAAAAACCGTCTGGCTTTGCATTCAGATACACCCAAACAAAGACCAAGGCCCTGTGTATTCATTGATTAACTGAGCCTCAGTTTCCACAAATGTCTGACTACCCATCCATCTTGTGGGACTGTGGTGATGATTTGTAAAGTGTATAAAAGGTGCCTAGGGCAGGGCAAACATGAAATATTACTTTTCTTCCCTCTTTCCTCTGCCCACACGTGGGTCCCTGCTTGACAGGATGCTGGGTATTTATGGTAATTATCTATCTAGCGTTCAATTTCAGACAGTAACTTTTCACACGAACTCTTCTCCAGAGTTTTTCTAAAAAAGAAATGAATTCTCCCTCTCCCACTATCACCAAAATAAAGATAATTGATAACTGAGAGGAATGCCCAGGGTTATAAGAGCAAAGTTAGGAACACATCTTAACTGTCCTAAAATGATGAATGTGTGGTCAGAACCAGAGGCAGGAGTTGAAAAGTCAGACATCTTACTCCCTGTAGTTCTTGGGAGGGTCGGGTGGGGGGGTTCTCTAAAAAAACAAGTCTTAGCCAGGCACAGTGGTTCACACCTGTAATCCCAGCACTTTGGGAGGCAGAGGCAGGCAGATCACCTGGGGTCAGGAGTTCTAGACCAGCCTGACCAGCATGGAGAAATCCCATCTTTACTAAAATACAAAATTAGCCAGGCATGGTGGCACATGCCTGTAATCCCAGCTACTCGGAAGGCTGAGGCAGGAGAATCACTTGAACCCAGGAGGCGGAGGTTGCGGTGAGCTGAGATCGTGCCCCTGCACTCCAGCCTGGGCAACAAGAGTGAAACTCCGTCTCAAAACAAACACACATACAAACAAAAAACTGAAGTCTTGAGTTGTGCTGCAGTCATGCAAGTCTCGGAGAAACAACAGCCAACTTGCTGAAAGGGAGATCGGAGCTCTGCAGCACGTCACTCTAATCCTTTTCCCACTTCTCTTTTAAAAGACTGCACTCCTCTCAGCTCTAAAATGATCGGATGCCATGTTCACAGCATTTGATTATATGTAAAGGATCCAGCTACGAGGTTATTCTCAAAATACCTGCTAAAGAGACGCTGCCATCTTATGTGGTTTCTGGCTCCAATGCAAGTAGAATATGCTGAACTAAACCTGAGATTCAGGCAGTATTCTCTTATTCCTTTTCTTTTCTTTTTCTTTTTTAAGTGTCTTTTGATATCAGTGACTTCCCGCCAGGAGTACAAAGAGGAAGGAAGGTGAGAAAGCCAGAACAGCCGATTCTGTTTTGACAGAGCCTGGGCCTTTTGTATAACCCCAGGGATTTGGGACTCAGAAGCATGAAGAGCCAATGGCCACGTAACCTCGCAGCTGCTCATGGTACAGCCTCTGGCTGGGCTTCCTACTTCCCCTGGAGGAAGAGCTGGGGATGAACTGCAGCACACTCTGTGAACACAGAACCTGATTGGACACAAGGGATGTCCGGGAACTCGGTGTTCCAAAGTGTCTTTAAGGTTAGACAAACAGAATGTTGGATATGAGCTGGGAACTGAAAAGAACGATCCAGCCACAGTTCACGTGAGCAGAACTTGCCAGAATGCTGTGCATGTTTCTTTGGAAAGTCAAAATAAGTGAGCTTCAGACTAGACACTTAGCAGACCCTCGACATATACTTTGTGATTTATGAATAAATGCTCTTTATTCATAAATAGCATGGTTGGTTGTGAAATCCAATAAGGATAAATGGTTAAGCAACTGAATAGAAATTGTCACCAGGGAGGAGAGCTGACTGTGCTTTCATCGACTGCACGACGCTGAAGCTCTGCAGTGTGTTAGGAGAGAAGGAAGGCTTGAACACAGATTCCTGCTCTAAAAAGCACCACTGAAAGTTATTCTCGCAAGCACTGACTCTCTATCCTGTTGCAAAGTAGGTTTAACAGAAGGAAAAGTGTTTGTTATCCAGAAAGAAGCAGGCAGGAGGCTGGAGCACTAAAGACATACTTGTCCACTATCCAGATTTGCAGGAGTTCAGCTTTTGGTTTGTTTGATCTAGGCTGGGGCACCAAAAATCAGCTTATCCCTCTCAGAAAAGATCGTCAACTGTGGAGTCTAATCTGTTAAAAATGGTTATGGTGGGTCAGTGGCTCTGTCTGTAATCCCAGCACTTTGGAAGGCTGAGCCAGGAGGATCGCTTAAGCTCGGGAGTTCAACACTAGCCTGGGCTACATAAAAAGGCCCCGTCTTTATTTATAATTTTTTTTTTTAAAAAAGCTTATGGTTCCAAGTCTTTGCTATTGTATATAGTGCTGCAATAAACATACATGTGCATGTGTCTTTAGAGTAGAATTTATAATCCTTTGGGTATATATTCAGTAGTGCAATTGCTGGGTTAAATGGTATTCTAGATTCTTGAGGAATTGCCACTCTTCCACACTGAACTAATTTACACTCCTACCAACAGTGCAAAAGCCTTGCCAGCATGTGTTGTTTCCTGACTTTTTAATAAATGCCCATCAATGATAGACTAGATAAAGAAAATGTGGTACATATACACCATGAAATACTACGCAGCCATAAAAAGGAATGAGTTCACGTCCTTTGCAGGGACGTGGATGAAGCTGGAAGCCATCATTCTCAGCAAACTAACACAGGAACAGAAAACCAAGCATCACATGTTCTCACTCATAAGTGGGAGCTGAACAATGACATGGACACAGGGAGGGAAACATCACACACTGGAGCCTGTCAGGGTGTTGGGAGCAAGGGAAGGGAGAACATTAGTACAAATACCTAGTACATGTGGAGCTTAAAACCTAGATGATGGGTTGATAGGTGCAGCAAACCACCATGGCACATGTATACCTATGTGACAAACCTGCATGTTCAGCACATGTATCCCAGAACTTAAAGTAAAATAAATAAAATTTTAAAAGAGGTTATGGTGTTTCCATTCTGTTTACAAAATCTGCATGGTAGGACAGATGGCATAGCTCAGTCAACATCTCAGCTGAACCCATTTTAATTGCTAGAGGGATTATTTAATGCAAGTAGTTTCTAAATAATTCTAAAGTAAAACTTAGAATACAGTTAACTAGATATAACACTTAACAAGATTTGTGAGCATATGTAGAATATTATACCTTGAGAAGAAAAATGACAAAAGATAACACGGTAAGTTGATGTGAGTGACTTTGTATGAAGAAAAATTATGGGAAAATAAATGAAAGTCAGTACATGCTAATGGGCTCAGTAAACACTCATTTGATATTCATAACAATGTTCATGTTAATGTTTGACCGTTGAACATTAATCAATGTTCAAAACAAATACAAAGTTCAGAGACCATGATCCATTTCCTCTGCATCTGAGACACAAAATCTTTAATATATCCTTTCTGAGTGCTCATCTGTGAGTGATCCTGAAACATTACTATACTAAAAGCTATTTTCTCTTCCTTCCCAGAACAGCCTTAACCCCTTCAGCCTGTCTAAAAACTTAGGTTTGACATACTCGAGTAGAAAAGTAAGTTTCTCTCTAGAGGTACATGCTTAGATTGTACGCAGTTATATGAACTTGCCTGGCATTTTTAGGTAGTCTTAATGGATATATCAACAAATCGTAAATTAGCTCAAGGTCTGTTTTTCATGCCATGTGTTCTAAAACAGATAACTGTTGAGTAGGGAGTGTGATTAGATCTTGGGAGTGTATTTATCAGCTTTTACCCAGAGCTACTCAGGACCTCACCCCCATACCTAACAGCGCTGTTAGTGTACTCTTTCATTGTCCTCTTCTCACTACTTCGGTCCTGCAGCTTCCATTTCATTATCCCTCTATAAATGGAAGAAGGAACACTTTGGGATGCCTGAAGGAGTGACTAATGGGACTAATAAACAGTATTTGTTTCCCTAGGAGACAACAAAGTGGATGGAAGGCATTAGAAATAAAATTAAAACTTTATTAAGTAAAAGAACAAATACACAAAGAAGGACATGAATACATGTTTGTATGGTCTAGATTATTGAGACATTTTTATATGGTCCTACAATTTAGTTAAAGACATATTTTTTAAAACAACTCCAAAAATGATTGTGAAGATTGTCGCACAGTACTGGATTATCTATCACTGCAGGGTAGTTATGTTGACGGTCTTATACAAATTGCCAAAAAACAGCAGCAACAACTCATTTATGCAAAAGTTTACTGAAGAAAACGATGACTGCAGAGGAGAGGTCATTAGTATTGTCTAGTTGAGAGGTTTTCAAACTGCATGTTATGGCCCACTAGTGAGTTCTGAGATCAGTTCCACAGGCTGGGAGCAGCTGTTCGTAAAAAATGATAGAATAGAATACAATAGAATGAAAAACAATATAGGCCATAACGCTAGTAAATTTATTTCTTTTTGAAGTCTGTGTTTCAGTTATAATATATACCAATTATATTTGTGCCCCCCCCACACACACATCCTTTTTAAAAATCTTTTAATTTTTTTGAATCAGAGTCTCATTCTGTCACCCAGGTTGGAGTGCAGTAGCGTGATCTCAGCTCACTGCAACCTCCACCTTTTGGGTTCAAGTGATTCTCGTGTTTCCCCCTCCCGAGTAGCTGGGGCCACAGGAGCACATCACTATGCCCAGCTAACTTTTTATATTTTTAGTAGATATGGGGTTTTGCCATGTTGACCAGGCTGGTCTCAAACTCCTGAGCTCAAGTGATCTACCTGCATTGGCCTCTCAAAGTGCTGGGATTACAGGCATGAACCACCATGCCTTACCTGTTCTTTCATATAATAACTGAAACAAAACCTAAAAACTATTATACGTGTGTGTAGCTCGGTGACATAGGCTACAGGTCATAAACCAAAAATAAGATAAATAAAAATAAACACTATTGCCACTAATTACATGCCTCTGCTCTACACCTGCTTGGTGGTCATCTTGACTCTATATGTATGTGTCACTCCCTGTTCTTTCATGAACTCTCTCTTTAATTTTGCTGAGTCAGAATATGTCTTCCTGGAGCTTACTGGTTAGCTGATTTCTATCTATCCCTAGGAGCCTTGCAGACAAGGCTACTTTTTCTTCCGCACAATAACCCTTCAAACATTTGAACTGATACGTGTCCCTGCCGAGGTTTCGCTTCCCCTCCCAAAGCATTTCAGGGCTTCAACTCCGTTGGTGTACTGAACCTTTGCTGATTACATTTCTCTATACCCCTCGCCACTTTGGGCTCCCTGTAGTTCTTAGAAAGATAGAATTAGGTTGTCCTGCAAAGAGAAGAGCCAGGTGTGGCTGCACTCTGCTCAGGAAAAGAAAAGAAATAGAGAACGAGCTTCAGGAGTGGCCTTGGGTATCATTTGCAATACTACTTGTAACGTGGGAAGCTCATGTAAGAGGTTCTGATTCCCTTATGGATTCCTCTTGGAGAATAATTGAAGCGTGCCAACGTCACAAAGCTCAGCCAGAAGCATGCACAGAGTGGTTTGGAGTGTGACGAGTGGGAAGAGGTAGTTCATAAAGACTTATTTTGGCTTTAGTCATGGATTTTAGAAACACATACGCTCGTATAAATACCTATAAATATCTCATGCTCACTTCCTGAGAAAAACATGCTAGTTTATGTTCACAACTGTTTTCTTTTTAAAGAAGCTATAAATACCAGGGGCTCAATATCTGAATCTGAACAGCTAATTAAAATTTTAGAAAAGAACAGCTTATCTTCCGTTTCCTTCTTAGAAAACATTTCAAATATAGACTGATGGCTTAACAAATGACAGCTGTTTCATTTCTCATGCAAAAATATCGTATGAAAAGAGGCACTTCTAAAAAATTATTTTGGCTATAATACTTTTCAATAAATTTGCAGATTTTTTGCCATATTCTAACAGAAAACCTTTGAACATGCATTTCTTCAGATTTATTTTTTGAAATTTGTATTGCTTCAGAATTTATTCCTATTTTCTCTCTATGATCCAAAATAAATGTTAGAATTGAAATTTCTAAATTAAACTACTACTCTTTCTTATCAGCAATAATTAAAGATTGAAAATGTATTTAACAAAGTTTATTGAAAGAAAAATATTAGCTGAATTATTTATATATGTATATATTTTTTATTGCACTTTAGGTTCTGGGGTACATGTGCAGAACATGCAAGATTGTTTCATAGGTATATACACGGCAGTGTGGTTTGCTGCCTCCATCCCCCGTCACCTATATCTGACATTTCTCCCCATGTTATCCTTCCCCAACTCACTACCCCCACTGTCCTTCCCCTAGTCCCCCCAAAACAGACCCCAGTGTGTGATGCTCCCCTTCCTGTGTCCATGTGTTCTCATTGTTCAACACCTGTCTATGAGTAAGAACATGCAGTGTTTGGTTTTCGGTTCTTGTATCAGTTTGCTGAGAATGATGGTTTCCAGATTCATCTATGTCCCTATGAAGGACGTAAACTCATCGTTTTTTATGGCTGCATAGTATTCCATCCTGTATATGTGCCACATTTTCTTTGTCCAGTCTATCATCAATGGGCATTTGGGTTGGTTCTAGGTCTTTGCTATTGTAAACAGTGCCGTAATAAACATATGTGTGCATGTGTCTTTACAATAGAACAATTTATAAGCAATTGTGAATGGCAGTTTGTTTTTGATTTGGCTCTCTTTAAGTCTGTTATTGATGTATAGGGATGCTTGTGATTTCTGCACATTGATTTTGTATCCTGAGACTTTGCTGAAGTTGCTTATCAGTTTCAGGAAATTTGGGGCTGAGACGATGGAGTCTTCTAACTATACAATCATGTCATCTGCAAATAGGCACAATTTGACTTCCTCTTTTCCTAACTGAACACCTTTTATTTCTTTTTCTTGCCTGATTGCTCTGGCTAGAACTTTCCGTACTATATTGAATAGGAGTGGTGAGAGAGGGCATCCTTGTCTAGTGCCAGATTTCAAAGGGAATGCTTCCAGTTTTTGCCTATTCAGTATGATATTGGCTCTGGGTTTGTCATAAATAGCTTTTACTATTTTGAGATATGTTCCATTGATACCGAGTTTATTGAGAGTTTTTAGCATAAAGGGCTGCTGAATTTTGTTGCTGGCCTTCTCTACATCTACTGAGATAATCATGTGGTTTTTGCCTTTAATTCTGTTTATGTGGTGAATTACGTTTATAGACTTGCATATGTTGAACCAGCCTTGCATCCCTGGGATGAAGCCTACCTGATTGTGATGGATAAGGTTTTTGATGTGCTGTTGCAATCAGCTTGCCAGTATTTTACTGAAGATTTTTGCTTCTATGATCATCATGGATATCGGCCTGAAGTTTTCTTTTTTTGTTGAGTCTCTGCCAGGTTTTGGTATCAGGATGATGTTGGTCTCATAAAATGATTTGGTAAGGGTTCCCTCTTTTTGGGTTGTTTGGAATAGTTTCAGAACGAGTGGCACCAGCTCTTCTTTGTGTGTCTGGTAGAATTCAGCAGTGAACCCATCTGGACCTGGGCTTTTTTTGGTTGGTAGGCTATCAATTGCTGCCTCAACTTCAGCCCTTGTTATTGGTCTATTCAGGGTTTCGACTTCTTCCTGATTTAGGCTTGGATGGGTGCAAGTGTTCAGGAATTTATCCATTTCTTCCAGGTTTACTGGTTTATGTGCATAGAGTTGTTTCTAGTAATTGCTGATGGTAGTTTGTATTTCTGTGGAATCGGCAGTGATATCCCCTTTATCATTTTTTATTGCCTCTATTTGTTTCTTCTCTCTTTTCTTTTTTATTGATCTGGCTAGCAGACTGTCTATTTTGTTGATCTTTTCAAAAAAACCAGCTCTTGGATTTATTGATTTTTGAGGGGTTTTTAATGTCTCTATCTCCTTCGTTCTCCTCTGATCTTAGTTATTTCTTGCCGTCTACTAGCTTTTGAGTTTTTTTTTTTTATCTTGCTCCTCTAGCTCTTTCAATTTTGATGATCTGTCCTTGCTTCTCATGTAGACATATTTAGTGCTATAAATTTCCCTCTAGACACTGCTTTAAATGTGTCCCAGAGATTCTGGTACATTGTGTCTTCGTTCTCGTTGGTTTCAAAGAACATCTTTATTTCTGCCTTCATTTCGTTGTCTATCTTGTCAACATTTAAGAGCCAGCTGTTCAGTTTCCATGAATTTGTGCAGTTCTGAGTTAGTTTCTTAATCCTGAGTTCTAATTTGATTTCACTGTGGTCTGAGAGACTGTTTGTTATGATTTCCATTCTTTTGCATTTGCTGAGGAGTGATTTACTTCCAATTATGTAGTCAGTTTTATAGTAGGTGTGATGTGATGCTGAGAAGAATGTATATTCTGTGGATTTGGGGTGGAGAGTTCTGTAGATATCTATTAGGTTTGCTTGGTCCAGATCTGAGTTCAAGTCCTGAATATCCTTGTTAGTTTTCTGTCTAATTGATCTGTCTAATATTGACAGTGGGGTGTTAAAATCTCCCACTATTATTGTGTGGGAGTCTAAGTCTCTTTGTAGGTCTTTAGGAACTTGCTTTATGTATCTGGGAGCTCCTGTATTGGGTGCGTATATATTCAGGATTGTTGGCTCTTCTTGTTGCATTGATCCTTTTACCATTATGTAATTTCCTTCTTTGTCTCTTTTGATCTTTGTTGGTTTCAAGTCTATTTTATCAGAGACTAGAATTGCAACTCCTGGTTTCTTTTTTTTTTTCGGTCTCCATTTGCTGGGTAAATCTTCCTCCATCCCTTTATTTTGAGGCTTTATGTGTCTTTGCACATGAGATGGGTTTCCTGGATACAGCATACTGATGGTTCTTGTCTTTTTATCCAATTTGCTGGTCTGTGTCTTTTGATTGGGGCATTTAGTCCATTTACATTTAAGGTTAATATTGTTATATGTGAATTCGATCCTGCCATTTTGATGCTAGCTGGTTGTTTTGCGTGTAGGTTGATGCAGTTTCTTCATTGCGTCGATGCTCTTTGTCATTTGGTACGTTTTTGGAGTGGCTGGTACTGGTTGTTTCTTTCTATGTTTAGTGCCTCTTTCAGGTGCTCTTGTAAGGCAGTCCCAGTGGTGATGAAATCTAAGCAATCGCTTGTTGATAAAGTATTTTATTTCTCCTTTACTTAGGGAGCTTATTTTGGCTGGATATTAAATTCTAGGTTGAAACTTCTTTTGTTTAAGAATGTTGAATATTGGCCCCCACTCTCTTCTGGCTTGTAGGGTTTCTGCCAAGAGATCCGCTGTGAGTCTGATGGGCTTCCCATTGTGGGTAACCTGACCTTTCTCTCTGGCTGCCTTTAGCATTTTTTCCTTCATTTCAACCCTGGTTAATCTGATGATTATGTGCCTTGGGGTTGCTCTCCGTGAGGAATATCTCTGTGGTGTTCTCTGTATTTCCTGGACTTGAATATTGTCCTGCCTTGCTAGTTGGGGAAGTTATCCTGAATAATATCCTGAAGCATTTTTCCAGATTGGATTCATTCTCTCCATCACATTCAGGTACACCTATTGAACATAGATTAAGTCTTTTCACATAATCCCATATTTCTTGGAGGCTTTGTTCATTTCTTTTTATGCTTTTTTCTCTAATCTTGCCTTCTAATTTTATTTCATTGAGTTGATCTTCAATCTCTGATATCCTTTCTTCTGCTTGCTCAATTCAGGAATTGAAACTTGTGTGTGCTGCATGAAGTTCTCGTGTTGTGTTTTTCAGCTCCATTGATTCCTTTATATTCTTCTCTTAGCTGTTCATTCTCATTAGCATTTCACTGAACCTATTTTAAATGTTCTTAGTTTCTTTGCATTGGGTTAGAACGCATTCTTTTAGCTCAAAGAAGTTTATTATTACCCACTTTCTGAAGCCTGTTTCTGTCTATTCATCAGACTCATTCTCCATCCAGCTTTGTTCCCTTGCTGGGGATGAGTTGTGATCCCTTGGAGGAGGAGAGGTGTTCTGGTTTTGGGTGTTTTCATCCTTTTGCACTGGTTTCTTCACATCTTTGTGGATTTATCTACCTGTGTTCTTTGAGGTTGGTGACTTTCAGATAGGGTCTCTGAGTGGACATTCTTTTTGTTGATGATGAAGTTACTTCTTTCTGTTTTTCAGTTTTTCTTCCAACAATCAGGCCCCTCTGCTGTAGGTCTGCTAGAGGTCCACTCCAGACCCTGCTTGCCCTGTTCTGGTGGCTGCAGAACAGTAAGGGTTGATGCCAGTTTCTTCTTCTGTATCTTTGTCCCAGAAGGATACCAACCAAATGTCTTTATGATGTGTCTCTTTGGATATACGGTGGTCAGGGAGCTGCTTGAGGAGACAATCTGTCCCTTATAGGAGCTCAAGTGCTGAGCTGTGAGCTCCATTGTTCTGTTCAGAGCTGCTGGGCAGGTACATTTAAGTCTGCTGCAGAGGAACTCATAACTGTATTATTTTCCCAGGTGCTCTGTCCTGGGAAGGTGGGGCTTTATTTATAAGTTCCTGATGTGCTGCTGCCTTTTTTCAGTGATGCCTTGCCCAGCAAGGAGGTAGCCTAGACACAGTCTGCCAGCAGAGGTGTTGCTGAGCTCCATGGGCTCTGCCCAGCTGCTGTGTGAACTACCTTGTGGTTTTGTTTACAGAGGTATAGTTAGAACTGCCTCAGTAATGGCAGTCTGCCTTAGTAATGGTGGACTGCCTCTGTAATGGCAGATTGCCTTGGTAGTGGTGGATTGCCTTGGTAATGGCGGACTGCCCCGGTAGTGGTGGACTGCCTTGGTCATGGCGGATGCCCTTCCCCTCACAGAGCTGGACCATCCTGGGTCCAGCTGTGCTTGCTGTGAAATTCTCAATCCAGAACTTTTCAGATTGCTGGTCTTTGTGGGGGTGAAATCTGCCAAGCCAGATCACCCAGCTCCCTGTTTCAGCCCCCCTTTTTTCAGTTGAATGGGCGACTGTGTCTCCCAGGCATTCCAGGCATCAGTTGAAATGGCCACTCTAATTTTTGTGAGTTTTTGTGCAGAGACCTGCTGTGCCAGCTGAAACAGCCGTGCTGGAAACTCATGGTGCTTTTCCGCCCAGGAATCTCCTGGTGTGTGGTCTGTGGGCAGTCAAAACTTGTTTGGAAATGCAATGCTCACTCATCTTCTGCATTCTAGCTGGGAACTGCACTCCAGAGCTGTTCCTATTCAGCCATCTTGGATCCCACTCCAGCCGAATTGTTTTTAAAAAGAGATTAACCACAACTACAGAAAAATAGAAACTTGGAATAGACCTTATGTGAAAATGACCAACTGCTAAGGAGAATGACTATCTCCTCAGTTATTAAGTATAGAAAAATGAGCTGGGCATGATGGCTCATGGCTGCAATCCCAGCACTTTGGGAGACCAAGGTGGGCAGATCACAAGGTCAAGAGATCAAGACCATCCTGGCCAACATGTCTACTAAAAATACAAAAATTAGCCTGGTGGCAGGTGCCTGTAGTCCCAGCTATTCAGGAGGCTGAGGCAGGAGAATCATTTAAACCCTGTAGGTAGAGGTTGCAGTGAACCAAGATCATGCCACTGCAGTCCAGCCTGGCAACAGAATCAGACTCTGTCTCAAAAAAAAAGGAAAAGATAAAGAAAAAGAAAAAAGACTTCACATCAGAAAAATAGAAACAACACAGCAGCTGTTTCATCTTTGTATGTTGCTTATCTCTCTCTGGGCTAAATACTAAATGTTTTTTATGTGAAAGAATTCTAAAACTATTTAAAATCCACTTCATGCCAGCCATAATTCTGAGTTCTGGATTTATACATAAATAGAGTGTAGAAAGTTACAGGCAATATTGATTTCTTGACAATTTTTACTGAAAAAGAATAAAGAATTAAACTTAGATTTCAAATTTCTCCTCTGAGCTCTAGTTTCCAATTTCAGCTGGCTTCTTGGCTGTGCTGCAGACGTTTCAGGTTTACTGTCTGTCTTGCATGTCTGAACTCGAACTTTCTCCCATACCCTCTCCACCTTCACCTGCCCCCTGTTCAAGACTCAACCTGGGAGCTCCATTGACCCTGACCCCACCCTCTATCCAAATCACCAGATCACATTGCATTTACTTCCAAAATGCCTTTAAAGTAATCTGCTTGCCCTCCAAAAACCACGATTGTTCTTTTTCTATTGTTACCTGTAATGGCCCAACAGCCAAAGTACAAAGGCTGTTGTTTGTCGTTATGGAAATTAAATAGTCATTATGGAAATTAAATTACTATTGCATACGTTGTTATTTAATCCTACTATAAAGACAGCCTTTTATTAAGCGCTACAGGGACTTTGAACATAGTGAGAAAGGTAGATCCAATCCTCGCTTTTGATAGAGATAGACTTTAAATGAGTAATCCCCAAAACAAATGTATGTTTCCAAACTCGAATAAGCGCTACTGAAGAAGAGTCATGGGTACACTGGCAGGAATTAGGAAAGCCTCACTGAGCAAAGTGACTTCAGAAGAAAACAAAATTTAAAAACTTGAGCAGTTTGTTTCCACGCTTCCACCGTTTAAAGACTGCTGCTCGCACTTGACATTTGACATCTCTAACAAGGTCTTCAGCGCCTACAGCATTTGGCTTCTGCCTGCCAACCTAGCCTCATCGTCCTCCTCTCCTCTTTGGTTTCTGCTCCCCACGTAGGTTGTCTTTATGTCTGCTTTTCTGTCTTCTAGCTCATTCTTACCTCAGGGTCTTTGCACAGGATTTTCCTTCTGTCTCCAAAACTCCTTGCTGTGCTCTTCCACAGGCTTTCCAGGATCCAACCAATTTAAACGAAGCCTTACCTTGTTTTCTCCTTTATGTCTTTGGATGATTTTTATTTTGTAGCATGTATAAAAATTTTCTTTGTATAAGTACATGTTTACTTATTTGTTTAAAGTCTCTTTTCTTCTTTAGACCTCGTGTTCCACAAATACAAGGGCCATGTCCATTTCCCTCTCAATGTATGTCTGACACAGAGTAGGCATTCAACAAATATTTGTGAATGAATCTATAAGTCACTAAATACGTGCATGAAAAGACAAATGGAAGAAAGCTGCAGTTGAATCTTTAAGCTGTAGGAAATGAATAAATAATGAGTATAATCAAGAAATTACGCTATGGTAGAAAAAAACATGGAATTTGAAATTAGAAAACAGAAGTTCCAGGGTTAGTTCTTCATTTAATTAGCTCTAAGATTTTGGAAAACTCATTTAACTTCTGTAATCTTTTGCTTTTTCATCTGTAAAATGAAGATAATACCAGTGATGATGTGAAAGTCAAATGAGATAATATATGTGAAAGTGCTTTGCAAATTCGAACACAGCATGAATTTTTTTGTGTGTTAAAACAAAAATGTCCAGGGATAATTCAGTTGGCATTTAAAGTGCAAATTTCAGATCGCTGGCCTCTACACTCTAGTCACATTCAGGAAATTGCCACAGAGCCAAACTACTGCACAAAGACAGCATCAGAGTAAATTCTGTCCACTTAATTTCTTTACCCTCCTAATGTAATAATTAAATAACTGTTCACTGGATGTACACTGTGTACCAGCCACTATGCCGTGCACTAAAACTATGAGTAGGAATGCACCGTCATTTTTAATTTAGAAGGATAAACCTAAGGTGCAGTGCATGGCAAAAGGAGAGCTACAAAGGCTCAGAAAACTCTTTCCAGAAGAGATTTTGGAGATTTTTTTTTAATATGGAAATAAATTTAGGTTTTACACTCACCATGGGCAGATTGTTTAGTCTCACTAAGTCCAATTCCTTGCTTATGCTGAAAATTAAGGTCAGTAATACCTACCTCCAATATGGTTGTAAAGAGGAATTTAGTTATATGTGGAAAACCGGGTATACTAGTCACTTAATAAATTTTTGTTTTAATCTTCACCTTTGCTTTCTCAGATCTATTCATTGGACACAAAACTAATCAAGCTCATTTATTGCTGACAAAGAGATACTAAATCTCTTTGTATAATGAACAAATACAGGAACACTGATGCCCAGAAGAAAACACACTGAACCAGAAGCTGCTTCTTTCAATGAGCCTCATTATCTTCTGTCTTGACTGCAGAAGGCACATTTCTGAAAGGTGTTCATGTACAGTTTGCCAATCTTGCAAATAGCTTTTTATCCTGTTACCCACATCATTCACTGAAAATATTTATACAAAGAAGGGAAAGAACAGGATGGCAAGAGTAATTACCTTTTCAAGCATACATAGAGTTACCTTTGGCAAAAAGCATCAGCAAATCATAACCTGAGGGCATGTGTCACATTTCTGGAAAACAGAAACAGACATTGTTTCCCTACAGATGGTCTTGTCCTCTAAACAATTTTGAAACTCCTTAATCTCTCAAATTCATCTGAATGCTTGTAGGCAGTACTCAAGGAGAACTGTTCAATGTCATGTAAAAACATAATCCAGACTTTTTGAGGACAGAGCTTGCAGCTAATTTGAAAGCAGTGCAGGATGGAGTTTGAGATCATGGACTTTAGAGTCAAGCAGCCCCAGCTTCAAGTTGTCTTACAGCTGTAGGGTTTGGGGAGTATAGTATTTTCCCATTGATGCTGTAAAAATGTGACATGAATTTCGTGGGTTGAAACAACATAAATTTGTTATCTTATAGTTTATGATGTCAGATGGCTAAAATGAGTCTGCAGGAATCTGTTCTTTCTGGAGGATCTAGGAGAGAATCTGTTTCCTTGCCTGTTCCAGTTTCTAACTGCTATCCACATTCCTTGGTGCACAGCTCCTTCTTCCATCTTCAAAACAACAACCCAGCATCTTCTTTCCTTTCTGACCTTCTGACTCCCTCTTATAAGAACTCATGATTGCATAGGCTGACCCAGATAATCCAAGCTAAATCTCCACATCTCGAGGTGTTTAATTTGTTCATACCTGCAAGATCTGTTTTGCTATTTAAAGTTCCTTTTTGTCTATCTTCATAAATTTCAGGGATTAAAACATGAACATCTATGGAGCCATAATTCTGTTTATTGCAGGGAATAGACTGTCATCTCAGTTCTCTTATCTTTGACTTAAGAACTACAAATTTTTATTGCAAAGGTTCCTTATGAGAATTAAATAAAATTGCATATGCTGGCATTTAACACTAATATAAAAACAATCCTTTTGTTAAGTGATCTTGGCACTTTGAACATAGTAAGAAAGGTAGATCCAATCGCTGCTCTT
The DNA here is from genome assembly GCF_049354715.1 of Callithrix jacchus. NCBI lineage: Eukaryota > Metazoa > Chordata > Mammalia > Primates > Cebidae > Callithrix > Callithrix jacchus. Next base: position 40,964,876 of record NC_133514.1, read on the forward strand.
GATAGAGCCTTTCAATGAGTAATCCCTCAAACAAATGTATGTTTGGAAACTCTAATAAAATGTTTTACTAAGAATGAGTAATGGGTAAGTTGGCAAGAATTAGGAAAGCCTCTCTGAGTAAGTAGCTTTTAGTTGAGATTATATGAATAACCAGGAATTATCTAGCTGAGATAAAGCATAAAAGAACATTCCAGAAAAAGGAAAAAGATGAGCAAATCCTGACAGCAGGAATGAATGTGGTGTATCCAAGGAATTTGAAGGCATAAAGACACAACAGGTCATGTTCAAAGAGGTCATGTAAAGTTTTGGGCTTATCCTAAGAGCAATGGCAAGAGTGGTTTAATCAGAGTGCTTATTAGGAAATATGGCTCTGGGTGCTGTATAGGGAATCTGGGACAAGAGGGAAATCAGGAATGCCAGGAAAGTGAGTTATTTGGTCTTAGTCTAGCAAAAGATGATAGAGTATTTTAGGCTGGGTTCCCGAGGAAGCAAACTCTGAGACGCAGATCAGCAGGCAGGTGACTGGTTGTGGAGTGCCATTTGGGATGAATGCCTGCAGATGGAAAAGACAAAGGATCAGACAGAGGGAGATCTCAGCCTACCCTGAAAAGGCACTCCGAAGATTAGATGACCCCTTAGAGTTGACATGGACAAGGAGAGCAGGATTTTACACCACCGTGTGGATGAGTCCCTGGATATAGCTGCACCTGGAAGGGAAAAAGGGTACCCTCAGCTGATGTAATTTTCTTCAGTAGTGGCAGTCCCAAAGCAGGCTGATGGCTGAGCACCCGGGGAAAATCTTAGAGAGTTCTGGGTCATGCATCACAGCATCCACAATATGAAGGGTTGCCATAAATGGCAATGAAAATAGAGAGAAAGTAGATGGATTTGGGAAATATTTTCTAGATAGAGCTGACAGACTTTGGCCATAGATTATGTATAGGGAGAGAAAAAAGGGCATTATTAAGGATCATAGCCATGTTTATTTTATAGCAGAATGGGTATGTATACCACATTTTTATATATTTGTATTGATTAGTTAGATGAATAAATGAATCTGCACTTCAGAGAACAGGCCTAGGCTGTGATCAAAATTTAGGAGTAATCAATAAATAGGAGATCATAAAAAGCATAAGCCCACATAAGAATCACCTCAGGGAAGAACACAGTATAAGAAGGCTGATAAATCCTTGAGTTATGACATAATCAAGAGAGGTTTTGTGAATCTCTTGTCCTCTGCTTGGCACATAATAAAACTCAGTAAATCCTTGTTGCCATAATAATAATAATTTTTTTTATTTAGCAAGGGAAATGGGCTGCCACAAAGGTGTACTCTATATGCCTGTAAATCCATAGCCATAGGCAGCAGAACAAAACGTTCTTCTGGAAGCCTTGGAAAAACCGGAACACACATGAGCTGCACGGTTGGAGAGTTGAACACTGGCACCCCTAGAAATGTCTTTCAAGTAGGCAGCCTTCAGAAAAGATCAGCCTTGGCTCCTGCTTGTCATTGATTCCTCACATCTACTTTTTCAGCAATCCTCCTGGCTTTACCTTCCCAATATGCCAGAATTGGATCAGTTCTCACTACCTCCACATCCCCCCCCCCAGAAGCCTTCATCCTCTCTTTCCTGGATTATTTCAACATTTCCTGACGAGTCTTCTTGCCCCCCACTCCCCACTTGTCTCCTTGAAACCTATTCTTTTCTAAGAAGTGACTGTGGTCTTTTAAAACGATAAGGAAAAACATGTTATTTCTCTGCTCCAAATTCTCCAAAGCCTACCTGTCTCCTACAGAGTAAGAACTAAATCCACAATCAAAGCCTGTGAGGCTGCACACATCCTGCTCCTGCCCTCTTCCCACTGCCTACTCACCCTTACCTCATCTCCACCCACTCTGCCCTGCTCACTCTTCTCTGACCACACGGGTCCCTGGCTGTTCTCCATACACCCCTTGCACACTCTTCAACCCTCTGTATTTGCTCCTCTGCCCACAGCCCCCTTCCTATGGATAGCCATACAGCTGGCTGCATCCCTCGCCTCTTTTAAATCTTTGCACAATGTCTCATTACGAGAAGCTGTGCCTGAATATCTTCGGAGAATCTCAGCCCTCTCCTTCCACTCCTGTACAAGCCTCCTTCATTTTCACTCATAGCATTCATTACTTTCTGACATCAAATATGTTATAAATGTACATGTTTCTATGGTCTATTTCCCAGTAGAACATAAACTTCGTTAAGGTTAAAAAAGGGGTTTTGGGCCAGGTGTGGTGGCTCACGCCTGTAATCCCAGCACTTTGGGAGGCCGAGGCGGGTGGATCACGAGGTCAAGAGATCGAGACCATCCTGGTCAACATGGTGAAACCCCATCTCTACTAAAAATACAAAAAATTAGCTGGGTGTGGTGGCGCGTGCCTGTAATCCCAGCTACTCAGGAGGCTGAGGCAGGAGAATTGCCTGAACCCAGGAGGCAGAGGTTGCTGTGAGCCGAGATCTTGCCATTGCACTCCAGCCTGGGTAACAAGAGAGAAACTCCGTCTCAAAAAAATACAATAAAATAAAGGTGGGGGTTTTGCATGGTCTGGTTTGGTTGGTTCTGTTTGTTTTACTGTTTTATTTCCAATGCCTTGAAAAGTTCTGGCTAATAACACAGCTTTAATAAATATTGATTAAATAAATAAGTGGATAAATGAGTGAGTGAATGAATATACAAGGAGAGTCTATAACTCAATTTTCTAGTGAGGTATCTTCCTTAATGTGTCTCCCTTTATGTACTTTCTGAACTTACTTGACTAGATAAAAAGAAGGAAACAGGACCTGTCCTGCTTCTTAAAGGACTAGAAAGTGGACCAGACGTAAGATCTCCAAGTCTCCAGCACCCTTTGAAGCTCACAGTTAGCGTATGACAACTCCATACGTCAGCGGGGACACTGGCTGGCTTGAATATTGTGGAAGGCAGGAAGAACACGTTTATATTCTTCCAAAGAAGTTATTACTCTATGTCTGGGAAATGCCAAAATAAATTTGCAAACAAAAGATCAATTCATTCCTTTTGGGCACCGCGCAGGTGAAACACTTGTTTAACTTTTCCTGCTGGCTTTCGGTAGCTATTGTTGTGGACGTATACACAAGCCTAAGGAGATACCCTGGATTATTCCTATTATCACTATCCTCAGGTGACAATTGTCTTCAATGACTGCAGATTAGCACTAGTGCACCATGTCTGAAAAGCCATCTTTTCAGGCTGTGTCATGTCAGCCTTTTGCACGAAAAATCCCATTCTACAACTGAACACACCCCAAATCATTTGCTCAGCTTTCTCTCAATAGCTCTGGAGTTGCCCCTGATAGGAATGTCCAAAGGGCGCTGATGTGGACGCCAAATGTTTGCCCTGCACTTTAATTACTTGTCTGGGAATAAAAGCTTCTCTGTGGTTAGCAGAACCCCTTGTCTTCATTGTGGTTTGTGAAGATTTCAGAGTCTACGCGATCTTGTTTATGTCATATCTTTGTATTTTCCTGTCTTCAGCTTCTTTCTTAAAGGAAGGCCCAGATCTGTATTATCCTACTGCCACATGTGAAGTAAAATGAATACTCACAGCCCTGCCCCTAATCAGTGGACACAGCTTTTAGTAACATTTTACACTAGAACAGGATGTTGGCAGCTCAACTGTTAAGCCTTTCTGTGATTATTCTTCATTGAGATCACTCTGATGTCACCAGTGTAATTTGAGCCTGGAGCTTTTGTTCACACTTTAAATAGCAGTCCCTGAATGATTTCACTACAGACTCTCTGGAAAGCCTGGGAGCTGAATTCCGGAAGATCCCCACGTCGATGAAAGCAAAGCGAAGCCACCAAGCCATCATTATGTCCACGTCGCTACGAGTCAGCCCGTCCATCCACGGCTACCACTTCGACACAGCCTCTCGTAAGAAAGCCGTGGGCAACATCTTTGAAAACATAGACCAAGAATCACTGCAAAGGCTCTTTAGAAACTCTGGAGACAAGAAAGCAGAGGAGAGAGCTAAGATCATATTTGCCATAGATCAAGATGTGGAGGAGAAAACACGCGCCCTGATGGCCTTGAAGAAGAGGACAAAAGACAAGCTTTTCCAGTTTCTGAAACTGCGGAAATATTCTATCAAAGTTCACTGAGGACAACAGAATGGATAAGGACGTTATCCAAGAATGGACATTCAAAGACCGAGTGAGTTTGTGAGATTCTCACAGATGCAGCAGTTTTGCTGCTACCTTGCAAGCTTCTCTTCTGTTAGGACTCCAGAGGCTGGAAAGGGACCAGGACTGGAAAGGGACCGGGACTGGAAAGGGACCAGGACTGAACAAACTGGTTACAGAGACTCCAAACAATTTCACGCCTGTGCTGTTACAGTGGAGGACAAAATGCTTTCAGCAAGGATTTGAAAACTCTCCTGTCCCTGCAGGAAAGGATCGACGCAGATATGAGCCTGGGCAGATGTAATGAGAACCAAAGAGAACAGATGGCTGGAGATGACATAGATCCAGGGTCACTGTGTCAGGCCCTAGGACTTAAATTTAAGAGGAACTTTTTTTTTAACCAAATAAGTAGGGGGAGGGAGGAGAGAGAGGGAGGACAGGAGAGAGAATTCTATGCATAAATCGTTTACTGAATGTTTATATCTGAGTGTTGAAAGTGTCACCAAGCCTGAATGTTGTCTATTGGTATAGATTTTTAGAGATCAATAATTGATTATTTATTTGCACCTAATATAATGCCTGAAAAAGTGCATCACGTGGATTTAAGTACAAATTCAAGAAAGTAAGAGGCCTTCAGCAGCTCAGTAAAACCATTTGCCACCTTTTGGTTTGTAAAAGGATTTTTATACATTTCAAACAGGTTGCACAAATGTTAAAATAATGGGGTCTTTTATAAATCCACAGGACTGTGAAAACGTTGTATAATTTTTAAAAATCTGACTAATGCTAAAACGTAATCTAATTAAAGTTCATACAGTTACTGCAGTAAGCATTAGGAAGTGAATTTGATATACTAAATAGTTTATAAAGAGGCTATGGTTTCTATAATTTATTTTACTGCAAATGTCATGCAATAATAATAAATTATTATAAACTTTTGGCTTTGGGGTTGTGATGATTGGTCTCAAAGTAAAAAATAAGATGGTAAATGTTGATAATTACAAACTTCTCTAAAGATGTGTCTCTACCAATAAAAGATAGCTTTAGAGTAGCTTTATATTAATTACCAAACTTTTTCAAAACAAATTCTTGCATCAAATATCTGGGAAGTTTCTCTGCCCAATATTAAAATATAAGATATAGATACAGAAATTCATAGATTGACTCATTGGCATTGCTATTTCTGTATCCACTGAGGATGAATTTTAAAAGGCTTTCTCCTTATACTTTTGAAACATTTTTTCCATGACTGTAGTAGCTATGTACATGCTTACATGTATTTCTCCCAAGCAATATGCTTTGCGTTTAGAGTCTGAATGATACCAAGATTCTGTATATTACTACCGTTTGTTTAATATGAACAAATATAGAAACAATATTATGTTGGTTATTTCCCATATAATTAAAATTATAATACAGTATTTCTAGGACAGCATACATAAATGCATGCTATGCGTTCCTAACAAAAAGAAATAAAATTTTTCCAGAAGTTAAACATTTTAGAAACACCTACGGGGTTTTTCAACATGCTGATCACAGTAAAACAAAGCTAGTGAACTACCTCAAAGCTGCTGGGAGGGTCACAAGTCAGGTTACAAATACTATGTTTCCAGAAAGAAAACCAAATGGCAAAATCTATATTCAAATATTAATGTACTCATTCACTGAAGATAATACAAATCACTTTATTAAAAAGGAGTTCTTTCCAAGAGAGCATTCAGGAAGATCATGAATTAATATTCAAAATTTTGTGTGTGTGTGTGTGTGTGTGTGCACGTGCGCATTTTTCTAGGAGGAATATTGATAATTTTCACGAGATTTGTAAAGACAGCTATAACTCCAAAAAAAAGTTATAAACAAAAGAAGGGTTTGGAAAGTAGCAGGAGAATTGGAGGAAGCCGAACCCAGCCTGGGGACATCCTAGAAAATTCCACAGAAATTTTCCCTGTTTCATTTTCCCTGTGCTGGTGTCACAAGAGTGTGGATGGCAAGGCTATAAAGAGGCCCTCTGCTCCACCACCCTAGTTTCCCATCCTTCTGAACTGAGCTGTCTTAATGTTCACTGCGTGTGCTAGAAATAATTTTATCCCCCTGATAGGGCCTGTCAGTGAAAATTTTTATTTTCTAATCAAAAATTGAAGCATATCTTGGATGCTAAACGCAGTTCAAGTGTTAAGTGTATTATACATACCCAGTAACTATTTACTCTACCACGGTTGTTTTCAATAGAGTACAAAGTATACTTTCTCCTCTTTTCACATTAGCATGCATTAAATTGTTTTCCTGCAGTATATTATGTTATTTTCTGATTTCAAGGCTGTAACATGGGAAACGAATTAAAACGCAATTTGGATGCAACCCACAATGGTGTGGAGAATAAATACACTTGCAGTCGATTATCACAAACATGTTGTCCTTTCCGTTTGTGGAGAACAAAAGTTGGAATCAATGTAATTGCTTCAGGATGATCTTTAGTTTCATAATACATTTGTTATTTAATGTGAGGTGAAAACAAGCATCATTAGAACAGGGGGAATTAGTTCAGTTCAGAAGTTTATCTATGGCACAAGGATAAGCAAATATATCTTGGGACATCTCACTGTAATTAAAGAAATAAAAGCATCAAAGAATAGCTCATTAATCATACTTGTATCGTTAGATCACTGTAAACTTTCACTGTTTACTATTAGTCAATTTTCTAAAGTGGGTTTTTTTGTGTATTATTAATACATCACTTAATTAGTGCCATGATGTAGGAGCTAAGGGTGTGTGGGTGTGTGGGTGTGTGTGTAATGAAGTAATAAAACCGAAGCACAGAGAGGTGCAGTAACTTGGTCAATGACACACAGCTAATAACTCCAGAAATCAAATCCGGGAACTCTGGCCTTCATTCCTAGCCACTAGGATATACTGGGTCTCTAGGAGAAACCAAGTTTCTCTTTCTCTTTTAAGTGACAATTACTTCCATGTTAGTCCGTCCTGAAGACGGGAAGGCCTGGCCTCTGAAGCATCACTTTAATCTGATCTGGGTATGTTTGTCTATTTATCTATTACACTTACTACATGCGGAAAGTGTCTTAGTTTAATAGTTTTCATTGTATCAAGGATGTGCTTAGATATAGCCTTTCAAGTCTGCAGTTAAAATAACACTTGTATTAGCACCTTGGAACACGAGGCCACACGTAAGCTCTCTTCTGGTCAGTCGAGGTGTTGGGTTTTAGTTTGTTCATTGAAGGAGCTCAGAAACCATGGATTCAATATTTTATTCACTCAGTTCATCACCTGGCTCGCAGCAAAAGAGGGTTTATCCAGCAGATGATAGGTTTTTTGTGAAATAAGTCCAGGGGGTATGATTGACTATATTTTTCTCATCATCAGAGGCTAATCAGGGTATGCAATTGACATTTCCATGGAAAGTCTCATCTGTTACTAAACTAATAATGAAGCCATGGTCTGGGGATTGTATGTTTCTTCAGAGTATTTCAGTGACCCTTCTGTACTCCATATGAGGGTTTATCAGCACAGCCTGTTTGGATTCCCAGCATAACAGATTATTTGGTAAACCCCTGCCCTCACACCTTGGGGATATGTTGGGGGGAAGCATTAGTATCTTACCTATTCATGCAACAAAAATATAGTAAGCACTCATAGGTAGGAGCCACTAAGGCCAGAATGGATTGTCGTTCTCCATATCAGAAGAACAGAAAATGTTTTTAAAAGGGATATCATACCGTGAGAAGTGTGATGGGAATTTAGACAGAACTCTTTGGAAGCATAAGGCAGAAACTGTGTGTGTGTGTTCGTGTGTGTGTGTGTGTGTGTGCGTGCGCGCACGCACACATTTGTGTGTCTGTATGTCTGAGTGTGTGTTTGGGGAGTAGTGGGAGAATTGAAGGAGGTCTAACCCAGTTGGAGGAGACCATAGAAAATTCCACAGAGAATTTTCCATATTTGAAAGTCGGAGTTGGGGGAGTAGAGAGAAAAAAAATTGTTTTAGCCGATGCTATGGCATTTGCAAAGACAAGGAGGCAGGAAAGAATGTTTGAGAATTTCCAGGCAGTTCAGTATGACCAAGGGCCTAGGCATTCCCAGGTAATATTTAGAAAGGCAGATGGGACCAGGTGCAGTGGTTCATGACTGTAATTTCAGCATTTTAGGAGGCTGAGGTGGGCACTTTGGGAGGCCAAGGTGAGCCTATCATTTGAGGTCAGGAGTTCAAGACCAGCCTGTCCAACATGGTGTAACCCTGTCTCTACTTAAAATACAAAAATTAGCAGGGTATGGTGGTGCATGCCTGTAATCGCAGCCACTTGAGAGACTGAGGCACCAGAATCACTTGAACCTAGGAGGCGGAGGTTGCAGTGTGCCAAGATGGTGCCACTGTCCTCAAGCCTGGACTATAGAGCAAGATTCAGTCACAAAAAAAAAAAAAAAGAGAGAGAGAGATAAAAGAAAAAAAGAAAGGCACCTGGGTCTTAAATGACAATTTTAAGTATTAATTTTATTTTGAAGGTAAAAGAGAAACATTAAGATCTTTAAATAGATAAGTAACATTTACTGTCTAGCTACTGTGTAGTGGGGCTTAGGAAAAGATATGGTTAATAGCTTGGAAAGTAATCCACCATCAAGCAGTTGAACTTGGTCAGATTCTGCCGAAGTCTGTAGCCTCGTAGTTGGTGTACTGAATGAAAAGCTACACAGGACTCGAGTTCAATAACAATGGGCAGCAATGTGCAGCTGAAGATTAAACAGAAGTAAAAGATTATGAAGAAAAGCTTTGTGAGCCCAGATCGTAGAAACAGAAAATACATTACCTAATTGAAAATGTAAGAAATTGTGACTATGCCTGATACCTAGAATGAGTCTTATTATTTAACAAGTATTATAAATAAATGGTATAAGCTCTTTTTTTACTTGAAAAACTCTTCTGCAAACAGTTTCCAGATATTTTAAGTGATTATCATGGGTAATGCAAATGTGTTCTATTTCAACGTCCATACACATTGACAGTGGATATGGTTCAGCTAAGTATTGGCAAACTATGTTACAGAGCTTTTGGAAGTAAGCATTCTGTCCCAATAAGGGTTAGCAGTTTTTTTTTAAATTAAAACTGAATGAGTAATCAGAAGATTTTAAGGATAGCTGCTTTCTCCCCTCCCTACTTCTTATACACGCAAGCATGCACATACATATGCACACAGACATATGCAGACAAGTGCATGCACATGCACACACATATGTACACATATGCACATGCACACACGTACACACACGTGTACACACACATGCACACAAGTGCAGACACATGCACACAATATGCACACATGTTCACATACACACGCACACACTCATGCACATACTACAGATACATAGTCCTATAGGAACATATCAGTTTTCTTCCCTGAGCTTTTGTTTCTTCATCTGTGGACAATAGCATCGTGTTGACCAAACAATACCAGACTGAGCCTGGAATTCTGGGTTTTTTCCCTGACTCTGCCTTAGACAAATTCCTTTTATATCTCTGGGTTTCATCTGTAAGAAAAAAAAAAAGCAGCTAGACCAGATGGATGATGTCTGTGACCTTTATCAGCTTTTACATTCTACATCAATGGGAAATAGCAACTGTGCCACAGGATTTTTTTCTGGATCAGTTGGTATTCCACATATGACAGGAATTTCTCTTAAGTCTGATAAAGGTCTAATTTAAAACTTTTCATCTTTAGTCAGTGGTTGCTGAAGTCACAATGTGAGGAAAATTACTTTTTGTAGATGCATCTGTCCTTTTTAATAGGCTGCCCCCGTTCTGGTTGGCTGGTGACTCTGCCAGGGCTGGCTTTCATTATTTTGACTATCTTTTCCATAGCCAAGCAATGACAGAGTCACTGAGACAATCCCCACTGTTGGTGAGAATTGAATTCATCTGTAAAGTTTTAAAAATAGAGATTCTTGGTCCCAGACTCTCCAGGCATTGTCTTTAGTACTAGGTATTTTTACAAAGCTCCACAGTCAGCTAAAAACACGAGAGATACGGAACCATTTCTTAGGTTACATTGGCTCTTCTGTTGGTAGCACTTTGTACTATAAAGACCAAGAAAGAGGATTTGATTTCATGGCATTAGTTAGAATTTGTCTTAGCATATTAATTCTGTCATTAATTGAAAATGATACTGATACAGTTTGGCTCTGTGTCCCCACCCAAATCTCCTCCTGAATCATAATCCCCATGTGTTGAGGGAAGGTCCTGGTGGAAGGTGATTGGATCATGGAGATGGTTTCCTCAGTGCTGTTCTTGTGAGCGTGAGAGAGTTTTCATGAGAGCTGGTGGTTGAAAAGTGGCAGTTTCCCCTGGGCTCTCTCTCTCCTGCCACTATGTAAGACGTGCCTTGCTTCTCTTTCACCTTTGGCCATGATTGTAAGTTTTCTGAGCCCCCCACCCCCAGCCATGTGGAACTATGAGTCAATTAAACCACTTTTGTTTATAAATTACCCAGTCTCAGGTATTTTTCTTTCTTGAATTTCAATCTGATATTTATCTACCCTGATAAATGTATGTTTGACCAGAAAGAAAGCTTCTGTTTCTTATCACTACCTTTCCTTTTAGTGTTTTTGCAATTTGTCTATGTTTATTGTTTATGCCCAGGTTTTATCATCTGAGAGAAGCCCCGTGATCCTGAAGAGTGCTGGCAGCCACAGTATCTGAAATGCTGTGTCTGAGGACTGTCTTCCCCTGACGTTGCAGAATTCCTAGGGCAGTGAAATTGTCTCCAAGCCTACTCTTATCACAGTCTCCTTGGGGACATTTAAAAATCCAGGCCTTTGGACTTAATGACTCAGAGTTTCTGGGGCTGGGCACCTGCTAGCTCCATGCTTCAATCACTCCCCAGGTGATTTTGCTGCTCAGTCATATTGAGAAGTGCTGACCTAGATTAAAGTCACCGACTGTGCACAGTGTGAGGACATGGCTCACTTCAATTCATCCATGTTTCCCCAAGTATATTGCAGGCCTCAATACCTTTGGGACTGAACAATTATAGCAAAATGTGACTAGGACTTTATTGTGGAATACCTTATTCCTATTATCTCTAATTCAGATAATACCATTATTTTGATTTGGCTCTAAATTTTATTTGTTTTAAGAAATCTTACCAACTCACAATGATCACATAATTTTCTAACTCCCATCAGGTTCCCATAAAGCATACAGTTCCAGCAATTAAAATACGTTTTTCCAAAGAATGTAAGGGCTGTCTCCCCCTAAATATATTTACCACTTGCCTGCTATTACAGAGATTCATTTCTTAGTCCAGACAAGTTTGTCTTTTAGACAGTAAGAATTAGGCTGGGCATGATTGCTCACACCTGTAATCCCAGCACTTTGGGAGGCTAAGGCAGGAGGATCACTTGAGCCCAGGAGTTCAAGACCAGCCAGAGCAACATGACAAAACTGTCTACAAAAAAATACAAGCATGGTGGCGTGTGCGTAGTCCCAGCTACTCATGAGGCTGAGGCAAGTCCTTGAGCCTGGGAGGTCGAAGCTGCAGTGAGCTGTGATTGAACCACTGCACTCCAGCCTGGGCAACAGAGCAAGACCCTATCAAGTAGTACTTATCACTAGCAGTCACTTTTATGAACTAGAATACCAGCATTTAACTTACTTCCTGACAGCAAATATCTTCCACTGAGATCATGTGGTTTTAATCATAAAGGGAGAGTAGCAGAAGAACAGAAAGATTGAAGCCAAGGATAGGAAGCATCTGAAATCGGTAAGGAAGAAAACAACCAAAGGTAGTTGACTGAAGAAGAACATCTTGATTTTTTCCCAGCCCTGGTCTTGCCTGTTAGTGGGATAGTTCCATGTGTGTTACAGTGTGGGAGGCAGTAGAAAGATAAGAGAGCAGTTTATAGGGCTTATGAAGACCTGCATTCTAATCCTGTCTCAGCCATTTGTGAGGTATGTGTAAATTTTGAGTAAATTACTTAATGTTTCACAACCTCACTTTAACATTAAAATAGGGATTTAACATAAAATAGGGTAACAATACCTTCTGTATTAGTTTACTAACGCTTCTGTAACAGGATGCCACCAATCGGGTGGCTTAAACAACAGAAACTTACCTCTTCGCAGTCTGCAGGGGAAAGTTCGAGATCAGGCTGTCAGCTGGGTTTGTTTCTTCTTGGCTTGTACATGGCCATCTTCTCCCTGCATCTTCACGTGGTCCTCTCTCTGTGTGTGTCTGTATCCTAATCTCCTCTTCTTATAGGGATGCTAGTTATATTGAAAGAGGTCCAACTTTAAAGACCTTAGTGCAACCTACCTCTTTTCAAGGCCCTATCTCTAAATGCAGTTGCACTTTGAAATGCTGGGGATCAAGATTGCAACATGTATATTTTGGTTGGGGGGACAGAGTTCAGTTCATAACATCTTTTGTAATTATTTCTCGTGCTTATTGTAAGCATAACGTAAGGCAACATGTGGAAACATCCACAAGTTAAATACGATATCTGTCAGTAAGGTCACTGGGTTCCAGGACGGCACTTTGCTCATGGTTGAATGCTACAAAGCTTCTCGTACAGACTCTAGTGTGGGGTAGGTACCTCGTAAGTGTTTTTGAATATGAACCCACACATATCACTTAAAAATAGGTATTTGCTTATTAACCTCTGGAGTCAACATCTGCATCCTTTTTGTCTCTTCAGCATCTTGAAGGAGAGCTCAGTCAACAGTGTTCCATTAGCAATTACGTAGCTGAACCCAGGGGTGAACCACAGTTCCTGCCGAAAGAGCCATGTCAAAATGGCATTGTGCAATGGCGCATTTCTGCCACTAAAACTCTGTTTGCTTTTCATTATACAGGAATGGCTTCATATGTTAAGTGGAAGGGAACAAGTTCTCATATGGTTTTCTCTTATTCTCCTTCCAGCTTCAGAGTCATATGTCACAGCTTGGGCATTTCGTTTGGTGAGTGAAAGAAGGGAAGGGAGAAATGCTGGGAAGGTTTAAAAACTCCAGTGATATACAAGGAAAAAGGCTATGGTCACAAAAGTAATTCTATCCATCTTACCTTATATAGTAAGAATTTCGGTATGAATAGAATGGCTTTAGAGGGCTTCATAATCTGCGCCTGAGAAGTGTGTGAATCTTGGTGGAATAGAGTCCTGCAAGATGTTGTTAGAGATCAAATGCCATTGGTTATTATCAAATTTCAATTTGAAAAAAAAATCACTAAGTGTATATCATATCTATTACTCTGACACTGAAAAGTAATTAAATAAATTGACTAAAATAAACTAGTCAAGCAAGGGTGGGATACGATGCAGCCAAAATAACAATCTGAGTGTCTGGTTTTCAACTTGACATTGCTAATGATCACATGATCACACTGAGCAGGCATAAGCTAGTGTTGCCATTTCATTCTACATATATTTGGAAGATGAAGATACCTACATCTTCACCTTGTTTACAGGATCAAAGAGGCCAGAGGCTTGGGATTCTTCAATGATTATCTAGCCTGGTATGTGGACTCTCCGTATCCTTGAGGGACAAAACACCGGGATTCTATATATATTGAACAGATTTCATATGTATTTCAGTTACTATTTCTTTATACCTTTTTAAAAAATGGATATAAAAAACTATTAAATTTTTCTCTTTCAATTTTAGGGACTGATTTTTGCTGTTAGATTTGTAAAAATTCTATACAAATAAGACAGAGCTGGTTGCTTGGGCAGGACAGGTGCATGCCAGAGGCATAACCCCTCAAAACTCTGCTCTTCAGCTAAGAGACACCAGAAATTCAATACTCTGGGCACCATGCTTGAGAGATGGGAAGACTTACTCATGCCAGCTCAATTCACAGCCTGCCATATAAACAAGGACCTGGCTTGGTAGCTCACACTTGTAACCTCAGCACTCTGGGATGCCAAGGTGGGAGGATTTCTTGAGTCCGAGAGTTTAAGACCAACATGGGTAACATAGCAAGACTTCATCTCTACAAAAATAACTTAAAATCAGCCAGTTGTGGTGCCACCTGCCTGTGGTCCCAGGTACTTGCAGGGCTGAGATAGGAGGATTGCTTGAGCCCAGGAATTGGAGGCTGCAGTGAGCCAGGACCATGTCACTGCACTCCAGCCTGGGTGACAGAGTGAGACCGTGTCTCAAAGCATAATAAATAAATAAATAAACCCATTAATTTATTCATTTTTTAAGTGCCAAGGAGGAGGACAAATTATAAGTGAAAGCCAAGCAAAACCTAGAGTCTTAAGGACAATTTCTCCCTGACTGTGGCAAGGTTTGAAGGATTAACTTCACAGCAGAGAGCTCTTAGCCACTGACCACTATATTTACCTTTTGCTACATAACGAGCTGCCTCAATACTTAGTGACTTCAAATGACAAGCATTCAATTTAACTTATGATTCTGTGGGTCAGCTCAGGTTCTTCTGGCCTGGGCCAACTCAGTGATAGCCTGCTGCGCTCTCTCAGGCATCTGTGGTCAGGTGGTGGCTGAGTGACACAGGATGACTTCACTCGCCTGTTCAATTGACAGGTCGTTGGCCAGGGTATCTTGATTCTCTTCCATCGTTTTTTGCAATCTTCCATATTAGCACTTAGGGGCTTTCATCATAACACTGCTGGACAGGCATTTGTCAAATTCTATCTTTCTCTCTGCTCTGTTAGTAGACACCATGCTCACCATCCTCTCTTTGTGGCAATATCTTTTCTGGAACAGCATGCACTATAAGTGACCACATTGTACCTTATTCATGAGAGTCACACTCCAGGCCTTCTTTCCTGAGCTGAGATTCAGATTAGTTCATGAAACTCAGTCACTCATTTAGAGATATATTTTTACTGACTCCCATGGCTAGCAAATTTGATTCACCGAACTCAGTCACTCATTTAGAAATACTGTTTTACTCAATCTCATCACTAGCTAATTTCTTCTATAAGGTGTGAATGCTATCAGTGTAATATTAAGAGAATATTCATGGTTGTTTTTCTATGATTTCTTGATGGTGCAAGGATAGCAAAGACGTCACTCTTATCCTCAGGTACCCATGGCCAAAGCAGTTGAAGGGCATAAGCAGATTTCTGAAAAATTGTAACTGCCCAAAACCCTTTTTTAGTGCCAGTTTCCTTATGAAATGCATAGGTGCACGTCACTGAATATCTGAGCTTACTCCTCTTGTTAACCTCACATTGTGGAAAGGTTTTTAAATCAGCTGCTAAAAATGCCTTTTCTTTTTCCTGGGACAGTGGACATGGAGAGACATGAGCTGAGGGAGACAGACTGACTCAGGGAAAAGAATTAATGGAAGCACATGGCTCCCGCGGGCAGGAAATGCTTTGATAGACCTTTTCCTCTTTTTGTTACCAGGAGAACCTTGACAATAGACTCCACCTTGGAGCAGCTGCTCTGTCCCCCGTAGGATGATCACAGCACATTTTCCTTGTCAGACTTGGAGTCTGCACCAGGGAGTGCTCAGGAAGGGACCAGTACAATGTTGGGGATCTGCCCTTGAGCCTCTAAGCTGTGCAATGGGTGGAGACGTCACCCCAAGACACTCACAAATCCTTTTGGCACACGCTTCAGGAAGACCATCTGCTTCTGTTGTTCCTCTGACCTTTTGTTAGCACCCACCCTAAATTGGAAAGAAATTGCCAGAAGAAATCTGAAGACTAAAGCAGTTTTAGATCCTGTTGTCAGAGTTCTGGTTTAGCACCTAACATGTATCCCAAATTATGCTAGATGTTGGGGTGGAAGGAAAATTAATATCTTTTCAACGTTGAAATAGC
Source organism: Callithrix jacchus (assembly GCF_049354715.1). NCBI lineage: Eukaryota > Metazoa > Chordata > Mammalia > Primates > Cebidae > Callithrix > Callithrix jacchus. The sequence continues at coordinate 40,980,847 of NC_133514.1, forward strand.
TTCAGGACTATATAAGATCCTGAATAATTTAATTTAATCTTTTCAAAATTTCTACAAGGCAAGTATTATTATCTGCATCTGATAGATCAGGGAACTGAAGCTCTGGAGGTTCACCAATTTTTCTGTGCCAGTCTAACTTTCTAAGGTAGGAGAGTGCAAAGTCGGACTGCTATCTCAATTTCACATATGACTTTATTTCAGCTCTGATGTATTCCTAAGTCTAATGCTTAGGGGCTTTTTTCCCCTACTCTTGTGTACAATATCTAAGAGACTCCATGAAACATTGGCAAGAAAAAGACCTGCTTCTAGCCCCATTCTGATATGTGACATAGGATAAGTCACTTAACATTCTGGATTTCAGCTTCTTCTGGAAGATAAGAGACTAGGACTAAATGAGATTACAGTCCTTCTAATTCCTAAATTTATAACTGTGTTACAAATGTGATATGGGCTCCACATTCATTAGGATGGCTACTAAAAAAGAGGAAAACAAGTATTAAAGAGAAGGTGGAGAAACTGGATCCATTGTGCACTGCTGGCAGGAATGTAAAATGGTACAGCCATTGCAGAAAATAGTTTAGCAATTCCTCAAAACATTAACCTTAGAATTATCATAGGCTCCTGCAATTCCACTTCTAGTTATATCCCCCCTAAAAACGTAATTAGGAACTTGAATAGATACACCTGTGTTCATAGCAGCATTATTCACAATAGTCTCAAAGTGACAACAACACCCTTGTTCATCAATAGATGGATAAACAAAAAATGGTATATACATACAATGGAATATGATCCATACTTAAAGAGGAAGAGAGCTGGGCGCAGTGGCTCACGCCTATAATCCCAGCACTTTGGGAGGCTGAGGCGGGTGGATCACGGGGTCAAGAGATCGAGACCATCCTGGTCAACATCATGAAACCCCGTCTCTACTAAAAATACAAAAATTAGCTGGGCATGGTGGCATAGGCCTATAGTCCCAGCTACTAGGGAGGCTGAGGCAGGAGAATAGCTTGAACCCAGGGGGCAGAGGTTGTGGTGAGCCGAGATCGTGCCATTGCATGCCAGCCTGGGTAACAAGAGCGAAACTCCATCTCAAAAAAAAAAAAAAAGAAGAAGAAGAGAATTCTAACACAAGTTACAACATGGGTCAACCTGGAAGACATTATGAAAAATGAAATAAGTCAATCATAAAAGAACGAATACTGTGTGATTCCGCTAATATGTGATACCTGGAGTAGCCAATTCATAGATGCTGGTCTCAGGAGAGGAGAAATGGTGAGGGGTTAGTGTTTACTGGGTAAAGTTTCAGTTTGGGAAAAGAAATGAGCTCTGGAGTTAGGTGATAGTTTTTCAGCAGTTAAATGTACTTTATACCCCTAAACTGTATACCTAAATATAGTTGAAGTGGTAAATAAAACTACAATTTTAAAAAGGAAGTTAAAAAATGTGATTGAATTTCAGTAACAAAACATAATAATTCAGAAAAGAATTCCTTTATTTAGAAATGTTACCATAACACAATTTCTGAATTATTTAGTGACCTTTAAAATATTGTTTCTTTACAGGCTTACAGGGGGACTAACATTACATTCACATGGAATATAAGCCACATTGAAAAGCATGGGAAGTTATCCTGGCAAAAGATAGAGAAAGGAGCAATTTAAAGAGGGGAACTAGTTTAGAACAAGATTCTATTTTGGGAAAAGGGTAACGTGTTCAATAAAATTAGAGCAATTTTCTGGAGCAATGTTGCTTGAACTAAGAGAGCAGGAAAAAGAATAGTATGAGCTGGAAATGGAGACAGGAAGGGCTGAAGCCCTTGAGGCTGGCTTAGAGTTTACATCGTGTTATATATAATGCTAATAGAGCCACTGGAGACTTTCAAGCTAGAGAACAGCAATATTTTTATTTGTGTTTTTAAAAGGTCAACCTGGCAGCATTTTGGGGCAGAACCAGAGGGTAGAGAGCATATCATGCTTTAGGCACCTACTGTCGCTGTGGATATTTGAGCACATGAAGAAGAGATGGAAAGTAGTTAGTTGAGTGTTAATTAGGGAGGAAGTATCATCAGAATTTGGAGATGAGTTGGCTTCATCCTCTGCATTATGTTATCAAATTAATCATTTCCTGCCAGGGTCATAGTCAGCTTCACTGGGCCCCGACCATCTCACTAGAGTGTTGCCATGGTTAAAGGAATTCACTGCCTTCTGTTCTTACCCTTCAGTGTGTCTTTTACATTACAGCTAGATTGAGCTTTCTAAAGTGCCACTCTACACACATCACTTCCCTGCCTCAGCACTTTCATTGCCTACAGTGATAAATCCAACTTCCTTAGCTGGACATTCCAGGCCCATTGTGATCTGGTCTCTCTAAACCTACCTAGCCCATTGCCTTAACATGAACTATCCAGGTACGGTGGCTCATGTCTATAATTCCAGTGCTTTGGGAGGCAGAGGTGGGTGGATCACATGAGCCCAAGAGTTCAAGACCATCCTGGGCCACGTGGCAAAACCCCATCTCTACAAAAATGCAAAAATTAGCTGGGAGTGGTGGTGTGCACCTATAGTCCCAGCTACTTGGGAGGCTAAGGTAGGAGGATCAAGATCACTTGAGCCCTGGAGGTCGAGGCTGGAGTGAGTGTGATCACGCCACCACTGCAACAGAGTAAGACCCTGTTGCAAAAGCATAAATTAAATAAATAAACACGGACTCAGTCAATCAAAAAAATCTTCAGCATCTACCACAAGCCAGATGAACTAACTTGTTACAAAGCATTCCTACTGCTTCATTTTCTTTTTCTGTCTTATTTATATTTATTTTTAGAAATGCATAGACTATACCATACGTATAAAGGAAAAAATATAAAATATAGGTGTAGCTTAAAGACTACTATAAAAAACACTGTCTGGCTTAAGACTAGACCCTTTTAAATATATCTGAAGTTCTGTGTGCTCTAATTCCTCTTCCCATAGTCCCTTAAACATTATCTTGGATTTTATATTTATTCCCATTCTGTCTTCCTGGAATGCCCTTGCCCTTATTGTGGCTTGAATACTATTCTTTCTCTGTCCTGGGCCAGAACTTAGAAAAATTTTTCTGAGGCTTTTAGCTTTTACTAAGTACAGCTAGCATTGTCTCTGTTATCCATGGGTACAGTACATTCTGTTGTTAATACTAGTAATCTTTTTACATGTCAGTGGAAGCAGAAATCTCATTTTCTATTGAGAAGGTGCATGGTATGCAGAGTTTGTTGCTGCTGATGGGATAAATACTCATGTGCTTCGTTCAGAGGGATCAGATGGCCTGAGAGACCAGGGGGCTGAGAGGTGGTGGCAGGGAGACATTCTCAGGAACCAGACAGGGAGGTAGAAAGTGCCTGACATGCCATGAATAGTTGTTGAACAAGTGAATTAGGGAATAATTGACAACTCTGTGTGGTCTACAATACTGAATTATTAGTAACTTGAGGATAGGCTAATGTGTGACTCAGCAATTTGTAGTCACAACTCACTTCAGTTCAGTCATTTGAGTACTAGCTTCAAGAGATGCAAAGACAAATAGATCTGTTTTAAAATACGAATGGTGGAATTAGGGGAAAGTGGGAGGAGGGAGGAAGGCAGACACATAAACCAATTGCCTTAACATGGACTGGCCAGGTCCATGTACGACAAAAGAAAAATACAATTATCAATCAGAGGAGAAAGTGGTTAACGTTTCCAGGAGAAAGTATTGACTGCCTAGAGTTTACTCCCACCCAGTTTGAAGAAACCTACTTGGATTCCACTGCAGCATTTTCTCCCTCGGCTTCCCCAGCCTCCTCCTTGCACCCTGCCTGGGAGGTTGCGCTCCAACCACATTGGCCCAGGTTACCATCTTCCAACAGGGGCTGGCTTTTCATCCTCTGTGTTCTAGCCCAGTGCATCTCAAATTTTAAAGCATCTATGTATCACCCGGGGGTTTTGTTAAAATGCAAATTCTGATTTGGCCTGGGAAGTGAGCCCTGAGGCCTGAGCATCTGCATTTCTAACAAGCTCCTGGATGATGCCGAAGCCGCTGCTCTGCAAACCAAAGCTTAGAACAGCAAGGCTACCGTCTCTGCCCCGAAATACTGTTCCCTCCTCACACTCGTACTCAAATCCTCTACATTTCTGTGAGCTAAGTCAAATATCTTCCCTGTGATGATATCACCTCCATTTCAGGATGCGGCATCAGCGCTGTTTTTCTCTTCACTCCCTGGCAAACCTTCTCTTCAAGTCTTTTTCCTCAATGAACTGAAGGCTCCTTGAGGCAAGGACTTGGTCACATTCATACAAACCCCTAGTTGGTGTCTGAGCCTTAAATATTTGTTCTGTTGAATTTGAATTGTACTTAAAACATAATGGCAGGCCAGGTGCAGTGGCTCATGTTTGTAATCCCAGCACTTCGGGAGGCCAAGGCGGGCAGATCATCTGAGGTCAGAAGTTTGAGACCAGCCTGGCCAATATGGCGAAATCCCATCTCTACTAAAAATACAAAAATCAGCCTGGCATGGTGGCAGATGCCTGTAATCCCAGTTACTTGGGAAGCCGAGGCAGGAGAATCACTTGAAACCAGGAGGCAGAGGTTGCAGTGAGCCGAGATCATGCCATTGCACTCCAGCCTGGGCAACAAGAGCTAACTTCGTCTCAAAAAAAAAAAATTATTGCATATGGATTAAATGTGTATTTGTGTGCTTATATAAGTGTGTTTGTGTGTGCAAATGTCTTATTCAATGTACTATAAAATGTACTATACAATATACAATATGCAATGTATATATGCAACATACCTGTAGATACAATGTACATATTCAATAAACTATAGATAAATTGTATATATACAATGTACTACACAGTGACTATTTTGGAATACATACACAAACCAGGTCATTTTAGCATTGTCACCATGAATTATAATAAAATATGAATTAATATAGAGGATAATTATCAGGGTGGTGGAAATTACCTCCAATATAAATTTTATGAAGGCAAAACACGTTTTTTCTGGTAGGTCACTAGAGTCGCCTTAGTCTAGGCCCGTGTCATATAGGTTGTAGTAATCGATAAATATTTGTGGAATTCTAAACGAATAAAGGGAGAAGGAACTGAACTTCAGTTCTATGAATAAACACAATTGTAACCCCTGGAAAAAGAAGTGGTTAAAGCTTTGTTAAAATCTAAAACAAAAACAAAAATAAACAATAATAAAGACAGGCCAAAAAATAAATCTGAAAATCTTCCCCTATTTGGGGAAATGCACATTACATTTTTTTTTTCACTAAGAATATCTTTATACATGGCAGCAAAACAAAATTGAAGACATTATTTTCATGTGAATTTTTTTCCTAAAATGCCAAATTGTTTTAGATCAACAAAGACTTTGCTTTTTTACTGTTGAATATCAAGAGAGACCCAGTTAATTGCAAACATAAACGCTTTTTCCTAGCCTCGCCTTCAATTTTGCTGATGAGGGAGATTTTGCAAGCTTTACTTGGTACCAAAATAGCTCTGTTTTGCAAACTATTATCATCTTCAAAGGGCAGCGCAATAATAATGAACTAGAACACAGGAAGTTTACCATTTCTCATTATTAAAATAGAATTTCTTATTATACAGTTGTCTCTCCCACAAAGGAAAAGCGACTAGAATTTTTACTCTCTTCAATCTGTTGATATTACTATGCCATATTAATATAGTAAGGCATTCATGCCATTAATACTTGGGAAATGCTGCTTCACTGTATATTTTTATTTCAATGATGTTTTAAAAGTAATTCAAAAATGTTTATTGCCTAAGAAGGATTTTAGTCAGCACTCCTTAGCTGAAGCCAGTATTAAAAAAAAAAAAAAAACTTTTTAGAACTCCACGTTTTTATGTAAAGAATTAAATGGTAACTTAACACCAGAATTCAGAACCAAGAATAACATTTGCTGAGTGCCTACTTCAAGACTGATTCAGTATAAACACAATCTCAGTTGATTCTCCTAAGAATCCTTGCAGTTATCTATCGTCATTCCCATTCTGCAGTGAGGAAATGGTGTCAGATTGGCTGAGTGATTTGCCTGTGGTCTCTCACAGGAAGTACTGAAGGTGAAAATCTGACTTCTCTTCTCGTTGCTAAAGCCTACATACATCCCTCTCTACTAAGATGTCTTTATAAAGCTACCATCTATTTTATTAAAATGTCATGTCCGTGTAAGAAGCGTAACACACAAGGCTGTCTGTATCTCACATAACAGAATCTCATTTTGTTCATTTCTTCAATAAACATTTCCTGGGTTTTTATTAGGTACTTGGCAATGTGCTGAGTGCTAAAACCAGAGATAAAATATAGTAGAATCAGGAGAGACAGCAATTCAAAGACAAAAGCAGTTTCAAATTGCTAACGTTTTGCTGCTTTTGAGTTACAAAAATGCCAACTTTATATGATTTATACTAAAACATGTTATCCAAAAAAGAGAATGGCACATTTTATTCCAATTATTCCAACTTAATATTTTAGAAAAGTAAACAGATTTCTGTGTGACTCCCCAGCATTTTTATTATACTGGCTATATAGGTAAAAGTTTCTTTGATTTATAGGAAGCCTGTATTCTCCTGAGAATATGGCAGTCAGAACCATCTTGGCCCCTGCATGAGCTTGGGCTCTGGGGATCCATCCTGGTGCATCATTCCCTGGCTCTGTGACAATGGGCACATCGTTTAACCTCTCTTGACTTCATTCTCCTTACTGGAATGTTGGAGAGACTTTTGCTCTTCTATACAGGAGCCTGTAAGTAACTTTCCAAGAATGTCTACGCCTTCCACACTCTGATTTAAATTTGAAGGCATCAGAGCAGAAACAATCAACATTTCAGGTTCCAAATACTTCCGTTTTCATCTTTTATTATGATTAAAATTTCTTCTGAATGAATTTCTGTTTTGTAATTTTAGCATTGCTCTAAGGGAAGAAAAAGGCAGTGTATCACCATGCAGAATATTTTTCAAAGAGCCTCTCTTTGACACACTGATTTTTGTCAGTCTCAACTGACTCACCAATTCCAAATCCCAGGGCTTCCCTTGAAAACTTCCTTGGATTATGGCTCTACCATACAGGACTGACATCCCAGAGGTCAAATCCACGTGCTAAAAACTGAGATCATCGCTCAGCAATCTGGTACCACAAGCAAGGAGTCTCAAGACCTAACAGAAAATTATTCAAGGCCAGAATTAGCCAGAGCAAGTGTGTTAGCTTCCTCTGCGCATGGCATAATAAGGAGCTTGCATCACCAACCTTCCCTGAATAGCCTATTCAATGACTCAATAGGTTCCAAAACTTGTGAAATAAGGGATGTCTCTTGCATGGTGAACTTTAGAAGTATCTAGTGAGGATGAAGCAAGTACCTAGGAGTACTTCCTACCCTCTTCTCTTAGGAGTACTTTTCTGTCCTCTTCCACTATGTTTGCGTGGGTCCTCACTGAGAAAAAGGTATTAAAAGAAAGATGGAAAGAATAAGTCAGCCAGGTGAAAAATGGGAGGAAGAAACAAAAGGATCTGGGTGTGCAAAAGACTGAGACCAACGTAGCCCGGAGGCTTGAGGAGTGGAAGTTCTGCAGTTTTGGTTTTACTCTCAGAGGAAGGCAGTCAGTGAAGCATTTCAAAGGGAAAGATGACAAACTGGGTCCATGTTTTCAAAAGATCATTTGAGTTGCTGTGTGGGAAAGAGAAAGGATAAAGAGCAAAAGCAGAAATGGAGAGAATAAGAGAAATGGAGCTGGGTGCAGTGTCTCACACCTGTAATCCCAGCACTTTGGGAAGGCAAGACAGCAGGATTTCTCGAGTCCAAGAGTTCGAGACCAGCCTGAGCAACATTTCAAGATCCTGTCTCTACAAAAAATTACACAAATTATCCTGTGGTGGTGCACCTATAGTCCCAGCTATCCAGAAGAATGACATGGGAGGATCATTTAAGCTTGGGAGGTTGAGGCTGCAGTGAGCCAAGGCCATGCCACTGCACTCCAGCTTGGGTGAGAGTGAGACCCTGTCTCAAAAAAGAGAGAGAAATGTGGTGGCAACAAGCATTAAGTGAATGATGGGAAAGGATGAAATTAATGGAAGGAGTAGAGGGAATTGCAAATGGGCAAAGAACCTGTCTGAGAGACAGGCTGTGCACAAAGCCCTTGGGATCTAGCAAAACAGGTCAGTGAGGCAGGAAATCAGAGAGGCAGCCTTTATACAAACGAGTGGTAGTTGCAGGACGAGGGTGGGGAGGAAGTGGTTTGCAGACTGCTTGTGAGCTTCAGAGATTTTTTTTTAAATGTCAAGAAGAGGCCCCTCATTTTCTTCCTTACCCCCACTGTCCCACGCCTGATTCACTGCATGTGAATCTAGCCCATGCAGCAATGCTGACCCAACCATCAAAACATGACACCAGCTTGCTGTCCAGTCCTCTGTGGAGCTAACTGCAGTCAGTCACCATGTACAATACAATCAAGCACTAACTTTCTGATGTTCTTGAATGCCCAGAAGGGCACCCCCTTTACAGGGGGAAGTTGTCAGGGAGCAGCCATATGTGAACAGTAGAGACTCCCCATTGTTCTCCACTGATGATTGAATAGACCTCCTTGGTGGCCCTTTGAGACAGCTGTTCTTACTGAGGAACATTTTGCCCTTTGAATGTGATTAGTAAGACAGAGATGACTCTATTCTTTAAAGGTCTCCAATGACCAAATTTGGCCTCTGAGAACTGGACCGAAACATTTTGTGTGAGTCACGTCTGTTTGCCTCATTTTCTGTCACAGTTGTTATGAAAACTACACAGCACAGCCTGAGGGTTCAGAATTCCTGAAGTTAGCCTCAAACTTATGCATAGTTTTCACAGTAAACAAGTTTGCTTAGTTTGTTAATCTTTAGCTACTTCCTGTCCTGTTCACATCAGAAGCTGAAGAGCTCAATACTGCCTAGAGTCCATCCTGGTCTTTTCACATGGATCAAAATAGAAGACATGCCCTTGTGTCCTGCCCTAAGGATGGTACAGATATTTAAAAGAATTCCAAATCACTTCCTGGGTTATCTGATTGTAGGATCAAAGTGGCTCCCTTGCTAACATAAAAATGATACACATGTGAAAGGAATTTAAGAGTTCTTCATACTGTCTTTTTTGGATTCATCCCAATCTTTTGGCAAAATCTCCAGCCAAATCTTAATAGCCACTGGGTTTACTCTGGGAAATATGCACTTTAGAGGGATGTTTGACAGAGTTTTGCTACTTGAACTTCTTTATCTACAGATCTTTCAAACTCAGACACAAGAAAATTCTGTATCCATGGTGCCTCCGATTATTCAAAGACAGGTGATGAACTTTATGGTTCTTCAGCAAGGAATCTAAATCAGACAGACCTGGAGGCAGAGTCTGGTTCTACCATTGAATAATGGCTTGAGTGGGTAGGTAAACTGCCTTTGTGAGCCTCTGTTATTGTCTATAAGACAGAGCTATTAACAACTATCCCATGGGTTGTTATGAAGACTAAGCAAGTTTAACATGCAAATTGCCTAGAACAGGTTTTTATACACAGTAGGCACTTAGCAAATGTTAATTTCCTCTCCTTTTCCATTGTACTAGCTGCTTTGTGGCCATGTTGTGGACCAATAGCACTTTCAGTTGCAGATCAACAGGAATAGACTAAGAATGTGAAATTTGTATAAAATTCCAATTAACAGAGCTCAAAAACCATCCAGGTGTTTCTTCTAAACCTAGATGTGTGATTTATCATAGGGAAGAGATGTAACTCCTGAGCTGTGACTATAAACTGAGAAGCTTGGAGCATGTAATCCTGAAGCCAGGCATTTTCACTCATGTAAAGGAAGCAATGTGTATTATTACTATTAAGCAAAAAGTGACTGGGGGAGGTCTCAATTCATAGAGGGGTATTTTACCAAGGTTAAAGACATGCCTGGGAAAAACTGTAAGTACCAAGAGTATCTGTGATCTTGTGTTTTTTCCCAAAAGGTTGTAAATCAAAAATAAAATCCTAAGCCCCCACAGCCATCAGAATTAACCCCTCCTCTAAGGAAAAGACATTCCAAAGTTAAACTGAAAAGCTAGTTCAGGCCATGATGCTCCATCATGGGAGTCAAATGTGCCTCATTATACCTTTCTCCCTTTTGGAATTCAGGAACAGCTGACTAGCATTAACATCAACATAGAGACATCAAAACTGATAAAACAGACTCTTTAAGTCTGATAACAAACATTTACAATCTGTTCTTTATGAAGCCTCCTACCTGGAGGCTTCATGTGCATGATAAAACCTTGGTTTCCACATCCCAGACATCTCTTTCTATTGTCATAACCCAGACATCTCTTTCTATTGATTCCAGATCTTTAGATAATAATGCAACTAATTAGAAAATATCTGAACTCACCTATGACCTGGAAGCCCCACTTCCAGTTGTCTTGACTTTCTGGACCAAACCAATGTACATCTTACAGGTATTGATTGATGCTTTTGACTCCCTAAAATGTATAAAACTAAGCTGTAGCCAACCACCTGGGCTACGGGTTGTCAGGATCTCCTGGGAATGTGTCAGAGGCCATTGGTAACTCATATTTGGCTCAGAATAAATTTCTTCAATTATTTTACAGAGTTTAACTCCTTTTGTCAACAGGGAGCTTTCAGAACTTCAGTATTTAAAGGAAAAAAGGAAGTAGGAGGGGAGAGAAGAGAGGGAGGATAGACAGTGAGGCAGATGGTGACATTCTTGTGAGGCTCTGATTAAATTCAGTAAATCTACATTTTACATAAGAACAAGAGGGAGTAGGGGAAAAAGTCAATGATGCATTGTTCTGTGCTCAGTCAACTACATTTGACATAAGCTAAAGTAACTGCATGAAAAGAGGGAGCAGAGGAAATGGGGCTATGGTACAGGGTTGTGAAATTACAACTGTTTGAGGACAAAAGGAAAACAGTATCAGTTCCCAAGCTTGACTTTCTCTTGGCATAGTATGTTTGGGGTCCCAAGATTCTGTTTTCTTTCACACTACTAACCCTGAGGAATATATAATTTATCTTTTAGAAACTGCACAAAGGAAAGAAAAATGCAAGATGGAGAAGAGACTTACATGGAGCTTGTGCTCCATTTCAAATAGGTCAGAATATCAGCTTGAGTTTAAGACCCTCTGCTAAAGAAATACAAAAATTTGAGGGAGGACTCAAGATGGCGCTGTGAGAACAACCCAGGATTAAAGCTCTCGGTGAATCCGTGGAGAGGTGAGTCACAGCTGCATTTCCAGACTGATCTTTGTTGCCCACAGAACGGGGAAATTCCCAAGTATAAAGGAGACACGCGATGCCAGGCAGAGGTACTGCCTGGCAAAGCCGGAAGCCAGGGTGGTGGCGGCTGGCCCTACCCAGCACTCCCCACAGGGCGCGCTTGTCCAGGTGCCCTGTTGAACTGGCAACCTGAGACTTGAGAGGGCTGGACTTGAGACTGAACAGGACTTGCACAGTGGGCCAGCCCAGGGGATTGCAGGGACACAGCGTTTGGGTAGCCCAGTGGGATGGACAAAACCATGATTCCAAACGCTCCCCATGCGGACGGTCCCTGAGACGCTCTGTGGGGGAGGGGCGTCCACCATTACCAAGATACACACCCACTGCTGACCCAGCCTGCCGTTGCCGAGGCAACCCGCCCCTACTGAGATACATGCCCACTGCTGATGCAGCCTGCCATTGCCGAGGCAACCCACTACAACAGAGAGACTGCGCTGCAGGGCGTAGCCCTTGGCGGAGACCACAGCAGAAGAGCAGAGCCTGCAGCAACTGGGCGAACCACACAACAACAGGGCGGAGCCTCGGCAGGCAAACAGTGACTAGACTGCCTCCTAGTTGGGCAGGACACCTCAACGGACATCCAAAAATAAAGCCCGAACCCCCAAGACAGAGCATTTGAGAAAAAAAGGGTTTTTTTAATGAGCTCTGTTGCAGCAGAATCAAACATAGCAGCCTAACAGCCCTGAATGAACAACAGAGCTCACAGCTCAGCAATTGAGCTCCTATAAAATACAGACTGTCTTCTCAAGCAGCTCCCTGACCCCTCTATATCCAAAAGACTGACATTTGGCAGGTATCATCCTGGGACAAAGATAGCAGAAAAAGAAACTGGTAGCATCCCTCACTGTTCCGCAGCTGCTATAGGTGCACCCCAGACAAGCAGGGCCTGGAGTGGACCTCAGCAGTCATACAGCAAAGGGGCTAGAATGGCAGAAAGAAAACCAAGTAACAGAAATACTTCATCATCAACAATCTGGGTGTCCACTCAGAGACCCAATCGAAAAGTCAGCAACTACGCAGACGACAAGTGGATAAATCCACAAAGATGGGAAGAAACCAACGCAAAAAGGAGGAAAACACCTGACACCAGAACACCTCGCCTCCTAGAAAGGACCAAAACTCCTCACCAGCAAGGGAACAAAGCTGGATGGAGAATGACTGTGACGAAATGACGGAATTAGACTTCAGAAGGTGGATAATGAGAAACTTTTGTGAGCTAAAAGAACATGTATTAAATCAATGCAAAGAAACTAAGGAACTTGAAAAAAGATATGAAAAAAGATTTGAGGAAATGATAACAAGAATGGATAACTTAGAGAGGAATATGAATGAATTAAAGGAGCTGAAAAACACAATACGAGAACTTCGCGAAGCATGCACAAGTTTCAATAGCAGAATTGACCAAGCAGAAGAAAGAATATCTGAAGTCGAAGATCAACTCAATGAAATAAAACGAGAAACCAAGATCAGAGAAAAAAGCGCAAAAAGGAATGAACAAAGTCTCCAAGAAATGTGGGACTATGTGAAAAGACCTAACCTACGTTTGATAGGTGTACCAGAAGGGGACGAAGAGAATGAATCCAAGCTGGAAAATACTCTTCAGGACATCATCCAGGAAAATTTCCCCCACCTAGCAAGACAGGCCAACACTCAAATGCAGGAAATACAGAGAACACCACAAAGATATTCCGCAAGAAGAGCAACCCCAAGGCACATAATCGTCAGATTCAACAAGGCTCAAATGAAGAAGAAAATACTAAGGGCAGCCAGAGAGAAAGGTCAGGTCACCCACAAAGGGAAGCCGATCAGACTAACAGCAGATCTCTCGGCAGAAACACTACAAGCCAGAAGTGAGTGGGGGCCAATATTCAACATTCTTAAAGAAAAGAACTTTCAACCCAGAATTTCATATCCAGCCAAACTGAGCTTCAGAAGTGAAGGAAAAATAAAACCCTTTGTGAACAAGCAAGTACTCAGAGATTTTGTCACCACCAGGCCTGCTTTACAAGAGCTCCTTAAAGAGGCACTACACATAGAAAGGAACAACCAGTACCAGCCATTCCAAAATCACACTAAATGCTAAAGAGCATCAACATAATGAAGAATCTACAACAACTAACGGGCAAAACAGCCACTTAGCATCAAAATGGCAGTATCAAATTCACACATAACAATATTAACCCTAAATGTAAATGGACTAAATGCACCAATCAAAAGACACAGACTGGCAAATTGGATAAAAATCCAAAACCCATCAGTGTGCTGTATCCAGGAAACCCATCTCACATGCAAGGATACACAAAGGCTCAAAATAAAGGGATGGAGGAAGATTTACCAAACAAATGGAGAGCAAAAAAAAGCAGGAGTTGCAATTCTCATCTCTGATAAAATAGACTTTAAAGCAACAAAGATCAAAAGAGACAAAGAAGGCCATTACATAATGGTAAAAGGATTGATACAACAAGAAGAGCTAACAATCCTAAACATATATGGACCCAATGCAGGAGCACCCAGATACATAAGGCAAATTCTTAATGACTTACAAAGAGACTTAGACTCCCACACAATAATAGTGGGAGACTTTAACACTCCACTGTCAATATTAGACAAATCAACCAGACAGAAAATCAACAAGGATATCCAGGGCTTGAATTCAGACCTGGAGCAAGCAAACCTGATAGACATTTACAGAACTCTCCACCCCAAATCCACAGAATACACATTCTTCTCAGCACCACATCACACCTACTCTAAAATTGACCACATAATTGGAAGTAAAGCACTGCTCAGCAAATGCAAAACAACTGAAATCATAACAAACAGCCTCTCAGACCATAGTGCAAACAAGTTAGAACTCAGAATTCAGAAACCAACCCAGAACCGTACAGCTTCACGGAAACTGAACAACTGGCTCTTGAATGTTGACTGGGTAAACAAGGAAATGAAGGCAGAAATAAATAAGTTCTTCTAAACCAATGAGAACGAAGACACAACATGCCAGACTCTCTGGGACACATTTAAAACAATCTCTAGAGGACAGTATATAGCAATAAGTGCCCAGATGAATGGCAATCATTAAAAAATCTGGAGACAACAGATGCTGGAGAGGATGTGGAGAAAAAGGAACACTTTTACACTGTTGGTGGGAGAGTAAATTAGTTCAACCATTGTGGAAGACAGTGTGGCGATTCCTCAAGGCCTTAAAAATAGAAATTCCATTTGACCCAGCAATCCCATTACTGGGTATATATCCAAAAGACTATAAATCGTTCTACTATAAGGACACATGTACACGATTGTTCATTGCAGCACTGTTTACAATAGCAAAGACCTGGAATCAACCCAAATGCCCATTGATAATAGACTGGATTGGAAAAATGTGGCACATATACACCATGGAATATTATGCAGCAATCAGAAATGATGAGTTTGTGTCGTTTGTAGGGACATGGATGAATCTGGAGAACGTCATCCTCAGCAAACTGACACAAGAACAGAAAATGAAACACCGCATATTCTCACTCATAGGCGGGTGATGAAAAATGAGAACACATGGACACAGGGAGGGGAGTACTAAACACTGGGATCTATTGGGGGGAAAAGGGGAGGGTCAGTGGGAGGGGGAGGTGGGGAGGGATAACCTGGGGAGAAATGCCAAATGTGGGTGAAGGGGAGAAAGGAAGCAAAACACACTGCCATGTGTGTACCTACGCAACTGTCTTGCATGCTCTGCTCATGTACTCCAAAACCTAAAATGCAATAAAAAATTAAAAAAAAAAAAGAAATACAAAATTTATATGTAAAAAGGAAATTCTAGTTGAAGAACAGTATGAAACCCCCCAAAATGGGCTGGAGAATTTGTGATTAAAGTTTTGAGAGATCATTTAAAAATTGAACCAGATTAGCAAATGCATTCAGTGTTAGGCCCAACAGGCTCTGTATAAAGGCACTGAAGACAAACATAGTGAAAACTCAACTTGATTTCTGTATTATATTGTTCTTAATGACTTAGAATTAAACCCAAAATCTACTTAGTATTATTGTGTACCTTTGTGCAAATAATGTACACCTTCCAAGCATCAGTTATTCTTCTGTGAAACTGGGATCATTTTACTTTTGTTAAGGGTTGCCCTGAGGATGAATCAGATGCTATGCATAAACTGTGGGCACAGGGCCTGAGAGTAGTGGCTTAATACGTGTGCTCTTCTTCTTTCTCCTTAACAAAAGAATAAGGTGAAATTAAAGACAAGGTTAATAATTACATGTATACTTTAATGATTCATCAATTAATAAATTATTATAATTAATAGCAATTTTACTGTCAGTACTTAGAAGTTAAAAGGAGAATGATAAAATCAGTCTGGTGATCCTAAAAGTTTTTTTCTTTCATCCCTTCATAAGTTATCTCTGAGTCTGGATTACTGAAATGCAATAAACAAAAACATTTACTTTTTAGTGAAGGTATCTTCCTTTTTAGTGAATATAGTGTTGTTAGAAAATAATTAGATTACGTTAATTTCCTTTGTACTGTTACTACATTATTCAACATTTTGAAAAATTTTAGAATTTTTAGGTAACAATATTATTGACATAAAATTCACATACCCTGCAATTCAGTGATTTGAAATGTAGATGAAATTATTTCTAGTATACGCACAGAGTGGTACAGCTACCGTCGCAACAAATTTGAGAACATTTTATCACCTGTCAAAAAATCCCCATCCTTCCTACACACTCAGCTTCCCTGCCTCACTTCCACAACCCTAGACAACCACTAATCTACTTCCTGTTTCTATAGGTTTCTCTATTCTGAACTTTCATATATAAGGAATCATATGATATGTACTCTTTTGTCTCTGGCTTCTTCTTCTTCTTTTTTTTTTTTTTGAAATGGTGGCTTGCTCTGTTGCCCAGGCTGAAGTGCTATGGTGCAATCTCTGCTCACTGCAGTCTCCCAGGTTCAAGTGACTCTCCTATCTCAGCCTCCCCAGTAGCTGGGACTACAGGCATGTGCCACTAAGCTCAGCTACTTTATTGTATTTTCAGTAGAGACAGGGATTTCACCATGTTGGTCAGGCTGGCCTTGAACTCCTGAACTCATGATTTGCCCACCTCAGCCTCCCAAAGTGCTGAGACTACAGGCGTGAGCCACCGCTCCTGACCTGTCTCTGGCTTCTTTTACTTAGCATCATGTTTTCAAGGTTCGTCCATGCTGAAGCATGGGTCAGGACTTCATTCCTTTTATTGCCAAATAATATTCCATTGTATGGATGGACCACATTTTATTCACCCATTCGAGTTGTTTCCAAATTTTGGCTGTTATGAATAATGTTGCTATGGAATTATAGAATTTTAGATGATGCCATATGGCTTATGTGGCCCATTCCTCTCAATTTACAGATATGCTAATGAAGCATCACAAAAATGCCATGAATAGTCTGTGTCTCAGTGTTTCTCAGTAGCAAAACATTAACTAGAACCCAGTTCCTCTAATTATTTTATAACTGCTATTCCCATCTCTACCAATAGTTCGCAAGGTTTTAGAGAGATGGTCTTGTACTAACAGTTATAATGGATTCAGTAACAGATACAAGCCAGTCTCTGTATCCCAGCCATATACAAATAGTGCAACATACAATACAATTTGGTGATTGTGTCTGATTCTATTAATCTCTGCAAGACTTATCCCAGTGCAGAGCTCACAGTGAGTCTATAATAGGAAATTGTGTAACTAGTACATAGGAAGAGCTGAACTCATGGGGTATAAACATGTACGCAACTTAGCGTTTGATATTTATTTTCCCTTTAAGCCTGTTCATTGTGGTAGTATTTTTTGAAATAGTCCTAGATAAAAATTTGGATAGGCCCCAAGAAATTAAAAGCCTATCTGTATGTTGCAAAAGCCTCTTTATGTTGCAAAACAGCCTCAACTCAGTACTTAGATTACTAAACCTATGTAAGAGAGAAAGGGTTCATTTTCACTGAATTAGAGTCTTGTCTCCAACCAGCCGGCAACATGCAAGGGCTGGGCAGATAAGGTACAAGCGGAGCTGGTGAGGCTTAATAAGGTGGATGCTCTGACAAGATGGGCCTGCTTTCTCTAGACCTGGATGGTGGTTACAACCTGTTTCTTTCATGGCTGCTTTTATAGGGTTTTTTTTTTTTTAATGGAGTTTCGCTCTTGTTGCCCAGGCTGGAGTGCAATGGCACAATCTCAGTTCACTGCAACTTCCACCTCCTGGGTTCAAGCAATTCTCCTATCTCAGCCTCCCAAGTAGCTGGGATTACAGGCATGCACCACCAAGCCCAGCTAATTTTTTTATTTTTAGTAGAGACGGGGTTCCTTCATGTTGGTCAGGCTGGTCTCAAACTCCTGACCTCAGGTGATGCACCTGCTTCAGCCTCCCAAAGTGCTGGGATTACAGGTGTGAGCCACCATGCCCATCTATAGGTTCTTTAGAGAGTTTATCTCCCCCATCACTGAGTAACTACAATTCTCTTGACACGAATGATAAACCCCTTTCTGGTTTGTCACTTTATCCCTCCTTAACCTCTAGGAATACAGCAACGCTTCGGCCAGATCACCCCTCCTGGTTGGTGGCCCGATTGGAAAGTTCTAGATTTTACTGTGTATGGATGGTCCACATCTGGTTCTCATGTACCCTTTGCCCTCCAAGGGCCAACCCAGTGTAGCCTTGCTTCTACTCATCTTTCAGCAGCAGGGAAATTTCCTTATTCCACCCTTTCTCTTTGTTAAACCAGCCAATTCTGTCCCTCACCCCACCCTGCTAAATACTTCAGACCATACACATTCTGTCCTCTGATCAGTTTCCTTCAAGCTCCTCTCTTGACTTGAGAGAGTGAGAAAAATGTCCTTCCATCTGGGGTGTTGATGTTTTTATGGGAAGGGGCAGAACTCACATCACAGCTCTCCCCAAGTAAATATTCCTCAACATTCTTTCCTCAAGCTTTTGTACTTTAGATATAGAGGAGGGGACTGCTTTTTATTAAAAACAAACAAAACCTAAAACCTTTGAAATTTTGCATCTTCATCTGTTATCTTACTTTAGAATATCGTGTCTATTATATCTTGGTGTCTCAAATATAATTCCCAATTTAATGTCTGGTTATACTCTGAAATTATCTAGAAGGCAGGGTATTACAATAAAAAGAACATTGACCTAGGGTGATAGTAGCTATCATGTGTGAAACTCTATACCAGACATCATGCTAAAGTATGTATGTATGTATGTATGTATGTATGTGTGTATGTTTGTATGTATTTGAGATAGTGTCTCACTCTGTCACCTGGACTGGAGTGCAGTGTCTCACTCTGTCATCTGGGCTGGAGTGTAGCGGCATGATTTCAGTTCACTGCAACCTCTGCCTTCCGGGTTCAAGCAATTCTGCCTCAGCCTCCCCAGTAGCTGGGATTATAGGCATCTGCCATGCCTGGCTAATTTTTGTATTTTTTAGTAGAGACAGAGTTTCACCATGTTGGCCAGGCTGGTCTTGAGCTCCTGATCTCAAGTGATCTACCCTCCTTGACCTCTCAAAGTGCTGAGATTACAGACATGAGCCGCCGCATCTGGCCCAAATAATTTATTAACATTATCTCTTTAACCTCTTGCAACAACTCAATGATAGAACTATTTTGATCTTCATTCAATAAAGCAGGGAACTAAACCTTTAAAAGGTGTCATCTAGAACGGTGTGCTAAATGTGTGGTTTAGTTGCAAGCTTTTTATATGAAGAAGCAGAGCCACCCACACCCCTAAATGGCTTCAGCAACAGAAACCAGTACTATTTTACATAGTAGTTAACCCAGAGATAGGGCCCTACCAGGGCTAGTTAATCTGATGGCTCAAGGATGTGCCAAGCACCTGGGTTCTTTCCATCTTTTGCTTATGCAGCCTTCGCATTTAAGCCTTTCCTAGTCTAGTTCCTTTAGATATCACATGATGGTTGCCACATTCCTAGAAATCAGATCTAGATGAGATAATGCTTAGAAGAGTTGTTTCTCCCTTTTAGTAAAAGCTCTTCCTAAATTCCACCATCAGTACGTGAGCAAAATGAAATTCTGCAACAAGGAAGAAAGAGGATATACTCTAGGTGTAGAGCTGACGACTTGTTTCAGGGGTTTAAGTAACTGGGCTTAAGTGGTAAAACAAGTCCATAGTAGGGGTGAGATTCAAACACTGGTTCGTTCTGCTCCAAAATATATGCTCTTGTGCAATGCTGTAAACCATGTGGTGTGGCCTATATATCCAGAGGAAATAGACCATTTGGGTTACAGTTCCTGTAGTAACAAAGTTTTAAAGGAGTCTTAACTTCTCAGTTCCTTCATTCCTTCACCTGTAAAGTCAGAGTTTTGTGTCCTGGTGATTATCTATTTGCTTTTTTATTACAGCAAAGCTGACAGTACTTTTTGGCATCCTTTAAAAGAAGTAAATATTTAAGAGTACATGACTTTAAGGTCATTAACAAAATTGGATCATTGTCTTGAAAGTAAAAACACTCACATTTAAATTATTGTTCGTTTTTTTGTGCTTTCAGTGATAAACGATCATATAATGTTATGGAATAGTTACTCAGGAGCTTCAAATACTTATCTCTAGAGGCAGCAGATGTTTATTTGTTGTGGATGAAATAAATCTCCAAAGTAGACAGATTCAATATGAGCATAGAGAGGGTGAGGAGACAGTGAACCTAGGCAGGCTGACACTGACCATCACCCAGGACAGCTGCCACACCCGTTCTCCCGTTCTGTAATTTTGAAGGAGCATCCAAAGCAGAAGAGCTTCGATCATATAATGTTATGGAATAGTTACTCAGGAGCTTCAAATACTTATCTCTAGAGGCAGCAGATGTTTATTTGTTGTGGATGAAATAAATCTCCAAAGTAGACAGATTCAATATGAGCATAGAGAGGGTGAGGAGACAGTGAACCTAGGCAGGCTGACACTGACCATCACCCAGGACAGCTGCCACACCCGTTCTCCCGTTCTGTAATTTTGAAGGAGCATCCAAAGCAGAAGAGCTTCATGCACAGCCAGTGAACTCCTGGGCTCAGATTATCTGCAGACACTATAGTTTATTTATTTATGTATTTTCTCTTTTTGAGACAAGGTCTCTCCCTGTTGTCCAAGCTGGAATGCAGAGGAGTGATTCTAGCTCACTGCAGCCTCAACCTCCCAGACTCAAGTGATCCTCCCACCTCAGCCTCCCAAGTTGCTGGGACCACAGGCATGTACCACCAAGCCCAGCTAAACATATTATGTTGCCCAGGCTAGTCTCGAACTTCTGGCCCAAAGTGATTCTTCCACCTCAGCCTCCCACAGTGCTGGAATCACAGATGTAAGCCACCACACTGTTCCAAGCGCAGTTTAGATTGTTGCTCATGGTCTGTTAGTCATTTCTGGCTTCAGCTAACATTTGATTATGTAGAGATATCTGCTCTATTGTAGATCTTTAAAAATAATTGCAAAATGAAAAAAAAATACCAGACTAGAAATTAGGAGACCTGAGATTGGTATCTCCTATACAATGTGACATTGGTAGAGATCAGATTAAGACATCTATTTGGACATAAATTTGCTAATTTGTCAAAAAAGGGAATTTTCCCTTTTTTTTGCTATAAATTACTATCAAACTACAAAACAGCAACTGCTGAAGAATAAAATTAAGATGTTGCAAGTATTAAGAAAAGGATGAATCCATGTTCCACTGCAAAGTGAAACCAAATGATTTGTTTGTGCTAAATGAATGGAAATAATGTAGTCAAAACATACTTCTTTGTACACTGCATTGCTTATGCTGGGTGAAATAAGCAGCCATCAATGCTAATGTGCTACTTTTATTGAGACCTTTTTTATTTTCTGCCAAGCAATACAGTGTTTTCTGCCCATTATGCTGAGATATTCCTATAATGTCCATTTCAAATAGTATTTTTTTTTTTTTGAGATAGAGTCTCGCTCTGTCACCCAGGCTGGAGTACAGTGGCTTGATCTCAGCTCACTGCAAACTCCACCTCCCAGGTTCAAGCGATTCTCCTGCCTCAACCTCCCAAGTAACTGGAATTACAGGCACCTGCCATCACACATGGCTAATGTTTCTATTTTTAGTAGGGGTGGGGATTCATCATGTTGGCCAGGCTGGTCTCAAATTCCTGATCTCAAGTGATTGGCACACCTCAGCCTCCCAAAATGCTGGGATTACAGGCATGAGCCACTGCGCTCGGCCTCAAATAGTATTTTCTAATAGAATTTTGCACCTTTAAAATAGTTGTTCAAACTCTATTTTAGGCTAAACTTTGAGTACATAGAGATGTTTACTCTATTGTAGATCTTGCTCTAAAGTAGATCTTTCTTCCAAGCTCCTTTTATATGATGCTGAAGATTTCCTAATTATACTTCCATAGCTCAGGAAAATAATTTTCAGACTTATCCAAAATCAGGATCTTAATCTTTTTTTTCCTTTTTTGGGGGGGGCAGAATCTTGCTCTGTCACCCAGGCTGGAGTGCAGTGGCACGATCTCAGCTCATTGTACCCTTCACCTCCAGGGTTCAAGTGATTCTCCTGCCTTAGTCTCCCAAGTAGCTGGGATTACTGGTACCCACCACCACGTCTGGCTAATTTTTTTGTATTTTTAGTAAAGACATGGTTTCATGATATTGGTCAGGCTTGTCTTGAACTCCTGACCTCAAGTGATCGCCTGCCTCGGCCTCCCAAAGTGCTGGGATTACAGGTGTGAGCCACCACCCCGGCCCTCTTAAACTTAACTGAAGTTTTCGATACCTGCTTAACACTCAGTTCTCAATCGTATTTTCTCAGAGAAGTCTCCCTCACTGTACTTGGCTTTCCTGAGATCAAAGTGATCAAAAGAAGATGAGATTTAAAGGAAATATTTTGGTAAATAAAATTATAATCGTAAATGGTAATTTATGCCATGCTGATAGCCTTGTCGAGAATGTCCTATAGAATAATAAATAATTTGTAAACATACATATATGTCTGAATTGCTTTTTAGAGGGATTATGAAAACACAGATTCCTGGGTTCCATCTTCAGAGGTTCAAATTTAGTTCGTGTTAGGTAGGGTCTATACATCTTTTGCTGTTGTTGCTGGCTATTAAAGCATACTTTTATAGTCTCAGTGCTTTTTTTTTTAACAAATGGCAGAGGTATAGGTTAACAAAATTGAGATACTTTAGGTCAGATGCGGTGGCTCAAGCCTGTAATCCCAGCATTTTGGGAGGCCAAGGTGAGTGGATTTCCTGAGGTCAGCATTCAAGACCAGTCTGGCCAACATGGTGAAACCTGTCTCTACTAAAAAATAAAAAAATTAGCTGAGCACGGTGGCAGATGCCTGTAATCCCAGCTACTCAGGAGGCTGAGGCAAGGTAATCACTTGAACCCAGGAGGCCTAGTTTGCAGTGACCCAAGATCGCGCCATGCACTCCAGCCTGGGCGACAACAGTGAAACTCCATCTCAAAAAAATAAAAAGTGAGGTATTTTACACTTGTGTTACTACAGTTTCCAAAGTATTTGCATGTACTTGATCTCATTTGATCTGTATAATTATCACGAGGAAGAAAGAGCAGGTGACTTTATATTATTCATTTAGTCATTCATTCATTCAACACATATGTTTTGAGATTTTATTAGGTGATCATCCCTGCGCTAGGTGTGCTGGGGATGCAGCACTGAGCAGAATGGACATGGAGCTTAGCCTTCCAAAGAACAGGCAGACATTAAGCCAATAATCACATGCTATATACAGTAATTACAAAATGTGCACTTCAATCACATTATGTAGATGAAAAGGGGTATAAAAATGCACAAAGAGAAAATATAAGCTTGAAAATCTTTGAAACTTCCAAGGTTATGCAGTTATTCAGGGAAGAAAGCCATGGCAATCTCCAAGTCCTAATGCTACTTCCCCTCTACCACGACTGACTCTTCAGATGTACAAGGTCGGGAAATGACAAAGTCAGGAAAAGGACAAGGCACTCAGATCAGGAAGTGCCACTGTCTAGGACTGAATCTGAGGAAGACCCACACCCCGTGGATGGAGACCACTACATGCACGAGATCTACCAAGAGCAAGACATCATGTCGGGTAGCTGGAGACACTTTATCAGTGAGCTTACAGTCTCCTCCCTCATTAGGAAGCACTCATTCAAAATGCCATCAAAAAAGGAAGGAAATTAGCATTTTTTGATGTTCAACCACATATTAGGCA
Organism: Callithrix jacchus; assembly: GCF_049354715.1. NCBI lineage: Eukaryota > Metazoa > Chordata > Mammalia > Primates > Cebidae > Callithrix > Callithrix jacchus. Next base: position 41,004,421 of record NC_133514.1, read on the forward strand.
TCTTTCTACTATATTGGTCCTAATTGTTCCCTGCTTGCAGATGAGTGAACACAGGCTTAAGGAGGTTAAATAACCTAGCCAAGATCACCCATCTTGGCAGAACTTAGATGAAAATCCATCTCTGTCTGACAATAAAGTCAGTCTGACCAGTAGCTCAGAGCCAAGTAGATTCAGAGCTTAAAGAAAAGAGGAGCTCCCAAGAGGCTATGGCTTGGGGTTAACTCTTCTCTCTGGCACGAACATTAGATAGAGACCAGTTTGAACATTTATTTCAGGAATTTTCAGGTATACAGGACCAGAATTAGGCTACGTGCTTGCAATAGATGCCGAGATCCATCCCTAACGAATGTGATTCAGCCAGTCTGGGATGTAGCCTGATGTGTGCATATGTGCATACTGTATATGCATACACACACATCTACTTACATGCATATATGTATACACACACAATTTTAACTAATTTCCCCGGTCATCTTAAAGCCCAGTTAGGTTCTGTTCTATTCATTTGGCCGTTTTCAAGCCTGGGTATAGGTAGAATTGGAAAGTAGGTCCACATGGCTAGGACGACAATAGAAATGGAAAATAAAACATATTTAAACGTTTTCATGTGTAAATACAATTTATTGTTATTTCATACCATACAACTCATTTGCTCAAAAATTCCATGCTTATCAAACTTAGAGATAATGTTTCTATGAAACTTGATGCTGGGGAAGACTGCCCTAGCCAGCATATCTCAATTCTCTTATCCAGGCAGATCTGTCTCTGTAAATTGATTTTGTTATGAATTTTATTCCTGGGACCTTATCTCTTACACCCTTTTTACTCTCCAATTTATAAAGCAGAGGGTCACATGCAGGACTGCAAACACCATCATATGAAACTGGGTGGATATATAAGCTTCTTTAAATTAAAACCTCAGGGAGTCCTTGTCCACACCAAGGCCATGAAATAAGAACAGGATGTTAAGTAAAAGCAAACTGTCAGAGAATATGTAAGCCTTCTTGAAAATAAAACACCTGATTGCAAGAACAGGAGACTCTTGTGGAAGAATCAGAGCATAAAGCTGAGGAAATTAGCCAGGAAAAGAACAAAAAACATGGCAGAAAAAAGTTAGAAAAATCACTGCAGGTTGTCCATTATTTAACTCTTAAGAGTTCCCTAAAGAGGATGGAAAAATTGAACAGGAGAAATTTTTTTTTTTTTTGAGACGAAGTTTTGCTCTTGTTGCCCAGGCTGGGGTGCAATGCTGCGATCTCAGCTCACCACAACCTCCGCCTCCCAGGTTCAAGCGATTCTCCTGCCTCAGCCTCCTGTGTAGCTGGGATTACAGGCAAACACCACCATGCCCTGCTAATTTTGTGTTTTTAGTAAAGATTACATTTCTCCATGTTGGTCGGATTGGTCTTAAACTCCCGACCTCAGGTGATCTGTCTGCCTCGGCCTCCCAAAGTACTAGAATTAAAGGCATGAGCCATCATGACCAGGAGAACAGGAGGAAATGTATCAGAGAAATAATTCAAGAAAGTTTTCTAGAATCAAAGAACATGAGTTTTTAAATGTAAATGATTCATCAAGTATCAAATACAATGAATTAAAAAACAAACAAAATCTGCCACATTATTATAAGGAGTCATGGAGGATAAAGATTTTACAGGATTTCAGAAGAATAAAAACAGGTTAAAAACAAAGACCACTAATCAGTAAAGTAATCATTTCTTTTTCAAGTTGGAAAATATCACCTTCAACATTCTGAAGACAATAATGTTCAATCTAGAATTCCACATATACCCCACGCTGTCTAAGTGTGATGATAGAAAGAAAGGCAGTTCTTGCTGCCAAAAATGACTATTCCCCGAACAGTTTCTGTGAAGGTTACTGGGAAATATGCTCCCATAAAATGCGGAAATTAACAAGAAAGAAGAGGGCATGGGAGTCACAAAACAGAACATTCTAAATAGCGATAAAAGAGCATTTACCAAGCCGTGATTTTAACTTTTTAATGTAAATAGACGTTGGTTAGGAATATTTCAATAGCAAGTGTCATGAAAATGTTTAAAAATTTTTAAAAATCGATGAAGGTGCTACTAATTTGGGGGAATAAGTATTTTCTGAGGAAAAATAATTCAATACATTAGTCAAGAATGGAAATGTAACTGCAGGAGTCTCAGAGCTTGTTCTTCATAAGTAGTTTTAGATGATAATAACATATTCACTCACTAGAGATTTACCAGTCAATATGGTATTGGGAGACTGGAACATAAGGCAGGGGAGTGGTGCATAACTGCTAAACTCACATCTAAAAATGGCCTCTTCACACCTGTATTCCCAGTGACTCAGGAGGCAGAGGTGGGAGGATCGCTTGAGCCTAGGATTTGGAGGCTGCAGTGAGCTACAATGGCACCACTGCACACCAGTCTGGGTGACAGAGTGAGACCCTGTCTCTAGAAAACAAAAATTATTAATTAAAAATAAAAACAACTTGTGTGGATTGGCACTCACTGTGTACTGAAACCATTCTAGATGCTTTATATGTTCTCATTCATTTGGCTCTCACAGCTACCCAATGAGCATAGCTCTTATGCATCAAACATACAAGGCACGTGAGATATATAAAGTAACCGGTTCAAAGCCACACAGCTGGGAAGGAGTGGTCTCAAGCGTTAAGCCCAGGCAGTCTGGCTCCACTGTTCTTGTTTGTGTCTTCCACCCGGTATTGTTCTTCTGGTCCACTAACAGAGCCAGCAAGTAATAGCTGATGTCCATAAATGGAAATCAAGAAATGATTACATAAGCATCTCTTGTGAATTATGGAGGCAAACACAAAAGGAAACAGCAGTTCAGCTAAAGTATTTTCCCCTCAGGAGTGTGACTGAAGGTTTGGGAGGGGAGGGGAGGGGAGGGAAGCTATTGTGTGTTCAAGGCCTTTCCATATTTTTTATTGATATGCTTATATTACTTGATAACAGCTACAATTAATATTTTTTAAAGTTTTAAAAAATTATCTGCACTTTAGTTTCCCTATAGAAAACTCTCTCTAAGGTGCTCTATAGCAATGCCCACCATCTATGATTTTACCATAACCTCATATAATCAGGGCTAGGTGGGAACAGGTCTCAGATAGAGATACAGGCATGTAAATTCATCTTGCATAATGTCTAGAAATGTCATGGATGTGGCAGTTGGTGATGATGATTGTTTTCTCTGCCCCCCATTATAGCCCCTCTTTCTCCCACCTTGCCACTCTGCACCGATGCTGTATCTCACACTTCCCCATGTTTCTTGGTGCCATTGTCAGAGTTAGTAATTCGGGCAGAAGGAATCCTTGGCCTAACTCGAAGTGGTAGTTCTTTAGTTCTTGAGCTGAATACCCAAACTAAAATTAGACTCTAGTTTAAAGTTATGTGTTAGACAGCTCATTTGGATGAAAAAATCCAGTGAAGGGATAATTCATGTTTAAAACATGAACAATGGAGTTGATAATCTGCTCATGATCTGGGAGAAATAGATAAGATTTGTAGTACTTTGAATGTCCAGAAAAATTTTAAGAGAAAAAAGATATTTCTCTTAGATTCTCACAGCGGAATTATTTGATCTTCTTACATAAAGTGCTTCAAGCATATTTCTAAGCATAAAAAATAAGCCACAAAGAAGAAAATATAGGTTTTGATGGAGCAGGCTTAGTAGAATAAATTGTAAGAGAGAAATCTTAAGGAATAGTAATGATTCATAGACAGACAATTCAGGACTATTTAAATGTCTAGGACTAGAATAGAGCTGAAACTGAATAAGAATATTGGTCTTAAGATACCAATTTTCCTTTAACTAGGGGGAAAATGGCAATATAACAGATAATAAAAACTTTCTAAGACAAATCTAAGAGAATTCAAATATTTGAAATGAAAGAAAATTGAGCAATGGCTTACAGAGATTAGACACTTAAAGGAACAGTCTCATTCTCACTTTATAGTAAAGTCAGACACAGAGATGTCCTCACTTGTCCAAGATCACACAGTGAATGAGCAGAAAGTCAGAATCAAAGCCCAGGTTTTCAGGTGCTGGTTAATAATTGAAAAAATGTTCTGCCAGACACTTTTATGCAGAACTGAATATACAGGGAAGCAGGTAAATAGCTCAAAGCCCGGAGTTGCACCAGCCCCGTAGGTGCTCAGAATTACTGTGCTGTGGTGTTCTAGAAGCAGGTAGGCCAGGATGCGATCAGGAAGCAGCTTTAGGCAAGCACTTTTGGAAAACTAACTCAACAGGTGTCGGAAGAAAGGGACTTGAATATGCAAGGCTCCAATAATTTGTTGAGATTTATTTCCTCATCATAAGCAAACATGCAATGTTATACCTAATTTCATCCTTACAACTTGATTTAGCTTTGTTTCTGAGATAAGGCCTTGCTCTGTCACCATGTGCAGTGGCACAATCTCAGCTCACTGCCACCTCTACTTCCTGGGTTCAAGCGAATCTCCTGCCTCAGCCTCCCGAGTAGCTGGGATTTGGGTGCCCAGTCCACCTCCACGTCCTGCTAATTTTTGTATTTTAAGTAGAGACAGGGTTTCACCATGTTGGCCAGGATGGTCTTGATCTCCTGAACTGGTGGTCCGCCCACCTTGGCCTTCCAAAGTTGAGATTACAAGCGTGAGCCCATAAATTTTTTCACCTGGCCCATAATTTTTTTCGGCAAGAAATCATGTAAAATTACACACAATTGAGGCCCCACCCTACCTAGAACCACAGGACCTCTTGCCTATAGACTTCATTGAATATTATTATGATTTTTTAAAACAAATTTTAAGAGAAGAAACTTAAGAATTAAAAATGACTCACAGATAGACAACCCAGAATATTTAATTGTCTAATAATCACCTAATTCTCAATTACATCTATCGGAAAATTAAATGGTTATTTACATTATAAAATGCTTGATTGTAAAGGGCAAAATAATAATTATCTTAGACTTTGCAGGTCATATAATCTTTGTCACAACTACTCCACTGTGTCTTTGTAGCATGAAAATAGTCACAGAACATACAAAACTGAATGCATAAGGTTGTGTTCCAATAAAACTTTATTTATAAAAATATGCAGTGGGTCTTAGCCCACAGTTGGTGGCCTGCCAACCCTGATCTGAAGTTTCTTTGAATCAGGTTTCTCAGCCTCAGCGCTATTGGCATTTTGGCCAGATAATTCTTTGTTGTGGGAGCTGTCTTGAGAGAGGGCTTAACAGCATCCCTACCCACTCTCCAATAAACACCAGTTGCACTCCCACCCAAACCTCCTGCCCTTGTGACAACCAAAAATGTCTCCAGACATTGCCAAGTGTCCCTTGGGAAATGACATCAGAAAAACCACTGATGTAAATTACTGAAGTTTCAAATGTGTGGGTCTGGGGGTAGGTGTCCACATCTGCATAAGCTGTGGGACCTTCTCTAACTATATGGCCTCCATCTCAGCACATCCTCCAATCCTTCCCTCCCTGCTAAGATGCTGGACCACCAGCAGTGAGGAAGTCTCACTGGTGACTCAGAAACACAACTTCATCTGTCAATCATAACTTCGGTTTTATTTTACAAGTACAAGATTCATAGCAACTGTTTCTTGTTTATATTCTGTAAACTGAGGCTCCACTGTTTGTCACTAAGACATTTGACTGCTACATTTAATATTTTACATAATTATATAATTTTATAATTATATAATTATAATTTTATATATAACCTTTAACAATCTAAGGAGTAGGTTGATATACTTCTTGTTGGTGAATATTTTATATGGTCTGGCTTTTTAAATTCAAGATGTTGTAGGAGTGAAATTTACAGTAGAGTGCACGTGGAATACCTTTGATTCTCTAATCATCGATCCTCTGCAAAAGCCAATCCAGCATTCTCTCTAATTCTGTACCTTTAAAGAAACAAGAAGAAGCAAATACACAGTTGTCAGAATTATCTACTCTATTAGGAGATTACAAAACATGGACAGTAAGAAACAATTCTCAAAGCCATATAGTAAGCCTATCAAAGCTACGTCATCTCAAAGGCCCATGATAAATAGTCGAAAATACTGTCTTGGATAATTTTTATGTTCCTTTAATATGGGAGGGCCAGAGAGCAAAACCAATGCTATAGTAGTCTCTGGCTGGCTTTATTTGGTTTCTACATATGAGGAAAAGATGCATGTTTGCATTTCATTTTTGACAGGGGGCCAGAGAGTGTTGGCAATAACTTTTGAAGGTGATTTTGCTGCAGTATCCCATAGGCTGGCATAGAGAGGCAGCTTCGCTTCTACTTTCTAAATTAGGTTTAGCTTTTAACAACTCTGCTATTTAGGAGACATTTCTACTGTAGAAAAACCACTATAAGCTTTGTTCCTCTTGCTCCTAAAAGCGTCCTTTCATCATAAATCTTTACACATTTGATTGTAGAACTCAGGGATCTCAACTCCCCAAGTAAATAAATTAGATCATTCAATATTTGACTATAAGATTTATAGTTCTGTTCCTTACACTTTCTCAGGTGAGTGCTCCATAATTGAGCTCGAGCGAACAGCTCCATTAATTCTGATCTTGGTGTAAAAAGAGTCCTAAAAGTGCAGAGATGCTGAAGCAGACACAAGAGAACAAGGACCCAGGGCAAGAATAATCCTTCCCTTAAATCTTCATCCCCACACTTTACAGCTGTGGTTCCCCTGCATGTTTTTATCTCTAGAGAAATCATGCCTTCCACATTTTTAAGTCAACATAGCATGTCTTTCTAAGCCAGGTCCACCTTCATCAGATAAATAAACGATTTTTTTATCTAACTGCAGTTAGAATAAAGAAAGAAAGAGAGACTACACTCAGCACACCTCCAGGACAATCCCTGTTTTTCTCTGTGGCATTTCTGAGATAATTCCAACATACATTAGCAGGGGCTCAACAGCCAATTCAATCAGGAGGTCGAAGCACTTGGTGCTGGTGATTACATGGCACACTGAGACATCTGGGAGACTCTTAAGGCATTTATTTGTTTTTCCAGGGAATTTTTATTTCTTAACATACATGGTTACAGATACTGCTAGCACTCAGTGCCTGAATCCTCATGACTGATGACCCTTCCAGGGACATGACCTCAGATAAGCAAAAAGCAAACTTACCAAAGTAGAAATTTCCTTGTTGAGTGCTCAAAGACCTGGTAAGGGAGATTAGGTTATTTTTAGCATGGAAAACGATGCCTGGTTATACAAACTGCCTCTTGATATCCAAGAATAAGAGAAAAATGTATAATTGTCACCAGGCGCTAACACTAACAAAGACATTTCAGGTTGGGCGGGTTTTGCACACACACACATTAAAAAAAAATGTTAAAAAAAAATCCCCACGGACAAATTTGGCCTTTAAGGAAATGCAATAGGACTGTTCTTTCTGGGTAATAGGACTGGTGGTTAGACTCTGTCAGCCAGCAGCAGAGAAACATGGTTGGCAATAACAGTTCTTGTTCAGTGCTTTTCATTTGAAAGGTACCTACAGAACTCCATTTCCAAGAGACCAGGTGCCTCTGAACTTACTTTACCGCATTTTTTCCTAAGCCATGCATGAAGAAAATCAAGAACAAAGTTAGACCATGTACACCCATATTCACCTGTATCAGAGAGCACATAACCAGCCGGGCTCAGTGGCCTGTAATCCCAGCACTTTTGGAGGCCGAGGCAGGCAGATCACTTGAGGCCAGGAGTTCAAGACCAACTTGGGCAATATGGTGAAACCCTGTTTCTACTAAGAATATAAAAATTAGCTGGGCAAGATGGCTTGCACCTGTAATCCCAGCTGCTTGAAAGGCTGAGGCAGGAGAATTGCTTGAACCTGGGAGGCAGATGTTGCAGTGAGCCAAGATCCAACCCCTGCACTCCAGCCTGGGCAACAGAGCAAAGTTCCATCTAAAAAAAAAAAAAAGGAAGAAAGAAAGAAAAGAAAAAAGAAAGCACACACCTATATGCACATATAGATGCACACATATATGTACACGTACACACATGCACACATATGTACACACACATGCACATATATGTACACACATGTCTGTTTGGCAGCGGAGGTTTTCACCCAGTGAAATTCACTTTCTTGATTTTTGTTTTTTAAGCAACCATATGAATGGCATTTTGGCCTCTGCCCCACTTGAGCATAACATCTTTCTTTGGCAGCTTGGGAGAGGGGCTTCTAAAAAAAAGTAAAGAAAAAGAAAGAAAATGATACAAATTCAGAGCCAATAGTGCAAGTTCTAATCCCAGTTTCACCACCAACTCTCTGCTTAGTCTCCCCATGTGGAAAAGGAGCTTAGTGATGGCTTTTTGCCTCTCTTACCAGATAAGAGGACAAAATGGGCAAAGAAAAAGCATTTAAAATTAGGAAAATATTCTCAAACTCAGAATGTAAGATCACTGTGATAAATGGTATATTTGTGCAAAAGCAAGACTGTAATGGTAGGTAGGGTGCAGCTTGCTCTTATAGAAAACTTATTCTCAGTCACTCCTCATCAGTTCTGATCTAGAGCCTCTTATCTGGTCTCCACGCCTTCATTCTTATCCCACTCACATCCAACTCTCAGAGCTTCCCCAGTGGTCTCCCTAAAGTGTTCCTCTTACCATTCTTTTCCCCCATATGACACACATTTTCCCCACAAGAGACATGTCACCTATAACATAAACAGGCATGCATTTTTAACATGGCTTACAAAGCTTCCTACGGTTTGACCCAGCCCTGATTCTCCAGCCTCACCCCCTTTCACTCCTTCCCTTGAACTTTGATTTTCAACAATTCCAAACAACTTTTAGTTCCCTGAACACGCTGTGCCACTGTTAACCCTGCGTAGTTGCAAAACATTTTCTTTTGCTTGCAATGCCATTCTTGCCTAAACCTGCCTGAAAAACCAGTAGGCCTTCAGTGTGCCCCCACTCTCTCTGGTATATGCCTATTCTTTTCCAGTTTAATGTGTTTACCTGTTTACTTTCCCATTCAGATGCCGATAATCTTACAACCATGAAACAGGTCAAATTCAATGTCAATATCAAGGGGCTGGTACAAAGTGTCTGACACACAGAAGGTGCTCAAGTACTTGCTGGGGCAATGAATGAATGAAAGGAGGAAGTGTATAATTAAGCCTTAGATTATCTATGTGCTCCAAATTGTTTACATGATGGTTACATACTTTACATTATTTTCCATATGTAACCCCCCCCTTTTTTTTTTTGAGATGGAGTTTCGCTCTTGCTACCCAGGCTGGAGTGCAATGGTGCGATCTCGGCTCACCACAACCTCCGCCTCCTGGATGCAGGCAATTCTCCTGCCTCAGCCTCCCAAGTAGCTGGGAATACAGGTGCGTGCCACCATGCCCAGCTAATTTTTGTATTTTTAGTAAAGACGGGGTTTTACTATGTTGACCAGGATGGTCTCGACCTCTGGACCTCATGATCCACCTGCCTCGGCCTCCCAAAGTGCTGGGATTATAGGTGTGAGCCACCATGCCTGGCCAACTTTCCTCTTTCAATGACATAACCAGTGAGCTACACTTATGTGGTCCCCAGATTATCTTTTCGCCTTTCCTTTCCCAAAACTACTAAAGCCACTGGGTTTCTGTTACTTTCCTCCCGAAAATAACTTCCTGAGCCCTCATCCTTTCAAATGTTGTTACAGCCTCTACTGTGCTTGTCAGTCAGGCCGTTTTACTATCAACGATTCTTTTGCCCTGATAGAAGAATATGAGATTCTCAGCGCCCAGGAAAAAACAAGAAGGAGGCGAGGAAGGTGGGGGGAAAAAGAAGCGTGTCTCCTGCAAACCGAGGCACTGCGCGAGTACAAGAGCTAGCGTGATGACCGTGCCCACGGGCTGAAGACACGAGCAAAGCAATTCAGCTCAGCATTACGGTGAGCGGTGCAGACAGTTCAGACAGTTATTATGGAAGTGCTTTAAACAGTATCTTACTCTAGTGAAGTTGTGTTTACTCCTCTAAACACAGACGTTTTAAAAATACTGCTAACAACAACAACAAAACCTAGCCATTATGACCTCCTTACCAAAAATAAAAAGTTTTAAAAAAGAAGAAGAAACGATCATTTCCTTGGGTCATTTAACCCAAGACTCTAATCAAAAAGAAAGATCAAGCAATGTCTTCGTGTGTTTATAAAACTAACCCAGCAACCAAAAATGAATCACCTCAAGACCATTTGAGCAATATATTTGTTTAGAAAACACACAAAAATATTTTGACCTCAAAGTCCACCGGATACCTATATACTCCCTCCTGGTTGCTAAAACATTGTATGTTCAACATATTTAATTTTCTCCTGACTCTTTTACTGAGTAAACTAAGTTATATCCATTTGATAGCCATATTCTAAAAATCCTAAATATTTATTGAGATTTAATAAAACAGTCATAGTTCACAGATGCAGTAAACTGACCTGAAAAGAACCTTTGAAATAATCTAATTTGACCTTCTGATTATGTAAACTGAAAAATGGGAGAACATGATTAGTCACCTCAAAGTAGGCAATGGGGTAAATAAGGTTAAATTCAGATCTCCCTGAATTTCCCTTAAATCGTAATGCACACAGCAAACCACACAAACTGCCAGCTCGCAAACACAGGGTAAATTCATACTTGTAAGTACAGATACATATGGATTGCTAAACAAAATGGATTCAGTTTGTTGCTTCTAGCATAAAAAAAAAAATTAAGGAAAATATTTTTATTAGATATAATCTGAACATACTTCTTCAAAGCTCACTATATATCATAATATGGCTGTTATTTTTTATTTTCAATTTTTTTGAAAGTTAAAAAGGCCAAAAGTGAGTCCCTCAAAAGGGTTAGGGAATTCAGCCTTTTCAAACGAAGGACAGACTTTTTCTTTTTCTCCTGCGTCTGAGCTGAAAAGGGCTTCCCTCTTGTGTTCTTTCAGTGTAATGCAGTCCTCTGCCATACAAACTGCCCTCCTTCCTAAAGAATTCCCTCTATTCCTCTCCAGAGAGAGAAAATACGGGTCTGAAATGTAAAATAGCCAGCTTGCCACTCATTATTTGCATGCTGCATGTGCTAAGGATAAATTAAAGCATAAGTATGAATAGCGGGTGTTCATATTTTATTCCTGACTGTGTTTACTGTAATCAGCATGGTAATTCATTACCTCTCAGTCCAGAGTACACACAGCAACTGTCATTTAAGGAAAAAGGAAAATTAAAAAAAGCCCTTTCCTTTACAAACAGACCTATTGCTACGTGAATGTCTTATTTAATTGGTTTTTCAAGAGCCGAACCAGGCCAATCTCTCTCAACATCAATGAATTGGTTAACTAATGTATTAATATAATCAATAATCTCTCTCTCTCTCTCGACAGAGTTTTGCTGTTGTTGCCCAGGCTGGAGGGCAGTGGCACGATCTTGGCTCACTGCAACCTCTTCCTCCCGAGTTCAAGCAATTATCTTGCCTCAGCCTCCTGAATAGCTGGGATTACAGGTGTGCACCACCACACCCAGCTAATTTTTTGTATTTTTAGTAGGGACGGGGTTTCATCATGTTGGCCAGGCTGGTCTCAAACTCCTCATCTCACTCAGGTGATCCACCCACCTCGGCCTCCCAAAGTTCAGGGATTACAGACGTCAGCCACTGCACCTGACCAATAATTTCTTTTGGAGCCTCTAATTTTCATAAAGTAACATGTCAGTAGTGTGGGAAATACAAAAAGGAATATATTAGAAGACATATTAGAAGATAAAATAGGAAATCTCAAGTGACATAAATATACATAAAGAATAGAGTACAAGATAAAAGATGTGATCGCAAGTGACATATGTGACAGCTTTCATGAAGTGACACACAGTGCAGAAAGAGGTCATGGAGGAAAATGCCCAGTGAGGCAGTGGAGATCAGGAAAGGCTTTCAGTAGAATGCGGTGTCTCACCTGCACCTGAAATGATGCATACACTTTCACCACTAGATATCAGGGTTGGAAAAAGATTCCACAGACAAGAAAAAAACTGATCAATTCTGGACTTGCTGGAATGAGGTTTATACAGCAAAGCCATTGCTAGCTGGGCAGAGAAGGGACTAGTCTCTGCAAGGAGACTGTAAAAATGCAGCAACTCGAAGCCTTAAACCCTCAGATTCCTGAGGGTACAGGAGTCAAACCCATGACCTTGGTTTTATTTTTAGCAACATGCTCTTCTAAACAGCTGAAAAGGAGACCAACAGAATGAACTGACAGTGAAAAGAACAATGAATCACAAACACGTGGGCCACCACACCGCACAGTGACATTGCGAACAGAAAACCTAATGGCTTATCTATCGATCTATCTGCTCTGAATTCTGCTTGGCTGTTACTTTTTTCAAGTAACATTTCCAAATTACATTCAAATATCAGTTGTCTGCATTAATGAAACAGGACTGTGGAACAGATAATCCAATTGTCATTTTAACTTTTAGTCTTTGGAATGGGTTATAATGGTAATTTAAAGAAAATTCATTCTTCCAAATTCATTTTTTTTCAGACCACCATTAAAATTTATGGGCTCTCTCTTATAAATCCATCAGACTACCTAATAAAAAAGTGTTTCATGAATAATCTGCAGAGGAAATGATCCACTCTTGCTAATGGGCATCACTTGCTTACTGTCGCACTCATTAATTCAATTCTTTTGCATTACCAAAATGGAACTTTTTTTTTGAGACAGAGTCTGCTCTGTCACCCAGGCTGGAGTGTAGTGGTAAGATCTCTGCTCACTGCAACCTCCAGCTCCTGGATTCAAGCTATTCTCCTGCCTCAGCCTCTCAAGTAGTTGGGATTATAGGTGCATGCCACCACGCCTGGCTAATTTTTGTATTTTTAGAAGAGATGGGGTTTCACCATGTTGGCCAGGCTAGTCTTGAACTCCTGACCTCATGATCTGCCTGCCTCGGACTCCCAAAGTGCTGGAATTACGGCGTAAGCTACTGTGCCTGACCCAAAATGAAACATTTTAATATGAGCACCACAACAAGGAATGTCATCTGCCTCCTAATCTCTGGCCTGGTTCCACTCGAAACCCACTGGCGTGAGACTTTAATTTAAAATTGAGGTCACTGAATCCTTGAAATGATGCACTTTGACAATCTCTTCAACATACTTGTTTTCTCATTCATAGAAATGGACTTATTCTAGTTTCCTGGTTATCAATATTGAAGATACTTTTTAATGGGACACACCCTTCTATCCTCCTTCATCTTTTTAATGACACTGTCATATCTTGTCCCCGCCACGGCATGGAATTATCCAGAGTGGCCCTTGTAAGTAAAAGCTGGGAAAGGCTGGTGGGATGTGAGTTAGTATCATTGACAAGCAAGGGATTTAAGATTTAGGAATTAGCTATGCTTTTTATTTGTTTATCTTAAATTAATGGTCAACATTCTGCTACATAGTAGAGTCAGCTACTGATGATCACCTGCAAAGTTTTGCTACATCATACGGCAGTCACCTACCAAGGATCACCTGCCAGCATTAAAAGCCAACTGCTTGCTTTCTGAAAAACGCTGACAAAAATTGCTACATGCCAAGGACTCCAGCTGTCTGGAACCGACGACACCTTCTGCAATGCTGGTGCCCTCTACCGGCTGACACTACCTGAGGCTTCACGGTAGAGAATTCATGTGTTCCGATGGGAAAGCAGCAGTTAGAATTCTAAGGCAGCCAGTCTTTGAGAAGCAATTTAAGATCACTGTGAATGATGAGGACAGGGAGGACAAGGAGAGGTACCAGGTTCCTGCTATCTACTCCGTCGTTATCATTCCTGTTACTGCTAGTTCAAAAACTAGTCATCAGATCAAAGAAGTGGTATATTCTGGGATAATGTGGGATAACTGGTCAGAGAAAATAGTCATATATACACATACAAATGCACACACACACATACATGGGTGGATTTGTTAACATATTCTCATGGAAGAAATGAAACATTACAGATAGAAGAAAGTTTTTATGGTATGTTTGGAAAGGTTTGGGATATACTTGCATTCTGTACTAATTCCTAGAATAAACAAAGGATACATTAAATGTAGATTTTTTTAAAAGCATGATTTTCAAACAGAATTATGTAATAGGGAGATACAATGCCAATCACTTCAAGCTTAACACAACAATCATAGAAGATGTTTACAAAAGCCTTCAGTGAACACATCAATTTTCCCAAGGGCCTCTCTCATCTTTCTAAGACCAGATCATTTCCTTTTGAACAATCCATGATGTCAACATCCTTATCCATTTTCTTCAAACTTCAAGTGGAGTAATTTTCCCAGATCAACATTGGCCAATGATTCTAGCAGTTTTCCAACACCACCCTTGTCAACTACACGTAAGTCATTCTGCCTCTTTGAACATTTTTAGGCTTGCTCTGCAATGTTATCAGAGAGGTGATTCTGTGAGTTCTAATTTTATAAATGATGAATTTATTAATGACTATCTTAATATATAATAGCTTTTTCTTTCCAAAGACATGAAATCACAGAATTCACTCACAGATAGTTAATTCACAGAAATAGTGAATTCTCACCCTTGTCTTCATAGCTAACTTGACCATGACTCTAAATAGGGAGGTGGACTCCTAACCTTTTCCATGTAGCCCTGCTTTTCTCCATCTTGGTGAACTCTCAAACAATCAGACACTGCAGAGACTCCGAGGATCACTTCCCTGTCATTATACTGAATTACAAATGGCAAGTCGGGGCCTCATTGCTCAGGAAGTACTGTGTGAGATTGGATGGAGTTCAGCACTGGTCTTATTAGCATTTGCCTTGGGTTGTTAATTGTATAATGACAGTCATGCATTTGTGCCAAAAGCATGAATAACAAAGTAGCTTCCTATGGCCATCATAATTATCACTTTTTAGCTGGAAAAAAAAAAGCGTTTGAAAGAAGCAAAGGGGGCATTCTGTTTATATAGTCTATGCCTTAAGCACGGAGAATATGATCTGAAATCAAGAGTTAATGAATTTAATAAATATTAGTTGCTTCAGTTTGCCTTTGGGTTGGAGGAGTTTATGTTTTTATAATAAATAAGTTTGGCACAAATTATGAGCTCAACAAAATTTGGGTGTTTGTTTTTGTCTTTTGAGACAGGGTCTTGCATTTTGTCACCCAGGCTGGAGTGCAGTAGAGGGACCATGGCTCACTACAGCCTTGACGTCCCAGGCTCAGGAGATTCTCCCACCTCAGCCTTTCAAGTAGCCGGGACCAGAGGCTTGTGCACCACCACACCTGGCTAATTTTTTGTTTTTTAAATTTTTGTAGAGAAAGAGCTGCTCTTGAACTCCTGGCCTTAAGCAATCCTAGCAACTTGGCTTCCCAAAGTGCTGAGATTACTGGCATGTGCCACCATGCCAAGCCTTAAACAAAGTTTTTCTCTTCAGAGCCTCCTTTTCTTTTTCCTCTTGTTAAAAAGAACCAAAATTCTTATAATTACCAGGTGTTATGTGGCTCAGGCTCAGAGCTGTGAAATAGTCAATGGAATACAAAAGCAGCTCAAATCTTTTGTTTACTTTTCTTGAAAAGCCTGAAGAAGATCTGAATACACCGTCCAAGATAGCTTCATAAAAAATCTCCATTTCCTTCCTATTTTCTTCCATTATACTCTGTCACTACTGAGATGCGTCTCTCTTAAAAGCCCCCAAACAAAATGACTTCCTATTCCGATCCTGATAAGTTTGCTCTCCTCTATTATCCCTGTGTTATTTAATTCAATTTGCATGTTTTGGACGGGCGTGGTGGCTTCCACCTGTAATCCCAGCACTTTGGGAGGCAGAGACAGGCAGATCACTTGAGGTCAGCCTGGCCAACCTGGTGAAACGCTGTCTCTACTAAAAATACAAAAATTAGCCAGGTGTGCTGGTGGGCACCTGTAATCCCAGCTACTTGGGAGGCTGAGGCAGGAGAATCGCTTGAATCCACCAGCCAGAGGTTGCGGTGAGCCAAGATCACACAACTGCACTCCAGCCTGGGCAAAAGGGCGAGACTCCGTCTCCATTTCAAAAACAAACAAAACAAATAAAAAAACAATTGACATGTTTTAATCCTCCTTCTTTTCCTCTGGCATCTGGAATTCTCTCTCAACTAAGTTCCCAGTTTTTGCATGATAAGAACTCAAGTGTGGCAAAGATCTACAAGAGGGGAGAGTCCTTCTGAGGACGGCCAAGAGAAGTTGAAAAGGCATAAATGAAACTCTCCTTGGATCAAATTGGGTGTGGGTAGAAGGATGGGAACAGTTACAAGTTAATAATCTTTGCCATATCTAAATATATATTAAATATGCAAAAGTAATCGTAATTAGTGGCTGAAAAAAATTCCGGTACCCTGCTGTTTTTACGCATGCTATAGGTACACAGTAAGCTATCCTGGAGGCTTCACATTAAAATAGAATCAGCAAATACGAAAACGTAGAAAATTCTATCTGCTTGACTCAGCTTAGTGTCCATATAGATTTTAAAAAACTACAGCCCTTAACACTTTACGGCATGGTTTCTCCAACTGTGGAACTACGCGTGTGTGCATGGGAGTGTGCGAAAGGAAGATCGCTATCCCACCGCCCCTGGGCCGCTGTTGTGAAAATTAAGTCACTAATTATACAATGTCAAGGCTGGAAGTGTTACCGGCACAATGGGTGGGTTCCGGCGCTCGGTGGGTAACTGTCCAATCACCACAACTAAGGAGCATTTAACAAGAGGATCTTATTACTTGCAGCAAGTAAAGAGGTAACTGGGAATAATTCCCCAACGCAGTACCTTCTTCAACAATGGCGAAACAGGACTTGTTTTGAGCCTAGATGAGTCACTGTGCTCTCGGCTGAGAGGTGGAGTAAGGCAGCACGGGTGCAGTTGCTGATCATGCTTCTACATACGTCACAGGTATAGAACACGGTGAGTAAGCTTTGCCTTGGGCAGTGATTTTACAATGATAATGAAGGGAGTTAACCAAAGTGCACTTCCAACTCAGGAATCTCTGTAACCAAGGCTGTTTCTTCCTGGAACTTTTTTTTTCTTTTTCAACTTCTATTTTAGAGTCGGGGGCACATGTGCAGGTTTGTTACCAGGGTAGATTGCCGATGCTGACGTTTGGAGTATGAATGATTCATTCATGTACCGAGCACAGTTTCCAACAGTTGGTTTTTCAATCCTCCCTGACTCTATCCTTCCCATCTCTAGTAGTCTTCAGTGTCTATTAGTGCCATCTTTATGCCCGTGAGTACCCAATGTTTAGCACCCACTTATAAGTAAGAATATGTGGTATTTGATTTTCTGTCTTTTAACCTTTAAAACAATGTCTAGGGATAGGGGTAATTAAAATAATCTCTACAGGTCCTTCCGTAGCCCAGGGTCCCTGGTTTTTGGGTACACACAATGGAAAAGTACCTTCTTGTGTCTATTGGACATTGACTTCTTGTCATTTCAGAAAGTTCCAGAAGATTCAGAAGAGATAAGCCCCCAGGTTGGGGCTTAGCCAGGGCTAGTTGCTGGCTTTGCCAGGGAAGAATTCAAGGGTGAGCCAGAGGTGTTAGAAGTCATCTTTTATTAAAGGGTACTGCTCTTTGGGGAGCTGGGCTCACTAGCAGGCCATGCGCCCAGAGTCAGCCATGCATGGGCTCTTGGCAACTGTATTTATATCCACCTATAATTACATCCAAATTACGGGGCAGGCTAATGCAGATTGCAGGGGTGGGTTATTCAGAACTTTCTAGGAAAGGCATGTAAGTTCCAGGTCATTTCCATGAAAAGGGACGGTAACTTCCAGGTTGTTGCCATGGCATTTGCAAACTGTTGTGGTGCTGGTGGGAGTATCTTATGCTAATGAGTATTGACAGTGACTAGATGTTGCCTTGTTCACTACCTGCTGGTTCCTGCTGTTTTTTGCTTCATCCTGTCGGGATGGGGAAATAAGTCCTGCTGGTCTTCTACCTCAGCTAGATAATGGTGGCCCAGACAGACTGTGGTTTGCCCACAAGTAATGAAAGTTGTCTGAATTTAGATTCTTAGCTCCTAATACAGAAAACTGATACACAGGTCTGTCCTCACCATGTACACCAGAAGATGCTGATCTAGGTGATCTGTGTGCTGAGACAACGGCTGCCAGAGAGTCTGTTGCCATAGCTTGGACATGCAGGAGAACACCAAGGCCGCCATGGGACCCTCTAACAAAAATGAGGGACACAGCCCTTCCAGAGATCTGGCCACACTCGCAGAGTGGCCCTTGCCTCCAAATGAGCTCTGTTTGGAAGGTTTCAAGCGTCCTCACAGAGCCCACCCAACCACTTTCTTCTTCCTTTAAGAACAGAAAAGGAAAACTTGAAACTAAAAGCAGTTTTTTGTAAAAAATTTGCCACTATCCAATAAATAAAACTGCAGTTCACAAAAACCTCCCAACTGCTCCTCCCATCCCCAGAGAAGCTTCGAGCATTTCTCGGCATACTTTATGCCATTTCCTAAACCAAATATTAAATGTCCACCCTGAAGCGAGAGTAATACATCACCGAGGAGAGAATGGTGGCTCTTGTGAAAAACAAAAACTGAGGTAGAAATGAGAAGTGGACCCCTTTCTCCTGTTCTCACCCCACCCTGTGGCAGCGCAGACGACGCGGCGGCTGCTCCCTCTGACTCCGAGACTGTGCGGGTCCCGCCGTTAATGTGATTGCTGTCAATGTTGTGATGTTTGTGTTGTTTGATTTTGTGTTCTTGATATTTTGCTTTCCCTGGAACAGGTATGGGTGTTTTCGTTTGCTATTTTATCCCTTGCAATCATTTTGGCTTCAGTCAATAATGACAGCAATGTTCCCAAAATGAAAATAAACAGGTCTATTGTTTGAAACAGCCAAGTCGTTACTTTGATTCTATTGTTCTATCAAGGCTCTTTTTCTGTCCTTTTTTCCCCTTTCTTTTCCTTTTCAAAACAGCCTCTACTACAACACGTGCGCATTGATTGTTGGTTGGCACAATCATATATTCTATACTCTTCGATTTTCAAAAATACTTCTAGTTAATAAATAGAAAAGCTTAATAAAATATCTAGCTGCTTGCCAACCTATTAACCTTATAGTTCATGTCGAATTCTTTTCACCTATACGATTTGGGAATAGCTTTGCAATCAATCACTGGTGCAGTTCTGAAGATAAAGGACAGCATCTGCTTTTTGTTTAGGGAGAAGACATATGCATGTTTTAAGGGAACCCTGTGCAAGGAGGGGGCGGAGACATTCTCCTCAGCCTCACTTTCACAGAGCATAAGGAGGAATGGATTCAGCCGACATTTTGGGAATAGACATAAAACATTTATATGAGGAAAGTACAACTCTTAAAGCAATTGAAATGAGAAGACTTATTTTCATAATTCATACTCCTTGTTTCATAGGCACTGATTTTTAGTACCTAACTCTATTTGAGTTTGCGCCACCACGGGCGGGCTGCATTCCTGGTGCCCAGCTACTGCATCACAGGCCTCTGCTTTCTGGTTAGAATTTGACCCAGACGTGCAAGGAATCCGAGTCCCTTCTCCTGGTGTTTCAGCACTCTTTCACCTTACAGCCACAACCAAGATAACAGATAACGTCAGACAGAACCTCCATCCTTGACGAAAGCAGAGTAATTTAAGCATCAGTGCAGTATTTTGAGCATCAGCAATAGTGGGACTTAGCACAATGCCCTCTGCCCTCTGCCCTCTGCCCTCTGCCCTCTGAGGTCTATGGAAGTCTGTGATCCTTTGGCAAGAGATCACAGTCACTGGGTGAACTGGCCCCACAGGGAGGCAGAGTGAGTAGCTACCTTTGGAAAGTTATTCAACACTGGCAAATACCATCTAAAGGATCAACCAAAGTTTATTAAAATCACCAGCAGTGCATACAAGATATTGCATGAAGAGATATTAACAGGAAGTTGTGGCTACTTTGACATGGACAGATGACCACGGCATGGAATTGGTCTAAGGTGGGGCTTGGCCATGGTCACTTTTCAAAGCTCCTGAGCAATGCTGGCACCCATTCATGGTTGACTGCCACTAGGGCAGCACTTTCGGCCATCTGGTAGGAACCGAGCACAAAGCTTCACCTATATTCCAGCTGCCGGCTAAGGAAAATAAAACTTTCTCAACTCAGATTTTTTTTTTAAGCTCCTCTCTAGACAAAGAAGATAATAAGATAAAACAGTTAAAACTAGAATATGAGACATTTAGATTAGATCTAAGAAGCCGCTCGGGGGAAGAAGAGGTTAGTTTTTAAAATGTATGACCTCAGGGATATTGTGTCCGATCACTTTCTGGAGGATTTCACAATGGGGGTGAATTTTCATTTTTCTTCAAGGTGTTTCTAATGGAATACCAAGATGATGCTGGAGACTATAGCTCATTCTTTTAGACAGGGCTGAATGCTGCACTTATTCATCATTTATTCATTGAAAACAAATCAAATTTTTCCCAAGTGCCTTATAATGTTCTAAAAAAAGGGCACTGGGCTGGATGAAGGATTTGGGTGTACACGTTGTGGCAGGTCCTGTTTGTAAAACTGTGACAGGCAGTACCGTGTTTGAGGTAAGTATGTAGCTTCTAAAGCCAACTGCCTGGTTTCAGTTTTTTCCCTTATTGGTAGACAAAAATATTCCTTAACAACCCCATCAGTTGACCTGTAATGGGGCTAATGATGCTGCTGCTGATGCTATCAGCCTCATATAATCATTCTAATAGTAGTTAATAGCCTATAATCTGAGAGTTCAATGAGTTTATATACGCAAATTAGTTATACCTGCATGGAACATAGCAGACATTTGCATTAAGATTAAATTTTTTTCTTTAAAAGTCAATTTAGATCACTTACATCAGAAGATTCATTCAATCCCAATTAATATCTTTACTAGCAAAACTAAAATATACACTCTTTTTTTCCCTGTTCTTTAAGCTACAATAAAATACAACACTTCTGAGAAAAGGCAAGATCTTAGTGCTGGAAGGAAAGAATGAAATATTCTAGAGGAACGGTTTTCAACCACAGTTGCATATTAGAGAGTTTTCAGATCATATTTATACCCAGACCTAAATACAAACAAGAGAATCAGGGGTGGAATATAGACACCAGTTTTTTCTCTTTGGTTTTCTTCTTTTTTTTTTTTTTTCTGATTGTGTTATTTACCAAACTTTGTCATTCCAAAGTCTAACAAAGGTTTCAAGCCATTGGTCTAGAACCCTCTTCCTCAAAACACAGAAATTTCCTTAACCAGTCTCGTCTTAATATTTGCATTGACACAGAATGATATTTCCATTACCTCACATAAAATTGAATAGCCCTTTAAAATTGAATAGTCCTTTAAATTTAATTCATGCTAAGCAAACAATTCAGCCGAATCACATTCAATGTTTATTTTCAAATTTGAATTAAGCACCTCCTCCTACTGTTGGCAAAAGTGATAAATAAATGATAAATGCCAAATATGAAATATTTCTGCAAATTCTGCAACTTTCTACAATGAACACAGTTAAATGAAGTGAAATATTTTCAAAAGCAAATTAAATTCATTAGTAATAAACAATACAGTTATGATTACTTTAAATGAAATTACATAAAGATAGCATTTCAGTTTTGAAAGCTGTTTGGGAATCTACCTCCACATGATCAGTTTCACTTCTTTCTTTTTGAATTTATTTTATTCATACATTACTAGTTGTTCAATAAACTATATAATCAAGAACCAGTGTCAGGCACAGGGCTACAAACCTTACTTAGTAAGTGCAAAACCAAAACCTGATTCAAAACTCAAAACTTTCAATTTCTTCAATGTGTCATACCTTTCTCTTTCCCCTAAACTATTCATTGTATTGGATATTTGCAGTTAAGCTGATTTTTAAATAGACTTAATATTGTATGTAACAATTCAGAGCTGTAATTCAGGTAAATTAAGGACTTGGTGGGGAAAGATTTACTGTGGACCTTTTTAAAACAATGAGTTAATTCTAGCTTATTTAAGATGTAATTTAACTCACCAGATTGTGGTGTGTATACAATTTCTGGAGACCCTGATCAAGTAAACCAGGAACCGAGGCTACGTGTGCTGTGATCATTCTTTAAGTATCAGTGGGTGTTGCACGTAGGCTGGTTTAGAGGACAGAAATGAGATAAGAACAGGACGCCTAAAGGTTGGACACCACTGAATTCAATGAGGACAGATCGTCTGAGTCAGTCTGGTTCGGAGGAAGGGCAGAAGTTTATTGTTCTTCAGAAGGACATTGGAAGGGCAGTCCCCAGGAAACTGCAAATCACGGTAACACTGCCGCCGATGCCTTTTAAAGATGGTTACTGCAGTCTCCTCAGAAAAGTACTATTACATTTTAATTTTTCTATGGCGAATTATCAGTGGGCCAAGGGTCATGAGCACCAGGTAATAACAGCCCTCACTAATGTATGTTTAAGTGCTGCTGTTTCTGTAGAGCCTTTATAGTGCAGCCTTTTAGATCTGGTCTTATTTCTTCTTTTCTTCTAGATACTATCGTTAACACATATCTTAGAAAACTTTTTGTATCCCAGCTTTTCTTTGTTCATTTTATTTTCAACAGAACTGGCAGAGACCAATGGAGCCAGAATTAACACAATGAAACACAATTACTACAAGTGACAAAGTCGTCATAATGATGCTGAATGGGAAGAAACCGTCAATTGTAGTTTTAAAACATTTCCGAGGACCTTTTCCCTTTAAATGCTAAAGTAAATCCTTACAGAGTGGTTTTTTTAAATTCTAAACTCAGTTTCTCAGCGTTCTGTTCCATATATAAAGTCTGATTTTTGTGGGTCTTTTTCCCCAATGATACACAGGCAAGCATTTGTAATACTTATTCAGATTTATACAATGCCATTCTGTGGCATAGCACATTCTCATATTGTCCCCTTCGCGGCTCTGCAATGGAGGAAAAGGCTTGTAAAGCAAGAGATTTTGGTATTATTCGTGTGTGTGTGTGTGTGTGTGTGTGTGTGTGTGTGTGTTGAGACGGAGTTTCGCTCTTGTTACCCAGGCTGGAGTGCAATGGCGTAATCTTGGCTCACCGCAACCTCCGCCTCCTGGGTTCAAGCAATTCTGCCTCGGCCTCCCGAGTAGCTGGGACTACAGGCTGTGCCACCATGCCCAGCTAATTTTTGTATTTTTAGTAGACATGGGGTTTCACCATGTTGACCAGGATGGTCTCCATCTCTTGACGTCGTGATCCACCTGCCTCGGCCTCCCAAAGTGCTGGGATTATAGGCGTGAGGCACTGTGTGTGTGTGTTTTAACTGTTCTGATATTGGGAAAGACCCCTAAACTTTGTCCTTAGTGTTTTTTTTTTAATTTTTAATCCGTAGTAAAAGGGATTTGAATAGGTTATAGTTTATTCTAAAACTGAAATGTTGTGGCTTTCTTTTAGAATGCATTCAGATGGGGGCAAAGGCCCTTAGTAACTTGCTCAAGCTCATACATTTAGTCAGCATAGAGAAGGACTTCAGTCCCTGAATCATATTCCAAGGTGTTCCCACTAGGCTAGATTGCTTATAACTGAGAATGTAAAATTCAGACCTTGGTTTACCTTATCATGATTTTATTTTATTCTTGGACTAAAGAAATTGTCTTAGTCTCATTGTTGTATGATATTGAAACATTTTTAAACTAATTTCAAATGTTTTAGGCGAATAAGGAACACCAAACTTTGTTATGTGAGTGTGAAGATCAGGGGAGAAGGACTTCCACTCTGACCACTGCCACCCACTCCTCCCCGAGTCTACTCTGTCTTGGGTTAGCACTGCTTTACAAGAACGTGGATTTCATTCCTGCTAACGGAGTGGGACCTGATGATTTTTGATTCTCCAAGGGCAAAGAGAAAGATGACCCATTTAATTATCTTTTTTTTTTTTTTTTTTTTTTTTGAGACGGAGTTTCGCTCTTGTTACCCAGTCTGGAGTGCAATGGCGCGATCTCGGCTCACCGCAACCTCCGCCTCCTGGGTTCAGGCAATTCTCCTGCCTCAGCCTCCTGAGTAGGTGGGATTACAGGCACGTGCCACCATGCCCAGCTAATTTTTTGTATTTTTAATAGAGACGGGGTTTCACCACGTTGACCAGGATGGTCTCGATCTCTTGACCTCGTGATCCACCCGCCTCGGCCTCCCAAAGTGCTGGGATTAAAGGCGTGAGCCACAGCGCCCGGCCCCCTTATTTAATTATCTTAATGGAATTTAATTATAATTGGAAAGTTTCTCGAAGTTTTGTTTGTTTATTTGTGTTTAAGACTAACCCACACTCTAAGGATTTCTTAAACAGGAGTACTTGAAGCTTCAAAGAGGATCCTTTGAAAAGAGCTAATAACCAGAGTGTTGTCTTCTCTTCCACAAGAAGGAGCCAGGTGGGGAGGTACAGATGCAGTTCTTCTCTTTGTCCCACTACTCAATTTTTCCCATAGATCAGGGAGGTAAACTATTGTTTTCCATTGGATAATGTTAAGCAGGAACGGGGTCATTGCATTGAAATAACAAATGGGCCAGTTGCTTGGTTCTTCATGGTTTGCTAACACTTTGCTCTGTTTCTTGTCTTCTTGTAATAAACTCACCAGGGAAAGGTCTCTCTCTTCAGGAGTATTCTAGTTTCTCCAGCTTCACTGGAAAAGTTTCGTTGGAGGAAAGAGGCAGTCAGCCCTGATACCTTCTCTAATTTAATGTTACCAGGGAGCCCTCTGCTTTGAGAGCTACCAGGAATCCACTGATAAAACTGGAACCATATTTAATTCCCACTTGCCTCCTTGATTACTTCTCAATGTGTTTAGATAAAGAAGAAAGATGCCATTAGCTCCTCCAAATTTCTAACAGAAGCCAACACAATCAAGAAGCACATTCTACAGCTAATAACTTAACTAGAGGGCAACAATATTTTCTGCTAAAGTTTGCTAGAAAGTGGATATAACAATCCCAGATGTAGAAGGTTGTTCAGGGACTTAAATTGCGGTCCCTTTCTAATCTACTCTAATTAGATGTTAATGTATTCACACCTTATCAATTGGTTCAAGACAATTATTCTTGGAAGCATCATATGCCTCGCTCTCAAATAATTATTCTAATTTGTTTTGCTCACTTTGCGTAGTAACATAGCACCAGGTGGAGAGACAGTGCCCCGGAAGGTCAGTGAATATTGCTTTACTACTCAGTACACATTTGTAGATCATAAACACGGTTCATTAGTTTCTCAAAGACGAGAACGTTTTCTTGCAGCAGACACTGCTGAAAGCAATAAAAATGATATAATCATTCTTGAAGAACACGTAACATTTACAGTCGTAATAAATTTTCCATGCACATGTGCACGTCTAACAAATGCTGTAGTTTCAAAGTTGAGAGCCACTTTTGAACCACTTAAAGCCACATGTCAAATCTTTCTTTAATTGTGATAAATTCTGTTCTCTCACCTGAGAAGGTGACATTTCATGGCAAATAAGTCTGAGAAATCATCCGGAACGAGAAAAAATTTTCTGTTTTGTAAGCTATTTCCTATAATAACCAGAAAATTTGGGACAAAAAAAAAAAAAGCTAGCTCACAGCACAGTTGCTCTGAGCTTTGTTAATCGCACTCAGGAAACTCTACTTTTGTTTGAGAAGCCAATCAAGGATTCAGGTTCTCCTCTGCGCGAACTCATCTCAATGTCTTGGTAAACCGGAGTGGCTGCCTGTACCGCTGTGAGCCCCGAGTTGCTGGAGTTTCTTTTCTTCCCTTTTTTTCCCTGAAGTTTCAAAATATTTATTGAATGGAAATATAAACACAAACCCAAAAGAAGGCATGACAAACTTTATAAGTAAAATGTAATTTTCCCCTAATTAATATAATTGCTTGCTGTTCATGGTTTACAAAATGACTGATGTTTCCCTTCTATCGCTTTGCACCTATGTGTATCTAGCAGAAATGTTCTTAGCTCTGGCTACGTGCACACAGAAACTTGCTATCGATCATTATGTTCAAATTATTTCTTTTCCCCAGAATAAACTGGGGGACTGGCATTGTCTGGATTGATCACAGGACAGATACTCAGGAAGCTCTGATCATCTTGAGTTTCACGTTTATCAGAAAAAAAAGGGCGCAGTGGCTCGATAACAGGAATTTTGTTGAATGTGTAGATATGGCACCCATAACTAACATTAGAAAAGGAAATGAACCTCATACCTACAACCAGGAAAACCCCCACTCTGTGCAACTGGGGACTCACCCAGAGAAAAGTCGAAGGCATAGTGCTGGCGGCAAAGATCTTTCCTTTTCTGGAACCCACAGTCCAGAAGCCGAGTTCTGAAGAAAGTACTATGTCCACATGTTAATTCACAGATTCCTCACAAATGCCCACATCCCATCCTTTGCTGGTGCCCACATCCACCTCCCAGTAATGGCATCCTGAAGTGAAGCGAGAGGTCCCCAGGATGCACAGTGCAGAGCTGAACCTTTCAGCCTGCTCTTTCCTGTTCTGTCTGAAATCCCCACATTGGACACTCCTCTGATCTTCAGAATTGATGAGATAGTTGCTGGCTGTGTCCACATCCAAGGTCATATCCACTTGAAACTTCTTCATCTTTGGGTTCATCATTAGAATAGATTTCAGCTTGGGCTTTAGTTCCTTGAGGATGGAAATCAGTGCCCTCAGCTTGAACCTGGGCTTGATGTCATTCTTCTGAGAGACCACAGTGCATAAGGGGCACAGTACACCTTCCCCATGGGGCTCCTTCTGCAATGAATTGATGCATTGGAGGCAGCAGGCATATCCACATTTCAGTTGCACAGATTCTTCAAGATCATTTAGACAGACAGGACCTCTAATTACTTGTTTGAAGGGTTCCGCCATGGCAAATGTCTCTCCTTCCCGAGTTTCCTCCCCTGGCCTCAGCTGCTTCTGCCAACAGCTCAGATCTCTTTTATTTTATTTTTTTATAAACAGGCATGTTTAATGATAGCTTGCTCTTCAGAAATGAATACAGAGACTTTTAATCTATAATCCAAGAATATATAACCATGCAGCACAGACCAATTAGCCAAATGTAAAATAAACTAGGTTCTTACTACAACTACCCTATAAACATTGCAACTATTCTTTCCAAAAGGACCCTCATCTTATGTGAAAACACCTATTGCAGGGGAACCAGAAACTTAGCTATGGGGCCAAAAGTAAAAACCAAAGGAATCAATACAACTCAGTGGTTAACTGGCGAAAGTACAAAATTTGTGTCCTTTACTGTGCTGCTGCTGCTGCTGGTGATGATGATGGTACTGCTGGTGGTGGTGGTACTGCTGCTGCTGCTGCTGCTGGTACTGCTGCTGGTAATGGTGATGGTACTGCTGGTGGTGGTGGTACTGCTGCTGGTGATGATGATGGTACTGCTGCTGGTGCTGGTGCTGCTGCTGGTGATGGTGATGGTACTGCTGCTGGTGATAGTACTGCTGCTGGTGCTGGTGCTGCTGCTGGTGATGGTGGTGGTGCTGCTGCTGGTGGTACTGCTGCTGGTAGTGCTGCTGCTGGTGCTGGTGCTGCTGCTGCTGGTGGTGCTGCTGCTGGTGGTGCTGCTGCTGCTGGTGGTACTGCTGCTGCTGGTGGTGCTGCTGCTGGTGGTGCTGCTGCTGCTGGTGGTACTGCTGCTGCTGGTGCTGCTGCTGCTGGTGGTGCTGCTGCTGGTGGTGCTGCTGCTGGTGGTACTGCTGCTTCTGGTGGTACTGCTGCTTCTGGTGGTAGTGCTGCTGGTGGTACTGCTGCTGGTGCTGCTGCTGCTGGTGCTGCTGCTGCTGGTGGTGCTGCTGCTGCTGGTGGTACTGCTGCTGCTGGTGGTAGTGCTGCTGGTGGTGCTGCTGCTGGTGGTACTGCTGCTGCTGGTGGTAGTGCTGCTGGTGGTACTGCTGCTGGTGCTGCTGCTGCTGGTGCTGCTGCTGCTGGTGGTGCTGCTGCTGCTGGTGGTACTGCTGCTGCTGGTGGTGCTGCTGCTGGTGGTGCTGCTGCTGGTGGTACTGCTGCTGCTGGTGGTAGTGCTGCTGGTGGTACTGCTGCTGGTGCTGCTGCTGCTGGTGCTGCTGCTGCTGGTGGTGCTGCTGCTGCTGGTGGTACTGCTGCTGCTGGTGGTGGTACTGCTGGTGGTAGTGCTGCTGCTGGTGGTACTGCTGCTGCTGGTGGTGGTGCTGCTGCTGGTGTTGGAGCTGGTGCTGCTGGTGCTGGTGCTGCTGGTACTACTGGTGCTGCTGCTGCTTCTTTGGTCTTCTTAGTTTGTTCTTTTTGTCCCCCGTCTGCAGCCCATCCATGTTAGCTCTCAGTAGATTTGAATAAGCCGTCTGAAACTTATTCACTTCCTTGGAGCTCACCACAGTGCTGATCTTCTTTTTCCCATAGGTAGCTCCTAACAGGCACTTATCTGCGGGCTCAAAGCCCTCCACAGAACCTTTCTTTGGTATTTATGTATTTCACTCTCTTCTTCCTTGTGGCCCGACCACCACCAGTATGATCACCTCCACTCACACAGACACTTGCAGAGTCACCAAAGCAGCAGAAATGGGGCTTGGCCAAGCTTCTTTGCAAGCGTATCTCACCCTTTCCACAATTCTCCATCAGGGCCTGCTGCCCTGTGGAGGTTATCCTTGATATTTATTTTAATAAAATACCGCAATGATAGAGATGCCAGAATGAAAAGGTCCAGGTGGCATAATTTATCTCTGGCAATTCAGTGGAGACAATTACGTGAA
The DNA here is from genome assembly GCF_049354715.1 of Callithrix jacchus. Lineage (NCBI taxonomy): Eukaryota > Metazoa > Chordata > Mammalia > Primates > Cebidae > Callithrix > Callithrix jacchus. The sequence goes on from NC_133514.1 coordinate 41,033,163, forward strand.
ACTTGCAAAATGTAAAAGGCAGCTTCTAAAACTGGGAAAAGAGCCACTTTTCAAAACCTCATAAAGTACATGTTTAGATTTAGGGCACTCTGCAAATATCAGTCCCTTGTAGGGAAGAACACTCCCTTGCAGAGCTGGGTAAAGTCAGTTCTAGGACTGCATGACTATTAAAAAAACAAACAAACAAAACAAAAAAAACCTACTCTGTTTTCTTTATGTCTGCTGGGCTTTCAGGCACAACTGTTGAATTCCCAAATGGACAGTTGAAATCCAGACCATTTAAAGCACAAAGACATACACACACAGCAAAACAAAAACTCCGGATTAAAAGGAGAAAATCTGCCATTTTTTGCCAAGTGTGTCAACTATCTCCTCACACTTGTCATCTGTAAGAAGATGGAGTGAAATGAATACTGTGCCAATGGTCTGAGAATAGTGCTGGCCCCACTATTTGTATGCAACCCAAGTCCCTTAATGTCCCTACCCTCTCGTCTATAGCATGGTGAGATAATACTTAATTTACTTCCCTCAAAGAGTGGCTGTAGAGGTCAAATTAAGAAATAGATCAAAAAGTATAATGCATTGAACACATAAAACGCTACTTTTGAATATTTGTGCATTCTTTATTTACAGCTTTTAAAATGTGCTTTTCCAAGTCACAGAAGGAACAGGGAATGCCTTTAACAGTGACAGCCTTTAGCCCTGAAATTTAGAAGACTTGGTAATCATTGTATTTAATTACATAAAGTTGAAGGAAAAAAAGAGAAAAATTAGGCTATAGTTATACTACTTCGACTGCTTTCTGGCCAAGAAAAAAAAAAAGCCTTTAAATGTCTATTCATTTGTTTAATCACTCAGTCAAAAAATAAAATCAAACCAGCCTTATGGCTAAATTATAAAATGGGATATCACTCAGTCTACGGTAGAAGATGAGCATACAAAAAGTCATCATATAGTAGAAGAATGCACAAAATACATCATAGCAAGGGCAAAAAACCAACTTCCGCTCAGGGCAGGAAATGAAAGTCTTCAAGGGATAGCATAGGAATGTAAGAGGCATTTAACTGGATCTTGAAAGATAAATAGGCTTTTTCTATGTGGACAACAGCATGTTCATCACTATTGACACAATAAAAATTCACATTTAATATTAAATGAAAAGATGAAATTATATAAGTGAATATGATAAGTATCTTCCACAGTACGATAGGTTCTCTTGAAGGCAAATTAAACACTGTTTCTATTCAAGCGATGGAGCACCATAGGCAAGGCTTGCTAAATGGTCTGTTTGGATGAAAATCATCCCACTGGTATTAAGCAGAAACACAATCCAGTAGGGAAAAAATTCCTGGGAGGCAGACTCCAAAGGAGCTTAGAGGAAGAGAAAACAAAGGAGAGGGAAGAGAGGGATGCAGAGTAAAGAAAAGGGAGGGAGGGGGAGAGAAGGAGTCTGGCTTTTTTACTCCAGTTTTCTCAGTTCCTTTAACCACTACATTCCCTCTGTGTATGATGGGTGTACAAAGTACATTGATCTAATTAGTTGATTTTAAGAATTTAAATATTCTGCTTTCATAAGCAATTAATAAAATGTTTAAATTAATAATGTATTTACTAAATTGTGTTTAAAGCCCATGAAAAATTGAACTAATACAGCTAAGTGGACTTCGTGGATAAAAGTTGATGTCCTAAGCATTCCCCTGATGCTGTGACTTGTTCCTTGGGTGACACTGATAAGTTCTAGATAATGAAAAGACCTTTCTTTCTGTGTTACCTTCTTAAAGAACTCAAAAGAACTTAAAGAACTCCTGGCATCTTTATCAGATGGTAGGAAAGTGGGATGCTGTCCTCTGTTTCACCTTGCCAATTTTCTACAGAACTGACCTAACAGTGAAGTGTCAAATCTGCTCAATGCTAGCAAATCTTCCCCAGGAAGCTTAGGGATTTCCTTCAGAAAAGTAGTGTCATCCTACCTGTAATAGACTAACATGTAAAAAAAGGTTCTTGGGGAAACATTTCCCAAAGTTGATTCAAAACAGAAATTTCAGAGTGGGGATGGTTCCAAACTCTCTGAATTAGGTAGGGGCACAGCCTCAAAAGGAGACCCAAGGTTAGCTGGCAAAGGTGCTGTCTCTCTGTCTGTTTTCTTCCTCTCTCCAACTCTCAGTTCTAAAGGCCTCAGTCCAATTCACTTTAGGTCTTTGAAGACCTTTAGAAGAGCTCAGATTTGGGGAAAAGTAATTATTCACTCTTTTCTGCTCTTGGAATTCCAATACGAATATTTCTCAGTCAGGCTTATGAATTTACAAGAAATGAAGCCATTGAGAACTGCAGAAAGCTATTGAACCAGTGTCTCTGGGCTTTGAACAAGTATATATATTTTGATTTTTGCATTTGTGATTCTGATGTCTCATCCTGGTCAATAATCACTTGTCATTTATGATTAATATTAATAAGGGCCAAACTCACATTAAACTCTTACTTCTATACCTTGAGTCTCTTTGAACAGAAAGGGACCTAGAGATGATTTAAAAGATCTTTAAAATGACCTCCAGTCTTAGCAACAATGTAAGTCTGAGGCTATTGAAGGTAGAGCCACACTTAACTTAGCTAAACATTTAAAAATGTTTTAAGGTAAACATTTAAATGTGCCTGGAAAGAATATTTACGATGACTAATATGCATAGAATGTCACAGAACTTAGACTCTAGTTATTTATGAGTGACTGTTGATGATCATGATTAGAAAGAAAATAAATTAGCCACAGAAGGTATCTCATGGGTCCACAGCCTAGGGTTGAAAAGGTAACTACATTAGATGCGAAATTTCCACAATTATGCAATATCTCCATGCAGCAAACATGCACATGCACCTCTTGAATCTAAACTAAATAAATAAATGGATAAGTAAATAAAGAACATGTACAAATAATTCCATTTTTAAATGTGTTTTTATTGTACTTTCAAACTTGCAATAGTTTATTTTACATTTTTGCATTTTTATGCAAAGGGAGCACATCAGAGATTGTCTTGTACAAAAAAGCCTTCCTTTTTTTTTTTTTTGAGACAGGGTCTCACTCTGTTGCCCAGGTTGAAGTGCAGTGGCCAGATCTTGGCTCACTGCAGGCTTCACCTCCCAGGTACCAGCAATTCTCCTGCCTCAACTTCCCATGTTGCTAGGATTACAGGCACACGCCACCATGCCCAGCTAATTTTTGTATTTTTCATAGAGATGGAGTTTCATCATGTTGGCCAGGCTGGTCTCAAACTCCTGACCTCAGGTGATGCACCCGCCTTGGCCTCCCAAAGTACTAGGATTACAGTGTGAACCACAGCTCCTGGCCTACCTTTCAAAGACTTAATTTTAATATTTTATTTGACTAATGAGAAATACAGTGATTATTGTGCTTTCTGAACTTCCTTTCTTTCTCAAGGGATGCTAGTTGCCATTAAAATCTCATCTCTTTATTTCTTGGACATTATGGCTGCCAAACCAGAGTAAATTTCCCAGACTTCCTTAGTTTGGGATTTGGCTATGTGACTGAATAGGAGTGATATGCATGTACACTTCTACATTTCACAGGTCTTCGGTTGTTCTCTTCCTGTGAAGTGACCCAGCTTCCACTGTGTAGACAACAACATTACCTGATATGGTTTGGCTGTGTCCCCACCCAAATCTCATCTTGAACTGTGGCTCCCATAATTTCCACTTGTTGAAAGAGGGAGTCAGTGGGAAATAATTGAATCTCGGTGGGGGGTTTCCCCATTCTGTTCTCGTGGTAGCGAATAAGTCTTATGAGACCTGATGGTTTTATAAGGGATTTCCCTTTCCACTTGGCTATCATTCTGTCTTGTATGGTGGCATATAAGATGCCACTTTTGCCTTCCACTGTGATTGTGAGACCCCCCCCCGCCAGCCACATAGAACTGTGAGTCCATTAAACCTCTTTTTCTTTATAAATTATCCAGTCTCGGGTGTGTCTTTATCAGCGGCATGAAAACAGACTAATAAAGAACATGGCAAGGTGGTGACTTGAGACCTGGATCCCTCCAAGACTGTAATCAACAGTTCTCCATCAATCTGGGCAAATCTCACAGACACGTGGACATGAGAGAGAAATAAAATGGTATAATTTTACTTTTAAACCTCTCAATTAGATCTATTTTTAGAAAATGTTTTACATCAGCATTTGATGTAAAGGGGATCCTCTAAGATCCCTCAAACATTGCAGCTCCTTCAATAGGAATTGAAATTCTTAAGACATATCTAATGGTTTTTTTGTAACCAGATTTAGAAAAAGCCCTGACACACAATTAAAAAAAAAACCAAAACCCAAACATATATGTGTATGTGTGTGTATGTATACACATTATTACATATGCATACATACACCTACAAAGAATGTATGCAACAACTATTAAAATGAAACACACTTAAGGTCACATAGTCAATTGCCTCAGAACTAAACAGAAGCCTTCATGTTTTCAATATATATTTTTAAATTTTTTGTAGAGATGGGGGCTCACTGTGCTACCTAGGGTGATTTTGAACTTGTAGCTCAAATGAGTCTCCCACCTCGGCCTCCCAAAGTGCTGGGATTATAGGCATGAGCCACCATGCCTGTCTCAATTATTTTTGAGATGTCCTCAACCCAAATCTCAACTTTTTTTTTATCCTTAGAGAAACAAAAATACCCATTTTAGCCTTGGTCACACAATTTTGTCCTCCTAAACATCTCTAAGGCATTGTTCAGAATGTTCTTCCTTTGTTATTAATTAGTATCAACTAGCTGGTACTACCAGACGATTGCCCTGCTTATGTTTTCATAGCAGAAACAACATCTTGGTTTGTCAAATGTATTACAATTCTGAGAAAAGAAAACAAGCTACCCCAATTACGTTTTGCCATTTGTCTGACACTTTCATTATCCTTGATGCAATTCCTATCACATGCTGTCTTGTTGTGAAAATCATTTCTGTCAAATTAACTTAGGGAGGACTGGTGGAAAATGAAATTTTGAAAAAAAACCACCCTTCCTCATCTACTTCTACCACCTGGCAAATCAGAAGAGAAATATAATATTATTATATTTTAAATTAAATCAGATTCTGGGCTTACTGTTTCTGACATAATCCAATGAAAAATGGAAGAGCTGCATCCATCCCTGACCATTAAGGAGCATGCTCGATTCATGGAAAATCAATTCCGGCTCACAGCCATGTGGCTCTTTATGATGCCCCATTAGGATTTCTTTAATTTTTGTAAATATAGTGACTTATTTATTTAGATGCCATCAAAAAGAATACCTCTTCAGTTCAATAAAATCCTTATCTAGAAAGCGAGCTGGGCTCTAGTCACATCCCTACCCTTATTAGGAAATCTGTAGTTTCCACTTAGTGCATAGCCAAAGAAAAAGAACAGAATAAAAAGCTTCTGAAGCACCTCTGTCACCATTGTCTTTAATTTTGATTCTCTTCTTTCATTTATAAATTACGTTATTTAAATAGAACTATGAAATGGCAATTGCCAGAGAGGACCGAAAATCAAACAACGAAAACTCTCCATGTGAACAAATTTTCCAGTCTAGACTAAAGTACAGGGTTAACTCTTGATTTTCTAGTCCTCTTAGTTTGCCCCTGATGAAAGGTCCTATTGGAGCTGACAACCTGAGAAGCAGATAATGTAATCAAGGCAGTAAGAGCTGAGAGATAGCACAGTGCATAGGTGAGTTTTGGATGGTGTTATCAGAAATGGAGCTATTAACACTGAAGTGAAAAAGAGCAAAATATGAAAGAAAAAATTCATGAAGCCAAAGTGAGAAGAAACAATTACATTTTGGATAAATACTGACTTAAGGGCTGTAATCCCAGCTACTCGGTAGGCTAAGGCAGGAGAATCACTTGAACCCAGAAGGTAGAGGTTGCAGTGAACCGAGATCGAGCCACTGAGCTCCAGCCTATGCAACAGAGTGAGATCCCTTCTCAAAAAAAAAAGAAAGAAAAGAAAAACATATCAAACTTGACAAACTGGATCTTTATGTATCAAAATATACAACTGGATCTTTATGTATTTACTTGGTTAAAAATTATTTTTCTCAGGGAAAAAACCAGATATAATTTACTAATCAGTTAAATAATTCTGATAATATAACTCAGCTTTGGTTCATCTTTCTCATACAGTATCGATAGCTTTTTTCAGATATATTTGTCGTTATAAAATGAATCTATTGAAGTGTTCAGTGTGTTTAATGTATTCACAGAGTTGAGCGGCCATCACCACGATCTGAGTTTAGAACATTTTCAACAAGGCAAAAAGAAGCCCCATATGAATAGCAGCCCCTTCGTGCCTCCCACCATTCGTCTCTACCTGCTCTAAGAAACAGCTAATGTGCTTTCAGTTGCTATGATCTTTCCTATTCAGAACCTTTTGCATAAATTGAACCACACAGTATGTGGTTTTTAATGGCTGGTTTTTATCACTTAGCTAATGTTTTCAAGGTTCATTCATGTTGTAGCATGTATCAGTACTTCACTAATACTTTTGAAAAAATTTTCTGAATAATATTTCACTGGATACACCGTATTTTGTTAGCTACTCATCAGTTGATGAACTTTTAAGCTATTTCTACCTTCTGGCTACTGTAAATATGCTATGCACACGTGTGTATAAGTCTTATGTGGTCATATATTTTCATTTATCTTGGGTATATAACAAGAAGTAGAATTTCTGGGTCATGCAGTAAATCTATGTTTAACATTTTGAGAAACTCCAAACTATTTTCTAAACTTTTTGCACCATTTTATGTTCTCATCAGCAGTGATTTGCCACATTCTTGCCAATACTTGGTAAGATTTTTAAATTTTTTCATCCTAGTGGGTACAAAATAGTATCTCGTTATTGGTTTAATTCGCCTTTCTCTGAAGACTAATGATGTTGAGCATATTTTATGTGTTTCATGAACACATGAAATATATATTGTGCAAATTCTTTACCTGTTTTTAAACTGGCTCGTCTTTTTATTGCTGAGTTTTAAGGATTTTTTTAATACATTCTGAATATAAGTGCCTTATTAGATATATAATTTAAAATATGCCTTTCCCATTCTGTGGGTTCTTTTTTCTTTCTTGATGGTATACTTTGACATTAAAAAGTTTTTAATTTTATGAAGTAAAATTTATCTACCCTTTTTTTATGTCATTTGTGCTTTTGTTGTCACATCAACTAAGCCATTCCCTAATCTAAGGTCACTCAGAGTTTTGTAATTTTAGCTCTTGCATTTAAGTTAGGTCTATGATTCCTTTTTAGATAATTTTTGTGTATGGAGTGAGATGAAGATTCAACTTTATTGAAGACATATGGATATAGAGTTGTCTGAGAATATTTGTTGAAGAAGATATTCTTTTTTCATTGATATGTCTTGGTACTTTTGTTAAAATCAATCATAAATATTTTCTGGACTCTCAATTCTGTTCCACTGATCTATATGTCTATTTTAATGCCTGTGCCACACTTTCTCAATGATTGTAGTTTTGTAGTAGGTCTTGAAATGAGGAACTATGATTCCTCCCTTTGATCTTCTTTTTCATCATTGTTTGGCTATTCTGGGTATATTGCATTTTTATATGAATTTTATAATCAGCCTGTTAATTTCTTTTTTAAAAAAGTAGGATTTTCTTTTTTTATTATTATACTTTAAGTTCTGGGGTACATGTCTAGAACTTGCAGGATTGTTGCATAGGTACACGCCATGGTGGTTTGCTGCCTCCATCCCCACATCACCTACATCAGGCATTTCTCCCAATGTTATCCCTCCCCAACTTTCCCACCCCCTGCCATTCCCTCCCCTAGCCCCTCAACCCCCCAACAGACCCCAGCGTGTTATGTTCCCCTGCCCCGTCCATGTGTTCTCATTGTTCAACACTTACCTATGAGTGAGAACATATGGTGTTTGGTTTTCTGTTCTGTGTCACTTTGCTGAGAATGATGGTTTCCAGATTCATCCATGTCTCTGCAAAGGACATGAACTCATGTTTTAAAAAAAGGTAGGGTTTTCATAGAACTTTGATTGCATTTAATTTGTGTAGCAATGTATAAGTTTGGGTTCTCCAGAAGAACAGAATCAATAGGAATTACAGAATCACTATAAGAAATCGACTCATACAATTATGGAGACTTTGAGTCAGCAATATGAGGTGATGGTGTAACTTAAAACAACAGAGTAAGGATTCATACTAACTTAATTATAATAGAATGCAAAGCTTTGCTACAATATATCTCAGTTATCTGCTTCCTCCTTTGCACAATTTTATATATATATTTTAGTTGGAATTTCACTCTGTCACCCAGGCTGGAGTACAGTGGTGTGATCTTGGCTCACTGCAACCTCCACCTCCTGGTTTTGAGCAATTCTCCTGTCTCAGACTCCTGAGTAACTGGGACTACAGGTGCATGCCACCATGCTCAGATAATTTTTGTATTTTTAGTAGAGATACAGCTGCACCATATTGATCAGGCTGCTTTTGAACTCCTGACTTCAGGTGATCCACCCACCTTGGCCTCCCAAAGTGCTGGGATTGCAGGTGTGATCCACCGCACCTGGCGTTAGATTATACTTTTAAAGATTATAAATACATAAACACAAGTTTTTAAATTTTTTAACTTTTACTTTAGGTTTGAGCATACATGTGAAGGCTTGTTAAGCAGGTAAACATGTGTTATGGGGGTTTGTTGTACATATACATTACCCAAGTATTAAGCCCCGTACCCGATAATTATATTTTCTGCTCCTCTCCTTCTTCCTACCCTCTCCTCTCAAATAGACCCCTGTGTCTGTTGTTTTCTTCTTTGTGTTCATAAGTTCTTATTATTTAGCTCCCACTTATAAGTGAGAACATATGGTATTTGGTTTTCTGTTCCTGCATTAGTTTGCTAAGGATGATACCCTTCAGCTCCACCCATGTTCTTGCAAAAGACATGCTCTCATTCTTTTGATGGCTGCATAATACTCCACAGTGTATATGTACCACATTTTCTTTATTTTTTTATTATTATTATTTTTTTTTTTTTTTTGAGATGGAGTTTCTCTATTGTTACCCAGACTGGAGTGCAATGGCAGGATCTCAGCTCACTGCAACTTCTGCCTCCTGGGTTCAAGCAATTCTCCTGCCTCAGCCTCCCAAGTAGCTGGGACTACAGTCATGCACCACCATGCCCAGCTAATTTTTGTATTTTAGTAGAGACGGGGTTTCACCTTGTTGACCAGGATGGTTTCGATCCCTTGACCTTGTGATCCACCCGCCTCGGCCTCCCAAAGTGCTTGGATTATAGGCGTGAGCCACCGTGCCCGGCCTCACATTTTCTTTATCCATTCTGTCATTGATGAGCATTTAGGTTGATTCCACATCCTTTGCTATTGTGAATAAACACAGTTTTGAATTATGGCCTCATACAGTTACCTTTTGAAACAAGGGATAAGAAAAGTGATACAAACATAATAAATATGTTTATATTGTCTTTTATCATGCCCATGTAGTTAATTCTATTGGTCCTCTGTGTATTTTTGTGTGGATTCAAGTTACCATCTAGTCCTTTTCTTTCAGTCTGAAGGAACTCCCTTTACTATTTCTTATAGTATAGATTTGCTAGTGCCAAATTCTTAGCTTGTGTCTTTCTGAAAATATGTTAATTTCTCCCTCACTGTTGAAGAGAGTTTAGCTAGATGTGGAAATCTTGGTGGACAGTGCTTTTCTTTCAGGACTTCGAAGATGTCATTCCACTGTCTTCTAGTTTCCATGGTTTCTATTAAGAAGTTAGTCATTAATCTTATTGAGGACACTCTGTGGTAAGCCCTTTTTCTCTTCCAAATCTCAAGATTTAATTTTTTTCTTTTATTTTTGTTAATTTGATTATGACACGTCTAGCTAAGAATCTTTCTGAGTTTACTTAAAGCTTGAGCTTCTTTAAAGTGTTGATTCATATTTTTCATCAAATTTGAAAAGCATTTGGCATTACTTTTGCAATATTTTGCTGCCCTTTTATGTGTTATTTTTTGGGGGTTCTCATTTATATGTTGGAACACGTAACGGTTTCTGACAAATGTCTGATGACTTTTTCATTTTTTGATCATTCTTTTTCTCCTCAATTCTTTTTTCCTCTTTGCAGACTGGGTAATATCAATTGATCTATCTTCAAGTTCACTGATTCTTGCTCCTCCCAGCTCAAATTTGTTATTGAGTGATTCTACTAAATATTTCATTGCAGTTATTATAGTTCTGGATTTCAGAGAGTTTTTAAAGATAATTTTTTCTCTATATTAATGTTCTGTATTTGGACAGGCATCATTGTCCTACTTCCCTTCAGTTCTTTAAACACATTTTACTTATAATTGCTGATTTAAAGTCTCTGCCATCTAGAAACACAATCTGGGCAACCTCATGAATATTTTCTGTTGGCTCTTTTTGTTCCTATGAATGTGCCATATTTTTCTATTTCTCATTTTTTTTTGTTGAAAACTGCACATTTTAGATGTATTGTTGCAATGCTGGTATCAGATTCTCCTGTTCCCATAGGCTTGTTGTAGCTGATTTATTGTTTTTGCTATTGTTTTTCTTATTTCTGCTTATTTATTTAGTGACTTCCCTGGACTAATACTGTAGATTTTTGTATTCTCAGCAGTGTATGGTGTTTGAGTTATCTAGTAATTTTTTTTATTAAGTTCATGTTTTTATCTTTAAGGTGGGCTTCCTAGGAATCACACTGAGATCTATATGTGGTCAGCCAATAATCAGATTTTTTATAAATGCCTTGCTTTTTTATCTCTACCCTTTGCAAAAGGAATCTGTATGAGAAGACAAGCCACCAAACTGCAGGGAATTAAGGAAGCGGCCTTCCTGTCACTTCCTGCTTGTACATGGCCTCAAAGTCAATCAGAGGTGAGTGACTGGTGCCTCTCCTTTCCCAGTTTTTTTTTTTCCTGGGCTTTCCCACTACTTTTCAACCCACCAGAAATATGTGGAAGCTTTTCAAAGTTTCCCATGGTTGTCTAATTTTCCTGGATTTTCTTTTTAATTCCCAGCCAGCCTCTTGTTTGCCTCAACTGAAATCATAACCTTTCATTCAGGCAGCTTAGATGCTGCTGGGAAGGAGCTGAGCTGAGTCAAATCACATCACCATTATGCTCTGAGAATGAAGATTTCCCAGGGAGCTGAAAATGTGGACAAAATATTGACTGCATTCTGGAAGTGATGCCTTTAAACAAGATCTATAAGTGGTCAGCTCTCTCTTGCCTTAGTTATTGCTGACTTTTGTCTACCATGCCACTGAGTTGGGGCAGGAAGGGACATGTGAATATCTCCAAGTTAAACTTTCACAGAGTTCCCTCCCTGTAACCCAAATTTAATACTTTTGCTTGGATAGATGGTTTTCAGGTTGCTATGTGCTTTGGTCAATTGACAAGAGTTTTGCATTGGTTGACTGCAGTATTTTTTTCCTGTACAGTTATGCATTGCTTAATGACAGGGATATATTCTGAGAAATGTGTAGTTAGGCAATTTTGCCAGTGTGAGAACATACAGTGCACTTATACCAATCTAGATGATACAGCCTACTACACACCTAAGCTATATGGTATAGTCTATTGCTCCTAAGCTGCAAACCTGTACAGCATGTTACTGTACTGAATACTGTAAGCAATTGTAACACCATGGTAAGCATTGGTGTATCTAAACACATCTAAACATAAAAAGATACAATAAATTCATGGTATTAAAATCTTATAAGACCACTCTCCTATATGCAATTTGTTGTTGACCAAAAAATGACTGTATTTTTGCTGTTTTAGAGGGAGAGAAAGTTCACCACGTTCTTACTGCCATTACAGAAATTGATCCCTTCTCATACAATTTATCAATTTGCTTTGGCATTTCATTTAATCAGTGCTATGTTTTAAATTTTCAGCAGGTATACACAGTATACCACACACATTTATAGCTAGTTGCTGCACTAGAATCTCAGGGCATAAAATTGCATGCAAGGCTACAAGTCTATGCCTTCTTTAGGGATGAGTGTCTGAAACCTATACAGTCTAGAACTGAGATATTCAACCTTACAAAGAATCTCTCAGTGATAAAATATGGGCAGAGAGATAGTAAAAGATGAGTTTCATGAACACTGGTGATTGTTCATCAATCTTCAACTTCCACCCAGATGGGTCCATTTAACTATTCCTGTGTAACAAACTATCCCCAAAATAGTGACATAAAATAATAACCATTTTATTAATGTCATAATTTTGTGGGTCAGAAATTCAGGCAGGGCTCAAATGAGCTATACTTCTACACCACATGGGATAACTACCTGAGTGCTATTTTGCTGGTGGCCAATCTGCTATCCATCTGATCCAATCCACGATGGCATTATCCACATGCCCGGTGCCTTTGTCGGGTGAGTGGAATGATAGCCTCCCCTGGATCACTCTGTCTTCCTTTCCCTGAAGTCTCAGGATCTCTCCATAGGATCTCTTCGGCAGCATAGTCAGACCTCTTATTTCATGGCTCAGAGCTTCCCCAGAGGGCAAGGGAGAAACTCATCAGCATTTTAAATCAGCCTCAGAATTGGAATAGCATCATTTCCATGGACTCTATTGGTTAAAGCAGTCACAGGCCAGCCCAGGGTAAAGGGGAGGTGAAATAGACACTACTTCTCGAAAGGAAGAATGTCAAAGAATGTGGTGACATCTTTGATCTGCCACATAGCCTATGTTTGGTTTGAAATATGAGATATAAAGAACTTAGCAATTCTCTGGGCTTAGGACTGAGAATATCCCTGTGAATCTCTCATCATAAAGGGACTTTGTGGCATCCTTAATAAGCCTGAGAATTTGGTTTCTCCAGTCAAATATTTTTCTGATTCATTGGGCATGACAATGGCACCAACCTTTTGAGAATTACTAAAGCCTCAGTAACAGTGAGACAAAGCCTGCACTTTTCAAAGGGATAAGGAGAAGCAGCCACCCAGCATTTGAAGACATTTCCAAATGGGATGTTTTTTGAACTCCCTTTTGAGAATCAGGTACAGTCATTGCTGGCACACAATGTTCTCATAAATACTAGTCTCCTTTCCTGCTGGTTCACCTAGCAGCCGTCTCCCTTACTCAGCTTCGAGGATAACAAAGCCTTTAGGAGAAATGTAGCTTCACTTCCTTAGTTTCACTTTGTTGGATTTTCCTAATGTTTCATATTTTTGTTCATACATCTGCCTGGTCATGCCCTGTGTCTTGATTGGTAACAGTTTTGCTCAAATAGAACTCTCAGCTTTTTCCTTTCCTGATCATGAGGAGTCTTACAAGGAATATATTCATACAGTTCTAATCCTCAAAATCTAAAAAGGCTCTAATACTTCCCTTCAAGTGAGCAACTCCAACAGGGCACGGACTGAAACAAAAATAGAAGCTTATTTATTGATTGTCTTGTCAGCAGAGCAGATATTCACCTGACAGCCTTAACTTTTTGATTCCTAACAAAAAGACTCTGTACATATGCCTTCTTGGACAGTAAAGCTAATTTCCCAAAGGGTAGGTTTGTGTGTGGTGGGAAGGAAGTAGATCTCTGAAACAGGGAAGTAAATTAACTCCCTACCCACCACTGAACCTTTCATGTTTCCACAGTGACTAATCCTCTCAAGGGTGTAATACTGGTAGAATTTGTACTAGACCAGAAACAAAAATATCACAAATGTAGTATTGAATAGCAGATTCTCCTTGATCTTGAACCTCTACTCTGTGGCAGGCACTATAATTTTTACTGGAGGCATAATGGAAAACAAATTCAATATAGCTTCTAAATCATGCAGTTGACATTGTAATAAGAAGGAAAAAAACCCATATAATTAAAACAATGTGTATAGTATTATAAAAGATTATGATTCTAAGTAAGGAAAATCGAATCTGTAAGAGTACGTGAAGAGAACTCAATCTAGATTGGATACAAGAAGGCTTCTTGAGAGAGTGACACTGGGGCTCAGAAAATGATACCCCAAAGGGGGGTGCTTGGCAGGCTGCACACTTTGAGCTAAAGGAAATTAAAAGACCTTAGAAGCAGCCTCAGAACCAAGGACTTTCTGACCTTCCCCTGTTTCTCTCCCCAAATGCAGGATTGACTCTCCCTGAAGTTGCTCATCGGAAGCTCCTCCGGAAGGAACACAATTACATTGGATCCACTCCCTGAGATTCCATGAACCAGCGGATATTAAACTCACATTACAGAAAGCAAGACCAAAGAATGTCATCACACTTAGACAGACTTTGTTTTCTGCTCTTTTGTCCCTTCAACTACTAAAGAGAATCATTTACAAACACCTGTCTGTTCTTTGGGCCCATTCAGTGTGCCCCTGAAAATTGTTTGACTACCTCTCAAAATTGCCTACAGACCCCATTTCCCTCTCTTTATAAAGAATGTATGTAAACTCATCCATCTGGCCCTTCTTTGAGTCTCATATTTTACATGGCTCCCATGCACTCTTGCACATCAATACATTTGTATGCCTTTTCTTCTGTTAATCTATTGTGAGTTTATTTTAGCAGACTTGAACCTTTAGAGGGGGAGGGAAAAATTCCAGTCACCCTTATTTTGATATGAAATCTAAAGAAAGAGTAGGAGGTGATCAAATTTAAAAAAGAAAGAGCGAATTCTGGACAGAGGCAATAAATATACAAAGAAAGTGTGATCTGGAAGAAAAAATGTCACGTTTGAGATACCGAAAGGAGACCCACAGGACTCAAGTACAGAGAGCCAAAGAGAAAGTCCAATAAGATGGTGTTGGAAAAGGTGTTCACCAAGTCATGAGCAGCCTGAAGGCCACGGGTAAGTATTCTCATCTTTATTATAAATGAAATAAACTTCCATTTAAGCAAATTATACCTAAAAATGGTATAATTATAACTATAATTTAGGGCAAAAAGTATCATCTAGCTGAAATGTGAATGATACAGATGATTGGTGCCGAATTAGCCTTGAGAAATCAAATTGTAGATATTTTTCCCCGAAGGTATGGATGCGTAAAAAAATCAATAGAAGCTGCTAATGAGTTGAATGTATGATATGATATGATATGATATGATATGATATGATATGATATGATATGATAAAAAGATAGAGATGTTAAAAATGCAGCCAGAAAGTTAAGAGGGACTCAGTTCATTCAAAATTAACTGGATTCTGGATTGGATATTGCTGGGGTGTGGGGGAAAAGGATGAAAGTGTTAAATCTTAACTCAAGATTTCTATCTTTGGCAGAGGAAAAGTAGGATTGGGTTTTTCTTGAGTGGGGTTGATGTCAGGTGGGTGTGACATTGGCAAGAGGGTTTTTACAATGTTGAACTATGAAATCTAAACCAGGTAGATAGAAGTAAAGAAAATAGAGGAGTAAAGGTTTAGACCAGTTTTATAAGAGCAATAAACTAGATTTCCTGATGGTGTTGACACAAGGGAATAAGCCAGACAGATAGAGGGAAGCTTTTGGTTAAAGAGCACAAACTTTGAATTCATGATTTGTGAAGCTTCTGCTTATCTATTTTCTTATTTGACCAAAGTCAGTCAATTATATGGAACACTGAAAAAAGACCAAGAGGGTCAAAATTTGGTGTTTGGGATTTATGGGACCTGGTGTCTTTCACAGATAGTGATCCTCATCAAGGAAGTAAGAGAGGAGAGCTGACCCCATGACGCCAACCCACAAATACTGTCCACCTGAAATAATCGGAAAGATAAGAATCCAGTTCTACAAGTTTATTCAAGCAACGGAATAAGTTCAGTGCTGTGAAGAGAAAAAGTTAAGATTTTGCTTACATTGGTATAAACAAAGAAGTTTAGCCGAAGTACAACATTTTCCATACAAGGCTGGTTTACAAGTTACAGTTACTTAATTGATTACAGCTTGTTTCTTTCTGAAAAGGTATATTTAATATTTCTTGAGCAATATGATAGTCTTCTATGCTATCTGTTCTGGTAGATGTGAGAGAAGAAATAAGAAAGTTAATCTATAATGAGGTTCAACAGTTAAGAGGGGAAATGTCTTACTTCTGGTGCCACTTAGTCTTTTACTATATTTTACAAAACAGTCTAGGTAAGGAAAAAGTTCATTTATTGTCAGAGAAACAAAGACTGTAGCTGCCTGTTACATGATTTATGTCCCACAATCACATTTTCTTTAAGGCTCAAATAATTTTAGGTTTCAACAGCTTTAATTTGAATTATTTATTTCACAGTATAAACATCAAAATCATAGGGACAATTTTCCAAACTATGCATACCTCATATGTCCCAACTGCACCTTCTGACCAAGTTCCAAATATGCAGATACCCTTTCCCCAAATTCTCCATTGAAAATCATTGCTTTAATTGAATCACTCTTTCTGAAAGTCATAATTTTTTTTTTTTTTTTTTGATACAGAGTCTCCCTCTGTTGCCAGGCTGGAGTGCAGCGGTGTGATCTTGGCTCACTGCAATTTCCATCCCCCGGGTTCAAACCATTCTCCTGCCTCAGCCTCCTGAGTAGCTGTATTACAGTACTGTAGCTGTATTACAGTAGCTGTAAATACAGTAGCTGTAAATACAGTGTGGGATTACAGGCACACACAACACATCCAGATAATTTTTATAGTTTTGTAGAGATAAGGTTTCACCATGTTGGCCAGGATGGTCTCGATCTCCTGACCTCGTGATCCACCCACCTTGGCCTCCCAAAGTGCTGGGATTACAGGTGTGAGCCACCATACCCAACCTGAAAGTATAAGTTTTATCCTTCAATAATGTTGAAGAAAACAGAAGAGGTTGAGAACTTCTGCACTACATCAGACTACCAAAGAGAAAAGAGAATGAACAGTGTATATATTTGGACATATTCACCAGCTTTTCTACCTTTGTATCTTCCACACATAGCAGAGTGTCTTGCACAGTGGAAGACTAGAATATGCCACCCCAAAATATCCTCTTTGGCATAAGGACTATTTTGAGCTGATTATTTTGGGAATCAGCAAAGACAGGAGAAATTCTGAAAACAGAGTAGAAGTTTCCTTTTGTAAGAAGAATTTCCATCTATAAAGGAAATCTTCATCTGTGAGGGTGTCTCCCTCTCTGTACAAGGAAGACAAGCATGACTCTAAATCATAAGAGAATCTTATCAATAGAAAAGGAACTTAAATCTGCATAACATACTTTACCCTAGTCTACCGTGCTTTTCTTGGGTACCTCCCTATAATTGGTTTCCCACACACATTTTTGTTTTTGCTTCAACTGAAGATGATATTTAAGCCTGAATTCTAAGCCAACTTTTGAGATTTACTCATTTTTTTCTGGGTATCTTCCATGTATATTTGAGGTATCATGTAATACATGTTTGCATGCTTTTCTCTTAATAATCTGTCTTTTGTTACTGGGAGTTCCCACTAAGAACTCAGAAAGAGTAGAGGGAAAATTATTTTTTCCACCTCTATACATATAATATACACTCAATAAACATTCTTAAAATTAAATTCCAGATTATATTGATAACAGAGCTGGCAATAAAGTCCCAGCTACTTGGGAGGCTGAGACAGAAGGATCACTTGAACCCAGGAGGCAGAGGTTGCAGTGAGCCAAGATCATGCCACTGAACTCCAGCCTGGCAACAGAGACTCCCTCAAAAAAACAAAACAAAACAAAAGATCTTTCCTCCTTTCCACCACCAGCCTTTTTTCTCTAATGTTAGCATTCAAAATAACTGAACTGAAAAAAATATAATTCTGAGTCCTTCTGAGATCACCTTTGCAAAGTTTATGATAGCAAGAGAAGTCTGTCATGGCTGACTCCATCTTGCTTCTAGGCTCACAGGTTGGCTGTCATTACTCATTCCTGGGCATAGGCCAAGCTAGACATGGTAGGAATTTAGTTTATAGTTTAACTTGCAAACAAGAAGGATAATGATCTTTCCCCAAAACTAAACCCTTTCTTGCTCAGGGACTGAAAACTAACAAAAGGCCACAAGATAAGGATTGTGGGAGGGGCCTCACCTACACCTAAAATGTAGGTGTAGTTTCTATAATCCCTTACTGCACAGGAGTCATGTGGCCCGAGGTCACAAGAATTGTGACTTCCTCAATTTCTCCTATAGATAGCATCACTATTGTAGAATTTAGATTGGTCTTTTGAGATGCTTCTCAGACTTTTGCATCCCAGCAACTGATCCCACCTGGACTCATGACTTATGACTCAACTGGTCCTGTGGCCCCACATCAACGTGGACTCAGTGTATGTAGAACATTTTTCCTACCCCTATGATTTCATTCCTAACCAATCAGCAGCACCCATTCTTTAGTCCTCTGCCTACCAAACTATTCTTGAAAAACCCTAACCTCCAAGCCTTTGGGGAGGCTGATTTGAGTGATTACTGCAGTCTTCCCACTCAGCAGCTTCACATTAATAAAACTCTATTGCAACAGCGCGTTCTCAGTGAATTGATTTGGTATTTGCAGTAGGCAGGAAGAATCTGTCTGGCAATTACACATCCAATAATGCTTCACTTCTTTTCCATACCTGGCTAATTTACTCTTCTCCAAGAATGCTGAGTCATCCTCAAATTCTCTCGAAATTCCAATTTTGATCAGTTTCCTCTCAAACCATGCCTTCAAGAGCTCAGCCTCAGCTTCAAGTTTATGCCTTTACTTTCTTGCTTCTAGAAAAAGTCTGATGCCCTCAAGCACCTGCTCTTTCTCAGTTGTAGTGAAGCTCTGATGTACCTAAATTATGTAAGGTTGGAATTGCCTGATAGAATTTATTAAAATCTTTTGGAGCTATTTTTATATAAAATGGAAAGTGAAGACACGAAGAGAGAATGGGAAAACAGAGGGAAAATGAAAGAGCATGGAAGAAAGAAGAAAGGAAGGAGGGGAGGAAAGGAGGGAGAAAGAAAAGAAGGAAGAAGATGAAATCATGATATAAGCCTGAAGTCATGTACAGGCAGTAGAGATGGAGATTTTTTGAATATTTAAGAAGTATAACCTGAAGATTAGGTCCCCAAATTAGATAAGCATGAGCAACAATAACATACCCAAGATCACGCAGAGAATCAGAGACAAAACTGTATTTTGATTTCCTCAGCTTTCCCCACCTTATTCCAGGTTATATTGGAAGCTTTGTCAGTGAAATAGCCATGTTTTATTATTCCTGCCACCACTCTATCACAGCACTCAGGACATAGCAGTTAATAAATGAATGCTTACCTGGAAGAAAAAAAACTACAATGAAACATATCAATCCTGGAATGGGGGAATTTCTGATGTAGAAAACTGGGATGGATATTTAGTGATTGTAAGCAATGGTTTCTTTATCTCAAACTTTTCTGGAAAGTTTCAGCCTCAAACAACAGATTCTAATTTGTATAAATAAAATTTACAGAACTTACGTGAACCCTATGAAGAAGGTACCATTATTTTCTTCATTCTGTGGTTAGGAAAAGTGGGACACAGAATAAGCAAGTCACTTGCCCAAGGCTCATGTTTAGTAAATAGTGGAACAAGGATTTGAATCTCGGGATTTGGGCTTCTGCAGAGATTATGTTATTAACCAGTGCACTGTAATACCTCACACCCAAACATGTTCTGTAGGCTTCAGTCTACTTGCAGCTAAGTATATCTCTTTCAATACCTTGTTTGGTATTGAAATGAAGCAGAATGCTGAATTGGAATTAGGCTTTCATCACCATCAACATTTAAATGTGGTGAGATATTGTTGAAGCTTTACATAGATTATCTCATTTAATCCTTGCAACACCCCTCCGGAATAAATATTTTCATAATATCCCTACTCTGCAAACACTGCTAGTAATTGGCAAATGCAAACTCGGGCAATCTGACACCAAAGTATGTGTTCCTAACTAATGAAATACACCATTTCCCTGGAAAATATGCCAGATAATTGTAATGGGTCTTGCTAAACATGGAAAAGTACCAAACTGTATGTCATAGGGACGATTCTGATTTCTATGTCATAATGTTGTTGCTTGAGTCACCTGAATAAAGACTGTTTTTCAGGGAGCAACAATGCTCAGCTGCAGAAAGAATTAGGCTTATAATACATCTTCTTATATGCTTCACCAGTTAAAGTGTTGTCAGAGTAGGATCGTTGTGTCCTTAGTATAGGAGGAGGAGAAAGGTACTAACTGTGATGCTGTGAACATTCGTCAATATTCAACAGCATTCAGTGAATTAACGCTCCTTAAACAGAAAAGTGATACTAAACAGAGGAGGGTGGTGAGCAGGAGAGATAACTCATGACCCTACAATCACAGCTCTGTGCCTGTGTCTGTACCAAAAAATATGAAAAAAAGACGCTCTGTGATTGATGTTTATGGGAGAAATACAATCTTCAAAATTCTCAAGCACTGCATCTTCTGCATCTGCCCTCTTCTTTCCATGCTCAGTAGAAGTTCTTTGATGTTCTGTGTCCTCAACTACAATGAATCACAAAGACAAGGAAAACACTCTATCATATTCTGTTGGCAGCCAGTAAAGGATGATCTGTCGACAGGCTGAATTTCCCAAGATCCTGTATAAAATCAATCTCATCGAAATGTTTCATTGATCATATTTAGTACTAGTTGGAAATTACAAGCTATCTCATTGGTAGAAGCTTTGCCTGTAATCATACAATGTGAAGGTCTTTAATTTGTTTTTTTCCAGGAGACTCAGGAGTCTCATAAAAGCAGCATCAGAAATTCTGCAGAAGCCCTAGAGTTTGATCTCAACTTGTGGCAGTAGATGTAATTACCGAGTACAAGAAGGAGATATAGATTTTGAAAAGAAAAATGATGATGGGGGCTTGGAAAAATTTTATGAAATTATTATGAGAGTTCTCTCAGCTCTGTTTGCCAAAATTCTAATATTCAGGCAGAACTAAAGAGTTTCTAGAAATCCTGTAGGTTTTCTTAGCTTTCCTTTGGATTACCCATTGTGTTAAAATATCAATCAAAGCTGTTTGTGATTTCCACAGCACTGCAGTGAGAGAGGTAGAGTTCTAGCTGCTACATGCTAAATCATCTGATTATGTATTTGTTCTCTTACTGTAAGAAATCGTAGGAGAGACTGAGTAGCTGTTCACCCAACCCACTTATTTCACTTCCTGCACAAAGAGCAAGCCTTCATTCCTCAGCTTGTCCTGCAGTTTTCCATGAACAGATTATTGAGTTCTAGCCACAGACTTACTTTATTTTATGTAGTGTGGTTTTCTTTCATGTTGCTATTGTTGAATTCTGGTTCCATTTTAATTAAAAAAGAGCTATTACTTTTATAAAAACATATATGTATTTTTATTTTATTCATTATAACAAATTTAATCTGTGAAAAAAGTTAAAATAATTTTAAAAAGGATCTCAGAAATAACTATTGTCAACATTTGGGAAATGTATTTTCAAACATCCTCTATAAAGAGAGAGAAAAAGAAAGAAAGAAGGAAAAAATAGAAAGAGAGAGAAAGAGGTTTTTTTTTTTTTGCACTTGCTACCTCTGATCTCTCTAGCATTCAATATAATCTCCAGTCCTCTCTGTTCTAAGGAGGCTAGATCACTGTTCTAAGGATTTGGGACCTCTAGGAGGCTAGATCACTGTTCTAAAGATTTGGGACCAGTTGATTTGCCAATATTCTCAACTTTCTTACCTAATTAATTAATTATAAAGATAAGGTCTTGCTATGTTGCCCAGGCAGGTCTTGAACTCCTGGCCTTAAATAATCTTCTTGCCTTGGCCTCTGCAGTAACTGGGCTTGTTTGTATTCATCCTTATTTTTTTTTTGAGACGGAGTCTCACTCTATGACCAGGCTGGAGTGCAGTGACACAGTCTCGGCTCACTGCAACCTCTGCCTCCCAGGTTCAAGTGATTCTCCTGCCTCAGCCTCCTGAGTAGCTGGGACTACAGGTGCATGCCACCATGCCCAGCTGATTTTTGTATTTTTAGCAGAGACGTGGTTTCACCGTGTTGGCCAGGAAGATCTCGATATCCTGACCTTGTGATCTGCCTTCTTCGGCCTCCCAAAGTGCTAGGATGACAGGCATGAGCCATCACACCCAGCCATAATTTCAGCTGTTTCAGCACTAAGCGGTGCCCTAAGACTGAAAGCCTTTCCTTTAAGATCTAGAAACAGACAAGGTGCTCACTTTTATTACTTCTATTCAAAATAGTACTGAAAGTTCTAACCAGAGCAATTAAACAAGAAAAGTAAATAAATATTTAGAAAAACTTAAAGACTCCATTTTAAAAAAATCTTGGAAGTGATCAACAAATTCAGTAAAGTTTCAGGACATTACAGCAACATACAAAAATTAGTAGGATGTATATATGACAAAAGCAAACAATCTGAAAAAGAAACTTAAAAAGTAATTCCATTTATAGCAACTACAAATCAAATCAAATACCTAGAAATAACCTTAACCAAAGAAGTGAAAGTTATCTACAATTAAAATTCTGAAACATTACTAAAAGATATTGAAGAGGATATAAAAAATGGGGAAGATATTCCATATTCACAGATAGGGAGGATCAACATTGTTTAAAATGTCCATATTACACAAAGCTATCTATAGATTAATGCAATTCCTATTAAAATACTAATGACATTCTTCACTAAAATAGAAAAAATAATCCTAAAAATTATGTAGAAACTCAAGATGCAAAGACTCAGGATACCTCTCTTTCAAAAAACAAAAAATCCTGAGCTAGAGACATCACACTACCTGATTTCAAATTACACTAAAAAGCTTTAATAACCAAAACAGTGTGTCACTGGCATAAAAACAGACAATGAGATCAGTTTAACAAAATATAGAACATAGAAATAAATGCATGCATTTGCAGTCAATTTATTTTTGACAAATGAACAAAGAACATACATTGAGAAAATGAAAGTCTTTTCAATAAATGGTGCCAAGAAAACTAGACATCCAGTTGAAGAAGAATTATATTAGACTATCATCGCAAAACTAAATCAAAATGGATTACAGAGTTAGATGTCCTTTATTCTTTCACTTGTCTGATTGCTCTGGCTAGACTTCCAGTACTATGGTGAAGAGGACTGGTGAGAGTGGGCATCCTTGTCTCGTTCCAGTAAAGAAGTCAAACTGTCACTGCTGACAGTGCGATTGTTTACCTCAAAAACCCTAAAGATTCCTCCATAAAGCTCCTCCAACTGATAAAAGAATTCAGCAAAGTTTCCAGCTATAAGATTAATGTACACAAATCAGTATCTCCTAAACCCCAACAATGACCAAGCAGAGAATCAAATCAAGAACTCAACCCTTTCTACCAGAGGGGCAAAAAAAGTAAAATACTTAGGAATATACTTAACCAAGGAGGCAAAAGACCTCCACAAGGAAAACTACAAAACTGCTGAAAGAAATCATAGATGACACAAACAGAATGAAAACACATCCCATGCTCAGGGATGGGTAGAATCAATATTGTGAAAATGACTAGACTGTCAAAAGCAACCTACAAACTCAATGCAATCCCCATCAGACACCACCATCATTCTTCACAGAATTAGAAAAAAACCCCCAAAATTCATATGGAACCAATAAATTATATATATTATATATACCATATATGGTGTGTGTGTATATACATGTGCACACACAATGGAATACTACTCAGCCATAAAAAGGAATGAACCAATGGCATTTGCAGTGACCTTGTTGAGATTGGAGACTATTATTCTAAGTGAAGTAACTCAGGAATGGAAAACCATACATTGTATGTTTTCACTGATATGTGGAAGCTAAGCTATGAGGACACAAAAGCGTAAGAATAAGACTATGGACTTCGGGGACTTGGGGGAAAGAATGGGAGTGGGGTGAGGGATAAAAGACTCCAAATAGAGTTCTGTGTACACTGCTTGGGTGATGGGTGTATCAAAATCTCATAAATCACCACTAAAGAACTTACTCATGTAACCAACACAACCTGTACCCCAATAACCTGTGGAAAAATTAAAAATTAAAGATTACAAAAATAAAGAGAGCTTGAATTTTAAAACAAAACAAAATAATGTTTTGTTACAGACTTAAATGTAAGATGTCAAACTATTAAAGTACTAAGAAAAATTGAATAAAATTTTCAGGACATTGGTGTGGGCAAAGATTTACTGAGACAAATCCCAAAAGCAGAGGTAACCAAAGCAAAATAGACAAATGGGATCACATCAAGCCAAAAAGCTTCTACACAGTAACAATCAACAAAGTGAAGAGAAAACCCACAGAACAGGAGAAAATATTTGCAACGACCCATCTGAAAAGGGATTAATAACCAGAATATATCAGGAGCTGAAACAACTCAATAGGGGAAAAAAACAAAGGATTGTATTTAAAAATGGGCAAAAGATCAGAATCGACTTTTTCCAAAAGAAGGAATACAAATGGCCAACAGGTGTATAAAAAATGCTCAGTGTCACTACTCATTACAGAAATGCAAATTAGACTGTCTCTTTAATTATTATTATTATTATTATATTTTGGTAAGAAAGAAAAGAAAGAAAAAAGGGGGAGAGAGAACAGGAATCTTGCTCTATTGCCCAGGCTGGAATGCAATCTAAAAATAGGTATTAAAAACCTCTTTTATGCTGATAATTGTGCTTAACAGCGGAGACAGGAAGGAATAAGGAAAGAAAATAACAAACAGCCAACCAATATTTCATTTAAATCTGTGAAATCCTGTGCAAGTGCTTTGCACTTGCTTCCATTTGTGTGGTCACTTTCAAAATAGGTGTAATGTGATACTCTTTTTTTAAAGATTATCACATAATCATTAGACCAAATGTTTTTCTATTATATTTATTTTTATATCTTTTTCTTCAACTTTCATCTTAAGTTCCAGGGCACATGTGCAGGATGTGCAGGTTTGTTACATAGCTAAATATTTATTTTTAAAAGAAATAAGTAGGTGTGTCTCTGATAGCTCTATTGTTTTTCTGTTTTCCGATTCCTAATTTATTATCTCTGAGTTTAATCTTCCTGATTTTCTTAGCATATAAAAATTAACCTAAAGTTTATAATTGATTCGTTATTTTTCCAACTATTCTCATTTATTAGAGATATGTAACATTTTGAAGCTTCAGCTAAACATAGTGCTGATAAGTTATGTATAATTTCTTCATTGTAATGATTTTCTTAAAAGTTTCTGATTGCAGTTGACTTCCTCTTTGACAAAAGAGTTAATTAGGACAGTATTTTAATTTATACTATAATTAATATACAGTAATTAATATATACTATGCAAAGAAATTAGAGCGCTTCTTCTCTTATCCCACCAACTTCTTCCCAATTTTTCTCTATGTATTGTGGCACTAGTTATTACTATTGTTGATTATTATATATAAATAAGTATCTATCAGATGTAAAGGTATATTTTATATTGGCCTTTCATAATGCAGCATTATTTTCTATAAATTATATTTAATACTTTGTTTAACTGGTTTTTCTTCTCACCACTGGTCTTTTTGTCATGGCTCTCCCATTCAGGACATTTTAAGTTTAATTAATCACTTATTTAGTAAAAGTATGTCTGAAACTTTTATTTTGTGAGCAAGATAGCTGGTCCAGCAGTAACAATGTAATGACAATTTAGAAGTTAAAATAGATTGTTTTTTTCTCCCATAGGCTTAGACAATGAAGTGAAGTTGCCTGGGTCTTTGAATCATTAGCCAAAGATGCAAAGACAAAGGGACTGTGAGAAATACTTTCTGGTAACTAAGAAAAAAGTAACTCACTATTTATGCAGGTCATGGAAAAAGCAGAGCCTATATCTGCTAGCAGTCTTGGTATAAACTATTGTACCCACTACTGTTGCCTAAACTGTTTTCTGCCTGTTTCACAATCCCAGCTTGTCTTAGTGTGTTTTGTGATGCTATCACAGAATACCTGAAACTGGGTGATTTATAATGAACAGAAATTTATTGGATCATCATATTGGAGGGTGAAAAGTCCAATATTGAGGGGCCGGCATCCTTCCAGTACCTTCTTGCTATATCATTCCATGACAGAAAGGCAAAGAGAGGGCAAGAACGAGCGAGAGATCAGACTCACAACCTCAAGCCCATTTTGTAATGGGCATTAATCAATTCATGGAGGCGGAGCCCGCATGACCTAAACACTTGCCATTAGGGCCCATCTGGTGACATTATTGCATTTGAGATTAAGTTCCTAACACATGCTCATTGGGGGATGCCTTTAAACCACAGCACATTTCATCAGCATTCCTAGTGATTCTATGAGTTACCTAATATCCTAATAATTTTATGTTTTGCTTATATCAGTCCGAGTTGGTTTCTGTTGTTTAAAACCAACACTTTCTGGACCGCTTCCTATACTGATGGGGTTAAACATTCAACAGTAAGCAGTTTTTCTGTTTCTTTAGCCTCTCCGTGAACCACGATTTTCATGTGCTGCTCTTCTGCACTAAGAAATAAATATCTAACAAATGCATTCCCTAAAGGTTTGATAGCCAGTCCTCACCCTTGGACCCAAGATCTTCAAATAAGGTTCAAGGGTTTTGTTTTTGTTTTTTAAAGGGCTCTTTTACACGCTTCCAACTGACATTTATTTTTGTTCAAAAACATTGCTAAACCTTCAGTGAACTGCCTCAATTTTTTTTTCCATCAACACTTTAGGAATTTCTCAAAGATTCTGATCTCTCGGAAGAATTCTTCACTGGTTACCAACACTAATGTCAGCATTTTTTCCCTTTATGCATTTGATTTCATTGACTTTTTACTGATGATCCAGAAAGTGAGCAGTTTATCTTCCTCTCCCATCAGATTTCACTATCCAGCCATTTAGGTGTGCTACATAAAGTACCAAGGAAAATAAAAGTATGCCTCAGCTGCATTCATGCCGTGCTTATGTGTCCAGTTAGCTCTTGGATGACTTTCTGACCAGCTCTTGGATGACTATCAAAAAAAACAGAAAAAGTCACTCATCTTTTTATTTATTGGGGGGAAACATTAAAGGGGAATGTTCCCATTGAAATGAATGCTGGCTTTTAATCCTTACATTTTAAGGAAATGTATATTATCATCCCCGAGAATCCAAATCACCACCTCCTGCAGTTTGACAGTTATAACCAACCAGTGTCTTGTCATTTGCACAATGCTTTCTTCTTTGCTCCGATTTTTACCTTGCTTGCCTCCACTCTGACCTTAAATCAGTCATACTCCTGAAATCTCCCCCTAAGGACTTTATAGCCTAGGACCAATAAGCAATGAAAAGCATGCGTTCACTTCTCCTAACAAAATGCCATCTTTGAATTATCTGTGTGGTATTGTTCCTTGCTGCAAAGTTTTATTATGACTCAGACAAGTTTCTTTCTTTATGGAGAAAGAATTCCACACTCCCCAATATTATACACTATCTGGGAGATAGAAAAGAATCCCCCATCACCTTAGAGTATTTTCATTAATTCGGGATTTAAATTCTCATTTCACTATAAGCTCAATGCCACCTTTTTCTATTCATTTGCTCATTCAATTGCCTCATAAGCAGGCATGCGCTCTCTAGATTATCCTCTTTGACTTCTTACTGACCCTATTTCTGTTGTTAAACTCTCATTACTATTAAACATTCAGCTTTCTCTTTTTACTGCAACATTTTAAAAACTAAATTTCAAGTTTTGCTTGCATATTCACCTAAGAAAGAGAAAAAAATAAGGAAAGAAGGCAGAAAAAAAAAGAAAAGAGAACATGGAAAGTCAACATTTCTGTGATCCTAGAAGAAAAGGGTTTCTTAAATTTTGACAAATTTCATAGTTTGATGGTAATTCAGGTAGCATATGTATAAAATGCCAAAAAGAATTTACTGTCAAAAGATTTTAATCACATTTTAGCAGTCTTTTTTTTGAATATTTACAAATGATAGTCCTGCATTAAATAAAAAAACCTTTTCCACTAATGCTTTTCTTATTTTGCTTACCCCATAATCCACATTTCTTCTAAGCAATTCATATAACTTTCATAATGTATTTTAGAGGAATTTTTTACTGCCTCTCTGATTTATGAGAAGAGGCAATTTGTAAAACAATCTTAAATGTTCTAATGATTAAATAAATCACCTTAAATAAGTTGCTTAGACTAAATTATCTTGCTTGAGACTGAAATAATTTTGTCCCAGGAAATCATTGACAGACAATCCTCTGTGTGCAGTCTGTTTATAGAGGAACACACTGGAGGTAATTTATTTTCCC
Source organism: Callithrix jacchus (assembly GCF_049354715.1). Classification (NCBI taxonomy): domain Eukaryota; kingdom Metazoa; phylum Chordata; class Mammalia; order Primates; family Cebidae; genus Callithrix; species Callithrix jacchus. The sequence goes on from NC_133514.1 coordinate 41,061,410, forward strand.
AGGAAGGATTTCTGGTGATGAAAATCAATACAGAAATGCTACAGTTGTCAGGAAGTGGGAGTAGCAGTGCAGACCAGGTGGCGTAAGGGATGCGAGGCCTCCACTTGACCCCATTTCTATGCAGCCTTCACCACCATCCTCCAGGCTTCACTCCAAGGGACCTACGTCTCCCTCTGCCCAGATATCATCACTCAACAGTGACAGTGCTGAACTTTACCTGAGCCCTTCTCTCCTGGAAAACAGTGAAGCTTAAAAAAAACAAAAACCAAAACACCCTCACCATCAGTGTTTCTGAGAACAACTTACTGCAAAGAGACTTAAGACTCATAGTTTTCCTTCTTGTTTACTTATGACAAGGCCGAACACAGACCCTCCAAATTTCTACTCTTGGTCTCATCAATGATTAGCTGGACCAGTTGTCACCATGAACCAATAGGTACAAAATGCTGATTACCTAAGCTTCTTCCAAGCCCCTCAACTATGGCTCACCCTCAGCCCCAGCTGGTGCACACCATAAAATAGGTTGGCCTCAGGCAAAGCACTGTCTGACCTACTAGCTGATCATGTACATGGTCACTCAGCTGTTTCCAGCCTTGTTTACTCCACTTGCTAAAAGAAAACCCATTTCCCCAGCCCTTGAGTCCTGGTAGGGTTCATGTCATGGCATGGTTCCTATTGCAATAGTCCTTGTCTCCCGGTTTCAAGTCTCTTCCCCACCCCCCTTGCAATACTTTTTTTTTTTTAATAAAATCCCTCCTTACCAAGCTCATATTTTTTTAAAAAAAATTTGACCCAGTGGATTGTGATGGGGTTCAGAATACACTCCCCCAAAATATAGCACTGGCAGGATGCATATTTTAAGTTGAAGGAATTTGAGAATGTGCAGGTGAACGGGAGACTTTCTGACTTTCCTATGTCCCCTGAAGCAGGTCATAAGACCCTCCTTGGTGAGGGGTTTCTGAAGGGAATCTGCATGAACAGGCTTTGCCAAATTCCCCTAGTTCGCCACTCTTAGCTCACATCGCTTTATCCCATCACACTTTTCTATGACTTTCCACCCTACACCCAACCTAGTACAAAAACACTCAGGTTTGGCCTGGCACGGCGGCTCAAGCCTGTAATCTCAGCACTTTGGGAGGCCTTTGACCTGATGTCAGGAGTTTGAGACCAGCCTGGCCAACATGGTGAAACCCTGTCTCTACTAAAAATACAAAAAGTAGTCAGTCATGGTGGCGGGCACCTATAGTCCCGGCTACTTGGGAGACTGAGGCAGGAGAATCACTTGAACCCAGGAGGCAGAAGTTGCAGCGAGGCCAGATGGTGCCATTGCACTCCACCCTGGGCGACAAGAGCAAAACTGCAACTCGAAAACAAACAATCAAAAAAAAACACTCAGGTTTAACCACTTCTTAAGTCTTCATTTCCTTAAAAAGGTTTTCATGTTTTTAGAACTTATATTGAATAAATTTGTATGCTTTTGTCTTTTTCATCTGTCTTTTGTCAGTTGAATTTACAAGGGCCACAGCTGGAGAACCTGAGGACAAAGGGGAAAGTTGCTTTTTTCCTCCCCTAGAACTGTATAACTCCACTATGAACAAGGACGAAAATGCAACGGAAACAATATGGTTCCTCTGGCTGCTATTTTCCAACACAGTTGGGGTTGGGGGTGCAGTTAGAAAAGGTGAGGATGGAAGTGTAGGGCTAGGTAGGAAGAAGATGAAAACCTCAGCTTGGAAGCCAAGAGCTAGAGGTTAGGACTGCACATTCCCAATTTTCTCCCTTTCTATTTATCACGGAAGCAGCCAACGAAACATGTACCTGCTGACCTGAAGATTCCACCAATCCTCGCTAAGATCCTGGAAGCTCCAGCCAGCCGGCCACAGGACCCAGAACTGGCTCAGGCCGTGTTTAAAGTGAAACAGACGACAACCACCGGGTGGCGCCAAACACTACCCTGACAAGGACGGGTCAGCAGTCATGGACCCTTGGTACTGCCGCTTTTGAGCTGGCCTGGCTCATACATTGGTTTCCTTAGCTACTCAATGATGCCAGACTGCGTGCTAATTTTTGGACCTTAGCCATGTTATAGTCTTAGTGAATTGTATTTATTAAGTACCTTCTTGATGGCAATTCAAATAAACATAAATAGGGTATGTATCATTAGAGAGTTTATTATTGGGGATTAAGACATGAACCTCTAAAAAGATATGAGAAAAAACGATATGGCAAAAATAATGTATTTCGGGCCCCTTCACTGAAATTTTTTTTTTTTAACAAAAAAATTCTCATGGGCACATAATAGGTGTATATATTTATGGGGTACATGTGATGTTTTCACACAGGCATACAATGGATAAAAATCAAATTAGGGTAACTGGGGTATTGATCACTTAAAGCCTTCGACATTCCAATTTTTTTCAGTTCTTTTAAAATAAGCAATAAATGACTGTTGAGGTAGTTGCATCATTGTGCTACCAAATGCCAGATCTTCATCATTCTCTCTAACTATACCTCATTGAAATTTGTATCCCAAATTTTTGGAAATGTTAACAGGTACAAGACGGAGGTGGGAAGGCTATTTAAGAGCGAGAAACAATGCTCTTTGCTCTAGAAATAGAGACTAACACTCCTTCAGGAGTTCCTTTCAGGAAAATCATTTGGATGATACCTTTAGTTCTGCAAGTGTAATGTAAAAACACTGCAGAGATGAAGATGTGGGAGAAACCGGCTCAAAGCAGCGAAACTGCTGTGAACAACAATATCGAGTTTGCTTTTGTTGCAGCAAAAGTTGTGTATTCAGATGAGTAATTTTATAAAAGCAGTATTTCTCAAACTTGTCAACAGATCCTCTCTGAGCGATGAATTTTATAGTTTACACTGTGACCAAGTACAGGCACAGACACCTGTTTCACAATTTCCCTTATGTCTATTTTGTTTAGTGTCTAACAAATGTCTGTGGTTATTCACTATATTCACTTCAAGAATACTACTGGATTGCAATTTACCATTTAAAACATTTATTAGAGAAGTGTATCATTTCCAGTGTAGACTTAGGGTACAATTTACTCCCCATCCTTGTGGTAATAAACACTCTCTTCTTGACCAATCCCTACACAAGTTTCTTTAAGCCCCACCCTTTTTTTTTTTTTTTTTTTTACTAGACCCTATATGAGCCTTGCTCTCCTAGTTTCAGCAAGAATCTAGCTAAGTCAGTTGGCCAGAACCTCATCCTCAATATTTGATAACCTGGGCCTGCCTTCAGCAAGAATCCTGTCAAATTGGTTTAGCAAGAATCTGCTATTCCTGGTTTTCTGCTCGCTAACCCCTCACCCTAATCCTTGACTATAAATTCCCGCTTTTCACATTGTATTAAGAATTTAGCCCAGTTTTAAACAGAGGTCTCTTCTCCCCTATTACAATAGCCCCTGGTTAAATTGCTCTTTTTTAACAACGCTTTAACCACTATCCAGCTCCGATGTTCTTTGACAGAGAAGCTGTGAGTATTCTTGTTCAAGCAGTTTCTTGTGGGAGCTCCAGAAATGACTCACAAACTGCAGGAAGGACATGTTAGGAAAATCTTCACCTCCCACGGCTTGACACGCCACAAAACGGGCACTCATCTAGATTCATGACATTCAACCCAAGACGTACCTGCTGTTATTAGAAGTAATTCAGAACATCGTGGTGGTTGACCGCCTTCTTCTGATGAAACGGTGCCTCTAGGATGTATAGGAAATCTTCAATAATGTGAGAATCACTGTGAGAAGGCATAGATCCCAGGACAGAAACCATGACCAGGAGGGAGGCGCTGACTTTGAAGAATGCAGAAAAGCTGTGAGAACTTTATAGAGAGCTAGGGTTGTGAAGGTTTGCTAAAATCACTGGCACGAGGCACATTGACTAATGGGAGAAAACACATCCAAATTTACTTCACGTGTATATGTTACTGGCGGCGAATCCGTATGGCTCGGTGAATATTTATGGGTCTGCAACCTCAATTCTTGCTTCCACGGAAGAAGGAATTCAAGTGAGGGGCAGAAGGCACGGGGAGAGACCAAGGCAAGTATTAGAGTAGGAGTGAATGTTCATCAAGGACCTCTGGAGCAGAAACAAAAGGAAGGACGGTATACTTGGAAGAAGGTCAAGCGGGTAACTTGAAAGGCACGTGCATGGTTTGACATTTTGACATGGGGTTTTATACGTTGGCACATTTCCATGGTCTTGCATTCCTTCTCCCCTGATTCTTCCCTTGAGGTGGGCCGTCTGCATGCCCAGTGGCCTAATAACACTAGGGAGGGGAGCATGAACAGTGTGTTTACTGACATTGCACCCACGCTCACCTGAGGTGTTCTTCCCTCACCAGCTGTGTGTCCCTAGGTCATATGCCAGTTAAACTCTGCCACTTTGCCTCTTAGTGCACATCCTTGAGTCCACTCTCCCAACTCCTGAGATCTTATCAGGAAGCGGTTGATCACCAGTTTCAGGTGTTTTTCTATCCATAGGGTCATGGCCTTTCCCTGGCACCAGCTGTGACCAGTTACTATTTTAGAGAGACAGTTAACAGCCACATGACTGTCACCTGATGGTCGCCTGACCTTCCTGGTCCTGGAGGGGGCCCTCTCCTGCCCTGCTCATATCTGACTACCTACCTCCTATAACAAATACACAGGAACCTTCAGAATGGAGACCCAACTTCCCAGTGAGGTACAGAAGCTTACACACCACCTCAAGGTTACGGAAAGAATGGGGGCTTGCATCCTGGTAAAACAGGTTAAGGGAGGGAAGGAAGAGGAATTTTATTGAAGGGCAATGAATACTTACTAGGGAGAATGATTGGCTCCAGGAAAAGAAATTAACTTATAAATAGTACTCGGGAATTTCAACGGTCCCTGGAGACAATCATTATCTTGAAAAAGGATCTGTTTAGGTGTGGTCACATCTTGGTCTTTTCTGTGATGGATAGGGAAAGTAGAACAACTGTTCTTGGTAAGTCAGTCTGATTTATTTATTTATTATTTTGAGATGGAGTTTCGCTCTTGTTACCCAGGCTGGAGTGCAATGGTGCAATCTCGGCACACCACAACCTCCACCTCCTGGGTTCAAGGAACTCTCAGGTCTCAGCCTCCCGAGTAGATGGGACTACAGGCTCAAGACACCATGCCCGGCTAATTTTTGTATTTTTAGTAGAGACGGGGTTTCACCATGTTGACCAGGATGGTCTTGATTTCTTGACCTCATGATCCACCTGCCTCAGCCTCCCAAAGTGCTGGGATTATAGGCGTGAACCACCGTGCCTGGCCCATCAGTCTTATTTTTATGTAGAGAAAAAGTCTCTTCTACTTGTGCTTCTTGACCTCGAAGAGTTTTTAATCTAAAATACTCATCACACCAGGGAGACATATTTTGGGGTGAAATATTCTGCTTCCCTTCAGGATAAACTGACCTCTGGCATGTAGCAACAGCGAGATGAAATGTAAGAGACCTTGAGGAGTCTGAATATGTGGTCTCAGAGAGTAGCTTTTCCAAGAAGCATTTTTTCCAAGAAGGAAAGTTATGCTTTCCTTCTTATATTAGCGAAATTTCCATAAAGTATTTTCAGAACTTGCAACTCGATTTACTTAAGGCAGTGCAAAATTATCATAAAGGTCTCTTGCATGCTTGGGTTGGAGCAGGAGAGCCTAGAACAGTGCCTGACCAACTGAGGTCAGAGACTGCAAGAGTGGTAGATACCACCATAGGCTGACAGTACCTGCTAGTGTTACACTCTCACCCGTGCACCATAATGTAGCAGTCTTTCATTGTGAGATATTATCTGGAGTCCTTTGTCTCAGGTCCGAGAAATTTAAGGAGGATAGACACAAAGGGTGAGGCTGGAGCAAAAATTTAGTAAGCAAAAGAAGAAACTGCTCTGCCACAGATAAGGATCTAGGAAGAACGTTGCCATTTTTACAGTTGAATGCAAGGCTTTTATAAGAAACCTGTAAGGGCTGGGCCTCTCATTTGTATATGGCACAAATTTAGGTAGCTTCACCCTGTCTTCCTAACACACATGCAGGTGCGGTGCTTAGCTTGAGTTACTCCATATTGCTTTGTTCCCCTTACTGCACATGTGCCAGTGGATGAGATTTTTCATTGAGGGCATGTCTGAGCAAGTTACCTGTGTAGCCTTTCTTATCAGTGTGATTGTGGACATACCTTAGACAGGGCCCCTATGCAAGTTCCCTTATCTGTGCCTGTAGACTATTCTTTTATTTCAGAGAAGTTGACCGAGGACCCACCCTAAGTGCCTGCCTGACCAGTTTCTTCCTTTTTCCTCTCTCGCTGGAATAGTCATCTAGGAAAGACCAGCCCACTGGCTTCAGGACAGTGTCATGGTGGCTTGATGAGAAGCTGAAGGAAAAGATATATGGGCCCTTTCCTCAGTGCACAAAGATCTCTGGAACCTAAGTGGGTTTCTGTAGTGAAAGGCAGGGGATTCAAGTCATTTAAACGCTTTTAAAATCATAAATTTAATGTAAAATGTTTGAGAAGGAATCGTTCTCTTAGACATTCTGTGTAGATGCCACTTTATCTTAGGCCTCAACATTAAATTTATTTGTACAATAAATTTAATGTTGCTGTGTAACCGCCCAACAGGTTCTTCTTGTCCACTGACTAGAGAGAGCTGATTTATTAAGAGGAATATTGCAATAGAGATAGAGTTTAATTCACACAGAGCTGGTTGTATGGGAGACTGGAGTTTTATTTTTACTCAAATCAGTCTCCCCAAAACTCAGATGTCAAGTTTTTAAGAATAATTTGGTGGGTAGGGAACTAGTGAATTAGGAGTGCTGATTGGGTCAGAGATGAAATAATAGGAAGTCAAAGCTGTCCTTTTGCACTGAGTCAGTTCCTGGGTGGGGGCCACAAGACCAGATGAGCTAGTTCATCCTCCTGGGTAGTGCCAGGTGATCCATTGAGTACAGGGTCTGCAAAACATCTGAAGCACTGATCTTAGGTTTTACAATAGTGATGTTATCCCCAGGAGTAATTTGGCCAGGTCCAGAATCTTGCTGCATGACTCCTAAGACATAATTTCTAATCTCATGGCTAATTTGTTCTTCCAGGGCAGTCTAGTCCTCAGGCAGGAAAGAGATTTGTTTTGGGAAAGAGCTGCTATTGTTTTTGTCTCAAAGTTAAACTGTAACTTAGTTCCTCCCAAAGTTAGTTTGGCCTATGCCCAGGAGTGAACAAGGACAACTTGGAGGTTTGAAACAAGATGGAGTGGGTTAGGTCGATCTCTTTTACTTTTCTCAGTTACATTTTTTGCAAAGGCAATTTCCACTGGATTATACTTAAAGCTGGTGAAAAAGCCTGGGCTCTATGGTTCTCATGTCTTGGTGCCAAATAAATCGTGTGTTCAGAATTTAAAAGTGCATGATGGGGCCAGCTTGCTGTTTGGATTTGGAGTCAGACTATACCACGTGTCCTTCAACAGAGGAGCACAGGAAGAAACTGCTTTACCAGTGAACTTGTGTTCCGCACAATACAAGAGGCAAAGTTATAAGGTGAACACAAACATGACTGGAGAAGTTCGGCAATGCAGGCTCCCCACACTTTTCAGACATTTACCACTATCACTATTATCGTAGTCTCACTTCAGGGCTGCACATCAAAAATAGAAGCACCAACAATATAAAATCTACTGTGTTTTAGCCTCAGGTATTGAGCTTTGAAAGTAAAACCAAATCTCCAATAGGTAAGTTTCCAATTTAAGCATTTGCAGTCTCAATCCACAGCAGATTACTAATTGCACACAGGGGGAAAAAGTCAAGGCTCATTTCTACTAAAACTAAATATAAAGTTAAGGGGAAGATACCAAAAGCTTTATCAAAGATTTTTTTGTTAATAAAGCTTTCTCCTTTTCTCCGTTCTAGTGACGTGGTCTGATTATGGGGACCAACTCCCCCACTGAGAACAACTAAAGATAGATTGAAAGTTGTGTGATGTTATAAAAGTATTGAAGACGTGACAGGTAGAAAGAGCTGGATAAAATCAAGAGAAAGAAGGAGTCTGATGAACTAACGGAGGACGTTTGTCCACCTAAAAACAGTTGACCCTTCCTCTAGATGATCTCATGGCTTATGGGGAAGGAATCCAATGCTCAGAAATACGCTAATTATGGAGTGTAAGAAATAACCTTTACGCAGTGAGCTGGGACCTCAGAGAGCCATCCTCTCAAAGTCAAGGTAAGTTAAAAACAAACCCACTTCCACCCTCAAACCCCAGGGGTTTCTAGGAAAGTCATCTTCATTCTAAGTGATGATTGGAAGGGGATATTGTCACTGAGAAGCTGTAAAGAAAACTGAAACTTCTGCAGATTTGGAGCCAAAGTGACATCACCTGAGTGGCCCAAAAACTCTTTTAAAATCATAAATTTAATGTAAAATGTTTGAGAAGGAATCATTCTCTTAGACATTCTGTGTAGGTGCCACTTTATCTTAGGCCTCAAAGAAGACTTGTAAGATGTTTCTCAAAGGTGACATTAACAAAGCACATAAGGAAGAGGAAAACCCTGAGCAGGCAGCATCAGAGGCAAAAGCCAATCGATGAGCATCTATCACCACTTCTTACAGGGGAATCATCAGATACAGTTTGTGAGACATAGAGCATAAAAATAGATGATACTCTGTACAAAGCAAAAATGACAAACTTGTATCTGTCCAGAAGAGGAAACTGTAAAAAGTAATCTAGCATACCAAAAAAGTGCCGAACAGAAATTCTGAAAACGAAGATTAGATTATAATCTTTGAAATTCAGTAACTTAATAGATGGATTTAAAAGCAGACACAGTGAAGAAGAAATAAATGAACTGGAAAATAAGTCATAGGAAATTGAGTAGACAGCAGCACACAGAAATGAAAAGTGGAAACATAGAAGAGAACTTAAGAGATAAGTAAGAGAAAATATATGTTTAATTGGAGTTCCTGAAGGAGAATAGAGAAAAGGGCAGAGTCAATGCATGAAGATGATGGCTAAGAAATTTCCAGACACAATGAAAACCATTCAAGAGGCCCACTGAATATCTAGCAAATCATTTTTGAAACATTTCCTATCTAAAGACATTCCACTAAACGTATAGAATGCCAAAGATCGGGAGAATGTCTTCATTATAGCAAAAAGAAAAAAGAGACATATTGCCTTTAAAGTGCAATAGTTAGCTGTATCATTGACTTCTTAGCAGCGACAATAAAAATCAGGAGATAATAAAATAATATCTTCAACTTGCTGAAAGAAAAGTACTGCTAATCTCAAAATTCTGTGCCCAGAGAGTCAACCAATTCAAAAGTTACTTTTATATTCAAATGCTGTTAATGAACATTTTTGAGATCAATCAAGGAAAATAGAAAGTAAGTACAAATTACCAATATCAGGCATGAAAGATCCTACAGAGAAGAAGTCAGTGTATTAGTCTGTTCTTCCATTGCTATAAAGAAATATCTGAGACTGAGATAATTTGCCAAGAGAAAGGTTTAATTGGCTCCCAGTTCTGCAGGCTGTACAGGAAGCATGGCAGCTTCTGTACAGGAAGCGTCCCAGCTCACTGTGCTCAGCTTCGGGGAGGCCTCAGTAAACTTGCAATCATGGCAGAAGGTGAAGAGGGAACAGACACTTCACATGGTGGGTGCAGGAGCAAGAGAAAAAGCTATGGGGAGGTGCTATATACTTTTACACAACCAGATCTCACAAGAACAAACTCACAGTAAGGGGATGGTACTAAACCATTCATGAGAAATCTGCCCCCACCATCAACTGACCTCTCACGAAGTGTCATCTCTGACATTAGAAATTATAATTCAACATGAGATTTGCTGGGAACACAGATCCAAACCGTCTTAGTCCTGAAACTACAGTTTGCATCCTTGTTACCTGTTTTTGTGAATATTTATTTGAACATAACCACATCCATTCACTTATATTGTCTATGCTGTTTTCACCATTGCAGAAATGATTGTGGCAGAGAAGACATGGCCCTTAAGCCTAAATATTTACTATCTTGTCCTTGTTGAGAAATGAGTAAACTTTGTGTATTATTAGAATACATCTCACAAAGGAAGGATTGTGTGAAAAACGAAGAACCTAAATAATACATAGGAGCGCAATTTCATTATACAAATTGCAAAAGTAGACCAAATTACACAACACTGTAGAAAGCTGCCTGTATAGATTGAAAACCGCAAAGAAAACAGCTCCCAGAAGAATGGATTACATCTATGGTAAGGAAGGATGTTATGTTTAGGAAAAGACTTGTGGGCTATGGTTTGTTAATATCTTGATATGTTAAGATGTCTTTTGGTGATAGCAATGTTTCATGTTGGTTTCAATATGTTTCAGTGTTTCAATATGGTTTGCTAAGGTGTATTTTGGTGATAGCAATGTTTCATGTCTTGATGTAGGTGGTGGCTATAAGTATGTTTGTGATTATTTATTGAACTGTACATGTATGTTTTCTGTACTATTATGGAATTTTATCCCCCTCATACTAATATGTTCAAGAACTAACCCCCAAGGTATGTGAATATAGGGCCTTTAAAGAGGTAATTAAGGTTAAATGACATCATAAAGGGGAATCTCTAGTCCAATATGACTGGTGTCCTAACAAAAAGAGGAAGAGTCACCGGATATACATGCACACAGAGAAAAGGCCATGTGAGAAGGTAACCATCTATAATCCAAGGAGAAAGGCCTTCGGAGAAACTGATTTAGCTGGCACCTTGATCTTGGGCTTCCTTTCTCCCTAACCTTAAGAAAATAAATTTCTGTTTTTCAAACCACCCAGTCTGTGACATTTTGTTATGGCAACCCTAGCAAACCAATGCAAACACTTTCTTGTTTCTTGGTAGAAGACTTCTTGTTTATATGTTACATTTCACAATTTTTTAAATGGGAATTTTCTATAAATTTTATACATGTCACAAAGAAAAAGAGCTGTGTAAGGTCCTTTTCTAAATCGTGTTTTTCTAAATAAAGGCATATTGACTTTTACATTTTGGGATCCTTTGCTTGCTTGGCTCTAAATGTTCTTGAAATTTGTTCATGTGGTAACATGTTTTTGTAAAACTTGCAAACCTAATGTAACCATAATGTATTAAGATTGACTTACTTCGGCTGGGCGCGGTGGCTCAAGCCTGTAATCCCAGCACTCTGGGAGGCCGAGGCGGGTGGATCACGAGGTCAAGAGATCGAAGACCATCCTGGTCAACATGGTGAAACCCCGTGCTTACTAAAAATACAAAAAATTAGCTGGGCATGGTGGCGCCTGCCTGTAATCCCAGCTACTCAGGAGGCTGAGGCGGGAGAATTGCCTGAACCCAGGTGGCGGAGGTTGCGGTGAGCCGAGATCGCGCCATTGTACTCCAGCCTGGGTAACAAGAGCGAGACTCTGTCTCAAAAAAAGAAAAAAAGAAACAGTCTCAATTTACACTTGTCAGTCAATCACCACTTAATTTACTTTCCTCTGCATGCTCAAAATAGTATCACGGAAGGGAAAGGAATTTTACAAGCTGCTAGTTTTTTGTTTGAGAGTAACAGAAAGTCTTCAACATCATTCAGGAATGAAATTAATCTACCATATACTGATGTTAAATCAAACTGTCAAAAACATGGCATTTGCATTCTTTTAGTGTTTTCAAAGTACTTTGTGCCCAGTGCTGTGTTAGATGCTATAGCAAATATTAAAGAGATGATAAGATAGTATTTGCTTTCAGGAGATTATGGTCCAATTAAGATATGCAATACGCACCTATGGAGGCTGGGTGCTGTGGCTCTCACCTGTAATCCCAGCACTTTGGGAGGCAGAAGTGGGGGAATTACTTGAGGCCAGGAGTTCAAGATGAGCCTGGGCAATATAGGGAGACCCTGTCTCTACCAAAAAAAAATCAGCCAGTCATGGTGCACATGCCAGTAATCCCAGCTGCTGGAGAGGCTGAGGCAGGAGGACTACTTGAGCCCAGGAGTGAGCTATGATGGAGCTACTGCATTTCAGCCTGGGCGACAGGGCGAGACCCTCTCTCTAAAAATAAAAACCAAACAAACAATAACAACAACAAAATGAAGTAACTAAAAAATGATATAATCTCATATAAAAACAAGCAGGAAGAAGACAAGTTACTTATGAACTGGAGCCTTATGATAAATAAATTTAGATTAACAAACAGTACTGGAAATGATTTCAGAAATAAACTTGAGCAAATAACACAATGTTTGATATCACACTTAGCAATAGTATTGCCAACTTTCATCTTTCTAAGTCCAGCTTAAGATGCTGTTAGACCCAGAAACTTTCCCAACCTGCCTAGTCACAATGAATTGCTTTACTCTCTGGAGTTTCTTAGCCCTCATTATTGTTCTTGAAGCACTTGCCAAACTCACATACACACAATTTACCGTAACAGAGGACATACTTCAAATTAACTGCTGAATTACTATGTGGTGCTTGATTCAACTCTTGATCCTATCCGTGACCCTGCAGTAATAAACCAAATAATGGGTACACTATATTGTGTAATAAACAGAGTCTTTAAGTTGCAAGTGATTGAAACCCAAAAGTGTAACCAAAAATTAAATGTACCGGCTCATGTACCTGAGAAGTCAAAGAGCAGGTCTGGTATTATACATGCCTTGATCAACATGTTCAGACGTTAGAACTTGTGTTCTGTCTCTTCCCTCCCTCTTTTAAATATACCTTCCAGTGTACGCTCTTCATTGAAATATATGTGACCAATTGTTTTGATAGTTCATTAACGCTAGAGAAGGGTTTTATCTTTCACAGGCCCACAAATCCTCTCGGGATGGCTTCTGATTGACGCAGTTGGGTCATAGTTTTGGGAGAATGGGTGGGATATGATGATTGGCCAGCTGTGGGTCCTTGTTCCCATTTATAGCAAGGGATAGGATGAAGAGGAGGGTTATTAGGGTTGAAAAAAACCACAGGGGTTAAGGAAAGAACAGCTGGGCTGACCAAAATAAAAGATATTGTGTGTGTGTGTGTGTGTGTGTATGTGTGTGTGTATGTGTGTGTGTGTCTGTGTGTAACAAGTGTGACAAAAATCTCTCTCTGTTGCTCAGACTGAACCACACTGGCAGGATCATGGCTCAGGGCAGCCCTGACCTCTGGGCTCAAGCAATCTTCCCACCTCAGTCTCCCAGGTAACTAGGACTACAGGTCCACGTGAAAAACATAAAGAAAAGATAAGCAAGATTAAATGACCATGGACTATGTCACAAAAAGGAAAGGATTTCACGCTGGTTTAAAATTTTTGCCTTTGACAGGTATTTAGAAAAAAAGGATAGGATATGCTTTGTTTTAAATAAAATAGCTAATTTAATTTAAGGTGGATGATCAGATATCTTAAAATACATATCCTCTGAGCAGCATGGAAGGTAGAATTTACCTCGAGTAAAAGATAAGAGGTAAAATAATAGAGGAGACATCGTTAGTATTAATTTGATAGTTGAAGCCATGATATTTAATGAAAGCACAATCTGAGAAAGCCAAGGAGTATGAAACCAACAATTATTGTTGGATTTCACCTGAGGGAGACCAATTTCAACAGGAAGAAGAGAAAGATGCCCAATTACAAGGGCTCAGGGAAGAAGGGAGACCGTAGAAGTTTATACTTCTTGCTTATGCTTGGCTCTGAAGAAGAAAGTTATGAAGACAACATCTCTGTAAATGTCAGCAAAGTCACATTGAAATTATCTTTTAGTAAGAGACAGTGATTAAAAAGACAGAAGATAAATATCATAACAGGAATCCTTAATGGAAGGAAAGATTAAGAATCAGTGCCAAAAGGAAGGCGTATTTTTGCTTTATCTTGCAGGGGAGATGACAGAGGTATACCGATTCTGCAAAGGAGATAAGGGAAGATGCTCAGTCTCACCGTCTGCTAATACTATCACTGTTGAGGGAGGACATTAGCTTAAAAGTGTCAGGACTATGGAGAAATAAGGGGGAAATTTCCAAAATTTTTAGATGAAAGATACTATTTGATTCTTCTGAAGTTTTGAAGAGTGCCCACAGGATGCAAGTGCTACTCTCAAATGTCCCAAATGGAGTTAAAATAAGAGGGCTTTTTTTAAAAAAAAAAAAACAATGAGGAAACAGCCACACTGAAGGATTGCTCAGGATCTAGAGCTAGGCTCTCCTTGCCCATGTGCCCTCCTCCCATAATCTCTGTATGGACTATAGAGAAGGAGTGTGGGGATTGCTGCAATCTCATGAGCAGCTAGGTAGTAATTCATCATAATTAGCTGATTAGAAATCTAATTTCTTGAATTTAAATTCAAGACCACCTCTAAATAGTCCTGTGACTTTAGAGATGTTTCTTCACCTCCTCTGCCTCAGATTTTCCAGAATTAAAATGGTATAGTAACAGCAACCTGTGTAGTAGAGTGGATGCTAAAAATAAATGTGTTACTACATTTGAAATGCTTACAAGAATGCTAGGCTCATGGTAACCATAAATGTTAACTATTATTTTAAGATATCTCTTCGCTGTTATTTAAACAAAGAAATTCATGGGCAATTACACTAAAGAGTAATCTAAAATGCCATGAGATCTCAACAAATCGGGTTTTGAAAAATATTTGAATGTATTATTGAAATTTTAAACAAATTCCCATCAAATAGTCTTGTTTTTCATATTTATTTTCAAATATGAAAATAAATTTACAAATTTATTTCAAATTTAAAATAAAATTTCAAATTTATTTTCATATTTAAATCACTTACTTAGTTACACAAAGATTTATTATAAAGTTCAATTAAAGAACAAACACCCATAGTGTGTACCTTGAGTACATGACTACAGAATGTTCATTTTAGTTCATTAACTTGCTCATTGTTGATTAATGCAATTATTCATGTATTGCTTCAACTGATATTTATATCAAGCATTTACAATTGCATAGTCACATGCCTACTTTACAAAAACCAAATAAAGATAATTAGTTACTGAGTTGTGAATAGAAATACATGCGTTTTCATTGACTGCAAGAACATTTTCTTTACAGTGTCAGCCAAGACTGCATTTTTTTCAGACTGAAGAGGGTGATTTCACTTTTACCAATTTGAAGGAAAGTCTGTTATGTAATTGAAGGCCATCTTGGAAGACTGCAACCAAGAAAAAAAAAATGTTCATTTTACATATATCCTTTTTTCAAGTTTACTGAATTATAATTTACAATAGTGAAACTCACCTTTTTCTGTCTATAATTTTATAAATTTTGATAAATGCATATAAAAAGACCATGATGAAGATACAGAATTGCTATCACCTTCAAACCTTCCACGGTGCACATTTGTAGCCAACCCTTACTTCTAGTCATAGCCCATGGCAAACACGACATGTTTTCTGTCCTTATTGTTTTGTTATTTCTGCAATCACCCAACGACTCCTTCCTGCCCAGAGCACAGAAAAAAAAAACAGTTCACTGAGATCACAGCATTGCAGTAAAGAAAGAGTTTAACTGACACAAAGCTGGCTGCACCTCACAGGAGTCAGAGTTATTACTCAAATCCATCTCCCTGAAAATTCAGAGGCTAGGGATTTTCGAGAATAATTTGGCCAGCAGGAGGACAGGGAATGAATGCTGGTGGTTGGCTGGCGATGCAATCATAGGGGTATGGAAAACAGTCCTCCTGCTTTAAGTCTGCTTCCAGGTGGGAGCCACAGAGGAGACTTTGGTCCAGAGGGACCATCTGGTCTTCAGAAATACAAAATCCTGAGAAGACATCTCAAAAGGTCAATCTTCAGTTCTACAATAGTGATGTCATTTACAGAAGTAATTGGGGAAGCTGCAAAGTCTTGTGACCTCTGAAAAAATAGCTGGTAATAGTTTAACTATGCCTACATCTTAAAATAATTCAGGCCCCTCACATCCTCCTAACCGGATGGCCTTTCATAGTTTTACCTAGGTGGTTTAGTTTTGGGGAAAGGCTATTTTCATGTAAACTATAAACTAAGTTTCTTTCAAAGTCAGCACAAATTCAGGAGTGAGCAGTTGGAGGTTAGAGGCAAGATGAGGGTTGGTTAGAGCACATCTCTTTCTCTGTCATAATCTCACTGTTACAACTTTTGCAAAGGCGATCTCATTTCTGGAATGTCATATAAATGGAATCATAGCATGCAGCTGTTTTAGCCTACAATTGTTTTTGCATAGCATTGTGTATTTGAGATTTATCTATTTTGAATTTAGTTGGGGTTTTTGCCATTACTTATAATTATTTATAAATAATTACATTTGCACCAAGCTATCAATAGTTTATTTTTAATGTATTTTTTACTAATATTTAATTTTGAAGATATAATTTATTTATCCATCCTCTAGTTAATGACAGTTTAGATTATTTCTAATTTTGGCAATAAAGCTACTAGAAAAAAAATGTATAGTTTTTCTGTGAATACAGTTGCCCTTCCTTTTCATGAGTTCAGAATCCATGGATTCACACAACCACAGATTGAAAATATATTAAAACACAATTTAAAATGCAAATAAAAAAGTGACAAAGTGTGACAATGTGCTTAGCATTTATACTGTATTAGGTATTATCATCTAATCTAGGCAGACAGGCAATGACGTATTATAATCTAATCATCTGGGTAATCTAGAGATTATTTAAAGTATACAAAATGTTGTATGTAGGTTATATGTAAACACTAGACCATTTTCTATAAGGTACTTGAGTATCTGTGGATTTTGGTATCTAGGGAGTCCTGAAACCAATTCCCCATCATTACTAAGGGATAACTACATATGTTTCTATTTCTCTCAAGTCAATCCTATGAGTGAGGAAGTTGGGTCATATGATCAGTAAATCTTTAACTCTATAATAAATTGCCAAACTGTTTTCCAAAGTGATTGTATCAATTCTGCATTCCCATTAGCAATGTATGACAGTCACATTTGTGGTGTATCTTTGCAGGAACTTTATTGCCAGTGTCTTTTAATTGAAGCCATTCTAATAGGAGTTCAGTTGTAACACATTGTGGCTGTAATTTGCATTTCCTATTGAATAATGATGTTCAGCATCTTTTCATGTGCTCGTGTATCCATTTATCATTTTTGGGGAAGTGCCTGTATAAATCTTTTGCTCATTTTTATTGGGTTATTTGTTTTCTTATTGCTGAGTTGTAAAAGCTCTGAATGTATGTTATGGATACCACTTCTTTTATCAGACATGTGTTATGCAAATATTTTTCCAGCATCTGCAACCATCTTTATTTTCTTAACATTATCCTTCAAAGAGCAGACAATTTTAATTTTGATGAAGTTCACTTTATCTGTTTGTTGTACTTTCTTGTTTTATCTAAGAAATATTTGCCTCACCTCAGGTTCCAAAGAATTTTTGTTTTCTTCTAGAAATTCTATAGGTTCAGTTTGTTTTTAATGTAATGGTGGATAAGGGTCAAGGATCACATTGTGGAGATAGATATTCAAGTTTTTGAAAAGAAAAATGTTTCTTCTCTGAATTGCCTTGGTATCCCTGTCAAAATTCAATTGACCCTATTATCTGTGGGTGTATTTCTAGATTCTTTTCTTTTACCGTGATCTTTATATCTATTACTATGGCTGTAACAAATTGTCTTAATAGCAGTGGCTTTAAAGTAAGTCAGGTAGTGTGAGTCCTGAGCTTTGTATTCTGTATGTTAGTATTCTAGTTCCATGGGATTTCCATGTGGATTTCAGAATCAGCACATTGATTTCTGTAAAATAAAAGCCTGCTGGAATTTTAGATTTTATTGAATCTGTAGGTAAACTAAGGGAGAATTGACATAATAATAATACTGAATCTTCTACTTTTTAAAAAAATTGTAAATCAACTAGGAAAGGATTGAACCTTCTAATGCAGGGGTTCCCAGCTCCCAGAACACAGACCAGCATCTGTCCTAACAGACCCAGGCTGCACAGGAGGAGATGAGCTGCAGCAAATGAGCATTATTGTCTCCTATCAGATCAGCGATGGCATCAGAGTCTCACAGGAGTACAAACCCTATTGTGAACTGTGCAGCAGGGGATCTATGTTGGGTGCTCCTTACGAGAATCTAACTGATACCTGACGATCTGAGGCAGAGCAGTTTCATCCTGAAACCATCCCTCCCTATCCACCCTGTGGAAAAAATTGTCTTCCATGAAACCAGTCCTTCGTGCCAGAAAGTCTGGGGACTGCTGTCCTAATATATGAGCACAGAATGCTTCTTTATTTCTTTAGTCATTTTGTATTATTCTCGTCAATGCTGTATAGTTTTAAATAAATTTTGTACATACTTTGTTAGATTTTAAATGTTCAATTTCTAATTGTTAACTGCAAATATCTAGACACGCAATTGATTTCTGTATATTGCCCTTGTATTCTGCAACTTCACTGAAGTCAATTATTAGTTCCAGCAGCTGTGTTGTAGATTCCTTGTCTTTGTGATTTTCTACAGAGACAATTATGTCATTTGTGAATAAAGACTATTTCATTTTTTTAATTATATATGCATTTTTTAAAAATTCATTATATGTCTTCTATTATACGTTGAAAGGAGTGATGAGAATGACATTCTTACCTCATTTCTGATTTCAGGGGAAATTATTCTATCTGTCACCATTTCATATGGAATCGGTGTAGATTTTTCATATATACCCTTTATAAGGTTGAGAATGTTCCCTTTAAGTCCTACTTTGGTTAGGGTTTTTCATGTTTTGTTTTTTAAATTTTGTCAAATGCATTTTGTGCCTCAGCTGAAATGATCGTATAGTTTTTTCTCCATTAGTCTGTTAATATGGTGAATTAAACTTATTAATTTTCACATTGACCCAATCTTACATTCCTATGATAAACCCCATTTTACCAGGTTCTATTATTCTTTGCATGTATTTCTTAATTTAATTTTCTTTTTTTTTTTTTTTTTTTGAGACACGGCCTCACCCTGTTGCCCAGGCTTCAGTGCAGTGGCACAATACTGGCTCATTGCAACTTCAGCCTCCCAGGCTCAAGCAATAATCCCAGCCTCCCAAGTAGCTGGGACTACAGGTGCACACCACCCTGCCAAATGAATTTTTTTTTGGTAGAGATGGGGGTTGATTGTATTTTCTAGGCTGCTCTTGAACTCCTGGGCTCAAGTGATCCACCCACCTCTACCTCCCAAAGTGCTGGGATTATGGGTGTGAGCCACTGTGCCCAGCCTAATTTGCTAATTTTTAAGAAGATTTTTGCATCAGTGTTTATGAAGGATGTCAGTTTATAGTACTGTCAAGTAGATACATAGTAAAAATCAAATATGTACTTTTAAATTGTATTATAATGACATAACAAAAAAAATAGCCAAAATTAATTTTAATAATGTAATTTATTGAATATCTTACCAATATTTATAATATCATATCAACATAAAAATTGATAAAACATTTTGTATTTCTTTCATACTAAGTCTTTGAAACATGGTGTTTATTTTATACTTACAGCATATCTTAATTTGGGCTAGCAACATTTCAAGCATAGAATAGGTATATACTGCTGTTGGCTACAATATTGCATAGTGCAGGTGTGAGGTTTCTTTCCTTGACTATTTTTGTCTCCTCTTGGTACCAGGGTAATCTTGGCCTTATAAATGTGTTGGAAAGTACTTCCTTTTTCTATATTTTTTTCTGGAAAAATGTTTGTAGAATTGGTCTTATTTCATCTTTAAGTGAAATGTGCCTGTTAAGTATCTGGGCCTGAAGTTTTCTTTGTTGAAAGATATTTAACTATGAATTCAATTTCTTTAACAAATATGGGACTTTAACAGTTATCCAATTATTTTCTATCAAGCTTTGGTAGGAATTCAATAAATTTTTTTATTTCATCTAAGTGTCAAATTTATTGACAAATAGTTGTTCATAATGTTCCCATAATATCCTTTTAATGTCTATAGAATTTGCAGTAATGTTCTTTCTTTTATTTACGATATTGGTAATTTCTCTTTTTCTTTTCTGATATCGGTAATTTCTTCTTCCTTTTTTAAATTAACTTGATTTTTAGAGCAATTTTAAGCTCAGAGCAAAATTTGGAGGAAGCTATGGAGATATCCCATATACACCCTGCCCCCACACATGCATAACTTACCCCCATTATCAATATTTCCCACTAGAGTGGAACATTTGCTACAATTAATGAATCTATACTGACTCATCATTATCACCCGAAGACCATAATTTGCATTGGGATTCAATATTGGTGTTGTACATTGGGTTATTTGGACAAAAATATAATGACATATATCCTCTATTATAGAATCATACAGAGTAGTTTTGCTGCTCTCAGAATCCTCTGTGCTCTGCCTATTCATCCCTCACTCTGAGTACCTGGCAACCACTGATCTTTTCACGCTCTTCATTGTCCTGAACTTTTTCAAATGCGATGTATTTAAAATCAGACAGTGTGTCACATTTACAGACTGGCTTCTTTCACTCAATAATAAATATTTAAGTTTCCTCCAGCCTTTTCATGGCTTCATAGCACATTTCTTTTTAGTGCTAAGTGTTTCATTGTCTGGATGTACCACAGTTTACTTACCACTCACCTATTAAATGATATCTTGGTTACTTCCAAGTTTTACGATTCTGAATAGAGCTACTGTAAGTATCTACATGCAGGTTTTGCAAAGACATAAATTCTCCACCCATTTGGTTTAAAATACCAAGAAGCATGAGTGGTAGTAAGGATAAATTTAGTTTGGTAAGAACCATTTTTCAAGGTGGACGTACCATTTTGCATTCCCATCAGCAATGATGAGAGTTCCTGTTGCTCCATATCCTTACCAGCATTTGGTGTTGTCAGTGTTCCGAATTTTGGCCATTCTAATAGGTACAAAGTAGTATCTTATTGTTGTTTTAATTTGCATTTCCCTGATGACACACTATGTGAAGCATATCTTCAAATGCTTAATTGGAAGTAAATCACTCCTCAGCAAATGCGAAAGAATGGAAATCATAAGTAACAGTCTCTCAGACCATAGTGCAGTCAAATTAGAACTCAGTATTAAGAAATTAACTCAGAACTGCACAAATTCACGGAAACTGAACAACTGGTTCCTGAATGTTGACTTGATAAACAATGAAATAAAGACAGAAATAAAGATGTTCTTTGAAACTAACGAGAACAAAGACACAACATACCAGAATCTCTGGGACACATTTAAAGCAGTGTCTGGAGGGAAATTTATAGCAATAAATGCCCACATGAGAAGCAAGGAAAGATCTAAAATTGACATTCATTCATCAAAATTGAAAGAGCTAGAGGAGCAAGATCAAAAAAACTCAAAAGCTAGCAGAAGACAAGAAATAACTAAGATCAGAGCAGAACTGAAGGAGATAGAGACACAAAAAAACCCTTCAAAAAATCAAAAAATCCAGGAGCTGATGTTTTGAAAAGATTAACAAAATAGACAGATCACTAGCCAGATTAATAAAAAAAAAAGAAGGAGAAGAATCAAATAGATGCAATAAAAAATGACAAAGGGGAAATCACCACAGATTCCACAGAAATACAAACTACCATCACAGATTACTATAAACAACTCTATGCACATAAACCAGTAAACCTGGAAGAAATGGATAAATTCCTGGACACTTGCACCCTTCCAAGCCTAAAGCAGGAAGAAGTTGAAACTCTGAATAGACCAATAACAAGGACTGAAGTTGAGGCAGCGATTAATAGCCTACCAACCAAAAAAATTCCAAGTCCAGATGGGTTCACAGCTGAATTCCACCAGCCATGCAAAGAGGAGCTGGTACCATACCTTCTGAAACTATTCCAAACCATCCAAAAAGAGGGAATCCTTCCCAAATCATTTTATGAGACCAACATCATCCTGATACCAAAACCCTGTAGAGACTCAACAAAAAAAGAAAACTTCA
The DNA here is from genome assembly GCF_049354715.1 of Callithrix jacchus. Taxonomy (NCBI): domain Eukaryota; kingdom Metazoa; phylum Chordata; class Mammalia; order Primates; family Cebidae; genus Callithrix; species Callithrix jacchus. The sequence goes on from NC_133514.1 coordinate 41,083,334, forward strand.
GGCCAATATCCATGATGAACATAGATGCAAAAATCTTCAATAAAATACTGGCAAACCAATTGCAACAGCACATGAAAAAGCTTATCCATCATTATTAAGAAGGCTTCATCCTGGGGATGCAAGGCTGGTTCAACATATGCAAGTCTATAAATGTAATCCACCACATATACAGAACCAGAGACAAAAACCACATAATTATCTCAATAGATGCAGAGAAGGCCTTTGAGAAAATTCAACAGCCTTTATGCTTAAAACTCTCAATAAACTAGGTATGAGTTGAACATATCTCAAAACAAAAAAAGCTATTTACACAAACCGACAGCCAATATCATATTGAATGGACAAAAACTGGAAGCATTCCCTTTGAAATCTGGCACTAGACAAGGATGCCCTCTCTCACCACTCCTATTCAACATAGTATTGGAAGCTCTAGCCAGAGCAGTCAGGCAAGAAAAAGAAATAAAGAGCATTCAGTTAGGAAACGAGGAAGTCAAATTGTCTCTATTTGCAGATGACATGATTGTATATTTAGGAGACCCTGTTGTCTTAGCCCAAAATCTCCTGAAACTGATAAGCAACTTCAGCAAAGTCTCAGGATACAAAATCAACGTGCAGAAATCACAAGCATTCCCATATACCAATAACAGACTTAAAGAGAGCCAAATCAAGAATGAACTGCCATTCACAATTGCTATAAAGAGAATAAAATACCTAGTAATACAACTAACAAAGAACATAAAAGACCTCTTCAAGGAGAACTACAAACCACTGCTCAACGAAATAAGAGAGGCCACAAACAGATGGAGAAACATTCAATGCTCATGGTTAGGAAGAATCAATACTGTGAAAATGGCCATACTGCCCAAAGTAATTCATAGATTCAAAGCTATCCCCATCAAGCTACCCATGACCTTCTTCACAGAACTGGAAAAAGCCACTTTAAACTTCATATAGAACCAAAAGAGAGCCCACATAGCTAAGACAGTCCTAAACAAAAAGAACAAAGCTGGAGGCATCATGCTACCTGACTTCAAACTATACTAAAAGGCTACAGTAATCAAAACAGCATGGTACTGGTACCAAAACAGAGATATAGACCAGTGGTACAGAACAGAGGCCTCGGAGGCAGTGCTGCACATCTATAATCATCTGATCTTTGACAAACCTGACAAAAACAAGCAATGTGGAAAGGATTCTCTGTTCAATAAATGATGTTGGGAAAACTGGCTAGCCATGTGTAGAAAGCAGTCCCCTTCTTGACACCTTACATGCAAATTAACTCCAGATGGATTAAAGACTTAAACATAAGACCTAATACCATAAAACCCTAGAAATAAACCTAGGCAAAACCATTCAGGACACAGGCATAGTCAGGGACTTCATGACTGAAACACCAAAAGCATTGGCAACAAAAACCAAAATAGACAAATGGGAACTAATCAAACTCCAGAGCTTCTGTGCAGCAAAAGAAACCACCATTAGCATGAACCAGCAACCAACAGAATGGAAAAAAAATTTTGTCATCTACCCATCTGACAAAGGGCTAATATCCAGAATCTGCAAAGAACTAAAACAGATTTACAAGAAAAAAAAACAAACAAACCCATTCAAAAGTGGGAGAAGGATATGCAGACACTTTTCAAACGAAAAGATATATGAGGCCAACAAACATGAAAAAATGCTCATCATCACTGGTCATTAGACAAATGCAAATCAAAACCACATTGAGATACCACCTCACACCAGTTAGAATGGCGATCATTAAAATATCTGGAGACAACAGATGCTGGAGAGGATGTGGAGAAATAGGAACACTTTTACACTGTTGGTGGGAGTGTGAATTAGTTCAACTATTGTGGAAGACAATGTGGCGACTCCTCAAGGATCTAGAAATAGAAGTTCCATTTGACCCAGCAATATACCCAAAGGATTATAATTGTTCTATTATAAAGACACATGCACAGATATGTTCATTTCAGCACTGTTTACACTAGCAAAAACTTGGAAACAACCCAAATGCCCATCGATGACAGACTAGACAAGGAAAATGTGGCACATATGCGCCATGGAATACCATGCAGCCATAAAAAGCCACGAGTTCGTGTCATCTGTAGGGACATGGCTGAATCTGGAAACCATCATTCTCAGCAAACTGACACAAGAACAGAAAATCAAACACCAAATGATGTCACTCATAGGCAGGTGCTGAACAATGAGAATCCGTGGACAGAGGGAGGGGAGCATCACACACTGGGGCAATTTGGCAGAGGTGGTTAGGGGAGGGATATCAATGGGCGGGGAGGTTGGGGAGGGATAATACGGGGAGAAATGCCAGATATAGGTGACAGGGAGATGAAGGCAGCAAACCACATTGCCATGTATGTACCTATGTGACAATCCTACATGATCTGCACATGTACCCCAGAGTCTAAATTACAATAAAATAATAATAATCTGAATTCCACCCTTCTGACCCTTGTGTCATTGCTAGCATTCATTTCAATATATGTGTATTAAATTGAATTATATATATTAGATATACACATACATACAGGTATGCCTGCATAAACATATGAATTGAATACATTATCATTATTTATTATTTTGAACAAATTATCTGTTAGATCTATAAAGAATAAGAAAAAGAAAGTTTGTATATTTTTTTCTTTCATGCTTTTCCTTTCCTTATATAGATCTGAATTTCTAACCTATATCATTGTCCTTCTCTCTCAAAAAAGTCTTTTTCACACATCCTGCAAGATAGGTGTACTAGCACTAAAGTCCCTCGATTTTTTTTGTTTCTTTGTTTGAGAAAGTCTTTATTTCTTTCACTTTTGAAGCATCATTTTATAGGGTACAGAACTGTAGATTGGTGGGGGTTTTTTCTTTCAACACTTTAAATATTTCCTTCCACTCTCTTCTTGTTTGCGTGGATTTTGAGACGCTAAATGTAATTATTATCTTTGCTCTAGTACAGGTTAGGTGTTTCTTTTCTCTGGCTTCTTTCATAATTTTTTCTTTATCTTCCATTTTCTGTGGTTTAAATATGATCTGCCTAGGGTGTAGGGATTTCTGTTTTGTGATTTTAGGGGGGAATTTGCCCTGTTTTTGTTTTCTGAGTTATGTGGTTCGACTATTCAAATTAATTTGGGGAACATCTTCGTCATGATTGTCTGAACATTTCTTCTGATAATTTCTCTCTGATACACCTGTACATAGATCAGTTACCCCACAGTTCTTGGATACTCTGTCCTATTTCTTTCAGTCTTTGTTCTCTTTTCAATTTTGGAGGTTTCTATGGAAATGTCCTAAAACTCAGAGTCTGCTTTTGATGCTTGTTTTGCCTCTTCTAACTGGGTTATTTGCCTTTTAATATGCTATTTAACTATTTCGTGAGAACACTAAATAACAGGAACTTCTGTAGCTAGGCCTTCAGTAATGTGGTGGTACAGTGTGTAGGAGGGGAAGCAACCTACAGTCCTAAGTTGGGTCTCAGTCTTCTAATGAGCCTTGGTCTCTGGACTGTGAACTCCACACATGCTTCTGCATGCCCTTCCCGCCTCACTGCCTTAGGGGAACAGGATGGCTGGAAGAGTCTGGACTTGGCCTCTTCCTTCCTCCAGCTCAGTCAGGCTTTGATAAAATCCCAGTGGCTGAGGCTCTGGTAAGACAGTTTCTCCTGAGGTCAGATTTTGCTAAGAAGATTATAATTCTCTGGGCTATTTCAAAATTGTTTCTTGTCCCCTCTGCATGAAGGAAGCATAAGGAAATTTTTCTGTGTCCTTTATTGGCTAACAGGTTGAACTGCTAAAGGTAAAACTCACAAGTGTGGAAGCCCCCATATGACTGAGTGATACGCTTTGAATGTTTATTCTTGAAAATCTCATGTTGAAATGTGATCGCTAATGTTGGAAGTGGGGCCTGGTGGGAGGTGTCTGAGTCACAGGGGCAGATTCCTCATGAATGGCTTGGTGCTCTCCCCATGGTAATGGGTCCATTTGAGAGCTGATTATTTAAAAGAGCCTACGACCTTCCCCTTCTCTCTTTTGCTCCCTCTCTCACCTGCCAAGTGACATGCTGACTCCCCTTTTGCCTTCCACCATGATTGCAAGCTTCATCAAGACTCACTAGAAGCAGAGGCTGGCATCACACTTCTTGTACGGATGGCAGAACCGCGAGCCAATTAAACCTTTTCTCTTTATAAATTACCCAGTCTCAGGTATTCCTTTATAGCAATGCAAAACTGCCTGAGACACTGAGCCTCCCTGGAGTTTTAATTCTCAGAGTTGTCCACAGTGAGCCTCTAGCAGTTCATCAATTACAGTTCAGGTTTTCCTTCCCTGGCACTGGTTCTCACGGAGTGTTCTGCTTGTGAGCTTCTGCCCCAGCAAGTCATAATTCTCCGTATTCACCTGTCGCTCTCATTTTGGGAGCAGCAGTTTACCTCGTGATGTCACTTCTCTTACAGATCCAAAAAAAAGTTGTTTTCTCAGTGTGTTCAGCTTTTTACTTATTGTTAAGATACAACAATTTCCAAGCTTCTCTTATGTTGTACCAGCAACCAGAAAACTTCTCCAGTTGTTATTTTTGATCTGTATACCTAAATGTTTATCGATCGTACTCCTCTTTTCAAAGACCTGACTTTTGGTTTCTTTTGTTCCTCTTACTGTTTTTCTTTCTCAATTTTGTTGATTTCTGCCATTATCCTTATCATTTCCTTTCTCCTCCTTGCTTTGTTCTTAATTTAAACCTTTCTCCTGTCCCACCTTCCAGTTTCTTGTGATAGATGCTTTAATAGTTGATTTGAAAGCTCCCTTTCTTTCTGATACAAACATGTAAAGCTTGAAGTTTCCCTCAAAGCATGGTGTTAGCTATATCCCACCATTTTTTTCTTTTTCCATATATTTTTAAGCTCTTTTGTTAGGTTGGAACCACATAGAATTAGTATGTCTTCTCTGTGAATTGACCTTTTTATCAATAAGTTGCTTATCAAATAATCAATTATGTACTGACCCTAAAACCGATTTACTTCAGGGACTATTTATATTTCATACATGACTTAGTGAATGAGATTATTATGCAAAATTTTTAAGTTGCTGAAATTTTAATTTACTTATATTTAGTTGTATATATTGAAGATGTATAAAACTTTAACAGGTATAAATGTCAAAATTCAAACTTTGAAATAGATATGGGAAATATACCAGTTATATTTTCAGTATATGCCTTTGTGTCCCACAGCCCCTTGAACGTATCTCAATTATGAATTCTCTGTTTGTTTATTTCACTGTCTTCTTACATGTATACCTGGGACAAAAACTGTGTCTTTATCTCTGATGCTTGGCCCAATAACTGATTCACAGAAGGTATTTAATGAAGTATAACTACATAAATGCATGATTAATTATGCAGGCTTTCCTCACTTTGCAGAATACTTTTATTTTAAATACTGAGCTCTCCTAAGCTTTTTCTCTGAGTTTCATGTTATGATGTCAGTCACCCCAGTCTGCCATTGTTTCAGCATTGAAAGTCTTGCCTCTTGGGTATGGTGGCTCGTGTCTGCAATCCCAGAACTTTGGGAGGCTGACACAGGCAGGTCACTTGAGGCCAGGAGTTTGAGACTAGCTTGGCCAACATGGCAAAACCCCACCTCTACTAAAAATACAAAAATTAGGCAGGCGTTGTGGCAGATAACTGTAGTCCCAGCTACTTGGGAGGCTAAAGCATGAGATCGCTTGAACCCAGGAGGCAGAGGTTGTGGTAAGCTGAGATTGTGCCACTGCACTCCAGCCTGGGTGATAGAAAAAAAAAGGAGGCAAACAAAAAAACAAAAACAAAAACAAACCTTGCCTCTCAAGATTGTAGCCTCTCAGTCCTGGGAAAACTTGGATGGTTGGTCACCTTACAGCTTCTCAAAGTTCATCTGAATGCTTAAAATGAGAACGAAATAGTGTGACTTGAAATTGTTTTTCAAGTTGTAAGGCTGATGTCAGTTGGAATTAGTCAAATGAGTATAATTAAATCACAAATCTCATTAACATGATTTTAAGCTGGGCACAGAGCTATTTAAAATTTATAATTTGAATTAATGATTATAAATTTTATTTTATTTTCCTGTAGAAATGTGTGCTTCCTTTGTAAAAACAGCTTTTTAAGGCTTGTTTTGGTTGCCTCTTGATTCACAGGAGGTTGAGAAGGCAAAATTGAATTTTAAAATGCTGTTTCTCCTTGGCATTGCACCCAACCAGATAAAAAGTAGAACACTGATTTAAGAAGCCAGCTGGGCGTCTAAATAATGCCACACAGCACATATTTGACAGAGTTACCTCCATTATGTGTTAACCATTTCTATGGAAAAAAAATAGGCTTAATTTCATTGGAGCAAACTGATAGAATAAACTAACTTTTTTTTTTTTGGCAGTGGTTATTCATAATCTCCCTTTTCCTTCCATGAACCCTCATTTCAATACCTTCCTCTGTTTTTCAGCAAAGTGTTTTTTAATATTGCAACAGGATATTATGCAAATGTAAATCATACTGGATTGGACTATTTCCTTAGTAGCAAAAGCAATGTTCTTGCTGGCAAGATAAGTGTAAATGTCTCCAATTATCCTTTACTACATGGCAGTCTGAGAAAAAAAATCAAGCTACAAATAGAAAAATCAACTAGACTGTATATGTTGAGAAATAAATTTTTAATTGAATTCATGAAGGACAATGCAGTTAATTACTTTATAGGACAAACTTTCTTGGTCTGTTCTCATTTCAGATGTATATGTGATATAATTATCTGCGTCTTTCACATAGCTTATAGATTTCAACAAAATAATGACTCTGGCATAATTAAGAAACAACGCTGAGATATAAAAATCAGCCAGGCACTGTGGCTCAGACCTATAATCCCAGCACTTTGGGATGCTGAGCTGGCAGATCACCTGAGGTAAGGTGTTCAAGACCAGCCTGGCCAACATGGCAAAACACCCTCTCTACTAAAAATACAAAAAATCAGCCAGGTGTGGTGGTGCATGCCTGTAATCCCAGCTACTCAGGAGGCTGAGGCCCAGGAATCGCTTGAACCCAGGAGGCAGAGGTTGCAGTGAGCTGAGATTGCACCACTGCACTTCAGCCTTGGAGACGGAGTGCCACTGCACTCCATCCTCAGAGAAAGAGTGAGACTCAGTCTCAAAAAAAAAAAAAAGTCATAAGTCAATACCATAGATGAGGCACTGAGATAAACACCAACGTGGAGTGACTATAGATGTCATCTGTTTATTCTGCTTCTTTCTTTCTTTTTTTTTTTCTTTTTGAGACGGAGTTTCGCTCTTGTTACCCAGGCTGAAGTGCAATGGCACGATCTCGGCTCACTGTTCCTCTGCCTCCTGGGTTCAGGCAATTCTCCTGCCTCAGCCTCCTGAGTAGCTGGGATTACAGGCACGCGCCACAGTGCCCAGCTAATTTTTTTTTGTATTTTTAGCAGAGACAGGGTTTCACCATGTTGACCAGGGTGGTCTCGATCTCTTGACCTCGTGATCCACCCACCTCGGCCTCCCAAAGTGCTGGGATTACAGGCGTGAGTCACCGCGCCTGGCCTATTCTGCTTCTTTCAATTTTTAAATTTATTATTCCATCTTTTTGACAGAAGATAAGATATAATGCTTAGTTTCAAAATTTGTAAAAAGATAATTTAAATGTACCTATTATACCTTTATATCTTCATGGATCTGTCAGTTTAAGAAGATGTTTGGCAGTCAAGGCAAAATAAGGCATGAACAAAACTATATGATGTGTTCAGGCCTATTGTCCAGTCTTCCACTTCAGTATGTATTTTATTCTTTCTTCTAAGTACAAATAAGGAGATTTTGCTGACTTTTCAGAAGAAGCCAAAGACATTTTCTTGTTCCTAAAATCATTAACGACAATAGTTAACATAGATCAAGTGCCTAGCTATGCCTGGGAGAGACTTACTATTATCATACCAATTTTAGGAATTTAAACAATAAACAAAGAAACCCTCAGGCTTAGCTTAACTTGAATGTTCAGGGATCTACAGCTGGTAAATGGAAGAACCAGTCTTGCGGCTCCTGGTGCCTGAACAAAGCTGGTGTGCCCTACCAAGGCCTCTCCACTAGGAAGGACTTCATGTGCATCTACAGGAAGCTGTGTGTCCACATTTTATGCTGACACAGATCCTGAGATTGACATAAGATTGGGATATTCTTTTGGTTTGTGAGAAGATTGATAATGTGTGTTTTTTGTTTTTTTTTTTTAAAAGTCTTTACATTATCCCCAACTATCTCATATTAAATTATGGTGTCTCACATATGAGATAAATTTGTATGAGATTTCTCACTCATGCACAATTAACCGGCCCTTCACAAAACATTTATAGGTAGTTTATTATAGGAAGAAAGACCTTAGGATCATTACCATCGGGAACTTACATGGCTGTAGACAACCATTTGTCACTGACACCTAACACATCCTATCCTGTAGGTCATGAGATGCCCTACTTATATTCTATCCAATCTCACTTGATAACTGCACTGGTTCTTCCCACAACTTGCTGTCTTCCATGCACTGTTGCTTCTTATGGGTTTATTTATAGGCACATAACATCCTTTTAGTCATTTCAGTTAAGTAGTCTCTATAAAAAATAAGTTGTGCTGAATTGATTCAATAAACTTTAGCTACCTTGTGATAGACCTTTTGGCTTCGTAAGTTGGTCAAATTAATGACTTTAAAAATCATTTGAGTATGTGTTACATTCTAAGATGCTCTATTCTCTAAATCCTTTCTAAGATGATCTGAAGAAACCCAAGGTAGAATTGTACATCTGTAGGTAGCACTTGCGGTTTAGTCTATACATTATTTCATTTGTATCTCAGTGTTTTGTTTAATGCTTACTTTAAATAGTGTCTGTTTGTTTACTTTTTAAAAAACTTTCTGGTTAAACATAGAGTAAATTAAACATCCAAACAAACATCAGAGGTAGTGTGTGAGAGAAAAATGTATAACAAATGCATTCACCCTAATAGAAAGAAGAAAGACACAAAATAAAAAATGACTGAGCAGGGGTACAATGTATAGTTCCCTTTCTCCAGTATGTAGTCAGTAGCCTGATGTGGCTACTGAGCATTTGAATTATAAGTTACTTATTTTTAATTTTATTTTTTGAGTTGATGTATCATTCTGTTGCCCACACAAGAGTTCAGTGGCACAATCTCTGCTCACTGCAACACCTGCCTCCTGGGTTCAAGTGACTCTCCTGCCTCAGCCTCCCAAGTAGCGGGGACTACAGGTGCAGGCCACTATGCCCAACTAATTTTTTGTATTTTCAGTAGAAATGGGGTTTCGCCATGTTGGCCAGGACGGTCTTGAACTCCCAACGTCAGGTGATCCACTCTCCTCTACCTCCCGAAGTGCTGGGATTACAGGCGTGAGACACTGCACCTGGCCGAATTGTGGGTAATTTAAATTACTATGACATTGGGTTTTGATTATGTATTATAGAGGAAAACAATGTTAATTATCTCATTAACAAATAACAGTAATTATTTACATTGATTTCACATTGAAAATGGTTTGGATAATTTTGTTGAACATTTTTGAAGACTTATTAAATATGCATACTAGAAAACATCATAGCACACAGATGGCCAATACTGTATTTCTGTTGAAAGATGCTGATGTAAAGCAAGAGGTATTTTTCAACCTTCATGATCAAAGAAAGCTTAACAGAAGAAATGCTGAGAAGGACACTGTATAAAATGCCTGTGATAAAGGAAGGAAAACCTCACTTCCAGGGACACTTCACTAACTTGGAAAAGCATACCCAAGCCAACGTTCATATTTGGCTCTCTGTCATGGTCCATGCTTGTTTTACAATAGTAATGCAATTGTTAGTAAAGCTGAGCAAAGCAATTGGTAAAGAAACAAAGGACAGAGGACAGATGTTGGTAACAGCAATGATAGGAATGTAAGGCAACTACGTTCAGCACTGCGTAACATGTTTTACATACTGTAACAGAATATGTATTTGTTCCTAAGACTTCATTCTCTCTCCAGGCTTGTCATGGTTTCCCGGGGTACACTGTATGCCTCCTTACATTGACTTTAGTCTTGGCCATGTGACCAGTTTTAACCAATATAATGTGTAAAAGTTCTGAGTGAAGGATTTGGAAGACATTACCTATTTCTCCTTGCCCTTCTTGCCCTCCTGTCATCCTGAGATGAACAGATTCTGGATAATTGCTCCTTCATCCTAAATCTCGAAAAATTGGATTGGACACATGGAACAGATCTGAACAAAAGCCAACCCAGCTTTGTTGAGCCAGAGCCCACCTACAGAATGTGAGCAGAAGATAAATGTTTGAGAGATGCTTGTTATGCAGCATTATTTCAACAAAACCTGACTAATACACATATACAATATAATTTAGCTTCACAACAATTCATTGACAAAGGTACTGCTAGCCTCATTTCAAACAATGAAAATGAGGCTTCAACTGCTATGTAACAGAGTTGTGAGTTGTTTTTCAGTTACCCTGGACCCCTAGGTTGAAGAGCACATAAGCTGAGCATGCCCCAATGAACCAAGGATGCAACCATGTATAGAACTTAAGTACTTGCACCAAGAAGTGGGGGCTGAATAAGGAAGCAGAGAACATGGCAGGATCCAAGATCCAATCAGATTGAGCCCCATGGCAGGACCCAGTCAGATCATGACTCCTAGCATCACCTCATTGCACGATTCAATCAGATCACATCTTATTACCCTAGGCTTATAAAACGCAACCTAACCCCAGCTCTAGGAGACAGATTTGAGCATTTCCTCCTTTTTCCTTTTGAGTCGACTCACAGTAAACCTTTCCCACTGCAAAAACCCACTGCTTCAGTGTTTGCCTTTCCATTATGCAGGCAAACAGACCCAGTTTGGTTCCATGACACAACCACTGTGACTAAAGGTATATGAACTTTTGGAGTATACTCAAACATTGTAGTGATATTTTGAAAAATTATTAGGATTCAGGATGCAAATCTGAATTAGTTGTATATAAGGAAGATTGCACATTATCAGAATTTGATTACTTCTGCTTCGTTGGCTGTCAGATTTATTTCAGGGCAGCCAATGAGAAAGTCTACAAGACCAGGAAATAACCATGGCATTCCTATCTTAACCAGAGCTGTAGCAGATACCAGTAATCAACCATAGCATTTTCCCATGGAGCTCATATTTAGCTTTATAATCCTTCTCAAAACAGATTTTCCATCTTCCTACAACATTCCTAAGAGTTTATCTATAAAATGGAGAGTGACAATCTGTGGGCATTTGAGATCTCCCTACCACCCTCAGCCTCATACACACTTCTTCCCACTCGCAATGCAAGAGATCAGGTTGTGATGTTGGCTCCTAGATCCACCTGATTCATCTCAAGCCTCCTTCTTTCCTTGTCATGTATCTGCACTTACCAAAGAGCAAGCACTAATTCAGAATAACACAAGAATCAATAGAAAAGTTGCTTATAATCATGATTCTCACTATTTTCGCATTTTATTAACCAATTTCTGTTTACCTTGAAAATATGAGGGAAATATAAGAAACAGGGAGGCAATACTCAGATAATTGATCACAAGATAAGATTTCTACATCAGATGCTCTTTCCTTTCCTGTTTGTTTATTTCCTTTTTGTTTCAGTTGTGGGGTTTAATGTAATAGCTTTGTTTAAAGAGAAAGATTTGGCAGTTCCTGTAGCTTCTGACACTGCTCATGTCTCCAGGCATCTATTTGCACATTAGGAGGTGTCATGGGAGACTGAGAGCTCTATTTTTTCCATATTTGGACAACTAGAGTGAGAAATAGCCCTGAGGAGAGAAACAGGTAAGCACTGGAGACAGAAGAGCAGGCGCTGAATTTTATCTCAACCCAGCCAGCATCAAAGAGCTTAACCCTTTGACATCTTATAGAGCACAAAGTATTTAACTGAATGAAGTATTCAGTACTTTCAGCATTTATAATGTCAGAGCACAAATGTGGGGTAAGGTAGAGGCTATGATGAAGGTAGGGTAGAAAAAGAATACTTACACAGAACATATTTTTCTTAAATTTCTACTCTACTTTCTTCTTTTTTTTTTTTTTTTTTTTGGTGGGATGCAAAAAGGACATGCGACTAAACACAGTATTGAGTTTATTTCTCTAAGATCCTAAACTTTTCTAGAATAAATTTATGTAGAGCAAATTTTTTATCATAGCTATAGAAGGCATCTTAGAATTAATCTAAAGCAATCCATTCAATTTTTCAGATAGGAGCCCAAGGCTTCCAATTAAATGATTTATCTCAAATCACTGGGTTGTAGGCTGGCCTGAAACTAACTACCAGATAGACTTTCCCAACAGTGACTTTTTGTCTGAACAAGAGAAAACAAAAAAATAATATTTATGATTATTTAGTCCAATCTCCCAAGGACGGTACACATCTAGTACCATTGGAAAGAATAGGGGAGAAGTTAATTCATAACATCCAGTGATGCCTCAGGACCCTGGTCGAGACAGGCTGTACTAGCACGTTATCACTATCTGGCTTCCACAAACTATCTGGGGACTGATTTATTACATGAAAGCCATGAGTTTATGAGAGTTCTACAATTAAAGTATAAAGCTTACTGGTTTGGGCTGTTAGCAGATTTAGGGCTATGGAAACACAGCCTGTTTCATCTGTGACCTTGAGTTACGATTAATTTTAGATAAGCAGCGGATAATCCATTTAAGGGAAATCACCTTTGAGCCACCTTGAAAAAGAAGCATAAATTTCACTTGTGTTCTACTTCTTCGTAATAATGACTTGGCCATAAAATGTCTCCTAAATAGCTTAAGACTGAAAATGCTGGCTGATAAAAGTATATTGTGTACTTATTACAGAACAGCAAAATGCCACAAAATTGAACCGTTATCTGCAAATAATTGTTAAGAACTTACTTCCTAAAGGAATCGGCTCTTTCCCTGGGTGGACATGGAGAACCAGAGGTGTAGGGGAGCAACCCTTCCTCTTAGATGGTAGTAGTGATGCGTAAGGAACAGTCAGGGATAAATATAATCAGAAAAGCACGCAGGAGCTCACTGCCTGCAGGAGGCAGAATTCAGCTGTGGACAGGACCACGTAACAACTTAGATTCATCACTTTTTGGACAAATGATGACTTATTTGTCATTTTTCTTGTAGTCTGTTCATGAATAATTAAATATTTGTAGGTGGAAGAAATATAACACTCACTGAAATGAATCCACCATCTTTTATATATGATGCCCCCATTAAAAGAGATGACCTTGATTTTTGATGTCCTCACCAATACAAGCTTTTTAAACACAAATGGCATGGCGTGTTAGGAGTGCTTAGGTCTCCCATGAAGATATGCTACTATGGAGTTTGATGGAATCTGAGTACATTTCAGAACTAAGAATGCTGAGGCACTGGGCAAAACTTCTATGAGTTGTCTGAAATGAGAAACTGAAATCGGGATTGAGGATCAGAGTCACTAAATTAGATCATAAGTCTGTGTAGTACGGTGGCTGTCACTCCTTTGTCAACCTCCGTAATAAAGGCTGAGAAAGCCAACACATGGCACCTCCAGCCCACTCTGCAGTGAGAGGTGAGCATGCAGCACTGTTTTGACTAATGAAACAAACAAAATGCTTAGAATTGGTTTCGGCTTTTCTAATTTAAAAATTTCAAAGGTGTCTGAATATGGTACCTTCTCTTCTCCCTGCCTTGAATGTGGAGGCAATGTTTGAAGAGAAAACAGACATCTATTATTCATGAAGGGAAGAACACAATGACAAAAGGCAATTTTCAAAAGACAAAATCAGAAATCAAAGGAGAGTTTGAGCATTGGTCCCTAATAGAGTCACTGGTTAGGTAAACCAAAATGATCAACCACCTGCTTCAGGAATTTTTGTTAGGAGAGAAAAATGCATCCTAATTTGTTTGAGCCACTGTGGTTAGCATATACCCTTAGGTTCAGGCAATTGAAATCCAAGCTAATCCCGATAATTAAGAAAAAAAACAGGAACCAGAGGCCAGCATCAGGAGGAACAAGGAAAGTCCGAGAACCGTAAATGATGCACTGTCCTTGCTGTTTTCTACGCCTCCTGTAGAATTGTACTTAAAATTTAACCAACTTGAGTATCTTTGCTCCCTTTTAAGAGTCTCGCATAAGAGAAGGGAATTATGTAAGCAGATTGCAGTGGCTTAGTCTTGCATGCTTGTTCGGCCTATAGCTAGTGTCTGAGCAGAGACAAGCATCCTCCTGCCCCTGTCCTGTCTTTGCCTTCTTCATAAGAGCCTCAGAAATCCTCTAAGAGCGGTTCGGTGAAGTGGGTAATCACACTACTTTGTTTACTTAGAGCCAAGAGTATAGTTTATTCCTCTTATCTGACCTTAAGAGCAGCTCTTTTGCCGAAAAGCTGGAGGCCTAGCAGGGAAGAAAATGATATAGAAATACATATAAAATACTTCCTGGGGACCACTGCGCAAAGTGTAGGATAAACGGAAAACACGTGACCTATGTAAAATTACCCTTCTGCTAGCCCGATGCTGGCAAGGAGCAGCTCAGAAGAGAGACTGGCTCCCCACTGGGAACATAAATGGGCATTCCAGGTGAAGCTGTGTCAGACCTGAAAGATGCTTGAGTTGTCTGTTATAGTAGAGCAAAATAAAAACAGTTCATAATTTTTCATGCTCCAGTAAAATAAGTGCAAAAGCCTATTTTTGTTGTTGTTGTTGAGACAGTCTTGCTCTGTCACACAGGCTGGAGTGCAATGGGGTGATCTCAGCTCACCACAACCTCTGACTCCCGGGTTCAAGCGATTCTCCTGCCTTAACCTCCCGAGTAGCTGGGACTCCAGGCGTGCCACACCCAGCTAATTTTGGTATTTTTAGTAGAGATGGGGTTTTGTCATGTTGATCCACCAGCCTCGGCCTCCAAAAGTCCTGGGATTACAGTCGTTGAGCTACCGCATCAGCCCAAAAGTCCTATCTCTTAAAGTCACAAACCTGTGGTTTTAAAAGACCCTTCTCTACCCACACCCCTGATACCACCCACATGCATACACTCTATGGCTGAAATGTAATCTTTTGGTAACTTTATTTTGTATTTTATTAGCCATTACCTTTCTCAAGAATCCTCTTTTGGGATCTAAAGACTCCTGAAGAAGTGAAAAGAGGGAAAGAGGAAGGAAAGAAATTAGTGACATGTATGCAGGGCCTGTAGTGAACCAGGTAGTGTAATAAGAGCTTTATTAAATTGTGTGTGGGGCAGTGGGACAGATATGTGTGTGGGGGGAGGTGCGGGATATATTGGATGGGAAATGTGGGAGGAGGACAGAAGCGGGTATGGTTGAGGTCATGTGGCAGGAGAGGTTACAGGAAGACAGTCAGTAGGGAATGTGGAATGGGGGATACAGCAGGAGTTGAGTGGTGACAGAGAACGTTATGTATAGCACTCTATTGGGATGAGTAGATAAAGTCCCAGATCTTGAAGAAAAGAGACATTGAGCATTCAAGAGGCTGAAAAAGAAAGAGAACAAAAATCAAGAAAGTGTCAAAAACATGGACAAATATTGCCATTTCCCTTTTACCTTGGGGGCAAGTCTTTATGAATTTCATGACTGGAGTCCAGTGGGCTCTCCCTGAATACTTTCAGCACTTTTAAGGGAAACAAACAAATAAACAGACATAGTATCTTAGCAGGCCTAGGAGCTGATCACTTCTGCTTGGCAGCAACCATCTTCACTCCCAAAGGGCCATGCTGTTGGGGATGTTTAGCTAAGGAAACGAATCACCATGGAATAGTGTCTGCTCCAGGGGAAACAACAATTATGAGCAGGATTAGTATCAAAAGGCTTGAAGTCAAAAATATTGAAAAATACCTTTGCTTAAATCCTGCTCTGTGCTAGCTTAACTCTATTCCCCACCACCACCACCAAAAAAAAGTTAAAAGCAGTATTTCCACAAACACCCCACCAAGGAGACTAAAATTACAGTATGCAAATAGCTGCAGAAGGAAAACAAAAGCACAAAGAATTTGAATGGAAAGCCCAAGTGTCTTCCATTGTTCCTAAGAAAACCATAAGAAATGCAAATATCAGGACTTGCAGGGTTGTAGGTCATAGCTGGGGTTAGCTAATCTTGGTGATAAAGAGGAGGTCACAAATCTTTTGTTACCTCTGTGGAGCTTCAAACCTTTTGTTTGTACCATGGAGACTGTCTTTGGAAATGGATCAACATGGGAAAAGGTAACTCTCCACCCAAATCTCATCTTGAACTGTAATTCCCATCATTTCCATGTGTCATGGGAGGACCCAATGGGAGGTAATTGAAACATGGTGGTGGGTCTTTCCTGTGCTGTTCTTGTGATAGTCAATAAGTCTCATGAGATCTAATGGTTTTATAACAGGGAATTCCCCTGCACATGCCCTCTTAACCTGCCGCCATGTAAGATGTGACTTTGTCCTCATTCACCTTCAGCCATGATTGTGAGGTCTTCCCAGCCATGTAGAACTCTGAGTCGACCAAACTTTTTTCTTTGGTAAGTTACCCAGTCGGGGGTATGCCTTTATCAGCAGCGTGAGAACAGACTAACACATTTTACTAGGTTTTTTTTTCTAGTACTTACGAAACATCTGTTTGTTTTTTTCCTGCAACTCAGTAAGAAATTTACAAATCTCATCAGGTTAATGCTTCATTCTTTCCTCCCAAGATAAAACATGAAACTATGTTTTGGAATCATGAAAAAAAATTATGAAGCATGATATATTTGGATTACTTTGTTTTGGGCAGAGAACTTTTAGGACTCTGTGAAAGACAGAAGGAAAAATGGAGACTTGGATATCTTCTGACATGCCTTTTTGCTTTAGCTAGTCATCCCCCCATCTTCTGGAGGCTGTACCCTATGTTATGTGTTACAGAGAGAAAATAATCATGTAGAACAAATGTAATGACTTGAAATATAAAAATGATTTATGGTGAAGAAATACTTTCATAGGAAACCATTCTCTCAGGAGCTTTCCTGAAAGTCTCTGGGAATTTATGAAACGATTTTGCTGATGAAGCTTATTTTTAGCTGTACCCCATGGCAGTCTCCTTGCAAAAGAAATGGGAATTCTGTTTATGCTACAGAAATTGAAGTTCTGCACAGCAGTCAATAGAAAATAATGGATATCAATTTCACAGCTGGAACTGCTGACTTGATCAGATTCTATAACTCTCTTCTCTGGGGGTCTTTTTAATAAATCCATGGAGAGTGGTGTCATGTATTTAATGAGAACGCTTCAGTGTTTTATTCTATACATAGAAACGAGTAACTAAAGGGAGCTTGACCACCTTACAGTAACTCACATTCCTAAATACATAAAAATTAATGTAAAACAGACACGGGATGTTAGATGTTTATTAGCTCTGGAAGGAGTTGATATCTCTGTTTCTAGGACTTAAAGGGCACGCTTATTCCTATTTTTATCTGGCTTTTTTAAAGCGCTTATTGTTTATCTCTCTCCTCGGAGGGAAGGTAGCCAGATATGTTGCTTTGGCCAAGGTGCATTCCTCTTTCCTTTTCTCTCTGATCTCTCTGATTTGTCTTCTCCCTGATGTCATTTGCATTGGGCAGGATCTGACTTAGGAAATCTCATTTTCTAGGTGTACATTGGGGAATAATAAAAGCACCTACTTTCCAGACAAAGTTGCCATAAGAATTTAATGAGATCATAAATGGAAAGAATTTAGAGCAATGCCCAACGCATGGTATGTTCTTAAAAATGTTGGCAACAGATCAGCCATCCAAGCCCTACTTGTTCTGCACTGCCACATCCAATCAATTTAGTAAACGCGATCATTAAAACAGATGGCTTTCATTCCTACAGGAAAAGGTTACCGTGAAATCTAGAGAAGTAACCTACTTTGCTATCCTTTCCTTTCTTAAAACTTAACTTTCCAGATTTCTCTTGGAGTGCTTCTCTGACTCTGTATACATAAGTCCTCTGAAAGACAGAGTTGGGGATGGTGGACACTGTTGAAAAGGAGATTCTCAAGTTTTTCCCATTCTCAGGAGATTCACGTTCAAACTTGAGATGAAGCTTATGAAACTGCATTATCAACAACCTTCTCCATGCTGGAATTTCATGCAGGTGGTGCACAGACCTCCCTTAGGGAGGCGCAGCCTTGGCATTTCACTTAAGCCTGCCATTAGGCTCACTGAGCTCTTTAAAATGCTGCTAAGTTTCATTTTATCAGCACATAGGATGAGAACTCTCCGCAGTTGAAAGTTCTTCAAGGAGATCTTAAAAATGTCTACCTTATGTGTGGATAGTTTTCAGTTCTGCCTAATTTTTCTGGAAGAATCCCAAGTGGAATACTTAAGTCATCATTTCTGAATCCATGGGTTTTCTTCCAAAATATCCAGGTGGTGTCGACAACTTGCCGGAAGGTACTGATCAGAATTTTGCACCTGCTGTATTGGGTCCTGGAATGATGTCCTACGGAAAGCATTTGGATGCTCTAAGTCGATTCTTTTTGGCACCCACAACAGGTGTAGAAATGATTACAGGATGTCTAACCATGTTTCTTATGTGGGAAATGACTCACAAATTATTCCTTCCACATGCTCCTCTTTTATGCCTGCCTCTCTAAAAGAAGGTTTTAGCCTCTTTATAGGGCAACAGATTAAAAATAAACATGCCTGGGTCTGTTGAGTTTTCAGCCTCTGGAGTGTTAGGGGAAAGTGGTCTCTAGGATGTATTACTGGTTTCCTCAAGCATGGAGACCATCTACTGCCTCTCCAGCTTCTGGAGGGGAACTTCTATATTTTTTTCAGAGTGGGGATAAGTCTGCATGCTCTTCTCATTCAACAAAAAGTAGAATCAATTGAAAATCTTTCTTGGAGATATGCTGCCAGCTCATAAAATATAAAACATGGCACGTAACCCTCCTCTCCATATGCACCGTCAACTCCCATAAGCAATCAAGGCACTTAGACTTTTGCACTGCAGGAGAACAGCACCATATGTATTTAAACTGCAAGGGGAAAGGGAAGAGAAATAACTGCTGTGATCTTTGCAATGTTTCATTTTCTGTTCATTTTTTATTTATTCATGTCATCATATAGGTTTCTAAATACAGAAGCATCGCATCCCCTGTGTGACATCTTCCCTGTGGTAAATCTAATTAAACTGCCATTAAAGCCTGTGTTCACTCGATTATGCCAAGGTGACCGCAGTTGCTACTAAATGTTAACAGCATCTTTCTTTGCCCACTGCCAGGCACTTAGGGCAAAACCAGTAGCAGTAGTTTTTATAGAAATAGATTTTAACATCTATTTTCTTCTTTTTTAACAATAAATATTTTCTGATTTTGAAATCAGTAGAGACAATGAATTCTAATGAGAAAAAAAGACATACTTATGAAATTTTCTTATATGTAATGGGGTTTGATGATGGACAGTTGAAGCCAGTGTTGGAGTATTTTTCTGGCTTTGGATGAAGTGCTCCAGTCTGTATTTCAAAGATATCCTTGTCTGGGAACCTACTTTTCTGGGTCTATTTGCCTGCCTCTGATAGCACTGCTGCTGGCTTTTGAAAATAGCAAGTATGCTTTCACCATCACGTTTTTGTTCATGCTCATTCCCATTCTTTATTTTTTATCTAAATCCCACTCATCTTCAGGACTAAGCTTGAAATGAAGCGTGTCTTGGCTTCAGCAGCCCAAAGGAATTTTTCCTTCCTCTTAATTCATTTGACAGCACACGGGATCCTTGTAATAGTTGCCACTCATCATCTGCTCATCAAAAGCATTGCCTGGGCCACTGACCTGAGGAAGAAATAAGGGATTTGATCATTCCTGTGCATGTACTTTTTCCATCGCAGTGGCGTGCTGTCTCTTCACAGGTAACTGGAACACAGAGTTTTTACTAAAGTCTTGACTCCCCCAGACCCCCAGCAGCAGGTCTTCTTCTTCTGGTTATTCTCAGTTATTATTATTATTATTTTGAAACAGGGTCTCACTCTATCACCCAGGCTGGAGTGCAGTGGCATGAGCTCTGCTCACTGCAACCTCTGTCTTCCCAGTTCAAGCAATTCTAGTGTCTCAGCCTCCCCAGAAGCTGGGATCCAAGGTATTCAAGCCACCACGCCCAGCTAATTTTTGTACTTTTTTTTTTTTTTTTTTTTGAGACGGAGTTTCGCTCTTATTACCCAGGCTGGAGTGCAATGGCACAATTTCGGCTCACCGCAACCTCCGCCTCCCGGGTTCAGGCAATTCTCCTGACTCAGCCTCCCGAGTAGCTGGGATTACAGGCACGCGCCACCATGCCCAGCTAATTTTTTGTATTTTTAGTAGAGACGGGGTTTCATCATGTTGACCAGGATGGTCTCGATCTTCTGACCTCGTGATCCACCCGCCTCGGCCTCCCAAAGTGCTGGGATTACAGGCTTGAGCCACCGCGCCCGGCCCAATTTTTGTACTTCTTAGTAGAGATGGGGTTTCACCATGTTGGCCAGGCTGGTATCAAGCTCGTGACCTTAGATGACGTACCTGCCTTGGCCTCCCAAAGGGCTGGGATTAGGTTATCCTCTTTTTTAACTTTCATCGTCGCTTCTCTATTATTGTCATGTTGGGGCTCTACCTGCACTGTGCTGCTCTGAACCAACAGGCTCTTATCCTCCATGACCCTGTGCTCCACTCCCAACACCTAGACACACAGGCACATGCATGTATGCACGTGCATGCTCGCATGTACACAGACACACACACACAATGCTGCAGGCCCTCTTGACACAGTGTCTGCTCTGTCACAGCTCCTGCCCACCCTGGCAGTCCCCTCCCTCAGGATGCAGGGCACACAGGGCCTGTGCTCACCAATGGGCCTCTGCTAGACTTGCTCCCAGCCTGTTTTCTTCTCTGAATGTCGCTGCACTTTCCTTGCCCCTGCTCTTGAGATACTGCTTAGGCTCAGTTCTATTCCTCTTTTTCAATACTTTGGGTACCTGCTGAGCTAGACAGAGAAGTATGAATTCCTTCCTCTTCCCATTTTGTCCTTTTCTTCTCTTTTTTGAGCAGTTTCTTTCTTTTTTTTCTTTAAATCTCTCCCTACCCCACAACTAGATTTCCTTCCACCTGGATATGAAAATTTATGCATAAGTCTGTGGCCCGAGAGATGGCAGGAAGCAAGGTTATGTGGAAAAACATTTATCTCACCAATTAGCTTACCCACTTAGGTCTGTGGAAGTCCCTGGGTCTACTGGACTCTAAGTAAATATGAGTTCAAATCAATTATTTCAAAGCTCTCTTGCCCTTATAGCAATTAGAGCTACTATTTATCCAGCTTATATTAGGCTGTCGGCTTCTTTCCTTGAATCATCTCATTAAATACTTAACAGGGTTACCATGCAGCAGGTATCCCTATTTTCCATGTTACAGGAAATGAAACTGAGACTCAGAGAACGGAAGTCACTTTCCCTAGCCACTCAGTTACTAGGAGTCAGAGGAGGGATTCACATCCAGGTCTTCTGACTCCATAATACACAGGATATGCTTGCTTCTCAGTGAAGAACAAAATCGCCAGGAAGATTTAAATTTGTAACTCTCAGTTTACAAGGCCAGTAGACACTCCCCAGCTATTTGCACACTTTGACCAAAGTGTCAACAGTAACGAAAAGAGAGGTGTTTTATTGTTGATTAGCACATATATTTATTTATTTGAAAATTACTTGTGTATGTTAAAAACCTTAAGTCATATGGAGACATATCCTTCTCTGAGTCCCAGATTGACGTTTTTATCCATTGGTTTGGCTTTTGACCCAGATACACGGAGTACGCCACCCCCGCCACAGTTTAAATTGAAATATATCACTCCTAAGTAGGTAATTTGTCAGCTGAAGGTCAATGACAGTGAAAGGCTAATGATCAAATGGCAATTAAAAGTATCATATTTTTAAACCAAACTCCCTTAAGAAGTATTGCTGTGTAATTACACTCTGGGAAACCTGCATCATCTACTAAGTTTAAGCCAATGGAACCTTCCTTCTTAGCAGCAGCTCATTTGTCTTCTAACTCTCTCGATTTCATTTCACACGTTTCATAAATCATTTAGCAGCTGCAATTGTTGTCAAAATGTTTTGGTCTCAAACGTAAATATTTATAACTATTGTTTTGTTTCCCAAAACAAACAGGAAGAACTGCTGAAAACAGCAACTAGAATCGCCCAGGCTTTTAGCTTAACTGGAGCTGAGCTGCCATTGCAGGACTGAGTCCACTTGAAAGCTCTATTCCAAGGCTTCCTTGAGAATGCGTGGTGGTCTTTGCCAGATGGCACATGCCAGGTCAAAAGCTGGAGTGGCCATTAGAGGTCAAGGATTTCTGACCCTAGCTGAATTGGATGGACTTAGTCCAGATCTGACAGTACCCTCAATAAATACTTTTCAAATGAAAGACACAAGAGCATTCTTTCAAGGCATTTGACTTTCCAAGAGTTTCAAGGATGTCGAGGACTATTACCATTCCAGTGTTACAATGGAGCAGGATTCATATGGGAAAGACACGTAAACAAACAGGCTCACACTGGACCCTCATTTTTGTTGCCCTCCCAGTGTTTCTCCTCCAGCTTGACTGAGGCGGTGCCCTTGTCAAAGGCAAGCTGTGACAATGCAAAGTAGTCACGGGCTCTAAATGTCCCTCTGCCACCTTCATACAAATCAATACATTAAGAAGAATTAATTCAATCAGATTCGTCTGAAAAGTTTGTTTCAAAAAGAATCCAAGGTGACTTGTAATGAAAGTGTACAAATGACAATGATCAAATGTACAAATTAAACGTACAAAATATAGAAATTAAAACAAAAGCTATAGATGGTAAGGAGAGAAACTGATGTATGTAGGCTAATACAGCTACTATATATGAGCATTAAATGTTAGTCTAAGCTTCCAGAAGGCTCAGAAGAAGAATCACAATGTCATGCCAGCATTCATGTCATCACTTTTAATAGTAAAAGCAACATAAAGAGGTTTTTAAAGAAATTTTGACGATGAGAAAAGCATAATTCCCTAGACTTTAAAAGTTATATTTTTCCTTCTTTTTTCATATTCTCTGTCTTTATTTTTGTGAAAATGGCTTCATATTGTTCTTTTCATAGTATTTATAAAATTTCATATTCTTTTTCTTCTCTCTTCCTCAAAACCCTTGTAACCATATGTCAGATGAATTTTGACAGAAGCTAGATGACCAAGAGTTGAAAATTACCCTTGAGGAGTGCCAGGGGTGTATTTAGTGTGCTGCATGGAAGCAGGGGCAGGGGCAGCTCCCGGCTCTCTGGTTAGAGCTGTGGTCCCTGACCTGAATAGGTCACTAAGTCCTTTGAGGCTTAACAGAACTAGGGAAATTCTGTCTAGAAAATGTGCCATCACACAATCACAGAATGTTTTCATGCAACTTTAGGGGATTGTAGAGCCAGCACTGGAGGTCTTTGGAATAGAGTTAACTGCAGTGCTGCCTATAAACCAGACACATTCTCAAACTGTGAGTCTCCAATGTTTTGGTTCTAGGACTTCTTTACACTCTTAAAAATTACTGAGAATCCCAAAAAGGTTTTGTTTATATGAGTTATATGAAGAAATATTTACCGTATTAGAAATTAAAGCTGAAAAAACTTTACATGTTTACTTATTTAACATAATAGTAAATTCACATAACATAAATAATATGTTTTAATCAGAAAATAACTTTTTCAAACATGTTGAGAAAGTGGCATTGTCTTTCAGGTGTACGAATCTCTTTAATGTCTATGTACGAGAAGACAGCTGGACGCTGACATGTGTTTCTGCATTCAGCCTGTTGTGCTATGTTGTTTTGGTTGAAGAAAATTCTGCCTCACATTGACATAGTTAGAAAAAGGAGGAATATATTAGCAATATTCTCCGATAATTTTTAATATTCCTCTTTAATACTACCCCCAAAACGTGACAAGTGGTAGTTTCTTAAAAGTAAGTTACCAGGCAGTGGTTAATCAAAGTGCAATCTGAAAGAATGAAAATCCACTTTTTTCTTACTCCGTTACATTAAAATCCACTGCTCTATCTTGGACTTTAGATGCTTATTTACCCAGAAATAGTTTTGACCTCTCAGACCTTCTGAAAAAGTCTCTGAGACTGGAGGCCTACAGAGATGCAGTCCCACAGCACTCTTTCCCTTCAGCCTATGCACGCAGCAAGTTCTACTTCTGTGTTGAATATGCAGAAAGCACAGAGTGATTGTCCTCATGATCTTTAGCCCCACAGATGTGCCTGGGCAAGTCCTAGACGGAATGGGACAGGGTTGGAGGCATGCTTTGGAGTGAATAAGAGAGAGAGGGAAAAGAAAACAAAAAGGAAGGCATATTTAAGGATCAACCATACGAGAAGGGACTCTGCGTATGTTGGTGCGTTTTTCCTGGGGATGAAGGTGTAAGTGTCACGACAAGTGGGACACAGAGTTTGGAGAGAAAAACACTAACAGCAGCGCTTGCTTAATGCCAATGTGGGTGGAAAATGCCACACAGAGTTAAAAGCAATGCTTATAACTTTTTTATCTGCCCCAACTCTCAGTTATTTGCAAGGCAATTGGGATAATTATTAGAACAATAACGCTACCACACTACCTAGATAAAAGTTAAGCAAAGCTCTTCCAACCAGATTGAGATTTTTTCTACCATGAAAATTCCTTTTGTTCTTAAACGTTAAAAAAAAATAGTTGCGTTGATATTCTCTGTTGAAGACAGGGCAGTCCCTAATTTCAACAAATTAATTCAGCACTGGCATTTTCTCTTGCCTAGATTTAGTTGCAATACTGGATTTTCAGATCTGGTCTTATAGAATCTGGAAGGTTTCCATCTCATTACACTTAGTAACAATCTCTGATAAGATATTAGTCTTGAGCCATTCTTGTCAGATTATTTTTTAAATGATTCCTTTAGGAGAGTCTTATCCATCCGTCACAGAAGACAGGGTGGTGATTGGGCTCATCAGAAACCAGGTATTAGGTAGATTAAGAACACCTGATTCAATGCTCCTGCTCCAGACCTGCTTCTGTGCGAAATCAATCCCTCTCAACATGGATCAGGCCTGGCCAGGATGTCCCTGGATATTTTAGAGCTGAGGTCTCTAGTCTTGAAGTGGTCTTGTTACTTTTTTTTTTCTTTAATTTTTTTAGGATGAAAAAACATTATTTTTATAGAGGTAGGGGTCTTACTCTGTTGTTCAGGTTGGTCTCACACTCTTGGCCTCAAGAGATCCTCTTACAGTGCTGGAATGACAGGTGTGCGCCGCAGTACCTGGCCCTGTTACTTCTTTAAAAGAAAAGCTGTTTTCACAGCGAGGCCAATGATTATTTTTGCCAAAAACTCCTGAGGCAGAGCTATTTATTAGCCTGAAGGTCAGGTTAAAAGGAAAACCTGTCGTGAGATGGTAACTACAGCCACGTTCATAGTGCAAAGAATCTCGGTGTGTATCGCCTTGGTGGCATTACGACTGCCCACAAATGCTGCACTTTAGCTCCAGGAGACAGGAGGACCCAGGCTGGGTACACCGCGGGCTCAGTTCTGATTGGCGGGAAAGCGGAACACACCCGCTCTCTTGAGATTTAAGCACCTCACTCACTAAGCTCGCCATCCCTTCCCTTTTCAAGGAAGAGGGTACTAGCTACCTAGCTGCCGGCACTTTATATACAAATGAACTACTTAAAATTCCTCTCCAGTGCCTTCCATATCCCTGTTATGCAACTAATTTCCCCAAAGGAAACATAGCTTGAAGTGTCTGGGGTACCTGAAGAAACAAGACAGAAAAGCACATTCCATGTGAAAGCCAAGCTGGCTCCTGTTCCGCAGCGCCCAGGCGCGGGGAAATCTTGTGTTTCTTCCAGATGGCTCCAGGCTCCAGGGACACATTTTTGGTCTCTGCCTCTGTCGAGTTCTCCTGTATTTTTACTGTTAATGACTCAAGGAGGGGGCAGGAGGTGATGTGTTGGCAAAAAGCATGATGATAAATCCTGCTGAGGCACCTTTTCTGGAAAGAGCGGCAGCTGTCTTCTCCCTCACTTTCCAGGCGTGCCTGGTACCTGTGGTTTTCTCGCTTCCCCAGTTCCCTGGTGCGAAGGAGTTGGCGGCATATGCAGGGTTCCAAAACACCTTAATGAAAAGAATGCTATTGCAGGGCAATCGTGATTGTGAACATCTGTGAACTGCAGCGTTTAACTGAGCTACAGCTAATGTTTATTGTGTGTGGAAAGAGTAGGGGATTAATGGTGCTTTGATTGTCTTTAGATGGCTTCTTATTATCTTTTCCTTTCTCTTGTGATGTTTTGGCAGAAGTTACAAAGAGGATTCAAAGCCCCAAGACCAGGCATCCAAATAGTCTAAAAGTCTTTGGATTTATAAACAAAGCAGTAAGAGGGGTGGGGTTGTTCTTGCAGCCTTCCTCAGGATTATGTAGTATAGTATACAATTTAGAAGCTGGTGGAAAAGCAGGTAATCAGTTAAGAAAACACACTCCTGCCCCTATAGCAAGGATAGACTTTTAGGAAAATGTATTATAATTCTCCAAGTAATAGCAAATTTATACTTTTATTTCCAAATATACTTATCAGAAACAAACTGAATCAAACTAGGGAAATGAAAATATGTGAAGAATTTTTTGGACTAAATGGCAAGGGTTGAAAAAAATTTTGAAGATAACATAAATTATCCTTATTTACTTATTTATTATTTTGGGGAAGTCTCACTCTTGTCACCCAGGCTGGAGTGCAGTGGCACGATCTTGGCTCTCTGCAACTTCTGCCTCCTGGGTTCAAGCAATTCTCCTGCCTCAGCTCCTGAGTAGCTGGGAGGCATGCAGGCACATACCACTTCACCTGGTTAATTTTTTGTATTTTTAGTAGAGATGGGGTTTCACCATGTTGGGCAGGCTGGTCTCGAACTCCCAACCTCAGGTAATCCGCCCGCCTCGACCTCCCAAAGTGCTGGGATTACAGTGCATGAGCCACCGCACCCAGGCTATTTATTTATTTTTAACAAAGCTGAATACAAATAAAGTTTCCATGATCTTGGCTTCCTTTGGGTCCTTCTGCTGTCCTCTGGGTTTGCAGAATGCCATTCCCTTTATTCCTGTGTCCCTGACAAATGTCTCAAGGCTTAATCCCACAGAACAGGCTTTTTCTGTTACCCTCGCCCCATACCGAATCCTTTGTGTATCTTTAACCTGGAGCTCAGGAGAACAATTTCCAAGTTGCTTTCCAGTAAGAGCATTCCATGCATCCAGCATTTTCATTTTCAGAAGGAACTTGGGTGTATATAAATGTTCCAATTCTATATTGGAGGTGGCTACTCTGTGACATCAGCCTCTGCTCACAGCATCAGAGAAAGAAATTTCAGTGTTCTTGGCAGTTAATCTTCTAAGAGTCACCATTTGGAAGAAATCTGTGGAAAACATGCATACAGACACGTGCATGAGACTTTGCTTCTTGCCAGGTGAAAAATACCCTGCAAGGAGTATGCCGAGGTAAACAGATTGCATAGAGTTAAAAGGCTTGCTTAACATCAGCGTCTTGTTCTCATAAGCGGTTGGAAGCAGTGGGCCTCTATCCACATCGATGGTAGCCCTAATCCAGGCTCTTCAGACCATCACTCTGTTCCTCCTCCAGCTATTTCCTGCAGATTAGAAATAGTACCTTTCTCAATGAGGCCAGGCAATCCCTCCATGTTTCACCTCAATCAGAGGACACTCAAACAAAAAGAAAACATAAAAAGTAAAATAAGAGAAATCCATTAGGATCAAATCCATTTGGTCAAACTACATATTTTTTTGTTTGTTTGTTTTATCCTACCTAGCAAGCAACTTTCTTAGAAAAATCTGCAAGAGAAAGAAGTGCTGAGAAAGACATATGTGATCGAAATGAGCTTTTATCTTCAGGATGCCACTGGATTGCACATGGGATAATGAATGAAATGAAGTAGAAACCATGGCCTGAACTGGAAATGTGCTTTGTGCCTAATGTAATTAATCTCTATTGAAACAGCTAAGCCATTTAATTTGTGTTGCATGAATAATGAAATGAAAGGGGCACGTATGAATTAACTTCTTAACCAGCAGAGAAGATGTAACTTCCAGGTTTATAAATTGATTGGGATTTTCCTTACAACTCTTGAGGTTTATCATTATCAGCTGCAGTTTCTTTCTTTCCTTGGTCAGTCAAAGATTGAGCTTGCTTTTTTAGTCATTTTCAGTTTGTCTAGATGTTTTGCAAACCTACGTCAGAAGGACATTTTTAGACCGTGATCCAAAGGGGATGTGTATAATACAGAAAGCTACTAGCTACATAGTCTTTTCTTACAAAGTATTTAGTCTTCACCTTTCAAGATTTCCTTCCTCTCAATATTTGGAGGGGAAAGAAGGATAGTTATTCCAAAGCGATTTTCATATTGGTCTGTGCTTTTGAGATCACCATGCTCCTTTGAAAATACTGCTGGGCACCCTGGCCTCTGGAGAATAGCAGTGCCAGGAAGGCCTTTATCTCCTGGTGGCTCATGCTAAGCATAGAAATCTGGGCCCACCCCCTTCAATTCCTTTAGCTTTTGACACCATCTTACTAAAGACTTAATAATAGCACGTAAAGACTGAACATTTGGCCCTAGAACAACACAGGTTTTAACTACATGGATCCACTTATATGCAGACTCTCTTTCATCTCTGCCATCCCTGAGACAGCAAGACCAACCTCTCCTCTTCCTCCTCCTCCTCCTCAGCCTGTTCAAGAAAATGATGATGAAGACCTTTATGATGATCCACTTCCACTTCATAAATAGTAAATGTGTTTTCTTTTCCTTATGTTTTTTAATAACATTTTTTCTCTAGCCTACTTTAATATAAGAATACAGTATATAATACATGCAACATTTTTAAAAAATGTGTTGTTAGGCTTCCAGTCAACCATAGGTAGTTACGTTTTTGAAAATAAAAAGATATGCATGGATTTTTGACTGCATGGGAGATCAGTGCTCCAAACACTTCCATTGTTCAAAAGTCAACTGTAAATAAGAGCTTAGTGCTAAATGTCCTAGAGCCTGCTTCCCATGCCCCTCCACCAACTCCTCTGCTGCTATTTCCTTTCCTTAGCCTCCCCCCACCCCGTGCCAGCATATCCTGTGTCCAAATATTTGGGCAGAGGTGCGAGGATCAGGAGCTGCGTAATATTTCTCAAAAATAAGAATTTTCTGGGACAATTTGATCTAAATGTACATGTAGAAATTTAGAGAAAAGGTTATCTGAAAGGACACTGTTAATGTTTGTAACTTATATAGAAGTATGTCCTTTGAGATAACCTTGTTTCTTCTGGCCATCCATCTCTTTCTCGCCTTTTCCTTCTGTCATCACTAAGACACACAGATTCACTCACCGCTGAGTCAGTGAACAGAGCCCTGACTACCACAGTCTAGAAAGAGCGTTATCTTAAAGTGAGAGCAATAGAGGTCAGAGGCAAGAAAAAACAGAGAAAAGGGGCAGAATTTTGTGAATAACTTTATAAGCACACATAAAATTGCTATCCATTACAGTTCCAGAGTACAAGTTATTGAGTGGCTTTAGCCAAATAAAGAAAGCAACATTTGAAGGTATAATATGTCAGCGTTAGGAATCTGCATTCTAGCTGAAAGAGATTTTTGCTTGGCTAAACTTCAGTCACTTCAGTCAGGTTTCTGAAACTTCCCCTAGGCCCATCTGTGTACTTCCTGGGAAAATCCAGTTTTAGCAGAAGGACCCTGCTAAGTCAGTTTAGCCAGAACCCCCATCCTTGATATCTGATCATCTTCAATATCTGATCAGGTTCCTCATCTCACCTCCTGTCTTTAACAAGAATCCTGTTTTGTTGGTTTAGCCAGAATCCCCTTTCTCCCTCATGTTTCCTCCTAGTAATTTTCCACCCACTGAGCTCCGCACTGCTCCTTGGCTATCAGTTCTCACTTGCTCATGCTGTATTGGGAGTTGAGCCCAGTGTTTCTCTTCTATTGCAAGACCTCCTTGCAGTGACTCCTATGCCTATGGCAACAGCTTTGAATAAATTCTTCCCTACCGGGCTTTAACAAGTATCACTGAATAATTTTTTCTTTAAGAGTTACTGTGCTGTGACTTGGTTAAGATCAAATTCATCATAGGGCCCCCAGGTCTCTTACTCAGGACCCTAACTGTGTACCTTTGAAGCCTTTCTCCTCACTCCTGACTGGTTGATTGGAGATTCACTAGTGAGTCAGACTTCCGAACCATTGCTCCAGACAAACACCTGTGAAGTTGGTCAGGACAGATTTCGAGCCTCAAGGTATGAGTATGTGCTCTGAAGCCAGGCTTCATGTGAATGCCTTCTCCTGGGCTGGAAAGTCATTTTTCTAGCTCCTTGCTCTGAATCAGGATTACTTCCTGATTCCCTGGGCTGGAAGTCCTTTTTCCTAGCTGGCTCTGAGACCACTCTCTTCTCTCCATTGGATCCTGCTTCTCTCATGAGAATATCTCTGTCATGCAAAGGCTTTTTTTTTTGAACCCCTACTGCTGACATGCTCTGCCAACTCTGTCTACTCCTTTTTATAATTTTGCCTTCCTGTTCTCTTGAATCCTTTGGTATGTCCCCCTTCATTACACTTAGTAACAATCTCTGATAAGATATTAGTCTTGAGCCATTCTTGTCAGATTATTTTTTAAATGATTCCTTTAGGAGAGTCTTATCCATCCATCACAGAAGACAGGGTGGTGACTGGGCTTATCAGAAACTAGGTATTAGGTGGATTAAGAACACCTGATTCAATGCTCCTGCTCCAGACCTGCTTCTGTGCAAAATCAATCCCTCTCAACCGGATCAGGACGGTCCCCCTTCAAACCCTTGCCTCTGTTACCTCTTCACCCACCCCTACCAAACCATTTCCATTTCTTTTCCCACTCCAGCCCCTCGGACCCTTGAACTTAAGACCCTCTTCCCCTCCATTGTGGGCTTTCAAGGGACTCAGGGTGCCTCATAAACAAACATCTAAGACTAAAAAGAGAAATAAACTGGAAAAATTAAAAATCTTAAAGGGCTTCTTCACAAATGTTGGTAAAAAGCTTTAGCCCTTATTGAGTGAGTAACTTCAACCTGTGCCATTTTCATCAGAAACACAGTTTGGAGTCCCATTACTGGGTATATATCCAAAGAATTATAAATCGTTATACTATAAGGACACATGCACATGAATGATCATTGCAGCACTGTTTACAATAGCAAAGACCTGGAACCAACCGAAATGCCCACCAATGATAGACTGGACAGGGAAAATGTGGCACATATACATCATGGAATACTATGCAGCCATAAAACATGATGGGTTCGTGTCCTTTGTAGGGACATGGATGAAGCTGGAAACCATCATTCTCAGCAAACTGACACAAGAACAGAAAATCAAACACTGCATGTTCTCACTCATAGGTGGGTATTGAACAATGAGAACACATGGACACAGGGAGGAGAGCATCACACACTGGGGTCTGTCAGGGGGAAATAGGGGAGGGACAGCGGGGGTGGGGAGTTGGCATTTCATGGGGAGAAATGCCAGATATAGGTGATGGGGAGGAAGGCAGCAAATCACACTGCCATGTATGTACCTATGCAACAATCTTGCATGTTCTTCACATGTACCCCAAAACCTAAAATGCAATTTAAAAAAATACAAAAAAAGTAAGTAAATATGAACCAGTGAGTTTATATTACTATGGTTTATTGCCTCATGACTAAAAGTTTAAAATAAAAAGCCAAAAGGTCTCATATCTGTATGTGAGTATGTATATGTATATGTATATGTATATATGTTTGTATGTTATATAGATGTGATATTTTTTACCTACAATGGTATATCACCAAATGAAAAGACTCAAATTGATTTAGGGATAAATGAGTACTTAAACAAATTTAGTATTTGTGAAGTTCTCAGAAACATAGAAATTGACCCAATTATTTTAAAGTTCATGTAATATGGAATAATGTTTGGTAAAATAAAAGCTAATTTTAAAATTGTTGGTAAAATAAAATAGGAATGTCTTTAGAGCTGACAGTATTAAATGTAATACAGACATACATTTTCACCTTGGTTTGTTAGTCAAATAGGTTTGCATTGTCTCTGCTAGATGTTTAAGTCCATACAACCATAAATTCAACCTA
This sequence comes from Callithrix jacchus, assembly GCF_049354715.1. Lineage (NCBI taxonomy): Eukaryota > Metazoa > Chordata > Mammalia > Primates > Cebidae > Callithrix > Callithrix jacchus. Next base: position 41,115,571 of record NC_133514.1, read on the forward strand.
AAATCAGAATGCACAATAAAAATGAATTGTTTAATTGCTTAATGCATGTAAGTTGCAAAGAAAAATAAAGGAAAAAAGGAGGTTGTAAAGGGTGAAAATCTTACCTTCTGTGGGCAAAGCTAATTGAGATCAGATAGACTCATTTACAATTTTTTAAAATTTGTTTTTGTAGTACATTAATGCAAAAGTAAAATTTGGTCTTTCTGTTAAGATAACAAGGTTATCTTAGAGTATTGGTCTGAGAATGTGAGGTTGTTCTTTTTTTTTTTTTCTTTTAAGAAATTGGCCTTGGAAACAAAGATTTTGTGTTTTATCAAGATAGCCTCTTGTGCATAATGATGTCTTTTATTAAGTCATTGATTACTTAAGAAAACTGAGTCTTCTCAACATTAAAAGAACTAAATTTTCGTTCACAACTGTGAACCTTCCTATATTTGCCTTTAAAATCTTTTATTGTCATTTTGATTAATTAGGTAACCAAGATCATACTAAATTGTCTTAAACATTTTGACATTTTTGACACACTTCCCAAAATCTAAGTCTAAATTAAGTCTTTTTAACCTTGAATTAACTTTGAGGTTTTTCAATCAGGCCCCTGAAAAGATCAAAGGATGTGTCTCTACGCTTGTAAAATAAAGATATTAAACCAATTAAACATATTTGTTATATTAAATTATATTAAAAGCATTGTCAAATAAGTGGTGCTAAACCTTTTTAAAGTTATATTTATGGCCATATTATTGATATCAGTGTTCCAAAATTGTATGAGATTCCTAGTTATATATTAGTTATAATTTTGGTTATTATGTTAAAATGTATACCATAGAAATAGCCAAATTTTTTTTGTCAGTTGCATCATTATTATAATGAACTCATCAGATTTTTAACCATGGACATTTTAAGTCTTTTTCTTTCATAGAGGATTATTGTTTTACTTTAATTTTTCTCTAAAAGTGTTTGCAATTAACTATAATCCAAAATGCGTCTTCAAAAATATGAGTGGAAAAGACTCTGACAAGTATTCTTGAAAACAGATTTGTGAAATCCGTAACCAGCGGAGTAAGTAAGAATTTTCAGACCTCTAATGAAGAAACTGATGGCTTCATAAAACTTCAAGCAGAACAAGAATTCACTATGGGATTGAATGAAATGATGAAGATAATTATTTAAATGACTTTTTGTTTGAAACATTGCTGGTTCTTCAAATGTTTTGTTTTCTGGATTCAAGGAATTTCATTTCCTTTTAAGCTGTCTGTTGCTTATAGTAATTTGGTAAAGTATACTTTTCCAAATTTGAAGCATTTACTTTTTCTTCTTACCAGATACCTTCAGAATTTAGAAACCATTCATAAGCATTCTTATTTTTATGGCAATGTAGTTATTTGCATAAATTCAATAAGAATCTCTTTTCCTTGTAATAGTAAATTGTAAACACCGGTTATATTATGACATATATCATGATCATATATATTTTTACATATATGATAATGCTCATATCACATATATCTATATATAATGCTTATATAGAGATATATAGCATATGTATCTATGATAATGCTTACAGTAATAGTAATAACCCCAGTCATAAATATCTATATATATGTGACTGGCATATCATATTTTCAGGTATAATCAAACTTGTTTTTTTTTTTTTTTTTTGAGATATAGTCTTATTCTGTTGTCCAGGCTGGAGTGTAACAGCATGATCTTGGCTGACTGCAAACTCCACCTCCCAAGTTCAAGTGATTTTTCTGCCTCAGCCTCCTAAGAAGCTGGGATTATAGGCACCTGCCACTGAACCTGGCTGATTTTTATATTTTTAGTAGAGATGGGGTTTTGCATATTGGCTAAGCTGGTTTTGAACTCCTGATCTCAGGTGATCTGCCCAGCTCGGCCTCCCAAAGTGCTGGGATTACAGGTGTAAGCCACCGTGCCCAGCCCATGAGCAAACATTTTTAAGAAACAAAGGTTAACAGCCAATAAATCTCTTCTTGGAAAAACTGGTTTGAGTGTTCCCAGTCTCATAGGTGAGTAAGGAATGTCACTTTCTGGTAGACTCAGGAATCAGGATATTTTGGAGATCTTAAAAAGAGAATAATTAATTCAAATATAAGATGTTACAGACACAGCCTGATGGCAAATCCTTGGTTTAATCTTCTAGCCTCAAGAGGCTTTCATAAGTCCAATTTAAGATTCTTGATCAAAAGTCCCAGCAAAACAAACTTTGCAAGAGACAGTATGACTAATCACTATCCTTGTCTCACCTGTGTAAATGAAGAGGCCAAGATTAATTAGATTAACTTATTTTAACTTACTAGATAAACTTATTTTGAAAACAAATGAGTCTGACTTTATTAGTTAGAAGTGGGAGTGACTGCAGAGAGAAAACATATCTCTTTCAGAAGAAAACTACAGTGTACCCAGTATTAGATACTAGCCCTCTTTGTTTTCTTTGAGGTTATATTATCTACCTGCAGTCGAGACTAGATCTTAAATTTTTCTAGTTTTCCTAAGTATCTGGCTCCAACTCTCCAAATTAATGCTTTCGGTTTTCTCCCACTCTTCCGGCCTGGAATCACTAAAATTAAAACTTCTCTTTCTTCTCTTCAGCCCTGCAAGCTGAACCTAGATGACAATATAAACTTCAGAGAGATCACCACAACAGCTTTTGACAACCTTTGTGACATTTAAAATGGAAACCAGGAAAATCTGTCATTTGCCACTGTCTGTCTTCACTCCAGCTGAAGATGCTTCAAGCATCTAGAAATCTTGACTGGCTACCCTCAGGACTCAAAAACGGAATTTATAGTTTTTTTTTAAACCATTAATCTTTGTTTTTATTTTATTTCCATGTAAATTAATCTCCCTGGTTGGGCACGGTGGCTCACATGTGTAATCCCAGCACTTTGGGAGGCCATGGTGGGCAGATAACCTGAGGTTGGGAGTTCGAAACCTCAGTCAACATGGAGAAACCCCATCTCTACTAAAAATACAAAATTAGCCGGGCAATAGTTGTGCATACCTGTAATCCCAGCTACTCGGGAGGCTGAGGCAGCAGAATCGTTTGAACCCAGGAAGAGAAGGTTTTGGTGAGCCAAGATTGCATCATTGCAATCCCAGCCTAGGTAACACGAGCAAAACTCCGACTCAAAAAAAAAAAGAAAGAAAAGAAATTAATCTCCCTTTATTAAATCCTAATGGCTCACACTATCCAGTAGATATTCTCTACTACCAGATCCCAACAGATGAGTCAGCTGGTCCTGCATGAACCAAAGGCAACTACGTGAGAAAATCTGCTTACGATGAACAAGAAAAGTTGACTAACGAAGATCATTTGCTTGGCTAAACTTTAATCAGGTTTCCAAATCTCTTCCTAGGCCCATCTGTGCACTTTCTTGTAAAATCCAGTTTTATCGAAATGGCTCTGCTAAGTCAGTTTAGCCGGAACCCCCCATCTTTGATATCGGATGATCTTCAATATCTGATCTGGTTCCTCATTCTTACCACCCCCAGGTGATGTCTGATCACTCTGGCCTGTCTTTAGTAAAAATTTGTTAGGTCCATTTAGTCAGAACCCCCTTTTTTTGATGTTCCACTTAGTCCATCCATTGACCCCCACTGCTCTTTGAATACAAATTCCCACTTGCCCATGTGTTACTGGAAATGGATCCCAATCTCTCTCCCCAGCTACAAGATCCTGTTGCAGTTGTTCATGTATCTATCACAATAGTCCTGAATAAACCACTTTTTACTGTGCAACTAATTTATTCCTAACACTCAGGAAGCTCAGGATATTTGGGTGATCTTAAGAAGAGAATAATTTACCCAGATCTACAGGTGTTGCAGACACAGGCTCATGACAAGTCCTTGGTTTGATCTTCTAGCCTCAAGAGGCTTTTACAAATCCAATCTAGATTCCTTATCAAAATCCCTGCAAAACAAACTTAAGAAGAGCTAACATGGCCAGTCATTGTTCTTGTCTAGGCTGTGTAAATGAGGAGTAGTTCAATTCAGTGTAATGGATATAAGAAAGGCTGAGGCAATCGCCAACTGGATTTCTGGACAGAGTGAGAGTCTATTGTTTCCAGAGTTCAGAGAGTTTCTTCACACCTTTTTAATATTTTCTCTTTTCTCACCAACAGTTTCAGAGATGAGAAATCACTTTAGCACTTTCTGTCCAATTTCCTTTTTAGTACCATTCGTAGCTTCTGGGCATCCATTCTAGGAAACCAAAGTGCCCTAATGTGCTTCCTTAACTGCCTTAGAGTCCCACACTCTGTCCTCAGCAGCATCCACCTCCTCGTCCAATGTGATTTCTTTTCAACTAGCAATTGGGCAGAATAAGACTGAAATAGATGTATCTATACTAAGGTGTTAAATTTTGTTGGTTTTTTGTTTTGTTTTTTTTTAGAAAAGAGTCTCCCTCTATCACTCAGGCTAAAGGGTAGGGGTGCAATCTTCATTAAATCCTAAAATTCCTGGATTTAAGTGATTTTTCTGCCTCCTCCTCCTGAGTAACTAGGACTACATGCACATACTACAATGCCCAGCTATCTTTTAAAATATATTTTTTTGTAGAGACAGGGTCTCACTGTATTGCCCAGGCTGGTCCAAAACTCCTGGCCTCAAGTGATCCTCCTGCTTTGATCTCCCAAAATGCCAGGATTACAAGTGTGAGCCACTGCACCCAGCCTTAATCCATTTTAAAGATAATTCTCTTTAGTCAAAAGAAATGAGTTACTGAATGCAGCATATAAGGCACTGAGACTTGTTGATAAGGGAGAAGATTTTAAAGGAAACTGGAAAGAGCTTTGTATCCTATCACACTGCTCTGGCCAAGTATTCTCAGTCCTAGACATATACTTGCATTAGTCTGTTCTCATGCTGCTGATAAAAAACATACCTGAGACTGGGAAATGTAAAAAGAAAAAGAGGTTTAATGAACTCACAGTTCCACGTGACTGAGGAGGCCTCACAATCATGGTGGAAGATGAAAGGCATATCTTACATGGCAGCTGACAAGAGAGAAGTGAGAACCAAGTGAAAGGAGTTTCCCCTTATAAAACCATCAGATCCATGAGACTTATTCACTACCATGAGAACAGCATGGCAGAAATCCCTTCATGATTCAATCTTCTTCCACCAGGTTCCTCCCACAACACACGAGAATTATGGGAGCTACAATTCGAGATGAGATTTAGGTTGGGACACAGCCAAACCATTTCAATACTCTTCAAAAGAAATCCACCTGTGGAAGGAAGTCTCTGACCTGCTCAACACACTTAGTTCTGTACTTTCTGCATCATCAAATGTGTAACTTTCAAGAAGAAGTCATAAAAGACAAATATTAGTTTTTTTAAGTTGCTGAATAACTAAGAAAAATACAAAAAATAAAAATAAAAAATAGATAACATTATGCAAACTTATACAAATGCAAATATTCTTTCTTATTCTGAAAGGATTGGAGGCAGCATTATGATTCATTTTATTTGTTCACGGAATGATTAAATTTGGTATGGCACTTTTAAACAGTATATTTGTCATTTTATATCACATTGTGATACAACAAACTTTGAGTTTTCTTTCGTTTTTAAAAATGAAACATTTTTTAACCTTCACATTTTTTGCCTGCTTCTTCTAAACAAGAAAAAGCTATCAATGCTATATTAAGACAGATCTTACTAATAGCATGGAAAAATAGATTAAATAGAGTAAGTTACATGTGATTGAAGTTTATTCAGTAAAGTTTATTCCCCTTTACTTTTTTGGTTTCTTTGCTAAAAATGAGTGTTTTGCATAGTTATTCAGAACAATGGAAAGCACTAATAGTGGTTAGGCTTCATCAGAACACTGAAGGCTTGCTTGAATTAAAAAGCAAATTTTCTACCCTTCAATTATGGTGTATTCCCTGATTTTGACTGAATAATTTAATTATCCCTTATTTTATCCCTAATTTGGAGAAAATGAGAAAATTGCAGCAAAAATAAGTCAAGTGAAGTCAAGAACTGGAGGCATCCAAAGCTGTCCCGTTATGTCAATAGGAGGCACTGAAGCAGTGAAGCCCTTTCTGTTCCTGGGGATTTTACATATTACCTGTCTGCACTGCTTTGTAAAATCCAGTCAATCTGTTATTTTGTGTTTCTGTATTATGCACAATTTTAAGGTTTCCTCCTAAACAGCGTATTCTAAATATTCTACTCCTTAAAATTCCTAATTCATATCTGTTTAATAGAATGATTTATATTCTTTGGGGTATATACCCAATAAAGGGATTGCTGGGTCAAATGGTATTTCTGGTTGAAAATCTTTGGGGAATCACCACACTGTCTTGCACAATGGTTGAACTAATTTCCATTTCCACCAACAGTGTAAAAGCATTCCTAATTCACAACCTCACCAGCATCTGTTGTCTCTTGACATTTTAATAATAGCCCTTCTGACTGGCATGAAATGGTATCTCACTGTGGTTTTGATTTGTATTTCTCTGATGATCAGTGATGTTGAACTTTTTCCCATGTTTGTTGGCCGCATGTATGTCTTCTTTAGAGAAGTGTCTGTTTGTGTCTTTTGTCCATTTTTTAGTGGGGTTGTTTTTTCTTGTAAATTTGCTTAAGTTCCTTTTAGACTCTGGATATTAGACCTTTGTAGGATGGACTGCAAAAATTTTCTCCCATTCTGCAGGTTGTCTGTTCACTCTGATAATATTTTCTTTTGCTGTGCAGAAACTCTTTAGTTTACTTAGATCCCATTTGCCAATTTTTGCTTTTGTTGCAATTGCTTTTGGTGATTTCATCATAAAATCTTTGTCCATGCCTATGTCTTGAATGGTATTGCCTAGATTTTTTCCAAGGTTTTTATAGTTTTCCCTTTGAGTATTTAATCCATCTTGAGTTAATTTATGCACACATATGTTCATTGCAGCTCTATTCACAATAGCAAAGACATGGAATCAACCGAAATGCCCATCAATGATAGACTGGATAAAGAAAATATGGTATATATACACCATGGAATACTATGCAACTACAAAAAGGAATGAGATTATATCCTTCACGGGGACATGGATGAAGCTGGAACCATCCTCCTCAGCAACTAATGCAGCCACAGAAAACCAATTACCACATGTTCTCACTTGTAAGTGGGAGCTGATCAGTGAGAACACATGGACATAGTAGGGGAACAACACACACTGGGGCCTGTCAAGAGAGGGCAGTGGGGCAGAGCATCAGGAAAAATAGCTAATGCATGCTGGGCTTCACACCTAGGTGATGGGTTGATAGGTGCAGCAAACCACCATGGCACATGTTTACCTGTGTAACGAACCTGCACATTCTGCACATGTACCCCAGAACTTAAAAAAAAATCCTAATTTGTGTATTCATCCACATTCTGCTTTTGAATCTTAGAATCAGGTAATTTACAGCAACTTGAAAAAGCTGATGTACTTTTTAATATATCCAAAACCTAGCAGCTTAAACAATAATACAAGTTTATTATCTCATGCAATTTCTATGGGTCAAAAATTTGGTAGCAGCTCAACTAGTGGCTCCAGCTCCAGGTCTGTCCTGAGGTTGAAGTCAATATATCAGGTGGGGATGCAGTCATCCCATGGCTTGACTAGGACTGAAGGTGCTCCTTCCAAGGTGGTTCACTCACATGGCAGTTAGCAAGAGGCTTCAGTTCCAGGCCACTGGGACTTCTCCCTCAAGTGGTTTGTGTGTCTCATGACAAGGCAACTAGCTTTCCACAAGTAATTCAAGAAAGAGGGGTGCAGAGTAGCCATGTTTCTTATGACATCATTTCAGAAATAACGAACCATCATTTCTGCAGTCTCTCATTGTTTACACTGGCCATCTGTATTGAATGGAGGTTTTAGAAGCACAATATGTGCATATCTCATTACCACCCCAAAAGAATCTGGTGGTAAGACTCATCCTAAATCTATTAAAACTTCTTCTGCAAAGAGGGGAATATTCTTCGTTCGGTTTTAGGGTTTTTTTATACCTAAGGATTTTGAGATTATGGAGACGGTATTGCAGGTCTGTACAATTCACATTTCTTTTTCCTTTACCTATATATAGGAACACAGCTGAGTTATCAAAGTACTTATTTTACCCCAAGTTACTTAGAAAAAATACAGTCTAGTCCCAATGCCAAGTCTGCTATAGAGTTTTTTTTTTTTTTTTTTTTTTGAGACGGAGTTTCGCTCGTTACCCAGGCCGGAGTGCAATGGCGCGATCTCGGCTCACTGCAACCTCCGCCTCCTGGGTTCAGGCAATTCTCCTGCCTCAGCCTCCCGAGTAGCTGGGATTACAGGCACGCGCCACCATGCCCAGCTAATTTTTTGTATCTTTAGTAGAGACGGGGTTTCACCATGTTGACCAGGATGGTCTTCGATCTCTTGACCTCGTGATCCACCCGCCTCGGCCTCCCAAAGTGCTGAGATTACAGGCTTGAGCCACCGCGCCCGGCCCTGCTAAAGAGTTTTTTATACAATTATTTTTGTTACATAAATATTAAAAATAACTTAAAGATATTACATTAATAAATGTGTATGTTTTATTAATAAATCTTAAATGTTTTGGTTAGCATTATAAAAACCTTAAAAAGCTAAAAGTAGTTAATTATTTTTTTTAAATCCTTGGAAAAACCAGAAGTCTTTGTCTTGAAATTTTCCAGGCTATCACACCTTTAATTATAGTCCAACAATGTACATCACTAATTACAGCTATTCAAAGCGAAAACAAAGAAAGTATACACTCAGCTTGGAAGCAGTGAAAGCTACTTATCTCATTTACAATTAGAAATAATTCAGGTGCATGATATATTGTTAGACAGTACTGTAGACTTTATAGTAGCAGGTCAGAGTAGAGTAATTATGTGCTTTGTGTCACAGGGGAGCAACGACTATCTAAGCCCGTGGTGTGGTGGTAAAATAATTGACCAGGACAGCTGTAGGTAGAGAAAGGGAGATTTGTTAAAGAAAGTGAGAAAACATGTTGCGCGTACTCAATGGGCAGGATCAGCAGAAGAGGAGCTGAGTGCAGGGAGACAGAGGCTTGTTGGAGATTTTATAGAATAGTGTTTATGATGCCTACTGAAGAGGCCTTTGTGCAGTGCTGATAATGCCAAGGTTGCAGTGAGCTAACACGCAGGTGTTTGATGATCGCTGCGTGCAGGAAGATTGTGAGTTATTTGTGCAGGAGGGCTATGGGTCCTCGACCATGAAGAAAGGCACAAATGTGGCTTATCTGCTTCTTCCTTTTGCTTTTTTGTGCCCCTGCCAGCCTGACTTTCTTTCCCTAATTCGGACTCCACACTTTGGAGTCAACTCGGTACAGATATGTATTCTTAGTTATGTTTGACCTTCAACAAGTGACAACTTCCTTGAGCTTTATCTGTAGACAGGAGGTGACATTTATCTTTCAGGTTAACTAGAAGAATTAGAAGGAATTTTAGTAGTGTTAGCAACATGGGTTCTCCCAGCTTGTCTAGACTCAGAAAATGAGCTGTTACTGTGATTTACATAACATCCCTGAAAATTTGGGTATATGCTGAATTTCTAGATACTGGATCATATCTAAAATACCTTTGGCAATTTGCCTGTGATAAAGTCCTTTGTTAATTTTTATTTGGAAAGAGGACAATCTCTCTGTAAGAAAATTATGACCTTCAAGTGACCGAGGAGTGGGTCAAGAAATTGAGAAATATCAGGATGGCCTTCGGTGGGGAACAACACACCCATGCCTGCCAGGGGTATCTGTGGTCCTCATGAAAGAAGAAAATAAAAGTTTTCCTAGCCTTTTGCTCTGTCCTTTCAGATTCAGTTACAGATGGAAGGGAATCTGGGCCAGTGCCAGGGGCAAGAAACACGAATTTATCCTTAGATACAGTGCAGTGTGCACAAGGTTAGATGTCTAGCACAAGACTTTGACATTATGTGATACAACTTTTGTTGTGCTAATGGACCTCATTCATACGCTGATAAGACTTCTGTGGCTGGTGGCAGAGAAATGCCTTTACATTAATTCAAAGGGCAGCTGTAAATTTTCATTTACTACAACCTGCTCAGCCCAATGTACGTGCTATTCTCATCACAAATTTAACCATGGTTACATTGCTTGCGTACATAATTAGAACGCACACCGTTACTCTTACATTGAGTACAATATGCATTTTGTTTTCAGCCATACTTGTTTTAACAGTCTAATAAGTAAATTAAATTTACAATGCAGTTTTCATCAAGGTGCATACGGTGATATTCCATCTCAGCCGCAGAGGATGTTGGAGATTACCTGGTTCCACCCCTTCATTTTGCCAATGGGAAAACTGCTCCAAAAAAGAAACAGGATTTCTCCAAGGTCACACAGCTCCTGAGAAGCAAGCTGAGGGTGAAACGCTTGTGTTCTGCCTCCCAAGTTAATTCTCTCTTTATTTTACATCAAAATAGAGAGAATGTGATAACTTTAAATGGGAGAACTTAAGTTTCTTTTTTTTCCCAAGGGGAAAGTCCAGTCTTTTATTTATTTATTTTAATTTTTTTTATTGCATTTTAGGTTTTGGGGTGCATGTGAAGAGCATGCAAGATAGTTGCATACGTACACACATGGCAGTGTGATTTGCTGCCTTTTTCACACCCACTCACACTTTGTTTTAAATAATTTGAACTATTCTGCCAACTCTCCCATAGAGTATAAATTATCTGCTGAATAACCAAGAGATTTGTGGAAGGGCTTTGGGATAGCAATTTCTTCCTTTCTTTTCACGCGCTCTAGGCTAATTACACATCATCTCTTGAAAAGACTATTAAACGACCTCATCTCCTTACTTCTGGTATCTCCCCACTCCATCCCAACCTGAAGAATAGCCACGATCAGTTCATTCAATTCCATTCCAACTATCTACACTGGATGACGTGCTGTTATACTGATGGCCATGCTGCAATGAACAAGAAAGAAACCAGGTGCTGTGTTCTCCTTGCAGAATCCTGAAGGCTCTGTCCATAGCTCACTCGATTCCTGGCTGCCGTCTCAAGCCACTGAATCAAAATCATTGGTTTAGAAATCTGCATTGTAAACAGGCTGACCCCAGATGATTCTTAGAGAAGTTTGCAACTCACGAGTCTATGTAAAAATCAATGTCTGAGCCATTCACTGGCCACTTACCACAAAACACCATTTTATTATTTGCCATTTTACAAGAGAATAAAATATTTTATGTATTGTACTGTTGGCTGCTGCTGCTTTTTTTTTGACAGACAGTGTTTCACTCTGTCACCCAGGCTAGAGTACGGTAGTGCTGTCGTTCATGGCTCACTGCAGATTTGACCTCCTGGGCTCAAACGATCCTCCCACCTCAGCCTCCTCAGTAGCTGGGACTATAGTTGTATATCACCATGCCCAGCTAAATTTTTAGTATTTGTAGAGAGCGGGTCTCCCAATGTTGCTCATGCTGGTCTGGAACTCGTGGGCTCAAGTGATCTTCCTGCATTGGCATCCCAAATTGCTGGGATTGCAGGTGTGGGTCACTGTGCCCAGCCTACTTCTTAATGATAGTGGCTCTAATTTCACACTTTCCTGTATGTTTCTCTAGCACCCAGCATGTCTTATTAAATAGACTTGCTATCCAATTTATTAAGTGACCTTATCATTAGATGTGAAGGAATATTATTGGTTCTTGATAGACATGTTCCCGAGGGAAGCAGCACAAAATATTATTTTTTGTTTTTACAAAAGTCTGCTTTGCAAAGATGGCAAACTTAATAATCAGGAGATCTGTGAGGACACAAATGAGGCTACAGTACCATGGTTCTAACTCCTCAGTATCATCCCCTCTTCTCTTTCTATCCACCCTGAGTTTATTGGATAGCTCTGTTCCTTGCCCTCAGCTCATGGGCTTTGCTCTTAGCTGATTCTACCCCTGCTCTAGAGTAGGATATGTGCCTCAGGACTAAACTAATCAGCAAGCTCCTGTCTCCTAGCTGCAGTATATTCAGGGATGCATGTTACTTCCTTACAGATGGAGAGACACAAAGAGAGATTGGCTGGGAACTGCCAGCATGTGAAGCCTTCTGCATATGGAAGAGAAACCATGTAACCTTGACAGCAACCAGTCTTATCGTTAGCAGATGCTGTGGAAGGCAGGGCAGAGATGGAAAGAGTCCCTAATGACCCCCACGAGTGGATGAATCAAACCATTCCTGAAGCCTACTTTATCTTAGACTTTTCTCATTGTAAGACAATTGTCCCCTTTTATTATTTAAATCACTTTGAGCTGATAATTCTGTTACATGTGACCAAAAGCATCCTGAGTGACAAGATAAGGACCATATTTATCTTTTTCACTGCTACATCCCCAAGGCCTACGTGGCACATATGCAAAGTAGATAGTTAAGAAATATTTTTGAATGAATATACTAAGCTACATATTCATGAATTGAGTCCATCCCATACTCCAAGGGCTGTGTTATTTCTGGAAATACAGAGATTTTTAATAGGAAAGATGAAAGGAATTCACACTTGCTGACTGAAAAAGTTCAGGCCCTGTGCTAGGTGCATTCATATAAATATTCCCAATTAACTCTCACTTAAAACAAAATTATCTCAGAATGATTAAGTGCTTTGACCAAAAGTTACCTAGCACTATGTGAGGAAATTGACATTCAAATTCTAGTTCCTGCCATTTCTCCTACGCAAGTGTTTGGTGTCTGTGTCCAAGAACCTCATGAGCTTATCAACCCTCACTGGGGGGCTGGTGAGAGAGAGAGCGCTGAGGAATAGGTTCGAAGCCTCACAGTTCATCCTCTGCAGCAGGAGCTCAGTCATTCTTTGTTCCAAGGTCCTTGAAGGGGAAAATATAAGCCTTCGCCTCAGAGAAGTAACGATGTTTGTTAGTCACAATGCTTCTTTCCTTCTTTCAAAATCTAATTGGAGGTAGTTTTTAGTTTCTATGACTGCCAAATGACCATGAGGTCAGTTGCCCCGCTGTGGGGTTTTCAGCCAATTCATGAGGGTTATCTTACCTGACATGGGTTCTGTTATAATGGGAAGGGTTGTCACATCCTATTCATATCCCGTTTTTGAGCTCACTGAAGCCAATTTCGTTAAACTACTCCCCTGCCCCCAATACTGTCCCTTCCCATTCCAGATTTTTCTTTCAGCAGCCCCACTTTGATATGCAGAGAGAGCTTGTCCTGGTCAAGCTGTTTCCTGCCTCATTGGATTCCCCCCAACTCCGGAATGTGCTCTTCAGCATCCGTCAGCATGGGGAGTGCCAGACTCCGCAGCAGCTGCACACCAGCTGCTGAAGGATGGCAGGCAGTATGGGTGAGGACCTTGTCAGACCTGGCTTCACAGCCATCACCATCAGACCCCCTCCCCAGTTCCACAAGGCTGTTATGTGCTGTGCTGCTCTACTTAGCAGTCGATTTAATTTCTTCTCAGCAGCAGATGCCATTGTTCAGTGGCAGATAAATGTCTTGAAACGAGTCTCTGGGCAGCCCTGCTCTTGAGTGAGAAGGCACATCCGCCTGGAGTTCTTTCGCCTCGGGGGAAGCAGGGCTTGATAACTTCATTAGCATTTAGAAGCAACCACAGAGCTTGGGGATCAGAGCTGGGTGAAGGCATGGACAAAGAAAAAGAATGAATGGAAGTGGGGATATGCAAAAGAAAAGAACTGAAGAGAAAGGAGGGCAGTAAAGACGTCATGTGACTCGTGGAGGTGTAGGAGCATGACCTACATGTGATGGAGTCTCTTATTCTCTCTCCCAACTGCAATCATTCACGGCCTTTTCAACCATGTTTGCCACCTGGTCTGTTTTCTGCATTAATCCTGAGGCTTAGAGCACAATTAGAAACCTCATTATCATCGCAGCTGAGGGCTGGAATTGGTCTCAATTTTGTAGGACCATGTTCCAGAGGTGAGCATAGGACTTCCTAACACTTTTTTTTTCCATTTTTGAAACTAATTTATTTTAGGGTGTTTGTAAAAAGTTCAGACATGTAACAATTGTAAAAATGTATGGGGTCCAGAGTGATGTTTCAGTAGATGTCTACATTTGATCTGCAGCTTCCCCCAGACTCCCACCAAGTGTCCCAGTTCAACGTCTAGGTTTCCACCTTAAGTCCCTCTTTGGAGCTCAGTTACTTAATGGCACCCAGGTCCTATTTAGATTCCTGGATTCATGATGCAAACAGCACTACACAATTCCAAGTGATGCCCTTCATGCTGCAGTCCCCGTGAATGTTGTTTTCGGGAGTTGCACATGCGCCAACCAAGTGACCTTCTGTGACAGCCCTCTTGCCAATATCCCAATAGTTCTACTGCGGGAGGGGGGTTATGCTCCTTCATCCCGGAACTTGGCTTGGCTCCTGTTGCAATACATCATATGTCTACATCACGTATTCATACAATTGCTATATTGGGCCTCACAGAATAAAACCTTCCTTCCAGATTATGGAGCTTGGCCTGAACCAGGCGAAATCCTCTAATATCCTTGGACTGCTGCTCCCCACAGCTGGACCTCCCATTAGGAACATGATACTATAGCTAAGTTCTCCTCTCAGCTTTGTCTGTCCCATCCAACCATGAATCGCTCTTGCCCAATAGCTGGGTCCTGGAGGCTGCCGTGGGACTAGGAGCCCAGCCCGGCCATGACGCTTTTTTCTCTCCCCCAGGGCCCCTCACTGGGCAGCAGAGCATCTTTCACAGCACAGACACCCTCAGGTCACTCCTCGCTTGAGATTCTTCAGGGGCTTCCTACTGGCCTTAGAAAAAAAAATTCAAAAGATGACATCAGAGCAAATTTTAAAACTGATCAATTCCAATCAAAAGTAGATGCTCTAACAAATAAAAATGAAAAATATCTGGCTAATTTACTTAAGAAAAATAAGAAAGTACAAACATAGAACAATTATAATATAGAATTACACACATACACACAAGTATATGTATATATACAGTTTCATGTAGTAGTTTTATAAATGTATACTTATACACATATATAATCTCAGCACTAAAATTAGGGATCTTGATAATAATTAACTATAGTTAAGGTTTTTTAAATGACTCAAGAAAAATAAAACAAAAATGGGAAAGAAAGTTTTACAAGTTTATGAAAGGATAACCTCTAGGGAAGATGTCACTGGGCATGACAAGAATTATTTCAAACATTTGAGGAATCGATTATCCCTGTACTGTTTAAATGTTTCAAATAATTCAAAAGAACTGAAAACCTTTAAATTTCATTTTACTAAGTGAGTATACTAAAATCTGGTTGGATATTTTTACAAGTAAAACATTTTGATGAGAGTAACTTATCAATATAGATGTCAAATATGTTTTACAAAGTGATGCCCGCTGGTCATTAGATAAATGCAAATCAAAACCACAGTGAGATACCATCTCACACCGGTTAGAATGGCAATCATGAAAAAGTCAAGAAACAACAGATGCTGAAGAGCATGTGAAGATATAGAAATGTTATTGCTTGGAGTGTAAATCAGCATTGTGGAAGGCAGCGTGGTGACTCCTCAAGGATCTAGAATCAGAAATACCATTTGACCCAGCAATCCCATTACTGGGTATATACCCAAAGGATTATAAATCATTCTACTATAAAGACACACACACACACACACACACACACACACACACACGTTTATTGCAGTGCTATTCACAATAGCAAAGACTTGGAATCAACCCAAATGCCCATCAATGATAGACTGGATAAAAAAAAGTGGCACATATACACCATGGAATACTATGCAGCCATAAAAAAGAGTTTACGTCCTTTGCAGGGAAATGGATGAAACTGGAAACCATCATTTTCAGCAAACTAACACAAGAACATAAAACCAAACACCACATTTTCTCACTTATAAGTGGGAGTTGAACAATGAGAACACATGGACACAAGGGAGGGAAACATCACACACTGGAACCTGTTGAGAGTTGGGGGACTGGGGAAGGGATAGCATTAGGAGAAATACCTAATGTAGATGAAAGATAAAAAGGATGAGTTCCTGTCCTTTGCAGGACATGGATGAAGCTGGAAACCATCATTCTCAGCAAACTAACACAGGAACAGAAGACCAAACACCACATTTTCTCACTCATAAATGGGAGTTGAACAATGAGAACACATGGACACTAGGAGGGGAACATCACATATCAGGGTCTGTCAAGGAGTGGGGAGCTAGGGGAGGGATAGCATTAGGAGAAATACCTAATGTAGATGACGGGTTTATAGCGCAGCAAACCACCATGGCATGTGTATACTTATGTAACAAACCTGCACGTTCCGCTCATGTATCCCAGAACTTAAAGTATAATGAAAAAATTAAGCGATGCTAAATAAAAGCTGATAAACACATAAGTATATTAGAAGAATAATTCCCTTTGTCAGGTAAGGTTTCATCTAATAATGCATGGATAATTAAATATTAGAAGACCTAAGAACATAATGTATGATATTAATAAATTAAAAGAAAAAGTATACATTTGATAGAGTTTTATTCCAGTTTTTTTTTAATTAGTAAAACAGGAGTCACGAAATACATCCTTCATATGATAAGAAAGCATCATAAAACAATGGCACACATCTAACCTGGCAGTGAGAATTGTAGTCATAATCTAAGTAGAACATAAAATGAAAAAAGCTCCTTTTACTGCTGTGATTATTATGGACATTTTAGTCCCTGTAAAAATAGAAAATAAATCCAGATTTCTTAAAAAGAGCAATATTATCAATTCTTATATTGAGTTTTCTAGAGTAAGGAATCAGGTGCTTTTATTATCTGGTAATAAGAAAGTTTATGATAAAACATTTCAGAAAGACAATTTGGTAATGGATATCAAAAACCTTGGAAATATATATACAATTCTTCAATTTCAAACCAGCAGAAATATATGTGAGCATTTACTTACATCGGTGTTTTCAATATTCGCATAGGTAGACATTGAGATGATAGAGCTACGTATGTGGAATGTGTCTATGTGAGTTCGGCTGCAGAGACGCAACAGAAGACAGTAACACGTTAATAGTGGCTGTGGGTAGTGGAACTGCTGAAGTAGAATTTCCAACAAGGTGAAAGCCATGACTCAGGAAAATACAAGAGAAACACATTGCCAAGATTTTGTTCCAATTATTAAGCAATGAGGGTGCCAGTAATATATTAAGACTTGTTCAAAGAATGTCTGAGGAGGTAGGTATTCTTTCTAGGTAATTTAATAAAGGAATTCTAGGATATTATTTTCGGGATGGATAGAAAATTGGCTAATAATGTACAACTCAAAATGATTATTGGTATTTCTCTTTCCTACTGGACAGAACTTATTTGTATCTCTACTGGGACAAAGAGCAACAAGTTAACTTGGTAGTTCACTAGTTTGAGACCCATAGTTAACAACGAGTGGAACAAAGTTCTTTCCCTGAGATTTATGTTGTCCAATATGGGAACATTTGAAGTAGCGCCTAAACTGTGATGTGCTGTAAGTATAAAAGACATACCAGATTTTAAAGACTTAGTACAATTGGAGAATATAAAATATCTCATTAATGATTTATTATCTCTCTTACTTTTTTTTTTTTCTTTTTTGAGACAGAGTCTCACTCTGTCACCAGGCTGGAGTGCAGTGGTGCAATCTACACTCACTGCAACCTTTGATCACTGGTTCAAGTGATTCTCCTGCCTCAGCCTCCTGAGTAGCTGGGATTACAGGCACACACTACCATGCCCAGCTAAGTCTTTTTGTATTTTTAGTAGAGACGGGGTTTCACCATGTTGGCCAGGATGGGCTTGGTCTCCTGACCTCGTGATGCTCCCGCCTCAGCCTCCCAAAGTGCTGGGATTACAGGCGTAAGCCACAGCACCTGGCCATCTCTTACATATTAAATTGATAATATTTGGGATATATTGGGTTACATAAATTATATTATAAAAATTTGTCTTACTTGTTTCTTTGTATGTTTTTAATATGCCAATTAGTGAATTTAAAAGTGTGTGTTTTTCTCTTGTGTTTCACATTATATTTTTATTGGTTTATTATAGCACTATTCAAAATAGACAAGATATGGAGTCAACCTATATATCCATCCACAGATGAACAGATAAAGGAAATGTGGTATTTATATACTATGGAATATTATTCAGCCCTAAAAAAGAATGAAATCCTGTCATTCAGAGCAACAGGGATGAGCCTGGAGGACATTTCACTATGTTAAGTGAAATAAGTTTGGCACAGAAAGAGAACTACAACATGCTCTAGCTCATATGTGGGAGCTAAAAAGAACTGAGCTCATAGAAGTAGAGAGTAGAGGCTGAGCACAGTAGCTCATACCTGTAATCCCAGCACTGGCATTACAGTGAGAGGCCGAGGTGGGTGGATCACAAGGCCAGGAGTTCCAGACCAGCCTGGCCAATATGGTGAAACCCCATCTCTACTAGAAATACAAAAATAAGTTGGGTGTGGTGGCACATGTCTGTAGTCCCAGGTATTCGGGAAGCTGAGGCAGAAGAACATCTTGAACCCTGGGGGTGGAGGTTGCAAGGAGCCAAGATGGCACCACTGCACTCCAGCCTGGGCAACAGAGCAAGACTCTGTCTCAATAATAATAATAATAATAATAATAAAAAATCCTCTCTTTCACCTTTTTTAAAACATACAATAGAGAGGATTTTGAATATTTACAATGTAAAGAAATGATAAATATTGGAGGTGATGGTTAAGCTAATTACCTTGATTTGATCATTACACATTGTATACATGCATAAAACATCACTCTGTGTCTCATAAATGTGGACAATTATGAAATGTCAACTAAAAATAAGAGGAAACTAACACATTTCAGATTTGAAAGCACTAGTTCAACAAAAATATATAAAATAGCTCATTATCAATTTCTTCTCTTACATATTAAATTAATAACATTTGGGATATATTAAGTAAATTATTTTATATAAATTCATTTTATTTGTGTTTTTTTATACTTTGAATATGGCTATTGTATAATTTTAAATTGTGGGCCAGGCACAGTGGCTCATGTCTGTAATCCCAGCACTTTGGAAGGCCGAGGAAGGCAGATTATTTGGAGACAGGAGTTCAAGACTAGCCTGATCGACATGGTGAAACTCCATCTCTACTAAAAATCCAAAATTAGCTGGGTGTAGTGGTGCCCATCTTTAGTCCCAGCTACTCAGGAGGTTGAGACAGGAGAAGTGCTTGAACCCATTATGCCTTTCACAAGTCCTCCTGTGTTTCACATGATATTTGCACTTGTTCTAGAGAATCCTTGAGTGAGCCGATACCCTCATATAATGTTGGGAAGATATGCCACCTGTATTTCTGGCCCATTTTCAAGTTTTGACTATTTTGTTATTCACGGAAATAGATAATTTTCTTTATGTTTTATAATTTTACATAACTTCTAAAGTAGAGCATTCATTTCATAATCTGAAAAAGATTACTTTCAAGTCCTTCTGAATATTGGAATAAAACACCTAAGTCAGCTTAGAAGATAAAAAACGCAGAGTGGAATTTTAAAAAAGACTTAGGGCCAGACACGGTGGCTCTCACCTGTAATCCCAGCACATTGGGAGAGTTGGATCACCTGAGGTCTGGAGTTCGAGACCAGCCTGACTAATATGATAAAACCCTGTCTCTATTTAAAATACAAAAAATTAGAGGGGCATGGTGGCTCGTCTGTAATCCCGGCTACTAGGGAAGCTGAGGCAGGAGAATCACTTGAATCCGGAAGGCAGAGTGAGCTGAGATTGCACCACTCCAGCCTATGCAACAAGAGCAAAACTCAGTCTCAAAAAAACAAAAACAAAACAGTAAAGAAAAGGACTCAGATGGCACTTTCAGCTATGTTAGCTCAAAAGTCCTCCTGTGAGTTATTTTCGCTAATGATGTTATGCAGCCAAGCATCTCTTAAAGTCTATTTCTGAGAAAATGAGAGAGGCCCCGGGGGTGAGCTGTAAAAGCATTGTCTGGATGAAACGGAGCCTCACTGTACGTCTCTGAGGAACACACCCTCCAAAGCAGTTATTAAACTGGACAGCCTAGGACTAATCCTGCAGGTAAGTCAGGCAACCATGTGAGCTGGAGAAGGTGGAGGGATCAAGAGACACCACATAAGGTTCCTGTAACTTTGGAGCTGCCAGAGATTCCTAAGGGCCCTTGGATCCCAGGGTTGTTCTATCTGTATCGGGTCCTACAATCGATACAAAACAGATATTGCAGATTCTGACCAACATCTATGGGTGACATCTGACCTGGAGGAAGCCTCTTTAAGGGTAATTTCATTTTGTTGGTATTTGAATGAAATTTAGGGATACTAAAGGCAAGACACTGAGATTTATGTTCTAGCCTCCTACCCTTCCGTTCCCGATGATTGACAATGTAAAACCTATCCATACATGAAAATAAATGTTATACTTTTAGAAGTCAAGGTCACTCATCATCTCGAATCTAATCCATTAGATTTTCCAGGCTATGAGCATTTTCTCTAAAGTATGTAACATACAAATAAGAAATAGGATCCCTAACCTCTTGGGTCTTCAGGGGGCAGGACATAACTCAAACAGAAAAAAAATAGTATTTATATGAATTGTAAAACTAAAGTGGCAATTTCTTTTAAAAACTAATGATCTCTATTTTTTTTAAAGGGAGAATACAAGTTCTTTAGTTAGAAATAATGGCAGAAGTGATTTATTCCTGCGTCTTCTCTTTGAGTTTTGAGCTTTAATCAACTGCCAAGATTTTCAAGTTCACTTAGCAAAATGCAGACTAATTGAAGTTGAAACTTCTTCACCAAGGCAAGTTTAATAAACAAACTCAAAGGACAGTGTTCTCTCTGCCCGTGCCTCTGTTCTTCGGAACAGAACAGAGCAGCTGTTTCTGAATTGCATAAGCTCTGCTCCCCGCGGATTGGTTGAACACGCGTTGCTTTCTCTTACTTCTATCTCCACGGGCCTGTCTCCCTTAGACCTGTGGGCCTCTTCCTTTCACCCAGCCTTTTGTGGAGCCTCTGTCTCCCGAAGCTCTTTTCCTGTGGTCTCAAAGTATAGCCTAAAGACTTTTACAGTACCTCAAATCCTTTTAAGGACCTTTGAGAGATTAAAAAAAACATATGTAATAATATTAAGATCTTACTTGCTTTTTCCACTGTGATAAATTTGCCCTGAAAGTGTAAAAACAATAGTGAGTGAAACGCTGCCTAGCGTGAATCAAGGTAGTGGTTCTAAACTACGCCAGTAGTCAGGGCATTTCTCACCACCGTGCATTCCACTTAAGAATGTTCTGGGCCGGGCATGATGGCTCACGCCTGTAATCCCAGCACTTTGGGAGGCCGAGGCAGGTGGATCACGAGGTCAAGAGATCGAGACCATCCTGGTCAACATGGTGAAACCCCGTCTCTACTAAAAATACAAAAAAATTAGCTGGGCATGGTGGCGCCTGCCTGTAATCCCAGCTACTCAGGAGGCTGAGGCAGGAGAATTGCCCGAACCCAGGAGGGGGTTGCGGTGAGCAGAGATCACGCCATTGCACTCCAGCCTGGGTGACAAGAGCGAAACTCCGTCTCAACAACAACAAAAAAATGAATGTTCTGGATGAAACAGGAAAAATTATTAATTCAATGAATGTTGACCCTTAAGTATATTTCTTTTTAATATTTCATGTGAAGAAATAAGAAGTATTCCAAAGCACGTATGCTGCAGACTGAACTACTACAGAAGTCTCAAGAAAAAACAGGTGCCTGAATATTTTGTCCTGGTATGTGAAAGCCCATTCGTTTACACAGACTGCAGTCTAGTAGCCTGCTTTGAGTGGGTCTTCGACTCATGCTCCACATTTTGTCAAAGCATGCATTTGTCATTCAGAAAATATTGGTTCGTAGAGTTATACAAGTCTTCTAAATGTTGACTCATTAAATTTGAGATTCCATGAGTTTATCTACCACTCATAGAATGTTTCTGGAACAATGAGAAAGAACATCCACAATTATATGAAAAGGGTATTAAAATACCCCTACCGTTGCGAGCTATGTATTTGTGTACAGCCTCATTTTCTTCATATATGTCAACAAAAAGAACACAACATAACAGATTGAATGCTGAAGCAGATAGGATAATTCAGATGCCTTACATTGTTACACATTAGACAGATAAAGAAAACACATAAGCAAATGGCTCTGGGTCCTCACAGGTTTTTAAAATTGTAGACTGGTCTCGAGACTAAAAGGTGTGAAAGCTTGCGATCTGGTCCAATCCTGTCTCATTCTGGAGACCTTTGTTCATGCCTCCTCTGAGGTCGTCTAGCGCAATGCTTTTTGAACTTCAATTGTGCATACAGACCACCTGGGGAAAGCGCTAAATAAAATGCAGATTCTGATACAGTCGCTCTGGGTTGAGGCCTGCGCTCCTGCTCTTCTAATAGCTGCCCAGAAGATGCCAATGCTGGATGGCCACAGGCCCTACCCTAAGTAGCAAGGGTCTAACACATGCTGCCTGCATCTCTCACATAATTCTATCATTTACAGCCTTGTGACATTGGGGTTACCGTACTTCTATTATTCTTATTACTGGTATTACCACCATTATTATTGTAGTTTATGAAAATATTATCACGTTGGTGTCAGAGACTGTGCTAAGAACCTTTTAGTGCCATCTTATTAGTGCTTACAGCATTCCTGTGACGTCAGTTCCATTACTATCCACAGCTCAGGACACTGAGGAAAGGTAATTTGTCAAGAGTCATTCCTATGCCCATTTGACTCCATGGCCAATGTGACTAACCACGACATTATAGAAACTTACATCATTTTCATTCTTATAATAGAATCCATTTTCATTTGTGTATCTCTTGCTTGCCTTTCAGTTTAGATTATATGCTCCATGGGGTCAAAACACAAGCATTATCTCAGTCATCTCTACATTTTGCCCACTGCTCTATTCAAATGGTGGTGACTAAATAAATCATCATGAATGCTCGTGTAACCCTGGGAATGCAAAGCTGTTCCTGTTTACATATATTTAGTAGAATATAAACTTGGGAGTATTTTAATATCTAGTAGTAATCCTGGATCTGATGAATTTTCATCCTTTTTCTCTAGCTCTTTTAGCCTAAAATGTAAGCCCATGATGTCTTATAAATGTATTTCTTGAGCACACAGCATGGTTGAACATTTATATTTCTCCTTAATTAATTAATTGGCAATATGTAAAAATCGGGGAATTTTACAAACATTCCAGATCAATCACTGTGGCTGAAATGGAGCCTCAATTCCATTTCAGATGAATTGACTGGAAACTAGAAGCAGTAGCTCTCTTTAGCAGGTTCATGGTTCAAACTCTCCTGCTTGGTCCAGGGCCCAGTTTCACCAAACTTGCCCCCACCCCTCGAGTGCCTTCAGTCATTTAACTTTGTGTCCCCAATTTTAGGACACTGGCATGCTTTTAGAAATATTCTTCTTTTCACCACCAGACAAAACATAAGTCAAAGAAGCAGTTATTATATTAAAGTCATTGCTACAACATTCCTGACAGTATATTGTTTTAAAGATCAGCTGAAATCTTTTCTTGCTGAAGTTTCATAATTGCCATGTTCTTCAAGGTCTCTGCAGTGGATCCCTAGCAGCCAATTGTCTCTGAGGTTTTGCCTTGAGAGGGAAGAAGGAAACAGAGCAAATTGTCCCTAGGAAGAGGTAAGAAGGGACTAACGTTTGGGAAATGGCATGGAATGACAATGGGAGATGAATGAATGAAGGAGAATAGAGTGTTTCAAAACTGGGTATTTTTGAAAGTTATCTATTCTTTTTTTAAAAGTTTAAAATCATAATTCATAGTTTGTACCTGAAAGAGCAGGTTTTTTTTTTCTTTTTAAAAGCCCAGGGTCAACTTTGCCTTTCTCTTAAAAGCTTCATCAGGAAGGCCAAGTGTACCCTTAAGGAGGAAGAAAATGGCAACAATTAGCATTTGTATGGGCTTCGTCAAGTTTATAGAGCTCTTTTACTTGCCTTAACTCATTTGATCCCCACTGCAATCCGGTGAGTAGCTATTATTACCTTTCTATAATAGATAAAGACACCAAGGCTTAAAGCTCCCTCTCACTTTCTCAAGGACACTTGTCTATTAAGTAGACAGAATAACCACATCCTTTGCTCCTTCTATTCTCCACAGTAGCTTACTGGCATAAAACCACTATGAATGCATCCAGTTAAGCTGCATATTGGACTAGAGCTCATTGAGATTAAGAACACTAACTTTTAGCTTTGAATCTCCATAAAAGCATTTAGTAAATAGTTAATTAATTTAATCTGGGTATTACACTTAACATAATTCTTTTTCCAACTGTAGTTAACTGTACTTAGGGAGGCTTCTTGCTAGTCTCAGCCCATCTTTGCTTGAAGTTAAGTTTATTTCTTCTATGTTTATGTTATTAAATGATAGGTGAGTGGAGAACCAATGCAACTTTGTTGCCTTCTAGCTTCTAGTCCTGTTTCTAATGAAGGTGTGTGTATTGTGTGCCTGTGTATATTGTGTGTTTGTATGCATATGTATGAGATAGAGGGAGATTGAAGCCAAAAATTGAGCTTTATAGACATGCATGCATTAACCCGGATTGGAATTTGACTTATAGCTTTTCTTTTCCATGTTTACTGTTGGCTTTAGTAAGGGAGGCAACTAGCTAGTTTCTAAAGTCCAAGCTAGCATGTCAAAGTTTTGCTTATCCACCTATATTTGCTCTAACAGCAATAGAGGCATCAAGAAACATGGTGATGTTGACAAAAAGAGTGAAACTCTGTAAAATTTAGAGACATCTGTTCTGAGCCAAATATGAGTGACCATAGCCTGTGACACAGCCCTCAGAAGGTCCTGAGAACATGAGCCCAAGGTGGTCCAGGTGCAGTTTGATTTTATACATTTTAGGGAGACGTAAGACTTCAGCCAAATGCATTTAAGACGTACATTGGTTTGGTCCAGAATGGTAGGCGGTGGGAGGGCTTCCAGGTTCTACATAGATTTAAGTATTTTCTGGCTGACAATTGGTTGAGTTTATCTAAAGACCTGGGATCAATTGAAAGAAATTCTGGGTTAATGGCCAGGTGCAGTAGTTCACCCTTATAATCCCAGCATTTTTAGGAGGCCAAGGCAGGCAGATTGCCTGAGGTCAGGAGTTTGAGACTAGCCTAGCCAACATAACCCCATCCCTACTAAGAATATGAAGAATCCCTACTAAAATTACCTGGGTGTGGTGGTGGGTGTCTGTAACCCCAGCCTCTTGGGAGTCTGAGGCAGGAAAATTGCCTGAACCCAGGAGGTAGAAGTCGCAGTGAGCGAAGACCATACCATAGCACTCCAGTCTGGGGGTCAAGAGCAAAACTCCCACTCAAAGAACAAAAGCAAAAATGAAAGAAATTCTGGGGTAAGATAAAGGATTGTGGAAATCCAGGTTCTTATTTGCAGAGGAAGTAGGCTTCAGGGAGAATAGGTTGTAAAATGTTTCCATCAGACTTAAAATCTCTTTTGAGGTTCATGCTGGAGAGGCAGAATGAGACATCATATCCAACCCCACTCCCATTGTGACCTGGAACAGTCTCTCAGGTTAAATTTTAAAAGAGCCCTGGCTTAGGAAGCAGCTAATTCAGATGGTTGGTGGGGGGATCTTAGAATTTTATTTGTGGTTTATGGTGAAAAGAGGGCTTTGTCTCCCCACCCCCATCTAATCTATGTCTTCTATTCCTTCATATGAACAATTAATATGTTCTAATAATTTATAAACTTATGTGCAAACTTAATGGCAAGTTCTTAGGTCTCCTTTCTAACTAAATTGCCATCCTTAGGGCATTCTGTAGAAATTCTGAAGTTCAGATTGTCTGTAGTCCCCAACTGTAAGCTCAGAGACATATAACTGTATGTCTTCCTATAGCTGCCACCAGGAGTCCTGAGAAATTACCCCTCTCATACAGCTGTGTCAAGGACCTCATCACAAAACCACACATAGATCTAGATGTATCCTTAGAAGTTCTGAGTTCGGCAAAATCACATTGTGCCTGTGCTTCTCTTTGGGCTTAAATTCTTGTCCCTTTCCTATACACCGTTGACAAAATTGCATAACATTTAGCAAATGTTTACCGTGTCCAAGCATTTTGCATACATTGTTTCTAATCCTTATAAAACCCATGCAAAAATATAATTATCCTTGAGTTATAATGACTGAATTTAGATTTAGAAAGGATGAATAGTTTGTTCCAGAACCGGATTTGACTCCAGTTCTGCTCCATTCCCAGTCATGTGTTTTTCCCAATATATCATGCTATTGTAGCTTTCTGGTCTTTTTCTGGCTACAATTAACATCTGTGGACCCAAAGCAATTAATCACCAATAAAAAGCGGAGCAATCAGCAGATGCTTCTTCCGCAGAACTGAGGTCTATCTAGCCTGCTTACTGACTGTCCTGCCTCAGGCCTCCCTGCCTCTCTCTGCTTTACGTGAAGAGACCTAACCTATACCTGGGCATGGTGCTTAGATTCTCTGCAAGAGCTGGAATTCTGGCATTGGCCGTCATCAGTTCATTCTTAATGCACTTTGCAAAATGATCAATATGATCAATAACCAGCATTAACAGGAATTTCCTAGGACACTCCATTTCACTTATGTTTCATTGCTCGTATAAAAAGATGTCAGTCTTTTTCCATGTGAATCCAGATTTTTGAACAGGAGTGAACACTACAAAATTATTTCTGCAGACACTTTACTTTGGAGATGACTAAACCAAGGCTTAGTGACGTGACATGACTTTATTCACAAGTGCTGAGTAGATTGTGGAGGAGGACTAGAATACGGGTCTCCCAGCTCATCATGCAGACCTCCTTCCAGAAACCACACTGAATCCAGAGGACTGCTGTGCAGCCATCGCCCAGGCAAGTCATCTGCCTCTCTCCCAATCCCAGCTGAGTCAACAGCCAACATGGCCATGAGATGTTCCCAGACTAGGTGGAAAGCCTGAAATGGAGTGGAATGCCTGAGTCTGAGTGGAAAGCCTGGCGAATGATGAATGGTTAATCCAGACCCCACTGTCCTTGATGAAACTGAGAGGTGCCCTGCCGTCAGACATCCTGGTTATCAATCCAAACAGCAGGGGCAGTGGGTCCTGTCAGCTAGAGATGGGCATCCTGCTGGCAAGCTAAGAGCTTGGAGGCAGTTACATTGCATCTTGTCTCAGAAACAAACTTCCAAATGGTCTGAAGCCAAAACTTATGGAACTGCAGAGCGAACAGATGCAGGGATCTAGTTTAGACATTTTCCTTCTCTTGTCACTGAGAATTTTGAGGTTGGTTTAAAAAAAAAAAAAAGGAAAAACTTGGGGAGCAGGAGTGACAGTAGCTGGGACTCCAATGGAAGAGCCCAGTGGAAAGCTGGCTTTTCATCAGTGACTGGAAGCTTGGGCTGTATTCGGGTGGACCTCATTTTAACTGTGCGGGATGCTGGAGAGTCGGGTCACCTCTTCAGGTCGTAACTTTTTCATAGATAGAATGAGGAGCTCAGGCCAAGCCATCACTAAGATCTTTTCAGACCTTCCAAGACAAACCAGAGAAATTTAAAAATTTAGCCGCATAACCCAAAATGTATCTGAGACAGGTCTCAATCAATTTAGAGGTTTATTTTGCCAAGGTTAGGGATAACTGCTGGTGATAGTCTTAGGAGGTTCTAAGAACATGTGCCCAAGGTGGCTGGGTTACAGCTTGGTGTTATACATTTTAGGGAGACAGAAGTTACCAGCAAATACATCAATTAATACATTTAAGGTATATATTTGTTTGCCTCAGAAAGGTTGGACATCTCAGAATAGGTGGGGTGGGGGTGGAGTGGGTAGGGGGCTTCCAGGTCACAGGTGGATTCAAACATTTCCTGATTGGCAATTGTTTGAAAGAGTTGCTCTACTTAAGAATTGAATTTAAAAATTCTTGCTTGCATTTAGACAAGGGGGTTGTGGAAGCCAGGGTTCTTGTCATGTAGATGAAGCCTCCAGGGAGTAGGTTTCAGAGAGAAGAGGTAGTCAATGTTTCTTAACAGACCTTAAATGTGTCAGAGTCTCTGGAAAAGACTTGGTAAAGGAAGAAGATTCTTAGAGAATGCAAATTTCCCCCACAAAATATAATTTGCAGGGCCATTTCAGAATATGTCAAAGAAATGTGTTTTGGGGTAAAATACTTCAATTTCCTTCAGGGCCTGCTATCTGTCACATAACTCTAAACCAGAGTCACGTTGGAACTCGGTGTCTTATTGCTACAAAGAGTCTGTTTTGTTCATTTTAAGATTTCTGTTTTAACGTTAATGCTGGTCAGTTGGGTCTAAACTCCAAAGAGAGGAGCTATATTGCAGTGTATTCGACCCCTGATACCTGTCATGGCCTAAACTAATTTTTCAGGCTTCTTTGGGGTACCTTTTGAAAAGAGGGGTCCATTCAGTTGGTCGGGGGCTTAGAATTTTATCTTTAGTTTACAACCAGTATCTTCCACCTAGATTTCATTTTCACTCCCACCTTGCATGTGCCGCTTTAAACCTCCAAACCCTACATCCCTTCCTAGCCTCTATCACTTTGCTGACCAGCCTAAACAACTCATCAGTATTAGACACCTTACCGTAACATCATCCTTATGTCCCAACAGCTTCATTAATTCCTATCATCTGATTCATTTAGTCACCCATTTCTGAGAATTAACTCTTGATGAAAAAAAAAAAAACAGATTTGGCCAGGCTTGGTGGCTCAATCCTATAATCTCAGCACTTTGGGAGGCTGAGGCGAGAGCATCACAAGGTCCAGAGATCAAAACCATCCTGGCTAACATGGTGAAAACCCGTCTCTATTAAAAGTATAAAAATAGCTGGGCAGGGTGGCATGCAGTTGTAATCCCAGCTACTTGGGAGGCTGAGGAAGGAGAATCACTTGAACCTGGGAGGTGGATATTGCAGTGAGCTGAGATTGCCATACTTCTATTCAACATAGTACTGAAAGTTCTAGCCAGATTATTAAGCAGGAAAAAAAAAGTCCTCCAAATTGGAAAGAAGTAGTAAAACTCTTTCTGTTCACTGGTGATATGATCTTATAAGTAGAAGACCTTAAACGCACCACTAAAAATTGCTAGAAATAATAAATTCAGTAAAATGGCAGGATACAAAATCAGCACACAGAAATCAGTTACATTTTTATACACTCACAATAATCTAACATCAATCATGATTCTGTTTTGAAAATGTTAAGTTTAAAATTCTTACCTTATAACCAAGTAATGATGATGATAATTTACATAAATGTACAGACTATGATTCTAAGAAAATGGTCTCTCTAGAGACATAGTTTTGGGAGTCACTGGGTATAGCTTGCTGTTAAGGCTTTTTATGTCAAATTCTATCAACTTCCTTTCCTTCCATGTAAAATGTAACCTAATTTTCACCCCTCCTAACTTTCTTTGTACTAGTCTAATAAGCCTTTTTCCTTTCCAGTGTCACATATTTTCAAAACCTGTATTTCCTAATGCCTCTATAGCCACATTTAATTCACATCTCATCTTCAATATGTCTACCCTATGTATGTTTTTTCTTGTGTCTGATTTCTTATTACAGGTGCAGATATCACTATTTACTGACTTTCCTCAGCTAAAAACATCATTCAGCATTGATTCTTTCATAGCTTCCACCTGTGACATCGAACCATTGTCAACTTTTGCCATATATGGCCTTCCAGTGATTGTCACATCTAACCTCCTCTGTGCTTCTCATGACCTCCCAAATATTAAGCTTGAGTCTGGTGCCTTACACCACTCGACCATCCTGCCACTTGACCTCCCAAAATCTTATTCAGAATTATATAGCTAACAGTAGATTCCACCAGTCTCCCCATCCACCCTAAATTGCAATTCCGCCAGCCTGTGTTCCATTCCAGAAGCATACTACTTTCCAGATATTTAAAATTCCCTTGCCTCACGTATGCTTAAATTCCACTGGTACTTCAAGAATTATCTCCAGTGGCCAAGTGTGATGGCTCACACCTGTAATCCCAGCACTTTGGGAGGCTGAGGCAGGTGGATCATGAGGTCAAGAGATCGAGACCATCCTGGTCAACATGGTGAAGCCCTGCCTCTACTAAAAATACAAAAATTAGCTGGGCATGCGGTGCGTGCCTATAGTCCCAGCTACTCGGGAGGCTGAGGCAGGAGAATTGCTTAAACCCAGGAGGTGGAGGTTGCGGTGAGCAGCGATTGTGCCATTGCACTCCAGCCTGGGTAACAAGAGAGAAACTCCGTCTCAAAAAAGAAAAAAAAAGAATTATCTTCAGTATTACCTCTTCTGGGGTACCTTCCTTGACTCCAACTCAAAATTAATTTCAACTATCCACTAATTTTATAGCGCTCTGATTATCTATGCTTGTGTTTGGCATAGCCTGACTTTATATCCTGGTATTCCTACCTATGTGTTTCCTTCTCTCTTTGCTATAAGATCTTTAAGAATATAAATTATTCTTACTCATGATTGTCTCTTCGAGAACCAACATGGTAGTTGGCAAGTCAGTATTCATTAAATATTGATGCAATTTAAGTCATATATATCATCTGGATTGGCTGTGTCCCCACCCAAATCTCATCTTGAATCGTAGTTCACGTAATCCCCACAGGTGGTGGGAGAAACCAGGTGGAGATAATTGAATCATTGGGGCAGTTTCCCCCATCCTGTTCTCATGATAGTGAGTTAGTTCTCACAAGATCTGATGGTTTTATAGGGGCTTCCCACCTCGCTAGGCACTCATTCTCCTACCTGCCACCATGTGAAGAAGGATGTGTTTGCTTCACCTTCTGCCAAGATTTTGTTTCCTGCGGCCTCCCCAACCCTGCAGAAAGGTGAATGAATTAAACCTCTTTTCTTTATAAATTACTCAGTCTCAGACATGTTCTTATAGCTGCATGAGATCCGTCTAGCACAATATGTAATTTGAGTTTTGTAATAGATATTTCTTAAATAATGTAACATTCTCAATTCCTTACTGAATTGTTCTTTCTCATAGTTAAGTAAGGTTTTATCCAGCTGGCTCCATGCTTGGAAAGAAAGCAAATCCTGGCCAAAGGCCCCTTTACTGTCTAGAATAGCTTGATTGACATACCATTCCACCATCTATGAAGAAAGAGGGCTCTCTCTTTTACTTTGAAGAGGTGTCTTATCAAAAACATTTCCGAGGGATACCCATCAACTGCAGAACCTTTTACTATTTCCTCTGTGAACTGATTCCAAATTATCCCCCCACAATTTTCTTGTAGCGTTTTCACCCAATAGTCCCTAGATATTCTACAGCCACCCTCACGAGGAAAAGAAGAAGTGCTGAAGGTAAGACAGAAGTCATACTCCCAGAAGAGAGGACTCATTCATTCAATAGGCATTGGCTACGTGCTCATGGTATATAGAATAGAATATTAAATGCTGTGGAAGGTCACAGAAGAAGTAAAAGATGAGGTCTCTGTCTTCATTTATTTTTAAAAATGGATTTGTAGGGAAGACAAAGATAACAGATTAAAAACTTGAGAACTACAGTGTATTAGTAAATCACAAAATGTACTTATAATTTAAGTAATGCAAAGGATGGTATCCAAATGCATGATCCCATCTCAAGGTGATTTGTTTTGTTTTGTTTTTGAGACGGAATCTTGCTCTGTCACCCAGAATGGAGTGTAGTGGCACGATCTCAGCTTACTGCACCCTCTGCCTCCCGGGTTCAAGTGATTCTCCTGCCTCAGGCTCCCAAATAGCTGGAACTACAGGTGCCCACCACCATGCCCCACCAATTTTTCTATTTTTAGTAGAGACAAGGATTCACCATGTTGGTCAGGCTGGTCCTGAACTCCCAACCTCAGGCCATCCACCCGCCTTGGCCTCCCAAAGTGCAGGAATTACAAGCGTGAACCACCCCATCCAGCTGATTTGTTCTTTTTTCTATTTCTTATGCTATGCCTATTTGTCTGCCTGTCCCAGTGCTTCTCCCTATTACCAATATTAAGTTTATTTTTAGATTCTTCCAGAGACTTCTTTGGCTATTCCAGCCAACAGTTGTGTTCAACTATTCAGCACTATAGCGTTTATTGTCTGTTACTCTCAGCTGGCTGTCATTGCATAATGCCTTATTATCTTATCCATATGCCAGTAAAAATCGTCACTGCTTACTGAACTTCTATCATGAGGGCTACTCAGCGTTAAGCATAGCACATGGATTATTTCATGTAAATGCCACAAGACCCTATGAGGTGTAATTTTTTGACTGTTATTTTACAAATGGAGAAACAAAACTATTTAATGTACCCCAATGTATTTGAATTCCAGTCAATCTAAACTCTAAAAACATGCCCTAAATGCGCTTCTCTGAATAGTTCTTAGTCTTTTTTGGTGGGTGGTGGTGAGGGGAGCATGTAACTCACCCCACTGAAAACTTAGTAAGTTTCATTGCCATTTCTCTCAACATATGATTGCATCTTTTGGGTATAAGAAACTCAGGATAAACTCAACTAAAATAAAAAGAAAAGAAGTAATAAAGATGAGGACAGAAATAAATAAATAAATAAAAGAGATACAATAGAGTATATAACAAAAGTTGGGTCTTCACAATTTCAAAAACAAATACATGTCCACACGCAAAAATCCCTGGATAAATTTATTTATTTGTTTATTTATTTTTTTTGAGATGGAGTTTCGCTCGTTACCCAGGCTGGAGTGCAATGGTGCAATCTTGGCTCACCGCAACCTCCGCCTCCTGGGTTCAGGCAATTCTCCTGCCTCAGCCTCCTGAGTAGCTGGGATTACAGGCATGCGCCACCATGCCCAGCTAATTTTTTGTATCTTTAGTAGAGACAGGGTTTCACCATGTTGACCAGGATGGTCTCGATATCTTGACCTCGTGATCCACCCACCTCAGCCTCCCAAAGTGCTGGGATTACAGGCTTGAGCCACCATGCCCGGCCTGGATAAATTTATTAAGAAAACAAAAGAATAAAGCAAAAATTAATATTTTTTGAAATGTTAAGGATAATTAAATTATAAAAATTTAGAAGAAACATCAGAAATTTAACAGAAAAGTAAGCATACTGTAAATAATAATTTAAGTAAATAATTTTGAACATAAATAA
The DNA here is from genome assembly GCF_049354715.1 of Callithrix jacchus. Lineage (NCBI taxonomy): Eukaryota > Metazoa > Chordata > Mammalia > Primates > Cebidae > Callithrix > Callithrix jacchus. The sequence continues at coordinate 41,148,739 of NC_133514.1, forward strand.
AATGCACACATTCATAGGAAAACAATCTAGGCCCAGCACCATGGTTCAGACCTGTAATTCCAGTACTTTGGAAATCTGAAGTGGGAGGCTTGCTTGAGCCCAGGAGTTCAAGGCCAGTCTGGGCAACACAGGGAGACCCCATCTCTATAAAGAATTTTTAAAAATTAGCCACTTGTGGTAGTGCCTGCAGTCTCAGCTACATGGGAGGCTGAGATGGGAGGACTGCTTGAGCTTGAGAGGTCAAGGCTACAGTGAACCGTGATTGTGTCACTGCATACAAACCTGAGTGACAGAGCAAGAACCTATCTCAAAAAAATAAAAAATAAAAACCTAATCGAAATTGACCCGAGAAGGAATAATGATTCTCTCATTACTACATATATCACACATTGACTCCTGATTTTAAACAATTTCCACCAAGAAAACATCATAGTATCTAACCATTATGGCCAAATGCCATCTTTAAGGAATATATTCCAATCCTATAAAATTATTTCAAAGGAAAGGACATCATCCTCCCAAACTTATTTTATGAGGCTATTATGGTCATAATGTAAACCAGAGAAGGACAGTCCAAAGGAGAGAAAATGAGAGGCCAATTCCGCCCAAGAATATAGATTCAAATGTTCTAAACAAAGCACTAGCAAACCTGATGCAGCAATGTTGAAAGGAAATGCTTCATGACCAAGCTGGGCTTATCCCAGGGATGCAAAATTGATTTGACATCAGAAAATCTATCAACATAAATTCTCACATTAATATATTAAAAAAGAAAAACAGTGTAACTCAATTGAAGATAAAAAATTAAATGTCACAGCCATTCATGATTAAAAAAAAAAACCCACTAAACCCAGAATAGAAAAAAAGAAACTTCCTTAATCTGATAAAGTTTCAAATAAAAAACACTACAACAAAGATCATATTTAATTTTGAAATCATTAAAACATTTCCTCTTAAAAAAAGAATAAAACGCAAGAATGTCTAGCAGCACTTCTGTTCAGCATGATGTCTCATCACCCACGTGAAAACCCAGTCCCCAGTCCCCACTGCCTTTAAGGCAAAACTCAAGCAGAGCTCTCTGAGTGACATGGGCTCTTACAGACCCACCTGGGTGCTTTCAATCTTCCTCTATGCCCCTTCCCAACTTGTCCCTGAGCAATATCCTAAATAACCCACTATCATCAGTTCTAAATTAGTGTGTCTGCTAGGTACATCTGGAAGGATAGCTCATACTCACGAGAAGGTGATTTCTTCTTCCCTAAGTGTCAATGTTCCAGGCTTGTTTGGAAGTCTCGCAACATGGTGTGTGGTTTCCATCACCACTCTGGACCTCTGCATGTGCCATCTCCTTCACCTCATGCCTTCTCTCCTCCTTTCCACGTCATGATCTGCCACTCCCTTCAAAAATGCATTTGGGAAGGTGAGCTCCTGAGTGGTATGTCAATGACTGCTGGGTCAGTTACCAAAGGCAGAGAGAGGAGCAAGCAAGCTCTCTGATGACTCTTCTTTTTTTTTTTTTTTTTGAGACGAAGTCTCACTTTGTCTCCCAAGCTGGAGTGCAATGGCGCAACCTCTGCTCACTACAACCTCCACCTCCCAGGTTCAAGCGATTCTTCTGCCTCAGCCTCCCGGGTAGCTAGAATTACAGGTGCCTGCCATGACATGCAGTTAATTTATGCATTTTTAGTAGAAATGGGGTTTCACCATGTTGGCCAGGCAAGTCTCGAACCCCTGATCTCAGGTGATCCACCCGCCTCGGCCTCCCAAATTGTTAGGATTACAGGTGTGAGCCACCCTGCTGGCGGACTCTTCTTATAAGGGCACTAATCCTAGCTGACTTGGGCTTCACCCTCATGACTTCATCTAACTGTAATTTCCTCCCCAAAGTCCCACTCCCAGATGTAATTTGACTATTAACTGGAAAATCACTTAATAAATATACAGCCTCCCAGAGTGACTGAAGGATAGCGAGTATTTGGTTCCTTTTTTCCAGGATGTTTATTTTTGAAATAATCCATCGTTTCCTCAAAGCCATTTCCAATTATACGCATAAAAGAAATTTCTCTTTTTTCTTAATGGCCATAGTACTTTATTTTATCTATGCTGACTGACAGCTCTGACTATTCTTTATCTTTTATCGTACATTTTTTTGTCTGTAAGTCTTATCTTTCCTATTAAGCAGTAAGCCCTCTCTCTAATCTACCTTTATGTATTTTAAATAATCTTTGCAAACATATCAGTCTCTTACTAAAGAAATAAATGAAAATGCATAAAACAATAAATAACATATCAGATACTTACTATGTTCTTATGTGTTATGTTAAGCACTTTGCACGTATTATTTAATATACACACACAAAGCACTCTAAATGGATTCCATTAGTAGCCTCACTACACAAATGAGCAAACAGAGACTCTGAGAGTTTTTTTTTTAAACCGGTATTTCCGAAGTCACATGACTGTAATGATCAAAACCAGTTTTGCAGCTGGGTATCACATGGCCAGTAAGCTTAACTTGCCTGCTCTTATGCCTCCCTACAAACAGCCCTGTAAGAGACAGTAATGAATATAGGAAAGCCTCCAGTTTTGCAATCCACCCTTTCTTTCTTAGTCTGCTTAGGCTACCATAACAAAATACCATAGATTAGGTGTCTTAAATAACAGAAATTTATCTCTTACAATTCTTGAGGCTGGGAAGAAAGTCCAAGATCAAGGTGCTGGCAAAATAGTTTTCATTCTGAGGCCTCTTCTTTCGACTTGAAGGCAGCCATCATCTCTCTGTGCAGTCACATGACTTCTCTGTGCACATGGGACTGGTGGGGGTGGCGGGAGGAAGACGCTCTCTCAAGACCCTTCTTATAAGGGCACTAATCCTAGTTGACTTGGGCTTCACCCTCTTGACTTCATGTAACTGTCATTTCCTCCCCAAAGCCCCACCTCCAAAGACCATAACATTGGAAGTTGAAGCTTCAACAAATACATTTTGGGATTTTGAGGGGACACAAACATTTAGTCAATAACCCCCCTACCTTTATATTTTTTTGTTTTTTTCATTTACTTATTTATTTATTTGAGACAGTGTCTCTCTCTGCAGGGCCGTGGTAGGATCTCGGCTCACTGCAACCTCAGCCTCCCAGGTTCAAGTGATTCTCCTGCCTCAGGCTCCAGAGTAGCTGGAATTGCAGGTGCCTGCCACCACACATGGCTAATTTTTTTTTTTTTTTTTTTTTGTATTTTTAGTAGAGACAAGGTTTCACCATGTTGGCCAGGCTGGCTTTGAAATCCTGACCTCAGATAATACACCCACCTTTTCCTTTTTTTAATTGTACTTTAGGTTCTGGGGTACATGTGCAGATCATGCAGGATTGTTGCATAGGTACATACATGGCAAGGTGGTTTGCTGCCTCCATCCACCTGTCACCTATATCTAGCATTTCTCCCCATGTTATCCCTCCCCACCCTCCCCACTCGACACAGTCCCTCCCCCAGCCCCACCCAACAGACCCCAGTGTGAGATGCTCCCATCCCTGTGTCCATGTGTTCTCATTGTTCAACACCCACCTATAAGTGAGAACATGCAGTATTTGATTTTCTGTTCTTGTGTCAGTTTGCTGAGAATGATGCTTTCCAGATTCATCCATGTCCCTACAAATGACATAAACTCATCGTTTTTTATGGCTGCATGGTATTCCATGGTGTATATGTGTCACATTTTCCCTGTCCAATCTGTCACTGATAGGCATTTGCCACCCACCTTTTTTTTTAAACAACATTTATTTTCTTACAGTTCTGGAGGCTAGAAATTCCAGATCAAGGTGTCATCAGGTCAGGTTTCTCTGGAGACCTCTCTCCTAGGCCTGCAGATGGCCATCTTCTCACTGTGTTCTCACAAAGCCTTTGCTCTGTGGATGCACACTCTGGTCCCATAACACTTACAAATAAAAAACAAAAACAAAAACAAAATCCCTGACTCTTTAACCCAGTTCTTCCTGCTGAGAAAATTCAGGAAATCATTTACCCCTCAGCCTTAGTCTTCCAAACTGTAAAATAAGAGCTGTTATAGGTAGGTTCGAAGGTTGCTTTCACTCTGTGATTTTGTGTGCTATAAAACTTTGCTTACCGTATTTCCTTAATACAAACACCCCTTTGCAGAGATTCCTTACCGAACTTCCTATGTGATCTAGCTAAGCTCGCCTCTATGCCTTTCCATGCTGTCTTTCTAATTCAAAGCACCTTGTCCCTTGCTCTTGGCTGGTCCAGTTCTACTTTCCTTAAAGATAGCACTTCCACCCTACCTTTTCATGAAGGCCACGCCAGCCTACACTAATCACCATCTTCCTGTAGTAACAAAGCACTTTCTCCTTTACATTGTTCTCTAGTCATTTATTTCATGTTGTTTTCCAGTGGCATTTGAAATAGAAGATCCTTAAGTTTAAAAATTATGCCCTTTTTCAATGTTCTACAGCATGTTACCACAACCATGGACACACTATAAAAACTCATTTACATTTGATCATTTACTTGGAGAAAAATTACCTGATGCTTAATGAAGAGAGAACACTGTGGGAATAGCTAAAGAGTTTACAGGATTAGTTAGAAGCTTTGGTATGACATCGTCCAAGATTATGGTATATCAGGAAATCAGAATGGATTATATTGAAGTCATGGCCCATTTGGTAGACCCGAGTAAATGTCTTCTGTTGACACAACTGGATAATATAAGACAGAATGAGATCCATGTCTATTAAAATCAGCATTCTTTACTACGCAGTCATACAGAAGAGCGAGATCATGTTCTTTGCAGGAACATAGATGGAGCTGGATGCCGTCCACCCTTAGCAAACTAACCTAGGAACAGAAAACCAAATACCACATGTTTTCTCTTACAAGTGGGAGCTAAACAATGAAAACACATGGACACACAGAGGAGAAAAACACACACTGGGGCCTACCTGAGGGTGGAGGTTGGGAGAAGGAAGATCAGAAAAAAATAACTGTTGGGTACCAGGCTTAGTGTCTGGGTGATGAAATAATCAGTACAACAAGCCCCGGTGACATGAGTTCTCTTATACAACAGACCTGCACATATATCTCTGAACCTAAAGTAAAAGTTAAAAAAAATCAGCATTCATTGAAAAAAAGAAAACTGGCTCTTTTAAAAGAAAAAAAAAAAAAACTACAACATCAAAACCAAAAAAAAAAAAGCAACCTACAAGCAATAACACAACAATGACAAAGACTGTCTACCACGAAAAATGTCAGGAAAATTATAGTTAAAGCAGTGATGAGCACAGATTTTCTCTCCCAAACATGATCCCTATAGAGTGAGGATTGACAGGCTGGGCTGCTTGAACAAGCTGGTTCTTGGATCATTTCTCTTTAATCCTGTCTGACTGGATGTTAGTCCATGATTTGCAGTGTCCTCTCAAAACACAATCATCTCCATCTCTTCTCTCTTCACTTTATTTCTGGATGTTAACCTTACTTCCTGCTTCACCAAGAAAAATGAAACTAAGAGAAAGGAACTTACTCAGCTTACATAGTTCTCCTTTCTCTGCTGCTTCCTCAGGGACTCCCTCCCTCAATTATCCCCCAGATAGTGGGTATGATCACTTCTGTCCTATTCTCTCTCCTAATAGCACTCAAATAATTTCAAAATCTCTTTTATTTGAATAGAAAAAGAAAATTGCCGCATCTCATTTTTCTTACTCCACCTCTTTGACCTTCATTGACACACTGAGTTAAAAATCTAACTCTCAGGCTGGGTGCGGTGGCTCAAGCCTGTAATCCCAGCACTTTGGGAGGCTGAGGTGGGTGGATCATGAGATCAAAAGATCGAGACCATCCTGGTCAACATGGTGAAACCCCATCTCTACTAAAAATACAAAAAATTAGCTGGGCATGGTGGCGCGTGCCTGTAATCCCAGCTACTCAGGAGGCTGAGGCAGGAGAATTGCCTGAACCCAGGAGGCGGAGGTTGCGGTGAGCCGAGATCGTGCCATTGCACTCCAGCCTGGGTAACAAGAGCGAAACTCCGTCTCAAAAAAAAAAAAAATCTAACTCTCCCTCACATCTCTCTCCTTAGCTCCCATTATCTAGTTAAACAGTTTCAGTCTGGTTCATAACATCATGAACCCTGAGATAATAAACAGTGCTTTCAAGGTCATTAAGCACCTACTTTGTTGTCAGATTCCGCAGAGCTTGGAAGTGGCTTTAGGTTCAGCTCCTCTCGGGTGTGACTCCCAGCTCCTGTTTACCAGCTGCTTGACCCTCTGAGATTGCTTAACTTTAAACCTCATTTCCCACCTATGTAAAATGAATATAACAAATCCTTCATCAGAGGACTGTCCTGATAATTAGGTGGGGAAATGTGTCTCATGAACTTGGCCTGATTCCTGTCCAGTGTGTGAGCATGTACTGAGGGCTTACTACTGCTGATTTCTCTATGCCTTTGAGCCTGTCGCTGCCTTCCTCCTTCTTGACCTCCTGTCTCTGCCTAGTTCGTAATGTCATGGGTTGTTTCTGCAATGCTAATCATATCCATCTCCAATGATTCCAAATAAATTTAGAAATGTAATAGAAATCAAATCACGGTCAGCTGGGTGTGGTGGCTCACGCCTGTAATCCCAACACTTTGGGAAGCCGAGGCAGGTGGATTACCTGACATCAGGAGTTCAAGACCAGCCTGGCCAACTTGGCGAAACCCCGTCTCTACTAAAATATAAAAATTAGCAGAATGTGGTGGTGGATGCCTGTAATTCCAGCTACTTGGGAGGCTGAGGCAGGAGAATCACTTGAACCTGGGAGGCAGAGGTTGCAGTGAGCTGAGATTGCACAACTGCACTCCAGCCTGGGTGACAGAGAACGACTGTCAAGAAAGAAAGAGAAGGGAAGGGGAGAGGAGGGGAGGGGAGGGGAGGGCAATCAGAGTGAAAACGTTAGCTTAATTGCAGGTCAAACTGCATTGGGGACTTTATGTGTGACAAAACTTAGACTTCTATCACATTCCTCAAAGTTTAAAGGAGTTTGGACCCACATGAAGCCATAGCTCCATCTGACCGAGCCAGTTACGTTTTTCAGCGCGGACCTCACCACCTTCCTCCCTTGTCCTCATCACAGGCAGCTTGTACTCATTGTTTTCTTAGAATCTTTTTATCTAAATCACTTTGTTTAGTTGTTTAAGAAACATTATACATAGGCACAGCCTGCTGAGGCAGATTTTCCCACAAGTTTTACGTTGCGCAAAAAATTCTGTAAACACCTTTAAGCTAGGTTTTCATAGCTGAAATGCAATACATTTTGACCTCTATTCTCTTGTTTTGTTTTTGCAAGTCATGGAAAAATACTTACATAACAGCTTGATCTTTATGGAAATTATGCTGATGGAGCTCTGATCTTCCAGCCATAGGCTGGGTCTGGCTCCAGCCAATGTACAGCAGCTCCCCCTTACCCACCAGGGATACTTCCAAGGTCTCCAGTAGATACTGAAAACTGTGAATGGCATCGAGCCCTATATGTACTGTTTTTTACTACACATACATGTCTATTGCTATGGTTGGGATATGGTTTGTTAGGCCTGATCAAGTCTCATGTCGCAATTTGATCCCCAGTGTTGGAGGTGGGGCCTGATAAGTGTTTAGATCCTGGCAGAAGACCCTTCATGAATGACTTGGTGCCATTCTCCTGGGAGTGAGTGAGTTCTCATTCAGTTCTCATGAGAACTGTTTCTTTCAGAGTCTGACACCTCCTCTTGTCTCTTTCTTCTTCCCTAAGCTGGATGCCTTTTCTCCTTCTGCTCTTGGACATCAGACTTCAGGTTCTTCAGCCTTTGGACTCTGGGACTTGTACCAGTGGCCCCCTGGGGCTTTCAGGCATTCGGCCTCAGGCTGGGGGCTGCTCTGCCAGCTTCCCGGCTTCTCAGGTTCCACACTTAGACAGGCTCACTAAGTTTGTGGAGCTTTTCATGTTCATAACATCATGAAGCTCATCACATCATAAACCCTGAAATAATAAACAGTGCTCTTAAGGTCATTAAACACGTATTTTGTTGTCAGATTCTGTAGATATTGAAAGTGGCTTTGGGTTCATATGCTCTAGGGTGTGACTCCTAGCTCCTCTGTTTAGCAGCTGTCTGACATGCTGCAGTTGGCTTCCATCATTCCCCAGCTTGCAGAAATCACTTAAACCTATTTAGTGGTGGGATCTTACCCTTACGGTTGTGAACCAATTCTCCTTAATAATTTCCCTTTCAAATATATGTATTCTATGAATTCTGTCCCTCTGGAGAAGGAACCCTGACTAATACACTTATGATAAAGTTTAATTTATAAATTAGATGTAAAGAGATTAACAACAATGAATAATAATAAAATAGAACATTATAACCACACACTGTAATAAAGTTACAGGAATGTCTCTCTCTCTCTTAAGACATCTGATTGCACTGGGCTCACCCTTCTTGTGCTGATGTGAGATGAAGTGAGACAAATGACTTAGAAATTGTGACGTAGCATTATTAAATAAAACAAGGTGATATGAATACAAGCATTGCCATCCCATGACCACTGATCTGTAACTGAGACAGCTGCTAGTCGACTCATGTGCTGATGACATCTGCAGTGTGGATTTGCTGGACAAAAGGATGATTCATATCTTGAGCGGGACAGAGCAGGACTGGGAGGGATTTTATCACTCTACTCAGAATGGTGAACAATTTGAAACTTATGAATTGTTGATTTCTGGAATTTTCCATTTAATATATTCAGTCCATGGTTGACCTTGGGTAAATAAAACCATGGAAAAGAGGAGACAACTATATTAGCTGGCAGAGAGAAAAATGGGACTCGCTTCCTTGAACAGCTCCCACAAACTTAGTGGGAACCATAAAATTTCTACGTTGCCCATTCATGTGGATGCCGGGTAAGGGTGTGAGGCTTCTGGGGTTCCCACATATACAGTATGGTCCAGGAGCTCCTGCTAAATGACATGGCAAGACAAAGTCAGAAGCAAGTAAGTGTCCTGTGTAGGACCTTTGCATGCTGTGGGCACTTAAATGTTACCATGTGATTTCAAAGGCATTCCAGTCGTTCTGGGTTTGTGTGTGTGTGTGTGTGTGTGTGTGTGTGTGTGTGTGTGTAAATTGCTGTTGCATTTTGTTTTCCATAGCTTCTAAGCAGGATGCAAATTCTGTAATGAACCAATCCTCAGGCTACACAATGATAAAAATAGTTTATATTAGAGGCATGCCTCACTCTGTCTCACCGGCTGTGCTCCAAAGGAGTTCTGTTTATATCAGAATTTTCCAAACTGAAATGTATTTTATTTTATTATAGATTTAGGAGGTACATGTGCCAGTTTGCTCCAGGGGTGTACTGTGCAATGCTGGGTTTGGGCTTCTGGTGAACCTGTCACTGAACTAATAAAGCCAATAGGTGGTTTTTCCAACCCTGGTCCCCCTTCCTCCCTCTCTGCTTTTGGAGTCTCTGACGTCTATTGTTTCTATCTTTATAACAACACGTACCCATTGTTTAGCTCCTTCATATAAGTCAGAACATTTGGGGGTCTTCTCCTGCGCTATTTTGCTGAGGATAATAGTCTCCAGCTGCACCCATGTTGCCACTAAGGACATGAATGTGCATGTTTTTTTTTTTTATGTCTGTGTAGTATCCGCTGGTATATTTGTAACACATTTACTTTATCCATTCCACTGTTGGCGGACAGTTAGGTTGATTCCATGCTTTTACTCTTGTGAATAATGCTGTGATAAACATACGAATGCATGTGTCTTTGTTATTAAACAATTCTTTTCCTTTGGGGATGCCCCCATCAATGGGATTGCTGGGTCAAATGATAGTTTCATTTTTAGTTCTTTGAGAAATTTCTGTTTTCCATAGGGATTGAACTAATTTGCACCGCGCCAACAGTGTGTAAATGTTCCCTTTTCTCCACAACCTTGCCAACATCTGTTATTTTTTGACTTTTTAACAATAGTCATTCTGACTAGTGTGAGATGCTATCTTATTGTGGTTTGAATCTGCATTTTTCTGATGATTAGTGATGTTGAACATTTTTTCATGTTTGTTGGCCACTTGTATGTCTTCTTTTGAGAAGTGTCTTTGAGATGGCGTATTCTAAAAGCATCAGAGAACATCAGAGTATTGAGAAAATAATTCTGGAATAAGAATTAAAAGGCCTCTCATGCCTGTAATCCAAGCACTTTGGGAGGCGGAGGCGGGCAGATCACGAGGTCGGGAGTCCAAGACCAGCCTGGTAGATGTGGTGAAACCCCATCTCTACTAAAAAAAAAAAAAAAAATTAACTTGGCACTCGCCTGTAGTCCCAGCTACTTGTGAGGCTATGGCAGAAGAATATAAGAGGTGGATGTTGCAGTGAGCTGAGACTCCAGCTGTTACACCCAGCTGTACTCCAGCCTGGGTGACAGAGCAAGACCCCATCTCAAAAAAAAAAAAAGAATTATAAGGCCTTTATTTTACTACCCACTACCCAGTCTGACATGACCTACCTAGATAGTCATAGCTTTGGACAAGTTACACAGATCTAAAAAGAGCTTTATTTAATTAACAGTAAAATGGGAAGTTTTGAAAACTACACTCCATCTGGTTCTCTAAATTCTTTGAAAAGAATTCAATGTGTACCTATTTAGACAGTTTGGGTTTGGGGATGTTAAACCGGGTTAGAGCAAAGACTCAACTCCATTCTCTTTCCATATATTCTGGAATTGATGCGTTACCTATTTCTTTGCAGTGAGCAGAAATATTGGCAAAGCTGTTTCTTAATGCTAGAGAGCTGCTTTATATAACCCTATCTAGAAGGTAATGACTTTTCCTCTACTAAAAATCTTGACGGAAACAAATCTTTTGGCTGTAAGGATACACAGAGCTGCAACAACCTTTGATCAGTTGGGTTAGGTTCTAGGAAGAAGATTCTCAGTAGTGCGCAGCTGGCCAGAGGAACCGACTGTCACTGCATTCATGTCAATATGCAGTTGTGAAATAAAGCAGCAGGGTACACACAGTTTGGTTTGAAAGCGGACTCTTAATCCAAAATAAAATTTTTCCTGGAGAAGGAGCGTATCAGGAGGTGGCTTTCTTCTACTCAGTGAGCTGGGCTGTGCGGCCATCCAAACATATGCATGGAGAAAGAGCATGTCTCAGTGGCCATGAGATTCCTTAGGATTGCACCTTCGCTTAACGTTAAATTTAATCTTCCTTGGTAAATTTAAAATCCTATGTCATATGGAGCAGCTCAGTTAATCCACAAGCATACCTCTGGCAGACACTATGTGCCTGGCATTATGATAAATTGCCAGATCTGCCCTGGCCGACCTACGAAGGAAAGGAGTACTCAGACACAGGTATGCAGTGTTAGAGCAGTTAGGGGACTGCTTGACTCTAGTGGCCAAAGTGCAGCCGCCTCAAGAAGCTGGAGCTGCTTGCTTTTATTCAGTGCAGGCACAAGACCGAAAGCCTGCAACAAACACAGTCGGCAGGTAATTAACAGTTATGTTTCCTTTTCAGGGAACTTCACAGTGCACAGGTGATCAAAGGTCAGTTCCTGTTCAATGTAAATAAACAGCCTGTTTGAGATAAATTCCCCTGCACTCCCTTGTACCTGCTCTTTGCCCTCTGCCTCAGGGTTATGGAACAGCTGCCTTCAGCTATTCTCCCCTGGAGCTTTGCAGAGCCTTCTGAACTTTCAGAAGTCCTGCTTCTTTGCCTATAGTTTCTCCCACCATTCTGACCAATCTCCCACAGTAAGTTTCAGAGGTATCGCTATAGCTGCAAAACTACAAGGTACTGCCCCTGCCCAGGAACAACCGATTATGCAGAATCTCTCATGTAAAACAACATTGCTACGAGTAAATATTTCATGACTGTAGGAAAAAAGTGGATGAATTTACCTAACTGCAGGTGACCCAGGAAAAGTTTCCTACACGTTCTTTGCCGCCACTACTTTATCTGAGAAAATCGAAATAATAATAATAATAATAATGTGTACGTTTAGAGTTTATTAGGAAGATTAAACGAATCGATACAGGAAAGTAGTCAATAAATGTTAGCTTTTATTATTAGGAGATAAAATATGTATGCACATAAAACAAAAGATAAAATTCTATGAAAAAATAACAAATGATCCATTTTAGGCAAGCAGAAAAGGTAAGCTCTGTTAGATTGAGATTTCCTGAGGTGAAATGGATAGAGCACAAAGACAAATTGAGTAAGAGAAGCATCAGTATGGGTGGAGCCCATGCTTGGATGGGGCCTGGAAGGATGAGTGGGAGGTGGCTGGGCAGATGGAGGGGCTGGCAAGTTGGTAAGCTGTGAATGATTGAAACTTCAGTATCAGTTTACTACACACATGAATATTTAAGAATTCAACTTTCAGGGTGCTATAGAAATCTACATATAGAATGTTGAGATAAATATGGGCCTGTATAAGTTAAATTTTTGGAGAGACTCTGTCTTCATGTTATTGTGTGTACCCACACACACACACATATTTCAGTTTCCGAATGCATAGCATGGGCAGGAACAAATCACATCTTCCCCAGTGATTCAGGAACAACGGAAAAATATGATATCCTAATAATTTTGTACATTTGTTTTTAATAATAGTAGATTACATCCTAAAATTTGTCTGGGTATTCTCAAATATAATCAAGTATACTAAACTATAAGTAAGGTAAGATAAACTATAATTTATTAATGACATCAAATAGTATGTTTCGAGGTCATTGCATACGCAGTAAGGGGATCACCTTTGAGAGTATCAACAGTGATACAGGAAGGTGCACATGAACTAGAAGAGAGACTATGGTAAGATGACTATAATGCCTCGGGGTTAACATGAAGAATAAGAGGGTCTGAAGTACTAACGCTTCCTTCATGTGTCATGACAATGTGTTACATCTTTATTTACTCAACGCTGATCAGTTGTTGATTACATGATGAAGATACAGCACAGATTAGGGAAAAAACATATGTTCTGCCTAGCTGCCTAATCAATATTGTATGATTAAGTTGTCTAATCATAGCATACAATTATACATCTTTGTAGAGCATAAAATAAATGTACAAAGAGTACATTTCAGGGCCCCTGTAGCTACTTGGGGGAAGGATGAGCAGTTTGTTAGTATGACAGCTACAACTGTAAGCCATCTAGTATACAACTGGGAAATCCCTTTGCTGTTTCCAGAGAGGAAGACCGAAATTCTAGTCATCTTCAGACAACATGAGAGATAAGTTGGGTAACTCTGGGCTCTGGCTACCATGAACTTGTGTTAACAAAGGGCCTTCATTGCCAGGTGCAGAGGCTCATGCCTGTAATCCCAGCACTTTGGGAGGGGCTGAGGCAGGCAGATTGCTTGAGCTCAGGAGTTCGAGACTAGCCTGGGTAACATGGTAAAACCCCATCTCTACCAAATACAAATAAATAAGCCAAGCAATGTGGAGCATGTCTGTGGCCCCAGCTACTCAGGAGGCTGAGGTGGGAGAGTCACTTGAGGTCAGGAAGGGGAGGTTGCAGTAAGCCAAGATCATGCCGCTGCACTCCAGCCTCAGCGACAGAGTGGGACACCATCTTAAACAAAACCAAACCAAACTATAGAGGGCCTCCTCAAATCATTCACATGTATCTTCATGGCAAGAGATGTTCAGGGATTTTTGGCCAAGCCACACTCTCTAACACCTCCTTCTCATGTCTATCTGTGTGCACAAATAGACACACATACACATACACACACACACACACACACACACACACACTCATCAAAGCCATTTCTGCTATCTGTGCATTGAGAAATAATTGCCATTGTTGCCCCCTGCCCTTCTTCACTACCCATGCAAAAGGTAGAGGGGCTCAAATTCATTGCAAAAGCCTGGAACCAGGCAGGAAATCTTGAATTAGTCCAAGTCTTCCCAACATTGCCCAGGGCAGAGACACCAGATCTGCTGCTTGAGTCTCTCACATCAGTTCTCAGGATTAAGCAGAAATAGTCCTCCAGGCTGAAAATGAAATATTCCAGCAGACAATGCATATATTCCATGTGTCCCAAACTGTGGGCAATTGAGCAATTTCTATTTTGCAATGATAAATACAAAAAAATACTTATTGAATGTCTAATAAATCTCTGTGCTATATTTACATTGGGCATTTCTGGAATAAATAAGACTGTGAAGGTGCATACAGCCTGATGTAAAATGCCCATTAATCAAGTAAATTACAGGGTAGTGAGTACCTCCCAGGGGGGTACCTTGAGAACATATTGCAGGGGGTCTTCTCAAATCTAGGTGGCCTCTACATGGATGTCATTAGGGCTTAGGTGAGAGGAAGGTATTAGGCAGAAAAATCATGATGTTCCAAACCTAGGGAACACAGGCAGATAAGAACAGAGGGGGAAGAAAGAATGTTTAAAAAATTCGAGTCCTGGAAGGGATTTGTCTGTTTGATTCTGAATCCACCTCCTGTGAGTTTGCCATCAGCCTCAAGGAACTTACCCATAGGGATGTTACCACAAGGTTCATTTGCCCTGGGCTTCTGTTTGGCCAATAGGGATCTTTGGAAGATATAAGAGAGAGGGTGGAAAGTAAGTGCAGGCTGTTAGTACCTTTTCTCTTTCTGTGGTTGCCTTGGGCTGATTGTGTCCTTGGATCTAAGGTCACTTCTTTCCAAGTGGCATTATCTGCCTACTTCTACTTTTCCTGGTTCTGACATCATTCTCTCTTCACCTCTTCTGGTCTAACTAGTAGCCTGTTATTAGTCACAGGTAACTGTATGAATCTTTGGAGACGCCCTATACCTAGCTACACCATTGTCTGTGGTCCATTTATCATCTTAATGTTTTCATTTAGATGTGCCGCCTGTTTCCCATTAGGATTCTAACTGATGCAGTTACAGAGCTGAATTCTGTTCAGAATAGCTATGTAGTGATCTCAAAATCAAAGAAATCTCAGTGTATCTGAAACCCTTTTAACCAGGAGTGGTCATACAAAATAATTCAGGCCAGTGAGATGCAAGCAAGCATTGTGAAAAGGAGATTTCTAGAAATGTTCTTTTTTTCCTTTAATCCTCCTTGTAATTTAGTTCATTTTGTTTTAAATGCTTGATGTTGATGGCCTGCTGTGCTATATCTCTTTTACATATCGGCAATTAATATAAAGTCCCTTTCACTTAAGGATAAGATCTCCTTGTTTTTATTTTTTTATTGTTCCTTAAGTTCTGTGGTACAAGTGCAGATCTTGCAGGATTGTTGCATAGGTACACATGCCATGGTGGTTTGCTGTCTCCATCCCCCTGTCACCTACATCAGGCACTTATCCCAATGTTATCCCTCCCCAACCTCCCCATCTCCCACTGTGCCTCCCCTACCCGCTACCCCCTGTCCCCCAACAGACCCCAGTGTGTGAAGTTCCCCTCCTTATGCCCATGTATTCTCATTGTTCCACACCCGCCTATGAGTGAGAACATGTGGTGTTTGGTTTTCTGTTCTTGTGTCAGTTTGCTAAGAATGATGGTTTCCAGATTCATCCATGTCCCTGCAAAGGACATGAACTCATCCTATTTTATGGTTGCATAGTATTCCATGGTGTATATGTGCCATGTTTTCCTTGTCCAGTCTATCATTGATGGGCATTTGGGCTGGTTCGAGGTCTTTGCTATTGTAAACAGTGCCACGGTGAACATACGTGTGTATGCATCTTTATAACAGAATGATTTATAATCCTTTTGGTATATACCCAGTGATGGGATTGCTGGGTCAAATGGAATTTCTATTTCTAGACCTATTTCTAGATCCCAAATAGGTCTAGAAATAGATCTAGATTGTCACATTGTCTTCCACAGTGTTTGAACTAATTTATACTCCCACCAATAGTGTAAAAGTGTTTCTATTTCTCCACATCCTCTCTAGCATCTATTGTCTCCAGATTTTTTAATGATCGCCATTCTAAATGGCATGAGATGGTATCTCAATGTGGTTTTGATTTGCATTTCTCTAATGACCAGTGATGATGAGCATTTTTTTCATGTTTGTTGGATTCATAAATCTCCTCTTTTGAAAAGCTGTCTGTTCATATCTTTCACCCAGATGGATTAAAGATTTAAATGTAAGACCTAATACCACAAAAACCCTAGAAGAAAACAGGAAAAACCATTCAGGACATAGGCATAGGCAAGGACTTCATGACTAAAACACCAAAAGCAATGGCAACAAAAGCCAAAATAGACAAATGGTACCTAATTAAACTCCAGAGCTTCTGCACAGCAAAAGAAACAATCATTAGAGTGAACTGGCAACCAACAAAATGGGAAAAAGTTTTTGCAATCTACCCATCTGACAAAGGGCTAATATCCAGAATCTACAAAGAACTAAAGCAGATTTACAAGAAAAAAACAAACCCATTCAAAAGTCTAGAGATGTTCTTTCAGAGGGATGCCTGGATTCTTGCCTCTCTGTTTCTTTAGGTCTTTATCCTCTTTTCTTCTTGGACAGTGGACACAGCATCCACATTTTGAGCCGCAAACGAAAGCGACAAACTAAGGATGGAGCGGAGAGCCAAGAAGAAGTCTGTGAGACTTAAGGCACTGAATGGTCACAGTACTAGCCTTGGAGGGTTAATTTCCAGATTCCAGTTACATCAGGAAAATAAACCCACATTTGAATGAGTCACTGTGATTGGGTTTCTGTCCACAAGCAGCCTATACAATCCTAACTGATAGTACAGAACTTTTTCCAGTTCTGCTTGCCTTATACTGGCGGTATATATCATTTTCCTGACTTCTTTCTGTTTCAATCTCTCAAGTCTGGAACTCTGTCTTATTGGCTTTGCCAGCTTTTAATAACACTTCCTTCTTGCTTCTCATTTCCAGAGTATCCAATCTTGTGCCTTTTAAGACTGCCCACCTAGGAAAGAACGTGAACGGATATTTCTCAAAAGAAGACAGACAAACGGCCAACAAACATATGAAAAAATACTGAACGTCACTAATCAGCAGAGAAACGCAAATCAAAACCATAATGAGATACCATTTCACGCCAGGTCGCAGAGAAACAGGAACACTTACACACCATTGGTAGGAATGTAAATTAGTTTAGCCACTGTGGACAGCAGTTTGGATATTTCTCAAAGAACTAAAAATAGAACTACCATTTGAGCCAGCAATTCTCTTGCTGGTAAGATACCCAAATATATTTTTATATCGAAAAGACATGTGCACACTAATGTTTATTGCAACATTATTCACAATAGCAAAGACATGGAATCAAACTATGTGCCCGTCAATGGCGAACTGGATTTAAAAAAAAGTGTTACATATACATCATGGAATACCGCGCAGCCACAAAAAACAACAAAAAAAACAAAATGATGTTCTTTGCAGCAACATGGATGCAGCTGGAGGCCATTATCCTAAGTGAATTAATGCAGAAACAGAAAACCCAATACTGCATTTTCTCACTTATAAGTAGGAGCTGAACATTGGGTACACATGGACATAAAAATGGAAATGACAGACACTGGGACTCCACTGGGAAGGAGGGTGGGAGAAGGGGAAAGGTTGAAAAACTACCAGTTAGGTTTTGTTTGTTTTTTAAGCCAGAGTCTTGCTCTCTCTCCCAGGCTAGAGTGCAATGGTGTAATCTAGGCTCACTGCAACCTCCACCCCAGGAGTTCCAGTGATCCTCCTGCCTCAGCCTCCCAAGTAGCTGGGATTACAGATGCCCACAACCACACCTGGCTAATTTTTTGTATTGTTGGTAGAGACAGGGCTTTACCTGTTTGGCCAGGCTGGTCTTGAACTCCTGACCTCAAGTGATCCACCCAACTTGGATTCCCAGAGTGCTGGGATTACAGGCATGAGCCACCGTGCCTAGCCCCTATTACAGGTTATGCTCACTGTTTTTGTGACAGAGAAATAGGAACCCAAAGCTCACCATAGTGCAATGTCCCCTTGTAAGAAACCTCCACATGTGGCCCTTGAATCTAAAATCAAAAATAGGAAAAGGACTACCTGTCTAAAACCCGGACTCTTTTACTGAACTCCAGGATATTTTCTGGTAAACCTTTGTGTTCAGCTCTCCGAAAGAGCTCCAGAATTCTTCACTCCAGAAAGAAAATGGTATGTAGCAAGTTAATGCAGTAGAATACCTACTGCAGTTGAAATTAGAGGATTTGGGTTTATTTCTCTATTATTTTCTGCTTTGTAACCAGGGGCAAGTTTAGTCATCTCTCTGAGACTCAGGTTTTATCATTAACAAATGTGATAAGTTGGCTTTACCTATGCTATAAAGTTGTTATGGGATTAAAAATCAAATAATTTTTTTTAGCTTTGAAAACAGCCCTGCAGCATCATAACACAAGCATTAGTATTAAAATCTGGGAGAGACAGTGCTAGAACATTGGGTAAGAGCCAGGAGATCTGGGTGATTATGAGCCTAGAGGAGTCATTTAACCTTCTGATACCTCAGGGTTTCCAGTGGCTAAATAGTGGTATTATTAACATCATCTACCTAACAGGATTTTAGGATATTTACTATCCCAAATAAGGCTGCCTCGTGGACATTTGATTTTTTTTTTCTTGTTGTTGAGGTCTTAGCTGGTGGCATAATAAGAAGTGAGGGATCCACAAATAAATTAGGTCAGAATTTACCTCATTATTGTAAGATAGAGGAATCTGGATATCTCTTGCAATGCTGTTTATTTTCTCCTCTGGAGCTGAAGAAAGGAGGCATTTGGCAGATATTTCCTTTTGTCTGAATCTGGCTTTCTCTCCATTTCATTTGGCACTTTCTCTACCTTATGAAAGCCATGGGTAATTAACCTCCATCTACTAAGTCACTGTGGTCCTCTCACTACTTCAAGAATTAACTTCAAAAATGAATCTCCAGCTAGCTTTTCCTGCACATAAGCAGTGAACTCTTGCAAGCTGCCTACCAAGAGAACACGGTAGAAGGGAGTATTGCACACACACACACACACACACCTAATGTGTATAGCACCGAAAATGAGCTGGTTAAATGAAAGGTGGGGTGGCACAGCCACTTTAGAGCATAATTCTGGAGCTGAACTTTGTGGATTTGAATCCCATTTTCTGATTACATGACCTTGGGCAAGTTACCAGGATCTTCTCATACCCATGTTTTCTCTTCTAAAAAATAGGAATGGTAAGAGTACCTTTTACATAAGTTTGTTGTAAAGATGAACTCACATTATAGACAAAATGCTTAGAACGGTACCTGGCACATGGTAAGATTACATGGGGTTTTCCCATCCTGACCATCGGACTAGAGATCCAGGCTTGCAAACTCAGATCCCTCCAGGAGCCAGAGAGGTGATAATAGCGGTTGTGGGTAATCTGGAAATTGCAGTAGCCAGAGACTGCAGACACCATCCAGAGCAGGCAGCTGCTACTCAGCTCCACTCCATTATTACCAAGGTGAGAATGTGGGCCAAATGTGTCAGAGGATTCAATCACTTAAGCAAAGCTAGAGGCTGGGTGCAGTGGCTCATACCTGTAATCCCAGCACTTTGGGAGGCCAAGGCAGGTGGATCCCTTGAGCCCAGGAGTTCAAGATCAACCTTGGTGACAGAACAAGACCCGTCTCTTAAAAAAAAAAAGCTAGAAATTTTTTCATTGTGATTTCAAATATTAACTAATTTAAAAACCTTTAATACTGTACACATACCAAATAAGACATAGCCAAGGGCTGAATTCAGCCCATAGACCTCTGGTTTACAATATTTGCATTAGAAAAGCCTAGAGTCAATGTGCATCTATATAACTCAGGTCTATAATTTCATGAACTGGTTCCCAAGCGTTGGGTTCCTAATCTTGGAAAAATCTGCTTAAGCCAGGGCTGCACCTGAGTCCCGAATGGAATAAACTGGTACTGGAAAGAGGAACGCAAGCACTTGTTGTGTGCCAGCTTGTGCCAACAGCTGAAAGATGCGATCTCACAGCTGTCTCAAAAGGAGGTGTAAGATGGGCATGCCCACCCTGGTTTCATGGATGGGAGAACCCAGACTCAGAGAAATTCAGCAACATGTCCAAGTTTATGTGGCCTCAGTTGGCAGAGCAGAGATTCACATCCAGATCTGTCTAACACAAAAGCCCGTGGACTTGACCACTTCATAAAATGACTTGTCAATTCAGTTGAAGATTTGCAGATAATGTTAGCCGCTGATACAATAGATACATACCAAAGTCTTCATGGCTTAATCCAGTTGTAGATTATTTCTCACTTACCCAACACTCAAAAGTATGTATCTGAACAGTGGACATCTTCTTACCAATAATTCAGGGACCATCTTCTAGCTCGGCCCTCTTTTGTTTGTGATTGACAACAGGAGAGTGTGTGGAAGAACATGGAGTATATCACACCAGAGGGATTTATGGGTGGGGCTTGGGAGTGGTGCGTGTCACTTCCAAGCACATGTCCACATCTCTGAGTCCAGACATGGACCACACAAGGCTGGGCAGGGGAGGCTGGGAAATGTCATCAGGTGGAAGAGAAAACCAGGTTTAGTGAACATCTAGACATCTCTGCCACAGAAGTTTGGCTGTCAATATTCCTATCTGAAACGCAATAATTTTTTTAACCACCTACATCCAGTGAGGAGTCTTTGTAATTAGATCATAGGATTTTCAGCCTTCTTTGTCCATGAGGTGATGATAGAGCTCATCGATAGCTATATTCTCATGAACATGCTTGGCTTCTTCTGCATTAACATATTACAGAGGCATTTTCTTTCTGATAGTTTATAACCTCAAAAATGTTATGATGTGGACAGTCCCTTTAAATCCCATAATCCATCATCAACCATAGCATTATGTAGTAACTCCCACTTTTAAATTGAATTTTAGTGCTCTCCATTAACCGTTCACTAGAGAGAAATGACAAATAATTTCATGGCTCAAGAGAGAAAGACATATGAGTTCAGCAAAAACTCACAGGGTCTGGTAGCAGTGATCAGTAGGGGGTGAATAAAATGTGTAGCCTTCAAATTAAGGCTATTTGCTTTCCATCTTTCTAATTGCACAATTTAGTATCACAAAGGGTCATTAGCGCCTCTTTTTTAGAAGATGGTTTTGCTATTGTCCTGGATTAAGAGTGTGTCTTCTTGCTGCTGTTGTTTCTCATTGCTCCCTGTTTGTTTTCGGGCAGAGGAGACTGGAGCCTTAAAAGCTGAAAATCTTTGCTTCAATGTGTGAACCAATTTCCCATTCTCATTGAAAAGGAAGATGTTCCAGGGTGCCTCATTTTTTCTTTCCTTGAGGTTTCCTTTTTTTTCTTTTAAACTCTTTAAGAAAGAATAGCACTTTAGGCTCTGTTGATTGGAAAGATTTGTAAATGCATCCAGAATTTGGCTTCCTCACACAATCTCTTTTTCAAATGCAAGGAACATCCCCCAGGACATTGTATGCACTCAGCACAGCTCCCTCTGCACTAACAACATCAGGAAAAGAGGACAGGATGACTGTCTTACATAACCTCCACCTCCGGGCCTCTGCAGGAAGAAGAAACCGGTAACTCTATTGAGATTTATCCCTAGACTGTAGGAACAAGCCCCTACCCAGATTACAGGGACTCACTCCATAGCTTGCCATTCTTTGACCTCCAAATACTCTGAGCACCATGTAGTAAATCTAACAATGATGTAAGAAGAGGTAACAGCATGATTTGTTCATCATTAGGAAACGAAGAAACTTCAAGTCCTGCCATTCCTGTGAATCTCATAAGAGGCTATTCTCCATTCAGCCCTTGGAGAGAGGTTGTAACTCCATCGGAGTCCACAGAGGTCTGCTGGTGGTCTGAACATCATCTTACCACGTCATTTCTCGAAAACAGGTCACTCGCCTGTTTCAGACAGCCCCAGATATGACCAGAGGAAGCTTCAGGACGGTCATGTTCTGCTGTTACTCTCACGCTGAGAAGATCCGCAGTCTGACTCCTAGCAATGTGGTAACACAGCTCAGAGAACCCAAAGGTTAACGTCTTCACATCCTCTTTAGAGCAGCTTTGCTGCTTCAAATCATCTGCCCCTCCCAGACACTATATCGCCGCTTACTCTTAGAAATAACTTGACCATCAGCACTGTTTTACACAACACTTACTATGTGCCAGATGCTGTTCCAAGTTTCTTGTAAATATTACAAAACCAAAATGTCTTTTATGTAACCATGTTTTATTCTAAAGAGTCATATCTGTTAATTAATTAATGAATCAATTAATATTTTGAGATAGAGTCTCACTCTGTCACTCAGATTGGAATGCAGTGGCGTGATCCTGGCTCACTGCAACCTCTTCCTCCCAGGTGGAAGCAAATCCTGTGCCTCAGCCTCAGAGTAGCTGGGACTATAGGCACGAACCACCACGCCCAGCTAACTTTTGTACTTTTAATAGAGTTGGGGTTTCACCATGTTGGCCAGGCTGGTCTTGAACTCCTGACCTCAGGTGATCCACCTGTCTCGGACTCTCAAAGTGCTGGGCTTACAGGTGTGAGCCACCGCACCCCCCCTTTGTTAATTTATTAATTCATTTGTTCCTTTATTCATCAGGGCATCCCATTCACAGTAGTGGCAGCTGCCATAGGGTTTCAGAGTCTTACCAAGCATTAGCAAGCTTATTGACATCGTACTATCCATGGACATTATGGGAGCCAGCAATTTGGTGTTTAATGTTCAAAAATGCAGGCCTGTTCAAGTCGAAATAATACAATATGTTAAACCTTTATATGGGCTAATGTGTGTTCCTTGTTTCACAATATTTTCACCATTTCTATTTCAATGTCTTTCCTCAGAACAACAACAAAAAAATCTTAATAACAAGTGAATCTTCATTCCAAGAGGTGAAAGAAATTAAGTATACAAATATAATATTTACCTATGTAATTAAAGATTTTTATTCTTGAAGGTTTCAATATAGAGACTGTTATCTTTTCCTTGCTGGTTCTTACAGACTTGCAATAGGTGGCAATAGCTCACAAATACTAGAAAATTATTCAGCTTTTTAAGGTGCTGCTCCCAAGATTCTATTACTTACATCTGATACTGTTTCCTATATTTCCTCCCAAATGTCTGGCATCAATATGATATAAGTACCAACATTATGTAAATTCTACATCTGAAAGAATGGAAAATAGAGAATCTTAGCACCTCTATTAAAAATATTCAGAAATATCTTTTGTCTTCAGGCCTAAAAAATATTCAGAAGTAAAGAAAATGCAGATTCATTAGGAAAGTGTAGAATCTTAGCGAACAAAACACCGAAGATAAAGAACAAAGGGAAGAAAAATGCAGGCCTGTTAGGTTGGAAGCTCATTTGATGACTTGAGACATCTTTTTCTTTAACACACCAGTAATTTATTTATAACCCATCTGTTGTGCCTAATCCCAGCAGAAACCTATCATCCACATCTACTGTCTAATTACTTTGAGAGCCGGAACAATTTCCTTTCAGCTGGAGACCTAGACATATAAACAGATCATTTTAGTACACATGACATAATACAGTAGTGATGTAATGCAGCTAGTAGGAGAGAATTTTTTTTAAATACCTGAGGGGTAATCCTCAACTTCATTACTATTAATAGATACAAGCTTCTCCTCCATCATAAATTTTTGGCAAAGTGGTCAATGACTTATCAAATTACTGGTCACAGTCTTTGTTGATTCTATTTCTCTTTCCAATGGAAGAATTGATTTTAATCGTAATCTCTTTCCCTTTTTCTTAAAAATCTGTACAGTTCATACTATCCTGACTTCCATACTCATCACCACCAAAGAGTTCCCCATGTTGCTGATTTCAATTGAT
Organism: Callithrix jacchus; assembly: GCF_049354715.1. Classification (NCBI taxonomy): domain Eukaryota; kingdom Metazoa; phylum Chordata; class Mammalia; order Primates; family Cebidae; genus Callithrix; species Callithrix jacchus. The sequence continues at coordinate 41,172,569 of NC_133514.1, forward strand.
GTTGTTTAGTGCTGTTTTTCTTAGCCTCTCAGAAAGATGACTGGCTTATATGGTTATCCTCCCAGTCTTCTAGAATTGGGTTGTCTTTTTACTGTCGAGTTGTAAGGGTTCTTTATTATTCTAAATATAAATATTCTAAAGCGTTCTTTATTATTCTCTTATTTTATATAAATATATCTTATATATATAATTTGCAAATAATTCCTCTCATTCTTTGAGTTGCTTTTTTTAATTTCTTCATAATGCTCTCTGAAGCACAAGAGTATTACTAACTTATCCTTTTTTTTTTGCTCACTTGTGCTTTTGTGTCACATCTAAGCTGGCTTTACCTAACCCAATATCACAAAGTTTTACTGCTTTGTTTTCTTGGAAAACGTGTATAGCTTTAGCTCCTACGTGTATGCCTATGACCCATTTTGAGTTATTTCTGTGTATGGTGTGAGGAAGGGATTCAACGTCATTCTTTTGCATTGGTGTGTCTACCTATCCCACCACAATTTGTTCAAAATAACTATTCTTTTCCCCATTGAATTATTTTGGCACCCTTGCTGAAAATCAACTAACTGTAAATGTAAGGGTTCATTTATGAACTCCCAATTCTATTTTGTTACTCTATATGTCTATCCTTATGCCAACACCATACTGTGTTGATTACTGTATGTTTATGGTAAATGTTGACATTGAGAAGTTTTTTAGTCTGTTGAGCTACTATAACAAAGTATCATAGATTGAGTGGCTGATAAACAACACAGGTTTATTTCTCACAGTCCCAGAGGATTGGAAACCCAAGGTGCCAGCAGATTCAGTATTTACTGATGTCTAGACTTCTTATAGATAATTGCCTTCTCCCTGTAACCTCAGATGGTGGAAGGAGTAAGGTAACTTTACAGGGTATCTTTTATAAGGCTGTTAATCTCATCCAGGAGGATTCTACCTCATAACCTAATAACCTCTCAAAGGCTCCATCTAATATTATTATCTGAGTGGTCAGAACATCAACGTATGAATTTGAGCAGGACATAAACATTCATTATAGTGTAGGAAGTATAAATACTTTAATTTTGTTCTTCTTTTTCAAGATTATTTTGGCTAGTCTGGGTCTCTTGAATTGTCATATGAATATTAGAATAATTTCCAATTTTCTGCAAAAAAGTTTGGAATTTTAATTGATATTGTATTGGATCTATAGATAAACTTGAGCAGTATTGCCATTTAACAATAGGAAGTCTTTTAACTCATGGACTTGGGATGCTTTTTCATTTATTTACATCTTTCATGTATTACAGCAATTTTACTGTTTTCAAAGTAAAAATCTTATGCATCTTTTATTAAATTTATTTCTAAGCATTTTAATCTTTTGAATGCTATTGTAAATTGACTCTTTTTTAAATTTCATTTTTGAATTGTTTGCTGCTAAAGTAAAGAAATACAATTTGATTTCTGTATGTCGATCCTATACCTTTCAACCGTGATGAACACATTTATTGATTCCAATAGGTGTTGGATGGATTCCTCAGGATTTTAAATATACAAGTTCATATCATATGCAAATGGAGAGAGTTTTACTTTTTAATCTCATTTTATTGCCTGGTTTCCCAGGCTAGAACTTCCAGTACAATGTTGAATGGAAATATTAGGTAAACATCCTTGTTTTATACTGATTATAGGGGAAAGCATTCACTCACTTTCAAGTATGATGTCAGCTGTGAATTTCTCATACATGGACTTTATCAGATTGAGATAGTTCCCTTTTACTCCTCCCTATAGAGTTTTGTTGTTTTTTTATCACAAAAGGGTGTTGAATTTTTGTCAAATACTTTTTCAGCAACTCAGGTGATCATTGTGGATTTTGTTTTATTATCCTGTTTATATGATATATTACATTTATTGATTTTTCGATATTGAACCAATCTTTATTATTTGGATAAATCAAGCTTGGCCACAGTGTATAATTCTTTTTTACATGTTTCTAGATTCCATTATCAAGTATATTGTTGAGAACTGTTATGTCTGTAATCATAAAGGATAGTGATCTCCAATTTTTTTCCTTGTGATAGCTTTATCTAATTTTGAAAGTTTTTTTAAAAAGTGAACTGGTTTGCTACCCCATTTTCAACTTTTGTATTAACTTCTCAGAGACTAATAGCCAGAATCCTTAACATGGTCTGCAAAGTGCTGCAAGCCATACTCCATTATCTCTGGCTTCCTCAACTTTCTTTTCACATTTTGGAATGTTCTGTTTTCCCTATTGTCTGATATGTAGTAGGTGTTCAATTAAATTTTTATTTAATGAGCAATATTTATAATTATAATTTTTTATAATTATAAGTTTAAAAAGTGGTTATAAAGTGTCCAGCAGTGCTAGAAATGTTTTATGTATTGCTAATTTATTCACGTTTGGTTTATACCCAAAAGAATTAAAAACAGGTACTCAAGCAAATATTTATACAGGAATATTCATAACAGCATAGTTCACGATAGCCAAAGGTAAAAACAACCTGTGTTCATCAGCAGATAAATGAATAAACAAAATGTGGTATATACATATAACAGTATTATTCAGCCACAAAAAAAGAGTAAAGTTCTGGTACATGCTATAACATGGATGAGCTTTGAAAATACTATGCTCAGTGAAAGAAGCCAGACACAGAAAGCCACATGTTGTATGATACCGTTTATATGAAATGTTTAGAATAGGTAAATCCATAGAAAAGGAATGCTGAGCAGTGGTTGCTTAGTGGTAGAGGGATGAAGAACTGGGAACTGACTGCTTAATAAGTTTGGGTTTTTGGCGGTAGGGATGCTGATGTAATGTTTTGCAGCTAGATAGAGATGATGATTGGCTGCACAGCACCGTGAATACACTAAATATTGTCCTCTTAAAAATGGTCAATTTTATGTTATGTGAATTTTACCTCAATTTTAAAAAATGAGCTTGGTTGTATATAATCCTCCGTGAGTCTCTATTCTGTTGACAAGTAACCACATTTTCCCATCCTCACACTTTATATCGCCTCCCTTCACCCTGACACCTCGCCACCACTCCACCAGCCCATCCCCTGAGGGCAATGCATCAGCTACCAGAGACTTTTCACCTACTCTCTCTGTTTTGCAACTTTTACCCATACTGGCCCAGCTACAGATGACGGCATGTTCGGGCGGGGCAGTTCAGCAGTTCCGTTGACTGGTAATGAGGTACACACTGATAAGTAGCCAAAAATAACCAGGGTAGGCAGAATGTTTCTAAATAGAAATGTGATACACTTGCAAGTGGGCATGAGGCAGAATATGGCAGAGCCCCAGAAAGACAGCAGATGGGTGGTTTAGACACAGCTGCTGTCACTTGGGGAGAGAGACTTGTGATTGCCATAGAGATAGGGGGCAATCAGGATTTATTTGGGGAGTGTGTTTCAAGGGCATGAAGGATGTAAATGGTCACTTCTAAAACTCAGTAGAGGGGTTGTAACATAAGATTTGGGGTGACAGCATGGAAATTAAAAGCTGATGAAGCACATGGCCTTTAGATCAAGATGTACTTGAGCTGTGGGATACAGAGCATAAGGGGGAGCACCCAGTAACGTGATTACTGATAGCATTTTAGAATCTGAAAACACTTAAGAAAGAGGTGTACGTGGAGAGAAATTATTGCAGTTTTTCTTAAATCTACTGGAGCGGAGAACTTAATTTAGTTACTCTCCAGCAGTCTTTGTGTTGTCAGGCTCATTCTTCTCTGCAGACTTTCAGGGAAACTTCTCAGGATCCAGGTCTGTGTCTGTCCGCATCCTCTCTTAGCATTTGCTGAGATGCAGCTCATCACGTCTAAATCACATCTGACCTTTGGTTTTCTTGTTTAGACGATTACCACCTCCCTGGATTCTGTAATTTACTTAAAATCGCATCGGCCTGGACAGTGTGATATTATTTGTGTGTTAGTTAACACTATTCTACGGCAGTCAGTTGCCTTGTTCTGGATTTCCCACTGTTAGCACCGCAGGCTGGTCTACTCCAGAGGTAGCTCCTTTTTTCTTTTCTTTTTTTTTTTTTTTAATTTAAGCTGAACAAACACGTGGTGTTTACTTTATGCCAGGCACTGGGCTAAATGCTTTATAAATACGAAGTCATATTAGTACATGAATAATACAAGTGCTTTAGCTATCTTTATCTCCCGCCAACATCAGGGGCTTTAGGAATTGGCATGATGAATATTAAATATGGGTTTTCATAGACGAAATTGGTGGTATTCAAACTTTGTGTCATGACTAGAATATTGTAGAGGGTCTTCTCACTTTTGCAAAAATATCTATTCACCTTTGCAAGGTGCCTCTAAGGGAAAACACTTGGAGTTTGATCTCTAAATGGACAGACATTGTGCAATGTAAGGTCCAGCTATCAGTTAGAAGATACTGTTATGTAATACCTATTCTCATGATAAAAGAATCCTGTCTTAAAATATTATTCCATCTGCATTAAGTGAGACTTTTACACAGGATTGGTTGAATGACCTAGATATAAGGATTATTTAATGCTTATTAGCTGACAAATGTTTATTTAATAAATATTCAAACATGGGAAAGACTTCAGTCTGAGACTTGCTTTCATTTTAATCTTGCAGTGAGACTGCAGAGCTATAGCTACTCCTCACCTGACTCAAACATTTTGGTGACTACTGTTATCTACCAGAAAGACCCTGTGGGTTGTATGTGACCAAATCAGCCAGTTTGCAACTTCCCAGTACTAGCTCTCTTTCCAGCCTCCAGCAAGAGCGGTTCTCATGCCATCTGTGGCTATATTCTCTCACCAAGACTGTCAGATTGTCGGGGGCCTCTGCTTCTCAGGTTTATAACACTGCTGCCTTCGACATGTGGTAAATGATTTTGCTGTTCCCTGTGGGCACGTGGGGCCTTCTTTGCAGAACTTTTCTCTGATTCTTCCTAGCTATCGCAGAAGGAGGAGAACTGCAATCCTTGCTGCTTTCTTTTATCTGAACGAAACCAACCTTTCTCCTCTAGTAGCGTCTCCCCTGTTATGGCCTGATACAGTTTAGCTCTGTCCCCACCTAAATATCATCTTAAATTGTAGTTCCCATAATTCCCATGTGTGGTGGGAGGGACCCAGTGGGAAATAATTGAACAGTGGGGGCAGCTTCCTCCCACTACTGTTCCCGTAGAAGCGCATAAGTCTCATGAGAGCTGATGGTTTTATAAGGGAAACCCCTTTTGCTTGTTTCTCATTCTCTCTTGCCTGCCACCATGTAAGATGTATCTTTCACCATGATTGTGAGTCCTCTCCAGCCACATGGAACTGTGAGTCTATTAAACCTTTTCCTTCTGTATAAATTACAGAAGAAAAAGGTATGTCTTTATCAGCAGTGTGAAAAAGGACTAATACATGCCCTGAGTAACATCCGAGAAGTTACTGTTATTCCACCCCCACTGATGTGTGGAAGCCAGCCACTAAGAATGCCCCTGTCAGCTGGTTACCATGGCTCGCTCATGTTATTCTAGCACTCCAGGAGGCTGAGGCCAATGGGCCACCTGAGATCAGAAGTTTGAGACCAGCCTTGCCAACATGGTGAAACCCTGTCTCTACTAAAAATACAAAAATTAGGTGAACATGGTGGTGCACACCTGTCATTCCAGCTACTTGGGAGGCTGAGGCAGAACAATGGCTGGAACCCGGGAGGCAGAGGTTGCAGTGAGTTGAGCTTGTGCCACTGCACTGCAGCCAAGGTGACCAAATGAGACTCTGTCTCAAAAAAAAAATAAACAAAATAAGAATGCCCCCATCATTTCTGACTCCTGGTTGTCATAACCTCATAAAGTTCCCTCCCACGCCGTGCCAAGGTTGCTCTGTGACACCAATGGAACACAACAGAAATAACATTATGTCTTTTCCAAGGTTAGATGGTAAAAGACAAAGTGGCTGTGAGGTTGGTATTTCTCTCTCTTACCTCTATGACTGGACTATATCATTCACCAACAGGAAAATAAATAATCTATAACCAGGTGCAGGACGGGTTTGACTCCATGGAGAGTGTTGTAGAATCACATTTTTTAAAATGCCTTCCTGTTCCAGAGAGCTTGATGTTGAGAAACTACCTTGGGAAGTAAATATCCACATAGATCCAGAATTTAAGGTGCCTGAATAGTAGTGATTCAGCAAATTTATGAAGTCGTGAAACCACCAATTATAGCACTGGCCCCGAGTTGCTTCTAGTGCTTTCCAGTGTGTGGGAAGGTTAGGGCTGTGGTATGAGGGGCCTGGGATTAGGGACAGGTATTGCTATGCAATAGAAAGGGGTCTGGTTGTTATGGGTTCTGGTCACTTACGGTGTCACTTTGGGAAAGTCACATCCTCTCTTTGTCTTACGTTTAGCATCTGTGAAATGGTGCTTCCCGGAGATTTTGGGAGAATAAAGTGAGTTAAAAACTGAGAGTGTTTGGTAAACTCTGAAATGCTACATAACTATGAAAGATTATTGTGGGAAATAAAAAAAAGTTCCTCTTCAAAGTCACCCTTCTTGTTAAAGAATAGTAATAATGAATGTTAGAAATAATAGTTTCTTTTGAAGACTTTCTTCAAAGCCTTCTTGCTTTTTGCTAGTAACTATTAAGTCCTCCTATGTAGCTGTTAGATATACGTGCATCTGCGTTCTTGTACTTTAACCAAGATATTTGTGTTGGATGTGCTCACAGGCTCGTAGTACATTCTATGTCCTTGTACTTTAACCTAGATATGTCATTACTTTTCTAAGTCCTTTTGCAAGCAACTTCCTGTCCCTTCCTCATTTGGACTTCCTCTTTTCTTTTGTTCTTCATTGCCTTTATCTATTTAGAAAAGTTTTGTTAGCCGATCAGGTTCAGTTTAGATTGTGGGGCCTGGCTCCAATCAATGGAGATAAGACACAGCAGTAAGGACCCAATGCATAAGAAATAAATATGCCTGCCTTTCCTTTGTTCATTGTACTCTCGTGGCAAGATTGCTGGCAAGTTGTATCCTTTCTGCAGAAAGTAAAACTGTCTTGCTAAGAGAACTTTTAATCTAAATGCTAATTTTTCCTGGCAACACCCAGGAACAAGCATTCTGTCTCTAATAATTATTATTACTCACCCCTACCAATTTCAAAAACCCGAATGTTAATTTACAAATTAGAAAGTCATTCTGTGCTAAAAATACTGTTCCAAATCTAATTAAATTAGAACAATAGTTTGTCAGTTTGTGGGCTTAGTATCCAAAAAGTAACACTGTGGAATGTAACTAACAGGAGTGGATCATAATAATATACATATATAACATTTCTATATAACAACTACCTATAATAGCCAAATTTGAATAACAACCTTATTCAGAATTCATTTTTCAAGAGTGGAAATCAGTGCCTTACTAACACCTGGCTTGCTTAAGTCCATTGAAAACAGTGTTAAAATCTATACAAACTTTTTATTTGCATTGCACTTTGCAGTATTCACAGGTTTTTATGCATTTTCTCATATAATTATCGTAAAATACTTTGAAGCTAACTTGAGCACTATTATCTCCAAGGTATTGGTGAATAAAGAAATTGAGCTTCAGAAAGTATGAACGTCATTCTGAGGTCATGTGACTACTAATACTGTGTACTAGTGGTACCATGGGGACTCACTTGCATGGCTTCTCACTTCAAGTTTTGCATATTTTCTATTACACCACAGATATCGTGAACTGTATGGATGGGCAATCTCAATCTTTCAGCCTCTCTTCCCAGCCTTGGCCTCTTGAGCATACAAAATCATCCTATTTCTCAACAAATCAGCTTACGTCATTTCATTTTGCCCCAGGGATCGATCCAACAACTTCTCTGAGCCCCCATCTGAGCTGGGATACCTTTACAAATCATGCTACTTTACCCCAGGCCCCTAAATATAGGAAGTAAAACCTTCTAGCATACCCAATGTTTGTATATTTTAATATTCTGTAGAGTCCTGTTTGGAAAAATAATTTCTCCCCAGAAGCTCTGTTGTCCTAGAGATATAGCAGAACCTGGCAAAAATGATTCTGCACATCTAGACTGAGACCCAGAGGGCAGGAAGAAAGACTTTAATTCCTGGCATCTATCTTCCCTGGGACTCATTGTTAGAAGAGAGAAGCTGAATTGCCTTTTTCATCCTTGCTTTTCTCTTTCTTTGTTTACTCTTATTTCTAAGGACACGTTTTCCTCCCCTGCTTCCCCTTGCCTCCTGGAAGCAGAGATTCTCAATTGTGAGATGGGGTGGTTATGCTGCTTTTGCGCAGACCTTTGTTTCAGACCCACTGAATTCAGAGTTGGTGAACTGATGGATGGTTGCTTGAAATGGCTCTACTGAGGTGGTGCTGTGTAGATGTGTGCTGAAGGCCTCCACTCACTTCCCCGTGGAAGTTTCCAAGCCCCTGATGGTGAGTACAGTCGGGAAATAGCTGCACAGGCCCTCTTCTCCCCCATTCCTTTCTGCTGCTCTTTAGAATAGAAGAGAAATATAGCTTCAGTGATTCTGTTTACTCCACACAACAGAAATAAAGCCCATTTTTTTAAAGCAGATTTTTTTAAGGGGACAAAATGGTCTGAGAGTAGAAGGTGCCGCTGGCTACATTCGCTTCTGCTAAATAACTTCTCATTTGATAGGGCACGGGAATAGGTAAATAGATTCATATAAGGGCTTTAAAAAACAACAACAATGACTTGAGGATCAAGCTTTACAAAAAGAGGGCGTTCATTTTACCAGTCAGGAGATTTAGGAGACACTGGACACACACACACACACACACTATCCTCTATATAAACCAGCAGTACCAAACTGAAAAATGTACCTCTAAGACAGTAACCATTTATAAATCAGTTGTTCAGAACAACTTTTCAGAGAAACAATATTACGAGATATGGGTAGCTGGCTTGCACAAGTCATAAAGATCTATTTTAGCCCATGCGTTCCTAAACACTAATGTTCTTCAAGAATCATAATATATTACAATGTCGCTACAGAAAAATGACTTCAGCTGTCAAATCAGAAAATCCTGGCTGCTCTAAGCAGGGATTAAATCTATGCAAACCACAGGTTTTAAGTCAAGCAGCAAATACTGAGAGAATTATAATCACGAGAAATTGCAAGGACAAATAATGCTTGACGAACTTTGTATTCAACTTCGGTTTATTCCCACAAATGCGTACTGACCACAGCCTAATCGAAATTAGGCTCAGCCTGTCCTCCCTTCTCCATGATTTCCAGTTCAGACTTTGACTCAAGCTGGTATCAGCTGGACATAGCTTAACATCAAGTGGATGTCATATTAGCATTGCAGCTGGACTTGTTGGCGCTTTGAGAACCTTTCCAATCTTTACTTTTGTTTGACCCCCAAGGGGGTCCCTCAACATCTGGCTGCCAGTGACAAGACCTCACTTTTAGGTTGCCCTGGGCTTTTTCCCTAGGTCTGAGACCAACCTGCACTTGCCTTCCAAGTAATTTCTTTTCCTCTAGATGGGTTGTATGGTTCAGCCATAAAAGTGCAGTCAACATTCCTGGTGCCTTGTGTAGTGACCTACGGCGTCCTTAACAGGTTCTCAACCTAGTTGCACCAACCTCACCGCAAAGCTTCTTTACTCTTCTAAGATACAGTCAGCGTCCAGCCTGTGTTCCTTCTCCTGCCAAAGCCTGCTGCAAATGCCGTCCTCTTCTGTCTCGAGGCTGGTGATCTCTTTGCTACCATAGATTTCAATGGCATCAAAGATTCATCTAACTTAATGCTTTTTGCCAGAGGAACATTTCAAATTCTAGCTCAGTCGCAGATGATTAACCCATCCACAGCCCAAGAAACAATCAAGCCAGTGCTGGTCAATTTCAGTACTTTTTGAGGATTGCTTGATGTAGTTTCCCACTTATCCTAGAGCATTTAAAACACTGGGTTTTCTGTTTTGGGATGTTTGTGTGTGTGGTTTTGTTTGTTTTTGTTGTTTTTTTTTTTTTTTTTTTTTTTGTGACACAGTATCTTTCTCTGTCACCAAGGCTGGAATGCAGTGGTACAATCTTGGTTCACTGTAACCTCTGCCTCCCAAGTTCAAACAATTCTCCTGAATCCGCCTCCCAAGTAGCTGGGACAACAGGTGTGCGTCGCCACACCTGGCTAATTTTTTTGTATTTTTAGTAGAGACGGGATTTCCCCATGTTGGCCAGGCTGGTCTCAAACTCCTAGCCTCTAATGATCTGCCCACCTCAGCCTCCCGAGGTGCTGGTATTACAGGCATGAGCCATAGCACCGGGGCTAAAAAACTCTTTGTTTTGAAATAACAGACAACATTTTAATCAAGGAGAGAATAATGTAATATCCTCAAAGAAGACTGACTTTATGATACTGTGGCAAGGAGTCAGTAAGGAGCATAAGCACTGCAAAAGGCCACTCTGTGGCCTAGCCCAGGGCTTGGGGCTGTCCCTGCCCTTGGCTGAGAAAAGAGTGCTTAGATTGGTTTATAAGGCTGAGTACCTGAGCTGGTTTGAGCCCGGGCTCTGCCACCAGCCAGATTCCTGACAGTAGGTAAATACCTGCTTCCTGTCAAATCTGACAAAACTCCCTCATAATCTCATAATGATAAGTGAAAATAAGCGTGAAAGTGCTTTCAAAAGTTAGCGTTAGGAGGTAAAAATGTTGTTGTTTTTTCCTCTATCTAGTCCTCTATTTCAGCCTCAATGAAATCCACAGCTCCGTTCCTTTTTCTATGTTACTTTATGTCTGCAGCTGTGTGTCTAAATGCAGACTTAAACATATTCATGGAGAAGGACGGCTGTGACTGTGGCTATAAATGTGCTTTTAGCTTTTTTTTCTCCTGGTGCAGATGACTATGTGTCTTAAGCCCCTCCAGTGAGCTATGTTTTGCTTTAAAAAGCTGATGCGCCAAAAATAAGGCTTGGGCTGAGTCATCAAGCCCTGAGTTTAGGGAAGGGAGACGGTGGAGGAGGCAGGGAGGCTTTTCCAGGGAAGAAGCACCAAGCAAAATGAGTGGCTTTATCCCAAGGGTGAGCAACCTATGGCCCACAGGCTAAATTTAATCTGCTGCCCGTTCTGTCAATAAAGTTTTATTAAAACACAGGCACATTTATTCATTTAGGGATTGTCTCTTGCTGCTTTTCTGCTACAACAACAGGCTTGCACAGAGACGGTATTTGGTTGAAAACCTAACATTTTATTATCTGGCCCCTCAGAAAGAGTATACTGATCCCTACTTTTCCCTAACATCTGCAAACATTTTTCTACATATTGACCTGTTTCAGCAGCGTAACACCCTACGAAGTGGTTATGGTAGGCATCTTTATGTTAATTTTCTGCTGAGGAAAATGACATTCAGAGAGGTTTTATGACTTACCCCACTGCATCGTCCAGTACTAGCCAGGAGGGACTGGCATTAGGATTCTGCAGTGTATCCTCAGTCTGATTCTCTGTTCACTCCACCACATCAGCGCCTGAGCGGCAGCCTTCTTATGAGGCCGGCTTGGGGATGAAGAATTTAAATTCAAGTTACTACAACTGCCCTTTCTTAGACCGAACACTGTGTAGTCATGAGTCACTTAGAGAAGGAGACACCTTCTGAGAAGTGTGTTGTTAGGCCATTTTTTCATTACACAAACATCACAGAGTGCATTTGCTCAAGGCTGGATGGTGGAGTCCACTGCACAGCTGGGTAATATGGTATAGCCTACTGCTCCTAGGCTACAAAGCTGTACAGCATGTACTGTACTGAATACTGCAAGCAATTGTAACACATTGGCATTTTTATATCTAAACATACCTAAACATATAAAAGATACAGTAGACCAGGCATGACGGCTCATGCCTGCAATCCCATCACTTTGGGAGGCTGGGGTGTGTAGATCACCTGAGGTCAGGATTTCGAGACCAGCCTGGCCAACTTGGTGAAACCCCATCAGTACTAAAAATACAAAAAATTAGCCAGGTGTGGTGGTGGGTGCCTGTAATCCCAGCTACTTGGGGGGCTGAAGCAGGAGAATCACTTGAACCTGGGAGGCAGAGGTTGCAGTGAGTCATGCTCCCACCATTGCACTTCAGCCTGAGCAACAAAAGCAAAACTCTGTCTCAAAAAAAGATACAGTAAAAATATCGCATAAAAGGTAAAAATTAGTACACCTATATAGGGCAATTCCATTAGAATCTTATGGGACCACTGTTGTGTCTGTGGTCTATCAGGGACCAAATGCCAAAATGTCCCCATGTGGCACATTCCTCTACTACATTGGAATGTAAAGAACACTGCACTGGGAACACTAGTTCTTGCTCTGCTAAACCAGCTAAAGGACTTTGGGCAAGCCACTTGGTTCTTCTGGGTCTGAGTTCCTCGTCTAATATAAATGGATAAATTAAAAAACAACTGTAAATTAATGACAACTTGAAATTCTTGCCAAGAATTCCGGTTATTCTCCCTTTCCAAAACTGCCACATTTGTTCAGAAAGCCAGCAATCCCAGGTAATGCCCATAGCAATGGCGGGTAGATTGTGCAGGGGGATGGGGACACAGCAGGCAGAGGGAGGATGAAGGTGGTCCTAGGGTCTCTTGCCCCTGGCTTCTTTCCCTTGCCCTGGGTCCCCCTTTTAACTGCATCCTGCTGGCCCCTAACATTTCCTGGAAAACTGCAACTCTGCAGAGAGTCTGGTGAGGGGGCTGCTGTCTGTAGAAAGAAAGGGACAAAGAGAACAGTCACTTATTTTACCACCGAAGAGTCTTTAATGGAATGTGCTATTTTTAAGTCTCCATCAGCCTGCGAGTGCATGTGCGGCAATTGTCCTGTGCACATTTGAATAATGTCTCCGCATCCTTCTGTGATGTGGTGCAGAACGGCAACTTTGTACTTTGCATTTTTATTGTGATGAAGATATTTTATGACAGTATTCGCATCTTAAAAAAAAATCCTGAAAACAAGGCCTTTCTAGACTACTTATACAAAAGGAGAGTGACTCAGGCTGGTCTCCTCTTGGGAAATTCGAGTCAGGGTAGATCTGACCCTTGTCTCCAGGGGAGTAAGGAACTCTGGGCCATCTGTGGAAGTTAGTGACTGTCACCTTCGGAGCCTCCCATTGCCCCATTCAGCCTTCTGGCCACCCAGCTGTGGCATCAGGACCAAGCCTGGGGCGAAATCAGCAATTCCATTGAATTTGTCTTTTGGTGTGTGTCGGGCACTTCCCAGCCAGCTTTAATATGGGGAGATAGTTATAAACATATTGAAGGAGCTGAAACGTCAAGGAAGGGATTGTGAGGCAACTCAGAGATTTGGCAATAGCAGGAGACTGTTCCCACTCCTAGGGCTGGAGAACCCCAGGGAGGAGATGGTGTTACCAGAGCTTAGGAGCTACTCAGTGGAAGCTGGGCTATATAGGGGGTTGCCTGTAGGAGCTGAGGCCATGGAGAGAGATTGTCCGAAGGTAGCTGGAACCATGGAGGAATCAAAGTCACTTCCAGAGATGCAGCCCAAAGCAGAGGGAGGTGAGGAGAGAAATTCCCTGGCTCCTTCCTTCCGTTTATCCTCAGGCCTCCTACCAATAACTCCCATTTGCTATACTCAACAGATTTGGAGAGCCTGGAAAATTTAGTTTTCATGAGTCAGCTTCTCATAATACAAGCCAGAGTAGGAAAGGGTGAAAAATTAATTTGAGAGAGAAAAGGCAAAAAATGATACCTTAGGCAGCAGTGAATTCTGTCAACTTTAATTCCCCTTAAAGAAGTGTCCATCATCCTGGGAAGATTTTCTTCTGCTCACAGGACATGCTTCTGACTAAAGGTGACAGAAATGGAACCAAGCGGGACTGATGTGACAACAGAACTGGGCCTAGGCAATGGATGAGTGTCAGAGAGAGCCAGGTGTCATGTGGACTTGTGCTGCTGTCTGGAGCTTATATACTGAGGCTATTCATTAAAAGAGCTCCCATTACTGGGTATATGCCCAAAAGATTATAAAACATTTAATTATAAAGACACAAGCACATGTATGTTTATTGGGGCACTGTTTACAATAGCAAAAATGTAGAACCAACTCAAATGCCCATCAATGCTAGACTAGATAAAGAAAATGTGACACATATACACTATGGAATCCTATGGAGCCATAAAAAAGGATGAGTTCGTGTCCTTTGCAGGGACATGGATGAAGCTGGAAACCATCATTCTCAGCAAACTGACACAAGAACAGAAAACCACACACCACATGTTCTCACTCATAAGTGGGTGTTGAACAATGAGAACACACGGACACAGGGAGGGGAACATCACAAACTGGGGCCTGTTGAGGGGTGGAAGAGATAGGGGAGAGATAGCAGGGAGTGGGGGAATTGGAGAGGAATAGCATTAGGAGTAATACTTAATGTAGATGACAGAGGGATGGATGCACCAAACTACCATGGCACGTGTATCCCTATGTAACAAACCTGCATGATCTGCACATGTACCCCAGAACTTAAAGTATAATAAGAAAAAAAAAAACTAGATTTTTTAAAAAAGAGCGCCTGTAGCAGAAATGTAAATTATAGGAGACTCTCATGATCAGACAAAATGACTGTATGGTGGTTTCTGATGGCCAGCTCATTTGCTGAGCCTGATTCTAGCTAGCAGCTAGCTGTTTAAGAACCAGGCTTCCTGAAGGAGGTATTGACAAGCTTTGAATGTTGTGTTTAGACCCCCATCAACCTAAGCAGAGCTTAAGCATCAGTCCTGGTTCTAGCAAGGCCACCCTACACCTGGACCTTTATGCAGGACAGAGTCATTCACATATAATGTCCTGCAGGCTCAAAAGCCAACATCCAACACCAAGCTGCCTTCAAGATAACTACTCAAGCTGCCTACCCAGTTTGCCCCAATCTCCTTTGGTTGGCTTTAATTTTTTGATTCCAAAGATCTGGCTTTTATGTTTACCTCTTGTCCCTTAGGACTGTCTTTCAATGCCACTTCTGGTTTAATCTGCTACTGCAGCCCTCGTGCCTCCCACTGTCTCCGGAAGAGCTCCCTGCTCCAGTCCCTGGGCTTCGAAGAATGTGTCCCTCACCTGTTCTGCCTGCCAGGGCCAGCCCTAGCCCCAGATGAAGGTGCATCCTGAAAAGCAAAGGGGCCATGTGTCAGGCAGAGAGAGGGTAGACTTTCTGTGGGGTAGGCTGGATAAATATGGCAGGGGCCGCAGAAGACCGAGGCTTCTCATATACTCATCTTGAGCCAGTCAAGATGTGGCTGCCAAGGGCTTACCATGCTACCCTTTTCACAGACATTACAAGTTTCTTCATGTGTCAGCAACACATGTACCCCTTCATCTAGTGTAGAAATTCCAGGGGAATCTTCATCTGTTCTTTACTTTTCCAGATGATGACCACTTCCTCTTTTTCAACCACTTCTCTGTTTGTTTGTTATGAATCAATAAATCAGACTTTCTATACCTGAATACTCCTTCCATCATTGACTACCCCGTGACTTCAGAGAATAATTTAATCTCTCTAGGTCTGAAACCCTGCATCTGTGTAAAGAGACATAATGTTGGTATCTCCTGTACAGGGTTGCATTGAAAAATTGAGTTGGATCATTCCATAAAGAGCTTAACACCATAAGTGTTCGATAAATGCTGATGGATATCATTATTACTATCATCATCGTCATCATCATCCAAGATTGAACAGTAGAAATAGTGTACCTCGTTCTCCACTTTCCTGATACTTCCCACAATAACGATTATCAGGCTTGTTTTTCATGATTTTTACTACCAAACACTACCAAACAAAAAATAGCTGCTATCACATGTTCCAAAAATGTTTATGATATCCTCAGCCTTGCTGTCCCTGGTCATTAATTCCTAAATATATTATTTTTGGTGCTCATTTTATTGGCTCCTATTATTTTTTTTATCTAGAAACAGGAATGCTCTTGGCTATTCCGGTTTCTGTCAAGTTTTTGCCCCATCCAAGTCCCACTCTTCGGCACCTATGTTCAGTTTCACATTTGAGGTTCTTTTTACATCTCATCTGGAGGTGACCATTTACCTCCTAGCCCTCTATTATAGAGGATAATAGACACCTCCTCTCAGGAGGATAACAGAGGACAAGGATAATAGAAACTTCCACAGGTTTTCAAAAAGAATAAAACACTCTTTCTCAGGAGCTTGAGGCCAGAAGCAGGTACTATTTATAAAATTATCAAGCATGGCTAGACCTACAGCTGGGTATCGTCTAGCAGTCTTAGTGACATCGTGGTTGGCTTCTAGGAACATGTCCTTGTTTTTCCAGGATATTGTTTATCAGATCAGGCCTTGAAAATGTGGGTAATGGATTGGCAAAGAAAATATTTGTTTACATCTGGGCAATCTTTCATTTCTCATTGACAGTGGGATCAGAACCTGGGTTGCCAGACTTTTAGCCCAGTGGATTTCTAATCTTACATACTTAGAAAAAGATTTAAAATCCCAACATTTTAGGACAAATTAAAAATGGGCCACAACGCATGCATGTAGTCCCGGCTACTTGGGAGGCTGAGGCAGGAGAATTGCTTGAGCCTGGGAGGCGGAGGTTGCAGTGAGCCGAGATCACGCCACTGCACTCCAGCCTGGTGTCTGGCGACAGAGCAAGACTCTATCTCAAAAAAAAAAAAAAAAAAAAAAGGAGGCCACAAAGAGGAGAGCAGAGAAAGAAAGCTTATGCTTGTGGCTATGGCCCCAGTAAAATCCTGTAGTTAGGAACTAAGTGGACATATGACTGATTCAAATTGTAGTTCCAGCGCTTACTGGCTGCATGACTTTGACAAAGTTCCTGAATAGATGAATCCTTAGCTTCCTTGTTTGCAAAACAGGGAGACTAAAGCTATCTACTTTATAGGATCAAGGCATGATTTAGAGAAACTAATGAGTGTAAAACGCCTAGAACTGTCTCCAACTGGCTCAAGACATAAGCAATCTTACCTAAATAATTCCAAAAATCTCAGTCACATGCAACAGCAAACAATTCCTTTTCATGTGTCTGCAATCAGCTGGGGCAATTCTAAGCTGCAGATTGCATGGGGTGCACTCCACATTTCTCTTGTCCTCCTTGGGCCAGCAGGCTAGGCAGGAATATTCTTATATTTCTGTGGCAAACCAGCGAACAATCCTGAACAAGAAAGCACAATAATCAGGCCTCTGTTTCCTTCTCATCTGGTAACAATGTGTTGGCCAAACGAGTCATGTGGATGAGCCCAAAAATAAAGCACCAGGGAGCTATATTCTATCTTTATGGGAGGAACTGCGATATTACATAGCCAAGACATGAATTTGAATGGGAATATAAAGAATGAGGACAATAATTTAACGTGCCACCTTGACATGTAATAAAAGCTCAATTAATGTTAGGTCTTTGCTATGCTACTATCCCTAAACACTCTTGAAAGAGGAAGGTTCTGCTTTCATATCTCTGCCTGATACTCCTCTTTGTCTTTATGAGCTCTGCCTTTATGCACCTCCACAACTCACTGTTAGGAAATGATCTCTAATAGCTTCACCCTGCTTAGGGCCTCTGCAGCCAGGCCCTATGCAGACTCATGCTAGCAGTACAACTTCTCATATCAACTTCTCCCTTAATAAAAGTTAGTAAGCCCAGAGCCAATTTCTCTTCTTCTCCGAAATAGTTGCAGGTTGACAGAATCTGAAGAGCAGCGGACAGCTCTATACATTAACACAGCATGTAGTATATTTATTTTAATAGAGGTCTCTTGACAAAAACTTTAATGACAAAAAAATCATACAATATTATAAGCTTGCAGAGGGAACTATTTAGGGACCTGGGAAACAGGCCAATAAGTACAGCCATAAGGATATTGAGTTGACCTTGGTATTTGTACGACAAATGACCTCCCAAAGATGTCCACATCCTGATCTTTGAAACCTGTGAAGATTTCAGTTTATATGAAGAAAGGAACTTTTTAGTTGTAATTAAGTCTCTTGTGATGGAGATACTATTTTAGATTATTCAAGCAGGCCCAATATAATCACAAAGATTCTTAGAGAATGATGTTGTAGAATGAGGCTTAGACAGAAAGCCATATGAGGATGGAATAGAGGAACACAGAGGGAAAGATAGGAAGATGCCATGCTGCAATGCTGATTTTAAAGACGGTGAATGGGGCCACAAGCCAAGCAATGCG
This sequence comes from Callithrix jacchus, assembly GCF_049354715.1. Taxonomy (NCBI): domain Eukaryota; kingdom Metazoa; phylum Chordata; class Mammalia; order Primates; family Cebidae; genus Callithrix; species Callithrix jacchus. Next base: position 41,190,723 of record NC_133514.1, read on the forward strand.
GGAAGCTTTTAGAAGCTAGAAAAGGCATATATACAGGTTCTGCCATAGAATTTCCAGAAGAAATAGAGCCCTAGTGATCCATCTTAGGATTTCTCACCTTCAGAACTGTAAGAGAATAACTTAGTGTTGTTTCAATCACTGGATTTAGGGCAATTTGTTACAACAGCAATGGGAAACTAATATAGCATCTGTCAGTGGTGGGATCCCAGCATCTTGGGAAAAAATGAAATCAGAGTTCCTATTCTCATGTGGTCATAACCCAAACTGGAAAGGCCCTTAAATTTTCTCTGTGCTATACCACGAAACTTATACCTCTTGGTCAGTGAAACTGAAACCATGTTTTTGATGAAATAGAGTTAGGGGTTCAAGCTACTAGGCTCCTTCAATTTCAAGCAAGCTAGTTCAAGCACAAACCTCCTGTGTCTCTCCATCTCTCACGTGCTTGGACTCAGCCTCTAAGCAGTTCCATTGCCCAGTAGGCCTAGAGGGCCCATCCAGAGCCTGCTCTGTTTCAGAGGTCATGCACCCTATGACTTGTTTCCTAGTTTCTGCTCAACATGAGCTTTTAGAATAGTCACTCTCAGAACAGACGACCTGTTCAAGGCAGAGCTTCCATCCTCTGACAGTACTTGGTCTGCCCCACAAATGGATGACATAACAACATAAACACAATTACTTCTGGGTGTGAAGCTCCACTCAGTACTGGTATAGGCTAGGATTAGGTTAATCTACATGTAACAGAAAATACACATGGGCCGAGGCGGGTGGATCATGAGGTCAAGAGATTGAGACCATCCTGGTCAACATGGTGAAACCCCGTCTCTACTAAAAATACAAAAAATTAGCTGGGCATGGTGGTGCATGCCTGTAATCCCAGCTACTCAGGAGGCTGAGGCAGGAGAATTGCCTGAACCCAGGAGGCGGAGGTTGTGGTGAGCCGAGATCACGCCATTGCACTCCAGCCTGCGTAACAATAGTGAAACTCCATCTCAAAAAAAAAGAAAATACACATGGCTTCCACAAAACATATTTATTTTTGTCTTTTTTAAAAGAAAATACTAACGCCAGTTAGTATGAAGATTACTATGTGGCTATGGTTAGGAGAGACCCAGTCTCTTTCTGTCTTCCTGCTTCACCATCTCAGTGCTCAGCTTCATGCTCAAGGTTGATTTGAGGTCCAAGCTGACTGGCAGAGATCCAGTCATCATCCCCACATTTTTTGGCAGGAAGAAAGAAAAAGAACAAATGCAAAAGAGCACCCCTCTCAGAAGAATCACCCCTCTTTAATGAACTTTCCTGGAAGACTCCCATGACCACCGCTTAGATTCCATTAGCTGCCCCTAGCTATAAGGGCATTTGTTAAATAGCCTCTTAAAAAAAAAAGGAGGAACATTGTCTTAAACAGGAATATTTAAGTTGAGTTAGAAAAAAAGAAGGGGAGGATGTGTTGGTGAGCAACTAACTGTTCCTCTTTTTTTGAGAAAGGGTCTTGCTGCTCTGTTACCTAGTCTGTAGTGCAATGGCACAATTATAGCTCACTGCAGCCTTAAACTTTCTGACTCAGTGGATCCTCCCACTTAACCCTCCCGAGTAGCTGGGACTACAGGCACACACCACTATACTCTGCTAATTCTTCTTCTTTTTTTTTTTTTTCTGGTAGAGACAGAGTCTTACTATGTTCCTCGGGCTGATTTCAAGCTTCTGGGCTCACACAATCCTCCTGCCTCTCAAAGTACCGGACTATGATGTAAGTCACCATGACCAGCCACAGCTGGTTCTGACACAGCCTGCCTGTTTGCTTCCCACCTATGAGGACTATGTATGAGGTTGGTGCAAAAGCAGTTGCAGTTTTACCACTGAAAGTAATGGTGAAAACCGCCATTGCTTTTGCACCAACCTAATAAAATGTAGTCACCACTTCTCTCAAGAGTCAATTCCACATTCTTATTCAATGGCTGTACCTAGCTCAAAGGTCAGGATATCTGGATGGTATGCAGTTATCTCCAACAAGTCTGGACTTGCTGGAGATACTTGTTCAGTGACACCTAGATTGAAAAGCAAGTTATCTTCTTCAAAAAACCAAAGCACCATGATGGAAAAAAAAAATGGGATAATTGCAACTTTGTTTTCACAAGGAAACAAAACCTTTCATCTGGAAAATGAAGAATGGGAAACCCATTTATAGTAATTATAAAATTCTTTTGAGTAATAGTAGCAAAGTTTCCTAGTCGTCAGTGGGGGATTTCAGGGAGTGTTTGATGATGTAGCTTATCAGGCAGCCTTGGTTCTGCTCTCTGGAAAGAACTCCACTCCTTGTCCTTTATTCTCTGTTGCCCTGACCCTAAAAACGCTGGAAGTCCTTGACTGCATCTGAAGGAGGGGCTCAAGAGTACTCTTTGGGGAGCTGCATACCTCTCATAGTCCACTTAGTTCTGCTACAGTTTTGGGTCCCAGAGATTGCCTTGAAGGTAGAAAAGCCTCAGCCTCTGGCTGGGCATGGTGGCTCATGCCTGTAATCATAGCACTTCAGAAGGCCAAGTGGGTGGATCACCTGAGGTCAGGAGTTTGAGACCAACATGGTAAAACTCCATCTCTAATAAAAAGACAAAAATTAGCTGGGTGTGGTGGTGGTGCCGTAATCCCAGCTACTCAGGAAGCTGAGGCAGGAGAATCGCTTGAACCAGGGAGGCAGAGGTTGCAGTAAGCCAAGATCACACCATTGCACTATAGCCTGGGTGACAGGGCAAGACTCCATCTCAAAAGAATAAAAAATGCAGAAAAAAGAAAAGAAAAGTCCCAGACTCTTGGGCTATGTTTAAGTTTATTGTAATTATTAACTTGTTTTTCTCATTTTGAACAAGCTTCCCATCTTCTAGTTTCTATTCAGCTATAGGCAGAGTAATCACAGGCAAAGGCTAGAAAGAGCTTTTAAACAGGAAAGGTCTCATCTTTTATTTACTGGCCTCTGTGCTCTACTATGTCCTGCCTTCTCAAATTAATGGTCACTTTCTTGACTCATCTGAAACAATGAACTTGGATGGGAATGTAATACCTTTAATCCCATATTTATCAGTGAGTTTCTAACTTCCAGTGAGAGGATATCAGTCTTGTCTCTTGTAAAGACAGCGATTTTACAACCACTATTTATAACAGCTTCAGTTTGGGGTACAAATGCATTTGGCCTTTTCAACTGTGCAAGGCTTAAATTATGAGACTCCTATTCAACTCAGACTGCAGATCATAAGCAGGAGCGTCTCCCTTGGTGACGTGTCATTTCTTTCCATTTGGGCTTTGAATGTGGTTAGCTCTAAAAGGAGCTGCTTTCTTTCTTTTAGGACTCTGCAGCACACACCAGAGTTTTTAATTTTTCTACCATTTTCTCACTACTTCAACTTTGCTCAGTCTACACTCTTATTCCCAAGATACAGTGGGCGACAGACGTAACAAAATGTTTCACCACTGCATTGACAGAGGTGAAAGCAAGGTTTTCAGACCACAATATCTGAATCCTTACCACCGGCCTCTCCACCTCCTCTGTTCAGCCAGGTGGATGTTTTGGGTTCCATTATCTCTAGCACCCCACTTTTAGAACCTTCTGCATTCATTAAGATTTCTTTCAGCTGCATATAACTAAGACCCCAAATGTGTGCTCTAAACAGAATAACGGTTTGCTTCTCTCTCACATTAAAAATGTAGGCAGGCTAGGACTAATAGTTATTACAGGAAAGGGTCCCAATTCAGGCCCCAGGAGAGGTTTCTTGGGACTCACTCAAGAAAGAATTCAGGGTGAGTCCATACAGTAAAGTGAAAGCAAGTTTATTAAGAAAGTAAAGAATATCAGAATGGCTATTCCACAGACAGAGCAGCCTTGAGGGCAGCTGGTTGCCCATTTTTATGGTTATTTCTTGATGGTATGCTAAACAAGGGGTGGATTATTCATGCCTCCCCTTTTTAGACCATATAGGGTGACTTCCTGACATTACCCCGGCATCTGTAAACTGTCATGGCACCGGTAGGAGTGTAGCAGTGAGGACCACCAGAGTCACTCTCGTGGCCATCTTGGTGATGGTGGGTTTTGACCAGCTTCTTTACTGCAGCCTGTTTTAACAGCAAGGTCTTTATGACCTGTGTCTTGTGCTGACCTCCCATCTCATCCTGTGACTTACAATGCCTTAACCGTCTGGGAATGCAGCCCAGTAGGTCTCAGTCTCATTTTACCCAGCCCCTGTTCAAGATGGAACTGCTCTGGTTTAAATGCCTCTGACAGAGTCATTATGGAAATTTCAGGGAACTAGGTTCCTTCTTTCTTTCTGCTCCACTGTCCTCAAGCCTACCTCATTATCCAAAACGCTTGCTGACTCTCCAGCCATGACATTCATGTTCCAAGCAAGAGGAGGAAGGAGAAGTGGGGAGGAGTGCTGAACAAGAAGTAATATCTGCCGGAGGAGTCATGTGATTTAAAATCTTTCCCTTGTGCTTTCCCCAGTGACTGCTACTTACAGCAACTTGGCCGCACCTAACTGCATGGAAGGCTGGGAAGTGCAGGCTTTTCACTGAGTTCATGACCACACAAAATAAAACTGGGTTTCTGTTAGCAAAAAGGCAAAGAGAATATTGGGTAGGGAGCTGTCAGTCTCTTCCACATTCTCCAGAAATCCTATGTTCCCCTTACTTGTGCTGCCAAAAATATGACCAATGCCTCCTTTGCATTACAGCTGATTGCCAAAAGACTCAGGCTAAGTATCTCATCGGGGAGGGAAACAACAATTATGAGTCATCTACACCTTACTGCCAACAAATTCCATGTCATTTCCCGACAAAGGGTTTAAAGGTAAGAGAGGGAGAGATGAGAGAGAGGCTGCAATGAGGGCATCAGGCACCGTAATAGAGAAGGGGCCAAGGAACAGACACCAAAGGCAATCTGCTCACGTCTCTGTGAGCAGATGACAAGCCTCCCTTTAACATGGCCCCCTGCGATCAGGGTCACACCTGAAAAGCCTATTTTCTTCCCTGCTAGCATGCTCTGCACACTCCAGATCACTTATGCAGGTGGGGGTGGGACTGCATCAGCCAGTGCTGTGTGTTGGCTCCTTTTGGGGGTTGGTGGCATGGAGACGACATTGTCTACACAGGGTGATAATCACTGTCTGCTCCTGGAAGGAGATCTACCCAGCACTGCCAACTCCTAGCCACCAACGTACCAGACCAGGAAGAGCTCCGTCCCGACATGGGCTTGTTCGTAACCTGCATGGCCAGATGCGGTCCGGGAGTACTCACTCGTTGGGTGCTCTAGTGCACGGCCCCAGATTGAGACACTCTTTCCCCAGCTGCTGGGAGTGTTTATGGCTCAAGGATCTCCCCTGACTTTCTCTCTTGGATGTGCCTTTGAAAAAAAGCCAAGGAAAGGCACTTACACAAGCCTTTCACCCAGTCCTCTGATTTTGCCCTGACTCCGTGGTTACCATGCAACACTTGGGTAGGGTTAATAAAGGCCTAACTCCCTTTCCTCAAGACAACTCTAAAAGCCCACCCCAGCTCTGGAGGACCTCATCTGTCTCTGAGGTCCCTAGAGAACGTATCACAATGTCTCCTGTAGCCTTGTCCTGCTCCCCTCTTATTTAGATGTTTTTGAGGGTTACAGTTCCAGTGAAACACCTGCGCACAAATCTCAGTCTCAAAGCCTTTTTTCATACCTGAGCTGCAACTGCCCACGAGGTGCAGAGACAAAGCAGAAATTGCCTCTCTCGGTCACAGTCCACCTGGCTCAGTCTCATCTCTTTAATGGCAGCACCTGGTTTTAAGTGGGAGCCTCTGGCCACACTTATATAGCTTCAGAGGCTACGGATGACCTTCCAACACCATTGCTCTTTTTAATCATCCATAAAGGTCTGACAAGAATTTATTTAGACCTTCGTGTGCCCATTATATTTTTAACCTGCATCACCCATTTGGTAAATTGACTTCATCATTTACTTTATGGAGAATCACTTGACCCCAGGAGTTTGAGACCAGCCTGGGGAACATAGTGAGACCTTGTCTCTACAAAAAATAAAATAAGTTTGGCATGGTGGAGTATGCCTGTAGTCCAAGCTACTCAGGAGGCTGAAGTGGGATGATTGCTTGAATCTGGGAGGTCAAGGCTGCAGTGAGCCAAGAACTCGCTACTGCACTGTAGTCTGTACAAGAAAGCAAAGTCCTGTCTCAAAGGAATAAAAAGAAGAAATTTCCTTAAATAAAAGCTCTTCCAAACTTGAAGGGGTGCTGCCTACCTATAATGGATTATAAATAATGCCCTGCCTATACCCTATAGTATAGGCAACCCATTTTTCCCACTAAAATGCATCCCTTTGCTCACACAAAAGGTTCTTCGACACCTTTTACAACCTTCTAGCAAAAGATTATGCTGTGGGTCTGGGGTTGGGAGAGTAGGGGTGAGATTTCCCCTAAGAAGTAAGAAATAAAAGAAAGAAGATTTGGTTCCAAGGATTCGGCTAGTAAAATCCACACACAATGTTTAGAAATCTAGATGAGTAAATAGGAGACTGTAAATATGTGGCCAAAGGATTTGAACGGTCCTCTGACTCCACCCAAGGTGACCTGGGTCTCAGAAAGGCAGGACAGGAATGTGGTTATGATTTAGCGAGTAAAAGCCCCGTCGATTGTATTGTAATGTATGAGCATACAAGGGCAGTCTGGATCATAAAAAGTACAGCTCAACAGAACAAAAATTAGCTGTGTTTTTCCACCATTGTCCAAGCTAAGAAGACACTGAATCTGTAAGACAACCTTAATTTAATTACTGGAGAGGTGTTCTGTACCAAGGGGTAGGAATGATTCATCACACCCGACATGGCCTGGATAAAAATCTCCCAGACTCTCCACGTCCCTTCTCTCTGACTCCATGCTTACTATGCAACTTCAGAGGTATTATTTTGACCTCTCCTGGAAGAAACTGTCTCCCAGCAGGAGAAATGAGAATTCCTTTCATTGGATCAAAATATCTTCTATTATGTACCAATAAGGTTTCCACCTTCTGATGTGCTTTGATTTTAATTTGGTTAGTGTGAGTCCGTGCCCTTGATTCAGTTCCACTCTAGGACAATGACAAAGTTTAGACTCACAGGCATGCTGAATTCACCAGGGTGAATACCTCTCAGTGAGATCACTTGGTAAAGAACCATCCAGGCTTCATCCGATGACCTCTTATCTCTCCTGGTGAAAAGATGACAAGATCTTTGAAAAATTTATATATGTCTGCTTAATATTTTACAACCAGGAAATGTTGAAATGCTGAATGTCATCAACACCTTTGGGGAATTCTCTGTAAACTTGCCCTTCCAGATCACTTGTAAAAACAAGAGATAAAATGCCTCTGAGGCTGGAGAGACCTGTTATATATACATCCTCCTAAGAGTGGTACCTGTCTATTCCCACAGTTGATACCGTGAATATATAAAAGATATTACTCTCTTTTTAACCAAATGTAGTCCTCCATCCTTAGATGCTTAGCTGGAGCTGGGACTGCTTACTAAAAGCCTCAAGAAAATATGCATTGATTATAACACTGGTGCTTTCTCTACTCTTTATTTGGTTCCCTAGACAACCCCTAACCAGTAGACCTAAAAAGCAGACAGCTCAGAACACTGAGTTCCATTCAGCACATTTTCCTCTTGATAGGAATTTTCCTTGTCATCGCCCTGGTCCTGAACTCTCGGCCCAATTCTGCTTCCCAATTCCAGTCTGCCGGACATAGCCTCACCTTCTGGACAATTCCCCAGAGCTTTAAACTGTTTCCCAGATGCCATGTGGGCCTCTTGTCCTCCAACTCCTAAGTATTAGGTTGTCTCAGGTTGCATATCCACAACTGAGTCATCATTCTTTTTTCTCTTTAAGATGGAGAAGAGGTCCGGGTGCTGTGGCTCATGCCTGTAATCCCAGCACTTTGGGAGGCTGAGGAGGGCGAATCATGAGGTCAGGTGTTCAAGACCAGCCTGGCCAACATGGTGAAACCCCATCTTTACTAAAAATACAAAAAATTAGCCACACCTATATTCCCAGCTGCTCGGGAGGGTGAGACAGGAGAATCATTTGAACCCGGGAGGCGGAAGTTGCAACAAGCCAAGATCACACCACTGCACTCCAGCCTGGGTGACAGAGCAAGATTCCAACTCAAAAAGAAAAAAAGAAAGATGGAGAAGAGATTCAACATAGTTCTGAAACCCGCACTTCCTTGGAATTCTGTCTCCCACCAGGGAAAAATGAATAAAGTTGCTCTTGCTCTCTACACTGATGACCTATAGGAAGGCAGGGCTAAGCTGCTATGGTGGAAGCCAAGCTGCAAGATTGGCATGAAGCTGCTTGCCTGGACTCAGCTCTGTGGAGCAGCCACTGTGTCCTCACATTGTGCCCCAGTGAGATTTAGAGAATGACTCCTAAGGCTTCCAGGCCTTCTTATGAAATTATTATTATCATGAAATATATACAGTATTGTAGGATGGCATTTTAAAATAGACAATGCCTTCCCTATCCTGTTACCCCAAATTTTCTATTTGTCATATTTTCCTTTTCTATAATTTCAGGAAAAGAATGACACAGCCCAATGAAGGTGAAAAACTAATTCTTGACTTTGGAAGAATATGTAAAAACAAAACAAGTTTTCTGTAATTCTTCTAGATGAGAAAAAAGAAGGAATAAAAAAGGAAACCAAAAGAGTTGAATCCTAGAGAGGTCTGTGCTCTGGAGAAGAGGTGACTGAACCCCTGGATAAATCTGGAAACTCTGAGACCAGGGAGTATCAGTGACACACCTCACAGACCTCATCCTTCCTGAAACCAGTCTAGCAAAAAGGAGAAATCAAGGAGAACAACATGACTATGTGGTATACCTGAGAAGATGAGCCAGCGAGAGCTTTGTAGAGTTCCCCACAGCATAGAAAGATCGGGAACAGAAGGATAGGTTCCCTGTATCTGAGCCTGGTGCAGACAAGGTGCATGAACCCAGGGCCTACCCACAAAAGGCCTTGTGGCTGCCTTGAAGGGGCTGCAGGGGGTACCTGGAAGAACGTAAGAAGACATCAAAGACCAAGTGCTCATCCCTGAACTCTGGCATCATTTAAGCCTCCACATAAAAAGGGCCTTGAACTTACTGGGACTAAGTTTTCATTACCTGACAAAATTGGGAATCAACGTATAAATTAATATTAGTTATAGAAAAATTTTAAAACACCAGGCATGGTGGCTCACGCCTGTAATCCCAGTACTTCAGGAGGCCAAGGCAGGCAGATCATGAGATCGGGAGTTCAAGACTCGCCTGACCAACATGGTGAAACCCCGTCTCTACTAAAAATATAAAAATTAGCCGGGTGTGGTGGTGGGTGCCTGTATTCCCATCTACTTAGGAGGATGAGGCAGGAGAATCACTTGAACCTGGGAGGCAGAGGTTGCAATGAGCAAAGATCACGCCACTGCACTCCAGCCTGAGCAACAGAGCAAGACTCTGTCTCAGAAAAAAAAGAAAATTTAAAAAAACTGTCTTACCCATCTGTGAATTTGTGGATTTAGTATCAGAACCAACACAATGGAAACCTGGGTTTCCCAAGAATCCCAATAAAACAATTTTTGTCAGATCACCCTTACTGGTGCAGTTTAAAAAATACATGGTCTTTCTGCCATAAATTGGCATTGCCTTCCAAGGAGTCCATATTAGTTCACTTGGGCTACAAAAGATGACAGGCTTCAAAACAGGCATCTATTTTCTGACAGTTCTGGAGGCGAAAACTCTGGGATCCAAGTGCCAACATGACAGGTTTCTGATGAGGCCTCACTTCCTGGCTTGTGGACAGTGACCTTCTCACTGTGTCTGTCCCCAAGGGGCCTTTCTTCTCTCGGGAGCAAGGACCTATGAGCTTCTGGGGAAACAGAGGGAACTCTCTTCTCCTCTACTCCTCCTGCTTTAAGAATACTAATCCTGACCGCACTTGGCCGTAATTTCCTCCCCACTTATTTAGCCCTAATTACCTCCCCACAGGTCCCTTCTCTCAATCCCATCGCCTTGGGAGTTAAGACATCAACATAGGAATTTTAGGGGAGACGTGATTCAATCCACAAGAGACCCTAGGATTCTAGGCCACCTTGAAGAGCATAACTGATAATTTGGAATACTCCAAAGTGGTCATTCTTTATTATTCTCTGTCTTCCCCTTAGAATCTATAACCCGGTCTTCTCTCCCAGTTTTGATCCCCATGCAGCTAATGTTCATGACTGCCCATCCAGATTGAGTTCCTCCATCTAAGCAGCAGATGAGAAGCTGGCTTGAGTTGTGAAGTCATGCTCAACAAAATACATTCATCTTCCAACTCCAGGCTGAGTGGTAGCATGCTTACACTACGGAAGGGGTGCAGGCTAAGAAGGGTGATGGCTCCTGGCTCTCAGCCCACCACATCTGAGTGTGCTCATCTAGCACAGTAAGAGTCAGAAACACCGTTCATTTAAATTATCACTTCCTGCTGAGCGAGGTGACTCACACCTGTAATCCCAACACTTTGGGTGGCCAAGGCTGGAGGATTGCTTTGGCTTGAGCCCAGGAGTTCAAGACCAGCTCAACATTTTTTTTTGAAGACTAGCTGGGCATGGTGGCATATATCTGTGATCCCGGTGACGCAGGAGGCTGAGGCAGGAGGATCATTTGAGCCCAAGAGGTCAAGGCTGTGGTGAGCTGTGATGGCATTGCTGCACTCCAGCCTAGGTAACAGTACATGCCTTTGTCTCTAGAAGAAACAAATATGTAAATAAAGAATCACTTTCTCTCCATATTTCTGTTTCTCTCATTGCAGCGGTCTCCCTGCATCAGCCTATGATGTGATCACAGATGGTGGACTGCAGGGTTTCTGTGTGGCCTGAAGCAGGCAAGAGAAGAGGATACAGGGCGAGGATGTGGGGAGTTGACCAAGTGCGACATTGTGATGCGTCTCGTTGCTGTGGTGGGTCATATGGAGACTCTTTTAAGAGCTGGGAATCCAGGAGAGTATCTGCAGGCCACCCTCTTAGGAGAAGAAAGGATGGACTGAGGAGGCGAGAGGTTGGAGGCAGGGAAACATTCCGAGACTCAAAGAGGCGAGGACAGGATCTCAGCTAAGAGGACGCTCACTGGGAAGAGAAGGGAAAGCCCACGTCCACAGGTATTTGGGTAGTCAATCTGACAAGGCTGGAGGACTGGCATGGATTAGAGGTATTAATACAAGAGGAAAGAGAATACAATAACTTCTAGATTCTGGATTTGAGGATCTCCAGGAGAGATCCTGGCAGTGATTGAGTTCCAATTCCCACAAGGAACAAGTGACCTCTCAAATTAGAATAATGTGAGTTCTTTGTCTGTTGTTGTTATTGTTGTTTTGTTTTGTTTTTTACAAAGGGTGCAGTTACAAAGGCGTTGGCAGGGTTCGGGGCAACTATGAGGGACTGCGTGGAAGCCTGAGGCTAAGTTTGAAGGTAGGAATCGGTTTTCAGAATCAAGAAGCCAAGTCCTAAAGGGTAGACATCTTAACGAAGCACACTGGGCTTCTGGCGAGGGCTCAGCCAGCCCCAGCCGACCTCACAGGGAGGGAGCCAGGGAGTAAAATCCTGTCTTCACCGTCCCTACCCCCTCTGATCTCCTGCTGAGACTCTCAGGAGGGTGGACACACACAGCTGGGGACAGTGTGCACCTGAGCCTGCAGCTTTGACCCTCACAGGCCAGGAGAGCAGAGTGGAAGGGGTGGGGAGAGGGTCTCAGGCCAGGGACATGATAAATCCAGCCCAGGAGCCTTCACCGAGATTAGGAGATCTGGAGGAAAAGCAGGCGTGAGGGAGAAGACAGCATGGTTAGCTCCTATGGGAGGGAAATGTGAAAATTCAGGATGTTCGTTCTAACAAATCCAAGGAACACTATGGAGCAAGGAAGCATTAAAGGAGCACCTACTAAATGCCGGGCCCGTTCTGGGTCTTTCATGCAGCTAACCTCGTTTCGTTCCGACTAGGATGCCTCCAAGAAATATTTTTTTCTCCAAGGAAGTTGTGGCAACAAAAACGTAACCACTCTGAATTCAGATATCTAGTAAGGATTAAAAGCAGGATTCGAATCCAGGACTGCCTGGCTCTAAGGAGCATGCTATTTCCTATGGGAAAGTTAATTACTGTGGGGCAAAAGCCAAGAGAGGATGGAAGAGCCGGCCTCCCACTTCAGTGCCTACAATTATCCAGACAATTTATAAACAATTTCACACACTTTACCTCCAGTTTCAGATCAATGTCTATTTTCTATGGCATTTTCATGCAGTGGTTTATTTACCCATCAGCTCCCTACAGACTTAGAAGCCTATTTGATTATGATATTTGGGGGTTCCTGCAGCCACAGGGCTCCAATCAGAACAGAAGGAGAGTGGAGATAGAGGGGTAATTGGAGGAGTCAAGGGCCCTGCCAAGGGCCACACAAGGTGCACTGAGCGCACCTTTTGCTGGAGGCTGCTTTGCATTCTGGGCACCTGCGTAGTCTCCTCCCTTCATTCCAGTGGCCATGGAGAAGGGAAGGTGCCCTGTGTGTCTCTTGGAGATAATCTAAATGGAGCAGAAACCCAGCCTGGTTGGGTTGATGGATTCCAGACATGGGCATTGCTTGCTCTCATCAGCCACTAGGCGCTGGAAGGAAGAGAGCTGCTATCCCAGTGGCATAGTGGCAGAATACTCAGAAGGCACCAGTGCCCTTTTTTGCCCTGTGGGAGTAGGAATTATATTTGGTTGCCTGTTATAATCTTTCCTGCATGATTTTTCCTCTTCACTTTTAGAAGTTAACATTTTTTTTAACAACTCTCCTGTTTCTTTCCGTTCCTATGTTTTCTTCTTTCTCCTTCCTTTTTTAGAAATTCATTTTTAGAGATGGGGGTCTCGCTCTGTCCCCCAGGCTGGAGTGCAGTGGTGCAATCATAGCTCACTGCAGCCTCTAACTCCTGGCCTCAAATGATCCTCCCTCCTTGGCCTCCTAAAATACTGGGATTACAGGTGTAAGCCATAGCACCTAGCCTTCCTTCCTTCTTTCTCTCCTCCTAATATTTGTAGGTTCCACTACCTGAACCAGTGTAATAGACTCTAAATCTATAAAATCTAAGCACTTTGCCAAAACCTACTGCATTTTTCATACTTTTGGGTCCCTGAGAAAGGAGAATTCAGATTACTGTTGCTAAGCTATCAGCCCCAGGCAGTGAGAGCAGCCACACTGAACAACATGTAATAAGAAGCACAAGGGCCGTCACCCGGAAGAGCGCTCTAGGGAACCTCTCAGAGATTAAAAGTATGCCACTGGTCAGTGAAGGACAAAAGGCAGGGACTGGGTGGCAATAGAGGAAAACTGTGTGGTGGCCGAGTGCTGGGAAACAAGCTTTTCCACCTCGTGGGGGAAGAAAGAGTTCAGTGATGTGGGAAATCATTGGTCAGGTGCTGAGAGATCACCTTGGGGGCCACAGATCCTTGAAGGTGGCAGCCAGAGGGGCTTTCCAAGGCAGGCTGGAGAGGGTTTTCTGCCCAGTGATCACATTTAGAGCATGTTAGGGGCTCAGACAATCTTGAGCAAGGAGGGAGCTGACCCCAGTGGCAGGGCGGAGGTGAGACAGCGCAGTTTCCATGGGTTTCCTGAGATCTGGAAGCTGCAAACAGAAGCATGTGTATTTCCCAGCCTCCAATGTCAACAGAGAAAAGAATATGTGTTCCGCAAAGACAGGTGAAGGGAATGAGTTTCACGGCCACATTTACGTAGGAATTATCTGTGTCTATTTCCAGTCTATGTTCTTGGCATTCGGTGTTGTATTTTCTGATTATTTCACTTCTTAATATTACATTGTGATAAGAATGATTGTCCATAATTCAGATATTCTCGGGAGTGTGGAGATAGGTCTGAGAAGTGTTCACGGGCAATCATCCATGAAACCAATCACCTGGAGAAATGCATGTGACAAAGCTACTGACTCAGATGTTATATACTTCTGGCATCTTTTAAAGGGTAAGAGAAAGGTGTCTCTTCCTCCTATTACAAACCTCTTGTCACTGTATAAGATGCATCAAGCTCCCCTCCTTTCATATCATTCTCATACCTGTTGAGTAGGTGTACATGAAGACAATTTCCAGAAAAATCAACCTTGCTAATTTGGTTCATCATTACCAACCACCTTGTGCCACTCTGCAGACAATGCTTAAGATCCAGGCACAATGGAAATAAAATTTCTCCCTAGAAGCTACAAGGTACTTCCAGGTGTGGTGACTCTCGCCTATAATCCCAGTAGTTTGGGAGGCCAAGGTGGCAGGATGACTTGAGACAAGGAGTTCTAGATCAGCTTGAGTGACATGGCAAGACCCTGTTGCTAAGAAGTAAAAAGCCAGTCACAGTGGCACAGACCTATAGTCCCACCTACTTGGGAGGCTGAGGCAAGAGGATCGCTTGGACCCAGGAGTACGAGGCTGCAGTGAGCTGTGACTGCACCACTGCACTCCTCCAAGTTATGAGTCCTTTGTCCTAGGAAATTATGTTTCTGCGTGTTTTGGATTCCGTGCTTTAGCCACCACCAAAAGATTCCGTATGTTTCTGAAACTTAGTATTTTGTTCCACACCTGCCAGGTTGAAAAGTTCAAGTTGCTTTCTGGAAACAGTTATCTACCCTGCCATCCTCCTTCCCATGCTTCGTTTCTCATAGGTTTTTTCTGTCGAGGTCTATCTGACAAGCCTCACATCACGGGGTATGAATTCCCCTGGTGTGAATGGCTGAGGCTTGAGGTTGAGAGAAAGTCCTCTCTGACCTTGGTCTGGTATCTTTCATCAGAGGATGAGCCAAGATTGTGGAATGTGGAGGCCAAGGGCCCTAGAACGTGAAACGCCTTGGGTGATCTAGAAGAGAAGCAGCAGTAACTAGGATAGCACCTGCCAAATTGCTGTGTCTCTGGGCCAGCCTGGCAGCTGGGGACACACTCCTTGTGTTTCTCTGTGGCCCTTGCCTCCCTGGGTACCATTCAGAGTTGGGCTCCTGCAGATGCATGTTTTGCATGAATGGCACCAGAGGCCTAAAGTGAGGGATGCCCTTGTCTCGGCTCCTGTTTACCTCATCTCTTATGTCTCCCCAGGAGCTCCACAGGGCTACCTCCTGGCTCCCTGGGCTCCATTTACCCACCTGGCCTGCCCTCTCAGGTGCCTTCCCAAAATTCAGGTGGTCCGGAGTGTCTCTTTTCTTTCAAAGCTCCCTTTCTGTATTTGTTTCCTATCGATGTCACAACACATGACCACAAATTTAGTGGCTGAAAACTACACAAATGTATTCTCTTTTAGTTCTGTAGGTTAGACACCCAACACTAGCCTCAAGGGACTAGAATCAAGCTGTCAACAGGACTGTCTGCGCTCCTTTCTGGATGCCCAGGGAAGAACTTGCTTCTTTCCTTTTTCCAACTTCTAGGAAGCACCAATGCACGCTGGCTCCTGGCCTCTTCCTCCATCTTCAGAGCCAGAAGAAGCAAGCTGCATTCTTCTCACACATTATTCTGACTTGCTTCTGCTTCACAGCACCTTCTCTGTCTCTCCTCTTCTGCTTCCTCCCTCTACTTAAAAAAAGAAGAAAATTGTTTGCATAAATTTAAGGGGCACAAGTATAGTTTTGTTACATGGATATATTGCATACATTTGGGGCTTTTAATGTAACCATCACCCAAATAGTGTGCACTATTCTCATTAAGTCGTTTTTCATCCCTCACCCCTTCTACCCTCTCACCCGTCCCAGTTTCCAAATCAATTATTCCACTATTTTGATCTATGTACACATTATGTAGCTTCCACTTTTAAGTGAGGATGTGTGATATTTGTAACTTTCCATTTGTGAGTTATTTCACTTAAGAAAATAGCTCACATTTCTATCCATGTTGCTGCAAAAGACATGATTTTGATGCAGGACTTTTTTGCTCCTTAATTCAGGTAAATCTAGGTTCTTGTCTCACAACCAAGAAAAATTTGTCAGGCTGACAAATTGGAACGTGAGCAGGGCAAAATTGATTAAGTGAAAGGAAAGCTCTCAACAAAAAGAGGGGTCCTGCATGCAGGTTTCTGCCTCAATTGAATACCAGGCCACACACATGAGCTCAAGAGGCCACCTCCTCCCTTGCATAAGGTGCATACTCCTGATGGCTCCACACTCATCCTCTCAGTCTATGTGGGGCATTCTACTGTGCAGTTTCCCCTAAATGCCTAAGCATCTGTCTGCCTCCTGCCTCTATCAATTTCCTTCTTTTTTATGGCTGCATAGTATCCCATTTTGTATATATACCACATTTTATGGGGTCCATCTGTAACTAGCAGCTCAGCAGCTGAGCCACAAACTGCATTTTGACCTTTTTTTTTTTGC
Organism: Callithrix jacchus; assembly: GCF_049354715.1. Lineage (NCBI taxonomy): Eukaryota > Metazoa > Chordata > Mammalia > Primates > Cebidae > Callithrix > Callithrix jacchus. Next base: position 41,207,125 of record NC_133514.1, read on the forward strand.
TTCTTCTTTCCCTTTTCCTCTCCCCACTCCCAGTCTCAACATAATAACTTTGAAACAAACTGCATGTATGTTACCTCTTATGTTAAAATACAACCTTGGAGTGTGCTATGAACCCCTTCTCCCTTTCCTTCCCCATGCTATACTCCCATGCCTCATGCACATTTATTTACCTAAGTGCTTATTAAACACACACCATGTTCTCTTATCAGTTCATATATTTCCTTAGAAGCTTTAGGAGTCAAATTCCGATAGGGACCAGGCACCGCTAGAATTCTCACTCCAACAAAAGATTACTTCAAGGTCAGAACCCATGCCTGGCTGAAGAATAACTCACTTTTGACCTGGCAGGATCCACGATGGTGTCAGCTCCTTCAACAAATGGGACCGTAATTCAAGGGGATCACACAGCAAGTCACACCACCTGGCACCTTCGAGCCTCCCTTACCTCTTCTGCATTTCAGACCCCTGCTTTAGAAACCCCTGTGTTCCTGCCACAGACTGAAGAGTGGGATTATTTACTGCTCTTCCTCTGCTCCTACGGATAATAAAGGAAAATGTTGCTCCCTCTTATCACTGGTTATTATTTTTTACTTCTTTTCTTTTTTTTGAGACAGAGTCTAGCTCCGTCGCCCAGACTGAAGTGCAGTGGCATGATCTCAGCTCACTGCAACATCCGTCTTCCAGGTTCAAGCGATTCTCCTGCCTCGGCCTCCTGAGTAGCTGAGGTTACAGGTACCCGCCACCATGCCTAGCTAATTTTCATATTTTTAGTAGAGATGGGGTTTCACTGTGTTGGCCAGGATGGTCTCTAACTCCTGACCTCGTGATCTGCCCACCTCGGCCTCCCAAAGTGCTGGGATTACAAGCATGAGCCACCGCACCTGGCCTTGACTTCTTTCTACAAGCAGCGAGCAGCCTCATCCTTTCCTAGTTACACACCTGACATGTCTCCATCTCAAGAACCTTAACTTAAAAACATCTGCAAAGTGCTTTCTGCCATTCGAGGTAACATATGTACAGGTGCCAGGGATTCCAATGTGAACACCTCTGGGGTGCTGCATTTTGCCCAACTCCCCCTTCCGGGCCCTCATTTTTTCAGAATTTTCCAGACATCTAACACTAATTTGATATACTTATTCACAATCAGGAGTCAATGGATGTGTTAGGCCCTTCCTTTGCATTTCTGTAAAGAAATACCTGAGGCTGGGTAATATATAAAGAAAATAGGTTTAATGGGCTCACAGTTCTGCAGGCTGTACAGGAAGCATGGTGCTGGCACATGCTTGGCCTCTGGGGAGGCCTCAGGGAGCTTTCATTTATGTCTGGGGTAAAGAGAACCTTCCAACCTTTCAAATCACAATATAGAGGCATGGCTTGTACTGCCCGAGGTTAGATACGCTGTCCCACAAGTCCTTTATCAGAGCACATATCTCTGGATTCAGAGTGAACGTGGTAAGCTAGGGCAGAGCAGCATCAGTGAAAAGCAGGTACTGTTGCTTACCTACACCAAATGCCTGCCTGCTGCACCAAGTCATGAGAACAAAAAAGGTTTTCCATACGGCGTTAACTTAAGGGAAGAACGCATCCTTCGGTACTTCGTTTCTTCTCCAGTGAGTTAAGTTTGCTGAAGGTAAATTGCCGGAGATGCTTTTGATTTTCCTACATTTAGGAAATGCATGCCCATGCAGGTACCCACACACTCATGCCCCCTCATTCACACCTGCACAGCTGTGAACATGGATGCTTCACGGGGACCACAGGGCAGTGAGCACAAGCCACTCAAACTTGGCAAATTCAGGACCAGACCCTCCTTTTCTGCCTCCAGTACCTCGCATGGAAAAGGCTCAGTTTCTGCCTCCAGTACCTCGCATGGAAAAGGCTCAGTACCTCGCATGGAAAAGGCTCAGTACCTCGCATGGAAAAGGAAGTAAAGAGCGTCGAAGCTTTGTGAAAGTTTACAGGCAAGGCAACGCTATCGACTGCCCCATGATGAGCAAATGAAGAAGGATGTGGCGCATTTTGTGATATTGATCTGACCTATTAGCAACAGTGGCAAGTCACTCCATCCTCCCCAAATCTTCACATTCTAAACACCATGGGCAGGAAGGAAGTAGAGCTTGGGTGAAGGGGTTCTTTATTTTTAGGAAGAGCAATGTGTGTGTAACAGAGAGACAGAGACAGAACAAGAAAAAGAAAGAACAGGAGAGAGAAAAAGAGCTAGAGAGAGACACAGAGAGAAGCATTTCAAATGGAGTAGACAAGAGCATTGATCAACTTTAAGCCAGGAATCCAGGCAGTTCAGTTATGACCTGCCAAGATGCTGAGGTCATAAATTCTCGAGAACTGTAATTGAAGAATAAGTAGTTGTCTAAACGAATAGCATGAGGAGACAGAACAATCTTTCAGAAGCATAAGATACTGGTCTTCACAGCTAGATTTCCTTGGATTTTAAGAATTCCCTGTTCTTTCCTTCACCGATTGCCATGCATGAAATTCCACTATTAGAGACTGATCCTGGGAAAGGGAAAGTCTATATTTGCAGGAAGGTCCCGTTTGAAAGGAAAAATAGTACTCCTCGGATGGGGAACCTGACTGCACTAAATATTAACGTTATCAGAGATGATTTTTAATGAGGAGAAAGTGGCTGCAGGGAGGAGGTGGAGATTTTGGAGAACAATGAACAGAGTGAAAAACTCAGAATGAGGAAAGAGAGAGGTGATACGGAAAAAGCAAAGTTAACTATGAGGCTGGACGGGGAGACTAAACAGAGGAAGGGTTTTGTTACAAACACCAGGATTCGTGTCTTGATTCTGCCTCCTGGGAGCTATGGCCTGTAAGCATCTCAACCGCTTTGAAATACTGTCACTCGGCCGGGCGTGGTGGCTCACGCTTGTAATCCAAGCACTTTGGAGGCCAAGGCGGGTGGATCACCTGAGGTCGGGAGTTCAAGAAATACTGTCACACAAATGTCCTACTCCAGAAATTAGACATAAAGCTCTGGTCCTTGTAAAGGTTTGAGTTCATGTCTAGTAAGTACAGTGCCTGGTGCAAACGAGGTGCCAGATAACTCCCTGTTAGTGTCCTTGTGTTAGAGAACCGAACTGGGGTCTGGTTGCCCATTGCAGTAAGACCAGATATCCATTCCGAGGTTTGCAATGGGGAAAAGGAAGGCGTGTTTTCCAGGGTGCCAGGCAAGGAGGACCAAGCAGCTAACACTCAAATTCTGACCTCCCTGGTGGCTCTCAGAGAAGAGTTTTTAGAGGCAGGGGTATATTTCAGGAAAGCAGGAGTCACAGGCAAAATCATAAATTAATACATGGAGGGTACATGTTGCTTTTGGCCTAAAAGAGCGAGATATCTCGAGGTGGAGGCTTACAAGTCATAGGTAGATGCGAAGATTTTCAGATAGCAATTGGCTAAGACAGAGAAGCTTTGTTTAAAAATTTGGGATCAGCAGAAAAGAAGGTTAGCGTCAGTTCGTGACTGCAACTCCCTCCAGGCCCCTGAGGAAGAACTTTAGAACGAAGAAAGGTGGTCAGAGTCCAGCCTTCAGCATCCCCTTATCTGAGGTCTGTGTGCCAGCAGATTTGTTTGCTGGGAGTCTTTGGTGCAGGTCCAGGCTTCTGAAAAACAACTCAGGGACATGCGTTAAGATGTTGAGATAGGGGCAAAAACAGAAGCCTAAGCACTGCCATCTTATAGAGAAGCCACCTGGGCCCTGGCCAGAGGCTGTAATTCTTGTAACTGTTATTGTACTGCAATTCTCAGAGGTGTTAAGGGTAAAAATTTCCACTGCTACCCCCCCCCCCCTTGCAGCAAACCGCTAACTCTAGCTTCTGTACAGACAGCTTGTCTTGCACACCCCTGGGCCCCCCTGAATAAGGATGTGGTTTTGCAGCTTAAATGCCTTGCTCCCCCTGAGCCCAGGGCTACTGGTTGGAGAGACTTAAGTCCTCCTCAGGCAATAAGGACCCTGCGATTGGCATACTTTTGTCCTGGTGTTGATTTTCTGCTTGCTCAGGTGCTACAATGTTACATTTAGTTTCTATAGGGGAACCAAACATCTTGAGACTCCAGCTTCCTGGCTATTTTAAGTTACTAAAACCTCCTTGTTTATCAAGTTACTCATTTACTTCTCAGGACTAGCTGGGTGCTTGGAATTTGCCTTGAAGGAACTCAGTATTTTCCTTTCTTTCCATGATTGGGGGCCCTGCTCCATCTCATTCCAGGAGTTTGTGGATTCTCTAAAAGCCAGGCAGGGGAGGCGAGAGTTGGGGAAGGTCAGCAGGTCACGTATTTTCATTGTGTCTCATTCCCTGTCCAAGCAGCTCCAAAGATGGAAATTCAGATGCTATCCCATAGAAGAAGCACGACCCAGGACAAGACACCACTTCAGGAATTCTCTTCCTTATCCTGATTCATTTCTCCCCCTCTCTAGATCTTTCCATCATCATGGAAACATGCTGTTATTTATTTACCTAAAACATACTGATCTTTGGTTCAGTCCCCACTTTCTGCCCCATTGTTTTGCTGCTCTTTGCAGCAAAACTCCTGGAAAGGAAAGACTTGTTACTCTTGAGGTCAGAAACCCCTCTCATCCCGTTCCCCCTTGAGGCTACTCTCAAGAGGCGTTTCTCTCTCCCACGACTCTGCTGAAAGGCTCTTGTCCTGACCCGGAAGTAGGTTACTTGCTCCCTGAATGTTGAGTTTAATTAATAAGTCTGATTTTTAAAAAAGTTTATTTATTCAGAAGCTAGTTTGGAGGAAGGGCACAAAGAATCCTGTCTTTAAATGTGCTGCTTCACCTCTGGAGCAGAAAATGGGCATTTTTATAAGATAGGGGAGGGAATGAGTAAGGACACGGGTCCCCCAGTTAGCCTGGTGTCTTGTCTGTTGGACAGTTGAGTCGGTGCCTTCCTGGGCAGAAGTAAGTGGTAAAAGTGGCCAAGCAGGTGGATGAAAGTGTCGAGTCAACCCAGGGAGGATGGAAGTTTTTAGGCAAACCCCTGAAGTGAAAGTTCCATGGCAGGTGTGTTTTGGTCTGCAAATTGACTGTCAGCTCTCAAGGAGAGATCAGCCATGAAGCACTTAGTAAGAAAAACTTGCCCTGGAGGCAATGTCTGGTGAAAGAGGAGTGTAAGGTTATATTTGCATTTTTGAAGAGGTAACTGGGAAACAGGGAGCTGGGAAAATGAGAAAAAAGAGAGACAGAGGAAAAACAATAGTTAAACCACCTCTAAATAAATGAGGATACTTAGAGTCCCAGACATCAATAGTTTCCACGTTGCTAACCCCACGGCTCAGCTGTCAGTCTGCGTCTTATCTGACACATTAGCTACATTTGAGGCAGAGATCACACTCTCCCCCTTGCTTGTCTCTTGCTTCCTGGATTTCATACTTTCTGCTCTTCGTCCTGTCTCACAGCCTATTTCCTTGTAGTGGCCTGTGCTGGTTCTTCCTCTTCTTCCGCACCTCTTCATATGAAGAGTCCTAGGCTCAGTTCTTTTTCTTCTCCTGTCTACCTACTCATTTCTTTAGTGATCATAACTAGCCTCAGGCTTTACACACAATCTGTGTTGCTGATTCGCTCTTTGGCCTTGAACCTTCAGATTCTTTCTCCAGCCTCCTGGGCCTTGTTCAGCTGCCGGAAGCTAAGGCTGCCAATCACATTACCCAGGCCCCACTGCCAGCTGGCTCCTGTTGCTAGCTGTGTGTAGATGACTCCTGGGCCTGCAGCCTCCCCTCAGATGCTCAGACTTCTCTTGTAAACTCCAGAGTCATGGATCAAATGGAATACTTAAGAACTTCCTTGTCGATGTCTAACAGTTATTTCACATATCACATGTTTCAGCGGGAGTACGTGATATGGAAACCTGCTAATTTATTTGTTTTCCCTCTCTCAGTACAGACAACACCATCCCTCCCAATTCCTAGTCATCCTGACTCACTCCTCTCCTTCTCGCTCACCTTACATCCTACATCAAACCCATCAAGGAAACATGTTGTTTCTACGCTTAAAAGAAATGCAGAATCTGAGCAAGTTTCCCCTCCCCACTACCTCAGGGCCAGGATAGGTTTCCTTGCTTTCTCTCTTGTCTCTCAACAGCACAGCAGCCAGAGAAATCCTTTGTAAAAAGTAAGCTCAGGCCAGGCACAGTGGCTCATGCATGTAATTTCAATGCTTTGGAAGTCCCAGGCAGGAGGATGGCTTGAGGCTAGGAGTTTGAGACTAGCCTAAAAAACACAGAGAGACCCCATCTATACAGAAAATGTAAAATATTAACCAGGCATGGTGAAGCATGCCTGCAGACCTAGCTGCTCAGGAGACTGAGGCAGGAGGATCGCTTGAGCCCAGAGGTCAAAGCTGCCGTGAGCTCTGATCACACCACCACTGCACTCCAGCCTAGGCAACAAAGTGAGACCATATCGTGACAAAAAAAAAAAAGAAGAAGAAGAAGAAAGAAAGAGGTAGAAAGAGAATAATTGGCCCATGAAGCAGTATAGCACATTGGGTAAGAGAAAGACTTAACCTGGAATTAAGCTACCCTGTCTCTAAAACAATAAAATGAAATCAGTTTGGGTTTTGCACTTCCCTGCTGGGGACCCTGCAAAGGCTGCCCACTTCCCACTATGGTCAAAGAGTCCCTTTGTGACACAGATGCTCATGATCCTCTGACATCACTCCAGCCATGCCAGTCACCTGCTATTCCTCAATGACGCCAGGCAAGCTCTAGTTTCAATGCCTTTACACTGGATCCCACCTGGATTTCTCTCCTCTCATATCCTCTTGACTAACTCCTACATTTCCTTCTTCTTTCCTTCTGTCCCTTGCTCCCTCCCTCCCTCCCTTTCTGTCTCTCTCTCTCTCTCTCTCTTTCTTCTTTCTTTCTCTCTTTCTTTCCTTTCGAGACAAAGTCTCTCTCTGTCACCCAGGCTCAAGTGCAGTGGCATGATCTTGGCGCACTGCAACCTCCACCTCCCAGGCTCAACTGATTCTTCTGCCTCAGCCTCCTGAGAGCTGAGACTACAGGCATTCTGCCACCATGTCTGGCTAATTATTTTTTATATTTTTACTAGAAACAGAGTTTCACATGTTGGCCAAGCTGGTCTCAAACTCTTGACCTCATGATCCGCCCACCTGGGCGTCCCAAAGTGCTGGGGTTACAGACCTAAGCCAAAGTCCCCCTCCACTCTCCTCTTCTCCCCCTTCCTTCCTTCCTTCCTTCCTTCCTTCCTTCCTTCCTTCCTTCCTTCCTTCTTTCCTTCCTTCCCTCTTTCTTTCTTTCTTTTTCTTCCTTCCTTCCTTCCTTCCTTTCTTTCTTTTTCTTTTTTTCATTTTTATCAAATATCACCTTCTCAGTGAGTCTGGGGCTATCCCAATCCCCCTTTTTCAAATCGTTGCATACCCATATCCCACATTTCCAGTGTCCCTTCATTGCACTTTTTGTTTTCTCATAGGATTTATCACTTGTTAATAATATAATACTTGTTTTTATTAGAGTTTTTTTGTATTTATTTTTAAGTGTGTCTTTGTAATGATATTTTTCATTGTATTGTGTAATGTACTTACTAAGTATATTGTTTATCATCTGTACTCTGTGTTAAAGTATAAGGTTTATGAGGCTGGGCGCAGTGGCTCAAGCCTGTAATCCAGCACTTTGGGAGGCCGAGGCGGGCGGATCACAAGGTCAAGAGATTGAGACCATCCTGGCCAACATGGTGAAACCCCGCCTCTACTAAAAATACAAAAAATTAGCTGCATGTGGTGGCACACGACTGTAGTCCTAGCTACTCGGGAGGCTGAGGCAGGAGAATTGCTTGAACCCGGGAGGTGGAGGTGGCAGTGAGCCGAAACTGTGCTACTGCACTCCAGCCTGGCGCCTGGCGACAGAGTGAGACTCTGTCTCAAAAAAAAAAAAAAAGATTTATGAAGACAAGTGTCTTTGCCTGTTTTTTTCCAGTAAAGTAGTGTTTGGAACATAAAGATGCTTTGCAACTTTTTTTTTCAACGACTGGAAAATAGCTGAGTTTAAAACATTTACAAAGCTAGCTAAAAGCATATCTGGGCCAGGCACAGTGGCTCATGCCTGTAATCTGAGCACTTTGGAAGGCCGAGGTGGGTGGATCACCTGAAGTCAGGAGTTCAAGCCTGAACATAGTGAAACTATGTCTCTACTAAAAATAAAAAATAATTAGCCAGGCACGGTGACAGGCACCTGTAATCCCAGCTACTTGGGAAGTTGAGGTAGGAGAATCACTTAAATCCCGGGAGGCAGAAGTTGAAGTGAGTCGAGATCACACTACTGCACTCCAGCTTGGGTGATAGAGCAAGACTCCGTCTTGGGAAAGAAAAAAGCATATCACTTGAAGCCGTATCTGTTCATCCCATCCTGTGTTCCTTTAGCTGGACTGTGTATCCACCTACCGCAGAGTAAAGCCATGAAGCGGGGAGGCTCTTGAAGCACAAAGTCCAAATCCAGTTGCATCACTCACCAGCTTTGTCATCTTGACCAAGTTAAGCAACTTCATTTTTTTTTTTTTTTTTTTTCGAGATGGAGTTTCGCTCGTTACCCAGGCTGGAGTGCGATAGCTCAATCTCGGCTCACCGCAACCTCCACCTCCTGGGTTCAGGCAATTCTCCTGCCTCAGCCTCCTGAATAGCTGGAATTACAGGCACACGCCACCATGCCCAGCTAATTTTTTGTATTTTTAGTAGAGACGGGGTTTCACCATGTTGACCAGGATGGTCTCGATCTCTTGATCTCGTGATCCACCCACCTCGGCCTCCCAAAGTGCTGGGATTACAGGCATGAGCCACGGCGCCCAGCCCAAATTACGCAACTTCTATGAGGCTCATTTGGCTCATCCATAGAATGGAATAATAGTGCCATCTCTTAAGGTCATTGTGAGGAATGTCAGAACTAGGTGTGCATATGCACATAACACACACGCACTCACGCACATGCACACACAAACACATGAACACACACATACTCATATATTACACTTAATTCAGTGTAATAAACTTGGGCAGAAGTGAAATGTTTTGTGTGTAAAACTCGAGACATATGCACATTTTGGGCCTCCAAAAAAGTGGGTAACATCATTTAAACCTGAAAAATCACACCATTACCTTAACCCTTCACCCTTTGAAGATATAGTTTCTGGGATCAGCCTTTATCCTTCAACAGGTTGATATTCAATAAGGCTCTACTCCTTGGGTCATCCGTTTATTTTTTTCTCAGAAGTGGGCACTAGAAGCAGTTGTTTAAATTCCAAGACAGTTCTTCCTATATCTTCAGACAGTTCTGAATAGGATCAGAGAGAGTTTTTAGCAATTCATCCCCAACAATGGATCGCGCGTGGACTTGGGGCAGTTGCCCTAAGCGGTGAGCTTGTGGCCTAGGGCTGATCCCTGAAAACCCAGGTATTCATGGGCTCTGCAGCCCTGGACACATGCCATCCACATATGTGAGTTTCTGCCAGTTACTCCGGGACTGAGCTCTGCCTCGAACTAAGGCCAAGTGACAGGGCTCAGACACCTGTGTAACTGTTGCAAGTGTCTTTTCTGAGAATCCCACTCCCTAGACCCTGGTTCTTTACAACAGTAACTGCTGGCTGAGGTCCTTTCCAAGGCTCATTCTCAACCATCTTCTCCCAAGAGCCCTGTGGCAGTGCCGTGAGACCCAGCACCATGGATGTACCAGATAACTATATCATTACAGACCACTGACTGTAAGCTTTTCATTCTGAGACTGACACCTACAGCCTGGCCCAATCCCCAGAAGTTCCTCCTTTTTTTTTTTTAAAAAAAAACAGTCTCACTCTGTCACCCAGGTTGGAGTGTAGTGGTGTGATTTTGGCTCACCTCCACCTCCTGGATTCAAGCAATTATCCTGCCTCAGCCTCCGGAGTATCTGGGATTACAGGCAGGCACACCACGCCTGACTTAGTTTTGTATTTTTAGTAGAGATGGGGTTTCAACATGTTGGTCAGGCTGGTCTCGAACTCTTGACTCAGGTGATCCAGCCACCTTGGGCTCCCAAAGTGCTGGGAAAACAGGCATGAGCCACTGCACCCAGCTGAACTTCCTCCTTTTACTTCTTTTTTTTTTTTTTTTAATAGTATCTTGTGGGCCTACCTAGAAAAGATTAAAGGAAGAAGAAATGAGGAACCACATGTCATGCTAGTCTGCAAAGGACATTAAAATATCAATGTAATAAATAGAAATTATGATACCAATTAAGTCAGGTTTCCACAGGGACTAATTAGATAAATGGTGAAATGTTAATTAGTCCTGCACTCCAGAGTGCCCTCAAAGGTAAATGAAAATAAAAAATTATGAGTGAAAAAACTTTCATGTCGAAAGTTTTACAAATCTACTATTGACCAGATGATTGTCCTCTGGAATTGGCAATTGTAGCCCCCTCAAATTCTGAATCTAGATAATGTGCATTACAGTTCTGTTTTGCTGATCTTTCTTTTCCTTCCTTCCTTCCTTCCTTCCTTCCTTCCTTCCTTCCTTCCTTCCTTCCTTCTTCCTTCCTCCCTCCCTCCTCCCTCTCTCTCTTTCTTTTTCTTTCTTTCTTTTTGACAGTTTTGCTTTTGTTGCCCAAGCTGGAGTGCAATGGCGCTACCTCGGCTTACTGTAATCTCTGCCCCTTAGGTTAACGTGATTCTTCTACCTCAGCATCCCAAGTAGCTGGGATTACAGGCATGCGCCACCATGTCTGGCTGATGTTTTTGTATTTTTAGTAGAAATGGGGGGTTCACCATGTTAGCCAGGCTGGTCTCAAACCCCTGGCCTCAGGTGATCTTCCCACCTCAGCCTCCCAACGCCGAAATTTCTTTACAGCATGCAGTCTGCTTTGGACAAAGGTGAATTATTAGGCAAATCTTTTCTGAATATATATCAATAGAAATATTTAAAATGTTTTCATCTAAGTATGTCACCAAACAAAAGGCCATCATGCAAATGTTTAAAGAAAATCATTTTGAAGAGTGATCACATCATCAGCCTATCCACACTGCCCACAGGTCTGACTGGTCTTGGGATTTACCATTCCTCACCATCAAGCAGTGTTTTCCTGAAGCCTGGACTGCAAGCATCAGAATTTTCTGCTGAACTAGTTAAAAATGCAGACTGGTGGCTCCAATCTAATCTTACCAAAGCAGAAAAAAAGGACTAGAATCTGCATTTTAACAAGTGTTAAAGTGAACTAAATCTGGCCCAAGAAGGAATCCGTACTTCTACATTTGAGTCCTTGATGAATCATAACCTAGCTGGGTGTTGGCCAACCTGGCGGCCATAGCTCTACCACTCAAAGACTGCTGTGTTCAGGTGTGTTTGAATAAGGCAAATCCCAAGCCATAACCAATCCCACCCTTTCTGTACCTCACTTCCAATTTCTGTACGTCACTTTCCCTTTTTGTTGTCTATAAATTTGTTCTGACCATGAAGCACCCCTAGAGTCTCTCTGAATCTGCTGTGATATAGGAGGCTGTCCGATTCGCAAAATGTTTTTTTTTCTCAATTAAACTCCATCAAATTTAACTTGCCTGAAGTTTTGTTTTGACATAAGTAACCCAAGTGATTATTGTGCATAATCCTAATGTAAAGGGTTATGAGATAAAGGAGAGAAGGAAAAAAAATGCATGAACAAATGAATGGATGAATAATGAATCAAGCCACTTTTCTTTCGCAGGGAAAGAAAGGTTTAAGTGGCTTTTTTCCCCTCAGAGTTGGATCATGTTCCCCTCTCCCATCCCCCTGTAATTATAGCCAACCTTACTCCGGGGTGTGGAAGTTGCTAAGCTGGGGGCAGTGAGTTCTCATGAAGCAGCCAGTGGACTCTCATCCATCTCTTCTGGTAATTAATTCTAATACAGCTCCATTTAATACAAAAGTAAGATACCCTCTAGGGCATGGTTTTACAAGATATTACAAAGCCTAATTAAAATCCTTTACCTTATTTTGAAAACAACCTTTCCTAAAAGGGCTTAGAAATACTTAATGATAGTAAAAAGGCAGTTTAGCAAACCTAGCTTCTGGCCATGGAATATTTTCAAGATGTGTCCACATGTATTGAATCACTTAATTCCTAGGAATCTTGGGCTAAAAGGATCATGGTAGCTGCTGGTCCTCAAATTACAGATTTACATAAAATTAGAGCTGGAGTAAAAGTGACAACAGTTCAAAGATGTTCATTATGTACCAGGCACTGCTCTGGGCACTACACAGGCTCAAAACTGTTTTTACAGGTGTGCAACTGAAGGTAGTGGGAGCTTGAAAAACTACCCGGGAAGTCATAGCATAGAGATAGTAGAGCTAGGAGTTAAGCCTGGGTAATCTGCCTTTGACCACTACACTGACACTCCCTCGAGGATCATCGACTCCACCCAGTTTTTTCCAAATGGAGAAAGTGAATCAAAGGGAATGTAACATGGCCGGTGAGTGGCTGAGCTGTACTGAAATCTGGGCATTCCTGTCCATTTCTGTCAACTAGAGGGACACAGAACTCTAGAGATGGAAGGAAATGCCTGGAGTTTGTGGGATCTTATACCACTCCCGACCCCCATCCTGCCACCCTCTCCTTTCTTAATCAGTTAAGTGATCTATTATTTAGCTGAGCAAGGAGGGAGAAAGGTCTCAGCCTTGTTTTCCCTGAATTTCTCAGGGCATTTGTCAGGTGTGACCCCTTGTTTGCTTTTATCTAGCATTAGAAAAACATTTTTTCTTTGGCTTAGAAAAATCATCTGTGACAATCCTTTTATGTATGTGAGAAATGTCTTCTAAATAGGAAACTAGAAAGCTCTGAAGTGGCCGGGCCTGCCTGGTTAGCTCTCTTCCTTGGAGTTTTGCTGACCCAGCCCTCTTTCATGCTGGGTCAGCTCATGTGAATAAGCAAGAGAGAGTTTGTTTCTGGAATCTGATCACACCAGCTCTGGGGGGAGATTTTTCTCCCTTTTAGCACTGTGAGGCCACTGTGGGGCAGGCTTACAGTCCTCATAGCTCCTTGAAATCAACCAAAATCAGATGATTCCTCTCCCAGCATTTGTTTGTTTCTTCACTTTCAGTTTGGTAGAATGAGATCCCTAAACTTCCAGTTGGATTTGATCTTAATATTCTTTGAGCTCTTGCTAAAGCCCTCCTATAAGATTGTCGAGTTTAATTTACTAGAGTCAACTGCAAAGTCACCGGCTATAAGTTCACAAAACGTGTCTTCATTCCAGGAGAGCTATCTGGCCTGTTAACCATAGCTGGTGACGTGTGTCGTAAAAGAATTCCCAACATTTTTATAATCCATTTAGTATTTGTTATTTTAGGCAAAATTCTATTGCTACTAACTCCAAAGTTCTTTCCAAACTTTTTAAGTGAATTTTGTCAGAGGTGGGGGAGGAACGTTGCTTTAAAAATAATGAGCTGTCAAATGGAGTTTAGAAATCATTTAGTTATGTAGAAATTTTCAAGGCAACAGCTATCCAAATTCAAGAAAAACCCCTTTGATGTGCAAATCCAGGTAGTGAATTTCAAGTCAGACTTTGGCCTTTTCTAGAGATGAAGGTTTATCTTTTCTCTCCTCACGCTGCATGCTTTCTTGGGTTATCTCATCCTACGATGACCTCATCCTGCACCTGTGTGCTATGTAACTCCATATGCGTGCAACCTCCAAATATATCTATCTTTAAACCCTTTTCTGAGCTCCAAACTCATGTGTTTAACTGCTTATTGGGATGTCTATTTGACATCTTCACATACATCTACCTTATTCTCATTAAAACTGATCTTCTGCCCAAAGCTGTTTATTCCCCTGTGTTTCTCATCCTGGTGAAAATATCTGATCACCCAGTTCAGTAAGCCTACGAATACTAACAATCACTCCCTCCACTTCCTCACACCAAAACAGTTACTGACTGTATTGAACAATGTTGACTGCCTCCTGCACATCTGTGTCCCCCCTCCTCCATTTCTAGAATACCCTGATTTTGATCATTTTTTTCCTCTCTCCTCCCTGCATCTAGATACAGTTTACTTCCTACTGGAGAAGTAAATCTTACCATCAACTTCAAGAATGTTCCAGAGACACATATATAGCAGTAATCCCATTATCCTGGCCAACAACTTATTCAGGAATAGGTATGTGACCTCAATGAGGCTAAGGAGAAATAAAAAAGAGGTTTATTAGGCACTTCTGGGGTGGTTATCCTTTCAGGGCCAGCTTGTTGAGTTAGCTTTTGGAAATGAGCCTCTCTCTCTGGATGACTTAATGTGTGGATATGAGGTCTGGAATGGCTGTAACCATCTTGCTACCATCTTGAGCATGAAATCAACACGAAGAGCAGACAAGAAAATCAAGTGGATGTCCAGAATAGAAGTCACCGTAAGTCACTGAAATTCACCCCCTTTCTGGACTTAATGTTTGGTTACCAAACAAATTTATTTTTTATTGGCGCTGGTGTGTGTATTTTCCTGTTACTTGCCACCAAAAGCTCCCTAAGTGATTCATCAAGTCCTGTCAGTGTCTAATGTCTATCGTCCTAGCACTTTCTCCACCGCCACTGTCTTAGGTTAGGCTTTCCTTGTTTCTCACTTGGATTAATAGAACAATCTTCGGAACTGTGTTGCTGCCTCTAACCTCAATCTGCAGCAATCCATCCTCTTCAGCTGGCAGAGTGATTTTTCCAATATACATATGTATATATATTTAAAAAAAAAAAAAAACAGAAAAGAAATCTGCTTGTCTCAGAATCCTGCTCAAAATCTCTTCGTTTTTGCTTTTCAAATTTTTTCTGACCATTAATGCAAAAAGACCTTATGGTTTACACCTACTTGGAAAGCACTGAAAAAGGATGAGATTTTAGAAAGAGGAAGGGACCAGACTTCCCCAAGTCTAAGCAGAGGCTGAGGCAGAAGGCCAAGAGACCAAAAAGTACAGCAACCCCTTGGCAAGACTGTGGGCCAGCTTGAGTGAGTCCCTCAATCGGACTGTATGGGCAGAGGTGAAGGTACCTGAACCACACAGGATGTTCTCCAAGGTCAAAGTCAAGCTCAAGGTGTGTTTCAATTACAGCATGATGGTTTCTACATATAGGAAAAGCTGCTAGTTGCTCTGCCAACACAGAAGACTTAGGAGGTGATTAACTCCCTCATTCCTCTCTACCAGCTCCCCAGAAATGGACCACTCAAGCCAAATTATTCTGAGCAAACAAAAGGCAAGCTGTAAGAGTAGGAGATACACAGGTTGGCAAAAGGGTAAATCATATTGCCTATAGAAAATTCAATATCCATGGAATATTATTAAATGCAATTCATGATCATACCCTATGATTTCTCCTCAATAATAATGAATACCTATTGTTTTGTTTCCTGGCCAAAGGGTAAATCATATTGCCTATAGAAAATTCAATATCCACGGAATATTATTAAATGCAATTCATGATCATACCCTATGATTTCTCCTCAATAATAATGAATACCTATTGTTTTGTTTCCTTAGCACGGCAATCCTCACCTCCCCTTTCCTTGGAATGAGTGCTCACTCCCCTGAGATTGTCACGTTTTTTACAGGAATTTTCATGTTGCTGTAGAACCCTAACGTTTGTCTTTACAGCCTTTGTAATAAGTTGTTTCAGAGGTGGGGCTCTGATCCAAGTTGGGGCAATCAGAGGACTTTCCTGGAAACTTTTGAACTAGAATTGGGAGCATGAGACAGTCTCTGTGTGAGCCTGCAAATTGCCTGTGGTAAAGCAGCCGGTGGCTGTATTTCCTGCCATGCAAACTGGAAAAGTGGGTGATGTAAGCAAGGAAAGAAAGAATGAGACACAGGGAGAGAGAGACAGAGACAGAGAACAGATATGAGAGAAGAGATAAATGCCGATCAGCATTTAAGTTTCTGATTACAGTTGCTTCTAAGACCTGGACCTACGCTGTCCTTGGGCTCACTGAAGTAGCATAGTTCTTTATAACAAATAATTATCTTTCTTTTCCTCCTCCTTTTCCTTCTTCTTGCTTAAACTATTTCTACTTGACATTTATGACATTCGACACCAAAGTGGTCCTAACTAATATGTCCATGTCTCTCCCCATCATTCAACCACAGGTTCTACAGATCCCTCAAGTGCCGGCTGTGAAGCTGACTTTCCCTCTCATGCCTCCATGCACTTGCCCATCATTTCTCTGATTCTCCCTCTAGAATTCCCATGCCCCCCATTTGTCAATTCATTTCGGAAGTCACTTTTTATACCTCCATCTTGAGGTAAGTGCCTGTCTCAGTGCTCTCATAGTGCCCCGTGTGTAACTCTTCCATCATTCTTAAAGCATCCCACTATAAATGCCTGTTTTGCGCCATCAACTTTGATGCTGAAATTGAGGTCTTTTTAGGGCAAAGGGCTTCTAGCTCTCATTTTCCAGCTCCTAGCAAGACATTCATTTGATAGATATTTCTTGACTAGTTAAAGGAATTGATCAACGAATTGATCAAATAAAAACATACAGAAACTGGAGAGCATTTTACAAACTAGCCATAAGTGAAGTAAAAGGTAAGATGTTGTTTCCGTAAAACCGGCACAAACATGCTCCTGGTGACGCTGCAAATTAATATATCACTTCTGGAAATCAACATAATAATGGACGGTAAATGATATTAAAATGCTTATCTTTATCCAGATATGAAAACTTTTTCCAGAAAATTCTAGAGAGGAAAAAAAGTATGTTTATGGCAGCAATTGATAATAACAATGAATTAGCATTCTTTAGAGGGACAGAACTAATAGAATAAATGTATATATAAAGGGGAATTTATTAAGGAGTACTGACTCACACAGTCACAAGGTGAAGTCTCACAATGTGTTGTCTGCAAACTGAGGAGCTAGGAAGCCACTTGGATTCCCAAAGCTGAAGAACTTGGAGTTTGGTGTTGGAGGGCAGGAAGCATCCAGCATGGGAGAAGAATGTAGGACTAAACCAGTCTAGTCTTTCCACGTTCTTCTGCCTGCTTTAATTCTGGTCACGCTGGCAGCTGATTAGACGGTACCCACCCAGATTGAGGGTGGATCTCCCTCTCCCAGTCCACTGACTCAAATGTCAATCTCCTTCGGCAACACCCTCAGACACATTCAGGAACAACACCTTGCGTCCTTCAACCCGATCAAGTTGACAGTCAATATTAAACAACACAAGCAACAAAGTGAAAAGACAGGGAGTCTATTAATTATAACACGTGAAACTCATAAAATATTACAGCTATTTTAAATAAAGAAAAAAGTTAGAAAAAATGTTTCTTAAATGTTAAACTTTTAAAAGCAAATTTGTAAAATGGGCAAACTCATGATGCTTTTTAAATTTTCATGCATATTTTTAAAACCTAGAAGGCAAATAGGCAAAAATGAAATTGTTGTGTTGAGTGATTCGATTACCGGTATTGTATTTCTTTTACAAAAATTTCATTTTAATTAAAGGTAACAATGGTTATAAACAAAGGAAAATCAAATACTGTTCTCCACATGATGAGGTCTTCCTAGTAATGCCTGCAAAACATTCTTCTGGATGAGATATTGATATACCTGCCTTAGAAATTCCTGAAACATGGAATCAGCTTATTCAACTGAAAGCCAGTGTATTAACTAGTCAGTCAGCAAATTTGCGTGATGATTTATGGACATTTGCGCTAACAATTGTGCATGAATATAAAGCAGCTGTTGAAGAGCTTGGCTATGGTTTTGCTAACAAGAGGCAGACAGCTGTGGTTAATGAAAAACAATTGCTAATAGATAATTCCAATTTAGCTTTGATGTATATTTCCAGTATTGCCAATACACACAGTGAATGAAATACAGGTCGAGAACCTGGATACCTGCTTCGCCCCCTTCCCCTCCTCAGATTCCACCCTCAGGGCTGGACCTTATGGGGAGACAGTACAGGAGGCAATCTGGGAGAATGCTGCATGGGAGGGAGCTGGATCCTGTTCTGGCTGGTGGTAATAAAACATAAGCACATTGGCGGCCGGATGCGGTGGCTCACGCCTATAATCCCAGCACTCTGGGAGGCGGAGGCGGGTGGATCACAAGGTCAAGAGATCGAGACCATCCTAGTCAACGAGGTGAAACCCCCGTCTCTACTAAAAAATACAAAAATTAGCTGGGCATGGTGGTGTGCGCCTGCAGTCCCAGCTACTCGGGAGGCTGAGGCAGGAGAATTGCTTGAACCCAGAAGGCGGAGGTTGCGGTGTGCCGAGATTGTGCCATTGCACTCCAGCCTGGGTAACGACAGCGAAACTCCGTCTCAAAAAAAAAAAGAAAAAAAAAAACAAACCATAAGCACATTGGCATAGATAGTATAGTCTCAAAGAAGCCAGGAAGAAAAGAACAAGGATCACATAGAGCTGCGATAGTTCCACTGTGGACTATCTCCTTTCCTGCTCCATCAGCCTGAAACATTAGGATCCTGATTATTGGGGCCTCTACAAAGTGAATTCCACCCAAGAACACAGGGCGAGTAACATCTTAACCAACCCTGGGACTGCGCTAAGCCAGCCAATTCTCAGGATTCTTGATTTTTTAGCCGTAGCTCTGTTGCATGTGCTGAATGCATCACACTCTTTGGACATCCGTTTGCTCATCTCTTAAGAGGAGAGGTTTGAAAGAAGATTACTGAGGCCGCTTCCAGCTTTGCAATTCTCTACGTGACAGCTACGATTGGTATCACATTAGACATATTGTCTTTAAGCCCAAATGCACTTGGCATATTTGTGATTGCTAAAGCCCTCGGTCCATTTTTCTGAGCCAATATTTTGAGTTTGAATGCAAAGTGGAATGACAATGGGCCTCAAATTAGAAGTCAGGTAATTGGTGAACTGTGCAGTGGAATTTTTTTAATATTTTCCAAGTTTCAGTTCATATACCACAACTTAATTGAATTTGCCCTAAAGCCCTTCAATTAAAAATAGTGCAGAAACTAGCATTTTCAAGATAATTGTGGAACCTTGACCAAACTGAAAAAAAAAACAAAATGGTAAGTTTTTGAAAGGTTGTTAACATTTTTCTAGTCACAGCAGTAATGGAGATGGAGAAGCTATTTTTTTTTTCATGGTATATAACGAATTCGATCATTCTATCAAGGGGCCACTAGACACTGTCAGGAATTCAGCTGAGAGGCGAATAGTCCTCGAAACCATTGCTAAGAGGAAGGCTCACCTTTGGCAGAGTCTAATCTTATCTCTATCTCTGAGCTGTGCTAGCACAGGCCACAGGCTCTGTAGTTTCAGGCCTCATCTTCATTTCCTGCTTTTCCCAGCTTCTTGCTTTTCTCTATCACAATGTTCCTGCATTACCTGTCTTCTTCTATGCCCTTCCCTTGGAACTTAAGCCCCCTAGTCCTGCTTCAGTGTTTTCTGCCTGGGCACCTCCTCCCAATCCTTTGAGAGCCCGGGAAACTGGCTTTGGAGTCAGTTAAATCTGTGTAAACCTTCTGGATCAATGGTTTATTCTTTGTGTAATGAACTTAGTCTTCTATGCAAGAGACTTGCCTTCTAGTGAAAGAAAAGGAAAGGATCAGCTCTCAGTTGGTTCCTCAAAAATACTTAGGGATTTGCTGCTTGCACACCAGGGCAAACAGCATTCTAAGGAAAGACAACAGCATGCACGAGACACAGAGGCGTGGAAGGAACAAAAACCTGACAAAACCCACTGACGGGACAGGAGGTCAGGGAAGGAAGAAGGAATTTGGGGAGGAGACGAGAAAGTTAGGCAAGAAACAGACAATGAGGGGGCTTTTGCAATAAACTAAGAAGCTTGAAATATTATCTTTAAAGAAATGGGCAACCTTTGAAAGATTCCATTCTAAGACATCCTTGATTCTTTCTCCCAGCTCTGTCACAGTCTGACTGAGGTTTTCTGTTTAAATCTTCTGGATCTGACGTGGTTTTAATATAAACACCATTTCTTTCTGCAGGGGCACGTGATGTGTGTCTAGGTAACTGTACCTCTTGGTCCACCTGGAATAGTCCTGGTTTCACCTGTTAACCTGATTGAATTATTAATGGAATCTCCATTTCACTCTCAAAAGTGTCCCAATTTTAGCACTATATATTATTCTCATTCCATCATATATGGAAAAATCCAAAATAATTTTAAAAGGTTTAGGATATAATTTTGAAAAGAAAAGTCAGAAATCCTTCTTCGGAGAAGCTGGAAGATATGCATCAACCAATGGTTAGGCCCAGGAGGCTGATTATTGCTCAGAGAGGCAGGCGGGGAGCATGGTGGGGTTAATACCCACTCTGCAGCCGAAATCACAGTGCTCAGATGCCTGTGCTACCCCTGCTATCTATGCGTCCTCGGACTAAGCAATTAATCACTCCCTGTTCTAATTTCACATCTATAAAATGAGGACTACATTAGTAGTGCCTACCTTATACTACCCTTGTGAGACTTTAATGTGTTAAAATAATTAAAATGCTCTGCAAAGCCTGACACAGAGCAACCCCGATAAATGTTGGCACTTATTCTTGGATTGATAGAGTATCTTATCTAACTTTTGAATGAGGTCCCATATGCTGTGCTTCTGGTGGTCATCTCTGAGTGTCCCACATTTTTCTGTCCTGTACAGATCTGGAATCTCACTCCTTTAAACATATATTAAGGCTCATTGAAAGAGAAATGTTTATGCACTATTGGTAGGAATATAAATGAGTACAACTCTTTTGGAAAACAATATGGAGATTTCTCAAAAAACTGCAGCTAGAACTAGCATTTGATCCAGCAACCTCACTACTGGTATGTAGCCGAAGGAAAAGAAACCATTACATCAGAAAGGTATCTGCATGTGTATGTTTATCACAGCACTATTCACAGTAGCAAAGTTGTGGAATTAACTGAAACATTCATCAGTGGGTGATTGAATAAAGAAAATGCGGTGCCTATACACGCTGGAACACGATTCCGCCATAAGGAAGAGTAAAATTATGTGTTTTGCAGCAACATGAATGAAACTGGAGGCAGTTATCTTATGTGAAACAACTCAAAAAGAAAGTCAAAATCACATGTTCTCACTCACAAGTGGGTGCTAAATAATGTATACACGTGGACATAGAGTGTGGAATGATAGATACTGGAGACTCTAGAGGGTGGGAGGTGGGTGAGAGGTGAGAAATGACTTAACAAGTACAATGTAGACTACTTGGGTAATGGTTACACTGAAGCTCAGACTTCACCTCTACGCATCATATCTGTGTGACAAAAATGCCCTTGTACCTTTAAATTTACACAAACAAAAATACTTTAGGACCTTCATTACTTATTTGCTTAAATATTTTCTTTCCTTCTTTTCTTCTTTCTCTCTCTCTCTCTCTCTCTCTCTGTCTCTCAATCTTGATCTCTCTCTTTCTCTTTATTTTTTTTGAGACAAAGTCTCGCTTTCTTGCCCATGCTGGGGTGCAGTGGCACAATCTCGGCTCACTACAACCTCTGCCTTCCAGGTTTAAGCGATTCTCCTGCCTCACCCTCCTAAATAACCAGGAGGCTACCATGCCCAGCTGATTTTTGTATTTTTAGTAGAGAGGGGGTTTTACCATGTTGGCCAGGCTGGTCTTGAACTCCTGACGTCAAACAATCCACTCGCCTTGGCCTTCCAAAGTGCTGGGATTACAGGTGTGAGCCACTACACTCAGCCTGCTTAAAGGTTTTCAACAGATCAAGTAAGCCAAGTTCTCTTTCAAAGTAAGATTTCATTAAGGAAAATGCAGCTATAGCACTTGATCATAATGTTAAAATTATTTATTGACTTATCTGTCTCCCCTAGTAGAAGCAGGTCTCTATGAGCATGAGGACTACATTTTACATGGCTTCTTCTCTTGCTATCTGACCTCCCATGTGCTTTGTAATAAGAACAAAATAAGCATTTGTTGGAGAGAAATTGAGATTATTTGACAACCTAAACAAAGCTATATGAAACAGCTCTTTGGCTATCATTTAATAGCTTTTACATTACTTGTTTCATGAGATTTCTCACACTAAAATCGGGTAGATCTTGCCCTCTAATAGCCAACATCCAGTAGTTGGGAGACATAGATTAACAAAATTAGTAGTTTATGTAGGAAACATCCAGCACCCAGCCTGGAGCAAAGGTCCGATTTGATTTAAGTGTGGGGAAAGGTAGAGAATGCCAGCAACATGTTTGCTAGATAGTGGGTGATTATTTTTTAAAGATAACGTTAACTTTGTAACCCAAGGTTTTATTTCTTCCTCTAGGGGTAGTATATTGAGTGATTAAAACACACAGACTCTGGGAATCGATTTCTGGACTCTGATTCTGGCACTAGTACTTACTAGCTATACAATTTGGATGTGTTATGTAATTACCCAAGTTCCCTAGAACAAAAAGCATAAGGCAGAGACTATGTGCTCACACCTCACTAGAGAGTCCAATCCCAGTGAAACTGAGTAAAGGAAAGGGGAAGTGAGGCAGAAAAAGGGGAGAACAAATATAAGGAAGTATAGAACTGAGCTAATCACAGCTGCACAACAAGCTGATTTCTCAATATCTTCAAAGATGTGAAACTACTTTCTAAGATTAGGAAATAGGAGTTCAACTGAAGATTCATATTTTTCGTTGATCGGAGTTCACCACTAGCATAAGTTAATTCCCCTGAACTTCGAGTGTTTCCATGCATGGGAAATGAGTGAGTCTTACCCCTGTGGACCACAGGGATCCCCAGGCAGGGGCTTAGAGACAGGTGGCTGACGTTGAAGGTGGATGCTGTAAGGTTGGATTTTGGGGTTTTTTTGCTTTCGTTTTTTGAAATTTTTTTGAGACAAGGTCTTACTCTGTCACCCAGGCTGGAGTACAGTGGTACAATCACAGCTCACTGCAGCCTTGACCTCCCCAGCCTTGGATGATCCTCCTACCTCAGCCTCCCAAGGAGGCTGCATCATCATGCCCAGCTAACTTTTAATTTTTTTTTTTAGAGGTGGGTTTCACCATGTGGTTGAGGCTGGTCTTGAACTCCTGGGCTCAGATGATCCTCTAGCCTTAGACTCTCAAAGTGCTGGGATTACAGGCATGAGCCACTGTGCCTGGCTGCCACTGTCAGGTTGTGTTTATAGGCAGCAGCAGGGCTGAGCCCTTACCTATAGGGGTAGAAACAACAGCACCAGGAACTCCGTTCCATGATGCTGAGAATGATGAAGGCCATCACTAGACTGGCTCTGTCCAGACAGAACCTGGATCTGCACTGATGCATAGACTGAATCTGTTGTATCATCTGACCTCTCTGTGCCTTCGTTGCCTCAACTTCAATACAAAAAAAAAATCACTCACCTACCTGGGAGTGATTAGCCTACCTCCCAGGCTACCTCCCAGGCTACCTCCCAGGCTATTGTGAGGATTTAACAAGTTAATATATTCAAGGTGCTTAGGAAAATGCCTGGCACCCAGAAAACATTGCACAAATGTTACCTATCAGTAGAGTTAGAAAAGTCATGGCAGTTCTTGTATGTATTCAATTCTGACGTTCCGTGGCAGCCCACTTTTGTCTTTTTTGCTTTCTTTTAGAAATATATTGAACGGCAGAGTCATAAGGGCTAATTCGGTACTAAATGATGTCTCAAGCATGAACGTCCTCTCATGCCCTGTGCCTTGTCAGTTGATGTGATATTAACGAAGGAGACAGAGACATAGCGAGTCCTTCCAAATAGCCTCTGAACTAATCTCCACCTTGGCTCCAAGGCATGCTCCGGGAAAAGTCACCAACCCCCCACAAGTTCTTGTCATGGTAGCTACACCCATTGGCTTGACTGGATGCCCTTCCCTGGAATCACTGTTGTTCAGAGAAGTATCTGCTAGAACTTCAAAGACAGAGCTTCAGCTGCAGCAAGGGCTTAAAGAAGAGCTTGTATACTTGGTGGCTTCCTAGAGAAGTCCTCCCTGAGGAGGTGCTCTGTTTGGATGTCAGAGTGTTTGTGAGTAACAATATTTTAATAGAAGCTTTCGGTAATACAGGAGCGATTCCCCTAACAACGCTGTAGGACAGGCCACCGAGGAGCTGCTGCTTCCGCTGCAGTCAACAGAAGCCAAGATTTAAATGTGTTGAAATCAACATTTAAAATTATCCTATCTTTCATAAAAGTCCTTTTTAAAAAAAAAAAATCAGAAGATTGGATAACCATGAACCTGAATTTCTACATGACAAGAACTAGCTGGCGCCAAACAGTGACTTTCCACTTCAAACGGGACAGGTTTGAAGTTTTCACCACTCTATATTGTCTTACCCAGCCTATTTCTCTCATTTATATTACTTCTTATTGCAGACATTTCAATTTTGAACCCTGGGCCTAAAGCTTTCTAGGCTGAGATGGCCATTTATCATAGAAACATAGGCTTTCAGACTTTAAAGTTACTTACTTTCTTTTTTTTTTGAGACAAGGTCTGTCTCTGTTGCCCAGGCTGGAATGCAGTGGGTACAATCATAACTCACCGTAGCACCATATTCCCGAGTTCAAGCGATCCTCCTACCCCGGGCTCCTGAGTAGCTAAGGCTACAGGCACACAGCACCATACGCGGCTATTATTATTATTATTATTATTTTGTAGAGACAGTGTCTTGTTACCCAGGCTGGTCTCAAACTCCTAGGCTCAAGCCATCATCCTACCTTGGCCTCCCAAAGTGCTGGGACTGTAGGCATGAGCCATTGCACCTGGTCTTAAAGATATTTTAAAGATGATCAGCTTCCAATCACTGTGGCTCTGCCACCATCCCTAACTGGTCATTGATTACTTGTTTGGTTTGACTTTTCAAAGTGGAATTGCTTTTGGTTTTTACTAATATCAGCGTACATTAAAAAAAACAGACATAGAGAAAGATCTAGAGAAAGAAGAAAAATGACAAATTATATATGGGAGATCCACTAGAAATTTGGATGCATGTATGTGGTGGGTGGTGCAGAATGACTCCCTAAATGCCATTCAAATTCCCATAGCATCTCATACTTCACTTTAGAAGCTGGACATGTAAAGGGTGCATTTCTCAGACTCCCTTAAGCCTCAGGTTTCCCATACGATTCATCAGCCCCCAAGCCAAAGCACAGTGTGAGGTTTGGACAGTGGAAATGAGATGGAGGTTGTGTTGCGCTGCATCTGCGGTTTCTCCTGACGGTGGCATCCATGTTTAATCAGCAAAGGCTGCAGCACCGGGCCCATGGTGTGTTCAGCCCACGCCATGCACAAAGCGCCCGTGTTGCTAGTGCGATCTTAGTTGAAGGAGTGCAGCTTGAGCCAGCGGTGGCTGCACAGCGTCTGGCTGTGGCTGTGGATTGTGGCCTCTCCGTCATAGCCTGACCTACAGTGTTGCTCAGGGAGCCACTACTGGAAGCTCAGCCTAAAGTCTGATCCTTAAGCTTTTCAATGACTTTGCAAACACTGAATTTCCTGTGTCAAATCCCTGTGTGCCTAAAATAGCTAGAGTGGGTTCTGTTATGTGCAACTGAACCCTGACTAACAGTGTATTCCCCCAACTTTCACTATGCATGTTTTATAAAAGTAGACTGCTTTTTCATGTAATAAATGATGTAAATCTCACTTTTTAATTAAAATTTCACATGTGGAAATAATTTTTGTTTCACATTCAGTTGTAACAAAGAATACAGAGAGATTGTATGTATCTTTTACCCACTTTTGCCCATGGTAACATCTTAGAAAGTGAAAGTACAATATCAGAATCAGGATATTTAAGTCATTACAATCTACTGATTTTATGCTGATGTTCCCTGCTTTACTTGCACACTTGTGTGTGTATGTGTGTCCTATGCAATCTTAGCACATATGTAGATCCCTGTACCCATCACCACACTAAAGAAACAGTTCCAGCCCCACCAAGATCCCTCAGGCTGTCTTCTATAATCTTCCCTACCTCCCTGTCAGGCCCCTTCCCCATCACTAACCTGCACAACCTCTAATCTATTCTCCAGTTCTGTAACATTGTCATTTCAAGAATGTTGTATAAATAGAATAATACGGTATGGAACTGCTGTGATTTAAATGTTTGTGTCCCTCTCCCCAAATTTATATGTTGAAATAGAATTCCCAGTGCAACAGTATTAAGAGGTGGGGTATTCAGGAGGTGATTAGGTCATAAAGGCAGAGCCCGCATGAATCAAGTTAGTTTCCTTATCAAAAGGGCTTAAGGGAGTTTATTTGCCTCGTTCACCATGTGAGGATACAGCAAGAAGGTGCCATCTATGAAGCAGAAAACAAGGACTCAGCAGACATGAAATCAGCTGGTGCCTTGATGTCAGACTTGCCAGTCTCTAAAACAATAAGAAATAAATCTCAGTTATTTATAAATTACCCAGTCTAAGGTATTTTGTTATAGCAGCCCAAATGGACCAACTCGATAAGAGAGAATTTTTTAAACAGCATAATTTCCCGGTAACTCATCCAGGTTGTGCGTATCTCGAATTCATTCCTATTGATTGCTGTGTGGTGTTTCATGTTCTGGTGTCTATGGTTTGTTTAACCATTCATTGAGGACATGTGGGTTATTTCCAGTATTGGGCTATAATGAGTAAAGCTGCCATGAACATTTATGCACAAGTTTTTGTGTGAACACAGGCTTTTATTCCTCTGGGACAAATGCCTCAAAGCATAATACTAATTTGTATCGTAACTGCATATTTAGTTTTATACCAAACTACCAAACTGTTTTTCAGAGGGCTGTACTATTCTGCTTTCCTATCAGCTATGTATAAATTATCTAGTTTCTCTGTATCTTTGCCAGCATTTGGTATTAGCACTTTTTCTTAAATTTTAGCCATTCTGATAAGTGTGAGGTGGTACCTTGTGGAGTAGGCATCATGTTTCATGTCAATTTACATAGCACCACATTATAATTATAATTCTATTGGCTTTTAAATATAATTATATCCAGCATTTATATCCTATAGCATGGTCTTTCATTTCCATAACTTTTTCTTTCTTTTTTTTTTTTTTTTTTTTTTTTGAGATGGTGTCTTGCTCTATTGCCTAGCTGGAGTGCAGTGGCATTATCTCAGCTCACTGCAACTTCCACCTCCCAAGTCAAGCGATTCCTCTGCCTCAGCCTCCCGAATAGCTGGGACTATGGGCACCTGCCACTATGCCTGGCTAATTTTTTTTTTTTTTTTTTTTTTTTTAGTAGAGATGGGGTTTCACTCTGTTGGCCAGGATGGTCTCAATCTTCTGACCTCATGATTCACCCACCTCAGCCTCCCAAAGTTCTGGGATTACAGAACTGAGCCACTAAACCCAGCCATAACATTTTAATATATTTTATCACCTTCTATTTTGACTGTCTGGGGGTTTGCTATTATCATCATTCATTTTCTCTGATGAGGAAATAGAGACTGAAAATAAGTGAGTCATGCAAGGTCACTCAGAGGAATGTAAATGGGGTTATTGAGCAACAACTACGTGCTAAGCTCATTTTATTATCTCCTTTAATTACATCAACATTTCTGTAAGTAAATACTATTATTCCCACTCAGAAGGAATAAGAAAACTGATGCTTATAGCCACTAATATGTGATTGAACTATATCTGATATGCATTTTTTGCTGAAAAAAAAAAAAAAAAACAGAGACATAGAAACAGAAATAGAAGGGTGAACAAAAAGAGAAAAAAATCATATAATATCACACGATATAGTGAGACCCACTGGAAATTTTGGCATATCTCTATCGTAGCTACTGCAGAGTGACTCCCTGGCTTCCTCAGACTCTATATCTAAAGCCTTTTCTACAGTGCCGTACTATTCAGCTGGTAAATGAGACAAAGCTGACGCTAGAACCTGGTATATGATGTCAAGTATACATAGCTCTCTCATAACACGGTTCTCTCTCTCTAGCTTGAGAAGATGAAAAACACATTAAGGTGAAATTAGGGGATATTCTAATTTTGTGCTTTCGTTAATTAAAGCGTTTTCACCTTAAAGCTCCATTTTTCCGCCTTGTCTCTATCTCTATTCCTGGGCTACGATCTTGGGGAACTCTGCCTCCCCGTTCCATGCCTCGTGGTGGGATGAATGCACATCCTTGGAGCCGTTGTTTGACTGCACAGTTCTGTACCTCAGTTGTGAGCTCTGGGAGGGATAAGAAGACTGAACTGAGAACTGGGGGAATTCGTTCAAGAATTAACCAATCCTGGGTGAGTCATATCACCACATCTATAAAATGCAGGGTTTGGACCAGGACATCACCAGCGTCCCTTCCAAATCTTAAATTAGCTTTGGTTTTCTTTTTACTGTATCACTTATTCTACATTACAGCCTGTGAAAAAGTGTTGATGATTCCACAATCCTCTTTCAATAAGCAATGATGAGTTGACTCCTGATCCTTCACCCCTTCAGAGAGGAGACGTCTGGGAAAAGAAAATGTAGCCTTGCACGTATGAAACAATTTGATTATCTCCTAGGAAACACAGTTTCAAACAAAGGTGTATACATGCAAGTGCATTCTCACTACCAAAATTAAAATAGAAAAAAAAAACTAAAATTGAAGGCCTGGATTTACATTTTAATTATCTTTTTTTTTTTGAGACATGTCTCTTCATGTTCTTTGCCCACTTTTTAATGGGCTTTTTTGTTTTTTGTTTGCTGAATTGTTTAAGTTTCTTATATATTCTGGATATTAGACCACTGTCAGATGCAGAATTTATGAATATTTTCTCCCTCCTATAGGTTGTCTGTTTACTCTGTTGATGGTTCATTTGCTGTGCAAAAACTCTTTTGTTTAATTAGGTTCCACTCGTCAATTTTTGTTTTTGTTGCAATTGCTTTTGAGGACTTAGTCATAAATTCTCTGCCAAGGCCAATATCCAGAATGGTATTTTCTAGGTTTTCTTGTAGAAATTTTGTAGTTTTTAGGTCTTACATTTAAGTCTTTAATCCATCTAAAAATCCATTTTGTAATTTTAGGTCTTACATGTAAGTCTTTAATCCATCTTAAGTTAATTTTTATACATGGTGAAAGGTAGGGGTCCAGTTTCATTTTTCTGCATATGGCTAGCCAGTTATCCCAGTATTATTTATTAAATAGAGAATCCTTTCCCCATTGCTTATTTTTGTTGTCTTTGTTGAATATTAGATGGTTGTAGCTGTGTGGCTTTTTTTCTAGGTTCTCTATTCTGTTCTCTTGGTCCATGTGTCTGCTTGTCTGCCTGTGCCATGCTCTTTTGCTATATATAGCCTTGTAATATAGTTAGAAAATGGGTAATGTGATGGCTTTGGCTTTGGCTGTTTTAAAATTTGGCTTAGAATTTCTTTGGCTATTCAAACTTTTTTGGGGGGATTCCATACGAATTTTAGAATAGTTTTTCTGTTTCTGTAAAAATGACATGGAACGTTTGATAGGAACAGTGTTGAATCTGTAGATTGCTTTGGGCAGTATGGCCATTTTAACAATATTTACTCTTCCAATCCATGGAGCATAGAATGTGTTTCCACTTGTTTGAGTCATCTATGTTTCCTTTCAGAAGCATTTTGTAGTTATCCTTGTAGAAATCTTTTACCTCCATAGTTAGAGGTAGTCCCAGTATTTATTTGTGTGTGGCTTTTGAAAATGGGATTGCATTCTTGATTTGGCTCTCAGCTTCAATGTTATTGGTTTATAGAAATGCTACTGATTTTTTTTACATTGATTTTGTATCCTGAAATTTTTTCTTTAAGGAGTCTTGCTTTGTTGCCCAGACTGGAGTTCAGTGGCATGATCTCAGCTCACTGCAACCTCCACCTTTTGGATTCAAGTGATTCTCCTGCCTCAGCCTCCTGAGTAGTTGAGATTACAGTTGCATGTCACCACACCTGGCTAATGTTTGTATTTTAGTAGAGACAGTTTCACCATGTTGGCCAGGCTGGTCTCAAAACTCCTGGCCTCAAGTAATCTGCCCCCCTTGGCCTCCCAAAGTGGTGGAATTACTACAGGCATGAGCCACTGCACCCAGCCTGAATACTGTAACTTTACTGAAGTCAATCATAAACTTATGAAAAAAATGCTCAAAATCACTAATTACTAAAGAAATGCAAATCAAAACCACAATGAAATACCACCTCACTCCAGTCAGAATGACGATCATTAAAAAGTAAGCAAATAGCATGTTGGTAATGCTGTGAAGAAAAGGGAACACGTTACCACTGGAGGGCATGCAAGTTAGTTCAGCCACTGTGGAAATCAGTTTGGCCATTTCTCAAAGAACTTAAAAGAGAACTATTATTCCCTTTTAACCAGTAATTCCATTTCTGGGTATATATCCAAAGGAAAATAAATCATTCTACCAAAAAGACAGCTGTGTTAGTAGTTTCATCACAGCACCATTCCCAATAGCAAAGGCATGGAATCAAGCTAGATGCCCCTCAGCAGTAGATTCCATTTAAAAAAATGTGGCATGATATACCATGGAATACTATGCAGCCATAATAAAGAATGAAATTTTGTTCTTTGCAGCAACTTGGATGCAGCTGGAGGCCATTACGCTTCAGAGAAATTAACTCAGGGTCAGAAAACAAAATACTGCATCTCACTAATAAGTGGGAGTTAAACATTGAGTACTCATGGACATAAAGACAGAAACAATGGATGCTGGAGACTGACTACTAGAGAGGGGAGGGAGGGGGTCGAGAGTTGAAAAACTACCTGTCAGGTACTATGCTCACTACCTGGGTGACAGGATTATTTGCACCACAAACCTCAGCATCAGGTAATAGACACCACGTAGCAAAACTGTGCATGTATGCCTTGAACTTAAACTAAATATTGAAATTTAAAAATAAAAATAAATAAATACATTTTGATGATCAGAGGTGACTTTTCCTAAAGTGTCTAGGATATTGCTGGCTTGGAAAATGGATTTGCTGCTTGTTTTCACCATTCAATTACTCAGCCATAAGGCATAACCCAGGTAGGACAGCAGGTGCAGTGGCTGCGCATGGATTGGGATGTGTAACGGGATACTATTGGCCCACCACAATCCTTCCTGCTTTTCTCATGACCTCTGTCGGACACTTCATTGGCAGAAAGGGAGCAGAGGAGTGGTTAGTCACCAGCCCCCTCTGCCTCATGCCACTGCAGTGATTAATAAATTACATTGAAAGCTACAAGGTGCTCTGTTGAACTCAGATCTTTCAGAGTCAGTTCTTACACAACTATTGTGGTACCTATTTTTTTTTTTTTCCTTTAAGATGGAGTTTTACTTTTGTTGCCCAGATTGGAGTGCAATGGCGTGATCTTGGCTCACTGCAACCTCTGCCTCTTGGGTTCAAGCGATTCTCCTGCCTCAGCCTCCTGAGTAGCTGAGATTACAGGGATGTGCCACCAGACCCAGCTAATTTTTTTTGTATTATTAGTAGAGACGGGGTTTCATCATGTTGACCAGGCTAGTCTCAAACTCCTGACCTCAGGTGATCCACCCATCTTGGCCTCCCAAAGTGCTGGGATTATAGGCGTGAGCCACCGTGCCCAGTCATGACATCTTTTTAATTAGGGGGCTAGCATCTTCTGAGTGATAACCTCTAATTGGAAGCACATGGTGGAAAAATAAGACAGAGGCTTAGTTGGCTTCCACTTCTTATGCTGTTAAAGTCAGGAATGACCTGGAGATTATTCAGTCGAAAACATTCACCTTAGAGACAAGTCAGTGTTGGCTCAGAGACCGATAGCCAGTTAGCAGAAAAGCCAGGTCTATAGCTCTGGTTTCGTGGCCTCACTGTTTCTCAGAGGTCCGTTGCATCTTAGTCTGCTGCAGATAGCTGCTAACACCAAGACTGCTAAAAAGAAACAGAATCTCCATTAGTTAAGTATTGTTTTGTTTTTAGCGGTGCGTTTGCAGGCAATATGCATGGGAGAGGGGCTCTGCCTGTTAAATACCCCCGTGCCTCGAAGGCATCAGGTGCTATGCTGGCAAATTACAGTGAAGCAAAGCTGTAGATCCCTGCTAGTGCCTCCATATCACCGGCCCAGTTGGATTCTCCAAGTCCTAGAAAAATATTTTAAAAGTCTGGATCAATATAATGATTCTACCACCTGGGGCCTCTTTCTATCTGGTGTAGAAAGCCAAAGCATCAGAGAAAAATACACGGGAAAGTTATCACAGATTACATACAGGGAAGGCAATTGGGCTAGATGCAGCACTGCAAGGGGGTTGTAATCTTGTTAAGACTGTTGTTTCCAACGCCTGGGACACAACAGACAGCAATTTACAACAGGCTAGGTTCGGGTGGCGTAATGATGCAGGGGAAACGCTGGAGACTCAACAGGAGTGGGAAAGAAGACTGTGTCACTCACAGCTGTATTTCTAGTTCCCAGCACAGCTCCTGCCGTATGGTAAATCCTCGTTAGACACAGTCCTCTACCTAATCTAAGATGGCACTGCTGTTAAAAAATATCATTTTATATTTTTTACTCTAAAGAAGCACAAACAGTGACCACTAAACACATCATGCCAGTTTTCGAGATGTTAAAATGTAAACAAAAAATGCATCTTAGAATCAATGAAAGAGGGTATTTGTAAACGGAGAACAAATGAATGGCCTGGCTTAGAATCCTGGGGTTACTCTCACTGCATGTGGAATACTGGGCAAATCACTTCAAGTTTTGTTGTCCCGAGAATACAAAATAATAATAAGAAACCCTATCTCAAAGGGTTTTTTCATTATGACTAGGATATATTATTTAGGATCAAGTGCTTCATAAACTTAGTTTTAACAGAAAATGTTAATTAAGTTCCAAAATTAACTCATATGAAATCATTGCAGTGTCTCCATAAGAAAGGGTTTTGGGTAAAGCATAATATCATGGAAGAAAGACTCATTGGAAATTACAAGATGTGCATTGTGTCTTGTCGGGTGGAGACAGTTTAGATGAATAGAGCCTTTTCCGTGGGCTTTAAATCATCTGCAGGCACAAGGCTGAACTGAAAGAGACTGACAGAGGCCATCATTAGACTCAGACCCAGATCCAGGGGCAGAAAGAAAGGCAGCTTCACAAGATGTCCATCCACAAAAAACAAAAACTCATGGAACTATGGCATCACCTAACTCATTTTCAGGTACAACTTCTCATTGAACTGGTAAGCCATGAATTGCTTCTAAACCAAAGGACTTAAGTCTAGAGTAGAAATTGTATACCACTCCTCTCTAATGCTGACCTGTGTCTGTTAGCAGAGTTTTTTATATTATTATGAATATGCCATATTATTACGGCAATCTCAGTTGAGGTTCTGAACAAAACATTACTGGCACAGCTCTTTGGGAGACCCAGGTGACAGGATCACTTGAGTCCAGGACTTCAAGAACAGCCTGGGCAACATAGCAAGACCCATCTCTACAAAACAAAACAAACAAACAAAAAAACTTAGCCAGATATGTGGCATGTGCCTGTAGTCCCAGCTACCCCAGAGGCTGAGGCAATAGAATCACTTGAGCCCAGGAGATCGAGGCTGCAGTGAGCCATGATCACACCGCTGCACACCACTGCTGTGTCCTGGGTGACACAGCTCTTAAAATACAAAAACAACACACACACAAAATGTCCTGAACGTAGTACAGTTTCCAAAGTTAAATGACTCTTTTAATTATCTATGTTTTAAACTATTAATTTGTGGCCCAAGAAATTGTCTGCTCCTGAAAATAATGAGTGTGAACTGGAGAACAAAGAACTATTAAAACTAAGAAACATTTTACAAAGTTTGTTTGTTTTCCATGAATATTGTCTCTGCTTTAGCAAAGGAAAGCAAATCAGTAAGCCGAAGAGTTTTCTCACAAAACTGAGAAAATTTGGTTCAAGATATTAACAGAAACCCCTTTGTTTCCTCTTCTACTAAGTAAATGGTGAGCAAATATTTAAGAAATATTAATTTGGTGATATCATCCCCTCTAGGGTACACTCTTGTCTCTATGTGGCTCTGATGAGCACTGCTCTTTAATCTTTCTTATGTGACTGTTTAGAGGAGTGTTCCTTCTGCTCACTCTACACAGGAGAAAGATTGAATAAACATCCTAAAATGTAGATTTCTCCCAAGCCGCTTTTTCTTTTCCGGCAATTATTCCCTCAGGCAGCATTTTGGTTTTGTTTGACACAGTCATGTCGTCTAAGGATAATTCAGGGAACACTGGCACCTGATATCTAACTAACAAGCACTGAGCACATATGTAACCTCGATGCCAAAACTCCTTCTATCCCCGTTATCTGAGATGAGGATGCATGGAGCTCCCACCCGGAGAATCATGGGGAGTTTATCGCCTAATGACCACTTGGTTCCCAGGGAGCAGTCCAAAGCACATTTGATTATTCGGTTGGCTCCTGAAATCCTCCGAAGCTCCCAGTTCCTATTCCCTCTGCTGCTGTTTTTGTCCCGTGGTCCCTGTTTTCTTGGCTGCATGGCCAGCATGCACTGGTGGGATTCCGCTTCCTAGCATGGCCCTTCAAATGCAGCCTCTGCCATCCTTCTGACCATTTGCCATTCCCCATCATTTGAAATCTTCGCTGACCTCCTCGTGGGCCTCAACTCTTTCCTTTTCTATCACTCTGCCTCTCTCCCCTGTGTGTTCCTCTTGTGAAGACACTCACCCCTGGATTAGGGCCCACTCGGGCAATCCACAATGATCTCACATAGGTTCCAGCTTGTGACAGGGATATACCTTTTGGGGGAGGTCAGGATTCAAGGCCTACAAAGGTCTTGTTCTCCTGGTGTCTACATTTGCCCTGTAGCAACGCTTACTTGGCTCACTGTTCAGTTCTCACCTCCTCCTCTGGCGAAAATTCAATTAAGGCATGTTAAGGGTTGAATCACAATGTGATGCATGCAAAAGTAAACTGCGCCTGATCTAAATTTTTTTGTTCAAAATAGACCCATTTAGAAAGGTACTACCTGTATATGCTTTGTCAGCTGTCGATCATTGGGTATGTAGCATCATCTCATCGCCATGGAGTGTCATTGCATTGCGCTGACAGTACAGCTGCTGTCCCTCCCTCTAGAGGATGGCATGGAAGATCTACAGCTGTCACGATATCCTGCTTCACTTACCAGGCTGCGACTGTGCTCTGAAAGCTCTCAGGGAACTATCTGGACTTATGGTCTTTGTTGTCTTGAAGTTAAAAAGATATCCCTGCAATCTTCATCACTGCCTGAAATATAAGCTTTTCTAGTCATTGTTTAAATTTTCTCTACAGACACTCCAAAAATTTGCCAAACTCTCTCTCTTTTAATTCAGTCAACATCCTGCTAGTCCTTTCCCTCTGAAATTCATCTCTGCTATCTTCTGGAATGTGCCTTCAAGGTAAGCAGACTAATTTACATAGTTAATTCTGACCCCAGTGCTCCTAGGTAATGTAATCACCCCTAAATCTGTTGATCATCAGAAATTCTAAGAGTATTTAAAAATACTTCCTGACTTCCAGGGCTTATTTGAGACCTACTGAGTCAGAATGTCTCAAACCACAGGACTTCTATTTCCAAATATTCTCCATAAGTTATTAATGAATTCATGTGTTGATTAAGGGCCATAATCAGCATCCATTGGGGATTATAGATATCTACCGACAGGAAATAAAAACAAATTAGCTAGAATGCCTAACCTTGAATTTGGCAGGAGAACCACAATAATATGAAATCTAAACTCAAGTGTCAGATCTTTTAATGGAAAGAACTGTCAAGTCCTATTTGCTTCTTATTCTTAGAAAAATATTGTTCTGTCAAAAGAGTTCTCTCCCACTTGCTGCTACCTTTTTATATAAAAAGCAGTTTTATCTTCCTTCAGAGCAGCTTCACAGCAGGTGGTCTTACAGGGGACTTTTCTGGAGACTACATTTTTTTCCTCCCAAAAAGGTGACAGCAACAGGAGAAAGGCTCAGTGACACTTCATGATCTTGCTGACTCACCTTGAACGTCCCACGTTTGCCTATATCTGACTCCATCATCAAAACTTGTGAGGTTTTCTTTTTTCCCTAAGAATTGATGTTAAACAAGTTCTCCCAAGTTTTCAACATTACCTTAAATGTCTAAAGTCATTCTAACTGCATTTTGAACTTAGAAATCTACTTCGGTTATGATTCACACTTCGCTTGGAATTAAGCTATTTATTTAGAAGACGGTTTCTTCCTTCGTTTTGCAGAAAAGCCAGCCTCTCTGTCTCTCTCTCCCTCCCCCCACCCCCGACCTCCCGTCTCTATGTAATCTCTCCCTTGTTCTTCCTCTTTCTTTCTCACTCTTGTTCAAGGTTCAAGCAGTGTTTTCCTGTATTGCATTAAAAGATGATATACAGGCCGGGCGCGGTGGCTCAAGCCTGTAATCCCAGCGCTTTGGGAGGCTGAGGCTGGTGGATCACAAGGTCAACAAATTGAGACCATCCTGGTCAACATGGTGAAACCCCGTCGCTACTAAAAACACAAGAAATTAGCTGGGCGTGGTGGCGCGTGCCTGTAGTCCCAGCTACTCAGGAGGCTGAGGCAGGAGAATTGCCTGAACCCAGGAGGCGGAGGTTGCGGTGAGCCGAGATCGCGCCATTGCACTCCAGCCTGGGTAACAAGAGCGAAACTCCGTCTAAAAAAAAAAAAAAAAAAAAAAGATGATATACAAAGTTGTTTTGTCTTAGGGAGGAAGGGCATATGGATTAATCTACCATGTACATATGTCTGGAGCTTTCATAATAAAAACGAGAAGTAGGTAACATGGATCTACAAAAGATACGTTATTAATTGTGCTTCTGAAAAAGTCAATACTTGTTACCAGTGAAAAAAGCATATCTGTTTATTAAATCTCTTACTATCTTTCCAAGATTTCAGTAACAAAACTGCAAACAACTTTTTGGTTGTCAGTCGATAATTCACTCATCTTGAATCTCCCTAGACAGACTGCAAGTGAAACCCAGTGTGTTCGTTACCCATGAGCATGTCTTATTGGAGGACTTTGGGCCTTGGGAACACGTTCCGTTCTTGCCGGCTCCATAAATTGTGATGACTAGTCAGCCCACAGCAACCATGGAGTTTCTGCTCTGGGTTCCTTCTTTATCAAGGCATATTGATGTTTCCAAAGTTTATACAAGCTTCCAGAATACAAGGCTTGTGTCTCAGCAGAGGTAGTTACAGTGCAGTAGAAATAACTCTTGATAAAGAGGCAGGTGATTTTATTGTGAATGTTGCTTTCCAAGTGATCCAAGATTTTCTTCACCTTTTTAAAAATGTTTCAGGCAAATCAGATGCAAGAAAGCAAAGAAAATCTTAAGGTCCCATGAAGGTTTTGAGCAGAGAAATGAGCCAATAAATGTTTAAAAGATTAGCGAACCAGCTTCATCATCTAGCTGGTTTTCTCATTACTGAGTTGCATGAGTCTTTAACACATGCTTAGTTCATGTTTGCGTGAATCACACGGTTTTCAGCTTTTTGAAAATTGTATTTGACACTTTGGGAGGTTCTACTGAGATTTCTAGTTGGCTAATCTTCTGCAGTCAATTAAGCGCCGTTGTCCAAGAGGTGCCCCTCATGGGCTATTTAGGTCTACATGGCTCAACTTCTGGAGTGAATCCTCAGAGGCAATACGAATTTGCTTTTATGGCCTTTTTTTTTTTGTCCTGTTCCATCTCTCCCTCCTCCCTCCCTTTCTTCCTTCCTTCCTTTTCTCTTTCTTTTTTCTTAACTCCATGCTTTTGTCTTTAACCTCTGCTTCTACCTGGCTGAATTGGGCTGCGGTTTTAATTTGTTTGTGTCCTGTCTGTTATTGCCCACGGGTGGCAGCCATGATTGCTGAGTTTATGACCTGACCATTGCGTGGCCTCCATCCAGTGAGGATAGGAATCTAGGTTCACTGTGTCAGAGATAACAGAGAATTGTCTTAAATATTTTGTTTGTGTCTTCGTGCAAGAAGATGTCTTGCTTCCACTGGAAGGTAGAACAGATCTTTAAGATCTGTGTTGGTGCATTTTTATTTGTTTGTTTTCTATGTTATTCTTCCCCATGGCTAAAGGCCTAAAACAGAAGCTGAAAACTCTCTGCATCTGTAAGTGAGAGAAGACTTTGCCTCTCATTAGGCAAGCGTTATGTATATATGTGTGCATATATGGACATATTAACATGCAGAATATAGTAACACATTACATTGTAAAACCCCTTAAATGTGTTCTGTTCTAATTGGTTTATGTACATACATTAATAAGAACTTCTTTAAATCTAATATTAAGACTCCCACAAATCTAATACCCTCCCAACTCCCAGAATAACAAAATAAAAAAAACTAAACTTCTGATGCTTTAATTGGGCTAACCTTAAAAAAATAAATAAATAAAAATTGCTTTTCATAGGAACTGCTAAGTTAGAAGCTAAGCTCAGCTCACATAATGAAAATGTGCTCTTGAACAAATCAGACTATTGTGATACATTTTGCTTGTAAACATCTAAATATATTTCCCTGATTTGACTGGTGAAGAGTATAAAAAATATGAATTTTATCTTTTAAGGAAAAATGTAGACTTTTAGTTTTATTTTCTTAACTAAGAGTCTGGTTAATCTAATCTTTCTAGGCCGTTTTACTTAATAAAGAAGCTTATATTACTCACATGTTTCAGATGATAAGTAATATAATGTGCTTAAATTGAATTATCATTCTAACAAATGATTTTTATCAATAGCAATTATTTTCAGCAGTATGTCAATTTAAATAGAGTTGTCTTATTCTGTAATTTTAAGATCTTAAGTCATATTAATTGAATTGCTTAATACATAATCTTCAAATACTTGGCTAATTTCTAAGTAAGATAGAATGCCACCAAGAAAAAAAAGGGCGTGTTCACGTGTATGTTGTGTGTGTGTTCTTTGATTCTTAACTTCTTATTTTTATAGATTATACACTGGCTATATCTCTGGCTAATAGTAACAAAAGTGCTTATTTTTTGCCACTTTAAATAGGTAGAAGATGTTAAAAAGATTTTTTGCCTACAGGGTTCAGGTTATACATGCAAATGAGCCTTGCAATCCCGTTAAAATGCTTACATATGATAGTTGCCACCTAGTTCCTAGTTCTTCCTGTGAAATGGATGTTACATAC
This sequence comes from Callithrix jacchus, assembly GCF_049354715.1. Lineage (NCBI taxonomy): Eukaryota > Metazoa > Chordata > Mammalia > Primates > Cebidae > Callithrix > Callithrix jacchus. The sequence continues at coordinate 41,246,177 of NC_133514.1, forward strand.
TTTGGTAAAAATGTTATCATTGATATACATGCATGAGACTCTACCAGAGTAGGAGAGAGATGCACTTTAGTACAAAGGGAATGAGGCAATCTTGAGACGTGAAAAAAAGAGGAGAGTTGGTTTAAAATTCATTATTTTATTGTTCTGGTTGTTCTAAACTGTGGAAATGGATAATGAAGAAAAAATATAGATTCCTTTTGCAGAAGAAAATTCTGTTTGTATGGGCAAATAAGGAGTCTGAAATGAAACAATACAATGTGTAAACATTTTGCCAAAGGTCACTTGGTTTTAATGAGTTTATTCAAAGATTTTTTTAAGGGAGCTGTGATTCCTTTGGTATCAAATATCATATTGATGGAAAACAGAGAGAACTAGGTTTTCTGTCTAAATAATAAATTTATCTTGGAATAGTTATCTAGTTTTACCACCTTATAGGATGTCTGATGAGAAACCCACGTTAGTGCTTGTTCTATGACTTAAAGCAAATGTTGGCAAACTATGTCCTGTGGGCCAAATCTGGTCCATCGACTGCTTTGTGAATAAAGCTTTATTAGAACACAGCCATACTCATTCAGTTACACATTGTCTATGGAGCTTACCTTATTGCCCTCAAAGTCTAAAATAGTTACCGTCTGCCCCTTTACAAAAGGTTTGCTGACTCCTGGCTTAAAACTTTCGATCCTTTTTTTTTTTTTTTTTTTGAGACAGAGTTTCGCTCTTGTTTCCCAGGCTGGAGGGCAATGGAGCGATCTCGGCTCACCGCAACCTCCGCCTCCTGGGTTCAGGCCGTTCTGCCTCAGCCTCCCGAGTAGCTGGGATTACAGGCATGCGCCACCATGGCCAGCTAATTTTTTGTATTTTTAGTAGAGACGGGGTTTCACCATGTTGACCAGGATGGTCTCGATTTCTTGACTTCGTGATCCACCCGCCTTGGCCTCCCAAAAAACTTTCAATCCTTGCAGGTAGTAAAAAAGTCTACCTCTTAAGAGAGCAACTTACCCACTTTTATAGACATTGCAGGCAAAACTAGTAGAGACAAAGTCTTGGGTTTCATTTTCTGACCTCAAATTAGAAAAAAACAAAACAAAACAAAACAAAACAAGAGCAATGAAACTCTCTGAAACAAGAGAAACTATTCCATTTCTCCAGACAGAAGTTAATTTTCTGGCCTTACAAGTTGCTTAATGTCACAGGACTCTAGATTTGCTGACAGTATTAAAAGGTGGCTCATGTGTGTTAATTAACACTTTTTGCTACAACTTTGTGCATGAATCAAGCCCAAATACAATGAGATTAGCTTTTCATAATTAATAATAACCTTTGGAGATTATTTATAATCACAAGGGAAACTGTTAAGAATAATTATTCAAACCTTAGAACTAGATCAAAGGGAACTGACTGTCTCCTCAATTTTCTCACAGAGGCACATGTGGATTATCTAATTCCCAGGGCAGCTGTCTTCAAACTTTGACCCACAGGACAAATATTGCGATCACCTTATTGATAAATTGCCTGTGGCTGCTCGTGTAGGCAACGATGAGTCCTTGCTACGGAAACCATGTAGCCCACAAAGCCAAAACCTTTACTCTCTGCCCTCTTACAGGAAGTTTCCCAGCCCCTGCTCTTGAAGTGTGCTCTTGTTTGACTTGCTAGTTACTCCTGATTAGGGTAGTTTACAACTCGAAAATTGTAGATGGCGACTTATAGAAAAGCGAGAGCAAGGTAAAGGATTGTTGCCTGATAGGAATGAAAAAAATTGCTTGGCAGAGATCCAAAAGATTCCTCTAGAATAAAAGAGATCTTCCCCATGTTGCGGTTTTATTATACTGTACATGTTAACTAATTTTGTATGAAAATTAACCATCTCATTTAAGCATTCTTTTAACGATTACAAATAGGTCACTCTCCAATTCTCTTTAAAAATAATCACTGTTTTACTTAGTTTCTCATTAATTAATTAAATAAATTGGTCTAGTGCTCACTTTAAAAGATGATTAATACGGAATATAACTTTAACCTTCAGAGGAAACATTGATGAAATTCTTGCAGTGTAGCTATGATTTCAATATCATTCCCAATTATGAAAAAATATGTAAGTTGAAATCACGTGATGAGGCACAATTTTATAGCCATTATGACTGGCAAAGAGTAAAGTCTGGTAATATCAAGGTTTGTAGAAATTATGGAAAAACCATGCTTATTCATGGTTTGTGGGAGTGTACATTGTAAAAAAGAAAACGAAATCACAATTTTTACTTATCTAGTAAATTTGAAAGTGCAGATAAGCTATAACAGAAAGACTTTTCTTTAGGTGTAAACCTTAAAGAAATCTTTGCATATGTACACAAGGACACATGTACCAGAGTGTTCATATCACAATTGTTTGTAATATCAATAATGCAAACAAACCTGGAAATAAACATTCTCACCAAAAGCAGAAAAAAATTGTAGCATATGCATACAACATCAAAAATAAGTGCATTACAGCTACGTGCAATAAGATGAAAGAATCCTACTGTATAGTACTGAGTTTAAAAAGCAAATCAAGGGAGAATATAAACACTAAGATTGCATTTATGTATAGTTAGAAATCATACAAAACTGTAATAAATTAGGGATAAGAACATATAATAAAATTATTTTAAAAACCACGTGAGTTTAACACAAGTTTCCACATAGTGCCTGTCTCTGAAGGTGTAGTAAAAGGTTAAGAATATAGCAGAGTTTTTTCAAAGTTTTTTTTTTTATTTCCATAGGTTTTTGAGGAACAAGTGCTATTTGGTCACATGAGTAAGTTCTTTAGTGGTGACTTGTGAGATTTTAATACACCCATCACCCAAGCAGTGTATACTGAACCCAACTGGTAGTCTTTTATCCCCCACTCTCTTCCCCACCTTTCCCCTGAATCCCTAAAGTCTATTGTATCATTCTTATACCTTCATATCCCCATAGCTTAGCTCCCACTTATGAGTGAGAATACACAATGTTTTGTTTTTTGTTCCTCAGCTGCTTCATCTAGAATAGTCTCCACTTCCATCTCAGTTGCTGTGAGTGCCGTTAATTCATTCCTTTTTATGACTGAGTAGTATTCCCATCAATAGTAGAACGTCCATCAATCAATGAGTGGATAAAGAAACTGTGGTATGTATGTGTGTGTGTATATACACACACGTATACATATATATATATATACACACACATGCGCTCAGCCATAAATATATATACACACACATATATATATATATGGAGGAGTCTTTAGGGTTTCCTAGGAGTACCATCATATCATCAGCATACAGCAACAGTCTGACTTCCTCTTTACTGATTTGGATGCCCTTTACTTCTTTCTCTTGTGATTGCTCCGGCTAGGACTTCCGTTACTATGTTGACTAGAAGTGATGAGAGTGGGCATCCTTGTCTTGTTCCAGTTCTCAGAGGGAATGCTTTCAACTGCTTTTTACCCTGTTCAGTATTATGTCGGCTGTGGATTTGTCATACAAAGCTTTTATTACATTGAGGTATGTCCCTTGTGTGTCAATTTTGTTGAGGGTTTTAATCACAAAGGAATGCTGGATTTTTCAAATGCTTTTTCTGCACCTATTGAGATGATTATGTGATTTTTGGTTTTAATTCTGTTTGTGTGGTGTATCACATTTATTGACTTGCATATGTTAAGTCATCCCTGCGTCCCTGATATGAAACCCACTTGATCATGGTGAATTATCTTTTTGATATATTGATGGATTCGGTTAGCTAGTAGTTTGGTAAGGATTTTATCATCTGTGTTCATCAGGGATATCGGTCTGTAGTTTTTATTTTTTGGTTATGTCCTTTTCTGGTTTTGGTATTAGGGTGATACTGGCTTCATAGACTAATTTGGGGAGGATTCCCTCTTTCTCTATCTTGTGGAAAAATGTCAATAAGATTGGGACCAATTCTTTAGGTTGTAAATGAGCAACAACAAAAACAGGTTTAAGTAAAAAGGGAATGTATTGGCTCAAATGAACGTAAAATCTAGGGCCTCAGCCATAGCTCAATGGGAAGCAGTGAGAGAAAAAAGCATGGTCAAGCTGTGCCACCTAATCCTGACTTTTCTGAGCTCTACGTTTTCTTGGTGTTGGATCCATTCTGGGATGGCTTTCCTCCTGGGTTGGTCTGATGGCTGTGGCATCATCATTATCACATTTTCTAGGCTCAGGCCTTCAAGGGCCGTAGAAAAGAAAACTTGTCTCTTATCCTATAGTCCTGGCATATGTTTTTAATGTCACACTAGCTTATTTTGGATTATACGACCATTGTTGACCAGCCACGAGTCAGTGGTATATGGCGTTCAGATTGGCTGGAACCAAACCATGTGTTTACTCCTTGAGCTGGAATTGGAAGTTAGACCTGCATAACCAGGAGTGGAAAAGAGGCAAATTGCCAGAAAAAAAAATATTCCTTTGTCAAAAGAAGGCAAATCCAGTCTTCGTGGCCAAAATTAAAAACTAAACCAACTGCAGAATCTGAGTCACTCCCTCAGTGAGGCAGACCAGAAAGCCGAATCCAATTTAATTGAAAACAGGAGAAATGTCCTTGAAGGTGAGTACCTGTCTATGCCTGGACTCCCAGAAAACTGAGCCTGAAGCAGAAGCTTTTATGCTTTTCATTTACAGGGAACTCCACAGAACAGAAAGGTAAGGAGAATGTAGCACTGAAGGAGAGAGAGACAGTCCAAAAGTCACTGATGACATCATCATCATTAAATCTGACATGTTGCTCTGCCCTTGAGGACCATCCACCAAGAAGGGCTATAAACTGGTCCCATATTAGTTAAGGTCCCTTATTAGTTAAGGTCTGTCCCATAAGTTACCCATGCATGGTGCTGAGCAGAGAAACCCTGAACTGAGAAGCAAGAGGAAGTTAGCACAGAGGTAAGCTGGGATGCTTCCAGGTTATGACTGTGTGTTTGCAACCCTACAGAGCTGGTTGCTGCAATACTAGATGAAACAAAGAGCGGGTGAGACAGGTTGCATCTGAGGCCTTGGGTGGGGAGACTCATGGGAGCAGAATCTATGATGAGTCCTTGCTGTTACTCCATTGTATTCTTCACAGTGTTGGCAGTAAGGGGTCACAATTCCCATCACATCAGTGCTACAACAGGGCTTCCTCTATCTTGCCTCAAAGTCTTCACCCCTCCAATGATCCAACTGCTGTTTCTCAAAACCTGTCCAGAGGCAGCACTGTCTAGCAGACCACCAAAGATCAGGAGAAAGAGTCTGTTCTCTAAGGCAGCTGTCGCCAATCTGCAGGCCACAGACCAGTACTAGTCCGTGGCCTGTTAGGAACTGGGGTGCACAGCAGAAGCTGAGCAGCGAGCAAGCGAGTGAAGCTTCCTCTGTATTTTCAGCTGCTCCTATTACTTGCATTACCGTATGAGCTCTATCTCCTGTCAGATTAGTAGCAGCATTAGATTCTCATAAGAACATGAACCCTATTACGAACTGCACACATGAGAAATCAAGGTTGCAGGCTCCTTATGAGAATCTAATGCCCAATGATCTGTCACTGTCTCCCATCACCTCCAGATGGAACTTTCTAGGTACAGGAAAACAAGCTCAGAGTTCCTGCTGATTCTACATTATGGTGAATTTTATAATTATTTTATTATATGTTTAACAACATAGTAATAATAGAAATAAAGTGCACAATAAATGTAATGTGCTTGAATCATCTCGAGATCATCTGCTTTAATGTACATTGCTGATTTGTCTGGTGACTCACTAAATAGACCGCCTGATGCCTGGGGAAAGTTTCAGCATATAATCAATATCAAGTCAGGGGATTTGGTTCAGTGCCTCTCACTTTTCCCTAAGTCCACCAATTATGAGCAAAAGTGGACACCTAGGGGGAGCTCAAGGCTACCATGAGAATGATAAACAGGTGAAAGGCATTGGGGATGATCTGACTCAAGGCAGCAGAGAGGGCTTCTAGAGTATGTGGCTTGCATATGGTCCGGAGAACGGTACTCAGAGTAAAGGCGCAGTTTTCTTGTTGTGTGAAGTGTTATCGCTCCTTGAAGCTTGACTTTTCACGGAGCATTCTGTACTGCTCTGATGCATAATTGGTTTCTGGGAGGTCAGCCGTACCTCATGAAAAAGCCCATTTGAAAAAAAAATCAATCTCAAACATTAAAGTGGAAATAATTCCATGCTTAGCTACAGAAACTACAGAAACACATTTCACTGATGAAAAGCTTTTAAAAATAATATAGACCTTCATTTCCTAATCCATAAAATGAGGGGATTGGATTTGGTGATCTTAAAGGTCATGGGCTTTCCTTTGTCTCTGTTGCTAGGAGATGACGCTTCTATTGCAGATTTTAAAGAGGAGTTTAGGGTTTGGGTTTTTCTCTCTCTCTCTTTTGTTCTGTCCCATTCATCTTTTCAGCCTGTGCCAGCAGCTTTGGTATGTACGGATCTCTGGGTTTATGGTGAGCCGTGATCAATTCCTTTGGTGAGCGTATATAACCAAGATTCCTTCTGTCACTGATTCTCTGATTTGAATAATGACCATACTTGTTTTTCCCAATTGACAAATATAAGCAGTAATTCTTGCAGCTCTCTTTACCCAACTGCTGAACCTTGGGTATACCAAAGCATCCGATGTAAATAGCAGTGGTGATAGACTCCCAGATGTCCTGTGCTCTCGAAGCTTGGCCTTCGACCGTGGCAACCTTAGGATGTCCCAGTGTCCCAGCTTTCATCATTACGCTGGCTCCCTCCCCAAGCACACGTTCCATCTCTTCCATCCTCAACTGAGGTTTAGTCACAGAATTAAGTCGTCATGTATGTCCCCTACGCTCTACCTCCTACCTCAGTGGTACAAAGACATCAGGTATACCTGAGGCTGTCTTCACTCTTGTCATCTCAGGCCTGCCGGAGTGCCCAGCAGACGTGGCACCAGCACATGGAAAAAAGACCTTGTGACTGCCAGGCACCCTACCAGGTGGTCTCTACAGTTCAGAGCTGTTTTGTTGAGTAAGGAGGTGAGAGGTGCAAAGAGGGGTCCCTTGACCCAATTCCTTCTTTTTTCCTTCCCTGTCCCCCTTCCCTTGCTGCTATGCTGATTAAATCATTGGCACCCACAATGTGAACTTTCGTTGTCATATTCTGCTTTAGTTGCAGCTCTTGAATTCCCCTTTGTTTGATTTTTCTTTTGCTTCTATCTCTTTTCTCTTTTAATCAAGTGCGTCTTTCCTTCAGAAATATCTTACAGGCTATTTTATATTTTACAGTGTAGGTCCAGATTTTTAAATAGAGGGAAATGACTTTCACACATTCTTTTTTCAGTTCATTGCGGTGGTCTAGAAAAAGATAGGTAAAGCTGGGACTTATCACACATATAAATCCTGAGCTTGCACCTTTCAGGGTTGGTTATTGGTCTTTGTGAAATGTATGGTGTGGAGGCTCCACATTAATGCTCTTTTTCTTCTTGTCACTTCAGGTGGAGAAATCCATTCCTGACTTCAATAGTGAACTGGATGCATGGAATCCTCAGCAAGGTCCTGGCAGGCAAGCCCTTATTGGCCCTGATAAATCAATGATGGTGGAGGGGGGGACTCACTCCCTCCACAGGTCCCAGATAAGCCAGAGCACACGGTGGCAGACAAAGGAACCTGAAATCAGCATGTATGTGCCTCTCATAAGTGCTTTCTCCACGTTCATAAAATGTCATTTAATTTTAATAACAACCAATTAGAAAATGGTTGTGAAGCCATTAGACAGATGAATAAACTGAGGCTACCAGAGATTATGTCTTTCCCCAGGTCAGACTGCTGGTGGGTAGTCAAGCCAGGACTACTACACAGATTTGTCCGACTGCGATACTCACGCTTCTTTTTACCAGGCACCATGCAAAGTGCTGTGCATGTGTTCCCTCATTTAATTCCGGTACAAATCCTCAAAGATGGACATCAGCCTCCCAGATTTACAAATAAGGAAACTGAAGCCTAGCAGAGTTCATTAACTTGCCTGAGTTCTTGCTGTTTTGAAGTGGCAGAGGGCATTCCAACCCAATCTCACTCCAGAGTCCACATTTGTAATTACCCCACCAAACAGCCACAGAACTTGATCCCCAAGAGGGTGGGATGAAATGCTCAACACCTTATGTTCAGAGCAGGCAGATTTTGACTTCAGGAGGCAAGATTTCTCAGAATTCTGTTTGGCTTCCATCAGTATGTACTTAAGCCCCAGGGAGCTTCCCCAGACAAACAACGTGCTGCTCTCCCCAAGACAGGCATTTACTCAGCACACCCATTTCCATCAGCTCTTTTTTTTTTTTTTTTTTTTTTTTTGAGTTTGCTGCTCAGTTGGGGCAGCTGCACCATCAGCAGCCCATCTGGCAGAAGCTGCAGCCCACTTATCTGTAAAGGATGCACCAGGAGGGCCTGACAAAATGCAGCAGCTCTGCTGCCCGCGGCAGGATCCCATTTGGAAACCGAAGCTGGGGGCCTGGAGTCCTGCAGTCACTACTCTGCAGGCCCAGCCAACCCTGGCAGCAGGAGTCAACTGCCATGGGACAAATCTGTTCACTTCTGTGCATAAGAACTGCTAACCAGAGTTTCAGCTGTCCCCACCTCTCTTCAAGCAAAACTGTCAGCAGAACCCCTATCTCACAGAAAAACAAAAACAAACAAACAAAAAAACCTATGGAGACAGAACTCACCAGGAAAAAAATAAACCAAAAGCAAAACAAACCCAAACTTCTTCACAGAAAAATGGCTTACACCCTGGGTTCTATAACTGGGGTCTGTAGCATGTACTCCTGACGCTCCAGAATTTCTCTTTTAGGAACGAATCCTTTCTTTTTGACATTCTTGCCGGAATGCCATTCCTCCCTAAAACTGTTGAATTCTCCCTCGGGTTTATTTAGTTATTTTTTCAAAACAGGAGGTGGAGAAACATTAAGCCTGTCACTGGAGAAAGAGCAAAGCTGGGAACGAGCGAACTGGTTTCACTGTGGGTGGCTCTGACGTGGCAGCTTTTCCCGAGCTGTAGCCCGGAGGCTGGATGGCTGGCAACAGGTGCACCTTTGATAGCAAAGGAGCTGCCTTGAAGAGGGGCTCAGAACCCTCTGTGCACTTCAGAAAGAAGCTTGGGGAACTGAGGCAAACCTCACCTTGAAGTCTTCCCAAGATGGTAAAAAGGTATTCTGAGATGGGCTCCCTGAAGTCCTTCTTCACACGAATCAGGACTCCATGTACAGTTCTGGCCAGATGGAAGCCATCCCTGGTGTGAGAAGGTAGCAATTGCTCGTCCCAGCAGAGAGGACTGAGCAATGGTGAGGTTGAAAGGGAGCAAGCAGAGAGTGAGGAAGCAGGGTCTATGGCATTTGAGGGCTGAGGCACAGGCTCTGGGCTCAGACGCTTTAGGGAATGGTGGCTGCCAAATGCCAGCATTAACTGGGGAAAAGAATGCATTCCTGGGAGGCCTAGGTGGGCAGATCACCTGAGGTCAGAAGTTCAAGACCAGCCTAACCAACATGGTGAAACCCCCATCTCTACTAAAAATACAAAAATTAGCCAGGCATGGTGGTCGGTGCCTGTAGTCCCAACTACTCGGGAGGCTGAGGCAGGAGAACCTCTTGAACCCAGGAGATGGAGGTTGCAGTGAGCCAAGATTGTGCCATTGCACTCCAGCCTAGGCGACAAGTCGAGACTGTCAAAACAGATAGACAAAAAGAATGCATTCCAAAGCATGCTATGCTGTGGTCCTAGGGTGAAGCCTGCATTTATGGAAAGTATCTTATCCCCTGATGCACTACTTGTTTCTCCAAGACTCAAAGAAACTTGACTGATAACCAAAGGGGAAAGAAAAAGGAATAAAATCCTGGAATGTTACCATCTGGGAACAGAAGGGTAACATCTTGACAGTCTGTTCTCCACAGGGAAACACTGAGATATATCACAGAAGGTCATGTTTATTTCAGGATCAACAATCATAAAAGTTAGATACCCTTGAAATACGTAAGGCTTACAACCTTGAAACTGAGAAAAGCGGTCTTTTTGTTTTGTTTTGTTTTGTTTTGTTTTGTTTTGTTTTGTTTTGTTTTGTTTGAGGTGGAGTCTTGCTTCATCACCAGGCTGGAGAGCAGTGGCATAATCTCGGTTCACTGCAACCTCCACCTCCCTCGTTCAAGCGATTCTCCTGCCTCAGCCTCCTGAGTAGCTGGGATTACAGGCATGTGCCACCACACTCAGCTAATTTTGTATTTTTAGTAGAGACAGTGTTTCATCATGTTGGCCAGGATGGTCTCAATCTCCTGACCTCCTAATCCACCTGCCTCTACCTCCCAAAGTGCTGGGATTAAAGGTGTGAGCCATCATGCCCAGTCTCTCTCTTTTTTTTAACTAAGTGCAATAATTCCACTTCTTCCAGGGGATCAGATGTATGAAGTTATGATTGCTTCAGCCAAGTGAGAGTGGCGGAAGTGATTCTATGTGATAATTCATCAAAAGCCAAACAGCTTTCACCTGATTCAATTAGGCACCTTCCTCTCAGAACCCAGAAACTCAACTAAGAGATGCTCCAGACACATGGAGAAAAATACCTGCAGGTATTTTTAGTCTCCAAGTCATGCTAGCCTAGGTGGCAGATATGTGAAGAAAGAAGGCCTGAGTTTACTGCAGACCCCAGCTATTTACGTCATCCTAGCCAAGGCCTCGTTTAGCAGAGACCACGAGTGATTTGCCATGAAAATTTCGGATAGAAATCTGGATGGGCATGGTGGCTCATTCCCATAATTCCAGTGCTTTGGGAGGCCAAGTCAGGAGGATCCCTTGGAGTAGGAGTTTGAGGTCAGCCTGGGCAACATACTAATAACCTCTTCTCTACGAAAAAATGAATTAGCTGGGCATGGTGGTGCATGCCTATAGTCCTAACTACTTGGGAGGCAGAGGCAGAAGGAGTCCTTTAGCACAGGAGGTTAGGCTGCAATGAGCTATGACTGTGCCACCACACTCTAGCCTGGGTGACAGTGAGACCCTGATTTGAAAAAAAGAAAAGAAGAAAAAAGCTAGCAAAAAACAAAAAATCGAAACAACACAAGTATAAAATGGTGTACAGTACCCATCTTTGTATTTGTTATATAGAATTTTGTTTGTTTAATGTATGACCATTAAAAGAGCTATTATTCATCTTAGTAAATATGATAGTTATTTTTATGTTTTGTATTATGAAGGTAATTCCAAGATAAATATGATGAAATATGAAACAGTGTTCCTAAGTAACACTATTTTTATTTTTCCTAAATGCCACATATTCTTCTCACACTTTGAATATGAACTAGGTAGCATAATCCTCACATTCTCATAAGTTTCTTATTTTTATCCTCATTTTACCAAAAAAAAAAACGGAAACTGTGGCATAAAGTGGTTAAGCAGCTTTTTAAAAAATAACGCATGGTAGGTAGTGGAGCTGAGATTTTAACTTAGACATTACCCGTCTAGACCCCCACGTTTTGTTGACTTTGTGACTGTTGCGATGGCACATTAAAAATGCTTATTATCTGTGGTCTTATAAAACAAGTGTCATTCGGCCAGCGGGAGACAGTTTGGAAATGGCGCAGGACTATGTAGAGTCCTTCTCATCCCTCATTGCCACCCTCTGAATGAGGAGAACTGATAGATAGTTCACATGTTTCAGGAAGTCTTAAAAAATATTCAACAGGATGGTCAACTCAGAGAGTAGAGAGGCTGGTCAGAAGGGGTAGCTCAAGTCTTCCTGCAGAGCAGCTGGGCGCAGATAGAAATGAGGGACAGAGCTCTTCCTAGAAGAAAACCATTTCTTTCCAGTCCTGAAATAAGTCCCATCTGCAGCTTCCACTTCCTATGGCCATTTATGTCTTCAAGGGCATGTCTTCCATTATGTCACCAGCTCCCCATGCGATCATAGGTGAGACAACTGCTTCCTAGGTCTCCAGCTTCACAGTTTTTTTATGAGAAGCTGATTTTTTGGGGTACATTAAAAAATCTGTATATATGTCTTCTTTTGGATAAGTAGCATATGAAAATTGACAAATGAAAATCAAACCATAGGTCAGAAGAACTGACTTGTGGTTTTGGTTCTGGGCGTAACTAGCAGAAAGACTTAAAATTTACCATTTCCCTTCAGTGAGCCTATGTTTGCTCTTCTATCATATGAGGGTCCATCCCATTAATTCAAACAGAAAACACTTTTAAAGTACCTTTTGTGTGCCAAAGGCACTGGGGAAATGAAGGGGAAGACCCAGTCCTGATTTCCACACAGCTTAGAGGGTATTTGTTTTTCTACGCTAGGATACTACACATACCATAACTGACATCAGTGCAATAATTGTTTTTGTGGGGGGAAGGGCGTGTAGCAAATTGGGGTAGATTATCCCCAAAGTTCTTTTATTTAGGTATAATTTTCAAAACAGTTAACAAAGGGTAAGGGAATGCATTGCCAAGTCCAAAAATATGCACCGGCATCATGCACCAGCTGACTATCGATTCTGCCTCTAAAGTTATAGCAAACACCGCTTTTTGCTTCATTTCTTCTTCGCTAACGATGCTCCATTTTGTTCAACTGGAATAGTGCCAGGTCCCAGAAGATGAACTATGGCTGTTCTCAGTCGAGCATCTGGATACCATCACCTCTGTGAGTGATTGATCCAGGGATAATAGTGGCTCAATTCAGACCAGTGAAATGGAAGATAAAGTCTGCTGGGGAGTGTCCAGGAAAGATTTTTCCCCCAGAAGAAATGAGAGGGTCACAAGAAGAACCCTCTCTCACTTGCTGTTTTGCTCACTCCTTGCTCTCTCTGACTGCTCTGATTACTCCAATTCTGACCTTTGGGCACAGTCATGTGAAGATTTTATATCCAGGGCTGAAGAGTCACTTGGCAACAGAGGATGGCAAGAGAATCTCAGACATATCCACCAGCCCCAGCCTGGAGGTGCTGTACCCATTTAAATTTCAACTGCCTATAGATTTACTATTAAGTAAACATATATATCATATGACTTAAACCACTCAGTCAAATTTCCTACTACTTGCTGCTAAATACATTCCTAAGTCATGCAGTGGTGTAATATTTCCTGGCACTGAGCTTCCTATTTATGTGCAAGAGAAACTTGTGTAAAATGAAGACTCTAATTTTACCTTTCAGACATACCCAGCTCAGAGGTTCCTCTAAGCCGGCATATTTGGAAGGTTTAGTTTTTTAAATCAATCAATCCAAGGGGAATCCCTCTTCCCTTCTAGGACTGCCTCATTTTCTCCAGGACTGCTCTCGTGGCATGGTTCTTTTATGTTGTATGAAAAGGCCATGTCAAAGCAGTCTACTTCTTTGTCCCCAGGTGGGAATTCCAGGCTCAGCAAGGGACAAATATGGCATACTACATTTAAACATAGTTCTTTTCCCCTTCAGCTTCTCACAGTTCTATCTTGTTCTGACCACTGTGGAGAAGAGATTGCTTAAAATAATATCATTTTAAAGTTATGCTACAAAATGGTAAATATTCTACAAATAATTTTTTAAGTTTCCATTACATCAGAAAATAAATGATCCATCAGTGATATGCTAAGCCCAAGTCACATCAGATCCAGACCCATTCTCTTCAGGATTTTGGGTTGATACGAGCCATGCAGTTGGGCTTGAATTACCTGAAATACAAAGCTCAGGGTTTTAAAGTGGTCATTGTAGATGCAGTAGGTCCCAGTGGGTAAGAAATCGGAATTATAGTTTAAACATAACAGGGAACTGTTACAAGAACAAAATGTCTCTGAGGTTAGGGAATGCAGGGGATTATGGCAAGTTTAGAGGTCGTACATGGTGTAGAAGTCAGGAAATGTAAGCAGTTACTTGCTCTGAAACGATTTTTTGGCAGACTGGAAACTGCTGAGGAAGGCTGTGCTAAATTATCCACCACCTGGCAGAAAAAGGACGGAAGCCCAGCTTTTGATGAGGTTAGAAATATTTTTACATCACTGAAGAGGGGAGGGTGCCATCAGGTGAGACACATTTTGCAAGGCTTGAACAGTGCTGGTGGGAATCACATAAACCTCAGCTCTGTCACCCACGTCATGCATTTTGAGAAACCTAAGGGATTCACCCTGTTATTTCAATTCATTCAGATGGTAGAGAACAGAAGTTGCCCACAATCAGAGAAACAAACAGCAAGGGGAACCACGACGGGGAGGAGAAGCAAAAGATATCGCACACAAGTAAATTTTTAAGTTTCTCCAAAAACAAATAAAGAGTAAACTTCTTAGGCAGATTCCTGGTGTCTCCTTTGTCGAGGGAGGCCCCATCTTTACTTGTAGTGAGGGAGAAAGCCCTCATGAAAGATGGCACAGTGGAAAACTTTGGAGACGCAAGTGTAACTGGACAAATGGCTGGGACCTCACCGTAGAACCCGTCCAGCCTCAAGAAGCTCTTGGTGCTATTCTACACATCTGCCCAAGCCCACTCCATCAGAGGGATTCCAGTGCCTTCTCCACGAGGTTAGTGGAGTCACCTGAAACAGGGAGAGTTATGCTCAGCAGAGCTGGAGAGCAAGTCTCAGGTATTTATTTACCCCAATTAGCTGTGAATGACACTGAGTCCACATTCAGCTACCACAGACAATGGGGCCTCAATGATCTGAGCCTAGAAACATATCTTAGCTGACTCCCTCCCTTCATACACTTTCATACAGATATTTCTCCTAATAAAATTCTTACATGTTAGGAATTTTGGTATCTGTTTCTCAGAGAACCTAGACTAATGCAAGAGTTTTCTAGATCATGCATTTTCAGTGTGGATGACATCACCACATTGATGAGGTATGGGGATCAAAATTGGTTCTTGGGTGCACAAGAAAACTATGATACTACAATAGTTTGTGTCCCTCTAAAGGGCCCTGGTACATAAACAGATATACTGCATCTCTGGTATTAAAATGTTATGGCATTGGGTAGGAGGGATTAGAAAAACATATATATCTAAAAAGACCCACTTTGGAGGCCTAATTTTAAAAGGTTGAGAAGTTCAGACCAGGGAGGAATCTTGTCCTTCTTCAGTGAGGAGTAGCAAACTGGGCAAGAAGATGGAGAGAATGATCAACACCCAGTACTGGGGAGTCAATGGTGCTTTTTCTTTGAGAGAAACTGGTACTCATTCTCCTGCAACTTCAGGGGAGAGTAAGCCATTTCCCATAGACCTTAACCTAGAAGCCCTAGATTCCAAGCTTGCAAAACCCAGATGGTGCAGTCAGAATGAGAACGTGGTGAAGATGTGGCGTAGTCTCTGCTCCACATTCCATGTGACTGGATGCTTAGGGTGCTCTGATGCAGCCACCCTTTCCACTCAGCTCTAACAACTATTGGAGAAAGGAGCAGAACCCCACTGTTCTGAAGATCAAAAAACTATACAGGGCAACAGGGTGGCAAGGTCACCTTCATGCCCTTCATTGCATGACATCCTGATCTGAGTGACACAATTTCTTTTAGTTTTATAACATATTAAAACTATTCTAAGAGAAAATCAATAAACAAAAAAGAGTCCACTCTATCTTGTAGATTCTCCATGCTGAAGAATGTGCATATATTCTTCACACCCAACCAGGAGTAGCGGGAGAATAACGGCTCAGTGGTGAAAGGAGGAGTATGAATTAAAGAAAGAGGTAGTAATGGGATGCCTGTCCCAGTGGACTTCCTGGAAATCCACTGGGGAAAAAAAGGAAATTACAAAGGAACTTATACCGGATTTTAAGAGTGTTCACGATAAGCTACTATATAAGTATTTCTATGACAATATATGTGATATATATTATAGATAATATTATTATAATTTTTACTAAAATTCGTTGAGGACAAAATGCCCAATTAACTCAATCAACTTTCTCATCAACACCCTGAGATAGGACCATTGTTGTTTTCATTTATACATGCAAAACTGAAGTCACAAAGACAACAGTAACATGCCGAAGGTTACAGAGTTAATAAGCTCCAATCCAGCGGCCTCATTTCCAAAGTCAACACTTTGGACTTCTCTAATGCACTGCAGCTTCTCTAATATTCTATTCCTCCCTCCCAGATACTCCCAGGCGTCCTTCTATCCTGGGCCCCTAAACTGTTGGCAAAGGAGTGTTCCGATAATTTTTTAAAACTCTTAAAGATAATACTGAATCTCATTAAGTTTTTCTTGATTTTATGGGAAATCCCAAATATCCTATCATTGTTCAGTTAAACTTCACAAATAATTGAGTTGTTCTGGACATTCTGCCTACAAACCAAGCCAGCTGTGCATGTCACCTGTGTGCCTGCTTATACAGCAATTTCTCTTGCCTTCCTTTTAATTAAGTTGATTGGTATAATTTTTTGTTGTTCTGATAAGGGAGGCGGCATTATGTAAGCTGCTAACATTAGGGGAATCTGGGCAAAGGGTATATGAGAAGTCTTGTACTATCTTATTTCTCTGCTGTAAATCTAAAAGCATTTCAAAATACAAAGTGAAAAAAGAAAAGATAGAGGATGTAGAGCCTGATGACTTTACTGTGAATCTTGAGGCACACCACAGCTCTGCCACTAGTCTATGACCTCACTTTTCCTTTCAGAGCCTTAGGTTCCTCATCTGCAGCAGGCTGCTGGGATGACAATAGTTATATATGATCATTTTGTGAGGATTAGACTAAATAATGAATATTATGATTTTAGCAGACTACCTGGTAAGTTTTCAAAAATTATAGCTCTAACTATCATCATTATTATTGTAAATAGAGGTCTGTATCTGAATCCATTGAAGGCTTCAAAGCATCTATACAAACACTAAGGCTACACATAAAATTGCCTGTGTAGGCTCATGTGCACTTTTCTGGGCAAAATTATATAGATTTCATTAGATTATCAAAGAGGATCCTTCCAAAGTGATCTTAAGAACTCTTGATCTACAATATCCCTGGTGAACATAGATACAAAAATCCTCAACAAAACACCAGTAAACAGAATCCAACAGTACATCAAGAAGATAAAACACAATGACCATATGTGTTTTATTCCAGGAATGCAGGGATGGTTTAACATATGCAAATCAACAAATGTGATCCATCACATAAACTGACTTAAGGACAAAAACCATTTAATCATCTCAACAGATGCATAAAAAACACGATAAAATTCAGCATTTCTTCATGATAAAAACTTTCAATAAACTAGGCATGAAAGAAACATACTTAAAAATAAAAAGGCCATATATAACAAACCCACAGCCAATATCATACTGAACAGAGAAAAGTTGAAAATATTCCTCCTAAGAACTAGAACAAGACAAAGATGTAAACTTTTGCCACTCCTATTCAACATAATACTGGAAGTCGTAGCCAGAACAACCAGGCAAGAGAAAGAAATGAAAGACATCCAAATTGAAAAAGTGGAAGTCAAATTATCTCTGTTCATTGACAGTATGATCTTATACCTAGAAAACCCTAAGGCAAGCTTGTCTATCCTGTGGGCCACAGGCCATATGTGGCCCAGGACGACTTTGAATGAGGTCCCATAAAAATGTGTAAAGTTTCTTGCAACATTATGAGATCTATGCATGGATTTTTTTAACTCATCAGCTATGGATAATATGTGTATTTTATATGTGGCCCAAGACAATTCTTCCAATGTGGCCTAGGAAAGCCAAAATATTGGACATGCCTACCCTAGAGATTCCTCCAAAGACTCTTAGATTTGATAAATAAATTTAGTAAAATTTTAGGATACAAAATCAACAAACAAATATCAGTAGCATTTAACTGATATCAGCACCAATAATGATCAAGTTGAGAACCAAATCAAAAAGTCAATGCCACTTACAGTAGCTACAAAAAAAGGAAAAAAAAAAAAGAAACAGAAGCAAGGAATACATTTAACCAAGGTGAAAGATCTCTACAAGAAAAACAATAAAATAGTGATAAAAGAAATTGTAGATGACTAAAAGAAATGGAAGAACTCATGCTCATGGATTGGAAGAATTACTATCATTAAAATGACCATACTACCCAAAGCAATATGCATATTCAATGCAGTTCCTATAAGCATACTTTCATTTTTCATGGAATTAGAAAAAACAACCCTAAAACTTATATGGAATCAAAAAAGAGCACAAACAGCTAAAGCAATCCTAAGTACAAAGAATAAAGTGGAGACATTATATTAACTGACTTCAAATTATACTACAAGGCTATAATAATCAAAAGAGCATGGTAGTGTATGAAAATATAAACATGGATTCATAGAACAGAATAGTGAACCCAGAAGTCAAACCACATATCTACAGCCAATTGATCTCTTACAAAGTTGACAAAAACATAAACTAAGGAAAGGGCACCCTTTTCAATAAATAATGCTGCAAAAATTGGATTGCTATATGCAAAAGACCCATATCTCTCACATATTAAAAAGATCAATTCAAGATAGATTAAAGAGTTAAATGTAAGACCTAAAACTATAAAAGCACTGGAAGAAAACCTAGGGAAAACTCTTCTAGACATTGGTAAAGATAAAAATCCTATGACTAAGACTTCAAAAGCACAAACCAAAAAACCAAAACTAGACAAACAAGACTTCATTAAACCAAAACTTTCTGCACAGCAAAGGAAATATCCAACAGAGTAAACAACCTACAGAATGGGAGAGAGTATTTGCAAACTCTAGATCTGACAGAAGATTATTATCCAGAAATTACAAGGAATTCAAACAACTCAACAACAATAATAACAAACCCAAGAAAAAGTGGGCAAAGGACATGAATAGTCATTCTCAAAAGGAAACATACAAATGACCCAAAAGCACATGAAAAATGCTCAACATCATGAGTCGTCACAGAAATGCAAATTAGAACCACAATGAGATATTGTCTTGAACCAGTTAATATCAAACTCAAAAAATAACTTGGTGAGGACAAAAGGAAATTTTTATATATCATTGGTAGGAATGTAAATTAGTACGACTTCTATGAAAACCAGCATGAAGATTTTGCAAAAAACTATAAAGAGAATTACGATACAATCCAGCAATCCCACTATTGGGTATCTATTCAACGGAAAAGAAATCATTATTTAAAATGATGCCTGCACTCGTATGTCTATCACAGCACTACTTACAATAGCGAAGATATGGAATCAAACTAAGTGTCAATCAATGGATGATTACAGAAAATGTGCTTAATATATATACTGGCATAATATTCAGCCATAAAAAGAATGAAATCATACTTTTTGCAGCAACATGAAGGAAACTGGAGGCAATTGTCTTAGGTGAAATAACTCAGAAACAGAAAGTCAAATACTGCATGTTCTCACTTATAAGTGGAAGCTGAATAATGTGTACACATGGACATAGAGTGTAGAATAATAGTCACTGGAGCTTCAGAAGTGTGGGTGAGTGAAAGGAGATCGAGGGTTGAGAAATTACTTAGCAGGTACAAGGCACATTATGTAGATGATGGTTACACTAAAAGCCCAGACTTTACCACTACACAAAACTACACTTGTACCCCTTGATTTTATACACACAAAAATTAAATTAAAAAAACAGAACTCTTTGTCTAAAAGAAGAGCTTTGAAGAATCTAAGGAGAAGAATGAGGGACTTCTCTCCAAAGTATATTTTGTGTGTTGGTTTTGTGTGTGTTTATGGAAGTGTGTGTTTGCTTCGAAACTGGGCTACTCAAGTTTTTCCACAAATAAATTTTTTTTCCTTAGGACAGTTTTTACCTGAGGAAGTGAGACAGGGCACAGGATTTCCAAAAGTGAAGGCATGAGCATACAAGGGTCACCTCCTCGGGGAAGACCGACTGCACCTTCTGAAGAGGCCACTTCCATCACCCTCAGTCTGCCTGCTTTACCCTTCTTGCTGCCATTTATTACTGCTGGACATATCTACCTATGCACTGTGGCATTCTGTCTCACTGCTAGCCTGTAAGCATCAGGTGGGCAGGGATATGGGGATTTTCTTTTGTTGTTCATTGCTCCATCCTCAGCTACTAGAACACAGCCAGGCATTACCAGGGACTTGGTAAACTTTAATGGAGTGCACTGAGTTGGCAGTGTGGGAGCTGCAGGGAGAAGGGTTTCAGCAAAGTCAGACTGGGAGCAGCACAGCTCCACCTGGTTCTTTGAATTGTCTGCAGGAAGCTGGGCCTGCCCATCTCTGCTCAGATTCCTTTCTGGGGCACATCTAACACTACCTTTCCCCCTCTCACTACCTTTTCCTCTTGCATGAGGCCCACCAGGATATGCACGACCACCAAGGGGCTCCTTCCAGCACTGCCTTTCCTAGCAGTATTTCGAAGAGATGCTCTGCTTTTGTAAAGCTAAGACCACAGAGGGATGTTTTTATGGGCAAAATTATCCCCCTCAAATTCATATCCTGAAGCCGTAGCCTCCAATACTCCAGAATGTGACTCTGTTTGGACATAGTGTTTTAAAACAAGCTATTAACTTCAAATAATGTCATTAGGGTAAGCCTTACCTTAATCCAATATGACTGGTGTCTTTAAAGGAAAAAGATTAGGACGTAGACACATAGAGGAAAGGCCATGTGAGAACACGAGAAGGCAGCCATCTGCAAAGCAAGGAGAGGAACCTCAAAAAAAATCAACCCTGCTGACACCTTGATGTTGGACTTGAAGTGTCAAGAACTATGAGTGAGTAAATGGCTGTTGTTTATGCCATCCATGTGTGGTGTTTTGTTATAACAGCCCTATAAAACAAATAGAGGTGTTTCTCAGTATTTAGGGTATAATCTTAGGGTTCTGTTGAGGGTTGAGCTTTTCAGACAAAAAGATGGAAGTTCTGGTCTTCCCCAGTGTGGGGTGGGCAGTGGTTCTCCAAGTGCAGTGCTCAGACCAGTAACACTGGCATCAACTGTGAACTTATTAGAAAGGGAAATTCACAGGCTCTACCTCAGACCTAGTAAATCTCCGGGGATGGAGCCAAGAATCCTGTACTTTAAAGAGCCACCCCCAACCTGCCCCAGATGTGAGTCCCAAGCATGTGAAAGTGTGAGGATCACCGGTAAAGAAGCTATTGAGCATGAGTTTTATTTCCAGGAGTTAGTCCTTGAAAAGGACTGTGACCATTTCAACTGCAAGAGTAAAATAGTGAAAAGGGTGTTGTTATTTGTGACTTTTCTTGCAAATAAGAATGCAAGGCTCTCTAGTGTTGAAAGACAGCGAACTCACTGAGGAGTACAATTTTATTTATCTATACAGATATATAAGTAATTGGCCTGAGGAACCACACCGCTGGTAATTCAGTCAAGAGAATCAATCATAATTAGGGTTTTCCTAAAGGAAATCAATAAAAAAATTGAGCAGATATTTCAGAGAACTGTGGTACTCCAAGCCTTTTCTCATTGCAGGACTCTCACTGGGTCCCATTGCCCAAAGGCACCTCTACACTCCTTTGCCAAGGAGTATGAACTCAAGTTTACACTTTATAGTCTTTTACCTCTTTCTGGATGGGCAACTTTAATGAATGATTATGCTGATAAATTTTGTAATTCCTGGGAAGATGAAAGGCCAGTGTGGCTTTCTGACAAAGCTCTGCAAATGGTGAAATTTGAAAAGAAATACTTCGGTTCCAAAGTCTGTAAATTCACGGACCTTGCTTCAGTCTCTGCCCGCTCACTGTGTATATGCACAAATGCGCTGTGTCTCCCAAGAGCTTGACTGCTCATGGGTGGCAGAAAAGCCTGGTCTCTTTTTCAGACCAACCGGCAAGTGAAGTCCATACCTTCTCCCTCTCTAGTTTCCTGGACAATTCTTACCATTTCACTCCCAGGATTTCAACCACCACCTGCACCAAATACCAGTCCCATATCTTCAGCCATGAGCTTCCTGATCCATTTTGCTGGCCAGTTCTGATGGTCTCAATATGAGTAGCCTGTGAACTACTCAGATTTCATATGTCTTAGGCTTCAGAATCATTAGTAGCTGCAACACATTCAGAATTTCAAAGCCCCGCAGCCCATTCTGTTTACCACTTCCTATCTTCTTACTGCCTTGAGGCATCGGTCTTGGGAGGCTTTAAGTCTCTCGTCACTCTCCAGTCCTCATTTCTCCCCTAACCCAGCTTAAAATAATCACTTCCTTCATTGTCTCCAACTTGACCCATTATCCTGTTGTCATCATCAACCTATCTTTTGTTAAATTCAACTCTCCTACACTCAAGAAGTGCACCACATAGGCGAACCGGGCCAGAGAACAAACCCAGAATCACAGTACTGGTCTCACTTTCCATGCATGAGCATAAAACTCAACGTGTCCCTTAGTAATCATACTACATTTTATTCCTTCCTTTTCCAAGATGACTGTTTCATTCCTTCTGTCTCTTCAAACGTCCAACACTCCCTCCTCTCTCATGCTCAGTTGATGATTGCTTCCCATTTCATTGGAGAAATAGAAACTATCACAGAATTTCCACAATCTCCTGCCAGCTGCTACTCGCCTAGCTCTGTCTGTGTCCCTATGCCATGCCCTCTTTTCTAATAAGGGTAAACTTGCCTATTCCTTAGTAAACCTGAGTGACTGTATGACCTCATTCCATTTTATCTACTCGGAGACATGCGTCTAGAAATTATCCCCTCTCTATGCACCATCCAATGTTCTCGCTCTTCTAGGGGTCATTCCTGTGTTCTTAAAAACATATTATTTCTCCATTTTAAGAACAAAAGAGTCTGGGAGTGGTGGCTCACATCTATACTCCTAACACTTTGGGGGCCGAGGTGGGAGGATTGCTTGAGGCCAGGAGTTTGAGACCAGTCTGAGTGACATGGCAAGAACCCATCTCTGCAATAAATACGAAAGTAGCCCGGCATGGTGGTGCACGCCCATAGTCTCAACTACTCAGGAGGCTGAGGCGGGAGAATCCCCTGAGCCCAGGAGATCAAGGCTGCAGTGAGCTATTATGGCACCTCTGCACTCCAGCCTGAGTGACAGAGTGAGACCTTGTCTCAAAAACAAACAAAGGAGAGAGATCCAAGATGGCTGAGATCCAATTAAAAAGAAATGAAAGGAGGGAGGGAGGAAGAAAGGAAAGAAAGACAGAAGGAAGGGAGAGATGGAAGAGGAAAGCAGAAGAGGGAGGGGGGGAGGGAGGAAGGAAGGAAGGAAGGAAGGAAGGAAGGAAAGAAGGAAGGAAGGAAGGAAGGAAGGAAGGAAGGAAGGAAGGAAGGAAGGAAGGAAGGAAGGAAGGAAGGAAACCCCTGTTTTAAAATTTACCTCTCTCCTCAGATACTTTACCCATTTCTCTGATTCTCTTCAAGGAAATCCCTGGATAGCTGTCTGCACTCATGGTTACTCAGCCATCCCCTCCTGCCATGTTTTGATTTCACTCCAATCAAGTACTCATGCTTCCCCTCCACTCCACTAAAGCTAAACTGTGCTTGTCAAGATCACTAATACCGACTTAGCTGAATCTAATGGGAAATCTTCAGTCCTCCCAGCACCAGAAGACTTTTGTGCCTCCCTTTCCTCCTCCTAGAGCTCCTTCCTGCCCAGGCCATTCTCTGTGGCAGCTGTGGGTTCCCTGAGCCTTTCCCTCACCCACCTCTGACCGGGTCAGTATTCCCTATCCCTGCTCCTGATTTCTTCTTTTTCATAGCCCTCACCATAACACCCACTCTATATTTGATTTATTTTTCTTTTTAATCATCTACCTCCCTCCACTAGGCTATAAACTACGGGATGAGAAAGGTTTTTGTCTGTTTCTTTTTTTTCCTCATTGATGGATGTTCAGTAGCTAATCTAGTGCCTGGCATGTCATGGACAATTAATAAATACAGAATTTAAAAATAATAAACAATATATTAAATGATAGCAGAGAGAGCTAGAGGGGTGGGAGTGAACCTGGCCTACCCAGCTCCCTCCTGGCTGGCTGAAGTACTGTGACAATATCTGAGCCCCTTGCAGGCTGGGCACTCCCAACCTGCCTTCTTGGCAACACACCCTTTCTTAGTGGGAACAGAGTGAAACTTAGACATGTGGACTTTTGCAACCGTACAAGAAAAGAGCAGTTGTAGGCTTGAAAAGGCAGTACCTGCTTAAAGAAGCTGGGCCTATTTCCTCTGGCCCACCTACGCACCAGCTATGCCAGCAAAGCTGATAAGATTAGAGACAATCATCCCATCCCTGTCTTCCCTATGCCTCTCATAGGGAAAAATTGAAAGGTAAGGGTGGTATTTTAGGTTTCTCTCAAAAGATTTTAGGAGCGAGAGCAATGGTGGGCCTGGGATCAGGGCCAGTGATTTCACTTGTTAAATGGGGAGTGATACAGCTTCTGGCAAGTGAGTGGTGGAACCCTGTGTGTCATTTTTCCCCAAGAGGTCTTATGGGATAAAGGTGGCATAACACTGCACTTGAAATGAAATGTCCCTAGAACTCAACTTGTAATATTTTAAGGCTAAAGTGAATCGTTTTCCATCTGGTACCACCAAGCAGCACCCAGCCAATGAAGAGGATGAAAAAGAGAAAGAAGAGAACATCCAGTTCCCTAAAAGAGGATTCCAAACCACTCCAGGGGAGCAGTCAGGCTGCAAAGCAGCCGAGTGTGGCCAGGGGTTATCATACCATGAGGCTCAGAGCAAGTGGATCACAGGCAAATACAGAGGGCCCTGAGCTGCATGTGGCTGTTCACGATGTCTGAGCATTACTTACTGATTTGAAGAGCTAGCCAAGGAGAGACACCTGGCACTCAGTGTGGATAGACACGTACTGCTTCCTGTCTTCCCGCAGCATCTCTCTCTTTTTTCTTCTTTCTTCTTGGCATTGAATGTGAAATCTCCAGTGCCAACAAAGCAAAAATCGTAGGCAAACCAAGTTAAGAAGCTCTCTGGGAGCAGAAGGTCCTCTGAGTCACACCAGGCAGGTAGCTGTCCTCATGTTGATGCGTGCAGCTGGCCGTGCCCAACAGCTGTGCTCAGTTTTTTAGAAGCCCTGGAACTGATTGAATCCCAGGACACCCCAGTGGATCTCATTCCATGCTCACAACAAGGGCAGTAATTTGACCTTAATGAATAAAGTTTTAGCTCCACATATCGTCAGGAGCCATGGAGGGAGCATAGTTTCCCAAATCTATCAGCTACTGAGTGAAAAGAAACCCATTTAGCAATTGAATATCAATCCATCACATGTTGGCTCTTCAGGCTGCAATTAAAAAGGAGAAAAGCTGGATGTCAATGTAAAATAGGCCTGTGTTTTTTGACATCCTTGGCTAATGACCATGTGGTATAGTGCCCTGGTAGGCAGTCATCTTGGAAAAGATTTCGCACTCTTTTCAAAGAAGGCCCACTCACTCACCTGTTTGCTACCCCATCTAAAGACAAACTAAATGCCTTCATGCTGAGAAGTGACACGTCTCCTTGCACCCAGCTCACCATTGCCTGTGTCACCTGCAGAAAGGTAGGTACAGACCTGTGATCACAGCTGTACCCTCTCCTTTCCTTCTAATTCATGGACTCCTTACTTAGTGATAAGATTTCCAAACTAGCCTTTGAGATTGTCTGAAATACAATATGGAGACATCCTCCTCTGATTATGCCACCTCCCCTCCCGAAGATTGACAGTTGATTGTTTTTGGAAGGTGAGCATATGGTTGATTTGTATTTTTATTTGTTTATATCTTTCTGGATATCCCAAGGTTCCCAAGAAGAAGGGTATACTATTTTTCTAATTAAACAAAATGATTAACTTTTAAAAGAAGGGTGGGGAGGTAAGAGAGAAAATGAGGAATTTCTTCTCAATGAAAAGAGAAACGTTGACACGATATAACCACAGTTGTCGGAAGAAAGCCTAAAGGCGACGGACCGGGTTCAATGCCAGCTTCTCACACACGACTGTGTCTTGTTATTCATTCCTGCATTGTCTTGCAGCTCCGTGAAGCACCGAGGCTCCTGCGTTCTTTTAGTCACTCTATCAAGGGAGGACAGAAAGCAGGGAGTGATGGACAGCAAGTAGAAAGGGGAATCTTGAGAGATCTGCTCAGCTCCTTGGTTCCCACTCAGACAGTAATCCTCCTGCCCCAGGAGGGGACCAGAGCCTGCTTGATGGCTGCACCAGCTCCTGAAGGAAAGCTGTCTGCCAGGAGCCCTGCTCTGGTGTCTCTATTCCCTGCCTTGCCTGTCTCCCAGGTGCATAGAGAACACTCACACCCGGACCTGTAGCTTCCTTGTCTGTTTAAACAAGCTGATGTTTCTTGGTTGAATTTTAATCACCTTATCCATCAAATTCCTTCTCAGCCTCCAAAGCTTTCTATAGGTGCAAACCCTCCTAGGCTCTTTCCATAGGTGCAAACCCACAGGCTCCTGTACCTGAGGAAAGAGAGCTCCCCTTCTCGAATTCTGGTTTTAGGCAAAAGCTAAATCCCCGGGCATGGCTTTACAAGCCCTTCCCTATCCATCTGCAATTTAGAATTTCAGCTTTACTCCAACTTCACTCACCTGACATTTCAATTTTCCAGACGAGTAGCAGCTGCCTGACTTCACCGTGTGCTTTTATGCCTCTATCTTTGCTGCTGTTTTTTCCCTTGAGTCAAGAATACAGCTCCTTTGTGTTGTTATCCATTTGGAAAATTTTGATTCTTCCATCCATACCCCATATTCTCAGATCTCTCCCAGATCTGAAGAACAACCCCTCCCATCTAACGGGTTGTTTATTTGCTTTATCATATTTCTAGACCTTGTAATTCACACCCCCATGCACAAACTGTTCATTCATCTCTATGTTCTCAGTAGTCACATAGCATCTATTCTCTAAGTGTTTGACAAAGAAATAAATGATTTCTTTCACCAAGCTTTCTAATGCTCTGCGATTATGCTTCCAAGCCTAATCATGGTGGAATTTATTTGTTTGTTCTTAATGTATTCCTCTGTGGCTGGATTATTTTGTTTTTTTCTTTTTTGTTTCATTTAAGGGAGCAAATGATTGTAAATTTCAGCAAAATAAAATATGCAGGTGAGTATACACCATTCCATCAACAAACAAGTATATATTGAACCCTTATTTTGAGGCTAGCTCCCCACTGGGTCCTGGGGAGACATCGATCTTGTTAGGCAAGAAAGAGAAGGAGCATATTGTCTGAGATAAAGCTGAAAAGATGGATATGTATTTATTTTGGTTAATTAGGATTAGTAAGGCAGATCTGATGCACACTGTGTTTCAGTAGTGCCTATCTGTCAGTGCCTTAATGCCTAAATGCCATCAGTGTGCACAGGAGTAACCAGGAAAGAGCCTAAGGAAGAAACTAAGCAGTAGTTGCTCCTTGATGTTCAAGCTTTGCACACACGTGTGTGTGCAAAAATGTGTGTGTCTGCACTTCAGAAAGAAAGCCTTTATTTTCTCTACATAATGCTGCCTTTAACACATGGGGACATCTCGTGCTCAACAAATGTATTCACTTTCAGCAAGATTTCTCAGCCTCAGCACTGCTGACACTGTGGATGGGATAATTCTGTGTTGTGGGAGTTTCCCTGTGTGTTTAGAATGTTTAGCAGTGTCCATGGTCTCCACCTACTATATGTGGGCGCATCCCCCGCTCCCCCAGCCCCGTCAACATTTTCTCCAAACATTGCTAATTGTCTTCTGTAGACAAAATTCTCTTCGGTCCAGTCTTGGAAAACGTGCTTTTCAGACTTGCTTTGGAGGAGTATTCTTTATTTTTTGTTAGGATTCTTGCCAGGGAGGGGAGGGAGGGGAAAAGAGGGAGAGAGGTGGGGGAGAGAGAGAGAGAGAGAGAGAGACAGAGAACAAGGGTTACCAAGAAGATAATTCCTAAAGGGTTGGTGGTGTTTTGTTTTGTAAATAGCTAGTATTAGGAAAATGAGGAAAACACACTATTCATTGTCTGTTTCCTGGTGTTTATTACTCATCCACGATGAACCAATAATACTCTATGGTGATATTAAAACGATACCCAAGGCCATTGAGTATGACTTTGAATATAGCTTTGGAAATATTCCTTGCAACACATTTAATTAACTAGGATACTTGGTTGATATTAAATCCACATCAACTAATATTAAAAACATATATATTGAGGCTTAACAGCTTCAGGAGAGTCAGGATCTGATTGTGAAGTTGTTCATCTCAATGTACAGGTTCGTTGAATCTTTCCAAATGGAGCACTGGGGACTAGAGCATTACCGCTGAGTTGGAGAGTAAACTGGGGAAAATTAGGTTCTTGTGTCGCAATGCTTATATTCTAAGCAATGTTTATAACAAGCTATATAAAGAGGTTGGGATAACTTGCTCCAGTGACGGCAGCATCCTTCCTCTATCTCCAAATGCCTGGGTCTTGAAAGCAAATTCAGAACAACCGTAGGGATAAAATGACCATGTGGTGCTACTTTCCCTATGTGCCCCGCTGGCAACATTCGCTGCAATGTCTATGATTTTCACTAAAGTTACCCTTTTTTTTTTTTAATCAGGGCTTGGAGAAAGAAAAATATACCAGTATCTAAAAGCAATCTGTCCTTACCTAACTGAGATGGGGCAGGTATCTGATAACAGGATTGGGGAGATTATCCAGTCAGGGAAGATGGTGGTAGATTCAGAAAAATGGCAGAAAGAGTTTCCCTTAATGTTTCATCCAACAAATGTGTTAGATATCAGTATATATAATCCAGTCAATAAAATCCAAATTTTATGGAGCCAGCCCTCTTACAACACAATTCTTTAATATGTTGCTGACCTGCATAACTTTAACCTTCTTACTTATCCTTATATATGTCATCAACAACTCATTAATAGCTTCTTGTGTGTCAGTTTTGTGTTCCCCAAAATATTAAAATATTCCAAAAGACCAAATTAGGAAAGGGATCAGAGCCTGTGAAGAAGAAAATTTCAGTCCTCAAATTCCTACCGGAGCCCCATGCTCCATCAGGAATCCCACGTCCTGCTACGTGAGAATATCCATGGACTTGCCATGCTCACCAACGTAAGGCCCCATGGTTGGTGCTGGGATCTCATTTTTGAGCCCATGTATCATTAAACACCTATTTTTTAGCTTGTGCCTCACCTTCCCAAACCCAAAAATGTCAAAATACGATGTTTTAGCGAAGCCCTGATGCCAGCCTCAACACTCTCCACCAGCACTCTCTTCCTCTTTGTCCCTGGGTGCCTGCCAGGATGTTTTCCCAGACCTGCACCATTCCTACCACTCTGACAAGCCACAATTATTTTTTAAAAAATACAACAATGCCTGGGGGTTTTTCCTCCTGATTACAAGGGAAAGCTAGTTTTTGTGTCAATAAATTCCTATAAACCTGCATTTTTTTTTTCCTGAGTGATGTTGCTACTTCACTCCTCATCAATCACTGTTTCAACTCAGCCGACCCGGGATGGGATCGATATGGCTACGTACAAGTTTGGCTGCTCCACCGAAGTAGGCGAGTATCTTTGTGCTTGTCTGCTACTCAAAAGAGAGGACCTGGATGGGCTCATAGTCTTTTATTAATATTTTTTTTAAATAAAATATAACTTACAATACTTCAGACTCAGGCTAGAGACTGTGATGACAAAAAAAGCAGAGAAGGGTAAAAGCAATCTGAAAACATGGGGGCATGTTAAAGGCACTTAACAATGTGTTATTTAAAAAATATTGCCAATCTCGCATCTTAATAAACAGGATAATGTGAAGTGTGGCTGTATTGGTTCTCTGGAGAAAAAGAACCAATAGGATGTATATAAATAAATAGAGATATGTAAGAGGGATATATCATGAGAATTGGTTCATGTGATTATGAGGGCTGAGAAATCCCACACCTGTCACCAGCAAGGTGGAGAATCAGGGAAGTCAGTGCCGTAAGTCAGGCCAGCTTCAAAGACCTGAGAACTGCAGAAGCAAACGGTGTCACTGTCAGTTCAAGGCAGAAAGCCTGAGGGACTGCAGGGCTGCTGGACTAAAGACTCAAGAATCTGAAGCTCTCATATCCAAGGACAGCAGGTGCCTGTTCCAGCTCCAAAGAAGACAGTGAATTCGCCTTTACTCTGCCTTTTCATTCTATCCAGGCTCGCAAAGGATTGGATCACGCCTGGCCACAGTGGAGTCAGATCTTCTTTACTCAGTCTATTGATTCAAATGTGAACCTCTTCCAGAAACAGCCTCACAGACACACCCAGAAATACTGTTTTATCAGCTATCTGGGTATCCCTTAATCCAGTCAAGTTGACACATAAAATCACCCATCACATTGGGATTCTGAGAGGTTCCTATCTACTTTAAGATCTCGTTTTGGCTGAGACTTGCCTCTCTTGCTTATTTCTTTAACTTGATGCACTTTTTCAAACCTTTGGATAAAAATAAAAGTAGCCACTGTACCAAGCAGACTGATGTTTGTACCTGACAGCTCTGGTCTCCTGACTCAAATCTTGGGGAATAGTGATGCCCCCCATCTTTGTCCTAAGAATGTTAGCTCCCCGTAGTCCTAGGGTTGAGCAGTGTACCTTCAGGCACACCTAATCAAAAGCTGATGGTGGAAGAATGATCATAGGTGGGGACAGCTCACCCAAGGACCACCCAGGTAGTGTCTCTGCTCTTTCTCTGCCAATCTTTTTCCTGCTCCAAAAAATATTACACCAACGCAAGACCTGCAGAAGTTCAAAATTCTGACCAACTGAAAGCTCTGGGGCAGCATGTCTTGAGAGCATCCTGATGGGGTTTAGTGCTGGGAGGAGAAATTGTCTGAACACTGGCTGCAACATTGTTGCTATGGAGGCAGAGCTCCCTGCAGGGGCCCAGCCTGCCATCTCTCACTCAAAGGAACCTGAGGACTTTCTCAAAGAAAGTTGATGTGTATGTGACAGTCACAACTGTATCTGTTTCCTCTCCTCTCTTCTCTCTCCATTAATTCCATCTCACAGGCACGCACACTGAGATATGTATATACAAGTGCACTTAAATACAGAGGAAAAAAACTACCATCCAAAGGCTATGTGTGTACTCATTATAACACCCACTAGTTCAAACGAAGAAAGGTCCATTAAAAACTAAATTCCTGGCCAGGCTCAGCGGCTTATGCCTATAATCCCAGCAATTTGAGAGGCTGAGGCGGGTGGATCACGAGGTCAACAGATTGAGACCATCCTGGCCAGCATAGTGAAACCCAGTCTCTACTGAAAATACAAAAACAACAACAACAACAAAACAAAAGTTGGGCATGTAGTCCCAGCTACTTGGGAGGCTGAGGCTGGAGAATTGCATGAACTTGGGAAGCAAAGGTTGCAGTGAGCCAAGATCCCACCACTGCACTACCGCCTGGCGACAGAGAGAGACTCTGTCAAAAAAGAAAAAATAAATTATTTTCATAGAGTGACCAGGGTTGAGCTTAAGTTTGGTCAAGACAGCACACTGCAAAGCCCTGATCTGCCATGGCATTTTGCTTCTGGGCACTTGCTGTACTGAGTATTTCCCCAGGCAAAGGGTCACACGCCTTAGCAACGGGGCTGGAGTCTCACATCTGCCCAGTGACACATTTGAAAAGAGATCAGCTCCAAACAGGTCTCCCTGGTTCCTTGGGGGACATGGGGCTTCTCCCAGGTACTTGTAACCATCCTGTCCTATGTGGCATGGCTGTCCCACACCCTTCACTGTTGCTCCAGGTGAGGCCAGGGTGACTCTCTAGTCTTCACAGTAGCATTCTCTCCTGCTGCTATGGGCAAACCTCCCACTCTGTGATGGCTGTGCATGCTTCCTCGGCACTGACCAGTCTGCAGAACAGAACTGCCTTGAGCTCTCAGCCTGTGAAACAGACTTTAATGATGTCGTCTGTTCTGTTTTGTCAAAGCCCCCTCTCTTTGCTGCTGCTCCTCCTCTCACTCTTATTTCCCTTAGGGTGATTTTCTTGCCATTAAGCTTCTCAGTGAATGCTGAGGGGTTTCTCCTGGGTGGCCACCAAAAAACCCTCCAAGTCCAGCCCCAACCCCCTTCTGTAGGCCCCACGAGCCTTAGCTCCCTTGCCTTCTGTAGCTCTGGCCAGCGTGGATTATTGTTGTCTGCCTACAAGTGTGTCTTCCCCGAACTACAACCATGAGCTCCTGGAAAAGTGAGTCTTACTCAGTTCTATGTGTGGATCTGTGTCTCCTAGCGACTACGTGATATTGCCACTGGGGATAACTGATAGAGCTCCCAAACACAGCACCTACAAAATGAGGCTCCTGCTTTTCACCTCAAGCCTCTTCCTTCCCAAATATTCTTCCACTTGGTAAGTGAAAACCCTGTCCTCTAGTTGCTCAGGTCAAAAAATTGGGGACCATCTCTGATTCCTCTTATTTTCCTATAACACATATTTAGTTCAACGGCAAATCCTGTTAGCTCAGCCTTCAACATAGACACAGTATGTGAACACACTTCATAGCCTCCACTGCTTGGACTAGGTTTAGTCCAAGCCACCTCCGTTTCTTGCCTGCACAGTTTTCAGAGCCTCCTAAGAGGGACACAGCTTGCCTGCCTGTCTGTCGTCTGTAATCCATGCAGAAGGGGGCAGTGGGCTGAATGGAAGCCGCTGAAAACACACGTCCATGTCCCAACCCTCAGAATTTATGAACGTGATTTAATTCAGAAAAGGAGTCTTTGTAGATGAGATTACGCTAAAGTTCCAGAGATCGATTATCATGGTGGGCGCTAATCTCAATGACAAGTGTTTTATGAGACACCCAGAGGGGAGACTTGGGGAGAAGAAAAGAAGACAGTGAAGACGGAGGCAGAGATGGGAGTGGCGCAGCCGCAAGAAAGGTCAAAGCCACCAGAAGGAATGAAGCGCTGTCCCCTAGTGTCTCCAGGAAAGGACTAGCTCTGCTAAGGTCTAGATTTCAGACTTCTGGCCTCAAGCACTGTCAGAGTATACATTCCTGTTGTTTTCAATCATCCAGTGTGTTGGAATTTGTTATGACGGCCATAGAAAACTAAATATAGCCCAAAGCACTCTTCAGGGTGTTACATCCTGTACGTCCCTCCAGCGTCCTCTGTCCCACCTTTGAAAGTACGTTTCCCGGCTTCCTAGAGAAAGCTGAGACAAGCCCTTCTTTAGGAGAGTCCAGTAAGCATCCTAGCTTCACAGTAAGGTGCTTCCTATCCCTTTCCAAAAGCAGCGCATCAGCAGCATCCTGAGAACCAGGAGTATCAGCTGTTCCAAAGAATCCCCAGGCCAAAAATGGCAGGTCAGAGAGTGGCAAGAACAACCGCAGATGTTTCAGAGGCAATGCTGTTGAATGAAGGACAGCAAGGGGAAGGACGGGGAGCATTAGTTTTGCCAGCAGGATGCCCCAGGGCCTCTGAGAACCTGCCCTTGAAGAAGGCAGTGATGGTTCACCCAGTGATTCTGCTTGGTGCATTCTCATACTGCTGCAGGGACACCTTAAAGATTTTCCCTCAGCCTCACATAGATCAGAGAGTTAAGAGAACAAGGACTTTCCCACTTGCCTGGTTCTCTCTGTTTACAGAGCCCTGAACTAGTTTTATTTGAACCTAACAACTACCCAGGAAAGGTGGTAGAACCATCCCCCTGTCCATTTTATTTTACTCTTACAGATGAGCAGACAGAAGTAGAAGAAAGTGACTTGCCTGAGGTTGCACCGTCTGTAAGAGGTCAAGCCAGAGCTCAATCCTGGTGTCTAGAGCCTTTCCATGTTTTTAAAAGCTCAAACATGCCTCGAACTTATTTCTTCAAGCCTATACAAGGCTTTGTTTTCTAATAGGAAAATACGACCAAATAGCTTGAGATACTCAGAGTCCGTCTGACATTTTGTTCTTGCTATTATCCTGGGCTGATTAAAAATTTAATATTAAAAAGGAAATGTCTTTATTAAGTCTACTTTTGACATTCCATAAGAAATCCTAAGTACTCTACTTGGAAAAGACAATATTGATTTTCACAGTCAATGAAACAGAACATATATATTCAGCCCAATCAGGAGATTTTTCACTGTGAATTTGATTGCAGTTTTGCTGGTCAATCTAGTAATGGATACATTCAGAAGGAAAGATTACAAGAGAATATCACCTACAAATCATGTGTAACTTTTAGAAAGGTATTCACAATCAGACTAGGTGTGGTGGCTCACACCTGTAATCCTAGCACTTTGGGAGGGCGAGGCAGGTGGATTACTTGAGGTCAAGAGTTCAAGACCAGCCTGACCGACATGGTGAAACCTTGTCGCTACTAAAAATACAAAAATTAGCCACTCGTGGTGGTGGGCACCTGTAATCCCAGCTGCTTGGTAAGCTGAGGTGGAGAATTGCTTGAACGTGGGAGGCAGAGTTTGCAGTGAGCTGAGATGGTGCCACTGCTCTCCAGCCTGGGCAACAGAGTGAGACTCCATCTCGAAAGAAAGAAGAAAGGAAGAAAGGAAGAAAGAAAGAAAGGAAGGAAGGAAGGAAGGAAGGAAGGAAGGAAGGAAGGAAGGAAGGAAGGAAGGAAAGAGAGAAAGACAGAGGGAGGGAGGGAGAGAGGGCAGGAGGGAGGGAAGTAAGGAAGGAAAGAAAGAAAGGTATATACAATCAAAGTTGCTCAAAGTTTTTGTCTTTGTTGTTAGCTTCCAAACGGGATGGAGGGAGGGAGGAGGGAGGGAGGGCAGGGAATTTACCTAATGAAATTCTTCTGTGTTCTGGTCTTAGTGCTTGGAGCCTATGTGCTTGTTGTGTTCGTGCAGTCATTTTATTTAATTTTCCCACATTCTACTTCATTGGTTATTTGTTTATTTATTTATTTTGCAGATAAAAAGAAACAGATACAAAGAGGTTAAATATCTTACCCAAAGTTACCCAGTTTACAAATGACCAAGAATGTTTTCTGCTTGGTTGGCTGGTTATTTTTTTGAGCAGAGTCTTGCTCTGTCTCCCAGGCTGGAGTGCAATAGCTTGATCTCGGCTCACTGCAACCTCTGCCTCAAAGGTTCAAGTGATTCTCCTGCCTCAGACTCCCAAGTAGCTGAGGCTATGGGTGCACACCACCACGCCTGGCTAATTTTTGTATTTTTAGTAAAGACAGGTTTGGCCAGGCTAGTCTCGCTCCTGACCTCAGGAGAGCTACCCACCTCCACCTCCCAAAGTACTGGGATTACAGGTGTGAGCCACCGCATCCAGCCAAGAATGATTTGAAATAAGCCACCATCACAGATTGCTTCCCCGCACCTTGGGTGCAGCATGGGTGTGCTATGGAACACTGGGAGAATGAGAATTTCTCCTGAGGATTCCCATGGAGATCTTTTACATAGAAAACATTTTTCTTCCACATATTGGGCAACCCGTCTTACTGAGTAAAACAGCAGCAGCTTCGGATCTTGAGTAATGTCTGTGAGAAGGGAAAGTGTGACAGCTTCCTTAACATCATTACCAGCAGAGTTCTTAATTAACCTGCCAATAAAGTCGATAATGGAGATCCCTGTTGTTTTAGAAATGAAGCCTATTTGATTACTTCTTCCTCCAGGATGTTCTGACCATTTGCACTCCTGGAGGTTTAGTTCAGAATTCCAAGACTGCCTTCTAGCCCACTGTACTTTTAAAATGGGTCTTTCTAGTCCTTCTATAGCTTACCCAAACTACAAGCACGAACTCCTGGAAAACTGAGTCATTCACTCCTGTGTGTAGATTTGTGTCTCCTACCGACTGCATGAAGTTTCCACGTGGGATAACTAACTGATAGAGCTCCCAAACATAGCACCTATGAAATGAGGCTCCTGCTTTTCACCTCGAGCTTCTTCCTTCCCAAATGTTTCTCAACCTCAATAACCATTGTGACAATTTTAAGGCATACAAAAATATGTTAATTTTTCAGATTAGTAAACAGAGACTCAGAATTTAAGCACTATGCATAGAATTACAAAAACAGTAAAGACAGTCTGAGCACCTTGCACAGACTTGCACAAATGATGGAGAGTAGAGGCGGGACTTGAACTGATGTCTTTGACCTCCGTTCTGGTCTTCTTTCCTGTTCTTATCCACCAAATGCCTTGGGCTCCCAGCTGTGAAGGAGGCTATCGGAATGCAGCTGCAGTGTTCTCCAGACACCATATCTAGCTTTCCAAGAAGAAACTGAGGGGGAGCAAACATCTACGGTGCCAAGGTTAGTGCAAGATCTTGCTACATATCCACACCCTTATCGTTCTTGAAACTTTCTTTACTCATAGCCAAGTTAAATGACTCTAAAGCTATTGGATGATTTTTTTCTCTATAAATGTTCAACAGAAAGACATCCTGGCTTTTCATTAGATGGTATCCAGGACCTTGGGAACACAGAGTACTGTCTCATACTTTCCTACTCGCGACGGATTTGCTCCTTTCTATGTATCTGTCTATTAGGCCTATTTTATCAACGAGAATCACGAAGCTAAGGACTAAGAGCTCCGTCTCCACATGGAAAAGTAGCTTTCTCATCAAATGGTAAATGCTTTCTCTCAAAGGTTGAATAGTACAGCACTTAAAAAAGACTTCCAGCTGGTTACATTTCAGGGGCTGCAAAAAGGCTGCTCCCAGAATATCTACTGGCTGGAAACCGTGTTGTATTTTTGTTTGATATTGAATTGGAAACATTTTCTCTTGTGCTCTATTCCTGCCCCTTGAAACTGGGTCCTATGGACATGGCTCGCAAGTATGAATGCCTTGGCGGCACCCAGAGCTGCCATAAAGGCTGCAGGCGCTCTCAGCCCTCGTTATCACGACCATGCTGAGAGGGTCTCCCGCTCAGACCCACGCCTGAGGACGTGCGCACAGGAACAAAGGCTGTTTTCCGACACTATTTTGCTGTCACAAACTCTTTCCCAAGAAGAGGTTGTGAAAATGGGCAAGAGCAGGCCCTCTAGAGCAGGGGAAGCGGGCTCAAGTCTCTCTTTAATATCTCTTAGGATTTGTCACTTCCTACCACCCAGCCTGCTGCAACCTCTCCTGGTCTCCGTCACGTGTCTTCTCTTGACTGCCACCCTGACTACTCCAGGATCCTTTTCTCCCTCTCCTCCTCTCTCCCCTGCCACCCCCGGCTCCTCCTCCTTTACCACCCCCTCCCCTTCTTTCTCCTCCCGCTCTTTCTCCTTCTCCTCATTCTCCTTCCTCTTCTCCCTGTTCTCCTTCTCCTCCTCTTCCTTCTCCCTCTCTGTCTTCTCCTCCTCCTTCCCCTCCACCTCCTTCCTTTTCTCCCTCCCCTCCTCCTTCTCCTCCACTTACTCCTCCTTCTCCCTCTTCTCCTCCTTCTTCTCCTCCTTCACTTCTTTTTCTTCTCCCTCTTCTCTTTCTCCTTCTCTGTCTCCCCTTCTCTCTCCCTCTCCTCCTCTTCTTCCTTCTTCCTTCCCTTCCACCTTCTCTTATTTTTCTGATGTTAGACTTTGTCATGCTTTTAATCTCTGCTTTTAAAATCTCTGCTTTTCTAAATCTCCTCTACTCAAAAATGATTGAAGTAGTTTTTCAGGAGTGCTCTGTTCCATCCCAAATACAGCTTCTTCTCACCAGTGTCTTTCATTCAAAAGGTAAAACAAGCAGAAACGTTCTGTTGTACAGTTTTGCTATTAGATCTCTTTGCTGACTCATTTGTCCCTGTGTATCTGAGCCTAACTTGGGCAGTAACCATAGTTATGTGTTCATCTGTGGAGATGACTCCAAAATCTGAATGTTTTACCCTGACCTCCGGTGTCAGCTTCAATATAGAATGTTAAGCCACCTCCCGAATATTTTGAATTCTGTGTCATGCTTCCACCATTCACCGTCATTGGGGAAATAGTGGTAGTCGTACATTTCATAAGAATTCCAAGCAACCAAGCAGGGATTACCTGACTCTGATAGCAAACCAAGAGTGGTGGCATCCAGTCCAGAAAGAAGAGCTAACCATTTCTGGAGAAGGACAAAGATCTCAAATCACTTTCTCTAGGGCTTGTCACGAACTCAAATCTACCCCACACTGGTATCCACGGTTAAGGGATTTGACTTAGCTGGGGCCAGGTGATTGAGTGGCAGCAGCTCTCAGTATTAGAAAGATACCAGCATGATACATGAAGGTGGGAATCTAAATGAGGCAGAGAAAGCCAGAAGCAAGGGGCAGCTCTGGGAAAAAAGGCAGCAAGAACTTGACAAAATGTCCATTGAAGTAAACTTGGTCTCAGAAATGACTTCTAGAGCCAGTGCTGACCTGCAATAGGAACATCAAACTGGTGAACGGGTCCCTCAAAGTGTCAATGAGGTGTAGGGCTGCATGTTGGGCCATGAGACTAGCTGACTATGGCAAAGCCTCCTCACTTGAAAGAAGCTCCTGGAGAGCTTTAGCTTTGTGTTCTCAGTCGTACGGAAAGTAGGCAGGGCTGAGTCTGAGAGGCAGGACTGTCGTGCCTTTGACCAGGGAAGGCAGGGACAGGGTTCAAAGTGCGCAATGGCTGACGGAAGTCCCGCCCACTCGAACAGGACATTTTTCTCCAGTACTCTTCCCACATTGCTAAGTCTCTCCTGCTATCTTCTCAGACATCTCATCTGAAAGCTTTGCTAGATTCGACTTTTCTCACCTTTCACTTTGTCTTATCTATGCCATGATTAAGTCCTAGT
Organism: Callithrix jacchus; assembly: GCF_049354715.1. Lineage (NCBI taxonomy): Eukaryota > Metazoa > Chordata > Mammalia > Primates > Cebidae > Callithrix > Callithrix jacchus. The sequence continues at coordinate 41,284,715 of NC_133514.1, forward strand.
TACACCTGTATTTGATCATTAGTGACATTTTCATTATTTTCTGCCATGTTGGTTAAGCAGCTCCCATGTCAATGAATCCATTAGCCACTTAACAATTCTCAATCTCTCCAGTTTCTCCCCAGTCCATCCTGTGTGGCATCAGAATTTTTAAAAAATCTAAAAATCTCTATTTTTTAATCATATCATTTCCCTCTTTCACAATTCTCAAGGACCTGGCATTATCAACAGGTTGAATAAAGTCTAAATCCTCTAATTCAGCATGGAACTATTTCATGATCTGGTGCCAGTCCATTTATTTCTCACCTTACCTCTTACTCAGTCTTAACCCAATTGTCTCCAGAGGCAAGCCCACCTCCTGTACTGACTCCTGCTCACTTTCATCTTGCAGCCTCTGCCCATGTTGCTCCCGTTGCTGGGACGGCATTTCCCACGTGTCCCCTCCCTCACTGCCTCTCCTGCCAACCTGGCCTCACTTGTTAAAATCTACTCAATTATAAAAAAGAGCTAATGCATGCTGAGCTTAAAACCTAGGTGATGGGTTGATAGGTGCAGCCACACACCACAGCCCATGATTACCTATGTACAAACCTGCACATCCTGCACGTGTACCCTGGAATTAAAAAATAAAAAACAAAAATAAAAAATAAAATCCCGTTCAACTCTTCTCTCAACTTCCTTTGACTCTCAGCCGTCAAGAAATTTTTCTAGTATTTACCACCTATTCCACTATTTTGGTACATATATATATGTATGTATATATAGCTGCTCTTCTAGTTAGTTAGTTTTAAATGTTTTTCTTGCTACATTCTAGTAGGTAAGTACCACTGGGGATACTACCTCGGGTTTATTGATTTTTACCAGAGCGCCTAGCTCCCTGGTAGGTGTATAACTTTTTTCAATAAATAAATGTTTTTCTTTTTAACACTGAGGTCTGCAAACTGTCATGGCTGCTATTCCATTGAATGCATTCAACACAGTGACCAGTTGTACTTTTCTGTTACATAGAACCTCCTTTGAGCTGCATTGCCTCTGGTGGGAATGGGTTGCTATGGATTCGTTTACACTCATTCATGAGGTTTCCCCTGTGACCAATGCAGTGGACTTGCATGATAGCCTCCCAAGGTCATAACTTCTGAAAAGGTTTTGCTTCTATAGAGCTAGCTGAACATAATGGACTTTGAACCCACAGCCTTAGCCTCTTTAACAAAAGGCATTAACCATCAGAGGGACATGGGTCCTGATTGACTTCAGTTTGGATCAGTTCTTTGCATTGTAAATGATTCCAATTTCAGACATGCCCACAGATATACTCATTATGGGAGGCGCCCTTCTCTCCTCCTACACCATCCCTGCATTATTATACTCCACTGAGCCTCAACCCTCCCAGAGACGCTTGCAGGTATAGGACTAAGGCTGGGCCATGAACACCCAATGGCAGCAAAATCTTTGAGGAAGGGAAAGAATAACGTTTTTTTCCTCTGTTTTAGTTTTGATAAAATTAAGCAGTTAGACAAATAGAAATGACTGCCAAATATAACCTTTTTACTGATAAAATCTTTTTGAAAATGTATGATTTATTTATATACGGGAGGCTGGTCTTCTTCTTTTGAGACAGTCTCGCTCTGTCACCCAGGCTAGTGTGCAGTGGTGTGATCTCTGCTCACTGCAACCTCCACCTCCCAGGTTCAAGCGATTCTCCTGCCACAAGTTCACATCACCACTTGCCAGGCTAATTTCTTGTACTTTTGGTAGAGACTGGGTTTCGCCATGTTGTCCAGGCTGGTCTCAAACTCCTGACCTCAGATGAGCCACCCACCTCAGCCTCCCAAGGCGCTGGGATGAGAGATGCGGGCCACCGCACTCAGCATAGGCAGACTTTCATGCCTGGTAAGTGCCAGGATTATACTGGACTAGCGTAGCCCTTAGTCCTGAGCCCCATCTAACGCCCTGCTAGCGCAGAGGCCATCCTTGGAGGTGAACTGTGGAATATGGGAGGCGATGAAGCAAGGAAGGCAGTTCCTTTTTCCCAAATTTCCCAATCAGATTAGCCACTCCACCTTCCTATGGCAGAGGAAGTGAAAGAGCAGGAATGTTATACTCCCTAAGCTTTCCTACCTGTGAGGAAACATCGGATGTGGGAAGGAACCCCACACGCCATAACAAGGGATACCCTGTGCCAGTCCTGAACTGAAAGTTCCCACCCATCTTATCTCCACTGAAGTTCAGAACACTTCCAAGTTCCTTTTTTTCTCATCTCTCCAGCAATTTGTTATTCACCTAATCAGGATCAGTTTAGGACTATATTCAATTTAGGACTGGAAGTTTCAGAAGAATATATATGTGCTAGATTCAGAAATGGGAACTGAATAAAAAACATGAGTAATTCAACAGCTCCATTCCAACTTCTGGAAGGAACCTTATGCAAACATGACAATGGCTCAGTGAGGTCACTTGGAGTGGGAGCCGCACAGCAGAACCGCACACGTGTGAGAAGCAGCTGGAGGTCTGGGATCACTAATTCTGAGGGGCTGGTGCTATGGCAACCTGCTATGTCTGCTCCAGGCTGTGGCTTGGAATTTTCTTTTCTTTTTTTTCTTTCTTTCTTTTTTTTCCAACACGGGATCTTACTATGTCACCCAGGCTGGCTCTATCATAGCTCACTGCAGCCTTGACCTTCTAGGCTCAGGTAGTCTTCCCACCTAAGACTCCTGAGTAGCTGGGACTGCAGGTGTGCACCACCATGCCTGGCTAGTTTTTAAATTGTTTTTGTGTGTGGTGTAGAGATGGGGATCTCACTATGTCACCTGAACTGGTCTCCAACTCCTGGCCTCAAATGATCCTCCCACCTCAGTTTCTCAAAGTGCTGAAATTACAAGTGTGAGCTACTGCACTCGACCTCACTGAAGCCTTGAACTCCAGGGCTCAATCTTGCCACCACAGTGAGCTGTGTAGCTGGGAGGCATACCACCATGCCCAGCTAGTTTTTTGTTTGTTTGTTTTTGGGATAGAGTTTCTCTGCTGTTGCCCATGCTGGAGTGCAATGGCACAGTCTCAGCTCACTGCAGCCTCTACCTCCCAGGTTCAGGTGATTATCCCACCTCAGCCTCCCAAGTAGCTGGGATTACAGACACCTGCCACCACGCTCGGCTAATTTTTTTGTATTTATGGTAGAGATGGGGTTTCACCATGTTAGCCAGGCTGGTTTTGAACTCAAATTTTTTTAGAGACAGGATCCCCTTGCCTCAAGCAATCCTCCCACCTTAACCTCCCAAGGTGGTAGGATTGTAGGCATAAGCCATGTACCTGGCCTAAGAAAGGATATTAAATTGATCTAAAGACCAAACCTTCATAAATGAATTGCAAAAAGCAGGAAATAGAGCACCCATTTATTTCTTATCAAATCTGTATTTTTGTTTTCAGTTGTCTGTGTGTCTATATGTTCTGGGACCATTGTGCAGCTGTCTTCTCTTAGAGATCCAGACCCTTCTAAGTGTCAGTCACTGTGCTGGGACTTATCAATATAACTCATTTAATCCTCACAAGAAAATTTTTGAAATACAAAGACAACAATTCCCAAGATAGCAACATTAAAGAATTCCCTCCAGGTCACAGAGCCAATATGCGTTTGAGCTAGGATTTCAGGCAAGCTCTTACTGGTTCCCAAACCCATTTTTCCCCACTATGCTAGACCCCAAGATCCAGAGTCCACCAGAAAGAGGTTGACCTTTTGAGTCCCACTTGCTGTCAATGCAATGAATGACCCAGGGTGCGTTGCTGCCTGTTCCAGTCCTGTGTCCTTATCTGTAAAGTGTCTGCCACTCTGGGCTGTTGCAAAGATCAAAGGAAAACCCTTGTGGGGAAGCATCATGTTGACAGTAAGGAAGCCCAGGAGGGAGCAGGACTCTGCTCCAGGAGACGGAGTCTGCAGGGCTCTGACCTGTGCTCCCTGCACGGCCCTGTCCCCTCACTCCTATTTGTTCCCAGTTCCTTCCAGCTCCTCGGTTCTCTCTCTTCCTCCCCTCAGTGTTGGCCGGGCAGGTGGATACAGAAGTTTGACATAGGCTTGACCTGTGGAGGCAGCGCACGAAGACAAAGACCCGGTGTAAGCAAACGATTTCACTTTTCTTTAGAACGTCGGCGATGTGGATGGAAAGAGGTCAGTGAAGGAAATAACTCAAAGAGATAAGACATCCCGGTTGATGAATTCACGCCTGTCGTGTGGATAAATCAAACACAAAACCCCTCCAGACTTCGGTGTTGGTAAAGTTAATCCTGCGCTCACCTTTCTTTTGCTTTGTGGATGCATTTCCGTGGCTTAATTCCTTTTCCAGTTGATTCTCTAATAACATCTTTCTGATCCTAAAAGCCCAGGAGAAAAATGATTCTCTTCAAAGGGGAAAAAAAGTCACGTGCAATAAGAAGTATAAAATGCCAAGAAATCCAACAGCCAAGTGCCTACCAAAAAGCTCCAGGAAATAAGCGTTATCCGGGGAGACTGGCGACACCCCGAGAGGACGTCAAGGCACCGAATATGATACAACAGGGCTGTAGTTCCCAGCAGGATGGGCTAAAGTGCAAAGACAAGGCTACGGCTTGAAAACCTTGAAGTGGGAAAGCTCTTAAATACCCGAGGTGGACTCTCCCGCCTAGTTGGTGGGACGAGGGCTGTGAGCCCATAACAAACTGGTGTTTCAATTTATAAAATGAAACATTTCTCACTGTACAATCTGTGTGATACTCCTTGCACACCTGAGTTTGAGAACTGAAAACGAACAGAGACACTCACAATTACTTTAATATAGAAATTAGTCTATATGAAAATAGTTGCCTTTCCAATATGAAAAGAGCAAATATCTTTACATTAATAAAGGGTAGGATAGAACTAAATTGCTTTAAGACTGAAAATCTCGCATATGATTTATAAGCAAAGCAGGCACTGAGGGCAGCTGTTGAACTTTCTTCCGTGATGTGTAGGTTTTTTATTTGTTTAGCATGGACAATTTTGCCAAGGAAATTGGTTTACTTGGTGCTTTCTAACCCCAGACTGAGGCAGCATAATGGGCTAAAAAGGCCTCTGGGAGGCAGAAAAGAGACCTGGGCTCAATGAGAAGCTCCGGCTGAAGGGCCTTTTTCAGACACTGGAGTCACATTTCCCCATCAGCACTTAAGAAGCTTGCATTAATGCACTCTCAAGCAACTGCACCTTGAGGGAGGCTGAGGGTGGGGGCCGTGCCAGTGCAAGGAAAATGTCATCGCTGGCATTGTTTAGAATGACCTCTGCATGGGAAATAAAAAGCAGACTGTTATTCCTTTTTGCTGTTGTTGTTTTTAGTTCTTTTCAGATAACCCACCCCCTTATTGTCCACACCGTAGGTAGGAAGCTCAGACCACTCTCTCCATCCCAACTTTGTTCCCCTTGCACCCTGGGGAATCTAAAATCCGGCTTTTCTTTTTCTCACACACATCTAAAGGCATCTTCCATTCTTCCCCTGTTACTTCTCTGTAGGGGTGGGAATAATAACAAACTAGGACTGCATCGGGTTACCAGGAAGGAGATGATCTTGCAAATTGGTGGGGGAAACACAGGATGAGCCCGCCAAATTGTGAGTGTCACTGGAGGATGTAAAATACTGGATGACTTTGATGATGGGAAGACATGGCTTGATGCGAACTCTAACTGCCAGCCCAGCAGAGGGAGTGACAGCTGATCCATTAGGCCTTCTACTTTCTAGGCATGTTTGGCCCCCTGTGGCTTATTCAGAATCTGGCTTGAAGTATTAATTTGCAACCTGCTAAGAGCCTTGTGGACTTGGATAAATACAGATAAATACCAGTCAGCTCATTTTAAAATGCTCTTTCCCTTGCTTTGTTGATTTCCTTCCAATGGGTATAGCATTTCAAAGGGCTCTGAAGTTGCCGTTTTCATTCCTTATGCATGACTTTTATTAGCCCTGCTAGCCAGGAAAGCCCCTGGAGGCTGAGAAGCAGCGACTTGAATTTTAGCTACAGAGGCTTCAGAGAATGAGGTGTGATGTGTCCAAGGACACAAACCCTCGTGTCAGCCGCAACCCCCACTCATCGTTGCTCTGACCCACCCTAGAGCTTAGAAACTATATGTTTAAGGTCCACTGTTTACAGTGAGGAACAACAAGAAGGATTGAAAAGGGGGTAGGAAAAATCAAAACGCACTGCCAGCACTCTGACCTCCCTTCCAGCCATTCTTCTCTGCTTCCCTTTGAATCTTTTGGATATTTCCACACTTTTAGTTTGGGAGTCTCACTCACCTCCCAGGTAAGCCTAACTCATCTCTCCATTGTTCGATCCAAAGTTCTCACCTTTTTTATTTTCCCCTCATTCCTGAAGTTAACTTCCCTTTAGCCATCTACCATCTCAGGGTCATACGAAGATTTCAAATCCCCTTGACATCCCTCAGCAGTGACCTCAGAGCCCAAGGCAAACTCACCGACTGGAGAGGTTAGAGGGTGATGTGGGGGATGTGAATGAGGGGGAATGAAGAACGGAGGATGGAAAACAAAGGGAACCACTTTGGAGACACTTGGCTCTTATCTAGAAAAGAAGGATGACCTAGAGCGGAGGCTTGGAGCACCAGGAAATTTCATGGGCTTAGGCAGAGCAAAGACTTTCTGTGTTCTCCAGGCTGATGTGGTTTGGAAAACCAGCAGTTCTCTGGGGAAAGTTTCTACAGGCAAAGACTCTTTAAACAGGGTAGCATCCAAATTGAATAATTTTTTATTCAACTTCTACGATGTGCAGGGCCCCATGCAGGGCACCATGTTGAACACCGCAGACAAGGTCACTATTCTCATGGAGCTTACATTTCAGTGCAGAAAACGGACGATTTGTCAAGCAACTACAAATGTGACACACGTTACCAAACAGAAGATACAAAAGGCTGTCGGAGCATCTAATGTTGGAAGAACATCTTGACTTGATCAGAAAAACAGAAATGAGCTTCAGAATGTCCCACCAGTGAAAGCATGGGTCCAATAACAAAGTATTTGAACATCAGCACATCATACACTCTAACGCTGCCAGAGGCCAGGATGACTTTGACTAACAGGTGGCCCCTTCTGCATTGACCTTGTTCACATTCAAGGTGTCACTTTCATGGTCTGCAAATTCTACCTAGGATGCCTTGGCCTGAAACTAGTATGTCCCCACTCCCAAGATGTACTTGCATCTGATTCATCTTAGAGTAATATCCTCCCAAGGATAGAGGCTGCAGGGAACCAACCATCTACAAATGATTTTTTTAAATCAGTATTAACAATGCTTGCAGTGTTATTATTTTTGAACTAAGTGCTCCATTACTCTAAATAGATTGTTCAGAGAAGACAGTGATAACGCTGTCGACTATTCTTTTCACAGAATCACAGGCTGTCAGAGCTCAAGGGGTCTTTAGGAAGGATTTCACCTAATGGTTCTGACCTGGGTCAGGGTTTCTTCATCACAGTGCCTGCCAAAGCTTGTTCAAAGTTCATACCCTGCCTGTGCTGCACCCAGATTCTGATACGTTTGGGTTGGAGTTGATGCAGGAGGCTCGCATGCTATTTAGAATATGATCCTCCAGAGATTCCAGTGCATTTTGTGAAGTTTCCTCCACCCCATGCACCCTGTCCTTCAGGGAAAATCATTGATCTAATCCAGCTCCTCATTTTACAGACTGCCCAGAATCAGAGGCTAAGTGACAATGACGCACTCTATTTAGTAGTAAAGCTGGAACCAGCAGGCAAGTTCATCCTCTTTTTATTGCCTTTCCATGCTGTTGCTTCAGAAGGCAGGTCTAGCCTTGCGGGCAGGCAAGGAAAAGCCATAATTAGAGGGCACTGCCCAGAGGGTCCCAGTGCCTCAGCACTGGCCTTTTGTCATGAGTGAAAGACCCAACGCACATCCATTACTGTCACTGGGTCCTGGCAGGGTCTCCCTGCTGCAGGCGCCCCGCAGGCTCTGCTGCAAGCTTGCCGTGTCCTGAGACTGTTGTTGCTGACACGTCTGCCCCTGCCAGGCCTACCTGCCGGCTGGTGATCCTCATTACACAGCCAATGCAGAGCATGTTTCAGTTTCCAGGAGTGGGCAAAGGACCCTCAGGGAGCCTCTACCTCTGTGTTAGGGGCCCTTCCGTGCTAGAAACCCAAACTAGACACTAGACAGGCCCTCACTTGGGCACCGTCTTGCCAGGTCTGGCTGTGTAAGCAGGTGGCGGCCATGGGAGAAAGACCCAGCCATGCCAGGGATGGGGTTGCTAACTTTAATGGATCCCCTTTCTTTTGACCTGGCTTCAGAAGAAAAATGTTGTAGGTTGCATAAGGGCCAGGAACAGGCAGAGAAGACTTGGGGACACTGTCATTATTCTCAGCTCAGTGCACCCACTTAAAAACTAGGTATTTTAAAGAAGAAGATGTTTACCCACAGGAGGAAGAAGTCTTAAATATGCAAATTTTTCAAAATAGGTGCTTTTCTGGTAATTTCTTGTGAGTACAACCCATCCATTCCACCTTCAGCAGGGTGCGGGGTCACTAGAGACCTGGAGGGCAGATTTGCGAATGCATCCCATGGGGTTCCCTGGCAGACAAAGAGCCTGTTTGAGTTCTCTGTAAACCCAAGTTAAAGCGAAATCCAGAAGAGAAAGAGGCTAGGAACACAGAGAGGAAGGCGAGAGGGGCTGGGGACAAACTTTGATCTATTTTGCAAAATTTGCCTCAGGCACTCCAGTGAAATTATTTCAAAAATCCTACCCTGGTCTCCTATGGAAACAGGAGTTGGTCAGTTAACTGTAGCCCAGAAACCAAATCTTGCTCACCGACATTTTTTGTAGGCTAAGAAAGGCTTTTTCATTTTTAAAAGGTTGAAAAATATTAATAGAAAAATAATGTTTGTGGCATGTGAAAATATGAAATCCAGATGTCCGTCTTCATAAATAAAGTTGCATGGAGCACAGCTAGCTCAGCTATTTATGTGCTGAATATGGCTGCTTTCCTGCTGCTCAAGCAGGACTGAGCAGTCACAAGGACCCACCCAGCCTGGTATCTTTACTATCCAGCCCTTTAGAGTCAAAAGTTTTCTGGCCCTGTAGTTGGGGTTGTAGTGAAGAGGAAAGTCATAACAGGAGGAGGCTTTTCTCCATTGCCTGAGGTCCGCGTTAAGGAGGAAGCTTCCCTGGTAGAACACTCATACCTACAACTACTTATATGATTTCTTCTCATCAATATCACCCTTTGTTCTGCCTGCTCCACCCACTGGTGGGAGGTGGTCAGTTTTTCCTACTGAAAGAAAAGAGGGAGAGAGGCAGTTCTAATGCCCACAACTACAGGAAGATTAGGCACTTAGTCAGAACAGCCGGAAACAGCTCAACCTTCACTTTGAGAAATTCTCTGCAGGCCAATGAATTTGAGGATTTTTAATATATTCTGAACATTCTATACAAAACAGGAGGACGAGCATGCGGCAGGTTGATTGGCCAGTTAATTTAGCGCTTTCTCCAGCTCTGACCTCCTCAGCAACCTCAATTCCCTAAAGATCAGCAACCCTCAGGATTGGTCCCTATCACATGTGATCTGGACTGCATCCCGCAAAGACAGTGAGCCCAGTTCTGGGAAAGAGGAGAGACGCACTTTGATTCTAACTCTCTACCTGCCTTTGAGAAATAGTGCTGTTCTTTGTAGAATGACAACTGGATACATTGTCTCATAAGAATCATATAAAGGGGCCGGGTGTGGTGGCTCACACCTGTAATCTCAGCCCTTTGGGAGGCTGAGGTGGGCAGGCCACCTGAGATCAGGAATTCGAGACCAGCCTGGCCAACACGACGAAACTCCGTCTCTACCGAAAATACAAAAATTAGCTGGGCGTGGTGGCAGGCGCCTGTAATCCCAGTTACTCCGGAGGCTGAGGCAGGAGAAATGCTTGAACCTTGCAGGCAGAGGTTGCAGTGATTCAAGATCATTCCACTGCACTCCAGCCTGGGTGACAGAGCAAGACTCTGTCTCAAAAGAAAAGAAAAGAAAAGAAAAGAAAAGAATCATATAAGGAAAGCATCACTAGTCTCATTTTACAAATGAGAAAGTTGGGAAGAGAGTCATCAATCTACTGCCCATTTACCTAATAAGTGATGAAATCTAAATGTATTCCACTCCAAAGAATGTGCTCTTTTTATGTTTTCTAAAAAAAATTGTTATCTCTCTGTTCCTCAGTTTCCCTACCTGCAAAATAAGGAGAACGCACTAAATTCACTTCAACATTCCACTAGCAAAATACATTTTGTTGATCTTAAGGCCCCTAAAAATTCTATTGAGTCACTTTGTAAAGCATCAAGGTGTATATATATATTTGAGACAGAGTCTTGCTCTGTTGCCAGGCACCAGGCTGTAGTGCAGTGGTGCAATCTCGGCTCACTGCAGTCTCCACCCCCTGGGTTCAAGCAATTCTCCTACCTCAGCCTCCTAAGTAGCAGGGACTACAGGTGCGTGCCACCACGCCCAGCTAATTTTTGTATTTTTTAGTAGAGAGGGGGCTTCACCATGTTGGCCAGGATGGTCTCAATCTCTTGACCTTATGATCCGCCCACCTCGGCCTCCCAAAGTGCTGGTATATGTTTTCTGCAGACTGAAAGAAATTCACATAAGTCCTGTGGAAATAGGAGGATGGACATCAGTCCTGCCTGTATGGAACTCAAGTCAGGTCTAGGCTGGATTTCTCCCTATATTTTGGGCTTGGATTTCAGATCATTCTTTTTTTTTTCTTTTTAATGGAGTGGAAAGAAGCATATTTGAAAGCAAGGTAAAAAGTTCATGAAAAAAAGAGATTTTTTCCAAATTTCTACTTCTCATTCTCATTAAATATAGGCTCCAGGCTGTATATTTACTTAACTTTCAATTGGGTATTATGCTAGGCAAGATTTGCACCCAGCAAAAAGTACTGGAGAGAAGGAAAGAAGGGTCAGAAAGGAACTAGGAAGCACAAGCCCCATACTCAGGGGGGAAGCGGACCTTGGAAAGTTGAGCCTACACTGGCTCATTCTTGTGAAGATACTCTCTTCATTTCAACACTTGTCTCACCCTTCCTTACCTTTCCATTGGAACAACTTTTAAAGTCAAAAAGACAATGTAAGTTACCATTTCTCTGGAGATAGGAACATTGGTGAATGGTCTCATACAAAGAAAAACATACAGGAAGCTTTAAGATACAACTTGGCCATGCAGACACAGAGGAGACCTTCATGATCCCCATCACGTGTCCTTCCTTGAGAGACAAGGAGCCTTTGTCAGCCAGCAGGCCGACAGCCATGTTTCTCATGTGAAGCAACAATTTCTGCAGTACCTGAGGCCTTTTCAGTCTTTCATACTCTCCCACCCATGCACACATTCCTCAATTTGTTTCTTTTTCTAAAAATCAGTCCCTCTTTCCAAGCACTTCCTTTCTGGGAATCAAATGCCCAGAAATGGCCAATATGGAAATAGCTCTTGACTGTGGACATGGCACATCCCCATCATGGCAGAAAGTTCTACTGGACAGAGGAGGACTCTAGATAAATGGGGCTGTCTTGTATCTTGCAATATTAAGAATATCATTAAAAAGCGATGCAGATAAGAATACCCATGTAGAGTCACACGCGGGGATTGTACTTTTCATTGTCTCTATCTTGGAAGAAGAAAATCATAGAATGTTTTAATATTACAGGAATAAATTCAATGTTTCATAGTCAGATAACTGCAGAGTATGAGCAGATGAATCTCACTCTATAATAACACCATCCAGTATGACTTTTTGCAATGATGGGGATGCCTGATGTCTGCGCTCAGGAGCTACTAAGCACTTCAAATGTGTCTAGTGAAAATTAGGGGGGCAACGGTAAGTGTATTTAATTTAAATTAATTCCTAACTGCGTGTGGCTAGTGGTAACTGTATTGAACAATACAGATCTAAAGGATACACACTAGACAAGTAAAGGCTAGGCACAAGATAAATGGCTAAAGCAAATTGAGTTAAGTAAATTCTGAACGTCAGTATATCCTGCTTGAGATCTAACAGGAAAATTCAAACAGTAAGAACAGCAGAGCTAGGAAATTCTGTTCTTTTTGAGGGCAAGCAACAGACCCTAATTGCTCTCATCCCCATTGATGGAGAAGGAGCAGTGAAAATAAAATATGCATTGGGCCTAAAATTATATTTTTGATATAACAGAAGAAACATATACTTTGTATCATCTAGTACAGGATACAAAAAAGTATTTTGAAAGCTGTTGCTTAAGTTCTCAATCTTGTTCAAGAACAGGAACACTTTACAAAAGGAAAGTTGAAAGATTAGCTGTTGAGACACAAGTTGTGATGAAAAAATAGCTGAGAATCAGAAAGAGATAAAAAAAGTTGTTAGATGAAATAAGAAAAGATTATAGACAATTGAAATGCAATCATAGAACTGCAGTCTGCTTTAGAAGTCGCCAAAGACCGAATCAATACAGTAAAAAAATCAAAGGAGTAATCTAGAGGAGTATTGAAGGCTCCACTTGACTATAGATAAAAAAGGTAAACAGATGCAGACAACCAGAGTTAAAATGAATTAATGGAACAAAAGCAATAATCAAATATATAACCAGAAGAAAACATTCATAACTATAACGTCAGATGCAAGGTACAGATTTAGAAAGGTCACTGGGGCCAGGAGCGGTGGCTCACGCCTGTAATCCCAGCACTTTGGGAGGCCGAGGCAGGAGGATCATGAGGTCAAGATATTGAAACCATCCTGGTCAACATGGTGAAACCCTGTCTCTATTAAAAATACAAAAAATTAGCTGGGCACGGTGGCGCATGCCTGTAATCCCAGCACTTTGGGAGGCCGAGGCAGGAGGATCATGAGGTCAAAATATTGAAACCATCCTGGTCAACATGGTGAAACCCCGTCTCTATTAAAAATACAAAAAATTAGCTGGGCACGGTGGCACGTGCCTGTAATCCCAGCTACTCAGGAGGCTGAGGCAGGAGAATTGCCTGAACCCAGGAGGCGGAGATTGTGGTGAGCCGAGATCGCACCATTGCACTCCAGCCTGGGTAACAAGAGCGAAACTCCGTCTCAAAAATAAAGAAAGTTCACTAAAAAGAAGTATAATGAGTGGGACAAGCCAATAGCCAGGTGTGTGTGTGTGTGTGTGTGTGTATGTGTGTGTTTAGATAGGGTCTCACTCTGTCACCCAGGCTGGAGTATAGTAGTCCTGTCATAGCTCACTGCAGCCTCAACATCCTGGGTTCAAGCAATCCTCCCACCTTAGCCTGCTGAGTATCTGGAACTACAGGCACTCACCACCATGCCTGGCTAATTTTTAAAACTTTTTTTCTAGAGACAGAGTCTTGCTATGATGCCCAGGCCAGTCTCAAACTCCAGACCTCAGGGGAGCCTCCTGCCTCAGCCTCCCAAAGTGCTGGGATTACAGGCATGAGCCAATGCGCCCAACCAAACCAGACATATCTTAACACAAGTTTTGCATTTCAGTAGTCAGTCAAATACTCCAAGAGTTTTCAGATGGACCTATCTCTTTTCTACCAAATCCAAAGAAAAATTAGAGGAAATATGACATAACAGCAGATGTCAGTATTTCCGTCAGGTGCCCCAATGCCATACTCAACACCCAGTGCCTACAGGTAAAGCACAGAGCTTGCTCTCATCTTCAATCTCTTACTGGATATAAAGAACAGAATCCTTTTTAAAATTATAAAGATACTTTTAAATAATAAAGTAAAAAGGTAGCTAAAATACGAGTATGTTTGAAAATGTGTTAATTTTTTTCTCAGTATTCAATATTCCATCAATAAGATCATTCTTTCTTATTAAAATAAGGACAGCATTGCCTCACCAGCATTTTTTTTCACAGACTATGCAAGTTAATCACATTTTGAACCCTTCATAAAACTACATTTTTCACAGTGTTCACAAATTGGTCTAAAATGGGCTATCATTTTTCATATTTATATCTTTTATGATGGCTAAAACTGTTAAACTTTTATGTAATGTGATAAAATTAGATCAGGAAATTCTTAAGGTCAAATCTTTCATTTTAAATCTTGCTTAGAATCTGCACTGTAATTTACACTGAGTAGGAACTTAACAACAATTTTAATACACCCTAAAACTTTCGCTTTCCAAGTAATGATGCACTGCATGACATTAGATGTTGTTTATTTTTAAGTATCGCTTTTCTGGAGAGTCTTCTGAATTTGTAAGTTCAAGTACAGCAGTTCCCTGGCAATAATAATCACTCAGCACTGGCTTAAACTATGTCCATGATTTTTCCCATTCTCTTTCATCTTACAGACCCCACCTCTTAAACCTCAGACCAAGGGAGTGAGCAGAGCCAGGTCTGGACAGTTCTTCCCAAGACCATTTATACAAATGCAACATGGGGAAGAACAAGTTCTCTTTCTGCTGGGGCTGTCCCCAGTCAGCTTCTCTTCTCATCCCCGTGAAGACAGGTTGCCTGTTGTGTGAGACAAGCCGAGCAGAGTAGTGATGAATAAAGGTTGGGAGAAGGTACAGGCCTAGTTTCCTGGGCCCTACCTGGAATTTCTTCTTCTCAATCCTGAAGTCTATTATCTTTTTGGTTCTGCTGAATTCTATAACTGCCACCTGCTACTAGAAGGTGCCTGATTAATTACAGAAACAAATAAAATTGAAAAAAGTATAGAGAAATGTAGATGTTCTGCTTATTGTTGGTCAGAAACAGGTGCCAATCATTATAAGTTGCCATTATAATCTCTTATCTTAAGCGGTTACTGCTAACCTTTTATATTGTTTTATAATTGTCTGTTTGTATACACTTAGCTCTTGGTAATCTATTTCTGTGTAACAAACTACTCCAAAACTGAGTAGCTTAACATGGCCATTTTATTCTATCTCACAATAAAATGGATAGGGAAATCAGGCAGGGCTTGCCAAGAGAATCCTTTGCTCCATGTGGGATCCATTGGCTCACTTGTGGAATTCAGCTGGTGGTGGGTCTATCTGGAAAGTTCAGTCAGTTTCATTCACACGTCTGCACTTAGTGGGGAATGCTGGGAGGCTGTGCTCTGCTGGGAGCCTCTTCCTTCTTATGCAGCTTCACAGTCCCTCTATGGTCTCTCCAACAGAGTGGTCAGACTCCTTATTTGCAGCCCAGAGTTCTGTCAAAGAAAGGCACTGGAAATTGCCAATCTATAAGGCCTGAAACTGGCACAATATCACATCTTCCATATTCTAGTGGTCAAACCCTCGAAAAGAGGGGACACGAATCCCATCTATTGGTGGGAGGAATGGCAAGGAATTTATGGCCATGTTTTGTCCACTGTACACAGTGCTTTGTGAGCATCTTGAGAGCAAGAAATGTGCCTTATTGATCTTTTCATCACCAGGTCAAAAATCCAGCCAGAAATACGAATATGAAAGATGGAGGACAGTCAGAATCTGGATTCTTGGATTTTTTAAATTATTATTTTAAAATCCATCTTGAGTTAACTTTTGTATAAGGTATAAGGAAGGGATCTAGTTTCAGTCTTCTGCATGTGACTAGCCAGTTTTCCCAACACTGTTTATTAAATAGAGAATCATTTCCCCGTTGCTTGTTTTTGTCAGGTTTGTCAAAGATCAGTGGTTGTAGATGTGTGGCATTATTTCTGAGGCCTCTGTTCTGTTCCATTGGTCTATATATCTGTTTTGGTACCAGTACCATGCTGTTTTGGTTACTGTAGCCTTGTAGTATAGTTTGAAGTCAGGTAGTATTATGCCTCCAGCTTTGTTCTATTTGCTTAGGATTGTCTTGGCTATATGGACCCTTTTTTGGTTCCATATGAAATTTAAAGTGTTTTTTTCTAATTGTGTGAAGAAAGCTAATGGTAGCTTGATGGGAATAGCATTGCATCTATAAATTACTTTGGGCGGTATGGCCTTTTCATGATATTGATTCTTCCGATCATGAGCATGGAATGTTTTTTCCATTTGTTTGGGTCCTCTCTTGTTTCTTAGAGCACTGATTTGCAGTTCTCCTTGAAGAGGTTCTTCTCATCCCTTGTAGGTATTTTATTCTCTTTGTAGCAATTGTGAATGAAAGTTTGCTCATGATTTGGCTCTCCATTATTGGTTTATAGGCATGCTTGTGATTTTTGCACATTGAACATTGATTTTGTATCCTGAGACTTTGCTAAAGTTGCTTATCAGCTTAAGGAGTTTTGGGGCTGAGATAATGGGGTTTTCTAAATATACAATCAAGTCATCTGCAAACAGAGATAATTTGACTTTCTCTCTTCCTATTTGAATATGCTTTACTTCTTTCTCTTCCCTGATTGCCCTGGCCAGAACTTCCAATACTACATTGACCAGGGGTGAGGAGAGAGGGCATCCTTGTCTTGTGCTGGTTTTCAAAGGGAATGATTCCAGCTTTTGCCCATTCAATATGATATTGGCTATGGGTTTGTAAAAAACAGCTCTTATTATTTTAAGATATGGTCCATCAATACCTAGTTTATTGAGTGCTTTTAGCATAAAGGAGTGTTGAATTTTCTTCAAAGGTTTTTTCTGCATCTATTGAGATAATCATGTGGTTTTTGTCATTGGTTCTGTTTATGTGATAGATTATGTTTATTGATTGCATGTGTTCAACTAGCCTTGCATCCCAGGGATGAAACCAATTTGATTGTGGTGGATAAGCTTTTTTTATATTGTTTGGAATAGTTTCAGAAGGGATGGTACCAGCTTCTCTTTGTACCTCTGGTAGAATTTGGCTGTGAATCCATCTGGTCCTTAGCTTTGTTTGGTTAGTGGACTATTAATTACTGCCTCAATTTCAGAACTTGTTATTGGTCTATTCAACAATTCTACTTCTTCCTGGTTTAGTCTTGGAAGGGTGCATACATCTAGGAATTAATCCATTTGTTCTAGATTTCCTAGTTTATTTGCATAAAGGTGTTTATAGTATTCTCTGATGGTAGTTTGTATTTCTGTGGGATCAGTGGTGATCTCCCCTTTAACATTTTTTATTGTGTCTATTTGATTCTTCTCTCTTTTCTTCTCTGTTAGTCTGGCTAGTGGTCTATTTTGTTAATCTTTTCAAAAAACTGGCTCTTGGATTCACTGATTTTTTTTGAAGGGTTTTTCGTGTCTCTATCTTTTTCAGTTCTCCTCTGATCTTACTTATATCTTGGGCTCAGGGACCCACTTTAGGAGGTAGTCTGTCCCTTAGCAGAGCTCAAGCATTTTCTCTGGGAGATCTGCTGCTCTCTTCAGAGTCAGCAGTCAGAAATGTTTAAGTCTGCTGAAGCTGTGCCCATAGCTGCACCTTCCTGCCCGGAAAGGAGGAATCTGGAGAGGCATTCTGGCTACAGTGGTTTTGCAGTGCTATGGTGGGCTCTGCCCAGTTGAAAGTCCCTGGCCACTTCATTGACACTCTGAGGGAAAATCACCTACTCAAGCCTTGGTAATGGCAGACACCCCTGTCCCCACCAAGCTCAAGTGTCCCAGGTCAACTTCAAACTGTGTGCTGGCAGTGAGAATTTCAAGTCAGTGCATCTTAGCTTGCTGTACTTCATGGGGGTGGGATCCGCTGAGCTAGACCACTTGGCTCCTGGCTTCAGCTCCCTTTCCAGCGGACTGAACAATTCTGTCTCACTGGCATTCCAGGTGCCTCTGGGCTATGAGAAAAAGCTCCTGCAGCTAACTCAGTGTCTGTCCAAACAGCTGCCCAGTTTTGTGCTTGAAACCCAGGGGCCTGGTAGTGTAAGCACCCGAGGGAATCTCCTGGTCTGCAGGTTGCAAAGACTGTGGGAAAAGTGTAGTATCTGGGCTGGAATGCACCATCCCTCATGGCTTCCCTTGGCTAGGGTAGGGAGTTCCCTGACCCCTTATACTTTCCGGGTGAGGCAACACCCCACCCTACTTCAGCTCCCCCTCTGTGGGCTGCACCCACTGTCTACTCAGTCCCAATGAGATGAGCTGAGTAGCTCAGTTGGAAATTCAGAAATCACTCATCTTCTTTGTGGGTCTCTCTGGGAGCTACAGACTGGAGCTGGGCAGATTTGGCCATCTTGCCCAGGAATGTTTCCACAACTGTATTTTAAAAGAGGTATTATTATTTCTAAATTATAGGTGAGGAAATCAGGCATCTGGTCTTAGATCTTAGATGACTGTACAGAGGGGAAGCTTTGGAAATGCAAATGGCAGATGAGAAAAGCATGGGCTGAGCTGGTGTCATTCTTTAAATTCTGTCCAAAACAAAAGAACTGACAGGAATAAAATCATGAGCTGGCCTTCATTTAGATGGCTGTTGGGAAGAATTCCCTCCCTTCCTCCAAATTCCATGGTGGGGACAGTAACAGAGATTCTCAGGGTGCCCAAGAGACCTAGGATACAGTGGGGTAGGGGGAGGTGTTGGGAAGCTAGAGCTCATCATATGCCTACAGGAAGAGTGTTTATGTGGAGGAGAAGAAGAAATGGCTGGGAGTTGATGGAAGGCAATTGCTGTTCCAACCTCCTACCTTCTCACTGGTTCCAGGATAGGGCCCAGCTCTGTTCATGAGAACAATTCCAGCGATACTCAAGTAGCCAAGCACTGGCAGCATTCTGGGTACCTCCTAGCACAAGTTGCTGGGATCCTGGCCCCAGGTAGGGCAGTGTAGGACAGCTTTGCACACCCTTTGAACAGCTAACAAATAGCTCAGGGCCAATTTTTTGTTTGCTATAACTCAGCTACTGAAACTTTCCTGTTTTCTGACTATCAAATAGTAATTTGCAGAGGAGTAACTAGGGATGCACACTAGAAAAAGGAGCATCTGATGAAGTTGCCCCCAAAGTCTGCAGTCTTCTGTTCATAACGGCATAACCCAGCATCATCTTTGTTGGTTCTATTAGCTGAATTAGTTACATTTGAACTTAGTATTGAAGTGTTTCATAGACATTATAAAGCTTAACAGGCCCAATAAATACCAGAGGAGAAGGTGTAGAAAGCACCAACACGAAGGAATGTTTAATTAGGATTTAAAAATAAAGTTAAGATAACTCAGAAAAATAATAGAACTGGCTATTTTGGCATGATGGATACTTCATGTGCTGATGGAAATGAACCAATGGACTGTTGCAGTGATTCTGGAGGACAGAGAAAATTGTGCAGCTTGCAATGCATACAGTATAGCAGCAATGACCAGGAAAAGTTATGAATAAGGAAAGGACCAAATGGAGCTCAGCAGATTGGTGCGAGACCTTGCAGGACTCAGTGGAATGGAAGGGCTACAGAAGCAGTACTGTGTGAGCCCACAGTGACGCATCGGGTTAAGGCCAATGTGAATGGAATAGTTCACCCACCACACTGCTAGGACCTTCAGCATGTTGGCAGTGTGCACAAACTGCTGTACTTTATAAAAAGAATATCTGATACAATGTGCAGGTAAGCAAGATGTATCTACTGCTGTGTTTGTGAAAGGGTAGCCTCTCTCACTCTCTTTTGGAAATATAAACTGAAGCTGCAGGTTAAACCATCATTGGTTAAGGAGGACAAACATTTTGGAGTCTAGTATATTCTTTGGGTTTCCCGGGGTGGGGGGTAGGCGGGGGCTTGGTTCATGAGTTCTCAAACCTCAGGGACACATAAATCACTCTCAGGGCCTGACAAGGCTACCCTCAGATGCTGAGCTGTGATATGAGTTCTTTGTCACCTCGACCCCAGCACCAGTTTGAGAAGCACTTGGCTCTGCTTCTTGGCATCTCCAATGAGTTATGCCTTCCATTCTTTTTGTTTGTACATGCCTACAAATAAGCCTTTCATTCTCTCTGATTCATTTTTAAGAGACTCTGACCAAATCCGGCAGGCATGTCTTGGTTATGAGTTTGTTAATTACTTCTTACCATCTCTCATCTGCATTACACATCTGATGGCCTTCATGTTTCCAAGACAACAATTACTCCAACAAATGGATGGAAATAACCAGTTTTCTGCTTCCATCTCACATAGAAGTCATTTTCATTCACTTTTAGAGGAGGATTAATGAGGTCTAACTAATTTTCTTTTGCCAGTGTTACTATGATTAGCAGACTTTCCTCATTGAAAGAGTCTATGGATGATCTATAGCTTTCTACTAATGTGTGAAGAACAAACTCATTGTTACAGCCCATAGAGTGATTTAATTTCATTTATTTCTTCAAATTTGAGGGGAGTTTTTCTGAAGGAAAAGGGTAGATATTCTAAACGTGGTTTAAAGCCTTCAGATCCTAAGAGCATTGGCTGACTCACGTTATGGCTTGAACCAGCCTGGTGTGTTTCACAAACTACCAGAGAAAATTAACATGACAAGTCATTTTTTGGTGAACAGTGGAACACATTGGCCTTTAATCAAATAGACAGCGCTTTCATCTATGTTTTTGAGAGCTTTACATTACTCTAGCACAGTCTCTCAATACAATAAACAAATTACATTTTTCTATGCATGTAAACTCAGATATCAATGATATGATTAGATATTGCACTTCTAATTAGAACTTTAAGTCTGTGACAAATGCAGATTTCTCCTTAACCTGTGAGAATATTTCTATCCTGTATTTTTAGCTTCTGAATACATTGAAACTAGATTTGCAATAGCACTACTTGTGCCTACAAAACAGCCCTTACTTTTCCTGTTAATTTGAAAGTAGATCAAAGAGCCTATGTTAACACTGTTGATTAAGGAAAATGGCCAGACAAGTCTCGATCAATTTAGGACAATTATTTGCCAACGTTAAGGATGATATGCCAGGGAGACAGGTCTATTCCTTTCTTCAAAGATAACTTTGAGGGTTCCAAATTTAAGGGGGAAAGGGCAGATTATGGAGAAGTACATAATTTTCAGTTAGGAGGGAGTAGGGAAAAATAGTCATTCCTGCCTTTGTCTGGCTCAGTGAATCCGCATTTTCTTTTTTTTTTTCTTTCTTTCTTTTCTTTTCTTTTTTTTTTTTGGAGATGGAGCCTCACTCTGTCTCACAGGCTGGAGTGCAGTGGCACGTGGCATGATCTTAGCTCACTGCAACCTCTGCCTCCTGGGTTCAAGCGTGAATCTGCATTTTTTTTTAACATAAGATACCATAAACAATTCGGGGCAGAGAAAAAACGCAGGGAATCTACATTTTACATAAGATATCATGAACAAAGTGGGGCAGGGGAACAATGAGATATGCATTTGTGTCTGGAGGGCCGGGGTGACTGCACCTGTAAAGGTAAGCTATCAGTTTATATTTCCATGGTGAAATTTTAATAGAAACACCTTAGGGTAAATATCTTGCAGCTCACTAGGAATTTTCTGGGCAAAATATGGGGGAGGACTGTAGCTTTTCATCTTGTAGCCATCTTATTTAGAAACCAAAAGGGGGAGGCAGGTTTGGCCACCCAGTTCCCAGCTCAACCGTTCCCTTTGGCTTAATGAGTCTAGAGAGTTTTTTTTTTTTTTTTTTTTTCTGCAACACTTAAAGGCAGCCTATAGCCACCTGTCTCTCTCAGCTGCGATCTCCATTCCCCTAATTCTCTAAGGCAGTATCTGCAAGGGCAATTATTCAGCAGCAGCTTCAGGCCCACTGAGCCAGATCCTATTACCCATGTAATCTCTGCATCTCAGCGACTGAATGCCATGGCTAACCTGACCATTCTGGCCACGATGGACTGGCACAGAAATCGAATATTTATCCTATTACAAGCAGTTACAGATAGAATCCTTCTACGTCCCAGGGGCAAAAACCCTCAGAAACACATGGAGAAAATGGAAATAAAGTTAGAGTAGCATCCAACAATCGGGTAGACCTTTGTGGATGTTTGGGAAGCTGGTTCCGCTCCTGGTGCCTCTGTTCTAGGTTTGTCTGCTTGGCTCTGCCTCTTGGCACCTCCAATGAGGTGATGGCTTCTGTTCTTTTTTCTGGCTTCCAAATCTCTGCCTTGTCGCTGCATCTGTGTCTTCTCCTGGCTCTCACTCTTGCTCAGCACCTGCTCAGTCCAGGGCTGGTGGGTTATAGCAACCTGCTGCCTCCTCCAGATTCATCCAACATGGCTCCTCTTTTTGGTGCAGTCCCTACAGCACCAGCTGAAAGCCACCGCAAACCCCAGGCAGCTCACCTGCTGTCCTGACCAGCTCTTACTGTGAGCTTTTTCTTGCATGGCTATATTCTAGTCTCTCTCTTTCCAGCCTCTTCCTGGCAGCTTCTGCCTGGCCATGTGGTTCTTTTCTTTTATTCACATTCAGATTGCACTCTACCGGATGGGAACACTCCCAAACCCCACCAGAGTTTGCAAGCTTGTTTTGGAAATCATTCAATGGTCCTTGAAGCAATTCTTGCTGTCGCAAGTCCTTGCCATTTGGTCAGTCTCCCTAGTTTCCATCCAGACTCAGCTGTGTCTCCGTTTCTGCTGATGTATGATGTTCAGGTCTCTGGGTATGTCACTTGGGAAGGCACTCAGGATGTGACAAGTGTCATTATTTCAACGCAGTGCCTCATGGCAATAGATGTCCACTGCAGATTGACAATGTAATCAGAAGGTTCCCTCAGCGTCTCCTTTCCTAAAAGGTCTTCTTCAGAGGAAGTGTGTACACTTGAGGCAGAAAGTTAAAATCAGAGTGAGTTAACCAACCCTCTCAGTTTGTTTTGGAGAGAAGGTAGGATTCGATGGGTTTTCTGATATATCTAGAGACTAGGTAGGAGGATGAGCTGGAATGACCGACCAAACAATTACCTTATGAATCATCTCACACCAATCCTACTTTTTTTTCTTAGATGGAGTCTCGCTCTGTCACCAGGCTGGAGTGCAATGGCACAGTCTCCACTCATTGCAACCTCAGCCTCCCGGGTTCAAGCAATTCTCCTGCATCAGCCTCCCAAGTAGCTGCGAGTACAGGTGCATGTCACCACACCTGGCTAATTGTTGTATTTTTACTAAAGACAGGGTTTCACCATGTTGGCCAGGCTGGTCTCGAACTCCTGACCTTGTGATCCACCCGCCTTAGCCTTCCAAAGTGCTGGGATTTTAGGCATGAGCCACTGCACCTGGTTCAACCTTACATTTTATAGACAAGAAAGATGAGGCTCAGAGAAGGTATTTCCCAGAGTCTCAGAGTTGGCAGAAACCAAACTAGAACTCTGGGTGCCTGACGTTTTTATAAACCATGGTGGGAGGTCAGGCAGATACCTTGAAGATCACCTCCAGGCATCATGCAAACTGCTGGCCTGTCCCCAGTCTAGGTGACACAAGAAAGGTAAGTTTTCAGCTTATCTTCTTTATATGAGTATCAAGTAGAATGTCTAGAGAAATGACTGAAACTCACAGTTTCCTTCTGCCTGAAGCGCTGGTGTTGCCTGATTTCTCCTTTCCCATCCTCCTTCTTTTCCTACCCTCTCCCCCCACAATTTAGAACCTTTGCTGAGCTACAGCAGTTTTGCAGAAGCCAGTCCTCTCCTCCCTGCCAGAAAAAAGCCAGTCCTCTCCCCTACCCAGGAAGTAAAACTAATATAGTGCCTTAATATCCCTCGGGAACATTATCATCATTTGATACGCCAATGTGACAATGGGAAGTTTGCCAATCTTGTCATTTTAGAAGCAAATTGGCTTAAGTAATCACCTAAAACATCCCCTTCCAAGGGACTTTTTTTACTTCACATAGGAGACAGTATCTGTCATTTCTAACTGTGAGAAACAGAAAACATTCCCCCTACTAAGTGAAACAAGGTATGTTTTTGAAGCCTTTGCAGGCCTTCTGTTTAAATAAAGTTCTTTTTTAACATAAAAATTCAATGCACACTCACAGGATCTCAGTGTTGTCAAATATTCAATTTAAGCTCCCTGTTGTTTACATTCTCCATCCTAACAACCATTATTACACCAGAGTTTTTCCCTGCAGTGAGCATTCATCCGTTGCGGGGCTGGTGTTATTACCGGAACAATTCTCTTCACTGTGTTCCAAAGCCCTAGTCCCATTGTTCCCTTTGTCCCATCCAGCACCAAGTGGGTGTTCTCCACAACAGCAGACAACGATTTCACATTTCTCAATAGTGGGTCAGATTTAAATGGAACGGATCGGAAGGGGTGGGAGCCTGGAGACCACTTCAGTGCTGTGCTCAGGGAGGGAGAAGGCTCCCTTCCCTTTGCCCTGCTCCCAACTGCAGCTTCTGCTGTGAGACCAGACAGCCCCAGCCTCTTCTGTCACTCAAACAGACATTTGTTAGCATGCCTCCAACCAGGTTAAGGAAGGCTGCCTCATTTCTCAAAGAGCTCTCCGGCTTATGCTGTTTCTCTCTGGCTCAGGGGCCAGGAGGTAGCAGCAGCACATTCCGTTTGACTGTACTCACAGAGGCCAGAGGTGATGGCTGACTCCTCTTAATGATTAGTGGTTACACATCTGTGGGTTCTTTTATTTGTGCTTTTTTTAATTTTGTTTTCAATTGATACATAATAGTTGTACATATTTACGGGATACAGTGTGGTGTTTTGATACACGTGTACATTGTGTAAAAATCAAATCAGGATAATTAGCATATCCATCACCTCAAACATTTATCATTTGTTTGTGGTGAGAATATTTTAAACCCCCCTCTTCTCGCTATTTTGAAACATGCAATTCAGATTTGTTAACCACAGTCATCCTAATGTGCGATAGAACACCAGGACTTACTGCTCCTGACTAGCTGCGACTACGCTCCCACTGACTCATCTCTCCCGATTCTCCCTTCCTCCTACCATCTCCATCCTCTGGTAACCATCATTCTACTCTCTATTTCCATGGTTAAATTCTTTAAATTCTACATGTAAGTGAGATCCTATGGGGTATTCATGTTTCTGTGCCTGGCTTATTGCACTTAATAAAACATCCTCTGGGTTCATCCATGTTGTTGCAAATGACAGAATTTCATTCTTTTTCATGGCGGAATGGTATTCCATTATGTACATATAGACACACATCTGATATATTGCCAGATCATTCCAGACCATTATAATAAAGCAAGTCACACTTGGTTTTTTTTTTTTTGGTTTCTGAGTGCACATTAAAGTTATGTTTGCACTGTACTGTGGTCTAGTAAGTGTGCCATAACATTTTGTCTAAAAAATGTACATATCTTAATTTAAAAACACTTTATTACTAAAAAATACTGACACAAAGACACAAAGTGAGCATATGCTGTTGGAAAAAGAAAAGTTGCTGATAGAATTGCTCTACACAGGATTGACATAAAGCTTTAATTTGTAAAAATCACAGTATCTGCAAAGTACAATAAGTGAAGTGCAATCATATGAGGTATGCCTGTATATCACATTTTTTCACCCATTCATTCATTGACAGACACTTAGGTTGATTCCTTCTCTTGGCTACTGTGGATAGTGCTGCAATAAATGGGGGTACAGACATCTCTTTGACATACAATTTCATAACCTTTGGGTATATAGTCAGTAATGGGATGGCTGGGTCATATGGTAATTCTTTTTAATTTTTTGAGGATCCTACATACTGTTTTCCCTAATGGCTGTACTCATGTATATTCCCACCAACAGTATATAAGAGCTCTCCTTTCTCCACATCCATACCAGCATTTGTTATTTTTTGTCATTTTGATAATAGTCATTCTAACTAAAGTAGATGACATCTTACTGTGGTTTTGACTTGCATTTCCCTAGTATTTATTAATATTGAACATTTTTTCATAGACTTGTTAGCCATTTGTAAGTCTTCTTTTAAGTTATCTATCCAGATATTGTGCCCATTTTTAAATTGTATTGTTTTTCTGCTGAGTTGTTTGAATTATTTATATATTCCGAATATGAACTTCTTGTCAGATGGCATAGTTTGCAAGTATTTTCTCCTAGCCTGTAGGTTGTATTTTCACCCACAGTAGTTGATTGTTTTATTTGTTGTGCAAAAGATTTTTAGTTTGATGTAATCGCATTTGTCTAGTTTCACCTTCGTTGACTGTACTTTTGGGGTCTTATGCAAAAAAGTCTTTGCCTATACCAGTATCATGACACGTTTTCCCTGTTTTCTTCTAATCATTGTATCATTCCTGGTCCTACATTTAACTCTTTAATTCATTTTGAGTTGATGTTTGTATATTGTGAGAAAAAGAGGTCTACTTCATTGTTCTGCATATGAATAGCCAATTTTTCTAGCAGTATTTATTGAAGACAATATTCTTACTCTATTGTGTGTTTTTGGCATCTTTGTCAAAAATCAGTTGGCCATAAGTGTGTGGATTAATTTAAGGGTTATCTATTCTGTTCTACTGGTCTATGTATCCATTTTTATGCCAATTCCGTTTCAATTACTATAGCTTTGTAGTATATTTTGGAGTCAGGTAGTGACATTATATTTCTGTGAAGAATATCATCAGCATTTTGATAGGGATTTCATTGAATCTGTAGATTGCTTTGGGTAGTACAG
This sequence comes from Callithrix jacchus, assembly GCF_049354715.1. NCBI lineage: Eukaryota > Metazoa > Chordata > Mammalia > Primates > Cebidae > Callithrix > Callithrix jacchus. The sequence continues at coordinate 41,311,120 of NC_133514.1, forward strand.
ACATTTTAACAATGTTAATTATTTTAATCTATGAGCATGGGCCATCTTTCCATTAATTTGTGTCTTTTCAATGTCTTTTATCAATGTTTTACACTTTAAGTGTAGAAATCTTCTATTTCTTTAAACTTACATTTTTTTCGTAATGATTGCAAATAGAATTGTTTTCTTGATTCCGTCTTTTGATATTTTGCTATTAGGGTATAAAATGCTACTGATATTTGTATGTGGATTTTGTATCCTGCAACTTTACTGAATTTGTGTATCAGTTTTGACTTTTTAAGTGGAGTCTTTAGTGTTTTCTCTATATAATATGTCATCTGCCAACAGGGATAATTTAACTTTTTTTTTTTCAATTTGAATGTCCTTTTTTTCTTTTTCTTACCAAATCACTCTGGCAAGGACTTCCAGTACTATCTTGAATAAGAATGTTGAGAGTTGGCATCCTTGTCTTGTTTAAGATGTTAGAGAAAAACACTTCAGCATTTTTCTATTCAGTATGATATTAGCTGTAAGTTTGTCATATATGACCTTATATTAAGATACATTCCTTCTATGTTCTAATTTGTTGAGAGCTTTATTGACACATCATAACTATATATATTTATGGGGTACAGTGTGATGTTTCAATACATGTATACATTGTGTCATCATCAAATCAGAATAATTAACACATTCATCATCTCATACATTTATCATTTCTTTGTAATAAGAACGTTCAGAATCCTCTCTTCCAGCTATTTAAAAATGTACAATAAATTATTGTTAACTGTATTCACCCTGCTGTACAACAGAACACCACAGCTACACATGTGTGTTTCTGACAGCACCTAGGCTGCGGAATAGTCTGTCACTGTGGCTGGGATGAGAACTTTCCTTCTGCTCCCTTTAACCTACACAGTGATTTGATCTTGAAGTCAATGTTTTTTTAAAAACTTGTTTTAATTATTTAAATTGCTTTACATATTTGGTTATAGAACTAAGGCAACTCTGTCACTGTAAACTGAAACCAGTGACATATTGGACAATTGCACATCCACAGTGAAAAGTAAATGAGCCAGAAACCATATTATATGAGAGGCCAGTGGAGATGGCATCAGGGTAAAAGCTAAGGGCACAGGGTAAAATTCCAGAAACTCTCTGCACACACTTGGGAGTTGGTGCTAGTGTAATACTCTAGTCAAAGTCATTGCAGATTTCACTTACGGAGCAGGCAGCGTCAGTGCTATTCTCATGTGATCTGTTCAAGTTCACTCTTCTGAGTTGTTTTAATTCATATTCTTGAATACTGAAATTATCTAAAAGCAGGGTGTACTACTTCATTATGCTGTATGGCAGTAAAAATGCGGCCACTTTCTTTAAGATGCCTTTGATTTCAAATACTCTAGGCAGTAACTGGGACCATTAAATCCATCCCCTGTTGTACCTTAGAAAGTTGGGGCTGGAGAAACAAAAGTAACTTGCTTTACAAAGTCCCAAGTTTCTCTACTGGCAGAGTAGGGCTAAAACCACAGTCTCCTAAACTTCAGTTTCCTTTTTGCGACTACACTTTGATGCTCCCAATTCATAGGCAGAGTTTTAAATTACATTCATTTTAAATTCTGTGAATGATTTCTTTAATCCCTTCAGATACTTAAACCAGTGAAGCTAGTTTTTTAAAAAGTATGCAGACCATATACACTCATGCTTCCACTATTTTTCTCTACTTACTGGACTGTCAATATCCTGTCCATAGTTGATGAGAAGGCTCCTAGCATGAAAAAGGTTGGAAGCTTAGGAATAGCTGGCTTAAAGGAGCTAACCAGAAGAACAGAACTCACCTCTACAGGGAAGAGTTAGTAGCACACCTCATCAAGACGGAGGGGGCTGGTGAAATAAACAGAACTTCCATTTAGGGACCAGGCTCCAGGAAAGGGGACCTAAGGGTAGATTTCTACACAGAGCAGTCAGCACTTGGGGTATCTACTGAGGACTATACAAGGAGACCAGAGCCAGATACATGAATATGTAGCAGTCTAAAAAGCACTGGAACCCCAGGTTCTAGGTAGAAGGGCAGCAATTTATTCCCAGACCTCTCTCATTGTCAAGCAGGGCTCTCATCAGCTTAGGGACTTCCTAAACCTATCATGCCTCCCACATAACTAAACAGAAGTAAGCAGGTTCCAACCCACAGGAATTCACTATCCCCCCGCATTATGACGATTCTGTCTACACACCAACCACATGCCTGGTCTGGTATTCGTCATGTGAAGAACTCCTTGAATCAGGGCAAATTTCTGAACAAAGAGCATTCTAATCAATGAACAGGAAAGTTAGGGTGTCAAGGGGGAGACATATTTGGAAGACTGGGTTGTTGGAGCTTCATGCCCATTTGTAGTAAGCCAACTTTCCGGAATAGGGGGCTGACATGTAGAAAGCTGATTTATGCAGTGAGATAGGCTCAAACTCACTGAGTTTATGACTCAGCAATGTCAGTCTGACATTCATTACCACTCAAACAGACAAGCAGTCATAAATCTAGCTTCATTTTTAGTTAAATGGCTCCTATCATGAGACAAAGGAACAAAGGGGAGACATCCACAGCTGTGTTATTTATCCCGCACCTCACTAAAGAACAGGAAAGAATGTCAAAATAGGTAAGTCGTGCTGTAGCCAGTCCATATTTATATGCATATATGCATGTACGCTGCATACAAATACTATGTAAGAACATATGCTGAACTCTGCTCTTTCTGCAGGAAAATGTTGTGAAAGAGCATGTCTTTTCCTTCTGTGCCAGAGTAAAACTGATCTCAAGCTCTCCTCACTTAGCTGCTCCCAGACACCAAGAGATAGTAGCTTACATAACGAGGTAGGAGAAGGGCTTGTAACTGGCCCATCTCCTCACTTGAATATTCTTCGGCCATATGCAAGGGTGAGGCCCTCGTACTGATGGAAAGTCTGACTGGCTGCTGGCAGAGAAGCATGAGGCTTGCGGGGTGGGAGGAGATGCTGGCAGAGATAACATGAGTGAAGATGAATGGGAGGAAAAAACAGGTGACTTTTGGGGATTCACACCGACAACTTCTGGAACACTTTGAGTTCTGCCTTTCTGGGGAGCTATTTGCTATGGTTTTTTTTAATTATTATTAACGCTGATCCTCTCCTTCATATTGCATATTTTTAATGTTCAAAATGAGGGAGATAGATAAGATGGCCTCAAAGGTCTCTTCTGGATCTCCACTGAATGTGGACTGCACAGTTATTAGCTAGTTTGATGATGGAGAAGAGAAGAAATGCACCTAATAAGTTTGTTTCCTCTTCACAACTCCATAAGATGAAATTCTATTGTTCCCACTTAGACACTGGGTAACTGAAGTTTGCCCAAGATCTCAAGGCAATGAATGGCAGAATTATATTCTAAATCTAGGTTTTCTAACTACTGTACCATTTCCCCTATAAGGACATTCTTTGGAACTTTATATTCAATAACTAATTACTTAATATATAAATATATGATAAACATAACAATCCTTTTACTACTTGTTGTAAACTGGATAACTAGAGTTTAGTATAGAAATGGGTTTTATTATTGGTTTTTCCCTTTTAGGGATGCCCATCTCAATTCTCAGAAAAAGTTGGCTAAAGAAGATAATTTCAAAAGAAGGGCATATTTGCCTCAAATCCCAGGAGTAAGTCAGAAAGTATCAGTCATTTCCTAAAAGTGGAGACTGTATTCCTTTGTGCACTCCACACCTACAGAGAAGAGACCCTGAAGTAACGAAGATGTGTTACTAAGTACCAATGGAGAAGGACTGAGTCAAGTCCCCACAGAGAAAGGTTCACCATGCATCAGGAAGATAAACAGTTTTTGAACCTGTAAGAGACTGGAAACAAACAAACAAAAAACCTCAAGCACTTAGTTCTTTGCAATTCAACACTATCAAAGACATAAGTAGTTAATACAAGCCCCCAGTGGGAACATCATTTTATTACACACCTCCATAGGTGGCTGGTAAAGGATACCTGATTAGGTTTCATCCCAATTAAACTCTACACCTACAGGAAACCAAAACATGGAACATTATATAAAGAGATAGGAGATGGGCATGTAATTGGCCTTCAATTAAGTGGTAAAGAAAGGGATAATGAGGAAAGAAGCTTTTAGACAAGTGGAAACTGTTGGCTTTCAAAAAACTACATCTCCAAAATGGCAAATATCTTCTACATATGGATTGTATTGTCCTGTTACCCGTCACCTTTGTAATAGCAATGTGCTCTGGTTAAACCAGAGTGGTGGAAAAAAAGACAAAAGGACTAGACAACCCAAAGTTCTGAAAAAATGGGCCAATCCAAATGAAAGCCACCAAGTGGTTCTAACAAGCAACATGAAGCATTGATTCACAAGAAGAAGGATGACAAACTTCAACCATGTATGGATGGCCCTAAAGCCAACAGTGGATGTCCTCCGAATGGGGACAGCTGAGGGCAGCGGTCGTGGTTTCGCTGCAGGGTGTGCTGACCCTGAGGCTCTGAGACGCCGGCCTAGGATAAGGGCTGCTGTAGAACGCCTTCCTTGCATAGTGACTGCCCATGAGTCCATTATTCTTAAATATCGGTCAAAGATATTATCATTTTGAAGAACAGAAATATTCTGGCTTCTCTGCTTACACAGATCTAGTTTTAACAAGTTCCTTGGAACTAATATCAGAGAAACTAATCATATCCCCTGATTAGGAGATATGATTCTTAGAGACTATTTAAGCCAGAGTAGTGGATCAACGGGATGTGGGGTTGACTCAACAAGGTAACTCTTGGAACTATCAGCTGCAAAATCATTAGCACTAACATTATGAACCCTGATTAACACCCCATCCAACCATGAAGACAATTTCAAGAAATACGAGAATTTTAAAAAGTTGATCTCAAAGTAGAACTCTTAGCCACTTTTGGATGGTCCAGTGTCAGACACTTAATTGAGCAACAATTCAAGTAGAAAATGTACTGAAAATTCTCAAAAGAGAGTTGTGAGTAGGATACAAGAGGGAATCCATTATTGTGTGTAGCCGTTTCTCACTCTTTGTTAATTAAAAAAAAAATTTTTGTTAATGGAGCAGTCAAATGTGCTCAACTTTCTGAAGTTGAAGTATTCCTGCCTCTCACTGAACCTAGTAACCTCCTGAAGGATGAGGAAACCTTACCCTGGATTTCAAACCACCACAGTTAACTCAAGTTACACATTACCATAGTTTCACGGTATCTCAGAAACAACGTAACCCGCTATGGGAGGCTGGTGGTGGGAGGCAGGTAAAATTGGATTTTTTTTTTCCTTCACTTGTATAATTTGAAGATTATAGAATGTATAATCTTTAAAAGTTTTTAAAGATCAGAACGAATTGCTAATTAAGTGGAGGCATTTGAAATTAGCAAATAAAACTGCTACTCAGAATAGTGACTAAGGAGTAATTAATCATATGGGGGAAAATGGCAGCACAGTTCAGCCAGCAGTAAAATTATCTTTTAACTAGTTACCGTAGAGCCTTCAGATAGCGTTACTAAGAAACTGTTAGATATTAATTCCATTCTTTTCTCTTTAGGCTATATCCTTTAAAAAAATGGTGCTCAACATTTTTCTCTGAAGACACAAATGAAGTTCATCTGCACAGCCTCGCTTGTGGGTATTTAGAAATATGTGGACAAGCTATGATTTCCCTTTACCTTTTACTCAACATGGATGTGAAGTGAGGATTACATTATCATAGTCTTCAGTTTAAATCTGCCCTACTTTTTATATAACTCACTGAGGAACCTTGACATTTTAATTATTAGAACACAAAATTACTTAATATACTCCTCAAACCAATGCTAAGACTCCTTCCTTTCCTTCTTTGAAAATAACTTTTTTTGTTTGTTTGTTTGTTTGTTTTTTCTGAGACAGAGTCTTGCTCTGTTGCCCAGGCTGGAGCGCAGTGGCCCAATATCAGTTCACTGCAACCTCTGCCTTCTGGGTTCAAATGATTCTCCTGCCCCTCCCTCTGGAGTAGCTGGGATTATAGGCATGCACCACTATGTCCAGTTAATTTTTGTATTTTTAGTAGAGATCGGGTTTCATCACGTTGACCAGGCTAGTCTCGAACTCCCGACCTCAAGAGATCTGCCGATCTCAGCCTCCCAAAGCACTGGGATTACAGGCGGGAGCCACCGCCGCCAGCTAAAAATGCCTTCCAAAAACATTTAGGTTTGATTTCCAGGTGCTTTTTGTTTCCTTAGGTGCTATATCTGCCAGTCTTGGGTTAGATGCTCTCAACGCATGCTAGGATTTCATTTCACACCAAGATTTTTATATCTTAAATTTACAGCCAAATTTACAAACATGAATATTACAATCAAGTATTCAGACAGTTGATTTGACATGCACATCTTAAACTGGAAAACAAATTAAGGCAGGATTTATACAGAGATCCACATTTTTAAGCACTTGATATTTATTAATTAGCTAATCCACACCAGAATCCCACAAAGTAGCCTAGCAGGTCTTTATTATGAATAAATTAGGTGAGAGCCAGAAAAAGAAAAGCTTTCTCCACAATTATATGTTGATTGGACTCTGCTTATCTGGTCACAAAAGAAAAACAATTCCTCATGTAAGTGGGTCAAATGAATAATGATATTTGGTTTCGATGGACTATAAAGAGAGTATAGTTATTTTATTACCTGGCAGTTTTAAAAGGTAATTTTCTTAATGGGGTTTTAATATTCTGTGTTTGCACTGACCTGTCAGAAATTTCTGACTCAAAAGATTGGCTTTGGAAGAGTTAGGTGCCCTAACCCCCAGCCCCATCTGGAAAGTTCACATTTTCCTGTGGGAGCTTTAGTACTTTTCATGTATGTTACATTTTTCATCCTTTGGTCTAGTTGACCTAATAAACTCATGTCAATAGAAAACTGTAAAGACCCTTTCAGTTCCAATTTATGGTTATGTGTCACCTAACAGGCAAGTGAGACACAAATCCTATTTGTCTTTGTAGTCAAGCAATTGCAGATGAGAGTTTTATTACTACATTTATCAGCCAAAGGAATCACTGTAGTCCTCTCTGCTTAACAGATTACTTTATGACTGTATATATTAGTTCACTGGGCTTCAGAGACTCTATTTAACGAAGCCTCATTAATTGAGTTTCACTACCATGGTATTTTGGGACTCCGGCACAGGTGCTACCCTGAAGCTAACCTCTGTACTGAAGAAGAAAAACTTTTTGCAAAGTAAATTAACTGCATGACCAAGACTATAAGAGTGCTTTATCTTTTTAAGAAGACAATTTCAATCACTTAACTACTCACCTTTTAATTACAAATAATTTTACTCTGATACAGTATAAGGAGTCCATTAGGTTTGTGTGTTATGTTAATTTTGAATCATTTTCCCCCACTGAAGCAAAACTTGAAATGGGCAGTATTTGGTTAGTTTAGCCAACATAATTATAAATACTCTAGAATAGTAAAAACCCTTTAAATATTGATAATTTGAATAATTTCACTCTTTCAAATATACAGGGTTATCTCCTAGTTCCTCTGAATGAACATTTTACAGAAAATCACTTGACTCATGTTCTCAGCCTGCGGGGAGTCTCTGACGTGTCAGCACCTCCGGGGTGGACGGGACCATAAGACAGGGATGCGCCCGGGTCTGTGTGGGTCTCTTTCTTCTCCTTCAGAATTGATGTGGTTATTTGAAAACATTTACCTTCCATCCCACTCCCAACCACTCATAATAAAATGGGAAGGGAAGATATGACTTAGCTAAACAAACGTAACCAAAATCAAACAAAAAAGACAACCACAAGCAGCTAACTTCCCAACTAGGAACGTTTCCATTCCAGAATTCCCAAAATAGAAACAACATCAGTGGCCCCTTCCTGCCTAAAACTGAGTAAGTCATCTCCAGGTAATTTCCATTATCTGCATGGGAAATAATAAAGAAATTTGAAAACAGACAAACACACGAAACCTCTGGCAGGGTATTCACTTGCATTTGACAGGTTGCCAAGGAGCAATGGTATTTAGATGGGGAATTCTAAAAGAATCTAATTAGTATAGCCACAAGCTTATCTATAAAGGGTTTGGCATAGCCTCTCTGTAAAGCAAAAGAAATCTATTTCATAGACTTTTCTATATTAGGTTATTTAAAAACAAACACACACGCGTGCGCACACACACACACCACTTTAGGGCATAAGCTCACTCACTAAACCCAAATAGAAACAAAGTGTTTTGTTGTTGTTGCTGTTTTTACTTGGACAATGCTTATTTTACAGCGGAATTCACAAGTAAAGCCTTATTCTACACATCCGAAGAAACGCCATCACGGGAGGTTTGTAGGTCGCTGTGTGCTTTCCAAAATAGCAAAATAGATTTCTTCCCATCCAACCCCCTTTCTTCTCATAGAGTACGATGTGGCTGGTGGGGCTGCCCCTCTCTGCAGGCACAAGAAACTGGCAGATCTGGTCCCTCCTGAGCGGGCCCTGCTTGAGGGAATGGTGCCAGATTTCGAACACAGGGCAACAGGCTCCTTCATAACAACACTGTGCATTTCTGTGTCATTTTGTTTATTGCTCACTGAGTTGTTGCCACCTCAGCTCTTGGTGGAAAACAGTGGGTGTCCAGAAATTCCTGACATGGGGAGATGGATTGCCTAAGGTCACTAGGTACACAGGGCAGCCCCAGCCAGATCCCAGCTGATGTGTGCAGGACATTGTCCGTAGAAGCTCAACATCCTCCTTTGTAACCAGGCTGCAAGACACCAAGTCCAGTCACCATGGAAAAGAATTCGACCTGGAGAAAGAGGCTCATGATCTGCACTCCCCACCAGAAAGCAACAGTTTTCCTTATTTGTCCTGCTCTTTCCAAAGTGAATGAGACTTGGCTCAGCAATAGGACTTCAGTGAGAAATAGAAGAAATAGGGGACCCTGCCTAGTCCAAGGCTGCCACCTCTTCAGAATTTTCTCACTTCTTTCCAAATCAGCAGTTTCCCCAGTTAAAGCCCACCGTTCAGGCTAAACATCATAAAAAAATACTTGTTTATTTCCACCTCATTCTGGGGTTTATAATTCTTTTGGATGCTTTTGGGGAATAAAATTCACCAAGGTCAAGGGCTGTGAAGACATTTTTGCCTAAGAAGATCATCATGCAGGTGGACTATTTCTTTTCCTAAGCTATTATTTGGCAGCTTGCAAAGAGGACTTGGCTTAACCTTGAGGAACTGTTCTTTGAATGATCAGAAAAATAGGATGAGACTTCTTCCTTCATTTACTGCCTTTGTCTTCTTTGTTCAGACGGCAAACCTGGTTCCTGTGCTGCAGCACAGAGGACTGATACTTGTCCATTTCACACTTGCAGCTAATAGCGATCTGCTCCGGCTCTGTGCATGTCACCCTTAACTGTGTCCAACATGATGAAAAAAGAATGTATATTTCTGGATAGAGGTGGTTGACATCACAATCATTGAGGATTTAACAGAATAATTATGCTCTGAGGAAATCTAGAATAAACTAAAAGTTTAAATGTTTTCACTGTCTTTCAGTTTGAATAATGTTCCAACTGTTTGCTATAGGATTATCATTTAGAACATGTGCTAAATACGTTATCAGGAAAGAATTTAAAAATCCATCCAAATATCATAACTTACCCCAAAATTAAAAAAAAAACAGAAAAAGAAAAAAAGCAACCTCATTCATTTCCAAAATTCAAGATCAGTCGTTTGTTAATCTGTGAGTCCTTGTAAGAAATGTTCATTGTTCAAGAAAGAAGCCTCCTCTGGTGGTTGATAAGCAATTCTCCACTGCAGAGAAATGCTGCTGTTTGGTTCTGATCTCTTGATTGATGCTGTCACTACTTATTCTTCAGGCTATAAAACAGAAGGAAAAACAGTCTTACCTTCTTTCATAATTACAAATTCCAACACCTTTTTCTCTCCCCACCCCCGTCTCCTCTCTACTTCTCATGTTATCTTAACCATCAAATTCAAATGAATCTGATTTATAAAGTTACTCATTCAGGTTCTAAATAACCTGTAATATAATATCTCCATTACTAACACCATCTCCACATATGTACAAGGAAATGTGTACCTCTACACTGTCAAGCCAGATGCTCAATTCATTCCAAATGTTAAAATAAAAATGATGTACTGATTTTTATTTATGGCATGCTGCATATACCCATCTCTGAGTTTCAGGTGTAACTACATGCAGAAACCTCTTGTTGAAAGTGGATAGCAGCCACGCACGGTGGCTCATGCCTGTAATCCCAGCACCTTGGGAGGCTGAGGAGGACAGATCATGAGGTCAGGAGACTGAGACCATCCTGGTTAACATGGTGAAAGCTTGTCTCTACTGAAAAAAAAAAAAATACACAAAATGCCACTTTGTGGCATGCACCTGTAGTCCCAGCTACTCGGGAGGCTGAGGCAGGAGAATTGTTTTAACCTGGGAGACGGAGGTTGCAATGAGCCAAGATGCACTGGGCAACAGAGCAGGACTCCGTCTCAAAAAAAAAAAAAAAAAAACACAAAAGAAAAAAGAAAAGAGAAAGAAAGTGGAAAGCAGGCAACATTACAGCAGCTAGATTTCAAATTAATGTAGGCCTCATTCTCTGCTCATTTAGAATTTTCTTTGTTAGATGAATAGAAAAAAAATTGTTTCTAGTTTTACTTGCAAAAAGTATTGATTTAATCAAATTAGAGCTAATTTTTGAAGGAGTTTTAGTTTTACTTTTTTGTCTGGATGACAAGAAGATACTACCACTTACCACCTGCCTACTCTGTCATGAATGTTACATTTACTTTACATTTTCATTTAATCCCTAGACCACCTTTAATATGTGTACCATTTCCACCGCCTTTAGAGGTGAGAACACTGAGGTTTCACTTGTCTAAATCAATGGCACAAGATCAAACAGCAGTTAAGGGGTGGAACTTGAACCCTAGAAAAAAATCAAAAGCAGGAAGTAAAAGAGCTTGTTGACATCATATGCAGGGGATTTCTCGCATGCTACTGAAGATGTGCTCCAGCTGAAAGGAGGCTGCTGGAAAAGCATCTTCTAGTGGTGGCTGTTTCCCCTAAAGTATATTTTAGAGGGGAGGATGGCAAAAATGTTAAAGCAGGTTAGAATCTCCCACCTTCCATCGCTAAGATCCAAACGTCTCACTGGCAATCTGGTAAAGGAAAATTCAAAAGCTACAAAGGAAACTTCTATCACTCACCTAGAAACACAGAGCATATGTTGAAATTTCATTTTCCAAAAAAAAAAGTGCTGTCATAGAATATTTTTAGGACCTGAATAAGAATTTGAATGTTGGTACAATGTAGACAAAAAAGAAAGAGACTACGTGCATATTTTTAAAAATAGCTTTGAATTTTTGAAATTTTGCCTTAGCATGACCCTGGTAGCTACAGCCACTTTTTAGTAGTTGTTATAAAAATTAAAATACTGTTTTAGAATCTCATATTCTGCCACCATCTGGTCACGACCTGAGGAAATTCTACAGTCCTTGTCATCTTCACAAATTAATGTGACATAAAGGTTGAAAGTTCTCACTAAGCAAACAACTGTAATTTCATCTTTATAAACTGCAAAGATGAACACTTTTTAGGTTAAAGTGAGTTTGAAGCACAGCATCTTCATATAATAGTAAAAAGACCAAATATTCACAGCTAAACAGTGTTTATTCATGATTACATCATTGGAGAAAACCAAATGAAAGGGTTTTTTTTTTTAACTTATAGTAAAAGTAGTATATTAAGAACTTAATCTCTTAATGAGGAAACATATCACACTCTTCCTTTTTGTAGTCATCATAATTATTTCGATCTTTTCTGAATGCATAGAAATAATGACAAATTAAAATGTCTTTCAATTCCATATAGCTTTTGTAATTACTCATCCATTGTGGTTATTCTTGCTAGAAAGGCTTCACATTTTAGTAAGCATCCCATTTGATACAAAAGAACACAGAAAATTTTACTGCTATTAATAAACACGCAGCCAACCAATCCAAGAAGAAAATTCCTTTTCATCTGAGAGATAAGCTGCATAATTCATGTATTTTCAGAAATTTCTTTAAATAGAAAATTGAAGAAAGGCATAGGGAAAAGAATTCATCACATAGCTTCCATTTGTGGCAAGGGGCAGTCTTTGTTCTCAGACAGCCTTAAAAATGATTACATCTGAAGAGAGATTTTCAGCTGGACCATATACATACCAATCATACTCAGACAGCTCACCTTCTTTTTGACATACATGAAACCACAAAATCATGATAACATGGCCTCAGTTTCACATTTGCTACCTTTTTTTTTTGAGATGGAGTCCTGCTCTGTCTCCCAGGCTGGAGTGCAGTGGTGCAATCTCATCTCACTGCAACCTCTGCCTCCCATGTTCAAGCGATTCTCCTGCCTCAGCCTCCCAAGTAGCCGGGACTACAGGCACCCACCACCGTGCCCAGCTAATTTTTGTATTTTTAGTAGAGACAGGGTTTTACCATGTTGGCCAGGATGGTCTCAAACTCCTGACCTCAGATGATCTACCTGCCTCGGGCTCCCAAAGTGCTGGGATTACAGGCATGAGCCTCCACGCCTGGCCCACATTTGCCACCTTTCTAAAACTAGTGTAACTGGGTATTAATAGGGACTTTTCATGGGGTCTTGAGAAGCAGTTAGAAAAATGTTGGGCAATTTGTAATGGGTACCTCTGCCTTCTCAAAACACAAGTGCTCATGTCAGGGAATGCGGTGCTACATAGAACTTCTGCACCCTCCAGCCCCTATTAAAATCTTGACCACACAGGGCATGTGATGGCCTTCTAGAACAAGCCAGATGAGAATCACATCTGCAGGAAGAGGAACATCCAACAGCTTCAGCTTTTTCCACCACTAGTCTTTCCCCTTATTCTCATCCTGAAGGTCCAGGACAGGGAGATTCTCTGACCTAGTTTTGAGACAGAAGTCTTAAGACAGACTAGTAAGGACCAATGAAAATAGTCTCACCATTTAAAACGGCCAGAAATGTACACAGTCTTCCTGAGATATTAACAATGTGGGGGAAGAATGAAGAAAGCATGTTGAGCACATGAGTTTCGAGGTGGCAGCTAGAGAAATATATAATGATTAATTGGTCCCACACAATGTAGGACTGTTAATAAGCCAGTGAAAAAACAGAGCAGAACATCTTAGCAGAGCAGAACATCTTAGCAGAGCAGAACATCTTAGCCATGATAAAACCTCGTTTCTGAGAGCCAGGTAGCAAACTTACAGTGACAGGGAAAAGGCCAGAGTTTGTTAGATGAAGAGTCATGTCTAAGGCATCTTTTTCACAAAAATGTTGCTGAACAGTCATGACTTGGAATTTGTTCAGCCTATTGCCAGAGAACTGAATGACATCCAAGGACGTAACGCTTTGGCCCTATTAATTAAAACAGTGCAGTGATAAACCAAATTAAGTTATGTTTCCAAAATTGAACATCTCCCAATTTCTATTCTTGTATCCCCTACCTTGACAAATAAGCATTCGAGCCAAAAGTGCAGTGTTTTCCCTGGCCAGTTCATTTTTCTGCCTCAGGACATAATCAATCCCAAATCTTATTGGCCTCTTATTTCACTCTTAAATGTGCGATTTCCTCTGTATCCCCTGCCCCACATCCTACACCAGGTCCGTGACATTGCACCAGTTTTCCATCTGGGATGTTTGCCGTCAGCTCTGCGGCCTCATCACATTGGTGCTGCAATGCCTCACTGGGCTCCCAGCACCTTCTGGAGAAAATAAAAATGTCTTAATATGACACATAATGGTCACTGTAATGTCACTGGCATCTTCTTCTCCAGTCCTGTCTTTTACTCACTACCCCTTATGATTACTTCAAGTCTCCAGCTCACAGAAAATCAAATGAAGTGCCTCTATGTGCTGCCTCTCCCATGTTGCCATGGTTGGTGCAGGCTGCTCCTTCTGCTTGGAAGCTCATCCCCCACTCTCTGCTTGCCCAGCCTCTCCTACCTGCCTTGGTGGAAACCTGCTTCTTCCAGATCGTCTTTCCTGAATTTACCCTGACATAACAAAATGTATTTGGAATATTCTGAGCAACCACCAGGTAGTGGAGAAACAAAGTTTAAGAAAACGCCCAAGCTACAGCAGAAAACTGCTGTGCTTAAGTCAGAAGGCACAAGATGCTCTGCTTCTGAAAAGGGTAAATGTCTGGGGGATGAGGGAGTTTGGAGAAAAAAAGAAGAGAATGAGAATGTGAGAGAAGGGGAAGAGGTCTGGGGAAAACGGAATCAGGAAGATGGCTTTGTGCTCTACATGGTACAAGCTCTGTATGACAACCAAATCTTCAATACAGTTGTCTAGACAAATAAAATACTTCCCACATGATCATTTTTATTGGAAGCCTACGTAGTCTGATTGATACTGGGAGTGGGAAAAGAAGCACTCAAGTGTAGGGGGGAGAAAGATGCAGAGAGATCATAAGATGTTGGGAATCAACGTAGAGGCAGGACTTTGGACACTAACGGGTTATAGACTTTGTTGGGTAGTCCAAAGCCAATTCAGGACGACTGAAAGTGAGATGGGGTTCAGCTGACACCTCTGAGATCTGATGAACACAAGAATATATCCAAAACCTTCTTGAAAAAGGCAAGTCCCAAATTTTTTAACCCATGGAATAAAGAAATAATTTAAGAAAATTTGGGCTAATTCAGAGAAACGTCAGGTATGAGGAATATTCAATAAATTGTAAACATTTAAAAGTATAGCACTTTAAAAATACTTGTACACTAGCGAAATTGACAAGACCAATTTGTAATTAACTTCCCGAAACACCTAAGAAAACAAGCCTCCTCTACTTATACGGAATTTGCATTGTTTATATGCAAATGAACACTCCTGATGTGCTTCAGAACAGTTTATTCCCTTAAGATGGCAAATACTCTCTTTATAATCTTGTTTACACTATTCATTTGCTTTGCAAAACATTTTTCATAAAATCACAAAATAATGAAATGTTAGAGCCAGGAGGGATCCCAGAGGTGATCTAGGGAAGTCGAACATCATCATTTTACAGGTGAGAAAACTTGCCTGAGTTCCTAACACACACGTCCTCATCATTCCTGAGATCCTGGGTCACACCCTGGGCTCCCTTATTTTGGGTGACTCCATTCCCTCCTACTTTGGGGGTTCTAGCTACAGCTGAGGCAGAGCAAGGGGTCTGCAAAGTGCTAGGCTTTGAGCATCATCACGACCCTGTAAACCAAAAATAAAATTCTAAGCAATGTACCCCATAACCATTAGAATGGACTTCCTGCTCAGCCAGGCTCTTTTAAAATTTAACCTAAGAAACTGTTTCAGGGGTTGGACAGGCCTCATGATACCTCTGCAGCAAGAACCTCAACACCAACTTTTAGTCTGATAGAAACACTTTACAACCTATTCTCTCTGGAGTCCGCTACCTGAAGGCTTCCTCTGCAAATAAAAACTTAGGTATCCACAACACTTTATCTTAACCCAGACAGTCATTTCTGTTAATCCCAGGTCTTTGGACAAACTCAATGGTCAACCAAAAAAACATTTAAATTTACCTATAGCCTGGAAGCCCTCGAACCCCACCTCCAGTTGTCACCCCTTTCTGGACCAAACCAATGTATTTCTTAAATGTATTTGATTGATGCCTGATGCCTCCCTAAAATGTATAAAACCAAGCTACATCGCGATCACCTTGGGCACGTGCTCCCTGGACCACCTGAGGGCTGTGTCACGAGCCACGGAAACTCGTATTTGGCTCTGAATACACCTCTTTAAATATTTTACGGAGTTTAACTCTTCACTGACAACTGTTAGCTTCCTTGTCTGAAGTGAGAGACAGTTCAGTGCCCCTTTTCTAGTCACTTGCAGAACTGGAAATCTGGTGAATCCTTGTTTGTTTCCAAGCCCCAGCTCCTGCATTCTCTCCCCTAACCTTCCCTGACTCCCCTCTTCCCCCACCCCTTTCTAGCTAAAGCTTTCTTTTGTTTCCTTTATTGCATTTTTCTTTCTCTTTCTTTCTTTTCTTCCTTTCTTCCTTCCTTCCTTTCCTCCCTCCCTCCATCCTTCCTTCTTCCTTCTTCCTTTCCTTCCTTCCTTTCTTTTTTTCTCTGAGACAGATTCTTGCTTTGTCACCCAGGCTGGAGTGCAGTGGCACCATCTCAGTTCACTGCAACTTTCACCCCTGGGTTCAAGCAATTCTCTTACCTCAGTCTCCTGAGTAGCTAGGATTACAGGTGCCTACCACCATGCCTAGCTAATTTTTGTAGTTTTAGGAGAGATGGGGTTTCACCATGTTGTCCAGGCTGGTCTTGATCTTCTGACCTCATGATCCACCTGCTTCATCCTCCCAAAGTGCTGGGATTACAGGAGTGAGCCACCACACCCAGCCCTTTATTGCATTTTTCTAAGTGCTTTTAGTGTTTCAGTAGCCATGCCACGTTGCAATATTTTGTGTACTGTCCGTGTCCTCTTCAAGGAAGCCCGTGTCTCTCTATTTGCGTATATTCAATGCTTGCTACAAGGTCCAACACACATTAGGACATAATATGAATAAACACATGAGGAAAATCAGAAAAAGGATCACTTGGCACATTGGGAGGAAGCCTCATTCCTAGATCCTCACATTTCTCATTGACTGTCCTATCCCGGACAAGTCCATTCCCACCCTGCATTTTCAGATAAGAAAAACAATTAAGTGTTGAAAGCATCTATATCTCTATTCTTATCTCCTTCTACTATTCTTCTAACATATTCATTGAAAGTTAGATTTTAAACTTGATTTTCAACTTCCATACCAATTGTTACGAATTAGATGTTCATATACAATGTTAATAATTTCATTTAGCCTCAGTTTATCCATCTAAAAAGCAAAGACATTGATAATATCTTCCTCCTGGGAATGTTATGGAGATTAAATGATATAATGTAGACAAATATGACCAATAACCACTAAACACTTAGAAATGCTTGTTTCCTTACTCTTAGTTACTTGAAAGAAAACTTTCTGATGTAGCTGTTGCACAACAAAGAGATTGTTGGGTCTTTTCTCCAAGTTCTTGAGGTGGAGGTCTAAGCCCTTGGGATTTCCCAATTGACAGCAGTATCTTTGTAACTCATGGTAGAACTTGACAGCTTACGCTAATGAGGTGACTCATAGTGAGTCCCTAGACAGCTTTAAGAAGGATAGCCAAGCTGGAGAGATAAACTGTGTGATTAGAGGTTGGGTTGAGGCCAAATAATAGTAGCCCAACCTTTAGGGAGAAGAGGGAGGCTGGAGATTGAGTTCAGTCACGTGACCAATGATCAGTCATATCCAAGTAATGAAAGCGCAGTAAAACTCTGGACACCAAAGCTCAGTTGAGTGAACACATCCCTGTGATGAGGGAGTATTGTGTCTTGATGAGATGAGTGCAAAGGGGTTCCCAGAAAAACTCCAACCAGCCTGCGGACCGGGATGGAGCCTCAGGACCGGGATGGAGCCTCAGGAAGTTTGTGCCCCCTCCTCTTCCTGTGTGGAACCTGGGATTCAAGCTGCAGGAGGGAAGCACACCAGCAGGGACTCTGGCTTGTGGAGGGTCCCTCTTTCCCTTTTTTCCCCTTTTCACTCAATAAAACCCGTCTTACTCACCCTTCGAATTGTCTCCAAGCCTAAATGTTTGTGGTCATGTGTTCATCTTCAGCTGAACTAAGGAAAAGTCCCAAAACACTGATTTCACAAAAAGAAGACATACAAGCTCCACATTTGGGACCCTCCTAGACCTTCTCTACTATGTATCTCATCATTTTGTTGGTCCTGATTTGTAGTTCTCTCCTGAGTTCTGACATTCCTTCTAGGTTATCCAACCTGAGGGAGTAGTGGAAACCACAAGTCTGCAGCCAATTGGTCAGAAGTGCAGGTGTCCTGGGACCCTCAGAGCTTGTAGCTGACATCTAAAGTGAGGGGGTCTGGCTGAAGACTGTGCCCTTAACTTGTGAAGTCTGCACTAACTCTAGGGAGTTAGCGTCAGAATTGCATTGCAATAGTGCAGTAGCAAGCCTGTCTGATTCTGTTTCTGTTTTTTAGGGTACAGAGCCCAATCCCACTCCATGCTGGCAGACATTGAGAGCATTTAAGAGGCTAGGCCAGGAACTTCTCTGCAGAAGAGCACAGATGGGAGATGCGGAGCAATAGGTACCCAAGAGTGAGGTTTATCATCAAATGCCCAACTTCAAATCCCTGTTCTGGCATGTAGTAGTTCTATTGCTTTTGCCTCAGTTTCCTGGACTTTAAAATGGGTATAACATAGTAACACACAGACCTCACAGGTCTGCTGTGAAGATTTAAGAAATTAATATATGGAAGCATTACATACCTGGTACATATGGAGCAACAAATAAATGTGAGCTGTTATCATTATTTATATGCTATATGGGCCTTGGTTTTAGGCTAAGTCAATGACTAAGTCATATAATTGGCAGAATCAGAGACAGGGGATTGAAATCAGATATGCCTTCTAGAAGCCAGGAGCAGCCCTGCTTCTACCTGTTCAAGGGCAAGCAAAGGACCATGGGAAGTGGTGGGATGTGGCAAAAGGATGGTGGGAGTGGGGGAAATGTTAATATTTGATGAGCTCAAAATTCCCCCCTCAACAAAGGCTACAATGGTCTAGTCCACATTGTCCACTTAGGTACCCAGTAGCTATGTGTGGCTATTTAAATATAAAATAATTAAAATTAAATAAAATGTAAAATTCAGTTCCTTAGTCACACTAGTCATTTTCTAGTGTTAGCAGTAGAATCTGGCCAGTGGGTACCATGTTACAGAGTAGATTCAAAACATGTCACTCGCCACGGGACATTCTACTGGGCAGTTCCGGGCTGGAGTCATTGAAAGTGTCTGCAATCAGATATGTTTTGAAATACAAATCAATCCACTAACTTTTCCCAAATAGAAAATAAAATGAAAAAAACAATGGGTGAATTTGATAGAGAAACAAACCACTGCTATCTTGTAATAATTTGTGTCTCTCTCAAGCACTGCAGTGCCCCGAAGCGCAGAGAGCAGGTGAAGGGAAAACGTCGGACTCTAGATGTACTCTTTTCTTTCCCTCTCCTTTAGCTCATGAGCACGTCTCCTGGAGTACACGTTCTGTGAAAATCTAGAGGCCCACAGTGCCAGCTGACTCCTACTATGCTCAGGTCAGCCACTTGCAGGAGTGGAAAGTTCCTCTCCAACGCTGGAGGCATAGTGGGGCTGAAGGATGGAGAGGCAGAGCAGCAGGAGCAGCGGATGAGTTGGCCGAATTATGTTTTGTTGGGGGCAGGAATGTGTGAAGAGGCCAGAGGGGAGGGCAGGACTGGGAATAAAAGTTTGAAGAGGAGGAAGTAGTGTGGGATGGGATGGAGCCAGTAGAGGAGAACGGGAAAGTAGTGTGGGATGGGATGTAGCCTTGCTTGCAGAGGGAACCTCCCAGGCTGCAGTGGAGAAACAGAAGTTGGGAAGCTGACGGAGAAGACCAGGGAGGCTGCATTCACGTGTGGGCCACCGAGGGGTCACGGAAAACCCTGGTACAAGGGCTGGCCTATGGGAGGTAGAAAGAGCAGTAATATGATCATTCCATTTTAAATTTAATTTTGTTTTATTTGTTCATTTATTTTTAGAGACAGGGTCTCACTCTGTCACTCAGGCTGGAGTGCAGTGGTACGATCGTAGCTTACTGCAGTCCCAAACTCTTGGCTCAGGTGATCCTCCCACCTCAGGCTCTGGAGTAGCTGGGACTACAGGTACATGCCACCATTTCCAGCTAATGTTTTATTTTTTTTGTAGAGATAGTGTGGCACTGTGTTGCCCAGGCTGGTCTCCAACTCCTGGGCTCAAGTGATCCTCCTGCCTCTGCCTCACAAAGTGCTGAGGCATGAACCACTGTGCCTGACCTCATACAGTTTTTATAAGACGTTATTTGACAATGATTATACTATTGGGACAGCTCTGAAACAACATTATGTAACAGAACAAGTGAACTGTGGAAAAGCATTAAATGAAGATCAATGCCTGGA
The DNA here is from genome assembly GCF_049354715.1 of Callithrix jacchus. Classification (NCBI taxonomy): domain Eukaryota; kingdom Metazoa; phylum Chordata; class Mammalia; order Primates; family Cebidae; genus Callithrix; species Callithrix jacchus. The sequence goes on from NC_133514.1 coordinate 41,331,199, forward strand.
TTTATCACTGAATGGCTGTGTTGGAAATGTCACTTCATCTCCCCAAGCCTCAATTTCTTTATCTATTCAATGAAGAACGGGACCAGGCCATTTCTTAAGTTCCTTTTACCTCCATGAGACTGAATGCCTGTGGCCTGGCCAAGGTCACTGCAGCAGAGACGGGCTCAAACCTCTACGAGACTCAGCTCCAAGTTCAGCAGTTTCTGTCAGTCCTGTCTAAATGATCACAAACTCCAAAATGACAAATCCACAGACAGAGTGAATTCCATGCTAACTTTCTTTCCTTTTCTTTATTTTGTTCACCTTCAGGCCCAAAGTTTATGTGCTAACCAGCATTCAGCTACAAACACAGCCAAACCTTTCAGCAGATGTCCATATCCATTACTGAAGGCCGTCAGCCCATTCTGCAGACAGGGCCAAACTCTATGTTATAAACGTGCTGATAAGCCATGGACGAGGATAGAGAAAGCCAGCACACACTCACAGAGGCTCTGGGAGGCTGTGGTCTGGTGCGGCAACCCCCAGGGCATTCAGATCTGGACCAGTACAAAGCAAAACCCATAATGCAAAGGCAGCGATGGCTGTAGTGTCTGCTGTAGGCAAACTCAATGTTGTAGAAACAGTTCAGCCACATCTGAGAATTATCATAGTCAAAATCTACCCTGATCCCCCAAATAACTATATCCTCCAAAATTTCCCAGCAGGACATCGAAGATAAGGAATGGGACACACCGCTGTGGAGGGCGGTCCTGCTGGTGTCACTCAATACCATCCAAATCATGTAACCTACAGCAGATGACTTCACCTCTATGAGCCTCAGTTCCCTAGTCTCTAAATTAAGAAGACACTGGCTGTATAGGCCTTCGGTGAGGAATAAACGAGTGAAAGAAAGCCCTTTATAAATGGTAAGGTAGTTGTAAAGCTATTCAGGTAGAAATTATTAGAATCATTACTTTATATCATCACATGACTTTACCACCCCTTAAAGACTATTTTACACATTTTAACCGAGATAAGGTAGAGGAACAACATTAGCCAACCAAAGCGTTATCAATGATTTGCTTATATGATGAATCGCTATCATCATGGGCTTCCAAGTGTCCAAGAAATAGAATTCCATATATTGAAGCTATTGGAAACAGGACGTGTCAGGCTGGGTGTTGGAGGTTTGCCTATGTAGTCAAAAACTGCAAAAAATGATGAAGCCAGTGGTGGAGGGGGAAGGACAGGTCAGGTTGGGGGTGCCACAGGGAGGCACGCATGAGTAGGAGGGGCCAATTGAGTCTATTTTCAACCTTACAACTCTGCCCTGGCCCAGCACTATGAACTCGGTGATCAAGCTGGGATTCTCAAGCAAAGGGCTGAAGGTGCTGTCTGGCTTTTTTGTGCTGCTTATGGTAAACTGTAAGAGTGGTAAGAAGGAAGAATTGTTAAACATGAAAGAACCAAGACTTGATGATTTGAAAAGCCCCAATCTCTCTGGACAGCAAAAGATGCTCGAATTAAGAAATGACTTTTGAGTACTTTCAGGAAAACGCGGTCTAGACATACAGCCAAGGCTAAGACTTGCATAACCACTGGTTAAGACTTCGAAAAGATCAAAGGATCAGCATGTTATTCTGCCTCACAAAGAGCCTTTTTTTTTTTTTTTTTTTTTTTAATTTTGAGAAAGAGTTTCACTCTTGTTACCCAGGCTGGAGTGCAATGGCACGATCTCGGCTCACCACAACCTCCGCCTCCTGGGTTCAGGCAATTCTCCTGCCTCAGCCTCCTGAGTAGCTGGGATTACAGGCACATGCCACCATGCCCAACTAATTTTTTGTATTTTTAGTAGAGATGGGGTTTCACCATGTTGACCAGGATGGTCTCGATTTCTTGACCTTGTGATCCTCCTGCCTCGGCCTCCCAAAGTGCTGGGATTACAGGCGTGAGCCACCAAGCCCGGCCCCACAAAAAGCCTTTTAAAGAGATGAAAGGTGTGTCTTACTGATTGTCTCAATGGAACAATCAGATGGCTGGGAAGCACTAAGACATAATCTCTCAGGCTTCTGACCAGGCCCCAAAGGTGGAAAAGGGCTTTTCTTGGAGAGATTTGTGGGTATAACTTTTTTCTAGTACAGTAAACTCAAATAAGATTCACAGAAATCCTACAATATTTTTAAGATAATGACACCAGCAGAAACACTGTCATTTTGGACCAAAAGTAGCAGAGACAGTACAAAATGAAAAAAGATTAGTAGACCCCAGAAATTTTAATGGCAAGAAGTAAGTCAAGGAAACTAATCAGTTACAAACACACTCTAGTTTTCATGAAAAAGGATGACTCAGAGGATGGAACAAGGTAGCAGCTTCTGAAATGTTTCAAAAGTTCCTGAATCCTGGGATCCATGTCCTACCCTCTCTTTGAGTGTAGGCTGGGTCTGATGACTTGTTTCTAACAAATAGAATATGAATCATGTCATTATTTCCAAGATTAGGTGATAAAATACTGTGGTTTCCATCTTGTTCCTCTTTTGCCCTCTTGCTTGTTTGCTGTGCTCACTGTGGGTTGCTGTACGTTGTGAGTTTCTCATGCCTAGGATGCCTCTGGCCTGGAGTTCAACAGGAACTTAGGCCCTCATTCCAAATCCAATCCTCATTGGATTTTTTCAAGCAACCGCTTGAGTGAGGTTGGAAGCAGACTCCCACTTGTTGAGCCTTATGACAATAACAGCCTCAATTAAAGCCTCAGGAGAAACTCAGAGTCAGAGACCAGCACCCAGGTAAGCTATGCTAGGCCGTGCCTGGATTCTGGACCCATAGGAACTGTGAGACAATAAATGTTATTGGAAGCCACTAAGTTTTTGAGTAAGTTGTTAGGCAACAATTGATAACTAATAGTCAGTGTTACTGTAGAATTATGTACCCTCCCACAAAATTGTATGTTGAAGTCCTAACACTCAGTGTCTCAGAATGCAACCTTATTAGGAAATAGTCATTGCAGATATAATTAGTTAAGATAAGTCATATTGGAATAGGGTGACATCGAACCTAATATGACTGGTGTCCTTATAAAAAGGACAAATTTGGACGTAGAGGAGCATGCACAAGAAGAAAGTCATGTGAAGATTTGAGGTCTGCTACCACAAGCCAAAGCTCTATCAGAGGTCAGGAGAGAGGCCTCAACAATCCCTTCTCTTGCACCTTTAGAGGGAGTGCAACCTTGCTCATGCCTTGATCTTGAACTTCTAGCCTCCAGAATTGCAAGAGAACCCAATTCTGTTGTTTACGTCACTGATTTTTGGTACTTTTTATTATGGCAGCCATAGCAATTGAGACAGTGAATAAAAAGGAAGGAAGGTGTGATGATGGAGTACCAAGCAGGACAAAAGTAACCAAGAAATGGTTGGCTTTAATCCCAGCACTCTTCCGAAATGCTGACAGCTCACACCAAAGCCCAGAAAAAAAAGGCTTATATGTTGATCACTATTCAAATCCCATCAGCACCGGGCTGTTGCGATCACAAAGGGAGTTACAGAGCCAGTGCAATGAGTGTCCCAGGTGGGCATGTCTCTCCTCCACACACCTCACAAATGTCAGAGTAGCTGGAGGAAAACGACACAAAGCAAAACCACAAGGCACAGTAAAAAGAAAAGCACATTTAAGAAAATCCACATGAATCTCATCTTCAGTATGAATTTTCTTTTTAAAAAAGAGAAATGAAAATTTGACTCCCTCTTGTGTAAATTAATTTACAGCACTGGCTGACCTATTTAAAGAAACCACAGGGTGAATCACTGGAACAGAAAAACATAAAATAAAAGAAAGAAAATCATCTTCGAATGCACCCCTTACATAAGTCTGGGTTCTATAGAGAAGCACTGTAGCTTAGCTCTGAAAGTGATTGAGTAGGATTCGAGGTGTTAGGATCCATCATTTCTCAAACTCTGTAAATATTCACTTTCAATTAATAGACAAAAAGAAATTGATTACGGAAAATTTGGGGCTGAAAAACAGTCACTCTGATTAAAATTCATGCTGACTGCTCTCATCCAATGCTGGCAAGTCCTGGTGGGAAAAAAATCCTTTTTGTTGACTTTGTTAATACTCAAGAAGAAAGACTGAAGAAATGAATTGCATTCCAGCGGTCCTCAGAGGAAAGCGCCAGATCCTGAGCAGCATAATTATCTGCTTCCAGCTGATGACCTTTCCTCCCTGGTGACAGACAGAAAGGGAAGGGAGAAAGGCTCTCCAGAGCTCTGTGTGAGCTGCAAATGCCAGGAAATCACTCTGTTCCTAACCAGTTGCTGTAGAAATGTAGGTTATGTGCGGTACATAAAGCTGCAATGGATTGCGGCTCCTATTGCCTCTGCCAGATCCTCTGAACATAGATTCAGACACATCCCACCACCAGCGGCTGGTCTTGGTAGAGCAGACTTTTAAAAGCATTGAACATGCACACACACATGCACGCACACACACACAGCAAACTCTCATGGAAAAAATATGGAAATGCAATCATGATAAAGAGTGACATTTCTTAAGGTGCATCATTTGCAATATTTTGATTAACTCCCATTTCAGAATGGCAAAGCAGCTTATGTTAATAAACAGACAACTCCAATTAGACATCTGTGCATGCAATCTAAATGGAACTGTTGGAGGGCTCGAGTGTGTCACCAGTTTTCCCAGTCTTTGTGCAGGCAACCCAGCCTGAGAGTTAGGAAGAAGGTGTTCGGTGATCTCATGAACCACTGAAGGGGTTAGCCTGCAAATCCCGCTGTTTTGTTGATGGTGTTTATTTCCTCTCTTGGCCTTCGGCATGGGTCTCTCACGGTCTGACTCCCCGATCTAAAATCCAGAGTTTGGAAAGCAGCAGCTCACTGTCAAGAAGCCTCGACTTGATTTTATTAAAGCATTCCACCGTTTGGAACTGAAGGAAGCCACAATGCGATGGAAAGGGCATGGACCTTGAGGCCAGACAGATTTGAATTTGAATTTAAACCTTGCAATTTACGAATCATGTGATCTGGGCAAATTGCTTCAGCTTTCTCAGCCCAATCCCTTTACATGTGAATAGGAATGTTAATATTTACCCCTTACACAGATTTAGAGCTAGGCACTCTTTCAATATGCTGAAAACACAGCAGAAAATAAAAGTGGCAAAAACCCATGCCTTACATAACTGGAAAGACTCACGATGAATGAAAATAAATAAATTATATAGTACACTGGAAAGTGATAAAGGTTGTGGAGAAAAATAAAATGGGAGAAGGGATATGGGGGATGTGGAAGCAGGAGCTGGAATTTTAAGTAGCATGATAGGGGAAGGCCCCACTGGGAAACGGCCATTTGGCACGTGGGTGTCAGGGGAAGAGCTGGTAGGACTAGCAAGTGCAAAGCTCTGAAGCAAGAGTTCCACAAAGGCCTTCAAGGGGTAGCTAAGAAATCACTGTGGCTGGAGCCCAGGGAAGACATGGGAGAAACTGGAAGGAATGCAAAGAGATAATCAAAACGTTTAGGTGTAGGTTGGGCGTTACAGGCCATGACACAAGATCAGACTTTTATATTTAACAAGATGAAAAACCGTTTATTTTAAACCACAGAGTGGCTTGATCATTAAAGATTTAGTGCATTAAAAGAAGATTTAAAAAAAAAAACAGAGAAGGAGGAGGAAGAAGAGGAAAAATATAAAGCACATAGCATGTCTCCTGGCATACGCAGGTGATTTTTAATATGCTATTTTGAACCCTTCTTCACATTCCACAGAATCACAGCAATCTTTCCATCTCTTCTCCATTTCCCCAAGACGGGTTTATGCATTAAAGTTTTATTGGAAATGTTTATTTATGTTGCCTGAATTAATGTCATGAAACTTGAACCATGGAAATGAAGTTTAAAGCCAAAGCATGTTATTTTCTTAGAGATTCTGTTGATTTCTGTGGGTGAGTTCCGCATGGCTGGGTCAAGAAAGTCAGACAATGTCTCACCATCTCTCATTAGAGGCCCAAAGATAAGGGTGCTCTTGAACACTTGAAAAACAAATAAAAAAAAAAACAGAGAAGGACAAAGACAAGAATGAGGCTGATAGGAAACTTTGTCCATTTGGTGAAAAACTTACTTGTTTCGGAATCTTGTGATCTTGTAGGCATTACATCAATTTATATACTAGACCTGTAGTATAGATACCAGGCTTAGATTTATATACTAGACTTCTGCTAAGCTGACAAAGGTCAAAGGGGATGCCAAGATTCAAGAGAAGCAAGCTGACTAATATCCTTTGCTGTGGTCTAAATGTCTGTACTTCCCTCCACAAAATTCATGTTTTGAACCCTAATCCCCAGTTAAATAATATTAAGAGGTGGACCGTTTGGGAGGTGATGAGGTCACGAGGGCTCCACCCTCATGAATATGGGTAGTGGCCCTAAAAATGAGGCTTGCAGAAACCCTTTTGCCCCTTCTCTCACGTGATGACCCAACAAGAAGCTGCCATCTATAAGGAATGGGTCCTCTCCAGACACTGAACCTGTTGCCACCCTGAGCTTGGACTTCCCAGCCTCCAGAACCATCAGAGATACATATCTGTTCTTTATAAATTACCCAGTCTGAGGTATTTTGTTACGGCAGCTAGAACAGACTGACACCCTCCCTTTACAAGCTTCGAGGTTCTTGAGTGACTCCATTAGGGTTGCTAAAAATGGCTCCTGAGAAAGAAAGGCTTACAACTTCCAAGTTGACATTTCAAGCCTGGAGTTATCTTTTGACTGTTGGATAAAACGGTATCTGAGAGACCTAAAATGCTTCACTGTTCAAATCTTAACTTGTTTTCCCCCTAACCAGCATCTCTTCATGCAATCTTTTGCTGAAAGAATGGCCCCTGTCTAGTGTCCCAACCAGAAACCAGGCAGTCAGAGATTTCTCACACATAATTGATGATCCAGTGATGTTGATTCTACTTTTCAAATACTTTTCTTAGTTTGCACATTTCCACTGTCACTGCTGTAGTTCAAAACTCCATTCCAACTCCTCTCCCTGTCCCTTATCACGTCTTCTAATATGTCCACTAACTGATTTATTTGAAGGAAATAAAAATAATTTAGCACATCCCTAATTAAAATTCTCCAATGTCTCTTCATTGCCTAAATTCCTCAGATCTATAACTAGACTCTGATCTGCCTGCTGGTCATGTCAGTCTAGGGTACTGAGCATCTCTCTGCCATCACTTCTCAGTATTCTCTCTTTTGTCTTCTTGTTTCTCCCACCAAAAGGCACCTTATGATCCTGCCATATTGAGCTTGTCATTCTCCTGAAATGCACCAAACTGCTTGTAACAGCTTCTTTGCCAATTGCGCTCTCAGCCTGGAATGCCAACTCAGGGTTATGTGCCTCACAGACCTGTCCCTACAAGGAGTAGTCAACCAAGGTTCCAACTCCTGAGTATTGATGGCTTCTCCTGGGCCACTCCCAGACCACGAATGCAGCAGGAATTTTAAAGCAAACCCCTTCTGGAAACCACAGGGCTCCTCTGAAGAGAAACCCTGGCTCCATCTCTCAACGGCCCTGCTTTCTGAGACTGCATGGTGTCCAGGATGCTGGACTCCACCTGGCCATCCTTCCCTCCCTTTTCCACTGAGGCTTAGACTAGTAGTCTAACAGCTCTCCACATTTCTCCAAGATCCTTCCACATTTCTCTCACAGGTGTTTTCCATAATAAAATTCCTGCAAGTTTAATGCTGTCTTGGAATCTGCTTCTCAAAGGAACAAGTCACACACTAACACATCGATCATCTGGAAAGGCCTACTTATACGATTTGGCTCTGTGTCTCCACCCAAATCTCACCTTGAATTGTAATCCCCATATTCTCCACGTGCCAGGGTGGGAACAGGTGAAGGTAGCTGGATCATGGGAATGGTTTCCCTCATGCTGTTCTCGTGATACTGAGTGAGTCTGACGAGCTCTGGTGGTTTTATAAGCGTCTGGCATTTCCCCTGCCTTTGGTCACTCCATCCTGCTGTGCTGTGAAGAAGGTGCCTGCTTCTCCTTTGCCTTCTGCCATGATTGTAAGTTTCCTGAGGCCTCCCCAGCAATACCGAATTATGAATCAATTAAACTTCTTTCCTTTATAAATTACCCAGTCTTGGGTATTCCTTCATAGCAGCATGAGAACAGACTAATATACCTACTTTTTAGCCAACAGATTGCTCCTCTGGAAAGCAGCCTATCCCCTGTAGGTAAAACAACATATAATAGCAGAATATCATATAGACTATAACTATGTAACAGAACTGCTAATATTAGGTACGTATATTTTCATGTCCCTACTGTATCCTGCATGAAATGCCCTGATATCCTACTATGCTGCATTTGTTTCTTACAGTGATGTTTTCTCACACAACGTCTCTGTATCCACAAAACCGAGCAGAGTGGCTGGCCTGCAATCCATAATGTTTCTTCAGTGGCCAGGAAAGTACTCAGCACATGGCAGATAATAAATACACGCTGAAAAAGTTAATGTTCATAGAATTAGTGAATGAATTAATGTTCACTGAATTCATGGATGAATGAATGGCACACAAGCCTGGGACAGGGGTAGATATCAAAGAACCCAGAAAAACATAAGGGCAAAGAGAACATATTTTCTTTCCTTGAAGGAAGATGGAAAATGAGTAAATTCTAATTGGTAAGGATCATGAGAAAGATACCAAGTTGTTCTATTAAAATTTCAATTAAATCTATAATCATAAATCAAGGCTTTAAAGTTTGTAATTGTGTTATGCTTGACTATAGTAGTGGCTACACTGTTATTAGTTTTCATACAGGAGAAGATGTATGAGTGTAGTCTGGATGATCAAGAAAGGTGGATGATTTGTGTGGGGGAACATTCAGCCATACCTCTGAGTGGGGCAGATCTGAATTTGCAGAACAAACTCCTAAAAGAAAATCGTTACCCTCACTTTAAGCATCGCTACAGTAAACCTCTGCTTTCAAGACCAATGTATTTTTCAAGAAACAAGATAGGTTCTCTGCTTACCTAATACTAGTCTCTCTCTTAGGTAGATGCTATAGTTTAAGAAACGTGATTTGATCCATGATACATTTGCATTTGTAATTTCTCATTTTCAGAAATGAAAGTCATGGAATGATAAAGTTCGAAGACGTAGATTCAAACCCCAGTTATTCTCCTTGCTGTGTGACCTCGAATAAGACACCTGAGTTCCCAGAGCACTCATTTCTTATCAAAGGAAAACAGTACTAAAACTTCCCATACAGTGTGTGTGAGGACTGAACGAGATCATAAATGTGCACGCCTCAAGAACTGTGTCTGACACACAATTGCTGCTCAACAAATGCCGGCTGAATCAGCAGCCAGGGCCGGAATGGCGTCGCATGCATTCTAAATGTCTGAGACGAATTTACAACATGGTATTTCTCCAGAACTAAGATCCACTTGGAGAGATTTCTCATAATAGCCCTCTCTTCTCTTGCTGAACCCACTTACTCTTTATGTACTATTCCTAAACTCCAGCTCTGAGCAGAGCTCTCTTTTGCAGGTTTTGAGAAATGTCCCCAGTGTACTTCTAACTCTTTAGGTCATCTTGCCACGATTCAAGCTGCTACCGCTGCTTTTCACAGGGCTTAGTCCACCTTCAGGTCTCACAGTCTAGCCCTCCCTAAACACAGGCAGTCATAAAGCTGTGCTCTGAGCACCTAATTCTGCATCTTTTCCCTAGTTGGTCCCCTTCCCTTATTCCTACTATCCAAGTCTTTATGTCCTTTTCCTCTTCCTCATCCCAAAATCTGTCTACTGGAAAGAACTGGATAACCCATTTGGGTTAAGGAGACTTCAGTACATTGAACTAATATTTACTGAACCCCTACTTGTGCCAGGCATTGTGCTCTGTTTTGCCAGAGATGTTATATTTTAAAGGAGACAGTAAATGAAAACACTTATATAAACGTAAGTCCAACTCGACTGGGAGAACTTGAGCAAGCAGGCAGAATGAGTCCCATGGAGACCCTTGAAGAAGATGAGTAGAGAAGGATGAGTCTCCTATGTTAAATGCGTCATCAGCACAGGCAGCCACACACTCTGCAGATGACCAAAAGGCCACATGGGGCCTCTTTAACAGACTATAGAGCAACGTGTTAGTGTTAAAAATACACCCAGATTCGTTCACACTCCTCCTTTCAAGAAAAGGAGCCCAGTCTCCACCCCACTTCCCTTCACTGTGGCAGAACTTAACTTGCCTCTAACAAATAGAAAAAAATGTAGTAGCTCTTTATGTCTAGTGTTCCATTATTGGAATGCTAAACATGTGGGAGTAATTTATATCCTGCTCAAGGTCATCACCAAGGTCTGATTGCAAAAATTCAAAAAATTATAACCTCAGGCATAAATGGGTTAATGGCATGTGACTTCGAAGATTTGGTCATAAAGTGAACTGTGTCCCACTCCTTGTTCTTTCTCTTGGACTGGCCACTCTGGAAAACATTAAGCTTCTATCCCTGGAGGAAAGAGCCATGGAACAAAGGCCTCCTGTTCACATCCATGCGAGTGTAGCACCTTGGAAACAAATCCTGCAGCCCCACTCAAGCTTTCAGATGACTACAGCCCCAGACTACATTCTGACATCATTCCTGATTCACAGAAACTATGAGTCAGTAAACGTTTGTTTTTAAGCTACCTAGTTTTGGGGTAATTTATTATATAGTCTTGGATAGCTAACAGAAAATCTGAACATTCTGATGTTTTGAAATTCATTAAAAGTAAAGGTTGGCATATTTCATTTCAAGTTAGCATCTGAGTTTCTTGTGACATCAGCTTTGAGACCTAAAACTGCCAAAAAAAAAAAAAATTCAAAGCCATGGTTGACTGTCATCCCAGGATAGGCATGTCTATCTGGGCAACAGGGGCTGTGAAGACCAAAACAGTCTCACCTGGTGTTCAGACAGAATTTCATGCCTTATGTCATTTGATCCTTACAACAATTCCCCTGGAGAAATAGGAAAAATTACTATTCTTCATTGTATTGATGATACTGTGATTGCCTAAGCTTGCATAGATAATGAATGATATGGATGGCATGAGAATTCAGAATTCCTGAATTTCAAATCAACATGATTCCATCTCTATTACACTTTCTAGATCAATCTCTTCCAAAACCAAAGACTGTTAGATGATAGGGAGAGAAAAGGAAATTTACCAATTATTCATGCTGTGCCAAGAAGCACTCCAGTTACTTTACATTTATTTCATTTAATCATCACATCCAATGATCCAGCTCATGATAGCATCACTTTTCAGATGAGGACTCTCAAGGCTGAAAGAAATTTACAACAGCATTTTCAGTGGCCACTCATGCCACTTAAGGGTACAGGTATTATACATACTTTCCATGTCATGTCATGTCATGTCACGTCATATCATATCACATCATATCAAAGCCACCACATTCTAGTCTTAGAATTTCTGTCCCCTTTTTGTTTTTGCAGTTATAAGCTGACATGGTATAAGGTGGGATTATTCCTAAGTACTTTTCTGCAGGTCACTTAAAGCCTTTTTGTGTTTGGGTAAAAGGCAGGATAGAACAGATTTCTTTTTTTTTATTGCATTTTAGGTTTTGGGGTACATGTGAAGAACATGCAAAATTGTTGCATAGGTACACCCATGGCAGCGTGATTTGCTGCCTTCCTCCCCTTCACCTATATCTGGCATTTCTCCCCAGGCTATCTCTCCCCAACTCCCCACCCCCTGCTGTCCCTCCCCTATTTCCCCCCAACAGACCCCAGTGTGTGATGCTCCCTTCCCTGTGTCCATGTGTTCTCATTGTTCAACATCCACCTATGAGCGAGAACATGCAGTGTTTGATTTTCTGTTCTTGCATCAGTTTGCTGAGAATGATGGTTTCCAGGTTCATCCATGTCCCTACAAAGGACATGAACTCATCATTTTTGATGGCTACATAATATTCCATGGTGTATCTGTGCCATATTTTCCCTGTCCAGTCTATCATCAATGGGCATTTGGGTTGGTTCCAGGTCTTTGCTATTGTAAATAGAACCGGTTTCAAATACAACCTCAATCAAACCACCACCTTCAAGATTACGAACTTCTGCTTCTGTTTTTGATAATTACAAACCAACCACTGTTTTTTAAGACAAACAAAACATAAAGACGGTAATCTAGGTGCCAGGAATACACTGGTGAGAAAAACTAGATATAAACTTCTGTCCTCACAGAATTTGCCTGAAAATGTTAAACAATTATAAACATGGAAATCAAGCAAAAACCTTTGAGTAAAAATGTCATTCTGTCCCATGCTACTTTCTCATTCATCCCAGTTGGGTCATCAATAGTATTTTTATCTATGAATAAAATATTTAAAATATCTGTATTGTTCCTTCATCAACTACTTCTCAAATATGTCTTTTTCATTTTTACATTTAATTATGTACAGTATTTTACATATTAATAAGTATAAGTGATATATTGTTACATACATAGAATCTATAAAGATCGAGCCAGCATATTTTATGACCTCGAGTATTTATCATTTCTATGTGTTGGTAATATTTAAAGTCCTCTATTCTAGCTACTTTGAAACAAAGAATACATTGTTGCTGACTATAGTCACTTTACTCTTATCAGACACCGAAACTTACTTCTTCTATCTAACTATATTTGGTGCCCATTAACCAATTTCTCTTAATTCTACCTCTTTGCCTATACCCACACCCACACATCCTTCCCAGCCTGTGGTATCTGTCATTCTACTCTCTACCTCCACGAGATTAACTTTATTACCGCCTACATATGAGTGAGCACATGTAATGCTTGCCTTTCCATGCCTGGTTTATTTAATTTAATATAATGAGTTCCATCAATGTTGCTGCAAATGACATGATTTCATTTTTTATGGCCAAATAATATTCCATTGTGTATATATTGTATTTTCTTCATACATTCATCCATTGATGGACATTTAGGTGAATTCTGTCTCTTTGCTTCTGTGAATACTGCTGCAGTAAACATGTGAGTGCAGGTATCCCTCAGGTATACTGATGTATTTTCCTTTGGATGAACACTCAGGAGGGAGGATGCTGGATCATATGGTAGTTCTATATTTAGTTTTCAAATACTTCTTAATCACAACCTCAGATATCCTCCACAGTCTTCAAGACGAACAACCACCATCACAAAAATAGCAGGCAACATTTAGTTAAGGTTTTCTCCAGCACAGACAATGAAGGATATGGATGGCACTAAACCTTATCACACACCTGAGGACAAGGTTTGCCTGAGCAAACCTTTACTAAACCTTGTCCTCAGATGTGTGATAATGGTCCTTAATTCTCATAGTCCCATGAAGCAGGAAGTGATATTCCCATTTTGTAGATAAAGAAACTGAAAGTCAGAGAGGATAAGCTACTTTCCCAATGTCATGTAGCTGATGAGTTGTAGTGGCAACACATGACTGTAACATCAGAATCCATGTTCTCCACTGCGAGGTGTACTGTCTCCTTCACAGTCTCTACTTCTTCCCTGGCGACTGATTGTTCCTTCATCACTGATGAATTCCATCACTTACAGCATGAATTTCCCCAGCCTCCTTCACCCAATGGATAATATACTGTGGTCTCTTCCATTCTTTCCCAAGTCTCAGAGTAGGTCCCTCCTCCTACTCACAGACAGAATTCTCCCATTCTATTCAATGTTGAACACACTGCAATCTGTTTTCTCTCCCAACCACTCAATCGACTGCCTTTGCTAACGCCATCAAAACAGCCCACTTCCAGACGATGCAGATAATATTTGGACTTTATCTTACCATATTTCTCCCTTGCATTTGACACTGCCAATGGTCCCTAATCTTAAAAGTCTGCCCTGCATTCTAAGATATCAGTCACATGGTTCTCCTACATCTATAACAATTCCTTTTTCATCTCTTTCCTCCCACACTTGCATTTTTCTGTTTTTAAGGGTTTGTCCTTGCTGACCCTCTCCTTACCCTGTATCCCTTTTTCTACCTAGCACCCATGCTAATAGTTTTAACTACCACCTAGATGATGATACTCAAATCTTATATTTCCACCCTTAACTTATTGTGTGCCTCCCCATGTTCTCACTCTTGTATGGGAGCTATGGCACTTTAAATGAACACTATTATATTCTTTTCATGGCTGAAGAGTATTCTATTGTGTATACCATAGATTAATAGGTCTATGGACCAATTCTACCTCCTCACCTATACCCACAGCCCACAATGGAACTCTTGTTCAATTTTTTATTTAAAAAGTTCTTAATGATCCATAGACTTCTCAAACTTAACCTGCATAAAATTCAGCTCATGATTTTTCTCATTCTCTCAAACTAGCGTTTCCTTCTTTATCTGAGTGACGCTTCCATCATCTTTCCAATTTTTCAGTAAGAAATCTGGTGTTGTTTTATACAACTATCTTTCACTCATCCCTCTCTCCAACTTAACAGTGTTGTTAATGTCTTAGATAAGTCTCTTGTCCCTTTCTCCACCCGGTCCTACAACCACTCTCCTGGGTAAGAAGCATATCACACCATGCCTGGACTAGCTAAATAATCTCTTCATTGTTATTTCTGTTCCTAGACTTTTCCTTCTTAAACCAGCTTCCCATCTGCTGAATTAAAATCACTTCCACGTGACTCTGCCACCTGTAGAATACTTTAATTGATACAAAATATTTTACATATCTATGGGTACATGTATTTTGTTAGATGTGTAAAATGTGTAATGATCGATCAGAGTACTTGGGATCACCTTGAGTTTTTACCATTTCTATGTGTTAGGACTACTTAAGTTCTTTCCTTTAGCTGATCTGAAATACTCAGTACATTGTTGTTAACCATAGTCACCCACCTTTGCTAATGAAAACTGGGGCTTATTTGTTCTACCTGACTGAACGTTAGCACCCGCTAACCAACTCTCTTTAACCCCCACTCCCACCTACAAACTCTCCATAGACACTGATATCTACCATGCTGCTCTCTACCTCCTGAGATCAATTTTCTTTTAGCTCTTACACATGAGTGAGGACATGAGACATCAGTCTTTCTGTGCCTGGCTTATCTCACTTAACATAATGACCTCCAGTTTCACCCAAAGGAAGAGAAATGTACACATCAGAGGGATACCTGCACTCTCATATTTATTGCAACTTTATGTGCAATAGCAATGATATGGAATCAACCTAAATGTCCACTGACCAATGAATATATGGTATACATACACAATAGAATACTCTTCGACCATAAAAAGAATAGAATAATGTTAATTAAAAATGCCATTTAGGACTTTCTACTCTAGCTCCTACCTTCTGCTAATGTCCCAGGCTTGTTTCTTTCCTCTCCAGGGTTTTTTTCTAGTACTATTTTAAAGATTTGTAGTTCCCTGAAGACATCATGCAAGTATCCCTCCTAAAGATATAAATCAGCCTTTACTTATGGTCCTGAACCAACCTATTTACTCTTCCTGTACATCTGTTCATTCTTCAGCAACCCAAGTCAAGTACCAGTTCTTCAAGGAGGTGTCCTCACATGTGAGGTTGCTGGCCCTCTTTGATACTCCCATAGCAGTCTCTGCTTTCTCTTAACATGGCATTTCCCACCTTACGGTAACATCCCCTCTCCCTGGCCTTCTCTAACATTACTGTGCAGTGCCTTCCTTCTCTGTGCTGCTCCCTTCTAAACCCTGGAGAGGCAGCGGTCAACAAGACCCAGAAAAGCCATGCACCTCTGTAGCTTTTACTCTGTAAAGGAAGAGATAAATACATAGTAGATGGATAGATGAATGGGTGGGTGGATAGACTGATTTACTGATTGATTGATTGATAGATATAATAAAGAGATGGGAATATCATGGGGGTTATCTGCGAGGTAGAGACAAAACAGGATGATGTGACAGAGAATACTGAGGTGAAATTTCAGCTGAGCGTCGATTGACAAGAAGCTAGTCTCGTGATGACTAGGGGGCAATGCACATCAGAAAGCAATTCCACCTAGAGCAGGAAATGCCAGGTAGGCAGGAAAAAGGTTGGCTACTTGAAGATCAAAAAGAAGGCTGGCCATGCTGCCATAGGTATGGTGGGTAGAGGAGATTTGCTTAAGTCAAGGCAGGTTGATATTGGATCACACGGGGATCTGAAAGCCGGCGTGAAGAGTCAGAATCCTCTTCTGAGCACAATGGAAAGGTGTCAGTGAATCACCAGCAGAAGGGACTGTGATCTGGATGATATTTTCCAACGTTCATTCTGGCTGCTGTGAGAAATGGCACATAGAAAGGCAATTGTGTCCCCCGGGAGCTAATGAGGAAGCTGTCATGGGCAGTCCATCAAAGAGAGATACTGGAGGCTTGGACAAGGGACTAGCGGAGGAAAGGGAGAAAAGGAGGCAGGTTTGAGGTGGGTGGAGGCGGAGTCACAGAACTGCCTTATGGAAAGATGTGTAAACAGAGGGGAAAGAAGGAACTTCATTATCTTCAAGAGTTCTGCCTTCAGAAACTGGAAAAAAATAGCGCTATTTAGAAATATGGGGAGATTAGGGGAGAAGGAGGTAGAAGGTCATTGGCTGACATTAAGTATTCTCTTTTTGAACACGTTAAGTTTGAGACGCCTGTTGCACATCTAAATTGACAGTCTGGATTCCCAGGTGAGAAAAACAAAACCGAAGGCTCCCAACTGACTGACTGGGCCTCCGCTTTCTTGGCCAAGGGGAACCCAGAGATCCCAGCCACAGCAGGCCAGAGGAAAGACACGCCTCATTACGCCCACTCCCTTTTGTGGTTAAGACACAACAGCTGACCGGCATTAGTCTTAAATTAGAGACCATAAGACTGAAGGAACAGACTCTTTGTGGCAATAAGTTACCCAATCATAAACAGGACCGAAGGCCATGCCAGACAAGGGTTCAGTCCCGCACCCCTGCACGTAAAGAATAACGATGTCGTAACTGCTGCGGGTTTGTCTTTTTCTCCAGCAGCTAACAAGCACTGGCCTTGAAACACGCAGTGTTGAAACAATTGCAGCTCGCCCACCGCCAGACACTGACTAACTAAGCCCTCCTGTTCTACAGCCATAACTAGAGCTTTGATTGCACAATACACTGATTTATGTAACCTTCTCCTGATAAAAAACCACCGACTATGAACTGATTCTGGCTGGTTTTACAGAGGCTGTGCATCGAGTGCCTTCATGTCCCTGCTTCGCCTCTTGACATAGAGGACCTAATTATAATACCCTTAAATGTTAAGCCTTCACCTCAAAGTGAACATGGAACCCACGTAACATGCATGTTTGTTCAGTATGCACGCATCATACTGAACCCCTTCATGAATATTCATACCTCCTCCTAACATAACCTAACCCCTTCATGAATATTCATACCTCCTCCTAACATAACCTAACCCCTTCATGAATGTTCATACCTCCTCCTATAACCTGTTAAATATATGTACTTGCCCAACCTGTTTAGCACAAATTCTTTTTCCTCCCTCCCCTCCTGTGAAGTGCCTGCTTTTTGACCCCTGCTAGAGGCAATGCATCCCATCCTGTCAGAATGGCCATTTTGTAGGCTGTAACCCTTTATAAAAAATAGAGTCTCCCTTCTAAATTTATAAATGATATAATTTTTCAGTTGACACAGGGGATAGGGCAGAGTTATAGAACTGAAGGCACACACGTAAATACAACCATACAAACACAACACACAAACATGTGAATACACGTAATCACATAGACACAAAATACACGCAAGCACCTAAGTATACACAAATACAAACACACAAACACACACACATAAATAATCCCTATGGCCCCTTTGGGATCAAACTTACGTGACAATTTTCCCCAGGCAGAAACCACAGAGGAGATACTGGGGCTGGGCAAAGACGCCGTATTGGGTGTAATTTTTATGCATTTTTGCTCCCCGAGGTCTGTCCCACTCTCCCACTAACTCTTGTCCTCATGCCCATTTGTCCATGGCTTCCTGCCACTGTCAGTACCTGCGCCTTTAATACATTTCTAGCTTCAGCTAGTCACACAGTGCCAAGCCATCTACTTTGGAATTATTTTCCATAATCTTGCCAAATAAATATATATAGAGAAAGTGAAATAGACAATTTCGCCAAGGGAAATTGTACAGTTTATCCTAACTCATTGTCATGAACAAATTATGTAAATAGTAATACTTCCAATCACAGACAGTCCATTTTCCATGAAATCTCCATAGTAAATTCCTACACAACAGTACCAGCAGAAATTTATTTTTTCCTTTTATTCATCAATGCTTATTTTGGGAAAACAAATACTCATATCTTTTCCCTCAAAATAATCTCAGAATGCAGATGAAGCTATGCATTCTCCAGGTGATACTTTAATTCCTTTGCAAGTTGAGTACAAGTTCATCCTAGATGGATATTAAGCATTTACTGTGAAAGTTGTGAGATTTAAAATGGAGTCACATGTCAAACTCTGGCAAAACAGAGCCAGGAAAGATCATGGTGGGAGAGCTGTCATGAGATGATCTGCCTGATAGCGTGAATGACCACAAGGACAGCTAGCCACTTATGCAAAAACATTTGCCCGACACACTGTTTCACAAACTCAACCCAAAGATATAGTTGCTATGACTTTGAGATTAGAAGTTTTACCTAGTGATGCCACCACTGTTACTCAGCAGAGCTTGCCTGCTCCCAAAAGACATCGATTTCAAAACAACCTGTTATAACCTTCTTTTTCCCCAGTAAAACCTTAACCTTTCATCTGTTCTCTGGACAAACAGGAGGCCATCCTGGTCTGTATGTATGTCTCTCATTACAATCCTACTTCCTGTATATTAGTCAAAAAAAAAAAAACCCACTTTTACTCAGAAATTTACTTCTCTACATTTTCTATATATATCTATATATATTTCTGTATATATATATTTTTTTTATTGAACTTTACATTCTGGGGTACATGTGAAGAACATGCAGAATTGCTGCATAGGTATGTACATACATGGCAATGTGGTTTCCTACCTCCATCCCCATCACCTATATCTGGCATTTCTGCCCATGTTAACCCTCCCCAACTCCCTACCCCTCAATGTCCCTCCCCAGTCCCCCAGAACATGTGTTGTGATGCTCCCCTCCCTGTGTCCATGTGTTCTCGTTGTTCAACACCCACCTATGAGTGAGAATATGCAGTGTTTGATTTTCTGTTCCTGTGTTAGTTTGCTGAGAATGATGGTTTCCAGGTTCATCCATATCCCTACAAAGGACACGAACTCATCCTTTTTTATGGCTGCATAGTATTCCACAGTGTATATGTGTCATATTTTTCCTGTCCAGTTTATCATTGATGGGCATTTGGGTTGGTTTCAGGTTTTTGATATTGTAAACAGTGCCGCAACGAACATACGTGTACATGTGTCTTTATAATAGAACAATTTATAATCCTTTGGATTACCGGGTCAAAGGGAATTTCTATTTCTAGATCCTTGAGAAATTGCTATACAATCACTGAACTAATTTACACTCCCATCAACAGTGTAAAAGTGTTCCTATTTCTCCACATATTCTCCAGGATCTGTTGTCTCCAGATTTTTTAATGATCACCATTCAAACTGGCCTGAGATGGTATCTCGATGTGGTTTTGATTTGCATTTCTCTAATGACCAGTGATGATGAGCATTTTTTCATGTTTGTTGGCCTCATATATGTCTTCTTTTGAAAAGCATCTGTTCATATCCTTCTCCCACTTTTGAATGGGTTTGTTTTTTCTTGTAAATCTGTTTTAGTTCTTTGTAAATTCCAGATATTAGCCCTTTGTCAGATGAGTAGATTGCAGAAACATTTTCCCATTCTGTTTGTTGCCAGTTCACTATAATAATTGTTTCTTTTTCTGTGCAGAAGCTCTGGAGTCTAATTAGATCCCATTTGTCTATTTTGGCTTTTGTTGCCAATGCTTTTGTGTTTTACTCATGAAGTCCTTTCCTATGCCTATGTCCTGAATGGTTTTGCCTAGGTTTTCTTCTAGGGTTTTTATGGTGTTAGGTCTTATTTTTAAGCCTTTAATTCATCTGGAGTTAATTTTAGTGTAAGATGTCAGGAAGGGGTCCAGTTTTCTGCTTTCTGCACATGACTAGCCAGTTTTCCCAACACCATTTATTAAACAGGAAATTGTTTTCCCATTGCTTGTTTTTGTCAGGTTTGTCAAAGATTAGATGGCTGTAGATGTGTGGCACTGCCTCCAAGGCCTCTGTTCTTTTCCATTGGTCTATATCTCTGTTTTGGTACTAGTACCATGCTGTCTTGATTGATGTAGCCTTGTAGTATAGTTTGAAGTCACGTAGCATGTTGCCCCCAGCTTTGTTCTTTTTGGTTAGATATGACTGGGCTATGCGGGCTCTCTTTTGGTTCCATATGAAGTTTAAGGTGGTTTTTTCCAGTTCTGTGAACAGGGTTATAGGTAACTTGAGGAGGACAGCACTGAATCTATAAGTTACTTTGGGCAGTATGGCCATTTTTATAATATTGATTCTTCCTAACCATGAGCATGGAATATTTCTCCATCTGTTTGTGTCCTCTGTTATTTCCTTGAGCAGTGGTTTGTAGTTCTCCTTGAAGAGGTCCTTCACATCCTTTGTTAGTCATATTCCTAGGTATTTTATTCTCTTTGTAGCAATTGTGAATGGCACTTTGTTCTTGATTTGGCTCTCTGTTAGTCTGTTATTGGTGTATAGGAATGCTTGTGATTTTTGCATATTTATTTTTTATCCTGAGACTTTGCTGAAGTTGTTTATCAGTTTCAGGAGATTTGGGGCTGAGACGATGGGGTCTTCTAAATATACAATCATGTTGTCTGGAAATAGAGACAATTTGACTTCCTCCTTTGCTAATTGAATACCCTTTATTTTTTTTTTCTTGCCTGATTGCTCTGGTTAGAACTTCCAATACTATATTGAATAGGAGTGGTAAGAGAGGGCATACTTGTCTAGTGCCAGATTTCAAAGGGAATGCTTCCAGTTTTTGCCCATTCAGCATGATATTGGCTGTAGGTTTGTCATAAATAGCTTTTATTATTTTGAGATACATTTCATAGATACCTAGTTCATGGAGAATTTTTAGCCTAAAGGGCTGTTGAATTTTGTCAGAGGTCTTCTCTGCATCTATTGAGATAATCGTGTGGTTTCTGTCTTTAGTTCTGTTTATGTGGTGGATTACATTTATAGACTTGCCTATGTTGAACCAGCCTTACATCCCCGGGATGAAGCCTACTTGATCGTGATGGATAAGCTTTTTGATGTGCTGTTGCAATTGGTTTGCCAGTGTTTTATTGAAGATTTTTGCATCTATGTTTATCATGGATATTGGCCGGAAGTTTTCTTTTCTTGTTGAGTCTCTGCTGGGTTTTGGTATCAGGATGATGTTGATCTCATAAAGTGATTTGGGAAGGATTCCCTCTTTTTGGATTGTTTCAAATAGTTTCACAAGGTATGGTACCAGCTCCTCTTTGTATGTCTGGTAGAATTCAGCTGTGAACCCATCTGGACCTGGGCTTTTTTTGGTTGGTAGGCTATTAATTGCTGCCTCAACTTCAACCCTTGTTATTGGTCTATTCAGGGTTTTGACTTCTTCCTGGTTTAGGCATGGAAGGATGCAAGTGTCCAGGAATTTATCCATTTCTTCCAGGTCTACTGGTTTATGTGCATAGAGTTGTTTATAGTAATCTCTGATTGTAGTTTGTATTTCTGCGGAATTGGTGGTGATATTCCCTTTATTGTTTTTATTGCATCTATTTGATTATTCTCTCTTTTCTCCTTTATTAATCTGGCTAGTGGTCCGTCTATTTTGTTGATCTTTTCAAAAAACCAGCTCCTGGATTTACTGATTTTTTAAAGGTTTTTTTGTGTCTCTATCTCCTTCAGTTCTGCTCTGATCTTAGTTATTTCTTGTCTTCTGCTAGCTTTTGAGTTTTTTTGATCCTGCTCCTCTAGCACTTTCAATTTTGTTGATAGGGTGTCAATTTTAGATCTTTCCTTCCTTCTCATGTGGGCATTTATTGCTATAAATTTTCCTCTAGACACTGCTTTAAATGTGTCCCAGAGATTCTGGTGCATTGTGTCTTTGTTTTTGCTTGTTTGGAAGAACATCTTTATTTCTGCCTTCATTTCATTGTTTATCCAGTCAACATTCAAGAGCCAGCTTTTCAGTTTCCGTGAAGTTGTGTGATTTGTGCAGGAGTCTAAGTCTCTTTGTAGGTCATTAAGAACTTGCTTTATGTATCTGGGTGCTCCTGTATTGGGTACGCATATATTTAGTATTGTTAGCTCTTCTTGTTGCATTGATCCTTTTACCATTATGTAATTCCCTTCTTTGTCTCTTTTCATCTTTGTTGTTTAAAGTCTATTTTATCGGAGACTAGGATTGCAGCTCCTTTTTTTTGATCTCCATTTGCTTTGTAAATCTTCCTCCATCCCTTTATTTTGAGCCTATGTGTATCCTTGCATGTGGGATGGGTTTCCCGGATACAGCACACCGATGGGTTTTGACATTTTATAAGGTTAATATTGTTATGTGTGAATTTCATCCTGCCATTTTGATGCCAGCTGGTTGTTTTGCCCGTTAGATGATGCAGTTTCTCCATTGTGTTGATGCTTTTTACCACTTGGTATGTTTTTGGAGTGGCTGGTACTGGCACTAATCTGTCCTGTTCTCCTACTTAGAAAAGAAATATAAAATGTGTCATTTTGAGAAAAAGTGTTGGCTTCTCTTTCTTTGTCACTATGTGTGTGGATGTAAGCATGCATGTGTGCATGTAAACATAAGTGTGTTTATTCCTCAAGTTCCTCTTTCTCTACACACTTACCTTGAATGACCTCATCTACTTCCATATCAGACACTTCAACCAGGTCCTGTGATCTTATGTGGTTCTGAATCTGTATCTTCAGCCCTCATTTATTTCTTGAACTCCAGATCCATAAACCTCAATGCCCAATGGTATCTTCATCTGAATGTTCCTAGGCCCCTCAAACTCAGTCTGCCTCAAACTGAATTCATTCTCATTACCTGCCCAGGTTCATCTCATCCTGGCGGGCTTCTCCATTCCTCATGTCTGCACCATCTCTCCTTTCTCTCAAGTCCTTACATATTATATAAAGTCGGTCTCAAATATATTAGCATTTGAATGTTCTTTAATTATTTTCATCTATTTACTTGGTCTCTTCAGTTAAACAATAGGTTTACTGTAGGCAGGAATCACACTGTTAGCGGGTACTATATCTTACAATATCTGACACTTAGCTAGACGCAGAGTAAATACACAGAACTGAACTGAATCACTCTAAAGTATTAGGTCTCTAGCAAAAGTGGAACATAACCATAAATATATCTGCTGTCTAAATCCAAAGGAAACAGATGCAATTTGTCTTCTTTGAGCATTACTAGTAGGAGAAACAATTTCAAAATGAAAAAATACGTAAGAAAAGGAAATGTTCTGAACTAGACTTTAAAATTTGAATTACAAAGATGTCTTATGAAATTATTCCACATGCATGATTCTGCACGACTTGATAAGGTATCGCTCTCCACCTCCATCTCTCTTTTTAGACAAGTGCATTTTAGGATAGAGGATGAGGACATGATTTATTAGACCACAGTGGCTCTGTCCTTAAAGGTAGCCATCCCTTGATTCTGAAAACTCATCCAGAAACTGGGGTGATGCTGGGAGGCTGGGAGGCAGCAGGAGGGCCTCTTAGTCTCCTCTGTCCCCTACCCTGACTCCCCATGGCAGGTCCCCTACAGGGGAAACCAGTAAGTTTCCACCAGATGGCTGAGAACAGAGGTGTCCTTTCACTTTCTCATCCCAGGCTCCCTCGGACTCTCAGAGACCACACATCTAAACTCTACCAGCCTTTTCTGAAAAAATATAATATGAAATTACTTACTCTCTGTCCTCCAAAAAGAAAAAATGCATGAATGAAGTCACGTAGTTCCAGAAATCTTTGCTTTATGAACACTAAGCTGGAGAGGGTAAAGAAATCCTCGCGGACAAAGCTACTGTGGTAAGGGAGTCCACGAATATTTAACTCAGTGAGTTTTGTATTGATCACTGCTCTTTTTATAAGTCAAGAGTGTACTGAAGCGGGTGTTATTTCTATAGAAATTGCCCAACCCTGGACCCTAAAAGGCTGAGATTTTCTTGCTGGTGCCAGCTTCGTTTTTCTGCCTTCCCTTCACCTGTCAATGACACTGCATACTTCCGTCTCGGGCCATCCCCCTCTAAACTTCTCATAGGTAAGATTCTGGTATTTGTCATTTAGACATCTTGCTGTGCAATTATCCCTGCCTGCAAAGTAGACAAAAGTGAAGTTTTACTCTGTGGAAAAAATGTAGACAGTTTCCTAGCAGGTGTATAGGAGAGAAGATACGACTTTGAGAAAGAAAGCAATTTCTTGAAATCACATCGTAGGGCAGGCCCACTGTTGCAGCCTGTTACATCATCTCATGGGAATGGAGAAATTACTCACATTAATAGAGAACATTTTGGAATGATTTTCATAATATTCATTGACTTTGTTCATCCAAATTATGAGTTGGCCTCCACCCTAATTAAACAATTGAGAAAAGAAAGACTATTAATTCTTGAGCATCCATTGTGGGCACAGGATGAGATATTTTAATCAGAAGATCCAGGAATAATCCTACTTCAAGGTAAAAAGAAAAATTACCTGCACAGATAGTAAAAAAATCTGCTTTAGAACAATAAAGTAGTTCTTGTTAACAAAATCTGACATCCAGTCTCACTCTTTCATCTGTGCACTGTCTTTTGGAGCTGCTCATTTGCTACCAATTCCTTAAATGACACTAGAGCAAGTGTTATAAGGCAGAAAGAATAATCAAAGTAATTTTCAACAGAGGTTGGACAGATAGATGTCTCTAATCATCATTCTTTGATCACAAATGTCATTTGTTCTTAACATAATCTTTTATTTCTGGTTTCTTCCCTTAGTTAATCGCAATGAAATATTCTATCAGGTGTTACAAGATTTAAATCCTCATATATAAGTAATGAGGACTTTTCAGAGAAGACCCAGAAAATATGAGTTCCTGAGTGAGAAAAGTAATTTCTTTGGGTAAGTCCTTAGAAGTCAAAGCTTCTACAACTACTCATACAACACAACAGCAAGTGTTGGCTTGGTACTACAGTCTTTTTTTTTTTTTTTTCTGAGACAAAGTTTTGTTCTTGATGCCCAGACTGGAGTTCAGTGATGAAATCACTGCAACTTCCACCTCCCAGATTCAAGCAATTCTTCTGCCTCAGCCTCCTGAGTAGCTGGGGTTACAGACATCCGCCACCATGCCAGGGGAGTTTTTTGTATTTTTAGTAGAGATGGGGTTTCAACATGTTGGCCAGGCTGGTTTCAAACTCCTGACCTCAAGCCTCCCAAAGTGCTGGGATTACAGGCATTAGCCACCACGCCTGCCATTGCCACCATCTTTTTCATATCTGACACCCCTCCCAGATCCTAAGCCTGCCTTCTTTCTTTCCCAACTCAGGCTCCAGGCTACTTTTTTTTTTTTTCTAAGAGCTCCCAAGAGAATCTACATTGCTGGTGATGACCTTGGGCTTGGAAGAACTGCAGGTCCATGTTGGTGCCCAGTCACCCGACACCACACTCTGGAAAACTGCTAACAGGACTCCATGACCTTCACCACTGTGAAGGCCCCCAGCAATCTCTTCTGTGATTCTAATGGGTTCAAGAATGTGGGTGTCTTTTCTGGAATCAGAGAGCTTTAGTGTTTAGACATTTTAAAAATTACATGAGCACTTTAAGGACAGAGAATGCAATTTATTTACTTGTCATTTACTATGCAATTCAGATCCTAGCACAGAGTGGGTAGGTCACTTAATAAATATTTGCTAAACTATTGACCAAGGAATCTTTTGATGTTCCTCCACCATGACACACTATCTCACTGAAAACCTCCAGATCGTGAGTGGACCAGATTTCATCCACAAAAATAAACTCTCAAGATTCACTCCAGAAATATCACTTGCATGCTCCAAAAGGTTGACTAGTTATTTTATACTGGGTTTCTTGAGAGTAACTTTGAAATGAAAGCTGCCTCTCCAACATGCACATATAATGAAGATCATTGGTCAAATCTTTTTTTTTTTTATATGTGCTGATGTTCTCCTGACATGTGGGGTGAGAGTGCCTGGCCCCCTTCCTACTACCTAGCGAAGGGGAGTAGCAGAGGGTAGTCATTTGATTTCCACGCTGGGATGACTTTCTCAAATTACACTTTGACCTGATCTCTCCTTTGCACGGGAGGTGCATTTTTACTTTGAGGACTCTTACAGGATGTGGAATACAGAAATGATGACATCTGGTTCCAAGACTAAGAAATAGAAACCTGTATGACTTCCAAACCTTCTGGTATGGAGGATACTGAAAAATCTGAAGCTCTCCCTACTCGGTTGCCTTGAATAGGAATTACGCTGACCAAAAGCTAGATTTAAAATGAGAAACTTTAACACACCCAGTTAGACCCACCTACACAGAGACTTAAAGTGTCCATTCCAATACAGATACTAAGGGACAACGAGATTCTAATTTAGTAAGCTATCTGCCCATGACATCTGAGTGATCCAGTAAGTTTATCTCATTTAGCACTGGAAAGATGTCAGAAAACAGAATGTATTATTTGAACTTTATCCATTTCCTAGGAAATAAAACCAGAGGTCTGAAACTCATCTATTTTAGGCATTTATAAGAATTTTTTGTTAGAACAGAGATCAGTTCGCTGGTGATGGTTTTAGAAATCACAAAGAGTAAAGTGCACATGTTATCCTGTTGGGTGTCTTTGGAAGGAAGGGCACTTACGTAAGGAAGAGAAAAGACAGATATATCTCTGGAGAGTACAATAGCACCAGAGGCTGTAGATAGAACTTTGAACTAATTGTGTCCTAGAGCTTGAAATATCACCAACATTTCTGAAAGTGAACTTTATAGATTTTGATTTGTATTTGACTACTTGGCATGAAATGGACTGAGCTTTTTCTGTTACTCTAAAAGCTGAAGAACAAGCTCAGAGTTCCTATTTGCTGTTAAGGACTCCCGCAAATAATACCTATTACTATTGATATTTACATAAATTTACATTCTGAATGAGGTGCAGATTCTGGTTACATCTGGCTATCCTTAACATAATATAGAATAGTCTAGATAACCTTAACTCAAAAAATAAGAAAAAACCCAAAACTCTTTAAAATGTTTATCACTAAATCATAACCTAAATAACAGTGTTTAACACTTAAAGAGGTGTCTCCCTCATTCATAGACTTCATTTGTTTTTTGAAAAAATCCTTCACACTCTCGAAAATATAGCATTTATCAAATGTCACCACTCAGATTTAATCAGTGAAGGTTGACATTAGCCAGAATATACTATCAGTGGTAGCAGAAAAATTCCTGAGTAGGTGGTGAATATATTTTTAATAATAAAATGAAAAATGCAAATGGGAAGAAAAATAAGCTTTATAAAACCAAAATGGTAAAGAAACTCCACGTAGGGAATCTCATAGACCACTAGGAGAATGACTGTAGGAAATTCAGCCAGGAACATAGTTCCATTTATTTTATTTATTTTCAGGGCTAATACACCATGCGTGGTCTCTAGAGAATAATGTGCTAATTGCACATGACTGACAAAACGAACTTGGTAATCAAAGAGCTGGAGAAAGTGGAGAATTTGAGTGAGAAATCAGGGCGTAATGGCCGCATATAATTGAGAACATTCAGAAAACATTTCTTCTGAGAGTGCAGGACTGACTATCAAGCTTGAAACTTGTATAAAATGAGGCAGAGACCACAAGAAACTCAGAATGAGAATCCTCTTTAGAGAAATGTCCTGGATCACTTCTGTCCTGAAGCTTCACGGAGATCCACTGGGGTTCGAAACCCTGAGCAGGCCAGAATGTTGGAGAATCCAGAAACCCCAACCTTGGGCAAGAAATTAGATATGCAATGAAAAATTCTGGACATTTTCATAATCTTGGGGCAGAAATACGGAGGGTTACACCTCAACATTCATCTACCCATTGCTCAGGGCCCATTTAGTACTTACTATATTGTTTTTGTTCTTAAAACTCAGTCCTCACTGTAGTCAATTTAGGTAGGTTTTTTTTTTTTTTATAACTATTACATTTCACAGATGCGAAAACTAAGCCACAATGAGGTATTTAGGTATCTGCTCAAGATCACGGAATTAGTAGATAGGTTTAGGACTGAACCAGCCAGTCTCATTCCCAATACACATTACTGCACCCACTCCACAGTAACCTTTCTTGATGGCCCCAAGCAAATGCAGTTACTTCTTCCCCTGAATTCTGCCCATGTTCTGTACCTCCTGTACTCACCATGTCACATGTTGACTTTCACTGTAATCACCACTTGTCGCATCCCCTCAAGTAGATGATTCACTTGTTATAAGGCACAATCATCTCTATAATCACTTTGCATTGCCCCTAGCGCCTGTTTTAATGCCCCAACCAAAGTTAGTGCTCATTGGATTTTGATTATGGGATTAAATTAAATAGGATGAGGGGGCTGTTTGTCCAATAATTCACACCCCCATTCCATCTACACAATGAAAAACCCAAGCAAAATGGGCTCTTATCCTCTACCCCAAAGAGAAGTGATAGATAACTGATTCAGGAACACAAGCAACGGGCATGTCCATTTCCATTTTATCTCCTCTCTTTACTTCCCCAACAAAATCTAATTAAATGAAGTGACATTTCTCATTTGTTTAATTCAATTGCCAGATATTCCACAATCCATAACTTCTAGAGATCAGAGAAACGTTGGCTAAATTCAAAGTTCTACTAAAGCTTTTGTAAAAACCAATGTCAGCTAGAGATGGTTAACAAATGGACATATTAAATTTCTCATGAAATTTGGTGAAATGTGTGAGAAGGGTCTACACTAACTTACAGAAGACCCAGAATGAGTCTAAGTCCAGCAGCCTGGCCTGCTCAGAAGAGGGGCCTGGGTCTCCTTTAGAACCTTCTTGATTCCCTCTTACCCATCCCTGTTTTCCTGAGAAGGCATTAGAGTTTGTGCTCTGTACTCATAGCAGGAAATAAAGTGAAAATAAGCTCCTTTCTTCACTTTCTCCCTTTAAAACCAACTTTATCCCTTCTGCCCCAAGTCATAACCACCGGAACAACCCCCTTGCCTTTAATGTAAGGACAGGAAAAAGAGGACTCTAGAATGTCTTTCTTTATAGTAGACCTAACTGAACCCAACTGGAGCGTGGGTCAGCTTCTGGGCCACCCTTGCTGTAAAGAAGTAAACACTGGAGAAGAAAGATTTTTAGAAAACCTTCCGCCAGCTGGAAAATATTAAAAACACTAAAGAAACTTCAGTTACACTTTCACATCATAATACTAGAGATTGTTGGAATTGAAAGAAACATTGACTATCCCATATTCCAATCCTGATTTCAAATGAGGACACTAAAACTTAGTGAGGGAACTTGTTTTGTTCAAATCCACAATGGGAAAGAAAGAATTAAGGATACATGTAACGATGTGAGCAACTCTCAA
Organism: Callithrix jacchus; assembly: GCF_049354715.1. Taxonomy (NCBI): domain Eukaryota; kingdom Metazoa; phylum Chordata; class Mammalia; order Primates; family Cebidae; genus Callithrix; species Callithrix jacchus. Next base: position 41,360,804 of record NC_133514.1, read on the forward strand.
AAACATTATGTTGAGCAGAAGCAGCCGAAAAAGAAAGCATACCATATTATTCCGTTAAGTTCTAGAATAGACTAAACTAGGGTCCAGTGATAGAAATCAGATGATGGTTAGCTGTGATAGGAGTAGGAAACTGGCCTAAAAGGGGTCCAAAAGAACCTTTGATGGTGATGAAAATGTTCTCTATCTTGATTGGGCTGATGGTTGCATGGCGTAGATGACTATCAAAACCCATCAAATTGTATAACTGAAATCTATGCTCAATCGGTTTATTTAAAAGTAACTTGTGGGGCCAGGTGCAGTGGTTCATGCCTACAATTCTAGCACTGTGGAAGACCAAGGCAGGAGGATCATTTGAGCCCAAAAGTTTGAGACAGCCTGGGAAACATGGCAAAACCCTGTCTCTACTAAAAATACAATAAAATCAGTGAGGTGTGGTGACTTGCGCTTGTAGTCCCAGCTACTCCAGAGGCTGAAGTGGGAGGATCGTTTAAGTCCAGGAGGTGGAGGTTGCAGTGAGCTGAGATGGCACCACTGCACTCTAGCCTGGGCAACAGAGCAATCCTGTGTCAAAAACAACAAAGAACAACAGCAGAAAAAAAGAAAGTGAAGTTGTTAAAGCCACTCAGGATGTGAGAGACAGGGCTGACACTGGGATTCTAGCCATCTGCTTCCCAAGCCAGGCCTGCCTGGCACCACCACTCTCCTTCCAGTTCTTTTCTTTCTTGATGCAAATAAACTTCTCAGAACCACATCGGGTAATGGCCTTGCATCCCTGGAGATTGGTACTGGAGGACTAATGTGAAGCAGCATCAAAAGAACATGAGAGGCTTTCCTCGGGTTCACAGTTAAAGCTGCGACATTAAACCATCAGCTCAGAACCACACTGGAGGCAATCATGACTCATGCAAATTTTAAGCAAGACAAAATAATGATTATAGGTCCCCCAAGAAGGAAGCAGGGAGGAAACGAATGAGCTAAACAATATTAGGTGTCATCGGTAATTCTAGAAGTGATACAAAAGCATGAACATGCTCCCCATTTAGTTCTTTTCAAGCCTGCAAAAGACCTCATCTAGTCACATACTGTAATGATAATGTATCCCTAGGTACGACATGTATAGCAAAAGTATGCAAGTGCAACTTAGGAAAAATAGAGCTGCCAAAATGGCCTGTGTGTTAGTGCTGTAGATATAGAGAGATACAGTCTTTTCTGGCATCTTTGAAAAGATTTTCTCTACAAACTGCTGCCTTTTCCATGTGAGAAGTTAGAGCTTGTTTCTTCTGAGGCCTGCCTCATAGAAGAGAGGGCTCCTAACAACAGTAGACCTCAGCGTTCTACCAATTAAAGACAGTGCTAGGTAGAAAGCACCCTTTGGCCCAAAGGCTGTGACACAGCCTCATCCCTGTAGTTGCCACAGTGATGCTGATTATCCAGACAGCCCTTAGCTAGAAAGACCTGGTGAGACGCCACAAGTCTCACTTTCAGAGAGAAGAGCTGTTTTGTACATTCCGAATTATAAAATGGGCAAGCAAAAAATCAGCCTTGGGTTTCAGATTTCAGTCTTTATCCAGCTAGCAACTTACAAATAATTATCAGCTGAAGAAAAGTAACTTTACGTCATTTGGAAAAGGATAGCTTTAATTTCAGTATTTTCTTATGGCCCATTATCTCAAAACTTTACTGGTAATATATATTTTGCATTTTTCAGAAAAAAAAATGCCTTCTCATAAAAAGCATAATATTGAAGTCTCAAGTTTCTTGGTTATTGGAGGTCTTAGTTAAATATCAGTACACTACATTGAAAATTCTACAAAGAGTATTAATATGTTTATCTTTTGAAGTTCATGCATAATTTGTGGTTTGATTGTTTTGAAAAGGAACATCTTCTTGGGCTTTTAAGCTGCTTTTGTTTTTTATTAAACATACAAGATTCTTGGTGGTTTGCATATCCTACAAAATGTCTAATTTATTACTGTGCAACCCTCAGCTGACTCACTAGGAATGCTGAATATGGCAAGTTTATTCCAAAATACTTAAAACAAAGATACTCCATCCCTGAAAATGTGTCTGAACATTCATTCAAGTACTTCCCAAATAAATGAGTATAATGAGGATATAAATAATAGAAGGCCTTTGTCAGGAGGATTCATACCAGTTGGAAAAACCCTCAGAGAAGCCAGTGAGTGTCATGGCTTAAGGCTTCTTCTCAAAGTAAGAAGCAGATTTAGAAATTACTGCTAACGTTTGGTCAGTCTGATTTATTCTCTTAGACACTTGTGTCTCATTTGCAACCAACTGAAGTATCACAGTAAGTAATGACAACTTTCACATCCTTTATTTCTAGGTAACATAATGTCCTGAGGCCTGGAATGTTCCCTAAGCCCAAATTTAAGTATATTAAGTGGGAATTGTTCATTAGTCTGTGGTACATACTCACAGTGCCTGTAAATTTTATTTTAATCATTTGTATTAATTGACAGACTGTATCCTCTGGAAGCCCTGAAAAATCTACTAATAGGCAATTGCTTTATATATTGCCATGAACATTTGCATTTCCAAACCTTTAATCTCATCAGGTAGTTAATATTTCTCTTGCTATTTAACAACGGAGAGAAATTTGACCGTCATTATGCTGCTTACAGCGTTTGCCCCAAAAAGTAGAAGACTGTGTTACTACCAGCAAAGAGCAATCTGATGATTATTTTTTGAATTATCATAGTAGTAGTAGTAATAAGGGAAGATGCCCTGAGTCTTGTCTCTGCTAAAAATTATTTTTAGGGCCTTGGATTAGTCCCTTCTCTGAAACTCAATCTTCTAACCTATAACATGGAGATAAGAACGTCTGGCCAGCTACAAGAATGCTGTGCATTTTAGATGTGATAGCACTTTCAGAGCACTTTAATTTGTTGCTTCACTCCAGAGGCTCACAAGTTACACTCCAGTTATGTGTGGTGGCATCATATCCATCATCTCATCATCACCAGGGCAGGCATTGTAAGTGGTGGCTTAGTAAAATGTGTCTAAAGGGCTACCTAAAATGTATTACAACATGAGTGGTTTACAGCAAAAATTCATTCTCTCCATAAGAGAAGATTTAATCACAACCTCTGGAGGCCAGAAGTGTGAAATCAAGGTGTCAGCTTCATCATTCTTCCTCCAAAGACTCTAGGGGGAAATCCTTCCTTGACTCTTCCAGTCCCTGCTGATTCCTTGGTTTGTGGAAACATAACCCCAATTTCTGCCTTCATCTGCACTTAGCCTCTCCTCTATGTGTCCAAATCTCCCATTCCTTTCTCTTCTAAAGCCACCAGCCATTGGATTTAAGGCTTACCGTAGATCTAGGATGATTTCCTCTTGAGAGTCTTAACTGATTACATCTGCAAAGACCCTATGTACATCTAAGGCATATTGTGAGGCTCTGGGGGGAACTGAGTTTTAGGAAGACATTATTCAACCTACTATATTCACCAAGTGCTAGCTCCAATAAAATGGTAAAGGCTATCTGGAAACCCTTTTTGAGAACAATTTTAAAGCTAAATTTAGGATGAGCTGGAAAGAGTGCCAGGATCATTATCACGAGCACAGGCATGGAAAGTGGACCCATATTTGTCATGTTCTTGTCATCACTGATCACTAATCCATGAGGGAATTAAATTGAGAAAAGATTTGTCAGTGGACAAGATCATTCAGTGACACAGGTGCAAGAGACTTAAAATCTCCTGACTCACAATTCAGTGCTCTTTACACCACATAGTTTAATCATTTTTACTCTTACCAATGCTTTTTTAGATATTATTACTAAAAATGTAATCTAATACCTCTACAATTACTGGCACCTGAACACTTATGTTTATTTAGTTGATCAGATTGCAATAGTTAAGTACATTTGGTTGACTTACATTTTCGACTACAATACAGTAACTGTTATCACACCAACCTTCCATCTGAAAGCAAAACAAAACCTGGATATTATTAAATTTAAAGGAAAAATATTTCAAATCTTTAAAAGCTTTTAAGAGTTAGTGTATTTGATGTTGGTGTACACTAATATCAGAAAGAGTATACTTTAAGGAAAAAATCATACTAGGGAAAAAGAAAAACATTTCATAATGAATGAAAGGTGATACAAAGGGTCAATTGAATGGAAATACATTTTTAAAATTTATGTTTGTAAATATCTAATAATATACTTTGAGCATACAAAGCCAAAAATTATAGAAAAAGGGATACATAGGCAAATCCATATTTATAGGTAAAGGTTTTCAACTACCTATTTCTCCTGGGTACAATATGCCGACAGACTATAAGTAAGGAGATGTCAGCAAGACGGCTGACTAGCAGTGCCTGGCATTTGTTCCTCCCACAAAAAAGGAACCAAAATAATGAATAAACAACTACAATTTGATTAGAGTGTCTGAAGGGGAGTTCTGAAGTACAGCAAAAGAATGGGCAAATTCCCTGTGGAGCACAAAAGCTCAGGATGGCAGCATAGAGAGGGGAATGCAGCACCCACCTCTGCCACCCTGTCTTCTCCATCACATTTGACTCAGAGCCAAGAGGGATTTTCCCATGTGGAGAAAAGATAGGCAGAAGGCCCTCACCAGCCCACACTGTCACTGCAGACACCGTTAGTTCTTATGACAGGAGAATCCCAAAGTTCTCATAAGCACTGAGCACAGTTTGAAGAGATGCTTAGAATTCATGTGGCTACATTATTCCAAAGTAGGAGCGCACATTGTGTACTGACCATAACCCCAGGACCCAAGCTGCTGCAGTATGGCATTACTTTGAAATCAAAGTCACTGCTGGAGCATGACCTGCTCTGGGGAGCTGATAGCCACTGTGCCTTTCCAGCCTTGGGACTCTGTTGTTGTTTCACCAAGCTCATATGAATGGCTGGCTGCAACATGGCTACCCCCAGCTGTTGAAAGCTGAGGCTCAGAAATGGCAATGACTAATTTTGCACAGCAGGGAAGACAACCCCAGGCTGTCCAAGCCAAACAGCCCAGCAAACCTGCCCCCAGATAGTCCTCCCTAGCACCACTGGCTGGAGAAACAGGCTGTCAGATATGACCCTGAATTGCTGAGCCACTGTATGCCATGTACCCAGACAGAGAAATAGTATTGTAGACCCACACCAAGCAGACACACCCCTGAGAAAGCCAAGCCATCAAATGCCTGTGCCCCAGGCTGGAGAAACAGCTCAAAAGCCTCATCCCAAAAGAGTCAATCCCAGAGACAGCTGACCCAACAAGTGCATGACCATGTCCCCAGCCTTAGAACCAGCTCAGTAAGCTCACCTTCAGCAAAGCCACACTATTGTCACCACAAACTCCCACAGCTGAGGCCACTGAGGCACTTACAACATCACTCATGTGAATTAGAGATGGATACATTGTACAAAGACTATACTTCTCTGTTTACCTAGAACCAAAATCAGTACACTCTACCCTACTGAGACCCTGGGGTCCATCTACAGGAAAAAGTATTTTCTTTGAAAGCTATTCCATAAAATTCTACCAAATGCAGTGTTATCAATGTAGAGACATAACAAACATGAAAATGAAGGAAACATGACAACTACAAGGAAGATGATGCCCCAGTAACAGAGCCATAAAAAAGGGGAATTACAAAATGCAAGAAAAAGAATTCAAAATCAAAATCTTAAGGAAATTCAGTGAGATACAAGAGACTACAGAGAGACAATTCAATACAATTAGAAAAATAATTCATGATCAGAATGAGAAATCCAACAAAAAGATATCTCAAAAAAGATAATCGAACATAACTTAGTAATGACAAATTCAATGATAAAATAAAACATACAATCAAGAATGTTAAAAAAAAGACTAGCAAAAGCAGAAAAAATAATTTCTAAGTTTGAAGACAAGCTTTTTGAAACAACTCAGGCAGAGTAAAAAAGAATGAAGAAAGCCTAAAAACATATGGGAAACCATAATACAAACATTTGTATTATGGGAGTTCAAGAAGGAGTAGAGATGGGAAAATATGTAGAAAATCTATTTAATGAAATTACAGCTAAACATTTCTCAAGTCTTCAGAGACACATAAACAACCAGATCAAGGCAGCTCAAAAGTTCCCAAGTATATTAAATCCAAAAAGGTCCTCCCTGAGGCACATTATAGTCAAATTATCAAAAGTCGAAGACAAAGAGAGAATTCTAAATACAGCAAGAGAAAAGCATCAGATGACATATAAGGGAATCTCCATCGGACTAACAACAGATTTATTACCAGAAACCTCACAGGCCAGGAGAGAACGGGATGACATATTTGAAATGCTGAAAGAAAAAGAAAAAAAACTGTCATCAAGAATAGCATACTCTGGAAAGCTATTCTTCAGAAATGAAGAAGAAATAAAGTCTTTCCTAAACAAGCAAAAACTAAAGAAATTAATCATCACCAGACCAGCCTTACAAAAAATGTTTAAGGAAGTCCTACATCTAGAAATAAAAGAAGAATAACTACCATTATAAATGCATGTGAAAGTATAAGTCTCACCAGTAGGACAGATAGATAATAGAGAAAGGTAAAGGAATCAAACCTTATCAGTAGGGAAAACCACCAAACTGGAAGGATAAACAATGAGAGAGAAAAAGAAACAAAAGAGGTACAAAGAAACCAGAAAATAAGTTAACAAAATGACAGGAGTAAGTCCTAACATATTAATACCGATCTTGGAATAGGAACAGCTCCAGAAGGCAGTTCCCAGCAAGAACAATGCAGAGGGTGAGAGCCCGCTACATTTCCAAACAAATTTTCACTATCCACAGACCAGGAGATTCCCAGGCCAGAAAGTGCTATGAGTTTTCAGCATGACAATTTCAGCTGGTACCAGGTTGGTGCACAGAAACTCACACAAATCTGGGCAGCCATTTCAACTGGTGTCTGGAATGCCAGGGAGACAGAGCCACCTATTCACCTGAAAGGGAAGGGGCAGAGACAGGGAGCCAGGCGATCTGGCTCGGCAGGTACCACCCCCAAGCAATCTGAAACACTCTGGATTGCGAGTTTTGCAGCAAATGCAGCTGGAACCAGGATGGTCCAGCTCAGAGGGGAGAAGGGCGACCACCATTACCAAGGCAGTTCACACAGCAGCTGGGCAGAGCCTGTGATAGCTCAGCCATGCCTCTGCTGGCAGACTGTGATTAGAATACTCCATGCCGGACAAAGCATCTATGAAAAAAGGCAGCAGCATGACAGGAACTTATAAATAAAGTCAACCTTCATAGGACAGAGCACCTGGGAAAAAAAGGTGGTTATGAGTTCCACTGCAGCAGACTTAAAAATACCTACCCAGCAGCTCTGCATAGAACAATGGAGCTCTCAGCACAGCACTTGAGCTCCTATAAGGGACAGACTGTCTCCTCAAGCAGCTCCCTGACCCCATCTACCCAAAGAGACACCTCATAAAGGAGAGCTCAGGCTGACATATGGCAGGTACCCTTCTGGTACGAAGATAATGGAAGAAGAAACCGGCAGCAACCCTCACTGTTATGCAGCCCCTGTGGGTGATCCCCAGGCAAGCAGGGTCTGGAGTGGACCTCCAGCAGTCCTACAGCAGAGGGGCCTGACTGTTAGAAGGAAAACTAAGAAACATGTGTATACCTATGCAACAATCCTGCATAATCTGCACATATACCCCAGAACCTAAAGTACAATAAAAAAATATTGATCTTGAATGTAAGTGAATTAAATTTTCTAATGTTAAAATAAAGGCCTTCTAAATGGGTTTAAAAAAGACCCAGTTATATGCTACCTACAAGAAACTCACTTCACTTTACTGGAGATTGAAAGTGAAGAAACAAAAGAAAAAAATGTTCCATGCAAACAGAAACTTAAGCAGGAGTAGCTGTATTGACTAGAGGTAAAACAAGCTTTCAGTTAAAAACTGTAAAAACAACAAAGAAGATCACGAAATAATAGTGATAAAACTAGATATCAATAACAAGATGAACTTTCAAAACTGCACCAATTCATAAAAGTTAATTAAATAAATATCCCTGAACTACCAACTGGATCAGTTAAGAAATTAAAAAGAAAATTGAAAAATTTCTTGAAACCAATAAAAATGGAAACACAACATTCCCAAACTAATGGAATACAGTAAAAGCAATGCTAAGAGGAATGTTTACAGCAATAAGCACCTACATTTTGAAAGTAGAAAGATTTCAAATAAACAACCTAAAAATGCACTTCAAAAAATTAGAAAAGCAAGAATAATCAACCCTAAATTATTATAAGAAAGTAGATACTAAAGAGCAGAGCAGAAATAAACAGAATTGGGGCCAAAAAATTTAAAAAGATCAACAAAAGAAAAAGGTTTTTTTTTCTAAAGCACAAACAAAATTGACAGATAGCTATACTATGAAAAAAAGAGAAAGACCCAAATAAAGAAAATTAGAAACAAAAATGGGCACATTACATCTGAAACCACAGAAATACAAAGGATGATTAGAAGACTCTTACAAACAACTACACACCAACACACTAGTAAACCTAGCAAACATAGATAAACTCCTGAACACATACAACTTACAAGATTGAACCAAGAAGAAATAGAAAACTTGAACCTGCAGATTGCACATTTTTTAATCTGTGTATGAAATCTTGTTATTAGCCACATGTTAGGTTATGAATCTATAATGAGTAATGAGACTGAATGTGTAATTAAAAAGTCTCCCAACAAAGAAAAATCTAGAACCAAATAGCTTCTGTTCTGAATTCTACCAAACATTTAAAGAGGAACTAATACTCAATTTTCCTCAAACTCTTTCAAAAATATCAAGTAGAATGAATCTATCTATTCTAAGAGACCAGCATTATCATGATACAACAACAACAAACAAACAAACAATCAAAACAGACAAGGACACACACACAAAAGAAAACTACAGGCCAATATTCATAATGAACATAGATGCTAAAATTGATACAAGATACTAGCAAATCAAAGAAATCATGAAAGCAGTTCTGTTTACAATAGTTACAAAGAATAAATAAAATACCTAAAAAAATTTTAACCAAAGAGGTGAAAGATCTCTGCAAGAACAACTATAAAATAATGATGATAGAAATTGAAGAGGACACACACGAAATTGGAAAGACATACAATGATCATGGAATAATATAATTAATATTGTTAAAATGACCATACTACCCAAAGTAATCTACAGATTCAATGTAATCCCTATTAAAATACCAATGACATGCTTCACAAAAATAGGAAAAAGGTAATTAAAAAATTCATATGGAACCATGATAAATCCCAATAGTAAAAGAAACCGTGAGGAGAAAAAAAGTAAATAAAGCTGGAGGCATCACACCACCTGACTTCAAAACATACTACAAAGCTACAGTAAGCAAACCAACATGGTACTGGCATAAAAACAGACACTTACACCAAGGGAACAAAATGGAGAACCCAGAAACATGTTCATATATTTATAGTCAGCTGATATTTGACAAAGACACCAAGAACTTGAATTGGAGAAAGGACAGTATTTTCAATAAATTAATAATCCTGGGAAATCTGGATATTCATATGCAGTAAAATGAAACCAAATTATTTTCTCAAACTGTATATAAAAATCAACTCAAATGAATTAAAAGCTTAAATGTAAGACCCAAAATTATAAACGAATAAAAGAAAGAAAAAATATTTCAGAACACTGGTTTGGCCAAATACTTTATAGATAAGACCTCAAAAGGATAAGTAACAAAAGCAAAAATAGATGAACAGGACTATATAAAACTAAAATGCTCTCCACAGCAAAAGAAACAGTCAACAGAATAAAGAAGCAACCTGTTGAATAGGAGAAGATATTTGCAAGCTATTCACTGAGAAGGGATTAATATCCAGAATATACATGGAACTCAATGACTCAACAGCAAAGAAAAAAAATAAGGTAATTAAAAATGAAAAAAAATCTAGATAGATTATTTCTCAAAAGAAGACATATAAATGTCTAAAAAGCATATGAAAAAACACTCAATATCACTAATTATCAGAATGAGATATTATCTCATCTAATTTAGAATGTCTATTATTAAAAAGATGATAAATGTTGGCAAGGATACAGAGAGAGGGGAACCCTTATACACTGTTGGTGAGAATGCAAATTAGTACAACTGTTGTGGAAAACAGTATGGCAGTTCCTCCAAAATATAAAAATAGAACTACCATATGATCTAGTAATTCCACTACTGGGTATGTATCCCAAAAAAGAAATTCATTATGCTTAAGAGATGTTGGCAGGGTGTGGTGGCTCATGCCTATAATCCCAGTACTTTGGGAGGCTGAGGCAGGCAAATCACCTGAGGTCAGGAGTTCAAGATTAGCCTGGCTATCATGGTGAAACCCTGTCTCTACTAAATATACAAAAATTAGCCAGGCATAATGGTGGGTACCTGTAATCTCTTCTACTTGGGAGATTGAGACAGAAGAATCGCTTGAACCTGGGAGGCGGAGGCTAGAGCGAGCAGACACTGGGCCATTGCACTCCAGGCTAGGCAACAAGAGTGTAACTCTGTCTCAAAAAAAAAAAAAAAAAAAAAAGACAGAGAGATGTCTGTGCTCCCATTTTTGTTGTAGCAGTATTCACAAGAGCCAAAATATGGACTCAATTCATGTGTCCATCAGTAGATGAATGGATAGGGAAAATGTCATCTATATAAAGACATACAATACTATTCAACCATTAAAGAGAATTAACTCTTGTCATTCATGGAAACATGGATGAGCTGGAAGGATATTAAGTTATATGTGAAATAAGCCTGGCACAAAAAGAAGATACCACATCTACTCACTCATATATGAAAGCTAAAAGAGCTGATCTCTTAGAAGTAGAGTCAAATAGTAGTTGCTAGAGGCTGAGAAGAATAGTGGGGAGAGGGGAGAGGAAAATATTGGTTAATGGATACAAAATTCCACCTAGATAAAAGAAATAAGTTTTAGTGTTCTACAAAAATTTATTGAATATTTTCAAATAGCTAGAAGAAAGGATTGTGAATGTTCCCAACATAAAGAAATAAATGTTTAAGGTGATGATTTTGGTAATTATAAGTATATAGCAAAAATCACACTATATCCCATAAATATGTATAATTATGTATCAATTATAAATAATACATTTTAATTCTTATTTAATTTAATAATTAATTTTAACAATGAAATTTTTAAATAATCAAATTTATTCTAGTATCAAACAACAAAACTACAAATTCTTAGAAATAAGTCTAAATGAAGATGTGTAAGACCTCCTCAAAGAACTCTACAAAACATTATTGAAAGAATTAAAGAAGATATAAACAAATGCTGGTATATACCATGATTATGGATTAGAAGACTCAGTATATTGAAGGATTTTTTGAGGAAGTTGACAAGCTGATTCTAAAACTTATAGGAAAACACAGAGAGGAAAGAACAGTGAAGATAGTCTTGAATAAGAAGATACAATTAGAAGATTTACCCTATCAGATATCAAGACTTGCTATAAAACTATAGGAAATAAGTAATGTGACATTTGCATAAAAAAGACAAATATAACACTGAGACAGAATATAGAGACAAACACACATGTACACAAATATGTAAATCACCTAATTTATAAAAAGTCTATGATGGTCTATTCAGTAAACAGTATTGGATCAATTGGTATCCTACTGTATGGAAAAAAATCCTGAAAACGTCTCCCTTACACTATGCATACAATTAACACTAGGCATATCAGAGACCTATATTTGTAAGGAAAAACAACATAATATCATAGGAGGTTATCTTAATGAACTCAGGATAAGCAGATAATTCTTAAGTAGCACTAAAAAAAACTTTAACCATAAAAAAGACTGATAAATTTGACTCCCTTAAAAATTAGAAACATCTACAACTTTACTAAGAAAACAATCCAATTTTTATAAAGAAACAAAAGAATTGAACAAACATTTGTCATTTATTCTCTCTCTCTCTCAAGCATGCCTACACATGATATGCAAATTAGGTCTAAGGGCAGATAAAACAGGCATGTGAAACAGGACATTATAATTATTTTCTTCACCTGTCTTTAATTTTACACTTCAGAAAGAGAACACCTTTGTGCTTTTAAGTTAGAAATGAGTAACATCTTATTTATAGGAAAGAAGGCAGCACTATAAGAGATGTTCCGTTCTGAAGTCTTGTATATTTAAATCACTTCAAGGAAGTGGTACCCTCTTTTCAAAATGCACATACTACTCTCTATTGGCTCTCATCCCAAGCCTAAGTTCGTGGTTACTGAATGACATGGAGTAAGTAAAGACATAAGTCAGACACTGCTGTGATGAGTGCTGGCTCTGCTGTCTGTTGTCAGGGTGATAGTGGGCAAGTCACTTAACCTCTCTGAGCATCCGTTTTCTCATGTAAGATAATAGGTCAATAATAGGCTAGGGTGCGGTGGCTCACGCCTGTAATCCCGGCACTTTGAGAGGCCGAGGCGGGTGGATCACGAGGTCAAGAGATCGAGACCATCCCGGTCAACATGGTGAAACTCCGTCTCTACTAAAAATACAAAAAATTAGCTGGGCATGGTAGTGTGTGCCTGTAATCCCAGCTACTCGGGAGGCTGAGGCAGGAGAATTGCCTGAACCCAGGAGGCAGAGGTTGCCGTGAGCCGATTGCGCCATCGCACTCCAGCCTGGGTAACAAGAGCGAAACTCCGTCTCACAAAAAAAAAAAAAACAAATAGGTCAATAATATTAATATTTATCTCAAGGGTAGTTAAGGAAATTAAATGAGGTAATGGATGTGAAAATATCTAGCACAGATTCTAGCCCATGAACTTATATATGTACAGAACAGGGAAGAGAGACATTTTTCTGAATCTGGAGGCACTATCTATATTAGATATTTACATAATTCATATCATTTAAAGTCACCATTGTTTATCTTTTTCTATTATTTTCTATTTATTGAGCAATGAATATATGGTCCCCAAAAGTTATCTTTTATTGCTGCAGGTATTTGTGTGTCTGTCTGCACATCAGATACAGGTTAATTCAAATGAATATGGTGCCTCTAGCAACATGTTACTTAGAGAAATAATGAAAACAGCTTGAGGGGATGGGCAGTATCCAACATTCAATACAAGAACCCTAGGCATTCCATAACAAATCAAGGAAAATCTTTTTGAAGAATTATCCTGATAGAGTCCTCTGGGTGGACCAGGGTAATGCAAGCCACGGAATTGGCTTTCACTCACAAGACAGCGTAATATTGAGGAGAAAACTGAGAGTCAGTAACTAACTATGGGTTTAAATTTTCTCACCTGAGCCGGACTCACTGTGATGTACATCTTTACAGTATCTTTGCAAAACAAGTTCTTTGCTTATAATGCTCCATTTCACACTCCTGCCTAGAAAATTGTTACTTATCTTTTGAAATCATATTTTCATTTAATCAAAAGTGTATAAACCCCTAAAATGTATCTAGTGCTGTGCAGGAAACAAAGATAGTGTGTCGACCAAAATCAGACCATAACCTCATCCTCATGTCCCAGCTTCTGCACCAGTGTCCCCTAATGCTTGGCCTGGGTTGCTTCCTCCCCCATACTTAAAGCTCAGGGTGCACATGTGGCATTAGAGAATAATCTATGGGTTTACACACAGTTGCTTCCCCAGCCTGGCAGGGGACTCCACAAGAGGAAAGACTCAATCTATTCATCTTTTCTTCCCCAGTACACAGCTTGGAGTGTGACACATAGTGGGCTCTCGGCAAATGTTTGTTAAATTAACATTCATAATTCATGAGGTCTTGATACAGTCCAAGCTGTTACATGATCCTCCTAATGAATACTAGAGAAATGAAAACAATTATGCTCAGGAAAATTACATCTTTTTGAGACATTCTTTGTTTTTTTCCATATTTTATTAGCATTTTATTAACAGTCCTAGCAGCTGGTTTAAAAATGTTTGTGAAGCTAATGTCAGTGGTTTTTAAAGAGCTGCATAGCATAAATATGGGTAAAATGATGCCTGGTAAGCCTTTCTCAGCTTACAATTATGAGAATCTTTGAAAAAAATGGAATGAGTTTCCATTCACTCATTCCAATGAGTTTCCATTGGAAATAGCTATGTATGTAAGTGACTAATACACTGGGGGATTTGTTATGTTTCTATAATAATCAACAATATCCATCCAGAAAGGGAAAGTGGTTGAAGATACTCATAGAATTTGTCTTCACATCACCAAAGTTTGGTACATCCTACAAATAAGAATAATATCATTTATTTTAAAACAGTATAGATTACAATATGTCCTAATTTTATAAAAATATGTTAAACTGTCCTTGAAAAAGTGAAAAAAAATAGAAGATTCTCATTACTCATGCCAAAAAGAGAAGAAGCCATTCTTCAAGTAAGCATAAATATCAGGCGAACTTTGAAGCAAAAGAGATATAATTTCCTTTCTACTTATTTAGAAATAAAGTGTTTAGCCTTTAATCATCTTACTAAAAGTTACACAGAAGAAACCGAAAAGTGAAAGCACAAAAGTACCTACTTGGTCTGGTGTTTAGATCCTTTCAGATGGGCATGATACTGTTCTATTGAGTTTAGGGAGACACTGCAGATGGTACATCTGTAATTGCGCCTCAGACCTGTGGATGACAGACAGACCTGGTTAGCTGCATCCAGTCATCAACCACCTGCATGAATCCTCGCAACTCCAGAAGTTCAGGGACAGAGTATCTGAGAGAACTCCTGGTCTACCACACCAATACTTCAACCCCTCATTGCAGAGTACAGCCAACAGTTCTCTTAGCACAAGTGTGAATATGAATATGCTAGAAGCAGCCTATTCCATTTCTGGACGGCTTAGAGCATCCTTCTTTGAACTGAGGTAAGGTGTTTCTGGACATTTTATAGTCAAATAAAGATGCATTCTGTTTTTCTCTAGAGCATGAAGACATAATACATTGTCATCTCTGCAGTGAAATTTGAGACTCCAGAGAAAAACTCTATCCCAATTCCTTTCCACTCTATTCCAATGGCAGCAACAGAAATTCAACTCTAGAAATTATTCCTTTAGGCGTTCCTTCTAGGATCAATTTATAAAATGTAAATACAGAAGAAGAATAATACATCAACCTGGTTCATGTGAAGTCTTACTTTCCACCAGAATTTAGAAGACAATCTATTCATTCACTTTTTCATTCATTTAATTAACTCACTAATACAGTATCAACTTTGGGCCATGTACTAGGGAATCCAAGATGAATAAGATGATCTTTGCTTTCAGAAGTTTAGTAAAAATCTTGTTTCATGTAGAGCCAATTTAAGTTTAAAAGCAGCTTTAATCAAATAGCTCTAAACATTTACCACAGAGCTGAAACCCATAATGAAACACATTCCTCTCTTCCCTTCAGAATAGAGAGAAAAGTAAAGTTGGTCATGATCTGAAATGCTGGATTTTAATTCTGACTCCAGTCATTTCTCGTTTTGTGATCCAGAGGAAGTCACATAACTTCTTTCTAGCCTCAGTTTCTTCATCTACAAGACAAAGATAAGGCCAATCACATCACTAGGTTTTGTAAGAACTAAGTGAATAAGACACTAAAATGGCCTGTAATCCCAATGCTTTGGGGGGTCTGAGGCAGAAGGATCAGTTGAAACTAGGAGTTCAAGACCAGCCTGGGCCAAATAGCAATATCCTGTCTCAAAAAAATGTTAAAAGTCAGGCATGGTGGCACACAGCTGTAGTCCTAGCTACTCGGGAGGCTGAGAGCCCAGTTCAAGGTTACAGTGACCTATGATAGTGCTACTGCCTTCCTGGATGACAGAGTAAAACCCTGTCTCAAAAAAAAAAAAAAGACATATACATATAGATAGATAGATAGATAGATAGATAGATAGATAGATAGATAGATATAATAATGTTTAGCAAATGAGTACAAAATTCTGTTCTGGCATAGTAAACACCAGCACTGAAAGCTATAGCATTTGTTTTTATCAATGCATGATATTTAATTTCTAAGAGGCAAAGTTATTCCTCTTTTCCTAAAAAGAAAATAAATGCCCTGTGCTGGAACAGCTTTGCAACTTGCTCCCTGGGTAACTTTATGCAAATTATTTGACCTGTCTGGACTTCTGTTTTCCTACAGTATTGTGGAGAGGGCTGAGTGAGATATGGCATGTATGTGACAGTGCCCAGCACATAACAAGTGATCAATATGAGCTCGCTATTCTTACTATTTTGAAGAGATGTTAAAATGGAACGCTTTCTGTATGAGTGTGCCAGCTGAAGTGCTACTGGGAAGTCCTAGACGCAAATGATAAATATACCCACATTACCAAAATGAGGTGAGAGAGCATCAGTGCAGAACGTCCAGGGGAAGTGGTCATGAACCTGTGCTGACCGCTCACCACCAGTATAAAGAAGAGACTGAAGAAGAAAGAAATGGGTAGATACTTTCTTAAGACAGAGCTGTATTGTACTGTGAGTTCCTTGTGGGACTGTGGAATTCTTCTCACCTTAAGCCTGTAGAGAAGGGATTCCATACCTAGAGGGTTTGAGGAGCATCTTCTTGTTACTTGGAAGTGGTAGATTGGACTCTGACATCACCTGCAAGATCCAAAGGGCTCGAGATTGTGGTTTGTTATCGTCTCTGGTGGCAAAGTATAAAAGTGGGCAGAATTGGACATGACCTGTGTTCTCACAGCTTGTCAGAAGAAAGGATATGTGAAAGCTTCCCACAGACTGCATGTATCCTGCATGAGAGAAGCTGGTTTGATGACTTCTTAGCTACTACCCAAAAGGGCTGCCTGAAGTTGAGGGAAATGAGACTTCAGCAGAAAGATGCTGGAAGTGTTCATCTGGTTATCTATGTGCTTAAAGTGATCCCAGAGAAGCTACTTAGCCTGGATTAAGTAATGATGAGTCCCTGAAAAAGCCATGAAATTGTAAACCAAAAGATATCCGAAACAGGTTTCAATCAATTTCAATTGAGGTAATTTATTTTGCCAAGATTAAGGACGCACCTCTGACACAGCCTCAGGAGGTCCTGAGGACACGTGCCCAAAGTGGTCAGGGCACAACTTGCTCTTATACACTTTAGGGAGCCACGAGACATTAATCAATATATGTAAGATGTACATTGTTTGGTTTAGTAAGGTGGAACAACTTGAGGCAGGGGCTTCCAAGTCATGGGCAGACAAGAGACAAGGGTGCATTCTTTTGAGTCCTTGATCAGCCTCCCACTAAATACAGAATTTAGTCTGGCTCAGTGAATGTGTATTTTTACATCAACAATAGGGTAGAGGAAACAATCACATATGCTTTTGTCTCAAGTGAGCCTCAGAGGGATGACTTTGAATTCTGTCTGTGCTTTGTCCACAAGGAATTTCCCTGTGGGCAAATTGTGAGGGCTGCACATGGCTTTGGAAATTTGTAGGTATCTTATTTAGGAAGAAAATGGAAGGCCAGTTTCCCAGCTTGACACTTCCCCTGGCTTAGTGATTTGGAGTCCTGAGATTTATTTTCCTTTCACAAAAGCATCCTGAGAAGAAGAATCAGTTTGCACTTCCTGCCCAGTCAAGCAGTATCCAGGTTAGCTGTGCGCAGTATCTACCAAGTAAACTTCCACTTCCCTCGCAGGCCTTCCACCTGCATCCCTCAACCCTGGAGGAGCCAGAGCAATGTACTGAGGTAAAAGAAGAAAAGCAAACGCTCCAGGCAGAGACAAAGAGAGAAACCTCCCACACCCTCTTTTCCCACATCAAATACACAGCCCCAAGCAGGACTGAGCTGGAAGAGGGGGACAACCAACTTCTAGTAAATAATGGAAATATTTAAAAATTACTGCTCTATCATAAATATATTAATTAAGAAAATACAGAATTTACGTATTTACAAGTCAGCAAAGGACTCTTTAAATACTTAAAAGTAAGTGAAAACTCATGAAACTTGACCTAGTTTCTATCTAAAAGATTGGAAAAAAATAACCTCACAGAGACAATTTGAATAAGCAAATGGAGGGCAGGAATAAACTTTCTCTTTTTTTTTTTTTTTTTTTGAGATGGGGGTCTCGCTCAGTTGCCCAGGCTAGAGTGCAGTGATGCTATCTAAGCTCACTGCAACCTCTGCCTCCAGAGTTCAAGCAATTCTCCTGCCTCAGCCTCCCAAGTACCTGGGATTACAGGCATGTGCCATGATGACTGGCTAATTTTTATATTTTTAGTAGAGATGCGGTTTCACCATGTTATTCAGGTGGGTCTTGAACACCTGCCCTCAAGTGATCCACCTGCCTTGGCCTCCCAAAGTGCTGGAATTACAGATGTGAGCCACGCGCCTGGCCTAAAGTTACTTTAGGATTGCATCAAATCCAATGAGTCCTGCTTGCTGAATGTCAGTTTCCTCAGAACTGTCCATGTCTACAATCTGAACAAAGAGTAAAGCTTCCTGGAGGCATTCGCATTCCTATGGCCCAATGAGCATTTCAGAGAGACCTATTTGAAATGTATATCATAAGCTGGACATAAGAGCTAGCTTTGTTTTTGTTTTTGTTTCAATCACATAATCAGGTATTGATTTACCTAATAGTTCAATTAATAGTCCATTTAATTACGAGAAGAACAATGAAACCACAAATATCTGGGATCTTTGTAGAAAGGAACCTAAGAGACCGACAACCTTTCAGGTACAAGCTGCCAGTTCAGAGATAAAACAGACAAATGTTGAAACCTATTTTCTCAAGCAGTGACTCTCAAACTTCAGAGTGTGGATGCATCCTCCGGCAGGCACAACTTCTGGAGATTCTGATACTCTAAGCCTTGGTTTGGGGCTTGGAAATGTACAAGAAGTTTCAGAACATAATACCCAACCTCATCATACACCTGCACTTTACAAATAATTCTCCCATAAAATCATACTCCCTTTGGGAACCTGAATTTGTCAGAACAATACTGGACCTTACAAAAAAAAAAAAAGCTATTCCATAAAAAAGTGCTGTGGCTATACTGCCTTTCCATTTCACAGGTATGCATGATTCTCAGGAGTATTATGATCCCCAAACCCAAAGGCTGTAAGTTATCACTACCAGTGTGTGAGTTGTTTAAATGCTTATCCAGGGCTGACCTATCTCCTTTTCTATGCATGGAATCAGAATACTAAAACCAGCTTCAGGGTTTATTCCTTCCAGAGTTCCCCATTAATCTCGTCATAATAAATACTAATACTATTTATATGGGTCCTCTTCAGGCTACAGGCTAATCAAAGGTCTCCCCATAACAAATAGAGGTTCAGCTTGCAATAGGCATAAATATTTATGTTTATAAATGGGCATTTTTAAGAACTTCAACAAATCTAAAAAATATTCTGATCTGTTGCTTTCCATACCAATTCTCATGCTCCGCAGCCAGAGGCATGGGCAGAAAATATTTGGCATTTTATTGCAATGCAAACTACAGGGATTATAAATTGTAAAGGCAGTGCATATAAACAAGAACAAAGGCAGAGAAGGGGCAGAGGAGTCCTCCTCCACGCGTGACACAGTTCCTTGGTGGGAACTGTGCTTTATTAATGCACAGTTGAAATTCTAATTACTTTGGAATTATATGACTCTTCTTTTCCTTAGAGAACTAGAACACCTTATTAAACCAAAAAAATGCTAACTTCCTTATTCAATTCATTTTCAGCACAACACCATATTAAGAGTATCCTAAAACCTTTGCAGACCTAAAGGTTATTTCTGCAGGATTGCCTAATATGGGTTAGAAAAATATAGTTCCTACCTGCAAGGACCTGTCAGACAATCTAGTTGGAGACAGAAAACAGATATAGAAGTAGCAATGATGCAAGGTAGACAATTAAAAGTGTTACAATGAGGATGAAGTGAAATGTTTAGGAGGTAGAAGAGGAGATTGTTTCTAATTCAGTGGATCTGGAAAAGCTCCCTGAAGAAGTATCACCTTTGTATTTATATGTCCTAGCTTGGTGTTTGTAAAAAGGTGGTCCTGGAGATTTTAGCAGTATGTGACTACTCAAGTATAGCAAAGCTAGAGGTCCCTATGACTTCAACTGTATCCATTCTACATTAGAGAGATATCATTGAGCCTTTATAATGGTGTGAGATACTTTGCTGAATGCTATGAATATAGGAGAAAAGAAGACAGAGTACATTTTCTTATGGAGTTAATCAGAGAAAAAGACAAGAAACAAGTGTACAAATTAAAAAATATAATTAAAGGTTGTGAAAGTGTTGCAGAGGATACAAGCAGTTATCATGCAAGCAGTTAAAATGAGGGAGAAAGTAAGTGGGAAGAAGAGTGATTTGGGATAGTATGGTCAACAGAGTTCTAGGAGAAGTGTGAAATGGAACCAGACAATGTTGATTCACCTGAGATGTGAAGAGTGGGGTAAAGAGCTATCCAGGGTAGCAAACAGCAAACACAGAGGCCCAGAGTGGAAATGGGACTGACCTGCTCAAGGAACAGAAAGTGATAAAAGAAAAAATGAAAAAGGAAAAGCAAACAGAAAAAAACCCTGTTCACTCAGAATTCTATTTCCAGCAAAAATATCCTTCAAAATTGAAGGTAGGCCAAGAATATTCTCAATGAACAAAACTGAAATGAATAGTTTGTCAGCAAACCAGTACTACAGAAATTCTATATAGATATCTTCTGGGGGAAGGAAAATGATACCAGATTTAGACTCAGATCTATGGTAAAAAACAGAGAAAAGTCTCAGAAATAATTAATATGTGGGTATCTACCTTTTAAAATTCCTCTTCGTTTATTTGATGGAAGCAAACAATTTAAAGAAAGAATTAAAACACTATATCTATATTGTATATTATGCTGTTTATAATCTATGGACATGTAAAACATGACAACAGTAGCTCAAGAATGGGTCGGACTAGAACAATATTGTTGAAAGACGATTATATTTTATATGAAATGGAGCTATGATAAGTTAAGGTTGCATACTATAGTCCCTTAGAACAACAAATAAGCAAATACAAAGGAAGAAAGCTAAAAAAAAAGGAGAAAATAAAATAGAATAATAAAAAGTATTTGATTCAAAATAAGACAGAAAAGAAGGAATAGCAAAACAGAAAATGAAAGAAACAAATAGTAAAATTATAGGGCTAATGTCAACCAGATCAATAATTACATTACATATAAATGAATTAAATAGTCAAAAGGCCAAAACTATCAGACTAGATAAAAAGCCAGATTAAATATACACTGAATTCAAAGATGTACTTTGAACACTTAGAGGTTGAAAGTAAAAGGATAGAAAAAGACATCCTTAAACTTATGAAAAAAAGTTTAAGAAAGTTGAAGTGTCTATATTAATATTGGGCAAAATAGATGTCATGACGAGACATTTTACCAGCAATTAAGAAAGTATTTTATGGCCGGGCACGGTGGCTCATGCCTGTAATCCCAGCACTTTGGGAGGCCAAGGCGGGTGGATCATGAGGTCAAGGGATCGAGACCATCCTGGTCAACATGGTGAAACCCCATCTCTACTAAAAATACAAAAAATTAGCCGGGCATGGTGGCGTGTGCCTGTAATCCCAGCTACTCAGGAGGCTGAGGCAGGAGAATTGCCTGAACCCAGGAGGCGGAGGTTGCGGTGAGCCGAGATCGCGCCATTGCACTCCAGCCTGACAAGAGCAAAACTCTGTCTCAAAAGAAAAAAAAAAAAGAAGAAGAATAAAGTATTTTATAAGGACAAAGGAAGAAATTCATCAGGAGAACTTAACAGTTCTAAATACAATTTAACCAATAACAAAGCTTAAAAGAATACCTTCCAACACACATCAATAATAACATTAATTATATATTTAAATATAAAAACCAAAACGATAAAAACATAAAACCGTGAAATATCTTCTAGAAAAACATAAAATAATATCTTTGTGAAATTGGAATAGGCACAGATTTCTTAGGAAACAAAACATATTAACGATTACAAAGTGATAAATTAGATTTTATAAAAAGCAAAACCTTCTGCCTGTAAAAGACGCCATCAGGAAAACAAAAAGATAACACAGTGCCTGGGGAAAAATATTCGTAAGACGCACCTGATACAGGACTTGTATCCAGAATCTGTAACCAACTCCTACAACTAATTTGTTAGAAGGCAAAATAATTTATCACATGCGTCATAAAAGAAGACATAAAAATGACCAATAAGCACAAGAAAAGGTGCTCAACAACATTTGTCATGAGGGAAATGCAAATTAAAAGGACAATTAAATACTATCGCATACCCACTCTGAATGCTAACATCGAATAAATCCATATCAAATGTCAATGACCCTATGGAAGAACTAGAATTTTACACATTCCTGAGAAGATCGCAAAACGGAACAAATAATTTGGCAAATGGGTTGATAGTACTTAATAAAGTTAAATATATATCGACCTTATGACAAGAAATGTCTAGTAGAAATTTAAAAGGAGCAAATACTTAGTATTATAAAAAGATTTTTACAAGAATGTTGCTAGCAACTCTATTCACAATAGCCAAAACCTCAAAACAACCCCAATGTCCATAACACAAGAAATGACAAACAAAATGTGGTGTATTCATGCAATTAAAATAACACCTGGAAGTTT
This sequence comes from Callithrix jacchus, assembly GCF_049354715.1. Lineage (NCBI taxonomy): Eukaryota > Metazoa > Chordata > Mammalia > Primates > Cebidae > Callithrix > Callithrix jacchus. Next base: position 41,383,424 of record NC_133514.1, read on the forward strand.
TTTAAAATCTGTAGATGAATGCAACAACATAAGCAAATCTCAGATACATAATGTAGAGATACAGAAGTCAGACACAAGAGTCCCTCCTGTATGACGCCATTCATCTAAAGCTCAAGAACTGCAAAGTTCTTCCGTAAAAATAGATTTCAGAATCATGTTGCCTAAAAAGCGGCACAGAAATTGACTGGAATAGAATAAAAGGGAATTTTCTAGGGTGATTAAAATGTTCTATATCTTGATTCGGGATGGTAGCTACAGAGTATATTCATTTACCAAAATCTGTCTTACCGTATACTCAAGAGCTGCACATTACACTTGATTTTTATTTTTTAAATATTAGATGGATGGAGTTCTATACACAAACCTCTGCAAACTGGAAGCTTCAGTTTATTCAGTTTCTATCTTCATTAATGCCCTACAATTTTAATTGTTGTCAATTACTGGAAAGTAATCTTTAAATTCATACTGATGCTTTGATAACCTCGAAACGCTCAAAGAAATATTTACATATGTTCTGCATTATAATGTTCACTAAAGCTGAATTATTTTGAAAGATGATTAATAATATAAAGGTAAAAACAATAAACCCTTTGTTTTTGAGTAATTTCTTTCTCTTCTACTTCCAATACATCCATTAATCAAACTGTCTTGTACATGGATTTCTCATCTTTCAGCAGAAAGAAAATAGCTAATACTGATATATGCCATATATAAGCCCTGATGTGCTTACTTTACCCATTTTTCCATTTACTCTTTGCAGCACTCTAGGGGTAGATACTACTGTTACACTGATTTAACAGAGGAGGAAACTGAGGTATGGAGACTTGCTCAAAACCATCTAGCTAGTGGGAGACGGAGTTGGGCTTTGAACCCAGGCATTCTGGCTCAAGAGTCTATACTCCTCCCACTGTGAATATTGCCTCCCATGACAGGGACTAGGAAGAGAATTAAGGAAGTATGGAAAGCTAATTTGGTACCATCTAGTCCAGTATTCTTATATCTGCCCACTTGACAAGTGAGAACCATGTAGGAGTTTTTAAAAACACAAATTTCAGCCTTACCCTAGATGATTATGATTCAGTAAATCTAGGTTGGAGCTTAGGAATCTACATTTTTTAAGAGCTTCCAAGGTTTGAAGATACCGCTGGTCCCTCCAAAACTCCATAGGGTTTGTATAAATTTGTTAAATTGTTGACGAGCAGAATTAATTTTTGTACCTATCCTAATACCATTTATACTTAGAGACCTCCCACCTTCCCTCCCTCCCTCCTTTCTTCCCTCCTTCCTCGCTTTTTTCCTTTTTTCTTTCTTCCTTTTTCTTTTCCTTTCCTTCCTTTTTCTTTTCTTTCATCTTTCTTCACTCCCTCTTTCTCTTTCATTCCTTTCTTTTTCAAATTTTTTCTTTCCTTTCTTTCTTTCCTTCTTTCTCTTCCTTTCTTTCTGCCTGTCTTTCCTTTACTTCTTTCCTTCCCTTTCTTTTTCTTCCTTTCCTCTTCTCTCTCCCTCCCTCCCTCTCTCCCTCCCTTCCTTCTTTCTTTCCTTCCTTCCTTCCTTCCTTCCTACGTGAGGACTTGCTTTGCACCCAGGCTAGAATACAGTAGCGTGATTGTAGTCCACTGCAGCCTCGAACTCCTGAGCTCATGCAATCCTCCTGCCTCAGCCTCCTTAGTATTCTGCTGGGCCACAGGCATGCACCACCATGCCTGGCTAATATTTTTATTTTTTTGTTGTTGAACGAAGTCTTGCTATGTTGTCCAGGCAGATCTCAAACTCCTGGGCTCAAGCAATTCTTCCACCTTAGCCTCCCAAAGTGCTGAGATTACAAATGTGAGTCACCCTATCCGTCCTAAACACTTATCTTAAGTACAGCTGAATTCTAGCCACTAGCCTAAATTCTGCATTGTGTGGGTTCCTAGCAAAAATTTGTTCTCATCTTTTTAAGTACATCAAATACTTCAGAGTTATCTCCCCTAAGTTTTGTTTACCAGGCTGAAAGTCAAGCGGCAGTTTTACAGTGTTCTTCATTGGAATGTGCTTTGGAGCTTCCTGCATCACCTCCATGTCATTCTAGATGGCATGTCCTGTTTGTTGATAATTTTCTTAAACTACAACTTTAAAACTGAGGGCCAAGTCCCTACTGTGGTCTCCTCAGTGCAAAGTAGAGAAGGACAGTCACAGATCCTGTGACTATTGCTTCTATCAACACCATTAAAGCTTTGAGTATAAGTGTGTGTGTGCGCGCACGCGTGTGTATGCGTGTGTGCATGCGTGTGCACGCGTGTGTGCGTGTGTGTATGCGCGTGTGTGTGTATGTGCGCGAACCTTGAGACACTGACCTATACTCATATTGAACCTGCTAGCAATCAATTCTCCTAGGTTTTTCCACACACATGTATTGTAGAAAATTCAGGACAAGGAAGGTGCTGGTAGACGAAGGAGTCATTAACACATAGGTAGCATCTAAAGCCACAGGGATGGTCAGGTCACGTATGAGGGTGGTGTAGGTAGAAAAAGGAAGTTCCAGAGTGTGAAAGAGCGGTTAGTACAATGACACTTGGTATGGAATCATTGTTGATCTGCTGTCTCACCTTCATGCATGGGGCAAGGCCAAGCCCACAGGCACCTCCAGCTCCCACTGCATCTCCACCCTCAGGGTTGCGGAATCTGGGGCCAGATGTGTGTGCAGGAACCGGGAGCAAGGACCCAGTCTATCCAGCAGGTCGGTCACCATGTGACAGAGGCTGGGGGCACTAAGACATAGACACAGCCTCCAGTTTGTCCTCCTGGGCTCCAGTTTCCCCCTCCCCACCCTGGTGCTGTTTCTCTTTGCTCCTCCCTACCTCTCCTCCATTATTCTTCCAGCAGGTCTGACAAAAGATGCAGAAAACAGCTTTACAAAGACTGACTCACCAGCTCCCATAATTGCATGAAGTCTAATCCTATCATAAAGGCCTTATTCTATATCATCAAACCCTGATATGGAATTTGGGGGTATCAAGGAGGCCTAGAAAGATGAAAGGGTTATTATTACAGTTAATCCTCAAAACCACCTTATGAATACTGGTTTCTTTTTACAGATGAGAAAATCATGGCTCAAAGACATTAAAGTCAGAACTTTATTTCCTATTTCAAAATTAATTATCTTAATTACTATACGAGGTCTTTCACAGAAAAAATAGAGTGAGGGAGGGAAAACAGAAGAACTCTGTTTTTGTTTTTGTTTAAAAATTAAAACAACCTGATTTTGAAACTGTTATGTGAAAAACATAAAGCATGGCTGCTCTAGTTAAAATGGGGGACATGCATAGGGAACACCCATTAGTTTCCCATCAAATTTTAAGCACAAAACTTCAGGTGCCCCAAGTAAGAAACCTCAGGGACATCCCCGTTTGGGAAACTATGACAATTTCCCATGCCACCCCCATAAGAATCATACGAGGAATGCTGGCACATTCGATCTTACACTTTCATAGTGCAAACAGCTCTTCCCTATGAGTTCAATATAAGAAAACTTACCAGGCCGGGCGCGGTGGCTCACGCCTGTAATCCCAGCACTTTGGGAGGCCGAGGGGGGTGGATCACGAGGTCAACAAATCGAGACCATCCTGGTCAACATGGTGAAACCCCGTCTCTACTAAAAATACAAAAAATTAGCTGGGCATGGTGGCGCGTGCCTGTAATCCCAGCTACTCAGGAGGCTGAGGCAGGAGCATTGCCTGAACCCAGGAGGCGGAGGTTGCGGTGAGCTGAGATCGTGCCATTGCACTCCAGCTTAGTAACAAGAGCGAAACTCCGCCCCTCCGCTCCCCCCAAAAAAGAAAACTCACCAACATCAGGGGTTGCCACAGACCTAGTTAAAGAGTCTGTATTGCCTTTGGAAAAAAAGAAAGTCTGTGTTATTCTATTACTCCATACTACAGTCATTCCAAAGTACAGGGTGTTTAAATGCTTAGGCTTCTGAATTCATCTCACTGCCTGCAGGCGTAGACCGCAGGGTACCAAACAGTCAATTAACCAAAGAACACACATTTTCTAAAGCAATTCTTTCTCTATTTAAATAGTATATATGCAAAGCTTTGAAAATTCAATTGGGAGGCAAATGGCTTTGCATCTTCAAAAGCTGTTTCCAAACAAACAAAATCGAAAGCTGGGGTATAAATTTATTCTCAGTAATTAAAAGACAATTTTAGCCATGTTGGATGCATGACCCAAGAAAGGGTTGGAAAACTGTCACCCTACTGTGAAGATTCATTTGAGACACAGTAGATCATTCTAAATATTTAAAGAGCTGCTTTACTGGATGATGGTTGAGACATATTCTGTGTGGCAGAGGGGGAGATGATAGATTTTAACATTTGAGCAAACCATCTCCATATAACCTTGATTTTGGTCTTGGAGATAGTCACTATGGCAAACTTCAAGAAACCTAAGGAATTAAGCTGGTTTTTTTGTTTGTTTTTTGTGCTCTGAATTGAATGTTAAGAAAACCGAAATAAACAGACCTACTCTGAAGCACTCTATTCCTTTGAAGTGTACTCAAAGTGCTTTTAACCATATATTAAATAACAGCATATGGGGGAAATATCTTCTTGTTGGTCTGGGTTTTGATGTGATGCAAATGAAAATTCATAGACATGAAATGTGCTTTTTCTTTGCTTCCCATGGCAGTGCCATAGATCTCAATGGATACTGGAAGCACTAACACAGCAGGGCATATTTTTTATGTAAAATGTTTTCATAAAATTCATTTTTTCTAGAACACAATGTTAATTCAGCTTCCTTTATGCCTGAAGCAGACTGTGCTTCTAACATGAAGTTGTGGGTTATGGTATCAAGATACACAGTGTGTTAGACTAAAGCTCAAACAGTTGCTTGTTACTGGCTGGGGTGGTAGAAAGCAGTCGTATGCAGGGAAGAAGGAGCAGGTCTAGATGCCTGCCCCTTCCCTTCTGTCTGCCCTGCAGTGGTGTCTCTCCCAGGCTATTTCTCATTTCTTCCTGAGTGTGGGGGGTTGTTGGCCTCTATGATTTCCCTGAGTAAGCATCAATAGTGATAGGTTACAGCTGCCAAAGGATTGTGATATCTGCCTTTTAGCTACATCAGCTAAAAGTCCTAATGTGTCTTCATCAACCTCAGCTTTAGAGCTTTACCTGCCACCTGGCCAATGAAAAGGCCCAGGGAAGTGGATGCAGCATCCGTGGTGATTTTCCAGACTCAATAGACTCTTCTTAGGGTCCAAAAAAAATGCTAATTGTCAATATCTCCTGTTAATCTGGTTTATTAAAACCAGATTGTGCTCTGTCTCTCTCACCCTCTCTGTCATTCACATATAAGCCAGCTGTTGGGTACCTAGGTCTAATCTTCAGTGTCCTAGCTCTTTGATCTTCCTTGCCTCCTGCTTGGAGACACATCTCTTATAGCAGGTCTTTATCTTTTTTCAGCAGCCAGCCTGCCAAATGCTGTGTTAAGTCCTGGCTGTCTACTGTGTCCTGCAGTATTGATCTTTTAATAGGGATATTAGAATAGAAAGTCTTTAACACCAGAATAAAACACCTTTAAAGGTGAAATTTCAGGTGTGGCCAGTTGGGCTGGGGAGAGTTTTATAGACAGTGGGCCTCAAAGCACCAAAGCCAGATGGCTCCCTGCTTTTCCCTTTCCCTACGCCAGCCTGACACTGGCACCCTGACGCCTGACAGCCCACTGCCACTTTCATGGGAGACTTTTCTGTGGCACACATGACAGGGGGCCTCCCAGTTTAATATAACTATCTCAGTGGCCTTATCTATTTATAAACCACACCTGACCTCTTTTGATTTACAAGGTAACAGAGAATAACAGAACTCACAAATTATAGATAAGAAAAAGTGTTGATATGTAGAAAACAAAAACATTGTATAAAGCCTAGAAATTACTCTAACTCAAAAATTCCAAATGTATTGATGCCCGAAAATAAGGAGGACACAGAAGAAATGAAAGAATAACATACCTATAGATCATTTTCATGGAGAGGAGCTCCCTAATTTCCCCCTTTCCACTCACTATGTGTCTCTAACCTTTATGTGTCTGTTCCCTAAAATGGAGATAATAATTGTACCTACTCAAAGAGTTCATATGAAAATTAAATGAGTTTATATAGGCAAACAACTTTGAAAAAGCCCAAACAGCTCAATGTAAACTATGATTATTTTTAATCACGCCGGCCCTTTGCTTTGGACAAAAAGAAAGACCTAACTTGTCAGTGGGACATTTCATAACAATTTAATATTCTGAAAAGAACCCTCATTTTTGGCATCCACAGGCATATTCAAATTATTCTGGCAGGCTGCCTTCCATACAGATGCTATTTAAATCTGTCTTTTTTGACAGGTCAAATGCTTCCTTATATACTAATCATGCTATATTTTCTTGGCATAGATTTGAATGGAAAATCATCCCTATTCTTCATTCTTAAACTTTTTTTGATAACATGGAAGATATGACATTACACGAACTGCTTCTAAGAAAGCTGTTGACACGGTGGATCTCAATATATTTTGCCTGCTTTGTTCCTAAATTGAGTGATTGAGGTTATTGAATAGGTAATTAGTTATGTTCATAAAATAGATAAAAAGAAAAAGCAAGAGGATATATTGAAAGTCATCTAATTGCATTTTTTAATTTTTATTTTTAAGGAGAGCACTCCAGGATCCATCTGAAGGTTTGTTTTTCTCTCTATCAACAGCCTCTGCGAACAATGCCGTTGGTGAACAAAGGTTGTTCTGAACTCTGAGCAGGCAGTGGCTTTGGGAGAGCGGTAACACCTTTCCAACTGTTCAGACTGATCTCCCAGTAGACTTTGATGCACCCAAATAGAAAAATTATACACACACACACAGTCACATATATATGTGTATAAATGTATACAAACCCACATAATCCATATGTATACAAACACACGTAATCTCAGCTCCTTGGGAGACTGAGGCAGAAGAATTGCTTGAACCTGGGAGACAGAGGTTGTAGTGAGCTGAGACTGAGCCATTGCACGCCACTCTGGGCGACAGAGAGAGATTCCGTCTCAAAAAACAAAACAAAACAAAAACAAAAACCCTATTTTTTCTTCAATAATAAATCAACTTTAGCTTACTGTAATTTTCTTACTTTATAAACTTTATTTTTTGACTCTTTTTAATAACAATTAGCTTAAAACACAATTGCATTACACAGCTGTACAAAAACATTTTCTTTCTTTATATCCTTACCTATAAGATTTTCTATGTTTGAAATTTTAAATTTTTTAAAAATTTATCAACTTTTTGTGAAAAATAAGGACATAAACATGCATATCAGCCTAGGTCTACATGAAGTCAGGATCATCAGGACGTCACTAGGTGACAGGAATTTTTGAGCTCCATTATAATCTTATGAAAACACCATCAGATATGCAATTCGTTGTTGACCAAAGCTTTGTCATGTGGCATATGACCGTGTATGTCTATATTCATTCAGTCTTCACTATTATCTACAGATTCATATTTGCGAATTTGTCTATTCGGTAAAATGTATTTGTAACCCCAAAACCAATAGAGTAGCCCCTGTGCAAGTAGCCAGCTGAGGCTGAATGAGATGACCTCTGCCTCCCTGTTCCAGCTCTTCCACAGAGGATGAACGCCGGAGGCACTGCATAGGGTAGTGCATGAAGTTCTGGCTCTGGGACCAGCTGATTGGGGTTTGAATCTCAACTCTGGCACTTGCTAATGGGGTGGCTCCAGGCAACTCACTTAACTGTGCCTGTGCCTCGTTTTCTCTTTTGTAAATAAAGAAAATCCAGAATGAGTTGTCTTTACGATTTAAGATTATATTCTATGTGACATATGGGGATGGTTGAATAGACAGATAGATAGATGTACATATTTCTTGTAGAAGCAATGTTTCAATATTGGCTTATTTAGCGTCTCAGGGCAAGATGACTATAGAAGATAACTATGATGAATAAGGAGAATTTAGTGCATGTATACACTCCACATGAATGGTCAAGGCAATGTGAGGACATACAGGTCACTTGGTGACTTTGGTTTTTGATCCGTCATTAGACTGAAATATTATTAATAAGGATAATTGTCTAATGGAGGTGAGAATAGCAGAGGGAGAGAGGCTGGTATGCAGGCCACTCGCAATAATTCAGATTAGAAAGCTGGGCCTGGGCTTGCTGCTTCTTCTGCCTGCTCATCTCCTGGATCTGTTGCCCTCAGCTCCTTCCAGGCTTCCTTCGAATGTCACCTCAGTGAAGCCTTTCTTGAGTGCTCCAGCCAACTGCACACCACAGCCCCTGCCCATGTTTTATCTTATCCTTCTCCACAGCATTTAGGAACAGGTAATATACTATATATTTTACTTTAAAATTTTTTTTTGGAAATGCTGCATTGAACCTAACATTCAATAGTTAGATTTTTCTTTTGTCTTTTGTTAATTCATATTTCTGAGTTCAGAGGAGTACTTGACACATACAGGTGCTCAATAAATGTTTTCATGGATGAATGGATGAACAAATGAAATGAATAAACATTAAAAGGTAATGCGGTAAGTTGAACTCCGAAGGAATGCTTAATCTTTAGAGAAGTATTCACATGATTCTTTTTCTTTAACCTGGATGGGAAAATTTATCGAGCTATTATTTGAATTTCATGATAATTTAAAACCAACGCTTACAGTTGAGAGAGGAGTTTTATGAGTAATTATAATGTCTGTCTCCCTCCCATCAAGACAGTAATATGCCTTTCCAAAAAAAGATGTTTGAAGGGGCAAAGACGACATGCATTTTAAAAACTCCCTATATTTTGTTTTATAGGATTATACAAAAAACAATCAGGAAAAAAAGGGCACACTCAATTTAATGTTTCTTTCTCATATGTCAATAAGTGAGTGATATGCCTTCTTTGGCCATGAAAGTAATGCACAATAGATGGCTGGGCATGCTGCCCCACGCCTGTAATCCCAGCACTTTGGGAGGCTGAGGCGAGTGGATCACCTGAGGTCAGGAGTTAAAGACCAGCCTGAGCAACATGGTGAGACCTCATCTCTACTAAACATACAAAAATTTGCTGGGCAGTGGCATATGCCTGTAATCCCAGTTACTTGGGAGGCTGAGGCAGAAGAACTGCTTGAACCCAGGAGGTGGAGGCTGTAATGAGCCGAGATGATGCCACTGCACTCTAGCCTGGGTGACAGACTTCATCTCAAAAAAAAAAAGTAATGCACAATGTGTGTGTGTGTGTGTGTATTTATACATATACATGTATGTATGTGTGTATATGTATATGTGTGTGTGTGTGTGTGTGTATATATATATTCACATATATATATACACACACACACACACACACACACATATACATATATATGTTTTGTTTGTTTGTTACTTTAAGTTCCAGGATACATGTGCAGAATGTGCAGGTTTGTTACATAGGTATACATATGCCATGGTGGTTTGCCACACCTATCAAGCAGTCATCTAGGTTTAAGCCCCGCATGCATTAGATATTTGTGCTAATGCTCTCCCTCCCTTCACCTCCCACCCTCTGACAGGCCCCGGTGTGTGTTGTTCCCCTCCTTGTGTCCATGTGAGCAAGAATGTGTGGTGTTTGATTTTTCTGTTCTTGTATCAGTTTGTTGATAATGATGGCTTCCAGCTTCATCCATGTCCCTGCAAAGGACATGATCTCATTCTTTTTTATGGCTGCATAGTATTCCATGTTGTATATGTGCCACATTTTCTTTATCCAATCTATCATTGATGGGTATTTGGATTGATTCCAAGTCTTTGCTATTGTGCCTAGTGCTGCAATAAATATACATTGCACAATATATATTTTTAAAAGATAGGCCGGGTGCGGTGGCGCATGCCTGTAATCCCAGCACTTTGAGAGGCCGAGGTGGGTGGATCACGAGGTCAAGAGATCGAGACCATCCCGGTCAACAAGGTGAAGCCCCATCTCTACTAAAAATATAAAAATTATCTGGGCACGGTGGCACGTGCCTGTAATCCCAGCTACTTAGGAGGCTGAGGCAGGAGAATTGCCTGAACCTAGGAGGTGGAGGTTGCGGTGAGCCGAGATTGCGCCATTGCACTCCAGCCTGGGTAACAAGAGCGAAACTCTGCCTCAAAAAAAAAAAAAAAAAAAGATAATGAATTTATTTTGGAATTCTATGTGGACATGTATAAGAAAATAGATAAAATATTTGTCCTAGAATTCAAAGAGATACAATACCAACAGCTAGAAAGTGCTTCCTTAATGTTCTAACTACGGTTTTTAAGTGTAGTTATCACCAAGGATTTGGATGGTTACCTGACCAGCACTACAAATGTCTGATATTTAGTGAATTATTATAATTTGGGGTGGAGGAGGAGGAGCTAAAGTTTAACAAGAGCTGTGGAAGCCGATGGCCATACTGTCCTATGTGTGGCTTTCTCTCCCAGAGCTGTGTGTAAAGGCACGTGGGAAAGTGGGCTGAAGACATCTGGACGGGAGATGCAGGAGGGAGGGGTGTGCCTGAGCATGTACTGTTTAAGGAGAATGGTGGGAGGCATAGGGGGCCCCCATCCCTCGGCCCAGCGAGTCCTCAGTTCCCTAGACTGGTCCCTTCTGTTGTCTTTCCTTACCATGCACAGTGCTTGAGTCACCCTTGGGTTCCTTAGACTGGTATCTACCTTCAAGCAGAGTGTGGGATTCCCCTTGGTCCTGATCCTCTTGAGCTAGCACAGTCGTGTGCTGCCATGCTTACATCTCCCTGTTTGAACTAAAAACTGCTTCAAAGCAACAATGCCATCTCAAGACAGGCACATTCTACCCCACCTGCAAGAGCTCCCTGTGCTGCTCACTAAATGGCTGTTTAATTAAACATGTGTGTGTATATAAGTATCGGGGCTATATAGTGGACTGAAGGTGGTGAAGAAAGATTTTTTTTTTTGGCTTTACTTCCATATACTGGATATGCCAATCTGCAACTTCTCCAACATCCATTACTGTTCCCAGGAGAAATGTCAACAGACGAGCAAGGTAAAATTTCTCTTGCATATTGCATATATTCTGTTATTCTGACCTTTCTGGCATGAGCCATGCTGACTTCTACCACGATAAAAATGGACAAACTAAAGCATTCCTATACCATTTCATACAGGGCGTGGGCAGGTTCCTGCAGGGGTTCCAGTCCACAGAGACTTCCTCCTCCTTCCCTGCTGAACCCACCTTCCCTTCACCACATGCTCAGCCTCGCCTTTGACAGTCCCTGGGCTGCCCTGACCTCAACAAGAGGAAGCGAGGAAGTTCTAATTCTAGGCCCCAGGACAGAGCCGGGAGTCACGCTTGCTATAATCTGATCTTGCTAGGATGTCACAGTCCTAATAACAGGCCTTCTGAAGGGCTCCAAAATGTCTAGAGTGCCAAGCTCCAGTTCCTCCACAAGTGTGCAGATCAGATTCCTGACTTAGTCCTGGTAGCAGAGCCTTCTCATTTCCTCCTGTCAGCCCACACTGCCGTTCCCGTCCCATCCCAGCTGTCCACAGACATACTAGCAAGTTACTCCATCCTTCTCTTAAGTCACAGGACCCCACTGGGCAGAAACAAGTAACTTGTGTCCCTCTTGCCCAATGGGTTAGGAAAAAACATCTGTTCTATCCACACCTGAACACTTAGCTGCCAGGCATGTGTCACGACCGACAGCAAGCAGGATAAGATTCACCTCCATCCCCTCAACTTGAAAATGAGACTCACTTTCAGCACCCCTATTGCTTAATATTTTCAGCTGTTGAAAGAAAATGTAAGGGATTCAGATAGAGATGAAAAACTTTATTCAGTCGAGGCATCATCAGGAACACTGAACACCAGGTGACTCCTGGTGGTGGAAACAGGGTCAGGATTTTACAGGGTAGGGGAAAGTCCCATATGTGTCTTTGTAATTTTGACCTAGGCAGCATTTTTTCCACTTTAACCAGAAACTGCAGTCCAGGGTACTAAGAACCATCAAAATAATCTTTTAAAATAAGTGATTTAGCAAGTCTTTTGGTTTAAAAGGCCTTCAAAGTTCACAAGTAAAGAGGCTGAAGAAAAAGAAGAAAGAAATAAAGAAATTAAAAGAGAAGGAAGGAAGGAGGGAGGGAGGGAGGGAAGGAGGAGGGAGAGAAGGAGAGAGGGAGGGAGGGAAGAAGGGAGAAAGGGAGGGAGAGAGGAAGAGAAGGAAGGAAGGAGGGAGGGAGGGAAGGAGAAGAGAGAGAGGAAAGAAAAAGAGAGTAAGAAAGAAAAAAAGAAAGGAAAGAAAGAAAAAGGAAAGAGAGAGAAAGAAGAAAGAAAGAAAAAGAGCAAGAAAGAAGGAAAGAAAATGTCAAAAGCAGGAAGAAAGGAGGGAGGGAGGGAAGGGGAAAGGAAGGAGGAGGGAGAGAGGGAGGGAGGGAAGGAAGGAAGGAAGGCAGGCAAAGGTAGAAGGCAAGGGAATGGCGATCATTAAAAAATCTGGAGACAACAGATGCTGGAGAGGATGTGGAGAAAAAGGAACACTTTTACACTGTTGGTGGGAGTGTAAATTAGTTCAACCATTGTGGAAGACAGTGTGGCGATTCCTCAAGGCCTTAGAAATAGAAATTCCATTTGACCCAGCAATCCCATTACTGGGTATATATCCAAAGGACTATAAATCGTTCTACTATAAGGACACATGTACACGAATGTTCATTGCAGCACTGTTTACAACAGCAAAGACCTGGAATCAACTAAAATGCCCATTGATAATAGACTGGATTGGAAAAATGTGGCACATATACACCATGGAATATTATGCAGCAATCAGAAATGATGAGTTTGTGTCGTTTGTAGGGACATGGATGAATCTGGAGAACATCATTCTCAGCAAACTGACACAAGAACAGAAAATGAAACACCGCATATTCTCACTCATAGGCGGGTGATGAAAAATGAGAACACATGGACACAGGGAGGGGAGTACTAAACACTGGGGTCTATTGGGGAGAAAAGGGGAGGGCCAGTGGGAGGGGGAGGTGGGGAGGGATAGCCTGGGGAGAAATGCCAAATGTGGGTGAAGGGGAGAAAGGAAGCAAAACACACTGCCATGTGTGTACCTACGCAACTGTCTTGCATGTTCTGCTCATGTACCCCCAAACCTAAAATGCAATAAAAAATTAAAAATAAATAAGTCAATAAAATAAAAGCAAAAAAAAAAAAAAGAAGGCAAGGGAGAATTTGGGAACCCTGTAAGGTATATTTTATTCCTCTTACATCATCAATGCTTCTCAAAATATGTTTGGTACAGGCAACATATGTTTTTTAAATTGACTTTTGATTTTTTCAATACAGTTTTGAGCAACAGGTGGTGTTTTGTTACATGAATAAATTCTTTAGTGGTGATTTCTGAGATTTTGCTGCACCCATCACCTGAGAAGTGTACACTCTACCTAATGTGTATTCTTCTCCTCCTCCTCCTGCCCTTTCCCTTGAGTCCCCAAAATACATTGCATTGCTCTTATGCCTTTGAATCCTCATAGCTTAGCTTCTGCTTAGCAGTCAGAACTAAGATGTTTTTCCATTCCTGAATTACTTCACTTAGAATAATGATCGCCAATTCTATCCAGGTTGCTGCAAATGCCATTACTTTGTTCCTTTTTATGGCTGAGTAGTATTGTGTGTGTTTATATACATAAATATCACATTTTCTTTATCCACTTGATTGATGGATACGTGGGCTGGTTCCATATTTTTACAATTGTGAATTGCGATACTGTAAATGTGCATGTGCAAGTGTCTTTTTCATATAATCATTTCTTTTTCCTCTGAGTAGACACCAGTAGAGGGACTGCTAGATCAAATGGTAGATTTACTTTTAGTTCTTTAAGGAATCCCCACACTCAACAGCTACTAAAAGTAGACCTTTAAAAGTAGTCCACGGTGGTTGTGCTGGTTTACATTCATGCCAAAGGGTGTAAAAGTGTTCCCTTCTCACCACATCCACATCAACATCTATTATTTTTTGATTTTTCAATTATGGTCATTCTTGCGGGAGTAAAATGACATTGCTTCGTAGTTTTGATTTGCATTTCCCTGATAATTGGTGATGTTGAGCATTTTTCATATGTTTCTTGGCCATTTTCATGTCTTCTTTTGAGAATCGTCTATTTAGCCCACTTTTTGATGATGAGATTATTTGGGTTTTTCTGTGGCTTTGGTTTTCATTTTTTTACTGATTGTTTTGAGTTCCTCGTACGTTCTGAACACTAGTCCTTTGTTGGATGCACAGTGTGCAAAGATTTTCTCTCACTCTGTGGGTTGTCTGTTTACTCTGCTGATTATTTCTTCTGCTGTGCAGAAGCTTTTTAGTTTAATTACGTCCCATCTATTTATCTCCATTTTTGTCAAATTTGCTTTTAAGTTCTTGGTCATGAACTCTTTGCCCAAGCCAATGTCTAGAAGAGTTCTCTCATGTTATCTTCTACAATGGTTATGGTTTCAGGCCTTCGATATAAGTCTTTGATCCATCTTGAGTAGCTTTTTGTATAAGGTGAGAGATGAGGATCCAGTTTTATTCTTCTACATGTAGCTTGCCAATTATCCCAGCACCATTTGTTAAACAGGGTGTTCTTTCCCCACTTTAAGTTTTTGTTGCTTTGTCAAAGATCAGTTGGCTGTAAATATTTGGGTTTATTTCTGGATTCTCTATACTGTTCCATTGGTCTATGTGCCTGTTTTTAGACCAGTACCATTCTGTTTTGGTGACCATAGTCTTACTTTATACTCTGAGGTCAGATAATGTGATGACTCCAGATTTGTTCTTTTTGTTTAGTCTTGCTTTGGCTATGTGGACTCTTTTTTGGTTCTGTATGCATTTTAGGCTTCTTTTTTTCTAGTTCTGTGAACAATGATGGTGGTATTTTGAAGGGAATTGCATTGAATTTGTGGATTGCTTTTGGCAGTAAGATCATTTTCATAATATTGATTCTACCTATCCATGAGCATAGGTAGATTGATTATAAAGAGATGCTGGATTTTGTCAAATGCTTTTTCTGCATCTATTGAGATGGTCATATAATTTTTGTTTTTACTTCTGTTTATGTGGTGTATCACATTTATTAGTTTGCATACATCGAACCATCCCTGCATCCCAGCTGGGAAACTCACTTTATCATGGTGGATTATCTTTTTGATATGCTGTTGGATTTGGTTAGCTAGTATTTTGTGGAGGATTTTTACATCATTTTCATCAGGGATATTGATCTGTAGGGATTTTTTGTTATGTCCTTTCCTGGTTTTGCTATTAGGGTTATACAGGCCTCAGAGAATAATTTAGAGAGGATTTCCTCTTTCTCTGTCTTTTGGAGTAGTGTCAATACGATTAGTATGAATTGTTCTTTGAATGATAAAATTCAGCTGTGAATCCATCTGGTCTTGAATATTTTTTTGTTGGCAATTTTTTTATTACTATTTCAAGTCTCACTGCTTGTCATTGGTCTGTTCAGAGTTCCCATTTCTTCCTTGTTTAATCTAAGAGGGGTGCACTTTGTATGCATAAATGTATTCATTGTAGCCCTGAATAATCTTTTGTATTTCTGTGTTATCAGTTGTGATATCTCATGTTTTGTTTCTAATTGAGCTTATTTGGATCTTCTCTCTTATTTTCTTGGTTAATCCCAGTAACAGTCTATCAATTTTATGTTTTCAAACAACCAGCTTTTTGTTTCATTTATCTTTTGTAATGTTCTCTGTTTGCTTCAATTCCATTTTGTTCTGTGCTGACCTTTGTTATTTCTTTTCTTCTGCTGGGTTTGGGTTTGGTTCGTTCTTGTTTCTCTAGTTACTTGAGGTGTGACCTTAGATTGTCTGTTTGTGCTCTTTCAGACTTTTTGATGTAGGCATTTAATGCTAGAAATTTTCCTCTTACCACGGCTTTTGCTGTTTCCCAGAGGTTTTGATAGGTTGTGTCACTATTATCATTCAGTTTTAAGAATTTTTACATATTTATCTTGATTTCATTATTAACCCAATGATCATTCAGGAGCAGGCTATTTAATTTTCATGTATTTGTATGGTTTTGAGAGTTCCTTTTGAAATTAATTTCAAAATTTATTCCACTGTGGCCTGAAAGAGTACTTACAGTTTGATTTTCCTCAATTATTGAGTCTTATCAACTATAATATGGTTTATCTTAGAGAATGTTTCATGTGCTGATGAATAGAATGTATATTCTACAGTTGTTGGGTAGAATGTTCTGTAAATATCTGTTAATTCCATTTGTTCCGGGGTATATGTTAAATCCATTGTTTCTTTGTTGTCTTCTGTCTTGATGACCTGTTGAGTGCTGTCAGTGGAGTATTGACGTTTCCCACTATTATTGTGTTGCTATTTCATTTCTTAGGTCTAGTAGTAATGTTTTATAAATTTGAGAGCTCCAGTTTTAGGTGCATATATATTAAGAATTGAGATATTTTCATGTTGGACTAGTCCTTTTATCATTATACAATGTCCCTCTTTGTCTTTTTAAACTGTTTTTGCTTTAAAGTCTGTTTTGTCTGACATAAGAATAGCTACTTCTGGTCGCTTTTGTTGTGTATTCGATGGAATATCTTTTTCTACTCCTTTACCTTAAGTTTATGTGAGTGCTTATGTGTTAGGTTAATCTCTTGAAGACAGCAGATACTTGGTTGGCAAATTCTTACTCATTCTGCCATTCTGTATCTTTTTAGTGAAGCATTTAGGCCATTTACATCCAACATTAGCATTGAGATGAGAGGTGCTATTCTATTCATCATGCTAGTTGTTGCCTGAATACCTTGTTTTCTCTTTTCTTCATTGTTTTATTTTGTAGGTGCTGTGAAATTTATGCTTTAAGGAGGTTTTATGCTGGTGTATTTTGAGAATTTATTTCAAGATTTCGAGCTCCTTTTAGTAGTTCTTGTAGTGCTGGCTTGATAGTGGTGAATTCTTTCAGCATTTGTTTGTCTGAAAGAAATTTATCTCCCCTTCATTTACAAAGCTTACCTTCACTGGATACAAGATTCTTGGTTGATAATTATTTTGTTTAAAGAGGCTAAAGGTAGAACCCCAGTGCCTTCTGGCATGCAGGGTTTCTGATGAGAAATCTACTGTTAATCTATTAGGTTTTCCTTTATAGGTTTCCTGATGCTTTTGCCTTATGGTTCTTAAGATTCTTTCATTCATCTTGGTTTTAGATAACCTGATGACTATGTTCCTAGGTGTTGACATTTTTATGATGAATTTCCTGGGTGTTCTTTGAGCTTCTTGTATTTTAATGTCTAGATCTCTAGCAAGACCAGTGAAGTGTTCCTTGGAAGTTTTCCTTGATTATTTCCTCAAATATGTTTCCCAAACTTTTAGATTTCTCTTCTTCAAAGGGAACAGCAATAATTCTTAGGTTTGGTCATTTAACATATTTCTAGACATCTTGGAGGATTTTTTTAAATCCTTTTTTTCTTTGTCTCTTTTAGACAGGGTTAATTTGAAAGCTTTGTCTTCAAACTCAGAAATTCTTTCTTCTACTTATTTAATTCTATTGTTGAGAGTTTCCAGCGTATTTTGCGTTTTTCCAAGTGTGTCCTTTATTTCCAGAAGGTTTTCCTTTTATATCTTGATTTTTTTTTTTAGTTTCTTTGAGTTGGTATTTACCTTTCTCTGGTGCCTCTGTGAGTAGCTTAATAATTGACTTTTTGAATTATTTTTCTGGCAATTCAGAGATTTTTTTTTCTTGGTTGGGATCCGTTACTGGTGAGCTAGTATAATTTCTTGGGGGTGTTAAAGAACCTTGTTTTTTCATATTACCAGAATTGTTTTGCTGACTCCTTTTAATTTGGGTAGACTAAGTCAGAGGGAAGATTTCAGGCTCAAAAACTGCTGTTCAGAATTTTTTTTTCCCACAGAGTGCTCCCTTGATGTGGTGCTCTCTCCCTTCCCCTAGTGATGTGGCTTTCTGAGAGCCAAACTGTAGTAATTGTTATTTCTCTTCTGGATCTAGTCACCTGGCAGAGCTACCAGGCTCTAGGCTGGCATTGGGGAGTATCTACAAATTGTCCTGGGATATGATTAGTCTGCAGGTCTCTCAGCTGTGGATACCAGCACCTGCTCCATTGGAGGTAGCAAGGGAGTGAAGTGGATTCCATGGGGGTCCTTGGTTGTACTTTTGTTTAGTGTGCTGGTTTTTTATGTTGGTTGGCCTCCAGCCAGGAGGTGGCTCTTTCAAGACAGCATTAGGTGCAGTAGTATAGAGAGGATACAAGCTTCCCCTAGGGTCGCCTGCATAAGTATTTGAGTTTATCAGGCAGTGGGCATGGCCATGGAGGTCCCAAGAGATTATTCCTTTGCATTTGGCTACCAGGGTAAAGATCACTGGGCTGGGGCAGGGTTAGGTGTGTCTGAGCTCAGACCATCCTTGGGCAGGACTTGTTGTGGCTGCTGCTGTAGATGAGATGCGTTTCTCAAGTCCATGGTAGTTATGTTCCTAGGGAAAATGTGGCTGTCTCTGCTGTAACATCCAGGTCACCAGGGAAATGGGGGAAAGTCAGAAGTGACAGGCCTCATTCAGCTTCCACACAGCCAGAAAGGTCTGTCTGACTCCCACCATGCCCCCACAACAGCACCCAGTTTATTTTCAGGCAGCCAGTGAGCAGGGCTGAGGATTTGTCCCATGCCACAAGCCTTCCTGCAGAGAAAGCAAGTGGGGCTTTCAGGTTTCATGCCTCCCCACCTGCTGTGGCTTCTGGGCTGGTATCTCTACTCCCCCAGATTCTGTCCAGGAAACTTTGTGTTCAGTCAAAATTTTTACAGAGTTCAGCTGGAAGTTTCCTCCTCCCTGATGTCCTTCCCCAGTTCCACTGGTAGTCCTCCCCAAGGACCACTGTGAGACAAAGTCAGAAATGGCTTCCTTTGGGACTGAGAGTGCCACAGGGTTCTTCCTGATTCTTTCTCTACCCCTATATTTAACTCGGCTCTCTCAATTTGTCTCAGCTCCAGGTAAAGTTCAATCCTTCTCCCATGATCTGGACCATCAAGTTCCCCAATGAGGATGTGTGTTCAGGGGCAGACTTTCTTTCCCCCTTTCACACTTTAGGCACCCACAGATTTTGAGCTGTCTCATAAAGCCTGCAGTGACTAGCCATTACCTTCAAAGGGCCTGTGGGTTCTCTTGGCTTTCCTGGTATGTTCCTGTGGTAGTTCTTGGAGCAAAAGTTCACAATGTGAGTGTTCACACACTGCTGTGTCTGTCCAAGTGGGAGCTGCAGGTTAGTCCTGCCTCCTATATGCCATTTTTTTGTCATCTGCAACTTCTAATTTTCAATACATTGCAGACCATATTTTTATAAAATTCAATAAAAATTAAATTAATAGGAAAATAAAAACAAAAGCTTATAAAATGCAAGCCCCCAATTTTATCATTAGATTCAACGGACTTAAAATATTCTATAAAATATGGGTAAAAGGTCTCTAAATGTTTACTCTCAATGTCTGTACTCGTCTCTTTGGAGATGAGTGAACATCAGTTCTCAGACAGCATTGGTCTATAAGCTACTGTTTTAATTCACCGGAGTTTCTTCATCGCCTTCAGACCTCAAAAGCAGGCGCCACTTCCCATTGTCCCCTGGTGCACTCCACCACTTCACCGTGAGAACCCTGAGGGCTGGCAGTGTGTCTTCCCAGAGAGCAATGCACTGATTACTGCCCAAAGGTACTCTAGGTTCTCCCTTTCAATAGGAATTTACTTGTAGACCCACAGTCAGGCTCTAATATTGGCCAGTCTGTCTTACCATCAGTCATTTGAACATAGCCAAAGCACATTTATGGTTCATATGACAAAACAGTAAGGTAAGATTCTTTTCTTCTGGATTCTTTCAATTTTCTTCTTACCTACTCTCACTGTCTTGATTTCTTAACGGAGAACTGATACAGGCCTCCTTGTTATGTCAGCTGTAAACACTCATAGCTTTGAACCTTGGCTTGCCCTCAGTTTTAAGTCCTGTTGTTTAGTCAGCTACTGTTGAGGAGCTTCTCCAAGTTCCACCTGAGCCCACAAAGCCATAGTGCAGCAAGGATGCAAGTCACTGCATTTGCTATCAATGAATGCACATAGCACCAGATTCAGGTCTCAGTCCTTTATCCTGTCCTGATGTAAAACAGTGCCAAGACAAGGCAGCATCTTTGATCTTTATAATTGTTAAATAAATGCCCTGCATTTTTAACAGATTCTAATTGGTGAATGCTACATAGTTTATTTCAATAATAAAAACAAGTAGGCCAGGTGTGGTGGCTCACCACCTATAATGCCAGCCCTTTGGGAGGCCAAGGCGGGTGGGTGGATCACAAGGTCAGGAGTTTAAGACCATCCTGGCAAACATGGTGAAGCCCTGTCTCTACTAAAAATACCAAAATTAGCCGAGCGTGGTGGCAGGCGCCTGTAGTCCCAGCTACTTGGGATGGTAAGCAGGAGAATCGCTTAAACCCGGGAGGCAAAGGTTGCAGTAAGCTGAGATCGTGCCACTGCACTCCAGCCTGGGTGACAGAGCAAGATTCCATCTCAAAAACAACAACAACAACCACCACAAACAAACAAAAATAAAAATATCCTTCGATAATTCCAATCTTTGAAAAACCAACAAAACTACAAAGAATCCACAAATAGGTCCCCATTGATTACCAGATCTGCAATGTGAAAAGCTTTCATTTTATATAATAAATCAAAGAAATGAGAAATTATTTGCAGGGGCGCTCATAAGTCAACTTAAACAAATTTTTTGTATGCACAAAGAACACCTAGGTATATACTTATCCTTTATCATAGACCAAACCAATAAACCTTTGCAAGCATATCATGCCTGAGGTGTGTCTTAGGTAGACACAATATTACAAAGCAAAAATGGGTTGTGTGAGGGAGCTAAGCAGGGTTGGCAATTTATCCCATGAGGGGATATCCAAAGACAATCTCACAAAAATATCCTAATCAAGTGGATGATCAACCAAATCATATACATTTTTTTTTATTGCTTCTGTCTGGGAAGTGTGATTGTCAGTGGAAGCACTTAAGAGAAAATGGGTCGTCTGCTTCATTTGGATGAAAGCAGCAACAATTTCGGTCATGAATGGCATGAATACAATTTAATTCCGTTATCTTCTCTGCTTGGAAAAAGCACCAAGGTTTCATACAGACACAGGCATTTGATGTTTGGACATTTGTCATGTTTTCCTTGAGACTGCAAATAAAAAAGAGATGATGCCTCATGCCCTCTTGATTCTTCGGGCATATCTTTGATTCCAATGTGTTCTATAAACAGAAAAAAGGGGAATAAGAGATGGGCCATAGGGGAAAAAAAGGCTATATGTGAAACCCGGGGTAGTCCTAGACTAAATTTTCTCCTATTCTCAGATTTAAAAACCAGATTGGCCCTTTTGTATTTCTGTTTTTTTTTTTGGTTTGTCTTAGTTCATCGCTACATAACAAATACACAATTATCGCCTCCAAAAAGACCCAAGTGGCATCTGCACTTTTCTCTGAGTTATGAGAACTGCGGTCTCTGCTTAATTGAAAAGTTCCTTTTGCAAATGCAGAAGTTGTGGAAATTTCTGCTACTGAGAGTCACTTGAAAATAGTTTTAATGGACCATGTAATAGCTTATTTGACTTTGCTCTTTCATTTTAGCATAAGAGCATAAATATTCCATTCAAATGTGGAAAATCTATTCAAGGCAAAAATACAGGCCCAGCATGTCAACTACAGCTTTATTTAGGCTGTGGTCCATTTAAACTACATCAATGTGTCATCGTTAATTGTGTCTGCCTGGAACTTTTACATATTATCTGTAGAAAAGATCTAATCTCGGAAACTCACATTTTAATTTATTGTCTGGTGCATGTAATCACATTTAGAAAAACATTATTCTGCTCTACACCGTATCAATGTAGGATTTCCTTATGGAGAAAATGCTTGTCTCACGTTCATTATTCTGAGCACTAGTAAGGGAGATCAGTAAAAATGAAAAGTAAAGTTTTGAATGTTCAAATAGTTTCTCAACTATTTGACACTGAGGCCCATTTTCCTGCTTAGGAAGAATAAAGATAATACCATTCACTTCACAGACGTATAGAGGAGCAACAAAGGAGGCTGTGTACATAAGATACCCAGCACAGAGGTCGAAAGTAAAATTTTACTATCATCTATTTTCATTTTGCAGACACGCAGCTTAAGTGTAGCACTAAACTGAAAGACTTGGGGTCTGGAAACTAGAGAGCTGATTTTCCAGTGAGAATTTCTGTGAACAGACCCCCATTGTCATGGTTGAAAGGCTGGAGTAGGCCAGCATAGGGGAAAGGCATGGGCACTGGGATCTGACAAACCTGAGACTCCAGTCGCAGCACCATTACTTCCTGTCATATGACACTGAGGCCCATTTTTCTGCTTAGGAAGAATAAAGATAATACCATTCACTTCACAGACGTACAGAGGAGCAACAAAGGAGGCTGTGTACATAAGATACCCAGCACGGTTCATTATATATTTTGAATAATCAATGCTCATTCATATCCTCTGTCTTCTTTCTCTTAGAACTGTGTACATGCTAAATCTTATCTGCTGCTGCTCTGGGGCGATAGTACAGACCCAAGGACCAATTTGTGTGTTAATATAAACCATAAGCAGGAGATGCAGGTTCTGCCAAATAAGTTACTAGTGACAACCACAGAAAATTTCTAAGTTGTTCAGATTTTCCAAAAACTTTCTAAAAACTTTCCAAATTGTCTTTATGGACTCTGCCTTCCCAGGCACACACACTATCCATTCCTTAAAAGTGGGCATCCCTTAAGCTCCTGCGCTGCTTCCACTTTTCTTCTTGCTCTTTTCACTGATTTTATCCACTCATAGACTTTGGTCGTGATCTTGTGGTTATGATCTGAAGTTCACATGTTTGCCCTGGTTTCCCTGGTAAGTTCCAGACTCACATATCCAACGAATACCTGATATCTTCACCTGAGTGACCGCAAACTCAACCTGACCACAGCATCTTCACTGCCTCATCCACTCAATCCCCTCCCCTACCTCCCTAAAAACACGTCCCTCATATTTGTATACTGTATTCAGTGGAATTTCTACCCAATCATCTCTAAACATAAAATCCTTCACCTGCCACCACCTTTTTTTTTTTTTGAGATGTCATCTCACTCTGTTGTCCAGGCTGGAGTGCGGTGGTACAACCTCGGCTCCCTGAAATCTCCACCTGCTGGGTTCAAGTGATCCTCCTGCCTCAGCCTCCTGAGTAGCTGAGATTACAGGTGCTTGCCATTATGCCTGGCTAGTAGTAGTTGTTGTTGTTTTGTATATTTAGTAGTGACAGGGTTTTACCACGTGGGCCTGGCTGGTCTTGAACTCCTGACCTCAAGTGATATGCCTGCCTCGGCCTCCCAAAGTGCTAGGATTACAGGTGTGAGCCACTGTGCCTGGCCTCACGTGCCCATTCAAATTGGTGAAATACACTTTGCCCTCTGCCCAACATTTGGATATTTACTACTTGATTCAGGTATGAATTTTCCTTTCCTCCTGTCTTCTTCGCTGCTCACACCTGCTCCTTACTTCTTATCTGCTTCTGTATTAAATGCAAATCTTATCCGTCATCTTGGATTTCCTCAGCTATCCTGTTTCATGGACTTAATGACACCACCAGAGGACAGTAAGTCACTTGCCCTGAAAGTGCCAGGCCAGGCACATGCCCTGAGTTTCTGGCTCCTTTCACAGCTTCTGAACTTGAGGGAAACACTGCACCAGAGGGCGAGGAATCAGCATCCAGGCGAGCCTCCAAAGGCTTGGATGACCCAAGCTGGAAGTGTGGGAGAGTAGGCTTTCCATGGGACCAATTTTGCCCCAAAGAGAATCAAAGATGAGATAAGCCTGAACAAAGAAATGCCCCTATTCCTCCCTCCTGTGGACTGCTTTAAAGCACATGTCCTCGATCTGGACCATCCAGAAGTGTCCCACGAATTGAGTGACAGCCCTGCTGGGTCACCTTCTGTGTCATCTTGTGGCTCATCATGAAGCTGTAGCCAGCACAGTCATGAATCACTTTTCATGGCTTCATGTCTTTCTCTGAACCCCCACTGTTTTTTCCTCACTTTGGCTACCCTGGATTTACACCTTGCAAAGAAGCGTCAGCATTTTAATCTTTGCCTCAAGCTCTCTTTTCTAGGGAGCCCAGGACTAAGAACAATTCTAAAAAGGACTGAATGTGCCTTTAAATAAAAGCCTCTTTACAATAACATAAAACCCATGGCTCATTTGCCTTTTTCTGGTTCAAGTACTAAGGGGGATAAAAAGAAGAGTTATTAGTTTAAAAGCTTGTTTGAGCAGAAGTACAGTCATTTTACAAAACTTGGTTTTAGGTTTTTTAATAGCCATAGTGAAGAAGGACACATAGTCAATCTCACTCATGAAGAAATAATTGGAAGTAAATTTATCAAAGAAAAAATATCTCAGCTGTGACTAGATCCCGAGCTTTGGGAAGAATTTATCATCACATGACATCACATGACATGATGATGACACACATCATCATCACATGACATGATGTGATGATGATATTTACACGAGGGTCTTAAAGCAAAGGATCATACTCTTTATATTATATATAGTTAACAAAAAGTTTAAAAATACACAGAGTATTCCCCATGTAGCTTTTATCTGGAATTTTCCCTAAAATTTAGGGAAAGGTAATAGAAGATGTTAGCACATTGGTTGTAACTTTGATGTACATAAGAAGTTTCCTAAAAATACACATTTCAGGGCCCCTGCAGACCTCCCATCAGAGCCCCAAGCCGAGGGCCTATGCAGGTGTATTTTAGACAAGAAGAACCTGATTCACACCAAAATCTGAACACTGGCAATTTCCAACAGTTCTACCTAAATGTTATACAGAAAACTGCTGCAATTTTGGTAGCAGAGGCAGCTTCTAAGAGCGTATTCTAAATATTATCATAGAATGCTGAAATGCTATGCAAGCAGACACAATTGCTTGGGTTTCCAGGAAGTATAAAATGTATATAAAACTAAAATGAGATGGAAAATTATGGATCAGTTGAATATTCCTTGAGGAAATCTCTGTAAATGCCCTCTATGGTTACAATGCCCTAGGTGAGTAAACAGTATAGAGTATGAAATGCAGGCTGCTTAAAAGTTGAAGCAGGATCCCTGCATCCAAGCTTACAGTAAAATCCAGAAGAGTCACACAACAAAGGATGATAGCATTTCACCAAGGGCAAGATGTACAATAAACTGAGCCCACAGAAAGAAACTGTTTACTGAATACGTTCTTTGCTGAGGAAGCCCAAGATACATGCAATGTTTTGCTTTTTCAAAATGGAAATTTTCCTCCCACAGATAGTTTTGCTACAGACAATTGGTGTGAGATTGGAAATAAAATATATAAGGGACACAGCACAGATCAGACCACTGGAATATTCTCTCAAATTCTACCGCACTCTCTACCTTTAGAAGGGGTGATGGAAACTAGCTGGATGTTTGAGTTGGACTCATCATTGCTTTGTATACATTAATCTGTAGGCACGAGGTTTCCACCATTGGTGTGCACGTTTTAACAAGCTAACCAACCCTAAAAACAGGACCATCTTAATACGACTTTTCAGACTCAATATTTAGAGGCACTTTAAAATATCAGTCCACTTATACCAAAGAGAAAACAAATTCTTTGTCCTGGCGTGACCAGGACAAAGACAACACGAGGCAGCATGTTCTTCTGTAATGGGATGTCTCAGAGGACCCACTGGTATTTATCTTCCACATCCCTGCTCTACCGAACTAAACGCTCACAAACAATTCTGTCAGAGGGTCTGGGGAAACAGCGAGTATAAATAATAGTCCTTGACACCAGATATATTTCATGGTGTCCAACTGATGCTGCAGATTTAAAAAATAGAACCATGGTTTAAATATGTTTTAAGAGGATACAGTTTGTATTGACAGAAAATCGGGTACTACTTAGTGCAAGGTTTTTAATCTTTTGATATCTTTAAATCCAAGCTACCAACTCATTTGTTTAATGTAAAAATGGAAACTATGTAATCATTTTATACAGCATACTGCACTTTTTCTACCACTAGAAAAAGAAAAGAAAAATGACTGGTTTCCCAGGTCAGATCCATACAGAAGATGGAAAGTGGGAAGGGCAAGGATCCAGCCCCTCAAGCCAGCCATGCAGGCACCTGAAAAGCACAGTTTCCTTCCCAATGCCTGTCCTTGATTCTGCTCGAGTGGCATCTTGGTTTGGGTTTCCCCAGAAGTGATGGATTCGAGGAATCTACTGAAAAAAGTTTCTTTTTTAAAATTATTATTATTTTTTGAGACAAAGTCTCACTCTGTTGCCCAGGCTAGAGTGCAATGGTGTGATCTTGGCTCACTGCAACCCAGGAACTGCCTCCCAGGTTCAAGCGATTCTCCTGCCTCAGCCTCCCGAGTAACTGGGACTGCAGGTGCCACCACACCCTGCTAATTTTTGTATTTTTAGTAGAGACGGCGTTTCACCATGTTGGCCAGGCTGGTCTCAATCTCTTGACCTCATGATCTGCCTGCCTCAGCCTCCCAAAGTGCTGGAATTACAGGCATGAGCCATCATGTCCTGCCAAAATTTTCTTTTAGAGGCAATTCCAGGAAACACTAATGGGGAGTGGGGAAATTAGACAGCTAAGTTTAAGTGTCTACAGAAGGATTTTTAGTCCATGAATAAGGATAAATCATACTGGGGACTCCGGGAGCGAGTGTCATGGAGTTAGTATTTTGGAGCAATCGCACCTGAGAGGTGAGGGAGTAGGTCGGTAACCAATTCCTGGTCCATCACTGGTGACTGGTTGTTAGGAGAAGGGGCATTATTAATTCTCTGATGCTTTTAGCTGGCCACAGGGACATCAAAGTGGGCTCTAGTGGCCAGAGAAAGCCCTCAGACAAAGAAACACTGGTAGCCTCAATGCTGAGTTGAGTCCATGTGCACTAAAGGATTGTGGATAGAAAATATGAGTGGGGCTCCAACAGGGTCAGCCACCTTAATGCCCATTCCAACTCTGCAATCTCTCCCGCTCAGAAAGATGCCTTGGAGATTTTTAAAAATGCTTAAAAATAATAATAATAATAATAAAAAGCACAGATTCTTTGGATCTCTGTACATGAGTAGAGCACACTTGGCTCCTTCATCAGGTGTGCCATGCTGGGCTGGGCTTCACACTGGAATCAGAGATTGTCTTTAAGGCGGACACTAATGGGGAAGCCATTGAGTCCAGATAGGGAATGCAAGAAAGAGCTCTGTACTGCACTATTGGCAAGCAGGCAGCGAACAGCGGCAGAACCTGATTCTCTGACACAGTAGGGGGAGGTAGGACAGCCATGCAGGGCCAGGCCCAGTCAGGCAGGCATTGGAGAGCACCAGAGAGGGCAGCAACATTTAGGGAAGAGTTCATGCCAGTCAGCAATCATATTTCATCATTTCTTTTTTTTTTTTTTTTTTGAGACAGAGTTTCGCTCTTGTTACCCAGGCTGGAGTGCAATGGCGGGATCTTGGCTCACCGCTACCTCCGCCTCCTGGGTTCAAGCAATTCTCCTGCCTCAGCCTCCTGAGTAGCTGGGATTACAGGCACACATCACCATGCCCAGCTAATTTTTTGTATTTTTAATAGAGACAGGTTTCACCACGTTGACCAGGATGGTCTCGATCTCTTGACCTCATGATCCACCCGCCTCGGCCTCCCAAAGTACTGGGATTACAGGCATAAGCCACTGTGCCCAGCCCATATTTCATCATTTCTTAGCATCAACTGTGCATGATGACATTTAAATCAGAAGCTCTGAAGGGGATTCAGGTATTTCAACACTCCCGTGGGTAAGGAAGTGTGACCTGGGAAGAGTGTGTGAAGGGACCCGTGTATACCAGCTCCACCATAAACAGCCAAAATGCATGCCCTTTCACTGTGGTCAATATGTCTTTTTCGGATTGAAAGCACAGCCCATTATCAGTGGCCCAAGACACTTCAATTTCATTTCTTTGAGTGAATCACTTACAACAAGGAAAATGCACAATAGAAACATGCAGCTCCATAAATGCTGGGATTCCAGCCAAACAAAATCTTAGCGTTTGCAGAGTGCTTGACGTGAAATATAAATCTAGGTTTTTCTCACTCACTGTATAGGATGCTGGGAGATCCCGAGATAGGAGAGTATCTCAGCTTACTTAGGAATGCAGCAGGTTATTGCTATAGGACATGTGTACTGACCACCTTGAAAGAATTTTACCTCTGCCACTAACTATAACGTGAAAAATAAAAGCCTGTGCATTTAGAGTGACAGAGAGTTGATGCTGGAGCAAAGGTTGATGTGGGAAACGTATCAGAGGACACCTTCTTCCATCTTTCCTCAAAGTGCGGCAGGGCTAGTGACCTCAGGGCACAGGACGAGGACACAGTGAGATCATTTTTCCCCAGAGATAGAGATCTGTTAACCCTATTAATATTACTTTTATTCCTCTGTAAAAGAACACATGTAGGTCAGGATCGTTCCTGAGAAATCCCAATTAATAGCAAACCAAAGATTTTGCTCAAAGGGAAGAAAGACCAGTGTCAGATTTTGAGATGCTCTCAATGTGAAATTCATCATACATTATTATGACACAAATTATCCAATTAACAATTCTTCACTCCCATCACTTGTTTTACAAATGTTATTATTAAGCTCTTGATCAGGTCACTTGGTTTCCTACTGCTGTTACTTGAGAAATTCCATAACAAATGGCCCTGGTAGGTTATAATTCTGCAATTATAGTGCTTAATACAACCTCTCTGAGAACTGGCTCAAAAATGTTGAGTAAGATTTGCTTATATTTTAGTGGCATTCTCAGGCAAGCCTTTTTGTGGCTCAAGCTCCTTTCAAGTCTGTGCTGTACATTTATTTTTCAGCAGAAGTATTTGATTATATGTCTCCTGCTGCTTATTCATTTCCAATGCATCTTAGAAAACTAGTAAAGTCTTGATGGACTTATTTATATTTTAATATCAGCAACATTCTGTTCCACAAAATTGAGGCCTGTGTTGCTTTACCAGAGAAGTGGCATCCACTTCTTCTGGTCTCCGTCCTTCTAGCCTAACAAGAGTGAGTGCCACAAAAAGCATAGGCTAGGTGGGGGCAGAACACTGTCCTTAGAGTCTCAGCACTACCAGCGAGGGACTGGATCACATCGGGAACGGTATTTAGTGCCAGACACAGTGCTCATGTTAGGGAAACAGGCCAGCACACAACAGGGTCACCTGTCCAGGAAAACCCACCAGGTAGGCAGATGGGAAGGTACTGAAATACTTAGGTGAGACCAGAACTTAGACCACTGATGAAAGAATACAGATGCAAGAGACTGAAGAGAGTCCCAAACTGGTACTCAAATCTGCAGGGACATGACTGGGAGTAGGCTACGGTTCCACCAGCTGGTGCTAATGAGTCCAAAAGGATCAGGTCTGAGCAGCTAATAATCTGCAAAGATCTAGGGGTTCTGAAATTGGAACAGATAATAAGGGCAGGGCAAAGCTGAGAGACGGTAGGAATGTGGAACCAGGCAGGGCTGGGAAATTCAAGCATAAGGTTAGAGTTGAAGGAACAAGTAACAAAAGTAACGTGATTTGAATCATTAAGCTAACGGCACTGACTCCCGAGACCCTGCCTTGGGCATGCTCAGTATCACAATCTTTGGCTTTGAAGGTCACTGGGAAATGGAGGGGGGAAATCAGGAAAATATTACACATTTCCTCTTTGGATTTTTCTCTTTGTGAAATGAATTACTTGGACCAGATCTCTAAGAGCCACTCGGAGTCTAAGATTTAATATTCTAATGATTATTTGATACCATCTATGAATTGTTCAAGGCAGGTTAAATCATGTTTTGAAAAAGCTCACCCACCTACGGCTTTCCCATTTCAGTTGTGGTAGAACTAACAGCAGTTACGGGGTAATGGAATTTATTTAAAAGGCATTATCAATATTGAGTCTTTCACTCAGTTTTAGTAAAGATAGAAACTCTACTTCCGTTCACCAGAAGAACATTTATTATACGCTTAATAATAATAGTCAATTCCAAGTGTTTTACATGTTTATGTCACTAATTCGCAGTACATGAAAGCACAACAGAAAGTTCAAGGGTATTTTTAATTGAAAAATGACCTGGTAATTCTTTTCACTAACCAATTACTATAGCTTATGTTTCCTATGTTTAAGTTATAGGAGGAACAAAACAGCTTACTCCAGATATTTGGAGCTTATACTTTACCTGTATTTGCCCAAAGAAAACAGTAGAGAACCTGACTATGTGCGGATGGTTTGTGACTTAAGGATACAGGAAAAGACCCTTGCCCCAAAAGCCTGTCTTCTCCAACACTTCAGGGGAGGCGCCTCTAAGGCCAAGGTTTTGTATTTCCAAGAACATGGTATGGGTCATCTAGGATTATGTAAAAGAAAGAACACTGGCTCAAGAATCAGCTCTGCTCTAAACCACGTTACCAACTGAGTGAAGTTGCCCAAATCCCTTCCATTTTCTGGGTTTTATGATTCATTTGCTAAAGAGGGGATCATCTTAGTTTGTTTGCAACTGCTGTCAAGAAATACCTGAGGCTAGGTGGTTTATAAAGAAAATAGGTTTATTTGGCTCAAAAACTTAGACCAGAGGTTTATCTGTCTCAGGAATGTAGGCTTTCTTGGAAGACTGCAAGAATCATGGCATCAACATCTGTTCCCGGTGAGGACTCAAGAAGCTTCCACTCGTGGAAGAAGCGGAAGGGGAACTGGTGTGTTACATGGTGAGAGCAAGATACCAGGCTCTTTTTAAGAATCAAGTCTCACCAGAACTAATAGAGCCAGACTTTACTCATTACCATGAAGACAGTACATGCCATTCATGAGGGACCCACCTTCATGACCCAAATACCCCCCACTAGGTCCCACCTCCAACACTGGGGATCAAATTTTAATATGAGATTTAGAGGGACAAATATCCAAAGTATATCAGGAATTTAAGGCTAACTCAAGTGTTGTGAGCTCAAAAGATTAGACAGTAGTAACACTTCATGTGGCAAACCTTTATCGCCTCCCTCTTCCATGTCAGTCTGTGTTAAGTACTGGGGACACTAAGACAAGTAAAAGCATCCAAGGCTTCAAGGAGGCTTCTGTCTAATTGGGGAAATAATAAGGGCAGTGCTAAGCAATGAGAAAAATGAGGATGGAAAAATGGAAGCATGGATGCTGTGAGGACAGAGGGAAAGTCACTGGATGTAACAAAATAAGCCCAGCTAGCGATTAGCATGATCATCTGAGTGCCTGCCTTCCTGGCAGGCATTAGGATGCTGTGGTGTAGAATGTGGCATAGAATGCAGACTCTGGAGCCTACTCTAGGCAAACACTGTAAGCATTCTTCTTTGATTCTGGAAAACAGAATAATCTTATTTTCTTTGCAGGGTAAGTATGAAGATTGAAATGAGAGAATGCATGAGAAAACAATAGCAAATGCCCAGCGTAACTATGGGTGCTACATTCAGTTTTACTGATATCCAACTTACTCACAAGAGAAGCCAAGAAGCAAGAAGACACATTTTGCAATTTTGCCTTAGTTGGGCCTGCTTAGCCTTGCTGGAAGAATTGGTGATCTTTAGCCTGTGAACCTCCAAGTCTGTCTTGCCTATGACTATCAGACATGACCATGCATGCAAGAAACTGAATCAAATATTCTAGCAACAACCAGAGGGTAAGAGTTCTTTCGGTTGTTGGAAATCTGTCACACAAGGGCATGAGAGGCAGAGTTATCCTAGAAACCACAGGGACCCAGAAAGACTCCATAGGCCTATGATGAAATAAAGGATTCCCTTTTCCTCCACAGAAATACCAGGGTGTCCACCACCCCCATTTAAGCCACTACAGTGCTGAATTGCCTTATTCTAGCAGAAGACATTTCCTGTGACTGGTGGCCCTTCGCCCCTGGACCCTACAGGCCTTTGAAGCTTATGAGAAACATCAATCTTCTGGGCTCACATCACTGGTCTATACCTATTAAGGAATGCATGGGCCTACTCATCCCTGGTCATACTGTTTTTCTTGTCTATGTTTCTAGCATCCTGCAATTTCCTCTGCTGGTGACTTGCAAGGGTATGTGTCTGCTGTGGACTGGATTACATGCCTCCAAAATTCATATGTTGAAGCCCTAAACCCCAATGCTAATGCAACTATATTTGGAGATAGGGTCTTTACCAGGTAATTAAGGTCAAGTGAGATCACAAGGGTAGAGCCATAAAATGATAGAATTGGTGGCCCTATAAAATGATGAAAAGAGATTTCTCTCTCACTCTCTCTGTGTGCACGCACACCCACCCCCCCCACCCACACACACACTGAGGAAAGGCCGTGTGAGGTTCAGCAAGAAGGCAGCGGTCTGCAACTGCGATGAGAATTCTCACCAGAACCAGACCCTGATGGCGCCCTGATCTTTGGATTCCAGTCTCCAGGACTGTCAAAAAATAAAGATCAGTTGTTTAAACTACCCAGTCTATGGTGTACGGCTACAGCAGCCCAAGCTAAGATAATGCCCACCTTCGTTTTCAAATTATTAGCTCCTTAAGAGGGAAACTATGATTTTTTTGCTTCATTGCCCCAGCCTATAGTGTCGGACACATCTTTTATTCTTAAGAAATATTTGTTAAATAAAGGAATATCTGGTTGGATGCTTAGTTCTGACTGTAGTTCAAAGTGTTTCTAAATTCTTCTCAGATCTTAGTACATATTCTCTCCTGCTTAGGACTCAAGGATTCCCTCTTAACTGGAAAACTTCAATTTTCTACACAGTTGCTGAAGAAGTAAAGTAAAAAGAGCTGGTATGCAGTCAGTCAACAAATACGTACTCTGTACCTCCCGCAGCCAGGCAGGGACCCAGCCACTGAGGACGCGGCCTTGAAGACAATGGACAGAGTTTATGGCCCAGGGAGCTTAGTGTGTGATGGATGATGCCAAATATAAAACATGTCAAAAAATCAGGTAATTTCAAATAGTGCTAAGGACTATGAAGAAGCGGAATTAAGGTGATGTGGTAAAGGTTGGGGGGATGCTCCTCATCTAGAGTGTTGAGAAAGCTTTCTTTGAAAAGGCGACATTCAAGTTGCAACCTGAACAATGAGCAGGTGGTAGCCACGTGAAGACCTGGGGAAGAGAATGTCAAGCGGTGAGACTAGCAAATCCCAAGGCTCTGAGACAGAACAGCTTGATGCAGCCAGAGGACAGCAAGAAAATCAGCAGCTGGAACTTAGAAAATAAGGGGAAAAGGAGAGAGAAGGCAGCGAGGGACAGGGAGGCAGGAAGGAGCCAGAGCATGTGAGTCGTACACACCCTAAGAACTGGTTCGAATTCTATTCCAGTTATAATGGGAAGCCACCGGAGATATTTTAGCAGAGGCATGTGATCATCTAATTTATGCTTTAGAAAAATGACTCTGTCAGGCAGGAGTGGAAGCATATTTAGGAGGCTGTGGCCATGGCCGGGGAGAAGGTTGAAGGGGCTTAGGGTAGTTGAGATAGAAGTGGTGAAAAATAGCCAGATTGTGGGTGTATTTGGGAGTACAGAAGACTGGGTTTATGGATTACACGTGGGATTAGAGGGAAACAAACGAATTGATCATGACTTACCACAGCTTTTGGCAAAAAGTAATTGTGGGGATATGGTACCATTTACAGCAACAAGGTGGGAGGCAGGTCTGGGAGAGATGGGGAGGAGATCACGACTCTGAGAAAAGTTAAGCCTGAGATATTTAGTAGACACCAAGCACAGATGTAGAACAAGCAGGTGGGTACATCAGTCATGGGAGAGGTAAGAGCTAGGCAGTTAAGGGAGCGGTGGGAGCTAGGTAAGTTAGTCTTTTAGTCATCTGCATACAGACTGGATTGGAAGTCTCAGGGCTGAATAAGAGCGTGAGATAGAAACAAAGAAAAGAGCAGATGACTAAGGAGAAATCCCTGAGGCAATTCCTTCTCTAGAATCAAGTATGAAAGAGAAGCCTGACAAGGTGCCCTGGAAGTGCAGCTAGTGAGGAGAAAACCCAGCAAGTGTGGCACCTCAGAAACCAATAGGAAATGAAAGTGTCTGTAGCTTAGTAAGATGAGGGTTCTGACAATGTAGGAATTCATGGAGCCACTTTCTGGAAACAGCAGTACTAGAAGAGATTTTTAGACCTCATCCTCAAAGGAAGAAACCAAACAAAGAAAAATTCCTAAACATATAAAACTGTTCTGTGTTAGGGCCGAGAGTAGACTCTAGGCGAGCTGCCAGCCCCAGGTTCTGGGCCTGTCTCACCTGTCCCCGTGCCATGGTCAGCAAACATGCAGGATGCTTGGGGACTTAGCAAAGCTGCTTGGTTAGGAATCTTTTTGTGACATTCTCCTGTAGATAAAATATTGAGAAACAGACTAGATCTTTAGCCTGCTGGTGTGACATCGGGCCTCTGTGACCAAATAAAAATGCTCATGGATCTTTAGAGAGAAGAAAGAGCAAAACTGGAATTGCTAATGTGAGCTGTTGGGTGCACAGGCAGCAGTTATGATGGAGCGGGGGAGATAGGCTGGAGGTGACCATTGAGAGCGGCAGTTCACCCCACAGAGAAGCTACAATTTCCTGAGTTTGGAGTCTGGGTAAAAGGAGGAGAGACTGAGGAGCTATGGGATTATACAGTTGATTAACTAAATATCCAAACTCAAATTTAGGACATATGACTCTGAAGCTTCTGCTAATGACCCTGCTCTGAATGGTCTGCTCCCTCTATGGGTCTCCCACTAATTCTGTCTGTAAAATTGCATGGTCATCATCTACCTTTGCTCCTTCCCTCACTGAACTGTGCCTGGCCTGCCAGACACTCAGCAAATGATTATTGAACCAATCAATATTCAGTCAACTAGTAGGTTGGGATATTTGAAGTCAGTTTGTCCTTGAAAATCTGAGATTTGTATTCATGCTAAGATTGTTGCTGTGGAATATTCTATTAGAGAGGCTGAGATTTTCAAGGGCATTAAGCACAAGAAGAATGTATCATCACATTATATAACCAGAACATTTTAGAACCAAATATATCTGTAGCATACCCAGGCATGAGAATCTAATGCTTCAACAAAAGACAAATTACACACACATACACAAAAGTATGTGTATACACATATATGTGTGCATGAGTGGATATATAAATATACACACAGAGAGAGAAAATACTTATTTTACTGTATTTGTAGATGAAGAAAATATAGGCACTCCTAAAATAAATACTCAATAACATTTATTAAAAATACTATAATTCAACCTATGATTTGAATGATATTTTTTTCTACCATTTAAAATTTTTCAAGCAGGGAATATAATTAAAATATCTTATGCCTGTGAGATTTAAATACTTTCTAGATGGTTTTTCATATTTCAGTTATTTCAACTTGCTTATTTAGATTTTAAATCCATTGAGGGAAGTGTCTTTTTTTCTTACATAGCAATGAGCATTTCCTGTGTTCAACAAATAGGTATATTAATAAGGCTTTGCAACTGATACAGCCCTATTTCTTAGAGAATCCTTTGAGAGGATGGGGAGGGAGGGAAAGAAATCCATAGCTGTGAAGGCAGAAGCCTGAGGGATTTATGGCTTGAAGGTCATGATTTTGTCTCTGTAGTGCAAGGGGAGGCCACCTGCTGGGAGGGAATGTGGTGGAGTTAGAAAGAAACTTCAAACAAGCTTTGAAATGTCTGCTCGTAGAGAAGAGGAAAAAATGTCCTATACAAATACATAGACGAGCTAGAGTCTAATTTCAGAGCTAAGGATTTTGTTAATTTATTGAGATTTTCTCCACTGGAATCTCAGCATCTTGATCATAGTATGCCTCCCAGCTAGAGTCTGCCTGAGAGGGTATAAACTCAAGAAGGCAGGAGCTCCAAGGATACAAAGAAGAGATTTACTGAAGATAGAGGGACATGTTGATGTCTAGGCTAAATAATAAAAGAGACGAAGACAGGAAAGGGTTGATAAAACATTAGTATATAGATCAAAGGACTAAAAAGGTTGTTAACACTGAATAGCAGTTTGGAAGACTTACTGTGCACAAGCATTGGGTGTTAGGCATTTAATATACATTCTTTCATTTTGTCTTCATAATAATCTTATGAAATGTGTTATGACGATTGCTACTCTCGGCTCAGAGTGGTTGAATAAATTATCCAAGGTCATACTGCTAATAACACAGTGGAAATAGGAAGCCTCAGCCCTCCCATCCATTTTATTATAAGACCACGTGGAGAATGGCTATTAGGAGCTTAAGAAATTTGTAAGTGTAGAAAGCTGTGGTCCAGCCATGAATTTTTGTATAGAAAGGAGGAAAAGAGGAATTGGTGGAGGGGTAGACAAGATGGTGGAAAGGTTGGTAGCTGGATGGTTTCTTCTTCAAAGGACATGATTACTAATTTGGAGTAGAGAGGGGGAAATTCTGAAATGGCATAAAGTAGAAGGATTTTTACTTCCAACATTACTTCTGGGTCCTTTTAAGCTTAGAGAGGATTAAAATAAGGAGTAGCCACTAGAGAACAATGCCAACATAAATCTCTACTATACAGAATCACTTCTATTAGAATCTAACTACACAGATGTAAGGATATACCAAACAATGGAAATGAAGACTATTTCTATGAAATATCACATGTAGATATATTTAATGTTTGCTTGGGAAAATCTCACCCTCCACTTCCTTTTTGGTTTTAATTCTATCTTCCCTCAGAAAACTTATATTCAACCCCTATTTAGTACCTATTCAGTAATTTTCTGCTTCACAGGGGAGGTTCTATATTACTCATGTTGGTTCCTCTACCTGGAATGTGTGATCTTCAACTGTATTCAAATTCTCTCATTTGGACTAAATTCTATCTTCTGCCAAGTTTTCTTTCCTTCTTTAACAGAAGTATTTGTTACCTGCTATAAGAAATCCACAGTACTTTTATTTGTATACTTCAAATGTCTCTCCTGCCTATAGATGAGGCCACAGTTAGAAAACAGTAACTCACCTTCATCGAAAACACATTTCCTATCGGGCTTAGAATTGTGGATTATCTTCTCTAGATCTCGTATATATCCTATGTGGAAGATAACTGCTATCAGTTCCACTTCAAAGACAAAGAGATTGAGGGTCAAAGATTGCTTTACCTTCCTAGACTCACACAACCAAACTGTGGGGAACTCAGAAGTTAAGCATGGATATCATCATGCTGACGATTCGTCTTACGTTCAACCCTAGGAAGTGGAAAACATTTGGCAGTGGTAGAGTGGTGGGAAAATGGGAATACAAGTGGTGTACATATCATATGTACACCAACGAAAAGACACGTAAGCTGTGCCTTACTACAACAGCATCGTGAAAACCTCAGTCATGGTTAATGTATACATGCTGTGCACAAATTTATGCACAGGTGACGTAGGACCACTATATGTAACTCTAAACATGTAGACTTTAGTTCCTAAACTATATTGCATAGCTATTATAGGTTGGTACTAGACAACAGAAACAAAATAAAAGCCACATGTGTCATTCTAAATTTTCTAGAAGCCACAGTAAAAATTATGGAATTAAGAAACTTGTGTTTCTTAGAATAGGTAAAATTAATTTTAGTAGTATGTTTTACCTAATACATTCAAAATACTATCACTTCAACAGGTAATCAATATAAAAATATTAATGAGAAATGCACATTTTTTTTCATAGCAAGTGTTGAAAATCTGATATGTCCTTCACACTTAAAAGTTTCTTTTCATCTGGACTAGCCTCATTTCAAGTTCTCAGTAGCAAACTCTTGCTCTTGGCTACCATATTAGACCATGCTGTAATGGAATATGAGAGGTGGGAGGTGGGAAAGCTTATAGGAATTGTCTATTTTATTTTATTATAATAATAATTATTTTTTAGAGGCACAGTCTTGCTCTATCACCCAGGTTGGAGTGCAGTGGCACAATCTCGGCTCACCGCAACCTCTGCCTCCCGGCTTCAAGCAATTCTCCTGCTTCAGCCTCCCAAGTAGTTGGGTCTACAGGCGCATGTCACCATGCCCAGCTAATTTTTTATTTTTAGTAAAGATTGGGTTTCACCATCTTGGCCAGGCTGGTCTCAAACTCTCGACCTCAAGTGATCTGCCTGCCTCAGCCTCCCAAAGTACTGGGGTTACAGGCGTGAGCCACTACACCCAGCCAGAATTATCTACTTTGATGCCATTATTTTACAGATTAGACACTAAGGCTCAGAAAGGCTGAACAATTTTTTAAATTCCACCCAGTTCTACTGCAAGACATATGCCATTCCCTGGTCTGGCCTGTTTCTATATATTGCTCCATGTTTAACAGAGGTAGCAGGAGACAGTGTGGGATAGAAGTTAAATCACACTCTTAAACACTTTCTACATAGAAGCAACATAATGGTATCGTGCGATACCCACTCTTATTTTGCAAAAGAGGAAATTGAGAAAGAGAAATGGAGTTAGGCATTTAGAGATGGTTTTACACTCTAAGCTATTGGATGGGAAACCTGATTTCTGGTAGGAGAGCTACGCTTAGAAGGTGTCTGAACACAAGACGAAGCTGAAACCTTACCTTGAGATCATGGCGATCCATTTTTCAGTTCAAGATGAATCCTCCCACTTCAAATACTCAGACAAAACCTCTCAAGTCAATATTGCCCTGCAGACATCTTGTACCTATGCATAAGAGCTAAGTGATTTCTTTCTCTGGAACTAGGTTTCTGCTCAAATACAGTTTTTTCCAAGTGAAACAACCACAGAGAGCCTTTCCTGCCTGGCCCAACTGGTGAAGCAGAGCCAAACATTTCTCTGATTCTATTTATAGGGCTGTCTAGTGGTTGAACAGACTGGGCTGAGAATTCCTGGGGTGAAGTATTTGGTGCCTGATGTCTGGAATACCGGTTTTATACAGCTTGTTTTTAGATGCAAGGATTTCCATAAAAAACAAGGCCAGGCACGCAGAACT
Source organism: Callithrix jacchus (assembly GCF_049354715.1). NCBI lineage: Eukaryota > Metazoa > Chordata > Mammalia > Primates > Cebidae > Callithrix > Callithrix jacchus. The sequence continues at coordinate 41,422,503 of NC_133514.1, forward strand.
TTTTCAGGAGTGAAAGGCAAGAAAACGTTTTTTAAAGGAGGAATCATCCTAGCAAAATAGTTGTATAGATTTTTTTTTGGAATGCCATGCCACTTCCTCCCCTCCTTGTTAGTGGTTGATAATGTGCAAAACAACGCTGTCTCAAAAATAAGAAAATAATAAAAGAGAACATACATCCCTGTTGTGGGTTAAATAGGGACTCCCAAAGGATATGTTCATTCAGGACCTCAGATGTTAAGGTAGGGATCTTGATGTGAGATCATCCTGGAGGACGATGGGCCCTAAACCCAAAGACAGACATGCTTGTGAAAGACTGAGACACAGAGAAGGCTCTGTAAAGCTGAACACAGATTGGAGTTTTGTAGCTGTGAGCCGAGGAAAGCCAGCAGCCACCAGAAGCCAGGAGAAGCAAGGAAGGATGAGCCCTTAGAGCCCGCAGAGGGAGCACAGCCTTGCCAGCATCTGGATTCTGAAGTCTGTCCTCCAAACTGTGAGAGAATCAATTTCTTTTGTTTTAAGCCAAGCAGCTGTAGCAGTTTGTTATGGCAACTCTAGCAAAATAATGCGACTATGTACAACCTCACCACCATAACTCATCAAAACTGTGATTTTCCTTTCTGTATTCCTCACATATACACGAATTTGACATAGTGGTGTTCTGGCATAGATTTCATTTTCATTTCAGTTAAAGGGAAGGAAGATTACTACTGACTGAGCTTGTTCAATGTCCCAGATGCAGCAAGGACTGGCTATCAGGGACTTTTCCTCTTTTGTCTTTCTGTGGATAGTTTTCATCCTCCTTGTCCCAAGAATCTTCCAGGGCTGGGAGAACAGGTTTGAATGTGGACAAGGTTACAATTCATTGCAAAATAAATGCAAAGAAAAAAATTAACATTAATCTTTTGACTTTCAAGACCTAATTATACAGTAACGCAATGGCTGTGGGAGCTTGGCTGTTGTCTAGAATGTAAATTTTTCAAAATCCCTTTGTTTTTCCACTATTAACCCCATATTCATCCCTCAAATCTGGTTTTGAGTTGACCAAAAACCAAGCATGGGCAATTCAACTCAAAGAGTTCTCCCAGAGCAGTAGCACCCCTACTGTCCCTGATCACGTGGGCTTTGTTAGTGACACATGTGACATGATGGCAAAGAGAGGACATGATGGAGGAAAAATAGGTATCTAACTACTGGGACCCTCGGGAGTGTGAGGCAGTGAGGGAAAAGGGGTGACCAGAACATAGATATCTGGGCAGAAGGACAGTTAGTGAGGGTTAACATGAGGCATCCTTGATCCGTGGCCATTTCAGAGCTAGCCTGGCCAACTTGGAAAGTAGCAACATCAAGATAATGTGAGACCAGTGTGTGAAAGCCATGAGGTTGAGCTTTTTCACCCTTCCCTAATAGTATAGAGAAGGCCCAGAAGGATGTTTGAGTCTGGCCAGGAGCTTCTCAAAGGGGACTGGTTAAGTGGGGATGAGACAATTCTGCAGGAACAGCCTTAGGACAGCTCATCAGGGAAGGATAAGTAGCTGTCACAGGCAGAGCCCCAAGGTGTGCACAGCATCTGCAGGAGTGGAGGTGAGTCCACGTAAGCCAGGAGCACCATGAAGCTCTGCCCATTTTCAGAAAGCAGCTCAGCTATGAGTTACCTGAGCAACAACTGCAAATGCCACTGGGAAACAGCAACCAGGCAGCTGAGTGACATCTCCTGGGAAGTCAGAACTGATGAAGGACATGCTGAGCCAAGGAACTCCCCTGGACCCTGGGGTCACAGGAGCCACTGCTGTCCACATGCACACACGTGCATTTTTGAAGAGGTCATTCAGAAGGTAGAAATGAAGGAAAGTAAAGGGGCAAAAACATTATCTTAAAAAAAAAAGTTATGGAGAGGAGCAAAACAAAAGATATACAGAAATATCTGAGAGATGGAGAATTCTCTAAAAAGATTGTTTAAATGTCAGATACAACGAAACTTGAAACACCATTGGACTGAATGAAGTTAATTTCTTTCTGGTCCACAAGCAGGTGGAGGTTCATGAAAAAGCCCCTGCTAATCTAGACAAAGAACCTCATTCCTTTGTGTATCTAAGCACAATGTGAATGGATTTGAGACTTTTATTACCCCAGTTTGCCCCCTTAGAATAGCTAGAGAGAAACATTTTCTATTCGCCCTCATCTCTAAAAAGTCATTTTTTTTTTACAGCCTAGAACACTCCTATAGCACCAATCCCACAGAAAGATGATTTCCACATCCTTTATTTCACCCAGAAATTTAAATGTAAGCCAAGGCAATAATGTTATGCATCAAGCAGTTATCCTCCATGTAATTAAGAGGCTCCGGAGGTTTTAATTCTACATGCAAAGAGCGGGGCAGGGAATGCATGCTGTTTGCTGGTAGAGGTTTCCTTTCTTGAGGAATCTTTACTACAGTTATCTTAAGACCAATTACCTTCTTTGCACCGATGATACCTTCTTATCGCTTCACAAAAAAACAAGCAAACGCCAATAATCACACACAACTCACTTGTGCATAAAAGCGGCTAAGGAATGAAGCTATCCATACAGTTACAGAAAAGATACTGATGCATGATTTATTTTGCAATCTAGCTTCCTGCAGACTCTGATGAGACCATTACATTCAGGCCTTCAGCACCTTGCACTTCATTTGCAGTAGATTAATTTGTACATATTTATAGGGGTTTTGTAGCAATATTTCGGAATCCAATCATATGTCTGTGTTCTGTCTCCCCGTTTAGATGATGAGGGATCTTTTCAAAGGCAAGGCCAGCAATTTCCTGGGGATCTATGAATACACTGTTCAACTACAGTACGGATACCTGAATTCCAAAAAATCTGGTGAACAACAGTGTTCTAGGTTTTCTCTCCCAAACCTGTACAAAGCACTTTCATTTATGTGATTTCTCAGAGGCTCACTTGGCCAAGCCATCGCAATATAAAAGATGGCTTAGGGAATGGTTTTCAATGAGTCTTAGTCATTGCTTCCGTTAGGGACCTGAAGGATAAGCAGGGGAAATTATACCCTTGTTACCTTTTATCTGCCTCTCCGCCTCTCATTCTCTCCCTAACAATCCCCTGTTGCCTCTGAAGAACACTCCACCACACACAGACATACACTCACACCTCAAAGTGCTGCACTGGCTTCTTTGCAGAGGACACCCGACCCCCCACACAGATATATTCTCACACACATTGCAGTCCCAAGCTCAGCCACACTTCTGTTCCAAGATGCCCATCCTCTGATGCAAGTAATCAAAACCTCCATTCTCTGGTATTAGAGGTCCAATGAACATGTATTTTAGGTATTTCCCAGTGAGAGCGTGGTGGCAATGTCTCGGACAGAGCATCAGACTGAAACATGGAAGCCCTAGGTTTGAATTGTTGCTTTTTAACTTATTAATTCTGCCGCTCTGAAAAAGCACTCTGCATCTGCAATGACCTTGTCTTTAACTTTGGTGTCACAGCCATGAAAAAGCTTCTAAAAAATATTTGCTATTGTAGGATGATGAATAATAGACATGGTCTTTGTGGATATGATCTGAAAGGTAACAATTTAAAAGGACAGCTTTTAAAAGTCAAACTGTAACCTGATTAGTAAAAGCTGGAGAGGGGGAAAGATTTCTGAGTTCGGGAACAGCTGGGGGGCCTCTATTACCACCTTCCAGAAAAAGTAGCAGTGGCTCCGATTCATCTCTAAAGGTTACAGATGTTTGACTGTTGTAAGGTGTGTTGTGCAGAACTATGAGCAAGTCTAGCAATCAAAATTCAGGATATTCCCCAAAGAGCCTGCAATGACTCAAACATGCGGCTCAATATTCGGTTGCTTTTTAATTGGGCATGAGAAACATCTTAAAAATGTGAGACTGTGTAAGCACACATACAGACGATACACAGCCCTTTTCATGTGGAGAAACTTGCTTGCATTCACAAAATGGACTGCAACTGAAAAACTGACTCCACTGAGCAGTAGGGGTTGAAGTATGGTGCACAAAAGCTTTCAGATTGGAAAAATTCGTATCTCTGACATCGAGCCGAAGAGTTGCCTCAAGTCCTGCACATATCCATCACAATTTTCAGCCAGTGCTCAATTCATTCTGACAAACCCAATCAACATAGCCTTTACAGTGGGGTTTTCTGGTGTTCAGAAGGTCAGCTGCAAATGCTCCACATTTCTACAGCTGCTTCCATTATTCGTACAGGAAAATAAATAACAACTAAGAAAAGGAGGATAATTTGCTGTGCTGCTAAAGCCTCGGGGACTATCAGAGGAAAGAAATGGAGGCAAGTAAGCAGTGACAGAGCCTAGACGAGCTTGTAATTAAACAGTGGAGCTTTGAGTGCCAAGGAGAAACCACTGACAGTGGAGCCTCTGCAGGGAAGAGTTTGTCTCACAATCAAGTAGCAGCCTAGCAGGGAACACTTGGATCACTGAGGAATCTCTTCTCAGGGACTGGGGCCCCAGGAGCAATTTTAATTCCACCGAATTCATGAGACACAATTGCCAACTTTTAAAATGAAAACTTTTTATCTTTTTAACAAATACCTCCCTCCAGAGGGAGTCACAGTACCTATTTCTGATCTGAGAGTTGCCGAATGCAAAACTAGGTATCTTTAAAAAGTAATTGCTTCTTTAGCTGAGACTTAAAGGTGTAGTTCCCGGAAAAAAATAATTACCTTCAAAAGTTCCAAAAAGAGGAAGAGAGTCTGAGTCTTAAATATAAAAAACAATGAAATAGATTAAAAAAAAAAAAACTCTGCAATTCCCGTTCCCATGTGAGCACATGGAACTCCTGAAACGTCTTCTCTGTCTTGAAACCACATTTTAGCCAAATTGCAAATGTTAGAGAAGGGGTTGGAGGGAATGTCACAGTAATACGACCAAAATAAAATAACAAAATTATTTTCAAATCATTCTCAGAATGGAAGCAATTTTAGAGACACAATAAAAGTCAACAGTTAACGTGGGAATGGCTGAGCACCAAATCACAATTATTGACAGTGAGGCTGACTCAAACTTGAAGGGGCCGACATCCCAGCAAATGCGGGATTTCTAAAGTCAACTCTCTGAGTCAATCAAGGTCTGGACAAAGTGACCTCAACCAAGGCGTTAATACGTAATTCCTTCAAGTTGTGTGCCTACCACTCCTTAGCTCCCCAGAGGAAGTGGGGCGGGGGAGGAGGGAGGGAGAGAGAGAGAGAGAGAGAGAGAGAGAGAGAGAGAGAGAGAGAGAGAAGGGAATTCAATCGAGAATAATTAAAATTCATTTTAGAAACAGAAATCCCCCAGTGCCATATTAAAATAGTTATTAGGTGGGTCATTTGCTGCAATAGAAGCTACAGAATAGAAAGAGGCACTAAGACAATTTGGACCATGACAATTTGAACCATGATGACGACTGCATTTAAGAAGGGAAAACGACACACGTGGCTCAGGTGGAACAGTCCTTCCTGGACCCACCTTGCTACTAAGCGCTGATTCCTGGGAGACCCTGAGTATAGTGGTATATACCACATGCCATATACTTTAAGAGGTATTGGGAAGACTTTTATGCTAACCTACAAAATGGAATAGTATTTAGTCTTTCAAAAGAAAGAAATATTGTCATTTTTAACAACATGAGTGAATCTAGAGAACATTATGTGATATGAACTAGGCCAGGCACAGGGAGACAAATGCCACATGATGTCACCCAAATGTGGAATCTCAAATAGTTGAATTCATAGCAGCAGAGAGTAGAATGGTGGTTACCAGAGGCTGAAGCAAGGTGAGCAAATGGATAAAGAGGAGACATTGGTCAAAGGGTGCACAGTTTCGGTTAGAAAGGAGGCATAGGTGATCTATTGCAGTTAACAATCCTGTATTGTATATTTCAAAATGGCCAAAGAGTAGACTTTGAATGGTCCCGTAACAAAGAAATGATAAATACGTGAGGTAACGGATTAATTGGCCTAATTTGATCGTTCCACAATGGATGCATGTATCAAAACATCACATCGTACTCCAAATAGATGCAATTATGATTTGCCAATTAAAGATACAATTAAAACAACAACACATCTTACATTTGTCTTTAATTAATACTCATTCAATAAGAGACAGGCTAGAAAAGGCTTCAGAATAAACAAGTGCAGGCATTAAAGTTAAATTTCACCCACTTCTCAATTTTGCATCTGTCAGGCTGTGCCTGCAGGTGAAGGTCTCAGAAAAAGCTTCTGATCCTAGGGAGAAAATGCAACGTAAACAAGAGGCTCTGCAATGATTATATCCACAGTTTGGATTTTTTTTAATAGAGAACCCTGAGCAAATGTACAAGGTAATATGTACGGGGAATAAAAAAGGATAATGAAGAGAATGCACGTCATAAATATTAAGTCAATAGAGAAGTTTATTATAGTTGCAGTCAGTCTACTACGTTAAGTGATTATATTGTCATTAAATAAGTGCTCTTAGTCACGGTAACCTCACTGCACTCACACACCGCACTCTGTGCTGGTGGACTGAAGGAACCCCCTCCAGCCATCCTTTAGCCAGGTCCACAGTCAGCTCTCTGACTCTGCTGTTTCCTGGGCTGACCTGAAAATGTGAAGGACTCATATTACAAACAGGAGCCTGGAGACACATGGGCCAGCCACTCTTTAGAAGAAATTCAGCATTCAGCTTTGCTGTTGTTTTAGCTTTTAAATTTCTTGTCTATCACTGCTTTGCACATTCTTTAATCTAGTTGTGAAAACTGGGAATATAAAGACTGTGCTCCAGGAAATTTTCCCAGGGGTTTTTGAATGAGAATGGAGGTGGTCCGTGAAGCGGCAAGTCCTGGCTGGGGCTGATGTGCCCAGGTAGCCTTCGAGACACTTAGCTGACATTGGAATCTCAAGCTACCTAGCGCTCCAGCTTAGTGAGAGTCTTGAGCTTTGGAGGTGCAGCAACTCCTGTCCGTGAAGGATGTTTGCTAACAATCCTTCAGAAAGGTGCAATGAAAAGACAAAATCTCATTTTTCTTGGGGTCAGCCAAAGTCAAGTTGGATTTTTCCCCAAATAACTTTTCTGCAAAAAATAATGTGGGCAGAAGGGAAAGTGGGTGACAGAAGGCAAGAACACACATACACACACACACACACTCTCTCTCAAGAACACACACAGTGAAGTTACAGAGAACCTGTATCTGAGTTCCTGACTGCTGGCTCTAACTCTCATATCTTTGAGCGTGGATACATGTCTCAAGCTAACAAAATTAAGTCCTTTTGTTACACACATACACACACACACACACACATTCTTGGTATATATTCTATTGCACGTTATTATACAATAGAAAGGTCTAGGAGAGAATATCACGCATCAAGCTAACTTTTTAAAAGGGGTAAAATATCCCAAATAACTTCCTTCTCTGATCCTCTCTCATTCTGTTATATCCATCTTTCTTTTTCTTTTTTAAAATATTATGTATATATGTATGTATTTTTTAGAGGCATGGGTCTCACTCTGTCACCCTATGCAGTGGCAAGATCATAGTTCACTGCAGCCTCGAGCTCCTGGGTTCAAACAATCCTCCAATCTCAGCCTCCTGGGTAGATTAGACTACAGGTTATACACCACCAAGCCCGACTAAGTTTTTAAATTTTTTGTAAAGATGAAGTCTCTCTAAGCTGCCCAAGCTGATCTTGAACTCCGGGACCCAAACAATCTTCCTGCCTCAGCCTCCTAAGGGTTGAGAATCACAGCACTAGCCCTTTACATCTGTCTTAGTGTTGTACATGACTTTGCGGAGGATATGAAGGCTAGAAGGGCGGCTTAGTAGAATCTAATAAAGATCCATTTATTTAGTGATACTTGAAAAGACACAGTTGCCAATGGCTCCACCTTGATTGCACAGAGGAGTCTCATGATTCCACAGGTGGCCTCTCTGTGTGGTTCTTATCACAAATGCAGCACAAGCAGTGTCTGCTAATGAACAAATAACAAAAAAACATTTTTTGATATCTAGGTTTGGTTTGCCAAGTAATTTCAAAGATATATCAGAAACTTGCCTTGATAGTTCTGGGAAGTTCTGGGAAGTTCTTGGGATAGTTCCAGGAATTTTTTTTAAAGGATAGAATATACAGTAGCAGCAACTACAACAGAACAGAGTTCACAAGACTTGCATGAAAATTTATCAACTTTACAAACCAAACTTCCTAAACAGGCAAAAATAATAATAACAATGCTAGCTTAATTGCAATTAAGAATCATTTTGTAAATATGTGGTAAATATTTCCAATATATCTAGAGATCTCTGTCAAGGCAGCAGATAAAATAATCTATCTGTAGAGAAAAGTATAGCAAAGGTGCTAACTGGGCACCTTGCTAAATGGGAGAAATTACCACTAAAAGCCTTTCAAAAGAAAAGAGAAGATGGTGGAGGCTTTGATGTCACAATATAATGGAAAAAAAAAAGTCAAACGATGTGGAAAAAACATTTACATGTATTTCGGTTAGATGACTTTCCAAATCTTCTTAGACAAATAGGAATGAAATAAGAGCTCAGAATTTTTTTGTAACTAAATATCTCAAGAGTGTGTGCAGAAAAGAATTATTTATAAAAACAGTGTTTTAGTAATTTTATTCTTTTTTATTTTGTAAGCTACTTTACTGAAGTAGGATTGGCATAAAAAAGCTGTCAATATTTAACGTGCACAACTTGATGGATCTGGAGATAAATATACACCTGTGAGACCATCACCACAATCTATGCTCTTACCCATTTATCACTTCTGTGCTTCCTCCGCCCTCTTTATTTATTCTTATTATTTTGATTGTGATAAAAGCTCTTAACCTAATAGCTGCCTTCTTAGCAAATTTTTAAGTATACAATACAGTATTTTTAAGTATAGGCACTCTGCCTATTAGATCTCTAGGATTTATTAATCAAAGAATATAAGGTTTCAGTTATTCTTTTTTTAAATGACTTTACAAATTTGGGGATTATGAACAGGCAAAGCTAACATTATAAAAATAAAGTGAACCCATTTTCTCTTTCTAAAATGGCCTTATACTTTTTGATTGAAATTTAAATTTTTAAAGATATTTTAAACCTGAAAAAGTAGGGAGGGCATTAAGGTTGTCAAATTTGTGAAATAAAAATATAGGATGCTCAATTAAATTTGAATTTTGGATAAACAACAAATAGATTTTTAGTATGTCACAAATATCTGCACACTTATTGTCTATGTAGGTTAAAAGAGTTTTTATCTAAAATTCAAATTCAATTAGTCATCTTTAGATAAACTTAGAGGCCATAAAAAAATTCATACCTGCACCAAATGGCTCACTGTTCTAGTGGGTGAACATCAATAATATAGGGCATCCAACTAAATAACTTTTGTTGCTAGGCTATCAAGGGCAAAGGGTAGGACAAATAATTAAATATTCAGTCATCCTAATTATTGTGGCTGAGAGGGACAGCACACATACACAGTCAGTGTGACCACCAGGAGACTAGAGAAGCCAAATGTTTCAGACCATTTGGCTGTCCCCATTTTCTCATTTGGTCAAACAGGGTCATCCCTTTAAGACAATATATCATTAAAAGATTGTTTTCAAACCTAATTACAAGCATGTTCTTCCTTCGTAAGAAAAACTGGCAAAGCGTGTCAAATTTTACGTAGACAAGCTATCTGCTACAGGGGGGCTGTTAATATTCTCTCCATTTCTTCAACCTCGGGATTTGTGAGCTAAGTCAAGAGGATTGGAGGGCATGTCTACAAAATCCTACCAGATTTAGAGGAGAAGCGCTGTTGTGCGTATGTTCAGAAGGAGCAGAGATCATTTCCATTCTAGCAGCTCTGGAAACCTCACATATAAGCCAATTTCATGAGACCAAAATGGCTGTCCCAGTTTCCCTAGGGAAGATATTTAAAAGATACCAAAGTTTTCTCTGAGTGAAAAAAGGGTATGAGTAGGCAAAGTCAACCCTTATCTGCTTGTTCTTGTGTTAGATTCTTCATGAGTTTCTAACTCTTGGGATGAAAGTGGAGAAGTTTTGGAAGTTGTTTGAAGATACCTTGGAGGCCACGTTCTATTCTGAGCTACAAGGTGCAGGTGTAAATTCCTTCACTGCTTTAGAATTCCTGTACATGTCTCCATGGCTGGCTTCCCAGTCTGTTTAACCAAGCACATGTGCATGCCCACACTCTAGATAAGAACTGATCCCAAGCAGTCTAGAAGCTATCATCTGCCTTCTGTTTCTACCGTGGCGAAGAAGAACAAAGAAATCCAGGAACTCTGCCTAACTATGAGTAACCAGATAATTTTCAGTAACTGTTCTCATCTTTCCATTGTGGAGGAGATGTCTCACATACTGAAGGATGCTTTGCTTACAAAAATTAATACATATTTAACACTTGGAAACCCATATTTCTTTAGACATGTGAGTGACCACCACATCCTGAGGCTAGCATGGTGGGGAATACCCCATGGGTCATTTACTGATTCACTAAATAAACACTTTTTTAGTGCATACCAAGTGACAGATTTTGTGCTGAATGTTAATCATACAATGATGAAACAAAGGTACAGGGTCTCTGCCATCACAAACTCAGTCCAGAGGGAACAGACAGTGAAAAGGTAATTGCTGCTCATTGCAATGACTGCTGCAATTGTACAGAGCCCTGTGGGGACAGGAAGTGAGCCCAACCTGGAAGCATTCTAGAGTAAGGTCCTCAGAAGATGCTCATTTAAGGAGAAATTTGGAAATTTAGTAGGAATCTACAAAATGAAGGGTGTACGTGTGTGTGTGTGTGTGTGTGTGTGTGTGTTGGCAAAAAAAAAAAAAAGAAAGGCAGTGTTCCAAGAAGAAAAAAAACTATGCAAAGGCTCATAAGAAACAAAAGTAATTTTAGTAAGGATGCAGTGCAAACCAAGGTTGAGAGTTTTTAAGAGGTGAAGTTGGAGAGGAAAATAGAAACCAGAAACCAGACACCAAAAACATTTCCAACAATATTAAGTTTAAACTTTCTCCTGAGGACAATACTGAGCTTATGAAAGGTTTTTAAACCAGGGTAATGGCATAATGAGATCTGTATTTTATAAAAATCTCTACAGTTGCCAAGTAGAAAATAGGTTGAAGAAAGAGACCATTTAGGAGACTCTAAGCTTATAGTAGGGGAATGATAAGCTTCAGGGTATAGATGCAACGTAAAAAAATATTTGAAGGGAAAGAATTTGATTAGATGGAATAAAAAGGAGAAATCGTTTAAATTAAGCAAGCGACCTAGCACCCAAATCTTGGTTTCTAATATCATTCTCCAGGAAAAAGGGACCGGAAATCCTTTCAGAAATGGCTATTTCTAGGACCGAGGCAGGAAATTTACAACATCAGCCTTGAGCATCTTGTTGCGCTGGAAAATAAGGGAGTACAGAAAAAAACCACACACACCCACACGCACAATGATTTGAGTATATCAAAGCCACATGGGAGCCAACAGAAAGAGTTCCCAATAGCAAAATCTAGAGCAACTTAAGCAATAAAATAATCACAGTAGAATTAGATTAAAGTGTAAAAGAAATGTATCCATGAGCTTATTCAAATATAAATGATTGAATAAACAAAGAAGATAGGCAAACCTCATATGCAGGATTATTTTCAATAATTTATGTAGATATTCCATCCTGAAGGAGGTGAAATACAACTCCTCACTCCTTAAGGCTGGGCTGTGCATAATGAATTCCTTCCAAAGAGTACAGGATGACCAAGAGTGACCAAGATGGTCAAGAGCGAGGTGACCAAGGCCAACATCAGTAGCAATAAGTCACGATAATAGTAGGCACGCTTGATATGATGTGATGAAGATGGCATTTCACCTCTGTCATCTTTCTCTCAAAAACCCATATCCTAGTCTAATCCTGAGAGAAACACCAGGAAAATTTCAGTTGAGAAGCATTCTCCAAAATACCTGACCAGTACTCTTAAAACTATTAATCATCCAAAACAGGGAGCGTCTATGAAACTGTCACAGCCAAGAGGAGGAGTCTAAAAACATGTGATGGATAAATTTACTATAGGATTCTATATGGGATTCTGAAACAGGAAAAGGGCACTAAGTAAAAATTAAGGAAATCTGAAAAAATTATCCCAATGGATAGAGAAAAGGAATTTGACACAGCACAATACCCTTTCATGCTAAAAACACTCAATGAACTTTAAAGAAAAAATTCCTCAACTTGATACAGAGTATTGGTGTAAAAATCCACAATATCATATTTCATAGTAAATAATGAAGAGCTTCCTCCCTAAGATCAGAAATAAGACAAGTATGTCCACTCTTGCCACTTCTATTCAAGATTTTACTGGAGGTTCTAACCAGTACCTTTAGGAAAGAAAATTAAATAAAAGGCATCCATAATGGAAAAGAAGTAGTAAAATTCTATTAGGAGATTGCATGATCTTGTATTTAGAAAATGTTAAGGAATACACACACACACACACACACACACACACACAAACACATAAAACTAAGTTCTGTAAAGTTGCAGTATACAAGATTTATATTAAAAAATATATTTCTATATATTTACAACAAACAATCCAAAAATAAAATTAAGATAACAGTTGCACTTACAATTGTATAAAAACAATTAGGAATGAGTTTATCAAAACATATGCAAAACATATACACTGAAACCTACAACATATTGTTGAGATAAATTAAATAAAATCTAAATAAATGAAAAGTCATTTTGTGTTCATAATTTGGAAGGCTTAATATTGCTAAAATGGTAGTACTCCTCAAAATGATCTACAGAGTCAACACAATCCCTACCAAAATCCTAGCCGCCTTTTTGGAGAAATTGACAAGGTGGCTCTAAAATTCCTGTGAAAATTAAAAAGACCCAAAATCACCAAAAAAGTCTGGAAAAAAGAAGAACAAAATTGGAGAATTGACACTTTTCAAATTCAAAACTTACTACAATGCTACAGTAATCAAGATTGTGCTGTGTGGCAGAAAAAAAAAAAGATGTATGGATTAATGGAATAGAATTGATAGGCCAGAAATAGATTCCTACATTTATGGTCCATTGATTTTTGGCAAAGGTGCCTCAACAATCAAATAAGAAAAGTCTTTTCAAAAAATGGTACTATTACAACTGATTACCACATGGAAAAGGATAAAGTTGGGCTCTTACTTCAAATTACGTACAAAATAAAGTCAAAATGGATCAAGGACCTAAATGTAAGAAGTAAAACTATGAAACTCTTAGAATAAAATTTCGATGTAAATATTTGTGACAATTAGATTAGCCAATATTTCCTTCAATGTGATACAAAAATGCAAACAACATAAGAAAAAAATATGTAAATTGAGCTTAATTGAAATTTAAAATGTCTGTGCTTCAAATGATATTAAGAAATGGAAAGTCCACAGAATGACAGACAAAATTGAAAATCATACATCTGATAAGAGTCCAGTATTCAGACTACTTAAAGATCTCTTACAACCCAACGAAAGGCAAATAACTCAATTAAAAACTAAGTAAAGAATATGAATAGGTATTTCTCCAAGAAGATATACAAATGTTCAATAAACACATGAAAAGACACCGAATCTCATTAACCATCAGGAAAAAGTAAATCAAAGCCACAGTGACATACTACGTCATATTCTAGGAAGTTAGAATGAAGAAGGTAGATAATAAGTGCTGACAAAGATGTATACAAATTAGAACAATTCCCACATTGCTGGTGGGAATGTAAAATGGTGCAATCACTTTTGCAAACACTTCTGCAATTCCTTAACAAGTTAAACATAGAGTTATCATATGACCCAACAATTCTACTCCTAGGCATATATTCAAGAGAACTGATAACATACATCCACACAAACACGTTTTCATGAATGTACCAAGCAGTATATTAATAATAGTCAAAATATAGAAACAATCTAAATGTCCATCAACTGATGAATAAAGTGTATCCCTACAATTAAAATATCATTAAATAATAAAAATGACGTACTGATACATGCTACACAATAAATGATCCTTCAGCACATTATGCTAAATAGCTGAGTGAAGAGTTTTGAGACTACCTTGATTTGATCATTACAGGTCGTGTGCATGTATCCAGGAAAACACATCTACCTCATAAATACGTACAACTATTACATGTCAATAAAAAAGGGACACAAAAGGCACATACTGTACAGTTCCATTTGTATAAAATGTCCAGAATACATAGGTCCCCAGAGATAAAACCAAGACTAGTGTTTGCTTGGGGCTATGGTGAGGGAATAACGGGAAATGGTGAAATACCCTAATGTTGATTGTGTTCACAATTGTACAACCTCATAAACATACTAAAAACCACTGAAATGTATATTTCAAAATGGTAAATTTTATGGTGTGTGAATTATGTCTCAGTATCTATTTATTTATTTGGAGACAGGTTCTGGCTCTGTTCCTCAAACTGGAGTGCAATGGCACTGTCTCGGCTCACTGCAACTTCCACCTCCCAGGCTCAAACCATCTTCCCACCTCAGCCTCCCAAGTACCTGGGTATGTCTCAGTTTCTTAAAGGAGGCATAAAAATTGTATGTATTTTGAAGAAATTAAGAACAAAGAAAGCATGCTATGCTAATACACGAATTTGTTATTCCTGGTCATTTTCATCTTTCTTGAAGATCTAATTTTTTATCTGGTTTTTCAGTATAGCCTAAAGACCTATTTCAGCATTTGTGCTGGCAACACATTCTTTAGTTTTTGTTTATTTAAAAATGTTTTTATTACATCTTTATTTTTGAAGAATATTTTCACTGATTAACAGGACTTTTTTCCTTGCAGTAAAGAGTTTCACTCAATTCTGGATTTAATTTTTTGTTTTAATGAGAAATCAGTTATAATTCATATTGTCATTGACATCCATCTGATATGTCATGACATAATAAATAATTATTTAGTAAATAATTCTTCTCTGGCTGCTTTCAAGATTTCCTTTTTCTCTTTGGTCTTCAGCAATTTGACCATTAGGTACAGCAAGTTCTCTCTTGATGTTGTCAATATATTCTTAGAAATTGTGACTTTAATGAAACAATGTATAACAAAACCATTTTCTTCTCATCAACAAAACAAAGTTGAACAAAATCATCTTCTTCAAGGACTTGCTGTAGGCCTTTTACTTAAAGTGTCAGTTTTCAAGGACTTGCTAAAGATACTAAGTGAGGAATTACTGTTTGTAATAATTTCAGGTGTGATTTTCTTTATATTTGTCTTAGGATTCATGAGCTTCTTAAACATGCAAATAAGTGTATTTCTTTCACATATGAAAGACTTTTGACATTGTCCCACACACTGTGTATTAATTTTAAGAAATATTTTCTCTGCCTTCTTGAGATTAGATAGTACCTAATTTCAAGTTCTTTTTTTCTTTAAATCCAATTCATGTTATAAACTCATCCAGTAAATTTTTCACTTTGAATATTTTATTTTTCAGATCCTCTTGGCTCTTTTTGTTTCTATTGCTGATTAATGTTCTATTTCCTAACTCACCATGATATATTTTCCTTTATATCCTTGGGCATAGTTATAATAGCTACTTTTAAAATCCTTGCATTCTATTAGCTGGATTATCTCGGTATTAGTCTCTATTGATTGCTTGTTCTCCTGAGCTTGAGTCACATTTCCTAGTTCCTCCTATGCATATTAATTTAGGACTGCATCTGAACACTACGAATGATATATTGTATAAACTCTGGATTCTGTTATATTCCTCCAGAACATTGATTTTGAAAGCAGGCAGCAAACTTGGCTGAATTCAAACTCCATATTCTGTTCCCCTGTGATGTGTGTGTGGTAGAGGTGAGGTGGGAGTTGGGATGGGGTGCAGGGAGTTGGGAGGTGTGTGTGAAGCAGCTGAAATTTCTTCTCAGTACTTTTAGCCTGAGCTGGGATATCTGGAGTTGGGTCTATGGGTACATTGTTTAGTTATCAAGAACAGGTTTAGGCAACGTATATAGAAACACACACACAGCTGTGCTTTTCCCTTTTCTGGAATTTTTTGCTTTGCTTTGCTTCCCTGTGCTACAGTTTCCCAGAGCTCTCTCCTCTGGTCTTCAAGCCAGTCAGACTATGGGTTTTTACCTATATTCCAGCCAGCCAGCTTGTTGCTAAGATCAGCCCTGAAGCAAATAGCCACAAAAACTGGTAAACTCACTCAACGTTCTTTCCTATTCCAAATGCTCACCTCCTTCCAGTTTCTGCCTGGTTTTGATTGCTCCCCATTGTCTTCAAGTAGATGATTTTAATATTTTGTCCAGAGTTTACAGATATTATTAGTAGGAGGGTTGGTCTGATGACTCGAGCATTAGTAGAGACAGACCCCAGACTCGGTTGCAGCAATAGTGATTTCCATTCACATGGTAACCACACTTGGAAAAAATGAGTGACAATTAGAAACAAGATAAATGATCAGGAGTCATGTTTGGGTACACGTGCTGCAGAGGCCAAGACCACTAACAACTCCACTACACAACCTTTATGTCTGAAAGCTGAAACTACAGAACTCACAAATGTGCACTTTCAGGTAAAGGAAGGTTATGAAATGGAAATGAGAAGAGGGAAGGAGTCGATAAATTTAGAAGACATTGTCCCTTGAGCGTAGAGAGCAAGTTTTAGGTATGAGGGAGTGTGTTGAAACAAAGTTCCTTACATGTTGGTTTGCTTAGGGCTACAAGTCAAGATAGAGTTTGAGCAGAGTCAAGCCAAATCATAATAAAAAGCTTTCTGCCGGAACACATAGCTGCCTTGGGTCCCTGCTCTGCCCCTGGATGCAGAAGTCCAAGGGCGGTCAAACAAAATAGAGAGGGAACAAAATAACCCCTTTTTATTGGTGGTCCCAAGGTAGGGTCAGCGCATCATTAAACATAAGCTTCAACAATCTGATATTTTACATATTCTGGAAGTGCAATTCTTCACAAACCAAGTTCACAGACTCAGAATAAATTGTTCCCCGGTGGTACAGACTCACCTCGAGGGAAACTGGATGGATAACAAAGCTAGAAGAGATCACCTCTCCCAACACCTTCGTTTCTGAGAGGAAACAGGCCCAAAAAGACGAAGCAACTCATCAAGGTCTCGCAGCTACTTAGTAGGAAAGACAGGAATCAAATCCAGGGCTTATGACCCTGAGTCAACTACACTGAACCTTACTGATTCACTAGAACTTTGTAAAACTGTAGTTCCTGTATTAGGGTTTATACTGAGTGATAGATGCCTTTCTTTTACATATAACTGCAAAAGAAATCAAGACTCTTATTTTCAAAACAGCAACACTTGATAACTCCCTGCAAATCACTTAACAGTTTCCCAGCTGGTAACTGTGAAAAGCTGTGCTACCACACCACTGGCCCATTAGCTATTTCGGTAAACATATCATTATTTCTCATATTTTGTAAAAATAGGCTCCAAATTCAAGTTATTGCATATTTTTGTTCATTATTCAGGTCTAGGAACCTATTTATCTAATGCAGACATGATACTCACCTTCTAAGTAAAACATCTGTTTTGGTAAATAACATTTCTATTGGCAGCAACCCATCAGCCTCCATATTTGTAAAGAACTCTTCAGTTGTCTATTTTTAAGTTGAAGTGGCTTTTTCAAGATTTTAAAGGAAGTTTTCCTATTTCGTACAGTAAAGACATGCAAATCATTTGAGGATCTAAAAAGCATCCTTCAAATAACGTTAGATTGCTTGCCTTACCTACTAGCTGAGAAGTTTCCTGAAGGAAAGAACCCTGCCTTTTTCATTATTACATCTTCAGCACTGGGTATAGTGCCTGTTACATAATAACCACCTAATAGGCATTTGTTGAGTGACTCATAGATGGACAAATGAAAAGCTCTTTCTTTCAGGTGACTCCATTGTAGCAAAGCTCCTGGAGAACGGAATTTCTCCATTTTCAGGTAGCAGTTTTGGTCCTGGGTATAAAGTCATACAAAGGTTTCCGACACAATTTATCAGGACACCTGCTATTTCCTCCCTTTCCTCACCCTCAACTATAAAATCTCCATTTTCTTGGGGAAACTTTCATTCACATAAGGTGATAATGGCCAGCAGCAGAATCTATTTGAAAAGTAGACTGCAGAGTACTGAATGAGCTAAGCTTTTGTTCATTTCTTTCTTTACCATATGTCTATGCTTTTATACACACAAAACATACCAGAGATCTTCAGGTAAAAAGCTCTTCACAGTATTTCACTTGCCTCAGAAATCACAATGATGTGGACTTTTTGAAAAGAGGGAGAATGTCTTTCTTTACGTATCAGGACAATGGCATCTTGGTATTCCAGGTTTATCACAGTGCCTATTAAACTGTAGGCGCTTATTAAATATTAGTCAAAATGAGATAGTAAACAAGTATATCAGTAAGTATGTTCTACTTTGAGTATATCTGACTTTTTTTTTGAGATGGAGTCTTGCTCTGTCACCCAGGCTGGAGTGCAGTGGCACAATCATGGCTCACTGCAACCTCCGCCTCCCAGGTTCAAGTAATTCTCCTGTCTCAGCCTCCTGACCAGCTGGGACCATAGACATGCACCACCACACCCAGCTAATTTTTGTAGTTTTAGTAAAGATGGGGTTTCATCATGTTGGCCAGGCTGGTCTTGAACGCCTGACCTCAGGCAATCCACCTGCCTCGGCCTCCCAAAGTGTTGGGATTACTGGCGTCAGCCATTATCTCCAGCCGGTGCTTATTAAACATTAGTCAAATGAGACAGTAAACAAATACATCAATAGGTATGTTGTACTTTGAATAAACCTGACATTTGTTTCTTATACCGTAAGTTTACAGCCAGTTAGAGAAGATCATCTACTGCAGAAAATTAGGTCCATCTGCAGCGGCTTTAAAATAAAAGACACTTAAGGCTACTATTTTGCATGGCGTTAAAGTTATAATTTTGGAAACAAACAAAATAGTTTCCCATTTGTTAGAGGACAGGTTTCTCCTGATTTTGCATCTTTTCACGAGCATCTCTTGTTTTGTCAAATGAATGTGGGCCACAAAAAAAGCCCACAGCTTTTTAGAGGCAGCATAATAATACGTCTTCCTGGAACCTTATGAAAACACTATGCTGAGCTCCTGCAAAATACTACACAGGTTCTTGAGCTTAAACTAAATAGACATCTTCAGTCAACACCCAGGAAGAGAAGGCCTTAGAGCACTGAGAAGAAAAATGAATCAGATGGCAGTTTCACATGATATTGTCAGCTTCTTCAATGTAGCCAAAATTGGCAACTAAAGAATAGGTTAAGTACTTTTTTGTTTTTGAGACAGGGTCTCACTCTGTCACCCAGACTGGAGTGCAGTGGTGCAGTCATGACTCACTGTAATCTCTGCATCAGAGGCTCAAGTGATTCTCCCAGCTCAACCTCCTGTGTAGCTGGGACTACACGTGTACACCACCATGCCTGGCTAATTTTTTTTATTTTTTATAGAGATAGGATCTCACTATGTTGCCCAGGTTGATCTTGAATTCCCATGCTCAAGCAATCCTCCCACCTTTGCCTCCCAAAATTGCTAGGATTCTAAGCATAAGCCACCACGCCCAGCCCAGGTAAGTACTTTAGATATGGGTAGGGGGTTTGCTTTTGCCCTTTTCTTGGCCAACATCTAATAACAGAGGACAGTGTTTCCATATAGCAAGTGTAGGGCTGTTTCCAATGTAGTAGCTGACTCTGAAATTAAAAATTCAGATAGGTTTCTAATTTCCTGCTTAAGTTTGCCCACAGTGCGTAAGTGGACACAGTAGTGCGAAAATGATTCCGTTTTAGCTGCCAATCTCGTCTCTTTCGGATCCTAGTCAGTGATGACGGAAGAGTTAACCAAGCTTCTTTAGAGAGTGCTCCATTTATTAGTTCATTAATACCAATAGCAGGCAAAGACCTATCCCAGCAGAAGGAAGAATGGCCCTACAGGATGTAAATACACTACTGAGACGGTTCATCAACTACATTTCTGGTGGATTTGAGACGGAACAGAAATCGAAATTATTACTCATATTACTCATGACCCTTCTATTTTTCCTACTGGGGTTCCCAGACAGAGATGTTGGCCTTGCCTCGGTGTCTTTGAGAATTCTAATGTACAGGCTCATTTTCATTTTGCTAAGGGGGAGAGCACTCTGAAGAGTGCACCAAGCAAGATATCTTTCACTTATTCCACTTCTCCACCTCGTCCCTATTCTCTGGCCTCTGGCTCAGTCTCCTCCAGGCCCTCACCAGGCCTCTGCATGAATTCCATTTGGTTTTCTGGCCTTCAGAATCTCCTAACTCCAATGATCACATGCTCTACTGCCAAGTATTCATCTCTCTACTCAAAACCCCATCAGTGGCCACCAAAACCAGTTCAGCTTTGCCTGACATGCAAGGCCATTCACAATTCGGTTCCAATCTGTCTTCTCGGCCTTCTCTTACCTGAGGTCCCCTCTGACCCGAGTGCTGGTTATGACCCCCCTTCCCCATAACTCTGTGCCTGTGGTCATGCTGCTCTCTCTGCTCTAGGGAAACTAGCTGCTAACTTCTACATGTCTCAGTGCTGACTCCAAGTTGGAAGTCATTTTTTTCTGTATTCTCCATTCCCAAAGCATCGTGGTTGGAGGGCTCTGAAGCTCCTTTTTCTCATATTTTCTGTTATGTTTATTTCAGTAAAGATATTATCTTCTCCTCCATCCCTTTCCCGACTTCAAACCCATTGAGATTAGAGGATGAGTCACTTTCCCTTATAAGTTTAAGCACAGGGCCTCTCACATAACAGGTACTTAGTGTGTTTGAATAAGTGAATGAATGAATGACAAAATGAGTGAATGAAAATGATCTCTTCTATAGCACACTATTTTCCCACTTCATTCCTTCCCCCATTATATGACAGGAACACGAGCCATTTAAACACTTTAATCATCTCATCCAAAATGTGGGATCTGAAGATCAGAGTGAGTCTACATAGAACAGCTGAGGTGTCAAAACACATTAAAAATAATAATGCAAAAATAACCAGGTGTAATCTAAGCTGAGTATTTTCTCTGGCACCTCTTCGACTAACATTTAATTTAGAATTGTGTTCTATAATTATTTTATCTGTTTAAAGGTCCTATTTTCTGCAGATTCTTAACTAGATACAATACATACAGCTTTCAGAGACTGAAAATATTAGCATTAAGCGAGAACAAATGCTTTTACTTTAGTTGATTAAATATATTAAAAGTACCTATTAATGACACTAATTTTTGTCAATATTCAGCACTGGGAAATGTTCAAGCATCGGTTTGAGACCCATAATTCTGACTGTATCTCACAGAGTGGAGAATGTGGAGTGTAGTTTTTCCATTGAGCGACAGGAGGGAAACCTATCCTCCAGGACTTCTATTAATGACACCTTGTTTTGGATACTGTGGGTGATACGAAGATGTTCTAACACATAGCATGAGTGGAGGTGGTGCTCAGAGACCTTCAGGTACCATAGAAAGGAGAGCTTCCTCCAGATGCTGCCCTGCATCACTCACTCTGTGGGAAGCCAGAGACTACAGCACCACTGCTTCCAAAACCCTGGGGAAAGGCCTACAAGGAGAAAACAATAGGCCTCTCACCAACAAGCCAGGTGTGTGAATGAGCTGCCTTTTTTCTCTTCTTCTACATAGCTTTTTAAATTTACCCGCGTGCATACATAGCCATTCAAATTTTGACAAAATCATATAGCCAGATTGCCATCACTATGGTCAAAGTATAATTTCCATTATGCTTCCAACACCCCATTATCATCAACCTCTCCTGCCCTCCCCAATGTCTGGCAACCACTAATCTGTTACCCAGAATGGATTGAGCCACCTTTAAGAGTAGACCTCCCAGCCTCGTTCAAGCTTTCAGATGATGGCAGCCCTGATGGATGTCTCTGCTACAATACTGTGAAGAACCTCAAGGCAGAATCGCTGAGCCAAGCCACTCCCAAATCCCTCACGGAAACTGTGAGAGACAAGAAGTGTCACTTGTTGTAAGACACTGAGTTTGGAGGTAATTATTGTACAGCCATAGTTGCATTGGTTACCTTATAAAACTGTTTTTTAAATTATTACTACTATTGATATTTACCTAGAGTGCCTTTCCTTTCACTGGTCTTAGCAGATCCACAGCCTGAGTGCCCAGGCACAGGTAACTTGGGTCCCTGAAGGTAGAGGAGTGTCACCGCATTGACGTGACTAAGCTGTCCACTGCCTGGGATGTGGACAAAGGCCGTGCCAAGGTTGAGTGGAAGAAAATATGAGGCAGTCAATCCTCTATCACTTGAAAGCTCACAGCAGAAACGATTCAAAACATAAAGCCCTAGCCGGGCGTGGTGGTGTGCACCTGTCATCTCAGCTACTTGGGAGGCTGAGGCAGGAGAATCACTTGAACCTGAGAGGCAGAGGTCGCAGTGAGCCGAAATCACACCACTGCACTCCAGCCTGGGCGACAGAGCAAGACTCCATCTCAAAAACCAAAACAACATAACACAAAACAAAAAACGTAAAGCACTCCCACCACCAGGTTCTGCTTATCTTGAAGCGAATCTACTCCTTTGTTTCACATACTACTTTCATGCTTTGAAGTCCTAGATAAGCCGCCTGCATCCTCTTGCAATTCACCCTCATCCCCACACACAGAGGCAGCAGCTGCATTACAGGCGGAGCTACTGTACATTCTAGGGGCTTCTCCAGTGGTGTGTCTTCTCTTTCTAGAACTTGGCCTCTCTCACCCGGGCCCCCATGAATAGTGACTTCAGTGTCTGGCATGGCGATATTCACTCCAGCTGTGATGGAGTCATGAATGTGGGGGGCAGTCCTTTGTTAAAGGTACATACTGCATGTTGCAAATAATCCATTCCCAGAAAACTGAGCGTTGGCTATGCTTATCCTATACTTCAGTTCAAAGCAAGTTTTCTGCACTAAAAATATTTAAGTCTCCCAAACTCAACTGTTTTAAACAAAAGAGTTAATTGCTCTGGATTCTGGGTGGTCAATGATATATCACCAGAAACTGTGTCACTCTCAGTGAGGAGCCCTGGGTCTAGCCCTGACTTGGAAGGGAATAGTCACTTTACGTCTCTGGGCCTCAGAATCATTCTCTGTAAAAAGAAGGGACATAATTCAATGATATTGACTGTCTTTTCCAGCACAACTCAGCTTACAGTTCTTGGAAACATTATTAAATTTTTAAATGAATTCTTTTGTTCTGTGTCTTCAGATGAGAATTACAATAGAATACTCTCATTTCCTCTGCAACAATAAAATAACTGCATTTTTCCATCTTAAAGTATTCAAAAGAATAAATGATAATGGTCTGCAAAATGAATATTCTATCTTCACCGAGTCATAATTTTATAATTTACATTGCTACTATTTCTAAGTAAGAAACTGCCTTCTATCTGTGTTTTATGCTGGCACAAGAATTTAATCTATAAATAAAACCTCTGAAGTACTTTCTGACCATTGAAATTTATAATTCCATAACTCAATAATTTCCATTGTTTTCTATATTACATTACATATTAAGGAAGATAAGACATTTTTCCTTATTAATTTTAAACTTGGAAGTAGAAACAGGTATCATCTGGTCTCTGGAACAAACAGCACTAAAGCTGAGTCAGTAACCAAGTTATACAGATTCATAACTATCTAGGCCAACCTCATTTACAATTCTTTGTTAATCTATAAAACTGATTTTATTTTAAAAAATTTGATTTGCTACTTGAAGCAAAGGAAGGCAAGAAAACACAATTTCACAAGGTTCCCAATGATTAATGCTAAAATTAACAAAATACAAAAGGAAGAAATTATTTGCACCATTAAATTATATACTAATAATGAAAAGAAAGTTATGTGTAAGTCAGAGGAATTAAGGTCAATGAACAAAATTCAATTTCCTTTTCTATATATCAGCAACACATAAAAATAAAACACATGAAATAAAATTTCAAAATCTTCAATAAAATACTGGCAAACCAATTGCTACAGCACATCAAAAAGCTTATCCATCATGATCAAGTAGGCTTCATCCCGGGGATGCAAGGTTGGTTCAACATACATATGCAAGTCTATAAACATAATCCACCACATTAACAGAACCAAAGACAAAAACCATGATTATCTCAATAAACGGAGAGAAGGCCTTTGACAAAATTCAACAGCCCTTTAGGCTAAAAACTCTCGATAAACTAGGTATTGATGGAACATCTCTCAAAATAATAAAAGCTATTTATGACAAACCCACAGCCAATATCATACTGAATGGGCAAAAACTGGAAGCATTCCCTTTGAAATCTGGCACTAGACAAGGATGCCCTCTCTCACCACTCCTATTCAATATAGTACTAGAAGTTCTAGCCAGAGCAATCAGGCAAGAAAACGAAATAAAGGGTATTCAATTACAAAAGGAGGAAGTCAAATTGCCTCTATTTGCAGATGAAATGACTGTATATTTGGAAGACCCCCATCATCTCCGCCCAAAATCTCCTGAAACCGATAAGCAACTTCAGCAAAGTCTCAGGATACAAAATCAATGTGCAAAAATCATAAGCATTCCTATACACCAATAACAGACTAATAGTCAAATCAAGAATGAACTGCCATTCACAATTGCTACAAAGAGAATAAAATACCTAGGAATACAACTAACAAAGAATGTAAAGGACCTCTTCAAGGAGAACTACAAACCTCTACTCAGTGAAATAAGAGAGGACACAAACAGATGGAGAAACATTCCATGCTCATGATTAGGAAGAATCAATATCATGAAAATGGCCATACTGTCCAAAGTAATTTACAGATTCAGTGCTATCCCCATCAAGCTACCAATGACCTTCTTCACAGAACTGGAAAAAAACACCTTAAACTTCATATGGAACCAAAAGAGAGCCCACATAGCCAAGTCAATTATAAGCAAAAAGAACAAAGCTGTAGGCATCACACTACCTGACTTCAAACTATACTACAAGGCCAAAACAGCATGGTACTGTACCAAAACAGAAATATAGACCAATGGAACAGAACAGAGGCCTCGGAGGCAACACCACACATCTATAACTATCTGATCTTTGATGAACCTGACAAAAACAAGCAATGGAGAAAGAATTCCCTGTTTAATAAATGGTGTTGGGAAAACTGGCTAGCCATGTGCAACTGGACCCCTTCCTGACACCTTACACTAAAATTAACTCCAAATGGATCAAAGACTTAAACATAAGACCTAACACCATAAAAACCCTAGAAGAAAATCTAGGCAAAACCAATCAGGACGTACACATAGGCAAGGACTTCATGACTAAAACACCACAAGCATTGGCAACAAAAGCTAAAATAGACAAGTAGACCTAATTAAACTCCAGAGCTTCTGCACAGCAAAAGAAACAATCATTAGAGTGAATTGGCAACCAACAGAATGGGGAAAAATTTTTGCAATCTACCCATCTGACAAAGGGCTGATATCCAGAATCCACAAAGAACTAAACAGATTTACAAGAAAAAAACAAACAAGCCCATTCAAAAGTGGATGAAGGATATGAACAGACACTTTACAAAAGAAGACATACATGAGGCCAACAAACATATGAAAAAATGCTCATCATCACTGGTCATTAGAGAAATGCAAATCAAAACTACATTGAGATACCATCTCACGCCAGTTAGAATGGCGATCATTAAAAAATCTGGAGACAGATGCTGGAGAGGATGTGGAGAAATAGGAACATTTTTACACTGTTGGTGGGAGTGTAAATTAGTTCAACCATTGTGCAAGACAGTGTGGAGATTCCTCAAGGACCTAGAAATAGAAATTCCATTTGACCCAGCAATCCCATTACTGGGTATATATCCAAAGGATTATAAATCGATCTATTATAAGGACACATGCACACAAATGTTCACTGCAGCACTGTTCACAATAGCAAAGACTTGGAATCAACCCAAATGGCCATCAATGATAGACTGGACAGGGAAAATGTGGCACATATACACCATGGAATACTATGCAGCCATAAAAAATGATTAGTTCATGTCCTTTGTAGGGGCATGGATGAAGCTGGAAACCATCATTCTCAGCAAACTGACACAAGAACAGAAAGTCAAACACCACATGTTCTCACTCATAGGCAGGTGTTGAACAATGAGAACACAGGGATATAGGGAGGGGAGCATCACACACTGAAGTCTGTTGGCGGGGGATTAGGGGAGGGACACCGGGGGGTGGGGAGTTGGGGAGGGATAACAGGGGGAGAAATGCCAGATATAGGTGATGGGGAGTAAGGCAGCAAACCGCATTGCCGTGTATGTACCTATGCAGCAATCTTGCATGCTCTTCACATGTACCCCAAAGCCTAAAGCGCAATCAAATATATATTTAAAATTTTTTTTTCAAAAATATAATACAATGTATACCAGGGTTAAACACCACAAAATTTAGTTGACCTTCAAACAACACAAGTTTAAACTGCATGGGTCTGTTTATACAGACATTTTCTTCAATCAATATATTGGAAAAATATTTGGAGATTTGCCAATTTGAGAAAACAGATGAACCACAAAGCCCAGAAATATTTTTAAAAATTATAAAAAGTTACATATATCATGAATGCATAAAATATATTTAGCTACTAGTCTATTTTATCATTTACTATTAGAAAATATACACAAATCTATTATTAAAAGTTGAAAGTGATCAAAACTTTCACACATATACACAGACCACACGCATGGCACCATTTGTAGTCAAAAGAAATGTAAAGAAATGTAAAGATGCAGCATTAAATCATAGCTGCATATAGCTAATGTAAGTAAACACTGCCCTACTGCAGTAATTTCAGAACTGTCTTTTGTTGCTGTTGCAATGAGGGCAAGTACTGTGAGGATTCACTTACAATGTCATGTGGCGCTAATCATCTCCATGTGAGCAGTTTGTCTCCCCAGTCAATTGTGTATTGCAGTAAAGAGTGATCTCTGGAGGTTCTCATGTATTTTTCATCATGTTTAGTGAAATGCTGGAAACCTTGAATAACACCGTGCAACTCATGATGCTGGAAGTGCTCTTAAGAAGCGTGGGAAAGTCAGGGCTACAAGAACAGGTTGAATTGTTTGACATGTGCTATGGATGAGATCTTCAGATTGGTTGCCTGCCGCTTCAAGATAAATGAATCCAGCATAAGGCCCATTGTTTAAAACAAAACAAAACAAGAAAAGAAATTTGTGAGATTGTTGCTATAGCTATACCAGCAGACATGAAAACCTTACACATTTTGAGACATATTTTGCCCTTACATAAGAAATGCAGCTTTTATGTGGTACAAGATTGCTAAAAGAAAGGCATACTTAATATGATTCAAGAATAAGTGAACTCGTTATAGGACAACTTAAAGCAAAAGTAAGGTGAAGGATCTAAAGCTGGAGAACTTAATGCCAGCAAAGGAAGGTCTGATAACAGGAGCAGCAGCTTCTGCCAAGCAAAAAGCAGCAGAAGAGGTCCCAGACATTATTAAGAAAATTATTGAGGAACGGCTGGGCACAGTAGCTCATGTCTACAATCCCAGCACTTTGGGAGGCTGAGGCAGGCGAATCACTTGAGGTCAGGAGTTGGAGGCCAGCCTGGCCAACATTGAAAAACCCTGTCTCTACTAAAATTACAAAAATTAGCCAGGTGTGGTGAAATGCACTTGTAGTCCCAGCTACTCCAGAGGCTGAAGCAGGAGAACTGCTTGAACCCAGGAGGTGGAGGTTGCAGTGAGCTGAGATCCCACCACTGCACTCCAGTCTGGGCAACAGAGTGAGACTTTGGGAAAAAAAAAAAAAAAAAAAGAAAAGAAAATCAGCTTCCTGAATGGTTTTTTAATGCAGAAAAAACGTCCCTATTCTGGGGAAAAAATACCACTAAGGATACTTATTTGTAAGGAAGAGAAACAAGTACCAGGGTTTAAGGCAGGAAGGGATAGGAGAACTCTACTGTTTTGTGCAAATGCAGTCAGGTTTATGATAGGGACTGCCCTTATCTATAAATCTGCTACCCAGGTTTCCCAGTAGGCTTGAAGGAAAAATATAAACACCAGCTGGTCGTCTTTTGGGTGTACAAGAAGTCCTGGACAACAACCACTGTTTTTCTGGATTGGCTCCATGCATGCTTTGTCCCTGAAATTAGGAAGTACCGTGCCAGTAAGGAACTGCCTTTTAAAGTGTTTTGGATATTGGACAATGCCCCTGACTACCCAGAACCCCATGAATTCAACATTGAAGGCATCAGTGTGGTTTACCCCTCACTAAACACAATGTACCTACATTAGGGGGTGCTTAGGAACTTTAAGGCTTGTACTCACAGTACTCTACGGACAGGACTGTTGACACTATGGAAGAGAATTCTGATAGAGAAAGCATTATGAAAGTTTGGAATCCAAGAGCTAACAGACACTACACCCAAGGAATTAACAGAAGACAGCGTGATGGAAGGGAGTGCTTCTGAGCCAGTGCCAGATGACGAGGAAGACGACACATAAGAAGCAGTGCCGGAAAACAAGCTGATGTTAGACAATCTGGCAGAGGGGTCCAATGATTCAGGACTGCTTTTTGACTTCTTTTATGACACGGACCCTTCTCTGATACAGATACTGAAATAAGAGCAAGCAGTGGAAGGATTGGTACTGTGGAGAAACATTTTTAGAGAAATGAAAATGCAAAAAAGTCAGAAACAATGATGTATTCCATAAAGTTACACCGAGAGTGCCTGACTCTCTGCCTCCCCTTCCACCTTCTCCACCTCTTTTGCCTCTGCCAACTCTGAGAAGCAGAACCAACCCCTCGTCTTCCTCCTCCTTTGCGTACTTAAGATGAAGATGATGAGGATTTCCACTTAACAAATAGTAAATATATTTTCTCTTCCAGATGATTTTCTTAATAACATTTTCTTTATGTCACTTTATTATAAAATTACAGTATAAACATGTTTACCATGCAAACCATATTTTCACAACTATGTTATCGGCAAGGCTTCCAGTCAACAGTAGGCTATTAGCAGTTAAGTTTTTGAAGAGTCAAAAGTTATTCGCAGATTTTCAACTGTGGAGGGGGTTGGTTTCCCTGATCCTTGTGTTATTCAAAGGTCAACTGTACTTGGAGATAAATTTAATAAATGATGTATAAAACGTTAACACTGAAAACTCTAAAACATTACCGATATAACTTAAACATAAGTGAATAGAGAGATAGAGGATGTTCATAAACTGGAAGACACAACATTTTGAAGAATTTAAATAAATTATTCCCAAATTGGTCTATAGATTGAATTCAATCCCATTCAACATTCCAACAAATCTTCTATGCAAGATTGATTCTAAAATCAATGTTGACATGTAAAGGATTTAAAACAGCCAAATAATCTTGAGAAAGGAGAAAGTGGAGAACTGGCACTGCCTCACTTTGAGACTTCTGTAATCCTGAAAAATCAGTACACTGGGGTGCTGGTATAAAGACAAAGACACCCATGGAACAGAATAGATTGTCAGATATAGACTCACACAATCAATAGAGGTTCAATAAAGGTCATTCAAGGCAATTCAATGAGGAAAAGAAAACATTTACTGCAACTTTCTGTAACAACTGTGCAAATACGTAAAAACAAAATAAAGCTTAACCTTTACTTTATATTGTAAATGAAAATTAATTTCAGATACATCATAACCCTACATGTAAAAGTTAAAACTATGAAATTTGAAGATGAAAACATATAAGAATATCTTGGTCATAGGTACAGGCAAAGATTTCTTTAGGTAAGACATAAAAAGCAATGATTATGAAAGGATAAAAATGACAAATTAGCCATCCAAAATTTAAAAATGCCTGCTCATCAAAAGGCTTAAGAAAATTAATAGTCAAGTCACAAACTAGGAGAAAATATTCACAATGTATATATCCAAGAAAGAATGTGAATCCATTATATGTGAAAACCTTATACCTTGTCTTATTAATGAAAAGGCAAAAAACCAAATTTTTAAAAATAGACACAGACACTTCACAAAGGAAGACAGACAAATGACCAACAAGCACATTTAAAAAGTACTTGACATCATTAGTCAGTATGGAAATACGAATTAAAGGCATCATGAAACACCCGCCTATACCCACTAAAATGGCTAAAATTTAAAAGACTGGTACAAACAATGTTCATGAGGCTATGGAATTCTTTTTTTTTTTTTTTTTGAGACGGAGTTTCGCTCTTGTTACCCAGGCTGGAGTGCAATGGCACAATCTCGGCTCACCGCAACCTCCGCCTCCTGGGTTCAGGCAATTCTCCTGCCTCAGCCTCCTGAGTAGCTGGGATTACAGGCATACGCCACCATGCCCAGCTAATTTTTTGTATTTTTAGTAGAGACGGGGTTTCACCATGTTGACCAGGATGGTCTCAATCTTTTGACCTCGTGATCCACCTGCCTCGGCCTCCCAAAGTGTGGAATTCTTATATGTTGGCTTTTAGAAGTGCAAAATAATGCAACTATTTTAGATTTTGGCAGTTTCTTAAATGGTCAAAAATATATACAACTTATGACCCAGCAATCCTACACCTTGCTATTTACCAACAGAAGTAAAACACGCATTGACCAAGAAAAAAAAGTCTTGTGCAGTAATGTTCATGAAAGCTTTATCTAAAATAGTACCAAAATAATCCAAAGGTCATCACTGAATAGAATAGACAGACAAGTTGTGGTATTTTTGTCCATAGAATACTACTCAGAATAAAAAGGTACTACTTTACTTTGTATGCTATAAATAAATAGATTTCATAAAACAATATGCTATCCAAAATAACCCAGACACACAAGAAATACATATTTTATGATTCCAATTATATGGAGTTTTAGAACAAGGAAAACTAATCTGTCATGAAAAAAATGATAAAAGTGGTTCTCTGGAATGGAAGGTTGGAATTGACTGGGAAAGAGTACACGGAAATTTTCCCGTGATGGAAAAGTTATGTATCTTAATAGGGCTGTGGGTTATACAGGGATTTGCATTGTCAAAACTCATAGAACTGTAATATATAGTATCTCTGCGTTTCACTACACATAAAATATGCATCATTTAAAAAACGTAAAACAGAATTAGAAATAATTTTCTATAAAAATATTAGGCCGGGCGCGGTGGCTCAAGCCTGTAATCCCAGCACTTTGGGAGGCTGAGGTGGGTGGATCACGAGGTCGAGAGATCGAGACCAACCTGGTCAACATGGTGAAACCACATCCCTACTAAAAATACAAAAAATTAGCTGGGCATGGTGGCGCGTGCCTGTAATCCCAGCTACTTAGGAGGCTGAGGCAGGAGAATTGCCTGAACCCAAGAGGTGGAGGTTGCGGTGAGCCGAGATTGTGCCATTGCACTCCTGCCTGGGTAACAAGAGTGAAACTCCGTCTCAAAAAAAAAAAAAAAATTAAATCAGAAGCCTTCTAGAAATGAAAATGATTGCCATGTTGAAGATTTCAGGTGATTTTGTTTTAGGACATTCTCTGCTCATTCATTCATTCAGCCAACTATTGAGTAACTATTATGTGTGCCACTGTTCTAGGTGTTTTGAACATATAAATGAGTGAACCAGACATAGACGCTAATAATCTATAAGTGACTAGAGAGAAAGAAAATTAAAAAAAAAAGTAAGTAAACAATGGAGTGTTTAAAAATGTGAGAAATGCTATGAGAGAAAGAGAAAAAGCCTACCATCCTGTAACACTGCTATATCATGCTTCAGCTGCCTGATACCATTTTATTAAAGTCATGGACATGCCTATATTTATGGATTAGCATTTTTGCCTTTATTAATTGATTGACCATACATTAGAAGCATTACAAGAATAGAGGAGGGTGTGTGGTGTGTGTGTGTTTCAAAGTGCTGGGTTACCATAGTTGCTTTATTCCTCAAGCTTTTGCAATATTTAATGCTTGAATAAACACCTATGAGGATATCACCTGGCACATGTGGAAAGGTTGGTTTCAAGGGCATTGTGTTCAATGCTAATCACATTCCATGGGCTACTGAGTCACAGTCACATTGAGTTATCGAGTCGAAGAGCAGCCTTTTTGTCTTCTGTATGAAAGACAAGCTGCTCAAATGTTACAGAATTCAGATGCCCAAGTCATGAAGATGTAGTTGTACATAAAAGATGCAGCGTTGATAATTCAAAATAGACAGGAAGAATGTGCTCCAGGAATAATTTTTCTTCAAGTCATAATATCTGGCACCAACACATAAATAAAGCCCTATTTTTCTCCTTCAGTCCCCTGCCAGGAAGGAGTTGGTGAGACAACTTGTTATCTGCCAGTAACACAGACATTGCAGGTAGGCCTTCAGCTATGGAGAGACCCTGCTTATTTTCTTTAACATGACGTAGACTGAAAACCCAAGAATCCTCCATCAAAAAGCAGTAGTACCATTGACTCAAAAGCTTCTGCAATGAGATTATCCAACATGTTGAAATATAAAGCTTCATGCTGCTTTTCTGTAGCTAAAAAATATACATGAAAATAAAGTGTTTTTAATATTTGCTCTTTTTTGTTTTTTATAAGCTGGTATTTTGGGGAAAAGATCAATCTCTAATCAAGCTCTACAGATGTGGTCATGTATCTCCAACCTTAAATCTATGCTGCAGTACAAGATGCTTCCATGATGACTTCTTAGCTGTCTCTGGCCTGCTCCTGACCTTTGCCCATGCATATGCGATACTGCTCACACGGAATGCCTTCTCACCTTCTAACATGCCACCTACTTTTCTAGTTCTAAATCAAGCATGCTCCCTTGCTGAGATCTTCTGCAACCAACATATTGAGAAGTGACCTGTCCTTTCCTCTCAGTTCGTTGTAGCATGACCTTTTATATTACTTATTTTGTCTAGAATTGTTCCAAGTCATTTTCTGTTACAATTATACCCCTTAGAGGTTCACAGCCAGGTTAGGGTAATTAGAATCGTAGGCCGTGTATGCAGAACCCTGGTTAAGCCCAGGTTGCCTTCTCCTAATTAATTTGTAAATTTTGCTATCCATAGCTTACAGGCGTTATGAATGATAATCCCCTGATATGCCCACAAAACCTTATCAAACTTAGACCAAATCTAAAGTCTAGTATCAATAGCGCCCCTTGCAGAATTACTTTTCTGAGAAAAATGCCGTTTCTCAGAAAATACAGTATGCAATGTCACTGCACTTCTATGCTGCTAATATCAAGCTGATCAAAAGGAGGCTGGTGATCAAAAATGCTTGAATGGTTGCTGCTGATAAAATATGCTATTTAGTCCCACAAGCTGGTTGATGGCTTCCTAAGGAATCCACAGAACTAATCCTCATGCTATGGTTTCCAAACACAGCAGCTCCTATAAAACCTCACATGAACTTCAAATGATATATGTTTTCTAGCAGTCAAGAAAAACCTGTCCAGGACAGGGGCAGGGTGGGAAGGAGAGAGGTGCTGACTACAAAGTGCCACACAGCACCGTCTTATCTTGATTTCTCAGAGATTTTATTAAAGGGGCTTGGGCTTGCTTTCAGTCATTACACTGAGTCAATTTGTTGCTTTGTTTGGGCTAAATTTTAAAAAGCACAAAAGTTTCAGATAAGATAATACTATTTGGCCTTTTAGCATCTTTTCTTTTTCATTTTTCTTTTTTTTTAGACAAGCCTCACTCTGACACCCAGGCTGGAGTGCAATGGAGCGATCTCGGCTAACTGCAACTCCTGCCTCCTGGGCAAAGCGATTCCCTTGCCTCAGCATCCTGAGTAGCTGGCATTACAGGCATGCACCACCACACCCAGCTAATTTTTGCATTTCAGTAGAGATGGGTTTTCCCCATGTTGGCCAGGCTGATTTTGAACTCCTGACCTCAAGCAATCCACTCGCCTCAGCCTCCCATTTAGCCCCCCTTTTCTAACACTGCTACTCTGAAAAAGCATTCAGTAAAGGCGGCTAAAGATACAGCAGAAGGAAAACAATCCAGTTCATGAATAGATGCCTTTGGTTTGAAAAGCGGTCACTACAAATATGGAAATAAACACTTTGAAACAAAGGAGTTTATAAAAAATTAAACTAAAGCGAGTCTTCTGCTCATTTCCTTTCTTGCCCATTTCTTTTGGATGAGCCTCAGTTTTTCCTTAATAATTAAAGAAAGAAGAAAAATCATCCCAATTTGTGAAAGCCCCATCTTTTCTCTGAAAGCCCAATTTCATGGCAGAAGTGAGAAGAGCTGCCCTTACCTCTCAGTTCCCCCATATCCAGGGTTGTCCCCAGTTGTTCTAATAAAGCAACTCTTGCCGCATTCTTTTTGTGTTTCTTGCCATCATAATGTTGCTGGGCCATCAGAGGGTTATTAAACCAGGCTGCACAGAGCCCACAGTATCTGTCTGAATCTCTTCTTTGATAGGGAGATGCGATCACCGGAGCGGTGTCCATCCGTGGCGGCTTAAGTGGGCTCAGGGGTGTTGCTGTGAAAGGAAACAACCAGAGAACCACAGCCACGTTAGTCCAACACTGAGTCCACTCTTCCTCAGTCCCTGAAGACCAAAAGTCTCCTGTTCACTACACAGCTTAAACATCCCCAAGAGTTCACTGACAGCCGGAAAATTAGCCCTGCCAGCTTTCATTTTTGACTTGGGACACAAATAAATATTCTTAATGTATTGAGATCACAGTTTGCATATTGTTGTGCCAAAATCTAATAATTCAAGAGACCATCGCTTAGGGGAAAAATAAGTTTTTAAAAATAAGGGCCGGGTGCGGTGGCTCACGCCTGTAATCCCAGCACTTTGGGAGGCCGAGGCGGGTGGATCACAAAGTCAAGAGATCGAGACCATCCTGGTCAACAGGGTGAAACCCCATGTCTACTAAAAATACAAAAAATTAGCTGGGCATGGTGGAGCATGCCTGTAATCCCAGGAGGCTGAGGCAGGAGAATTGTCTGAACCCAGGAGGCGGAGGTTGCGGTGAGCAGGGATTGTGCCATTGCACTCCAGCCTGGGTAACAAGAGCGAAACTCCGTCTCAAAAAAAAAAAAAATTCTCAGTTATTTCCACCGTAGCTCTCAGGAGCTATGGATAATAGCTCTAAGTATTTGGCTGCCTGGAGTAGCTTTGTAAACATGGATATTGAAGGCTTTTTCCACTCACTTTTAAAATACATTCTGCTCTAACATGGGCATTTAGAAAAAAGAAAAAGTGGTAAAATACAGGGGACAAGTTCAATGAACCAGGTAAAACTGGAGCAATAATTTTTCTAGCATCACTAG
The DNA here is from genome assembly GCF_049354715.1 of Callithrix jacchus. Classification (NCBI taxonomy): domain Eukaryota; kingdom Metazoa; phylum Chordata; class Mammalia; order Primates; family Cebidae; genus Callithrix; species Callithrix jacchus. Next base: position 41,457,814 of record NC_133514.1, read on the forward strand.
TAATGCAATAAGCCTATTGTAATTGCTTTCAATTAGAGTGTGTGTGTGTGTGTGTGTGTGTGTGATGCTAAAAATAAATATTGGATAAAATGCAATTAAATAAATAAATTCATAGAGGTAAGGGAGTCATCTATCAGTCAAAAGAAAGCTAATGCTTGAAGTAACACTGGAAAATCATGACTTAGAAAGATTCTGAATGAATGAATTGTACATTGTGTGCTATAAATATAAATAACCAATAAATAAAGGATTTGGCTAAGTGGTAGAAACCGATCTTTTGGTGACATGGGTTGTGTTAATTGAGGAAGTCATGCCAATTTTATTGTCTGCTGTTTGTTTATTGCAATAGGCGATATTCAACCTGTACTTGCTAACATTGATGCTGAAACATTTTTCTAAAAACCAAAAGAAAAATACCGTAGCTCAGGTGTACTCATCTAAACAGAATAGACATGTATCACTATTTTGAGGTTGCATCGTCCCGCCTATTCAATTAACACATTTCATTGTGATTATTTCTGGTCCAGAAAATAAAACAGAAAAGAGAGTCTGACTTTAAGGAGCTTACTAATGGAAAGTCAAAATAACTTTCAGAGGCATTACAACATACAAGTTGCTTCCATCCTCACAAGGACTACGACTTGGCTTTTTATCCCATTTTCAGATGTTAGACTTCAGAAATGCCAGTGGTTTACTGACGGTGAGGTATCTACTCATGGGAAAAACAGGACTAAAACAAAATCTGGAATTCCCAAAGCCAATGTTCGCTTCAATACCCCCCAGGTATTTTATCCTGTTCACACTTTTTAATAAGCAAAGGGAGATTTTTTTCTAGATCCATCATCTTTGTATTTCATACGGGATTTCATTAAATTCTGGAAAAAATATTCTGGTCCAAATATTTTGGAGAAGAAATCAATATATAAATTTTACATGGGCCATCAGTCCTAACACAGTCCACAGCAGCATCCTGTGTGTGTTGTTTCTGAGATGGAGGATGCAGCTGGCAAAACCAAGAGCATCAGGGTCGCTGCTCCAGGGAAAAGCTGAGACCTCAATAACAAGCTAAGGAACCAGTTAACCAAATCGCCAAGGTTTCATGTAACTTTTATGTGGATTTTTATTTCTTCTATTAAAAACCTTATATAGAAACAAGTATTTGCTAAATGACATTTTAATTCAAGTAATACCTGTATCGTAACAGTATTCCTAAGAAGTTCTTTTCCCTTTATTTAGAGATTTCATCAGATGGAGACGTTTTAGCTAGCTTAAACTTAATGGTGTTATTTCTATAGAGACTCACAAACAGCATGCCCCTCAAAAGCCTCATTGCAGGATTTGGTCATATATCACCATGCAGAAACAAAGCTCAAACGTGGGCCATTCCAGCAGCCACTCAGTATCATTCAGCTATGACTTAGAAATAAAAGCTACAAATATGCAGTTGACCTGGATGTGAGAAGATCTGTATCTACTTTTCTGAAGGTAATTGAATCTTGCTTCCAAAGTTTCCTGAACCCTTATCAATTTCTGAGGATTTATAGCCGCCTATTGTTCTTGATGGCAATGGAAAGCATATCAAATGTTTACAGTCTGAATAAATGTTGACTCTTGAAGCATAATTTATTTTTCTTTAAAGTAGGCCCTATAAAACATTTTAGTCAATTTTATCAATTGATACCTTCTATACTATATCCTGGTAGGAGTGAGGCACAATAGAATATCCATCAAATAAGATAATCTTATCTTGCACATAAGAAAATAATTTGATGTTACACTAGTATTGTAGCTTCTCCTCCTGAATAATTCTACATCTTGTGGATAGCCTGAAAGTTTAAAGGTTTTTTTTTTTTGCTCCTGTTTTTAACTGTCTTCACCCATTTAAACTCAGCTTATATTTCCTTAAAGCCTATACAAGCAGACAAATGCAGTAGCATAAAAACAGCCTTGAATCAAAATCAGACCTCTGGTTGGGTGGGGCTCCACCATCAGTGAGCTGTGTGACCTTTGGCAAATTTCTAAGGTCCCTGGTTTCCTCAAGGTTAAAGTTCAGGCTAACCATCTCCTTTAAAATTAAGGTACTTTGCAGCTAACCCATGGGCTGTAGACGGAACAAATTGTAGAAGCTCTCTCCCTTTTACAGTTTTGACTCAATGCCAAATATAGAAATTACGTGGGAGGAGAGCAATTTCCAGGTTTTAATGATAAACCTGTGTGTGTACATGAACCATAACACTGACATTCTTTAGCAGAGTGTATTATTCCAATAAAATGAATAAAGAGTGGGGCAAAGATCTTTTGGTTTAAAAACATACTTTAAAAAACCTTAGTTGACATGTAGTTAATTTTTATTTTTATTTCATAGTTTATGTTTTTATTCTAATTGAAAAAAAAAATTAACTAAATATTTACTTTACCTATCCTTTAAATAGATTAGACCAAAAGTCAATTAATCAAAACCAGTGGTTTTTAACATTAGACTCACCAGGCTTGAAAAATTTCTGAGTCCGGACTCTGCCCAGATCAACTGTACCTTAAACTCCAGGAGTGGGAAACAAGCATCAAGATGATTTTGAAACCTCCCTCCTCTCAGAGCCTGATCCATGTTTCCAAAGCATGGCCAATGTTGAGAACAAATGATCTAAATATTGCATGTTTTCTTTGAAAATAACTAGAAAATAAAGTTTTCTTAGGTCTTCACATAACAGAAAGCAGCATAATACATCCAACAGCAATGGAGCTAGTTTTGCTGTAGGCAATAGCCAAAATGTCACATCATCCATGAGATAGAAAGAAATAATTACTCGCCTTTGAAAACTTCAATTAATTTTCCCATTTTAATAACATAAAAGAATCACAAAAATAGGAGCTCACATTATAAATTCCTATTGGTAAAGTTAGACGGCAAGACAGCAATGCCGATTCCTTTCCCCATGAAGCAAGCGCTGTTGTCCCCCCTGCCTCTGTCCAAGGCCGTGATCAGCCTGCTGTGCTGCCCTGTACCAGACACTCCACATAGCCACACACCTCTCCCGTGAGATGCTCCTGAATCCCATATGCTTTGTGGGGCCTTAACAACCTCAGCAAGAAGTAGGTCTTCCTCCTCTAAGCTTATACAGCATTTACTCACTGCACAATTCATTTGGCATTTCTTAAATACCGCCTTGTAACCTTAGCTGTGTGAATGCGTGTGTGTGTGTGTGTGTGTGTGTGTGTGTGTGTGTAAGGGAAACTGGAACAGAAGCTCCCACTAGACACTTTGTGTTGGCTCTTTTCAGTACATGTTCACAATCCCTGTTTCCAATTCATAAAAATGCAAAAAAAATAAAAACCCAAAAGTCAAGTTTTTGCAGATCAATTTATTACCAAAAGCTGACATGAAGTCACATGAGACAAACTATAGTCTTTACATTTAACATAAACATACATACATATTGCAATAGAACTATTAATACCTTTGGTCAGGACTGCTGTCCTATATCCATATAAACACAGCGTATGGTATCTGTGCCTTATTATCTATCCCAAATCCTACAATTTCTGATTTGCAAAATACAATCAGCCCCAAATATTTTCAACAAAAGGTCATGGATCTATAGTTGATTCAGAGTTAGTAAAATCAATGTGAGCTCCTCTAAGGCTTGAGCTAAGTGAAGCAAGCCAGTTTTCAACACTTGAATTCTAAGAATCACCTCAACGTAGATTGAATTTCAACATCACTCTTAGTACCTGGTGCAAGGTTTGTCAAGGAGTCTGTTATCAGCAGCTATCTGTCACCTGTGGGATATGTTGTCTTGAGTAATAATCTAAAATAATATGAATATTCGTCATATATTTGTTTCTTCCAGGCATAATAACCACTCCTGTGTGTGTCTCTATATTAGTCTGTTCTCACCCCAATAATAAAGACATAACTGAGACTGGGTAATTAATAAGGGAAAGAGGTTTCATTAACTCACAGTTCCACAGAGCAATAGGCCTCAGGAAACCTACAAGCATGGCAGAAGGGGAAGCAAACATCTTATGAGAACTCATTCACTTTCACACGAACAGCAGTGTGGGGGTAACCACCCTATTGATTCAATTATCTCCCACTGGGTCCCTCCCATGACAAGTGAGAATTACGGGAACTACAATTTAAGATGAGATTTGGGTGGGGACACAGCCAAACCATATCAGTCTCTATCAGAAAATTTTGTCATTTGGTAATTGCCTGCATTGTCTAATTACCTAACATAGTCTACAACCTGATTCTTCATGGCTCCAGCACTTTGCATGCAACAGACACGTAGTGGAAATTCCACACCTTTTGATGAATGAGTGAATGAATAAATAAAATATTCTTCACATTATGAGTAACCAAGAGTTTTATGGTAACCAAGAGAAATATGGTAACCAAGAGTTTTCTTGTTTCTTCTGGGTTGTGTCATTTACAGCTTAGGTAGCTAGGGCCTGCGCCAGTCAGTATAAATATAAGTCAGTACATGACAAGATCCTGGTAGCTGAACTGAGGAAGGGTAGCATCTCAAAGTGTACATGCATGTCGCAGTCTCTCTCCTTCTTTTGGATTTAACTAACTATATTGAAAGCAATTATTCTCCCAAAATTCTGTTTTCTGGAGTGGCCTAGTTCTGTAAGTTGCAGAGATTGCACATCCTCTTGGAAAGTTTACTTTCAAACAGGAAGCCATTTACTCTGACCTGCTTATCATGGCATCCAAACCCTCACTCCAGCTTTTGGTATGGCCCCAACCATCCTAGCCTGACTGAGACTGAGACAGGACCTGCGGTTTTTGGGGCTTCAACAGGGAGAGTCCTAGGCAAACTGAAATTGGTCGCTCCAGCTTCTGAGGACAGACTGGATTTAACGTCCTACAGGGAAATTAGGAAAGACTTCGGGAACAACTGTTCCAGAGACAAGAGCAGGCATTTCATCCAAGAGGACAAGATCCACGGACAGATCTCAAAGTTCTGTCAGAACACCAGGTGGGCATCTTTAGCTGGAAAGGAGGGTGACACCACCAGCAGTGAGATAGATTCCTACCTGCCTGTCCCTGTGCCTTCTAGTCCCTTTTAGTTTGACAAGGAGTCACGGGGTTCTCTGCCATTCAAGTTGACAACCCTACACTCCTCTCTCTCTCTCTCTCCCCCACCGCCCGCCTCCCTGTCTAACACACACATACAAATACACACATACACTTTCTCTCTCTCTACGTCCCCCATCACACTCCCTCCCTAGACCCTGGCTCTTTATTTTCTTCCTTTCTCCTTTTCTCCCCTTTTCTCTCCCTTTTCACTCATGCTTAATGCTTTCTAGGCTTTAGGATAGTGAAGTTTAATTCATTGTCACAAGGGATGTGGGGGTTTTTGATATAGAGAAATCAAGCTAGAATTTATTCATTTCAAAGCCTGTAGTTTTTTTCACCTAAGGCATTCTCATCCACAACAATAATTCGTCCCAGTTTGTGATATCATGCAATTTATTATGTCTGTTCTGTATGTTTTCTTAAGTTACTCAGAGATCTTGTCTGGTCAATAAGGCAGCTTGAAGCCCAGGGAAATGAACCCAGTAGTGTAGAGTCCCTTGATTAATAAGCAGCAGAGGAAGTGGCAAAGACCAGATCTCTGGACTCTAAGACCAGCCCCATATTTCAGTGTCAACTCATTTCCAATAATGCCTGCAGAGCAACAGGCCAAATAAACAAACAGATTCATTCTAGAGTCAAAACACATTTCCTAGGCTTCCACATCTGCTCTCAGTGGGGATTATTTGAAAATGTGCATTCTTTTTTCTAAAAAACACTTTTTCTGATTTCCAGTCCCTATGACAAACTGCCTTTCTTTTTTTCCTACTCTAAATCAAATTAATGATAGTAGTATTTCTTCAGCAAGTATCCCTGTTTTTTGCAAATGCTACCAATGGTAACGTTAGATTAGATCATTCAGTGAGTGGCTTAAGAGGCAGCTGTCAGTGTAGTTCTATAGCTCTGGCTCCAAACAGTCCAGCCTCCTCTGCGGGGAAGCACCTCACCTCCATGCCCACCACAAAGTCAGGCCTCATATTTAGATTTCTTTTGCATCTCTGGCAGAGGCTTGGGCCTCTTGTGTAGATAGCAGATGCTCAATGAATGTGTGATGAATGCAGGAAGAAAAGTACTAGTGGCTTTTAATATCAACTTGGGGGAATGCTCATGTTTTGATAAATATGATAGATAAATATTAAATCTTTGATAGTTTCATAAACCTTATTTTACAGGGTTAAGAAACAAGTTAGATACTCCTAGTAGGTGACAGATTAAATAAACCATAGTCACCTGTACTCCGAAAAACATGCAGCAATGGAAAAAAAGATATGTTTTAGAAAAGTATGTAGGGACCTGGGGGAATGTTCAGAATAGGATGTAAACTAAAAGATACGGTTTATATGTATCATAGAAACAAAATCACTTATACACACATGGCTGCAAAACTTTATATAACTATAACTACTACTATTGCTATATATATATGCATAAAGCTTTGTAGACTAGCCGGCTATAGACAAAAGTCTTAGCAATAGTTGTTTCTGAGTTCTGGAATATGGGTGATCTGCTTTGTACTCACGGATATATACTCCCTGATGCAGATGGAAAACATTTTTATTTTACCATTTATATATAGGCCACATATTATACTAACTTGTTTTAGTACAAAGTCTAAAAACACTGCTTACGGAACTTGTGATGCCACAACCCAGTCTTAAATCTCAGAAGATTTTATTTGCAGTGCTTTATTATTAATTTATTGTAGACTTGAAGGAAAATGTGTTCGAAGAAGACTGGCCCAGTCAGAATATAATATAAAAATACCAGCTTCTCCTGTTTCTCTAAAAGAGAAAAGCAGTTTTCCCACCGTTATCACAAATTCAAATACAGCTCTAATTATTTAGCTAAAATGAAGGATACTCTGGATGTGAATTCTGCTACCTACCACCACGAGATAGAAAAATCCACATGCTATTTATTTTATACCACAAAGTAAATGAAAAAGCACTATAATATATCCAATGTTTCAAAATACATGCCATTTCACTTTTCCTGAGAATAAACAAAGATGAGGATGACTTAAGGGGACTGTCCAATTCAACTATGTATCAGCATTCTAAGTATAATCAGCCTATTAACAGAAGTTGCTTCTTTACTCACAATGCATTCATATATCATCAGTCTTCATTAAGAGAGTATTCATAGATCATTGATTTTCATTAATATAGAATAATTCCCTCTAGTTTCAGTCACTTGATTAGGTTCTACATGTCTTAAGTACGCCTGTTTTCTGCAGAATTTTCATCTTTGAAAATAAGTCAATAAATAGAACTTTAGAGGCAATAAAAGTCCTTTCATGACTTTCTTGTGTTGCTTGGCAAAAGAACCCAAAGGCTGTAATATTCCACATTCTTTGCCTTGAAATGAAGAGGCCATGATCTAAGGTCCAGGAGGGCAAGGATTTTTATCCTTTGTTTACTGACAGATTCCAGGTACTCAGGACTGTGCTTGGCACATAACAGGTGTTAAATAACCCATCTTGAATGAGGGAAGCAGCTTATTCTCCACAGAGTCATTTACGTAAGAGAAGGAATCACTTGTCTTACATAAACTGAATGACTTGAGGATATCCTGCAGATCTAACGCCGAATGCTGCCGTCAGTGATAGCATCCACGGTCCAGACAGATCCGCAAAGCCGTGGTTGCCCTGCAGTATATTCATGGTACTAAATCTTCAAACCCTCCTCAGTTAAGGTGACACACTCCCTGAGTTCAGTTTCAAAGTCTCCAGTTAGACCATAGTCCTCGAACTGTGCAGAGGTCTCCTACGATGCACAGTGAACAAACTCATAGGAAATCTGTAAGATACTTTGACATTTTGGGGAAAGTCTAGTAACATCTGTTGGTCACCACAGGGACCATTAACTCAAGGTAGCTCGCAGTTTCAACCTAGATGCTACACTCCTTGTAATGATTTCCCTTTCTGTGAAGCTGGGTTTTTGGATACTGCGGTGTATGACCAGGTAATCAAATCATTCAGTGAGGAACAAGAAACAAAGGTGGCAAGGTCCAATTTGGTTTGAAAGTTGTGCAGTGCCTGCCAGGCAAACACATTCATTAGTGTAGTTATTTAAGAAGGAAGTGAAAATATTAACATTTTTTTTCAATTTATGTGTATAATTATTTTAGACCAGGCACAGTGGCTCACGCCTGTAATTCCAACACATTAGGGGGTTGAAATGGGTGGATAACTTGAGCCCAGGAGTTCAAGACCAACCTGTGTAACATGGCAAAACCCAGTCTCTACAAAAAATACGAAAATCAGCCAGGCGTGGTGGCGCATGTCTATAGTCCCAGCTACACAGGGCGGGGCTGAGATGGGAGGATTGCTTGAGCCCATGAGGTCAAGGCTGCTGTGAGCCATATGTGTGCCACTGCACTCCAGCCTAGGCACCAGAGGAGATCCTGTCTCAAAAACAAAAGAATTCAGATGGCTACTAAATTATTAGGACATAAGTGTTTAAGTTGTTTGGACCTAGCTATTTAATAAACTTACCTATTAGGCATTTCTTTGGACCTAAGGGAACAGCAAAAAAAAAAAAAGTACAGAGACATTAAGACTGTGGTAAACTTTTAGAAACACTAAGAGTTATGACTTCACCCTTCTCCCTTCTTTGCGCATTGCTTGGGAAGAATTCACAATCTGCTAAGTGGGCACTGCTAGAAATGATGATTGCCTTTCCTCATAAACCTCAAACCCCACATTTAACACAGGGTTCTGGATGGACAATGTGGGTTTCCCTGACAGGAACTGGCTGACCCACTGGCACTCTCAATGCCCACTGAAGCTGCTGCTCCTGGAGTACTGGGCTGGAGGCATCACCTGGCTCACAGGCATTATCCTATAAGGGCTGGAAGCCTGGTCCGCTGACCCCTGGGAACTGAAACAAGCTTTGGTTCTTTTCATTCTTCCAGCCTTCCCCAGTCATCTAATCCATACCCCGTGCTCAGGGGTGGGAATGATTTACTTATCCAGCAGCATTAGCGATTCAACTAGAGAGCCAGCTTCCTGGATCATTTCTTATATCCTATGAATATTTATAGAGAATTCAAAGATGAGAAAAGTGATCAGTGCCAGAGGCACAGCAGAGAGAAAGTGCAGGCTAAGTTTAGAGGAAGAGAGACAAAGAGTGTGGCCTTTTGTCCCGGGCTAGAGGAAAGCTGCGATTTTAGAATGAATTTAGGGAAGTTGGTGCTGTTCCATTCTGTGAGTGGAATGCCTGTGTCTACACCCACTCTTCAGCTACCATCCCTCGCCTATGAAAAAGAGACCTCGTGGGTTCTCTATTGAACCTCCATTTTGAGTTGCCTTAAGCACATATCCCTAAAAATAACATTGGTCTTAACCCACAGTTTGCAAGCTATGAAAATTGGCTCTATTTTGTATTTAAAGGATGAATATTAGTTATGCATATATTTTGCATGTATCACTTTGAATTCAATCTAGAAATAAAGCACTTGATCTCAACTGGCATTTGGGAACTGCTTTTCTGAGTCAGTCTGTGAAATCTCAAAGCAGCTCTAGAACTCTTGAGATCAGACGTGAGGTAGATGGGGCTATTCTGCTCCATCATGTCAGGTCCCTCCCATCACCAAGATAGAGAGAATTTAGAGTATTAAATGTGAAAGCAAGAAAGTACCCCAGTCCTGAGGGCTTGAAGACCACACCCCTACACCACTGCTTCTCAAACGGAGCAATGAGTCTGATGGGCAAAGAAGAAAGTTGATTTTAGGCCAGATAAGACTTTGCAGACTAATGTTGGAAAATCCCTAGGCTAATTCAGTCCCTGGGGAGCAGAAGCCTACCTAGAGCCTGAGCTATTCAGGGGTGTCACCCACAATCATTAATTTAACTATGGCTTGGCCACAAATTGCACACTTCATTATTGCCACAGCCAGAAGGGAGGGCATGAGAGAGACTATGAATGATTTATTTTGAGGGATTTTTAGGACAAGTGTGTCATTAACAGCCAGTGAGGATGTGTGCACCACCCACCAAGACCATCCACAGCACTAGGCAGCTTATTATAAAAAGCCCATCTCATGGGAACCTGCAGACTGGAGGAATAGCATAGGGCTCGGACCTCAACCATACCAAATATTTGTGTAGTCATGTTTCATTCATTCAGCTATGTTCTGGCACTGTGCCCTGCCTTAGATATAGAGAGCCATCCATGACCTCATGGAGCTTAAAGTCTGAAATGGATATATTTTGAATTAATTTTGCAGAACTATTTTATTAAGATGTATTCATTCTACAGAAGTCTATGTGCCTTCTTTAAAAAAAAAATCACGGCAAGGCACAGTGGCTCACACCTGCAATCCCAGCACTTTGGGAGGCTGAGGTGGGAAGATCACTTGAAACCAGGAGTTTGAGACCAGTCTGACAACACAGTGAGACTGCACACCCAGCTACCTGGGAGGCTGAAGTAGGAGGTTCTCTTGAGCCCAGGAATTCCCGGCTTGAGTGAGCTATGATCACACCACTGTACTCCAACCTGGGTGACAGAGAGAGACCCCTGTCTCAATGAAAAAAAAAAACACCTGAAAATTAGCCTGACACGGTGATGCACATCTGTAGTCTCTGCTACTCAGGAGGCAGAGGTGGGAGGATCCTTTGAGCCCAGGAAGCTGAGTGAGCCATGGTCACACCACTGAACTCCAGCTTGGGCAACAGAGTGAGATGCTGTCTCTACAAATTAAAAAAAAAAGTAATAATAATTTTTAGAAAACATAAGAAAAAAAGGTAAAAAGAAAATAATATGAAATATCATTTTGAAATAAAACCAAAACTAGATTCAAATCACAACTCTGGTGGGTTATATTACCTATAGTGAGAATGTTTCCTAGTGGTTCAATTTCACACCCTTGTTGTGAAGATTAAAAGTGTCTGTTTCACTAAAGTTATTTTTCTGGCATCTTGACCATAGAGAAAACTAAGACTAGAACCCAGATCCCCTGACTGCTGCCCCCTGTTCTTCACTCAGTCCCACATTTCTGGGCTGTGGAGAACATGAGGCAGGAAGGGTGGTTGGTAAGAGTGAGTCAGAAAAGCTCGTGTGCTGGTGATATCAGGTTCCTGTATCTGGTCATAAGTTTGCTGACATTCCAGCCATCAGAGATTCCTTCAAAGCCATCCAGGATGTTTTGCAGAATGATAGAAAGTATATATAAGAGCCAGAGAAACGGCATGAGGAAGAAAGGTGTATGATGCAGGATAAAGGAGTGGAATTACTTAGCCAGAAGACAGGGGCTGAAATACAACTTAATGACACTTGAGACACATAGAAGGTGACAGAATGTAGACTGATGGCCAACTGTTTCCCAAAGCTGCTGAAAACCAGCTTTGAAACAGAGAAGGGAGGGAGCTGAAGGGAGAAGATCCCTGATGTGAAGGCATGCTGGCTGTCCCCGGGAAGGGTGGTTCCGGGAGGCTGACAGAATTAAGGATTATTAATACCTGATGGGGAAGGGGGAGATACTAGGTAAACCATACCAGACAATGAGAAAGAGTCAAATAGAATCTTACCAGAAGCAGAGAGACGGATATGCTGGTAATTCAAGATTCATGAATGTCTAGGTAGAAGTCATTCCATACACTACACTCTGGATGAAATAGAATTTTTTTTAAAAAAGCACAATTTTGGGGTGGAGCACGGCAGCTTATGCCTGTAATACCAGCATATTGAGAGGCCAAGGCGGGCAGATCACGAGTTTGGGAGATCAAGATCATCTTGGCCAACACGGTGAAACCCCAACTCTACTAAAAAACATAAAAAACTAGCCGGACATCGTGGTATGTGCCTGTAGTCCCAGCTACTCAGGAGGCTGAGGCAGACAAATCACTTGAACCCGGGAGGCCGAGGTTGCAGTGAGCTGAGATTGCACCACCTCGCTCAATCCTGGTGACAGACCAAGATTTCTTCTCAGAAAGGAAAAAAAAAAAAAAAAAGCACAATTTTTGAATATAGAATTATCAGGATTCCTCAGATGGAAGGGCCTCTTTCTCTTGGACTTACTTTGACTACAAGTAAAACCTCCCTTTGTGTCAAAAAGGACGGACTCAAGGTTCGTTTACACACCACAGAGTCCTTGCCTTGCCTGCGTGTCAGCATTCTTGATATATTAGTTTTGCTAACTGAAAATGAAAGGGCCAGGTATTAAGATTTCATCTACTCTGTTGAGTGAAATGCAAAATGAAGACACTAATGACTAGCAGTCTGCACTAATCAAGATATAATCACAGCAAAAATTCACAGGTGGGCCTTCAACCCACCTCCTCCTTCTCAGCCACGTGAGCTCAGCAGATGGCAAGATGGCAGCAATCCCTGCTTTAGATGACTGAGGACCCCTGGCTTCCAAAGACTTACCGATGTCTACAGTTTTGAGAACTGCACTCAGAATTTCCAGATTCTCTTCAGCCAGAACCACTAACAAGAAGAACTGCTGCCTCCAAGAAGATTGCAAAAACTTTGTTGCTTGGTTCTTCAATTCAACAGAGCAACAACAACAACAACAAATTTAATACAATAAAGTAGGCCAGGTGAGGTGGCTCACACCTGTAATCCCAGCATGTTGAGAGGCCCAGGCAGGTGGATCATGAGGTCAGGAGTTCAAGACCAGCCTGGACAACATGGTGAAACCCCATCTCTAGTAAAAATACAAAAATTAGCTGGGCGTGGTGGCATGCGCCTGTAATCTCAGCTATTCTGGAGGCTGAGGCAGAAGAATCGCTTAAACTTAGGAGGCAGAGGTTGCAGCGAGCTGAGATCATGCCATTGCACTCCAGCCTGGGTGACAAGGCAAGACTCTGTCTCAAAAAAATAAAAATAAAACAAACTTCGTTGGGGCTCTTTAGTCTCCCCTTTACAATTCATGGTACCTCCGGATGGCCAAAATACCCCTTAAAAACCTTAGGTGGATTTACAATTAGAGCCATAAACTACTGAGTGCTCAGCAAACAATGGAAGAAAATCACTTAGTGGGAAACCTACACAAGAGAAACAACTTCTCTGAAGGCTGACAAAGTGAGGAAATACATTCAGTTTCATCTTTCTGTTTTCAGTAAGTGAACATGCTAGGCGTCTGTGTCACATGACAAGTTACAGAGCAGAGTAAACTATTGAGAAATTAGATGTCTTGTTTTCTTATAGGCTCACTTCACTGATAGGAGAGGAATTTTTGCATTCCATTCCAAAATGCCAGCTAGGCCCTGAAGTCTGGTTTTTCCCCTTCCCTAAGAGAGACTGAGCAAATGGATTTGTGTTGCCTCGTCTGAGAGGCAAAAGGACCTGAATGTAAAAGAGGGATAGGCCTGTCATTGGCAAAGTAATTGGCTTCTTGGGGACGAGGAGAAAAGGGAGTTGCAACTGTTGATAGAGACGTGGGCAGCTTAAAAACAGTATATCCACGGTGGTGGGACCTCCCTAGGAATGCCACCCATGGGACCTTGCTCTTATTTTCCACAGTCTAGGTTGGCACAGAAAAGATTTGGCCCATGTAGGAAAACAGATTATTAAAATCTACTTCTAAGGGAGCCCCAGGGCTGGACCTCCAGCCTGTGGAGGCCGAGAACACAACAGCAACCTGGGTTAGATCATAAAGTAGCCAGAGTCCACAGGTCGAGACTTCGCCCTTTGCCTGGCTCTAAAGAGGGAGAGGGTACCCCAGTGAATGGCTAGGGCTGGCCTTCTCATTCAGGGTCAGACAGCAGAAGTAATTTACATGGATTTCAAAAAATATTTCAAAATGTTTTATTAATTGCACTCAAATGCCAGGCAGTAATTGGTACCCATTGTATCTGATTCTTAAAGAAACCAATCTGAGCATTAACCAAGAATTTTGAGGCTGACATTTAAAATGTATAGCTATTTCAAAGAATGAGAATATAGATTGGACATTTACTACCAATCATTTCAGGTGTAGTGCTTACTTTATGAGTGTCTTCTCAATTTTATAGACTAGACACTTTTAGGGTTCTTATCTCTAATAGATGATTCAGGAGTTGTTGCCAGCAAATCTTTCACTTGTACTTTTGTCTGAATAGTAATGCATTTTGTGTATGGCTTCCAAGTCCTGACCATGTTTTCTGTTGACAGTTTCAGAGTATGCACAGGAAATTGATTGTATTAATGTTCTACTATTTTCCTTTATAAAAGTACGTCAAAGAATATTTCCTGAAATAAAGGTATAACCACATCATAAAAGCCGCTGAGATCATCAGCTGTCTTATACCACCATGTGATCGCCCAAAAGAGAAAAGCGAGTTCACGGTGTTGAAAAAGATTTGTGAAAATCACCTAAGCCATAGGCTCTGCTCCTTGTTAAAATCTTCAGTTAGATCCAATCATTGATCTCCTGTTTCATTAGTTATCAACCATAACGCAAAAACGGAGGCAGTCTTGATCTAATCATTGCCCCAAGCTTACTATGACCCAGTGCATGAAAATAATGACCAAAAGAATTCAGCTCACCTCACATTGCTAATGGATCTAAATCCTACTCACTGTAGGATAGTCAGGGACTAACCGGCACGGTTTCTCCTGTCAGTGACACCAGGGAATCATTACTGCAAGAGAAGTGTCTTTGCTGTCAGCCACTTGTATCACCTTGGGTAAATGATTTCACCCCTCTGGGCTTTAGTTTTCTCGCAAGGAATCTGAGATAGCTAAAATAACAAACACTAAGCCCCTTCCAGCTCTGCAATCCTGTGAATCTATTACTTACATTTATAAGCTTAGAAAAGCCAAAAATATCACTGGAACAAATGCACTGATCTAGAGATGATGCCTCAGAACACGCCAGCTTTCCTAATTTAAAAGAAAGTGCACCACTATTACGACGTGCCCGTTTGACAAACTATTGCTTGCATCTATTAAAAAAAGCATCTAGACAGATTATGCCACACAAACCAAATAACCTGATTCAGATGAAAGAACTGCTATGGTGTATAAAATCTTATATGCAAATATGAGGTGTGATTGAACCTAGAGTGCATATATTATTCAAAATATGAATTTATGTAACTTTCAAACAAATCTAGAATACCCTGATCCTTACTTATTCAACAGAGAACTTAAATAAGCAATTCTGTGTCTCGCATGGAAATTTATGGAAAAGTTCTGAAGCTCTGTCTCTCTCATTTTCAACAGGATATAAGGAAAGAAAGAAGAGAACTAACAAGATTTTAGAAGAGGAATATACAATGAACACACGACACATGCAATGAACGAGATCATTGCTTATCTGATCCTTTTCTTACAGTGTTTACTGTTCCTGCTAATAAGAAATACTTGATTTAAAGTGTATAAATACCTGTCTTTGTTGCTACCAGTTCACTCAGTGAGAGCCTTGGATTTTGAAATGTTCTGCTCAGTAGATGAGCAAATATCAGTAAATCATTTTATGAAACATTATGTATTGCTAGAAATGAAAGAAAGGTCCAGGACTCTGCAAATCAAAGGTTCTGGGCTTGACTTCCAATTCTGTATCTTATAATATAAAATCAGGCAAGTTACTCAGTCTGCGCGGTCTGTTTCCCCTTCAGTAAATCAGATACAATAATACTGTGAGCTTCATGCTTTTTATGAAGATTAGGTGAAACAACACACATGTTGTTTCTTATAACATCTTTATAATTATCAGTTACGATTACTGATTTCATTATGAAGCTAGATGGAGTCTATTCAACTGCATGTAGTTTTACCACCACCACCACACCCAGAATCTTTTAAATAGTATATATTCTTATTTAATTGTTGAGAGATGAACAGGCTTTTTAAAACTTATTTTACATAAATGTAATGAATTGAAAGTACTTTTGCTATGAATATAGTCTATTCTTGTTATTCATGACAGTTATGTTTTACAAAGTTACCAGGAACACTGAAATAGCAAATACTGAACATTTGCTCCTAAGAGAAATTCAGTGTTAGGTTCCTACGAATTTGTGGTTAGAAGATATTGATCAATCAATAGACAACCTTGATGTATATGTGTTTCTGCTTAACTATGTCCAATTTAATATAAATGTTTGGTTCATTAACTTTAAACACACCACCAGTGGCACTGTAATTTTCTCAGTAAGGTTCACCACAGCCTTCCTGCACTTAGGAACGTTCGACAGCCTTTCAGCCCTACCCTTGGGGACATTTTAAGTAGCAAAATCACCAACAAAAAGCACAAAAAGTGCAAAACATGTGGCACTAAATAGACGACAAAAAGAGAGAGAGGGGAACTGTTTACTAAATGAGAGCTGAAACCTGAAGGCAGAATGTCACCGTGTTCAACGTCAGCTGGGAATGTGCACTTGGCATGACACATTTTTCACAATTTCACACACCTGGGAATAACCCCGAAAGCACCAGCAGTATTAATGTGGCATTACAGATAAATCATAGCGGATCCATCAGTATGGAATCCTCAAAGAATGAGTCTCGACTGTGTCTGTGCACACACTCGTATGTATTTACATAGAGTAATACTCCACTCCACACTTAATTTGTGTGGCAGGCACTGTACCCAGTATTTTACTTATGTCTTCTGACTCACTCTAATAATTCTGCAGTGTGGAATTTTTATAGTGAGGCACTTTACCCATAGCAAACTGAGGGCTGAAGAATTAAAACCACTTGTGAACGTCCCCATGGACATAAGCAGAATTTAAAACTGCGTCTGACTTTATGGGCTCTGTTCGTGGCCTCTGTTATTCTGTATATCACCTATTTTACAAAGACAGGAGTTTTGTAAGATCAAGCAAGTGGACAGGAATGATAGATTCCTGTTAGATTGGAAAACCACTGTTTTTTAAAAATCATTATACTTGACTAAAATTTAAATAACCAAGGTAACTAATTTGAAAATAAAACTGTAGACACTTAACTATGTATCATTATTCTAGTGTATGCTTCCAATTTTTACACATCCAACAAGTACTAATTAAATGCCTACTATGTGCCCAGAGGTGCAGTCATGAATAGAGGCAGTAATAACTGTGGTCCCTGCAGAGCATACCTCGGAACAGTTCTCCAGCCAGCCAGCCTTGTTAGTTAAGACACACATAACCCTAGGGCCACTTCAAACTTTGAAGGGTCAGAAATGAAAGAAAGGTTATTGCTAAATTTGATGTCATTACCTGTCAAGCTAATGATGTCTGGGAATTATATGGAGGATCATGCTCATACCCATCTTCACTGTGAATGACACATGTGTTCATAAAAGCTTACAGCTGAAACAGTAACTCTAAGTGATAATGTAGCCACAGGATAGGTTAGACTCTCCTGTAGTATCATACAGCCACGAAGTATCACAATACAGGCTTATTTCTTGTTCATACAAAGGCTAATGCAGTTGAACGGCTCTTTCCCATCTTGTAGCCAGGCCTTAACACACAATCAATTGTATGTCTGGGGAAGATAAGAAGCAAATGGGTGTCAGATAAGCAAAGTCTCTGCTGCAGACACAGATGAATGTTCTTATTAATGCAGGATAGAACCTGACCATTCAGATTATGCACAATCTTAAAAATCACTTTGATGAATGGTGGAAAATGGAGAATACCTGGAGTTTAAGGATTTTTTTCCATACATCAGGTTTCTCCCCATTCATATTTTCTTCAAAAGAAAGTTTCTAAAGAGACCAGTTAAATGTCATGTTTTCTTCAGGATTTTGATGAGATCTTGCTAATATCGGTTTATCATTAAAAAAAAAGGAGGTTGTGGGAGGAGAATCATGAGCTGGCAGGCCCAGCATCAGAGCCTGTGATCTTTGCCGGCTGCCAGAAGTTAACTGGAGTTTGCTCATATACTGGGTTAAAAAGTGTCCTCTCAAATTTATGTCCCCCAGAATCTCAGAATGTCAAGTTACTTGGAAATAGGGTTTTTGCAGCTATAACTAGTTAAGCTACAATAAGCTCATACTGGATTAAAGTGTGCCCTAAACCCAATGGCTGGAGTCTTTTTTCTTTCTTTCCTAAGACAGGGTTTCCTCTGTCACCCAGGCTGGAGTGCAGTGGTGCAACCTCGGCTTACTGCAGTATCAGCCTCCAAGGCTCAACTGATCCTCCCACCTCAGCCTCCTGAGGAGCTGGGACGACAGGCATGTGCTACCATGCCTGGCTAACTTTTAGTTTTTTGTAGAGAAAGGGTCTCACTATATTGCCCAGGCTTTAGTTTTTTGTAGAGAAAGGGTCTCACTATATTGCCTAGTCTCAGCCTCCCAGAATGTTGGAATTACAGGTGTAAGCCTGCTCTCAGTCACATCCTTTTCATTAATCTCTACCCCAGGTACCTCCCCAGCTCCTGACTGGTACACAATCTGGAAGACTGCTTCCATTTTATATGGAAACTCACACCAACACCTGTCGTGAGTCTCCTTGTTGCATGTTCTTCAAGATCATCCAGTATCTAGATCAGGAGTCAGCAAACTTTTATGTAGAGTCACATAGCAAACATTTTAGGCTCTGTGGCCTGGATCATCCCTGTAATAATGACTCAATTCTGCCACTGCAGCATAAAAGCAGCCACAGACAATATGTAAATGAATGAGTGTTATTCCAGCAGCTCTGCCAAGCGTTTCAGAAATCCTAGTAAATATGCACCCATCTGGAGACGGCAACTCAAGTTGCAACTCATTCTGCAGGAGACCCAGAGGATGCTTGATCAAAGGGCAGCTTGAGGAGGTGGAAAGGTAGTGATTCACAGGTCCCAACTGCTCACCCTCATCAAAGTAGCTGGCAGAAGCAATGAGTTGTGGTTCAATTATTCCAACACAGAAATCACTGCAGTTCAAGAGCCTGTTATTCACTGGGGTGAGGGCAGCATACCTGAGCCGAATTGCTTCTCTTGCATCTTGATTCAGTTGATTGTCTTTTCTATGTTTTTTTTCTTTTGTTTTTATTACAGAAACAATTTGAAGCCAACTTGGTTAATTAGGCAGATCGGTTCCTAGAGGAGCACAAGGCAACCACCATGTGGAGGGTGAAGCCCTTGGAAGCTGCTGCTGGGTGTGGCTGCAGACAGCCAGGGAAGACGGCATCTGGACTCTATTCAGGGAGCTTCACTTGATAGCTCAGGGGGCCACAGCGTGGGTTTTCTTGTCCAGGGCCTCCAGGTCTTCCTCCTGTACCTGCAGTAACTTGAGACCAAGCCCCAACCTATACTCTAAGGCTAGAATTCAGCTCCTGTTTTGTTCCCTAGGCATGGACTCCAGCCCAGTATGCTCGTATTAAGTGGTGGTGTCCTGCCATGGTCTTCACAGCCTATCCTTTCCTAGAACCCAGCACTGCAGCAGGCCTTGCTACCATCTGCCAGGACCTCCCTACGCCAGCACACTGCTGGTTCACCTGTGTGCTCCCTGGGCCCAGAGCCTCTGACGCTGGTGCCATCCTCATATCAGGCCTTCAACCCTTGATCTGGGACATCCCCCCAATGCCTACTTCTGCTGTTGGGGCTCAGAAAAAGATACCTCAAGATGAAGACCCAAGCGGCAGCCTCAGAAGCAAAGTTTTTCTCTGACATTCTCCTACCCTCCTGTCCCTGTCCCATTCTCATCCAAGGCTGGCCTGGAAACCCTCTTCTCCAAGGCAGGTCAGAAACCAGAACCCCTCTACCCCAAATCCAGTCATAAAACCTAAAAATATTACTCTAACTTTCCCCTCATTCCCCTCACCTTTCTGGGTAAAAACTGACCATAAGGAAATTGTGGGGCCGGGTGCAGTGGCTCATGCCTGTAATCCCAGCACTTTGGGAGGGCAAGGCAGGCGAATCACCTGATGTCGGGAGTTCAAGATCAGCCTGACCAACATGGAGAAACCCCATCTCTACTAAAAGTAAAAAATTAGCTGGGCATGGTGGCATATGCCTGTAATCCCAGCTACTTGGGAGGCTGAGGCAGGACAATTGCTTGAATCCAGGAGGCAGAGGTTGCAGTGAGCCAAGATTGCACCATTGCACTCCAGTGTGGGCAACAAGAGCGAAACTCCGTCTCAGGAAAAAAAAGACGTCGGCCGGGCACGATGGCTAACACCTGTAATCCCAGCACTTTGGGAGGCTGAGGCAGGTGGATCACGAGGTCAACAGATCGAGACCATCCTGGTCATCGTGGTGAAACCCCGTCTCTACTAAAAATACAAAAAATTAGCTGGGCATGGTGGCACATGCCTGTAATCCCAGCTACTCAGGAGGCCTGGGCAGGAGAATTGCCTGAACCCAGGAGGCGGAGGTTGCAGTGAGCCGAGATCGCGCCATTGCACTCCAGCCTGGGTAACAAGAGCGAAACTCCGTCTCAAAAAAAAGTAAAAAAATAAAAGAAATTATCTGACCAATGTTTGACAGTAGGGCTTTAGACCCCCTTTCCAGAGAGGGTCCTGCCCCACATCCGGAAGGAGGGAGTACTGCCCAGAGAGATGAAGAAGACTCTAGACAGATAGGCCCTGCTGGGTGTCCCCACTCCATCCAACAGCATTAGATCATTCCCTTTTTGTACAGTCCATTATATATGCCCCTACTTTGCTGAACCTAACTATAAAAATGTCCAATTTCTACTGCATTTGGGTCTTCACTTCAAAGGCTGTCGTGTTTACGCGTTGATGCATTTGCATGCCTTTTCTCCTGTTAACCAATCTGCCTCATGTCTGACTACTTTCCCTCTAGTAGGCACCCTTGCTTTCTCTGCTCTCTGCAAACAGCTGGGTTGACACCAGCCCAAGCCAGGAGCCAGGTTAGCTTTCTAGGCACTCTGATCTGTCTTCTGTTGCTACTTTCCATGATCCTTTCTGCTCAAAGCAGCTTCAGAGGGGAATGGATGGAAGGGCACGCTCCAGAGGTGGGTATGAGCAGGGTGCAAAGGGGGTGCTGGCACAAGGCAGGCCCAACCTGAGCCACAGCTGTTGGTGCTGCACACCCTATTCATTCCCTTCTTGCCTACCTAGCAACCTGCTTTTTGCAACAGGGAGGGCTGAGCCAGTCCCATGAACAGCCAAGACTAAGCCATAAAGTAAAAGCTGTACTTGGTTTTTTTCTTTTTCCTTTGGAATATATTGATGACAGCTAACAAATTACCTCCAAGTTCTAGTTTCCAGTTCTGAGGGTGTTCAAATTCGGGAAAACAACCAGATGCTCAGTTGTCTTGAAACTGTCTAAATTCACGAAGAACTAGTTTTGCCATGTGGTGATTTTTTTTTTTTTCAGAAAAAATAACTCTCCATTCGCTAATTGATGTGATAAACAAACACACAGCTCCTCCTCCATCATTACCTCCAAAATGTAATGTAACAGTAACATTCTGCTTCAGCAAAGAAAACAAATGGGCTGGTTACTCATTCACAGGAAACACATAAAAATTTTCCAGTGACTGTTTTTCTGAGGTGTCTATTTTAAGAGATTTGATGGAGAGTAGGTTACAAGGTGAATATGCAACCTTTCAGGGAGCAAGAATCAGGAGTTTCGACTGACTGGCTGCTCATCAAATGCTGACACACAACCTGTGCCCCCAAACACAGAGCTTGTCTCCAGATTTCCTGTGTTTTGCAAACCCATCTTAGGGCTGAATGCCACAGCCCCCTTTATAAAAACAATGCTGTTTAGTTAAACTAACTAGAAAAATACAGTAAAATAATTCCTTGTGATTCTCTAGTAAAATAATATGTTTTTATTAAGAAAAACAGTGGTAAGGATAAAAGCCAAGCATTGTTTTAGACTCTCTCCAGTTTCCAAAATACCATTTAAAAAATAATTACACCCACAGTTTATGCGTGATTCATTAGACAGCAAGATAAAATGTACTGCTAAATTTCAATTGCAGTGGAAAGAGCAGGCACCAGGAAATGTGCCCCCAGCTTCTCCGGATTATAACCTGTTTGGTCACATTTCTGCCACAACATAAATCTTGTCCAAATAGTCCATCTTGATTAAATTATAACAGTATTTTAGTTTCATGATTTGATAGACCTCTGAAGAATTTATTTCAGTTAAGCAATTAGAAGGTCAAATACTCGGTTATCAATATTTAAGCTTTTACTTGTGAAAGTTAATAGGTTTGAGTCACAGGATCTCCTGCAAGATGAATCACAGGATCCCCTGCAAAGATGATGAGAATGTCATCTCAGGAAAAAAAAAAAAAATCAGTTCTTGGCACACTAAAGCAGTTTTAAGGATTACAGTTTTTCTTTCTGTTCCTCCCAGCCCTCCAGGTAAAAAAGCATGATGTCCTACTTTACACAGACATCGAGGGGGTCTCTCTATTACACATAATCTAGTATGCATGATCCACACTGATTGCAGAGGGAATCTAGAAAACAGAATAAACACCACATCTTACATAATACATAGTGGGCATGATAGACAACATCTTGCAGAATGCACACAGCTCTTCAACAGATGCAAGCTGATGCATTATTTCATCGGAAGGAGCCAGGCTGACAGAATGTGCACCTGAAATGGTAGTTAGACAGCAAGGTCTACTGACGTAGGCCACCCATCCTTTAGGCTTTGAGTGACATCTACCACTGGGTTCTGGTTCTGGCAGCTGCCTATGAAAGAGAAGCATGACCCGCATGGCAGCCCAGCACTTGGTTTTCAGGGTCTCCACATGATCACTGCTCCTACACGTACCTGTGGTCTTTAATGGGGTCTTCTCTCCTAGCAAGAGTTTTAACCTCTTGGCGTGGATTTTGCCTTGATAATGGGAATCGGCCACCACGGCCGAAGTGAATGACATGTTGCAGAGAGTGCAGCACTTGTTCTTATCCACCATGTCAGCATCACTTCCCTGTGTGGAGAGAAAGAAAGGCCACGTGTGAGACAAACCCAGGTCCCAGGATTTCTTTCTCCCATTCCATTCTTTTGCAAATGAGACTTATCCCAGATGAACGAGAGTGTTGAAACATCTAGTTTTTGTTCTGCAATCTCTATTTCTTCATGATAATCATCATCAAAACTTACTCAGTGACTGAGTTTGACATACATTTAGTTAGTAGATATTAATGCTGGATATTGAGATTTCAGGACAAATTTGCAGAGATGAGTTGTCCAAATAAAAACGGGGCCCACAATGAAATGAGAGCACATTGAGCCTGGCACAGTTAAGGAAAGCAGTCTCTAACCGGACCCATTATACTCATTAAAGTCGGTAAAATAGCAGAGTTCAGATGGCCTGAACTATTTAGCAGAAATTCTCATTTGTTATTCTGCTCTGCTTTTGACCAATTTTAGCCTCACCAGGATACATGCCCACGATGTTCAAGATTTTTAAAGATTTCTTTAAGGAATTGAGTGTTTTTCATAATTAACTTGAGTCTATCATAAAGCTATAATGCCTGTGCTGGCTGATTTTCTGGGAGAGTTTATGTAATTTTACTTTTCTTCAAGAAAGGTGAGTCATTAAATGCTGCACAAA
Organism: Callithrix jacchus; assembly: GCF_049354715.1. Lineage (NCBI taxonomy): Eukaryota > Metazoa > Chordata > Mammalia > Primates > Cebidae > Callithrix > Callithrix jacchus. The sequence continues at coordinate 41,481,290 of NC_133514.1, forward strand.
ATGCTTAAATCCAGTTGGATTTTTATTCCTTTGTAAGACTTAACGAAAATGAATCATAATTCAGAAAACAATAAATCCTTGGTCAGACCATGTGAGCTGCTATTGTGCACTCAGGTCATCAATTACCTATATTTATGAAGGGAGGATTAATCCATGCTTCCCCTCCTGCCTAGTTAAAATTGGAGGGTAGAACAGACTTTTAGATAAGAGGTTAATCTATTCCTTAATGGTGCAGCAACAGCCAAGCTTCTCTTTGTTCAAGAGCAAGCTGGAATGACTATATGGCCCCACAATGGCCCCTTCTCTTATTCCTAGTGAGCCCAGAGAGTACAATTTAAAATTGGGATGGTGAGGAGGATGAGGGTGGCGACGGGCTGGAGGAAGGGAATTACGTATTTTATCTGCGGAGTAATAAGATGTCCAGACTGCTAGAGAGTATGCTGCCTTGCAAATTATGTGGTAGTTAGGAAATGAACTCCTTCCTCCTTAAGGCATTAGTCTGTAATATCTCTGATAATTAGCATTTTGTCCTTGGAAGGAAGGATGTGTGTGTGTGTGTGTGTGTGTGTGTGTGTGTGTGTGTCCCAGGAGCAGGAGGCTGGCCTGAAGTTCAGGAGGAGACTTGAAACATTCGGGGGGGTGGAGGTGGTTAGTGAGTAAAAAAGGACCTCTGGAGAGAGAAGAGGCTTTCCCAGTGGGTCTTTTCCTGCTAGGAAATCTAGTAGCCCCGAGGCTGTGCCCATTGGCAATACTCTTACTGAGGGTTTAAAACTGGAGTGTGTTGAGCTTTCTCCATAGAGAAAAAGCGAAAAAGTACAAATACCTTTATACTTCTGTATGGGATACTACAGAGATGAAATGGACCTGAAGGGAAAGGGAAGAGTTGGCTTCCTGGTTCCCCTGAGCTGCCTTCCTCCCCAGCCAAGCCTAGGAGATGGCACAGAAGTCAGGGAGAGGGCACAGACCAGGAGTACCAGGAAGAGGCAAATCAGGGGCTTCCTAAATGGTCCCAGCCCATTAAAGGACAAACAGTTCACTCAAGAAGAATGAAAGACCAAACTTGGTGTCTCTTTACTATACGTTGGAGGATATAATTAGTCTCACTTTAAAAAAATGTGTATACATCTGAGGGATACAAGTACAGTTTTGTGACAGGGATATATTGCGTATCGGTGAAGTCTGGGCTGTTAGTGTAACAAAGAAGTAAAAAGAGAACTACCATTTGATCCAGAAATCCCACTACTGGGTATCTACCCAAAGGACAAAAAAACTCATTGTATTAAAAAGGTACACTCATCAGTGGGTGTTGAACAATGAGAACACATGGAGACAGGGAGGGGAGAACTACACACTGGGGTCTGTTGGGGGGAATAGGGGAAGGACAGTGGGGTTGGCGAGTTGGGGAGAGAAAGCATGGGGAGAAATGCCAGATATAGGTGATGGGGAGGAAGGCAGCAAATCACACTGCCACGTGTGTACCTATGCTTGCATGTTCTTCACATGTACCCCAAAACCTTAAATGCAATTAAAAATTTTTTTAATTAAAAAAAGGTATCTTCACTCTTATGTTTATTGCAGCGCTATTTACAATAGCAAAGATATTGAATCAATGTAAGTGTCCATCAATAGATGATTGGATAAAGAAAATGTATATATATACACACACACACAGCATGGAATACTACTCAGCCATAAAAAAGAATGAAATCACGTCTTATTTCTTTTTTAAAGGAAGATTTTCGGGGTAAAAGGCGGTGCTTGAATTATACTGCCTTTTTTTACCTACTTATGCATGACATAGGTCAAAGCATGTCATTTTTTAAAATTAGGAGCAAGTTCATAGGCCAGAACTTAATCCTCAATCTTAGAATCTGTGCATTTGTTCATCCGTGTATCCTCTTTGGAATCTGTGCATCTGTTCTGCCACTTTCAGGGAAAACTTCAACATGCCTGGCCTTTCTCCCTGACGCTCTCACAGGTAGAAATTTCTAAGGAAAGTCTAGTGGTGCCCACACACAGAGGCCAGCATCACCGTACAAAATGACTGAGAACTAGTTTCCAGGGCAAAGAGTTGCCCTTAAACTGAGTAATGAGAAATGGATTTATGGTATTCATTTACCCAACACATTTTTAAGGACCTAACTAATTGTGTTAGATGCTGAGCCAGGTGAGTATGACTCCATGCCCTGCTATCAAGGAGGCTGGCACCAGGAGAATTGGAGAAGCAGACAGAAAATAAGGGGAAGTATTATAATCAAGGAATTACAGTCTCATATTACACTCACACTCTCCTAATTGTGAGATTAAAAAACATTAATGTAAATCAGCCCTGTTTATGTGGGTTTTCATCTTTAGGCCTTTCTTAAAGGAAATGCTGGAATGCCCTTCTGAATCACTTTGTGTCTAACTCAGTCATACCAGAACCTTTCTTCCTGGTTCATCACTTCCTTCAAGTGAAGTTGCTTCTTGTTTTTGGCTACAGGGTCTTGCTCTGTCACTCAGGCTGGAGTGCAGTAGTGCCATCAAAGTTCACTGCAGCTTGGAACTCCTTGGGTTCAAGCAATCCTCTCATCTCAACCTCCAGAGTAGCTAGGATCACAGGCACATGCCACCACACTTGGATAATATTTTTTATTGTTTGTAAAGACAGGATCTCTACAACCCATTTTCCAGGTGGTCTTGAACTCCTGGGCTCAAGCAATGCTCCTGTTTCTGCCTCCCAAAGTGCTGGGATTGCAGGAGTGAGCCATTGCACCAGTGTGAAGCTTCTTCTGGCTCCCTCTACTATATGGGAGAAGTGAGAACCAGCCTTTGGGTCCCCTGGGTGCCTTATACATTCTTCTTTTACAGAACGTAGAATTATTACACTTACTTGTTTTCATATTTGTCCCTGTCATGAGACGGCAAAACTTCTTTAAGATCTAGGAAATTGTCTCATTGATAGTGAGGACCCAGCACCTAGCACCACACTTACTACACTGGAAGACCTTCAAATATGTATTGAATGAATGGAGGAGAGGTTTCATTTGGAGGATCAGTAACTTGCATGACATAAAAGTCAAAAGAGGAGACAGGTAACACAGGGAGTTCTATTGCAAGCCAACATTTTTCCAACTGACAGGAAGATGGCCAGGTAAAGAACCAAAGGTGTCAACAACTTATAAACCAACTTGAGGGTTCCGTAGGGAACTGTGTTAGTTTCACGATGGTAGTTTTAATATATATTCCCAGATTTCTGCTCTCCTGGGCAATCTCATTATCATACAGAAGAATGAAAAATAATAGAAGAGGAAAACCCATTGTTATACAATAAGGTATCATGGGACATAGTTATGTCATAATTATAGAAGAGGGACCAGGCAATTTTAGGTACCTGACAACAGAGGGGCTGTTAATATAATTATATATACATACATATAAAAAATATATAATTATACATATGTATATATAAGACATATAATTATACATATTTATGTAATTATATATGTATACATATATACAATAAGGTATCTCTAAAAAGAAGCACACACAAAACAAGGTTACATATGGATGGATTGACAAAATGTGACCCAGATGTCTCCCAGACCGAATCCTGTATTTTACCTAGGAGCAGTGGCTAGCATTTGCTAATTCAGTGTTGATGGTAACTTTATAGGACATAACTACTGTGGAAAATGAGAATTAAATGTATTTCATTCAACAGAAATAAAAATATATGTCCACATAAAAACTTTTACATGAGTTTTTATAGCGACATCATTCATAATAGCCCCAGAGTGGAAACAACCCAAATGTCTGCCAACTGCACAAGGAGTAAATGAAATGTGGTATGTCCATACAATGGCATGGTATTTGCAACCAAAAGAATCAAGTACTGATACAAGCTACCGCATGGATGAATCTTGAAAACATTATGCTAAATAAACGAAGGCAGTCATTCACAAAAGACCACATAGTGTATGATTCCATTCACGTGGTATTTCCAGAACAGGAAAATCTATAAATACCTAGAGTGAATTAGTGCTTGTCTAGGAACCAGGGGGCAGTGGGGGAGTGGGGAGAAGGGAGAGAGGAGGGGAAATGAGGAGTGATTGCTAATGAGTAAAGATTTCCAAGGTTACTGTAGATCTGGCAGAAACATGGCTCTGTGAATACACCTAAAATCCTTGAGTTTTATACTTCAAACAGGTGAATCGTGTGACATATGAATTAGATCACAATAAACCTGTTCTGGAGAAAAATGCCTAAAAGACTCATTTAAAATTATTTCAAAAGCTCAAAGAAAATGTGAAGTCTTCGTTGTTGGTTTTTTTTTTTTCTTTTCTAGGTATCTTCTGCTTGAAGGTGAAACTCATTCAGGAAGTGAATAATAATGAGGAGTATTTTGTTCATGTTGGCTCCTGTGTAGTATATGAAATTGTCTGAGCGCTGGTTCAACATTCTACAATCCTGATCACTGCTGTTCATTTTGGCAGAAGACATTCTGCGGCTATAATGAAACTCTACTTGCAGCTGCTACTAAGCAACACCTGAAGGCAACAGTCATCTGATACCTTCCGCTGGAGGCAGATGTAACTGTACCTCTCAGCACATACCCTGTAGTAAGGTAGAATGTCCAATAAATGTAACTATTTCCAGTGTTATGCATGTTGTTGCTTATGTTCTGGTATTTAACTTTGGAGAAAAGCAGAACACAGAAAATGAGGTCTCTTCTCTCCCACTTTACTGGAACCAAAAGGCCTGGAAGTCACATTTCCTGATTGACTACAGGATTCTGAGCAATGTTGTCTCCCACAGTTCTCTCTCATGCATCCTGTTCCACTCCATTTGGGTCAAGCTGTTCTCTCTCCTCCTGACCTGTTTAAGTCACATCCAGATATTAAGTTTCATTTTTTCCCAGAGTTCTTTCAAGATGTCTACAAATTTCATCCATGTCTTCCTCCCTGACCTCTCCTAGTCGTTAACAACCTTGCCAGTCCTGCCCTTCAATTGCTTTATTACTGTTTTGTTTTCATTTTAGAATTGTCTTTCTAAAAACATCTTAAAGGCAGCAAATTTATAAGAACTTTAGAAATTATCCTCAGATAATCGCCAGTGCCTGATGATCCAGGTCTGGATTTATAAAAGAGACTTGATAAACATGAACTAAACAGTTGAGTGACTTGACATGGCCAGTCATTAACCAATTCTGACTTGATCACTTAACTCTGTTTCCACCTAATGTAATATCTCCCTTGCTTTCTTACCAACGTGATTGCTTTGTCTCAGGAAAAGGCCAATTGGCATAAAGTTCATACACTGTACTGAAACAGATATAATGGGAATGACATGTTACTGTTGTAAACAAAGGGTATGTCCATATACAAAGGATGTATCCTAACGGCTAGAAGGTGGGTGATGTTCAGAGTCCCATGGAGAAGCTGTAGTGTCTTCAGGAAGGCTGGCTGGAAGCCTCCGGTTCCACTGCTAACTAGACAGATACATGCTCTGCTACCTGGATAGAAACCACCGACTCTGTGGATGAACACTCTCAATTTCCGTGTCTTGGGGGAAATGGTCATTTTGACAACAAAGGAAAGAGAGAATGAAGATTTCTACTCAAGAGGGTGGAAGAAGTCTGTTTGCCTTTGGAATTTGGATGACTTTCGTTTGTTTTTACAGTCACTGAAAAAATATTGAAACAGATGGTCACAGTAGTTTCAAGACCCCAAAAAGGAGAAATTAGCCAGAGTTCCTGAGAGAGGACAACCATGTAAGTCAGATAAGCTCCCCTAACCAAGAGAAGTGGCTCAGAAAATGCCGCAAATGAATAGAGGCTGAGAGAGAGCAAAGGTGGGATGAGAGGAGGTGGGAAGATCACAGCACTTACTTCACATTCTAGAATTAGATGACTTAGATACTTAAACGTACTATCTGTCTCTGATCACTATTCAATATTGTACCCCCAGTATCTAGAGCAGCATTGCCCAATAGAAGGAGAGTACAAGCTGTAAATGAGGCCACGTTGAAATATTCTAAATGCCATATTTTTGGGAAAAAAACATGAAATTAATTTCAAAAATTTTTTCAATTTTTTTTAATTGACATAAAATTCTACGTATTTGAAGCCTATATACATTTTGGAATGGGTAAATCTAGCTAATTAACATATGATTGCCTCACATAGTTATAATTTTTGTGGTGAGAGCACTTAACATCAACTCTCTTGGCATTTTTCAATAATAAAATGTATCATAATTGGCTATAGTCACCATGCTGTACAACAGCTCTCCTAAACTTATTTCTTCTTTCCTTTCAGGATATATTCAACATCAAAATTATTAATGAGGTATTGTATGTTCTTTTTCTCATATTAAAACTTCCAAATCAACTGTATATTTCACACTGACAGCAAATCTCAATTCAGACTACCTACATTTCAAGTGTTCAATAGTTCCTTTGAATGAGTGGCTACTGCATTAGACCATGTGGGTCCCGAACTGAGTATTTATTAAATATCAGTTGAACTTCAAAATGAATGAATAAATGAGGTGTCAGTGAATACATACATAAATAAATTCTGGTTTTTACAGATCGAGAAAATGAAGCTCAGAGGGTTTAAATAAGTTCTTCAATATGTCATCTTTTCAGAAAGTGGGGGAACTGATTTTTGAATTTTTGGCTGAATTCACAGATGTGCTGGCATCTTAGGTCAGTCTTCTTGTCAAAAACTCTCAACGATGCTTTACTACTCCAAAATAAATTCCTTATCATGACATTTAAATTCCGCTAACATCTAACACTCAACACACTTCCTAGTCTTTTTCCCCACGGGTGCTTTTCAGACATAATATGCTCCAAGCAAATTGATTTTTTCAAGGTTAGGAACACCAAGCAGCCTGCCAAGAAAATGGCTCAGAATCTCAGCTCTAAAATCCTCTGCTCATCTCCCGGCTGCCTGTTCTTATTGGATGCTGCAGGTGAGTGAAGATTCAGTCCCACTGAAAGGTCTCACTTTCAAATCAGGTGGGGACCACACGTCTCTTCCACTAGACTAAGCTCCTTCCCTATCTATCTTTCTATCTCTGCCCTGGCACAGAGCAACATAGAAGCTTATTGAATGATGAGTGTATGAAGAAAAACTAAACAGTTGATTGAACTCTCGGGCTCCTCCAGTGGTGTTAAGGTTGTCTTTGTTCATGTGCCTCATTCCAACTAGAAACGGCCCCGTCTCTTTACATGCAAGGGCCACTCAAATGCAATCTCCTTCGCCAGGCTCCCTGGGACATCCTGCCACAAAGATAGCTCATGCTTCCTCACTGCCACAGAACTTCATCAGGCCTGCCCGGCAACCCCCTGCCTGACAGTACTAAGCATATATCTTGTTGTCACTAATGAAACTTAATCATCTGGGCTGAAAAGGTGTCATCTCCAACCCCTAGCACAGTGTTTTATGTGATGTGGTATTAAAAAATAGAATATTAAGTTTAAAAAAAGCAGATTCAGATTCAAAAGATACTTGGTGAAGCTTTGGCTATAAGTGTGTTAGATGTCACTTATAATTACTAAACATGAAATTCCTCCTCTGTCACACGGAGAATAAAATCTATCTGCCTATTCATAAGAAGATAAAAGAACGCATTATATGGAAACACCATTTTTCATCCAGAAAATACTATTCATAAATATTTGTAGGTAAGCCAAATATATTTGTCTATATGTATGTGTGTATCTATATGTGTATGTGTATATGTGTATACACAAACACTATATACACAAACTATATACACACACACTATATACACACATATACTGAAATAATCAAATGGTTTAAAAGAACAGATACATATTATCTCATTTCATTTAATTCATAAAATTTACTTACATTTGACATTTTCTCACTTATTTAGTAGAGTACATGTTAAATACCATTTTTTTTCCTATTATACGTCTTGACGGTAGAAACCCTATTTTGTTCATGGCTATATCCTTGGTGAGCATAATAGGTTCTGCCATAGACCATTTAATAAATATCTGTTGATTGATGAAAACTACACGCATACAAAGTAAAATGAGGATTCTCAGAAACTGTTGGTAGCAGTGGTGTCATTTTTTTAATCTCTCTAAATTCCCAAATAAAAACAGAACTAGAAAGGCAAATTAAAAAACTCACAGACAACATTTATTACAAAACTAGATGACAAGGTTGTTCTCATGGACCTCAAAATGTAAGCGAAGGAAATAAACCAGTAATAGCACAGAATCTGCATGCCATCAGCATCTGTGCAGGGAAGTAGAGGGAAGCAGTGAGAGCTCTGCTGGATCTGGAGATATAGGAATCCTCAATAGCAGCAGGTATTCACAGAAAGCCTGGCAGCCCTGTGTGAGAACAGCAGCTGATATCAAAAGCGCATGTCCCATCCCCTCAGCAGATTGTAAAAGAGGCATGCGGAGAGCCTGGAGGGGCAGACACAGCCTAGACCCTCCACATTTTTCGTACCACCCAACAGAACTTTTTTCAGGCCACAGCTTCACACTGAGGAGAAACTGCTGAGAGTAGAATCAAAGCGGAGGACAAAAACGATGGAGACAAAGAAAAGAGAAGGTTCAGACAAATGTAGGGGAGAGTGGAGCTAATACGTGTCAGTAAACAAACCATTTTGTTCTTAAATACTATACTACACACACACATAGGCGCTCTCTCTCTTCCAAAGCTCTGTTAAGTTAGGAAAGCAACCTTGATTTATTTTTTGTTTGAGACAGAGTCTTGCTCTGTTGCCCATGCTGGAGGGCAGTGGCACCATCTCAGTTCACTACAACCTCCGCTGACCCGATTCGAGTGATTCTTCTGTGTCAGCCTCCCCAGTAGCTAGGATCACAGGTGCCCGCCACCAAGCACAGCTAATTTTTGAATTCTTAGTAGAGATGGGGTTTCACCATGTTGGTCAGGCTGGTCTCGAACCCTCAACCTCAGATAATCCACCCATCTTGGCCTCCCAAAATTCTGGGATTATAGGCATGAGCCACTGTATCCAGCCAGGAAAGCAATCTTGAATCATACCTCCTTCTGATAGTTTAAGAAACAATATAATGGTAATAAGAGAAAAACATCAAAATCTAATTCTATAGAAATTCATTATTTTAAAAAAGGATCAAAACAGCATGTTTAGAGGCCATGAAAACATGCCAGAAACACATGCTGACAAAAAAAAGATCAAAACAATGACTTCATATTTCAAAGCAAACTAAGAGACTTTAAGAAAATCATACAAGATACGAAAGAACAACAGAATTAAGAAGCAGAACATTCACAAATCAGCTGGAAAAACTACAAAAGAAACTAGTGGTAAAAGAATCAGCTGGGCACGGTGGCTCAGGCCTGTAATCCCAGCACTTTGGGAGGCAGAGGCAAACAGATCATGAGGTCAGGAGATCGAGACCATCCTGTCTAACACGGTGAAACCCGGTCTCTACTAAACATAAAAAAAATTAGCTGGGCGTGGTGGCACACACCTGTAGTCCACCTGTAGTACTTAGGAGGCTGAGGCAGGAGAACTGCCTGAACCCAGGAGGTTTCAAGCACCACTGCATTCCAGCCTGGGCGACAGAGCAGGACTCCATCCCCACCCCCCACCCCCGCCAAAAAAACAAAAACAAATCATTCTATTCAGAAATTAAGACTAAACTAAAAGAAACAAGTAAATAAATACAATGAATAATTCTCTAAGACAAATAGATAAAATGAAGAATAACACTTAAAAATATTAAAGAAATAATGACATACAATGAGATATACTGGCAAGTGACAAATTAAAGACAAAAATCATCATATATATGTATGTGTGTGTGTATATATATATATGTATATATATATGTATATATATATATACATATATATATACATATATATATGTATATATATATATGTATATATATATATATATATACATATATATATTAGGAGATCTTGAAGAAGAAAAACAAAGCAAGATAACAAAACAAATATAAATTGAGAAAACTCTCCTACAATTAAAATTAAAGGAAGTATATGCAGTCATCTTAGTATCCGTGGGGAATGGGTTCCAGGACCCCTACATTTGTCAAAATCTGCAAATGCTCAAGTCCTTGAAATAAAATGTCAGTGTTTGCATATAACCTACGCACATCCTCCTGTAGACTTTAAATCACCCCTGCACGACTTATAATACCTAAGAGAATATAAATGCTATGCTAATAGTTATACTATATCTTTTATTTAGATTATTTTTATTGTGTTGTGATTTTTTACTTTGTTTCATCAAGTATTTTTGACGTGCAGTTGGCTGAATCCACAGATGTGGAGCCCATGAATATGGAGGGCCAAGTGTACTGAAAGAGCCTCATGTACAGCCCTAAATGTCAACCCAAAACAACTGACACAAAAACATTTTTCAGGAAAATTACTAAACTTTGTAAAAAGATATTTTCAAATTACCTAAAAAAAGACAGAATGAAAACAAAATTAGATTATCATCAGACATTTCAACCACAATGTTTTATTTCAACAACACATGATGTAATGTATTTTAGATTTGTAAAATGGCGTGTGACAAATTTTGCGTATCCTGCAAAGCTGACATTTAAGTATAAAGGGCCCAATGAGAAAACAGGCAAGAACTCGGGGAAGCCTGTTCTCATGAGCTGTCTCTGATGTGCCTACTAGAATGTAAGATTGATTTTAATAACCAGAATGACTGTGAAGACACTGACATAAGAACCGGTGGTAGTCTGAGATATATACATATAGATATGTAAATAGATTTAAATGAAAGCAATAAAGGTAAAGTACAGTGTATAATGGCTGTGAACTCGGATAATACAGATGCAGCATGTTTAAGATGGGGAGACACTGGAGAGATTGTGTGCTGCAATAGGGACATTTCATTTCTCAGTTCATTATATTGGTGCTGTAGCATCAACATTGTTATTCACGGGACATGTGCAATATTATTGGATAAAGTAGATCAATACTTATGGAATATTCGAATTCATCATTTCTTGCGTCTTTGTGAACCAACATACTCAATGTGGAAAAAGATTAAGGAGATGGAATATAAGAGAATATCAAACCTGTAATTGTAATTTGAATTGGAGATATGAGTATAAACGCTTGAGATACCATATAAACATATACATTTCTTAATTCTAACCAGTGAAGAGGCCTTAAAAACAATGAAAAACTCTATAAAATGTCCCTAGCATTCAAAAACCCTAGCAATCTTGAAGTGCCATTCCCATGAAAAGAAACCCAGCCTTTCTGGGGTGGGGGGAGGCTAATTCTAGGAAGTGTACCACATGATCCGGGAATCTCTTGCCGTGCTAGACAACAAGGAAGCTAGGAATGGCGACCACAGTCTGGATACAAGGACTCAAAGGCAACCTTGAAGCAAACAAGCCAACTGGATCTTTAAAAGGACCAAGACTTCTCTAACAGGTTCAAATACATGAATTCATAATCATATTTCCTAAAAACCTGTTTGTTCACCTTTGTAGAATGACAGGTAACCAGTTCTTTCATTAGACAATCAATAAAAGAAAAGAATGAAGCAATTTTTTTGCTTTTCCTAAAAGAATTGTAGCACAGAGTATCAAACAATAAATGAGGAAAATTGCTCGTTCTAAAATTATTCCAATTAATCAATGAAAAAAATAGAAGAAAACAGTTTTGCAACCTTCAATGAATTAATGCATCTAGGCATTGGGCATCAACAGCTGCTAACATCACCAGAAGAGAGACAATCAGATATCATGTGCCTCCTAATGAAAGAAGCCAGCACCATTTATAGTCTTGCCAAATGTATCAACCCCAAATCCAATCAAGTCTCGGGATCCATCTGCCAATTTCCAGAGAATGGGAAAAACAGGAAAGTGTTTAATGGGGTCACAAGTACTCAATCAGCAAAACCTATACTTTAGATAACTCTTTAGGTCAAATGCCCCAGCTCTTTTATATGTAAATTGTAAAGAAAAGAATAAAAGATAGAGAAGGAACCTGCAGACTAGATGTATAAAATATGTCAAGATTTTAAAAATTGGGCAAGAATAAACTATGGACATTAAAGGGGTGCATTAGTGATAACATTATACAAAATCTCAAGAAAGTGGTCCTTGGAAAGTCAGGATCGTGGTTACTGCTGGTGGAACGGAGAGGGTCAACCTTGGGAGGAGACAAAGGGAAAAGCTTCTGCAATGATTGGCAAAGGTCTATTTCACAACCTAGGCAGTGGTTATAATAGTGTTTACCTTAGGACTCATTGAGGGATACATCTGTTTTCTGAATTTTGTATACGTGATTTATTTTCTAATAACAGATTTATAAAAGATGAATTCCAGTTTAAAATGTATGTGGTTAGCAGCCCTAGGTGTCTCCTTAACTATAACTTTTAAATATTAACGAAGACAGAAAAAGATGAAGGGCACACTGAAAATTAATTTGATAGACCACCTGATGCCAGAATCTAAAATGAATTTCTACCTGCTGTAAGGCACAAGGAGTTCAACTGAGATAAGCTGTAAAAACCAAATAATAATAGCATTTCTCTCATAAGGCAGTCATGAGAACTCAATGAGCTTATATGTGGAAAGTACTTAGAATGACGCCTAACTCAGAGAGCAAAAACTATATTTAAGGATAGGCTATTGTTTTTCTTAAAAACTGACCCACTCAGGGCGGTGTCTCGTAAAAGAGAAACCCCTGAAACAAAGATAAGACCCTGAGGATATCTCCACTGTGTCCCCCGGACCCAGATTGTACCAACAAGATAGTTAACCAGTTATTCCGAACCATGGGCTTTCATTCAATTTATCTTTAGCACATGCTATCACGTCAATGATAAACACACATGGCTTTGCCATCTTTCTACATCCATTCTGTGACACCCACGCCTACTAAGCAGTTAGGTGGGGGAGGCAGTTAGTATATTGCATGCTGGTGAACGCAGCTCCCCACCTTACCCACAGACGGAAGGGCTACCGGGGCAGAGGCAGGGAAGCTCCAATAGCGCCGTATCCTGAAATCATGGGGTTTTCTGTTCTGTTTTGTTTTGTTTTCAGATAGAGTTTCACCCTTTTTGCCCAGACTGGAGTGCAATGATGTGCCATCAGCCCACTGCAACCTCTACCTCTCAGATTCAAGCGGTTCCGCTGCCTCAGCCTCCCAAGTAGCTGGGATTACAGGCATGCGCCACCATGACCGGCTAATTTTGTGTTTGTTGTAGAGATGAGGTTTCTCCACGTTGGTCAGGCTGGTCTCAAACTCTCAACCTCAGGTGATCCGCCTGCCTCAGCCTCCCAGTACATTGAAATTACAAGTGTGAGCCACCGCGCCCAACGGACATGGTTTTCATGGAAGTCCCTGTCTCCTAATGTTGGGAACCCAGATAACAAGGAGCAGGAAAAAAAATGACACCCAGGGGAACAGAGCTTTGGAGCTGAAGAACTTCCAGAAACTGGGAATTGCCCCAGGAGCGCTGCATATCAAATAACATCTCATAACTGTGCTCAAGAAAGGGACTAAAGAATTAGCCAGGGCCCGGCGTGGTGGCTCAAGCCTGTAATCCCAGCACTTTGGGAGGCCGAGGCGGGTGGATCACGAGGTCAAGAGATCGAGACCATCCTGATCAACATGGTGAAACCCCGTCTCTACTAAAAATATAAAAAATTAGCTGGGCATGGTGGCGTGTGCCTGCAATCCCAGCTACTCAGGAGGCTGAGGCAGGAGAATTCCCTGAACCCAGGAGGTGGAGGTTGCGGTGAGCCGAGATGGCGCCATTGCACTTTAGCCTGGGTAAGGAGCAAAACTCCGACTCAAAAAACAAAAAAATTAGCCAATTGAATTAGCCAAGAGGAGTAATTTCTTCCCAAATATATTTGCAAAACTGATACAAGTTTGAACACTGGAGGATAGAAAAAAAATGATTCTGAATTTCTTCTTCAAGAAAAATACAGATACTAAATGATTAAGATAATTTTGAAAGTCAAAAATGAGAAGCAGTTGTAGTCTGAAATATGAAAAACATATTATAAGACTCTAATAATTTTTAAAGTGGATTTCTGCTACAGAAAGGCACAGGTTAATAAAATAGTCAGAGACAAAAGAACAAAATAACACATTAAATTAGCATGTAATAAAGGAAATGTCAATTCAGGGTGGAAAAGGACATTATTCAATGAATGGAACTGGAGGACTGAATAACAATTTAGAAAAAGAATAAAACCATAGGTAACTAGGAGAAATAGAAATACTCATACAGTCTTTTTTTAAGTATTACACTGAAAACAGTTCAAAACATAAAATATATGCATATCCCATTTAATAGAAACGTTCTGTATATCAAGAAATAACATGAAGTCAAGATCAAGGTCATGTAGGAAAAAAAGAGCATGAAGGTGTTTCAAAGCAAATGGCAAAGGATATTAACTATACACATTTTTAATGCTGATCTATAGAAAGAACACTTGCAAAGCATTAAAAGAAAGCTGGTTTACCCCCCACCGATTAAGCAAAGGACATAAACTAAAAATGGATAAAAACAAATATGTATATCCAGGCCAGGTGCGGTGGCTCACACCTGTAATCCCAGCACTTTGGGAGGCCCAGGCAGGTGGATCACTTGAGGTCAGGAGTTCAAGACCAGCCCTACCAACATGGTGAAACCCTGCCTCTACTAAAAATACAAAAATTAGCTGAGCATGGTGGCAGGCGCCTGTAATCCCAGCTACTCAGGAGGCTGAAGCAGGAGAATCACTTGAACCCAAGAGGCAGAGGTTGCAGTGAGCTGAGTTCCTGCCATTGCACTTCAGCCTTGGCAACAAGAGCAAAACTCAATCTCAAAAAAAATAAAAGAAAGAAAGAATGAGAAGGAATATACATATCCAATTTTTAAAAATATAAAAAGGTCAATCTTACCAGTAAAGAACATAAAATTATTTAATGAGTTACCATTTTTTACTCATAAAAATTGGAAAGTTTTTGAAAAACAATGTCTAGTATTGTCAAAGATGCAAAGAAACAGCATTAGAAATCCCTGCTTAGAGAAACGGCCTTTTGGAGAGTGATTTGAAATGCGGATCAAGCTCCTTAAAGATATTTTCTTCTTGACCCAGAAAGGAAATTTATTCTAGAAAAATTATCAGGATTCAAGCAAATATATACAAGGTAGATTGCTAAGGTGCTGATTAGAACAGCAAAATAAGCAGAAACTTACAATACTGAAGTGAATAGAGGATAATATTTGAACAAATTGTAGTAAATTCATTATTAAATTCATGTCTAATTAACTGCGGTATAGTCATATATTGATATAATGGAAAAAGCTATTGAATGGAAACAAAGCTATTAAAAATCTTAATATAGAAAAATACGCCATGGAATATGGAATATAATTTATGATGAATTGTTAAGCTCATTCATTCGACATCTTAAAGCAGCTATTTACGGGGTGTCAACCCTGCATCAGGCACTGTCCTGTAGGGTGCAGAATCCAGTGATGCCCCCATCATGGAGTTTATATTCTAGCTGGAGAAGCTGACCATATTTAAGACAAGTAAGTAAAATGTAAAATACATATTATGTTAGTCATGCTTGCTAAGGAGGAATAAATGAAAGAAGTTTGCAGGAAGAAGTTTGAGAAATGTTAAAGGGGGTCCAAGAAGGCCTCGCTATGGAAGGAACTTTTGAATAAAGGCCAGAACAAAGTGAGGAACTGAGGAACAGCATTCTAAGCAGAAGGAACAGCGAGTAGAGAGGCCTTGAGTATGAGGTGAGCAGTGTGTGCACAGATTAGCAAAGGAAACCAGCCAAACGGGGGCAGAGGGAATCGGAGGCGATAAGGTCAGGCAGTGATGGGGAAACGATGACTATCAAATGGGGCCTTGTAGCCGCTAATAAAGACAGACCTTGCACCCAGACTGAGACCCATACAGCATGATCTATATAGTACCCAGAAAGAGGAAGATTTGCACGTGTGAAAGAGCAAGAGTAAAAACAAAACCTGAAAAGCGTGCCTCTAAATATTGAAAAAGTGACAGATATATACATTTGATTATGCAAAATTATTTTTTCTTTGTTCTTTATGAATTGTCTAAACATTCCACAGTAGATGTTACTTTTTTATTTTAAAAAAGAAATCAAATTTTGAAAAATAATTCTTTCGAAAGTAAGTAAACCTCTCATCCCACAATTTTATAAGGTTGACGGATAAAAAGGGAGAAAGAGTGTGCTTTATGAGATGAGATCCCCTTTCGCTTTTTGGGAGGAAGCCCAGCCATGCGTGGAGCAGAGCTACAGGGATGTCCCTAGCTGGCACTGCCACCAGCGTGACCCACCTCACTAATCTGATTCCCTTCGTTCAGCACGTTCCCCTGTGGGGCCATTTACAATGCCATGTGGACGTCCAAACAAGCTGCAATGCTGACAATAGCTGGGCCCTCCAAGTCAGAGAAAAACTGCTAAGGCATCAAGATGAGTGTTTTTGGCCCCTCTACAAGGGCCTGTGGTTTTACATCTTTATCACCCCAAGTGCTACTTCCAATTGTAGAGAAGACAGTCAGAGATAGACACTTGTCCTCTGATTTCCACGCTATCTTTATCACTACAGCATGGGGGAAAAGAAAAGGGTTGGACCTTAAGAAAAGATACAACGTTAATGGAGGGCTTTAAAGGGAAACAGATTTCAAAGCTCAGCTGGATTCACCATACTCAGAAAAGAAAGTCTGGATTCTCAGAATGTGGTACCTGAATCTGCAGCGATAGCATCACCTGAGGGCTTGTGGAAATGCAAATTCCTGGGGCCCCTCACCAGACCTGCTGCATCAGAAATACAGGAAGGGGATCAAGCCCTCCAAGAGAGTCTGCCTCCTACTAAAAAATGCCACAAATCCACTGCAAGAGGTGTCTCCTTGGACTCTTCCTCCCTTTACTTAGAGAGAGAGTCAGTTTGGGCTGGGTGTGGTGGCTCACGCCTGTAATCTGAGCACTTTGGGAGGCCGAGGAGGGCAGATTATCTGAGGTCAGGAGTTCAAGACCAGCCCAGCCAACATGATGAAACCCCATCTCTACTATAAAATACAAAAATTAGCCAGGCATGGTGGTGTGTGCCTGTAATCCCAGCTACTCAGGAGGCTGAGGCAGGAGAATCACTTGAACTTGGGAGGTGGAGGTTGTGCTGAGCCAAGATCACACCACTGCACTCCAGCCTGCACATCAGAATGAGACTGTCTCAAAAATAAATGAATGAATGAATGAATGAGAGGGGAGGGTCAGTTTGATTAGGATCCAAATGTCTCATCCTCTAGCAGGAGATCTTCATTACTGCTTTGTGCTCCATGGAGGATTCTAAAAGCAAGTCTCCTTGAGATATCAATGCCTACCTAGGCCCTTTTACTTTGCTAGCTGGTCAGACTGAGCTGGAGCTTTGTCACTGGCAATTTCTCCAGGAAGCCCACGGGGATCTCGTGCACCTGCCTTTTCTCCTCCTGTCCCCTGGACTGCTGGCATACCTATCATTGTGAAATTGTGCCACTGGGAAGTTAATCTCTCTGGATATGAAACTCTTTCTTTAAAAAGTTCTGAGCACTTGTTTTTCACAAGGAAAAGAGCTGGAACGTGTTGTATCTCTTCTATAATCCTGTAATTTTGTCTTTGATTGCTCAGTAATACCATCTTTTCCCAGTAGGGTGAAATCATCCTTTTGCATATTAAACCTTGCACACACTGAAGATTCTCAAGTCCCAATTTCAAGGACCCAGATGGAAGGTATTCTGATTTTCCCACTCACTATTTAATAAGTGGTTGGTCTCTGATATAGACAGTATGAAAATGTCAAAACAAATCACATATTTATTACCTTTTCTGTGTTAGTTCCACCAATAAATATCTTCTAACACAAAATATTCAAAAGAAAGCATTAAGGCAGGTTACAGCGGCTCATGCCTGTAATCCCAGCACTTTGAGAGGTCCAGGCAGGAGGATTGCTTGAGGTCAGGAGTTTGAGACCAGCCTTGGCAACACAGTGAGACCCCCCACTATCTCCACAAATAAAAATAAAAAATAACTAGTCAGGCGTAGTGGTGCATGCCTGTAGTCCCAGCTACTGGGTAGGCTGAGGTGAGAGGGTCACGCGCCCAGGAGTTCAAGACTGCAATAAGCTATAATTGTACCACTGCACTCCAGCCTGGGTGATAAAGTAAGACTCTGTCTCTTAAAACAAATTTAAAATAATAAATAAATAAAAACAAAATCAAGCATTCAGTAAAAATGTATATTTCTTGAGAAAAACACAAAAAGTTCAAACTTCAAATAATCTGTCAATAGGGACCTACTTTACTAAAGTTATTATGACTCTGGGTGGTATGTTTCTTTTTATCATATTTTAAATAAATTTTTAATTATGAATAATTTTAAATGTATAGAAAGATAGTACAGTAAGCTCCCATATACCGTTCTTCATTTCCCCACCTGTTACATCTTACTGAACTGTGACGCATTCATCAAAACTGAGAAATTAACATTGGTATATTACTATTACCAAACTCCAGACTTCCTACAGATTTCACTAGTTTTTCCACTAATGTTCTGTTTATGTTCCAGAATCCAATCCAGGAAACCACAATGCATTTAGCATTTTGTGTTTCAGTTCTCTTTTACTCCTTCCTGCCAACTTCTGGATTAGAACCTCATACAGATAGCCACGTATAAATGGCTCGTCATTAACTAACACGGCATCCTCCACTTCATAACTGGTAGCAATTCTGCCCTAAACATAAAGCAATCCACAGGGCAGGGACAAGTCTGCGTCAGAGTGTCACCAGCTGCCGTGGAGGTTAGGCAGGCTCTTCCCAGACCTCGGCATCCTCTTAGGTAGGCCTGGGTTAGAGGAAGAAACCTACTTTGGGCCCAAATGAACTAGACAATCTAACCAAGCCCTACTAATCCCATTCTTGAAGATAAAAGTAAGCCAGTTTGTTCTGGGGGAAACTCCTTATAACAATACTTGCAGGGTGACTGGAGTGTCAAATGATTTAGGAAACTGCAGTTCTCATATATATATTTTTAATTTCCAGTTCATTCAAAGGCCACAGTAGAAAGACAGTCTGGCAAAGTGAAGGAAAAACAGAAATCACCCATGACCCTTGGGTAGGATTCTCTGGAGAACAGCTACCGCACACCTGATCTCCTTTTTCCTTTCCTCATTCAGTTTGTCTCCATGACAGCGACACAGAGAGACACACACAGAGAAAAGCAAGCAAAAATTGGTAGCACAAAGTAAAATGTGCAAAGGAGCACATCTAAAGTATAGTTCTCATGCCTGCTCTACAGATATGGTTTCTGGGGGCACAAGATAATGACTTCCGGAGTGGAAGCAATTATCTCTCATACTCTTGTGGATTCAAGTTCCAATTTGTGATGACATTCTTCCTCTAACTCTCTGACATACATACACTTCCCAAGGTTCCCCTGTGGCACTGACCTGGAATCCAGGAATCCTTACAAATGGGAGAAAACAAAATGATCAAGTCCAACTCTTGGAGGCAACTTCAAAATACTGTTCACTCAGATGAGAAATGGGTGGAGCAGAGAAATCAGCCTGAGGGCTCCCTTTACATGCATTACCCCAAACTGATGTTTTCTTCTCTCTCTATTTTGATAATTAACAAGTTGTCATAGGAGTTGTTAAGACTTTGAGGCTGGGTGTGGTGGCTCATGCCTGTAATCCCACATTGTGGGAGGCTGAGGTGGGAAGACTGCGTAAGCCCAGGAGGTTGAGGCTACAGTGAGCTATTACTGTGCTACTGCGCTGCAGCCTGGGTGACAGAGCAAGACCCTGTCTCTAAAAATAAAACTAAAAGACTTTAATGAAAGCAAACTAGAGAAAGTAGGGAGAAATACCCAACTGAACAAGGGGGACTGACAGGCAGCAAGTTTATGGAGAAAGCTCTCAAGGCCATTTTTTTTTTTTTTTTTTTGTGATGGAGTGTCACTCTGTCACCCAGGCTGGGGTACAGTGGTGCAATCTCAACTCTCTGCAATTTCCACCTCCTGGGTTCCAGTCATTCTTGTGCCTCAGCCTCCAGAGTAGCAGGGACTACAGGTGCCCACCACCACACCCTGCTAGTTTTTGTATTTTTTTAGTAGAGATGGGGTTTCACTATATTGGACAGTCTGGTCTTGAACTCCTGACCTCAAGTGATCTGCCTGCCTCAGCCTGCCAAAGTTCTGGGATTACAGACATGAGCCACTGCACCCAGCCACTCAAGGCCTTTTTATGTGCTTGCTCTCCCTGCAGGCAAAGGGCACAGATCCCATGCTCCTCAGCAGCCCATGCTTCCCCAAGGTGAGTTCTGTCTGGATGTCAGGAATTGGAGAGAATCCACCGTGCCCTCTGCAGTAGAACCCAGCGACCATCTACATAATTCTCTGCCCCCCATGAACCTAGGTCAACAATGGACTTGCCTCTCCCTAATTCCAAAGTAACCACAAATGTCTGCAGCTGAACATTCTTATCAACTTTTGGGGCATGTTATTTAGTCTCAGAAATTTGTTTGAAAACATCAACATGGGCATGAGTCATGATCTAAATGAAAGCAATTCCACTCAGGTGATTGTTGCCACTGTTGATCTTATTAACCAGCACTATTATTGAATATGAATGTAAAGGGAATTAGCAGACCATTCAGAGTAAGTGTTCCCAACTTTTCTTAATAAAATCTACACTTGATTTTCTAGAACTCTTTATAGTGTCTATGGATGAATGCAGGTATTAGTCTGTGGTCAGAAGGATTCGCATTATCCCCTCCTTGGTGTAATTGTCCATTTGAATTACAACGCAAGGCAAACAGGAAGTGTGGCATCCGTGCCCAGCTAGATCACAGGCCAGATAAAATTTTAGCATCACTGGGTAGACTCTTTTTGTTTTCGTTTTTATTTTTTGAGATGGAATCTTGCTGTCACCCAGGCTGGAGTGCAGTGGCATGATCTCAGCTCACTGCAACCTCTGCCTTCAGATTCAAGCAATTCTCCTGCCTCAGCTTCCCAAGTAGCTGAGATTACAGCTTAGCCCAACATCATGCCAGGCTAAATTTTGTTTTTTTGTAAAGACGGGGTTTCACCATGTTAGCCAGGCTGGTCTTAAACTCCTGACCTCCAATAATCCACCCGCCTCAGTCCCCTGAAGTGCTGGAATTACAAGAATGAGCCACCACACCCAGCCCAGTAGACTCTTTTGGAAATGTCTGTTTCCTTTTAGCATGATCTGAATAAGGTGGGAGGGAGGGGAGAGGGGGAAAGAGAGGATCAGAGGCAGAGTAGTCAATGCCATGAGAAAGCTTAAGGCTTTTAAGCCTTAAGGTGACACTGAAGGTGGAGATTTCCTACACCTTAGAGCTTTCATCTTAAAGCCAGGCCACGCGACTGTAATTTAGAGCTATTAGCTAGAAGCATCTTAGTAGGGAGGAATTCTTATTTACAACCAGATAAGTACAGTATATGATTGGATCACACACATCTTGAAGCCGCTTCCCCAGATTTATTATGCTTGCAATGATCTTTTGTAGACTCTCTGCATTTCTTTATAAAGAGCCCTAAGTGTGTCCTTAAGTAAATTGCCATCAAATATGATAAAGTCACATTCACATTACTCTCAAAAAGTCTAATATTCATTCTCTTTTTTCTTTGATGCATAAAAATAAAACTATCTAATGAAATCCTCAAAGGAAAAAGCTGTACATATACCGCCAACAAACACCCACCCTGCTCCAGGCAGGAGGAGGAACCTGCGGGGAGTGTAGCAGGCTGCCCAAAGCACCTGCGGAATGCTGTGACTCTACCGGCGGAAGGAGACAGAGATGGAATCAGACACCAGTGACAAGGGCGCACATACATCTCCACCTGTGAGCATCAACACACACACAGCACACACACTCAGAAGTTAGTCCTAAACATCACCAACATACAAATTCTCACCACAAGAATGGCCCATGTACAAGAAAATGTCTCCAAAGCATGTGAGGCCCCTATCCACTGGGACAATGCCATTTCTTCCCACCCAATTATAACTGGAATTGCATCTTCACTCAGCGAGAAGGCAGGGATGTGAAAATGTCTTCTCAATGCAGTAACAGAGGTGGCACTTGTTTTAAAAGTGAGAAACTAACCAATTCTCAGGACTGTAATCCCCAGAGCATTGCCTGTGAATCCCGAGGACCTAGAAGTCTCCTCACACAGGGCAGAGAAGGATAGGAGAATAAGCACTTCACATTTAGAGTCCCAAATATACCTTCTCATAGAAATCATGCTGTAAATATTGGGTAGGGCCAGGCATGGTGGCTCATGCCTGTAATCCCAGCACTTTGGGAGGCCAAAGTGGGCAGATCACCTGAGGTCAGGAGTTCAACACCAGCCTGGCCAACATGGTGAAACCTCCTCTATGGTAAAAATACAAAAATTAGCTGGGTGTGGTGGTGGACAGCTGTAATCCTAGCTACTGGGAAGGCTGAATCAGGAGAATCACTTAAACGTGGGAGGTAGAGGTTGCAGTGAGCCGAGGTCATGCCATTGCACTCCAGCCTGAGCAGCAGAGCAAGACTGCATCTCAAAAGAAAAAAAAAAAAAAAGAACTGGGTATTAATTAAATCAAAAGAAAGCTAAAAGTTTATTTTAATTCTCCAAATTAATGAGGATTGGTGGATCAGTTAGGAATCGAATCAGATTTTACATTATTCCTTTGGGAGTGGGGGAAAAGTGTTTCATACTCTAGGTAACATATTTACAAATCAACCACTGGAACACAATACATGTGTATGTTTGTAACTAATGAGGAGGGTCAGGGGATAGATAGAGAAAGATGCTGCTGATGAAGAGGAAGAGTGTGCCCCATGCCCCTGTGTGGGCAGTGAGAGCCAGCAGAAAGGTGTCACTTCCTGACAATGTCACATGTGAAACTGCACCCTGGTTCCACCCTCTTGAGTCCCTATGTGCAAAACTCTGTGCCTCCCCGAGTCTTCCTGATACACATCCCTTCACTTGCTCCCAGCTAAGGCTCTTCCTCAAAGATCCAGGTAAGCAACTCTGCTTAGTTTGTGTTAGGTTTTTGTGGTTGTTTTTCCCTGTCCTTTGGGCTTGTTCTTCCCTCTGCACTTAGATTTCTCTGCACAAAAGCCATTCCCCGATGTTCTCATTGCTTTCAGTCCTCTGCCCAGCAGTGCAGCCCTGGGATAAGACCACAAGAAAAGGTGTAGACTACCTCACTCTGGGACTTTACTTGATAATAAAATCCAAATAGAATGGGGAGAAAGTGATGGCAACACCACTGAAAAAGCCAGATGTGGTCTCTACGGTGGACCTAAGTCACATAGGATGTCCAGATGTGAAATCATCCTCTAAGCTGTTAGTAAGGTTCGGAGCTTATTGGGTTTCAGTTCAATAGTGTGGTCTGACAGCCTTGCAAAGAAAGTTTGATTTTGTTCCAACCTGTTTTATAGATAAGTACATCATTGGGCAATGTCTGAAGATGACATCTAGCTTTTCAGTGGTCTGACTCATATTCACTGATATGTATTGATCACTTACTATATACCAGGCGTTGAGGAGACAATGATGAGTAATTCTGAACTTCAGAAGCTTGCAGTGAAAGAAGGACAATGACACATCACTGGGTCAGTCAACCTCTATACACTGTGATGGGATCTACAGTAGACAAGGAGAAGCACAGAAGAGACAATAACTTTCCCTAAAAGCGCTGAGGCCATCACAGAGGAAAAAGGATTTGAACTGAGTCTTGAAGGATGGGCAGGACTTCGCCAAGCATATATAAGATGTGGAGATGAGAAAAGAGATGATACAATCTGGAAAAGGGAAAGAACTGCAGAGCAGGAGATAAAGTGGGCAGGGAGGAGGATCCAGGTCAAAAGAAGGTTCCAGATCTAGCTGGGATGATACCTTTAGCTCCCCACACTTAACTACAGAATATTTTTACTAACTGAAGGATTAGAACTCAGCATTATACTTCTTGTTTAACCTGTCTATATTTTCCACTAATAGTGCTACAATTATAACTCCTTTTCCATCCCCACATGACTTGCAAGTAACCCGTTTTGCCGTGGAACTGCCTAGTTAGTTGCAAACTGCGGGAAGTGCCATCAGGAGGGAAGTCATCAAGAAGTACTAGGCGTTAGAGTTGTGCTTCCTGAGACACCTGTAAGTGTGCTGATTCCTGCTGAGTCATCTGGCATCAACTTAAAAGCATGGGTTTTTCAATTAATTGCTAAGTGGCAATCAGGCTATGGGGAGCGACTGTGTGGAAGAGTTAGAGGGATTCAGGTCTCCTCCATTCCCCCAAAGACAGAAAGGACCTAATTAGAAATGAAGCTAATACAGCATCTTTCCTGAGGAGCCTTCCTAAGGGGTGGTTTCTTTTGTTCTAGTTCCATGTTTGTATGTGCTAGTATTAATCAGAGTCCACTAAAGTGCTGGATAGAAATGTCTCAAGGTAGCATGTATTCATGTGAAACATGTGTACTTCTATTCTAAATGGGCTTCAAAGAGCAGTTGCTTGAAAACAAAATGCTTAGTCTAAGAGGCACATGCTTCACGGACCCTCACCAGCTGTCACAGAGGAAGCAAGTGATCCACCGCGATCCTTTCACTCTGGGGCTTATGTACACTAAAGATCTGCTTTAACATCATGATTTCATGTCAGCCTACTTTCAGGGACAGCACTGCATTTAAAGAAACAGAGCAATGAGAAGTATGAGATGGGCTTTGTAATAATAGCATTCTAAAGATGTGCTGTGCACATTTGCATAATTTTTATCATCGGACCAGCTAAGCCAGGACACTCCCATTTCCATTCTGCTTTTCCTCTCTTAGTTGTTTCTCAACAGATACTCATCACTGGCATTTTTCTAAATCAGTCTTACCTGATTTGCATTACCCCTTGTTGTTTTTGAGAGGTTCATTAGATCTCAGAGTGTCCTGGCTAAATATGACAGGCAGGCTCTTTCAGAAATAACGGATTTCCCATTTTCCTAATTAGAGCAGCATCCCTGTCCAGACTGCCCAGATGCACCTGCCTTTATGCAAACTGTGAAGGCAGATCATGTTACCTTTTGTTTGGTCAAAGATATTTTGTATAGAAACAGACGGATTGGAGTAAACCTGGTTCAAATGTATTTTTCTCATTCAAATGCATTAAGATTATGAGCTTTTCTAGACAAATGGTTTCAGAGGAGTGTAGCCAACCACTGGTTATTCAGTAAGGGATTCAGTAGAATGTCTGTGATGTAAATCTCTTGTTCTCAATTTTCTCTCTCCTGACTTTAGCCCTTTCTTCTGCCTTACTGAAAAATGGTTATTGTACAGGAAGGAAGACAATACAAGAAAAGGAGAGAAAACTGATCAAGGTAAGTGATCTCACAGTTACCTGTTCCGTGTCCCCATCAACCATCAACTTTGATTATCTAGTTGGCTTGAATGTAATTTAGGTCAGAAGTCAGCAAACCACACAACCCAAACCATAGTCAGCAAATCCACAACCCAAACCTGGCCCACTGACTGCTTTTTGTAAATACAATTTTACTGGCACACAGCCATGCTTCATTCATGTATGTTTCATCAATGGCTGCCTTTGTACTATAACCGCAGAGTTGAGGAGTGGCAACAGAAACAGTACGGCCAGCAGAGTCTAAAATACTTACTTTCTGGCTCTTCACAGAAGAACTTTGCCAACTCCTCCCTTGGGTGCTTGGGCTACGTTCCGCTTGTTAGAGCGTAGTTTGACTAAAGTAAAGGTCTCGCATTCTCTAGTTCATAAGCCTGGATTTCATACTGGCCACACACAGGAACACTGTAAATGTTAAAATCACCCTAAGTCAGCGGAGAGGTACAAGAAGATATTTTGGAAAGGATACTTTCAAGTACAAGTACAATGAAAATGATTTTCTCATACAACAAATGGAGAGGGAATTTAGCTCAGGGGTTTTTTTGGTTAGTGGTTTGGAAGTCTAACTTTTATCTCTCTGGCCAGCTGGTTTGTGCTTCCGGCTAACTCTCCATATAGCCCTGTGATGGCTGCCAGAGTTCTCGTCATCTCAGGCAGATACAACAGTGTCCACAAGCAACAGAACAATGATCTTTCCTCATGTCTATTTTTAAGGTTGAGGAAAATCATTCCTGGAACTCACACTCCCCACGTCAGTTGACTTCTGCAATTCAGTAGCCTGAACAGCACGACCCACCCATGGATTAAACCAATGACTGACAGGGAGGCAAAGGCCACAGCTTACTCCAACCAAAGTACCACCCATGCTGCTAAGTGGATGTCTTTCTCCCCGGAAGCTTATAGATTAGCTCAAATGGGTGGAATCTTGAATAAAATTGGAGCTTTGCCGGAGGAAAAAGAAGAAGAGGATGGATGTTGAATAAGCAGCCAAGAATGTCCTCTATGGGGTGGCATGAATCGCATTTCCTTATTAGAAGAATTCAAAAGGTGTGTCCAATTAGTGATGAACAAGTTATACTCCATGAATAAAGAATACAGCTTTTATATACAGTAGAGAACACGTTCTATTTTAGAGCTAAAACAGTTTTATGAACTATCACTATCAACATTTTATCTCTCTCGATCTTTATCTCTTTATCTCAACAAGATAAAAATCCCTTCAAGGTCTGAGATACGAAAACCATTATTAATTCAAAACCCAAAATAAAGAAATGCTAGTTATTTGAATAATATTTTATTTATTTTTTATAAGCTGAAGTTTTATGCAAAGGATACGAGCTAGGCTTTAAAAAAATAACGAAATACCAAAAGAGGTAGTTATGGGATTGGTGCTAGGGGGAAATAAAGATAGAAAAATATTCAAGACAAGAGGAGCATGCAGAAACACAAATCATACATTCCTGGAGAGGTAAGAGCTGCCTAAGAATTACTCTCTGTGATTTGAAACAAGAAGGAAAACACTTTAAGTTATAAAACTGACAATATCTTTAAGATAAAATTACAATAATGGTTTAGAGGAGGCATAGCTTTGCTCGATATTAAAACTTAAGATAAATTTCACTCACATTTCCTCATAAGGAGGACACTGCAATAAATATTATTCTTAGCATCGAGGTTTTAAAGGCTGGTATATGAAAGCGATGCTAACCACTGAAACAAACAAACTCTAATACTTCAGTGCCTTATCACAGTAAAAATTTATTTCTTGATCATGTAACATCCTGTGCTGATGGCCAGAATGTTTCTATTTTTCGGGTCTACCTGTCTCCCGGGACTCAACGCCCTCTGCATTCAGCTACAGCAGTTTCCCAACCTGAGCACCACTGGCATTACAGAACGCATGATGCTTTGTTGTGGCGGGCCGTTGGGTGCCATTGTAGGATGCTGAGAAGCATCACTGACTACCACTAACTGGACACCAGAAGCACAACAATGAAAAATGCCTCCTCCTACTACTGCCAATGTCTCCTGGGAGACAAAATTGCCTCTGGTTGAGAACTGCTGAATTAGAGAACGGGGAAAGAGAAAATCGAGAAGGCACATCTGGTTTTACTAAAATGTAATTCACACATGCACACACAAATGCTTGGATCTTAAGTGTTGAGTTCAATGAGTTTTGACAGTTGTTACGCCTGTGTAATAATCATTCAGAAGAAGATGCCAACCATTGTTTTCACCTAGAACGTTTCCTAGTACTCATGTGTAGCCAACCCACCATTCCCCACAGGCAACCACTTCCTGATTTTTCTCACCATAGACTAGTTTTGTCTATTATTGGACCTCATATGAATGGGATTATACAATATGTGCTCTTTTGTGTCTGGCTTCTAGCACACAATGTTTTGAAACTTATCCGTGTTTTTACCTGAATCAGTAGTTCTTTCCTTCCTATTGAGGAGCAGTATTCTGATGCATGAATATGTCACGAATTTGTTTCTTTGTTCAACTGTTTTACATTTTCTTTTAAACAATTTGACCTAAAAGTGATGTGTTTCACTTCTGTTCAGATTCCACTGGTGAGAACTAGTATCAGGACCCATCTAATTGTAAGGAGGGCTGGGAAATGATGTCTTTTGCAGGTAAGACACTTGTCAGCAGCAATTCTCTGTACTCTGGGAGGCAGGGTACAAATCTTTTGGAGGACAGCTAATTGTCTGTGTCATATCTAGTATCTAAATGGGAGGTCTGTGTATTGTTCTAACCTAGGCTAGCAGAGCTATGTGAAGGCTGCGGGGATTCATGCACATACACAGCCTAAAGCATTATCATTCATTTACACATTTTACTATTAACCATGTTAAATAGCAAAGCAAAATCCTATTTCAAGTAGCTGTCCACATGTTCTAAGTAGATACTAAATAATAAACCAATATCCAAAGCAACAAATTTTTAGTTAATGCCTATTAGCGCTTTCTTTGTATATTTCTTTCTTTCTTTTGAGAAGGAGTCTCGCTCTGTCACAGGCTGGAGTGCAGTGGCTCACTCACTACAAACTCCGCCTCCCGGGTTCAAGTGATTTTCCTGTCTCAGCCTCACGAGTAGCTGCGACTACAGGCACACACCAACACATCTAGCTAATTTTTGTATTTTTAGTAGAGAAGGGGTTTCACCATGTTGGCCAGGATGGTCTCGATCTCTTGACCTTGTGATCTTCCCATCTCGGCCTCCCAAAGTGCTTGGATTACAGGTGTGAGCCACTGGGCCCAGCTGTATATTTCTTTCTTGAAGACGCATTATTTAAAAAAAAAAAAACAGATTATTTGACATTGATTAAAACATGGTTGACCAGGTATAAACAATAAATTTGAGTAACCATAATTATGTTTAAAATCTGCAGACCTGTGATTTACAGAAGGCTTCACTTGAATTTCACATGTGAGTATATTATGTCTTAATCTAAACTAAAAAGAAAACAGATAATCCATAATAATAGAAATGTAAATGAAACATTTATCACAATTATCCACGAATGGAAGCTCACAGTCATGAATTCATGAATACTTTTAGAGTAAAATTTCCCCCAGTCCCGTTAAAAGGGCTGGCACCCTAAAAGCACATTGTGAAACCAGTTGTCTTTCCTGCTTGAATAATGCTGAAAGATGAAAGAGACCAGCATTCTTTGCTTTACTTCTACTAATGATTTCACATATATAAGAACGTGATAAAAATACCTAACAGGAAAACTGTGATTGAAGATGAATTAATATAAATCTATCCCTCATTTGGAAATATGAGCATATCTGTTGGGATTCCATCATATAAAAATAAAGATTTTATTTATAAATGTGCACCTATGTGCTGTCATATCATGAACCTTTTTTATTTGCCTAATTTAACATATTCACAATACTTTATTTCTCTAACATACCTAATTTATACTCATGTTATATTCTGTGTATGTGGGTTCTTAAGACTGTTCCCAACCTGTGTTCCCCGGAAGGATTCAGACCTAAATGTGTATCTGAGTGGGACTGATATGAACCTGGTGGGGATCTCAGAAGGCTCTAAAGAAACCCTAGGAAAACACCCCCCTTCAAAGAAGGGCAAGCAAATCTGGCTCAAAGCAAGAGTTGGCTGTCCTCTATACTTTTACCTTAAAAATATGAGCACAGTTAAAGGGAATTGCCATCCTTTTTTAAAAGCCCCCAATTCATCTTTGTAGTCGGACAATTATCGCAGGGGGTTCAGGGAGTAGAACAGACCCATTCTTGGTCTTTCATTAAGTTTGTCATTGTCTTTGCAAAAATCAAAACTCTGGTATATTTCATTTCCAAGCTTAAAATGCCTTGAAACTCTATTATGTTCTACATTTTAAAAAGTCAGAGCGAGCATAACTGCATCTAATTTGCAATGCTTGCCTAGTCACAATGTTAATTCACAGGACTTGTGTTAATAATATTATGTACTTCAAAGTGAATCCTGTATATTCTACAGAATTAACTAGAGTTGTTCAGGGGCCTGTTAACAAGTTGCTGAAATGTGGAAGCTTTTGGGTTTGTTGAGCAGTCATAGCCTATTACAAGTCGTGTCAAGACAATTTCAGGGACAGGCCGACGGAAATCACTGTTCTTGGTGGAGCCTTAGGCACCGCTTTCAGATTTCATTAAGAATCACATACTCAGGGATTCCAGATAACTATTATAGGTGGGCTCCAGTTTAAGAAATATTAGTTGTGAAAGGTAGTCTTAGAACAGGTCTAAATTAGCAAAAATAATGAGTTTCCTATTTATGCAACAACTGTCATTCATTCATTCATTCAACAAATGTTTCCTGACCCTTGCCACGAATCCCCACAGTATTCCAGGAGTACTCTCAGTAAGACACACCCTTTCCCCGAAGGAGCTGACACCTTGGAGGTAGATATTAATAATTAGCTACATCCAGAGGTGATCGGTAAAAACAGGATACTATGAACACCAAAATCATGGAGACACTATTTCCAGCAAGAAATTCAAGGCGAGTTCCACAGGGAAGATAGTTCCTAGCCGAGACTCAGAGACAGCAGGATTTTAACCATTAGTGACTGCAGGTAGGAAAGATGAACAATGCTTAGAGGAGTGAGGATAGGAAGCTACACATGCACTGGACATGGAAAAAGGATCTACTTGTCTAGGTATGGATTTTGAATAAGGGAGTGTGAGTTGGAAAGAGAATCATAAAGGTAAGTTGCAGCTGTATTAATAAGAGCCATAAATGCTAGGATAAGAAATGTGTGATAAATTTGTTAGGCAATCAGGAACCACTAAATTTTGTTCAAAGAGAAAAACGAGGATTAGTGTTGATTGAATGAATGACAGAATCCTTCACAGATGCTAAGGATCTTCTAAATGGAAAGAAGACACAGAGAAGCAATATCAGATAAAAATATGCCATCACAGTTTGCAGAGAAGCAATGGTGGCCCAATCCTGTGTAGTTATACACACAATCAACTCAAACAGTAATGTCCCTGGTTGCTGTTGCCTGGAGGAAGCTACATTGTACTACTCAAGGAGTGTCACGGAGCTTTCCAAATAGAGAATGTATGTTACGTTTTGACTCTGTTGGGAAGAACAGGGGGCTCTTCCCAAAAGAGCTTTCCGATGGCCCCCCATCATCCTTGGTGTTACAGAAGATAAAGGTGAACAAGGTTAGAGGGATAGAACTATAGTGCTGTGATGTCACCACCAAGGCTAAGAGAACAGTCTTCAGAGAAACACTTTGCAGAGGACCAAACCAAAGTTGAGGTATTGATGAGGGTCTGGAGCAAGCCATGGGCATTCCAGAGTGATCCAGACTTTGGGGTAAGAACAACACAAACCTCAGACAGACAAGATCAGCTCAGAAATCATTCCCCTGGTGTTAACTTGTAAAGGTTACTCATCAGTTCCTTAGTAAAGAGGACCGAGAGACTGCTGCAAAACCCATGTCTATTCTTGGGTTTAGTTGCACATAAGGCTGTGAGGAAACCAAATATCGCTCCTAGTGGAGGGTGGATGTGATTGTTCACAGTGTATCCTGTTGTCAGTTCCACAAGAGGCCAAAAGAACTAATCTCTCTAAGTATATGTAAATGACCTAGATGTAGAAGACCCTTCTGAAATTTAAAGTTAGAGATCCTGTGTCCAGAGAATGTCATGTTAGGAGGCAGGGCAAAAAAAAAGGTGTATTATTGGAGAGTTCCATGTTGCTAAGGCTGATGGTACTAGAACATGCTACACTTTGCAATAGCTTCAAGAACAGTGAGTTAGGGCTTTGGGCTTGGATACATTAAGAAGAGGAGCCTAGCATGTTAGTGTTTCCATTTGGGTGATTAGGAGAACAGTGATGCTCCGTGTCAGATAATAGCAGTGAATGGGGAAATTATTTGGGTAAGATGAGGATTTCAGTTGAAAACATGTTGCATCAGGATAGGAAATCCAGAACAAGATGCAGAACATCAGGAAAATAGTAACAGAAGAAAGGTCCGGGCACAAGATCAGGCATTTTTCAAAATAAAATACAAAACCCATGAAAGACTTATTCTTAAAGCAAATTATCAGTTTGCTTACAACTTTCCAGAACTACCTCAAAAGTTTAAAGTGAGGTATACTTTTAGTTATCTTAATATTATATTTGGAATTAAATAGGAGCTTATTTTACATAATTTCAGAATAAGAAGAAACAATATTCTTTTTTAAACAAATTTTTAATATATACTTCAGTTCTGAGATACATGTGCAGAACGTACAGGTTTGTTACATTCTGCGCCCATCAACCCATCATCTACATTAGGTATTTCTCCTAATGCTATCCCTTCCCTAGCCCTCCACCCACTGACAGGCCCCAATGTGTGATGTTCCCCTTCATGTGTCTATGTGTTCTCTTGTTCAACTCCCACTTAAGAGTAAGAACATGTGGTATTTGGTTTTCTGTTCTTGTGTTAGTTTGCTGAGAATGATGACTTCCAGCTTCATCCATGTCTCTGCAAAGGACAGGAACTTACCCTTTTTTTATGGCTACATAGTATTCCATGGTGTATATGTGCCACATTTTCTTTATCCAGTCTATCATTGATGGGCATTTGGGTTGGTTCCAAGTCTTTGCTATTGTGAACAGTGCTGCAATAAACGTACGTGTGCACGTGTCAACAGTAGTCTTTTTAAGAAACTGTAAAGCTCTGATTTGTCTCCCATTCTTAGTTTAGTCAATATGCTTATTGAAATAATATTATCATAAAAATGTATGATATAACAATTGCTAATAATCTGATCTTTAATAGACACCTAGATACCGGCTTCTCATATTTAAAACATTCTCCCTTTTAAGTGTGTTCTGATCATAAATTTTAAGCCATAATTTATAAAACATTATAGGTATTAGGAACCCAGCTCCAAATCCTAATTCCAAGAGTTCATACATGGAGTTAATATATCCCTGTCCCATGCATTTCTCTTCCTGATTGTCCCTCAGATGTGCAGACTCGGAATCCATCAGTTCAAGCAACCCCAACCCACAGAATTTATAAGGCAGGTTCATGGGGCAAGACAGCCATCCAGCTGCCTCCTACAGATGGCTGTTAGTACAACTGTTTTCCACTTCCACGCTTCAATCAAAACCAAAACAAAAACCGCTCAGACCAACTCTTGAAACCAAGAAAATATTACTTTACCCTCTCAGTAGAATGCCAGCTTCACAAAGCAGGGACTTTTGTCTTTTTGTCGCTGGATCCTGCATGCCCAGAACCACGTCTGGCACATGGTAGGTGTTCAATAAATATTTGCCGAAGCAATCAACCAATAAACATCAGCGTAAAATTTTTATTTCTCAACAAGCACACGTTTGGCGTTTTAGAGGGGACTAGTCTTACTTATGAAATATTGCCCTGAAAATTGGAAGACATTTGGCATGGCCGGCCCCTCCTGCTAAGTACCTGTAACACCCCACTGCAACAATAAAAACACCCTGGCACGTTTTCAAATGGCCCTTAAGAGGAGTTACGGGGCCCCAGTTTTAAGATGGAGTGTGTGAAATGTGTAATATATTGGTATCTACATGTGAACCACAGTCGAGTTCAGGAGCCTTTACAAAATGAAAGAAAACAAAGTCAGGAGGATTTGAGTGTAACTTAGATTTCCTTGTGAAGAGAGTGCCCTGTGTCCTAGGTGAAAGATTCTGGAGATGGAAAAGTACCACGGAGTGGAGACAGAGAGAGGAGAAGTAGCCTGTCGGCATGCTCTGACATTCTGGAAGACCCTGGTAATCATCCGTCTCTCATTAAAAACACTCCTCAGTCTCTTCTCCCAACTCTCTGTAGAAACCATCTCCAGGTTTAAAATGAAGGTCAAAGGGAAAGTAGGAGTCACCTTATATTTAACAGCAACTATTCCAGAACACCACCGTCCCCTAAAACTGCTTAAGGCTATTTTCAAGGTTACTGGAGGCCAACCTTGAAAATCTCCTAACATTAAAAAAAAAAGGATTTGTCCATATTTAAAAATCTCTAAAGACAGAAATGTAGAAATTAAATATTTTGGCCAGTTGCAGTGGCTTATGCCTATAATCCCAGCACTTTGAGAGGCCGAGGCAAGGGGGATCACCTGAGGTCAGGAGTTCGAGACCAGCTTGACCAACATGGAGAAACCTCGTCTCTACTAAAAATACAAAATTAGGCAGGCGTGGTGGCGCATGCCTGTAATCCCAGCTACTCGGGAGGCTGAGATAGGAGAATCACTTGAACCCACAGGGTAGAGGTTGTGGTGAGCCGAGATTGTGCCACTGTACCCCAGCCTGGGCAACAACAGTGAGCACCTCAAAAAATAATAAATAAATAAATAAATATTTTGCAATAACATTCTCTTGCTTGAATTTTCCAATAAATATTTATTGCTTTGTAACAAAATGAGTGTATAACAATTTTAAATGCACCCTAAGCATATCATATGGGCTCTATATCAATTTTAATTGTGAATAATACAAAGAAAAGGGATCTAAAGATTACAGAGCCTGTTGAGTTTGACGCTTGAAGAACATACGCAATTTCACACCCTTTATTGGGGGAATGCCCATGTCTAGCTGACTAAAATGGCTGGAGCGAGACACAGCTGACTCACCTTTTTACTGACGGATCGTGATAATTTGAACTGCCCACCAAACCTGATGCTCTAGGAAGAAACTCTGCATTATCGTTGCTCAGAACTCCAAATGTAATATATAACGTCAAAAGAGTCAACTTGTGTGAATGAAGCGATAAGAGGAATCTTTGGTGGTGGTCAATGTAAAGTAAGACACGGGATGCCCACCGCTTAAGCATAGGGCTTACATATTAGAGTTTAATAAATATTTGTTGAATAGAGGAATAAAAGACATGACTATAGCCACATAAGAAATTTAAATTATACTCAACATTTTCTGTTTATAAGACAAGATAATGCTCTCTATGTTTTGTGAGGATTTCCACCCTTATAAAATGAGCACTATTCATTTTTGTGCTCATAGAGTCATGGCCAGTTATTTGAAAAACATACTTATTTAGAATAGTCCATTTTCAGACAGTGCCAGATTTTTTTAAAAGCATTACTAAAATATAGGATATAAATTAGAAACTGGATCTAAAAAATATTTGAGAGCTGATTTCAGGAATTTAACCCATGGTAAAGCCTGAGGAAGCAGGTTTTGTGTTACATCCACTTTTCAATCTCCTCCCGGAAGGGACATTCCTACAGCCGGCAATCACAATTTGCTAAGCATGGTGTTCAGTGTATTCAGTCTCTGTAAAGCAGTGAGTTCAGTGTCTCACTATTAAGACCTGTAAACAAAGACATATGGACATTTAACCCCGGGACCCACCACAACACTCAGAGTCCCAGAACAGCATGTCTGGGTGGGTGCTTGGGAAGCATCTTCCTTTTCCAGAAAAAGAGACAGGCACGGGGAGCGGGAGCGACTTGTCCCAGGGCACACAGTAAAGTGGTAGCGGAGACGAAGCTGGAAATTAAATCTTTCGAATTCAGTCTTCCCAGAAGCTAAGAATCCAAGATGGATTATTAAGGAACACAGATAAGTAAACGCGTCAGTAGATGTAGTCATGCCACGGTGCAGAGCAGGAGAAATGCTGTGTAAAGTCCACTGATGCTATTCAGACCTACAGGCCCTCGGGGTGATCAGGAAGACTGACCAACCTCACCTGATCTCCTAGGAATCTTTCAACCACAATGGCCTCAGGAACATGGAGAAGGAAAACCACCAAAGAAGTCCATTTTGTTGACTGGGGGCCTGAGTCCAGGAAAACATATAAACCTGGTAAAAATGATGACTCCTGTAACCTTTCCAGACTGCTGCAAACAGCCCCCGGGGAAAATGCATAGGCGGTGGAGGAGGGACACGACCCTGTCAGCCATACCAATATCAAGGAGCAAACGTCAGTCAGGAAATGGCAGCACCTTCCCTCAAACTTGGATATCGCCCAGAACCCTTGCTTTCCTGGAATGCTAGTTTTATACCTTTCAGCAGTAAGGTCTAGCTCACACTCAAGTGGCGTCTCATGACTGTCATTCATTCAATGAATATTTACAGAACACCCACTATAAGAAAAGTATGGTACAAGCACGTGGAGGTCCAAAATGAAGAGGCATCATGGCTGCCCGGGAGGCACACAGAGCCAAACTAAAGAAAACAGAAACAACTGTCAAAAAAAAAGTGTTGGAAGGATTGTATGAGTACATGACAAAAGGAGTAAAGGGAGGCAGTCCACAAGCAGAGGGAGTGATTGGAGGTGAACTATGAGCAGAGAAAAGCTCGAGAAGTAATGGGTTTTGCGATAGAGAACAGTCCTCTGGCAGTCTGTGAAGATGGGCAGGAGGGAAGCAAAGCGGGACGTGAAAACCAGTGAGGAGTGGGTGGAGGAATCAGAGATCAGGGGTTAAGCAGATAACAAGAGAGAGGAGGTACTCATGGACTGAAATAGGGGTTAAAAATAAGAAGGACTCCAGCCTAGCAGCTGGGCGGGCTCATTAAGACTCAAACACTTGGACTAGAGGTAGCTCTGATTGGACATAAGCAGTGCCTAAGCAACTTCCAGATGGAAAGATTCATGAAGCATTTGGGCACAGAGGTCTAGAAGTGAGCAGGAGGTCTTAAGGTCAGCAGGCAGAATGGTGATTGAAGTCACTACAGTGAATAAAACACAGAAATGCATTTAGAGCAGGCTTGTTCAGCCCGTGGCCCAGGATGGTTTTGAATGTGGCCCAAGACAAATTTGTAAACTTTCTTAAAACATAATGAGATTTTTTTTTTTAGCTCATCAGCTATCGTCAGCGTAGTTTATGTAAGGTCCAAGACAAGTCTTCTCCTTCCAATGTGGTCCAAGGAAACTGAAAGATTGGACACCCCTGATTTAACGAGAGGAGGGATGGGAGGCCAGGATGAGATTTTGGGTGGATCAGAATTTGAAAGAGGAGCAACGGAAGGCAAGTCAGCCACAGAGAATGAAGTGGGCAGAAACAGAAGGAAAACGAGGAAGAGAAGAGTGGTTAAATCCAAGAGGGAAAAAAATGAAGTGTTTTTTTTAAATAAAACCTGAGTAGTTGTTGGTATATTCTCAGGAAAGGTGAGAAAAGAATTAAAACGGCCAGCTGGCACGGTCATTAGCAAGGCATCAGTAACCTCGGCCAGGGTTTCAGAGGTGCCCGTAGCCATGTGAGCAGGAGGTAAATGAGATGAGAAGTCTGCATAAACTTGCTCAAGGAAAGGAAGTGAAGCTGGGGGGAGGTCCGATTATATATACATAGAGTGGAAAATGGCATGAAGTATCAGGCCTGAAATTTTCAGAGCATATGAAGCAAGTTATTTCATCTGTCTTATCCTCGGCTTAGTTTTTTCTTAATGAAGAAAATAATAGCACCCACATCAAACAGTTCCGTGAAGCAATGCATGGGAAGCACTGAACTTAGAGTCTGGCCCACTGCAGGCACTTGGTCATGTTAATGATTAATATGACTGCCATCCCTGCTGCTACAGCTAAGACACTGAGGATGCTGGCAAAAGACTGGTCGGAAGGAGAGCTGAGAAAAGAGAAGCAAAGAGGTCAGTATTGGATGGGTTGGAAGAAAAGCAGGAAGGGACGGGAGATATGGATGAGATAAAGAGAATGAGTCCCAAGAATCAGGAGGTGGAGAATTAGATGAGACGGAGGTTCTGATTAGAAGTTTATATATTGCAATTTAATACAGAAGAGGTGCCAGGTGTTAACAAAGGAATAAGACTCGGGAATTGGGGAGTTGGATCGCAATGGAGACAAAGAGAATTCATGCATTTTTAAGAAAGAAACATTTACTGAGAAAATGGCTATGCTTTGCTTGGGAAGCTGGAGACAGGCCTTGAACAAAGTTCAGACCCTGCCATAGAGCTCTGAGGTTAGAAGGCGGGATACCCTGTCCCCGTGGGAGGTGAAAGTTGTGCAGGGCGGTGGCTGGACAGCAGGAAGGTTACTGATTCAGGGATCAAAGAGCATAAAGAGTAAAACCACAGATTACAGCAAAACCAGAGCTATCAGGATGATGTTTGTGGGTAAAATGAAACGTCAAGTACAGGGGATGGTTTTGCACTGAGTAAAACGCACGAAGCAAGGAGGAAGCAGGAATGTGCTGACTAATGCTGCCGGTAGCGTCCACAGCAAAGG
The DNA here is from genome assembly GCF_049354715.1 of Callithrix jacchus. Classification (NCBI taxonomy): domain Eukaryota; kingdom Metazoa; phylum Chordata; class Mammalia; order Primates; family Cebidae; genus Callithrix; species Callithrix jacchus. The sequence continues at coordinate 41,519,438 of NC_133514.1, forward strand.
AAGCCAGTAGCCTCCGCTCCTACAGAAGGTGGCAGGAAAGTCCCGGAGTGAGGAGAGGGAGCCAAGTGTTCGGTTACTGAGAGGAGGTGGAGGATGCGCCCTGTGTAGAGGTTGAATATAAGAGGCTGTGGCCCCTGAGACATTTAATCCATTAGACACTGGCACAAGTATCTAGGTGCTTTCCAGGACCCATAAAACAGACTTTAAAAAAAAAAAGTCTCCAAAATATGAAAAGAAAATCACAAAAATCGCTATAGCTAAATGTTTGATTAAATGTATACAAAATGTATCATGTGTCAACTTCATTAATTGTGAAATTTAGTGCTCATAAAAATTTCATGGCATTTAGAAAACAATTTGTATGTTAGATATTCCCATGTTGCTAGAACCCCTGAGTAAGCATATTGGTTGTCAAGAAATTGCATTAAGTTGTAAATTACATTAGGTTCTCAAAATCTAAAAGATTTAAAAAACAAAATTAAAATAATTTTTTCAAGTTTTTATATAAAAATGTATTTAATGTAGAATGTGGGTGGATGTTAATACATTTGATACAGCATTGGAGAAGCTTCCAGGAGCCTCTGAAAAGATCTTTTTTTTTTTTTTTTTTTTTTTCTGTGCTCTGTCACCAGGCTGGAGCACAGTGGCAGTCTCAGCTCATGGCAACCTCCACCTCCTAGGTTCAAGTTATTCTTCCGCCTCAGCCTCCCAAGTAGCTGGGACTACAGGCACGTGCCACCACACCCAGCTAATTTTTGACTCAGTCACATGGGCAGAACTGAGGAGGAAGAATACCCAAAAGGAGTCAAGGCAACGGAAGAAACCTCAGCTTCTCATCAAGGAGAAAATTAGAACCTTCTTGAAACTTTCACGTTGTGTCCAGCTCAGGGATTCTTAACCTATGGGTGCCTCGGATGCCCTTAGCAACCTGGTGAAGCCTAAAGACCTGTTTTCAAGATAAACTTTGGTTTTGGTTTTTTTCTTTAATCTCCCCCTCTGAGAGAAGAGAATATTAAAGTGTGCAAGAGATTGACAGGCGATGGCAAACTTAACTCTGGAAATTCTTTCATTTGGGACTGTAAAGAGTAATACAATTATCTATTTCAGTGTCAGCAGTACAACTGACACAGGAAAAAAAGAGCTGACATAAGTTACTGACTTGCTAGGTGCCTGCTTACCCTCTTTGCATTTCAGGTTTGTTTTTTGTTTGTTTTGTTCTGTTTTTTGTTTTGTTTTTTAAGTTCTGAGATACATGTACAGAACGTGCAGGTTTCTTACATTGGTATACATGTACCATAGTGGTTTGCTGCACCTGTCAACCTGTCATCTAGGTTTTAAGCCCCACATGCATTAGGTATATATCCTAATGCTTTCCCTCTCCTTGCCTCGTACTCCTTGAGAAACCCCAGTGTGTAATGTTCCCCTCCCTGTGTCCAGGTGTTCACATTGTTCAATTCCCACTTAGTGAGAACATGTGGTGTTTGGTTTTCTGTTCCTGTGTTACAGTCTATCATTGGTGGGCATCTGGGTTGGTTCCAAGTCTTTGCTATTGTGAATAGTGCTTCAATTAACATATTTATGCATGTGTCTATATCCTTTGGGTATATACGCAGTAATGGGATTGCTGGGTCAAATGATATTTCTGGTTCTAGATCCTTGAGGAACAATCGCACTGTCTTCTACTATGGTTGAACTAATTTACACTCCCACCAACAGCGTAAAAGCGTTCCTATTTCTCCATGTCCTCTCCTGCGTCTGCTGTTTCCCAACTTTTCAATGATGACTATTCTAACTGGCGTGAGATGATATCTCATTGTGGTTTTGATTTGCACAAAACATTTTTAAATACATAAAGCAAAATTCACAGGATCACAATCTATTGAAATGCAACCATCAAAATATGTAACGCTTGTGTGATAAAAGGTAGATTAACAATATGCTTCTTTATAAAATAACAAAATCTAGTTTCATTTCATAGTAGTGATATTTCAAGGTATCTTCAACAACAGTAATATGATTTTAAAATATTGGTTTTTATTGGTGTCAGAAACTGCTAGTATTACTGTGAGTTGTTACTCACATTTATAATTAAATAAATACTAATTTTCAAGAGATCGGTGTATATAAAGATGCAATTTTTTTCTATCTAAGTTCACAGACCTCTAGGACTGTGCACACAGCAGTCTATGCGGCCTTGTGAAAAATCTGTGTGCTCTAACTCCTTACCCATAAAATGAACGAACTGGGAGCCAGTGTTGAAGGACTGAGATGCTGCAGGAGAAATGTGTGAACTGATTTTATAGGGACCTCAAATTCACAGACGCTCCCTCCAATTTTCATTTCGTCCCTCTAATCTGCTTTATACATTCTTAAAGAATCTGTTTTAGTTGGCGTTATCTCCTTTAGCAAAAATGTATTTGCACAGTACTAACCTTTGATAATATGCATGCACACACATGCACACACACACACACACACACACATAGCTGTCTCAAAGTTAGAAGACAATTTCAGCAACTGGAGAAGAAAACACAAAGAAAAAGATAAAAGTCAATAATTAAGGAAAAATAACAATGGCATATTTGGAAGAGGTTGTGAAGGTTTAAAAAAGACATTGGCCGGGCATGGTGGCTCATGCCTGTAAGCCTAGCACTTCGGGAGGCCGAAGCGGGTGGATCATCTGAGGTCAGGATGGCACACATAGTGAAACCCCGTCTCCACTAAAAAAACACAAAAATTAGTAGGGTGTGGTGGTGGGCACCTATAATCCCAGCTCCTCAGAGGCTGAGGCAGGAGAGTTGCTTGAATACGGGGAACGGAGGTTGCAGTGAGCCGAGATTACACCACTTCACTCCAGCATGGGTGAAAAGCAAAACTCCATCTCGAAAAAGTAAAAACATAAACATAGGAAATGATAATCTTGCTAGTAATTAAATTTGTATTAATGAAAGAAATTGCATTTCTGCCTATCAAATTTATAAAGATTAAAAATATCCAGTATTATATTAATAATCCCATTTGTGAAGATGAGGTACAGTGGAGAGACTTTCATATGTTGGTGTTGGGAATCTCAGTCGGTCCCACCTTTCTGAAGGGCAGCCTGGCTTCACAGGTCGAAGGCTATGAAATGTGCATGCATTGAAATGTGGCGACGCCAAGTGTCAGAATGTCTCTAGGTAAGTACCTGTACCAGTGGACAAAAATAATACTGAAATGCTGGAAACAATGTAAATCTTCAATTTTATGAAATTGGTTAAATATATTACAAAATATTAATCAATATAACACTAAACAGTAAAGCATTCAAAAGAAAACATATGTATTGAAATAGAAATCTTACTAAACTATTTTAGCACATAAAAAATTAGAATACCCAGGGGTTGTGGCTCATGCCTGCAATCTCACTACTTTGGGAAGCTGAGGTGGGCGGATCACTTGAGGCCAGGAGTTCGAGACTAGCACGGGCAACATGGCAAAACCCCATCTCTACTGAAATTACAAATCAAAACAAAACAAAACAAGCTTGGTGTGATGGTACCTGACTGTAGTCCCAGCTACGAAGGAGGGTGAGCTGGGAGGATCACCTGAGCCCAGGAGGTTGAGTTTGCAGCGAGCCATGATCACACCACTGCACTCCAGCCTGGGTGACAGAGGGAGATCCTGTCTCATAAAACCAGAATAAGAACATCACTGATAATGTGACCCCAATTCTGCTTTAAAAAAACTACATATACAAAATAAACATAGAAATATAGTTTATACATGTAGTTTTCCTATAAATATTGATCACTTGTATATAAATATATGTTTGTAAATATATACATATATTTGCATATAAAAGTAATGAAATCTGAAAGGATCGATCTATACCCCTCTGTTAACAGTGATATGCCTTAGGGGTGGGGCTTTAATTTTCAACTAAAATAAATAAACAATATTTAAAAAAGAATCATCATACATTATTTTATAATCAGAAAAGAAAATAAATATGTTGACTTATTTTTTGTGTTGTCCAAAGGCTGACCTCTCTGAAAGGAGCTTTTGAATAATTTAGATCTTTCCCTACTCAGCAAGAATTTAGGGCTTTAAAACATTTACTTGATTGCATCATTTCCGTGAACACCTGAGGGCAGTCTCCTGGGATGACAGCTGAACAGGGAGCTTCCTTCCTGATTTTCCCTAATGGACTCAAGAAGTCAGGAGAAGCCCCAGACAGTGGATTGGAGGTTGTCCTGCCTGAGTTGCCCAGTAAACACTTCCCAAGGGCCAGGAAATCAGCTTCACAAGGGATGTTCTGCACTGACAGAGGTCTGGCTAAAACCCAGGGGCTGTTCTCTCATTCGGTCCTTCATTTATCCATCCCAGGTACACTGAGTGCCTACGACGCAGAAGAGGACTTGAAGCATGAGTGCCACAGAAGGATCACAGTGGATTAATAGAATCCCACTGCTCCAGGCTCCTCAAGGAGAGTGGGAGGCTCTTGGTACGTGGGACAAACACACAAAACAGAATGGGGACAGGGGCAATGGGGAGGGAGCAGCCAATTCTGCCTGTGGAGCCACAGATCTTGGTGGCCTTCGTGGTGCATGTGCTGTTTGACTGGATCCGTGAGTGAGGAATGAGCTTCTCCAGAAAAAGGAAGAGGAGAGCAGACATCCATTTCTGGAAGGATGGATAGCTTTGAAAAAAATACCGCTAGGAAGAATGCTCCCAGGAGCAAGGAGGATCAGCTTTGACATGATTATGATTCACCTGGGTGAATGCCCAGAGCTGAGTCCAGAAAGACTGAGACTAGAATGAGATAGTACAGGCCTGTGAAGGGCCTCCTTATGAAAAGTCCCCTCCATGGGACCTTGGATTCCTTCAACCCTACCTGTTCAGATGTTTCTTCCTCATGGGAAGCAGAAGAGACTGATTCACAGATCGTGACCAGTGTCTTGGGTTCTTAATCCAGATGAATCCAGGGAGTTTGTGTCCCTAGCCAACAGACGTGGAAGGCCAGCCTACTCCAGCTGCAGGTGAAGATGGCGTAGGGAGATGGCGCTGAACCAGGATGCAAGATGCCTCTGCAGGTGTCCAGCTGGCTTAGTCATCATGCTGGATTCCTTCTATGTTTCTATAAAATATTAGGAACACCCTGCTCTTCAGTGTCCCACGTAAGGGAAGAGAAATGTGATAAGATGTACCCAAGGGCTCACCATTTCTGTCCTAGGTGAAAGAATACATCAAGTCAGAGCCTTCGCCTCACTTCCAGCACCCTCCTCAGGGCAGCCTCCTGGAGCAACTCAGCTGTAACTCACAGAGTTCCTCCCCACTGAATGATTAAGCAACACCCACCCCAAGGGTTAGGTTATTTTGAGTAGTTTGAGACTTGCATCTTCACAAAGGGGCATAAAATGATAGACCTCCACCTTCGACTGAGAATGAAGAAAGAATAAAATGTTTTAGCTTGTCTCTTCTCTTGCTATCCTGCAATTTTCAACTACTTTAAAAAAAAAAATAATAAGTACGGCAGGCAAGCCCTAGTTTGGCAGACCTTAGAAGGGACAATGGGCATTTTGAATAAGAAGTTTAGGTTTTAGGAGAAAATGCACCATCAAAGATGTATAGATGGGCCCAAGTTCAGATCCTTACCTAAGAAAGGCAATTCTGGTAGCACAATTTCTAGGCTGAATAGAAGAAAACAGACTTGGAACAAGGGTCAGGAGGCAGGGGCATGGAGCCAAGGGGGAGCTGATAAAAGCGTGAACTCATTCTGAAACCACAGGGAGGGACAGAGATGAAGCCACCAGTGGCAGGCAGGCAGAATCACAGCATCCGGATGTGGTGAGCGAGCAGGTCAAATATAATTCAATCATTTCTAGCCTGAGTGAAGGAAAGAAGTTGGTGTTATTAATCAAATTCTAAAAGGAAATTTAAAAGAGGAAGCAGGCTTGGAGAGAAAGAAAGGAAAATTCCTCTGAGGTATGATTACTGTAGACAGAAAGTGCCCGAAAGTCTACCCTTGTGTGACCCTTGGGTTCTATGACCAAGGTATTTAAAAGCAAATTGCAAGGAAGTAATTCAAGTAAAAGAGGAAGGTTGAAAACATCCTCCCCACACTCAGAGTACTGCATTTTCCAGGGCAGAGAGAGATTTCTTGTTTCAGGTGTAGTTCTCTGAGCAAAACAAAAGACTTAGGCTTATCAGTCCTTTACACCTTAGTAGTGGAGAAAGAGGATGCAGATGGCACATGCCTCACTTTAGGACAGTGTTCGGAGCCAGATCTGCCCAGCAACCTGCCCCCATTCCCAGCCAGAGGACGGGTTTCTGCTATTCCTGTCTCTAAGTTCATCAAAATCACTGCAAAGGTAAGATGCTAGGGACATTTGCTGTTTTGTGTTGCTCATCACTCAGCTCCCCTCTCAAGGAAACAAAAACGGGCCACTCAGTGTATGCCTTACTGAACACTCAGTAATAAAATGCACATGGTTTTTATTTCATCCTCTAGCACTGATTTCTTAGTGCTCAGCTAAGCATCCCTCAGCTTCCCTGACACAGAGCACTCCTAGTTTTCCTCCTGTCCTCTGCCTGCTTCTTGCAGGTCTCCTTGGTGGTCTCGCCATCTTCGCAGCCAGTAGGTTTCCAGGCTCACTTTCTTCTCTCTTCAAGCTCTCTTGGTAGATGTTCTCGACTGCAGAGCTCACACAGAGATTTCTCCCTCCTACTCAGAGCCTCCCCTCTGACCTCCGCAGAGGAATGGCCCCTCCTAGTTAACATCCTTTTCTTTTCTTTCTTTTCTTCTTTTCCCTTCCCTTCCCCTTCCCCTTTCTTTCCTTCCTTCCTTCCTTCCTTCTTTTCTTCCTTTTTTTATCCTTCCTTCCTTCCTTTATTTCTTTTATTTTTTCGAGACAGGTGTCCAGCTGGCTTAGTCACTTTGTCACCCAGGCTGAGTGCAGTGGTGCAATCTCAGTTCACTGCAACCTCCACCTCCTGGGTTCAAACAATTCTCCTGCCCCAGCCCCCCAAGTAGCTGGGACTATAGGCACATATCACCACACCCAGCTAATTTTTGTATTTTTAGTAGAGACGAGGTTTCACCATGTCGGCCAGGCTAATCTCAAACTCTTGACCTCAAGTTCTCCAGCCGCCCTGGCCTCCCAAAGTGCTGGGATTACAGGTGTGAGTCACTGCACCTGGCCACATCACCTCTTTCTTCAATGTCTTAACCACTCCTCAAAGTCAGCATGTCTGAACGAAGTTGTTTAGACTAAACCTGGTCCTCTTCTAGAGTTTTCTCTCATGAACATCTTCTGTATCTATTGCCATGCAATCAATCCAACCAAACCTTAATGCTTTAAAATAACAATCATTTATCTAGTCCACCTGATTCAGGCAGGGGGCAGCTGAGCGGGTCCTCTGGTCTGAACAGGCTCCGCAGCCCTCAGTGCTTGTGTCTGCTGTTTGGCTGGCAGTGGCTGGTTTTGAAGTTTATGGTGGGTGTCCACGCCTCTTCACATGTTCTCTCCTCCTCCAGGAGATGGACCCGGTTTGGTGGACAAAGTCCAAAGCAGTAGGAGTCTAAGTGCAATGCACACATATTTCATGTCTCCTCCACTGGCCAAGCACATTCCCTGGTGAAGCCCTGAGTCAGGTTGGAAGAATAATATCAAAGTGCATGGATTTAAGGAAGTATTAGGTTGGTGCAAAAGTAACTGCAGTTTTTACAATGACTTTTGTTTATTTAGTATTTCTTTATTTATTTTGAGATGGAGTCTAGCTCTGTCACCCACTCTGGAATGCAGTGGTGTGATCTTCGCTCATTGCAACCTCCATTTCCCCGTTCAAGCAATTCTCCTGCCTCAGCCTCCAGAGTAGCTGGGATTGCAGGCACCCACCTCCATGCCCAGCTAATTTTTGTACTTTTTAGTAGAGATGGGGTTTCACTATATTGGACCGGCTGGTCTCGAACTCCTGACCTGCTGAACCGCCCATCTCAACCTCCCAGAGTGCTGGGATGGCCATGCACCATGACTTACACCTACTTTTAATAGAAAGAACCAGGACCAGATGCAATCAGTGGCCTATCACTGAAAATGATGACTTTAAATGCTCTGTTATCTGTCCCTTTCTCCTAATCTCCACCTCTTCCAGCCTTGTCCAATCTCCAGTCATGTCTCTCTGGACCTCCACAAATAGGCTTTAACAGACCTGCCTGCTCTGCCTCTGGGACGTCCTTTAATTTTGTCTCCATATTGCAACAGTACGCTTTTCCAAATCCCAGTCTCATCATTCCAGTCCACCAGCTTAAAACATGTTAATGTCCTCTCATCACTTAAAGATGAAAACTTCTTTAAAGGCTTTCAAATGGGGTCTCTGATCACAGATATCAGGTTACACCTGTCATTCAGTTTTTTTTCTTTTTTTTTTCTGAGATGGAATCTCCCTCTTTTGTCCAGGCTGGAGTGCAGTAGCGCAATCCTGGCTCACTGCAACCCGGGCTCAAGTGATTCTCCTGCCCCAGTCTCCCTAGTAGCTGAGATTTCAGACATGTGCCACCATGCCTGGCTAATTGTTGTATTTTCAGTAGAGACAGGTTTTACCATGTTGGCTGGGCTGGTCTTGAACTCCTTATCTTAAATGATCTGCCCCTCAGCTTCCCAAAATGCTGGGATTACAGGTGTGAGCCACTGCACCCGGCCCAGTTTTACTATTAATAGTGCTCTTTCACTTTCGGAAGTGCAATGGTTTGAATGGTAAATGATATTATCACTCTTTCCCTACAAACCGCACGTGATCTGGCTCCTACCGTATTGGTCATGCTAACCTTTTCTACCACAACACCCTACTTTGCTCTGCCCTAGCCTCACTTGCCTTCTTTCTGTTTCTCCCAAACTTTCATAATGCTGACCCTCTTCCTGGAATGCTCTCCCATTACCTCTTTACCCAGTTAAAGCCTCTGCACCCTTCAGATGCCACTCAGAATCACTGCTGCAGAAACCTTCCCTCATTCTGAGACAGGTGAACTCTCCCCATGTGCTCTCCCAGGGACCATTCATCCATAGCACTTATGAGAGCAGCCACTTTCAGTGGAGGGCAGGGACCCTGCCCGGCTGTGCTCACCACTTATGCTAGGCCAGAATATGCACAAAACTTGGATTAATGGTTTATAGAAATGGAGAATGATTGCATGATAAAACAAAAGAACTACTTGAAATTACAAACAATTCACTAATCCCTTCTGTTTATAAATCATAGTACTGGTGTTCAAGGAGCTTTTAAATCACATGCTATTAAAATTGGAAAGGAACAATTGATCATTTATTCCAGAGGAAGAAATCATCCAGGGAAGTTACATGACTCACCCAAGATCTCCCAGCCTTTCTGGAAGTCCAAGTGAAATGCACACAGGACTACAGATTTTCCGTTTTATATCTAGGTGGCAAGACTCCATTGAGAAGCCATAAAAACCCTTCCAAGCTAAGATATTCTTCAGTTATGATTCAGTTTTACTTTTCCCTTGATAGTGCTCTGTTCTTTCTCCTTTCTCCCTCCCTTCTTTCTTGTTCCGTTTTTTTTTTTTCTTCATCATCAGCCGTGAAAGCAGAAAATTCATGCCCAGGAGTATGTCATAAAGCATACAAAAAAAACCCATAAAAATGCAAAGTATGTACAGTAAGAGAGGTGGGAGGAAATGCTCACTTAAGGCCTTGAATTCTTGGTGTTAAGACATTTCAGGCCACAATTCCAGCTTGAATTTTTTCATCCCCCATTACAGTAAGGGATATAATGGATAACGAGAGGCCAAACAAACTAATTTGTTGGTTCTGGGATGTGACCTCATGACCATTCACGTCTGGAGTTGCTACTGCCAACCAGTGACCTTCTAGGATTACATACAGATGAAATAGGAAGAGGAAATTTAATAAGAAAAGGTCAACCATCACTCAACACACCAATGGAACAAGATTTTTTTTTCTTTTACAATAAAATATCAAAAACTTTAAATGACCAGCATTGCATCTGATGATACATATTCAGAGCTTATAGACAAAGCTATAATGACTATTTAAATTATATGGAGGATAATATTTGCTGAGCTCTGGAGCATTTAAAGTCATAAACACTCTTTTAAAGATCAGCTGTAAAACCAAGTTAATAACTTTGAAGGAAAATGACTTTTTCCATCAGGAATTCATAATAAAAATAATCTTTCCACACTATTTTTCTTTTAACTATGCTTGGCACAAAGACAAAGCTAATAGATGAATTATACATGATTACAAAACTATTTTGCTATCCGGGGTCACAGATCAAAAGGAATGGTTCCTGTTGCAGGCAGGTAATGGCCTTGTACCATGTTCAGTCACAATGCTGCCATAGAGAGTTTCAATGGGGCTTTGAGAATGACATGCTCAAATAGCTGCATTTTTAATATCTATTAAAGTCACTGTGCCGTGACTGGATAACACCGCCCATGAGCAGAAGGGAGGGGAATACAACCAGCCGCTCCATATGTGCAGCTCAGGAGCTGTGTGTGCTGTCATTTAGAGCTGTTCAAAATATCTTAACTCTCTTCTGGCTAGACTTAAATATTGGGGCTGGATTGTGGCCAAGTAATGACAAGATGTGTTCCTCTGAGCAAAGCCCCAGTGTGCAAATGCCAACACCATATTTTTTCACTCTCTATATTCATTTAGCTTCTTTAAAACAAGAATGATATTGGGCACCATAATATTTTCTCTCTGTTTTTCTAGTTTCTTGACAATTACTTAGGGCTTTCATTTTTTTTTTTTTAAGAAGTGCATCTCTAAGCAGCCTTTGGCCTTGGAATACAGACCCACTGGCTCATTCTAATCAGTCTTTTGTTGTTGGTTTTTGTTACTTTCTATCCGATATGATTTGGCTGTGTTCCCACCTGTGTCTCAACTTGAATTGTAGCTCCCATAATTCCCACATGTTGTAGGGGAGACCTGGTAGGAGATAATTGAATTTTGGGGCAGTTCCCCCATACCATTCTTGTGGTAGTGCATAAGTCTCATGAGATCTGATGGTTTTATAAGGGGAAACTCCTGTCACTTGATTCTCATTCTCTTGTCTGCCACCATTTAAGATGTGCCCTTCATCTTCTGCTATGACTTTGAGGCCTCCACAGCCATGTGGAACTGTGGGTCCATTAAACCTCTTCCTTTGATAAATTACCCAGTCTTGAGTATGTTTTTATTAACAGCATGAGAACAGACCAATACATTCTCAAATATCCAATCAGAAAGAGGTTCACCATCATCTAGTCCATTGGGAAGGAGACAGAAGTAATAGTTATTGAGCACCTGTTTTGTACCAGGTCCTGTACTCCCTGCTTTAAACTTAGATTATCATTATTTTTTCTTTATAATTTTTATATGAAGAAACTAGACCTAATAAAAATCAAGGAAATTGACTGAGGTCATTCAGCTAGCAGGAACTGGAGGCCCCATTTGACCCCAGGGCAGTTTTCAAAGCTATGCCCTCCCCTTTACATGATGCTGAATTAGTGGCATCACAGCATCTCACCCCTCAGATTTTCAGCAAGTCTGCAAGCCACCAAATCTCAGCAGGTACCTGGGAATAAAGAACAGAGTTAGGATGACCCCATGAACACTGCTGCACTGACTGTGGGTTTTGAGGGAAAGAATTCCTTGAGCCAGTCTCCTAAAAAATGTTCTACAGGACCCTGGGACTACTAAGGTCATTTATACATGAAATGGTTGAGGCAGGAGTGAGTGAAAGTATGTTCTTAAAAATAAAGAAATGCCATGCATCAAAGGCGGCCACAGGGAGGTGACAAGATAAAAAAGCTGCCAGATTCAGGTGACCTCGGTTTGATCTTGTCTCTACTTCCACTGTCCTCTGCCCCTTCCTTAGATCATTTGCAAATCACACACAGTAACGCTTACATGCTAGAATTTTCTGAAAATTAGGTAAGAGCAACATATGCAGAGTTCCCAGTGTAGCCTGTGATACAAGTCAGGTGCACAGGAGGGATTTGCCAGACCTAAGTCCAAAAAGACAATTTACTGCAAATTAATGGAACTCAGTACTTCACTCCTAGTTTTAAAATGTATTTTCTGCAAGGTTCTCTCGTGTTGATCAGAAGACATTCATCATTGTCTCAGCATGACCTGCACCAAATCCAGGTCACACAAAGTTATGAATGTATCTTGTATTTTAATGTCACAACGTTGGCTGATTCTAAGGCAAGAAGAAAAAATATGTGTTCCTAAAAGAACGCATCAACCCAAACAAAGTGGAACAGTCACAAGCCAGAAGGTAGTGAAGGAAGCAGAATTCTTCGTTCTGCAAGAATAATATTTTAGGCACGAAGAATGCCCAGAGGTTACTAAAGAGAAACAGAATGGCCACGGGGTCACCTAATGGTGACAGCAAGCATGATTTATGAGAGGCATACGAGAGCAAAGACTCACGGTGCTAAGCAGAATGAAGGAAAGCAAAGAAGTGAGAGGCTTCCAGACCTCCCCCTGCACCTGGCAAGAGATGAAGACAAACGGACCCAGACACAGAAGGAAAGAAATTTTATTAAAAGCGAATTATACAAATTTTCAGAAAAGCGTTGAGATTTATGAGAAAAATAAACTTATGTTTCGTGGGATTCTAGCAGTTAACCAAAGAAATCCATCTATCAGGGAAAGAAAATGGGGTCAGGAAAGATAGACTGGAGAATCAGACACCTGAAAAAAAAGAAACAGAGCAGGAAGGAAAGAGAACACTGAAGAGCCCAGCTGCCACACCCAGGCAGAGACTCCTGTGCACCCCAGCGGGCACTGAAAAAGCAAACGCCAGCATGGAAAATTAACATGGCAGAACTGAGGTTAGAGAGCAATTGTGGCATAAAACAGTCATTCTCTTTTGCAGTCTGCGGCCACCAGAATTCTTTTATTCAAACTACCCTGCAAAAATATGTATTTTGGCTCATTTTCAAGGGCCCATTTAGTGTGCCAAGGGTAAGACACCACTAAGGGTGGCTTATACTCTTCCATGACTAAGGGTCATGCAATATGTATGATCAATCCTTTCACCCCCAAGGCATGGCCATAATGTCCTTCAGGGAACTTCCTGAGGAACACATTCCTTCTCTCTGATGGCCGAAACATGGATTAAATGTGGGAAGGGCAGAGACCTCTGTTAGCTGCAAATCAACTGTATTAAGCCACTCTTGCATTGCTATAAAGAAATACCTGAGACTGGGTAATTTGCAGGAAAAGAGGTTTAGTTGGCTCACAGTTCTGCAGGCTGTGCAGGAAGCATGGTGCCGGTATCTGCTTCTGGTGAGGACTCAGGAAGCTTCCAATCATGGCAGAAGACAAAGGGGAAGTAGGCGTCTCACACAGCAGGAGTGGGAGCAAGAGATGTGGGGAGAAGGTGCCACACACTTAAACAAGCAGATATCAAAAGAACTCACTCACTCTCATGAGAACAACACCAAGGGGATGGTGCTGTCCTCACGATAAAACATTCATTAAACCATTCTAAACCACTCACAAGAAATCCATCCCCATTATCCAATTGCCACCCACCAGGTCCCACTTCCAACACTGGGAATTACATTTCAACCTGAGATTTGGGTGGGGCAAATATCCAAACTATAACATCAACCCCTGCACTAATGGGCCTGATGCAAAATAAAGTCAAGCTTAGGGCAGCAATGACCAACAGAGACAGCCAGAAAGAAGGTGGTTACAAGAGAAGGACGACTTCAATAGGTGTGTAATGAAAACCAGATGCAATCTATTGTTCTGTAAGACTTTCCACACAAATGACAGGTTTTTATTAAAATAAATTTTAAAATTATAATTGTTTCAAAGAAAACACAGCAGGGTAGTTACTATAAAAATATGAACAATCATGTGTGGAACCCCTCTGTGCGAAATGCCGAGGATACAAAGATGAATAAGGAAAGACCCCTGCCCTCCTAAAGTCTAACACTGTGCTCTGTGGGTCTTCCCATCTCTGCCTTTTAAATTTAAAGAACAGGTGGACCCTCCAGGAGTCACTGGAGTTGAGATCTCAAGACCACACCCGAGTTGTACCAGCTGTTTAAGTAACCCCAGTCCTCCTACTGGAAGCACATATCAAATCACTGCTGACATCGCAGCCTCCCGGGAAGCCCTCCAGACCACCTTCTGCCACCCTAAGTTGTGACACCAGGGTGCCCTCTCGCTTGGCACCTGCCCAGAACCCAGCCCACTCTCCTGGCTTTGGGCATCAGCACACCTGCAGGGTGTCTCTGGCCTGTGCCCCTGTGGGACACCCTCTGCCACTGAGCTTGCCCTGACTTCTTCCTCCTGCTCCTCTTGTCATCAGAGAAGGAGAAAGGCTTGGCTGAAAGGAAGCTCTGAGAACAAGAGTTTGCCCAGTCCCTCCTGCCAGGCTGCCCACTGCCTCCTTGGCTGGAAGCAAACTGCACCTTCATGCAGCACCACTCTGGCTCCACCTGAAGAACCTGGAACAACCTAGAGAAAGGGTTTTCCCTCACATCCTCCCTGCTTCTCAGGTCTTCCTGCTCTCTGCAGTCACGGCCTTAAAGATCAGCATCCCTGTGGCTGCAGGATGGGACAGCAACCTTCCAGATTTCAGCCTGGAAGTCATTTGGAAACCTCTTTTGCTCCTGCACTAGTTATTCCATTCATCCATTTTTACCTACTCAGGTATCCTCCAAATCTATCAATGTCTCGTTTTTCACTTGTGCCATCAGCCTCATCCAAGGCCACACTGATTCAGTGGACTCTTACAAGACTGATCCTCAACAGCTCCCCTCAGCCCTTCTTCCCATCAGTCCACTCTGGGTCTCCCATGACTGCCTGCTTCTCTCTCCAAACACCAGCCATGCTCATGCTGGCTTTCTTCTTCTTCTTCTTTTTTTTTTTTTTTTTTAATTTTACTTTAAGTTCTGAGATACCTGTGCAGAATGTGCAGGTTTGTTACGTAGGTATACATGTGCCATGGTGGTTTACTGCACCTATCAACCCATCATCTAGGTTTTAAACCCCACATGTATTAGGTATCTGTCCTAATGCTGTCCCTCTCCTTGCCCCCCCAATTCCCAACAGGCCCTGGTGTGGAACCTGATGTTCCCCTCCCTGTGACCATGTGTTCTCATTGTTCAATTCCCACTTGTGAATGAGAACATGCAGTGTTTGGTTTTCTGTTCCTGTATTGGTTTGCTTGGATGGCTTCCAGCTTCATCCATGTCCCTGCAAAGGATAAGAACTCATTCTTTTTATGGCTTCCTTCTCACTCCTTCCAAATACCAAGCTCTCTCAGACCTTAGGGCCTTTGCACACGCTACTTCCCTGCCTGGAATTATCACACTGCACCCTTCCCCACCATCACCGCCAAACATACACGTCTTGACTTAGTTAATCCCCAATCAACTTCCAGACACAACTCAAGCATCAGGTATTCAGGAAAGCCCTTCCCAGATTCCAAAGACCTCGTGGATTTATTTATCCTAAGCTTTCCCATTACTTTTCTTTAAATATTTGTATGATTTTTATTAACATCCATTCCCCCCACCACTATCCTTGTAAGTTCTGCAAACAGAAACTGCATCTGTTCCATTTACCATTAAATCCCCAGCAATGAGCAACCTGCCTGACTCTTGGTAGGCAAGCAATTAGTACTTTCTAAATGAAAAAATAAATTATTGAAGATCACATGGTAATACAGACCTCAGATTCTAGAGCCAAACTGTATTGAGTTTGAATCTTGGCTATATCGCCCACAAGGTGAGTAACTTTGGGTAAGATTCTTGACTTAAACGCTCTCCACCTGTTTTTCAACAGAGGTGATGGAGATTCTCACTCATATTTATAAAGTTCAAATGAAATTTCTACCAAATGTTCAGCCTAGGGCCTGACACATTAAAAAGATTTAGGCTGGGCATGGTGACTTATGCCTGTGATCCTAGCACTTTGAGAGGCCAAAGTGGGCAGATGACAAGGTCAAGAGATTGAGACCATCCTGGCCAGCATGGTGAAACCTCATCTCTACTAAAAATACAAACATTAGCTGGGCCTGGTGGCATATGCCTGTAGTCCCAGTTACTCGGGAGGCTGAGGCAGGAGAATCACCTGGACCCTGGAGGTGGAGGACGCAGTGAGCCAAGATTGCGCCACTGCACTCCAGCCTGGTGACAGACCAAGACTCTGTCTAAAAAAAAAAAAAACAAGGTACAAACAAGAGAGTGTATGCAATTATATGTCAACAACAAAATAATGGAGTTAAAGTACAGGAGGGGGGCTACTAGGCTTTCTAGTGAGCAAAGACCCATGGCACTATCTCCACCAGGGAAAACAATTATTTCCACAGCTGTCTTTTCAAGCAGTCTTTCTTTCCTCTCCTCTGTATCAGATTCTAGGCAGAAGTAATAACTATGATATATATCTCAGTATAAATGAGTTTCAGAAGCAGAGTCCCAAGCTAGAGAATTGGTCTCAGGCCTAGAAAATCACGTGTAGCTGAAGCAGTATGCCAGATGTTTCCATCAATGACGAGTTCTACTATTTTTTCATTTCAATTATTATCTGTGTATTTGTACCAGTATAACAAAAGATTTTTATTCCACCTGGGGGTAGAGTTAGGTGAGGTGATTTGCATTGACAAGAAAGAACATTGTAAATATGGGCTGACCTAGAAAACTCAGGAATTTGGGTTACAGGACAGACAGCATAAAATGACCGGGGGGGCTGACTGTTGCCTGCAATCCCAGCACCTTGGGAGGCCAAGCTGGGGAGAATCCTTTGAGGCCAGAGGCTCGAGACCAGCCTGGGCCACATAGTGAGACCTTGTCTCTACTAAAAAATTGCTTTTAATTTAAAAATTAGCTGGGCACAGTGGCTCGTGCCTTTGGTCCGGATATTTGGGAGACTCAGGTGGGAGGATCATTTGAGACCATGAGCTATGATTATGCTACTGAACTCCAGCCTAGGCAACAAAGAGACACTATTGTGAAAGAAGGAAAAGGAAAAGTGAATGAAAGGAAAGGAAAGGAAGGAAAAGGGGAAGGGGAAGGGAAAAGGAGGGGAGGGGAGGGGTGATGGGAGAGGAGGGGAAGGGGATGGGAGGGGAGAGGAGGGGGAATAGGGAGAAATGGGAGGGGAGGGAGATGGGAGGGAAGGGAACGGAAGGGGAGGGGAGAGGGAAGGGGAGGGGGGAGGGGAGGGGGGGAGGGGAGGGAAAGGGGAGGAAAAATGAGAGGGGAGGGGGAGGGGAGGGAAAGGGAGGGGAGCGGGGAGGGGAGGAGTGATGGGAGAGAAAGGGAGGGGAGGGGAGGGAAAGGGGAGGGGGATGGGCATGCACCACCACACCTAGCTAATTTTTGTATATTTTGTAGAGACAGGAGTTCTTTCTCCATGTTGTCCAGGCTGGTCTCCAACACCTGTACTCAAGCCATCTGCCTTCCTTGGCCTCCCAAAGTGCTGGGATTACACCTGTGAACCACCGCACCAGCCTGAATTTCATGTAATTCTTATGTGTCATGATATACCCTGCTTCTTTTGATTTTTTTTAAACATTAAAAAGCTTAAAATTATTCCTAGCTCACAGAGCACACAAGAACAGGCAGTGGCTGAATTTGGCCAGTGGTTATTTTCTGACTCCTGACCTGAGACAGTGAGGCACATGAGTAAATACTAAATCACATCTATTGATTTTCTAACTGCTCTTCGGGTCTTCCAGATGGGAACAGCAGGCCTGTCCTTAACTAGACTACAGAAGTTGCACATTACCCTGAAGAGATGCAAATGAAGGGAACCCATACACATCGATCCTCTCCTTGGGACCTGAAACATTATTGCTTCACTCTCCTCCCACCGGGGGTACTCCGAGTGGGGAAAGATGGAAAGCATCTGGATGCTTAAAGTTACTCTCATGCCCCTGATATACAGAGCGGCCTCTCAAACACCAAGTTCCGTGTATTTGTCTTAAACAACACAAAGAAAAGTCCAAAGTCTATGTTCCATGCTGCCACCAGGCTTGTGGAGAAAGCTGCTCCAGGAGATAGTGGGTCCTGGCAGCCCCGGGCAGTGTAGATGAGCAGAGCCTCCATGGAGACACAGAGCAATTCCTTTCAAAATTACAAATGCACACATCTTTTTACCCTGCAATTTCACGTCTAGGAAACATTCTTATATATATACTTACATACTTGACACATTTATTCATCATGGCATTCTTTGTAACAGCAAGTAATAGGAAAAGCTCAAATGTCCATTGGTAGGTGATGACATAAATTATGGGCCATCCATACAATGAAATACTCTGCAACTGTTTGAGTTTATGTTTATGTGTCTCTGTGTGTGTGCGTGTGTGTGTGCGTATGCATGTGTGTACACGTGTGTGTACACTCGATTCTTCTCATCATTTGTGGTAGTTCTGTTCTGTAAAGTTGCTGTGAACACTGAATGAGCAAATACTGAACCACTGCTCCTAGAGAAAATACAACATTAGCTTCCTGTGAGCCTCTGGTCATAACATTTTCAACTGATCAAAACATAACCTCATTTTATGTATGTTTCTGTTAAAAGACATTATTTAATGTACATTGTTGACTTGTTAACACTGAGCTCATGGCCAGCAGCACTGTCACGCCGCCTGAAGGAAGCTTATTTAGCGCCTTTTCTCCCTGAGGCACCTCACCACCTTCTTGTGCTTCCGGACACAGGGCAGCACTTCAGCACTGTGTTTGGATGCCATTTTAAACAGTGAAATTGACAACCAAAAGCACAAACAGTGACAAGCACGGCTCTAAACAGACTGTGAGAAGGACACTTGTTCACAGTATGGAAGTCGAAGTAGGAAGGCAGAGGCTCACCTGGCTTAACCTCAGCTGGAAACATGCACTTTGGGCCACTCAAACCTTTCACTACTCTGTCCATGGCTGTGAATGACTACAAACGTGTGCCCGTACTGATGGGAGGTTACAAATAAACTTCAGAGAGTAGGCGAATCTGCACAAGGAATCCACAAATAATGAGCATCCACTGTACACACACACACACACACACACACACACACACACTTTTTACCTCATATCAAATGGCCTCCAAGATATGTATCATTAGGTAAAAAAGCAAAGGTAAAATGGTACATATACTGTACTTGATGTAAAATATAGGAAAATAATATATTTGTTTAGGTATCCATCAAATATCCTTAGAAGGGCAATGAATTACCTCTTGTGATGGTTAATATTGAGTGTCACCTTGACTGGATTGAAGGATGCCAAGTATCATTGCTGGGTGTGTCTGTGAGGGTGTTGCCAAAAAAGACCAACACTTGAGTCAGTGGACTGGGAGAGGCAGACCCACCCTCAGTCTGGGTGGGCACCATCTAATCAGCTGCCAACATGGCCAGAATAAAAGCAGGCAGAAGAACGTGGGAAGACTAGACTGGCTGAGTCTCCCAGCCTACATCTGTGTCCCATACTGGATCCTTCCTGCCCTCGAACATCAGACTCCAAGCTCTTCAGCTCTGGGACTCCTGGATCTTTGGCCCCAGAATGATGGCTGCACTGTCAGCTTCACCACTTTTGAGGTCTTGGGACTCAGACTGGCTTCCTTGCTCCTCAGCTTGCAGATGGCCTACTGTGGGATCTCACCTTGTGGTCATGTGAGTCCATCCTCCTTAATAAGCTCCTGTCTATATATACATCTATCCTATTAGTTCTGTCTCTCTAGAGAACCCTGACTAATACACCTCTGAACAACTGAAGGACAGAAATGGGGGGATTTTGACCCTTGAGAGTTGGATGGTGACAGCGCTCCCTAACATAAGTGTACAGCAAAGCAGAGAAAGACTCGCTAATGGCACAGGGAGAACTGTCTCTACCGGTTAAAGACAGAACAATGGAAAGGGTGCCAGACGTCAAAGGGAATGAAACAGAGAATCAGTAGTGCTTCCTAATGAGCTGCTGGAGAAAAGAAACGTGCACAACGCTACGGCAGTCATAATTGGATTACATCAGCCCTTTGGAATGCTATCTGGGAAAAGCCAGTCTAGAATCTAGGGTTGCTAAATTCAGTATTGAAGGCCCAATACCCAGTATGAGCGTATGTAAAGGCTGTAAGATAGGCCTCTGAGAGATGACTAGGTCATGGGAGTGGAGCCCTTGTGAATGGGATGAGTCCCCTTGTAAAAAGAGACACAAAGAGCTGGCCTCTTGCTCTCCCACATGCCACATGAACCGCAATAAGATGCTCATCCGCAAAGCAGGATGAGAACCCTCGCCAGAAGCTGAATCGGCCGCACACGTTCATCTTGATCTTGGACTTCCCAGAAGCGTGAGTATGACATTTCTCATGTTTAAGCCACCTAGGCTATGAGTTTTTTGTTATAGAATCACAAGCCAATGAAGACAAAAGTCGACCGTCTTGGTCCCGTCCCACCCACAGGAGCCCTACCCACATGACAATGCTGAACTTCAGCTGAGCTCCTGGAAAAATATGAGCTCCTGCTCCTGGAAAACAGGAATCGTTTTTTTAAATCTCCCATCCTCTTCTGTTCCAGGAAAGGGCTGACTGCAAAAACGAGCCTCTCTCCAAAAGACTTAGCTAAGACGTGTGGATGATCATCTTATTTACCTATTGACAAGGCCAGACACAAACTCTCCCAATTCCCATTCTGCAGCTCATAAAAACTGAACTATTCATCCCCACTAACAAATTGGGACAAAATGCCCACTAACACAACCTGAGCAAACTCTGGTCAGCCTTCTCTGCTTCCCAAGGTCCTTGAACTTTGCCCCGCTCTTACGCTTGTGTGAGCACTGAGAGCTTATGCAAGCATTAGAATGTAGACAAGACGTCACTACTGCCAAGAGCCTTTCCCTGGAATCGATGGACTGCATATGCA
Organism: Callithrix jacchus; assembly: GCF_049354715.1. Lineage (NCBI taxonomy): Eukaryota > Metazoa > Chordata > Mammalia > Primates > Cebidae > Callithrix > Callithrix jacchus. Next base: position 41,540,327 of record NC_133514.1, read on the forward strand.
GAGAAGCATGCTTGCTTAGCTGCTCACTCACTGCACCTACTTACTTGACTCTCCAACATCCAGTTCCTTCTAGCCGTGCTCTACTTCTCCCTAAAACAAGCAGTTGGGACATTCCCCCTGTTGCAACAGACTTCCATATATGATCAGTCCTTATCTAAGTCCTGATTTTTTCCTTTTATTTGACCTTTTGGAAACATCTGTGGATTGGCATGCACTTGCTTCTACAAATCTTCCACCTGCCCACAGGCACCCACCCCCTCCTACTGGCCAACCCAGTCTGCATCCCTTCCCAGACACACCCCAGGCTCCAGCCCTGCTTCCCAGAACCCTCACCAGAACCAGATTGGGGGTGGGAGAGCTAAGCAGCCTCTTGGGTCACCTAACTAGAAGCAATACAAAATCTGCACTGGAAGAAGTCGGGAAAAAAATGCCTTTTAAGCTAAATTTCCATTGACTAACTCTGAATGGTTCTTGCTTCTGGCAAAGCTGACTTGGTTCATGGTCGAGGGAATATTCTGCCCACAAATCTCTCTCTCTCTCCCTCTCTCTCTCTCTCCTCTCTCTCTCTCCCTCTCTCTCTCTCCCTCCCTCCCCCCCACTCTCTCTCTCTCGCACTCTCTCCCGTGCTTTTGCACCAAGCACATCCAAGTTCCAAGTTGCACAGAGCTACGGAGGTTTCATCACCAACCTGGGGCGTGGCCAACGTGGAACTGACAGTTGCAGTCAGCTATAATCCTGAACCCGATAATGCATGTGTTTTCCTAAAAATGAGGGATTTGTGTTATTACCTACATTATAAACCTTTAATTGGCCTCCCAAGAAACTGCCGATTCGGAAATTAACAAAAGAAGGCTGAAGAAGAGAAAAGAAGGAAGGAAGAAAGGTGAAGGTGGTGTGGGGGTGGGGAGATAATTTGCTATAACAAAAGACAGTAAAGGGAAATTTTAAACATATGTCACATAGCACTTCATAATCATATCCACGAATGTAATCTCTATCTTGGCCAAATGTGGGTAACAACGGCTACCCACAAGAGCTCCAATTCCAAACAAGTGTTAATGTTATAACTGGGTTATGGGCTTGATTCCTTATTTTGAATATAAAACAAAATTTGTTTTATATTTGTGTGTTGCTAATTTTTCAAAGGGCCTTTCAAAATATAAATACTGAATGAAAGTCTGTTTGAAGGGCCCCTGCACCTTCCTTCCTAACCAGTTCTCCCACAGGCCTTCCTCATCGTTGCCTCCAAGGCTTTGCACAGCAGGCAGCTCCGCCAAGAACAGGTGCCCCTCCACGGCACAAACCTTCCAGAGCCTTCTAAAGCATCTGCCTTGGGGAAGCCACTGTTAAGCATTCCCACCAAAAAATCACTTTTCTGATCCTCGACTTCATTAGAGTCAGGGCCACACACATCAGCCCTTGGTTGTTTTTACATTGCTTTCTGTACGACTTATCTCTCCAACTACCTGAGGAACCCCATATTTCATCCTTTTTCTGTGTCCTTTGCAGTATGTGGCTCTGTATTCTGTAAATAGTAGGAGCTCAGTAGACATTGGCTGATTGATTAATTGTGAATGGGCCCATAGGTCAGGAGATAATCCACAAGAAAGAAGAAAAAAGTCCATGATGGAACACTTGACACACACTTTACAACTTATCACGCACCTTCACAAACAAGATTTCATCTCAAGCCCCTTAACAGCGCAGAGAGACAGACGGGTCAGCAATTATAGTCCTTGATTAAAACCATGATAATTAAGTTTTAGAAAGTCTAAGGCAAAGTTGTGAAAGTCACGCGTAGCAGAACTGGGGATAGAATCTCCGCTTCTAACACAGAGCACTTGTTGGCAAACGCATCTGTGTTTGAGAACTGACCATGAAGTCAGCAGCAGACCACTTGAGAAGACAGGAGGACATCTGACAAAGTAAATGTCAATGTTATGCACCATGTCCCACTACCCCAACCCTCAACTCTTGCCTCCGCCGTGGCACTGAGTGAATAATGGCCCCCCTCAAATTCACATCAGCCTAGGACATGCAGTGTTATTTGGAAACAGGGTCTTGTACATGTAATTAGTTAAGAACATGTCATATGTAATTGGTCATAAATCCAATTACTGGTGTCCTTAGAAGAAGGGGAGAGAACACACCAAGATAAACACAGAGGAAAGGGCCAGGTGTGGTGGTTCACACCTGTAATCCCAACACTTTGAGGAGCCGAGGTGGGAGGATCACTCAAGGCCAGGAGTTCAAGACCAACCTGGGAAACTGCAAGATCCCATCTTACAAAATTGTAAAATTAGCCAGGTGTGCTGGTGCACGCCTGCAATCCCAACTACTTGGGAGGCTAAGGCAGGAGGATCCCTTGAGCCCGGGAGTTTGAGGCAGTGAGCTATAATCATGCCTGAGTATCAGAGCAAGACCCCATCTCTAAAAATAAGAAATAAAACTGAAAAGACAGAGGCAGAGATTTCTGCAGGACAGTTGCCAATCCGCCAGCATCTATGAGAGAGGCATGGAAGATTCTCAGTCAGACTATCCAGAGGAAGGCGCTGCCCCTGCCTCAGTTTCACACTTCTAGCCACCAGAACTGCCAGAGAATAAATGTTCTTTGTTGAAGACACCCAACACAAATTGTTGTGGCAATTTGTTACAGCAGCCCTAGGAAGTTAACTCAAGAAATGCCTCTGACCTTATTTCCCTGAAGACATTACCAATGCTGGCTGCACACTCAAAAGAGCCCTTTCCCACTCTTTTTTATTGTGCTCACTCAAATCTGTCCTTGAAGAAGCCGTTCAGTGTCACTTTCCCCAGGAAACCTTACCCAGCCCCATCCTACCAGGAGAGGCCAGGGACCCCTCCCCGTGCCCAGGCATAGGCCTGTGGTATCACTTACCACTTACCACGCTGCATTAAGATACGTGGTCTACACATTTGACTCCCCCAGTAGATCCTGCTCTGTGTTGGGGAAGGTGTCCCTGTCCCCCAGTGCTTCACAGATGCTCACTACCGACTTCCGAAGGGATGCTGTGGAGCCAGGTTACAGTGTCACAGAAGATCAACTTTCCCAGCCGTGTCTCTGTCAAGTACCAGCTGTGTGATCACAGTCAAGTTACTTAATCTCTGTTTGTTTGCTTCTCTGCGAAGCAGGGACGGTGACAACTCCTGCCTTCCTCAGGGCTTGTGAAGATGAAAAGTCACTTGCATCTGTAAAGCGTTTAGAACATGTGGAACGCCCCTGATGAAAGCCCACCACGATATTTACCCTGACCAGAACGGCAGTGCTCCCTGGCTCCAGACCCAGTAATGGTTACAATGCTGAAAAATAAGACATCATCTCAAGATATGTGGGAAACAGCTAGGAATAGCCTTTAGGGACGCAGCATTTTAATCTCAGGTCTGACCACTTTGGGCAAGTCATGGTACTTCCTTATTTTCACCACGTATTAAGAAGGGTTTAGATTAGATTGATTCCTCTCCACCTAGACTCTAGGATGTTTAGGAACTTGTGAAAGTGACACTCAGCTTCTCAAGCTATGCAGCATATTTCAGATCTAAATGAAAGCCTTTATATTAAGAGTAATGACCCTAATAACACTAAGCAAATGCCAAGCTTCTCTACGTTTAGAGGGAATTATCTTAACTCCACATGAAAACACTGTTTACTTAATACTGACTTGTAATTTTGGTCAACAGTTACTTATGTTTTGCTACAATTGAAGTATATTTAAAAAAAAAAAAAACCAGGTAAAACTGAATCACCCTTTTACTTAAAAGTGCTGTTTCCCAAACAGATCATGTTTTTCCCAAAGCATATGACCCATGGGTGAGAAGATAAGAAAAGGGTGAAAAACGGAGTCTCAATGGATTTTGTGAACATTGAAGTCCTTCTGTCTCTAGCGCTCGAGGGATTACTGAAAATTTCTCTAAGGCAATTGACTATAATAATTTATTTCTCATTTAATTTTGCTCTGTGGTCCCAAGGGAAAAATGTCTTCCAGGAGAAGAAAAAAATGGAAGATCCAAGTAAGGATGCTAAAGAGAAAAGCACGTGAAGAGAAAATTTCAACAGCTGACAATGTCAAAACAGAAGACAGAAATGAATTTGGGTGTCTGAAACAACAACAGCAAAAGTCCAATGGCCTGAAGTGGAAATGGCAACAGCAGACCTTGGAAGTAAAATAACCCTTCACTGCCTCTGTACGGAAATTAGGAGTTACTATGAATGGGGGTGGGAGCAGGGTTCATGTGTGGTCAGGGTGTGGGAAGTCAGGAACAAGTTTTCTCTGTTTCGGAAGCCGTGCACTGGTGGTATTCAGGGCAGATGTGAATGCTCGTCTCCATCAGGTATCACTGGGGTGCAAACCTGTCACAGCCCCTGGGAGCAGAGAAGATGAGTAGGAACTGAGAGGCAGGTGGAAGACAGTGTTACAATCTTTGAGAACACAGGGTGCTGGTGGAGACAGTATGAGTAATAATTCACATGCAGAACGTGCTTTGGAAACAAAATGCCAAAGATGACTTATATCAGCTGGGTCTTATGATAACTCTATATGATAGATATTATTACTAACTCCCTGAAGCCTCTGACTGCTAGACTCAAGCAATCCTCTGGCCTCAGCCTCCTGAAGGGCTGGGGCGACAGGTATGCACCATCGTACCTGGCTAATTAAAAAACAACAACAACTGTAGACACAGAGTCTCATGATGTTGCCCAAGCTGGTCTTGAACTCCTGACCTCAACTGTTCCTCTTGCCAGCCTCCCAAAGTGCTGGGTTTACAGATGTGAGCCACTGCACCCACTCACCCAGAACAGCAGTGCTCCCTGGCTCCGGACCCAGCAATGGCTTCAATGCCCCAAAATAAGATACCATTTCTTATTCTCCAGACAACATCTCTCAATCCTTAGGTATAAGTCTGTGCAAAAGAAAGATTCATATAATTACCAACATACACTCTTTTTTTTTCTTCTTTTTCTTTCTTTTTATTTTTTTGAGACAGAATCTTGCTTTGTCACTGTCACCCAGGCTGGAGTGCAATGATGTGATCTCTGCTCACTGCAACCTCCACCTCCCAGTTTCAAGTGATTCTCCCACTTCAGCTTCCTGTATCTCGATTACAGGGACATTCCCCCATAGCCAGCTAATTTTTGTATTTTTAATAGAGACGGGTTTCACCATGTTGGTCAGGCTGGTCTTGAACTCCAACCTCGTGATCTGCCTGCCTCAGCCTCTCAAAGTGCTAGGATTACAAGAGTGAGCGACCACTCCCACTCATGCCAGCATATGCCCTTAAAGCCCCTGAGAAGTGCTGGGGATGAATTACATGCTGTGTACAATAGATCAAAATGTATAATGGAAATCATATATTCACCTATAAACATACATGCAGTGTAACAAAAGCATCAACTATCACTTTCAAAAAGTAAAACGATTTTATTGCTTTTTCTGTTTACTGATTTGCTTTTATATTATACTGAATAAATTATAGAAAAATGGTTTGATAAATAAATCATTGCTAGATCAAGGTTTTCAAAACCCAGGAAACAGGAGAAGAAAAAGTCTTCCAAGAGACCTTTGTTAAAGAATGTACCCAGCACTTTGGGAGGCCGAGGCAGGTGGATCACGAGGTCAAGAGATCGAGACCATCCTGGTCAACATGGTGAAACCCTGTCTCTACTAAAAATATAAAAAATCAGCTGGGCATGGTGGTGTATGCCTGTAATCCCAGCTAGTCAGGAGGCTGAGGCAGGAGAATTGCCTGAACCCAGGAGGCGGAGATTGCAGTGAGCCAAGATCGTGCCATTGCACTCCAGCCTGGGTAACAAGAGTGAAACTCCGTCTCAAAAAAAAAAAAAAAAAAAAAAAAAGAAAGCAAACAGCTGATTCTTGCTCTGAAATCCAAACACCTTCCCCACTGTAAACTGTCCTCATGGTTATCAGCAGCACCAGAGCCTGAGGGAAAAGAACTGTGCACCCGACCAGAGTGACAAGGACCATCTTGAGTCGCTACAAATACAACACTAGCTTGAGCCCAGTAATCTCTGTTTGCCACTGTAAGCCTTCCCTAGGAGCTCAGACGTAAGTGCAACATTCATTATTACAACCTGAGTGGATAGAAAATAATCTGTATCCAAATAGCTAATTGTAAAGTGGCCATGAACCCCGTTGTCTCTGACCATTAGCATGAGCCATTTAATAGCTATTAAATGAAGGGATTCAAATCCCATTGCTGGATCATTTCACGAAGTCCATCCTTTCTGCTAATAGATACTCTCCCAATGGGAAGCACAATTCCAGTAGCCACAGTGTTCCAAGGTTACGTAAAAGCTGGTGTAGGCCAACTCTCCCATGGCTTAGTAAGTTTTTCTGAGAGGAATGTGCCTAGGAAATTGGTATCCTCCTCTCTCACTTCTACGGCCTCCAGCTGGTAAAATCCATTCATGTCCCCAAACCCCAGCTCCAATGCCAACTCTTCAGAAATACCTTCCCTGACCAGAGCCCCTTGGCAAGATCCACTTGCCTTTTGTCTCCATGGTTCTTTGTGCAGGATGTTAATAAATACTTATGCTGTGATATGACAGCTCCTCTTTATACAGTGTCAATCTCCCATACATTACAAATTTCTTTAAGGCAACACTGCACTGTTTCCTCAGTGCTGGGATGTGATGCTTGGCAAGTCACAGTACACCTCCTATCTACCATCTCATTTAATGTTTGCCATGGCCCAGTGAGGAAAGTGAAATATGATGATTACGGCCTGCCTGATTGAGAAAACCAGGGCTTCAGGAGATCAATTATTTGCCCAAGGTCCTACAGCTAAGGACAAAAAAAAAAAAACAAAACAAAAACAAAACAAAACTAGCCTCAGTCCCAGCTCTTAGCAGCTTGCAAAGTTTTCATGACATCTTTTGCTTCCAATAAGCTCTAAAGGCTGCTTCACCAAGGCAGTAAAGACAGATCCGCAGTGCTCCAGATTAGTCTGTGTATGAACAGCTCGTTTTGTGACACCAAGAGGCATGTTTAGAATTTGTTAGGAACACCAGCCCTGATGCTCACAACCTTTGCTTATAGGCAGTTCTGAAAAATACACAAGTGGAGGTTTTGTAAAGTTTCTTCAGTGATCATATATTAATTTTTAAGAAGAAAAGAAAACCGTCATCTACATGGCAGCAGCAGGACAAGATCACAAGCACGCGAATGGGGTGGGGTAGGAATTTTATGCCCGCAGCCTACTCTTAACTCAAAGGGCGAGGAGTTTCTGTTTAATCTGCGGTGTTTATCAGGAGGAGCCTCTGCAGCTGCTGGATGTGAATATTCCTCTCATTAGGAAAAGTAACCCCTACTGGGAAGAAGGAATGTTTATTTCATCAGCCCTTGCCTTGGCCTGGCCGAAATAAACCCTTTGCTTGGACTTGACACCCTCAAAGCAACTTTATAATTGTCATTTGTCTTCCCAAGCAAATGTTCCTTCAGGGAGAGGGGTCGAGAAGCCTGGGTATTTTTATTTACAAGATATGCACACTCTTCATTATAAATTAACAAACAAGGCATTCTGTTTTACACAGCAGAGGAAAAATAAAGTATATAAAAAGCGAAGTATCTAGTATTTCCGACAGCATCTGCCCCTGAGGTCCTGTCTTCTTAATACTTTATCATGTCGTGGTCCTGTCTCCCCTCACCCAGGCTTGCTCTCTGTCTTACAACCTCTGTGTATTCTCACTGTTTGTGGCCCCAGTGCAATGTCATCAAAAACTCCTCCAAGACTACATGGGCAAGTTCTGGCAGGAAAAAAAAATACCTTGATATATATTATAATATCTGTAATATTTAATGAGAACTAGTTCTCACCCAGTTTTTCTAGGAATCTGGACTAGACTACAATTCCTACACCTGCAAAGTTCTCGGCACACAGAAAAAATCGTCTAAGGATATCACATGGTGCCAGATACTCACATTTTCTGACCGGAGCCTCTTGGCAGGACACCCTCCGTCCCTGGGGTGAAGCATGTAATATAGTCGGACTTTGCTTGCATGTTTTCGACTCTGAGAAGGAAAAGCAGAAACAGATACTGTAAAAGAGAAGTCATTTCAAATCCTTTGAAATCTAGCAGTGCCTGCAAATGCAAGAATTGTATTGTCAGTAGAAGATGCTTCTGCAAACTCCTGTGAGTGTAGGGTATAGTTTCAGAGAGGTTAAGCGGTTTGCCCCAAGTTCTAAAGCCAATGTAATTTCATGATGGGAAAACACAGTAATGAAGAAGGTGAAGGCAGTGGGATCATTTAGCCTAGAGTGGATGATATACTATATTTAATCTTCCGCAAAATAAAAACAGAAAAGCGAAAGAAATAACATAAGGATCAATTGTGATGGGAAGAGGAACAGTGATCACTCTCACTGCTGCTGCCCTGCCCTCAGGGTCTGGGGACAATGCCTCCCTGGGAGCCTGGTACACCTCACCCTCAGTAGAAGCCTTTTCTGATGGCTCTCCCATACCCAAGTTATTAATAAGCTATCAGAAGGGATAGGATTCTCTAAGGTCAGATATCATGAGCAAACTAAAGAGAATTGTATGTCAGTCTGGGGCCTGACCACAGCCTAAGCTACCTGCCAGCAGATGATGCAGTTGAGCAAATAAAGACCCGTGTTCTTCGGAATTAGCAGGATTGTTGATTTCTGGACACACTGAGGTCCATGCCCAGCATGGAGAAACTGATGCCCTCTTTGTTGCCTATTTCCTCTTCTTTGCTCAACTGAGAGTCCACCCAGATTCCCACCACTTTTAAAGAATACAGCAGTTCTCATTTCCAAGTTTCTACCTGAGGCAGGATGGCAGAGTGAAAAGAACACTAAGAAAATCTTCAGACATTCAGAATCTGGGTTCCAGCTCTACCACTTCCTAGCTGTGTGATATTAGGCCAGTTTCTTATTGGAATGTGTTTATAATCACAGTAAGTCTCATTTTCTCCATGCACAAAATGAATATCACAATTTTGTTAGGGTGTCATAAGAATCAAATGAGACATTGCATATGAAAAATTGCAATCTGCATACTGTTAAAGATTTCTCGCTGTTGACTGCATCAACTCTTCAATCCATTGTTCCCTAATTCCAATCCCCCTTCCCTATTCCTTTACTCAGGTTATTTCCTTCTTTTCAAGGCTTTTGTTCCACTGCGGCTTTATTTACAGTTGCATCCTAGCCCGTCTCCTAGATGGTGGTTTACTTTTATCAATCAGCCATGAAGGCAAAGTGATTTCCAGAGAAGACACAGCAAGTTGCTTCTTGTTTACAGGATAGATTGTAAATCCTTCCTGTCCAATTTCCGCATTCATTACTTTCTTAATTCCTTTATTCTCTTCCTAGAACAAAAAGACCAGGCTTCTGGACAATCCCTGAACACTTTTAAGGCCTTTAAATGGGTTGAAAAGTGCCAATGAAACATGAAAAATTTTTACAGACGTGTAAAAGTAGTGAAATGTGACTTGGAAATACATTGTCAACACTTGTAGCACTATTTCTAGGTTACATAGGTTTTAATCAAAGCTCATCTGAAGGATTTTTGTTTGTTTTCTGCCTAGAAGATTGTTATGAGAAAAAGCTGTAGATGTATGTCAGATGAGTCGACATCATTGTTCAGCTTCCACATGAAAATGACAGTGCAGGCATATATTGTTCTCTTTGCAAATAAATTTGCAGCTTGCTAACAACTGCACGTATTTTCTCCCATTTTGCTGAGGGTATTTTGGAGGTAAGGAAGGAGTCATGGTTATATTGGGACGACTGCTGCAGTGAAAAGAATAAAAAGGAGCGTTTAACCTGCAAGATGCTGAACGTGGACACAGCCTGGGCTGGTGAAAAGGCACACAGACGATAATTGATGGAAAAACAAGTGGTAACAATGTGAGCTCAAATGTGGCTGACGTAGACTCTCAACTCTGCATTTGTTACCAGAGAAGAACTTCTTTTCACATTCCCTGCATTATCAATTTCTTAAAGCTCTGGATTTCCAGAGAATGAAATTACAGCAAAACTGGAAATCTCATTACACAGTCTGGTTTCTGGCTGTTTTTGTTTTCCCCTCTTAAGGTATTCCATTGCTTTTAAAAAGGCTTTCTAGTAAAGGCAGAGTTCACTGAGTTATTTATTTAACTACAGTTAGACAAACTAGTAAAAAGTCGTTGGCTGAAAAGAAAGGGAAAATAAATTTCCAAGCTCTGCCATGAAGCCATTAGTGATGTGAGATGCTGGGATTTGAGGCTTATCAGTGATTTTGATCATTACAGGCCTGTTTTCCTCCCTCACGGCCCCCACCCCCAGTTTTGGCGGGAGAGGGAATGGCTATACCTGCAGTAGTGCCCTAGCCTAGGGTTATGGGTGACGGAAATCAGAGCCTTGGCAAATGCCTCCTGCATCTGGAATGACGGTGGAGGCATCCCTGATCATCATTTAGCAGCATTCATTTTGCCTGGACATCTTTTTTCCCTCTCTTTGCTTTCTCCAGGGTGCCGGGACCAGATCCAATGCCTTCCCTGCTAACAACTTCCAGCAGGAAGTGAAAATCTGCAGACTTCTCAGTGGGAGGAATGTGCAGTCATATTCCCGGTTAGTCTGACTCAAATCCAAAGTTGATTCCAAATTATTTTGGTTGACAAAGGGAAAGAGGTTCCCTGAAGATTGTCCTGGGATTTTTACAGCTTGCCTTGCCTCCAACCTAGGCCTATGACACCTAAGGATGGAGACCTGCCATGGAGCCCTTTCCTTTCTTTCTTTCGTGTGTGTGTGTGTGTGTGTGTGTGTGTGTGTGTGTGTGTGTGTGTGACAGTCTTCTTCTGCCACACAGGCTGAAGTACAAGGGCACAATCTGGGCTCACTGCAACCTCCGTCTCCCAGGTTCAAGTGATTCTCCTACCTTGGTCTCCTGAGTAGCTGGGAGACTGAGCTACTCACCACGCCCTGCTAGTTTTTGTATTTTTAGTAGAGACAGGGTTTCACCATGTTGGCCAGGCTGGTCTCGATCTCCTAGCCTCAAGTGATCAGCCCACCTCAGCTGCCTTTTCCTTTCTTCCCAGCTTTCTCACCTCTCTTTCTAGATGAAACTCTGAGACACTTAGAGTGTCTTCTTCTAACTGGCTCCTCTCTACCCTGTACCTACTAGAAATTCTTTGAGATTTGGCACAGTAATCTCACTCCTTTCAATTTATTGTAAAAAACAAACAAATGAACAAAAACTTTCCTACAACAAGAAAGTGAAAATTAATTGAAGCAAGATATCCATTCCAGCAGTACCTAAATAGGAACAAAAAATTAGGGAGACAATTGCAGATTCAACAAGAGAAGGCTGGTTAAAGCAGCTGTGGCATGACCTATATTAAAAGGAGATTTGGGGACAAAAAACCCTTTATCTATACACACACACACATACACACACACACACACACACATATATAAAGGTTTTTAATGTATATTTTATATATACATATATGCATACATACATATACAATGAATGCTGAAAGAAAAATGCTAAACTCAAAACTACACAGATACTATGATTACAATGACATAAAAGTGCGTAAGTAGATAATACAGGTAGAAAAGAAAAAAATAACGATTTATGAGGCTATGGGGAGTATGAATGGTTTTTATTCTTTATTTTCATAACAAATTTGTTTGTAACATTCATGTAATAACTATAATTTTACAATGCTTAACCCATTTTGATTTCACATTATGTGTACTTTTTACCCACAATTATTGTAATTAGTAAAAAGCATCACTGATCAGAAATGCTTTTAATGTATACTGGTATAATCGACCACATTTTCATCTACCCTCGTTAATGTCTTGTTAACATTTAGAATGCATTTTTGTTTCATTGCAGTACTTGGTATTAGATGAGCCTTCTTAACCCAAGAGCAATGCATGCTACTTAAAATTTTAAAACTTCCTTTTGGTACATGTAAATGCCAGGGTACTTACATGTCACTTTCACTTCCTGTGTATGAATAGAGACTAGAGGATGGGGAGGCCTAAGCTATCCACACAACTACACTGAGAAGGGCTGGAGGAAAAGAGACGTCTGACACTGGCTCTTACATCCTCCAAATAAACATAAGTAACAACACATCCTTATGACTCTCGCCCAGATTTATTAGTACCCAAAATTTCCACTGCTTTTAGGAGTCTGAAATGGCCAAGTGAAAAGAATTTTAAGAAAAACAAAATACCCACATGTTAAATGTATACGTTACAGAGTTTCAGGAGGAAAAAAGAACCATTACTTTAAGGGAAAAGACATGAAAAAGAAATAACAATCTCTTCCAATTGCACTGAGAGTCAATCCCAGGTTCTTTTTTGCATTAATATTTGCATTTTGAGCAAAAGTCATTACTTTCATTCAAACCACATCAACTTTAAGCTTCCCAGATCGACCAGAAATTACCAACTCCTCCATTTTAATTAAAGCCTTTGCCCCCAGTCCTAGGCATTGTGCGGGGACAGACCTATATGAAGATTAGTTTCTTTTGCTGGAACAATCTCTTGGCATGCAAAGAAATCATCTAAAATGGAAATTCAGGCCAGTCTTCTCTTTGGGGGAATAAAGAACAAGACAAACCTCTATGTCAGATGTATCGCTGTGAAAGGAGGAGGCGAAACGCATAGAAATAGAACGGCTTTGCGCGCCACCTAAACAACCATCTTCCATTGTCACACGTGCCTCAAAAAATTCACAACTCAAATATGCTTCCAACAAGGCTACTGATTTCTGGTCCCATAAAATGTGGAGATAACAAAGCAACCGTGTATTTGCACAATGCTTCAGGCAGTCTTCAAAGTCCTTTCACGCTCATCAACTCGTTTCATCCCGGAATCACAGTTGTGAGGTTGGCAGGAGAGGTGCTAACTCAAATAAGCTTAAAGATCCATTCCTGATTTCCTAGATAAGTCTTCCACCATCTTATTTCATCACAGGCATCTAATTATACCTCTTCTAGAAACCAGCTAAAATAAGCCAAGGACATCAACAAAACAGGAAAACCTGGAGCAAAGAGTGATTCTCACATGCCACCACATTTGAGGTCATTCCAGAGAGAAGAGGAGCCAAAAGAGAAAGGACAGCAAACACCAATGTCTAGCTCATTGGGATTCCTGCAAAACAACGGGCTGATGTGAGATGAGGGGCTCCATCACACAGGATGAACGAGAGGGCATCCTGGCAGAACGCCAGGTGGCATCCCTTCACTGAGGGCCCCAGGGATGAGCCCTGGAAAAGGTGCAGTGTGGCCTCACTAGAAGGGCAGGGTTAAATACAGACAAACAAAACAGAAAACTATAAGTGCTGGGGATTCCCTCTAATGAATGGAACTCTTTTCCAAACTGATGTATCTTCCCTTAATTCTCAGGGGAAGAACATTGGGCACAGAAACTCCCTGTGATGGGCCAACTAAAACTCTAGGAAGGGAAAACTGGTCCCTAAAGGAAGGCTTCACCAACATAGGGAAGGAAGAAGTCAAACTCCTCTGCTGGAACACCCCGAGGTGCCAGGCCTGACCTCCTGCCCAGGCCACTGGGCTACTGAAATGGTCTTTAATTAAATCCTAGTGCTAACATACATTAGAAGATCCTAAAAGGATTTAGGTAGATGATGGAAAGATCCAAAGCCAACCACACATAGAGGGGACACATGGCTGGCCTTAATAACCTTCTGCTCGGCCAAAGATGGGTGACATCTATAAAAAATTATGAAAAAAAAATGAAAGAAGACTTTTGAGAAACTATCAAGGAAATCAAGCAATTGTTTATGCAATAGTTACTACAAGACATAGAAGTTTTTAATGGCACATGTTTTATGTCATTCAATTCAGGAAAATATCAACAGCGTAAAAGCTAAAAGACAAGATAAGACAACAGATTGAGATAAGATATTGGTGTCTGAGTTAATACAGAATGGGAATTTAAAACATCACAGCTTAATTTTGAAGGTCTTTCAGTTTAATAGCAGAATCAACACTGCAGATCTATGTAGAGGTCAGGATAGAGACAATTTCTAGAATCCATAGAAATAGAATAAAAAATAAAATAGGAAAAAAAAGAAACTAAAGATCTTATATATGAAAGACCAGAACAAATGTAATGTGGTTTTAATGGCAGAATAAACAGACAAATACATAGAGTATAATAAAAAGCTCCAAAATAGGTTCAATAATTTGGGACCAAAAGAAAACTAGGAAAATATATTTAACCTTGTGATGGAAAAGTTTTCTAAGCAAAGAAAGAAAAAAATGCAGGACTGATGAAGCTGGCTACCAAAAAATAAATAAATAAGTGTTTTCAATCTGAAATACTTTTCTATAAGAAGCAACCCACAAAATAGGAAAAATATTTGCAGTGTGTAAAAGAAAATGGCTTAATATGTTTGAGATCAAAAGTGTCCTCCCAAATTTATTCAGAAAGAATCTTAAAATAGACAAAGGACACAAATAGAAATTATAGAAATACTAATAGTTAAACGACTTACAAAAGGAAATTCATCCAAAAGCTACCTTACAATTTTTTTATTTAAAAAAATGTGTTTCTTTCACCCAGCAAATTGGCTAGGATTGACAAAATATACATATCCATATTGGGGAAGATGCAGAAAAAGCTAGCCCTTGTGCACATAGATAATAGGCATGTAAATTGATACGAGCTTCCTGGATGGAAATTTTGCAATATATATCCGGAGCAAAAACTTGTTTGATTCAGCAATCCTACTTCTATGAATTTATTCTAAGGAAGCAATCAGAGACATGTAATGCCATTTATGTATAGTAAACATGGGAAAATAAGCTAAATGCCCTAAAACAAGAAGGATAAATACTATAAAATATCCATAGATACCAAAGAGCCATTGGCAAGCATAATAATATTCAAATATATATATATAAAATAAAATTTAAAAGGTAGTTTCCAATCAGAATGCAAATTTTTAAATAAAAATGTATATGTCTCTGTATGCATATTCAAGGAAAGGTCCAGGAAAAAATGTACCAGAAGATTAGTGTTGTTTATATGGATTACAAGTGATTTTAAATTTTCTTATTAATGCTTCCTTGAAATTTCAGATTACTTAGAAGACCAAATCATTCCAATGACAGGACTGGAAAAAATAATTATTTTAAAGATTCATTCTAATACTGATGATGTATCTTCAAATAGTCCTACCTTAAGATGAGGAAAATATGTCCAGAAAGACCAAGAGATTTTCTCAAGATCCGACAACTTACAAGTTCTCAGCAAACAGGGATTATATCTGTTGGCTTCACTGTTACATCCCCCAGATCTATCACAACGCCTGACACATGGCTGGTGCTCAATAAAGATTCATCAGTTCAGTGATTGAACACGTGCAGAACAGAATAAGTCAACCTCGAAACAAGAAACCAAGACCCCTGATGAATGAAGACCATTGTGTAGAAGTGTTGCGTACATTTGAAATCACTGTTGTTATAGATCTTATTGCATTCAAAAGATGAGACTGAAAGCCTCACACATATACTACCGTCTCTAAACTCCATGAGTGCAGTGCAAGTCACAGAGGAGGGAGGGAGCCCGCAGACCAGAGACAGTCCTAGGCGGCAGGGCTCACAGGCATTTGACAAAGTGCACAGTGGAGGAAAACCGCTCAGGAGGTGAGCTGATGAAGACTGCAGTTGAAGCACAAGCTCTGAAGAAACTGAGGGTCTGCTGCAACTGTGCAAAAGTAGAGATTCAGGGCGGCAGTTGCCTGGCTGCAGAGTCCACGGCTCATACAGAGGCAGCGTGTTGAGGAAGAGAGGTTTGGGACAAGGCAGAGTTCACTGCTCCACTGTCTCCAAGAATCAGAGATCCATCAGACACCAGCTTGGTAAAGTGCCCTTTAACCTGTGGTCAGATATGCAGGCTTCTGTGGCTAAAGGTGCTATGCCTTTGCTTTTAATTATAGGGTGGTGGATATTTGTTTTGTTCTGGACTGAATTGTATTGCAGCCCTAATCCCCAGTGTGACTGTATCTGGAAGCAGAGTCTACAAGGAAGTAATTAAGGTTAGGTAAGTCATAAGGGAGGGGTCCTAATTGATAGGACTGGTGTCTTTATATGAAGGGGAAGAGACACCAGAGATTGTGCTCTCTCACTCTCTGTCCCCATGCATAGAGAAAAGGCCATGTGAGGATACAGTAAGAAGGCAGCCGTCTACACACCAGGAGAGAGCCCTCACCAGAAACCAACCCAGCTGGTACCTTGATCAGGGACTTCTAGACTCCAACATGGCAACAAAGTAAATGTCTGTTGGTTAAGACCCCAAATCTGGCATCTTGCTATGACAGCCGAGGCTGACTAATAACATGCCATCCATCTACACTAGATGTTCTCCTGGGGTCTTTCTTCTGCTACACAGCAATAAATTCAATTTCCAAATGCACAAAGGGTAGCCTCAATGTTTCCAGAATTAGGTCACTTTGTTTCTTCTAAAATATATTTACAAGAGCATTTAACATGAGGAACACTTATCATAAAAACTATTGGAAAAAAGCAAACTTTTGTTGGAGAAAAAAATCACATACAGTGGGATGTGCGGTGCCCGTGATTGTGGAAGCATGTTTGTAATCATCTATGTGGCTGTCTGCCTACACAAGTGACTACATCAATGCATTACAATTCTAAATAAAAGTCCTGCAACTCAAAAAATTAAATTACCACCAAAGCCTGGAGGAACAGTTTTCTGTGGCGTTCAGTACAGAGCTAAATATGTCTCCATGATGTCTGTGCATTTTAAACAGAATCATATGAGAAATAAAAGAACACAGGCTCATCTAGGCCTCTCTTTTGCTGTCTGGGGAAAAAAGTGCTATTTCCCCAGAAAGCCCTTGAAGAGAAGTTAAAAGTTAGGTACAAGGGAAAGAATTAAGCCAGTGCGATCAGTGATTACAGTCAGAGAAGACTGGGTAATGTGAAATAACAAAGTTATCAAATCCTTCCGAAAATGTGGAAGCTTAAACAACACGAGCCAATCCTGGGCTACAGTTTCCCATGTCTCAGGTTTCTTCTGTAAAATTTGTGGCTAGCCTAAGAAAAAATACAGCACTTTATAAAAATAGCACCATGTGGAGTCCAAAAATTAACCCCACCACTGGCAAATTGTCACCGATTTCAAGTGAGGTTTAGTCTGTGGAAAAAAAAAAACAAGGGGATCTATAGTCCCCACCCTTATGTGAATGACAAGGGGGGCAGGACAGTCCCTCAGCCAACCCCAATAAGGTCAGCAGCTGCAACAAGGCTCCCAGGAGCTCCCCAACCTGCTCTGATCACCTTGTTATTCTGCATAACATTTTTACATTAGATTTTGTTTTTACCCTATTATTTTATACTTCGTAGCATGTATCATATAATTATTCTTAAATTGAACTCTGTTATTTTGAGTGAATCTTCCATTTCTGTTGCTCCAACCCTACAACACACCTTTAAATATTCTGCAAAGGCTGTTCCTCTTTAAATACTCATTAACTATTTAAGTAGCTAGGTAAGTCAGATTACGTAACATAGCTTAAATGGACCTTGCTTTAAACAAAGCATAATAGAAGAAAAAGCTGGATTAACAAAACAACAAAATAATAGAGTACTTGCTGAACAAAGGGATTCTCCATCTCTCAGCAAATTATATTTTTAAAGTCAAATTCCTAGGGTGCACTTAAATTGTGACTTGATTTTTGAAGGTTTTATATCCACGTTATTTCAAAAAAATACTTCTAGGTATATATAACATTTATAACCTGAAAAAATCAATCAGTGAATTCTATAAAGAACATTTCTCAGTATAAAATAATATGCACAGAACAGCATATCCATCTCTCCCGTCTCTGCACTAATGTTGTTCCCCCTGCCCTTGAGTCAGTTTCTTGCACAGAAAATTACCCAGTGGAAGTGGTGCAGGGCTGAAAATTCTCATGCCTCACTAGTGCAGCTGGGGCTAGCTATAACACTGTAGAAAAATAGGTGAGTGGCTTTGTTTCACCTAATGATGGGAAGACAGAAATTTTTTCTCTTTAATTCCATCTTTCTGAGTCCGCAAACAGAGTTAAGTACTCAAAAGCATATTTTATTTTTCCAGCAATATTTGTTTTATTTAATCCATCTTTATAAGCCTTAGGGGGAGCAGGCACTCGCTGCCAGCTGCAATTCCACTATCACCTGCAGCTCAACCCCCACCTGCTTTTCAATTTTTCTATTTGCCTACTCAAAGACCCAGATTTTAGTCTGTTTGCAGGTTGCTTTCAATTGATGGCATGATTAAAGAAAAACATCTCTAGCCAGGTGGTTGAGTAGAAGATTGATTGAGTTGCAGGACTTTTATTTTAAATCATAATGCATCCTCTACTCAACCACCTGGCTAGAGAGGCTGGATTACGTATTTTGGAAATATATAATCAGTATTTACTCAATCAGGATTGATACGGTTTGGCTGTGACCCCACCCAAATCTCATCTTGAATTGTGGCTCCCACAATTCCCATGTGTTGTGGGAGGGACCTGGTGGGAGATGATTGAATCACGGGTGCAGTTTCCCACATACTGTTCTCATGGTAGTGAATAAGTCACAGGAGATCTGATGGTTTAGTAAGGGTAAACCCCCTTTGCTTGGCTTTCATTCTCTCTTGCCTGCCACCATGTAAGAGGTGCTTTTGCCTTCTGCCATGATTGTGAGGCCTCTCTAGCCATGAGGAACCTCTTTTTCTTTATAAATTACGCAGTCTCAGGAATGTTTTTATCAGCAGCGTGAAAATGGACTCAAGTACCCACCCCTCAGAGATGCCCAGAGCTCAATCAGGGGGACCAGAGAAAAACACAGGCAGAGGTTTACATTTCTAGAGGCAAGGGCATGCAGAGCATCTCCTCCTGGGGACAGCTGAGAGGGGACTGCCGGAGGTCAGACTACAAGAGTCCTCTCCTTTCCATTCTCTCTGTTTGATGCATGGATCACCTGATTCAGAAGCACAGGGAGTTTTTTAAAAGGCAGGTTTTCAACTGAATAATAAGGATGACTAGGGATAGAGTTCTGGGCTTTAGATTTTTCACCAGCTCCCCCAGTGCTTCCTAGGAAAATGGATTTTTAAAAATTGTGGCTTTCCTTTCCTCTCCTTTCTAGCTCTCTCCTCTCTCCCTGGTGGCTGCCAAGCCCAGACTGGCAGGAAAAGAAACCAGACTGAGTGAGCTGTCTTCTGGCTTCAGCTGGATAGCACCTCAGTGAGAGGCAAAATCAGGGAGAAGCGGTCTCAAGGCCAACCCATCGGCCACCTGGAAACAGCAGGCTGAGCGGTGCGGAGCATGAAGTAAGCCCTCTTCCGGCAGCGGCTCTGCTCTAATGGCTTCCAGCTCTCAAGCTCTTCAACTGCCAGTTTTCATTTCTCAGAACCTTATCTTTCCCTCCCCTCCCAACTTTCCTTCTCCTCTTCCTAACCACCTTCACAACCTTGACCCTTAGCCATCCAACCACCCTACTCAAACTCAGTACAGATGCTCCTTGACTCACGATGGGATTTCTCCCCATATGCCTGCAGCAAATGAAATCGAAATGCATTTGACACACATAACGTACCCAACACCATAACTTTGTCTGACCTACCTTACACATGCTCAGAACGCTTACATTAGGCTACAGCTGGCAAAAACCATCTACCACATAGCCTGTTTATAATATAGTGTTGGTGATCTCATGTGAATTATTAAATACTGTACTGAAGTATGGCTTCTACAGGAGCTGTATTGTTTTCTCACCATCATAAAGTCGAACAATCGTTAAGTTGAAACATCGTCAGTTGGGGACTCTCTGTGCTTCCAAAAAGAACCATTATCTTTCATCCTACATCAAATCCCTTGCTCAGTGTTCCTGTTTTAGTCTGGAGCACTGACATTCTTGTAGGCAACAGGCACAAAACCAAGTGAAACAAAAATATTGGAATATATGAACCAAGAATTTAAAATAAGAAAGATCATTATATTTGAGAGGTTGAGAAGATATTACCAATATGAAGCAAAAACATGAAATCAACAAAATATAAAGCAGACATATTAGATGGTAGGATTATATACCATGACCAAGTAAGATTTATTGGTTTGATAGATGAAAACCCATTAATGTAATGTACCACATTTATAGAAGGAAAGACAAAAACCCTATGATCGTATCAATAGAGCCAGAAAAAGTTTGAACAAAATCTAACACCCTCTCATGACAAAAACTCTCAACAACAAGGAATAGAAATGAAGTTTTCCAACCTGATAGGGCCATCTGTGAAAACCCCTAACAGCACACTTCATGGTGGATCAGAAGCTTTCCTCCTAAGATGAGGAGTAAGACAGGAATATCCTCTCTCACCACTTCCACCTGACGTTGTAGTTGAGATTCACAACGGGACAATTAAGTGACAAATCATGGCGATGAGGAGGGTGGGGTCTTCATTCCATCTAGACTGGAATGAAGAAATACAACTTTCTCTACTTGCAGATGACATAATCCTAACCAACCCACCGAAAATCAGAATTAATAAACTAGTGCAGCCAGGTTGCAAGATGCAAGATCAAAATACAAAAATCAATTGCATTTCTAAACACTTATAAAATAACAATCTAAAAATGAAATTAAACAACTCCATTTACAATAGCATCAAAAAGAAAAAAAATACCTAGGAACGAGCTGATTCTAAAATTTACACAGACTCAGATTAGCCAAAACAATCTTGCAAACAACGAAGTTGGAACACTTACACTCCCCAATTCCAAACTTACTATAAAGCTACGGTAATCAAAACAGGGTGGTACTGGCATAAAGACAGACATATAGATCAATGAAATTCAATTAAGAATCCATAAATAGACCCTTTCATTTTAATCTATGTTAATGGATTTTTGACAACCATCTCAGCACAATTCAACAAATAATGATGGGAAAATTAAATAGACATATGCAAAACAATGGAGTTGGATGCCTACCTCCTACCATATACAGAAGTTAACTCAAAGTGTACTGTATGCCTTGATGTAACAACTAAAACTATAAAAGTCTTTGAATATTTGTGACCTTGAATTAAACAATGGCTTCTTAGATGTGCCACCAAAAGCACATGTGACAAGAAAATAAATAAATTGGACGTCATCAGTTTTTTTTAAATGTTGTGCTTCAAAGACACCAATGGCTCATATCTGTAATCTGAGTGGTGGATCACAAGATCAGGAGTTTGAGACCAGCCTGACCAACATGGTGAACCCCATCTGTACTAAAAATACAAAATTAGCTTGGCCTAGTGGTGGGCACCTGTTCCCAGCTGCTCAGGAGGCTGAGGCAGGAGAATAGCTTGAACCCGGAAGGCGGGGTTTGCAGTGAGCCGAGATCACACCACCGCACTCCAGCCGGTGAGTTTAGGGATCTGGGGGGAGGTGGTGTGAATGTTCTAGAAGCAGTGGTGATCCATGCAAAACTCCATGAAATAACCAACTATCACCAAACTATATGCTTAAAATGGTAGATTTTATAGTATTTATATCAAAATAAAGCTGTTATTTAGAAATTAAAATTATAATAACTAGTAAGAACAACTACAAAAATCAAAGTAGATACATGTCTAGAAAATATGATCAAAAATTTCAAGAATAAAAAAGAACTTGAAAAAAATCTCAAGTATTAAAGAAATTGAGGCCACAGTGGCTCATGCTTGTAATCCCTGCACTCTGGGAGGCTGAGGTGGGTGGATCACCTGAGGTCAAGAGTTTGAGACCAGCCTGGCCAACATGGTGAAACCCCATCTCTACTAAAAATGCAAAAATTAGTTGGGCGTGGTGGCACGTGCCTGTAATCCCCGCTACTTGGGAGGCTGAGTCAGGAGAATCACTTGAACCCAGAAGGCAGAGGTTGCACTGAGCCAAGATCGCACCACTGCACTGTAGCCTGGGCAACAAGAGCAAAACTCTGTATTCAAATAAAAATAATTGAAATGATCAACCACTTCCTTTCTTCCCTACCATCACCGCTACCACTAACACCACCAATAATATTGTTTTAGAGGTTCAAATGCCCAGATCATTTTATGAGGTTGATAGGTCCATTGCTTTTAAATACAGATGTCAAAACCCTTAAGTAAAATTAACCAACTGAATATAACATTGTGTTTTTTTACGTAATATGTCATGCAATCACGGATTAATTAGTAATACAAACATAGCACGACATTAAAAAATCAATATTATTTACCACATAGACTAAAGGGTAAAAAAATAAATATCTAAATCAATGCAGAAAAATCATTTTACAAAATCCAGCACCTATTTGTATTTTAAAAATTCAGGTAGCTAGGGAAAGATAGGACTGTTCTTCTCTCCATGCAGAGTATATGAAAAATCTACAACAACCATTACACTTAATGTGGAAATACTGACTGCATTCTTTTAAAGACTAGAAACAAAAAAAATCTGGCCACCATCACTACTGCTGCTGAATATAGCACTGGAGTTCCCTGCCAAGAAAGAAAAAGATCGAAGAATAGGAAGGGAAGAGCTACAACTTATTGTTTGCAAATAATAACAAATGTTTATCTAGAAAATTTGGCAGAATCCATAGACAGACCCTTAAAACTCATAAAGAGTTTAGTCAGTTTGATGGACACAAAGGCACGCTGCCCCCATCCTTATTCAATGGAGAACTCATTAGCGCTGCTCCTGGGGTTTGACAGACTCCAGCCTTTTCAGGGATCCCCTGAGCTACAGATTTGCCCAAGGTCAAATCCTTCCCAGGGTGTGATGATAAAAGTACATAAGTCAAGGGGTAACAAGAGAGGTAGCTTGCATTGACTGATTTAAAAAACCACATTACAAACTTTTAACTCTCTTCAATCTGAAGTTAAATAATGTTTAACTTGTGCAAGTACCCTGTATAGAGCCAGGGATTTGAACCCAAGCTTTCTGACTTGAGAGACTAAAGTCTTAACTACAGTGCTGGGCTACAAGATCAGTTTTCTAGCACCCTAAGATCACACGTTGCATATTGGTGCTTCTAAGTGTTCTCAAAGCGTTCTCACCCCAGTTCTTGGGATACACATATGCTTCCCTTTGATATACTAGACTATGTATATGTAAGCAGACCCTTCAATGTCTATTGCAAGACTGACCTGGCTCTGAAATCTTCTCCTGCAGCTCCAGACACTAATTTCATCCTATACTGACCTCTCATGGCTCTCATTGTCTTGGCCACATAGTTTAGCCCTTTCTGATTTTCATTTCAGCAATTTGTAAAATACAGACTAATAACTGCCCGGCTTATCTCATGTGGCTCCAAACCACAGCCCTTTGGCAAAGAACAAAGCCTGATGAGTCTTCCATATTCTAACAAAGTACAATATACCATAGGTGTCCAAAAAATGCTCCTTGATTTGAAATGATTACATCTAGTATATTAATTAGTCTCGCTGTCTCAGACTGAAGTTAAAGCAAAGGAAACAGAAGTGTCTGTCAAACTCAGTTCTGCTTGTCTTTCTCAAACACGTGGTCAGGATTCTATAATTTCTTCCTGACCCTCATCATTCTTGACAATCTAATTTTGATTCAGTCTCTTCACAAAAGTCAGCCCACAGATAAATATGCACATATAAAGTTAGTCTAAAACTACTGAGAAGTGCTTAACCAGTATAATCATGCATTCAGGCTGGACATTTTCCCATCCAGGGAAAATAATAATGTCTTCATCCTAACGTCATTGGCAGCATGCATAGCCCTCTCCCTCCCGCCACCCGCTCTTAGCTAGATTTCAAGTCAGCCTGGCCCACTTCTTTTCACCTGCTGACTGATTCACCATTTCATAGAAATGTATTAAAAACTTTGAAAACTGATTAATAAGGGTGGAAAAATTACGACCATTTTTTTTTTTTAAGGAGAGAGGGTTTAGCTGCCTTCAGCTCCTCGACAGCCCACTGCAGTTGTTTCTGACTTCCATGACAAAACACAGCAGCCAAGGGGAGGCTGCGGCTGCTGATTCCTTTCTTCCTTGCTAAGAAGAAATTAGTGCCTTAAACACAACCATCTGTTCTGCGCAGGCCTTTCTTCTGGACTTCAACAAGGGGGTGATACATCGATTCTAAGTCAAATTTCAATCTGATTCCTGGTATTTCTAATCTTACTCCTCTCTGCTGAGAGTGGATTTACAAAATTGGGCCAAAGTGAGAAAGGAAGCTGACTGATGTTTGAGTCCTGTTAATATTCATAGCTTGTGTTTTTTACTAGATTAAACCAATTCTACCAAAAAGAAAAAAGAAAAACAAACTCTGCTATATTTCACCTATGAGAAAAGTTGAATGTTCATGAATTACGGAAGGTAAATAGTACACAGCAGTACATGACATTCATTCATTCATTCATTCATTCACTCATTGTTCAAACCTCTGATGCCTATCTTACACAGACAAGGGTCAAAATATACCAGATTAAGTAATCTGGAATGTGAAGTATTTTGGTTGAGTTATTGCTACCAAAACAAAGAATAGCCAGCATGCACATTCTAGTTATTCTCTTGTGAAATCTCAGCATCTCCTTCCGTGAGCCTCCATTCATTTACCATCCTCATTCAGTCCTTGTCCTCCCAACTTATAGACCAGAATTCACACAGTCACCTTCTGCAGTGTGACATCTTCTTTTGGCTTGGTATGTGTAATGAAATTCCCCTTCCTCAAGAATTCTGGACCCGAGGATAGATGGAAACAAACAGGCTGTGCTAACAGAAGAAAATTAGGATTGCATTTCACTGAAGGCTGTTCTAGGTCCACAAAGAGTAACTGGAATGTAATTTTGGATTCAGTTAACAAGATTAAAACAGAACAGACAGAGTCTGTCTCTGAATATAAAGATAGGTAACATTCCAAAACCGGTTTCACAGAGAAGTTTTTTCAATAAACACCAAGAGCGGTACATAAATTAATTGTAACATGCTGACTAATGTGTGTTTCCTTAACTATAAAATGTAAAGGTAGAACATGAGAATTTCAAATGTCCCAATCAATTTTAACACTCTGTATTCATTATATGGAGACTTTGAAATGCCATCTCAACTTTAGAGCACTACTGCTTATAATAGAAAAGAAGGGAGATCTGAAATCAATGACCTCCGTTTGCACCTTATAAAACTAGAAAAAGAAGACGACCACAGTCTTCTTTTATAGAATAAGTTCCAAGACCCACAGTGGGTGCCTGAAACTACAAATAGTGCCAAACCCAACGGCTGTCCATCAGGACATGTTTCTGTCCATGCGATCCATCAATAAATGTAATGCCTTTCCACCTTAACTAAGCACTTATCACACACTGAGGTCATAACTCTTTCAGTTTGAAATGCGACAGTGAAAGTAACACGAATTTCTTTTTCTTCACAATTTCATGGATGGAAGATTTATTCTTACTGTAAATCTTAGCAACCTCAGCATACAATTTTTTTCCTTATTAAGTTGAGAACTTTTATGATTTTACTTAAAGGAAACACTTTACAGCTTCTCTTTGGCATGTTTGAGTTGCCAGCACCACTACTCCAGTGCTTTGGAGCCATTAAGTCAAGTAACGGTGACTTGGACACCAGCATGGTGATGCCTCCTCATCAGTGGATCTGACAACCTTTGAGGTCTGCAAGTGTGACTCACAGGCAGACAGCACCTGCAGCACAGAGACACTGGGATTCACGGCCAGGGCAGGATGAAGCTGGATGGGGTGAGGTTTCACGTGCTGCTCAGGACAGAACACAACTTAAACCTTATGAATTGTTCATTTCTGGAATTTTCCATGTAAAGTTTTTAGACCATGGTTGGCTGTGGGTAACTGAAACTGTGAAAAGCAAAACCATGGATAAGGAAGACTATGTAAATTAATCCTCATGAAAGCAGAAGAAAGGAAAAAATAGAAGTATTAGAGTGAAAATCAAGAAAACAAAAACAGAAATACAACAGAGAAAATCAATGAAAGCAAAAGCTCATTCTCTGAGATCAGCAAAATTGAGAAATCTCTAGTCAGACCAATAGAGTAACAGAGAAAAGATACTAATCACGAATATCAGGAATGAGAGAAGAAAGTACACGACTCCTTCCACAGATATTAAAATAATAATCATGTAATATTATAAATAATCTGCCAATTAATTCTACGACTTAGATGAAATGAGCAAATTATTTTAAAAAACAAACTACCAAAGCTTAAGAATAAACAGATTACCTGAATAGATTATTTATTAAAGAAATTAAATTTGCGGTTAAAATCTTCTCACAAAGGAAATGCCACACTTGGATGGTTTCACTAAGAAATTCTACCAAACATTGTACACCAATTCTAGAAAAAATTTCCAGAACACACTGAGTGAACGGATGTTCAGAAGGAGCGGAGGAGCACAGGATGGCATCCAGAGAGCGCAGGGGACCAGAGATGTGACCAGGTACCAAAATCACAATGGGATCAAAGGTAACATGGAAGCTGTCCTACGAATTCCAGAGTACTTAAGCCTGTGAAATCCCAGCCTGAGCCACACTTCCAAAGCAAAGGGTTATAGTCTGAAAACAGATAACCACAGAAACTATACTGAGAGAGTAATTACAATTTACAAAGTGATTTCACATACACTATCATCTCATAGCCTATCTCATCTGATCCTCCAAAAACCCCAAGGCTCAGAAAGGCTGAGCAACCGGCCAAGGTCACACAGGTCCTTCTCCCTGGCTCATGGCTGAGTTAGGCCATCTTCTGCTCATGCAGTTCCCCTCACCTAGTATCCAGCCTTCTGCAATAGAAGCTTCTTGAGGGCAGGGACTAGTCTGAATTGCTCACTGTTATATCTCCAGAACTCAGAACGTAGATTCTTTTAATAATATTTATTGACCAACTACTGACTCTAAGATCAGCATACTTTTCACGACACTGACCAGCATATTCTGCAATGTTTTGTCTTCACCTAAGAAATAGAAGCTCTCCCTTATAAGTCCACACGCAAGGAAGCTATAGAAGGCCAGGCCTGTGCCCTGGTGCCCACTGGCCGCTCAATTAATTGGATTGCTATGAGCACCAGCTAACTTCATCAAGAGGGGAGCTGCACAGCAGAGGAGCCGTGACTCCACATCTGGTGGGTTGATTCAAAATGCACCAGTGTTGCTATCCACCCAAAGCATGCAATGAGTTCACCTCTTTCTGGGATTAAAAATACTAGAACTAGCTATGGGGTTGAAACTAGACAGGCTGGACTTTGAGGCAGAAAATACTTTTACATGAATTTTCTATTACTTTGCCTACAACAAAACTCCTATGTTTCACTTTCAATTTTCTACACGTCTGTATGTGAGCTACATACTGTGAGCATATGCTGTGTTGAACCATGCGAAACTACCATTTTTGTATGTGAAAATGATTAAATATTGGCAATTTCAGATGGTTCAGCTTTGTTTTTTTATAAACTGAAAACAGTCTTAAAAAAAAAAGTAGACTATAAATATGCATATTTTCCCTGAATTGGCCACTTTCCTCTCTCAATTCCAGTAATACTAATATAATCATAAGATTAAAAATCTTGCCATTAGCAACCAAGATATCCTTCAGTAGATAAAAGGATAAACTATGGCACATCCATACAATGGAACAGTATTCCTTTTTTTTTTTTTTGAATGAGAAAACATTTATTCCTTCTCCAAACAGCATCCCAGGGCCGGGCATCGCCCCCAAGGATTTGTAATACATTCGGCACAGAGTGGGAGCCATGGGGCATGGGACACCCTTGCCCTCCCCATGCTTCCTAAGTAACAACTGCAGAATATTTACATAAAGCTGGGTGTTGTCAGGCAAAGCCCTTCCCTGCTGCCAGGGGTGGGAGCAAGGAGGAAGTGCTGTGGGCACCAGCTCTGCCTCCACACCATGGGGGCAGCCCAGAGGCCACTGGCCCAGGGTGGTGGCCCCCAGATCATACAGCAGTGGGCCTAGTGGGAGCAAACCTGAGTGAGGACGCAGGAGCCTGGTCCAGCCCCGATGCACAGGGTAGGTGTAAGGCCCCCCAAGAGTCTTCGGCAGAAAACACAGATAACAGTGGCTCCCACGGCCTGACCCGGGCTGGGGGAAAGCTGAGGCACTGGTAAGTAGCATGTGGGTGCCTGCTGGCTTCTAGCCACTCCAGGCGGGGCTGGGGTCATTAAAAGCAAGGAGAAACACTAGCTAAAAATCCTTTCCTAAAAGTGCCCATCTTATAGTAAGATTAGCAAGGGCCCTTTGGCCCTCGGTCCTTCCTGGTTATTGACTGTCCCTGGTTCCTAGGAAGACAGAGCTGTCCTCCAGCTAACGCTTCTCCTCTCTATAAAGCAGTTTTACTATTTCCTTCAGAGCAGGAGCCAAAATAGTATAGGAGGGGAGGGAGGCACCTGGCACTCCCTAGGCCTACACAGGAAAAACAGAACCGAAGGCAGAATCATTGTATGAGATATTTATTAAAGGAGTGTCTCGGCAAAAAAAATTGGATTTTTTTTTTTTTTTTTTTTAACCAAACACTCATCCCATTTAATTTCCTGTTACATGCTCTGAGGAAGCCAAGAACATTAGGTCCCAGGGCAGCAATGCTCTGAGATTCCAGCTCAGGCCCCCTCTATGTGACAGATTCATGCACACACATCCACGCACATCATAAAACCAGGCAGAAATACACATGCATGCACAGGTGGCTAGAGAACCATAGGGCAGGATGGGAAAAAGGGCTGGTCAAGGATATGCAATCAACTGGAAACTGGGACCTAGAGAATGCTTCTGTTGCAGGCTGAACATGAGTTAAAATTAGAACAAAGGCAGAACACAGAATAAAGGTGGGATGCTCAGACAAGAGGTTGGATAGATGGAGAGATTGAGATGCAGGGAGTGTTTTGGGAAAGCAGCCTCAGAAAGGGAGGTTTTTCTTTATTGGGAACTCAGGTGGACAGGGGTCCTATGACTCCAGTGATATACTGAGGCTGAGGGAATATGCCACAGCATTGCCTCTGCAATCTGTGTCCTCTCCCAAAGTAGAGGAAACCATGAGCCCCAACTTCTGTCCCTCCCCATTAACACTCTTAAGGACTTTCCCATTACCCAAAAAGAAATTACCACCCCGCCCCCCCACTACAAACACACACAAAGTTAGGTCCAGCATAGGCCAAAGTTAGGCCAAGCATAGAAAGCCTCAGTAACTCTTCTTGGTGGAACCAAAGCCAGAGAAGCCCATCACAGCTGCCATCTCATCATCCTCCTCAAATGTCAAGTCCTCCTCAGCCCTCCTTTTCTTCTCCTTCTGTTTCTCTTTCTTGTATGCTTTGGCCTTTTCCTCCTCTTCTCTGAGCTCCTTCATCCTTTCCTCAAAATCATAATCCTTCTGCTTTTCTTCCATCTTCTTCTTGTTGACCTCAGAAAGTTTCTTCACCCGATCCAGGGTGGAACGTTCCACACACATAGACATGCCGAGGTTTCTCTGATGTTTCTTTCCATTAATGTGATCCAGAAAGTTGATGGAGTCCTTCACCACACAGTCACAGACATTGCAATAACATCCTCCCATCTCAGATTGAGGTGTCGTCTTGGTAATAACAATTGTCGTCCGAGGCCAGTGGATCACGAGGTCAAGACCATCCTGGTCAACAAGGTGAAACTCCGTCTCTACTAAAAATACAAAAAATTATCTGGGCATGGTGGTGCGTGCCTGTAATCCCAGCTACTCAGGAGGCTGAGGCAGGAGAATTGCCTGAACCCAGGAGGCGGAGGTTGCGGTGAGCCGAGATCGCGCCTTTGCACTCCCACTTGGGTAACAAGAGAGAAACTCCGTCTCAAAAATAAATAAATAAATAACAATCGTCTTCCCAAGTTTGGATTCCAAGTCCACCCTGTAGTCCCTGCGCCGTAAAAGCTCTCGCTTGACAGGCTGCACTGGTTTTCCATCCTTCTTTACTCTCTCTTCCGTGAGCCTCTTCTCGGCGAGTTTCTTGTATTCATCTTTGTCACACTTTCGGCGAAGTCCAAATTTTTGTCCCGCTGCCCGACACCATCTTCACAGCAAAGTGAATGGCAAGCCGAAAAAAATCCGAATTTTTTTTTTTTTTTTTTTTTTTTTTTAGGGCTTGTGCTTATTTATTAGATATGATCTCTCAGGGGTAGCTGAACTTGCTGTATTTGTTCTCTTTGGGCCCAGCTGCCAAGTCAATCTGTCAAGGTTAAAACACCTCCAGTCCCAGGGATTGGCTGTCTCCTGGTGCAAAGATGCCTGGGGACGGGCTGCAGGTATCCAAGGGGCCGAATTCAAGTAGGAAGCTGCAGCTGCTAAGCCAGCAAAGCTGGTGCCAGGTTGGAGGTGGGGAGGCGAGTGCTGTGAGGTGCTGGGATCTGGGAGTCGGGGAGAGGCCAGGGTGGTACCTGCCAAGGCTGATTTCCTTCTGGCAGCTGGGGATCAACTGGAAGCTTTCTTCCGGACTTGAAGGGAGCAGAAGGGCTGCCTCAGCTGTTTTTTCCAATCGTTGATGCAGCCGAGGTGTGTGTTGGTCACAAAGTTTCCCGTTCCCGACAGGTCAGGAGGCCCCTCCTCTCTGCTAACCGGGCCATCATTCCACATGACCAGAGCGGCCCCTACGACCAGAGCGGCTTTGTCAGCGCCATCCGGCAAGTCATCACCACCTGCAAGCAGGCAGTGGGACCTGGTGGCATCCACGCAGGCCCAGTCCAGATCGTCAACAAGTTCCTGGCGTGGAGCGGCGTCATGGAGTGGCAGGAGGCCAGGTCTGAGCCCAACAGCTGGTCCAAGAGGTGGCTGCCGTCCCACGTCTACGTGAACCAGGGAGAGATCCTGAGGATCGAGCAGTGGCCAAGAAAGCTGTGCATGCAGCTCATCCCGCAGCAGCTGCTGACCACGCTGGTGCCGCTGTTCCGAAACTCGTGCCTGGTGCAGTTCCACTTCACCAAGGACCTGGAGACGCTGAAGAGCCTGTGCCGGATCATGGACAATGGCTTCGCTGGCTGCGTGCACTTTTCCTACAAGGCGTCATGCGAGATCCGCGTGCTCATGCTCCTGTACTCCTCGGAGAAGAAAATCTTCATCGGCCTCATCCCCCACGACCAGGGCAACTTTGTCAACGGCATCCGGCGCCTCATTGCCAACCAGCAGCAGGTCCTACAGCGGAACCTGGAGCAGGAGCAGCAGCAGCGAGGGATGGGGGTCTAGTGGCTACCCCGGACTGGGCCCCTCCAGGAGTCACAGACGAGGCCCCTGCAGAGACTGGTGACACACTTCTGAGCAGGGGCCCCTGGGGACTTCGACTGCCCAGCAACATGGAGGATGGTGTCCTGAGGGCTCAAGGATGGTCTCCAACCCTGTGTGTTTCCCCAATAAAGCCTTTTAAAAACCTATTAAAAAAAAAAAAAAAAAAAAGATGCATGTGCCCAGTTGTTGTCTGCCATACAGAAGGCTCAGAAGGAGCCTCAGCGGGTACCAGCAACATGGATTTCCTCAGATACTGAGTCTTAATGAGACTTCTCATTGAATGTCAGAGTTTTAACACTGTACCCTTGTCACAGCCCTCTACAGCTGCAATCTAAAACAGCAGCATTTGACCCATTATAATGTGTACAACTTTAAAAGTGCAGCAGTTTATTAATCTTATCTGAAAAAAATTTATTGTATGGTTATGTAGTTACCTATTTGGCTATTAATTTTTTTCCCTTTACCTCATATGAAGCTGTGGTAGAAATATGAATAATGTTAAGACACTGAGTATGAGACTTTTCAGATTTCACATGATCTTTTAAGATTCAAATAGAGCTTTCCTAAATTAAAAAAAAAAATACTATTCCATTGTATGGATGCGCCATAGTTCCATGGCACAGGAAGGAAGGAAGGAAGGAAGGAAGGAAGGAAGGAAGGAAGGAAGGAAGGAAGGAAGGAAGGGAGGGAGGGAGGGAGGGAGGGAGGGAGGGAGGGAGGGCGGGCCAGCGGGCAGGTGGGATGGAGAGGGAGGGAAGGAGGAGGGGAGGGGAAGGGAGGAAAAGAAAAGAAATAAGCTATCAGGCCATGAAAAGACATAAAGAAAACTTAAATGTATATTACTAAGTACAAGAAGTCAATCTGAAAAGGCCACATCCTATATGATACTAACCATATGATGCTCTAAAAATGCAAAACTATTGACATGGTAAAAAGATTATCAGTTGCCCAAGAGGTGGGGTCGGGGGATGGTGACTAGGTGGAGCACATCGGATTTTTCAGCCAGGGAAAATGCTCTGTATGACACTGTAATGGTGGATACATATCATGTATCTGTCAATAGTCATCGAACCTATAACACACGGAATAAGCCCTGAGCTCATCAGTGGGCTTTCTGTGGTAATGATGTGTCCACGTGGGTTCATTAATTGCAACAAATGTGCTGCACTAATGCAAGATATTAATAACAGAGAGAAACTGTGGTGAGAGGGAGTACATGGATACTTTCTGCTCAATTTTTTGTAAACCTAAAACTGCACACAGAAATAAGTCTATGGAGGCAGAGGTTGCGGTGAGCCGAGATCGCGCCATTGCACTCCAGCCTGGGTAACAAGAGTGAAACTCCGTCTCAAAAAATAAATAAATAAATAAATAAATCACAGAAACAAAAAACAAACAAACAAAACCCTACTTTGCCTTTTGTTGCCAGGTAAGAAAACCAAAGGAAAGGTGAGAGAAGGCACAGAATAGTCCGTGTGCACCTGGCAGGGGAAGGACGCCACTCACTGTCCACACAAGGCGCAAGACAAGTCCCAGAGCCACGCTCCATCGATTTTCCAATCGGCCAAGGGCTGACCTTTCCTTCCTAATAGCATGACTTAACAACAGCCTTGAAATCCTTTTGCGAATTTGCTGCTTCCTTTCAAGCGTTACAAATTTTCCATTTGGGGGTGTTTCTAAAGCTCTCGTGACGTTTAATCTCATCTCCAAGTCATGCCGAAAAGTCCAACACTTGCAAACATTTCCAAGTAAAATGAATTGCTTATGACGAGCAATGTCCCCAGTGTTTTCAAACCTGCTGGTCTGTGAGGACCAGAGTCACTCATTTGTGTCTATGTCATTTGTCTAAGCCCTGGGATTTCTCAAGGTTGAGGGGTCCCCTGAGATGTGACATCTGTAATTATAATCCATCTGAATTCCTCTTGTCACCTTCTTCAGGAAGAGTGTGACAGACCCGCCCGTCCTTGGGATCTCTTAGTAGAAGCACATATTTATATATTTTCTGCCCTAGATCTGCACGCTCCTCAAGGACATATGCAAGCTTCCATCTGTGGAAAACAAACTGTGTTTATTTCTCCCCCCTCCCTGGTATTCTCATTCAGTTAAGCAGAATGTCCACTTTCACCAAAGAGAATTTCTCTTGCAATTAGTTATCTGCCAGATGACTTAGGAGATACCAAAAGGCAATTTTTTTTTTTCCTTTTTACCTCTTTGGAACTTCTTGAACTTGAAAGTAAATATCATTTAATCAAATGCATGGATGCATTAGTGCTGATCCACATTATGCATCAGCACTAATGCATCCATAGAAGTAGGATAATGAGGCTCTTTCTTACTGGGGTAGGATATCTTTAGGAAGAACTGACCTCACGCATGTGGAGGGTAAACAGCTTGTCTGCACCATTGGCTACAGAGACTCCATGGGCATTTGGAGGCACTGGAATCTCGAGACTCAGACATCAAGTGCTTCAGAAATGAATTTACGCTACACCATAAAGCAACACACCATATAGCACTCTGTGTCTTGGCTCTGACCACTAGTTAAAACCTGGGGCACCCAGAAAGGAAACATACTATGTTGCATTTCACAAAGTCTTTCTCCAGCCACATGACCCCAGGCACTCTCTACAGGAGAGCCCACAGTCCTGCTTCTCTATCAACCTTCTTCCTGGGAGTTTACTTGGGCTTTGTGTTGCCTCCCTGTCTTAGGGATGCAGGAAACACAACTCAAGAAGGAATGAAGCCCACCAGCAGAGCACGTGGCCTGGAGCAGGAAACTGCAGGGCAGTGTGGTCTGGGTTTTAGCTCACTGATGCTGTTAGACACACTATCCTGCTGCCTTTCCAACTCTCCCTTCCCCAGTGGACGCAGGTGTTCCCAGATCAGGCATGTCCCTCCCCTGTGGCTCAGTTTTCTTCTCTCTGGGTCTTTGTCTCAGCTGGGGACACACACAGCCAGCTGTCAACATCAAGGTGTTGTGCTTTCGTGTGGCAATGATTGCATTGATGTGAGGACGAGGGTCTACAGGTGGGCTGGGGACACCCGGCAAAAGTGGCAAATGGCATCTCATTCTCCTGTCAGCAGAGGAGGACGAGATGGCTCTGGAAGCTCAGAAGAAGGAGGCTGACAGACGCAGAAATACTCTGTCTCCAACGTAAGACAAAGCCTCAGAAGTCCTCTCTGCACCTGTATTTCTCCACTTACCAGTGTGTCACCAGCAATGCTATTCTAGCATCCTGGCCATGGTATAACTCCCCAGACCCTTGTCTAATCACACATCTACTCTGGACTTAGCCCTTACCTTGAAAGCCCTAGCCTTGAGCCCATGATTATAACCATGCATCCGATCACTGCGGCTGATCTGGGGGTAAGCCTCCATGAGCAGTCACGGCCAATGGTTTGCACACTCACGTGAAGCACTCATGCCAAAAGGCCCTGGCATACTTGACTCCTAAAGACACAAATACAAACCTCACCCGGTCTGTCCATCAGGCAGCCAAAGACACAAATTGAAAACTGCAAGGGATCCTTATGAAATACCAGGATCACCAGACCACGAGACTGCTTTTTAGTGCAATTTCTGGCCAACATAGTTAACTCCAGAATTTACAGTTACAGAAATTCAATTCAGAGCCTCGGCTGTCCCTAGGCTGAGGGGAGAATTTAGTATCACACCTGCTTCCTCCCACGGGGCTCCTTTTACGTTTTGACTGGCTAAACTGATGCATCAGTGGGGAAACTGCTCTCATCAGTGGAGTGGAGTATTGATTTAAAGGTCTGAGACTCTGGAACTCAAGATATAAACTTTCACTCCCCAGATTTATTTTATACAATCCATTGCATTAATGTTGCATATAAAAATTTCCTCATACTTTATAATAAACATTTTCTGTTCTGCAAATTGCAAACTGATGGCATTCTTGAGCATCCAAAGGGATGTTTTATATTCCATTCATTACCACTGCAAGTATCATAGCATTTAGCCAACACACTGCCTAGACGGGTTTTGGTCACTTCCTGTTACAAAATGAACCGCATAGCAAAAGAAGAGCTTAAAATATATAACCGCAGCTTTCTAATTTTCCACACTTTCTTCTTTGTTCTTCTTTCCCGCTTTCTTCTCACTCAGAGTCTTCAATAGCAACTCTGCTGTGTGAAGAGATAGAGGTTGATGCTGTGAAGTCCCTGCTCAGAGCAACCTAGCTCTCCCCCTCTGGCAGGCTCTCAGGGGCTGGAGCAGCTACAAAGAAAGGGGACGTTTCCGCTCCATATTTAACCTGCCTTGAAAGCCTGAATAGCCACAGATACCCAGTGAACATGCAGAGCAGCTGGTGCACCTAACCTCAGGCTCCATGAGGCTCCCCAGAGGGAGGAGACACCCCACGGTTGTCTGTGCTGCTGAAACATGACACCCCCCTCAAGGCATGTCCCCTGCCATGCCACATCTTCTTTCCCAATAAATGACCCCCACATGATCTACACCGATCAGTATTGAAAAACAAAACAAAGAGCATTGATGTTTCATCTCTGGATGTTTCTTTCTGTATTTAGCCCCAGAGGAGAAAAGCACTTGAGAAAGGGAGAGAGTAAGCGCTGAAGTCAGCAACTCCCCAAGTGGTTGTCTGCTAACCAGAACCCTGAATCTCACCCAGCTCTTCATCACTGTCTCCATCGTATTTAAAAGAAAGAGAAAGAAAAAAAAAAACTTTTGAAACTGCAGACCTACAGTTCTCCCTTAAATGCACTAATTAGAATGGTATCTCTTTCCCCTCCTGGCCCCGCCCCACCCTACACAGCTGCTGCAGCAACTGGAGAGGTGAAGGTGCCTGGAATTGCAAACCCGAAGCGTTTTTCACAGTCTTCCCTTCTGCTTCTTCATCAAATCCACTCCAGAATTCTTTCCCCTTCCAGTCAGAGTTCTCCTTATTTTCTCTCTTTCTCCAGGGTGTCAAGGAAACTGCAGGAAGTCCCAGAACACCTGCTGTGCTGGGAGATCTGATCTACTTCCCAGGGCAGGACTGAATGGGCACAAAGCCTTCCAGCCCTGGAACTGGCTAACTGGCCCCGCTTTAGCCAGTTCGCCTGCTCTTCACCTCCAGGGGCCACAGGCAGGGAATCAGGCCTGGTTAGCTTTGCAGACTCACTCCCCTCACTCTGTGCTCCAGCAAAGCTACGCTATACACCAGGTCCACATACTCGGAGCTCTGCGCTTTTGTGCCATCCACATGGAGTCTCCTTTCCCTTGTGTAACCGCTGAACCCTCACTCACTCTGCAGATCCCACCTCACAGTGCCTCTGTGAATACAGGCCTGTCCACCACACCTTGCATCCTACCCCACTAGCTACTAACACCATCAAAAAGCACCAGCACCTGTCTGTGCAGTGTGCCTCTGCCTGTGCACTTACGGCCTCCTGAGTGACATCACACTTGTGCTGCACACATTAATCCCTGCCCTCAAGGCACCCTGTGCCACTTCCCAGACAGTGCCGACATTACTGTCCACCCTGCATGTTGGGGACCAGGCTCAGTGCTTGGCACATTCTGAGAGCCCCATACATCCTTACTGAATGAAAGAGACCACAATCGATCTCAGCTGCATTGTCAGCTGTCCTTTCACCTCAGACAGTGAAGGTGGGGGGCTGGGTAAGTAGCAAGATTAAGGAGGGTGATATTTGGAGAATCTGTAAAATAACAGGGCTCAGGTATTGTAGCTGTGCACATTACATGACTTCCATGAGCCACAATCTCCTCTAAGGAGGAGCATGCAAAATTGATATAGCTACCACTTAAGAGGTCATCAGAAGAAAGAAACGACAGGATGCATAGAAAGATTAGCACAGCACTCGGTCCTCAGTAAATTGAACTGTTGCCACCAGGAAGCTTATCAGGCACGGGGTCTGTGGACAAGTCACACCCTCCTCACCTGCAGCATCCCCCATGTAGAGGCTGCTGTGATGAACATTAGAACATGCACTAGAACAGGCAGCCTTTGGATGTGGGGCAAGACCTTGAATTCCAGGTCAGAACCCTAGAAGGAGTGAGCCAGGCAATAGGCCAGGGCACTGAGGTGCTGGCAGGTTGCTGTAAGGCAAGGTCCTAGGGAGCCAGTATCAGGTGTCCATGTCTTTCATTCTTCTCCAGGTCTTCACTGCTCCACCAGGCACAGCCCAGCTTCCTAGCAGGGGAAGCAAGAAGGGACAGTACCTTGCCCAAGAATGGGGGGCAGGGGATACCTCTACTTCAGGTTAAGGGATCAGGCTCTTCACTGGCTTTTTCCTGCATCTCTTTGTGACCTAGGAAAGTCTTCAAAGAACTGGAAATTCACAAATAAACTGAGTAGTTATGCTCGGGGACTGGATCTGCAAGTTAATCACCCACATGCATCTTGGAAAGAACTTTCTGATGTTCTCTTCCTCCTGCCCTGGCAAGCATTTATCAAGCTCCACAGTGGAATGTGTTCTTGCCGACTGGCATGGCTCCGCTCCAAGGTCCCAATGCCAGGCTGTTTAATGTATGACAACCCCCAGAGGACAGGACACCTTATTTTTCAAGCCCTGCTTGCAAGCTTTATGAGAAAAGACGTTGCTGAAAGCAGAAAAGAACACTTAGAAACCAATAAACACCTCTTACTCCCTGACTAATTCCACCATGAAGAGCTGCCTTGGGTTTCCATATGCCGCATAAATCCAGTCCATTTTAGAGCCACAGAGGGCCCTGCTGATGCTCCTGATAGTTGTCATCACGTCCAACTTCTGTTGGCTCTGACAGAAGAAAACTTCACTGACAAAGTGGATAATTCTTACTGGCTTTCCCGGAGCGGCACTCAGCTGAGATTAAGTTTCCTTTGCCTTTATTGCTATTGCTACTATTTCTCAGCATTACTTCCAAGGCTTCAACCTAAGCCGATACAGTGTTCTATCAGTAAATAAAACAATGGCTAAATTTGAAGGCAGTTTTAGCAGCGTACAGACTTTCCTCCATCCCTCTTCTCTACTCTGGGTTTTTGAACTGTGCTTCTAGCCATTTGGAGGGGCTTTTTTCAGGCCAGACCCCTCAATTGACTATGAATGGGACATGCTCCCAGCTGGCCTTACCTTTAGCGTCCTGCCTAGCTCCTCTCTTGCTGTGTCTGTCTGCCTGTTTCCATCTTGAGAAACAGATAGAAGGATAGATGGCTGGCTGGATTGATGAATAGAGAGAGACAGACAGAGAGAAGGAAGGAAGGAAGGAAGGGAGGGAGGGAGGGAGGGAGGGAGGGAGGGAGGGAGGGAGGGAGGGAGGGAGAAAGGGAATCCAAAACTATATTTAGATATTAATGATGTTTAGATAGTTTAAAAAGGTTACTGTTCCTCTCTCTCTCCGTTTCCTTTCTGATATGTGTGGGCAGAGACAGACAGAAGCAAGGAGTCAGAGAAAAAGAAAGACTAAGTTTTTTCTTTTTTTTGAGATCCGAGTCTTGTTCTGTCACCAGACCAGAGTGCAGTGGCACAATGTCGGTTCACTGCAACCTGCGTCTCCCGGATTCATGCGATTCCCCTGACTCAGCCTCTGGAGTAGCTGGGACTACAGGTGTGCACCACTAATATTTTTATCTTTATTCCAAATTGAAAGATTGTGCCCCATGACCATTGGAGCTTTCTCCTGAGGGTTCTGAGGGCTCTCTGAAGGGTTTTCCATTTGAATGCCCAAAATAAAGGCAGATATTTTAAAAATTAAAAACAATTTTTATAATGTAAATGGAAAATAATAAAGGTCAGAAGCTCAGCTCTGCATAAGATTAGGAAGAGCATGGATGAGGGTAAAATATAAGGATTTTTTTCTAATTGATCTAACAGATAATAGTTTGTTCAAAATAATAATAGCAACAATGCATTCAATCATATAAGTATTTGTAAGAGAAATGACTGAAAGCAATAAAACAAGGGAAGGGAGGAGGGGATTAGGACCATTCTGATATTATGAGATACACCAACCATGTAGGGGTATAGCGCTATTTGGAAGCAGACTTGGATTAGTTGCAAGTAAATATTACAAACTGTAGTCCAGGCAACAAAAGAGTAAAAACTAAGAATAACTAATATGTTAATAAAGGGGAGAAAACGGAATCATATAAAATACTCAATAAAAACCACAATATGTAGAAAAGAGTACAAGATAAAACCAGAGACTAAAGCAAGGGCGACAGATAGAAAACAGTAACGAATATATTAGACATTAATCTAACCACAGTCATTTGCTGCATGACAGCATTTGAGTCAACAATGGACCACACAGATGATGGTGGTCCCATAAGATTGTAATGGAGCTGACAATTTTCTGTTGCCTAGGATCATCTATTGTCTTGATTTTCTGTTGCCTAGGATCATCTATTGTCTTGATTTTCTGTTGCCTAGGATCATCTATTGTCTTGATTTTCTGTTGCCTAGGATCATCTATTGTCTTGATTTTCTGTTGCCTAGGATCATCTATTGTCTTGATGATCCTGGCCCTGTTAGGCCTAGGCTAATGTGCATATTTGTGTCTTTGTTCTTAAC
The DNA here is from genome assembly GCF_049354715.1 of Callithrix jacchus. Taxonomy (NCBI): domain Eukaryota; kingdom Metazoa; phylum Chordata; class Mammalia; order Primates; family Cebidae; genus Callithrix; species Callithrix jacchus. Next base: position 41,580,136 of record NC_133514.1, read on the forward strand.
AAAAAAGTTTGAGAAGTTAAAAACATATATATACAAATAGAAAAAAGCTTATAGAATACTGATAAAAGTTAGAAAATATTTTGTACAGCTATCCAGTGTGTTTGTGTTTTAATCTGTGTCGTTACAAAATAATCAAAAAGTTAAATAACATTTTTTAAATTATAAAGTAAAAAATTGGCAGCAAGCTGAGGTTGATTTATTATGGAAGAAAAATATGTTTCATAAGCTTAATGTAGCCCAAGTGTACAGGGTTTATAAAGTCTACAGTAGTGAACAGTAAGGTCCTCAGTTCACAGCACTCACTGACTTACTCAGAGCAACATTCAGTCTCACGAGCTTCATTCACTGTAGGTGCCCTATATGGGTAGGACTGTTTCTTATATTTTATATATGTTTACTGTGCCTTTTCTATGTTCAGATACATAAATACTGACCGTTGTGTTCCATTATTCAGTATAGTAGCATTCGGTACAGGTTTGTAGCCCAGGAGCAATAGTCTCTACCACGTAGCCTAGGTGATATCATCTAGCTTTGCGTAAGTACAAACCTACACCATCGGTAGTAGGATATACCACCTAGGTTTGTGTAAGTACACTCTGATGTTTGCTCAATCATGAAATTCCCTAAGAGGCATTTCTCAGAAACTATATCCTATCATTAAGTATGACATAATAGTGTATCAATAATCACGTTGAACATCAATGGTCCAAAAGCACAAATTAAAAATTGGAGATTGTTAGACTAGATGAAGAGAACCAAAAATTCAACCATATGTCATCTACAGTAAATCATCTTTAAATATAAAAATACATACAGATTAACATAAAATGAATGGAGAAACATATACCATGCTAATACTTGTGAAAAGAAAGCAGAAATAGCTATATTCGTTTCATACAGAGCAGACTTCAGCCCAAGACAAGTTATCAAGGGTAAAAAGAGGTATTATGTAATAATAAAGGGGTTAATTCTCCAAGAAGACATGACAGTCCTTAATGTGTATAGACCTAATAACAAGGTGTCAAAACACATGAGGTAAAAACTGATAGAACTTCGAGGAGAAATAAATGAATCTGTTACTATAGTTGGCCATGTCACCACATCTCTACCCAAAGTGGACAGAGCCAAAAAGCAGAAAACTGGTGAGAACATGAGCACAACACCATGAATCACCTGAATATCAAGGACATCTATAGAATACCCCATCCAGCAACAGCAGAATGTGCACTCTCAAACTCACACAGAACATACATCAAAATAAGCCATATTCTGGCTGCAAAATAAGCCATATTCTGGCTGCAAAACACACCTTAACAAATTTAAAATAACAAAAATCATAATAGAAATAATGGAAATTGATATCAGTCCTCAGACCACAACGGAATTAACCTAGAAATCAATAACAGGAAGAGTTTAAAAATCCCCAAATACTAGAGGACTAAACAATACACTTCTGAATAACACATGGGTCCAAAAAAATCTCAAGAAACACTTTAAAATATTTTGAACCAAATGAGAATGAAAACATAATTTAAAATTTGTGAGATGCAGTAAAGCAGTGTTTAGAGCAAAATTCATAGCACTGAATTCACACACTAAAAAAGAGGAGAAATTTAAAATCAGTCACCTAAGGTTTTACCTCAGAAAACTAGAAAAATATGAAAAAAAATTAAATTCAAATCAAGCAGATGAAAATAAATAAAAATTAAAGCAGAAATCAATAAAATTAGAAAAAGAAAATTAATAGAAAAATTATCACAACCAAATGCTGGTTCTTTGAAAACATCAACGAAATCAATAAGCCTCAAGTCAAGCTAAGAACAAAAGAGAGATGACACAAATTACTAATATCAGAAATAAAAAATGGAACATTACTACAAGTCTCAAGACATTAAAGCAATAATTTTAAAACGCTATGAAAAATTCTATGTCCACAAATTTAATAACCTAGATGAAATGACACCAATTTCTTAAAAGACACAATATGAAAAAAGTCACAAAAGAAGAAATAAACAATGTTAATAGGCCTATATATATTAGAGAAATTGAATTAAGCCTTCCAAAACAGAAAGCACCAACCTAAATGGGTTCACTAGTGACTTCTACCAAATATTTTAGGAAAAAATTACACCAACTCAACTCTTTATGGTCTCTTTCAGAAGATACTTTCTTTTATTAAAAAAAAAAAAGAAAAACTTCAATAATTTCATTAGCTGCTTTTTAACTCATTCTATGAGGCCAGCATTACTCTAATAACAAAACCAGGAAACAGTATTACAAGAAAAAGAAAACTACACACCAATATCTCTTAAGAACATAAATGCAAATATTTCCAACAAAATATTAGCAAATTCAATCCAATAATGTACAAAATAAATGATACACTACAACCAAATGAGATTTGGGGTATGCTAGACTGGTTTAACATTTAAAAATCAATTAATGTAATCCATTATATCAACAGGCTAAAGAGGAAAAAAAAATCACATGATTCTATTAATAGATGCAGAAAAAACATCTGACAAAATCCAACACCCATTCATGTTATGAACTCTCAGTAAAAGGAAGAGAGGAACATTTTCTCAATATTATAAAGAACATCTACATGAAACCTTCAGTTAACACCATACATAACAGTGAGGAATTCGAATCTTTCCTGCAAAGATCAGGAACCAGACAAGAATGTCTCCTCACACCACTGCTTTTCAGCATTGAACTGGAAGTCCTAGCTAATGCAATAAGGCAAGAAAAGGAAATAAGAAGTATACCTTTGGGGAAGAATGAAAGAAAACTATCCTTTTTCACAAACGGCATGACTGTTTTTATAAAAGATCTCAAAGAATCAATAAAAGAGCCCCCAGAGCTCATCGGTGATTACAGCAAAGTTAGAGAATGCACAGCTGACACATTAAAGTCTATTATTTTTCTATAACCAAGAGCAAGTGAAATTTGAAACTAAAACACAATACTATTTATGTTAGCACACCAAAAAAATAAAAGTTATTTATAAATATAACAAAACATGTATAATATTTATATAAGAAAAACTATACAATTATGATGAATAAAGTCGAAGATGAACTAAATACATGGAGAGATCCTCCATGTTCCTGGATAGAAAGACTCAGTATTGTCAAGGCCTCAGTTCTTCCCAATTTATTCTATAGATTCAGTTCAATCCCAATCAAAATCCCAAAAAGTTATTTTGTGGATAACTTGAAATCAACTTAAGAATTGATTGTGAAATTTTGATGGAGAAGGAAAAAACAAAAATAGCCAACTTAATATTAGAAAAGAAGAACAGTAAGAGGGCTGACACTATCTGACTTCAAGATCTGCTACAAATCTACAGTAATCAAGACAGTTTAGTATTGGTGAAAGAATAGACAAATCAACCAATGGAACAGAATGGAAAGCCCAGAAACATCCACAGGAATAGAGTCAATTGATGTTTCACAAAAGAGCAAAGGCAACACAATGAAGAAAAGAGTATATTCAACAACTGATGCTAGAACAATGGGATATCTACTCTCTACATGCCAAACAAAAATGATCTAGATGTAGACCTTACATTCTCCACTAAAAGGAACTAAAAATGAGCCATAGACCTAAATTTAAAATATACAACTATGTGGGGAGGTTGGGGAGGGATAACACTGGGAGAAATGCCTGATGCATTTCTATCTATCATCTTCATATTCTAAATTGTTGGTTACAGATTATGATCATATTCATAATCTAAATTATTGGTTGGCTGACTTTGGAGATTGTTGGCACAAAAGTAATTTTAAAATATTAAAACCAGAAAGGGGTAATTGTGTAGTAGGCTCAGATATACTATAATATCATTTAAACAAATACTTCTCAAGTGTAAATAAAAAAAAAATCTCAAGTTTTCACAAGAACAAAATTCTAAGATCTGATGAACCTTGTCTGAGAAAAAATAAGAATAATCTCATCTTGTTCAAGAAAAAACATACATTAATTATTATCACAAAAAAGAGGAACATTTAATCTCTATATCTGGTAAAATATATGCATTAAGAATTATTTAAAAAAAGAAAAACTTCAAAGCTCTGAAAGAATTTGTAGAAGGTCAAAGTTAAACCCAGTTTGAGAAACAGCATTCTCAACTTTTTGCGTGTGGGCAGTTCAATCCACAGTGTGTGAATACTCACTGGAGCACTTAAAGTTACAAACATCTACACCACTATGAAAGCAAACACTAAGCCTCACTATCAGAGTTTTGTTTTGTTTCTTTCTCCCTTTCTTTTAATTCAGGGCGTTAGCAGTGACTTTATTTCCTAATGCCATGGATGCCCACCTCCTCATAGTCACGCATGTGAAAAACGTCCACATACAGAAAAGCAGTGCTTGCTGAAACTTGGCTTTGGGCAGCCTTAATTCTCAGAGATGTGCTGCCATAAACAGAGCTTTGCTCTGTATGTGAAACAACCACATGTCCCCTTTTTAATCATTAAATATATTACACATACAGATCTAGTCCACAAAAAACACAGGCAGTTCTTTCTATTATTTTCACATTTCATTAAATAGAGAATAAGTCGAGTTGCATTTGCTTTCTTGCCAAGTTATCCTAAATCTCTGTGATGGATAGCTCATACTTACGTGTCTCTAATGCTACATCCACCCTTCTCATTTGTATGGATGTCATTTCTGCTTCTGTCTTAGTTCCCTATCCAAAATGAGTGCAAGGTTTTTGATGTGTTTTTTTAAATCTAGAATCCCCATAGAGGAGAAAATAGAAGCTATTATGGGGCATTTATACAGTGTAGATGTTCAAAAAATATGTTGGGATAATAAATGCAGGCACACATCACAGTTGTTCATCACCAGACTCCAAACTTAGAAGAAAACGCTCAGAAATAGCTGCGAGTCACCCACCTTTAGGATCTTATGCTATCTGGCTGACCTAAATATAAGCACATTAACCAGTGTATCTTTCTGTGTACCACTGTCAGAAAAACAAGCAGAAGGAACTTGCGGTTTTTTAGAGTGAATATGCCCAGAGACCAAGATAAGACTCTCTTGGGCAGGGGGAGGTGGAAGGATAGAGGGAAGAGAAAGAAACAAAGAAAAGTCAGCTGAGCGCAATGGCTCATGCCTGTAGCACTTTGGGAGGCTGGGTCACTTGAGGTCAGGAGTTCAAGACCAGCCTGGCTAACATGGCGAAACCTAGTCTCTACTAAAAACACAAAAATTAGCCAGGCATGGTAGCGCACACCTGTAATCTCAGTTACATGGGAGGCTGATGAGGCAGGAGAATCACTTGAACCTGAGAGGCAGAGGTTGCAGTGAGCCAAGATTGCACCACTGCACAGCCCCTGTGACAGAGCGAGACGCTGTCTCAAACAAAACAAAAGTCCCTCTTTAATTCTGGAGTCAAGTCTAAGTGGCGAGGGATGACGGAAGTGTCCCATGACCTCAAAGAGGAAGGAAATAACCCTGGACCTTATGATCCAGCATGGTTCTTTACTTTTATTAAACAGAGTATGTGCCTCTCTGCCACATTCACACTTTAGCTACAGGATTGCTTTTCTTTTGGTCTTTAAGGTGCTAATGTAGTGAACATTATCTCATATTTCTTTACTCAGAAAACATTTCATGAGAAATTCGCCATAGGGACACAGTGACATCATTAATTTCAAAACTTTGTTTTCTCCTCAACAAGATTAGAAAATTGATTATTCCGTAAATAGCATCACCAGTATCAATTATCTCAGCCATGCCAAGGAATTCCAAAGACATTCAGGTTCTTAATACTAGAGGCAAGGCGTACTGTGCTTTCTTAGTGCCTTCAGCAAATTCAGCATGTGATTTTTATAACTATTTCTTCAAACATGGTCTTGCCTTCCCAGTGCACATAGTCTCGAAGAAAACTGACTTGATTAATTCTGTGCACAGCAACACAATCAGATTGAAACACTTTTTAAACTAGGAAAACTCCATTATCATATAGCTTATTATTACATGGATTTAGATAGGGTACAGGTCAAATTATGTCTCTGGATCATCATAATTAAATAGATTGAAAAGCAGACACGAGGCAATAACAGCCCACAAGGCAGGGGTTAAACAGGTCACTAGCAAAATAAAAAGGATACTTTCCTTTCCCTTCATTTAAAAAAATAATGTTTTTTCTTTAGATCAAAGGAGACTACTATGAGAACACCTGAAACAATAAAGTTTTCAATAAAGAATGTTACAGCACTTTGCAAAGAAAATGTGGTAATGAAAATGCAGCTTACGGTGAAATTGGAAAAACAAAGACAGCATATTTTGGCTTTTTATTACAGGATATTTAAGAGACAGGTTGGCAATAAATGGTAACATCTTTCTAACGGTTGGCAATGCAGTAGTATGAAGCTGAAAACTCACCTTGACTTATTGACACAGCTAGTTTTAAGCTACATTGCTCATTCCCAGAGGAACTGCACCGCACTGCAAAAAAAAAAGTGCTGAGCTTCACTCAATAAATGGAGGTAGGCACGAGCTCCCATTACACTGTCACATCAGACATCTTCACTCAGCGGAGGCAGTAAGAAAGAGAGGGAAGGAGCAGGCAAATCAGTGAAGAGGAAGAAAAAAGGAAAGTGAAGAAGGAAAAAGAGGAGGTCAGAGAAAACCTGCAATAAGATGCCAACTATCCTGGATGCCAACTAATTTTAAAAGCTCACCTCCAGTAAGATGCTTACCCTGGATGCCAACCAATTTTAAAAAAAACAATTTCCAAAGCTCTTTTTATGTTTTATGTTGAGACACAGAAAGGATAAAATGTAATTAAAAGCATTTGGTAGAATGATTTATTTTCCTTTGGGTATATACCTAGTCCTGGGACTGCTGGGTCAATTATTCTACCAAAAAGACACATGTACTTGTATGTTCGTTGCAGTGCTATTTACAAAAGCAAAGACATGGAATCAACCTAGGTACTCATCAGTGGTGGACTGGATAAAGGAAGTGTGGTACATACACACCATGGAATACTACGAAGCTATTAAAAAGAACAAATCATGTCCTTTGCAGAAACATGAATGTAGCTGAAGGCCATAATTTTAAACAAATTAATACAGGAACAGAAAACCAAATACTTCACGTTCTTACTTATAAGTGGGAGCTATACACTGAGGACACATGGACATGAAGATGGGAACAACAGACACTGCTAGAGAAGGGAGGGAGAGGGGCATGGCTGAAAACCTATTTACTGGGTCCTATGCTCACTACCTGGGTAATGGGATCCATACAGCGAACCACAGTATCATGCATTATACTCATGGAACAAACCTGCACATGTTTCCTCAGAATCTCAAATACAACTTGTGTTATTTAAAAATAGAAAGCAAAGCAATTAAAGGCATAGACTTTGTTCTCAACACAATTACAATTTAGTTAAAAGATTACTGATTAACCCTTAACAAAAGGATGGAAAGATAGTAGTAAGAATCCAATCACACAACAGTTATGTGTGTTCTCATGGTTTATACGTTTATTAAGTTACCTTTTTCTGAAATTTTAATATAGAAATTGGTTTAAAATTGAAAAGATAGATAGATACTCCTGCTATAAGAAAAGATGACTTATAAAAATATTGTCACTGAGTGCAGTGGCTCACTCTTGAAATGCCAGCACTTTGGAAAGCCAAGGTGGGCAGATCATTTGAGGTCAGGAGTTCGAGACCAGCCTGGCCAACAGGCAAAAACTCCATCTCTACTAAAAATACAAAAATTAGCTGGGTATGGTGGCAGGCACCTATAATCCCAGCTACTTGGGAGGCTGAGAAACAAGAATCGCTTGAACCAGGAGGCAGAGGTTGCAGAGCCAAGATTACACCACTCCATTCCAGCCTGGGTGACAACAGTGAAACTCCATCTTAAAAAACATACATACATGTGTGTACACACATACACACACACATACACACACATGTATTTCTTAAATTGGACAAAATTTCAGTCAAGATTTCCACGGGATTTATGAACTTCAAGTATTCACATGGATTAAAGAATATACACTAAACAAATAGCTAAGTCAACTCTACAATACAGGAAGATAGGTATGTGATTTGTCCCTCTCAGATATTAAAGCACAGTCACTAAATACAAAAGACTAGAAAAGATCAAGAAAATTAAATTCAAAAAGCAGAAGAAAAGAATCTGATTCAGACTCATGCACATGTGGGAATTAACACATGGCAAAGTGACACCCCAGATTACAGAGAAGGAGTGAATTATAAGTGGTCATAGGAAAACTGGCTCACCGTATGGAAGGAAGTCAAAGTGGATGCCTACCTTATGCAATATTAAAGGTAAGCTCGAAATAGAGTTAAAGATATGATGAAAAATGGAAGTGTCAATTAACTGAAGATGGTTTACTTAATTTTTTAACTATTAATGGAAAGGGCTTCTTAAACAAACTGCAGGGCAAAATGTTTATCAAATTGATCATATGAAAATGGGCAAGATTAAAACTAACAAAGGGCACCATGAACAGATATAATAGGAAGATGACAGAATGGGAGAAGATATTTACAATGTCTAAATCCAACAAGGAACACAGGAGGAAATAAAGAGAATGGATACAAGCACACCAATAGGAAACTGGACAAATGATATGAACAGGAATCATTTTAAAAAGGAAAACAAAAGGGCTAATAAGTATATTTAAAAGTTGTTCAACCTTCATAATAATTAGAGAACTACAATTTAAAGTAACAATAATATATTGACTAGATTAGGAAAAAATGTGAAAGCTGAAGAAAGCCAATTACCGGCAGGGATGTAGAGATCTGGGAACCCTCATGTGTGACTGGTTGGAGAGTAGAGCAAGGCTGAGTCCGATTCAGTAATTACACACCTTATGATGGCTGTATATCCATCTGTTCCATGAAAGAGCTGTATGTACAGCCCCCAAATGCTGAAGGAGCCAAAAAAAACAGGGGAGATGAATTCAGTTTGGCGGTGAAGAGTGTCTGAATGGCCAGGCACGGTGGCTCATGTCAGTAATCCCAGCACTTTGGGAGGCCGAGGCAAGTGAATCACCTAAGGTCAGGAGTTTGAGACCAGCCTGACCAACATGGAGAAACCCCATCTCTTCTTAAAAAAATACAAAAATTAGCTCGGCATGATGGCAGATGCCTGTAATGCCAGCTACTCAGGAAGCTGAGGCAGGAGAATTGCTTCAACCCGGGAGGTGGAGGTTGTGGTGAGCTGAGATTGCACCATTGCACTCCAGCCTAGACACAAGATCAAAACTCCGTCTCAAAAAAAAAAAAAAAAGAGTTTCACTGGGGGAACTTACAGACAGAAGTGTGGCCTTGGTTAGTTTTCAGACAGGTAGATCTTCACACCTGCTACCCCCAGACCCAGGGCTGGGTATATTTCCATAGGGAAAGGGGATACATGATCTGTGCAAGACAGCTAAAGGCACCCTCCAGAACAGGCCAGGGTCACAACCTGTAACGTGTGCCATAACATCAAGGTTGACCGGTTCCTACACCACACACAGGAGATAAAATAGCAGTCATAGCAATCAGGAAGCATTTACGGGACTGGGGTAATCGGAAGTCAACGTGGTGGACGAGCATCCAAGGTGGAGTCACTTTTGTCTCCACATCATCTCAGAGAAATCTCCCATGGTTCTTTAGGGCATCTGTTAAGGTGTTTGTCACAGCACCGCTTGTGTTAGTAAGGCACTGGAGGCAAACTCAGTATCCATACCTGAAGGAATGGGAAAGTCAAAAGGTAATAGATGCGTTTTATGGAGTGTTAGGCAACAGTTAGAAGTCATAGATTACATATAAATGCAGGAACATGGATGGCTCTTGGAAATGCGCTGCCAAATGAACAGCAAGATAAGAATGAGATTTGCACCACAATATCACACAATAGTGTGTTAAAAACACATGCCGGGCTGGGCATGGTGGCTCATGCCTGTAATCTTAGCACTTTGGGAGGCCAAGGTGGGCAGATCACCTGAGGTCAGGAATTGAGGCCAGCCTGGTCAACATGGTGAAACCCTGTCTCTACCAAAAATACAAAACTAGCTGGGCATGGTGGTGTGCACCTGTAATCGCAGCTACTCAGGAGACTGAGGCAGGAGAATCAATTGAACCTAGGAAGCAGAGGTTGCAGTGAGCTGAGACTGCACCACTGCACTACAGCCTGGCTGACAGAGTGAAACTCTGTCTCAAAAAATAAAATAAAACAAAAATGCATGCCTATATACATTGTGCATGATAATATCCTCTCAGAGTACACAATGGAAACGGAGGGATTGGAGTGACTTTGCAGTGGAGAAACCTGACCATCACTTCCTCAGCCAGGTGATAAGGTCAAGAGCAACACTGATAAGTCACATGGATAGCATGTACCCTTGATGTGAAGGACCCTTTCACCTCTGCAGTCTTACTCTCCAAGGACACAAAACTCCAGTCTCATCATAAGAGAAACAGCAAATAAATCTCAGTTAAAGTCCATCCTACCAAATACCTGACCAGTAATCTTCAAACTGTCAAAGTCATCCAAAACAAGGAAAATCTGAGAAAGTATCGTAGTCTAGAGGAGCCTACTGAGACATGACGCTAAATATAACACGGAATCCTGGGTGGGAAGCTGGGACAGAAAAAGACATGAGGGAGAAACTAAGGAAATCTGAACAAAGATTGGACTTGACACTTTAATATATAGGTTATAGGCCAGGCGCAATGGCTCATGCCAGTAATCCCAGCACTTTGGGAAGTGGAGGTGGGTGGATCACCTGAGGTCGGGAGTTCAAAACCAGCCTGGCCAACATGGTGAAACCCCACCTGTACTAAAAATACAAAAAATTAGTCGAGGGTGGTGCCAGGCTCCTATAATCCCAGCTACTTGGGAGGCTGAGGCAGGAGAATCACTTGGAATCTGGGAGGCAGAGGTCGCAGTGAGCCAAGATTGCACCACTGCACTCCAGCCTGGGTGAAAAGAGCTAAACTCTGTCTCTCTATATATACATATATATATCTTATACTATACATATTATATAAGTATTAATACATTATTACTATTATATGTTATATAATAGTAATATATGTTATATAATAGTAATAATGTATTAATACTGGTTCATTAGCTGTGACAAATGTACCATGCAATATAAGATGTTAACAGTAAGGGAAACAATGTGTGTCCAGGTACATAAAAATATTCCATACTTCATAACGTTCACGTAAAACTAAAACTATTCTAAACTTTTAAAATTATGTAACAAAATCCATACCCACAAACCCATACACATCTTAAAGAACATATACAAATAAAAGTCACATCAAACGTCCTAAAATAGTTATCCATGAGGGCAGAGGGAGGGGATGGGCATGAGGAAAGGGGTTAAAAACAAAGAAGATCCCTAACCTTCTTGTGTTACAGAAGAAGAAACTAAAATCAGGCAGTGTTGAGTGATTTAGCTAAGGCTGTTCCTCCAGCACGGACCTTCCGACCCTGAGTACACCAAAAGCTGTTTTCATAGCTAAGACCTGCTCTGAGGATAAACTAAGAGTGAATTACCTCCAGGGATAGAAGGAAAATTCAGCAAGTGAATCAAAAGGCACCCTGAACCTTTCCATTGAATGCGAACAGCAGATGTCACTTTTGGTCTTTAAAGATAGTGACAGCATCCCAGAGGGCTCCCTGTAAGGTTAAAGATGGGAGCTGGCTTTAGGGGCAGAGACCTGGAGAGTCAGATAAGGGGTATTATCAAGGGCAGAACCTGGAGAAGCTAAATTTCCAGAAGATGTATTGATGATAAGTTGATAGCTCCATGGAATTAATGAAAAACGTCAATGGGAAGGAGTTCTTGGTCCAGAAGGCAGGGAAACTTCCCAAGTCAGAACAAAGTTGGGGAATGGCAGAGCCAGGCCCGTAGAGGCTCAGAAGAGGAGTATTCGGCAGAGCTAGAAAACAGTTTTGTTCTTTTTCCTATCAGTAAAACCTAAAAACTTTAAAAGGACTATAAGAGCCTTTCCTGCAGCTGGCATAGTTGCAGCAAAGGTGATCCCAGAGGTTGGGGGAGCAGGGGGGCTGGGGAGGGGGTGGAGAGGAGGCACCGGAGCCGGGATGCGAAGGTGGCCTGGTCACCTGAGGGGGTGCAGTTATGAATTCACAGGATCCTCTGAGAAAGCAACAGCATTCAAAGTTAGAAAAGTTCCACTCAGAATTAAATCATCTCAGTATAGAAGCCTGAGGAAACTAATTAATTCTCAAATCATAGCAAACAAGGAGAGCAGGCTGTTCTCAACACCTCCAAGTATCAGAAGGAATTTAGGCGAAGACACATGTTTTTGCTCCACACTCAACCCCACCTACTTTGGGGATTCCCCGGCCTGCTAATATCTTTTAGAAAAGATAAACAATCCCAGATGGCTGAACTACTTGGGGGTCAGGATTGCATATGTTTTCACGTGAACAGGGGGAATAGAAAAGCTGGAAGAAAAATTGTCACAGTCAATAACCAATCAGTTCGGGTCAAGATTTGAAAAGCAACTGATACATGCATCACTGCACAAGTATTCATAAGGAGAAAGTCTTTTTTTTACCAGGGTTTTATCAAGGCTACCATGCAGTTATCAGTCAATTTATCAAGTACTTTACAAATTATGATACAATCATAAAATGAAAATCTATGCCACAATTAAGACAAATGAAACTTCTAACATGTTACCATTTCTGAAAAATAGATAAAAGGAAAAACTAAGTTGCATCTATATGCAAAGAATATTTCAAAGAAAATTGGGAAGACTGGTTTCCTCTGAGAACTAGGTAGCTAAGAAACAGGAATAGGTAGGGAACTTTTTACATACCATACTCTTTCATAGTTTTTAAATTTTGAATTGTGAATTTACTGCCTCTTCAAAAAATGAATAAAATGCTAAAATAACAAATATTTCTATATTTATACTCCACCACTTTGCTCAGAGACTTCAAGAACACATGCCAAAATATATCTAAATGTAATACAATCAGATGAAACATATGAGTGATACGTATTTAAAATAAAACAGGAGAGGCCAGACGTGGTGGCTCACACCTGTAATCCCAGCACTTTGGGAGGCCAAGGAGGATGGATCACCTGAGGTCAGGAGTTCAAGACAAGCCTGGCCAACATGGTGAAATCTCTTCTCTACCAAAAATACAAAAATTAGTCAGGTGTTGTGGTGCACACCTGTAATCCCAGCTCCTCTGGAGGCGGAGGCAGAAGAATCTCTTGAACTTGGGAAGCGGAGGTTGCAGTGAGCCGAGATTGTGCCAGTGCACTCCAGTGTGGGCAACAGAGCAAGACTCTGTCCCAAAAATAAAAATAAAATAAAACAGGAGAAACAAAACAGCAACTAGAGGTAAGTCAAGCAGAAGATGTAGACACAGCATTTTGTCTGCTTGCTGGATGTGGCCATGCATTTGGGGTCAAAAGCAAAGCAAGAAACAAAATCACGTGTCTACATGGAGCTGCCACTCAAAAGATGAATGGCTTTTCTTGAAGAGGAGAGCAAAGGAAAATGTTTGTCAAACGTCCATCTAAATAAGGCCCCAGGATACCACAGGCAGTGTCCTCAATCACAGCGCACAGCTAAGGAGACCCTCAGGAGGACCCTGTCCTTCCACCTCCAAGTGGAAGGTGGGATGGTTCAGGCTATTTAGCAGTGAGGCACACAGCTCAGGACCTGAGAGACAGCTGGCCCCAAAAGGTAGGCACAAGAGAAATGCCACGGGTCAGACATGCCACTTGGCACACAGGCTCCAAGTCCCAACCGGAAAACCTTTTGTGCTTAATCAACTAAGTCAGGGGAAACGGAGAGAAAAGTCTAAGTCAATAGCATGTTATTCTTTTGTCTTTTAGACAAACAGCACTTTGCTTGCTTCCATTTCCTCCCTGCACTGTAGTAAAATGGGCACCCGCTTCACAGCATCTCCTAAACACTTGGTTTCAATGGTTGTTTCATTCATTCATGCCAAAACCACTCCCTTTGGGAAGCACAGTCTTTCCTCTCCTTCTCTTTCTTCTTCACCCCAGCATCCACAACGCAGGTCCTAATCACCACGTTTCCTCCAGTATCACACATATACGGTGCACAGAGACAATGCTGTGTGTTCGCCAAACCAGTTTCATTTTCTTCCTACGCACCCAGCAAGGTGACATGCCCCCGTCTCTCTACTGTAAGAAGAAAATGCGATTGAGTTCTGGTCCATGGAATCAGGGGAATATCATATCAGCCATTTCCAGGGCTGGTCCCTAAAATGTCCTGTGCAGTCACCCATCATCCCCATCAGTTTCCCATATACCAGCTGGATTTTGATACTCAGGGCAATGTCAGAAGCTTCTGCCAGTCTGAGTTCTAAACAATTATGTAACACAAAATCCCCCTCCACTAACCTACAATGGCTACAATGTGAGCAAGAAAAAAATTTTTTATTTTAAGATGCTTAAAGTATTTGTTGCCAGAATTAGCCTGCCTTTTCCAACATAGATACTGGGTTTATCCTGTAACAACAACAAAAATAATTGACATTGGCTTGGCAGATGTGTAGTAAATGGGGAAGGTTCAGATATTGCGGACTTAGTTTACATGGTAGCAAAATACTGACAAAACTTGCCTACAATACTTTGGAAGTCACACTACCTGCCTACTGAGCTTACAGTTGTAAGAGAACCAGATGGTTCTATTCTAGGACATGGATAGAGTTCTAGAAGAATTGGAAGAGGATAAAAAACACTTTAATATATGTTATTTTGTTACTATATTCGTTACTAATTGTCTATATTGGTGTTTGGTCAAGTTTTTCAAGAAAAAAAAGTCAGAATGCAACTTACCCATTAGTAGATAGAAGTCATATGAAAGAGAGATAATCCATACATTTAGGACATGGAGAGTTGGAAAGGCCATTTGCCAATTGCTTCTAGACACCCAACCATGAGAGATGGCATTTTTAAACATATTGAGGGTTGGAGATCCAGGGAAACTTCTCAGTTGAGCATGGGACTCAGGCCTTTGGCAAAAATCAAATGAAGGGCATAGCCTTTCCACCTGCTTTTTTTTAGATAACCTCAAGATATCCACCATTAAACTGGAAAAAAGAGACAACGCTTCCTCACAGGGATAAGGAAGCATTAAAATAAACAAGCAGTCATGAAATTGTATTTAGGAGAGAATTTGTTTTGTTACTGAGACATGGAACTTTCTTAAAAAATAAATCGGAAATCTTTTTACATTATTGAAAAAATATTACTAAAGACATTATGATACTAAATTAGAAACACTTTTAATATTCTGCAAGCCTTAAATCAGTCTCAGGAAGGAAGTAGGCTATGAATGCTGGCAGTCCCTAGGAGGGGAGAGGATCCATTTCTGACGTGGCCAGGAGAATAATGGACAGAAGAGAACGCCAGGGGTCAGTGCCGGGGTCATTGGGGAAAATGAAAAAGAAAGTCCCTCCCACAGAGGAAGATCAGATTCTATTCCAGGAACTTGCCCCACTTTATGGAAAGGGAAACGTACAGTGTTGCCCTGCAGGATGCTAGCTTTGCTACGGACCAGCCAATTCTCTTTGTCTTCATTCTTCTTTTTTCTACATGGGAAATGTTACTGTTATCATCACCAGCTAAAAGTGTAGGGGGAAAGTGGTAATATTTTTCTTTTGCTCCTAAGCAGCTGAACCAAGAGGAGTCACATTCCCACTCAATAGGGGAGGCCCACTCCTGGAGATCCTGAAATTTGAGCTGAACAGTGATTGGGAAAAACTTGAGGTCATTCCTGTTAAGAGGGGATGTGTGTGTTCTGTGTTGGAGGAAGAATGAAATGGACAGTTAGTGTACAGAAGGGTAGAGTGGTGGAGATGATGCTATGTGTTTGTTAAATCTGTTTCCTTTTACCCACACATTTAAGGTGCATTTTCCAACTTCTCCTGCAGGTAGGTCTGACTCCTAAACTCCACTAAGTGATGTCATCTGCTCTCTGCAAATGAGAATTCAGGCAACAGAGCACACTCTACCTGTGTTCTCTTAACCAACGATCACAAAGCACATCATCTAACAGCTGCTCTTAGCCACGTGCGTGTTGCTATGAGTTGGGTGGGTTCTTCAGCCTACTGTTCTCTACTTCATTAAAGCCTCTTACCGGCACTTCATTTTGTGTTCCAATGAACCATTTTTACTAACAATCACTAATAAAAGGTAAGATGCCCATGCTGGCCCTGCTGGAGCAAAACAAAAGGAAAATATAACCTTTTGTTACAAATCTTACAGAAAATTAATATTCTTCAATAAAATGAACATGGAAACAAAAGGTGAACATTAACAGACAATCGGAGCTATGCCGCCACACACCAATCATCCAAAAAGGTCTTCCATATATGGAATAATTTTATTTATCGTATCAGAAATATTATCTGTGTCAGTAAGTCTAGGATATTATGAAGATATTACCCTGGACAAATGTACCAATAATTGTACTAACAGCCTCTGGGAGAATTAAGCAGTCATGATGCCAGGATGTTCAAAAACACTGAAACAGTGATTCTCAATGTGTAATGCAAAGAAGGGATCCTCGCAGGCATCCTGCCATAAAGACCTTTCCTAGTCTTTGCCCAGTTAGCCCTTGGATCTCCAGGAACACTTCGCCTGCAATACCTAGGGTAAGTGTGGGCCCGGCCGGACTCAGGTCCAGTTGGTGCAGTGCTGGGTGGGACCGACAGGCTACAGTCAGAGCCTGATCTAAAACCTACAACCTCATACATCTGAAGGAAGCTGTTTAGCCTGCACGCTTACTTCGAGCTATTAGAAAAAAGAAAAAGCAAAGGTAAGAAGAAGGTGTGAGGGTCAATGAGAGAAAAGGCGACAAAGGCATTAATAGCTCTGGAAAGTCGTGAAACTTTAATCAGCTCATTTTAGAAACCTTCATTTTCACCTTTTTATCACCACCCACAGAATACTTACACCTGATCTCCAACCTGACTTAACAGAAGCTAGCAAATGCCCTTCCAGCTGCTCCCCTGGATTAAATAGACGCTAGGCAAGGCCAAAGTTCTGTTGGAAGGCAATCAAAACAGCTGAAACAGAAAACAAATATTTTTGGCATGTCTCTGTAGGTCCAATATGCCTGCTGCTACCATGATGAGTGAATAATACTAGATTCTGCCATTCCCAGGTGGGCTAAAGGGGCTCTTTCACCCGTACTGATATTACATCAAGATTTAGAGATACCTGAAAAATTTCCCACTGCCTTGGAGAAATGCCTTTGCCATACCTATAAAACCATCACTCATAACCATGTCTTGACATTGGGCTCTCAAGTACAGACTTACGTTCAGTGTATTAATACATCATCATCTCTTCTGGTGCGGACACCTCGGCCTTCATCAAAGGCAGGAATGCACAAAAACTCTTAGCACGTGGCTCCCACTTGCCCTCAGGAAGCTTGCAGTCCTCTTGGGAGGGACAAGGATGTTTAACCACTGATTTCACTTGGAGCAATTAATGAGACATGCAGCACATCAACGCAAGGGTTATTAGGGTTCACCGGAAGGGACAAGCATTTGGGCGGGTGTATGTATGGCTGGCTTGATGGGATCTGCCCAGCAGTTCTTCTCACTCTCCTAGGTCTACTCGGTACCTTCTTCCTTTGGCTGTGTGTGTGTTTATGAATTCCTTTTCAGATATATATATGTATATATTCTAACTATATATTCTAATATGTACATAGATAATATATAGAGAATATATAAAGTTTTTATTTGTTCATATATATATATGGAGAGAGAAAGTCCTTACTTAACATCATTCACAGGTTCTTGGAAACTGAACCTTTAAGTGAAACCAGGTCTAGCAGGTCTTCAACTAACATCGTTTCATTCAATGTCATTTCAGTATAACACTGATGCAGAAAAAGATTGGTTTAATTATACGCCATTTCACTTAAAGTCACAGTTTACAAAAAACCAATGCACAACATAAGGATTTTCCCTCTGTGTGTATGTGTATGTGTGTGTATGGCAGTATATGTGTGTGTGTGTGTATGTGTGTGTAGGTATGGGTGGGTGTGTATGTGTGTTTCTGTGTGTGTTTGTGTGTACATGTGTGTATTTATGTACTGGTGTATGTGTGTGTTTGTGTGGGTTTGTGCAGGTGTATTTATGGGTGTATATGTATATGTGTGTTTTTATGTGTACATTTGTGTGTGTATATGTGTGGGTATGCAGGGGTGTGTGTGTGTATAGTGTGTTTATGTGTAGGAGGTGTCGGGGGTGTATGTGTGTCTATCTATGTGTATGTATGTATATGTGTTTATGTGTGTGTTTATGTGTGCATTTGTATGTGTGTATATGTGTGTGTTGGTGTTTATGTGTGTATATGTGTTCGGGAGTGCATGTGTACATGTGTATTTGTGTGTGGGGGTTCTGGGATGTATGTATGTGTTTCTGTGTATTGTATATGTGTGCATGTATGGGTGTGTGTGTTTATGTGTCTATATGTGTGTTTACATGTGCTTCTTTGTATATGTATGTGGGCATGTTTGTGAGAGCGGGTGTCTGAGGGGGTGTGTGTGCGTCTGTGTGTATATGTGTATGTATGCATGGGTGTGGGTGTGTTGGAGGTGCGTGTATTTATGTGTGTTTACAAGTGTATGTGTACTTACATATCTGTGTTTATGTGTGGAGGTGTGTTTGTGTTTATATGTGTGTGTATGTGTGTTTATCTGTGTGTGTGGGTATTTATGTATGTGCTTATGTGGGTGTATGTGTGTGTGTTTATGTGTGCATTTGTGTATGTGGGTGTTTATGTGTATAGGTATGTGTATTTGTGTGTATGTGTGTTTATGTGTGAGAGGTTGTGGTATATTTTTATGTGTCTATGTGTCTATGTGTGTATGTGTGGGTATGTGGGTGTTAAGAGTGGATGTATGTGTGTATATGTATAAGGACATGTTTATGTATGTCTTTATGTTTTTATGTGTGCAGTGTGTGTATGTGTATATGGGTGTGTTTATGTTTGTGTGTGTGTTTATTGTGTTTATGTGTGTATTTGTGGGTGTGTGTGGGTGTTTATGCGGGTGTTTCTGTGTATGTGTGGGTGTGTGTGTGTGTATGTGTTGTGGGTGGGTGTGTGAGTGTACATCTTTCTGCCCTGTACTTTTTCCTTCTTCCCACATTGCAGAAAGCTACTCCTTAACTCATACGAGCAACTCTTTCCCTTTGCAGGAAATTATTCTGTAGCCACTTGAAACTGCAGCAAATCACACAAATGGCCTCCCTGGAAAACTGTTTTTAACCCCCACAATGCTTAGGCCCTTTCCTTTGAAAGCTTTCTCTTCCTTCTGTGTCTGTGTCTACTTGTGGTGTTGACTCAGACTATTCATCCAGTGAATAGAGACAACATCTAATTATATTTCCCACTGAAACATTAATGTGTTCTTAACGCTTAGCAGGTAAGAAAAATAATGCCTCTATGTTCCCCATTTTTTCCACCTGAGAACTTCATATGCAAAAAGAGATCTTTAAAGCATAGCATGAAAAGGTTTGGTTGATTAGACACGTATTAGGTTTTTCTGTGCTCTTGTGCAAAGGTTCAGCCTTTCAAATGGGGTGTCCAATTATTTGGCATTAACCCATCTCTTTTCTTTTGCTCTCCTACTTCGGAAGGCTAACACACTAGTCTCACAGCAAAAGTCATACCAAAAGCCATTTTCTTCCGCAACAGTATGCCCTGACCACCACCATCTATCTATCACTTAGAAATGTTCAGTTAATGCGTTATGCTGCCAGACACTTCAGAGCCTCACAGAATCCAAACTCCTCTTTCCTTGACATCCTGACCCCATCCTTTCCTAACACAATGCTGCCAGGGTAGCCCCCTCAACACTCCTGAAAGATAGATACCAAGATTTTCCTTGTTCTACTCACCCCTAAACTTAACCCATTTGTGGAGGCATGGAGAAATCCACGACATCTTCCAGCAAGTCTTTCTTGGCCATAATAGCTCTCAGTGATGCCTCACTCTTTTAAATTTGTAATATGCAGATATCTACAAAGTTAACAGCATGATGTAGCATGTATCAGGACACCAAGTGGGGAAAAAAAAAACCCTAACACTTTCTCTTTGTATCAAATTCCATCAGTAGCTCCTTAAAAGAAGACAGCAGAATTCTACAGGTCACGTGCTTAGAATCACACAGGTATTTTTGCCCCACTGAACTATCTGTGACTTTTTCTCTCAATGAAGTTTATGAGCTTCTCAGGGACAAGAATCTTTTATCATATAGGTTCAGAATCCCCTGAAGTAACTAACACTAATATTGCTGGACATACAGAAAATACATGGTGGATTCTCACTGATTTGCCCCATAGGGAAGCTGAGAAAATTATCAAGTTGAAATGAACAATGAAATCATACCAAAACAAATCAGTAATAGGACATGGAGACTAAGTGTGACAACAATTTCAGTGAATTGGATGGAGTTTCAATCTCCTAGAGACCCATTCTATAAGTCACTTCAGCAGGGAAGGTGTCTCTGGAGGGAAGGGGCAGACTGATAGAATCAGAATATCAATTTTCAAATGGCCTTAGAGATCATCTGAGGCAAACTGTCTTCTTAGAGACAAAGATGTGGTGCTGGAGAAGCCTCAGCCAAAGCTGGGGAGACCGGAGATTGATATAAGATACCCTCAGTCTTGACTGTGTCCCTTTCACACGCTCAGCAGCTTTGCAGCAAGAATGCACAGCTATTTCTCACTGTAGAAAGGGCCTTACCTCTGCCTGGAGAAAGGGAGGAAACTATCATTGAGAGTTCCCATCCACATTTAATGGGAATGCATTGATGTGTAACACTGTTAATTGCAGATCTACTGTAATCGCTTTATTTTCTCTATGTCATCTAGCTACATTCAACCAACACTAAGGCATTCTCTAAACAATTAGATTGTGTAGCAGCAAAAGTACAGTATGTTAACAGGAAGACGTGCAAAATGTGTGATCAAATAACACTTAGTTGAGCAGCTGAATTTTTTGTTGTTTTTGATGTTCTGACATTACTTTTCTGATAAGACAGTGTGGGGCAGGGTCACCAGTACAGTTTATAACACACCCACCCCCTCCACAGACACTCTCTGAACATCTGTCATGTGCAGGCGCTATTCCAGCAATTATGGAAGACCAAATGAATGAAACTCCATTTCTGTCCTTATGAATCTAGTAAGATGATTACAAACGAACACAAAAAGTCTAATAAAGGAAGAACATAAAGAACTAATAGGAGGCTATGGAATTTCAGAGCAGGGACAAATTCCCCCATTTCCTTAATGGGGGAAATCATACGAATAAAACCATATGGCCGGGCATGATGGCTAATGCCTGTAATCCCAGCACTTTGGGAGGCTGAGGCAGGGGGATCATGAGGTCAGGAGATCAAGACCATCCTGGCTAACATGGTGAAACCCCATCTCTACTAAAAACACAAAATATTAGCCCAGTGTGATGGCACATGCCTATAGTCTCAGCTACTAGGGAGGCTGAGGCAGGAGAATCACTTGAACCTGGGAGGCATAGGTTGCGATAAGCCAAGATCACACCACTGCACTCCAGCCTGGGTGACAGAGGGAGACTCACACACACACACACACACACACACACACACACACACACACCCATAATGTGTTTATGAAGCCATAGCCGCAGAAATTAGAAAGTACTTAATTTTAAACGATTGACTTTTTTAGATAATTCTTTTAAGTTTGAATTGACTTCTAACACTTGGTTGCCTTTTAACAATGCCTATACTAATTTTTTTACACAGATGCTGATTTTAAAGTTTTCACCAAACATTTGCTTTCATCAAAACATTGCTGCAGAGGAATTAATGATGAATAAGAACATAACTTTGCATGTCTGGTGGACTTTACAGCTTCCAAAGCATTTTCACAGCTACGATTTCGATAGATCTGATTTGGTCATCACAGAACCCTGAGGAGTATGCAGGGCCTGCTGACTGTCCCTCTGGGTGCATATGTGTGTGTGTGTCATTATAATTATTTTCACTGTGCATAGAGGAATCTGAGGGCTAGAGGAGTTTGAGGATTAACAGTGACAACTGGCATTTGTCAGACTTGTCAGACAAAAAGAAAATTGCTGGCTAAGCCTTCCAACCTAAAATTACTTTCAAGTTCTTATACTTGAAAACTCGTGTTCTTAGCAAGACCCAGTCTCCACTAAAAAGAAAAATAAAAAACTAGCTGAGTTCAGTGGCATGTGCCTGTAGTACCAACTGTTTCAGGAGGCTGATGTGGGAGGATCACTTGAGCCCAGGAGGTGGAGGCTGCAGTGAGCTATGCTTGCACCACTGCACTCCAACCTGGGTGAAAGAGTGAGACCCTGTCTTAAAAAAAGAAAAAAGAAGGAAGGAAGAAAGAAAGGGAAGGAGAAAGGGAGAGGAAGAAGAAGAGCAAGAAGAAGAAAAGAAAGACAGAGTGAGGAAGGGAGGGAGAGAGAGAAATAAAAGAAAGAAGCTCGTGTTCCTACTGGTATATGTTCTCTTGAAAACAAAACACGCCCTGGTAGCACCCAGCATCTCAGAATTCCCTAGTTCTCTTTACTCCATCCACAGCTCCTCATTCCTTCCTCGTCCTCAGACATGGGCCAACCTCTCTGCTCTCATCCTCTGCTCCCAATAGAGGATCAAAAAGCGGCCATTTGTTCCTCCATCCTAAAGAGCCAGGGCCACTGATTTATGACTTTCGAGAGTATTTGCACTTTAAAACTTTGTTAGAACTCTGCAGAAGGCATCTTGATGGTGATAAGCACATGCTGGATTCTGGCCATCAGGTGGAAGTAATCTGCAGGGAGGAAGTGACCCGGGTCCTTCATCACTTGCTGCCTCTTTCCCTTCAGTGGTTAACAAAGGTCTTCTGAGCTTATCTTCAGGGTCATAGGTGGAGAGAGGAGCTGGCACAATGCATTGAAAGGAACTTCGTGGATGCACAGTGACAAATTTAACAAGTAGAGAAAGCCCAAGCAGAGTCTCCAGAGGCTGAGATACAAATTTTAAAAAAGGATCTGGGAAGCAGCCCGAGTCTGACAATGACACCCCCAACTCTCACTCCTAACTCCACACATAAACACTTGTGCTGGCCTTGACCTCAGACTGTACGGGCTCACGCCCCGTGGTTCTTAAAATCTGCCCCAAGTCCAGAGGGAGGATCTTGGAGTCCTACAACAATGACCCAAGATGCTCCCGCCTGCATTTGCAAACAGAGTGGGAAAGCTGTCCTTACCTCGTAGTGGGCCACACGCTGCGATTCGGAGATCAGCTGTGCACTGCACACCTTGCAGTAACTGTCTGTAAATAAATCCTGATCGATATCGGAGGACTTCATCAGGCTACAGGAGAATCAACAGAAAAGAAAAATGAGTCCACTGCTTTGATGTTTAATGCAGGATATTAACCATGTGAAAAGGATCACAGTAACAGGTCTGACAATGGTGACAGAGAGGCAGGTCTCCCTTGACGTTACCGTATCGATTAACCATATTATGTCTATACGTTATAATTTTCTCATAAATACCCAACAGAGTTGCTATACCCTGAAATTAGAAATCCAGCTATAGTTTTTCTGTTTGAACAAACCAGACTTATATCTAATGCCTTGTCAAGCGTTTCTGTGAAGGTGGGGTGCCATGGCTCACACCTATAGTCCCAGTGCTTTGGGAGACCAAGGTGGGAGCATCACTTGAGGCCAAGAGTTTGAGACCAGCATGAGCAACATAGAGATATTCTGTCTCTACAAACATAAAAATTCTAAAAAGTGATGTATGTGAGATATTTTCACGTTATATATATTAACAAAATGTCGTAAATGAACTTTGATGCAACATCACACTAGAAAATTAAGTGGCTCCTAAATCCAAATTCAGATAAATCCTTCTTTAAGGGAACATTAGGAAAAGGTTTATCATTAGCAAAAGAGATTTATAAGTCTGTGTGGTATTATACTGCATTTGTTTAAAAATATGTACAGAGGTATAAAAAACATTTCAGGAAATTATAGCTCAATTTTAATAGCACTTATCTGTGGGAAATGATAGAAAATTGCAAAAGCAATTTTTAATTTTCTTT
Organism: Callithrix jacchus; assembly: GCF_049354715.1. NCBI lineage: Eukaryota > Metazoa > Chordata > Mammalia > Primates > Cebidae > Callithrix > Callithrix jacchus. Next base: position 41,604,287 of record NC_133514.1, read on the forward strand.
CTTCAACAATCATATATTACTTTCGTAGTCAAGGAGGAAGTTAGCTTTGTCTAGAGATTTTAAGCAGTATAAACTCTAGTTTGGAGTTGGATAGTTACAATTAGAAAATTCAGAAATAAAATCAGACTAAAATATAACTTTCCTTGCAACCTCACACTTTGTAACACCAGAGACCTCACTGTTCAAGCTGACTCTTCTCCATTTAGAGTTGTTGAATTCAGAAAGGCCACCTCCATCACTGCGCGCCACAACTGGACCCACAAAGTAAATAAACATATTCTCAGATTCCAAACCTGGAATCAAACTGCAGCCAAGGATCTCAAGCTTCTGAAATCAATCTGTTGGAAATGGATCTTATGGCAGCTGAAGTGTCATGTTTCCACCCTGGAAACACACCCCAGTGCATCTGACCACTTTCACTCAGCCCGCAAACTCCGCTTGTTTCACCCGGCCCGCAAACTCCGCTTGTTTCACCCGGCCCGCAAACTCCGCTTGTTTCACCAGGCCCGCAAACTCCACTTGTTTCACCCGGCCCGCAAACTCCGCTTGTTTCACCCGGCCCGCAAACTCCGCTTGTTTCACCCGGCCCGCAAACTCCGCTTGTTTCACCCGGCCCGCAAACTCCGCTTGTTTCACCAGGCCCGCAAACTCCGCTTGTTTCACCCGGCCCGGCCCGCAAACTCCGCTTGTTTCACCCGGCCCGCAAACTCCGCTTGTTTCACCCAGCGTGCAAACTCCTATTACTACCAGCCAAGCATGCTGTCTACCAGGACCATGGCAGACAGCATGCTCTATGGAGAGGCAAAAGAAGCTCAGACAACAGTAATATGGAAGGTACTTTGGACTTTATCTTATTCCAACACCATCATCTTACCTATAAGACTGTCCACAGTTACACTGCTAGTCATTAGCATAGCCAAAAATACTGCCTCACTTCCAGGAGTCAGATTTCCACAGGCTAGATCCATCCCAGATCTGGTGCTACCACATGGCATTGGGTGAGTCAGTCAACTTTCCATGCCACTGTTTCCCCCATATAAAAATTGAGATAATAATATTTTCTATGCCTCCTTAGAAAGTGATAGTGAAGATCACAGGGAGGAATATATGAGAAAGTGCCATAGCAACCATAAAACTCTCTGCATTTGAAAGGGAACAGTAGTATATTTTTAAATAACATCCTGATGTTGTCAAGTTGTTGGCCAAGTCCTGAGCAATGCAACAAAATGAAGCACTGTGACTCATTTTAGGTGGTTTTTGAAATGATCTAAATAACCAGGCCGTATTAGTAAAGTATTTGCCTGAAATAAAAGGCTGTCTGCCTCAACACTCCATTCTCACATTCTGTCCTTAGCCCTGGCTCTAGTGGCTCATTCAGGGCATTTGTATTCAGCAATTCAAAAGGATTTACAGTTTCTGCTCCTAAGAGATAATAATACCTGTGGTTTTTCAATGCCCCCAGCAAGCAATAGCTATGCCATGTACCACTGTGTCTCATGGTTGATGTAGGCCTGTTATTTCAGGAAGGACCACACCTGGCAGGTGGCCCAATTGGCCTGGAGTCTATCGCCTGCTGTGCCTGCAGATCCACCTCCTCTCCCACAAGGCAACCTGTTCCAGAAAGTCCAGAAGCTCTAGTTGTTAGGTTTTTCTTAGGCTGAATCAAAATCTGTCCCACCAAAGTTTTCATCCAGTGATTGTGTCATTAGGTACAACATGGGACCATACCAGTCTCCATTTTTTCAAGTGATATCCTCCCTCGAGTGTCTGAAGATAACTCTCTTTTATCTACTTCCACGTCCTACCTGGCCTTACCATCTTGTTCTCAGTCTATTTCATTATAGTCTGTCTTCTTCAAAAGCAAGACCAAGACCAGAATAGGGCAATCCAGAGATGGGAACTTCTGAGGCAGAGGATTGCCAGTCCCAATGCCAACCCAAAATATCACAGTCATTTGTAATGCTCTCTATTCACGGCCCAGAATGTAAATGAAGAAGAGGTGTTTTGATGATGAGAAACTGTAGTACAACATTTTGAAATGTCAAATAAGAAGAGAAAACTTACTAAGGTATATTTTTAAGCCAAGCTTCTATAAGTGGTTGTGTTTAAACATTATCGTGTTCCCTGCTATTTCTAATAAAAAAGCACACGAAAATAGATTCACGGGTGACCTGGTTAATAAGAATCTCCAAACTCACTGCACACTCCTTCCTCATTATACAACCAACTGCAAAAATCAAACACTGTGAAAGGATATTCAAGGTACGTGTCGGACCAAGCAGGCCCGTAGGAGTCTGAGTCTCGGTAAAGCAGCTGTGCAACAGAAATAGCTTTAAATGCAGAATATAAAATGTGTATACTAAAAAAAAATTCAAGGGAAGAGAAAATATCATGGCTTTTTCCACTGTTTTATATAAGAACATTGATTTGAACAAGTCCACATGCAATTTTTAAAAAGGCAATAAGGACCCCTCTGAAATTGATGACACCTGAGTGGAATACCTGAACAAGTTACATTCCAGTGGGAGGCAATTAGTGAACAAGTGTCAGCCTGGTTGGTACATGAGGGTTTTCCTCCAGGAAAAGAAAGCTCTGTCCATGTAGGTCACTTTAGACAACCAGAGGGTCCAATTTATGATGCAAAGACTGGAATTCCCAAGAAGAGAGGATGTCACTTGCTCCCCTCCTCTAGTTTGTTCAGAAGAGGATTTTAGCTTCACTGGCCTTCATTCACTGTCTTCACCAAGACAGCTGGTAAGAAAAAGGAAGGGAAAAAAAAAAAAAAAAAAAGATTTCCAGTTTTTTAGCCTTGTCCATGGTCCTGACGAGCCCATGCTCTACTCCAGCAGCTGGAGTAAAGACAGAGCCATTGATCACTTACTGGTCAGTCCAATCTGTCCCATCACAGCCAGTGTCTGGTGTCCTCCCCCTTGAAACATTCATATTGTGCTGTGCCATGAGACCTTGGGACATTCTGAGGAGGGACACAAGAGTAGGGGAAGACAGTAATTTGATTTCCTGAGTCTGAAATGGACCTGAAAGAAAGCACCATCTGTACCCCCAGGCACAGCACATTGCAAAGACAGGCACATGGCCTAGCAACCACTGGAGGATCTGAATGACCTCTTATCACTCTGCAATACTCACAGAGGATAATGCTACCCACAATGGAGGAAAGAAGCCCCCACCCGAGGTGGATGCAGTACTAAAGCAGGTCACATTCTCACATGCTGTCCTGGGGTCTTAGTTTCTACAGATCCATGCATATAGCAGTGACAGTGTGAGACTCAGAGGTGCAGCTAGGTGTCAGAAATAAAGGAAATATCAAGGAGGAGAGCTTTTATTGATTCCATAATGGTTTGAGGAAATCTACTGTGAGTGAAGCTCAGGGATAACAGAGGCACAGCCCATGTCTTCCGAATCTTTCTGAGCTACTGAGTAAGAAGAGACATACACACACCAACATCTAAGGCATGGGCAACTAATTTCAGCAATTTGGCTGATGGAAAGTGATACAGGATTTGAGAAGACAGAAAGGATTATCAAGAAACTCCTCAAGAAAGTTCTATTAGGGTTGAAAATTTGAGGATGGATAGGATTAGAGTGGAAAGAAATGAGTTCCAACTCAGAAGTTAATTCTTTTCCCTGGCACAGAGAAAGAAATCTTACTACCACTAGGCATGAGAATATATATAGGAGGGGCATTGGTGGGGCTAATTTGGAATATTTCAACATAAGGGGGAAAGGCAGAAAAATGCAAGGAAAAGAATCTCAAAACCTAGATGGAGTAAAATGAGGCTGGGGGAGAACAGCCAGGTCCTGAAATGTTTCTCAAGGTGCAAGGAATGGCCTTTTTCAGGATCCTCAGATGCAGATATGAAACCTTCCTTTCTGCTTCTTTCTGCTTCTCAAGAACAGATGAAAGGAATGCAGGCTAAAACTCCAGAGCGATCTGGGGCTTCATGGAAAAGAGTCATATTCTTTTTACATTTTTATTCTAGATTCAGGGAGTACAGGTACTTGCTTCTTACATGTGTATATTGCATAATGGTGGGGAGAGCACACCCATCCCTCAAGCATTAAACACTGTACCCACAGCCTGAGCGCGGTGGCTCAAGCCTGTAATCCCAGCACTTTGGGAGGCCAAGGCGGGTGGATCACGAGGTCAAGAGATCGAGACCATCCTGGTCAACATGGTGAAACCCCGTCTCTACTAAAGATACAAAAAATTAGCTGGGCATGGTGGTGTGTGCCTGTAATCCCAGCTACTCGGGAGGCTGAAGCAGGAGAATTGCCTGAACCCAGGAGGCGGAGGTTGCGGTGAGCCGAGATGGCGCCATTGCACTCCAGCCTGGGTAACAAGAGTGAAACTCTGTCTCAAAAAAAAAAAAAAAAATACACTGTACCCACTAGATAATGGTTTAACTGTCACCCCCTCTTCCGCTCCTCCCTTCTTTTGGAGTCCCCAGTGTGCTTTATGTCTACATGTACCCATTGTTTAGCTTCCACTTATAAGTGAGGGGATGCAATATTTGATTTTCTAATTCTGAGTTAGTTCACTTAAAATGACATCCTCCACCTCCACCCCGGTTGCTTCAAAGGACATTATTTCATTCTTTTTATGGCTGTGTGGTATTCCATGGTATATATGTACCATATTTCCTTTATCTAATCAACCATTGGGGGATACTTAGGTTAGTTCCATGACCTTGCTATCGTAAATAGTGCTGCAATCAACAGATAAGTACAGGTATCTTTTGGGGTATCTGTGCAGAGGAAATTATTTCAAAAAGATTAGTATTTTTCACTCCATTCCACTTCTGATGGTGCTGAAATAACTTCTGACTCAGAGAGTCCAAAACCCATGCAGGGCTCTTCAGAGGGAAAGACACTGGTTCAAATCCAGGTGTGGCTGCTTGCCAACTAGGTTGTTCAGCAACTTACACAGCCTCGCTAAGCCCTGGATTCCTTAGTTGTAAAATGGGGGGAACATTCTCACAGGGTTATTGTGAGGATTAGAAATAATGTAGATGAGCCATCTAGCACAGACTGGGGCATAGCGGAGATACGCGAAAAGGGGATATTACCATCATTATCATTAATATTATTAACTTTATATAATCGTTATTCTTATTTTCAGAGGGATGCTGCAAATATTTAAGAAGAGAAATAAATAGAACCACATGAAAGGCTAAGCGAGAAGATAACACGGTCGGTATCCTGAAATCACAGCTTTTATCGCTATTACAGCCTTTCTCTTTGGTATCAACAGTACCATCCACAAAGATGGCTCGTTTCCACGGAAATGCAGCTGCCCACTCCTCCTGCCAGCTGAAACTCCGGCCTGTGAAGACCCCGTACTGCATAAACGTTTAAAATCTATTTTTGTTGTCACAAGGCGCTGACCCTGGCAGAAGGAGAGGTTTGATGAGAACTTTGTCTCACCCTCTCATCCTCCCATGAGTGCTCACCTCCCATGACCTGCTTCCCAAGGGGGTGCAAAGGGAGAAGCATGTCATTCAAAGTATGGCAGAGGCCCAGGCACTCCAGCAACCAGAACTCCCTGTGGCAGTCCCCAGGCTCAGGGATAACAGAGGCACAACTCCTGTCTTCCAAATCTTTCTGAGCTACTGAGTAAGAAGAGACATACACACACCAACACCTAAGATGCAGGCAACTAATTTCAGTGGAATCTGGCTGAAGGAAAGTGAATCAGGATTTGAGAAGACAGAAAGGATTATCAAAAATCTCTTTAAGAAAGTTCTATAGGTTTAAAAATTTGAGGATGGAGAGCTTTGCAAGCTCTCCAGTGTCAGGAATTCTGGCTGCTCTAACAATGATCCCAACAGGCCTGGCCTCTTGTGAGAGCTCCTGACCCAGAGGCATAAAGATTTCACTGAAGTGCTTCCCGAGCCAGGCCTTGTGCTGAGGGCTTTATATAAATCACCTGATTTAATTCCCTCAAAGAGCTGTGTAGACTTGACAGCCTCATTGTCTAAATAAGAAGACTCGGGCTTGGCAATTGAGTAACTCACCCAGAGGTCACTCAGCTCCTAAGTGGTGCTGTTTTCCAAGCCAGGGCTGACCTCTGTGCTCACAGCCTTCACCCCTCCCCTGGGCCTCTGTCCTCAGCATTGGGCATGCCCTTCAGTTTGTTCCCTGCTCCCTCCGGCTAGCGACCACCATAAAAATTTACAAAAGGAAAGCCAAGGGTAGAAATTCGGTGCAGAATTAATATACTGGGACCTGAAGAGCCTCAATGGTCCAGATGGAGCCTCAGAAGCTATTTCTGACCTCAGTGCCCAGATTCTCTTTTCCGTGTTTGCCTGAACTGAGCTGGGACGCGCTAACATCTTCCCGGACATTCTATTTCAGCTTCTGCCCGCACAACCATGATTCTGCCCCTCTGCAACCTCACTCCCCCTCAGCAGATCCATGACCTACTGCTGCCCCCAACATGGCATGACACCTCAAAAAGCCACTGTGCCCTCTTCCCAGTCCTGCTGACCCTTCTCCATCCAGCCTGGAACCTTCCACCAGATGATACCCCCTGCCCACCCACACCACCACCAAACAGCCTGGTCCCCGAGCCCAGCTGACCTTGGCAGTGCTAACCAGCTCACTGGCTCCCTGGATCCAAGGCAGAGAGGCTGAACTTTTATCTCCTTCAATTTTGACAAACTCCATGGCAGACTAAAAATGCTATCAATTAAGATGAACTATGACCTGGTTATGAACGTGAAACAGACAAAAGGCCTTCCACTGCTGTTTAAACTCAGCCCAATTTAAAAACTTTTTCATCTCAAAAAAGCAATTGAACTTGCTTCTACTTTGATTTACTAAAACAAAGGAGAAGGGATGAGACTCAGCTCAGAAGGGAGGGGAGTACGGGAGTGAGGGCTGACTTGTTTCCAGCCTTGGTCTGCTCTTTTGTTATAATTTTGTTTTTATTCCCTGAACCTTAAACCGTATCTGGTACTTTGGTGCCTGTTGTACGATGTTTGCTCCCTTTCCCCCGCCACTGTCCTTCTGAGGCAAGAAAAACCTCCTTGCTCTCTAGGCTGTCTACCAACAGCAGGAGAGATTCGGGAGGTAAGCGAGTGGTTTTTGCAAACATCCATGGCTGCCTGCACAGGAGCCTCAGAGGATGAGCTGGAGGCAGGGTCTGTCCTGTCCCGGTCACACCTCCCCCCACATGAAGGTGGGTAAGGCAGGGCTGGTTGCCGTGGCAGCAGACAACGTAGCCTTAGGAAAAAAGAAAAAAGAAACAAGAAAAGTACTCTAGAAATGAAATCATCTTGATCTTCCATCAGAGAAAGGGGACAGCAGGCAGCTAGGGTGCAGCACAGGGGAAGACGTGTGACCTGCACTCCTGGGGCCACAGGCTCCAGCACACACTCTCCCTTCATTCACACACACACTAAGTCGACAGGCAGGGGAATCCCCTGTGCAGCAGCTGAGAGCAGGATGAAGGTCAAGTACACAGCCAGCTTGAAGAGCCTTTTCAATTCCCGGTTCCTCAGGATGAGGACCTTTCTTCTGGTCTGAGGCTGTCTTCCCCATTCCTGATGTTGCTCAGATAAAGGAATCTGGCAGTCTAAGTCTCCCACCGCACGTCACCCAGATGCAGGTGCAAGCTCTGCTTTCCAGCCTGAGCTTTGTTTAAAAAGAGAGAGATGGAGCAAAAACTCCCCACACCACTGCCTTCTCCTGCCTGGCGTTGCCAGGAGCTGCATCGCTGACTCACACCACTTGAATAATTGCCTTTTAATGGCACCATTTTCTTCACTTATAAAACCAGGCTCTTTGATTCCTGACTCAGGGGCATCGGCCACTGCTGGGCACATGCGCTTCACCCCCAGCCCCGGGCCGTGGAACCATAGCTGTCAATCACATGGCACAGACTGGCCTGATGACATCCAGGAAGCAGAGCAGCAAAGCCAGCCCCGGCCTGCAGGGCAGCTCTCTGGGCCAGCCTCCGAGGGCAGGCACATGCGGCTAATTCCTTACCACCTCTCCCCTCTCTGATCTCTTTTCCTTTGTCTGCGTGGACAAGTCTGAATTGTAGACTCCAGCAAACATGAGCAGAGCAGGTGCTGACCAGCCCAGCCCAAGGCTTCAGATTTTCACTGTAAATTCTAAGCAAATACCACAGCTTTTCCATGTAATTCGCCAAATGGCCTCTGCCTAAGTCCTGGACATACAACATCACTTGGATTCTCTCTTTATTTGTGAAATAAATTTTTATTGAGAGTTTACTCTATGGCTGGTACTGCTCTAAGCACTCGGTCTGCAGCAATGAACAAGGTTCTGATCTCATGGAAAAGGTTCACATTCTGGGATCCAGCATACACCACCCTCCATAAACACAGACACACTTCCCACCTGCTTCAACATATAAATAGAATATTCACGCCAGCTGGAAGACAATCGCTCTGGCAGGCCCCCATGTCATCCTACTGGAACATCTCCTTACCCTGTAGGTACTCACTAAGGCTTCAGTACGTCCCTTTGCCTCCACCTAACAGGGAGACCAGGGACCTGAGGACCAGAGGCAGGTGGGGGCTAGCAGAGGCTCTGCAAGATAAAAGCCATTCTATCTGGCTTTCTAAAGGGACCCTGCAGTGGAAGATTTGGGGAGAACCCAAGGTGTCAGGCGATAACACGCAGCAAGCCCAAATGCACCCAGCTGGTGTGTCCGGCCAGCACGATGGAGCACAGTTGTCAGGGAGAGTGCAGGTGCTTCTGTAGGACACTAATGGATAAACTCCAGCACCTTCCTGGGTCACAGCGGGCCCAAAGCATCTGCTTCCTCTTTCTGCACTTTCAGAGGGAAGAAAGTGAGTGACAGGTGGAGAGCTTGGATTTTCAACTAGTTTACCACTTCAAGTCAGAGCAAAAACAGAGCCCACATCACGGGGGAAAGCCAGAGGCAGAGAGAAACAGAAAAGATCACCACCTGCAAAGAGAAGCAGGGAGAGGAGGAGAAAATATGAGAGAATAAAGCATGCTCCTCATGTTTCCCATCGCTCATTCCATCACACCAAAGGGCTGCACACCCAGGCGGAAAAGCCACTCACATGTTAAAAAAATAGGCTCCTACCTTCCCCCACCCAACGGAGAAAAGCCCACATGGGTCCCCCCATTTTACTATGCATCGGCAAACTGAGTGAAGCAGGTGCCTGCTCCAGACAGGTGGATTTTCCTAACAAGCTGAACGACTATAGGACTCTTCCTTTCAACGGTGAATACAAGCCTTCAAAAATGCAGTTTCTAAATATGTATTCCATTACTGTAACTTGTTTACATGATTTATCTTCACAAGACTGCCCCTACGAAACCAGACAGATTGAGGGCAGATTTAAATGCAGCAATGGCATTCAGGCCTGGGGAAGCACAGTTCTGCACCTGTATTCAACTGCAGAGGAAAGCACTGACGAGACAGAGCAAGCTGCTGCAGGGAACACTATTATTTTTATTTGAATTCATACTCCGAGGTTGCTGCAAGTGCTGTCAGTCAGCCAGCAGACACTCTTGCTCCCTTCTCCTCTACCGCATATTAACTTGACTGGGCATCTCTGAGGAATTCTAACTGCTTGGCGCTGATTTGTCTCCTGACCTTCCTAAAATCAGTGAAAATGTAGAGTCCATGTAAAAGTATCTAGAGAAGCCAAAACAGGAAGACACAGGAATTTAAATGTTGCGAAGGCAGAGGAAGGGACTCACTATCCAGCCGCTCCCTACAAATGTCTACATGGCAGCCTCCCCCACCCTTTCTAATGGAAGTCTTTCCATTAGAACTTCCATTCAGATTTCCATTGAGAGTTGGTTTGAGAACTTGGGACTCCCCTACTTTGGGATGCAGTAAGAAATTGGGAAAATAATGATCTCTTTGGGAATTCAGCAACTATGGGAAATTAACCATAGAAAGGTTATTGTTTGTGTATTAGAATCATCAATAAACAACAGGGAGATTGATGAAACTTAAAATATCTGGCCGCATCAAGAGTTGGCCCTGCTGTATACAAGATCCTGTGCACATTTTCACAGGAGGAGAAGCTGAAAGTTAAGCATCATCTCATCAAGCTGAACAACCCAGCAACTGCACTCCTAATTTCAGACAAGAAAGAGTCTTGCTCACGTACGACACAAAGCATGTAAGAGATGATGATAGTAACACTGTTCAAATAGCAAAGCCTGTAATCAGCCCACAAGCACACCTACGGGAGAGTGGATGAATAAACCGAGGTACTGTCACAGCATGAATGGGGCACAGCAACACACCAGAATATGGAGAAATCAGAGCAATCTAATATTTATGTGAAAAAGTGGAATCCAAAGATCATGCCTACAAGATCCTTTTTATAAAGTCAAAACCAACTGAAGTGAAAATGTAGACATCTTGGGCACACATGTAGAAAAGATACGACTCTAAAAATGTCTGGCAAAGAAGTGAGAACTGGATTTACAATAGTGATTGCCTCAGGTGGTGAAGGCAGAAGAGACGAGAGAGAAATACATGGACAGATGTAAGTGGTTGCCAGGTCTCAGCTTTTCTTTAGAAGATGTTGTATGGGTGCCCACTCTGTTATTCACAACGATGGTAACTGATGTTAGTGATAGTGAGATGATGACTGATAGACAGATAGATAGATAGATAGAAACATAGGTAGATAGAAACTAAATAGATGATGGATTGATTGACAGAAACATAGATACATACGTAAGACAAAAAAATGGATGGATAGGTAGAAAGATACCATGTATGCACCAATAATGAGAGTTGATTTGCTAGAATTGAATCTTCCACACCCTCTGCAATAGGGACATTGTTTTTTTCCTTTCTCCTGTCCACAAAAGATCAGACTGAATTTCCCAGCCTCTCTGCAGTTAGGACACCACATAACTGAGCTCTGGGTGGTGAAATGTATACAAAAATCATGGACACACTTCCAGGCCTGGCCCTTAAAAACCTGCAGCTTGATCTAACCACCTCTCTTTCTGCAGGCTGGATGCCACTGCCCTGGTCAACTTCGGAAGCCACATGGTAAAGAAGGCAGGCTCTCTAAAAGCCTTGGTTCCTGAATGACTGCATGGAACAGAACCCCATTTCCCCAACCCCTGGGTGCCCACTGGACTTTCATTTTACTGGGAACTAAACTTCTAAGGTACTAAGCCACCATGATTCCGGGATTTACCCAGCATGACCTTAACTAACTCTACTTGAACCTGAGTGACTTGGTATGGCTAGAAAAAACAAAACAAAACAAAACACAGAAGTGCCTTTTTTACCCAGTGAAACCTCTTATGTGCTTTGTAGAGGAGCATTGGAAAAAGCAGAGATGTTCAAGGGTCTGAGAGTCCAGAGACCAAACCCGATCCCTTGTCTCTGGCTCAGCTCTCTGAGTCATGGCACTAAACAGTGAAGACCTCAATGAGAATGCTCATTCAGGTCAGGGACACTCCATTTCTCATTTGAACAGAGTGTGGCTTCTGGGGGCTAAAATCAAGCAACTCATGAGAAAGCAGAGCATCATCGCAGGACAAGGCGTGTGCCTGGCACATGGTCCAGGAGCATCTTTACAGGTGTGCCGACCAGGAGGATGTTCTCAGGTACCAGTGGTGCCTGCCAAGAAGGCTGCTCTCTTTCTCTAGTTTGGAATAAACCCATGCTCCTCACTCCCTGGTGCATTAGTGTTGGTGTCTTGTGGAATCTGCTTTGCCATCTTGTGAGGGGCAAATGGAGCAGATGGCCCTGACCACTGGGATGCCAGGTAATGAGCAAGTGCCACACATCAGAGTCGCAGGGTCTTGTCACCTAGCCAGAAATGACAGCTGAGCCATCTGGCAACAGCCCTGATGCTGGAGAGGAGGCACACATCTCACCGCTCCACCTCTTAATGTAGTTACACTGTCAAATTCTTCCCCCAAATCAGTTCTTTGTGCCTTTTAGCTGAAATGAGCAGCATCTGGCCAGTTTCCAGGAAATGAGACTGTATTGATATAGATTTTTCATATAGATTCATTCCCTGGGTGGGAAGTTCCTGGCTCTGGGGACAGCATGGAAGCCTTGCTGTGAGCTGGTGATGCCCTTCTTTTGTTTATTTATATTTTTTTATCTCTTGAGACAAGTTCTTGCTCTCTTACCCAGCCTGGAGTGCAGTGTCATAATCACAGCTCACTGTTAGCCTCAGCCTCCTGGGCTCAGGCAATCCTCCTGCCTCAGCCTCCAGAATAGCTAGGACTACAGGTATGTGCCACTATGTGCAGCTAACTTTTTGATTTTTTTTAAAGATGGGGTCTGACTATGTTGCCCAGGCTGGGGGTTATACCCTTCTAATGTATTCCTCACTCTCCTCATTAGCTCTGCTTAAGCCTGGCAGTGAACTGTTGGTGTCTTCAACCATCCTGCCCACCTGCCATGGCCAGACTGACCCTTAGTCAATGCCACCAGCCCTGCCCCTCCTAATAACCTCCTACACTACTTGCCAGGTGGGGAAAAGGTGAGGCTGCTCCATGGGGAAAAAGACCAGCATCAGGGAAGAGCAGGAAGGAAACAGAAGACATGAACACATAGGTAGACAGTGAAGAAAGGATTTGGAAGGTGAAGAGGCCAAAATAAAGGGGCAGGACACGAAGGCAACTGGAACTGAGTGGCATAAAGAGAATGAGGTCACATTAATGATGGAGGTGAGAATGAAAACATCACAGCACCAGAAAGGGCCTTAGGGAACATCTAGCCTAACCCTTTCACATTCCCAAAGAATATGGAAAAGATACCCCGGTAAATGATGACACTTACCCAAATGGACCCTGTATATAAAAAGCAAAACGGAGATCCCTAATTCCTGAAATAATGTTCTTTTCCTGCAGCTCACTGCCTCATCCAGAATATTTACTATCTTCCTTTGAAGAATCACATTGGGCAGGGAAAACCAAAAGCGCCCTTTTAAGCTTTGGGGAAACAAGCCCTCTGTGACTGAGCAGCAGATGCCGTGGTGCAGAGATGCCTAGAAAGACCAGCTTCCAGGTCAGATCTCCGGGGGCTGGCGAGAGGGAGGCACAGAGCAGCGGCAGGCAGCTGGGCTCCGGTGTGCCTTCCTCTTCTGCCACCCTCAGAAACTTACAGGTAAGCATTTTGTCTAAAATGGCAAAGCCCAGAGATCTGTGCCACATGAAGATGTTAGGGTCAAAGTGGAAAGTACATTTAACTGCAGATTCCACCTCAAACTGAGCGCTAGCTGCAATCCCACCACTAGGTATCTACCCAAAGGAAAGGAAATCCATATACCAAAAAGATACCTGCATTTGTATGTTTATTACAGCACTAGTCACGATAGTGAATCAACCTGAATGTCCATCGATGAATGAATTGATAAAGAAAGCGTGGTTTACCACAGAATACTATGCAGTCATTAAAAGAATGAAAGCATGTCTTTTGCAGCCACATGGATGGATTGGAGGTTATTACCCTAAGTAAAACATGCCAGGCACAGAAAGTCAAAAGCCAGGTGCATTCTCCCTCATAAGTAGGTGCTAAAAAAAAAGTATAACCCAGGGACATAGAGTGTGGAGTGAAAGACAACGAAGTCTTAGAAGAGTAACGGGTGGATAATGAGAAACTCATTAATGTTACCAATACGCATTCGAGGCACGTAACAAAATCATACAGTACCCCATATAGTTCTGTGAATTTTAAAAAGCCTCTGGGTGCAGTGGCTCACGTCTGTAATCCCAGCATTTTGGGAGGCCGAGGCGGGTGGATCACTTGAGGTAATGAGTTCAAAACCAGCCTGTCCAACATGGCAAAACCCCATCTCTACTTAAAATACAAAATTAGCCGGGCATGGTGGTGCATGCCTATAATTCCAGCTACTCGGGAGGCTGAGGCAGGAGAACCACTTGAACCTGGGAGGCGAAGGTTGTAATGAGCCAAGATCGTGCCACTGTACTCCAGCCTGGGCAACAAGAGCAAAACTCCATCTAAAAAAAAAACAGCAACTCCTAATTTAAGTAGTAATTCCTATTTGCCACCAAACAAAACTAAGTGGTGATCCTCCCAAGTCAGTGGGCTGTGAGTTGCCTACTGATGGAGTGGCCTGGACTCACATTAAAATAAGTCCTTGGAACATCTTTGGTGGACAAGGAAGATGCATGGCTGAGGTGCCCTTTCAAGCAAGAAACACTTGCCTCGACTTGCTGAGAATACAGTTGGCACTCAGCCTTCAGCAACCTGCCCCTTCAGGAATGGCTTGCTTCAGAGAGTCACGCCCCAAAGTCACACTCCTCCAGGTACCTGCAGCTCCTGCCTCATCCAGAACTGACAGCCGCAAAGGTGAAAAAGCCTAGTCATTGCAACACAACATGGAACAACCTTGATGAGCCTTTTCAGCTCCACGACTCCCCATGGGGTCAGCTGAGGCTACTGTACCTGCACCAAAGCCCAGTTTCTCCCTCTTCCCAATCCTCCCTTTTATGGGTATCCTTCCCCAGAGCCACCCCTAGGCACCCTGAGCACCAAACTCTGCAAAGTCTGTTTCCTGGCAAACCTTGACTGTGGCTGGCGTTTCTTTTCACTCACCTCCCCATGAAGCTGAGCTCACACACAGCCCTGCTGTGGCTCTCACCTCATTAGAAATTGGCAACGTGCTACATCCTTTAGTCAGAGAGCAGATCAATTCCCAAAGATTCAGAACTCCTCCAGGAGTCCAGAAACTTATTCTCTCAGTAACATTTATGCAATACTAGGCAAGGCATTGTTTCTGGTGATGCTGTATTCTGAGATAGGTTCAATACTGTTTAATCATATGCAAAAGAGAGAAATCAGCTAGTGCCAAATTCTGGTTCCCATTCTTTTGATCTCAGTCCCCAATGTGGTTACAGTTACTATAGTACCATCTGACTTGAACCGATGATTCTAAGTTCCATAATGTCAAATAAGTCATATTTCAATAACACTTCCTACCCACTGCTAAAAATATTGTTTCTTCCCACACAGCTATTCCTAATGAGATATTACAAGCCACCTGGCACCCGGGGGAGTTCCTCGGCTAATTTTCTAAGGAGCCCCACAGAATGGGAACTGTGTACAATAGAACCCTGTTGGATGCTGGCATCAGGGGCAAGAAGAAAAGAAACATCACAGGCTACCTAGTCCTATAGGAACAATGGTCCTGGGTGACGTCATTCAATCTGCCGCTCGACCCTCGGGTGAAACGTAGTACAGTCTAATGTGTTTTGCGGTGAACTCACCAAATGAGGAGCTGGCCCCAATGGCAGGTGCTCTCTCCCCAGGGCCTCGACTACCCATCAGTTTCGGAGAAGAGCCAGTTTGAAACCCAAAGAACTGCTAACTCCTACGGGATGTAAATGCATCTGAGCAACTGCTAACTCCTACTAGATGTAAATGCATCTGGGACCAGCAAGGCATCTGGCTCAGCTGCATGGCCAACCAATCCCAGCCACTCCAGAGGCCCGCCCCACTACCACCAAAAATGTGCCTGCTCCCTGTCCCCTCCACGTCTAGATTGGGTTCTCTCCTCTGCATCACCTCTCTGAGACATCCCTACTCCTCCCACCCACGCTGGGCCAGTGCCCCCTACTCAGGCTCCCTGGCTCCCTGTGCACTCCCACGATGCTGTGCTTGGCTGCCTGCTTCTCCTCTAGACTGTGAGCCCCTTAGAGGCAAAAACTGTCTCTCTTCTCTGTACTCGGTACCCAGCACCATTCTAAGTACTTTAGCCAGATAATAATAAACTGATAAAATAACAAAATAAAATGCCCCGGAAATGCAGTAATAAAAGTAAAATGCACTAGTGTAATCTATTGTGTCTCAATAGAACTTCCTGTTTCTATTTCGAGTTTTATCCTGAGCACTGTTAAGAAGAGCCCAGAGGGTGGTCCTGAACAGAGCACCTGCAGGATTCATCTCCGCACTGTCCTGGGCAGGGCAGTCTCCAAGGACAGCCAGGCAGCACGTGCCTACTATGTAGACATTCCAGCATCTACAGCCAATGGAGGGGCTCCTCTCTGGTTAGAAAATGATGCCTCTGTGATTAGAAACAGGTCTGGGTAGAAAGTATTAGGTCTCCCCCAACCCGGCCCCCAGCCCCACAAGGCCCTCCTGTAGGTGAGGCACCTGAACCTATAGGTGGCACTAAGGTAAAAAAGCAAGTGTGGCCCCTGGGGGCAGCAATGGCAGTCCCCCAAGGGACTGAGCAAGCTCATCAACTCTCCCTCTGCCCACCAAGTGCACCTCTGTTCTGAGCTATACCATCCCGCAGCCTCATCCACTATTCAGACCACAGTGAACTTGCACAAACAGGGCAGGGATTCCAGCCCATGTGTCCTGACTCCAAATCTGGGGTCTCTCCAAGCTTTTAAATCAAACTGTTGATTTAGCATTTGCTTCAAGGCTCTTGTAATCCTTATTAAAGCATCCCAGTTATCTTCCAGTTATCTTTCTTTCTTTTCAATTGCTGCAAGGAGAAGTAATTTGTGGCTCTGACAGAATTCCAGATCTCACGGTCAGAAAAGGCAAAGCTGGTTGCACCCCGCAGTCTACCCAGCCTTGCACAGTGCCTGGCTGCACTCCGCCACTTGATTTGGGGTCAAGAGAAAGCAGTGATTTACAATCATCCTCACCTGCCAGTGACAAAGAGTCCATGAACAATTAGGCATTTCTGATCACTTAATTCCACTTTAAATCTCTGCAAGAAGAAAGTAATAATGATGGGGCTCTGATCTGGCTGGTCCTTGGCTGGTCTTTAGTCAACCAGAGTCTTACAGTACACTGTAAAATACATTTATTTTTGAGATGGAGTTTCACTCTTGTTGTCCAGGCTGGAGTAAAATGGTGCGATCTCAGCTCACTGCAACCTCCCAGGTTCAAGTGATTGTCCTGCCTCAGCCTCCCTAAGTAGCTGGGATTACAGGTTTCTGCCACCAGGCCCAGCTAATTTTTTTGTATTTTTAGTAAAGATGGGGTTTCATCATGCTGGCTGGTCTTGAACTCCAGACCTCAGGTGATCCACCTGCCTCGGTCTCCTGCTGGGATTACAAGCATAAGCCACCGCAGCTAGCCTAAAATACATTTTTAAAATGACTTCTCTAAAGCATCTTTAGCTCTGAAATGCAAGCCCCTGGCAGAAAGGCGAGGCTAGGAGGCAATTTGGGTTTCCTTCTAACTGTGTCAATGTCTCTCATTGCCAGGACCTTGTTTATAAACATGAACCAAATCCTTCATTCTAACACATTGCATGTGGGCAACCTCTCCAGTCACTGCTCGGTCCCACAGCCCCATGACAAAAGCCCCACTTGTACAACTGATCAAGTTATACATGCTGGCTAGATGAGCGACCCAGCAGGATCGCATGGGCCCCTGCATCCAGCTCACTCCAAGGTGACATTTGTGTGCTGGAAGATGGGAAAGAACTGGAAGGGAGCTGAGAAAGGGACCCATGAGATCCTGCTTTTCCAGGGACAAAAGCCTTCCCAGGAGAGTAGACACTTCCTCTTCCTGCTGGACTAAAATGTCTTCTCTGGTCTCTCTAAAGCAGCAGCAGCAAGCCCTGATATTTTGGGCTTTTATCTCCAGGTTCTCAGCACTTTTCCTGCCTTCAACACTCACAGTGCTTACTACACAGAAGTGCAACATTGACTCAACAGCTGCCGGCTCTACGATCTCAAGGAGACTCAACATCACACCTGAGACTGCTCCTTGTCTACTTTCTGCAGAATGTGTGCCTGCAAGTCATCACTACATCCTGCTGGCATGAGATGGCAGAAGCTATCAGAGAAATAAAAATCAGTTGAACAATTTGATGCTGGCCTTGAGTTTTGGCTGATAGGGCAATTGGCGATGACTGGAATATAAATCCACTAAGAAAGTACACACATTTTTAAGATCGGTCCCTTCCATCTTTCCCCTCCATGTACCCAGAAAACCAGGACTCATATAACTGGAAATGGAACAATTCAGCCAAAGTCCAACTAATGGACCTTGGGTTTCTTCTTTATCCCAGCCTGGGGGACTCTGGAAAGTGCCCAAGTATTCCACTAGCCAACCTAACCACTGAGAAGTAACAGGAGAAGAGAAGACTGTTTCTTCTACAGAAAGGAGGTAAATGAATAAGTTTATCACATGTGACAGGTAATTTTATGTGTCAACTTGACTAGGCTAAGAGATGCCCAGAGAGATGCCCAGAGAGCCGGTAAAACACTATTTCTGGGCATGTAGAAGATGGAGTTCTCAGATTAGCATTTGAATCTGGTAGACTGAGCAAAGATTACCCCCACCACCGAGGATGAGCATCAGCCAATTGTTGAGGGCTAGAATGGAACAAAAAGGCAGAGAAGGGTGTGTTTGCTCTTTCTCTCCCTGAGCTAAGACATCCATCTTCTCTGGCCCCTGGGACTATGGGTAGACCTGATTGTCAGGCCTTCAGTTTCAACCTGAATTACATAACCAGCTTTCTTAGTTCTCCAGCTTGCAAACGTCAGATTGCAGGCCTTCCCTTGGCCTCCAGCAACATGTGAGCTGATTCCTAATCTCTGCATGTGTGCTCCCTCTCTCTCTCTCTCTCTCTCTCCTTCCCTCCCTCTCTCTCTCTCTCTCTCTCTCTGTGTGTGTGTGTGTGTGTGTGTGTGTGTGTGTGTGTTCTCTTTTTCTGGAGATCCCTGTCTAATACACCCTACTTTAGCAATAAAACTTTCCAGCATTCCAAAGTGATCCCACATTCATCACATTTTAAACTCACTTGGGGTAGTAAAAGTATCTTTCTTACATCTGACAGATGAAGAAACTGAGGCCTCAAGAAATTAAATGTCTTGCGTAATGTCACGTGGTCTGTGGCAGAATCAGGATAAGAACTCAAGCGTCTATCGATTGCATTGATGTGAGCTCAAATAACAAGATTCTTCCAGTGACAGCCCATGGGGTGACCTCACGGCCATAAACTGTACAAACTCATGCATCGAAAAGACAAAAGCAAGATACTGAATTCCCTTGTCCATCGGGAGTTTCAGTCCCAGTTAATGTGACTGCAAGTGCTGAGTGAGTCTGCAGGTAGAATATCAATGACCAATAAATATTGCATCTGCAGCTCTTACAACTTCACCTTTTGATGAGCTCAGTTCCTCCATTTTCATGGAACTTGGATCTCCTCCTGAAAGAAGTGTGTGGATACCCTGGGTCTGTTCCCAGATCAATATGGCCAAACAGCTCCAAAAAGAAAAAAAAAAAAAAATTAAGCATCTTCACTACTATTTTCAAAAGCTTTGCTTCTCTAGAGAATATACTCTTATTTCAAATATTTCCTCTAGAGAAAATTATTTGACAGTCTGTTGACTGCCCACAGAAGAGGACAAAAAGTTAAAAGTTATTAATGGGCATCTCCAGGCAATTAAAACTATGCTGCCCTCAGGTTTGCTCTCTCCCAGACGCTGTGTACCAGTTGACAATTTTTCTGCTTCTGAAACATAATGTGGCTTTTGCTAAAGTTAGTAAAATGCTCCATCAATAGGTAGATTATAGCCGACTTCTGAAAAAAACAAAAATAGCAGTGTCCTATAATCTAACTACAGGCAAGACAGATGCTTACATTCGGGCAAGATAATCCTGACACAGTGAGAATCCCAAGAGTCCACTGGGAAGACACAGTGAAAACCTGTGTTCACTGCACTGTCGACACCAAGGAATTAACAAAAAAAAAAGCCTGTTATGAAATGTTTCAACCTCACAAGTTCAACGCACTTGCTAGTTAAAAAAAAAAACTAAGGGTGGAGGGGGCAGTGAGGGTGAAAAACGTACTTAACAAGGATAAAGCCAAGCATCAATTAGGACCAGCCCAAAAAGACGGCAAGATGTCAAGAGGAGAGCCAGCCAGCTGACAGATGGCCTTCCAGCAGGGAGGAAGCAGGACTTCTCCTAATCTGTGAATCCTGGAATTCGAAGGTTTGGACTTCAGCCTCTTTCAAACTCCAGAGAGAGCATCTCCACCACAGCCTTCCTGAGGCATTAAGAGAGGCAGCAGCTGGATCTGTCAAACTTTCACTAAATAGTCTGCAGACCGGCCGGTTCCAGCTGAGATCGGGAGATAGCAACTATTTGCACACTTTCTTCCAAATGCCCCACCCCCAATAATATGCTTGCAGTGTTTCTTTTTTTATGTATAACCTTTTATATGTATCTCTCTCCCTCATCCATGATCCAGTCTACCATGGCCCCTATCATCCCAGTCAACCCAATCCCCAGCCCATGAGGAAGCCAGATTTTCCCATTTCCATACATTCTTCTAGGACTTACAGGGAGAGCAAAGGTGCAAAGCTCATGGCTGGGACAGCTGAGCTCTAGTCCACAGAGGGGTGGGGTATCCTGGGCAAGGCTGAAGCTGCCGCGGAGCTGCCTGGCTCTGGATTCCATAATTAAAGTCACTGGCTGTTTGATCACCTCCTCAATGCAGAGTAATTAAAATCACTGCACTGTTTGTTTTTCATTTCCTTTGATAAATGGTGAAAACTGCTAACAAGCCACGGCAGCATCACTCCCCCTCACTCCCCCTTGGCGTCCCCGTTTCCAGGGGCGTCCTGCACCTTTCCAGGTTGAGACTGAGTCAGGAACTGCAGGAGCAAGGCCAGGCATCGCCAAAGAGTGGGGACTTGGCAGGGCAGACCCACATGGCTGCTGCAAACCTGTATGAGGCTCACCCCTCAGAGAGAGCTGGCACCGTCTGTTTCAATGTTTAATGGCAGGAGGGGTTAAGGTAGGTCATCATTTTATAGGGAACACTAAAAGCATAAGCTCAGGCTGTTCTGTTTGGCTTTTAAACACACACACCCTTCCCAATCCCTTATGAAAAAGAAGCGGGGGAAGCCAGGCGAGTGGCTCACACCTGTAGTCCCAGCACTTTGAGAGGCCAAGACAGGCAGATCATTTGAGGTTAGGAGTTCAAGGCCAGCCTGACCAACTATACCTGTCTCTACCATAAATAGGAAAATTAGCTGGTCATGGTAGCATGCACCATGCTACTCGGGAGGCTGAGACAGGAGAATTGCTTGAACCCAGAAGGAACAGTGAGCTGAGATCTCACCACTGCACTCCAGCTTGGGCAACAGAGAAAGCCTCCATCTCAAAAAAAAAGAAAAAAAGTGGGAGAAATCCAGTCACCCTGGAGAAAATAGCTTCTATAAGTCTCTGTAAGTTTCAGCCTCTCCCTCTAAAAAGTGGGTAGAGTCATATTTTCTGTTGATTACACTAAGGTGTTAATGAGAATTAAACAATGTGTTACCCAGGTAAGTGCTCTTCAAACCACGATGTCCTACATGATCTCAGGAAGTTGCTGGCATTCTTCTTGTCTCCTTACAACTCAGAGTTGAGAAGCAGAGAGCCTGGCTGTTTCCCAAAGCAACTTAGCCTCTCTAGTTAAAGTCAGGTGCACTGAAGAGGGACAGGGAAGGGGAGGATGTGGGAGGGCAATGGGCATTACTGGGAAATTTCCACTTCTTCCCCTGCAGCGTGTCAGGTGCTCTCTGAGACCTCACTATGATGCTCCTTAGGTTCGAGGCAGCCAGCAGGGATTGTGGACCACAGACTGCTTTCCCAAGAAACTCCTTCCCTCATAACTTTCACATTCCCTGTAATTGAGCTGTGAGGGAAATGAAGGCACCTGCAGAGGTGACTTCTGACCCAGGAGTCTTCCCTCACATCCCCTCTATGTGGCAGCTGAAGTCCATCCACCAGGTGCAAGCTAGCCCTGCTTAATCAGACAGATGTCTGTCAGCCCCTCTTTGCCTCCAGAGAGTACTAGCCAACCGACAGATTATGTGAAATCATTTTGAAAGCACACATGATGCGGCCTCTCATTTTAAAGTGCAGGCTTTTTCTCAGACCCACAGGGACCACTCTGCCTTCCAGCAGTGGGCAATGTTGTCAGTGAGGAGCGGATTATCTGCGGGACGCTAGATTTTTCTCTCCCCTTCAGTCTAACTCCTCTTGTCATCCATTGTCCTGGGAAAAAGATGTTCATAACCCAAACAGGAAAATGAAACACAACAGTCTAGAGAAACAAAAGGAGAGGGTTTCCAATGGTGGAAAATAATAACTCTCGAAGGGAAATGATTGGCCCAAAGCAACACCAGCCCATAAGAAAGAGCACAAGGTTACGGGTGACACAGCTGCCCTCGACGCGGACGTCAGACTTTCCACTCTAGGACTCCAGCCATGGTCCATCATATCCGATTTTTAATGCGATGATTCCCAAAAACACAATCAAATGTTTGAATTAAGGACTCTACCAACACCATTACTGAAAAAACATAGTGATTTTCATCTGTTGTTTGGAAGAAGCTGAACCTCTTAGACAAAAGTGGGAGGTGGCCTGGGCATGAGTCAGGCAGCCATACATGATTAAGGAGGAGAAAGCACAGGCTTGGGGATGCACGCAGCAAGCTGCGAATGCTGACTTCACCATTTGCTAGTCATATAACTTTGGGGAAGTCATTTATTCTCCAAGCCTCAGTTGACTCATCTGTAAAATAGGGATAATAATGACCACATCATAACATTATCACAAGGAGAAAAAAGAATATAGAATACCCAATGGTTCTTGTTGCACAATAGATTAAACAAATGGTCACTACTATTATCTTTATTACTACCAGTAATCAAGGTGGTTCTATCATTCTTTATTCCTTTCCTTCCTTAATTCAAAAATCCTGGTTCCAACAAGGTCGGCACCTACATCATTCCCCCAATGAGCTGCTTTGGAAATGACTCCAGACTCAGCACCAAGGAGTACCCTGAGGTCCCCTGCAAGTCATCACTCTGTGTCCTGACAGATGGCCAGCCATGCGAGAGGACAAGCTGCTGTCAGGCTGAAGGTGCCATCCCATCCCATGCCATCCTATCCCATGCTGGCATCGGAAGTCCCCAGATCAGGCCTGCACAGCTGCCTAGAGACAGCCAGGAACCCAGCCTGCAAATCTAGGAATAAAGTTAGGGGGCACGGGGTGTGGGAGGAAGCAACAAAGCCTGTCAGCCTCTTCCCAGGCTCTGCGCTGGCCTCAGGCCACTCTCAACACACAATTGCCCTGTTTTCATCATCTTTAAGCCAACAAACACAGCCAGGCACTCCACAGAGAAACAGTCTTCCCTTCTGCCTTTCTGAGTCCTTTCATTATTTATTCATAACATACTTATAAGTAATGACATTTCCCCACCCAACTCTCTCCCACAGATCCAAGAAGGAGGAACATAAAATGCTCTAAGCCTACCAAGAGAAACAGATAAAAGATGTTATATTTAAATCTCTTGGGTCACTATAACTTGCAAAATAATTCCCCAGGGGTGCCAGCTGTCCCCTGAAGGACACACATCTGCCCTGATTCTTAGAGGTTCTCTTGTACCTCAGTCACCTTCAACATATCCCGGAGAAAAGGGTGAGAAGAGAAGACAACTCACCCAGATGGCATCACTCACTCTGTCCTCTCCAATTCCACAGAACCGAGACGGGAGAGAGGGACCAACATGATTTTTTGTTATTTGCTTGTATATGTCATTCATGAGGCCCACTTTTTGTATCTAGATCAGTGGCTGGCTTGGAGTAGGTCCATGACCAATATCAGCTCAATTGCATAGCAGATTTTGTGCCTGGATATCTAAGGGGGCTCAAACCTAACTTGAGCCCAAAGAGTTCAACTAAATCCCATCAGCAAGTGTGCCACCTCACAGGCTTCCCCACCTAGTACACGGCTCAGAACGGAAATCTGCAATCCCTCCTCCACCACTCCCTTTCCTTCTCACCCATCCAATCTGTGAACAGAACACATTGCTTTGACCTCTGCAGTTCACGCTGAATCTGACAGTGTCTTACTGCCCTCAGGCAGCACACCTAGTCTTCAGCTGCCACTGTCCTTTGCCTGGAAGACACCTGCCCTCCTTCCTTCACCCAGACATCTCACAATCCATCCTTCATACGGTCAGTCGGATCCCAGCCGTCTCTTGCTTCAAGCTTGGAAATGTTACCCAGGCAGTGAATATAAACTCCAAAGTCCTCGCCTGACCTGTGAGTACCGCCCAGTCTGCGCCCTGCCGGCTGGCCCCGTCACTCACTGCCCTCCTTCCACACTAGCCTTCCCTTCATCAGCTGTGGAGGAAGGGCAGATGTGGAAGGTCTCTGCCGCAAGCCCCCATCTGCACAGTCCAGGCCTCCCCTGCTCTCATCACACTACCCTCCTTTCTCTGCTTCACAGGGCGGATCACTGCATGGAAAGTCTCTGTTTATGTGTTTTTTCTCTAACATTTGCCCCCCAAAATTTAAGCTCTGTGGGGTAAAGACCCTTCTTTCTTATGGATGGCCATATCCCCACTGCCAAGCACAGAGTAGGCACTAGAAACCCTAGTGCTTAATCTAGTGCCATCTCCAATCCTTGAGTTCTTTCTCACTAAATTTAGTTTTGCACACTCATGTATTTACAGATCACATGGTGGGGGGATTTCCCCAGGGACATTAAATAAACCCTCACCTCACAGCTCTCCTTACAGCCCTGCGTTTACACATATGAACATTCTCCTCGTGCAGAATATTCTAGGTCAGCAGCTCTCAAATATTTCTATTCTCAGAACACTTTCACGCACTTCAAAGTCACTGAGATTTAAAAAGGGCTTTTGTCTATGTGTGGCTTATCTATCATTTTTGTTTGATTTACTGTGTTCAAAGTTAAAACTGATAAATCTTAAAAATTTTTATTAACTCATTTTAAAATTAAAATAAACCATTAAATGTTAACATATATATTTCTATAATGTTAACTATGTTTTGGCCGGACACGGTGGCTCACGTCTGTAATCCCAGCACTTTGGGAGACCGAGGTGGGCAGATCACATGAGGTCAGGAGCTTGTGACAAGCCTGAACAACATGGCGAAACCCCGTCTCTACTAAAAATACAAAACTTAGCAGGGAGTGGTGGCGCGTGCCTGTAATCCCAGCTACTCAGGAGGCTGAGGCAGGAGAATCGCCTGAACCCAGGAGGCGGAGGTTGCGGTGAGCCGAGATCGCGCCATTGCACTCCAGCCTGGGTAACAAGAGCGAAACTCCGTCTCAAAAAAAAAAAAAGAAAGAAAGAAAGAAAGAAAAGAGGAATGTCAAAGTGACTCAAGAGCTCCAACAACAGACCGGAAGAAGAAATTTGCCACTAATGAAACAGCAGAATCAATGGGGCTGAGGTGGTGCTCATTTTCACCTTTTTTTTTTTTTTTTTTTTTTTTTTTTTGAGACGGAGTTTCGCTCTTGTTACCCAGGCTGGAGTGCAATGGTGCGATCTCGGCTCACCGCAACCTCCGCCTCCTGGGTTCAGGCGATTCTCCAGGCTCAGCCTCCCTAATAGCTGGGATTACAGGCACGCGCCACCACGCCCAGCTAATTTTTTGTATTTTTAGTAGAGACGGGGTTTCACCTCGTTGACCAGGATAATCTCGATCTCTTGACCTCGTGATCCGCCGGCCTCGGCCTCCCAAAGTGCTGGGATTACAGGCTAGTTAACTATATTTTAAATGCCAGGTGGTATCCTAGGTTGGATCCTGGAACACATAAAGGATATATAATAGAAAAACTAATTCAAAGAAAATCTACCATTTAGTTAATAGTTATGTACTAATGTCAATTTCCTAATTTTCACAAGTGTACCATGGTCAGGTAAGATGTTAATATTGGGGAAAACTGAGTGAAGGGTTTATAGACATTCTTTGTACTATGCTTGCAACATTTTATTTTTAAATTTTTTTAATTGACACATAATAATTGCACATATGTATAGAGTACAGAGTGACACTGTGATATATACAATGTACAGTGATTACCAGATCAGGGAAATTATCATACATACATACCTCACAAACATTTATCATTTCTTTGTGGTGGGAACATTCAATGTCCTCCCTTCTAGCTATTTGAAGCGATATAATATATTATTGTTAACTACAGTCTTCCTATAGCTGTAGGATGTTAAATCGACAGTCTGCTATAGAACACTAGAACTTGTTCCTCCTATCTAGGCTGCAATTTTTTATTTATTTTATTTTATTTTTTGAGACAGGGTCTCACTCTGTTGCCCAGGCTAAAGTGTAGTGGCATGATCTCAGCTCACTGCACCCTCTGTTTCCAAGGTTCAAGTGATTCTCATGCCTCAGTCTCCCGAGTAGCTGTGACTACAGGCGCCTGACTAATTTTTATATTTTTTGGTAGAGACAGGGTTTCACCATGTTGGCCAGTCTGGTCTTGAACTCTTGACCTCAAGTGATCCATTTGCCTTGGCCTCCCAAAATGCTAGGATTACAGGCCTAGCTGTAATTTTGTGTCATTTAACAAATCTCTCCCTATCCTTCAACCCCCCTGCCTTTCCCAGCCTCCAGTATCTTCTGTTCTACTTTCTACTTCTATGATACCAACTATTTTTTAGCTTCCTGCAACTTTACTTTAAATACGAAATCATTTTAAAATAAAAGGTTTATTTTTTAAAAGCTATATTTTTAGAAGAATTGTGAGAAGAAGACCATTGCTTTTACTTTTTTTTTTCAAATCCCATGTAAGTCTGCCTTACTAGATGATAGCTGGATTTTCTTATCTGCATCTGTATTCAATCTGTTGTGATATGCTGTCTTAGTTGAAGTTTGTGAAGCAAATCCAGCTTCAACACAGATATATAGTTGGAAAAGGGAAGCTTTAATAACCTTATCAGACAGTTATAAATGTTTTTTATCTGCTTTTCACCAAAATTTGACAAGGGGTAGCTCCTTAAAGGTTACTTGCAATATGCAATATGAAACCATACCAATGAACTTTTTGTACTCCATTATAAAACTTATTTTGGTGTATCTTGCACTTTGGATGGATCTTTTACTCATCCATGATTTTGTAACATCAGGCATTGGTAAAACTGTTCACTGAGTTATGTAGATCTTCCAAATTTTGATACATTTCATTATATAATATCAAAAAAGAACACTCATTAATATAAACCATCTCATCAGAAAAGTCTTTAAGATTTGGGAAGCTGTCAAGTTCCTCATGATGGAATTTTCCAAACTTTAACGCAATTCTAATTTTTGCTTGAGTGCTTGAATTTTATCACTGGCAAAAAAAAACATGGTCAGTTACATTCCTTGAAATGGCAGGCTCATTTCATGCCATTTTAAGAAAATGTCTCCCAAATATTTAAGTCTGAATAGCCATGGTTTGTCTACCAGTTATTTTTTTTTTTCAAGTAAAAAATGACATCCCATGAAAAAGGCTCAAGGTCAGTTCACAATTCAAACAACTGTGTGAGGGTGTTTTCCTCAAGACCATCTTTGTACAGTGGTAGGAGGCAGAAGTCCTTCATGTATGTTTCTCATTCTGCCACTCAGGATATTAAAAGATGTGTCTTCAAGGTTGACTTTGAATACAATTAATAAATTCTACCACCTCAGCAAGGACATTCCTAAGTAAAACTGGCAGGGTTTCGTTTGTTTGTCTTTGGTTTCCTTTTACTGTGTGTGGGAAGCAGTTGCCCTGACTTTCAGTGGTTTGGCGCCCCTGCCTGGATTTGGATATGACACCCCCAGCTTCCCCCATCTTTGCTTTTACCTCATCAGTCTAACCTTCAACACAGTGAAAAGGGCAAATAATATTTTAACATCATTAAGCAAGTGGTTTTGACCTCAGAGAACCCCTGAAAGTGTCTGTATTTGTCTGTATGATGCTATAAAAGAATACCTGTGGCTGGGCAATTTATGAAGAAAAGAGGTCGATTCAACTCATGGTTGTGCAGGCTGCCCAGGAAGTATGATGCCAGCATCTGCTTCTTGTAAGCCATCAGGATGCTTTTACACATGGGAGAAGGTGAAGGGGGAGCAGCGTGTCACACGACCAGAGAAGGAGCAAGAGAGAGAGGAGGAGCCAGCACTTTCTACCAAACGGATTTCACATAAACTCATTATCATGGAAAGGGCACCAAGCCATTCATGAGGGATCTGCCCCCATGACCCAAACACATCCCACCAAGCCCCATCTCCAATACTGGAGATCATATTTCAACACAAGATTTGGAGGGGGCAATATCCAAACTATATCAGAGTCTTTGGAAACCTCAGTGGTCTACAGAGCTTATGTTCTAAATCACCATTCTGGATGACTTTCCAACAAGATACTCCAAAATGCAAGCAAGTACTGAGCACTGACTATGTAGACACAATTTGAAATGTCTATAGGGAGTGAAGTTAGGACCACTCAAAGAAAATGAAGAACAAGACACTTCCCTTTAAAATATAGTTATATAAATAGCAGATGGGTAAAACAACTCGGAGATATATAAGAGAACTTCGATGATGACAAAATGGAGGTTGTGGTAAGAATTCTAAGTGCTGAAAGGACACAGACTGGACCTCAGGGAGTCTGGTGCATCAGGCAGAAGGGATTCCAGGAGTCCAGTCGTTTGGCAGAGTTAGCTCGGGCTTGTGGATTTCTTCTTCTGCCTCACTCCTGAAAATGTGCCCCTGACCTAATGAGGATCCCGAAGAGCACAGTCCACAGCCTACAGGTGGAGCTGACATAGACAAGGCAAAAAGACGGCAGGCAGGACATGTGCACACAGCTCCTAGCAGTTAAAACAGTACAGAAGGAAAAGGCAAAAGCCTCTGCCTGGAGACTAGTAGTGGTCAATTTCTGCATTTGGGTAAAAAAAGAAAGAAGGAAAAATACTGTGGGATACCCTAAAGGGCTAATTATAAGAGGGCTAATTATTTTTTAAATGACTCAATTTTTTAAAGGGCTGATTATTGTTTTCACACACACACACACACACACACACATACACACACGAAAAAACCAAAAGTTGATTTAATGAAAGATCAAAATCCAAGGACAGGTAGGGCATTTTTGAGATGATTTATGCCAAATGCAAACTGTACACCAACCATGTCTGAAACTCCCACAGCTAATTTGAACACAGTGGCATTCACAGGTTTTTGCAATCCCCCACTGTTTGTGTTCATTTCAAATGACACTAGACTTCAAAAATTGGCCACCTGCCCACTTAACTTAGGCTCTTTGTAAATGGTGTGTCCAGACCAGGAGCCGTTTGAGCCTGTATTGTTTTTTCTGACAAGTTGTGGCTTTACCCTGCAGAGCCAGGCCATCCTGCATCCTAATGGAGCCCACTGGAGCCCATCGGAGGTAGTTATGGGCTTTTCTGCTGCCTGCTTTTGGCCCTAGTGCCAAATGACTCAAAACCCCTCTGGCTCCCTGTTGCTAGGCTAAGATGATTCCAAGCAGAGGCCCCAAGACACCTTTAACAGAGATTAAAAAAAAAAACTGTCTCCCTCCCCAAAACTCCACAGGCTCTGTAGGAGTACAAAACCAAAGCATTCCACCATGTAGCCAATGGCCCTGATCGAATCCGAACCAGGTCTCATGGAAGCAGAGGCATTTTCCCAAGCAGATTTGACCAGTGACAAACCTTGGGGAAAGTAAAACTTGTCCTTCAGTCTTACTCAAGACCCATAGGTAGCTCTATTCCATCAACATTTGGTGTTGTCATTCTGTTTACCAAAACTTTTCTTTTTTTGAAACAGGGTCTTGTTCTGTCACCCAGGCTGGAGTACAGTAGTGTGATCATGGCTCACTGCAGCCTCACCTTCCTGGGCTCAAGCAATCCTCTCACCTCAGCCTCCTGAGTAGCTGGGACTACAGGTGCATGCAACCATCCCTAGCTAATTTTTATATTTTTTCTTTCTTTTTTTTTTGGGGGGGGGGTAGAGATGAGGTCTGGCTATATTGTCCAGGCCAAGGTCTCCAACCCCTGAGCTCAAGCTATCCACCCACCTCAACCTCCCAAAGTGCTGGGATTACAGGCACGAGCAACCACA
Source organism: Callithrix jacchus (assembly GCF_049354715.1). Lineage (NCBI taxonomy): Eukaryota > Metazoa > Chordata > Mammalia > Primates > Cebidae > Callithrix > Callithrix jacchus. The sequence goes on from NC_133514.1 coordinate 41,634,187, forward strand.
CCCAGCCACCACCACAACTTTTTTAAGTGGAATCCAATTTAGTTATCTCTCCCACAAGCCCCCTCTCACCCCACACCATAGGAAATTTACATGGGCCCCAGTAAATCTTGGTTCACACAGGCCACACAGGACAGGCAGAGGGGATGTACAATGAAGTCTAAATCATGCAGCCACTGATCTCTGCATTTGTGTTTATCTTAACCCTCTAAATAGTTGGTGAGCTTCTTTAACGGGGAGCTATTAGGAAAGACGTGAGCGCCAAAGTAATTTAGAGACATCACATCACCAGGTCAGGGAGAGCTGGTCAGTAGGTGGTTTCCAGCATAGACTCCAAAAAGCACAGGAGTCCCACAGATGAACCCCAGAGTCTACAACTAGAAAGGGACTGCAAAGGGGGATGGGGGAGAAGCCGGCCCCATCCCTTTCTTAACCAGGCGAGCCCTGCTCTGAAGAAAGTATTCCCCACTAAAGTCATAAATAATTAAAGGTTGGAAAATCCTGATACTGGTGTTAGTTATTAAAGATTTTCAGCAGCAAAGGAGTGAGATAATCAGGAAGCTCCATGGGCAGTACCAGGAACCTGGTTGCCTGGAGGGAGGCAGGCAAGTGAAGAGACCACTGCCTAGTTCAGACAAGTTGATTAAGACTGGGTTACAACTATAGCTGAGTAAAAGGAAAGAAAAAGATGGATGTACAGTCCCAGCTACTCAGGAGGCTGAGGCAGGAGTTGAAGGCTGCAGTGAGCTGTGGTCATGCCTGTGAATAGCCACTGCACTCCAGCCCAGGCAACACAGCTAGACTGTCTCTTAAAAAACTAAAAACAAACAACAGAAAAGATAAGTCTAAGAGACAATGTCAGGAAATGATTCTCTGGGATTTGATGGTTACTTTGACATGAAGAACCACAATGGGATTCCACTACACGTTCACTAGAATGATTGCGTAAAAAGGCTGACAATACACAGTGCCCGGGAGGAGGCAGGGTCCCTGGAACTCTCATGGGGTGAAAGGAAAAAATGGCTCATCCACTTTGGAAAACTGTTTAGCAACTTTTTGTTAGTATGAAACATGTATCTACCCCATCACTCAACGATTTCACTTCTAGATATTGGTCCAAGAGAAATAAAAATATATGTCCCCAAAAAGACTCATATAAGAATATACATTGAAACTATGCAAAAAACCTGGAAATATCCCATATGCACATCAACAGAATATGAATAACCATACTTTGGTATAGTTATACAAGGGAACAATTAAAAAATCAGAAATGAAAAGGAATGAACTAGAAATACAAGAGACAATCTCGAAAACATTTTGTGAAGCAAAAGAAGACAGACATTAAAGAGTGCACACTCTATGATCTGGTTATATGAAGTTGAGAGCAGACAAGACCACTCTGTAGGAGAGAAATAAGAACCATGATTGCCTCTGGGGAACGGGAGTCATTGACCAGAAAGGGTTGAGGGAAAGTATATTTTTATTTGGGTGGAGGAACACAATGTAAACATTTGTCAAAGCTCACTGAGCTCTACACTTAAGATCCACGCATTTTATCGTATTCTTTAAAATCGACCCAACACTTTTTCATGAAACGACTAGAAAACAGGAATGTCGCTGGGCGCGGTGGTTCAAGCCTGAAATCCCAGCACTTTGGGAGGCCGAGGTGCATGGATCACGAGGTTAAGAGATCGAGACCATCCTGGTCAACATGGTGAAATCCCGTCTCTACTAAAATCACAAAAAATTAACTGGCCATAGTGGCGCATGCCTGTAATCCCAGCTACTCAGGAGGCTGAGGCAGGAGAATTGCCTGAACCCAGGAGGTGGAGGTTGCGGTGAGCCGAGATCGCGCCATTGCACTCCAGCCTGGGTGACAAGAGCGAAACTCCGTCTCAAAAAAAAAAAAAGAAAGAAAATAGGAATGTCAAAGTCAAAGTGACTCAAGAGCTCCAACAACAGACCGGAAGAAGAAATTTGCCACTAATGAAACGGCAGAATCAATGGGGCTGAGGTGGTGCTCATTTTCACCGTTTTTTTTTTTTTTTTTTTTAGACGGAGTTTCGCTCTTGTTACCCAGGCTGGAGTGCAATGGCGTGATCTCGGTTCACCGCAAGCTCCGCCTCCTGGGTTCAGGCAATTCTCCTGCCTCAGCCTCCTGAGTAGCTGGGATTACAGGCACGCGCCACTATGCCCAGTTAATTTTTTGTGTTTTTAGTAGAGACGGGGTTTCACCATGTTGACCAGGATGGTCTCGATCTCCTGACCTCGTGATCCACCTGCCTCGGCCTCCCAAAGTGCTGGGATTACAGGCGTGAGCCACTGCGCCTGGCCCTAATTTTCACCTTTTATGAAACACTCTTTATACTTTGCAACACCGTTTTTGTCTTTTGCCTCCGGTTAGACCACAAGCTCCCAGAAGTCCCCTTAGTATAAGGCCCTGTGAAAAACAGATCCTCAGTCACAGGGAGGTGGCTTGGAATTGAGATCAGGTGGTAAATTTTCCTCTTCCCTCTGGATCCTAAGATTGACAGGTTTAATAAGCAAGTATATGGATGCATTAATGAATAATGACAGGTTAAAGTGCTACCTCTGGCCGAGAAGATGGCTTCATTTCTGTGGGTCTTAGAGAGATTCAATGCCTTGACCCAGAGGAATGACTAACTGGAAAATTTTAGGCTCCATGGAAGATCAGTCACAGAGCTTGGAAGAAAACATTTTCCCAGACCCCTAGGGTCACAGGGCCCATTCCACCAGTGAAGAGCCCACCTCAGTCTTCAAGGCACTAGCAAAGGCCTCTCACTAGAGATTTCTTCTCCCTGCTCCTCTCCTCTTCATCGTGCTCATCTTCCTCTTCCTTGTCCTCCATATCAACACAATCAAATGCAGGAAATCTGTCCACGCTCATTTGTACACGGGTCTTTGCCATTCACCTGCCCTGGAGACAACAGGGGACCCTGCAGAACAGCCATGTTTACATCCATGGTGAAGCATGTCCTGTCATCCCCTCAACATTAGGATGCACTTTGTTTGCACCTAAACTGGGGAGATTCCAGAAACTCAGGGAGAACCTCTGCCATTGCCCTTGAGGAGCGAATAAACACTATGTAAATACTGCTTCCTCCCCAGCTAGACCAGGGCTGCTGGCGCCTGACATGCCGGTCCTGACCTCAGCAACTTTAGAAGGATTGTGTGTTCCCGGGAAATTAGATTTATGCAAAATACCCAGTGAAGTCCTGTGCCTTCAAGGCACCCTGATTCCACCCCTGCCTCAGAAGCTGCCGAGGAGCCATCCCAGGTAGCTCTCCCTTGTAGGAATGCTGTCCCCACCCTCGTCAGTGGGTGAAGAGGCTGCTCAGATGACACAAATGTACAGAACAAAAGGCGATGCTCCCCTCTTTGCTTCTGCCCTTTTTCCACCCTTCTCCCCCAGTAGGAGTGAACGTATGGAAACCCACATCTTCAGTCCCTCAAAATCCCTGCCGGTGGCAAAAGAAGTGTCTAGCAATGCGCGTGTGGGTGCCACACACATACACACACACACACACACACACACACACACACACACACACACGGCCCTTAAAGATTCTGAGTTAATTGTCAGACAAGGGGAATTAGAGGCCCAGCTATTGCCTTCAGTGGGCTTTAAATATAAGCAAGACAACCCTAATTAAGAACAGAAGCTCCAGGTAAGAGACAGTTTCTCCCCTACAAGTCCGTACGTGTCCCATCAGATGTTCAGGCAAATGCTGTGTGTGCATGTGAACGGTGCACCAATTGCCAATGGATGGTGGGGAATATAAATTACCCTGCAGTATAACCAAGCTTCTCGGGCAGCCCTTGATGACTATGAGCGGCCAAATTAGGTCGTGAGGGGTGAGTGGGGAAAAAAACAGGAGGGGTCACAGCAGTTTCTGTTTTAGTGTAATGAGATCACAAGAGCAATTTCCACAGCACGATTTGCTTTCCAGCGCCACTACCCAAGCAGCTTTAAAATACAGAGGAAGATGTCAAGGGTAGGCTGAAGGAAGAGATGGTTAGCTCTATTGAATGAGAAGTAACAAACTTGTATGTAACACAGTCTAGAAAAGGATTCCATGTGGCCAGACCCATCAAGGACTAATCCCAGCTCTGAGAGCTGTGCCTGGAACAAGACATGAAGGAAGAGATCTTTTCAGCCTGTCTCCACGTCTGAAAATATGGAGAATGATATTTGCTTATAAAGAGTCAGCATTCAGTAATGACACCTGCCACAAAAGGCTGTTTTCTAGAGATCTCCCAATGCAAAAGAAAATGATGATGGTTGTCATGGCTTTCACAGCCTGAGGGGAGCTAGGGACCAAGAGATGAGCAGAGGCCAAGCTGAACCCAGACAGGATCCAGTATTCATCAGGGTCATTGCCACACTCTGCCCCCCCAGGATTTACAGGCATAATTAATGTACTGATTAAAACAGACAATTTTTCACTTTACTACAATATCCAGTATCATCTTCAGTTCTTCAGAGGATATTGTATTCTTTTTCACCATGACATTGTTACATTGGACAATAGCAGTATTCCTTCCTATGAGCTCCCAGGCCCACACATGAAGCTCTGTGAAGAACCACGGAGTGAGAGCAGCACCCAGCCGTAGATTTGTGTGTTTGCCACCTTGGACATTAGGATAACGGCTCCGAAGTCTTTTCAGTCTACGGAGAATTTTGGCAGAGAACATGGACCGCCTACAACATGTCTCTCACTTTATTGGGAAGAGCTTCCAGCTTTACCCAAAACTGCCCATGGGTGTTCATGAGTGACCCCTTGTGTGTTTGAAATGGGAGAAGCAGCAAGCAAGGCTCTGCCCCATCCTCCTGGAGTCTGCAGTCTGGAGGTGGAGAGCTAAGTACAGGGCAATCGGGCCAGACAAATGACCTACTAGGGGGAGCACCTGGCCCTGTGTGAGCCTGTAGGACCCACCCTTGGGAAGGCCAAGAGAAACTTCCTAGAAGAAGTGCTGGGAGACAGACCCAAAAGATGAGCAGGTCTCAACGTCACTTCCTCAAGGAAGCCCTCTCCGACCACCCCTCCCAGTCTAAATTCAGAGCTTCTGACACTCTCTCATAGTCCCTGTTCTTTCTCTTACTGATCATTATCTGTATTTACATATTCATAGTTCATGCTTCCCCCTCTTAGTCCAAAACTCTGCTAGGGACAGGAGACCTGTCTCTTATTTAGCAGCACTTGGTCCGGTAGCTGGCAGGTGCTGAGTGCTCAGTTGGTATGAATTAGATGAATTATGACTGAGGAGACTGTGCTAGGCTGAAAGAACAGCCTGCATAAAGGACTGAGGGTTGGAAGCAGGGGATGCAGTCAGTGCAAAGAAAAATCCATTCTGGTGAAGCAGAGGCCATCTGGGGGCAAGGAGAGAGGCAAGAGCCGAGGCTGACAGAGCAAGCCGTGAGCAAGCCACGCAGCACCACGGAAGCCTTGTGGAAGGGTCTGGGCATGATCCCAAGGATGGCGCTGAGCTCGGAAGAGCTTGAAGTAGGGAGTGAGGCGATCTGATTTGTATTACTCTTGCTACAATGTGAAAAATGCTTAGAAAGGAGCAAGCATGGAAGTGAAAAAAAAATGGTTAATAGGGTTACGGAAGGCTGTTCCAGAAACGAAAGAGAATTTGGAGAAAGCAAAGGTACAAAGGAAATCAGTATGAAGTGGAATCTGCATGTCTTAGGCATCCTTTCATGAGGTGGCACGTGGCGTGGATGGTGGTACCTTTCACTGGGGCAGAGAAGAACCCAGAAAGAGGTGGAAGTGAGGCTGTGAGAAGAGGTGTTGATTGGTTCAGTTCACAACCAGCTAAGTTTATGTGCAGCTTCCGGTAGAAATATCCAGTAATAATTGCACGGACCACAGCAAAACAGCTCACAGCAAGATACAGACTAGGGGTAGAGAGTTTTTAAAAATCCATATAATGACAGTTGTTAATGACAGGAATACACGAAATTACCCTCAAAATTAATTAGAATAGTTTACTTTCATGAGATACCAATGATGGAAGATCTTGTAAAAATCATTATGTCAGCTGGGCAGTTTGGCTTATGTCTGTAATCCCAGCACTTTCAGAGGCTGAAGCGGGGAGATCACCAAGGCAAGAGATTGAGACCATCCTGGCTAACACAGTGAAAACCCGTTTTTACTAAAAATACTAAGAATTGGCCAGGCATGGTGGCACGCGCCTATAGTTCCAGCTACTTAGGAGGCTGAGGCAGGAGAATCACTTGAACCTGGGAGGAAGAGGTTGCAGTGAGCCAAGATTGCACCACTGCACTCCAGCCTGGGTGACAGAGTGAGACCGTCTCAAAAAAAAAAAAAAGTCATGTGAGAAACCATAGTAAAGCCATCTATCACCAGCATGCTCTAATATTCATACACATTTATTACAACAGTTATCTACGTAAAAATAATCATCACACATTTTCTCAATTAAATCATAAAGTTCTAGAAAATGGGAATGTATTTTTGTCCATATTCATTCTGTATTTCCTGTGCCTCACCTGGTGTCCGTGATAGAGAAGGTACTCAGTTACTGTGTGTGTACCACATGGAATTTAGTTCCTTGATTAAATGACTTTCTTAATTCTTTTCCCAATTAATGAATGCACCTGACTTGTGCTTGGATGGACATAAACCAGAGATGGGTGTTCCTGGGCTCAGGAAATCTGGCCCATTTCACTTTGGAGCAGAAAGAAAGGCCATTTGCCCATCTGCCTGGGTCACAAAAATCAGCAGGAGATGACCTCGCCTGGGATTCTTCTTTCCTTGAAAGTTTCCTGTTCTTTTCTTACTGTGCTGGATGTGTGCCCCCAGATCTGATATTAATATGTTACTAGAACTTTAAATACATGAAAGCATTTGTATTTTAAAATCAGTCGGAGCAAAATTGAGAAAAGTGGGTCTCTAATGCTGGGGTGTCAGGAAGATGGTGCTAGGGTGACAGACAGCCAGGATGGCACACTTCAGGTCCTGCCCGTGTAGGTGGGAAAAGGTGATTCTGGCAGCTAAGGCACTGTGGTGGCAGGGACAGAAAAGGTCAGGCATCACACATGCTGTGTGTGGCCTGGGTACTCACCCCAGTTTGTGGCAGTGATGAGCTGGTGATGACATCATGACCCCAGGTTATAAAGGTGCCACAGTGTCTGCATTTTAAATTCCTTGTCTCTTATGACAGTTGGGTCATGACCTACCCCAGTGACTGGTATTTTTATCCACTGTGATGTTATAACACAGAGACAGCCTCTAGCATGTGAAGAGATGGCTGTAAAAGTCTACCAAATTATATTCCCCAAAACCTGAACTACATGTCATAACATATCAAAAATTGAAAATGCACTGAAACTGATTTGGATGATATGAAATTCCAATATTTATGAGGTACCAAGTTCCTAAAAATATAAAATTCAGAAAGCTTTTATTGAAATGCTTACTGAAATTCTTCCTCTATTTAGGAAGTCAGCTCTTTAAATAAAGGAGTGACACTGTGCACAGCCCAGAATTTTACTGAATGAATTCTGTGCAAGGTCAGGTAAAAATGTGAAATTAAATCATATTGGCAAATTTTGATGCAAGATTCTCTTTAAACGTATGTTTTCTGCAGGGACATATCTCAGCAAAAGTGAGGGCTGAAAGAATCAACCTTTTGCTGCATTCACACATTCGTAACGACTCGTAGCAAGAGTGACAAATGCCACTTATTCTCTCACTTCTGAGTGTCACACAGTGTTTTGCTGTACAAAGTCCAAGACAAAGAGGAAGATGTGAAAGCAAAATACAAGGTGCAAATACAAGCCAAGACCAATATCACTCTGAAAAAATGTCACCTTTCAAAAAAAAAAAGAAAAAGAAATCTCCCCGCCCATTCAGCCTGCATCGCCACGGCAGCCTGTGCTGGGCCATGCAGGTCCATGCCACGGAGAGGAGTTGGAAATGACCAATGGCAGAGGGACCTTCCAGGCAGGATGTGGCTTCATCCCCAGGGAAATCAGGGCCTCTCTGCTCTCGAGCACTCAGAGGATGGACAATGACCATCGACAACCACCTGGCATCTCTGCCATCCTGCACACCAAGCTGGGAGATGGAAATACACAGTTCTGTGGTCCCCAACAACCATGCTAGGAAGGATCACACCTTTTGTATTCTACTGGCACTCAGAAGAAAACTGGAATTTAGAGTGTTGTTTATCTGCAATCACACAGTCTCAGTTTCTAAAGCTGGGACTCGAACCCAGACTTTTTGACTCCATCTTCTGCTGTTTTCACTCTATGAGCCAGAATGTGGAGAAGTCTGGGCCCTAAGTGACATTCTTTCTTCCCCTCCCCATTTGCTAAACAGCAATCTGATCGTTCCAACCAATTCTTAGACTTTTGAAGGCTGAACCAACTAACCTTCCAGCTGCTTGAAAGGAATGAGAGCTATGACGCAGTGAATGGGTTTGATACAGCCTCAGCCCCAGGAGTGCCCTCTGGGTCAAGCGCCAAACAAGCTTGGTGTTTCTGAATGTCTCCTGGCTGAAAGCAGAGATCAACAATTCTGTTTCACAGCCTTCCTAGAATAAGGCATTCCCAAAATACACTATCACCAACCCTGACCTTCAAGGGCCCCTAGAAAGAAAGGGATTCCCTAAAGTTCTTTCTCTTTAATTTGTATCTATCACTAAACCGGGGATGGTGGCTGCAGCTACACTCCTTTGCTTTAGTTCTCTATCTTGTCTTCCTGGTTTTAAGAATTGTTAGGCACCAAAGGACTTAGTGCTATGGGCACAAGGGTTCTGCACATAATGCTGGTGCCCCAGGGCTGGCACTGGGACGCCTCAAATGCTCCATTGTGAGTAGAAACATTTCCACTAATAGCTGGTGGATGTGCGTTCTGAGCCCACTGGCACCCCAGGCACATTTCCAACAAACAATGTGGCACACATAGGAATTCATCCGAACCCAACAAAAATCACTTAGCTTAATAACGCTGCCCTGATTTAATTTTAACTTTTCATAAAGCATGAGAGATGAGTGGGGTGTGCTTGGTGTTTTATAGATTACTGATGAGACTGGGCTCACATCTGGCTGTTTTATCTTTTTTTTCCCCCCAAGTTCCTAAAAGAAGAGGGTTAGGAAAGGAAGTTGATGAATGATTAAGAGGAGGGCAACACCTGCAAAATGTGCAACCAACTGCAAGAGGGAGTTTTTGCTTCTCTCTTGTGTGTAAGTAGCTGTCAAGCGCCCGGGGAGTCCTCGAGTAAGAAATTCAGTGCTGTGGATGTGGATATCCAACAGGATACACATATAAACATATGTATGCATGCAACATGCGTGCATATGCCTGCACATGTGAACATATTTATACACATATGTATGGCATACAAATCCCCCTAATCTGCATTTAGCCAGCACCAGGAGGGCACAGTGAGCTCAATGGCTACCCACAGAGTGGCTAAGATTTGCAGGAGCTAGACTGGTGTAGATGCTCTAACAAAGTCATCCTTAACTCTTCTCTTTCTTCTTCTCTAACTTCAAACGTATCCATCACTTTTTACCGTCTTCTCACCATCTCTACAGCCTCCACCATTGGAAGGCAACATTGCCTCTAGCTGGTGTTATTACAATGGATTTCTCCCTGGACCTTCTGTACCCTCATCTTACCCCCTAGCGTAATGGGTGCACAATCTCTGGACTTCTTGGGCCACTTTGGAAGAAGAATTGTCTTGGGCCACACATAAAATACATTAACACTAATGATAGCTGATGAGTTAAAAGAAAAAAACATCCCCCAAAAAATCTCCTAATGTTTTAAGAAAGTTTATAAATTTGTTTTGGGCCACACTGAAAGTCATCCTGGGCCAAGTGCAGCTGGTGGGTTGCGGGCTGGACCGGCTTGCTCTAGAGTCTGTTTTCAAAGTGATCAAACACATCAGATTATGACTCCTTTGCTTGGGCCTCCCCAGTGGCTTCTCAGTTCTCTCAGAGCAAAGCCTACTGAAAAAATCCTGAAAATCCTCAGAGTAGCTTCAGGGTCCTCCATGATCTGTACCTTCTACCCTCTGCCTCTTTGTCCAAACCATTAACTCTCTGTCCTCCTTCCTCCACTTCAACCATACCAGCCTCCTTGCTGCCTCTCATATACAACAGGCACACTCTGCCTCGAGGGCACTGGATTTGCCATTTCCTGTCCCTGGAAGGCTCCTCCTCAGATATCCACACAGCTCCATCTCTTTGACTTCCTTTGAGTCTTTGTTCAGTTGCCACCTAACCAGCACCTGTGGGAGTCCATTCCTCTCCTGCAAACCTTTGCTCAGACTTCCCAATCCCTCTTCTTAGCCTGTTATTTTCCCACCCTGCATTTATCATCTTATAAAATAACATAGAATGCAGTAAACCACCAGAGTGCACGTTTACCTATGTAGCAAACCTGCATGTCCTGCACATGTATTCCAGAACTTAAAATATTTTTAAAAATTTTTAAGAATTTGCCTAATTATTTTTCTGGTTGTCTCCACCTAGCAGACTGTACGTTGCATGAGAGCAAGGATTGCTGTCCTTAGCTGCACTCCAGAGGCTAGAATCATGTCTGGCACAAATATATTGACAAATACATTACAGGCATATACAATATATGATACATATATAACATATATCCATATTTGTTGAGTGCAGAATGAACAAATATTTTGCTCTGGTTTGCAAATGTATTTACGTGGAAAAAATCCCATTTATGTTTCTATTTATAAATCTCCTGTATTCAAAATAATAAAATTAGACAAAATCTTATTTTTGGGGGACCATCGGATATCAGGAAACAATGTGCTGTGCAGACCACAGCAGCTTGGAAACCTGTATTATGTAAGGAAAACAAGCCATTCTCCTTTGTGCCTGCAGTTCCTTGCAGCTCCGGGACTCTGCCTGCAGGAGCAGCTAAGCCCTGCTACAGAACCTCAGGAGAGGAAGTAAACCTCAAGGTTTACTCCTCCTGTGCCTGCACTGTCTGAGGGCTTACCCCAGCAGTTTCTCAAGACACAACATCTCCCTACCCGAGGACCAGGGTCAAGAAAGTCCACCCACCACAGACTGCACTTGGGCACCAAGGAGGGCTCAGAGGCAGCCAATACAAGAAAGCAATGGGAAAGAAAATGAGTGGGTTGAAATCATTAAGGTGGAAGAGGGTCCAAGATCACCTAAGCTGTCTACTCCCTTCTTCCATCTTCAAGCAAAGATAATCACAAATCCCCACTGTTCCTAAAGCTGACTGCATGAGCTCTAATGCTGCATTCCTGCCTTAACAGGCTTTTGAGAAGTCCCTGCCATGCCTCCCATTGCATGGCTACCACCAATGGCAGGCATACCAGGCAGCCTCCCTGACTTCAGCTCCGCTTGTCTGGTTCCTCTGCACACCCCTGCCAGAGTCATAATCTTTAAACACCATCACTCTTATGTAGTGTCCCTATTGTAAAATCTGCAATATTGCCCATTACACCAAACTGCAGTGCCCCTTCCTGACCTCAGGGATGGGCTGCACAGCAAACAGGGTTGGATGCGCTCTCTCTACCCAAGCACCCTGCTTGCTATGACTCCCCCATGTGACACCCACTGGTTTAGAAGCCATTCCCTCACATTTCCCATATCTGGGCTTGTTCTCTCTTCTATTCACTTATGTTTGTATTACTCCCTTTACCTGGAAAGCCCATCCTTTAGCCATATAAATACAAGCCATGCTTCCAGAAGACCCAGATGATCTTCATCTTCGCCAAGAAAGTCTACTGATCCTGGGAAACTTTATGCCACCTTTGGTCTGCGTAACACCGCTGTCTTACAGAATACGTTACTAGCTGAGATCCATCTACAAATTGGCTGGTGTCTATTTCCCTTACACTGATATCTAAAGAGATTTTTGGTTTTTGGTTTTGTTTTTTGCCTACAAGAAAGGAACATAATGTCGGGCTTTGGTGTCAGACAGATCTGAACTAAAACCTCCAGCCTGCTGCTCACTGTGACTGGATTTGGCCAACGTGTGCAACTACTCTCAGTCTCAATGCATTCTCTAGAAAAAAAAATAAGAATATCTACATCACGAGAGTATTAGAAGGACAAAAGGAGATAATCTTGAAGCTCTATTAGAGCAGGGTTTTACCACGTCCACCTGGGTACCCAGTACACTAACTGACACTTGGTCCTCCACAATAATGAGAAACTGACTGAATTAGATGTATAAAATTCCTCTTAAAATGCCTGCTGTTAGACCCCAAAAAACAGTTATTCTTGAGAACCTTATTCTTAGGCCACTGAAGAATGATGCATGACCACTCAGTGAAGAGTTCCACGCACCTGAACACCATGAGCAGGTCGATCAGCCTTCTCTTCTCCTGACTGAGACAGCGTGGGCCCTCATGTTAGGAAACATGAGCTGTTTCTTACTGTGCTTGTCCCCTGATGTTTTCTTTACCATCTTGGGCATGTTTCCAATTTTCCACATTTTCGGGCTCAGGACACACCACCCCAAAATATGATAGCAGGAGACCAGAATATGCCACCCCAAAATACACTTTCATGGCATATTTTGGGCTGGTTATCTGAGAAACTGAAGACACAGGAGTAGCTCTAAAAAGCTGTCCTTTTGTAAAATAAATGTAAATCTATAAAAGAAATCTGCATTAGTGAATGCATCTGTGCCAGGAAAGGGGCTGCTCCAGACAACTTTCATTCCCTGAGACTTTTTACCTGCACAGCAAGACAGCCTTTGTCCATCATGTATTTCCTCCCCTCGCCCTCTAGCGGCTGGAGGCTCTGCCCCTCCTCCTTTCTGTAGCCCAGGACGCTGTATCAGCTACAGTCATCTAACCCTTCCTCAAGTCTCATATTTGATGGGACTCCCATGTGTATGCTTGTAATTAAAATGGTACTTCTCCTGTTAATCTGTCTTATGTTAGTTTAATTTGTAACCCAACTAAAGAACCTAGGAGGGTGGAAGGAAGCCATTTTTCCCTCCACTATACACACAGCTTAAAAATTAAGAAGTCTGATTAATTCTGGAAGAGATTATCCTTTCCTAGAAGTGAGTTAGTTATTTCAGTTGCATCTTTCTTGTTGCTAAAGTCCTCAGTATGTTTCTTTCCTTATGTGTCCTATGTCCTTGTGCAAGACTGAGAATGGATTCATAGAACCCTAGAATATTTCTGGCACCAACGTGTCCCTCAAACACCAGGCACATGATAGATGCTGAAAAACATAATTGCTGAGTAACTGACTAGAAAGAGCTGGTTGACTCAAGAAAGCCATTTTTATAACTGTGGACCTTAACGATTCAAGGCAGAAATTGGTCTTCACTGAGATCTTGCAAATAAAGCAAAGATTCCCTTTTCACACTAATGAAGGGCATGCTGGGGCCACAGTGTCAGTAGCTGCTGTCTCCGGGGCCACTTGCCCATTTTGCACAGTGGTCTGAGTGCACGTATATCACCCTTCTCTCTCTTCGCCAGCTCCCTTATTCGTAAAGCAAGCCCCAGGACCTCTTCAGTGATCTTCAAAGGAGGTTGGTTGTCGAGTGAGACCATTCACTTGAGACAGTCTCCATCCCCAAAGGAAAGGGCTACACTAAGGGAAAAGATATGCCTTCGCTGCTCACTTACTCAGGTAAAGACAGAGCTTGTGCCTTCCTGCCCCACAGAGACATCAGGCACTAGCTTCTCTTTTACAATAGTTGCTACAACATTTGCTTAAGGTGCTACAGGGCAAATAAAGAGGGCCAAGAAGTGAAGATTAGTACAATTCTATGAGGGCAGAGTGTCCAAAGATTCCTTCCCGCTTTTCATTTCACCTTCCTCTCCTCCTTCCCCTATAAAGCCAAATCATTCTTTTCTCTTTCTTCCCTACCTCACACCTACCCACTCTCAAGTTCAAAGGCCTGGGGAGAAACTAGACACAATAAGGGTGAACTTCAGTCACCAGAAAAAGGACAGCCATGTTTCTCTAACTATATATCCAGAAATACCAAAAGCATAAAGTTGCAATATACAAGGAATTCTCAAAATCTCCACTGAGCTGCAGAGAAGGCTGGGGCAGAGGAGAAGCAAGGGAGTGGTGGGGAAACGCACGGAAAAAAGAGATCCCCCATCAGGACATGGAGCAATGAAGGGTACCAGTGCCAACAGTGAGTTTGGTTTTCCCAAGGAGGAGTAAGACAACCCACCTGCTAGCTAGCCCGGGACAGCTCTGAGTGTGGACTCATCCTTCATCGACACCGTGCAATTTCCCTTTCAGCACTTTTCCTCTGCAGGGAAGCCTGTCTCTTCCACCACGTGGCTCATTCCCTCATGCTCTTTTCTCCTCCATAAAAATGCGCTCTCAGGAAAGGATTTAACAAACTACCTCCTGATGAGTTAAAATGACTTCCCACTCCGAAATATACTGGTTTTTCAGCTCAGATTAAAGCTTAATGTGAAAGAAATTTATCTCAAATTTTAGACTTTCAGGGAAAAACATGGAACTTGATTTCAAAATAGAAAAGGATATCTGAAATCCGGGCCAACTTTGACAAATTCAGGAGTTCTGGCAGCTGCAGCCATCAGCCACAGGGGAGAGGGTTTCTGCCTGGAAGTGGGGAGCACCTTCCAGGACCTCTGAGGTCACACTGACTGAGGAGCACGGGCAGCTTCTCCACCCCATCACATCCACCGTGCTCACACAGGTACATGTTCACACACACGTGCATGCACACACGCACACACTGAGCAGGCGAGCCTCTGCTCCAGGCAGGAAACAGCATCCCACAAGGAAGAAGTCTGAAGGGGGCACCCCACAGAGCACCGCTGAAAGCTGCCTGGCCCTTCAGGTTCCAGTGGAAACATCCTTCCCTCAGACACAAGTCATGTCACAGGATGTGGCTGTTGCTAAGTAACCATGACTCCCCCTCCCTGTAGGCCTCTGGGTCCCCAGGCTCCCCCCCCACCACCACCCTGGAAAAGGAGAGTAAACAAGCTGGGAAACGCCTTCAGTGCACTCTCAAAACTCCTGTCCTGGGCAGGCAGGCACCTGTCCCCTCTGCCTTAGTGAGCTGTTGTGAGGAAGGAGTGGGTCTTAGGGGGCCAGGGGGGATTGCCGACAGTGGCACAGTGGATCAAAGATGCTGGTGACAGTGGACCACTCCCTCCAGCAGCCCCTCACTCCACAGCCCCTTGGAACACCCAAAGTAAGCTGTTTGCAACATTCCGAGTGCTTAAAATTATAAGACAACTGTCAAAAAAACAACACTGGATTTGAATTGGGGGAGATGGGCGATGCCAACTGGGGTAGGGGGTGGAGAGGACCAAAGTGGATTTTGCTTGTTTTTAGCTTTTGTCTTTAGTTTTCGTCAGCTGTTTTGGAATTTAAATGGGAAAGAAGTGGGGTGCTATTCCACACAGCCCTTAACAAAACAGACCACTGGAAGCTTCAGCAGGTTCCTGCCAGCTCAACCCTCTGTGGACCGGCACAGCACAAACCACGGCCTCCAGGATGCTAAATAATCGGGGCTTGTCAGTACCAATAAGCCTCAATCTCTGAAGCCCCAAGAGGTTAAAAAAAAAAATCTCCATGCAAGGTGACAGGGAGATTTAGATGAAGAATCCTTGGGAGGAACAAAGGGGCTGACTGCCGCTTTAAGGGATGCGTTGCCTTCAGCCCATCTGAGAAGCCCCCTGTGTCACCTGATTGGCAACTCAAGTCCCAAATCAGCATTCCTCCGATGCACCGCCACATGTGCACAGAAAAGATAATGCTAATGTCGCTTCTTATTTGTTTTTCTGTCTACAAAAATGTCCACTTATCAGGATTTAATGGCTCTCAGAAATAAAGCTATTTTAAAACATTATCCAAAATGCAAATGAGTCACCAAAAGCTGTTGCCATGACCTTTCCTGTCGCTGGGCAGATGTTCCCGAATCAATGACAGCCTTCTGTAATGGCCTCACTCAGTTCAGGATTCCCTGACTTGGTTTTGGAATGTCCATCCCATGACCCTGGCTTTGGGGTGTGACAGACCCCAAAATGGTGCATGGGTCACTAGTCTTACAGAGGAATCCCTGTGGCCTTACTAGGCAAGATGCCTTCTCCTTCAAAAGGTTAATTCCTCAGTCACCCCACCTCTGATGAGAAAGCGAGGTCATCCAGCAACAAAGAAGCCCCCACACCTGCCTGCCATGCTCTGCCCGTGGAAGATCTAGATTCACAGGACCTGGTCAAACAAGGTCACCCCACCAAGTAGTCCCAGAGGGTCTTAAATGGTTCCACTTCATTAGTTATTAGCAGTTAGGACACGTGACCTTTGGGGAACATCCGTCCTCCTCACTGGTGTTAATTTCTGTTGTTTTTGGTGATGTAAATTCCATTTGGACAACCTGAGGGTTCCACCCTGGGATGCTGATGAGAAGGGGTGAGGACCTCAACACAAACAGAGTAAGCCCGGCATTCGTGACCTGGTTAACTCACCACACACCTTCCATTCCCACTTCAGATGAGGGAAAAACAATGATTTGCGACTGTGTGGGATCTGAGCTGCATTTTGTCCTATCAGAGGTCCTTCCCTCCAGGAGCACACACTCAAGCACACATTCTGCTTGAACTTCCACCCCAGACGCTACTTTCTATAAAACACTCAGACCTGTTGCCAGCATTTTTACAGTTCCCCAGATTTAAGAATCCCCAAACCAGGAGCCATCTGAGACCCTTTCATTTCCCTCATTTTCCAAAGTCTCCTGTCTCCCTCAGTCCCTTCATCCATACAATGGGACAGTCTTGCCTCTCTGGGAGGCGCTAACAGTGGTGTGATTAAGGGTGTGGATGGTGAAATCAAATGCCCAGACTTAGACCCTGGTTAAGTGAGACCTTGGGCAGCTTAATCACATCTGTGCCTCTGTTTCTCTTACATATAGGATGAATTCATAATAGTACCCACTTCACAGAGTGGTCACGGAAATTAAGTCAGGAAAGGACCTAGCCCTTCATATCAGGTTGGTGGATAAGTAATTGCCGTTTTCCCCATCATTACCATTATAGAGTAGTTTTAAGACTCAAAAGTAGCAGAGGTGAAGAAAGTTACCAATACGTCTTCAACTGGTCTCCACTACTTAATGCTCTAATCCAAGTCATCATCCCTTATCACCTGGGCTACTGCAAAAAGCCTTTAGCTTATCTCACTCTAGAATCCTACCCACCAATCTCACTTTCATGACACACTAGAGACCCACTTACTAATTTCCATCATTCTTCTTCCTAAAAACCTTTAGTATCTACCTAGTGCTTATTGGATAAAGTCCAGACTTTCGCCGTGACCTGCCAGGCTTCTGGTGACTGGGCCCTGCCTCCAAAGGCTTCTTTCCTACAAGGCTGCTCCCATCAGCCTGGAATGGGCTCCCCATTTCATCTTTGAGAACGCCCCACATCCTTCTCCACACAATTCAACCACCGTCTCCTCTAGAAAGCACCTCCAGGTCCACTGGGTAACTGATCACTTCCTCTTCCAGAACACAACTCTCCCTGTTACTGGAAGAAGCATGCTCCTGCTTCTTCCAGTAGACTATGTGCTAAAGGCAGGGACAAGGTGTCAGGCACCTGTGTGTCCTGCCATACCTGACACAGTGGCTGGCACTGAGCAGATGGTCTCTAAGCACCTGTGGAGTGCAGTCTCCTCTTGCACTGACTTGGTAATGATCAGGGTCCATGTTATCCCGGGGTTCAACCCCACTGAGATTATTGTAATTAAGTAGCCCCTTGTCTTAGCCTAGGTATGTTTCTCCCCGGTCTCTACCAACAAAGTGGAATTCTGACCAGAAGCCTCTGAAGTCCAGGTCTCATGCAATGCTAAACACGCCCACCTCCCCACCCCCACTCTGACCTCCCCAGAATCCAAAAGGAACATTTAATTTTTAACGCACTCACACTCTGTTGGCATACCAATTAACACCAATTAATCATCTTCATTAGGGAGAGAAAAGATTAGAAAGAGAATTTTGGCTAACAAAATATTCTGTGCTGATATCCAGTGTTTTGGGAACTCATGAGATTAACCCACTCAAGATGAAATCCTCATCAAACCCACCGTGCTCCCTGGAGACCCTGCACTGAACCTCTGGATGTGTCAAAGAAGCACAAACGTCCAGCCAGGGAAGCAGCCAGACACAAAGCTCTGACCACGGCAACCACCCTGAAATTCACGACTGCCCTCCCATGACAGGGATGCTTTGCAATCATAACAGCCCCTGAAATAGGCATCCATCCATTATCATTCCTGAGACCCCAGGGAGGCGGCAAAGATGAATGATGCAGCAAACCTACTCTAAGTAGCTTCTAGTCCAGCGGGGACCAGCTCAACACTCTTCATTCATCAGCCGCCCTCCTCGCAGCTTTATTTATCTCTGGTCTGGCAACTCCAGCCCTCCAGTTGTTCAGGCCAAATTTCTTGCAGTCATTCTCAATTCTGTCCTTCTCCCCTCTTTCACAAACTACTCACCAAAAATAAACTACAAAATACACACAGAACCAAGCCACCTTCTCATCACCTCCACCCAGCAGGCCACCTGGATGACTACAGTGGCCTCTTAACTGCCTCCACACCCACTTCCGTTCTTCATGACCTTCAGTCCACTCTAAACACAGCACCCAGAGGGACTCTTCTACAGAGTAAATCACATCATATCACTCTTCTGTTCAAAATCATCTTCTTGCCTCCTTCAGTCCTTGAAGCAGTCTAGCAGACCCTCTGTGTGTGTTCCCACCATGACTTCTCTTGCGCATTCCCTCCCTCTCTCCCCATATTCCATCCTTGGATAACAATACTGGCCTCCTTCCTTGAACACGTCAGGCACACTTCCACCGAGGGGCCTTTGCTTTGCAGATGCGCCACCGCTCCAAGAGGCCTGCTTAAAGGCCTCGTTGTTTAAAATTGCAACCCGCTACCTTCCCAGCCTCAGCACTCCCAACCCCATTCTCCTGCTCTCTTTTTCTGTTGTTCACGACAGTTACCACAAGCCAGGTGTGGTGGCTCACACCTGTAATCTCAGTAACTGGGAAGCTGAGGTGGGAATATTGCTTGAGCCCAGGAGTTCAAGACCAGCCTGGGCAACATAGTGAGACCCTATCTCTCTAAAAAAATTGTTTTTAGTTAGCCAGGTGTGATGATGTGCACCTGTAGTCCCAACCCCAGCTGCTCAGGAAGCTGGAAGATCACTTGAGTTAGGGAGTTTCAGGCTGCAGTGAGCTACGATTGAACCACTACGCTTCAGCTTGGGCAAACAGAGCAAGACCCTGTCTCAAAAAAAAAAAATCTCTAACATTGTATATAATGTACTTATGTTATTTCTATTTTTAGATAGAATAATAGGGATACTATTTATTTATAGTGTCCCTATTATGTAGGGACACAATAATTTAGAACACTAGGGATATTGTGTTCCCTGGTTAAAATGTAAGCTCAATGATAATAGGAGTCTTTGATTTGTTCATTGATTTACCCAGAGAGTAGGACCTAAAACCCAGTAGGCTCCCAATCAATATTTTACTAGTAAATGGTAAGAGTAATAAAGAGCACTACATATAAATGACTATGGGCATCTCTTAGATCTAGCCAGGGAACGGAGGGGAGAGGAGGTCAGGAAAGGTTGCATAGAAGATATGACATTTGAACCAAACTTTGGAAGATGAATAGGTTTGAACCTGTAGAGTTGAGAGGACAGTAGTCAGGTGGAGGGGTCAGTGTGTCTTATGTTTACAGAGGTCCCATAGAAAAGAGTGGGTTCAATTAGGCACAGAGGGGCAATGGGCTGACTGAGTGGGAGACATAGGCTGAGAAAGCAGACTGGAGCCAGGCTGGGCACGGTGGCTCATGCCTGTAATCCCAGCACTTTGGGAGGCCAAGGCGGGAGGATAATGAGGTCAATAGATCGAGACCATCCTGGCCAACATGGTGAAATCCCATCTCTACTAAAAAATACAAAAATTAGCTGGGCATGGTGGCACATGCCTGCAGTCCCAGTTACTCGGGAGGCTGAGGTAGGAGAATTCCTTGAACCCAGTAGGGGGAGATTGCAGTGAGCTGAGACTGCGCCACTGTACTTCAGCCGGGTGCCTGGCGACAAATCAAGACTCTGTCTCAAAAAAGAAAATAGACTGGAGCCATAGCCTTAATGGCCAGGGACAGGACTGTGCTGATGGAAGCTGCTAGGGATATTGTGATGAGCTGGAGGTACTGGTCTCCTTTTAGCCACTTCTGTTTCATAAAAACACAAACTGGGACTACTTTTCAAAACACCATCAACCTTTACAGATGGATGGCCGGAAGGAGGCTGTTCTCCCTTCCACCCATGCCCTGTTAGGGGCCTTTGCTCAGTTTGCCTTCCCAGCCACAGTCCTGGCCCCTTCCCCACCTTTTACTCCTTAAAGACTAAGAAGGCCCTGGCTCAACCCCTTCCTTGCACTTGCAGCCTGCTCTGGCTGCCACTGGGGGTCATCCGCTTCTTCAAGCCTACAGCACCCCACTGACCCCACTGAACCCTTCCTTGTTCTCTAAACAGTCGCTGTGTGTTCTGCCCCCTCATTCAAATTCTCTGCAACTTGTGGGCAGGGTCAATCTGTGCATCAGGCCTCTTTCGTGGCTTGAGTTCTGAGCATTCAGTATCCAGTAAATGCCTGCTCTGCTCAGTGTTCTTCCAGAGGCAGAGCTGGTGCCTCCCCAGCACGGCGCTCCTACTGGCCACACTTACCACATCCGCTTCTGAGATCACCACCACCGGGCATTCTTTTGCAGAGAAGAACCTCCTGAGAGAGCCAGAGTTAACTTAATGTCTCACCTGAAGAGGGTAGGGTGGTGGCTATTTAGTGGGTTCTGAAGAAAGTGTTTGTTTTGGTTAACAAATGGATGCAATGTACACTGGGAGTGAATGTCAGCATTCACCCTAACCCTTTCCTACTTTGCCAATGGACCGATCCACCTACCTCGAATCTCACAGTTGAGTCTCTGGCACACCCAGAGAACAGTGGTCCCTAAACTTCACACGTGTATCTTTCTCTTGCTTCCCCTTGTCTCTCGCCGTCAGGTAAAAATTATGAAAGTTCGAGGGAGAATGTGTTTCTCTGCGCCCCTCCCAGGCAGCTAAGCATACCCAATTTAAACATAATGTACTGGTGGTAATACTTTTGCAGCACCTGGATGGTTTTTGGCTACTGGAATTTATTTTAGTGGTTTTATCTGATCAGTGGACCAAGGCTTTCCCTAATTAGAACAATTGGTCTGAGCTGATTGGACTGCAGCAGGCCTGGCTTCAGACATGGCTTCTCTTAGTAAACAACACCAGAGAAGGCAGTAATGGCTGGACTCAGAATTCAGTGGAAGAACAATGCCTCTCCCTCTTGCTATTTTCCTACTGACTTCCCATCTGTAGCACATGGCGTAGCCCCAGAATGTCAAAAAAGGGCAGGTGAAAGCCCCCCAAAAATGCACGTGTGCTGGCCAGTCCTCCACAGGCTGTATTTGTTGGTGTTTCACCCTGGAACTGTCCAACATAACCCCTAAAACACCTAGAGAAGGCATTCAGACAGGCAGGGACAAAGCTAGATGCTTGGCTCTGTCTATACCTGGCCTTCAGAGTTATAGCTCTCGCTGGAGGAGCTCTGGGTTCCTCCTGGGCAAACATAATTGATCCCTTAAGTCCCTGTCCATGTGGGGACAGCATCCTACCTTTACCCAGGACCAACCCCCAGGTGCAGTGACTACAGGTGTAAGACCAGGACAGGACACGCAGAGGGGGAGACGACAGAAAAGCTGACAAGCTTGTTGTTACAGGGGGATCTGCTGAAAGGAGTTAATGAGCATGGGTGTAAAAGGAATTGGCTGTCAATACAGCACCCCTACCCCTGCCACTTGGGCAACAAAAATGCCAGTTACTGCCTATGGGATTTCCAAATCAGTAAGAACAGTGGTAAAGCAAGCTAGAGCATATGTGGGGTGGGGGGTGTCTCCACAGGCCATGGAGGTGGAGTGTGTGAACTGACAGAGTCACTGCTGCAGCCCCAGGGTACCGCCAAGGCCAGGCTGGGAGCTGAAATACAGCTGAGGTCATCCTACTTCCCCAGGAAGCACAAGTTCTGACCACAGTGCCCAAGGCTGGTCAGGCAGTGAGAGAATGGAGGAGGTCATCGGTCCACCCTTCTGTGCATCCATCTTGCCCAGGACAGGAGCTCCCCTAAGACTCTCCTTGTAGGCGTCCACTGGTTGTGCTGAACTGGAAGCGTTCTGTACCAAGGGGAGGCCAAGATGTGAACAGGAAAGAAGATAGATGTGTCATAGCCTTGAAAATGGCTATTAACCCCTAGACCAAGGGTAGCGGACAGGCTGTTCTCCACCAGCACCACAGAAGGGGAAATGGGTTTAGCTATAGGAAGGGGATTGGGTTTGTAGAATTACATTTGAAAATAATGTGAATTGTGGAACTCACTCCTTAGTGAGAGGAGTGGGAGAGAAATACAGTTGCCCTTTGAACAGGTGTGAACTGCAATGACTCACTGATTTTCTTCTGCCTCTGCCACTCCTGAGACTGCAAGACCAATCCCTCCTCCGCCTCCTCAACATGAAGAAAACGAAGATGAAGACCTTTATGATAATTCTCATTTCACTTAATGAGTAGTAAATACATTTTCTTTTTCTTATGATCTTTTGTTTGTTTATGAGACAGAGTTTCACTCTGTGGCCCAGGCTGGAATGGTATGCCATGATCATAGCTAACTGCAGCCCTGACCTCCTGGGCTCAAGTGATCCTCCTACCTGTTTTTTTTTTTTTTTTTTAACCAGAGCAAAAGCTGTATTTACACAACACGGGGTTATACAAGGACTTAAAAAGGCGGCGTGAGGAAATGGCGGTCAAGGCTGGTCACAGCGCTGGCCGGCGGCGAGACCCAGGATGTTCACCTTCAGGAAGGACTCCATCTGTTTCCCTGTAACGCCCTCCACGCGCTCCAGGTCCTTCACCTGGCTGAAGGGGCCGTGGAGCTCCCGCCAGCCCACAATGAGCTGGGCCTTCGTCGGGCCAATGAGCTGAAGACTGCAGAGATCCCAGGCTGAGCCTTCGTTCAGCAGATCCAGTATTTTTTTGCGCCCATGAGCCAAAAGCTCCGGGCTGATCTGTAGCTCCCAGCAGGCTCTGAGGCATCCAGGGACTCCAGCTTTCTCTTCCGGCCTTCATTCTTCAGGATATGGGATCTCGGCATTTGGGGATGCTGCCTGCTCCTGAATTAGCTGTAGGGGCATCACCACCGCCTTTTTCAGGGGCTTTGCCACTGTGACTGTGCGGTGCGAAAGGGGCCGGAGCATTGTGGGATAATGGTTCTCCTTTTCCTTTGAGTCTTCAGCCTTTTGGGCCAACACCTTGGCCTCCAGTTCTTTTTGCTTCATCTTAAGCCTCTCGGTCTCCAAGTACTTCTCTTCCACTGTCTTCATGAGCACCATCCGCTCTCGCTTTGGGGTCCCCTGGCTCCCTTGGGAGCTCAAACCATGAGCAACAGTGGTATCAAATAAAACGCCTCCACTACCGAAAGACATCGGAGAAAACCTTAATAGTAGTAAAGAGAATATATTTGTCACTGGTTACAAAAAAAAAAAAGAATGGCAGCGTATTAGAGTTTAGGCTCCACCTCCCGGTTGACTGCTCTGCTCGGCCAGGCAAGGCAAGTAGCGGCGGCGCTTCAAGATGCGCTGCTTGACCACGCCCATGCTGCTGCGAGCCCTGGCCCAGGCTGCCGGTGCAGGACCTCCCGGTCACTGGAGCCTCCACAGCAGTGCAGTGGCAGCCACCTACAAGCATGTGAACATGCAGGAGCCCAAGATGGACATGAGGTCAATGACTGACCGGGAAGCCCAGACCCTGCTGTGGACTGAGCTCCCCCGAGGCCTGGCCATGACCCTGAGCTACCCGTTCTGGGAGCCGGCTACCATCAACTATCCATTCGAGAGGGGCCCACTGAGCCCTCGCTTCCGTGGGGAGCATGCCCTGCGCCGGTACCCATCTGGGGAGGAGCGCTGCATTGCCTGCAAGCTCTGTGAGGCCATCTGCCCCGCCCAGGCCATCATATCGAGGCTGAGCCGAGAGCTGATGGCAGCCGCCGGACCACTCGCTATGACATCGACATGACCAAGTACATCTATTGTGGCTTCTGCCAGGAGGCCTGCCCCGTGGACGCCATAGTCAAGGGCCCCAACTTTGAGTTCTCCAAGAGACGCATGAGGAGCTGCTGTACAACAAGGAGAAGCTGCTCAACAACCGGGACAAGTGGGAGGCTGAGATCGCTGCCAATATCCAGGCTGACTACCTGTACCGTGAGGCCCCGCCCTCTGCTCGCAGCCTACTGCCCAATAAAACCACTCTAACCAAAAAAAAAAAAAAGGCCGGGCGCGGTGGCTCACGCCTGTAATCCCAGCACTTCGGGAGGCCGAGGCGGGCAGATCACAAGGTCAGATCAAGACCATCCTGGCCCAACATGGTGAAATCCCGTCTCTACTAACAATATAAAAATTAGCTGGGCATGGTGGCGTGCGCCTGTAATCCCAGCTACTCGGGAGGCTGAGGCAGGAGAATTGCTTGAACCCAGGAGGCGGAGGTTGCAGTGAGCCGAGATTGCAAAACTGCACTCCAGTTTGGCTCCTGGTGACAGAGTGAGACGCTGTCTCAAAAAAAAAAAAAAAAAAAAAAGAGCCTCCCCAGTAGATGGAACCATATAGGCAGGCGCCACCATGCCTGGCTACTTTTTTAAAACATTTTTGTAGAGATGAGGTCTTGCTGTGTTGTTCAGACTGGTCTAGAACTCCTGGGCTCAAGCGATCCTCCCACCTCAGCCTCCAAAGTGCTGGGGTTATAAGCATGAGCCACCATGCCCAGCCTCCTTATGATCTTCTTAATGGCATTTTCTTTTCTCTAGCTTACTTTACAATAAGAAAACAGCGTATAAAACACAGAACATACAAAATATGTGTGAATTGACTGCTAATGTTCCTGGCAAGGCTTCTGTTCAGTAGTAGGCTAAGCTTCTGGGAAGCCAAAATTTATTCATGGAGCTTCGACTGTGCAAGAAGTTGGCACCCTTAACCCCTTCATCTTTCATGGATGGACTATATTACAAATCTGGCGGCCTGGGAAGGTTTAAGGAAAGTTATTCCCAAAGAGAGGTTAACTGTATCCTCTCTGAATTCACATATTAAAATCCTAGGCGCCACTCCCTCAGAATGTTACTTTATTTAGAGAGAGGGTCTTAACCCAGATGTCAAAATGACACCATTAGGGTGGGCTGTAATCTAAAATGACTCATGTTCTTGTAAAAAGGGAAATCTGGACACAGTGACAGACATGCATAGAGGGGAGCTGCCATGAAGACCCACAGGGAGGAGATGGCCGTCTATAAGCCAAGAACAGTGGTCGGGGGCAGATCCTTCCCTCACAGCCCTCAGGAGGACCCAGCCCTGCTGGCACCTTGAACTTGAACTTCCAGCCTTCAGAACTGGAGACAATAAATGTCTGTTGTTGAAACCCCCCGGTATGTGGTACTTCATTACCACTGCCCTAGCAACTAATGCAATTGTTAACGATCCTTTGTACAGCTGTAAAGTTCCCAGGAATACATGAAAGGTGTCTTCTTATAGTTCATCCCCAGGAAGCCTGGAATGGTTCGCTGCTAATAAAGCTTCCCTCTTGCTGAACTCTGCCCTCTGAAGACAGGAGCTAATTTAATTCAGCACAATGCCTGGACACAGTAGGTACTTAGGAAAGTCATTTTGTTTTCTGTTGTTGAAAAGCTTTTTAACTCCTTTTTATCTAAATCCTAAAAAAAAAAAAAAAAAAAAAAAACAAAAGAAACAAAACCACGGATATGTTTGAACACATTCAAGATTTTGCTTCTGTTTAGACACGGAACTATAAACATGCATGTGCGTGTGTGTGTGTGTGTGTGTGTGTGTGTGTGTGTGTGTATGTAGAGGGAAACAGAGACAGAAAGAGATGGAGTGGGGAGAGAGAGAAAGAGAGAGAGAATTTTCTCCCAAGACTTTCAGTGGGTGGCTGGAAAAAAAAGTCAGCATCACGCCAGCATTATAGCTGCTGTTTGGGACTATTTATAGAGCTGGCCACGGTCATGTCAGATCTTTAAAAGAAGCAAAAGACCTGGGTGCATTCTAGAAGCAGGGAGAAGGAACCCAAGTCCCAACACCCTGTGCAGTGGAAAGCTACATCCCTATGGAAGTCACAATTTACATTAGCTACACCAAACCCAGAGCCTCCGAGGATTTTAGGGAGCTCATTCCAGCACCCAGTGTAGTGAAAGAATAACACAATGGCCACTGCATTTTCAAGCCTTAAAAAAGCTCTGCAATGAATGAATGAATGGCTTCCAATGGCAGAAAACATATAGCAGTTCCTCAGCAAAGGGTCTCTAAGTGGCTGGTGGTCAACTGTCAATCACAAGAGCCAGTCTCACTGAATGGATACGGGGGGTGCCCTGAAACATTTCAGCAGGGGCAAAGTTAGGGCCAAAACCTGTCCCCCCCACTCCTCACTTGAAGGTACCTCCTCCTTGCCTCATCTCACAGATGATGGCATTAAGAATGAATTAAACAAAAATATTTAAACTTACAGAACACTTGGGACATCTGCACTAAAAGAAAAAAACACTATTTCTATAATATTTCACAGATCTAAAGCAAGTGTGTCCTACTTTCAGTAAAACCAATATATTTAAAAATTCTGATTTTGAAACCAGATATATCAGAAGTAAGTTGTCCAACTTAGAAAAATGAGTTTGTTCCACACAGGCCAAGGCCTCTATTTTACTCACCAGGGAATGTCTAACACATAGCCCGAGACCTGACAGGCTACATATCCTCAAAAGGTATTTGTTGTATAAGAGAATTATCTCTGTTAAATAGGCCGTTCCTCTGGTGCACTCAATGTACTACAGAATTTACAAACATTTCCTTCCCACGCCGTCATCCTTGCCACATAAGGTTCGGCAGGTGAGAGGAGCTGGAGAAGGAGCTCTGGCCTCAGAGGACTGTTTCCTGGGAGATGCCCCCTCCTCTGGGCCCATCGCCTCTGCTGAGTGTTTTTCAGCATCCCAGGCAACTCCAGCCCCATGTTCTATCAGCATTGTGTGGGCAGGACTGCTTTTTTGTTGTACGAAACTGCTTCCTGGCTTTCCAACAACCCTAAAGGAGAGAGAGTAGCTGATTTCCATTCTGGCTGTGGCTTTGCTAGTGACTGGCTCTTGGGGAATCTACCATGTCTATGGCTTCCTCGAAGCTAATGAATTTCAGGGCAGCGTGTAAATGGGGACAGCCTATCCACTGTACCCGACACTGTCTCCACAGCACACTCACGTCTACCTCTTTGTTCCAAAATATTTGTTTGAGCCAGGCATGGTGGTGCATATCTACAATCCCTACACTTTGGGAGGCTGAGGCAGGAGGATCACTTGAGGCTAGGAGTTCAAGACCATCTGGGGCAACATGGCCAGACCTGAGCCCTACAAAAAAAATTTTAAAAATTAGCCGGGCATGGTGGCTCTGACCTGTAGTCCCAGCTACCCAGGAGGCTGAGGCAGAGGAAGTTCTTGAACCCAGGAGTTCCAGTCTGCACTAAGCTGTGATCATGCCACTGTACTCCAGCCTGGGCAACAGAGCGAGACCCTGCCTCTTAAGAAATAAAAATGAAATAAATGTTTCTTTCCATCTCCAAAACATTTGTTACTTCCATGTGAATCAGGGAGGAGTAAGAAATGGTTCCACACAAAGCGTTCTGATGGGCTTTTAGGGAATCCACGCCAAGAAGGAATCATAGTAAAACATCCACTGCCTAAACAGGGGAACGACTCAGAGATGACTCGGTCTCATTTTCT
Source organism: Callithrix jacchus (assembly GCF_049354715.1). Lineage (NCBI taxonomy): Eukaryota > Metazoa > Chordata > Mammalia > Primates > Cebidae > Callithrix > Callithrix jacchus. The sequence goes on from NC_133514.1 coordinate 41,662,111, forward strand.
TTCTGTAATTTTTATTATTTGTGTTATAAAAATGAATAAAGACTCACTATAAAATATTTGAAAACTGCAAAAAATATATATAAAGAAGAAAACATGTTACCATGCAGAGAGAATCTCTATTTGCATTTTGGCATATTTTATTTACAGTTATGCACAGACCTATTCCATTAGCCAGTTTAGAAGATATTTCATTTTCAGCTTCATGAGCATTGTCTCACATCATTAATATGCTTCAAATACTTTTATAGGGTAACCTGGTACCGCATCCTATGGACGTACCGTAATTTACTTAACTAGTCTTCACTGCTAGGGAGGTTTGAGGAGGACAGATGGCACTGCAGTAAACAATTTTGTGCACACGTGTTTCCCCAGATTTCTGATTATTTCCCTAGGATGGGATCCTAGGACTAAATCAAAAGGTACAGAAATCCAGCCATGTGCGGTGGCTCACACCTGTAATCCGAGTACTTTGGGAGGCAGAGGCAGGTGGATCACTTGAGGTCAGGAGTTCAAGACCAGCCTGGCTAACATGGTAAAAGCCCGTTTCTACTAAAAATACAAAAAAATTAGCCGGGTGTACTGGTGCGAACCTGTAATCTCAGCTACTCCAGAGGCTGAGGCAGAAGAATCACTTGAACCCGGGAGGCAGAAGTTGCAGTGAGCTGAGATCACACCACTGCACTCCAGCTTGGGCAGCAATAGTCAAACTCCATCTTACAAAAAAAGAGTACAGAAATCCTAAAAACTCATGCTTTCCAGAAAGACAGCACCGATTACAGTTCCATACCGCATCTCTGTGACACTGAGCAATGTCATCTTTAACCTTCAATAATTTTATAGCTGGAAAATGGCAACTAATTTCCATTCTAATTAACATTTTTATTATTGTTATTATTGGAATTGTTATTGGTGATAAGTGTTTGGCTTGAATCATCACCCTTCACCACAAAATGCCTATGAGGTAGGCCATCTTGTCCTTGTTCTAACAGGAGGAAACAAGGCACAACCAAGAGACCTGCGCAAGGTCAGACCTCTAACTTCAGAGCCAGGACTCCATGCTTTGCTCCAAAGCCACCCACCTGACTATGACACTATGCTAATTACTCAGGGACTTAAACATTCTTCCATGTATTTTTAGCTGTTATATTTCTCTTTCTCTGAACTATAGTAAATTTATTTTCTGTATGGAAAACACCCCCCCAGCATGTTGAATGTTTTGACACTCTACGCTCGTACCGAGATTCACACATCACCCCCTAACTCCTCCTCAGCTCAGTCCAACCCAAACAACCACCCAACTCCCCACACCGTTGAGTATGACACAGCGTCTTCCCTGTAGGTTAAAACACACTTAAACTGGCTTCACCTAACTTCTCGAGACTACTTAGAATGTTCTGGAATTTATGTAAACCTTGATTTAAAAATGTCAGTTGACTGACTGGGCATGGTCGCTCATGCCTTGTAATCTTAGTGCTTTGAGAGGCTGCGGTGGGAGGATCGTTTGAGGCCAGGAGTTCAAGATCAGCCTGAGTAACATAAAAAGGCCCCATTTGACAAAAAAATTTAGAAACAAAAATATTTCGCTGCGTGTGGTGGCACACACCTGTGGTCCAGCTACTGGGGAGGCTGAGGCAGGAGGATCACCTGAGCCCAGGAGGTCGAGGTTACAGTGAGCCTGATCATACCACTGCACTCCAGCCTAGGCAAAGAGCAAGACCCTGTCTCAAAAAAAAAAAAGAAAAAGAAAAGGAAAAATATCTGTTCCTAGTCAAAGCAACAATACTTAGGAGCAACTGCATAGCAACTGATAACACAGACCAACTTTAAGAAACAGCTCTCCCCAAAGCCCATGCTATCAGAATACTCATTCTTTTCCTTCTAGGGGTGCAATGAGACGTTGATTGTATTTTTTCCATACAGAGATGGAACTAGCTCAACCCAACAGCTCCCATGACAATGTAGTGGTTAAGTGCATAGTAAGGCCAGCCACTCTCCATCACAGCCACTCCTCACAAGTCTGAGGACAGATGCCACCACCCTCCCCCATAGTGGGCAGAATCACCTGGAAGGATGAGAGCCCCAGAAACCCTGCCCTGGGCCTAATTAGAGGAAACCCTTGCACCCAACATTGATCCCGGTGCTGACAGCCGAAGGAAAGGTGAGGAGGGAGGGCATTTCTTTCCTTTGAAGTCACCTGCTTGTCCAAAAATTCATGCCGCAGAAAAGTTCTGCAGAATCATAAACCAGCTTTGTGGCTGCCTCAGAGCTCATTCTGCAACTCACAGCTGATCCTTCACTTGATTCAGCTCAGGTTAGAGAGATGGATAGGGTTTTCCCACAAATCACTTGATTAGTATGAGAAATCTATGTTTCTGCTGTTCTGAGCATTGCAGGAATTTTGGGTTCCCTTTAGACCTGTCTCAATATTATGGTTCTAGAAGCTTTCAGAGTTTCCTTTCTAGGATTTATTTTTCTGAGGGTGCTACCCTGGCAACGCTACCTTGTTCCTCTCCAGTGTCTTTCTTCCAAAGAATGCAAAAACCCTGGCCAGCAGGATTTGGGAGGAAGTGCTGAAGCTGTGACAGTCAGACACAGGTATTGTAGCTTTCTTACTAATCACCCCAGCAGCTCTGCAGCAAGCAGTGCCACAGGTCACCCCTGACCTGGCCACCTTAGTCCCCTGGCCTGGCACACCTGGAGAGAGAACTCCTAGATGCCTGCTGCCGTCATCACCACCAGCAGCGGCTTTTATCACTGGCCATAGATCCTGGAGCACTTTGCACATTACAGGCACTATGCTAGAAGCTTGACACCTACACTCCAACTAATCCCCACCCCAGGCCTATGAGACATGTACCAGGTGTTTCAGAGCTGGGGACACTGGGACTTTGAGCAGGCTCCTGGACTATGTGAGCAAAGTCTGTGGAGTTACCTTGGATTAGACCAACTCCAGCTCACTACAGCTCTGTACTTTCAGATTGTCTATTTCACCCCCAAAGACCACCAGGAGTCAGTTGTGAAGAAAACTGGGTGAGTTCTCTTCCTTGCTCAATCCTGAGCCACAGACTCCTTATTGCCGCTATCACTCTGCCACCCGACCTCACTCTCTAAAAGTGAACCCAGCGTGCTGGGCCCTTTGCAACAGGAAGAGTTCCCTCTCAGAGAAATTGACAGACCCAGGGCCAACTGCACATCATGAGGCCAAAGTCCTTTCAGGCTGTCCTGATGGCGCGCTGACATAAACAGGCCCCTTGGCACCCTTGCTGAGACTCCCTGAGTAAATGCTGTGTGTCCCTTCAGCCTCAGTTCCCACCCTCAGTCCCAGGCACTGCAGCCTCCACAAAAAGTCATTCTGCCACGTATGTGACCTTAGACTGTGCTCTTTGCCAAAGCCCCAAGCCAGTTTCTTTCTCTACCAGGCCACGTGTTCCCTGGTCTGTTTTCCTTTTTCTTTCCCTGTGGACATGGAGATAGAATCGTTAGGTGTTCCATTTCTTCCTGGTTCACACCAGCATTTCCCTCTTCCTAGACTACCTGGAATGTTCAACTCCTCTCCAGGCAGGCTCTTCGTCTCCTTGCCTCCCTTTCTCCCTCCCTCCTGGATGCCTGAGACAGCAAAGGATTCAGCTCCCACCTTCTGAGATCCACCCTCCCATTCAATCACATGACCCTGGGTAAGTCCCTTCTCTTCCCAAGACAGTTTCTTAAGGTAAAATTAGAGAAGGTGATCTTCCTCTCACTCCCTCCTCCCTCATAGGAGATACTTTTGAAAACAAAGCAAGAGGTCTCAAAAGCAAAAAGCTGTAGGAGGAGAGCAGAAAGCGCCTAACTCCCCCTGAGCCAGGTTAATGGACTCTGCACCCCTGCCACTTGCCTGATTTCTGAGGAGGGTCATTCCTCACTCCCGGCAAGCAACTCCATTTCTTTTCAATACAATCCTACAAGAGCCACCTCAGCCGGAGCTCCAGGCCTGGAGGAATCTATGAGACTGTTTTTGAGGATCTCGATCCACGTCCTCATCTTGGCCTTATTAATTCAGTCATAACTCTCCGAGCTCACAGGGCCCGTTTTGCAGTGAAAGACTTGAGTGACGGCACTGGAAGAAACCTTTTAATTTTGATGTAGACACTCAGCACATCTCTCTGTCACTGTCTGGCATCCCTGTCGCTCTGTGGGCAGAGGGCAGTCACCTCCATGACCCGCCGGGCCAAGGTCTTCCCTGTCCTGTCCCAAAGCTTGTGATCCACCATGCTACTCTCTGAGAAAATAAAGGCATCCAAGAGGGTCCCCACCCTGCCCCATCTACCCCATCACATGGGCTCTGGCTACCGTCTCCTCTTCCCCTGAGAGCTGTCCAAGAGGCCAGTCCCCACTCCCTCACCCCACTTGAGGCCATTCTCACCTCCATGCCTCCACTATCATCTTTGTGCCCTGCACACTGACTCATTTCCATCCAATACAAACATCCCCCTACTTTCCCCATTTTTAAATAGCAACACTAGCTTTGACCCCACATATCCCTAGAGTTGACGTTTCCTTTATTTGCATGGCTTTCCAGCTCCACTCCTCCAGGAAGCTGTTTGCATGTGCCATCTCCAGTGCCTCTCCTTGAACCCACTCCAAGGAGCCTCTCTCCTCATCTTCCACCAGAGTGCTTTCATCAGCTCACCCACGGCCTCCACACTCCTTACGTGCAGTCTTTAGTCCTCGTCTTACTTCTTATGCCAGCAGGTTTTGACCCAGCAGATCACTAATTCCTTCTGCAGAAATGCTTTGCTTAGTTTCTGAGGCAACCTCCTCCCGGTCCGCCCCCATCTCCAGGCTGCTCCCGCTCAGTCCCCATTGCTGGTTCATCTTCAGTGTCCTGGGTCCAAGGTCAGCAAACCTGTGGCCTGTGGGTGGATCTCCTGCTTTGTAAATAAAGTTTTATTGGAACACAGCCATGCTCCTTCATTTATATGTCCTCCATGGCTGTTTCTGTGCTGCAGCAGCAATGCCGAGTAGCTGCAGTAAAGACTGCACAGCCTGTAAGGCCTAAAATATCTACGATCTGGCTCTTTAAGAAAGAGTTTGCAAACCCCAGACTAGATCTATAAATACTGCCATTCTCAGGATCCGTCTTTCTACGTCCTATCCATCTACACTCACTCCCTAGCAATCTCATAGAAATCATGAAACACTGCTCACTCCCAAGGTCCTCTAGCTTAGAGCTCATCTCTGAACTCCAGACCAAAACACAACTGTCTAGTGGGTACTTCACTTAGAGCTCCAGCACCCCCCAAACAAACACTTCTTTCCCCTCCGCTCCTCACAATTTCTAATTTGCTCCTTCCACAGTCTTTCCCACCTCAAACCAAAAGTCTTGGAATTATCTTTGAACACTCCGGTCTCTCAATCGCCACCTTCAACCCATCAGCAAATCCTGCCAGCTCTCCCTTCAAAACATACCCAGGGTCTAACCTCTCCCTCCCTGCTGATACCACCCGACCCCAGGCAGCACCCGTCTTGCCAGGACCAGTGCCTCCCAGGGCGTCTCTGCCTCCACATGGCCCCACTCCACTGTGCTATCAACATAGCGGCCAGAGTGATCCATATATTCATTCTTCACATTTGTATTTTTCACAATATGTGAAAAATGCCTCAAAATTCGTGTATTTATTTTGAGGCAGAGTCTTGTTCTGTCATCCAGGCCAGAGTGCAGGCACGGTCATAGCTCACTGCCACCTTGAACTCCTGGCCTCAAGCGATCCTCCTGAGCAATCATTTTAAATCATAGACAATGTTACTTCTTGTCTATGGCTCAAAACTCCCAGTGGTTCAAGGAAGCACACCCTGTCCTCACAGCTATTCCTGGCATCCCAAGTGTCTCTAGCTTCAGGGGCTACTTGGGCTGGACTGCTGGTCTCCCAAATACCCACAGGGACCACCCCTCGCTGCCTTCAGGTGTCTGGCTAAGCGGCATGTATAAGTGAGACCCTCACACTCCCTGTTCCCCCAGTGGGGCGTCGTGTTCCTCCCTTGCACTCAGTGGCCCTTCCACAGGTTATCTTATGTGTTTACCATCTCTCTCCCCAACCTGAACCTAAGCTCTGAGAGGCTGAGAACTGGGTCACTTTTTCCATGGCTGGATCCTCTAAGCTTACAAGTGTACCTATCAATTCTCAACATTCTGAGCAATGAATAAGAGAGCACATAACATGTCAAAAGCTCATGTCTCCTATTAAGGAAACTGAAGGATGGGGAAGAGATGCACATTGTTTGCCTCATGGAGAAATCAAAGAACAGAGCTCAAAACTCACACAGCCCCAGAGCCAGAGTGTTCCTTGCTGAAGAGACTGAAGCCAACCAGTCCCCAATGACAAAGAGGACAGGTCAGGGAATGCCCTGCCAGCATCTTTCTTCAGACCCCTGGGGATCAGGAGGGGCAAATGCAGAAAGGGCTTCTCTGGGGGCAGACAGCGCAATGCCCCAACCGCCTCCTGCCCTCACTCCTCCAGGCCTCCAGAGTCACACAGCTTGGAGTCCTGGCTGCAGCCCACAGCGGGTGAGTGCATGGCACAGCACAGCAGACGGTACACAGGCTTGGAGTCAGCCACTCAGGGGCACCTTGGTGAGTCTTGGCTTTCTCATCTGTAAAACCAGGGTGATGACCAAATGCTTCAACAGTTGAAAACAGTGGGCAGCCTTAGGTTCTTTTTCTGTCTTTCTGGTTTGTGTCTTATCACACCAGAGTCTACCACTAACTTTAAAAGACATTATGCACTGGCTTGCTCCTGTGCTGAGAGCTGCTCCCAAATTTCTGAACATCCCTTCTTGGGGTTCTCCAACAATTCCCCACTGTGCTCCCATTTTTCTTTCTTTTTCTTCTTGTCTCATAACTTCTCCTTTCTCTTCCCACATTCTGAAAATCTTCCAATCCTAATCTCACTACATATTCACTACATGAATAGTAATTGCTTGAACATTTGTGGTTGGAATGATTGATTTTAAAAGCCTGTTTTGGCTGGGCGTGGTGGCTCATACCTATAATCCCAGCATTTTGGGAGGCCGAGGCCGGTGGATCACCTGAGGTTGGAAGTTCAAGACTAGCCTGGTCAACATGGTGAAACTCCATCTCTACTCAAAGTACAAAAATTAGCCAGGCATGCCTACATGGTAGGCACCTGTAATTCCAGCTACTCAGGAGGCTGAGGCAGGAGAATTGTTTGAACCCAGGAGGCAGAGGTTGCAGTGAGCTGAGATCATATCACTACACTCCAGCCTGGGCAACAGAGCAAGACTTCGTCTCAGAAGGGAAAAAAAGGTGTGTTTTGTGATTTGTAAAATAGTGGTTTACTATAGGAAATTTGGAAAATATAAAAAAGTTTAAAGAAATCAAAAGTCATCTGTTTCCCAAGGCACGGTAAGGACTGACAAGACAGCAACCCTCACAATCTCATTTTCTCTCTTCCTGCAGCCCCACAGAGCAATTGCATTCTCAACAGGAACCAAAGCCAGGGAGATGGCAGAGGGGAAAAAACAGCTATGAGCCCCCCAGCCTCTGGGCTCCCCCTCCCTTTAGTCCTCTCACAGCCATGTGATTGCAGGTGTAATAAACAGGAGGGACTTCTGAGATGGAACCTGGCATGCTGGGGCACCTCTTGCCACTGTCCCTTCCCATCTCCCAGTGGAGCCAATCTGCCCCTGGGCAGCCACAGACAGTCCGTGCCGGCTCTCAGCTCCAGATCTGCACTTGCACCCAGCATGCCCCTCCTGCCTTCCATGAGGCCAGCATCCTTCAGTGCTCAGGGCTTGGGACCCTCTGCCCCCGTGAGTCCTGTGAGTCCATGTTCACCTTCTCCTGCATCCACTTTTCTCAGCACCTACACTCGACCTCAGCTGAATACACCCTTGGACCCAAAGTCATTACTCTTAACTTCTCCAGCATCTGCCAGGGCTCCACAAGGTGCTACTCGCACCCCTCCTTCTCCAGAAACATCAGGTAGGCCAGCAAGAAGCCCTTACCGATGACAGGTAGGGCTGTATTTGCAGACAGAAAATCTAGCTCATTCCATGCCTGGCTTATTCCTGCTGCCCTTACAAATTAAGTAGAGTGGCTTTGCCTTTCCAAGCATCAGTTTCTCCCTCTGCAAAATGGGGGTGCCAGCACCTTCCCCACCCACCTCAGAGGCTTATGAATACAAAACACCATACAATGAGTTATTATTAAAATAATCAGAGCAGCAAACAGCCAAGCTTACACTGTAGGCTTACACTGTTCCTCTTTGTCCTGCCCTACTTTCAGGCAGGCTTGTCCACTTTTCCCATTAGCCTGTGAACGGTCCAAGGGTGTGCCCATCAGAGCCGCCACCTGCCCTGCCTAGGGAAGGCACCCCGGAGCCCCCAGGTGACCCTGGCACACACCATGGAGCCAGCCAGCTGTGACTTTCACCCTGTGCAGACTGTCTTGGGCTGCCTGGAGTTTATGCACCAAAGGAAACCACAGCGGGGAGCACACACATTCGGGAAAAGCATTCACAAATGCGACATCCATCAGGAGGGGACACAGAGGGCCACCACAGGGCGGGGGTAGGGGGTGCGAAGCACCCAAACTCCCTGCTGTAAATGGGATAGCTGCCTCACATTCATTTGGTCTTAATTAATAAGTAGATTGAGCCAAAGGCGTGGCTTCTGGGAAGGAAGGATGAAAGGAAGGAAAGGTGGCTCGTGCTTTCTTGAGGAAATCCACCACCCTCTTCTAGAGCACATGGAACCCCCAAAGTAGCCCACTCTGGAAAAAGCATGGTGTGGGGCAGCACAGTTTCTTGTTTCTATAGTAGCAAAGCCACTCACTGGCTCTGTGACCCCAAGGCACAGCCTCTTGCTCTGAGCCTCAACTTCTCTGGTTGTGAAATGAGGAGATATATGTGATACACCCGTTGAAATGCTAAGGTAGGCCTGACCACCGCAGGTGACAGGGCCCGGAGGTGTGAGCGTGGCCAGGAGGAAGGAACACAGATGTTCCTCGCACAGGGATCGCACACTCCGCACCTGGCTGCAGCAGACGTCCAGCCCTTTCTGATGAAGCAGGCGGCCCTTGCTGGATTTCATGTGAGCATTTCTCTTCTCCCACCAGATGGACTCAGGATGCAGGCATTTCACATCCTAGTGAACAGCATTGCACCCAGCTTGCTATAGGGATAGGCCCTGCTTGAATGCGTGTGGTTTGAATGACTGATTTAAAAAGCATGTCATCTAATTTATAAAATAACATGTTTACTGTAGGAAATTTGGAAAGTTCAAAAAACTTTAAAGAAATCAAAAGTCACAGGTTTCCCAAAAGGCAGCGATAACCACTATTAAGATTTTGATAATATACTCTTCTAGTTTTCATGACTACATACACCTTTTGTTATAATTGCAATTATACTCTATTTACTTTTAAGTCTTTACTTACTTAATATATATTATTAGCATGTTCCTACATTCTTATGTATTATTCAATGTAATTTTAATAGTTCCCTTGATTTCCATTTTATGGAGGAGCCATATTATATTTAACTAATGCCTCCATGCAATGTTTTCTGATAATGAATAATGCTGAAAGGAATGTTCTTAATTAGAACTATTTTGTGCATCTCTATTTCCTAAGGATAAATTCCTAGAAGAGGAATTGCTTACTGGCTCAAAGGGTCTATTTTTTTGAGACATGTCTCCCATATTTCCAAATTATCTTCCCACCAGCTAAGTCTAAAAATGCCCAATTCCCAACAACACTGGATATGATATTATCATTTTAATTTCTGCTAATGTGTTAAATGGATAACAATACCTTATTTTCATTTCACATTTTAATTATTAGTGAGGAGAGACGCTTTTATGCATTTTTCTGGCCATTTTGTTATGTGAACTGTCTATTCCCATTCTTTGCTCACTTCTCAATCAGGGAAAGGCTAATTTTTAAAAATACTTTTTGAAAAAGAGAGTAAGTCTGCAACCCCACAGAATGACCCCATTCCCCACATCTCAGCATCACCTCCACTGGAGTGTTAATTCTAACGTCCAATGTAGAGCCTTCTCCTATAGTTTAAACCCACTTCCTCCCACCCCAGCTTCAGTGGGAACACTGCTCTCTCTTTCATCTAACACCGTGACCTTTCTTTGTCACCTGTCAGCTTCTCCTCCTGGGGATGAATAATTCCTCTTCATTTTTGCCCGATCTAGTGTAACTTACAAAGTCAAAGCCTCGGCCTCCTCCCTCTCCCTGGTGCGGCTGTCTTCCTGCAGGCCCTCACCATTTCTCAGCTGGACAGCAGCAAATTACTTCTGAACTGGCCTCTTGGGCCCAGGCGTGACCCCCTTCCCTTTGAGCCCCTCTCAAACCTCACCTCCACTCTTCATTTCACAATTGCTGGACCATTTTTCCTAGATGCAAATGTGAGCATGTCATTTCCTGCCTGACACTTTTCTGCCCTTCCATGAGGCAGCGGCCCCTCCCTACCTGGTGGGCACCCACAGGCCTAGCTCCTCTTGCCCCCAAAACATGCCTCGTATGAGCAGATTCAGGAACATCCATGTCTCATTAACACATTGTGCCAATCACGCGCTGGATGGACTCCTGCGACCGTGACTCCCTCCTCCCCACCCTCTTCCCATCCACCTGATGGCACCTATTCACACCTCAGGTCCCACTCAGGTGTTACTCACTCCCAGAAGTTCCTCTGCCCACCCCAAATAAGGAGAATCATGATGTACCCTGCGCCCAGATGTACTCTGTCCACTTAGTACACCTGACTACATTCCACTAAGGTCTGTGGCATCAGAATCGAGGGCAGGGGCCGGATGCGGTGGTACGGGCTTGTAATCTCAGAGCTTTGGGAGCTGAGGTGGGAGGATTGCTTGAGGCCAGGAGTTTGAGGCTACAGTGAAGCATAATTGCACCACTGCACTCCAGCCTGGGCAGCAGAATGAGACCCTGAAGATGGAAAGGGAAAGGGAAGGAAAGGAAGAAGGGAAGGAAGAAGGGAAGGGAAGGAAAAAGAGAAGGAAAGGAAAGGGAAGAGAAGGGAAAGGAAGGGAGAAGGGAAGGAAAGGAAGAAAGAAATTGAGGACAGGGTGGTGAGCTCAGTGGAACATCACGGTGAGTGGAATGGATGTATGCGGGCACTGGGTCGGCAACCCTGCAGGCGTATCCTTTAGGTTCTCACCATGAGCCACGTGGGCTGCTCTTCCCTCTGCAGATGAGCACTGCGGTCCCTGGGTTTCCTCCCTTTCTGGGCTGACCCACTGCTCCTCTCGTGTCTGCATCTTCCCAAGCTTGAGTCTGTCTCACACCTTGGGCCACCTGCCTGGCCCACCCAGCCCCTGGTGTTCCCCGGGCCCTCTGCCCCTGAGGCATCTCCATGCCTTGTCTCAGCCACTCTGGAAGGACAGCCTGCCCTGCTGCTTGAGGGGCTTATGGTCTTGCTGGGCCAGTTCCTGCAGGAGAAGGACCCTCTAGTTCCTACCCCCATGCTGGACACAAAGGCCCAGGATGCCTTTGTTAGCACAGGGACGCCCTGGTCAGCCAGGGACATGGGAGGGCTATGCCCTCCCCACAGGACACTCACTGCCAACCCTGCACTGTCCTGTTGCTGCCTAGCTCAGCACTAACTTGGGTGCTTTCTTCTTTCTTCTCAGGGCTACACACAGGATGGATGGATTCTGTGGTGCTAAGTTCACCAGTTTATCTTGCTTCCTACTTGGCTCAAACCAACACAAAGCAAAGGCCTCCACAGATGGCCATGGTCTCATTCTCAAAACTGAGACTCCCTGACTTCACTGACAGCCTTTCGGTTCAGAGCTAAGCCGCCCCGCCACTGGGCCACCACGCCACCTCCCCGAATTCCCTCACATAGTATGTTCATTGTGTTTCATAAGGTAACAGGTGATGTGTCTTACCCAGAGTGATCCATGCTGCAGGCCTGTCTTATTTCACGTATCCAATGAGGAGTTTGCAGAGAAATTTAAAGTCTCTCTTCCCTTTGTAAGATTCAGATTAAGTATCTCTCTGCTTCCGTGTCTCTCCTCTCATCCTCTTCCAGTCTACCCATCCCCTCCTCTCAGCTCTGGTTTGTAGAATGCATTTCTGCCACCCTGGCCTCGCAGCCACACTCAGGAGCCCCCACAGGGATGGGTCAACAGCCCCTCCCAGCCACTCAATCAGAACTAAAGAGTCATCAGAATCAACAGAGAAGTTGGTGGCATGCACGGTGTTAGTAACAGGCACTCAATAAATATTGCTTAACCACAGGTGTCCCTGTCTTTGCCATTTGGTTACAGAGAAATTAGGAGCCTAGAGAAAGCAAATGGTCTACTCAATTTGGAAATGAGAAGAAAATGAGCTACAAAGCAAATAACACTGACTTGCGAGATGGAGGACCGGGATTCTGGTCCTCGCTCTGCTATTGGCTTCACTGTGTGATAACACCAAGGCCTGTTACCTCTCTAGGCATCATTTGCCACATCTAGAAGTGAAAGATTAGACTTGGTGAAAGATTCCCATGCAACAGACAGGATCTGCCAGTCCAGGTGGCAGCTGGCACAAGGCAGGGTAGGGGGAGGTGCTCCCAGGCTCAGGGGAACACCCCAGGTAGGCTGCACTCCTTTCTCCTTCATCCCAGGGACTCTGGTTTTCAGCCACTTCAATAGCCCCAGAGGGACGGTGAGACTCTGGAGACATAGGTCAGAGTTCTCATCAGCAGAGGGCACAGAAGCCTGGACGTGATGGCCCTTGGCTTTCCCTCCTCACAGATCCACAGCTCCTCCCCCAGCTAAAGCCCCTGCTTATCCATTTCCTAAAGATCACCACAGAGGCTCAACAAACTTCCCTTTTTAACATCTCTTGCTGATGGAAAATTCTTCCTCATACCTAATCTAAGTCCATCTGCTGCAATTTCTGTCTATTTTCTCTAGTTCAATCCTTGCTGGAGATGGAGAACAGCTGGTCGCCATCCTCCATATAACATCCCCTCCTAAACCAAAATCAGTTATTACATCAGCCCTCATCCTGTGTTTCTTCTGGTACAACATCCACCGCTCCTCCGAGCTGCCCTCGTGGGTTCCAGCTCTGAAAGCATCGCTGATCACTATGGCCCATAAGGGAGGGTGCTCTGCAAGCTCCGAGGCCTTCCAGAGCTGTAGCATCTGCAGTGGGACGTAGGGCTCTGTGGCAAATCGAGAGAGAAGGTTGGAGCGGAATGGAGCCTGTGAGAACATAGTCCTGACCTCTGGCTCTGTATCTGAAAGAACTGAAAGTCGGAACAGGCACATAAGCACATGTCCAAGGTCAAATCCGAGGCATCTACCTCAAGTACCAGAGCCCAGATAGTAACATCACCATGCTCTGGGACACTGCAGCATGTTTTCAGCACCAGTCAGAGCAGGACCAGCCAGAGCTAAAAGGCGAGGCCACCGTTCCCCACTCTGCTCTGTGTCCAAACTCGGTCTGCCTAATCCCACTAGCAGGTGCCCAGAAATTGACTGTGTACATCTTTTCTCATTTTTCTTTCCAATTTTTAAATTCTCAGTCCAGGGGGTACACGCGTAGGTTTGTCATAATGGGTAAATCACACATCGTGGGGGTTTGCTGTACAGATAGATTATTTTTTCATCACCCGGATAATACACAGTCCCTGATAGGCAGGTTTTTGCTTCTCACCCTCCTGCCCTCCACCCTCAAGTAGGCCCCGGTGTCTACTGTTCCCCTCTTCATGTCCATGTGTACTCAATGATTAGCTCCCCCTTACAAGTGGGGACATACCCACATCTTTGATCTCCTTTAAGAACTTAAATGCCTCTGAAGTGGTAACACTATTAACTGCTCACACCTTAGTATGAATGAGTAGATTTGATCCTTTCCAACTCTTAATAGATGTAGGGGAACAAAGAAACTGAGCGCACAGCAGACAAATTTCCCTGCGTGCTAATGTTTCCAAGGTCAGCTCTGTGCACGGGGCTGCAGCAGGTGCTGGCCTCAGGGCAGTGGCACAGCAAGCGCTTGCACCTGGTGGAACTCCCTGGGTGCCAGACAGCACTGTGCTCAGAAGCATCTGCCTTGTGCAGGTCCTCAGGTCTGCTGCACCGCCCCGGGTGCTCTGGGGAGGTCTGCATAGAGCTGAACTGGGGGAAAGGATTACCTCATTGCTCCCCCAGGGAAGGCTCCCTTGCATCCCACAATTCCTGAAGTTCCCTGGTTAACCCTTTCAGGAGTGAGCTGGGCAAGGTATCTACAATTAGATCTCCACCCTGGAGTACCCTGAAATGACATGAAGGAAGCAACAAAAAGAAACCAGGGAAGAGAGTTACCCCCTACATGTCAGATTGAGCAAGATTACTCAGGTACCTGCTTCAGTGTGAAATAGCTCCCAAGGGGGAAGGGAGGAAGGGGCATGGGAAGGAGAGTGAGTCAGATGAACTATTCACTCATAATTTTGGCTATGAAATTTTCCTAAATGAAAGATGAAGAGGGAAAATAACAGAGTATGGTGAATACATTTCAGGGCCTAGGTTTCAAAACAGCCGTTGCCCCACCTAGAATACCCAGAAATACCGTGCTCCAACCTCTTCAACTCTCTGAGATGTTCCAGAAGGTTTCAGATCTCCAGACACACCTTCCCCTCGGACAGGCAGGAAATTCACACATCCACAGAAAAAACCAAGGTCAAAGTGTTTCCCAGAACAACTAACACAACAGATGTACTTATTAAGATTTCCCCAAAACCACAAAATTCAATTTTAAAGTAGAAGGCAGAAAGGCTCTTCTCTGATAAAAATTTTAATATGTTTTCAATCTTATTTCAGGGAACAATTTTAAGAGAAAAATCAGCATAAAATGACAAGATTCAAGTAGGTTGGCAAAAAGATCACTTACTGCTATGTTTATGATGAAAAGGGGTAACAGAAGGCTGACGGGGATGGAGGGACAGAGGAGTAAGGAGAGGACTTTTATTTCCCAGGTAACTCATGTGGGGCTTGGAAAAGCAGAAAGACACAACCCCTCCCCACCATAGTGGTTAAGAGAGATCCAGTTTGGCCAACTGAGAAGAGGAGAAAACACTGGTCTGTGGATGGTGCTTCTCCAGGGTCCGGGCTAAAGCCGTCATGTTTGATGAAATGACAAGTAACACATTTAATTTCCTGAGCATCCATGGGTCCTTGCACACACAGACAGGCACGCAGATTCACAAGGAGTTAATCAGTCTAACACCAGCAATTAGATTCTCCAAACTGGATGGTAGCGGAGGCGCTGGGTCCCGTGTTTCACACCTCACCCCAACCAAGGTGAAGCTGTGAAGATGTTTTGCACTTTGTCAAATATTTTTCAGCTCCTAGGATCCTTTTTTTGGTCTAAAGTTGTTATTTTAATGATCCCTGTTCCGAATGAGGAAATACAAGAAAGAGGAATGAGGGGGAGGCAGAGGGAAGGAAAGCGAGCGCTCCAGCGTGTCCCATTTGTACTTTCCAAGGCCCCCTCCACCCCCTCCCCCACACTGCCTCTTCCCTCTGTGAATGAGTCACTCTTCAGGAGCTGTTTCAAGTGCCTTACTTTTAATGTTTCCTATCACGATAGAAATCCAACAGATCGGCATCAATTAGAGGGATCCCCCAGTTTTGCAATCCTCAAACTCAAAAACATTTTCCAGTTTCCTTACCGCCTTCAGGAAAACCAAGGTGCTCTCATGCAAGATCCCCCCTGTGCCAGGGGCTGCTTCTCCTGGGCTCCCTGGGGGCCGCATGCCCTAGTGAGGCCACAGAGGACGAGGTCCACGACTAACCATGCCCACCGGCTGGGAAAAGTTTGGATTCCACTCCAGGCCCCCCAAATACAAAGAGATTATAATTGGCAGCACTGCAAATTTGTTGTGTTTACTGTCAGATCCGACGTGCAGAAGAGAAAGCTGATGGTATTTTGACCAAAAAAAAGGCAGGCATTTTTTTAACCATTGTGAGTAGAACTTCAGTAATCACAGTTCCCATCCAAAATAGCTGCCTACAGGAGGTGGAGGAGAGTCTGCTGCGGAGGTTTAAAAAAATAAGAATTAAAAAGTGAAAGGGATTTGTGGAGCTGGAGAATCAAGACTTATCTGCATCTCTGCTGAAAGGTGCCCTGAGGAAGAGGTGTCACTAGAGAATCCCTCCCACCACGTTCACTCTTGTTGGACTGGGAACCCAACTTCCAGCTGCAGGTTTAACCGAAATCAAAGGGAAGAAAATCACCTGAGCCCTTCAGCACCCCTGGGACTTGGAAGACCAGCCCCAGGCTATCAGCTTCAGAGTTTCCCTCAGGTAGGCAGTGCACCTGGTGAAGTGCGGCGGGCACACAAGCAGAAGCTGCCGTCGCAGAAGAGGAAGGAAGTTCAAGACCAAGCGCATTACCTGCTTCCCCATGGGGACCCTGCTTCCCAGTGGCTCACCTCCCTAACACCTCCCTTTGGCAGAAGCCAAAGGTGGGGGAGGCGAGGGGGGGAGAAAGGAGTTTCCCAAGGGTCTCAGAGCAAGAGAGGCCCCTGAGGTCTCTCGATTTAGAACGCTCAAGGGTGCTTCTGGGCTGAATCAGCTGCCTGCCAGGGTGAGCTGTTTTACTTGAAGAGCAGTTCGCAGAGGCAGTGTGGATGGTTTCTTCAGCACCACCTCTGCCACAAATGCACCTGTGCACCAAAACAACCTGCGCACCTACACGGAGCCAGCCCCTCCACCAGCCTCCACCTCCCAGAGCTGTGGGGATGCTCAGGGCCGGGCACCCCTTCTGGGGACAAGGGTGTACGTTCACCCGGGACCAAACCGAACTCTATCCCATTTTTTTTTCAGGACACCCCAAGCCTGGAAAGTCTTCCAGAGTTTTCGGGAGGTAAGGGATTGTGTGATATGTTTTCCTCTGAGAACTGTTTTGCTGGTGTGTCACCAAGTTGCCACGCAGGTGTCCACCAGGTCAAACAGGACAGCCCTCCCCCCCACCCCCACCCCAGGGAATGTCTCATTCCACCAAATAAAATGAACTGAGACAGGGCAGGAGGCAGAAGTTTGAGGAAGGACTCCAGTTGAAGGTCACAATAGTTTGGGGAAGACAGATCAAGGTAATACGAAGGGGACAGACCCTACAGCGGAAAACACAAACAACCATTCACGTTTCTAGGAATCAGCCTACCCATGATGGGTGCACCGGGAAACAGCACATCCTGGGATTCAACTTCTTTCACCTAGCACACCCGAATCCCCACCCCGGCCCTGCAGACACCCTACCCGGAGAGCAGACCTATTTAGACAGACCTGAGCGCAGCTAATTAGGAATAGTAAACAAGCCCATTTCTTGCCAGCGCAGAAGTTTTCCAAATTGTCCGCTTGTTTTCCTCCCAACGAAAGACAGTGGTTTCCCACCTTTGTCACATTTCCTCCTAGAAACTTTTCTTTCTGCAATCCCTCCACCTAAGCTAAACTGCAAAGCCACTGGGAATGGAGACGCAGGCGCTGCACCCCCGGGACGCAGGCAGAGGTACCTTTTCCGCGAAGCAGAAGGGCCGGTGCCCAGAGGCCAGCTGCCCTGCCGAGCAGTGGAGCGAAGCTGTGGGCTGGAGCACGCTGAGGATTACGCGTTCCTGTCTCTGCGACCAGACCTTTCGGCAGCGCGGACCAACTGTGCTAGCGATGCACTTAGCAATTATCTGCTGGCGCCGACGCCCCGCCCTCTGCTCTTGCGATTGGCTCTCCAGTCCCGGGCAGGACTGCATTGGCTTCAGCCGACCTCACTCATTGCTTTGGCTCCTACTATTATCTAAGCCATCAAAGGAAATAATTCCATGTTTCATTGACAACCTGTAAGGCTCTCCTCCAGCCCAAGGTGGGGGCAGGACCGGGAGGCCAGTGGAGGGAGGGGAGACGAGTAGGAAAAGGTGGGGTAGCGTGGTGGGGAGGAGGAGGTGGAGGGGAGAGGAAAAGAACGAGAAGGTGTGGGGGGTAGGAGAGTAGGAGAGAGAGAGAAAGAGAAAGAGAGAGAGAGATGGAGCTATCAAGCAGTCAGATTCTTGCTCCAGCATTTTAACTTCCACAAAACAGAGCCCATAGCAACAATTTTCTGGCCTTATTTTGCCCCCTAACTGGTAAATGTTGCTGAGGGCAGAGAGAATGATAACCGTGGGGTGTCTGCCGGCGTGAGACAGGCTCTGGAAAGCCGAGCAAGGTTGAGGGCTGAAGGAATGGAGTAATGCTTTTCACAGGGCCACCCTGGAGGGCGTGTGAAGGTCATTGTAGATTGCTTGGGGAGCATGGTAGGTGCACACCTGGAGTTTCTCTACCAGTTCTTTATCTCGCAGCCCCCCTCGTCCCCCAACCTGAGGAAACAATTTTCCTTTGCACCCTATCCAAAGAGTCTCAGAAGAGCTATTCTTAAAGTCCATAAAACTCTGGAGTTTCTCACTGTTGTCACCGGAAGGTCCAGAGAGCGGGGTGTTCCAGAGTTAATGATTCTGCTGGGACCCTCCTTTGGTTTATTCTGACATGGCTTAAATTAATCGCTTAGACTTTCATCAGCAACCTACGTACATGAGGAGGGAACATGCCCATCAAAGGGTGGGAACAGCTTAAACACCTTTCCTTGTTCACCAAGAAATCATAAAGTCTTACTCCAGTTAAAAATGGCTTTTATCCGAAAGACAGGTCATAAGGAATGCTGGCAAGGATGTGAAGAAAAGAGAACACTTCTACGTTGTTGGTGAGAATGTGAATTAATACAGCCATTATGGAGAACAATACGGGGGGTACTCAGAAAACTAAATATAGAGCTACCATATGATCAACAATCTCAGTGCTAGGTATATACCCCCAAAAAAGAAATCAGTATTTTGAAGAGATGCCTGCACTCTCACGTTTATTGCAGCACTATTCTCAATAGCCAGGATCTGGAAGCAACCTAAATGTCCATCAACAGACAAATTAGATGAAGAAAATGTGGTACACATACACAATGGAGTCCTATTCAGCCATAAAAAGGAATGAGATCCTGTCATTTACAACAACACGGAGGGAATTGGAAGGAGTTCTGTGAAATGAAATAAAACAGGCACGGAAAGACAAACTTCACATGTTCTCATTCACTTGTGGGAGCTAAAAATTAAAACAATTAAACTCATGGACATGGAGAATAGAATGATGGTTACCAGAGGCTAGGAAGGGGCAGGGGGGAATGGTTGCTAGGTACAAAATAGAGTTAGAATGAATGAGATGTCGTGTTTGATAGCACACAGGGTTATTACAGTCAACAGAACATATTGTACATTTAAAAATAACTGAAAGACTACAATTGGATTGTTTGTAACAAAAATAAATGATAAATGCTTGAGGTGCCCTGGTGTGATGATTACACATTGCATGCCTGTATCAAAATATCTCATGTACCCCATAAGTATATATACCCACTATGTACCCATAAAATTAAAAATTTTTTAATTTAAAAAGAAATCATAAAGCACAAATTTTGACCTTCCTCTCTCCTTTATGTATTTGTTACCATATGGAAAAGACATTACTTGGCAACTACATTTTCTTAACTAGGAAAAATGTTTATTATTAATGTTTCTAAAATAAAAGAGCTTTTATAGACCAATAAGTAAAAGACCTATAACCCAATTCACAAATGGCAAAGGACAAAATGGACTGAATATTTTTAAGAGAGAATTATAAAAGGTTCTTTTAAAGAAAGCTTTTAGAATATCAAATTTCAGATGAACCAGAAACTAACCCTTCAGCTTTTTCATCCTGGGATCCCCATGTCTTTGATGAGACTACGTTTCCAGTCCTGCCCTGGCCTCCCCTGGGGCGTTAAATAACTGTAGTCCTTATCAGTCCTTATTTGCTGTGTCTTCTGCAGCAAACGGCAGGCACCCCACCACCTTGTATGGTGGCTTTCTATTTCATGCGTACATGCCTGGCTTCCCTGAATACATTTCAAGCCCTGTAAGGACAGAGATGGTATCATGCATATCTTTATCACTCCACAGATAGCACCTAGCACTCAGTAACTGGGCTGACTACTAAAACCCATTTCAAAGCATTCAGGGTGCACAGCCCTGAGCCTCGTGCCATCCTCATTCCGCTGCGATTACTCTTCCAGCTGAGCAGAGTGCAGAGGGGGCCCGCTCTGGAGTCCAGGAGCTAAACTCAGGACTAACCACTTTGAAGTGTGGCAGCTTCGGAGTCACTCAAAGCTCTCAGTACCTCTGTGTTCTCTACGGAAAATGAGGCAGGTGAAGACCCAGCGCCTTCCTTCTCCCTCAAGCATTTGAAGGAAATGGAAGGATGTAGGATGCACATTTTACTTGTGAGGCATAACTTTAAAAAATGAAGCCTTTCCATAATGGCTTTCCAAATATCAGCATGGGTAGAGGAGAGTAACCCTATATTAGGAATTCAAAACTAGGGCAAGGGATGGAGCAAAATAGTTGTTTTCTATTTCGTTCATTTGTCTAGGTGAAATTCACACGAAGGCACAATAATGAAGCTAAACTTAGCTACACATTTGAAATTGACACTGTCCTAGAAAATCTGGTGTGTTTGGTCATGGTGTAAAAACCATAAATAACGTTTTCATTGTTTAAGCACTATGATTTTTATTTTCAAGTGAAAGTAGGCTTCAGCTTTGTGCCTTCATACTATCTCTTTGTGCTCCCCCCACAAGAAAATAAGAGAAATAAACTAAATTATAAGAACTCTCTTGAGTACCTATCAAAGGTTCAGTTGTCCCTGAAGGAAAAGGAAAACATTTCAAGTGATTTTCTAAAATGCTTTGTCTAAAAACAGCATGTCCTTACATGTACGTTTTGCCTTTTGAAGATGAGAGAGAGAAAAAGAAAGAGAGCAAGCTGCAAACAGTTGTTTATGTCAGTGTCTTTTAAACTGCCTGGTCATAAAATATTCTCTTTGAGAGAAGGATGCTCCCTTTGTGTCCTATAGATCAACCGCTTAATTCTGAGAGTTAGAGAATGAATATTAAGTACGCAGATTCCACTGGTACTTGCATTTGTATTAAATATCAGCTCCATACAATTTAAATTCACTGGGGTATGAAATGTACCAAATTCCATTTTGTGGGCTATACTTGGCAAAGCAGTCCATTTTGATTTAACAGTTTCGGGACATTAATGGTCGGAAAGGCTTTTGGAGGTTCCTGTTCCATTTTGAATAATTAGGGAAAGAATGTGGGTTTCTTGGTTAAAACACAAATTAGATAGCAGCTGCCAGAACCACCATCTTTCCTGTGGGTAACCATTTGCTACAGCAAATTACCATGACCTACAGTGGGAGGCTGGAGGAATCTTGCATGTACTCGTCCATTCATGCCATTTTCTCAGTTATCATTTATTTATGCCAAATTCTGTTCCTAAAAGGGAGAAGAGGAGAATACATCTAGGCAATGCCAAGAAAGAGGGAAATGTGTGAAAACAAGAGGAAAAAAAGAAGAGGGTGACTTTCAACACTACATATCTGCTTGAGCCATACAATACTATTTCAGTGAAAATATAGTATTAGCAGGATTTCTTGAACCCAGCATTGGAAGAATGAAAGGTTTTTCAGAAAACTTCTCCAAACACAGCTTCCCAAGTAGAGAAACTTGGAGGAACATTTTCACAGCTTTCTGTTCTAGCTGATAGCTGTTGGGAAATCAAACTCCCTCCCCCTCCACCCCCACCCCCACTCCCACTCCCACCATGAAAATCAAACCTGTGGAGCCAGTGACATTTCAACAAAGCATAAGAGGAGATTGTGGCTGCCAGGAGGGTGTCAGTCACTGTGAACCATTCTTAATGATTTCATTAATTACTAATGAGACTTCGGAAAGCTGGTATTAGAATATTCAGGCTTCGCATGGTTTGAAAACAGTAAGGATATTTTATTATTTAACGTACCCTGATGAATGAAGCAGGTGATCTTGTTTCTTCAAATCACAATCGTATTTATTACAATTTGTAATAAATGCAGAGTTGTAAATAATGTGAAAAAGAGAAAGAAGAAGACAGAGACAGAAAACAGACATAGAGAGATAGAGAGAGATGTGCAAAGCTAGATTGCCCACCTAAACTCTGTTTTGCTTCAGTTAAATTCTTCATAAGAACTATGGAGCTGAAAGCTGTCATGAAATATTGTCCAGCAATGCAACAACTGACAGGAGTAGGGGAGCTGAATTAAGAAGGTCAGCTTGCCTTCTGTGAGGCTGGCAGATCACATGTAGGGTGAAGCATCCTTCTAGAATAAAAGTCTGCACACGTGGAGACAGCTATTGGACCCCTGCCAGCCAGGACCCACTTTCTAACATAGACGCTTTGTTGAAAGAACCCATCCAACATGTGTTTACAACACCTGCCACACACCATTTTCTCATTTATAAAGCAGAGTGACCATTGTTTCTAGGGCCATTTGAGAGAATGATGGCAAATAAACCTACAACAGAAGACGAAGGTGTCCTCGCCCTTGATGTTAAGCCTAGTGACAATAGCAGCAGTGTCTTAGCATGGGTCACTTGGCTGTCCTAGGCCAGATGTCACATCTGCTCTTGGGGTAGGACCTGAAGACGCTCAGAGGGGCAGGAAAGCTGCTCAGGGCATAGGGGCACAGCTGCAAGCAATGGTGTTTCCCTTCCTGTTGCCTAAGGAAATTCTCAAACTGTTCCATGGTTTAAGCTGCTCTAGGAGAAAGGACCTTCAAATATGAAGGTGTCATCCAAGTGACCCGCCACAAGCCAGAATTTCTTCAAATGTGCAGGCTTTATTATTCAAATCATGCGGATTTTGTATTCTACTCCAAAATGTATCAACTTTGATATGTGAGTTAAAAGAAGGATTTGGGCTGGGCATGGTGGCTCACGCCTGTAATTCCAGCACTTCGAGAGGCCGAGGCAAATGGATCACCTGATGTTAGGAGTTCAAGACCAGCCTGGCCAACATGGTGAAACCCTGTCTCTACAAAAAATATAAAAATTAGCTGGGTGTGGTGGCGCACACTGTAGTCCTAGCTACTTAGCTAGGCTGAGGCAAGAGAATCACTTGAAGCCGGGAGGCGGAAGTTGCGGTGAGACAAGATGGCTTCACTGCACTCTGGCCTGGGTGACAGAGCGAGACTCCAACTGAAAAAAAAAAAAATTCCATGTTTTTGTGGTGCAGACCCTTCCAGCCCCTTCCTTATGCAAATGTGCATGCAGGCACACCTCTGTGGGCACCCTCACGCAAATGTGCGTGCAGGCACACCTCTGTGGGCACCCTCACGCAAATGTTCGTGCAGGCACACCTCTGTGGGCACCCTCACGCAAATGTGCGTGCAGGCACACCTCTGTGGACACCCTCACGCAAATGTGCGTGCAGGCACACCTCTGTGGACACCCTCACGCAAATGTGCGTGCAGGCGCACACCTCTGTGGACACCCTCACGCAAATGTGCGTGCAGGCGCACACCTCTGTGGGCACCCTCACGCAAATGTGCGTGCAGGCGCACACCTCTGTGGGCACCCTCACGCAAATGTGCGTGCAGGCGCACACCTCTGTGGGCACCCTCACGCAAATGTGCGTGCAGGCGCACACCTCTGTGGGCACCCTCACGCAAATGTGCGTGCAGGCGCACACCTCTGTGGGCACCCTCACGCAAATGTGCGTGCAGGCGCACACCTCTGTGGGCACCCTCACGCAAATGTGCGTGCAGGCACACCTCTGTGGACACCCTCACGCAAATGTGCGTGCAGGCACACCTCTGTGGACACCCTCACGCAAATGTGCGTGCAGGCACACACCTCTGTGGGCACCCTCACGCAAATGTGCGTGCAGGCACACTCCTCTGTGGGCACCCTCACGCAAATGTGCGTGCAGGCACACCTCTGTGGACACCCTCACGCAAATGTGCGTGCAGGCACACCTCTGTGGACACCCTCACGCAAATGTGCGTGCAGGCACACTCCTCTGTGGGCACCCTCACGCAAATGTGCGTGCAGGCACACACCTCTGTGGGCACCCTCACGCAAATGTGCGTGCAGGCACACACCTCTGTGGGCACCCTCACGCAAATGTGCGTGCAGGCACACACCTCTGTGGGCACCCTCACGCTAATGTGCGTGCAGGCACACACCTCTGTGGGCACCCTCACGCAAATGTGCGTGCAGGCACACTCCTCTGTGGGCACCCTCACGCAAATGTGCGTGCAGGCACACTCCTCTGTGGACACCCTCACGCAAATGTGCGTGCAGGCACACACCTCTGTGGGCACCCTCACGCAAATGTGCGTGCAGGCACACACCTCTGTGGACACCCTCACACAAATGTGCGTGCAGGCACACACCTCTGTGGGCACACCACTCATAACCTTCACTGCTGCCTGCTTTGATCAATCTGTGGTCCCCTTCATTCCATTTCACTATATTTTGACTCAGTTAATACCCAGACCTAAACTG
The DNA here is from genome assembly GCF_049354715.1 of Callithrix jacchus. NCBI lineage: Eukaryota > Metazoa > Chordata > Mammalia > Primates > Cebidae > Callithrix > Callithrix jacchus. The sequence goes on from NC_133514.1 coordinate 41,686,550, forward strand.
ACCAGCCAAGACTACACCACTGCACTCCAGCCTGGGCAACAGAGTGAGACTCTGTCTCAATCAATCAATCCATAGATTTGCACCAAATATCACTGTCTGTCCAGAAATACACTCCATACTGAAGGAGACTGGGGTTTAAGCAGCCCAAGCCTAAAGCCCCTAGTCTGCCCTCTGCCTGGCTTCCAGAGGTGGGTGAGATCTGGCTCCATCGTACCTGCCTAACCTTATTCCACTCTCATCTTCATGTGCCCTGATTTGGTCACAGCCCTCCTGTGAATCTAATATTCTGACCTCCTGACCTTCCCATGGCTGCCTCAGTTTCTTCCTCCCACCCTGCCTTCTTGTGATATTGCAGTTTTGAAGGCCCAGCCCACATCTCCCTTCCATCACTACTCCTGTCTGCCCAGCCCTTTCGATTGTAGCCTGCACCACACAATTTAAAATCAATCACATTCTTGTTTGTATTTTCATTACTGTTTCCATAGGAATAACCCCCACATCCCACCCCTGCAATCCACAACAATGCCCACAGCAGTTAGAATTCTGCTAGACAAACACGTAGAAATCCCAGCATTGGAAAGCTGTTGAGAAAATGGGCAGATCTGCTCTATTCACAGCTGGGGAAAACTGACCACTTCAACAACAGGAAGGACGCTTAGGTAACATCTAGCCCAAAAGTCGCTCAGGTCTGTTTAAAGCATCCAGGACAGAGTGAAGTATCCCATCTTTGGGACACACAAAGCATCTGTTGAAAGAGAAGTGCCAAAAGCATCTAGATGGTGGCAGGACCTCATTTTCCCTCAACTCTATTCCATTACTCTTCCTCCAGCAAGGAAGGAGCCTTGGTAAGGCCTGGGCGGTTGTGCTTTAGTGTAGATTGCATGTACATTACCCTGGAAAAGTACCACTGACAAACACAAGCAAGGAGACCCTGGTCTGCTGCGAAGCTGTATCTGGAGGAAGCACTTTCTCTCTCAGTGTTGCAGGGCAGGTATATTTGACCCCTTTGAAATAAAGAAGGAGTCCTGGGGGCAGGGAGGCTGAGGTAGAAAAACTGAAGGGAGGTGAGAAATAAATTGAAGTGGAAGACAAGAAAGGGAAGGAAATCCTGGACACTCAGCAGAGGTGGCCACTGTTAAGACAGAGGTTTGATTGAAGAATCCTCTGCATGCTGCGTGTTCAGGATCTTCTCATACTAGGCGTCTTCTCCTACCAGTGACGAACTGTGGCTCTTTCCAATCACTGTGGCACAGCCGCAGTAAATAGTTGACATTATGGTGATACCAGAAATTATTAAGGAAAAATGAAATTATGCTAATGTATACTCTCTTCAAGACAGCATCACACGTTTAGAAAAGATAGATCTCAAGAATAACTCTCTCTGCAAGAGTTTACTATACAACAGTTGCCTTCAATAGAAGGTAGCTAGAAGCTACTTTAATAATCTATTTATTTCAAAGGTTAAAAAATACAAAATGCTTAGGACAAATACCTAATGCACGCAGGGCTTAAAACCTAGATGTCAGGTCAATAGGGGCAGCAAACCACCATGGCACATGTAAACCTATATAGCAAACCTGCACGTTTAACTACACGTCCCAGTCCCGGGCTTTGGTTATTTGAATGTTTAGCTTGGTTTAGACTCAGAGAAACACTCTTATTCCCCCAATTCAGCCTGCTCAGGACCGCTCCCCAACACGTGAACCATCTCTTCCAAGCTATTCCCCAGAAGCCCGGAAGACAGGGCAGTTTCCTCTGTAGCATCTCCCAGAACTGCAGCTTCCAGTGCTTTCTCTCCACCATTTCCACCCTCCGTTTGCTGGTAAAGTGCTGAGCCTTTTACCCTATGTCTTTGCCAAAGGCTTTGAATGGCCCTTCTCAGTCGGGAGCTGATAAGATTCAAATAGGTTCACCCCACTTCTCTCTCTTCACAAAAAAAAAAAAAAAAAACTATTTTCTTCTCCTTAATGAGAGATGCTTCTATTTCAACACCTAGTTCATTAAGTGACCAGATACTTCTTTTAAGAAATTAGGTCTCACTGTGTGGCCCAGGCTGGACCTCCCAGGCTCAAGGGATCCCCGATCTCAGCCTCCCAAGTAGCTGTGACTACAGCTGCAGGCCACCCTACTCAGCTAACTTTTAAAATTTTTTGGTAGAGATGTAGTCTCGCTATTTTGACCAGGGTGGTCCTGAACTCTTGGGCTCAGGGGAATCCACCCACCTCAATCTCCCAAAGTGCTTGGATAATAGGTCTGAATCACAGACACTTTTTTTTTTTTTTACTTTATCATTCTAAAAAGGGGAAGGAGGGGCTGTTTTAAACAAGGTCTCTTCCCACTTGTAAAGAGTAGAAAATGCCCAATTATCACCAACTGCCCTAGAGACCAGGGCTGGGGGGTGGGTTTTAAGCTGTGGCAGATGACAGATGGGCTGGCTACAAAGAGGCGATCTTGGATCTTAGACTGGAAGGCAGTGCCAGCTCCTGTGGATCTTAGGAAACAGGAAGCCCCTCTCCTCCAGTTGAAATGCTGTGAGAGAGTGTTCCTCCAGGCCAGGCTTCCATGTCCCCTGGAGATTCCTTCTCACCTTTCTTCCCTTCATCATACTTCCTACTTTCCTTTTCAATTTCCCATGTTAGGCCCTCATGATAGCTATTCCTAAAGGTAACTTCTTTCTCTTACAGATCAGCCTATGCTGATTATGGAACCAGCAAGAAGAAAGGGGACATGAAAATCTCATCTCTAATCTTACTGGTGACAATGCAGCTCCACCTCCTCACCTAGATTTCCTAGGGGGAAAAAGACAGAACAGCATATACTTAATTTTTTTTAAAGATTCTAGGCTAAAAGATATTTATGAGACCAGTGTGACATAAAGTCATCGCACAATGACTACGGCACACACTACTGATTTTTCTCAGGAGTTGGATTGCGGGGGGAATTATTCTCAGGTAACTTCAGCAAATGATTCCTTAGTGCTGAAATGCATTAAAATTACTCCCATTTCTAATCAGGGTGGGTTGTCTGAGGGGGTCAAGGATCAAGGAAGTGACAGATGAGAAAGAAAAGAATGATGGTGCCAACATTTCGGCTTAAATCCTCTTAACATCAGTTTTACAAAATGTCTGAGTGATGGAATTTCAGAATCCAACTCTGCTTTTTAGCTATTAAAGAACTGTTATGAAGGGCTTAGGCTTCCAGAGGAAAGCTTTGAAATCGACACAAGCTCCTTAAGAAAGTCTCCACAGCCCAAGACACTGAAGGGCTGGAAAAGGACGAAGCTGCCAACTTATTTAGAGCTATGCCCCTGCTGTGCGTAGGGCTGACCTTGAATCTCTTTTTCAACTTCTGAGGTACTGCTAGGCTTCTGTGATTTACAGCTTCTAGGAACCAGTGTTCTTTTCATGATTCTTCCTTCTTGGTGCCACTGAGAGCGGCATTTGCATAAGAAAATATGGTACTTCTGCCCTTGTGATGGGCACAGTGGAATGGCCTGGTCTGCAGGAATAAGAGCACAAATGTGGATTCATGAGTGGGAGTTTTATTAAAGTTTATAGTCAGCTGCACAGGAAGTCCTGTCTAGAATTCACCATCCTGACTGGTTAAGAAAATATTTTCTGATAATTGCAGATCTTCTTGGAGACTAGGTTTGGATAATATGTCTGGACTCCTCATCCTGATGCTGAAGGTCTTGTGTGGTAGATAAACAAAAGTTCATCAAAGAGCCCTGAGCAATAGAACATTCTGAGTCCCAAGAAGATCGTAAAAAGTGCTGTTCAAGAGGTATGAGGTGCTGGGCATGGTGACTCTTGCCTGTAATCCCAGCACCGTGGGAGGACAAGGTGGACAGATTGCCTGAGGTCAGGAGTTCAAGATCAGTCTCAGAAAAAAGAAAAAGAGCATGAGGATGTAAGTGGGAGAATCTAACAAGCAGCTTCCTGACGTGACCAGAGCACAGGGCCTGATGCACACTAGGGCTCTGTAAATATTAATATTTGTTGAAGAATAAATGAATGAATGAATGAATGAATGAATTGCATCATTGACTTAAACCTTGGCCCATGTGGCATGACCTTTCATTTCCAAGTGTGTTTGCAGGGAGGATTATCTTTCTTGACTTCACATTAAAGACAAGGAATGTCTCCTAAAAATCATACTTTTGTAAGTTTCTATACGCACAAGCAACTCTACACAAAGTTACCCTCAACTTTTCCAACTTATCTGCTCAAACATCTTTCACCAAATGTTGAGGGGTCCTTAACCTAGGCTGTGACTACCTCAGGATGGTGGGAATGCATGTCATGAACAAAAGACCTGCTAAATGATTTGATATCAGTTGCTCTGGGAGACGAACCTCACCTCATTGCTGCTTGTTTATTTCTGATCACTGCTAAGGCCACTGGTGTTTATGAGAGATTAGCAAAGAGCTCCAGTTTTAGAGAACTTCTAAAATATGTGAGCTACCGTTACAAATACCACCGAGTGCAGACTGAGTGGTTTAAACAAAGGAAACTGATTTTTGCTCAGCTCTGGAGGCTGAAAGTCCTAGATTAAGGTCTGTTGGGGTCAGGTTCTGGTGAGGGTTCTTTTCTCAGCTCGCACATGGCTCTTTTCTGGCTGAGAGAGAGGAAGCTCTCTGGTGTCTCTTCACATAAGGACACTAATCCTTTTGATTGGTTGGTGTTTCTTCCTATAAGGACACTAATCCTGTTGAATCACGGTGGACCCTCCCCTTACGGCCTCATTTAACCTTAACTACTTCCAGAAAGGCCCTATTTCCAAAGGTAGTCACGTGGGTGGGTGAGTTCAGGCTTTAAACATAAATTTGGGTAGGGGAGGGACACAATTTAGTCCATGGCCCTGTTCTCTCGCCTCATTAGAATAGTTTGAGTATAATTCTCCATGAAGATGAAGAAATAGAAAGGATAAGATGCCAATATCTTTTACCTTCCAAATTGTGATTGTTTGTGGTTTCTGTAAACTATCTTTCTTTTCTCTCCTTTTATTTTGCCTCTCCTTTTTCTTGTCACTGTTGTTGTCATTAATTTCACTAATTTGCAATATTTGAGCATTAAAATAAAGCACAGGACATACGCCTATTTGTAAGTTGCAATAGATGGTATCCTACAGTATTGGCACCCTCCCCTCCTGCCTGCTATATTCCTGTCTTTCAGAGGATCCACCTGTATCTGCAATCTTTAGAGCCCCTTCCAGAATCCCGGTCTGCACACTGCTCCTTGAACGCTGCCTCCCATTCCTGGCATGCTCGCTCTGCCATTACAAGTCCTACAGCCTGTCCCTCCTTGTCACGTGAGCAGACACACTCTGAAGGTAGAGAGATCTCTTCCACTGGGAGATCTCTGTGGGAGGAAGGTCCTATGATAGTAGCGCTCAATATATTCTTCTGGGAAGGAAGACATTTCTGTCTGTCTGACGTACTTGCCATTTTCATGGTGTAGCAGGATGGAAGAAAAGACTAGCGCACCGGTATTCGGCTCATTCTTTTGAATCTGGCAAGAGCTGGATCAGGAGCCAGCAGATCTGGTGTTAATTCTCACCTGTGTCCTTTTCTACCCAGAGCTTCTTTGAGCTTCAACTTCCATGACTTTAAAAGTAATCAGCACCCATCTTAAAACACTATTAGGAGGGTTATTATATTAGCTAATGTAGCTAAATTCATCAACACAGTCCTAGACATACAATAGTTCTCAATAAATGCACTTTGAGTTTGAATAATGTTACCTGAGAATAATACATTACTTCTTGTTAATTTATATATTGAAGAGTGCCAAACCACTCACTACTTTTCAGTTGAAATCTCCTTCACTGAAGTACATTGCTACAAGCATATTATGGTTTCTTCCTTATGAATTTTTAAATAGTTTCTTTTTTTTTTGAGACAGAGTCTCACTCTGTCACCCAGGCTGGAGTGCAGTGGTGTAATCTTGGCTCACTGTAATCTCCATTTCCCCAGTTTAAATGATTCTCCCGCCTCAGCCTCCCAAGTAGTTGAGATTACAAGCACCCGCCACCACATGCGGCTAATTTTTTTTTTTTTTTTTTTTTTTAGTAGAGATGCCATCTTGACCAGGGGTAGAGATGCCATCTTGACCAGGCTGGTCTCAAACTCCTGACCTCAGGTGATCCAGCCGCCTTGGCCTCCCAAAGTTCTGAGATTATAGGCATGAGCCACCGCACCCGGCCTAAAATAGTTCTCTTTAGACTGTTACTTGAAAAGAGTTTTGGAGACCAAAGATGATAGCAATTTTTTATTTGTTATATTACTTTGTGAAAAAATTGTCAATCCTTTTAAACATGAACATAAATTTAAAAGAAACCATTCAGAAACACTGTATTGAGGAAATTAAACAATAAATACAATTCAGTTCCTTTAACATTTACTGGACTCATGTTAATCTGACCTGATTTTATTCTCCCAAATATTAGAGTCAAAAATTCTTTCAAATACATTTATAAATTACTTTTCTACTGAAGAATCTTTCAGATCAGGACACTGACTTGAGCATTATAGGAACGTGTCAGTTCAGCGTCAATAGTTTTTAACTGTGAATATACTATGTGATAGAAACCATTTGATACAACTAGCGTTTTGAAGAAAATTCCTTCAGACTGCAGTAATAAGTAAGAATGCCTTGAATGCTTTTATGAACAATTAAAATAGAATAAAAATAAATATACCACAAACTAGAAAGAACAAAATATACCTAGAGTAAATTAATGTTAAATTAAAATAATACCAGAAATTTATAAATTTGGAAACTAAAACAGGAAGAATTAATTTCTAAATTATGACTCTTTGACCAAAGCAAACACTGAAATTAATAAATTGCTAACTCACCCAATCAAGTAAAGAGAGAAGAACAATTGTTCAACATAAGCAACAATAAAATGGAAATTACCTGAAAGGTATGATGTTTTAAAATATGCATACATTATGGAATGGCTAAATTGAGCTAATTGGCATAGGTATTCCCTCAGGCAAGTATTTTTTTTGTCGTGAGAACACTTACTTATCTACTCCCCTAGCGATTTTCAAGTATTCAATACATCATTAACCGTAGTCATATAGTTGTACAATAGATCTCTTGAACTTAGTCCTCTTAACTGAAATTTTGTATACTTTAACCAACATTTCTCCAACCACCAACAAGCAATATTTCTTGATAAAAATTTTTTATGATCTAGGAATAAATGGTTATTTAATAAAAAATGTAAAACTTGTCTGGGTGTGGTGACTCACACCTGTAATCCCAGCACTTTGGGAGGCCAAGTCAGGTGATCACCAGGTCAGGAGTTCAAGACCAGCCTGGCCAAGATGGTGAAATCCTATCTCTACTAAAAATACAAAAATTAGCTGGGCATGGTGGCAGGATCCTGTAATCCCAGTTATGGAGAGGCTGAGGCAGGGAATTGCTTGAACCAGGGAGGCAGAGGTTGCAGTGAGCCAAGATCATGCCACTGCACTCTAGCCTGGGAAACGCAGTGAAACTCTGTCTCAAAAAATAAAAAAATACATACAACTTATATACATGTATTTGCATGTATCCATGTATAGAGATCACCACAAAAGCCAGATAAATGTAGAAATATAGCAACTATTCTCATTCACATTAGAACAAAAGAGATATATCATTACAACCATTTTTGTATACTTGGAAAGCATATGAGACTAGTTACAAAGAGCACAAATAAGAAAATTGATAGCGATTGGGTATGCAATTAATATATCAAACTAAATAATTTTTATATAAATAAAAATAGAAATTGTTTGGGAGATACAATAAAAGTATATAACAATAAAGTAAATACATAGAAAATATATTAAAAATGTGTAACATCTATGTGATTAAAACTTTAAAATGGAATTGACAGACATAAAAGAACAATTTAATGAATAAAATGAGTGCCATGTTCTAGAAGAGAAATATACAGCATCACAAAGATGTCAATTATCCCTAAATTAATCTTTAAAATAATGTAACCCACAGTGTTTGGGGAGGAAGAGGGACAAAGTGACAAACTGATTCTATTTTTCATAATAAAAATATAAACAAGCAAGAAGAGTGAGAAATTTTTTTAAAGTAGAACCCCAACAACTATTAAAATCTGTTGTAAGCCATAGGAATTAAAATAATGTAGTGTTTCTTGACCAAACAGACCAATTAATGGATTCACATAGAAAAGGCAAAAGTAGACTGAAATTCATGTAATAAAGATAACATTTCAAATGAGTAAATGTAGATTATTTTGTAAATAATATTGGAACAGCTGGGTAAAGATCTGCAAAATAAAGCTATATTCTTTAGTGCATATTTTACATAAGATAACATTCCGATATATCAAAAATTTGAATACAATAATGGAACTATTAAAAGTACTCAAAGTATACTATAAGATTTTGTATTATAGTTTTGAACGGGGAATGTTTAAGTATGACCCAAAATCCAAACACAAAGAGAAAGGTCCACATATTTGATCACAACAATAATAAAAAAAAAAAGTCTGCAAAGTAATGGGGTGGGGGATGAGAAGACACATATCAAAATGAGAAAATATTTGCACATAATAGAGCAGATAAACAGCTAATTTATTTGATTTATAAAGATTTCTTATAAATTAGTAAGGGAAAAGACCAGTAGCCAGTAGGAAAATGAGCAAAAGAAAGAAACGGAATACTTATTCCTGTGAAAACTCTTAAACATATAAAAGAATGCTCAACCTATCTCCAAATGCAGATTTTTAAAAATACAGTCAATATTTTTCACCATTTCACTTAGCCTAAATATTTAAAAAAGTAAACAGCTTGGAAATGCTGGGTGTTGGCTGTAATGTGGGTAAACAGGCCCTCCATTTTTTGCTAGGGGCAAAGGAAGTTGGCAATATCGACAAAATATAAGACGTGTCCCCTTTGTCCCCATAATTTCATTTCTAGGAATTTATACTACAGTTATACTCCCACGTGTGTGAAATGGTGTATGTACAAAGATATTTATCACAGCATTGTTTGAAACAGCAAAAAAGAGGACGTGACCCAAATGTATTAAATAGATTATAGTACTTTCAGACAATGCAAGACTATGCAGCCATTTAAGAAGAAAGAAGCGACTCAGTAGGGCCTGCCACGTCAGCAGTCCCCAAGGTGCATGTTAAATAATAAAAGGAAGATGAAGAACACCACGGATAGGGTGTTAACAGAAAGAGCAAGAGCAGAGTGCATTTACAAATGTGCTTGTGCATTCCTGGAATACCCTGGAAGGACATGTGGGGCTCAAAAGCACAGGGTGAGCCCCACCAGGAAGGAGTGCTTTCCAGCCGGAGCCAGGAAGAGATCCAGATGCTTTCTAAGTCTAGAGCTTTTGTAACTTTCCGATTTCATATCATCTGTACATACGGTTTTAAAAAACAAAACATTGGGCACAGTGTCATGCCTGTAATCCCAACAGTTTGAGAGGCTGAGGCAGGAGGATCACTTGAGTTTGGGGGTTTGAGACCAGCCTGGGCAAGATAGTGAGACTCGTCTCTATAAAAATATAAAATTCAGCCAGGTATGGTGATGCATGCCTGTGGTCCCAGCTACTCAGGAGGCTGAGGTGGGAAAACCGCTTGAGTTCAAGAGGTGGAGGTTGCAATAGGCCAAGATCACACTACTGCACTACAGCTTGGGCAACAGAGCAAGACCCTGTCTCAAAAATAAATAAATAAAATGATGTTTAAAGTCCTTGGCTTTATTCTTTTCTTTAATGAGACCTTACTGTTTACAACTAATCAAAAAAAGAGTGTTCAGGCCGGGCGCAGCGGCTCACGCCTGTAATCTTGGCATTTTGGGAGGCTGAGATGGGCAGATCATGAGGTCAAGAAACTGAGACCAGCCTGGCCAATATAATGAAACTCCGTCTCTACTAGAAATACAAAAATTAGCTGGGCGTGGTGGTGCGCGCCTGTAGTCCCAGTTGCTTGGGAGGCTGAGGCAGGAGAGTCACTTGAACCAGGGAAGTGGAGGTTGCAGTGAGCGGAGATCACACAACTGCACTCCAGCCTGGCAACAGAGTGAGACTCTGTCTCAAAAACAAAAAAGAGTGTTCAACATAGGGAGAAAGCAAGGTTTTGAAGTCAAATAGTATTGCAGAGGAACGGCCATAAACTAGAAAAGCAATGTCCACCTTTTCTGTTTTCTCATCCACACACCCACACAACTACTCAAAAATAATGTTTACTGAAAAAGACGCGATTTTAATCTTTTTGTGACTAAACAGTATTCCGTTGTGTGTACACACTACATTTCCTTCATCCAATCATCCTTTGATGAGCACTTAAGTCAATTCCATGACATTACTGTTGTGAATGATGCTGCAATAAACCTGGAGGTGCAGGTATCCCTTTGATACAATGACGTCTTTTCCTCTGGGGTAGATACCCAGTAAGTGGGATTGCTGGGTCCAATGATTGTTGTATTTTCAGTTCCTTGAGAAACTGCCATACTGTTTTCCATGGAGGTTGGGCTAATTGACATTCCCACCGACAGTGTATGAGCGTTTCCTTTTCTCCACTTCCTCACCAACATCTGTTATGTTTTGTCTTTTTAGTAAGAGCCATCCTGACTGGTGGCCTTTTGTAGGAGTGTGAATGTAACTGGAGGCCATTATTGTAAGTGAACAGCTCAGAAACAGAAAGTCAAATACCATATGTTCTCACTAATAAGGAGTAGCGAATGATGTGTACACACATGGGCACAGAATGTGGAATGATAGACACTGGTGACTCGGAAGGGTAGGGTGGTGAGGGGCGTGGAGATGGGAGATTACCTAATAGGTACAATGTACATTTCAGGTGTTGGTTACCCTGAAAGCCCAGACTTCACAGCTAGGGTAATAGATCCATGTAACAAAATTGCACTTGCAACCATTAAACTTACAAATTTCAAAATATATTGAACGGGTTTTGTGCATAACAACTGTATCTCTGCCAGCATAGGGAGGTCTCCCCTCCTCTCCCGGCCTCAGTTCCTGCATTTTTATAATGAGATCTTTGGACCAGACACTCTCCAAGGTCCCTTAGCTCCAGAATTCTGTAAAACATCACTCTGATCTTTCCCTAAGGTCACTTTATTAACATGCTTCACCATTAGCCCACAAATGGGGGATCACCAGCTGCTCACTATTGCTTGAAGCTTCCTCGTCATTTAAATAATGATTCCCTTACCAACCTTTCTTGTAAAGCCAAGTTTATGATACAGATTCTATTTGTGTGTTCCTTTTTTAGTTCCCAAAGCTTGTATTTATATGCATCCCAATTTAGATCATTTTCTGTTTTCTAAAAGCCAGTATTCTTTCTGGTCCAAACTATGCCTAACCAAAATGTGACCGTTATGGCTATGCTGGAGGTATAATGTGGTTTCCTCGCTTATGATTTTTTAAAAAGACAAGACAGTGCTCAGGAAAGACTGTTCCATTTGCTGTTAACCAGTGATTTGCAGAAGAGTCCTCTGCTCTGCTTTTCTGAGATGCACCTGGAGCCCAGGATGAGCTTGTCTTGTGGACCCGGGCACACTGCTCCCCAGAGGTATGTCTGAAAGGCGGCTCTGCTTTCCAGGGAGCTATTTAGCCAATGCACATTACCCAGCTCCTCAACCGTTTTATACCATCCCTGCCTGATGCTGCCTTTTGGTGATTTCTGGTGAAGCATTAGCACCTTATCATCTGCTTTAGTGCCCAGACTGGGGTGAGTAACTTAAATCAAAACCAAAATATCTCTTGGTGGGGCATGAACAAAGCATTGACTTTTTGTGGGGGGAAAAAGGGTGTTACTTGGTTTCAAATTCCTGTTCAATGATTTGTTAGCAGATGTAGTGACATTGTATCAATTTCTCAAGCTGTTAGACTCTCTATTATGTATCGCAAAATAAGAGTAATGACACCTTCCTTGCAAGGGTTTTGTAAAGATTATAAGAAATACATAAATATATAATATATGTAATAATATAATATAAAACATTGCATACAATATGCATCATAAGTTATCTTTTTTGTTGTTTGTTTTTGTTTTTATTTTTTGAGATGGAGTCTCTGTCACCCAGGCTGGAGTGCAATGCCATGATCTTGGCTCACTGCAATCTTCTCCCCCCGGGTTCAAGCGATTCTCCTGCCTCAGCCTCCTGAGTAGCTGGGACTACAGGTACCCACCACCACACCCAGCTAAATTTTGTATTTTTAGTAGAGACAGGGTTTCACCATGTTGGCCAGGCTGTTCTTGAACTCCTAACCTCAAGTGATTCACCTCCCTCAGCCTCCCAAAGTGCCAGGATTAGAGGTGTGAGCCACTGCACCCAGCCAATATGTATTATAAACTATCTATTACATAATGTATATTAGTGTAGGGAGTGAGATCACAAGATTTTACACTTGACCACTCTGCACCTCTGTTCCCATTCAGTAAAATGGGCATTTCAATAGGTCCTACCTTATAGTGTTACTGGAAGGGTTAAGCGAGTGAACGCATATAAAGCATTTACACAGTAGCTGGCTAAAAGCTCAACAAATGTTGTCACCATATGGCAAGGCCCCCTTTATGACATTAGCCCTCGGTTCATATTGGCATTCATTTTTTCAGTGACGGTCGAGACGCACAGATGCAGAAGTCTGGTGGCATTTCAGGGATGCTACAGGAATGGACCCTGTGCAATGTGCTGAGAAGAAACTAGGTGTAGCCTGCAAGATGAGGGGGTGCAGGGAGAGCAACAGGGGCATCGTCTCTTCCTGCTCTTTCAGCTGAGATGGTCTCGATGCCTGGCTTCTTATTTTCAAATTAGGCATGGGCTTTCTTTAGAGAAGAGGAGCTGCTGATGGTTATTGAATCAAACTGGGGCCCACTGGCCTTGTGCAGCAAAGCCAAACACTGACCCTGGGACTGCAGGGAGAGGAAGTGAGGCATTTATTCCAGGGCACCAAGCAAGGGGACTCGGGCAGCTCAGGCTTAAGACTTGAACTCGCAGAGGTAAGGCTTTTAAAAGCAGGGAGAAAGAAGTATAGGCAGTCATAGATCAGTACTTGGAGGGGATACATTGGTTTGACCCAAAAACAGACCTTGAAGCTTTCATACGTGGTCATAGGTGGATTCAACGCTTTTCTGATTTACAGTTGGTTAAGGAGTCAAACTTTTGTCTAAAAATTTGGGATCAGCAGAAAAAAAAAAGTTAGCTCTGGCTCCTGGGTGTGGCCTCCTCTAGGCCCCTTAGGAAGAAACTTAGAACACAGAACAGGATCAGAGTTTAGTCCTCAGTTTCTCCTTATCTGAGCTCTGTGTCAGCGAATCCATTGAGAAGGAGGCCCAGGTGGTTTCTGAAAAACAGCCCAGGGACATATGCTAAGACCTTATCTTCAGTTTCCACTTCCTCGGCTGTTACTGTAGGCTACCATTACCTTCTTGCTTATCAAGTTGCTGATTTACTTCTCAAGGCTAGCCGGGTGCCTTGAATTTCCCATGAAGGAACTCAAGATTTTTATTTATTTCCCTGCTTGGGGTGAAGGTCCCTAAGGCTCAGGGAGGAGGTCCTTGCTCCATCTTGCAGTGTGATAGGGTGATGAAGCTGTTGGACTCGGTGGGAAGACTGGGTTCTGGCAGTAAGGCAGATACTTGACCAGTGCCTGGCTCTCTGCCTTCTCACCTGTTTAATGACAGTTTATTTTCAGGGCAAGTACAAAACACAATTCTCCAACAATTTTACCTTTGGATGTAACTTTCGGATCTTCTCCCAGGAGTGGGAGAGGGGAGCAAAAGAAAATAAACAGAACAAAGAGTGGGGAGGGGCGGAGATGTCAATGACTGCTTCACAGAGAATCTTTCTTCTGGACCACAAGAAAAGAATCACATCCATCCTGGGGAAACTCCTGTGAAGTTCCCTCCAGGAAAACTTCAAACTGCAGTATTGCCTAATCAGCATCTCTGTAAAAACACAGTGGATGGACCTCCAGGCATATATTAGAGTGTCCAGGCTTCATGGCTGTGACACCAGCACGTTTGAGAGCAGACAGCACACTCCAAAGCACTGACTCAGCAGCCACAGCAAATACGCATTCTGCTTAAAAAGAAAAACACCTGTTTGTGTACAGCAATCGTGCTGTGTCAAGAAGGGGAAGATGACAGGAGCAGAAGTGGGCAGAGCATGTTGCCCAAGCGGTCTCCAGCGCCCAACTCCAGATGCAGTCAGGAGCTCTTTACTGCCTGAAAGTTTTAGAGCATTTCGGGAAGGATTTTCAACTCAATTAGCATTTAATAGTCCTGATGTTCAATCTCGGGGATCAGTGAAGTTACTAAAGCCATTGCCAGGGGTGTAGAGCAGCCAATTGTGTTTGAAATGCCAATGCATTTCACCTGACACTGCTTTCTCCCTCCCGGCAGTCCACCCAACCTGAGGTCCTGATATTTAGTAACGTTTCACAAGGGCAAGTGGTCATCCTTCAGTCTTGGAAGCAGGGCGCTTGAACTAACCATGGAGTCAACTTAAGCTTTACTCTGTACCTGGGAAAGCAAGTCAGTGTCAGAGATGCAGGAGCAGGTTGGGGACCTGGGCACCACAAATGGGTGAATCCCAAAACAAGGTGGGGGTTCTAACTGACCTAGTTGTCTAACTAGCTAAGCAGGCAAACTCCCCAAAAGTGCTGGAAGTAGTTACCTGTATATGATGAGATTCAGGATGAAATGTATTTCCCTTTTTTTACCTTTTCAGTATTTTCTAAATTTCTTACATTGAGAATAAGTAATTTTATAAACAGAACAAATTGCACATCATTTATATGCTAAAAGCTGTATAATCCTTTTCCAGCTGAACACCTCCCGAGCAGATGGCATCAGAGAGAAGCTGGATGTTTTCCTTCAAATGAATTAAGAAAGCAGAAGGTTCTGCCAGGGGTAACAATGCCACTTGTGGGCACCACTGATTTGTAAAGCATTTTAAAGCATTTGTTAGCTGCCAGAGCCTTCGCAGCATCCCTGGGAGGCCGGAAGTTGGTAGGTATCATCCCCATTTCAGAGAGAAGAAACAGGGTCAGAGAGGCACCTCATCCTGTCAACAAAAGGGTCACTACTGAAATCTAGAGCACTCGGAGCTTAAGCTTCCCTGGACCAGAGCTGCCTGGCACTAGGACACTTCTCATCTTCAACACACACCCATGCCCACAAACCCTCGTCTGCATAAGCCCACAGCTAGCATGCTCCCAATCATCTAGTCTGGGACCTCCATCGGAGTCCACTGGGATTGTGCAATTCCAGTCGTGATGCTGGAGGCTCCTCTCAGCCTCGTCTTGTTTCCAGAACTGGGGGTTTCTCATCTTTGGATGATCAAAGGCAAAGACCCTGGGTGAGCCCTCTGGTCATGAGCTGTTCATTGCATCTGTTGCACGATGTTTTTATAAGACTGTGTGTCTTATAGAATCAGGAGCTCAGGCTCATATCAAGATAAGTAAGAGAATGCCTCCCCACCACAGCCCTCTTCTCTGTAGGCTGTACCTTTTTCTAATCACTTTGGCAAGTAAAAGTGTTTTTTCCTCTAAATGAGTCAGATGGGCTGGGAATGTGTAACTTGGAAAAGGAGATGCCCTCATACCTGTGCATAAAAAAAGACAGACTGCCAGTTACCTCAGCCTTACCACCTGTGCTGGGCACCCGTTCAGAGCTCCAGAACGATCTCATTAGCAGGGAATTCTTAGATGATAGGTATGAATTAGTTAACTAATAAAACTCAAGGCTGTGTCAGCCAAAGACTAATTAATAGTGTCTCAAAAGACAGGTATTTTGCTCATTTTAAAATTTTAGTGCAGGTGGGGTCCTTTTCAACTCTGACCCGAGTTAGAAGTTATTTTTCCCACCTACATGCTCAGAATATAAATCTCAGCCTCAAGAGAATGTGGGCAACAGATCAGACAAACAGAAAGACCCAAGAAAGAGAAAAAAGAGAGATCTGGAAAACCGAATCAAGAGGCAAAAACAGACATTTTGCAGAGAGCATTAAGGGCAAACTGATATTTCAATGTCATTGAAGGTAATACTCCTTAAAACCAAGCTATGAGCTACTCTAACCACAGGGACTGGAAATCTCTGTAGTTAGTAAATATGTAGCTTGTATCACCCCAACATAAAATCACCTGAGATAAGTAGGGGACTGAGATACTAAAGACCAACAGAGCCTGGATTTTGAATGGGGGGAACTCTGAACTGGGCAACAGCGGAGATTACTGCAGAGGACACAAGGCTTAAGCCTTTCTTGGGAAAAAAAAAAAAAAAAAACAGAAGTTTAACACTAGAACTTTAGTAAAAATAACTTAGGGTTTTTTCAATTAATCCCTTTGTTATCTTGGGAAAAATGTGGGGAGGAGACCGGGTGCAGTGCCTCATGCTTGTAATCCCAGCACTTTGGGAGGCCAAGACGGGAGGATCACTTGAGGTCAGGAGATAGAGACCAGCCAGGCCAACATGGCAAAACCCCGTCTCTACTAAAAATACAAAAAAAAAATCCGGGTGTGCTGGTAGGTGCCTGTAATCCCGGCTATTCTGGAGGCTGAGTTAGGAGAATCACTTGAACCCGGGAGGCAGAGATTTCAGTGTTTCAAGATCACACCACTGCACTCCAGCCTGGGAGACAGCGCAAGACTCAGTCTCAAAAAAAAAAAAAAAGTGAGGCAAAATGACATTAGTAATTGTTATGATCAATATCTGGACTAGGTGTGTCTCAATGGCAATTGTGGAAAATGATATCACAAACCATCCACTGAGAATTATAATGTGCTGGTCACTGTGTGGGATGCTTTAAAAATGTTGAAGTGGATCTTCTCAGCATCATGGATGTTTTACAGAACAGTAAACCGGGACTCAGAGAGACGATGTGATTCACTATTGTAAACACAAAAAGGAAAAAAATGCCCCTATAATGATATCCCTGTTGTTATTTTAATAATTTTTTCTGTGCTTGTATTATCACGTTAACAAAATCTAAATACTTCATCCAGCATTTTGTGCCCTGCTGTTTCACTGTTTCCTTCCACCATTAAATATTCTGAGGAAACCATGTCTAATGAATAAACTATTCTCCATTCTTTAGTTGTATCATCAGTTATTTAACCGATCCCCTATGCGGGACATTTGGGTACCTTCTAATTTTTTTTCCATTACACTAATGACCGAGATGAATATTCTCGAACATAAATCTTGTACATAAATTTGATTACTACCTAGGATAAAGTCCTAAAATTAACATTGCTGGCTCAAAGCGTATCAGCGCTTCAGGGCTGCTCATACACAAATTGTCAAATTACCCTCCAGAAAGCTTGCGCCAATGTGCATCGCCATCAGCAGCAGTGAGTGAGGGGTGAGAACACCCATCTATCCACATCCTCTGCAGTACGGCTCTCTAAATTTCCACCAATGAGATGAGCAAAAACTTTACCTATTTATAACTTGCATTTCCTTGATGGCTGGTGCGGTCGCCCATCTTTCCTTGTTTTTTGGGCATAAGCTCCGGCTCTATTGCGAATTTCCTGTCGTGCTTTTCCTGTTTGTTCATCACTATGTTTGGGGATGCTGGAATTTAGGACCCCACGGAGGCTCTGCCTGACCTTTTCAGCACTTAATGTTGTTCTGCTTATGGTGAGAATGAGGCAGAGTCCTTTCTCCATGAAAGAAAGACAGATGCTTCCTCGACACTTACTAAATGTCATCCCATCAGCAACTGACCTGAAGCTGGAGCAGTGGCTACTCCATCTAATCACAGTGGCTCTCCGGGCACTGTCAGGTCCCTGGGTTTAGAAACGCACCCAGAACCAGGGCTGGAACTTTAGGACTAAAGGACTCTGCAAAACGTGTGATGTCTCAGAGACATGACCTTCCTCCTGCCTCCACCTGGGGACTGGATCAGGCTGCATTGCATGGAGCACAGCTGCGCCCCTCTCCTCCCAGGACGGGCCTGAAAGCCCAACACAGAAGCAGAGTCCCTATAGCTGGTAAAGATGCCCTCTGGGTGACCCTGACGCACAGTAGGAGGAGAAGAGGGTGGCAGCCCTCACACTTCTGGAGAGGGAACAGTTCTCCAGAAAGGCTGCAGCAGCCCCCGGAGGAATGAACACAAACCACACAGCTGCCTGCCATGAACGTGATCTCAGTGGCTGGAATTCATCCCTCTTTCTGCAATTCCTCTGCCTTTGCTTTGCCCATGCCTTTCTCCATTGGGAAGCAGTTTGGTCTAGCTTGAAAGTCAGTGGGCGAAGTTTGGAACATCCAGGACCTACTATGGGTTAAACCCCTTTTTGTTGTTAAGAGTGAATGAATGAATGAACAATGACACAACTCCTTTATAGTATTTTTCTTTTCTTTTCTTTTCTTTGAGACAGAGTCTCACTGTGTCACCCAGGCTAGAGTGCAATGGCACGATCTCTGCTCACTGCAACCTCTGCCTCCCAGGTTCAAATGATTCTCCTGCCTCAGCCTCCTGAGTAGCTGGAATTACAGGTGTGCGCCACCCTGCCCAGCTAATTTTTGTATTTTTAGTAGAAACGGGGTTTCACCATGTTGGTCAGGCTGGTCTCAGACACCTGAGCTCCTGATCCACCCGCCTCAGCCTCCCAAAGTGCTGGGATTACAGGCATGAGCCACTGGGTCCAGTCCCTTTCTAGTATTTTTCATGGTGTTTTGAAACAATGCATGCAGCTCCTTCCTTCCTACAACCACAGACTCTTTTGGGGTGGGGCGGGGGGACACAGTCTCGCTCTGTCGTCCAGGCTGGAGTACAGTGGCTCAATCTCAGCTCACTGCAACTTCCACCTCCCAGGTTCAAGTGATTCTCCTGCCTCAGCCGCCTGAGTAGCTGGGAATACAGGCACATACCAGCACACAACCACATACTCTGAAAACATTTTGCCACCCCTGTATGCCTGGCACACAGTAGGGTAAATGCTTCTTGAAGGCATGAATGAGGCGAACCACATTTCCACCACTGAAAACCCTACTTGAGCTCGTCTTTGTAGTAGCTTTTCCCTTAGGAGACACTTAGAATGCAGCAGGACTCTCAGCCGTTCCCCACGGCCACTCGTGCTGGACAGAGCATTCCCCATTGCATTGCTCTGCATGGGCGGGGGGCAGCCAGATTAACTCGGTGTGACAGCCGCCCCCACAGGACTCTCAGAATAACGACCTGTCTGTCTCCCCAGCTTGATGCTGCTGGGAACAACACTTCCCAGAGAAGGAGAAAGATCCAGCTAGGGCAAACCCATGCACACCTTTGTTTACATTAGACAGATAACGACAAGCTCTGTTGGAACAAAAGACGTCTTAAATTCACACAACTCTTGGTGCCAGACCCTGACGGCAGCTGAAAAGGGTGCTTGCAACAGGCACCTGCCTCAAACCAAACCCTAGTTTGAATCAGAAATACATTCTGTAGCAAGAAATAGGTTGTCATCACACTTTAATTGCGTGTTTTGTCAGAGGCACCAGCACTCTGGGAAGAAGCCCCAAGACACCCGTGGAGCAAAGCAGAGGACAGGTGGCTGGTGGTTTCTGGGGCAGGACCCCCTGGGTACATCCTCCTGGCAGCAAAGTGGTCTCCAATCAGAGGAACATGGAGCTCGGCCTCCTGGTGTGCCCCTGCATTTCCAAACACCCAGAGAGCTCTAGCCTTACTGAATAATTGAACTTCCCATTGGAAAGAAGCTCGGCTCTCTCCTCACACAAACATTAGGGCTTCTGAATATTTCAGGATCCCTGGATTGGGTAGGGTCACTTGCTTGCCCCTTTGGATAACATAAAGCCAACGTCAGCGGCTTTGGGCACAGCCTTGGACAGAATTGCAAAGACAGAAAGTCTCTGCGTGTGCCCTTCTTCCCCTCTGTGCCATTTTCAGCTGTATTCAATAACCTGTCTGCTTTGTGAGCAATGATTGAGCACCTGCTGTGAGCGAAGTTCTGTGGTCTCCACCAAGAACTGGCCCAGGGAGGAGCATATGAAAAATGGATGCCTGGATTCTCGCCAGGGCCTGCCTGCTGTCAGTAGTGGATGGCTCCCTGCTGTCTTGATGGGCCTCCATGAATGCGATGACTCAGGCACCCCATTCTCATCTCCCTGAGTCCTTTGTATTTCGGGCTTTAAAAATTTTTTCTTTTTTTCTTTTTTTTTTTTTTTTGGTAGAGATGGAGGTCTCACTGTGTTGCCCAGGTGGGTCTTGAACTCCTGGCCTCCAGAACTTCTTTCATCTCAGCCTCCCAAAGCACTAGGATCACAGGCATGAGCCACTGCACCCAGCCTGGATCTTCTGCTATTGGCTTCCACACAGCCTCATTAGCCTTGGGGAGGCCTTGTAGGACCACTTGTTCTTTAGGCTGTTGCTGGGGCCTGAGAAAGCTCAGATCAGTGCAAAGCAAGCTCTGTAAATATCTCACTTCACCAAGTTTGACAATTTCACCTTCTCCCTAACTCCATCCATCTCCGGGCCACACATACATTTGTTTCCCCCAGAAAGGGCCTCCAAGACAATGTTGAAAGGGGGTTTCCTTTACTGCCCTGCTATAATAAAACTCTAAAAGTGGTACCCGCCCTGCAGCCAACTTCAGCAGAGCCTCCCAAAGTTCTGGGATTAAAAGGATGAGCCACCATGCCTGGCTTTCCAAGGCCTCTTGAATATAGAAAACCCTCTAAGAGTCAAAGTGATCATATCGGTTTGTTTACATGTTGCTGATAAAGAACAGACCCGAGATGGAGTGATGTACAAAAGAAAGAGGTTTATTGGACTTACAGTTCCACATGGCTGGGGAGGACTCACAATCATGGCGGAAGGTGAAAGACATGTCTCACATGGCAGTGGCAAGAGAGAGAATGAGAGCCAAGTGAAATGGGTTTCCCCTTATCAAGCCATTGGATCTCGTGAGCCTTACTCACTACCACTAGACCTACCGCTGTAATTGAATCACCTCCCACCAGGTTCCTCCCACTACATGTGGGAGTTTTGGGAGTTACAATTCAAGATGAGATTTGGGCGGGGACACAGCCAAACAATATCAGTGATTTAGTTCTAGTGATAAAATTATAGTAGCCCTATTTAGGGCTAGAGAACTTATAAGCCATTCCCTTACATCTTACTACATGGACAGCTGGCTCTAACTAAAACCCTCCCATCTGAAACACTCTAGCTGACCAGTTTGGTTCTCTTAAGGGTGCTTCAATATTGTGACTCTTGCTGTCTCCCCTGGCTAAAGACATAGCCTTAACAATAAGGCCCTGCCCATCAGGCTATTGCACCCATTGATCTACATCTTCCTGCTTTCTTCCTACCCACTTTGGAAGCTTTAGCAAAACACATTTCAATTCCCACTTTAAAATGCAATCACCAGCCTGTAAATAATTAATCTTGCATCAATAGGAGGGCATGCAGTCTGCACACACACCTATGGTGGTTGATCTGCCCAGAGAAGGAGAGAAGCAAGCTTTTCCTATGGGGTTTCCTTGTAGCTTCAGAGAATGAAGTTTGGGGAATGATGGGAAACTTAGGGAATGTATGTGTTTGGAAGTGACAAGGGGAGACTTCTCCTGTAGGGAGGAGGTAGGGAGCCCCTCAGTGCTATTCCCAGGTAGCAAGCTATAGCAACAATTGACGTCACACCCCATCACCATCATGAAACATTAATATAACAAACTTAATTCCAAACTCCTTTCCCAATATTAAACTTTGTATACTCTTTTTACAGAACAGTGTTGAGTGATAGATTTGAAATTAAACACCTGACGTCATAAATAGCAGAAGTTAGTATCTAATGCAGCCAGGATGCTGCATAGCTTCCTGGGACCTCTAGCACCGAAGACCACCATGCACTGATGAGCCTCCTGCAGTGCTCCAGGCTGCTAAGTGCATATGTGCCCCTTCTCTCTGCATCTCTCATGCCCAGCCCATGGTGCTAAACTGACTGAGCAAGAAGCATCCAGAGGCTCTTCTGCTGGTGTGTGGAACACAATCCCAAGGGATCCAGCTCAAAATAGGATTCTATGGTCAATGAAATGGAATGGGAAATGATGCATAGTGTATCCCCTTTCCAAGGACCCACATTGTTTTTTTGCTATGTTAGTGAAACCTCTGAGACAACCTTCAGGAAAGTCATCCTTTCCCTGCCCCCCAAACTTTCTAACCTTTTCCCATGAAGAAATTTTGTTTGTTTGGTGAGATGGAGTTTTACTCTTATTGTCCAGGCCGGAGGGCAGTGGTGCAATCTCAGCTCACTGCAACCTCTGCCTCCCAGGTGCAAGTGATTCTCCTGCCTCAGCCTCCTCAGTAGCTGGGATTATAGGCATCTGCCTCCATGCCCAACTAAATGTTTTTGTATTTTTATAAAATTTTAGAAGAGGTTTTTCCTTGTCAGCCAGGCTGGTCTCGAACTCCCAACCTCAGGTGATGTACTCATCTCAGCTTCCCAAAATGCTGAGATGACAGGTGTGAGCCACCACAACCGGCCCATGATGAAACTTTTATTAGTATCCTGCAGATGTGTACTCCACAAAGCACACTTGGAAAAGGCTTTTCCATTAGCACCCTGGTTAAGTGGGAAAGAAAAAAAAGGCTTTTCCGGAATGGTATAGGATGGTGTCTGCAACCACAGTTCTGCAAACGTAGCAGTGAACTTTGCACGACTGTTTCTAACAGGTTTAACTAACGCCAAGGGCATGATTCTTAAAATGCAATCCAAGGAAGGTAATTATGTAAGAAAATAAATGAAGATATTTCAAGGAATTTGCCTTCTGCTGGTCTGCTAAGATCATAGGTCTCAGAGTGCCTACAGGGATGGATGCTGTGGGACCTTCACAGTCAGCCCTAAATGGTGCTTCTCTCGCCACATCATGTGGGTCCTAAATGGGCAACAATTCCAGGTGAGACTCTTTGAAGAAAAATGAGAAAACCATTATCTCGCATCGATAATTGAGGATAGGATCCATATGCCTTGGAAACCAGAAAAGCAAATGGCGCAGATGCCATATGAGAAGTATGATTCGTCTTCCTATCTGAACGGTGGTCTCACCCTCCTCAAGGATGGGAGACATGAAATGATTCAACTGTGGCCACACCAGGCTTTGGCAAGAGGTGGAAGCCGTGTCCAGCCCTCCTGACTCTCTTCATTGTGACCCCATTCAGTTATTACTCACCCTACCAACTATACAAAGACCTCAGCTTTGCTGGAACATGTTGAACTGAGTTATGAGCTGACTGCTTTAACATATTCAGAATTATTTTATTGACTGTTTTCTTTTCTTTGTAACATATATTTAGTGCAGAGTTTTTACATGAATATACCGCATCCTGGTGAAGTCTGGGTTCTCAGGGTACCCATCACCCAGACAGTGGAGGTTGTACTCAGTCGGTGATTTTTCAGCCTTCACTCTATTGTTTTGTTTTTATTAAGTTGATGGAAGTCTGAAACCATGAGTAACCAGGAGCTAGAGAGGAAAGAGAAGAAAAACAGAAAAAACGTGGGGGAGGTACATCCTCCTGCACTCTTGCTATTTTTTGCTTAAAACTATTTTTTTCCAGTAGTCTAACCATAAATATTGGGATGATTATGATGATGGCGGTGGCTGGGTTTAACTGAGCCTCTGCTCTGTGCTATTACATGCCTGTCTGTAGCATGCTTTCTAGATTCCCCTGCTGGTTCCTTCTCATTTTTCTGACTTCTAGACACTGGAGTATTCCACGGACCTTTTCTCTTCTCCATCCTCGTGCACTCCCTATGATCTCATGCAGTCCCAAGATCTAAAAAACTATCTACAAATTGGTGATTCCCAACATTATATCTCAGCCCCAGCCTCTCCCCTAGGCTCAGACTCTCACATCCACCTGCCTACTCGACACTTCCACTTGGATGTCTCACAGGCACCTGCAACTTAACATGCCTCAAGCCGAACATTTGATCTCAGCCCCGCTACAACAGAAACCGTCTCCTTCCAGCAGATTCCTCAATTTAGTCCATGACAACTCCATTCTACCAACTGCTCAGAACAAAGCCTTGAAGGCATTCTTTGTGTCTTACAATGCACACACCCCACATCCATCCATCAGGAAGTCTTATAGCTTCTAAATGCCAAGCATCTTCAGATCCTGACTATTTCTTAACACCATCACTACTTCCATGACCCAAGCTATCATCATCTGTCACCTGAAGACACAGCTGGCTCCCAACTAGTCTTTATCCTTGTCCAACAGCAGTCTTAAAATCTCCCTTCCACCCAGCAGCCAGAGTGATGCTTCTAAAATGTATGTCAAGCCGTTATTTCTCTGCTTAAAGCCTCCAATGACTGTCCATTTCCCTTAACGCAAGACCTGCATGACCTGACCTCCCTACACACACACACACACGCACACATCTCTCTATTCTCTGCTTCTCCATGAAGAAAGTAAATTCTCCTCATTCTCACTACTCTAGACATACAGTGTCCTAATTTATTCTGGTTGCTATAACAGAATACCATGGACTGGGTGGCATAAGAACAAAACAACATTTATTTCTGGAGGCTAAGAAGTCCAAGATCAAGGTCTCTGTAGATTCAGTGTCTGGTGAGGGTCTGCCTTTGGGTTCATAGATGGCTGGCTTTTCACTGTAACTGTGCAGGGCAGAAGGGACAAGGGATCTCTCTGGGGTCTCCTTTATAAGGGCACTAATCCCATTCCCAGTCACCCCCAAAAGCCCGCCTCTTCATGTCATCACCTGGAGAATTGGGACTCCCATGCATGCATCCGAGAGGATGTAAACCTCCCGTCCTCGCACTGGTGGTCTCCATGCTCTCTGAACTCGCCCGGCACTCTTCCACTTCGCACCTTTGACCTTACTCTTGCCTGTGCCAGGACATCTACATAGAACCTCGCTTTCTTCGAGTTTCTGTTCAAGTATCACCCATCAAAGGCAACTTCCTTGCCCATTCTTAAAAAAATAAAAAACCCCCCTTCCCATGAGCACACACACACACACATCACTGTCACTCTCAGTCCACTTATCCTGCTTTATTTTTCTTCATAGTATTATTACCACCTGATACATCATCTATTTATTTTACTGAGTTTTTTACCCTCTCACATTAGAATATAAACATGCTATGGCCGGGTATGGTGGCTCATCCTTGTAACCCCAATACTTTGGGAGGCCAAGGTGGGAGAATCACTTGAGCCCAAGAGATTGAGACCAGCCTGGGCAACATAGGGAGACTCTGCAAACAATAATAATAGTTAGCCAGGCATGGTGGCACACCTGTAGTCCCAGCTACTTGGGAGGCTGAGTTAGGAGGATTGATTGAGCCTGGGAACTGGAGGCTGCAGTGAGCTATGGTGGCACCACAGCTTTCCAGCCTAGACACAGAGCAAGACCCTGTCTCAAAAACAAAAAAACAAATCCTAAGAGGGAAGACTTTATCTTTTGTTCACTGCTTTACTTTTAGCACCTAGAATACACTTTAGTGTGGATTTACATATATTCATATTGTTCATTAAATAAATGAGTGCAAGTGCCATGCTCCAGTTTTACAGATGAAGACACAGAAATTCTAGAAGTGAATCACCTGCCAAATACCAGGAAGCGGTGGAGCCAGGATTTGAACCTAAGCTTCTGAAGCCCCACAGGCACAGCCATTTCCACTGCATCCTGATTCAGTCCCTGTTGGCCTGCATGCACCCTTATCACAGTGAAAAGACACACCCTTTGCCACCTCACTTTGAGAACAAGCAGCTATCAGGGTTGTGGTGGGAAATGGAGAAGCAGGTGCTGTAGGCAGAGGAGAGGGCCCGGCTGTTTGAGGTTGTGTGTGTGCCATGCACTCTGCCTCCTCGGTCTCCCATCATCAGACTTCTGGAGTATCTGCAGCTGGCATGGATTCCAGAACTCCCCTCCTGACCCCCGCCACATCACAAGAGGAAAAGCAGGTGCTCAGAGGAGTCTGGGGCTTCCCTCAGCCCTTCTGCGGCACCTCCTGTGGGCCTGCTTGCCATGCATGCTGTTCAGGCTTCTGTATTAATTATTAGATTGGAAACGAGCAGGAAATCCATCTCCCTAATGCACCTCAGCTGGACTCCCTACAACCTTTTCTACCTCAGCAATGCCATTCCTGCTCTGCCAGCACGGCAGTCCCATGAGATACCTCATGCCTTCTGTGACAGAATGCCCTGGGCATGGCCTCTGCCCAGAGGTGCAGGCCGAGGCAGGAATGCCCCTGATTGAGATCTATACCAGGCCCATCCCAGCAGCCCCCACTCAGGTGCCCCCGAAGCTGGGGCCGGGAAGAAGTGGGGGGTCTCTCAAGAGATCAGCAATCAGCCCTGAAGAAGCCAAGCTGCTTCCCTTGTTCTCTCCTTCCCAGGCTCTTCCCTGAGGCCATGGGGGGAAATTTCATCAGAAGAATATCAGTCTATTGGTATGGGTGCCAGCAGCCTTTCTGAACAGAATACCAAAGCCACAAGCTCCTGGGTCTCCTGGCATCACACCCTGACTGCTGCCTTGGGGACTCCCCTGTCCTTGCCTCTGTTGACCTCAGCTGTGGGCTGAGCTTTAAGATTTCAGGGCCCTCAAGACCATCCTGGTCAACATGGTGAAACCCCGTCTCTACTAAAAATACAAAAAATTAGCTGGGCATGGTGGCGTGTGCCTGTAATCCCAGCTACTCAGGAGGCTGAGGCAGAATTGCCTGAACCCAGGAGGTGGAGGTTGCGGTGAGCTGAGATAGCGCCATTGCACTCCAGCCTGGGTAACAAGAGTGAAACTGTCTCAATAAAATAAATAAATAAATAATATATTTCAGAGCCTTCACTTGTGAACGAGGGTGTATGTCCCAGAGACAAGAAGAAGGGAAGGAAAGGCAGCCAGGCCTCCAGCAGCGCAGCCACAGTTGCTATTTAGAAAATTTCGTTCCTCTCCCTTCGTCTAACTCCATGCCCCGAGGAGACTCGGCCCAGGGTCCTACTGTCTTCCATGTCACACACGGATCTGTATGCCTGGGAGTGGCTGACAGCCTGCGCCCTGGCACCACTGCTGCTGCCGCTGCTGCAGATTCCATGACAGCATCTCTTCTGCTGCCTCCCCTCCCCTCCATCGGCCCCTGTCGGTGCTGCCCCGCCTGCAAGCCCATGAGTCCCAAACGACTCCCCAGGTTAGTAAATGGTGTTATGTGTAGGGGGAGATTTGAAGGGTGAGCAGGGAGTGTAACGCGAGCTAGGAAAAGCTGGCCTTGGTAAACATGAGCAGGTTCTTTACTGTGCAACTTCTCAGAGCCTTTAAACAGACATGTAGATTTCGAATTCCCCAGAGAAGATAGAGTGGTAACATTCTTACTTATCTCACAAGAGAGCACATTGTTCAAGGCACTTGTCATTGACCAAGCCTTCCGAGGCCTATTTCCTGAAACATCGCTGAAGGCACTTGGAGGACATCGACAACACAAGAAGTGGCAGGAGGCACGGGGTGGGACTGGAAAACGCATGTGACACCATCCTTCTGGAGGGACAGAGAATCCCGCCCTTACACGCCCCCTTCCAACGCGGGTCTGCTCTGGAAAGAGTTGCATGTGTGTGTTCCTGTGTGTGCATGCGTGGGTGTTTGTGCAGGCGTGTGTGCACGGAAAGGAAGAGGAAGGGTGCAGACTGCTCATGAGGGTGTGTGACACGGGCACCAGAAAGGACAGGGAACAGCAGGAAGAGGGGAGAGGAGCTGGAGAAACAGCAGAGGAGGCAGCGACCTTCTGGAGGTGCCTGGAAACGCCCCCCACTCTTCCTTCACATCCTAGTCCTTTAGGAGGGTGGGGAGGGGAGATCAGAAGAGAGCCGCAGAAAATGATTGAAGGTTTCTCCTAAAGTTGGGGTTTTTTCCTCCATTCTGTAAAGCAGGTGTGAGGAACTGAAGGAAGCATTTCCACACTTTTCGGTCCCTCTCCGCCTTCACTGACCGTCTAGCGCGGGTGCAGTCCAGAGTCAGGCGCTGCGAGGAATGAAAATATGGAGCTGGTGGCTGCTTTCAAACAGCTGGCAACGTTGCTGGAATGATGAGACCTCACAAGAGAGCACAATCAGGGAACAAGGAGAGACAAGAGCAGAAAGGGAGAGTGCCGTCCGCCCCACCAGCAGAGGGAAGACAGCGTGCATGGAGGCGGGAGGAAGGGCTTCTTGGAGGACGCCGAGGAAGACGCCAGGAGGGGAGGGCATTCCCTGCAGGAGCACATCCCAGAGGCACCCTCCGGGCCTCCGTCTGTCCGAAGCAAGGTCTCTGGGAGTGGGCCACAGCCACTGGAGGGGGCAGGGCACCGTGAGAAGACAGGAACGAGCTGCATAGATCCGCTGGGTCATCTTGGGCTTTAGCAGGGGGCTGGAGGGACGGTGATGGCTTAGGCCACACCCCCTACGGGCATCTTGGGCCTGGCAGGCAGAGGCTACAGCCATGTATTGGCAGCACATGGCGATGGTCAGAGGTCAACCACGTGACCCTCATCTCTTTCCCATTTGTCAAATGGGAATGTTACGGGGTGAATTGTGCCTCCTACCCAAGCGCTTGTATGTTGAAGTCTTAACCCCCAGTGCTCTGAACATCACTTTACCTGGAGATAGAGTCTCCAAGTTAAAATGATGTCATTAGGGTGAGCCCTAATCCAGTGACAGGCGTTGTTCTGGTAAGAGGTTAGAACCCAGATAGAGGCAGAGGAAAGAGCGCATGAAGACATAGGGAGAAGATGGCCCTCTGCAAGCCAGAGAGAGATGCCTCAAAGAAATCAACCCTGCAGACACCTTGATCCCTCACCTCCAGCCTCCAGAACTGTGGGGAAACGTCTACTGTTTCAGCCCCCAAGACTGTAGTGCTCTGTTGTGGAGAGGGACAGAAGGCCCGGCAGAGATGGTTGGAGTAAGGTGGTGTCGACAACACAAGAGAAGGCAGTGGGGGCTGAGAGCCCACGTGGACCAAATAGTTCAGGCTTCTAGGACACAGTGTACTCACGTGTAAAATGTGGGGAAAGAATTCTTACTCCACGTGGCCTCCTTAAGCATGAAATGAACAAAATGATCCCGAGAAGCTCTGGCTGCATTCAAGGAGGGGCGCTCTCCTGCTGTCCCTGGTCCTGGAAAGAGCGGGGAGGCCAACACAGACTGGAGTCTCGTCTCACACAAGGAGGCACCACAGCTTGCTGGCAGCATGTTCGCCTGGATGCCGTATTTCTCACACTGTGGTTTAGCACAAATTAAATCATTCCTGACTCAGGAAAGATGTGGTCCTGAAGCTGAGAGTAGAGTGTGAAACAGTCTCGGCCATGAAGACCGTGGGGGAGCGCGAGCTGGGGTCAAGTGGTTATCGGAGCTCTGGAACTGCCAAGGATGAGAAAGCAAACAGAGACTCTGAGCAGGTATCCATGTCTGGGACATGAGGATGAAAGGAGGAGACCAGAAGTTGAAAGGAGTTGCCAGGGAAAAAAAGAAAGAAAGAAACTGAAAAATATCACTTTCATGAAAACTGAAAGAGGAAAGAGCTTCTTTAAGGAGCGGAAGTTTTAAATCCTACAGAGACAACAGAGAGAATGAGAATGAGACCAAGAAAGGCTGAGAGGCTGCAATCAGAAGTCATTCAGGGCTGGCACAGTGGTTCATGCCTGTAATCCCAGCACTTTGGGAGGCTGAGGCAGGAGGACCACTTGAGCCCAGGAGTTCAAGACCAGCCTGGGCAGCTCTGGGAAACCCTGTTTCTAAAAAAATAATAATAATTTAAAAAGAAGAAGAAAAAAGAAAGAAGGAGCAGAGAGAGCGAGAGAGAGAAGAAAGGAAGAAAGGTAGGGAGGGAGGGAGGGAAGGAGGGAGGAAGATAGAAGTCCTTTAACTGGGGGCCACTGGGGAGGCAGCTTCCAGCAGCTAGGGAGACAAGAGGAACACACTTGGGCTTGATGAGTCCATGACCACACATTACTAGAGGCTGGGAGAACTGACCTCATTTGAGGGAGGATGGCTTCAGTGTTGCTGAACAAAAGAAAGAGTTATTTCATGGGAGATGTGAACCTTTGTATTGTGGGAAGGAGAAGAGCCTGCTGGGAGGCTTGAGAGGGAGTGAACCCAAAAGAAAAAAAGAAGGCCGCCAAGGTGAGTCCTGAGGCGGAAAAGAAGGGATGGAATCTGACTTGTGCAGGGAAGGAGCCCTTCATTCTCTGCACACAAGGAAAGGAGGATACACACAGTGGAGGAGGGAGGAAATCCTGAGAGAGACGTCAGGAAAGTGGAAGCGGCCTCTTCCTTGTGGATTCAGTCAGAAGGCTGGGTGATTTCCTGGGGGCTGGGTGGGATGAGGCGGTGCAGACCTTGAGGAGAGTGAAATGTGTTAACAAGGCTGCTGTGGGAAAGGCAAAGGGGACGTAGGGAATGAAGCTCGAGTCTGACTGAATGCCAGTTCTCCCAGTAGCAAATGCTGAGATCCTGATTTGGGTGCAAACAGAACTTAGGAGGTGGCCCCTGGAAGTGTGGTGAGGCAGGAGAATTGAGTCAGGCAAGGGAGGAAAGCTACTCAAGGGGACATTGCCAGGTGGGGTGCTGCCCTAGGACCTGAAGTTCACTCCCTCTTGGAGACCCTTGTGAAACCGGGTAAAACACACGTCAGAATTGTCTCACCGAGGGACCAGAAGGCCAGGGTATGCATGCGCCCACTTTCTCCCCTCCGTGTGGAGAGTGCCCCCTGGTGGTGTTAAATTCCTTGCACTTCAGGCCTCCCCAGTGCTCTAAGGGCCAGGGAAATCCCTCAGGCGACACCTGGAGCTGGAGGACAGACGCTGTAGTAGTCAGAATTCTAAGGGGGCTCCAAGATGTCCCTCTCAGTGCACACACCATGTATAATCCATCTCCCTGAGTGTGGCCTGGACCATGGCTGTGATTTTGTTATATGGCAGGAGAGATTTTGCAGATGTAATTAAGGTCCCTAATCAGTAGACCTTGAGTTCACAAAAAAGAAGACTACCCTGGGTGGTGCTGACCTCAGCAGATGAGCCGAGAAAGAGACAAGAAGCAGCAATAGACACTCTCCTGGAGGTGTGCTGTGGAGGGGGCCATGGGGCAAGGTCCTGAGAGGAGTCTCTGGGAGCTCAGAGTGACCCCAGCCAACGCCCAGCAGGAAAATGGGAACCTCAGTCTTAAAATGGGGACCTCAGTCTTAAAACAGGGAACTGGGTTCTGACAATTACCAGAAAGTGTGGAAGAGGACTGCAAGCCTGAGATGAGATTGCAATCCCAGGTGACTCTGTGACATCAGCCTGACTCCCTGAGCAGGGGACCCAGCTAAGTCACCTAGACTTCTCACTGACCCACAGAGCTGTGAAGTGATACATGTGTGTTTTAACCTGCTAATGTGTGTCACTTGTTGTGCAGCAATGAGAAATGAATCCAGGCCGGGTGGGGTGGCTCATGCTTGTAATCCCAGCACTTTGGGAGACAGAGGTGGGGGGATCACCTGAGGTCAGGAGTTGAGACCAGCCTGGCCAACATGGTGAAACCTTGTCTCTACTAAAATACAAAAAAATGGCCAGGCATGGTGCTGGGTGCCTATAATCCCAGCTGCTCGGAAGGCTGAGGCAGGAGAATCACTTGAACCCAGGAGGCAGAGGTTGCAGTGAGCCGAGATAGCACCATTGCATTCCAGCCTGGGCAACAAGAGTGAAACTCTGTCAGAAAGAAAGATGGAAGAAGGAAGGAAGGAAGAAAGGAAGGAAGGAAGGAAGGAAGGAAGGAAGGAAGGAAGGAAGGAAGGAAGGAAGGAAAAGAAAGAAAAGAAAAGAAAGATGAATCCAGAAGCCATAAGTGTCCACCAAAGCTGCAGGTGACCTTCAAGATGGGGCAGGGGAAGATGGATGAAACACACAGCTTCCTTCCTCATCCTGAGGAGACCCAGAGCTTCAAATCCAATTCCAGCAGAGGAAGAGGCAGAGGTAGGACAAGTGCCCTCTCTCCCGGCCCTGCAGGGATCAGCCAGTCTGTTTGCAGGATGCTAACAGCATGTGCTGGGCCCCTGGGCTGTGTGGTCTGAAGGCTAGAGCCAGCAGGCAGTCAGAGCTGGAGGTCCTGCAGGCTTGTTGACGGCGATGTTCTGGGATGCCATGGTTTCCAGGCACCAGCAGGTAATTTGCTTCTCCATCTCTCCTCATCTCTCAAGTTCTCCCATTACATTTTGGTGCCTCCGGCATCATGATGAGGAACAAGATTTTGACTCTCCTCTTTGCAGGTAGACATGCTGCATTTTCCTCTTACAGCACAGATAGTCGCCTATACAACTTGGGTTGCTCTGCCCTCACCTTTCCTGCTCCTCAGCAAAGTAGAAAGTAAAGCCGACAGAGGCGATTTTTACAACCAGACCAAGAAAAGGTACTTGAAATTCGATACAACTCCACATTTAAATGCCTGGGATCCCCTGTATGGCTGGACTCTGAGCTTAATCAGTTCGAAGTGCAGCACCGAACGCATTACCAGGGACTTTTCTCACCTAATTGACACTGTTGCTCTTAATGCAAAATTTCTGAGGAAGATGAACAGTCAGAAGGTTATGTCAGCCAGAGGCTTTCTACTCTATTAGGCTGGGCCTTAAGATGGCCTTAACCAAGTTCAGATGTGTCTGGGTCTGTTCTACAGATTAATGAATTAAATTGCATTGGTTCGTCTAAGGATGAACACATATTTGGGGAAGAATCCAAAATCACCAACTTCAAAAGGGACTGCGTAGTAATCCTTCAATGAGAGATGTGTGCCCAGCAGGATGACCCATTCAGGTCATTGTCCGGGTTTAACTTTTGGTAGGTATGTTCTGCCCCAAAATAAAATTAAGTATCTTGCTCAGCAAATACCTTCTCCGTTTTTATGTATGCACAGGTGCCATTCCAGTTGCTGTGGTGAGGACAGCGATGTTATACATGGTCACGCCCTGGAGAAGCCTCCCTGCACATAAATACAACACAGATGAGAACCTGCTATCGGAAGATGCAGATGGCTTGCTAAGGGAGTGCCGAAGAGGGAAGGATCCTTCCAGCAGGGCGTGTGGGGAGTGAGGAGAGAATCAGAACCTCCCTTCACTCTGGGCAGCATTCAAGCTGAGTCTGGAAGGAAGCGTGAAGGTTTGTAAGGAAGATGGTACAGGGCGGCCATTCCAAGGAGAACACAGGTGAGCAAAGACACGGAGGATGGAGAATGAGTAAATCACGTGATTTACCAGCGAGCAGAGGTGCTAGAACAATGAGGAAGTGCCAGATTCGGTTTCACAGTCACTGAACAAATGGAGCAAAGAAGTCTTTTTATTTTTTTCTTTCTTTTGAGATGGAGTCTCTCTCTGTCACTGAGGCTGGAGTGCAGTGGTGCAATCTCAGTTCACTGTAACCTCCACCTCCCAAATTCAAGCAATTCTCCTGCCTCAGCCTCCAGAGTAGCTAGGATTACAGGTGAGTGTCTCCACATCTGGCTATTTTTTGTATTTTTAGTAGAGACCAGATTTCACCATGTTGGCCAGGTTGTTTTCAAATGGCTGACCTCAAGTGATCCTCCCACCTTGGCCTCCCAAAGTGCTGGGATTACAGGTGTGAGCCATCTCACCCGGACAGAGCAGAGAACTTTTTAGGGAGGTGTCCACTGAGCAATGAAAGCTTGACGAAGTTGCTTTTTCCAGGGTGTGGAGCCTTCTGTCTACATAATCTATTCTAGCCACTTGAAATTGCATCTTCCATGAGTAAATCAATAAGTATTTGAAACAGGTCTCAATCGATTTAGAAGTTTCTTTCACCAAGGTCGAAGACCAGGACCTGTGACACAGTCTCCGAGGGTCCTGAGAATATGTGCCTGAGGTGGTGGGGCTGCAGCTTGGTTTTATACATTTCAGGGAGACAAAAGTTACAGGAAAATATATAAATTAATACATGTAATGTCTCCATTGGTGTGGCCAGAAAAGGTGGGACATCCTGAAGCAGGAGGACTTCTAGGTCACAGGTGGATGCAAAGATTTCCCGTTTGACAATTCGTTGAAAGAATGAAACTCTGCCTGAAAAGTTGAAGTCAGCTTGAGTTAAGGTGAGGGACGTTGTGGAAGCCAAGGATCTTGTCAGGTAGACGAAGCCTCCAGGTGGCAGGCTTCAGAGAGAAGAGATGTGAATGTCTCTTATTGAACCTTAAAGAGGTGTCAGACTCTCTGCAAAGGACCTAGTAAGGGAAGGAGGTTCTCTGCAGAATGTAAATTTCCCCGACAAGAGACAGCTTTGCAGGGCCATTTCAAACTATGTCAAAGAAATATATTTGGGGGTAAAAGACTTTTATTTCCTTCAGGGCCTGCTATCTGTCATGTGATGCTATACCAGAGTCAGGTTAAAATCTGGTATCCTATTGCTACAGAGTCTGTTTCATCAGTCTGAAGGTCTCCGTTACAGTGCTAATGCTGGTCAATTTTGTCTCAACTCCAAAGGAAGGAGGCTACGGTGAGCATGTCTGACCCCACTTTCCATTATGGCCTTAACTACTTTTTCAGTTTTCTTTGGGATCCTGTTGGTCAAGGCTGGTGCGGGGGGCGGGGGGGGGGGTCCGTTCAGTCTTTTAGAGGCCTTAGAATTTTATTTTTGGTGTACATATATGTTGTGGGGACACCCTGACATGCCTCAGCCTGCTCTGCTTGGGTCATTTGTGGTTTTTTTTTTTTTTTTTGAGACAGAGTTTCTTGACACCCAGGAGGGAGTGCAAAGGTGTGATCTCAGCTCACTGCAACCTCCGCCTCCCAAGTTCAAATGAATTTCCTGCCTCAGCCTCCAGAGTGGCTGGGATTACAGGGCACCCAGAACCACACCTGTCTAATTTTCATATGTTTAATAGAGACAGGGTTTTACTACATTGGCCAGGATGGTCACAAACTCTTAATCTCAGGCCATCTGCCCACTTTGGCCTCCCAAAGTGCTGGGAGGGTCCCTTGTTCTTCATTAGTCATTCAAGTCTTTTGCCTTTATGTGACATGATGATGGCGTCTTGCCGCCCATTGGATTGTAGCTTATCTCCCCTGAATTACTCTGTGCATCAGAGGCCCCTGACAGCCTTCTATAGAGCACCCTTGACTGTGCAGTAAGCACCAAGGAACCCTCTGGTCTTCTCAGCAATGCAAAGACGGAGTGGGTATTCTTAGAGTGGGTATTCTTCTCAGGTGGTTGGCCTCCTTCGCCTCTGGCAGGATTTAATTTGCTTCCATAGCAAAGAGTGCCATTTCCTTGCCTCCATCTTCAAGGTGAAGTCCACCTGGGCTTCCATACTCCCCACTGACTGCAGTGGTGCTGGAGCAAAGACAGGCCTTGGGTGAACTGAACGTGACAATCCGGCTTCTGGGGCCAATCAAGGAAGGTCCAGTGAGTCTGTCCCTCACAGAGCCAGAAATAAGAAACAGCAGAGAATACGTCCACATCACTGAGGTCCAGAGTCCCAGAAAGGGCCTGCAGTCAAACAGAGCCAGCTTCAAATCACAGCTCTACCACTTACTAGCTGTGTCACTGGGCATGCGACTTATTCCAAGCCTCTGTCTTCTTTTGCTTAAAGCAGGGGAAAAGACTGCTAACCTCCCAGGGTTGTTATCGAGACTAGCGGATAAAGTCTGGTTGACAGCTAGTGCAGCAACCTGGTCCGTTAACGAAGCTTAATTGATGTTAGCCATCACGATGGTAGACCAGGGAGACGTGCTTGGGCAATATCAGAAACCTTGCAGCTACTGAGGGGAGCCACAGTCTGTACCCCTAGCAGGCAAGGAGGCCTGGATCAGTTGTCAGCAATCTGAGCCCTTTGCTTCTGAGGTGACTGCACTGTTTCCTTCCTGTCCCTCCCTCATTCTTGCACTTGACTGTGCTGCATCATTAGGCAGTACCCACAGCAACCAGGGACCCCAGAGAAACTCTCCAATGACCCATGTAGCTTTCCAGTTTATAACTTCTGCACTGACGACGTGCTCTGGGGCCGAGGACCCAGGTTCTTGGTCACCTGAGGCACAGAGAGGCAAGATACTCGGTTCCACTGTGGTTGATGGTAAAATGTATGATGGCAGCTTGGGCTTATAAACTTCCAGAGACGGTGGAACCAGGGATGTGCTAGTGAAAGCACCAACCAGCTTGTGTGAGTCTGTTTTGGAATTACACTAACTGCTTGACATCCTGTCTATAGCCTGAAATTGGCCAGGGGAGAGTGTTGACACCACAGAAATCAGCAAACTTCACAAATCAAAGTCCTCTGCTTCCACTCCTGTTAAACATTTATCAGCACACCCTGGGCAGGCCCTTTCTCACTTGCCTCCCCTGCTTCACTTGCTTTTCACTATTACCCTAACGTCACATACCCCACCCCCAGACAGCCCAGCAAAATCTTAAGCAGTTCAGAAATAAACTACCAGAGATGGGCCGATGAGAAACAGCTTGAGCTGCAGCGAGAGTGCCCTTGAGAGCGGATGCTGAGATTCTAGAGCCTGGTCTCTTTCCTTCACTCTGCTCCTCGGGAGGGTGTTAGTCGGCAGATACTCAGGTGCAAGAACTCTTTGCTGCCTGTCAGAGGTGAAAGATCTCCATGCCAGTTCTCTGAGGGGCAGGTGGATGAAAGAGGAAAACCCCATAGGGTCACAGGGACTTCTCAATGTCACCCCAAAGCAGAGAACAGACGTGACCGTAGAGGGGGCTCATGAGGACAAGTTGTGAGGCACACAGAAAAGAAAAACGAGTTGATGTCAGTGAGGACCAGTGAGTTCAGCAGGGGCCAAGTCTACATTTCCCTTGCAGGAGAAAAAGCCAGAGAAGCGGCCTTAAGGCTAAGAGGGGGTGCACTCCCCACCCCCACCACGTGGACAGCTTCAACCTGCGACCTCAGGGCTTCCTGGAGCAGCAGCAACCCCAAGAGGAGCCTCACCCTCCACCCTGGACATGCATCTCCTTCTCCTTCCTCTGTCCCCAGAAAGGAACTCTTCCTACTGCAACCCAAGGGGAAGCTGCTCCCTGAACATGATCCTTATGTGTATCTGGTGCATTCGCTCCTACAGTATTTATGATCTGCATCAATTTTTCATCCATCTCATCCCTCGCTTCTCAGGCAAGTTTGGAGACCTTGCCCTCTGTGTTCTCCTTCTCCTTCGGGCAGTTGGAGACCACGGTAAAGCATCGGGTACCTCTTGTACCTAACCAAGCAAGGTATTTATTAAGCACCTAGTGCATACCAGTATTACGCTAAGCACTGTGGGGAGCACAGAGAACGGTGTTCAGATACAGAGTCTGTCTTTAAGGAGCTTGCCTTCCAGCTGGAGGGAACAATGAAAGAACAGCTAAGACTGTTCCCTGCTCAAAAGCCAGGGTCTGCTACATTGCCTGCCAGCTCCTGTCACACTCTCTAAGCCGTTCGGAGTCTAATCGCACCGTTAATATCCAGCCTTACCTTCAGCAGCTTCTCCTTCACCTGAGCTTTCTTCTTGCTGTGATCTGCAGACATAAGCCTTCTCCCTCCCACCCTGTTGGACTCCTGCTGTCTCTGCCACCTGGATCACTCTTTCCTCCCTTTAGTGCTTCAACAAATGCCTCTTCGTCCAAACCCAGTCCAGATTCCCCATCTTCCAGGCAGCCATGTGTCCCCTAATCTAACCCCCACATCTTCTCCCTTTGTCTCTATTCTACTTTAGCCAGTAACTGATGACTTAGGTCTTAGCTGTTCTTTCATTGTTCCCTCCAGCTGGAAGGCAAGCTCCTTAAAGACAGACTCTGCATCTGAACACCATTCTCTGTGCTCCCCACGGTGATTAGTGTAATACTGGTATGCACTAGGTGCTTAATAAATACCTTGCTTGGTTGGAATTATTAGGGACTTCTGTCTATAATATTGAGTCTTTTTCCGACTGGGTCCTACCTCAGCTATAATAGTATTTGCAGAGACATTCTTATCTCTGTGTAATATATGAATACATTAATTGGATTCATAATGACAATTGCTCCAATTTATTGAATACTTATTCTGTGTTTAAAACAGCAAAGCATTTTACAAGCATTATCTAATTTAACTCTAACATCAGAACTATCATCATCCCCATTTCACACATGAGGAAACCGAGAAACAGAAAGAAAGTGACTTCTCCAAGCAAACATTCAAACGCGCTTAGCTAGACCAGAGCCCAGGGTCTTCAGCGCTGCTTTATTCCTGCCGTCGCCAGAAGCTCTGCACACGTTCTGTGGAAGAACAGTCTGAAGTGCAGTGAATAGCATTAGCCACCAACTGTCCATGCAAATCAGCCCGACAAAAATAGGCAAATTGCCAGCTAACTAGGTAGAATGAGCATAAGCATTTATACCTACTCTCTTAAACAGCAGTAATATCACAAGAAAGTAATAAAACAGGAGTAAATCTACAAAGACAATGAGAAGAGAAGACTTTCTAGCAGCAGAGAGACAGCAGCAAGATTCCAGAGGTCAGATGGCGGGTGAAAGAGTGGGGCATCCCCACACAGGACAGGGAGGCTGGGCCGCTCTCCACTCCCTGCTGGACCCTGGGTGGCCCAAAATGAAAGCAATGAGTTCCGAGGTAAAGTGGGCCAAGAGAAGAAACTAAAAAGAGGCCTGTCTGAAACTTTCATACAGAATAGTCGGGCTCCCAAATCCCCTCCCAACACCGCACAGCCAAGGAATGGCCCTTCCTTGGCCCTGTAGGATGGACTTCAGAAAAGGGCTCCTGAGGCCCGCAGACAGGCATGGGCCAGCTGCCAGGCTGAAGAGAGGGGCTGAAAGATCTCTGTCTACAAAACAAAGACAGCTTCGCCCTCCCTCACTCCTCACCATCCTCTTCCAGTCCCAGTCCCCAAATGCCAGTGGCCAGACAGGAGATGGGAAAATATTCCCCCAAGAAACAGAATTCTCTGGTAACAAACAGATAGTCCTGAGTGTATGTGCAGGTACAGCTGAGTGTCTCTCAGGGGAGAAGCCAGCTTCCAGCCCCACCACCCTACTGTGAAGTCCAGAATCAGTGCCTGTTGCAGTCAGAGAGCCTCACATCTACCCTTGAGTCCTTTATTGAGTCCAAAATGCAAATAGACAGCAAAGTAGCCATAGATTTTTTTAAGGGAAGAATCTAACATGAAGATCAAA
The DNA here is from genome assembly GCF_049354715.1 of Callithrix jacchus. NCBI lineage: Eukaryota > Metazoa > Chordata > Mammalia > Primates > Cebidae > Callithrix > Callithrix jacchus. Next base: position 41,725,679 of record NC_133514.1, read on the forward strand.
ACAAATGATTTTGAAAATCGGGAACCAAAGACGGTATGAAGAACAGAAAAGAAGCTCCAAAGACTGTCAATATCTTTGGAGAGATACAAAAAAGAAATGGCCCCCATGAAATGAGAACAGAGTGCCCCGATAGCAAAATGGGAGCAATTACAGAATAAGAAAACTCTACTAAAAATGAAATAAAATTATGAACATGAAAAATTGTTTCATAAATAGAAGAGTCAATAAAGTCAAGGATATTCCAGGAAATACTTCAGAACTGGAAGAAGAGGAGAGGGAGGAGGAAGAGGAGCAACAAACAAATGAGCTCTGGAGAGGCAGAGAGGAAAATTCAGTGAGCAATTCAAGGAGACCAAGAGTTAACTGGTAGACGTCCCATAAAGAGAAAATATGAATAGGATAATATTAACAAAGATATAATATGGGAAAATTCCAATCTGGGCAGATTTAAAGGGCCCATTTAATAACCAATACAATGAATTTTTAAAGGTCCACAGCAAAGAATCTTAATCATGAAAGTTTACAACATGTGGATAAAAATATATTCAGAATAAAGAAGCAAAGAAAGAAGGAAGGAGGGTGGGAAGGAAGGAAGGTAGGTTAGTTACATGCAGTGAACTAGGATATGAATGACACCGGATTTCTCAAGAATCTCATCAGATGTTAGAAGACTTGGGACAATTTCTCTAAATTCTGAGGAGAAAAATAACTTTTAGTTCAGAATTAAATACTTAACCTGTCAACCAAATTTGAAGGTAGATTTGTTTCTATCTCTCATGCACTATTTCCTAGAAGCTACCAGAAGGTGAGTTTCAGTAATAAACGTGTGCATATGTACCAATAAACAGAGAGATGGGGAGAGTGAGCCAAGAAAGGGGAAGGCTAGATGCAGGGAATCAGTGATACATCAGAGAGACAGGCGAGAGAAATCCCAGGAGGGCAGCCATGTCCCCTGTGCCATAACTAGAGAAGGGACAGACAAGCAGAAAGCTTCAGGGGGAAGATACCTAGGTAAAAAATGAGAACCCATAATAATGATTTTTAAAAATGAGTGGTTCTGCTTCTCTGGTAAAATCCTTATCGATGCTAAACTAAGCAAGTGAAAAGCATTTCCAACCCCAGAAAAAACGAAAGTTTATAAAGGAGCGAAAATTGTATACTGGATGGCTTAGCAGTCAACAATATTTGCATAAGCTTAATAATGTAACAATCAACTATTAACTCATCCAAAGCATGTGCTATAACTGTACTGAGAAGATTGAAGGGGAAGTATATGCCTGCAGGTGGGAAGAAAAAGAACCCTGAACCCCATCCAAGTTTCTTCCCACCTCTGGGCCTTTGCACTAGCAGGTGCCTCTGCCTAGAACTCCCTTCCCCAGACAGGATGTGGCTCACTCACTCGTCTCATTCAAGTCCCTGTTTAAATGTCTCTTCTTTGTCCAATGTATCAGCAGTAATGCTGCCCCCACTGTAGCGTTCTTATCATCCTACTCTGCTTTATTTTTCTTTATAAGACTTTCTAACACATATAATGTAACTTATAGACTATTGCTTGCCATCTAGGAGATTTTTAATAAATACTAGTTGAATGAATTACCATGACAGAAAATCAATAATTAATGTCTGCCTTAGCTTGAGTTTCTCCCCAAGCAGATCCAGAGACAAGAATTAATGCAAAAGTTTATTTGAAGGGATTTCCAGGGCCTGGGGGAGAGAGGGAATGGGGAGTTATTGTTTAATGGATACTGAGTTCAGCTGGAGATGATGAAACGTGCTGGAGATGGATGGTGGCAATGCCTGCACAACAATGTGAAGGTACTCAATGCCACTGAACTGTGCACTTAAAGAGATTACGATGATAAATGCTACGTGTTGTGCATTTTACTACAATGAAAAAGTACTTACGAAAAGGTATTTAAAAAAAAAAAAAAAAAGCTTACTTGGAAAATACAGAAAACACCAGAGAGGAGTGGAGAGAGTAACAGCCACCAATAAGGGTGCATGATCAACCAGAAACCCCTTGAGGAGACTACGTCTCGAGCCCTCAGAGCAACTCTGGAGAATGGGGCAGCACCTGCCTGAGTCAGCCCACCACAGGGGTGAGGGAGTGGGGGGATTTATACACCAAGTCCTGCCAGGTTGAATCTGCTTCTGGGGAATGGCCCCGCATTTTATGCCTGCTCCTTTGCACAGGTGAGCAGTCTTTGAAGAAAATCCTCAGGCAAAGAGATACAGATATTGCGAGCTAGAAGTAGGCAAGCTGTGCTGAGGGGTGAGGCCCAAGGGACCAGGAGGGACCCTGACAGGTCAGCTGCAGTGCCTAAAACTGATGACCCGAAGGTGTGCACGTGTTCCTTGGAAACATGGAGTTCAATCCTCGAGACCAGCTGGAAGAGTTCACAGGAGCTGCACGTGGGGAGCAGGACTGAGGCTGGGAGAGGAATGACTATATTTTGTTATAGCTTTGTCCTGATGTTTCAAAGTATTATTTCACTTTACCAGGATAAAGTGGTATATAATTTGGATGAATTACCAGGAAATCATCCCATGCTGACTTGATTCTAATTTTTCATGGGAAAATATTAGAAAATGATTAGCCAGCCCTGTGGAAAAGGAATTCAGTGAATGTTAATTGAAGAGAACTTTGAAACCAAACACCTTGGAAGACAGTAATCAGTTGTATTCAATTCTGAAACCTTTTTGTTAAGCTCCTACTAAGTCCTAGACACAGTGCCCCATGTTGTAAGATGAAGACATAAGATTCTTGTAATGAGTTGAATAGTGTCCTTCCAGAATTCATGTGTACCTAAAACCTCAGAAGCTGACATTATTTGAAAATGGGGTCTTTGCATTTGTAACTGGTTGAAGTTGCAATGGATTAAGGTGGCCCCTAAATCCAGTGACTGGTATCCATATGAGAAGGCCGTGTGAAGACACAGAGAAGACAGAGGCAGAGATGGAAGCGAAGCATTGCAAGTCAAAGAACACCCAGGATTGTCAGCAACCGTGAAAGCATGGGAGAACGGCATGGAACCAGACCTTCCCCAGAGCCTTCGAAGGGAGCATGGCCCTTGATTTTAGGCTTCTGGCCACTGAACCGGTGAAGGAATACGTTTCTATTGTGTTAAAGCCACAGGTTCGTGGTAATTGTTATGGCAGTCCTGACAAACCAACACAACCCTCTTCTTACAAGTTTGAGTCTAGGGAGTAAGTGGCCTTGGACCAAGGAGATGTGTCCGTCACCCTCTGTTTCTCCTCTCTGCTGATCAGAATGCAAACTCAACAGGCTGAGCTAGAGTAACCTTTGTGGACCAGGAAGTGGAGGTTGTGCATTCAGGGAAGTGCGGCAACAAGATAAGCCCCCCATCTCCCTGGCCCAGGGAAGCCATGTCTACCAGGGACTGCCGACTTGTACATGACTTCTGTGTCAAAATAAGCACTGACACTGTATGAGCGGCTATCTTTTTTGATTTGCTGTCACTGACTGCTGAATCTTATCCTAATCCAGATCTGGAGTCAGACTCATACACGAAAACGCAAAATTCAGTGTGGTCAGTAACATGAGAAAAACAAGCCATGGTGACAAAGAAATCAATGATCGACTTAACCTGGGAGATTAGGGAAGGTTTCTCAGGAAAGGCAACAGCAGCCAGATTTAAAAGCATGAGAAAGAGACTGCCAGGCAGCCTGGATATGGGGCGGCAGGCATTTCAAAGAGGGACTCCACTTACAGTCATGGACGGGAGGGTGAGAGTGCAGTGCTTGGGAACACATGCGTAGAGGAAGTATAAGGTGCCAGGCAGTTAGTGATGAAGAGGAAGCAAAGACAAAGAGATGAAGTCTTAGAATGCTGCTTATGTCAGGAACAGGAGCCATGAACAGGTGTGCAACATGAACATTGATACAATGTTATCAACTGGCGTTTTAGAAAGACCACTTAGGCTTGCAAGGGACAAGGAAAGAGTCAAAAAGATCCGGTAAGAGGCTGCAGCAGTTGCTCAGCTTGATAATGTCAAGGGTCAAAATGAGTGCAAAGCCGTCTTATCTTTTGATATATTTTACAAAACTAAAGTAAAAATGAATGGCAAACCAGTTGGTCAATTGTCCTTTGTGTCATTTCCAAAATGACACTAATGTCTATGCGTCATTTCCAAAGTATTCTGTAAATAATAAAACCAACATTTTCTCTAGCGAAAACAGCAACAGCAACAACAAAAAGAGGCTGGGTGCGGTGGCTCACGCCTGTAATCCTAGCACTGTGGGAGGCCGCGGTGAGTGGATCGCTTGAGCCCGGAGGTTTGAGACCAACCTGGGCAGAATGGTGAGACCTGGTGTCTACTAAAATACTAAAACTGGCCAGGCGCGGTGGCTCACGTCTTTAATTCCAGCACTGTGGGAGGCCGAGGCGGGTGGATCACGAGGTCAAGAGATCGAGACCATCCTGGACAACATGGTGAAACCCTGTCTCTACTAAAAATACAAAAAAATTAGCTGGGCGTGGTGGTGCGTGCCTGTAATCCCAGCTACTCAGGAGGCTGAGGCAGGAGAATTGCCTGATCCCAGGAGGCGGAGGTTGCGGTGAGCCGAGATCGCGCCATTGCACTCCAGCCTGGGTAACAAGAGCGAAACTCCGTCTCAAAAAACAAAAAAAATAGTAAAACTGAGGCGGGTGGATCACCTGATCCTGGGGAAATCAAGGCTGCAGTGAGCCATGATCGCGTCACTGCACTCCAGTCTGGACAACAGAGTGACATCCCATTTCAAAAAAAAAAATGATTGCAGAGGCACTGGAGACAAACAGGAAGAAACAAATTTATTTATTTAGAGATGGTGTCTCATTCTGTCTCCCGGTTTAAGTGCAGTGGTGCAACAGCTCACGACAGCTGGGCTCAAGTGATCCTTCCACCTCAGCCTTCTGAGCAGCTGGGACTACAGATGTGCAATACCATGCCTAAGTTTTTTTTTGTTTGTTTGTTTGTTTTTAGTTTTTGTAGAAATGAGCTCTTGCTATATTGCCCAGGCTGCCCTCCAACTCCTAGCTTCAAGCTGTCCTCCCATCTGGGCCTCCCAAAATGCTGGGATTGTAGGATTGAGCCACCACACCGGGTCAGAACAACTTTAAAATACAATTCAGGGCTGGACGAGTAGGCTCTTATCCGTAATGCCAGCATGTCAGGAATTGCAGGTGGGCGAATCACTTGAAGCCAGGCATTGGAGACTGCAGCGCAGTGAGCTATGATGACCGCACCACTGCAGGCCAGCCCGGAAGACAGAGCAAGACCCTGTTTCTTTTTATTTTTTCTTTTTATTTTTTTTAAGACGGAGTTTCGCTCTCGTTACCCAAGCTGGAGTGCAATGGCGCGATCTCGGCTCACCGCAACCTCCACCTCCTGGGTTCAGGCAATTCTCCTGCCTCAGCGTCCTGAGTAGCTGGGATCACAGGTATGCGCCACCGTGCCCAGCTAATTTTTTGTATTTTTAGTAGAGACGGGGGTTTCACCATCTTGACCAGTATGGTCTTGATCTCTTGACCTCGTGATCCACCCGCCTCGGCCTCCCAAAGTGCTGGGATTACAGGCGTGAGCCACCGCGCCCGGCCCCCCTGTTTCTAATAAATAGGAAGTCAAATTTATTGGCTGTGGGATATGAGAGAGTGGAGTACAGGATGACTTCACTTTTCTGGCGTGGAGCATGAGCAGGTAACTCATTACCTAGGATGTTGGACTACACTGCGGAAGGAGCAGATTCAGAGGTGAATGACAGACCGCTAATCATCGGTTCACCTCCATGTAAATTCCGAAAAACACTGCTCCTTTTTTTGGAGGGATCCCCATCAGGCTCTACCAACAGGGGCCGCTAGAGGGTAACGGAAGGCTGGAGGAGGGAGAGGACACGCTTTTCCCCGCAGGGTGCCAGCGATGGTTCATTGTCCTGCCAGCAGCCAAAGATGCTGATGTTCCAGCTCCAGGAATCGGTCCCGTGTATCCCTTCAGGAATAGCAGCACCAGCCGGTCAGGGCCCCTCCTCAGCCCCTGAGTCCCAGCTCCGCGGCTTCTGCTGAGTTTTCGCCCCGAGATGGCTGCGTTCTTTGCAGGGTCTAAGTCTCAACTCTCCCCAGCTCTGCTCAAAGTTTCTGGGTTCCATTAGCAGCAACCTCTTCCTTCATTCCCCCTGCGCTGCTGGGGTAGCTGCCTCCTCTGGTTATCTGAGTGCTGCTTCTCTGCTTTTCCATTCATTCTAATAGAGACCAGATCCTGACTGGTACAATTGCTAGTACCCAGGTGGTCTCAGGAAATAGACTTCCCTGCAAAGATGGGATTCTGTGATTGGTTTGCTCACATCTCTGGGTCTCCTGGGAAGCATCGATGTGGAGGGGAAGCGCAGCTGGAGATGAATATCTGTACACCCTCGGCATGTGGGTTGTATGAATCCCTCGGGAAGCCTAGAAAGTGAAAAGAGAAAGGGCTGAGGGTGGAGCCCTCAGGAACCCCAAGTTTAGGGGGCAGACAGAAGAACCCAGGGTTGGGGGCAAAATACGACAGTGATCAGAAAATCAGGAGAAAAATCCGTAAAGCACAGTGCTTCCTCCCCGAAGAGAGAGAAGTTTTGGGAAGGAAGCGACTTATACAAAAGCTAAAGATAATGACTAAAAAGCTAACTGTGCACTCAGCAGTACAGCCACTCATAACCTTGATGAGGGTCCCTCCAGAGGAGGGGGGAGACAGAGTGATGGGAGAAGCATGAGGAATAAATAGAAATGACAAGGTAATCAGACTATCAGCTAGAGGGCCAGAGAGTGTTTCTATTTTTGCACGAGGGAGACTTGAGCCCCTTTATCAGCTGAGAGAAGAGCCCCTTTATCAGCTGAGAGAAGGCTCCAATAGAAAGTGAGGTTGAGATGCAGAGACGAGAGGTAGAAAAATGAGGTGAGCTGAGTACACAGAGGATGAGCCTGCAGAAGACACTGTTGAACTTTCTGAGGCTGCTCGTTCGGGCAGCAAGTAGTTCAGCTTCCAAGATGTAATGGACACTGTCCTAGATCCTGGGGGTAGCAGTAAATAAAAAGAGATAAAAATCAGAAGCTAGAAGTGCATATGCAAGAAAGGCTTAGGGTGTGAAATCTACAGCAAAATTCCATCTGATTCTGAGGGAGGGAGGCAGTAGGTTTTGGCAGCTGGCTCTGGCTTTATCTACTTTTTCCCTGAAGTGGTTAACAGGTTGTATTCTGAACAGGGTAGGGATGTTATCCATTCCCTATGACTGGATGGTTGCTCCCCAAGTCAAGGATGTTTCACTTACCCTGGGGTCACCTACCTTAGAAAGAGAAGCAGAGAGAGTAACTTGCTTGCTCCAAACCCCTTTATGGCCTGAGGTTCCACAGCCCATGGAGACTGTGCTGGCCATTGTGGTGATTTTATAATGCATGCCAGCTTTCTTTATTCGGATTTCCAGCCATGGGGTCTAGTGGACTCTCCCTCCTACTAGATACATACCATCAATGTAATCATAACTGATGGTTATAATTACTAAGATGACACCCCCAGTCATGTCTTTGAGGAAGGTAACAACTAAAGCATGGATTGAAAAGCCACACAGAGCGTTAGAAGACTCACGCACCCTGGATGTCAGGAATTTGAGGTTGTATTATTAGAACAATGCTTCGCTCCTTCTGCGGCTCCAATCCTCCCCCTTGCAATCCATTTGCCACATGTGCCATGTGCCATTTACAACCCTGGCATGTGAGACTCGCTCCCTGCCCGCCTCTCCAGCAGGCGCCCTCAGGAACACCTGCTACATGGGTATGCTGATCTTTCTCTGGCCAAAATACTCATTTTCATCGTTCTTTGCTCAATTTTTGCTCAACCTTTAAAACTTAACCCAAGTGTCACCCTCTCTGGTGAAAATAATAATACAATCTATCTCTAATTGATCCTCTCTACTTTACGCTGGTCACATTGCTAACACAGGCTTCAATCCTGGCAACAATTTTGCATGACAAGTATTGAAATGGGACTGAATGAAACTTTATCTCTCACCAACCACTCAGTGCTAGAGAAATCTAGCACTAAATAAAACATGGGTCCTGGCATCAGAATCACATTGGGACTTGTTAAAGTGCAGATTCCCGGATCCCAAACGTATCCACAGATCACAGATTTATTGATTCATTTGGCCATGGACCTGTTATATTTGTCAAAGTAGGAAGTTTGGAAATTTTAACCAGGACCAGAAAAGAAGGGAGTGTTCTCAGCATTCTGAAGCCAACATCATTTGTTCCTAAGAAAGAAAATCAAAGCTACAATTAACAGGCATAAACATCAGTCCCTCAAGTTGTGTGGAAGAAATACCAATTCCTTTATTCTCTTTAAAATCTAAGTTTAAGGCTCATCTTTCTGAGGTGACAACAAAGTCACCCTCTGTTTTATCTCCCACCCCATCCCTCAGCCAACTGAGGTCCATGCGGGACCCAGGAAACAGTGCAACAGCCACCGGTTCCCATGCACAGTCAGCGCTGGCATCCACAATGTCCACAGTTGCAGGAGCCCCTTGGAGATTGGCGACTTCCTCTTCCTCACGTTCTTGGGGCATGGGATCTTTGCTGAGGCTGAAAATGCACCTGCTTCTGCGATGCTGCCCACCGCAGGGAGCTGCCAAGTCTGGAGGTGCAGGTTTCTGCTGCTTGCATTTCCTCCAATCATCTCCCCTTCCCCAGTCGCAGAGAAGGCTGTATCTTCCTTCCTCTCCTCCATCAAAAGCTCCCCTTTCTCTCCCTTAGCTATCCACATGTAATCTATGTAATGAGCTTAGCCTTCAGAGAAAACAAGAGCCTGGGACAAAATCCTAGTGGGAGATGTCCAGAGTCCGGAGTTAACCCTTCCCTCCCTCCTCTGGAGATCTGCCGGACACCGAGACCACAGTGCACTGTCGTCCATCAGCAGACAGGTAGAGGGGAAGAGATCCTCACTGCCTCGCCATGCCAGGGGCCACAGGCCTTGCAAGGCACGAGAAGCAAGTGAAAAAAAAGTTCTTGAAAATGTATGATATCTGTAAAGAAGGGTGACAGATCCCAGGATAAAAAAAAGAGAAGAAAGAAAGAAAGGGTAAGGATTCTGGAATGAAAAACGGATGGAGGAATCCTTATCACGCAAATGCCTATAAATAACATCAGAAAGCAAACAATCAAGAGAAAATTAAGCAAAACACTTCAGTACTTGATGGATGAAGGAACACAAATAGCCCATTAAGATATAAAAAATGCTCAACAGGACAATGCAAATTAACACCATAGCGTGGGGCTCATGCACGTGCACAATATTGGCCAAAATGTAAAACTCTGGACACATGAAATGTTGATGAGAATGCAGAGAAATGAGAATTATTTTACATTCCTTATAGAAGTAGAAATTGTTACAACTACTTGGAAAACAATTTGACATCCTCTAGGAAATCTGAAGATGTGAATACCTATAATCCAGCAATTTTATTTCCAGTCGTTTCAAGCAAGTACTCAACATGTGGTCCCTGACAGCCCCTAGGAGGTTTCACGAGTCAAAACCGTCTTCATAATCACACTTAGACATAATTTGCTTTTTTCATTCTGTTTACATTACACCATCATGTACGCATAGCAAAAACAAGAAAGAAAAATTGCCAATATGACTTAAGAATGTCTTGAAGCATAAAAAGGCACTAACTTTATTAAATCTCAAGTCTTTGTTTGTTTGTTTGTCTGAGCCAGAGTCTCTTGAGTCTCACTCTGTTGCCAGGCTGGACTGCAGTGGTATGATCTCAGCTCACTGCAACCTTTGCCTCCTGAGTTCTATCAATTCTCCTGCCTCAGCCTCTCGTGTAGCTGGGATTACAGGCACATGCCACCATGCCTGGCTAATTTTTATATGTTTTAGCAGAGACGGGGGTTTCACCGTGTTGGCCAGGATGGTCTTGAACTTCTGACTTCAGGTGATCTGTCTGCCTTGGCCTCCCAAAGTGCTGGGATTACAGGCATGAGCCACCACACCCAGCCTAAATCTCAACTCTTGTTAAACATCTTTTTATATTCTATGTGATGAAATGGGAAATACACCTGAAACACATCAGCTGCATATTGAACTATGAAGTGTGTCCTCAAAAGCCCTTGTGCCATCATCTGAGTTCTGAGCTGAAGCAACCATTCTTTCCAAAGAACACCATTTTTATTTGAAACAAATACTAACAGAAAAACCATACCTATTCAGACTTGAATATCTGACCAACATTTCATCAAAATGGATGAAGTAAGTACATCACTTTAGGGGAAACTGACATTATTTGTTATGTTTTTGTTGTCAATGATAAAATTCAATCTTTCAAGCAAAATTTGGAATCTTGAAAAACTTCCTAAAATCTAAAGGCTTTTCTGATAAGTGGTAATATTAATGAGTGTGATCTTTGGGTGTCTTATAATAAAATGTATGAATATTTGTGATATCTGCATAAGTCATCAAACTAACGTCCAAATGTTATGTGGATCACGAGGTCAACAGATCGAAACCATCCTGGTCAACACGGTGAAACCCCATCTCTACTAAAAATACAAAAAATTAGCTGGGCATGGTGGCATGTGCTTGTAATCCGAGCTACTCAGGAGGCTGAGGCAGGAGAATTGCCTGAACCCAGAAGGCAGAGGTTGCGGTGAGCCGAGATAGCGCCATTGCACTCCAGACTGGGTAACAAGGGCGAAACTGTCTCAAAAAAAAAAAAAATTATTTAATTTCCACACAGAGGGCAATTAAATTAAATTAAAATTTCCACACAAAGGGTAAGATAGAGCAATAATTTTAATGTAACAAAGAACTGAAAGGTCACTGTTATGGCTGCAGATTCCATGCTGAAACCAATCATTAAGAAATTACCATTGGCCAAATTTGGGGATGGTGTCAAAGAAGACTCACAATTACCTGAAAAGGCTCATGAAAGACCATTACCTTTTCCCACTACATGTTTGAGCCAAATTTTCTTCACATGCTTCAACCAAAATAATATGTAATCGTTTGAACACAGGCATATATGAAGATCTAGCTGCCTTGTATTAAAGAGATTTTAAAAAATATAAAACAATACCACTCTTTATTAATTTTTACTTATTTTGAAAAATAGAATTATTTTTTATGAAAACATTTATGTCAACATATAAACTTACTGCTGTAATTTTTAACTTGTTTACTTTTTAAATTACAAATAAAAATTCTATATATTATTGCATAAGACATGATATGTTGAAATAAGTGTATATTCTAGAATGGCTATAGTTAATTAACATATGCATTACCTCACACACTTATATCATTTCTTGTGGTGAAAACAATTAAAATCTACTCTCAGCAATTTTTTTTTTTTTAAGATGGAGTCTCACTCTGCTGACCAGGCTGGAGTGCAGTGGTGCAATCTTGATTCACTGCAACCTTCACCTCCCAGGTTCAAGCGATTCTCCTCCCTTAGCCTCCTGGGTAGCTGGGATTACATGTACCCGCCACCATACCTGGCTAATGTTTGTATTTTTACAGAGATGGAGTTTCACCACATTGGACAGGCAGATCTTGAACTCCTGACCTCAGGTGATCCACCTGCCTCAGCCTCCCAAAATGCTGAGATTTCAGGCATGAGCTCCCACGTCTGGCCTACTCTCAGCAATTTTAAAGAATACATTTTTATTAACTATAGTTACCACATTGTACAACAAAACTTTTAAACTTCTTGCTTCTGTCTACATGAAATTTTGTATCCTTTTATTAAACAAATAAATAAAACAATTGAACTCATAGAGTTAGAGAGTAAAATTATAGATCTCCTCCTACAGAGGCTGGGAAGGATAGTGAGGTTGGTGAGTGGACATGGTTAATGGGTACAAAAATACAGTTAAATGAATAAGATCTATTTGATAGCACAACAGGGTGACTGCCATCAATGATAATTTATTGTACATTTTTAAATAACTAAAAGTAAAATTGGATTGTTGTCAAAAGGATAAAAGCTTGAGGATATGGATACCCCATTTACCCTGATGTGATGATTACACATTATATGCCTGTATCGAAATGTCTCACGTATCCCTTAAATATATACACTTGCTATGTACCCACAAAAATTAAAACTTAAGAAAAAAACAGTCCAAAGCCAGGCACCGTGGCTCACACCTGCAATCCTAGCACTTTGAGAGGCCAAGGCATGAGGATCACTTGAGGCCAGGAGTTCAGGACCAATCTGGACAACATAGGAAGGCCCTGTCTCTACCAAAAAAAAAAAAAAAAATTAAAAACTAGCCAGGTATGATGGCATACACTTATAGTACCAGCTACTCTGGAGGCTGAGGTAAGAGGATCGCTTAGTCCAAGAGGTTGAGGCTGCAGTGAGCCATAATCAAGCTGCTGCATTCCAGCCTGGGTGGCAGAGCAAGACTCCTTTGCATAAAAAGGTAAAATTGAAAAACATAACAGGCCCAAGGAAGAAAAGGAAGCTATGATAGAGCCCGTGTATGTATGGGAATAATAAATCCCCACAAATTAAACTGAAACTGATTATTAATATATGTTGTTGGGAAAATTGGCTTATAAATTAATAAAAATAAAAGATGGCTTCATAGCTGAATTCTGCAAACATTTAAAGAACTAATACCAATCCTTCCAAATTCTTCCAAAATATTTAAAAAATGAATGCTTCTTCAAAACCAATTTTTTTTTTAGACAGAGTCTAGCTCTGTCACCAGGATGGAGTGCAGTGGTGTGATCTTGGCTGACTGCAATCTTTGCCTCTCAAGTTCAAGCAATTCTCCTGCCTCAGCCTCCCGAGTAGCTGGGACTACAGGCACCCACCACCACATCCAGCTAATTTTTGTATTTTTAGTAGAGATGGGGTTTCACCACATTGGTCAGGCTGGTCTCGAACTCCTGACCTTGTGATCTGCTCCTCGACTTCCCAAAGTGCTGGGATTACAGGTGTGAGTCACTAAGCCCAGCCCTCAAAACTCATTTAATGAGGCCAACATTACTGTAATATGAAATTTAGAGAAAGACACTACAAGGAAAGGAAACTACAGGCCAATATTGCTGATGCATATAGATATAAACATCCTCAAAAAATAAACTAGCAAACTTTGTTTACCAGCACATTAAAAGGATCATTCACCATGATCAAGTGCAACTTATTCTTGGGAGGCAAAGTTAGGATGTGCAGATTAATAAATGTGATTCACCGTATTAACAGAATGAAGGATCTGTCACAATTCAATATTCTTTCATGACAAAAAAACTCAATGAATCAAGTATAACAAGAATGTTTTTCAACACCATGTGGGCCATATATGACAATTCCCCAGCTAATGTTGTACTCAGTGGTGAAAAAGATCATCAAGACCAGGACGCCCACACGACAGTCTCACCACTGCTGCTCATGATAGTACTGGAAGCCCTAGCAAGAGCAACTGGGCAAAAGAAAGAAATAAAAGGAATACACATGGAGAAGAATGAAGTAAAATCATTTCTGTTTTCTGAAGACATAGTTTTATATACAGAAAATCCTAAAGATTCCACCAAAAACTACTAGAACTTATAAACAAATTCAGTAAATTTGCAGGACACGAAAATAGCTAACAAAAATCAATGGCATTTCTATACACTAACAACAGACTGTCTGAAAAAGAAATTAAGAAAACAATTCCATTTACAATAGCATCCAAAAATGAAATATTTTAACCAAAGAAGTCAACAACCTGTATGTGGAAAACTATAAACATTAATAAAAAGTGATAGGAGATGACACTAATAAATGGAAAGATATCTCATGTTCATGGATTTGAAGAGTTTATATTATTAAATGTTCATATTCCCCAAACAATATGCAGATTTAATGTAATTTCTATTAAAATTCCAATGTCATCCTTCACAGAAATCGAAAAAAATGTCCTAAAATTTGTATTGGAACTACAAAAGATTCCAAATAACCAAACCAAGCTTGACCAAACAAACAAAACAAAGGTGGAGGCATCACACCACAGGATTTAAAAATCTATTACAAAGCTATAGCAATCAAATAGCATAAAACTGGCATAAAAACAGATATACCAGCCAATAGAATAGAATAGGAAGCATGGAAATAAACCCACACAGTCAACTGATTTTTGACAAAGGTGTCAAGAACACACGAGGGAAGAAAAATCTCTTCAATAAATGGGCAAACTGAATATCAACAGACAAAAGAATAAAAATGGACCCTATCTAACCTCTTACAAGAATCAACCTAAAATGGTTGGAAGTCTTTAACTTAAGACCTGAAACTGTGAAACTACTAGAAGAACACATGGGGGAACCTCCATGACATCGGGCCAGGTAGAGATTTCTTGAATATGACCCCAAAACACAATCAATGAAAGCAAAATTAGACAAATGGGATCGTTTCAAATGAAAACGCTTCTGCACAATAAAGGAAACAAGTAATAGACTGAAGAGACAACCCACAGATCGGAAAAACATTGCAAATTACACATCAGATGAGGGGCTAAAATGCAAAAACACAAGAAACTCAAAGTTCTCAGTAATAAGAAAACAAATAACCCTATTTTAAAAATGGACAAACAACTTGTATAGACATCTCTCAAAAGGAGACATAGATATGGCCAACTGTTATATAAAAATGTGATTAACATCTCTAATCATCAGAGAAATGTAAATCAAAATCACAGTGAGTGCCACCTTACACCTGTTAGGCTGGCTATTATGAAAAAGATAAAAAATAACAAGTGTTAGTGAGAATATAAAGAGAAAGGAGCACTTATATGCTGTTGGTGGTATTGTAAATTAATTACCATATGATCCAGCAATCCTACCATTGGATGCATACCCAAAGGAACTGTGACTAGTGTATCAAGAGATATCTGCATTCCCATGTTCACTGCAGCATTATTTGCAGTAGCCACGCTATGAAAACCTAATTGTCCATCAATGGATTAATGAATTTTTTAAATGTGCTATAGATGCATACAATGTAATTCTACTCAGCCTTAGAAAGACAGGAAATTCTGTCACTGGCAATAACATAAATGAACTTAGAAGACATTATGTTGAGTGAAATAGGTCAGGCACAGAAAGATAAATACTATATAGATCTCACTTACATGTGCAATCTAAAGCAGTTGAACTCATAGAAATAGAAAGTAGAATGGTAGTTTCAAGGGCTGGCAGGGCAAGGGGTGGATGGAGAAAGGGCAGACGTGGATCAACTGACACAGCGTTTTACTTAGACATGTATAAAATTCTAGTGGCTGGGCGCAGTGGCTTACACCTATAATCCCAGCACTTTGGGAGGCCAAGGCAGGTGGATCATGAGATCAAAAATCAAGACCAGCCTGGTCAACATGATGAAACCCAGTCTCTACTAAAAATACAAAAATTAGCTGGGCACGGTGGCACACGCCTGTAGTCCCAGCTACTTGGGAGGCTGAGGCAGAAGAATTGCTTGAACCCAGGAGGAGGAGGTTGCGGTGAGCTGAGATCATGCCATTGTACTCCAGCCTGGGTAACCAGAGCGAAACTTCATTTCACAAAAAAAAAAAGTTCTAGTGATCTATTATTGCACAACACTGTGTCTATAGCTAATAATAGTGTGTTGATTTCAAAATAGCTTAAAAGAAAAATTTTAAATGTTTTTGCCACAAACAAATAATGAATCTTTGAGGTGAAGGATATGCTAATTGGCTTGATTTGATTATTCCACAATGTATACATGTGTCAAAACACCACATTGTACCTCATAAGTATATGCAAATATTATGTGTCAATGAAAATAAAATAAAACTTTTAAAAAAGAAAGAAACATAGAAATGAATCCTTACCTACCTCAGCATCTCACAATGGACTCCAGATGAATTAAATAACTAAATATGAAAGACAAATATTTATATTGTATTTATAACCTAAGGCTAGAAAAGAACTGCATGTATGAAACCCAAAAACCACAAACCATAAGGTAAAAATTAATGGACTTGATAACATCAAACAAACAAAAATTATTTTCGTGCAATAAAATTTGACTGACAAATAGGAGAATAGTAGAAGATATTTACATTTGAAGCTGGCAAGGGACCAATATCAAGAATCTTCAAGGAACTCCCACAAATCAAAAAGTCAACACAAAAAAGTGAGAAGATCGAGAGAAAATGGTCAGACAGTGTAAACAAATCCTCTGCGAAGTTCAGACTAGGCAGAGCCCACTGCAGTGCTGCAAAGCCATGGTAGCCAGACTGCCTCTCTAGATTCCTCTTCACTGGACAGGGCATCTCTTAAAGAAAGGCAGCAGCCCCAGTCAGGGGCTTCTAGATAAAACTACTGTCTCCCTGGGACAGAGCACCTGGAGGAAGGGGCAGCTGTAGGCGCAGCTTCAGCTGACTTAAATGTTCCTGCCTACTGGCTCTGAAGAGAGCAGTGGATCTCCCAGCACAACACTTGAGCTCTGCTAAGGGACAGACTGCCTCCTCGAGTGCCTCCTGATAGGGAGAAACCTCCCATCAGGGGTTGACAGACACTTCATATAGGAGAGTTCCAGCTGGCATCTGGCAGGTGACCCTCTGGGATGAAGCTTCCAAAAGAAGGAGCAGGCAGCAACCTTTGCTGTTCTGTAGCCTCTGCTGGTGATACCCAGGCAAACAGGCTCTGGAGTGGACACCCAGCAAATTCCAGCAGACCTGCAGAAGAGGGGCCTGTTACAAGGAAAACCAACAAAGCGAAAACAATAGCATCAAAATCAAAAAAAGAATGGCCAAGTCAAAACTCCATCCGAAGGTCACCAACAGCAAAGAACAAAGGCAGATAAATCCATGAAGATGTGGAAAAAACAGCAAAAAAAGGTTGAAAATGCCAAAAAACAGAATGCCTCTTCCCCTCCAAAGGATCACAACTTGTTGCCAGCAAGGGAACAAAACTGGACAAAGAATGAGTTTGACAAATTGACAGAAGAAGGCTTCAGAAGGTGGATAATAACAAACTCCTCCGAGCTAAAGGAGCATGTTCTAACCCAATGCAAGGAAGCTAAGAACCTTGAAAAAGGGTTAGAGGAATTTCTAACTAGAATAACCAGTTGAGAGAAGAACACAAATGACCTGATGGATCTGAAAAACACAGCACAAGAACTTAAAGAAACATACACAAGTATCAATAGCCTAATCAATCAATGGAAAGAAAGGATATCAGAGACTGAAGATCAACCTAAGGAAATAAGGAATGAAGACAAGATTAGAGAAAAAAGAATGAAAATGAATGAACAAAGCCTACAAGAAATATGGGACTATGTGAAAAGACCAAACCTACATTTGATTGGTGTACCTGAAAGTGATGGGGAGAATGAAACCAAGTTGGGAAACACTCTTCAGGATATTATCCAGGAGGAACATCCCCAACCTAGCAAAACAGACCAACATTCAAATTCAAGAAATACAGAGAATACTACCAAAATACTCCTCAACAAGAGCAACCCAAGCACATAATTGTCAGATTCAGCAAGGCTGAAATGAAGGAAAACATGTTAAGGACAGCCACAGAGAAAGGTCAGGTTATTCACAAATGGAAGCCCATCAGACTAACAGTAGATCTCTCTGCAGAAACCCTTCAAGCCAGAAGAGAGTGGGGGGCAATATTCAACATTCTTAAAGAAAAAAATTTTCAATGCAGAATTTCTTATTCAGCCAAACTAAGCTTCATAAATGAAGGAGAAATAAAATCCTTTACAGACAAGCAAATGCTGAGAGATTTTGTCTCCAGCAGACCTGCCTTACAGGAGCTCCTGAAGGAAGCACTAAATATGGAAAGGAAAAACTGGTACCAGCTACTGCAAAAACAACCCAAAATGTAAAGATCACCAACACTATGAAGAAAGTATATCAACTAATGGGCAAAATAACCAGCTAGCATCATAATAACAGGATCAAATTCATACATGACAATATTAACCTTAAATATAAATGGGCTAAATGCCCCAATTAAAAGGCACAGACTAGCAAATTGGATAAAGAGTCAAGACCCATTGGTGTGCTGTATTCAGGAGACCCATCTCACATGCAAAGACACACATAGGCTCAAAATAAAGAGATGGAGAAATATTAACCAAGCAAATGGAAAGCAAAAAAAAAAAAAAAAAACTGATAAAACAGACTTTAAACCAACAAAGATCAAAAAAGACAAAAAGAAGTACATTCCATAATGGTAAAGAGATCAATGCAACAAGAAGAGCTAACTATCCTAAATATATATGCACCCAGCAAAGAAGCAAGTTCTTAGAAACCTACAAAGAGACTTAGAGTCCCACACTTGAACTCAGCTCTGGACCAAGTGGACCTAATAGGCATCTATAAAACTCTCCACCCCAAATCAGCAGAATACACATTCTTCTTAGTACCACATAGAACTTATTCTAAAATCGACCACATAATTGGAAGTAAAACACTCCTCAGCAAATGCAAAAGAAAAAAAATCATAACCAACAATCTCTCAGATCACAGTGCAATCAAATTAGAATTCAGGATTAAGAAACTCACTCAAAACTGCACAACTACATGGAATCTGAACAACCTGCTCCTGAATGACTACTGGGTAAATAACGAAATTAAGGCAGAAATAAATATGGTCTTTGAAACCAATGAGAACAAAGACACAATGTAGCAGAATCTCTGGGACACATTTAAAGCAGTGTGGAGAGGGAAATTTATAGCACTAAATGCAAACAGAAAAAAGCAGGAAGGATCTAAAATTGACACTCCAACATCACAATTGAAAGAACTAGAGAAGCAAGAGCAAACAAATTCAAAAAGCTAGCAGAAGACAAGAAATAACTAAGATCAGAGCAGAACTGAAGGAGACAGAGACACAAAAAGCCTTCAAAAAAATCAATGAATCCAGGAGTTGGCTTTTCGAAATGATTAACAAAATAGATAGACCAGTAGCCAGACTAACAAAGAAGAAAAAAGAGAAGATTCCAATAGACACAATTAAAAAATAGATAAAAGGGAGATCACCACTGAACACACAGAAATACAAACTACTATTAGAAAATACTATAAACACCTCTACACAAATAAACTAGAAAATCTAGAAGAAATGGATAAATTCCTGGACAAGTACACCCTTCCAAGACTAAACCAGGAAGAAGTCAAATCCCTTAAAAGACCAATAACAAGTTCTGAAATTGAGGCAGCAATTGGTAGCCTATCAACCTAAAAAAGCCCAGGACCAGATGGATTCACAGCTGAATTCTACCAGAAGTACAAAGAAGAGCTGGCACCATTTCTTCTAAAACTATTCCAAACAATAGAAAAAGAGGGACTCCTCCCTAACTCATTTTCTGAGGCCAGCATCATCCTGATGCCAAAACCTGGCAGAAATACAACAAAAAAACAAAACTTCCAGGTCAATATCCCTGATGGACATCGATGCGAAATTTTCAATGAAATACTGGCAAACCAAATCCAGAAGCATATCAAAAAGTTTATCCACCATGATTAAGTTGGCTTCATCTTTAGGATACAAGGCTGGTTCGATATATGAAAATCAATAAACGTAATCCATCACATAAACAGAGCCAATGACAAAAACCACATGATTATCTCAATAGATGCAAAAAAGGCCTTTGATAAGATTCAACAGGCTTCATGTTAAAAACTCTCAATAAACTAGGTATAGATGGAACATATCTCAAAGTAATAAAAGCTATTTATGACAAATCCAGTCAATATCATACTGAATGGGCAAAAGCTGGAAGCATTCCCTTTGAAAACCAGCACAAGAAAAGGATGCCCTCTCTCACCACTGCTATTCAACATAGTATTGGAAGTTCTGGTGAGGACAATCAGGCAAGAGAAAGAAATAAAGAGTATTCAAATAGAAAAAAAAAAAGAAGTCAAATTATCTCTGCAGATATGAACAGACATTTCTCAAAAGAAAATATGCAGCCAACAGACATGAAAAAAGAATCATCATCACTGGTCATTAGAGAAATGCAAATCAAAACCACAATGAGATACCATCTCACACCAGTTAGAATGGGGATCATTAAAAAGTCAGGAAACAACAGATGTTGGAGACGATGTGGAGAAATATGAACGCTTTTTACTGTTGGTGGGAGTGTAAATTAGTTCAACCATTGTGAAAGACAGTGTGGCGATTCCTCAAGGATCTAGAAATAGAAATGTCATTTGACCCAGCAATCCCATTACTGGGTATATGCCCAAAGGATTATAAAGAATTCTGCTATAAAGACACACACACATGTATGATTACTGCAGCACTATTCACAATAGCAAAGACTTGAAACCAGCCCAAATGCCCATCAAAGCTAGAGTGGGATAAATAAAATGTACAGATACACCATGGAATACTGTGCAGCCACAATAAATGAGTTCCTGTCCTTTGCAGGGACATGGATGAAGCTGGAAACCATCATTCTCAGTAAACTAGCACAGGAACAGAAAACCAGAAACTGCATGCCCTCACTCGTAAGTGCAAATTGAACAATGAGAACATATGGACACAGGGAGAGGAACATCACACATGGGACCTGTCAGGAGGTTGGGGGGCAAGGGAAGGGATAGCATTAGAAGAAATACCTAATGTAGATGACGGGTTGATGGGTACAGCAAACCATCATGGCACATGTATATCTACGTAACAAGCTTGCACGTTCTGCTCATGTATCCCAGAACTTAAAGTATAATTTTTTAAAAAAAGAAAAGAAAATGGTCAGTAGCTACAAATAGTCATTTCACAGAAGAGAAATCCCAAAGTACAAGAAGCACATAAAGAGACACTCAAGTTGATTAGTAATTAGAGGAAAGCATATTAAGCAACAATGAGCTATCTTAACATCTATCAGCTTGGCAAAAAGTTAGAACCCTGGATAATGCCAGTGATCTCTGAGGCCGCGAGAATGTGGGAACCCTGGTGTAGTGGTGGTGAGGGTGCAGAGAGGTGCAGCCAATTCTGGGGATTGTTCTGTAATAAGAAACATTCAGTTACTCTCTCTTGCCTAAAAATTCTGCTCCTGGGTAAGGATAGTAGAGAAATTCTTCCATAGGTCCCAAAGGGACTCACATGAGGCTGTTTATTGCAGTACTGGTTGTGCTGGAGGGAGGGTAAAAGGCAATCTGAGTGTCCCTTTCTAGAGGGGAAGTGATAGAACACATGTGGTCGCTGAACAAGGTGTAATGCTCTGCAGCAGTTAGAAGCAAGAGACCAGAAGTACACACACCAACATGAAGAGAGGCTACAAATACATCGCTGAACTAAAAACAGACATAACAATTCCATTTATGTACATTAGAATACTTTCACACACTTGTAGAAAAAAACAGGTTCTTGTCATACAACCAGGAAAGATTAGGCTCACACCCTTTGAAGGGTGAGGGGAAACGGAATTTATTGGACAAAAAGGAAAATAACTCAGCAAAGCGAGAGGGGTTCCTGTTAACAGACTTCCACCCCACAGACTGAATTCCAGGACACCACCCAGGAACAGGAGAGGCTAGGCTCCTCCCTCCTTCAAATGGCGAGAACCTCCTGAGGCCCACCTCAGCCTCCCAGTGCTCAGGCCGGTGGGAGATTCTCCCAGGACCTTCCACCTTATCTTCTTCCTGCACCTATCAATACTATAATACATACTCTACAACAACACAAATCAAGATGAAAGAATACATATCAAGTACCTTAGAAAGATCTTCCAAGAGGGAAGTAAAAGGAAATGATAACTTAAAAGGCCATTGGAAATAGGGCGGCGTCAGGGTCCAGGGGAACAGTGCCTTTTTCACGGTCATCTATGGAATGTGGAACCTGTACGTCTTTGCTCTGATGTTCTTGTATGCACCATCCCACAAAAACTATGGGGAAGACCAGTCCAATGGCGATCTGGGTGTCCACAGTGGGGAAGAACTCCAGCTCACCACCACCATCACCGGTGTGGACGGACCCACTGAGATCTACAAGTTGACCCCAAGGAGGCCCAGGAGTAGGAGGCTGCAGCGCCCAGCTGGGACGATCTCTCCACACCCAGCTCCTCTAACTAGAGTGGGGAGCGTGCCAGAGAGAGCTCAATGTATAAACGAATGCCTCGTGGCTCTCAGCTGTGGTTTCTTGGACCAGCGGCATGGACATTTGTCAGTCTGCCTTCTGACGGTAGCTTTTGGAGGACGATTCCTACAAACACTAATGCATTGTGTATGGTAACAAAAACTCTGGTATGACATACACACACACACACAAAAAGGAAGCCGCTGCCTCTCGGGAGCTGGCCATGCGCTCTGGCCCCGCACCCGCCGCCCGCAGCCCCGACCGCTCTGCCCGTGCCCTGCCAGCTCCCGTCACTGGATAAGAGAAGACTCGAAGCATGTCGAAGTTTTGGTTAATTTTTGCCCCTGGCGATAGGGAAAATTTGCAAGCTCTGGAGAGGATGAATACTGTAACCTCCAAATCCAACCTGTCTTATAATACCAAATTCACTATTCCTGACTTCAAGGAGGGGACCTTGGATTCCCTGGTTGGCCTCTCTGATGAGTTGGGGAAACTCGACACCTTTGCTGAAAGCCTCATGAGAATGGCTCAGAGCGTGGTGGAAGTCATGGAGGACTCGAAGGGGAAGGCACGGGAACACCTCCTGGCAAACGGAGTTGACTTAACCTCCTTTGTGACCCACTTTGAATGGGACAGGCCAAATATCCTGCCAAGCAGCCGTTCGTGAGCGTGGTGGACACAATAGCCAAGCAACTGGCACAGATCGAGATGGACCTGAAGTCCTGAAAGGCAGCCTACAACACTCTGAAGACGAACCTGGAGAAGAAATCCATGGGGAACCTCTTCACCCGGACACTGAGCGATATTGTGAGCAAAGAGGACTTCGTGCTAGAATCTGAATATCTCGTCACGCTTCTGGTCATTGTCCCCAAACCAAACTACTCACAATGGCAAAAAACCTATGAATCTCTCTCGGACATGGTGGTCCCTCAATCGACCAAACTCATTACTGAGGACAGAAGGGCAGCCTTTTCACTGTGACTCTGTTTCGAAAAGTGATTGAAGATTTCAAAAGCAAAGCCAGAGAAAACAAGTTCACAGTTCGTGAATTTTACTATGATGAGAAAGAAATTAAAAGGGAAAGGGAGGAGATGGCCCGATCGCTGTGTGATAAGAAGCAACAGTATGGCCCCCTCCTGTGCTCAGCAAAGCCTTCATTGCCTGGATCCACATCAAGGCCCTGAGAGTGTTTGTGGTGTCCATGCTCAGGTATGGACTGCCAGTGCAGTATTTTTTTTACATTATTAACTGAAGAAAATGACATGGTTAAATTCCCAGGACCCTCAGTTCTTTAGGGATGGATTAAATGGCTGATATCATCACTTTCAAAAGTGTCTTGACCTTGATGGAGCTTATATTGAGAAATAAAGTTTATATTTTAATTTTTATCTTTTAATTCCATTTTTCCATGAACTTTTTGAAGTCCCCTCGCTCACACACCCGTGTGTGCTTGCGTGTGTGTGTGTGTGTGTGTGTGCCTGTAGAAAAAGAGGGAGATGCATTGGATCGATATAGACAGAGAGACGTAATCAAGGAATTGTCTCCCACAATTGTGGGAGCTCGCCAGTCTGAAATTCATAGGGCAGACTGGAAACTCTTGGGTAGGATTTGATGCTGCAGGGTAGACGCAGAATTTCCTTTCTTAGGCGAACCTCAGTCTTGCTTTTATTGGGTGAGGCCACCCACATAATGGAGGATAATCTCCCCTACTGCAAGTCAACCGATTGTCCCTGTTAACCCATCTATAAAATACCTTCGAAACCCCTAGGTTAGTGCTTGGCTCAGTAATGAGATACTACAGACTGTCAATTTGAAACATAAAACTGACCATCACGTATCCAGAAGGGATACAGATCTGGAATAATCATCGGCAACAAATTCATTACAGACAATTGAAAGTCTAGGCCTATCCACCCACAAATAGCATCCAGTCAGGTCAATGATTTCACTTCCTCGCCCTCCTGGTCTACCTCTTCCCCCTATTCCCAGGAATTCTAGAGCTATCCCTTGTCACACAGGATTTTGTGTTATCATCTGAATTTTACAAATGAGGAGGCCTTTGGAATAGTTAGGTACCTGAGTAGCTGGCCCCAGGCCACTCACTGGTGCTGAGATTTTAGCTCCAGGCAGCCTGACCCCTTCCACGAGAGTAAGCCCGCTTTCAAACAATACAAACTTCCTGAATCCCTTCCTCAAATCTGTTGCTGCCTCTCCTTTGAGCTCTCATGACAGCCCATGCAAACCTGAGCATCGCTCTTACCTCCTTATAATATAATTGTCTATTCAATTCCTTGTCTCCCCTGTCAAAATCCAAACTCCTGGTCCTGCCTCTATGTGCATAGCCTCATCTGATTCTGACATATACGTGATATGAGACACACCTGTTCAGTGTTCCTATTTCCAGAAAAGTAAGAGGTGGAGGGCCTCGGTGTTCACATTTCCATCAGCACCTGCTCTCTCTGGCCATAGCTTATGGTCTCAGCATAGACACCTGACCCGAGCTGGATGAGCCAGATCATCTTGTGAGAATTTGAAACTTGAGTGGACGGACACGGTAGTGACAGACAGTAAAGAGAGCTTCCTTCCCGGCAGCGTCTGAGAGAGTTAAGTCTATAAATCCTGCCGCTTGAGATATCAAAGCTGCCCCAACCCCTCCTTCCCAAGGCTTAGTTATTCAGCAATTCTTTCAATTCCCTCTCCTAAAATTGTTAGGGTAAAGGTTAAACTGCTAAAACAAAAGCCCCAAAATGCAATAGCTCAAATGAAGACGATGTTGATTTCTCGAAAAGAAACAGTCCGTTGGGGTTGCCCGGCTCCACGCAGTCATTTATCAGCCCTGACCGCCAGCAGCGCTGCCCCCTTCAACACTACGTGCCTGCCAGAGGCGCCCAGGCTGAAGTGATTCCAGCCAGAAACAGGAGGACAGAATGTGCAGAAGGGAAACTGCGAGGTCTTGGGGGCACGGCCTGGAAGTGACACCTGAAACTTCTGCTCATGCTCCCTGGCAGGAACTTGAACATCGGCCACACCCAGCTGTACAGGTGGGGCTGCGCCATGTCCTTGCCTGGGCAGCCACACCCTCTTTCAACTTCGTTGCTATGGAAGAAGGAAGAGTGGCTTTGGCTGATGCCAGCAGTCTCCAGCTAAGAGACATTTCTAATGAATCTCCTCTCCACCCACCAAACTAGTTAGAGTCTATTTCTATTGCACAGAATCAAAAGAGACTTAGTTAACACAGCAGACGCCCTACACTCCTGGTGAATAGAGGGTTCATTGACTGATCGTTTAGAATACATCTGTATTTTGGGAAATGGCAGTTCTACACCTGGGGTGGGAGGAACGTGGTGGTGTCAGAGATAGACAGAAACGAATCCAACCAAATCCCTTTGGGGCCAGAAAAGAACAGACCTCTTTAGGGTTTTGTCCAATCAAAGCCTGGTACTCAGAGTCTGGGGACACTCTGACCTATAAGGAAAGGGCGCTCTTGGGGACACAGATGCAGGTGGTAAATGATCCATGCTGAAGACTTATCAAACTGGCCCGATGCTGAGCACAGAGTGGACCATGTGAGGACCCAGCAGTATTCTCAGTGGTCCCACTGCCCCACAGGAATGTCCAGATGCAGCTGAGGTCTTGGTGCTGGGGTAGTCTCTGGAAAGAATCGAAACAGTCCTAGAAGGTAGGATGGTGCCTAGGCACCCATGAGCACTGCCTCCTCCAGGCCAGTGCTAAGTCCTGCAGACATAAAGCCCTGCA
This sequence comes from Callithrix jacchus, assembly GCF_049354715.1. Lineage (NCBI taxonomy): Eukaryota > Metazoa > Chordata > Mammalia > Primates > Cebidae > Callithrix > Callithrix jacchus. Next base: position 41,751,511 of record NC_133514.1, read on the forward strand.
AACGCTTTTTTGTGCTTTCAGTATGTTTTTTGTTTTTGTTTTGAGATGGACTCTTGTTCTGTCACCCAGGCTGGAGGGCAGCGGTGCGATCTCAGCACAATGAAACCTCTGCATCCCAAGTTCAAGTGGTTCTCCTGCCTCAGCCCCCCGAGTAGCTGGGATTACAGGTGCATGCCACCATGCCAGCCTAGTTTTTGTATTTTTAGTAGAGATGGGGTTTCGCCATGTTGGCCAGCCTGGTCTTGAACTCCTGACCTCAAGTGATCTGCCCGCCTCGGCCTCCCAAAATGCTGGGATTACAGGCGTGAACCACCACACCCGGCCCTCCTGTGCTCTCAAAATGAAGGTTTCCAGTCATTTGGTGAGCTATTAAGCTGCTTGTGTTAGCTGTTCTTATGTTGCTATAAAGAAATACATGAAGCTGGGTAATTTATAAGGAAAAGAGGTTTCATTGGCTCATGTAGGAGATCCGTCAGAGTGGTGGGAGAAACTATAGGGAAAGGAGCAGGCCTTCTCAAAGGTTAGAAGGTTCTGCAAAGCTCCGGGGAGAATAGCTGAAGGCAGCTTTTCTATAACCCTGAGGGCGAGGAGTAGGTACAAGGGAGCGTAGGGGAAGTTATCTTAAACAGGCTCGTGTACTTCTGTTGGCCGGGAACTGACCTTTGATCATCCCGGCAGGAGACTGTTACCTGAAAGGGGAACAGTAAATGTCAATTACCTACAGGTCGTGTTTGCTCCAGGCTTTTGGCATTATGCCTGAACTGCATAAAAGCAAGCAGCTGCAGCTTCTCATGGCTGCTTCACTTTGGCCACTAGGGCTGGGCAGCCTCTATTACGCTGCATACCTGTGTCTGAGTACTCTTTTTTATCCATTGATCCGCCAGGATCTGCACGACAGACCAGGCAGGCTCACAGTTCTGCAGGCTGCGCAAGCACGGCAATGGCATCGCTTGGCTTCTGGAAAGTCCTCAGGGAGTTTATCCTCATGACAGAAGGTGAAAAGAGAGTTGCCACCTCACGTGGTGAAAGCAAGAGCAAAACACATTGGGCCGGGGAGTGTAAAACACATTGAAATGAGCAGGTCATGCCGGAACTCACTCACTATCATGAAAACAGCACCAAGCCATGACCCAAACACCTCCACAACCCAAACACCACGACACAAACACCTACCAGGGCACCCACCTCCAGCACGGGGGATTATATTTCAACATGAAATTTGGGCAGGGAAAAATATCCAAACTATATTACTGCCCCCATATTCCAACTATGACTGAGCCCTCCCAGGTGCTGACCGGCCCAGAACCCAAGCAGCCTGGGTGGGTCCAGGGACAAACCAATGGTGGCCACAGGCCACAAACCAGTGGTGGGGCTGCCAGCCTCCTGCTCCCCTTGGGGCCACCACCTCCTGCCCCTCACTAGCTCCGTTTTGTTAGAAGCACCAGTTGGCTCCTGTCTATAACAAAGGGTGTTGTTCAAGCTCACATAGTATGGCAGGGGAATTTCCCCAAATTACATACGAGAAAATGAGAAAGAAAAGTTCCATGCGACCAAAGGAGTGTGACCTTGTAGGGAGGGGAGAGGACATTGAAAGACTTGCATGCTAATTTTACAGGTGGGCATTGCACTTACTCATTCATCTGTGTTTTCACCTACAGGATCTCATTTGATTCTCAAAGCCACCCTGTGAGGTCAGCCAGGCAAGTGTTTTTATTCCATTATATGAATGAGAAAAATGAAGGTTTTTAATATTGTATTATGTTCTTATATTTCTGATGCCAATTTCTTAAGTCCAAGCCTGATGACTTTCCCTTGGGAAATAGAACATAGTTGTGAGCACTTACTGCCTCCTAGGTGCTCTGCCCGCCCATGAGCTATTGTGTGCAAGCCTTGAATCCTCTAAGTCAACCGAGTGAGGGAAGTGCTGTTATTATCTCCATTGGGCTGGCGAGAAGACAGACTCCGAAACACTGGAAGGAAGGTTTTCCACAAACTGATATAAAATCTGAATTTCACAACATTGTACTATCTTATGGCTACTTGATTTCCAGAGGTGACCAAATTTCACCTGTCTTGAGCCCAAAACGGTTGTAGGGATTGAAGAAGATTTCACCACCTCCCCTGGCTACTCCACAAGGCCCCTTGAAATCATAGATTCTAAACTTTAATTTCAGGAACCTCTTTCTTTGATACGGACACAACTATTAGAGCATGGAAAATCCTCCCAGAATTAATCCCTAACAAGACAGTCCAGATTGGCCAGAACCACATTCTCCCCAGGTCTACTCAGCAATTTAGGGACATTGTGCACATTTTGCACTAGCAAGACTTCCGTAACTCTAAATTCAGTTTAAGTTAAGACAAAGCATGGATCAATAGCTTTCCACGTGGGATGCTCTCTCCTGGCATCCAGAGATCCCAGCAGGGGTCCCTGTTTATGCTTCAACAATGACAGGACTGCCAAATTCCAGGTGTATTTCCTGGGACTCAGGCCACATATCCAAGGATTCTCAAACCCGTGAGTGGATTGAGAGCAAACCTCGCATGGCACATGTTCCATTTCACTTCAGACAAATCTAAGTGTTCCTGTCTGAAACCAGGCAGTTCCTTCCCAGCACCTCTTTCAAATAACTCCCGGGTCCCAGCGAACGTTAGCCCAGGGTGAATCATTGTCATGTACCCCAGCCAGGAGAGCGCTTTCTGTCTTGGATAGGGAATAAAAAAATCTCTCAAAGATAATAAGAGCTGCCTAAGAAGCTGTGTATTTATTTAAGTCCTGCCAGTCATGAGGTTCATTTGTCAGGGTTTTCAATTAGATCCCATCACACACAGTCCCCTCTCCAGTCAGCCCCAAACAAGTTTGATTTGTTTTACACGGATGAATGGGGATTGACCTTTGCAGGCTTTCTCACCCTCTCGGCCTCCTACCCTGCCTTTTGCCAGCGTTCTGGGATCCTTCTGCTTACCTGACCTGTAAAATCTAATTGCTCTTTGTCAAACATCTACCTTTTTTCCCTTCTTTTTTAAATAGAGATGGGATCTTGCTGTGTTGCCCAGGCTGATCTTGAACTGCTGGCCCCAAGCAGTACTCCTGCCTCAGCCTCCCAAAGTGTGTGCATTACAGCTGTGAGCCACCATGCTCAGCCCACATTGCTTTTCCATGTGACTTTCTCATAGTGCTCAAAAGAATTCCAATGCCCAAGAAAGAAAAACCCTCAATTTTTGGAATGCTATTAACAGGGATGTGATACTGTCAACACTCTTAGTGGTAATAACACTGCAATCCTCCTTTTGCGTTTTAAGTTTTCCTGTCTATGACTGATGCAGAAAAGATGCAGTTTCAGCATGGAGTCCAGTGTGGTTTTGTGTGTGCCGAACTCATTCTCTGCCTCCGAAAGGCCCACAATGGAGGCAGCCAATGTCTTGTGTGCAGAAGACTGCAGCAGCTGGGGAATTTGCTCTCAAAAAACTTTGCTGAAGAATTTAGTACGATGGTGAAGCAATGTTTTGATTTTATCACTGTTCAAAATTTGGCAGGGCTTAGAGGTGGAATGTGAAGTTATAGATATGTCATGCAAGATAAATTTCCAACCATGGTACCCATTTCTTTTTCTTTCTTTTTTTTTTTGTGTGTGTGTGTGATGGAATCTCCCTCTGTCACCTAGGCTGGAGTGCAGTGGTGCAATCTCAGCTCACTGCAACTTCCACCTCCGGGGTTCAAGCAATTCTCCTGCCTCAGCCTCCTGAGTAGCTGGGATTACAGGCACCTGCCACCAGGCCCAGCTAATTTTTGTATTTTCAGGAGAGATGGGGTTTCACCATGTTGGCCAGGCTGGTCTCAAACTCCTGACCTCAGGTGATCCATCCCTAAGTGCTGGGATTACAGGCGTGAGCCACCAGGCCTGGCCCATGATACTCATTTATTAACCATCAATGAACAACCCACTTTTGATAATGCCAAATCCACAAGCCCTACATGTTACTTTCATTATAATGTCCCTTAAAACCTGTAATTAAAAAAAAAAAAGTACTGGTCTTCAACTTAGTTTCACTGGGGTCTGGGTGCTCTTCCCATTCTACCTGCTGTTCGTTTATAGGAAAGTGGGCAAATCAACTGACTGCATTTCAGTGACCCATATGGCTGGAGCAGGACAAAGCGAAGGATGTCAAGGTTCGAGAGGCAGGAAACCTGACGTACATGTATTCAGTTTTTGAGCTCTTTAAATATTTTGTAAAACATCTGACCTTGCAGACAGTAGAGGACCTTGCAATTTAATGCAAATCTGTAAACGCTTTTTAAAGAGAAGAATTCTTGTTGCACCATTATTAATTACTTTGAAAATAATGATTTCTAAAGTTAGAGCCAATATATTGAGGGTTTTTTTCCAGGTGGGTTACCAGTAGACATCTTTGGCTTACACCATATTGAGAACAGATGGCTAGATGTCAGACAAAAGGCCTGGACTGAGGTCAGAAGAGCTGCATTCAAGTCCCAGCTCTGCCACTCTCAAGCTGTGCAGGCTTGAAAGAGTCTCTTTCCTACCCTTGACCTTGTTTGCCTCAGATGTAGGAGAGCGAGGTGAGGTTATCCATGCTTAAAAGTATGCGACTTTTAGCAGTGCTGGGTGCTGAGTGCTCCCTGGAGTGGACACTGTGGATCCCGGCACTGCCCCATCTGTGCACTCTGCATCTAACAGCCTGCACCTGGGGCTCACTTCCCAGGGCTGCTCTTGGACTACCAGAGCCATTTTGTCCTCAAGCCCAGAGAACTGAAGTGTCAGGGAGTTTATACCCTCTCCCTTCTTAGTTGACACCTAATTTGGCAGGGTGAAAGCCCAGCTCCCTTCCCCATTTCGGGACAAACTCGGAAGCAATTCCTCCAACAGAGCTCCACTGAAGGGTCAGGCTGAGGCTGACACCCTCACTCTTCTCTCAGCCTCTTCTCTCCCTGTACAGCTCTCTCATTCTCTTGTCAGTTTCTCCTGGGAACATTTCCTTATTAATCCTTGATCTATTTCTGGGGAACCTGACATTATCACACATTTTCATGGGCAGAGCAAAGCAATAATAATAATAGTGCAAGAGCTTTGTTCATCTGCGGTGCTATGTTACCGAAGAGTAAAGAGATTTGCACCTGAAATAAATTCACATAAAGACACAGATTCACAGCACCTAAGAGTCACTGAATCTCTGTGGCTGGTGGATGAGATGTTCTTGTCAGGGATCTCATCTTATTTAAAACTCCACTTTCAAAGTGGTCCTGAAGAGACATCTGTGTGTCCTGAGTTTGGTAATCCCAGCAAATGGGGGTGGTCATAAGACATGGTGTGTTGGAGATGAAATCTGCAGGTTGATCCAGGAGAGAAACTGCAGAGAAGGAACAGTGCTCAAAGCCAGCGTTCAATGTTGGTTACACGAACAAAGGGATGTAGCCATGAAGCAGGGTATTACCTCATTCCTTCACCGAATGCCCAGGCCCAGAGATGTGATGAGTGGCAAATGGCCTTTCTCTCCTCTGTAGCCTGCACTGCCCTTCCTTATTCCTTCCATCTTCCTAGTTCCTTCCTTCCCTCCTGAGCAAGCGTGAATGCCTATGTGTCAAACATCAGTGAGGCCCAGTGGATAAAACATCAGTGAGGCCCAGTGGATATGAAGACCTTGTTCACCGGGGTCTATGGTCCAGGTTGGACCAGCAAGAATGTGCAATGGTGTTTTATCCACGGTGCTTCCAATATCTCTACAAATTATAAGGAGACTACTGGCTATATATAGAAAGTTAAAAATGTTCTTCTGGAGAACTGGATGTTCGAGGTGAGATTTGAAAAATTCCAGGGGGAGAGAGGTTGCAGGCAGGAAGAGAGGGGCATTTCCAATAGGAACAACAGCCAGCAACAGGAAGCTGCAGGAGCTGTCCAGAGAGTGACTCGCTGTGGCCACAGTGAACACCTGCTGGGGAGAGAACATGGGAAGAAAGGTATCAGTTAAGACCGGAGCAAGGCCAGGAGTGGTGACTCACATCTGTAACCCCAACACTTTGGGATGCCGAGGCAGGAGGACTGCTTGAGCTCAGGAGTTCAAGACCAGCCTGGGTAACATAGCAAGACTCAGACTCTACAAAAGGTAAAAATAAAAATAATTATCTGGGCGGGGGCACATGCTTGTATTCCCAGCTACTCGGGTGGCTGAAGCAGGAGGAATGCTTGAACCCAGGAGCTCTAGGCTACCACGAGCCATGATCATGCCACCGTACTCCATCTGGGGTGACAGAGCAAGACCCTGTCTCTATTGAAAACAAAGAAGAAAAAAAGAAAAAAGATTGGAAAAGGAAACTACAGAGGAAACACCGTAACATCCCGCCATGCATGGTAAGGAGTTTGAACTTTATCCTGTGGGCAGGGAGGAGGGATGGATGGGAATGTCCTTCAAATAGCTCCAAGGTCACTCATCTGGCTCCTCACCCCTCAGGCCCCAAACCCAGAAGTGGTGGGTGCCCAGGGGACTGCATTACCTTTCCTGGGACTCCCTATTCTTGCGCCTCACCAATGACACCAGGGGAAGAGTCTGTGAATTTAAACTAGCATTCAGCTCTGCTGCAGGGCCTTGAAGTCACTTAATGAATAGGAACGCGATAACCTGTTCTCCATAAAAGGAGGAATTAAGAACTCATTTATATCAGTGACAGGGTGGAAAGAAAACAGCAATCTCACTCCGGCCAGATAACGGAGATACCAACCCCTGCTTTGTGGATTCTTAATTAGATCTCCTCGGTCCTCTTGTTTTTATTTTATGTTTGCCTTTTTAAAAAATTAAGGGAGAACAGCCACAATCTTCCACGATGGGAGTGCATATTTTACGGACAGAACACGGGTGATGAGACTGCGCTCTAACAACTCACAGAGAGGTGAGTAGGGAGGGGAAGGTGGAATTTGTTATGCCAACGGCACATGAATAATCACTTCTCGTAATGAACTCTCATTCTAAAAGCACCACAAGCTACCTGAGGACTAGGAGGGCCTGCTGCAGGAATCTGAACCAGGGTTTCCAGGGTGAGGTGGGGAACAAAGGCAGGAAGAACCAGAACCACAATAAACGGTCATGAGAAGAGAGTCCATGGGAGTCATTTTTACATTTCATGGCTTTTTTTTGCTGCCTTTCAGAGCAAAAGTGTGACCAACTCAGGAAATTCTGGAGTGAGACACTGTGGTGTTATGATCCGATGAATGGATGGATGGATGGATAGCTAGCTAGATAGATAGATAGATAGATAGATAGATAGATAGATAGACAGATAGATAGATATAGAATTAATAGGTAGATCGGTAGGTAGGTAAGTAGGTAGGCAGGTAGGTAGATAGGTAGGTAGGTAGGTAGGCAGGTAGGCAGGTAGGTAGGTAGGCAGGCAGGCAGGTAGGTAGTTAGGTGGTAGGTATGCAGGCAGGTAGGCAGGCAGGCAAACAGGCAGGTAGGTAGGTAGGTAGGCAGGCAGGCAGGCAGGCAGGCAGGTAGGTAGGTAGGCAGGCAGGCAGGTAGGCAGGCAGGCAGGTAGGTAGGCAGGCAGGTAGGCAGGTAGGTAGGTAGGTAGGCAGGTAGGTAGGTAGGTGGTAGGTAGGTAGGCAGGTAGGTAGGTAGGTAGGCAAGTAGGCAGGTAGGCAGGTAGGTAGGCAGGTAGGTAGGCAGGGAGGTAGGCAGGTAGGTAGGTAGGTAGGTGGTAGGTAGGCAGGCAGGTAGGTAGGTGGTAGGTAGGCAGGCAGGTAGGCAGGTAGGTAGGCAGGTAGATTTAGGTTTTCATTCGCAGTTTCCGGCTCATAACCCCCATGGCCCGGTTACAGTCTTTTGCTGTAATGGTTGTGTTAGGCCTCAGGAAACAGAATCTCTTGACCTTTCCTATCCTCCTTTCACCTCTCCCAGGCAGGACCCTAATCTTCCCTTTCTGATTGTGGGTCTTAAGACCCTCCCCAGAGAAGGCCCTGTCTTATATCCTGGGGAAAGGAATGCTGACACCATGAAAATTCCATAGAAACCCAGGAGGACTGAGTTAGGAGTTTCCAAATGGCTGAACACGTGGAGGTTCTTGGAGGGTGGCACCCAGGAAAGGCAGGGAAGCTCTGCACCCCCCTCCCATGCCTCACCCCATGTACCTCTTCATCCGTATTTCTCAGAATATCCTTTATAATAAACAGATAAGTGTTTCTCTGAGTTCTCTGAGCCTCTCCATCAAATTTATTGAACCCAAAGAGGGAGTCCTCTGCACCCCAACTTGAAACTGGTTGGTCAGAAATTCTGGAGGTCCTGACTTACAAGTGGTGTCTTGGGGTAAGAGGGCATTCTTGGGACTGAGCCCCCAAACTGTGGGATCTGACACTCTCTCCAGGTAGACAGTGTTGGAGTGGAATTGGAGGACACCCAGCTGGTGTCTGCCACTTGGTGTGTATAGGAAAACCCCACACCTTTGATCACGGACATCTTCTGTGTTGATGATTGTTGCTGTATTGGTGTGAAAGTAGAGGAGAAACTCAGTTTGAGAGGTTCTTCCAAAACAGGGACCCAAAAGGGAAAAACACGGAAGAGGCAAGTGCCATGCCTGGGACAGATGTCAGCACCAAGAGGCTTGGATCTGAGTCTAGATCTGCTGTTGACCGGCTTGTGACACTGAGCAAGTTAGTTTCTCCCTTGGAGATTTGGTTTATTCACCAGTAAAATACAACAAAATTAGATCCAGTGACCCCCAGGCCCCACCCAGATCCCTCAGGCTTTGAGAGTGAGAGAAGAAGTTAACACCCCAGGCACAGTGGCTCACGCCTGTAATCCCAGCACTTTGGGAGGCCAAGGCGGATGGATCACCTGAAGTCAGGAGTTTGAGACCAGCCTGGCCAACATGGTGAAAACCCCGTTCCTACTAAAAATACAAGAACTAGCCGGGCGTGGTGGTGCATGCCTGTAGTCCCAGCAACTTGGGAGGCTAAGGTAGGAGTATTGCATGAACCCAGTAGGCGGAGGTTGCCGTGAGCCACACCACTGCACTCCAGCCTGGATGACAGAGCAAGACTTGGTCTAAAAAGAAAAAGGTTATCACTCCGAGTCAACCTAGAGGCAAGGAGGGAGGCCTAGCCCAGAGGGAAAGAGCGTTACCCCTGGAGAGCTCCACTGGCTTCAGGTGACATCAGAGTAAAGTCAAGAGATTTCACCTCAAAGACATATAAGCCAGCCTGGACCAGAGGTCTATAAATCCCTCCCAGGAGAAATCTAACACTCTGGAGTTGGTTTTGAGCCAGGGAAACTCTAAATAGCAGTTTCAGCTGAGCTCAGAAAACAAGCCTGGCTGCTCTTCCTCCTCAGTCCACCCGAGATGAGCACTCACACCTTCTCTCTTGGGCAGCTCCACTCTCTCTGCTCACTGCTCTCCACCGGTTTCCATGTGCCTCTTCTCCATCTCCATGGGTGTGTGGCTGTGCCAGGGCCACTTGGAGCCAGAGTCCAGCCCAGGCAGCAGACACCACGGATATAAGGCCTGGGTGACCAGGCGAGGGTCCAGCACACAGATGTCAGGATCTGTGGGATTCAGCAAATAGAAAACAAATAGGTCAGAAACAGAGGGACCAAAATCAGCTTGTCAAATCAGAGATGTAAGCTTCCAGATGTTTCCAGAAGGAAATAGCAAACTGCAGCTGGTGGGCCAAATCCAGTCCATTGCACACTTTGCAAATAGAATTTTATTGGAAAACAGTCACACCCATACATTCGTGTATTGTCTGTGGCTGCTTTTGTGCTAAAACAGCCGAACAGAGTAGCTGCAACAGGGACCATAAGGCTCATAAAGCCCAAATGATTTACTGCCTGGCCCTTTACAGCAAAGCTTGCCGACTGGTGGTTTGAGTGTAATCCAGCATGTGTAAGTAGCTGACCTGCTTTATATAGAGTGGTGGATTCTCCCCGTCTCCCTCCTTCACCCCCAGGCAGAGCTTCCTTCAGGAGGCTGGCACCCTGCTCACGGCAAGTCCAGGCAAAGCAGCAGTCCCAGGTCTCCTTCCTACTCCCACCCTGTCTCCAGGACTGGAGAGAATGTCCTGCTTCCTCCCAGATCCACTGGAGGCCAGGAAAGTGATGGCAAAGGAGAAAGCCACAGGCCTCTGCAGGAGGAAGGATCCCTGGTGCAGCTCTCCCCTGCTCTGTGGATAGGGCTGTAGCTCCCCCGCTGTGGAAGAATTGACAGCTTTCCTTTTCTCCATCACTCCCATTGTGCCTGCTATTACCCGGGCCTGGCCAGAAGAGTACTTCCATGTCCATGGAGCCTCATATTAGAAGTCACCACAGTCTCAGGCATGACCCTTCCCCAAGACAGGACTTTGTTAACCCATCGTCTTATTTGATCAACATAGGGACTTGAATGATTAAAGAAGCCACATTTATCACGTCCTTGCTGAATGGCTGCTGAGCACGTACCATGTATGGCTGCTGTGCTCAGCTCTAGGGAAAGAAAGAGGTAAGACTTAGGCTCTGCCTCCGGGCCTGCTGCTCACAGTCCACCATCCTGCAGCCTACTCAGATGTCCTGCCAATCCTTTGCAAGCCAGAGTGCCGGAAATCCCTGATCCCAGGACCATGCGATTTATTTAGGATTTTAATGTATAACTGTTGTAACTGATTATTTGTAAATTATAACTCTCCAATTGCCAAAAGACTTAAAAATGGATAGCAAATCTGTTAAGAAAGTACATATATCTATTTATATATTTGCCTGTTTTTAAAAGGAGTAGATACAGAATCAGCTGCATTGGTACAAATGTGTGTGAAGGTAGCCTCAGGTTTTGGGACATCCTCAGAGAAGATTTGTGGGGAGGAACCCCCATGAATGCTGCAGAGGCTGCGATGCGGCTCACGGGCCTGAATATTCCTGTCCATGAATGAGTCTGCTCACCTCGCCGGCTCCCATGCTGGCAGAGTGAGGGGCATAAGCCTCAATGGAGTAAGCGTTAGCGCAGGCACACAGCAGAGGGGAAAGGGGAGAGATTGCTATGTGTTCGGCGGTGGAGATGCGGTCAGGATGCGGAGGCTGTTGTCCAGCCTGAGCTATGAATGTTGACTTTTTTTTTTTGCAGAAGTAAAAACCTGACGACAGCCTTCTGATCCTCTCCAGAAAGGTACAGGAGGTGAGATCTGGATATCCGGAGATTCATCCAGGGAGTGAAGATGAGCCCAGCAAGGTGTGAGAAATTTCTCTCGCTTAGGGAGCTCTGCTTTCTGGCCCAGCCCTGATTGTAACTTATGGAATTTTTCTTTCATAAGAAGAGAAGTCACTGAACTGAAATGTCTGTTTTTGCTTGCAAATCTCTGTGAGAATTCTCCAAGGTCTCTTTCCCTTTCTTTGCCCTCTGGGAGCGCGGATCAAGTTCACTCTAGAAGAATCTCTTTGAAACCCTCCCTTGAGCAGGTTGACCAGTTGCTTCAATAGAAATATACCAATAGCAGCAAAACACAATATTTGGATTGGATCTGATGTGATTATTTATTCCAGGAACAAGTCGTGTTTATGATTCCAATCATTTGAATAATGGATTGACATCATTTCTAGCTAAATGGAGATTATCTGGCCATTTGCCAAAGCTAAGCCTCAGCTCCGGGGAGGAACACCTGGACCCGGCTGTAGGTGCATGAGCTTCCAGATGGAAACAGACTCTCTGTGTCTGCACAAGACAAACTCTCTTTACCCCTGCTTTTCCTCTGCCCTCACACCAGAAGAACAATCATCACTGCACAGGAACATTTCTGTGACCCCAACTTGAAGCTGGCCGACCTGCTTCAAGTTGGGGTTCCTGTGGGGATCGCTCCCGTGTGAGGCCCCTAGGAAATGGGCCTCGCAATACGGTGAGCTTGAGCCCGGACACAGATCCCCGGTTGGGGGAGTCGAGCTGAGGGAAAGCAGGAACCAAGAGAGGGACTATGTTATTCTAAATAATTAACAGACATTACTTTATGGATATGAGGACTTGGGAGGCAATGTGTCCACTTTTGGCTTCTTATGGTTTATTGCTTGATTGTGTTCATTTTGGACCCTTGTTACCTTCATTGTAAAATATTAACTTAAGTATTTACACTTGGTAACTTACTTATTGTAACTTACTGGGTGTAACTGTAACTTACTTACCATAACTTACTGGGCGTGACTGTAACTTACTTACCTTCACTTATTGGGCGTAACCTACTTACTGGAAGTAACCTACTTACTGGGCGTAACCTACTTACTGGACTTAACTTACTTAGTGGGCGTAACTTGCTTACTGTAACTTAAGTACATTGATCTGGCGTAAACAACTTTGACTTCAGAAAAGTATATAATGAAACGTATTGCAAAAATAAAATTGCTGCTTGGACACAGCCTAAGCCAGCCCTCCAGACTCTGCTTTCCTTTATTCTTTCACTTCCGCGCACTCTCTCCCTCAGGTTGAACGAGACATCTATGTTGGCGGTCTAGGGGACTCCTGCAGGTCGGTAGTCCCCCGGCAGATGTGCCAGACCCCAACAGCTTCCCACGACTCCCTCTTTGGTTTTGATTCATTTGCTGGAGTGGCTCACAGAACTCAGGGAAACACTTATATTTACCAGTTTATTATAAAGGTTATCACAAAGGATACTGATGGAGACACACATGGAGTGAGGTGTGGGGAAGAGGGTGTGGAGCCTCCCTGCCCTTCCAGGAACCTCATGCCTCTCCTAACTCAATCCTCTTGGGTTTTTATGAAAGCTTCCCATTGTCAGTGTTCCTTTCCTCAGAATGTATAGGATGGAGCCCTCTCAGGGGAGGATCTTAAGACCCACAATCAGAAAGGCAGGTAAGAGTGAATTCTGCCTTGGGGCAGGTGAAAGGAGGGCAGGAGAGAGGTTCTGTTTCCTGAGGCTTAACATAGCTGCCAAGAGACGTGGGAGTTATGGATCAGGAACAGTGGGTGAAAACCCCATGTAGATAGAGGTTAGAGAGAGGATGCAGATGCAGACGCAGACGCAGGTGCAGATATTATAGCATCACAGGCTCAAAGAGTTCCTGTGCACTCTCAACCAGAGGGTCCCCTCCTGACTCCCTCATTCCTCCACACTTTGCCTGGCTTGGGACTCAAGCCTTCATTCACAGCTGAGGCCTTGGCTCCTCTCTGAGCTCTTCCTGGCCTCTCACAGACAAAGGGATGGGCACACTCTTCCGGACTGGACTGGCCCTTGTCCAAGTCCCCATTAGAGCCTGTCTCACCAGACCAAGTGCCCCAAGGATGCTGGGTCACATCTGTCTTCACGTCTGCAACGGGGATATTAGTCAATCAGAAACAAAAGATTTGAGCCCCAGCTGGCAGATGCCTCTTGCATCTGTGATCACAGGGCTGGGGTTCCTTGCAGGGAAGCCTCCTGGAGCAGGATGGCTGGCAGATCCCTGGGGATGCATCCCAGGCAGAGCCCAGTAGGGTACACAAGACAGAATCAGGGAAGGCTACAGTGTGGGAATGGCTTTCCCCTAGGCATGCACCCTCTTCTATCCTCTCCGCCATTCCATATCATTGCACCTTATCTCTCTGCACCCCAGATCCCAACAGAGTAAGAATCTGCACCTGAGACCTGGAGCTACTGCTTCCAGATCCCAACAGAAGGACTAACTCAGAATCTCAACAACTGTCAGAGCCAGAAGGGCCTGAAAGATCACCTGGTCTGGGGCTTCCTGCTGTGCTCGGCAGGGTGAGGTGGGATGGGACCCTCGGGGTGGGGTGGAGGCGCCCCTTGAGTCACCTGGTATGTACTTTTGAGGGAGGTTCTCAATCCAAGGTCTCTGGGCCACTTCAACCTCTCCCCTTTTCAGAGCAGTTTTACTTTTGATTTGATCTGTAATAGCTATAAAGTTGCCTTCTACACGAAACATCTTTTTAAAAAGTTGTTAGAGATAAATAAAACAAGATGAAAAACCTTGGGGACTAGAATAAGGCAGTGATTTGTCCAAGGTCATAGGATGAGTAAACATCACATCCAGGACTAAACTTAGTAATTTCAGCCCCCCGGACCCTGCCCTGTCCCATCATCCACTCTCTGGTAGCAAAAACACACTATTTCCAAACCCATTCACACTTCCCAACTCTGGTCAAAGCTCAGCTTCTAAGAAAACACCCAGAGGCATAAGCAGATGGTGACACTTGTCTCCATGTTTAAGTGGAGCTGACTCTACAGATGAGTCCTCTGCATCCAAACACGTGACCACTTAGCCACACTGCTGCTCAAGACCCGAGACATTCTCAACTGTGTGGCCAGAGGGAGAACGAGCCAGTGATCTGGATGGGCCCATCTGGAGTGACGAAGGGGAAGGCAGTTACCTGGGGAGTCAAGGCCCTGAACATCACTTGGCTCCCATCTACCCCTGGCCATCACCTTCTGGTGGGACACAGAGCCCCCAGTGCCATGGTCCAGTGGGAAATCCATCAGAGCTGTACAGGCAGAGCTGGGCTGATGGCCAGGGTGTGGCTCCCACTCTCCTAGAAGGGGCCCAGTGTCTGTGCAGTGGGACAGCAGAAGGAGCTCCTGCTGGTATAAACATCCAAGGATTACGAAAGGAGAGAGCAGGAAGGGAAGGGAAACTCAAATCAAATGCAGCCTGAAACCTGGCATCTAGTGACCATGGTGTTATGATTCCATAGAACTTGACTAGCAGCTGCAGGAGCCAGCTGTCCCCAGGAACACAGTCAATGGGGTTTCAGACTTCTAACCAAGACCAATACATCCTGTGAATAGATGAGCCAGGCCCAACATTATGATGCAGATAGTAATCTTATCTTTACAGATAGAGAAACTGAGGCCTAAAAATGTGGGCAGAGTCACACAGATAGAGCAAACCCAGCTGATGGTCCTTGGGAATGTAGAGAGACAGAGCAGAGAACCTGCCACCATGTCACCATCTATTCAATAAAGGGGAACCTTCTGGTGATAAGGATTGGGAACAGGAGGCTGTTGGGTCAGAATTTTGAGCCCGGGAACTGTGATAGGTACTAGATTGGAAACAGTCCCATCCTGCAAAATGGCTTTCAACACAGATTCACTTCCATAGAGTTCCTGGTCACCCACTGTCGATGCCAGGCACTCCTAGAAATCAGCTGCAAGGGGCTGAGCACATCTGCCATGGTCCATGCATTCACAGAGGAAAGTCTGGAAGCCTGTCCTGTGCCTCACACCAGCGACACTTGTGGAACAGACCTCCAGCCCCCGTGTCACTCATGCCCAGAGTCTCAACTGTGTATCATGATTTGACTCCCACATCTCAATTCCCCCTGAATCCTCTTGCACCCAGACTCCTCTGAGCTTAGTTTGCCTGTACATCCCTCTGTGACTCACTAGACCTGAGTCTCTGCCCCACTTCCCTGGGCCACCCTGACCAGCAGCTGATGGCGAACATGCAGCCTGGCCCAGACCCGCCCAGCTTGCTCCCTATAGGAAGTGCTTTTTGATGTTAGCTACAGCAGGACCTACACCCCATCCACGTGGGGCTGGCTGATAAAGAAAGGTTGTCAAATGGCCAATCTACTCAGACCCCAGGAGGGACTGAGCTGTTAATATCACTGACCAGTTGTATTCATTCAATCATTCATTCATTCATTCAGCAACAAATATTGGTTAAAGGATCACTATGAGCCAGGCACTGTTCTAGGTGCTTATACATCTCCGAGTAAAATAAACAAAGATCTCTGCCATGCAGAGTTTCAACCTAGGGAAAAGAGAAAAGGAAACAATAAACATAATAAATACACACTAACATGAGTAAACAGTGATAAGTACTGTTGAAAAAAAGAAAAAGTAATGCAGGATAAGGAGCATAGGGGGCGCTATGAATGGGGTGGTCAGGGCAGAGCTCATGAACAGGGAATTGAGTAAACATCTGAAGAAGGTGAGGGCGAGTCCAAGGTACCTGCAGAAAAGTGTTCCAGGCAGGGGGAGCCCGAGGAGCAGAGGCCCTCAGCCTGTTTGCAGAGGATGGGCGGTCAGTGTGGTGGTGTGAGCACGGGCGGCAAGGCAGGAGTGAGGGTAACCAAGAGCCAGCTTTCCATGTAAGACCCAGTAACCTACAGCTCATATTCCATTCTTTTACCCTGGGGCCATCGGAGCCATCAGAAGGTTTTGACCCGTGAAGTGACAGGACATAAAAGTCATTGCCCTATAGGGTGCAAGGGTGAATAATGACGGTGGCCTGGGCCAGGCAGGGAGCAGTGGAAATGCTGAGAAATTGATTAGCATGTGGACTTATTTTGAAGGTACAGCCAGTAGAATTCCCTAGTAGATTGATATATTAAAGAAGAGGAGGAGTCAATGGTAACTTTCAGATTTTTGGCCTGTAAAATCAAATAATTCCAACTTAAAGCCATTGGAAGTTATTTGAGCCTTGAACCCCGCAGCATGAAGCTGCAACTTCTACTTTTTCTTGTAAATGATTAGAGAAGATCTTGCGGCACCAGAGATGAGATCCCCTCAGATCATCACCGCTCCTCACAGAATGTTAAAGCAACCTTCCTCGGAATGTGGCAGGCTGTAACCGATCAAAGTGCTATGACATTGTACTGATCTTGCCTGGAAGCTGTTGCAACCTTGTTCAACCTCTCTGTCCCTGCCTGTGTAAGTGAAACCGTAACTTTGCTTTGGAATGCTGACCCATTCCCTTGGAGTCTGTGTGTCCCATATGACTATCCTTAAGATTTGTGCTCTAATAAACTCTATAGTTCATCCTATTTTCTGAATCTCATTATTTAAGGTTGACAGGCCAGAGAGATGGGAAAGGCGGCCAGTAGCACAAGATTGAAATGTAAAGACGATAGTGAAACTTTGTTCACGTGGCGTTTGCCACATTTGTTGACTACTGAAGAAAAACGTAAGAAGGCGATGAATATATGAGTGTGGGGTCTCACAAAGGGTGTGAGGCCTGGAGATGGAGGTTGAGAGTCATCGATGTACAGACAGTCGTTAAAGCCACTCGATGCATAAGACCATTCAGCAATAAGTGAGTGTATTGGCTCAGAGGAGAGGTCTACAAACTGCACCCTAGCAAAGGAGCCCTTGAGGGAGAGAGGAGTGAGCTAAGAGGAGGAGCCAAAGAGCGTCCTGGAAGCTAACTGGAAAGAAAAAAACTGCATCCTGGAGGAGACCATCGGCTGGGTCAAATGCTGCCGACAGGTGCCGGAAACTGAGAACTGACCCCTGATTTAACTATGCAGAGGCCACTGGTGACATGAAGAGCCATTTCAGCGGAACTGTGGAGGCGCGTGCCCCTGCCTGGGGAGGGCTCCAGTGGAAGGAAAGAAGATCTGCCGCAAAGAGAGGCAAACATTAGGAGGGAACTCTAGTAGAAGTGGGATCAAGACACATTTGTTTTTATTGTCCTTTTTATCTTTTTATTTCATTTTTTAATTTTTTATGATTATTTTTGTCAATCCTACTCCTTCTCTGCTTTTTTATTAAAAAATGAGAAAAATAACAGCATGTTTGTTCCCAATTGAAATAATCTGGGGTAATCGTTTATGAAAGAGAGAGGGGAGCATTTCTGGAGCCCTGAGAGGGGTTCCTCACCACATGAGCATGGGTGTGCACAGGTGTGGGGACAGCTACTCCATGGTGACAGGCTGGAGGCCGCGAGGGACAGAAGTGGTGGCTGGAAGAGTCTTTGGAAGTTTCCTTCTAGTTGCTTCAATTTTCCCAGTGAAATAGGATGTGAGAGAAGTTTGGCCATGAGAGGAGAGAGGAAGACGTTCTTAGATATGTAGAAAAGCAGGAAAGTGCCTGGATCAGGCAAAGGCAGCATGATTGCCTGGAGATGGTGCATTGAAGTCCGGAGGTTGTGAATGTCAAACAGGACCAGTCCTCGTGGTGTGTGTTTCTCTCCCACATGGAGAAAAGGGCAGGAGCTTTTCACTGCTTGGGGCAGGGGCACCTGAGACTAGATTTCCTGAGACTCCTTGGGCCTTTGGATGTCAAACTTTTGATTGCTACCGCCAGGCATTTTAGGGGCCAAAAATAAAACAATAAAAATAACCGATGCTGTCACCTTGGACCTGACTAGCTTCTGAAATCCCTGTTAGTCATTCTCCTGGGTTGAAGCACTGGAAAGCAGTAGGCTTACAATGGAAGAAGCTGTATTTGCATTCTTAGGCATAGCACCATGAGAAAAGGGGCCCTCTATTAGCATGACTCCACAGAAATGACTTCTAGGGAATGCCTGTGGAAGCAAAATTTGGCAGGGCTCTTTGATCTGTATGTCAGCTGGGAGTAACTGGCTCATGCCCAACCAGGAGCCCAAATCCCCGACTCTGGATGGAGTGCCTCTCTGCCAGTGCAGGGCAGCTGGTTTCCCTGCCTTTACAGTTGGCTTCCAGGCAAATTTCCTCCCAGCTGTCTTCTCCCACAAATGTCAATTTGTGTAATTGACATGAGTCATTTAGGTTATTTCTGCCTCTGATCTGAGAGGGCCTCTGTGGTCATCTGAGTTACATAGCTCCAAATTCCAGAAATAGAACCTCTCCTGTTAGACTTCTGTTCCTGTGCCCAGTGGGTCGTGATCAGGTGCAGGTGCCGGGCACTGTGACAGTGGCATGAGGGGGGCAGGCAGCAATAGTGAGAGAACTCTATTATCTTCATTGTTCAGCTGTTTACCTGCAAACTCATTGCCTTGGTGTGAGATTTCAAATCAGTATCATGAAAAATAACACAAATTGACTTAAGACCTTAAAATACAAAACACAAAGAGAAAAGTACTCACCAAAATATTGTTTTAATGATAATTAGAGTTTCCTGATGTGCGACTTGTTTCTTTGCCTTTTCTAATGTCCGTTTGGCTAGAAGTGAAGAAAGGCCCAGAAGCAGCGACCCCTTAATTCTCTATCTCCACCGAAATGCGATAACTCTGTGTTTTTGTTTAGGAAGCATTTCTAGGAACATTTATCAGCAATTAGGAAGGAAGCAGCCCCCGGAACCCTGACGTCAGGACTCGGGGAAAATATCCTCAGGTCTGGATGAGAGCAGGCACCTGCAACCATGTGAGCTGGGCAGGGTGTGCTGACAGCAAATCTAAGCAGACCCTGTTCCTGAACCTCACTTTCCATCAACACAAAGGAATGACAGAAAAGCCATTGCCAGCTTTCCGAATTACTGAAAACAAGGCAATATCGAAATATTAACTACGTCACAGTGAAGAAAACAGTTGTATGGAAGGCTCTCCGCCTGTATCTACCTACATTCAAAAGTCGTTTCTTTCACCTCTCCCCATCACCCTGGAGTTCTAACGTTAAAGATGACTGGTCCATGGTAACGATCTATGAAAGGGTTAAAGCCTTATTTGTTTCAGTTTCTTTTCCTAAATAGAAAAGGCAATAAACATCACCAGGAATGTATCCTGAGCATACATTCTCTCTAATGCATTAACAAAAGCAATCAATATAAATGACATTTGTCAAAGAACCCAATTCTGTGAACACATGCCATTCAGGAGCTCCTTTTCCAGGCAAAACCTGTCACCATGTGGAACAGAGCGGCATTGCAGCTGCCTGTCCAAAAATCCCGCTTCCACTAGGACAAAGGGATGTTCTGAGCCAAAACACAAAGTCAAAATACAGCAAAGAGCTCTTCAAAACCATGATCAGCAGGGAGCCATTCCCAGTCTGCTTTCTCAGCTTCCACCATCAAAGGGATATCGAGAATTCGCCGTTTATTTCAGTTGAAAAATCAAGTCCCAGCCTCAGAGTCCCCGTGCCCTAGATAATTGCTCTTGGTAAAAGAACCATAGATTATCAGAAGGGAAGTTACAGATTACCCGGTTCTTTTTTTTTTTTTACAAACAGAAGTAGAGGAGAAGCAACAGGTTCGCGGAGATATTTACCACTTCTTGTGCTGTGTTCACTCTCTCTGTAAGTAACAGACAAAGGAGGTAACATCTCCAGAGTCTCCAGTAGCAGGGTGGTAAGTTTCCTCTGCAGGGAGGCTCTACCACTGCTGGGATCACCTCCAATCCCCCTTTCAGATCATCTGGGAGTGGCACCATAGACAGGCCAGAGCTGTGTCTGCGGAGATGAGGGATGGGCCAGCTCAGTGGCCATGCAGGACAGAACCCAAGTCCCAGGTGAACAAGCAAAGGAAAAGGTTCTGGAAGAAAGCTGCAGGCAATGTGGGAGAGTCTTGCAGGGTCAGGTGCCCTCAAAGGCTTCTGCACATGCCTCCTGCCCATCTGGCGTGGTGGTCCACTTTTGGGGTGGCTGGCACTCTTTCTACAGTACAAAGAATCAGGTGGTGGCTGGCCCAAGACAGCCCTGGGGGGTGAGGATGAGATGAAAGAGACACAGTCCCACTCCTGGTTTCTCAGAGCACCCTCCATTTCCTCTCCTACAGCGCATGCCTGGGAGGATTGTGCTTACCTGTTGTTTCCGCACTGGCCCTTGTAGATAATGAACCTCTTAAGGGAAGAAACTGTATCTCTTCCATCTCTGCATCCTCAGAGCCTAACACGGACCCTGATAAATAGCAGGCACCAAATAAATGTTAAGTAAAAGAGGGGAAGAAAAAGAGGAAGGGAGGCCAAGACTAGAGTTATGACTGCTGCAGGAACGTTGCTGATGAGTGCAGCAGACCCTCAGGTGATTAATTTTAAAAAGGGTTTGCCCACGGACACATGCCAACAGTTCCCCCCACCACAAGCTGCTTTCCCTGCCAATCAGCAAGGCAAAACCTCAGGACACTTTCTCTCCCCTGACATACATCCCTGGTAGGCTGGGCTTTTGTGGTGATTTTGTTCTAATTTTTAACATTACTTTCTAAAAATTTCAAATCTACCAAAAATAAAAAAAGAATATAAATTACTGACACACCTGTAATCTCAGCACTTTGTGAGGCTGAGGTGATAGGACAGCTTGAGGCCAGAAGTTTGAGACCAGCCTAGGCAACATGGCAAAACTATCGCTACAAAAAAGTACAAAAAGTCGCCAGGCATGATGGCACGCACTACTCGGGAGGCTGAGGTGAGAGGACCGCTTGAGCCCGGGAGGTCAAGGCTGCAGTGAGCTGAGATCATGCCAGTGCACTCCAGCACAGACAATAGAGAGATCCTGCCTTAAAAACAAAACAAAAAATCCAAGACCATCAGCATGTCGTTCATTGAAATCCACTCTTTTACTAGGATCAAGTTTATCCTGCCTGTATTTCTTCTTTGCAAAAATTAACGGATGTACACACACACACACACACACACACACACAATTTAGTTTCCCCATGTTTCTTACACAAAAGGTAATAAAACATATGTAACTTTTACATTTGCTTCTTTCTGTTAATGATCTGTCTTGAAGATGACTCGGTGTTGGTTCGGAGAAATCTTCCTCATTCCTGCGATGGTGTCAACAGACTTCTGTTATATGGATAAGCCACAGTTGATTCAACCAGTCTCCTATGGATTGGCTTTTAGTTCATTTCCAACAGTTTGTCGTTACAGATAATACCAGCAATAAATAACTCTATGCATAGTATATTGTTTTAAATGTGTAATGAGTGAAGATACATTTTCAGAGAGAATTTCTAGAAATGGGGTTGCTGGTCAAAGTGTAAATGCATGTAGAACCTGTTTTTTTAATAAATATATACAAGAGATAAGACTTACTTTGTATTTGATTTGATAATTTGACTTGGAATTTTTCTGTGGGAATAAAAGTGTTAGAATGATATTTTTAAATTTCACAAAATGTGTAGACAGTAACCAAGGTCTCAGAGCCATGGAGGGCTCTAAAACTAGTTCCATAAGGCATTTACTGTAAAAATACCTACAGATCTTTAACAGAAAAGTATATTTCTTTACAGTAGAAAAATATTTGAACAACTTTTCTTAAAAGACAAGAATTCAAATGTAACATACGACCAGCTAAAACGGAATCTAGCTGTTTATAAGAACTGATTCCAAAATATACATATATGAAAATTTATGTAACTGATATGTAGAAGCTCTTCAAAACTGACGGTAAATTTAAAAGTTAAAATTGGCCTTGCCTCTACAGTTTGGAGCTGCAGATCAGCCGGCAATGGCTGCCGGTCTCGGCTGCTTTCTTGGTGCCTGAGCTGCAGAGTGGGCCTGTGTAGGGGCTGTTGTCCGGGTCACTCTCCCTCTGGCTGTTTGTGGCCTAGGTGCATGAGGCACTCAGTCTTGGCCTGGAAAGAATCCCACGCACTGGAAGAGCTAAAGGTGTGCAGTGTTGTGTCTGCTTGGAGACAGTGGAGCAGATCCGGGGCAGTCCTCGCCAGGCTGGCTTTAAAGCCCTTTTTTGGTTTAGGATTCGGCTTCATCGTGGTCACTTCCATTATCATCGTCATTCTCCTCATCTCCTTCCCTCTTTTCTTCTTTAAGCATTTTCAGGTATTTACCAGCTAAAATCTTCTTTGGTAATATATCTGTAAGAAACTGAAAAGTTTCTGATTCCTCCGCAGTGTTTGCTAAGTCACCGTAAGTCAGGACTTTCTTTTCCTTTCCACTGCCATGTCTGTAGGAATATTGAACTAGTGTAGCTAGATATTGAACAAGGAGCTCCGTGGCCTTGGCCGTGAGCACCAGCACCTCCTGGTTGATGCTGGACACCTCGGGGCAGCTCTTCATGATGACCCGGATGCGGGACAAGGGCAGCAAGACGAGCCGCTGCTCCCCGCACTTGTCTTTGCCCACGACCACGTCCGCCATCTTCCCGCTCCGTGTGCCCGCAGTAGCCGGCGGGCCCGGCCGCGAAGTGGCTGTCCTGCCCCGCCAGCCGGCGGGTGCGAGGAATCTGTTTTTTGTTTTCCAATTTCCCATCCTACGACCTGTCCTATTTCACAGGCTCATCAGCCCTGTAGGACCGCGCCGATTTCCCCACAGCCTTGCCAAAGGTGAGCTGCGAAGCTTTTGTGTGTTTGCCAAATCCGTAAGTGAGAAATGATATCCCCACGCAGTTTTAATTTACATTCTTCTTTTTACAGTGAAGTTGTGTATCTTGTATAAGTCTAGAGGTCACCTTTATATGATTTTTGTGATCGAACTCTATTCATTATTTTGCTCCTTTTTCTATCTGGTTTCTTATCTTTTATTTATTTTTTCTTTTTCGTGTGTGTGTGAGAGAGAGGAGAGAAAGAGAGAGAAAGAGAAAGAGGAGAGAGAGAGAGAGAGAGAGAGAGAGAGAGAGAGAGAGAGAGAGAGAGAGAGAGAGAGAAAGAAAGAGAGAGAGACAGGTTCCTACTCTGTTGCCCAGGCTGGAGTGCAATGGTGCAACTGTTCCTCACTGCAGCCTGGAACTCCTGGACTCAAGCAACTCTCCCATCTCAGCCTCTCTGGCAGCTGAGACTACAGGCATGTGCCACCACACCCTGCTAATTTTAGCATTTTTTTGTTGAGGTGGTGTCTTGCTATGTTGCCCGAGCTGGTCTACTAGCCTCAAATGATCCTCCCGCCTCAACCTCCCAATGGGTTGGGATTACAGGCATGAGCCATCGTCCCTGTCCAAATGATCTATTTTGAGCTAATTTCTGTAGACGGTGTAAGTAAGGGGTCCAGCTTTATTCTTTTGCATATGGATACCCAATTGCCCTACCCCCACTTGTTTAAAACACTGAATTATCTTAGCATCCTTGTCAAAACTCAATTGACTATAAATGTATGGATTTATTTCTGAGTCCTCAGCTATTTTCCACTAGTCTATGTCTATCTTTGTGCAAGTACTACACTATGAATTACTGTCATTTTATTTAAGTTTAGAAATTTGGATGCAAGTCTTCCAACTATGTTCGTCTTTTTCAAAATTATTTTGGCTGGTCTGGGTTCCTTGCATAACCATATAAACACGAGGATCACCTCATCAATTTCTGCAAAGAAGCCAACGTGTTTTGAGAGGTATGGGTTGAATCTGTAGATCAATTTAGATAGATCAATTGCTGTCTTAGCAATATTAAGTTTTCCAATCCACATACACAGGGTATCTTTTTATTTAATTGCTTTCAAGAACACTTTCTGATTTTCAATATACAAGGTTTAGAATTATTTTGTAAATTTATTTCTAAGTATTTTATTCTTTTCAATGCAGTTGTAAATGAAACAGTTGTCTTAATTTCATCTTCAGACTCTTCACTGTTGGTGTATATAAATACAACTGCTTTTTATATGCTCATATTATTAGTTTTCTATTGCTGCTGTACAAATTATCACTAACTTGGGGCTTTAAATAATGCAAATTTATTATCTGACAGTTCTATAGGTCAAAGGTCCAAGATGGTCTCACTGCAGGCAGAAGGGCTACATTTCTTTCTAGAGGCTATCAGGGAGAAACGTTTTATCTTTTTCAGTCTCTGGACACTTGGCTTGTGGTCACTTCCTCCCTGCACATCAGGTCACACCTTGCCATGTCCCATCCCTCTGACTTCCTCCACTGCCTCCATCCTCCACTTGGAAGGATCCTAGTCTCCACATTCAACCTCCTGATAATCCAAGGAAATCTCCCTATTTAAAATCACCTGATTAGCAACCTTAATTCCAATCTGCACCTTTAAATTCCCTTTGACATGTAATCTGACATATTCACTGAGGAAATCTGTGGGGATTGCTCCCGTGTGAGGCCCCTAGGAAATGGGCTTCGCAATACGGTGAGCTTGAGCCGGGACACAGATCCTGGTTGGGGGAGTTGAGCTGAGGGAAAGCGGGAACCGAGAGAGGAACTATATGTTATTCAAAATAATTAACAGACATTACTTTAAGGATATGAGGACTTGCAAGGCATTGTGACCACTTTCGGCTCCTTATGGTTTATTGCTTGATTGTGTTCATTTTGGACCCTTGTTACCTTCATTGTAAAATATTAAGTATTTACACTTGGTAACTTACTTACCGTAACTTACAGGGCGTAACTGTAACTTACCATAGCTCACAGGGCGTGACTGTAACTTACTTAACTTGACCTATTGGGCGTAACCTACTTACTGGAAGTAACCTACTTACTGGACTTAACTTACTGGGCGTAACTTGCTTACTGTAACTTAAGTACGTTGATCTGGCGTAAACAACTTTGACTTCAGAAAAGTATATAATGAAACATATTGCAAAAATAAAATTGCTGCTTGGACATAGCCTAAGCCAGCCCTCCAGACTCCACTTTTCTATTTCTTTCACTTCCGCACACTCTCTCCCTTAGGTTGAACGAGACATCCACGTTGGCAGTCTCGGGGACTCCTGCAGGTCAGTAGTCCCCCGGCAGACATGCCGGACCCCAACAATTCACAGATTCTGAGATTAAGTCAGGAACATCTCTGGGATTGGGGGAGCATCGTTCTGGCTATGCATCGACCTTGCATTCTGAAATACTGATGAACACATTTATTAGTGCTAATATTTTTTGTGTGTTCTTAGAAATTTTTGTACGAGATCATGTAACCTATATAATTTTACTTCTTTCTTTTCAGTCTGGTTAGATTGTATTTCTTCTTCTTGCCTAATAGCTTTGACGGGAACATTCGTGACAATATTCAAAAGAGGTGATGAGAGAAGACATCCATCCTTGTCTTATTCCTGATCACAGGAGAAAAGCATTCTGACTCACCTTGAAGTATGATGTGAGGTGTGGTTTTTATATAGATGGCCTTTATTTGCTTGTGAAAGTTCCCTTCTTTTCCTAGTTTTTGAATGTTTTCATCCAGAAAATTTGTTGAATTTTGTGAAATAATTTTTCTATGTCTATTGAGATGATCACATGGGATTTGTTCTTTATTCAGTATTGATTGATAGTTTTCTGTGATATTTTTGTCTAGTTTCAGTTTTTGGATAATATTGGCCTCATAAAATGAGTTGAAAAGACGTCTCTCCTCTTTTATTTCTTGGAAGACTTTGTGAATGATTGGTGTCAATTTTTTTTTAAATGTTACGTAAAATTCTTCAGTAATGCCCTGTGGACCTCGATTTTTCTTTGCAAAAAGTTTTTAAATTACTAATTCAGTCAGTTTACATGTTATATGTGTGTTTGATTTTTTATTCCTTTTTGAGTTAGTGTTGCTCATTTTTGTATTTCTAGAAGTTTTTTCATTTACATCTGGATTATCTAATTTGTTGACAACAATTGTTGAAACTATTTGCTTGTAATTTTTTTTATTTCTGCAAGGTTGATAGTGATGTTTCTTTTTATGAACTTTTTTTTATTTCTTAGAAATTCTACTATTTTGAGTTGCAGTTCCCACTTTGTCCTCAAGATGCTTATATATAAAGTTGTTTATTTGTTTTTTTAATTGGTGGGAAGAAGGCTCTTCTTCACTTTTGATTTTGTAATTTAATTTTATGGCATTGTGATTACAGTATGTTATTTACACTAATTCTACTTTGTGAAACTTATTGAGGTTTCTTTGTGATTTAATATATAGCCAATCCTTGTGACTGTTCTACGTACGCTTGAGAAGAATGTGTATCTCTATTAGAGTGCTGTCAAGTTTGATGTAGAGCCATCAGATGCACCTTATTAAGTTCTCTCATATCCCAGCTAACATCGTGTTGACATGGCCTGTCTTGGACTAAATGTTAAAGTCTCATGCCAATAGCATGCTTCTATTTCTACCTCTGTCTCTTGTTTCTGCTTTAAGAGGTTAGTTTCTGCTTTAAGAGGTTAGTTATTTGGGTAGGTACTCATGCCTGGCATATCTTCATTGTAAATTGTAGCCTTTAACATTTTAAAGTAGACAATTTTTATTTGTCTGTTATCATGTTGCTGTTCTGCAAGTTTTTTGAAACTAAATTCTACCTTGTGTTATGTCAGAATCTCTTGTTTCTGTTCTCTGGAAATACATTTACTCATCTCTATTTTCAGCCTTTCTGAATCACATTGTTTCAGGTATGCTTCTTTTATATGGCACCAAATTGATTTTTGTGTTGTGAGCCAGTACAATTTTTTTTTTTTTTTTTTTTTTGACACAAGGTCTATTTCTGTCACCCAGGCTGGAGTGCAGTGGCCCAGTCTTGGCTCACTGCAGCCTTGACCTCCCCAGCTCAAGGGATCCTCCTGCCTAAGCTTCCAAAGTAGCTGGGACTACACGTGCACACCGCCGCACCCAGCTAATGTCTTTTATTTTTAGCAGAGACAAAGTCTCCCTGTGTTGCCCAGGCTGGTTTCCAACTCGTAAACTCAAGCAAGCCTTCTGCCTCAGCCTCCCAGAGCGCTGGGATTACAGGTATGAGCCACTGCACCTGGCCTGGAAATTCTTTTCTTTTAGTGGGGAAACACAAATTCATTGTATTTATTAATATAGCCAACATGTTTCATCTCAACTTTGCCATCTTTTTAGTCATTTATTCATTGGTGTATTTTGTTCTATTTACTCTTTTTTTTTTTAAATGTGTTTCCTTTTTATGTCTTTTTAGTGTTATGTGTTTAAGGTTTTTATGTGTTTCGTTTTTCTTTTTTAATGTTTTAAATTGCTAGGGAAGAGTGGAGTTTTGAAGGTTTGTGTTTTTGTTCTACTAGGTTCCCCTGTACTAATATCATTCTAAAAATTTATTTCTCTTTTTCCTTATTTGTTTTTCTACTATTTGGTTTGTCAGCTTCAAAAGATGTTATTTCACATCTACCTGTTAGCATCTAGAAATCAATGAACTTATTTCACTTTCTTCTTTCTCTTCACATTTTAGATTATTACTTTATTAGAATTCATAATTTTTATTTAGCATTTTTCTACTCTTACAGTATTTATTAATTTCAATATTGCTCCTCTGTTGTCTTT
Organism: Callithrix jacchus; assembly: GCF_049354715.1. Taxonomy (NCBI): domain Eukaryota; kingdom Metazoa; phylum Chordata; class Mammalia; order Primates; family Cebidae; genus Callithrix; species Callithrix jacchus. The sequence goes on from NC_133514.1 coordinate 41,779,254, forward strand.
CTTCATATCTGAAGTTGAGAACGCTGATGCCAGCACAATTTTCTTTTCTTTGTAAACGGCTTGGAGTATTGTATTGAACACTTAATGGATTTTTTTCCTTTGTCTTGAAAGTAAGATCGTTTTATTAAGACAGTTGAGAACTGATCGTTTCAACCCAGTTCTTTTAGTTACGTGATAGATCTTTGAAATAAATGATTGTCTGTTTTTTGTTTCAGAAGAGCTTTTGTGTCATGGCTTTACATAAACATTAGTTGTTGCTGCTGTTCTTCTCCTTAGCCTTATTCCTCTACTTCAGTTACAGTAAGTGAGAGTTTCTTTGCCTATTTATTTATAGCTGTTATTGTCTTTGTGGTCCCATTTTTACCTCTTATTTTCATTTGATTTTTGTTCTCTGGCTATTTTCGTTCCTTTCTTCAGTTTCCTTGTTTTATTTTCAGGTGAATCCATTCTCTCGGTGAATCTTGTGATGAGTTTTTGTTTCTGAGGTGGTTCTTACTTACCTTTTCTGACAGTGGTCCATCATTCATTTCACAGAGGTCTGACTTTTTGTCCAGTTAGTCTCTTTGCCTTTAGTTTTCTGATTCAAGATATTTGCATCCAATCTGAGAATTGCATAGATTTGTAAAGAATGCATAGATTGGATGAGGTGTTGACTTACGCTTTCCCCTGGGCTTTTGAGGGGGAGGGTAATGTCCTTGTCATTTCCCATTTTCCTCTCACAGTAGCATTGTATGGAGGTTGTCCGTTGTGCTGCGTTTCCCTAGGGGGTTTGATATTTTCCTGGGTCAGCAATAGCAGATGCAGCAGGCCGGAGGATTTAGGGGACGACATTTCTTAGTTCAAGATTCCGCTCATCCTTCACTATAATAACATGCAGTTTGTTGCTTTTGTTTTAATACAAATGTCTTTTTCATGGGGAATGATTGGGTGTGTATTTTGATCCTGTGGTGATCTTTCGTTTGTGTAAAAACTTTATGACTCTGGATTCCTTCGTTCTCTTTCCTGTTAAACCTCCAAAGAACACCTACCCTCTCTGAGTCACCAACCAGAACTGCTGCTTTCCTGAGACTGCCACCTCCAGTCCACTACACCTTTATGCTGCTGCGGCTTCCTCCTCCTCCTCTTTCTCTTCTGCTTCCTTCTTCTTTCTTTTCTTCTTCTTCTTCCTTCTTCTTTCTTCTTTTTTTCTTCTCCTTTCTTCTTCCTTCTTCTTTCTTCTTGTTCTCCTTTCTCCTTCCTTTTTTCTTCTTCCTTCTTCTTTCAGTCTTTCTCCTTCTTTCTCTTCTTTCTTCCTCTTCTTGTCCTTTTTCTTGTTGTTGTTGTTCTTGTTTTTCTACTTCTTTTCTCTTCTTCTTCTTCTCCTCTTTCTTCCTCCTTCTTCCTTCTTCTTCTTCCTTCTTTCTAATTAAAATAGAGACCGGGCCTTGCTAGGTTACCCAGGCTGGTCTCGAACTTCTGAGCTCAAGTGATCCTTCTGCCTCACCCTCCCAAAGTGTTAGGATTACAGGCGTGAGCCACTGCCCTGACAATACTTTTTCTTTTTGATCCTCCAGTAGTAGCTTGTTGCCAGATGGACTCAGCTCAGACTTCTTTTCACTTTCCCCACTTACACTCAGGCAGAAGTCTCACTTTTTTTGTTTTTTGAGACAGGGTCTTGCTCTGTCGTCCAGGCTGCAGTGCAGTTGTGTGATCTCAGTTCACTGCAGACTCTGTCTCGGGGGCTCAAGCAATTCTCATGCCTCAGCCTCCCAAGTAGCTGGGATTACAAGTGCACACCACCACGCTGGCTAATTTTTGTGTCGTTAGTGGAGACAGGGGTTCACCATGTTGTCAGGCTGATCTCAAACTCCTGCGCTCAGGCTGTCTTCCTGCCTCGGCCTCCCAAAGTGCTGGGATTACAGACATGAGCCATCATGCCCGGATGGGTCTCTCCCTTTCTAGAGTGGTTTCATCTGAGCTGGAGCCCAGGTGCCCTTTCCTCTGCTCTGAAGTCCCCATCTGACTCCACCATGGGGAGGGCAGTAGCACCGTCTCTCTTGTTCCAGTTGCCTGTCCCTTACACACACTGAAGCTTGCAGGGCTCTCTGTCATCTGGTAACATTGTAGACATGGGTTATAGATGCTAGGACTTGTTCTCTCTTTGTTGCTCTATATGGTTTTTACAGAACATATGGAGGGATTAAAATTTTGGCAGCTACTATGATCCTAAGAGAACTTGGAAGTTCCTCCAACTGCCTTTTTCTTAAAGCTAACCTTGAAACATTCTTTTGTATTTGTATAAATTTAAGGGGTGCAAGTGCATTTTTGTTCCAAGGATGTCTTGGATAGGGGTGACGTCTGGGCTGTTAGTGTAGCCATCACCCGAACGGTGCATATTGCACCCATTAACTCACTTCTCATCCCTCACCCCTCACCCTTCTCAACGTCCAGCATCCTGCACTCTGTCCATGCGTACATGTTATTTAACACCACTCATTAATGAGAACCGGTGGTATCTGACTTTCTGTTTCTGAGCTGTTTCACTTAAGATAACGGTCTTCAGTTCTGAAAGCCATGTTGCTGCAGAAGACTTGATTTCGGAGCTGAATTTCATTTTAGAAAATGATCGGACATTTTCTTTATCCAGTCATTTGTTGATGGACACATAAGTGGATTCTGTGACTTTGCTATTGTGAATTATGCTGTGATAATCGTGTGCGCAGGTATCTTTTTGACATAATGATCTCTTTTCCTTTGGGTAGATACCCAGTAGTGGGATTACTGGACCAATTGCCTCCAAAAGATTCCTTTTTACCTCTTCAGACTTTTTCTGGAATTTCTCAACTTGGCTTCACTCATAAAAATGTGTTGAATGGTAAAAAATGGAAGCTACATAAAGTGATTGGACTCAGCCATCCCCTAACCTAGGAAGTAGTTAAAGAGACATTTTCTGTTTTCAGAACACGTGGAGGGTTCAGAGATCCCATAAGAGGCCTACACCCCCATGTCCTCCTTTTCCTATGCTTTCTCCTATCCCCCAGCTCCCCTAAAATAATCACTTACTTCATCATTATAAGGCAGGGCATGTTCTCCTTACAGTGGGGTCCGGTGAGAAAATGTTCCACATATAAAATATTATACTGAGAGTGAGGTCAGAGATTTAGAGGCCAGCTCCATTTCTCCCTAACCCCACCTCATCACAGGCCCCTGGGGAGCCACTTACCTCCCTGAACTCAACAATCATCACTACCACAAATGTAAAGGAATTCACTATTCTTCGTTTGTGTATGAAGCTGGTGTAATTATCTTGCAAAGCTCTTTTGAAACATGAGGGTGCTTGAAAAAGGAGAAAATGCCATAAAAATAGGAAGATGTTTTATACAAGCCAGAGACAAACATAGATACCATCCTATCAGGAATTTCAGTAGGATTAGTGAGCAACCCGGATATAGAGGCCTCTAGACCTCGGCAGTGGAACAAGAGAGGGTGAGGGAATGAGAAAATTATTACCTTTGCTATTGACTTGAACGTCGGCTGGGAATACCCTGCAAGGACCACAGAGGTGTTTGTCATGGGTTTGAATTGCAAAACCCTGAAATAGGTTCAGAATAGTTTCCTGAGGTAACAGACAGTTTTGTACGAGGCCATCTGGGGACCAAAGTGAGGGCAAAGGCGGGTGCCCTTGGCATCTCCAAGAAGATGTTATTGTTTCTCCCTCCCATCTTCATTTACTGAGAGAGTAAAAAATAGGAATTGGAGAAGTCTCAGGCTCTTCTTTGGTTCTTGGCTTGCTAACCCTCCTCTGAGCTTCAAAACAAATGAGCAGCTCCTGTGGCTTTTTATGGAATTCTGAGAAAGAAGTTCTAAAAACTGCTCATGCTCCTGGAGGCAGCTTGAGGATTTTACCTGCTCATTTGTTTATGATGCAGTTTGCAAAGTGTCCATCAGAGGCTCCCAGCCCTGTCCTCCCTGCATGTCTTAAGATCACCGGAAAAGACTCTAGAACCCCTGTACTCTAGAACCCCTGACCTAACATTGTTCTTAGTTAGCGTCCCAGGGGAAATATACCAACTTATGCTTAATACTTTGAACAGGTCCGTTTTTCCACCATCATCTTAGGCAGCCCTGAAGTGAGGACCATGCTCTGTGTCACAGGTATAGTGCGGCAGGCTATGTTTATGGTGCTGTAGGCTGTGTGTTTGCTGAGGCATGAGCCTCCATGCCCAGCCTCAAATATTATGAGGAAGATAATGTATGTTATGATGATCTGTGATGAGTGATCTTTGATGTTATCATTGTAATTGTTTTTTGATGCCACCAACTGCACCCATAATTGTTCAATGTGTTCTGACTGCTCCACCAAACGGCTATTCCCCCATTTCTCTCCCTCTCCTCAGGCCTCCCTATTTCCCGAGACACAGCAATATTGAAATTCGGCCAGTTAATAACACTACAGTGGACTCTAAGTATTCAAGTGAGAGGACGAGTTGTACATCTCTCACTTTAAATCAAAAACTAGAAATGATTAAGCTTAGTGAGGAAGGTATTTCAAAAGCTGAAACAGGCCCGGGCTGGGTGCAGTGGCTCATGCCTGTCATCTCAGCACTTTGAAGGGCCAAGGGGGCTGAATCACCTGAGGTCAGGAATTTGAGACCAGCCTGGCCAACATGGCAAAACCCCATCTCTACTAAAAATACAAAAATTAACCGCGTGTTGTGGTGTGCACCTGTAATCCCAGCTACTTGGAAGGCTGAGGTAGGAGAATCATTTGAACCCAGGAGGCGAAGGTTGCAGTGAGCTGAGATTGCACCAGCTGCACTCTCAGATCTGCACTCCAGCCTGGGTGGCAGAGCAAAATTCAGCCTCCAAAAAGAAAGCTGAAATAGGCCCCAAATCTAGGCCTCTTGTGCCAAACAGTTAGCCAAGTTGTGAATGCAAAGGAAAAGTTGTTGGGGGCATTAAAAGTGCTTCACCAGTGAACACATGCATGACAAGAGATGGAAACAGCCTTTCGCTGGTAGAGAGGAAGTTCGAGTGGTTTGGACAGAAGATCAAACCAGCCACCACGTTCCTTTAAGCTACTTAGCCTGCTCCAGAGCAAGACCCTGGCGTTCTTCAGTTTTGTGAAGGCTGAGAAAGATGACAAAGCTGCAGAAGAAAAGCTGGAAGTTTGCAGAGGTTGGATCATGAGGTTTAGGGAAAAGGCATGGTCATAACATCAGTTTGCATGGCGAGGCGGCAGGTGCGGATGGAGAAGCTGCAGCAAGTTCTGAAAGGATCCAGCTAAGATCACTGATAAATGCGTTAAACCAAACCACAGGTTTTCAGTATAGTCAAACTAGTCTTCTACTGGAGGAAGATGCCATCCAGGGCTTTCATATCTAGAGAGAAGTCAACGCCTGGCTTCAAAGCTTCAAAGGACAGGCTGCCTCCTGTCAGGGCTAATGCACCTGGCGACTTTAATTTGAAGCCAGTGCTCATTGACCATTCTGAAAATCCTAGGGCCTCTAAGAATTTTTCTCAATCTCCTCCACCTGTGCTCTAGAAATAGAAAGACAAAGTCTGGGTGATAGCACATGTATCTACAGCACGGTTTACTGAATATTGTAGGCCCACTGTTGAAACTTACTGCCCAGAAAAAAAAAAAAAATTCCTTTCAGAATATTACTGTTTACTAACAATACACCAAGAGCTCCGATGGAGATGTGCAAGGAGATCAGTGTTGTTTTTTGCCTGTAACACAATATCTATTCTGTAGCCCACGGGTCAAGGAGTAACTTTTTTTTTTTTTTTTTGAGACAGAGTTTTCCTCTTGGCGTGATTTCGGCTCACTGCAACCTCTGCCACCCAGGTCTAAGTGGTTCTCCTGCCTCAGCCTCCCAAGCAGCTGGGATTACTAGCATGCGCCAACATCTGGCTAATTTTTTGTATTTTTAGTAGAGACAGGGTTCCTACCATGTTGGCCAGGCTGTTCTCGAACTCCTGACCTCAAGTGATCTGCCCGCCTCAGCCTCTCAAAGTGTTGAGATTACAGGCATGAGCCACTGTGCCTGGCCTGAGGAGTAATTCTGACTTTCAAATTTTATTATTTAAGAAATACACTTCAGCCCGGTGCGAGGAACGGTCTCCGCTGACAGATCCCCTTCTTCCGGCCGCGCCACTCGGGAGGCGGATCCCCGGGGCCTGAGGCTTCCCCCGCCGGGCTTGCTCTCCCTCCTTCGCTGGCGCTGCCGCGGGTCCACCGAGCTGCCTCTGAGGAGCAGCCGCAGGAGGAGGAGGAGGTCGACGGGGACGGTGGGCGGAGACCGCGCTCTCGCTTCCCCGGCGGCTGCGCGGGCAGGACAATGGAGGTGGCGGTGGAGAAGGCGGCGGCCTTAGCGGCGGCCTCTGGGGGACCCTCAGCCGCGCCGAGCGGGGAGAACGAGGCCGAGAGTCGTCAGGGTCCCGACTCGGAGCGCGGCAGCGAGGCGGCCGGCTCAACCTGTTGGGCACTTGCGCCGTGTGCCACCAGAACATCCAGAGCCGGGCGCCCAAGCTGCTGCCCTGCCTGCACTCTTTCTGCCAGCGCTGCCTGCCTGCGCCCCAGCGGTATCTCATGCTGCCCGCGCCCATGCTGGGCTCGGCGGAGACCCCGCCGCCCGTTCCTGCCCCGGGCCCGCCGGTCAGCGGCTCGTCGCCGTTCGCCACCCAAGTTGGAGTCATTCCATGCCCAGTTTGCAGCCAAGAATGTGCAGAGAGACACATCATAGATAACTTTTTTGTGAAGGACACTACAGCAGTACAGTAGAAAAGTCAAATCAGGCTGCACAAGCTGTGAGGACAATGCAGAAGCTGATGGCTTGTGTGTAGAGTGTGTTGAATGGCTCTGCAAGACATGTATCAGAGCTCATCAGAGGGTAAAGTTCACAAAAGACCACACTGTCAGACAGAAAGAGGAAGTATCTCCAGAGGCAGCTGGTGTCACCAGCCAGCGACCAGAGTTTTGTCCTTTTCATAAAAAGGAGCAGTTGTTGGGAGGCCGAGGTGGGTGGATCACGAGGTCAAGAGATCGAGACCATCCTGGTCAACATGGTGAAACCCCGTCTCTACTAAAAATATAAAAAATTAGCTGGGCATGGTGGCGTGTGCCTGTAATCCCAGCTATTCAGGAGGCTGAGGCAGGAGAATTGCCTGAACCCAGGAGGCAGAGGTTGCGGTGAGCTGAGATTGCGCCATTGCACTCCAGCCTGGGTAACAAGTGCGAAACTCCGTCTGAAAAAAAAAAAAGGGGGGGGGGGCAGTTGAAGCTGTACTGTGAGACATGTGACAAACTGACATGTTGAGACTCAGTTATTAGAACATAAAGAGCATAGATATCAATTTATAGAAGAAGCTTTTCAGAATCAGAAAGTGATCATAGATACACTAATCACCAAACTGATGGAAAAAACAAAATACATAAAATTCGCAGGAAATCAGATCCAAAACAGAATTAGTGAAGTCAATCAAAATCAAAAGCAGGTGGAACAGGATATTAAAGTTGCTATATTTACATTGGTGGTAGAAATAAATAACAAAGGAAAAGCTCTACTGCATCAGTTAGAGAGCCTTGCAAAAGACCATCGCATGAAACTATGCAACAACAACAGGAAGTGGCTGGACTTTCTAAACAATTGGAGCATGCCATGCATTTTTCTAAATGGGCAGTTTGCAGTGGCAGTAGTACAGCATTACTTTATAGCAAAGGACTGATTACATACCGGTTGCGGCACCTCCTCCGTGCAAGATGTGATGCGTCCCCAGTGACCAACGACACCATCCAGTTTCACTGTGATCCTAGTTTCTGGGCTCAAAATATTATCAACTTAGGTTCTTTAGTAATCGAGGATAAAGAGAGCCAGCCACAAATGCCTAAGCAGAATCCTGTCGTGGAACAGAATTCACAGCCACCAAGTGGTTTATCATCAAACGAGTTATCCAAGTTCCCAACACAGATCAGCCTAGCTCAATTACGGCTCCAGCATATGCAGCAACAGGTAATGGCTCAGGGGCAACAGGTGCAGCGGAGGCCAGCACCTGTGGGTTTACCAAACCCTAGAATGCAGGGGCCCATCCAGCAACCTTCCATCTCTCATCAGCAACCCCCTCCACGTTTGATAAACTTTCAGAATCATAGCCCCAAACCCAATGGACCAGTTCTTCCTCCTCATTCTCAACAACTGAGATATCCACCAAACCAGAATATACCATAACAAGCAATAAAGCCCAACCCCCTACAAATGGCTTTCTTGGCTCAAGCCATAAAACAGTGGCAGATCAGCAGGGGACAGGGTGACCATCAACTACCAACAGCGCATCCTCTACTCCTTCCAGCCCCGCGATTGCTAGTGCAGCAGGATGTAATGGAAAGGCTTTTGGTTCACCTATGATCGATTTAAGCCCACCAGTGGGAGCTTCATATAATCTTCCCTCTCTTCCAGATATTGACTGTTCAAATACTATTATGCTGGACAATATTGTGAGGAAAGATACTAATATAGATCATGGCCAGCCAAGACCACGCTCAAACAGAACGGTCCAGTCACCAAATTTATCAGTGCCATCTCCAGGCCTAGCAGGACCTGGTATTATGACTAATGTACACCCCTCAATAAGTTCACTTAGTGCCTCCAGCGTTGGAAGCCGAGGAAGCCCTGGCCCTTCCAGCAAACCAGCAGAAGCTGATTCTACACACAAAGTCCCAGTGGTGACGTTGGAGCCAATTCGAATAAAACAAGAAAACAGTGGACCAACTGAAAATTATGATTTCCCTGTTGTTATAGTGAAGCAAGAATCAGATGAAGAATCCAGGCCTCAAAATGCCAATTATCCAAGAAGCGTACTCACCTCCCTGCTCTTAAATAGCAGCCAGAGCTCTACTTCTGAGGAGACAGTGCTAAGATCAGACGCCCCTGATAGTACAGATCAACCTGGACTTCACCAGGAGAATTCCTCGAATGGAAAGTCTGAGTGGCTGGATCCTTCCCAGAAGTCACCCCTTCACATTGGAGAGACAAGGAAAGAGGATGATCCAAATGAGGACTGGTGTGCAGGTTGCCAAAATGGAGGGGAACTCCTGTGCTGTGAAAAGTGCCCCAAAGTATTCCATCTTTCTTGTCATGTGCCCACATTGACAAATTTTCCAAGTGGAGAGTGGATTTGCACTTTCTGCCGAGACTTTTCTAAACCGGAAGTTGACTATGATTGATGCTCCCAGGCACAACTCAGAATAAAGGAAAACTGAAGGCCTTGTTAAATTATCACCTATAGATAAAAGGAAGTGTGAGCGCCTACTTTTATTTCTTCACTGCCATGAAATGAGCCTGGCTTTTCAAGACCCTGTTCCTCTAACTGTGCCCGATTATTACAAAATAATTAAAAATCCGATGGATTTGCCAACCATCAAGGAGAGACTACAAGAAGATTATTCCATGTACTCAAAACCTGAAGATTTTCTAGCTGATTTTAGATTGAGCTTTCAAAACTGTGCTCAATTCAATGAGCCTGATTCAGAAGTAGCTAATGCTGGTATAAAACTTGAAAATTATTTTGAAGAACTTCTAAAGAACCTCTATCCAGAAAAGAGATTTCCTAAACCAGAATTCAGGAATGAATCAGAAGATAATAAATACAGTGATGATTCAGATGATGACTTTGTACAGCCCTGAAAGAAACGCCTCAAAAGCACTGAAGAATGACAGTTGCTTACATAATATGCCGCACCACCGGCTTGTGCTGGTTTTTAGATTTTTGGTTTTCAATAAACATTTGTCAGTAATTTAACATCACTACAAAGCTCTGATCTCTGTTTTGGCCATTTACTAGACTTTGATTTCCTTAATAACCCATTTTTGTTAACCTCCTATCACTAAGAAAGAAAAAGAATAAAGAAGGAAATGAATGGAAGAAAGAACATGGAGGGAAGGCAGAAAGGATGGAAGAAGGAAGCATTGAATACAAAGACATTCTTCCCACTTCTTGGATTTTTGAACTACAATCTGGAGCGATGGCTACTGTAGAAAGGAAATGGACTTTGTATGAACTGTTACATTGAAAAGTAAATGTGATTTGGATGTGTGCATTAATTCAGTTTTACAAATTAATACCTACCCATGAAGTACATGGCCTGACCATATGGGTTAGCCATAGTATACTGACGAACAGTACTCCACAAACATGGGTGGTAACAGGAGTTCCATCCCAGGAGGCCAACCGGTGCCACAGCAGGGTAGGTTAGATGCTATTAAGAAGGCACCTAATAGTACATTATGTAAGAGGGCAACTGTATTAAAGAAAAATCAGGAAGAAAAAAAAAAGAAACACACTTCATAAGGCCATGGCTGCCACAGACAGTGATTCCTCAGATGGATATGGGCAAAGCAAACTGAAAACCTTCTGGAAAGAATTCACCATTCTAGATGCCATTAGAAACATTTGTGACTCATGACAAGAGATCAAAATATCAACATTAACAGGAGTTTGGAAGAAGTCAACCCTCATGGATGACTTTGAGGGGCTCACGACTTCAATAGAGGAGGCAACCGTGGATGTGGTGGAAACAGCAAGAGAACTAGAACTAGAAGCGGAGCCTGCAGATGGGAGTGAATTGCTGAAACTGCATGATAAAGCTCAAACAGATGAAGAGTTGCTGCTATGGATGAGCAAAGGAAGTGGTTTATGGAGATAGAATCTACTGGTGAAGATGCTGTGAACACTGTTGAAATGACAACAAAGATTTAGTATATTTCATCAATTAATAAAGCAGCAGCAGGCTTTGAGAGGATCGGCTCTAATTTTGAAAATTCTCCTGTGGGTAAAATGCTATCAGACCGCATCAATGCTACAGAGAAATCTTTAGCTCAAGAGGAGTCAACCTATGTGGCAAACTCCATTGTTGTCTTATTTTAAGAAACTGCCACAGCCACCTCAACCTTCAGCACCCACCGCCCCCATCAGTCAGCAGCCAGCAACATGGAGGCCAGACCCTCCACTGGCAAAATTATTACAGCCCACCAAAGGCTCAGATGATTTTCAAATTTTTAAGCAATAAAGTATTTTTAAATTAAAGTATGGGCCAGGCACAGTGGCTCATGCCTATATTCCCAGAGCTTTGGGATGCCAAGGTGGGAGGATCGCCTGAGGTCAGGAGTTCAAGACCAGCCTGGACAACATAGTAAAGCCCTGTCTCTACTAATAATACAAAAATTAGCTGAGCCTGGTGGCAGGTGCCTGTAATCCCGTCTACTCAGGAGGCTGAGGCAGGAGAATCGCTTGAACCGGGGAGGCAGATTGCAGTGAGCTGAGATTGTGCCACTGCACTCCAGCCTGGGAGACAGAATGAGACTTTGTCTTAAAATAAATAATTAAATTAATCAATTAAAGTATGTACTTTTTTTTTTTTGAGATAGAGTCTTGCTCTGTTGCCAGGCGCCAGGCTGGAGTGCAGTGGTGCAATCTCAGCTCATTGCAACCTCTGCTTCCCGGGTTCAAACAATTCTCCTGCCTCAGCCTCCTGAGTAAATGAGACTTCAGGCGCACACCACCATGCCCAGCTGATTTTTGTATTTTAGTAGAGACAGGGTTTCACCATGTTGTTCAGGATCGTCTCGATCTCTTGACCTTGTGAACTACCCGCCTCAGCTTCCCAGAGTGCTGGAATTACAGGCGTGAGCCACCGCGCCAGGCCAAGTATGTACTTTTTAGACATAATGCTATTGCATACTCGATAGACCGCAGTATAGTGTAAACATAGCTTTTATAAGCACTGGGAAACCAAAATAAAGTTTTGGTGACTTGCTGTATTGTGATATTTGGTGTGCTGAGGTGATCTGGATCTGAACCACAGTATCTCTGAGGTCTGCTGGTAGTGCTGCTGCAGGGCAGAGGCTGCGGGTCGCTATGGAGCAGCTTCAGTGTTTACTCCCAGCCCTCCCCGGACTTCTGCGCTGCTTTGCTCCTGGCATCAAAGGAATTCCACCTGCATTCTTCAGACGCATTCATTCATTTCAACCAGTGATTTTAAGATTTTGGTTGGCTTTTTAGATCTTTTTGTAGGCCCTCCGGTTAGCCTTATTGCTGGCAACCTGTGTCCTTTATTCATCAAATGGTCTTTTGATTTTATACAGAGTGGCTTCCGGAGTTGTTAAATATGAAGATCTATCCAGGCAGACCCTATCTGATTATTAACATCTGTAAGAAAAAATAAGCAGAATTCCTTTCACAATTGTATCTTACCTCGAGAAGCTAATCTTTTTCCTGGGCGTGCCACATGGTAGAAAAGTAAATCAATTAAAGTAGCCACATTAAAAAGAAACAAAAAACCAACCAAGACAGTGCAACTGGAATGACCAGCTTCACCAGTTCATTCACACACACAAAGTCACATCCCTTTAATATTCAAAGTAATCTACCTTACCGGAGAGAGAACTGGAGACCCTGATCAGTCCCTTAGTGATCCCCATTTCCATTGCTGCAGAGCCCACTCCCTGCCCAGGGTTCCTCAGGTACAGGCTCTTTATTTCTTCCCCAGGCACCCTGCCTCTGCTTGTCATACTCGCCTGCGTGGCCCAGATGCCCTGCATCAGGAGACATGGCCAGCCTCCCCAGCATGACAAGGCTTCTGTTTACCCCGCCACCCTCGTCATCCAGACTGGGTTTTGGTTCAGATTCCCCTTCCTTCATAACAAGCAACTGCCTGCAGACACTTGAGGTCTTTTCCTGATAGAGGACCCCAGGCAGGCCTGACTCAACGTGGCTGGAATAGTCGAATAACATTGCACCTCAAACAGAAAGAATATGTGCATGAGGGTCTCAATCCTGTAATGCCCTGGAGGAACTGAACCACATGCAGAATTTCCTTTCACTTCACAGCATAGCAAGAAGTATTGGAAATGGCAGCCTTTATCCAATCATTTAAAAATGGTTGGCGGGTCATGGTGGCTCACACCTGTAATCCCAGCATTTTGGGAAGCCGAGACAGGCAGATCGCCTGAGGTCAGGAGTTCAAGACCAGCCTGACCAACATGGAGAAACCCCATCTCTATTAAAAATACAAAAATTAGCCAGGTGTAGTGGCGCATGCCTGTAATCCCAGCTACTTGGGAGGCTGAGGCAAGAGACTCACTTGAAGCCAGGAGGCAGAGGTTGTGGGGAGCCAAATCATGCTATTGTACTCCAGCCTGGGCAACAAGAGTGAAACTCTGTCTCAAAAATAAGAAGAAGATTAAGAATCATGCTATATTCTTATTCCAGGGTAATGGGTTAATTAAGAAGTACCACTCTAGGCCCTGAGTGGGTGGCTCACATCTGTATTCCCAGCACTTTGGGTGGCCAAGACAGGTGGATCACTGGAGGTCAGGAGTTTGAGACCCTGTCTCTACTAAAAATAAAAATAAATAAATAAATTACCCAGACATGGTGGCACACACCAGTAATCCCAAATACTTGAGAGGCTGAGGCATAAGAATTGTTTGAACCCAGGAGGTAGATATTGTGGTGAGTTGAGATTGTGCCACTGCACTTCAGCCTAGGTGACAGAGGAAAACTATTAAAAAAAAAAGGACCAGTCAAATGATTGTCTTAGAAAAAAATTTACTCCCAAAATGAGGTACCTTATGATCTCCAATACTAGATGTAAAAGCAAATGGAGGCTGGGTGCAGTGGCTCACACCTATAATCCCAGCAACTTTGAGAGGCTGAGGCAGGCAGATCACGAGGTCAGGAGTTCAAGACCTGCCTGGCCAACATGGTGAAACCCCATCTCTACTAAAAATACAAAAATTAGGGGAACATGATGGTGGCAAGTGCATGTAGTCCCTGCTACTCTGTAGACTGAGGCAGGAGAATGGCTTGAACTCAGGAGGCCGGGTTTGCAGTGAGCTGAGATCGCACCACTGCACTCCAGCCTGGGTGACAGAGTGAGATTCCGTCTCAAAGAAAGAAAGAAAATGGAAACTTTTATTTATTTGTTTTTAATTTTAAATTTTTTGAAAAGTATGATCTTAAATCAATAACTTTACTTTCCAGCTTAATAAATTAGGGGGAAAAAAAGAATAAACTAAACCCAAAGCAAGCAGAAGGAAGGAAAAAATAAACACTAGAGTGGAAATAAATGAAATAGAGGATAGATAAATAACAGAAAATACACCCTGGGTAATGTGGTGAGACATCATCTCTATGAAAAATTAGCCAGGAATGGTGGCAGGTACCTATAGTTCCAGCTACTTGGGAGGCTGAGGTGGGAGGATCACTTGAACCCGGGAAGTAGAGCCTGCAGTGAGCGGAGATTGTACCTCTGCACTTCAGCCTGGGTGACAAAGTGAGACACTGTCTAAAAAAAAAAGAAAAAGAAAGAATGAAAAGAAAAATACCAAAAATAAACCAAACCAAAACTTGTTTTTTCCAAAAGATTAGCAAAATTGATAAGCCTTCAACTACACCAAGGAATTTAAAAAAGAGAGAAAACTTAAACTACTAAAATTATTTTTAAATTTATCTTTATGTTTTTGAGACAAAGTTTGCCTGGGCTGGAGTGCAATGACACAATCTCAGCTCACTGCAACCTCCGCCTCCCGGGTTCAAGCAATTCTCCTGCCTCAGCCTCCTGAGTAACTGGGATTACAGGCGTCCATCACCACGCCCAGCTAATTTTTGTATTTTTAGTAGAGACAGTGATTCACCATGTTGGCCAGGATGGTCTTGAACTCCTAACCTCAGGTGATCCACCTGCCTCAGCCTCCCGAAGTGCTGGTATTAACAGGTGTGAGCCACCACACCTGGCCTCAAACTACTAAAATTAGAACTGAAAAAGGGTACATTATTCCAATAGACAGGAGGAAAAAAGGGATTAAAAGGGAATACCATGAACAACTGTATGTCAACAAATTAGACAATTTGGATGAAATGGACAAATTTCTACAAAGACACAAAGTACAAAAATGGAATCAAGAAAAACCAGAAGATCTGAATAGGCCTATAACAAGTTAAAAGATAGAAGAGGAAGTAACTTCCCAGTTCATTCAAGGAGGGCAGTACTACCCTGATTCCAAAACCAGATGAAGATATACAAGGAAAAAACCCTGCAGAACAATGGAATTTATGAATAAAGATGTAAAAATCCTCAACAAAACACTAGCAAGCTAAACGCAGGAACATATAAAAAGGATTAAACACCATGACCACAAGGGAACTATCCTGGGAATGCCAGGTTGATTTAAGATCTGACAATCAATTAATGGAATACTATAAATTAATAGAATCCAGGGCAAAAAAAAAACTTGATCATCTCAATAAATGCAGACAAAGCATGCAACAAAACATGACACTTCTTCATGATAAAAATATTCAACAAAAATAGGATAGAAAAGTTCTCCCTCAACCTGATATGGGATAGAGGGAAGCTATTTTAAAAAATGGTGGCCGGGCGCAGTGGCTCATGCCTGTAATCTCAGCATGCTGGGAGGCCGAGGTGGGTGGATCACCTGAGGTAAGGAGTTTGAGACCAGCCTGGCCAACATGGCAAAACCCTGTCTCTACTAAAAATACAAAAATTAGCTGGGTATGGTGGCATGTGCCTGAAATCCCAGCTACTAGGGAGGCTGAAGCAGGAGAATTGCCTGAACCTGGGAAGTGGAGGTTTCAGTGAGCTGAGGTCTCGCCACTGCACTCCAGCCTGCATGATAGAGTGAGACTCAGTCTCAAAAACAAAACAAAACAAAATACCCAGTGGTAAAAGGCCAAAGGTTTTCCTCTAAGATTGGGAAGAAGACAAGGATGTCTGCTCTAATCACTTCTCTTTAACAGTGTACTGGAGCCATGGAAATTAGGCAAGACGAGGAAATGAAATGCATCTAAGTTGGAAAAGAAAAGTAAAACTATTTCTATTTACAGATGACATGATCTTGTATAGAGAAAATTATAAGGAATTCACAAAAAATCATTAGGCCTAATAACTGAGCTCCGAATGTTTGCAGGATACAAGATCGATACACAAAAATTAATTTGTATTTTTATACATTAGCAATTAATATTCTAAATATGAAATTAAGCAGTCAATTCCATTTATAATAGCATCAAAAAGAATAAAATCCTTAGGTATAAATTTAACAACAGGAGTGCAAGATTTGTACATTCAGAACTATAAAACGTTGAAAGAAATTTAATAAGCTCCCAATAGGCCAGGCATGTGGCTCATGCCTGTAATCTCAGCATTTCAGGAGGCCAAGGTGGGCAGATCACTTGAGGTCGGGAGTTCAAGGCCAGCCTGGCTAACATGGTGAAACCCCGTCTCTACTAAAAATACAAAAATTAGCCAGGCGTGGTGGCACACACCTGTAATGCCAGCTACTTGGGAGGCTGAGGCAAGAGAATCACTTGAACCCGGGAGGCAGAGGTCGCAGTGAGCCAAGATCATGCCACTGCACTCAAGCCTGGGCGACAGAGTGAGACACTGTCTAAAAAAAAAAAAAAAAGAGAGAGATCTTAATAAATGAAAAGATCTCACGTGTTCATGGATGGCAAAATTTAATATTGTTAAGATGGCAATATTCCCCAAACTCATCTACAGATTCAGCGCAATCCCTACATTAAAAGAATTCCAGCTGGCTTTTTTGCAGAAATTGACAAACTGACCCTAAAATTCTCATGATATACAAGGGAGCCAGAAGAGCCAAGACAATTTGTAAAAGGAACAAAGGAGCCAGGTATGGTTCACATTTATAGTCCCAGATATTTGGAAGGCTGAGCCTGGGGTACTGCTGGAGACCAGGAGTTTGAGGCCAGCTGTGCCTTTACAAAAGAAGAAAGGGAGGCCGGGCACAGTGGCTCAAGCCTGTAATCCCAGCACTTTGGGAGGCTGACACGGGCGGATCATAAGGTCAAGAGATCGAGACCATCCTGGTCAACATGGTGAAACCCCGTCTCTACTAAAAATACAAAAAATTAGCTGGGCATGGTGGCGTGTGCCTGTAGTCCCAGCTACTCAGGAGGCTGAGGCAGGAGAATTGCCTGAACCGAGGAGGCGGAGGTTGCGGTGAGCCGAGATGGCGCCATTGCACTCCAGCTTGGGTAACAAGAGTGAAACTCTGTCTCAAAAAAAAAAAAAAAAAAAGAAGAAGAAAGGGAAGGGAAGAAAGGAGGAAGGAGAGAGGGAGGGAAAGAAAGAAAAAGAGGACAAAATTTACAAATACGAAATGTATTGTAAGGCTTTAATAATCAAGATGGTGAGGTAGCAGCACACAGGAAGGCATGTAGATCTATGAAAGAGAAATAAACCCTTACATTTACGGCACATTGATTTTGGAAAAGGGTCTCAAAAACCATTTAACAGGGAAATAATAGTGTATTCAACAAATTGTACTAGAAAAACTAGGTATCCTTGTGCAAAAGAATGGAGCTGGATCACTCACACTGTACACAAAACATAAGTCAAAATAGATCAAATACCTAAATGAAAGCTTATTATAAAACTGTTATAATGTAGGAATAAATCTTCATGACCTTTAGTTAGGCAATGGCTTCTTACCTATGACTTCAAAAACACAAGCAATACAAGAAAAAAATAACTTGGACTTCCCAGGAATTAAAAACTTGTGTTGCAAATGATATCATCAAGAAGGCAAAAAGACAGCCCATGGAATAGGAAAACAAATTGCAAATTACAAACCTGATAATGGACTTGTTTCAAAAGGACAAGGAATCCTTCCTCCCCGCAGCTGCTGGCTGGCATAGGTGGTCTAGGGAACGTCATGTGGTTCAGAAGGACAAGGAATCCTTCCTCCTGTAGCAGCTGGCTGGCCCAGATGGTCTGGGGAACACCAGGTCATTCAGAAGGTTGAGGAATCCTCCCTCCCTGTAGCAGCTGGCTGGCATAGGTGGTCTGGGAAATACCATGTGATTCAGAATGACGAGGAATCTTCCCTCCCTGCAGCAGCTGGCCCGAGTGGTCTAAGGAACACCACATGTTTCAGTGCCAGGATCCCAGACTGGTTTTAAAACATGGGGAATTAACATTTAAGGAGACTATTCTCTTTAACTAATTGCTAGTCTGACTATTCTGCTTCTGGATAGAGTATTTCTTGTTTTTATTTTTGAGACACAGTCTCTTCCTGTTGCCCAGGCTACAGTGAAGTGGTGCAATCTCAGCTCACTGCAACCTCCCTGCAACCTCCGCCTCCTGGGATTGAACAATTCTCATGCCTCAGCCCCCTGAGTAGCTAAGACCACCACATCCGGCTAAGAGTTTGTTTTGTTTTTTTTTTTTGTTTTTTGTATTTTTAGTAAAGATGAGGTTTTGCCATGTTGGCCAGGCTGGTCTTGAACTCCTGACCTCAAGTGATCTGCCCACCTTGGCCTCCCAATGTGCTGGGATTACAGGCATGAACCACCAGGCCCCACCTAGAGTGATTATTTGAATGGGTTTGTGAGTAAAGGCTCAGTAAACACCTCCTGCCCAACACTGCTCAAAGCTGAGGACCCAGAGGAAAAGTCCCACATTGTCACTAAACTCCATTTCAAATCCAGGAGCCTTTTCTTTCACAAGTGTTGATAGTAGCAGAGGCAAACACAGGAAGCACTTTCCATAACACGAGACTATGAGACTTCCGGATTTGTTTTTAAAGAAACTGCAAAAGAGAAATGGAAAGAGAAGTCCACATAAAAAGTTGCACTTGCACTTTTTGTTTATGGTAGAGTTATTCACCATGGCCAAAAAGCTATAAACCCAAACATCGACCAACAGATGAACGGGTTAGCAAAATGTGGCGTATTTTATATATAACAAAATGTGTATATTATTATAAAGACAATTATATAACAAATGTGCACATTCTATACAATGGGATATTACTTAGCTGTATTTTAATATAATATATAAAAAGAATAAAGCACTGATATATGCTACAACATGGATGAACCCTGAAAACATGAAAGAATCTGGACACAAAAGATCACATAAAGGATTCCATTCAGATGAAATCTCTGGAAGGGCGAACCCTAGAGACAGGAAGTGAGCCAGCGATTGCAGAGGGCTGTGGGGGGATGGGAGGGGTTGGTAAAGGATACAGGTTTCTTTTTGAGGTGTAGTCAGTGTTGTAGATTGACTGCTGGGATAGTTGCATGTACCAGGAATATAATAAAAAAGATGGCATTGTACACTTTAAGTGGGTGAATTGTATGTCATTTGAATTACATCTCAATAGCACTGTTTTTTAAAATAAATAAATAAATAAATGCTCAGTGTATGGGTAGTTAAAAATGAAACATCATCATACCATTATTGAAAGGGAGTTTGGATCCACATATTGGGGGAACTCGGGAAGCCATTTTCCCATGGAAACATTACTTACGGTATAAACAGCCCTTTTAGTTTAAAGCCACACTCTGCGTGACATCATTTTGTAGTGTAATTAAGATGGCGGTGTTTCGGGGTCCAAAGTGGCTCCCGCCGGAGGTCGTGGCGCTTGCGAAGGCAAGGTCATGAGTTCAAGGCTAACCTGAGCAACCTTATAAGCTCAAACTGATTGGCAAAAAAAAAAGATGGCGGTGTTTAAATAATGAGTACTGTGAAGTTTGTCAGAATCAAAATGGAGTCACTTGGGTTAAAATGCTGAAAAATAGAGCCAGGGAAGGCCATGAAGGGAGAATTTTCATGCACAAAAGCCTGACAACAAGAGCTACTACAGAAGACTGCAAAAATCACAACCTCACCAAGAGGCCATCACAACCCACACACACACACATACATACACACAGGTACATACACACACAGATACATCACAGCCACACACACACACATACACACACACACACACGCTTCTGTGAGGAACACCTGCCCAGCAACTGCCTGTCCAGCCTCCAACTGGCACCACCCTTGGTATTGATCATTGTGCTAAGAATAATTATCTCTAAACACTGTATAATCCTCCTCATTTTTCCTTTAAAAACCTTTGTCTTCCTTCAGCTCCCTGAATCACGCAGAGTTTGCCATGGCACATGTATTCCCACTGCAATGCAAATAAATGTGTTTTTTTAGAGTATTTGTTATTTAGGTTCATAACGCAAATACATGTGCTCAGGATATTATTTAAACACTGTCTTCTAGAAGTGACACCCAAGCAAACATTACCCAGTGTCACCACAAGACTGTTTATCGAGGTCTGTTACATAACTGGACATCCTAACTTCTATTTTAGGTACACAAAATATTGTGCCATTTATTCCTGGAAGCCATGGCTCCGTCAGCTGGTTAAGTAAAATAAGATCACATTAAAAAGGGGGAAGGGGAAAGAGAAATGGCGGGGGAAGACAGAGAGGGGGACATTCAGTGTAGCTCTTTTACAATAAGAGTTTGATAGTTGAAGCCGGGCGCGGTGGCTCACACCTATAATCCCAGCACTTTGGGAGGCTGAGGCGGGAGGATCACGAGGTCAAGAGATCGAGACCATCCTGGTCAACAGGAAGGCTGAGGCAGAAGAATTGCTTGAACCCAGAAGGCGGAGGTTTTGGTGAGCCGAGATCGTGCCATTGCACTCCAGTCTGGGTAACAATAGCGAAACTCCGTCTCAAAAAAAAAAAAAAAAAAAAAGAGTTTGATAGTTGAGTGAATTTCAAGTTTGAATAAAATGCACTTAAAGCTAATTCACGTGGGCCTTTATTCAGTTTGAAAGAATATTGCACATTAAAAACAGAAGAATGCAATGGAAACCGTCTTCTTAATTTGATGGTGAATACACTTCCTTCAGTTAGGATAATTAAACAAAAACAGTCCTATGTAATTCCCCTGCACATATTCCCCTGTGCCTGCACATGTTTCTGTATTGAATTGTGTCCTATGATACAGATGCAGCAGAAGCGCAAGAGGTCAAATACACAAAGAAAGATCTTTGCTCAAAAGACAGTAACAGAGGAAAAGCAGGTACCGTTTTCTCAATGTGTAGCTTGGCTCTGCCAATCTTCTTATCTCTGTAGTTTTTCTCCCACTGTGGAACAGGCAAAATGATATTTTCATCTCACAGGGTCACTGTGAACCTTACATGATCTCATCCATGTAAGACTCGTGACAGCATCTGGTGCTCGGCTGCCATGGAGCCAATGCCAGCCATCACCATTGCATTTCCACTGTCTTTCATCTCTGATTTCTTTCCAGAGTTAGGCCTTTGGAAAGGTGGACATAAAATCTTCTTAAGTAAAAACCAGGTTTTAAGGTGAGCATCAGTGCAATAAGTTTAAGGAGGGTGAGTAGAGAGAGAGAGAGAGAGAGAGCGCGTGCTTCTAACGGCACCTGCATTCTGGTTCCCTTACAAAAAGGAGCAAACTCAGAATGCAAAATGGAACTGCCATGATCTCTGCAGATGCCTTTCTTCAAAGCTGAGTTCTGCTATCCCTCTAATCAGAAAGATGAACCATCAGAAGAGCAAATCTGTTCCAACTTGTCCTAAGAACTGGAGAAAGCCAGACCAGGCTAATGCTTGTTTCTACCCATTCAACAGCAAAATTAGTCACCTGGACTTTATTAAGGAACTGAATATGTTCCAAGAATTCCATGCATATAAGTGCTTATAGATGCCAGTCATCAAGATCTATTAAGGGTAATTCCTCATTTTCAAGAGTCTGAATAGGATACTCTCTGCAACTCCACATTCTGGAGAAAGGTTTTTCAGGCCACAGATTTTCTCTAGTCTTGTAGCTGGTAATAAAATCAAGTTAGATTATGATTTTATGAAAACGTAAGTCATAAAAATCCTTTGGAAAACTTCTCTTTGGAGCATCCAATACATTCTCTCTTTTTTTTTTTTTTTTTTTTTTTTTTGAGGCGGAGTTTCGCTCTTGTTACCCAGGCTGGAGTGCAATGGCGCGATCTCGGCTCACTGCAACCTCCGCCTCCTCGGTTCAGGCAATTCTCCTGTCTCAGCCTCCTGAGTAGCTGGGATTACAGGCACGCGCCACCGTGCTCAGCTAATTTTTTGTATTTTTAGTAGAGACGGGGTTTCACCATGTTGACCAGGATGGTCTCGATCTCTTGACCTCGTGATCCACCCGCGTCGGCCTCCCAAAGTGCTGGGATTACAGGAGTGAGCCACCGCGCCCTGCTCAACTCATTCTCGTAGGTCACAGGACAACTAAGCTATCCAGGAATAATGCAGATCAAATGGTTTTCTCTAAGTCATTCATCAAACAATACTTTTGTTTTAAGCACTAGGGGAATTATGACTTCAAAGAAAAATCAGTTTCCTAGTCTTTAGAGTTTAATGCACATTACTACATGCTCAAGAACAAATCATAAAAAAAATCGATTTTCTTTCCAATGTTGAGAAGTTGCCAAAAAAGGCATGAGCTATGACATTCCTAAACAGAACAACTCAGTATTTTGTGTTCCAGCAACAACAGGAAAAGTAAGAAGGGTTCATCAAAAGCAAGCAGAATGTGCTCCTCCAATGTTCCCCAGACACCGCGTCATATTTCACTTTGAAATGCATTGCCATTAATCACTTTTTAAAAAGACTAAAATTGCCACAAGGAAGAATAGGCGGGCCAGCAAATGTTATATTCAATGTTGTTGTTTTTTTTTTTCTTCTTCTTCTTTTCTTTTGAGACGGAGTTTCGCTCTTGTTACCCAGGCTGGAGTGCAATGGCGCGATCTCGGCTCACTGCAACCTCCGCCTCCTGGGTTCAGGCAATTCTCCTGCCTCAGCCTCCTGAGTAGCTGGAATTACAGGCAGTTGCCACCATGCCCAGTTATTTTTTTGTATTTGTAGTAGAGATGGGGTTTCACCATGTTGACCAGGATGGTCTCCATCTCTTGACCTCGTGAACCACCCGCGTCGGCCTCCCCAAAGTGCTGGGATTACAGGCTTGAGCCACCGCGCCCGGCTATATTCAATCTGTTTTATATGAAAAATATAAAAATAAACGCTTTATCAGTCACCACAGCTCCTTTATTAATTCAATAGAAAAAAATAATCGAAGGCACATGCTTTTGGATGCAAAGCACAGGCAGAGTTCTCGCCACTGCAAAGGGAAAGAGGGAGGGACTCCTAGACCATCCAGGAAGCAGAACTCATCGGGTGCCCGCGCTCTGCCCGGCGGGAGAACACGCGCCTTTCGCACTCACCGGCGTGGTCAAGGCCTCCCTGGCCCCTGAAAAAGGCCAACATTTATGGTGCCTTACTTACTTTTCAAAGAAAATGAGACATGTGTACCCCTCCCCTCCCCGCTTTTTCTTTTTTCTGCTCGGGTCACCCTCGGGGCAGGGTCCCAAGGAGGAGGCCGGCTCCCTCCCGCGCCGGGTCCATTCACTCTAGAGCAGGCAGAGTCACCTGGCTTCTGCGCGGCAGGGTGAGGCCTACGTGGGAATCTAGGGAAGGCCGGAGGCAAACACTGCAGGAGAAGGTGGGGGAGGCGAGCAGGGAGGCCAGGGGAGGGGAGGGGAGGGGAGAGGAGGAGAGGGGAGAGGGGAGCCGGTAGGCCAGGGGAGGGGAGGAGAGCCGGGAGGGGAGGGGAGAGACGAGCAGGGAGGCCAGGGGAGGGGAGGGGAGGGGAGCGGAAGGGAGACGGGAGCGGGCGAGGGTGCGGGGCGTGGAGCGCGAGGCATCTGCGGGGACCTGGGCAGCTCCTCCCAGGTCGGTTTCCCCCTTCCGGGGAGGCGCTGGGTCGGGCCTTCTCACCGGGGTCGCTGTGGGGACCGGTCCCGGGACTGACGCCCTGGGCTGGGATCCCTGCTTCTCGCCCGCGCACTCTTGCTTCCTGGGGGGCCACCGCCAGCGCCCTGCAGGGCAGGGTACAGGGACAGGGGACGGGCGGGTCTTCGGGGATTTCCACCGACTGTGTCCACGCCGCGCCTGGGGAGCGGGAGGAGCAGGCGGGTTCTCGCCCTCTGAGCCCAGGCGAGGAAGTGCCTTGGCAAGGCAGCCCGGGTCCTCCAGGCGACACCCTAGGTCTCCGAGGCCAGTTCTCACCCGCAGACATCCGCGTCTTCCAGTGCCGAGGCCGCTATAACCAAACACTGTAGCCTGGGTGCTTCCTCAGCCGCACAACACGCTTCCTCCCGGTTCTGCAGGCCGGGAAGAGGTAGCTCCCGTGAGGGCCTGGGCGTCCCTCAGGGACGGCGCCTTCCAGCTGCCTCCGAGTTCAGCAGAAGGGACGAGGGAGTCCCCAGCCCTTTGACTGAGGCCAGGACCCATCCATGAAGGAGGTGCCTGTGGACTTAACCGCGGCCCCAAGACCTCACCTGTTAATGCTGCCACGTTGGGTGTAAGGTGCCAAGCTGCGAATGTTGGGGCCACCGAGCTCCTTAGGAGCACACGGATGCCATGCGCTCAGTTTCTAATGTTCTCACAGGCCCAGCACCTTCTTATATTAAAACAGAAAAGGAAACAGCATTCCGGCATGATGCTTCATTAAAGATTATCACATGCAGATTAAAAAGCGTTAGAGATATTCTAAATCATTAGTATTGGTTGAAGTTGCCATTAGAGACTAAACAGGTTTTTTTTGTGCTTCTTTGTTTTATCTCTACAACAAACTATGGTTTTTATAATAATACGAAAGACCAGTAGGATAAAAAAGTTTTTTTAAACAAAACTTTACAAATCCACATTTATATTCAAATCAGCAATGATCCCTGCAGCGTGTTGGGTCCTTTTTCCCCCCAAAATTATACGTGCAAGTCCTAGCCCCTCACACCTTTAAGGTGGCCTTATTTGGAAACAGTCTTTGCAGAAGTAATAAGGTAAGGATCTCCAGATGAGAGCAGCCTGCGTGGGGTACAAGGCAGAAAATCAAGGCCTGAGTGCGTGTGGACACACACCCCCACCCCACCCCCCAGGGACGAGCCCCGGCCACTCATCTTCCTTGTCACAGGGCCAGGCACAGTGGGGCTCACCCCGAGTCACAGGCCTTGGTTCCCTGCCAGCTAGCAGAATTATTCAGATAGCCTGTCACATCCTCCCATGGGACACGGCACCTGCCTTCTTCATACTACACAGCCTGCACTCCACAGCCGCTGGGCGTTCATTCTGTTTCTAGATGTGGCCCTGCCTGGCAGGCCCTGTCTTCCTCCCTGAGGCAAGTAAGTAGAGTGACTCACACGTCACCTGGCCAGTGTCAGGCATCAAGTGTGCAGCCATCCGCATGGCCCCAGGGCATAAATTCCTCCCTCACCAGACCCCTTTATCCAGGTAGGCCCTAGACCCAATGACTGGTGTCCTGCTAAACAGCAGAGAAGACAGAGCTACACAAAGAAGAAAAGAGGTCTGGAGAAGAAGGTAGGGGCAGAGCCTGGAGGGACAAAGGGACACAACCTCAAGGTGGGAAACCCTGCCAGGAGCATCCAGAAGCCCAGGGGGAGTTCTCCTCCAGAGCCTCTGCCTCCCTCAGGTACCCTGTCCATACCAGACGGCAGAACCTCACCTCCGCAGAAGGACATGACCCTGTCCACACCAGACTGCAGAGCCTCACCTCCGAAGGAAGACATGCCCTGCCCACACCAGACTGCACAGCCTCACCTCCCCAGGGGGACATGCCCTGCCCACCCCAGACTGCAGGGCCTCACCTCCGCAGGGTACATGCCCTGCCCACACCAGACTGCAGACCATCACCTCCGCAGGGGACATGACACTGTCCACACCAGACTGCAAGCCTCACCTCCACAGGGGACATGCCCTGCCCACTCCAGACTACAGGGCCTCACCTCCGCAGGGTACATGCCCTGCCCACACCAGACTGCAGACCATCACCTCCGCAGGGGACATGACACTGTCCACACCAGACTGCAAGCCTCACCTCCACAGGGGACATGCCTTGCCTACACCAAACTGCAGAGCCTAACCGCAGGGGGGCATGACCCTGTCCACACCACACTACAGAGTCTCACCTCCTCAGGGGACATGCCCTGCCCACGCCAGACTGCAGAGCCTCACCTCCACAGGGGGACGTGACCCTGCCAACACCAGACTGCAGAGCCTCAGCTCCACAGAAGACATGCTATTACCACACCTGACTGCAGAGCCTCATCTCCGCAGGGGAAGATGCCCTGCCCACACCACACTGCAGAGCCTCACCCCGGAGGGGACATGTCCTGCCCACACCAGACTACAGAGCCTCACCTCTGGAGGGGACAGGACCTACCCAGGCCAGATTGCAGTGTCTCACCTCCCCAGGGGGACATGCCCTGCCCACACCAGACTACAGAGCCTCACCTCCACAGGGGGAAATGACTCTGTCCACAACAGACTGCAGAGCCTCACCTCTGCAGGGGGACATGCCCCACCCACACCAGACTGCAGAGCCTCACCTCCACAGGGGGACATGACTCTGTCCACAACAGACTGCAGACCCTCACCTCTACAGGAGGACATGCCCTGCCCACACCAAACTGCAGACCCTCACCTCTGCAGGGGGACATGCCCCACCCACACCAGGCTGCAGACCATCACCTCCTCAGGGGACACGAAACTGTCCACACCAGACTGCAGAGCCTAACCTCCGCAAGGGACATGCCCTGCCCAGACCAGACTGCAGAGGCTCACCTCCACAGGGGGACAGGACCCTGCCCACACCAGACTGCAGAGCCTCACCTCCGCAGAAGACATGCCGTTCCCATACCTGGCTGCAGAGCCTCACCTCCACAGGGGAACATGCGCTGCCCACACCAGACTGCAGAGCCTCACCTATACAGGGGGACAGGACCCTGTACACACCAGACTGCAGAGCCTCACCTCCACAGGGGGACATGATATGCCCACATCAGACTGCAGAGCCTCACCTCCGCAGGAGACATGCCCTGCCCACGCCAGACTGCAGAGCCTCACCTCCGCAGGGGGACATGCCCTGCCCACACCAGACTGCAGAGCCTCACCTCCGCAGGGGGACATGACCCTGCCCAGACCAGAATGCAGAGCCTCACCTATGCTGAGGACATGCCCTGCCAACACCAGACTGCAGAGCCTCACCTCCGCAGGGGAACATAATCCTGTCCACACCAGACTGCAAAGTCTCACTCCACAGGGGGACATGCCCTGCCCACACCAGACTGTAGAGCCTCACCTCCGCAGGGGACATGCCCTGCCCACACCAGACTGCAGACCCTCACCTCCACAGGGAACATGCCCTGCCCACACCAGACTGCAGGGCCTCATCTGCGCACGAGGAAATGACCCTGTCCACACCACACTGCAGAGCCTCATCTCTGCAGCAGACATGCCCTGTCCACACAAGACTGCAGGGCCTTACCTCCACAGGGGACATGCCCTGCCCACACCAAACTGCAGAAACTCACCTCCACAGGGGACATGCTCTGCCCACACCAGACTGCAGAGCCTCACCTGCGCACGAGGAAATGACCCTATCCATACCACACTGCAGAGCCTCATCTCTGCAGCAGACATGCCCTGTCCACACAAGACTGCAGGGCCTCACCTCCACAGGGGACATGCCCTGCCCACACCAGACTGCAGAGCCTCACCCCCACAGGGGACATGCCCTGCCCATGCCAGACTGCAGACCTTCACCTCCACAGGGGACATGCCCTGCCCACACCAGAGTGCAGAGCCTCACCTCCGCAGGGGGACATGCCCTGCCCACGCCAGACTGCAGAGACTCACCTCCACAGGGGACATGCCCTGCTCACTCCAGACTGCAGAGCCTAATGTTTGAAGGGGGACATGCCCTGACCACACCAGACTGCAGAGCCTCACCCCTGCAGAGGACATGCCCTGCCCACAAGAGACTGCAGAGCCTCACCTCCACAGGGGGACATGCCATGCCCACACCAGACTGCAGAACCTCACCTTTGCAGGGGGACATGCCCTACCCACACCAGACTACAGAGCCTCACCTCTGGAGGGGACAGGACCTACCCATGCCAGATTGCAGAGTCTCACCTCCCTAGGGGGACATGCCCTGCCCACACCAGACTGCAGAGCCTCACCTCCACAGGGGGACATGACTCTGTCCACAACAGACTGCAGACCCTCACCTCTACAGGAGGACATGCCCTGCCCACACCAAACTGCAGAGCCTCACCTCTGCAGGGGGACATGCCCTGCCCACACCAGACTGCAGACCATCACCTCCGCATGGGACACGACACTGTCCACACCAGACTGCAGAGCCTAACCTCCGCAAGGGACATGCCCTTCCCAGACCATACTGTAGAGGCTCACCTCCACAGGGGGACAGGACCCTGCCCACACCAGACTGCAGAGCCTCACCTTTGCAGGGGGACATTGCCCTGCCCACACCAGAGTGCAGAGCCTCTCCTCTGCAGGGGGACATGCCCTGCTTATACCAGATTGCAGAGCCTCACCTCCACAGGGGGATATGACCCTGCCCACACCTTGCTGTCAGACTTCTGGCCTCCAGGTCCCTAAGAAAATGATTACTGGTGTTTTAGGCATTCAATGTGTGGCAGCTTGTGAGAGCAGCTGCTCTCAGAGGCTACAGTACCTTGCCATGATTTTCAAGAACATTTTCTTCTTGTTCTGACAGCAAAAATACCGCATAGGGAGTCTGGCTGGCGCAGCTGCCTGAAACACCTGCAGCAGGTGAGAAGTCAGTTCAGAGCCCCGTCTCTTCCTGCCCTAACTCCAAGGCTCGCATTCCTAAACCAAGGCTCAGGGTGGTCCCCACATCGCCTCAAATGGCATCTTCAGCTGTGTCCCTGGCAAGTGCATGATAGATACTCACAGAGCAGACGGTGCTGCCAGCGCACCTCCCAGCCGGACTGACTACACTGTGACTGCAGTTTCTCAGGTGCAGTTGGAGGCAGCGGCCCTCTGTGCCGAGTGGCCTGCACTCCCCTGCTCAGCAGACTCAGTGGAGGTCCACCCGTCAGAGGGCCTTTGCCTTAAAGGAAGATAGATGTAAACCAGCCTTGGCAAGAGTCCTGGTGTCACCTAGTAACGTTTTGTCCCCATTGCTTGATGTTGAGACAAACATGTTTTCCGCAAGCATGAAATTAAATGTTACTAAATTAAACTCAGAGCCTTCCCTGTAGCCTCTCATCCTCGCGTTTGCATCAGCCGACAACCTGCTATCCACACTCCGTTTCAAACCACCCCGTTTCAAACCACCCCGTTTCCATCCCATCCTTCAGCAGACACCGCTCTGAGGCTCAACTCCTCTTTACAGCAGAACTCAAAACAGACTTCCATACACCAATCCAATCTCCTTGCCAGCTGACACTGATTGGGTTTTCACCGCCAAAGCAGCTCTGTCCCCACAGCCGTGACCTCCAGGTGCCCTCGCAATGCCAGCCCTCAGTCCCCATCTCTCTTAGACTCCTGGTGTCTGATGGCCCCACGCTCTCTCCTTGGTGGAACATTTCCTAACACCTCACTCTGGACACGATGCCCTTCCCATCCTCTCAGCTCACAGGTCACCCCTTCTCAGCCTCGCCTTCCTGACCCCGGGATGGTGCAGTGCAGGCTCGTGGTGGACTCTCCTCTCTGAAGCCATGCCCTCTGGCACTGTGTCTGCTGTGCCCCTCCTTCCTATCTGTAGGACCACCGGGTTGTCTCGACCTAAATGGCTCTGCCCTCATTCCCCTGGGAGGAGATGAGAAGGGACAACCTCACACAGGGCCAGGGCCAGGGCTGGGCAGGTTGGAAGGGAGGAAGACCCCTGTGCTGGCACAGAGGTGGCAGGAGGAGGTGGCAGTACAGCTCAGGCCTACTGGGAGAGAGCAGAGAGTGAGCCTGGGGCTGAGCTCACAGGACATCCCTCAAACTGAGTTCAATTCCTCTCTACACATTTGAGAACAACACACAAGCCAGCCCTTTACATCGACATTTCCAGACATTGGTATCTTGTTAAGTGCCTTAATGCAATTCTGAGATCGTAGAGTGAGGCCGCACACACATCTAACAATAATCTACGTTGCACTTAACCCAAATCACTGTGGGCAATTAGTATAACTACCAAGTCGCCTGACTTACAGCTTCTACTTGGTTCTATATGAATTGTGCTCAAGCAAAATCTAGGACACATTCAATCAACTAGTTAATTTAATATTTAGTATATTGGTAATAACAAGGACTCTGTTTTCTAAGTATCAAAGGTTGCAGAAATGTAATATTGAATTTTATTTATAACTATGTGATAATTACACTTAAAATATGATAATTAAATTCATGCAGGAATCAAACTGGAGGGAGAATCAGGGGCAGGAACCAACCAGGTGCAGAGCTGGGGCTGAGCGAGGGAAGGGGCTGCGCAGCATTCACGGCACTCACCAGGGATGGTGTCTGCAGGGCAAGAAAAACAACACACACACACATCCCTACACATGTATACACACCACACACACATGCACACACACATGAACACACATGCATACACCTCCCAACATATACACACATCCCATACATGAAAAAACACCACATACACACCACACATGTACATCTCCATACATGTGTACACACTATAGACACACATCCTTGCATGTATACACACCACAGACACATACACCCATACATTACACATCCCAGTATATTAAAACACACCACATATACACACCACACACACCCCCATACATGTATACACACCACAGACACAGGCACACACACACACCCATATGTGTATAGACACCACACAGTCCTACACACCCATACCTGTACACACACACCCACACATGTACACACACCCCCACATATGCACATTTACAAACACAGAGATACACTTTTTTACAAACATATTCCATCATATAAGAAGTCTCATTGCCAAATTTGAACTTTGAAAAACAGATTGCTGAAGAGAGGGAACATGCTTCTGAAAACTGGATTTTTCAGGTTTCATTTCATTTCAAACATTTTAAGTGCACTTTATTAAATATAAAGAAGTTCTTTTCTAATAATAACAGCGAACACAGATTTTAGACGAAAGGGCATGCTTTCCATGTCCAGAGTCTAAAATAAACCCGTCTGCACAGCTGGAATGACACACGGCGTTTCTGAACTGACCCGGCAGTGTGGTGCCTCAGGTACACCTGGGGCGGTGGTCAGCGCTGACCAGACCGGTGACTAGAGGCAATTCCCCATCATGCTGCACCCTCTGCCCCTCAAGGGAGCATCCGCAGGAGGGCACTCAATGCCTCCCACCCTCTTCCAGCATTGTCACAGCAACACCGGCAGGGAAGTCACCAATGACTGATGAACAGAATTCGGGTCAGCACCGCACTCTCCAGGTTCAAATGGACACACACAAACCAGACCCACACATGGATGCACCTGCCACAACTCAAACACCTTTCCACCCTCGAAACCCTGTTCTATGACATCAGCCCTGCTCTGCCAGTTTTGGGATATCTTTGACACAGGCTGAGATCTTTCCTTCCCTGGCCTCCCCACTGCCAGATCTTGTCGAGTCACTTAGAGTTCAGAGGCAGGGATGCAATCGGGGAACCCCATCAGTAAAGGAAGAAATAAGAGAGGGGAGCTTTATGAGTCCAGCTGAAAACAAGAGGACACACCAGCCAGACTCCTTGGAGGAGCGGGCTACTCATTCCTCACCCCCAGTACAGTCTGTGGCGAGGACAAGACCCGTCTGCTGGCCGGCTCAGTGGGCTCCAGGTGGAACACACCCGCCCTGCGTGCCCATGCCACTGCTTCTGACTTCACACAAAGAACTGATGTTAAGTTTCTATCACTTACATACAGCAACCTGCATTCAATTTTGTGCTCCCAAAGTCTGCTTCAAGTCGGCCGCTTGCAAACTGGGTCATAGTTTCTGACAAAGCCTCTCTGTTGCTAAGCTAACTCCCAGGCTGAAGATGCCCCTGCTGTGGGCGAAAGAACAGAGCACGCGCCCCTGGTGCCTGAGTGTCCCCCCTATCCCGGGAACCTGTGCTGGAGCCGTCACCCTCAGCCAGACCTGGGGTTGAGGCCGGGACGGCTCTCTGGGAGCATCAGGGAACCTGTTGGAGAGAGGCTCACACGTGGGACCAGGGGCCACCTCAAGGGGGGTGATCACAGCTGGGTCTGGGAGCTGCAGCAGAGAGAAACCAGCATGAGGAGAGAGCCGAGGGTCAGGCGTGTTCACAGGCACGGGCGTGTGGAGCCCTGTGGGTTTATACGGCCTGAGGCCCACTTCATGCTCACCCCACATTATTTTTAATAAAGGTTGTGGAGCGGCTGCCCCACTTGCTAATTACGCCTTATGTCTTTAATCATCATATTCCAAAGTAACAAAGGTATTGGTGTCTCCAGTTTATCAGAGGAAGCAAAATGCCCGCTTCCATATCTCAGAAACCAGTCGACCTTCAGCTGTGCTCTCCACGCAAGCATGGACGCCAGACTTCCTTTGCGAATCCCCTCCAGAAGCAAAAACGTGACTGACTCAAGACATTTGAGAGGCTGCCATCAAGTGTAAACCTCGTAAGACTGTTCTCTAACATCCGAAAGAAATTCTACATCTTGAACACAACATTCACAAGAAATTCTCATGAGCGGGCACTGCCATTGCTTCATGGTGGAGATGGGGGCAGGGTACCCTGCCCAGTGGCCTGGAGGAGGCTGCTGACTCCCACCGCAAACCCAGTTTCATAGAACCACGCCAGAACCATGCCTTACGCTCGCTCTCAGACACATGGATCCACTTGGGGTTTTCCAGAACTATAAGCAGGTTATTGAGTATTCACGGGTTTTAAAGGATCTCTCTCTCTCTCTCTCTTCTTTTTGAGATGAAGCCTTGCTCTGTCATCAGGCTGGAGTGCAGTGGCACGATCTTGGCTCACTGCAACCTCCACCTCCCAGGTTCAAGTGATTCTCCTGTCTCAGCCTCCCGAATAGCTGGGACTACAGGCACATGCCACCACACCAGGCTAATTTTACGTTTTTAATAGAGACAGGGTTTAACCATGTTGGCCGGGCTGGTCTCCAACTCCTGACCTCGTGATCCATCTGCCTTGGCTTCCCAAAGTGCTGGGATTACAGGCATGAGCCACCGCGTCTGGCCTAAAGGGTATCTTTAAAACGATACCTTTTCCATATTGTTTTATTCTTTTTAGGAGTGCAATGAGTTTTATAGAAGCACTAACCAAATCAGCAAGGTGGGCTTCGGAGGGCACGTCATGCCCAGAAGCAGCCACACCAAGTTCTGTTGCTGGTAAGGGCAGGTTTCTGGACTCTGCAGGAGGCATGTCTTAGCAGGGCGCTTCACTGGCACTCTGTGTTGGATGAGGACTGCCCGGCTCCCCCACATCGAGGTGAGCACAGGAGAGCTCATGTTTATTCTTGTGCCGTGGTCCACAGCACACCAGCGCTGTCCTTTTCAATTTGGGGCATTCATAAGTGTGATTGTGTTTTTCAGAGAGCTTTACCTCTGAACTCAAAATTAACTTTCATGTGATTTTGGGCAACACCCCAGTTTTTCTGATTGACAGACAGAGCTAACACCTATCTGGTAGGGCACATGGGAGCGCTCTGCTGTCGCACGGTGAGCCACTCGCAACTGCGGCCGCTGCCATCTAAATTACTTTAAAATAAAGGACATTAGAAACAGTCATTGAGCTGGATGGGTCTCATCTCATGTGCTGTGCGTCACAGGTGTGTACAGGCTAACGTGTTTCCAGGTGGCACAGATACAGAACATTCCCATCACTGCAGAAAGTCCCACTGGCCAGTGCTACAGCCGAGTGTCTGAATGGCAAGCTGCCAGCAGGTGGGAGCTGTCGTGTGGCCGTTTCAATGCGCTGTCTACTTACTAAGAGATCGTCTAATGTTCTGCTGTTGAGTTCAAGGGGAGTTTTCTAGAGGTTTGTCATGTATGTGAAAGTGCTCTAAACTCTGCTGAAGATAAGGCACAGTAAAAAGCCTGTTGGCACCCACACACTCTAAGAATTTTCTAGGCCTTGCTCACTACTTCCACATATCCAAGGGTCAGACTAGATTGGTGACTGTCTTTACCCCTATTTTTCAGTTCCCTGAGCTTTTAAAACATATATTAAACACTAATTTAAGAATTACATGAGTCCTCAAACAATCTGCTGATGTGACTTACTTTAAAACAGAAATTTTACACGTATAGATCTGATAATTGCCAGCACACTGCAGTCAGATGAGAAAGGCAGGGTTTCCCAGGGAACGTGGTGCTCAATGGCTTGACAGCTGTGTCACAGCAATCCAGGCATGGGTTTGGATGACTGGAAGGAAGTGACTTTCTGAGTGATCTGGCTTCCCTTTATGGTGACAGGTCTTTTCAGCGGTAATTGCAGAGGAAGTGTGAGGGAGGGAAAAATGGCACATTGGATTTGGAGGTTTGAAGGGTCTGGGCTTCAGTCTGGCCTCTGCTCTTCTCCAGGGAGGATAGATGGCTCCCTGGACCCTTCACAGTGTGTCCTCAGATGTCACCCAGTCTTGTGGCTACCGGACTTGCCTCTGGGCAGGACAATGTCTAGAGATGTTCCGTAGACACCCTGGGTGGTTAGGATTCATTCCTTTCACAAGAGTCCTCACCATGAGCAGCCCCTATGTGCACACACTACTTGGGCCTGAGGATACTTCCGTCAGCAAAAACAAAGTTCACGTTCACTGGACTTAATTTTACCATGGAGAGAGATGATTGCATAAAGCAGCTGTGAGCTAGTGATGGCTCAAAGTATAATCATCTTTCATTCCAGAGGATGGAATGACCAGAACGGAACTCACTAAAGATGTTAAATACCCTAACCGTCTCCTGCACGTAGGATAAAATGCTGCAGGATTTATGATTCCATAAAGAAATGGCCATGAGAAAATAACTCTTAGTGGTAAAAAGTCAGTGACGTTTCACAGCTGGGCTGTCAGTAGTTTTAAAGGAAAAGTGTTTTTCCCGTCAAAGTGAAAGATGCTATTTACATGTTGATGGAAGGAGCTGAATTGCTTCAATGCCTTTGTGTATATTTGCAAACTAAATGTCTCTTTTCTCAGAATGTCATTTTAATAGTATCTGGAGAACGTCATCAAGAAAGAGTTGGGTTTGGATGATAATTAAACACAGAGCAGATTCTGCAGGGGGCGTGATGATCCCTGGAGAGGCACAGAGTGTGTGCCTCACTGCTCCTGCTTGTACTTGGATTTGATGTGCAGCTGAAATAAAAAGATCAGTTTAATCTGGAACACCAGACAGACCAATCAGTTACTCTCCACTGTAAAATTTAGACAGGATTTTGCCAGCTCTCAGATCTTATTTTTAAGTGTGGCATCTTTTTTCTTAAGCTGATTAAATAGAGAAATCCAGAAACATGGCTAGGCATCTTTGTAGAACCTTTTTGAGCCAGATATTATTACCAGGGAAAGCCCAGAGGCTCCCTTTTCTTAGCCCACCCACAGATGAAAGCAGGTTTTTAGTTATTATTGCTTGTAAGGTTTTGGAATGTTTTAGGAGTTTACCAATTGATTTCACCCATTTTGGGCAATGTAAAAGTGTGTGAAGATAAACTACAGGTTGTCTTCATTTTTTAAGGTTCCGGGTTTATTGTTTCTAATTAGCAAGCCTGGTGAGTTTCACATGAGAAAAAGAAATAATAAGGTTTTTTAGACCTCTCTTCTTCAAGTTCATTCCCCTGTGAACTGAGACAGTGTTCACAAAACCAAAGTGAAAGAATTCAAATGTTGACAAATAACTCAGGGCTACTACAAACCCCACTCCTTTGGGTTGGTGGGAAGTGGGGGAGCAGAGACCACTGGGGAAGAGTACAGGGTCCCCAGAGACCAGGCCTATTTCAGAACTTTCACTGACATCCTCCAACTGCGTAACATGAGTGAGCCCCACTGTGGGCCAGCTCAGGGCAGGGGATCCCCCAGATACTTGGGGTAATTTTTCAGGTGAATTCCCAAAGGTCATGGCTCACTGATGCTGGGACCCCAGCTCTCTGCCCTGTGAAGATGGGGTCTGGAGGGGCCGGGCAGAGGGGACCCCTCTGCTAACTCTTCCTGTTGTGGACAACTTTCTCCTCCTGGGACCTTCTCCCTGCTTGGCTCTCCTGATGGTCTCCCTACCTCTCAGCTACCAGTCACCTGGGAGGGAGGACTCCATCTCTTCTACGTAACAAAAGATGCCACTGACACTATTTTATACAGGACAGTGCTGCTCTGGGCGATGCCCTAGGGAAGCAGGGAGCTTAGCGCTTCCAGGATTCACCGGGAGTGCAGCTACCCTCTGGAGACAGAGTCTCAGCCAGGGCTATCTGCAGAGCCAGATGTCCTCTACACAGCCTGAGACGATTCCAACCTGTGTTAAATTGCAGCCTCGCCCAGCGGGCATCCTCTCAGAAATTGAGATCTTGATGGGATGCGTAAAGAGCTGGCAGCCACTCGGATGGTGACGTGGATTCATCACAGAGGTGGCTGTCTCCCAGCAATTGCTCTGTGAGTTGCATTTGGATGGGTCTGCAGAGCCAGGCATTTTGGAAGGTAGAGCTCTTCTGGGGTAAAGCTGGACTGGGTGGAGCCGGTGTTGGGGGATACCCAGACCCTACCAACTTGATGATCCTGAGTGGGAGAGGTTTGCAGCAGGTGCCCCACATCAAATATTTTTTTTTTAAATACAGTATTTAAAGATTTGCTTATTCTTGTCTCAACCCTGGGAAATGGGGAAGGACACCCCCGTCTCTCCCTCTGATGCAAGCTCTCCCCGAAGCTTCTCCTGCTGGCCTGTGGGCCCCACAGCCCCAGGGAGCCCGGCTTCCATCCTGCATACCCATCACTGCTCTGAACGTGGTTTCATAATTTTGTTGGTCTCCTGATTAGACTGTGAGCTATTCTGAGGACAGACACAGGGACTTGCTTTTCTTTCACAAAAATAGCAATAAGAAGAAAATTAGTAACAGCAAACAACACATACCACTTGCTCTGTACAAGGGGCTGTTCTAAGGGCACCACACACGTGGACTCACTTTAAATGGTGTTATCATCCTACCATGTATCATCTTAAGGAAGCACAGAGAAAATAACTTGCCCAAGATCACCTAACTAGCTGGTGGTGAAGCCAAAGTTTTCATTCACAAAGTTTATCACACTGTCCTGTGCAGAGCAGGCATTTAATAAAAAGCATTTATAGTGTGTATGTGTAGGGATGGATGAATGCAAGAATTAAGAAACCAACATTTAAAACATTCCTTTCAGTCCTAAACAGCTAATTTTCCTGCACTGGTAAAGAGCATAACCGATCCACTCATGAATTAGAAACAGGCTGTCTGCCGTTAGAGAAAATTCTGGGCAAGACAACTTGATAAATATCATGACACCTACAGGGCTCAGCCATGGCTCTTGGTTCAGAACCTGGGCTGAGGTCCCTCTGCGTTGTCATACGGGCTTGGAGGGCTCTGAGGCACCGCCAAGGCAGGGCAGAGCGGAACCTGGGACTGGGCGCACTTTGGCAAACATCACTCGCACTGGCCGGAAACTGCCCCTGAGTCTGGGCAGATATAAACGGGCCATTCCTGGCTCCTCCTCCGTAATGCATTTTTATCCATGGCAGCCCTTAGGACTGCGTTTACTGGCCAGGCCCATTCCCCTGCTCCTCCCTCTCCTCTTCCTCCCCTCTCTTCTTCCTCCCCTTCTTCCTTCACCCTCTTCCTTTTCCCTCCTCCTCTTCCTTCTGCCCCTCCTTTCCCCTCCCTCTTCTCCTCTTCTCTCCCCTCCACTCCCTCCTCCCCGACACCCTCTTCCCCTCCTCCTCATCTTTATCAATCCCAACTCATTTCATACAAGGGGAGGTGGAGTGTGTGAAAAACTGGACCTGTAAGTATCTCTCAGGGAAAAATATTGGTAATTTATGTTTTTTTCTGTCTTCTTTAGAAATTGTTTATCAACCAATGGGTACCATGCACAAAGGGGATAGTGAACTGGGTGATGTACACTATTCCGGGGGAAGGTCTCAGCATGTTCTGCCCAGCTAGATGGCAGGGTGTGTGGGCACAGCCAGGGGTGGAGCTTTGCAGCCCAGACCTGGGGTCCCAGACACGTGTGTCCACCCAACACCTGAGACGTGGCCAGGCCACACTGCACCATGAGTTAAAATATATCTCAGAGTGTGAGGACTTCATGAGAGAAGAAGAATTATAAACCATTTCATGAACAATTTTTATATGGATTCTATGCTTACATGACATTTGGGGTTTCTTAGGTTAAAGACATGACATTAAAATGATTTCACCTGTCTCTTCCTACATGTTCTGTGTCCACTAGAAGACATACACTCCCATGCGGGCATTGTTTCTGTGTGGCTGTGTGACCTGGGGCTCCAGGCCTGGCTTTGTTCTCTGGCTTCCCCTCCATTTGCTACCTGGCATAGGGCAGGCCCAGCCCAGCTCTGAGTCTCAGTCCCTGGGCGAATGAAGATGATCCTTGGAGGATCCTAAGTATGGGGAGGACTGCGCAAAGCCATGAGTAGCACGGGGAGACGAGCACTCTGCAGGTGCCCGCCTGCCCGGGAGGGGCCCGAGGCAGGAGGCAGGAAGAAGGAAGCTTGCACGGGAGAAGAGAAACCAGCTCTGCTGTCTGTGAGGACAGGGCAGAGACAGCATGTGGTTGCTGGCATGGAGTCCCTTCCCCAGGAGGTGTCAGACATGCAGCAAACGCCAATCCCAGTGCTCTCCTTCTCTACTCTATCGAATTGTGCAGCCGCTGCTCAGGTGTATCAAGTAACACATGTGATAAGCTTAACCATGCTCCTCCCAAATCCACATGCTGATGTCCCCGCCCTCACTGCCTCACCACGTGACTGCACTTGAAGATGGTGCCTTTGAAGAGGTCATGACATGAAGATGAGGTCCCGCTGGAGTAGGGTGGCCCTGATCCAGCATAAGGGTGTCCTTCTAAGTAGAGATGAGGACACAGACACACACAGAGGGATGGCCACTGGGGGACGTAGAGAGGGGATGCTGCCTAAAAGCCAAGGAGAGGCCGCAGAGGGAACCAGCCCTTGGCACCTCGATGTGGCATTTCCAGTCTTCAGGACTGTGGTGGAAGCCACATCTGCGGTGGAAGCTACCCAGTCTGTGCTGTTTGTTGTGGCAGCCCCAAGAACTGGTGCAACACACAATGCAGACAACATCTGCAAAGTCCCTGGCTCACAGAGGCACTCATACAGTGTTAGCACTGGCCTTGATAGATGTGTGTGTGTGTGTGTGTGTGTGTGTGTGTGTGTGTGTGTGTGTGTTGCTTCTGTTTTTTTGATACAGAGTTTCACTTTGTTGCCCAAGTTGCAGTGCAGTGGTGTGATCATGACTCACTGTAGCCTCGACTCCTCCAGGCTCAGGTGATCCTCCCACCTCAGCCTCCTGAGTAAGCTGAGGCTGTAGGCACACACCACCATGCCTGGCTAATTTTTTGATTTTTTTGTAGAAATACGGTCTCTCTTTGTTGTCCAGGCTGGTCTCGAACTCCTGGGCTTGAGCGATCCACCTGCCTCAGCCTCCCACAGTGCTGGGATTCCAGGCGTGGGCCACCACACCCAGCCTTGTTTGGTGTTTTTAACACGTAGTGAATCATCCCCAGGAAGCTTAGCTATCACCAGAAAACCTCAAAGACCAAGCCCACAGGTCATCAGATCCACAGAATCCAGAGAAAGCTGAGTGGGGAAAGCCGCAAGCAGCCTGGCTAAGGACGCAGGCAGTGTTCAGAGCACTTGTTGATCCTCCAAAGGCAATCACCCAACCCCCTTGATTCACACTGCCAAAAGGTGTAAGTTCCTCCGGTGGCTAGTGAAGCCAAATGTCTTCTATCCTAAGGACGGGCAGACTGTCTGAGACAGGGTGTCCCTCTGTGGGTGGGTCTCGCCCCTGTCCCCTCCTGGTGCTGAGGCACATCCCTGGGTTCTCCAGGGCAGCTGGCACCCTTTCCTTCTTGGGTTCTGCCAAATTCTGTAGCAAGACAGAGAACCAAATACAAAATGGGCAGATTGATTAAAAGCTGGTAAAATAGTGAGGCAGGGCCATTCGGAAACCAAATTTCCCTGCAACTTTAAAAGACATGGGGAGTGAAAGGCAGAACAGGGATTTCTTCATTTCTGAGAAGGAGAGCCCTGCACCAAACCTGTGCCTGCCTGGAGGAAGTTATGCTCCATCCACACGAGTGAGTTGCACGTGAGGGGTGCAGCCTCCTCGCCCCTCTGATGCGTGTTTCTCCCTGTTCTGAATGTTCTGACCCTCAACTGGCCCAGGAAGGTACCTCAACCACTGGTCACCTGGGAATTGTGCCCCACATGACTGGACTAACACTGCAACTCAGAGAAATTCCACAGTTACCCCTTTAGTTAGTCCCTCTTCCTCTTATATCCTGATGTGGCTTATTCAGGATGAGAGAGCAGCAGATTTCAAGGCCCTGAGTCACTGAGGGCAAAACTTGCAAAGGACATTGGAAGCTCCCGCAGGCAAGAGACCAGACCTCGCCACCACCTCCCCAGCAGCCAGCAGCACCCAGAGCCTGCTCAGGAAACAGCTTTTATGTGAAAAGGAAGTTAGGAAATAGGTATGATTCATTTACTCTTTGAAACATCTGTGAGCCAGTTAAGTGCTGGGGCTGCTCCAGGCTGAGATGGAGGCAAAAGAGAGAGGAAAGTTCCCTCCTGGATGTTGGAGGGGAATTAGCCGTATGATAAGCAAATCACTACGACCCGTATCAGAGCACTGGGCCTAGGCTCTAGGCAGAGGAAGGAGTGTGGGTTGGGACGGGGGAGAAGATGGCAGTAGGCCAGGAGGGAGGGGGCCCTGAGCAGCCTGGGTCAGGCAGAGGGGTGGCTCTGCAGAGGGCATGTGTAGGGTGGACGGGGCAGACCCCACTGCAGCTGCCTTCCCTGCTGGCAGATCAGTCACCAGCCCCTGAAACTGACAGAAGCTTTCCTTGACTTTCTCCTAAGGGGAAAAA
This sequence comes from Callithrix jacchus, assembly GCF_049354715.1. Lineage (NCBI taxonomy): Eukaryota > Metazoa > Chordata > Mammalia > Primates > Cebidae > Callithrix > Callithrix jacchus. Next base: position 41,820,089 of record NC_133514.1, read on the forward strand.
TAAATGCCCCCAGAATCACACACAGAAATGTACAGAGTGGCAGGTGGCACTTTTTCTTTAGTGGTTTAAGTTTAAACGCTCCACTAAGTCATGCAGCATCGCAGAGCACGTACTTGGAAAGGCACAAAAATGTTTCCCATCAAGTTTAAAGAAAATAAAAGCTCTTCTTAAACTACCTACAGGAACCATAGTTTTAAAATTTCCCATTTTTGAGGTTTTTAAATAATCGGAACTTTAACCATGAGATTTCAGAAAACAAAATCCTAAGTGTGGGCTTTGGTAGGGCTCAAGAATCTGACTCTGACAACATTAAACGAATGGAAAATACATGTGGGTGTTTTACAGCATCAAACACCAGGAACGAAACTGAAAGCCACACAGAGTTTTATAGAAACTCGAGTTGCAAATCAGGTATTCTAAGACTTAAAATACCATCAGTGTTAGCAGCCTGGAGACCTCTGAGCAGAGCTGTTTTTTCCACTTTCATTTTTAGCTGAAACAGTCCTCCTGGTGTGGATACTGTATCCAAGCCACGCTCTTAATAGATTAGTAACTTAATACATTTATGTTAAATGGTAGTGTTAATTATAAAATGACATTACCAGTATTATAGTTTAAGTATGGGCTGAATAAAATGAGTGACCCCCCTTCAACATTGACTAGAACCATTTACATATTTATAAAATTGGTCTTTCTAAATCATTAGGAAGAAACGACTGCTTATCACTTTGAGATAAAATGTAAACAGGAACAGTATGTAGTCACCTGTTCACCTTTCACAGACGATTTGAAAGCAAATCATGGAAAATTACCCATGTGGCTGATACAGAGACTGAGTCCAAGTACAAATCAGAGAAGGTCCCGTTTCTTCCAAGTTTATTATTATTATTAAATAAAAACGCAGTACGGACCACGGTAAGAGGTTGGAAGACTGACATTCAATTCAGTTCAATTCCATGGACATTTCTAAAGCATTCTGGGTGTAAGACGGGGGTTACCCTGACCCTAACGCTAGCCCATCTTCAGCAGCCAGACATTCTAATACACCACCATCTCCCTCAGGTTGGAGCATGCATAATTTTATGTTGAATTAAAGTAACAAGGAAATGAAATAATTTCCCTCGAGGGAAAATTATACATGTTTAAAATATAAAAAATGTTGAAAAATGAAAAGTATTTTTGCATCAGAGCAAAGGAATTGTATCTTCTCTTTCCTCTCCGAGAACTTCCTGATACCTTTAGGACCAACCACACAGCATGGACCAAGAGCCCCCCATACAAATTAGGGTGGGTTTACTTTTGTGCACAATGGCAGGCTTGTTCCTTATCATCAGAATAAGCCTGGTCTAGAGAGAAGGGTGGGCAGAAAGACAGACGGCGAGGACCCCTCAGCATCTGTGTCCTTGTCAACATCCTTGGATCATCTGTCCTGAGCATCTCAGTGGGAAAAGGGTCCAGAACCCTGACTCAGGACACTACAGAGGAATCGATGGCAATGCAGAGAATCCAAATCAGTCAAAAGAAGCCAGTGCCTTCAAATAAGGCGGACAATGGTGAATGCCATGCTAGAAATACAAAGAGATGAATTCTAAGTAGCCAGAAGGATTTGAATGATTTTTAATTTGCAGTTTCCTGTTTGATGAACTGTATTTTCCAAATGTTTTATGGTAAGGGTTAGCAATGGGCTATGCAGGAGCTGCCACTGGAAGGGCCAGTCACAGTGAGGGTGAAGAAGGGCTGGAGCCAGAGGCTGAGAACCTTGGAATGTAGTCTGCGCTAAGGACTTCCTGGAAGTTCTGGGAGCAGGAGGGTGACGATCCAACCGATAGAGGGAAATCCTGGCAGCCAAAATACAAGACACACGGGAACGGGAGGAACCTGGAACTTTGGCTTTCAGGCCTGGAGAGCTTTGGAAAATGCCCACGCCTGCATCAGGATCTAAGGTGGGCAGACTCTAGCAGATCTGAAAACTCTCTGGGAGATTCCAATGTGCAGTCAGGCCAGAGCATGACCCCAGAGGAAGGACAGCCGGTGAGGAGCCAAGCAACTGCACTCAGGAGAAAGCAAGTTACGGATTTAGGGGAGGTCCAAGGGAACAGCCTGAGTATCTCCTATCCTTTGTCCAGACCTCTGGGATTCAGAGTGAGTTCTTCCAGAACCAGACCAGAGGGAAAAGTCAGAGGCACACTCCATGGTGAAGAGGAGTCAGAGGCACACTCCATGAGAAGAAAGGAGTGGGACCTTAGTAGATGAAGTTAGGTTTTTGAGCTAAAAGAAAATCTGATGTGTTTCACCGTTCATGAACTGGTATAAATGTCTATGCTCTTTCAAACCAGCAGCTAATTAGATAGAATGCAGTTTGGAAATATCTTTATCTAAAAAAGAAAAATGTTAAAAAATCAAAAGTATTTTTGCATGAGAACAAAGGGATTTTTACAGTCTCTTTCCTCTCTGAGAACCTCCTAAGCCTTCTAGAACCAATCACACAGCATGGACCCAGAGCACAACCTGCTTCGTCTGCCTTTCCTCCTTGTTTCCCTCTTTCTCCTTATCTGTCTTTTGTCCTCCCTTTCTTTCTCCTTCCTAACTCCTTCCCTTTCTTCATTCCTTTATTTCTTTGCAAGGTCAGGACCTACCTATAGCCACACAATCTTCCTCAATAAATTAGTAACAATGAATCCTATTAACAAGGACCAGGCTTCCACCCAGCTGTCAGGGAAGAGGGCAGCAGCAAGAGCCCATGCCCTTAGCCTCTGACTCACCAAGGAAATTTGTGTTTAATAACAAAACGACATGCGAATTTTTAGGATCAGCTCATGTCTTAGCGTATTGGTCTTCTCGGTGTTTAATTCTCATTTGCCTGCATGGTTTCCCATCCTGAATGATCAGCTCTTCAGAGGCTAAAAGAGAAAGAGAAAGCGTTAGCCTTAAGTCTAGTATTCTTAGTTTTCTATGTCGTTTTCAATCAGAAAGACAATCCTGTGAGATATATGATGCCCACTTTTGAGAAGAGGACACCAAAGCTCTGAGAACTGGAGAGACACGCCCAAGTCATCTTATTAACAAATTCTATCTTTTGATCCCATGCCAAGAGCTCAAAAACAGAACCGCGCCAACGTCCAGATCCTGTTCAGTAACACACTTCAACCTGTCTCAAGAAATCTTGCAGATTTGTGTACATGTAGAGAAATAATCTATCCGTCCGTACATACATATGTGCACACACAGAATTACATCCCACACTCGGGTGTACTGTAATGAGTTGAGATGTCAGAAAAGTGCTGACACTCTTCTACAACTAAAAGGTTATAAGAAGATATTCATGCTCACTGCTTTTAAAAAAAACCATGTGAGCACAGAAAGAGCCAACATCAGACCAAGGACTGCTTAACAGGCAAGTGTCCAAAGAATCTGCAGAACTTGTAGGGAAGGTTAGATGGAAAAAGCATGCCACTCCTTATTTTTAGTTTCTAACGCCAACCTTAGCAGCACATTTGTGATTTTTCCCCCAGACAGGCAAGGAAGGGAAGCCCTGAGCCACACTCATTCCAAGCTAATTGCTTCTCCCAGCCTGCCTGCGGGGCCTGCCCTGGACTGGGGGCCGACCAGCTGACGGCCACTGGAAGAATCAGCCCCAACCTGGGTGCAGGTGACCAGAGTGTTTAAGGACAGTGACATGTTTTCCTTGATGGATGTATCCTTGTGAGAACCCAGGAACAGCTTTCCTTGTGAGGGAACCAGATGAACCATCTCCTGAACATGGGGACTCCGCAAAATACTAGAGATGCCCAAGCACAGGGCGAATTGTGTCCTTCCAAAGTCGCTCTTTAGAAAAGAGAACTGCCTGACAGCCAAGCTTTTCCGTCTCCCACATTACCGGGTCCCTTTTTGGTGGCTCAGGAAGGACTAGCTGAGGACACTTTTCCGCAGGCAGGCACCCCCATCACACCCACAGCCGCTGGAAGGGCTGCTGAGAAGAGAAGCCAACATGGACAGCACAGTGGCCACTCCCAGGCCCCACCCCACTCACATGTGTGGGAGTGAGTCACAGCCGGCCACCGCAGAGTGAAGACCACCCACCTTCATCACGTGTAATGCAAATGGGGACCTGCCATAAGACTTCCTGTGAGGGCCTCATGCAGGGAGGTCGAAAACATGCTGGACTTCAAGCAACTCAGGCCAAAGTGCCCACGGATGATGCTCTGGAAAATCACAGACGCGGTTCTAGTGATGATATGAACACAGCCGGCTGCATGAACCCCATGCTTCGTGGCGTGAGAGTGAAAAAAGCCATCAGAGTTTGATGTGTGTGATTTGAAAAAGGCAAGGCTACCTTTGCAGATGACTTCAGCGTCCATGTGATTCTATCTTCTCGGTTTATTTAAATCGGACAACCAAAAAAACCTTGCAGAGGCAATCTTCTCATTGGGAACTGAAGCTTTGTTGCACAAGTGGGGCCTTCCTGGGTAAGAATGGGTTAACAAAGGGAAAGACCAAATTCACTGTTTCCTTCTGGGGTCTAAGCATGAATGAGTGGGTTCCTTGTGAGGTGCTGCTTTGAACCCTGGGTACATGGGGGCTGGCCATTCTGAAGTCTCACGGCTCTCTAATTCCACGTGGTGGTGTTGGAACTAAATAGCTTGCAGGATAGACATATTTTATAGAATAAAACATATCAAATATCTGTCAATCCATCTTTCTGTTTAAGAAATGAGAAGTGGTCTATTCAAAGCTAAACACAAGTAAAAACAAGTAACCTCCTTTAGTGAAGGTGGACAACTTCGACCTCAGGCATTTTGCCTGTCCAGACACAAAGAACCTCCTCTCACTAGCTGTGCTCTCCAAGTGCCTATTCCAGGCCCAGGCATCACCTCACCTCTGCCTCCTGGGAGCCCTCCCCTGCCCAGGCCCCTTCCTGCTTCCTGGCTCCATCCATTTCTCACCCTCCTCCTCCTTCCTCCTCATGCAGGGACTAGGCAAACCCAAATGCAACACTCACTCCTTCCAGAAAACAAAGCTCCAAGGATTTGTCCCAAATCAGAATAGTGTGGGACATGTAAATATTTGGGGACATGCTGATAGACACAGAGAGCTATTTTTGGACAAAGGGCTCTTGAACACACCTGAAATCTACCCACAAGGTGCTGAACTGGTCCTTGGAGAGGGGCCATGTTTCTTCTGAGTCAGTCTGTTGCAATCAAACTTTGTCATACTTCATAGCACACTTCTAGGTTATGCTTGGGATGACTGATCTTAACCACGATTTAGAAAACTCAAGAATACTGGAAACAGAATTGGTGAAAATAACTCAAGTCCAGACTTTTGAATACATCTAGTTGGATCTGACTCGTTGGTTAGACAAGCCTACTTACTTGCATTTGACTGGTCTCTCAGATTAATATAAAGAAAATGTATTTATACATATTGAGAATTGGTTAATTCTAGCCTTAAATGCAAAATTCATACACTAGCAGGAAAAGAAAGACAAGAGGAGCAAAAAGCATTGAGTTGTAGGTTTTAAATGAGTAAATGTTATGGCATATGACTTATAACTCAGAAAGTTGTTTTTTAAAAAAATAACTTCAATAAGGGGCAGGTTGAAGTCACATACCTCCAGAAATAATTCCCGAAGAAAGATGTAATATCACTTTTGTAGTATTCTGTCTGGGAATGAATAACTAGAATCTAACGTGAGGAAACAGAAAAGAAATTGCAAACTTTTCTGAAACATAAATGGTCTGTATTCTTCAAAATCACCAGTATCCTGAAGGACAAACAACAGTTGGGGAAATTTGCCAGATTAGGGACATGCCACATGTGATCCTGGACTAGATCTTGGAGAGAAAATTGTCTTAAAGGATATATTTGGGACGATTAGCAAAATTAGAATGTGGATTATAGACAAGATTAAAGTATTGCTGGGCAAGGTGGCTCATACCAGGCCGAGGCAAATGGATCACGAGGTCAAGAGATTGAGATCATCCTGGCCAATGTACTGACACTCCGTCTCTATTAAAAAATACAAAAACTGGCAGGGCACAGTGGCTCATGTCTATAATCCTAGCACTTTGGAAGGCTGAGGTGGGTGGATCACGAGGTCAAGAGATGGAGACCATCCTGGTCGACATGGTGAAACCCTGTCTCTACTAAAAATACAAAAATTAGCTGGGTATGGTTGCACATGCCTGTAGTCCCAGCTACTCAGGAGGCTGAGGCAGGAGAATTGCTTGAACCCAGGAGGCAGAGGTTGTGGTGAGCCGAGATCGTACCATTGCACTTCAGGCTGGGTGATAAGAGTGAAACTCTGTCTCAAAAAAATACAAAAACTAGTCAGGTGTGGTAGTACACACCTGTAGTCCCAGCTACCCAGGAGGCTGAGGCAGGAGAATCGCTTGAATCCGGGAGGTGGGGGTTGCAGTGAGCTGAGATTGCACCAATGCACTCCAGCCTGGGCAACAGAGTGAGACGCTGTCTCAGAAGAAGAAGTATTGTGTTAATGTTAAGTTTCCTGAACTTCATAACTGTACTATGGTTAGGTAAGAAAATACCTTTGTGGTTTTTTTTTTCTTTTTTTAAGTCAGGGTTTCACTCTGTTAACCCAGGCTGGAGTTCAGTGGCTTGATCCTGGTTCAGTGCTCACTGGAGATCATTCAACCTCCTGGGAACAAGTGATCCTCCCATCTCAGCCTCCCAGGTAGCTAGGGAAGGTAGGTGTGCACCACCACGCCTGGCTAATTTTTATTTTTTATTTTTTTGTAGGGATGAGGTCTGCTATGTTGCCCAGGCTGTCTTGAACTCCAAGCCCCAAGCAATCCTCCTGCGTCAGCCTCCAAAATGTTGGGATTGTAGGAGTAAGACATTGTGCCTCACCAATATCTTTGTTATAAGGAAGAAACTCTAAAGTGAGAGGCATGATGTGTGCAAATTACTCTACCACAGAGAGAGTAAAAATCAACACAAAAGGAATATATATATGTTTACATCAAATTATTATACATTAATATACACCTACACAAAATGTGTATATATGTGCATGAAATATAAAACATGTAACTGAATATAATATACATACACATATATATGTATGTATACAGAGAGAGAGAATTATGACAAATAGACAAACTTAAAAAAAACTCTAGATAAAAGATACACAAAAAATTCTCTAAATTATTCTTGTAACTTTCCCACATGTTGAAGTCATTTCAACATAGAAAGGTTTTATAATATAAGTCTATGGGGGCCAGGTGTGGTGGCTCACATCTGTATTCCCTGCACTTAGTGAGGCTGAGGTGGGAGGGACTGCTTGAGTCCAGGAGTTTGAGACCAGCCGGGGAAATATAGCAAGACCCTGTCTCTGTAAAACTTTGAAAATTAGCTAGGTGTGGTGGTGTACATCTGTGCAGCTACTCCAGAGGCTGTGGCAGGAGAATCCCGAGCCCAGGGGTGAGCTGTAGTGAGCTACGATCACACCACTGCAGTCCAGTCTAAGTGACAGGGCAAGGCCTTAAAAAGTCTGAGTCTGGCCAGGCATGGTGATTCATGCCTATAATCTCAGCACTTTGGGAGGCCAAGGCGGGCAGATCACTTGAGGTCAGGCATTTGAGACCATTCTGGCTAACACAGCGAAACCCTGTCTCTACTAAAAATACAAAAAATTAGCCAGGCATGGTGGCATGCCCCTGTAGTTCCAGCTACTTGGGAGGCTGAGGCAGGAGAATCACTTGAACCCAGGAGGCGGAGGTTGCAGTAAGCCGAGATTGTGCCACTGCACTCCAGTCTGGGCAACAAAGCAAGACTCCATCTCAAAAAAAAAAAAAGTCTGAGTCCAACTTTGAAGAGTTTACCCTCTTATTTAAAAATAAATAAATAAATACAAAACTTGTACAACAAATTGACAAGAGATAACTAGGTATTATGTTTTTTTTTTTTTGAGATGGAGTCTCACTCTGTCATCTAGGCTAAAGTGCAGTGGCACGATCGGGGCTCAATGAAACCTCCACAATCCAGGCTCAGGTGATTCTCCTGCCTGAGCCTCCCAAGTAGCTGGGATTATAGGTATGAGCCACCATGCCCGGCCTAATAGGTATCAATTCTGTCTTTGTGATCTCATGTGACACAGTGGAAGACACAGGTACCTGAAGATTAAAGAGGGTTCTTCACATTGCATGGGCCAAGTTCCTCAACTCTCCTTGTTTGCCTTAAAAAGGACAGTTTTCTGGGCTGTACATGGTCTCTGGCCTTGACCCTAGCTGGCTGCACAGAGAAAAGCAGAGGTCACTCTTCTCCAAATGGAGCCTCCATCACCTGATTTACGTTGTTAATCAAACTCCCCTTTCTAACCCCATATCTGGTAGATAAGGCTATTCTGGTTTGGCTTTTTTTGAACTATGGTGTAGGGCCTTAGATTTATTCACTGACCCTCACATAACAGTAGCCCCTTCTCTACAGAACTAGGTTTTTACTTGTTATTTTAAAGAAATAAACTACCTATTATTTAGGAATAGAAACTAAGATGGAAAACTAAAGAAAAGCAAGAAATTATCAACACAGGATAATGATTACCTGAAAGTTGGGGAAGGGAAAATGAGGGAAATGTGGCTGGAGGAAGAACATTAAAGGTACTAGCAATGTTTTATTTATTAACGTGAGTGTGTATAGGGGTGTACGTATGTGTGTATATGTTTGAGACAGGGTCTTACTCTGTTGCCCAGGCCAGAGTGCAATGGTACGATCTTGGCTCACTGAAACCACCACCTCCCAGGTCCAAGTGATTCTCATGCCTCAGTCTCCAAAGCAGCTGGAATTATGGGTGCCTGCCAAGACACCCGGGTAATTTTTGTATCTTTAGTAGAGACGGGGTTTCACCATGTTGGTCAAGCTGGTCTCGAATTCCTGATCTCAAGTGATCCAGCCACCTCAGCCTCCTAAAGTACTGGGATTATAGGCATGAGCCACCACACCCAGCCCTGAATATCTGTCTTAGGTACTGTTGCCTTCCTGGGTGAATGACATCAATGACCATTTATTTCCTCTGAAGCAGTCGGTTAGTCATGAACTTTCTAATGTGGATAGTTCCTGGGTCATTCATGATGGTGGTCAATCCTGAGACGACCAGGGAAGGAAAAAGGGCAGACTACTTTAAAACAATTTTTTCCTCGAGGAATTTCAATGATCCTCTACAATCCATTTTTAGGTACTCAAGTAGTTCTGTATGGTTAGAGGAAGGGTGAATGTGACAGAGGGCAGGAGGCGAATGTCTAGAGGCAGACAGCGCCAGGTCATGAAGAGCCTTGTGTGCTGAAACCATGCTGTGTTTGGTGTCTCTACCTAAGCCTGGACAAAGACCAGGTATGTGCTGCCAGCGACCTCCACCCCCAGCCTTGCTTCATCAGTGCATCTGGGGTAGATCAGGACACACTGTGGAACTCCAGTACCACGTAATGTGGAAGCTTACAGGAAATGCCTTAGCTTCTTAAATCAGGTCAGCTCTTTTTTTTTTTTTTTTTTTTTTGAGAGGGAGTTTTGCTTTTGTTACCCAGGCTGGAGTGCAATGGCGCCATCAACCTCCGCCTCCTGGGTACAAGCAATTCTCCTGCCTCAGCCTCCCAAGTAGCTGGGACTCCAGGTGCATAACACCATGCCCAGCTAATTTTTGTATTTTTAGTAGAGAGCGGGTTCATCATGTTGCCCAGGATGGTCTCGACCTCTTGCCCTCCTGATCCACCTGCCTCAGCTTCCCAAAGTGCTGAGCCACTGCACCCGGCCAGCATTTTTTTTTTTTTTTTTTTTTTTTTTTTTGAGAAACAGCTCTCGCCTTGCCACTGGGCTTTTGTAGAAGTTGAACATCTAGCCATTAGGCACCAGGTAAGCTGAGCTGCCTTCCATGGACCAGGTGTCGGCTGATCCAATCACTGCCCTGCTGTTGCTCACTGGTACTACATCATCCAGAGGAACAGGTATGTGTAACAAGGAACAGGCCCTGGAAGACAACTGCTTCAAGAACAGACGGATCAAGGGCTCAGTGCGGTAGCTCACGCCTGTAATCCTACCACTTTGGGAGGCCAAGGCAGATGATCACCTGGGGTCAGGAGGTTGAGATCAGCCTGGCCAACATGATGATACCCTGTCTCTCCTAAAAATACAAAAATTAGCTAGGCGTGCTTGAGCGTGCCTGTAACCCCGGCTACTTGGGAAGCTGTGGCAGGAAAATTGCTTGAACTTGGGAGGCAGAGGTTGCAGTGAGCCAAGATCGCACCACTGCACTCCAGCCTGGGCGACAGAAGACCGTCTTAAAAAAAAAAAAAAAAAAGTATGACAATCTCTGTATCCAAGAGTTTAAAGCAGATGAAAGGCAAGACAAAAAGAAACATCCATGCAGTCAGTAGCGGACAGGCAGGCCATGAAGAAGTGCCCGCCTGTGGTTCTGCCCCTATGTACGGACTGGAGTTCCGTACAGGTCAGGAAGGGAAGACCGGCTTTAGAGTAAGACAAATCTCGGTCCCAGGCTCAGGTGAGCGCCACACACTAGCTGTGTGACCTTGTTCAAGTCACACGACCCAGGTCTGTGGAGTTTCCCACAAAATGGCTCTAGTGAGGTCCAAGAACCCACTCAGCTGTTGGTGGAGGGAAGAAATGAAGTCACTGGTTAAAGGGCTTAACACCGGTGCCTCCGGTTCCGCCCTCTCCCCAAGTCTTCCCTCCAGCGGGACAGCTCCGTCAGAGGCTGAGGCGAGCTGCCAGGGGTGAGAACAGGAAGCCGCCTCCTCGCCGCCCCCCAGCCCCGCCCACGGGCACACCTCGGCCTCGGGCTCCCGGACCGTCGCCAAACAAGTCCGGGTGCAGGTGAAAGAGAGGAGAGAGAGGGCTGCTAAAAGTAAACAGACGCCGCCGAAGAGTTCCCATACTGCGTGGCTGCCGGATTTTCGTGCGACACTGAAGCCACACCACCCAGGCGCCTGCCCTTAGTTTCCCCAGCTGTGGCATTAGAGATGCACCGGCTCCACTTCTCCCGGGTCGCTGCCTGACCTAAACGTGTGAGAAGACCGAAAAGAAGCCCCCGGCTGACCGGCCTCCAACCTCTTCCAGTCCTCCTCCCACCCTGGCTTTGGCCGTTTGTACCCGCCCCACGTGACCCCGCCGGCCGGCTCTTCCCTGCTGCCCCGCCCCGCCCTCCGGCCATTCCCGACTCTCCGCCCAGCTCTTCCCGCTCTCGGCCTCTCCCCTCCCGCGCTGCCGGGTCTCCACCTCCCCTCGGCTCCCCTCCCCCCGGCCAGAGCTCACTGTCTCCAAGATGGCGGCCATGCCAGTTTGCGGCATCTCCGCGGTCCGGCCTGGAGTCTCTCCTTCCTCCCGGTAAGTAGCCGACGGGCCGCCCCTGGCCGCCCAACCCGAAGCCGAGCCGCTCCAGGGCCCCCTCCGCTGCCGGACCCGCCGCGGCCTGCGCCGCCTCCTGTTGCTCTGCGCCAGGTCTCGGGCTGGGGCTCCGTGGCCGCCCCCTCGCGCCAGCCCGCCGGGCGCCCGGCTGCCCCTGCCCGCTACCTGCGAGCCGCCGCCTGGCCCCGCGCTCGCGGGCCCCTCGCCCCGACCCCGCCGGCCGGGCCCGCCCTGGGGGAACCGGCGGGTGGGCGGGCGGCGAGCGGCCCAGGCTGCGGAGCCTCGGGCTGGCGAGGCCGCTCTCCCTCGGGGCGCGCCCACCCCCTTTCCTCGAGCCTCCTTGGCCCAGTCGGGCGGTTTCCTCCGCGCTCGCGGGCGCTCTGTCATGGGCTCGGGTTCCGGCTCCGGCTTGGCCTCCGGCCGGCGGTGTAAGGATCGGAGCCGGGCTGAGGCGGCTAGCGGGGCTGACAGGCCGGCAGGTGTTGTGGTGCGAGGCGCAGCACGTGTGGTGTTGTGTCTGCCCGGCTGTCAGCCCCGCCGCCGGGGAAAGGCCGGGCGCCTGTCGACCTCGCCTTCTGGCCGGGTGCGCGATTGTCAGGCTCCCGGCACCACGCGCCGCCCTCGAGCCGGCCCCCGGAGCTTTGAGTGCGGAGCTGGGCTGGGACGACATACCGCTCTGAACTCCTTCAGGTGATTTCATTGTTAACTTGTTCTCGGGGTCTGTTCCCATCGCGTGGAAAGGGCGGCGCGCAGCGCCCATCGGCGAACTGCCGGGCTGTGCCGATCCAAGTTTGTAAAGTTTCTGGCTCTTTGAAAAGAGAGCGCGAAGACGTGTTTGGGAGTGGGGAATAGGGACGGGAAGGATGATAAAATGAGTTAGGGAGAGTCCCTCTTTTTCTACTGTTTGGAATAGTTTCAGAAGGAATGGTACCAGCTCCTCTTCGTACATCTGGAAGAATTTGGCTGTGAATTCGTCTGGTCTTGGGCGTTGTTTGTTTAGTAAGCTACTAATTACTGCCAGAATTTCAGAACTTATTATTGGTCTATTCAGGGATTCAACTTTTTCCTGGCTTAATCTTGGGAGACTGTATGTATCCAGGAATTTATCTATTTCTTCTAGATTTTCTAGTTTATTTGCATAGAGGTGTTTATAGTATTCTCTGATGGTAGTTTGTATTTCTGTGGGATCAGTGGTGACCTCCCCTTTATCAGTTTTTATTGCGTCTGATTCTCCTATCTCTTCTTTATTGTCTGGCTAGCGGTAGCGGTATATATTGTTGATCTTTTCAAAAAACCAGTTCCTGGACTTACTGATTTTTGTAGCGTTTTTTGTGTCTCTATTTCCTTCACTTCTGCTCTAATGTTAGTTACTTCTTGCCTTCTGCTAGTTTTTTAATTTGTTTGCTCTTGCTTCTCTAGTTCTTTTAATTGTGATGTTAGGGTGTTGATTTTAGATCTTTCTTGCTTTCTCCTGTGGATATTTACTGCTATAAATTTCCCTCTAATCTAAACACTGCCCCACCTGTGTTCCAGAGGTTCTGTTACCTTGTGTCTTTGTTCTCATGGTTTCAAATAACTTATTTATTTCTGCCTTAATTTCGTTATTTATTCAGTAGTCATTCAGGAGCAGGTTGTTGAGTTTCCATGTAGTTGTGTGGTTTTGAGTGAGGTTCTTAATCCTGAGTTCTAATTTGATTTCAGCTGCCTGTTTTTATATGGCCTTTGAATTAAGAGTAGTTTTGTTTTTTTCCATTTTTAATGGCTGAAAAATTGTAAATGATTAAAAAATATATTTTATAATGCAAAAATTATGAGATTTACATTTTTGAGTCTATATTGGTTATTCACAACAAGTAAATATCCCCAGGGACAAATCACCCAATTTTTAAACCAAAAAAATCAAACACAGTGATTTGCTTCCAATATGTAGAACCCAGATGTCTGGGCAGATTTCAGAGTCTTCATGAGAGATCTGAGAATTCATCCACACATCAAGAACCAATGAATAAATATGTCCTACAATTATACATGAATCAAGTATAAGTGCTGTGGTGATTTATAAAAGAAGCTCACTTCAGGGTTTTACCTTTTTTTGACATTGTGCTTCTTTTTTTCAATCTGCCATTTCTATCAACTGTAGTGGGAGTCACCACCCTCCTGGATGGCCTCCCGCCACAGTGACTGGGCATCACAGCTGTGGCATTTAGTCTCATAATGGAACAAATGTTTGCCATTGGTGCATGCCAAATCCAGAGCATCTGAACACTTGATTCAGAGCCCCTCTATTTCCAGTCTTTCCAATAGAATTATCTAGCTTTGTCTGTGTATAGTCACAAGAAATGAGTATGGTGAGAATTTATTTTGAGTCCCATCCAGTTTATTCTAGAAACAGATTATATTTTGAGTCAACTATGAAGTGATTACTTGCTAACAGAAGCTTTCTATTTGCTAACAATGAATGGTTGCCTCGAGCTGCAGTGAGCTCCAAGTCACTAGAAATTTTATTTATTTATTTACTTATTTTTATGGCTGGATACAACCATTTATCACAGTCCCTACAGATGGGATTTCTACCCTGGGTGGCAGATTACCTCTAAATTCTGATAACCTTTAAGGTCCCTTCTGATTCAAAATTTACTGTTCTAAGATAAGGCCCAGGAGCATTTTTCTGAGACTGCCCCAGAAAAACATTTAATAACTCCAGGCACACAATGACTCTTGTTCATCATTTACCTGTTACTGCCGCCTGCCTCTCTGGCTTTCCATTTAAGTTTGCAAAGAGTGGAAGATCTGGCTTGTGGGCTGCAATTTAATATGTGTGCAAAAGTGATATCAGAATCCTGCCGTTAAGAGGACTGTCCTCCAAGGAACAGGGCATGATTTATTAGTTCCTCATCGATTAAGCAAGGGAAACCTCCAGCCTTCAAAACGAACATGTCTCAGTGGCGACAGAGAGAGATGATTTTGTCTATAAGAGCAGAAATCCACTGGGAACAGTGAAATGCCTCTGTTCCACACGGGGGAAGGGTGGGGGTCATATCTGCCCTAAGCAGCTATTTTCAGTGACAGAGAAAAATCCCCTCCCAATGGAGGGTGTGACAAACGAGGTGATGGAGGCGGGGCTCAAACTCCACATTGTCCTGCTCCAAGATTCTGGTACATGACATTCTGTAGGAACACACATGGGGAATCCCATAAAAAGGAACATGCTTTTCCTTACGAGAATACTTTTTCTTAAAAAAATGTTATGAGCTGGGCATGGTGGCTCACTCCTGTAAATCCCAGCACTTTGGGAGGCGGAGGCAAGTGGATCACCTAAGGTCAGGAGTTTGAGATCAGCCTAGCCAACACAGTAAAATCCCATCTCTACTAAAAATACAAAAATTAGCCAGGTGTGGTGGTGGGCACCTCTAATCTCAGCTACTCGGGAGGCTGAAGCAGGAGAATCACTTGAACCTGGGAGGCAGATGTTGCTGTGAGCCAAGATCATGCCACTGCACTCCAGCCTGGGTGACAGAGCAAGATTCCATCTTAAAAAAAAAAAAAAAAAAAAAAGTCATGGATAGTAGTGATGTCTATATCTCAACATAATCAGTGCAGAGAGTTGAGAATTCCAAGGTATACCAGGTGTAGCATACAGGGATAGAGGAGGATGATGGCTATCAGGTGTTACTATGGGACATAGTGAGAGGCAAGGACTGTAAAGAGGTAATGCTAGAAAATTAGGCTGATGCCTGGTCATGGAAGCCCTTGTGTGCCAGATCAGATGCTCCTGCAGGTGTTAGAGAGCCAGAAAAGGATTATGTAAAGGGAAGTGATGTAGACGCAGCTCTGTCCCCCACATACTGGAGAACAGACTTGGATGCTCCACAGGCTTCTGAAGCCCAGAAAAGAAGCTTTAATTGGAGATATTAGTTTGGGCATCATTAGGGTGTAAGTAGATGATAAAGTTTGAATGTTTGTCTCCTCCAAATCTCATGTTGAAATGTGATCCCCAGTGTTGGAGATGTGGCCTCCTGGGGGGTGTTTGGGTCATGGGTGCAGATCCCTCATGCATGGCTTAGTGACATCCTTGAGATAAAGAGTGAGCTCTCGCTCTGTGAGTCCCTGTGAGAACTCACTGTAGGGTGGAACCTGGCACCTTTTCTTCCTGCTCCCCTCTCTCGCTGTCTTTCCTACCATGTGCCATGCCTGCTCCTCCTCCTCCTTCTGCCAAGATTAGAAGCTTTTTGAAGCCTCACCTCTTGCACAGCCTACAGAAGCATGACACAGATCAACCTCTTTTATTATTTTTTAAAATGTATCTAGTTTTGAGACAGACTCTCACTCTATTGCCAAGGCTGGAGTGTTGGAGTGTAGTGGTGGGATCACAGCTCAATTCAACTTCTGCCTCCCACACTCAAGCGATCCTCCTGCCTCAGCCTCCCGAGTAGCTGGGATTACCGGTGTGCACCATTATGCCTGGGCTATTTTTATTTTTATGGAGATGAGCTTTCACTATATTGTCCATATATTGCCTTTTTATAAATGCCTGGCTATTTTTATTTTTGCAGAGACAAGCTTTCACTATATTGTCCATATACTGCCTCTTTTCTTTATAAATTGCCCAGCCTCGGTATTTCTTTACAGCCATGCAAAATGAATTAAGGTAGTAGGTGACGAGATCTTGGGAAGTACGAAACCACCCAAAGGAATAGAAAATAAGACGAGTATGGAGAAAATCAGGATCCTGTGAGTGAGATCAGAAAGCAACACATGAATCCATACAAGAGCGACCGGGAGAGTCAGGAGAGCAAGGGGACCCAGAGAGAGACACCGCCAAAGCACCACAGAGTGCCACCTTCTTCCATCCAAGCACCTCTTCCCATCTGGGAGATGGAGAAGGAGGTACTTACATGCAGGCAAACCTGAATCAAGGGTGACCTCTCCTTGGATATCAATTTTATTCTTGGCACTAAAGAAAACACGCATATGGAGAGAGGGGATGCTGAAGTGGACATGGCCCTGGTCTTGGTGCCAGAAGATTGCGTTCTGATCTCTGTTCTGTGTGACCTTGGGAAGGGCACTTTACCCCTCGAAGCCTTTATTGTCTCATCTGGAAATTAAGGATGTTGTTTGGTATGTTCTCTGCTCTCAACTCAAACAAAAGCCAATTCTATTAGGAGATGAAATTGACCATGGTCTCTCCAGCCAAGTTGAACCAACAATCGCCATCCTTCCCAATGCCGGAAGTGTATTTAATTTAATGCAAGTGGCAAGCAATTTCAAAAAACATTGCATTTCCTTTTGTTCCTTAAACCTGCCGTAATGTACAGGCCCCAGGTCACATCTGGCTGTAATATAAAAATTATAAGCTCTGTTCCTTCTGATCAACAGGAGGAACATTCCTCTTGGACTACTCTACTTTTAAGAACATTCTTAAAAGTCTTGAATGAATCATTACATTCAAGCTTCCACAAGCTCATTTTTGGAAATGCAGTATTCCAGAGCACAAATAGAACGGTTTACATGCACCTTAAGTCGGGACTTGTTGACATCACAAGGGAAAAGATGAGACACATTTGCCCATCCTCTGCCAGGAGAGTTGCTCTGCTGTGCAGCAAGCAGATGCAAAGCTCCAACCCACATCATGAGAAATTCTTGCGCAAAGCCCCAGACACACACATCTCAAGTTACTGCAGCCCAGATCTCCTCTGTGTTCCAAGATACTCCCAGCCAGAGAAAAGGTGAAACAATAGTTCTTGGCAGGGAGGTGGGGGTAGGCTCTTATAACAGAGAAAAACAATCCTCATAAATAAATCTTGGCTGGCCATGGTGGCTCACACCTTCACACCTGTAATTCAGCACTTTGGGAGGCAAAGGCGGGCAGATCCCTTGAGGTCAGGAGTTCCAGACCAGCTTGGCCAACATGGTGAAACACAGTCTCTGCTAAAAATAAAAATAAAAAAATTAGCCAGGCATGTGACATCCACCTGTGGTCTCAGCTACTCAGGAGGCTGAAGCAGGAAGATTGCTTGAGCCTGGGAGGTTGAGGCTGCTGCGAATTGTGATTGTGTCACCCACCCAGCATGGGTAACAGAGTAATACCTTGTCTCAAAAAAAAAAAACACAACAAAAAAGCAAAAAACAAAAAAAGAAAGAAGTTTCTGATCCCTTTTTTAAGTGACTAAGCTGCCTCTGTATAAAGGTGTATAAAGGACCAACTGTGGCTTGACGGTCACAGCGCTCGGACTTGAGTGCTTGCCATGACCTCTCCACGCATCCTGACCACCAGAATTGAAATACTGAAGAAGCGGTCCCTAGTACTACAATACTACCAGCCCATAAAACTGAGATGTGTCGGCGATGCATTCTGCAGGTGTAGTATACATGGAGTAGCTGCTGAAGAATGTGTGTGTGTCTAAGGAGTTCAACAGCAGGCATTGCCAGCCCAGCCCGTGAGTCCTGGTGTGGTGTTACTATTGCCTCCATTTCCTGGAATGTGTGTGTAGTCCAGGGGCCTCCTTCCTCTCTTTCCATCTGGAAACAAAGTCACTCAGCCTGGTGTCAGGAGAAATTGTGGCAAATAGCAGCAGAGAGAGACCAGGTAGGCAGCAACATCTGTGAATTGGGATGAGCCAAACCCTAATGCTGCTGTGTTCCCATTTCTTGTATTTTTTTTTTTTTTTTTCCCTTAAATTGGGCTTTGCCTCCTTCTGGTACCTTCTTGATTAGTTTAATAACTGACCTTCTGAATTCTTTTTCAGGTAAATTAGGGATTTCTTTCTTGGTTTGGATTCATTGCTGGTGAGCTAGTATGATTTTGGGGGGCTGTTAAAGAACCTCATTTTGTCATATTTCCAGAGTTGGTTTTCTGGTTCCTTCTCATTTGGGTAGGTTCTATCAGAGGGAAAGTATAGGGCTCAAGGCTGTTGTTCAGATTCTTTTGTCCCACTGGATGTTCCCTTAATGTAGTTCTCTCCCACTTTTCTTAGGGATGTGGCTTCCTGAAAGCTGAGCTGTAGTAATGGCTATCTTTCTTCTGGATCTGGCCACCTAGCAGGTCTATAGGCTCTGGGCTAGTACTGGGGGTTGTCTGCACAGAGTCCTGTGATAGGAACCATCTGTGGGTCTCTCATGGCTGGTGGGTAAGAGGAATTCTATGAGGTCCGTAGTTTTGTTTGTTCAATGCACTGTTTTTATATTGGTCGGCCTCCTGCTGGGAGGTGGTACTTTCAAGAGAGCATCAGCTGTGGTTCTACGTGGAGAATCAGGTGGTGGGTGGGATCCCAGAACTCCCAAGAGTATATGCCCTTTTTCTTCAGCAGTAACTGAAGGGTGGCAAGGGAAGGACCACCAGGTGGGGACAGGACTAGGCATGTCTGAGCTTAGGCTCTCTTTGGGCGAGTCTTGCTGCAGCTGCTGTGGGAGCTGGGGGTGTGTTTCCCAGGTCAATGGAGTTATAGTCCCAGGATGATTGTGGCTACCTCTGTTGTGTCATGCAGGTTGTCAGGGAAGTGAGGAAAAGCCAGGAGTTGCAGGCCTCACCCAGCTCACACGCAACCCAAAAGGCTGGTCTCACTCCCACATACCCTCCAAACAGCACCCAGTCTGTTTCTAGGCAGTGGGTGAGCAGGGCTGAGAACCGGCCCCAGGCTAGTAGCCTCCCAACTGTGAAAGCAAGTAGGGCTTTCATGCTTCCCTGTCTGTGGAGTCTACACAGCAGATTCATGCCCTCCCCCGAGTTCTGGCCAGGAGACTTACTTGGTTTGGAATTGTTACATAGTTCAGCTAGTGGTTTACTTCTCCCCATTGTCTTTTCCCAGTACTTCTGGCAGCCCTCCCCAAGGACCCCTGTGAGGCAAGGCAGAAATGGCTTCCTAGGGGATCCAGAGAGCCCATGGAGTCTTTCCCACAGCTTCCTCCACCCCTGTATTTTGCTTGGGTCTCTAAATTAACTCAGCTCCTGGTAAGATCAAAATCTTCTCCCATGATCTAGACCCTCAGGTTTCCCAGTGAATGTGTGTGTTCAGGGGTGAACAATCCCCCCTTTCCTATTTCCACAGTTTAGGCACTTACAGTATTTGGGGTGTCTCTTGCATCCTGCAGGAGCAATCTGCTTCCTTCAGAGGGTCTGTGCGTTCTCCTGGCATTCCTGGTTTATTCCTGCAGTCGTTCTGTAGCAAAAGTTCATGATGCGAGACTCCACATGCTGCTCTGTCCGTCCGAGTGGGAGCTGCCAGTGGCTGTTTCTTCCTTCAACCGCTGTTTTGTTTTGTTTTTTTTTCTTGAGACCAAGTCTTGATCTGTCACCAGGCTGAAGTGCAGTGGTGCAGTCTCAGCTCACTGCAATCTCCACCTCCCATGTTAAAGCGATTGTCCTGCCTCACCCTCCCCAGTAGCTGGGATTACAGGTGTGCGCCACCACACCCAGCTAGTTTTTTATATTTTTAGTAGAGACGGGGTTTCACCATGTTGGCCAGGATGGTCTTGATATCCTGACCTCGTGATCCATCCGCCTTAGTCTCCCAAAGTGCTGGGGTTACAGGCGTGAGCCACTGCACCCGGCCAACCGCTGTTTTTTTTTGCTGTGAAGCCCAGGCAGCGGGAGTTCATGAAGAGGGTATTGAACAGGGACCAGACGATGTGATCACGCAC
Source organism: Callithrix jacchus (assembly GCF_049354715.1). Lineage (NCBI taxonomy): Eukaryota > Metazoa > Chordata > Mammalia > Primates > Cebidae > Callithrix > Callithrix jacchus. The sequence goes on from NC_133514.1 coordinate 41,840,099, forward strand.
GGAGGTCTTGGTGTGGATGCGGATCACCGTGAATGTTGGGGGTACAGGGTTGTGGGGCACCCCTGGTGCAGCCACCTCTTGCTCCTCCTTCGGCATCTCAGTCGGTCGGACGGAGGATTTGGCAGGAGTGAAGGAGGTTTGGACAGAGTGGTTCATGGTGTCCAGGGAAACCCAGCTGTGGTCGGGTTGCTGGGATGCTTCTCAGTGGGGCCTCCCCTTCCCCATTAGTTTGGATTTCTCATCTCCACTCAGGTGTTCTTAAAGTGATAGACAATTCAAGTGAAAGGGTGTCGGATATAACTCACCATTCTGACATGCTTTCTTGGCTCCTGACTGCCTCCTCCTGGCTGGTTTGCCACTAATGGTTTCCAGGTTCTGGGGTGCAGGGGACCACTAAGCTCCCCTGAGAGGATTTTTTCCAGGCTCTTGGTCTCTCACTCACCCAAGAATGGGAGAGGGGACCATGGTGCGGTGCACTCACAAGCAAGTATCGAACTCCAAAGAGTTTTTGCAGAAAGTGATTTATTTAGACAGAGAAAAAAGAAAGATGAGAGAGAGAGAGAAAGCTTCCACGAGGACTGTGGAAGGGGAAATCCACAGTCCTCGTGGTATGGAATCCCGGAGAGGAAAGCAGCTTCCACACTGCATGGAAGGGACCCCAGAGGGGGACATCCCTGACAGAGAGAAAACTTCCACAAGGATGGTGGAAGGGGACCCAAAGATGGAATCCAAGGAGGTGAGGAAGAAGGGGACTTTTGACCTGGGAGGAATTCCCACCTTCTCCAAGCCCCCTGGCCAAGGAGAAGAGTTCCTTTCAACTTAGGCTGGAGTGATTGACCTTTGGTCCTTTCCCAGGTGTGTGCGGAAAATTTAAAGACCTCTAATCCCTGGATGGAGAAAGGGGGAGGGGGAAGGTTATGGGACTGGGAAGTTTTTGCCTTTGATATTACGCTTCCTTGTGGATCCAGGAAGAGAATGCATTCCCTCAGAATCAGAGGGCCTTGGGTGAGGTGGACACACTGCCCATAAGGGGTGAGCAAGGAGGGAATTTCCAAACCCAAGAACTGGCTGGAGAGAGAACAGTTACTTAGGCTCAAGTCTAGAGACTGTGATGTGCCTTGCTTTCTAGAATAATAAAAACAGTGTATGCCAGCAAAAAACAGAATGGGTGATGCTAATGGAATGTCGTTACAACACACATATGTATGTATGTTTATACACACTTATGCACACATATGCACACACAGATATATATTATGTGTGTGTAGTTATAACTGAGGTTAAACTGCTAGGTGATAAGAACGCAGTCCTACTTTTCTACCTTCTCTTTTCTAACATCTTTCAAACAAGATTTTTAAAAGATATTTAACTATTTTCAATAATTAAAAAAATTTTCAAACAACGAATATACATGCTGAATTTATCAATACCATATTTTACATTTGGTTTTAAATAAGCAATGTGTTGTATAGATATTTTAACATTTTAGATGTGAAAGTAAACATAGCTGCTCCTCATTTTTGGAAGAGTGGATTTACAATATATGTATTTGTTGCAAGTCGTGTATTTAAATTACTTAAAAATACATCTTTGGTAATCGTTTTTAAAAATAAATTTGTGGCACATTAGAAAGAATGTTTTGAAGCAAAATTGCTTTTCAGTTTGTATTCTCTAAACACCAAAATTTTTACTTTGAAGGATTAAAAAAAACTACAAGAATATTCATATCTGACTTATAAAATAAGTAACTTAGATGGAATCATTTGAATTTGGAAATTTCTTTATATGCTAAATTTGAAGCATCAATGCCATTTTGTTTTTACAGATTTTCCTTGAAACATTATATTGGCTACTGAAAAGAGTATGATCCTTTATGAAAGGATGATTTTAGTGGTGCAACTTGTGTATGAGGTACATTAGGAAGCATTGATTCCTGTGTTCATTCACTAACATTTTATGAAACAATTTATAACAGGGCCACAGTAAGTTCTGAGAGTGTGGTCAGACATGCTTTCCTCCTCACTGGACCCACAAGAAGCTTTCAGGGTTCTGGGAGAACGATGCCCAGGGTGCAGAGGCCAGGGTGGGGAATCCAGCACAGGGGGCCTGACCTCACAGGGGAGTGGGAGAAGGTTTTCTGAGGAAGCTGTGTGCAAGCCGAGATCCTTCCCATTCCATGTGCTCCAGTGCAAGGCCCACAGGAGCCCCGTGAGGCCAACCTAGACCCTGTATAGAGGATTCCCTTGACAGCGAGGGAAGGGCATGGCCTGAGGAACTGAGGACCGTGGCATCAGAGATTTGCTGCAGACTGGGCGACTGCGGTGGTTGGGCTCTCTGGTTCCAGAAGGGTTGTGGAGTAATGGCGTCCCACTCCTTCCGCAGTGGTGTCATCTGCGGGCAGTCCACCCCCCTGTCCCTTCTTTCTTCTGTTGCAGCTTCATCACTGCCTTCTTGGTGATGAGAGTCTCCAGCAGCTTCTGCACGTCAGGGTGGATGAATGTGCACTCACCTGCCTCCGTCTTCTGGGGTGTGGGGTCTCCCCGGAAGGAAGGCTCTGGGGGTTGGTCGGGAAGATGCTGTTGCTGGAATTAGCCATGTGAGCAGGTGGAGAGGCCCCACGTGGTGGCAGCCTCCTTCCCCCAGGAGCGGTCCCCAGTGGGCTCGCCGGAGCACCCAAGGCCAGAGATCACCGTGGTTGGAGCCGGCGGCCGCTGCTGGTGTGGAGGGGAGCTGTGGGGGCCGGGGCGTGTTGTGAAGCCACACGGAATTCCAACCAGGCTGGAGGCACGTGGGGATGGAGAGGACGCCGCGAGCCCATGGGGCTGTGGTGAAGGAAGAACAAGAGCATGTGTCCAGGGTGCACGGCGTTTTAGGGGAGGCAAGGGCTCCGGTGGCCTGGCGGTACTCAGGGTTGAGTGTGATCCAAAAGGCTCTGAGGAGGTCGTTGGGCCTGGTGACAGCGTGGAGGCCAGAGGAGCCGGGGAAGCTGGTGGGGACGGGCAGGATGAGGGGCCCAGCAGCCGCGTGGGCCAAGTCAGAGGTAGGAGGAGGAGCTGGGACCTGTGACATGTAGGTGGCCTGGGGCAGGGAGGTGGGGGAGGTGGGGAGGTGGGGAGATGGGCCGGCTGGCACTGCTGTTTACTATACCTTGTTTATCCTCCCACGTCGCTTTTTCAGTCTCCTCAGCCATGCATTGCTACCTATCGCCCCCATGTTGTTTGTGAATCCTTCCAAGGATAGGCAGGGATGTTTAGCGGGTGAGGGCCCCTCGTCTCTGCCCCACCTCCATTGCTCGGCAGGGACCAGTGGCAGCTGCTGGGGTTGCCCTGACCGTTTTGCTTGGCTGGCAGCTCTCGGTGGAGGGGAGCTGCCTACTACTGGAGCCGCAGGATCCTTGCACTGGGTCTCCTTCCCCGGGATCTGCAAGCCTGAGGAGCTGGGTAGCTGCTCCTTCTCCAGCACCTGAGAGGCCGCCTTCTCTGGCCAATGGGAGCAGGCAGGAGCTGGGCCAGGGAGCACTGCTGGAGCTGGGTCAGGCTTCCCAAAGGGAAGGACGCCTCCTGCAGGGCTGTGTGCGCTGGGCACTCCATGGGCCTTGGATTGGACACTTCCCTTTAAGGCCCTGGGCCTGCAGTCGAGGGAAGCGAGGTTTCCCTGAGTCTCCAGGGGCCTCGAGGTAGATGCTGTTGGTTCATTGCTACAGGGGCCCCCTTTCTCCTCCTCCTGCCCCTGGGTCTCTACCTCATCGTCTATTGGTTCTTCCATTGGTTCTTCCGGCTCTTCTGCTGTCGCCTCCATTGGTTCTTCCGGCTCTTCTGCTGTCACCTCCATCGGGGCCAGCATTTGTAGCGAAGGCAGCCTCATGGGGCTTCTGTGTGCCAAGTGCCTTGCAGACAGCACGACTTTCTTCCTTGAGGGGGACCTCCACACCGGAGGAGGCAGGGCCCGCCGTAGGGCGCTTGAGGTTGGGGTGAAATTCCTTCCGGATGCAAAACGGGGCTGAAGACCTCGGTGGTGACTCAAAAATCGAGCAGGGTATCGGGTTCCCAGTTGAGGCACACACGCAGGAGCTGCAGGGTGAACCCGGCCAGCCGAAAAGTTCGAAGGAACAAGAGGAGACCATTGGGGTTGCCACTGCTGCCGGGGCCTGCGGTGGAACCCGTAAAGAAAGCTCCTGCGTTTTCCCATATTGTGGGAAATTCCCACAGACAAAAGGTAAACGTCAGTAACGGAGAGTATACTCGTGAGTCTACAACCTGAGTGTACACCTGCCAGTCTGTGGCCAGACTAGCACTGGGTGGCTGGGCTCTTATGACATCACAGTGGGGCTGGTGACAGAGCAGGGTGTGGGGCAGTGCACAGGAACCCAGCAAGTTGAGTCAAAGGGCACAGGGTGAGGCTCCCCACCCGTCTAGCTGGACTCTAGCCTCATGGATGTCCTGCTCTTGAGGGCAGGGGTATGGCCCTGGATGGGCCCCACCGTGGGGCTGTGGGGCATGCGTGGCTGATCTGCCAGAGCCCTTCCCACCTGGTGCCTGGTCCAGGCGCTGGCTGGCACCCAGTGGCCATGTCTTGGCTGGCCTTGTCCCCTGGGTTACAGGGCCAGACCCTGCTGGAAGCAGAGCTCAGGACTAGCGAGATCCTGCCAGGCTCCCCTAGGGCCTCAGCACCTCTCTGCAGCCTGGAGCCAGGCCCGTCTTCTCCGTTGTGGTCCTGGCCTCTCCAGGCATATTTCTGGAAAGGATACGTGCCCTGGCTTGACTGGCTGCCACCCCTTACCACTTCTCTTCCTGACAGGCAGGGTCTCCACACAGCTCCAGATCACCCCACACAGAGGAAACTGGGCCCCAGCACCTGCCCCGGGAAGAGCTGATGAGCCAGGGCCGGGGCCTATCTCCCACAGAGCCCTGGCCCTCTCCTGAGCCTGTCCTCGCCACTAAGCGCGGTGTTGCTTTGTGCCCTGAAGCCTCCTGCCCACTCCACAGGTGGTTTGGGAGCTGGGCATGGAATCTTCTGTACACTCACCCCACCTGCCCTGCCCTGCCCTGAGGGATCATGAGATTTCTCATCACAGGAACGTCTCTTGTTGCTTAGGAAAAGTGGAAACCAGGGGAGGAAAACAGTCTTTCTCTGTAGGGTAGGGGTGGGGGTGGGTCACTGGGGAGGTGGGGGAGTAATAGGCCCACACCCCAGTGAGGATAAGATCCATCACCCGGGGAATGGAGCTGGGGCTTAGCCACATGGCACTAGGGCTCTTCAGACGAAAGAGCATTTTTTCCATCTGAAGTGCAATGTCTCATCAAGTAACAGCCTTGGGCATCTCCTTTGGGACTAGGGACTGGGGCCCAGGCCTGCATCACATAGCTGGGGCCTCCTCCTCACAAAGGGCTCCTGGGTGCAGGGTAGGGGCAGTGGGAGGAGGAGGCTGAAGCACAGTTTCTCCCTCAGCTCCAGCCCCGGGTCCCTCCACCCCACTGGGTCTACCAGATTCTACTCCAGCAGCTCACCCTGTCAGAGACAGGCCTGGGTCCATTTTCTATTCTGTCCCCTGGGACACTGGTGTCACCTTGTTCTCATTGTCCCCTTAGAGATCTGGGCCTGAGCCCACTCATGTCATAGCCTTGTAAAGTCTGAAATTCTCCCAGGAATTCAGATCGTTTCCTAAGGATTATTTCAGACTGTCCTTTGTTCTCGTAATTTCCCCACACCCTGCATTTTCTACTTTTATCAACCCGGGATAGAGCTTTAAAATTCACAAAACTAAAAAGTATAATGAAAATACAAATGACATTTTTTAAATTAGGAACATAATTTTGAGTTACCCAATTATGGAGATTGCTGTAACAAAACCACAGAAACACAAACACTTTGACAAATTATGTTCAAAACAAGAATTAAGCCTTTACTTATTGTCTTTAGATCTTTTGTATGTTTCCCTGATCCATTTCTTCTTACTCTGCCCCAAATACAGTCCTCACTGTCGTGGGTTTTGGATCATGTGCTCTGCGACCATAAGCCAGGAGTGGCTTGGGATGATCCGAGGTCCAGCTCCTGTGAGTGGAGAGCGGGTCTGGACACCCACTCTCTTTAAGATAATTGGGGTGTACAGTACAGTGGGCAGAGGGATCAGTGGTGGGGGTCCCCAAGAATACCTTCAGATTCAGGGACACTTCATAAAAACTTTCAGAATTCAGAAAAGCTATTCTACACATAGCTGTAGTTCATGACAGCAAAAGGACACAGAGGACAATCAGCAGAAGTAAAGAGCACATTAGTCAGGCCAGGCTCCGCAGCTCACGCTTGTAATCCCAGCACAGTTTTGCTCTATCGCGCAGGCTGGAATGCAGTGTCCTGATCTTGACTCCCTGCCACATTAGCCTCCAGGGTTCAAGTAATTCTCCTGCCTCAGCCTCCCAAGAAACTGGGAGTATAGGCACGTGCCCCCATGCCTGGCTAATTTTTGTATTTTTAGTAGAGATGGGGTTTCATCTTCATCATGTTGGCCAGGCTGGTATTGAACTTCTGACCTCAGGTGATCCATCCACCTCAGCCTCCCAAAATGCTGGGATTACAGGCGTGAGCCACCATGCCTGGCCTTGGTTTCTTTATAAATATGTCTTTAATATTTTACCACCTTGGAAGTTTTTTTTCTTCTTACTATAAAAAGCATATACCTCTAGAAATTATGAGATGATATATTCATAAAACGTGCTAATCTGCTACAAAATGCCGGCATATGACAATTCACAGCTGTCTACTTTCTAAATTTCTCTACAAAATAAAGGTTACAAATAGATAAAAATTATATGTAAATGAAACTACTAGAAATAAGGGTGAAAAGAAACAAATTTGAGAGAGGGCCCAGTGGTTCACACCTGCAATCCCAGCACTTTGGGAGTACTAGGTGGACAGATCACCTGAGGTCAAGAGTTCAAGACCAGCCTGGCCAACATGTCTGGCCAACATGGTGAAACCCTGTCTCTACTAAAAATACAAAAATTAGCCAGGCATCATGGCACATGCCTATACTCCCAGCTACTTAGGAGGCAGAGGTTGCCGTGAGCTGAGATCATGCCATTGCACTCCAGCTTGGGCAATGAGAGGGAAACTCCATCTCAAATAAAACAAATGAACAAAAAACAACTTTGTATGTTATGCAGAGGATACAAGGAATGTAAGATGGGTTTTTGTTAAGGAAAAAAGAGTATTTTTTCCTAAAGTGGTTGTAATAGTGATTATTCAAAGATTTTTCTAGAAGAAGCAAGAGAAAAGTGTACAATTGAATGGATACAAGCTGTAAAAGGTCTGTGGAAAAGAGAAAGAGAATCTTACCTCATGTGGTCAAGCTGATCACGATGAAGTGGATTTACTTATAAGGTATTGGAATGAGCCTTAATGTCAACAGTGCACTGATGCAAAATTAGAGTTTGGTTTTCTCTCTTAAAAATGACAGTACGGGCTAGGTGCAGTGGCTCACACCTGTAATCCCAGAACTCTGGGAGGCCGAGGCGTGTGGATCACGAGGTCAAGAGATCAAGACCATCCTGGTCAACATGGTGAAACCCTGTCTCTACTATTAATCTTTTATGCCATATTTTACTGTACCTTTTCTATGTTGTTAGAAACAAATGCTTGTTCCTCGGTGCTGAAAAGAACTAGTGCTCAAAGAATTTTCTCAGCAAGGCAATTTACTTCTACAGAAGGATGTGTCTCATGGATGGAACAATGGTGCACACCTCAACAGGGGAGGGGGAAAGTTTCTTATCCCTGATGCAGGTGTCCCCTACTGCTGTGTTGTTCCCCTATTGGCTAGGGTTGGACTGCACAGTCTAAGGTAATTCTGGTTGGCTGTTTTAAAGGGAGCCAGAGGTATGAGCCAGAGTGGCGGGGTGAGCAGTTTGTCAGGAAAGACAGTTATGGACCAGGTAACTAAAGGTGACTCAGGTCAGAGCAGGTGACCAGGAAAGACAGTTATGGACCAGGTAACTAAAGGTTACTCAGGTCAAGGCAGGTAACCAGCAGAACAGATGTGAACTACTGATTACATCTGGTAGGAAAGTTGTTCCTACTGATACTAGAGGCAAGGAGACAAAAAGAACCAGGAAGTTAAACTTTAAAATGGAGAAGGAAGAATGACAGAGCTGAACATACTGACATACTGATTATTTGAAGAGAAACTTGGAGTTCACTATGTTTAACATATGTGTAGATAATTTTAGCTACACAAATACTTATGATTGTGTTCCAGTTGCCTGCAGTATTCAATGCAGTAACATGCGATACAGGTTTGTGGCCCAGAAGCAAAAGGATATACCATATAGCCTAGGTGTGTAATAGGCTATATACCATCTAGCCAAACTGATAAAATTGCTGAATGATGCATTGCTCAGGATGTATCCCATTAAGCAAGGCATAACTGTATTTCACCTGCCAGTTTGCTCCTCACTAGTCCCATCCCTTCAATGAACGTTGCATAAAACTCTTAAGAACAAGATATTACATCTCAAGGGACTCACATCTGGGCAAGTGTTCCAGCAGAGTATGCCATAGATGTGAAAATTGATTAAGATTTTATACTCCAGCCCAAATGTTAAGTGCATATTCAATTGCAAATGTGCCTGCTTTGCATTCCCTCAGGACCTAGTGTAGTATTCATATGCTAATCAGAACTCACTGAAACAGTTCTTGTTCATCAGTAACTAAAACTATACAAATTGTTAATGCAGAGAAACTTTCAAAGAGCCAAAAGGGAACATACTTCAAAGTGAAGAAGCAGCTCTAGTTAATTATGAATAATGCAGTTCCCCACCTCCTCCAAATGTATGCCTTTCTTTGGACTATTGAAGGATTTGTGCACAAGATAAACCTGGGTTTGCAAAGCTTCACTTCCACACCAAATTTCGCAGGGCTGCATTAGCCCCCATGGCTTTGTTGAATTGTAGGCACTGCCCAATTTCATACACTTGTGCTTTTTTAAAAAAAAAATCAAAAAACTTAAAAATCTACCCCCAGAAGTTATGTGACATGGTAAAGCCCAATAAAACTGCATACCTCAGCCATACCTCGGCTTTCTGTTGAAACTGCTCTCTATAACCCAGATGTGAATAAGTAATTAAGGACTGTGATCCCCACCCTACCCAGACAATGTGTAAACGAATGCTCATCTTAGCTTTTGTGAACCACTTAAGTAACAATCAGAATGTCAAATAGTCCCCTGGCCTTCGGAATGTCCGGAAACTCCTCACCCCCATCCCCGCCCCTCACCCTCATCTCCACCCAGAAGGTGATTTGCAGAATCCACTAGCCCTCGGAATGAAGCCCCTCACCCCCATCCGTGCCCCTCACCCCCACTCCCAAGGTGGTTTTACAGGCATAAAAAGGTCTTGTCACCCTTGTTTCTCTGCTGTGGGTTGGAGAGACGTGAGTGCTCCATGGTCGCCGGCAATAAACCCTGCAATTTGGCATACTTTTGTCTTGGTGTTGACTTTCTATGCTCAGTCCGGTATTATATTTGGAGGTCCCACCAAGATCTTCTATTTTTCAACACCAGACAAAAGCCATCTCAGAATCTCTCCAGGGCAGCCGCTCCCACCTCAGGGGCCTCTAGCGGAGGCACCCCCTGAGTTGCCCCAGGGCCCCAGAGAATCACTGTGGAGGAGAGCGCTCACCCGGCCGACGTTCACCCAAAATTCTTAAGGGTCCTGAAAGCCTCCGGAGGTAAGTTTGGTTTGGAATCTGGTAACTAGTTCAAAGGAAGGGCCTGAGTCAGGGGACTGATGAGTCATTGCAACTCTGACCAGGCAGGCCTCACTGAGACGTCGCTTGAGGCCTCTGGTAGCTGGTATAGTGCGTATCAGCATCGGGTAGCTGGTATACTGGGTATCAGCTTCTGGTAGCTGGCATAGTGGGTGTCAGCATTCGCAGCCTTCTGGTAGCTGGCATAGTGGGTGTCAGCATCGTATTGTTTTCCGTAACCTCAGTGTGAGTGATAGAGTGTGTGTGTATATATGTAGCCCCACGGCTGAAAGCTACGGGGCTTGGCTTGAGTGGGCCTTCACCCATAGTTCCACGGGAGCGTCATAAGGCATAACAGTGATTCATCTCAGAGCTGTTCTACTCGGACTTCCATCCTGAGGTGACCAGGCCCAGGGATTATATGGGTACACCTTAGCCAAGACGCCCCTGAAAGACCCCTCTGGGGGCATGGCTGGGCAGGCAACTGATTGGCCCACCTTTTGGGAGGCTCCCACCCTTTGTCACTCTTGTATGTGGTCCTGTCTCGTCTGTAAATTTGTCAGTTTTATTAGACTCCTGTTAGGCATACACTGGTTCAGACCATCTTCCCTTGAGGTAGGGGATATTTTACAGTGGTTGACGAACCACTGGATGGAGGGAGCGTTTATTGATTATACCCCTGCAGAGATTACTCTTTTCTCCTTCTTTCTCATCATTATCTTCTATCACTGAGGCCTCACTCTTTCTTCCTCTGCCATGTGGCAGATAGTCTTAACTTTAGTTGTCTTTATTTTCTTCCTTGTTATGATTATTGTGGCCTGTAAATTCTTCCAGCCACCTCCACCAGGAAAAGAGTATTTTTGCCTGTGCTGGGTCTGAGTCCACGTCGGGATGCAGTTGTGCCCTCGATACCTCGGAAGTAGTTTCTTTGGGGTTGTAGGAACCAAAGTCCTAGATCAGGGTCTATGAGTGCTCTTTGTCAGGCTGGAATGGAAAACTGGTAACTGCTTATTCTGTCAGAAAAGTGTCCAATGTTATGGGCAGTGCCCGGTGGTGTATCACAGGGAGGCATACTGACATCATCCCAATTGTTAGAAATTCGGGTGCCATAAACCACTGAAGACAGATTGGCACTCTTGCTCACTTTACAAATTGTGGTGGGTGCAAAATACACACCCAGTTGATCTGTTAGTTCATTTCTTTTGCCACATGCCCACTTTTCCATGGGTTTTAGGTAGGAGAGGCTATAGTCGAGAAAATTATGCCCGAGCAGCAGTAAACCTCCGTAGAGCTTACTCTCACCAGTTGTGGTTTGCGGAGAGACCGCCACCTTACCCTGGCTCTTACCCCCTGTTCCTTTGGATAAAACTAGAGACAGACCCACCAATTCAATTGTCTGGTCCTTGCAGGACCTGGCTGCAGAGGCCCTACTAAAACCTGCTTTAGAGAGGGCAAAATTTGAATTGGAAGCTTTTTAAAATTGGCTATACCAAAGAAAGAGGAAGTAAACAAAAAAAAGAGAGGAGACAGAGACAAAGAAAAGAGAGCAAGGGCAGAGAGATAGGGAGACAGGAATTTAATGCTTTTCAGGGTCCCTGTGTCAAGGTGACCAAAAGCTGCAGGGGCAGGGAACTCACAGCCAGCCCAGCAGCTTAGAGCTCAGTTTTTAAACTGACACAAGAAGCGTTTTTTTTCTCTGCCAGCCCCACCCAGCTTTCCAGCAGGCCACACTGCCTCAGGATGCAGTATTTGCATCTAAAAACTGGCTTTAAGAACAGCTAACTCTTTGTAATGCAAGTTATCTGTTAGCACGGTAGTTAAAATGTAGGGCCCCTGCAAGCTGCAAGGTTGTTAGTTCAAATCCTCAGTGAAGGCAGTCTTAAATTAGTAAAATCTCTCAGGAAAATTTAAAAACAGAAAGAAAAATCAAATAGGGTCGTCTAGCTCCCGGCCTTGTACCCCTCCGCAAAGCATGAAGGCCAACTTTGAAGTTAGGTTTTCAGTTCAGTATGGCGTAAAATTAACCCCTGGAGAACTCTGCTTTTTTTTTTTTTTTTTTTTTTTTTTTTTTTTTTTGAGACGGAGTTTTGTTCTTGTTACCCAGGCTGGAGTGCAATGGCGCGATCTCGGCTCGCCGCAACCTCCGCCTCCTGGGTTCAGGCAATTCTCCTGCCTCAGCCTCCTGAGTAGCTGGGATTACAGGCACGCGCCACCGTGCCCAGCTAATTTTTTTATCTTTAGTAGAGACGGGGTTTCACCATGTTGACCAGGATGGTCTCGATATCTTGACCTCGTGGTCCACCCGCCCCTCCCAAAGTGCTGGGATTACAGGCTTGAGCCACCACGCCCGGCCTGAACTCTGCTTTTTATCTAAACTAGAATGGTTACCCTTTGGAATTAGGTGGCCTGACACTGGGACCTACAGCTCAAAAATTACCCAGGCTGTATGGAAAATGATCACAGAAACTCCTGGACACCCTGACCAGTTTCTATACATTAACCGATGGTTGAATTTAATCCCCCAATCCCGCTATGGCTGAAACACCGCATAAAACAGGCTCGACTTCAGGTCATGTTAGCTGGCCCAAAGAAAGCCCCTTCTGGGCCAGCCATTCTCCCCACCCCAGTGGAGGATCAGGAATTAACCTTCACCCTCCTCAATGCCCTCTGAACCAGGACCTCAGCACCCCCTTGACAGTACTAGTAACTAAACCTTGTACCCCCTGCACACTCGCAGCAGGGCCCCACACCCACCGGCGGTCCTTCCTCTCCAAGAGGCGCCTCCAACAGGAGAAGACAATTGGGGTCGCCCATTCTTTGTTCACTTCTTGTCAAGTGACATATAATTGGAAGGTGATAGAAATTAAAGAGTGGGCCAAAAACACCAAGTGCTGGCACAAGCTTTATTGAAAGCAAGGAAAAATCTGCTAGGCTGCACCCAAAATTGGCACGCAGCACCCGTGGCGTGGCAAAGGGAATTTTAATGGACTGCAAGCCAGCAGATTGCCTCCAGTGTGAGGGGCTGTGCAGGAGGGGAGGGGCTGGGGAATTGCTGAGTTTAATAGTTCCTGGGAGGGCTGGGGAACTCCTAACATGGCAAGAGGGGGAGGGTTAGAAACCTGCTGAGATGGAAAGTTCCCTGGAAGGGGGTCATGCTGGGAGGCTGGGGATCTTAAGGTGGTGACAGGGCTTTACAATAGAGTTAAGTTCTGTAAAAAAGTTCAACATCCCCTTGTTCTCTGAGAAGCGCCAGGCTTTGACAGGGCTCTTAAAATCTGTACTGCAGACTCATCGCCCCACTTGGAATGACTGCCAACAATTATTACTGAGTTTGTTCACCACAGAGGAGAGGAGTAGAATTAGACAAGAAGCCCATAAAGCAATACTTGGGACGGGGGGTGGATCAGAAGATGCCAGGAACAAATTAATGAAATTTTCCCTTCCACCAGGCCCCAATGGGACCCAAAAACCCCAGCAGGCATGCAGGCTTTGAACAGTTTTCACCGGTACTTGCTAGAGGGGGTTAGGGGGCAGCCCAAAAACCTACCAACCTCTCCAAGGTAGGGATTGTGACCCAGGGTCCACAGGAGTCCCCAGCCGCTTTTATTGAGCGCCTACAGGACGCTTATCGCACCTACACTCCTATTGACCCTGAGGCCACGGAGAATCAGCGGGCCATCAATCTGGCTTTCGTTTCCCAGTCTGCCCCAGACATCAAAAGAAAATTGCAAAAATTAAAGGGGTTCCAGAAAATAAATTTAGCTCAGCTATTAGAGATTGCCCAAAAAGTTTATAACAATAGGGACACCTTAGAGGCCAAGCAAGATAAGGGAATTACTAAGGCTGTGATAACAGCACTCCAGGAAACCCAAGTTATTGCACGGGGAGCAGAAATCAAGAAGACGCCCAGGAAGACTGTGAGCATACCACCTTGTCCCTATGAAGGACTTTACAGACTTTGGGGTACCAGGTCTCAGCTAAAAAGGCCCAACTCTGCCAGCCCATGAAACGCCAAGTTCGAGAATTTTTTGGGGCAGTAGGGTACTACAGGCTATGGATTTTGGGATTTGCTGAGATAGCCAAGCCCCTGTATGCCTGCACTGGAGGAAATTAGCCCTTGACATGGACAGAGGTAGAGCAACGGGCTTTTGAAAAGCTCGACTGCCCTGACTGCAGCCCCAGCCTTGGCCTTGCCAGACATCTCTAAACCTTTCTAGTTGTTTGTGCATGAAAAACAGGGAGTCGCTAAGGGGGTGCTCACCCAAACTCTGGGACCCTGGTCCCGGCAAGTCGCCTACCTCTCAAAAAAAAAACTTGACCCTGTAGCCTCCGGATGGCTGGCTTGCGTAAGAGCAGTGGCGGCCACAGCCCTATTAGTCAAGGAGGCAGACAAACTGACTTTAGGGCAGGAGTTAAACTTAGTAGCTCCCCACGTGGTGGAGTCACTACTCCATGGAGCCCCAGGAAAATGGATGTCAAACACCCGCATAGTTCAATATCAGGCCTTTTGGATCGGCCCCGCATAAAGTTTTTAAAGACTAGTTTTAAACCCCACCACATTGCTACCTGACAGCAAGCCAGAGGAGCCCATACATGACTGCCAACAGACTATAGATGTCCTCCACGCTGCGCGACAGGATCTCACCGACGTCCCCCTGCAGAACCCAGAAGAGGTACTGTATACAGACGGCAGCAGTTTCATGGTCGACGGAGTCAGGTACGCCGGGGCAACTGTGGTCACCCTAGAGTGGGTTATCTGGGCCCAGGCTCTCCCACATGGGACCTCAGCCCAGAAGGCAGAACTCATAGCTCTGATAAAGACCTTGGACTGGGCAGAGGGAAAAACTGTCAATATCTACACGGATAGTCAATATGCCTTTGGAGCCATTTATAAAGAAAGAGGGCTGCTTACCTCAGAGGGAAGAATCATCAAAAACAAAGGAAATCCTAGCCCTGCTAGAAGCTATATGGAAGCCAAAGGCAGTGGCATTAATACATTGCAAAGGACACCAGAAGGGACATTCACCAGAGGCAAGGGGAAATAGGGCAGCTGAACTGCAAGCCAGACAGGCAGGCTTGGGGCCAGTAAAACCTGTCTCTTCTTGTGACTCTGCTGGCCCCAAACCTGCCTCCTACCCCAACGTCCTCACCTGAGGAAGAAAACTTTGCTAAAGAACGGGGTGGGAGGGCAAAATTCCACAGGATGGTGGGCTCTACCGAACACAAGGATTGTGCTCCTTGAGGCTCTAGGGAGGGCTCTAGTCAAGGACATACACCAGGCTAATCACTTAGGGCAAACAAAGTTAACTGAGCTGCTGAGGGCCAGATACTACATTCCACATTTATATGAGATTGTTAAGGAAACTTCTACTTGTTGTGATATATGTGCCAGAGTAAACCCAGGAGGCAGTAGGTCTAGTCAGGCAGGGATAAGGCTTAGGGGTACTAGCCCAGGGGAACACTGGGAGGTAGATTTTACTGAAATAAAGCCCCCAGCGTGCAGCTATAAATACCTCCTTGTGTTTGTAGACACTTTCTCTGGATGGGTCGAGGCTTTTCCTACTAGGTCAGAAACCGCACTGGTAGTAACAAAAATATTGTTACAGGACCTGGTTCCTCGGTTTGGCTTTCCTCTGACACTGGGATCAGATAATGGCCCTGCCTTTACGGCACAGGTTTCACAGGGCCTGACCAAGTCCCTGGGCATATCCTGGAAGCTACACTGTGCCTATCACCCCCAGAGTTCAGGGCAGGTTGAAAGGATGAACCGGACCATAAAGGAAACTTTAACAAAATTCATTCTAGAAACCGGTGAAAACTGGGTCAACCTGCTTCCTTTTGTCCTCCGTGTCCGATGCACACCCTATCAAAAAGGCTTCTCCCCTTTTGAAATCATGTTTGGTAGGCCCCCTCCCTTACTCCCCAGACCGGCGGATACCGTGCATGCTGAAGTTCATAACCACACACTCCTTAAGTCCTTACAGGCACACTAGTCTGTTCAGTCCCAGGTGTACCCGCTCATCAGGGGAACTCAACCTACTCCAGTGGACCTCACTGACCAGCCGGTATACCCCTTCCAGCCAGGGACAAGGTCCTGGTAAAGAGATTCACCGCCTCTGGCCTAACTCCTCGCTGGAAAGGACCCTACACCATGATCCTGGTCACCCCCACGGCCATCAAGGTGGATGGACTGACTGCCTGGATTCACCACTCATATGTCAAGACTGCCCGCCCCCCCCCCGACGCACAATGGAGAGTGACCTCAGCTTCAGCAGACCACCTATAGCTAAGACTTTCGCGCTCCTCACGCTCCCCTTGGAGCGGACCCCCCCCTTGACTCCCACCTATTACTGGTGGGTCCTTACTGAAGGATCCACTGGAGAATATGTTAGTTCTGTAACAGGAAAAGAATCCACCCTTGTCAACTTAACTCTAGAGCACATTCCCAGAGATCCCATAACCTTCTCCCTAGACCTCTGCACTCTCTCAAGCGAGAGCCTAAATATATATACTAGAGAACAAATGAAGACAAGAAGATGGGGGTGGGGAAATGCGGTGAAAGCAAAGGAGATGAGGTTTGGAAACATATAGGCCGAAAAACAGCTTCAGACTATAGGGCTATATCTATGCTCAGGGTCTACCCCACAAAAAAAGATGGAACTGTGGAGACTTAAATGAATTCTTTTGCCCCCGTTGGAGTTGTGAAACTATCTCCACTCTATCAGGATACACCAAAAATGTAGACTCCTTCATCTCTTTTAACCGAGACTCTCCCCCATCCTCATGCTACACTGGGTCTTGTAACCCACTCAAAATAACTGTAACTACCCCAGATGGTAGATGGACAATAGGGCGAACCTGGGGTCTCAGAGTATATATGAGTGGGTGGGACATGGGAAACATCTTTACCATCCAGCGTCAAAAATGTTTTCCTGGTCCCCTTGGCTCACTTCCCTCCTCACAGGCCTGGTGAGACATCTGGCCCTCCTCTTATTGGGTCTCATGTTTGGCCCCTGCCTCCTAAACCCACGGCTCAAGTTTATAAAATCTAGGGTAGACTCCATAAAATTAATAATTAGTCCGTAGAACAAACACACAGTACTAACCAGTTAGAGGAATCAATGATTTAATTCCTGTAAATCAAACAAGGCCAGAATGTGACATGGTAAAAAGCCCATAAAACTGCATACCTCAACCATACCTCCGCTTTCTGTTGAAACTGCTCTCTATAACCCAGATGTGAATAAGTAATTAAGGACTGTGATCCCCACCCTACCCAGACAATGTGTAGACGAATGCCCATCTTAGCTTTTGTGAACCACTTAAGTAACAATCAGCATGTCAAATAGTCCCCTGGCCCTCGGAATGTCCGGAAACCCCTCACCCCATCCCCGCCCCTCACCCTCATCTCCACCCAGAAGGTGATTTGCAGAATCCATTAGCCCTCGGAATGTCTGAAGCCCCTCACCCCCACTCCCAAGGTGGTTTTACAGGTATAAAAAGATCTCGTCACCCTTCTTTCTCTGCCACAGGTTGGAGAGACGTGAGTCCTCCATGGTTGCCGGCAATAAACCCTGCAATTTGGCATACTTTTGTCTTGGTGTTGACTTGCTATGCTTGGTCCGGTATAACACTTAACAAATATTCAAGTTCTCAGTATCTCAGTAACTGCTTTTTACAGCATCTTAGACCAAAAGAAGTACCTAACAATTTGGTTAGGTAGTTGGTTCCCAAACCACTCAATACATTTTTATGTTCTAATAACTTAATTACAATTTAGAAAAAATACTGATAAGTTGAAAGAAAAATATTTCATTCTTAACCACAGCTATGTACTTCTGGGATGCGTGCTTGGCACAGCTCAGCTTTCAGACCTTAGAATCATGTGGGACACCTTCACCCTCATTTTCTGTTTCCCATTGATTTTTCAGTCGTTCATTTTTATTGCAGCAACTTCAGAAAACACAAACCTTTCAATGATACAGTGCCACCAAAACAAATTTGTGTAATCAAGCTGCTAACTCAGGATGTGTCTGACAGATGTCAAGTTCCTCCCAAATTTCACAATTTCCCACAGTACTCCTGTTGCTGGTGAGCCAGTTAAGGTTCTTGAATTCACCTCAAAGAAGAATTTGAGAATGAGTCCAAAGTGAAAATAGGTAAAGAACTTTATTGCAAAGTATAAGTACAGTCTGATAGCTAAGTCAGAGCAGGTTGCTTGAGCGTAAGCCCGCATTGGCTGGCACTGAGAAACTTCTGTTTATGGGAGATTTACATGATTATTCATAAAAGGACAGGAAGGGATGTTGCGATTAAGCCTGTTGTGGGTGGTTTCTTAGGCCCACCTGCACAGTGACCGTACATGCTAGTACATACATCACATGTCTCATTAGCATTTTAATTTTCCACCCAAGGATATGTTTTTTACTATTATAATGGACATAGGTCAGCCCAAGGAAACTAATCATGGGTTTCTGAGCTTGTACAAGTTTGGGGATTTTCCCTTCTTTTCCTTTATTTCCTGCTGCTGGATCTTCCAACCAGGAGCCCAGGACACATTACATGCGCTGACAGACAGTTTGTTCTCTCCATCTATTTGGCAAGTTTGTTCCCTTTTATGGGAGGCTGTGATCACCCTTTCTAACCTACCTTACTCCTGCCGGTTCATTGTGATACCTGAGATGGGTTGGAACATAGTTTAGGAACTTTTTTTATTTTAATCTTATAATCCATACGTTAACAAGGAAAGAAATTTATCTGAGGCATTCCAGTCCTTTTAAATTATCAGGCCTAGAGAGGCATTAAGATGAGATAGCAATCATATCCCACTTCCCCCCTTTTGAGACCATGTATTAATCTACTGAAACTGCTTGATACTATCATAATAGCATAATATCAGGCTATTATAAATTAACCTAATAATGCCATACTGAACTCTATAACATTCTAGAGCTTAACAATGTATAGCCAATGAGTAATTTGCATTATTTTAATGTAAATTATTGGTAAACAACTCAGGAGCTTCTTCTTTACCTTTAACAATTCCATTTGTAACTGCTGCTGATCAGAGTGCATATCCAGAGCAGTTCGAATCTGCGCTCCCTGGTTGCAATCCTCAAGCGTGGCCCAATAAATTCTCTACTTATATTAATCTTTGCCTTAGCTTCTTTCTTTCAGGTTGGCAAAAAGCTACTCCAAGAAAACGGTGAGGCCATACTTATGTTTCTGAAAAGTTAAATAGATGGTATACAGTGGCAGATGATGGGAATTTGGGGACTTCATCTTAATACCAAGTAATCAGAAATTTCTAGAAATCTATACATCTAAATTTTAATGTTATCAGTGGAAGACTATTACAGCAAAAACTTCTGGAGTATTTAAAATATTTCTTGCAGCCAGGCGCAGTGGCTCATGCCTATAATCCCAGCAACTCTGGGAAGCCAAGGAGGACAGATCACTTGAGATCAGGAGTTCAAGACCAGCCTGGCCAACATGGTGAAACCCTGTCTCTACTAAAAATACAAAAATTAGCCAGACGTGGTGGTGCGTGTCTGTAATCCACCTACTTGGGAGGCTGAGGCAGGAGAATCACTTGAACCCATAAAGCATAGGTGCAGTGAGCCAAGATCATGCCATTGCATTCAAGCCTGAGCAACAGAGCAAGACTCTCTCAAAAAATAAAAAATAAGTAAATAAAATTTCTTGCTCTAAAAAATAAAGTATATATAAATATCAAAGAACATGCAAATTAGGAGGCATGACAAAGATAAGATAGCCCAACTCCTCCATTTAAAAATCGGGGCCCAGGAGGTGGCTCACAGCTATAATCCCAGTGTGAGACCAGCCTGAGTAACAAAGCAAGACCCTGTCTCCTGAAAAACAAAAGAAAATTTTTTAAAAACTTCAACTGGTTAGATAGATGGAAAAAAATTTTTTTCTTTTTTTGAGACAGGGTCTCATTCTGCAGTCCAGGTAAGAGTGCAGTGGCAAACTCTTGGCTCACTGTAACCTCTGCCTCCCCAGTTCAAGCCATTCTCATGCCTCAGCCCCTTTAGTAGCTGGTGCTAAATGTGTGAACCACCATGCTCAGCTAATTTTTCTACTTTTAGTAGAGACAAGGTTTTGCCATGTTGGTCAAGCTAGTCTTAAACTCCTGGGCCCCAAGTGATCCACCCAGCTTGGCCTCCCAAAGTGCAGGAATTACAGACAAATGACATTTTTAAAAACAATAACTAACACCGTTTAGCTCTTATATACATCAGTCACTAAGTACTTTACTACTGTTGACAAAAATAGTTAAACTCTGTAAAATATTTGAAGAGATTTATTTTAAGCCAAATATGAGTGACCACAGCCTGTCACACAGCCCTCAGGAGGTCCTGAGTACCAGTGCCCAAGGTGATTGGGGCACACTGGGTTTTATACATTTTAGAGAGGCATGAGACATCAAATACATGTAAGAAATATGTTGGTTTGATCCAGAAAAGTGGGACAACTCAAAGCTGGAGGGTGGTTCCAGGCTATAGGTGAATTTAAATATTTTCTGATTGACAGTTGTTTGAATTTGTCTAAAGACCTGAGATTGATAGAAAGGAAATGTTCAGGTTAAGATAAAGATTGTGGAGACCAAAGTTCTTGAAGTCTTATAGTGCCTGCCCTTAGACATAATAGATGACAGATGTGTCCTATTCAGATCTTTGTTCATTTCTTTAGGATAGGGAGAGTGTGAAAAGTAAAAACCTCTGCTTTTCTTTGTTCTGTGTGCTGTCATAACAGTCTTCTGAGAAGTAAGAAAATTACCTTTCTGCTGCAAGTAAAATTGCCTTGCTGAGAACATTCTTTGTCTGAGCACTAGTCCTTTTTGGCACCGAGGAATAAACATTTGTTTCTAACAAGGGTCTAGAAGAAAAAGATATGGTATGTTAATAGAGATTCTTTACAGATGCAAATTTTTCCCCACACAAAAAAAAGACAGTTTTGCAGGGCTATTTCAAAATATGGCAAAGAAACATGTTTTGTGATAAAATATTTTTATTTTCTTCCTTGTCTCATAATGTTATGTCAGAGTCAGGTTTTTATTCCTGATGTATTGGGTCCTTGCTGTTGTGTCCTACCTCCATTGGCTGGAGCTGCACTGCACAATCTAGACTGATCCCGTTGGCTAAAAACTTAAAACTTTCTTAAATAGGTAAATGCGCAATGGTGAACAAAGGAAGAAAGGTTGGATACTAAGTCATGGTATACAGGGCTAAATAAAACCCATCTGATGAGAATTTATGATTTGTAGGGCATGACTCCTCAGACCCCTTAAATAGGAATTTGGGCAAGATAAAAAATCAGAGTTCAGTCCTCACTACATTAACTCATTAATTCACACTTCAACCTCATGAAATGCTATAATTATTCTTATTTTAAATATGAGTAAACTGAGACGCAACCTAAAATATTTACCCAGAAACACACAACCAGCAAGTGGAGGAACAGGCATCAAACTTCAGCCCATCTGGTCCCAAAACCCAAGCTCTTCTTCAAATGGAAAAGCTTGGGAAGGTTTTTTTCTAAATATTTAATTCAATTCTTGACAATTTACAAAGTGCTTTACTTATTTATGTACTTTGAGACGGAGTTTTGCTCTTGTCGCCCAGGCTGGAGTGCACTGGTGCAATCTCGGCTCACTGCAACCTCTGCCTCCTGGGTTCAAGTGATTCTCCTGCCTCAGCCTCCCAAGTAGCTGGGATTACACATGTGTGCCATCACTCCCAGCTAATTACTGTATTTTTAGTAGAAACAGGATTTCACCATGTTGGCCAGGCTGGTCTGGAACTCCTGACCTCAGGTGATCCACCTGCCTCAGCCTCTCAAAGTGCTGGGATTACAAGCGTGAGCCACCATGCTCAGCCTGAAAAGTGCTTTAAATCAATTATTTATCCTCTGAGAGTCACAAAACTGCAAAGTGGGCCAGAAAAAAAATATATCCAAATTCCAAGTGAGAAAAATGAGATTGAGCAGGGTCGGGGTCAAGGTCAAGTTGCTAGTGAGCATAAGGCAAGCCCAGATTCCTGCCCACAAGTCTAGGGATCTGGCCACTGGACTGAAAGTGATTAAAAAAAAAAAAAAAAAAAACTTTGTCAAACTGTATTGGGGCGAGGGAGGAAGAGACAGGTGGGGGATGGAGAAGGCAGCGCCTGGGCCAGTGAGGGAGCAGCCTAGCCGCAGAAGCCCGAGCAGGAAGCCGGTTGAGGTCGCATTTTTGCCGTTTTTGGGCCGCTGCCGCGAGGCTTACCCAGGAATGTCTGGGCTGGCACCTCGCGGCAACCGCCGTCTTGGCCTGTAAGGGCCGCCATGTCCCGGCGGCGCGCGCGCTCAGAGGGAGGCTTCGTGCCTGCCGCGGGCGCTGGAGGAGGGGTCCCAGGCTGGCGGGGAGGGGCTGCCCCAGGCCCCGCGCCTACCCCATTACCGAGGCCGGCGCCGGGCCAAGAGGATGTGCAGTGTGGGGCTCTGAAGCATGGAGGGGGTTCTATACAAGTGGACCAACTATCTCAGGTTGGCAGCCTCGTTGGTTTGTTTTGGATAATGGAATCCTATCCTATGATTAACAGGATGATGTTTGCAAAGAGAGCAAAGGAAGCATAAAGATGGCTGTTTGTGAAATTAAAGTTCATTCAGCAGACAACACAAGACTGGAATTAATCATTCCTGGAGAGCAGCATTTCTACATGAAGGCAGTGAATGCAGCTGAAAGGAAGAGGTGGCTAGTTGCTCTGGGGAGCTCCAAAGCATGTTTGACTGATACAAGGACTAAAAAAGAAAAAGAAGTAAGTGAAGCTAGTGAACCGCTGAAAACCAAAATGTCATAAAGAAAGATGTGGACAAACCAACCAAAGACAACGTTACTCAGAGGCAATTGACCAGGTTAGAGAGGAGCATTCTCCTTGCAATCCTCAGGAAGCCAAGACTTTTATATATATTATATACGTATATATATTATATGTATATATATACGTATATATATGTATATACATATAATATATATACGTATATAATATATATATGTCACTGATCAAAAAGCAAAGCGCAGCTGGGTGCGATGGCTCACACCTGTAATTGCAGCACTTTGGGAGGCCAAGATGGGTGGATCACCTGAGGTCAGGAGTTTGAGACCAGCCAGGCCAACATGGTGAAACCTCGTCTCTACTAAAAATACAAAAATCAGCTGAGCACGGTGACACGTGCCTGTAATCCCAGCTGCTTAGGAGGCTGAGGCAGGAGAATCACTTGAACCCAGGAGACAGGCTCACTGCAGTGAGCTGAGATCGCGCCATTGCCCCCCAGCCTAGGCAACAGAGTGAGACTCCATCTCAAAAAAAAAAAGCAGAGTTTCAGTACAGTGGCTCATGCCTGTAATTTCAGCACTTTAGGAGGTTGAGGCAGGAGGATCCCTTAAGCCCAGGGATGGACAACAGCACCTACAAAAGAGAAATATAAACTGTTCTATGAAGACCCTATATTAGCATGAAAACAAAAGTGGGTAGTTTTGGTCCTTTCTGTATTTTCAAATTAGTATCTATAGCATGTAGCAATGGTTAGAATAAGTGAATGAATGCATACCATGTACTTACAATCATAAGAATATAAAAAGCACTTCACTCTGGGAGGCTGAGGTGGGCAGATCATCTGAGGCCAGGAGTTCAAGACCAGTCTGGTCAACATGGTAAAACATCATCTCTATTAAAAACACAAAATAAGTAACCAGGCGTGGTGGCAGGCACCTGTAATCCCAGCTACTCAGGAGGCTGAGGCATGAAAATTGCTTGAACTCAGGAGGCAGAGCCTGCAGTGAGCCAAGATCGAGCCACTGCACTCCAGCCTGGGCAGCAGAGTGAAACTACGTCTTTTAAAAAAAAAAAGCACTTGAAATTAATGCTACCTGTTACTATTATTTTTGTCATTATTACACCCACTGACATTGGAATTCTGATGAGGATCACAGGTGATGGTATGCAAGTACAGAAGAGTCATGAGATGTAAGCTCCGCCCCGGTTTGGTTTCCCTGTGACTCCCGCCAAGGGAGCCTCTTGAGGTAGAAACAACTATTAGACCAGACTCGTTTTCAGTTTTTAGAATGCCATGTCGGAGTGCAGTGGTTAGAATACACCCATTTAAGTGGATGAGCATTAAATCTGATTTCAGCATTTGGCTTATTAAAAATAAGTTACTGCTATCACATTGAACTTGAAAAAATTGTGGTTCTGTTTTATTTAATTTTGAAATTTTACAACAAATTTAACAAACATTTATTTAGTTAGTTAGCTGTTTATTTATTTTGAGACAGGATCTCACTGTTGCCCAGGCTGGAGTCCAATGGCGTGATCTCGGCTCATTGCAACCTCTGCCTTCCAGATTAAAGTGATTCTCCTATCTCAGCCTCCGGAGTAGCTGAAACTATGGACATCTGCCACCATGACTGGCTAATTTTTGTATTTTTTTGGTCGAGGTGGGATTTCACCATGTTGGCCAGGCTGGTCTCAAACTCCTGACCTCAAATGATCCACGTGCCTTGGCCTCCCAAAGTGCTGGGATTACAGGCATGAGCCACTGTGCTCAGCCAAGAAGTAACATTTAAAAAGATTGAATTGAGCCGGGCACAGTGGCTCAAGCCTGTAATCCCAGCACTTTGGGAGGCCAAGGCGGTGGATCACGAGGTCAAGAGATCGAGACCATCCTGGTCAACATGGTGAAACCCCGTCTCTACTAAAAATACAAAAAATTAGCTGGGCATGGTGGCGCGTGCCTGTAATCCCAGCTACTCAGGAGGCTGAGGCGGGAGAATTGCTTGAACCCAGGAGGCGGAGGTTGCGGTGAGCCGAGATCGTGCCATTGCACTCCAGCCTGGGTAACAAGCATGAAACTCCGTCTCAAAAAAAAAAAAAAAGATTGAATTGATGTGGCTGTTTCTACTTCTGTTTCTTCTGATGTTAAAAACTAAATTCAAATGACACATGATGGAAGTAGAGGATGAAGGGAGTAGTTTAAAAGACAGATGCTAGCACTTATCAGAAAGTGGTATCTGGTATTTTCTAAGCATTCCCTCCCTCTCCTTTTTTTTTTTTTTTTTTTTTTTAGTAGAATCTTTTTTTATTCAGAGAAAAAAAAAAAAAAGTTTTCCAACCACACACAGGAGGGGTATGAGTAGGGGAGGTGTCTGTTCATCCAGCCCTATCCCCCAGCCCATGTGATTTTGGCAGCAATAAGGGGTGTGGGGTAACGGCTGAAAAAATAAAATGGTGTATGTGTGTATGGGGAGGAAAAGGGTGCAAAGCTGTGGGGAGCAGTGAAGGGGAAGGGACAGAGAAGGTCAGTACTGGGCATGCCAAAGGTGGGAGGCCACTTCATAACATTTCTTATTGATCAAACCACCGTGGACACCTTCTTTGCCCATCAGCAGGACTAGCGTCTTGTCAGTCTTGGCGACAGTGACATTGAAGGTGGGGGCTCCACCGGTGCTCTTGGTACGAAGATCCATGCTAAATTCCCCATCCTGCAGCAGTGAGTCCCGGATAACTGAATACTTCTGGCCTCCAACCCCAGTAGGGATCGGGACTCTGTAGAGGCTGGGAGGGATTCGTAGGCACTGAGAGTGAAGGAAAAGGGCACTGGCCGGTAGGAACCGGCGGGACCCCTCCGCTTGCTGCGTAATGAGCCGAATCCGAAAAGAGGCAGGCGTCCAGTAGCTGAGACCTCGGTGGGAGCGACGCGATCTGGGTGCCCGGTCGCCTCCTCTTCAGGTCAAGAGAGCGCTGGTCCGGTCCCCTCACCCTATGAAAGATCAGCGAACAGGTGGCCTTGCTGAGGGAGAGACCTAGTTAAGCCACCGATAAGGAACCACCTGTTAACGCTTTCAAGGCAAGAGAATAATGTGACTTCAGACTCTTGGGTTTAGTTAAAAACGCACCTGCCACCTAGAGGCCAGGTGGCACCTCTGTCGCGGCAAGTGTCTCATCAGGTGGCCCTTATGTGGGTTCCTATATCTAGGAGGATAGTATTTATGGCTGCTAGAACTTTGATCCTGTAAAAACTGATTTGTAAACGAAGATAGAACTTTCACATAAAATCCATTTGCGTCGGCTCATGCCTGCAATCCCAGCGCCTGAGGTGGGAGGATCGCTTTAGGCCAGGAGTTCCAGACCACACTGCAAAACATAGCAAGACCTCATCTCTATAAGACCCATCGCATGGACAGAGCAAAAGAGCCAAATCTCGTATTTAAAAAATAAAAAAAAGGACATCGCATTTTCTAGAAACGAATTTGTGCAGATTTGGTGCTCAATTATTTTACAGTTTCCATGGAAAGCTCCTTTCCCCAGATGTTGGTACAAATTGTGAAATGCTATTCAGCAACTGAATCTTCACCAGTGACATCTGCTGTAACTCTTTCCTTTGAGATTAAAAAATGGACCTTTTTACTCTCTTGAAAAAAAAAATCTGTTAGAGGCATATCTTATTTTAGTGTGCTTTGCTTTATTGCACTTTGCAGATATTGCATTTCTTTTACAGATTGAAGGTTTGTGGCAACGCTTCATTGACATAAGTCTATTGGCACTATTTTGCAAACAGCGTGTGTTCACTTCCTGAATCTGGGTCATGTTTTGGTAATTCTCATATTTCAAACTTAATCATGATTACGATATCTGTTAAAGAGATCTGTGATCAGTGATCTTTGATGTCACTATTATAATTGTTTTGTTTTTTGCTTTTTTTGAGATTGAAGTGTCACTCTGTCACCCAGGCTGGAATGTAGTAGTGTGACCATAGCTCACTACAAGTTCAAACTCCTGGACTCAAGGGTTCCTCCTTCCTCAGGCTCCTGAGTAGCTGGAATTACAGGTGTGAGCCATCGTGACTAGCTTTGTAATTGTTCTGGGGTACCATGGATCTCCATTCATGTAAGATGGCAAACTTAATCTATAAATGTGTGATTTCTGATGGCTTCACCAGCTAGCTGTTCCCGCATCTCTCACCCTCTCCTGTATTCTCCCTAATCTCTGCGACACAATGATATTTTAGGCCAATTAATAACCTACAATTGCCTCTCAGTGTTTAGGTAAAAGGAAGAATCCCGCATCTCTCACTTTAAATCAAAAGCTAGAGATGATTAAGCTTAGTGAGAAAGGCAATGAGCAATTTTGACTTCCAAGTCTTATTTCTCAAAAAGAACATTTTGTAGGCCTATCACTACCTTGGATAGTTATTCCTCTGATGGATCTGGGCAAAGTAAATCGAAAACCTTATGGAATGGATTCATCGTTCTCGATGTCATTAAGAACACTCACAATTCACAAGATGAGGACAAAGTATCAACATTTACTAGAGTTTGGGAGAGGTTGATTCAAACCTTCATGGATGACTTTGAGGGGTTCAAGACTTCAGTAGAAGTAATTGTAGATATGGTAGAAATAGGAAGAGAACCAGAATTAGAAGCAGAGTCTGCAGATGTGATTAATTGCGGCACTCTCATGATAGAGCTTTAACAGATGAGGAGTTGCTTCTTACAGATGAGCAAAGAAAGTGGTTTTTTTTTTTTTTTTTAGATGCAGTTTTGCTCTTATCGCTCAGGCTGGAGTGCAGTGGCACAAACTTGGCAACCTCTGCCTCCCAGGTTCAAGCGATTCTCCTGCTGCAGCTTCCCAAGTAGCTGGGATTACAGGTGCCCACCACCACACACACCTGGATAATTTTATTTATTTATTTATTTGTATTTTTAGTAGAGATGGAGTTTCACCATGTTTGGAAGGCTAGTCTCTAACTCCTGACCTCAGGTGATCCGCTGGCCTTGGCATCCCAAAGTGCTGGGATTACAGGTATGAGTCACTGTGCCCAGCCTTTTGTTTTGTTTTGTTTTTTTGAGATGGAGTCTCACTCTTTTTTCCAGGCTGGAATACAGTGGCACAATCTCAACTCACTGCAATTTCCACCTCCTGGGTTCAAGTGATTCTCCTGCCTCAGCCTTCCAAGTAGCTGGAATTACAGGCACATGTCACCATGCCCAGCTAATTTCTGTACTTTTAGTAGAGATAGAGTTTTGCCATGTTGGCCAGGCTGGTCTCGAACTGCTGACTTCAGATGATCTGTCCACCTGGCCAGAAAGTGGTTTCTTGAGATGGAATCTACTCCTTGTGATTCCATGGAGTGAAGATCTTTTTTTTGAGACAGTCTTGCTCTGTCACCTAGGCTGGAGTGCAACAGCATGATCTCAGCTCACTGCAACCTCTACCTCACAGGTTCAAGTGATGCTCCTGCCTCAGCCTCCCCAGTAGCTGGGATTGCAGGCACCTGTCACCATACCCCAGTAATTTTTGTATTTTTAGTAGAGGCAGAGTTTCATCGTGTTGGCCGGGCTGGTCTCAAACTCCTGACCTCAGGTGATCTGCCCACCTCAGCCTCCCAAAGTGCTGGGATTACAGGCATGGGCCACTGTGCCCAGCTAGAATGAAGTTTCTGAGAACATTGTTGAAATGACAACAAACGATTTAGAATATTCCATAAACTTAGTTGATAATGCAACAGCTGGGGTTGAGCGAATTGAGTCCAATTTTGGAAGAAGTTCTGCTGGTAAAATGCTATAAAACAACATCTAGGCCAGGTGCAGTGGCTCACACCTGTAATCCCAACACTTTGGGACACCAAGATGGGCAGACCACCTGAGGGTGGCAGTTTGAGACCAGCCTGACCAACATGGAGTAATCCCATCTCTACTAAAAATACAAAAATTAGCCAGGTGGTGCTGGTGCTCACCTGTAATCCCAGCTACTCAGGAGGCTGAGGCAGGAGAATCACTTGAACCCGGGAAGCAGAGGTTGTGATGAGCCAAGATCTCATCATTGCACACTAGCCTGGGCAACAAGAGTCAAAATAAAAAAAAAAAAAATCTAATGCTATAGAGAAATCTTTTGTGAAAGGAAGAGCCAATCAATGTGGTAGACTTCACTGTTGTCTTATTTTAAGAAATTGTCACAGCCACCCCAGACTTCATCAATCACCATCCTGGTCAGTCAGCAGTCATCAACATGGAGGCAAGACCCTCCACCAGCAAAGAGATGACACCTCAGCAAAGGTTCAGATGATCACTAGCATTTCTTAGCAATCAAATGTTTTTAAATTAAGGATTATACATTATTTTTCAGACAGTACTACTGCACAGTCAATAAACTATGAACATAACTTTTATATGCACTAGGAAATTTTAAAAATTCATGTGACTCACTTTCTTGTGTTATTTGCTTTATTGTGGTGACCTGGAACTGAACTCACAATATCCAAGGTACATTTGTCTATAAATAGAATACTTATTTATTTATTTTGGAGGTGGGGTCTTGCTCTGTCACCTAGGCTGGGGTACAGTGGTGCGATCTTCGCTTGCTGCAATCTCTGCCTCCTGGGCTCACGCATCTCAAGTCTTCCCATCTCTGCCTCTCTAGTAGCTGGAACTACAGGCGCACACCACCACACTCAACTAATTTTTTAATGCTTTGCAGAGGTGGGGTCTCGCTATGTTACCCAAGCTGATCTTGAGCTCCTGAGCTCTTATCCTCTCCTGCCTCCAAAAGTGCTTACAGGCAGGAGCCACCACAGTCAGCCTGAA
The DNA here is from genome assembly GCF_049354715.1 of Callithrix jacchus. Classification (NCBI taxonomy): domain Eukaryota; kingdom Metazoa; phylum Chordata; class Mammalia; order Primates; family Cebidae; genus Callithrix; species Callithrix jacchus. The sequence goes on from NC_133514.1 coordinate 41,869,473, forward strand.
TTATCTTTAACAGTGGCCAGAATCTGTATTGTAAAACATATAAGTGTCTTTAAATGCAATATATCCCTTTCTGTTCCATTCTTTGGCTACTAGTACTTCCTCCTCCATGTTTTTTGAATTATACCGATTCAGTTCCCCTACTGGACTTAAAGTTTTCTAGGAATAGATATTATTTTATCTTTGATCTCCAGAGTGTTCCCTTGCGGGCTTTAGAACATAATAGCCTCTTCACTACTACTTAGACAAATAAGTTAATCAATTATTCAAAGATTATTTAGTGATCTTGACACTCTGGAGGATGCAGATAGATATGAGAAATAGCTCCCATCTGAAAGAAGTTTCGAATGAAATAGAATAGACAGGACTCTTGATAGGCATGCAGAGAGTCAGGTAGACAGGTGAAAAGCAACAGTAAATTCTTGCTGTTTAAGGATGATGAAAATCAAAATGGTGATTCCAGGAGGGAGACCACCTGCCTTGTTCTCATCCTGAAATCTCCTCAGTGTCTAGCATTATTTCCTGCATGTGCTAAGTGTCTGCTGTTTGTGGATCGAATCAATGAACATGATACAGGCTGTGAGATTTGAATGTGAACTTAGAGCTCAGTCTCACCTCCTTGTGTTACAGATAAGAGTTGCCCTAAATGACGATCCCCTCCCCACAGACTCTCCTGTGCCTCCATTTCTCAAGACCAGGGTCATCCTTCCTCTTCTTGGCAAAGGCTTTGCTGACTATCTCCATGCAAAGTGACCTATGAATTCTTAGAGAGCTCAGGTTCTTTCTGTTTCTCTGTTTCTTCCCTTCCTTCTCCTTTTTCCTTTCTTTTGGGGGATTTTTATTTTCTTGTTACACATTGTCCATAATATTCACTTACAGTTTTTTTCTGCTTCTACTCTATAGCAGTTCATACAGCCTTTAAGATTTTTAAAAATTTCAAGAATGCATAATACAGAAAAGATGATAAAACAAAACCAAATGTCCACTGTCCAGATTTATCAAGTAAGTGTTCACATTTGCTTTAACTCTTTATTTAAAAATATGTAATAAAACTCTACAAATTCACCTGAGAGAAAATGCTCCAATGTTACCATAGTCATTTCCCCTGTGAAGGGAGGACATGGCGAAGTGATGGGACAGGCATGAAGCTTGGGAATGAAGTTATTAACTACCTCTAAAACACTGACAGCAGCTGGCCATGGTGGCTCAAGCCTGTGATCTTAACACTTTGGGAGGTCGAGACAGTGAGACCACTTGAGGTCAGGAGTTCGAGACTGGCCTGGGCAACATGGTGAAACAACATCTGTACTAAAAATGCAAAAATTAGACTGGCATGGTGCCACATGCCTATAATCCCAGCTACTTGGGAGGCTGAAGCAGGAGAATCGCTTGAACCCAGGAGGTGGAGGTTGCAGTGAGCCAGGATCATGCCACAGTACTCCAGCCTAGGGGACGGAGGAAGACTCAGTCTCAAAAAAAAAAAAATTGACAGCAACAGAAACACGCTGGAAGCTGGTTTCTATTCGTGCTGTCCTTTCATTTAACCACCAGACGGCTCTTTGTCATCTGGCTGAGGCTGTTGGGCACTGAGACACAGTGTCCTGTGTTTAAGCCTTGTCTCAACAACGAAGTTAACTGCAAGCATCTGGAGGGAAGGGGCTTCATCTCAGGCTTGTCTTCTGCTCACCACGGAGCCATATGGAGCATATTAGAGGCTTATTTCATTTTATTATATCATGCAGTTTCCATGAATAGGGCATATGCAGCTCATTTTTAACATTTTAAAAAGAATTTATCTCCCCAATTATGAACTTCGCAACGTCTTCATTCATCATCTCACAGCTAGTCTTCCCAAGAATGTTGTAAATGTAGCCAGTCAGATTTACATATGATCTCTAGCTTGTTTCCAAGGGATTCCCATTACAATGAGGATGAAAAATTGCCAAAGACCATTTCCAACCCATCTGCACATACTGTGCTTTAGGGATTCATTAGACACATTTTCTTTGCCTGTTTTGAAGATGAACTGTTGCAATGTCTCCGCAGTGGGGCAGATGTAATCTTCCCTGGCCTGATCCTCTGCAGATGCTCAGCTGCATGGTGGATTGAATGTCTCAAAGGTCAATAACTCTTCTATCATTTTTCATTAAAGTGCTTGGAGCGGGCAGCTCCTGCAGGAATAATTACTCAGAATCTGGCATATAATTCTTGTTCAGGCCAGCAAGTTAACCTTGAGAATTCAACTCCAAAGCCAGCCCTTGACAGGTTTTTGTGGGAGTTTCACCTCACACCTTGGAACAACTGAAACGTCTTAGGAAATCCATTATTTCCAAAGCCCGAGTTCCCAGGCTGGGTGCACAGAGGACAGTGGTCCCGGTGCCTGCCCCATAGGAAAAGGAAGGGAAACTGGGGAAAGGGAGAAACATGCCTGCTTCCTGGAATTGCTTTTGCTTCAAACCTTGCTTTCCTCTACATTCAGGGTGAGTCAAGAAAGCTGCCATTACTCTAAATTCTAGGCTCTGATAATGTAACCCAGCTCCCAAGAACAGCTGCAGCGTGAACCAGAACCTGGAGGTTCACTTGCCTCGCTGACCAACAGGATGCCTTGGTTTAAATCCAGTGCTGCTGGCCAGAGCTGGATGTCCTGAGGGACAGAGGCAGGGCAGGGTCTGGGGAGGCAGAAACAATGGTATCCCAGGTGGCTCATGAGGTCATGCTGGTCCATGACCTGCAAGTGTTCTCTGGCCCAGTCATCTGTGCAACCACCCGAGGAGGCTCTGGTTCAGCTGATCTCTTCATTAAAGTGCCTTTGATTACAAATAATTCAAACTATTCTGGTTGGGATCAACCAAAAAGAAGTGAGGTGACTCCAGGAAGCAAAATGCAGCTTGATAAGCCAGGCCTGCAGAGGATGGGAGTCCCCCAGCACAGGGGGCTACAGGGACCACTTCTCCAGAGCAGAGCTGTCAGATGACATAAAACTGCAAACGTGTGCAATATTCAGTTTTCTACTAGCCACATTTTTAAAAGGGGAAAGAGATAGGAGAAATTGATTTCCGCGATATATTTTATTTAATTCAATATTTAAAATATGATCATTTTAACACAAAACACAGAATACCAATGAAATATTTTGAATCTTTTTTTAAATATTCAGACATGGAAACCCGGCACATCTCTATGATGGAGCAGGATTGGGACACACTGATCCATCATCCCTGTATTTTACGGATTGAGAACTGAGGCCGAGGGTGTTTAACCTGCTTGCTGACACTGGCCTTCTTTGCCCTGCCATACAGCTGTAGTTTGTCGGGGTAGGGGTGCAGCTTTGGTGACTTTATTTCCCCACTCACTACCTTCTCAGTGAGTGCTCCCAGCTCCCTAGGGAGGGGTTGGCCCTTCCTAAACCCATGGAATGGAGGAACTTTGGTTATATATGATTCATTCCTGAATACTTCAGAATCCTGCTAGGTCACATCAGCCTTTCTGAGCCAATCTCAGACCCCAGGCCTCAGGGGTATCTTTTCTTCTCTTCCGTTCTATCTCCAGTTCTAGTGGAGTTCCAGTAAACCAGATGGTAAGAGGGGTGGGAGCTCTGATTTGTAGCATCTGCCTATTTTTGTGGTATAAATACTCCCACTGTGGCCAATTTCAAGCTATCAACATGACATCAGCCTGTCTGCAAAAATCCTGAAAATTTATCAACTGGGTCTTGAGACCCAGGGCAAGCTGGACCCAGCTCATCACTGCAGCATTACCAAAACATTGCCTCCCCTGAGCCATGCCTGTTCTCTTCTCTCACATCTTTCTGTTCCCCAGGGGTGCCGTGTGCTATGGACACTGCCTTTAGAGCTGGTCAGACAGGCCTAACGCGGGTCTGTCTCTTTCTCCCTTGGGTTTTTCTTTTTCTTTTTTTGACACTTGAATTAATGTTAACTAACTTACAGGATGTTGGAGAGGATTAGAGAAAATCCTTGTGACGCCCACATGTAGGAGGTACTCCATATATGCCACTATTAGCATTTTTCTTTTTCTATGTTTTTTTCTCTTGAGACAAAATCTCTGTCATTCAAACCTGGAATGCAGAGGCACAATCACAGCTCACTGCAGCCTCGACATCCCAGGCTCAAGCCATCCACCTGCCCCAGCCACCTGAGAAACTAGCACTACAGACAGGAGCCACCACACCCAGCTAATTTCCTTAAATTTTTTTGTAGAGACAGGGCTCTTATGTTGCCCAGGCTGTTCTCAAACTCCTGAGCTCAAGCAGTCCTCCCAGCCTAGCCTCCCAAAGTATTGGGATTACAGGGGTGAGCCACTGAGCCTGGCCTCCTTTTTTATTTTTAACATACAAAATATACAAACTCACACAGCCAGCCAGAACTAAAGCCAGCATTAGAACCCAGAAAAGCCCCTTCAAGGATTCCATATTAAATTGCCAAAACTGATTGGTTCAAGATGGTATGAAAAGTTAGACGTTTCTTCTGACCTTTGCATGTATCCTTTGGAGCAAGTTGAGGGAGAATCACAGGGAGCAGAGGTGAAATCATCATCAGGAATTGTGACGATGCTGAAATGGAAAATTATGTTAGGACCTGTGTTAGTTTCCTAGGACTGCCAGAATGTCATAACACGGGCTGGGTGGCTTACAACAGCAGAAATTTATTCTCTCACACTTCTGAGGCTAGAAGTCCAAAATCAAGGTGTTAGCAGGAACATGTTCTCTCCAAAATCTCTTCCTTGCCTTTCCTAGCTTCTCACAGCCCCCAGCATTCCTTGGCTTGCAGTAGCACAAGTCCACTTTTGCTTTTGTCTACAGGGGCAGGAGAGTGGTTTTCTCTCTGTGTGTCTCTCACTCTCACCCACTTCTCCTTTATAAGGACACCAGTCCTATTGGATCAGAGCCACCCTAGTGACCTCATCTTAACTTGATGACATCTGCAAATACCTTGTTTTCACATAAGGTCCCATTCACATGTACCAGGATTAGAACCTCAACATACCTTTCAGAGGACACACTCCAGCCCATAACAGATCCTTTGTGAGACCTCGATATTATAACATAAAATCTGTAATGTTATTCTGGGCATTCCAGCCTCCTTTCCCCAACCAAAAGAAAAGCTTTCTTGTTTGTTTTTGAGACGGAGTCTCACTGTCACCTGGGCTGGAGTACAGTGATGCAGTCTCGGCTCACTTCAACCTCTGCCTCCCAGGTTCAAGTGATTTTCCTGCCTCAGCCTCCCAAGTAGCTGGAATCACAGGGATGTGCCACCACACCTAGCTAATTTTTCTATTTTTAGTAGAGACAGGGTTTTGCCATATTAGCTAGCTGATCTCAAGCTCCTGACCTCAAGTGAAACTCCCACCTCAGCCTCCCAAAGTGCTAGGGGTACAGGCATGAGCCAAGGCGCCTGACCTACAATATCAAATCTCTAGATGTTATTCTAGGTCTTCCAGCTTCCTTTCCCCAAACAAGAGGAAAGCTTTTTTTTTTTTTTTTTTTTTTTTTTAAATTAGTGACAGTCTCATCCTATCACACAAGCTCCAGGCTGGAGTAAAGTGGTATGATCACAACTTACTGCAGCCTCAACTCCTGGGCTCAAGTAATCCTCCTGCTTCATCCTCAAGAGTAACTGTAACTACAGATGTGGAGCACCATACCTAGTTAATTTGTATTAATTTTATTTGTGTAGAGACGGAGTCTCACTGTGTTGCCTAGGCTGGTCTCAAACTCCTGACATTAAGCAATTTTCTTGCCTCAGCCTCACAATATGCTGGGATTACAGCTGTGAGCCATTGTCCCTGGCCTAGAAACACTTTTTTTTTCTTTTTTTCTGAAATGAATGTCTTTATTGCTTGTACCTTACAAATATGAAGACAATGAGGGACAGAGAACTGTCAGATAAATGACATCGCGCAGAGGAAAAAAAGAACCCCACCAGCCCGAACCCACCCCACCCCGCCAGGAACTGCATAGTACAGGAGGTGGGGTAGGGAAATCAAACCCGCAAAAGCTCAACTCCAAACACCCAGAGTCATTGCTGCGGGAGGTGGTGCTGTGGGGAGGGGAGGTGTGGGCAGACCAGCGCCTGGTTCCCGCTGGTGGGGCTCCTCCCACTAGGTCAGCACCCCTCCCCGACAGGATGAAATGCTCCGGCCAGGGATGGGGCCCAAGCCCACACACCATGCACACTGGAGGACACCACCAACACACATACGCACACACCCACACACATGCAAACACACCCACGTGTGCCTGAGTCACGCCGACACACGCAGTCCAAAGCATGCACAGGGGTCCCACAGCACTGACATGGACGTGCACTTGGTCAACCTTAAGGCTGCAGAACGTGGAGCCCTGGGGAGGGGGAGGGAAGACAGGGACTTAAGCACCTCCCTTCTCAGGGCCCCCCACCCCCACCCCTCCCTGACCAAGTCCATGGGGCCCAATACTGTCTGGTTTAAGATTGTAACAGCCGAGGCTGGTGCCCCTCTGTCCCCACAGAGAAGGGGGCAAGCCTAGCCCCCAGTGGGGCCAGGCCAGGCCCGGGGTCCAGCAGAAGGAAAGGCCAGCTGGAAGTAAGCCCTGGTAGGGCACGGGGCTGGGGGCAGGCAGGTTTGCCCCCAAGTGTCCCTCCTGCCTCATCCACAGGGTAAGGATGGCAGCTTGGTGGGGAGGAAGCAGGGCCAGGAGGCAGCATTCAGCCCGGCCCCTCCTGGTTTCCCACGGCACAGATCCTAGGACCTGGCTCTGTTCACCAGGAAGCGGCGCTAATCCCCAACCCTGCAGCTCCCCAGGGCCCCTGCCTGTCCCTGGATATTATTGCTTTTCTGCCCCCATGGGAGGACAGCGTGTGTGGGGTTGGACCCGCGCCTGGGCATTCCGAGCCTAGGCCACGGGGCCTAGAAGGCAGCACCACTGTCTCCCGGGTGCCGCGTCACAGCAGAAGGCAGGCTTCATCTGGAAGCAGCAGCACGGAGGCAGCCACAGGCGCCCCACCCGGGCCAGAAACCCAGGCAGGCCCTGGGCGCCATGCTTTACCCCTCACTGGGGCTTGTGTGGTTTAAAACTTGAATCTCTGCAGCCGCCCAACAGCCCGGGCCTGGGCAAGAGATGGAATCTCCCAAATGGGAGTTCAGGCACTAAGGTGAGGCTGGAAGCAAGGGGTCACAGGGGCTGCTGGGGTGCGTCTGGGAGGGGCCTGAAGGAGAACTGGAAAGCGGGTGAGGAGGTAGGGGTGGGGACACAAACCAAAAAGGCAAAGTAAAAAGTTGGAAAAAAGCTACCCTGCGGTGATGGCAGCGTGGGTGCATCCTCTGCTTGGGCAGACTGCTCACTCCCGGATGCTGGCCAAGTAGGAGAACTGGGGGAAGTGGGTCCGCTGGTCCAGCTCCAGGGAGCCCAGGCTGTCATAGCAGTCAGGGGGTGTGATTGTGATGGACTGGGCGGTGAATTCATCATTCAAGTACCATGTGTCGACCTCAGTCGTGACCTGAGGTTTGAAGGGTGGCAGGAGCTTCTTCTGGACCACATCCTGCCAGTTGATGCTGAGGAACAACCTGTGCTCCATGACCTCCTGGGCATCGCTGGGCCCCCCAAGCCTCTGCTTGGGGTCCTTCTTAAGCAGCCCGACTTGGCCTCGGGGCTAAGCGTGCACAGGAAACGGATCTCCTCCACGAGGATGAGCTTGAAGAGGCGCTTGTGGTTCTGGTTGTAGAAGGATAGGCGGCCACACATCATCTCGTACATGACCACACCCAGCCCCCACCAGTCCACTGCCCGGCAATAGTTTTCCTCCAGCACCTCAGGCGCCAGATACTCCAGAGTCCCACAGAAGGTTTTCATGGTGGCCCAATCACCGATGCCTTCTTTGCAGAGCCAAAGTCAGTGATCTTGATGTGGCCATCTTTGTCCAGCATGAGGTTTTCCAGCTTGATGTCGCGGTACACCATGTCCCAAGAGTGCAAGTACTCAAGAGCTGAGACGATCTCTGCACCATAAAACCGTGCCCGCTCCTCTGTGAAGACACACTCCCGGGACAGGTGGAAGAACAGCTCGCCATCGTTGGCGTACTCCATCACGAAGCACAGACAGTGGTGGGTCTGGAAGGCATACTTCAGTGCAGTGAGGAATGGGTGCCTGGTGTTCTGGAGGACCCGGCTCTCGCTGATTGTGTGAACGACTTCATCCTTGGCAATGATGACTTCCTTCCGCAGGATCTTCATGGTGTAGTAGCTGCCGGTGGCCTTCCCCCGCACCAGGATGACTTTGCCAAAGGTTCCCTTGGCAAGGAGTTTGAGATAGTCGAAGTCATTCATGGTCACTTTGGCCCGTGCCTTGCTGACTGCCACTTCCAACTCCTCAGCCACAGAGGAGTCACTGGGGGAGCCACACTTGTAGTCCATGGGGTCCTCGCCCAGGGCCCGCTGCTTGAGGCTGTTGGCGACCATCTGGATGGCTCGCATCCACTCCTCCCTCTCATCTGGAGAATCCACATGGAAGGTCCTCTCAATGACTGTGGTCCACTGCAGGCAGTGTATGACAAAGGTGTTGGGCCTCGGCCTCTCAGTCTTTATCAGCTGGCATTCTGCTACAGAGAAGTTGTTTAAGGGGGCAGGGTCTGATCAGGGGCCTCGGACCTCTCCTTGTACCCAATGAAGGAGCTGTCACTCTTTAGCAGGAAGTACCGTGGCCTCCAGGTCTTGATGTATTCACCGCGCTTGTGGAGCTAGCCTTCTTTGATGACAGACACCTTGTTCATGGTGGCAGCGTGGTATGCTGTCACCGAGCTTGGGACAGCTCAGGACAGCAGGACATGCAGGAGGCGCTGTGGACAGGGCACAGTCTGTCACCAGCGGCTGCCCAGCCTCTCCGGCGGGGCTCTACCCCCGCCTATCGCCACGCTGCGCTGGTTCCAGTTCCTTGTGTTTCCTGGCAGCTACGAAGGCAGCGGCGGCAGTGACGCCTCCTCCGAGCCAGGTCCAACAGATCGCGCTGCACGGCCTCCACTAGAAACACATTTTTAAATAATCCTAAATGAAATCAATGTATGTTAAATCTTTGTTGACAACAATGGAGAATCTGGCTCCCTTCTCAAACTCCCTCTGGCTAAATGTACTCAGCAAATCTGTATCTCAGCAAGAGGAATGTGAGCCCACCAATACTAAGAGGTCTGCCACAGTGACACAGCACTAGAACTGAGTCGGGAAGCTCGGATGTGTGGCATATAGCTTTATTAGGTTGGTGCAAAAGTAATTGCCGCGTTTGCCATTACTTTTAATGGCAAAAGTTGCAATTATTTTTGCACCAACCTAATAGCTTTCTTTTTTTGAGATGGAGTCTTGCTCTATTGCCAGGCTGGAGTGCAGTGGCAAAATTTTGGCTCACTGCAACCTCTGCCTCCTGAGTTCAAATGATTCTCCTGCCTCAACCTCCCAAATAGCTGGAACTACAGCCACGCGCCACCACGCCCGAGTAATTTTTGTATTTTTAGTAGAGACAGGGTTCCCCATGTTGGCCAGGATGGTTTCTGTCTCCTGACCTCATGATCCACCTGCCTCAGCCTCCCAAAGTTCTGGGATTACACTCATGAGCCACTGCACCGGCCCTAATAGCTTTCTTTCCAATCTTTTTCACACCTCCTCTACTTCGGCTCTCTTACACTATGTTTGTAGTTCACTCATTTATTTATTCAACAAGTAAGGATTCAGTGCCTATCACTAAAGGGCAATATTGGGTAGTATGTAAATCATGCCTGCATTTGCATCTGGCTCTAACTTATTGTTGTGTGACTTTGGGCAAGTTGCTTCACCTCTCTGTGCTGTCTGTAAAAAGAGAATATAACAATACCCATATCATTGAGTTGATGGGAGGGTTATACGTCATGGTACACATAAGGCACTTGCCACAGAGCCTGGTTAAGCACTGAGTACATGTCACTCATCAATATTTGCTGGTTACTAAGTGCCTGGCCCTGAATCAGACCCTGGAGACACCGTGACAAGAAAACAGACCAGGCCTGGCTCAAGGGGTTACAGTTCAGTGGAGACCACTGGTTTCCCAATGAACACAAGAACTTCAGATTTCAAACACGGTATTTTGAAAAATCTCATTTCTACAGGAATTACCTTGGGCCCATCAGAGTTTCTAACTTTGTGGCCAGATAGGTTAAGAGAAAATCATCTGAGCCAGTCAAAATTTTCCAATCCAATCCAATCCACTCCAATCCAACCCAATGCTTTGTTGCCATTATCCATACATAGGGAATTTATACGTAGGATGGAAGTGGGGAAAGGGGTAAGAGACAGGCCATTCATTTACTCTTCCCATAGGACTCTCAAGTACGGGTGCTGTTGAAATAAAGAAGAAAGAAGAGATGAAGGGGTTGACACAATTAGACACAAATTTCACCAATTTAAGCCTGAAAGCGATTTTCATCCATTCCACACATTCTCTAGGAACATTAAAAGAAAAATGTACAAACTTTTCAGGTCTCAGTCCAGTGAGAAACATCCCAACTTGAGTTTTACAGCAATCGTTCTGGCAAGTGGGAGGCAGCAGGTACTGAGACATGGTCAGTGTGACCCACGCCAGGAGGGCTGTGTTTCTGGGCAGCGGTAGGAGGCCTTCCAGAGTCAAGAGACAGGCCTTTGCCTCTTACAAGAAACTCCTCTTGTTACATATGTGTACTGAACCCATTTATACACTATCTTCTATCTGCAGTGAATCTATGAGCCAGTTCTGATTTCACATATCCAAGCACAAAATTAAGAACTATTTATATTTTGTGTTTTTGACTTACAGTTTTACTTTTTTTCAAGAGGACATTTTATAGCTGTCAGAGGCATGTGAACCAGAGCAACTCCATCTTGAATGGGGGCTGGGTAAAATGAGGCTGAGACTTACTGGGCTGCATTCCCAGACGGTTAAGGCATTCTAAGTCACAGGATGAAATAGGAGGCCAGCACGAGACACAGGTCATTAAGACCTTGCTGATAAAACAGGCTGCAATAAAGAAGCTGGACAAAACCAAGGTGGCCATGAGAGTGACCTTTGGTCATCCTCACTGCTACACTCCCACTGGGCTATGACAGTATACAGATGCCATGGCAACATCAGGAAGTTACCCTATGTGGTCCAGAAAGGGGAGGCATAAATAATCCACCACTTGTTTAGTATATAATCAAGAAACAACCATAAAAATGGACAACAAAATTGTACTCTTGCCACACTTCAGTCATGTTGTAAGTTGTAAGTGCATGGGAGAAGCACAAGGGGCGCTGTTGAGGGAGCGCTGCAAGTACAGGAAATAGATTCCCCTCTAGGAGTTAAACTGCAAAGCCAGCACCCACACGTAAAGCACAAGCACAAATATTGAGTACGTGTTGGCTTGGCAAAGAGGCTGTCCACTGGGGAAAATAAAGTTGAATCTCTTGCTCATCCAAATACAAAGATAAACTGCATACCACATTAAATGAATGTGGGGAGAGAAGATGGGAATTGGGATGAGGAAAGGGGGAATATTAATGAAACTAAAGCCAGAGAGGAGTCTGGTTATGATAGCGCACCATGAGCTGAGGCATGTAATTAACTAGACCCTCTTCATCTGATGTCCAACTGGATTAAATGCCCAAGAGTGAAAGGCAAAACCAGTATGGTAAGAGAATTGCAATGGATGAGAGACATCTTACCTCTAAGAAGTCAGGAAGCTAAGGATTTCTTAAATAAGCCCCTAGAAAGCATAAACCACAAAAGGGGAAACAATAGATTTAATTCTATTAAAATTAAGAATTACTGTTTTTCAAAAACACAATAAATGAAGTTGACAAATTGGTGGCAAATCTGGAAAACATTCACAATTTTAAAAATCAATAAGGGATCACATCTATTATAGGATAGGTGAGGAACCTTTAGCAATCAACTAGAAAAAGATGGAAACCCATAGAATGTGAGCAGCAGGTAGGAATTAGCAGTTGACAGAAAGTAAAGCCTATGTGGCTAACAAGCATCCAGAGTGTTCAATTTCACTGGCACTCAAAAGTGTGCAAATGAAAGCCACTTACCACCTTCCACTCATGAGAGTGGAGAAAGTGGGCAGTTAACCCTCTCAAGCACACTTGTGGGTGTGGAACAAGGACACCATTCTGAGACAGGATCCTGCAGTCCTTCATGATGTCAGGAACGCATCTGAGAAAGCTTTCCAAGGCCCACAGTGGATAAAGCATACACAACCAAGTAAGGGTGATAAACATGTCGGAGCAGATGAATGTGGGGAGAGAAGATGGGAATTGGGATGAGGAAAGGGGGAATATTAATGAAACTAAAGCCAGAGAGGAGTCCCGTAAGGCTGGTTATGATAGCGCACCATGAGCTGAGGCATGTAATTAACTAGACACTCTTCATCTGATGTCCAATTGAATTAGTTTTTTAATTAATTAGTTATTTACTGGGACTCTGCCTCATGAGTTAGATCATCCCTTAGCACTGATAAAAGGCAAAGCTGGTTTCAGCCAGGTCAGTCTTTGATGATGCCATTATACACCATGAGTGCGAATTGTTCCTATGGGTATTCATAGTTTAAAAAATGTTTGTCACTTCAATAAGTAGAAATGTACAATTAAATTTTAAAAGATACATGAAGATTTTAATATGACATCTTTCTTTCAAAGTCATATGTGCCAGGCAAGGTGGCTGAGTGGGAGGATCATTTGAGTCCAGCCATTGGAGACCAGCCTAGGCAACATAGGGAGACAAAAGAAAAATTAGCTGGCTGTGGTAGCTCACACCTGTAGTCCCAGCTACTCAAGAGGCTGAGGTGGTAGGATCACTTGAACCCAGGTCAAGGTGACAGCGAGCTATGATCAAGCCACAGAACTCCAGTCTGGATGACAGAATAAGACCTTGCCTATTAAAAAAAAAAAAAAAAAAAACTCCCTTGTATTTCTATAAAATGAAGATTTGCAACCCCCTTGCTGATCCCCAAGAAATCCTGGGCTGTCCTAGGTAGGGCTTGGTCAATGTGGTATGCAGAATAATGACCATCACCCCAAAAATGTCCATGTCCTAATCCGTGGAATATGTTACCTTCCATGGCAAAAGGGACTTTGCAGATGTGAATAAGGTGAAGCACCTTGTTGGGGGAGATCATCCAGGAATATCCTGGTGGGCCCAGTACAATCACTGCAGTTGAGAGAACCTCACTGGAAAGGATCAGCAGTGAGACCTGGCTGAGGAAGGGCGTGTCTTCCTGTGCACAGGACGCTGCACTACGCAGCCTCCAATCCATGTAGGGCGTTGACTGGATGGGCAGCTGGAGCATGGAACCAGGGCAGAACTATTTGCTTGGGAATACATTATAGCCCTTCCATTATCTTGTTTCATGACTCTCCTGTGCACACTCAATCTACCGATTGCAGAAACTATTTTATTACAAGCCACAGGGATCTCAGGCTCCCATTTATACAAAGGTAATGAAATATCAAACCGACCCAGGCTTGTTGCTATAACTAGCTTATTGCCCCTGTCAAAATAGTCTAGTTCATAACAGCTCTCCTTTGGCCCCCTGGGAAGCCCAGTCCTGCAGCCCTGGCTCTTGGAGACACACGGCACCCCTGGCTGGGCCCACATCCACCTCCACATTCAGATCTGAGCTGTCTCTCTGCAGATCCCCAAGCCTGGCCTGCCTTCCCTAGATTCCAACCAGAACCTCTTCCTTAAGCATTGCACCCCTTTCCATATCCCTAGGGAAATTACTTACTTACTTTTTTAAAAATGAGTTGAAGTCTCACTCTGTCACCACACTGGAGTGCAGTGGCACAATCTTGGCTCACTGCAACCTCCACCTCCCAGGTTCCAGCAATTCTCCACCTCACCCTCCTGAGTAGCTGGGATTACAGACACCTGCCAGCACACCTAATTTTTTTTTGTGTGTGTATTTTTAGTAGGGATGGAGTTTCACCATCTTGGCCAGGCTGGTCTTGAACTCCTGATCTCATGATCCACCCACCTTGGCCTCCCAAAGAGCTGGGATTACAGGCATGAGCCACCATGGCTGGCCAGGAAATTACTTTCAATACCTGCTTCCTTCTTTCTAGCCCCTTCCAGCTCTCTTGCCTTGGTCAATTCGAGCATTAAAAGCTGCTCTTTCAATGGTCCAATTTGCCTCAATTCATCCTCCCATCTTGTTTTGTTACTTCTAAAGCTTCCTTTTTTTCTTCCACTTCAAACACAGGCCTCCACTGCTGAGGAGGCATTTAGACCCTGTGATAACATGAGTGACATCTGCTTTGGGTCCCTGCCTGGTTCACAACCCCATTCTGACGGTAACTACCCCTGCTCCTAACCCAGGCCCAGCAGCCTGGTTGTTTTGCGTGTGACCACATTGGTACCAGGTGACCCCTCGCTACTCCAGGTGGACATGTGATATGGTTTGACTCTCTGTCCCCACCCAAATCTCATCTTGGAGCTCCCATAATTCCCACACGTTGTGGGAGGGACCAATAGGAGGTAACTGAATCACGGGGCAAGTCTTTCCTGTGCTGTTCTCATGATAGTGAATAAGTCTCATGAGATATGGTGGTTTTAAAAATGAAAGTTTCCCTGAACAAGCTCTCTTTGCCTGCTGCCATCTATGTAAGATGTGACTTGCTCCTCCTTGCCTTCTGCCATGATTGTGAGGCCTCCCCAGCCATGTGGAACTGTAATTCCATTAAGCCCTTTTCCCTCTATAAGTTACCCGGTCTCGGATATGTCTTTATCAACAGTGTCGAAATGGACTGATACAGCGCTTGACCTCGGGGTGGCCAACCTGAAAGCTCTCTGGCCAAAAACAGGGAACAACACAGTCAGGGCCTCCTGCTTAAACCATGTGGTTGGGTCTCATTAGTCAAGACAGTTATGTTCTATGAAGTGGCCAAGGGCACTGAATTAGCCAATACTGAACCATTGTTCCTCAGGGAAGTTCATGGTTGCTTTCCTGCAAGCCTCTGGTCATATTATCATCAATTGATTAATACATAACCTTGTTTTATGTGTGTTTCTCTTTGAGAACACCTTATTTAACATATAAGGTTGATTCATTAACATTGAACTCACAGGCAATGGCACTATAACTCACCTCTGAACAAAGCTTATCTAACACATATCGTCTCCATAAGGCTCATCGCAGCCCTCTTGTCCTTAAAAACATTAGACAGCACTTCAGTGCTACCTCTGGGGGCATTTTATTTTATTTTAGTATTTATTTTTCTGAAACAGCCTCACTCTGTTGCCCAGGCTGAAGTGTAGTGGCACAATCTCAGTTCACTGCAACCTCAATTCAGACAACTCTCCTGCCTCAGACTCCCAAGTAGCTGGGATTACAGGCACCTGCCACCACACCCAGCTAAATTTTTGCATTTTTAGTAGAGATAGCCATGTTGGCCAAGAGGGTCTCAAAGTCCTGACCTCAAGTGATCTGCCTGCCTCAGCCTCCCAAGTAATGGGATTACAGACGTAAGCCACTGCACCCAGCTTTGAGGGCATTTTAAACAGGAAAATTGCTGAAGAGAGAAAAATGCAAAAATAAATGACACTAAATAGACCATGAAAAGAGCACAAGTCCTCAGCCTGAGAACCGAATCAAGAAGGCAGGGCCTCTCTTTGCACCACCTCACTTGGGGGCACGTGTGCCAGGCAACTCAAATTTTTCATCATTTTTCACATGTCGAGGAATGACTGCGCATGTGCTACAAGTATTGATTTTAGGTAGTCCAAGTAAATTCTGGCGAGCAGAAGAATTTGCAAATATGGATTCCACAAAATGTGAGAATAAACTGTAGTTAATTGCTTGGTTGGTTGTCTGGTTTGTTGGTTAACAGCAGGAGAAAATGCTGGGAGAGCCCCTACAAGACAGCATTTGCATATTCCAAAAGGATATGGGAGCCACACGTGAGTCCAGGAGAGTAGAAACCTTGTGGTAATACCCTGCTACGTGGCTCACGGAAGAGTCTCTGTAACTTGCAATCAAATAGCCAATCGGTGACCAAGCGAGGCAGGAGGATCCCTTAACATATAACGTTGATTCATTAACATTGAACTCGCAGGCAATGGCACTATAACTCACCTCTGGACAAGTTCAAGACCAGCCTGAGCAATGTAGTAAGACCTCATCTCTACAAAAACTTAAAAACTTAGCTGGGCTTCCAGCTACTGGGGAGGCTGAGGCAGGAGAATCCCTTGAGCCCAAGAATGAGGCTGCAGTGAGCTGTGATCATACCATTGCACTCCAGCCTGGGGGACAGAGTGAGACCTTGTCTCAAAAATAAAAAATAAATTCAAAAACAGCCAACCTGTCAGCATATACCTACCCATATATTACTCTTGATTTGTCCTGGAAGTTTTGATAAGTGATGATTTCTTTTGGAAAGTCCTGTTGGTTCCAATAGAGCTTGCACGTGTAGTCAGTAGGCCTGGCCATACCACTTCCCGGTCACATGACTGAGTTCTCTAACTCAATTATTTCATCTGACAATGGGATGGATACTTGGCCTCCAAGTTCAGAGAGTTATTATAAGGCTACATGAGGTCTTGCAGGTGGAATGAGCATCACCCTTGTCATCTTCTGATCCAGCCTCTCCTTTTCTACACAAGGCCCCCAAGCATCGGCAGGGGAAAGAGATTTACAAAGACGATCAACAGAGGACAGTCCAGGATGCTCACACCTCCTTCCTCCAACACCTTTTTTTGGACAAAAGTTGAGCTCCCTACCACATGACTCATGTCTAACTACATATGCAAAAACTTCCTTTGCAGAGGTTCAGACTAACATTTCACATGCACATTTCAAAACAAAATGTGTCAGGAAAACAGCCGCTTTAACTGCCAAGACGAGCAGAGCTATATTTGTTTCAGTGACAGCTGATATTTGTTTTGAAAGTGAATCGCATATATATATTACACATTATTATGACTAGAAGTATGTAAAAATTATCAGAACAAAAGAAAACTATTTTCATGCAAATATTTTTCAGCAGCCATCACTCTCAAATATAAATGAAAATATAACACTCCTGAATGCCAGGCACAATCTGGATTTTAAATGTGTATTCATTGAAAAGAAGCTAAATTTCTCCACCCACTTGGTATTTCAAGAAACGATCCCAAGGAAAGATAATTTGTATGTTAAAGTGACTATTTGTACAAGTAAAAATCCGACGTGTGCATGAAAGGATTCCTTGGTTATGTGCAGGGAATCATCTCACATGCTGTTTTTCCTGTTTGGTTTGACAAACAGGCTGACACTATTCTCTTTGATTAAAAAATAAACTCCTAAAACTCATAATGTTGATATCAAGATGTAACCACTATACATACGTAGGAAAGGAAGTTTTAAAAGCCTTAAGCTGGCATCGTGAAGGAACACCATGACAGACTTTTTTTTTTTTGTATTTATTTTGTATGTAATGAAATATAGTATAAAGGTTGGTTAAGTGTAATATAATTGTGTAAACATCCTATTAATAGATGTACAGATTTGTTTTGTACTGTATCTTGAAACTTGTGAAATAAAGATTCCACCTCTGGTTAAAAAACAAAAAAAAATAATACATAATACAATACAATTGTATTGTTGGTGCTGTCTTTTTTTTTTTTTTTTCCTGAAGCCACAAAGATTCCCCCAATGGCTACATCCTAGCTAACTGGGAGAAGCCATAGCTTCTCCCATCCAGCTGTCACTTGGACCCCACTCCCCTTCCCTAAGACAACAGGGAGGCGGAAAGGGCAAACTGACAGAAATGAGAAGGAAACTGGGTTTGGATCCCTCACTGCTCACCACTGGGAGGTGGAGGTCAGCCACCTGTGGCGGGCGGTTTTTTTCCACCTCCGTCCTTTGCTGCTGGCTGCTGCCTACCACCTCTCTCCTCTGGGCCAAAGGTTCTGAAACTCTCACAACCGGTGCCCAACTCAGAGAGTTCACTCACTCTAACGATACTCCTGCTAACCTCACAATTCCTGGGCTCCCTCTCATCTAGCCAGAAACTGCCTTGTGTGTTTTCCCCACCCACATCTACCTTCATGGCAAACCAGCAAAACACACAAGCCCCTCCACCCCCAGCAAAGAGCTCCATGTGTTTGCATATGAGAGTGGGTGCTTTTGTCCTACCTCCTTTAGGACAAGGCTGTCCATATGGACAGCCCTTTTGAGCATCAGCAACTTCGGCATGGCCTTCCTCACGCTGTTGCGCGTGTCCACGGGGGACAACTGGAACGGGATCATGAAGGACACGCTGCGAGAGTTCACCCACGAGGACAAGCACTGCCTGATCTACCTGCCGGCGCTGTCGCCAGTCTACTTCGTGACTTTCGTGCTGGTGGCGCAGTTCGTGCTGGTGAACGTGGTGGTGGCTGTGCTGATGAAGCACCTGGAGGAGAGCAACAAGGAGGCCCGCGAGGACACGGAGCTGGACGCCGAGATGGCACAGAGCCCAGGGGACGCACGCAGGGTGGATGTGGACGGGCCTCCCTCGCCCCAGGAGAGTCAGGGTGCTGGGGATGCCCCGAACCTCCTGGTTGCGCGCAAGGAGTCGGTGTCCAGGATGCTCTCGCTGCCCAACGACAGCTACATGTTCTGGCCCGTGGCACCCGCCCAGTCGCCCCGCCCTCGCCCATTGCAGGAGGTGGAGATGGAGACCTATGGGGGCGGCACCCGCTCGGGCTCGGCCACCTCTGTGCACTCACTGCCCACGCAGTCCTGTGCGTCTCACCAGGTCCCATTGGCTGTATCGTCTCCAGCCAGGAGCAGTGAGTCCATCCACACCCTGTCCCCTAGACGCACAGCGCGCTCCCCCAGCCTCAGCCGGTTGCTCTGCAGACAGGAGGCTATGCGCACAGATTCCTTGGAAGGGCAGATTGATAGCCCTAGGGACACCCTGGACCCTGCGGAGCCTCCCAAGAAAACCCTAGTGAGGCTGGCGTCCCAGGGGGGCTCCCTGCAGTCCCCCCAGCGCTCCCCATGGCCCGCCAGTATCCGCACCCGGAAGCACACCTTCAGACACCGCTACGTCTCCAGCCGGCGGGTGGCCCCAAGGCCGCGGACCCGGCCGACGAGGAGGTCAGCCACATCACCAGCTCCGCCTGCCCCTGGCAGCCTGCGACTGAGCCCCATGGCCCCGAAGCCTCTCCAGCACTCTGCGGCAGCGAGCGGGTCCTGCGAAGGTTCTACAGCATGGACGCCCAGGGCTTCCTGGACAAGCTGGGCCGGGCGGGGACCCTGCAGGCAAGGGGGAGTGCTGGGGCCAGGCCTCCTGCAGGGCCGAGCACCTGACTGTCCCCAGCTTTGCCTTTGAGCCCCTGGACCTCGGGGGCCCCAGTGGAGACCCTTTCTTGGGAGGTGGCCACAATGTGACCCCAGAACCTAGAGCTTCCTCTTCAGGGGCCGTAGCACCCCTGGAACCCCCAGAAACAGAGCCTGCTATGCCTAACAGTGACCCCTCTGGAGAAGAGGCAGGAGCTGAACCTCACAGTCCCCCCAGTGTCCTCTGGAGAAACCAGGGTCCCCCTCGGTGACTCCTGCCCCAGAGGGTGACGCAGATGACCCCGTGTAGCTCAGGACTTGGTGCTGCACAGGGATTTGTCACTGGGGTCTGGGGGCCCCGGCGGGGTGGTGGCCCAGGCAGAGCCATGCGTGGACCCTGACTTGGGTCCCATCGTGGGCAGAGGCTGCAGAGGATGACAGTTGAGTCGGACGCCGGCAGGCACTCATTCCCTGCCCAGTGAAGCAGGGGTAGGTGCTGGATCCCGCGAGCCTCCGTCCATTCCGGTTAGGGTTTCTCTAGAGTTTTGATGCCAGCCGAGGCTGTGTGGCGTTGTGTCAGTGTCCCATCATGAGAGAAACCACGTCTGTGGGGAGGGGAAGGTACCAGGCTGCGTCCTCTCAGGCCACGCGTTGTTACGGGACACTCGCTGGGGGCCTGTGCCCTTTCCCGCAGCAGGTGTGGCCACTGTGGCCCAATGTCACCTTCACTCACAGTCTGAGTCCTTGTCTTCCTGTCACGCCCTCACCACTCTCCCCTTCCAGCCACCACCCTTTCCGTTCCGCCCAGGTGTTCCCAGAAGCTTCCGTGACTCTGGGGGATGCTGACATCACTAGGGATGTAACCCGCCCAGCCATCACTAGGGACATCACCGTGGAGTAACGTGCCCGGCCCCCATGCGAATCGGGCCTCCCCTTTGTCCGGGGGCTTTGGCCGAGAAATTCCAATTGACACCTTAGTTTTGTGTGCTTTTAAATTCAGGTTCAATGTTGCAATAATCTAATGCAGAAGATTCACCTTCTCAAGTCAAGGGAGAGGGAGGGGCAGAGCGGAAAAAATAGTAACTTATTTAAGGGAAAAAAAAAGTGGTTTTTGTTTAAAGGAGAAAAACTTTTTTTTTTAGTCATCTGTTGATTTTCATTATTTACAATCTCTCTCCCTGTATCAGAGGAAATTACAAGGCTTGACAGATTTAGGAAGTCAACTCAGTGCGTAGGCTGCTCAATTAGCGCATTAATGAGTACTTGACAGAGATATATATTTTTACTTATAGAAGGGTATTTATGACATTTTAAATGCCCTTTGGGTCAACTCAGGACAGCTCCATGGATGGAGCTGTGAACCCAGCTCACCACTGTTCAACTTTCTTCTCTGAAACAAACTGTCCATGGGGCCCCTCCGCATCCGGGGTCAAAAGGGCCAAGTACACAGGGGTCTCTGCTCCTTCTTCCGGGCTCTTGGTGGCATTGGGTCACGCCATGTCCGTTCTCACCCACCCTGGGCAGCAGACATTCAGGAGGATCTTGTGCACTTTCCTCTGCTCGCTCAGTTTCCTGGCGTGGATCCTGGACAGCATGGTGACGCCGACCTTCATCACCCCGTATGCGGTGTTGGGCCAGCCCGCCTTCTGGTGCACTCCCTTCTTTGTATCCTCCACGAACTTATTCATGAGCCCCACCAGCTCCTCCTCAGTGATGACGGTCTCACTGAGGAACTTCTGCTTCAGCTCAGGGCTGCAGCTTTTTAGGGCCCTGAGACTCACGGTGCTAGATACATTCACCACTCTCCCTTGGGGTTTTATTAGAGGGAGTAACTCTGTGCAGACATCTCAAGTACCAAAGAAGTTTGTCTTCATCGTCACTTCAGCTTGAATATGAAAGGGTATGGGATCAGCAACCTTGAAGGCGATGCCCGCGTTGTTGACCAGCATGTCCAGGCCTCCGTACTCTGCGCAGGAAGTCGCGCAGGGCGCGGATGCTCTGCGGGTGCTAGTTGATGTCCAGCTGGTGGAAGCCCGGGCTCAGGCCCTCTGCCTGCAGCTGCTGCACGGCCGCCTGGCCCCGCGCCACGTCCCGTGCCGTGAGCACCACATACCCGGAGAACTGCCAGTACAGGTCGCGCACGATGGCCAAGCCAATGCCTTTATTGCCCCCAGTCACCGGAGCTACCTGGATGCAGGACGACATGGCTGAACGGGGCATGCGGGATACCTGCGTGGAGAGTAGATCAGGCTCAGACCCTGGAGCCGCGAGGATGTCCATGACTCAAAAAAAAAAAAAAAAAAATGGCGACCTGGCTGGCTCCCTACCAGTGCTTTTTTTGAACAGAAAGTTGAGCAAAAAAAAAAAAAAAGCTTTGGCCTTTTTTTTTTTTTTTTTTTTTTTTTTTTGAGACTGAGTTTCGCTCTTGTTACCCAAGCTGGAGTGCAATGGCGCGATCTCGGCTCACCGCAACCTCCGCCTCCTGGGTTCAGGCAATTCTCCTGCCTCAGCCTCCCGAGTAGCTGGGATTACAGGCACGCGCCACCATGCCCAGCTAATTTTTTTATATTTTTAGTAGAGACGGGGTTTCACCATGTTGACCAGGATGGTCTCGATCTCTTTACCTCGTGATCCACCCGCGTTGGCCTCCCAAAGGGCTGGGATTACAGGCTGGAGCCACCGTGCCCAGCCAGCTTTGGCCTTTTTAGGAGCCTTTAGGCGAGTTTGTCCTAACTCGTCTAAACTCTTTTGTTTTAGTGGAGAAATAATAGATGTCTGTTCATGTGTTAAGTGTTATAGCAAAAAAAAAAAAAATGCATAGTTAAGTTAATGAATAGTTTTTGTTTTATCAGAATGGCAACAGACCGAAGTACTTTGTAGAGACTGACTTTATAAGCTAATACTTAAGACAACTTGCATCAATGAGAAAAAAATGTAGAACCATTTGGAAAAATGAAATTTACTAGTTCCAAGTTTCAAAGAAATGTCAACATTTCATTCCATTCAATAAAGAACAAAACCAATAGTATTTTCATTACTTTCATCTGAAACATTCCATGTTTTAATCTGAGACTTGCAGACTTTTCATTTGGAGTTTGAACCTGTTTTGGTGCGTTTCGTTTTTGGAGAACTTCAATAATGTGAGATTGGCAATTCAGATGCGCGTGCAGTTTTCTGTTGATGTCATGCTGCTGTTCAGGTAATAAGAAATATTAAGTAACTGGCTTTAGATTTTGTAATTTTTTTCCCTGAGTTCCTGCTAGATTTTGTATTCTAGTAGTCAATGTATTTTCAGTGAAATGTAAAAATATTCCCGTTCTCTTTGACCAGTGTTAATTTTTGAGATCTTATTACTTGTCACTTGAATCCCATAATTGTCATACATCTCTAGTATAAGCAACATTTAATTTTTGAAATGTATAGTCCATCTCTTCATATTCAAGATGTAATTTTACATTTCTGCATTGTAAAAACTGTTTGGCCATAATCCTAGATGCACGCTGCTAATTCATGTACCTGCACATGTGACCTTTATGAACAGAAATTTGCATGTATGATTTGTGTTTACTTGTACTGCTTATATCTGTGGATTCAAGTTTCTGAAGTGAATACCAATAAAAAAAAACTTAGGCCATGTTCATTGGTTATACATGTTTGGAATGTTAACCAAAAAAAAAACAAACCACAAACACATCACCAACCAAAGTGTCACACTTCGCCAAGGAGAGAACACACCCCTGCACCAGCAGTTCGGGCACAGCTGTTCGTCTCATTCTTACAGAACAGAGGGTCTGCAGGTACCTCAGTAAGACACTAAAGCAATTTGTTTTATTTGTCCAAGGAAATTCTGCCCTTATTTGACTGAATAAGGATAAATATCAGGGAGGAGGTCTGTTTGTGGTGTCACTGTCTGCACCAGCCAAAGAGCCCTCACACGTTTCCTCTCTCCTGGCAGCTGCAGTTCTTCTGAAGAATTCAGAGGAAGTTGAGGCTTAAAATAAGCAATCTGGGTTTGCAAGGTGCCATAAGGATGGCAGTGCCACCTATACCACTTGCCCAGGGATGGCAGTGCCACCTATACAACTTCCCCAGGGATGGCAGTGCCACCTATACCACTTCCCCAGGGATGGCAGTGCCAGCTATACCACTTACCCAGGGATAGTAGTGCCACTGATACCACTTCCCCGGGGACAGCAGTGCCACTGATACCACTTCCCCAGGGACAGCAGTGCCACTGATACCACTTCCCCGGGGACAGTAATGCCACTGATCCACTTCACTGGGGACAGCAGTGCCACCTATACCATTTCTCTGAGGACAGTAGTACCACCTGTACCACTTCCCTGAGGATGACAGTGCCACTGATATCACTTCTCTGGGGATGGCAGTGCCACTGATATCACTTTCCCAGGGACAGCAGTGCCACCTATGCCACTTCCCCAAGGATGGCAGTGCCATCTATACCACTTCCATGGGGATGGCAGTGCCACCTATAACACTTCCCAGAGGATGGAAATGCCACCTGTACCACTTCCCCTGGCAACTATTCCCAGAGATCCAGGCCCAGCAGTGCCACCTATGCCACTTCCCCAAGGATGGCAGTGCCATCTATACCACTTCCATGGGGATGGCAGTGCCACCTATAACACTTCCCAGAGGATGGAAATGCCACCTGTACCACTTCCCCTGGCAACTATTCCCAGAGCTCCAGGCCCCATGGTTTGACTTCTTCTCTGTTATGAGAATTCAGTGTTTTCTCACATTACATCCTGAGATTCAGATCCTCTGCAAAACAATGGATCTGAAACCACTCTCATCTCTGCCTCCACACTTGGCCCCCCATCTGCTCTATAGTGGACTACGGGGACAGATACATAAAAATAAGAGAATGTTTCAGGGAAAGGGGAGAAGTGCGGACCTTTCTACTTCATTGGATCTTCCTGATAACGCCATATGCTCAGTGTTATTATCACATTGTGTAGATGAGGCTGGGCACAGGCGGCTGTCTGTGGGTCACACTGCTGTGCAGTGATGGGGTTGGAATATGAGCTCACTTGTCAAACGCTGGGTTCCCCTCAAAGCTTCTAAAACTTTGGCAAGACTAAAGCACCCCTAATGTAAGAGATGAATGAATGCTCCCTCACTCCAGGGTGAGCTTGGGGCTCAGCACACACAGTCTGTGGCATTCAGTCAGCATGGAACGTTGTTCCTGGTCATTTACTGAGACGACTCCACTGGTCCTTCTAATCTCAGCCAGTCATTTCCTCCAGGAAGCTATTTCTGTGCTCCCCAGTCTGGGCTCCATTGCCCCCGAGGTGCTCCAACATTGCCTACTCTGTGAGGGCACTCAGCCTGTGTTGTGTTGCTTACTCGTCGTTGTGGCCCCAGAAGGTCAGGAACCATGTCCACCTTGTGTCCTCCTGTAGATGTCCCCAGCAGCCAACACACTTCTGAGCACAGTATAACTGCCCAGCGAATATCTGTTGAGTAAATGCTGACTCCAGCTAAACCTTCCATCTCAGTGCAAATTGCCTTTAGAACAGATCTGTTAGCTCTAATCCAGCCTCTTCAAACAGAGCACCAACAACGGAAAATTCAGAAAATGAAGAGGCAAAGGCTGGATGCAGTGGATCACGCCTCTAATCCCAGGCATTTGGGAGGCCGAGGCAGGAGGATTGCTTGAGCCTAGGAGTTAGAGTCCAGGCAGTTTATAGGCTGGGCATGGTGCTCCAACTGTAATCTCAGCACTGCGAGAGGCAGAGATGGAAGGATTGCTGGAGCCCAGAGGTTCAAGACCAGCCTGGACAACAAAGTGAGACCTTGTCTCTAAAAAAATTTTTTTAATTAGCCAGATGTGGTGGTATGCACCAGCTAAGGTGGGAGGATCACCTGAGCCCAGGAGGTTGAGGCTACAGTGAGCAATGATGGCACCACTGCACTCTAGCCTGGGCAACAGAGTCAGACCCTGCTCAAAAAAAAAGAAAAGAAAGATAAGCAGACCCTTCCATATTCATCCCACACCATACCCATTCTACTCCACATTCTTTGTTAATTTGGGGGGGGGTGTTTTGTTTTGTTTCTGGAAACAGGGTCTCAGTTGCCCAGGCTGGAGTGCAGTGGCACAAATACATCTCACTGCAGCCTCAGTTTCCTGGGTTCAAGGGATTCTCCCACTTCAGTCCCTTGACTAGCTGGAACTACAGGTGCATGCCACCATGCCCAGCTAATTTAAACATTTTTTGTAGAAGCAGGGGTCTATGTTGCCCAGACTGGTCTTGAACTCCTGGCTTCAAGCTATCCTCCTCCTGACTCAGCGTCCCAAAGTGCTGAGATTATAGGCATGTGCCGTCGTGTCAGCCTACTCCACGTTCTTGGCATTCTAGGCACACTGGCCCTCCCTGAGTTCCTTAAATGCTTTACAACCCCTCCACTATAGGGCCTTTGCACACACCATTCCCTCTAACCCCTACTCCTGCTCTTTCCCCAGAATCTCAGCTCAGTCCCAGCCCATGTTCTTGGAGCACCATCTGCCTCTCTGCCATACCTTCCAGCACATGGCTTGTGTCTCATTGCATCTTTTGCACTGTGAAGGCAGGTATGAGGATTTTTGGTCTTTGTTTACCCTTGTGTCTCCAGCATCTAGTGGCTGGCATAGAGTACAAGCTCAGTACACCGTGCCTGAACAATGAAGTGATGTTTAAATGGAGGCCTATGCAGGTGGAGTATTCTAGGTGGAGCGAAGCCCTGAGGAAAGAGATACCAAGTTGCATTGAAGACTGAAAGAAGCCCGCTGTAGCTGAGCCACAGAGAATCAGGGGAAGAGTGCATCACGGTGAGGCTATAGCGAGGTAGGCAGAGCCTCACAGGGTCTCAACAGTGAGTTAAGACCTTTGACTTGCCACCAAGGGGTTTTAAGCAGGGTGCTAATTCTTCCGTTCCACACAGGACCACTGCTAATGCCACAGCATAAGGGAAGGTAGTCTTTTAAGCCAGAGGTAAGCATTTTGCATGCATGCTCATTAAATGTCCTCATGGTTCGCTGAGTCTATTGTTCTAACCTTCTGAAATTATTTTGAGCTTTCTTTGTGCCTTCAGCTTGGCATCATTAGCAATTGTGGTAATAGAAGGGGGCCTGTCTACCAGAAAATATCGGAGAAAACAAAGGCAGTACAGTTCCTCAGGTGCTCCGACCACAAGTCCTAGCTCCTGGGGCATTGGGAATTCCAACCGTGGGTGTCCGGGACGATAACCCTGGTCTCTCATAGATGACAAATTCAGCAGCAGCATCCTTGCACATGCTAACGTTTTGTGTACATTTTGTTTTATTTATTTTTTAATTTCCCTTTTTGCTCTTTAAGCCCTCCCTAATTCCAGTTTTATGAAAAAGCATTTTAGGATGTGTACATTTAATAAAGGAAGTGGAGAGGAAGAGTTTCCTTGCTTACTTCAACCATATAAACTGGGGTTTTCTTTTCTTTTCCTTTTTTGAGGTAAGGTCTCACTCTGTCACACAGGCAGAGTACAGTGGCACAATCATAGCTCACTGCAGCCTCAACTTTCTAGCCTTCTATCCTTCTGCCTCAGCCTCCCAAGTAGCTGGGACTACAAGCACATGCCAGTGGGCCTGGCTTTTTTTTTTTTTTTGACAGACAGGGTCTTGCTATGTTGTCCAGGCTGGTCTTGAACCCCTGAGCTCCAGCAATCCTTCCACCTCCGCCCTTGAAGTGCTCAGATTATAGTCAGGGGCACCCAGCTGAGCCTATACAGGGGATTTCTTTTTTCCCTAAAGAAATTCATGTTGTTTTCTTCCTGCTGTCTTAGGTGCTTTAATAAATAGAATATTTGTCTTTTGTTTGCATATATTCCAAAAGTTGTCAGAAACTCAGTGCCTGATAAGCATTTTGAAGAAAGGAAAAACTCCAGTTATTCTTGAGGTCACAGCATCCTTCGGGTCTGAGCGACTGTCACTGAAAACATGACTGTTCTGTTCCTGTCCAGCTCAGCTACGCCAGCATGGACTGGAACTGGCATCTTTTTCGTATGAACTGTGTTCCAGCCTTTTTTTTTTGCTTATTTAAGGGTTTGTTTTTTGCTTTTGGCAGATAATGCCATGCACAAAAATAATTCCAAAATCACCATTTTTACCTTTGTCGGTTATGAACTGGGTATGTTTTAAGCATCCAAAATCCAACTTTTTGAAGTGATATTTCTAAATTCATAGATCTTAAAAAATCAAAGTAAGGGGTTGTTGGAATTTTTTTTTTTTTGAGTTTAAATGCATGTTATTTTCAGAGAACCTGCATGACATGTTTTTCTTAATAACAATGCCTCCACTCCAAATAAGCCACGATCAAAATAAATGAAGATCTGGAGATGACATCAGTCCCATTTGTCTTAAGTCCTGGTGTGCGGATGACAAGCAGAAGCCAGTTATGATGACAGGCGATAGATCCAAAGTAATTGCCAAATTTGTCAACATTGTTTCATTTCTAAACCATCCTTAAAGAAAGTCATATATAGGGTCACACCGTCTTCACAGTAGTCCAATAGAGCAACCATGCCATCTGGATTCATGTTTTCACCAATAAAGAACTGGTAGTTTTTGAAATTAGCAAGGATGTGCTTGATTTGTTCTGCAGCCCCTGTCATAAAAGGTTTTACTCTTTCTGGTCTCTGTTCTTCAAGTTTGCCTTTGATGGATTTCATGTCATCTTTGATGTACTTCTTGTAGGCTTCTTTTGTGAAACTTGTTTCCTGCAGGTGATGCTTCATGACAACATCGACACCAGTGATTACGGTGCTTTCGGTACCTTCGCCCTCGGGGCCTTCAGCGGAGGCATTTCCACCAATGAGCGAGTCATCAATGTTACCTTCTGTCCTACTCACCATCTTCCCCTCCACCTCCAGGCACAGTCCGTCCGCGATCTCCCGGATCTTGCAGATGTCAGAGAACATCTCATCGTGGCTGATGAGATCCCGGTAGACAATCATGATGGCGGCTGACGAGAGAAGACGGAGGCGCTAGCTTATCAGGAGCCCGAAGCTCGGAGTGAGCGCTGTGCAGCCGAGTGGTGCTAGCGGGGAGGAGGGAGCGGGCGGAAAAGCGGACTTTTAATGGCCGGGCTCTGTGGCTCACGCCTGTAATCCCAGCACTTTGGGAGGCCCAGGCGGGTGGATCACGAGGTCAAGAGATCGAGACCATCCTGGTCAACATGGTGAAACCCCATATCTACTAAAAATACAAAAAAATTAGCTGGGCATGGTGGCGCGTGCCTGTAATCCCAGCTACTCAGGAGGCGGAAGTTGCGGTGAGCCGAGATCGCGCCATTGCACTCCAGCCTGGGTAACAAAAGCGAAACTCCGTCTCAAAAAAAAAAAAAAAAAAGGAAGAAAGAAAGAAAAATAAAAGAAGAGCAATGCCTGCCCCTAAAATAATGAATGAACCAGGGGGAGAGGGTGGTGCTGAGGACACAGATGTGGGCCTCTACTCAGGCTCAGGTGCTCTCTGTAAGGTCACATTGCCCCCCTGAGGCGCATTAGCTTCCTTCTAGACTTAGTCAGTTTCTCCATCCTTCCTGCAAAGAAATGAAGAGGGAGCACTGGCAAGAGGGTCTGCTGAAACACAGAGGTCTCATGCCCCCGAGCTCCACGAAGTGTTCCATGATGCCAGCGTCAGAACAGGCAGAAGCCTAATCTATGCCAACTACTTAAAACAGCCATCCCGGGGCCCCTCTCCAGATGCTTAGACAAACAACTCATTTTAGAATCTTACCAAGCGTAGGTGTGAAGTTCACTGCCGATTGCATTCAGAATGGATCCCCTCTTTCCGGGAGCTGCGGCCAATCTTCAGCATTCACTAATTCACGCAGAGCCCAGCAACTACCGCCTGGTGTGGCCAGTCCTTTATTAAATCAGAGCTCATGACCTGACTTACAGGACCTTAACAAAGGAGCAGGCATCCAAAAGCAAAAACCTTAATTTGAGGCTGGGCGCAGTGGCTCACTCCTGTAATCACAGGACTTTGGGAGGCTGAGGCGGCTAGAACACGAGGTCAGGAGTTCGAGACCAGTGTGAACAACATGGTGAAACCCCATCTCTACCAAAAATGCAAAACTTAGTTGGGTGTGGTGGTACACACCTGTAATCCCAGCTACTCAGGAGGCTGAGGCAGGAGAATTGCCTGACTCTGGGAGACAGAGGTTGCAGTGAGCCAAGATCATGCCACTGCACTCCAACCTGGGCGACAGAGTGAGACTTCATCTCAAAAAAAAAAAAAAAAAACAACCTTAATTTGGAAGAAAATTGATTCTTCATGAAACAGTTTTTTTTCTGGAGATGGAGTTTCACTCTTGTTGCCCAGGCTGTAATGCATGGTGCGATCTCAACTCACTGCAACCAAGGCTTCCTGAGTTCAAGCAATTCTCTTGCCTCAGCCTTCCAAGTAGCTGGGATTACAGACATGCATCACCACACCCAGCTAATTTTGTATATTCAGTAGAGACGGGGTTTCACCACATTGGTCAGGATGGTTTGAACTCCCGACCTCAGGTGATCCACCCACCTCAGCCTCCCAAAGTGCTAGGATTACGAGGTAAGTCACTGCGCTGAGCCCTGAAACATCTTTTAAATGTAAAAAAAAGTGCCAGAATGTTTTCAGATTTGAGGCTCAAGTGTGCTTCGTGAAACATACCCAGCTGACCACTGGAACTTGACGCTAGTGTTTGGCATGTGAAGTGCTCCAGGGCCCCGCTTAGCAGCCCGTCTCTCTCAAGTCAGACAAAGTTCTGGAGAACAGTCCATGAACACCGGGAAGAGACCCTCGAGTCGACATCGGCTGCAAGCTGCTCATTATAACAAGTCCACGGGGAAGCAAATCCTCCAGGACTGTCAGGCTGACTCACAGCTCGCCCCATCTCCCAGCCCTTACCTGGGGGTGGGGACCTACGAAGGGACTGAGAACATGAATCTGTTACTGTCTAGGCTGATTAAATCCAGGTGCTCTGTTTACTTTGGAGTGCAAAAAAACACACCAAGAGCTTAAAACTTACATTTACAGACAGGAAATGGCACCTCAGAGACACAGATGTCTGAAACCTGAAGACCAAGACATGCCTCTTCTCAAACAGGGACCATTTCTTCCAGGCCAGGCCCCAGGCCTGTGCCTCATGATGGAAAGGGGACCTTGGCCTCCTCTCCCCAGGCAGTTCAAGGCTCTGAGAGTCATGAATTACATATTTGAAATGTTCTTAGTCTGTCCTCACTCCTTCTATTTAAAAGCAGATGTTTAAACTTGATCCGAGCCATGCTGTCTCAAAAGAGAGGGTCCTTGTAAACTGGCCATTAAAATCTCCCTGAAAGCGTGTTCTGAATGCACAGCAAGAACAAGGGTGGTATCAGGGTAGCCAGAGAGGGTAGCTGGAAAAGGGAGGATGTGGAGACAATAACAGCCTCATTAAGGCCAGGTGCGGTGGCTCAAGTCTGTAATCCCAGCACTTTGGGAGGCCGAGGCGGGTGAATCAAGAGGTCAAGAGATCAAAACCATCCTGGTCAACATGGTGAAACCCCGTCTCTACTAAAAATACAAAAAATTAGCTGGGCATGGTGGCGCGTGCCTGTAATCCCAGCTACTCGGGAGGCTGAGGCAGGAGAATTGCCTGAACTCAGGAGGCGGAGGTTGCGGTGAGTGGAGATCGTGCCATTGCACTCCAGCCTGGGTAACAAGATCGAAACTCCATCTCAAAAAAAAAAAAAACCAGCCTCATTAAACCTCATCATTTTCCAATGCTTATTGAGACATGGAGATTGGAAAGGGAATTGGT
This sequence comes from Callithrix jacchus, assembly GCF_049354715.1. Lineage (NCBI taxonomy): Eukaryota > Metazoa > Chordata > Mammalia > Primates > Cebidae > Callithrix > Callithrix jacchus. Next base: position 41,900,563 of record NC_133514.1, read on the forward strand.
GTTTGTGGAGGGTTTTCTGAGTCCTTTGTACTAAAGTGATCCCCTCTCCCTTTCCCACTTCCTCCCTCACTTACTCACTCACCACATCCCCATCTCCTCACTTTCACATCAGTAACACTGAGAAGATGATGATGATGAAGATGGAGATACGGTCTGGCTCTGTCACTCAGGCTGGAGTATAGTCACGTATTCTCAGCTCATTGCAACCTCTGCCTCCCAGGCTCAAGCAATCCTCCCTAGTAGCTGGGAAGCCCGGCTAATTTTTTTTTTTTTTTTCTTATAGAGACAGGGGTCTCACTATGTTCCCCAGGCTGGTCTCAAACTCCTGAATTCACACAGTCCTCCTGCCTTGGGCCTCCCAAAGTGCTGGGATTACAGGCATGAGCCACCGCACCAGCCCTGGAAAGATTATTTTTCTTAAAAAAAAAAACCTTTTTCTTCCTTGACATATTAGGCACCCCTATCTCTTCTATATTTCCCTTCAATGAAATGAGAAAGAAGCATATACAGTATCTCATGGTGTCCTTCAATACGCCCAATGTGTGTTAAAAAGTTAAGCTTACAGTAAGTACATGAAGCACCTCACTTGCACAATGAAATGTCTCCAGCTTGTGCACACCGGAGAGCACCCGGCATTAGCAACAAAAATCCCACTGCACAGCAAGAAAGGTGCAGGGAAAGTCGCAATCCTTCCAGTGGCCTTTAGTCTCCTCGGCTGTCAAGAGAGGGCAGAGGATGGGGTGTCAACAGAGGTTGCTGTGTCCGCCTCTGCTCACAGAGGCTGCATGTCTCCAGAGGTTTGGTTTAAGCTCTCTCTGATAACCCACCACAGAATGCAAACAATACAAAAAAGACTAGAAGAAAACTGGCTAAAACATAACAGTGATGTGTCCATTTTAGAGCTGTTGGGTGTAAGCTCTAGCAGTCTACTTTAAACAATAAGAGTAAATCTAACCAAAAAAAAAACTATCAACAGGGTTTTTGGAAGGACAGATGCAAGGGCAGGTTTGGAGAATCTCAGGAGACAGAGCTGTGAACAGTCCCACTGTGCTGCTGACGTCTGAATGACTCATCTCCAGCTGACTTTTATCCCTGATATCCTCACTACAGATTCCCCTTCCTGGCGGAAAAGAATCACCTGATCCATCTGAATCACGTCCTTTGGCTACATGGGCAAAGCGCCATGACTGACAGCCCAACCAGGACCACAGCGGAGCGGGGGCGGCCCTCTAAGGAAGGAAGCCTGTGTAGACGGAATCAATAGATTCCACGAGATATAGGAACCTCTAGGTTATTGTAGTTTTTCTCTGCCTTTTTTTTTTTAGATAGAGTCTTGCTCTGTCATCCGGGCTGGAGTGCAGTGGTGCGACTTCAGCTCACTACAACCTCTGCCTCCTAGTTCAAGTGATTCTTGTGCCTCAGCCTCCCAAGACGCTAGGATTAAAGGCATGTGCCACCACTTCCCCCTGATTTTTGTGTTTTTAGTAGAGACAGAGTTTCACTATGTTGGCCAGGCTGGTCTTGAACTCCTGATCTCAAGGGATCTGCCCACCTCAGCCTCCCAAAGTGCTGGGATTACAGGCGTGAGACACCACATCCAGCCTGCCTCTGCTTTTAATGCTTTTCTGTGATGTCTCATTGTTTTAGACATTCAACTCATACAGTTTTTGCAATCGTATGTGTATTTCATTGCATATATATGATATATATGCATTATATATAATATACAAATATATTACACACACACACACACACACACTTGAGACTGTCAACACTGAATTCTCTCACCCCTTAATATGAGTGCATTTTTTCTAAGAACAAGGGTTCTGTCCAGCACTAAGATGCAGAGAGCCCTGCGAGAGAGTATCACATGTTAAAGGTGATAGGTGCTCAGTCAGTTTTGTTCAATAAAAACTGGATGAGGAAAAGCTACAGAAAGGGAAGATACGGACCAACTACTTCACATGTTGTCCTGTACTCCATCCGCCTGCAATGACCCAGGGGATCTAACGACGTCCCCCTTCCCCAACTCTACTGCTCTGCCCCCGTCTTAAGAGGAACAGCTAATTGATTCATGGATTTATTAATGCCTTGAGAATAATTTTTCTATCTTTAACCTGTGGTTGCAAATAAAGCAGATACTAAGTCTCCTCCCACTCCTCATCACTGCCTCCCCCTTAAGCCAGAAGCCAGCCTTGTTCTTGTGGGACTGGCACGCTGGACAAGCTCCAGTGGAATATGATCGAAGCACACCTCTATTTTCTGACTTCCACTAACTTGTTAAAGTTTGTTTAGCAGGGGAGGCTTTTCCTCTACCCCAGATGAAAACTCATCAAGCCAATGACTTGTCTTTGCTCACTTTTAGCTTAGAGATAGTCTTCACTGAGGCACAGAGCATGTTCTCTTAGTTAGAAAAGTGTCTTACTCAAAACACTAACCCACACTTCGTTCTCCGTTATCCTCCTTGATAAAGCCTACAGGTGGGCAGCTAGCCTTCGGGGAGGGACAGCCACTTCCAGTCTCTTCCTCCACCAGTCTCCTCCCCATTCACTAGCTGCTGTTTGGGAGCCTGCCAGGGTTTGAAGGAGGTGGGCAGGGTGCGGATTAAAGGGGAGAGGTGAAGGATAGGGTGGTTCTTACCTGAATGGATGCGCTGGTGAAAGTGGACTCTGATGGGCATCTCCATGGTTCTTTGGGAATTCCCAAACTGGGGCTCCCCAAATCTAAGCTTCCCACTACTCTCCTGCTGAATGAGGCTCTCCTTCAGCAGACCACACTATGCCTAGGAGGTCCTCTTGGACAAGTCTCAAAATGGATCCACGTGACCTACAGGTCATCCATAGGGGAAAGTTACAGAGCCTTTGCTCCATCTTTGGATGGAGCAGTCTTTCTTCGGGCAGCCTCTGCTCCTCTATCCCACACAGATCACTTAATGTTCCTAGCAGCAAGGCAAGCCCCAAGCCTAGAGTCCCCAGCTTCAAGGAACACATCCCTACCTGTGCAGGCTGCCCTGTTACAGGAGGTCTCTCTCTCCCTCTCATTCTCCTCTGTCACTCTCATTTTTTGTTTTGTTTTGTTTTGATAGATATGGAGTCTCACTATGTTGCCCAGGCTGGTCTGAAACTCCTGGCCTTCAGGGATCCTCCTGCCCTGGCCTCCCAAAATGCTGGGATTAAAGGTATGAGCTACTATGCCCATCTTGAGTGAAAGAGACAGCACCAACAACCCTGGACTCTTGAGGGCAGAGTGAAGACCCCACAAATGGCACCTGCAGAAATCCCCTCACCTTTGCCTCTCTCCCCGACATGCTCCTGACCCCTTTATGTTCTGATCCTGGGGAAGGGGTTCAAGAGTCAGCATTTTTGAGTTGGTATTTTGAAGGTTTCTCGAGTGATATGTTCTGTTCTCACACTCAATCGAACATCTAATATTTTACATCTGGGTCAAAACTTGAATTTTAATATCCTGTTACATTCAGGTACTTACAGCGTTTATATATATTACCTAGTAAACCGAATCTGTTCAATATTCCCATGGGGCTTTCAGCCCATTTTATAGATGAGAAAAGTGAGGGTCAGGGAGGGATGCAACATACCTGAGGTCATTCAGCAGGCACCTGGGGGAAGCCAGATCCGAGCCCACACCCTCGCTCTCTCTTCCCTACATTGCATCAAGCTGGCCTTCGAGGAAGAGGAAACATGTGTCCTGCTCTCCAATACGGGATTCAATTGATTCCTGGTAGCTCACTCTGGTCTTTGACTGTCATCTGGCCCCAGTAGAGGAAAAATACCATGCCGTAAGCAGGTATTAAGCCTTGCCCAGGGGACAGAAGTTACTCCCACCTGAAGCCAATCTACAAGTGTCTCAGTACTCATTCTAGAATTCAGATTACACAGCTAAGCCTGGCCTTAGGTGAGTTCAGAATCCACAGTGATACTGCAGCCGATGAGAAAATAGTACTATTTCCTCTGTAATGAGATCCACCTAAACCTTCCTTTAAGCGGTGAAGTTTCCTGAGCAAACTTAATGACTTACTTGGTCCCCCAAGGCCTCAGAACCCTGAGCTCCACTTCACAGAACAAGTGCTGGTTTTTGGGTGACTCCCTTCCTCTCCTTCTGCCCTGGACCCCATATCCAGTGGCTCTAAAGACAATGAGAGTCATTTTGTTTTTGTTTTTGTTTTTGTTTGAAATAGAGTTTCACTCTTTTGCCCAGGCTGGAGTGCAGTGGGGCAATCTCGGTTCACTGCAATTTCTGCCCCCTGGGGTTCAAGCAATTCTCCTGCCTCAATCTCCCGAGTAGCTGGGATTATAGGCACCCACCACCATGCCCGGCTAATTTGGGTAGTTTTAGTAGAGATGGGGTTTGCCATGTTGGTTAGGCTGGTCTTGAACTCCTGAACTCAGGTGATCCACCTGCCTCGGCCTCCAAAGTTGTTGGGATTACAGGCGTGAGCCACCGTGCCTGGCCGAGAGTCATTCTGAAAAGAAACTGCTCCCTTGGTCCAAAAAGGCAGATTCATGCCCGCCAGAGATACCCTACCATGAGGAAACCCTGCACAAAATGGCCCAAAAGGTCCTCTGGGTGATTGGCACTGGTATTTTTTTCTTGCAGGGAGTAACTGTTGCCAAAAAATTTGAAAGTCTGGCTAGTTTTAAGGAATTTGAACTTTACTTTTTCCCCAGTCAAGGACTTAGCCAAGACAGGGATTTTATAGCATACAGCAGGAAAGGGTGAAAGAAGATTGAAAAAAGAGAACAAGAAAGAAAGAGAGCAAGGAGGACAGGAGGGGAAAAGGAGAGGGGACCTCAGAACAGGGAGGACATCCTCCCCTGCCTTAAAATGTTAATTACCTCCTCCCACACCACGCACCTACAGCCACACGAGCCCTGTCTTCCCTGACTAATGGGCTCCAGCACTCTCTGGACTCAGAGCCGCCTCTCGGGTCCTCTGGCCTAGAACACCTTCCGCCCCCACTCTCACTTCAACGCCATTTCTGCAGATCTCATCTGCTCTCCAAGGCTGCTCTGAGTCAGAGCCATGGCTGGCCCGGGGAACAGCTGCTTCTCCTGAGATGTTCTTCAGAGTCATCACTTCCTAAGGCAAGCTTGTCACCCTGCGGCCCAGGGCGGCTTTGCATGTGGCCCAACACAAATTCACACATTTTCTTGAAACATTGTAAGACTTTGGGGTTTTGTTGTTCTTTGCTTTTGTTTTTTGTTTTTAGTTCACCAGCTATCAATAGTGTTAGTGAATATCATGTATGGCCCAAGACCATTCTTCCAATGTGGCTCAAGGAAGCCGAAAAATTGAACACCCCTGTCTTAGGTGATGTGACAGTCATTAGGCTAGGAGGAAAATACACAGGAAAACAACAACAGCAGCAAGACCGGAGACCCTGGAAGACATGTGTCGAACACTGCTGGCTTTAGAGGGTTCAGCCAGACCCCTGTGGTGCAGGCCCCAGCTCCTCTCCTCCACGTGGCCCTGCCCCGGCTCACGTCTCCTCCGTGCAGTCCTGGCTGGCTTCTCCTCTTTTGTCCCCTCTCCAGGAACACCCACGGTGCTTCAGGCTGCAGCAGCGCACACCACTTTTGTGACATTGGCTCCGGGCTATTTTCTGTGAGTTCATCTTAGGAAGACACCGCTTGCCCGGGTTCAAGAGGGCAGATCCACAGCGGATCTCCAGTGGAGTGCAGACTCACAGGGGTCAAGTTAGATCCTGTTCTCTGATCACAGCCCCCCAACACTCCTTGCCCCTCCCACCCTACCTAAGTGAGCAGATAGCGGCCTCCTCACATAGCTCCTGGCAGAGTCCATGTCCCTCTTTCCTACACCGCAACCCGTGGACTCCAGCCTGGCCGCCAGTGCATTCAGAGCAGCCTCATCAGAGCCGCAGGCTGAGGTTAAACCTGCCAAGCTGGTACCGGACAGGGGTCCCCATCCAGACCCCAAGAGCAGGTTTTGGATCTCACGCAATAAAGAATTCCTGGAGAGTCCGCAGCAAAAAGTGAAAGCAAATTTGTTATGAAAGTAAAGAAATAACAGAATGGCTACTCCATGGACAGAGCAGTCCCGAGGGCTGCTGGTTGCCCATTGTTATGCTTATTTCATGATGACATGCTAAACAAGGGGTAGATTATTCATGCTTCCCCTTTTAGACCATGTAGGGTACTTCCTGACATTGCCCTGGCATCTGTAAACTGTCATGGCACCGGTAGGAGTGTAGCAGTGAGGACCACCAGAGTCACTCTTGTGGCCATCTTGGTGATGGTGGGTTTTGACCAGCTTCTTTACTGCAGCCTGTTTTATCAGCAAGGTCTTTATGACCTGTGTCTTGTGCTGACCTCCCATCTCATCCTGTGACTTAGAACGCCTTAACCATCTGGGAATGCAGCCAGTAGGTCTCAGCCTCATTTTACCCAGCCCCTGTTTAAGATGCAGTTGCTCTGGTTCACACGCCTCTGACAAGGCCACAGACCTGGGCCAGGGCTGCGGGCCTCTGGGCTTGTCCGTTCATCCATGCTGTCCCTCTGAGTGTCCACAGTTTGTTCCCTGTCTTGGCCATCAGATGGCACCACGATTCCACAGGTCACTTGGCCTGGTTTTGGGACAGCCGATTCCCAGGACAGTGGGCCAGGTTTTGGGAGGGGTGCTCACTACCCTGCCGCTGCCCCTCCTAGATCGGGCAGCATTCCAGAGCCAGCTGTACCCCTGCAGGCTGGAGCTGGGCTAGCCCAGCCAGCCAACTGGCACATGAGGTCACAGCCCCCTTCTGTGGGCTTACGGCTGTGAAGCAGTGGGGCAGGGGCTTAGTGGGAACCCCCAGTGGCTCTCGACTAGGGAGGTCAAAGAGGGCAGTGCCAGGAGTCTGGCTTCATCATTGCAACACTGCCTTTAAGAAATGTTCCTGAGTCCCAAAATCCAGGCTTCCTTCCTCTCCATCCACCCCACTCCCACTGCGGCTCTCCAGATTTGAGCAAGAGATCCAAACCCCTGCTGAGTGTTCCCTAATGAGGGCCACAGTAGACAAAGGGGAGAATGCGCCTGGAGGACCCCTGCCCAGAAAGCCACATTCCCCAAATCCTAGAGCGTTTCTTCCTAAAGCCACTTCAATTAACAAGCCTTTCTAGCAGCTCCCAGCAAAGACATCATCCTAAAATGTGTTTTCCCAATAAATGTATTGTGCCCATTGGCCTTTCTCTCCCGAACGCATGCAAATTGGATGACGTTAAATAATCTTGATTCCAAACTAGCTCAACCAGGGCTATTATCACAACACCCAAGACTTGTTCTGTGACATGAATATCTGTTGCGTCTGACCTTGGCCGTGGCTTTCCGTGTACATCCATTGTTAGATAATTCTAGGGTTATGAACAATCTGCGAGGCTTCTAATGGTGAGGAAGAGAAAAGACAAAGGAACACAACCTTAAAGACTTTACTAACAGCTTAAAAGATACTAGTATTTTAACTTAAAAGCCACATGATCAATCTAGTATATGTGAACTGTGCGCTAACAATCACATAAAAACGCAGAGCAGACGGAATGGGTGCTATTGTGAAATGTATTTTTGTTCTTTGACCCCTGTTTCCTGGCACTCAATTTCTAAAATCCTTAGAATCTCCAGAGTGATGTCTGCTTGTGTGGGGAATACATGAACGTCTTTTTTGTTTGTTTTTATACTAACATGCAACAAAACCTTTATTACCATTTTGAACAGCTTCGGCTATTACTGAAACTTGTCATGTCTAAACTTAAGTCGGGGTAAATGGCTATAGGGCAGAGTTTTGCCATCACTGGGCACTGCGAATGCAAGACTGAAGAATTAACAGCCACCCCTCAGACGCAGGACCAGGTGCAAGGTCGACTCTTTCTGGATGTTGTAATCAGAAGGAGTGTGGCCACATTCCAGCTGCTTGCCTGCGAAGATGAGCCTCTGCTGGTCACGGGGATGCCTTCCTTATCCTGGATCTTGGCCTTCTACATTTTCGATGGTGTCACTAGGCTCCACCTCCAGGGTGATGGTCTTGCCGGTCAGGGTCTTCATGAAGATCTGCATTTTGACCTGTTAGCGGATACGACGATGCTACGAATGGCCAATCACATCCACCCACTGAACTCCGACAAACCTTCACCTGACAAAGCCACTCGTCCCTCCTTTTTTTTTTTTGGACAGAACCTTTATTGCTGAACGTAAAACACCTGCCTGGGAGGCCTGGCCAGTGGCCTCTTCACTGGGCTCAAGTCGGGTGGAGAGGGCTGGCGGGCCGCAGGGCCACTGCTGCCAACGGCTGTGGGGAATAGGCCTGGAGGCCACCCCTGCCTGGCACCCTGGAGGGCAGTGGGTGGGGACAGGGGCCAGGCCCTGGGCACACACTGGTCATGGAAATTTCCAGGCAGGCAGAACAGTGTCCCTGTGGCCCCAAGTGGGGCTTGGTGGTGGGCATCCCTCCTCTGGGGCAGAATGGCAGACAGAGCCTCTTTCCTCTCCAAGGACCAGGGTCTGAGGTAGGTGCAACGGTTCCTGGGGTCCTCACAAACGTGGCTTGATGTGCAGAGGCTTCCCTGAGTCCTTGGTCGGGGGGCCCTGGGAGCCCAGGCCCTGGGCTGGCCTCCTGGGCTCAGCGAGGACTGCAGGGAGATGAAGGAAGGCAGCCTGCAGAGCCTGCTGGAGCGCACCACTGCTGAGGCAGCCTCCTGGTCCAAGGAATTGAGAGGGGACAGGGAGGAGGGGGAGGAGGAAGAGGAGGTAGGAGAAGAGGAGGAGGAAGCCTTGGAGGATGCGGGAGAGGCTGACACCCCTGGGGAGTGGGGAGGCGCAGCCAGGGCAGCCACAGTGAGGGCAGGAGAGCTGGGCGTCTGCCTGGTGGGGTGCTGGGCTGCCAAGGGCTTCCTGGGCCCCTGGCTGGCCGAGGCTCTGCTGCTGGCAGCAGTGTGGCTGGGTCCTGGGGCGGGGGATGTGGCTGCCCACCAACTGTGGCGTTTCTGGGTGCGGTGGAGCAGCTGGCACTGGGTGCCCCGGGGACATGACCCCTGCGGGCGAAGTCAGAGCACAGCAGTGTGTGTTTCTTCTTTGCACCCAGGGGGCAGTAGCCTTTGAGAAAGTCGCTGCAGACCTCGGCCTTGCGGGACATATACACGTGGCTGCAGGGACAGTTGCTATTGCTGCAGATGCCCTTCAGAAAGTACAAGCACACTGGCGTCTTCTTAGACACATGGTGGGAGAAGAGGCAGGTCCCATCCGTCTTCTTGCAGGTGCCCAGGACAAACCTGGTGCACATGGCCACCTTCTCAGGGTCGTGGATGTAGGGGCAGCGCTCGCCGCGGTTGCACCTGCCGAAGCGGTTGTAGTTCATGCAGAACTCCTTCCTCTTCTCCCTCCGCTGCCACGCCTGATGAATGATGGCTAGGCTGCGCTGCACTGCCCGGCTGGCCAGGGAATGGCTACAGCTGCCTGCAGGGTCCAGGTGGCCTGTGCGGATGAGGGGCCTGCTGCCGGCATCACCAGGCTGGCCGGAGGTCTTGCAGAGCTTGCTGGCAGACACTTTGTAGAGGACCCCTCCGATGCAGCGGTAGCCTTTGCTCCGCCACCAAGGCGAGCCTGGTTGGGCTTTTCCACCCCCACTGGCAACTGGACGCAGGCGGTTCAGCACCAGGGACCTGGACAGTGAGAGCTGCCAGGCCCGCCAGGAGGGCAGAGACTGGGGGGAAGGGCGGGGCGCCGAGAGATAAGGCTGGGATCTTCTTGACAATGCGATGTGGTAGCGGGTCTTGATCACCTTGCTAGTGGGTGGAGTCCGCAGGGCATGCAGGCTGGATGCTTCCTTGGTGGGGAGGTGGGCCCGGCTCAGGGGCAGGCAGCACAGCCGGTGTGTGATTGACCTGTACCAGGCCTTTGTTGGGGGTCTCCTTCAGGACAGGACTGCTCTTCCCCCGGAGGGCCTGTCTCCCCCGGAGGCTGAGGTGGCTCTTGGCGGTGGTGGCATGGGAAGGGCTGCTTCTTGTCTCCAGGAAGGCTTGTACTCCCCCCCCCCCCCCCACCTCCGGATGATCTTGGTGCGGCTCTTCACCTTGTAAGCTGAGAGTGAGGTCTCCCCAGAGAGGGGCTTCAAGCCACTGGGTCCTACTGCTGGTCTGTCCCCCGACGGGGACCTAGACGACTGCGGGGAGAGCTGGGAGGCACGTTCCTTGCTGCTGGCCTCCGACTGCCAACGGAAGGAGGAAGAGGAGGAGGCAGAGGGGCTGGATGCCTTCCACTTGTACTTGCTGGGAGCAGACCCTGGCTGGGAGGACGTGGCTGGTTTCCTGGGCTTGAGCTCTGGGTCGGCTCTGAGTTGTGGCTTCTCCACCTTGCCTGCCGTGCCAGCCGCAGCCTTGCACACATTCTCCGCAGCCAGTCTGGGACTGGGCGCCCTCGGAGCAGCCCGAGGACTCTTCGCGGAGGCGGCCACCCATTTTGTAGTTGTTTTTCTGGAACTTGTTAGTTCGACAGGACACAAGCGGCGAGGCCTCCCGGGCCTGCCTGGGTCCTGAGGCCGCTCTGGCTGGGCCCACCACTGAGCCAGATGCCAAAAGACCTAGCTGTGCTAACTCCATCCAAATGAGTCTCCAATTTTATTTTTTCATCTTTTGCAAAAAGTATTTGTTTCATAATCAAAAGGTGAACCAAAGGAGATATTAAACAGGGCTTTGATCTGATGTTATTCTGGTGCCCAGTTGAGAGACCCTGAGAAAGAATGATGTGGCTTACATGACTCTAATGCTCTTCTTTCATCATTTGATGAATCTTGGACTCAAAATCCAAGATTTATCATCTCTCTGTTTTGTTACATGCCACCATACTGGTTTCTCTGACTATACAGAATCTGTATTTATTTATTAACAGAAATGAGTGCATTTTACAGAAACCCTTCTGTAGACTGTAGTTTATGGATTAGTTCAAGCCCGTCATTAACCAATTAAACATATTGCTGGTAAAAACAGAGGTTGAACTTGCTGTTTTACTCAGATTTAAATCCATCTGGTGTATTTATTGAAATGTAATTAGAAATATTTTCTACATACTGAGTTGAAGCCAGAATATCGATGGACCTACAGATATAACAGCTCTTCAAGGTTTTAATAGCATTATACAATGGCCTATTCATTATACGGATTTCTTTTAAAAATATTTATCAAGAACATTAAAATATTTTATTTTGTAAAAAAAAAAAAAAAGAACTGGTGGCTGGGGGCCCCTGGGCAGCCGTGGGTTGGGGGGTTTGGTCGCTAGAAACAGGAAGGCAGGATTAGAGGGTTGAGAGTTTCAGCCCCACCCGAGGCTCTTGGGAGGGAAGAGGGGCTGAAGGTCAAATCGATCACCAATGGCCAGTGGGTTTCCTTCCTTTCTCCCTCCCTCTGTCTCTCTCACCAGCACACCCCTTAACCTAGAAACTAGACACTAAGGGAAATCTTGAGGAGCGCTCTCCGAGACCCATGGAATGTTTTTCCTAATGCCAGACTCTAGAGAAAGGGGCTTAGGTAGATACTGGCGTCCCTACTACTTAGGCTTAAAGTCGATACCTGCAGGTTGGTGCTCAGGGTTGGGCATAGACACCACCACAGAACATTGAGTCTGTAGAAAAACTGACTCCAGAAAGGCCCCATAAAACCTCTCTTCCATCTGGTGCCAGATCTTCCACTTGTAACAGCCCTTGAAACCAACATCCTTTTCTAGCTGCCTCCAGCCCTCAGAGTAGGTGCAGGGAAGCTGCTGGGCTGGTCAGGGCCTCAACCTCAGCCCCTTTATCTCCTGGTTTACATCTGCTCAGCCTCAGCTGGGGAGCGCGGCTCAGGTTCACCTCTCCCTCCAAGGGCCGCCATAGACATGGCACAGAGACGCTTCCCACTCACTTCTCTCTTTGAACTCTGTATCCATAGCCTGCTCCCTTGGGGTTTCCCCTCTCAACCAAGGTCCTACATTTTCTGGGATTTAAAAATAAATACAGGCCAGGCATGGTGGCTCACACCTGTAATGTCAGCACTGAGGCAGGAAGATTGCTTGAGCCCAGGAGTTTGAGACCAGCTTAGGCAACAGTGTGAGACCCCATCTCTACCAAAACAATCCTGAAAAATAAATAAAAGCAAATCCATAAAAAATTTAAAACTGGGCCAGCCCAGGTGGCTCACGTGTGGTGGCTCATGCCTGTAATCCCAAGTGCTTTGGGAGGCCAAGGCAGGTGGATCACGAGGTCAGGAGTTCAAGACCAGGCTGGCCAACATGGTGAAACCCCGTCTCTACTAAAAATACAAAAATTAGCCAGGCACTGTGGCAGGCGCATGTAATTCCAGCTGCTGGGGGAGCTGAGCCAGGAGAATCACTTGAACCCAGGAGGTGGAGGTTGCAGTGAGCCAAGATAGCAGCACTGCATTCTAGCCTGGGCAACAGAGCAAGACTCTGTCTCAAATAATAATAATAATAATAATAATAAAATTGGTATAGAAAGTCTAGAGGGGCAAGGTGGTCAATGAAAAGCAGCTGCAGTCCGTGGCATTCACGGAGATGAAAGAGGCAAGTGAATCCAGCACTTTCAACTGAAATACCCAGGTTCTCACATTGAGACTGACTAGACCTACCACTTGACCCACTGAGAATGAAGAAAAGCACGGTGGGGCACTGGCCCACCCAGGAGCAACGCAGAGGAAAAGGAACCCCCACCCACCGCCAAGGGAAGCAGTGAGTGATTGTGTGACTCCGCCTGGAAAATCACGCTTCTCCCACAGATCGCTGCAGCCCCTCACGAGATCCTCTCATGAGCTCACACCACCACAGCTTTGGATCTGATACACAGAGCTGTGTGGAGTCTTGGCAGGGCAGCCACTGAGGCACACAGAGACCCCTTACACAGTCCAGCCCCAGGATCTCCATCACAGTGAACGAGGTATCCATGCATATTCCCAGAAAGGGGGCTGAATCCAGGGAGGCAAGCAGCATTGTTCTGTGAGCCCCACTTCCATGGCAGCTCACAAGTTAAGAGCCATGGCTTAGAATTTCTGCCAGTCAATGGCAGCAGGCTGGAGGCTGCCTGAGATGGGACCAAGTTTCCAGCAGGAGGGGCGGCCACCATCACTGCAGTTCAATAGATGCAGCCATCCCAGCTTGCCAGCTTTGGAGAATCTAAATGGTCTGGACAAGGAAGGGTCCTTCATAATATAGGATACCTGCTCTACCAAAAAGCAGCCAGACTACTAATGTAAGCAAGTCCCTGATCTCGTTCCTTCTATCTGGGTGAGACCTTCCAATAGAGGTCTCCTCAAGACACATTATCATCAGACTTTCCAAGGTTGAAATGAAAGAAAAAATGTTAAGGGCAGCCAGAGGCAAAGGCCAGGTCACCTACAAAGAGAAGCCCATCATGCTAACAGCAGATCTCTCAGCAGAAACCCTACAAGCCAGAAGAGACTGAGGGCCAATATTCAATATTCTTAATAAAAAGAATTTCTAACCTAGAGTTTCATATTTGGCCAAACTAAGCTTCATAAGTGAAGGAGAAATAAGATCTTTTACAGACAAGCAAATGTGGAGGGAATTTGTCACCACCAGGCCTGCCTTCAAGAGCTCCTGAAGGATGCACTAAACATGGAAAGGAACAAATCTTTACCAGCCACTGTAAAAACACAGTCAAGTTTACAGAGCAGTGACACTATGAAGCAACTACATAAACAAGTCTGCAAATAACCAGCCAGCATCATGATGACAAGATCAAATTCACACATAACAATACTAACCTTAAATGTAAATGGGCTAAATGCCCCAATTGAAAGACATAGAATGGCAAACTAGGTGGAGTCAAAACACATCGGTATGCTGTCTTCAAGAGACCCATCTCGGCCAGGCGCAGTGGCTCAAGCCTGTAATCCCAGCACTTTGGGAGGCCGAGGTGGGTGGATCATGAGGTCAGGAGATCGAGACCATCCTGGTCAACATGGTGAAACCCCATCTCTACTAAAAATACAAAAAATTAGCTGGGCATGGTGGTGCATGCCTGTAATCCCAGCTACTCAGGAGGCTGAGGCAGGAGAATTGCCTGAACCCAGGAGGCGGAGATTGCGGTGAGCCGAGATCACACCATTGCACTCCAGCCTGGGTAACAAGAGCAAAACTCCATCTCAAAAAAAAAAAAAAAAAAAAAAAAAAGAGACCCCTCTCACATACAACGACAAACATAGGCTCAAAATAAAGGGATGGAGAAAAATTTAACAAACAAATGGAAAACAGAAAAAAGCAAGGATTGCAGTCTTAGTTTCTGACAAAATAGAAAAACTTTAAATCAACAAAAAACAAAAAAGACAAAGAATGACATTGCATAACAGTAAAGGGTCCAATTCAACAAGAAGAGCTAACTATCATAAATACATATGCACCCAATACAGGAACACCCAGCTTCATAAAGCAAGTGCTTAGAAATCTACAAAGAGACTTGGACTCTCTTCCACAATAACAATGGGAGACTTTAACACCCTGCTGACAACATTAGAAAGATCATTGAGACGGAATATTAACAAAAACATTCAGGACCTGAACTCAGCTCTGAATCAAGTGGACCTAATACATATCTACAGAACTCTGCCTCCAAAAACAGTAGAATACACATTCTTCTCATCACCACATGACACTAAAATTGATCACATAATTGAAAGTAAGACATTCCTCAGCAAATGCAAAAGAACTGAACTCATAGCAAACTGTCTCTCAGACCACAGCATGATCAAATTAGAACTCAAGATTAAGAAATTCACTCAAAACCACACAACTACATGGGAATTGAATAACCTGCTTGGATGACTCTTGGGTAAATGATGAAATTAGGGCAGAAATCAAGAAGTTCCTTGAAACTAATGAGAACAAAGAGACAATGTACCAGGATCTCTGGGATGCAGTTAAAGCCATGTTAAGATGAAAATTTATAGCACTAAATGCCCACATAAAAAGCTAGAAAGATCTCAAGTTAACAACCTAACGTCATAACTAAAAGAACTGGAGAACTAAGAGCAAACAAACCCCAAAGCTAGCGGAAGAAAAGAAATAACCGCAATCAGAGCTGAACTGAAGAAGATAAAACATAAAAACCCATCAAAAATGAATCAATCCAGAAGTTGGACTTTTGAAAAGAAATAATAAAAAAATATAGATAGACCTCTAGCTAGACTAATAAAGAAGAAAAGAGAAATAAACACAATCAGAAATGATAAGGGGGAAATCACCACTGACCCCACAGAAATATAAACAACTACTGGAGAATACTATAAACATCTCTATGCACATAAACTAGAAAATCTAGAGGAAATGAATAAATTCCTGGACACATTCACACTCCCAAGACTGAACCAGGAAGACACTGAATCCCCAAATAGACCAATAATGAGTTCTGAAATTAGCCTACCAACTGAAAATATCCCAGGACCACACAGATGCATAGCTGAATTCCACAAGAGATACAAAGAAGAGTTGGTACAATTTCTGCTGAAACTATTCTAAGACACTGAAAAGGAGGGCCTCTTCCTTAACTCATTCTGTGAGGCCAGCATCATTATGATACCAAAACCTGGCAGAGATACAACACCAAAAATTTCAGGCCAATACCCTTGATGCACATTGATGCACAAATCCTCAAAAAAAATACTGGCAAACTGAATCCAGCAGCACATCAAAAAGCTTATCGATCACCTTCACGTTGGCTTCATCCCTGGGATGCAAGGTTGCTGGTTCAACATATGCAAAACAATAAATGTGATTCATCACATAAACAGAACTAAAGACAAAACCCACATGATTATCTCAATAGGTGAAGAAAATGCCTTTGACAAAATTCACCAACCCTTCATGTTAAAAATTCTCAATAAGCTAGGTATTGAAGGAACATGCCTCTAAATAACAAGAGCCATACATGACAAAGCCACAGCCAGCATCATACTGAATGGGCAAAAGCTGGAAACATTCCCTTTGAGAACCAGCAGAAGACAAGGACGCCCTCTCTCACCACTCCTCTTGAACATAGTATTAGAAGTTTTGGCCAGGCAATCAGGCAAGAGAAAGAAATAAAGCATATTCATATAGGAAGAAGGAAGTCAACTTATCTTTGTTTGCAGATGACATAATCCTATATCTAGAAAACCCCCTTGTCTTAGCCCAAAAGCTTCTTAAGCTGATAAGCCACCTAAGCAGTCTCAAGATACAAAATCAATGTACAAAAATTCCTAGCATTTCTACACATCAACAAAAGGCAAGCAGAGAGCCAAATCGTGAATGAACTCCCATTCACAATTGCTACAAAAAGAACAAAATACCTAAGAATATAGTCAACAAGAGATGTGAAGGACCTCTTCAAGGAGGTCTACAAACCACTGCTCAAAAAACTCAGAGAGGACATGAACAAACGGAGAAACATTTCATGCTCACGTACGGGAAGAATCAATATTGTGAAAATGGCCATACTGCCCAAAGTAATTTATAGATTAAATGCTATTCCATTAAACTACCATTGGCATTCTTCACAGGATTAGAAAAAACTATTTTTAAATTCATATGGAACCAAAAAAGAGTCTGAATAGCCAAGACAATCCTAAGCCAAAAGAACAAAACTGGAGTCATCATGCTACCCGACTTCAAACTATATTACAAAGCTAGAGTAACCAGAACAGCATGGTACTGGTACAAGAACATAAGCATAGACCAATTTTATGAATAGAGATCTCAGAAATAAGACTGCATATCTACAACCATCAGATCTTTGACAAATCTGAGAGGATTCCCTTTTTTTTTTTTTTTTTTTTTTTGAGTTTGAGTCTCACTCTGTCACCCAGGATGGAGTGCAATGGCATTTGGCTCACTGCAACCTCTGCCTTCCAGGTTCAAGCAATTCTCCTGCCTCAGCCTCTCGAGTAGCTGTGGTTACAGGTGCCCACCACCGCCATGCCCAACTAATTTTTGTGTTTTTAGTAGAGACGGGTTTCACCATATTGGCCAGGCTGCTCTCTTAGCCAGGCTGGTCTTGAACTTTTGACCTCATGATATGCCCACCTCGGCCTCCCAAAGTGGTGGGATTACAGGCATGAGCCATCGCTCCTGACCAAGGATTCCCTATTTAATAAATGGTCTTGGGAGAACTAACTAGCTATATGCAGAACATTGAAACTGGACCTCTTCCTTATACCTTATACAAAAATTAACTCAAGATGGATTACAGACTTAATTGTACCCCAAACCATAAAAACCCTTGAAGAAAATCTAGGCAATGGTAATTCAGGACATAGGCATGGACAAAGATTTCATGATATAAACACCAAAAGCAATTGCAACAAAAGCCAAAATTGACCAATGGGATCTAATTAAACTGAAGAGCTTCTGCACAGCAAAAGAAACTAGCATCAGAGCACAGGCAACCTACAGAATGGGAGAAATTTTCTGCAATCTAACCAGTGACAAAAGTTCAATATCCAGAGTCTACAAGGAACTCAAACAAATTTACAAGAAAAAGCAAACAACCTCATTAAAAAGTGGGCAAAAGACATGAACAGACACTTCTTAAAGAAAGACATACCTGTAGCCAAGAAATATATGAAAAAGAGCTCCGCATCGGTGATCATTAGAGAAATGCAAA
The DNA here is from genome assembly GCF_049354715.1 of Callithrix jacchus. NCBI lineage: Eukaryota > Metazoa > Chordata > Mammalia > Primates > Cebidae > Callithrix > Callithrix jacchus. The sequence goes on from NC_133514.1 coordinate 41,918,204, forward strand.
TCAAAACCCTACTATCTCATGCCAGTCAGAGTGGCTACTATTAAAAAATCAAAAAACAACAGATGCTGGCAAGATTCTGGAGAAAAATGAATGGTTTTACACGGATGGGGGTAGTGTAAATTAGTTTAAACATTGTGGAAGACAATGAAGTGATTCCTCAAAGACCTAGAGGCAGAAATATCATTTGACCCAGCAATCCCGTTACTGAGTATATACTCAAAGGAATATAAATCATTCTATTGTAAAGACACATGCATGCGTATGTTCACTGCAGCACTATTCACAATAGCAAAGACATGGAATCAACCTAAATGACCATCAATGATAGACTGGATAAAGAAAATGGGGTACATATATATCATGGAATACCACACAGCCATAAAAAGGAACAAGATCATGTCCTTTTCAGGGACATGGATGGAGCTGGAAGCCATTTTCCTCGGCAAGCTAATGTAAGAAAAGAAAACCAAACACCAAATGTTCTCACTTATAAGTGGGAGCTGAATGACGAGAACACATGGACACATGGAGGGGAACAACACATACTGGGGGATGGGTGAGGGGAGGAAGAGCATTAGGAAAAATAGCTAATGCACGCTGGACTTAATACTTAGGTCATGGGATGATCTGTGCAGCAAACCACATGGCACACATTTACCTATGTAACAAACCTGCACATCCTGCACATATACCCCTGAACTTAAAGGTTGAAGAAAAAAATTTTTCTTAATCAGAGGACTTAAAATCCTGCCCTTCCCAGTTATTTTCTATTAGCCAGAATGAGTAAGGAATTTTTGCTCTCTGCTCCTCTTGGCTTACTAAGGAGATAGGGAGGCCAGCACTGCTCATGAGATGTGTTCCCATCCTTCATGGAATCAAAACCACCTTAGCAAGTCAGGTCTTCACTGTGGTTTCCACTCGATTCCCCCTGACCACTTCCCACTAAAATTTCTCCTTTTCCCCGTCTCACTCCAGCCTCCTGCTACCTCTTCCTCTACTGTCTTTTCTTCACTGCACTTGCCTCCACCTGAACCTCATGAACTATTTGTTCATTTACCTGATTGTGCTCTGCCTTCTCCACTAGAATATGAGCTGCTCGAGTGCAACTGCCTCACTTGCACTACAGCTGCAAGCGTGGAGGAGAGCTCAGAGTGCAATGGGAATTCAGTCAATGTTTTTTCAATGAATGAATGAATGAAAGGATGGAGGATTGCTCCCCTGCCTCTGCTTCTCCAGCTCCCGCTTGTCTCTTAGCCTCATGTGCCTGTGCCACTCTGGTCTTCTTCTTTTTCATTTCTTTCTTTCTTTCTCTTTTTTTTTTTTTTTGAGACAGACTCTCACTCTGTCACCCAGGCTGGAGTGCAGTGGTGTGATTTCGGCTCACTGCAATCTCCACCTTTCAGGTTCAAGCAGTTCTCTGCCTCGACTTCCCAAGTTGCCTGTGTTATAGGTGTCCACAACCATACCCGGCTATTTTTTGTATTTTTAGTAGAGATGGGGTTTCACCATCTTGGCCAGGTTGGTCTTGAACTCTTGACCTTGTGATCCTTCTGCCTTTGCCTTCCAAAGTGCTGGGATTACATCTGGTCTTCCTTTTGTTCCTCTAATCACCTTTCTGTCCTCAGGTTCCTCACACACCTACGGTCCCTCCTTCACCAACTTGCTAATGCCCACTCCTTCCAGATCTCAGCCCCAGCGTCTCCTCCCCACCACTCACCTCCCCAGCTGGCCTTGGGCCCCATCACACACCTCCCACCTCCCTGGACTCTTTCCGCAGACCATTTGTCACAGTTTGCAATGTGGCATTTATTTGAGAGATTATTTACTCGATGACTTAGTAATTGCCTTCTTACCATTGTATTCCCAGCTGTGTCTGGCACACAGTTGGCACTTAATAAATATTTGCCTTTGATATTTATTATGATTAAATGAGCAACAGTTTCCTCCAAACCCTTGAGTTTTGGGATAAAGCGTACAAACACAGAAGTTATGTCCCAGATTACCAAGATTTTTAAGACTTTCTGGGCAGACTTCCCCAAACTTTTCTACTTTCAGAAGCCAAGCCACATAGGATTAGACCCATCACTTTTCAGCTATGTGCTAGCCATGATTTTCTCAAGTGGGTGCTCAGAAGAATGGAGAGGTGAGGTCAAGGGTGGGGCGTGGAGTGGGGAATAACGGGAAAAGGAGGGTTTGCTCAAGTAAGAGGTGAAGGTTACTCAGCGAGTCCGAGGCTTGGACTGTCCTAACACTGATGACATTCCCAATTCCCCATCATATTAGAAAAAGACAAAGCACAATCTGTTTTCACAGAAACCCTTCAGTGATTAATGTGAATCTATATCTGCTTTGACTTATTGCCATCAGATTAGCAAGACGCCCTTGGATCCAATTTTATCGCATTTTGGAACTAGTAGGTATGTAGGGACTCATGCAATCTGGCCCTCTAATTTTACAGACAAAGGCACTGAGGTCCATATGTTACCCAAGTTCACCCAGCAAAAATTATAATTCAGTCCTGTCTCCTAGAACCATATGCCTCTATCTTTGTTGCAAATTTTTTTTTAATTTGCTAAATTTTGCTACATTGTTTGTTGTAGCAGAATATGGTGACACAGGCAGATGACTGCTGACAAGCACAACAGGCGCTTATGAGCCACATGTCATGTCTGCACTGGGGTTTCCCCAGAGCAGCCTCAGCAACAAATTGATGGGGAGGTGAACTTAGGAAGCAGAAGAGGGAATGGGGAAGGGAGCCAGGAAGGAAAGAAAGCCCCCAAGGTGGGGCGAATGGGCAGTTTTCTGGGTGGGCCAATGGGGCTTTATCCCACTAGGCAAATGTCAGCTTTGTCCCATGGAGAGTGAGGCAGCTGGGTCAGTTACTTGCCAGTTTCTGTCTTGTATCACTGGAGGGCGGCTGTGGTTCCTCAGCTGTAGCGTCTCAAAACAGAGGGGCCATGAGGGAAGCAGGGGGAGGTAGAAACTGTCTGCAAGGCAGCCTCCAAGTTAGGTCTCAGGGCATCTACACACTTTCCACCTGCCACTCTCCTGGAGCCTGTGAAATGTGAGGCCTGATAAGACATAATGTCTGATCTCAGATCCCACAATCGGGAGGGCTCTAGAAATCTTCTAGGCCAGAGGTCAGCAGAGAGTTTCTGCAAAGGGCCAGAGAGTAAATCTTTTAGGTTTCATGGGCGATCTGGTCTCTCTGCTGGGAGAATCAATTCTGTCATTATGGTATAAAAGTAGCCACAGATAAGCTGTAAAACACTGAGCACAGCTGTGCTGCAATCAAACTTCATTTATTAAAAACAGGGCGAGGGGTTGGATCTGGCCCCAAGGCCAGAGTTTGCTGACTCCTGATTAAACAACCTTTTTATTTTAGCACACAAAAAAATTGAGACGCACAGAGTTGACCTGACGGCTTCTTAGGCTCATGGTTAGGGACTTCGTGGTGGTGTCAGGGCTGGAAGGATCAAATCCAAGTCTGACTTCCAGTCCAGAGCACTTTCTACTTCGCCACACTCATTCCCATCCAGTCTTCTCCCAGTGGGGGCTTTTCTTTGACCCTTACCCACTGCACACTGACCTCCTGGGCCTCCTGGACAGAGGTGGGACGGCCAGAGGAGTGTGCAGGAGCCACAGCTTTATGGGCTGTGCATCTTGGATTTCCCAGGTCTTGCCATCTGCAGAGATACTCCCTGGCCTAGACCTCTTATTCCACCTGGGTCCCTTCCTCCCTCAGCTGTGCCCATTTTCTGCCCCTTCTAAGTTAAAATCCCAGCGCTTTAGGAGGCCAAGGTGGGCAGATCACTTGAGGTCAGGAGTTCCAAGTGAAAATAAACCTGGTATTGACCTATGAAAGTGTTCAAAAAACTCCAGAAGCCAGCGGGGCTTCATCCATGCCAGTGGTGCTGTGAATAGAGACAGGTGCACAACATGTGTGAGACGCCACCACTTCTCTATTACAACAGGTATGACTGAAAGGTTCTTTCAGAATTCTAGCCAAGCCTTTATGTTCAGGACAAGGAGATAATTAGGAATAGTATACTTACTTTCTTCTCCTCTTTTTCTCTCACGCTGTGCACCCAACACACACACGTACACACATGCACACATATACACACACATACACACATGCACACATATACACACATGTGCACACATGCACGTAGATCAGTAGAGGAACCAAACAGAAAGGAACACAGAACAGAACAGAGTGATGTCCTCAGACTGAGGGAAATTAGTTCCAGTGGAAATGAGTCTGTAGAGTCGAGAGAGTGGGGTCTGAACCCACACTTTTCCCCATGTTGGCGGTTTGACTCTGAACAAGTGACCTAACTTCTCTGACTCCCCCAGTCTTCTCATTTCAAAACTCGGTAACACTGCATACTTAATGGGTTTGTTGTGCAATAAATGTGAAATCACACGACCTGTAGGAACCTCTTAGCAGGCCAAGTCCATAGCACCATAGCAGGCCCTCCACGAACAAGGCACTGCTCCCCCTCACCACCCGGAAAATGTGATTTCATCATGTGTTCCCTGACTCTGCCTGAAACTCTCTCCCTTCTCTCTCTCTCTCTCTCTCTCTCTCTCTCTCTCTCTCTCTCTCTCTCTCCTCTCTTTCTCTCTCTCTCTCTCTCTCTCTCTCACACACACACACACACACACACACAAAGCTTCCTTGTCACCCTCAGACACTTATTTCTGGCCTCTACCCAGTGGTTGCACACCCTCCCCACATCACAACTCTTGGAGAAACCAGCCAGGATGTGCTGCCACCCTCTCTGTCCCCTGTGCAGGGTGGCAGGAGAGCTTGGCTCGAGCACCTGAGCTCAGTGTGTCTGTGCAGGGGGGAGTGGGAAAGCACAGGACAGGGCAAGGGGAGCCATCTTTCTCCTCTTCTGAAATCACTGGAAGTAAATGTCAAATTTTTCTCTTCATATCCTGAGAGCCCTGTGATTAATGCTGAGTGTGCATTTGAGATGGCCTTCCTTGAGCCAGTTCAGGGTTTACGCTGATAGATTTTCAGTCTGAAAGGACTCGGACCCTTTCCTGGTTTCAAGTTTCTGTTTCTACCAATGGAGCCAATCGGAACTCACATTTGCTATCCCAAACCCTGGGGAGTGAGAGCCGCAAGGGGCAGGCTCTCTATTTCTTCGTGTTGCTGTAAAGAAATACCTGAAGTTGGGTAATTGATAAAGGAAGAGGTTTCTTTGCTTGTGATGGCGCTGGTTGGAAGACTGGGCATCTGTGGAGGGTCTCAGGCTGCTCCCACTCCTGGTGGAAGGGGAAGGGGAGCTGCTGCATGGAGAGATCACAGGGCAAGGGAGGAAACAGGAGAGAGAGGGGCGCAGCTCTTCCTAACAGCCAGCTCTTGCAGGAACTAGAGGGAAATCGCACTCATCCCCCAGGAAGGGATTAATCTATTCATGAGGGATCTCCCTGACCCAGATGCTTCACACTAGGCCCCACCTCCATTCAATTTCAACAGAGGTGTGAGGGGCCAAACATCCAAACCACACAAACATCCAGCCACAGCGCTGCCTCACAGCCTCTCTCTTTAGTGGAGGGGAGGGGAGTTGCCTACAGCTGGAAACGCCTGTGAAAACGGCCTCTGAAAACACAATGTACCCCTTTTTAAAAATCATTATTATTTTTATTTAGAGAAAGGGTCTCACTTTGTTGCCCAGGCTGGAGTGCAGTGGCACAATCACAGCTCACCGCAGCCTTGACTTCTTGGGCTCAAGTGATCCTCCTGCCTCAGCCTCCTGAGTAGCTGGGACTACAAGTAACATCACCACATGTGGCTACATTTTGTTTATTTTTTATAGAGACAGGGTCTCACTATGTTTCCCAGGCTGGGCTTGAATTCCTGGGCTTAAGCAACCCTCCTGCGTCAGCCTCCCAAGTGCTGTGATTACAGGTGTGAGACACCTTGCCCAGCCAGTATACACGGTTTCATGCACATGCTCTGCTGGACCTCTTCTGCTTTGCTCTCTGGATGGAATGTCTGTCTTCCACTCTGCCACAAGCCCTATAGACTGGACATGTGCACAACAGCAAGCTCACATCGCTTCTGGCTTCCTGTTGAGTTCTGCTCATGAAAGATCGGAAATCTACTTCCTCATGCCTCTCCCGGGGGACTGCCGCAAGCTGGCTGTGAGTTCTGCCAGGCTGGTTCTGATACTGTCCCCTGCCCTTGATCCTCAATCCTAGCAGGGGGGTAAGAGCTCCCTGATGCTGCCCTGGGTTCTTCACTATACTTCGTGGCCAGCCTACACTCTTCCCACACCTATGTAAAAAGGCCTTGTGTTAAACACACTCTCGAATCGCCCGGTTCCAGCGTGCCATCTGTTTTCCGCAGGGCCACTGGCTGATCAGGTACAGAACATGGCAGAGGAATGTTCAAGACTGGAACTCTGTGGGGGATGGACCATCTCCTGGTGGGTTCAACAGGGGATGCTGCATCAGGCCCAGAGGACAGGGTCTGAAGAGGCTGGAAGAAGGGGATGAAGAGGCCACATCTGGAGGTAGAGAGGACAGTGGTATAGTGGGGGCGGGGAGTGGTCGCTTCAAATCCTCTGTCCCAACATTAGCAAGAGGGAGTAGCTCAGGACATGCAGTCCAGGTTCTAGGAGACTGCCAGGGACACCTGCAGTCCAAATGGAGAAAGCGTCACCCCCACTGGCCATCTGTCACCACAGAGCCAAATGGGGAAGTTAATCGGGATTATGATTATGGGATACAGGTTAAGGGAGCTCTAAAAAGAGCCCCCAGCATGCACGATGGTCTTCCAGTCAATCTGAACACCGGTAACACAGCCAGTGAAAGGTTGCAGTTCTTCCCAAGAAGACGTGGGGTCAGATTTGGAGCCTGGTGCCTCTGACAAGTCCTGCCCTGCCTTTGGGGCCAGATCCAAGGCCCTAGGACAAGAGCTAGAGGCTGAAGAAGCTTGGAGAAAACAGCGGCCCAGACTCAGGAAGAGGGCCCTTCTTTCGATGGGTTGCCTGCGAAGAAAGCTAATGTTTTGACTGCAGGCAAGCAGGGTACCAAAGCCTCATCCCTTGTCCCTTCCCTAAAACAGAGAAACAGTGGACAAGGAAGGCAGACACACAGCCAGTCTCTGAAGCGGGGCACGCCATCTCCAAATTGATTACACGGCCCATTGAGCCGCCTTCACCGCAGATTATTTAGGCACCGTAGAGTCAGGGCTCTATAAATTGGATGTAAAATGCACGTGGGTTTCCTGTAGTTTATCAAGCCGGCAGCTCCCTGAAACCAGAACACAGAGCAAGAATGTGCCAAAGAGCTGAAGCAGGAGGACATGAAAACCTTTGAAAGTTAACACCGGCTTCAGAACCCAAGGATTAGCATGTGGCTCACCCAGCCCAAAGGTACTGTGGGAAGGGCCCACCTGACCTGGGCCTGAAAGGCAGGAGAGGTTGCCCTGGTTATTTTTTATGGATTCATCAAGCACAATTTGCTTGTTTCCGCAGAGATGTATATTCTGGCTCAGGACTGACCCTTGAGCTCTCTAAATTTACTACCTTGGGAACAGTGGTACTTTCTTTTGTTTATTCTACATTGTGCTTCTTTCAGGAATGCTCCTCAACTGGGTGTCTGGAAAACCTCGCTCTGGCTATTTGCGCTCATCCGTTTAGTAGGCTTTGGTCACATTTGCTCTGAGTTTCCTCCATCCGCCCGCTGTATTTATTGAGCACTTACTCTGTGCCCTGAATTGAGCATCTCTGCCTCCTCGCCACCCGTTTTGTGGGTTCTTTTGATTGTTCTTCACTCTTTTCTTCCTTAACTTTCACATCTAAATAATTTCACTGGGCCAGGTGCAGTAGCTCATGCATGTAATCCCAGCACCTTGGCAGGCCAAGGCAGGAGAAGCACTTGAAGCCAGGAATTTTAGACCAGGCTGAGTAAGAAAATGAAACGCCATCTCTACAAAAAAATGAAAAAATTAGCAGGGCATAGTGGTACACTGGAATTGACAGCTACTTGGGAGGCTGATGTGGAAGGAGTGCATGAGCCTGGGAGGTCAAGGCTGCAGTGAGCTGTGATCATGCCATTGTACTCCAGCCTGGGTGACGGAGTGAGACCCTGTCCCTAATAATAATGAGTCATGAGATAGCTTCACTGACCTGTGAAAATTAAATAGGCATATCAACATTTTATTTTCACGAAAGAGAGAACCATGGTGCAGAAATATTTCAAGAACTGCTGAAAGGCTGCAGTCTCATCAGAAGGAGGTGAGCGCTGAAGTTTACAGACTTGGGTTCAAATTCTGGCTCTACTGCTTACCAGCCAGGTGACCTCGGGAATGTTGATGAACTGCCCTGAGCCTTAATCTCCTAATCTGTAGAATGGACATCGTATGGCCTTCCTCAAAAGATCATTGACGAATTAAATGAGACAACATTTGCATGTGACGTAGGAGCAGTTCTCCATATGAACCCAGGCCCCTTGTTTGCAGAAACATGATTCTTCCACTATACGAAGGCATAAGACTGCGGAGACAGGACAGGGACAGGAAGGCAAGAGTTAGATTTCTTGATTTCCTGACATCATGCACATCATGACAAGGAAACAAACTTAACCAACTGCCAAGCATAGCTTGCCCCTAGAGTGGGAGTGTCAGCATCCTCTCTCTCTCCCTGGGCAACGTCTTCCTTCAGAGGAATGTCATGCAGAGAACAGGGAACCAGAGTCACGAACGGGCCAGGCCCTTGTTTTAAGTCGTAAGTTACTGCCACGTTTGGCTGGTTGCCATTTGATGACATTGTAGGGAGATGTGTCAGTCTTTCAGTCTTAAGAAAGAGTTTCTTTCTGGACCGGAACATGAATGTGAAGGCTGGAGGTATATTTGGTACCCAACAGAGAATAGAACTCTTGCTAAGCAAGAAAGACTCAAAGCCCTTGAGAAAGATCCATGGCAAGGGAACTGACTGTTTAAGGACACCTCTGTATGGGTCCAGGGCAGGGGCCCCAGAGGGGCAGACCCCCGAGGTGAGCAGAGCACTCCATCGTGCCAGGGGAGGGCATGTGGTCCCTCTGTGTCCCATAGGTGGGATCCTCGATGACCAACATGGGGCCCACCTTGTTCTCCACAGGCTCGCTAGCAGGGGGCCTGTGCTGTGTCTTCCCCTCAGGGCCATCCTTTTAACAGGAATCATGGAATTGAGGCTTTCAAGGGTCTCCGTGTGGCAGGTGGGAGAGGCTCCACCAAGGCTCTGGAGCCTGCACTGGAGTTGAAGTGAGAGACATGAGATCACCCCGGGAGGGCCTCTCCTGTCCTTGCTCCTCTCCTGCCCAGTGAGGGACTAGATCGCTAGATCGCACTTTCCTCAAAGTCTGCTGCCCAGATCATCTGTTTCAAAGGACCAAGGTCCACATAATGGTGTGGATTCCTGCTCCCTCAAGCTGACTGGGTGATTTTACTAACTTTGAGAACCCCAAGACAATAATCAGTGTAACGCTCTTCCAGACCTAAAGGCATAGAACCACATGACCACACAGAGACAAAACCACCTCTAGCACCTCACCTTCCTGAACCTTTGGAAAGACTGGGCCCTGAGCATCAGAGTCTGATTAAAACACTGCCCCTACCGCCTTCATTTCTTTAGCCTAAGGCTTTGGCCCTCATTGAAATAAAATTTCATGTAGTAAATTGTTATCAGTTATTTACACCCCCAGAAGCCCGAGCTTCAAATAATTTGCTGAGGACAGATGTGAGCCCAGAGAAGGACCAGGAGGATGGGGTGGGGAGATGGGCGGGAGGAGGGGAAGGAGCAGGGGAGAGGGTCTAGGGACCCAAGAGTTTCTGAAATAAACATTGCCCCATTAACAATTTCAACTGTGGCTGGTGCCAAATAAGAACGAATGTTCCAAAATAAGCACATGCCTGGTGGGACTCACCCATCCTACTTAGGGAGTTTGTTCTTGACCTTGATACTTGTTTGAAGCTAAGCACATCCTGACCAAAGCCTTAGACCCTGCTTCCAACAGAATTTGAACTGGAAACATGTTTTCCCAAGACTTTCCTGCTCAAAGATAATATTTGTGGAGGGACAGAGTTAGCTCTGAGAAGCTCTGAGCAGATCCAGAAGCTTCTCTCTCACAGGCTGTGTCTGTGTAACTGACCACTCCTTATCCCCAATTCCATTCATCTCTCACGTTTTGGCACTTCTGGAGAATATGCTGGCCCCCTCAGACCCTCCAAAGGGAACCAGGAAACAGTAGACAGGGCTTTTATGCAAAGCTATGAATACTCTCACTCAGAAAGGGTCAGAGCAGGTACCAATCTGTCTTACCCAGAATTTAGTGCTGTTTCTGCTTGCTCTTTGAAGATGCTTAAGTTTCCCTTTGCACTTCTGTGGCTCTTTAGAAGTTTTCCAAAAATCCAATTCCTCCTTATTTATTTATTTCATGCTGCCTTCTAAGCTCCCTGACACCCAGTGAGCTCCCTCTGCCTCCAGACACATCCCCCTCCCATCCTCCCCTCTCACTGCCCCCGCAGGTAGGGGCTCACTCAGCCCCTTCTTAGATTTGCTGGAGGGGCTCTGCTCCTTTAAGAGGCTCCTCACAGTAGGACATGGGACCACAGCCTGCAAATTGGCCAGCCATTCTGATGGGTGAGAGCCCAGATCCCTGCTCTCCAGAACCTGAAGAAGCTCAGAACTTGAATGTGCTGATACAAGGGGTTCCTTCTCTCACGAGGACACTGTGTGCCAGGCGCGTTGTGTAGGATACCTCCACCATGACCAGGTGATTTAGGCATCCTTGTGCTTCCTGCACATAAGGCGAGGGAGACTCCTGGGGTGACCTCACTAGCCCAAGGTCCTGCCCCGGCACATGGAGAGCTGTTACTCTAAGTCAGTGCCTCCAACCCAGAGCCGAGTGCCCTTCCCATCCGATAGGGACAGGACAGCAGTACCGGGGTGACCTGTAGGTGGAGCGGTGACATGGTGGAAGCGGCTGCTCCCGGAAGAGCATCCGGAATCCATCTATAAAATGGGCGGTCCGGGCACGGTGGCTCAGGCCTGTAATCCCAGCACTTTGGGAGGCCGAGGCGGGTGGATCACGAGGTCAAGATATGGAGACCATCCTGGTCAACATGGTGAAACCCCGTCTCTACTAAAAATACAAAAAAATTAGCTGGGCGTGGTGGCGCGTGCCTGTAATCCCAGCTACTCAGGAGGCTGAGGCAGGAGAATTGCTTGAACCCACGAGGCGGAGGTTGCGGTGAGCCGAGATCGCGCCATTGCACTCCAGCCTGGGTAACAAGAGTGAAACTCCGTCTCAAAAAAAAAAAAAAAAAAAAAAAACCGTTTGTGACAGGAAGGAGTTAACTGTCTCAAGAGCTCACTGACCACCCACTCTCAGAGCCCCTGGTGTGCTCAGGCAGAAAATGGCAGGAGAAGCTCAAGGAAATGCTTTATTGATGTATTGATCGGCCTCACAGGAAACGGCAGTTTGTGGAGGGCAGCAAGCCGCACAGACTGTGATCTGTGGTAGCTGAAGCCGGTTGAGCTGCAAAACCCTAAACAGCAGCGTTACGTCAGTCCTTCAGCTCCTGTGCCCTCCAGGCTCCAGACGTCCACCAGCAGGCTTTAACCTCAGGATTTCCCATGGTGCACAGAAGGCTTGTCCTGATTTGGGATAATGGAGACAGTGTGTTCATGATGGTAGTCAGGAGTGGGAACTGTTTTCTGAATCCAGCCTAAAGCAATTACAGAGGGCAGGGCCACCCGGGGCCCAGGGTTTGCAGCTGGTTAGAAAAAACCATCTCCGATGAGTTCTCAAGGTTTGGCTCTTTTTGTCTCCACTGATTTCTCCCAGACAGACCAGATGGATTTGGTTCCAGGTCAGCCTGTTCTCCTACCCCTGAGCTCAGCAACGGTCTACTTCTCCTCTCTGTCTATTTCTACTTCTCCTAACTCTCTGCAGTAATAAGATCCTATCTTGAACCGTGCATTCTGATTTGCAAAGCTCTCTCACATGCACGATCTCGTTCGGTTTTCTTAACAACACTAAGGTAGAGGCATTTTTTCCCATTTTACAGATAAAAACCTGAAGATCAGAAGCTATCACTTGCCCAAGGCCATGAAAACTGAGCCCAGGCAGGGCACAGGGGCGCCTGTAATCCCAGCACTTTGGGAGGCCAAGGTGGGCAGATCATCTGAGGTCAGGAGTTTGAAACTAGCCTGACCAACATGGTGAAACCCCATCTCTACTAAAAATACAAAAATTAGCTGGGTGTGGTGGCATGTGCCTATAGTCCCAGCTACTCTTGGGAGATTGACACAGGAGAATTGCTTGAACTCAGGAGGCAAATGTTGCAGAGCTGAGATCGCGCCACTGCACTCCAGCCTGGTCAGCAAGAGTGAAACTCCGTCTCAACAACAACAAAGAAAAACCTGAGCCCATAACTTTCCTCCCGATAAGCTCTTCCTCAAATTTCCTCCATACTAATGTTCAAATCCACCAACTACTCAATGATTCATGCCAGAAGCCTGAGAGACAGACACCTCTGACTCTGCGTCTTCCCCGAACTTCATCTCAGCAGTTACCAAATTCCATCATTTTTATTTCCTAAATACGTCTCTCCATCTCCACACTAGACTGTCATCTATGTTATTGTGATGTCCCCAGGGCCGACAAGGCAGCCTCTTCTCTGGTCTTCCAACACTATTCTTGCCCTATTTGTGTCATTCTCACACCATGCTGACTGTTGTTTCAGAACTGAAAAGCTGCTCATGTCATTCCTTAAGTTAAAACTCAAACGAGGTCCCCATTATTTCTAGAAGAGGAGGGTAGGAGAAAGAAGAAGAAAATGCTTAACATGACTCCCAAGCACTTCGTGGTTAATCCCTGTCTAATCTCCCATGGTTAATCTTTGTCTTCATCTTTACCACACCTAAATCTTCCCCCAGTTCCCCTGAGCTCCAGCCACATCGGCCTCTCTTTGGCTCTTCAAATGCGTAGTTCCCGCCTCAGGACCTGGTACCTGCTATTCCCTCTGCCTGGAATATTCCTTCTTTCACGCCAACCTCATTTTGCTTAGTCCGTTCCTACTCAGGGTCTCAACTTCAAGGTTACTTCTTCAGAAAAACCTTCTTTTATCATCAGAAAAGTTTGGGTTATTCAGTTATATACTCTCATATCTTCATATTTCTCCTTCAGGACAGTGTCACAATTGTAATTAATTATTTATGTGATTGTAACAATTGGCTATGGGCACGAAATGCTGCATAAGAAACTGCTTCAAAACCCAGTGACTTGAAACCGTACTCCCAGGTTCTCATGGAGGGACAGGTCTAGTTCAGGCTCAGATGGTGGCTTTGCTTCAGGATGCAGTAGCCAGTGGCCGCTCTGCTTCTCACTGAGGTTGACGAGCCATTAGGGCCAACCTCTGTTCCACACGTCCCTCACCCTCTTCAACCTGCTAGCTGACTGCAGCAGGTTCTTCTCATGGTGTTGGTAGGAGCAGAAGAGGCAAAAGATATGTGTGAAGCCTAAGCTTGGAATAGGCGCATGGTCATGTCTGCACCATTGCATTGGCTAAAATCAAAGTCAAAGGGTAGGACAAATATACCCCATTCCTTTAGCAGGACAAACTCTAAAGTCACATGGCAGAGAATAAGGACAGAAAAAGGATGTGAAGTGTTAGGGCAAATAATGCAATCTATCCCAGTAATTATTGAACTGTGTTGAACTCCATTTTTTCATTTAAATGGCAAAATCTATGAGTACATAGTTTTCTAAACATCACAACCAATTACCACAAATTTAGTGACCTGAATAACAGGTGTTTATTATTGCATAGTTTCTATGAGTCAGGAATTCAATTGTGGCTTAGCTGGATTTTTGGTTCACAATCTCATAACGCTGCAATCAGGGTGTCGACTGGAGTGTGTTTGCATCTGAAGGTGTGACTGGGGAGAGAGCCACTTGGATGCTCCCTTAGGTTGTTGGCAGAATTCATCTTGTTGCTGCAGGACTGAGATTTCTGTCTTCTTGCTGGTTGTTGGCTCAGGGCTGCTCTCAATTTCCTACCACAGACTGTCCACCACTGGGCTGCTTGCTTCTTCAAGGCCGACAAGAGAACCAGATCAAGTCTTCCCAGAGTAATCACAGGAGTGATTTCCTGTCACCTCTCCCATATTCTTACCACAAAAAGCAATTCAGAGATTCCATCTATACTCATGCAGCTAGTACTATGCAGGTTGTAACCTCAGGGAATGAAGATCATGAAGACCACCTTAGAATTCTGCCTACCCACTGTGATAATACGAAGAGATGGACTGCACCTGTCCTGATATTTCAGTATTTCTTGCTTCACTCAATACCACAAAGATCATTTGTGTTCAGTAAATATTTGTTGAAGGGATTAATGAATGAAAAATCACAGATGATAATAGAGGGAACAAGACTCAGGTCTAAGTCTTTCAGCTCTGACTCTAAAACTCTTCCATTGTCCCAGCTACCTTCTCAGCCCACTTTTCTACTCAGCCCTTCCCTCTTGCATCATGTTTTCATTCCCAGTCTTCTCAATTTTTAACTTCACCACATTGTCTTATCTTTTTTTTTTTTTTTTTTTTTTTAAACAGAGTCTTGCTCTGTCATTCAGGCTGAAGTGCAGTGGCACAATCTCAGCTCACTGCAACCTCTGCCTACTGGGTTCAAGCAATTTTCCTGTGTCAGCCTCCCAAGTGGTTGGGATTCCAGGTGCCTGCCACCACAACTGGCTAATTTTTATATTTTTAATAGGGATGGGGTCTCACCATATTGACCAGGCTGGTCTCGAACTCCTGACCTTAAGTGATCAGCCTGCCTCAGCCTCCCAAAGTGCTGGGATTACAGGCATGAGCCACCACACCCAGCCCCATATTGTCTTATCTATCATATTCTTCCTTTGTTTCATTCATGCAACCACTATTCCTCTCCTATCTGTTTTTTTCTCACTTCCAGCCCCACTCCCCATAAGTCCTTAGACTTTATATGCTTCCCAGAGCTCCAAACTGTTTAAAAGACAATGGGAGAAAGAACAAGATGCCTTTCCCTACCTGCATAGAGCAAGCACTCCAATATGTTTAAGTGAGTGATTCATTGAAAGAATGAACGGAAAATACCTTTCCAGAAAGAGAAAGACATCTTATTGTCTTGGATGTGTCTGTTTTTTGATGGACCTGAAGATGGAAATGCCAATATGATCAGGGAGACCTGGACTGGATCTCTGTTGAGCTAATGGAATAGGAAAGTCATCTGTTTCATTTAAACTTTGGGGATTGTGTGTCTTTCAGTCTATCTGTTGGGACAAAGAGTTATATAGAATAATAGTTTAATTCACACATATTTGAAAATGCAAAGCTCCATTCCTCTGAGTCTCTCAATTGAAAATTCTAATTTATGTTAGGTGTTTTGCACAAAATATGGATGTCACTCTCAGAAACTATACATTTTCCACCCCCACTTCCACATACCACATGCCTTTCCTGACACCTCCCAAGAGAATGACAAGACAATCCACTGTGGTGATTAGTTTTATGTGTCCACTTGATAGGGCCACAGGGTGCCCAGATATTTGGTCAAACATTATTCTGGGTGTTTCTGCTAATGTGTTTTACATGAGATTAATATTTAAATCAGTAGACTAAGTAAAGCAGATTGCCCTCCATAATGCAAGTGAGTGGGGGATTACAAAATCACTGACCTCCTCTGAGTAAGAGAGAATTCTTCCTGCCTACTAGGCTTTGAACTAGAACTACATCATTGGCTGTTCTAGTTCTCAGGCCCTTGGACTTAACTGTAGCTAAATCATCAGTTCTCCTGGATCTCCAGCTGGCCTCCTGCAGATCTTGGGATTTGTCAGCCTCCATAATCATTTAAGCCAATTTTTTTTCCTTTTTTCTGAGATGGAGTTTTACTCTTGTCAACTGGGCCGGAGTGTAATGGTGCAATCTCGGCTCACTGCAACCTCTGTATCCTGGGTTCAAGCAATTGTCCTGCCTCTGCTTCCTGAATAACTGGGTTTACAGGCACCTACCACCACACCTGGCTAATTTTTTGTATTTTTAGTAGAGACTGGGTTTCACCATGTTGGCTAGGTTGGTCTTAAACTCCTGACCTTAGGTGATCCACCTGCCTCGGCCTCCCAAAGTGCTGGATTACAGGCATGAGCCACTGCACCCGGCCCAATTCTTTATAATAAATCTCTTTCTCTCCTCTTTCACTCTCCACACACACACACACACACACACACACCATTGCTTCTGCATCTCTGGAGAATGCTGACTAATACAGTGACCTGCTGAGCCCGTGGTGAGTCAGAGTGTGGAATGCATGAAATGTGTAAGATGAACGGCTGACCTTATTAGTCACATCCCAGATCAAGGACCCAGCATGGCGGGCAGGTCCTCACCAACACAAGTCTGGCCCTGCCCCATCTGTTTGCGCTGCCATCAAGGCACACCAAAATCAGAGGTTCCTGCCACTGAGTTAGGCTAAGCACACTGGACATGGGTGAAGTTTACTGGGGGCCTACCCTGTTGGATCTCCTCTCACCAGCTTTTCTCTGCATGTGCAAACTAAAGCTTTAAGAAGGAAAAGAGTTCTGGAAGAAAGAAAAGCCCTGAGGATCTAAAGAAACAATATCTAGGCATAGAATTGGTGCGGTGGCACACACATGGACAGAGAACAAGCTTGGGGAAGAGGTATCTTTCTCCATGTTGTGGTCTCCCCTGGCCCCCTGAGGCTGTGGCTGCCCCTAAGCTGCAGAGGAACACACTCAACCTTATAACTGGAAGGACCTGGCCCTAAGAAAAATATGCCAATGGCTTGTAGAAGAAAGAAACTTCCCCCAGGCTGCAGTTATCAGAAAGGGTGATGTTTTCCATGCCCTGGAAGGTGATTTACCTGGGCTTCTGATCAAACAAATGACAGTTTGGAGTCCTCAATGGATTTGAAATGAAACTCTATTTCCTGCCTTTGGCTTCATTTCCTTCTAGTCAATATTTGTTCCACCATTTCCAGGTTGATGATTATTCCCTTTAGCAGAAAAGATATGGTAATTATAATTTGATGGGCTCTGTGTTCTCTGAGTCAGAAGGTAGAACAGAAAGCACCATCATACTCACAAGAGTTGACATGGGTTCTGGTCCCACTTCATCAATAACTCATCCGTGCTTTTAAATGGCTCTGGGCATCTTTCCCTCTTCTGTAAAAGGAGCCCTTTAGATTGTATGCTGAGTAAGGTTTACAGGCTAAGGTGTTGTAACAAAGACATGCCAAAAGACAATGGCTTAAATAAGAAGTTTATGCCTCTTTTTCACCAATCCTTAAATTGTTAGGTTGGTGCAAAAATAATTGTGTTTTTGCCATTAAAAGTGGTTCAGGGTAAGTCAGCTCTACTCAGAAAGGTCCAGGGAGCCAGGCTAGGGGTCACCATGTGACATTTGTCTCTGGATCCAAGGCAGCAGAAACAGGGGGAAGGAAGGTCCAGGACTTTTCCTCTTTAACTAGAATTGCACACTTCATTCTGCTCATAGCCCGCTGGGGGGTGTCATCGCCATATTGCCACCTAGCTGCAAGGTTGGGAAATTGAGTTTGTCATTGAGCGGCCATGTTTCCTGCTAAACCTGGGAATGGGGCAAGGGGGAAGAAAGCTCTATTAGTAAACAAGAAAAGAGAAGAATAAACATGGGGGCGACTCTACCAATGACATGATCTTGAAAGTCGTTTTGGCTCTGGAGACAAGACGAGGCTAGGTTCTTCAGCGATTACACAATCTTTCCCAAGCATTGGCTTTATTTTTGATGTCATCTCCTTACTCCAAATAGTCCATTTCGTTGTTTGACACATTTCACAATCCACAGCTCACGGTGGTCCTGAGTCTCCCTGACCTCATCCGCGTGGACCGGCCTTGGCTTCCATCTTTCGCAGGATCAGTCTTATATCTGAGCTCATTCGTGGGTAGTACAGGCAGTTATGATGTTTCTTAGATGCCATCCCTTAGTTTCTTCCTTGCTACTATTCCTGGTTATTTGCTGGATCTTGGAATCTCCCGGGTTATTTTCAGATTATTTTCTTCCAGTAATTCTCTGAAAGAGGAGATATGCAGGTGGCTGTTATCTCATAATGCCCAGATAAATTTCCCTGAGATTCCTGTTTCATACAGTGCCCAGCCCTGATGGACAGAAGACTTGGGGAGCACCTCACTATATCATTTACCACTCCTTTCAGAAGCTGAAAGAGGTTAAGGCAAGTCAACATCCACGAGGCTTGATTTTCAGTAGACAAGCTATTACCCCATTACTCCTTCCTCTGCTGGTCTAGCGTGAAATTTCAACACCAGTATTTCACCTGAAAATGATCGTGGCAAGCAAGCTCTTCACGTCCCAGCTTTCTAGCTGATGTTTCTCTTTGCTGATCCATGCCCTCCATGCACTCTTTAGCATGATCCAACCTCCTGTGGCCAACACATCAGCCAGTACTGATCATGCCCTTGACTGTGGTTCTGCAGGACACTGCCCTGACCCGTTAGTGACCTTCTCCTCTTCCTTACTCTGGATTCTGGTTCCTCATGAAGACTTTCATTGTCTAAAGAACAGGAACCTTGCCTGAACAGAAGAGAGGGAACAAAGTGTGCAGAGCTAAGGCAAGAGGGAGGGAGCCAAGGAGAAGACTGAAAAAGAGCAGAGCTTGGCAGGAACTCATTCCCCAGGGCCATGACTGAGAAATTCCCTGAGCCGCAAGTGATGGTAGCCAAGGAAGTGGGTACAGCCAGCTGGCTACGCAGCTCTAGAAAGCCAGAAACTCCAGACTGATGGGTCTGCAAGAGTGCACTTTGGGGTGCAGAAAAGAAAAATGAGATTCCATCAGCGAGACCTAATGAGAAGGCTGCAGCCCCTGGTGAGCAGATGGAGCAGAGAGGAGGTGCTCTGACATCAATCTCCAGGGTGTGGCTGAAGAACACAGCCAGCCCCAGAGGCGCAGAGCAGTTCAGAACCACAGGTCCCTGTGCACAGCTTGGCAAGCTGCCTTTTGGTGGAGAGGGGGCTGGAGAGACCCGGCCAGTCTTACAGACTTCACAGAGGTAGCTGCTGGTGTCAATCTTTGCCCTGCAACATTGGCCCCTGCCCACCCGTGTTTTCTAATGAGGTAAGGGGGAGATCGGAGCAAAAATAAAAACGGGGGTTCAGAGGGGGTCTTCCCTTACTCTGTATCAGAGGCTCAAAATGAATAATAATGATGGATAGACTGAGCCTAAAGTCACCCTGGTTTGAGTTTGTTCAGTCCAAGAAGAAATGACTGTAACAGTTTACATCAGGACATAGAATTGAAGTTTCTGCCCCTCTTTCAAATTTCAAACCACCCACAAAATCAGTTCCAGGTTTAGCAGGGGAAGGAGAGAGGCAGGAGAGTAATAATCTGAATCTAAAGCAGGTTTTATCTTTACCGAAAGAATAAGCTCCTCTCTTACAGTGCCTTTCATGTAAAGTGCTCTTAAGAGCTGATGAGAATCAAGGTCATCATATAACCTCGACTGTACTCAGGAAAAAGGAGAGGCAGGAATCTCACCCTCCTCCAGCTGACATGTGAGGGAATTGAAGAGTCCTGCTACAAATGACCCAGAAACACTGGGACATGGGGAGAATGACTTGGGGACAAGAAGGACATTCAGAGGCACAGTTCTCAGAGGGGCGACCTTCCCAGGCTCTGCCCCTCAGACTTTTAGCTAGGCAAGTTCTATTATCCAATATCATAGAACCTTAAAACTTTCTCACTAATTCCAGGGCTCCCCAGCATCCTGGAGAAGCCCATGACACAAATGTATGTCTTGGGGGATCAGTGATATTACCAGGTTTCCCAGAAGTCAAGATGGATCTCAAGGCCAGGCACAGTGGCTCATGCCTGTAATCCCACCACTTTGGGAGGCTGAGGCAGGTGGATTACTTAAGGCCAGTAGTTCGAGACCAGCCCGTCTCTACTAAAAATACAAAAATTCACCAGGCATGGTGCTGCATGCCTGTAATCCCAGCTACTAGGGAGGCTGAAGCAGGAGAATCGCTTGAACCTGGGAGGCAGAAGTTGCAGTGTGCCGAGATCACGACACTGCACTCCAGCCTGGGCGACAGAGCAAGACTCCATTTAAAAAAAAAAAAGAAAGATGGATCTCAAGACATATAAGCAAATTCCACAATGAGCTTTCCTGCCCACAACCCCCGCCTCTACCACAAACATTTTACAGGTGAAGCCAAACCAAAATTTTGTTTTAAATTGGCCGACTTGGAGAAGAAATACTTTCCAAACGGAAAGGCCATTATGTTTGTGGGAATCAGAGATGAAGGCAAGAAGCTGTCCTCCACGTGTGTGTCTTGGGATGACAGCTGGGGAAGGGTTATGGGCTGGCTGGATGTGAATTTTAAGCCTTTGGTGGGACCTGTAAACAGTATGAATGTAGTCCATAAATCTTGGGCACAAGAAACAACCCATTTCTTTGTTTTTCTAAATGAGCTTAAACCTGGCTCAGCCTCTTAAGTCACTTTTAATTTCTTTTGGGTCGTAAAAAACATCCTGGGGTTTACACAATCCATGTCTTCGGTACCTTGTACGCATTACTTTGATGCTCTATGGGAAGACTCTGTGGTTCAAGCATCCTCCTTCCAAGCCAAGAAGGAAGGTAGCGCTTCCTGTTCAAGCCACAGACATTTCCACACTCATCCTACCCAAGGTCCTGCAACCTCCAGCCTACTGTACAGAGGCAGAACACACGTAGGTCTCCACTCGCAAAGAGCCTGGCACCACCGCAGCCTCCCGTGCAGGCATCCCACTCTTGTTCAGGATAAATCTCCCTTGTCCTGCAACCTGAAAGTCCTCCAGCTCTGGGATAAACCAGCTCCTACCCAGAACAAGCCTATACTTGTTTCTCCCCTGGGGCGAGGGAAGTCCAGCTCTCATAACACAGATCCCTGGCTGTCCTTAGGAGGAGGGGGGAAATGCTGCTCATGCCTTCAGAAAGCTTAAAGCCTGGAAAACAAGAGAGAATGAATTCCTTCGTTAGGCTCTACTGTCTGGGGGAACCCCTCAGCCAACCCCCACCCCCATCAGTGATTTTTGCAGCTGGACCAGACCAACCTGGTTCAACTTTTATGAAACAAAGTTGCCAGTTGTTGTTTTTCAGTTGCCATGAATCCTAACCTGAGCATGCTCGGCTTTAAGCTTTTCCAGGCTTTAAGCTTTCTGAAGGCATGAGCAGCATTTCCCCCTCCTCTCAATGCTCGGGTTAGGATTCATGGCAACTGAAAAACAACAACTCATAACTCTGTTTCATAAAAGTTGAACCAGGTTGGTTTGGCCCAGCTGCAAAATCACTGATGGGGGTGGGGGTTGGCCGAGTGGTTCCCCCAGACAGTAGAGCCTGACTGAGGAATTCATTCCCGAACCAAGCAGGCAGCCACCCAGGGAACCTAAGTGCTAGGGTTGGGGAGAAGGGACTGAATGAAGGAGCAAAACAACATGGCAGGATCTAGGATCCAATTGGATTGAGCTCTGGTCACCCCATGGCAGGATCCAGTCAGATCACACCTCCTGGCATCACCTCATTGCAAGATCCAATCAGATCACACCTCATTACCCTATGTTTATACAACCTGACCCAGCTCCCAGCTCAGAGAGACACTGCTTTGGGAACCATGCCTGGTGTTCTCCTTGTTACAAGTAATAAGATCCCCTTGCTAAATCTTCCTTGATTGTGGGCATCGGGTTGATACCCGCCAAGCAACGGAACCCACTGTTGTGTCGGTGATAATTTCCCAGACTCCTGTATAATGGTCAGGGAGGAGGAAGCCCAGGATCCAGGCTCTGTTCTCTTTCCTGTGTTCTCCGCATAAAGGAACCTGACCAAGTGGAGGTTGAACATGGGTTCCTGACACAGTGGAGCTGATCAGGGCTGCTCTCCCAGTCCTGTGTCCTGCTGTGTGCCTGCTGACCTAGTGGAGGCACTTTTGCTAATTCATACAAAGGGACTGCATGGCCTGGGGGTGGCCTTGGACTTACAAATCTGCCTGTTTCTCAGGCATCAGGACAACTTGGAAGTACCACTAAGTGTCCTGTGAGATTCACATCTAGCCCAGGAGTACCATGAAGAAGGGAGAAGATGGGAAGTGACTTGCCCACGCTGGGAACCATTGCTAAGCCATGTGGCAAGATGGAAGATGGCCCAATTCGAAAGAGTATTACATTCCACCTTTCATCCTGCTTGAGGGATGTGACCCAACCCAGCTTAGCCCTGTGGTAGGTCATGCCAGGCCAAAGCAGAAAAATTCTTCCTTGGGACAGGCTCTTCCTGAAAACCCTCTCCTCCAGCTGAGGAAACATGCTCAGCCTACTGGAAAAAATGCAACAGGAATTGGGAAACATGGGTTATGATTCCTTTAAATCACCTTGGAAAAATGATTTATCTCCTCTGGTCCTCAGTTTCCCCATCACCAGGACACTAGATCCTGCATAGAGTGGTTAGAGGATCACATTAAATCAGAGGATAAAACTGAGAGGAAAAGTGCAAAGAACTCCACAAATATAAAATAGAGAGGAGTGGGAGTATTGTCATATTTAGGGGAGCTTTCCTTCCCTTCCAAATCAGGTCTGTGCTCCTGTATCAGATCCTGAACAAACATAGAGTGTAGGAGTCCATAAGGAAGTCACGACATCGTAGAAACACTTTTTGATACAGAACCAAATGTCACCTGTCAGAAGAGGTCAAATTACCTTCCTCAGTCTTTCCAAACTCCCAACCACAGTTTTCAGAAGTTGGAAAAGAATTTGCCTACCCTAGGTTGGGTCGGGTGATGTTCCTTGTCCCACCCCTCTAAGCCATGCAGAGACAGCAGCCCACCAGAGACTGATTCTCTTGAAACCTTCATCCCTTCCTAGTCACGTCCAGCCACGTGCCTGGCTCTGGGGAAGAAAAGAGATGGGGGTGGCATTGGCACAAGAGGTCTGGAAGCAGGAGGAGGGGACAGTGAACCCTCAGTCCCCTTGCCAGAGCAGACTTGGACCCTAAAAATAGTTTCGTGATGTCAACCAGAACAAAGTCTTCTTTGGCTCCAGGAGTAAAACTTCTCAGTTTGGAATTCAACCGAAGGCTTGTTACAAATACTTTACATGACAGAACCCATTAATATCTCCAGCTAATTGCTCCCAGTTTTGTAATCTCTGTGGCAAAAATTCCAGCCAGGTCAATTAAGGGGAGTGGATTTGCTTGATCGGCGGCCTCCCAAGTTCCTATAAGCTAAGTCATGTTGGCATTTTATCCAGCTGAGAAGCCCCTTGCTGTGACTTGGTCTTCAGTCTCAGTTCTCTCAGCAGCCTATTGGATTCTCCAGGCTCATCATGTAAGGGTGTGACAAGAGAGAATTAAAGAGAGGACACAGAGAGAAATGCATTTTACCTAGGCTTAAAATGAGGTAGACTCTCAGACGGCAAGCATGTTTTGGCGAGTTTGCTTTTGGCTGGATGCAAGAAGGAGCTGCTGAAAGCTCTGGCCTCGTGCTTTATAAATTGGATCAATCAAAGTCTACCCTCTGGCTTGTATTAGTGAAGCTCCAGGCTCCCCTCACTTTCTGGGGAGGTGGGCTGCTCAGGCTCTCTGCTGTCCTGTAAGAAGACCCAAGATTCTCCGGAGCGGAAATGATGGAAATTGAGAATTCAAAAATTAGTGGCAACAGCACTTGGTCTATGGCTGTGGCCCAAGAGAAGACTGAGGAGAGAAAAGAGCTTCCAACTTGTATCTGTAGAGGACTCCCTAAATGTAAACACATTATCAGAATAAATACGGGTCATTTCTTCTATGTACCCCAGAAGGAGCTAGGTGACTGGGAAACATTTAACGCCTGTTCCCCCAACCATCATGTGAAACAGCTCAGATCAGTGAAGGCAAATCACATTAAAATGTTGTATTCCCAAACTCAAGCAGAAAACAGACCATTCCTATGCATACACAGACTCAGTGGCAAGTTACACACACAAAGAGCAGAGTAAATACTCAACCTGGCCAAGAAGTGTTCTTTAAATTGAGTTGGAAATGCTCCCAGATCTTATTTCCTAGTGCTTTTTACTTGGTTTCTCTTTTAACATATCTTTAATGATTTAATTTGCTCATTTATAAGAAGGTTTTTAAAAGTTTTATCATATTTTATTTTACTTTTTTGAGGCAGGGTCTCATTTTGCTGCCCAGACTGGAGGACAGTGGCACAAACACAGTTCACTGCAGCCTTAACCTCCCGGGTTCAAGCAATCCTCCTGCCCCAGTTCCCCAAGCAGCTGGGACTAGAGGCACAGGCCACCATGTCTGGCTAATTTTTGTATTTTTTAGAGAGTTGGGGTTTACCATGTTTCCCAGGCTGGTCTAATTCCTCGGCTCAAGTGATCCACCCACCTCAGCTTCCCAAAGTGCTAGGATTACAGGAATGAGCCACTGTACCTGTGAGTTTTCTCTTATTTTAAATTGACAAATAATCATACATATTTATGGGGTGCAATGTGATTTTTTGATGCATGTATACATTGTGGAAAGATCAAATAAGGCTAATTAATATATCCATCACCTCAAATATGTATCTTTTTGGTTGTTGTAAAGGTATTTAAAATCTATTAAGTATTACCCTCTGGTAACCACCATACTACTCTTCTATAAATTTGGCTATTTTAGATTCCACGTATAAGCCAGATCATGCAGTATTTGTCTCCCTGTGACTGGCTTATTTCATTTAGCATAAAGTCCTTTAGGTTCTTCCAGGTTGTTGTAAATGATAGAGTGTTCCGGTTTCTAAAGGCTCATCAAGAAGTTTTTGAAAGAGTATTACATTCCACCTTCCATCCTAGGTGCTTGGGATTCAATGAGTTGCAAAACTCATTGAACAATAAAATAATAATAATTCCTGTCCTTGTGGTGCTTACAGTCTGTGGGATTAGTAACTTTAGAAAAGAAACCCAAGGAAGCTCGTTCGAGTCTCCATCATGTGAGGACACAAGAAGGTGCCATCACTGAGAAGGCTGGTCTCACCAGACATCGAGTCTGCCATTGCCTTGCTCTCGGGGCTCCCAGCTTCCAGACCTGTAAGAAATACAATTCTGTTGCTTACAAGCCACCCAGTGTGATATTTTGTTAAAGCTGCCAGAATGGACTGAGAGGTTTGGAAAGGCGGGCACGTAAATCCTCGAGGGGTCCCAAGAGGCTCAGAATTGATGTATGCTACTTTATTTTGTTTGATGGTTTGACTTTTTTTGTTGCTTTGGAGAACTGGCATCTGAAGATGGGGTCTAGGGGTAGTTCTTTATACTGTGATTTTTACTTGTTTTGTTCTTAATAAACAACATCTTGAACTCTAACTGAAAGCTCCTTTTGGCTGAAACTACTTGAATGATCTATTCTGAATTGTTTGGAAATGTCAGGAAGATGATGAGCACACAAACTACTGTCACCAGTTCAAGCAAGAGTGCAAGAGTAACCCACAAGCGACCTCTGATGCCGCACACCACGTGCCTTCATCTCTCTCACTTGCCAGGCTCCGCTGTGGTCCCTGTGGGGCGTTTACTCTTGAGTGACTACCCTGAAGAGATGTCTCTTCTTGCGACTGATGACATCTTTCTGGGGCTGGAGCTGTATCTTAGCACCTCACATCCAGAGTTCAGATATAGAGGGAAGCAACTGGGAGGGGAGGTCGGCACGGAGCCCCTTCCAAAATGCTGTAGTTAATAAAGTACAGTAACGCCCTCATAGGTTGTGGCAACTGAAGCCTGCATGAACAGTCATATCTGGGTTTTCTAACCAACCTGGGGAACAGCCGCTTCAGAGACAGCCCTGCCCTATGTTAGGTTCTTGAGGTTACAGCTAAGAAGACCTTCCTATTAAAGCCACCATTAGCACCAGCCCTCCTTCCCTTCACCCACCAGAAGTCTTTCCTCTGGACCTTCTAATATGAATCCCCCTTGAATCTCAGAACCCAACTTCAAAGTCAGGCTGGAAAGAGTAGCTGCCTGGAGGAGCCACATGGGAGAACATGGGTGGTGCCACGTATGTGGGGAGGGCAGGGCAGTCGACCAGCTCCTCAGTGTCCAGGCCACAGTACCGTCCACCCTCCACCTCCCAGACACCTGGACATGGCCTTTCTGTTTAACTTCTGATGAACATCAGTTCCAAGCATAGGATTGGCAGGGTTCCTAAAAGCTGTTAATACTCATCCTTCATCAATTTATAAATCTTCATCAGATCGATTCAAGATGGCCAACCACTAACAGCTCAGGATTGTAGCTCCCAGTGAAAGCTCAGAGAACGAGACGACGCCACATCTTTAGACGAATTTTCGTCACTCACCGATTAGCCGATTCCCAGTGGAGGAGCCCCACGGGTCGCCAGCGCGACTCTTGTGGCCGCCGCAGCAGCTCTTCACGCAGAGCCAACGGGACTGCTTCCCCTACTGACCAGAGATTGGAACTCCGGGAAGTCAGAGCCGCTTGTTGCAGACTCAAGAGGGAAGCCAGACCAGAGATTCCCGGGCAGAAGAGCACCATCAGTCTTACCGCTGCTGTTTAGGCTGCCACAGTGGGTGGCTCGGATCCCAGCACTGGGAATCAGTAAGTCGGACGTCGACTCAGAAAACTAATTAGAAAGGCGGTTCATCTATAATGAAGGGAAAAAAACAGCCTAAGAAGGCCGAGTATACTCAAAATCAGAACCCATCAGCAACGGAACAAGCCCTGATGGAAAAGGACTCATCAGCAACAGAACAAGCCCTGATGGAAAAGGACTCATCAGTAACGGAACAAGCCCTGATGGAAAAGGACTGTGTTCCAATATCTGAAGTAGGCTTTAAAAGGTGGATGATAAGAAACTTCTGGGAGTTAAAGGAACTTGTGCTAACCCAATGTAAAGAAACTAAGAACTTGGAAAAAAGGTTCGATGAAATGTTGAAAAGAATAGACAATATAGAGAGGAATACAAATGAACTTATGGAGTTGAAAAATACAACACGAGAACTGAGTGAAATATGTACAAGCTTAAACAGCCGAATGGATCAAGCAGAAGAAAGGGTATTAGAGGTCGAAGACCAACTTAATGAAACAAAATGACAAGACAAGAATAGAGAAAAAAGGATAAAAAGGAATGAGCAAAGTCTCCAAGAAATATGGGACTATGTGAAAAGACCTAATATACGCTTGATTGGTGTACCTGAATGTGACGGAGAGAATGAAGTCAAGCTGGAAAATACTCTCCAGGACATTATCCAGGAAAATTTTCCTAATTTAGCAAAGCAGGACACTATTCAACCCCAGGCAATACAGAGAACACCACAAAGATATTCCTCAAGAAGACCAACCCCAAGGCACATAATCGTTAGATTCACCAAGATTGAAACGAAGGAGAAAATATTAAGGGCAGCCAGAGAGAAAGATCAAGTTACCCATAAAGGTAAGCCTATTAGGCTTACAGCAGATCTCTCAACGGAAACCCTACAAGCTAGAAGAGAGTGGGGGTCAATATTCAATATACTTAAAGAACAAAACTTTCAGCCCAGAATTTCATATCCTGCCAATTTAAGCTTTACATTTGAAGGAAAAATAAAATCTTTTAGGAACAAGCAAGTACTCAGAGATTTTATTACCACCAGGCCTGCTTTACAAGAACTTCTAAAAGAAGCATTATACACAGAAAGGAACAACCAGTATGATCCTTTCTAAAAATACACCAAAAAGTAAAGAGCATTAACATAAAGAAGAATTTTTATCAACAAAAGGACAAAATAGCCAGTTAATATCAAATGGCAGCAACCCTAAAGTTAAATCAACCAAATCTCCCAATCAAAAGATACAGACAAAATCCAACGGTATATCCAAAGATATACATAGACTCAAAATAAAGGGTTGGAAAAAAAAAACGTACCAACCAAATGGAGAACAAAAATAAATAAATAAAAAGCAGGAGTTGCAATTTTCACATTTGACAAAATAGATTTCAAAGCTATAAGGATACAAGGGTAAAAGGATTAATGTAACAATAAGAGATCTTAACACCCAGATACATAAGACACATAGTGAGATTTAGATTCAACGAGACAACAAATTGATAACGATATCCAGGATTTGAACTCAGAGCCAGAACAAATAAACACAATAGAGGTCTCCATTTTAAACACATAAAATATGCATTAACCATTTTAAACACTCAAAATATTGATCGGCCATTATTGAAACCCATTTTAGGAATGAAGTAATATTCCTTTTTCCCTCTTTTTCTTTTTTTCCCCTTCTTTTTCTCTTTTTCCCTAAAAAAAAAAAAAAAGAAAAGAAAATCATATGTTGATCACCAAGAGTAAATGATTTAAAAAGGTAAATATCAAACATTAAGAAAATCCATCTTCCATTTAATATTACAATATGGAGACTACTTCTGCAATAAGGAAGTTAAAAACACCAGTCGTAGATAGAGAAGTAGAATCCAAGCAGGCTCTACAACCATATGTAGTTTGAGCACAGGAAACACCTCACATGTTAAAAAAAAAAAAAAAAAAAAAAAATTTATAAATCTTCTCTAACATGTCCCCTTACTAAAGCCAAGCAGGAAAATGTCACGTTCCTCTCTCCTTCCTTTTTTTCCTTCCTTCCTTTCTTTCTTCTTTCCTGTCTCCCTCTCCCCACAGGGGTCCAGACTTTGTTTATGCAGAGGAATTATTCTCAAGGCAACCATTTTCCCAGCAACAATGTAATTATAAAATATTACTCAAACACACTGGGTATTATTGAATGTGCCATTTCTGGATCCCGGCCAAGGGCTTTGGCAGAAAAGAGGCTCAAAGGAGGAAAAGAGGGGAAAAAAATATGAACATGTTTCCCCTTCAGTCCTGCTGTTGAAATAAACCACATGTAAGTTTTCTAGAAGAGCAGGGCAGAAAGAAACAGCTCTGAAACGTGTTTCAGAGCAGAGGTCTTGTTTGGGGGATTTCGGAAATTAGCAACTGAAACAATGTAACATGAAGTCGAGGCATGTGGAAGTGATTAAGCACCCTTGCAATAGACAGAGTTACTAACCAGCATCTCCCTGCTGACTACTTGGAGACAGGATGTGACTGAACACAGAGCTGTGCTCAGTAACAACACCAGGGGTCGTGAGGACCCTGGTCGTTTGAGGTAACATTTATATTCGGAAAGGAGTCAGAGTTAACAACATGACAATTTCTTACTGAAACAAACCCTAGAGGGAAGGTGGTGCAGAAATCTCAGCCACAAGGGGGTAAGACACCTGCCTCTAACACCAAGTCATCACAAAGAAGCACCCAAAGGTGGGATGTGTTCAGTCCTCTTGTGGTTCCATTATTTACTGTTTGTTTGCTTATTTATTTATTTATTTATTGAGACAGAGTCTTACTCTGTCACCCAGGCTGGATGCAATGGTGCTATCTCGGCTCACTGCAACCTCTGCCTCCTGGGTTCAAGCGATTCTCCTGTCTCAGCCTCCCAAGTAGCTGGGACTACAGGCACCCGCCACCAGACCTGGCTAGTTTTTTTGTATTTTTAGTAGAGACGGGGTTTCACCATGTTGGCCAGGCTGGTCTCAAACTCCTGACGTCAGGCGATCCACCTGCCTCAGCATCCCAAAGTGCTGGGATTACAGGCATGAGACACTGTGCTCGGCCTCATTTGTTCATTTATATTCAAGCAGTATTAATTAAGCAACTACTATAAACACATACCTTGGACAATATAAAGACTATAAAAGGATCTGAAAAAAGTACTACGGAATTAAAACAGAAAACCTACACTTCAATTAACAGCACAAGACATGACATGGGCGGCATGCATGTTTGCAGAAATAGTAAAGTAATAATGTAAATGAGAAACCTCGAAGCACTTCGGGGAGGAAGGTGAGATCCCCGTGGTCCAGGGTAATGTGGAAAGGATGAGATTTGACTTGGGCTCTGGAAGACTGGAAAAGAACAGAAGAGGCATTCCAGGTGAGATAGAATGGCATCATAATGATGGGGAAATCCTTCATCTTTTGCTCCATTCCTGTGTAAGAGCCATGCAAGAGCTCTGCCATGAAGAACAGGCTGATTCCATGAGCCTCACGTCGATGAAAGCTGCCAGAAAGAACAGGTGGGACTCGGTGCTCTTTCATGTAGTCAGAAAACAAGTTCCGAACTGGCATTTTGTCCCCTGCCCCAAGATAGGTCCCAATAGCCTCCAGCATGACCACATGACCAAGGCCTTTTCTTTTCTGTTTTTTGTTGTTGTTTGTTTTTGTTTTTTGAGATGGAGACTTGCTCTTGTTGCCCAGGCTGGAGTGCAATGGCACAATCTCGGCTCACTATAACCTCTGCCTCCCGGGTTCAAGTGATTCTTGTGCCTCTGCCTCCCAAGTAGCTGGAATTACAGGCACCTACCACCACACCTGGCTAATATTTTATATTTTTAGTAGAGAAGGGGTTTCGCCGTGTTGGCCAGGCTGGTCTCGAACTCCTGACCTCAGGTCATCCACCCACCTCGGCCTCCCAAAGTGCTGGGATTATAGATGTGAGACACTGCGACCAGCTTGACCAAGGTCTTTTCACTTCACTCAAACAAAAAGGGTAGGGTACTGAGCCTCCCTCCATGGGAACTTCACTACCAATGGCACTGTAGCCCGAGGCATCCACACTTTGTCTCTTGGCCTGTGCCTGATCTTCAGCCAGGGACAACAGTCAAGGGGACCCATCTCCTCTTTCTCAGCTGGACTGGGTCTGCAGCTGCACTTCTGGCCCCTCTGACAAGGTGTCGAGTGCTCTCCATGCACTTGGGAAGTAAGGGTAACAGTACTGCCTTAAGCTGGCTACTACACAGGCCAGCTTCAATGGGAAATCCATAACCACACCACTCAGGGAAGATGGAAAAATCTGGAGTTGTGCTCTCTAGTCTAGACAGCTCAGCTTCCTGTCCCACACAGTGATGCAAGGTGTCACTGCCCAAATGCCTGGGTGGCCCCATGGGTATATTCTCTCTTTTACTCCCCTAAATGCCTTCTTCTTTGTTTTTTTGTTTTTGTTTTGAGACAGAGTCTTGCTCTGTAGCCCAAGCTGGAGTACAGTGGCATGGTCTTGGCTCACTACAACCTCCATCTCCCAGGTTCCAGTGACTCTCCTGCCTCAGCCTCCCAAGTAGCTACAATTACAGGCACCCGCCACTACACCCAGCTAATTTTTGTATTTTTAGTAGAACTGGGGTTTCATCATGTTGGGCAGGCTGGTCTTGAATTCCTGATCTCAAGTGATCCATCCGCCTCGGCCACCCAAGGTGCTGGGATTATAAGGCATGAGCCACTACACCGGCCACCTTCTTTGCTTGATGTTCTTTTAAGTTCATCTCCAGTTTCTCAGGCTACCCCTTCCTCAAAATTAAGCAAGTCCCAAGTTATTGCTCCACCTGCCCAGTTCCACTCCTGCAAAGAAAAGAGAGATGAACTGATTCCTGAGTACAGCAGAGGCCAGATGGAGGAAGCACGTTACAAACAGCCTCATCCTAGGTTACAGTTTTCTTTCTTTCTCTTTCTTTCTTTCTTTCCTTCTTTCTTTCTTTCTTCCTTCCTTCCTTCCTTCCTTCCTTCCTTCCTTTCTCTTTTCTTTCTTTTTCTTTCCTTCTTTCTTTCTTTCTCTTTCTTTCTTTCTTTCCTTCCTTCTTTCTTTTCTTTTTTTCCCCACAAAATATCTAAAAACACTCCCCTCTTTCATTGCAAGGGTTAGATTCCCACTAAAAGCTTTCATTAGGCCGATACACGAATTCCAATCTTCCCTGTGGCTTTGACATTGTTATGCTGACAGTGCACCCATTTCCCTTCCTGGTCTTGGATAATGTTACAAAGCCCTCTTCCACCAAAGGACATCCTGTGCCATGCCCCCCAAGCTGGGGTTTCTCCTGTTGACTGCAGAGGGTGAGGAAGTGCAGACAGCGTAGGAGTTCTTCCCCACCTGAGAAGCTAATGTGCTCTTCAAGCCATCTTACCCACACAGGCCTTCATTCTTCACTCTTTTAAATGTGTAGGTTATTCTGAGTTCTATAAAGACAGGAACTCTGCTCCATTCATCTCAGCAGCACCACAGCCTCTTGCACTTAGAAAGTCACAAAAGGTAGGTTATGATCTACCTCATTTCTTTAGGAGCCCCATCAAAGGATTTGATATGTTAAAATTTTCTCCGTAAGAATCTTGCCTGTTTTTTGTTGGAGTTATACCAAGGTACCTTATTTTTGGCTCTGATTCTTAAATTAGTTGATTTTTTAGTTGACAGATTATAAGCATATATATTTACGAGGTAAAAAGTAATGCCTTTTTTTTGTTGTTGACAGAGTTTCACTCTTGTCACCCAGTCTGGAGTACAATGGCATGATCTCAGCTCTCTGAAACCTCCGCCTCCTGGGTTCAAGTGATTCTCCTGCCTCAGCCTCATGAGTAGCTGGGACTACAGGCACCCAGCACCATGCCTGGCTAATTTTTGTATTTTTTAGTAGATATGGGGTTTCACCATGTTGGCCAGGCTGGTTTCGACTTCCTGACCTCAGGTGATCCACCTGCATTGGTCTCCCAAAGTGCTAGGATTACAGGCATAAGCCACCGTGCCCAGCCTGATTCTTTTTTCTTCATCTTTTTAAAGATGAGGGTCTCTCTGTGTTTCTCAGGCTAGCCTTGAACTTCTAGGCTTAAGTGATCCTCCTTGCTCAGTCTTTCAAGTAGCTAGGACTACAAGCAGACAAGCAGATACCACTGCATCCAGCTCAGATGTTTTGATTTTTAATCAAACAAATGTTTCTGCAGGGTCTTGCTCTGTCACCCAGGCTGTAGCGAAATGGCAGAGTAATTGCATGCTGCAGCCTCAAACTACTGGGCTCAAGACAGTCTCCTGTCTCAGCCTCCCAACTGGCTGGGATTACAGGTGCACACCATCACTCTGCCTAGTTAATCTTAATTTTTAATTTTTTTTTTTTTTTTTTTTTGGCAGAGATTGGATATTACTGTCTAGCCCAGGCTGGTCTTGAACTCCTGGGCTCAAGCAGTCTTCCCATCTTGGCCTCCCATAGTGCTGACAATACAGGTGTGAGCCACACACCCAGCATCAAATAAATTTTTAATGATAATTTCCTATATTTGTTGCTGATATACAGAGATGCAGTTGACTTTATTTTTTTTATTTTTTTGAGACAGTCTCCTTTTGTCGCCAGGCGCCAGGCTGGAGTGCAGTGGTGTGATCTTGGCTCACTGCAACCTCCGCCTCCCGAGTTCAAGCAATTCTCCTGCCTCAGCCTCCCGAGTAGCTGGGACTACAGGCGCATGCCACCACACCCAGCTAATTTTGTATTTTTTTAGTAGAGACAGGGTTTCATCATGTTGGCCAGGATGGTCTCAATTTCTTGATCTCGTGATCTGCCCACCTGGGCCTCCCAAAGTGCTAGGATTACAGGCGTGAGCCATGGCACCTGGCCGATGCAGTTGACTTTATATAGAAGTCTTCTCTTATTAAGTCTGCTAATCTGTAAATTCTGGGTTTCCTATCTAGAAAATCATATTTTTAGTGGAAAAGGACTATTTTTTTCTCCATTTGCTAGCCATAATTTTAAGAAAAATGTGTTTTTCTTGTCTTCTCTGCTGTCTTGGACCTGTAATAAGCATAGACTAGTGATGAACAGAAGCAACTAGAGTCAGCATCTTGTCTGATTTTTAAAGGCATTTCCCCAGTAAGCTTCTGGCGGGTATCCTTTGCCAGCTTAAAAAAGCTTATTCTGTTGCTACTTTACAAAATACTTTATTCTGTCTTTTAAATAATAATTAAATATTGCATTTAACCAAAGATTTTGTTTTATCTGTTGAGATATTCATATGCTGTTATGGACTGAATTGTGTTCCCCCAAAATTCCTAGGCTGAAGCACTAATTTCCAATACCTCAGAACGTGGCTATACTTGGAGAGAGGGCCTTTAAAGAGATGACTGAATTGGAAGCAGGTCATTAGGATGGACTTTAACCCAACGTAGATGGTATCATTATAAGAAGAGGCGATCAGGATTTGCAGGAGACAGTGGGGGTGTGCGTACGCCCAAGGATGCCCATGGGAAGAGGCAGTGAGTGAGAAGGCGGCCGCCTGCAAGCCAAGAAGAGAGGCCCCTGGAGAAGACAAACCTGCCGACACCTTCCTCTTAAACCTCCAGCCTCCAGAACTGTGAGGAAATCAAGTTCTGCTGCTTAAGCCATCCAGTCTGTGGTATTCCGTTGTGGCAACCTGAGTACATAACTTTGCTCATTTCATCTGTTCATGTAAATTTCACTAAGAGATTTGAAAATGTTCATCCCTCCTTGCATCCTAGGATAGACAAGTTATTTAAGACATATTTTTAACACATCTTACTTAGAACTTGTACATCTGTATTGCCTCGTGAGGTTGGCCAAAATTTTCTTTCTTATATTTTTATCTTGTTTTGGTATTGTAGGGTCTCAGAAAAGAAAAACCGTTCACAGCCGTATGAGCTATGTGAGGCTGGCAAAACAAATCAGGCCCAGAAAGACAGGAGTCCGGCCGCGCTGCAGGTATACCCTAGTCCCCGCACCACTCTTGTGCCCAGACAGGAGCAACTGTTTAAAGACATTTTGTTCCTGACTGGCTGCCTCATCTGTTAACTTGCTGCCTTATTCATTATATTCAAATTCCTGGAATTTGTGATACGAAGAACAATATACAGCCAACCAATAGCTTATTTTATTTTAATGTAAATTCTTGGTAAATTACTTAGGAACTGCCTCTTCTTTTCCTTAAAAAACCTGCTTATAACTGCTGCTGATGGGAACCATATATTCAGGGCAACTTGAATTTATGCTCGTGGTTTGCAGTCCTCAAATCTCGCCCAAATAAATTTTCTACTCATATTAAGTTTGTCTCAATGTTTTCCTTTAGGTCAGTGGGGTCAAGGGAAAGTTTTCCCTTTGTGCTCTGAAGTTTTAATGAAGACTCAACTGACAAAAAGGCGATTAGTAAGAAAGAGGAAGGCACATAATTTTTTTTAAAAACAGTCTTGCTCTGTGAGTGAGATTATCGCTCACTGTAGCCTCAAACTGCTGGGCTCAAGCAATCCTCCCACCTCAGCTTCCCGAGTAGCTGCCACCACACTCAGCAAATTTTAAAATTATTATCTGTAGAGACACTGTGTCCCTGTGTTACCCAAGCTGGTTTCAAACTCCTGGGTCAAGCAATTCTACCACCTCAGCCTCCCAACGTGCTGGGATTCTAGGCATGGCGCCTGGCTAGTATACAAACTTAACATCCACAGGAGAGAAGTACAGAGTACTTTACCCCCAACCTCTCAATGGGGTACAGAGCTTCTAGTAAGTGATTATTATTATGACAAATAGCAGCAGCAAAGTGTTAGAAGGGGAATGAGTCTGATTTCCACAGTATTCAAAATACCCAGTTTTAAAAACAAAGTACAAAAATGCAAATAAATATGAAAATATGACCCATACACAAAGGAAAGAAAGCAGTCAATAGAAAACTGTTCCTGGCTGGGCACAGTGGCTCACGCCTGTAATCCCAGCATTTTGGGAGGCCGAAGAGGGAAGACCACTTGAGGTCAGGAGTTCAAGACCAGTCTGGCCAACATGATGAAACTCCGTCTGTACTAAACACACACACACACACACACACACACACACACACACACCCACCTTAGCCGGTCATGATGGCACACACCTGTAATCCCAGCTACTCAGAAGGCTGAGGCACAAGAATGGCTTGAACTTGGAAGGCAGAGGTTGCAGTGAGCTGAGATCATGAGATCATGTCACTGCACTCCAGCCTGGGCAACAAAGTGAGACTCCGTTTCAAAAAAAAAAGTCAAATCAGACATTATAAATATGTTCAAAGAATTAAAGGAAATGCTGTCTAAAGAATTAAAGGACACCGCATATTCTCACTCATAGGCGGGTGATGAAAAATGAGAACACATGGACACAGAAAGGGGAGTACTAAACACTGGGGTCTATTGGGGGGAAAAGGGGAGGGCCAGTGGGAGGGGTGGTGGGGAGGGATAGCCTGGGGAGAAATGCCAAATGTGGGTGAAGGGGAGAAGAAAAGCAAAGCACACTGCCATGTCTGTACCTACGCAACTGTCTTGCATGCTCTGCTCATGTACCCCAAAACCTAAAATCCAATAAAAATTAAAAAAAAAAAAAAGAGAATTAAAGGAAAGTATTAGAACAATGTCCGCCAGAGATAAATAAAGAGATAGAAATTTTTGAAAGGACCAAATAGAAGTTGACGTCGAAAAGTAAAATAATTGCATAACTGAAACGGAAAATGCATCACAGGGGTTCAACCACAGATTGGACCCGGCAGAAGAATCAGCTAACTTGAAATCAATGGAGAGAATCTACTCTGAGGAATAATAAGAGAAAAGAATGAAGACAAATTAACAGAGTCTTGGATCTGTGGGACACCATCAATTGTACCAACATACACATCATGGGAATCCTAGAGGAAGGGGTAGAAAACATACCTGAATAAATAAATTCAAAAGAAGCCATTCCTAATTAATCAGCATCAGCTATCTGGCTACAAAGGACTCTATTTATGAAGAATCATGTTGATATTAAGAAGCTTTGGCTATACTGTATGTAGCTTAACGGAATCCTTCACATGGCAAAGTTGGCTAGAAGCTCTGTCTGGTGGCTGGGAATTAACCCTGAACTCCAGAAGAAGGTGGAAGAGTGGAGCATATGCTAAGCTAGCCAAGAGGATTGATCGATTGAGAAGCCTGGGGGCAATCACTAATTTCTCTCTCAGGATCATAGCTGAGGAAGAATATCCTAGTTTTGTTCTGTTGCTTCTCCAGATGGCTCTGATCAGGGTTGATTACAGCTCCTGCTGCATCCATTAATTGCAAATCACTGATAACACCAGACAGAAGGGTTTCTCGAGATGAATGTGCATTTAACTCATTCATGTACCTCTGAATTGTCACCATTGTTTCTTAAACTTCTTACTCAAATTGTCTTCAAAAGTATTGCAGATATTCTTTTTTTTTTTGCAGAGAGATTCTTTATGTTCAAGATAGCAAATTCAGATACAAAAGCCCACTGCCATCGTCCCTCCCTCCCTCCTGCTCTGGGCCAGGGATGGGCCTGGAGGGAGAGATGGGATGTGGGGAGGGGGTTGGGGGGTTCACAGCAGACTCATGTCAGATGCGGAGGTAACAGACTCCACAGGGAGGGTGCTTCTCTTGGGAGGGGCGAGGGCATTATTGCATTTGCTGGGGGGAGCGACACCCCCCTCCCCTGTATTCCCTGCATCAGGAAACTAGGAAGGTCATGACCCCCAAACAGAACCCAAGGCCCCAGTGAGACAGAGGGACCAGTTTGGCAGCTAATGGTGGAAAGTGGAGGCGGTGGGGGTGGCCGCCCAATGTGGCCCATCCCTCTTCTCCCTATGCCTGACCCGGCTGAGGTAGGTGGGAACAGGGCAGAGGGGGGCCGGGAACCCCTGCCAGACTGAAAACCAGGGAGGGGATGGTACGGATTGGAGCGGGGTGGGGGGCCCGGCCCCACCTCCCCTCCCCATCGTCCTGGGGCTGCTGAGCTAGGCTCAGGTCGGAGGTTCGGATCCTGACATTGGTGACCCTGCCCGGGACGGGGGTGGGGGTGAGGGGGGCGGGGCTCCCACCAAGTTGGGCCGGGGTCATCATTATCGCAGGGTCCGAAGGAAGTCCTAGTAGCGGCCGACTTTGAAGTCCCCAGTGGCGCCCCAGACGTCAAAGACAAACTCGTCGGGGAAGGCAAAGTCCCCTAGCCATTCATCCAGGGCCTCAGCCAGCTCATCCCAGTTCCTTTTGACCTTTCCTAACTCCACCATGGTGGCCGCCAACCCATGTAACTGATACCCATGTAACTCTCCAGCAGGTCATCCACCTTCTCAATGGCCTTCTCCTCAAAGGCAGATGGCAGATCCTCCACCGTGGCGGGGCCCCGGGATCAGAGCCGCAGGGTCCCTCGGCCAGTGCCCAGTTGTGGGCCAGAGCCAGGGCGGCCACCCGTTGAACGCTGACTGATCATTTCAAAGGCCTTGCGAGGCTCTCTCAGTTTCAGCGTGAAGGTGCGGCCTGGGGGAAGCTCCTTGGGCAGCCGGGCCACCTCGTAGTGCTGGCAGCCCAGCAGGCTCTGCCCGTTGATGGCGTCAGTCATGTCGCCCACACTGATGCCGTGGATGTGGTCGATCACACTGCCCTCCTTGATGCTCTTGATGAAGGCGTAGCCAGCCGCGTTGTCGGTGATGGTGAGCCCGAGTGCATCCTCCGAATTGAACACCTCCACCTCCTTGCACTGCCCCTTCACGTGGGCGAAGATGAAATCCTCCAGCCGGATCTGGCCCCCCAGGAGCTTGTCCATGTCTACTTTGGGTGTTCAGGGTGCAGAACATCGCCTCAGCAGCTGGCAGGCGGAACGCCTCGGCAATCTTGCCGAACAGCTCCTTGACGTTGGTGAAGCCCTCGATGCGGCCAGTGGGACCGCCGTGGGCCAGCTGGGTGTGTAACACGAGGCGGGGCTGCAGGGCTGGGGCGGCGGGTGGGGGGAGCAAGCCCATTTGGGGCCTCCCCGCCCCACCTCCGACCAGGGTCCCTGGCTCCTCCTCGCCCAGCCCGCCACAGCCTGGCTCAGCCACTCATTTTCCACTAGAGGCGGCGCCTTTTTCCACTGCCCCAGTCCCAGCCGCATGAGCAGCGAGTAGGGTCACGCCCAGGAGATCTAAACTAGTGCGCTTGCCTCCTGTGGGTTTCCCAGCTTCCACCGTCACCCCCCACGACTTCGTGTCCAGACAGCAGCCAGAATGGTCCAGCTGTGTGGCCGTGGGCAAGTCACTTCACTTCACAGGGCCTCAGTTTCTTCATCTGTGTCGCCGCCGCAGCCTCCCCGCGCGCACCCGGCTCGGCCCTCCGCAAACTCCTGCCTGGGCCTCTCCCCTGCAGATATTCTTAAATGAATTGTTGAAAGAGATGAGCCGAGAAACCTTGACTGGTGTCTCATTTCAGATTTAACTGGAGTCATGCTTGTTCGCTTGTTCAATGACAGAAGAGGAAGCATCTTGAATATTGCCTTTTATTTCTAGCCAGACTTTGTGGTGGCCTTAAAACATAACCAGGAACATATCCTCAGTGTTCCTTAGTGATGCCCTCTGACTTACTTGATTCTTATTTTTACCACCAAAGATGATGTTGTAGGAATCATGGGATTTGAATCAAAATATGGGCTCCTGCCACCAAAATTATGTCAGAGCAACATGCAAAATCCAGTCTCAGGCAGACCAATGCATCAATAATAAAAAGGTGTTTATGGAGCACCTGAGCGCCCGCTGTTTATTAGATATTTTAGATAATTTACCTCTAATCTACATATCACTGCAAGATAGTATCTTCATCCACTTTATTTATTTATTTTTTTTTGAGACGGAGTTTCGCTCTTGTTACCCAGGCTGGAGTGCAATGGCGCGATCTTGGCTCACTGCAACCTCCGCCTCCTGGGTTCAGGCAATTCTCCTGCCTCAGCTTCCTGAGTAGCTGGGATTACAGACACGCGCCACCATGCCCAGCTAATTTTTTTGTGTTTCTAGTAGAGACAGGGTTTCACCATGTTGACCAGGATGGTCTTGATCTCCTGACCTTGTGATCCACCCGCCTCAGCCTCCCAAAGTGCTGGGATTACAGGCGTGAGCCACCGCGCCCAGCCCCTGCTGCCTTTCTTTAACCAGGGTGTCGATGCCTCTGGCCAAGCTGGTTGGAGTCAGGGTGAGCTCCTGCCCCAGGTTGGCCATCGCTATAGGCTGAACCTATGAAGTACCTCATGACCAAAGAGCAAAAAGGCTAGATTCACGCCAACTGATCAAATTCTTTCTGTGGAACAGAAAGATACAGGAAAAAAGAGTCAACAGCTAATTGTGGGAGTGGGAGCCAAAGAATACTGAAAATCACACATAAGGAAGCCAGACCATGAGGGCCCAAGAGTAGGTAGACTCTGTGAGTAAGCCAAAGGTCAGAGCCATGGAAACAAACACACGCAAAGGCTGGAGGCTGAGGTCATCAGTGGGCTGTGTCCTGAGTGCTAGCAGTAGAAACTAAGACATTCTGAGTCATGATCATTGGAAGAGACCAATAAATGCCGAGGCTGTGGCAGAGGGAGTCAGAGAACCTAGTGACTAGAGGTGTGTCTTCCCAGTTCCTGAGCTATGCTCCCACATCTCTGAGCCCAGCTCCATGGCTCTTTCTGGGGATACTGTGACATCTTGTCTCCCTTCTTGCACATGTATCCTTGATCTAAATCTCCATTTCTCGAAGTCACTGAGTGACAGGAGGCAAACTAACACAGGCCCTGGTGAGAGGTGTTTGGATCATGGGGGTGGAGATTTACCCCTCTCTATTTTACCTCATGCTCCTCTCTGTGTGTACAACTACCAAATTGTTTCTTCTTCTTCTTCTTCTTTTTTTTTTTTTTTATGAGATGGAATCTTGCTCTGTTGCTCAGGCTAGAGTTTAGCGGCACGATCGTGGCTCACTGCAACCCCTTCCTCCTGGGTTCAAGCGATTCTCCTGCCTCAGCCTCCCTAGTAGCTGGGATTACAGGCACCCACCACCACACCCAGCTAATTTTTTGTATTTTTGATAGAGACAGGGTTTCACTATGCTGGCAAGACTGGACTTGAACTCCTGACCTCGTGATCCACCCACTTCAACCTCCCAAAGTGCTAGGATTACAGGTGTGAGCTACCGCGCCGGGCCAAAGTTGTTTCCCACTGTGTGGCTGGTGGAAAAGCAACTGAAGCAGCTCTCCTGAAGCCAACTAGTCCTGAGTCCGAATCAGCACCCAAAAGAAGACCTCTGGTCACAACAGCTGAGATGCAGAGGCTGGCATTTTCCTACTGATAGAAACAGCCTCAAAACTCATTAAAATATTTCACTAAGGGAAAAGGGAGGGGTGCTTCCCTGTTCTGCCTTCGTTTCTGAGATTGAGGACCTCTCTTCCCCTCAGTTTCCTGAAGCTGTGAGCTGCAGGGAGGTGTGCTCAGCATGCATGGCCTTGGGAGTTTGGCCCGAGTGCATGACTGTTCTCCAAGTACTCCGTTTGCCCCCTAAGTGTTCCTTGCTACTCCTGTGGAGCCAAAATTACAGAAAGAATTTTCTGGTCAGAAAGCAGGTTGAGAGAACGGAGACATGCAAGAGTCAACAATTTCCTATGAGACCCAGAAAAATAAAAAAGGAAATCTGTGAAAGAATGTGCTTATCCAGATCCTAATGACTGTGGGATCTCAGAAAGAGATGAGGAATCCTCCTCTGCCCCAACTTGATTCAGAAGAGCTTGCCAGCAGCATGCTGGGACCCAGAGGACCAGGCAAGGCATTCAGACTTTCTTTGAACATCAAAGAGCCCACGTCCTTCTGGCCAACCTTGAGGAGCGAAAGGGAAGCAGGGAAGCTCCGAGCCCCGTGTTGATGGTATAAAGATCAAACAGGACTCCATGGAACTAATGCTTCTCTTTATCCCTTGACTCCAGGAGTCTTCAAATTGCCCACCATGCCCTGAAGCTGGAGATTCAGAGGGGAATTGAGATGTCTTTCTTCATCTGGAAGGAGAGAACAATGTACAAATTACAACTCATCTCAAGGAAAACCTCTCAGGGTTGTTCACTTTCACTGCTCTGCAGACAGCCTTTGCTTCTGTGAAGCCTCCCTGGCCACACCCCACCTCACTCACATGGTACCCTTGATGCTCTTCTCCACCCCAGGTACCCCAGCCTCTCTCACTGGAAGTCTCTTAGGATTCAACACTCAGCGCAGCACCTGCCTGGAAATGGCCCTAAGTATTTACAGAATAAAAAAGATACAAAGGCCAGGTTTGGTGGCTCATGTCTATAATCCCAGCCCTTTGGGAGGCTGAGGTTGGAGGATCACTGGAGCCCAGGAGTTCAAGATCAGCCTGGGCAACACAGTGAAATCGCATCTATATTAGGCAGTTTTTGCATTGCTATCAAGAAATACCTGAGAGTGGGTAATTTATAAGAAAAAAGCTAGTTGGCTCAGGATTCTGCAGGCTGCACAGCAGATACAGCACAGCATCTGCTTCCCGGAGACCTCAGGAAGCTTTTGCTCGTCACAGAAGGTAAAGTGGGAGCAGGCATGTTACATGACAGAAACAGAAGCAAGTGAGAGAGAGTGGTGTGCGGGAGCTGCCACACATTTCCAAATGACCAGATCTCGCGAGAGCTCCTGATCATGAAGATGACACCAAGCCAGGAGGGCTCCACCCCCGTGATCCAAACACCTCTCACCAGGCCCTGCCTCCAGTATTCGGGATTACAATTCAACAGGAGAGCTGGGCAGGGACAAATATCCAAACAATATCACTGTCTCTACAAAAAAATAAAATTTGAGATGGAGTCCAGCTTTGCCGCTCAGGCTTGCTGCAACCTCTGCCTTCCAGGTTCAAGCCATTCTCCTGCCTCAGTCTCCCACGTAGCTGGGATTACAGACATGCACCACTATGATCCCCCAATTTTTGTATTTTTAGTAGAGGAGGGGTTTTACCATGTTAGCCAGGCTGGTCTCAAACGCCTGACCTCAGGTGATCTGCCTGCCTCGGCCTCCCACAGTGCTGGGATTACAGGGGTGATCCTAGCCCAAAAAAATACTTTTAAATTACCCAGGGATGGTGTCATGCACCTGTAGCCCCAATTACCATGGAGGTTGATGTGGGAGGATGGCTCAACCCAGGAGGTTGAGACTGCAGTGAGCTATGATCGCACCACTGCACTCCAGCCTCAGTGACAGAGTGACACCCTGTCTCAAAAAAAAAAAAAAAGAAAAGAATGAATAAGTATCTAAATGTTTCACTGTTGGAGGCAGCAATTTTAAGCACAATCATTCTGTTTTCAGCATTTCCTCTTTTGCTCAACTTCAGTAAATAGATACCGTATACCAACTGTGTGCTTGCACTTGTAGGAGAGAGAAGAGAGGCTTTAGAGGCCGCACCTACCCTCAGTTCATCTAAAGAGATGATATATGGACCCAGTTATTATAGAAACGTGTGTGGATTCTCAAACTACCACCTAGGGATCACTGGTTAAAAATGCAAGTCTCCCAAACCCATGCATCAGGGGTTCTGATTCAGACAGGTCTTAAATTAGAAATTTTGAGCCAGCTCTCATATGACTCAGAGGCTGATATATACTAAGCCCACTCTTGGAGAAACACTGGCTTGCAGGGAAGAACAGACTCATTAGGCAGGCACTGAAGGCCTTGCCTGATCTGTTCCATGATCTTCCCTGTTACGCCCATAAATCTTCCCACCTCCTCCCTGTCCTCATTCCATTTCCCGTTAGTGACTCACAGCTGGGATCTCACATTTGCATGGATGGCCCCCTTGGGCCTCAGGGCAGGTGTTTCTGGAAAATTAGTAGAGACATTTGCCAGAAGCTAAGTAACATCCTGGGATGAGGGCTGAGTATCCCGGGAGAGCCAAACCTGTCCCTCCCTCTCACCCTTGCTATGGCTCCTGCAGGCTGCCCTGAGGTTAAAAGGAACCAGCACGATGCCCTGGGCTGGCAGAAGTGAGAGGCACAGGCAACTGGACTTCCTACTCCCTGGCTTCCTGATCTTGTGGAGGGTAGAGAGTAAAGAAGGGACAGCACGAAGAACTGTTTTATGGTTGGTAAGCTTGGTAATCATTAGGGAACAAGCAGAACTCCTTCAGGACACTTAACAGCAAGGAGAAGGAAGAGACCCTCACCCTCCACCTTGTCCCGGCCGCAGCACTATAGCTGGGGGTGGTAAAAGCACCTGGTGGTAGAAGGACATGGGGGAACAAAGCAGAAGGTGGACACTCAGTCACCAGCACTTTCAAGACAATGCTGGGACTCCTGGGAACACCTGGGAGGGGGAGGTGTAAGGTTACACAGTGTATTAGTCAAGGTTCTCCAGAGAGACAGAACCAATAAGAGAGAGATAAATAATAGATATATAATAGAGCAATAGATAGATTATAGATAGATAATACACAGATAGATGATAGGTAGATGATAGATTAATAATAGATGACAGATTGATAGATCGATCAAGAGATGGTAGATAAAAGGACAGATACATACCTATATACATACACACATAGATGAAAGGAGACTTATTAGGAGAATTGGTTCATGCATTTATGGAGGCCGAGAAGTCCCATGACAGACCATCTGAAAACTGGAGACCCTGAGATGCTGAGGGCCTGGCTCAGACCTAGTCTGAAAGCTTCAGAGCCAAGGGAAGCTGATATTATCACTCTGTCTGAGATCAAAGGCCTGAGAACCCACAGGACCACTGGTGCAAGTTATGGAGAGTGTGGGAAGTAGAAAAGTTCTTAAGTTTCCTTTCTTGTTAAAGAATAAATCATAAGTGTGCTAATAACTTTATGAAGACCTATCGTATGTTGCTGTTAGACATGCCATGCTTACAGGCATGTAGTACATTCTGTCCTTGTACTTTAACCAACACATCTGTTCTGGGCATGCTCACAGGCATGTTCCAGCTCTCCATTGCTTTTACCTGTTTAGAAAAGTTTTAAGCTGTAAGCCAATTGGGTTTTAGTTTAGATTGTGAGATCTGGCTCCAACCAACGGAGAACAGACACAGCAGTAAGGATGACCCCCAATGCATATGGAATAAATTTGTGTGTTTTCCTTTGTTCATTGTACTCTCATGGCATGATGGCTAGTGAGGGTACCCTTCCTGCAGTCCAGAAAGTAAAAACTGCATTGCTGAAAAACCCTTTGCTTCATTGCTGATTTTTCTTTGCAGCACTGAGCATCTATTTTTAAT
Organism: Callithrix jacchus; assembly: GCF_049354715.1. Taxonomy (NCBI): domain Eukaryota; kingdom Metazoa; phylum Chordata; class Mammalia; order Primates; family Cebidae; genus Callithrix; species Callithrix jacchus. Next base: position 41,963,115 of record NC_133514.1, read on the forward strand.
GAAGAGCCTGGAGTTCTAATGTTCAAGAGCAAGAGGAGAGTGTCCGGTTCTAGGAGAGAGCGAGGAAATCTTTTCTGTCTATTTTTGTGCTCTTGAGGCCCCCAGCTGATAAGCACTCATCCACCACCTCACACACCAATCCCCTCTGGAAACACCCCACAGTTACCCCAAGAAGTGCCGCTTTACCAGCTCTCTAGGTATTCCTTAATTCAGTCAAAATGAACAAAATTATAAAATACCTCTCAAACGCACCTACACGTCTGCCTTATAGGAGGGTTTTGTGGCTTCTTTTCATGACCATTCAAACAGTATCATATCTGGTCTCCCACTCTTTCATTCTCCATTTTACTTTCTTCTTTTCACCAGAGCCGAACCTCATCAAGTGAGTTTCTCCACCTGTCTTCCCTTGCCAGAGGCCTCATTCCTGTAGTCCACACTGCCCCTGGGAACCTTGTTTCATGCATGGGAATTGTCTCAGTTCAGTCTTCTCACCTTGTGTGGGCCCCAAATCAGAAGACCCAAAGAAGGCATTAAAACCCAAGACCCTAGACCATAGATCAGCAAAGTGTAACTCATGGGCCAAACTGAGCTCACTTCTAGGCAAGTCCTCCCACGCCCTTTTGCTTACATATTGTCTGTGGCTGCATTCATGCCACAGAGGCAGAGATGAGTCGTTTGAACAGAGACCATCTGGGCTCGTAAAGTTGAAAATATTTACTATCTGGCCCTTGACAGAAAATGATTGCCAGCCCTTGCTCTAGATAACCAGGACCACCAAAAGCACCAGCAACTCTGCTTTCAGCCCTTGGGAAATTCTCTCACCTTTTTGCAGACTCAATGATGCATTTCAAAGGAATTTTGTATCCTGAAAGTTTAACCATATTGAGTGGGGAGTTTTTCTAGGACATCTAGTCCACCACATGGCCAGAAAGCAAAGCTAGCCTCTTGTTTCTTTTATCCTCTCTAAATTCTAATCACCTTTTAAAGTCTAAAACAGAAACACTCTCCTTCAGAAAGCTTTCGTGATGATTTTGTCTGATTGTACCATGTGATACATATGCTTTAAATGTCCTTATCATCTCTAATGGTCTAGTGATTTATCATAGGAGTGTGTGTGTATAACGGCTCTCCCGTTGCATTGAGCAGGTAATTATTCTCCTTTGTAGGGTTGTCAGAATCTTCAGAACAATGTTGATCATTTAGATCAAGATCTAGTATTATGGAATTTGGGAGTTAACACAATCCTGAGATGCTACGGAGTTCTACATCTGGTAGTTTAGAAAAGAAACCTTGGCCTCGCCATGGCAATGGAGAAGGTAGCAAGGGGAAGTAGTAGGTGTTCAGGCTCTGGGTTTAAACAGATATGGGTTCAGATCCCAGTTCTAGTTAATTGCATACTAGCCGTATGACCTTAGGCAATTAATCCTTCCGAGTTCAGGCTGCTTCATCTATAAAAATATAAAATCAAGAATGTTACACCTACCTTGGACAATCGAGAGACTCTGAACATATGTGTACGGTTTACGGCATAAGTAGGCAATTAGTGGGCTACTATTATGTTATGGAAATAACTTGTTTGTTAATGATCTTGAGACCACACTTGAAGGCTTTGACTGTTCCAATACTCCATGCATCCCAGCTGGAATTTGATCTGTTATGTGTATCCAAGTTTGTGAAATCTGGATGAGAAGCCTAGGAAATACGGAGGGGAATTGGTAAGGAGGCATGCCTAGAGCAGATTTCCAGCATTTCAGGTCTGACGGCAGAAATTCTGCAGCGTTAGAATAGGTCAAATGGCCTAACCAACATAATTGACAGAAAAGTGTGCTATGACGCTAACAGCTGTTGAAAACTGCTGCTTGGCTGCGACGGCCACAGATAATGCATCTTGGCTTGGGCTTCTTGATCACTCTGTCAGTATCTTGCCCCACCATGCCCAGCAGGCCTGAGCTTCACCAGCTAGTTTTATTTCAGGGAAAACAAATTTGTTAGTTTTTCTTTCCCCTCTTTTTTGGCATTTGTAACAGAAAAGTGGGGTCCTAGGCAGGAACTGAAGAGGGAGATGGGGTGGCCTGAGGTTGCACCGCCTCCCTCTAGGCTGACTTAGAACTCTGTCTTTGGCACTTGTTCGGGGCTGCTAGAAGCCTCATTCAGGCACCCTGGGCAATGGGTTGGACATGGGGTAGCAAGAGAAGTCACAGATTTATTCATGACCCAGCCACAGAAGAGGCAGCGGGAGTTTATTGGTGAGAAAGACAGCTCTTCCAGGCCTTGACTCCTTTGGTAGCACTGGGTTCGTACTTGCTGACTTGACCTCTCTAAGCCCTTGTCTTGTGGCCTGTACCCCTCCCAGGTCACTGTACTGCCTCTGTTCTTGTTCCCCATAGGACGCCAGAGCATGCTTGCTTCATGCAGCATTCTGTAGGCAAAGAGGTTCCCACTCCCATCCTCACTCTGCCCAAACACATGTGGCCACACCTTCTCCCCAGTTTCCATCATTTTATTGATCCATCCCTTTTTTTTTAAGACAGTGTCTCACTCTGGTTCAGGCTGGAGTGCAGTGATGTGATCACAGCTCACTGCAGCCTTAAACTCTGTGGCCTAAGCCCTCCTTCCACTTCAGCCTCCGAAGTAACTAGGACTACGGGTGTACACCACCACACCTCACTAATTTTTTAGAAATTATTTTTGTAGGGATGAGGTCATGTTATGTTGCCCAGGCTAGTCTAGAACTCCTGGCCTTAAGTGATCCTCCTGCCTCAGTCCCAAAGCACTGGGATTACAGGCAGGAGCCTGACCTCCATCACTTTTGACTTACTCACTTATGAATTTTGAAATATATTTGTTTGTGTTACTCACAGCACAAAGGCTACATTCCGTGTTTCCTGACTATTTCAGTTACTATTTACTAAGATGCTCTGCATCTGAAGAGAGACGTCTCAGTAATACTAAACCTTTAATTTGCACAGCATTATTTTTCAATATATGATTTTATGCTTTTTAAATAAACAAAGCATCTAAACTAGGTCAATACCGTGTTGCAATAAGTGAATCAGAATGACCTATAACAAACAATTGATGAAAAAAACGTGCAATTCAGATTTTCCCAGCATACAAAGAGACCAAACCCCAACAGAAAAATGGGAAAGGATATAAATGAGACAGTTCACAGAAATGAAATTAAACATGGATTACAACATAGGCCAGTGTACTCAACCTCATTCATAATAAGAGAAAAGCCAACTCAAAATTACATCTGCAGTTTTCCACCATTAAGATAAGTAGACATAATTAATGCAACTTCTCTAAAAAATTTGGTAATATTCAACTGTACACACTTGATCTAGCAATCCTACTTATAAGAAATTGCCGGCCGGGCACGGTGGCTCACGCCTGTAATCCCAGCACTTTGGGATGCCGAGGCGGGTGGATCACCAGGTCAAGAGATCGAGACCATCCCGGTCAACATGGTGAAACCCTGTCTCTACTAGAAATACAAAAAATTAGCTGGGCATGGTGGCGCGTGCCTGTAATCCCAGCTACTCAGGAGGCTGAGGCAGGAGAATTGCCTGAACCCAGGAGGCGGAGGTTGCAGTGAGCCGAGATCACGCCATTGCACTCCAGCCTGGGTAACAAGAGCAAAACTCCATCTCAAAAAAAAAAAAAAGAAGAAGAAATTGCCAAACAAATGCATTCTCACATGTATGTGGATAATAGACACACAAGGTTGTTCATGGTAGCATTATTTCTAATAGCAAGGTATGGGGAAACACCTAAATGTTTATTAATAGAGGACACTGCCTGAAAAAGTCATGGGACATCCATACAATAAAATGCTATGCAACTGTAAAAAATAAAGTGGAGGAGAGGGGTAGTCTAGGATGGATGGATTTGAGGCAGACTCTTAAGGATATATTGTCAAGTGAAAAAAGCAAAGTGGAGGACAGCATGCATCCCATGTTGCTGTCAACTGTACTAAAAAGGTGGGAGGAGAAGAGAATATCTAAATGTAAACACACTTTTTTTTTGTCCTGAGAGACAGGGTCTCACACTGGAGTGCAGTGGTGTGATCATAGCTAACTGCAGCCTCACCTTTCTGAGCTCAAGTGACCCTCCTGCTTCAGAGGAGCTGGGATTACAGGCACACACCACCACGCCCAACTAATTAATTTTTTTTTTTTTTTTTTTTTTGGTAGAGACAGAGTCTCTACTACTGCCCTGCCAGGAACCAGACTTCCAAAGAAAGAAAATGTTGGGAGCTGGGAAACTTTGTTTCCCAGGCTGGTCTTGAACTCCTGTCCTCAAGCAATCCTCCCCACTCCGCCTTCCAAAGCACTGGGATGACAGGTATGAGCCACCACGCCCAGCCACATCCGTATACTTTCGCATGCATAGAATATCTGTAAAGATACACAAAAAATGTAACCCTGTTGCCTCTTTTCGCTGTCTACCCTTTGTTCCATTTGAATTTTGACCATCCAAATTAACAAAACATTTTAATTGAGTGTCTATTATTGGCAGTAAGTGGTGTTTTTCTCATGCCACTGAGAAAAACTCATCAACTCCCTTTTGGAAATCAGACAGCACCCAGACATTTGCCAGCTCCACAGTTACCACCCAAGCAGAAGCAGAGGCTCCGTGCTCCAAAGTAGCCCTGCAAGTTCTGAGAGCGCTAAAGGGAACTTCTCAGGTGCTCCCAACCCCGTAAGTACCTGTGCAACCTCTGCCTCTTCCTTGGGTTCCCATTTACGCCTGCACCTGCTGATGCTACTCTCATGAAAGTCTCTTGGAATAGCCCCATTGCAGCTCCCAACATTTTCTTTCTTTGGAAGTCTGGTTCCTGGCAGAGCAGTAGAAGAACAGCAACTCTGCTCTGTGCTGCATTTATCTCCCCAACCTTAAGCAACTCTGCCTGGACACAGAATATCAGAGTCTTTCCTGAGTATTTCTATTAGTAATAGTACCAACCTCCAGTCCCCTATGTATAAACATCATCCTGACTCCATAGGCTCAAGGGAGGGAGGAGATTCCTTAACACTCACTCATCCTCTGCTTTTTCTGGGAGAGGGAAAAAGGGGAGGACAGGACTTGCTTCCCTCTCCATAACTTCCTCCCTCCTCTCTCAAAAACAAAACAAGTATGGGTGAAGGTGGGTAGAGGGGAACAAGTGTCACCTGTGTGCCTGCAGTCAGTGAAGAATTCCTGATAACTGCTGCAACTATAAAACCCCGATTCTAGACAATTCCTTTCTCTTGGGGATTATCATGTTAAGTTCTTCTCGAGGTTTTCCATTGCAATGATTCTGACACAGCCCAAATCCGTAGTGGCTACTGTCCCACAACTGTCATCAGCCCATCCTGGTTCCGGCCTGTCCCCGGGTGCTCTATTAGCCTTCCTGAAACACTCTTGAATCAGACCCTAATGGCAGCATTGAGTTCCAAAAGAACCCTTGAAAGTTGAGCTTTATGCCAAGGAGGCTGGCTGGGCTGAGCGGTCTGGAAGGCGTGTTGTGTACTCAGGAAAGTATTGTCTCTCATGAGACGCCCAGCTAAGTAATGGGTGGGAGAGCAGAATCCGTAAGTTACAGTCCTGGATTCCAAGGAGCCAACAGACCAGCAGAGAATATGAAACTGTCACACAAAGTGGCTTCCATGTAGAACATAACATGACACATGACAGAATAAGCAGCAGCAACAAACTAACATGACACGGAAGACAGCAAGAGAGAGATGTCACCTGCTGGAGGAATCAAGGAAGGCTTCACGAAAACAATAGGATATGAGTTCAGTGGTGAGGGTGTGGACCTAAAAGGAAGAAACTGAGGCACAAAACATGATTTAAAGAGTATCCTTGGCCAGGCACAGTGGTTTATGCCTATAATCCCAACACATTGGGAGGCCGAGGCAGGAGGATCACTTCAGCCCAGTTCAAGACCAGCCTGGGCAACACAGTAACACCCTGTTCCTGCAAAAATTACAAAAGTTAGCCAGGAATGGTGGCACATGCCTGTAGTGTCCCAGCTACTCAGGAGGCTGAGGCCAGGAGGATCACTTGACCCTGGGAGATCACACCATTGTATGACCTGGGCAACAGAGCAAGACTCTGAGTCAAAAAAACTCTCAAAAAAGAGTTTCCCTAAGCTAAAGCTAGAACAACTGCCCCGCAGACTCAGAGACTCAGACCCAAGTAACCTTGGATATGAGCTCTAATTGGCTTTGTTACAAGCAGGTTTTCTTTGTTTGTTTGTTTCTTTGAGACAGTGTCGCTCTGTTGCCCAGGCTGGAGTGCAATGGCATAATCTCAGCTCACTGCAGCTTCCTCCTCCTGGGTTCAAGCGATTCTCCTGCCTCAGCCTCCTGAATAGCTGGGACTACAGGAATGTGCCACTATGGCTGGCTAATTTTTGTATTTTTAGTAGAGATGGGGTTTCACCATTTGGCCAGGATGGTCTCGATCTCCTGACCTTGTGATCTGCCCACCTCAGCCTCCCAGAGTGCTGGGATTACAGGCGTGAGCCACCATGCACGGCCACAAGCAGGTTTTTAAAGGCAAGGGACAGGGAGTGGCTGGCAGAAAGCTGACTGTAGAGAATCCTCGTTGGTTAATAGAAGTAGCATTGATTAGTGATTGGCTGTACACTGTGAAGCTACCAGTGTGGGTTAGTGTGTTCCGTGCAGTGTTACTGGTTAGTTTCTAGCTACTTGTGGCAACAACAGGCAGCTTCAGTAGATGAGCAGCTTGGGGTGGAGGAGGTCAACAGTGCTGGCTCACTTCAATGTCTCTCTGGGTCTGATCATTTAATAGGACTTTCATTCCTTGATTCAATGGTCTTTGCTTTTCTCAAGGGAAAAGTAGAATTTCCCTGGGTGCGGTGGCTTATGCCTGTAATCCCAATACTTTGGGAGGCAAGAGGCAGGCAGATCACCTGAGGTTAGGAGTTCAAGACTAGCCTGGCCAACATGGTGAAACCCTGTCTCTACTAAAAATACAAAAATTAGCTGGGTATAGTGGTAAGCGCCTGTAATCTCAGCTACTTCGGAGGCTGAGGCAGGGGAATGGCTTGAACCCAGGAGGCAGAGGTTCCAGTGAGCCGAAACCCCACCATTGCACTCCAGCCTGGGCAAGAAGAATCAAAAAAAAAAGAGAGAGAAGAAGAAAGAGGGAAAGAAGGAAGGAAGAGAGGGAGGGAGGGAGGGAAGGAAGGAAGAAAGAAAGAGAAAGAAACAAAGAAAGGAGAGGGAGAGGGAAGGAAGAAGGAAGGGAGGAAGGGAGGAAAGGAGGAAGGAAGGAAGGAAGGAAGGAAGGAAGGAAGGAAGGAAGGAAGGAAGGAAGGAAGGAAGGGAGGGAGGCAGGGAGGGAGGGAGGGATTTGGACACAGAGCAGGAAAGAAACAGCTGAGCCATGGCAAGAGGAAGGTCAGGTGGCCTGGCTCTACCAGGAGGTGGCCTGCATGGAGACATTGGAATGAGCATGGAGTCAGGCACAGGCAGCCCCCAATAATGACAGCTACTGCCATTTGCATGGCACTTATAATTTACGGAGCTCTTTCCAGTGGATAGCCATTTAACCTTCATGATGACCTCGTGACTTACACATTTTTAGAGAAAAAAAAAACTAACGCTCAGAGAGTTTGACGCAATTCACCCAAGGTTATTCAGTGGCAAACATCAGTTTTAACCTGGGAACAGACAGAGTCCTTTGCAGGAGAAGGCACTAAAATACCATAGATCCGTGTTGATGGGCCCCCAGTTGCCTGGGGCTAATTTTAAGTTTGTTCTCTTACATACTTTTAACATTTCCTCTGAGTAAATTATTTTCTAATATTGATTTGCATTGTAAGTAATGTCTTTGGGGTACATTTCTTCAGTAAGCACCAGGTTAAACATCAGCCTTGACCTCCTTCAGATTACCCAAATTCTGAGTTACTGGTGGGTGATTAAATGAGGTTTCACTGTGTGTTTCTTTACACTGGCTCAGCTGTGTCAGTGTTTTCTCGACTTGTAATTTGCGCAGCTACTTTTTAGCTGGATTTGGTAGCCCTTAGACTAGTGTGTAAAGTAAACAGGGAGACCCTTTGTCTTTCTCTCTCTGTTCTTAGTGAGGATTGAAAGGATGAAGGTGACACAGAAACACATTTATGAGAGAAGTGAGTGAATTGTTTATTGCTTCTTTTCTTCCCCTAATCTAATCCATAATGCTTTATTACCTATATGCTGAGATTCCTCCCAAAATGCCCACTGGAGTTGATGGCGTTGGATTGGCCCAGTAGCAAACAGGTGCTTCCTGTGAGATGCCCTTTAACTGTCAGTGGTTTGCTTTTGTTGTTTTCTGTTTCTTTGTTTGTGGTTTCATTTGTATCATTTTGTTTTCACTCTGTTTGGGACCACTGAATAAATCACTGCAGAAAAGGAGCTCATGGGCTCTCAGTTCTCAGGGAAAACCCTGCCCCTCGGTGGCATAGCCCTCCCCAATGTCATGGGTGTTCTAAAGATGTTTGCTAAAGGGGAGAAATAATCTTCATGGATGTAGACCTAGAGCTTTCCAGAGCTCCTCTAACAGGACAGCCTTCATTCTGTGACATAGGGAGAGACAGGCAAGAGTAGGGACACCAATCAGTTCATCACCATTCCCTTCAGTGGGCCTGGGTGAAAAATATAAGCAATTCTCATTATTGGAGATAGTGATGTTCCATAAAGTTTCTGGGAATACTGGAATGGTGAATACTGAACCATTGCTCCTAGGGGAAATAGAGGGTTATGCTCCTATGAGCCTCTGCTCACAACATCTTCATCAACTGGTTGATTCATAACCTCATTGTTTTGTTTTGTTTTGTTTTGTTTTTACAAGAAAGAGGTTCCAATCCAGACCCCAAGAGAGGGTTCTGGGATCTCACTCAAGACAGAATTCGAGCGAGTCCACAGAGTAAAACAAAAGCAAGTTTCTTAGAGAAGTAAAGAAATAACAGAATGTCGACTTCACAGCCAGAGCAGTGGCATCGGCTACTCGACTAAGTATAGTTATGGTTATTTCTTGATTATATGCTAAATGAGGGGTGGATTATTCATGAGTCTTCCAGGAAAAGGAGGGGAGTTCTCGTAACTGAGGGTACCTCACCTTTTTAGACCATATAAGGTAGCTTCCAGCCTTTGCTATGGCATTTGTAAGCTGTCAGGCACTGGTGAGAGTTTCTTTTAGCATGCTAATATATTATGATTATGATTACTATTTGAGACAGGATCTCACTGTCACCCAGATTAGAGTACAGTGGTGCAATCTAGGCTCACTGCACTGTCTGTCCCTCAGGCTCACACAGTCCTCCCCTCTCAGCCTCCTGAGTAGCTGGGACAACAGGCATGTGCTACCACACCCAGCTAGTTTTTATAGCTTTTGTAGAGACAGAGTCTTGCCACATTGCCCAGGCTAGTCTTGAACTCCTGGGCTCAAGCCATCCTCCTGCCTCAGCTTCCCAAAGTGCTGGCATTACAGGAGTAAGCCACCTCACCCGGCTTGCTAATGTATTATGATTAGCATATAATGAGCAGTGAGGATGACCAGAGGTCACTTTTGTCACCATCTTGGTTTTGATGAGTTTTGATAGGCTTCTTTACCACCTCCTGTTTTATTGGCAAGGTCTTTGTGAACTGTATCTTGTGATTCCAGTCCTGTTGACTTCCTGTTTCACCCTGTGACTAAGAATGCCTAACCACCTAGGAATGCAGCCCAGCAGGCGTCAGCCTTATTTCCCCAGTCCCTATTCAAGATGGAGTCACTGGTTCAAACGCCTCTGACAGTTTTATTCCTGTTTCTGTTTAAGGACCCTTCTTATGATATGAATTGCTGATCATTAACACATTGAACTCATGGCCACCTGCACTGTGACACACCTGAGCAAAGCTTACCTAGCACACATATTTTCTCTGGAAGGCACACCATATCCTTCTCAGGCTATGGAACATAAGATAGCACGTCAGTGCTACCCTTGGGAACCATTTTAAATAGCAAAATCACCAACAAAAAGTATAAAAATGCAAAAAAACCATGGCGCTACATCAACTATGAAAGGGACTCTTATTTAGAGTAAGAAGAAAAGAGAGCAGAGTGTTGCCTTGTTTGACCTCAGCTATAAACATGCACATCCGGAGACCCCAAATTTTTTGTCACTCTGCACGTGTTTGTAAATGACCGTACAAGTGCCGTGAGTATGAATTTGGGGGAGTAGAGATACATTCAGAGGCACATTTGCAAATATAGAACCAGTGAAAAATGAGGAGCAACTGAATATTGAAAGCGTGTGTGGGGGAAGGGGAGTGGGTGTGGGTGCTTGTGGAAAGAATGAGGGATTCTGTGGTTGGGCAATGTGAGGGCCGTGTGCAGCTGGATCAGGGTCACTAGTCTCTATGGTACTGTCATGTGAATTTTTCTTTTTTGAGAAGGAGTCTCATTCTGTAGCCCACATTGGAGTGCAGTGGGACGACCTTGGCTCACTGCAAACTCTGCCTGCCGGGTTGAAGTGATTCTCCTGCCTCAGCCTTCCATGCCCAGCTAATTTTTGTATTTTTAGTGCAGATGAGGTTTTGCCATGTTGGCCAGGCTTGTCTTGAACGCCTGACCTCAAGTGATCCACCTGCCTTGGCCTCCCAAAGTGCTGGAATTACAGGCATGAGCCACCGCGTCGAGCCCCATCACGTGAATTAGACGGTGGTGGCCTCTCTGTGCAGCCTCACTTGCCTAGCACACAGCTTGAGGAACAGACAGAACTGTCTGCTGACAGCACCTTCAAGCCAAGGAAAGAAAACCCTTTTCTCCAGGAGAATGAAGCTTTGTACCAACACACTGGGCTTGGTGGAGAGAGACAGACAGGATTCCAGTCCCTTCTCTCCCCCTGGGCATGCAAACTGCAGAGCCAAGGTGGTGGCCTAATAAAGAATGTGGCATGGACAGGCCCGCATTGTCTGGGAGCAGAATTCATCCTTCAAACAGGTCCTGTCAAGGCACTTCCACAGAACTTCTGTGTCCACATTTCCATTCTCTACCCATGTTTTGCCTCAGGCCTTGGATTCCTTTAGGAGCCCCTGATTGGTTTCCTAGGGTTGCTGTAACAAATGAATACAAATGCCATGACTTAAAGCAACAGCGCTGTATTCTCTCACAGTTCTGGGTCAGCAGAACCAGGCTCCAGGGGAGACTTTGCCCTTGCCCTTCCAGCCTCTCATGGCTCCTGGCCATCCTCGGTGCCCCTTGGCTTGTGGTTGCATCACTCTGTTCTCTGCCTCCATCTTCACAGGCCCTCTTCCCCTGTGTGTGTGTCCTGTGCCCTCTCCTTTGCATTTTGGGCCCATCCTTAATCTAGCATGATCTCACCTTAACTAATATATCTGCAAAGGCTCTATTTCCAAATGAGGTCACATTCTGTGGTTCTAGGCAGATATGAATTCTGGGGGAACAACATTCAACCCACCACCACTCCCACAAATGAAGCCTGGGGAAGCATAATAAGGGAGCCCTGGACCATCATCTGACGACCTCTGGACAGAGCTCTGGATTCCTCTCAATGCCTCCACTATCGCGTGCCCCCCAGTTACAGGGTCCCCCTTTGTTCCTATGTCCTTTCCAGGCTTGAGGGGTTTGAATCAATTGTAGTAAGTGAAAAGATAGAGAAAGAAAAACAAATGCCAGCCACAAAGAAAAACCCTAAAATATTTCACCTTGAAAGTTTATGCAAATATGCACTACCTCATTAACAGTAACTTAAAGCTTGCTGTGACCCAAGGGCACATTCCAGGGGCCACCAATGGTCTGGGCATTAGAAGTGCACCCAGAATAACACAGGAGGTTAGACATTAATGACCCCTTCAGCCACAACATTTACCGTGGTCTCAGGAAACCAGCACTGCAAAGCCCACCTTTGTGATAGCCTGTCCTCTGACACGCTCTGGAAGAGAGCACGGGCTGCAGTCCACTCTGAGACTAGTCATCTTGGCCATGAGGCTTAAAGTAGCTATCTACTGACGGCATACCTAAAGGAGGTCTTTAGCTTGAGTCCCTTTGAAGATAAAAACTTTTTTCCAGAATGATTAAATCTGCTGCACTGGGTAATAGAAACCAAATACAATTTACTCTTCTAGTGTTTCGGATTTCCAGATCTTTTTTCCTTCTCCATCAGTCCATGTGTTGCAGGTGGAGTTAACTCCACGCCTAACTTCAGGCCTGACCAATCAGAGCACTGTATTCTTCTGGCTGCAGTGATCGGATGAAGGATGGGTGCCGGCCACAATCAGAGCCAATGAAAAGAAGCTAGATGCCTTATGGGACTTCTGGGAGAAGAGCATGGGCTGTTGCCATTGGGTTTGTGTAGCTGCTGGCAGCTATATCGCCACCATGGAATGACTTTGGAATGGAGCCAAGATGAAGAATAAGCTGAGAGAATCATTCAAACTGAGACTTGATGACATAAGCTGAGCTCTGGATCTAGGTTGCTAGACCTGAAAAAAAAAAAAAAAACATATATATATATATATATATATATATACATACACACACACACACACACACATATATATATATACACATATATATATACACATATATATATATACACATATATATATACACATATATATATACACATATATATATATATATACACATATATATATACACACACATATATATATATATGATTGGACTTTCGGTTATATGAAGGAGCAAACTCCCTTTTTTTGCTAATTTGAGTAGGAATTTCTGTTGCTTGCAATAAAGAGATCTAAGGGCACATACAAAACCACCCAAGAAGTGGGTAGGGACTCAAGGTCTGGCATTGAGTGCCACTTCCTCCTCACTAGGACACAGGAGATCATTTTGAACCAGCAGCTGAGTTAAACCTCTTGTCTTTTTTTTTTGAGACAGAGTTTCGCTCTTGTTATCCAGGCGGGAGTGCAGTGGCGTGATCTCAGCTCACTGCAACCTCCGCCTCCTGGGTTCAAGCAATTCTCCTGCCTTGGCCTCCCAAGTAGCTGGGATTACAGGCACGCGCCACTATGCCCAGCTAATTTTTTTGTATTTTTTTAGTAGAGACGGGGTTTCACCATATTGACCAGGATGGTCTCGATCTCTTGACCTTGTGATCCACCCGCCTCGGCCTCCCAAAGTGCTGGGATTACAGGCTTGAGCCAAAACCCTCTTGTCTTTAGAAATTACCCAGTCTATTTTGATCATCATGTAATCGCCATGACCACCCAGCTGGATCTGTTTCTCTGAGCACCCAAGAAATTTTTTGCTTTGCTCTCATTCTATTTTAAATAATTTTTATTATTTTTATTGGTATTATTATTTTTGTAAAGTTGGGGTCTTGCTCTGCTGCCCAGGCTGGTCTGAAATTCCTGGCCTCAAGCAATCCTCCCACCTTGGCCTCCTGAAATGCTGAGATTACAGGCATGAGCCAATACACCCAGCCTACTTTGTTCTCCTTCCACATGACGCCTCAGTGTGTCTCTCCCAGGCTGCTCCTGCTTGTCCTAGTGACAATCTGGTGTCCACTTCAGACTGCCTTGGCCTCAACTGGCTGCACTAGCAACAGAGGCTGAGTCTTCGTCCACCCGCCACCCAGTTCACTGCCCTGAAAGTCCAACATCAGCCTCTGCAATGGGTCACTTCTAACCTGCCATGAGGGACACCATGTCAGGGCCCTGGCTGCTGGCTCAGTGTGACCAACATGGTGACCAAGGCAGCTGGAGAAGGCAAGACTCTGGCTTTCCAGAGCCATCCAGTGCTGCAGGTTGATGTGGCCATTCCCAGGCTGGTGTGTGGCAGGCTCTGCTTTCTATGTGGCCTTCACCTTGCCTGTACTCATTTTCCTCACCAGTTGTATTAGTCTATTCTCACACCGTTATGAGGAAATACCCAAGACTGGATAATTTATAAAGAAAACAGCTGTAACTGACTCACGGTTCCACATGGCTAGGCAGGCCTCGGGAAACAGAAGGGGAAGCAAACATGCCTTCTTCACAAGCCAGCAGGAGAGAAAAGTACCAGCAGGGGAAATGCCAGACGCTTAAAAAACCATCAGATTTTGTGAGAACTCACTCACTATCAGAAGAACACCATGGGGGAACTCCCCCCAGGACCCCATCACTTCCTGCTGGGTCCCTCCCATGACACATGGGTATTATGGGAACTATAATTCATGAGATTTGGGTGGGGGCACAGCCAAACTATATCACCAGCCTAAGCCTGGAAAGGACAATACAGCAGACCCAAGCCCAGCCACTTGCCAGCCAAGCCCCTCTCCTTCCTGCTCCTTATGTTTCCCCGGCTGAAAGGGGCTCCAACTTGTCCTTTGTTTCTCTTCCCTCACTCCCTCTTTCTCCAGGGCTCCAGCCAAGCTGGTCTCTCTGCCATGCTATGGAAGAAATCTTTGAGAGGCGTCACTCAGGCTCCATTGCTGAAATGTTAAAGGGGGAGGGACGGAGATGTGGAAATGGGTTTTGAAGACAACAGCTTGGCATGCACATCTCTTATTGCTGAAGGATCAGATTCTGAATGTCAAGGGCTGAATACGAGGCTGTTCTTCCTCTTTGCATTTCTTAAATAACTTTTCTCATTCCCTCCCACTCACAAACAAGAATGTTTGGGGCAGATGAAAGCAGTGCTGTCCAAAAGAACTTTCTGCAATGGTGGAAATACCCTCTGTGCCATCCCCACTCTAACCTCTGGCTGTATGTGGCCACTGAGGGCTTGAAACATGGCTAGTCGGACAGAGGAATGGGCTTTTTCATGTATTTCATTTCAGGTAACTTACATGTAATTAACCACATGGCTACTATTCTGGGTAGCACAGAACTAGTATACAGGTCTCTTCAGCAAGGCAAAAGAGAAACCCATAATCATTATTATAAAATCTGTCCAACTGCCCCTCCATTCCAGGTGGGAATAGCCGTGCAACTCTATGTCCTCCTGCTGGGACAGATGCTCTGATTGGTCAATTATTTCATACCCAAGACTTCTCCATCGTCACCCACAGACACAACAGCGACAGGTGTTTTTTGCAGCACTGCATTCCTCCCTGTCTGTAAACATCTCCTGCCAGAGGTTCACACTGTTTCCAAGAAACAGATTGTAATCTAGACCACTGACTTTCTCATATGGAATGGTCCTTGTTTTCCTTTGAGAGCCTCCTTGGGGCCTTTAGGAAAAAGGTCAGTGAACAGCGGGAAACAGTTCCATAAAAGCTCACTCTCTCAGGCCCCAGAAGGTCGCAGAAGGGCAACCTCCCGGTTTGGCTTATTTTCCCTGGGAAGTGTCTGTCATCCAGGCCTCTTGAAGGAGTCAGTCCGCTGAGCCCTGCTGGCT
Organism: Callithrix jacchus; assembly: GCF_049354715.1. Taxonomy (NCBI): domain Eukaryota; kingdom Metazoa; phylum Chordata; class Mammalia; order Primates; family Cebidae; genus Callithrix; species Callithrix jacchus. Next base: position 41,978,463 of record NC_133514.1, read on the forward strand.
CCTGTGTGTACCGTGAAGAATGCATTGCAAGGTAAACTGTAGGAGATGGAGGGGTCCAGAAAGCTGGGGAAAGCCCCTGCCTCGTGCCCTAACTCTGAGTTCTAAAACCACAAGGTCCTAATGCTGTGCCGCTGGACTCACCTAGGGTAAAGGGAAAGGAACACGGGAGATAGACGGGGAGAGAAAATCACTTTCCACCACAGTCTGGACTGGGGCCAAAGAAGTGCCCACACTGCGGATCCCACGCTGGTTTTGAGAATGAGTAATTGTCAAGAGCAGTGATTAAAAACTTACCTTTGTGTAGTAAGTTCCTCATACAGCATCTCACTTAAATCCTCTCAAGTCGACAGCATTATCAACGTCCTCAACTGTGAGAAGAGAAAGCCAGGTCAGCAGGGGTCAGTGCACGCTGAAGTCACACACAGGAATTGAGGGAGGTCAACTGTCTCTGGAGCCCAGTGGTGTGGGGTTTGGGAAAGCTGCGGCCACAGGAAGAGGGTGTTGTGCATGACATGTGGGATAGAGGAAGGAGGTGAGCACCAGGAAAAGCTCTTCAGAGGACATAAGACATATTCTAGGCCCCAGGCAGCACTGACCTTGACTGTACTAAAGCGATCAGTTCCCCGGCCCGCACACTGCCTGCCACCCAGGGTCACACCACTTTGTTCAGTTTGTCAGGTCCTTTGTACTTGCATGATCACATTTGATCCTCACAGCCAAAGGGCCTTAAGGCGGGGAGTCACCGTAGTTCTTGAATCCTCCAAGTGGGTGGGAGGGCTGCAGTACAGAGGGATTCAGAAACCCACTTCATGTTAAACAGCCCAAGAGTGACAAGCCAAAGACTTCATTTATTTTTTATTCTATTATGTCTTTAGAGAGTGGAGGTCTCACTCTGTCACCCAGGATGGAGTGCAGTGGTGTGATCGTAGCTCACTGCAGTCTTGAACTCTTGGCCATAAATGATCCTCCAGCCTCAACCTCCTGGGTAGCTAAGACTACAGGCATGCACCACCATGCCTGGCTAAAGAGTGAGTATTCTGGCCGGGCACGGTGGCTCAAGCCTGTAATCCCAGCACTTTGGGAGGCCAAGGCGGGTGGATCACGAGGTCAAGAGATCAAGACCATCCTGGTCAACATGGTGAAACCCTGTCTCTACTAAAAATTACAAAAAATTAGCTGGGCATGGTGGCGCGTGCCTGTAATCCCAGCTACTCAGGAGGCTGAGGCAAGAGAATTGCCTGAACCCAGGGGGCGGAGGTTGCAGTGAGCCGAGATTGCGCCATTGCACTCCAGCCTGGGTAACAAGAGCGAAACTCTGTCTCAAAAAAAAAAAAAAGAGTGAGTATTCTGCCAGGCACAGTGGCTCACACTGTAATCCCAGCACTTTGGTAGGCCAAGACACAGAATTCCCTGAGGCTAGAAGTTTGAGACCAGCGTTGGCAGCATAGCAAGACCCCACCTCTAAACAAAAATATGTAAAAATTTTAAATTAGCCAGGTGTGCACCTGTGATCCCAGCTACTCAGGAGCCTGAGGTAGGAGGATCAGTTGAGCCTGAGAGTTTGAGGCTGCAGTGAGCTGTGATTGCACCACTGTACTTTAACCTGGGGGACAGAGCAAGACCCTGTCTCTAAAAATAAATAAATAAACAAATAAGTGAGGATTCTAACCTCTGCTTCTGCCTCCCAGCCCATGGCTCTTTCCTATGCAGGTGAGGCCTGCTATAGTCCCTCCAGGGACTGGCTGTCTGTCCCACAGCTCAGCATGCCCATCACCCTGCCCTGTCTGCCTTCTCCTCTCCAGCCATCCCAGTGGGAGGGGGTGGGTGCCTGGACCTTTCTCTAATTGCCACTCCCTGTCTAATCAGTCCTCACCTGGACATTGCTCCTGGAGTGAGTCAAGAGGAACCCCAAAAGCCCTCTCCTTCAAGGAGCCCACACTGCCCTCCTCTGCGGGGTGGGAGCCAGCCCACACTTCCAGCCTGACTTGTGTCGGCAAGGACTCCAGCCGGGACCAGGCCCACCAGACATCTGCTGGCATGTCTCCATTCGTCTCCACAGTCTCTCCCCGCAGGACTGCTCTGCAGAGCCTCACACAGACAGCCTGATGGGCCCTGCAGCTTTGAAGCCAGCCCTGGGGCCAAGAGCCTCCACAAGGCTGGCCATAGGAAGAGCTCCTTTTGTGGCCAATTTTTGGCTCCTGATGATGCCCGCCTTCCAAGATGTCTCTTCTCTTCCCTCCTGAGTGGCTCCCAAGCCTGGAAGCCAGTAGGATGGACAGCCAGCCCCTTCCCCACCCCTGAGGCTGCTTTATCAGAGGAAAGCAAGCCCAGGCTGCTCTGAGCCAACCAAGCAGCCACTTCCTCCTGGGAGCCGCAGCCTGGATGCGCTCTCTCAGCCAGGGTGGTCTGGGAAAAGGCTCAGAGTTCCCAGAAGCCACCTGAGCACACTCTGCGTTGGCCCCTGCACACATGAACCTCTGCCCCGCTGCCCTGGAGTGGCTCCCAGGAGACAGTGGTGCTTCCTGCAGCCACGCCACCCAGGTGCATCCACCTGAGGGGCTACCGGCAAGAGGCGAGGGGAGGGACTGGGGCATGGAGGCAGGAAGGCCTGGGCCACTGCCGTGGCTGCTCACAAGTAAGACCCTCAAGCCTGCACCCCCGGGAACCCCTCTGTCCTCGGGTCTTCACCTAAACAAGGAAAACAAAAACTCTTGCCTGGCCAATCTCCTTCCTTCATGCATTCATTGAGCATCTACTGTATGCCAGGTACTCTGCTGGGCGCTGTGCAGATACTCAAAATCGAACCATCAGGCCTGCTACCCTCCAGCTTACTGCCTTATTCCCAAAGGAAATCACTCATCATGCTGTCTTGGGGGGGTGGTGCCTGGCACAAATTCAACCACATCTCCATCGCGTTCGAGGACTTGGCTTAATTAACACATGCCTTTCTGCACAGGGCTGCTATGAGGCGCTAAAGAAATGGTGCAGGATCAGCACTTTGTAAACTATAAAGGGATTATACAAACGTCAGAGACGATTTGATTGTGGCCATGACAGAGGCAGTGCTCTGCTGGGCAGCTCTGAAAGGGAAGGCAGAGGTGTGTCCACGCCTGAGGGAGAACGCCTTGGGTCTGATGGGCAGCAGGCGCTTCAGCTCCAAAGCAGGGAGAGACCATTTGCAGGCATCCACCCATAGGGGAGCCCTGGGGCCTCTGGGCAGAGGACTCGCCTGTGGCTAGATTTGTAAGGCTGACCACAGTGGCTTCCTTGCAAAGGGGTTCCCCAGACTCTCAGTAGGATTTTGGGCCTTTCAGAAAGACACTAAACTAATTAGGCACATAGGGAGGTAGTTAATTCAGGCAGGAGCAATTTTTCCTGTTTTAGAAATTATCATTATTTACAATTCTTAAAAAGAAGACAATTTTCTTCTCCAGCTCTCAGTCTCCCTTTTGCCTAAACTTTTTAAACCCAGATAGAGACGTGGGGTCCCCTGGAACTTGGTTCTCACTGCTCTGTACCCAGAGTTCATGTCAGCCCTCCTTCCACTGCAGTGAGCCCAAGGGGTTGATCATTTTTACTGAAGTTCCTTAGCATTCCTGAACTCAGCTATTGTGAGGGCTGGGATATGCTCCTTACCTCCCTTCTAAGCCGCACTATCCCAGGGGCTTGCATTCTTCGGTGCAGAATTCCTTCCATCTTAGTGAGTCAACTATCTGAGAACTTAAGCACTATTCTGTTTTCTCTGCCTCAAGCAAAAATGAACGAGAAGCCTTGGATGAATTCACCGATTGATCAGTTGATTGATTTCTGGCCACTGTCGCCTTCTTGTTCCACAGAGTGATTAATTTCAATGATGAGATCACCACTCTGAAAATACTAATCAGCAGTTTAAAAAAAGGCCAACAAAAGGGAATGAGAGTTCCAGGGCTGTTTTAGATAACACTTTGCCAAACACACACACACACATCAGACCTACAAGAAGGTTTCCTTCCTAAGAAAGCCATTTGAGGAGCAGCTAAGACTTGGGTTTGCTTCTGTCACCTTTGGGAGCCAATTCTCTAATCTTCTACAGCCCTGGCTGTATAAGACCTTTTTCTCTCCAAAGTCGGGGGATTAGAGCCAGGGCTCTCATCTCACCTGAGTGGGCACAAGCCTGGACACCTGTACCGCATTTGCCAGCGGCTCCATGAGTATCAATTGAATTCATCTCAATCAATTAAGATTGAATGGGAATGGTCCATAAAGCAGGCTGAAGAGCAGGCCCAGCTCCAGCACCACCACACATTCATTTAATCACTCAATAAATAATCACAGATGCTGAGGGACTGAGGCAAGAGGATCGCTTGAACCCTAGGAGGTTGTGGCTGCAATGATCACACCACTGTGCTCCAGCCTGGCAACACGATGAGACCCTGTCTCAAAAAATAAATAGAATAAATAAATAAACAGCCATAGAGGCTAAGAATACATTGATCCTAGAGGGATTTCCAGTCCTCAAAGAGCTTGCATCCTAATGGCATCTGGTCTGGCCTACTCCCACCTGCTCTTTCCATATCATCAGCTGTCCTGGACAGAAGAATTGAAAAGCAGAGACTTTTCTCTTGAGCCACCCTGTAAAAGCCACCATTGCCCCTTTCCCTCACCAGATCAGCACTGCAGTCTGTGTAGCCCTCTGAGAGCCTTCTCAGAAGCATGGTGTCTAGGCTGGCTGCACTTAGAGTCACCAGTGGTGCTTTTAAAGTATACATACAACCAGGTCCTACCAGGAGATGTTCTGGTTTAATAGGCCAGGACTGGAACCGGGTTTCTGCCAGAGAATTTCCGTTTTCATTTCTACCTCCCATCAAAATTAGCTGTGTGTGAGTGTTGGTGTGTGAGCATATGTGTGTGTGTGTGTATGGGGAAGGTCTTTGCCAGAGCCAAAAAGATGGAATCCCCACCTCTCTACCAGCTCTGAGACTGAAACATCCAGACAGTGAAAGACAGCTGGTGAGTGGAGAGAAGGCTGGACCGGAAGTCGGGAGATCAGACTCCTAAGTTTAGCTGCACATTCACCAGCGACATGAGTTTGAAGTCAAGGTAAGGGCCCTGGGGGTAAGTTAATCCCAAAGTGATCAAAGATTCATTCCAGCTCTGACAGTCCACGGCTCTGATACAAACAGTGACTCAGCCCCTTGGGTAGAAAAGAAGGAAATGTGCTAACTGCCCCCTGATCTGGTTGGGTTCTATCAAGGGAGAAATTTAAATACCATTCTCCAAGGAACATAAAAGGTTAGAGGATCCTAAGCCAAGGAGACAAGAGGACTCCCTCGTAGAACTTTCAGCACACAACAGGGGCTCAGTCACTCTCACACCTGATAGACAGTGTCTAAGCCTCTGGCAGCTTGGAGCTCCTTTTATTGTCCTGAAATGGCACAGCATCTCACAAGGGTCCCATCTTCACAAGGGACCCCTGCTGCACACAAAGGCACATGAAACAACATGACTGACACTGCTGACCTGCCTCTTTATTGTTCTGATCCTCGTCAGTTTTAAGAGACAAGACTGGAGTGCACTGGTGTGATCATAGCTCACTGCAGCCTCAAACTCTTGAGCTCAAGTGATCCTCCTGCCTCAGCCTCCTGAGTAGCTGGGATTAAAGATGTGCACCACCATACCCAGTTTGTTTATTTTGTCTTACTTTATTTTATTGTAGACAGGGGTTTGCTATGTTACCCTGGCTGCTCTGGAACTCCTAGCCTGAAATGGTTTGGCTCTGTGTCCCCACCCAAATCTCGTAATAAGAGTTCTCACAAGATCTGGTTGTTTGAAAGTCTGTAGCACCTCCCCCTTCCCTCCCTCTCTCTCTCTCTCTCTCCTGCCAGCCATGTGAATATGTATTTGCTTCCCCTTTACCTTCCACCATGATTGTAAGTTTCCTGAGGCCTCCCTAGAAGCAGAAGTCTGTACAGCCTACAGACCCATGAGCTGATTAAACCTGTTTTCTTTATAAATTATCCAGTCTCAGGTATGTCTTTACAGCAGTGTGAGAACGAACTAACATATGGCCTCAAGCCATCTTCCCACCTTGGCCTCCCAAAGCATTGGGATTACAGTTGTGAGCCATGGCACCAGGCCTGCATTGGCTTTAAAATGAGCCTCCCAAATCCAAACTTGGTGCTGCTGGAGTAGAAACACGTTTTCTGCTCTGGTTTTGCAGAATCTGGGTCCAAATGACAGTCACTACCCAAGATCAGTGGGAGCTAAAGAGCTCTCCAGGCTGATAAAGAGATGAGAGATTGTTTTCAGGAAAGTTACAGATCAATGAGGTTTTCCCATTGGCTTGGGAAGTCAGCATGTCAATCCGCTGCTCAGTCTCCAGAGCCGTAATAGAAAGCAGATGGCTTTGCTCCCTGACAGGCTGACAGGAGCAGCTCATCGCACTTATCCATCATCAGTCTGCTCTCAGACTGAGAATCAGAGCTTGACAGCAAGGCTCAAAACAGAAGGCAGCCCTGGGGTCAGTCAGTTCCCGGAAGAGCCCTGCAAAACTAGCAGAAGTCTTTGGGGCTGAAGCCACACAGGCCTGAAGCCATCTCATGTAACATCACCTCTAAGACGTAATTTCTCTGGTCTATGTGGCCCAAATGGCAACTTTTGAACATGCCCCAGACACTGACACCCTGAGGAATGGCAGTGTGGTGGCGGCAGACCTGTTTACCTGGGCTCCTCCTCCTGGGGTTCACTGAGGTTCTTCCTACCTGGGTTCCCCACCGTGAAGCGGTCAGGGAAGGCCTCTGCAGAGTACAGGAAAGGTCAGGATTTGCCAGCCATTCTGAAGCAGCCAGCTAGCAGCAATGAGAGACGGCAGAGGGCATTTGTCCTCAGCACTGGTCATTGTTGGAGACTTGGTGGTGCCCCTGGAAGGACAGCCACTTCTGTCCCTGCTGTTGGAGCTATCCTGGTCCTAAAGGAAAGGAGCTTGGTGAAGGAAGGACCAGATACGGGGGCCCAAGCCAAGAATTGCTAACTCTCCCCTACAGCTCCCTTCTCAAGTCATAACCGCATGTCACTCAGAAGCCTTCTGTGGGCCAGGCAATACAGCTCATGTTCCCAGCACCTTGAGAGACAGAGGCAGAAGGATTGCTTGAGACCAGGAGGTCGAGAACAGCCTGAACAATATAGTGAGACTTCACCACTACAAAAGATAAAAAATTGGCCAGGCATGGTGGCACGCGCCTGTAGTCCCAACTACTTGGGAGACTAAGGCTGGAGGATCGCTTGAACCCTGAGTTCAAGGCTGCAGTGAGCTATGATTGTGCCACTGCATCCAGTCTGGGCACAAATCTTTATTTTCAGAGACAGAGACCTGAAAATAAAGGCTTCTGTGGCTTTGCAGCAGAATATATTTCAACTCCCCCAAGCCCAATCAAAGCTACTCAAACGTGGCTCCACTTGACCACCCCAGTGTGTCTCCCATCCCGTGATGTAGACACAGCCTTGGTGACACCCTTCCTGAGCCCTGCCTACTTCCCATTCCAGGCTGGTGCTCACATCTCCCTGTCCTGGTCCTCACCCCCATCTATCACACACACAAATGCTGCTCTCCTGTCCCCCACACCCATCGAATCAGTGGGTGGGAATCAGCAGTGGGACCGAAGAGCACCTAAAGACCCAGCTCTTCCAAGAGTGCTCCCTACCACTCTAGCAGACACTGTCTCCCCTCTGCTCTGAAATACTCTCTTCTTGCCATTTGCTCTCCTTATTAGAGGAACTTCAAGTCCTGATGTACCCGTGATTCATGGTTGTATGACTTCCACTAGATCATTTGCACTGAAAGGGACCCCTGAATAATGGACTCCAGACTTAATGCTCCAAGAGTCTGAGCCATTTTCCACTCCAGAATCGCTGCACTGGGGCAGGATGCAGTGGAGCAGTGTGGAAGCAGTAGTGTGAACGTTCCTGCTTGAAAGTTCGTGACCTTTGTAGATATTGCCTTTAGCCTTGCCCTGGTTCTATGACACTGAGCCACCCAACTTGTTTTTGAGTCTATTTCTAATCTGTCTCCCTGGACAACTCAGAAGAGTGTCATTCACTCAGACTGCAAGTGACTGTAAACCCCCTAGACTTGCTCAGTATGCAACCTGCACAACCACACATAGCAGTCCTGTCCAACTCCTGGAAGTCCATCTTTGTGTAGCTGTCTATCTATGGCCCCCAGCAACAAACGGAGATCACACACAGGATGAGTTCCGTTGAAAATGAAAGGCCTGGAGAGAGACAGCCTATGCTCCCTGGCATTCTGTGGTTCAAGTGCCGGGAACCAGGCTGAATCACCACCTGGCATCTGGTCATGCCCTTGCTCCCTCTCCATGATGAGGAAGCCCTGGGCAAGACCTCGGGCCAAGCCAAGGACTGACCCGCATTGCTGTTGCCTGGGATTCTGACAGTCATCAACATTCACTGGAAACGTTTGGCTAAAATTCTTAGAAGCTCCTGAATTCCAAGTGACTTCCCAATATCACAGTCCCTCTTCATTTTCTATTCCCCAGAGAGCACACTGACCTCATGGGCTGCCCATATGCTTGTGGGGAGCCCGTCACAGAGGGACTGAGCCTGAGTCTTTCTATTAAGAGTTTCCAAACTATGCGTCAGCATGGGCCACTCTGCAGCAAGCAGGAAATTATCAGTAGAAGTGGAAGTGACAGGGTATTTAGCAAACATTCAAACAAGGGAGCTTAAAAGGTCTTGGAGCATTGTTAAATAAACATTGAGGATAACTGAGAGGGCAGAATATGAAATGGAAAAGAAAGTGTAAACATGTTCTGCGGGTAGGAGAGGCTTTGTCATTCTTCCATCTTCTGGTCACAGGGCTATGAGGATGCTAGGCGTGAGCTGAATGAAGCTGTAACTTGAAATAAAATTACCCTTTCCAAGATGATGGAGAACCAAAGACATTCAGAGGAAAGGAACTGGGTCTCTTTGTTCACCTTGAGACTCAGGTTTGACTCTGATACTCACATCTTGAGATGCGAGGCCAGGTCTAAGAGGGTCCCAGGGCACACCTGGCTCAGGACCTCACCCTCCAAGATGCCCCAACAGGCAAACCAGCAGTGGGACCGAACAGCCTCACCTGAGTGCCAAGCAGCTTCTGTGAGCCTCAGAACAACCCCAGGATGCAAGCATCCTCACCAGGGGTAGACTGATGCTGAGAGATGAAGGTCACAGAGGGAGTGGCAGAGCCACAGTGGGGACTTGGGGACTCCAGTCTGTGTGCTTCAGAGTCCCCACGTTCAGCAGTGCCCTGCCTTTCCATGAAATGCCATGAGGGGCCCCCACCAAGCCCCTCCCAGGGTACCACTGGGTGGAGTGAAGACTGGGAGAGACAGAGGCAGTGGGGGGCCAGGCCCACAGCGATGGAGTGATGACCAGAATGACAAGAACATGGGTGGTGGAGATCCAGAGCTCAACAGCGTCACAGCGCACAGCATTTGCTGGCCCTTCTTTGCTCTAGAGGGTTCTCTGCTGCTGATTTGTAGGAGGTTCATTTCTCACATGGCTCCAATCAGTCCAGGGAAAGGGCCGAGAGGAGCAAGCCTGGGAGAAGGCCTGGGTCAAACAGCGGGCTTGTGGGGGAAGCCAGCCAACCTATTCTGGCAGTGTCACAGTTAAGGGAGAATCTGGAGGCCTTTCTCCTGTTCTGCCACAGTGGCTCAAGTTGGCTAGTCATCTTCTTAGGGCTTTATTCCTGATTTCCTACAAATGCAGAAGACATGTGCATACGGTTAGTGGGCATGTCTCCTAAGGATGATCCCCCCATCCAAAACTCACACATGCCCAAATGCACATGCGCACACAAGCACATACACGGACATACACACACAGACATACAGACACACAAACACATGTACATGCCTGCACACACACACAGAATGCGTAGACATGCACACACAGACACATGAGCACACGATATGTGTAAACACACATGCACACATACAAATAAACAAACACATGCACACACAAGCATGCACATGCAAGCACACATGTGCACACAAACATACGTAGACACATGGATGCACAAACATGTGCGTACATACACCCATGCAAGTACACACGTGCATACATGCGCAGAATGCACTAACATGCACACATATGAACACATACACAATGGGCATACAAACATGTGCATGCATACATACATGTAAACACACATGTGCACAGTGCACACATGCACACACAAGCATGCATGCATGAAAACACATGTACATGCATACACACACACGTACCACTCCCTTCCCAAAACAACTGGGACAGCCAGGCAATCCCTGGTGGACAGGATTGTCACAAGCCCACCTCCCTCCATGGGAGCCTCAGCTGGCCTGTGCCGTCTACTCTGGCACCTGGAGTTCATCAGAACTTAGCAAAGTGAAGCAAAACCAGGCAAGGCAAGTAAATAAATAATGATTCAAGAAGTTCAAGAAAAACCACAACAGAGCCAGATGCACCTAGCATCTTTTCCAGAGCTTCCATAACAGGCTGTGACCTTGCAGGTGTGTTTGCAGGTTTATTTCATATCTCTGGTTCCTAACTACTTCCATCTCAAAGCTGCCCCAAGGCTCCCCATTATGCAAGCTAGAAGCAGGGGCCAACACCCCAACTGCTCTCCATCAGACTTGCCAGTATCCCGCTTGTTGGTACCTCTCAGTTTTCTCTCTCCTGACCCCAGGTCTCTCTAACATCTCAGGGTCTGTGTCACCCTGGCTTTCCTAAGCACTCACATCCTTCCAGGGCCTGCTCCACCTTCCTCTTTAGGAAGACTCTCTCGCTCACTCCAGGCCAAAGAGACTCCTCCTTCCCCTGAATCCTTCCAGCATTTTGCAAGCCTAGAGCTTGGCTTCCTCCCTTTATGCCAAGTTGATTAGTCCGGACTCCTCACTTAGGCCCTAAATCCTTGGGATCAGAGACCACAGCGCTGTTTCTTTGCCACTTGGCACATCACGAGGGCTTGTTAGCTGGCCGGGAAGGGAACATCTGTCCTTTTTGTGATCCATTCAGGCCAGCAGTAATCACTGCAACTGGGCTGGCAGCTGTTGGCTCTGGCTGGACAGGCTGGTCCAAGGCCCAAGTGAACGTATTCCAGAGACCTGGGACCTTCAGCCAAACCTTGGCACCTGCCCAGATCTGCAACAGGCTCAGTCTATACCTCCAACATCAAACTTGGACCTAATTTCTGCTGTGTTGAACTAAATCAGCGACAAAAAGAAAGGGGGAAAGAAAGAATTTTAAAATAGCCTTCACTGTTTCATATTGAATCAGTTATGAACGTCCACAAACAAGGTTCAATCTTCTCCAAATGGAAGTTACTTTGATAGTATAGTACAGTGACTCAAAAGAACATTTATTGTTTGTGTGATTACAGCTGCTGGCAGGGTCTCTCTGAAGCCTCACACACGTGTATTTGCTTACGTTTGCTTAGCTCTCTTTTTGTTGTAACATAATTACGCATTTTATGTGTGAGGCTCTTTCCATGTGGGTATTTTTCAAAATACCATAGAAGTTCCCACGTTGGGAATGAAGTTCTCAGAAACATCGATGGGAGAAGTGAGAGGTCAGCAGGAGGTCCACCGTGAGGCCCTCTGTGCACACGTGAGGCTGCGGTCTCCCTGTTCCGGCCTGCATGGGAGACTCCAGGCTGTAGAACAAGATGTGGGTGTCAACTCCAGGTCTGCCACCTAGATCTATGCACTTAGACCAGTGATTGACCCTCTGACAGAGAGAGATCCTCTATTTTTACATCTGTAAAAAGGAGTATACAGATATTCCTTTCCTCACAATGAGATTATGTCCCAATAAACTTATCATAAATTGAAACTATCCCAAGTTGAAAATGCATTTAGTACACCCAACCTACTGCACATCATAGCTTAGCCCAGCCCACTTTAAATGTGCCTGCCACTTACCTTAGCCTACAGTTGGGCAAAATCATCTAACACAAGGCTGATTTTACAATCAAGTGTTGAATACTGTACAAGCACGGGCATTTTGCAGAGATGATGGAATGAGAAACAAAACGCAAAATCTAATAAACACTAGCAACGCAGCACATCAGAAAGCACAGGTCCCAGGACCCTCGACCTGCACCAAAATTCACCGTACTCAAGTCTCTGATATAAAGTGGTGGAGTCTTTGCATGTCACCTACCCACACCCTCCCATATACTCTAAATCAGGGGTGTCCAATCTTTTAGCTTCCCTGGACCACAATGAAAGAGGAAGAATTGTCTTGGGAGACAAATAAAATATACTAACGCTAACGATGAGCTAAAACAAAAACCACAAATAAGTAATCTCATAAGGTTTTAAGAAAGTTTACGAATCTGTGTTGGGCCTCATTCAAAGCCAGTCTGGGCCTCATGTGGTCCACAGGCCACAGGTTGAACAAGCTTGCTCTAAATCAGCTCTAGATTACTTAAAATACCTGATATTTAATACAATCTAACTGCTATGTAAATAGTTGTTACACTGTATTATTTAGGGAATAATGACAAGAAAAATGTCTGTGCATATTCAGTACAAATGCCACCCTCTGTTGTTCTTGACTTTCCATGAATATTTTTAAATTGCAGTTGGTTGAGTCCACAGATGTGGACCCTCGGGATACAGAGGTCATTCACCCTTGTGACCACAGAGCTGACTGGGAGCTGTGGCTTGCTGCCGCCGAGCATCAAGAGACAGCACCAAATGCATATTACTAGCCTGGGAAAAGATTAAAATACAAAATTCGAAGTGCAAGTCCATCTATATTAATCTCTTATGGATGCCATAACAAAATACTACATTCCAGGAAGCTTAAAGCAACAGAAACATTCTCTCACAGTGCTGGAGGCCAGAGGTTTAAATTGATGGTGTCGGCAGGGCCATGCTCCCTCCGTAGGTGATGAGGAAAATCCTCCTTGCTTCTCCAGCTTCTGGAAGCTACCAGTAAAGCTTGGCTTGCAGACGCGATGCTCCAATCTCTGCCTTGGTCATACAAATCTCCCTCTCCTTTCCCACGTAAAAACAGCAAGCAGCAATCATTGTGCTTAGGGCCCACCTTAATCCAGTATGACCTCATCTTAATTTGATGACGTCTACAAAGACCCTATTTCCGAATAAAGTCTCATTCACAGGTACCAGGGATTAGGACTTGAACACAATTCAATCGGCTATAAGGAGATGATAGTGAACACTGCTCCAGACTGTTTGGGGGGAAGAACAGAATCACAGAATACAAAATGATTAGTCCACAGAATGCAATAACTGAGGACCCACTGAGTCATGATGAGCTTGGTCTGCACAAGGATGGGGTCTGAAAAGCCCAGGATGGGGTGTTGGCCCCACAGCTGTAGTGTGCTTCCTACCAGACCCTCTAGTTGAAAAAAGGAGCCCACCAGTTTCGATTATAGATAACAGGGCTTAGCTCCCAGAGACAGAGGTTGACTGGTGTTTGGGTCATTAGGAGTTGAGTTAGATCTCATACTTATTTGAATTAAAGCAACAATCTAGTCACACACACTGGCCAAACATGGCAGGATGAGAGAGAAGAAACACACTGAGCACAGAAATCCCCCCAGGCTAAGGACAGAAAGACCATCTCTAGAAGGGACAGGGCTGAGATGTGGCTGCTCTGGTAAGGACTGGCCCAGGGGTGAAGTGGTCCTGTTGCTTGGGGGAAAGCCAGGAAGGAGAGGAGATTCTCCAGGCAATCATGACAGACTTGTGTCATTTCCTTCTTTGCAGTGGTGACCTACTGGTGACCCCAGCCAACTTGGGAGCCTGCTTCTCTCCCTCAGTCTCTCTCTGGGGTTCTCATGGAAATCCTACCCTGTTCAAGGGCCTGATTCGACATCTATTTGCCCTAGAAACATTCCCTGACCACTCCACGCTCCCTAACCACCTTATAACATGACTACACCATTCACTCCTGGGATTAGTCCATTCTCACACTGCTAGAGAACTGTCCAATACTAGGTGATTTACAAAGGAAAGAGGTTTAATTGATTTACAGTTCAACATAGCTGTGACGGCCTCAGGAAACTTACAATCATGGCAGAAAGCAAAGTGGAAGCAAGGCACCTTTCACAAGGTGGCAGGAAGGAGAAATGCTGAGTGAGGGAGGAAGAGTCCCTTATGAAACCATCAGATCTCATGAGACTCACTTACTCTCAGGAGAACAGCATGGGGGAAAACACCCCCATGATTCAGTCACTTCCACCTGGTCTTTCCCTCGACAAATGGGGATTATGAGGATTACAATTCAAGATGATATTTAAGTGGGGACACAAAGGCTAACCATATCACTTCTATGAAAGGATCTATCCATCAATATCTCCCTCTCCCCAAAGGGAACAGAAGTTCCTTGCAGGCACAGACCATGACTTACTCTCAATCCTCCCATGGCCTCCAGCGTGCTACTCAGGATATAGCAAGAACTCAGTAAACACTTGCTTGTCCATTTCTTATTTCTCACCCATCCTCCTTTTTAGAATCATGTAGATTCTAAGAGAAAGTAAAAAATGTATGTCCATAACCCGAGACACAAGCACTAACCCTTGGAAGGCTTGCTGTTTTTCAGAAATTGATTCTTTTCATATGACACCATGTTCCAATAACTAAGTGTATCATACTATTCTCTGATTGTTCCAGGATTCCTCCTCTCTCCTTCTTTGTCCTCAACCACAAATTCTTATTTGGCACCATGTGCTAGACACTCCATTAATCATAGGAAATGCCAATAGGAAAAGTCATAGCCTTTAGGAAACCAGAGCATCTATTCGTCTTGTTATAACATAACTTCATCCAACTATAGATATTCTGCATGTTTCTGACATACTTGGCAGGTGCTGGCCATAAAAAACTAGCTGAGTCCCTCTGCTGGAAAAATGAATGAACCAATGGCAAAAAAAGGGTTTCGGAATTCAAAAGAGGACACATGATGATGTGTGTAAACACCGTCTTTCTTCTCCAACATGTGGAATCAGAACTTTTATTTCAGTGTTTGATTTGGGAGATTGGCTTAGTTGTGTGGCATGTTATCGATGCAGAAGAAGGGTGTCAATATGGGTAATGGCAGAAGAGGAAGAAATCCAACAGACTTGGCCGCTTTGCCTCTCATCTTCCTATGTGCCCATGATGCAAGCACATCATCAGCATTTCAAACATAGAAATACCTGCATCCTGGGGAAGAACAAAGTTGTTGCTTGAGGAGGACTTCCTAACCTTACTGTAATATGATCAACAGCACAGCATTTCCCCAGTAGAAGGCAAAGAGGAGCTGGCGTGTGCAGAGATCACATGAAGAGAGACGAAGCAGGAGAGCAAGGCTCTAGTTAACAACCAGTTATCATGGGAACTCAGTGAGAACTACCTCACCCCCAAGGGAGGACGTTAATCTACTCATGAGGGAGCCACCTTCATGATCACAACACTGGTTGATATGTGGACATAGTTTGTTGTAACAGAGTCCAATAGGATGTTTCCTGTATGTTATAAGCACCCAGATATACTTTTTCATGAATTAAAGTCAACATGTGATTGAACTCTATTTGTAAAGTCTTTAATTTTATATTTGTATATTATTTGCATATTTGCATATTATGGTAACTACATGGATATATTATCTAGGCAAAGGTGATTATTAGAATACTCCCGGGCCAGGCATAGTGGCTCACACTTGTAATCTCAGGGCTTTTGGAAGATGAGGTAAGAAGATTACTTCAGGGCAGAAGTTAGAGAACAGCCTGGGCAACATAGTGAGACACTGTCTCTACAAAAACTGAAAGTTGCCAGGTGTGGTGGCAGGTACCTGTGATCCTACCTACTCTGGAGGCTCAGGGAGTAAAATCGCTTGGGCCCAGGAGTTTGAGGCTACAGTCTGCACCACCACACTCCAGCCTGGGCAACAGAGTGAGACCCTATCTTGAAAGAGAGAAAGAGAGAAGGAGATAAAGTGAGAGAGAGGAAAAAAAAGAACAAAAGAAAAAGGAGAAAGAAAGAGAAAGAGAAAGAAAGAAAGAAAGAAAGAAAGAAAGAAAGAAAGAAAGAAAGAAAGAAAGAAAAAAAGGACTTATCTCCTGGAATTATGCTGAATATGAAGACTAAAACAGTCACTCTCAACTGGAAGGAGTGAATATCAGAAATTCACACACTGCCTACACCTTCCCACCCTGCTATGGTTTAGATATGGTTTGTTTGTCTCCTCCAAATTTGACTCTCAGTATTGGAGGTGGGACTAATGGGACGTGTTCAGGTCACGGAGGTGGCTCCCTCATGAATAGATTAATGCCCTCCCTTGGGGGTGAGGGAGTTCTCACTGAGTTCCTGTGATAACTGGCCGTTAACTAGAGCCTGGCACCACCCCACTTGCTCTCCTTCTTCTCCCTCTGTACGATCTCTGCACATGCCAGCTCCCCTTCACCTTCTGCCATGAGTGGAAGCAGCCTAAGGCCCTCCTCAGATGCAGGTGCCCCATCTTGAACTTTCCAGCCACCGGAATTGTGAGCTAAATAAACCCTTTTTTCTTTATAAATTACCAGACTCAGGTACTCCTTCACAGCAACACAAAACAGACTAAGACACACCCCAAATATGCCTCTGAAAGTAGGATAGTCCCCCTACCACATGTATTTTCAAATAGCTCCTCATGGGACCCAACCAGTCACTAAGGGCATTGAGAGACCCCCGGATTTGGGTGAAAACATGATTGGTTTCTAAGCAGCTCAGGTGATAAGTAATTAACATGATTACTTTCTGGTTCTGTAAATTCCCATTCAAGTTGCCAAGGAGATAATTAATAATGGCATAAGGTCTCTTAGCCCTGGCAAGAAGATTTTCTGGAGCCTAGGTCTTCAAGGACAAGATTTTCTGGTCAGGGCTAAGAAGGTAAAAGTGATCCTGAATCCCTGACTCGAGACTCTCAGGCTACCTCGCCTATTTTGAAGGTGGCTTAGATGAGTGAAATCTCTCTTGGTTTGCATTTCTGTGAGAACCTAATGAGAAAGTATGTGTCAAGACACTTTTAAAAGTTAAACAATATCAGGGATTCTTGTATGGGCAATAAGAATCATAGAACAAAGTCCTACAGGGACCTAGAAGTGGAAAAACATACAAAAGAACAGGCCTGTTACCATTTCCAGCCCCGAACCCACAGGTCTGTCTCCAGCAGGGGTGGCATCTTATTGCTTGAAACCCAAATATCAGCATCAGGGCAGCGCAAAGCAACACGGTTTTATTCTCAGGGACACAGCGGTGATGTCTCTCATGGTGTCACATTTTTGTTTTTTTGTTTTGAGACAGAGTTTCGCTCTTGGTGCCCAGGCTGAAGTGCACTGGCGTGATCTCAGCTCACTGCAACCTCTGCCTCCTGGGTTCAAGTGATTCACCTGCCTCAGCCTCCCAAGTAGCTGGGATTATAGGTGCCTGCCACCATGCCCAGCTAACTTTTTTGTATTTTTAGTTGAGATGGGGTTTCACCATTTTGGCCAGGCTGGTCTTGAACTCCTGACCTCAGGTGATCCACCCCCCGGAGCCTCCCAAATTTCTGGGATTACAGGGGTGAGCCACTGTACCCAGCCATGGTGTCAGCATCTAAAAGAACCGTGGAGTCTTAAGAAGAGTGTTTTCCCAAACTGCTTTGAGACAAGCAGATTTGTGCGGCGTCAACTTCACTGAAGTGAACTCGGTTTCTCAAATCCTCTTGCATTGTCCCGGGTTAGTGTGGCTGACCAGAGGCATCCTATGTCATATTGTGAAGCAGAAGTCAGCTTCTTTGGCCCCTCAGAAGGTCAGGCCAGTGTACCACTTGCTGTAACATTTCACGCACCGCACTACTTACCTGCACCTCACCTTGCTGCTGTGGGGATGCAGCCAGGGCCTCAGCAACCCCAGACCCTGCCAGATCCTCCCTTTCAGCGTCTTCAATTCCTGGGCCAGGTAAGTTTTATTTTATTTATTTTTCTAAGAGATTCTGCCCAGGCTGGAGTGCAATGGAGTGATCATAACTCACTGCCACTTCAAATATCTGGGCTCAAGCAATTCTGCCACCTCAGCTTCCCCAGTGGGTGGGGCTACAGTGCACACCACCACAACTGGCTATTACTATTTTTGTAGAGACAGGGTCTCCCTATGTTGCCTAGTTGGGTCTTGAACTTCTGGCCTCAAGCAATCTTCCCACCTTGGCCTCCCTTGTAATCCCAAGTGCTGGGATTACAGCACTTTGGGAAGCTATATTCAGCCACCATTAATATTTTGGTAAAAATTAAAATTATAGTGGGCAGATTGATTGTTTCTGAATGCACTGAAGAACTTGGGGAAACAAAATAATGAGACCAGGGTTTTAAATTCCCAGACCAAGCTTCCTAAAAAGAACTTAAAAGCTTCTACTCTGGTCCTAAAATAAACCTTTCTCCTGTGGCCACCAGGTTGAGATTTCTGAAAACCAGAATTTAACCTAAAGTTCTAGAGGTAGCTGAATTGTAAGACAAATTGAATTCTCAACTTTGCAGGCTCTCTAATGTAGTTAGGGCATGGATTTTGAAGGAGTGGGATCTTGAAAATTGGGGAAGGGACACAGGGGTATATTCCAACCTATGAATTTTGCCAACCTCCCTGCCAGTGCCCAGAATGAGAAGGTTAGTGTCCTCTTGGCTGAAGAATCTATAAGGCCTTCCCCCAACGTGGGGTCTTTGCAAGGAAAGGATTGTGCCTCTTCAGCCCTATTTTTGTCACCTCTTTTTGCTTCTAGAACTACAGCCACACTTCAGTCCAACGGGCCTCAGAGGATAAAGTACAAAGTGCAATTCAGGAAGAAGTGTGATACATACCAAAATAATCACGTAATTTACCAATTTGTGTGGATAAGAACATGGAGAACATGTGTGGAATGGCTCCTACTGGTGTGGGACCACTGGAAGGAAAATAAAGTTGCAGTCAAATGTGTTGATATTGGCCTACTAGGCAAAGATGCTAGAGTCAGTGAGGTATCTCAAGGGGCTGCGGGACGTGCTAACAGTTTGCTTGGTGGGTTGAAAGAAACCATGACAAAAGTTGGCCAACACAACATGCGGTTAAAATGCCAGATTCCTTGGCATACTGTAGATAATTGTACCAGCACCCTTAGAAGTCAAGAAAATAGCTACCTAAGAAGGCATTAGAAAGTGTGCAAAAACCTTGGACAGACGTGTCACCAGAGTGGATACATGGATGACAATATGCACATGAAAAGAGGTTGAACATCGCCAGTCATTAAGAAAGTGCAAATAAAACCTAGGCAACGTCATTCAGGACATAGGCATGGGCAAAGACTTCATGGTGAAAACACCAAAAACAATTGCAACAAAAGCCGAAATTGACAAATGGGATCTGATTGTACTAAAGAGCTGCTGCACAGCAAAAGAAACTACCATCGGAGTGAACAGGCAACCTACAGAACGGGAGAAAAATTTTGCAATCTGCCCATCTGACAAAAGTCTAACATCCAGAATCTACATGGAACTTAAACAAGTTTGCAAGAAAAAAGCAAACAACCCCATGAAAAAGTGGGCAAAACAAATGAACGGACACTTCCCAAAAGAAGACATTTATGCGAGCGACAAACACGAAAAAAAGCTCATCATCACTGGTCATTAGAGAAATGCAAATCAAAACCACAATGAGATATCATCTCACACCATTAAAAAGTCAAGAAGCAATAGATGCTGGTGAGGCTGCATTTGACCCAGCAGTCCCAATTACTGGGTATATATCCAAAGGAATATAAATCATTCAACTCTAAAGACACATGCACATGTATGTTTATTGCAGCACTATTTACAATAGCAAAGACATGGAACCAACCCAAATGCCCATCAATGAAAAACTGGATAAAGAAAATGTGGTACATATACACCATGGAATACTATACAGCCATAAAAAGAATGAGATCTTGTCCTTTAAAGGGACACATATGAATCTGGAAGCCATCATCCTCAGCAAACTAACACAGGAACAGAAAACCAAGTACTGCATGCTTTTACTCATAAGTGGGAGTTAAACAATGAGAACACATGGACACAGGGAGGGGAACAATACATACCAGTCCTGTCAGGGGTTGGGGTCAAGGGGAAGGAGAACATTGGGACAAATACCTAATGCATGTGTGGGGGCTTAAAACCAAGATGACGGGTTGATAGGTACAACAAACCACCATGGCATGTGTACACCCATGTAACAAACCTGCACGTTCTGCACATGTACCCCAGAACTTAAAGCAAAAGAAGAAAAAAGTACAAACTAAAGCCATGAAGAGATAGCACCAGACAACTACTGGAATGATTAAAACTTTTAAATATATACTAAGTGTTGGAGAAGATGAAGAGAAACTAAATTTCTCATACAGCCACTCTAAAAAATAGATTGATTGTTCTTTGTGAAGTTAAATAAATGCTCATGATTATTTGCATTAGAGAAATGAAAACTTATATCCACATGAAAACCTGTACACAAATGTTCGTAACAGCTCTATTTGTGATAGCTAAAAACTGGGAATAACCCAAATGCCCCTCAGTGGATGAGTGGATAAACAGAACAAACAAACAAACAAAAAATATTTAAAATGGAATTTTTGTCATGTGTATTCCTTTTTAATTGACAGAATTTGTACATACTTGTTGTATATACGATGAGTACATGTCACTTGGGAATGCATATGTGTATGTAGTGGAATGGCCAAGTCAAGCTAATTAACATATGTATTACCTCACATGTGTATTTTTTGTGATTAGAACACTTAAAATCTACTCTCAGCAACCTTCAAGAATACAATACATTGTTATTAACAATATTCACCATGGTGTACAGTAGATCTCTTGAGCTCATTCCTTCTCTCTGACTTTTCAGTTGTTAAAAAGAAGGAAATCAGGCTCTCTGCTCCTCCTGTCCGACAGGCAGCCGCACCTTGTCTCCCGTCGCCAGCCACATCCCTGAGACACCACGGAGAAGGTAAGGTCAGAGTCAACGGATTTGGTCGTATTGGGCACCAGGTCACCAGGGCTGCTTTTAACTCTGGTCAAGTGGATATCGTTGCCATCAATGATCCCTTCATTGACCTCAACTACATGGTCTACATGTTCCAGTATGATTCCACCCATGGCAAATTCCATGGCACTGTCAAGGCTGAGAATGGGAAGCTTGTCATCAATGGAAATCCCATCACCATCTTCCAGGAGCAAGATCCCTCCAAAATCAAGTGGGGCGATGCTGGTGCTGAGTACGTGGTGGAGTCCACTGGCATCTTCACCACCATGGAGAAGGCTGGGGCTCATTTGCAGGGGGAGCCAAAAGGGTCATCATATCTGCCCCCGCTGCTGATGCCCCCATGTTCATGATGGGCGTGAACCATGAGAAGTATGACAACAGCCTCAAGATCGTCAGCAATGCCTCCTGCACCACCAATTGCTTAGTGCCCCTGGCCAAGGTCATCCATGACAACTTTGGTATCGTGGAAGGACTCATGACCACCGTCCACGCCATCACTGCCACCCAGAAGACCGTGGATGGCCCCTCCGGGAAACTGTGGCGTGGTGGCCGTGGGGCTCTCCAGGACATCATCCCTGCCTCTACTGGTGCTGCCAAGGCCGTGGGCAAGGTCATCCCTGAGCTGAACGGGAAGCTCACTGGCATGGCCTTCTGTGTCCCGACTGTCAACGTGTCAGTGGTGGACCTGACCTGCTGTCTGGAAAAACCTGACAAATATGATGACATCAAGAAGGTGGTGAAGCAGGTGTCGGAGGGCCCCCTCAAGGGCATCCTGGGCTACACTGAGCACCAGGTGGTGTCCTCTGACTTCAACAGTGACACCCATTCTTCCACCTTCGATGCTGGGGATGGCATTGCCCTCAACAACCACTTCGTCAAGCTCATTTCCTGGCATGGCAATGAATTTAGCTACAGCAACAGGGTGGTGGACCTCATGTCCCATGTGGCCTCCAAGGAGTAAGACCCCTGGACCACCAGTCCCAGCGAGAGGAAGAGAGGCCCTCCCTGCTGGGGAGTCCCTGCCACACTGAGTCCCTCACCACACTGAATTGCCCCTCCTCACAGTTTCCATGCAGACCCCTTGAAGAGAAGGACTAGGGAGCCCCACCTTGTCGTGACCATCAATAAAGTCCTCTGTGCTCAGCCAAAAAAAAAAAAAAAGAAAGAAATCTGGTAATTAGCAACAACATGAATGAAACTGGAGGAAATTACGAGATTTCCCTCTTTTTTTTTTGAAATTTCAAAATATTTATTGAACAAAAGAATAAACATAAGCCCCAAAGAAAATATGACAAACTTTATATGTAAAATGTAATTTTCCCCAAATTAATATAATTGCTTGCTGTTCGTGGTTTACAAAGTGACTGATGTTTCCCTTCTATCCCTTTGCACCTATGTGTATCTAGCAGAAATGTTCTTAGCTCTGGCTACAGGCACACAGAAACTTGCTATCGATCATTATGTTCAAATGTTTATTTCCTTCCCCCAGAATAAACTGGGGGACTGGCACTGTCTGGAATGATCACAGGACAGATACTCAGGAAGCTCTGATCATCCTGAGTTTCACGTTTATCAGGGAAAAAAAAGGGCGCAGTGGCTTGATAACAGGAATGTCATTGAATGTGTAGATATGGCACCCATCACTAACATTATAAAAGGAAATGAACCTCATACCTACAACCAAATAAATCCCTGCTCTGTGCAACTGGGGACTCACCCAGAGAAAAGTTAAAGGCATAGTGCTGGCAGCAAAGATCTGTCCTTTTCTGGAACCCACAGTCCAGAAGCCGAGTTCTGAAGAAAGTACAACATCCTCCTGTCGATTCAGATTCCTCACAAATGCCCACATCCCATCCTTTGCTGGTGCCCACATCCACCTCCCAGTAATGGAGGCCTGAAGTGAAGCGAGAGGTCCCCAGCACACACAGTGCGGAGCTGAACCTTTCAGCCTGCTCTTTCCTGTTCTGTCTGAAATCCCCACATCGGACGCTCCTCTGATCTTCAGAATTGATGAGATAGTTGCTGGCTGTGTCCACATCCAAGGTCATATCCACTTGAAACTTCTTCATCTTTGGGTTCATCCTTAGAATAGATTTCAGCTTGGGCTTTAGTTCCTTGAGGATGGAAATCAGTGCCCTCACCTTGTACTTGGGCTTGATGTCATTCTTCTGAGAGGCCACAGTGCATAAGGGGCACAGTACACCTTCCCCATGGGGCTCCTTCTGCAATGAATTGATGCATTGGAGGCAGTAGGCATATCCACATTTCAGTGGCACCTGTTCTTCAAGATCATTTAGACAAACAGGACATCATCTAATTACTTGTTTGAAGGGTTCAGCCATGGCAAATGTCTTCCTGAGTTTCCTCCCCTGGCCTCCAGCTGCTTCTGCTGACAGCTCAGATCTCAAGATTTCCCTCTTTCTAAAGGCTGACGGGTATTCCTTTTTAATCTATGTACCACATTTTCTGTATTCACTCATCTTTTGACGGATAGTTAGTTTGATTCCATATCTTGGCTCTTGTGAATAATTCTGCAATGAACATGAGAGCACAGAGATTTCTTTCCTTTTTTTTTTTGAGACAAGGTCTCACTCTGTTGTTCAAGCTAGAGCGGTGCAGTGGCACAATGACGGCTCACTGCAGCCTCAACCTCACAAGCTCAAGTGATCCTCCCACTGCAGCCTCCTGAGTAGTTGGGACTACAGGCACACAACATTACCACACCCAGCTTTTTTTTTTTTTTTTTTTGTAGAGGCAGAGTCTTGCTATGTGGCGCATGCTGGTCTAAAACTCCCAGGCTCAAAAGATCCTCCCACCTCAGCCTCCCTAGTGCTGAAATTGCAGGCATGAGCCACCATCCTCAGCCCAGATCGCTCTTTAACATACTGACGGCATTTCCTTTGGATAAATACCCAGAGGTGGAATTGATGGAGCCTTACAATAAAATATTACTCAGCAATAAAAAGGAACAAACTATTGATAACAATATATTAGATGGGTCTCAAGGTCATTATGCTGAGGAAAAAAGCCCATTTCAAGCTTTTATATATTATACAATTCAACTTATGTAACAGTCTCAAAATGACTAACAGTGACGGAGAAGAGGTCAGTGGTTGAGGGGGTTAGGCTTGGAGGAGGGTGACTGCAGAGCAGCACGCGGGATTTTCTTTGAGGCACAGTTCTATGTCCTGACTTTAGTGGTCATTATGTAAATCTGTGCATGTAATAAAATTTTGTGGAACTACACAACAACAACAACAACAACAAAATCACCCTGTAGAGAAGATTTAGCAGGATAAGTAAATCAGTGGAATTTTGGCTCAGGTCTAAGTGTGTCTTTAAAGCCTCAAAATACTCGGTTGCTCTTCCCGCTATTTGGGAGCTGGAATACATAAACCCGGAGAGGGCAAAATCCCCACATTCCACCCTGGCCCACAGAGTGAGGGCTGCTATGGCAGGAAAGCCAAGGAGAAGCCAGGACACCTGCCTCCGCCTCCTGAAATATGACACCAAAGGCAACGTCCCATTTCTAGAGGGACTGAGAGATTCATATCACAACTAAGACCTTGACAGAGGGAAGAGTGGTGACTCCCACTGCATCATTGTCAGCTCACCTGTTTGACCTGTGCAGAAGCTGGATCTTCACAATGACAGTGGATTATCATCAACTTAATTAGGTGGTGGTTCCAGTTGCAGCTGCTGCTCCTGATACGTTTTCACTAATGGAGAAAATCAATAGTCCCATAGGATCCACATGGGGCCACTGATTGGGTGAATGATTTTTTCTGTAATCCTTTGCTAGCTTCCTAAGCTGCTATAGCAGAGCACCACAAATTGTGTGTCTTAAAACAACAGAAATTTATCACCTCACAGTTATGGGGCTGGGCCTTCACCATCAAGGCATCAACAAGGCCCTGCTCCCCATGAAGGCTCCAGGGAAGAGCGTCCTCGCTTCTTCTAGCCCCTGGTGGCTGCCGGCAGTCCTCAGCATTCCTTGGCCTGTAGCTGCATCTGCAGTGTCTTCCTCCATCTTTACATGACGTTCTCCCCAATGTGTCTCTTCTCTTCTTTTTGAAATCTTTAGAAATATATTATTTTATTTTAGAGACAGGGTCTCACTCTGTCACCCAGGCTGGAGTGTAGTGGTGCAACCATAGCTCACTGCAGCCTCAAACTTCTGGGCTCAAGCAGTCCTCCTGCCTCAGCTTCCTGAGTAGCTGGGGCTATAGGCAGGCACGTGCCACCACACCTGGCTAATTTTATTTATTTATTTTGTAGACACAGGGTCTCTCTCTTTTGCCTGGGCTGGTCTCGAACTCCTGGCCTTAAGCAGTGCTTTTGCCTCAGCCTCCCAAAATGCTGGAATTACAGGTGTGAGCCACCAAGCTTGGCCTCTTTTCTCCTTTTATAAAGACACCAGTCATATTGAAGATAAGGCCTTATGTACTGCAAAGACCTAATTTGCAAATAAGGTCACATTCTGAAGTTTAGATAGCTATAAACTTGGCAGAGGGTGAGAGAGAGGGAAGCAATATTCAACCCAACATAACACTGTTACTAAGGACATCAGGCTCAGATTAGTTTTATTTCATTGGACCAGAAGTATACCTTCACTGTCCTATCTCAGAGCTAATCCCCCTCCAGTCTTCTGTTATCATCTACTCTATACGGATCTTAGTAAGTCTCTCCATTCTGCAGGATAGCATACTGACCATTACATGGACAATATCATATTAATTGGTCCTGGTCAATGGGAAGTAGCAACTACATTAGACACATTGTTAAGACACATGAATGCCAGACTGTGAGAGATTAATTTCCCACAAAAATTCAGAGGCCTTCCATCTGGGTGAACTTTCTTGGGATCCAGTGGTCTGGGACATGTTGAAATATCCCTTCCAAATTGAAGGGAAGTTGTTGTATCTGTTTCCTCTTACCACTGAGAGAGAGACACAGTGCCTAACAGACTTCTTTGGATTTTAAGGCAGTATACACCTCATTTAATACTCTGACATATTTACTGAGAAGCCCAAAAAGCTACCAGCAAAACAAGAGAAGGCTTGGCAACATTAGAAACATTGTTAAGACACACAAATGCCAGACTGTGAGAGAGGTCCAGACTATGCGGGCTACACGGCTGAGGACATAAATGGTGTTGGAAGCACTTGCAGCAGATCTAAAAGCCATATGATGGAAACTTTCACAGGTCCCTCTGGAGAAATCGTGGCACAGACTGCTGGGATCTGGGAGCAAAGCAATGCCATCCTCTGTGGTGAGCCATTGTCTCTTTGAGGAGCAGCTCCCAGGGTGCTACATGGCCTTCATAGATTGGACACTTAACCATGCACCACTAAGTCATTGTGGAACTTCCAATGTCTATCATCAACTGTGTGTTGTCTGATCCACCAAGCACCATAAATCTGGGCGTGCACAGAGGCAGTCTGCCAGGACTACTTGCAGGGGTCTGTCTTGCAGACCTCGACTCAGTGACAGATGAATAAAGTACACTGACACACAGATATTATGCTTTGCTAGTTCCACTAAGTGTGACTGGGAAGCTTACAGACTCCTTGGAGAGTGCTGAAAAGAGATAGCAGCCACTGACCTTTACTACTTAGTGAGACTTGCATTTATTTAGTAAAGTTTAATTGACAAAGACTTGAGTTAACACCACTAGAGTGAATATTAAAACACAGGTTATGACGCTTAAAGCAAACACTATTAGCGGATAATATCCTTGGTCAACCTTTCCTTGAGAGGACCATCTGGCTTAAAGTTTAGTTTTAAGACTACATGAGTAAACAAGCTATTCAGATAAACTCTTCTACATACTTTAGCTATTTGCTTTTCTTATTAACTAAATGTAAAGGGGATTTAGGCTGCCTTCACCAAAACTTCTACTGAAACTATGAAAAAACTTTTAGGCCTTCTAAAAGGGTTTGAGACTATATCCTATAACTTTCTCTACTATTTTCCCCTTAATATTTTTGCTACCACCCTGAGTGAATTCCTACAGCACTCTATCATCAGCTGGCAGTGACAGCCATGCTGTTGGACTTGAGCATATCCTGAAGGCACAGCAAGTGGCATGAAGCACTGGGGCAGATGCTTGTGGCCCCTTCACCTGTTCCAATGCCTCCTTTCGCTTATCCTACACTGAAGATCTCATCTGGAAATCCCTAAGACCTGCTGTCTAAGAAAAAAACCTTTGGGCCTCATTCACAAGTGTTCCTCTAAAAAATTCCAACACTACCTGAAAATGAATGCCTGTAGCACTATAGCCCAGCTAGAGATGGCCCAAAAGAATAAGTCATGAAGCAGCATCCTCACAGAGGGCAGCACCATGAAGAGAGCACATGTTGTTTACTTTGCCTGTAAGAGGGTTAGCCAGAGATACGAACACACAGGCAGTAGCTAATGATTTGACAGGATAATTGGGAATTTGTCAGTAACATGACTGGAAAATTGGTGACAAAGTAGTCTAGAAAAGTGGCAGGTGATAGATCTCCTGAATGGGCACCACGTGTGAAGGTATGTGGTTCTTGTGAAAGCTCTTAGAAAAGCAAGCTCAGCAGAGAAGCAATGTAATGATCATATGGATAAAATGACCTGTCCTATGAATAAAGTGAGTCAATGTCATTTCCCACCCACAGCTGTCTTTGCTTACTGGGCTCATGAATGAAGAGACCATGGCAACATGGATGGAAGTCTTGCATGGGCTCAGCATAGAATTATCACCATGATTGATCTGACTGCAGCCACAGCTGAGAGTCCAGTCTGCCAACAGTGGGCACCAACACAGAACACTTGTTATGGTGCCATTCCCTGGGAGAATCGGCCAGTCACCACTTTAGTCATGGAAGGGGCAGCAATTTGATCTCACTGAAACAATCCCTTACTCTGGACATGATTTGCCTTTCCTGCCCACAGCTCTCTGTCAGCACGACCAATGGACTTTGCCATATTCACTGCCATGGTACGCCATGCAGCATTGTTTCTTAATGAGAAACTCATTTTACAGTAAATGAAGCATGGCAATGGGCCAATGCCCATGAAACTTGCTAGCCTCACCATGATCCCATAGTCTTGAAGAAGCTGACCTCATAAGTGGCTTTTTGAAGCCTCCATCAAGGCACTAGCTGGAGGGCAACACCTTGTAGGGCTGGAGCAATAAAATAATAAAATTTTTGCGGTCTGTCCCTGCAACTTTGGGTTCTGCTAGTCTACAAGTCTTAATCCCCATAGGAGGAACACTTCCACCAGGGGACAAAGTGGCGGTTCCATTAAAATGTAAGTTCACACTGCCACCCACCCACCTTGAGCTCCTAACCTAAGTAAATCAAGAGGCCATGGAGGGGTGACTGTACTGGCTAGGGTGACTAATCCTGATTATCAAGGGAAAGCTGGGTTATTATTACACAATGAGGGTAAGAACTGTTGTAATGAAATAAAGATTATAAAACATGAGGATTACAGTGGATATCCTGCAAGAGATCCCTAGGGTGTGCATTTTCCTCCTAGTGCTGCCCTAACAAAACAGCATAAACCAAGTGGCTTGAAACAGCAGAAATGTATTCTCTCACCGTTTTAGGGGCTGGAAGTCTGAAAGCAAGGTTTTCCCTCCCAAATCTCTGGGGAAGAATTCCTCCTTGCCTTTTCTGTCTTCTGGTAACTCAAGGAATTCCTTGGCTGGAGGCAGCAACCCTCCAACCTCTGCTTCCATCGCCACCTGACTTTCTTCTCTCTGTGTCTGCATAGTCCATGGTGTTCACCTTCATGTACGTGTCTGTGTCCAGATCTCCCTCTTCTTATAAGGCCACCAGTCATATCGGAGTGAAGCCCATCCTAAAAACCTCATCTTAACTTGATGCTGTCTGCAAAGATACCATTTCCAAATAAGGTCACACTCACAGGTACCAGGGGTTAGAACGTATCTTTTGGGAGGACACAATTCAGTTAGTAACACGGGACCTCCAAGTACTCCCATGCCCTATGATTACATTAGTAGAATTAATTATTGTAGAATTTTAATTATAAAAGAATAAAGTAATGGACAACTATAGATAGGACCGCAGGCTTGGGTCACCCCATCAGGCAGGGAACTACGATGATCCAAGGTGATTGCTAAAAGCAAACGAAATAAATATGGAATGAGAAGTGCAAGAAGATACTCACAAATAATAGAACTGTAATAGATATGAGTATCTTTTTATTTTGATAAGAACACATTTGTGTATATATTAAGTTGTTTTCTCTCTTACCTTCTTCTAATTTCCAACCATCTAATGTAAGGTGTGTCAATAGTAGTTAACCTTATATCTCAGTGTTTGAGTCATATAATATCAATGGGAGAATGTGTCTCAGCTAGAGATGTAATGACCCTCATCCACAGATGGATAAAGACTGCGCCTTTTACAGAGAAGGCTAGGGTGCTTTCAGTTGTATGGACAGCTGCATTATTTTAGGTGAAAACACAAGTTTGGTATTTCCTTTTTCAGGCAATTAAGTACCTTAAAATAGTTGCATGTGGATACAAAGGTTATAAGGGGTAGATAGTTGTAAATATGTATCAAGTCAACTTAGCTGGACTGTGGGATCATGGCGAGACCAGTTCTAGCTAAACTGGAACTATGGTTCATGGAAGTCCTGGGTTACTGTCAGTCACAAGACATATTTCGTGTGAGGTCTAGACAGCAAAAGTGAAGCCAAAGCTACTTCCTTTTTATATTCAAAAGTTGGTGCAGGGTACCAGGTCCTGCTGCGGCTCGCCTCGCAGCCTCTCCTCTGAAGGCTTGCCTTGTTATCGTGGTGACTCCACCTCCAACCTCTCCCATCTCCCCCTGAGCTCATCCATCTCCGAGGAGTTTGAGCTCCATGCCAGCAGCTGCCAGCTTCTCCTGCCCTTCACCACCCATCTTCAAAGTTGAGGCATGGAGAGGATGAGAGGCCGCTGCAAGTTCTCATCCACACTCACAGCATCTGTGTCACCTGTGTGGATGCTGGTCCTCTCTTCCCCCATTTAGGTACACCCTTGACTCCCAACTGCCTGCTTTTTTTTTTTTTGAGACAGGGTCTCACTGTGTTGCCCAGGCTGGGGTGCAGTGACATGATCATGGCTCACTGCAGCCTCAAACTCCTGGGCTCAAGCAATCCTCCCACCAAGGCCTATTCAGTAGCTGGGACTACAGGCATGAGCCACCACACCTGGCCATTTGTCATAAATCCTTTAACTCCCACAGTTGTGTAAAGTCAAGTCCCTATAACAAAACTGGTCCTGCTTCTCTGATTGAACCATGGCCAAGTCAGTGCCACTGCAGGCCCTTGCTCTGCTGGCCTTTCCAGACACTGATGGGTTGCCTTAGCCAGCAGCCCTGCTAGAAGCTTTCGATGGAGTCAGACCTGCAAGACATCCTGCCAGCGGAGTGCCTGAAGATCCTGGATCACTGTAACTCACAATGTGTGGTTCACAGGCCCATTGATTCATGTGTGGATATCCTCTTTTAAATGTCATCTTTCAAAAAATGTGCTTATTAACCACCAATTAAATTGTTCTCATATTTTATGACTCACAGATAGTAAAAGCTGCTCATCAGCCCAGGAAAGCCAACATTCCGCTCCTGCACTGACATAATTCCAGCCAAAGGAAAGAAACTTGACATGTGGTCAGCTCTACAAAGGCCACAGCAAAGGGAAAGTGTCACATCTTTCAGTTTGCCTCAGAAAAGCCTGTGGGAAGCAAGGAGGGGGTCGCAGTCTGCAGATGGGAGAGCCACGTCAAAGCATTCCAGCAATGCTATTAATGAGATCGTGACCCAGTCTTCAGCAGAGCCAGGGATGCAAGAAAAAGTGGGGAGAATAGGTGGAGAGTAGGAGAGTAGAGAGCACATGGACTCGCCCACGTGGGGAGGCGCGTCATGTGACATTCTGACTGCGTCTGATCCTTCCTGAAACAACCTGAAAGAAGAACAGCACACAACTCAACAGAGAAGAGAGGTGCCCTAGAAAGCTTTGGGTTAGTGACATCAGGGATAGGTCCTGCTCTCCTCTGTCCAGTTGGTGATGTCAGCAAAGTTTGGGCAACATGACAGAAAACCTAAAGAAGACAGTCGGCCGGGTGTGGTGGCTCACGCCTGTAATCTCAGCACTTTGGGAGGCCGAGGCGGGTGGATCACCTGAGGTTGGGAGTTCAAGAAGACAGTCACCCCAGCCTTGGTTGGTCAGGACTCTATTGTAAGAAGTGAACAAAAAAGAGTTTACCTCATGGCTCAGCTCCTAGGAATAACAACAGAGATGATGATACAATGGGGACATTGGCATGAGGCAGGAGACTTCCATGCCTGATTTTACTCTATTGTTAATCAAGTTTGTAATTCTGAGTCCACAGTGTCACCTTTCTTGGCTTAATTTGCATCTTGTAAAAGAGGGACGCTGAAGCATAGGGTGTCCTTGGTGAAGATGTAGATGTCCATCAAGGTCTGCATACCCCTTTCCCTCTGTGGACTTGCTGCTGCCCAGACAGCGACAGTACTTCCCAGACCCCCACTGTGATCCGTTCTCAGCGATTGAATGATGAGCAGGAGTCACTGGAGCACTTCCAGACCAAAAGGGACGAAAAACAGATAGTCTTTGCAAACTCTCTTCTCCTATATCCTGGCAGGATGTTGGTGTCCACAGCAACCTTGGAAACCACATGCCCAGAGCTCCCATCCTTCAGCCTGTGTCCCCAAACGCCTGTACAGAGAGAGTGCAGACCAGGACTTAACGTGAATGAGAAATAGCCACTCATTATGTTCAACTGGTGACATTCTAAGGTTTCTCCATCAAAGCAGCCTTTATGCTTTAAATTTATGACTGACTAACAATTTACAAATACTTTCTTGTTACCATTTTTAACTTAACTTGACCTAGAGAATGACAACCATGTGAAATAAGTCAGATGTTTTTCTCATTTTACAAATGAAAACCCGAGGCAAAAATACTGAAGTTGTTCTCCAAAGGCACTGACGAGCAGTAGGGCCAGAAGGCAGCAGGACCTTGGACTAGGTCTGAGTGTAAGAAGTAGGTGGTGCCAGCATTCACACCACAGGGCTCTGGGTGCCATCCTGGGCCTACCCGGGACTGCCTCTGTGATTTTAAGGAATTCTTTAATTTCCCTCAGGAGCCATTTCTTGGATGATAAACAGGGAACCATAGGCCATGTCAATCTTGTAAAGTTGTAAAGATAAAGGGAAGCTGGGCATGATGGCTCATCCTGTAATCCCAACACTTTGGGAGGCCAAGGCGAGAGGATAACTAGAGCCCAGGAGTTGAAGGCTGCAGTGAGCAATGACTGTACCACTCCACTCCAGCCTGGAGACAGAGCGAGGATTACAAGAGTAAGCCTTACATGGTACTGCCCATGTACCACAGACCACACACTTTCCACCGTCTTGAATCTACGGACTCGTTGACCCATCCAACCACCCTACAAGTTATATAGAGTTATAGCCTCCCTATTTTCAAGATGATGAAATTCCAAAAAGTTAAGTAATTTCTCCAACATTATGTATCATCAGCCTGGATTCTCCAGAAAGCAGAATCAGGGGAAAGAGAATCAAGAGGGAGGAAGGAAGGGTGGGATCCTCTCCAAGCTGGTTGTTACTAAATGCAGCTTCTTGACCTCAGTCAGACTGTCTTCCCAGAAGCTTCTTAAGGTATGACTCATGACTGTGTGTCTGGGACAGGAGGGTGCCTGGGTATGAGCGGTACCCAAGAAGCCCCAGGGCAGAAGGCAAGAGGAGCCCAAGTGAGCCTTTGGCAGGGCACGGCCACGCAGACTGCTAGAGTCGGTGGGAGTCTGTGCGTTGCTGGACGCCCCCTCTGAGGCTGGCACAAGAGACAGGCGAGCTGGAAAAAGCGTGCAGTGGGGCAAAGTCAGATACATTACAAACCTACCATGTCATGAGGCTAATCTGAGTTCTCTCCTTGTGTGAAAGATGTGGTTCCCATTCCTGACCCACCACAAGGAGGCATGCATTGTGAGCTAGTTAGCTCCTGGTGGGAACAGGCTTACGCAGACACACGTGCTCTGTTCCAGTCTACAGCCAATGCCTGTCTTGGAGGAAGGATAGCTCAAGTACAGGGAAGTGCAACTTTCTGCTCAGGACAGCCGGCATGTGGAGCTTCCGGGTCCAGGGTGGACAAGACACTTCCCCAGGGAACTCCCTCTGGCTGGATGATTGAAGATATTAACGATGCATCTAGTCGCACCCAGCCATGCTCGCCAAGAGCTGCCCCCACCAAGCAGGTGTCCTTCAAGGAGCTCCCAGTCAGGCTTGTGCTTTAAAAAAAAAAGGCCAGGCACGGTGGCTCATTCATGCCTGTAATCCCAACACTTTGGAAGACCAAGGTGGGCGGATCATTTGAGGTCAGGAGTTTGAGACCAGCCTAGCCAACATGGCAAAACCCCGACTCTACTAAAAATACAAAAATTAGGTGGGCGCGGTGGCGGGTGCCTGTAATCCCAGCTACATGGGAGGTTGAGGCAGGAGAATTGCTTGAACCCAGGAGGCGGAGGTTGAAGTGAGCCGAGATTGTGCCACTGTAGTCCAGCCTGGCAACAGAGCAAGACTCCTTCTCAAGTAAAAAAAAAAAAAGCAAAAGTTTACTTCTTTGATTATAGAAGTAAATACTTCTCCATTAAAAGTAACTTACGCTGTTGTAGAAAATTTGGAGGTATAAATACACTTAGAAGTTTGAAGAAGAGGACTATTATCACCTAAAATCTCTCTTCTCCCCAAGATAACCACTGCTAACATTGTGGTGTATTCCTTTCCAGGCCTTTCTGTGTAGACATATTAAATATAAACTGCATTTTTAAAATAAAGTTGAGTCACATGATGCAAGTGTTTTATTACTCTGCTTTGTTCTCTTAACATTTTATGATAAATATTTTATTGCCATTAATAATGCTTCCAAAGCACAATATTTATAGCTGAACAATATTTTCTGGACATTCGGGTTGTTTATAATCTTTCACTGTGATATATGGTGCTGGGATGAACATCCCTAAACATAAGTCTTTGATCACATTTCCGATTACTGCATTTAGAAGATACTTAGAAGTGGAATTACTGGGACAAATGATATAAATATTTAATGAAAATTTGTATTGCCAAGTCGTTTCCAGAAATGGACCAATTTACAGTTTTATCTGCAATGTGTCAGTGCAGATGCATTGCAAAAACAAGTCAGATCCTAGCACTTTGGGAGGCCGATGTGGGCGGATCATGAGGTCATGAGATAGAGACCATCCTGGCCAACATGGTGAAACCCCGTCTCTACTAAAATACAAAAGATTAGCTGGGTATGGTGGTGCATGCCTGTAGTCCCAGCTATTCAGTAGGCTGAGGCAGGGGAATCGCTTGAACCCAGAGGCGGAGGTTGCAGTGAGTTGAGATTGCGGCACTGCACTCCAGCCTGGCAACAGAGCAAGACTCCATCTCAAAAAAAAAAAAAAAAAAATTCAGTACTTTTAAATGCTTTTCAGAGCAGTGGGAGGAAATGGTATCTCTGTCTTTTGACTCCTGTTTCTTTGATTAATGGTTCTATTGACCAATTCTTGCTTTGTTGGCCATTTGGATTTCTTCTTTTAAGAATTACTTGTTCATTTCCTTTGGTAAATTTGAAGTTGGGATTTAGTATTTTTTATTGCCATGGTATAATTAGGAGCTGCTTATTTATCATACTCTTTGCAAATATTGTTTTCATTTTACTTTTTACAACTTTTAAAAATTTTTTATTTTTAAAAGCCAGTCAAGCTTAGCAGTGGGAGTTATTTTACTTTTAACTTTTATTATACAGGGATGTTATAAGTATAGATGGTTTGGGGGCTTTTCTTTGTTTTACGTGGTTAGATCTAACAAGAGTTACCTTTGTGATTCCTCCCATGATCTCGTGCTTATAAAGCTCTCCCCATCCCAAGATCAGTTATACGTGTTCCTATTTTCTTCTAGATAATTAAGAAAAGATATAAAATCACACCACATTAGAATCAGAAGAGTTGGCAAAGTCCTTTTCAGAGATGATGAAACTCAGGCTTAAGGGGTAAAGTAACTCAAAAACCAGGTCATGCAGCCAGTAAGTGGCAAAGCCAAGATTTTCTTTTTGATTGAAGTCTAATTAGCACACAATAGGATACACACCATCTCAAGTTATCGATCTGATGAGTTTTGATAATTGCAGACGCTCTTGTAATAACCTCCCAAATCAAGATACAGAATGTTTCCACCATCATCAGCAACCACTATCTGATATCTTTCACTATAGGGTATATTCACCTAGATTTGGATTTTATAAAGGCAGAATCATAAAGTCCTTTTTTTTTTTTTTGAGACGGAGTTTCACTCTTGTTACCCAGGCTGGAGAGCAATGGCGCGATCTCGGCTCACTGCAACCTCCGTCTCCTGGGTTCAGGCAATTGTCCTGCCTCAGCCTCCTGAGTAGCTGGGATTACAGGCATGCGCCACCACGCCCAGCTAATTTTTTGTATTTTTAGTAGAGATGGGGTTTCACCATGTTGACCAGGATAGTCTCGATCTCTTGACCTCGTGATCCACCTGCCTTGGCCTCCCAAAGTGCTGGGATTACAGGCTTGAGCCACCGCCCCTGGCCTCATAAAGTGCTTTTTAATGAATGACTTCATTCACTTAGCATAATATATTTGAGATTCAACCATGCTGTTGTGTCTCTAAGTAGCTCATTTGTTTTTCTTCCTGTGTAAGGTTTGTATGAATATACTATACTATGAATGTACTTCAAATATGAATATAGCATAATATGCTTATCCATCCTCCTGTTTAGGAACACATGTGTCGCTTCCAATTTGGGGCTATTCTGAAAAAGGCTGATATGCATACCCTTGCAGAAGTATTTATTTGGACATGTGATTTCATTTCACTTGGGAGTGAAATTGCTGGGGCACTGGAAGGGTGCGTGTTTAACTTTATAACAAAGTAGGGCTAAGGTCTGCTATCTGATCCTAGAGACCATGCCCTAAACCCCCAGACACACCGTCCCTCACAGACCCAAGCACTGGGAGACAAATCCCAGCTATTCCCTTTCCTTGCTGTGAAAACCTGGGCAAGGTCCTTAACCTCTCAGTGCCTGGTTTGTGCTTCGGCACCACCGCACCCTCCCCCGCACCCCTCAGGGGTTGCTGTGAAAATTAAGAGTTCATACAAATAAAGCCCTCAGAGTGAGATCTTGCAAGTGGTTGGTTTATTATTATTATGTAAGAACGTGTCTATATTTAGTTTGTCGGATACTGGACTCAGAGAACAGTTCTCTTGAAAGTAGCCAGGAGGAAAGGCCTCTGTGATGGTGGAGCCACCCTACAAGACTGCTTACAGCAGAAGCACGAGCCCAGGCACATCATTAGTCAGGCAGCCAGTAAGCACTGTTGATGGATAAGGCAAAAATATATGTATGTGTAAGTATTCAATGCCTATCCTCTCCTCTGACCCTCGGAGGAGATTTCTGCCTTCCCTCATAGTTCAACTTCTGGGCTTTTATTGTAAAGATAAGAAAAGAGTTGAAAAGAAGAACAGAGCCCAAAGAGGCTTTTTCAATTTCTTTGGAAAATAGAAGCAAACTATTAATCCACCAACAGAAGTACTTATAAATAAATGATGACTGTACATATAATAGTGTATATAGTGAAAATGCAAAATCTAACACACACTTATCCATGGACTCTATTTGTGCACTTATCAACATGCATAAAT
The DNA here is from genome assembly GCF_049354715.1 of Callithrix jacchus. Taxonomy (NCBI): domain Eukaryota; kingdom Metazoa; phylum Chordata; class Mammalia; order Primates; family Cebidae; genus Callithrix; species Callithrix jacchus. Next base: position 42,015,256 of record NC_133514.1, read on the forward strand.
CACACAAAGTTCAATTTTTTAAATTTGAAGAATGACACATACATACATATATATGTGATATCATTTAAACAAAATTTGAAAAATGCAAAATGTTGCTATTATTGATACCTAGTTATGAATATATACTATGTAGTAGTATACAAACATGTATATAAAATAGTGTGGGAGTGATAAACACCAAATTCAGGATGAAAGTTATCTAATTTGGGACCAAATTATGTAGATAAATTATTTATGAAGAGTAACTGAAAGTTTTGGAGCCACAACCGACTTGATCAGAGTTGCAGTTTAGGATGGTAAATCTTACCAGAGAAATGAAGGAAACATTGACTCATTCAATATTTATCAAGAGTCCGTTATCAGCCAGGCGCAGTGGCTCACACTTATAATCCCAATGCTTTGGGAGGCTAACGCAGGAGGATCAGTTGAGCCCATGGGATTGAGACCAGCCTGGGCAACATGGTGAGACTCCATTTCTACAAAAAAAAAAAAAAAATAGCCAGGCATGCTAGCCTGCACCTGTGGTCCTAGCTACTCAGGAAGCTGAGGCAGGAGGACTGCTTGAGAACAAGAGTTCAAGGCAGCAGTGAGCAATGATTATGCCACTGCACACTGCACTCCAGCCTGGGTGACAGAGTGAGACACTATCTCAAAAAAAAAAAAAAAAGAAAAAAAAAAGAAAAATCCATGACGTTTGAAACATTGTTACAGGCACTTGTGAACTGATGGAAATCCTGCCCTTAATTGCATTCTTGCTGCTTTCTAGCCCTGGGGGAAAAGAGCTTGTTTCACTGCAGTCCACCTGCAGCTAATGAGGGCCTCGAGCCGCAGGACTTGAAATGAAGAGGACGGATTGCCCAGGTAGAAGGCACAGCCCGTTCAAATGTGCAAGGCACTGCATCAGATAGGAAAATGGGGTTTGGCATCTTTGTGGCCTGAAGGATGGGTGTCCCTGGGTGAAACCGGGAACAAAGAAGTGAGAAAGAATGAGCACTTGTTGTGTGCCCAGCCCGGCAGCAGGGCCCAAGCTCTCCCGAGGTGGATGTCATGTTCCTTGCCCTCAAGCAGCTCAAATTAGTTCTGACAACCATCCATTCAGTAGTTCATTCAGCAAATACTTTCTGAATAACTGTGCGGAAATCTGTACTGAGTAACTGTCATCCTAGCAACTTGGCAAGAATGTAATCTACAGCTCCACAGCAGAATGTGGTTGTGGTTTGCAGGGTCCGGTGCAAAGGTGAGAGGCGCCCTGATTCCAAGCAGGAAGGAGAGCAGGAGAGTTACGATGTGCACTTGTCCCTCGCCGGTTCAAGTACCTGCTCCTCTCCTCCTTAAACACTGCTCATTCCCAGTCCTGGCCCCTCAGGGGCTCAGCCTCCCGCCCCACAGGCCACAGCCATAACTCTCCAAGCTCAAAACATCCACTCAGGGAAGATAAATCTCCACTTCTGGAAAGACTCTCTCTGGGAAGGAGGGTTAGAAAGGCCACCTGAGGCAGCCCATCGCTCTTGTGGCCCGAGTATCAGTCTGGCGAAGCAGAAAGCGTCTGTCAGTGAGTCAGAGACCCGGGTTTCAGCGTCAGCTCTGCACTAAAAGCTGGGTGACCTTGTGCAACCGCTTCACGTCTCTGGGAATTTGCTTCTTCATTGGTATGAAGGTGCACTTCGATCTCTTGAAGCCACCTCTACTATAACCACCATGTTTCGTTTCTGAGGACTGCCATAACAAAGTACCATGAGCCAGGTTGCTTAGAGCAAGGAATATACTTCGTACAAGCATGCTGGAGGTGAATAAGAGCAAGATGACACTAAGGCTGATGCCTTCTGAGGACCGTGTAAGGGAATCTGTTTCATGTCCCTTTCCTGTCTTCTCCGGGTTTGCTGGCACACTTTGTTTTTTCTTGGCTTAGGGAAACATCACCCGGATTTCTGTCTTGATGTTCACATTATGTTCTCCCTGTATGTGTGTGTGTCGTATGTATGTGGAAGATGGGGAGTGGCGTCTCCCACATTTTTTGTTGTCTTTTCTTGAGACAGTTTTGGTCTGTCACCTAGCCTAGAGTGCAATAGCATGATCTCGGCTCACTGCAACCTCTGCCTCCCAGGTTAAGTAATTCTCGCCTTGACCTCCCAAGGAGCTGGAACCAAAGCTGTGTACCATCACAATCAGCTAATTTTTGTATTTTTAGTAGAGACAGGGTTTCAGCATGTTGCCCAGGCCAGTCCCCAACTCCTGGCCTCAAGTGACTCCCCTGCCTTGACCTCCCAAAGTGCTGGGATTATAGGAGTGAGCCACCACACCCAGCCTGGCGTTCTTCTTCTAGGACATCAGTTATATTGGACTGGGGCCCACCCTACCTGATCCAGTATGACCTAATCCTAACTCATTATACCTACACCTATTTCCAAACAAGGCCGTATTCTGAGGTACGGTGGGTTAGGAGTTCAACACAGATTTTGTAGGGAGACACAATTTAACCCATAATAACCATGCTAACCTAATTTCTCCTCCCAGGGACCTGTAGGGTGACCATAACATTTATCATTCAAACAGGGGATTTTGAGAATGAAACAGGGAAATACTAACAATTGTGTCAAACAGGTATCACTGGGGACCGGCCCAAGTGAGCAGGGATACAGGTCCCCTAAAGGACCTGGAGAATACACTGGGGCTCCTTTCTCTGTTCCATCCTGCTGAAAGCATGAAGAAATTTTTCTCCAGTATTTACTGTGAGAACCTGGTTAATACCTTCAAGACAAAACTCACATAAGTATTGGGGGCCCCCTAACACCGAGTCTCCCTAGAGCTTTTAATTCACACTTGTCCAGGCTTAGACTCCAGCACCTTGTCAAATACACTTCCGGTTTTTGGTTCCTGCAGAGGGTGCTGCTCTACTGTACTGTGACGCTCTATTTGCTTGTCTGTCTCTTTAATTGAGGGGCAGTAGTTTCCCCTATGACCTTACTTCTCTCTACATCTAAGAAAAGCTGTTGATTTTTCAGCTTGTTCAGCTCTTATTGTTAGAACACAGTGGCAACTTCCAAGTTCCCCATATGGAGAACAGAAAGCCGAGAGTTGCATTTTTCATTTCAGGTATTATATTTTTCCACTTTAGAATTTTTGTTTGGTTCTTTTTATACTTTCCATTTCTCTCTCCACTATCTTTGTATTTTCCACTAGATTTTTTAGCATGTTTATAATGGATTTTTTTTAAAATAAACGTTTATTTAGAATAATTTTAGATTTGTAGGGAAACTGCGAAAGGTAGTATAAAGTCACTTTGCCCCATTCCCTAGATTCCTTTAAGGTTAATATCTTGCATAACTGTGGTACATCTGTTAAAAGTATGTGTTGTGGCCGAGCACGGTGGCTCACACCTGTAATCCCAGCACTTTGGGAGGCTGAAGCAGGTAGATCACTTGAAGTCAGGAGTTTGAAATCAGCCTAGCCAACATGGTGAAACCCTGTCTCTATTAAAAATACAAAAAGTAGCCTGGCATGGTGGCACATATCTGCAGCCCCAGCTACTTCAGAGGCTGAGATGGGAAAATCTCTTGAACCTGGGAGGTAGAGGTTGCAGTGAGCTGCCACTGCACTCCAGCCTGGGTGACAGAGTACGACCCTGTCTTTAAAAAAAAAAAGTATGTGTTGTGAGTTACAGCGAATCTCCCCCAAAATAGATGTGTTGAAGTCCTAACCCCTGGTACATGTGAATGTGACCTTATTTGCAAATAGGGTTTTTGCAGATGTAGTTAGTCAGCTTAAGATGAGGTCATACTAGAGTGGACCGTAACTCTAGTACGACTGGGATCCTTGTAAGAAGAGAGACACAAGGAGAAGGCCGTGTTATGAAGGAGGTGGAGACTGCAGTGATGCATCTGCAAGCCACGGAATCACAGGTTTGCCAGTGACCACCAGAAGGCAGGGGAGGTGGGGATGGTTTCTCCCTAAGGCCCGTCAGAAACGCACCTCCCCGCAACGTCTTCTTGTCAAACTCCGGGCTCCAGAACTGTGAGAAATACATTTCTGTCATTTTAAGCCACCCAGTTTGTGATACCTTGTTACACAGTCCTAGAAAACTAATACAAGGAAGATATTAATGTTTGTACATTACCATACACAACACTCCAGACTTTATTCAGCTTTTACTTCTTTTCCCCATAATGTCCTTTTTCTGTTCTGGAATCCAATCCAGGAGACTGCACTGCATTCAGACACTGCATTTCTCCTGTCTCCTCTGGACTGTGACACTTTCTAAACTTTGTTTTCCATTATCTTAAAAGCACTGGTCAGCATTTTGTATGTATTTCTCAATTAGAGTTTCTTTGATATTTTTCCTCATGTTAGGCTAGAGATATACGGGGTTGGGTTTTTTTTTTTTTTTTTTTTTTAATACCAGAGAGGTGAAGTGCCCTGTCAAGACATCATATAGGGGATAAATAATATTAACTGGTTATATCAGAACTTCAATATATCTTGCTCTATTGGTGAAGATCGTATCTGTCAGGTCTCTGGCTGTGAAGTTACCGTGTTTCCCCTTCCATCCTCTATTCTTTGCAAGTGAGTCACTAAGTCCAGCCACATTCTAAGGGAATGGAAATAGGGAAAATTAAACTACTTTTCTGCTCATTCCACATGTCTGTCATTTCTGAGTTTGTTTCTTTTGAGTCATTTTTTCTCTCCTGACTATGGGTCACATTTTCCTGCTTCTTTGCAAACCTAATAATTTTGTGAATGTTGCTTTCTTGAGTGGTAGATTTTGTTGCATTTCTTTCAAGAGTGTTGGAGTTTATTCTGGCCTTCAAGTAAGTTATTCAGACATTAGTTGAATAGTTTGGGCTTAAAAAAAAAAAAAAACTTTTTTTTTTTTTTGAGACGGAGTTTCACTCATTACCCAGGCTGGAGTGCAATGGCGTGATCTCTGCTCACCGCAACCTCCACCTCCTGGGTTCAGGCAATTCTCCTGCCTCAGCCTCCTGAGTAGCTGGGATTACAGGCACGTGCCACCATGCCCAGCTGATTTTTTGTATTTTTAGTAGAGACGGGGTTTCACCATGGTGACCAGGGTGGTCTTGATCTCTTGACCTCATGATCCACCCACCTCGGCCTCCCAAAGTGCAGGGATTACAGGCATGAGCCACCGCGCCCGGTCAAGAAAACCTTTTTATCAGGCAGGAGGTCCAGAGGAGTTTGACTCTATATTACTTAAGTACACTGCCAAGGTGTATACCTTCTGTGGCCATTCTAGTATTAAACTCGGTTTCTCCAAGCTACCTGGTAGAAGTGAATGAGTCCCAGTCCTGTGTAAGCTCTGGGGATTCTTGGCCAGCAGCCTCTCAGCAATTGTTCTTTCCCTAGTGGTTGTTCTTTGCCCAATCTCAAGGATGCCATCCTGCTCAGCCCCCGACTCAAGAGGACCCTTCTGCACATTTCTGGAATCGCTTTCTCAGTAGTTTATTCACATCTATTCTCTGTCTCAAAAGCCTCAGCTTTCTCAGCCTCCGGAACTCCAAATCTCTGCCTCAACAGGACCACTGGGTTCTGTTGGGGTTCATTCTCCCTGCACCCTGGTTCAGAAATTTCTGGCAAGCAGAGAGCCAGAAAAACTGTAGAGCTTGCTCGCTTCATTTTCCTTCTTGCAGCAATCACTGTCTCGGGCTACCCACTACCCAGTGTCTGGCAATCGTCATTACACATGTCTTTCTTGTCCAGTTTTTCAGCTGTGCATGACAGGGACACAACTAACTGCAGATGCTGTTACCACTCACGACAGTAGTGCTTCTAAATTTTCTTTCCTTTTCTTTCTCTTTAGACAGTTTCACTCTTGTTGCCCAGGCTGGAGAGCAGTGGTGCAAACTTGGCTCACTGCAACTTCTGCCTCCCAGGTTCAAGCAATTCTCCTGCCTCAGCCTCCCGAGTAGCTGAAGTTTCCATAGTTCTTCTCTGCCTTTCATTCCCCGAGAGGGGTAACAGCTTGCTACAGTTCCTGCCTTGTAATACCTTAGGAGTCGGTTGAGCCTTTTCAGTTCTCCAGTACAACTGGAGCACTGTGTTGCTGACAGTGACTTAACTGTGATTAGACTCTCTCCATGGGAGTAATGTGTGTTTCCATCCCGTATCAGGACCACCCACCTTCCTTCAGTTGAAAAGCAGGAGATGGAGGGGAGGGCTGGTGGCTTGGTGACGGATGGTCACCTTTTTCTGCCTAAAGCAAAGGGGGCCTATAACTAGAGGGGAGGCTCAGGAACAGTTCCCAGGGGAGCCCATATGGTATTCCCTGGAGTTGAGAGACACAGGTCAGGTGTCCAACCCTTATAGTAGAGCCAGGCAGTCAGTGCATGGGTGGTCATGCGGGATGGCCAGCAATGAGAGAGTTGTCCTGGAGCACCTCTCAGGGACTGGCAGGGCCATGGAACCAGGTGCTTCCTCTGGGCAGAGCCAGTAGCTGGGCTGAAGCCACCTAAAGATCATGCTAGCCAGGCATGGTGTCTCATGCCTGCCATCCCAGCACTTTGGGAGGCCAGGTCAGGAGGATCGATTGAGTTCAGGAGTTTGAGGACAGCCTGAGCCATAGAGCCAGACCCCATCTCTACAAAATATAAAAATAAATTACCTGGGCCTAATGGTGCCCCACTGTGGTCCCAGCTACTCAGGAGGCTGAGGCAGAAGGATCACTTGAACCAGGGAGATGAAGGCTGCCATGAACCATGATCTCACCACTGCACTCCAGCCTGGGTGACAGAGTGAGACCCTGTCTCAAAAATAAACTAAATAGAATAAAATAAAAAATAAAGGCCATATTCACAAGAGTACCCTCCAGGACCAGATGGCCCCAGCAGACAAGACAGGCTGGGCCTCCAGGAGCAGGAACTGAGGGAACACTGTCACACTGAAAATGGGAGGTCCCCAAGGGAGGGGAGAGAGTGCCCAATAATTCCTAAAAGTCCCCAGAGAGAAAGCCTCGCCTAGGGCACCAACCAGCCCAGTTAGAAGGCACCTACTCGGTTCCTACCACCAGCCAAGGATGACCCCTTCACCCCTGTATAGCTCCCTACCTCCCTCTCGCCCACTTCCCAACAAGCAAGAGGGCGGGGGGGGGGGAGGAGGGGGGGAGGCGCGTTGAACTAAGTCTGGCCTGAAGCTGCCACTTTGACCTCTTTAAGTTTGGCCTAAACTTCTGTCCGTACATAGTGAGCTATAAGTTACCTGCAGGCTAAGACTACAGCCTACTCTTGTGCCAATCACCAAGTTTCCATTAATCGAAGGCAGCCAACTGTTCAAACCCTATTCCCATCAGGCAAGCTCCGCTGCACCCGCCCCGCTGCTTTTGCACCTCACTTCCGGGATCTGCTCCTCCCTTTCCGTTTTTTTTTTTTTTTTTTTTTTTTTTTTGAGACGGAGTTTCGCTCTTGTTACCCAGGCTGGAGTGCAATGGTGCGATCTCGGCTCACGGCAACTCCGCCTCCTGGGTTCAGGCAGTTCTCCTGCCTCAGCCTCCTGAATAGTTGGGATCACAGGCACGCACCACCGTGCCCAGCTAATTTTTTGTATTTTTAGTAGAGATGGGGTTTCACCATGTTGACCAGGATGGTCTCGATCTCTTGACCTCGTGATCCACCCGCCTCGGCCTCCCAAGGTGCTGGGATTACAGGCGTGAGCCACCGCCTCCGGCCTCGCTTTCCCTTTTTATCCATAAACCCTCTTCCACCAGGTGGCTGTGCCGGAGCCTCTCGGAGCCCTCTGTTCTGCTTCTGAGTCTGCCCAGTGTGTGAATCATTCTTTGTTCGATTAAACTCTTAAATTTAATGTTTCTTTTAAATTTAATGTTGTTTAAGGTTTTTCTTTTATCATGGAGAAGGAAGACACATGCGGAGACGGAAAAGACACACCCCTTCCTCTACTGCAGGTTTAGGAGGCTGTGGGGCAGGGGAGATGAAAGTTTAACTTCTAAGAACTTTAGGCAGGGCATGGTGACTCACACCTGGAAATCCCAGCACTTTTGGAGGCCGAAGCCGGCTGATCGCTTGGAGGCCAGGAGTTCAAGACCAGCCATGGCCAACATGGTGAAATCCTGTCTCTACTAAAAATACAAAAATAAGCAGGGCATGGTGGTCCACGCCTATAGTCCCAGCTACTCAGGAGGCCTAGGCAGGAGCATCCCTTGAACCTTGGAGGAGGAGGTTGCAGTGAGCCGAGATCACGCCACTGTACTCCAGGCTGGGCAAGAAAGTGAGACTCCATCTCAAACAAACAAAAAATAACAAAATAAATACTCCCTAAGATTATTCCATACTATTTGGTACAGGAAGATGAGAGGGTGTCTTAGTAGCTGCAAGGGACCAGAAAGCAATAAAATCTAAACGGGGCCCCCAGGTCAAGGATCCAGTGGAGCAGGTGGGTAAGGCAATCAGGTGGAAATCAGAAAACGATTTCATTAGTTTAGCCCCAGCCTAGCTCCTTCAGGAAGCCAGCTACAAATATTAGATACATGAAAATAGTTCGTAAGAAAAGATACAGGAGCCCAGAGTCCCAGACGAAGAGCAGGCTGTTGCTCGATCTTCCCTCAGTGCCCCTAAACCCCAGGACTTCCCTAGGCTGCCCTGAGTCCCCCAACCACAAGGCTTCCTCTGCAAGATGCCTAGAGTTCCCCAACCCCATGGCTTCCCCTGCAGGCTGCCGTGAGACACCCCACCCTATGGCTTCCCCTGCAGGCTGTCGAGAGTTCCTCCGCAACCCATGGCTTCCCCTCTAGGCTGCTGTGAGTCCCCCTACCCCATGGCTTCCCCTGCAGGCTGTCATGAGTCCCCCACCACCCCATGGCTTCCCCTGCAGGCTGTCATGAGTCCCCCACGACCCCATGCCTTCCCCTGCAGGCTGTCCTGAGTTGCCCCCCCAACCCATGGCTTCCCCTGCAGGCTGTTATGAGTCCCCCATGACCCCATGCCTTCCCCTGCAGGCTGTTAGGAGTCCCCCCGCCACCCCATGCCTTCCCCTGCAGGCTGTCATGAGTCCCCGTACTCCACCCCATGGCTTCTCCTTCAGGTTGTTGTGAGTCCCCCCCCCCATGGCTTCCCCTGCAGGTTGCCCTGAGTCCCCGTACTCCACCCCATGGCTTCCCAGCAGGTTATCATGAGTCCCCTCCCACCCCATGGCTTCCCCAGCAGGCTGTCATGAGTGCCCTCCCACCCCATGGCTTCCCCAGCAGGCTGTCATGAGTCCCCTCCCACCCCATGGCTTCCCAGCAGGCTGTCATGAGTCCCCCCCAACCCTATGGCTTCCCCTACAGGTTGCCCTGAGTCCCCCAACTCCACCCCATGGCTTTCCAGCAGGCTGTCATGAGTGCCCTCCCACCCTATGGCTTCCCCAGCAGGCTGTCATGAGTTCCCTCCCACCCCATGGCTTCATCTGCAGGTTGTTATGAGTACCCCCCCCACCCCATGGCTTCCCCTGCAGGCTGTTGTCAGTCCCCCCCCAACCCCATGGCTTCCCATGCAGGCTGTTATGAGTTCCCCACCACCCTATGGCTTCCCCTCAGGTTGCTCTGAGTCCCCCTACTCCACCCCATGGCTTCCCCTTCAGGCTATTGTGAGTCCCCCCCACCCCATGGCTTCCCCTCCATGCTGTTATGAGTTCCACCCCACCCCATGGCTTCCCCTGCAGGCTTTGGTGAATCCCCCCCACCCCATGGCTTCCCCTGCCAGCTGCCCTCAGTTCCCCCACCCATGGCTTCCCCTGCAGGTTACCCTAAGTCCCCCTACTCCACCCCATGACTGCCCCTTCAGGCCGTTATTAGTCCCCCCCCTACCCCATGGCTTCCCCTTCAGGCAGTTGTGAGTCCCCGTCCACCCCATGGCTTCCCCTGCAGACTGTTATGAGTCCCCCCAACCCCAAGGCTTCCCCTGCAGGATGTCATCAGTCCCCCCACCACCCCATGGCTTCCCTTGCAGGCTGTTATGAGTGCCCCCCCACCTTATGGCTTCCCCTGGAGGTGGCCCTTAGTCCCACCCCATGGCTTCCCCTGCAGGCTGTCATGAGTCCCCCCCCACCCCATGGCTTCCCCTTCAGGCTGTTATGAGTCCCCCCCCATGGCTTCCCCTGCAGGCTGTTGTGAGTCCCCCACTCCATGGCTTCCTCTGTGGGCTGCCCTGAGTCCCCTAACTCCACCCATGGCTTCCCCTGCAGGCCACCCTGAGTCCCCCCACCTCACCCCATGGCTTCCTCTGCAGGCTGCCCTGAGTCCCCCCAACCTCACCCCATGGCTTCCCCTGCAGGCTGCCCTGAGTCCCCCCACCTCACCCCATGGCTTCCCCTGCAGGCTGCCCTGAGTCTCCCCACTCCACCCCATGGCTTCCTCTGCAGGCTGTCGTGAGTCACCCCACCCTATGGCTTCCTCTGCAGGCTGTCATGAGTCCCCCCCACCCCATGGCTTCCCCTGCAGGCTGCCCTGAGTCCCCCCACGTCACCCCATGGCTTCCCCTGCAGGCCACTCTGAGTCCCCCCACCTCATCCCATGGCTTCCCCTGCAGGCCATTCTGAGTTCCCCACCCCACCCCATGGCTTTCCCTGCAGTCCCCCTCCTTGTGGCCTTGCCTGCAGGCTGGTGGCAGTCCTCAGCTCTAGATTTTCCCCATGACCTGAGGATACTCTCAGGGTGGAGCCAGAACCACCAGCCCTAGCTTCCACACACACCTGAAGACCTGTGGTCCCTGCCTGACCATGTGGGACCCCAGCACAGGTATGACAGGCCACCTGCACTCCAGCCAGAAAGAGGAAATAGACCAGGCGGCAGTCAGCAGCCCTCAGCAAACCATGTGAGGCTGGAACACACGTCACCCTAAGAAATGGAGCGTATTCCAGGAAGAACATCTTCAACCCCCTGTCAGGAGAGACCAGCTGTTTTTTCTGTTCAATCTGTCACAGATCTATATTTTGTAAAATGCAATTCAAATGACTTATTAGGAAAAGCTGAAAATTTATATTATTACATTATACAGACATAAAATTACTCCATCAAATTGCAATTTCTGCACTTATTTCTTCCTGAACCAGCCACAATCCGTCCACAGACCATGCTGTGAGCAGCCCCAGCCCAGCCAGGGACAGTTCATGGCAGCCAGCCCTGGCCACTGCACTGCCCAGGCAGCTGGTCATTCAAACTTGCAGGCCATTTGGTGGGCCTAAGCCATGCCTACGTGTCTCCCTGCTGGCCTCTCCAGCCTCCTTAAAGCCACTTCTGATTAGGTCAGTTGCCCTGGAGTTGGCCTTCAGCAGACTCCCAGCATGGATCCATGTCCCCCTTCTCTGCTTCCTGGGCCCTCTTCCCAACCTCGTGTATCCAGTCCCGACTGCTCTCAGCTCTGCTTCCCTGCCCCACCTTGCAAGTCCTCCCAATACCATCACTCTGAGGATTTTCAGGGGAGTTCATCCGTACTTATTTCTCATTTCACTTCCTACGCAGCGCGTGGGTTCTTATGCCGGCCTCTTACCTTCCCTGTGATACTGTAAAATACTTGGGGGCACGATTCATTTCTGACTTGTCTTTGCAAACTTCATAAGAGCTGGTCCACCGGCTACCTCCAAACCACTGACTTTTATCAGTGATTGAAAACAACGAGGCCAGGCACAATGGCTTGTGCCTGTAATCTTAATACTTTGGGAGCCCAAGGCAGGTGGATCACTTGAAGTCAGGAGTTTGAGACCAGTCTGGCCAACGTGGTAAAACCGATCTCCACCAAAAAATACAAAAATTGGCCAGGTGTGGTGGTACCACCTGTAGTCCCAGCTACTCAGGAGGCTGAGGCAGGATAATCACTTGAACCCAGGAGGCAGAGGCTGTAGTGAGCCAAGATCACACCACTGTACTCCAGCCTGGGTGACAGAGAAAGACTCTGTCTCAAAAAAAAAAAAAAAAAAAAAAAAGAGGAAGGAAGGAAGGACCGACCCTCTCCCTGAGACTGGATGGAGCCATTTGGGCAGAGAGAAACAGCTGTTTGTCTGTTCTTCTTACCTCAATTGCCAGGAAGGTCCAGGCCCTAAAGGCCCCCAGCCCAGGAATTTCCCTCAGCACTGGGGAAAAGGGTCGGTTGCTAAGTGGACACTTTGACAGGCTCTGTGCCTTCTGAGCCCTTCAGAAAACGAGGACACCAGCTGTCCCCTGTCTCAGTCGAGCAGGACGTGTCCTTTCATCCCTCCTGGGCCCCTTACTCCTTAGCAGGGTGTCAGAGCCCACTGCCAGTTGTCCCAAGATGGGGAAGCGGCCTGACAGATGGAAGATAGCTCAGTGCTGTGTGAAGGGAAATGGCTTTTGTTTCAGCCCCGGTGTGCATGGCAGGCACGAGGCTTGGTGACAGGGTGATGAGCTGTGGAAGGAATGCACCGCGAGGCTGGAACACAATCGTGCTTTGTTTTTATTCCTGCATCTGAGAATGCCTTGGACCGATGGCAGCGAGCAGGCCCAATGTGCCATATTTCATACCTACGGGCACCAGTCCCATCCCCCACCACAGAGAGGCGGCTCTTCCGCAATCCAGCCATGCTGCGCCTGCCGTGAATCACGTGGCTTCCCCCAAGTCAAAGTCGCTCCGAACAGGGCAACAGAGAAATGCAGGAAGACAGACGGCCTCGTCTGGCTCTACCTTGGAGCGGGGGGCAGCCTGGCCTCCCACAGCAGGACTGGCTTCCCTGTGTGCCTTGAAGCCTACGAGTGGGTCCCCAGCATGAACTCCTGCTGCGACAGCCCTCAGAGCTGGAGTCCTGTGCCAAGGACAGTATCTTTAGCTATGAAGGGGAGTCAAGAAAGAGAGAAAAACAGAAAGACTGAGGACAGGGGGATGGAAGGGGCCAGAGGGAGAAAATGAAGAAAGAGGATTTTAAAAAATAAAAAAAGAAAGGAAGCAACAAACTCCCATGGCACATGTATACCTATGTAACAAATCTGCACGTTCTGCACATGCATCCCAGAGCTTAAAGCAAAATGTAAAAAAAGAGAGTGTGTTCCGGGGACCCCACCCCACTTTACAAAACCACCAGGAAAGAAAAGCAACAAAAAGAATGGACAAAAAAGAAAAGATGGGGGGAAAAGTAACACATTTTTAAAGCGGGGAGAAGAGATGGCAAATAAGAAACAATGTTGGCAGTAACGGCTTTAGAGCCTCACTGATTGATACAAAAGATTTCTTAGGTAGGTTTCCTTTCCAGGAGGGAAGCCTTGGTGCAAGCCCCCTCCTCTCTTGCTGGCCAGGAGCAGGGCTGCAGAGGAAGCTGCGGGTTTTTCAGAAAAGCCCACCACTTCCTTCTCTTCCGTCTATGCAGCTAAAGTCCTGGGATCCCCAAGAAAGCAAGTTCCGAGTTCCACTCTATCCCATAGGGAGGCTGTAAAGTGGTGTCATCTCTTGGAGGAAGTCGGCTGAGCTGGCTGGAAAACGCGTGTGTGCGTGTGTGTGTGTGTGTGTGTGTGTGTATACGTGCCACACTCGCAGCGTGTCTGCAGCAGTTGGGAAATCAGAGGTCTGATCACTTTTGACTCTGATGGAGATGTTTTCCTCTTGTAATCCTCAGTGTGGTGAGCAGAAGGCAGTGGAAAACACACCCTGTGAAGTTCGTTTTTCCATTCGGAGGTCGCTGAACTGCGTAACTCAGAAATAAGGTTGTGCTGCACGCAGCCTTCAACTTACATATTCCTAGACTTTGGACAACATCTTTTGTCCCAGAAATGAGAGAAGGAACAACACTTTAATTATTTTTTATTGTGATAAAATACACATAACATAAAATTTACCGTCTTAACCCCTTCAAGTGTACAGCTTTGTGGCATTAAGTCCATTCATATTATTACGCCACCTGATGGTGCCACCATCTCTCAACAGAACTGTCGCAAAACTGACACTGCCCATTAAACAATAACTCCTCATTTCTCTTCCCCCAGACCCTGGCAACCTTCAACCTGTTTTCTGTCTCTATGCCTTTCACTACTGCAGACACCTCACGTAGTGGAATTACATAGTATTTGTCTTTTTGAGACTGGCTTATTTCACTTAACATCATGTCCTCAAGGTGCATCCATACTGTAGCATGTCAGAAATTCCTTCATTCTTGGAAAGAGCAAATACTCTTCTGGAGTATATATACGGCACAGTTTGTTTGTCCACTTGTCCACCTTTTGGCTATGATGAATAATGCTGCTCTGAGCATAGATGTCCACACATCTCTTTTAGTCCCTGATTTCAATTATTTATAGGTATACGCTCAGAAGTGGAATTGCTGGATCTTGTGGTAATTCTATTGTGAAGCTTCTGAGAAACAGCTCTACTGTTTTCCACAGTAGCTGCAGCATTTTACATTCCCACCAACAGCACAAAAGGGTTCCAATTTCTCCACATCCTTATCAACACTTGTTATTTTCTGTTGTTTATTTAAGAGACCGGGTCTCACAATGTTGCCCAGGCTGGCCTCGAATTTCTGGGCTTAAGTGATCCCCCTCCCTCGGCCTCCTTAATAGCTAGGATTATAGGTACATGCCACCACACCCAGCTAATTTCTGTTTTTGATAGTAGCCATTCTAATGGGCAGGAAGTCATACCCACTGTGGTTTTGATTTACATTTCTCTACTGATTAGTAACGTTGAACATCTTTTACTTGTTTATCCGCCATTTGTATATCTTCTTTTTTTTTTTTTTGAGACGGAGTTTCGCTCTTGTTACCCAGGCTGGAGTGCAATGGCACGATCTCAGCTCACCGCAACCTCCACACCACCATGCCCAGCTAATTTTTTGTATTTTTAGTAGAGACGGGGTTTCACCATGTTGACCAGGAAGGTCTTGATTTCGTGATCCACCCGCCTCGGCCTCCCAAAGTTCTGGGATTACAGGCGTGAGCCACTGCGCCCGGCCATTTGTATATCTTCTTTAAAGAGCTGCCTATTCAGGTTCTTGGTGAATTTTTTAATCAGGCCATTTGGTTTTGTGATTGTAATAGAGTTTTAGGAGTTCTTTATATACTCTGGGTATTACTCCCTTATGAAACGTGTGATTCCCAAATATTTTCTCCCATGCTGTGCGTTGCCTTTTCACTCTGTTGATTGTACCTTTTGATGCAAAGAAGCAATATTTTAAGTCAACTGCAATACTATGGCACTTCTCAAGATGCCATGAAATGTGAGAAAGAACAAGATAAAACCCTGCCCTGATGACTGCAAAGTGTGTGCACCCCCATCCGCCAATATCTCCGCCTACGTCACCAGAGCTCGTTGACCAAGTTAGGACATAACCCTCCTTTTGCATGACCTTCCCTATCAGAGTCTGTATGTAAGGTTCCCAGAAACCCTTTCTTTGCAGACCTATGCTAAATAGAAGGTTTTATGTTTTGGCTTCTTTATTGTTTTGTTGTCTGGGTTTTGTTTTGATGCTGGTGGTGTTTTGGTTTGTATCTCTGCCTTCTGACTATGGTTTTTCAAGTCCTGCAGCAAGGAATCTTGCAGAATTAACTTCACATAAAAGATTCAAATGAACCACTTACTCAAAAGAAAACATCCCAGGTTTGCTGGCCAGCTCAGCTCTCAGCTCTGCACCAGCAGGGATCATTCTGGAAAGTCAGTAAATGATCCCAAGGGGAGTGAGCCAGATGCAGACATTTAAAGTTCTGCAAGATAAGGACTTGAAAGCATCTTACAAGTGAGCGCTCAGCATTCAAGGTCCTGGCTCTAAGTTTTATAAGCCCTAATTCTGTTCCAGTGTCAGCCACTGGATTCTCGGCCAAAGAAGTACTGGAAAACCAGCTTTTCTTCAATTTCATTGGTATGTCAGCTGCTGACGGACATCGTTTGTGAAGCCAGACCAACCTTTACAACATCCAAATCTACTGGAATAAGTGCATCATTTTCCTTTCGTAACGGGAAAACAAAGCTAGTTTAATGGAAGACGACGTCAACCCAATAGTGCCAACAGGGGGTCAGGGAGAGGCTTCCAGGCAGGGACAGGAAAGGTCCTGGAGTGCTGCCCAACTCTCCCCACTTTGGAGTCACTTGCCTTTCCCCAGGGAGCCCCAGCAGCCATGCTCTGCCACACTCTGAAGTCCAATTGGTTCAATTCATTCCTCTTCTTTCTTAACCACCCTGTACAAGTTTCTTGAGTTTAAGGCATGTGCAAGGCACTGTACTGAGGACAATGGCAGTGGGGAGGGAGACACAGAGCTGATATACACAGCCGCTGTCCTCACGGTGCTGACAGACAGGTGGAAGTGATGAAGAGACATTGAAAAAAAAGAGTGGTTCATACAGGCCAGATGGGGTGGCTCACACCTATAATCCCAGCCCTTGGAGAGGCCAAGGCAGGCAGATCACCTGAGGTCAGGAGTTCAAGACTAGCCTGGCCAACATGGCAAAACCCCTGTCTCTACTAAAAGTACAAAATATTAGCCTGGTGTGGTGGGAACCTGTAGTCCCAGCTACTCAGGAGGCTGAGGCAGGAGAATCTCTTGAACCTGGGAGGCGGAGGTTGCAGTGAGCCAAGATCAAGCCACTGCAGTCCAGCCTGGCAACAGAGTGAGACTCCATCTCAAAAAAAAAAAAAAAAGAAAAGAAAAGAATAGGTGATTAATGCAAAGCAGGCTTGGTACCACAATTTAACGTTCCACTGGACACCAAGTATAGTAGGGGCTTGTAGGAGAGGGGCCAGTGAGGAGAGGAAGTCCCAGTGGCCTGGTGCTGGAGCCACATTGCACACCCACACACCAACACAAACAAGCACACATCCCAGTGCCAACACCCACACACGCTGACACTGATACACGCCCACACATACACAGACACCCGAACATACACACACACTCACCCTAAAAAAGGCATGTGCTCTTCTCACACCAGTGCATTTTTTTTTTTTTTTTTTTTACATTCCTCTCCTAAAAGAAATGATAAATGGGTTGGGCATGGTGGCTCAAGGCAGGAAGATTGCTTGAGTTGGAGACCAGCCTGGGCAACATTGCAAGATGCCCTCTCTACAAAAAATACAAAAATTAGCTAGGCATGGTGATGCACTCCTGTAGTCCCAGCTCTTTGGGAGGCTGAGATGGAAGGACTGCTTGAGCCCCGGGGTTTGAGGCTGCAGTGAGCTATGATCACACCACTGCACTCCAGCCCAGGGAAACAGAGCAAGACCCCATGTCTTAATAAATAAATAAATAAATAAGAAATGATAAATGGGCAAAAGCCCAGGGCGTCCTAAAGCAGTTTGGAGGCCCAAGAAGACACCGTGGCTGAATTTATAACATGCCACCAATGTCACCATCCCTTGCCCCATTCCAGACAGGTTCCATGTGCACCCTATGAAAAGCAAACCCCAAGTTCCTGGAGGGGTTTGTAAAGGAGTAGATTAATGTTCATGGTAGGTAGTTGCTAGAATTTCAGGTGAAGAAGAGAAGCGCCAAGCTCAGGGTGTTTTTTGCAGAATTCGAAGTCCTCTCTGCAGATGTACATTTATTCCTGTAAGTGGATGCTGGGCTTTCGTTTTATGTACCCTGGCTCAATTTCAACACAGGTCAAGTTCAAATGCTTTGTGCAGCGTGGACAGTGATGAGCCTTGAGGAAATCCAGGTGGTTCTGATTAGGTCTGGAAGCACATAACTCGTGCAATAGAGAACCCAATCAATTCCAAAGGTCTGGGTCCCTGTTACTGCCTGCTGGGTCCAAGTTTCATTCCTGCTGGAATGTAACTTCCCAATCAAAGAAAAAATCTTTGATTCCTTCTCTCTACCTACCCTCCCCACAAAAAGTCACCAAGAAAAAAAAAAGGCTGGCTTGGATTCGAGGCTCCAGAGGTTTGTTTGGACATCACCCACCCTTTGTAAATCAACATTTTAACGAGTTAAGTGCACATGAATCAGAAACACAAGGGTCACATTTCCTCTGAAATACTTGGGGGTGGGGGTGCAAAATGCACTCCAAATTTAGTCTCGTCCAGCATCAGGAGTCAAGCCAGGCCCTTGTCAAGTCTCTCTCATCCCAGTGTTTGGCGCAGCAGCCAGGACCAGCTCCCCCAGCCATCCTCAGCTGGATCAGGACTGAGCTGAGTGGTGCTCACATGCCCTGCCAGCCGCACCACTAGGATAATCCATGCCAACCCCACAGAATGGGAGGCAAGAGATACTGAGAACAATGAAAGGGTCTGACGCAGAAATTTCAGTAGGAAACAAGCAATTACATGAGAACAAACATTTCCAGCGCCACTGACAACAACTGGAACACAACAGATTATAAAAATGAGAGCAACAAATTCAGACCGGGGCAGCTTGCACCTTAAAACAAATTGTCCCCCTGGGACAGAGTTGTGACCCTCTCCCGGGACAACTGTGTGGCTGTGTGTGTGTGTGTGTGTGTGTGTGTAACACATGATTTTGACTAGACTTAAAAGCCGGATCTCTTATCCCTGCAGTAGAAACACCTTCTCCTGAGCAAACTGGTTTCCATCCACCAGGCAGGGAGGAAACAGAAAACTGGAGAGGATCTTCTCTGGCTCTGCTGGAGGTTCAGTCTCAGGATTGTGGGATAATGTACACAGCAGGGGAAAAGAACCGTCTTCACCAGCTCAGGGCAGAGGCAGGTTTCTAATAAAGAGGGCCTAGGAAATAAATATTTTGCGGGGAGCCAAATGGACCAGAACACACCAACTTTCCTTGTTTTCCTCATCAAGATCCACAGCACAGTCAAGCTGGTTTCTAGAGTTTGAAAGGTAAAATCATTTCCTTCCCTCGGCTGAGTGAAAATCAGGGCAAGTCTCTGGGTCCTTGTGCACACCTCCTCAGTCTCCATTATGGGATGCCTTCCTCTTCCATCCCCAGCCTGTGTTTCTCATGCATAGCTGTCAGTTCTGGCACTGTAGGGAGGAGGCATCTGGAAATAAGGCGGCAGCCTGGGGAAATCTGGAGAAGATGCAGGGAGTTTCTGCGGCGGTGGTTGGCAACGGGGGAGCAGAGCTAGCAAGTCTTCACGCTGACATACATTGCAGTTTACAGGCTGGTGCTTATTTTTTTCTCTGGCCGACTGCTGGCTGCCTCTTGCTCCTCCTCTTCTGTAGGTGCCTTGGGGCCTCCTTCAAGCCTGGCCCAGCTCGGAGCCCGATTTGCACTGCTAGGAATCATAGAGTAACCTGCCGAGCCTAGCAGCCAAATTTGGATTCCCATGGCCTCAACCCTTGGGAGGGAGCATTGACCCCAGAGGAATCCAGCTAATTTTGTGGAACTCACCCTGGTTGTCCTTGGGCCACATTGTGAAATGGGCGCCTGGGTTGTGGATTGGGTTGTGGCATGTGATCTCTTTATTCCTTCAGATGACAGGCCTACTCATCTAATTGATGGGGCAGGATTACCCAGATCTGCATAAGCTCCCCAGAGAACTAGGCGGCAAAAATGGAAATTGAGGCCCCCCAAACCACCCTTCCACCCTCAATCCATTCCCAGGTACAAACAATGACAGCAGATGTGAGTGCAAATCATTAAAAAGTGCAATAGTTGGCCAAGGAGGGTGGCTCATGCCTGTAATCCCAACACTTTGGGAGGTGGAGGCGGGAGGATTGCTTGAGCCCAGGAGTTCGAGACTAGCCTGAACAACATAGTGAGACTTGTCTTTACAAAAAAATTTAAAAATTAGCCAGATACAGTGGTTCATGCCTGTAGTACCAGTTAATCAGAAGGCTGAGGTGGAAGGATTTCCTGAGCCTGGAAGGTTAAGGCTGCAGTGAGACAAGACCACACCCCTGCACTCCAGCCCAGGTGACAGATCAAAACCCTGACTCAAAATAAATAAAACTAAAATAAAAAGTGTAATAGAGATGGGATCATCTCTATTATGCAAAGCATTTTAGCAGAACCTCCTGTTTTCTTTCTAATTCTCTTCCTTAGAAGGAAATTTAATGTGCAGTTTGGGTTTTTTTTTATTCCAATAGATGCAGGGGTACAGATAGTTTTTGGTTACACGGAAGATTGTATAGTGAAGTCTGGTCGTTTAGTGTAACTGTCACCCACACAGTGCACACTGTACCCAGTAGGTCATTTCTCATTCCTCATCCTACTCCCACCCTCTGCTCTTGTGAGTCTCCAATGTCCATTATACCACTCTGGGCCGGCCACGGTGGCTCACACCTATAATCCCAGCACTTTGGGAGGCTGAGGCAGGCAAATTGCTTGAGCTCAGGAGTTCGAGACCAGCATACCACTCTGGTGCCCCCGTGTGCCCGCAGCATACCTTCCACTTATAAGTGAGAATATGCTAGTATTTGCTTTTCTGTTCCTGAGTTACTTAGCATAGTGGCCTCCAGCTCCATGCAAGTTGCTGCAAAAGACATGATTTCATTGTTTTTGGCTGAGTAGTATTCCATGGTATATATATTCCACATTTTCTATATTCACTCATTGGTTGACGGGCACTTAGGTTGTGAATTGTACTGTAATGAACATACAGGTGCAGGTGTTTTTTGATATAATGCCTTCTTTTCCTTTAGGTAGATGCCCAGCAGTAGGATTGCTAGATTGGATGGTAGTTCTATTTTTAGTTCATTGAGAAATCTCCATACTGTTTTCCATAGAGGTTATACTAATTTACATTCCCTTCAATGGTACATTGAAAAAGCATTCCCTTTTCACTGCATCCATGCCGACAAGTTCTGGCTTCTGATTGCATTATTTACATGTAAGCCCTGACACCCAGGGATCTCAGAGAACCTGGAGCCCTGGATCCCACCCTGCCAGCCAACAGGCAGGCTTCCTGAGGGTACACAGCTCTAAGACTGTGGACTCAGGCACTCCAGGGAAGGAGGAGGTAAGAACTCCTTAGGGCTTGCAACTGCCACATCAAAATTTAGCTGAAATCCTGGGAATTGGATCCTGACTCCTTCCTCACCAGCCCCCATCCGCCAGTCATGTTGCTCCGGTGATGGGAAGGTCATCCTAATAACCGCATGGTGGGGTTGAGCTATGAAAAAATTCCTGGCCCCTTTCTCCTTCTTCCCACCTCCTCCTTCTCCCCTTAAACACACACACGTGCAGCTTTCCCTTCCTTTATTTAAGCAAACAACTCTCTCCATGATTAGGTACAAACCCCTTTGTATCTGAATAGTCCACAAATGGATGAAGACACAGGAGTTTTCGGCTCCTATTCAGAGCTTGTTCTGGTGCTCATCTTCTCCAAACCTGCAACAAGTGACCTCCCTTAGACCTTGCTGACAGCAATTCCTACCTTCTGCTCCCATAGTAAATCAGCCAAGGCGACAGGCTGTCCTCAATGCATCTGGAGTGGGATTTTCCCTCCAAAGACGTCAATTTCCCCTTTCATGGCTCCTCCCATAACCTGAGTTTGAAACTGGCCAGACATGAGCAAATGGAACAGGAAAAGTCCCAATTATGTTGGCAAATTCCTATATAACTTCAGCTGTCCAGGTAAATACCACCAGTTGGTTAACTCCACCAACCCTTGGTGGGTCTGGGGATGCCAGCTGGACACTGGAAAGTTTGGTAAAGGGCACAGTCCAGAATGCTAGTAGGTGCGGGGGGGATGTGCAGGGGGAGGAAGGAACCTGTGAGTTCCCATAATGAGCACAGTCTAAGGGAAAAGAATCAACCCTTGAGTCTGGGACAAGAATGAAATCTAATGGGTGGGTTGAGAAGATCAGACCCAACTTTGGGTTTATAAGCGTGACTCTGGTTCGATTTTCTTCCCATTCCAAAGCATATCAATATTTAGAGTCCCTAGGAGATGGGCTGTGCTGACCTTAGAGATGGTGACACTGTAACATGGGTGAGGATGTGCCTGAAACCATCGGCCATTCTCTTTACTGTTAGAGCTTCCCTACCCAAAGTACACTCTGCACACTGACAGTTTCACAGCTTCAGCCTCACCTGGATACCCAAGGAACCCTGGTACATATATGCT
Source organism: Callithrix jacchus (assembly GCF_049354715.1). NCBI lineage: Eukaryota > Metazoa > Chordata > Mammalia > Primates > Cebidae > Callithrix > Callithrix jacchus. Next base: position 42,037,170 of record NC_133514.1, read on the forward strand.
ACGGAATACTACACAGCCATAAAAAGGAACAAAATCATGTTCTTTGCAGTCACATCCAAATGCCACGTTCTTACTTATAAGTGGGAGCTAAATAATGGGTCCACACGGACATAAAGATAGAACAGACTCTGGGGACTCCAAAAAAGGGAAGGGAGAAGAGGGCAAGAACTGGTCCTATTAGGTACTATGTTCGTTACCTGAGTGATAGAAGCCCAGATCTCGGTATCATGCACTACACCCTGCAACAAGGCTGCACATGTGCCCCTAAATCCAAAATTCATATTTAAAACTTTTTAAAGATTATTCAAGTGTTAATATGGCCAACTAGTAGTTTGCAAAAAGAATAATTATATAAAGTGATCTTTGGATTCAGAAAAATAAGCTTTTTTGGTATTAAAAGCATTGTTGAGTCATGTGTACTTTAGGTACTTAAGGATTATTTGACAAAGCTCCATTGGATAGGCCATGTTTGTCTTCATACAAATAAAACCAGAAAAAAAAAGAAAAGAAATGCAGAATTCAAGCCCACCTCAGACCTACCCAAGAGAATCAGCATTTTAATGCTGGTCCTCTAATGACTCACATACATATTAAAATATGAGAAACACTCCCTGGATAGCCAAATGTACCCAGCTATCAGGAAAGAGGGCTCATTCCCTCTGCATTTAACTTGCCTCTATTGACTGATGCCAGGTAAGACGAACTCACGGAGCTTCAGAAAGGACTGCGGCAATATGAAGAGTGGGTGTGGGGAGAGGAAGACAATAAAATGACCTCCTGCCTTTCATCCCCAAGCCACACAGGTCCTGTGAGAATGTTCTGCAAAGTAAGCGCCTGTGGACTGCTGGCATCAGAGAAACCTAGCGCCTTGGTTCTAGAGCCCCTTTACCAACCGTCCCAAACTTTCCCAGTCCGGATGTCTGGGGGTGGGAGCCCAGACCTGCATGTCAGCAAGCTCCCCTTGGTGATACTCACATAGGCTGAAATTTAAGAATGATTCTCCCTCTGCCCTTCAATTCCTGTTGAATGATTAGTGCAGTGTCCCTCCCTCAGGAGCAAAGGCGAATTGCTAGACTTTTGGACCCAAGGTGGAGAGATAACCTTTGAAGTTAAGACCAACCTAAGTCTGTAATCCTTCGTCTTTTATACCTTCTGCCTAGGGGAGCACCAAAATTGCTCATTAAAGAGGTGTAGGTCCCATGCAGCTTGAGAACAAGCCTGTGGTTCCAAGTGCTGCCAGCATCTCTGCAGTACAAGCCTCAAGCAGGCCTGAGCCCTGGGTACCCCAAACTCCATGGTGACTCCAGCAGCTGGAGCTGAGATACCTTTGCACACACTTCATCTTCCTTTTGCAGACTTAAAAAAAAAAAGGGAAATGGTGATCATGGTGGTGGGCTTCAGTGGGTGGTGACAATGACATCTCCATCCAGCCTAACTAAATGTCCTTGCTTCTTAACCACAGGGGAACTAAAAGGAAAAATACGGATGTTTTCCTTGGCTGGGCTAGCATCTCACCATTTCACCAGTCAGGTCCATTTAGTACGTGAGAATCTCTCCGGACTAGAGCATGCCTTTGATATAATGTTTACAAGTTTTCATAACACGCCTTAAAAAAAAAGTTGTATCCCTGTGCTTGAATGTGGATTTGGGTAACTTGGGAATATTTTATCACTTCTGGGTAAAACTGTCAGTTGTCTGTGGTTTGGAGGTGACTTATTGATCTGGGTCCTACGTTCACTGAAGTCATCACTGTAATTGTTTGCAGAATTAGAAGTCACATGGAAGAATTCCTTAAGCAAGAGGCACAGAACCTAATATGAAACAGCTTGGGCTGGGCAGAGCAGCACTCTGAGTTCAAGGGGAAGCTTGGTGGGGAACGCAGACGTCATACCTACGCAACTGGGATGCAGGAGCCCCCGTTTCTCATTCCAACCAGGCGAGTGACCTGGGAGTTCCACATTAGTTGGGAAATCCCAGCCATATCCCCATCTTATGCTAACAGGGTGGATGGATGTGTTCTTCTCCAAGGCCTCCTGTGGGTCTAAGACTCCAGATACAAACAAGTTTTCCAATTCTAGTTGGTAATTCTAACATTGAGTTGAGCCGGAGGAGAAAGAGCATGTTTTCACAAGAAACATGGAAAAGAAATTCAGGCAGGGCTGAAAGCTACATTCTTGTAGAGCAAGCATTTAACCTTCTTTCTTATCTGAAACACACACAGCCAGGAGAAACACTTCTGGAAGTTATTTCTAGGAGCAGATGGTAAATGGGAGTGTGGGGGCCACCGGTAGCCTGCGGTGCCTCCCAAGTTCTCCTTCAGCCCACCCACACCCAGTTACCATTTGCAAGCTGTTGAACTGGGAGCAGAAAGCATCATTGAAGAAACTGAAGAGGAAGAAGATACCATGTGCTTCCCTGGAGAGGGTGAGGAGTGTATGACTGGCTGGGGAAAAGAAGTCACGGCTCACAGTATCGTTGATTAATTGAGTGATTTTAGTCAAGTGAATATTGATACATGGCTGAAAAAGCATGAAAATGAACACATACGGGAATTACTACTAACATAAGTGAAAACATCAAAATATCTGATAAAATGCAGTTAAAAAAACAACACAAGTGAAATGGAATGTAAAACATTTTCACAGTATTCAAAGCTTTCATAAGAGACTTAGGCTCTAAAAGAGGAGTACTACAGAAAGAAACTAGAGGAAACAGGAATTTCATCCATGTCCTGTGTATCTGCTGGTGACAGGTCAGAATGGTCAGTACGTTATTCCCTGCAGGCTGCCTAGGGTGCTCTCCTGAAACAGATGCCTGAGCCTCCTGCATCTATGAAGTTACGACACAGCAACTGGTAACTCTGAGTCTGATGAGAAAAACAGATTTTAGGTTTGGGAAATGGGATTGCTGTAATTTATACATCCAAATGCAAACTGGAGCTCTGATTGAATTCTGCCCTGGGGAGAACTTGCTGCTAACCCACAGGCACCAAGAGCCAAGTGTTACACAGGATACTTTAAAAATAAAATGTTCTTGGAATCCTCGCCTCCCATGCTATCTTCTAAGATAACTACAAATCCTCTTCTAAGATTTAACTGAGTTCTGCCAAGGACTCTATCCAGAATGATTATTGTAAAGCTTTACAAATTCCACCTTGGCCCTAGTGATAATTAGCAAATCATATGCAGACCTCCTCGGAAACCAATGACCAGGCTGATGAGTCTGCACATTGGTTTTGTTAGATACTTTATGGAGAAAAACAAAGGTTGGTGATAGTGTAGCTCTGGGCCTACAGAGAGCCTCCCTTTTGGTTCTGAAATTGCTGATGTGATAAGAGACAAAGCAGCAATTTCAGGGTCTAAAATCTTCATTAAAGGAACTAATGAAACTCAAAGTCCTAGGTCTCTGAGGCGGTGATAAAATCCACAGCTGTGATTCACATTTCCAATTCATTTTGAGCTCTATCTGAAGCTGTCACTTCCTACCTGAGAATTCCCATTTAGAGAGCTACACAGCACAGTCACCTGCCCTTCCACACTCCGTGGTAATTGCTAACGTCCCAGATAAACCCCTCCACTAAGAACTCTGCCACAGAAAGAGGGCCTGGCTGCATGAGGCACTTTGTCAAAATGAGCACTAAACACTTGAGTGAAATCAACCAGATACATAGGAGCACTAAACATTTGAGTGAAATCAACCAGAACTAAGACCCAGATCCATGCACTCAGGAACTTGCTCTGAATTTGTTTGACAACAGAAAAGTAGAATATTTCTAATTAGCTAATATATATACACATTTTTTAATCATCCAAAAGTAGAGGCAAATCACTTAAGGTCCCCAGCACTTTACAATGAAAGGTCAGAGAGAACCCCACAAAAAAAAGCATTAAAAGGATAGGATCACTAATTGTGAGAGGTTAATTATATCAGGATAACTCTCAGGTAGGTAACTAGGTGAGCATGCTGATTTCATACTGGAATCTTCAAGAGTTAACAGAATCTACTATCCCTTCCTCCAGGTCAGTCCAGGGCCACAGGGGGCCACTTCACAGCCTCACTGCAGCATCCTTACTGGGTATAAGCATTGGCCCAGACGGACAGTCACATAGGTCCTCAAAGAGTTGCAGAGAATTAAGAATCCGGCTTTGGGGGAAAAAATTAATATGAATTTTTTTAGAACTATCTCCTGTACACTGGACAAGACTGGCAAATTTGTCAAAGTGAACTGGCTTATGTACATCGCTGATAAAACATAAGGGCTTTGAGAAATATCTCAGGGCACTTGGGAAAAGCTGCAGAGATGTTTTGTCTCTAAAACTCTCTCCCTAGTTGGAGACACCCTACCCTTGTCAACTTTCCATCTGCAGACGTGAAAAAAACATATGTAAAAAGTGTAGGGGGACAGACAGGCAGGCTATTCCAAATTTCTTTGATCTATAGGCAATCAAGTTCAAAGGATTGTTTCTTTACTGGAAGAACGGAAAGCACTGCGAGTTTTGCCTGGGAGCGTTAGGTTCTAGGGCAACCACGGACTCTTTAGGAAGGAGAGCCACATGGCTCCGGCTGCGCCACCAGGGAAATCCGCCTCCCTTGGCAAATGCCTAGGGATAGCTGCTCTTCGGGAAAGCAGCCTGGGACGGATCAGGAGAGCTTGTTCTAGCACAATGTTCAAAGGCTCAATGTAGACTTTTTTAAAACCTTGAAAAATCAGTGGGTGTTTTTCGTTGTTCTTTTAAGAATGTAAAAAGGAACACACATGAGATTAGAATACTAAGCTTTTCACCCGATTTCACAATTCGCCCTGACTAGCAATTTGCTGGACTGTTCTAAAAAGTTTTTTCATTTGTTTCTTTTTTAACTACGTGTTTTGAAAACTACCAGACATTGCCTTCTCAGCCCAAAAATTGCTGTCTCTCTCAGGTTCACTGTGGTTTCCTTTTTCTGACACAAAGGCAGGCACAGGCTACCCCTCCACATGTCTGGGGAATAAGACTGTGCCCTGCGCTCATAGAAACTAAACTTTCAAAGCATCTGAGACTGGCTGATTCGGATCCAAAGACAATCACAAGGAAAGACGGTGGGCAGAGCCAGCGATTCCTCTTCCCGGTCCCTTTGCTGTCATTATTACGCGATGGATTTGCACTTTTCCTCCCTGCGCTTATCACTTTCTGGGCTTGACCTTAATTGTCAGTGTGGTATGGGTCTGTTTCCATCTAAAGCAGACAGAAAGAAACTACTCGACCTGAAATTAACGCGACTTACCAATTATTGGAATGTTCTAGCTGAAAGGCATAGATCAGCCAGTAGATCAATACCAGCAAGTTGCAAAACAGAGTTTGTTCTGCTGGCTTTCACTTTCGGCCCAATCCCCCTTTTTGTACTTTAGTGGCTGCGTCACTGGGGAAAATAGTTTGTCACCACCTCCTGTGCAGTGGCTGCTGCTCTGCCTTGTGGATCCTAAAAGCCTTCCTAATCTAAATGGCCCTTGCCTTACCTGGCCGTGGCTACCCTGGGGTCTGGAGCGTGGCTATGGAGGGAAGGGAGCAGGATGCTGCAAGAACAAGCTGACTGGATTACAATGTCCACTACTGACAGGCGCAGTGCGTGTGTGTGACCCACCGGGTTCCTGGGGCGCTGTCCCCCTGCCCCCCCCACCTGAGGCTCCCTCCCCAACCCGCCCCCGTGAGAATCACTTAAACACAGACTGAAAAGTGGGGCACTCGTGGTTTTTCATTTTCTTCATGAAGTTTTTGAACTCCTTGTTTTTCTTGTCCCACTTGTGGATGGCCGTCAGCAAGTACTGGCTCTTCACCTTGCGGCCCATGATGAGGAAGTGGTGGCTGAGGTTATCCAGCTGGTGGCAGGGACAGTCGGCCCCGTTCTTCAGGTACAGCACGAGCTTCTTCAGGTCCTTCTTCTTGATGGGTCCCAACTTCAGGGGCTTCTTCTTCTTGGGGACAATCTTTTTGTCGCCGTTTTCTTTTTTCACTTCTTTTATTTTCATCCTCAGTGCTAGAGATGGAGAGGACAGAATAAAAGGGGGGAAGAGAAAGCATTTAGAATGCAGCTGTTTTTTTGATCCTCCGAGTGATTGTATTTTATTATTTTATTGTTTTGCTTACACTTTCTTCTTTTAAATATTTTTTAAATTTTAGATTCAGGGACACACATGCAGAGTTGGTTTCATGGGTATACTGCAGGATGCTGAGGTTTGAGCTTCTAATAATCCCGTCGCCCAAGTAGCAAACCCAGTGTCCGCCACCCTCCCACATGTCTTTTGGAATCTCCAGTGTTTACTGTAGAACACAGTTTTTCATCTAAAACCATGACCCAAGCATACTGCTGAAGTGGAGAAGAAAATGAAAGGCAAGTAACAAGTCAAGAAAAGGCAGTTTGATCCATAAAATCCAAGGTCTGTAATCCCAGCACTTTGGGAGGCCAAGAGGGGTAGATCATCTGAGGTCATGAGTTCGAGACCAGCCTGGCCTACATGGTGAAACCCCATCTCTACTAAAAATACAAAAATTAGCCAGATGTGGTGGTGGGCACTCATAATCCTAGCTACTCAGGAGGCTGAGGCAGGAGAATCACTTGAACCCGGGGTGTGGATGTTGCAGTGAGCCGAGACCACCACTGTACTCCAGCCTGAGCAAGACTCCATCGCAAAAAAAAAAAAAAGGTCTCAGTTACTCAATCTACCACTTCAGTGGTGTCCAGTGATATCTCTGTAATGGCCACCAGTGCCAGAAGATCCTCAAATAAATTTCAAAACTAAATCACATTGCTCTTTTTAAAAACCCAGTGACTCAGAATATCATGCACTGCTTTAAAAGAAGAAAGTGTCCTATAACCTAATTTAATCCACATGATCTGATGCTATTGATCTCAGCATTCAGAGAAAAAAACATTCTGAGTGTTTTTGTTTTTTGTTGATGTCGTTGTGGAGGCAGGTCTCACTCTATTACCCAGGCTTGAGTGCAGTGTCTCAATCTCGGCTCACTGCAGCCTCAAACTCCCAGGCTCAAGCAATTCTCCCACTTCAGCCTCACAAGTCGCAGGGACAACAGGCACACATCATCACACCTGCCTAATCTTTTTTTTAAGAAATGGGTCTCACTATGTTGCCCAGAACTCCTGGACTCAATAAATCGTCCCTCCTCAGCCTCCTAAAGTGTTGGGATTACAGGCAAGAACCACCATGCAGAGCCATGAGGGTTTCTTTTTGTTTGGTTTTGTTTTAAGAGCAAGTTATTAGTTTAGTATTTTAACATTGAAAGACCTACAATTCCTTGAAAGTTGGGTCCTATAAAATGACAGGCAGAAATATGTCTGTGCCCTCAGCAAAGGAAAGTTCAAGATTTTTTCAAGTTGTCATGCTCGCTGCATTAAACATCAACGTCCAACCACAGCATGGGAAAAATCAGTTTCCACTACCGTGTCTCCATGGCAGTAAGATAGCGGGTACTGCTAATATCGGTCAATTGCTAGTCAACCACTAATCCCCACTGTTCTACCAACTGAGGAGACCCACACAAAATCCAAATCTATTTTGACGTCCTGGCAGATTACAGCGAGTCCTGATGAAGCCCTAATTAAAAAAATCCAGGTGATGAGCTCTCTTCAAATCCAATATGGTACCCGGGCTGCTTCTCCTCTCAACCCCCAGCAGAAAGGGAAAACCAGCCCAACCACCAACTCTGCTTTCTCTTTCCTGCGTCCCAATGGATGCTGAATGAACAGTTTTAACCCATGAGTCACATCCTGTAGTGATGACTCCACAGGGGCTACTGATGAAGATAAATGAACGAAGCACACCGAGCACATGGCGTCGCTGGGACAGTCAATTCCCCGATAACACTGGCCAGCCCCAGATATTCCCAAAGGAGCTGGAAATCACTTTCTAGGTGCCAGTCACCACAATTTGTCTATCCTCTGAATTCTTTTTAATATGAAATTACTAAGCCCCCTCTTTTTAATAACGCAAGGCTTCCTCCCACACACGCTGGGGCAAGTCTTGAACCTGAACTCAGTAGCTAACAACTGTCTTTCCTCATCTAACAACTCCAGAAGGAAGGTATAATTATTTTCCCGTCTAATTGATGAGAAAACTGAGGTGTAGGGGATTAAGTTGACTTGCCTAAAGTCACTAATCATAAGTTGAAACCTATGTCTAAATGGGCACTTTTAATCTGCATGTTATGCATGCTGACTCTATGCTTCCAAAATTCTTTAGACTGAACCCCAAACTTGAAGTACTGATTGAATGGACCAAGAAAATCAGGGGGAGGAGCTCAGACCCTTCTCCCAGTTTCACCTACGTTTCAAAATGACTTCACTTACAAAAGGGCAGAAGAGTACCTCCTGGTTGAGAGAGACTTCTCTGGCAAAGGAGAAATTGCATTTGTGAAAGTGTTATTATGTAGTATTTTATTTATTAGAGGCAGGGTCCCACTCTGTTGCCCAAGCTAGAGGGTAGTGGTGCAGTCTTGAATTCCCAGGTTCAAGAGATCCTCCTGGCTCAGCCAGGACTACAGGCGCATGACATCATGCCCTGCTAATTTTTTCACTTTCATTTTTTGTAGAGACAGGGTCTTGCTATGTTGCCCAGGCTGGTCTCAAACTTCTGGCCTCTAGCAATCCTCCTGCCTTAGCCTCCCAAAGTGCTGGGATTACAGGTGTGAGCCATGACTGGCCTATTACTTAATACTGAGTTAACTAGAAAGGCATTCCTTTGGCTAACCCAAGAATATGAAAGAGGAGAAAAGAGTGCTAGGAAGAAATCTTTCATGAATGTGTCAAAGTCAGTAAATCAGACCATCTCCCTCTGCTTTCTTACTGTAAGAGTTCCTCATGCTGAGGCCCACTATGACCCCAGGCCTACGAAGTCTCACCCCAAGGGTGGCAGAGGGGATGGGAATGAGGCCCCAGTGAGCAGAATTCTTCAGTTGAAAATGAGCACTGCCCTCCCAGGCTACTCCGTGCTTCCTAGCACACATGGGAGCGCTCTCCCGAACGAGGGCCTTATTCACACCCCTCCCCCGGCCAGGACCAGCCGCATCCCAGTCTCCCAATTAGGCTGGACCCCACCCCTACTGAGGACAGAGCACAGTGGGGACTGGCAAGTGGGAGTGCCATCATGGAAAGCAGCCGAGATCCCCCCACAGCCTGGCACCGATACACCCACGCAGGCCCACTCCTGGTTCAGCTTCCATGGCTGGCTCACAAATCTTGTGCCTGCGGCTTCACATGGGAAAAGACTGCCCCTGCTCTAGTCTGTGGCTCACTGAATGAGAAAGGTTTTCAGCGGGTTGGAGTGAGAGACCAGTAAGGAGACTCTCACTGCCCAGGTCTAGGGAGAGGCAGGCTGGCTCCCTCTCTGCCATCCTCTGCAAAACAGAGCCAGTGGGAATGGTAGAAACCACATCTCAAAGAAAGGCTGTAAAGAGCGCTGCACAGTTTCAAAAGAGTAAGAACAATTCTGCTCCTTTCACAAGACTCTCCAAGATGTGGCCTCAGGTCTTCAGAAAAGCACCAACCTCCTTCCCAAAGTCTAAGGCTAGAATTGCTATAAGAGAGTACAAGGACATCACCAGGAGAAATTAATGCATGCTCCAGGTGACAAGGTGGAAGCCCTCTTTTCTGCAGAGAAGTGAGCCATCGTAATACAGTACCCGCCACGTGCTGGGCTCTGCAGATGAGAATGACTCATTCTCCTTATTGAATACTCCCCACAACCATCTTTGGAAGCCATCAATAGGACAGGCGCAGTGGCTCATGCCTGTAATCCCAGCACTTTGGGAGGCCGAGGCATGTGGATCACCTGAGATCACGAGTTCGAGACCAGCCTGGAGAAACCCCATCTCTACTAAAAATACAAAATTAGCCGGGCATGATGGTGCATCCCTGCAATCCCACAATCCCAGCTACTCAGAAGGCTGAGGCAAGAGAATCGCTTGAACCCAGGAGGCAGAGGTAGCAGTGAGCCGTGATCGCACCATTGCACTCCAGCCTGGGCAACAGGAAACTCTGTCTCTTAAAAAAAAAAAAAAGACATCAATAGTACTTTATTACAATCAAGGAGAAGGACTCAGGTTAACTAACAACAGCATGAGGCCACCGTTTGTAAGAGACAGAATCAGGATCAGAACCCACACCTAACCCCAAAACCACACTCTCTCCTGACATACATACCACGACTCCGTTAGAAATGATGTTGCCTCAGTGGAAACTATTTCACTCTTCTGATTGTGTTGCCTTTAATCACAACTCAAATAAAAAGTTAATGTTCCTTTGCCATGACCGTGTAAAGGAATGTAGTTTACATAGGTGGGGGAGCAACGAGGGCAGAGAAATCAGATGATGGGAATGTGTTACACATTAGACTTAGACGTTACTTCTTGTCTTGCCACTTGGCCCCCTTTCTTTTTTTGAGGTGGGGAGAGCAGGGAAGAAGGCATATATGGCCAGAAATTACATCTTTCCGTCTTTCAAGGGTCTTCGGGGTGCAGATTACCGACAATGTTGGAGAGATCAAAAGCTGTCCCGGGTAGATTTTCCCTCGTGGGTGTGTGTGCAGACCCCCATCATGCCGCATCCCAGGGCTGTAGGGGCAAGGGTGGCTGCTGGCCCGGGAGCAGCCCCGAGCCGATCACCGCCACCCCACACCACCCCATCTCATCGTGCTCACAGTGCCTGGGCCCCAGCAATGTCGCGCATGGGCTGAATTTGCAATGCAAATGATGGTGGTGGGCAAACAGGAGAAGCCCCAGAAGGTTGTGCTGAGGCAACAGCTGGATGGAGTCCCGGGTCCTTGGTTCTGCTCTGAGCCTCAGTTCTCTGTCTGTAGAGTACAGAGCACCATCCGACTACAGGCCCAGTGGACTGACCATCCGAGGAGCCCCTGCTGGGTACTTCCCGGAGATGGCAAAGCTTGTCTCCAGCACTGTCCCTACCCAGTGCTTCCTCCATGCTTCCCTGCTGTGCCTGAGGGACACGGCTTCAACTAAGCTACCACCTCAGCCCCTGGATCTCAGCTCCCTGTAACAGCTAGACCCTGGACTAAAACCAAACAAAAACACAAAATTTAACAATATTGGGTTTATATTTTTTCTTAAGCAACAATTTAACATCCTCCAAAGGTAGGACATGATTTCCACCTAGGCATCGATGCAGCAAGAATCCAGAGCCCCAGAAGCTTTGAAAACTCAGAATTCGAGGCTACAACGAGGGCCTCTCTGGACCTTTCTCAGGAAACCTTAAAATAATCCATTCCACTTGAGGAGGCCATTAAGCTTGCATTCTACTTGCAGTCACCCAAACCATTTTCGCACACAAAATAGACTTGCTTGGTAGGCTCCACAAGAAGGCTGGCCCTATTTGGGAAGCGAAATGAGAAGTCATCACACACCATCCCAAACCCTCACATTCTTCAAAGCTGTCTCTTCCTCCTGACTCCCTGCTTCTATGAATGGTGCCTCCAGCCCTCCCAAGCCCGAGACATCTGACCCATGACTTTGAACGTAAGGCAACCATTGGCCCGGAGCCAGTCATTTCATAACCAGTCCTGTGCAACAGCTGTAGGAGTCCAGGAAGGGTCTGTGGGGAAAGGCAGGCATGAGGTTGCATTAGGAATCAGTCTTGTAACTCCTCTGATTGCAGATGACAGTAGTAATGAAAGGTAAAGTACAGAGAGGAAGAGGAACGCCGGGGAGAACCTTCGTGGGGTAAAAGGAAGAGTTACTATAAAAGCCATGAGAGACCCAGCTGGGAAACCAGGCAGCCCAATGTCATGAAAACCACAGGGTACATTTAAATGCAGGAAACGCCCTCAACCCTAAGTGCTAAAGAGTTTAACAATGAGTCTGGCTGGGTGAAGTGGCTCATGCTTGTAATCCCAACACTTTGGGAGGCTGAGGCAGGCAGATCACCTGAGGTTGGGAGTTCGAGACCAGCTTGACCAACATGGAGAAACCCCATCTCTACTAAAAATACAAAATTATTCAGGTGTGATGGCACATGCCCATAATCCCAAACCCTACTTGGGAGGCTGAGGCAGGAGAGTCGTTTGAACCCAGAAGGTGGAGGTTGCAGTAAGCCAAGATCATGTCATTGCACTGCAGCCTGAGCAATAAGAGCAAAACTCCGTCTCAAAAAAAAAAAAAAAAAAAAAAAAAAATAATAGTGAGTCTGAAACTAGAGCACTTAACTGAGTGATTAAGGGAGCACACCAACACATAAGAGGCCAGGATCCAGAGTGGTGAAGGTGAATTCCAGAGAGCTAAAGTCCAATAAGAAGGGAAAAGAAGAGAGAAGCCATACCACCAAGCTTCTGGACTGAGTGCGAAGGGGCACTCCTGGGCATGCAGGCCGCACATATTAGACTGGGCACATGCAGTCATCCCCACTCTTCTTGAAGTCAGTTTAAAATTATAGTCGAAAACAAGTTATAAACACATGCAACAAAGTGGCATAGGAAATGAGCAAATCAACATAATAGAAAGCAAATGGATGGTAGAATCTGGCTTGAAAGGGAGAATAAAACCTAAAATGCAGACAGGGATGCCAGTAAAGTGCAGAGAAAAGAAGAAAAAAAGGGACAGACAGGGACACCAGTAAGAAACAGCCCATCTGCCTGGCAGGTCCCAGAAATGCTCCTGAACTGGGAGCCCCAGACGCTCCATCACAGAGGCCGTCAATGCTGGGACTGGCATCACGTTTACATAGGGATACTCAGACCCTCTCTCCTGGGCCCTGAGTCCAGGTGGCTGCCCTCGCCAACTCCAGCAGTAGCCACGGGCTTCATCCCATACAGAAGGCCTATAGTCCCAGCTCCTTGAGAGGCTGAGGCAGGAGAATCGCTTGACCCTGGGAGGTGGAGGTTGCCGTGAGCTGAGATTGCGCCACTGCACTCCAGTCTGGGTGACAGAGCAAGACTCCATAAAGAAAAAAAAAGGCTTGAACCTGCAGACAGCCTGTAGCTGGGGTACACCAGACACAGAGGAGGACAGGGTGCTGCTGCGTGAACACCAAAGGGTTACATGAAAGTCTGCAAAGTGAAGGATGAGACACTCGGCTGTTAGAATACTATACTTATATTCCTGTTTCAGAGAAACTTATATGCCTGTTTTAGAGAAAAACTGAGTGGTTTTTGTCTAAAACGATTAGGTTGTTGCAAAAGGAATCGCAGTTTTTGCCATTACTTTCAACTGCAAAAACTGAAGTTACTTCTGTATCAACCTAATAATAGTTCAAAAGAAAAGACCTATGAGCCTTCCGCAAAATCCTCAAGTGAGGCCCAACAAATCACAGGCCCTTCATGTACACAAAGAGCTTCCAACGTCCTATCTCACTGTTAAATTCAAATGGACAGTCAAGGACTGGCAGGTATTTAAGGAAAGCCTCCAAACATGAATGACAGAGACCATAACACACAAAACAGAAAAGGAAGAAAAGGAATTCAGAGATAACAGAGGCAAGGCAGGGAGTATTTAAAAAGCTTTTCACTTTTTGCCTTGTTGCACTCCTAAAAGCGATATGGGTCACCAGTAGCTCTCCTGGAGCCACCAAAAAAAACTCAGCCAGGCTTCTCGCTCTTGTCATTTCAGTCTCCCTCTGTGCTGGCAGTCAGTTTCCATCAGTTTGCACAGGAAATAGGTTTCATTAAGTTAGACTAAGTGAGCTTCCTTGAATGGATTAGCCAAGGCGTCCACCAAGTGTGGGAAACCACGCTAGCTCTCTGTACATAAAATAGTATTTTTTAAAAACTTTAAAAAATAATATGGCCAAGCGTGGTGGCCCACACCTGTAAACTCAGCACTTTGGGAGGCTGAGGCAGGCAGATCACTTGAAGCCAAGAGTTAGCGACCAGCCTGGGCAACACAGTGAGACCCCATCTCTACCAAAAAAAAATATTAGCCAGGCATGGTTGTGCATGCCTGTAGTCCCAGCTACTCAGGAAGCCAAGGTGAGAGGTTGCCTGAGTCTGGGGAGATTGAGGCTGCAGTGAGCTCTGATTGTACCCCTGCACTCCAGCCTGGGTAAGAGAGTGAGACCTTGCCTTAAAAAAATTGTTTTAAATGATAATAAATTAGATAATACCTTTGTATTCCTAAAACAAGAACAAAAAGCTATTAAAAGGAATGTTCAGAGATCAGGAAAGATTACTTGGAAATTTAAAATATAAGACAGGAAATATAAAATGCAATAGAGTAAAAAATGTAAAAGAAAGGAAATAAATATGCAGTATACTACATAGCTGCAAATAATATTTACATAATTTAATAAATTAAACATTCAATATTAACCAAAAGTGTGATATAACTATCCTGAAAAGATAGTGTAAGAGAGATAAATCTTTAACTTCAGTAACAGAAAATCAATTGGTTTTAAGATAAAGTTGAAGAGGTGGGGCACGGTGGCTCATGCCTGTAATCCCAGAACTTTAGGAGGCTGAGTCAGGTGGATCACTTGGGGCCAAGAGTTCAAGACCAGACCAGCCTGACAAGCATGGCAAAACCTCATCTCTACTGAAAATACAAAAATTAGGCAGTGTGGTGGCACATGCCTATAATTCTAGCTACTTGGGAGGCTAAGGTAGGAGAATCACTTGAACTCAGGAGGCAGAGGTTGCAGTGAGCTGGGATCCGGCCACTGCACTGCAGTGGTGACAGAGCCAGACTGCCTCAAAAAAAGGTTTTTTTCAAGAATATTAAAGAAAACTTTTTTAAAGATAAGGTTGAAGTAATTTCCTGAAAAGATGAACAAAATAACAAAGTGATGGGAAAGAGAGGAAAGAAAAAGATCAAGTGTCAATCCAAGACTTTTCATGTCTCAGAAAAAGGTATTATAGCAAGAGAGAACCAAGAAAACAAATGGGAGAAAATACTGAAGAAATAATATGAGAAAACTTTCCAGAAATGAAAAACATGAGTCCTCAGGTTCAACAACATCCAGCTCAATGAATCATGGCATTTAGAAATATGAAGGACAAGGAGAACTTTTAAAATCTTCAAGAGAAAAGAGTAGACATCTAATACAAAGGATCAGTATCCCAATTGCACTGAATTTATCAATAGTGACACTAGAAGCTGGAAGATAATGAATCAATGCCTTTAAAATTCCAAAATTTGATACTGAGGCAAGCTATCAATCAGCATGCAAGAGTAAAATAAAAACATCTTCAGGCATCAAATGGTCTTAAAGCTTCATCTCCCATGTATCTTTTCTTAGGAAGCTACTCAATGATGTGCTCTACAAAAATGCAGAATTTTTTAATTTATAAAATGTATTACTAGCCAGGTGCAGTGGCTCACACCTGTAATCCTAGCACTTAAGGCCGAGACAGGAAGATTGCCTGAGCTCAGGAGTTCCAGACCAGCCTGGGAAACATGGCAAAACTCTGTCCCTACTAAAAATACAAAAAATTAGCCAGGCACGGTGGCACGTACCTGTGGGCCCATCTAATAGGGAGGCTGAGGCAAAGGTTGCAATGAGCTGAAATCATACCACTGTACTCCAGCCTAGGCAACAGAGTAAGACTCTGTCTAAAAAAAAAGGAAAGAAAAGAAAAAGGAAGGAAGCATTATTAATGTTACTTTTGATTGAAAAGTAATAATTGTTTACACTTACAGGTTACAATGTGATGCTGTGATACATGTATAAGAGAAGGAATGATTAATCAAGCGAATTAGCATGTCCATCTCATTTACCTATTTTTTAAAAATGCAGAATTAAACAAGACATAGGATTCAGGAAACCAAAAGTCTAACCTAAGAAAAAAAAAGGAACACTTGGTCTAACCTAAGAAAGGAAAAGCAAAGGATGTTTTTTCCAGAACAACTGTGCAGCAGGCTGTGATGGTTAATTTTAGATGTCAGCTTGAATGAGGGATGCCGAGAAGGCTGGAGACGCATGTCTGTCCAAGAGGGTATTTCAGGGTGTGTCTAGAAGGGTGTTTCAGAGGAGACTGACATGTGAGACAGTGGGCTGGGAGAGGAAGACCCAGCCCTCAATGTGGGCCGGCACCACCCAATCTGACTGCAAGGGCAGTCAGAGTAAAGCAGGGAGAGGATAATGGCTGCTTCTCTCCTCCTGCCCTTGCAGGTCAGACTCCATATTTTTCAATTCTGGGACTTTGGAGCCTGCACCAGTGGCCTCCTGGGGGCTCTGAGGCTTTCAGCCTCAGACTGGGGGCTGCATTGTTCCGAGGCTTCTCTGGTTCTCCAGCTTGCAGACAGCCTATCGTGAGACTCCTCTGATCCTGTGAACCAGTGGCCCTGATGAAGTCCCTCTCCCATCTCCTACTGGTTCTGTTTCTCTGAAGAACCCTGTCTAACAAACAGGCCTAAAGCTGCCATCAGTCCAGACCAATGGCAGGAAAGAACTCAGGACGATTTCCTGATCCATATCTGCCAGAAAGTTTGGGGCTGAATTCATAATACAAACCTAAGTAACTGGGCAAATAAAATGGGGCGGTTACCATCTCAAGGAAAAACAAAAAGATGTAAAAGAAAGGAAATAAATATGCAGTACACTACATGGCTAAGCTACAAATAATATTTATGTAATTATAATAAACACTGAATATTCCATCAAAATGTGATATAACTATATTGGAAAGACAGTGTAAGTGATAAATCTTTAACCAATAACAGAAAATCAAAGAATGTCTAAATATTAAAAATAAGGAATCAAATTATAAGCATGTTATTTATTTGCCTCAGTTTGCTGAATATGAAGAAATCACTAAAAATACTTGAAAATTATTACTTCTAGGTCACAGGAACTAGAGGTAGGAAGGAACTGTAGTTTTTGCTAAAAACCTTTCACTCTGGCTGCACACGGTGGCTCAAGCCTGTAATCCGAGCACTTTGGGAGGCTGAGGCGGGTGGATCATGAGGTGAAGAGATTGAGAACATCCTGGTCAACATGGTGAAACCCCGTGTCTACTAAAAATACAAAAAATTAGCTGGGCATGGTGGCACGTGCCTGTAATCCCAGCTACTCAGGAGGCTGAGGCAGGAGAATTGCTTGAAGCCAGGAGGTGGAGGTTGCGGTGAGCCGAGATCGCACCTTTGCACTCCAGCCTGGGTAACAAGAGCAAAACTCCGTCTCAAAACAACAACAACAACAAAAAAACCTTTCATGCCTATTTACCTGTCAAACTATATTTATTTTGCATCAAAACTCTAAAATGTAACAAACTTACAGTCTAACACAGAATGTTAGTATATGTGAAATATAAACACAAAATGTCAGATTATGAAGGCAATACAGAGACCAGACAGGTCCACACCCTTCACCTTCCACTCAGCTGCAGCAACTTGGCTATAGTTAGGGATTCTTAAGGGTTTTGTTTGAGTAAGAATTCTGCTTTCTCGCAGCTTTTTGCTTTTTCCCTTTTTTTTTCTTTTTTGAGGAGGAGGGAGGCAGTCTGCTGATTTCGTCAATCTCCATCATTTTTCAGATAAGATAAAAAAATCAATTGGGTTGAAGGCAAATTATTTACTTAGAACTGGAAGAGACGTTAAACCTGGTTCAACCGATGCTCAGAAGTGAAGTCACTTGTCCCAGGCCATTCAGCTCTGCCTGGAACCTGCTCCCTGCCTCTCTGCCCAGAGCTTTGTGTTTTACGCCACAGTCCCTCCAGGAGGAGAGCAAGAAGGGATGAACAGAGGCCTGGCCATCTGGGATGATGGGGCAAGCAGCTGGATCCATTTTTTCCAAAAGGTACTGATAGAATAAAAAAATCACCAAGAGGCAGATACCAGACCACACACT
The DNA here is from genome assembly GCF_049354715.1 of Callithrix jacchus. NCBI lineage: Eukaryota > Metazoa > Chordata > Mammalia > Primates > Cebidae > Callithrix > Callithrix jacchus. The sequence goes on from NC_133514.1 coordinate 42,054,948, forward strand.
GATTCCTAAAAGATTCGCTCTTTCCCTAAATTGCTTTCTCTTTCAGAGGGGCCTAAAGTTCCCAGAGAGATGACCTGAGAAGTAGAGGACAAGCTAGTCACGGTGAGACTGGCAAACTCTTTCAGAGACAGGATCTCACTGTGTCACGCAGGCAGGAGTGTAGTGGCGCCATCATAGTTCACTGCAGCCTTGATCTTCTGGGTTCAAGTGATCCTTCAGCCTCAGCCTCCTGAGTAGCTGTGACTACAAGCATTCAGTACCACAGCCAGCTAATTTTTTAATTTTGTGTAGAAACAGGATCTTTCCATCTTTCCCAGGTTGGTCTCGAACTCCTGAGCTCAAGTGATCCTCCCACCTCAGCCTCTCAAAGTGCTCTCACAGATGTGAGCCACCATACCAGTCTGAAAACTCTACAAAAGTAGCTTAGTGCAGCTCGGTTGATCAGGAAGGGCCCAAAGACGGGCACCCCAATGCACCAGTCTCATGGGTCTGCTCCACCCCTCCTACCCCACAGAGCCTCCAGGTGGAAAAGTCTGTTCAGATACCAAAGCCTCACTAAGCCGTGAATACAGAGCACTGATTTCCTGCCTCCCAGCCCCAGATCACACATGTCTTGGGTAAGCAACCCTGAAGCCTGAGGCAGAAAGCACCTCCCAAAGTCCAACTGTGCAAATGAGATTCGTAACAGCACTGGGTACGGCGTTTGGCTGCGAGCAACCACAGCCTCCTTCCAACACTCAGCAGAGCTCTGGGCACCATGGCGAGCCGGCTTTGCAGCACTAGGGCCAAGATAAGTCCTACTGACAATGGCCTTGCAGTGGCAGTTTAACAGATCCCTCTGTTCCCAGCAGGAGCCGACATCTGGCATCATTAATTCATATAGCAGAGAAAGGGGCTTGTGCGGTGTCACAATAACTCAGCCTCTCTCCCCTGACCACAAGCTGCATGCTGCATACTTACATGCATTTGCTGACTATAGGACATAAGTTACACACGAGAAAAACAAAACTAAAAAAACAAGATCCAAAGCAGATTTCTTTTTCTCTCATCTCCAAAAAAAACAAAAAAGACAGATGTGAAAAATGCTCCTGAGTGGCTCATTCGGGACAAACTATTTAACTGAAGTTGTCCTGTTTTCTGGACCCCAGACACCTTGGAACGGTAGCCAGGCAGGAGTGGAGACTGCAACTTTGCAGAGCCCTCTCCCCAGTACTCACATATGAATGCACACACACACACAGGCTCCTGTACACATGTGCAGATGCATATCAGCATCATCAATGCATGCACACCAGCACCGTCAATGCATGCACACCAGCACCGTCAATGCATGCACACCAGCACTGTCAATGCATGCACATCAGCACCGTCAATGCATACACACCAGCATCGTCAATGCATGCACACCAGCATCGTCAATGCATGCACACCAGCACTGTCAATGCATGCACATCAGCACCGTCAATGCATACACACCAGCATCGTCAATGCATACACACCAGTATCATCAATGCATCAATGCATACACACCAGTATCATCAATGCATCAATGCATACACACCAGCATCATCAACACATATGCACCAGCAACATCAACGCGTACACACCAGCATCATCAATGCATACACACCAGCACCGTCAATGCATGCACACCAGCACCGTCAATGCATACACACCAGCACCGTCCATGCATACACACCAGTATCATCAATGCATCATCAACGCATACACACCAGCATCATCAACACATATACACCAGCAACATCAATGCATACACACCAGCACCGTCAATGCATGCACACCAGCATTGTCAATGCATGCACACCAGCACCGTCAATGCATACACACCAGCATCAACACATACACACCAGCATCAACGCATACACACCAGCAACGTCAACGCATACACACCAGCATCGTCAACACATACACACCAGCAGCGACAAAGCATACACACCAGCAGCGTCAACGCCTACACAGCAGCAGCGTCAACGCCTACACACCAGCAGCGTCAACGCCCACACTCCAGCAGCGTCAACGCCCACACACCAGCAGCATCGTCAACGCCCACACACCAGCAGCATCGTCAACGCCTACACACCAGCAGCAGCGTCAACGCCTACACGCCAGCATCGTCAACGCCTACACGCCAGCATCGTCAACGCCTACACGCCAGCAGCGTCAACGCCTACACGCCAGCATCGTCAACGCCTACACGCCAGCATCGTCAACGCCTACACGCCAGCATCGTCAACGCATACACGCCAGCAGCATCCATGCATACACGCCAGCAGCATCCATGCATACACACCAGCAGCATCAGTATCAGCTACCTGGAATCTGGCTAACTGCTTGATTTCCTGGACTGTTAAATCCCAACTGAGTTAAGCCAACGGTGCAAAATGAAAGCCTTGCTCTGAGAGCAAAGAGTTGCCTGTCATGGTTTCACCTGGGAAGGCAGCTGCCTTGGGCACCAAGGGCTTGGGCCTCAGGGTGGATCAGAGAAGAACTGTAGCCCCTCCACTTCACAGTATGCACCTTAGCCTCCTCCACCCCCAGTCCCCCTACCCCCCAACCCAACCACCACCCTACGTGGGAGGCAGAGAGAGAGGAATAAAAGAATCGCTTAAATAAAGTCCATCACCAGGATTGATTGAATCTTGGCTCCGAGTCCCGGCAAACCTGCCAAGCCAAACAGCTTTTCCTACCATGGGGTCACTGGTTCTTCATTCCTCTCCAATCTACCCCCTCTCCGTCCAGTATTTGCCCAAACAGCAAGCTGAAACAAGGGATGGTCTCCTGGGAGGGAAAAGATGAGGAGTGGGCTTCAGAAAAACTGAAAGCTATCCCTCACTGTGAGAGATGCTTAAGAGAGCGGCGCAGGAGTGAGCATCATGAGAACCGCGTGGAGGACTGTTAAAACGCTGACTGTGGGGCTCCACCCCCGAGTTTCTGAGTCAGCAGCCGAGAGGTGGGGCCCAGGAATCTGCACTGCTTTTTGCTTTTACAGACTGGGTCTCACTCTGTCGCCCAAGCCAGAGTGTAGTGGTGCGATCACAGCTCACTGCAGCCTTGAGCTCCAGGGCTCAAGGGATCCTCCTGAATAAGTGGAACTATAGACATGAGCCACCACACCAGTTAATTTTTTTAATTGTTTTTAGTTTTGTACAGATGGTGTCTCACTATGTTTCCAAGGCTGGTATCAAACTTCTGGCCTCAAGAGTTCCTCCTGTCTTGGCCTTTCAAAGTGCTGGAGTTATAGGCATGAGCCACTATGCCTGGCCAGGAAGGTGCATTTCTAACAAGTCCCCAAGTGAGGTTACTGCTGCTGGCCTAAGGATCACACCTGAGAACCACTGGTTTAAGGAGCCTGAAGGCTGGGACAGGGTGGGCTGTTTGATTTGTCACCTTGGTTATTCACAGAACATTCTAAGGACTCTTTCTTGGATGACATCTAAGCATCCTAGAGGCTCAGGGCAGCCCCCCCCAAACCCACTGGAGCTCGGGTGGAAGCCAGCAAAATTGGCACAGGCTTGTCCAAGACACAGTGGAGCTGGGGCAAGGTGGTCAGCACCACTTACAGAATTGCTGAGGTCTATCCAGAGCTGTGGGTACTTGCAAAGTCAAGAAAACAAAAGCTTGGATAGCAAGAGGCAGCACATTTCAGAGGAGAGGACCCCGAGTTCAGAGTCTGCAGACCCCAGCTGACCACCCCCCACCGACCCATGGTTCAGTGGATTAGACTCCACCATTAACCTTTTGCATAAACGGGTAAAATCACTTTACTTCTTTGGCTCCCAGCATAGTCACTGGCAAGATGAATGTGTTCATTCATTGAGATGGACCCATTCATCTCAGTCTATGGAGACAGTACTGGCTATCTACATCTGAATCTTCCTATTTCCCTTCCCTGTCTCTAAAATCCAGTAGAAAGCCTGGACTATGGCAATGGGAACATCCTACATCTCGGATGGCAACACCGCCCAAGCCACTCTACCCAGGGGCCTTGCTTGCATGTGCCCCAGGCCCACCCTGCAGGGCAGACAGCAGCACCAGAGCACCATCTTGGTCGCAGAGTTGCTAAGCATGAAGACAGCCCTCACAAAACACCTGACACACTCCACACATGATGATCAGAAGGACTTTGTGCCATTCCATCTGACAGATGGGGAGCAGAGGCCTAGCGGGTGCTGGCCCCTTCGCTGAGAGATTCCTGGTAAAGTTAGTCCAATGCCTCTGCAAAACTCTGCACCTCACTCTTCGCCCTTTATCATGTTCTCAGTTTGTCCCCTCTGAAGGCAGGGGGCGCAGGTCACCGTGCTTCAGGCCAAGCTACAGACCATCTTCTTCCTGATGCCTCCCCAGCCCAGTCTAGCCTTGGCCCTCGTGGCTCTCCTGGCCTCAACCGTGATGCAGCAACAGCTCTGCGTGAGAATGACCTATGAGTGTTCCTACCTCTCCTCTTCCCCTCTGTGAGCTCATGTAGGACATGGCCCACAACTCATCCATCCCTGTCCAATGCCTGATGCATCAGAGGGCTCAGCTAAACACTCATGGGGCACATGAATGAACAGAGAGATGGAAAGAGCTCAATACCTGCCCGGATGTTCACAAACTCACTCGCGAGACTCGAACTGTGCACAGACCTCCGCTTCAGCACTAACAGCAACAGCAAGAGCCAGTGGCCACCGAGTGCTTGCCCAGGCCAGGGTCTGCTTTGCACATCTCCCAGCAGACGCACTCAAGGACTCCTCTAACAGCCTAGAAGGCAGATACTCCAATAATGACATCCAGTTTCTACATAAAAAACTAGACAGAAAGGTTCAAGTCCCACAGCTAGTCCATGGCAGAGCGGGACTTTGACCCCAGAAGCCTGGCTCACAACACATAAATACTATCAGAAGCAAAACAAACCACACAAGCAGAACAAGAGACCTCTGTCTTGACGGTCCCCTTCCTACTGGGGACAGCTGCTTTTCAGGCCTAGGGGCAGAGAAGAGTCTCACTGGCCCCTTTTCCTTCCAAAAGCTTTCTAGGTACTAAGGGATTTAGAGAGGGAAGCATCCCTCTGATTCATCACAGACATCTCCAAAGCACAAAGCTAAGAAAGCACCAGAAAAGAAGGCTATGGCCAAAATCCTTCATCCTCATCACACGATTCTCTCCAGCCAAAACACAGGCCTGTCTCTCTGGACCTGACAGTGTCACAATCACAGTTCAAGGTGCTCACTTATTCCCATTTCTGACCCTCCCTATTTATCCAGCTTTCTACGCCTGAACAGTCTCTTTCTTTTTTTCAGCTTTCTAAGCTTTACGTCAACAGCAGGAAGGCTTGAAGACAGAGGGGCCCTGGCGACCAGCTCCAATTCCAGCCCTCAGCAGGCACGAGGTCCAATCTGAGCCTGGGCCCAAGCCGCACACCTTCCCTGGCATCAGATGCGCAGCGCCCGGCTTCACTCCCAAGTCCAGGGTGGGTGGGGGAAGCTGACGGAGCTCATCACTTCTCTGTAGGGTGGGGGGGGTGCGGCAAAGCCCCGCCAGAGGCACGCAATCATCCAGTGAGATGACAGTGTACACCACACAGGATGCAGAGGAATGCCGGCCTCTCAAAGCTGACAAGCTTCTTGGCCTGAGACAGGTGTGGCTGAAGCCAAGAATCTAAAAAGCCAAGAGGAATCACCACCCCATCCTGTCTCAAAGCCAGCCTTTTCTCTATTTTCTAGAATTCGCACTCCCTGCCCTACTCCGCTGGCACGTATTCAGAGCAGCCAGGTGACACTGGCCTCAAGCTGAATGCCCTGACTCTGGTTTCCAGGTCCTGGAACCCTTCCTGGCTCTTTCGTTTCTCTCAGCCCATCTGGAGCCGACACACAAGTCACGGGGCAGAGGTCCTAAGAACTGAAGGGAGCAAGTGGCAATAAACGTACACCCCCGACTCTGCACACCCTTTCTGCTTTTTCAGGAAGCCACTTCTTGAGAAGAAACAAACACGATAAGCTTCCCAGTGGCTGTAGGGTCTGCTGACCCATGGGGCCAAATCAGTGCCCGCAGACGGACAAACACCCCCCAGCCTTAGAGGAGACCACAGGAAGGCTGCCAAAGACTCGGGGCACACAGAGACAGAGCTTTGCAGGAATGGGTGCTCAGGCCGCATTCTGGGGTGCCTTCCCCAACTTCCAGATATACTCTAGCCTGCAGAAGACAAATGCTTTCTAAGTATATCTACCAAGTAGCTCCACAATGGAAGGAACTCTCGGGACCGTGCTTCTCTTCCTACTGAAAACAGTCAACATCCAGGTTTGGGGGCCAAGGCTGTGTCCTCCCGGACAGGCCTGTGAGCTCCCAGCTCCCCAGCATCCATGCCCACCTCTAGTGTATACAGCTAGCCCACTCTCTTTCCTCCAGTTCCTTTTCCTGCCTCTCCTGCCACCTGCCAAGTGCTCCTACCTCATTCATGGCTTTCCACCCCCTGCAGGGAGGGATCGGGAGTTTTCTCTCCTGCATCTCCTCCCCAAGGCCTCCAGCCTGCATCACCGGTGCTGATCACAGCCCCACCTTACCAGCCTTCACCAGCAAGCTACGCCCTGTTACAGAGCTGGACACATCCAGGGGGCCAGGCAGGCCCTTCAAGGATTTGCCAGTGGAGTGGGAGTGCAGTGCCCTCACTCCCTCAGCGTGGGGGGATTGATGTTGCAGCCATAGGCAGGGGAAAATGAAAGACAAATGTCAGCTTGCCCAGACCCACAGCTAGAACACCAGCAAAGTCCCTTCAGAGCACCAAACAGTTAAGCGCACAGCTGCCATCCAGAGTTCAGACACATTGAGGATGGAGAGTAGCTGGTCAGCCCTCAGGTGCTATCCAAGCGCCCTTGTGGCTCTTATCTCTTGTGGATGGGTATGTGTACAGGGCCATGATATAGACAACAGTCACAGGGTTAATCTGTCACCAACTGAGGGCTCGCCGTGAAGCTATCCCTCCCGTACTGCGCACACCCTGGCTAAGCACTATCAACAACCTCAGGAGCTGCGAGCTGTGTGCAGGGGAAACCACCACAGCCTACGGTTTGGCTGGTTTCATTTAAGCAGCCAGTTGGGAAAGGCACAGGCCTAAGATCTGAGATCCGCTCCCAACTTTGCTGACTGCCCTCTGGTATTCTCACCTACCCTAATCGTGATTCATCCAGAGCACCTCTAGCGAATGCCTATATCATGCCTCGTGGTCAACAAATAAACAGGTTTCAAAGGGTCCTCATTTGTCTGAAGAGCTTGAAATGGGCTGCTAGGGCAATTCATGGGACAGCTGGAGACCTTCAGGGCACTCAGGGCCAGAGGCGCAAGGGGTAGCTCCCTCCGTCCTTCTTGTCACCCTCTAAGACTGGGTTGCTAAGGGCCTTTTGGGTAGCTGGTTGGCTGCCTCCCACATCTGCCTGTCACTCTCCCTGGTTTGCCTGCACGGCAAATGGCCTCTCATCCCAGGTGTTCAGTTGTGTGCATCTAGTAGCTCTGTGTTTTGTAATGTTAGAAATTAGGTCGTGGCCGTGCATGGTGACTTGTGCCCATAATCGCAACACTCTGGGAGGCCAAGGTGGGAGCACAGCTTGAGCCCGGGAGTTTGAGACAAGCCCGGGCAACATAGCAAGACTCCACCTCTACAATTTTTCTTTTATTAGTCGCGGTTGGTGGCATGGGCCTGTAGTCTCAGGTACTCAGGAGGCAGAGGTGGGAGGATCACTTGAGCCTAGGAGGTCAAGACTGCAGTGAGCTATGATTGTGCCACTGCACTCCAGTCTGGGTGACAAAGCAAGGCCCTGACTCCAAAAACAAACAAAAAAAATGTGTTTAGAAATCTGAAATAGAAAAAAATCAATCAATCAATTTTAAAATGAAATAAAAATAAACTCAAGCATGGGAAAGCATTTTGAACATGGCAACCTGTTCCTCTTACTTTTAATTCTGTATTATTTGGACATTTTTTATTTTATACAATGTACATACATTGCCTTTCTGGAACTAAATTACATATTCAAAAGTAAACTATATACATAAATATATGTACAGAGTTACGCACATGTTTATCTATGTTTTATTCATCCATTCATTTATTGTATTTTCCTGGCTTTCTGTCCAGTTTTGAAAGTACTGCTCTGCCTTCAGGGAAAGCAGAGATGGGCAAATAGTTTTTTTACCCTGATTGGTATCCACCTCTACAAATTTTAATTCATTTCCCTATGTTCTTTCAAGAAGCTTTCTATGGCTATCTACAATCTCATTCTTCTTCATTCCACTCCAAAAGAATGAAGATTCCAAGTGCTCGCAGGTAAGAGCACTGCTGAATTTAGATTCTTGCTTTTATTACATGACCTTGGACAGCATGAGTCTCCATCCTGTTTCTCCCTCTTTCTGGATGTAGATTTCAATATCTTTATTAAGTTTCAGGTCAGTCATGTCTTTGTTTCTGCTTCCCTTTGCTACAATAAAAAGTACTTTTTCGCTGACAGGTGTCAGAATTAGACCAGGTAGGTGGCACATCTGTCTCCTCCTCGGAGTCCCCTTCAAAATGTGTGTGTCAGAATGAGAGCAGAATGATCTTTATTTAGGCCTTGTCCTGTGAATGTGTCAAGTTCTCTGCATTAGACAGACCTGGAGGACAGTCAGGAAACCCCGTGAGACCCTCTAGAGAGACAATGTGCAGACCCCCGATTGCTGTTCGGCCATGTTAAAGACTTACTTAAAGATGATCCAGTGGTGATCAGATGATCAGGCCAAAATCAGCAGCTGAGCTTGCAAAAAACATTCAGATCAACACTATTTTGTATGTAAACTAAAAAAAAAAAATTCCTCCCATTTCTTCTTTTTTAGACAGAGTTTTGCTCTGTCGCCCAGGCTGGAGTGCACTGATGGAATCTTGGCTCATGGCAACCTCCTCCTCCCAGGTTCAAGTGATTCTCCTGCCCCAGCCTCCCAAGACTAGCTGGGATTACAGGCACCCACCACCACACCCGCCTAATTTTTGTATTTTTAGTAGAGACAAGGTTTCACCATGTTGGTCAGGCTGGTCTTGAACTCCTGACCTCAGGTGATCCACCTGCCTCAGCCTCCCAAAGTGCTGGCATTACAGGTATGAGCCATCATGCCTAGCCAAACTCCTCCAATTGTCTTGTATCTACTGATGAGTTGGGCTAACACACGGAATTGATTAGAGCTTGTTTCTTTGCTCAGCCTGAATGTTCTGTCCAACCTACTGCTACACAATCTGTCCTAGCTGGGCCAGGGGGCTCTCTGGGGGACTCTGCCTACAGCCCCACCAGCATTACCTGTTTGCCATGGCAAACACTATGATTGTCAGCGAGTAGGATCCAAACCGAGGCAGGCACATCTAGAGTGGCCGCCAGGAGCCTCATCACTGAGCGAGGATGGGAAGCTGGAGATTCCAAGAATAATAAGAGTCTGGTTCATTAGCGCAGACTCAGAAGCAGGAAGAGGAGGAGAACGGCAGCTCCAGGTACAGCACAGTGGCTATTGTGGAAATCTGCCACACTGCGGAAAGAAAGTGCTGGAGAGCTCTTTCACTAGAGGCTGGGACACACCCGGGTCAGAGCAACATTGCTGGAGGGCCCCTCCCAGAGCAAACCTCACTCATGCTCTGGTCACAGTGCTCTGGAGGCTCTGTGACAGCTGAGAGCATCAGCAGGGACCCCCAGGCTGGCAGAGGAGCTGCCGCTCAGGAGAAGCTGGGCTGCAAATGCCTGGGGGCCTCCAGCACGGCTGACAGCAGCAAGGACAGCCGCTCAGGGCAGCAGCAAATGCAGCGACTGCTGCAGATGCCTCTAAGGACTACACCTGCTCACTCCACAAAGCCCAGGGAGGGTGGCGCAGGGGGAAGAGGTCTCCCCTGGGAGTGTGCGTAAAGCCTCTGGGAGCAGTTGGAAAGCTCAGGCATGTGCAGGCTGCCTGGTTTTCTGTAACGGAGCTCAGGGCGAGATTTCCTCTGAAGAAAAATAGTGCTTCTTGGTACATGAGTGTTTAAGGAACACAAACTTAAGACAGAGATGCACAGAATATTAAAGCACAGTGGGATGTCAGAGGCCAGCCAACCAAACTGTCATTATGCAGATCAGAAAACGAGGCCCCCAGCCCCTCAGCCGACAGCATCTGAGCTGGCACCAGAACCAGGACTCCCGACTACCAAGAGCCACCGCTGTCCCCCACCCCTCGTTCCCCACACACTATTCCTGAAGTGCCTGTCCTTCACACACACATTTCCAGAAGGGTGACGCCCCGGCCCCTCGAATTCCAGCCCCATGCGCTCAATCAGCCTCCCTCCCACCTTCCATAAATGCAAGCAAGCAGTTCCCCACTTCCCTGCCAAAACAAAATACCAAAAACCAGAGAACTCAGCCCCACTTCAGGCTGAAGAAGCGCAGTCCCAGCTCACTATCAGATAAGTCATTTCCTGAAAGAAACGTGGCTGCAGTGAGGCAGGAAAGCTGGGAGCCACTCACCCCAGGACCACAGTTGGAAACAACAGCGGGGCTGTGACCCAGCCCCCGAGCCCTTCCTACTCAGGAAACGCTGAGCCCCATGCGCCTGGGAGTACCCCTGCCCTGCTTCCTCTGAAGAGCATTCTGGGGTGAGACAAGGACTTGGGACAGACGTGCCCAGTTAGCTCGAACAGACGGAGGCTCCACCAAATGGGATGGCCAGGCCGGGGCTGAAGTTGGGGATGCCACTGATCCCTCCTGGCCGCCTCAGAAGTGGCCACCTTTTGGTGTTCTGTGCAGAGTTTTGGGGGTGTGGGACGCCAGGAACTCCCAGGCTGGGGGCTCCATGGGAGGAACAGGCAACAGATCCACTCCAACCCAGGGTCCTCATTCAATGGAACTGGGCGTCAGGGGACAAGCAGAAGTACAGAGTTTCCAGCCGGCCAGACCAGATTCCTGGCACCACCCCACTGCCAAAGAGTATCGGGCATGGGGGACAAGGATGGGGAGGATGAACCCAAGAGAGAGAAACACTCTGTGTTCTTCCCTGGGCTTGCCTGTTCCCGACTTCAAGTAATCATCCAAAACAAGGAAACCTGCCAGGAGATACATTAAGTCTGTAAGCGAAGAAGGCTCCAGGCAGAGAGCTGTCAGTCACCGGGAAAATCAACACAATACATGGATTCTACTCCTGTTCCAGGGCAAGGGCAGTTCCTGCTCAACCTTCCCACTGCCGCCCCTGCCGTGCGCGCACGTGTGCGCGCGCGCACACACACACACACACACACACACACACACAGAGCGACGCATCTGTGAAGGTAGAAAGGGTTTTGTTTTTTAAAGTCATCAAGAAAACTGACACCAAGGGAGGCAGAGGGAGCCGGTGTGGAGCCAGTGGCTGCTCCCTGGATGCAGGATGTGGTGAGAGGGGGGACGGGGGCGGGGTTCAGCCCTGGGCCCGGACTTCATTCCATGTCTATGGGGCCTCCTTGCTGGCAACTGGAGGTCCGTTTCCCCAAGAGTCATGGCCACAAGAATGCTCCAAGCCGTCTGGCCTTCATCTCCAAGACACGCATCATGGAATGACTCCAGGAATCGGTCTTTACATACCCTGGAGTCACCCCTTTCCTCACTGAAGAGGGGGTCCACATACTTGAAGGGTGGGATTTGTACACTGCAGGTGACCTAAAGAAATGGGGGCCCTGGCTGGCTCCTCCACCTTTCTCAGGAAAATCATCTTACATCGCCACCAGAAGGAAGGTCCACCCACCAGCACAGCCAACTTCTAGGGAGAAGCCACTGCCAGAAGGAACACAGGGAGTGCCCCAAGAAACCATGAACTGTGGCATCTGAAGGGCTGAAAAGGGTCCTGTGGGTCACACCTCTGGCTTCCTGCCCAATGCAGGCCTCCAGGTATCGCGGCTCAGAGGCCACCCCGTCTCTCAATAACATCTACAGTGGGAGCCTACCACGGAACAAGGCAGCCTGTCCCTCTGCTGAGCAAGGTTTCATTTCCTCAGGCCCGGCTCACCTGGAGCTGCATAGAAGTCTTCCCTTTGCTGGACAACATGGCATTGGCCCTCGCATCTGTTTTCCCCGACACTTGCAGCCCTAAGAGGTGGACATCATGAAACACACGGGCCTGTTCATTTGAAGGCAGAATATGGGGAAGAGAATGGCCAGGCTCCAGGAAAGCGGGAAATGTCCAACCTCACACTGCAATGTCTAGGAGTGACAAGCGTGCAGCTCATTCTCTCTCACCTCACAGCTGCTCTTACACAAGACCTCTGCCATCGGCTGCCATGGCCAAAGCGATGCTCAGCTCTAAACACTGGCTTTGGCTCAGAGGAACATCACGGAGAGTGAGTAAGAGCACCAGGTCACGTGCTACCGCAGGCTGGTGGCCCCAATGCATCTATCCCACCTGCACCAGGGATGCCACACAGAGCTGTGAGAGGGCACTGGCAGCCACCAGGTGAATGACAAGTTAGAGGAGAACTGCACTTTCTTCACTGGACATGGTAGCTCATGCCTATAGGCAGGAGGATAACATGAGGCCAGGAGTTCAAGACCAGCTGGGCAACATAGCAAGACCCCGTTTCTATACAAAATTTTTAAAAATTGGCTGGGTACAGTGACTCGTGCTTGTAATCCCAGCACTTTAGGAGGTCAAGGCAGGCAGACCACAAGGTCAGAAGTTCAAGGTCTGGCCAACATGGTGAAATCCTGTCTCTACTAAAAATACAAAAATTAGCCAGGTGTGGTGGTGCGCACCTGTAATCCCAACTACTCAGGAGGCTGAGGCAGGAGAATCACTTGAACCCCGGAGGCAGAGGTTGCAGTGAGCTGAAATCGCACCATTGCACTCTAGCCTGGATGATGGAGTGAGACTCCATCTCAAAAAAATAAATAAAATAAAAATAAAAATTAGCCAGGTGCAGTGGTAGGTACCTTTAGTCCCTGTACTTGGGAGGCTGAGGCAGAAGGATCACTTGAGCCCAGGAGTTTGAGGCTGCACTGAGCCGTGATTGTGCCACTGCAGCCCAGCCTGGGCAACAGAGTGAAATCCTGTCCAAAAAAAAAAAAGAACTTCCCTGCACTTCGTGGTTCCCAGGACTCTTCGATACACTCTCATGGGGTCTACACACCAGCTCTGTGGGGTCATCATTCAGCAGATGAGGAAACAGTCACTCTAAGTACTGCCCTTTGTAAAGCCATGTGACTGGTAAACTGTGGGGCAGGAATGAAAACTCAGTTCTGAGGTTTTAGAAAGTACTTGCTCCACACTTCCAAACTGCTCCCCTGTAGCAGGCTCTCTCTTACCCTATGCAATGGAAGGGGCTCCTATGCCATCCATCTCTGGGTTTCTGAGTACACAAGAAGTAGCAACTCAGAGACACGTTCAGTAGAGAGGCTTCAAAGCCCAAGAAGAGGGCGCTGGGGCCAGAATGTCCAGCAGCACCCAGCCCTGGTCAGAGACCACTGATCCACAGTGTATACAACACACTGCCCTTTGTGGTGGTCCTACACCCTCACTGCACCCCCAACTCAACCTTTCAATGAATGCATCCAAGTCACCTTTCACCGGCTCCACTCCCTCAAGCACCTGCAGGCTTCTTTTCCCCATCCACCCAAGGTGAAAGCTAATGTTCCCAGGGCCTTGCCTGGGGAGCAGGAGGTGCCAACCAAGGTATGACACCAAGATAGCAAGTCACAGAACAAAACCACCCAACTGCAGAGCTGGGGGAGATAGCTACGGTGACCATTCAACTCACTTAAGGAAACAGGCTGGGAGATTTTATCTGACTGGCCAAAGTCACAAACAGTTCAGTAGCAGTGCAGAAATTAGGTGCCAGGACTCCAGAGTCTGTGTTACTTTTTTCTTACTTCGTATTTTATCTTGTAACACAGAAGTCTTTTTGTTTTTTAACAAGTGGGTACACTGAGCCACAGAGTGCTTCGGTGACTTGCGGGCACTGACACCGTAGGTGGTAGAACGAGGTGCTGGACTCATGCCTATATAACTCCTAGGGCTACACGTGTTCTTTCCAATGCACTCTTTAAATCCTAGCACAGCCTTTATGCCAATCCCTGCTAACCACTGGAATTTGCTAAGGAAGTGACTCCTGCCCAGAGAAGCAGCAGTTCTAAATGGACTTGCTGCAAACACTGAACCTAAACAAAAGAGGTCTATTTGGCACTCAAAGTAATAAACAAAATACCGAGACCATAGGGGTGCTCCCCATACTTACAAAGATGGCACTCAGTTGGCATAATGGCATCCCTGCAGAGAAATCCCTCCTGGGCTTCTCAGAAGCCCTTCTGAAGGATGGTGGATTAGCAGCATGCTCTAGGCAGTCTCTCTCTCAAGCACTGGGGGGAGGAAGTGAGCCTCGAGCTTCACCAGTGGAGACCCAAGTTCCTGGGAAGACCAGGCCAGCTGGAAAAGGCAGCTGCCGGGCATGGCCAGGTTCACCAGGCAGAGATGCGATGCACATACAGGCAGACGTGTAGGAAGGCACATGCACACAGCCCATCACACCACACCTCACAGACTGGCAAACAGACACAAACACATGTGTGCAGAGCAGGTGGCCCCTCGTGTCCCCCAACTACACATATGGATCGACAGACACCCACATCTCCTAGATATAACCACACGTGCACAGAGGCAAAAACACACACAAAACACACACGCACCTCCCCTTGTCCCTTATTATCACTGCAGCGTTTCCTGCCTCCCTCTTTCAGTCCAGATACCTGAGCTACCCCAGCCCTGCAGGACCTCATGAATGCCATTCCCAGTGCCATGCTTTGGGGCTGGCTCTGGGAATGGCATTCCTGCTGCTGGTCAGTAACAAGGTGTGGAGAGAGGAGGCAGGCCTGTTTGTGACAGGTCCTAATGACGTCTGCTCTTGGTAACGACCAGCTCTGCGGTGACCCAAGTATGATTACAGGCTCTGGCTCCCGCTCTGCAAGCCCAGAACTCAGGTGTCCCAGGGGTGCTGACCACAGCACATGGCCCCTTCCCTGACAGCTGGAGCGGCCGTGCTGACCTCATCAGCCACCTCCCAAGAGATCCTTCAAGTGGGTGGCCCTGAACAGGCCCAGACCTAGCAGGCACCAGCCTGAGCCCTCTCCTAATGAACACGGCTACAGACTCCTCTCTTCCTCCCCCGCTCACTCAGTCTCCCCTGTCCAAAATGTCTCACCACTGGTGCCTGCATTATTTGATTAATGAGGTCTTCCTCTTCTTCTCCTTCTCTTCCTCCTTTTCTTTTTGAGGTCCTTTTTAAAGATATAAGACAGTCATATTTTAAAACAGGTTCCCAGGGTCTCTCCGTTGCCAACAAGGCAGATTCTCCATTCTGTAAAACAGCAGTCAGGTGGCCGCACACGCTGGCTTTTGCCTGTTTTGTCATCATTTCTAGACACTCACCACCATACCCCCAATAAGCTACCCACAAAGAGATGCGCCACTCTCCAGTGCAGTGTCGAAGCTCCAGGTCACATCTCCCTGGGGATTATCTTCCTAGCCTCACCTTTGCTGCCTGACAAATGCCTACCAGTTCTGCGGAGGATGGCACAGGGTCTCTTGTCTCTGCAGCTCCCCTTGACCCCTTCCTTGAAGACCCGCTCCCTTTTCTTCCACTCCATGGCTCCCAGCTCTTCTCTATCACAGGCATCTCTGCATCCCCTGACCCCGCTTATTCTAGATGGTAAGGCCTGGCAGAGCAGAACCACCTCCCAGCCACACCCCATGACCACCCCATGGCACAGCATGGAGCCCAGCACACGCACCATACAATCAGCCTTGACTGGGTCTCTGACACTACGTGGGATTAAGTTAATCCAGGCATTTCCTTCCTGAGGCAGGAACCACCACGAGAAGCAGCACAGATACTGTGAGCCAGGGCTGGAGCACCTAACAGAGGCACCTTGGAGAAGCCCTTAACAAACCCAAACGTTCTGCCTCAAATCGGCCTCAGGAGTGGGGACAGCCAGATGCCATAGTGCTGCCAGGGACTCCCCAGTACAGACGCCCTCGCCCTCTCCTCCAAAACTCACCAGCTCCTATCTGGCCAGCCCAAGACTCTCTGCAGGGCTTCTCATTCATTACACAACTTTAAAGGCAACACGCCCCAGGCAGAATTATACCACTGAACACCTCCCCTCCTGAACTCAGGTGTGCAGGGAAGAGCTATCTATGGCCAACAGAGTTTTCACCTTCCTTACCAAGGGCTTAACTCAGGTTCAGAGCACTTGGAGCAGGGAGGTGGCTGCAGAATTCTTTGCAGCAAAGACTCCCACAGCAGCACTTTTGGCTTTAATTATTGATATGTTTACGCTTTGTGTCCTCACCTAAATCTGAACTTGAACTGTAATCCCCAGGTGTTGAGGGAGAGACCTGGTGGGAGGTAACTGGAGCATGGGGGCAGTTTCCCCCATGCTGTTCTTGTGTAGTGAGTTCTCACAAGATCTGATGGTTTTATAAGGGGCTCTTCCCCCGTCACTTCCTTCACACACTCTCTCACCTGCTGCCATGTAAGACGTGCCCGCTTCCCCTTATGCCATGATTGTAAGTTTCCTGAGGCCTCCCCAGCCATGTGCATCTGTGAGTCAATTAAAACTCTTTTGTTTATAAATTATCCAGTCTTGGGTAGTATCTTTATAGCAGTGTGAGAACAAACTAATACAATTATGGAGACTTCCCTCTTCCAAGGCCCTGGGAAGAAATGGTATCAACACTTCTGTCTACACAGCTCAAATCTCTTTGGATGTTGATTCTAGTCAACAGATGTGGCATAGACTAAGCAGAACTCAGTAAAAGCCCAACAATTGCTGAATTATCTCTGTAAGAGTACATGCCTTCTGCAGGTGGTTAGATTTTCAAAAGAAAAACACTTGCACAAACACACATCATGAGCCTGTTTTTAAAAGAATGTGTGTTAAGAATAAAGACCCTGTTACTGGAGAGGCTGGGTGCTGGCTGGCATTTGGCACTGTGCAGGCATCGTCTATATCTCACGACAAAGGTCGGGACTCTTTCCAGCCAGCCCTGCATCCTGTGGGTGGAAGCAGCAGCTTCGGGTTACGTGGAGGTGAGAGGCTGCGCCCAGGACTCAAGTCTTGTCTGTGTACTTCTGAGCACCTTGCCCAGGGCTGACAACAAGTACTTACCTGACCGAACTCCTTCCCCACACAGCTATGCACTCCTGGGTGTCATCTCTGACTCGGGCCCATGGCCACAACCACATGAGGGGCCCCTAAAACACACAGGCCATTCATTCCAACCACTGGGACCTCATCACCCTTCGAGCTGGGTACACAGACAGCTGCAAATCGGAAGGAGCAGCTCCCCCTCCCATCCTCATCCAGCCTTTGAGTCACCGCGCTGTGGGCTGGAGCTAACCAGAACACAGAAAGCGAAGCGAGTTGTTAGAACTGACACGTGATAAACCAACATTCTCCTGTGTGTATCTATCTACCTGGCTTAGGTTTCGTCAATTGAAGAATTACTACTTGTTTTTGAGTGTTAACTCCCTTTCCCCATCCTCATCTCTGGACACCAGGGATGCCCTCCTCTACTTTCTCCATTAAATCTTCAGCCTGACAGTTAGACTGTCATCTCCTCCTGGAAACCTCCCTGAATTTCTCCAGCCCCCATAGAGGACCCCTCCCTCCTTCAGACCTGAACACTGGAACTATGCACAAAGGCATCTGAAGTTACCAAAGAAGAGAGACAAGAAGCATGGCAAAGGCCTCTCACCCACCAGATTCTTGGGGAGTTTGTGGGGGGGGGTTGCTTTTGTTTTGAGACAAGGTCTTGCCCTGTCTCAAACCCAGGCTGGAGTGCAGTGGCCCAAACACGGCTCACTGCAGCCTCAACCTCCCGGGCTCAAAGAAAGCTGGGACCACAGGCATGTGCCACCACATCTGGTTAATTTTTTTACTTTTTGTAGAGACACGGTCTTGAACTCCTGGGCTTAAGCAGTCTTCCCTCCTCACCCTCCCAAAGCACTGGGATTACAGGTGTGAGCCACCTCACTTGGCCACCAGATTTTACATGTGTCGAGGGCAGGAACCAGGTCCTCTGTATGGAGCTGAGACCAAAGGAAAAGTGGAAGGTGCCTGGGCTGTCAACCAGCCTGCAAGGCTGGCACGGCCGCCCTGCCAAGTACTGCAGGAGGGGAAACTCTCCAGGCACCAGCTGTTCTCAGGGTTTGAAGTGCTTATCCAGGCTCGTTTCTAGCTATGGTGCCACCGACGCAGAGTAGGGGATTTCCTTCAGCCATAAGCCATTCCCCAAAGCTAAATGCATCCGCTGCGGAAGACACTGGTGTGAAATAATTTTCAAAGAGCTCACAAAGAGAAGGGAACACATCTGAGGTAGTCCCAAAAGGAAGTGTCCTGCGGAGAAAGCTGATGGAAGGGCTAGAGAAAACAAGAGAGAGAAAATCCCCCTCATAATCCTGCCTGAATGAGAAAGAACATCGTTTAGGGAAGCTGGTTTCTCGTTTTTTCCCCCACTGCCAAAGTACTATTTTGGCATCTCTACAACTCACAGATATCCTTTCAGAATTTGTAAATGATTTCCCTTAATTCCTGCCCTACAGAAAATGCCTCCTTTATTCCTCCAAGTATCTGCAAGCCAGGAAGCATCTATTACCTGCACATCAATCCCTAAGAGCTGTCAAATAGCCTCTGCTCTCATGCTCACAGCCCCCCAGACCTAAAAGACCAACACCTTTTACATTCAAGACTCAAACATGCAAATGGAAGCTCTGCACATGCACAGAGATCTCAACCCCAAAAGCCCAAACAGACACAAATGTCACCTTTTCTCAAGAGTCCCCAGTTCCCGCTTCCACCCCTTTGAGGAGCTGGGATGAGAAGGACCCAGGGTGCAGTGTAAGTTATGGGAGCTACCCACAACATCTTTAAACTCAGCCCTGCAGGAAGAACCCCAAGGCTCGTGTGACACGGAAACTCCAGCATCTGGGGCTGGCTGGGACTGTCAGAACAAGCAGTTTCTAATCTAGCAGTCTCCCTGTAAAACCACTATCAACAGTCACTACAGGCCGGTGCAGTGGCTCATACCTGGAATCCCAGCACTTTGGGAAGCCAAGGTGGGTGGATCACTTAAGCTAAGGAGTTCGAGACCATTCCGGGCAACATGGTGAAACCCCATTTCTACTAAAAATACAAAACAAAATTAGCCATGCGTGATAGTATGAACCTATAATCCCAGCTACTTGGGAGGCTGAGGCAGGAGAATCACTTGAACCCAGCGGGCAGAAGTTGCAATGAGCTGAGATCACACCACTGCACTCCAGCCTGGGTGCCAAGAGCAAGAGGCTGTCTCAAAAAAAAAAAAAAAAAAAAAATCCCTACAGTATGTTCCCTGGAAAGACCTGGAAGGCTTTATTTCATCTCATCCCCGTCATCACCATTCATGTGTCCATCCACCCCCTCACTTAAACATGTGCTGCGGCACTCACAAACTCGACCTGCCACCTCTTAATTCCCAAATGGGTCCCTCACAGGCACCCACGAGTAAAGCCAGAGACACTGGGGGAGTATCTGCAGCATTTTTTTTTTTTTTTTTTTTGCCACTGTCATTTACACTCAGCAGAATCCAGAAGGTAACTTCACCCTCCCCCACTGGCCCCAGCTCCCAATTCAGTCAACATTTCCAGCCCCCTGCCAATGTGGTTCAACAAATGTCTATTTTTAAAGAAACCTAAGCTGGCTGCTTCTGGTTCACTTTCCTTGTAACTCATCACCAACTATTTGTGGGATGCAGAGGGGAGCCGTCCTGAGCCTGCCCCCTCTGAATTAGGAAGTCCCCAGGTACCAGCACTAAGTTGAGGCACTCAAACCAAGCGAGGCTCACGCCACAGGGCGGCTCCTGCAGACACTGACGATGGGGCAAGTCCCTCTTCCCGGTCGCCCAGCCACACAGGCTGTGGTGCCAGGTCCTCTGGGCACAGTGGAAGTGACAAGCACTAGTGGCAGGCCAGACTCCACACACAGCAAAGCTGTAGTTCAAATATTTATTGTATGTGTCTGGCTTTCACACAGAGTTTACCAGTTAGTAGTGTTTACCTTGGTAAAAATTCACGGGAAATCTTAGTCTGTACAGGCCCACAGTTTATTTTACTGCCAGATAAACAACTTTCTTTGATAAATCATCCATGTGACAGTGTTCCTGAAAGACTAAACAAAGATTTCAAGCACAATCTATAGGCCTTTGAGAAGCCTTCCAGAGCAAACGCACGTTTAATTGGCTGCTCCAAGGTCGGGGCAGGGCAAGGGTCTGACATTTCTTTGGCCATTTGTTCTTCTTTAAAAAAAAAAAAACAACAACAGATTGGGGCTTCTAGCATATTTCTGCAACACTGAGTGAAACTTACCAATATTTAAATGCTCATTTGCATTATAATGCATAGCCTTTTTTTTTGGTTAAAGGAAGTGACTATCAGAAGGCAGGTGTTCAGGTGAGGGAAGGGAAAACTGCCCTAGAGATAGCCCTGGAGAAAAAGGGAGGACAGAGGGAAGTAAAACAGCATCAAGGGGCTCTGAAGTCCCGCATACATCAGCCCGGCTAAATTAGGAAGAGAACACATTAGGTAGAGGGTTTCTAAAAAAACACACACGTGAAAACTTCAGTGGTCCTATCCTGGAACACCAGTCAGTCACAGCTCCCACATTCAGCCCTCATCACTGGAGGCTTCCAGTTTTACATTGACGTAAGGATGCCATCTCACTAAAACCCAGGTCCTCCTAACTTCTAGTTAGCGCTTGCCTTTCCGAGGGGGAGTTGTTATTGTTATTGTTAACTACAGACCCTTGAAGCTGCATAAAGCTTTTTTTTAGACAAAGTCTCGCTCTGTCGCCCAGGCTGGAGCGCAGCAGTGCAATCTCAGCTCATTGCCACCTCCGCCTCTGTGTTCAAGTGATTCTCCTGCCTAAGCCTCTGAAGTAGTTGGGGTTACAGGCACCCCCACCATGCCTGGCTAATTTTTGTAAAGATGGTGTTTCGCTATGTTGGCTAAGCTGGTCTCGAACTCTGACCTCAGGTGAGGAGTCCACCCACCTCATCCTCCCAAAGTGCTGGGATTACAGGCGTGAGCTACTGCGCCCAGCAGCCTAAAGCTTTTAAAGGTCTTCCAAATGGATTTTTTACAAAGACTTCTTCTTTAAAAAGACATTCTTTAACCAGAGAATCAACTAGTATATTCCATTCTTTTTCCTAAAAACTTTTCTCCCAAGAAGTTGATTTTATTCACACTAGAATTTTCCTTCCTAAGCTAAATTTCACCCTAAAACAATTTTTTCCAATAAGAAGAGATAATAAATATTACAGATTGATCAGCCACCGTATTCCAGAACTGTCCACACTTGATTAAATCCAATTCTCCCAACACAGTCATGTAGGAATTCTCATCCATAATTTGCTGATGAGGAGCCAAGGAGGTTAAGAAACTTTCTGGTGGTCGCTTAGCTTATAGGGTAGGGATTTAATTCATGTCTGTCTGGCCCAAAGCCTATGTTCTTCGCATTCTGTTACCGTCTGCTTTCCCACCAAGAAGAGAGCCACTGATTGCTGAGCTCCTTCTGTGTGCTGGGCACAGACATCAGTCCATTTAAATTCTAAGGGTAAAGGAGCACCTGATGCCCCTGCCCAGGAAGCTCCTCAACCACTGTCCTGTGTGATGGGTGTGTGAAGATGGGAAGGAGCAAGGTGTACACCTCTCTGGCCTGGCTGCCAGGGAGGTGCTGGTGGCAAGTGCCAGGGATCTAGGTAGAGTGTTCTTGGGTCATCAAATGCCTAACTCCCTTTTTTTTTTTTTTTGTCTTATTTCCTTCAGTCAGTAAGGTGAAGGTATTGACTGGCTGATCTTTGAGCTCCTACACAACACAGCTTTACAATGACAAAGTGCTACAGGGGCTTGCTTCAGTAGTACACATGCTAAAACTGGAACAATACAGTTTTATTGTTACAGGCGGGCACCTGTAATCGCAGCTACTCAGGAGGCTGAGGCAAGAGAAGACTCGCATGGCCCCCACGCAAGGATAACATGTGAGTTTGTGACGTGTTCCGTAATTTTAAAGAATGAGATATACAATGTTCAGTAGCACAGCTAGGCAACTATAGTTAACAGTGATTTGCTGTATATTTTAAATTAACTGGAGGACTAGACTTGGAATATTTCCAACACTAAGATCAGTGTTTCAGGTGGTAGATATCGCAACTACTCACATTTTATTTTATTTTTTTTTTTTGAGACAGTCTTATCTATCACCAGGCTGAAGTACAGTGGTGTGATCATGGCTCACTGCAGCCTCAAATTCCTGGGTTCAAGCAATCCTCCCACCTCAGCCTCCCAAGCAGCTGGGACTACAGGTGCACGCCACCATGCTGAGTTAATATTTAATTTTTAATGGGGACAGGGTTTTACTATGTTGTCTGGGGTCTCGAGGCTGGTCTAGAACTCCTAACCTCAAGCAATCCTCCTGCCTCACCCTCCCAAAGCATTGAGATTACAGATGCGAGCCAGCATACCCAGCCGCAATTACCCAGGTTTGATCATGACACATTGGATGCTTTTATCAAAATATCAAACATACTTCAGAAATATGTACAACTATTTGGCATCCATTAAAAAAAAGTAAGTGGTACAGGTGAGCAACAGAGTACCCAAAGAAATGGAAGTTTACATGGGATGTGAACAGCCCCCTCGTCCCACCCACCCGTTGTCCCCTCTTTCTCTACCCACCTCCAGAAAAACTTCAGAAAATAAACGTGAACTTGAGGGCAAATCCTTCTCTCCACTCCCCTTCTTATGAGAGTTTATAGTCACATCCAAAGATGAGGGCAATGAGTAGGAAAATAAGCCAGATGCAAAAGGACAAACGCTGGCTCGGCCTCCATCTCTGCACTGTCCCTGCCCCCTCAACTCCCGTGCACAGTAAGACTGCTCAGAAAGAGATGCAGGCTCTTGGCTGGGAGTCACATCTCTAGTGTACTCAGCAATGGGACAACCCAGGTTTTTATGCACATGAAACATCCTAACAATTCGCTCCAAGCCTGTACAGATCTGTGGATGGGCTATGTATCTTCAGTAACAATAAAACCCAGTTGTTTTCTGCCTAGCAATTCCAGTCCGGGGGTAATGATTCCTTCCATGTCTAATTTTACTTTGACTAAATGAGATTTCTGGATGCTGGGGCTTCTTTTAAACATCAATACACTCAGTCACCCACAATGGGACATGTAGTTTTCCTTGAACTTTCCACACAAGTTGCCAATATCCACCTTGAAAAGAACCTTCTCCTTTATAAAAAATACAAAGAAAGAAAGAAGTCCATCAAGCCTGTAATCCCAGCACTTTGGGAGGCCGAGACAGGTGAATCACATGAGGTCAGGAGTTCGAGACCAACCTGGCCAACATGGTGAAACCCCCTCATCTCTACTGAAAATATAAAAATTAGCTGGGTGTGGTGGCGGGCACCTGTAATCGCAGCTACTCAGGAGACTGAGGCAAGAGAATTGCTTGAACCCAGGAGGCAGAGATTATAATGAGCTGAGATGGTTCCACTGCACTCCAGCTCGAGTAGGTGAGATTAAGCCTCCAAAAAAAAAAAAAAAAAAAACAGTCAAACATCCACATCCCTGCCATCACCTATTATTCAAACACTCAGCTGACAAACTTTCATTTTATGCCTACCATGTATAAGACACTGTGCTGGGGACTATTTGAGTACAAACAGGCCTTACTTTGTTCATTCCACGACACAGATTTTTCTGCACATTTCTGCAAGAAGTGTGTTGCTGTTGTTGGGTTGTTTTTTTTTTTTGGTCAGCGCAAACTGAACAGTGTGTCTCACAATTAACAGGCATCTCCCATCAAGTAAAACATGGCATCGGATACAGAGCCTGCTCTCAGGCAGCCTGCAGGTGCTACAGTAACAGTGCTAGCAGCCAGCTTGCCTCACCTTCAGGAGGAAACCCAAGGTTTAGTTTGGAAAGGATGAGCTTACTTTCTGCAAGAGCTGGAACTGCCCTTCAGAGTAAAACATTGTTGCAAACAGCAGCATAGCCAAAACACCTTGAAAGAAGTTGGAGGCAGAGTGAGAACAGATTAGTGCACGTGCAGGAACCTTTGAAAGCATTTCTACTAGGAAATACTCCCTGACGCTACCTGTGAAAGCTGATTTTCTTTTCCTTCCTATTTGACTAATCTTAGTGTTGCCGAGTACAGCTTTTCTCTTTATGAGGAAATATATAAATGGAAAAAAAAGAATCCTCTCAGAAGGCAAGGAAAGTTTCTGGGGACAAAGAAATTCTTTTCCACATGGATAAAATACTGAGCTAAACAAATTGTCACCTGAACTCTCAAGCTCAAAACACCCCAGAAAGCAGTGCAAGTGGAAGCTCGAAACTCCCCTAGCAGAAGTATATCACCGTGCAGACCTCTCCCAAGAAAGCTTACGGGTGTTTACAGACACTGCAGAGGAAGCCAGAGAAAGTGGCCAGAGGCGGGAATTCACCTCACCGCAATTATAAATAAATCAGATCCTCATATCCCTGGGATAAACCAACCCAAACGGCAGACAGCTGCGGGTGCTGAGCTGTTAACAGCAGGATGATTAGCATGGTGGCTTGCAAATACTATATTGGGCTATTTAAGAGGTAGGAGTGGCACCCTGTTGTCACAGAGCAGGAAAAGCAGAGAGAGAACAAAAAGCAGAGCCCTGCGAGCTGATGGAAGCCAGCAGGCAGGCTGGTCGCCAGGTTCAATGCGGTGACTTCGCCCGTCTAAGTCTTGGCTCCCACATCTGGTGCTTGATCCAGGCTGATCAGCTGCATTCCTGAGCATCAGCACACAAACTTTTCTGCTCATGTTTGTGTGTGTGTTTTTTTTCCTGTTGGGGAAAAAATTGTGCCCTGAACTAAGGGGGTACAGTGCGGAGCTGGAGACACAAGTGACTAAGCAGACCTGCCAAGGGGTTTTTAAAGCACACTGCCTGGGGAGGTCAGGGGTCAGACATGCCCAGATCAACAGAGGCTGCCAGGATCCACACATACAGAGGCAGGGGAAGGAGGGTACTGCTTACCCAGGGAAACGCATCCCTCTCTCCTGGAGCTCACAGAGAGCCTTCCAGCAACCTGATGTCTTCCCATTGGGGATGTCAGGGCCACTTAATGCAAAGTTTGATCCCTGGAGGAGGGAGTCAAGCATTCTCTTTCTTCTCTGCTGTGTGTCAGCTTGCATTGTTCAATTTCTTTGTTTCCTAACGGAATCCCATCAGCGTGGCTGACTGCCTCACTTACTTGAAGTGAACTGAGCTAGGAAACACGTTTCTCGACAAGGCTGCATTCTCTGAGGTGCTAAGAAGGGCAGAGCTAAGCTCAGCCCCTGCAGAGAGAGAGAAAAAAAAAATCCTATGTATTGTTTTATGAGAACATTACAGACAAAAAAACAAAAAGGTTTCTCCTGCAACCAGCTCAAAGAAGCCTGCCATACACCATACGCACACTAAGGAGGTCAGCACCTCCATGTCAAAGCCCAGTGGCTGTGTGTCGACTCTTAAGTGAGAAAGTGCTCGTCTCTTAAGTGAGGAGGGCAGGTGGCAGAGTGCAGAAGGACTCCTGTTGGGAAAGTCAAATTCCTTCTTTATCAAATAAGAGGACTGGATAAGATGACCTCTGAGGTCCAGAAAGAACTCAAAAGTTCTGTAAATCCAAGAAGAAAATTTTGTCAGGGCTAAAAGAACCGAATCCCAGACAGCTACTCACTCAGACTCCACAAACCCTGACTGGTTATCGAGACATGAGCTCCTCCGTCCTCTTTGGGATGCAGGACGCTGGCTGACTCGGCAAGTGCCTGCTGCCATGGGAAGATGTCCATCCCTAGTGAGTTACCTGAGTGCCCTCGAGACCCCTGCCCTACACCTTAAGGTCAAACTTGTCAGATTCAAATTCTTTCCCAAGGGGTGCCTCTTCAGCCCATGTGGCAAAGGGTCTGAATCCTGAAACCTCCAACTTCTGTTTGTTTGTTTTAAATAATGCTCATGTATTAACATTTATTTAGAGGAAGAGTTCTACCCTAAATCTGTATCTATAAAACTCAGAAAGCACTTGATATTCAGGAAATCCTCGCTGACAAACTTGAGTTAATGCAGAAACAGACAAGTAACTCACACTGCTGCATCATAGAGAACACGTCAATCTTCCCCACTTATGGAATGAGGATATGCGCTCTCCAGTTCAGCTCTGGTGGCCATCTGCATCCAGCTTCCATCTTCATCCATAATTGCAATACCCTGAGAACGACCGTGTCATGATGCACGATGCCCTCTGACTTGCATGTGTCCTCCCACATGTGTGCAGCTTACTTCAAGAGGGCTCCTTACAGGAACAAGACCCTTCCATGTACTTTAACATGGGCTGGGATGCCTCTAAACGACTCACATCACCTATCTTTACGCTTTTCCGGATAAGGATTCTGCAAGAAATCGATCTCAGGGACACAATGCAGGAATTATGAGAAACACATTGTTCAGCATGACACTGATCCTTCCGAAATAGTGGCTTGGCCCCAGCCACTGCTCTGCATCCATGTCAGAGGCGAGAGAGAGGGAGCTGGGCCTCCAAAGAGATGCTGTTTACATTTACTTTTCCCAGAGGAGAGACTCTCAGGCTCTTGGGAATTCGGATCTTCTGCAGGTCAGACTGTAACAGACTATCCCTGAAAGGACCAAGGCTCCTGGCATCTCCCCCACTATCCCCTGACCCCTACCAGCTCCTCCCCCTGGAGGTACGAGTGCTGATTCAGAATTCTCTGTTGACAGAGAGTGACTTGGGAAGAAGAGAGAAAAACCACACTACTGTGGGGATGTTCGTTTTCTTTGACTCACAGAACCTGATGAGGACCCTTCTCTGAATCCCCTAAGCACTGAAATCTCCCCTCCCTGGGAAGGCGCCCAGAGGTCAGCCATTTAAGTCCTGGGCAGAGTCATGGTGACACCTAGGGGTAGATGTTAAAAAGAGGAGCCAGTCCAGAAAAAGCCGGGCCCTACCAGCCGCCAAAGCAAGTGGCAACATCTACCTCCTGCAGCTTCCGAGAAGAAGCTGCTGTCCTTCCCCACTCCTCTTGACCTGTCCCCAAATCAGCCTCCCTGCACGCCTAGACAAGATCCCCAAAAATCTGTCCAGCGATTCCCCACAAAGGGGGGCAAAGTATGGCCTTCATAAAGACTGGCTGGTTCCTGACCTTGTCTAGTCTCTCATCTGCCAGACAAAAGCACCCATTTGGAGAGGAATGAGGTACTGAAATGTGTAAAGCTGCAACAATACACCAGAGACACCAGCAGGGCCTCCGTCCGGAAGGGACACACACCAGGAGGTTCCAAACCTTCCAGAGGCTAGAAACGCTTTCTTACCAAACTCGCTGGCGCAGAGATGTTCGATGATGGCCTCGGATTTCAACTCGTTGTCACATGGAGGACACACGGTTGTGCCTGGGAAGGGAATTGGGGAGAAACAGAACTGTAAGTTACAGGGCAGGAAGGAAGCAGCCCCCTGGGGAAGAGATCGGCCCTGGGTCCAGGCTGAAAGTGGTAAAGTTCTTCTGGAACTTCTGAAGGGGACCTGAGAATTAAAAAGCAGCAGCCTTGAGCCCAGGGTCTACAGCCAGAGCAGGCACAGGTTTCTTGTAACATTTTGACCCAGAGCTGCTAAATGTGACACAGTTATTTAAGGCAGCATGACCTGAGGCTGGGTGGGGGCAGGTCATGTGAATGATGACTTGGCGCTGTGAATGCCGGGAAAAGCTGGCTTACGAACCCACAAAGATCTCTTCCTGGTGTTTGCTTCCCATCCTCTCCCTTCTTCTTTCAATACCACCCTCCGATTCCTGCCCCCTTCCCACTTCCATACTCCCAGCTAGCCTGCTGATCCCTCTGACCAGGTCACCAGGAGCCAAGAGAGAAAGAAACTCAGCCAGACTCACAAACCCCAGCCCTCGGCCCCTGAACACCCCCCTCCAAAAGGGCCATCACAGCAGGAGGCTGAGGCAGGCAGGCGGGGCGGATGGGAGTAGGGCAGAGCGCTAGCAGGGGCTGCCAAATGGGAGGACAGGGCTGGATGTGAAGGGGCCCTTTAGAGGCTCTTTCCTGGGCAACTGTGAAGTGCTTTGAAGAGGAGGTGTGCAGGGGCAGACATGCCTGTCACTGGGAGGCAGCTCCACTGCCTGAACGGAGATGTCTGAGGCCAGGGCAGAAGCCTCCTCCAAGTCAATATTCTACTGAAATCAGAAAGTCCAGTGGAGGAAAAGAACCCCACTTCCCAGGGCAGAGGGAGAGCAGGACACTGCTTTCCTCCAAGGGCTGAAGGGGCTAATCCTCACCGTCGTCATCCTCACCTATCAAGCAGCCTGGAGCTTATCGACTCTCTAGAAAAACATAAGCACATTGCAGGGGCATCCCACCCCGGGCACAGCACAGAACGCCAAGCCAGGCTAGAGGTGAACGAAGAGCACAGGAAAGTCTCCCCGACACTGAACTCGGGGGAGGAGGTGGGGGTTGGTGCGCTTCGAGCCTACTGCTCTTCATCGTTCTCCACCGTGGCTTCTGTGGCAGCATCTCCCTCTCCAGCAGCCCCCACTATGGCTGACATTGAAATAGGCAAATTCGGCCGGGCACAGTGGCTCAAGCCTGTAATCCCAGCACTTTGGGAGGCCGAGGCGGGTGGATCACGAGGTCAAGAGATCGAGACTATCCTGGTCAACATGGTGAAACCCCGTCTCTACTAAAAATACAAAAAATTAGCTGGGCATGGTGGAGCGTGCCTGTAATTCCAGCTACTCAGGAGGCTGAGGCAGGAGAATTGCTTGAACCCAGGAGGCAGAGGTTGCGGTGAGCCAAGATCGTGCCATTGCACTCCAGCCTGGGTAACGAGCGAAACTCCATCTCAAAAAAAAAAAAAATAGGTAAATGCTCCGCAAATGGAGGAGAATCGGGGATCCGGAGGGCACCCCCAGCTCAAGGCTGCCCTCTGGACACTGGTGGCCCACAGACTACTCCTTGCCTCCAAGCTGGGTCCCTGCAGGGCCCAGCAGAGACCCCACCCTTAGTTTTTATTGACACATCCCTCTCCCACCTTTACTCTGCACCCAGGAGCAAGCACCTTCCAGATCCCTGGTGTAATTAAGGAACACACTCCAAGGGCCAGGCACGGGGGCTCACGCCTATATTCCCAGCACTTTGGGAATCCAAGGCGGGTGGATCACAAGGTCAGAAGATAGAGACCATCCTGGCTAACAGGGTGAAACCCCATCACTACTAAAAATATAAAAACGTTAGCCAGGCGTGGTGGCACATTGTCTGTGGTCCCAGCTACTTGGGAGGTGGAAGCAGGAGAATTTCTTGAACCTGGGAGGTGGAATTTGTAGTTTGCCATTGCACTCCAGCCTGGGCGACCATGAGAGTCTGTCACCAAAAAAAGAAGAAAAAAAAGCAAGAAAGATGCTCCAAGCAGATGATGGGACTGCTGTTAGCCCCGATTGTGGAAATTTGCTTTATACCCAGAACTCGAGATCAAGTTCTAGAGGTGGTGATTCTCAAAAAGGAGGTAACTTACCCAGAAACTGGCATTACAGCTTTTGTGTCCATGTGAGGAAAAGGAATTCTGGCAAGGAAAGGACCAGGTTACTTACACAAGGAAAGTAAACTGTGCTTTTGGGTTTTCCTTGTTTAGGGTATTTTGAAAAAAGAACAGTGGGAGTTCTCACATTGCAAGGTTCTGTGAATATAATCTTGACCAAATAGCAAGGTCAGTCAGGGTGATCAGAATATAAAGGGCACATCTCTGCCTGCTCCACACGCTCACTGCATCTCCTCTGGACACCTGAGGTTCGCCTGACCCAGCTGGCCCCGGAGGGCTCTGCACCTCACAGGGACATTTTCCTCAGTCCTGTCAATTACGTTTGAACTTCAGGGCCTCTCAGAGTGGCAGCAGCTCATTGGGGTGGGCTCTGTGTGTTTTTACCACGGCTTTCCCCTATCTCAGCTTCTGTAACAGCTGACTCTGGAGCAGCCAGATCCAGAGAGAGAAAAAAGAATATGTGATGCTGTATTAACCCGTGCCTTCTTTGGGCGTCTTGAGGCCCTACAGGCTGCCTCTACAGGAGAATCCACCCAGTCATCCTTCCGAGAGGAGGAACTAAATCACTGTTTTCAGGTGTATTTAAAATAATGTTTAAAGCAGATGGACAAAAAAACCACAAAGGTGCTGTGTTTATTATAAATATTTAAGGGGGTACAGAGAAGAGATCCCAACAGCCAAATCAGGATTAACTGATTTTTGTAATATATCAATGCACACACACAAGTGTTCTCTCACTCTCTCACACACAACCCCCACAATCTTCCCTGGCCAGTTCCGGGGGGACCAAAAGGGAGCCCTAAGAAAGGCTTTCCGGGGGAACTGAGGGCTCCGTGGCCTCTGCCAGGCTGACTAAACGTGCAACATGCCGAAACAGCAACAAAATAAAACCCAGTGTGCTGGCTCATACAAGTTCCATGGCAAAACCAGGCAGAGAAGGCAAACAGCAGTGCATCAACCTGGGAGTTCATAGTTCTCACTGAAATGCCCAATTTAGAAATAACTTCCCTAGAAAAAGAACCGTTGCCTCTTCCGTAACAGGAGCTGCTATGGCTTGGGAGGTCAAGCTCCCAAGTGGGGAGCTTGGGGGGCAGGGGGCTGCAGGGATGTCAAGTCATTTCTCAATATCAGGTTTCTCCTAAATAACACATGACCATGGAGTGCTCGCCAATACCCCAAAACCGAATATGCCCAAGTGTGTGAACAGAAACCAGCTTCCCACATGCAAATATAAGACACGACTTTGAAAATGCGTTTTAAATCTAAAGAATAAAAGCATGAAGGATAAATGAATAAAAAAGTAACGCATTTGTTCTTATTCTCATTGGAAAGTATCAGTTATTACTCCACAGGCACAAGCCGTAAAGTTAAGAGGACCATGTTTCGTTTGTCTTGACCTGCCCTGTACACACCTACACACACACACACACACACACACACACACCATCCTCCCCTCCATGGAGACCTCATAGGAAATCATGTGGGGCTCCCTTACACGAGGGGCTACAGTCCTGGGGAGGATGCTGTGTCCTCTCAAGCAGAACCCCCCATCAAAACCACTGCGGGGAGAACCTGTCCCAAGCCCCACTCCCGACAGGCCCTCTCCCCGCTTTTCTCTTTGTTCTTCAAAGACCTGTCTTGGGAGGGTGACTACCTGCGCGCTGCCGGGAGGAGTGGAGGAGAGAGGATGGTGAGAAGCCAGGCTGAGGAGGGCGTCCGCCAGTGGAACTGCAGCCAAGGAGCAAAAGGTGTCCGGAAGACAGCGATTATGCGGTTTCCTCACCCCATCACAGCCTTCTGGAGGCTGGGGTGGAGGATTCTTTCCTCTCTTCTGCAGGCACCCTATCCAGCCGCTCATGTTCCCCGTGGCCTGCAGCCACTTTTTCTGCAGCCGATTCCCTAACGTGTCCAATAATGTCTGAAGATGGTCCCAGAAACCGAAGCCAGTGGCCATTGGCATGGACTCCAGGTCAGGGCTGGGCATAGCCTCTCCGGGCAGGGCTGGGCTAATCCCCCCTGGCTGAGGAAGGGGAGAAGGAAATTCCCACGGGCTGCAGGGAATGGGTGCAAGCCAAGAGAACACAAGGCGCTTTGTTTGCCCCAGGTAACTGCTCAGCTCTCGCCCGCAAAGTACAGATATCTCTGCTACCCCTCATTCCGCTTCTACCTCCAGAGTTGACCCTGAGAGCAGCGGTGGCAGACCTGGCCAGTGCGGGCAATCACTGCCGTTCCCACCCGGCCATCCAACGTCACTCACTGTGGACTCATCTCCTCCCTCCCTAGAATAAGCAAACGTATCCAAGATCTGGGGTGTCCCTTTCCCCAACCTACTGGAATCCTCACTCTGAAGAGCCAGGTGGCATCAACAGAGGTTAAAGACACTTTAAGGTGAGCTAAGTGTACGCAGCCGTCCTCCCTCACCCTAAAGGCCCTCCTCAAAAAGCCCTCAGGAAGCCTGCGCCTGTGCTAAGCGCACCGGGAGCTCCCCCATCCCTGACCCTCTCCACATCGCGGAGCCTAAACTTCCTTCCAAAGAATCCTGGGTTGAATTTACTTCTATCGAAGTCAGGCCACAGGGCTGGGGTTTCTCTGTGTTGTCTATATTTTATATTTTATTTTATTTGACTCCCCAGGATATTTTCTTCCCCCTCCAGAATTGCCCTTTAAATACTAAGGGGTTCCGAGAGGATCCTCGGGCCGGTCCCCCAGGGTGTTAGGAAAGTCTCCAATTTGCAGATCCGTTCTCCCAGGGAGGAGATGAACAATGAGCTAATTACATTTTTATCTTTCTAATGAGCTGAGGATTTGTGTAAATGAGAGAAGCAGGGGGTATGCCAAAGGGGGGGAGAAGAGACTTTCTATCCCCAGCCCTCCGAGGGCAGAGCTGGTACCTGGGAGGGGTGGGGAAACACAAGCCCCCACGGGTCCTAAACTTTCTCAGCCAGTTCTGCGGCAATCTCGAGGCTACTCGACTTAATGACCAGTGAAGGAAAGGGCTTGGTTTTATTTTTAAAAATCTCTGTCGAACCTATGAAAATAAAGCTGCGTCAAGCGTTCTCTCGGCCTTTCCGAACTTTCTTCGTATTGGGTTTTGGTTTTTGGTTTTTTCCTCCCGTCTCAGAGGTAAAAACTTCGATAGGGACTCGGAGTCCTCCCAGAGGAGAGGGGAGCTCCCCTGTTATTTAAAACGCAAGTCTTTGTTTCAGGTATAGGAAAGGCGAAGCTGGACCCCAGGAAGAGCGGCTCCTGGGACCACAGTCAGTCCCTGCGAGGCCGGGGCGCAGAGCTGCCGCTCCCCGGCCAGCCCCACCGTGCACGGGGGTCGCGAGGGGCGCTGAGCGATACCTGGGACAGACCAGACGCGCTTAGGAATCACGTGCACAGCATGAGGGCAACCTCGGGTCGCCAATCCTCAACGCCGGGACCCAGCGGCAGCCGGGCGTGGGGTGGAGTGGGCTCTCCCGCATGCCCGGCAGCGGAGCCGGTGGAGAGTCTCGCGCGCCTCGGAGGAGGGCCTTACCTTGGGGCTTGGAGGCTTCGGTGGCATTGGGCGGGGTCATGGCGATGCAGACGTCCCCCTCAGGGAACTTGTCACACTTAAGCATCTCGGGCCAGTGGAAGCCGAAGAACTGCATGACCGGCTCGCACGAGTCACGCACGGCCTCGCAGAGCCAGCGGCACGGGTAGATGGGCCGGTCCAGGCAGACAGGGGCAAAGAGAGAGCAGAGGAAGACCTGGGTGCCGGCGTGGCAGTTCTTGTTAAGCAAGGGCACCCAGCTGCTGGCCTGTTGCTTCACCTCCGCCATGGTCTCGTGCTCCAGCAGGTTGGGCAGCACCATCTTCTTGTAGCCCACGTTGTGGCACAGCCGCAGGTCCGCGGGGATGTCCACGCACTGCGGCGGCTTGGTGTAGAAGCGCCCGCTCTGGTACGGGCCGATGTCCGATTGGAAGCTCACGTAGTCGTACTCGCTGGCCGAGCCCGCAGCCAGGAGTGCGGCGCCCAGCGCCAGCAGCACGCCCAGGGCGGCCCCGCGGCTGCCCCCCGCGCTGCGCCCGCTGCCCATGCCGGCTCTGCGCCTCGGCCCCCGCGACGTCGGGCTGCCTCCGCCGCCTCCCTGCGCGCGTCCCGCCGCAAACGTCCAGGGACCTCCGGGGACAAAAGGCGCCGTCCCCAGTGCTGGCCGGCTCCGCGGCCCCGCGCTGCCTCCCGGTCCCGGCCGGTGGCGGCCCTCGGCCTGCGGCAGGAGGCGACGCGGCGGGAGGCGGCGCGGGCGGGGAGGAGGCGCGGTGGGCTGGCTCCGAGATACGCGGTGGGCAGGAGGGCGCGGGGCAGCGGGCGCGCGGCACCGACTCCTGAGGCTGCAAGGCTGGAGTGCGCGGGGTTCCTGCCGCTGAGACCTCGGAGCCGCCCCGCGCAGCCAATCAGCTCCCGGCGGGGCAAGCCGCACTCGTTACCACGTCAGTCACCGGCGAGGGAGCCAATCGCCTCCCTCGCGAGCGGGGTCGGTTTACTAGAACCAGACGCAGCTCAACACCCCTTAAAAAACAAAACCAAAAATACATAAATAAAGGAGGAGGAGGAAAAGGGCAAGAGGGAAAAAAAGGAGGAATGGATCGCGTCGTCGGGTGGAGAGAGACCAGGGTGGACGGTGTAATTAACTCGCATCGACTTGTAGAGAAGTGAGGAGCCTGGATCCTACTTGTAAACCTACGAAATTATGGAGGCTTTTTTTTTTTTTTTTTGAAATTGAGTTTGGCTCTTGTCGCCCATGCTGGAATGCAGTGGAGCGATCTCGGCTCACTGCAACTTTTGCTTCCCGGGCTCAAGCCATTCTCCTGCTTCAGCCTCGCGAGTAGCTGGGACTACAGGCGCGCCCCACCACGCCCGACTAATTTTTCGTATATTTAGTAAACGGGGTTTCACCATGTTAGCCAGGCTGGTCTCGAACTCCTGATCTCAGGTGATCCGCCTGCCTCCGCCTCCCAAACTTTTCTTTTTTTTTACACTGTTTCCTAATTTCAACCAACAGCCCGCTAGACTAGCGGCTCCTCTCCTCGGTTCTCTAGCTGCAATGCAGACAGGTTGTTCCCAGCTAACTGGGGGTCAGGAAGGCTGAAGCGAGGGAGGTCTGCTTGTAAATCCCCAGCGGGCCTGGCCGGGCTCCCTGGAAGGCGAGGCGAAGGCGCAGTTGGAACAGTTTGCTGTGAGCAGCACCTCTCCAGGTGAGGCCTCCTGTGGTGGCCCTCCACGCTGGGGCAGTGGATGGACTTTGCCCTGTGTGGCGGGAAGTACTGCTCGCAACGGTGTTAGCTCTGGGAGAGCACTTTTTAAACATTTATACATCTTTTTTTAATAGAAAGACCCTACTCAAGTCCCAGCCCAGCCGACAGCACATCTGTGTGTTTGTGGTGTGGAAAGCCAAAACATTAAAAACACATGTGCAGTTATCAGCGTGGCTGGTGTAAATACCAAGTCCATCACTCGGGCACACATGTTAAGGTCAGACGCAGTCCAGGAACGACAAGTCAAAACCGAGGGTCCCCACTAGGACTGACGCCAAGAGGACGGTTCCTTGGCCCTCAGGAATAGAAGTCTCTCTGCCACCCTCCTCCTCGAATTCCTGAGAATTCTTTGTAGGTTTCAGACATTCCCCGGAGAGGGAGGAGGGTTAAGCTCCGGAGAGCTGGGAGTGAAACCCAGACTACCTCGGGAAGGGAGAGCACAGCAAACAGTTCATGAAGTTCCGGAGTCTCCACACCTTCTGTCCCTAAGTGCAGGTGGAGAGGCTGATGTGCAAAGCCGTGTCTGAGCACACACCCCGTGAGGCAAAAGGAGCCACAGATCTTAGCGCTCCACACAGACACCGTAGGAGGCGCTGCCTTGCCGGCCAGCTTGTTTGTAAAGCTCTAGGGAGCTTGCTTTGGACTCTACAGATTTAATTTCTTGATGGACAGATTCCAAGTGATTTGACTAGAGTTTGTGAAGAAGCGGGGCTGTTCTCTTAAAGCAGTCGTGCCATTACAGACATACCGATTCCACGGTGCGCACAGAGGCTTCAGCAGATGGATGATTTCTCTGTCATTTCGTGGCCAGTGGAAGATGCCTCGACACCCAAGAGATGACGTGGGGGCTGGGAGGAAGACACAGAGAAGAGAGAGCAATATTTGGATGGCCAAGGGTTAATCCCGAGACAATTGGTGAGGCTGGCCTGTGGAGCTGAGGAAGACATTCCTCACAGGGAATAGACCGCAGGAGACCCGGCGACTGTGTCTCAATTCAAGGGGCATTTAGAGAAAAATGCTGTTTGGCAGGGGGTCTTTTTCTCTCCTAGGGCCAGGCCCTCTGCCTCAAGCCAAATGTGTCTGTTTCCTCACTGCAAAGATGGGTGTTTGCAGCTGACATCCTCTCACCTCTGAACCCAGGCATAGCTGACCGTTCACTCACGTCTTCAGTTTTCCCGAATGGCAGGAGGACTTTGTCTGCTGTTAAATGCTGGAAATTCATCCAGGTGACTGCCCCTCCCCAGCCCTGGAAGTCCCAGGTCGGGAGTAAACCTCACAAATCCATGCGTAGGAAGAGCTTGCCTCTGTGTGGTCACTCTGCATAGACTTTTATCACCTTCAGTCGCCACCTCCCCCCACCGACCACTAGCGGTCCTACTCCTTTACTGACCCCTGCTGGGAACACAGTTGTCTCTTGGTCAAACAGGGAGTGATGGGAGAAGACCCCAGAATGCTAAATCCAGCGCACTCCTGACTCCCCCAGACCCAGGTGGAAAGGAAGGACCCTAGACCTCGGTCCCATTAGGAGACTTTAATCCATTCCTGGGATGAGGGAGAGGGACCGCCCGCCCCCACCCTCCTGGGCAATTCACATCCTGCATAGCAGTGCCAGGGAGATCAGCCTGAAGACTTTATATTGCAATGGGACATAGTACTTTTGTCCTTCTCCTTATTGTCCAATCTTTCCACTTCAAAATCCAGTACCCCTTTTCCTAATGGCAAGTGTGTGTGTTTGTGCGTGCACGCACTCCTGTGTGTGCAGAAGTTTCTAGAACAAAAGCTCTTTAAACATGCAATTGACATGACAGAGCTCCCAGATTTGAGGGTTCCTGAGTATGAGAACTGTGGGCCAGGAGACACATGCCCCCTCCTTCCAGAATGGCTTAAACACAGGCCAAATGCAGCTTTAACTTATGTTTCTCATTTCCCAAAAGTTCTGATTTTCCCACACTGCCAAAATGCCCGTGCATGAAGCCTGGAAGTACGTCCTCTGTTACTTCAAAACACCAGCTCCATGAGGCATTTTCAGTTCTTCAGTCTCCACAGAAGGTCACAGAGCACCCCACCCCAGGTGCCTCCCAGGTGGCCTCTTCCCAAACACAGAGCTTTTTCCTGGCCTCTCCTGGAAAAACTGGGGAGGGAATCTTCCCAGCCATAGCTCCCATTCTGCTCTACTATCAATCATATCATCAGTGATTTCTGCAATCCTCTCCAAAGATACACTGAGCTTGCTCTCCCTCAGCCAGCAACACTGGAGAGGCTGCTCCCGCCTGAAGCCGTGTAGCCATGGGTCAAGGACAATGCCAAGGAAAGCATGCTGGCACACAGTCAGAGGACACAGGCTACAGCCGCAACTCTGCTCCTAACAGGCTGGGTGACTCATGGTAATCGCACTTCCTTTCTCTGCCTCAGTGTTCTCATCTGTGCAACGGAGTTACTAATGCCTGCCCTGCTGCCCTGCTAGCTCATAAATGTGAACCCTCAGCAGGTAGGGTCACCTGAGGCACATCCTTAGGCTTTCAGACAAGTCCGAAGGGCCAAAGTGGTATTCGATGTAAGATGCCATGAAACCTGGTCATGCTCTTACTTGGACAAGCTTCTTCTGCGTTCTGTCTCTGTGGATGTATAATCCTGAACCCTTCTAACTCTTTCAAGAACTGGCCTGAACTGCTATTAACTCTGGGAATGTCTGGGAAGCATCTTTAAAATGTGGAGTTGAAGGCAAATTCCAGCCCCAACTCTTCCTAGAGTAAGCACACCTCCCTCTGCATCTTTTTTTTTTTTTTTTTTAGATAGACTCTCACTCTGATGCCCAGGCTGGAGTGCAGTGGCATGACCTGGGCTCACTGCAGCCTTGACCTCCTGGGCTCAGGCGATCCTCCCGCCTCAGCCTCCCAATTAGCTGGGACTCCAGACAGAGGTCTCAGCTAATTTTGTTGTTGTTGTTGTTTTGTTTTGTTGCGATGGGGTTTTGCTATGTTACCCAGGCTGGTTTTGAACTCCCAGCCTCTGGCAATCCTCCTGGCCTCCCACAGTGCTGGGATGACAGGCACGAGCTGTCATACCTGGCCTTCTACATAATTCTTGACGGACTGTAATGGAGCATCCCTTTTACTTGTTTGGGACATAGTGACCAAGTTCAGACAATCCACCAGAATGTTCTTCCTTCCTTGTAGGGAAACTCTGCTCCCTATAATTTCTACTCACTAGGCCATCCTAGGATCAGTTCCTATTGTAACAGCCAGGAAGACCCCTCAGCCAAGCCCCAAACCAGGAGGCCACGGTCACCATCCCTGGCCTTCTGGTCAAACAGTCACACCTGCCCATTCTCCAGTGAGGCTCTGTCAAATTGGGCTTGACAATTTTTGTTCATTTATTACTACACTAATTAATTTATAATTAATATTGTATATATTTACATATTATAAATATAATTTGTGTATAAATAAATGAAAATTTGTATACCACCTCCTAGAAAGAAGACATCTGAAAATAAAAGGCATATTTGAAGATGACTTTTTAAATAGAAACCAAAACACGTCAATTGGACTATTTCTCTGATTAAAATTCTCACACACTCTTTGTCTACGGGAAAAAGCCCAAGCTCCAGGATAATATCAAGACCCTGCCCTGACTCCCCCGCAACCCCTCCAGCTTCACCTCCCCAGCATCCCCCACCGGTCTAGTTTCTATTCTCCAGAAGTCCTTGCACTTTCCCACCCAACAGTTTCTCGCTTGCCTCTCATCCTGGGCACATGCTGTGTGCACACGCTGTTTTCTCAGTCTGTAATGTCCTTCACCACTTTTGCACAAACTACTCCTCACAGGGTTTCCAGATTTGCAAATAAAAATATGGGACACCCATGGCCAGGCACAGTGACTCATACCTATAATCCCAGCACTTTGGGAAAGTGAGGCAGGAGGGTTGCTTCAGGCTAGGACTGTGAGACCAGCCTGGGCAACAGAGTGAGACCTTGTTTCTACAAATAACAATAATTTTTGAGAATTAGCTGAGCACAGTGGTACGTGTCTGTAGTCCAAGCTACTCAGGAGGCTGAGGCAGGAGGATCGCTTGAGCCCAGGAGTTCGAGGCTGCAGTGAGCTATGATCACACCACTGCACTCCAGCTTGGATGACAGAGTGAGACTCTAGATCTAAAACTAAAATTTAAATTTAAATATTAAAAATAAGACATCCAGTAAAGTTTGAATTCCAGATCAATAAGAAAAAACTTATTATGTCCCAAATATCGCATGAGACGTATGTATAGTATAAATTATTCATTGTTGAATTGAATTCAAAGTTTGCTGGGCATCCTGTATTTTATCTGGCAAATCCACCTGCTTATCCTAATAGTATTGCCTCCTCCAGGAGGCCATGCCTGACCTCCTCCCTGTCATCGCTTCCCCACTCCATCCCTAGTCAGATTCACCATCTCTGTGCCTGCAGCTCTCCCATCTACATTTATAACTGGCCCCTTCTGGGTACATCGTACACAGCGAGCTCTTAGAGGCCAGGACCTTGTCTTATTTTGTCTCACCCATTCCACATCTCCAGCATCCAGTACAATGCCATGCATATACTGAGTGCTCAGTAATTACCCCCACCCCAATAAATGAATAAAGGGGAGACAGACATGTGAAACACCCAGGCTCTTAGGGGCCCTACCCTTGCACAACGATTTTGTGCTGCGTTTTCTGAGAACAAAGGCATGAATACCTCCCATAGTTCTCTTCATCTTTAGAAAAGGAAAATCTTTTCTAGATCTCAATCCTAAGGGAATTGATCTTCAGTGCCTTATACAAAGACAGCAAACAAAGAGTGTGGGACTTCTCCACTGGGTCTCTTCCCATCCCAGAGCCGACCCTGTGGACAGATGCCACATCTGATTCGCTCCTCTCTCCCCAGGACCAGCACCGAGCAGGTCGCTCCATAGAGGATGGGACCACAGAGGCTGGCTTGGTCGATGCAGTGGCCCATTCTCACAAACCCTCATGCAATACTGGGGCTGGCACCTGGAATGCTGGAGTTTTTGGAAGCCTTGTACACCAAGTGCGTGTAAGGACTGGGGAGCAAGAGAAGTTAGAAGGGGGCTCTGCAGTGTGACACCTGGGGCTGGGTCCTGGCATCAGGGCTCAAGTCTTGGCTGGAACATCACAGAGCACCAGACTCAGGTCTTCAGGAAACCCCTGCCCCTCAGGGAAGCCCAGGGAAGTGAAAGTGAAGTGGCACATGCTTCAGTGACCTGAAGCCCATAAATCTGCCTGGTTGGCTGCGGGGAGGGCAGTGGCCCAGCGCCGGGACATATTCCCCAAGGAGCCCTGTGCTTATTTACCTAACCCTTCACAGCAGTCGGGCCAGACGGTGCATTGCCTTCCACGAAGTTTGAGCCAGGAACAAGTCGGATATAAATGAGGTGCTGGCGAGAGGAATGGGGGAGTGCCCATCATCACACTCCCATCTCAAAGGAAAGCCTTCCCTGCTCCCAAAGTCTGGTGACCTCAGCTGGGGAAGCCTGGCCTCCAAGTCTCCATGCTGGGAAGCCTCCTCCCCACAGTATCTCTCAGCCTGAATAATGCATCTGCCATCTGCTATGTAAGGGGCATAACTCACCTGGGCAAAGGCAGAGTCCCCTGTCTCCTAGTAAGATGCCTTGCTGCAGTCTTTTCCGATTTGCCTCTACATGCATCATTCCATTTGGGCCTCACCAAAAGCCTCTGAGCTGGCTGAGTTCATTATTTTCATTTGACAGAAGAAGACACAGAAGCTCAGAGGAGTGGGACCCTGGCTAGTAGTCCAGCCATCAAAGCGCTGCTGTGGGGGCCAGTCGCAGGTCAGGAAGCACAGATCTTTGGACTCCAAATCCTTCTGGCTTTGCACTAGACCTGGCTTTGCTGAAGGCCAGTCCCCAGGGAGGGAAACCTGGAGAGCCTTTGCAGCCAGTAATATCTGATTCTCCATTCATT
Source organism: Callithrix jacchus (assembly GCF_049354715.1). Classification (NCBI taxonomy): domain Eukaryota; kingdom Metazoa; phylum Chordata; class Mammalia; order Primates; family Cebidae; genus Callithrix; species Callithrix jacchus. The sequence goes on from NC_133514.1 coordinate 42,095,852, forward strand.
TACCAGGCTCTCTGCCCGGACCTCCACTGGAGACTGTGCAAGGTGCACAAAAACATGAGCCGTGCATGTCAGACCCGTGACCACTACAAGAAGATGGCCTGAGACTGGCCCAGGAATTGAAGAAAGACACTTTCAGTTTTGAGAGAGAGAGAGAGAGATCCTCTTCTATGAGAAAATGGCCTGGGAAGGCTGGACGGCTACGGAGCCTACTGAGAGAGGGCTACAGGAGTTCTAGAAAGAAAATGACAACAGGCAGAAGCTGGCTAACTGTGAGGCCAAGTACCAGCCTTTCCTGAGTGGCCCTTTGGCACCTAGGGCCCTACCCACAGCCTACAGGGGCCTGGAAGTGCCAGGGGGACTGTGGGTCTTCAGGGTTCCCAGGAGGGAGTTGGGGCACAATGCCAGGGCTTGGGTCCAGAGCACCTGCCGATTTGATTCTGTTTTCCCATAGCCAGGTCCTGAATGCCCAGGGATGCAGCACATCAGCCAGTGCTGCTCCCTTTAAAGCACTTCTGATGGTTTTCCTGATAGTTTAGCTCATCCTGTTCATTAGCTCATGCTGAAATTGCTGTCACTGATGTTTGTTAGATAGCATTAGGACTGTAAGGTACTATTTTCCAAATAAAGATTGTTTAATTATATATATATATATACATACATATATATATATATATACATACATATATATATATATATATATACATACATATATATATATATATATACATACATATATATATATATACATACATATATATATATATATATATATAGAGAGAGAGAGAGAGAGAGAGAGTGAGAGAGAGAGAGAGAGAGAGAGAGAGAGAGAGAGATCCCAAGCCCACAATATGGCATGGCACCAACCCATCACATTGCATGCAGACAGAAAAACCTCCTTTGCAGCCTGATGGGTACATGCCCATGGGGCCACAGTGTGTGGGAATTCTCAGCCTCCAGCCTCTGTGCAGAGCTCATGCTGCCCCCACAAGCTGGGCTGTCTTCCCGGCACACATCCCAGGTTCAGCTAACAGGCTTCATCTGCCTGATCTCTCCCCAGTCTCCCTGTACATCATGGCTGTCAGAGCACTGCTCTTCAAACATTCTTTTGCTTGTTTGCAAGTCGGGAGTCCTGGAATCTTCCTGAAGACAGAATCTGTCTTTTCTGTATTTGTATCTCCAGTGGCTGCTACATGGTAGGTGTGCATTAGACATGTGATTGTTGCACAAACCACCATCTCAAGATTCATCTTTTTCATTTGATTATCTGAATGCTTTGTACTTAGGGCATCTGAGCAAACGCTCCATGACTCAGTCTCCTCTTCTAAAAAGTAGGGGTTTGGCCAGGCATGGTGGCTCACGCCTGTAACCCCAGCACTTTGGGAGGCCAGTGTGAGTGGATAACCTGAGATCAGGAGTTCGAGACAAGTCTGATCAACATGGTAAAACCCTGTCTCTGCTAGAAATACAAAAATTAGCCAGGTGTGGTGGTGGGTGCCTGTAATTCCAGCTGCTCGGGAGGCTGAGGCAGGAGAATCACTTGAACCTGGGAGGCAGAGGTTGCAGTGAGCTGAGATTGCACCACTGCACTCCAACCTGCGTGACAGAGCAAGACTCCCTCTCAAGAAATAAATAAATAAAAAGAAAAGAAAAAGTGGAGTTTCATAGGACCCTTCCAGTGGGAGGCTAAACAGAGGGATACAGAACAATGTGGGTGCCTGGGTGAGACAAATCAGGGACTCCTGGAAGAGGGATGTTTCACAGCCATAGGAACTAAAACAGGAGGAAGGTGTGCAAACTTCCAGGTGCATGGAAGAGTTTCTTGTCTCCTCCATCAAGATGGGATTTCTCAGTCTTAAATAGGCATAGGATTCACCTAGGAATCTTGTTAAAATGCAAATTATGATTGGGTATGTCTGAGGGGGGCAACTAAAAATTAGAACCTCCCTGGCAGACAATTCTAATTTTTACTGTCTCCTACGACTTTGCAACTCCAAGTGTGGTCCGCAGACCAGCAGCACCAGCATCTTCTGGGAACTTGTTAGAAATGCAAATATTTCAAGCTAGCTCTGGCCAGTGAGAAGTAGGTGGGGCACCCTGGAGCACATCATAAGACAGTAGCCCTGGAAATTTTGCCACTTCCCTCTGTTTCCCGCCTGAAATTCAGCTGTGATGCCTGAGGTACAGCAGCTGTCTGGCAACCATGAGGATGAATGCCAGCAGACCAGGATGATGGAGAAGGAAAGAGCCTAGCCTGGGTCTCAGGGAGTCCCTGCAGCTGTGCTGCACTGCCCACCCTGGGATTCTCACTGGGAAGACCTACAATCTCTCTCCCTCACTCACTTAAATCCAAAGTCATTTTGATTTTCTCTTTCATAGCTAAAACCAAACCTCACTGGCACAGGTCTGTAATTCTCACAGCTCGCAGGAAGCTCAAAGACTGCAGGTTCCAATTTTTACTGTCTCTTAAAACTTTGCTACTCATAGTGTGTTCCCCAGACCACTAGCAGCAGCATCTTGTAGGACCTTGACAGAAATGCAGACACTCAGCCTGCCCCCCCAGCCCTGTACCCCAGACATAACAATCAGTGTTTGCATTTTAACAACATTCCTAGGTGAATCCTGTGCCTGTCTAAGACTGAGGAACCCCGTCTTCAGAAACTCCTCCATGAGCCTGGAAGTTTGCACATCTTCCTCCTGTTCTGATTCCTGTGGCTGCGGAACACTCTTTTTTCCGTTGTCCCGATTTCCTGCACCACATTGCTCTGTATCCCTCTATTTAGCCTCTCTCTGGAAGGGTCCTACGAGCCCCCAGTTTTCAGAAGGGGAGATGGAGTCACAGAGAGGTTTCTCAGATGCCCCAAGGACAGAGCATTGAGACAATCAAATGAAATCAAGTTCTCAGGCAGAAAGAGTGGACGAAGCCACTCTCTTAAGGAAGCAGGCGCCAGGAGGGTGAGGGCGGGTCACAAAATGAAAGTGCAGGCAGTGAGGAAGAGCTGCCCCTCCGCCCCTCGGAGGCTGACGGCAACAGCAAAACAGATGTTGCTTTCTTCCTCACACATGGTGGCACCAGCAGCTGTGTATCTGGAGGCTTTTGTAATCTTCCAGCAGTTTCTCACTCAATCATATTTAATATCTGTCACTATAAAAACATTGCCTTTTATCAAATTCTTCTAACACTTTCAGCATTACAAGACAGCCATGGCTCTCCCACGCAGAAAAGCACAATATGTCCATCAAACTCATTTGTTCTTTATTTTTTAACAGCAGTCTAGCCACTGAATTGCTTAATACATGGTAGAAAGGTCCATAAATAACAACTTCTCAGGGAAAGCCACTCAGCCTGGGAGTGCTTTCCAAGTTCTGCATTAAGTCCTTGGCTGCAAAGGGTTTTCCAGCCATTTAGATCCATAAATACATACCGGCTGCTCCCAAATTGCTGCATAATTCTTACCACCATCACTTATGTTTTCTTTTATTGCCATTATCACTGACCTCTTGACAAGAGAATAAAATGTTCTTTTTTTTTTTTTTTTTGAGACGGAGTTTCGCTCTTGTTACCCAGGCTGGAGTGCAATGGCACGATCTCGGCTCACCGCAACCTCCGCCTCCTGGGTTCAGGCAATTCTCCTGCCTCAGCCTCCTGAGTAGCTGGGATTACAGGCACGCGCCACCATGCCCAGCTAATTTTTTGTATTTTTAGTAGAGACGGGGTTTCACCATGGTGACCAGGATGGTCTCGATCTCTTGACCTCGTGATCCACCCGCCTTGGTCTCCCAAAGTGCTGGGATTACAGGCTTGAGCCACCACACCAGGTGAGAATAAAATATTCTTTCTGGAAGATGAAATGCTCTACAACCTGCACGAATTTAACTCATCCAGATTCTTTTCGCTTTATTTCCGTCCCCACCCCAAGGAAATCGACTCTTCACAATGAATGGGGATTTCGGATCGGAGTTTCATTGCATCCTTTCTCTGCTGGCTGGTGGCAGATTCTGAGCTGTGTTCTCCCAATTCCAGAAGCCAATGAAGCCACAGGTGTGTATCAATCAATTGCTGTGTGCAGGTCCTGTGCTGGGTCACATGGGGCATAGAGGACAGAAAACACAGATTCCCAACCCCAGGAAGGTGGGGAGGAGAGAGAACATAAAGGACAGCAGGGAAGATAACAGAGCCCATGTCTGGGGAGAGCGGAGCTGGGAAGAGTTCGAACTGAGGGGATGTCACAGCCAGTCAGGACAGCGTGCTTCTTCTTAGTAGATTTATCTGCCCACCCTTTGTCTGGCAACCTAGCGAAATCAACAGACATGTTAGGGACGTGGCCCCAGAACCAGCCAACCAGGACCCCACCTCAATCCCTCTGCGGCATTAGACACACTGAGGTACCTATTCTCCACAGGACAGAGTGGGTGACAGTGCTCCCTCTCTCTCCCTCTCCCTTTCTCTGTCTTCCATCCCTCTCTCTCTTCACTCCCTCTCTCTTCCCCCACCTCTCTCCCTCTTTCTCTTCCTCTCCCTCTTTATTCTTCTCTCTCTCCCTTTCTCCCCATCTCTCCTCTCCCCAGCTCTTTCCCTCCTTCTCTCCCCACCACCCTCTCTTCCTCTCTTCCCCACCTCCTTCTCTTCTTCTTTCTCTCTCCCCCATCTCCTTCTCTCCCCCTCCCTCTTACCTCCTTCTCTCTTCCTCTCTCCTTCTCTCTCTTCCTTCTCTCTCCCCTCCCCCACCCCTCTCATTTTGTTCATGCCCCCCAGACTATTCTGAACAAGCAGGCTTTGAGCCTTCTGATGTTTCTCTCCAAGTCTGGGTGGGGGTTGTTAATGAGAGGAAACCCACTTGTAATTGACGAATGGTGAGCGGTGGAGCCAGGCAGCCCCAACCCCCGCAAAAGGAGAGAAGCTCTGAAGAAGGAGCTCACCCAGCCCTGGGACCAGGGCAGTACCCTTGCAAACCTTTGTCTTGTAAGAAAAGACAACTGAGCCAGGATGGCTGTTTCCTGCCTTCCCTCCTTCCTCTCCTTCAGCCTCTCTACGGCGAAGGGCAGTCCTGGATGGAGCCCTCGCTTTGCAAAACACAGGAACCAGAAGTAAGGACCCAGAGACTTACACAAACCGCTGCTCCCGACTTAAAAGGGCACTGATGATGGATGCCTACGTGCAGCCTCTCTGTCTGCAAGCCTCTCTCCCACTTGTCTCTCACACATCATATTTCTCAAGGTTCGGGCATCACTGACCCCAGAGTGAGAAATCTACAGGTTGCTCAAAACAAGTCCCATGACCCCACGTCCTCTGGAGGAGACGGTTCCTGCTGGGAGGAGGTTGCAGAGGAGAAGGAGCTGCAGGCACACAAGGCACAATCACTGTGGGAGGCAGGGGCGGCGGTCCCTGTCACAGAGAAGCCACTGACCACCTCTGGCCTTCCTCTAGCATCCAGGCTGCCCCTCGTTGCCGGGGTCCCCATGCCCCCTTTCCACTGCTGGCCCTCTCTCCAGTCTCCCAGTCACCCTCAACTCCTCTCCCACCCACACCAGGTGCCAGATGGGGTGCCTTCCCATGACTGGTTTCAGGGGCTGTTCTTCCCCCTGGGGTGGGGGCCTGTGGGGCTTGAGAGCCGAGGGCTTGGTGGGACGCGAGTGAGGGGAGCAGTGGTCTATGGAATGCAGACCTCTGCCCACACTCAGGGGCCAGCCCAAGGGGCATAATAGAATACATTAGTCTCCCGGCCCATTCAGCCCTGCCTCTTTAAGAACAATAGTAGCAACTGAGCTAATTTTTGCCAAATGACTGGCTTCCGTCCATTGGGAGCAGAGTGGAGCCCACCAGACAAAGTCCATATTCAGGTTTCAAGAGGGGCTGGCTAGTCAGCACGAGGGCATGGGCTACTTCCCAGGACCAGCAACCAGAGAATCCTAGTGTCCAGGAAAGGGCCTGAATCTGACACCAGCCACCAGGGCATCTGTCCTGGGGCAGGGGGTGAAGCTGCCACTGAAAACAGGAAGCGCAGGCTTCATTTTCAATACAAGCGCGCTGGTGCAGTGGTTGACTACAGAACAGTCTTTATTACTTGGAGTTTTACTTAGCAAAAATCAGTGTGGCTGCTGGAAGGATGCTCAGGTCAACCTACGTGAGGCACCTGTGATCAGGGAAAGAGCACTGGTACAGGAGTCCGGTTTTCCAGCCTCAGTGGCCTTCCGCAATCTATTCCCCGCTGCCAGTCCCAAGTCCTAAACATGTGAAGGATTGGGCTAGATAGGCTCGGGTCCTTTGAAACTTTGATATTTTGTGTAAAAAGAAAACTCAGACCATGCTTCCTCTGCTGTCCCATAGGACATTGCTAAGCACTCAAGAAATAAAGGCTTTAGGAAGGAAGGAAGAAGGGAGGGAGGGAGTGAGGGAGGGAACATTTATCGAGAATATGGGATAGAAATATATCATATGAATCCAATTTTGCAGAAAGAAAAGAAGGATAAGACAGAGAAAGGAGAAAGGAAGGGAAGGAAGGAAAGAAAAAAAAAAGCTAAAAATCCTGAAAATAGGTACACTGAAATGTTAGCTACCTCTGGGTGTTGAGATCATAGGTGATTTACACTGTCTTCCTTTTGCTTTTTTTCATTTTCTAAAATTTCCACAATGACCATATATCACCTTTGCAAAGAAGTAAAGATTATTAATTTTAAAGAAAAGGAGATAGCTACACAGAACAGCATTAGTCTTCTCTCGGGGGGAAGAAACAACATGGGTCTCTGGTATTGACCTCTGTGATGTAGGTTCTTAAAAATCCTACTTCATCGAACATGTCAGGAAATGATTGCGAAAGGCTCAGGGCGGGGGGTGCATGATGGCTCATGGTTTCTGGATAATTGCCCCCCATTGTCCACCTTGTGATGCATGTGAAGTCATATTCTCTATCTTTCTTCCAGACCACACAGACACCGACGAGGGAGCAAGAATTTTCAGGCCAACAATCAATCAGCAAATGTTTAATGAGCTCCTACTATGTGCAAGGTTCAGTGCTCAGAGCGTGCCTTCTCGTGCTCACCCTCACCTGCTGGCTCATTCACACGCCCTCCTCGATGCTCTGTCTTCCCCTCACACGGCAAGCTGCTTTCTCTGGGCTCCTGCCACCTCCCTGGGCATTTACTCATTGAACCACGCACCCCACCTAAGAGAAGAGATTCAGAGCCTTTTCCACCTGCCACCTGCCCTACCTCTGAACAGGGTGCATAGGAGGGCTGAAACTGGCTTAGAGAGGTTCAACAGCCGCCCCAGGTCTCACAGTAAGTCACGGGTGGACTCCAGGCCTCCGACTTCCTCCCACCTGGCTCTTTGGGCTCCTCCACCCTCCTGGCCCTCCTCAGCATGGAACACGCACTGCCTGAGGCAGCTGGGCTAGGAGGAGAGCTTGGAAGGTCATATACCTGTCATCCCCGGAGAGCGCTTGGCAGTTGCGCCTTCCGGGCTGCAGGAATCCGTTCTGCAATAACTTGCCACACAAAACACACCTTTCCCGTTTGGACTGGATGCTATCCCGGGACAGGAGGGAGGTGGAAGGCTGCCATGGGTGCTGCAGAGAGCAATTGAGCTCCTCCCAGCAGATGCCTAGAGGTGTTCATTCTCAGGAAATGCTGGTCAAGCTTTGTGTCACCCAATAAGAGAGGAGAGGCAGAGCTGGGTGGCTCAGACATCAGGGAGTGTATGGGGATGTGAGGCAGGATCCAGCAGGGCTGGATTTCCTGCAAAGCCCACAGGGCTCAGGGCAGAAGTGCAGCAACTGTGAGCAGGAGTACTGGCTCCAAGTCGGATCCAGCCTCAGCTCACCAGGAGGGCATCAGCCTGTGAGACCTGAGCCTAGTTCCACAGAGACTGCTCCACCCCATCCCAGGCTCTGTGGGTCTGTTCATAACTGCTCTTCCTTCCACTTCCCCTGTGTCAAAATCCTTCTGATGTCCTCACCAGCACCACCCTAGGGAAACGTCAGCCTGAGCAGAGATGGCCAGAAGAGACCAGTGTCTTCCCTTCTCTGCAGCCCCACCTGTGTGCTTCAGGTCTTTGCACCAGTGAATCCCTGTGCAGCGCATCTCTTGGGGTTCTGACGAGGAGCCCTGCAACCACGTGTGGTGCTTCCCATATCTCTCCCTCCACATCTCCCATGCAGCAGGAGAAGAGTAACCAGAAGCACAGTAGCGTGGCCCCGAGCTCCCAGCTGAGTCCAGCAGCAGGGGAACGTACTGTTGGGGAAAGGGTGCAACATTCCCCAAAGGAAGGACAATGCCCCACCTTCCCGGGAGGACCAACCCTTGCAGAGCATGCTGTCTCAACAAAATGATTACAGTGCCAGCCTTTTAGCCACTCATTCAGCTCCTCAGTGCCGGGCCCCAGGGAATCACAGCAGACAGAGACAGATCCGTTCTCAAGACAGCCCCGGCTCCTGCAGGAGACCTTATGGGGCCGTCCTCGAACTGAAGCAAGATCTGATTCTGATTCTTAAGATTTGCTGAATGCCTGCTTTGTGTCAGATGCCCTGATCACGGTTTATTCATACACTGGCACAATGTGATCTTCTCAGCAAGTCTGCCAGGGAAGTCAGTTTGAAAGAAACAGGGTGAGACATTAAGCAGTTTGCCCAGAGGCTAAGAAGTAGAGGAACCGAGTGCCAGGACTCAGAAGACCTTGGATGGGACACGGTAGCAGTGGCAGGGTGTGTGGAGGAGGGGAGATGCTGGGTGACAGGGCTGTTGGAGCCCCGTGTAAGGTACCAGGTCCTGCGTCACTAGGCTGGAGCTCTTCACAGTCCCACTGGGCCACTCCACGCCCAGGAAACAAAAGCTCTTGTTAGGATGGGTGCTGCTGCACCCCTCTTTGCCAGGGAAGTCACCCCACCCCACCCCATCCCATCCCCTGGCCCAGCAAAGGACCATGGTGCCCTCTGCATTTTTCAAACAGCGGTGGCCACACAGCAGGCTGACTCTTTGCATGAGGGGCATAGAGGCTCACATTTGGGAACTGCTTTCCACACTGCAAGTCTCCCTTTCTTTCTTTCCCCCATGTTAAAAGGAAAGCAAGGTCTCTATTGTAGCCTATTGTGTATGCATTGCCTGGCCACTGGTTTTTTCTGCCCTGTCTCATTAAGATGGATGGGGTTGCTGCCTTATTAATAATTGGAAAGGTTCTCCTTTGTTCCTCTTTCCTCTCCTCGCTAACGATCCTGCCCCAGCAGCACCATAGAGAGCCCTGCAGCCCTGGGCTAAGCAGAGCACCTCCACACTGCTCAGGCACCACTGCCAAGGCAGGTCTGGCCCAGCCAGAGCACCCCGCCCAGGGAGAGGTTCTAGGTGCTCTCACTTACAGACCTGGAGAGCCACAGGAGAGGCTAGAGGTGACCAGAGATGGTGTCATCCAACCAGAAGGAGACTGATATACCTGCCCAAGATCACCTAGAGGGTGGAATCAAGAAATCCAAGTCCTGGGCCTGGGTCTCCCCCTCTCTCTGGTGCGCCATCCTTTGCCCTTCTCACTGTGCTGCCTGTGACTGTTTAGCCAACCCATTCGCTCATATGCATTGGTTTTCATGCTAGGGCAAAAGAGAATTCATTCATTCATTTGCTTTATTCAACACATATATTTTTGAGGGTCTACCACGTGCCAGGTGCTGCTTCAGGCACTGGGGCAGCCGCAGAGAGCAAGGCAGGCAGCTGTGCCCTCTCTTTTGCCATTCACTTTCCAATAGAGTCAGACAAGAAGAAACACGCAAACACAGAAAGAAGAATGTCTAAGAAATCGTGAAAGAAGTCAAACAGGATGATTACGTCTAGAGGGCTTAGATCAAAATTAGCTGGGCGTGGTGGCGCGTGCCTGTAATCCCAGCTATAGCCTCCCTGAAGACGTGACATTTAGCTTGAGACCTGAAGGATGAGTATAAGTCAATTCCAACTCCTGAAGGAGAGTTTAAAGTCCTTGAGAGCTGGGATACCTTGAGTGGAACGATTGGGGAAACAGTAGGCATTCAGTTGTGTGGGTCCGACCATAGCTGGAGGTGGCTGGAAGTTTCAGAAACAGGTGGAACCTAGGATGGGTCACATCTGGCTCGAGAAAGAAAAGGCTGCAGAGTGTTCCCTAAGGGGCAACGGCTGGAGCCGGGGCAAGAGTCCCAGTGCAGTATGGGACAACTGCTTGTCTCTTTTCTTCTTTCTCTTTTTTTAGAGACAAGATCTTCTCTGCCACCCAGGCTGGAGTGCATTGCAACAATCATAGCTTACCGCAGCCTCGACCTCCTGGGACTCTTGGGCTCAAGGGGTTCTCCCACTTCAGCCTCCCAAGTAGCAGGGACTACGGGTGCACACCACCACACCCAACTAATTTTTAAGTTTTTTGATAGGGACAAGGTCTCATTATGATGCCCAGGCTGGTCTCCAACTCTTAGACTCAAACAAGGCTCCTACCTTGGCCTCCCAAAGCACTGAGATTACAGGTTTGAGTCACCATGCCCGGCAACTACCACTTTGTCCTCAGTCCCTAACTGATGCATGTGGGTGCTGTAGTAACTCTTCTCTCCCCAGTCCTGCAGTTTTTATTCCAGATAATGCGCCCTAATCTGGGGGCGTGGGAGAAGTCACTGAAGAATTCTCAAACGAGGGCACCCTGCGGGTCTATATGGCCTCTGGATCCTAGCTTTTCTCAGTCAGCCCTAGCCTGTAACCACAGAGCACAGGTTAACAGAGAGAAATAACATAGGTAGTAACATCAGATGAAGGAGGACTTCCTAAGAGAGGGGTGGAGGCCCCACCAGCTTGCCAGTAGTTTGTGAAAGCTTTTGGCTGTATAAATCACGTTCTCTTTGCAAGTTTAGACTTCTCCAGGCCTGCCCTCTCTCCAGAATGGGCTCCCACACCCTCCCACTCCACCACCTCCTGCAGAGAAGATGGGTGCCTGTTCCCAGAATACACTCCCAAGTTCTTTTATGGGCATAGAGTCCCATCCACCTCTGCCTACCCCACTTCCCCAAAAATGAACATAATGAAAAGAGAGAGATGATATTTGCTTTCTATAATGCTACTTGGTCTTCTTGAAGCCAACCTGACTTCATGCTCTCGGTTTGTAAACTAAAGCTTATTTATACAGCCGATGAGACAAGGACCTCTCTGCTCATGGGATGCCCCCATTTGAGGGATTTCCGCCCCAGATACCCCTCCCCCACTGCTGCCATCTCAAGAAGATTAATGCCTTGCTCCAAACTGTGAAGGCGAGGCTGGGCTGTCACAGACCTTGCAAGGAAAGCCAGCTGTTTGCATGGGAGTGGGAGAGCTTGGCTGAGCCCAAGCATGCATGTGCACACACGTGCAAACATGCATGCACACACATACACAAATACATATATGTGTGCACACATACGTACACACGTGCACACATGAACATGGGCACACATGCACGCACACATACATGCACACACGTGCACACACATGCACACACTGCACATGAATGCACACATATATGCAGGTACACCTACACAGGCACACGCATGCATGCACGTGCACATATGTATGCACACACACATGCATGCACATGCACACACATGCAAGCATGCACATACACATGCACAGTGCACACATACACACACGTCCACACATGCGTGTGCACACCCATGCATACTACACATGCATGCATACATGCACACATGTATACACGCACACATATGCACATATACATGCACACATGTGCACACATGAATACACATACACACAGACACGCCCTCCTATGACCCACAAGTTGAGGCTTGTATTCTCAACTCAGTTTTAGAGCCACAGCAACATTTACTGTGGTACCTGAGTGGAAAAATTAGGTGGATCCTCTGTTATACCTGGGAGGGGGCAGATCCCATCTTGAGGGGATCTGGGCACAATCTGACTGAGTGAACCCTACAAAAGTAGTTGCCCTCCGCTGTGCTCCCTTTGATTCTAGTCCCTAAATCTACTGGTGAGAAAGAAGAATGAATCTGACAGCCCTGTACAGAGTGCCTGACTTGTACCAGCACCACGCTGGGCATAGATGCAGTGGTGGATGGGGCACCGTTCCTTCTACAGGCCCCACCCTGGCTGTGCTCACAGCCTTTCCTAGTGCCATTCCACTTTGCTCTCCTGCTTCCATGTCTGATTGGCTTTTTTTGCTCCAATCCCACCACTAGGGTAGCATTTTAAATGGCGTTTCCAGCCACCCATGGTGGCTCACACCTGTAACTCCAGAACTTTGGGAGGCCGAGGCGGCTGGGTCACCTGAGATCAGGAGTTCGAGACCAGCCTGGCCAACATGGTGAAACCCCATCTCTACTAAAAATATAAAAACTAGCCAGGTGTGGTGGTGCACACCTGTAGTCCCAGCTACTTGGGAGGTTGAGGCGAGGCAGGAGAATCGCTTGAACCCAGGAGGTGGAGGTTGGAGTGAGATAAGATCATGCCACTGCTCTCGAGTCTGGGCAACAGAGCAAGATTCGGTCTGAAAAAAGAAATTAAGTAATTTTTTTTAATGGCATATCTACCTTGTAACCTTGTCATGATCACAGCAGGGAAGGTGAAGGCTGGCTGAGTCTGCATTCTACCCCTCTCCAGTTCCCACCCATCTCCCTAAATCCTCCTTCAATTGGTTCTTAATACTGTTTACATATGTTTCAGAGCATGCTTCCACAGTCTAAAATGGCGATAATCCTAGTAACATATAAGTAGGTTTTAATACATTTAAATGAGATTATGCATTGAAAAATGAAACAACGCAACAACGCTTGACAATGCCCCCACCTGCAAAATAGTAGCTGTGTTTGTTTTTCTTGCTGGATTGCAGTAACTGAGGTGTGTTTACCTTTATTCCTGCAGCCCCAGCCCCAGCCTGGACCTTTGCACACAGACACTTGATAATTGTTTGTTAAAAGTCCTCCATATCCATTCAGTTCTGGATGCTAATCTCTCAAAAACTGGCAGGATCAAAGGATTTGCTAATCTAAGGAATGCATTTGCACTGAGTTACTGGAGTCTCCATGGCTCTCAAAGTCAATACATATGCATGTATTTTGGCTTTGTCACCAAAAAAAGGTTTCATAGTGGCCATTTAAGGCATTGGGGTAGTGGGGGTGGGGGAGAATAATTATTGTGGAAAAAATAACTATTGGTACTTATGAAAGTACCCTTAGAAGTAAGTTGGCCCAGGGTCCCACAGGACAGCCATGACTGGGACATTTACATTTGCCACGCTGTGCCACTCACTGTCACTGACAAAGTTTAATTACCCCCAACTTTGCCTCCAAGGGGCTCTGGAAATTTCTTCTGGCCGATATTTCTCTTGCTTAAAACTCAGTGTCCCTGAGTCACCTGGCCATGCCAGGTGCTGCAAGCATTGGATTCGCAGCTTGATGCAAGTGATGGGAGGCTATGCTGTCAACAGGGCATGGTGGGAGGAGGAGGGTGCCACCAGGCAAAAGAGTGACAGGTTGGCCCTAGGTCTGGGGCAAAAGTGGGTATGCATTCCACATGGGGCATCTGAGAAGACCATAAAGGTCTGCTAGCATAGCCGTCCCAAAGCTCAGCTCTGGGTGTGCCATACGCTTACCCAGAAGCCTCGAATGGGTCCTGATGCCTCCTGCACCAAGTCCTGACTTTGGAGGCCACTGCAGCTTGGCTCCAACAATCCCTCCAGCTTCCCTTCCCACTCGTTCCTGCTCCGTGGCCAAATCAAACAACTCACCTTGCCCTAAACAGCCACAGGACTTCCCACCTTTCCCCCTGCTGTTTCTCTTTCTTGGAAAGAGATGTCACCTCCATCATTTGAAATCTCCTCGCGTATCCCTCCAGGTTCAAGTCAACAGCCCCCTCTGCCAGATCTACACCGGCAGGACCTCTTCTCTGTACCCACAATTGTGTGTGCTCTGTTGTGTGGCCTGCTGGTTTTCTACTTTGTTTTATTCATGCATTTGTCTTCTTTGCCTTCCTGGATTGGAAACTCTGAAAGAGCGAGGAGCTGGTCTTATATATTTTCCCCACAGCACTTGCACAATGTCCTGGTTGGAAAGATGGATGGATGGATTGTTGGGTGGATGGATGGATGGATGGTTGGATGGCTGGATGGCTGGCTGGATGAATGAGTGGATGGATGGATGGACGGATGGGTGGGTGGATGGATGGATCAATGGACAAAAGGATGAATGAAAGAAGGGAGAAAGGGAAAAGAGGAAGGAGGAATGAAAGAACAAACCCAGAATGAACAAATAAACAAAAGGCCCCTGCGCGTGGGGCTCTGCTAGCTTCTAGTAAGTAGTCAGAGAGACCTGGCTCCCTGGAGATGGGGTGGTAAAAGCACAGGCCATCTCTGAATGGCTTCCTCCTCCCCTGCTCCCCTCCCTGGGGCCTGCCTTCAGCAGCATTCGTCACACAGGCCTGTGCTCATTGAGGAAAAAACATGCAAAGGCAGAGCAGGGGTGGCCCTGCCCTGTGAAATCCTCTTGTTCGAGGGCTACTGCCCCCACAGGAAGTCTGCAAGGGACAAACCAGCCTGCTGGGCTCCTTTATCCCCTGGCCCCGACACCCTGGAAGCTAACTGCAACCACACACAACAGGAGACACACACAATCTCCTCCGCCAGGGAGTCTCTGATTAGCACCAGCGGCAACAAATCCTCCACGCTGAACAGACACACAAATGCCCAGCCTCAAGCCCATGCCAGGAACTAGAAGAAAAGCCACATTCAACAAGGAGGCTTCAGTTAACCAGAACTCTGCCTGATGGAACCTTCACTTCATCCACATTTTCATTTGCGTTTTTGTTCGTTCTGCGTTCCATCTCAGTGCCCTCTCTGCAAGAAAAAGAGAAACCATCCAAGAAAACAAGCTGACATTAAAATGCAGTTGAGAAGAGTTCCAGAAAAAAAACCCAAAAACTGGGGGAGTCTTTAGTATCTGGAGTTCCAGTGACAATTTTAGCAAAAGTAGCACAATTGTCTCCCAAATTAGCAAACACAGCTATTCACATGTCCAAATTGCCCTAAGCCTGTGTCTACAAGTTGGAGGATGCCTGTATTTGCTGTTGATTGACCCAGTTCCCAAACCCCACACGAGATGATCCCAGGTGGTCAGTCTTCTGTCACTTACTTTCCTTTCCCTGGTAACCGAAAAATGCAGAGAGCATTATCATTTTTCATGGCGGTCATGGCCTGGCTGCCGTGGCACACTGGGCATGCGCTCTGGTGTCCAGCAGACAGGCATTTCCTCTCCTGTGACCGTCGCAAGTCCCTGACTGACACAGCCTCAGGGTCCCCTTTGTGAAGTGGAGATGGTAATACTACACCCTTGAGGTTGCTTCAGGACTCACACAGGGCAGTTCACACCAGCCCCATCAGGGACTCACAGTGGTTATGTTCTTCCTTTCGTTTATTTATTTTTTTGAAGACAGGGTCTTGCTCTGTTGCCCAGGCTGGAGTGCAATGTGATCATACCTCACTGCAGCCTGTTTGAGAAGTTTTTCTGGTCTAAAGCAATTGATTCCCTTGCCTCACACTCCCAAGTAGCTGAGACCACAGGTGTGAGACACCAAGCCTAGCTAATTTTTAAAATTTTTATAGAGACAGGGTCTCTGTAAAACAGTGCCCAGGGCAGGGTGCAGGATGCAGTTGGAGCTACACAAACACGGAGTTTCCTCTCCTTCCTTCCACTCTTGCCCACCCCAGGTCCTTGGCAGTCACTCCTGGAGCCTCCTCTTGGAAGCCCTCCAGGCCTCAGGTGGTTGCTCTGCCTCCTGAGATGAGCTGTTTGGAATCATCAGACCCTGAGACACCCCCTCGATGTTTCCCTCAGGAGCTGAAGCAGGTCCAGGCAAGCTCCTGCCCTCCCCTGAGCCACTCTGTCCCCTCGGTACTTTTGCTGAGAGCAGCAGCTCAGCAATAACTTAGGAAGGACAAGCTGTCCAAGGAGTCAACATAGCCAGTGACAGCCTCCCCCACTCGCTAAAGCCTGTCCACTCTGACCACCTTTTACCCAGGCACAGTGCCAGCTCCGTCACATACCTGAAATATCTCATTTAATCCTCATAACAACTCTCTGACGTAAGAACTATCACTGTCCCAGACAGATAAGAAAAGTGGGGCCCAGGAAAGTAACTTTCTCAAGGTCACACATCCAATAAGGAGCAGAGCCAGCATTTGAGCCTGTGAGGCCTGGCTCTGGAGCCAGTACCTGCACCCCTGAATCTTGGGACCTCTGTTTCTCTACTCCCTGAGGCTTGAGGCAAGAGGTCTCAGGCACCCACAGTGGTTATTGTTTCAGAGATAGGGTGTCGCTCAGGCTGGAGTGAAGTGGTGGGATCATAGCTCATTGCAGCCTCCAACTCACACAAGACCAAACCTTTAGAAGTTCAAACAATCGTCTCAAGCAATCCTCCTGCCTCAGTCTCCAAGTAGCTGGGGCCACAGGTGCAAGCGACCATGCCCAGCCCATTATATTCTTTCTAATCTTCACATTGAGCCTGCATGATGGATATACTTTTCCCATTTTTGCACATCAGAAATACCAGGGTCCCAGGACATTAAGTAAAACTCCTTTATCACCACATTTGTAAGAGGCAATTTCAGATTCATCTGATCTTGAGACCTGAGACTTTTCCATTTTCTACTGCCCAGTCTGAATGCCTAGCTCCTAGTGGTTGGCATCAGGCATACCTAGGAGAGTGGCACAGCCACCATCATGATGGTTTTGAGAGGACAGAACCCCCCATCTGTCCAAGCACTCCTCCATGATTCCCAAGGCACAAACCAAATTCCAGCCTGATGGTTACCGCTCAAGGACCTTCTTTAAGAGGCCTGCAAAGTATCCATGGTAATGATTTATGTTATCTGCCACAGGAACACATGAGCTAACAGTCAGATTAGCTGCTTTATCTGGGCTTAACTGTCTGTTGCAAAGAACAGAGCCCAAATGGATTATGATAGAGGTTGAGGACACTTTGGGGGGTGGGGAGTGGATGTTCAGGAAGCCGTCAGGGTGACGGGGTGAGGGAAGCCTGGAGGATGGAGGTGGGAGAGCCCAGAGAGGGGGCAGTGCATGCTGTGCTTTCCTGTGCAGACTCAGGTTTGCATTGTCTTGAGCTCTGTCACTCGTGCCGCAGAGCTGTTAGTGCCCTGTTCTAGCTGCAGCACTTAGGGCTATTGCCCGTGCAGGACGCTCACGATGCTCTCCAAGAAGGCAAGCACCAGGAGCAGGGAACATGAGCAGAAACATACGTGGAGTATTTACCATGCAGTGACTGCAGAACAGTGGAGCTCAATAAACAAGAGCTGCTATTAGCATTGTATTAGGATAATTATATGTTATCAATCGATTGATTATTGATCAGCATCACTCATTTATCTTCTCTGCATTCTCCATGGTACCCAGCACAATTTGGTACCTCCCTACTCCTCCAGGTAGGAGGTGGGACTCAACTCTGGAGGCAGGGCTTGGACACTGGACCAAATTGAGGACTAGCTAAAACAGGGATAGGGCGGAAGCACCTTTCCATAAGACACACCCACCAGTGTGCCATGTCAGTTTATTGTTCCCATGGCAACACTCAGATATTATTTCCCCTTTGCATGACAACAATCTGGCATTCTGGAAGTTACCACCCTTTTCTAGAAATGTTGGCATAATTCGCCCTTTAATTTGCATGTAATGAAAAGTGAGTATAAATCTGACCGCAGCGCTGCTCTGGGCTGCTACTCTCAGCACACACCTGTGGGGAAGCCCTGCTTAGCAGGAGCAGGCACCGAGCTGCAACACTGCCGCTTCCATAAAGCCATCTTCTTCTACCACAAGCTCACCCTTGAATTCTTCCCTGGACAAAGCCAAGCACCCTCTCAGACTAAGCCCCAATTTGGGCTCACACACCTTGCCTCACTCTAACTCTCTCCTTCACTAAGGCAGCAACCAGAGTCACACTGCACACTGCATACTCCAGCCTGATGGCATACACAGAACACAGCCTCCTGGGCTGAACCTTCCTGCCCTGGAATCTGAGACCCTACCCTTACCAGCAAGATAGAGCCCTGGAGGCCAAACAGAGATGTGACTTGGGGACCTACAGCAGGAGAGCCACCTCTGGCCCATTAAGGACAGGTAATCCTCCAGGGTTGGGGACAACTAGAGAGCCCTGAGCTGGCCAGCATAGGTGGCTGCATCCTTGCACCTGTGCTCCTTGGGTGCAGGTGTGTGTGGGGGGATGCAGGTGCTTCTGGAAGTGCTGACCTCAGATACTCACTCATGTCTCTGCATAAATATCTTATGCAGGTGTTTCTGCCTGACCCATTCCTATGCTCCTATCAGACCTGGAAACCTGGTGACTGCCCACACGTTACAGACAGTCTTATTTGCAACTGGGAATCCAATAAGTATTTTTTTTTTCAATTTTTAGTTTTTAATGAACTTGTAAACAAAAAAGCTCCCATTTCAAAATAAAAACAAAATCCCAGATCATATAAATGTTTACAGTGATTACATTTATCTAAGCAACATACATACATGTTCAGTTGTAGGATGTTAACTAAATTTCTGTGACAAATATGCTTTGTTTTTTAATACCAAGAACATTATAGAGTTAATGCAGAGTCCTAAGGATAATCCAGTAGTCACTAAGTTTTTCTTCAGTCTTTACTTTAGATGCTGTTATTTCTAGCACAGTTAAGCAGGTAGGGTCTTTCATATGCTCAAACACTGGAATCTTTGGTCGCTACCATATCAGCTGGCTTGCAGACAAGAAGCCAACCATTTTAAGAATGTTTTAAGTGAACAACTTGCAAACCCCAGGGATGGAAAAACCCTAAGAATGCACAATTGTGAGCATTTACAACCAACACAACTGTGGCTGAAGACTGTTCATGCTGTTCTTCTGAAATGAGATCTCAAAGCAGTATAGTTCAAAACAAAAGGTTTTAACAAAAAATTGACATATGCACACTTTCTCCACCAATTTGTGTGTCAACCATTTAGTTAACTTTTCCACTTGAAAAAATGCAATAGAAAACCGGACACCATGTTTCACTATCTCAGTTAATATTCACAATTACAGCGGCTACAACTCAGGATACAGCATCACCAACGCTGCCCAGAGTCAGTTTATACTGAAATTAAGTTCTTTACACCAAGTAAATGGTTGTCCTCAACCACCAGCTAGTGTACATATGAACTAAAATTTCTAGATTTGGGGAGAAACAAATGCTGCTCCGATCATCTGCTCTGCTTCTTCTGTTCCTCAGTTCATGCTTAGAAAGCTGTGGGGGTTTGGGCCTGCTGACCCTGCCCACTGGAAGAGGCTGCCTGCTGTGCTGCTTTCTGCTTTAACACTGTCCAATCCAATGTGTAGTCATACTGATGGCTCAGGGTCCTGAAAAGAATGCAGAAAAACTGCCTCAGATACATGTAATCTGGGGCTTCCTCAAAGCATAGCCCACAACAAGAGTTTAAGGACATGGCAAATTCTGCAGGAAACCCCTTACATAAAACGTCAACGGGAGTGGACATCTTTTCATATTTTTGTTTCTTTGTTGCAGCCTTTAGGCCTTGCCACGGCAGGCTGGTTCTATTAAAATACATCAAAACATCCTAATGATTCCATGTCATCTCGGCGACTCTGCTCAAGACCAAGATGTGCATTGATGCTAGCATATCGGGCAGTGCCAGTGAGGTTTTTATCTTCTCCGTATGGTATGTGTTGCCTTGTCCTGTTGTCTCTGTACTTTTTGGCCAAACCAAAATCAATAAGGAATAACTGGTTTAATCCTGAGAAAGATGGGTCCTGAGAAGTACTAACAGTCACGCTTCTTTTCCTCTTCCCCACTGGAGATTCTAAACACTTATTACAGTGATGCCCAATACCCATTAGGAAGTTATCTGGTTTAACGTCTGTGTATAAAATTCTTTGTATGCACATATTCAATTCTACTGGTCATCTGGTCAGCTAACGTAAGTACAGTTTTCATTGTGAACCTTCTTGAACAGAAATTGAAGAGGTCTTCAAGGCTAGGTCCCAGAAGATCCATGACTAGTACATTATAGTCTTTTTCCTGACCATACCACCATATGTGGGGGATGCCAACCCCACCTTCAAGAATTTTTTTTTTTTTTTTTTTTTTTTTGAGACAGAGTTTTGCTGTTGTTAGCCAGGCTGGAGTGCAATGGCACGATCTCTGCCTCCTGGGTTCAGGCAATTTTCCTGCCTCAACTTCCTGAGTAGCTGGGATTAGAGGTACGGGCCACCATGCCCAGCTAAGTTTTTGTCTTTTTAGTAGAGACAGGGTTCCACCATGTTGACCAGGATGGTCTCGATCTCTTGACTTCATGATCCACCCACCTCGGCCTCCCAAAGTGCTGGGATTACAGGCTTGAGCCACTGCGCCCGGCCTGAAGAATCTTACAGAGTTTGCTCTGGTACAGCAGCTGGGGATGCCTGGCCTTCTGAGATTCTAGCTGCACTGCCACTTCTTCGCCGTTGGTGATGTTGATTGCCAGATAGATGTCCTCAAAGGAGCCAGATCCGATCTTCCATACCAGTTTGTATTTCCCTCCGACAATGAATTCGGCCTTGGAGCCGCTGCTGCTCGCCATCCTGAGAGACGAAGATGGAGGCTGGGGCCAAGCCCCAAAGGAGACCTCACGAGCTCCTCCACCGGGCAAGGCTACGGAGGAAGGCGGCAGGAAACGGAACACAGAGGCCTTTACCGGAGTTCGGGGCCCAGAATCAGCCGAGGGGAACCTGATCACCACCGCTCAGCCAGGTTTCTTTTTGCCAGGCCGCAGTTTGTGAAGGGCTTCTCGTGGCTACCAGGCTGGGCCCCTTGTTTCTCGGCGGCCGCCGATGCCTCACTTGAGCGGCGACGTCGCGGGCAGGAAAAGGGGCGCGGTGAGCTAGGGCGGCGATACCACTGCCAGCACTGCCGC
Organism: Callithrix jacchus; assembly: GCF_049354715.1. Taxonomy (NCBI): domain Eukaryota; kingdom Metazoa; phylum Chordata; class Mammalia; order Primates; family Cebidae; genus Callithrix; species Callithrix jacchus. The sequence continues at coordinate 42,116,788 of NC_133514.1, forward strand.
TGGCTCCGGCCCGGAGGGACCCCTGTCACTCCACCGACGATGCCATCTTGTTACTCCAGCTCCAGCCAACCCAGTAAGTATTTACTGTTGATTTGATGTCCAGAGATTATAAGAGAGCATGTGGCTCCCAGGAAAGTGTGTACATGATATACAGGATCTGCAGCTGGTCCCTGCGGAAGTATTTTTGGGATTTCACTAAGATGCATCTTGGTACAAGAGATGGTACTCTAATGTCTTGGTTGGAAAGACATTAGAGTCTCGCTTATCATAGCCTCAAGAACAACATGGAGTATTGTGTCAGTCAGCTACTGCTGTAAAACAACTCCAAACGTAACAGCTTCACTCGCAGGTCGGTGAGTGGCAGGCTGTTGGCTGGGATGACAGAGGCCACTCATCACCAGAAGCAGCCCAGGCCGCTACATGCAGTGGCAGTCACAGTGCTCCCAACGCAGTAACAGTGGGCAGGCCCCACAGCACTGGTGCTTCTCTGCCTCTGTCACAGCAGCCTAAGCAAGTCTCCTGACAGAGCCCCTTCTCAGAGTATGAGAGCAATCAGTTACAGCAAGAGGATGTGAAACTGGGGCGGGACAAATCGTGGCCACCTTGGAGGTCTATCCCAAGGTTGAATGAACCAGCAGGTGGGCTGACACTTACTCATGCACTCCTCTTCCCAGAACATCAAGGCCATCTCCTCTCCACTGTGCCTGACTTAACAAAATAGATCTCAGTAGATATTTCATCAGCTGCATAAATGAGTAAATACACAATGCATGAAAGACAGGGATGAGTGAATTAACAAGAGGTAAGTAAGACAGGAAGTGAGTGCTGTTCTAACACTCAAGGTGTCTTTTTGTAGGTCCTCAGGCCTGGAGGAAGATTCCAGAATTTGGAGAAGAAATGTCAGAAACACACAACTCTTTAAGATACAGAAGGATTAAAAATGATGTCTGGAGAGAACAGGCCGTGGGCACATGAGAAAAAAATGAACTGAGAATCAAAAGCCCAGGTCAGGTGCAATGGCTCATGCCTGTAATTCCAGCACTTTGGGAGGCCAAGGTAGGCAGATCACTTGACGTCAGGAGTTTGAAACCATCCTGGCCAATATGGCAAAACCCCATCTCTACTAAAAATACAAAAAACTATCCAGGCATGGTGGTGCATGCCTGTAGTCCCAGCTACTTGGAAGGTTAAGACAAGAGAATCATTTGAACTGAGGAGGCAGAGGTTGCAATGAGCCCAGTTCATGCCACAGCACTCCAACCTGGGTGACAGAGGGAGACTCTGTCTCAGAATAAATAATCAAAGCCTTAAGTCCTCAAACTTTGTTCTTTCTCTAATCCCAACATGATTCATTCTTCCATTTCGACAAGTCTTTATCGAGTATCTACTCTATGCCAGATACTGGCCTCTAAACCCATGACTGCCAGTCAGAAGCTGTTCTAAATGAATGGGTCCCAAGCCTCCTTTGAGGCATGCTTCCCACCTGCATTGGAGAGGAGGGGAAGCCCTCACATTGCCACTGCCACATCCCCTCCCTAAACCTCGAGGGCCTCTCAGGCTGGGAGCAATGGGACACTGGAGCCACAGCTGGTTTTCTGGATTGACGAAAGGGCATCCCAGGCCAATAGAACCTCTCAGGTCCCTTTGCGCTCTAATGCTTTAGGTAGGATAAGAACTGGAACCATGAAAAGCCCCTGAGTGATGCCTCTTCCCAATCAGTAATCCTGTGCTGTGGGGAAAGCAGACATCCACTGACAGCCACACAGGAAAGCTCCTAAGAACAACAGAACAGCAAGACAGGATCTCAGAGTATCCCCCAAACCAAGCTCCTTGACAACGCACAAGCTCGGCTTCCCTGATCTATTATCCAGCCAGCCTGCCATCATGAAGTCCAGCTTCCTGAGTAAAGGCAAACAGCTCAGTCACCTAATTCAGAGCTCCATATATATACACTTTAGGGAGCAAATGTTCAGTGCAGCCTCCAGAGGAGCCTTCGGGTCCGTGTTGCAGAATAAAAACACATGCAAAATATCAGGCACCCCTGAGATCTTGGTGGGCCCCTTGCAGCCCATTGACTTCATTAGGATGAGGACAGGCGCTGTCTCAACTTCCCTCTCTCCCTCCCAAATCTTTCTGGGCACCCGCTCACCCTTAACTCCTTCCTTCCTCCCACAGGCTTGGATATCACATCTTACTACACTTCAGCCAAGTGGGTGGTTGTCTTACCTTATCTTCAGACTCTCTCCCTGCTGGCCTGCAAACATTCCAGCACCCTCCCATGTCCCCATGGTTGAGATGTCCCCAGCATCTCAACCATGAGATGCTGTTGATGCTCCTTTCTGATACTCTCTCCCAAGTGGGCACTTCTTTCTAACTTCCCTGCTCTTTACAACTCCCAGCCAGGCAGGCTCAGACTTCGTGGTTCATCTTTAATAGCATCACGTGCCATGATAGGAAACGCTTTTAGCATTATTGCTTGAGGATTCCTTTGTCTCTCTTCTCCATCCTCAAACACCCACACAATCAGTGCCTGCTTCTTTTTTCTTTCTTTCTTTCTTTTTTTTTTTTTTTTTTTGAGACGGAGTTTCACTTGTTACCCAGGCTGGAGTGCAATGGCGTGATCTCGGCTCATCACAACCTCCGCCTCCTGGGTTCAGGCAATTCTCCTGCCTCAGCCTCCTGAGTAGCTGGGATTACAGGCACGCACCACCATGCCCAGCTAATTTTTTGTATTTTTAGTAGAGACGGGGTTTCGCCAAGTTGACCAGGATGGTCTCGATCTCTTGACATTGTGATCCACCCGCCTCAGCCTCCCAAAGTGCTGGGATTACAGGTGTGAACCACCGCACCCGGCCTTTTTCTTTCTTTTTTTTTTTTTAAGAGATTGGGTCTCACTCTGTTGCCCAGGCTGGAGTGCAATGGCCATACCTGCATCATCGCTGCAGCCGTGACCTCCTGGGCTCAAGCGATCCTCCTACCTGAGCCTCCCAAGTAGCTAGGTCACAAACATGTGCTGCCGCCATGCCTGGCTATTTTTATTTTTAGAGACAGGGTCTCAAATCTCATTATGTTGCCCAGATTGATCTCAAACTCTTGGATTCAAGCAGTCCTCCTGCCTCAGCCTCCCAAAGTGCTGGGATTACAGGTGTGAGCTACTGTACCAGCCCCACACACCAGCTTCTATCTATCACCTTCCATGGAAGCCTGTTGACTATTCCTTCTCTTCATGCCCATAAGCACCTCTCCTTTCACCTCCTCAGGACTACAGTCAGAGTCTTCGAGCCCTAGTTTCTCCACCATTTCCTCTCCCTTTTTAAATAAATAGCCTATTTGGGGCCAAGTCTTGTACATCTCTACATTTGATCCTCCCACCCTCCCTTCAGCCTGGAAGGATTCACCTCTGCCCTGCCACAGCCAACCCAGCCTCCAAGATTCCACCCAGTGCAGCCCCTCTAGGAATCCTCTCATCTCCTACCTTCCCCACTCCCAGCAGCCCTCCCCTGGGAGCTGGGCGTCATCTCACCGTCCTCTGCATTCCTATAGCTCTGTCCCTGTACTGACCTAAGCTGTGTGTCCCTTTCTATATCGTGTCCTAGGAATCTGTGTGTTTTCCTGTCTCCCTGCCAGTAAAGATTCCTTGAGAGATGTAACTACCTCCTTTATATCATTATGCCTTCCACAGAACTAGGACGAAGTCCTTTGATGGATTTGTTGAATGAATGAATGAGTGAGTGAGTGAATGATGCCTCCAGCTTTCACAGAAAGTAGTCACAGAGCATGTGTAGCTCTCTGAGCAGACATCCTGGGACGCTTGCCCAGAAGCAATTTTGTGTAAAAGTATCACTCAACTTATTTACAGAGCCATGTCTCTTGACAGCAATCTACAGCCACCTCTTTGTAGAATCAATGAAATTAAAATCTGTTGCATTAAGCTTAACTCCTTGAGCAGCCCCATCTTCACCCCACCCCCGAACCCCCTCCACATATGTAAGGATGGAGCCCAGAAGCTTCTCCCTATTCCCAGCCTCTCCCTTATTCCTGCCTGAAACTGAGCAAACTCCCCCAGCCTTGGCCACCCGCCTCTGCCCCAGCTCAGCCATTGAGTTCATGTCTTCTAGCCTAATTCATTTTCTAGATAGATGGAGCAAATACCTAGCAAATATTATTTATGGCCTTGTGATAAATAAGCCTTTTACAGAAGTTACTCAAGGAGTTCTGGGGAATTTCAAGGATAACTTTCAGCAAGTTTCAAAGGTCAGGTCAGGCTGGGATACTGAGCCCATAGTATTTGCCGGGCCGTTCATCTGTTTTGAATTATTGGCCTTACCCAGCTTCCGCGGGCTCTCAATGGAGGGGCTGTGCTGTGGCTCTCTGGCTGTATTTTATTTCCATCATGGCCAAGGGTCTTTAATGATTATTTGTGCTAGACTGACAGTGGAGAGAGAGAAAAAAAGAAGTCTTCATTTAATTCAGTCTCCTGCAGATATGCTGGGAAAGATGGTCTACCTGCCTGGCCATCCCTGCCCGTGTGCCCCCAAGCCTGCACACAGGGCAGTAGAATCCCCCTACGTGCAGCCGAGAGAACCTACTGGCACAGAGTGGAGGTCAGAAAGGGCAGGGCTTTCCCATGGGGCTGGGAAGCATGGGCCCTTTTCTGATGTATGAACAAACACACATCTGATTCTGTGCAGACTTGCAAATGTAGATTCTTAGGAGCAGAGATTGTGATTTGCTCAACTCCACAGCCTCTGAGCGTAACACTCCATCTGCACATAGTAGGTGCTCAATAAATATCGATTGGATTGGAGTGGTTTGAATCAAGGCAAAGCAGTCTCCTATTCCCTCCACTCTAACTGCGGTTTCCTTCCACAGAGGCTTTGCGGGTTTTCAAACATTTTTCCTCTTTTTCCTTTTGCTTTTGTTGTTGTTGGCTTTTTGTTATTGGTTTTCCTTTTTTCTCTCATTCGTTTGTTTATTTTGTTCACGGATTTGATTTTGACTTACCCTCAGAACGGATTTGCTCGAGGCAGAAGTTTGGCCTAGAATGTAAAGGTCTTTCCAGATGTAGACATTTCTCCCAAGATGATCTGGCAAAATTTTCCATTCCTGAGACCTAAGACTATCCACCCAGTACTCTAGAAATGATGTGAAACCAAGAATTAAAGATGCTCTCTCATCGTACATTCTTTTGTGTTGGTATCAGTCTCTTCCAGCTCTGAAAACTGATTTTCCATAGCCTATTCTACTCATCTGAAACCCTTTATCAGCAGTTCCACTAAGCACACATGGGTTCTTAAAAAAGACTTGGTGAAGTGAATTGAACGCAGAAAGTCTGGATTTGTTCACCTCTTTTGCTGTTTGTTTTTAACTTCAGAAAGCAGAAAAATGTCTCCTCCTGTGAGAAATCAATCAAGGGCTCTCTTTGTCTTTAGACTAAGGCGTGTTGTGCTAGATCCCCTTCATATAAGCATCTCTCTCTCTCACTTTATATGATAAATATGGACTGAAGAAGTGCTACTTCAGTTATTTTTTAAAAATCAAATTATATTTAAATGCACTCATGGACATTTAAAGAAATATCTTTTCAATATGAATAACTCACTAATTTACCTACCTGTTCAATCTGAGTCTTTCACATTGGGTTTGCTGAAGAAAACTTTATCTCTTCTTTGTTCTTCTTTCAAAAACAACAATTACCAGTGGGTGGGGTGTACAGAATCTCCCTCTTCGAACACAGAGACCAGCACTGGGGCCCCAGAAGGGCAGGCCTATTAGCCAGAATCATATCTGGGCCCAGACAGAACGCCAGCTCCAAAAAAACAGGTTTAATAAATGAGAAAAAGCTGAGATCACTACTCCCCAAAGAGGCCATTAAATCAGGGAGGACCCAAGCTGGAGGATGTGATGGGATGCAGTGGCAGGGAAAAGAAAACAGAAAATAATAAGCCCATTGGGCCAGAGAAATTGACACCCCACGACAAGGGCCTTTGATGATGTTGGCTTTCACTTGCTCTTTCATCCAGCTCTCTGCCAGACCAGGCACAAAAGCCAGAGGACAGAGTCAACCAGGTTCCCAGTTTGTCTTTCTGGTGACATTGGATTTATACCAGCCCGTCCAGTTTCTGGATGTGAACCTTCCAGCAGAGCCCACTGTTCAAAAAGACATCCTCAGCCTCCACTGTCCTCACCCTGAGCACTCTACCAGCGACCCTTCCTGCCCTTCAAATCTGGTAATACTCAACTCCACAAATGAAGGAGGGGTGATGGGTGTGTGCCGTGGTGAATGCTTCAGATCTATTTCATAAGGAAAAGCATTACTAAAAAGGAGAGGAAAATGAAGCATTTTCCCTAGTACTTCAAAGCACATGGGTCCCAGCAGCACTTCCTGCACCAGGGCTCTCTACACCATCTTCTCCTGGATCTTCTCCTACTTCTCCATCTTCTCCTTCTTTGTCTGCTGTGAGTGGATTGCATGTCAATTTCTCCTTCCTTTCCTGGAGGAACCCTTTTCTCTTCAGCACCATCCCAGGGACAGGGCTCCAGAGATAAAGTCCTACTTAACTATTGCTGTGTAACAAATCTCCAAAACTTAAGTCATTTAAAACAATATATTATGGTTCACATACCTGTTGACTGGGTCAGCTGGGCAGTTCTGTTTAGGGTGTCTCATGGCTATAATCAGATAAATGGAGCCTGAGCTTGGGTCATCTAGAGGCTGAACTACACTCCAAGATGGATCACGCACATGGCTGATGGTTGATGTCAACTGTCGGCAGCGCAGCTGTGCTGTCATCCAAAATGCCTCCATGTGGCTTCTCCAGATGGCCTGGACTTCCCACATGATGGTGGTCAAGTCCCAAGAGGAGGTGTCTCAAGAAACTGAAAAGGTGCTTCTGATACAAGGGAAGTCTGGCTGGGTGCAGGGGCTCATGCTTGTAATCCCAGCATTTTGAGAGGTCAAGGTGGGTGGATCGCTTGAGCCCAGGAGTTCCAGAACAGCCTGGGCAACATGGTGAAACCCCATCTCTACAAAATATACAAAAGTTAGCTGGGTATGGTGGTACACACAGCTAATGTGCACCTTCCTAACCACTTGGGAGGCTGGGACAGGAGGATCGCTTAAGTCCAGGAGGTTGAGGCTGCAATGAGCCTTGATCATACCAGTGCACTCCAGCCTGGATGACACAGTGAGAACTTGTCTTTAAAAAGAAGAAGAAAAGGAGTCCCTGAAATCACTGCCACCACATCCTGGTGTTCAGGCAAGGCATTAAGCCCAGCCCAGACTCAGATCTGAGCCGGGAGGTCTGCAGGTGAGGGAGGAAGCAATGACAGCAGCCGTGTCTGGAGACACTATATCATTATTGTACCACATCTTCTCTCACTGCAGGACACTAAAACCATCACACCCGTTTCTGACCCTATGCTGCCTCTATTCCCCTCCCCTCATAGTCCCCGTGATCAATGCCAAAGATGGCTGTCTTGGCAGGGCCAGTCTTGAAGAGAGCACAGTAGGTTTTGGCCCCAAGAATGATTGTCTTAAAAATCACCGGAGAGCTTTTTTTTATTGTTATTACTGCATCATTTTTAAAACACAGAAAGTCAGCCAGACACAGTAGCTCATGCCTGGAATCCCAGCACTTGGGAGGCCAAGGCAGGAGGATGACCTGAGGTCAGGAGCCTGAGACTAGCCTGGCCAAATTGGTGCAACCCCTTCTCTACTTAAAAAAATATAGCCGGCCGTGTTGGCGGGAGCCTGTAATCCCAGCTACTCGGGAGGCTGAAGGAGAATCACTTGAACCCAGGAAGGGGAGGTTGCTGTGAGCCAAGATCGCCAAGATCACACCACTGCACTCCAGCCTGAGTGACGAGAGCAAGACTGTCTCAAAAAAAAAAAGAAAAAAAACAACAAAAACGACAGAGAACATCCACGGAACTCAGCTGTGTCACCCAACTTGTGCTTCATTTTTTTTTTTTGAGATAACAGAATTGGAAACTAAACATCAAACTGCTTCTAGGGTTCTTCTCTGGACTTACAATTAAGAATAAAAAGTAACCAAAAGAAAGGAGAAAAAGTCAAGGAGGAAAAAGTGAAAACACAACTTAAAAAAGAAAAAAATGAACCTTGAGAGTTTGAATAATTCCAAAACCTTTCTGTTTGAAAGCAAAGTAAATCTTCCAGAGCATCAACGCTCTGCAGAGAGCAAACAGGGTTTGTACTGAAGATCCTCAACCCCCAGTCTGAGGCCGCCCCTCCCCCACTGGTGCTAAGAGCAGAGGCACCAGGCTGTTCCCTGGTCCCTGCAGGAGTAAGGAGGCTTTCCTCCAGCCAGTCCAGGGTCCCTCCTGAACCATCCAGGAAGGCCTCTGCTCTGAGGATCTCTCTCCCCTAAAGAATCCCTGTCCACCTCTCTAGGGGCATCTGGGGAAAGCGGGAGGACACAGCAGGGCTGCTACTGGCCCCTTCCTTGCTATGGCACAGGGAAACCCGCCCCCACCCTGAGCCCAGGCCACACACACATGAGGCTCAAGGCCATGCGTGTGAAGCTGCTTCCAGTTTGTTATAGGATTATGCAGCTGTAAAGAGGGTCAGGAAGAGAGAGGAGGAGGTTGTGATTTGTATTTTACATTCATGTGATCTTAAAAAATTTATATGCCAGCAGGTTTGGGGAAAAGAGCCCTGGATGGAGAGTTTCACAAGCTGGGGTCTGATCTATTTCACCACTTGCAAACTGTGGGTCTTCCCTGGCCCATCTCAGCTAAGAAAAGAGATGGTTCTACTGCTTAAGCATCTTTAGGGTCTTTTCTAGCCCCAGATTTTCCCACCTCACCAGGCCAAGCAGCTCCACTCCCCTCCCTTTGAGGGATGGGGGGGGACACCCTCACTCCTCAATCCTTTAAAGCTACTCATCCCCCCTCATCTGATAAGAAGAGTCTGCAAACTGGCTACCATGGAGAAAATTCACAAGTTGTTTTCCTTAAAAGCGAGGAATTGGAGTGGGGTGGGCCGGGTGGGGGAAGGGCCATTCCCTGGGCTCTGGAGGTCTCTATATTCTTTAGCTCTTAATCATTAGATCGGAAAGAGGGGGAGGGGCAGGCAATGGAAGTGGAGGGGGAGGGAAAGGGGAAGAAAAAACTCAACAACAAAAAGCCAGCCTCACACTCAGATCCTCGGGACCCAGAACTCCATTCAGAGTTTTCAGAAAATAGGGTCAGGCATGTCTTGTGACCTGAGACCCCAGAGCTCCTCTGTTCCCCATAATTATCTAATACAGCACTCTCTCTGCCAAATACAATGAAACAATTTGTCACTTCAATTATCTGTCAGTCAACACTGAGGCCTTTTCAGCAGGCCAGCACATGTGTTTGGAGAGCTTGTCAGAGAGGGCTGTCTAGCCAGACCCATAACCATGGAAAATGGAACCTTTGTTAATTCTGGTTCTTAGAAAAGTAAATCCATTCAATTTCTCTCCTCTCACTCTCTCTTCTTTTCTAAACGCCTTTAGCTTGGAATTTGCACAAGGAACTGAATTGGTCCTGCTCTGAACCTCGGATGACTGGCCGAAGGATTTGCATGAGGAAGCAGAAATTAATTATTCTTTTCGGGGCTTTTCCTCCCTCGTTTTCTGTAATTCTGTGTTAGAAGCAAGATTACACCCTGCGTTACCAGCGGATGGGGGTGGAGAGGGATGGGGAAGTGGGGGCCAGGCAGGGAGAGGCTTGCACGGTTCCTGAGTTCAGCCCCGCCAGCGGCCCTGCCTTCCTTTTCCTTCCCTGCTCTCATGTGGGAAGAAGGCAGCTCCATGCCCGCCACCAAGGGAAGGCGGGACATGGGGCACCCTCTGGAGGGGCGTTCCCCTTTGGGGACCTGGAGTTTCTCCACTTGGAGAAATAAAGGAAAGGAAATGGGTCATCCCTTGGGCAGACCTTGACTTCCACTCCTAGATTCAAACCTGTGGGTATTTCCTGTCAGGACACAGAGGCCTCCTCCCCGTGAGGGCAAAGCGGGTCCCTTGTGGAATCACTGAGGCCTGCCTGGGAAGTCTTTATATCAGTGATTTCCCAAAATGGTCTAATTTTAAATACTCCAGCCCACCCTCAGACCACGTGCAAAGCTGCATGTCTCCATTTGGGGTTGAGAATTTGAAGCTGCTCTAAGACCAGGTGCCAGCACCAAAGCCAGAGGACCCCTCCCAGCTCACAAGGGTCCTCGCACAGCGAGGGGCTGGTGTGCTTTGAAGGTGGGAGCTGGGGGTAGGCGCTAGTTTGGCATTTCATATCTCAATTGTTTCCATAGTAATTGGGTTTTCTTAGAGACAGAGTCTTGCTCTGTCCCCCAGGCTGGAATGCACTGGAGCCATCACAGCTCACTACAGCCTCAAACTCCTGGGCTGAATCCTCCCACCTCAGCCTCCCAAGTAGCTGGGACTACAGGTGTGCACCACCATACCCTGCCCAATTTTTTTTAATTTTTAATTCAATTATGTGTCCATTTATTTTGTAGAGACAGAGTCTCTACAAATGTTATGCTTGTAACATGTTGCCCAGACTGGTCTTGAACTCCCAGCCTCAAGCAATCCTCCTACCTCAGCCTCCCAAAGTGCTGGCATTACAGCTGTAAGCCATTATACCCAGACACCATACTGATTTTTTTAAATACTTTGACCTATAACAAATTAAATTATGTTTTAAAATTTACATCCATGACTTCATATATGCTAAGTGTTTTATCCTATTTTAGACATTTACAAATCCCTCTGTGAGGGCCAGTTCCCTCCCCATCCAATACAAACCCAAAGCTGGGATCCAGTACTGCCTCCTTCTGGGAGAGTTTCCTTTCCCTCCTTCCAGCCCCCGGACCCAGCACCACCGAAGAACATACACTGGTGTTTTCCAAGGCATTAGATTTGTGACCCCAGGACAGCTGAGAACACAGGTCCCTGAAAATGTTCAAATCAAAATCTCTCTCATCCACAGATGCACTGGAGAGCGTCCGGTCTACCCTGGCCTCTGAGTCACTGGGATCATTCTTGCCTCTGCCCTTTCTGTCTGTCTTCTTCCTGCCTCATGTTCTTCCTCTCTTCTCCTTTCTTTCTTTCCCTCTGTTTCCATCTGCTTCCTTTCCTGCCCTTTCGCTGCCAGACTTTTCTCTATGTTGTTCCTTCTCGTATCCTTCCTTAGGATTTTGGCATCTTTCTTCCTTTTTGAATCTAAAGAATTTCACAGCCATCCCTATAGTGTTGGGTAACACAAAGAGAGAAACCACCCTCTTTTTTCCTTTTTTTTTTTTTTTTTTTGAGACAGAGTTTTGCTCTTGTCACCCAGGCTGGAGTGCAGTGGCGTGATCTTGGCTCACTGCAACCTCCGCCTCCCGGGTTCAAGCGATTCTTCTGCCTCAGCCTCCCAAGTAGCTGGGATTACAGATGCCCACCACCACATCCAGCTAATTTTTGTATTGTTAGTAGAGACAGTGTTTCTCCATGTTGCCAGGCTGGTCTCAAACTCAGGTTATCCACCCACCTCGGCCTCCCAAAGTGCTGAGATTACAGGCGTAAGCCACCATGCCCAGTTTCCTTTATCCTATTTTATATATAAGAAAATATAAGCCAGAGTGTGGACTCTTAAATTCAGTCATTGCCCAATAAAGAAAGAAATCTGGCTGGGCACAGTGGCTCACGCCTATAATCCCAGCACTTTGGGAGGCCGAGGCAGGTGGATCAAGAGGTCAAGAGATTGAGACCATCCTGATCAACAAGGTGAAACCCTGTCTCTTCTAAAAATACAAAAATTAGCTGGGCATTGTGGTGCACGCCTGTAATCCCAGCTACTCAGGAGGCTAAGGCAGGAGAATTGCTTAAACCCAGGAGGCGGAGGTTGCAGTGAGCCAAGATCGTGCCATTGCACTCCAGTCTGGGTAACAATAGCGAAACTCCGAGAAAGAAAGAAAGAAAGAAGGAAAGAAAGAAAGAAAGAAAGAAAGAAAGAAAGAAAGAAAGAAAGAAGGAAGGAAGGAAGGAAGGAAGGAAAGAGAAAGAGAGAGAGAAAGAAAGAAAGAAAGAAAGAAAGAAAGAAAGAGGGAGGGAGGGAGGGAGGGAGGGAGGGAGGGAGGGAGGGAGGGAAGAAATCTGCAGCCACTAGGCAGACTCAGCCCCAGCCAGGCCCATAATGGGTGTTCCTGCCTCCATCTCACCCCCAGAACAGAGCAAACTTTTCCCCACCTGACTTAGGTGGCAGAATTCCTCTAACGTGCCATCCTGACAGCCAGCCAGCCAACGTGAATGTGGTCCAAGAGGGAACTGGGTCTTTTTCTCCTGAGCTGTGGGTGGAGCCTCTTTTTTTTTGTTTGTTTGTTTGAGATGGAGTCTTGCTCAGTCACCCAGACTGGAGTGCAATGAGTGGAGCCTCTTTTCAGCTCTTAAGGAAGAGTCCATCTTGGGGGTGTGGCAATTGGAGAAGAAAATCACCTTTCTTTCTAAAGGATCTTGAGGTTAGCCTGGCTCTACACAATGACCACTCACTTTGAGAAGGCACACACTTACCCCAAATGTATTAATAGTTAACAAAATTCATTTGAAATATTTAAAAAAAAAGTATAGAAGAGCAGCACAAAAACGTTAGACATATACTTTCTCGGAACACTGTTTTCAAAAGGGGTTCACATTTCATGAGCCCAGCATCATTCTCTGCCTTTTTCAGATTATACGCTGATTGACTTGGGGATTTTTCCAAAAACCAAGTCTGCCCTTAATGTAAGAAAATTAGTATAGAAAAAAAAATCGTATGTCCTTGGTTTAGGAAACGAAGCAACATGAACAGCTACACTGCAATACTGAAAACAATTCCAAAAGCAGAATGTGCCCAGCGGAGCCAGCATCTAGACAGGACCAGATAACTGAACCATCTTCTGGGAAGGCAGCCATAGCATTGACACAGAGGCCAAGCGCCACAGCTGAAAGAAGCAGAAGACCCAATCAAAACCACCAATACACAAATATCAGGCCTAAAGTTGGGGAGGAGGGTCAGTCTGTTTTCTCTCAACGCTGGGACTGGCACACTATGGCTCTCACTCCACCCACCTTTCCCCAACCTCCATGCTGACCTACTCCCCCTCCCCCAAAATTCCATTCATTTAGTTGACATCAGTGTTTAACCTTTCACCTCCTGTGACCTCTGGTGTTTGCTCCTTGGGAAACACAGTGACAGGGTTGCCCTGTCTCCTGGTCACTCCCCAGAGAAAAGGGGCAGAAAGAAAACCAGGCTGAAAGAGCGACACAGGCCGGGAGCTGTGTTTAATCCCATCTCTGGCCCTGCACAATTTAGAAGCCTTTCCCAAGCAGCCCTCGAGTCCACAGCTGATTCTTCCTCTCTCAGGAACACTGTCTTTCCAGCAGACTTTTTGATTCTCTCATCCTACCCTTAGATAGTGGACTTTTCTCCACAGAGATGATCTCACTCTCAGCCTAGGAAAGAAGAAAATATAGGCTGGGTGCAGTGGCTCACACCTGTAATCCCAGCACTTCGGGAGGCTGAGGTGGGCAGATCACAAGGTCAGGAGTTTGAGACCAGCCCGTCCAACATTGTGAAGCCCTGTCTCTACTAAAAATACAAAAAATGAGCCAGGCATGATGGGTGGGCACCTGTAATCCCAGCTACTTGGGAGGCTGAGACAGGAGAATTGCTTGAACCTGGGAGAGGAAGGTTGCAACAAGCTGAGATCGCCCCACTACACACCAGCGTCGGCGACTGCAAGACTCCATCTCAAAAAAAAAAGAAAATACATTTGGGGAGAGTGGTAACTTCCTACTGTGGTGAATTCAAGGAACACAACCAGACTGTCAAGAAAATCCTTCCAGGAAAAGAAGAGGGGGACCCAGAGGAAGAAAGTCAAGTTCTGAGCAAGTGTCCCATGGCTCCTGTGGTCATCCTGGTGTCTGAGACACCCAGGGACTTGGAGATGAGCCTGGAATGCCTTTGTGCTACATTCGAGTAATTGAGGTTTTAATTCTTTCCTTAGACTCCACTCCTCTTAGCTTTCTCTGGCTTTAATCACAAAATGTCCAAAAACTGGAATGTGTGCCATTTCTCTTGGGTGACTCCACAGAGTAAATATTTTTTATATAACTTATCCAGAAACTCAGAGATGTTGGCTGAAACCAGGCCAAATGCAGTTCTGCCACCACTCTCCTGAGAAACAGTGAATAAAGCTCCTTGGGTTGTGAAGCAAAATTGCTTCCCAGACAACAGTGTGAATTTTTTAAAAAACAGTTCATCGAACAGACAGTATAAACCATTTTAAACTATTTTTACGTGTAGGGTAGCAAGCACTGTGAAAAAAAAAAATATCCAGTGACACTTGTTAAAACACAGTGAGACATACTTTCTTCAGGACCACCACCATAGATACACGGACCACTGCATGGGTCATGCAGTCGGGGAGGGAGATGGGGCTAAACTCCCAATATAACCTGGGTGAGTGGGAATTGATAGCCAAGCAGCAGTGTGGGGCTCAGGGGATGAAAAATTACTCAGAGGAAACTCAGGTAAGAGGGACCTTGGTACACTGACCTAATAGGATTCTTGCTGAAGACAGGCTGGAGTGTTCAGGCATCACCTGTGGATGGTGGAGGATGAGAAACCTGATCATATATTGAGGGTGGGGGGTTTTGGCTAACCTAACTCAGCTGGGCTCTTCAGCTAATGCTGGATTGTATAAGAAAGTGCACAGATAGGCCTAGGAGGAGGTTCAGAAGCTGGACTAAAGTTTGGCCAAGCAAAAGAAAGTTTGTCAGTCCCCACTCTTGTTCAAAGAAAAAAGAGACATTCTTCTTTTCATTGAATAATATTAAAGCAGCCTCACTGTCTGGTATAACACCTGAGGTTCGCTGTCTCACGGCCACGGAGAACAGAGACGCAGACACGAAAAGAGTGAGGTCGAGAGTGGAAGTTGGATGGGTGAAAGAAAGAGGGGTGCTCTCTGCTGCAGAGTGGGGCCCTGGAAAAATGGGTTGCTGCATCTGTGGTGAAATGCAGGGGGTCTCACAGATAAGCTGGCAGGGAATCAATTTACATTTGATGTGAAAAACTGGTGGGACCCGGTATGCCTTTGCATGGGGTGTGAATCTCTGGCTCCCCGCATCCCAATCTTTTATTATGTAGGTGGGTTCTCTGCCTGAGCTGTGCTCTGTTGCCCATTTCTTTATTGCTATACACCTGGTAACAAAAAAAGGGAAGATGGAGCCTCCATGGACAGGCCTGGCCCCCACCTATCCCTTTTCTATTGGTGCAGCTGCTGGCATTCCGCCGTGCAAGCTTCCAGCTGGCTCCTCTCTGCCTGCAGCTCAATTTTTCAAGGTGCTCTTTTTTGGAAAAGAAATGACTTTGGGGGATGGTTTTTGCTAGAGGGGAAGAAGTCCTGTCGAGGAGTCTTTTGCTCTCATTATCTGCCTGAATAACTTCTTCCTACCTCCTCTATCAATATAAGGCTGTTTTCCTGCTTTGTTACCTTTTGTTCACGAAGGACCAGCTGACCCTTTTGTTGGGATCTGGTAGTAAGGAAGATCTCCTGGATAGTGTGAGCCTTTCATCAGGGGAGCTTCATTGCTATGAAAATCAAAGAAAAAGATTACTACTTGGAACAAACTATAAACTCAGGTTTATACAGACTCAGAGAGCAGCCAATCAAGAAAATGTCTAGATGCTGGGCTTGAAGCATCCGCAGCTGGAGTAAGGCAGAGGCAGAAAGCGGCAAATGACAGGTTTTCCTGGTTTACAATTTTGAATGTCACAAAGGTTGTCCGTACATACACGGTTGTGGTGATCTCTTTGAAGTTGATACAAGACCTCCAGCTTCAGCTTGCAGGGCTAAAAAAAAAGAATGGTTTTACGAAGTGACTTCAAGTCAGAAGGGTGAGAGAAAATTAGAAATAGTAATTTGGAGAATTGTAGCTAGATATTAAAGGAAACTAGAACTTAGAATGTGGTCCAGATCACAGGTAGATAATACAATCTCAAAGAAAACAAACGCACTAGACTCTAATATTGGGTACACAATCGTTTTCTTCGGAAAGATAATTTTTCTTTCAATGGCCACCCCCATTTCTAACAAAGATGATCAAAATAAGACTGATTTGTTTGCAAAATAAATTTGGTCTCATTAAATTTGGCCTGATTATTTACAGAAGTGCATCACTATTCTTACGCTTATTTACGTGAATGAGCATAAAAATAATGATTGACTATATCGGCTCCTATAAATTTTGATGGAACTTTTGATGAGGAATCTCAGACTGGACTTGTAAAAGCCTCTCAAGGACAGGAAGTGAAACCAAGGACTTGCCATAAGGCTATGTCTGTAATACCAATAGTTTTGAATGAATTCCTCTCTTCTCAAGGTCCCCAAAATATCCTGTTTCTTATGCCAGCCAGGAAGTGACATTCCTGACTCACCTGTAAGGCCAGGAACCCTCAGGCTGGTTTTCGAAAAAGAGCTTTATTAAGTCAGGCTTAATTTCTTAAAGCTCTTTGGTCATAGCTGAAATATGACATTCCAGTCAAAGCCTTGGTAATATAACCAGTGTTTCCAAGTGTGGCCTGTTACAAGAATGATAGAGTCATATTGAACTGATGAAAATTACTACATTGCCATAAAAATAAGAATACTCACAAATAGTTTCCTAATTCTAGAGGGATTAGGTATAGAGAAAAAATAAAAACTTTTGTTCACAAAAGTATACTTTACCAAATTGCTATAAGCTGTCAATAGCTTTTAAAAGTTTCCTTAAATCTGAAAAAGCAAACTTTTGAAGAATCAACAATATTTCAAACAAAGTCACTTAAAATTTACCCTCATCAGTTCATTCAATCCCATGTAATTAATTCTTGTTCTGCTTGATCTTGGGACAGCAGTTTCATGAACCCACTGGTTTCATTAGAGTTGTGGAAATTCTTACCCAGTTCAGTGGTATGATCCTAAGTTATCAGAAACCTCTATTTGTCAGAGTTCTTTTTATAAATCTCCTTGAAGATACTATACTTTAGGATTATAGTTGCTTACAAAGAAAAAGGAGTTTTCAGAAGAAAGCAATAAACTGTGGACAGCAAGCCTTCAAATGGCTGTGAATAAGATTCTGATGTGAGTTCATTGTCATAATGGCACAACTCACAATGGAATTTGATTATTTCTGTCGCATATAACATTTAATGTAATAACCAGAATTATGACTGATAACATAGTAGATTTCTAGGAATCTCATACAATTTTTGGAATAATCATATCAATAACATATCCATAAATATAACTTAAAGAACATTTAGTATCACTTATTATTTGACAATGCTTCCTGTATAATTTAACATATCAAATAAGCTTCATTAAGTTTAACAGCTCTATATTGCAAAGTGAAAGATACATCCTTCAAGGCTTTCCAGAGGTCCAACTGGAAAATCCCAAAGTTAATTCAAAGTCAAAAAGACTTAATTTAGAACTTCATTTGGGTAAGTTTGTCCAGAATATCCCAACACCTTGGGAGGCTGAGGTGGGCAGATCACCTGGGGTCAGGAGTTCCAGATCAGCCTGGCCAACATGGTGCAACCCCATCTCTACTAAAAATACAAAAATTAGCAGGGTGTGGTGGCGCATGCCTGTAACCCCCACTACTTAGGAGGTTGAGGAAGGAGAATCACTTGCACAAGGAAGGCAGAGGTTGCAGTGAGCCGAGATGGCACCACTGCACTCCAGTCTGGGCAATAGAACAAGACTCAGCCTCAAAAACTAAATAAATAAACAAAACACTTGATTTCATAAAATATTAGTTCTCTATTTAATTGAAATGACAATGAAAGATTTTAAATGCAAATACAGGTTACATACTTAAGAACAAAAATCTAGCTCTTTTAATATTGAGAAGACTCAATTCTTAAATAATCAAAGACCTAATAAAATACAACATTAAGCACAAGAAATTATCTTGATAAAACACATAATCTTTGTTTCCTAGGCCAGTTACATGAAAGGTAAAGAAAACCCTTCACATTCTCAGACCAATATTCCAAGAAAACTTTGTCATCTTAATAGAGAAGACCAAAGTTTATTTTGCATCAATATACTACTAAAATTTTTAATAAAATCTTATAAATGAATCTATCTGGCAGTTTTGCCTGTTCAAGATTTTCATAGCTTTTTAACAACCTCTTTTTTTTTTAACTTTTGCAACTAACAAGCATCAGACAACTCATTTGTACTGTATATTCAGTGTGTATGTTGGATTTATACTTCTATGATTTTAAACACAAGCCTATCTGACCAGCACAGGCATGCAAGAATGTATGTATTACATTTAATGCTGACAATTCTGAAAACATTCTTATTTTAATTAATTTATTTAATTAATTAATTTTTTAGAGATGGGGGTTTCTCTAGTAGGCCCAGGATGGAGAGCAGTGGATATTTACAGACATGACCACGGTTCACTACAGCCTTAAACTTCTGGGCTCAAGCAGTCCCCCTGCCTTAGCCTCACAAGTAACAGGACCACTGTACCAGGCTTCCTATTTTGATTTTACCAATAATTTTAAAGCTATAATTTCTCTAGCAAAAATTATCTCAGATCACATGAACTTCAAAAATTGGGGTCAGTTTCCATTTTTCTGAGACTTTTATAAATACTTAATTTATTTGAGCACTATTTATCCCTAACCATTTTAGTTGATAAGACCATTGGTGGTAGAAAAATACTATGTATATATAACATAGAAACATAAATACATACATGTACACAAATATAAACACACAGACAGATACAATCAGATCCTATAGCTTTTCATTTAAAAATTCTTATCATGAGACAGTAAAACAGAGCAATACAAACTCATTGGTTTATCTCCACTTATATTTTTATCCAGATTGTGTTTGTAATGAAAACAGAACAGGTTGAGGTTACCCAGTCAATAAGCACTAAACCTTTTAACCAATACTTGTGGAGTATCGGTGAAAGAATCTTTAGGCTCTTAAGATTCTTCACTCTTTGCCCAATTTCCAAATAATTCCCTTTTTTCTTCTAGCCTCAGGTGTTTGCTTTGGGGCCCTCCGAGTCCTTTGAGAGCCCCAGTGGAGGGCAGAGGGGTCTGAAGTTCAAGTGACTGAGGGGCTGGAGTGGGGAGGGAAAGGATCTGTCAGGGTGTGACAGAGTTGGCAGAGCACACAGGCAGCAAGTGTTCAAGCAGAGGGTTTTCAGGTGACAGAGAAGTTTCCACGGGAGAAGCAGGAACCAATAAAGAGAATAGAGACAATAGAGAGGCCTCACAGAGAGTCAGGGAATAATCCTTCCTCAGAACAAGGAGCCAGGAAGATGACCTTCCAGCCCAGGAGGAACCTATCAAAAGAAGCCTGAGGACCTGACGAAGTGGCTCACGCTTGGAATCTTAGCACCTTAGGAGGCCAAGGCAGGAGAATCATTTGAGATCAAAAGTTCAAACGATTCAAAGTTTTGTAGAGTGAGGCCCCATCTCTACAAAAAAATATAAAAATTAGCCAGGCATGGTGGTACATGCCTGTACTCCCAGCTGCACGGGAGGCTGAGGCAGGAGGATCTCTTGAGCCCCGGAGTTTGAGATTACAGTGAGCTGCACTCCAGCCTGTGCAACATAGTGAAACCCTGACTCAAAAAGAAAAGCAGCAGTCTGGGACCCTCACTCAGCTTTACAGAATATACTCACACCTTCAGAATTGAAAGCTGTCCACGTTTGTCTGAAGCAGTGGTTCGGGAGTTGGCCTCTTCGATCAGTCAGTCAGGAGTGAAGACAAAGGTTTCAAAGATACACACTTAGCGTACTGAGTGAGAGGTCTAAGCATCCAATGATGAATCTAATCTTATCTAAGTTATGACACCATAACTGCTAAGGAGGAAATTATCCATTGATGCCTATTAAAGTATGGTAAGGAACATTTTATTCCAGACCATGGTGATAGGTATAGGGACCACTGACTTAGGATCTTGCAGTGGGTCGGGGACAGAGATGGAGCTCATGACCCAATACAGCATGGGCAAGTGGGAATTCGTAGACAAGGAGCAGTGTGGGAGTCAGTGGATGGAAAATGACTAAGAGGAAAAACACAGGGAGAAACCAGATTCTGGGTAACCAACCTAGCAGATTCCTGCCAGGGTGATCAGATATCACCTGGGGGATGGTGGAGGATCAGGAACATAATCCTATATTGCGAGTGAGGGCTTCCGGCTAACCTGGTTTAGCGGGCTTCTTTTGCTAAACCTGAATTTTATAAGGAAGTGCACAGATGGGCCCACGAGAAGGTTCAGACTAAAGTTTGGCCAACCAAAGAATCTTTGTCAGGTAAACGAACTCATTTACCTGAGTTCAATGAAGTTTAAAACTCATCTTATAATTAATTATCTGCTTTTTCTTATCAATATTCCAACTCAATAAAAATGATCTATGATCATATAAAGTGAGTGTCGCTTTAGGGGAGGTTGTTACCCAGCTGGGAGCAGAGAGAAAACAACAGCTGGGTGTAAAGGCCAGAGGTCACAAAGCCTGGTTTCTCATCCTAGGTCTGCTTCCAAGTAGATGAGTGTCTTTAGGCAAGGTAGTAATGATAACAAGTTATTAAAGAAAATCATTTTTTTTCAGACAGAGTCTTGTCCAGGCTGGAGTGCAGCAGCATGGTCTCAGCTCACAGCAACCTCTGCCTCCCAGGTTCAAGAAATTGTTCTGCCTCAGCCTCCCAAGCAGCTGGGATTACGGGCCCCCACTATCATGCCTGGCTAATTTTTGTATTTTTAGTAGAAACAGGGATTTCACCATATTGACCAGGCTGGTCTCAAACTCCTGACTGCAAGTGATCCACCCTCATTGGCCTCCCAAAGTACAAGGATTACAGGCGTGAGCCACTACACCTGGCCCAGAGATAATTCATAGAACATGGAGATAAAAAATAGTGGACTGCCTTACAGGTCTGATGTGAATGTCTAATGCATGTATGTAACAGCATTTTCTAGATTCACAAGTGAGCTGGCTTGTGTAATCTTCACCCCAGTATAGGTATTTGGTTTGTTTGGAGACAAGGTCTTGCTCTGTCACAGTGGCGTGATCATAGTTCACTGCAATCTTGAAATCCTGGGCTCAGGTGATCCTTCCACCTCAACCTCCCAAGTAGCTGGGACTGCTGGTGCATGACATCATGCCCAGCTAATTTTTAAAAAATTATATATAGGAGGCTGGGTGCGGTGGCTCAAGCCTGTAATCCCAGCACTTTGGGAGGCCGAGGCGGGTGGATCACAAGGTCAAGAGATCGAGACCATCCTGGTCATCATGGTGAAACCCCGTCTCTACTAAAAATACAAAAAATTAGCTGGGTGTGGTGGCGCGTGCCTGTAATCCCAGCTACTCAGGAGGCTGAGGCAGGAGAATTGCCTGAACCCAGGAGCAGAGGTTGCGGTGAGCCGAGATCTTGCCATTGCACTCCAGCCTGGGTAACAAGAGTGAAACTCCATCTCAAAAAAAAAAAAAAAATTATTTATAGGGACAGGTCTTGCTATGTTGTTCAGAATGAATCGAACTCCTGGGCTCAAGCAATCCTCCTATCTCAGCCTCCAAAGTATGGAGGAGATTACAAACATGAAGCCACTGTGCCCGGCCCCAGTACAGATTTTAAAGAATCAAACAAATGAAATATATTATTATTATTTAGTATTCAAAGAATATAAGTAATCTTGAATGTGGATGTAATCAAACATATTTGGGATAAAAATTAAGTGTCATACATAAACTCACACAAACTCAGATGTGTCCTGGACCAACTGTTTTGTAAATGGTCTCATCAGACCTGCCACAATGCAGAGGAAATTACTGAAGTTGATTTTAATCCATTTCCCTGGTCAAGGTCTTTTTTTTTTTTTTTTTTTTAAGATGGAGTTTCGCTCTTGTTACCCAGGCTGGAGTGCAACAATGGCGGGATCTCGGCTCACCGCAACCTCCGCCTCCTGGGTTCAGGCAATTCTCCTGACTCAGCCTCCTGAGTAGCTGGGATTACAGGCGTGCACCACCATGCCGAGCTAACTTTTTGTATTTTTAGTAGAGACAAGGTTTCACCATGTTGACCAGGATGGTCTCGAGCTCTTGACCTCGTAATCCACCCGCCTCGGCCTCCCAAAGTGCTGGGATTACAGGCGTGAGCCACCGTGCCCGGCCTTAGTCGTTTTTTTTTTTTCTTTTAATCACTGAATCTGAAATGTTGATTTCAAAATATTATCAGTATTACCACTTTTTGTTTATGCAGACTTTAGCTTCAGAGCAATTTTTTTTTTTTTTTTTGAGACGGAATTTCGCTCGTTACCCAGGCTGGAGTGCCATTTCGGGATCTCGGCTCACCGCAACCTCCGCCTCCTGGGTTCAAGCAATTCTCCTGCCTCAGCCTCCTGAGTAACTGGGATTACAGGCGTGCACCACCATGCCCAGCTAATTTTTTGTATTTTTAGTAGAGACGGGGTTTCACCATGTTGACCAGGATGGTCTCGATCTCTTGACCTCGTGATCCACCCGCCTCGGCCTCCCAAAGTACTGGGATTACAGGCTTGAGCCACCTCCTTCGGCCTCAGAGCAATCTTAAATTGAGAGAGAGAGAAAAAAAGCACATATTTTTCATTTTCTCCTCTATGGCGATCCAGTCTCCATCCTGGATGGAGTAGAAAGCAGTATTAAGGAAGATCAGATGGCGTGGACATAAAACTTGAGGTGGCTTGTAATGACTTCACCAAAAAGCAGTTTTCAAGTATTTCCCCACATCTAGCCATCTCAGCAAAAAGGGAGGGTAAACCTCCTAGAAGTAGAAAGCAAGGGATTTAGTGTGCCTTGAAAACTAACAGGTATTTCAGGGACAGTGAAGCAGCAAGGGAGAAGGAAGCGGGAGCTCTGATTTGGGGTGGTTGTGCAGAACAATGCCGCTATTGGAGAGCACTTGTGGGGGCCCCTGGGCTGTGAAAGACCACTGATAGACATGCAAATGGAAAGGGCCTGAATAGACGCTGCAAAGCTGGGTTTCCACGGGCTGGGCGGAGAAAGCTTCGGGGAGATAGTGGAAAGCTCTGCCCCGAGCCAAAAATAACGCTTGCGCTTGCGCTGTGAGGGCATTTAGGTTGAGCTGAAATGAGCCATTGAACGCTTTTTTTAAAAGTGCCTTTGGATCTGAAAGGGCAGTAATAATGCAAATTCGAAGTTTGCCTTAGTTAATTGGGTAGAGTACCCATCAATTAATCAGAGGGGCAGAAAACTATTATTTAGTTACCACTTTTTGAAGAGTGCTACTGATGAAATGCATTTCAAAAAAAATTCTACAGCTCCATCTGAATCTGACAACATGAAAAAAAGTAAGAAGGCCTTTATGTCACTTCTCAAATTCACCTGGGCTGAGACAAACAGCCAGATCGGTAGTTAGAGGTTGCTAAACTCTCAAGAAGGGGTTAGGGAGCCCTCCAGTGCCTAGAAAGGTCTTTTCTTGGCCGGATCTCCCAGGGGACTGCCCCAGGGGATGGCAGAGAGTGGCCGGTGTCTCACGTCCCTCCACAGGCTGAGCCCCCAGAAACATCGCCAGGAACTAGCTCACTGGGACAAGCTAACCTCAAATGCAGGGGAGGAAAACAAGAAAAACCTTCCCTCTCAAGTCAGCTTCCGGATGTCTGGTGTTGGCCTGACTATCCAGAACTTTGGCTTCCTGCCCGGTAAAATGGAAATTTACAAACTGCAAATGTCTTTTATTATTAATAACATTTTTATTGATTCAAAAAGTACGCCTGGTATATTTCTTCTTGACTTTTGAGTTAACATTTGTGAAAAATTGTTTTAGTGTTGTGTATCCATTCCTGTCTCAAAAGAAGGTGTAAAAAGAAATTTCACTAGAACGAATAATGTGTAAATGAGGGAAGTGGAATGTGAGTTAGATCTGTGTGAAGTGAAATTTTTCAACGTTTTTTTCCGTGAAGTTCACATACAGCGAAGTAATTCTTTCTAGAAAAAATATCAGTTGAAATGTTTAAATACATATTTTTATTGAAAATGTATTTCTTACACACATAGCTAATGACCCATATTTCTAAGAACTATGACCACCCTATCCTAGATTTTGCTTATGAAATAAAGACCTCCTGAGAAAATCTTAAGAAACAAATCTCTATATCAACATTGTTTTTCTCCTGATTCAGGAACACCCAGGAAATGTCATTTCTCTAACTTCCAAGTACAGTTTATTGTGATTAGTATTATTGCTATTATTATTAATATTATTTTTGTTTTTGAAAGAATCCTGTTTTCATCCACCCCAACCCTCCTTCCCAAACTTTCTAGATCATTCAAAGGGCATCCAGGGAGTGTATATTCAGGGTAACTTGCAGCTATGCAGAAAGGGAGCGAGGGGGTGGGGAGGATGTGTTTCAAGGCCCAGGAAATCAACAGCCTGGAAACCTGGGAGTGGGTTGGAGGGCTCTGTTGCATTTGGGAAGTATCATTCCTATAGGTAATTTCTTGCAGGCATGGGGCAAAACAAGATGCCCAGCTAAAAGGGTTTGCAGGAGAATGGTTTTTCCCAACCTTCGCATTGGACCAGTCTACTCAACGACCAGAAAATGAGAGAGGAAACAGACTTCCGTAGACCAAAACATGGGAAAACGTGCTAAATTGTGAGGTTGGATTATTTAGGGTTTTTGGTTATTGCTAAGTGGGGGCTGACCAGAAATTCCTTTTCTTATCTGTCCTATACTCAAGGAAATCCCTTTCCTTTAAAAAAAAAAATGATTTGTAGATAGCACCATAGGTCTAGAAAAGGTAAGAAAAGAAGCTTTACAGGTGGCAAGGTAGCTCCAGGCTGAAAAAAACTACCACTCCTTGCTTTAACAAAAATATATGTTTACCATCTTTCAAACAGGACCTTAGAAAAGTCTGAATACTTTTTGCAATTAATGAAGTAACTTTCATTTTTAATCTGTACCACAAACCTTACCACTTGGCTTACTGAGCTCCTGGCCTCCCTCAGAAGGAATCACAACCATAAAGCAAACGCCAGCCTTGCCTAAACACTGCCGCCTTCTCTGCCTGGGGCCTAAGCCTGTGCATGTGCACCAGGTCCTTGCTGTGGAAGCAGCTGTGAACCGGTGAATACACATCAAGATTCCTGGATAAACACGAAGGACTGGACATGTATTATTCTCTTCTTCTCCCATTAAGACCAAGGGATCTGAAGAGCAATGGAATAATGATACAATGTTGGAAGCTGGAAAGCAGATGCTTGGTGGTCCACAAAAAGCCGACTAGTAGAGAAAAGTGGAGAAATACAAGCAGAAACCCAGTTTACACCACAGAACACTCAACAATTGGCACCAGTGGGAGTAAAGGTGGGGCTAAAAACAGGAGGAAATGCTAAGAGATCCCGAGACCTCACTGAGCAAGTGCTCCTTCCCGGACGCTTGCAGAAAATCAGATTTGATCCCTGAAAAGGGTAGAACTTTGGGTCTCAGGACCACAGAACCCCAAGGCACAGTAGCGATAAGGGAAGTACTGACATCAGCATGCTAAAGCGGAACCTTAGATTCTCAATGTTGAGACCCCTCCCTTTCTTCTCCCTCTTGGCATCCAGATCACTGTCAAGCAGACAATGAATATGCCACTGCTAAACTGAGCTCTCTCACCACTTTGTATTGGTCACAAAAAAAGAACATCCTATTGGAAAAAATGATCAAGTTTTATTCACTGACCAGGAACGGAGAAGGGAAGGTTCTTGCTCTCAACATCCCTTGCTTCTAAACAATAGAAAGCATGGGGTTGTGAAGGACTGGGTGTGGAGAGGGAAAGGAAGGTTAGCAGGGGCCGATCAGGACTCCAGATGTGCTGGTGCAATTCATAAGCATACGTCTTCATACATCACCTACACACAAATGGCAGAGATTTTCTTTTGGGGGATGGAATTTTACCATTATAACGATATGTTAATAATCTAAAGGCAACTAGGGGTCACCTGTTCCAGTGTGCCCTGGTTTTGCAAGGTCTTGTCTCCCTCTGGTATCTGGGCAGGCATCCAGAAGCTCTGGGGGCCATCTTGAGCTGTCTTGTTTATTTAAGCGGCTGTACCTAGAGGTAGAGGAACTCAAGAAAAATGGCAAGAAAAGGAATTTTCCCACCTATTTCATCAGAGCTGCTCTGGTAATAGATATCTCTCCAGGAAAAAGTTAGGAAAGTCGTCTTTGGGGAATCTGCTGTAGTGGGGATAAGGTTTGTATGTCCTACCAAATCTCATGTTGAAATTTGATTCCCAGTGTGGTGGCATTAGGACATGAATAGATGAAGGCCCTCCCTGAGGAGGGGGAGTGAGTGCTTGTTCTAATGGTTTCCATGAGAGCTGGTTGTTATAAAGAGCCAGGCACCTCCTCCCTCCAGCCCTCTTGCTTTCTCTCCTGCCCTGAGATCTCTGCATATCAGTTTCTCTTCCCTTTCCACCATGAGAGCAAGCAGCCGGAGGCCCTCCCCAGATGCAGACATTGGTGCCATCCTTCTTATAGAGCCAAATAAACCCTTCTCTTTATAAATTACCCAGCCTCACATATTTCATTATAACAGTACAAAATGGACTCAGGCAGAATCCAATCACAGGAAGAGACAGGACCTAGAGATACTGACTCTGGGTGCTCCTTAACATGCAGCAGAGCCAAGACACCTTAGAGAGAAACCCACAGCAGACAAATCCTCTCCCTCCAGCATGCAGCAGCCTTTCCAGGGCCCACTCTCAGGTATGAAGGCACAGTCAAGCATGAGGAGACGGTGGAGGAAGATCAGCACCATCTAAGATAGGGGCCAAAACAAACAGATGAAAGCAACTTGGCAGGCTGGCAGGGAGAAAACTTCAAAAGAAATCAGAGAAAGTATTTCATCCATGAAACAAGAACAGGTAAAAGCAACATTTAAAGAACAAAAAAAGCAGATTTTGGAGATTTAAAATATGACACCAGAAATGAAAAAATTCAATATAAAAATTGAAATATAAATTGGAGAACTTTCTGTAGAAAGTAGCCCCCCAAAATGAAGACACCTGTGCATAAGAATTCCAAATGCAGCCGGGCGAGGTGGCACAGGCCTATAATCCTAGCACTTTGGGAGGCTGAGGCAGATGAATTGCCTGAGCTTAGGAGTTCAAGACCAGCCTGGGCACTTGGTGAAACCCTGTCTCTATTAAAATACAAAAAAACTTAGCTTGGCGAGGCAGCATGCACCTATAATCCCAGTTACTTGAGAGGCTGAGGCAGGAGAATTGCTTGAACCTGGGAGGCGTAGATTGCAGTGAGCCAAGATCACACTATTGTACTCCAGCCTGGACAACAGAACAAGGCTCTGTCTCAAAAAAAAAAAAAAAGATTTCCAAATGTAGATGCTCTGCCATCGAGGAGGCAGGACATAACCTCCACTCCTTAAATGGGGGTTACACATAGTAGCCTCCTTCCAAGAGTACAGAATGGAAAAGGGGCAATGGAGAGTGAATTTGCAGTAGAGAAACCTCACAAATGCTACCTCACATGTGGTCAAGGTTGAAATCAACAGTAATCATGTTGACAGCATGGACCCTTGATGCCATGTGATGGGAGGAGCACTTTATCTCTGTGGTCTTCCCCGCCAAGAACACACAACCCCGTCTAATTATTAGAAGAACATGAATTTCAATTGAGAGACATTCAAAACTGCCAAGGTCATAAAAACAAAAAAGCCTGAGAGATGGTCACAGCCAAGACACACCTATGGAGATGTAACAACTAACAGCAGTATGGTGTCCTAGATGGGATCCTGAAACACAAAAGTGACACCGAGTGAAAAACTAGGCAATCTGATCAACATGCTGACTAATAATAAATATTAATACAAATACTTGATTAATAAATATTAATGAGCTGCGGATGCAAGATAGCCAGATAGGAACAGCTCTGGAGCGCAGTTCCCAGCAAGAATGCAGAGGGTGAGTGATCACCGCATTTCCAAACAAGATTTTACTGCCCACAGACCAGGAGATTCCCAGGCAGAAAAGCACCATGAGTCTCAGCACAGCTGTTTCAGCCAGCACAGCAGGTCTCCACACAAAAACTCACACAAATATGGGCGTCATTTCAACTGGTGCCTTTCAACTGGTGCCTGGAATGCCTGGGACACAGAGTTGCCCATTCAACTGAAAAAAAGGGGACTGAAACAGGGAGCCAGGTAATCTGGCTCGGCGGGTCCCACCCTCACAAAGACTAGCAATCTGAAATGCTCTGGATTGAGAGTTTCACAGCAAGCATAGTTGGACCCGGGATGGTCCAGCTCTGTGGTGGGAAGGGTGTCTGCGATTACCAAGGCAGCCCATCACTACCAAGGCAGTCCAACATTACTGAGGCACTCCCCCATTACCAAAGCAGTCCGCCATTACCAAGGCCATTACTGAGGCAGTCAGCCATTATCAAAGCAATCTACCATTACTGAGGCAGTCCGCCATTACAGAGTCAGTCTACCATTACTGAGGCAGACCACCATTACCGAGGCAGTTCTAACTATACTTCTATAAACAAAACTGCAAGGAAGTTCACACAGCAGCTGGCCAGAGGCCACGGCAGCTCAGCAATGACTCTGCTGGCAGACTGTGACTAGCCTACCTCCTTGCTTGGCAGGGCATCTCTGCAAAAAGGCAGCAGCATGTCAGGAACTTATAAATAAAGCCCCACATTCCCAGGACAGAGCACCTGAGGGAAAAAAGGCGGTTATGAGTTCTACTGCAGCAGACTTAAATATACCTGCCCAGCAATCCCATTACGGGGTATGTATCCAAAGGATTGTAAATCGTTCTATTATAAAGACTCATGTACATGTATGTTCATTGCGGCACTTTTTACAATAGCAAAGACCTGGAACCAACCCAAATGCCCATAGATGATAGACTGGACAAGGAAAATGTGGCACATATACACCATGGAATACTATGCAGCCATTAAAAACAATAAGTTTGTGTCCTTTGTAGGGACATGGATGAATCTGGAAACCATAATTCTCAGCAAACTGACAGAACAACAGAAAATCAAACACCAGATGTTCTCGCTCATAGGTGGGTGTTGAACAATACGAACACATGGACACAGAGAGGGGAACATCACACACTGGGGTCTGTTGGGGAGAATGAGGGGAGGGATAGTAGGGGGTAGGCAGTTGGGGAGGGATAACATGGGCAGAAATGCCAGATATAGGTGAGGGGGATGAAGGCAGCAAACCACATTGCCATGTACGTACCTATGCAATGATCCTGCATGTTCTACACATGTACCCCAGAACCTAAAGTGCAATAAAAAAAATATATATAAAGATAAAAATAAATAAATAAATTAATTAATGTTAACAATAAATATTGATATTCATTAACATTGATTGGTAATACTATTGCTATTAATAAGAACTATTACTATAAATGTTTGTCAAATCAATTGTCAAAGTAAAATAAAATACAGAGAAGAATCTTTAAATTGAATACATTTTATTTGGGAATCAAGAATTGCAATTTGAAGGCTGAGGATGGTGGCTAAAGCCTGTAATCCCAGCACTTTGGGAGGCCAAGGTGGGTGAATCACTTATGGTCAGGAGTTCAAGACCAGCCTGGCCAACATGGTGAAACCCCATCTCTACTAAAGATACAAGAATTAGCTGGTTATGGTGGCAGGTGCCTGTAGTCCCAGCTACTCTCAAGGCTGAGGCAGAAGAATTGCTTGAACCTGGGAGGTGGAGGTTGCTGTGAGCCAAGATCACACCACTACACTCTAGCATGAGCAATAGAGTAAGATTCCATCTCAAAAAAAAAAAAAAGAGAGAGAGAAATTGCAATTTGGGACATACACAGAAACTAGGTGGTCTTCAGTATGTTCAAAGAATCGACAGAAACTTAGAGGTTTTATTTTATTTTAAGAAGATAATTGTTATATATTGTTCTTCAAGGAAGTTTACTGGCACCAGTTTGGGGAGCTGACAAGCTCTGATTGGTGAGTGACTACAGTGGGTACAACTATTTTCAGGGTGGCAGCAGATTGTCTTGGCAACTATTAGAGAAAGGGTTTCTGATTCAGCAGGCAGTTTCAGCAGCCAGGCTTGCCGAGAATGTTAGGTGCCTTAACTGCTTTCTCCCCCTGACCTCTCAACTGTTATAGTTGGGTATGACAAGCATGACCCAGTTCTTTGTATGATCAACTTTCACAAATATTGGTCCATTAACTGTGCTCTACAGATGTAATCAGAGGGGGAAACTGAGAATTAAGTATATGGGAACTCTCGGCACTATGACGTTTGCCAAATGATGTCACTATTAGCTGACATTCTGCTGGTTGGAAGAGCTTTCTTTCTCCTCCATTTGTATATGGATTTACTTATTTTCTTATACCAGTATTGATTGGGGGCTTATATTTTATTCAATAAGTTGTAACCCAATACTCTCAAAGTCTATTTTAATGCTCATACTGTCCTAAATTTGGCTAGTTGGGAGCCCTTTCAAGCTGGCCCCTGTGTCCTTTTTGTCAAAAGGCCCCTTAATTCTTTAAGACCTTACTTTCTAGCATATTAAGATATTCCAGACTCATTCTGTACTTCTCTTGCCCAGCCTGAATTCAGCCATTTCTCCAAGAAGATCCATACATATACAACTATAATCATCTATCTATTTGGCTGGAGATTCTCTACACACCCATGAGTTCATGATGTTATTTCCAATTCCAATCCAACACCCCAGAGTTATTTTAGCTTCCCCACTCACAAATCCCGGCTCATCTTTATTCTTGTGTTTCTGCTTTCTTCATCTCTTTTTCTCTCTCTGGGTCAGCTTTCTCTCATCTACATGATAGAAAACAGAACTGCCAACACTTCCTACATTTTATGCTACAGCTTCAGCTAACAAGAGAGAAACAGAGCTCTCTTTGTCTTTCTAACTCAAAAATTTCTAGGCAAGAGGAAACGGCCTGGTCTCTGTCAGGTGCCCTAAAAATGGCCTGGAGTTTGGGTTATGTTGTCCTGGCCCTATAGATGGAAGAGGAGAGAGTCAGCCCCCAGAAAAGGGGTTGGCAACTCCTAAAAGATGTGGGGTAGGGATTGGTGCTGAGAAGGGGAAAGCATAGGTGTCTACCATAGCTGGAGAACTGTGTGTGTCAACAGGAGGCTTGAAGAGGTGACTCAGTGAATGCCAGGAGCAGTTCTCACGCTATTGGAAAGCTCTGTGTCAACACAGTTCTCACTCAGAGATTCTTGAGTAAAGAAAACAAATCCACATGAGGTCCTGGAAAAAATATAGGAATGAGAAGAAAGGAAGCAATTCCAAAATCCAGGAACAGAACAGACTTGTAAAAATGATCTAATGCAAGATTCAAAAAACCAGTTTCATAAAACTTCTTGGTATTTTCAAAAGAAAGCCAAAACAGAGGCAAGCATTCTTAAAAAAAAAAAAAAAAAAAAAAAAAGAAAGGTGAAAAGAAATATGGATAAGAAAATTAGACAGAAGCTTAAAATAGGCCAGATACAGTAGCTCATGTCTATAATCTCAACACTTTGGGAGACTGAGGTGGGAGGATCGTGTGAAGCCAGGATCTTGAGACCAGCATGGGCAACATAGCCAAGCTCTCATTGCTACAAAAAATATATAAAAATTAGCTGGCCATGTGGTGACACATGCCTGTAGTTCCAGCTACT
Source organism: Callithrix jacchus (assembly GCF_049354715.1). Lineage (NCBI taxonomy): Eukaryota > Metazoa > Chordata > Mammalia > Primates > Cebidae > Callithrix > Callithrix jacchus. The sequence continues at coordinate 42,148,510 of NC_133514.1, forward strand.
AGGGAGGCTGAGGTGGGAGGATCACTTGAGCCTAGGAGGTTGAGGCTGCAGTGAGCCAAACTCATGCCACTGCACCCCTGCTGAAAGTATATGTGCAAATCAAATTAGGATATAGAGAAAACAAATCTAAGAGAAGAAGAAATTTATGAGAGAAACTGCAAGTTATGTACATGTACCTAGACAAGAACCTGTTGAAAAATAAGCCCTCAAACATCTGTAATAAATAATCAAGACTAAAGATTAGAATTAATTTTCATTAAAAATCAAAATGAGAAACAGGTGTGTGTGTGTGTGTGTGTGTGTGTGTTGTGTAAAAAGCAAAAAAAAAAGTGGGAATACACATTGAAAGAGTAGACCCCATCCTAATGAAAACCAATGAGCAGAAATTCAAGTTGAAGCTTATCTTAGAGTTAAAATATCAGATCCAGGTAAAAATTGTCTAAAGTCCGACTCTTAGAACTGTTCCCGCCCCACCTGGCCCAGCCATCGGCCCGCGCCTCCCCCGGCGCTACTGCCACCTCGCGCGCGCTCGGAGGCGTCACGGAACGTGCTCTCCTCTCGCCCCTCCTCCTTTCCCTCCAGCTCTCCCCCTCTTTCCCCTCCCGCGCCGAGACTCGCCGCCGCCGCCACCGCCGCCACCGCCGCCACCGGAGCCGCGCACAGCCACCGCCGAGAACCCTAGCTTGGAGAACCACCGCATCAAGAGCTTCAAGAACAAGGGCCGCGATGTGGAAACAATGCGAAGACACAGAAATGAAGTGACAGTGGAACTGAGGAAGAACAAAAGAGATGAACACTTATTGAAAAAGAGAAATGTTCCCGAAGAAGAAAGTTTAGAAGATTCAGATGTTGATGCTGATTTTAAAGCACAAAATGTAACACTCATTAGAAGCTATATTGCAGAATGCCACAAGTGATAACCCAGTGGTCCAATTGAGTGCTGTCCAGGCAGCAAGAAAACTATTATCCAGTGACAGAAATCCACCAATTGATGATTTAATAAAATCTGGGATTTTACCAATTCTAGTCAAATATCTAGAAAGGGATGATAATCCTTCATTACAGTTTGAAGCTGCTTGGGCATTAACTAACAGAGCATCAGGAACTTCTGCACTGACGCAAGCTGTTGTGTACCTTTTTCTGAGACTTCTTCATTCACCACATCAGAATGTTTGTGAACAAGCAGTGTGGGCTTTGGGAAACATTATAGGTGATGGTCCTCAATGTAGAGATTATGTCATATCACTGGGAGTTGTCAAACCTCTTCTGTCCTTCATCAATCCCTCCATTCCCATCACCTTTCTTCAGAACGTCACATGGGTCATTGTCAATCTCTGCAGGAATAAGGATCCCCCACCGCCTATGGAGACAGTTCAGGAGATTTTGCCAGCTTTATGTGTCCTCATATACCGTACGGACTTAAACATTCTTGTAGACACTGTTTGGGCTCTGTCATACTTGACAGATGGAGGTAATGACCAGATACGGATGGTTATCGATTCAGGGGTTGTGCCATTTCTTTTGCCCCTTCTGAGTCATCAGGAAGTCAAAGTTCAAAAAGCAGCCCCCAGAGCAGTTGGCAACATAGTGACAGGCACGGACGAGCAGACCCAGATTGTTCTCAATTGTGATGTCCTGTCACACTTCCCAAATCTCTTATTGCACCCAAAAGATAAATAAGGAAGCAGTGTGGTTCCTTTCCAACATAACAGCAGGCAACCAACAAGTTCAAGCTGTAATAGATGCTGGATGAATTCCTATGATTATTCATCAACTTGCTAAGGGGGACTCTGGAACACAAAAAGAAGTTGCTTGGGCAATCAGCAACTTAACAATAAGTGGCAGAAAAGATCAGGTTGAGTACCTTGTACAGCAGAATGTAATACCACCATTCTGTAATTTACTATCAGTGAAAGGTTCTCAAGTGGTTCAGGCGGTTCTAGATGGTCTAAAAACATTCTGATAATGGCTGGTGATGAAGCAAGCACAATAGCTGAAATAACAGAGGAATGTGGAGGTTTGGAGAAAAGTTTTCCAGCAACATGAAAATGAAAATGAACACATATATAAATTAGCATTTGAAATCATAGATCGGGATTTCTCTGGTGATGATATTGATGAAGATCCCTGCCTCATTCCTGAAGCAACACAAGGAGGTACTTACAATTTTGATCCAACAGCCAACCTTCAAACAAAAGAATTTAATTTTTAAGTCCAGTTGAGTGCAGCATCTTTCCCACATTCAATATGAAGCACCACCAGATGGCTAACAAATGATAAGAACAACAGCAGCAACGAAAGGCTCTGAAACACACATTCCTCTTTGTTTTGATGCTTCTAAAGCAAGCCATGTGTCAGTCACTTTGCAGTTGCCAAAAGTCACTATCACATGGACTCTAAATGCACATGCATGATTTCCTTAACTGTTTTAGAACTCTCCTTAACAATCTCAACTACCCTGTGTTTCCCTGTTCCCTGGTGCTACAGGCTGACAACTGCAGTCTCCAGTTTAGAATAAATATTCCATAGTGGTGACATGTCAGCTGCCCACTGTTACTCCTTTGGAAAATGGTGCGCTGTGGATCAAGACACTTTGGTATGATGCATATACAAGTTGAAAGACTAAAGGGGTGCAGTGTGATCTGAGCCTCCATCATTGTCCTCCACAAACATATTTTCATATTCTTTATGTGGAAGAATAGATTTTAAAGTACAAGCCATATGATTTTCATTGGTGAAACTGACACACAAAAAAAGTAACTTAAAAACAAGAAACTTGGTTATTGAATAAACAGATAAGTTTTTTAAAAAAAAAAAAACTGTACTTCACCTACCAGTAATGGATGTGTTTGTTATCTGCCTCAGAAGCCAGGGTTGGAGGAAGAACTTTAGATATGGATGTTAATGCTTTTGCCATTATACCTAATTTTTGAGAGCAGCAAGCCCTATTTGACCACTCTCTTCAGCCTGTGTGTTCCTGCTGTTTTGAAGTAATCAAATGCTGTGCATGGTATTTTACCTGGGCTGCAACGTGTTATGGACTTGAACTTCTAAGTTGAAAGCAAGAGTCCCTGACTATAAAGGAAAAACAGCAAAACAAACAAAAAACCCTGCCAAAGTCGAAAATACCCATTGGTATTGTTTTTTTAAAAATCTTGCTTTCAGCTTTCAGGAGTTACTATTCTTTGTTTTCATTTGATAATTGGATATGGTTGAGTTATATTGGGTTTTCATGTTTACTGTAATTTAGTCTTAAAATATTTTTTACTTAGTAACCAGTGCTTTTGTTAATGTGGTTGGCAACAAACCAGCAACTACTATTTAGCAGTGTCATAAGACTTCATCCTTTGAGTATTGGGAAAGTTAATTCAGATCCTACTCTAAAAGCATCTTCACATATTACAAGATTCAGACAGGGATCTGTATAGAGGAGTGATTTGCAGTTATTTAACATAAACCTGATTTGCAGTGATTTCTTAAATAATTCTGCAAAATCCGGTATTACTATGTCAAGTCATTGCTTTTGGTAAATTGTCTGAGCCCATTATTAATGAAAGAACATGGATTTGAAAATTTTTAAACTAAATAATTCGTGCTGTCACAGAAATTGTATTGTTGCTCTTGTTTACTGGGTATAATTTCCCAATGCATTGATGTGAAGGGATAGAAAATCTAAACTAATTTAGTTATCCATGGGGGGTGTATTTACTGTGATGAAGATGTGACAGATGCCATCAGAGCTTTGTGAATCAGCTGGGTGTTTTCACTGATAAACAACACATAGCAGGTGTGCATTCATTACAAATATATGTATCTGCCAAGGTGGAGCCACTTTAAAGAGTGAGTTTTTTCTTGTATCTAAAGTGGATACAAGTGTATGTTTAAACTGCAAGATTTTTACTTGCTAGAGAATCTGTTTTAATATAGTGGCTTGGCCTCTGATTATTTTTAGGTTTTATAAATTTTAGAATCAATTTCTCTTTAAAATGGCTCAGATTTTTCAACTCTTGTGCACATAAAATTGAGTTGAAGTTCATTGTGCCTTTTTTTCTTTATCCAAATTTTGAGTTAAAGCTTCATATGGTAACTGCATCCTGTTTGGACACTATAGTCTACATTTTTGAAACTGCGTGGTGTTCACTAAAAGTAGGAATAACAATGTAAAAGCTAATTAAGGTCACAGACTTCGGTGAAACCCTTAAAGTCCAAATCTTCTTGATACTGTGAATTGGACCCCTTCCAGTTTGGTTTCTCCTGGACTTTCCTTACTTAACTGACAGTTACCTTTTAAAATTAGCACATGTTATGATTAAAATTGGGCCTCTACTGTGATTATTCCTATTTCATGTTTTAAAGGCAAACTAACATTGAAGTGAACATTAGCATTGAGTAGTGCAGACGTTTGTATGCATTTCCTGATTCAATTTGTTGTGACCTTACCAGTTTTGAATTGGAATTGCACCACTTCGTAGATAAAGGAAACTAAGTTTATTGCTGCACTTTTAAGTTTTCAAAACAGTGTTTAAAAATTAGTTTTTATTTTTTTTAACTCGGTTTAAAAAGACTAAAACGTTCTTTCAAAAGAGGCATCTAAATGTGTTCCTAATTTTGTATATGGGCTTAGGTTTTGTAACCAACAAAAAAAGCTGCTATCAAAAAATAAATAAATAAATAAAAATTGTCTAAAGTTCTAGGAATAATATATTTTTTAAAAGCAGATTATCTTCAAAGGAATAAACATTAGACTGCTTTAGAATTCTATGCTGCAGTACTAAATGCCAGAAGAAAAGTTTACATAATTTTGAGAAGACAAGTTTGTGGCCCAGGATTCAGTCCCGGAAAAATTATCTTTCATGTATAAAGGAAAGATATGATCATATCAGCAAGGGGTCTGATAGTTTCTTAAAGAGCCATAATTATTTAAATAGAGTTCCAGGATAGAGGACTGATGGTTCAAAATGATGACTGAGTAATTACACCAGACACACAAAGAGTTAAGTATGAATAACTGCTGTTTCTGGCTAAATAACTAATTGCAAATGTTAAAAATTACTTCTGAAACAGAAGATACATAATGTAAAAATACAATTTAGAAACAATAATCTGATGGTTTCATAGATGAATTATTTCAAAATTTCAAGGAGCAGATAATTCCCATGCTATTTAAACTTTCTCGGAGTATATGAAAAGATGGAAAACCTCCCAGTTAATTTTACAAAAGCTAAGGAAACACAAAAAGAAAACCTACAAGTTAATATCATTTGTTACTTTAATCTAAATTCTAACTAAAATATTAGCAATGGAATCCAGCAGTGTAGTGAAAGAATAATACTCCATAACCAAATAAGGTTTATTCAGGAATGGAGGATGACTCAATATTACTAAATCAATAAATCAATATACATTAACACAATAATAAGTCAAAACATACAACTATCTTCAGGGAAACTAAAAATTATTTAAAAGAGTTTAACAGTCATTCTGATTGGTTTTAAAGACAGTAAAATGAAAATTTAAAAAAACTCCCCAAGGACAGGCAGGGTGGCTCATGCCTATAATCCCAGCACTGTGGGAGGCTGAGGCAGGAGAATTATTTGAGGCCAGGCATTTAAGATCACCCTCACCAACACAGTGAGACCCTGTCTCTAAAAAAAAAAAGGAAAGAAAAGAAAAGGAGGGAAAAGAAAAGAAAAAGAATAATCCTCTAACCTAATCAAGAATACTTCTTTTGGATTAAGGTTCACTATTATACTTGGTGATTAGGCATTACATAAATCATCTTTAAAGTCAGGGACAAGGCACAGATTAGCCTAAGAGTTCTAACCCATGCAGTAAAATTACAAAAGGAAACTCTACAAATCATGTCCAAACTAAGGGAGATAATATTAATGATCTGTAAATTATTTTACCTGTTACCTATAAAATCAACTTTTAAAATGAACAGAATTAATTAGAATGGAAAGCATGTAATTACAAATATATGAACAAATACCAGTATCTTTCCTGTATACCAGGAATGCAAGGATAGAAATTATCAAAGAAAAGATACTACAGATGCAACCGAACAATAAATAAAATATTTAAGTCTCACTTTAATGAAGTTGTAGATTTCTGGACAAGATGGTTCCATCGGTTCATTCTTTGACACATTTTACAGGTAAAATGTAAAATAAGATACTAGAAGGCTATAGCTAGTTCAAAAATAATGTAAGCATTACCATAGATCAGAAACTACAGAGAAATGCAAAGCAATGAGTAAGACTGAAGCTATGGGCCCTCTGGGCTTCCGTCCAGAAGTAGGCCTATGACTCCAGAATTCAATCATTTAAAGATAAAACGCAGTAAACATGCTCTATACCAGACAGAGGACAGGAGCCAGACTCACTGCTCAAGGGCAAAGGATAATGGAGTAATAAGCCCTAAGAGAAATTGATTGTCGATATAGAATTATAACCAGCTAAACTGTATTCAAGAATGAGGCCAAATTAGAACATTTCAGACCTACAAAGGTTTGACAATTTTTATCTAACAGTCCCTCACTAAAATAATTACAAGTATGTGCTTCAGCAGAAGAGCAAGACGCAAAGGAAAGGCATGGGATTTAAAAAACACGGTGAGCACAAAAATGAATAGATGTGCTAGTAAATGTAATCATGTAGATGATAGTACTTATTTGGAATTTCTGTGTCTATAATGGGTAAAAATGAAAATTTTAGACCTAGTATGACCCACATGGCATGGGAATGTGGCTTATCTGAATTGGGACATGATGAAATGTGAAATACACACAGCATTTCAAAAACTACGTGTAAAAAAAATGTAAAATAGCTCATTAATGATTTTTTTAGGGCTGGGTGCAGCAGCTCACACCCATGATCCCACCTTGTTGGGAGACTAGACAAGAGGATCATCTGAGCTCCGGAATTTGAGACCAGCCTGGGCAACATAGCAAGAACTTGTCTCTACAAAAAATAAAAATATTAGCTGGGTGTGGTGTCCTGTGCCTGTAGACCCTGCTAAGAAGGCTGAGGCAGGAGGATTGTTTGAGGCTCAGAGTTTGAGGCTGCAGTGAGCTATGATGGTACCCTTGCACTCCAGCCTGGGTGACAGAGCAAGACCCTGTGTCAAAAAAAAAAAAAAGGTTATATTGAAATAACAATATTTTAGATATTAAAAAGTTATATTGAAATAACATTTTAGATATTAATTTTTAAATATATTATTTAAATTTTCTTTAACTTTTTAAAATTTGCTACTATGAAATTTAAAATTACATGTGCAGCTCTCAAAAATGGTGCTCTAGACAACAATTTTAAGATGATAAAAGAAAGGCAGGGGAGAGAGGGTTGTTCAGTGGGTTGTCAATATTTATCTGTCATGTTTGGAAGAGGCTAGACACACTGAATAACTATAGATCATGGTGCAAAAAACCTTATACCTAGTATGAATGTTTCCCAAAAGTAGAAATGTCACCCAGAGCTTCCCAACTATCTGAAGAATAATGTGCATGTATGGAAAACTTAACTGATAAACACATGAAAGGAAGAAAATATGGTATGCAAAAAACTCAAAGAAAAGGACAGTTAAATGAAAAAAATAACATGGAAGAAATACGTTCTAATTTTCAGTAATCACGAAAATTGTAATCTCAAATATTCAATTCAACTTTCTTTGAAATGCATTATACGATAAGAGAATTTTCTACCCCAAAATGGCAAACAATATTTTGAATAACATGCATAATTTTTTCAAAAATTAAACATATTTTAGGTTTTAAGGAAAGTTTTGAATAATTTCAAAGAATCAATAACACACAAACTATGTTCTCTAATATGGGTGTAATCAAACTAGAAAACAAAAATAACAAGATGTTTTTTTTTTGTTTGTTTGTTTTTGTTTTGTTTTGTTTTTGAGACGAAGTTTCGCTCTTGTTACCCAGGCTGGAGTGCAATGGCTCGATCTTGGCTCACCGCCACCTCCGCCTCCTGGGTTCAGGCAATTCTCCTGCCTCAGCCTCCTGAGTAGCTGGGATTACAGGCACGCGCCACCATGCCCAGCTAATTTTTTGTATTTTTAGTAGAGATGGGGTTTCACCATGTTGACCAGGATGGTCTCAATTCCTTGACCTCGTGATCCACCCAACTTGGGCTCCCAAAGTGTTGGGATTACAGGCGTGAGCCACCGCGCCCGGCCCACAGTAGGGTTTTAAAAAACGCTTAGATAAGAATATGAATTAAATGCTAGATTTGAAAATGTAGATAAATTGGATAGATTATGAGTTACCAAAATTGGCTTAAGAAGCCATAGGAAGCCTCAAAAAACAAACAAAACAAAGGCTATAGAAATTCAATTCCTAATCAAAGCCTTGTCCTCCAAGAGGCACAAAACCAGAGTGTTTTAAGAGTGAGTTTTGCAAAACATTTAGAAGATTCTTGATAATTTCAATAGATGCTGAAAAGACATTTGATAAAAGTCAATACCTATTCACATTTTTTAAAAAATTTATGGCGAGGCTCAGTGGCTCACACCTATAATCCCAGTGCTTTGGGAGGCTGGGTTGGAAGCTTCACTTAAGGCCAGAAGTTTGAAACCAGCCTGGACAACACAGAGCAACCCATCTCTACAAAAAAATTTTTTAATTAGCCAGGCATGGTGGCCTGGAGTCCTTGCTACTTCAGAGGCCAAGGCAGGAGGATCCCTTGAGCCCAGGAGTTGAGGCTGCAATGAACACCACTGTGCTCCAGCCTGGGTGACAGAGCAAGACTCTGTTCCTAAAAAATTAATTAATTAATTAAAAAATGTTTACGTTTAGGCAATTGGGACTGGGAGATGATACTCTTAATCTTATAACCTATATTATTAAACATCATACAAAAATCTATTAAACGTCATAATTAAGAGTATAATTTGAGAATTATTAACAATAAAGTCAGGAATGAAATAGACACCTACCATCACTGCTTATATTCAACATTAAACAGTGGGTTCTGGCTAATACTCTAAGATAGATAATAATAACAGAAAGATGACCTAAAACTATCCTTCTCCCCAGGTGGTATGATTTTCTACATAGAGAGCAAACCTAAGCATTCTACAAACTATTATAACTGATGAGAGATATTAGCAACATTTGAAAATTAATAATTTACATCTCCACTGGCAATGACCAGTTAGAAATAATGATAGAATATGATAGAAAAGTAATTCCATTTACAATAACAAGGAAAACTATAAAGAATCTATGTATAAAAGTAACAAAAATGTTTAAGACACATTTATTATAAAAATACAAAGTATCAACAATAGACATAATAAATAAAAGACATTAATAAAGAAATAAGTACAAAATCCATGGATAAAAAGACTCAATATTATTAAGACACTAATTCAACTCAAATAAAATCTTATAAATTCAATACAATTCCAATCAAAATGTTAACATAATTTTTTATAGTTTATTTTGATATTTATTTATTTATTTTTATTTATTTATTTTTTTTTAATTTTTTATTGGATTTTAGGTTTTGGGGTACATGAGCAGAGCATGTAAGACAGTTGCGTAGGAACACACATGGCAGTGTGCTTTTCTTTCCTTCTCCCCTTCACCCACATTTGGCATTTCTCCCCAGGCTATCCCTCCCCACCTCCCCCTCCCACTGGCCCTCCCCTTTTCCCCCCAATAGACCCCAGTGTTTAGTACTCCCCTTTCTGTGTCCATGTGTTCTCATTTTTCATCACCCGCCTATGAGTGAGAATATGCGGTGTTTCATTTTCTGTTCTTGTGTCAGTTTGCTGAGGATGACGTTCTCCAGATTCATCCATGTCCCTACAAACGACACAAACTCATCATTTCTGATTGCTGCATAATATTCCATGGTGTATATGTGCCACATTTTCCCAATCCAGTCTATTATCAATGGGCATTTGGGTTGATTCCAGGTCTTTGCTATTGTAAACAGTGCTGCAGTGAACATTCGTGTACATGTGTCCTTATAGTAGAACGATTTATAGTCTTTTGGATATATACCCAGTAATGGGATTGCTGGGTCAAATGCAATTTCTATTTCTAAGGCCTTGAGGAATCGCCACACTGTCTTCCACAATGGTTGAACTAATTTACACTCCCACCAACAGTGTAAAAGTGTTCCTTTTTCTCCACATCCTCTCCAGCATCTGTTGTCTCCAGATTTTTTAATGATCGCCATTCTAACTGGCGTGAGATGGTATCTCAATGTGGTTTTGATTTGCATCTCTCTGATGACCAGTGACGATGAGCATTTTTTCATATGATTGTTGGCCTCATATATGTCTTCTTTCGTAAAGTGTCTGTTCATATCCTTTGCCCACTTTTGAATGGGCTTGTTTGTTTTTTTCCTGTAAATCCGTTTGAGTTCTTTGTAAATTCTGGATATCAGCCCTTTGTCAGATGGGTAAACTGCAAAAATTTTTTCCCATTCTGTTGGTTGCCGATCCACTCTAGTGACTGTTTCTTTTGCCATGCAGAAGCTGTGGAGTTTCATTAGGTCCCATTTGTCTATTTTGGCTTTTGTTGCCAATGCTTTTGGTGTTTTGTTCATAAAGTCCTTGCCTACTCCTATGTCCTGGATAGTTTTGCCTAGATTTCCTTCTAGGGTTTTTATGGTGCCAGGTCTTATGTTTAAGTCTTTAATCCATCTGGAGTTAATTTTAGTGTAAGGTGTCAGGAAGGGGTCCAGTTTCTGCTTTCTGCACATGGCTAGCCAGTTTTCCCAACACCATTTGTTAAACAGGGAATCCTTTCCCCCTTGCTTGTTTTTGTCAGGTTTATCAAAGATTGTATAGTTGTAGATATGTTGTATTGCCTCCGGTGCCTCTGTTTTGTTCCATTGGTCTATATCTCTGTTTTGGTACCAGTACCATGCTGTTTTGATTACTGTAGCCTTGTAGTATAGTTTGAAATCCGGTAGTGTGATGCCCCTTGCTGTGTTCTTTTTGCTTAGAATTGACTTGGCTATGTGGGCTCTCTTTTGGTTCCATATGAAGTTCATGGTGGTTTTTTCCAGTTCTGTGAAGAAAGTCAATGGTAGCTTGATGGGGATAGCGTTGATTCTGTAAATTACTTTGGGCAGTATAGCTATTTTCACAATATTAATTCTTCCTAACCATGAACACGGAATGTTTCTCCATCTGTTTGTGTCCTCTCTGATTTCATTGAGCAGTGGTTTGTAGTTCTCCTTGAAGAGGTCCCTTACGTTCCTTGTGAGTTGTATTCCAAGGTATTTATTCTTTTTGTAGCAATTGTGAATGGCAGTTCGTTCTTGATTTGGCTTTCTTTAAGTCTGTTATTGGTGTAGACGAATGCTTGTGATTTTTGCACATTGATTTTATATCCTGAGACATTGCTGAAGTTGCTTATCAGTTTCAGGAGTTTTTGGGCTGAGGTGATGGGGTCTTCTAGGTATACTATCATGTCGTCTGCAAATAGAGACAATTTGGCTTCCACCTTTCCTATTTGAATACCCTTTATTTCTTTTTCTTGCCTGATTGCTCTGGCTAGAACTTCCAGAACTATATTGAATAGGAGTGGTGAAAGAGGGCATCCTTGTCTAGTGCCAGATTTCAAAGGGAATGCTTCCATAATTTTTTATGAATTTGATAAGTATATCTAGAATTCATATGAAGAGCTAAGAATCACAAATACGCCAGGCGCAGTGGCTCTTTCCTGTAATCCCAGTACTTTGGGAGGCTGAGGCAGGCAGACCATGAGGTTAGGAGTTCAAGACCCACCTGACCAACATGGTGAAACCTCATCTGTACTAAAAATACAACACTTAGCCTGGCATGTTGGTGGATGTCTATAATCCCAGCTACTTCGGAGGCTGAGGCAGGAGAATGGCTTGAACCCAGTGGATGGAGGTTGCAGTGAGCCAAGACTGTGCCACTGCACTCCAGCCTGGGCAACAAGAGCAAAACTCCATCTCAAAGAAAACAAAAAACAAACAAAAGAAGAATCACAAATAAATCAATTTAAAGCCATGATTTAAATAGAATAACTTTGCCTTAGGAATTACACACAGCCACACACACATTCTGTCTAGTAAGTCTGAAAACAGACCCATGCATACATGAAAAGTTGATATATGAAAGAGGAGGACTTATACATGTGTGAAAAAAATACTAGTCATTTAACAAAGGGTGATATCAATTTGGAAAAGAGAAGCCGCTTTATTCTCTGCCAAAAAAAAAAAGAAAAAATTTCCAAGTAAATTAAGGCCCAAATGTGAACAGTAACATTTTTAGAAGGCAATATGGAAAATCTCTATGACTTCACAGAAAACAAATCATAAGGAAAACATTAACAAATTTGACCTCAATAGAGTTAAAGTGTAGCATCTTTGATGCATAAACCTATAAAGGGTTAAAATGAGCATTTATACGTGGCTTTCAGTCAATTGAAGGGAAAAAAATGACATATGAGCAGGCAATATACAGAAGAGGAAAAGGAAATGATCAATAGACAGAAAAGAAATGCTCAATCTTACCAGTAACCCCGGAATTCTAAACTAGAAGAGGGAAAAACAGTCTCTTCATTGTCATATTGCAAAAGTTTGAAAACAAGTGTTGGCAAGAATGAGGGGGCGATCAGAACTCTGGTATACCATGAGAAAGCAATCTGGAAATAGTAAGGGTAAAAATGTAGGTCTTCAACCCAGAATTTCTATTAAATACATATTCTAAGAAAACTCTCACACACATATTGTACACAGAAATTTGTACAAATATGTTAACTGCAACAATGTTTATCACAGCAAAAAAGTTGGGAAAAAATTCCATCTACCAAATGAGTGGAAAAATAAATTGTGACATCTTCATTGAATTAATTTTTATTAAACGGCAGTCAAATTAACTGGAGCTACATGTCTCAACATTAGTAATTCTCAAAAACATGCTGATTACCAAAAAAGGAAGTGGCAAAATAACTACAAAACGATAGGTACAGAAAATTTGAGAGCGTACAAAACAATACACTTTATTGGCATATTTGTATGTTATGATAGAATCAAAAGATGCTTGGAAATTATGAACACAAAATTCAGGAGAGTGTTCATCTGGGAAAGGAGAAAATGAAATCACAGAAGAATACACTGGAGGCTTCAACTGCATCAGAAGTGGTTTTAATGCTTTTTAAAACCTGAAGTAAACATAACAAAATGTTCTGATGAAGTTCAGTGTTGGATGAATGGATGTTTGTATAATCTGTATTTTCACGAGAATCACCTTCAGTCTGGGTGTCATTAAGCTGCTATCAAACTGTGGCGGGACATACAGAAAGATCTGCCAACAATTCAGAGTGGAATCAGGCAGGAAATAGATTTCAACATGCTGTGAAGTAAACTGGGCAGGAGGCTGCAGATTTCATATCAGGCCAGAGGGTTAAGTAATGGTATATTTTAAACTCAGAAAAGATAAATCCCTTTCAAAGGATAAGGATTTGGCGGTCCCTATTTTTAGTGACTATTAAAAACTAAATCAACATTTTGCTGAGCGGCTCCAGGAGGATCAGATCTAGTACAGGACCCAAAATCTCTGGCCCACAATTTTTTTCTGAACTCTCTCCCCCAATTTGATTGGGGTAATCACTCTTATTGGCTTGGGATGGTAAAACTGTTTTCTTCATGGGTGTCTTTTAACCCTATGACATTTTTAAATTAGATACAAAGATGACGAAATAGATCAAACTACATATACATTAATACTTTTGTGTTACATTCAGGAATCCATTTAGATAATCGTTGATACAACGTGTGTGTATTTGGTATCTAAAGTGACCATAAGGAGGGCTGGGCACAGTGGCTCAGGCCCATAAGCCCAGAGCTTTGTAAGGCTGAGGAGGCTGGATCACTTAAGCCCAGGAGTTTGAGATCAGTCTGAACAACCTAAGGAGACACCCCCATCTCTACAAAAAATACAAAAATTAGGTGGGTGTGGTGGTGCACACCTGTGGTCCCAGGTGCACAGGAGGCTGAGGCAGCAGGATTGCTTGAACATGGGAGGCGGAGGTTGCAGTGAGCCGAGATCGCATTGTGTGGGTGATAGAGCCTGACCTTGTCAAGAAAAAAAAAGAGAGAGAGAGAGAAACTATAGGATTTTGGGGGGACTTAAAATGATCATAAAGATCAGAGCTGTGATTCCTTTTTACAAGATGCAATTCAGTAATTGATTTTATCATTGTAAGTTGAAAGGTATGAGACTTTAGCTAAATTTTTAAGCCGCACTGAAAATTTTTAAAGATTTGTCCTATTTATGTTTGTTTCATTACACTTAATAGAATTGTTCAAGGACTTGGGAAGGCTATGCTTGTTAGGGGCATTTGAAGTGCTGAAAAGAAAAGCAATTATGCTAAACTTATAAATACAGTTTTAAGGATTGAAGGAATTTAATTAACTGAGTTGTAAATGGGACTGATTGTTTCAGGTGATATGTTCCATCCACCTTGCATTAATTCAACTTTAATCAAAGGAAAATTTAAAATTTTTGCTTGTATTTTACCAATTTTATTAATAGATTTGTACCTTGAACTTATAAGATTAAGAAAAATTTAGTTTTTTAATTTATAATTTTAACAAATCAAGTACTTAGGTTAACATCCTGAAACAAATCTCCTATGCACAAATGACTCCCTTTAGGAACCCTCAAAAGCTCCAGTTATATTCTGTAACTTTGCTCATAATAATAATAATAATAATCCCTCTCAATTCTTTTCTTAAATAAAAGGAACATTCAGATTATCTGTAAATAAAACTATAAAATTTATTGGAAATTTTAAAAAATCTTGAATATCAAGAGAAATATAGCATCCTAGATGAAAAATTCAGTATGAAACCTCAGATTATTTTAAGAGCAAAATTATCCCCAGGTACATCTCAAAAATAAAGAATCAAGAATTACTAAAAATGTTTGAAAAAGAAAATTAATAAGAATTGATTTCCTCTGCCAAATATTAGCAAGTATGATAAAGCTCTGATACTCTAAAAGAATGGTTCAAAATAAAAACGAATAAACAAATTAAATAAAAGGATGGTTCTGGAACCATGGTAGATAAGCAAACCAAAGAACCTAAAAGAAAGCTCAGAAATAAATCTGTGTGTATCTGTGCCTCAAAGCACCTCTATTCGTGAATATTGAATAAAACAAAGGTATATTTGGGGGATGCTTCTTTCCTACTCATAGTATGTCCTTCCAGGTGGAGGAGGCTGCCAAGCAGCCACTACCTCTCCAGCCTCATCTCATCCCTTACTCACTCTTCTCCAGGGGAGCAAGTGACATGGATCTAAAGGTTTTGGGGAAGATCCAGGGTGTGCTCATCCTAACTTTGTTCTTCCCCTACTTGAAGCTGCCCATGGGGAACAGGGACAGTTCCCATTCCAGGGACCAGCTTCCCCTGCACACTGGGAGGGCTGCCTGGTCTCATTTTCCACTCATGGAGTGTGTTTATCTGCCAGACGCAGGGCCCATCAGCAGAAGCTTTGGGCATTCTCCAATTTAACCTTTAACAGTAAAAAAAAAAGATTGGTCTTCATGTGAAGAAGAAAAATGCCTTCCAGAAACCCCCATGATAGGTGCATGAGGCAAAAACATTTAGGGAAAAAGCATTGTTCCCTTTTGACACTTTGAGTTCAACCACAAAAAAAAAAACCAAAACTGAGCATGCTTGACTGTTTCTCCACAATTTACTAAATAGAAAAGTCACTCAGCCTCTTCAGGAGTGGAGTGAGGAAGTGGATGGAGAGAAATCAGAAGTATCACACCAATGACGTTCCTTCACCTGGGAGAAAATATCTAGAATAGATAATAGCAATTTCTCTATCATGCAATATTTCATCTTAATGGGAAGAGGATTTTTTTTTTGAGACAGAGTCTGGCTCTGTTGCCCAGGCTGGAATGCAGTGGCACTATCTCAGCTCACTGCAACCTCTACCTCCCGGGTTCAAGCAATTCTCCTGCCTCAGCTTCCAGTAGCTGGGATTACAGGCACCTGCCGCCACATCCAGCTAAGTTTTATATTTTTAGTAGAGACAAGATTTCACCCTGTTGGCCAGGCTGGTCTCAAACTCCTGACCTCAGGGGATCTGCCCACCTTGGCCTCCCAAAGTGCCGAGCTAACAGGTGTGAGCCACAGCACCCAGCCTAGAGGATGTTTTAACCAATAAAATAGTGCCAGGGAAATTGGTTAACTAACCGATAAAAACAACAAGGTTTAATTCCTACCTTATGGCATAAAGAAAATTACATATGGATTAAAGTATTAAATGGGAGGGAACTATGCCACAAATTGATAAACATGTAAGTAAATATTTACCAAACCCAGGGTTAGAAAAGAAATTTCTAAGCATTAAGGCAAAAGAAAGACAAATTAAACGATGAAGAATTATTATATCAAAATGTAAAACTTTTGTATGTAAAGACATAACATTTAGCAAATGAAAAATCAAGTTACTGGGTTCCATGAGGACGCAGCAGAGACTGAAGGAAAGAAAGAGTAGAGGATCGGAAGAAGTCTTAGGGACTAGGATCTGGGGAGGATAAAAATGCCACTTCTGAAGTCATGGAGAAGATAGGACAATCTATCACAAAAAGCTGTAGTACTCCTGCTCAAATCTGCTTCCAGTAGCAGTAGAGTAAAGTCATTGGTGAATCCTTTCCTAGACAGTAATGAAAGGCAGACAATTTTTTTTAATCACCCAGGCTGGAGTGCAGCTGTGCGATCTTGGCTCACTGCAACTTCCACCTCCCAGGTTCAAGCGATTCTCCTGCCTCAGCCTCCCAAATACCTGGGATTACAGGCACCCACCACCATGCCCGGCTAATTTTTGTATTTTTAGGGTTTCTCCATGTTGGCCAGGCTGGTCTCAAACTCCTGACCTCAAGTGATCCACCTGCCTTGGCTTCCCAAAGTGCTGGGATTACAGGTGTGAGCCACTACACCCAGTCAACAAATTTTTTTTAAATAACCAACTATTGGAAGAAAGTAGTAGATAGAAATCAGAGAACAGCCTACCCTTAAATGACTGTAACTGTTTGCAGTTAAGAACTGCAAGACTCCATCTCAAAAAAAAAAAAAAAAAAACTACAAGTTTATAGTTGTTGATTTTGTGGGGTGGGGAGTTGTTTGCTTGTTTTGTGCCTCAGAACATTCCCCAACCCTCACAGCTATAGCAGAAGAAATAAATCAACCTTACCAACTCAAGATGGCAGAGGAAGGAGTGCAAGAATGGGAGAACAGAGGAAATTCAGGGTTAAAATCCTAGAAGTGAGAAAATTGAAGAGAAAGTGTGAGACCAAAAATCTGAGTGCATTTATACCCCAAAACCCTGAATGATCAAAAAACTATGGACGGACATGGAGGAAGGGCAGAGCACCTAAGGAAAGCAAACAGAAACCAGAAAACATCTACCTTTGAAAGACAGAACTGCATTAGGTGAGTTTGTGACTTTTCTCCTTTTTTAACAGTGAAATCCCCAGCCAGCAAACAAGTAAGCAGCAAAAAGCTTAAGCCTTACTGGCTTGAAGTATTGAGGACTGGGCCCTGGCAAGACAGAACAGTCAAAAATTTAGGAAACTCTAGAAGCAAAAAAGCTGTAGAGAATGTATGTCCCTAAATCTGAGTATAAACTCTGCACAAATCTTGGCTAACTATCAAAGCATGCAGACACCAAGAAGACACACACACACACACAAACTAGAAACTGAAAGAACTGAGAAAATATACAAGCTACTGCACACTGCAAAGAAAGCAGAGTTTGCAGTTTGAGTCAAGGTAATTACATACTAGAACAAAAAAATTCTCCGAAGAATATAACAGAATCTATAATCACTAGCACATTTATTCCGTACTACTCAGATTTTGACCAAAAATTACCAAGTATGCAAAGAAATAGGAAAATAAAGTAGTCAATAGAAATTGACTATCAGTGGCCCAAGATGTTGGATTTGGCCAAGATTTCAAATCATTTTTATAAATATATTTAAAGTATTTAAAAAGTGTGAATGATTAAATGAAAATATGATCCTAATAAGTGAACAGAAAGTGTCACCAGATAAATGGAAACCATTAGGAATTCTAGATCTGAAAGTACAATAACTAATATTAAAAAAATGTACTAAATGCATTCAACAGTAGAATGAAGACGGAGGAAGAATCAGTGAATTTGCAAATAAATCAACACAAATTATCCACTTCAAATAATAGATATAAAAAATGTTGAAGAAAAGAGACTGATATGTGGATAAATATTGGTAGTCCAACATATGTGTAATTACAGTCCCAGAAGGAAAAGAAGACTAAAAGTTAAAGAAACAGGACGGGCGCGGTGGCTCAAGCCTGTAATCCCAGCACTTTGGGAGGCCAAGGCGGGTGGATCACGAGGTCAAGAGATCGAGACCATCCTGGTCAACATGGTGAAACCCCGTCTCTACTAAAAATACAAAAAAAAAAAATTAGCTGGGCGTGGTGGCACGTGCCTGTAATCCCAGCTACTCAGGAGGCTGAAGCAGGAGAATTGCCTGAACCCAGGAGGCGGAGGTTGCGGTGAGCTGGGATCGCGCCATTGTACTCCAGCCTGGGTGACAAGAGCGAAACTCCGTCTCAAAAAAAAAAAAAAAAGATAAACATAAAAGCCTACTCTTACCATATTACCCAGAAATGCATTCCTAGAAATAAAAATTATACAAGCATGT
Source organism: Callithrix jacchus (assembly GCF_049354715.1). Lineage (NCBI taxonomy): Eukaryota > Metazoa > Chordata > Mammalia > Primates > Cebidae > Callithrix > Callithrix jacchus. The sequence goes on from NC_133514.1 coordinate 42,167,227, forward strand.
TCATAGCAATTTTATTCATAATACAAAACACTAAACAACCCAAATATTTATCAGTAGATTAATGGAAAAACAAATTATGGTATATTCATACAATGGAATATTACTCAGCAATAAACATGAACAAATGCCTAGTATATGCAACCAGATGAACAATTTAGAAAAAAATACTAAATTATTTGAAATCCTATAAAAGAAAAACAAATTTATAACGACAAAGGGATCTGTTAACTAGTGTATACCTGAAGTTGGGGTTGGAAGAGGTTGACTGCCAAGGGTCGGGAGGTTTATTAGTTATCTATTGCTTTATGACAAATTATCCTGAAACTCAGTGGCTTAGTGTCTTAACACATGTATTATTTGTCAGTTTCTGTGGGTCAAAAATCTGTCATGACTCAACTGATTCCTGTAGCTCTGAGTGTGTCACTAGGCTGCAGTCAATGTGTTGGCTGAGTCTGCAGTTATGCTACGGCCCCTCTAGGGGTAGATCTACTTCTCAGCTCACTCGGGGTTGTTGGCAGGATTCAGTTCTCTGCTGGTTGTTGGACCGAGGGTCCCATTTCTTCATAATCTGTTGGCCAGAGGACATCCTCAGTTTCTTGACATAGGGGCCTCTCCATAAGGAAGCTTACAATATTGAAGCTGGCTTTATCAGAGTAAACAAGCAAGAGGCCAAGAGAGCAAGAGAATGGCAGCCAGATGGAAGTCACAATCTGTTGCAATCTAATCTCAGAAGTAATGCCCCATTACCTTGGTTTAGGAGGCTTGATTCTAGTCATTAGAATCAAGTCCAAAGGTGTAGCTCACGTTCAACACAGAAAGTGAATACCAGGAGGCGGGAACATTCCTCTTTCCATATACGACTGATCAAGCAGGCAAAAAAAATCAGTAAGGATATGGTAAAACTGAGAAGCACTGTCAGTCGATGTAATCTAATTGATATTTACAGACTACTTCATCCAGCAATAACAGAATACACATTCTTCTCAAGCTCAGAGAGACCATTCACCAAGATAAACCACACTCTGGCTCATAAAACTCACCTTAACCAATTTAAAAGAATGGAAATAATTCAAGGTATATTGTAGACCATAGTGCAATTAAACCAGAAAACAGTAACTGAAAGATAGCTGGAAAATTCCAAAATATTAGGAAACTAGACAACACAATTCTAAATAATACATAAGTCAAGAAGTACCAAGAAAAACTTAAAAGTATTTTGAATTAAATAAAAATAAAAAAACAACTTACCAAAATTTGTTAGATGTGGCAAAAGCTGTGCTTGATGTTTACAACATTAAATGCATACATTAGAAAAGAAGATGTAAAAATCAATCATTTAAGCTCCTACCTTAGAAAACTAAAGAAAGAAGCACAATTTAAGCATAAAATAAGCATAAAAAAAGAACACAAATTACAGCAGAAATTATGAAATTAAAAAAACAGAGAAAAAATGTTTAAACAAAGCTGATTATTTGAAAGGATTAATAAAACTAATTAGTTTATTGGGCTAAACAAGAAAAAAAACAAATTACTAAGATCAGAAATGAAAGAGGGGTCAATCACTACTGAACCCATACACATTAAGAGGAAAATAAAGAAATACAATAAAAAACTCTATGCCTACGAATTTGATAATGTAGATAGAATAGGCAAAATTCTATGTAGAGGGTGTGGGTGACTTTGATAGCAATTGTTTCAGTGGAATAGCAGAGGACGAGGCCAAATAAATAGTATGTGTGTTCATTACCTAATTATGTTTGAGTTTTTGAAAAATCACAGGGGTTTTTACTGATGGATGAGAATTTGTTTATTTATTCATTCATTCATCTGTTGACTCTTTGTCAAGCACTGAGGTCAGAACTACAGATTCACTGATGAATGAGGCTTCTTTCTCTGAGTACTCCCAGGCTAACAGTGGTGATCATAGTTACACACAGAATTGCAACAAGATGTGGTGGTGGCACCAAGGAGAGACTCATCATTGTTGGTTGGGCCCTCAGGACAGATTTGGGGGCTTGAATTTGATATACTTTAGATTCCTCCAGAGGAGATCCCAAGCAGATACTTCGATTTGTGAGTCTGAAGCTCCAAAGAGATACCTAGATTGGATATATTAATCTGCCCATAGACAGCATTGTGTGGTGGAGGTTGTCTAGTGAAAAAGCATATCAAGATGAGGAGCAAGCTTAATGAAAACGTTTTGAGGACATTTAAGAACAATACAGAGGGATTTGAGCCTGCAAAGAGACAGATGTTAATTCTGATTGCTGCTAAGAGGTTGAGTCAAATGAAGATTTGAAAATGAGGGGTGGATTTGACAAATGGAAATGGCTAGGAAAACTGAAGTCGTCCCTAACCTTCCCACACTAAATTTTCCAACCTGCCTACACCTTTCCCCATATTCTTTCACTATTCTCATTGAGAGCCACATTTTAAGCCCCCATTGAAACCTAAAAATTGTATCAATAGAACTTCCTGATTGTCAGGCTATACGTTTTTAAAAGAATTTCTTCGAGACTAAAAACAGCCATTTTCACTGAACTAAAGTAGAAAAAAATCAATTTGCTACGTTTGGAAAATTGGAGAAAATTGCATCAATTTAACTCACTGTTAGAACGCCCCTGAGCCTATGGCCTCTGACATACAGCAGGTGATGAATTAATTAAGTGGATTATATTCCACTCTTTTCTGAATCACTTAGTAAAGAAAGAAACCTGCCTACATCGTTGCTCAAATTTTTAAGAGTCTATAATTATTAGGGTGTTATGCAAGGTCCCCATTGACTACAAGGGTGAGTCGGAAATGGTCTGAGTCCTCAACAGTCTCAGACTTTGCCTCATTGGCTACCCCCTCTTGTAGCGTGTCAGCCTTTCTCCTGCCTTCCCTGTGTGAAGGAGAAATGTTGAAACTCGCCTTCACCTCACCTCCCTTGTTTCCTGTTTTTCCCATGGAGAAAACTGCAGCAATGAGGAAGGCCCACTGCTTCCTGCATTATAATAGTCCCACATCTCCCAACCTATGTTTTCTAAATGACTGGTTTTGGCCAGGCACAGTGGTTCTCCCCTGTATTCCCAGCACTTTGGGAGGCTGAAGCCCATCTCTTTGAGGTCAGGAGTTTGAGACCAGCCTGGCCAACAGAGTGAAACTCTGTCTCTACTAAAAATACAAAAATTAGCCAGCTGTGGTGGCAGGTTCCTATAGTGCTAGCTACTTGGGAGGCTGAGGCAGGAGAATCTCTTCCATTGTATCCATATGGCAAAATGCTACTTAATGGTACACCGTTGCATTAGTCCATTTTGTGCTGCTAAAAAAGAATACTACAGCCTGGGGAATTTATAATAAACAGAAGTTTACTGACTCACTGTTCTAGAGGATGGGAAGTCCAAGATAAGGGGCTGGCACCTTGCAAGGGCCTTCTTGCTGTGTCATAACATGGTGAAGGGCAAAAGAGAGAGAAGAGGGGGTCAAACTCACCCTTTTATATGGAAACCAGTCCTGTGATAACAACTACATTCCTGAGATAATGTTGGCCCCAAACACCTCTCATCAGGCCTCACATCTCAACACAGTGGGGATCAAGGTTCCAACACATGAACTCTGGGGGACACATTAAAACAACAGCAACACCTCTTTTCAACTCCTTGTTCAGTAGCATTGGTACCTCGAAATTCATCGTAAAATTAGCCATGATGAGTATACTTACACCGAAGAAATTGGCCACCATTATAAACACAAGTGGCCAACACATGTGACATTGAGTTTTTTTGCTGAGGGGAGGAAGGACTTAATTGTCAAACTTTTATCAACACCTTCCCCCATGTTTTTCAGATCCCTGTATTGTCAACATTGGGCCACTCCTCAGGCCTTGGCTCAGCTCCTGCCTCCATGAAGATCACTGCTCCCTGGGACTCCCTGCTGGAACTTCCACGCACTGTCTGGCCCTTGGCTAATAGTATGAGGAACACAGCACATCTTTTTACATGGCTATGTGTGTTTCTTCTACCCTCTCTAAGGAGATTGTGTGCTCTTTGAAGGCATAAACTGAGTATAAAAAAGGTGTTCAACAAAAACTTGCTGAATGGAAATTTGCAAATGAAGCTTCCTAGGTAAGATGATCCTGCCCCAGCTCCCAAAGAAGAAACAGATAGATACTGACCAACCTAAATGCAAAAGTTTCTTCTTATATGACTCATTATTACCAATTTGAAATGCAGTTGTCCTTGGGTATGTAGGCAGTCACTCTGATGCTTCTTCCAATGAGTGGTAAATTGTGCCAAGTGTTTCTTCTTTTTTTTTTCTTGCCAAAGTGATTATTGATTTAGAACTTCATGAAGATGGATTTCTAGTTGATTTCTAAAAGAAGGAGGGGAAAGGCACCCCAGCCAAGCAGCTAGAGCCAGCTACGGTGGTGCCCAGGCCTACCCCGGCAAACTGATACCTTGCAGAAGAGCTGGCAGTGGGAGAGGCAAGGAAGAAAAGCTGGCTGTGTGAGGGGAAAACAACTCTCTGGGAAGAAAAGTAGCTCCAACCACAAGTGACATTTGGCATTTGCAAAGAAAGCAGCCACAGACAGGTGATCACAGCTGGTTTGACTTACAAATAACAAATCCAATCCTGTTTCTTGCAGGTTGTCTTCCATCTGTAAACACACACGAAGTAGTCCATAGATGCAGGTTTAAATTACCCTCGTGTTCCAAAGTTTGATGTGGGGGCCTTAGAGCCGGGGAATGGAAAGCTGTGGGGGTGGGGTTCAGAACTTACTGGATGAAGTGAGAGTGAGGAGGGAAAGATTACTCTGCCATCCTTCTCACTGGATTTTCTCCATGGACTCCAGGGCGATGCACTGAGAGGAGAGAATAGCAGCGAAGAAGGAACATCCAGGTGAAAGTGATGGTTGGGGATGAGGGACTGATGCTGATCCAGAGAGTAAGAAAGAGGGCCAGGTGCAGTGGCTCACACCTGTAATCCCAGCACTTCGGGAGGCCAAGGCAGACGGATCACCTGAGGTCAAGAGTTCGAGACCAACCTAGCCAACATAACTAGCCCCCTTCTCTACTAAAAAAAATACAGGGCCGGGCACGGTGGCTCAAGCCTGTAGTCCCAGCACTTTGGGAGGCCGAGGAGGGTGGATCACGAGATCAAGAGATCGAGACCATCCTGGTCAACATGGTGAAACCCCGTCTCTACTAAAAATACAAAAACTTAGCTGGGCATGGTGGCACGTGCCTGTAATCCCAGCTACTCAGGAGGCTGAGGCAGGAGAATTGCCTGAACCCAGGAGGCAGAGGTTGCGGTGAGCTGAGATCGCGCCATTGCACTCCAGCCTGGTTAACAAGAGCGAAACTCCATCTCAAAAAAAAAAAAATGCAAAAAATTAGCCAGGTGTGGTAGCATGCACCTGTAATCCCAGCTACTCCAGAGGCTGAGTCAGGAGAATCACTCAAACCCATGAGTCAAAAGGTACAGTGAGCCAAGATCACACCACTGCACTCCAGCCTGGGTGACAGAGCAAGACTCCAACTCAAAAAATACAAATAAAGAAAGAAACAGCAAGACTAAGGAGCTTCCATCTCCCAGAGCCTGTTGGGGAAAATAATTCTGATGAGTGTCTCTGGCCCAGACAGCGCCTGTGCTGCTCCACAGAGATGCTTGTTTTCACAACACCCGGGGTGCTGGCCCTGCCAAATGCAACCTGTGAAACCACTTACTGCATTTGTTTGGCTTTTCCTCTTTATTTCCATTGTGGTTCAGAGAGGGATGGAACTGGCCTTCAGCCAAAATGACCCATATAGGTAGGAAAAGCGAATCAGAAGAGCAGGCACTGCCAGCAACCAGGTCTCGCTTCCTCAACTTACAAAGCAAGCAAACACGAACCATCCATCCCTGTGTGTAGAGAGCAGAACCATACTTCCACCAAATTCTGCTCAAACGACAGCTGATTTGGAAGCTGCACATATCCAGCTTCAGAGTGAGAAATTCTTCCCATTTTTCTTTTCCCCACTGGCCCCATAACTGTCAAGACAAAGTGGAGTAATTCTACTCACTTTTAGTCAGTGGTATAACTGCATCAGGAATTTACTTTGGGAAATCCTGGATTCCTGATGTGACTCCTGAGAATCTGTCAGTCTCCTGAAAGGAATAAACAAATCTCCCGTACAGGTCAGTCCTGTTCACCTCTGTGCTTCCCCAGGAACAGGCTGCAGCGAACTTTCCTCATTGCATGTGTCCAGTTCCAGTTCGATGACTGCCTCCCACTGGCTCCAAAGGCAACAGACTGGCCTTGCTAGTGCCTCCCGAGCCCTTGACTCCAGGGGAGGCTGGCTGGAGCCCTGGGATCCTCCTGCATTGTCCAGAGTACCATCTGGCTAAGAGCTTTATTGCCTGCTGTTATCTCAGCTTTCCTGGATGCAGCTTACATCTATTAATTCCTTATCTTGTTATCACAGGCTAAATGAAAGCATCCTCCCCCAAGCTTCCTCCCTTTGGAACAAAAACCTTTTACCTCTTGTTCACCCCCACGTAGTTGGCTGCTGTATGTTTCCAAGGATTTCTTTTTTTGCTTCCTGTAAAGTGCTTTGGTCTAAAGAGTCTCCAGAGAGTCTTCACCAGGGGATACAAAGACCTTAAGAAAATGAGGGCTCAATGGCTGTTTCCATGTGCTGTGTTTGAGGCCACTGGGTGAATGCCTCAACTCCAGAGTGAGTCTCCTGGGACCACTTTTGGGTCTAAATATCTTCCATTCCAGCATCAATATTTTGGGCCTGGAAGATTTCTCCAACTTTAGGAGGCCCCTTTTTAAACCGCAAAGAGGGTAGGAGGGGCAACCCTGAAGCAGCAGGACTCGAGGGCCTATGGAACTGGGACATGAGCAGAGTGAGCATTCTAGATTAAAGGAGACCAGAAGGCCAGAGACTGGAGGGAGGCTGGAGGTCTGCTGGAAAGGTTTCCACGCTGTGATGCACAAAACCTAGAGAGCGAATAGTTGAGCCTCGACCATCCAGTCACCTTGCCTCCTTCCTCAGGGCAGGCAGGGAGGTGACAGTGGGGAGCATGGTGGTCTCCCTGTGCTCAGAATGAAAGGGGACCCCTCTGCAAGGCTGCCTTCAGCTCATCAGGGTGTCATCTCCAGAGACCAAGAGAAAGAGGAGAATATCACTTCCAGATTTTTCTTTCTAGGCACAGGACACATTTCTTCCTAATCCCCTCAACCAACTTCCCCCCAGGTCTCATTGCCTGACATTAGGTCACATGTCCCCTAGAGATGGCAGATGGGTTAGACCACCTGGAGTGGATGGGGCTGATCCCCTCACAGCTCTTTCCCCAGACCTAGAATTCCTCCAGGCAGTTATCCTCATCACACCACTGAAACTCACCTGGTAAGGTCACCAGGGACCTCCACTGTCCTAAGGCCGCATCCCTTTTGACGTATCAGCCAATTCTGGCACAGGTGATCACTCCCTCTGTTTTGAAACCTTCCTCCACCTGGCTTCCAGGATGCCACACTCTCTCGTTCTCTTTCTCTTTGGCCACTTCCTCACCATTTCCTTTGCTGGGTCCTCGTCTTCTTTCCCACCTGTAAATGACACAGAGTCCGGGACTCTATTGTCAGACCTCTTTTCTTTATCTTCATTCTACCCCCATGGTGATCCAATCAGGTCTTTAAATATGATCTAACTGCCATGACCTCCAAATTCTTCTCTCCAATGCGACTGCTCCCTTAATTCCAGACTTAAAATCTGACCACTTAGTATCTCATGTGGGTGTTACAGGTGTCTCGAGCTGGAATGGCCAACACTCAACTTTACCTTCAGAATCTATTCAGAGTCCAGTCAGATCCTGCATTTCCGCCACTGTCAGCGCCCAGCGTCTTCCCCCTGAGGTTCTGCAGAAAACGTATCACTCCCTCTCCCTACACCCCTACCTTCTACCGCCAATTTCCTGCACCGCAATCAGCATGAACCTTCTAAAATGTAACTCAGGCCAGGCACAATAATCCCAGCACTTTGGGAGGCCAAGGTGAGTGGATCACCCGAGGTCAGGAGTTTGAGACCAGTCTGGCCAACATGGTGAAACCCCCGTCTCTACTAAAAATACAAAAATTAGCGGGCATGGTGACAGACGCCTGTAATCCCAGCTACTCAGGAGGCTGAGGCAGGAAAATAGTTTGAACCCAAGAGGCAGAGGTTGCAGTGAGTCAAGATCGGGCCACTGCACTCCAGCCTGAGCCACAGAGTGAGACTCTGTCTCAAAACAAAATAATAAAAAATAAAATAAAACATAACTCAGATTATGTGACCCTTTTGCTCAAAATCCTCTAGAAGCTTCTCACCTCATGTAGAATGAAAGCCAAAATGGTTACAAATGGCCCATAAGAATGCTGGAAGGATGTGAGGGGCAGGTCACACAGACATCAGGAAGGAAGAGCACGGAGTGTGCAGCCGTGAGAAGGGGACGTGCTTGCGTGTCTCCAGAACAGCCAGGACCCTACTCTTCTCTCCTACCTCCTTTCCTACCACTCACCTGTCCTGGGTTAGATAGTGTTCCCCCAAAATTCATGTCCACCCAGAACCTCAGAATGTGACCTTAATTGAAAATGGACGGATGTAATTAGTTAAGGGTCAAGGTGGGATCACATTGGATTGGGGGGATTGCTAAATCCAATGACTAGTGTCCTTCTAGAAGAGATGAGGACCCACAGGGAGACACAGAAGACACCAAGGGGAACACAGGTGGGTAGAGACTGGGGCTATGCTGCTGCAGGCCCACGAGTGCTTGGGGACATGCAAAGAGGCAAGGAGGCGCTCTTCCCTAGACCCCTCAGAGGGAGTGCCCTGCAGACACCTTGATTTCAGTCTTCCAGACCTTAGAACTGTAGGAGAATGCATTTCCATTGTTTAAGCCACCAAATTTATGGTGATTTGTTACAGGAGGCTTAAGAAACCCACATACTCTCTCTTCCTTATTTGGCTCCAGCCACACAGATCCCCTCGAATTCCCCATGTGAATATGGAAGATGCTGGCAGGATTATATCAAAATGTGAGGAGGGTGAGCCTGTGTAACTTTTTCTAAATCCCCTGACCTCTGTGAGCATTGCACATTTTCTTTGTAGAGAAGACAAGATAACCTTGATGTTTCTCCAGTTCTGAGGACAGATAATTCTCCTAATCATTGGTATTGCCTGCCTCAAATTAGCGGGGTGAAAACAATTCTCTTTAGACAACCTTCGGTGTCTCCACAACCAAGGGACCTTGCCCCAGATGCGTGCAATGAAAAAATTCTCACCTCATCAGGCACCTGAATGCCACAGGGAAGCTGTTGGAGCTAGACCAGTCTCTGGAAAGAAATGCAATCCACATGTACTTAACAAAACTATTCCTTACAGTCCTGTGTATGCTTCTACCATGGTATCAAGAGCTGTTCCTAATCAGTATCTCTTAATGGGAATGGGCTGTTAATGTGAGGCAAACCACTTGCACATGGAACCAGAAAATACTGCAAGCGAATCTACTCAGTTACAGGCTTGTTATGCAACTCTATTTTCCAAAAGCCAAATCTTCTGACTGGGGACTCAGTTCTGGACATCCTTTAGTTTAATGAATCCCTCCCTTCAAACACGCTACTGATGGTTGTTGTGTGTTGTCCAACAGCTTGTAATTAGTTCTCAGGGTGGAGAACGTGGGGAGTAATCATAGCATTTCAGAGCCAGAAGAATGATCTCAAACCTAACCCTCTTGTTTTACAAGGAAAGTGCTGAGGCCCAAATTGCTAAGTTGTCTGCCCAGGTGCAATGAAGGGAGACTGGAAAGAGACGGATCTCCATTCCCACCAGCACTCCCTTACACTTCATCCTCAGTGTAAGTTTCCTGTATGTTCTGCATTGAAAAGGGATTTTCTAATCTATGCTTTTCTAATCTGGAGCTGTTTCTTCTGCCCTACCAATGGGGAAGCTGCTGATTTTGCATGGAGCCACCTCTGTCTTCTAAACCACAGAAGTTTGCAAGATTCTTTTTTTTTAATGAAGCTTCAAAGGCAGAAAACAACAACCATTTCCAATCTGATCCAAGACCACAAGATTGTTTTTAATTCCATTCATCAGTATCTCATTCACCCCAAGAGACTATGGGATGTTTCCATATTCACATAATGGGCTCATCATTTTAAGCTCCGTAGGGCCCTCTTTGACATGGTGACAATTATGTTTCCCTGTGAGTTTCCAAGTTTACTGTAAAGGCCAACAGGGTCTCAGACACCCAGAAAACATACTTTTTATGTTTTTATAAAGTCTGTAAAATTGTAATTGGATAAAACTTTGCATTCAAAAGCACATTCTTCAGGAATATTTTATATGCACATAAAACATAGAGAAAATGTTAACATTATGATCTTAAGTGTTTGCACATTGGAACCAGCTAAAAGTTAGGAAAATGCAATCCATCTGTTCTCTCCTTTGAAACTAGATGATTCTGAGAGCACAAAAGAATGCCTCGGGAGTTTGACGCTGCCTTCTCCCAACTCGTTATCAGGTGAAGTGGGGAAGGAAGGGGGGTCTCACTGGAAGTAACTTCTTTCCTGTCTCTCTCTACAAACAAGGTGTGGCCAGTCCGTGAGCCTTTTGGCTCTGATGGCGAATCCTCCACCAGATTGGGCAGAGAAAGGGATGGTCCCGTGATTTCCATGGCCAAGGCTCTGGCCTCGAGGGCCTGGGGAACTGCTGGGAGTCATTTCACCTGTCCTGACGCCCAGCTGAAGCCTGGTTCTTGAGGGATGTGGGGATGAGGAAATCAGGTTTTGCTATGGTGCTTAGGGCGTGTTTGTTCAAGACTATCCATTAGGCGTTTATTAGCCTTCATTATGGAGTGCTAGCGGCCTAATTAGTTCAAGCTGAGTGGGGGGCAGCAGAGGGAAAGGGGAAATGAGGGAACAACATGATCAACAGCTGGCATTAGCTTTCCCAGGGAACCCTGCCGCTCCACTCCCTCGTTTTATCTGTTAGCACAGCAAATTAGACCCCTCATTATCACATTTGCAAAGCGCTTGGCACTCAAGGGAGGAAAAACCTGGAAAGGGAAAGAACTAAAGAGCCAAGGATGTTGGGAAGAGAGATTGCAACTCCTCCTCCTCCTCCGAGACCTCTCTCCCTAGAGAGAAAGCCCATTTCCCCACCTGCACTCCCATACCTGTTGGGATCTGCCCCCCAGGACCAAACCAAACGCAGAGAGGAGATTCCCTTGGTCTTGGGTGGGAAGGATTAGACAGCACCGACAAATGTCCTGGGAAGGCCAGATCCCAGTCATTCCCAGCCTCCCCTGGAGGAAATTTCACACTCAGAGAAATTCTTAGGAGTTTTGACTAAAGTCAGTGGCAACACAAGAACACAGAAGATACTCTCCATCGTAGATAAAACTAGAGGAGTTCTCAATTTTCATTATGTGTAAGAGTCACCTTTGAGACTGGTTAAAATGCAGACTCCTGAGCCCCACCCCAGATCCAATCATCTCTGAAAGTGATGCCCAGGGATTTGCATTTTAATAACGCCCATGGGTATCTTATGAATGACACATTAAGAAAGGGTGCTGCGGAATAATTTGTTCAATAAATATTTCATTCACCATATAGTGTCTACAGAGTTCCTACCGTGAAGAAGATTCAGAGGAAGCAGTGCAGGGTTTAAGGGGCTGAAATGGGGTGGAGCCCTGGAGGATCGGAGATCAGGGTACTTAGAAACCCACGGGTCAGAGATCGCGGAGCCCACAGTTTACCAGAAGGGTCAGTCAAGGAAACATATGGTCACTACACCAGCCACAGTGTCACCAGCCCCAGTGCCACACCAGTGCAATGCAGGGTGTGTGGAAGCATGTGGAATGGGTCTGTGATCCCATCTTAGGGGATAGGGAAGGTGCCCCAAAAAAGATAACATCAAAAGAGGGAAATGAGAGAAGTTGGTCAAGAAAGGGAGTCAGTGGATAAAGAATCTAGGCAGAATGTGTAACTCGTGCACAGCTCCAGAAGGGAGAGACAGGCCAGGGAATTTCGGTCTTGAAAATGGCTCAGAGCCCAGCAGTTCAAGGGTGCAGGGATCTGTGATTGCACCACTGCACTCCAGCCTGGGCAAAAGAGCCAGACCCTGCCTCAAAAAAAAAAAAAAAAAAAAAAAACCCTCAATGGAACCTAAGATGGCAAAGTACATGTTATTAAATTAAAATAAATAAATTCAACGACAAGAAAAAGAAAATGGCTCATAATTGTTGAGCCGTTGCATGTAAAGACGGTGTTGTGGGAAATAGAGCTGATACTTATCACAGCTATTCCGAGTGGGGGGTCTTCCTGAGGGAGGGCAGGAAGGCACTGCGGTGCAGAAAGATCATGACGGCTATGATCTGAAGAATGAGTTTACGAAGAGCAAGACTGGAGACACAGAGAATAATTCGGAGGTTATTGTGTTCACCCCTCTCCCCAAGCTCCAGTGAGGTCTGTGCCTGAGGCTCCACCATGTTGCTGATCTTCATGCAGCTGTGGGCGTTTCCAGGCAACCACTGCTGGCTCCGGGTGGGTCTGCCCCGGACGGTTTGCCGACTGCCCGGAGCGCCCTCTGCCGGTCCGCAGCTTCCCACACCACACGGAGGAGGTGGGGAAACTGAGGACACATTATTTCCTCCTCCAGGTAACTGGATTCTCAATGAAGGGTGAGTATTGATAATCCTACTCAAACTGAGAATGAATACACCATTTCCCTGCTGCAAGTTGCCTCAGACATGCCCAGAGATGACTGAGCCCCAGGACGATTCTCACACCTGCTGCCTGTTTGGGGTTTATGTGATTATCTGTGAGTGACAGGATCCCAAGACACAGCCCCCTTCCATGAATGGTCCGGCTCCCCTAGTCTCATCTCATTGCTGATGTGATGTGCTAAGTTCCTCCCTTAGATCTTCCACACAAGAGCCATTAGTAATATCAAAGAAAGCATTGTATGCCATTGTGTGAGTGCGGAATTCCATAAGTCAGTAACTCTTTGTAAGCCTCGATTTCCTCATTCAAAACATGGAGAAATAGGGCCAGGCATGGTGGTTCATATATGTAATCCCAGCACTTTGGGAGGTTGAGGTGGCAGGATCACTTCAGGCCAGGAGTTCAAGACCAGCCTGAGCACCATAGTGAGATCCCCATCTCTATAAAAACTAATAATAAATTAACAATTAACCAGGCATTGTGAGGTACACGTGTAGTCCCGGGTACTTGGGAGGCTGAGGTGGGAGGATCACTTAAGCCCAGGAGGTGAGGTTGCAGTTAGCTATGATCAAACCTCTACACTCCAGCCTGGGTGACAGAGCAAGACCGTGTCTCAAAAATTAAAAAATAAAAAGAAAGAAATGGAGAAATATATTCATCTATTCTGTTTCACTGGAGAGCAAATAGATAATGTACGAGAACGCTACATATGTAATTGCTGTTAATCAAATGCCTATCTATAGATAATGTTATGTCAAATAAGGAAAATAAGAATATCTACATTTTAGGAGCATTGAAGCTAAACTGAAACACATTGAGAGGATATTTAAGGGTTAAAATGGTGATATTAAACAGCACTTTCTAGATCTTAATGGAATTTTTCTGTGCATCCTATCATTTAAAAGATAGAGTGGTAAAATGATATAAAGCCACACACACCCTGATTGAACTAATATTTTACCCCTATCGGTTTTATTCCCTTGGGGAAATTAGATAATATTCTCAAACTGAATTTCTTTTTCTGAAACAGGATTAGGACAATACCTGCCTCCTGCAGTTATAAGTAGAGCTAAGATTAGGTTGAGGTGAGTTGCCTCAGGCACAAAATTTAAGGGTGCACAAAAAACTCAGTAATCAAGGTAAATAATATTTTAATGCAATATTTTTAAAAATCAAAAGGAATATAAAAAGACTCACAATGAACAAAATATGAAGACAGAACCAGTAAAACAGATTTTTTTCTTTTGCCTTAGTTCCAGGGTGGTTCAGCATAGCACTGGGTATAAGTTAATAATAAATTAAATGAGATAATGTAAGTTAACACCTACAATAGGCATGCCACATAGTATGGCTCCATGAATTTTTAAGAAAGGCAGGGAAGAAGGAAGAAAGGAAGGTAAGAAGAAAGGAAGGAAGGTAGGAAGGAAGGATTATTTCATCTCTGACCCTCAAAATTGTTGCAAGAATAAGAGTTGATGAATATAAAGCTAGTGGTGCACAATGAATGGTATTAAATTGTAGCAATTTTTGTTTTATCTATAAAACACTCCCACATGCCTCCTCTGCTTTCCTCTTCATCATGAGGTAGCTTGATGGGTATTGTGTACATTTCACAGATAAGGAAATGAGTGTATTAAGTAAAACATCAATATTAAGCTGGAACCCATATCCTTTTATTTCTAATTCCATGCCCTTCCAACACACCCCACTTTGCCTGTTTGAAATGTAATGAGCTCCATAACACTCACTCTTGTCAATCACTCTGATTGACAAGACTGAGGATTCCAACTTTGACCTATCGGCTAGCACCTTTCCTTTGCCCATTGCTCAAATTTTAAAGGGATTTGGGAACAGGGGAAAGACAATCCCACAGCAGTGGGTAGAGGTGGCAGATACCCATAGGGAAGCCCTTCTTTCCCGAATTCCCACTTGAGCAGGGCATCCTGTGAGAGCTGGGAAGATAGTATGGAGAACATAAGGTTGGGGATGAGGGTTCAATTACTCTTTTGGGATGGAGCAAGAGCTGGCAGCCTAAAATACAAAGGGGACAGCTGAGTAGTGGGGACTGTCAGTGTATGAGAAGAAGCTGTGACTCCTTTTACCCACTGGGAAGCTGACCCTCTGTATTAATTTTCATGCTGCTGATAAAATCATACCAGAGATGGGGAATTTACAAAAGAAAGAGGTTTAATTGGACTTACAGTTCCACTTGACTGGGGAGGCCTCACATTCATGGCAGAAGGCAAGGAGGAGCAAGTCACATCTTACATGGATGGCAGCAGGCAAACAGAGAGCTTGTGCAGGGAAACTCCTCTTTTTAAAAATCATCAGATCTTATGAAACGTATTCATTGTCATTAGAACAGCACAGGAAAGACTTGACCCTTGATTTGATTACCTCCCACCAGGCCCCTCCCACAACACGTGGGAATTCAAGATGAGATCTGCATGGGGACACAGCCAAGCCATATCATCCTGTGATAGGATACAGACAGGACAGTTCACTGTGGAACTGTCAAGCCTTGATGTTACTGTGAATCACCTATTCCACAACAGAATGGGTTTTTAATAAAAAATATTCACATTATATTTTCAGTAAAAAGTATTTTAAAAGTTACACTGTCTCTTTCCATTCTATGCCACCCATGGTGCCATTTCATGAAGGCAAGCTCTTTGAAAGTTTCTGGAATTTTCTTCTGGTGGTTAGCTTACACGGCTCCAGAATATGTGTCTACCACCATGTCTGAATGTATCAATCATAACTGATGTCTGTTGAGGACTATGCAAGTCATATATATGAGGAGGCTTCAGCTCACCTGCTCTCACCTTCTCCTTTGGGATCTCTTCCAAACACTTGATATTTGTTATTATTTTTATTCTTTATTTGATTTCCTTTGTATCTCTAAATAATGGGAACATCTATTTTTTTCTATCAACTCTCCACAGTCTCTGCTGCCTTGACGCCCACGTAAAGAGGGTGTTGACACCCACCATGCTCCCCACTTACCCTACTGTATCTTGGTTGGTTGGCTCAGGCTTGGCTTTGATGGCAGGTCTGCCAGGCTTGCGTGCACCTTCCACACTTAGATACCTCTACTACCTGAAAACCACTATGCATCATGTACATCAAGAGTACCAGGCACATCATGTTCAAGTCTAGGCACTTGAATGTAATATGGCACCTGCAGAGAAATGTAAAGATGAAGAAGACAAAGCCCTTATTTTCAAGGTGATCACAATCTGGTCATGAGGACAGAACTTTTCTGTTACATCCTTAGGTCCTTGGCTAGAAGAAAATACACATTGCAGTGTCTATGTAAGACACTCAAAAAGCTATCTTGACTTTTAGCTACATTTGTTACCCCTCCCTTGATGAACTTCAGAATTTAGAGTCATATTCATTCATGTAACAAATATTTATTGAGTAGCTATGATAGGCCAGGCACTGTGCCAGGTGTGGGGACTGCATAGTCAACAGGAGGAGAACAAAAACAAGCACGGCCCTGCTCTTATTTAGCACAAGAGACATACAAACAAATAATTGCATATACAAACCTCCTAATAATTAGTACACAATGTGTAATATAGTATGTAGACATTTTAAATAAAGTTATAAATTGTGATAAAGATCATGAGGGAAAAGAACAGGGGTTAGGAGAAAGGAAGGGCTGCTGAATGGGAGCGTCATAAAATGAGTGGTTAAATTCCTCATTTGTTTTTTCTTTTCTTTTCTTTCAGTCAGGGTCTCACTCTGTCACCCAGGCTGCAGTGCAGTGGCACAATCATAGCTTACTGCAGCCTCAACCTCCTCAGCTCAAGCCATCCTCCCACCTCAGCCTCTGGAGTAGCTGGGACTACAAGCATATGCCACCAACCTACCTGATTTTTGAATATTTGTAAAGATGGGGTTTCACCATGTTGCCCAGGCTGGTCTTGAACTCCTGGGTTCAAGCCATTCACCTGCCTCAGCTTCCCAAAGTGCTGAGATTATAGGGTGAGCCACCATGCCCTGCTTTTTCTAATCATTTTCTATGCTCTGGGACTCACATATCATGGGGGTTTTCTGTTTCCTAAAAGTTTTGAAAGAACTCACCCTTGAACTAACTTATGGTTTCATCTGCCCCTTTCCATATCTCAGAACTCTGAATATTATAATTTTTTGATCATTACTAACTGGAGAGGGAAAAATAACAGTAATCACAATTTTATTTTTCACTATATTCAACAATATGCATTTAACAAATACTGAGTGTCAACATGCTATATGTTAGGGATAAAATTATGACCAAAACCAACATGGTACCGGTCTTCATGGCCATAGAAGTTGGTGGCCATTTCTTTTATTTATTTGTTTTACAGTTAAAACATTTTCTTGGCCAGACACGGTGGCTCACACCTGTAATCTCAGCAGTTTGGGAGGCCAAGGCGGGCAGATTAACTGAGGTCAGGAGTTCGAGACTAGCCTAGTCAGCATGGCAAAATCCCATCTCTACTCAAAATACAAAAATTAGCTGGGTGTGGTGGCACATGCCTGTAGTCCCAGCTACTTGGGAGCCTGAGGCAGGAGAATCGCTTGCACCCAGGAGGCGGAGGTTGCAGTGAGCCGAGATCATGTCATTGCACTCCAGCCTGGCAACAGAGTGAAACTCCATCTCAAAAACAAAAGATTTTGTAATCTGGGTGCTCCAATGTTGGGGACATATATATGTAGGATAGTTAAATCTCATTGAATTGAACTCTTTATAATTATGTAATGTCCTTCTTTGTCCTTTTGTTACTGTGGTTGGTTTGAAGTGTGTTTTCAGATACAGGAATAATGACCTGTTCTCTTCTTTGTTTTCCTTTTGCTTGGTACATCTTTCTCCATCTCTTTACTTTGCGCCTATGGGTGTCACTACATGTGGGATGGATCTCTCAAAAACAGCTGAAGGTTGGGTCTTGTTTTTTTTAATACAATTTGCCCCTCTATGTCTTTTTTTTTTTTTGAATGGAGCACTTAGACCACTTACATTCAAGACTAATACTGATATGTGTGGTTTTGTTTCTGTCCTAGGGAGGTTAGCTAGTTGCCTTGTAGTCTCAGTTGAGTTGCTTCATAGGGTCTGTGGGCTTTGTATCTACTTGTGCTTCTGTTGTAGCAAGTATTATTCTTTCATTTCCATGTTTAGAACTCCCTCGAGCGTATTGGCTATTCATTGCTTTTTGTTTCTTGTAGGAGAATTCCCATTTTTCTTACATTCATACACATGTGAAACTCATGAGTATCAGACTGCGCCCACACTTTGATCTGTTGCCATGGAGTTACGCAAAGCCAGGACAGCCTGCATCATCTTGCATACATCGGAAAATAACATACGTGCCATTTTCTTTAACTCTTTTTCCTGCCCCGATCCCACTCTCAGCATCTCATGCCTACTTCTCCTTTCCCAGATAAGCCATATTTTAAAATTGATGACTGTCCTTCAGTTTTCTCATAATCAGGTATCCTAGACACACATACATGAGGCAGGCTCACATGCACACGTGCACACAGGACTTGCTTTTCTGCTATCCTTTGTTTTTTATATACACTTTTCTGCATCTTACGTTAGTTACTCAAACATTTCCTCAGGAAATGGAGTGATCTGCTCCAAGTCATCTGGTGTGACTCAATTTTATTTTAATGGTTGCACAATATTGTATGGTATGGCTGTATCATTATTTATTCTGCCATTTCCCTATACACAAGGAATTCTCTTTTTACCCGTTCTTGGCCACTACAGCACAATACTGCAACAAACATAATGTGTTCATGAACTGGATACATTTGTTTTTATGCAATAAACTCCTGGAAGTGCAATGCTGGTTCTCAAAGGGTATATGATATTTTGAATTTTAATAGATGTTCCCAGTTGTGTTCCAAGTCTTCTTAGGAAGACTTCTAAAGGAATGTAACATGTCATATTCCTTTAAGCAGTTATTAAAGTGTCTTTCCGGCCGGGCGCGGTGGCTCAGGCCTGTAATCCCAGCACTTTGGGAGGCCGAGGAGGGTGGATCACGAGGTCAAGAGATTGAGACCATCCTGGTCAACATGGTGAAACCCCGTCTCTACTAAAAATAAAAAAAATTAGCTGGGCACGGTGGCACGTGCCTGTAATCCCAGCTACTCAGGAGGCTGAGGCAGGAGAATTGCCTGAACCCAGGAGGCGGAGGTTGCGGTGATCGCGCCATTGCACTTCAGCCTGGGTAACAAGAGTGAAACTCCGACTCAAAAAAAAAAAAAAAGTGTATTTCACTCAGACCCCTGAGAACAATGAGTTTGAGAGTTCTTTTTAATTTTGCCAGTCTGACAAGTATATGCTGATATTTTATTGTTGCTATACTTTGCATTTTCCTAATTACAAATGAATTTGAGCATCTTTTTCTTTTTTGTTTTTGTTTTTGTTTTTGTTTGAGACGGAGTCTTGGTCTCGTTACCCAGACTGGAGTACAACAAATGGCGCGATCTCGGCTCACCGCAACCTCCGCCTCCTGGGTTCAGGCAATTCTCCTGCCTCAGCCTCCCGAATAGCTGGGATTACAGGCACGCACCACCATGCCCAGCTAAGTTTATTGTATTTTTAGTAGAGACAGGGTTTCACCATGTTGACCAGGATGGTCTCGATCTCTTGATCTCGTGATCCACCCGTCTTGGCCTCCCAAAGTGCTGGGATTACAGGCGTGAGCCACCGCACCCGGCGAGCATCTTTTTATATAGTCTCTAGCTATTCATTCTGTAAATTGTCTATTTAAACATACTGCCTAGTTTTCTATTGCTTTTTCTGTCTTTCGTCAATTCGTTAGAGCTCTGTGTATTATAGAAATTAACTTTTTGACATCTGTATTACAAATATTTTCCAAGGTCTATTATTTATCTATAGACTTATTTATGGAAATATTTTTTACAGAAAAACTAAATTTTTGTGATGCTAACTACATATTTTTGTGTTTGCTATGAGAATAAAATTTATTTTTTCTTCCAGATAGGTATGCAGTTATACCAATGCCATTAATTTCCCTCTGAAATGAACCACCACACTTGCCTTATGTTAAATTCTCATTTATTCTAACATCTCATTCTAGATTGTCAATTCTATTCCACTGACCTACTTATATCAGTGTAAATAAACCATAAAAGGGAACTGATAAATCTTAACTATTTGTAAATAAGAACTGCAGTCCCAGATAACACCAGGATCAATGAGGAAATTTAAAAAGAAATTACTATCTAGAAACAAAGAAAAAGAGAATTACTGAAATAGGAAAATCACAGGGCATATAATAATGAAGTATGTGATTAGAATAGTCTGCATGTGTATATAAATACCATGTTGGTTTTATTACAAGGGCTTTACTGTGTATATTGTAGAGGAATCAGATTATCCCTCATTCCGCTCTTTTCTCATAATTTTCTTAGTTATTCCTGAACATTCTACCGCACATAATTTAAGATATTTTTATCGAGTTCTAAATAAAAACCCCATCAATATTTGCAATTAAAATTGAAATATGTTATATATCGATTTGGGGGGATTGTCTTTATCACGTAATCCTCCCATCCAAGCATGCATTAGGCCTCTCTATTTAGTCAGATCTTACCTCATGTCTTTTTAGTAAGATATTTTAGATCTTTTCATAGAGATTCTGAGTTTCTACTGTTAAATACATTTTTCACTATTTTTAATGATATATTCTTTCCATTCCCAGTACTAGGTGCTTATTGCAGAGTGATGAAAAATATTGATTTTTATACAATTATCTTATATCCAAATTCATTCATTAAATCCAGTAGAGTTTTATCCCAAGATTCCTTGATATAGAGGAATTCTACTATAGTATCTTATTAGTAGAAAAGAGAGATGGTTTTATCTATTTGTGCTCCAGTGCTTATGCCAGTTATTTAATTTTCTTGCCTTATTTCATTGCTAAGACTGCCCAAGTAATGTTAAGTAGTGGTGATTACAAGCTTCCCTCTTTCTAGGGTTTTCTGTAATTGAAGTTACCTAAGTGTTTTTCACTTTAGGATAATATTCACTGTTGGTTTTGATAGTCTTTATATTCAAGAGTTTCCCTCTTTTTATTCCTATTTTTATTAGGAATGATTGATAAATTGAAGCTTTTTGTCTGATGTTTTTGACATTTACTATTGTGTTCATGTGGTTTTTCTCTTTTAATGTATTGATGTTTATTTTCTTTTCTACTTTTTTGGTTTCCTATTTCGGTGATTCTCCTTTTCTTTGTTTCTACATAGCAATTTCTTTTTAAATTACCTCCTTGATCCTGGTGTTATCTAGGGCTGTGGTCCTTATTTATAAATAGTTCCTCATTGTGGAGTTCTCCCTCAATTACTTTATTTTGAATAACAAAGTACTGCTTAGGGAAGGCTCATGAGTCAAAGGGAACCCAGGTAGTGCTGGCAGGATTCTATCAGGAGGTCACTTGATAGAATCAGTTTAAAATGAAGCAAAACAAATGTAGCACCCAGTTAGTAATTAAAATTACATTGTGATATATAATATAATAATTATATATATATATTTGATCTGTCATTCTTCACTAGAATGTTAAGTTCTAAATAGGCAGAAACTTTGTTCACTTGTATATTTCTGTGCCTAGAACAGTGCCTTGCACATGGAAATTAATAAATATTCTTGAATGAATAAGTAAGTTCATATTCTTGGGGATATGAACTCACAATTGCAAGTGTTGGAAGTTGATGACCTTCTAAAGATCACTTTTAAAAAAATGACAGTAGAATAAGTCATTTATCCTGGAGAAATAACAATTTATTTTCATGTTCATAGCAGCTTTGTTTATAATAGCTAAAAACTGGAAACAGCTCAGAAGTCTTTCAATAGCTAAAGAAACTATAATACATCCATGCCATAGAAAGCTACTAAAAGTCAAAAAGAATGAACTATTTGACACACATGATTCAGATGAATCTCTAGGCAATTAGGTTGGATTTTTGTAAAAAAACTAATCCCAAAAGTTTACGTAGCATCTGATTCCATTATATTACATTTTTGAAATGACAGAATTACAGAAGTAAAGAACAGATGAGTGGTTCCCAGGGGTTAGGGACAGCTGTGGGGTGAGTATGGTTATACAAAGCAGCAGCAGGGATCCTCGTGACTCAACATCTTGGCTGTGATGGTGGACACACGAACCTACATATTGGTGAAACTACACAGAGTTAAACACACATACACACCACACTCACGCACATACAAATGAGGACATGAAAATCTGGGGAATTCTAAGTAAGATCAGTAGATTGTGTTTGGTAGAAAGTCCCGCCATCTTTCCCCCAGGTTTCTTGCCCCCACCCTCCCCCCAGGCTTCCTGCTGCCCTGAGAAAAGCCCGCCAAGCCTGCTCTGTTCTGCCCAGCAACAACAAGCAGCCAATCATCGCAGCAGGAAAGCCCGCCAAGCCTCGGCCTATCCTGAACCGACACGTAACCCTCTGAGCCACCTCAGCAGTCTGCCCAGAGACGGACAGCTTATCCTAAGCTCCTACGACACTCCGCCAGCCCTGTGTCCACGCCCCGTCCACCCCCCCTATAAAACCCTCCTACCCCAGCTGCGCAGTCGCAGCCAGCCCCGATCTCCTTCCTTTCCTGGCCTGCCCGCTGGTCCCAATAAACCTGAACTCGGCTTCCAACTCTCGAGCTGTTATTTGGGGTCGGGTACTGGGCAGGGGTCTACAAGGGGGTTGCACATATGGTGCCGAAACCCGGGACGGAGGGTCGCTAGCCCCCCTAGCGACCCCCTCCCTCCAGCGACCTCCCCAGCCCTCCTCCAATTCGGCCTCAGCACTCCGGACCAGGTAAGTCCTGTTTCTTACCTTCTCCTTCCGTGGTGCGTGTGGCAAAGGCCCTTTCTCTCAGTCCCAATCCACGGATCCCTCGCCAAGCGCCGGCCGGCCCAAGCAGGATCCCCCAACCAGGCTCCAGGAGCCTTGGGTCGGCAGACAAGGGATGCCTTCTCTGACCCACCCAATCCAAAACCATTAAATAGGAACGATCAGACAGGGGACGCCTTCTCTGGTCTTTCCTATCCACCTTCCTCTGGGGAAGCTGGTGGGTTGGAGGGACGCCTCCCCCCACACTACCCCAGCCCACTCGGATACTGTTCCGAGCTCGGATACTGTTCCAAGATCCCCCTCGGCTGGCAGGAACCCTTTGCCGCACGCATCATGGGGAGCGTGGAGTCCAAAATTCCTAAAAACGCCCCACTAGGTTGTTTACTTCTCGACTTTACCCGCTTGGGCTACTCCCAAAACCCTTAGGCGGAAAAAGCTTGTCTTCCTCTCCCAGGTGGCCTGGCCCCAGTATCAGCTCGATAACAGGTCGCATTGGCCTTCCACCGGCACTTTCGATTTCAATGTGCTCCGCGACCTAGATAACTTCTGCCGCTGAACTGGCAAAGATAAGGAAGTGCCTTATGTTCAGGCTTTTTGGGACCTGCGTTCCCATCCTGACCTCTGCTCTTCTTGCTCTACTCACCAAGTTCTTTTAGCCTGAACTCCCCCACCGCAGACTCCTACCTCCCCAACCAAGCCACCTCCCTATACTCTACAGGAAGAGATGCCTGACCACATGTCTTCCCCTCTTTGTTCCCACTCCGGAAGTCCACTACCTCTCCCCCTCCCTACCCCTCACCGGAGGATCTGCCTGAACATCTGTCCTCTCCTGCCAATCTCAGCAACCAGTCGCCATCAACGGCACGCTCTTCCTCTGCTCCCTCTGCACCTCCTACCTCAGAGGCCATGCCTCGCTCTCCCTCTACTCCCTCCGAGCCCCCTCCCTCAGAGGCCGCACTTCCTCTTGCCTCTCCGGTGGCGGCCCACACCCGCTCCCACCAGCCAGCTATCCTGGCCCCACTCCGAGAAGTAGCAGGTGCAGAAGGTTTAATCAGGGTCCATGTTCCTTTCTCACTCCAAGACCTGTCCCAAATTGAGAAATGTTTAGGATCCTTCTCAGCCGACCCGTCCACCTATATTAAGGAATTCCAATACCTCACTCAAGCCTACAGCCTCACTTGGCATGATATTCGCGTTATCTGTTCCTCTACCCTCACAGTGGAGGAGCACGAGCGCATCCTCGCTGCAGCCAGAAACCAAGCAGATAAAGACCATGCTATAGATAACCAGATCCCCCTAGGCCCCGAAGCAATCCCAGGTGAAGACCCCCAATGGGACTATCAGGCTAATCGAGGGTCTGATATACCCAAGAGGGACCGCATGATTAGATACCTCCTCAGGGGAATGGATGCTGTATCTAACAAAGTTGTAAACTATGATAAACTGAGAGAAATCACCCAACTACCTGATGAGAACCCCGCCCTCTTTCTCGCCCACTTGTAAGAAGCCCTAGTCCGGTATACTCGACTAGATCCAGCCCCTCAAAATGGGGCCACTGTATTAGCCTCCCATTTTATCTCCCAATCAACACCCGACATAAGAAAGAAACTAAAGAAAGCAGAAGAGGGGCCAGAGACTCCCATCCAAGACCTGGTAAAAATGGCCTTTAAAGTATTCAATGCCAGGGAAGATGCGGCTGAGGCTGCCCGCCAAACTCGCATGAAGCAGAAGGCTGCCCTCCAGACCCAAGCCCTAGTGGCGGCTCTAAGGCCGGCAGGGAACCAGAAGCCCAAAGCCGAAACCCATGCCCCTCCGGGAGCATGTTTTAAATGTGGAAAGGAAGGACACTGGTCCCGAGCCTGTCCACAACCACGGCCACCAACTAAGCCTTGCCCTATCTGTCAGCTCCCGGGACACTGGAAGTCAGACTGCCCCAGCTTCCCCAGGGTGCCGGTTCCTCAAAACAGACACACTGGCATTACTCAGCCGGCAGTCACCCTCAGTAGGGAGGAGCCTGCTTGCCAGGAGCCGACCTCCGAGGGAACTCCATTCCCCAGGCTATTAGGGCTGCTAGACGACTAGCGGGGCCCTGGCTTTCCGACTCCGTTTACCCTTGCCGAGCCTAGGGTCACAAGACATGGGGGCTACCTCCTCCGCTCTTCCTTCTTATTCTGGCTGTCTCACCCCTTCCCAGGTCTTGGTCATGGGAATCGACGGGACCCCGAGTATCCCCTACCAAACCCCACCACTCATGTGCTCATATAACTCTACTCCATTTACCCACTCTTTTTAGTAATCCCCACCTGCCCAGTTCCCCTTCTGGGGCGAGACATCCTTTCAAAGCTGAAGGCCGTCATAACCTTCCCCACCGCCAGCCCACACAGCCTCTTTCTCCTAGCCCTCAATACTCTGCCTCAGAATTCCAGACCCTCCAGTCTACCCCCGGGGTACAGTTCAAGGATGACTGGGCCTTCAAGCATAACCTCCTCATCCTCCCCAAAAAGCAAAGGTACCAGATAATCCAAGACATTCATAATTCACTCCACATTGGGCCTAAAGCCTTATACCGGTTCCTCAACCCACTTTTTCATCCTCACCATCTCCTCAGTACCATACAGGAAGTCCAGTCCTCCTGTACTGTCTGTGCAAAAACTAATTCCCAGGGTTCCTGTCATCCTCGGCGCCAGCTTTATCAGCTACGCGGGTTCCTACCTGGCCAAGACTGGCAAATTGATTTCACCCATATGCCAAAGCATAAACAGTACCGGTATCTGCTAACCATTGTTGACACTTTTTCAGGCTGGATTGAAGCTTACCCCACAGCCTCTGAGTCTGCCGGGACAGTAGCCACTCATCTCATTCAAGACATCATCCCACGCTTTGGACTCCCGGCTACCATACAGTCAGACAACGGCCCAGCCTTTATCTCCAAAGTCACTAATGCCATTTCTACCTCTTTAGGAATTCAGTGGAAGCTACACGCCGCCTACCATCCTCAGTCCTCTGGTAAGGTGGAACGGGCCAATGGCCTAATAAAGGAGCATCTGACCAAGCTCATGCTTGAGCTCTGCCAATCCTGGGTAACCTTGCTTCCTATCGCCCTCACCAGGTTAAGAGCAAGCCCCCGGGGCCCATCACAGCTTAGCCCGTTTGAGCTGCTGTATGGTCACCCCTTCCTACTTTCAACTCCCCCACCACCAGAGACCACTCCTCTAGACAGCTACCTCCCCTACTTTACTCTCCTTCGCAGCCTTCTCCGAGAACACGCCAACGCTTCTCTTCCCCAACCCACCCAGCCATCTGAAAATACACAGAAAGTCTCCCCCGGGGACTCAGTTCTTATCAGGTCCCTCTCCCCAAAGCCCCTCGCCCCCAAGTGGGAAGGACCATACACAGTCCTCATTACCACTCCATCAGCTATAAGAGTTGCTGAAATCTCATCTTGGGTCCACCTGTCTCGGGTAAAAAAGGCCCCTCATGGACCCTCCTTATGCTGGAAGGCTGTTCCTACTGGCCCTTTATCTGTCAAACTTACCAGGGCCTAGCAGCCACACCCCCTACAGATGGAGATTCTTCCTAACTGAAAACTATACCAAAACCACCTTCATCTGTAATACCCCCCCATACAGCCACAACCATCTTCTTGCAACTTCCAACTGCCCCGCAGCCGGATGCCAAAGGGCCATATATCTGAACTTCACCAAATTCCATAACATCCATACTGATATACCTCTCATGTGCTTCAACCATGAACAACCATCAGGAGCATGCAATAATACTCCTTGGCGCTCCTGCATGGGATGTACTTGGATGAGCTGTCAACTACATATAGCCGTCAAGTCCACAGTACCTGCCTGATCTCAGCTCAAAATCATCCCAGACATAGATGGAGAAGGAAACACCATTATCGGTTCTACACGGTATTCCATTCTCATACCTGACCCCTGGGACAACCGGTGGAAAAGCCCCCAGAAAGCTGCCGTGTATGACCACATAGATACCAAATATCCCTCTTCCCACCTGTACATCTGGCGGGCATACGTACGTACAGTCCACCAAGTCCACTCTGATATTAGCCTACAAGAAAAATCTCTGAATGACCAATTGCAACCACATTCGTCTCCGTTTTCCTGGTTAACTTTTCTCCAAGAAGGAATCAAGTTAGCTAACCTCTCAGGACTAACTGACCTAACTTCATGCCTCATGTGTGCCTTCTTAGGACAGACTCCCTTCGTTGCAGTCCCTTACCCCATCCCTCTCAACCTTTCAGCCTCAACTTCTTCCTTCTCCCCCATCAGGGAAGTCGATCTCTACACTCCACCTGATTTTGAACAGCTACCTGTGTGCTATTCCCTAGGCCGAAACTTCCCTAGCTGTAACAGAACTATACTGGTAACCACTAATATAACAGCCCCACGAGGAACGTTTTTTTGGTGTAACAGGACCTTAACAAAAACTCTCTACATCGGTCTTTCCTCATCTCTTCTATGCCTCCCAGTAACCCTAGTCCCTCGACTCACTATATATTCTTCAGCCGAATTCCAGATGCTGCAAGCTCCCCATCGCCACACCTGACGAGCTGCCTTCCTACCCATTGCCGTTGGAGTCTCCCTTGCTGGTTCAGCACTTGCAGCAGGATTAGGGGGAGGGGCACTAGTCCACTCTCACCTGGCCATAGCCCGACTGATCTCACAACTCCAAGCGGCTATTGATGACTCTACTGAGTCTTTAGCATCACTCCAACAACAGATCACCTCAGTTACCCAAGTTGCCTTGCAGAACCGAAGAGCCCTGGACCTGCTCACTGCTGAACGAGGAGGGACCTGTATCTTCCTACAAGAAGAGTGCTGTTACTACATCAATGAATCCGGCCTAGTAGAAACCCGAATCGAGAGCCTCCAGAAACTCAAAACTAACCTGCAGAGTCAGAAGTTCTCAGCTGAAGCCACAGCGTGGTGGTCTTCCTCTATGTATACCCTCTTGTCCCCATTGCTTGGGCCCCTAGTAGCCGTTTGCCTAATCTTACTTATTGCTCCTTGCTTTCTACAGTTCATACAGCGGCGCTTTCAAGAACTGACTCGAGTCACCATCCACCAGATGCTGCTCCAACCCCGCCCTGAACGAGTGCAAGAAACAGACCTCTCCCTGAACATCCAGGCTTCTTAAGAAAAGAGACCTCTTCAGAACCCCCCGTCGACCCTTGTCAGCAGGAAGTAGCCAGATCGATTCCGCCGCCCTTTTTCCTTTTTAAGGAGTCAGGAATGTTCGGTAGAAAGTCCTGCCATCTTTCCCCCAGGTTTCTTGCCCCCACCCTCCCCCCAGGCTTCCTGCTGCCCTGAGAAAAGCCCGCCAAGCCTGCTCTGTTCTGCCCAGCAACAACAAGCAGCCAATCATCGCAGCAGGAAAGCCCGCCAAGCCTCGGCCTATCCTGAACCGACACGTAACCCTCTGAGCCACCTCAGCAGTCTGCCCAGAGACGGACAGCTTATCCTAAGCTCCTACGACACTCCGCCAGCCCTGTGTCCACGCCCCGTCCACCCCCCCCATAAAACCCTCCTACCCCAGCTGCGCAGTCGCAGCCAGCCCCGATCTCCTTCCTTTCCTGGCCTGCCCGTTGGTCCCAATAAACCTGAACTCGGCTTCCAACTCTCGAGCTGTTATTTGGGGTCAGGTACTGGGCATGGGTCTACAAGGGGGTCGCACAGATTGTATCCATGTCAATTTTCTGGTTGTAATGTTGTGCTATAGTTCTGCAAAATGTTGCCATTGTTGAAAGCTGGGTAAAGGGATGATAGTATTAATTTAAAAATAAATAAATAAATAAATAAAGAGGGTCTCACTCTGTCACCCAAGCTGAATTCCCTGCAGCCTCAAATTCCTGAGCTAAAGTGATCCTCCCACCTCAACCTTAGCCTCTTGAGCAGCTAGGACTACAGATCACTTCTTTTATTTATTTATTTATTTTTGAAACAGAGTCTCACTCTGTCGCCCAGGCTGGAGTGCAGTGGTGTGAGCTCAGCTCACTGCAGCCTCCACCTCCTGAGTTCAAGAGATTCTCCTGCCTCAGCCCCCTGAGTAGCTGGGATTACAAGCATGTGCCACCATGCCCAGCTGATTTTTATGTTTTTAATAGAGACAGGTTTGTTGTACCACGTTAGCCAGGCTGATCATGAATTCTTGACCTCAAGTGATCCGACCACTTTGGCCTACCAAAGTGCCAGAATTACAGGCGTGAGTGTATCACTTCTTAAAACAGCATATGGCTATAAAATTGTTTTAAAATAAAAAGGTTTTAAATAAAAATAATATAACAAGTAGTTAGGTATATATGTATACAGGGCATGTTGCCCTGCCATTATGGGAAGGGGAAGTGTACCCTGGATAGAATTTCCAGCAATAGTATGAACTCATATTTAAAAGGCATTACACCTCACACAACCTAGTGACAGTGAGGATCATGAGCCCCTACGATTACGTCAGGTAACTTAGAAAATGGCTCTAGTTGATTACAGTGCCATTAAAGTAAAGCGACTCAGAGAAACTTGAATAAAATTATTCTTAAAATGTGAGGATCGAATAAACTACTATTTCCAAATTAACGTATTATCTAGTATATGAAATTTTAAATGTGGAAAACTAAATAAACTATTATAGGTAGACATTTGACCATTGCACTTACTTTCCTAAAACTTGACTTTTTCAAGTTTTTAGAAACCTTTTTGTTGGGAAAATGAAAAAGTCACCTTGTGTTCAGGATGGCCTATATATTTAATATAGAATATTACTGGTGAGAAAACAGGCTCACAGAGGTGGTGTGAGTGTTTAGATGCTGCATGGTGTTAAAGTGGCAGAGCCAGGATGAGAACCCAAGTCAGTTTAAGGCAAGACACAGGATTCTCATGGGCCTTTAATTTCTTTACCGACAAAATCTGATGAAGACTTTCTATAAATCCCCTCTCAATGATAACTCAAAGCAATTCCCTCCTCCTCGTTTGCTGAGCCACAGTGCAGCCTGATTTTAATTTTCATATTGGATCACGTGGGGTTTTTGGTTTTTGTTTTTGAGACGGAGTCTCACTCATGGCTGGAGTGCCACGGCGCGATCTCGGCTCATGGCAACCTCCGCCTCCCAGGTTCAAGCGATTCCCCTGCCCTGCTTCCGAGTAGCTGGGACTACAAGCACGCACCACCACTCCCGGCTAATTTTTGTATTTTTAGCAGAGACTGGGTTTTCCCGTGTTGGCCAGACTGGTCTTGAAATCCTGACCTCAAGTGATCTGCCTGCCCCGGCAGCCCAAAGTGCTGGGATTACAGGCATGAGCCACTGTGCCTAGCCACGTGGGTTTTCAGAGGGGTTTCCATTGTGCTGCACATAGGTCTTTCATGTTTCCCATGCACATTTCACGTGGAGTTACAGGACCTTTGAATACGGGTATGTGCTTTGAAATATACTGTGCAAATACCAGAATCTTCCTAGAACCATGGGACCTGGTGGAACTCAAAGTCAAACCAAACCCCAACTGAAGACGCTCCTCAGTCTCCCTCTGGAGGCCCAATGAAGAATCTGACGTCTGACATCAACAGGAGTAAAAACAATGTGTGATCTAGAGTAGGTATCGGGCAACTTTCCTGTAAAGGGCCAGGTAGGAAATACTTTAGGATTTTGGGAACCACACAATTTCTGTCACAACTGTGTAACCCTACCATCATAGCACAAAATCAAGACATAACACATAAATGAATGAGTGTGGCTATGTTCCAATAAGACTTTATAGAAATTTGGATTTCATATAATTTTTATACATCATAAAATATTATTTTGATATTTTTCCAACTGCTTAAAAATGAAAAAAAAAATGGCTCACAGGTCATATAAAGACAGGTGGCAAACCAATTTAGCTTTCTGGCCATAGCTTGCTGACCCTCATATGGAAAAATGAACACTGGATTTAGAGAAGCCCCAGGCTGGAGAACTGCTACTTTTGTTTGTACAATGTGAGACACTGGGTGAGTCAAATGAGTTCAAATAAATTCTTAGGATCTTGATTTACTAATCAATAAGATTAAAGCACTGGATTGGATTAATCTTAAAAGCCCCTTCAGCCCTAAAAACTCTACAGTGGCTTCTGTTTCCACTGGCTGTTTCCAGCGGCTTCTGTTTCCAGTGGCCTCTGCATATAGCAGACTGGGTGAACTTTTAAAAACTTCCTTTCAATACAAAATACATTAAAATTCTGGTTAAAATAAAATGTCATTCGTAACACTCTCACTGAGGCCGGGTGTGGTGGCTTACACCTGTAATCCCAGGACTTTGGGAGGCCAAAGCAGGGGGATCATAAGGTCAGAAGTTCAAGACCAGCCTGGCCAACCTGGTGAAACCCCATCTCTACTAAAAATACAAAAATTACCCAGGCTTGGTGGTGGGCGCCTGTAATCCCAGCTACTTGGGAGGCTGAGGCAGGAGAATTGCTTGAACCCAGGAGACAGAGGTTATAGTGAGCCAAGATTGCACCACTGCACTCCAGCCTGGGCAACAGAGCCAGACTCCATCTATTAAAAAAAAAAAAAAAAACCCGCACTGAGCTGGCGAAAGCATAAAGAAATTCCTCAGAAGCCAAGAATGACCCCAAAAGCACAAATTCAGAGTCCTCGAAAAAGCCCTCAGTCTCTCGGCTTTCCTGGGGATGCCTGCACATCTCTAGTACTCTAGAAGTTCTTCCTCAAACTGATAAAGAGAATGCACAAAAATCCAGCCAGGTGCAGTGTCTCACACCTGTAATCCCAGCACTTTGGGAGGCGGAGGCAGGTAGATCATTTGAAGTCAGAAATTCAAGACCAGCCTGGCCAACATGGTGAAACCTCATCTCTAATAAAAATATAAAAATTAACTGAATATGGCGGTGGGCACCTGTAGTCCCAGCTACTTGGGAAGTTGAGGCAGGAGAATCGCTTGAACCCAGAAAGCGAGGGTTGCAGTGAGCTGAGGTGACACCACTGTACTCCAGACTGGATGACAGTGAGACTCTATCTCAACAAAAAATAAATAAACCAGAATTCTTTCACTTCTTACTAGCCAATTTCTCATTATTATAATCCCTTGTTATAGTAAATAATTTTTAAAATTTTAATATTAAACTTTCCCTGTTGAAATGATTGTGTGGTTGCCTTCTCTTGTTTAGACTCAGGTGTATAAACTCAGGCTACCCTTTTATAAACTCTAGGCTAACAACTGTATTTTTATATCCTAGTATCAATCAGTAGGAAAACAATAAATTGAAAATTCCATTTACAGTCATAACAAGAAACATAAAATGCACAGAAATATATTTAACAAAAGATGTACACGACCTCTTTGCTGAAAACTATGTAACATTGCTGAGAGAAATTCAAGGAGACTTAAAGAAAGAAACATATCACATTTCTAGATGGGAAAACTCAATACTGTTTTGTTTTATTTTATTTTATTTTTGAGACAAGGTCTTGCTCTGTTGTCCAGGCAGGAGGACAGTGACACAATCATAGCTCGCTGTTGCCTCAAACTGCTGGGTTCAAGCAATCCTCCCACCTCAGCCTCCAGAGTAGCTAGGACTGCAGGTATATGCCACCATGCCCAGCTAATTTTTTGGCTGGGGGGGGTAGAGATAGGGTCTTGCTTTGTTTGCCAGGCTGGTCTTGAACTCCTGACCTCAAGTGATCCCTCTGCCTCAGCCTCCCGAAATGCTGATATTACAGTCATGAGCCACTATGCCTAGCCAAAAACTCATTACTTTTAGATGCCAGTTCTCTCCAAATTTATCTGTGGATTTAATGCAATTCTAATCACAATTTCAGAAAGCTTTTTTTTTTAACAAATCAAATAGGTAATTTTAAAATTTGTATGAAAATGCAGAGGCCTAGAATAGCCAAAGCAATCTTAAAAAAAAAGAAAAAGAGGCCAGCACTTTGGGAGGCCGAGGCAGGTGGATCACGAGGTCAAGAGATCAAGACCATCCTGGTCAACATGGTGAAACCCTGTCTCTACTAAAAATATCAAAAATTAGCTGGACATGGTGGCGCACGCCTGTAATCCCAGCTACTTGGGAGGCTGAGGCAGGAGAATTGCCTGAATCCAGGAGGTGGAGGTTGCAGTGGGCGAGATCGCACCATTGCACTCCAGCCTGGGTAACAGCAGCGAAACTCCGTCTCAAAAAAAAAATAAAAAAGAAAAAGACCAAAATTTTACGTGACCTGAGTTTAAGATTTATTATAAAATTGTACTAATCAAGACAGGGTAGTACTGGCATAAGAATTGACAAATAGATCAACAGTAAAAGAAAAAATGAGCCCAGAATAGAACCATACCTGTACCATCATTTGATTATCGACAATGGTCCCAAAGCGCTTCAGTGAGGACAGGAAAGTCTATCCAATAAATTGTCTAGAATACTTGATAACATATGGAGAAAACAATAATAAACTTTGCAGTATACCCAGGAACTAATTCAAGATGGATCAGAGACCTAATTATAAAAGCTAAAACCATAAAGCGTTTAGAGAAAAAAAGTGAGAGAATATCTTCATGACTAGAGAAGAGGCAAAAGTTTCTTAGGACACTAGAAGCAGTCATCATCACAGAACATACTGATAAATTGACTTTACTGGAATTGAAAACTTCTATTCACCAAAAATCACACTTATGAAAACAAATTGGCGGGCTAAAGAATGGGAGAAAATATTTACAAAACAAATATCTGACAAAGGGACTGGTAGTCAAAATCTATAAAGAGCTCCTAAAACTCAGCCAGACGTGGTGGCTCACGCCTGTAATCCCAGCACTTCCAGAGGTCAAAGCAGGTGGATCACCTGCGGTCAGGAGTTTGAGACCAGCCTAGTCAATATGGTGAAACCCCGTCTCTACTAAAAACACAAATAAATTAGCAGGGTGTGGTGGCAGGCACCTACCATCCCAGCTACTGGGGAGGCTGAGGCACCATAATCGCTTAACCCTGGAAGGTGGAGGTTGTAGTAAGCTGAGACCACGCCATTGCACTCCAGCCTGGGCAACAAGAGTGAAACTCTGTCTCAAAAAAAAAAAAAAAAAAACTCCTAAAATTCAACTAAAGACAAATAACCCAACTTAAAATATGGGTAAAAGATTCGAACAGATTTCCTCGCTTTGTATGCATGTCAATAAGTGCATGAGAAAGTGCTCAAAATCATTACTCATCAGGGAAAAGCAAGTTTAAACCAAATGAGACACCACTTCATCCTAAAATTCAATAGCCAAAATTTAAAATGCTGACCACACTAAATGTTGGGGATGATATGGGAAAATTGGAACTCTCGTATCATTGTGGGAACATAAAATAGTGAAAATGGAGCCAGAGGTTGCAGTGAGCCGAGATTGCGCCACTGCACTCCAACCTGGTGAAAGAGCAAGACTCCGTCTCAAAAAAAAAAAAGATGCATCTAGGTGCCAAGTTGATAAGGGATGGACTGGTGATCATTTCATGTATTGACTGGACAAAGGCACCAGACAGCTAGTAAAGTATTATTTCCGCGTGTGTTTGAAGGAAGTCTGGAAGACATTCGCTCCTGAATTGGTGAACTGAGGAAAGCAGATGACCCCTCCCAGCACGAATGTAGGTAGGCACCATCCAATCTACTGAGGGCCTGAATAGAACCAAAAGGCAGAAAAAGGAGGGATCCATTCTCTCTCCCTCTCTCTGTCTCTCTCTCTCACCATGCTGAAACAGCAATCTTGTCTTGCCCTTGGACATTGGGTGCTTCTGGTTCTTGGTCCTTTGAACTTGGACCGGGACTCACACCATCAGCTGCCCTGGTTCTCAGGCCTTCAGATTCAGATTGAATCATACCATCGGCTTTCTGGGTTCTCCAGTTTGCAAATGGCAGATTGTGGAACTTCTCAGCCTCCATAATCCCGTGAGCCAGTTCCTATGATTGATAGATAGATAGGTAAGTAGGTAGGTAGGTAGGTAGGTAGATAGATAAATAGATGATAGATAGATAGATAGATAGATAGATAGATAGATGATAGATAGATAGATGATAGATAGATAGATGATAGATGATAGAGATAGATAGATAGATGATAGATAGATAGATAGATAGATGATAGATAGATAGATGATAGATAGATAGATGATAGATGATAGAGATAGATAGATAGATGATAGATAGATAGATGATAGAGATAGATAGATAGATGATAGATAGATAGATAGATAGATAGATAAATAGATAGATAGATGATAGATGACTATTGGTTCTGTTTCTTTGCAGAACCTGCCTAATCCAAGCCTGTGATAGTTAAATTTAGGTGTCCTCTGGACTGGATTGGGAATACCTAGAGAGCTGGACGTGTCCATACGGGTATTTCCGGATGACACTGGCGAGTGAGTCAGTGAACTGAGTGGGGAAGATCTGCCCTCAGTGTGGGTGAATGCAGATCACCAACTTACCCCTATCAGCTGGGGGCCCAGATAGAACAAACAGGCAACTTCCTCTCTCGTGCAGCTGGAATACACTCCTCTTTTCCTGTCTGTGGACATTAGAACTCCAGGCTCTCTGGCTTGTGGACTCCAGTACTTACACCAGTGGCCCTGTGGATCCTCAGGCCTCTGGGCTCAGCCCAGGAGTTACACCATGGGATTCTCTGTGAGGCCTCCAGACTTAGCCTGAACTACGCTACTGGCCTCCCAGATTCTCCAGGTTGCCAATGGCCTTCATGGGACTTCTCAGCCTCCATAATGGCATGAGCCAATTCTTCTAATAATTCCTCTCCCAGCTATCTATCTATCTACATCTATTTAGCCATCTCTCTCTCTATATTCATCCTATTGTGTCTGTCTCTCCAGAGGGCCCTAACTACTACAAAGCCCCACGATTTCTGGTTGCAGGTTGTCATGAGCAGTCCCTGCTTGCTACTTAGTGTGACTTGGGTGAGCTGTCTTCCTTCTCTCTAAGTGGTAGCCTGTCGCAGAGGGTGGCAAGCTGCCTGGCCCTCCTTAAGAGAACGCTTGGCTTTTTCTGCTCATCACATCACCAGCCTCAAGGCTCAGCTTTGTTTTTTTCCCTGGTGGCTGTCTCTGCCTGACACCAACTGTTGTCTGACTCTAAAAACAACCATATTTGGGGTAACATCAGTTTAATTTCACAAACAATACTGAATTCTCAGCAGTATGCTAAGGACCATTAGGAAGAATAACAAGAAGATTGATGGAGCCTACATGGAGATGACAGTCGGGACAGTAGCCTCAGAACTCCAAGGAGGGCAAGAAAGAACACAGATGGGCACAGGGTAGAAATGGAGGAGAGAATTGGCCAGAATAGGAAGTCCAACCCTTGCCAGGTGGGGTCAGGGTCAGTCACGGAGTCCACTGGGCATGGTCAACTGGGGTTAGATCTGAGTCAAGCTGAGCCCCAAGAGCAGGGCAGAGCCATGCAGCAGCATCTTGGAAGCCACAGTGCTTCTCAGCATCAGACAAGCGACAGAAATGTGGAGGTCAAGACAAAAAAGACCAGCATGAGGATCCAGGGATATCAAGGAGCTGGCAGGAACAAGGTGGTACAATGACCAGGCCGGGCTCTGGGAAGGCTCCATCCCAGTGGACGAAGCCCAGAGCCAAGACGTCACCTGGCAGCCAGCCTAACCATGGCCGTGGAGTTGACATGGGCCCCTGGGCACCCAGGGATCCCCAAACACCAGCAGGACCACCACAGACTAGGGCTCTCCTTGGATCGGGGCATAACAGGGCCAGTCTGCAGAAAGAAACTGACACAAGGTTAGTGAGGAAGGCAAGACATAGGCATGAAACAACTAGAGAATAATTTGGAGCACAGTGGAATTAAATGCAAAAATGTGTGGAGCAGATGAAGAGGGAAGAGGAGAGACCGGTGGGTGTCAGTTTGTCCAAAGAGCCGGCAAATCACTCCCTTCATGACAAGGTTTCTATTTTTTGCCTTGGGGAGAAGACATGATTATGCCATTTCTGGGGTCACTGGAAGATAACATTGCTAAAATTATATTTCTTGGAGGCTTTGGGGTTTTTTTCCAAGATGCGCATCCCGTGGCTGGGCCCTTCTCGGCCAGCTCCCCCAGCGCCCCCGTGATTCTTTTGTGCAACGCCCATGGCTTTCTCCCAAGGGACCCTCAGTTTCTCTTTCTTAGAAAGCAGAACTAACTGGTTTGGCAGGATCATGGCCAGCTGTCTGGAGGAGGAGGAGGAGGAGGAAGAGGACTTCTCCTGAGGTCCTGGCCCCCACCTCATAGCTGCCTGCTCCGTACCTGGATGGGCAGACACTGAAGATTAGCACAAAAGATGAGCCCCTGACTCTGCCAGGGCCAGGCTGCCTGGGGAGCCCAAAGCCTTTTCTCTTCCAACAGCACAAATGAGAAGCCATATTGCAGTATCAACCTTGGGAATTTCAAACGCCTTTGAAACAGATAAGTTCTGTGAGGGAACATTCCTTTTTCCCTCTTTTCACACCATCTTCTTTTACCTTAAGACAATTTAAGAATGTGTTTGACCACAAACCAGTAAAACTCTGGGCTGCATAACAGAAAAAAAAAAAAGAATGTGCTGCACATTTAGGAATGCTTTTTCTCAGAAGGAAAAAAACTAGTTAAAGAATGAAGGGCAGAAATTGGGAAAATCTAAAGAGCACCCCCAAAGTCAGGGGAAAACGTCGTATTTTTCAATCCACACCTCATCACCTTGGCACTTTCTGGAATGTGATAAAATTATTTCTTAGATTTGCAAATAGGCCTGACCATTTTGAATTTTGAGTATATTCATTTATTTTTATATAACGTATATGTGTGTGTGTACAAATAAATGGATAGGTA
The DNA here is from genome assembly GCF_049354715.1 of Callithrix jacchus. Classification (NCBI taxonomy): domain Eukaryota; kingdom Metazoa; phylum Chordata; class Mammalia; order Primates; family Cebidae; genus Callithrix; species Callithrix jacchus. The sequence goes on from NC_133514.1 coordinate 42,204,684, forward strand.
GATAAATATATGGATGGGTGGGAGATAGAGAAGATAGATAGATAGATGATAGATAGATAGATAGATAGATAGATAGATAAATGTTAAATAGTAATACACATGTTTCCCCCACTCCTAAAAGCCCCAGGCATAATCTGAGACTTAGGACCCAGCCTCCAGCAGATAGGCCACGGGCACTCAGGGCATTCAGCCTGCTGTCTAGGCAGCAAGTCAGCTGTCTGCCCCCTACAATGGCCGTCCTTCCCACCCCCTCCCCTGCTGCCTGCCTCTGTCCACTGTTTTGAGTCCAAACCAAGTCTTTCCACGCTACCACAGCCCTTGCAGCCCACTGAGACTGTCAGGCTTTACTCTTTCATCTCTATTCATTTTCGGACCTAAGACAATCCCCCAGGGATTGGTCTGACACCACCCATCCTGACTCCAGCCAGCAGGCACACACCATGCCCTCCTTCAGTCGCTAAGATTCATATCCATTCCATAATTTTTCAGTAACGTTTTCCTACCTGTCTACTTTCTGCACACAAATGCCCAGGAATGCCACAGTTGCTGCTGTTTGTTTAGAGGTTTAAGCCTGGTGCCCCTGAGACGAGACTAACAGCTCTTGACTGTCTCCCAGCAGGGGGGTTGGGGGTTGGCAATGAACCCTCATGAACGTTGAAATCCTGAGAGCCCCAGCTGACACTCAGGGTTCCTGAGGAAGATGTACAATCCTCCTCCTCAACCAAAGCTGCACCTTTCACATGCAAATACATTCACGGTGTACACGTGCACGTGTTTATTCATTCATTAGACATTCATGAAGGGCTTAATATGTGCTGGGTATGGAGAAGGTAAAAGTGCCCACATGCCCACATAATAGAGATTGAGAAAGAGAGCGATCTTAGCCAAGGCATCAGCAAGAAAACACTCAAAAAATAACACTTCTGAGCCCCGTAATATAGCTGCTTCTTCAGCTCTGAATTCAGAGGCCCACTCCCCTCTCCCCTCCAACCCATCCCACTTCCACCACCTGCCCAAGAGCTGCCTCTCCATCCCTAGCCCCAGGGCCTGGCCTGTTAGCTCCTATCTGCCCGGCCCAACAAGTTCAGGAGGCTGCTATCTTCCTAAGGCTCAGGAGGACCCCACGACTCTCAGGACCTCTCTCTTCCCCAGCCAGGCTGGCCTCCATGCTCAATTCTCTTCCCTGCTAGGGACACTGGTTCTCTGCCCACGTCCTCTCCTCCTAGGCTCTTCCACCCACACCAGCACTTGAAGCTGCCTTCCTCACCACCAGCTTTTCTCCACCCTTCTCTCTCTGTCCTTCCTCTCTACTCTTCCTTGCCGTCCATGAATATGAACACTCTAAGGACTGCATGCTAACCACCCCAGGCGAACAGAGATTGGCAAAATCCAAAGATTCCAGAACTGTGCACAGTTCTCAGCCTGCAATCCCTGATCTTCATGTTTCCATCACCACGTGAAGACCCAAAGGGCTGTTCCTGACCTGAAACTGATTTGTTCGCTGTTCTATGCTAATTTTTAAAAACCAGTTGCCAGCATTTAGAAAGTGAGAGTTCACACTGAAAGTGTAAATTTTGAGCTTCTCTTGAAAAATTGCCAACTCTAGGCACACTGAGCCCAATTCTTACACTGCAGTGACTGACAAAGGTGACTCTCCTATTGGAAATGAGACATGCCACTCCCATGTCTTGCTAGCACTAAGGCTGTCACTGGCCACAGCACCATCCACAAGCTTGCCCCACCGGTGGAGGTCTCCTCCTGGGCCCTTGAGAGCATTAGAGCTCGTTGTTCCCATCCTGCGGTCTCAGACTGTGTTCCTACCCTTCCCCATGTGATATGGTTTGGCTGTGTCCCCACTCAAATCTCACCTTGAACTGTGGCTCCCATAATACCTATGTGTTGCAGGAGGAACCCAGTGGGAGACAATTGAATCATGGGGGTGGTTTCCCCCATACTGTTCTCATGGTAGTAAGTCTCAGAAGATCTGATGGTTTTATAAGGGGAAAACCCTTTTGCTCAATTCCCATTCTCTTGTCTGCAGCCATGGAAGGCATGCCTTTGGCCTTCTGCCATGATGGTGAAGCCTCCGCAGCCACGCAGAACCATGAGTCCATTAGACCTCTTTTCCTTATTAGTTACCAGTCTCGGGTATGTCTTTACCAACAACGTGAAAACAGACTAATATACCATAGGAGGCTGATTTGAATTAAATTCAGTTTCTCCAGCTGCCAGGGCAGAGACTAATGCATAGGAGCAGGACAGACCAACCGAACAGGAGGAAAGATGTCTTAACAATTAGAGAGGTCTAATCTCCACCTAGAAATCTCCGCCGAGAAGACAATGAGTTCTCTTCTCAGTGGAGATTTCTAGGACCTTGAAGTGTGCATTTTGGTAAGACAAATGCCCCAGGAATCAGGTGGGAGAGACAGCACTGTGGGCTGGAGAGCTCAAGGCAGGCCCCACAGAGCAGAGAGAATCCCTCTGGGTCTAAACCAGCAGATCATAATGTCTATTTGATGGTGGAGTAGATTAAGAAAGAGTTTGATTTAGCTTAACTTGCACAGCCAACATGCTTCCCTAACTCAGTTGACTGATGTTGAGTCAAAATTGTGCAGTGAGGGGAGGCCGGGCTGGGTCTGGGGATGAGGGAGGGCCAGCTGCTCCCCCCAGCCCCAATGGCTGGCAAAAGAAGAGTTAACTCCCTTCCTACAGAGCAACTCCCTATTGCAACTGCGGGACTGGAGGTGCCCTTTGCAAGCAGCAGAATCAAAGTGGAAAAATTACAAGACAACTTTTCTGGTTTCAACTTGTCCCCTACAGAAAGGAAATAGATTTTAATATAAGATCTAAGAGGCAACATGTTTAATAAACGGCAAAAAAGAAAAAAAAAGATGTACTTTTGGCTGGATGTTAGCATGTTGAGCTTTGGGATAAAAGGAGATTTTTTTCTTTAAGAAAAAAAGTTTGTTAGACATGGATCCAAAGCAAGGCTGGAATCCACCTCCCACCATCCCACTGAAATGTTCTCTAATCATCTGGGAGTAGTCGACCTAACCCCATCACAGATACCACACAAAAGGCAAGATGAAAGGCTTTTCCTGCTCCCTTCTTTACCCAAATTGAAAAGTTTATTGCAAAAAAAAAAAATCTTTGTGCAAGCCAAGCAATATACAGTCTCTCCCGGATGGGACAGCACTGAGACGCTGACAAACCCCATGCCCCAGGTTGTGGGGCCGCGAGCTGATTGTGCAGGAAGTCAGCCCCACAGGTCAGCAGTGGAAATATTTCATCTCGTCCAGCCCCACCCCCAAGTGGAGAAGTATTTCATTGTCCCTCTCCTTCACCCAGCTTGAATCTGAAGTCTAGACAGTTTTCAGATAACAACTATCAGAGACAGCAAAGGGGAATGTATCTGCCTCTCAAAGATAAGCAAATGCTGGAGTCTCTCATACGTTCTCTGGAAAGCTCTCAGAGGGCCCCTCTGATAAGCAACTGAAGGGAGAGTGTCTGGAAATATATGTCAAGATGCTGGGACACCTTTTACTTATCCCTGGAGCCCTCACCTAATTCCTAGAGACACAGAAGAAAGAGGCCATCCCCTTCCAAAAACTCGTTCCAAAATAAATGCAAAGGCAGTCTCTGGGAATGGGGGGCTTTGTACCGTGTCCACTTCAGTCTCTCATTAACGATTTTTATTTTGAGGCTGAGTCATTCTCAGTCACTGAGGCTAGAGTGTACTGGTGCAATCACGGCTCACTGCAACTTCTGGACTCAAGCTATCCTCATGCCTTAGCCCCCAAGTTGCTGGACCTACAGGTGCACACCACCATGCCTGGCTAATTTTGTAAAACTTTTTGTAGAAAGAGAGTCTTACTGTGTTGTCCAGGCTGGTCTTGAACTCCTGGGCTCAAGCAATCCTCCCACCTTAGCCTTCCAAAGGACTGGCCTTAGAGGCTGAGCCACTGCACCAGCCCCCAATTAACTCATATGGTGACTATTTATCAAATGTCTACTTCTGTGTCCATGCATTTCACTGGACACAGAAGACGCAACTGTGAACAAGTCCAAGAAAGACCCTGTCCTCAGGAAACTGGAATTCCCGCTAGAAGTTCTTGGAAACCTTGATTGAGAGATATGACAAAATCTAGGGTATGCCCATGTTCATCAGCTTTTTGTTGGTTTTTGTTTTTGAAATGGAATCTCACTCTGTCACCCAGGCTGGAGTGTAGTGGTGCAATCTCAGCTCATTGCAACCTCTGCCTCCCAGGTTCATGCGATTCTCCTGCCTTAGTCTCCAGAGTAGCAGAGACTACAGGTAGGCACCACCACACCCAGCTAATTTTTGTATTTTTAGTAGAGACGGGGTTTCGCCATGTTGGCTAGGCTGGTCTCAAACTCCTGACCTCAGGTGATGCACCGGCCTTGGCCTCCTAGGTGCTGGGATTGGGATTACAGGTGTGAGCCACCACACCTAAGCTGTGTTAGCCAGTTTTGTATTGCTAGGAAAGAATACCAGAGCCTGGGTAATTAATAAAGAAAAGAGGTTTATTTTGGCTTCTGGTTCTGCAGGTTGTGCAAGAAGCATGGTGCTGTCATCTGCTCCTGGAGGCCTCAGGAAGCTTCCACTCATGGCAGGAGGCAAAGAGCATGTGCAGAGATCGCATGGAAAGAGAGGAGGGAAAAACGAGAGAAGGAGATATGAACTAATAGAGCCAGTACTCGCTCATCACTAAGGGGATGGTTCAAAGCCATATGTGAGGGATCTGCCCCCATGAACTAACCACCTCCCACTAGACCCACTTCCAATATCAGGGATCACATTTCAACATGAGATTTGGAGGGGACGCGCACATCCAAACCACATCACCCCCAGCCTTGAAACACAGTTAATCTCACTTTATTGCTTGTGCTCTCAAACAATCAAATAAATCATTTACCCTCTTTCCCATGTCCACTATAATCTAGGGTCATGAGAATGTCATATCTTCACTCCAGATGATTAAAGTGTCCCATTCCACTAAACCATAGGCCCCTCCCATGGCAGAAACATCTCATTCTTGAGACTTCCTTAGTATGAAGCCACAAAACAGGTACACAGAAAATACTTGTGTGGTTATTGATTGAGCAAAGATTTAAAAACAATAAAAGGGGTGCTGTATGCCTGACAGCTCAAAAGTTGTTGTAAATGCAAACTTCATTTTCTGCCTTTGAGGAAACGAGTATTCTGGTTTAACTGCTGCTTTAACTGTTCCTTTTAAGACTGCCTTGTTGAAGCTGAGACTCTCACCATCAACTCCTGATAAAGGAACAGCAATTTTCCTGGGTTAGGCTCAACTCCAAAGCAGCTTTTAAGATGGTTACGTTGTTGCCATTTTCTCACACAAGGAGCTGGAAACTCTACCAAGCCTCTGATCCCGCACCAGAGTCTAGTTCTAAACATCCCCTGGGTCTGCAGCAATGGTATACACAAGCCTGGGAAGAGGAAGAAACAGCTTATGATTGTTGTGTCTTCCTGGACACTGGAAAGAATGGTACTCCTTGATCCCAGTGCTTCCACGACCCTGATGAAAGCCTCAGCCCCAGATCCCAGAGTGATCCCCTAGAGCAAATGCTTGAGTGAGATTTCAGCTCTTCTCTTGCCAAGATGTGGGTTTTCAAGGCTGGGCTGCCAATGAAAATGTCAACAATGCTCAAATCAAGAGGAAAGTGCTCATTTCACCCTCAGAGGGCATCCAACATTCCAGCAGATCAATGGTGGTACAAGGTGCCCTTCGTTGATCGGGGCAGAGAAGACACTTCCCTTCCCCAGATGGAGAGGTCCACTGTGGTTAGTAAATGGGCCAGCACCAAAGAGGCTGCATGCAGAGTAGAAGCTGAGGCAGGCGATGCCCTTTTTCCTCCAGAGAGAAGCTTAGATCCCTTAAAGGAGGCAGCTGGTCTGGGTGCCATATTCTGAGTCTCTCCTGAAGCAATGGAAATGGGATCCAGCTTTGGAAACTGACCCCCTCACTTGCAAATGAAACTTGGTTCCAAGAACAACCAACTGAACAAATCCCAAATGCCAGACATTGAAACAATGGCCAAATTAACCAGAGGAGAGCTAACGTCACTATGAATCTAGCTAACCCTAAACTCAAGCCTCACGAGTCAAATTATAAATGAATTATCTAAAGCTAAGAAACCTGATTGCTGAATCTTTATTAAGAATGAGCAGTCGAGACTAGGATGCTGAATGTGTTGAAACAGCCAAGGGAGGGCTGGGCTTGTTTCCGCTAAGGTGTCTACTTGCCTTTTTAACATTACTAACAAAGGAGGGGAAAAAAGATGTTAAAAAGTAGCAGTGATGCAATAACTGGCTTTGCCGTGATTCTAGAAAAGGCATTTGCTTTGAAATAAACACTCAGAATTAGCTGTGTTCTTCCACAGGATTGTAGACTCATCTAGTTTCATGGTTTCCAAGCTGTGTTGTGAGAAGAACAAGCAATTCCTGAGAGTTCTCAGGCTCCATCCTCCTACCCTGCCCGAGCAGAAGCAGCTCTGTGTAGCCCTACTGAATAGGATTGGGTTTCTGAGTATGAAGTTGTTTGGAGAAGTTGTGTTGCTACTTTGTATCAGAGAGGACTCAGTTGCAAAAGACAGAGACCCTGATTTACACAACATTCATTTAGGCAAAAGTAGTGTCACACATAAACTGAAAAGTTAAAGCCTGCGAGCTTCAAGCACAGCCAGATACAGTGGCTTCATTGATTTCTGCAGGGCTGAGGGAGTCTCTGTTTCCTACCTTGCGTCCTTCTATGTTGCCTTTATTCAAGCAACTTTCCTTCCTATGCAGTGGCAAGATGGCCATCCAGCGGTTTCGGGCTTCCAGCCAGTCATCTCAGAAGCCCAGTGGTAGTCCTCCCCAACAGCTCTCTATCAATCAGGATTAAGCTAAGCTGCCAAGTAAAAGAAAGCTCAAAGTGACAACTGTTTAAACAAGCTAGAAGTTCATTCTGTCTTACATAAACAGAACCCCAAAGTAAGCAGTCCAGAGCTGTGTAGTTGCTCCACAATCATCAGTAATCCAGGCTTCCTCTTTTTTGAGATGGGTTCTTGATCTGTCACCCAGGCCAGAGTGCAGTGGTATAATCATGGCTCACCACAGCCACAGCACCTCCCAGGCTCATATGATGTCCACCTCAGCCTCCCAAGTAGCTGGGACCACAGGTATGTGCCACCATGCCCTGCTAATTTCTTTATTATTTGTAGAGACAAGGTCTCACTATGTTGGCCAGGCTGGTATTGAACTCCTGGGCTCAAGCTATCTTCCTGCCTCAGTCTCCCAAAGTGCTGGGATTACAGGTGTGAGCTACTGTGCCTGGCCCAGGCTTCCTCTTTTACTGCTTTGCTTTCTGCTATGGATGACTTCCAATTCATAGTGTAACAAAGCTGCTTCAGCTCCAGCCATCTTGTCTGTATTCCAACCAGAATGAAAGAAAAAGGTAAGAAAAAAGACTTGCCCGCCTTTCTTAAAGGATGCTTTCAAGAAGTAATATATAACACTTCCTAAATCCTCAGTCATGGCTGGGCATGGTGGCTCACACCTATAATCCTAGTGCTTTGGGAGGTTAATGCACAAGGACTGCTTGAGGTCAGGAGTGGGCAACATACCAAGACCCCATCTCTACTAAAAAAATAAAAATTTAAAATGTAGCTAGGCATGGTAGTATGTATCTGCAGTCACAGCCACTCAGGAAGCAGAGGCAGGAGGATGACTTGAGCCCAGAAGATTAAGGCTGCAGTGACTATGATCCCACCACTGCACTCCAATCTAGGTGACAAAACAAGATCCTGTCTCTTTTTTTTAATTTTTATTTTTATTTTAAGTTCTGGGGTACATGTGCAGGACATGCACGTTTGTCACATAGGTAAACATGTGCCATGGTGATTTGCTGCACCTATCAACCCAACACCGAGGTATTAAGCACTACTATTAATACATTAGCTATTTTCCTAATGCTCTCCCTCCCCCCACCCACTCCCTCACAGGCCCCAGTGTGTGATGTTCCCCTCCCTGTGTCCATGTGCTCTCATTGTTCAGCTCCCACTTATAAGTAAGAACATGCAGTGTTTGGTTTTCTCTTCTTGTATTAGTTTGCTGACGATAATGGGTTCCAGCTCCATCCGTGTTCCTGCAAAGGACATGTCTCATTCCTTTTTATGGCTGCATACTATTCCATGGTGTATACGTTCCACATTTTCTTTATCCAGTCTATCATTGATGGGCATTTGGTTGACTCCATGTCTTTGCTATTGTGAATAGTGCTGCAATGAACATATGTGTGCATGTATCTTTGCAATAGAATGATTTATACTCCTCTGGGTATATACCCAGTAATGGGATTGCTGCGTGAAATGGTATTTCTGGTTCTACATCTTTTTTTTTTTTTTTTTTGACGGAGTTTCGCTTGTTACCCAGACTGGATGCAATGGCACGATCTCGGCTTACCTCAACCTCCACCTTCTGGGTTCAAGCAATTCTCCTGCCTCAGCCTCCCGAGTAGCTGGGACTACAGGCACGCACCACCATGCCCAGCTAATTTTTGTATTTTTAGTAGAGATGGGTTTCACCTTGTTGACCAGGATGGTCTCGATCTCTTGACCTGGTGATCCACCCTCCTCGGCCTCCCAAAGTGCTGGGATTACAGGCTTGAGCCACCACACCCGGCCGGTTCTAAATCTTTGAGAAATTGCCACACCGTTTTTCACAATGGTTGAATTAATTTACATTACCACCATCAGTGTAAAAGCATTCCTATTTCTCTGCAACCTTGCCAGCATCTGCTGTTTGTTGACTTTTTAATAATCGCCATTCTGAGTGGTGTGAGACGGTATCTCACTGTGGTTTTGATTTGCATTTCTCTAATGATCAGTGAGGTTGAGCTTTTTTTCATATGTTTGTTGGCTGCATAAATGCCTTTTTTTGAGAAGTGTCTGTTCATGTCTTTTTTTTTTTTAATGGAAAACCCCTGTCTCTTTCAAAAAAAAAAAAAAAATCCCTGGTTAGATGTAATCATATACTCATACGTAGTTCAAAGGGAGGCTAGAAGTGCAATCTTTGTTCCTGGCAGCTATGAGCCCAGTTAAAAATCAAGAGTTCTGTTACTAAGGAAGATGGAGAAAATGGATTTGGAGGAAGACTAATAGCATCTGCCATGTTGAAACTAATAGTTACGCCGGGCGCGGTGGCTCACGCCTGTAATCCCAGCACTTTGGGAGGCCGAGGAGGGTGGATCACCAGGTCAAGAGATCGAGACCATCCTGGTCAACATGGTGAAACCCTGTCTCTACTAAAAATACAAAAAATTAGCTGGGCATGGTGGCACGTGCCTGTAATCCCAGCTACTCGGGAGGCTGAAGCAGGAGAATTGCCTGAACCCAGGAGGCGGAGGTTGCAGTGAGCCGAGATTGCACCATTTTACTCCAGCCTGGGTAACAAGAGCAAAAGTCCATCTCAAAAAAAAAAGAAAAAAAAAAACTAATAGTTCCAACAGAAGTTCCAGAATTTCAGACTTTAATCACGTGTCCATTCCGGAACCAATTCTTCTGGCCAGAGAGGGGAAATTCACATATTTATGAGGTCTGATTCTTCTGGTCATGCCTCATCCTAGACAGAAAGGATGCTGGGCAGATAGAAACAGCAGAACACTCACACTCCGGGGTAATCTCTTCATGTTTCTATCTTTCAGCTGCAGACACTGAGGTCCCAAAAAGTGAAATGACTTGCAATGGGTTCATAGTGATTACTTCTTGGGTACAAGATCGAAACTCCATTTTATTGCTCTCCACTATCACTCAGATATATTTCATAGAAATGTGAAATGAAGGGTCTATAATTTCCCCCATATTTGGCTGAACACAAGGATTTCCAACAAATTACTTCTAATTTTTTTAACCTATGTGAAAATTACTTCTAATTATTTAAGTCCCTGAACATAGTTACATAAATAAAGAGAAAAATAAGATTCCTTGCTTTCTCCCTTTGATGAGTCCTAATCAGCTTACACCTGTGTTTTCAACCACCATGAGCAAAACTGTCAACATCTCAGAATACTCTCTTCCTCTTTCACCCCTCTATCCTTCTTTTCATGAAGGTGCTTTCCAAGCACTGGTAGACAAAGATGAAAGAGGGTCCTTTCCCTCAGAGGGCTTACATTCTTATGGGAAAAACAAACAGGTACACAGACAGCACCCTGGTAGGGGGGCAGGCATGATGGCTCATGTCTGTAATCCTAGCACTTTGGGAGGACAAGGCAAGTGGATCACTTGAGCCCAGGAGTTTAAGACCAGCCTGGGCAACGTGGGGAAACGCCATCATTACCAAAAAAAAATTAGCTGACTGTTATGGCATACCTGTAATCCCAGCTACTGGAGAGGCTGAGGTGGGAGGATCACTTGAGCCTGGGGAGGTCAAAGCTGCAATGAGCCAAGATCACACTACTGCACTCCAGCATGTGTGGTAGAATGAGACCCTGTCTCAAAAAAAGTTTTAATTAAATAAAACAAAGTAAATATGTTTGCATGCTCTGTCCTTAGGACCTCAAGAACAGAGTGAAGGACCTCACTGGCAAAGCTTCACAGGGAGGCAACACTTGAAAAGCCAGTGCAGGTAAGAAAGAGATTAGAACATGCCAACACACATATACACAGGAGGAAACTACGTGGAATTCAGTATGGCTGGAGCTAGACTGGGAAGGGTGTGGAGGAAGATAAGGCAATGAAAAGGACAACATGTCAGATCTGAAAGGTCTTTGTATACCTTGAAAGGAGTGAGCTGGACAGTACCATTGCTGACCTAGACCCAAGGAGAGAGAATGGCTTCAATTAGATATCAACTTAAAATTAAAGTTAAAATAACTGCTAAGTGTCAGGCACCGTGGCTCATGCCTGTAATCCTCGAACTTCGGGAGGCTGAGGCAGGAGGATCACTTGAGGTCAGGAGTTCCAGACCAGCCTGGCCAACATGGTGAAAATCCATCTCTACTAAAAATACAAAAATTAGCCAGGTTTGATGGTGCATGCCTGTAATCCCAGCTACTCAGGAGGCAGGAAAATTGCTGGAACCCAGGAGGCAGAGGCTGCAGTGAGCTGAGATTGTGCCACTGCACTCCAGCCTGGGCGACAGAGTGAGACTCCATCTCAAATAAATAAATAAATAAATAAATAAATAAATAAATAAATAAATAAATGCTAAGTCCCCAGGCAAGTTCCAAAGCAAAGGAATCCTGTTGACTTATTCTGTGACTGTCTTCCCTAAAGTCTGGTTTTGCCCAAAGCACTTGGAGGTATGGGGAGATGGGGAGAGGGAAGATGGAGGAAGAAAAGTCAAGTCAATCCTCATTATTCACAGATTATATGTTTGCAAATTCTCCTACTCACTAAAATTTCCTTGTAACCTGAAAGTCAGTGCTCATATATTGGCACTCATAATCATTCAAGGAAACCTGCAGAGCAGTGAGAAATTCAAGCTGCCCAATGCCCACGTTGCCAGGTGTTGATTAAGCTAGCATTCTGCCTTCTTGTTTCAGCTCTCATAAATAAATGCCCTTCTTGAGATCCTTTTGGTTCCACATTTTCACATTTGTGCTTTTTTTTTTTTTTTTTTGGTGATTTCACTGTGGACCCCCAAGTGTAGGGCTGAAGTACTTTCTAGCGTTTCTAAATGCAAGAAAGCTGTGATTTGCCTTATGGAGAAAATATGTGTATTAGATAAGCTTCAATCAGGCATGAGTTCCATGTTAATGCTCAATGGTAATGAATCAATTACATATTAAATAAGGCAATTTTAAACAGAAACACACACATCAAACAAAAGTTACATACTGACTGGTTGATGAAAATGCTGTGACCAGAGACTCTCAGGAACCTAACCCTGTATTTCTCTTAGGAGCAGTGGTTTCGTGTTCACTAATTCAGTGTCCACTGTGACTTTATAGAACATAATTACTTCAAATAATGAGAACTGTATATCAAGTATCATTTTACTCTTTGATGTGTTCAATTTTCGAAGAAAAGTTATTCAATTAATTAATTTAACACAAGATTGCATGGGTTTTTTAAGTTGCCTTTAAACATACAGCCTGAATCTGAGATGAGAGGCTCATGGATGGTGCTACATTTTGGGGAAAGTGGAAGAAGGCCTAAAAGGTCCTGTTTCTCTAAAAATATACCTCTCTGAGTTCATGACTTGCCTAGACAACATAATGAGCCCCTGTATCTACAAAAAGTTTTTTTTTTTTTGAGACGGAGTTTCACTCTTGTTACCCAGGCTGGAGTGCAATGGCACGATCTCAGCTCACTGCAACCTCCGCCTCCTGGGTTCAGGCAATTCTCCTGCCTCAGCCTCCTGAGTAGCTGGGATTACAGGCATGTGCCACCATGCCCAGCTAAGTTTTTGTATTTTTAGTAGAGACGGGGTTTCACCATGTTGACCAGGATGGTCTCGATCTCTTGACCTGGTGATCCACCCTCCTTGGCCTCCCAAAGTGCTGGGATTACAGGCGTGAGCCACTGCACCCAGCCACAAAAAGTGTTTTTTAAGAAAATTAGCCAGGCATGGTGGTGCATACCTGCAGTCCTTGCTACTCCCGAGTCTGAGGTGAGAGAATCACTTGAGCACAGGAGTTCAAGGTTACATTGAGCTATGATTGTACCACTGCACTCTAGTCTGGGTGACAGAGTGAGATCTTATCTCTAAAGGTAAAAAAACAAATCAACAAATATATAAATCTCTTAGTTCCTATCCCACTTATTCTGACTTCTTTTTATCTACCTTGAGGAAAGGAAAATAAACAAGTTCCCAGAAAAAGCATCAGCAAACTTCTAAATGAATATAACCAACTCCTCCCAGGAGAGGGAACAGTCTCAGTGATTACGTGTCTGTGGTTTCCTGGTGTGCTCCTGGTTTCACATATTCTGCACCATTTCCGCCATGAGCTTATTTGTATCAGACCATGCGTCCTGACTTGGAATCCAAAATAGAGATGCAGTCTTTAACCCCTTCTATGTACAGCAGCCTCCAAGCCCCTGGAATGACATGGTGCTTGTCTTACCTCCCAACCTGATGCAGACCAAATCCTAGGTCCCTCCACACCCATGCCATGCAAGTCCCAGACTCCCCCATCCTACCCCATGTAGGTCAAATCCCAGCCTCCCCCACCCCATGCACGTCAAGTCCCAGCCTCCCCCACCCCATGCAGGTCAAGTCCCAGCCTCCCCCTATCCCACGTAAGTCAAACCCCACCCTCCCCTCATCACATGCAGGTCAAGTCCCAGGTCTCCCCCACCCCATGCAGGTCAAGTCCCAGCCTCCCCCACCCCATGCAGGTCAAGTCCCAGCCTCCCCCACCCCATGCAGGTCAAGTCCCAGCCTCCCCCTATCCCATGTAGGTCAAACCCCACCCTCCCCTCATCACATGCAGGTCAAGTCCCAGGTCCCCCCTATCCCATGCAGGTCAAGTCCCAGGCCCCCCCAGTCCCATGCATGTCAAGCCCCAGCCTCCCCCCTACCCCATGCAGGTCAATCCCCAGCCTCCCCCCTACCCCATTCAGGTCAAGTCCCAGCCTCCCCCTATCCCATGCAGGTCAAGTCCCAGCACCCCCCGACCCCATGCGTGTCAAGCCCCAGTCCTCCCCCAACCCAGACACAAACACACTGAGTAACTGTCACCTCCCTATTCATAGCTGATGGTGCTCCCAGCTTGTCCCCATAAGCCACCCACATGTGCCCACACCACAAGACACCACAGGCCTCCTTCCATTGTGCTGGAGACAGACACAGAGCAGCAAAGACTGACGCTACACTCAAGCTCACCTGGGTCCCCCAACAACCTCTGCACCAACCTTACCCAGCCTTCCACATCCAGCCCTGTGACGGGCACATTCAGAAACTCTGCCTTGATAACCTTAGCAGTGGGTCATCCCAGTTCAGGTAGAGCTGCTGGGTGATGCCAGACTGAAAGGGCACACAGCAGGACTGAAGTGGACAGAGGCAGAAAACAGGGGCTGGCACCTCTTGAGCACTTGGCATTGGGCCAGGTGCTGTATGGCGCTTGACATATCAGATGTCACTTAATCCCTGCCTGAGGATAATCCTCACTGTGCACAGAAGGAAACTGAAACTCAGAAGACTGAATAACTCACCCAGGTCACGGCTTTGAAATCCAGAGGAAGAGTCAAACCCCAATCCCAAACTAGCTCCACCTCATCAGGTTGCTCCTGTTGCTTCCACAGAAAAGTCAGGACCAGGAACTTTGTGAGGACTCGGCAACAGGGATTATGAAAGTGTTTTAAGAATGAAGTTTGCACAAACACAAAAGGTTATTATTAAAAGAAACCCCAAGGGATCGCCCACATTTTCTCAGTGTCCCAGAATCTGGTTGTATCAAATGTTGCTGCCTACAGGGGAAGACTGGGCTTGACTGTGCTTTCTGTGTTCCAGGGATTCAAATTCTGGGTATAACTTTATTTGGAGGCAGAATGTGTGGAAAGCCCCCGACATCCACGACTGCTCTCACATCCTTGCTTAGAATAGGGTCGCAGGACCTTCAAACAGGAGCCTTGACCTTATTTGGTCCCCAATTTTGTTTTGACCAAGACCTGCCTGAGTGCCCAGCCAGCACCCACCAGGCTAGGTGGTCTTGGTGCCCGGCACCTGATCCTGGTGCAAGCCCTGGAATCTGTGCTCCTCTAAGTTAGCGAGGCTTTTCCTAACCCTCCCAGAGTGCACACAGACTTCGGCCTGGGTTTTCTGCTTTGGGCTCCAGTTCTCACTGGAATGAAAAGTCCTGCCTCAAATCTTTTCATTTAAAAAATCTCAGAATTTAGCCAGGTATGTGAAACGGATTAGTGGAGCCAAGCACCCTCCAGGAGCAGCCAGCCCCCTTGTGAATTGCCCTAAAGATAAATGGAGGAGTCTCTTTTGGAATGAAGAATAATCGTCAGTGTGAACAGCACCATGCCTATAAACAAAGACCCCAGGCCTCAAGCTTTAGAATGCAATCATTTGGATTAGGGTTCCGCGCTCTGCCATCCACTAGCTGTGTAACCAGCTGGTAATCATGCAGAATATCATTTTTCTCCGCCAAGAAACTGGAATCATCATCTCTCCCTGACAATACTATTGAATGGATTATGTGAAATCATGAATATAAAACATCCAGTTCAATGCCTGCCACATAGAAGGTCTTCAATAAATAGCAGATTAGATAGATGATAGATAGATACATAGATACATAGATAGAGATTAGAGATAAGCTCTCACTCTGTCATTCAGACTGGAGTGCCATGGCGCCATCCATAGCTCACTGAAGCCTTGAACTCCTGGGCTCAAGCAATCCTCCTGCCTCGGTCTCTCCAGTAGCTGAAACCACAGGTGTGTGCCATGACACCTGACTAATTTTAAAATTTTCTGTAGTCATGGTCTCGCAGTGCTGCCCAGGTTTGTCCCGAACTCCTGAGTTCAAGCGATCCCCTCGTCTCAGCCTCTCTAATTATTGGAATTGCAGGCTTGAGCCATTGTGCCCAACCAAACAGCAGACATTGATTTAAAGAATGAAAAGGAGCTGTATTCTCTTTGTTTTTTTGAGACGAAGTTTCGCTCTTGTTACCCAGGCTGGAGTGCAATGGCACAGTCTCGGCTCACTGCAACCTCTGCCTCCTAGGATCAGGCAATTCTCCTGCCTCAGCCTCCTGAGTAGCTGGGATTATAGGCATGTGCCACTGCACCCAGCTAATTTTTTGTATTTTTCGTAGAGACGGGGTTTCACCATGTTGACCAGGATGGTCTCAATCTCTTAATCTCGTGATCCACCCGCCTCGGCCTCCCAAAGTGCTGGGATTAGAGGCTTGAGCTACCACACCTGGCCCAAGCCTTATTCTCTTGACCATGAAGATGCCTCCATGAAGATCTCTCTGACTCCCCAGGATTGAAAAAAACCATGGCCCCTCCCTCTGCTTTCTTCAACCCATTGTCAGGTCCTCATTTGTGTCATCTGTCATGTCCTGACTTGTATTTGAGCTATCTAAAAAATCATGAGAACAATACTTTCACTTGTTAAACTCCTATCTATATGTGAATACATTACTTCTCATTCTCTCCCATTCAACTGAGGAAACAGATCAGAGAAGTCAACTAACTTGCCTCACACACAAAGCTCCTAAGCAGTAGAGCTCAATTTAGAAGTCAAGTATTCAGATCCCAAAGTCCATAGTTTTCCATGAGCTGTGCTGTTTCTTTCTTTCTCTCTCTCTCTCTCTCTTTTTTTTTTTGAGACGGAGTTTTGCTCTAATTACCCAGGCTGGAGTGCAATGGTGCGATCTCAGCTCACTGCAACCTCCGCCTCCTGGGTTCAAGCAATTCTCCTGCCTCAGCCTCCTGAGTAGCTGGGATTACAGGCACGGGCCACCGCACCCAGCTAATTTTTTGTATTTTTAGTAGAGACGGGGTTTCACAACGTTGACCAGGATGGTCTCAATCTCTTGACCTCGTGATCCACCTGCCTTGGCCTCCCAAAGTGCTGGGATTACAGGCATGAGCCACCGTGCCTGGCCCGAACTGTGCTGTTTCTTTTCTTTCCTCTTAAAATGTGAGTTCCTGGCTGGGTGCAGTGGCTCATGACTCTAATCCCAGCACTCTGGGAGGCCGAGGCAGGTGCATCACCTGAGGTCAGGCATTCAAGACCAGCCTGGCCAACATGATGAAACCACATCTCTACTAAAAATACCAAAATTAGCTGGGTGTGGAGGGTGCCTGTAATTTCAACTATTTGAGAGGCTGGGGCAGGAGAATTACTTGAACCCAGGAGGTGGAAGCTGCAGTGAGCCGAAATCATATCACTGTACTCTAGTCTGTGTAACAGAGCAAGACTCTGTTTCAAAAAAAAAAAAGAATGTGAGTTCCTTACAGACAAGATCTGTGTTCCTTGTTTTGTATCCCAAAACCAGTGTAAGCTGTGGGGTTTCTTAACATCTTACTTTCACTTCACTTTTCTGATGCTCTTCCAAGCATCATAAATACACTTATTTATGTAGATTCCAGTTTCTGACCTATATCATTTTCTTGCGCTCTAAAAAACTTCTTTTATTTCTTCTTTTCTTGTTTTTTGAGATGGAGTCTCACTCTGTCACCCAGGCTAAAGAGCAGTGGCGCGATCTTGGCTCACTGCAACCTCTGTCTCCCAGGTTCAAACAATTCTGCCTCGGCCTCCCTAGTCACTGGGATTACAGGCATATGCCACCATGCCTGGCTAATGTTTGCATTTTTAGTAGAGATAGGGTTTCACCATGTTGGCCAGGTTGGTCTCACACTCCTGATCTCAGGTGATCCACCTGCCTCAGCCTCCCAAAGTGCTGGTATTACAGGCATGAGCCACCATGCCCAGCTGTCTTTTAATATTTCTTGCAAGGTAGATCCACAGTCAAAAAAATTCCCTTGATTTTTTTTTTTTTGTCTGAAAAAGTTATCTCTTTTTTACTCTTGAAGGATAATTTTGCAGGGTGCAGAATTCTAGGTTGGTGAAACTCTCAACACTTTAAATATTTGATTACACTCTCTTCTTGCTTTCGTGGAGGAGAAGGCAGATGTAATTCTTATCTTTGTTTCTCTCTAGGTAAAATATTTTCTGTCTGGCTTTCTCAGGGTTTTTTTCTTTATCTTTGATTTTCCATAATTTGAATATAATGTGCGTAGGTATAGGGGTTTTGTGTCATTTTTCCCGCTGGTGTTCTCTGAAATTCCTGGATCTGACGTTAATTTGGAGAAATTCTCGGTTATCATTGCTTCAAACACAGTTATGCATTGCTTAACAACAGGAATGCATTCTGAGATATGCAGTGTTTGACGATTGCGTCACTGTGTGAATATCATAGAGCGTACCTATACAGATCTAGATGGAACATCCTACTACACACCTAGGCTACGGGGCGTGGCTTGTTGCTCCTAGGCTACAAACCTGTATAGCATGTTACATGACTGAATTCTGTAGGCATTGGAACACCATGGTATTTGTGAATCTAAACATAGAGGCCTGGTGCGGTGGCTTACACCTGTAATCCCAGCACTTTGGGAGGCCAAGGTGGGCAGATTAACTGAGACCAGGAGTTCAAGACCAGCCTAGTCAAACATGGTAAAACCTCATCTCTACTGAAAATACAGAAACTAGCCAGGCTTGGTGGCAGCCACCTGTAATCCCAGCTACTCAGGAGGCTGAGGCAGGAGAGTTGCTTGAACCCGAGAGGCAAAGGTTGCAGTGAGCTGAGATAACACCATTGCACTCCAGCCTGGGCAACAGAGTGAGACTCTTTCTCAAAAAATAAATAAATAAACAGACATATCTAAACATAGAAAAGGTGATATATTGTTCTACAACACTATGACAGCTACCACGTCACAAGCAGAAGAAGCTTTTTGGCTCCATTAAAATCTTACGGGACAACCATCTTACCTGAGGTCTCTCATTGACCAAAATATCATTATGTGACATAAGACTATTTTTTCTCTTTCCTTTTGGTATGCCCATTATGCCTATGTTATACTTTTTGTAGTTGTTCCACAGTTCTTGAATATTTTGTTCTATTTCCTTCTTTTTGCTTTTCATCTTGAAGAAGTTTCTATCATGATACCCTCAAGCTCAGATATTGTTTCCTTGGCTATGTCCAGTCTACTAATGGACATTCTTCATTTCTTTTGAGTGGTTTTTCTGTATGTTTTTTAGAGACAAGAGTCTTGCTCTGCTGCTGAGGCTGGAGAGCACTGGCATAATCACAGCTCATTACGGCCTCAAACTCCTGGGCTCAAGCGATCCTCCCATCTCAGCCTCTCAAGTAGCTAGGACTGCAGAAACACACCACCACATCTGGCTTTTTTTTTTTAACTTTGTGTAGAGACAGGGTCCCACTCTGTACTCAGGCTCATCTTGAACTCCTGGCCTCAAGCATCCTCCTGCCTTGGCCTCCCAAAATGCTGCGATTATAGTGCCTTTGACATCTAGCACTTCTTTTTGGTTCCTTAGAATTTTCATCTCTCTGCTTCCATTTCCCTCTCTTGTTGAATGCTATCTACTTTATCCATTAGAGAGCTTAGCATATGAATCACAGCTGTTTTAAATTCCCAGGCTGATAATTCCAACATCCCTGCCGCGTCTGAATCTCGTTCTGATGCCTGCTCCGTCTCTTCAAATGTGTGTTCTGCCTTTTAATATGCCTTATAATGTTTCCTTTAGTGATGTGGCAGTGAGGTGTCAGTGTGTCTTAGGCAACCCTCAGCAGGTTTCCATGAATACTAGACCCCTCACATCCTCTCTACTCTCTATTCCTGCCTACCTGGCCCAGGTCTTCCTACAGCAATTGGCTCCCAGCTGGCTCTTACCAGGCAGAGTAGATGTAACACTCCCTCTAGTTCGTGTCCCTGGAGTGGGATAAGATGGATCTTCTTGCTCAGATGTTTGGGTTAGCAAAGGCACCCCTAAAGGAGACGAATGGCCCAACCATGGAATGTGTCCAAAGCCCTGGATGTTGTCCAGGTGCCTGGGGAGCTAAGCCGTTAGTTCCACTGTCTGACTTCAGTCTCTCTGCCGAGCCTTGGTGCCGGGAGAGATTGATTGAGCCTATGCCCTCGAGATGGGGGTGGCAGAGTGGGAGTGGAGAGGGAGGAGGAGCTGCAGTAAGTCAGATGGATGGGGTGTCACAGGATCGGTGACTTGCCTTTGCCAAGAGGGAATGTGTTGGGATCGGGGAGGAAGCCCAAGGAGGAGGAAGCTTCGGCCCTGTTGACCCCATCCCCAGCAATTACCAGAGGGGCCACAATCCCTCTGATACCTGCACAGGGAACAGATGCTGTGTGGCCAGCATACTGGGTCACTTTCTTCTGCCAGTGCACTATGGGCCTTGAATGGATCCCAGATGCTCTGCTGCAAAAGGGGATTCTGCCAACATCCCAGGCTGTCTTGAGACAAAGAGAATGAAGAATGGGGATGGGGATATGTTGAGGAGGTTCCCATTTCTCTGACGCAGTCTAGAAGGAAAAGCCAAAGCTTGTAATCAAAATGTTATCCAATGGCAACGACACACACTGGGGACTACTAGAGGGGCAGGGAGAGAGAGGACAAGGGTTGGGAAGTTTCCTGTTGGGCATCACGCTCACTGCCTGGGTGATGGGGTTAGTGACACCACAACCTCAACATCATGCATACATCCATGTAACAAATGTGCACCTGTATCCCCGATTATAAAATAAAAATTGAATTTTTTTTTTTTTGAGACGGAGTCTCACTCTGTCACCAGGCACCAGGCTGGAGTGCAGTGGCCTGACCTCGGCTCACTGAAACCTCCACCTTCCGGGTTCAAGCAATTCTGAGTAGCTGGAACTACAGGCACGTGCCACCACGCCCAGCTAATTTTTTTGTATTTTTAGTAGAGACGAGGTTTCACCATGTTGGCCAGGATGTTCTTGATCTCTTGACCTCGTGATCCGCCCAACTCGGCCTCCCAAAGTGCTGGGATTACAGGCGTGAGCCACTGCACCCGGCCAAAAGTTGAATTTTTTTAAGTTATCAAAGAAAGTCCGGGAGGCACATGTAATGCAAAATAATGTGAGTACACAGGGTCAAAGTACTGGTACCCAGTGTGTCAGTGGCTACATTACTTAGCATTTCCTGCAAAGAGCTAGATTAGCAGTTCTCAACCAGGAGAGGGACTTGTCTTTTAAACACTCTCCTCCCTCCCTCCCATACCCAGTGGCAGAGGATAACACTGTTCAGTGTTACAGAAAGGGAAACCCTTTAAAAATCATTTAGCAGCTCTAGCCTTAAGGAGCTCAGACTTATTAGAGAGATCAGACTTTCCCATCCTAAATCATACATGGAAGGTAGAAAAACCCCAGAGATTCAGTCTCCTTTTTTTAGATAAGAAATCTGAAGTCCAGAGAAGGAACCAGAGTTGCTGGAAAGTTCAGCTTTACATGGGAAGGATTACGGGTTTAATATAAAGCAGATGAAAACCTAAATCTGAATCTGAACTGGTGCCCTCAACAGAGTGTGTGTGTGTGTGTGTGTGTGTGTGTGTGTGTGTGAAGTGTGCAACTGTGTGCACATGTGTCTTGTGTAGCACAGTGATTCCGTGTCAGTGTACTTCGACACAGTTCCGTGTGGCTCACCTGCAAACTATAGCAAGCAATTAGTGATCAACAGGTAAAATGCATTTCTGCGACACGCCATTACACACTTTCTGTTGGCTAGAACATGGAGCTGAGAGGGTCCTGCGGCACAGCATGGACATAACCTGCAGCTATATGCATGAGGGTCTAACCCAATGTTTGAGTTAGCAAAGGCACCCCCCTAAAGGAGACGGATGGCCCTGTCCAAAGACAACCAAAAGAATAAGGCAGTAAGAGTAAATCTGAAAGTGGGGCACGGGCATGAAAAACCTAAGCCCACTTCCTAACTGATAGAGAAAGTTCAAGACATGGCTGGGTGTGGTGGCTCACTTTGGGAGGCCAAGGCGGGAGAATGACCTGAGGTCAGGAGTTTGAAACTAGCCTGGCCAACATGGTGAAACCTTGTCTCTACTAAAAATACAAAAAAAAATCAGGTGGGTGTGGTGGTGGGTGCCTGTAATCCCAGCTACTCAGGAGGCTGAGGTGGGAGAATCACTTGAACCTGGAAGGCGGAGGTTGCAGTGAGCCAAGATCGCGCCACTGCACTCCACCCTGGGCAACGAAGTGAGACTTCATCTCAAAAAAAAAAAAAGACAGATTGAGCCACAAGGCAGAATCCCAAAGCAATGAGCTATGGCCAGGGCAGAGGCTGGAATGGACACAAACCTTAGGACAGCTGTGAGCTGTGGGGCCTATCCAGACCTCTTGTTTTGGCCATCCTCATCGCCAGTTCTCTGGAGCGCAGCAAGCTGCCATCTGTCCCTGCACGTTCCCTCTGAGGCTGGTCTCCTCCTCAATCCAACCCTGCTTGCCCTCACTGTCAATTGGAAAGAGCTCATGCATGGATTTACACTGTTTATTGGATTACTTGTATTTCAAGTTTGTAATCTAAAGAAATAAATTTATGGCCTGGCAAGGTGGCTTACACCTGTCATTCCAGTGCTATGGGAGGCTGATGTGGGAGGGTCCTGGAGGCCAGGAGTTGGAGACCAGGCTGGGAGACATAGAAAGACCCCATCTCTACAAAAATTGTTTTAAAAATTAGCCAGGCATGGTGGCACACACGGTGGTGTGCACCTGCAGTCCCAGCTACTTGGGAGGCTGAGACAGAAGGATCACTTGAGCGCAGGAATTTGAGGCTACAGTGAGCTGTGATCATGCCACTGCATTCCAGCCTGGGTGACAGAGTTAGATCACATCAAGAAAAAGAAGACAGAAAGAGATAAAGATATAGGGCCGGGCGCGGTGGCTCACACCTGTAATCCCAGCACTTTGGGAGGCCAAGGTGGGCAGATCATGAGGTCAGGAGATGAAGAATATCTGGCCAACATGGTGAAACCCCGTCTCTACTAAAACTACAAAATTTAGCTGGGCTTGGTGGCGCACACCTGTAGTCCCAGCTACTGGGGAGGCTGAGGCAGGAAAATCACTTGAACCTGGGAGGCAGAGGTTGCAGTGAACCGAGATCATGCCACTGCACTTCAGCCTAGCGACAGAGGGACACTCAGTCTCAAAAAGAAAAAAAAAAGATATAAAGAGAGAAAGAAAGGGGGGGAGAGAAAAAAAGAAGGAAAGAAAGAACAAAGAAAGAGGGAATTTCTAATACAGACACAATACTGGGACTTCAGCCCTCAAGGCATCACACAGGCGGTCACTGTCTCTCTCTGTGAGTGCAGCACAGCCTTAGCTCTAGAGCAACTGTGATGTCCTGTGTTTTTGAAACTGCTTCCCTCACTCCCTGTGTTGTTCACTTGGGGCCTGAGTTTCTGCCCTTAGTGTCTGTTTAAAGTGGAACCATATTCCAAAGTCTGCCTTTCTCTCTTTTTCTAAAAAATAATAAGTTTATTGAGATATAATTCACATGCCATACAATTCACTCATTTGAAGTTTACCATTCCATTGTTTTTAGTAAACTCAGAGTTGTGCAACCATCGCCACAATCAAATTTAGAACGATTTCCTCACCCTCAAAAGAAACCCCTCATGGGCTGGGCGCAGTGGCTCACACCTGTAATCCCAGCACTTTGGGAGGCCAAGGTGGGTGGATCATGAGGTCAAGAGATCGAGACCATCCTGGTCAACAAGGAGAAACCCCGTCTCTACTAAAAATACAAAAATTAGCTGGGCATGGTGGCGTGTGCCTGTAATCCCAGCTACTCGGGAGGCAGGGGCAGAAGAATTGCTTGAACCCAGGAGGCGGAGGATGTGGTCAGCCGAGATCGTGCCATTGCACTCCAGCCTGGGTAACAAGAGCAAAACTCCGCCGTCTCAAAAAAAAAAAAAAAGAAAGAAAGAAACCCCTCATGCATTAGCAGTGCTTCCCTGTTCTCCAACCTCCTTCATACTATGCAACCACCAATCTACTTTCTGTCTGTGATGTGCCTATTCCAGACATTTCATACAATGGAATCATACAGAATGTGGTCGTCTGTGACTTACTTCTTTCACGCAGCATGATGTTTTCTTTTTCTTTTTCTTTTTTTTTTTTTTGAGATAGAGTGTTGCTCTGTCACCCAGGCTGGAGTGAAATGGTGTAATCTCCGTTCACTGCAACCTCCACCACCTGGATTCAAGTGATTCTCCTGCCTCAGCCTCCTGAGCAGCTGGGATTACAGGCATGTGCCAACACACCTGGCTAATTTTTGTATTTTTAGTAGGGACGGAGTTTTACACCAGTCTGGCCAATGTGGTGAAATCCCGTCTCTACTAAAAATACAAAAATTAGCCAGGCAAGGTGGCAGGTCCCTGTAATCCCAGCTACGCAGGAGGCTAAGGCAGGAGAATTGCTTGAACACAGGAAGTGGAGGTTGCAGTGAGCCAAGACTGTGCCACTGCACTCCAGCCTGAGCGACAGAGCAAGACTCCATCTCAAAAAAAAAGTTCACTTAAGCACCATTAATGTATATTGTTCTCGGACTTTTTATCTTTGCAACAAGATAATGAAAAGAAATAGGTAATCAAACCATAACTATTATTTCTGTTTAATAAGGTACATTAGTAATTGCTATGTTATGACTTGTGCTTTCCTGTATAAAAATAACATCACTATAGCTATCAAAAAAGAGGAAACAAATCATAAATAGGTAGTGAGTGTATAAAATAATCAAAATAGCTAAAACTCTCATAAATACTAATAATTAGTAACATGACTAGTCATAAAATAATATAAAACAAAACAGTGGTTTACCTGCTTAACAGCAATAACTAGTGAGAAAATATGACAGAAAATAATACCACTCTAAAATCTAATAAAAGTCCAGGCACAGTGGCTCATGTCTGTATTCCCAGCACTTTGGGAAGCCAAGGCTAGAGGATCACTTGAGGCCAGGAGTTTGAGACCAGCCTGGGCAATAATAAAGAGAGACATCGTCTCTAAAAACAATAATAATAAATAAAATCAGCCAGGTGCTGCGGCTTGCACCTATGGTCCCAACACTTTTGGAGGCCAAGGTGGATGGATCACCCAAGGTCAGGAGTTCGAGACCAGCCTGGCCAACATAGTGAAACCCTGTCTCTACTAAAAATATAAAAATTAGCTGGGCATAGTGGTGGGCACCTGTAATCCCAGCTACTCAGGAGGCTAAGGCAAGAGAATCACTTGAACCCACGAGGCAGAGGTTGCAGTGAACCAAGATCGAACCATTGCACTCCAGCCTGGGCAACAAGAACGAAACTCTGTCTCAAACAAACAAATAAATAAAAAAATTCTAGTAAAAGATGACATCCCAAGGAATAACTTTGTTAGTATGAAGGCTCTATATGAAAATAACTATAAAACTTGGCCGGGCGCGGTGGCTCAAGCCTGTAATCCCAGCACTTTGGGAGGCCGAGGCGGGTGGATCACGAGGTCAAGAGATCGAGACCATCCTGGTCAACATGGTGAAACCCCGTCACTACTAAAAGTACAAAAAAATTAGCTGGGCATTGTGGTGCGTGCCTGTAATCCCAGCTACTCAGGAGGCTGAGGCAGGAGAATTGCCTGAACCCAGGAGGCGGAGGTTGCGGTGAGCCGAGATCGCGCCATTGCACTCCAGCCTGGGTAACAAGAGTGAAACTCCGTCTCAAAAAAAACCAAAACTTTACGGAAGTACGTAAAAGATATTCAATTAAATCAAGGAATGTGGTTTGCTTTTAGATGCACACACTCAAAAATAATAAAGACAGCAATCCTTTCTTAAATTATCTCATAAATTTAAGGCAATTCCAATTTTTAAAATAAGAAAAAGTAATCTAAAGTTCATCAGGAAAAATTAGCAATTATTTGTGTTAACCAAAAACTAAAAGTGTTAACCTTAGCAGTGTTAACTGGAGAGAAGAAAGAGAGAGAGCCTATACCTTCATTTTACACCCTCTTCACTGCTTATACTATTGGCCATGACATGCATTATTTTTATTTTTCTATTACAGAATATTTTTGTATTGCATTTTAGAATTAAAAAACAAAATATATAATAATAAGAAAAATTAAAATAAATATGGCATCTCATCAGTTCTTAAAATATGAAGTTAAAATAATCAAAAGTTATAATAATTAGCTTATTAAAGTCATATGCTGTAAATGGACTACAGAGTACCAGAAAAAAATCTAGAATGTACTTAAGTATTTGGGACAAGATAAAAGTGGCATCTGAGATCCCTGGGGACATCATAGATGACTAGTAATATTGGGGTAGCTGAATAAGCCTGAGAGGGGAAAAAAAACTTACTGCTTATAATGTATTACATGTTTTTAAGTAGATTAAAAATGACTGGAAGAAAATATAAGAAAATAAAAAATGTTCTTTGTCTCATAAGCTTCACTTATTTTAGGATTATATAAATCTATTCTTTCTAAGCTTAAACCAAAAGCAAAAAGCAGAAAAACACCAGTAGGGATGGGCACAGTGTCACACACCTATAATCCCAGCCCCTTGGGAGGCCAAGATGGGAGGATCACTTGAGCCCAGGAGTTTGAGACTAGCCTGGGAAACACAGTGAGACCCCAACTCTACAAAAATAAAAATAAAACATTAGCAGGGCATGGTGATGGGTGCCTGTAGTCCTAGCTACTGTGAAGGCTGAAGTGGGAGGATCAGGTGAGCCCAGCAGGTTAAGGCTACAGTGAGCTCTGATTGCATCACTCCACACAACCTGGGTGACAGAGCAAGACCTTGTTTCAGAGGGGGAAAAAAAAGACCAATATTTGACTAAGTAAAATGTTTATGCTTCTGTTTTTTGAAAAAGAAGAAGAAATAAAATAAAATAGAAAGATAAATAAATGCAGATAATAATGCAACATGTAAAACAGAGAGAGTATTTATAAATCAACAGCAAAATAACATTCCAATTTAAAAATAAGCAAAGGAAATAAGCTGGTGAATCACAAAATCACGTTTATTAAAGCGTCAATAAACATGATTACATTTTTAACTGCCTTAATCAATAACATGAAAATTATAACTCCAATAGAATAGCATTTTATGTCTATCCTATTGCAGAAAGAAATATAAAGATAATACCCAGTGTTAACAAGAATGCAAAGAACAGGGCATTCTCCTACATGTCAGGACGGGTAGTTTGACAATTTGTCTGAAAAGCCTTCGAAACTGTGTTTAATCTTTGACTAGCAATCCAATTCCTAGGAATTTATACGAAGAAAGAAGTTAAGAATATACATAAATGGGCGAGCCCCGGGGCGCCTGGGCCTTAGGCCCAGGTGTGGCGGGACGGCGGCGGCCTGGGGGTCTCCCGGGGCCCCCCTCTACAGCCCGCCGCCCCAGATGACTGAACCGGGCACCCAGCGCTCCTGCTGTCCCTCGCAGTGGACTCACGCGGCAGGGGCGAAGGAGACCGCTCCGCGCCTCCTGGAGGGATCCCGACGCCTCTTGGGGCTGCCGGCGGCAGAGCGTCTGAGGCTGCGCGGCCATGGCTCATCTCTGGGGATTTGCCAACCAGCACTCTCGAGTGGATCCGGAGGAGCTCCTCACCAAGCTCGACCGCATTGTCAAGGGTTCGTTTGGGGAGGTCTACAAGGGCATCATAACCACACCAAGGAGGTGGTGGCCATCAAGATCATCGACCTGGAGGAGGCTGAGGATGAGATTGAGGACATCAAGCAGGAGATCACCATGCTCAGCCAGTGTGACAGCCCCTATATCACCCGCTACTTCGGCTCCTACCTGAAGAGCACCAAGCTATGGATCATCATGGAGTACCTGGGTGGCGGCTCTGCGCTGGACTTGCTGAAACCTGGCCCCTTGGAGGAGACTTACATTGCCACGATCCTGCGGGAGATTCTGAAGGGCCTGGATTATCTGCACTCTGAGCGCAAGATCCACCGAGACATCAAAGCTGCCAACGTGCTGCTCTCAGAGCAGGGGGGATGTGGAAGCTGGCGGACTTTGGGGTGACCAGGCAGCTCACAGACACGCAGATCAAGAGGAACATGTTTGTGGGCACCCACTTCTGGATGGCGCCTGAGGTCATCAAGCAGTCCGCCTACGACTTCAAGGCCGACATCTGGTCCCTGGGGATCAAGGCCATAGTGCTGGCCAAGGGGGAGCCTCCAAACTCTGACCTCCACCCCATGCGCGTCCTGTTCCTGATTCCCAAGAACAGCCCACCCACCCTGGAGGGCCAACACAGCAAGCCCTTCAAGGAGTTCGTGGAGGCCTGCCTCAACAAGAACCCCCGATTCCGGCCCACGGCCAAGGAGCTCCTGAAGCACAAGTTCATCACACGCTACACCAAGACCTCCCTCCTCATGGAGCTCATTAACCGCTATAAACGCTGGAAGTCTGAGGGGCATGGCGAAGAGTCCAGCTCTGAGTACTCGGACATTGATGGAGAGGCGGAGGACGGGGAGCAGGGCCCGATCTGGACATTCCCCCGCACCATCCAAGTCCACACAGCAAGCTTCACAAGGGGATGGCCCTGCACGGCTCACAGAAGCCCGTGGAGCCCGTCAAGAGGCAGCCAAGGTCCCAGTGCCTGTCCACGCTGGTCAGGCCGATCTTCGGAGAGCTCAGAGAGAAGCACAAGCAGAGCGGCGGGAGCGTGGGCGTGCCGGAGGAGCTGGAGAACTCCTTCAGCCTGGCCGAGGAGTCCTGCCCCGGCATCTCGGACAAGCTGATGGTGCACCTGGTGGAGCGAGTGCAGAGGTTTTCACACAACAGAAACCGCCTGACATCTACCCGCTGAAGCACACTGCTGTTCAGAGAGGGGACAGAAGGTCTTTTGTTTTTGTTCTGAGCTCCGTAATAACTGTGCTGACTTGGAAGGTGCCCCATGCTGTGTGGTGCCTGCAGGGACACATCAGATCCTATGGGCCTCACCTGCCAGGTCACCGTCTCCTTCTACCTCTGCATTGTGCTGTCCTGCACGTCAGGGGATGCTGCTCCACGTGCCCACTGCCCTGCTTCTGCTCCTGGCCCAGCAGTAGAGTCCACAGGGGCTCCAGCAGCCGGCATTGCCCTCGTGAGTTACGCCTGGCTCTTCTGCAGACTCACACAGCCCCGTGGCTGCTCAGACCAAGGAGCAGAGCAACTATCAGGGCAGCTCTGCCTCCTCCTCCCACGAGGTGGGGAGAGGCAACGGGGCAGCCCCCAGAGGAGTGCCCTGGCCACTGTCCTCCCGGGGTCCATCATGGCCACAGATTTGCCTTGTGGTGTTGGATCAGGTACCGTGCCTGCTTATAAGTACTTGTTTCATCCAGAATGTTTTGTTTTTTAAGAAAATGGAATTCACTTGTTTCCTTAAATATTCTGAGGTTAATATGTTAGTTTTCATAGAACACTGAGAGGCCCCTGCCACTTTCAATAAAGACCTGACTTGGAGACAAAAAAAAAAAAGAAAAGAATATACATAAATATGTATGTATAAAATGTTTGTTATAGCTTGACTCATAATAGTAAAATATTGAGTAAGACGTCCAGAAATGGTGATTAACTTTTAAAATTAAAGCACAATTTTACTCTACAATTTATATGAAAATACAAAGGGCCTAGAATAGTCAGCCTTGAAGAAGAGCAGCTGTATCACCTGTGTTTCGAACCCTTTCTGTTGTTAAAGTAAATATAACAGAATATTAACATTTAGTAAATCCAAGTGGTGGGAACACAGATATCATACTATTTGCTGCATTTGTTTGTTTGAAAGAGTTCATAATTTTTTAATATCTAAAAAAATAGACTTGGTCTCAATGTAACAGCTTGAAAGATCCAGCAATGGGGCCAAGTGCAGTGGCTCAGGCTTGCAATCCCAGCACTTTGGGAGGCCAAGGAAGGAGGATCACTTTGAGGGCAGGAGTTCAAGACCAGCCTGGGCAACATAACAAGATTATGTCTCTAAATTAAAAAAAAATTTTTAAATAAATATTAAAAAAGAATGACCCAATACTGGAACCAGACACATCCCAAAGAGATGAACATCCAGCTTTTTTTTGAGACGTAGTTCTGCACTGTCACCCAGGCTGGAGTGCAATGGCTCGATTTCAGCTCACTGCAACTCCGCCTGGGTTCGAGCGATTGTTCTGACTCAGCCCCCTGAGTAGCTGGGATTACAGGTGCCCGCCACCACACCTGGATAAGTTTTTTGTATTTTTAGTAGAGACAGGATTTCGTCATGTTGGCCAAGCTAGTCTCAAACTCCTGACCTCAGGTGATCTGCCCGCCTCAGCCTTCCAAAGTGCTGGGATTACAGCCAGCCACATCCAGCTATCTGTTGGTCCTTGATCAGAAGTCAGGCTGCTATCGATGGACTGATGGGCCTGGTGACCTCCAAAGTCCCTTGCAACACTCAAAGTCCTGCTATCTGTGACTGTGA
Source organism: Callithrix jacchus (assembly GCF_049354715.1). Taxonomy (NCBI): domain Eukaryota; kingdom Metazoa; phylum Chordata; class Mammalia; order Primates; family Cebidae; genus Callithrix; species Callithrix jacchus. Next base: position 42,234,675 of record NC_133514.1, read on the forward strand.
AACTGGAATTTCCGGAATTGGACAAAGATTTGAGGTAACTTAGTAACCACTGAAGGAAAATGGTGAACCTGCATTCTTTGTCTCATAAATACCTAGAGAGACCCAAGCTTATCTAGAAGGATAAGTTAAGTTTACGCAGGAAGAGTTAAGGGAGAAAGTAGCTCCAGAAAAAAACGAGAAACTCCACCTTGGACCCTGAAAACCCAAAGCAGACATGGGAATAAAGCAAGCAACAACATAACAAAGAGCTAATGGGTGCGTCCAGGTCGCGAAGCACTCCATTGTGAAATACTTCACTTAAATATTTGCAGCAACAAAAGTGCTGCAGACCAACTGGCCTTGCTTCATTGCAGAGTTTTCCATGGGCAATCTCATACACTGCTGGTGAGAGTTTAAACTGTACAACTAGTTTGGAAGGCAATTTAGCAATACATTTTTTAAAAAAACAACTTTTAAATTGTACACAGCCTTTGACCCAGTAATTTCACTTATAGGATTTTTTTTCTAAAGAAATGGTTAAAAAGGTCCTCAAAAATGTATTTATCAAGGCTGTTGATAAACATAAATATTTACAAAAATCAGGGAAAACAAATCCAATAATATAGTACTAAATAGATTATATACAAATAAAGGAATATGAAGCAACAATTTTTTTTTTTTTTTTGAGACAGAGTCTGGCTCTATCACCCAAGCTGCAGTGCAGTGGTGAGATCTGGGCTCACCAAAACTTCTGCCTCCAGGGTTCAGGTGATTGTCCTGCCTCAGCCTCCCAAGTAACTGAGACTAGAGGGGCACGCCACCATGCCCAGCTAATGTCTTTTTTTTTTTTTTTTTTTTTTTTTAGTAGAGATGGAGTTTCGCCATGTTAGCCAGGATGGTCTTGATCTCCTGACCTCGAGATCCGCCTGCCTCAGCCTCCCAAAGTGCATTCTAGGCCAAAATGCTTTTTTTTTTTTTTTTTTTTAGATGGAGTCTCCCTCTGTCATCCAGGCTGAAGTATAGTGGTGAAATCTCAGATCACTGCAACCACTGCCTCCCAGGTTCGAGCGATTCTCCTGTTTCAGCTTCCCAAGTAGCTGGGATTACAGGCATGAGCCAACACACCAGGCTAATTTTTGTATTTTTAGTAGAGATGGGGTTTCACCATTTTTGTCAGGCTGGTCTTGAACTCCTGACCTCAAGTGATCTGCTCACCTGGACCTCCCAAAGTGCTGAGATTACAGGTGTGAGCCACTGAGCCTGACCTGAAGCAGCAACTTTTTTAAGAGACAGGGTCTTGTTCTATTGCCCAGGCTAAAGTGCAGTGACACAATCACAGTTCACTGAAGCCTCAACCTCCTAGGGTCAAGGGATCCTCCTGCTTCAGCCTCCTATAGCTAGGACTATAGTTACGTGTCAACACACCCAGCTAATTTTTTATAGAGATGGGATCTCCATATGTTGCCCACGCTGATCTCCAACTCCTAGCCTCAAGCAATCCTCCCACCTGTGCCTCCAAAAGTGCTGGGATTACTGTACCCAGCCGGAAGCAGCCATTTAAAAAAATGGCATTCTTACTTGGAGATTATTGCATGGTCATTGTTCTAGTCCTTTAAAGTGCTTTTACAAAATGTGTATTTATTCAGTTTAGTTAATTAATTAAAAGTTATGGAATCTCCTGTGTCAAATCTCTTAGCAGACAGAAAATTAATAATTCCTTGTTTTATATTTGTTATACTTTTTATTACAGAAGTAATAAATATATTGTAAATCTGTTTTTAAAAAGACAAATATACCACATTGAGCTGTCCATAACTGGCAATAACATTTTAGCATGGATACCCTCAAATCTTTTCCTATGCAAATCATATATTACTATTTTAATCAATTCAAGATTACACATTAAAAATGATCACAGTAAAAACAAAAAAATTAAAAATGACATTCTTGAGGAATATTTAAGAATGTGAATAAAACACTCAATGATTGTGTTACATGAATAAGGCAGGTTATAAAATAGCATCTATACAGGGATTCCATTTTGTGACCGGTGGGGAAAAGAGACTACTCACCCTGAAACTTCGCACAAGTGGCGAAACTTCTCTAACTCTTCTCTTCTACAAACAGTGGTCTACTCTTAGGTCTCGAAATAATTAAACAACTAATATTTAGGTGAGAGCTCTTGTAAACTTCAGTGATAGTACAAATTAAAGCTGGTGAGAGATGGTGGAGGAAGAAAAAAAAGTTTAGGGCCGGGATCGGTGGCTCACACCTGTAATCCCAGCACTTTGGGAGGCCAAGGAGGGCGGATCACAAGGTCAGGAGATCGAGACCATCCTGGCCAACATGGTGAAACCCGTCTCTACTAAAAATACAAAAAAATTATCTGGGCATGGTAGCGCGTGCCTGTAATCTCAGCTACTCAGGAGGCTGAGGCAGGAGAATTGCTTGAACCCAGGAGGCAGAGGTTGTAGTGAGCCAAGATTGCGCCACTGCACTCCAGCCTGGCGCCTGGCGACAAAAGCGAGACTCTGTCTCAAAAAAAAAAGTACAAAAAATTAGCTGGGCATGGTGGCGCATGCCTGCAATCCCAGCTATTCAGGAGGCTGAGGCAGGAGAATTGCCTGAACCCAGGAGGCGGAGGTTGCAGTGAGCCGAGATTACGCCTTTGCACTCCAGCCTGGGTAACAAGAGCGAAACTCCGTCTCAAAAAAAAAAAAAACTTTAAAGAATTATTATTGTTTGAGAGAGATGGAGTGTCACTCTGTCGCCCAGTTAGAGTGCAGTGGTGCCATCTGGGCTCACTGCAACCTCTGCCTCCTGATTTCAAACCGTTTTTTTTTTTTTTGAGACAGAGTTTCGCTCTCGTTACCCAGGCTGGAGTGCAATGGCACGATCTTGGCTCACCGGAACCTCTGCCTCCTGGGTTCAGGCAATTCTTCTGCCACAGCCTCCCGAGTAGCTGGGATTACAGGCACGTGCCACCATGCCCAGCTAATTTTTTTGTATTTTTGTATTTTTAGTAGAGACGGGATTTCACCATGTTGACCAGGATGGTCTCGATCTCTTGACCTCGAGATCCACCCACCTCGGCCTCCCGAAGTGCTGAGATTACAGGCGTGAGCCACCGCGCCCGGCCTCAAATCATTCTTGTGCTTCAGCCTCCAGAGTAACTGAGACTACAGATGTGCACCACCATATCCAGGTAATTTTTGTATTTTTAGTAGTGACGTGTTTCAACATATTGGCCAGGCTGGTCTCGAACTCCTGACCTCAAATGATCCACCTACCTTGGCCTTCCAAAGTGCTAGGATTACAGGCATGAGCCACTGCCCTCGGCCTTACCCTCCTATTTTGGAGCCATCAGATGCAGAGTGTCTGGGATCAAAGAGGGTCTCTCCTGGCGCCCAGCTCCAAAACACAATTGTAGTCCCAGCTTACTCGGGAGGCTGAGGCAGGAGAATCGCTTGAACCCGGGAGGTGGAGGCCGCAGTGAGCTGAGGTTGCGCCACTACGCTCCAGCCTGGGTGACAAAAGTGAAACTCCATCTCAAAAAATAATAATAATAATAATTAGAAGGCACATGTGCTCTGCCCTGGAGGAGTTTCCCTGGGAACCTAAACATTTTGAAAGACATTTACACAGCTCCAAACTAATAAACACTGAATCCCCAGCCTGGCCCCCAAGGCCAGCCCCTCCCACCCAGAAGGCTCAGCTGTCCCCTCCTGCATCCCACGCCCCAGCGAAGCCTCCCCTCAGTTCCTCTAATCCACGGTGCACCTCCTTCCAGGCCTTGACACCTGCTGTTCCCTTAGCCAGTAACAGTCTCCCCCCATTTTTCTCCCTAGATAATTACTACCCATCTCCCAGAACGCTGTTCAAATGTCACTTCTGCAAGGCTGCCATCTCAGTCTGGGTTCTGTTCCACTGACGGGCTCTGATAGCACCCCGTACTCCCTCTTTATAGCTCTCGATTACGACTGAATTTCCTCAGTCTCACATTAATAACTTATTTTATATCTTGCCTCCCAGCTTCTGGCCGCCATCTTGTTTCTGCTGTCTTCCCTGTGCCAAGAACAGAGCCTTGCTGCTATTTTTAGTAGAGACGGGGTGGGGCGCTGAATGTGTGCCCCCAAAATTCATCATCTCCAATGTGAGGACATTTGGAGCTGGGTGGTTTAGGAGGTGATCAGGTCATGAGGGCAGAACCTTCATGAATACCATGAGCAACCATACAGACCCCGGAGCGCTCCATGGCCTCGCCAAGTGAGGACACGGAAAATATGCCATCCGGGAACCAGAGCCCTCTACAGACACTGATCTGCTGGCGCCTTGATCTGGGACTTCCCAGCCTCTAGAACTGTGAGAAATCACTTTCTGTGTATAAGCCACCAGTTTATAGTATTTTGTTACGGCAGCCCAAATTGACACTTCACATAGTAAGGACCCATAGTAAACATGTGCAGAACAAATTATACAGTCTACTACAACCTGGATGTCCACGGAACCTAGGAAGTGTCCTTTGTACTGGGATTACCTGAAGAAAGTGAAAACATACCCTTGCTCACGTCCTACCCCCAGGGAAATTTTTTGGTTTTTTTTTGAGATGGAGTTTCGCTCTAGTTACCCAGGCTGGAGTGCAATGGTGCCATCTCGGCTCACCGCAACCTCCGCCTCCTGGGATCAGGCAATTCTCCTGCCTCAGCCTCCCGAGTAGCTGAGATTACAGGCACGCGCCACCATGCCCAGCTAATTTTTTGTATTTTTAGTAGAGACGGGGTTTCACCATGTTGACCAGGATGGTCTCTATCTGTTGACCTCGTGATCCACCTACCTCGGCCTCCCAAAGTGCTGGGATTACAGGCTTGAGGCACCGTGCCCGGCCGGGAAATTATTTTTAATTGGTCTAGTGAGGGCCTAGACACAGGTATCATCTGAACCTCCACAGATGATTCTTTCTTTTTTTTGAGACGGAGTTTCGCTCTCATTGCCCAGGTTGGAGTGCCATGGTTTGATCTCAGCTCACTGCAACCTCTGCCTCCCAGATTCAAGCAATTCTCCAGCCTCAGCCTCCTGAGTAGCTGTGATTATAGTCATGTGCCACCATGCCCAGCTAATTTTGTATTTTTAGTAAAGACAGGGTTTCTCCATGTTGGTCAGGCTGGTCTTGAACTCCTGACCTCAGGTGATCCACCCACCTCGACCTCCCAAAGTGCTGGAATTACACACATGAGCCACCGTGACCCGCCTCTCCAGATGATTCTAACAGGCAGCCATAGGTGAGAATCACCACTGAGAATCCAAGCCCAGTCTCTGAGCAATAATGCACTCCAGGGTAGTCTAGTGGACTCAGTGCAGAAAGCCTTGGCCTTTGGACACACCTGTCCTTCCTGCTCCACCCACCCTGTGTGGAATGCAAATGCTCAGTGACAAAGTTGACACAGCCCAGACCTCAGGGCCAGGCTGAGGAGGGGTTTGTTTTTATAGTACCAGCACTTGACAGATGAAAATCTGAAGTTGGTCACTGTTTACATCCTCGCTGTTTTCCTGGCGTTTTGGTTTGCTGAAAGGGCACTGTCCCTTTTCAGAAGTCTTGGGAGGCCGTATTAACACTTGTTATACTAAACAGAAGCATTCCAGGGTGCAGGAGAAGACTCACAGGGCTGGCTGCTGCCTTTCATTTAGTTAAACTGTTTCTAAATAATGTCATTAGATTCAGAGCCCATTTCTGTGTAGCAGATGGATTTTGCCAATGTATAAACCACCTCCGAAGTGAACTGGCCACTTCCTGTTTCTACCTCACTCCATCACAGCAAGCAGCCTGGCCACAGCAGAGAGTGAATAGGATGATGTAAGCACTCAGGAGGCTTTGCAAGCTCATCCAGGCCCTAAGACTTGGAGCAGGCCTCAGACCAGCTGCCTCGGCATCACCTGGGACTGGGAGATGGACGGTTAGAAATGCAGAGTCTCAGGCCCTGCCCAGGACCTGCAGAATCAGAATCTGCATTTTTTTGTTTCTTGGGGTTTTTGTTTTTGTTTTGATACAAAGTCTCTGTCTCCCAAGCTGGAGTGCAATGGTGAGATCTTGGCTCCACCTCCTGGGTTCAAGCAATTCTCCTGCCTCAGCCTCCCAAGTAGCTGGGATTACAGGCATGCACCACAACGTTCGGCTAATTTTGTATTTCTAGTAGAGACGGGTTTCACCATGTTGGTCAGGCTTGTCTCGAACGCCTGACCTCAAGAGATCTGCCCACCTCGGCCTCCCAAAGTGCTGGGATTACAGGCGTGAGCCACCGCACCCAGCCAGCATCTGCATTTTCACACTGATCCACCCGTGCATTTAAAGTTGAACGCTAGTCTCAAACTCAGTGTGCACTGGAATCACCTGGATAGTGTTTTTTTTAACACTATTGATTCCTAAATCCTGAGAGATTCTGGTTTAACTGATATGAGGCATGGCCTAAACAACAAGATTTTCTTTTCTTTTTTTTTTCTGAGACAAGGTCTCACTCTCTCACCCAGGCTGGAGTGCAGTGGCGTGATCTCAGCTCGCCTGAACCTCTGCCTCCCAGGTTCAAGCAATTCTCCCACCTCAGCCTCCAGAATAGCTGGGATTACAGGCGCCCACCACCTTACCTGGCTAATTTTTTTATTTTTAGTAGAGACAGGGTTTTACCATGTTGGCCAGGCCAGTCTCTAATTGCTGACCTCAAATGACCCACCTGCCTCAGCCTCCCTAAGTGCTGAGATTACATGCATGAGCCACCGCACCCAGCCAGATTTCAGATTTTTATATGAAATACGATGTAAGAACCACTTCTTTTTTGTTGAACAAACTGAGGCCCAGAGAGATCAATGATCCCTCCAAGATCTCACAGTCAAAATCCAAATTTGGTATAAGGCCCAGCAACAAGAGATCGCAGGTCCATGGTATAGACATATACATGGTATAGACATAGACATACACAATATTGCTACACTGTGCAATATTGTGGTTAGAGCCTGCAGGGGGTTGAATAGTGTCTCCAAAAAAGGTGTGTCTAAGTCCTAACCTGCTGGTACCTGTGACTGTGACCTTATTTGGGAATAGGGGTTTTGCCAGTGTAAGTAAAGATGTCAAGAAGAGGTCGGGCGAGGTGGCTCACACCTGCAATCCCAGCACCTTGGGAAGCCAAGGAGGGTGGATCACTGAGTTCAAGAGTTCAAAACCAGCCTAGTCAACATGGTGAAACCCCGTCACTATTTTTTTAAATTAAATAAATAAAAAAGAAATATCAAGAAGAAATCATCCTGGATTTAAGGTGACCCCCGCATCCAATGATTGGTGTCCTTATGGGAAGAGGAGAGAACACAGAGGCAATGTGAAGATGGAAGCCAAAACTGGGCGATGAGTCTCCAAGCCACGAATGCCACAGACTTCTGCCACCACCAGAACCCAGGAGAAGAGCATAGCCCAGTTTCTCCTTCACATCCTCCAGGAGGAACCAACCCCGCAACACCTTGATTTCAGACTTCCGAACTGGAAGGGAAGACGTTTCTATTGTCTTAAGCCACCCAGCTCATGGTAATTGTTAAAGCAGCCCAAGGAAACCAACATAGTCCCCAGTAAGCTTGTAAACTCATCTGGCGCCACCCTGAACACTCCAAAACATCCGCATTCATCCCAGAACCAAACAGTCCTTCCAAGCATGGCAGCCCAGAGAATCTCCACTCCTCAACAACATGCAAGGTAACAGAGCTCGAGCTGCATGGCCCATCACTTGCATATGTTGGGAGCCCTGGCAATTTTGTTTTCATAATGTCAGATACTTTTTCTTAGAGTGCCCACCACCTCCCCGCAAATTCTTTTATTTTTATTTTTATTTTATGTTTAGAGGTGTGACCCAAGCTGTGACCCAAGCTTTAGTACAGTGGAGTGATCTTAGCTCACTGTACCCCCCAACCTAAATTTTATTTATAAGCTTCAAATAACATGAAACGTGAATCCACCCCTGCCTTGATGGTAAAATGTAAGTTGTTAGCTAGATAGCCAGAGGATTTTGCCCCCAGCTTCAACCTGTCTCTCCAGACCCCTGTCCCAAATGTGGCCTGGCCAAGCCCTTCCCTCTGTTCAGTTGACCCCTCAAGGCTCCCCACCCATGCTGCCCACTCTTCCCTCTTCCACACTGCAGCTCAGGGCAGTCCTATGCTTCTCTACTTACAGAATTTTCTTCCCACAATACCTAGTTCAAACCTAGTTCTGCTTGGATGGTATTTCTTGTCCTCCCTGACCAGTGGAAATCAGCTTCCTCCTGCAGAACTCTCTAGTTTGTATTGCTTTTACCTTTTCACAGACTCCTCTCCCTGCTATCATTGCCCATCACTTTCTCTGACCCTCCAAGCATTTAGACAAAGAAGGGGACAGAGAAACAGACCTCCTAGGCACAGCCCACTCCCCTCCCTCCTTTTCTTCTTTCTGCCTCTCCCAAATCTATATGACTCCACAGTCTCATCCCAAATGCAATCCTAAGGTTTCCCCATAAGTCAACCCAGTCATGTTCTGAATCCCTCTACTCTTATTCTCTTGGCAAAGTTTATATCCTGGGCTGCATGGAAACCTCAGTATCTATCTAAATATCTCAGGGCTAACAAAAACCTTCCCAAAGGGTGTGGTCTGGGCATCCCATATGGGAGCTTACATAGTCTAAATCTATCTGCATATAAATCCAGATTCCTCTGTCTGGTTTGGAGACACAGAGCTGGCTGTGGTGGGGCCTCATCTCTCACCACCACCCCGGCAAATTTTATAAACTTAAAAAAAAAAAAAAAAACAGGCCGGGTGCAGGGGCCCACGCCTGTAGTCCCAGCACTTTGGGAGTCCGAGGCAGAGGGATCACGAGGTCAGTAGATCAAAATCATCCTGGACAAGATGGTGAAACCCTGTCCCTACTAAAAATACAAAAAAAATAGCTGGGCGTGGTGGCAAGCACCTGTAATCCCAACTACTCAGGAGGCTGAAGCAGGAGAATCGCTTTAACCAAGAAGGCAGAGGTTGCGGTTGCAGTGAGCCACGATTGCACCATTGCACTCCAGCCTGGCGACAGAGTCTGTCTCAAAAAAACAAAACAGAACAAAACAAAACAAAACCTCCCCACAAAACATGAATCCACCCCTGCTTTAGGGTAAAATGTAAGTCCTTATCTGGACAGTCAGAGAACCCGGCTCCCCAGCCTCACCTATCTCTTTAGACCCACCTCCCACCTGCTCAGCTGACATTCCCAGAGCTCCCTGTGCAGGCTAAACACTTGGATTGTATAATGAACACACCATCTCTAAGTGATGACATTGAAGAGAAAGATGGTTTAGACAGCATCCCAAAGACATTTGCTTCATGTCTTGGTTCTTGTAGGACCCTAAGCATTTCCTGTCGTGCACATCACTTTCTTTGGATAGTAAAGGAAAAGATGACCACGGAAAGCTAGAATACGTGGGGATATTCGGGATCACCCAGGCAGTTTGATTTGTAATCACCTGTGAGTCAGACTATAAAAGTCCAGATAGGCTTACACGGTGATAAACTCATTAAAGCCAAAAATCTACTAAGTCAGAAATGCATTTGACATAACTAACGTCCATAGCTTAGCCTTGCCTACCTTAAAAGTGCTCAGAACACTTCCGTTAGCCTATAGCCGGGAAATGTTATCTAACAAACGCCCCCATTATAATAAAGTGTTGAACATCTCCTGTAATTCATTTACTACTATACATTACATTAAAATTCCAATGGTTTTACATCATCTTAAAGTTGAAAAATCATTAAGTAGGAGGCTGTATAGAAAAGAGGATGGAGATAGAGAGATAGCTTACATTTTGCATTTCTTACGGTTCTATAGTATTCTCTTAATGATTTAGATCAAAATGTCTTCTTTAGCCCATATTCATCAAGATGACATTTGCTTTTTTCTCCCATGTCAACATCCTTACAGATATCCACATGGGATTCTTGCTGATGGTACCCTTGTCTGTTTGGAGTGATCCTGAAATGTTACAGTTTGCTTTAGTGCCTAAGTATAAATGCCCAAGAAGAATAAACTTAAGGTATCATCATTCCTTCATTTGTATCTCCAAAGTGTGCTAGTGTAAGGACGCAGTCACCTCCCAGGCTATTAAGGGACTTGATGTTATGCCCAAGAGTGTTGAGTTTGTGTAGCTGGGCTGAAATAACTGGTTTTCTGGAATCCGGCCTCCCTGCTGAGCTTGAAGGAAATCCCATCATTTTTCAATACTTTAATTTCCCTTTTCACAAAATTGAAATTAGAGCTGCCTGCCTCACTGGAGGACTCTCTGAGGACTCACTAGTTGACATCTGTAAATATTTTGAGACAGAAGGTGATTATGAAAATCAGATGTGCAACTATCCACATGTGCCTGAGGTATGTACCAAAACCAGGAAGGGTCTCCCACAGATCAGGGTGTGGATGTGAAAGGAACTTCACACAAGTCTGTCTTGGTGTTTCCATGAACATCTTCATAGGTTCTCTTCGGAACTCGCCCTTCCAAGGGAATGACTGGAGAGAGACGCCATAGGTAACACATTAACACTTAGAGAGAGGTGATGAATGTGGGGAAGGAGCCCCACATTACGGAGTTAAGAAGACCTGGATGCGTATTCTAACTCTATCACATTTTTGGCAGGCAGCCTGTTGTAGGGTAAACGCACCAGACAGCAATAATTAAGCATATTCTTAGAATGACCCTGTATGACAGACGCGCCTGAACATGTGTTCCAAGCTAAGGAATCCAGCATGGCCAACCTAGAGATTCATTCCTTGTCTATAAGGAATACGTAATTGCCAGGTGGAGGTCGTTAAGAACAGGGTGGTAAGTGAAAGTGCTAATATAAACTGCATGCTATTTACAAGCAGGTGCGGTTCTCGTGTCCAGCCCACCACCACTGGAGTAAATCCCCATCTGTAAGCCCCTAATAAAACCTCATGTCTTGGCTGGGCACGGTGGCTCACGCCTGTAATTCCAGCACTTTGTGAGGCCGAGGCGGCAGATCACCTGAGGTCAGGAGTTCGAGACCAGTCTGACCAACATGGAGAAACCCTGTCTCTACTAAAAGTACAAAATTAGCTGGGCATGATGGCACATGCCTGTAATCCCAGCTACTCGGGAGGCTGAGGTGAAGGTTGTGATGAGCCGAGATTGTACCGTTGTACTCCAGCCTGGGCAACAAGAGCGAAGCTTCATCTCAAAACAGAAACAAAAGCAAAAAACCCCATGTCTCATTTGCTGTTTGTGGGTCTCTTCTTCAGCCTCCTGAACCTGGAGCCTCCTCTCTTGAGGTTAATAGGAGTTCAGCAGGACACCTTTAAACTAGTATTTGGTAGAGTAACTCATTATCCCTGTGCCAAATTCAGAGTCATGTCATTTTATCACTTGAGCCAGAGTCTTGGCTAGGCCTTAAGTAAAACTACATAGTTTCACTAAATATATTTCAGAAAATGTGGTTAAAACTAGCCAGTTCAAGGCTGGGCACAGTAGTTCACACTTGTAATCCCAGCACTTCAGGAAGCCAAGGCGGGTGGATCACTTGAGGTGAGGAGTTCAAGACCAACCTGGCCAACAATGAAATCCTGCTTCTACTAAAAATACAAAAATTAGCCAGATGTGGTGGCAGGCGCCTATACTCCCAGCTACTCAGAAGGGTGAGGCAGGAGAATTGCTTAAAATCAGGAGGCAGAGGTGGCAGTGAGCCAAAATCGCACCATTGCACTTCCGCCTGGGCGACAGAGCAAGACTCCATCTCAACACACACAAACACACACACACACACTACTAGCCATTTTACCTTTCTAGCTTTCTGAAAACCTGTCCTGCATCTCAGCCACCCTCCTGACTTCAGCCCTATTCCAGCCATAACTCATTATCTTACTATAACTATAAAACCATAAACTAGTGAAAAGGATTTATATTTTTCAAGGCACTTTGATAGCCATTACCTCAGCCGATTGTTCCAAAAGTCCCAAGAGACAGAGCAGAAAATACATGAATTCTGCAAGTGCGTAAACTGGGCACACATTCTCCTGGCCAAGGCTACACAACTAGTGCATTACAAAGCTAGGAACACTGTTCAGTCCATCAATCTGTGTGCACTGCAGCCCGAAGCTGCACAGAACCTCCCTGCTAGTATCACATCTAGTTTCTGACCCTTAGCCCCAAACCCCCCTGCTATGCCATCGGCAGCCTTATCTGCCAGCCAACCTGGCCCAAGCCCCTCTCCCAGCCAGCCTCCTCACCACCCAAGCTGTCCAGTGAAGCTTCAGAAATCCTAGGAACTGGCAGATAAATGTGCAGGACATAAAACTTGGACCCCATAAATATATACACCTACTATGGAACCACAGAAACTTTTTTTAAAACTTACACATAAGCCAGGTGCAGTGGCTCATGCTTGTAATCCCAACTCTTTGGGAGGCCAAGGCAGGAGGATCACTTGAACCTAAGGGTTCAAGACCACCCTGCACCATCTCTGAAAAAAAAAAAAAAAAAACTTGGGTGTGATCCGCGTGTGATGGAGATAACAAGATTCCGTTGCTCATTTCTTCCAGGGTCAGGAATGGAAACCTTTTCTATAGAAGCACAGAATGTGGGAACAAGCAGAGATCTTGGAAATGATTGAATCCATGGCTTCCAAATCTGACTTCCATCAGAAGCTGCTGGAAGATTTGTTAAATATAGGGATATCAGGGCCAGGCTCAGTGGCTCACGCCTGTAATCCCAGCACTTTGGGAGGCCGAGGCGGGTGGATCACGAGGTCAAGAGATCGAGACCATCCTGGTCAACATGATGAAACCCCACCTCTACTAAAAACACAAAAAATTAGCTGGGTATGGTGGCGCGTGCCGTGTCTCAAAAAAAAAAAAAAAAAAAATAGGGGTATCAAGGGACTTTCCGTGGTTGACAGGAAACTGATTACCAGAGACCAAAGAGATTTACCCAAGGTTACACAGCTAGACAGTGACTTGTAACTTTCTTTTTTTTTTTTTTTTAAACGAGTTTCGCTCTTGTTACCCAGGCTGGAGTGCAATGGCACAATCTCGGCTCACCGCAACCTCCGCCCCCTGGGTTCAAACAATTCTCTTGCCTCAGCTTCCTGAGTAGCTGGGATTACAGGCATGCGCCACCCTGCCCAGCTAACTTTTTTTATTTTTAGTAGAGACGGGGTTTCACCATGTTGACCAGGATGGTCTCGATCTCTTGACCTCGTGATCCACCCGCTTTGGCCTCCCAAAGTGCTGGGATTACAGGCGTGAGCCACCGTGCCCGGCATAACTTTCTAATCAGATTCATGCACGGTGTCACTCTACAACCTTGTTAGTCCTGCAAGGTAAGAGAAAATACACGTGCCCTAGTATCTAATAAAGAAGAGTGTTTTTCTGGGTGTGGTGGCTCACACCTGTAATCGCAGCACTTTGAGAGGCCTGAGATCAGGGGTTCGAGATCAACCTGGCCAATATGGTGAAACCCCATCTCTAATGAAAATATAAAAATTAGCCAGGCGTGGTGGCATGTACCTGTAATCCCAGCTACTCAGGAGTCTGAGGCAGGAGAATGGCTTGAACCCTGGAGACAGAGGTTGCAGTGAGCCAAGAGATGAGCCACTTCACTCTAGCCTGGGCAACAGAGTGAGACTCTGTCTCGAAAGAAAGAGAGAGAAAGGAAAAAGTAAAGAAAAGGACTTTTTGTGCTCTCTAAGCACCCTCTTGGTAGAGGTGAGGCGGTGGCTCACTGTAACCTCAAACTCTTGAGCTCAAGTGATCCTCTCACCTCAGCCTCCCAAGCAGCTGGGGCATGCGCTATCAAACCTAGCTAATTAATTGCCTCTTCAAAGACCCAATCTCCAAATACAGTCAAATTCTGAGATCCTAGGAGTTAAGACTAACATACGAATTTTAGAGGGGACACAAGTCAACCCTTAACACTGTCCCCACTTGAAGGTGATGAAATTGCTATTTGATTTAGATTAAAATCAAGATGATTAGGAAATAGAAATTGAGTTTTCAACTCTAACATTAATGAAGCATTTAAAAGGTCCAAAATGTCTTTGAGTTAATACAGGGAAATTTTTAAGAAATGCTATTTTTGAGCCTAAGAGCTTAAAATCTCTATTTCAAATGTATTAGCACAGAATGCTCTAATTCACAAGTAATTAACATTGCCTCCTTTTATAAAAATCCCATGGCTTTTTGTTTTAAAAACGAAACCTCTAAAAATAGATATAAAAAGGGAAGAAAAGGCTACATTTTAGAGTGGCTGAGCTGGAGTAATGGCCATCCTGATGTTTCATTAAGCAAAGTAACTTCTGATCTTGCTTTTGCTTGTGAAAGGCAGGATGCTGGGGGTCAAAGGTTAATTGGTCTGGAAATGATACTACCTTTATCAGCAAAATAAACTGAGAAATAATACGCACATAATGGCCAATATGTTCTTACTGTCTCAAATTCCTAGGAAAACACAATGAATTTTGACAATCCATGCAGACTTTGCACAAAAAAAGGACATTTTTTTCCTGTTTTGTGAACTGAAGAAAACTGTGCCAATATAAACGTCTGTTTTTCATCCTCCGAGCAGCCCAGGGCAACAGTGTTATCTCTGACCCAGGGACATGTTTTTAGAAGCTTTGGATCCCCTTCACAGGAAATTAATGAACAGTGTATTTTCAAATCTTTCCTAAGTGCTCTCCTCCCATTTGCTCCAACCCTACTTCTACCCCGTTTGCTAAATGAGATGGTTGCACAAGGTCAGGCTATGCTGGGGTACTGGGAGGAGTGAGGGGGTGGAGGGGTTATCCCATCAGAGGTCTGAAAAGTTAGGTTCTAATTTCAGATCTACCATCCTCTGTGTGATTTGGGGTAAATGAATTCAACCTTCTGAGCCTCTGTTTTCCCATAATCCTGCAAGTTGAGATCAGTGACCCCTTGTCTTTGTGATGACATTTTTATTCTTATTCTTTAAAGGCACAAAATATGAGATCTTAAAATATGTATATATGCCTCCTCTAGCTGAGAGAAGAAGGAAAGGAAAACGAGGAGGATACCAGCAGGAAGTAAACTTTGCTCCATGCAAGCATTGTTGCCATAGAGGTAGCTAGAGCACCCTACAAGGGAGCATCTCACAGGGGGCTTCTTTCAGAGTCACATCCCAATTGGAGAGTGGCCTAGGCTGGTAGAAACACAGCTGGGTTTGCAACTCAGGTCTTCTGACTCCAAGCACAGAGTTGTTCCTATCTCGCTGCATGACCTTTGGGAAGGCACACTAACATCAGCAAACAGTTTTTTCATCAGCAAAGGGAAGGAGATTAAATGGTCTCTGTCTTCTCTAGGATTGCATTAGTAAGACAGCTGGGTATTGTTAATTGATAAGGAAGCATTTCAAAGAGGATCCATCTGTTTTTAATTAAATTTCATTTGCAGCATCTTTATAAATTCTCTGGGTCCCGAGATCACTTATTAGGAGATGCTGAAAACATACATATTGAAGCCATATGGCAGTGTAAAAGAACAGACTCAATTACATAGAATTAAACAAGTGACTGGTAAGGACCGGGGAGCCTATGGTCTGAAGGATCTGAGAAGGGAGTTATAGCTTATGGGGCACCAGAAAAGGAAGAGAATCTTTTCAAGGGAAATTGGATGCCAGTGGGAGCATCATTATAATAGGAAACTGACATTCTGAGGACTCTGACAAAGTAAAGAAAACAGAAGCCAGAGGTGAAACAGGAGAAATGACTGAGAACGTCATTCATGGGGTTGTGGATTGGAAGGAAGAGGCACAGAACCTGGAGCAGATGACAAGTCTCATCCACAACCTACATATACCCATGCTTTTGTTTTTAATCATTGAGTTTATTTTTTAATGCAGTTTTAGGTTTATGGCAAAATCAAGCAGGAGGTACAGAGATCCTGTATATCCCATGCCCCCACACACAGCCAACCTCCCCCAATGGGGACATCTACACCAGAATTGAACATTTGTTGAGACTGATGAACCTGTGTTGCCCCATTATCATTCAAAGCCCATACTTTACAGTTGGGCTCACTCGGTGATGTGCATTTCATGGGTTTGGACAAAGGTATAATGACATGCATCCACTATCCCAGTATCATGCAGAATAGTATTACTACCCTAAAAATTATCTGGGCCACGTGTTTATTCCTCCCTCCTCCTCATCACAGGAAACCATTGATCTTTTTCCTATCTTCATAGTTTCGCCTTTTCCAGAATATCATAGTTGGAATCATATAAGTCTTTTCAGATTAGCTTTTTTCACTTAGTAATATGCATTTAAGTTTGCTCTGCATGTCTTTTCATGCCTTGATAACTCATTTCTTTTCAGCACTGAGTAATATTTTATTGTCTGGATGTACTACAGTTTATCAGTTCACCTCCCGAAGGACCTCTTGCTTACCTTTCGGCAGTTATTAATAAAGCTACTGTAAACATCTGTGTGTAGGCTTTTTTTTTTTGGAGGCATAAATTTTCAGCTCATTTGGGTAAATACCCAAATGAAAGAAGTGTGATTGACAAATTGTATGCTGAGAGTATATTTAAATTAGTAAGAAATGGCCAAATTGTCTTCCCAAGTGGCTACACCATTTTGCATTCCCACCAGCAGCGGAGAGTCCTTATTGCTCCACTCACTGCGGGCTTCTGGCGTCTTCAGTATTCTAGATTTTGATCATTCTACTAGGGGCAGTGATAGTTCACTGTCGCAGTAATTTGCATCTCCCGATTGACACAATGTTGCACATCTTTCCTATGCTTATTTGCCATCTGTATATCTGCTTTGAGGAGGTGTCTATTCAAGTCTTTTCCATTTTTTAATTGGGTTGTTCATTTTCTTATTGTTGAGTTTCAAGAATTCTTTGTGTATTTTGGATAACATTCTTTCATTAGGTGTGTCTATTGCAAATATTTTCTCCCAGTTTGTGACTTGCCTTCTCATTCTTTTGGCCATGTTTTATAAATAGTCAACATCTGGTTAAAATGAGTAAGGTCAACCTTGAAAGAAAAAATAAATCACAAAGCGTGCCCCTTGGAGGGAACATAATGGAAGGGTGGCCAGTCGGGAGAGAAAAGGAGGGGAGCGCTTAGCATAGTTCTATCTTGTTATATATGTTCTAGTATACGTACCTAAAACTTGGTAGAGTACTATAACAGATTTCTGACACAATACTGGAACACTCGTTTGAGAGAGTATATGAAAGTCTCAGGGGAATGACTGAATGATTAGCATCATTTATCATAGCTTGCTGCTCCTTGTTCCCATTCTTTTCATAGTTCATCTGAAACATCTTGTACGAGAACCAGAGTACTTATTACTTCTAAGCTGAAATGTCACTTCTTCCAGGAAGCCTTCCCAGCCTTCAAGTACTGATTTGGTGCCCTGCGTTTATGCACTCTGGCCATACTAATAAGCGACTTCTCGCTGCATTCTGATGGCCTGGGTACTTGTCGCAGCCCCCACTTAGAGCCGCCTGTCTTGTCTCCAGCTATATCCCAAAGTCTAACAAAGTCTAACACAGTATCTGAAATATTATCTGCTCTCAACAAATACTTGCTGCATGGATAAATGAAGAAAGTACTGGAAGATGTAGCAGAGATTCATTGTATTAGTTTGCTACAGCTGCTGAAACAAAGCACCATAAATTAGGAGGCTAAAACTACGGAAATGCATTGTCTCACGGTTCTGGAAGCTACAAGTCCTAGATCAAGGCATCAGCAGGACCAAGCTCCCTCTGAAGGTGGGAGGGAAGGGTCTGTTCCAGGCCTTTCTCCTGGCCTCTGGTAGTGCCTCAGCTCAAAACAACAGACCTCCAGGTTTCACATGGCTTTCGTCCGATGTATGCACCTCTGTGTCTACATTTCTCCTTTTTGTAAGAACATCAGCCCCTCTGGTTTAGGGCCCACCCTAATGACCTTATTTTAACTTGATTATCTCTGTAAATATTCTATCTCCAAATAAAGTCATATTCTGAGGTCCTGGAAGTTAGGACTCCCACATACCATTTTGGGGAGACCCAATTCAACCTGTGACACTCATCTAGGAACTTTGAAACATCCTATAGGCAGAGAGCCACCCTCCTACTTTTTATCTGAGACAGAGTCTCACTCTGTCACCCAGGCTGGAGTGCAGTGGCAAGTTCTCGGCTCACTGCAACCTCTGCCTCAAGTTCAAGCAATTCTCCTGCCTCAGCTTCCCAAGTAGCTGGGATGACAGATGCCCACCACCACGCCTGGCTAATTTTCATATTTTTAGTAGAGACAGGGTTTCACCATGATGGTCAAGCTGGTCTCGAACTCCTGACCTCATGTGATCTGCCCACCTTGGCCTCCCAAATGCTGGGATTACAGGGGTGAGCCACTGCACCGGGCCAGATAGGCCCTTTAAACAAGAATGTGACACAATAAAATTTGCCTTGTGGAGAGGACACTTGCAGAAATACGAAAGGTAGAGCAGAAGCACTCCATGCAGGCCTGAAGAAGGAAGCCAAAATGGATCCGGGTGAGAGGTGCTAAGCCTCAGATTTGGACATGGAAGCAGGAATGGAGAGAGAGCAGAGTTTCAGAGATAATATACAGATATACAGACAAGGCTGCAATGACTAACCGATGGTGACAAATTAGACAGGGAGCCAGGTACTAATTTAGGAAATACAAAAAGGAGGGCAGGCAAAGGAAAAAGAGAATTAGCTCAAGTTTGGGATTGCAGACTTTGAGGTCTTTCACCCCAGTGTCTGTCTTCCTGAATCTCTACCCTATATGAAATCCAAGATAATGTACAGTGCCCTCATTCAGCATCATCTATTGACAAGAGATAAATACCTGTGGATTGCTACTTAGCAAAGAGATCCTAGTAATTTTTTTTTAAGAGACAGAGTCTCGGGCCAGGTGCGGTGGCTCATGCCTGTAATCCTAGCACTTTGGGAGGCCGAGGCGGGTGGATCATGAGGTCAAGAGATCGAGACCATCCTGGTCAACATGGCGAAACCCCATCTCTACTAAAAATACAAAAAATTAGCTGGGCATGGTGGCACATGCCTGTAATCTCAGCTACTCAGGAGGCTGAGGCAGGAGAATTGCCTGAATCCAGGAGGCAGAGGTTGCGGTGAGCCGAGATTGTACCATTGCACTCCAGCCTGGGTAACAAGATGGAAATTCAGTCTCAAAAAAAAAAAGAGAGAGAGAGAGAGAGAGAGACAGAGTCTCACTCTTTTGCACAGGCTGGAGTGCAGTGGTTCAGTCCCAACTCAACATAATATTTAACTCCTGGGCTCAAGTGATTCCCTGTCTCAACCTCCCGAGTAGCTGGGGCTACACACTCGTACCACCACACCTGGCTAATATTTTAATTTTTTTGTAGAGAAGAGTGCCTTACTATGTTGCCTAGGCTGGTTTTCAATTCCTGGCCTCAACGATTGTCCCACCTTGGCCTCTCAAAGTGGACTACCAAGGTAGGTGTGAGCTACCAAGTCCAGCCCTAGTAAATTTTTTTATTTTCAACTTTTCATTTTGGAATATTTATATCAGAAGTTGTTTTAAAAAGTCATATATCCTTCCCTTTGCTTCCTCAAATGTTACTCTCTTACAGAACCAGAGTATATGGCCAGCACAGTGGCTCACACCTGTAATCCCAGCACTTTGGGAGGCAGAGGCAGGCGGATCACCTGAGGTCAGGAGTTCGAGATCAGCCTGGTCAACATGGCGAAACCCCATCTCCACTAAAAATAGTAAAAATCAGCCGGGCTTGGTGGCAGGTGCCTATAATCCAAGCTACTTGGGAGGCTGAGGCAGGAGAATTGCTTGAACTCAGGAGGCAGAGGTTGCAGTGAGCTGAGATCTCCCCACTGTACTCCAGCCTGGATGACAAGAGCAAATCTCCATCTCAAAAAAAAAAAACAAACCATAGTATAATTATCAATCATGCTATTAATCAGTTGTATGACTATCATTATACTATTAATTATATGATTGATAAATGTATTATTAATTGATATGATTGATATATAATATTAACTAATCCATAGGCAACCCAGTACTTTAGATTTTTTTCAAGGCAATAATTATTTGAAGAAATTCATAATAGTGATGATACATAATATGCACTCAGTAAATACTGGTGAAATAAAGAATAAATGAAAAGAAATGCTAGAAGGAGAAGTAAACTAGCATCTGAGAGTTACACCGCCAGAAGCTGAGTTAAGAACTTTACCTGGGTCATCTTATTTTATATTCATTACAACCTGTGAGACAAGCAGCTAATTATGTCTAATTTCATACAAGGAAATTAAAAGTATAGCAGCTTCCTCCATTAAAACATGCTAGATGGATTGAAAAAAACTAAAAGAAAGAAAGATCTCAAGGGATAGGTACAGCTTAGAGACTGACCACCAGGCAGGACTCATCTCATTCCCAGAAGTGTGGGATGAAGGGCCTGTTTTTCACATGAACACACCTCACCCGGCGGGATATAGGACATACCAGAGAACACCTAGCTTCTCACATCTGCAAACCCAGCCACCCCTCTACAAGCCCATTAAATCCTGAAGCCATTGGTTCTGACTGCTCACTTCTGAGAGGAGCCTTTTCTGTTATAGCAGAACCATGCCAGGAAAACTGCTTATGCAACAAGTTTGTCATCAGGCCTCCCATCTCCTGTCTGTTTCCCATGTTTTCCCCCACCTACCGGTTAGAGATCATCATACAAAAGCCCACCGGGCTTCAGATGAGCTCCTTCTTCCTCCACCTGGTCCAGGCTCAGGTGGCCTTTGTTTGGTTCTCTACAGCCCTGCCTGGTGACTGGCTACTGAGGGCCAGTGGAGAGGTGTACCTTCTCTGCAGATTAGACACAAGATGGGGATAACTTCTTGTCTTGGATTATCATTAGCCAAGTTGTGAGTGTGTGACGACATCTTAGATAAGTACTCAGTCCTGGCACTCTGTGCCTTTAGACAGCCTATGGCCCCTCTGGGAACTCCCTAGGGCCACTCTGTGCCCCCACCAATTCCTCTCAACTTTGCAGGAGCAAAACTGATTCCCATCCTGCTGTTCCCTGACAGGCCCTCCAGACTTCTTGTAAAAAAAAGTCAGTCTAGGCTAACACATTCATGAATGTAGACATACCTTGGGTAAGAAATGTACATTTTATTAATTGTGGTTTCCTGGTTAAGATGTTTGAGATTAAAGAGGTAAATCAAATAATGCAGATGTATTTTAGGGGTGGGAGAACTTTGAGCCATTTTTTCAGTTACACAGTGATTTTTTTAACCTCTGTTACTCAGTGACCATGCCTATTACTTACTTTTATAGCAGTGACTTAAATGATGGAGTAGAAACTCTGCTGGTTAAATTAGGCAGGGAAAAATTAGACTGATTTTCAAGGGTAATATGGACTTTAATAGGAACATTATGTAAGTCTTACATTTGTGAAAATAAGTAACTCAAAATCTAAGCTGTTGGAACTTTGAATTATTTTGAGCCTTTAAAGGATGTAACTATGGGACCTGAGTCACAAGACAGGCAGCTGTAACCTTTGTTTCTCTGAATATAGATTAGCCTTATTCCTCACCTACATTGTTTTGTAAAATGTTATAAATGGCTAAGGGCCACCAGGGAAGCTCCTTTCCTTCTTCACAGTGATATTCATTATAAATTACCTCTTACCTCTCCCACACAAAGACTTTATAACTATCGCATTGTCTTAAGATGGAATGTTAAATATATTCTTTTTTTTTTTTTGATACGGAGTTTCGCTCTTGTTACCCAGGCTGGAGTGCAATGGCGCGATCTCGGCTCACCGCAACCTCTGCCCCCTGGGTTCAGGCAATTCTTCTGCCTCAGCCTCCTGAGTAGCTGGGATTACAGGCATGCGCCACCATGCCCAGCTAATTTTTTGTAATTTTTAGTAGAGACGGGGTTTCACCATGTTGACCAGGATGGTCTCGATCTGCCGACCTCGTGATCCACCCGCCTCGGCCTCCCAAAGTGCTGGGATTACAGGCTTGAGCCACCGCGCCCGGTCCAAATATATTCTTTTAAATTGGAAAGGAAATGAAAACAAGCCATATAGAAAACAAACTAAATTGTTATCATTCATCAGCCAGCCCTGTATAGAAAATGTTATGATCCTACTAAATTTCTTTGTTTTCTGTCTATATAGGCAAGACCTTAACTTTTAACTTCGGAACACTCACTCCGTTTCTCTGGAGTCCGGTTTTCCTGGAAAGCTATTCCCAAGTTTTCATTTGAAAACACTCTTTAAAACTGGATTCTGATCCTTTCCATTATTTCAAGTTGACATATCAAAGAATGAAAAACATACGACAAATGATATGGATACCACTTGGTGCAGCCCTGCTCAGCCAGAAAAGGTGTGACAGGTGTAGAGGTTGAGTTGAACGCGGAGCGCTTTCTGCAAAGCAGGATTCGATAACATTTGTGAATGGATAGTGTGGAAAGCAGAGCAGCTTCTAATACATATTAAGCCGGGTTCTGAGTCTGTAGCCGCAAATGCGCCCTTCTCAAAACAACATCCTCTACACATCCATCTTCTCTTTTGTCTTTTTTGAGATCCTTTACTCCAGTTATTCCTCATCTTGATTCTTTTCTAGCTCAAGCTGTCCAACTAATTCCCTCTATAAATGTATCTCCAGGAACAAATGTCAAAAGAACAGGAATTTTGCTCTCTGAAAAGGAAAGACCAAAGTATGCATCCCTTTTTCAGTAATGCTATTTCTCAGTGGGTGGAGGGGATTTTACAGACAGCCTTATTTCCCATTTTGCAAATGTCATAGAATGCATATTACTATAAAGCAACTGCAGAAATTAATCCTTCATGTTAGTATTTTTCCTTTGTGGGAAAACTAGACATAACATGCAGTGCACATGGAAGAACCCACTGAGCGAGTTGTGAAGTTTCCATCCCTAGAGGTCATAAAGATAGTTGAAATAGTGCCCTACAGATGTTCGCCAGGCCCCTCCAACTCAAGGGAGGTATTATTCTGAGGAGGGAAGTCTTTTTCTTTTTTTTCTTTCTTTCTTTTTTTGAGACAGAGTTTCACTCTTGTTGCCCAGGCTGAAGTGCAGTGGCACAATCTCAGCTCCCTGCAACCTCTGCCTTCCAGTTGCAAGTGGTTCTCCTGCCTCAGCCTCCTGAGTAGTTGGGATTACAGGTACCTGACACAATGCCCAGCTAATTTCTATATTTTTAGTAGAGACAGGGTTTCACCATACTGGCCAGTCTGGTCTCAAACTCCTGACCTCATGATCCAACTGCTTTGGCCTCCCAAAGTGCTAAGATTACAGGCATGAGCCACCATGCCTGGACTTTTTTTCTTTTTACTTTTGTCAAAATTGCCATCGAATCAGATTCCACAGAAGATATGGACACTTAATCATCTATCCCAGATAATAATGGTGTGTTTCCACTAGAAGCCCTCGTATTTCTTCCATCCACAACTAGCTATATGATTTTTTAGGCCCAGTGCAAAATTAAAATGCAGACTCCCATGTTCAGAAAGTATTGAGAATTTCAAGACGATGACAGTAGGCCATTAAGCCAAGCAGAGGGCCCTTCTCAGTGCAGATCCCTTTGCAACTATACAAGTCACACACCCGTGATGCCAGCCTTGCTTCCAGCTCTGCGATTCTATACTGTGCTGGTGAAGAGAGTCTGAAATCTCCAAACCCTCTTGTCCCTCCAGCCACCAGCCACTTCAGATATGAGAGATCTTCGATAGGAGTCTAAACAATAAAGGCAAAGGACCCGTATTAATGACATCATTCAATCTGCTCTTCTCCCTCACAATGAAAAAAAAACAAAAATGCAGGCAATAGCAGCTCTTTCACGGAGAGAGCATTCAGTACAACTGTGTGGCATTTGTTCAGCCTATTTCCTGAAACTAGGCCACATGTTGTTTTAGATGCTGAAATTTAAATGGGAGGAACAGATGTCATCAATTCAGGTATGCCAATAATGTCCTCTTGAAATGCAATAAAGACATACAAGCTTATAAAAGGGAAACTGACTTGAAATTACCAGCAAATGCATGAAAACAAAGAGACAATGATCCTTGGAGTTCTGCCCATTGTACTAGTGCATAGTAGACACCATAACTGAAAACAACGAAAATAGATCTGATCTGCCCCCACCCCAGCCATGTCTCAAAGCTTTAGAGGGAAACAACCAACAAAAAAAACAACAAAAACCATGTTAGAGGAAATGGAGATGGCTTCAGTGAGCAACGTGAGATGCCCAAGGAAGACGGTTTAAAGTTTCTTTAATATAAGGACGTCTTTCAATTCAATTGAGATCTTCATGGAGGACTTGGGAGGAAGTGGCTGGACACAAAGAGAAAAAAGCCCAGGAGGGATCGTAGCTGAAGAGAAGAAACCAACTCAGCGTGGGAAGCTGTTTGTAAGCAGGGCTGAAAATGATCCAGGACGGGTCAAAAGTTGAACATGAGTAAGTGATACAGAATAGGACCCCACATTGAAAAGCTAGCTTTGTTCCGATAGAGAAAAGAAACAGTTAAAAATGGAGGAACAAAAGAATTTCACTGATAATATTCAGCACAGGTTAATGCTCTTACTGGAGTATCTAGTTCTAAACACAAGAAGGTTCTGAGAGTCATACAAAAAAACAGAAACCTTGGAATAGAGATCCTACCATACAAGATAAAGGAAGCTGGTTCATTTACCTTGGAAAAGAAATGATAGAGGGGTGTGTAAAAGGATATTTTTTTTTTTTTTTTTTTGAGACGGAGTTTTGCTCTTGTTACCCAGGTTGGAGTGCAATGGCGCAATCTCAGCTCACCGCAACCTCAGCTTCCTGGGTTCAGGCAATTCTCCTGCCTCAGCCTCCTGAGTAGCTGGAATTACAGGCACGCGCCACCATACCCAGCTAATTTTTTGTAGTTTAAGTCAGACGGGGTTTCACCATGTTGACCAGGATGGTCTCGATCTCTTGACCTCGTGATCCACCCGCCTCGACCTCCCAAAGTGCTGGGATTACAGGCGTGAGCCACCGCACCCGGCCAATTTTTTTATATTTTTAGTAGAGATGGGGTTTCACCGTGTTGACCAGAATGGTCTCGATCTCCTGACCTCATGATCCACCCGCCTCGGCCTCCCAAAGTGCTGGGATTACAGGCTTGATCCACCGTGCCCGGCCGGATATAAGATTTTTATTACCATCTCTCTTCTCTATTATAAATCTCTTCTCCCCACTCCCACCTCACCGTCACCTAAGCAGACGTCTGATCCTAGTCATTTCAGGTAGGAATACTTATTCCCTGGACAGAGCGATTGGAATGGCCAATTATCTCTCCTTCTGTTAAAACCCCTCCCCTCATCCAAAGTTTATTTACCTGTTATAATCTCCCTCCTCCTACCCTCCTGGTCACCCATAAGAATGTGAATTTCCTTTGGGAGGCCGAGGCGGGTGGATCACGAGGTCAAGAAATCGAGACCATCCTGGTCAACATGGTGAAACCCCGTCTTTACTAAATATACAAAAAATTAGCTGGGCGTGGTGGCGCGTGCCTGTAATCCCAGCTACTCAGGAGGCTGAGGCGGGAGAATTGCTTGAACCCAGGAGGCAGAGGTTGCGGTGAGCCGAGATCGGCCATTGCACTCCAGCCTGGGTAACAAGAGCGAAACTCCGTCTCAAAAAAAAAAAAAAAAAAAAAAGAATGTGAATTTCCATTGGACATAAATAATCCACACTTTGTTTATCCTTTCATCACCAGCTTTTATGAGTGTCAATAAATATTTGTTGAATGAATTCATTTTCAAAGCATTTCTTGAGAATCTATTATGGACAAAGCAATAAAATAGATAATATGTAGGGTTCAAAGAAACTAAACATAGACAAGGAACTCAAAATTCAAAAAGGAAGAAAGAATGAATTTTCAATACTGTAGATTAATAGCTTGACTTCAGCTCCTTAAAATATCATAGGACTGTTGAAAACACATAAAAAATAAAATAATAGTGTGGGGTTAGTAGAACTCAGATTATAGATCATATCTGAACCATAGTATTGTCATTGTTTGGCCAGCGTTACTAGATTAATAGATATAATAGAGATTATATGAGGTAATGCATATAAATTGCTCAACCTAGTTCCTAACACTAATTACCCACTGAATAGTAGCTGTTACTATTATGATGTTAACATTAGCAAGGCATTTGACTATGTTGCTAATGATGTAATAAGAAAAAAAAAACAGAGTACCATATACTGAGTATTTGTTATGTGCCAAACACATTCTAAGTGTTTTACATACAATATCACATTGATGATATTGTATGTCTACAAGGTAGACATACTGGATTGAGTAGTGTCCCCCAAAATCCGTATCTGTCAGGAACCCCAGATCCCTATTCACAAATAGGGTCTTTGCAGATGTAATCAGGTTAAGATGGTCAGATAGGATTAGGTGGGCCCTAAAGCCAATGACTGGTGATCTTTATAAGGAGAGAAATATTTGAAGATCCAGAGAAGATACAGGGAGGAAGGCCATGGGATGGAGGCAGAAATTGCAGTTATGCCGCCATAAGCCAAGGAATGCCAAGGATTGCTGGTGACCACCAGAAGCTATTTGGTTGGTGCAAAAGTAATTGCAGTTTTAATGGCAAAACTTCAATTACTTTTGCACTATCCTGTAGAAGAAGCAAAGTAAGATGATTCCTTAGATCCTTCAGAAGGAACATGACCTTGCTAACAGTGTGATCTTGGACTTCTAGCCTCTAGACTGTGAGAGTATAAATTGTTGTTTTAAGCAACCCAGGTTGTGGTGATTTTTCTGGTAGCCCTGCCTAGTGTCTGGACATTTTGTGTTGCTATTCACTGATGTGTGGAAGGTTCTTTTGAGCATCATGCTGACAAGGATGTCAGCGTCTTCATGTCCAGACAAACATCCTCACAGTCTGTAGCCTCCTCGCCCCATTCCAGACTTCTTCCAAGTCATAGGATCTGTTGGTACTTTCACATAGGGTTTTTTGGTTTCCCCAGTCACAGGCACAGACCACAGAACAGGAGATTTGGAGGCACCATCCCAGTTTCAGCTGTCTCAGCCATCTCTCATCTGCCACCTAGCTGGTACCTCTATTACTCTGGTTTCCAGTTCTGTGTTGAAAGAGGGACTTCAGGAATAAACCATGACAAGCAATAAGAAAGATGGATATCTCCACTGCCCCTTCAGTCAGTCTCTCCTTCACCAGCTTCTTCCTAAAAGAATCTAGACACATGAGTGTGTTTAGGGATGAGGGTAGACAATAAAAATATGGCTGATTGTCTTTGATTGCTCTTTCACCTAGGATGCATCCTCTTCCCAAACATGAACAGAGTTTTCCTTGGGATTGTATTCACCCTCAAATTTCCTCCATCAAAAACAATCTGTTTCACCACCTAGTCTCAGTGGCCAAGGGCTGAAGGAAAAGCCTCCAAATAACAATGTATGAAAATCGTTTGCCTTGTTCACTCCATTAGACTGAAATTTTGAGGGTAGAGATTGTCTAACCTGTTTAAGGGTGTTCTCAATTGCAAGTAACAAATGTGTAGAAAAACAGCTCCTAAGAGATCTTACTGAGTCAGACAGGAAGCATCAACTTCAGAGACAAACACTAGTAGACATTTAATGTGAAACAGGATCAGATCATGAAACAGAATAGAAAGTCCACAATAGGCACACAGACAGACACACACACATGCACGCATACACACACACGCACACACATCCCACTGATTTCAACAGAGATACAAAGGCAATTCAGTGAAGAAATAAGAGTCTTTTCAACAAATGGTGCATAAACAACTGAATAATGATGCTGGAGAGGGAAGAGTTTCAACACATACCTGTGGCAGGCAAAATGCCCTCCCCAGGAGGTATTGTGATTAGGAGGTACACACCCTAATCCCCTCTAACCCCTAACATGTTAAGAGAGTAAAAAGACAAATCACAGGCGTGAAAATGCATGCAAATCATATATCTGATAAAGGATTTTTCTCCGGAATGTATAAAGAACTCAAAACTCAAAAACAGCTTGGCCAACTTCTCATGCAGATATAAAGGCCTCAGGAAAACATTTTTAAACATACAAAAATCCAAGAATTAAAGTTCCTTAAAAATTTAAAACTGACAGGAGGCTGAGGAAGGAGAATTACTTGAAGCTGGGAGGTGGAGGTTGCAGTGGGCTGAGATCGTGCCACTGCACTCCAACCTGGTGCCTGGCAAAAGAGTGAGACTCTGTCCCAAAAAAAAAAAAATCTAAAACTGACCTTAAGTCCAACCAATAAAGATATAAATCAAAAGGAGCAAAAAATATTAAAATTCTCAACAGCAGGAAAATAAAATACAAATAAAAAATATGGGCAGAATAGACACTTTACCAGAGAATATACATGGATGGCAAATAAGTACAGGAAAATATGCTCAAAATCATTAGTCATGGAAAAATGAAAATTATAGCCACAGGAGATATCACTACACAAGTGTTAGCAAAGATGTGGAGCAACTGGAACTCTGGTGGGAATGTAAAATCATGTAACCACTTTGGAAAACAGTTTGTTAGTTTGCCAAAGTTAAACGTGTCTTTACTGTACAATCTAGCCATTCTACTCCTAGGTAGGTAGTCAAGAGAAATGAAAGCATTAAGTCTACACATTTATACAAAGACTTGCAGATGAATGTCCATAGCAGCTTTATTTGTAACATCCCCACACTGGAAGCAACCCAAATGTCCGTCATCACTCTTGGAAATAAATGCTTATTTTCTGATATCACAAGGAAGAACCAGCACTCAGACAAAAGGTTTCTCAGCAAGGCTGTCTTTACTTTCTGTAGAAAGGGCACCACTCATCAGCAGTCTTGCCACGAGAGTGCAATGAACAAAGAAAAAGCAGGCATAATATCTAACACACCTGGCCCCTACAGCTGTGTCCTAATTCCATTGGCTAGAACTGGATCTCACAGTCTAGGCTACACTCAATTGGCTAACAGCTTAAAACTTTCCTAAAGACATAAAGGCAGAGGAGAACAAAATGAAAAGAGTAAGTAACTGGTGGAATGCTGAGAAATACAAAAACACTTCCAAATATGGAAGAGGAGGAAACTATGATCTAAGGCTTGACTGGGCTTGTCCAGACATGTCAGGGCAAATATCTGGGCTAAACGTAAGAATCAAGAGCACAGAAGACACTGCTTTCCTTATGATAACTGACAGCTACTTAGGAATATCAGCAAAGGTTTTGGGGTAAATTAATTTTTTAAAGAAGCTACTGTCTACTGTCTATTCTTAATAAGAGGAAAGTTTTGAAGAGGAACTCTCAGTTATTTCATTTTTCACAAACAGGTGAATGGATAAACAAACTCTGGGATGGCCATACAATGGAATAACTACCCAGCATCAAAAAGAAATGAATTATTGGTAACAACAGATGGACTGCAAAATAGTCTATGTGAAAGAAGCCAGACCAAAAAAGAAAAAAAAAGGGTATACACTATGTGATTCAATTTACATAAAATTCAAGGAAATGAACACTAATGAATAGTGACAGAAGGTAAATCAGTGCCTGGGAAATGGGGTCTGGGGATAGGCAGGAGGGAGGGATTACAAAGGAGCTGGAGGAAATTTTTCGGGGAAATGGAGCTTTACTACCTTGATTGTGACAATGGTTTATGGGTGATTTCATATGTCCAAAGTTGTCAAATCCACTGCTTTAAGTATGTGTAGTTTATTGTATGTCATTTCTATCTCGCAAAAAACTGTTTTTAAAATACAAGAGAATTTTTCATATTTAAACTAAAATATGTAAAAGACAGTGGTACTAACAGGTTGTATTACCAAGAGACAAGCATCCCTTGCAAAGAGATGCTGAGTAAAGTAAGTGCCAGTGGCCAACGGGAGCGGAATTGCTTGCCCCCTTGGGTCACTTGAGGAGCGTGGTGGGGGCTGGGTTGAAATGGGGGGAGTGAGAGGAAAGCCATCCCCAAAGAAGGGTCAGGGCGGGGGCGCTCAACGCGGGGGCGCTCAACGCTGGGGCCCAGGTAGGTTCTTCGTCCTCGCTTCCTGGCCCTGTCTCACGAGTCCAGGGACTAAATGGATCCTCTCTCGCGCCTGCTTTCTACTTCTGAACACGATGAGCGGTTTGTGTTTGAAGGTTTGGGGAGCGGGTGTTGTTTTTTATGTTTCATTTTTTGTTTTGTGTATTAGTTGGGTGGCATAACCCACACGTAATCTGCGAAGTCTAATCAAGAACGAAAATAACCCCTCACAGTAAGCGATCGGGAACTACCTGCCACAATCACTAGGGAAATGACACAGCAAAGAAGCTCCACCCCTCACGACCCCGCGCGCTCTCGCCGGCTGCAGCCCCGCAGCTCGCCCCGCCCCTCTCTTTCCGGAAACAACCCTGGCCCGGGCGGAAGGCGGGGTTGGCCCTGGCCCCTCCCACAGCGTTCCCCTTCCTAGGCCCAGCCCCACAGCGCTCAGCTTCGGCAGGGTCACTTTACGGCCGGAGGAGAGAGTGGCTCCCAGGCTTGAAATAGGAAGCCCAACTGAGGGGCGAGGAAGAGGCTTTTTGCGGCAGGACGTAAGTGACGGCGAAGGCAGCGCGACAGCAACTGGAGGGCAGAGGAGGCGGGTTTGTGTTTCCCGGGCCTAACCGGGTTGTGGGGGGCGCGGGGCCTAGGCCAGGCGGCAGCTAAGGCCCGCAGTGACAGCATGAGTGAAGGGGAGTGGGGCGGAGGAGGCCTTGGGCTGCTTTGGGCGGCGGGTGAGGGCAAGGGGCTGGTGGGCCGGAGTCCCGGGTCCAGGCCTGGGCTTTGAACCGCGGTTGGTGTTTCCCCGATCCCGCAGCGCGGCCCGTCCCGTCCTCGCCATGAGGCCGCAGCAGGCGCCGGTGTCGGGAAAGGTGTTCATTCAACGAGACTACAGCAGTGGCACACGCTGCCAGTTCCAGACCAAGTTCCCTGCGGAGCTGGAGAACCGGGTACGCAGCCTGGCTCCCCACGCCTGCTCTGGGCGAGCGGGGAGACTCACCGGGGACGGGAGGGCTGTGGGCGACACCCGGGCCGCTGAGGGCCCCGCGGTTCTGGGGAAGGCCAGGCACAGAAGGGGCCTTGGCCAAAGGTGTGAGAAGAGAGCCACTAAGCAAGACAGGTGTTTGGAGGAGGAAGAATGATAGGCCGATCGCCGGGGTTGACGACCTTACAGAAGTTTGTTGCCAGGTGCCGGAAATCTGGACCCAGCAGTCTTCTGCTGCACTCCCCCAAATCCGCACCCCGGGTTTTTGTCGGCAGCGATGAGGAGCCAATTCCTGAGGCTCCAGGCCACTTCAGTCACCGGGTTGTAAGCTATATTCTCCTATCTTTCCGCGCATGAGGAATCATCATCATTCTCATGACTGGTATTTGCTGCCTCTGTGCTGGTCCCACTGTTTGGTTGAAAGGGTTTATTAAGTGCGTTGCCAGGCGATACAGTGGAACCTTAAAGAGACAGAGCGTTAGATAGGCCTGGACAGGAAAATATCTCAGAACAAGGCCTTAAACTTATCACATCCATTGGGAGCTACCTGTTTGTCTTGCATATCAAAATGGTCATCAGGATATAGGTCTTTTGAGCAGCATTGCCTGCAAAATGGAAGAATGGGATTTGTTTCCCCTTTTTTCAGACTTAGCAAAACGTTTTTTTAAAAAATCATTATATCTTCTTGTAGCGGTAATGGAGTGTGTGCCTGTCTGTGTTTTTGTGTGCCCACGTGTGTACACTCAACCAAAGATTCTTTTGGTCTTGACCCATGTTACGTAGATTCTGTTTCCTGTTCAGGGATCAATTTCTGATGAGCTGGGAGCAGGTTTTGTGGCTCTCTCCTCTCTGTGACAGGGAGGGCAGGGCCTGAGAGGTGATTAGGCATTCCTTGGGTGTGGGGCTGAGAGATGCTGGTCATGGGATAAGTAGGTGTGTATGAGTCTGTATAGAGAAATGTGTAGCAGTTATTTACAGTTTACAGTGAGGTGGGTTGTACTGCCCTATTGCCATGGTTGGGAATTCAACAATGATCCATTATTGCCTCCTTCATTTTGACATAATAATTGGCAGGTTAGTGGCCGAAATATGTTTCTTTAACTGCAAATTAATCAAATATGCCTTTAAAAGATGGCAAGGTGACTTGTTTCTGAAAAGTCATTTAAATGCTGCAGTATGTTGTCAACTATGTTGTGAGTTAACTCAGCGACACAGTAGGTGAAACTACCCACAGTGGTTTGAAGAGGTAGAAAGTCAGCAACTGGCCAGTTGGTTAGAGCTACTGAATGCTATTTTAAAATAATTTACTATCACAATTGATGTGCTTTACATGTTAAGATTTACATGGAATCAGGCTGGGCCGCATGGCATGCCTGTAATCCCAGCATTTTGGGAGGCAAAAGCAGGTACATTTCTTGATGTGAGGAGTTCGAGACTAGCTTGGCCAACATGGTGAATGAAACCTTGTCTTTACTAAAAATAGAAAAAGTAGCCAGGCATGGTGGCGGGCGCCTGTAATCCCAGCTACTTGGGAGGCTGAGGTAGAAGAATTGCTTGACCCTTGGGAGGCGGTTACAGTGCGCCAAGATCATGCCACTGCACACCAACCTGGGCGACAGAGCAACACTTGTCTTGAAAAATAAATGAAAAGATTTACATGGAGTCAAACAAATGTTTTATTTTTAAGCCTCTTCTGGAAACTATAACATACAGTTTATGTACTTCAAACTCAGAATATATTCTTTTTCACCACCATTATTTGGACATTAAAGATTCCTTTGCTTTAAGGTTTGAAAGCAGCACTTAAACCTCATATATTTGAGCTAAATGTGTGTATGCAGAATCAGACATCAGCTTTCCATTCTGTGTGTGGCAGAACCTTTATTTTGTAATCTAAGTACAAAAGTACAGTGTAGGTAAGTGCTCCACTGATCTTGGGAAATGGATGTTTCTAAGTTCTGGAGTCCTTTTACCTCTTTTAACTTCATATAGCCCAGAACTGCTTGTGGTACTGAGTACGATATGGAATGTTACATGGTGCTATTCAATTGTGCCTTTGAATTTCTTTTTTTCTTTTTAAATGTTTGGGTTAAAACACTAGCTTATGCTTTAAACCACCAGAAAAGCTTTGATTGTGTGTGTATGCATGTATGTGTGTTGAGATTAAATTTTAATTATAGGTTTAAACTCTCCTTGCTTTGATGAAAAACTGAAAGATAATCTGTTACTCTACTACTTACCCTAGAAATTTTCTTACTGCTCTGCCATTGGGGCTGATTTTCCTTTTGTGAGAGCATCACACTTGGCAACGTAATAGAGAAAGAGATGAATATGCAAGTGTTCTGTGTTATTTTAAAGCATTTTTAAAAAATACACACACATTTGTGCCCTTTAATTTGAGAGTAAAGGACAGGTTCTGTCTGTTAACAAGTTCATTTTCTCTGCCGCCTGTTAGAATGTAATACTTTGATGCTTAAGCGTTTTGTTGCCAGAACAATTCTTTAAAGCAAACTTTATTCTCATTAGCCAAAATACAGATCTCTTAGTTATCCGTGGTCTGGGTAGAAGAATGAGTGAACTCTAATTGAGGCACTTATTCCCTTATTTCCCTTTAAAAATAAGTCTCCCCATCTGGTTAGTAATTACCTTAGACCTGCCACCCTTGATATGTGATCACTGCAGGCTTCACCATGCTTTCTATTGTATAGTTCAGCAAGAAACAAAAATTCGGGGAAAATGAACTTGATTTCTCTCCATTCTGACTTTTGATGTTTGTGGGTTCCAGTTTTATTTGGCTCTGACTTCTTGTATCTTTTTTTTTTGAGATGGAGTTTCGCTCTTGTTACCCAGGCTGGAGTGCAATGGCGCGATCTCGCCTCACTGCAACCTCTGCCTCCTGGGTTCAGGCAATTCTCCTGCCTCAGCCTCCTGAGTAGCTGGGATTACAGGCACGCGCCACCATGCCCAGCTAATTTTTTGTATTTTTAGTAGAGACGGGGTTTCACCAATTTGTCGAGGATGGTCTCGATCCCTTGACCTCGTGATCCACCCGCTTCAGCCTCCCAAAGTGCTGGGATTACAGGCTTGAGCCACCGCGCCCGGCCAACTTCTCATATCTCTAAATTTTGATACAGCTCCTGTATCAGTGTCCAGGAACCTAAGGGAGAACACTGGCCACTGTTTTTCATAGCCTAACAGTAGTGAGATACAGATGCCAAAATTTTGTTCTCTTGAGCCCTTTCTTGTGAAGGTTGTCATTTGCCTTTACTGATGCCTTCCGTGATTGTTACCCATTATTTTCCTTTTTAAAAATAACCTTTCAAAAACTTGTTGGCATTTACTTTTCTTTAACCATTTAACCTTTGCTTAAATTCCCCTTTTTGTTTTGTTTTTTTGAGACGGAGTTTCGCTCTTGTTACCCAGGCTGGAGTGCAATGGCGCAATCTCAGCTCACCGCAACCTCTGCCTCCTGGGTTCAGGCAATTCTCCTGCCTCAGCCTCCTGAATAGCTGGGATTACAGGCAGGCGCCACCATGCCCAGCTAAGTTTTTGTATTTTTAGTAGAGACGGGGTTTCACCATGTTGACCAGGATGGTCTCCATCTCTTGACCTCGTGATCTACCTGCCTCGGCCTCCCAAAGTGCTGGGATTACAGGCTTGAGCCACCGCGCCCAGCCTTTTTTTTGTTTGTTTAACTGACATATGATTTGCCTCCATCCTATAAGGCCTTGTAATCTTAAAATAACTCATAAGAATTAGTGTTTCTTGCTGGGCTTGATGACTTGCACCCAAGTAATCCCAGTTGCTCTTGGAGGTTGAGGTAGGAGGATCAGTTGGGACCAGGAGTTCAAAAGCAGTCTGGGCAACATAGCGAGCCGCTGTCTCTAAACTTAAAAAATAATAATTAGGGTTCCTGGGATAAATAGTAATTCTAATTTGGAAGAAATAAGATGTTTCTGGGTTGAATGCATGATTTTAAATTGTATTGTACATGAAGAAATAGAAATAATTCAAGGAATTATAGGCACATCAAATGTGATTGGTATTATTTAGACTTTTGTAGACTTATCGGTGGACAAATTGAAGGCATTAACCTAGGCATAATTAGGTGAACATAACAGCTTGCCATCTTTGTTCACTGGGCTCTCCTCAGTCTGTTTTCAGGAATGAGAACTCTGACTTAGGTTGCCGGATGACCAGCTTTGACACCACATCTTCAAGGGGTAGCTCAGTGAAGAATTGCTTAAAGGCCATCTTTACCTACCTAGCCTTTGTCCAAAACTCTTATATTCCTGGAAATTTAAGATAACTCCTTTTGAAAAATGGGTAGAGCCAACACCACTTTAGAGGTTACATTAAACTAATGCATGCCACTGGCTCATTGACTCCTCACATTTTCCACACAAAGGACAAAACAATGACTACAACTGCTTCTAATATAAAGAATTGTCATAGCTTATGGATGGTCATGATTTGTTTTACACTTTAAAAGATTACGTTCTTGGCCTGGCATGGTGACTCATGCCTGTAATCTTAGCACTTTAGGAGGCTGAGGTGGGCGGATTGCCTAAGGTCCGGAGTTTGAAACCAGCATGGCCAACATGGTGAAACCCCATCTCTACTAAAAATACAAAAATTAGCCAGGCGTGGTGATGTGCACGCCTGTGATCCCAGCTACTCAGGAGGCTGAGGCAGGAGAATCACTTGAACTCACGAGGTGGAGGTTGCAATGAGCCGAGACCCTGCTGCTGCATTCCAGCCTGGGAGACAAAGTAAGACTTTATCTCACAAAATAAGATGTTAGGCCAGGCGCGGTGGCTCACGCCTGTAATCCCAGCACTTTGGGAGGCCAGGGCAGGTGGATCATGAGGTCAAGAGATGGAGACCATCCTGGTCAACATGGTGGAACCCCGTCTCTACTAAAAATACAAAAAAATTAGCTGGGCATGGTGGCATGTGCCTGTAATCCCAGCTACTCAGGAGGCTGAGGCAGAAGAATTGCCTGAACCCAGGAGGCAGAGGTTGAGGTGAGCCGAGATTGCGCCATTGCACTCCAGCCTGGGTAACAAGAGCGAAACTCCGTCTCAAAAAAAGAAAGAAAGAAAGGAAGAAAGAAAAGAAAAGAAAGAAAGAGAAAGATGGTTCTTGGGGCCAAGTGCCGTGGCTCACGCTGGTAATCTCAGCACTTTGGGAGGCCAGACGGGTAGATCACAGGAGGCCAGGAGTTCAAGGCCAGCGTGGCCAACATGGCAAAACCTTGTCTCTACTAAAAATACAAAAATTAGTTGGGAATGGTGGTGCATGCCTGTAATCCCAGCTACTCAGGAGGCTGAGGCACGAGAATTACTTGATCCTGGGAGGCAGAGGTTACAGTGAGCCAAGATTGTGCCTCTGTACTCCCGCCTAGGTGACAAGAGTGAGATATGTTTTCTTCTTCTTTTGAGAAAGGGTCTCACTCTGTCATCCAGACTGGAGTGCAGTGGTGAGATCTTGGTTCACTGCAACCTCCACTTTCCAGGCTCCAGCGATCCTCTCACCTCAGCCTCCTGAGTAGCTTGGACTATAGGCTTGCACCACCATGCCTGGCTAATTGTGGCCAGTAGAGGCAGGGTTTTACTGTGTTGCCTAGACTGGTCTCAAACTCCTGAGCTCAAGTGATCCACCCACTTTGGCCTCCCAAAGTGCTGGGATTACAGGCATGAGCCACCACACCAGACTGATTTTTTTTTTTTCTGGAGTCATTTCTATTATAAAGAAAGACTTAATAGGGTTCATAGCAGCCAGGAAAGAGG
This sequence comes from Callithrix jacchus, assembly GCF_049354715.1. Taxonomy (NCBI): domain Eukaryota; kingdom Metazoa; phylum Chordata; class Mammalia; order Primates; family Cebidae; genus Callithrix; species Callithrix jacchus. The sequence goes on from NC_133514.1 coordinate 42,271,520, forward strand.
GGGAAAGAAAGGCCAAACAAAAAGTGTTTTTAAAGAAAGACTCCAAAAGAGAGAATTCATAAATAAGTAGTTATTAATCTTAGAAATAAGGGAATCCTTATGTAAGAGAAGGCCTAGAGTGTGAACAGATAAGAATGGCAGTATTGGATGAATGCTTTCCTAAGGGCCCTTGAAAGTCCTGGGATGAAATAGTGAAATTTGAAATCTGTTACACAAAGTACTATTAGAAGGCAATAAAGTTATATTGGAAGAATAAAGTAAAAGCAGATGATTGAGTGAAACGATGGGTGACAGTACAGATTCTTATGTGACATGTGTGGAACCAAAAGTATTTCAGATTTTGGAATATTTGTTTATACTAATGAGTTATCTTGGGGATGGGACCCTAGTCTAAACACAAAATTCATTATGTTTTATATCCACCTTCTGTATATAACCTGAAGGTAATTTTTTACAATATTTTAAATGACTTTATGAGACAAAATGTGTGTACACTGAATCATCTTATTACCCTTTGAGAACATGCTTGCATGGGAGAATCTGGCTTTGCATAGAAAAGATACACGGCAGCTGACTGGGGCTGGAAGGGTCTTTTTTCCCTTGGGGACACTGAATAAACTGTGTGTTGTGCACCTGCATTTTGACTGTGACACCTCACATGAGGTCAGGTGTGGAATTTTCCACTTGTCATATCAGTGCTCAAAAATTTCAGATTTTGGAGCCTCTCTGACCTGTGAATTTTAGATCAGGGATGCTCAGCCTGTAGTAGTATTAGTGTAAATTTAAGATAATGGTGTCACCAAATAGGAAGAAGTAATAAGAATGACTTTATTTGAAAAACTGTATATTAGCTTGAGATTTTACCTTAACAGATTTTACCTTATTTAGTAACAGGATAGTTACTTTAAAAGAGATAGATTGACTAAACAGAATACAGAACTTAGGCCTTTTGATCCTTCTACTAAAATACCATTCCCTTTGACCTAGTAAATTCCAGTTTTTAGTTACTCAATTTAAGATTACCTGCTCTCCCCAGATAAAGAAAACTTAGCCTTGTGCCCCCACTAGACTTTATATTTGCCTATGCGATAGTACCCTGTCAGCTTACTGCATTTTTATGTGTACATACCTGTTCTACTTGCATAATTAAACTCTTGAGGATTGAGAGATGCTTTATCTTTCTCTGAGATTTGTCATAGTATCTGATAGTAGGTGCTCAGTAAATGTGAATCTAAATCAATGGAAAGAGGAGTAGTCTAAAGTTACTTGAAATTCAGTAGAAAGAATAATAAAGTACCTTATTGAGCCTTGAAGCTATCCAATATTTATAAAAGGGATAAAATTTTAAAAACTAAGCAGTTTCGATAACTTAGACCCAGATTTAATCACCAAAAAAATGGTCAACTGTTAGCTACGAATGGTGACAAAACAAGATAAATTAGTGAGAGCATGCATTAGTACGTTGATTTTTTTTATTTTTTTCCAAAACGTACTTTTAAATTCTTTCTTCTCTACAGATTGATAGACAGCAGTTTGAAGAAACAGTTCGAACTCTAAATAACCTTTATGCAGAAGCAGAGAAGCTTGGCGGCCAATCATATCTTGAAGGTTGTTTGGCTTGTTTAACAGCATATACCATCTTCCTATGCATGGAAACTCATTATGAGAAGGTAAGGCTACATTTGTTTTCACAAAAATCTCTTAAAATCATGAAAAAGGCGAGTTTATTACATATTGATGCTTACATCGTGATAGTTGCCATAACATATTTAGGGGCATTTATCATTCAAATTGTGTTGTTGCACCTGTGTACAGAGCACATAGTCCTGAGTCTTTCCAAACAGGTCACAATTGGTGTGTTCAGTTGCAGTTGACATGTCAGTGTTCAGACTGGCTTACGCTTAAGAATATTGTTAGAAAATCTGTATGTTCTCCTACTCAGCTTTCTGGGAATGTTTTTACTTTATTTCCCTAAGTTTCACTGTGTCCTCCCGCCCTGAGTTCTTAACTTTTCTTTCCAGCTGCCTGGTAGCTCCCAATTGCTGATTTCTCAACCTAAGGTGACCAGAAGTCAAACTTTCCACCTCCCCATTTTGTCAATAGAACCCCTGTCTTTCCGGTACCATCTTTGGGCGTGGGGGATAAAGAAGAGGGAAAGACTGAAATGTCTTCCATTTTCCCAGTCATTAAGTTTTTGTGATTTCCTCTGCCACTGTCCTAGGGTACGCACTTACTCTCTCTTCTAGACTGTTGAAATAGTCTGACTTGTCTCATCTCTTCCCTCCTTTTGCTTTTCTAAACTATCTGCTACTGTGTTCATAAAACAGAGATTTACTTCCCCTACTACTTCTGCCAAGTCAGAGACCTTTCCTGGCTTCCCATTTTTTTGCCACTGAATAAAGTTCAAGGCCCTGCTCAAGCTGACCTCAGTTTACCTTTCTAGCGCTACCTACCATTCCTTCCTTCACTTTCTCAGCCAAACTCCATCACTCCCTGGTGAGCAAACATAGCCACTGTGGTTCTCCTCCACCTAGAATGCCATCTTCCCAGGTTCAAATCCCACCAGTCCTTTAGGTCTCACTTCCATCTAACTTTTTCTCTCTTTTAGTCAGAATTCTTTCTCTTCTCTTTGTCCCTTCAACATTTTATTTGTATCTCTTTTCTGGTACTTGCCTCACTCTTCTTTGGAGTGTAGCAGTTTATGTTCTTGTCTTATTTGCCCTTAAAGTATGTATTTTTCTTGAGGACAATGCCTTAACCATTTTGTATCCCTCTTCATGCCTAACACCATGCCTTTGGTATATCAGGCACTCATTTAATGTATGTTAAATAAGTGACTGTAAATTAATCACTGAATTTTGACAGTGCTTAGAAAATGAAATGCTATAGGAATATATTTTACCCCATCTGATGGAAATGTCTTACACTCCGTGTAGTGGCGAGTGCATGTAGTTGCAGCCACAGTTTTTAGGGCTTGTAGCTGAAAATGCTGCTGTATTCTTCATTACCATGCTGTTATTATAATTCCATCTCATATAAACAGGTATATTTAATATCGTTATTTATATCCTTCCCATGTTGAAACAGGAAAAGTTCTCTTGTCCCCCGTCGCAGGGCGTGCGGTGGGGGCATGGTTTGCTTCTTGAGTGCCCTGCTGCTCAGACATCTAGGGGAGCATACAGATGGGCAGACTGTGGGGCTCCAACCCTATGGCAGTGTCTAGGGGTGAATGTTTTACAGCTCCTAAAGCCCCAGTGAGCATGTTTCACAGGGTCCATAGGCAGCTTGTGTTAGCTCATTAGACCCCTGCCTTATTGCAAGGACAGAGGGCTTTTTGTATCCCAGAGTTCTTGCCTTGGTATACTGGAAGAATCCCATCGCATGTGGGCTTGGAGAATGAGTGCAAGGTTTTGTTGAGTGGAAATAGCTCTCAGCAGATGGGGGAGCCAGAAGGGAGATGATTTTCCCCTGGAGTCAGGTCGCTGAACAGCCCAGCTCTTCTCCAACCACCCTGGCCAAACTCCACGTCATTCCGCCACTTGATTGCCTACCAGCGATCCGGTGAGCTCCTATGCCAGTGTTTTCCTCTCGACATCCTGTGTGTTCCTCCACCGATGTACACCTCTCCACATTCAGCCACCTATGTATCTGCCTGCTAGGATCTCGGTTTTCATAGGCGAGGATGGGGGCATGGCAGGCCAGGGTGGAAATGCAACATTTGGACAGGAAAACAATTCCTGTCCTCACCTACTGGGCACTGGCCTGGAGACCGAGCGCTAGCCAGGGACCACACCCTCCTCTACCCAGCACTTCCCTGCCCCTTTCTGTATCATTTAAAGAGACCACGCTCGCCTTTCGGACCCGGCGACAGCAGGGCTGATCCAGCAACACCGTCCCTTCACTCTCTGCACTTGCTCTCTGTCTGTCCGCCCGCTCCGCTGGCCGCCCCACCACCATGATGGAACAGGCCATCTCCTTCGCCAAGGACTTCCTGGCTGGAGGCATCGCCATCTCCAAGATGGCCATGGCACCGATCGAGCGGGTCAGGCTGCTGCTGCAGGTCCAGCATGCCAGCAAGCAGATCGCCGCCGACAAGCAGTACAAGGGCATCGTGGACTGCATCATCCGCATCCCCAAGGAGCAGGGCGTGCTGTCCTTCTGGAGGGGCAGCTTGGCCAACGTCATCCGCTCCTTCCCCACGCAAGCCCTCAACTTCCCCTTCAAGGATAAGTACAAGCAGATCTTCCTGGGGGGCGTGGACAAGCACACGCAGTTCTGGAGGTACTTTGCGGGCAACCTGGCCTCCGGCAGGGTGGCCGGCGTCACCTCCCTCTGCTTCGTGTATCCCCTGGATTTCATCAGAACCCGCCTGGCCGCCGATGTGGGCAAGTCGGGCACGGAGCACGAGTTCCGCAGCCCGGGAGACTGCCTGGTGAAGATCACCAAGTCCGACGGCGTCCGCATGTCGGTCCTTTAGTGTCTCCATGCAGGGCATCATCATCATCTACCGCGCCGCCTACTTTGGCGTCTCCGACATGGCCAAGGGCATGCTGCCCGACCCCAAGAACACGCACATCGTGGTGAACTGGATGATCGCGCAGACGGTGACGGCTGGGGCCGGCGTGGTCTCCTACCCTTTCTGCACGGTGCGCCGGCACATCATGATGCAGTTGGGCCGCAAAGGAGCTGACATCATGTACAAGGGCACCGTCGACTCTTGGCGGAAGATCTTCAGAGACGAGGGGGGCAAGGCCTTCTTCAAGGGTGCCTGGTCCAAAGTTCTCCATGGCATGAGGGGCACCTTCGTGCTGGTTGTGTACGACGAGCTGAAGAAGGTAATCTAAGGGCGCGGCCATCACATGCACACATGTATACGCACACACACCAACACAACCACGCAGAATTCTCAACCGAGCCGACCACCAACCTTCCAGAAATTCCAGTCTCTTTCCCAGCCGGATCCTGCCTGTAGACTGCCAGGGAAGGTTTTAGAAAAGGGGGTGCACTGTGATCCAGCCATCGGTGCCGGATCACAGCGGGGTGGGGGGAGGGAACCATGGCCTCGGGCCCCCAGGTGAGACACTCCAGTGCTCAGACCTGCAGTCCAGATGCTTGTAGGACCCAAGTCGTGTTTAACTATTGATTTAAAACAAGAAGAAAAAAAAAAGACCACGCTCTTCCTTTCCTTGTCAATACCACACAGAGAAGCTAACTTTCATTCCTGTTTGCTTTCAGAATCAGAAGTTATCAAGACTCAGTGTCAGTTTTCAGTCTGTTTTAGTGTAACTCCTCTGTAATAATATGTTGAGTGAGTGAGGCTTGGGATTTGTTTGCTCAGTAACTATTGAAAGCCTATATGCTAAGCAAAGTGCTGGCAGGTCAAACATGGTTGCTGACCTTGTGGGGTTCATAATTAAGTGGTGACAACTGATAACAAGGAAACATAAATAAAGCCAACAAAATTATACATTATGATAAGTGCCTTGAAGGAAACAAACTGGCCTATGATAGAAAATAATAGGCGGGACCTAACCTAGAATGTGTGGTCACAAGAGGCCTCTGAGGTGGAAACATTTAAGCTGTTGAGTGAAGGATGGAAAGCCTGGGGCATTGAGGCAGAAAGATGAACATACACAAAGGCCCAGAGAGCTTGATGGGCCCTGGGAACAGAGAGAGGGTGATAATTAAAGACATGAGCCTCAGCACCGAGCAAGATTTTCATTTTAAAGAGATTTCTTTGCTTTGTGGAAAAAAGGCCTAAGAGTAGACGTAGTGAAACAAAATAGGAATCTCCATGGAAGTCCAGGCAAGAGTGATAGTCTGGACGAGGAAGGGAGTAGGGGAGGTGTAAAGAGGTGACCAACTCCAAGGGATATGCTGATAGTCAGCCCTGAATGTGGGAGGGGAGGGTAAAGCTGAATTCATATGGATATTTACAGCAGTCCATAATATTGCCAGTTTAAGGTAGAAGTACATCTCTTGAGTATTTTATTCATGCTTAGTGAAGTATTAAAGGGCTTGTCATTACTTTGTTGATAAAATTTTAATTTGTATTTGTCAATGTATATTTGCTGAAATAGAAGTACTGATGTCATTTCTAAAAAAAATGGTTATTGGGTGCTAGTCAGGGTATGCTAATTATGAGATCTTGGACAAATTAATCTCTCTGAATTCTCTCAAATGGATATTAGAATTAATAATTTGCCTCATGTTGTTAGTGCTTAATAAACAGTATTTTCTTGAGGTGCAACCTCTGCCTCCTGGGTTCCAGTGATTTTTGTGCCGTGTTGGCCAGGCTGGTCTCAAACTCCTGGGCCTCAAATAATTTACCTGCCTTGGCCTCCAAAAGTTCTAGGATTACAGATGTGAGCCACTGCACCCAGCAGCCAGTCTTTTTTACTTTAACTTAAAAAAAAAAAAAAAAAAAAAAACTATGGGGTCTCATTATGTTGACTATGCTGGTCTCGCACTCCTGACCTCAAGCCATCTTCCTGTCTTGGCCTCCTAAAGTGATAGGGTTACAGGCATGAGCCACTATGCCCAGCCGAGATAGATTTTAAATGAAGTTATCTACATAAATTTTAATCAGATATTTGTACACCCATTTACGATTTTTTATTTTCAAGTATAAGTAATCTTTTAACCAGCTGCTAGTTTATTTGGATATTGAAAACACTTAGCAGATCTCAGTTAAAATCTTTCCAGTCAATAGTCTTGGAAGATGGTCTTTAATACCAGAAATACAATGGTTATTGGGTTGATCACAATATATGTTTTAACTTGGATTTGTAGACGTTGTGTAAGGTACTGTTTTATAGGTGTAAGTAAGGCCCCTTTCTTTTTATAGAGCCAATATTATAAAGCCAGTAAAGACCAAATAAAAGTAACCCAGAAAGCAAATTTAAGGCATGGCCACATTTTAAAAATAGGTGGTATTTTGTAGAAACTGAACATGGATAACTGTATTGTGCAGCATTAGTAACTGGAATGATCATAGTTAAGGTATGATATACTTTAAACAGAAGTGTGTATTTGTATTTCTGATAAAATTATTAAAATGTAAGCACAGCTGCTCTCTCCGTTCCCCAGTTTGTTTCTGAGGAATTTTTGTGTTATTATTTTCTACTTAGGAAAGGATGGGGTTGAGTCATTTAGTCTCTATTGTTTTAAACATCAAAATTCCTAGTCTGCAAACAGTAAGCCAAATATAACAGTGCTTATACTTTGTCATGTGTATTAAATTTTTGAAATTGTAAATAGGCCTTTTAAAACTCACTAGAACAATCATGCATTTTTCCCTAGAATGTACTATTTATTGATTTAAAATGAAGATAAAGACTTCAGTGTTATTTCTCTGTTGTTGCTACCCATGATAATTAGGGAACAAATAGGCTCGTAGAAGGTTCTCCTCTCAGTATCTCTCTGCCTTGTTCATGAACTAGAAAACATCCCTTCTGCCTATGCGCTGTAATCTCTAGAAGGAAGACAGGAGAGAACTTGAATATGTTCTGAAAACACTTAAGACGCTGGTGCTACTTAGCCTCATTAGGCTGTTTTTCTTGAAGGTCTAGTAGGCTTTCTCCAGTTTAATATCCTCAGGGAGGGCAGTGATTTTTTCCAAGTTTGTGTTTAACTTTGTAAATATCATACAAATTGAAGTTTTATTGAGGACTTGAGAGTAACAGATAACTTTGTTTAATAGTATGGTTTGCTTTGACATCGATTTACCAAAAATAAAAAAGTGTGAATAAAATGTCAGCATGAGGTTTCTTGAGGGTGAGAGTGGTGCTTTGTCCTTTATGAGATCATGGTATGAGTTTACACATATTAATGCTTTTCCACTACTAAAGAGACTATGAGTTCTATTGTTTGTTTGTTTTAATTTTTATTTTGAGACTAAGAGTTTTAAAGCATCTTGTTAAGGACAGTGTTGCCTTCACTGAAATATTATAAGAAGATTTAGCCCTTATACGAAAAGAAAACTAATTGTTTTCTTTCTGAACTGATACCCAAGTGCACATCAATGTTACTAAAGTTTATTTAAAAAAAAAAATCCTTGCCCAATGAAGTTATGCTTGAACCAAATAAAGGAATGCTGTTTCTTTGCTAGTAACCTGTACCCAGAGAAAGGAGGAGGGAAGGCTATTCTGAAGGAATCCTTTCTTTGAAACCAGCCATGCAGGCATTTTTCTGAGTGTCTTCCCTAATATTAATGGACTGGAGTGAAGGGAGACTGAGTCTCCAGTTTCCAATTCTGGCAGGTGAGCTGAGAAGGAAATTGGAGAAAAGATTGAGAAGCCTGAGTTGGGCACCTTTATGGGCTACTTCCTTCTATTCATTATTTCAGGATGATTGACAAACTCTGATGTGAAGATAGTGCCTAAAGGGTTTTTTTGCTCATAAAGACCAAGCACAGCTCAAATGTTTTGAGTGCTGAAAGTAGGAGAATGATACATGCATTGCTTCAGGTAATTAAGATGAAAAAAAAAAAACTTCTCTTTAGAAATAGTACTCTTAATTTATTGTATATAAGAATCATGCAGACTGCTCTTTCAATAATCTTAAGCTTTTTTAAAGAAGCATAAAACATGGGATTTTTTTAATCCCCAAAGAATACTTGAATAAACTGTTTAAATTACTTTCCTTCAGTAAGAAAATTTTTTATACAAAACATGTAGTTTTTACATTCTAAATCAGTTTATACCAAAGCATCTAAATCGCAACATCCTAATTTGTTAGTTTGGTCTGTATGTTATATAAGCCACACTTAAATCATTGCTTAATGTCCAACTTTATTTTCATACAGTTCTTTTTCCCTTTTAAGTTGTGATCACATTTGTGACTTTATTGTTTCCTAATAGTGTGAATTTAAGGAAATATATGGTAATTTAAAGAACTGGATTAAAGCCTCTTTGAACATTAGAGCCAGGAAAAGGTTATGATGACTTTGAGCCTGAAATAAAACATGTAACGCTTTGATTTTGGATATAGCTATTAAGATTTATTTTCTTCTAGCTTATCTGTCTCAGATTGCCCTTATTAAAGCTGGAGATTTGGCAATTTCCAGAAGTTCCTTTGTATCCTATCTGGTTTTTGTCTACATTTGCTTTGACTTTTACAAGCTTAATACTAAACTTATAAATTGAAGTTCCTGTCTAGGAAATGAGCAAACTGCGGAATAGCACTACATGCATTCATGGAAGTGACATAAGACACTTGGAGTTATCAGAAACTCCCTGGCAGCTAATGCCCACATGCTCTACAAAGGATATAAACTTTTTGGTTTTGAAATAACGGAACTACCTTTTGTTATAGACCAACCTTTCATCATTACTTTAAATTGATGAACTTGTACAGAGGAAAGAAGCAGTCCTTTAAGTTTTGTAAATGGCAAGGCCAAGATCTGTCCTTGATTTTAGAGGATGCCACATTAACAACACTTTATGAATAGGGAAAGAGAAGCATGAGCAGCCATTGTGTATATAACCATCTGTGTTTCTGTACGTGCAGGATTGAGGTGACTGGGAAGTGGAAAGTAGGAAGGAGGGGGTTAGTTCTCACCATGCTGTGTATGCATTTGAATTTATTTACATTACATTGAAGATATTTTTGACTTGAAGAGTCCCTCACACTTTGCTATATGTCATATGTAACTCATGTGAGCCAAGTAACAAATTCCTACTGCCTGAATATTTTGAGATCTCACTAACACTTAAAGGGAAATCTGATGAAGTTTGTAAAAAGCTGTGGTATTTCTTTCTGTCAGGTTCTGAAGAAAGTCTCCAAATACATTCAAGAGCAGAATGAGAAGATATATGCTCCACAAGGCCTCCTCCTGACGGACCCCATTGAGCGAGGACTGCGAGTTGTATCTTTTTAGTCTGGATCATAAGGTCTAAATATTTATAAAAAGAAAATGTTGATATTGTTTGGCATCGGCTAGAGAGAATTAACTCCCATCCTGTATTTGCCTTAGGAAGTTTCTATGTGAATTGCATACCTACTGTAAACCACCCCCCGCCCACCCCGGTCTCCAACATTTTTTTCTATTAAGGCAATGGCTCTCCTTCCATTGGATGGTGCAGATCTCTGTGGTTTGTTTACCAATTTAGTCACCATCTTTCCTGGTGGTTCTGAGGGCATCTTGTAGTAATAATGGGGGTGGTTTGAGTAATGCACTTCAGCTGCAGAAATCCTGAACCTGAAGCCCCTTTGAAATGAATAAACTCATAGTGTGTGGTGAGACTTGTCATCCTAATGAATTGCAGTTCCATGGGTTCATCTGACTAGTTGAAATCAGTTATAGCTGCCAGATGTATAATTTCATTACCTTTGACATACTGTGCATATTTTTACAGGCAATAAGCTTTGAAAATCACTACATGATTTTTGTAAATAAAATTGCAAAAAGTAATTTAGCTTGATAACTGAGCAATGGGTAAATGATTATTTCAAAAAACCTAGGTCACGTAATCCTAGGCCTTCCAGCTGATGATAATTTCAGCAGTTTTATTATACTCTGCAACAATAGTTCTTTAACTTTCAGGGGTCATGAACCCTTCCTTTCCCAAGAAAAAAGTTTTCATATAATTTCAGGGCATTTTTAAATCCCTGAATTCATTACCTCCATGGATTCTCAGTTAAAAACTCCCTAGTTCTACAAATAAAACATCTTTTTCAGAATTTTTTTGTTTGTTTTCAAAACATAAATCATCGGTGTTTGTGAAGGAACTACATGCGGACTACTATAAATAATTATATTTCTTAAAATTTTCAGCAAATTGAAAGCAAACTTACGTAGGAAAAAAATTTAATAATTTAAAAATAAGCAAAGCAAACTGAAAGCTAAGTCTGCAGATCACACCATCCACCTTGCCACGTGCCCTTTATCTGTTGTGTCCTGTAGTGTGTTTTCTTAACAGCCATGCTGTTTAGATTGAAATTACCATTTATGAAGACAGAGGCATGAGCAGTGGAAGATAAACCATAGAATTAAAGGTAAATATGAAATGATATAGCCTGTATGCAGCTTTTGCAATTTTAGAGGATGCATGAATATTCTTCCCCTTATGGCAAATAAATCATTAAATCATGCAGTTAAATAGTGATATATTTGCTGTGTTAACTTAAGCTAGTCGCCATATTAGCTTGATATTTAAAATGTTTATTTAACCCAAGTTCTATTTGGTGATAAAGAATTTCTGATTTTTTTTCCTGCTGTATTGTGTTCAGAATGGTTTTGTTGTTACTTTGGTGGGGGACTGAGGGAAGGCGGTTACTTGGCTTGTTTTAATATTTCAAAACTATCCTAGGCATATAAATACTTGGGTTTTGCATATAAAAATGAGTTGAGAGATGTCTGCCTATATGACAGATGGCTTTAATAAGCAAAGGAACATTTCAGAGGGGAGTAGGAAGATTCTGAATATTCCATTTATTTTATTTAAGTAGCTTCAGACCCCTGTAGAAGAAACCTTACCTACTGAGTAGAAACATAAATTTCATTCATTTGTTTACAGTGTTAATGTCCTTAGATATTCAGATACTACCCTTTATTAAGTAAGAAACAAATTAATACTAATAATCTCTAGGCAGAGTCATAAGCCGTAAGTACTTTAGCATAGCCTTCTAAGTGACAGGAAGTAGCAGTTCACTATTTCTACCAGTTTCAGTTACGTGGCCTTCCTGTAGAAAGTGTTCTGCTGCTGTGCTTTTCCAGTTGACTGTGCCTACAGGTCTCTGTCACTAATTAATAGACAGCACAGACACAGAATGTATCAAAGCAGACATAGGTATTCCTAGGGCAACATTAATAAAAGCTCTGATTTTGAGGGCACCTACTATATGCCTGGTATTATACAATTGGTACTTCTGAATCTCACAAGAAATCTGCATAGTATTTCCCCATTTTACAGATGAGCAAACTTGGCTCTAAGTAGATTAAATGATGTTCCCACGGTCACACAGTTAACAAGTATTGGGATGTGAACACAAGTCTGATTGACCATTAAACCCCTGTCTTCTATACCATACTTCCTTTCAGTACTTGCGGCAGCAGGATTGTGAAGAAAGGGAAGAGTTCATCAGATTATGCTAGAGGTTTATCCCCTTCTCTTGTTCAGTACTTTAAAAAAAATACACTTTGTCTGCTCCTGTATAGTTTATTCAATTCTGCAACCCATGCAGCATTCCAGAGCTGCCTTCTTTAGCACTAGGGAATGTGTCACCTGAATTCCTGAAAGCCCGATATCTAAATCATGATATCCTCTGCCACATTTTATTTCCTTAAAAAGGCTTTGTTGGCTAGGCACGGTGGCTCACGCCTGTAATCCCAACACTTTGTGTGGCCGAGGTGGGTGGATCATGGTCGGGAGTTCGAGAACAGCCTGACCAACATGGTGAAACCCCGTCTCTACTAAAAATACAACTTTTAGCTGGGCATGGTGGTGGGCGCCTGTAATCCCAGCTACTCAGGAGGCTGAGGCAGGAGAATTGCTTGAACCGGGACACAGAGGTTGATTGCGCCACCGTACTTTAGCCTGAGCGACAGGGCTAGACTCCGTCTCAAAAAAAAAGGAGGGGGGCAGCCTTTGTTTCGGAATACTTAGTGTTACTTGTTCATACACTTTCTCTTGTACAATTTTCAAACTGATACTTCTCAAACAAACAACCAGGAACCTTCTGTGTGGCTTTTGTTCCATGCCATGGGATAAGTTTTCGTATCAACTGCAGCTGTGATGACTTGGCACAGCCCTTTTATCATGACTCATTTTACAGCTATTATTGTGTAATCATGTGTTGGGGTTTGAGCAATTACACACCAGAGGCTAATCTATCAATATTCAAATAACTGTGGGATTTTACGGTGGGAAAGATTTACATTAAGAACTTCTGGATACCATCTTTCCGGAATGCAGATATATTTGTTCAGCACAATTTCCTTTTTGGAGTATGTGTTCCCAAGGTCCAGGACACAGTGTGGGCTGAGATCTTGGAGAAGGGAGGGAAACTCTAAGCATAATTTATTCATTTCTTCTTTTTTTCTTCAGTCTGCACGTTGTCTGCAATTTGAAGCAATATATGGGAATTAGTGACTTAAAAGACTATGCAAACATGAGGAGGGCCGTTATTTTTAAAAAGAGCTTTAAACCAAAGCACTGTTCTTAAGCTTAATTTTTATAATATCTTGCATATATCTTTATTACATCTTTATTGTTAGATACACTGGTGTTTTCTCTGTGAATTAGGATTTCCATCTTTATATAAAAATGGGATATACAAGGCCAGGCGCATTAGTTTATGACTGTAATCCCAGCACTTTGGGTGGCTGAGGCAGGCAGATCAGAAGATCAGGAGTTTGAGACCAGCCTGACCAACATGATAAAACCCTGTCTCTACCAAAAATACAAAAAAAAATTAGCCAAGCATGGTGGCATATGCCTGTAATGCCAGCTACTCAGGAGGCTGAGGCAGGAGAATTGATTTTACCCAAGAGACGGAGGTTGCAGTGAGCCGATATTATACCACTGTACTTCAGCCTGGGCGACAGAATGAGACTCCATCTCAAAAAAAAAAAAAAAGAAAAGGAATACATGATTATTCCATCACAATTAATTAGTGACAATAAAAACAGCTGTTTGTTGGCACATATGTGCCAGCACTATTCTAAATGCTTAATTTTAATCATCACAACAACCGTGTGAGGTAAATACTGTTACCTCTGGTTTTCAGATGAGTTAGCAGAGGCAGGGAATTGAAGTTACTGGCCCAAGGAAGAACAGCTAGTAGACAGCAGTCAAGGCAGCCTGGCTCCATGGCAGTGTGTTTGGTCAGAGATGTGAATATATAGGACTTACAGATTTTTAGCCTTTTTAGCTGTAGACTCATTTAGACAAATGGTACCAAGATATTTTAGTAGATAAAATCCTGGGTTAGTAGAACATAGACCACATATAAGCTCATATCAGTTGATAGAAGAAAAATGGTTTTACAAATTATCTTCAACATCTCTCTCAAACCTTTACCTCTCCATCTAATTACAGATCCCACTTCCAGCCGGGCCCCTCATGTATCCACTGGCCGACCGCAGAGTGTCCCTACCTCCTCTCCAGAGCATCATTCCTTTCTATCTGCTGCCAGAGCCACGGTGCCATTTACTCCAAGGACTCACTTTCTACAATTCCACACCTGGAGTGACCTCTCGTCGCTCAGCATCCACTTTGTGTCTCCAAATCGTGTAGGACTCTGTAATCTTTTGATTAGCTCCTGAGAAAACACAATGAAGCATTTCACTTTTTTATTCAGAGCCATTTAATAAAACACACAGTTGGTCAGCCCAGTGCAAAGCTTATTTCTTATCTGCCACCAGTACGTACCATTGGTTCTCTTCATTCCTTGGGCCAGCTTCTCAGGTGGCTTTAGACCTCAACGAGTCGTATCTTAGCCAGTGTTCCATCTTGTTCCCCTAAATTAGTAAAATGCTTTTCTCCAGGATTTTGGTGAGGGGTTGGCTGTGACTGTGGTTTTGCTAATTCATCTCCCAGATTTCAAAGAATTACCGGTTTTGCCATGACTCAAATCTTAAGATCTGTTTCTACTATTTAGTTTCTCAAACCGAAGCTCATTGAAAAAATACTGTATAATGTTATTTGTTTTATCAGAGCAGTTATTCCTAATTAAAGCAGTATTTAATGCAATTTCCAGTTATTTCTTTGGAGAATTTTATGTCATCGTTGCATTACCCTGAATGTTGAGAAGATGTGATGTGTGTTGCTTGTTCATCAAAAATCAGTAAGCACAATAAAGTGGATGCCAAACCATCAAACACTTAGATGTTCCTGCTATGTCCCTGGATATGTAATAAGCAAGTATAAAAAATAATTATAGTTTTGTTATAAATATAACTTATGAGAAAAAAATTTGATAGGAACAATACTGTATATTACTAATTTTTAACTATCCCTACTGGCGAACCTTATGACTCACAGAATTTTCTCATATACAGTATTCAGTGCACAAGAAATCTTATGATTGGGTCAAGTACAGTAAGTTATTTCTAAGAAAATCTCTCAAGTCCGAGTCAGTATTGTAGCTCTCCTTTTGACTGTATGTTCCTAGGATCAGGGCTGCTTATGCCTTTCATTCATCCTTGGGTTTGAGAGCACTGTATTTGGGAGAGAGTTTAAAAATACATTAAGAGAGGGAGACCATTGAAAGTTTCACTGTCAGAAATATTGTAGGTGCTAATACTGGATTTCGTCTTTCAGATTTAATTTCTTTTATGCGTCTGTTAGTCATTCAATAAAGCCCGTAAGTATGTGTAACATTTTAATTGTGTAAAACTTGTTACCTTACAGCCTGTAACAGTGTGTCTGCATTTTCAACCGGTTGCAATAACTTTGCTGAAATATTAACACATTAATAAAACTTTTCTTAAACAAAGTGTCTCTGTGTCATATTAGTGGGTTTTGGTGGTAAATGATAGGACAGTAAATTTGGCAGATAATACTAGAATTGTAGTAGTGTAGTATTCAGTGAGGCTTAGTGTTTTAAAATATCTTACATTTCTGTGTCATACCTCTCAATTTCTTATGTTTTATCTTACCAGAGCTGGTATATTATAGGTAAAAAGCAAGGAGTAGTCATTGGCAAAACCTGAGTCCTGTCCTCCTGCTCTCCTCCCTGGACAGCATTAGCCTCACCACTCGCTACACCTTCTCCACAAACTACCAGCCTGGGCTCTGAGCCAGCTACGGCACCCAGCCGGTCAGCAACAGGGCCAGCGTCTGTGCAGGTGCCAGGGGCTCAGGCTCCCAAATCTCTGTGTCCTGCTCCGCCGATTTCTGGGGTCTGGAGGCCTGGCCACAGGGGGTCTGGCAGGAATGGGGGGCCTCCAGAATGAGAAGGAGACCATGCAAAGCCTGAACGATTGCCTGGCCTCCTACATAGAGTGAGGAGCCTGGATACTGAGAACCAGAGGCTGAAGAGCAAAATTTGGGAGCATCTGGAGAAGGGACCCTAGGTCAGAGACTAGGGGCCGTTACTTCAAGACCACTGAGGACCTGAGGGCTCAGATCTTCACAATACTGTGAACAATATTGACATCATTCTGCAGATCTACAATGCACATTCGCTGCTGATAACTTCAGAGTCAAGTACGAGACAAAGCTGGCCATGTGCCAGTCTGTGGAGAGCGACATCCATAGGCTCCACAGGGTCATTGATGATACCAGTGTCACTCACTCGGCTGCAGCAGGAGACAGATCAAGGCTGTCAAGGAGGAGCTGCTCTTCATGGAGAAGAACCACAAAGAGGAAGTAAAAGGCCTACAAACTCAGATTGCTAGCTCTGGGTTGACCATGGAGGTAGATGCTCCCAAATCTCAGGACCTCACCAAAATCATGGCAGACATCAGGGCCCAATACAATGAGCTGGCTCAGAAGAACCAACAGTAGTGGACAAGTGCTGATCTCAGCAGATTGAGGAGAGCACCACAGTGGTCACCACGCAGTCTGCCAAGGTCAGAGCTGCTGAGATGACATGGAGCTGAGACGTATAGTCCAATCCTTGGAGATCGACCTGGAGTCAATGAGAAATCTGAAGGCCCCCTTGGAGAACAGCCTGAGGGAGGTGGAGGCTTGCTATGCCCTGCAGATGGAGCAGCTCAACAGGATCCTGCTGCACCTGGAGTCAGAGCTGGCACAGACCTGGGCTGAGGGACAGCACCAGGCCCAGGAGTACAAGACCCTAATGAACATCAAGGTCAAGCTGGAGGCTGATTGCCACCTACCACCGCCTGCTGGAAGACAGCAAGGACTTCAATACTCGTGATGCCCTGGACAGCAGCAACTCCATGCAAACCATCTAAAACCATCACTGACCAGATAGTGAATGGCAAAGTGGTATCTGAGACCAGTGACACTGAAGTTATGAGACATTAAGCCAGCAGAAACAGTACCCTTTGGGGAGCAAAAAGCCAATAAAAAGTTGAGAGGTGGGAAAAAAAAAAAAAAAGGAATAGTCCATGGTAATTAAAAAAACGTATATATTCTTTTGAGATGGAGTTTTGCTCTTTTTGCCCAGGCTGGAGTGCAAAGGCACTGTCTCGGTTCACTGCAACCTCTGCCTCCCAGGTTCAAGTGATTCTCTTGCCTTAGCCTCCCAAGTAGCCGGGATTACAGGCGCCCACCACCATGCCCAGCTAATTTTTGTATTTTTGGTAAGAGCTGGGGTTTCACTGTTGGCCAAGCTGGTCCCGAATTCCTGACCTCAGGTGATCTGCCCACCTTGGCCTCCCAAAGTGTTGGAATTGCAAACATGAGTCACAGTGCCCAGCCTAAAAAATGTATTTAAAGAAATAAGTCATTGGCATGTTTCATTAGGAAAAAGGTGTCACAGTTATTGTTACTATCTTGGATCACCTGATGACTCAGTTTTTTTTTTAATTTTTATTTTTCTGGGTACATAGGTGTCTATATTCATGGTGTACATGAGATATTTTGATACAGCCATCCCATGCATAATAATTACATTATGTCAAATAGGCCTCTCATCCCCTCAAACATTTATCCTTTGTGTTACAAACACTCCAAATGCAGACTCCGTTTTTGTTTGTTTTGTTTGTTGAGATGGAGTTTTGCTCCTGTCACCCAGGCTGGAGTGCAGTGGTGCAATCTTCGCTCACTGCAACCTCTGCTTCCCAGGTTCAAGCAATTCTCCTGCCTCAGCCTCCTGAGTAGCTGGGATTACAGGTTTGCACCATCACATCCGGCTAATTTTTATATTTTTAGTAGCGATAGGGTTTTGCCATATTGGCCAGGCTGATCTCGAACTCCTGACCTCTGCTGATTCACCTGCCGCGGCCTCCCAAAGCGCTGAGATTATAGGCATGAGCCACCACACCCGGCCCAGACTCCATTTTTTTTATGGGGTAGATTTGTAGAAAATTAACAACTTAGAAGTTACAGTCTATATTCCAACTTTTTTTATAAGCTTATTTTCCTATATAAAATGTTTAGTGTCTCAGCAGACGCTCGGAACTGCCGACCCAAGAGCTTCCCGCATAGGGCTGGTGGCGGGAGCGGAGTGGGTCAGGCGGGGCGGAGCCGGGGCCGTGGGCAGTGTGGGGTCCGGGCGGCGGCCAGGCCAGCGGATGGCAGGATGGGGTGCACCGTGAGCATCGAGGACAAGATGGTGGCTGAGTGCTCTAAGATGATCAACAAGAACCTGCGAGAAGGCGGCGCGGGAGGTGAAGTTGCTGCTGTTGGGTGCTGGGGAGTCAGGGAAGAGCACCATCGTCAAGCAGATGATCATCCAGGAGGATGGCTACTCCGAGGAGGAATGCCGGCAGTACAGGGCGGTTGTCTACAGCAACACTGTCCAGTCCATCATGGCCATTGTCAAGGCCATGGGCAACCTGCAGATCGATTTCGCCGACCCCTGCAGAGCGGATGATGCCAGGCAGCTGTTTGCACTGTCCTGCACTGCTGAGGAGCAGGGCGTGCTCCCTGATGACCTGTCCGGTGTCATCCGGAGGCTCTGGGCTGACCATGGTGTGCAGGCCTGCTTTGGCCACTTGGGGGAATACCTGCTTAACGACTCAACCGCCTACTACCTGAATGACCGGGAGTGCATTGCACAGAGTGACTACATGCCCACACAGCAAGATGTGCTAGGACCCACGTAAAGACCACAGGGATCGTGGAGACACACTTCACCTTCAAGGACTTACACTTCAAGATATTTGATGTGGGTGGTCAGCGGTCTGAGCAAAAGAAGTGAATCCACTGCTTTGAGGGTGGCACAGCCATCCTCTTCTGCATAGCATTGAGCTCCTATGACTTGGTGCTAGCTGAGGACGAGGAGATGAACTGCATGCATGAGAGCATGAAGCTATTCGACAGCATCTGCAACAAGTGGTCCACAGACATGTCCATCATCCTCTTCCTCAACAAGAAGGATCTATTCAAGGAGAAGATCACACACAGTCCCCTGGTCATCTGCTTCCCTGAGTACACAGGGGCCAACAAGTATGATGAGGCAGCCAGCCACATCCAGAGTAAGTTTGAGGACCTGAATAAGCGCAAAGATACCAAGGAGATCTACACGCACTTCACGTGTGCCACCAACACCAAGAACGTGCACTTTGTGTTTGACGCCATCACTGATGTCATTATCAAGAACAACCTGAAGGACTGCAGCCTCTTCTGAGGGGCAGCAGGGCCTGGCAGGATGGGCCGCCGCCGACTCTGTACCCCCAACCCCTGAGGAAGATGGGGGCAAGAAGACCACGCTCCCCGCTTGTTCCCCCAGCCGCTTTTCTCCTCTTTCCTCTCTTTGTTCTCAGCTCCCCATCCCCTCAGCTCCAGACATAGGGGAGGGGTTGCCACAGGCCTCCCTGTTTGAAGCCTGCCCTTGTTTGAGGTGCCAGTAATGGCCATGGTACCCCCTTTCTGGGCATCTGTTCTGGTTTTTAACCATTGTCTAGTTCTGTGATGGGGGGAGGGGGGCACATGCTGAGTCTCCCAAGGCTGCATCTGGAGGAGCCCCCACTTCGCCAGCCTGGACCCCTAGCTTTGTCCAACACCAGCCTCTGCCCCAGCCCAAGTCCAAATGTTTACGGGAGCCTCCTGCCCAGTTCCCCATCCCACAGCCGCTTGGAGGCCCCAAAGGAAAAAGCACAAGAAGCGTGAGATGCCACCATTCCTGGAGACCACAGTCCACCTGCTCATTCTCGTAGCTTTTTCAAAAAATGAAAATAAAGGGAAAAAATGCAAATCTAGAAAACTTTTTAGAGAAAAGCTATTTAAAACTATCAGATCCTGACCAGCAGCCCCCTCAGCCCCACTTCCAAGTGACTCAGTGCCTTGAGTGTGTCTGCGTGTTTACACCCATCCCTCTCCTGGCCGCCCCTGTGTGAGCAGCACCCCTGCCCTGCCCTCCACAAAATTGGGTTCCAAGGGCTGTTCCAGACAAATGCCAACGTCACTGAGGGCCCTGCCCCAGCGGCCCTGGGCCCAGGCTCCATTAACCTAAATGTAGCTCCTTAGCACTAACCTGGGAACGGCAGCTGCTTGCTGGGGGGCCACACCCCTCATGCCCTCGTCCCAGGCACGGGGCCTTCTGCGTTGAACACTTCCTTGCTTTTTTTCACATGTTTTATGGAATTGTTCACCTGGTTTGAAATAATAAAATGTAGAAAGAAAAAAAAAAATGTTCAGTGTCTCTCCTTATCCAGTGAAACTCATAGTAGATAATATATGTAGCCAGGAGTAAAAAGAGGTCATAACACCTCAATTAAATTCCTTCCATATTCTACCTAGCCCTGGTTCCTAGCACAAGGTAAAGTTACAGTTTCCCAGGAATAACATGCTTTGTTTGTTGTTATTTGTTTTCATGTCAAAGGAGATCAGAGTGTTGGTGCCATATCTGATTTATGTACTTACCTCCCCTCCCTGCCACCAGCTTCTTTACCCCTCCCAACAAAGGAGATTGCACATTCCATGAGGGCAGAGGGGGTTGCCTACCTACCCTTTCATCCACCGCACACTCCGTGCATCCTCATACGCAGTGCTACAGATACTTAGCTCTCACATATTTGTTTTTTTTTTTTTTTTTTTTTGAGACAGCGTTACCCAGGTTGGAGTGCAATGGCGTGATCTCGGCTCACCGCAACCTCCGCCTCCTGGGTTCAGACAATCCTTCTGCCTCAGCCTCCTGAGTAGCTGGGATTATAGGCACACGCCACCATGCCTAGCTAATTTTTTGTATTTTTAGTAGAGACGGGGTTTCACCACGTTGACCAGGATGGTCTCGATCTCTTGACCTCGTGATCCACCTGCCTCAGCCTCCCAGAGTGCTGGGATTACAGGTGTGAGCTACCGCGCCCGGCCGCTCTCACATATTTGTAAAGTGAATGAATGAATGAGAGGTGAGTTGATTCATCGGGTCATTAACATCAGAATAGAATTACTGTGTTACACCTGGATTGGTGTGGTGTTAGTCTGGCTTTTGATAGGCAGTGATTTGTGTGCTCCCTTGGTAAAGTCTTCTGAAACTGAGAGGAGATTATCTGTGGCTTATCCTCCAATAGAGTGGGCTTCTCCCTGGAGATAAGTACCTTGAGCGTTCTAATGCCCTTTAATTCTAGATTAGGAATTCCCAGGGAAAGGAAAAGAATTGCATCCAAACCTCTGAGTTGGGTAATGTAAATAATAAATAAGCCTCCTGCTCATGCTTTGTCCTTTATTATTCTCCGTGTAACATTAAGTCTAGCTATTCTTTTAACTTACTTAGTCTTCTGATAAAAGTTTATTTTCACTGTAATCCCAGCTATTCCGGAGGCTAAGGCAAGAGTATCACTTGAACCTGGGAGGCAGAGGTTGCAGCGAGTCAAGATCACGCCACTGCACTTCAGCCTGGGCAACAAGAATGAAACTCCATCTCAAAAAAAAAAAAAAAAAAGTTTATTTTCAGGTAATTTCCACTTCAAAATTCTCTAAGGACCAAATAAAGCACAAACAATACTTTGTACTCATTTGAGTTCTTGCTACTGAATTTCTCTATGTAAAATCAAAGTTATAATAACAATATGAAAAATGTGCTTGTTGCTCATTAGATAAAATGAATCAAACAGGCTTGTCTGACATTACTAGAGACTACTCTGTAATGCAAATACCAGCTGAAACAGGCCAGAGTGGTCCTGTCCTCATGTGTGCTTTCCAGAGGATATACATCGATAACTATAACCGTTACACAGTGACCAGCTTTAATGTGCAAGGGTGTCAGTGTGAAGGATTTTATTCTCCCCCACCCCCAAGAGCTGGAATAAATGGCTTTATGATAGTACTGTTCGGAACTGGACTCAAAACTTGAAAATGTACAGAAAACAGAAAACTTCTGACGAGCATCCCATTTGCTGTGAATTATTGGGAATGCCAAAATGGGGATTGTGGCCCACCTACATGCTAGGATTGTTAGGGTACAGCAATACATGTATTTTGCTCCAAAATGAGTAGATACAGAATTACAGAACCAAAATAAAGACCTCAGCTCTTCTGAATTACATCCTAAGTTCTTCCAGTATATGCATCTCAAATGCTGCAGATATGAAGTTCTGTGAAATCCTGCCTATAACCAGGAAGCCCTACGGGAACTTAACGTCTACTCTTTACATTTTTTGTTTGTTTTGAGATGGAGTCTCACTCTGTTGCCAGGCCGGAGTGCAGTGGCACAATCTTGGCTCACTGCAACCTCCACCTCCTGGGTTCAAGTGATTCTCCTGCCTCAGCCTCCTGAGTAGCTGGGACTACAGGCGTGTACCACTATGCCCAGCTAATTTGTGTATTTTTAGTAGAGATGGGGTTTCACCATGTTGACCAGGATGGTCTCGATTTCTTGACCTCATGATCTGCCTGCCTCAGCCTCCCAAAGTGCTGATTACAGGCATGAGCCACCACACCCGGCCTACTCTTTACATTTTTAAGCCTCCACTTTGAAAAAATAATAATTTTTATAAGTTAGGCACTACCAAGATCTTTGGTTAAGGGTTATTGTCAAGTGAAAACAAGTTTATGCTAGCAGGATGTTTTGGGTTTTTAAAAAATAGTATCTGAGCAATAAAAGGATTTATTGGCCTAGTAACTTATCTAACTTTGTGCTGTCACATTTTACTTTGCTAGTGAAATCTTTAATCTTCAGAATTAGAAACTATCTTTGAAGAAATTCTTTGTTTCACCCACAAAGAGTTCTTTAAAAAAAAAGAGAGAGAGAGAGACTTAAAAATTCACCCATTCTCTGCCATATCTGTTCTTGATCTTTGTTTCTGTTCATGTATATATTCTTTCACCTCATGTTTTAACAAACCAGTTTGTTGCCAGGAAATGATAATAATTTGCATTGAAAATGTTTTGGTAATTACTCTTCACAGAGCAGCCGAGTGTCAAACAACGTAACTAGAAGCTGAGATTCTGAGATGCTGCAAGGACTGAGAAACATGGATGTGATCTTTCCTCCCAGCGACAGGATTCATGTGCACGACCTGCACATCTTTGTTTACGTCATAAAATCTATAAATGTTTTTACTTAGTCCAGTTTCTACTTTCTTAGATGTTTGAAGGATTGTGTGCTTGAAAATCAACATCTGTGGCCAGGCACGGTGGCTCATGCCTATAATCCCAGCACTTTGGGAAGCCAAGGTGGGCTAAGCATTTGAGGTCAGGAGTTCAAGACCAGGCTGGCCGATATGGTGAGACCCCGTTTCTATTAAAAATACAAAAATTAGCTGAGTATGGTGGTGCATGCCTGTGATCCCAGCTACTTGGGAGGCTGAGGCAGGAGAATTGCTTGAACCCAGGAGGCAGAGGCAGCAGTGAGCCAAGATTGCACCACTGCACTCTAGCCTGGGTGACAGAGCAAGACTCCTCAAAACAAAAACAAAAAATTAGGGGCCGGGTTCACACCTATAATCCCAGCACTTTGAGAGGCCACGGTGGGCGGATTACTTGAGCCCAGAAGTTGAGAACAGCCTGGGCAACAGTGAAACCCTGTCTCTACAAAAAATACAAAAATTAACTGGGCATGGTGGCCCACGTCTGTGGTCCCAGCTACTTGTGGGGCTGAAGTGGGAGGATCACTTGAGCCTGAGAGGTCGAGGCTGCAGTGAGCCAAGATCATACCACTGCACTCCAGCCTGGGTGACAGTGTGAGACCCTGTCTCAAAAACAACAACAACACACACACACACACACACAATTAGGAAAGACCAAATACCATGTTTTTGGGCATTTTTAATACCGCAGAAAAGATCTTCGCTTAAAATTTAATGACATGGAGGGACTATTGCAGGTTACTTAAAAGTAACCAGAAACCCCACAGCAGCCATCTGACAACAGAAACTTCACCAGCCTCTGCCAGCAACAGTAAAATAATCAGATCCCTGATAGGGACTCCCTGAGAAGTTCTGAAGAAACTTGCTTGTGACTCTTGTTTTCTTATTCCCCAGTACTGTACAGATTTTGAATTGACCGCAAGTTTTCCTTTAAGGAAACGTGTGTTGCCAGAGTAATACACACTGCATATTAACTTCATGCAGCAGTTAAGCAAGTAAAGATGCCTCTGAGACCAAAGCCAGCATTTAGGTTCAGAGGATAAAATTTGATCTGAGCATTCATTTAACAGATAAGCTTGACTGGACTCAGTGGCTCATGCCTGTAATCCCAGCACTTTGGGAAGCCAAGGCAGGTGGATCACGATCAGGAGTTCGAGACTAGATTGGTCAACATGGTGAATTCTCATCTATTCTAAGAATACCAAAAAAAAAAAAAAAAATTAGCCAGATGTGGTGGCAGGCGCCTGTAATCCCAGCTACTCGAGAGGCTGAGGCAGGAGAATCACTTGAACCCAGGAATTCAGAGGTTGCAGTGAGCCGAGATTACACCACTGTACTCCAGCCTGGGTAACAAGAGTGAAACTCCACCTAAAAAAAAAAAAAAAAAAAAACAGATAAGCTTAGTAAAAATTGAGAAAAATATTTGCCTGGCAATCGAGGTCCCAACAAGGTTTTCCATTGACATGCTGGTTCTAGAAAAGGTGAAGAGACATGCTCTGTATCTAGCAAGACATAAAGTTGTAGTAGCTGAATGTAGTAGTCTCATTGGTGGAAGAGTAGGCTCACGGATGATGGAACAGAAGAGTGACCTGCATGCAGACCTCAGCACATATGAATGGTGTTCTGGATCATCTCCTTTTGTCTCTAATGTCTTTTTTCCTTCCCTGTGCTCTTTATGTTCTAGAAGACTAATCTGAGCAGGCTGCATCAACCTGGCTCCCTTGTCCTGTGGCTTCTGGTAGGGGTCAGGCAAGGGAATTATCAGCAGCGGACCTGAGCATGGGACACTGCATCATGAGAGTGGCTATTTAGACAGCTGCTTAGGGATCTGGAAAGACACAACTGGAGGCTGGCAAGGAAGAGGAGAGGAACCCTATGTGGATGGACCTCTAGAAGTGGGCATAGAATGTAAAGAAATTCATATGCCATGTATGCCCACTGCATAGCATCCCTGTAGCAAGGTTCTCACTGCAGGAAAGGAAGTGGAAAGTCCTCTGATATCAGTCATCCTCTTTCCCAGCCTTTCTGGTGCTGGCTCAGTGGGTCCATGTGAAAAGGTGGACACAGCAAGGATGAAGCCTACATGGGGCTCTGCAACATGGGCTTCTTTCCATCATGGTTGACCTGGCCACTGCTACTGCTGGGAGTCCAATTGGCCAATGGAGAGCCATGCTAAGCCCACAATGTGGCACCATTTTCCAGGAGGGAGTTTTGGTTATATGTTTTAATTACTGAATGTGTTATGTATAAAATTGTTCTTTTGGTGCCGAAAAGAAAATTTGTCATGGGACAAAGGATCTCTCAGCAAAGCAATTCTTTTTCTTTCTGCAGAAAGGGTACTCCCATTAGCGATCTTGCCACAAGAGTACAATGAACAAAGGAAAACAGACAAATTTATCCCTTATGCATTTGGGGTCATCCTTACTGCTGTGTCTGATCTCCAATGGCTGAAACCAGACCTCACAATCTAAACTAAAATTCTATTGGCTAATAACTTAAAACTTTTCTAAATGGGTAAAAGCAATGGAGTGCTGGGACATGACTTTGAGCACATCCAGCACAGATATCTCGGTTAAAGCACAAGGGCATAGAATGCACTACATGACTATAAGCATGGTATGTCTAACAGCTACACAGGATAGGGCTTAACAAAGTTATTAGCAGACTTGTTCTTTAACAAGAAAGGAAACTCTAAAAAAGAACTTTTCAACTTCTCACAGAATGATACTTAAGGAGATAATGGAACTCTTTTTTTTATTTAAGCAGAGTGACAACAGTAATCAGTTTTTGTCCAGGGACAGGGGAAGAACTATCCTCAACAAATAAATATAGAGACAAAAATAAACGTGTTTTATGAGCACATGTCCTGAGTTATGCTAATTGATGCCATGAGTCAACACACACAGAGCTCATATTACCATATTATTTTGGGGTACACACTTGGTCAGATTTAAAAACATCTCTGGAAATAGACCAGACACAGTAGCTCACACCTGGAATCCCAGCATGTTGGGAGGCTGAGGTAGGAGGATCAGTGAGGCCATGAGTTTGAGACCAACCTGGGCAACATAGTGAGACAAAAAACAAATTAGCAGCCGGGCACGGTGGCTCGCACCTGTAATCCCAGCACTTTGGGAGGCCGAGGCAGGCAGATCATGAGGTCAGGAGTTCAAGACCAGCCTGGTCAACATGGTGAAACCTTGTCTCTACTAAAAATACAAGAATTAGTTGGGTTTGATGACGTGCACCTGTAATCCCAGCTACTCGGAAGGCTGTGGCAGGAGAATGGTTTGAACCCAGGAGGCAGAGGTTGCAGTGAACCAAATTCATACCATTGCACTCCAGCCTGGGTGACAGGGTGAGACTCCGCTTCAAAAAAGACCCAAAAAACAAATTACGCGGTCATGGTGGCGCACACCAGAGTCCCAGCTATTCGGGACGGTGAAGCGGGAGGATTACTCAAGCCCAGCAGGTCAAGGCTGCAGTGAGCTGTGGTTGCACTCTGGCCTGGTGACAGAATGAGACCCTGCCTCTATTAAAAACAAAACAAAAATACTATTTTTAAGACCAGTAACCACCACATTGAAGATACTGGTTAACATCTAGAGAGTGAGGAACAGGAATGAGGTCAGAAACAGGAGCGCCACAGACTTAGATTGAGTTTGTCATGTTAAATGGCTTCTTATCATTCGTACTTTTTCAAATGCCTAAAAGAACCAACAACTTGCACTTGTCAGTATGGATTACCATATCCTAAATATCATGCACACCAGTTAATATCTTCAGTGTTCTGACTGGCTTTGATCATGTGGATGCAATAACCACCACCCCCTAGGACTCCGCTCAGGTCTCCAACATCAATTTCCTCTAAGCCTCCAGGCCTGCTCAGCATGTCGATTCCATTGGTTGTCAATAGGGACTAGCCTCTGAGCTCCCCAGTTCTAATTATAACCCCCACAAATGGTGGAAAATGTGAAAAAGTGGCTTTTTCTTGCTTACAAGTATACGAGTAGACCTCTAAAATAAATGAATTAAACTTCCAGCCTAGAAGCAGCCTATAGCCAAGGGTGAAGTTCAGAGTCAAGCTGAATTTCTCACTGAAAGTAAACATGTTTAAGATAAAGCAAAGAGGAAGGGACTAGGAAAACATGATCTCGCTTCACAGAGAGAAGTCAAAGGCAACAGCAGCCCTTACAGCTCCATGGGCCACATTCAATTCTTATGGATGACAATGCGTTAGCAACTCAGGGCATGACAGCTGTTCACAGCAAGATCAGCAATAACAGACCAAATAACCCAAGGCTTCTGGTTCTTGTCTCAAAAAATGAGCTAAATTAGTAGTACAATACTCAGATAGTGGTATGTGGCATGGAACATAATCATCCTGTTCTCTAGCCTTCTGAGAAATAGCAGGTGAAAGTCAAACTCAATTAAGGTATTTATTTTTACCAGTGAGAAACCTGTGTTTCAGTGAAGAAACCTGTCATAACCTGGCACTCCCGCTTGCAGAGGATCAGCAGGACATGTGAGGAGGCTGCAGGATGGTGGACTGTGAGCAGCAGGCCTGGAGGCAG
This sequence comes from Callithrix jacchus, assembly GCF_049354715.1. NCBI lineage: Eukaryota > Metazoa > Chordata > Mammalia > Primates > Cebidae > Callithrix > Callithrix jacchus. The sequence continues at coordinate 42,299,201 of NC_133514.1, forward strand.
AGCCTAAGTCTTACCTCTTTCTTTCCCTAGAGCTGAGCACAGCAGCCACACATGGTACGTGCTCAGCAGCCATTCAGCAAGGACGTGATCAATGTGGCTTCTTTAATCATTCAAGTCCCTATGTTGATCAAGTAAGACGATGGGTTAACAAAGTCCTGTCTTGGGGAAGGGGCATGCCTGAGACTGTGGTGACTTCTAATATGAAGCTCCATGGACATGGAAGTACTCTTCTGGCCAGGCCTGGGTAATAGCAGGCACAATGGGAGTGATGGAGAAAAGGAAAGCTGTCAATTCTTCCACAGCGGGGGAGCTACAGCCCTATCCACAGAGCAGGGGAGAGCTGCACCAGGGATCCTTCCTCCTGCAGAGGCCTGTGGCTTTCTCCTTTGCCATCACCTTCCTGGCCTCCAGTGGATCTGGGAGGAAGCAGGACATTCTCTCCATTCCTGGAGACAGGGTGGGAGTAGGAAGGAGACCTGGGACTGCTGCTTTGCCTAGACTTGCCGTGAGCAGGGTGCCAGCCTCCTGTAGGAAGCTCTGCCTGGGGGTGAAGGAGAGAGACAGGGAGAATCCACCACTCTATATAAAGCAGGTCAGCTACTTACACATGCTGGATTACACTCAAACCACCAGTCGGCAAGCTTTGCTGTAAAGTGCCAGGCAGTAAATCATTTGGGCTTTATGAGCCTTATGGTCCCTGTTGCAGCTACTCTGTTCGGCTGTTTTAGCACAAAAGCAGCCACAGACAATACACGAATGTATGGGTGTGACTGTTTTCCAATAAAATTCTATTTGCAAAGTGTGCAATGGACTGGATTTGGCCCACCAGCCGCAGTTTGCTATTTCCTTCTGGAAACATCTGGAAGCTTACATCTCTGATTTGACAAGCTGATTTTGGTCCCTCTGTTTCTGACCTATTTGTTTTCTATTTGCTGAATCCCACAGATCCTGACGTCTGTGTGCTGGACCCTCACCCAGTCACCCAGGCCCTATATCCGTGGTGTCTGCTGCCTGGGCTGGACTCTGGCTCCAAGTGGCCCTGGCACAGGCACACACCCATGGAGATGGAGAAGAGGCACATGGAAACCGGTGGAGAGCAGTGAGCAGAGAGTGGAGCTGCCCAAGAGAGAAGGTGTGAGTGCTCATCTCGGGTGGACTGAGGAGGAAGAGCAGCCAGGCTTGTTTTCTGAGCTCAGCTGAAACTGCTATTTAGAGTTTCCCTGGCTCAAAACCAACTCCAGAGTGTTAGATTTCTCCTGGGAGGGATTTATAGACCTCTGGTCCAGGCCGGCTTATATGTCTTTGAGGTGAAATCTCTTGGCTTTACTCTGATGTCACCTGAAGCCAGTGGAGCTCTCCAGGGGTAACGCTCTTTCCCGCTGGGCTAGGCCTCCCTCCTTGCCTCTAGGTTGACTCGGGGTGATAACCTTTTTCTTTTTAGACCGAGTCTCGCTCTGTCATCCAGGCTGCAGTGCAGTGGTGTGATATTGGCTCATGGCAACCTCCGCCTCCTGGGTTCATGCAATACTCCTACCTTAGCCTCCCAAGTTGCTGGGACTACAGGCATGCACCACCACGCCCGGCTAGTTCTTGTATTTTTAGTAGGAACGGGGTTTTCACCATGTTGGCCAGGCTGGTCTCAAACTCCTGACTTCAGGTGATCCACCCGCCTTGGTCTCCCAAAGTGCTGGGATTACAGGCGTGAGCCACTGTGCCTGGGGTGTTAACTTCTTCTCTCACTCTCAAAGCCTGAGGGATTTGGGTGGGGCCTGGGGGTCACTGGATCTAATTTTGTTGTATTTTACTGGCGAATAAACCAAATCTCCAAGGGAGAAACTAAGTTGCTCAGTGTCACAAGCCGGTCAACAGCAGATCTAGACTCAGATCCAAGCCTCTTGGTGCTGACATCTGTCCCAGGCATGGCACTTGCCTCTTCCGTGTTTTTCCCTTTTGGGTCCCTGTTTTGGAAGAACCTCTCAAACTGAGTTTCTCCTCTACTTTCACACCAATACAGCAACAATCATCAACACAGAAGATGTCCGTGATCAAAGGTGTGGGGTTTTCGTATACACACCAAGTGGCAGACACCAGCTGGGTGTCCTCCAATTCCACTCCAACACTGTCTACCTGGAGAGAGTGTCAGAACCCACAGTTTGGGGGCTCAATCCCAAGAATGCCCTCTCACCCACCCCAAGACACCATTTGTAAGTCGGGACCTCCGGAATTTCTGACCAACCAGTTTCAAGTTGGGGCACCCAGGGATCCATCTTTAGGTTTGATAAATTTGATGGAGAGGCTCAGAGAACTCAGAGAAACACTTATCTCTTTATTATAAAGGATATTCTGAGAAATACAGATGAAGAGGTACATGGGGTGAGGCATGGGAGGGGGGTGCAGAGCTTCCCTGCCTTTCCTGGGTGCCACCCTCCAGGAACCTCCATGTGTTCAGCCATTTGGAAACTCCTAACTCAGTCCTCCTGGGTTTCTGTGGAATTTTCATGGTGTCAGCATTCCTTTCCCCAGGATATAAGACAGGGCCTTCTCTGGGGAGGGTCTTACGACCCACAATCAGAAAGGGAAGATTAGGGTCCTGCCTGGGACAGGTGAAAGGAGGATAGGAAAGGTCAAGAGATTCTGTTTCCTGAGGCCTAACACAACCATTACAGCAAAAGACTGTAACCAGGGCCATGGGGGTTATGAGCCGGAAACTGCGAATGAAAACCTAAATCTACCTGCCTGCCTACCTGCCTACCTGCCTGCCTACCTACCACCTACCTACCTGCCTGCCTACCTACCACCCACCTACCTACCTATCTGCCTACCTGCCTGCCGGCATACCTACCTACTTGCCTGCCTACCTGCCTACCTACCTACCTGCCTGCCTACCTATCTGCCTGCCTGCATACCTACCTACCTATCTACCTACCTGCCTGCTACCTGCCTACCTACCTACCTGCCTGCCTACCTACCTGCCTGCCTCCATACCTACCACCTACCTACCTGCCTGCCTACCTACCTGCCTGCCTACCTACCTACCTACCTGCCTGCCTACCTACCTGCCTGCCTGCATACCTACCTACCTACCTACCTACCTGCCTGCCTACCTACCTGCCTGCCTACCTACCTGCCTGCCTACCTACCTACCTACCTACCTACCTGCCTGCCTACCTACCTGCCTGCCTGCATACCTACCTACCTACCTGCCTGCCTGCCTGCCTACCGACCTACCTACCTGCATACCTACCTGCCTACCTACCTGCCTGCCTACCTACCACCTACCACCTACCTATCTGCCTACCAATCTACCTATTAATTCTATATCTATCTATGTATCTATCTATCCATCCATCCATCCATTCATCGGATCATAACACCACAGTGTCTCACTCCTGAATTTCCTGAGTTGGTCACACTTTTGCTCTGAAAGGCAGCGCAAAAAAGCCATGAAATGTACAAATGACTCCCATGGACTCTCTTCTCATGACCGTTTATTGTGGTTCTGGTTCTTCCTGCCTTTGTTCCCCACCTCACCCTGGAAACCCTGGTTCAGATTCCTGCAGCAGGCCCTCCTAGTCCTCAGGTAGCTTGTGGTGCTTTTAGAATGAGAGTTCATTACGAGAAGTGATTATTCATGTGCTGTTGGTGTAACAAATTCCACCTTCCCCTCCCTACTCACCTCTCTGTGAGTTGTTAGAGCGCAGTCTCATCACCCGTGTTCTGTCCGTAAAATATGCACTCCCATCGTGGAAGATTGTGGCTGTTCTCCCTTAATTTTTTAAAAAGGCAAACATAAAATAAAAACAAGAGGACCGAGGAGATCTAATTAAGAATCCACAAAGCAGCGGTTGGTATCTCCGTTATCTGGCCGGAGTGAGATTGCTGTTTTCTTTCCACCCTGTCACTGATATAAATGAGTTCTTAATTCCTCCTTTTATGGAGAACAGGTTATCGCGTTCCTATTCATTAAGTGACTTCAAGGCCCTGCAGCAGAGCTGAATGCTAGTTTAAATTCACAGATTCTTCCCCTGGTGTCACTGGTGAGGCGCAAGAATAGGGAGTCCCAGGAAAGGTAATGCAGTCCCCTGGGCACCCACCATTTCTGGGTTTGGGGCCTGAGGGGTGAGGAGCCGGATTAGTGACCTTGGAGCTATTTGAAGGACATTCCCATCCATCCCTCCTCCCTGCCCACAGGATAAAGCTCAAAATCCTTACCATGCATGGCGGGATGTTACGTTTTTTCCTCTGTAGTTTCCTTTTCCAATCTTTTTTCTTTTTTTCTTCTTTTCTTCTTTGTTTTCAATAGAGACAGGGTCTTGCTCTGTCACCCCAGATGAAGTACAGTGGCATGATCATGGCTCGTGGTAGCCCAGAGCACCTGAGTTCAAGCAATCCTCCTGCTTCAGCCTCCCGAGTAGCTGGGAATACAAGCATGTGCCCCCGCCCAGATAATTATTTTTATTTTTACCTTTTGTGGAGTCTGAGTCTTGCTATGTTACCCAGGCTGGTCTTGAACTCCTGAGCTCAAGCAGTCCTCCTGCCTCGGCATCCCAAAGTGTTGGGGTTACAGATGTGAGTCACCACTCCTGGCCTTGCTCCGGTCTTAACTGATACCTTTCTTCCCATGTCGTCTCCCCAGCAGGTGCTCACTGTGGCCACAGCGAGTCACTCTCTGGACAGCTCCTGCAGCTTCCTGTTGCTGGCTGTTTAAAGCAATTTTTATGCCACAGGCTGCTAACCCCTTTATTTATAACACTTGAAACTTCCTAAAATATTTCACAAACAAGAAGCTGAGCTGATTACTGTAGACAGAAGGCTTGGACTAGAAGTTGTGAGATAATCAATTGTTAAAGAGAAAGAAAAACAGAGGTAGAAAACAAAAGAAAAAGATGAAAAGATGAAAAAAAGGTAGAATTTCTGGGTCCAGAATTGAAACATTGGGTTTACAGTATTTTTAGAGAGTGGAATGAGGATGGCAGTGGCAATCCAGCGGATTTTCCATTTTGCAGTTTGAATGTCTTTGGTGATGACGTCCCATACGTGATCTGCTGTGATGAGTCCTTTAAGTTTTTACCAAGACAATCCATTAAGCTTGCAGGACTTTTACAGATCCTCTGTGGAAAGGGGCAGCTACAAGACAAGCTAGGGTCCCAAGTAAAGATCTGGGTAGTCAGGTCTCAGTATTTAGTGATGCCAAGTCTCAAGTGGGTAGGAGGATATTTGGAAATGTTAATTTGGAGGGCAGTGACCAGAAATTGAAGGAAGTCAGAAGAATGGAGAAATGGTGGGGTCTGAACAAGTGTGCAAGGAACATGGTGCAGTCCAATATACAGTTAGATAATAGAAGCCTAGAAATAACAAACAGGACTAGAATCTGATAACCCATAACAACGGATTTTCTGTGGCAACATAAAATCTCTATACAGTCACCTCCTTTCTGATCAGATAATTAAAGCAGTATTTGGGAAAAAATTTTTGCAGTTTACCCATCTGACAAAGGGCTGATATCCAGAATTTACAAAGAACTCAAACAGATTTACAGGAAAAAAACAAACAAGCCCATTCAAAAGTGGGCAAAGGATATGCACAGACACTTTACGAAAGAAGACATATATGAGACCAACAATCATATAAAAAAATGCTCATCGTCACGGGTCATCAGAGAGATGCAAATCAAAACCACATTGAGATACCATCTCACGCCAGTTAGAATGGCGATCATTAAAAAATCTGGAGACAACAGATGCTGGAGAGGATGTGGAGAAAAAGGAACACTTTTACACTGTTGGTGGGAGTGTAAATTAGTTCAACCATTGTGGAAGACAGTGTGGCGATTCCTCAAGGCCTTAGAAATAGAAATTCCATTTGACCCAGCAATCCCATTACTGGGTATATATCCAAAAGACTATAAATCATTCTACTATAAGGACACATGTACACGAATGTTCATTGCAGCACTGTTTACAATAGCAAAGACCTGGAATCAACCCAAATGTCCATTGATAATAGACTAGATTGGAAAAATGTGGCACATATACACCATGGAATATTATGCAGCAATCAGAAATGATGAGTTTGTGTCGTTTGTAGGGACATGGATGAATCTGGAGGACATCATCCTCAGCAAACTGACACAAGAACAGAAAATGAAACACCGCATATTCTCACTCATATGCGGGTGATGAAAAATGAGAACACATGAACACAGGGAGAGGAGTACTAAACACTGGGGTCTATTGGGGGGAAAAGGGGAGGGCCAGTGGGAGGGGGAGGTAGGGAGGGATAACCTGGGGAGAAATGCCAAATGTGGGTGAAGGGGAGAAAGGAAGCAAGACACACTGCCATGTGTGTACCTATGCAACTGTCTTGCATGCTCTGCTCATGTACCCCAAAACCTAAAATGCAATAAAAAATTAAAAAAATAAAAAATAAAGCAGTATTATTCTTGTTTACAAAATAAGTCTTATCTCATTAAGTGTGGCCTGATTATATAAGTGCAACAAGAATAGTAATTGACTACATGGGTTTATTAAAGTTTGTTTTGTAGCAGTTGTTATAAGGAATCTCACCTTATTTTTTTGTTTTTATTTTTTTTGAGACGGAGTCTCACCCTGTCACTTAGGCTGGAGTGCAATGGTGTGATCTTGGCTCACTGCAACCTCTGCCTCCCAGGTTCAAGCAGTTCTCCTGCCTCCACCTCCCAAGTAGCTGGGATTACAGGCATGTGGCACTACGCCCAGCTAATTCTTTGTATCTTTAGTAGAGACAGGGTTTCACCATGTTGGTCAGGCTGGTCTTGAATTCCTGACCTCGTGATCTGCCCTCCTTAGCCTGCCAAAGTGCTGGGATTACAGGCGTGAGCCACCGCACCTGGACTCACATTAGATTTTAAAAGCCTCTTCAGGCCATGAAGCCAAATGAAGAACTCAATATCAAACTGCACCTGCTGTACCTATAGATTTGGGTGAATTTCTCACTTTTTTTTTGAGATGAAGTCTTGCTCTGTCATCCAGGCTGGAGTACGATGGTTCGATCTTGGCTCACTGTAACCTGTGCCTCCCAGGTTCAAGCAATTCTCCTGCTTCCCAAGTTGCTGGGACCACAGGTACATACCACCACACCTGGCTAATTTTTGTATTTTTAGTAGAGACAGTGTTTCACCATGTTGGCTAGGCTGGTTTTGAACTCCTGATCTCAGGTGATTCAACTGCCTTGGCCTCCCAAAGTGCTGGGATTACAGGTGTGAGTCACAGCTCCTGGCCCCTTAGTTCTCAAGATGCTCAAAATATTATAAGCTTCTTTATTTTTATTTTTCCTTTTACTTTACTTTTCTTTTTTTAGATAAGAATTTTGCTCTTGTTGCCCAGGCTGAAGTACAATGGTGCAATCTCAGTTCACTGCAACCTCTGCCTTCTGGGTTCAAGTGATTCTCCTGCCTCAACCTCCTGAGTAGCTGGGATTACAGGCTCCAGCCACATGCTCAGCTAATTTTTATATTTTTAGTAGAGAGGGAGTTTCACCACCTTGGCCAGGCTGGTTTTGAACTCCTGACTTCAAGCCACCCACCACAAGCTAGGATTATAGGTGTGAGCCACTGCCCTTGGCCTATTTTTATTTTTTCATACGTCAAAAACCAAGGGCCGTTTTTTGGCCTGCCAGGAAGTGGCCATCCTTACTCACCTGGAATTCTGGGAATACCGCAAGCCATGTACCATGCTGATATTTGCCAGAGAACTCTGTGAATAGTGGCTCCATAAAGTCAACCTTAGTGCCATGAAAGTGTCTGGTCATATCTGATTCTATACACATTGTGAAATGGCTCAGATCTGAATAGGAAACATTTGTCATCTATTGCCTTTAAGGACAGCCACTACAAGACTTCAAAGGAACCTTGGTCTTCACAAACTTTTCTCTTAACCTGAACATTTCTTTTCCATTAATCCCAGGTCTTTAGACAAACTCAACCAATTATCAATCAGAAGATGTTTAAATTTATCTATAGGCTTCCCCTCAGCCTCTGCTTCGAGTTGTCCCTCCTTTCTGGACCAAACCAATGTATTTCTTAAATGTATATGATGTCTCATGCCTCCCTAAAATGTATAAAATCAAGCTGCACCTCGACCACCTTGGGCACATGTTCGCAGGACCTCCTGAGGGCTGTCACAGGCCATGGTCACTTATATTTGGCTCAGAATAAATCTCTTAAAATATTTTACAGAGTTTGATGCTTTTTGCTGACAATTACATCATTACTTTCTACTATCAGGCAAAGCAGCATGAAGAATGATCATGGGTGGAAAAAAATTAATACATTTCTAGGTATTTTATAACATGCCTAAATTGTTTGTATTAATAATGTTTTCTCTTGCTAATACAACACATGGAAGATCAAGTATCATTTCTTATTTAACAAAGATTTTCATGTAATTTAACATATCAAAAAACGATTTTCAAACATTCTTCTTTTTAAAGGTGAAAAAACAAATCCTTTGAGATTTTCTGGGACCCCCCCCAAGAAATCTGTCAGTTTGAGATACAGATTTGACTTAGGATTTGGTTTTGGGAAGGCAAAATATCACAAGTTGTCAAAATGTCAAAAGGATTGAACATAGGATCATAGGTCACCATGAAATAATACCTAACCAAAGTGAAAATAAAATATTTTAAAGGTAGCTATAGAAGGCAGCATGACTTTTTTTTAAAAAAAGTTTAGATTCATATATATATATATTTTTTTTTTTTTGAGACAGGGGTCTCTGTTGCCCAGGCTGGAATGAAGTAGTGTGATTTTTGACTCACTGTAACCTCAAACTCCTGGTCTCAGGTGATTCTCCCACCTAGCCCTCCTAAAGTGCTGAGATTACATATGTGAGCCACTGCACCCAGCCCCAAAGCCTAGCTTTTAAAAGGGAGAAAATTCACTTCTCTTAAATAATTGAGGAGATGATAAAGATAACACAACCAATTATTCTGATAAAACACAGAATCTGTTTCCCAGATGGATTATTTAAAAAGTAAAGAAAAATTATTATGACCATTTATTAGAAGCAGACCAATAATTCCAAAATACGTTGTTTTTTTGTTTTGTTTTGTTTGTTTGTTTTGAGACGTAGTTTCTCTCTTGTTGCCCAGGCTGGAGTGCAGTGGCATGATCTTGGCTCACTGCAACCTCTGCCTCCTAGGTTCAAGTGATTCTCCTGCCTGAGCCTCCCGAGTAGTTGGGATTACAGGTGCCCACCAGCACACCTGGCTAACTTTTTGTATTTTAGTAGAGATGGGATTTTATTGTGTTGGCCAGGCTGGTTGCAAACTCCCAACCTTAGGTGATCCACCTGCCTCGGCCTCCTTAAGTGCTGGGATTACAGGTGTGAGCCACTGCACCCAGCCCATATTGTCATTTTTAAGAGAGAGAAAACCAAACTCTAATTTTGCATCAGTGTACTGTTGACATTAAGGCTCACTCCAATACCTTATAAGTAAATCCACTTCATCGTGATCAGCTTGACCACATGAGGTAAGATTCTGTTTCTCTTTTCCATGGACATTTTACAGCTTCCTATATCCATTCAATTGTACACTTTTCTCTTGCTTCTTCTAGAACAATCTTTGAATAATCACTATTACAACCACTTTAGGAAAAAATACTCTTTTTCCCTTAACAAAAACCCATCTTACATTCCTTGTATCCTTTGTATAACGTACAAAGTTGGTTTTTGTTTGTTTGTTTTGTTTATTTGAGATGGAGTTTCCCTCTCATTGCCCAGGCTGGAGTGCAATGGCATGATCTCAGCTCACTGTAACCTCTGCCTCCCAAGTAGCTGGGAGTATAGGCATGTGCCATGATGCCTGGCTAATTTTTGTATTTTTAGTAGAGATAGGATTTCACCATGTTGGCCAGACATGTTGGCCAGGCTGCTCTTGAACTCTTGACCTCAGGTGATCTGTCCACCTAGTCCTCCCAAAGTGCTGGGATTGCAGGTGTGAACCACTGGGCCCTCTCTCAAATTTGTTTCTTTTCAACCTTATTTCTAGTAGTTTCATTTACATATAATTTTTATCTATTTGTAACCTTTATTTTGCAGAAAAAACTAGGAAGTAGACAGTTGTGAATTGTCATATGCCGGCATTTTGTAGCAGATTAGCATATTTTATGAATATTTCATATCGTAATTTCTAGAGGTATATGCTTTTTATAGTAAAAAGAAAAAAAATTTCCAAGGTGGTAAAATATTAAAGACATGTTTATAAAGAAACCCAGGCCAGGCATGGTGGCTCACGCCTGTAATCCCAGCATTTTGGGAGGCTGAGGTGGATGGATCACCTGAGGTCAGAAGTTCAATACCAGCCTGGCCAACACAATGAAGATGAAACCCTGTCTCTACTAAAAATACAAAAATTAGCCAGGCATGGTAGCACGTGCCTATACTCCCAGCTACTTGGGAGGCTGAGGCAGGAGAATTACTTGAACCCTGGAGGCTGATGTGGCAGTGAGTCAAAATCAGGACACTGCATTAGAGCCTGGGTGACAGAGCAAAATTGTGCTGGGATTACAGGCGTGAGCCGCCGTGCCTGGCCTGACTAATGTGCTCTTTACTTCTGCTGATTGTCCTCTGTGTCCTTTTGCTGTCATGAACTATAACCATGTGTAGAATAGCTTTTCTGAATTCTGCAAGTTTTTCTGAAGTGTCCCTGAACCTGAGGGTAGTCTTGGAGACCCCCACCACCGATCCCTCTGCCCACTGTACTGTACACCCCAATTATCTTAAAGAAAGAAATTAAGCCCAGACACTGTCCACCATCAAGGAGTTTATGGTTTAGTGAGAGAGACCAGAAGCAGCCCCTCCCACCCACCATCATCCAGACAGCTCGGCGGTAGCCAGAGAGCCGGGCTACTCGGGCCACCGCGGGAACCGAGCCCGAGGATTTAGCCGGTCCCAACACAAAAAGAAAAACAAGTACCCAGGGAGAAGAAGCAAGTCTGCTTGGAGTAAGAGGACCCGAACTCCTCACCACTCAACAGTCAAAGTGAAGCAGGAGCGTGAGGATCATCCCCAGGGAGGACAGAAGGATCGACAGCACAGGGAACCATGAGAACGGGAACACAGGAGAGCTAGGAACAGTGACCCGGACAGACACTGGGGCCATTCCCTCTGAAGAAGAATGTCTAACGGGAGGCCTGGGAGTAGGCAGGGTCAGGGACGGGATCGAGACACTCAGGACCTGAAGGCTCAGGAAGACCAGCAGGAGTTTTGTAATGCTGGGCAGGGAGCATCACCAGAGGAATATGTGTAAGTAGAAACGTATTAGCTGCTTACATATAGTGTGTATGTATGTATGTAAATTGTGTGTTAAAGAGCTGATACTAATTTTCATATGACAATGTTAAGCAAAGGCCTCCCTGCATTTGAAGAGCAGGTCTTCATTTATATGTATTTTTGGGATAAAAAGTAATAAAATTTGTAAATATAAAACACACGCACACACACACACACACACACACACACACACACACACTATGAAATGTACCTCAAGGCCTCTCCTGAGGCAGACAGCCATTGACTGTGATAAGGCTGTGCAGCTGAGGTGCATGAATTTCATGTGTATGCAACACGAGAGATATTCCCAGGAACTTAAGCTTCATACTAGGAAATGTCTGTGTAGGTGTATTTGTTCGTTTTAAATGCTTAAGGAGTGATCAGAGACTATGGTGGGGAGGGGAAGCTGTTCTTCCAAAGAGAAATTCACTCACATTTTCTAATGAATTCTTCCTCCTTCCTTCACTTCCCTGCAGTGGAAATGTGGGGGAGACCAAAGCTGCGATTCCAGTCCACACCAGAGCCCAGAAAGATTCCCAGGACCGGGGAGATGCTTCCTGAGCATCAGGAGCCTGCGGAACGCAGGAAGGATGGTCCTACATGAACCAGGAGGAACGGCAATTGTCTGTAGTAAAAGATGAATGACAAAGGCAGGAAGGCACAAGAAGGCTCCCAGGTCGGCCCAGGTGAGATGAGAGGCCCAGTTCTTCTGAAGTATGTGTGGTGTCCCACAGAAGCCCCCAGGGGTCTGTTGTGGGCGCCACTGTGTCTGAAGTGTGTGTGGTGGTGGGGGTTTCAATGTAGGGCCTTGAAGCTCATTTTTCTCAAAGGAGCAGGAGCACGAGCCTGGCTCTGGGAAGCCTCGTCCTCGTTGCAGCAGGCAGGTGGATGGGCAATTGGATGAACAGCAGTTGAGAGCTGAGCCCACAGAGTGGAGGAGGAAAGAGAGGCGCATGGATGGACATGCAGACACAGTCCACCAGAGCCTGGGACCCCCACACCTATGCGCTCCTCTTGTTTATCCGGAAAGGAGAGCATCAGGTTTGAGGAGGAATGGAACCTGAAACAAACCTCTTCCCTAAATGTGGAATTAATGAGACCCGTTGCCTCTGCTCTCCGGTCCCTGTTCGTCACACAGAGCGCACCTACTGAGCTGGCAGTGGCCTGATGGCAGGTGGTTCCTTGTGTGCCCAAGCCCTATCACGTAGTCAAGGCGAGATCCACTTCTCAGGCTTAGGGTCCCTGCAAATGAAGCATGAGGGCCCCCATGCTTCTCAATGACCTAGCAGGCATCCCTGGGGTCTCCACTCTTGCCAGTTAACCCAGTTGACCACATTAGGGAGTGTCAGGGACTGTCACACCTCCCCAGTGACAATATCATAAAGGAAGAGACTGTAGATGGAAGATAATGCTCTTGAAGCACACATTCATGAGAACAGACCCACATAAACTCAGATGGTCTCACTCCCATTGAGGCTATATAGAACGCATGACAAAGATACACATGATTTTCAAGGCCACTTTTCAAGTATTACGTACATTTATCACATAGTGATTAAACAGTGCAGTCTCTAATCCTGAGTTTCTGCTGCCCAAAAGATGTCTAATAGTATAATGAGAACACCTCCTCCAGGGCTCAAAGCATCTTTCCTATCAGGTACAGGCCAGACATCAGGCCCCAGGGGTCTGGAGCGGGCGGGAGGTGAAGGACAGGACACGGTGTGAAGCAAACAGACATGAGTGAGATCAGAAGAGGCTGCTGAACGCTGGACTGGAGCCAAGCATGGGGTGCCCAGACCCGCTCTCCACTCACAGGAGCTGGACCTCGGATCGTCTCAAGCCACTCCTGGCTTATGGTGGGTGCGCACATGTTCCAAAACCCAGGACAGTGAGGACTGTATTTGGGGCAGAGTAAGAAGAAATGGGTCAGGGCAACATACAAAAGATCTAAAGACAATAAGTAAAGGCTTCATTCTTGTTTTGAACATAATTTGTCAAAGTGTTTGTGTTTCTGTGGTTTTGTTACAGCAAACTCCATAATTGGGTAACTCAAAATTATGTTCCTAATTTAAAAAATGTCATTTGTATTTTCATTATACTTTTTAGTTTTGTGAATTTCAAAGCTCTATCCCGGGTTGATGAAAGTAGAAAACGTGTAGGGTGTGGGGAAATGACTAGAACAGAGGAGATTCTGAAATAATCCTTAGGAAACCACCTGAATTCCTCGGAGAGCTTCAGGTTTTCCAAGGCTATGAAATGGGTGGGCTCAGGCCTAGATCTCTAAGGGGACAAGGGGAACAAGGTGACACTGGTGTCCCAGGGGACAGAATAGAAAATGGAGCCAGGCCTGTCTCTGACAGGGTGAGCTGCTGGAGTAGGATCTGGTAGACCCAGTGGGGTGGAGGGACCAGGGGCTGGAGCTGAAGGAGGGGCTGTGCTTCAGCCTCCTCCTCCCACTGCCCCTCCCCTGCACCCAGGAGCCCTTAGTGAGGAGGAGGCCCCAGCTATGTGATGCAGGCCTGGGCCCCAGTCCCTAGTCCCAAAGGGGATGCCCAAGGCTCAGTTGCTTGACGAGACATTGCACTTCAGATGGAAAAAATGCTCTTTCGTCTGAAGAGCCCTAATGCCACGTGGCTGAGCCCCAGCTCCACTCCCCGGGTGATGGATCTTATCCTCACTGGGGTGTGAGCCTATTACTCCCCCACCACCCCAGTGACCCACCCCCACCCCTACCCTACAGAGAAAGATTCTCTCATTTTCCTCCCCTGGTTTCCACTTTTCCTAAGCAATGAGAAATGCTCCTGTGATGGGAAATCTCATGGTCCCTCAGGGCAGGGCAGGGCAGGGCAGGTGGGGTGAGAGCGCACAGAGGATTCCATGCCCAGCTCCCAAACCATCTGTGGGGTGGGCAGAAGGCTTCAGGGCACAAAGCAACACCGGGCTTAGTGGCGAGGACAGGCTCAGGAGAGGGCCAGGGCTCTGTGGGAGATAGGCCCCGGCCCTGGCTCATCAGCCCTTCCCGGGGCAGGTGCTGGGGCCCAGTTTCCTCTGTGTGGGGTGATCTGGAGCTGTGTGGAGACCCTGCCTGCCAGGAAGGGAAGTGGTAAGGGGCGGCAGCCAGTCAAGCCAGGCCACGCATCCTCTCCTGAAATCTGCCTGGAGAGGCCAGGACCACAACGGAGAAGGCGGGCCTGGCTCCAGGCTGCAGAGAGGTGCTGAGGCCTTAGGGGAGCCTGGCAGGATCTGGCTAGTCTTGAGCTCTGCTTCCAGCAGGGTCTGGCCCTGTAACCCAGGGGACAAGGCCGGCCAAGACATGGCCACTGGGTGCCAGCCAGCGCCTGGGCCAGGCACCAGGTGGTAAGGGCTCTGGCAGATCAGCCACACATGCCCCACAGCCCCACGGTGGGGCCCATCCAGGGCCATACCCCTGCCCTCAAGAGCAGGACATCCGAGGGGCTAGAGTCCAGCTAGACGGGTGGGGAGTCAAAGACCCTGTGCCCTGTGACTCAACTTGTAGGTGCTCTTGCTGGGCTCCTGTGCACTGCCCCACACCCTGCTCTGTCACCAGCCCCACTGTGATGTCATAAGAGCCCAGCCGCCCAGTGCCTGCTGGCCACAGACTAGTGGGTGTACACACTCAGGTGTAGTAGACTCACGCATATACTGTCTGTTACTGATGTTTTACCTTTCGTCTGTGGGAATTTCCCACAATATGGGAAAATGCAGGAGCTTTTTTTACCAGTTCCACCGCAGGCCCCGGCAGCAGTGGCAACCCCAATGGTCTCCTCTTGTTCCTTCGAACTTTTTGGCTGGCCGGGTTCACCCTGCAGCTCCTGCGTGTGTGCCTCAACGGGAAACCCGATACCCTGCTCGATTTTTGAGTCACCACCGAGGTCTTCAGCCCCGTTTTGCATCCGGAAGGAATTTCACCCCAACCTCGAGCGCCCTACGGCGGGCCCTGCCTCCTGCGGTGTGGAGGCCCCCCTCAAGGAAGAAAGTCGTGCTGTCTGCAAGGCACTTGGCCCACGGAAGCCCCGTGAGGCTGCCTTCGCTACAAATGCTGGCCCTGATGGAGGTGACAGCAGAAGAGCCGGAAGAACCAATGGAGGTGACAGCAGCCGAAGAGCCAGAAGAACCAATGGAGGCGACAGCAGAAGAGCCGGAAGAACCAATGGAAGAACCAATGGACGATGAGGTAGAGACCCAGGGGCAGGAGGAGGAGAAAGGGGGCCCCCGTAGCAATGAACCAACAGCATCTACCTCGAGGCCCCTGGAGACTCAGGGAAACCTCGCTTCCCTCGACTGCAGTCCCAGGGCCTTAAAGGGAAGTGTCCAATCCAAGGACCATGGAGTGCCCAGCGCACACAGCCCTGCAGGAGGCGTCCTTCCCTTTGGGAAGCCTGACCCAGCTCCAGCAGTGCTCCCTGGCCCAGTTCCTGACTGCTCCCATTGGCCAGAGAAGGTGGCCTCTCAGGTGCTGGAGAAAGAGCAGCTACCCAGCTCCTCAGGCTTGCAGATCCCGGGGAAGGAAACCCAGCGCAAGGATCCTGCGGCTCCAGTAGTAGGCAGCCCCCCTCCACCTAGAGCTGCCAGCCAAGCAAAACGGTCAGGGCAACCCCAGCAGCTGCCACTGGTCCCTGCCGAGCAATGGAGGTGGGGCAGAGACGAGGGGCCCTCACCCGCTAAACGTCCCCGCCTATCCTTGGAAGGATTCACAAACAACATGGGGGCGATAGGTAGCAATGCATGGCTGAGGAGACTGAAAAAGCGATGTGGGAGGATAAACAACGTATAGTAAACAGCAGTGCCAGCCAGCCCATCTCCCCACCTCCCCACCTCACCCACCTCCCTGCCCCAGGCCACCTACATGTCAGGTTCCAGCTCCTCCTCCTACCTCTGACTTGGCCCACGGCTGCTGGGCCCCTCATCCTGCCCGTCCCCACCAGCTTCCCCGGCTCCTCTGGCCTCCACGCTGTCACCAGGCCCGACGACCTCCTCAGAGCCTTTTGGATCACACTCAACCCTGAGTGCCGCCAGGCCACCGGAGCCCTTGCCTCCCTCCCCTAAAACGCCGTGCACCCTGGACACATGTGCTTGTTCTTCCTTCACCACAGCCCCATGGGCTCGCGGCCGCCTCTCCACCCCCACGTGTCTCTAGCCTGGTTGGAATTCCGTGTGGCTCCACAACACGCCCCGGCCCCCACAGCTCCCCTCCACACCAGCAGCGGCCACCGGCTCCAACCACGGTGATCTCTGGCCTTGGGTGCTCCGGCGAGCCCACCGGGGACCTCTCCTGGTGGAAGGAGGCTGCCACCACGTGGGGCCTCTCCACCTGCTCACATGGCAAATTCCAGCAACAGCATCTTCCCGACCACCCCCCAGAGCCTTCCTTCTGGGGAGACCCCACACCCCAGCAGACGGAGGCAGGTGAGTGCACATTCATCCACCCTGACGTGCAGAAGCTGCTGGAGACTCTCATCGCCAAGAAGGCAGTGATGAAGCTGCGACAGAAGAAAGAAGGGACAGGGGTGGACTGCCCACAGATGATACCACTGTGGAAGGAGTGGGACGCCATGACTCCCCATCCCTTCTGGAACCAGAGAGCCCAACCACAGCAGCCATCCAGTCCGCAGCAGGTCTCTGACGCCACGGCCATGGGGGACCCCTTTCAACAGAAATGCAGAGGTGGTGGCTTCTGTTTTTTGCCATGCAAGGGCACAGGAAGGGGCTCAGCATCCGCTCCTCCTGAGCGTGGCTTCCAGCAGGGCTAGGGCTGGGCCTGGAGGAAGCTGACAGGGATGTGGAGGACCCCCTCTTCTCCCTGTCCCCACACTGTGTCTGGTTTCCAAACTGGATCATGACCCAGAGCCTTCAAAGGACAGCAAACCCTGTGGAGACCCTGCCTGGGCTCCGGCTGACTGCATTCCCGGTTCTCACCAAGGTGACTTCTGTGCTACTGTACGGCTGGGTCTGCAGGATCCTCATGGACTGAGAGGGTGGTAGGCTCCCTTCAGGCTGGAGGAGTGATGGATCCAGCAGCCTCCCTGCCCCATGGTAGCCTGGGAATGTGGGAGTGTCCTGTACTGGACCTGGGTCAGAGGTGGGACAGCTCCTTCCCTGATCTCCTGGTGGGGAAGAGATGACATCTTCCCCAGGACCTTCCCTTCCTGCTAGTTCTGGGATGGACCGGGGCCCTGCCAGCACGTGGCTCAGTTTTGATAACACCCATGTTTGCATCTGGTATCCCCTGAATCACTCTCCAGAGCAGCCTCCAGGATGAGCCTCTCAGCCCACTAATGAGTGTGGGGTTGGCATGTCAGGGGCACCCAGGGCTGCTGCCTGCCCCTCTGGTGGGACTCTGTGGTCAGGAACCAGCAAAGGGGACCTTAGGCCCAGGGTGGGAGGTGGGAGAAGAATCAGGGAAGATGAACATAAGTTCGCAAGTGCAGGACACACAAGCTGCCCGCTGCTGTAACCAGGGTCCTCGCAGTCTGGTGACCGCTACAATCAAAAGTGGCCAGTGCCACTCCCAGGGGAGGGGGAGCCCAAAGGCAAGGGCTGAGCAGGCAAGAGCCAGTTCCTAAGGGCTGTGCCCAGGGCCCTTCTGCCCAGGGAGAGCTTTATATCTGCAGGGGTGATGGAGGCTGAGGATGAGGGGACAGGCCTGTCCCCAGGCCTGGTGGAACCCATGCAGGGCACCTGTTGGAAACAGGCTCTGGTGTCTCTTTGGGTATCCAGGCTACTGCTGGAGCCAAGTCCTGTCTGGGATGGTGACCTGGGCAGCTCCAGTGTGGGCCCAACATCTATAGGACACAGGGTCCTGAGACCTGCAGCAGAGGAACCCCGCAGAGACCCCATGTAGAGCCCCACACTCGAAGATTCCCACAGAGAGCCCCAAAGGGACCCCCATATTCACAGAGACTTTCAGATTCCCCACAGTGACCCCCTGAGGCCCTAACAGAGATTCTGACTGAGACCCCCCATGAAGACCTCCCAGAGAAACTCCCCCTGCAGAGAAAACCCTGACACAGACTCATACAGAGACCTTTCAAAACCAACATGGAGATCTCCACAGAGACCGCCTACCCCGCAGTGACTCTAACAGAGACCTCCAAGAGAAAATATATCAAGATCAGTTTATCACCCCCTAAAATACCAAGCACTGCACTCACTTGGTTAAAATGAGTGGCAACCAACTCATTACCAGCAACGGCTTTCTCCTGGCAGTCCTCTGCCCTCTTCCAGATAAGATTCCTTGAGACACGGAACAATTGACAAGCCTCCTCTATCAGACAGCATCCAACTTAGTGACAAGCCTCCTCCGTCAGACAGCTTCCAACTTAGAGACAAGCCTCCTTCATCAGACAACATCCAACCCGCTGACCCCTAACCCGCTGACAAACCCTTCCCCACATCACCCAGTCACAACCCCCATGTGGATACAAAACTGTAAGCGTTGATGATAGAAACGATGAGGGTTCTTCTGATGCCATCCTTCTGAGACTGCCCTCAGCTCCTCAGGCCATGCCCTTCCCTCGCTGTCAAGGGAATCCCCCATGCAGGGTCTAGGTTGGCCTTACTCACAGGGCTCCTGTGGGCCTTGCACTGGAGCACATGGAACGGGAAGGATCTCGGCTTGCACACAGCTTCCTCAGAAAACCTTCTCCCACTCCCCTGTGAGGCCAGGCCCCTGTGCTGGATTCCCCACCCTGGCCTCTGCACCCTGGGCATCTTTCTCCCAGAACCCTGAAAGCTTCTTGTGGGTCCAGTGAGGAGGGAGGCATGCCTGACCACACTCCCGGAACTTACTGTGGCGCTGTTATAAATTGTTTCATTAAATCTTAGTTCCAACGGATTAGGAGGCTGAGTTGGGAGGATCCCTTGAGCCTGGGAGGTGGAGGTTGCAGTGAGCTGAGATCATGCCACTGCACTCCAGCCTGGCAACAAGAGCAAAACTCTGTCTCAAAAAAAAAAAAAAAAAAAAAATGGTGGTGTAACTGAAGTACAGATATGTGACTTGTTTAAAGTCACACCCCTATTAATAATGAAGCAGAAGCTGGACTCCAGCTCTCCAATCAATGAAGAAGCGGGGGAGACTGGAGAAGGTGGTTGGTCCCAGAGAAGGGAAGTCTTTAAATCAATAAACTACATAATCGGCACTTGTGTAGAGAAGTTATCTGTGCTTGGACTCAAATCTGTAACATTTAAGGAGTATTAATAAACATCACCGAAAAGCTATTTGGTGCTGAGAATTATGGAAGAATGGGATTGTGCTCAAAGACCGCTGTTCCAGTCGTGTAATGCTACATATCAAACCACTCCAAAACATAGGGCTTAAAAGTACAACAATATTTATTTTGCTCACAAGTCTGCCATTTGGGCAGGGCTCAGTAGGGAAGCTCATCTCTGCTCCCTTCCATCTTAGCTGGGACAGTTTGAAGCCTCAGAGCTAGAATCACCTGAAGACTCCTTCAACCCAGCATCTGGAGGATGGGACAGCTGGGGTGCTGGGGTTCCTCCGGTATAGCTCCCCATCTCTTCCTGGCATCTTCACATGAACTCTCTTGCACAGCAACTGCAGGCTAGCCAGACTTCTTCCATGTCAGCCCACAGCTCCCAAGGGACAGGGCTCCAGAAAAGAGAGCCAAGTGGGGGCCAAATTGCTTTTTATGACTTAGTCCGGGAAGCCAGGCCACATCACTTCTGCCAAATTCTCTTGGTCAGAGCAGTGAAAAAAGTCTTTCTTGATTTAAAAGGCAAGACAGGGTCAGGTGCAGTGGCTCACGCCTGTAATCCCAGTACTTTGGGAGGCCAAGGTGGGTGGATCACTTGAACCTGAGTTCAAGACCCGTCTGAGCAACATGATGAAACGTCATCTCTACCAAAAATACAAAAAATTAGCCGGACATGGTGGTGCACACCCGTAGTTCCAGCTACTAAGGGCTGAGATGGGAGGATCACCTGAGCCCAGGGAGGTCAAGGCTGCAGAAAGCCGTGACCACACCACTGCACTGCAGCCTGGGCAACAGAGTGAGACCCTGTCTCAAATAAATAAATAAATAAATAAAAAGGTGAGAACACAGATCCCACCTCTTGACGGAGGAGTGTCAATATCACATGGTAAGAAGAGTATGTGGGATGAGATCCATATCAGAGCAGCTGCGTTTGGGAAACATACTCTGCCACAAC
The DNA here is from genome assembly GCF_049354715.1 of Callithrix jacchus. NCBI lineage: Eukaryota > Metazoa > Chordata > Mammalia > Primates > Cebidae > Callithrix > Callithrix jacchus. The sequence goes on from NC_133514.1 coordinate 42,319,702, forward strand.
CAAAAACCACTGGATTACCAAACCACTGAAACACAGCGTTGAAACAGACCTCAAAATGACCACCTATTTGCCCCTCATAAATTTCATTTTGTAAGACACAGTTCAAATGTCCCTTCCTTTTGGAAGTCCCACACTGATATGCCCCAGCGTATACAGCTCTTTGTAAAGATGCCCACTCTCTCACTCAGCTTATTCTATTCTCATTTTTGTAACAGGATTGTAATCAGACAGATATGATCTTCCTATATTAGCCAACCATTTTACTAGTCAATCAATATGACATCATAGGGCAGCTTCACAACGAGCCTTCAGATTGATGGAGAAGAGACACCTTCAGGGAAGTCAGAAGCAACGCTTTGCACAGAAAACACAGGGCAGCAAAGAGAAAAGAATCAGCAATTCAGAGAAGAAAAACTGAATCACACAAAGATGGAAAAAATATATACATATACAAACATAGGGTTTTTTTTTTTTTGCTTTTCCCCTCCAGAAGCTGAGTTGAAAGCATTGCCCCAAAGCAGTGATTTCTCAAACCTCACCTGCGTCAGGGTCACTGGGAGGTGACCAGAAACACCCACCCCCGAGTTTCTGATTCATTGGGTCTGGGTGGGGCCTGCATTTTCGCGGAGTCCTAGGCGATGCTGCTGCTGGTCGTCCGATCCCAGGCTTCAAGAACCACTGGCCACTTTGTGAGGCCGAGGTGGGAGGACCGATTGAGTCCTGGAGTTCGCAACAAGCCTGGCCAACCTAGGGAAAACCCTTCCCCCTCTCCCCGCCCACGGCTCTATTTAAAAAAAAAAAAAAAAAAAAATTAAAACAGCTGGGCGTGGTGGTGCTGGCCTGTGGTCCCAGGTACTCCAGAGGCGGAGGTGGGAGGGTTGCTTAGAGCCCGAAACGCGGACGTTGCAGTGAGCTTTGATCATACCACTGCACTCCAGCCTGGGCACCAGAGAGAGACCCTATCTCGAGAAAGAAAAAAAGAGATTCCTAAGGCAATGACCATAGTGACCTCAGCTGAAACCCTGCAAAGACGAAGAACCCAAAGAGCCACGGGAATTGTGGGTGGAGACGACCCAGGAGGTTGCAGCGGCCTGCTTCCAACAGCGCACTTCTGGGTGGGACCCGCCAGCGCCCCAGGAATTCAGTACCCGGGCGCTGGCACCCTGCTGGCCCTGGGATGGACACCGCTGCTCCTCTCAGCCGCAGTGGCGGGGCGCCCCCTCCTGACGGTCGTGGGTAGTGCAGCCAGAACCACACACCCGAGCGGCCGGCCCAGTTGGGCGGGACCAGCCTCCCACCGCCTCCTTTCCGGGGGTTTCTGGGACCGCGGGCCGCCGCGAAGACAGTCCCCGCCCGTCGAGTGGGCGGGGTCAATGAGACAGCCGGTTCTTTTCGCCGCGCCGTGATTGGTCAGCGTCGCCCTTGCGCGGTGACGTATGCCTGGGCGGAGAGTTTCCGAGGGCAGCGCGGGAGCTGAGAAGTCCAGTTGGTCCCGGGAAGGCCTCGAGCAGTTTGCTCCGCTGTCTTCCAGCTTCCAAGTGCCCCGACTGCGTCCCCACGAACTCCACGTCCTTACCGCCTGCTGCTCTGGAGTGCCTCGCTGTCTCCCAGGTCCCCGCGTGAGCGTCGAGTGAGACCTGTGTGTGGCGAGGGTGGGCCTGTGTGGGTGGCACGGAGAGGGAGGAGGGGAGGGGCATGCTCGCAGTTTCCCTGCGACCCCGGGGAGTTTCCTCGTCCCTACCACCCACCTCCTTAGGCCTTTGGGGTCACCGACTGGTCTGTGTTGCCGGGCCCTGTGGCTCTGGGAAATTAGCATTGATTAATCCACCTAACAATTTTTATTTTTATAGAGACAGGAACTCCCTATGTTGCCCAAGCTGGTCTCGAACTCCTGGGCTCAAGGTAACTTCCCGCCTCGGCCTCCCAAAGTGTTGGGATTACAGGCGTGAGCCGGCCAGCCCCCAACGATGTTAAGTGCTTGATAGGGGTCAAAACACTGTGCTGAGAGCTGGGGCTCCCCCCCAGGTCATTGCGTCCCCAGTGCTCAGTGCCAGGCACTAAAACGAACCCCGACCCTAAGAAACAAGACCTTTACCAGGAAGTCAAAGAAATGAATAGTGATTGTATAGTGTGATAGGTGCTCAGTTCCTGGTGGGTAGTCTTAAAGGGGAGGCCCGTTTGAGAAACCGATACCTGACCTAAGCCTTGGAGGAAGAGGCAGACACCGGAACACTAGAGTCCCTGCGTTCTCTTGTCACTTGCTAATGGGGCCTCCACAACCCCAGGAAACCACAATAAACCTTTCCCTTCTCCAGGTAGATGTCTATTCTTGCAAATAAATGGAAAACGCATTGCAGAGTATTGGTTCTTTCCTTCCCGTTAGGTTCCTGGTCTCAGAGAAGATGACAGAAGAACCAGATTTCCTGGGACAGGACTCTGATGGGGGTAGTGAAGAGGTGGTGCTAACTCCTGCAGAGCTCATTGAAAGGCTGGAGCAGGTAAGCATCCCAGATCGAATCCCTTTGCTCCAGTCAGCCTTTTATTTAGTCCACCTGTGAGTATCAGGGATCATAAAATGAGGAAATGGAATTCGGGGCTTATTTCAGGAGAACAGGGACTGGATCTTACCGTCTACACGGAAACAGGAGGCCGGAAGGACATTCGCTGTTAGAAACTTCATCGTATCAAACACAGCATCCCCAAGTGGGGTCAGTAAGGGACAGCTTTGGGCACATTCAGTGAACCGTTCGCAGAGCGAGGGTCTGCTTGTTATTTTCAGGGACTGTAGAGAGGTATGATGGGACTTCTAACTCTGTACCTTAGTCCCTTCAACATCTGCTGTTTCCCTGGAGAATGCCTGTTTAGAATAAAATGCTGAAATGCCATTAAGGGAAACTGGTCATATTCTTCCTTTTTCTCCCATGTTTTTTCTTCAATCATCTGTTTGCCATATGTCCACTGCTTATCTAAAATCCTTTCTGAATTATTTCTCCTTTTAGTTACAATAGCTGTGACTTATTACGTATTTCGCATGTTCCAGTAATTGTGTTCTTTACATGCATATCTCAGGAAGCTCTGGTAACAGGAGTTCACACTATCTGGATTTAAATCTGTCTGTGTCACTCCTCTGTGACGTGATCTTAAGCAAGTTAGGGAGTTTGTCTCAAGCGGTTGCTTGACTTTAAAATGGAGACAATAAGCTTTGCGCAGTGGCAGTATTGTAGCCAGTGAAGTTTATCGAAGGTGCGATTATCGCTAACTGAAAACTTTTCCCAATACCCCGCCATGACAACTTGAAATATAGTCGGCATTGGCAATTTTTGACAGTGTCTATGGAGACTGAATAAAATAAAAATAAATTAATTAATTAGTATGAAGACAATAGGGCCACGAGCAGTGGCTCACGCCTGTAATCCCAGCACTTTGGGAGGCCAAGGCGGGCGGACCACCTGAGGTCTAGGAGTTCAACACCAGCCTAACCAACGTGGCAAAATCCCGTCTCTACTAAAAATACAAAAATTAGCCAGGTGTGGTGGTGGGCCTCTGTAATCCCAGCTAATCGGGAAGCTGAGGCAGGAGAATTGCTTGAATCCAGGAGCCGGAGGTCGCAGTGAGCCAAGATCCTGCCATTGCACTCCTGCCTGGGTGACAAGAGTGAAACTCCGTCTCAAAAAAAATAATATGGTGGAGGCAGTACAAGTGTTTACTTCCTGGAGTTTTTGGTTGATTAAATGAGGTAGTGTGTGTAAAGTGCTCAACATGCTGTCTGATGTGATAAGTACTCACTAAATAGGAGCTGTTCGTGGTAATTATCCTTACCCTCTTGCTCTAACTGCCCCTTTCCAGAACTCTCTCATGTTTGCCTCTTTACTATTCTTCATTCTTTCCTGCCGTGCGTGGTATCATGAGTGAAAAAACCAAACTAAAATCATTTTTAAATTATATGATAATCCCAACTATTTCTTTTATTGCATTTTAGGTTTTAGGGTACATGTGAAGAACATGCAAGATAGTTGCATAGGTACACACATGGCAGAGTGATGTGCTGCCTTCTTCCCCATCACCTGTATCTAGCATTTCTCCCCAAATCCCCACCCCCTGCTGTCCCTCCCGTTTCCCCCCACTACAGACCCCAGTGTGTGATGCTCCCCTCCCTGTGTCTGCGTGGTCTCATTGTTCAACACCCACCTGTGAGTGAGAACATACAGTGTTTGATTTTCTGTTCTTGTGTCAGTTTGCTGAGAATGATGGTTTCCAGGTTCATCCATGTCCCTACAAAGGACACGAACTCATCGTTGTTGATGGCTGCATAGTGTTCCATGGTGTATATGTGCCACATGTTCCCTGTCCAGTCTATCATCGATGGGCATTTTGGTTGGTTCCAGGTCTTTGCTATTGTAAACAGTGCTGCAATGAACGTTTGTGTACATGTGTCCTTATAGTAGAACGATTTATAATCCTTTGGATATATACCTAGTAATGGGATTGGTGGGTCAAATGGAATTTCTATTTCTAGGTCCTTGAGGAATCGCCACACTGTCTTCCACAATGGTTTAACTAATTTACACTCCCACCAACAGTGTAAAAGTGTTCCTATTTCTCCACATCCTCTCTGGCATCTGTTGTCTTGAGATTTTTTAATGATCACCATTCTAACTGGCGTGAGGTGGTATCTCAATGTAGTTTTGATTTGCATTTCTCTAATGACCAGTGATGATGAGCATTTCTTCATAGGTTTGTTGGCCTCATATATGTCTTGTTTTGTAAAGTGTTCATGTCCTTTGCCCATTTTTGAATGGGCTTTTTTTTCTTATAAATCTGTTATAGTTCTTTGTAGATTCTGGATATCAGCCCTTTGTCAGATGGGTAGATTGCAAAAATTTTTTACCATTCTGTTGGTTGCCAATTCACTCTAATGACTGTTTCTTTTGCTGTGCAGAAGCAACAGTCTGTGGAGTTTGATTAGGTCCCATTTGTCTATTTTGGCTTTTGTTGCCAATGCTTTTGGTGTTTTGGTCATGAAGTCCTTGCCTACGCCTATGTCCTGAATGGTTTTGCCTATGTTTTCTTCTAGGGTTTTTATGATGTTAGGTCTTATGTTTAAGTCTTTAATCCATCTAGAGCTAATTTTAGTGTAAGGTGTCAGGAAGGGGTCCAGTTTCTGCTTTCTGCACATGTCTAGCCAGTTTTCCCAACACCACTTATTAAACAGGGACTCCTTTCCCCATTGCTTGTTTTTGTCAGGTTTGTCAAAGATTGGATGGTTGTAGATGTGTGGTGTTGCCTCTGAGGCCTCCGTTCTGTTCCATTGGTCTATATCTCTGTTTTGGTACCAGTACCATGCTGTTTTGATTACTGTAGCCTTGTAGTATAGTTTGAAGTCTGGTAGTGTGATGCCTCCTGCTTTGTTTTTTTTTTTTTTTGCTTAGAATTGACTTGGCTATTCAGGCTCTCTTTTGGTTCCATAAGAAGTTTAAGGTGTTTTTTTCCAGTTCTGTGAAGAAGGTCATTGGTAGCTTGATGGGGATAGTGTTGAATCTGTAAATTACTTTGGGCAGTATGGCCGTTTTCACGATATTGATTCTTCCTAACCATGAACATGGAATGTTTCTCCATCTGTTTGTGTCCTCTTATTTCATTGAATAGTGGTTTGTAGTTCTCCTGGAAGAGGTCCTTTACATCCTTTGTTAGTTGTATTCCCAGGTATTTTATTCTCTTTGTAGCAGTTGTGAATGACAGTTCATTCTTGATTTGGCTCTCTTTAAGTCTGTTATTGGCGTATAGGAATGCTTGTGATTTTTGCACATTGATTTTGTATCCTGAGACTTTGCTGACATTGCTTATCAGCTTCAGGAGATTTTGGGCTGAGACGATGGGGTCTTCTAGATGATATACAATCATGTCATCCGCAAATAGAGACAATTTGACTTCCTCCTTTCCTATTTGAATACCCTTTATTTCTTTTTCTTGCCTGATTGCTCTGGCTAGAACTTCCAATACTATATTGAATAGGAGTGGTGAGAGAGGGCATCCTTGTCTAGTCCCAGATTTCAAAGGGAATGCTTCCAGTTCTTGCCCATTCAGTATGATATTGGCTGTTGGTTTGTCATAAATAGCTTTTATTATTTGAGATACGTTCTGTCAATACCTAGTTTATTGAGGGGTTTTAGCATAAAGGGCTGTTGAATTTTGTTACAGGCCTTCTCTGCATCAATTGAGATAATCATGTGGTTTTTGTCTTTGGTTCTGTTTACGTGGTGAATTAGGTTTATAGACTTGCGTATGTTGAACGAGCCTTGCATCCCTGGGATGAATCCTACTTGATCATGGTGGATAAGCTTTTTGATGTGCTGTTGCAATCAGTTTGCCAGTATTTTATTGAAGATTTTTGTATCTATGTTCATCATGGATATTGGCCTAAAGTTTTTTTTTTTCTTGTTGAGTCTCTTCTGGGTATTGGTATCAGGATGATGTTGGTCTCATAAAATGATTTGGGAAGGATTCCCTCTTTTTGGATTGTTTGGAATAGTTTCAGAAGGAATGGTACCACCTTCTCTTTGTATGTCTGATAGAATTCGGCTGTGAATGTGTCTGGACCTGGGTTTTTTTGGGGGGGTAGGCTCTTAATTGCTGCCTCAACTTCAGACCTTGTTATTGGCCTATTCAGGGTTTCGGCTTCTTCCTGGTTTAGGCTTGGGAGGATGCAAGTGTCCAGGACTTTATCCATTTTTTCTAGGTTTACTAGTTTATGTGCATAGAGATGTTTGTAATAATCTCTGCTGATGGTTTGTATTTCTGTGAAATCTGTGGTGATATCCCTTTTATCGTTTTTTATTGCATCTATTTGGTTATTCTCTCTTTTCTTTTTAATTAATCTGGCTAGTCGTCTGTCTATTTTGTTGATCTTTTCGAAAAACCAGCTCCTGGATTTATTGATTTTTTTTGAAGGGTTTTTTTGTGTGTCTATCTCCTTCAATTCTGCTCTGATCTTAGTTATTTCTTGTCTTCTGCTAGGTTTTGAGTTTTTTTTTTTATCTTGCTCCTCTAGCTCTTTCAATTTTGATGATAGGGTGTTATTTTAGATCTTTCCTTGCTTCTCATGTGGGCATTTATTGCTATATATTTTCCTCTAGACACTGCTTTAAATGTGTCCCAGAGATTCTGGTATGTTGTGTCTTCGTTCTCATTGGTTTCGAAGAATATCTTTATTTCTGCCTTCATTTCATTGTTTATCCAGTCAACATTCAAGAGCCAGTCGTTCAGTTACCATGAAGCTGTGTGGTTCTGAGTTAGTTTCTCAATTCTGAGTTTTAACTTGATTGTACTGTGGTATGAGAGACTGTTTGTTATGATTTCCATTCTTTTGCATTTGCTAAAGAGTGATTTACTTCCAATTATGTGGTCAATTTTAGAGTAGGTGTGATGTGGTGCTGAGAAGAATGTATATTCTGTGGATTTGGGGTGGAGAGTTCTATAAATGTCTATTAGGTTTGCTTGCTCCAGGTCTGAGTTCAAGTCCTGGATATTCCTGTTAATTTTCTGTCTTATTGCTCTGTTATTGATAATGGGGTGTTAAAGTCTCCCACTATTATTGTGTGGGAGTCTAAGTCTCTTTGTAAGTCATTGAGAACTTGCTTTATTTATTTGGGTGCTCCTGTATTGGGTGCGTATATATTTAGGATCATTAGCTCTTCTTGTTGCATTGATCCTTTTACCGTTATGTAATGTTCTTCTTTGTCTCTTTTGGTCTTTGTTGGTTTAAAGTCTATTTTATCTGAGATGAGAATTGCAACTCCTGCTTTTTTTTTTGCTCTCAATTTTCTCAGTAAATCTTCCTCCATCCCTTTATTTTGAGCCTTTGTGTATCCTCGAATGTGAGATGTGTTTCGTGGATACAGCACACTGATGGCTTTTGGCTTTTTATCCAATTTGCCAGTCTGTGTCTTTTGATTATGGCATTTAGCCCATTTACATTTAGGGTTGATATTGTTGCATGTGAATTTGATCCTGCCATTTTGATGCTAGCTGGCTGTTTTGCCCGTTAGTTGATGCAGTTTCTTCATTGTGTTGATGCTCTTTACCGTTTGGTATGTTTTTGGAATGGCTGGTACTGGTTGTTCCTTTCTATGTTTAGTGCCTCTTTCAGGAGCTCTTGTAAAGCAGGCCTGGTGGTGATGAAATCTCTGAGTACTTGCTCATTCGTAAAGGATTTTATTTTTCCTTCACATATGAAGCTTAATTTGGCTGGATATGAAAATCCGGGTTGAAAGTTCTTTTCTTTAAGGATGTTGACGATTGGCCCCCACTCTCTTCTGGCTTGTAGGGTTTCTGCTGAGAGATCTGCTGTGAGTCTGATGGGCTTCCCTTTGCAGGTAACCCGACCTTTCTCTCTGGCTGCCCTTAGCATTTTCTCCTTCACTTCAACCCTGGTGAATCTGACGATTATGTGCCTTGGAGTTGCTCTTCTTGAGGAATATCTTTGTGGTGGTCTCTGTATTTCCTGGACTTGAATATTGGCCTGCTTTGCTAGGTTGGGGAAGTTTTTCTGGATAATATCCTGAAGAGTATTTTTCAGGTTGGATTTATTCTCTTCGTCATATTCAGGTACACCTATCAAACGTAGATTAGCTCTTTTCACATAGTCCCATATTTCTTGGGAGACTTTGTTCATTCCTTTTTACCCTTTTTTTCTCTAATCTTGCCTTCTCATTTTATTTCATTGAGTTAATCTTCGACCTCTGATATCCTTTCTTCTGCTTGATCAGTTCAGCTGTTGAAACTTGTGTATGCTTCGCGAAGTTCCCGTGTTGTATTCTTCAGCTCCATCAATTCACTTATATTCCTCTCTGAGTTGTTTATTCTTGTTAGAATATTTTTCATTTTCGTCAAATGAATAATATTTTCATTCATTTCATCAAATCTTTTTTCAAGGTTCTTAGTTTCTTTGCATTGGGTTAGAACATGTTCTTTTGGCTTACAGAAGTTTCTTATTACCCACCTTCTGAAGCCTGATTCTGTCAATTCATCACACTCATTCTCCATCCAGCCTTTTTCCCTTGCTGGTGAGGAGTTGTGATCCCTTGTAGGAGGAGAAGTGTTCTGATTTCAGGTGTTTTCATCCTTTTTGTGCTGGTTTCTTCCCATCTTTGTGTATTTATCCACCTGTCATCTTTGTAGTTGTTGACTTTCAGATTGGATCTCTGAGTGGACCTCCAGTTTGTTGATGATGAAGTTATTTCTTTCTGTTTCTTAGTTTTCCTTCTACCAGTCAGGCCCCTTTGCTATAGGACTACTGAGGTCCACTCCAGGCCCTGCTTGCCTGGGGATCGCCTGCAGCAGCTGCAGAACAGTAAGGGTTCCTGCCAGTTTCTATTGCTATCTTTGTTTCTGAAGGATACCCACCTGATGTCAGTCTGAGCTCTCCTTTATGAGGTGACTCTTTGGATATACAGGGGTCAGGGAGCTGATTGAGGAGACAGTCTATCCTTTATAGGAGCTCAAGTGCTGAGCTGTGAGCTCCGTTGTTCATTCAGAGTTGCTGGGCAGGTACGTTTAAGTGTGCTGCAGCAGAACTCATAAACCCCCTTTTTTTTCCCATGTGCTCTGTCCTGGGGAGTTAGGGCTTTATTTATGAGTTTCTGTTGTGCTGCTGCCTTTTTTCAGGGCTGCCCTGCCCAGCAAGGAGGCAGCCTAGTCACTGTCTGCCTGCAGAGGCTTTGCTGAGCTGCTGTGGGCTCTGCCCAGCTGCCATGTGAACTTCCCTGCAGTCCTGTTTATACGGGTGTAGTTAGAACTGCCTCGGCAACAGCGGGCTGCCTTAGCAATGGCAAACTACCTCCGTAGTGGTGGAGTGCCTTGGTAATCGCAGATGCCCCTCCCCCACAGAGCTGGACCATCCCGGGTTCAGCTGTGTTTGCTGTGAAACTCTCAATCCAGAGCGTTTCAAGATTGCTGTTTTTTTGTGGGGGTGGGACCAGCCGAGCCTGATCACCTGGCTCCCTGCCTCAGAGCCTTTTTTTTTTTGTCTCCCAAGTGTTCCAGTCACCTGTTGAAAAGGCCCCAGGATCTGTGTGATTTCCTGTGCAGCAACCCACTGCACCAACTGAAACAGCCGCACTGAGATTCATGGTGCTTTTTTGCCTAGGAATTACCTGGCTTGGCTCCCTGTTTCAGTCCCCTTTCTATCAGTTGAATGGGCGACTCTGTCTTCCCCAAGCTCCAATCACCAGCTAAAATGGTTCCCAGACCTGTGTATTTTGTATGGAGAACTGCCATGCCAGGGCACCGGCCGAAACAGCCGTGCTGGTGACCCATGGGGCTCCTCCACCTGGGAATCTCCTGATCTGTGGGCAATAAAAATCTGTCTGAAAATGCGGTCACCCTCCACGCTTTTGCTGGGAGCTGCAATCCTGAGCTGCTCCTAATTGGCCATCTTGGATCGATCTCCCCAATCCTTACTATTTAATAGTGATTCTTAATCTGTTTTTGTATCACAGATCTTTATGAGAAACTGTTGAAAACTGGTGTTTCTTCCCAGAGGGTTCATGAAACAAAAATCAAAAGGCACAAAGCATAAATGAAAATTTTAATGGAATGGATACATTCCATTCCATTAAAATTAAGAACTTATGTTTGTACTTTTTCTTTCTTTTTTTGAGATAGCATCGTGCTCTGTCACCTAGGTTGGAGTGCATTGGCATGATCTTGGCTCACTGCAACCCCGCCTCCCAGGTTCAAGTGATTCTCCTGAGTAGCTGGGACTACAGGTGTGTGCCACTATACCCAGCTAATTTTTGTATTTTTAATAGAGCTGGGGTTTTGCTGTGTAGGCCAGGCTGGTCTCAAACTAAACTGCTGACCTTGTGATCTGCCTGCTTTGGCCTCCCAAAGTGCTGAGATTACAGGTGCAAGCCACCATGCCCCACCTGTTTGTACTTCTGTATGCGAGTAAGACAGGCCACCAGGCTGGGAGAAGATATTTGCAAAATATTAGTATGTAGCTGACATAAGATGGTTATCCACAGTACATAAACAGCTCTTTCAGACTGCCCAATACAGACTGATACCTCGAAGAAGAAAACAAGATGGCCAATAAGCTTACCTTTTGAGTAATCAGGAAAATGAAAATTAAACTCACGAGATATCATTTCGTATCTATTTCATATCTATCAGATTGAGAGAACTGAAAAACATGAGCAATATAAAGTACGGCAAGAATGTAGAGCAGCTGAGCTCAGTGGCTCATGCCTGTACTTCTAGCTGCTTGGGAGGTCCGTTTGAGCCCAGGAGTTGAGACAAACCTAAGGAACATAGCAAGATCTTATCTCAAAAAAATAAAATAAAATTTATGAATGTAGAGCAGGCTGGGCATGGTGACTCATACCTGTAATCTCAGCACTTTGGCAGATCACCTGAGGTCAGGAGTTCGAGACCAGCCTGGCCAACATGGTGAAACCCCATCTGTATTAAAAGAAACAAAAATTAGCTGGGCATGGTGGTATGCCTGTCATCCCAGCTACTTAGGAGGTTGAGGCAGGAGAATGGCTTGAGGTAGAGGTTGCAGTGAGCTGAGATCATGCCACTGCACTCCAGCCGGGGCAACAGAGCAAGGCTCCATCTTAAAAAAAAAAAAAAGTAGGGCAATTCACACATTTATATACTGCCATGGGATGTAAATAGGTATAATCACTTTGGAAAATAATTTGTTACTGTCTAGTAAAGATAAAGGTGCACATAACTGCGGCCCTGTAGTTCCGCCCCCAGGTACATACCTAGTGAAAACTTGCACATGTACTCTAGGAGACATGTACAATATGTTCACAGCATTGCTGGCAATAATTAACAATGAGAGCCACCAGATATCCATCAACAAATAGCATGGATTTGAGAAAATATGCCAGATACAGTGGGAATAAAACCACATTGAAAATGAGTAAAATGACTCCTGAAACAGCATGAGTAACAGGAACGTAATGTAGAACAATAACAACCATAAAATATGAGCTACCAAGGAAACACTTTATGTAAAGTTCAAACTTGCAAAATTATTGTGCAAGGCAGAGCATTGCCACCTTGGGTGATGTGGCACACTGCTATGCCACAGATGCCTCAGTGTGGACCCCTGCACCTTCCAGGACAGCCGGAGCCCCAGGCTGGTTGCTTTCTCAAGTGAGCATCATCAGGGGTCCTGGAAAGGCAGCTAGATGATGGGGCGGGGGGAGTCTGACAGCACAGCTCCAGCTTGACAGTGGGTAAGCTGGAGTAACATCTCATGCTTGATGCTCCAGTGCATTGCCCTGAGTACAGCCAAGGAAGTGACCCACCACCCACATGGCTGCCATAGCCAGATCCAGCCTCTTATGCTGTGTGGCACAGCCAAAGGTACACCCTGACAAGGCCACTGATGAGCGCAGCTCCAGGAGAATATATACGATACCCTTCAATGCCTGTAAAACGTGATTTAAAAGTTATTACCTGTAGTGCAGAGTTGCTCGTTTTTGTGATTGTTTAGTTTGCTAGAGCTGCGGAGCAAAATCCCGAAAACTGTGTGGCATAAATCGAACATTATTTTCTTAATTCTAGAAGCTGAGGTCAAAGTGCCAGCATAGTTAGCTTCCTCTGAGGCCTCTGCCTTGGGCTTGTAGGTGACCATATTCTCCCTGTGTCCTCACATGGTCTTCCCTCTCGTGTGTCTGTGTTGAAATTACCTCCTATTAGGACACCAGTCTTACTGGATTAGGGGCCATCCTAATGACCTCATTTTAACTTAATCACCTCTTTAAAGACCCCCATCTCCAAATATAGTCACAGTCTGAGGTCCTGGAAATTGGGGGACACAATCTAGCCCATAACAATAATGAACAGATTGGCATTTAGAATTTTGATCAGGAGCCAGGCACAGTGGATCGAGCCTGTAATCCCAACACTTTTGGAGGCTGAGGCAGGAGGATGTCTTGAGGCCAGGAGTTTGAGACCAGCCTGGGCAATGTGGAAAAACCCCATTTTTATAAAACAAATCTGAAAATTAGCCAGGCTTTATGGTATGCACCTGTCCCAGCTACTTTGGAGGTTGAGGCAGGAGAATCACAAGCCTTGGAGGTGATTCTGATGCAGTGAGCCATTATCATGCCACTGTGTGATCAGGGAACCAGATGTAGCCATATCAAGCATAAAACCTGATTTAAAAAAAAAAGATTGGATTTAGATACAAGTTTCTCTGTACAAATTTTGGAAAGATTTATGTGAAAATTTTATATTAATATAAACTTCCACCTAATGTTTTATGCTTTATTATCATAATTTCATAATGTAGCTGTTCCCAATGCTACTCCAGTGTACAGACAAGCATTATCATTTTCTTTTTTTTTTTTGAGACTGAGTTTCGCTCTTGTTACCCAGGCTGGAGTGCAATGGCGCAATCTCGGCTCACCGCAACCTCCGCCTCCTGGGTTCAGGCAATTCTCCTGCCTCAGCCTCCTGAGTAGCTGGGATTACAGGCACGCGCCACCATGCCCGGCTAATTTTTTGTATTTTTAGTAGAGACGGGGTTTCACCATGTTGACCAGGATGGTCTCAATCTCTTGACCTCGTGATCTACCCGACTCAGCCTCCCGAAGTGCTGGGATTACAGGCTTGAGCCACCGCGTCCGGCCTATCATTTTCTTTTAACATCCTGTCATGAACAAGTTGGGAGGTATTCTATAGAGAACAAATGTAGTGAGACCATAAAGGAAATTAAAAAGGAAATTCAAGCTAATGATTACCTCTCAGGAAAGAAGGACACACAGAGACTTTTAAAATAATGATAATATTCTCTAATGAAGTACGTACACAAGTGTTTATATCGTGAGCCAGGCGCAGTGGCTCACGCCTGTAACTCCAGCACTTTGGGTGGCTGATGCAGGTGGATCACGAGATCAGGAGTTCGAGACTAGCCTGGCCAACATGGTGAAACCCTGTCTCTAATAAAAATATGAAAATTAGCCTATAATTCCAGCTGCTCAGAAGGCTGAGGCAGGAGAATCATTTGAACCTGAGAGGTGCAGTTTGCAGTGAGCTGGTATTGTGCCTCTGCCTTCCCACCTGGGCAGAAGAGCTAGATTGTATCTCAAAAATAAATAAATAAAAATTCAATATTTAATAAAAGTCAATTAAAAAGAAATACTGCTCTTAATAAGCCCTCCAGAAAATAGGATGCTTTCTTATGCATTATGCAGGGGTTTTTTTTGTTTGTTTCTGTGTTTCAGTCTGCAGGACTGTTACAGATGCTCAGGCTCTTCACAAACGCCTATGACAGTAGCGATACCCGGCATTTAGTAATATGTCTTGATGGTGATCACGGGGAGAAGCAGACACTCAAGCACATCAGAAAAAAATAAGTTGAGCCTGGTCAGCATGTAATTCTGAGCTTTGCTAAAACTACATTTCCTGTAATTGAAAGATAAGTATAGCTTTCCTCAGTCACTTAGAGATATTTCAGTTCTCTAAGCCTTGGGAATCTCTAAAATGAACCAAACAGCTGGGCCTGAGTCATAAATTAGAGTTTTAACCTCTGGCTCCAAAACTCCATAATAGATGAGCATCTATTTCTATTGCAATCCTGTGTACTTTGGGGCCATTAGCACATTACTCGATCTGCATTTTTTCAATAAGATGAGGATAACTATATCCACTTTCCCTGAGACATGATGATGATGAATGAAAAATATTTGTGAGGTGCTCTGAGCTTTAGGAATGAAGAACTGTGTGGATTGCAGGGTGTTGCTTCCTCTCTGAATAGACATGGTGCGGCGCTCCCTGCGAAGAAGGAGCTGGTGGAGTAGCAGTGTGCCTGGGCTGCCTGGCAAAGGCATTGTTTGAACAGCAGGTGGTACCATTTTCAGCACCAGGCATCATACTAACTGAAGTAGGCAAGGGTTTATATGAGTGTCAGTTGAATAGACGATTGTGAACACAGCCTCCCTAGTAAAACAAGACACAAGAAAGCAATTACCAAACGTAGTTTGTCTTCAGAACACCTCTAGTGTTTCCAGCTGGTGGGCAGACAGTTTTCTCTGCCTGTGCCATCCCTGGTTTTGGTGGGTTATGTGCTGACTCACAGGGTTGTTTAGCTCAGTGGTGGGTGATGCTTACTTTTTCTGGCATTTGTCTTTTAGGCCTGGATGAATGAGAAGTTTGCCCCTGAACTGCTGGAGAGCAAGCCTGAGATTGTAGAATGTGTCATGGAACAGCTGGAGCACATGGTAAGAGCCGCTTGTCTTGCGCCGACCAAGGAGGAGGAAGGTAAAAGCATTTGGTCAACACACAGAGATTGCGGTCTGATAGCAAATCTCTTTTGTTTGGCTCAACCTGCAGTCCAGTTCTTTAAAAAAAATCGTTGAATTACTTGTCTACATTCATCAAGCTTCACAGTTCTTGTAAATATCTGGCTTCTCATGAAAAATCTAAAATCCTGCATTGCTGCATGAGAACAGGTGACAAGAGCAGAATGAGAGCTGCCCATCCATGTACTCCCTGCTCCCACAGCGCCTGACAACCCACCCTCAGAGCAGCATGAGAGCTGCCCATTCATGTACTCCCTACTCCCACAGCTCCTGACTACCCACCCTTTCATCCATGCACTCCCTGCTCCTATAGCCCCTGAGTCCCCACCCTCCCATCCATGCACTCCCTGCTCCCACAGCCCATGACTACCCACCTTCCCATCCCTGCACTCCCTGCTCCCACAGCCCCTGAACACCCACCCTCACATCCATCCACTCCCTGCTCCCACAGCCACTGACTACCCACCCTCCCATCCATGCACTCCCTGTTTCTACAGCCCCTGACTACCCACCCTCAGAGCAATATGAGAGCTTCCCATCTATGCACTCCCTGCTCCGACAGCCCCTGACTACCCACCCTCCCATCCATGCACTCCCTGCTCCCACAGCCCCTGACCACCCACCCTCACATCCATCCACTCCCTGCTCCCGCAGCCGCTGACTACCCACCCTCCCATCCATGCACTCCCTGTTTCCGCAGCCCCTGACTACCCACTCTCAGAGCAATATGAGAGCTTCCCATCTATGCACTCCCTGCTCCGACAGCCCCTGACTACCTACCCACCCTCACATCCATCCACTCCCTACTCCCACAGCCCCTGACTACCCACCTTCCCATCCATTCATTCCCTGTGCCTCACAGATCCTGACTACCACCCTCAGAGCAGCACGAGAGCCCTCTATCCATGCGCTCCCTGCTCCCACAGCCCCTCACTACCCACCCTGTCAATCATGCACTCCCTGCTCCCACAGCCCCTGACTACCCATTCTCGCATCCATACACACCCTGCGCCCACAGGCCCTAACTACCCACCCTTCGATCCATACACTCCCTTCTCCCACAGCCCCTGACTACCCATGCTCACATCCATGTACTCCCTGCTTCCATAGCCCCTGACTACCCACCCTCACATCCATACATTCCCTGGTCCCTCTGCCCCTGACTACCCACCCTCCCATCCATGCATTCCCTGCATTTATAGCCCCTGACTACCCACCCTCACACCCATGCACTCCCTGCTTCCATAGCCCCTGACTACCCATTCTCCCATTATGCACTTCCTGCTTTCACAACCCCTGACTACCCACCTTTCGATCCATACACTCCCTGCTCCCACAGCTTCTGACTATCCACTCTCACATCCATGCACTTTCTTCTCTGACAGCCCCTGACTACCCACTCTCACATCCCTGCAATCCCTGCTTCCACAGCCCCTGACTACACACCCTCCCATCCCTGGACTTTCTGCTCCCACAGCCCGTGACTACCAATTCTTCCATCCATGCATTCCCTGCTCTTACAGCCCCTGACTACCCATTCCTTCATCCATGCACTTTCTGCTTTCACAGCCCCTGAATACCCACCCTTAGAGCAGCATGCGAGCTGCCCATCCATGCACTCCCTGCTCCCATAGCCCGACTACCCACCCTCCTATCCATGCACTCCGTGCTCCCACAGCCCAACTACCCACCCTCACGTCCATGCACTCCCTGCTCCCACAGCCCCTAACCACCCACCCTTAGAGCAGCAGGAGAGCTGTCCATCCATGCACTCCCTACTCCTACAGCCCCTGAGTACCCATCCTTTAATCCATGCACTCCCTGCTCCCACAGCCCGTTAATACCCACCCTTTCATCCATGCACTCTTTGCTCCCACAATCCTTGACTACCCACACTCCCATCCATGCACTTTGTGCTCCCACAGCTTTTGAGGACCCACCCTCACATCCATGCACTCCCTCTCCCATAGCCCCTCACTACCCATTCTCCTATCTATGCACTCCCTGCTCCCACAGCACCTGACTACCCACCTTTTGATCCATGCACTCCCTGCTCCCACAGCCCCTGACTACCCACCCTCAGAGCAGCATGAGAACTGCCCATTTATGCAGTCCCTCCTCCCATTTTTCCTGACTACATACCTTATCCATGCATTCCCTGTCTCACAGCCCCTGGCTACCACCCTCAGAGCAGCATGAGAACCCTCCATCCACAGGCTCCCTGTGCCCCACAACCCCTGACTACCCATTCTTTCATTCATGCACTTGCTGCTCCCATATCCTGACTACCCACCCTTCCATCTATGCACTCCCTGCCCCCACATGCCTGACTACCCACCCTCATATCCATGCACTCCCTGCTCCCAACAAGCCCTGACTACCCACCCGCCCGTCAATGCATTCCCTGATCCCACAGCCTGTGACTGCCCACAGTTTCTTTTTTATTTATTTTTTATCATTCACAAACTATTCATACTCTGTGGTTTATTTCAGGACTTTCTATACTGTAGTCTCTTAAAGCAAATAGTGTATATAGTTTCAGAACCTAACAGTTGTTCCTTCAGAAGGGTTAGAAGTGGGTAGAACATATCTGTGGCCTTCAAGTAATTTAGCCAGTCATAAAAATTCCTTATGTACAGGCACTATACCTTTTTATATATAGGTCACTAGCATGTAAATGAAACTGGCACAACAAGGTAAATGTGTATAAAATAAATTACAGAAGAGATAGATTTCTGATGCGCTACTCGGTGATGCAATAGATAGCAAATGATGATTTGGGAGTATTTTAGAGCCCTAATGTAGAATTTTCAATTTCCCCAGTTTATCCTCCAGAAATGATCACTGTGGTATACCTGTGATTGTTGAATGCCTATCATACAGCTGTAAATGGGCATGCCATTCCTGGTACCTTCTTTTTTTTTTAATACTTGTTGCAAGGTTCTGTATAGCTTTTTTTTAGAAAAAAAGGAGAGAAAGAGAGGAAGAAAGAGGAAGAAAAAGAGGGAGAGAGAACAGGAATATTGCTTCATTCTAAAAATGGGTATTAATAATGGCTGATCAATATTTTGTGTATTTAAAATGGACAATGTATATTTTGTGTATTTAAAATGCCCACAGTTTAATCTGTGCGCTTCCTGCTTCCACAGCCCCTGACTACCCACCCTCCCATCCATGCACTTTCTGCTTCTACTGCCCCTGAATACCCACCCTCCCATACACTCCCTGCTCCCACAGCCCCTTATTATCCACCCTCCGAGCAGCATTAGAGCTGTCCAATCATGCACTCCCTGCTGCCACAGCCCCTAACTAACCACCTTCCCATTTATGCATTCCCTGTGCCTCATAGCCCCTGACTACCAACCCTCAGAGCAGCATGAGAGCCCTCCATCCATGAGCTTTCTGTGCCCCACAGCCCCTGACTACCCATCCTCCCATCCATGCACTTCCTGCTCTCACATTCCCTGACTACCCACCCTCCCATCCATGCACTCACTGCTCCCATAGCCCCTGACTACCCACCCTCAAACCCATGCACTCCTGCTCCCACAGTCCCTGAGTATTTACCCGCGCATTTATGCACACCCTGCTCTCACAGCCCCTGACTACCCAATATCACATCTATGCACTTCCTGCTCCCACAGCCTCTGACTACCCACCCTTCCATCCATGTACTTTCTTTTACCACAGCCGCTAACTACCCACCCTGCCATCCATGCACTCCCTGCTCCCACACCCCCTGACTGCCCACCCTCACATCTATGCACTCCCTGCTCCCACAGCCCAACTACCTACCCTCCCATCCATGCACTCCCTGTTCCCACAGCCCCTGACTACCCACCCACAGATCCATACACTCCCTGGTCCCTCAGCCCCTGTCTACCCACCCTCACATCCATGCACTCTCTGCTCCCACAGCCCCTGACTACCCACCCTCAGAGCAGCATGAGAGCTGCCCATCCATGCATTCCCTGTGCCTCACAGCTTCTGACCACCGCCCTCAGAGTACCACAAGAGCCATCCATCCATGCGCTCCCTGTGCCCCACAGTCCCTGACTACCCATCCTCCCATCCATGCACTTCCTGTTCTTATAGCCCCTGACTTCCCACCTCACACTCATGGACTTAGTGCTTCCCCAGCCCCTGATTACCCACCCTCCCATGCATGCATTCCCTGCTTCTGCAACCCCTTACTACCCACCCTCTTATCCTTGCAATCCCTGCTTCTACAGCCCCTGACTACCCACCCTCACATCCATGCACTCCCTGCTCCCACAGCCCCTGAATACCCACCCTCCCATTCATGCATTCTGTGCCTCCACAGCCCCTGACTACCCACCCTCCCATTTATGCTTCTGTGCTCCCACAGCCCCTGACTACCCACCCTCCCATTTATGCTTCTGTGCTCCCACAGCCCCTGACTAGCCACCCTCCCATCCAGGCACTTTGTGCTCCCACAGCTTCTGAGGACCCACCTTCACATCCATGCACTCCCTGCTCCCACAGCCCCTGACTACCCACCCTCACATCCATGCACTCTCTCCTTCCACAGCCCCTGACTACCCACCCTCCCATCCATGCACTTTCTGCTCCTCCAGCCCCTGAATATCCACCCTCACATCCATGCACTCTCTCCTTCCACAGCCCCTGACTACCCACCCTCCTGTCCATGCACTTTCTGCTCCTCCAGCCCCTGAATACCCACCCTCACATCCATGCACTCTCTCCTTCCACAACCCCTGACTACCCACCCTCCTGTCCATGCACTTTCTGCTCCTACAGCCCCTGACTACCCACCCTCACATCTATGCACTCCCTGTTTTCACAGCCCCTGACTACCCAACCTCCCATCCATGCACTCGGTGTTCCCACAGCCCCTGACTACCCACCTTCCCATCCATGCACTTTCTGCTCCCTTCCAGCCCCTGACTACCCACCCTCACATCCATGCACTCCCTGCTTTCACAGCCCCTGACTACCCACCTTCCCATCCGTGCACTTTCTGCTCCCCTGCAGCCCCTGACTACCCACCCTCACTTCCATGCACTCCCTTCTTTCACAGCCCCTGACTACCCACCCTCCCATTTATGCACTCCTTGCTTTCACAGCCCCTCACTAGCAACCCTCACATCCATGTACTTTCTGTTCCCAGAGCCCCTGACTACCCACCCTCAGAGCAGCATCGGAGCTGCCCATCCATGCCCTCCCTGCTCCCACACCTCCTGATTACCCACCCTCCCATCCATGCACTCCCTGCTCCCACAGCCCCTGACTACCCACCCTCACATCCATGCACTCCCTGTTCCCACAGCCCCTGCCTATCCACCCTCCCATTCATGTGTTTCCTGCTCCTACAACCCCTGACTACCCACCCTGCTCTTGTAGTCTCCTTACCTGGCCCTTGCAGACATTTCAATTTGTCGTCCCTAGCCTAGATGATCTGAGTGTAAATCATTGTGACCTTCAGAGAAGCTCTAAAATGTGGGTATTTCACAGTTCTAACACTGCTTTTCTTCGTGTGCTGAATTATCTCCTTTACAATGGGATTGGAGTTCTTCTGGAACTCTCTGGCTGAATAGATTCTATTCAAATGGTCATTTTCTAAAAGTAAATGACTATTACTGACACTTTATATAATGATAAAGAAAATGAAAACTCACATGATGATTTTTTTTTTCCTTGGACCAAAACATAGTGGGTCCTCAATGTTGCCAGTGATGATGGTCGAACATGTTTTTTTAACTTTAGTTTCTCGTTTAATAGGAAGAAAATGTCAGGAGAGCCAAAAGGGAGGACCTGAAGGTCAGCATCCACCAAATGGAGATGGAGAGGATCCGCTACGTCCTCAGCAGCTACCTGCGGTGTCGCCTCATGAAGGTTTGGCGTGGAGATGCCTGGAGGGATGGAGGCAGTGCAGTCTGGAATGCAGACTGAATGTCCTGGGGAGGAGTTGGGCTGGCCCAGAAGGGTCCAGGAGCTGAAGACGGTGCTCGGAGCCCAGTGTCAGTGTAGTTAAAGTGTAAGGAGGGCAAGAGATTGCTCCAGGGAAGCACAGAGGAGCATGTCTTGCCCACCGCGGGGACACCGCACACATTGTTAGTTTGTTCACCTGCCGTGTGAATGCGGCCCCTGGCGTTACAGCGTGGTGTTGCTGAAGTGAGAGTTCCTGGCATTTGTGAATAGGGAATGCTGACTAGAGGAGAACTCGTTCCAAAACTGTTTTGTCTGTCAAATGGCCAATGTCAACTTCTAAAGAACCAGGATGACTTGCATTCACCTACAGCTTTGGCCCTCTAACTTGCAAAACTGAAATGTGAAACATCCTATTTTATAACCCTGGGAAAGTCTTACTTCCTTGACATTTTTCATTTGGCTCTATGTGTCTCGTTAGTTATTACAAATAAAATGCATTCTCTCTTCTACATGAGAATGTTCAGCTACCTGAAAATTGCCCACAGTCTCTCTGAAGTCTTCTCCTAGGCACACACATCCAACCATTTCCTCTCCTGTACTCTTCTCTAAGAAAAAGTTCTGGTTTGTCTCTATCCTTCTTAAATTACACTACCTAAAACTAAACACAGTATCCCAGTTGTAGTTTGACCAAGTTTCTGGAGAACAGAATGATCATTTCTCTTACTCTGGATATGAAGCTGGTAAATGTCAGCCACATCACACGAGCGTATTTATCACATTAGCATATTGACCAGTACGATGCCCAAGCTCATTCTTCACTCACATGGACACTAACCCCTTTTCAGATGATAATTTCCCCATCCAGTCACTGTCCTCTATTTGTATGGCTTAGGTTTTGGCTCCTTAAGTGTGGGGCTTGATACTTACCCTCTTAAACTTTATCTTATCAAACTGGGCCATTTCCCTTGTCTCTGGATCCTGATCTCGTCCCCTCATATATTAGCTGTCTCTTAATACTTTATGTCATCAACCCCTTTGTTTTGTTTTTATTTGGTCGTTGTTTTTGTTGTTGTTGGAGATGGAGTCTCACTCTGTCACCCAGACTGGAGTGCAGTGGCAGGATCTCAGCTCACTGCAACCTCTGCCTCCCGAATTCAAGCAATTCTATATTGTCTCAGCCTTTGGAGTAACTGGGATTACATGCCTCTGCCACCATGCCCAACTAATTTTTGTATTTTTAGAAGAGACAGCGTTTCACTATGTTGGCCAGGCTGATCTCAAACTCCTGACCTCAGGTGATCCACACCCACCTTGGCCTTCCAAAGTGCTGGTATTACAGGCGTAAGCCACTCTACCCGGCCCACATAAGGTTTTTGATGACATGCTTACCAAAGCTGGTGATGACCAGCCAGTGTAGTGACTCAAGCCTGTAATTCCAGCACTTTGGGAGGCTAAGGCAAGTGGATCACCTGAGGTCAGAAATTCAAGATCAGCCTGGCCAACATGGCAAAACCCCGTCTTTTCTAAAAATACAAAAATCAGCTGGATGTGGTGGTGAATGCCTGTAATCCTAGCTATTTGGGAGGCTGAGGCAGGAAAATTGCTTGAACCTGAGAGTTGGAGGTTGCAGGGAGGCGAGATCGTGCCACTGCACTCCACCCTGGGTGACACAGTGAGACTCCTTCTCCAAAAAAAAAAAAAAAAAACTTTATGTGATTCATTAACTGGACTGTGGCAAGGGTCTTAAACCAAAGACTTCCCTACAGTTTGACATCTACCCGGTGAGTCAGCTTTGCTCAGCCACTTAGGAGTCTCCCAATTCCAGCCGTCCCCTAGCCCGAGGTCCACAGCTTGCCTGCAAGGGTGTCGCAGAGACGTTGTCACATGTTTTATGGTATGCCTGTCCACCTACCCCACCCCACCTCCAGGCCACATGTCCTTCCTCGGGAGGGTTGTGTAAACCCTCTTCATGTTAACCACATTCTTCTCTTTGACTTTGGCTGATGTTTCCATGAAGGTTTTGCTTTGTCCTCACAGATAGAGAAGTTTTTCCCTCATGTCCTTGAGAAGGAGAAAACCCGCCGGGACGGGGAGCCTTCCAGCCTTTCCCCGGAAGAGTTGGCCTTTACCAGAGAGTGAGTGAGTTGTCGGCATGTGGCATCTGGCTGTTTCAGCATGATGCCTGTCCTGGAGGCCTGTGCACTGCTGCCATTGCCACAGCAATTTGAATTTGTGTCTTTCAGGTTCATGGCAAACACAGAGACTTATCTGAAAAATGTTGCCTTGAAGCACATGCCCCCTAACTTACAGAAGGTGGACCTTTTCCGGGCAGGTAAACAGGACATCCCCCTGCAGGTGGCCCAGCCATCCCCAGGTGCCCCAGGGTGGGATCCTGTCTTCACTGTTTTTACCCAAATATGGAAAGATCATTATGTAGATAAAAAAGAGGAAGGATTCTGGCTAAAAACCAGAAAACTCATGGAAAGCAGATGGAATGGTAGGCGTTTGAGCATTGCTTCTATGTTCCCTGAGGTGGACTGAGCCCCATGGCTGCACTGGTGGTGGTAGATGCAGGTGTGGAGCCACATTCACCTTCAGCAGCCATCCGCTGAGCCTCTGTCAGGTGCCAACCATCCCAAACGCCAGTACTGCAGAGGCCACGCCAGCATTGCCCCTGCTCTAAGGGGCTGGCCATCTCTTCCTCACAGGTCCCAGAACATGCAGGGCCTGTCCAGCTGGAGGGGAGGGCTGAAACAGGAGGCTAGGGAGACCTCCAGTGATTCCCTGTGGCCTCAGAAGTGGAGCAGGGTGGAGGGTGAGGGGAGAGGAGGAAGGCGAGCCAGGGAAGGGGAGCTTGGGCAGAGCCCCTCCTCCTGCCTCTTGGTGCCAGCCTCTGAGGGCTACTGAGTGAGGAAAGGGAAGTATGGACAGAGCCCTTAACCTCGGATCAACCCACTGGGGTGGCTTACAAGATAAAGCACATATTCCTCAATGTTTCACAATGCCCCAGATCCAAGCATGACCTCCTTAGGCAAAATTGCCACACCAGAACAAACGCCCACCAGGGGACTGGAGCCTGCCTTGTCTACAAGCTGAGCTTAGTGTGCCGAGGCCACGAGCTCCAGTACACCTGAGCCCTGGAAGTTCATCTCTGCCCAGCCTGGGCTGGGGCTGAGGGCCACACACCCACCTCTGTGGCGATGGACCAAGGTCTTAGTCCCTTCGGCTGCTCCGAGTTCTGGAGGCCAGGAAAGCCAGGATCCAGGCCCCCACAGATCCAGTGCCTGCCAAGGGCCCGTTCCTCATAGATGGCACCTTCCATATATCCTCACAGAGAAGGAAAGGGGCAAGGGGCAAGCAGATTCTCAGGCTACTTTTGTAAGGTCACTAATCGCAGTCTCTGTGTGTCCTAGTCTCCTCCATCCCGCTGCCTTTTTCTTCTGAGATAAGGTCTTGCTGCATTGCCCAGGCTGGAGTGCATTGGCACTGTCACAGCACACTGCAGCCTCGAGCTCCTGGCTCCAGAGATCCTCCCACCTCAGCCTCCCAAGTAGCTGGAACTATAGGCGTTTGTCACCATGCCTGGCTATTATTTTTAGATTCTTTTTATTAGAGACAGAGTCCTGCTATGTTGCCTAGGCTGGTCTCAAACTCCTGGCCTCAACTGATCCTCTAGCCTCAGCCTCTCAAAATGCTGGGATCACATGCCTGGCCTACTCTCATAAGACATCAGTCAGATTGGATTAGGACCCACCCTGCTGGCCTCATTTTTACTTAATTGCCTCTTTAAAAGCCATGTCTCCAAATACAGCCCCACTCTGAAGTACTGGGAGTTAGGGCTTCAACTTACGAATTTTGGGGAACACAGTTTAGCCCATAGCACCAGGAGCAAGTCAGACCCATGGCAGACTTGTGGAACCCTGAGTTGGTCATTTTACTGAGCCTGCGTGAGAAAAACAAAAGGCCCCATCCATGTCCAGTTCCCTCCCTGGTCAGCCACTCTGTCTGCATGTTAGAAGAACTGGAATGGGCTGGGCTCCTATCTGAATCCTGATTGTGCCATAGCATTCATCCCAGCAAGTTTTCCTCTATTGACTTTGTCAGCCAAGCATTTCCTGATCGCATTATGTTTTCCTGGCAGTTCCCAAACCAGATCTAGATTCTTACGTGTTTTTGAGAGTGAGAGAACGACAAGAAAACATACTGGTAGAACCAGACACAGATGAGCAGGGGTGAGTGACGTGCGTCTTTCGCGGTGGGCACATTCCTCCCGACGGAAGACAGCGGAGCTCTGCAGGCAGATGTGTTTCCTTCTTTTTCAGGGACTACGTGATTGACCTGGAGAAGGGCTCGCAGCACTTGATCCGATACAAAACCATTGCACCTCTGGTTGCATCTGGAGCCGTCCAGCTGATTTAAAACTAGACATAAACAAGGATGAAGACCTGGAACCCTAGAGAAAATACTAGAAAGCCCTCATTTCACCTCGTGCCTGAGGACAATAATAAAGTTCACTAGGCATCAGACATTCCTCAGTAGTGCTGCAGGTGGCGGGCGTGAGGAGGAACTCCACGTGTCCTGTCTGCTGTTTCAGCCCGTGTCAGCAAGTAGGGCCATTGCTCTGTTTATTCTGCACACTTGGCAGAGCCGCAGAGGCTCTTGGTGCCTTTTCCCTTTGTAGTAGTTTCTGAGCTAAGGAAAGTCAGGCAGAGGTAGTTCCTAAGAGGGCATCCCTGCCTGTGATTGGGGCTGCATTTAGCCCTGACCTGACAGTGGTAGGAGAGTTCATTTAGCCTTTCTGCTGGGAAGATTGTAAATAGATTAAAGAAAATAGCTGCAGCCTTCTCCCATCATACATCATTAGACTGTGTGAACTAACATTGTAGAGCCTCTGATATTGGACTTAAAACCAATTTCCGTCATGCTTAACTGAAAATCACAACTAAACCAATAAATCATTATTAAATTTCCATTCTGCGGCAGAAGGCACCTCTGGACTGCTCCGGCTTGTAGTCTAATGAAGTCTGTGCTCCCTGCTGTTAACCCACAGCCCTCCCCGACTCTTCAGCGGCTTTGCCAAGCCAGCCTCCAGGCCATCCAGCTGTCCTTGGCCAAGGCATTGTTAACAGAGCAATGTTAACCATCCTGTATTGTGACCTCTGGCTTCTTTTCTGGTTGAAGTAATTCATTTTTCAAGAGGAATGGATGAAATGAACCTAATGTGCATGCAGTCTCAGAGTGATACTGAAAGGAAGGATGTACAGGCAGTGAATGAACGGTCATTCCGTGAAACACGGTAAAAAGCAACCTGCGCTCCATTCTTCTTCCTTGATGCAGTTGGCAGATTTTCATTTGCAGGATATGGGCTACAGGAGCAATTAGGGTAACATAGCTGTCATTTCTAGGATGAATCAGTAGGGGAAAGTAAGGGAGGGTTTTTTGTTTGTTTGTTTTTTGAGATGGGGTTTTGCTCATTTCCCAGGCTAGAGTGCAGTGGGATCTCAGCTCACTTCAACCTCTGCCTCCCGAGTAGCCGGGATTATAGGCCCCCGCCACCATGCCTGGCTAATTTTTTGTGTTTTTAGTGTAGACAGGTTTTCCATGTTGGCCAGGCTGGTCTGGAGCTCCTAACTGCAGGTGATGCACCTGCTTCCTGGGCCTCCCAAAGTGCTGGGATTAAAGGCACGAGCCATCTTGCATGGCCTAGGGAGGTTTTATTTCTTGACTGAAGTATTTGATACTCATGCATTGTCTTTACTGCCTTCAGCTACTTGTTAAACAGATGTGCACAGAGCACACAGTGTGCCAGGCATAGTTCAAGGCACCAGCGCTACAATCAAGAGTAAGACATTCAGTCCCTGCTTGGATAGAGTGAGAATTAGAACTGGGTGACTTTGCAGGGCCACTGGACTGGGTGGTCTGGGAGGGTCTCACTGGAGAGAGAACATTTAGGCTGAGATCTGATGAACAGGAAGGAGCTGCAGTGCAGAAGTCAAAAGGAAGGGCATTCCAGGCAGAGAAGGCAGCCCACGCAAAGGTCCTGAGGCAGAGACAAGCCTGCCGGAGGCAGGCGTGGGCCTGGCTAGAAAGCCCAACTCAAAATAGAAAGTGGTGCTGGATAAAGAGGCAGGGTGGGCTCAGATCTTATAGGACCTTGTTAATAAAGAGATCCCACAGTCCTGAGACGTGGACAGGTCTGTGGGAATCAGGAATTTAGTGTTAAGCTTGAGATTAGAACCCAAGTCTCCATTTCCTCGTCACGTTCTCCCTGTGGTGCTAAGCCCAGAGACCCGAGCTGTTACCTAGACCAGTGCTTCCTCAGCCTTAATGTGTGTCTCATCACCTGGGGCTCGCCTTGAGATGTAGGTTCTGAAACAGTGGGGTCCAGGATCCTGCCTTTCTAAGGAGCTCCCACATCGTGCAGTTGCTGGCCTGGGGACCACATTGAGTGATGGCTCTGTGTCCTTGTGCCTCCAGCTGTTGCCCTGTACATGCCCAGCTGCACAGAGTAGTTTACACCCTCTAAAGCCACAGTAAATTACTCCATTTCCTAAGTTACCTCTTTAAGGGAAGACTGGTTTTGATATGTCATTTTTAAATAAAGAAGTTGAATTTCAAAACCAAGTGGAACAGGAAATGGTGTGGCTTGGTTGACATTGATTTTAACTTTGTTTCATGGTGAGTGTTTCACTTTATTAACTGGAGGTTGCACTTCCAGTTAGCAACTCACCACAGGAAGCGTGACAGAACATTTTATCAAGTGATGGCATCATTCTTTACCATACGCTTGCCCCTAGCAAGTCCACTCTCCCTGAGATGTGCTTACTGGCCCCTGTGTGGGTTTCCCCACCGCAGTCATCGTCCGTCAGCTGTGACCTTGCTGTGTGTAAACACTCCATGCTGATGCCCCAGTAGGCCGCCTGGCTTTGCATCACCCTCAGAGACATCAAACCTCCCCCTGTGATGTACAAGTGTTAGCCAGGAAGCTTACAGAGTGCTTCATTTTTGTTTCTGTGTTTTTGAGATGTCGCCCAGGCTGGAGTGCCATGGTGCAATCTCCACTCACCGCAACCTCCCGCTCCTGGGTTCAAGTGATTCTCCTGCTTCAGCCTCCCTAGTAGTTGGGATTACAGATGCATGCCACAACACCCAGCTAATTTTTGTATTTTTAGTAGAGACAGGGTTTCACCATGTCAGCCAGGCTGGTTTTGATCCGACCTCAAGTGATCCGCCTGCTTCAGCCTCCCAAAGTGCTGGGATTACAAGGCATGAGCCACCACACCTGGCCGCGGAGTGCATTTTTAAGCAAACACATCATATGTTAATTCTTCATATAGTGTTCTTTAGGTTATTTGTCTTGGGAAGCCAAATATCCCATTTAGAATTCTTTAAGAACTGAATTTTCAAATGCATCTAGTCAACTAGGTATGAAAGCCCTCTCATTATATTGTCAAAAAAACCTTTGTTTTTTTAAAAATGCAAAATCAGTATTCTGTACTTAACAGATTTGGTTTCAAATACCATAGCTATTTCCAAAAAATTGGGTATTTATTCAGTGGCTGAAAAACAACTATTGGGGGTATTCAAAGAGATGTACTGGCCCATGCTTGGGACTCACACCTGCAATCCCAGCAGCTTTGGGAGTCCACGGCAGGAGGATCGCTTGAGCACAGGAGTTCCAGACCAGCCTGGGCAACATAGTGAGACTCTGTCTCTACAAAGAATAAAGCAGTTAACCTGGCATGCTTGTGTATGTCTGTAGTCCCAGCTATTTGAGAGGCTGAGGTAGGAGGATTGCTTGAGCCCAAGAGGTTAGGTTGCAGTGAGCTGTGATTTCACCACTGCAATCCAGTCTGAGTGACAGAGCAAGACCTTGTCTCAAATGTATATTGGAGAGTCTGCAGGCAATTAGAATATTTAATTTACCAAGTTTATGCATTAAGCTGTTTTTAAAGTAGATTAACTTGTAAATCTCCACAACAAACCTATGCAAGGCAAACTCTGAGGTTTTGGAATAAGCAAAAGATTGCTGGCTGTCCTTTCCATGTAATGCTTGATCCCTGTGGGCTGTGTGCTGTGTCTTTAAATAGATTATTTTACAACTCTAGAGGGATACAAGTTGATTCATAGAAAACTGATAATGATATATTTCTGGCCAGGCGCGGTGGCTCACGCCTGTAATCCCAACACTTTGGGAGGCCGAGGCGGGTGGATCACAAGGTCAAGAGATCGAGACCGTCCTGGTCAACATGGTGAAACCCCATCTCTACTAAAAATACAAAAATTAGCTGGGCATGGTAGTGCGTGCCTGTAGTCCCAGCTACTCGGGAGGCTGAGGCAGGAGAATTGCTTGAACCCAGGAGGCAGAGGTTGTGGTAAGCCGAGATCGCGCCATTGCACTCCAGCCTGGGTAACAAGAGCGAAACTCCGTCTCAAAAAAAAAAAAAAGATGTATTTCTTGTCTTGCTATGCAAATGATTCCTGCCCGTGGCAATACAAATGAATTTTGTCCTGTTGAGAATAAAGTCAATCCCTCATTTGATTTAATTGGGGGGGGGGCAGGGGCGGGACATAGTCTTGCTCTGTTGCCCAGGCTGGAATGCAGTGGCACAATCTTGGCTCACTGCAACCTCTGCTTCCCAGGTTCAAATGATCCTCCTGCCTCAACCTCCCGAATAGCTGGGACTACAGGCATGTGCCACCACACCTGCTAATTTTGGTATTTTTAGTGGCGACGGGGTTTTGCCATGTTAGCCAGGCTGGTCTTGAACTCCTGGCCTCAAGTGATCCACTTTCCTCCGCTTCCCAAAGTGCTGGGATTACGGGCGTGAGCCATGGCATCCAGGGAGATCCTCCTTTTAGAGTCGAGATAGCAGACTCCTTTGCTGAAGGCCACATTGCTTCTAAGTAGAGGAGATGTGATCAAACCCCAGTGAGGCCAGGGCACCTGAGTCCATCCTTTTCATCTTACCGTAATCTTTCTTTCCCCTCAGCGTAATCTTTATTTCCACAAAAGAAAAGATCCAAAAATGTTTTAAGCAGCGATAGCTTCACTGGAACAACTTCTCATATTCCAAAAAGACTCATTTGAGGGAATAATCACCACTACCATTCATATTGCTTTAGAGGAGGTGGCATTTTTCTCAACGTAGTTTTCTGATTTAAGCAGGTCCTAGTCTACCTAACACACAATGCTGACATTCTGCCTAGCTTTTTAAGACAAGGAAAACCACTGGGAATGAAGTCAGCCACAGTTAGTTACCTAAGTCTTGCTTCTTGTCCAGTTCTGTTAGGTTCTATGGAAATAAGAATAAAAGTAAATGACTATTTTTGCATCTAAGGAATTTACAATTAATCCTAAGACGATGTCTTTTTTTTTTTTTTGAAGGTTTTGCAACGCAATTTTATTTTCTTTTGTGAAAATAAACAACTGGGAGTTTAAATTGCTCCAAAAACCATATAAACAAAAAGAAATACAGAAGAAGCATGTGAGGTGATGGGGAAGGGAACAGGGTCTCTTGAACTTTGGCAGATTGTGCTGGCATGGACCCAGGTGACAGGAGCCAGACCATGGGGCCAGTCCTGCCTGCCACTGTGGGGCCGTGAGGGGATGATCGCCACTGGCAAGGAGGGGGAGAACACAGACTTCTTCGCTGAGGAAATGGCAGGCACCTTGAGTCCCTTTAAATGTAGGGGTGGGGGAAAACCATTTCAAAGGACCACTTTCTCCACTGCAAGCTGGGGCTAGCGGGTTTGGGCCCACTGAGGGAGGGGACGGTGGTGGCAGCAAATCAGGGCAAGATGTCTCACACTGGGCAGAGGACAGAGGACGAAAAAGAACCCATGGTATTGGGCAGAAGATGAAAATTTGGGTTGGGTCACAGGAAATACCGCAATGGCGGAGATGCAGATGGAGTCTGGGAAGCTGGGGCACCCTCTGCCCAGGTCTATCTACCACAGCACCTAAGGGATGAACAACATGCTACTTTTCAGTTCTCTTTCTTATAAAGATTTTTTTTGTTGTTTTGTTTTTTAAGGAAAGCCTTAAGATCAGCTACTGGTTACATCTACAAACTATAAAGTGCTGTTGTTACCAGCCACTTTACAGAACAGTCCAGAGTGGTCAGATACTGACCAATAAAGTCTCCTTTTTCTTTTTCTTCTGAATTATTACTACTCGATGAGTCACGTGACAGCCTGCAGGGGCTAGGGGGCAGCTTAGTGGGCAGACTTGGTGACCAGGGAAAGAGGCTGGGCCTGTAGCACTAGGAGGGCCTGGTGGGCATGGAGCGTGGCGGGGAAGGATGGGGGAAGAGGCCAGTAGAGTTGTGGGCATGGACCCAAGGGGGAGGGGCCAGGACAGGAGGGGAGGCTGGCTGCCCATCTGCCCAGAGGAGGAGGCTGCAGCCTTAGCGGACATGAAGGCAGCAGAATGGAGAGCCAGATGGGCCTGGGTTTCTGGCTTGGTGGTGAGGGAGAGGGGCTGGGCTTGCTCCGAATGGGTGGCGGCAGGGGCGGCAGGTGAGGCCAAAGCTGCGGAGGGGGTGGCGGGAGAGTCCAGCATGCTGCCGTGGGAGGAGGCAAGGCTGTCACAGGGCTTCTGGGCGGGGGGCGGGTACTGAACACATGGCTGCTTGCTCTTGGAGGCCAGAGCCCCCTCTGCCTCTTGGACTTGCTGCTGTGACTGTGTGTGGGACAGCTGCTTTTCTCTCTTCCTCTTCTTTCTCTTACCGTAGTTGTCCCGGTCTGACCAGGTCGGGTAGAGCTGCGAGTAAAGCTGCCGCTCCTTCCGAGCCAGCTCATAGTACTTGGCCTGTTCTTCTCGAGACAGGTTGTGCCGCTTACTTCCCAGGATCTGGTTAATGGTTGCACTTTCCTTCAGGGTGCACACAGCCACCACCTTAGCCCTCATCTCATTCATATACAACATGAAGGCATTTGGAGGCTACTTTACATGGGACTTCTTTTCCTCCTTTTTCTTCTTTTTTCTTTTCTTTTCTTTTTTTTTTTTTTTTTTGAGACAGAGTTTCGCTCTTGTTACCCAGGCTGGAGTGCAATGGCGCGATCTCGGCTCACCGCAACCTCCGCCTCCTGGGTTCAGGCAATTCTGCCTCAGCCTCCTGAGTAGCTGGGATTACAGGCACGCGCGATCATGCCCAGCTCATTTTTTGTATTTTTAGTAGAGACGAGGTTTCACCATGTTGACCAGGATGGTCTCGATCTCTCGACCTCGTGATCCACCCACCTCGGCCTCCCAAAGTGCTGAGATTACAGGCGTGAGCCACCGCGCCCAGCCTTTCTCCTCCTTTTTCACGGTGACTGGTGATTTCGCGCTCACGGAAGGGCTCAGGCTGGGGAATGCTGGTTCCTGCTTGACGATGGGGGAGACGATGGCAGGATGGGGGAGACGATGGCAGGGTGGGGGATCCCTGAGGTGGGCAGGCCAGGGTGGGCAGGAGCCACCATGTGAGGTGAGAACCGGCTGGAGACCAGGCTGGACATCGACGCATTCATGGCGAGGACAGGTAAGAGTACCGGAAGCCACCAGGCGGAAGAGAGTACATGGGCTGGCCTTGCTGTGGGACGAGCCAGCCAAGGGGATGGGGGATTTGTCCGACAGCTCCAGGACACAGCGGGTAATACGGTGACAGCTCAGATGGGTGAGGAGGCCGGGGGATTCCTGTCTTTGGATTGATCTCTGGGGAGAGGTGAGTGGGCGGGGAGCCAGAGGAGACGTGGTCATTGCTGTAGGTAATGAGGGGATTCAGCGGATGCATGTGATGTGGGTGCTGAACGACAGGAACTTTATTAGACAAGTGTGCTGGAGATGGTGACCTCGTGTCCTTGACTGTGGCACTGGAGGGGACATCGAGGAGGGGCCATTTCATCTGCAGGTAGGTGCGCGTTCCACCGGGAGACAGGGGTCCATTAGAGAGATACGGGCTACTCAGGTCCGGGATCATCAGGAAGGGGTACCCAGGGCAGAGGGGTCCTTTAAGGAACGCGCCGTCCTGGGGCCCTCTCACTTCGGCGAAATAGTCCCGTGGCTTCTGGAAAGTGTCCCGGGCGGGCCGCGGACGCCTCTCCGCCTCCGACTCCGAGCTGCTGCTCTGGTTCTCCGACTCGTTGTCCAGGGACAACTTGACTTCGTCTAGGTCCTGCTGCGCCGAGGCGCTGTCGCTGCTCGGCTCCTGCTCCTCGCCCCCCTCGTCCTGGAAAGGGATCGGCTCGTCGTTCCCCCCGAGGTCGTCCCCTCCGCCGGCCGCCCCAGCGCTGGAGCCACCGCCTACCCCGCCGCAGCCGAACTGGGGCATGGCGGGGCCGCGGGCCACGGCTGCGGATCTTGGAGCCCCTAGCCGTCCGCGCCCTGCCCGGCCCGGCCCCGCGCCCCTCCCGCCCGCTCGTCGGCCGGCTAGCCGCCGCAACAAAGTTTGACAGGGCGTGGCCCCGCGGAAAGCGGGCCCGGCGCGGCAGGGCCGGGGCGCAGGCGGCTCAGCTCGGGCCCCCCTGGCAGCGCCGAGCCTCGGGCTCCCCAACTCGCCGCCACCGCCGGAAGATGTCTTAAGTGTAAACCTAAAAGTATGAGATTCTTTGGCTCAGAAGAAAATTTTCCTAACGTCCAGGACTAAGGTTAAGAGGAAGTTATTTTCTTGGGTTCAGAGATTTGCATATGAATGTTTTCAGCCTCTTAAGTGGCTTAAAGCAACTTGGGACCCAAAGTTGCTGCCAGCTCAAACGCAATTTTTTTTTGAGACGGAGTTTCTCTCTTGTTACCCAGGCTGGAGTGCAATGGCGCGATCTCGGCTCACCGCAACCTCCGCCTCCTGGGTTCAGGCAATTCTCCTGCCTCAGCCTCCTGAGTAGCCGGGATTACAGGCACGCGCCACCATGCCCAGCTAATTTTTGTATTTTTAGTAGAGACGGGGTTTCACCATGTTGACCAGGATGGTCTCGATCTCTTGACCTCATGATCCACCCGCCTTGGCCTCCCAAAGTGCTGGGATTACAGGCATGAGCCACCGGGCCTGGCCCACGCGAATGTTTTTAAACTTCAAATTGCTGCTTCTGTTATTGCTGAACCTATAATTTTCCTTAAACAGAATTCTGACCATTTCATTGCCTCTCTTAAAAAGCTTCAGTGGGCCGGGCACAGTGGCTCACGCCTGTAATTAAGCACTTTGGGAAGCCCAGGCAGGTGGATCATCTGAGGTCAGGAGTTCAAAACCAGCCTGGCCAACATGGTGAAATCCCATCTCTACTAAAAATACAAAAATTAGCAAGGCGTAGTGGCCAGCGACTGTAGTCCCAGCTACTCAGGAGGCTGAGGCAGGAGAATCACTTGAACCCGGGAGTCGGAGGTTTCAGTGAGCTGAGATCTGCCATCGTACTCCAGCCTGGGCAAAAGGAGTGAAACTCCGTCTGAAAAAAAAAAAAAAAAAAAAAGCTTCCGTGGTTACCCATTGCCTACAGAAAAGGAAACAATAAAAGAGATTAACATTTATCTGTGTCCTGGACAATAGGCAGATTGCTTTCCACAATACTCACAACGACCCTATGAGATAAGCACCAGCTCACACCGTACCGCAGCTTCCTGGTCAAATTGTCCTTTCTCTTTCCCTGAATAGTTTCTAATCCCTTTTTTAATACCTACAGTTTTACTATTTTATCTTTATTAAAATCCCACCAACATTCTTTGGGGAATTAAGTGAGGTATACAAGTTTTTATATTAGAAACGCCGGGCGCCGTGGCTCACGCCTGTAATCCCAGCATTTTGGGAGGTCAAGATGGGTGGATCACCTGAGGTCAGGAGTTCAAGACCAGCCTGGCTGTCATGGTGAAACCTCATCTTTAAAAAATAAATAAATAAAATAAAATAAATAGAAACCCTGAGTTATTTGGGCACACACCTTTCTGGTCTGCCTGCAAGCTTGCTTCCAGAATGGGTCATGAAAATAACGGTGAAAAATGGCCTCTCCCACACCCAGCTTCATGTGTTAAAGCATGTGCCGTCCACTCCCAGTTCTGTTTGCAGGCTTGCCTGCCCTCAGCCTTCGGACAAGTGGTTTGGCCCTCAATCCGGGTGAGACTGTGGCAGGCCTCCCTTTGTGCCATCTTCTGGCATCTGAAGCTTTCTGATGTCCCATCAACAACATAACATGTCTACGCTTTGACTCCTCTTTAATGAGCTCATGAGGAGGCTGCTGCCCACACTCTTGTCAACAGGTTAACAAATGACACAAGAGAGAGCCTAGCTTTGAGCAGTGGCAGTATCGTAGCCAATGAGGTTTATCTAAGGCACGATTATTGCTAATTGAAAACTTTTCCCAATACCCCGCCATGACGACATGAAATATAATCGGCGTTGGCAATTTTTGGCTGTCTCTACAGGGGCTGAATCATTAAAAAGAGAGAGAGAGAGAGAGAGAGCTTAAGGGCTATTTTGTCAGTCCATTTTTCTTGGTTCTTTTTTTTTTTTTTGAGACAGAGTCTCGCTCTGTTGCCCAGGCTAGAGTGCAGTGGCGTTATCTTGGCTCACGGCAACCTCCACCTCTCAGAGTTCAAGTGATTCTCCTGCCTCAGCCTCTCAAGTTGGGAGGGTTGGGACTCACAAGGCTGGGACTACAGGCGCATGCCATGATGCTCAGCTAATTTTTGTGTTTTTTGTAGAGATGGATGGAGTCTCACCATGATGCCCAGGCTGATTTCAAACTCCTGAGCTCAGGCAATATGCCTGCCTCAGCCTCCAAAGTGCTAAGATTATAGGTGTGAGCCACCGCACCAGGCCATCCAACTTTTACTTCTATATCAAACTGGATCCCATAAGTCAGTATTTCTGGATTGATGTATTACTTCTTTGCTTTTAGCAAAGAGAAAGCTACATAAAAACATTTCCATGTTTTCTGAAAATTACAACTGAAGGCATTATCAATTAGATATCCATTGTTTCTATATAAAGATCCCTGTAATAAATTATTCTCAGAATTTAGTGCAAGTAAAAGTTGATATCTTCAAACTTTATGGTTCATTTTATCAGACAAATGTGTCCAGTGTGTTCCCCTTCCCGGTCTCCTCACCAGGAACTCGGAGCCCCCTGCCTGCCTCCCAGCTTCCTTGTGTCTGTCCTTGAATAGTTTCTGATCACCTTATGATACCTACAGTTTCACCCTTTTATTTGGTCTTAATTTTAAAAGGTACCCCAAATTTGGGGAATAATTACATAAAAGATATATAAGTACATTCGAGTAACTTGGGCATATATTAGTAGCCTTAAGTACCCACTTTTTAAAACATGTATGGAAAAGGCCGGGCGCGGTGGCTCATGCCTGTAATCCCAGCACTTTGGGAGGCCGAGCCGGGTGGATCACAAGGTCAAGAGATTGAGACCATCCTGGTCAACAAGGTGAAACCCTGTCTTTACTAAAAATACAAAAACTTAGCTGGGCATGGTGGTGAGTGCCTGTAGTCCCAGCTACTCGGGAAGCTGAGGCAGGAGAACTGCTTGAACCCAGGAGGCAGAGGTTGTGGTGAGCCGAGATCGTGCCATTGCACTCCAGTCTGGGTAACAAGAGCAAAACTCCGTCTCAAAAAAACAAAAAAACAAAAAAAACCATGTATGGAAATGAGTGATTTATAAGCCATTTCACAGCATACGAATTCCTAAGTGGGAAAATTCATAAGCAAAAGTAGTAATGAAGACAAGAGGTATAGTGTTCTCTCACTCCAGCACTTGTTTAAAAAAAGTGGCCAGGTCAGGTTAGTGACCCAGTAATAATAGCAGGGTGCCAGGTAGAACTCCATGCACTTTAGTAAACAGGTGGGCTGGCTGGGCATGGTGGCTTACATCTGTAATCCCAGCACTCTGGGAGGCCAAGGCAGGTAGATCACTTGAGGTCAGGAGTTCAAGACCAGCCTGGCCAACTTGGTGAAACCCTGTCTCTACTAAAAATAAGAAAATTAGCCAGGCGGCCAGGCGCGGTGGCTCAAGCCTGTAATCCCAGCACTTTGGGAGGCCGAGGTGGGTGGATCACGAGGTCATGAGATCGAGACCATCCTGGTCAAAATGGTGAAACCCCGTCCCTACTAAAGATACAAAAAATTAGCTGGGCATGGTGGCGCGTGCCTGTAATCCCAGCTACCTGAGGCTGAGGCAGGGGAATTGCCTGAACCCAGGAGGCGGAGGCTGCAGTGAGCCGAGATCGTGCCATTGCACTCCAGCCTGGGTAACAAGAGCGAAACTCCGTCTCTAAAAAAAAAAAAAAAAAGAAAGAAAGAAAATTAGCCAGGCATGGTGGCGGGTGCCTGTAATTCCACCTACTCATGAGGCTGTGGCAGGATAATTGCTTGAACCCCGGAGGTGGAGTCTGCAGGTGAGCCGAGATGGTGCTACTGAATTCCAGCCTGGATGACAGAGTAAGACTGCATCTCAAAAAGAGGGAGAGAGAGAAAAAAAAAAGACAGGTGGGATCAGACACTGTGGTATGTGCAGCAGATTCAGAGAAGAAAGCCCCTGTCTTAAAGCAGCTTACAGTCTAGTGAGGGAGACCAAAAAAAACCAAATCACAGGATACTGTGCTTGTATAAAGGTAGTAATGGGCCGGGCACGGTGGTGCACACCTGTAATCCCAGCACTTCGGGGGAAAGATCGCTGTAGCCCAGGAGTTCTAGACCAGCCTAGGCAACACAGCAAAACCCTGTCTCTACCCAAAATACAAAAGGCAGGTTTGGTGGCATGTGCCTGTCAGCTACTCAGGAGGCTGAGGTGGGAGGATGGTTTGAGCCCAAGAGGTGGACATTGCAGTGAGCCAAGATGGCGCCATCGCACTTCAGCCTGGGTGACAGAGCCAGACCACACCTAAAAAATAAAAAAAAGAATGAACACCGGGCTTTATGAAAAAACAAAGGAAGAACTGGAAAGGCTGAAAGAATCCTGAAATCTTCCCAGAAGGGGTGATACCCAAGCCGAGACTTGAAACACTGGAGGGCCGAGCCAGGCTGCAGAGGGAAGAGAGGATGGCTACTGGAGGCAGAAATGTTGCGTGCAAAGGCACAGAAGCCACAGGGCACATCCAGTACTTGAAACTCCCAGGAGTTGGGAATGGCTGGTGCATCAGACAAGAGTTGGAGGTGGGAGGAGAGGGAGTTTCCTGTCTTGGAGGAGTCTTGCAGGAGTCTCATGGGAGACAGATTTTCAGACAAAAGTTCAGGAGTCTGATTTGTCGTGCTAAAATGTATGGATTTTGCACAAAAACATTTGGGAGTCTCTGAAAGACTTTAAGATGTGATAGGATCAGTTTTTTTGTTTTGTGTTTTTGTTTTTGAGATGGAGTTTTGCTCTTGTTGCCCAAGCTGGGGTGCAGTGGCGCGATCTTGGCTCACTGCAACCTCCGCCTCCTGGGTTCAAGCAGTTCTCTTGCCTCAGCTGCCTGAGCAGCTGGGATTACAGGTGTGTGCCATCATATCCAGCTAATTTTTGTATTTTTAGTAGAGATTGGGGTTTTACCATGTTGGTCAGGTTTGTCTTAAAGTCCTGACCTCAGGTGATCTGCCTGCCTTGACCTCCCAAAGTGATGGGATTGCAGGAATGAGCCAGTGTACCTGGCTGATAGAGTCAATTTTACATTTTTGTTTTATTAATTTACTTATTTATTTTTATGTTTTTTTGAGACAATGTTGCTCTGT
Organism: Callithrix jacchus; assembly: GCF_049354715.1. Lineage (NCBI taxonomy): Eukaryota > Metazoa > Chordata > Mammalia > Primates > Cebidae > Callithrix > Callithrix jacchus. The sequence continues at coordinate 42,358,618 of NC_133514.1, forward strand.
AGCCCAGGCTGGAGTGCAGTAGCATGATCTTGGCTCACTGCAACCTCCACCTCCCGGGTTCAAGTGTCTCCTGCCTCATCCTCTGGAGTAGCTGGGACTATAGGCATGCACCACCATGCCCAGCTAATTTTTGTATTTTTAGTGGAGACGGGGTTTTGCTATGTTGACTGGGCTAGTCTCGAACTCCCGACATCAACTGATCTGCCTGCCTCGGCCTCCCAAAGTGCTGGGATTACAGGCCTGAGCCACCACGCCCAGCCCAGTTTTATATTTTTAGAAATCCAGTTCACACAGAAATTCTTCTGGTGACTGTGGAGAGTGGAGGTCAGACTGGAGGGTCAGGAGCCAGGGCTCTATGGGCAAATCCAAGCAAGGAGGAATGTGGACCTTGTAGTACATGCAGGCAGAGGTTACCTGGCAGTGGGCAGGGCCTTCTGCTGCTGTAGTGGTGGACTGGGCCGTATGGATCTATTCTCAGTGAATACTGGGTGAAACAGAAAAAGCGCTTTTCTAAAGACATCAAAGAGCTAACAAACTAGTGGGGAATTGTTGCACCAAGATCTGAAAGACCACAGTGAAGAGAGGTGAATACAGCATCTGCCCAGGCCAAGTGGCAGCTGAGAGATAGCAGTGCTTCCAACAGCCTCAAGCAGTAATTTTAAATCTGGATTTCATGGACCCTGCAATTCAGGAGATCCTTGGCTAAGAAAAAAATATATATATTTTTGCACTAACCTCTAAATGAAGCTTAGACTTCCCTTCTATTATGAACCTAGGCAAGAAGCCACAGTAATATATATAAATATTGTATTTAATTATATATATATAATATATATATATATATAGAGAGAGAGTCTCGCTCTGTCACCCAGGCTGGAGTGCAGTGGTGTGATCTTGGCTCACTGCAACCATTGGCCAGGCTGGTCTCGAACTCCTGACCTTCAATGATTCACCTGTCTCAGCCTCTCAAAATGCTGCAATTACAGGCATGAGCCGCCTAGCCAAGCCACAGTGATACTATCAGTTGAGGTGACAAAGTTGCAAGAACTGATAAGCCACAGCAATATTATGAGTCCTTGTGACTTTTTCACCAACAGAAATCAGATATTTTCCTACCACATTTACAGTTGTTGCAGATGTCTCAAAACGCCATTTACATTCCTCACTATTTTAAAATTTCAGTCATTAGACCTGCTGCCAGAACATTATACAACACATTAATAAAGAAGCACATATACTACTGTTATTGCAAATATGTTTTTTCTTTTCTTTTTTGAGACAGGGTTTCGCTCTTGTTACCCAGGCTGGAGTGCAATGGCGAGATCTCAGCTCACTGCAACCTCTGCCTCCTGGGTTCAGGCAATTCTCCTGCCTCAGCCTCCTGAGTAGCTGGGATTACAGGCACGCGCCACCATGCCCAGCTAATTTTTTGTATTTTTAGTAGAGACAAGGTTTCACCATGTTGACCAAGATGGTCTCGATCTCTTGACCTCGTGATCCAACCGGCTCGGCCTCTCAAAGTGCTGGGATTACAGGCTTGAGCCACCGCGCCCGGTCCTCAAATATGTTTTTTCATGTTTTGATCACTGTATTTCAACATAATAGGTTTCCTTTGACATTACGTATTTTATGTATGCTTTAGAAAATATTTTTCTCACTTTGGGAGGTGAAGGTGGGAGAATCACTTGAGCCCAGGAGTTCAAGAGTAGCCTGGGCAACATACACCCCATCTCTACAAAAAATAGAAAACTTACAGGTGGCATGCACCTGTAGTCCCAGTTACTCAGGAGGCTAAGGTGAAAGGATCACTTGAGGCCAGGAGGTCGAGGCTGCAGTGAGCGTTGATCATGCCTAGGTGATAGAATGAAACCCTGTCTCCAGACACAGACATATATATGTACATATAAAATGTATATAATATACATATATAAAATGTATAGGTGTAGGTACATAGTTCTGAGAAGGAGTCATAGCTTCATCAGACTACTAAAGGGGTCTGTGGAACAAAAAACAGGAAGCACTTCCAACCCAGTGGAATTAGAGGAGCAATGCTAGAGTTTAGTGCCTGTGAAGGCTGGGAGTTCTGTTAAACCACCCTGCAGAATTACTGTGTATTGCAATACATAGTATTACATTGTATAATACAGACTAGGAGTAAAGTGAATTAGAAGTTAACCAGCTCTCACACACATAGATGTTAGCCCAGGTTTGAAGCATGTAGATGGCCCTGAAAATCTCAAAATTACAAATTGGATTAAAGCTATGCAGATTGCTGGTGCCTCCAAGAAGTAAATTAAAATCATCTCTGAGGACAGATGACATCTCACTTTGTTGCCCAGGCTGCAGTGCAGTGATATGATCTTGTCTCACAACAACCTCCGCCTCCCAGGTTCAAGTGATTCTCCTGCATCAGCCACCTGAGTAGCTAGGACTACAGGCACGCGCCACCATGCCTGGCCAGTTTTTGTATTTTTAGTAGAGACAAGGTTCTTACTAAACCAGGCTGCTCTCGAACTCCTAACCTCAGGTGATCCACCCACCTCAGCCTCCCAAAGTGCTGAGATTACAGGCGTGAGCCACCATGCCTAGCCTTAAATGACCTCTGTTAGTAATTTTTCAAATACAATGTCTAGCATAAAGATAACTGGGCACATATGGAGAAAAGATAATATGAATGAGAACCAGTAAAAGCAACAGATAATACAAACAGGTACTCCAGATAGTGGAATTACTAGACACAGTCTGGAAAACAACCATGCTGGTGGAGATAAAAGATGAACTCAAGAATTTCAGCAAGAAACTAGTAGCAATAAAAAGTAGCATTGCAGATTTGAAAAAAGATGTTAGCAATGGGCATGTCTGAGAGGAGAGGACGGCCGGGCTCGGTGGCTCACGCCTGTAATCCCAGCACTTTGGGAGGCCGAGACGGGCAGATCATGAGGTCAAGAGGTTGAGACCATCCTGGCCAACATGGCGAAACCCCGTGTCTACTGAAAATAGAAATATTAGCTGGGCATGGTGGCACGTGCCTGTAGTCCCAGCTACTTGGGAGGCTGAGGCAGGAGAATTGCTTGAACCCGGGAGGCGGAGGTTGCAGTGAGCTGAGATTGCACCACTGCACTCCAGCCTGGTGCCTGGTAACGGATCAAGACTCTGTCTCAAAAAAAAAAAAAAAAAGAGGAAGGGCAACCATTTAGTTTGGAGGTGGGTGAAAAATCAAAGGCAGAAGAGCCTAGAATGATATCGGAGTGAAAATAATAATTACATTAATCAGTGCAGTGATAATGTAGAAAAAGATATGAGTTGGAAGAGGCATAAAGTGATGTCCTAGATTTCTCTTTCAGCTACATGCAATCTTTTTCTTTTTCTTTTTTTCTTTGAGACGGAGTTTCGCTGTTGTTACCCAGGCTGGAGTGCAATGGCGCGATCTCGGCTCACCGCAACCTCCGCCTCCTGGGTTCAAGCAATTCTCCTGCCTCAGCTTCCCAAGTAGCTGGGACTACAGGCATGCACCACCATGCCCAGCTAATTTTTGTATTTTTAGTAGAGATGGGGTTTCACCTTGTTGACCAGGATGGTCTCGATCTCTTGACCTTGTGATCCACCCACCTCGGCCTCCCAAAGTGCTGGGATTATAGGCGTGAGCCACCGTGCCCGGCCCTTTATTTTTCTTTTTTATGAGACAGAGTCTTACTCTGTCGCCCAGGCTAGAGTACAGTGGTGCCATCTCGACTCATTGCAACCTTCACCTCCCAGGTTTGAGCAATTCTCTTGCCTCAGCCTCTAGAATAGCTGGGACTACAGTTGTGCACCACCACACCCAGCTATTTGTTTATTTTTTTGTATTTTTAGTAAAGACAGGTTTTCACTATGTTGGCCAGGCTGGTCTTGAACTCCTGACCTCAGGTGATCCACCCACCTCAGCCTCCCAAAGTACCAGGATTATAGGTGTGAGCCACCATGCCCAGCCAAGCTACATGCAATCTCGTTGTCTAAATATACTATAGTTTACTTAAACAATTATTTAAAAATAATTATTTAGAGTGCTTCCAAACTTTTGCTACTACAACCACTGCTACATGGAATACTCTTGTATATGTGTCATTTCATTCATGCCTAGGGATAAAGTAGGATTACTGTAATATACTAATCCTTTGTTGCTGGTCACATGCATTGCAGATATTTTCTGCGATGTGCCTTTCAGCTTTTTTTGGAGACAGGGTCTCAGTTGCCCAGGGTGACTGCAGGGGCACGTGATTCTCCCACCTCAGCCTCCCGAGTAGCTACAGATGTGCACCACCTACACACGCACACCACCACACCCAGCTAATTTTTTGTATTTTTGCAGAGACAGAGTTTTGCCATGTTGCCCAGGCTGGTCTTGAACTTCTGGGCACAAGTAATCTGCCTGCCTTGGATTCCTAAATTGCTGGGATTACAGCCATGAGTCACCACGTCCGGCCTAGCTTTTCTTATTATGCCTTTTATCCCATAGAAATAGTCAACTGAATATAGTCAATTTTCATGGTCTTTGATTCTTATATATTACTTAAGGAGTCTTCTCCCAAGGACATATAGTTTCCACTATTTTCTTCCAAAACTTTAGTTTTGCTTTTTCCATTTAGATATTTAATCTACCTAAAATTAATTCGGGGATGTGGCGTGATGTAGGAATTGAACTTTTCTCCATATGATAGCTAATCATCCCATTTTATTCCCATCATATATATATATATGTGCTAACCTACCCTGTGGTAGCTAGACAGATTCCATCTTAACCTCCGCCTCACCCCTCCTGCCATTTCTCCTTTGAGTGCATATCTGGGTGATGTTCCTCTGCTGGGTCATGTTGTGCTTAGAGTTATAGAGACATAACCATTGTAACCATACACTGCTTGACAAGCCCACTTGCTATTGTGAATACCCCCTTGATTGATTGTTTGACAAGTACCAAATGCCCCCCCGCCACGTGGTAACCAGGAATTGTGGGAACTGCTTGTGTATACCCTCCTTAGTTAATCAACAATCTTGGGAGCCTCCTGCCTCCTAGTTACCTACGTTCCTTGTTCTGCTTCAGCTAAGCACCCCTCCCCTTTCTTAAGCAAGGTATAAAAATCAATCAAGCCCCTTCCCCTGGGCCAAGAGATTTTGAGCGTGAGCTGACTCTCAGTCGCTGGCTAATAAAGGACTCATAGTCAGACTTCAGAGAGTGGCATTTTCCATACAACTTGCTTGGATATAACACACACACACACACACACGTATATGTGAGGCAAGGGGTCTCACTCTGTTGCCCAGGCAGAAATGCAACCGTTTCCTCATGGCTCAAGTAATCTACTCATCTCCACCTCCTGAATAGCTAGGACTACAGGCTGCACCAGCATATCCAGCTAATTTTTAAGGTTTTTGTAGAGACACTATGTTGCCCAGTCTGGTTTCAAACTCAGCCACCATGCCAGGCCCATTCAGGTGTCTTTTATTGAATAGTCCATTCTTTCTTTCTGACTTTTAATGCTATCAAATGTGTGTGTGTGTGTGTGTGTGTGTAGTGTCTGTGTGTGTCTGTGGTATCTGTGTGTGTGTATGCATGTGTCTGTATGTGTGTGTGTGTCTGTGTGTGTCTGTGTGTGTGTGTCTTTGGCTGTTCGTTTCCATTAGTCTTTTAATTTGTTCTAGATCTAAAACCACATATTTGTTAGAGCTTTTAGCTTTAACTATTTAAATTACTAAAATTTATATGTCATTGTCAATAGTGTAGAAAGAAAAAATGAGAGAAGAAAACAAAAATCACCTAATGTTTCATCATCCTAAAATAAGTACCAATAAAATGTTAGTGTCTGTGCTTCCTTCTTGATGGTGGAGTAAAATGACTGAGCAAAACAATGACATGCCTAGAAAACAGGCCTAATGCAGAAACGGCTTCATTGGCGTAAGTAGGGAAAGCACAGGAAAAAAAAGGTAAATATGTTTTTCATTTTTTGTTTTTTATTTTTTGGAGGTAGAGTCTCACTGTTGCCAAGGCTGGAGTGCAGCGGCACCCATCTTGGCTCACTGCAACCTCTACCCCGTGGGTTCAAGCAATTCTCCTGCCTCAGCCTCCTGAGTAGCTGGGGTCTACAGGCACACGCCACCACACCTGGCTAATTTTTTTCGTATTTTTTGTAGAGACGGGGGTTTCACTATCGTGTTAGTTAATACTGTCAACTTGAATGGATTGAAGGATACAAAGTATTGATCCTGGGTGTGTCTGTGAGGGTGTTGCCAAAGGAGATTCACATTTGAGTCAGTGGCCTGGGGAAGGCCGACCAACCCTTAATCTGGTTGGCACAATTGAATCAGCTGCCAACAAATATAAGCAGGCAGAAAAATGTGAAAAGGAGAAACTGGCCTAGCCTCCCAGCCTACATCTTTCTCCCAAGCTGGATGCTTCCTGCTCTCCAACATTGGACTCCAAGTTCTTCAGTTTTGAGATTCAGACTGGCTCTCCTTGCTCCTCAAGCTTACAGTCTATTGTGGGACCTTGTGATCGTGTTAATACTTACTAAACTCCCCTTTATGTATATACATATCTTATTAGTTGTGTCCCTCTAGACAACCCTAATACAACCGTCTTGGCCTGGCTGGTCTTGAGCTCCTGACCTCAGGTGATCCACCCATCTTGGCAGCCTCCCAAAGTGCTACAGGTTTGAGCCACTGTGCCTGGCCTTTCTTTAAATTAGACAAATTTTTAGAACAATGCTAAACAATTGTTCATTTTTTAAAAGATCCAAAGAGGAGTAAAACTACTTATTGAACGTGAAGCAGGCCCCTTTCTTTCCTCCTTCCTTTTTTCTTTCCTTCCTTCCTTCCCTCCTTCCTTCCTTCCTTTTTGAGACAGGGTCTCTGTTGCCTAGGTTGGAGTGCATTGGCACAATCATGGCTCACTGCAGCCTCAATCTCCCAGGCTCAGTCAATCCTCCCACTTCAGCCTTTCAAGTAGCTGGGACTATAGGGGTGCACCTTCATGCCCAGCTAATGTTTTTGTATTTTTTGTAGAGTTGGGGTTTCCCCATGTTGCCCAGCCTGGTCTTGAACTCCTGGACCCAAGCAATCCTTCTACCCCAGCTTCCCAAAGTGCTGGGTTACAGGCATGAGCCACTGCACCCGGCTGAGGCAAGCCTCTTGACTTTGGAGAAGATAAAACAGTGGATGGCCCAGTCAACAGATTCCTGGACATCCTACCCAAGACACTGTTAGATAGATGTCGCTCCATCCTCTGTCAGATAGGAACCTGGGCCTTCCTTACTACTTGTCATTCACAGCCACCCAAGACACCTTAGGCTACACTCCAGTGACCTTTAAAATTAAACTGCTTAATTTTAGTGGATTAACCAGTACAGCCAGGAGTGGGTCACAATTGCCTGGGAGGAGACCAGCAGTTTGCCTATGGTTATTATAAATGAGAGCTGATGATCCAATCTAGTTCTGGCTTTTAGAAACAAATTTGTTTTGTGGGATAAAAAATTCAGGAGAAAAAGTAAGAAAGGAAGAGGGAAAGAATTAATCAAGTTGGGTTTTTAGAATCAATGTTGAAAAACCAAAATTCAGACTCACGACTGTAATCCCAGCACTTTGGGATGCTGAGGCAGGCAGATCACTTGAGGTCAGGGGGTCAAGACCAGACTGGCCAATATGATGAAACCCCATCTCTACTAAAAATACAAAAAAGCCAGGAGTAGTGGTGCATGCTGGTAGTCCCAGCTACTTGGGAGACTGAGTCAGGAGAATTGCTTGAACCTGGGAGGCAGAGGTTGCAGTGAGCCAAGATGGAGCCACTGCACTCCAGCCTCGGTGACTAATAGGAAGAAACCAATGGAAAAGAAACTGGGATTCTTATAAAAAGCAAGCTGCTTTTCTAACCTAAGTCAGCATACCCAGAACATGATACATGGACAGAAGAGTCAGTAAAATGACAAAGCCAGTCCTAGAGCTATTTATGAAGAATATAAAGACCTATGTTACCTCATGAAGAAAAGGTAAACCCAATGCTGGAATGGTCTGTCAAAGAAGGTTGTAAACGCTTTAGTCTTAGACACGACAGGAAAATGAACAGATATTCTTCTGTCCTGAAAGGTTTAAGCAGTTGCTCACTCAACATTTGCAAAGGACAGGATCAGAGAATCTCTGGAGTTTCCTTCGGGTTTCCGATCTGCCTGCATGCAGCTGTCTTCTGAAGATTTATGCTTAGTTCCACACATTTCTTCCGGAATATTAATCCTAATTCCTTACATTGTGAGGTACTTTGTGTTTTTTTCAATATGTTTTCACAAGGAGCAGGGTACAATGAAATGATCCCGAGATTTGGAGTCAGAAAATGAAGCTCAAGTCCAGAATCTGCATTTTTATTAACTCAGCAGCCTTGCAGAAATTACTTCCTTATCTGTAAACTGGAGCTAATCACAATACCAACTTAAAAAGTTTGCCACTCACGCCTGTAATCCCAGCACTCTGGGAGGCCGAGCGAGGTCAAGAGATCGAGACCATCCTGGTCAACATGGTGAAACCCCGTCTCTACTAAAAATACAAAAAATTAGCTGGACATGGTGATGCACGCCTGTAGTCCCAGCTACTCGGGAGGCTGAGGCAGGAGAATTGCTCGAACCCAAAAGGCGCAGGTTGCGGTGAGCAGAGATCCTGCCATTGCACTCCAGCCTGGGTAACAAGAGCGAAACTCCGTCTCAAAAAAAAAAAAAAAAAAAAAACAGGAAAAAGAAAGGTAATATATATTTTAAGGAGGTCCAATTTTAGGGGAGATAATAAGCTTGGGTTAGGCGTCTGAAGTCAAAAGAAATGCGGTAAAAGAAACACACGTGCAAACTCCAGCAGGCACCAGCTAGACCTGAGTAGAGAGAGCAGGTCCACGTGGAGGTACAAGTTGGAAAGTTGCAGCTGCGAGGGAGGGCGAAGGCGGACTACACTCACGCCGTAAGCCCTCTGCTTGACAAGCAAAGTAGGCGAGACTCTCGGATGCTGCTGGTGTGACGGCGGTCGTGGTAATGGTGGTGATGGTACCGGCAGCTAACAGATCTTGAGCGTGCCAGGCCGAGCCGAGTCCTCTACGGGCAGAATGTCGCCGCTCACCAACAGCAGCCCCAAGAGGACCAGGTGATTTAGTGATCTAGCCTCCTCCCGCGGTGCCGGGCTGACTTCACCTTCTCCGGAACACACGTGCGAACCTCTGGCCCGGGAGGGAGCCGGTCTCCGGCCCTGAGGCGGGGAAGGGCTCCCCTTACCGGAGAGGGACGCGGCAGCCGAGGGGCGGCCAGGGCTCGGTCTCTCCCGCCCCGCCCCGCCCCTCCCCAGGCAGCCGCCACTCGCCCGCCAGGGGGCGACTCCGCGCGTCCCGGGCGAGCCCACAGCGCGGACTGGGCCACCCTGTACACGCCTCTCCCTAGGTCACCGCCCTGCCGGCCGGTGCGCCCGGCGGGAGCGTGCGCGACCGTGGGCGCCGGGTCACGTTGGGCGGTGTAGACAACGGCGGGCGCGCGCACGTCCTGACTCAGCCTGGGCCCGCGGAGGCGACGAGAGCTGGAGGAAGCGGTGGCCGAGCCTTGTGGTCGGTGAGTAGGAGGGAGCTGGCCTTTTCCCTCAAGGTCCCCGGCCGCCGGGGGGCCGAGATCGGGGCGCGGGTGCCGGGCTGGCGGCGGTGCGGGGCCTGCGGTCCGGGACGCCGCGCCGGCGTCAGGAGGACCATCGCCGCGCCCCGGGAATCCCCGGCGGGTGGAGCGAGTGCTCCCAGCTAGCGGTGGAACGGTCTGCGCCCGCCCGGAGCCCCGGCCACCCGCCTCTCGGCTCCACTGCCCACCGAGCCCGGCTCTTCGCGACCCCGCGCCTCCCCCGAGTCCCAGGTGTCCCCGGCCTTCCCGCCCTGGGAGTCCGGGAATGTGAGTGGCGAGGCTGCAGGGCGTTAGAGCTCCAGGAAGGGCCTTTCCTTGTCATTCCCCTTCCTGTGTTCTCTGGCTGCCCTGGGATGCATGCCTTTTCCTTCTCTTTTTGCAAATGCATGCTCCCATTTTTCTTTCTTTAGGATTTCTTAACTCCCGAAATCCCTTGCCATTCCTTTTTTATTTCAGCGCCCTCCGAGGCATCCTCCTCCTACTGGATCTTGTTTGTTTCCTCGCTTTCCATGTTAGGGAGGGCCAAAGTTTAGGTGTTCAAAAGTTGCAGAAAATAGCCTATTAGGAGACATACAGTGTAGCTTGATGGAAATCAGTTCCATCCCATGCCAAGTATCACCATGGATCATCTCTGATAACCTTGAGGTCATTTGAGGAATTTCGTTTCTGGTCCATTTTCCTTAATGCTGGCTGAACTTTGAGGAGCTCTGCTTAGTTTCATATCTTGTAGATTATATCTCAATCCAAGGGAAATGGTGTGAAGAGCAGTCATACCATGCCAAAGTCTGTGTAGAAAAAAATCCTTTAATAATGCCAATCGGGGATATTTTTCAGTCTTTGAAAGAGAGTGCTTGTTTTTTTTTAACTTTATATTTTGGAGAATTTCAGACAGAGGGACGTAGATGGAATAGGGAACCAGCATGTGCTAGGTCTGGCCTCCTCAGCCACTTACCTGTGACTATTCCTGATCCATCCACACCCCATGCATTTTCCCTCCCGTCTGTCTCAGGGAGAGCTTGATGCAAGATGAGTTCTTATTCGTCAAAAGTAGCTTCAGTTCCATAATGAAAACTGCCCTAGAAATCATACTGTACTTTTTGTTTCGGAACACAGCCTACTCTTATAAGGTCTTCAACTAAGAAACACCTGATAGAGTTGAAGAAAAAGCAGCAAAGCGTATCTTAACGTGATCAAACAGGTTAAAAGAAAAAGTATGGCTGGTTTCAGCACTTTGGGAGGCCAGGGCAGGCAGATCGCCTGAGGTCAGGAGTTTGAGACCTGTCTGGCCAACATGGTGAAATCCTGTCTCTACTAAAAATACAAAAATTAGCCAGGCGGTGCGCCTGTAGTCCCAGCTACTCTGGAGGCGAGGCAGGAGAATCGCTTGAACCCCAGAGGCAGAGGTTGCAGTGAGCCAAGATTGCCCCACTGCACTCCAGCCTGGGAGACAGAGCAAGATTCCATCTCAAAAAAAAAAAAAAAGAGAGAGAGAGTGAAAGAGTGTAAAAGTATTTCAGATCTGGATAAGAACATCTGGAACAATCTGAGAACATCCAGAATGCTCTGTCCAATGTTTTCATTTTTTCTGAGCCCTTGCAGGTCAGAGAAGTTCAGTGACTTGTCCAGAGCCCCGGGTTGAAGGTGGAAATCCCACGTCTGCCTCCAGACTGCCTTCCACTGACCCGTGACTGCTCGCCTTCGTGTTCCTCTTCAGGAAAGAGAAATGTGTAGGAGGGCTGTGGATGAAGACACTTATATTCATGAAGGGTTCGGGTGGGCGAATGTGACCTTTTCCACCAAATTCCAGAATTTAAGAAAACTAGGGAATATGCCTTAAATCATTTCTTAAAAAGAGATTTGGGACAGACGAGAAGTTCTGATCGTAGATTTTAGGGAACATGGTAACGTTTTGACCTCAGAAGTGGTATACCAGTTGGTGAATAAGAACAAGCTATAAAAGATCTAGATAACATTCACAGCTGTTTAAGAAAGACATACTAAGGGAAACCAGAATGACTTCAGTTTACTCTTCTTCTGAGAGAGCAGCATCCTCAGAAAGCCTTTCATACCGTTAACAGATGCGAATCTGGGCTGCTCGGACTATGGGTTAGACTTTCTTACAAAACTATAATATGCATTTCCTAACAAAATTTATGCTATGAAATTTCCTTATCTCAACAAAGACTGGTAGATTGTTCCTCAATTTTCCTGCCCTTAAAATGGGGATATTTTCCCTCTCCAAGGAACGCTGGGAACAAGCAAGTCCTCATGTTAGGGTTCCTTGAGTTTTCATGGAAGTTTAGGTTATTTATATGATGACATGGTTGTCAGTTACTTTCAGGATGGACTTTTCTTTTGTGAATTGGACCTAAACGCAGTAGTTGCCATGCATGTCCAGTTTATGGAAGTACCACCGGAGTAACAGCATTTGTGTGTCTTGGTAAATCATTACCCCTAAAAATGGAGGAAGGAGGAGGAAGAGGAGGAGACTGTGCTTTGTGCGTGTTTATTTTGTGTTTAGTGTGAGGAGTGCTGTGACTATTCTATCTGGAGGCTAGCCTAACTTGCTAAGTGGATTCTGCTAAAGAAAAGCCCACTTTTCTTAAGTGTGCTTGTCACAAATACACATTCTTTTGCAGGAATCATTGCAAAGGATCCCACTTCACTAGAAGAAGAGATCAAGAAGATTCGTCGAGTGGCAGTAGTAAGGCTCTGGACAACACTCCAGAGTTGGCGCTCTCTGACATTTTCTACTTCTGCCGGAAAGGAATGGAGACCATTATGGATGATGAGGTGACAGAAAGATTCTCAGCAGAGGAACGGGAATCCTGGAACCTGCTGAGCAGAACCAATTATAACTTGCATTCCATCAGCCTTCGGCTCACGGTCCTGTGGGGGTTAGGAGTGCTGATTCGCTACTGCTTCCTGCTGCCGCTCAGGTGAGACAGGGCCTGTGGGAAGCGGGGCTTGCTGCTGCCCCCCATCCTGGTGCACGGCCACCTGCCTGCTCTGCTTGTGTTCCTGTTTTAGAAAGGAGGAGGGGATGACTGTCACTGGCCAGGCCACATGACTCCTTGGAGGGGTACACCAGTCATTCTCTTTCAGAGGCCCTTGGATGCTCTGCAAATCAGATAGAAATAGTTGCATTTCTTAAAGACAGCTTGCTTGTCTAGATGATAGCAAACACACAGACAGGAACATCGTGTGCTTTCTGGCCACTCCTCCCTGGGCATGGCTCATTCTTTCCTGAAGCTTGCCTCTCGAGTACAGAGGCAAGCTTCAGTATTGGTCTCTCAGCTTCTCTGTACCGTGTGCTGTTCTGAGTGTGTCTCACCAGGTGCTGGTACCTTCAGCCTTCACCTCCTCTTGCTTCAGAGGGAAGCTGTGCTTCCACTGGGGTTTCTAGCCAAAGGGAAGGGGAGGGCAGCAGGGAGCAGCCCTGCAGCAGAACGGCCAGCTTAGGGATTTTCCAGCCTTCCAGTTGCCTGAGGCCTCAGGAGATGCTGGCAGCCGAGAGCCAGACCCACAGCGCACTGTCAGCTGGAATTGAAAGGATCTCTGGTTCTGATAGGCCTGCTCGCATTTCTAGGTGAACTCTGGTCCAGGTCCCGAGTGATCAGGTCTTGGGGGTGGTTTTTGTGATGCCCACTTTGATGTTCACACCTTCGGCTTGTACTTACAGGATAGCGCTGGCTTTCACAGGGATTAGCCTTCTGGTGGTGGGCACAACTGTGGTGGGATACTTGCTGAATGGGAGGTGAGTAGAGAATGGGAGTCCACGCCTAAAGGGCAGTTCATTCTGGGAATGGTGCTCACATATCAAAGGCCAGGCCACTTCTTTGTACGCAGCCAAATTCGTGGAATCTCAGATGGATTAAATAACCCACTGGTGGCCGGGCATGGTGGCTCACGCCTGTTATCCTAGCACTTTGGGAGGCCAAGGTGGGCCGATCACCTGAGGTCAGACATTCGAGACCAGCTTGGCCAACATGGAGAAACCCCATCTCTACTAAAAATACGAAAATTAGCTGGGCGTGGTGGCAGGTACCTGTAATCTCAGCTACTTGGGAGGTGGAGGCAGGACAGTCCTTCAACCTGGGAGTCAGAGGTTGCAGTGAGCTGAGATTGCACCACTGCACTCCAGCCTGGGTGACAGAGCGAGAATGTGTCTCAAAATAAGAACAATAATCACACAATGATAACAGTGGCATCAGCAGTTAAGTCTTTACTTTTTTGATTTTGATCTATGACTGTGTTCTTTTTGCTTTTCAGCCCTCACATTTTTCCCATTTTAAAGACAAAAGAGAGCAGCCACAAACATTTGGAGTCTGAAACTGAGATTTTATAGCTTGTTTAGTTTTGAGCATTCGACTGTGTGGATAAAGTGGTGAGACGATACTGTTTGTAAAATGGTCTGAAATGTCGGGAGGCTTTGTCTGTTTATGAAGAATATTTTCCTCCCTTCAGGAAGTTCTGGGACTTGGAAACCTTTCCTCTGCCCGGGCTGGTGCGGTGGTTGGCCTCTGGCCTTGGGCCTGCCCCTGGGTGTTGACGTGGGGAACGGAGTTCCGCCCACCTGTGGTCTCCAGATGCCAGATTCTAGGCTGTGAATTCTCCACCAGCTGACTTGGGTGCATGTAAGTGAGTGTCCCTGTTTCCTCTTTCGTGGCTCATGTGTGAACATAAAGGTGCTCTTGCATCACAGGCTTTCCTGTATGTGCTTATGTCTGTAAAAGCACTTTGCCATCCTAAAGGACTGCTGAGCTGTTCACGTCAGCAACTCTTTCTGTCTTACTGTATGTAAAATAACAGCCAGAATCCTTGTCCTGTTGTTGCAGGTTTAAGGAGTTCGTGAGTAAACATGTTCACTCAATGTGTCACCGGATCTGTGTGCGAGCGCTGACAGCCATCATCACCTACCACGACAGGTGAGCGTGCCTTGTACCCATACGAAGGGAGGTGGCGCTGGCGGGACACCACCCACCTATGCTTGGCCAACAGGAGGTTGCTTCTGAGCTTTGAAGTGTTCACACTAATTTTGGTTGTTTTGCATACCTTTTAAACCCAGGGAAGACAGACCGAGAAACGGTGGCATCTGTGTGGCTAATCACACCTCGCCGATCGATGTGATCATCTTGGCCAGTGATGGCTATTATACCATGGTAAGAGCTTTTTCTGGCAGGTTCTTGAGGCAAGACTTCCTACTTTAGACCGGTCAGGGCTAGGAGGCTCCTGGACCCTTCACATAAAGACTTTTAAGTATGGACCCCACCTACACTCTCACTGGGGGGCTCTGTGGGACTGTGATAGGAGATGCCCTGGGCAGAGTGAGTGGTGAGTGTGGCTGGAGAGGATGCTGAGGGCATTCAGGTAGACCCACAACGGGAGAGGGAGGGGCTTGCAAGGAGTGTTTCCAGGGCATCTGAGACTCTGCCCAGGGAGGGGCAGTTTTACAGATAATCGCTCTGCTTTAGTGTTTTAGTATTTTGTCTGAGGGGTTTCAGTTATATTTTTAATGACCTATTTCTAGTATGACTAATTAAAAGAAGTTTAAGATTTGGGGAGTCCTGGTAGTGGTTTCTTGGCAGTGAGCAACCTCTTGCCAGCAGGCGTTTGAGGTGAGAAGTAGGACCAGCAAGCGTTAGTTAAATCTTAATTTCTTTTTTTAAAAATTTTGGGTAGAGACGAGGTTTCACCATCTTGGCCAGGGTGGCCTTGAACTCCTGACCTTGTGATCCACCCGCATCAGCCTCCCAAAGTGTTGGGATTACAGGTGTGAGCCACCGCACCTGGCCTAAATTTCATATATATATATTATAATTTCCTTTTTCTTTTTTTTTTTTTTTTTTGAGATGGGGTTTCGTTCTTGTTACCCAGGCTGGGGTGCAATGGCGCGATCTCGGCTCACCGCAACCTCCGCCTCCTGGGTTCAGGCAATTCTCCTGCCTCAGCCTCCTGAGTAGCTGGGACTACAGGGTTGATACTGATTTTCATATGACAACGTTCGGCAAAGAAATGAAATGAAGACCAGGTTTTCATTTATATTTTTGGGAGAAAAAGTAATAAATGTTGTAAGTATGAACACACACACATGCACACACTATGAAATGTACCTCAAGGCCTCTCCTGAGGCAGACAGCCATTGACTGTGATAAGGCTGTGCAGCTGAGGTGCATGAATTTCATGTGTATGCAACACGAGAGATATTCCCAGGAACTTAAGCTTCATACTAGGAAATGTCTGTGTAGGTGTATTTGTTCGTTTTAAATGCTTAAGGAGTGATCAGAGACTATGGTGGGGAGGGGAAGCTGTTCTTCCAAAGAGAAATTCGCTCACATTTTCTACTCAATTCTTCCTCCTTCCTTCACTTCCCTGTAGTGGAAATGTGGGGGAGACCAAAGCTGCGATTCCAGTCCACACCAGAGCCCAGAAAGATTCCCAGGACCCGGGAGATGCTTCCTGAGCATCAGGAGCCTGCGGAACGCAGGAAGGATGGTCCTACATGAACCAGGAGGAACGGCAATTGTCTGTAGTAAAAGATGAATGACAAAGGCAGGAAGGCACAAGAAGGCTCCCAGGTCGGCCCAGGTGAGATGAGAGGCTCAGTTCTTCCGAAGTATGTGTGGTGTCCCACAGAAGCCCCCAGGGGTCTGTTGTGGGCGCCACTGTGTCTGAAGTGTGTGTGGTGGTGGGGGTGTCAATGTAGGGCCTTGAAGCTCATTTTTCTCGAACGAGCAGGAGCACGAGGCTGGCTCTGGGAAGCCTCGTCCTCCTTGCAGCAGGCAGGTGGAAGGGCGATTGGATGAACAAGAGCTGAGAGCTGTGCCCACAGAGTGGAGGAGGAAAGAGAGGCGCATGGATAGAGACAGAGACACAGTCCACCAGAGCCTGGGACTCCCACACCTATGCGCTCCTCTTGTTTATCCGGAAAGGAGAGCATCAGGTTTGAGGAGGAATGGAACCTGAAACAAACCTCTTCCCTAGATGTGGAATTAATGAGACCCGTTGCCTCTGCTCTCCGGTCCCTGTTCGTCACACAGAGTGCACCTACTGAGCTGGCAGTGGCCTGATGGCAGGTGATTCCTTGTGTGCCCAAGCCCAATCACGTAGTCAAGGCGAGACCCACTTCTCAGGCTTAGGGTCCCTGCAAATGAAGCATGAGGACCCCCATGCTTCTCAATGATCCTAGCAGGCATCCCTGGGGTCTCCACTCTTGCCAGTTAACCCAGTTGACCACATTAGGGAGTGTCAGGGACTGTCACACCTCCCTAGTGACAATATCATAAAGGAAGAGACTGTAGACAGAAGATGTGCTTTTGAAATGCACATTCATGAGAACAGACCCAAATAAATTCAGATGGTCTCACTCCCATTGAGGCTATATAGAACGCATGACAAAGATACACATGATTTTCAAGGCCACTTTTCAAGTATTACGTACATTTATCACATAGTGATTAAACAGTGCAGTCTCTAATCCTGAGTTTCTGCTGCCCAAAAGATGTCTAATAGTATAATGAGAACACCTCCTCCAGGGCTCAAAGCATCTCTCCTACCAGGTACAGGCCAGACATCAGTCTCCAGGGGTCTGGAGCGGGCAGGAGGTGAAGGACAGGACATGGTGTGAAGCAAACAGACATGAGTGAGATCAGAAGAGGCTGCTGAACGCTGGACTGGAGCCAAGCATGGGGTGCCCAGACCCGCTCTCCACTCACAGGAGCTGGACCTCGGATCGTCTCAAGCCACTCCTGGCTTATGGTGGGTGCACACATGTTCCAAAACCCAGGACAGTGAGGACTGTATTTGGGGCAGAGTAAGAAGAACTGGATCAGGGCAACATACAAAAGATCTAAAGACAATAAGTAAAGGCTTCATTCTTGTATTGAACATAATTTGTCAAAGTGTTTGTGTTTCTGTGGTTAAAATTATGGTCCTAATTAAAAAAACATAGTCATTTGTCATTTGTATTTTCATTATACTTTTTAGTTTTGTGAATTTCAAAGCTCTATCCCGGGTTGATGAAAGTAGAAAACGTGTAGGGTGTGGGGAAATGACGAGAACAGAGGAGATTCTGAAATAATCCTTAGGAAACCACCTGAATTCCTGGGAGAATTTCAGACTTTCCAAGGCTATGAAACGGGTGGGCTCAGGCCTAGATCTCTAAGGGGACAAGGAGCACAAGGTGACACCGGTGTCCCAGGGGACAGAAGAGAAAATGGAGCCAGGCCTGTCTCTGACAGGGTGAGCTTCTGGAGTAGGATCTGGTAGACCCAGTGGGGTGGAGGGACCCGGGGCTGGAGCTGAGGGAGGGACTGTGCTTCAGCCTCCTCCTCCCACTGCCCCTCCCCTGCACCCAGGAGCCCTTAGTGAGGAGGAGGCCCCAGCTATGTGATGCAGGCCTGGGCCCCAGTCCCTAGTCCCAAAGGGGATGCCCAAGGCTCAGTTGCTTGACATTGCACTTCAGATGGAAAAAATGCTCTTTCGTCTGAAGAGCCCTAGTGCCACGTGGCTGAGCCCCAGCTCCACTCCCCGGGTGATGGATCTTATCCTCACTGGGGTGTGGGCCTATTACTCCCCCCACCTCCCCAGCGACCCACCTTCACCCCTACCCTACAGAGAAAGATTCTCTGGTTTTCCTTCCCTGGTTTCCACTTTTCCTAAGCAATGAGAGACGCTCCTGTGATGGGAAATGTCATGGTCCCTCAGGGCAGGGCATAGCAGGGCAGGGCAGGGCAGGTGGGGTGAGAGCGCACAGAGGATTCCATGCCCAGCTCGCAAACCACCTGTTGGGTGGGCAGGAGGCTTCAAGGCACAAAGCAACATCAGGCTTAGTGGCGAGGACAGGCTCAGGAGAGGGCCAGGGCTCTGTGGGAGATAGGCCCCGGCCCTGGCTCATCAGCCCTTCCTGGGGCAGGTGCTGGCGCTCAGTTTCCTCTGTGTGGGGTGATCTGGAGCTGTGGGGAGACTCTGCCTGCCAGGAAGGGAAGTGGTAAGGGGCGGCAGCCAGTCAAGCCGGGGCACGAAATCTGCCTGGAGAGGCCAGGACCACAACGGAGAAGGCGGGCCTGGCTCCAGGCTGCAGAGAGGTGCTGAGGTCCTAGGGAAGCCTGGCAGGATCTGGCTAGTCCTGAGCTTTGCTTCCAGCAGAGCTGTAACCCAGGGGACAAGGCCAGCCAAGACATGGCCACTGGGTGCCAGCCAGCGCCTGGGCCACGCACCAGGTGGGAAGGGCTCTGGCAGATCAGCCATGCATGCCCCACAGCCCCACGGTGGGGCCCATCCAGGGCCACACACCTGCCCCCAGGAGCAGGACATCCGTGAGGCTAGAGTCCAGCTAGACGGGTGGGGAGTCAAAGACCCTGTGCCCTTTGACTCAACTTGTAGGTGCTCTTGCTGGGCTCCTGTGCACTGCCCCACACCCTGCTCGGTCACCAGCCCCACTGTGATGTCATAAGAGCCCAGCCGCCCAGCTGACCACAGACTAGTGGGTGTACACACTCAGGTGTAGTAGACTCACGCGTATACTGTCTGTTACTGATGTTTTACCTTTCTTCTGTGGGAATTTCCCACAATATGGGAAAATGCAGGAGCTTTTTTTACCGGCTCCACCGCAGGCCCCGGCAGCAGTGGCAACCCCAATGGTCTCCTCTCGTTCCTTCGAACTTTTTGGCTGGCCGGGTTCACCCTGCAGCTCCCGCGTGTGTGCCTCAACTGGGAACTCGATACCCTGCTCGATTTTTGAGTCATCACGGAGGTCTTCAGCCCCCGTTTTGCATCCGGAAGGAATTTCACCCCAACCTTGAGCACCCTACAGCGGGCCCTACCTCCTCCGGTGTGGAGGCCCCCCTCAAGGAAGAAAGTCGTGCTGTCTGCAAGGCACTTGGCCCACAGAAGCCCCGTGAGGCTGCCTTCGCTACAAGTGCCGGCCCCGATGGAGGTGACAGCAGAAGAGCCGGAAGAACCAATGGAGGCGACAGCAGAAGAGCTGGAAGAACCAATGGACGATGAGGTAGAGACCCAGGGGCAGGAGGAGGAGAAAGGGGGCCCCCGTAGCAATGAACTAACAGCATCTACCTCGAGGCCCCTGGAGACTCAGGGAAACCTCGCTTCCCTCGACTGCAGTCCCAGGGCCTTAAAGGGAAGTGTCCAATCCAAGGACCATGGAGTGCCCAGCGCACACAGCCCTGCAGGAGGCGTCCTTCCCTTTGGGAAGCCTGACCCAGCTCCAGCAGTGCTCCCTGGCCCAGTTCCCGGCTGCTCCCATTGGCCAGAGAAGGCGGCCTCTCAGGTGCTGGAGAAAGAGCAGCTACCCAGCTCCTCAGGCTTGCAGATCCCGGGGAAGGAGACCCAGCGCAAGGATCCTGCGGCTCCAGTAGTAGGCAGCTCCCCTCCACTGAGAGCTGCCAGCCAAGCAAAATGGTCAGGGCAATTCCAGCTGCTGCCACTGGTCCCTGCCGAGCAATGGAGGTGGGGCAGAGACGAGGGGCCCTCACCCGCTAAACGTCCCTGCCTGTCCTTGGAAGGATTCCCAAACAACATGGGGGCGATAGGTAGCAATGCATGGCTGAGGAGACTGAAAAAGCGACGTGGGAGGAAAAACAATGCACAGTAAACAGCAGTGCCAGCCGGCCCATCTCCCCACCTCACCCACCTCCTTGCCCCAGGCCACCTACATGTCACAGGTTCCAGCTCCTCCTCCTACCTCTGACTTGGCCCACGTGGCTGCTGGGCCCCTCATCCTGCCTGTCCCCACCAGCTTCCCCGGCTCCTCTGGCCTCCATGCTGTCACCAGGCCCAACGACCTCCTCAGGGCCTTTTGGATCACACTCAACCCTGAGTGCTGCCAGGACACCGGAGCCCTTGCCTCCCTCCCCTAAAACACCGTGCACCCCGGACACATGCGCTTGTTCTTCCTTCACCACAGCCCCATGGGCTCACGGCCTCCTCTCCACCCCCACGTGCCTCCAGCCTGGTTGGAATTCCGTGTGGCTCCACAACACGCCCCGGCCCCCACAGCTCCCCTCCACACCAGCAGCGGCCACCGGCTCCAACCACGGTGATCTCTGGCCTTGGGTGCTCCGGCGAGCCCACCGGGGACCTCTCCTGGTGGAAGGAGGCTGCCACCACGTGGGGCCTCTCCACCTGCTCACATGGTAAATTCCAGCAACAGCATCTTCCCGACCACCCCCCAGAGCCTTCCTTCTGGGGAGACCCCACACCCCAGCAGACAGAGGCAGGTGAGTGCACATTCATCCACCCTGACGTGCAGAAGCTGCTGGAGACTCTCATCGCCAAGAAGGCAGTGATGAAGCTGCGACAGAATAAAGAAGGGACAGGGGTGGACTGCCCGCAGATGACACCACTGCGGAAGGAGTGGGACGCCATGACTCCGCATCCCTTCTGGAACCAGAGAGCCCAAGAACAGCAGCCACCCTGTCCGCAGAGGGTCTCTGACGCCACAGCAAATGCAGCCAGCTCTTCTGGCCGCCCTTGCTTAGCTAGTGAAAGGAAAATGAAATTGACTCTTCATCACCCCATTTGGGGTGCCTTTTTTCAAACAGTCACTGGGAGTTTGCCACCAGAACCTAGTATTCCCAATGGCCAACCCAAAGCTATCATCTCTTCATAGATGGAAATAAGCCAAGACTTCAGGTGGCATGTCTGTGGCAGGGAGCATGTCCACGTGACTGACGGCCAAAGGCACAGGCCCGTGGCGCCGTCCCGGAGGAGGATGCCGGAGGCACGGCTTGGCAGCTGCTCCTATGGATCCACCTGCACTATGAGCTCGAGCTCACTGACCACCTGTGCTCTCAGGCACAGCTGCCCTGGATTGTCAGCAACACAGACTGTGGACACCGAGGGGTTACTAGTGGTCCCCAGAGTCCCTGATCTCCTCAGATCCACCTCAATGCTTCCCGAATTTGGGAGGGCAGGCAGGACCGCCTCGTGTCTTCTGCCTGATGCTTCGGACTCCCTGGGAATTCCCTCTGGGGCAGCAGCGGGTCTCCAGGTGGCCAGAATCTGCCAGGCGAGCCATGGGGCTGCTCCTGGTGGGTGGTAATCCTTCCTCACTACCGGTGCTCTGGGAGCTCAGGCCTGGTGGCAGCCCCAGAAACAATGGAAGCTGACTTGGGACTGCGGGGGACCGGCCTCTCTTGGGGAAGGTGGGCAGTGGGTTCACTCAGGACAGCCTGAGACTTTTGGAGGAGAGAAGGCAAAACCCTCTTCCACTTTGGTCGCTTCTGCAAGGGCCATTCAAGATACTCCTTTACAGTAGGGGTGGAAGAATGTGCCCCCTGCTGGGGTGTAAGGCAAGATGCCCCATAGCCCCTAATCTAGGGTAAAGAAGAGCACAGTAGGCTTGGGACACAGGGTGAGAAGTGGGCCTGGGTCTGGATCCCAGCCAGAGGTGGGGGCTGGGGCCGGGGCCTGGCTGGAGTGAGGCTGTGCCACATGGTGGGGCTGGGGTGGTGCCTGGGAAAGCTGTGAGGATGCCTCAACGTCACCTTCACGTGGAAGAGAAGTGGCAGCTTCAGGTTATGATACCCTGTGCCTGCTTCCAGAGGAAGCCTCCTTCGAAACCCAGGCCGCAACCACCAGGGACTTACTGTTCAAAGAGGGGAGAGCTCAAATGTAATACACTCAGAGTATACCCTTTTGAGCCAAGGCCTCTATTAAAATGTTCTTATGTATACAACCTAGTGAGTGGAGAGGACTTTTTTTTTTTTTTTTCTGAGACAGGGTCTCACACTGTCCTCCAGGATAGGGTGCAGTGGTGTGATCTAGGCTCATTGCAGTCTTCACCTCCCAGACTCAATCAATCCTCCTCCCTCACTCTGCCAAATAACTGGGATCAAAGGCACATGCCCCCTCCAGGGATTTATCATGTTGGCCAGGCTGGTCTAGAAATCCTGGACGCAAGCGATCAGGAGTACATGGATGAAAGGGTGGGTAGTCAGGGGCTGTGGGAGCAGGGAGTGCATGGAAGGGAGGTCGGGTAGTCGGGGTGTGGGAGCAGGAAGTGTATGGATGTGAGGGTGGGTAATCAAGGGCTGTGGGAGCAGAGAATATATGGTGTGAGGGTGGGTAGTCAGGGGCTGTGGGAGCAGAAAGTGCATGGATGTGAGGGTGGGTAATTGGGGGGTGTGGGAGCAGGGAGTGCATGGATGGGAGGGTGGGTAGTCAGGGGCTGTGGGAGCACGGAGTACATGGATAAACAGCTCTTATGCTTGACTGAGGGTGGGTAGTCAGGGGCTGTAAGAGCAGGGAATGCATGGATGGGAGGGTGCATAGTCAGGGGCTGTAGGGGCAGAGACTGCATGGATGGGAGGGTGGGTAGGCAGGGGCTGTGGAAGCAGGGAGTGCATGGATGGACAGCTCTCATGTTGCTCTGAGGGTGGGTAATCAGGGGCTGTGGGAGCAGGAAGTGCATGGACCAGAGGATGGGTAGTCAGGGGCAATGGGGCACAGGGAGCACATGGATGAAGGCCTCTCATGCTCCTCTGAGGGTGGTAATCAGGGGCTGAGAGGCACAGGGAATGCATAAATGGGAAGGTGCGTAGTCAGGGGCTGTGGGAGTAGGCAGTGCATGCATGGGTAGCTCTCATACTGCTCTGAGGTTGGGTAGTAAGGGGCTGAAAGAGCAAAAAGTGCATGGATGGGAGAAAGGGAGTGCATGGATGTGAGGGTGGATAGTCAGGAACTATGGGAGCAGGGAGTGCATGGATGTGAGGGTGGGTAGTCATGGGCTGTGCGAGCAGGGAGTGGATGGATGGGTAGCTCTCATGCTGCTCTGAGGGTGGGTAGTCAGAAGATGTGAAAGCACGGAGTGCATAGATATGAGGCCGGGTAGTCAGGGGATGTGAGAAAAGAGAGTGCAATAAGAAGGTGGGTAGTCAGAGGCTGTGGGAGCAGAGAGTATATGGATGTGACGGTGGGTAGTCAGGGGCTGTGACTACTATTAATAAATACTGTAAGAGTAGAAAAATGCTAAAGAAAAATTATGAGTTTTAATAAAGTAATAATCTAACTAAAATGTGAAGAGAAAAAAGAAAGTGAAATAAGTTCATTGATTTCTAGATGCTAACAGGTAGATGTGAAATAACATCTTTTGAAGCTGACAAACCAAATAGCAGAAAAACAAATAAGGAAAAAGAGAAATAAATTTTTAGAATAATATTAGTACAGGAGAACCTAGTAGAACAAAAACACAAACCTTCAAAACTCCACTCTTCCCTAACAAAACATTAAAAAAAAAAGAAACACATAGAAACCTTAAACACATAACACTAAAAAGACATAAAAAGGAAACACAGTAAAAAAAAAAAAGAGTAAATAGAACAAAATACACCAATAAATAAATGACTAAAAAGATGGCAAAGTTGAGATGAAACATGTTGACTATATTAATAAATACAATGAATTTGTGTTTCCCCACTAAAAGAAAAAGAATTTCCAGGCCAGGTGCAGTGGCTCATACCTGTAATCCCAGAGCTCTGGGAGGCTGAGGCAGAAGGCTTGCTTGAGTTTAGGAGTTGGAAACCAGCCTGGGCAACACAGGGAGACTTTGTCTCTGCTAAAAATAAAAAACATTAGCTGGGTGCGGCGGTGTGCACGTGTAGTCCCAGCTACTTTGGAAGCTTAGGCAGGAGGATCCCTTGAGCTGGGGAGGTCAAGGCTGCAGTGAGCCAAGACTGGGCCACTGTACTCCAGCCTGGGTGACAGAAATAGACCTTGTGTCAAAAAAAAAAAAAAAAAAAAAAAAAATTGCACTGGCTCACAACACAAAAATCAATTTGGTGCCATGTAGAAGAAGCATACCTGAAACAATGTGATTCAGAAAGGCTGAAAATAGAGATGAGTAAACGTATTTCCAGAGAACAGAAACAAGAGATTCTGATATAATACAAAGTAGAATTTAGTTTCAAAAAACTTGCAGAACAGCAACACGATAACAGACAAACAAAAATTGTCTACTTTAAAATGTTAAAGGCTACAACTTACAATGAAGATATGCCAGGCATGAGTACCTACCCAAATAACACAGCAACTAACCTCTTTTTTTTTTTCAGTAAAACAAATCGTTTATTGCTGCATATGTGTTATATTAAATTTACACGCTGATATAGAAAAGCACATACTGTTTATATTATACAGTAATTTAACATCAACAGGAATAGCAACACAAGTACTACTCATGCACAAAACATGCATAGATCGGTATACAAAAAGCAATTTCACACACTACTGCTTACCAGATTTTTTTTTTTTTTTTTTTTAAAAACACAGCCCTTCCACGTAGGATCAGTGGTCCAATCTGGACTGGAGTGCACTAATATGTTCAGGTCAATGCTTAGGTGGCATAGCGCTCAGTGAGCAATTCTGGGATTGGAGTCATGCCCAAGGGTTTTTTCATTAAAAGTGAATGTCTCTGTGCCTGAGGACCAAAATTTTATCCCCAAAGCAAATCCTCCAAGGAATAAAAGGTCGGATCGTCTACAAATTAGGGAGGGGAAAGAAGGCACCAAAATGTTAGATAAACGGCCCTAGAAGGGGTTATTGGGAACAGGGCCTAGGCACAAAGTGTGTCACAAGTTTCTGTGGATCCTTCTAAGTCCCTAACCAGGTTGCCATCTCTGGATTTAAGGTCTGGCCTCCAAGTCATGAGTCCAGTAAAAACACTTCTGAGAAGAAAACCGAATGAGGATACAGCTGAGAAATGGAGACTACAAAATACTATAGAATACAATGACTGCCCCTTGTACCTACTTCACACTATTGCATGTGATGCCCCTCAACAGGAAACCCCGCGTGGAGACACTGCCCCGAGACTCAAGGAGCAAATACAAATCCAAAAATCCCATCCACCTGACCTTGGGATCAAAAGGTCTCATCCCAACAAAACCTGATCATGAAAACCTATACCTTGCCGGATGCTCAGAAAGGTTACAATACAAAACAGCTGGTACCACAAAACTCACTATCACCACCATTAAAACGTCAACATTTACTTCTAACTAACAAAACATTCTTTACCTTCCCTTAAAGACACTAGCGTCCATATGTGATGAAGATGAGACAATAATTTATCTTGGCTTTAATCTTAAAAGAAAAGCATCCCATGAGAGTATTAGACAAAAATCAAAACACCACCTTTTTTATTTTGGCAACTAGGAAAAAAAAAAAGGACACTTTCTACACCAATGACATCACTCAAACCGTCATCATCAGTTTCAAAGAGCCAGACTGAAAGCGGAAGATCTTCTTGAGGTTATGTGAAGCCTTAATTTTTTTTTTTTTTTTCAGACGGAGTTTCGCTCTTGTTACCCAGGCTGGAGTGCAATGGTGCGATCTCGCTCACCGCAACCTCCGCCTCCTGGGTTCAGGCAATTCTCCTGCCTCAGCCTCCTGAGTAGCTGGGATTACAGGCACGCGCCACCATGCCCAGCTAATTTTTTGTATTTTTAGTAGAGACAGAGTTTCACCTTGTTGACCAGGATGGTCTCGATCTCTTGACCTCGTGATCCACCCGCCTCGGCCTCCCAAAGTGCTGGGATCACAGCGTGGGCGCCAGAGCCACCGCGCCCGGCCCTTGGTTTTGTTTTAGACGGAATCTCATCCTGTTGTCCAGGCTGGAGTGCAGTGCTGCCATCTCGGCTCACTTCAACGTCTGCCTCCCGGGTTCAAGAGATTCTTCTGCCTCAGTCTCCCGAGTAGCTGGGACTACAGGCGCATGCCACCACGCCCGGCTAACTTGAGCATTTTTAGTAGAGGCGAGGTTTCACCATATTGGCCAGGCTGCTCTCCAACTCCTGGCCTCGTGATCCGTCCGCCTTAGCCTCCCAAAGTGTTGGGCTTAGAGGCGAGAGCCACCGCGCCCGGCCACAAACTGTCTTTTAAGAACAGGAAGTCGGGCCGGGCGCGGTGGCTCAAGCCTGTAATCCCAAACCGGCCAGGGCTCGGTCTCTCCAGCTCCCGCCCCGCCCCTCCCCAGGCAGCCGCCACTCGCCCGCCAGAGGGCGACTCCGCGCGTCCCGGGCTCGCCCACCCCGCGGACTGGGCCCCGCGGCACTCACCTCTCCATAGGTCCCCGCCCTGGCGGCTCGCGCGCCGGGCGGCAGCGTGCGGGACAGTGGGGGCGGGGTCACGTTGGGCGGCGTAGAAATCGGGGGACGCGCGCAGGTCCTGATGCAGACTGCCCACCCTTTTATCCCTGCACTCTCTGCTACCACAGCCCCTGACTACCCACCCTGAGGGCAGCATGAAAGCTGCCCATCCATGCACTCCCTGCATCTACACTTCCTGACTACCCACCCTCTCATCCATGCACTTAGTCCTCCCACAGCCCCTGACTACCCACCCTCTCATCCATGCACTCAGTCCTCCCACAGCCCCTGACTAACCACCCTCCCAGCCATACACTTTGTGTTTCCACAGCCCCTGATGACCCACCCTCACATCCATGCCCTCCCGTATTTCACAGCCCCTGACTACCCACTTCAGAGCACCATCAGGGCTGCGCAT
Organism: Callithrix jacchus; assembly: GCF_049354715.1. NCBI lineage: Eukaryota > Metazoa > Chordata > Mammalia > Primates > Cebidae > Callithrix > Callithrix jacchus. The sequence continues at coordinate 42,385,797 of NC_133514.1, forward strand.
CCATACACTCTCTGTTCCCACAGCCCCTGACTACCCACCATCACATCCATGCACTTTCTGCTCCCACAGCCCCTGACTACCCACCCTCCCATCCAGGCACTTTCTGCTCCCACAGCCCCTGACTACCCACCCTCCCATCCAGGCACTTTCTGCTCCCACAGCCCCTGACTACCCACCCTCCCATCCAGGCACTTTGCTCCCACAGCCCCTGACTACCCACCCTCCCATCCAGGCACTTTCTGCTCCCACAGCCCCTGACTACCCACCCTCCCATCCAGGCACTTTGCTCCCACAGCCCCTGACTACCCACCCTCCCATCCAGGCACTTTGCTCCCACAGCCCCTGACTACCCACCCTCCCATCCAGGCACTTTCTGCTCCCACAGCCCCTGACTACCCACCATATTATCCATGCAGTCCCTGCTCCCAGAGCCCCTGACTACCCATTCTCAGAGCAGTATGAGAGCTGCCCATCCATGCACTGCGTGCTTCCACAGCCCCTGACTACCCACCTTCCCATTCATGGATTCCCTGTGTCTCTAGCCCCTGATTACCACCGTCAGAGCAGCATGAGAGCCCTGCATCCATGCGCTCCCTGTGCCCCACATTCCCTAACTAACCACCCTCCCATCCATGCACTCCCTGCTCCCACAGCCCCTGACTACCCACCTTCCCATCCATGCATTCCCTGTGCCTCACAGCCCCTGACTACCACCCTCAGAGCAGCATGAGGGCCCTCCTTCCATGAGCTTTCTGTGCCCACAGCCCCTGACTACCCATCCACTCATCCAAACACTTCCTGCTCCCACAGCCCCTGACTACGCACCCTCACATCCATGCACTCCCTGCTCCCACAGCCCCTGACTACCCACCCTCCCTTCCCTGCACTTGGTCCTCCCATAGCCCCTGACTACCCCTGCTCACATGTATGCACTCACTGCTCCCACAGTCCCTGACTACCCACCCTCCCATCCATGCACTCCCTGCTCCCACAGTCCCTGACTACCCACCCTCCCATCCATGCACTCCCTGCTCCCACAGTCCCTGACTACCCACCCTCTCATCCATGCACTCCTTGCTCCCACAGCCAGTGACTACCCACCCTCCCATGTATGCACTCCCTTCTCCCACTGCCCCTGACTACCCACAGTCACATCCAAGCATTCCCTGCTTCCACAGTCCCTGACTACCCACCCTCAGAGCAGCATGAGAGCTGCCCATCCATGCATTCCCTGTTCCCACAGCCCCTGACTTCCCACTCTCCCATCCATGCACTCCATGCTCCCACAGTCTCTGACTACCCACCCTCCTGTCCATGCACTCCCTAATCCCACAGCCCCTGACCACCCACCCTCCCATCCATGCACTCCCTGCTCCCACAGCCCCTGACCACCCACCTTCCCATCCATGCACTCCCTGCTCCCACAGCCCCTGACCACCCACCCTCCCATCCACGCACTCCCTGCTCCCACAGCCCCTGACCACCCACCCTCCCATTCATGCACTCCCTGCTCCCACAGCCCCTGACTACCCACCCTCCCATCCATGCACTCCCTGCTCCCAAAGCCCCTGACTACCCACCCTCCCATCCATGCACTCCCTGCTCCCACAACCCATGACTACCCAGCTTCACATACCTTCACTCCTTGCTCCCACAGCTTCTGACTACCCACCCTACCATCCATGCACTCCCTGCTCCCACAGCCCCTGAATAGCCACCCTGGCGTCCATGGACTCCCCGCTCTTTCAGCCCCTGACTACCCACCCTTAGAGCAGCATGAGAGCTGTCTATTCGTGCACTCCCTGATCCCACAGCCTCTGACTGACCACCCTCCCATCCATGCACTTTCTGCTCCCACAGCCCCTATCTACCCTCCCATCCATGCACTCCCTGTTCCCACAGCCCCTGACTACCCACCCTCCCATCCATGCACTTTCTGTTCTCACAGCCCCTGACTACCCACCCTCCCATCCATGCACTCCCTGTTCCCACAGCCCCTGACTACCCACCCTCCCATCCATGCACTCCCTGTTCCCACAGCCCCTGACTACCCACCCTCCCATCCATGCACTCCCTGTTCCCACAGCCCCTGACTACCCACCCTCCCATCCTTGCACTCCCTGCTCCCACAGCCCCTGACTACCCACCCTCCCATCCTTGCACTCCCTGCTCCCACAGCCCCTGACTACCCACCCTCCCATCCTTGCACTCCCTGTTCCCACAGCCCCTGACTACCCACCCTCCCATCCATGCACTCCTTGTTCCCACAGCCCCTGACTACCCACCCTCCCATCCTTGCACTCCCTGCTCTCACAGCTCCTTACTACCCACCGTCCCATCCATGCTCTCCCTTCTCTCACAGGCCCTGACTACCCCCTCTCCCATCCTTGTACTCCCTGCTCCCAAATCTCCTCACTTTCCACTCTCCCATCCCTGCAATCCCTACTCTTACAGCCCACGCCTACCCATTCTCCCATCCATGCATTTTCTACTCCCACATCTTCTGACTACCCACCCCCAGAGCAGTATGAGAGCTGCCCATTTATGCACTCTCTGCTCCGACAGCCCCGACTACCTACCTTCCCATCCATGCATTCCCTGTGCCTCTCAGCCCTTGACTACCACCCTCAGAGCAGCATGAGAGCCCTTCATCCATGCGCTTCTGTGCCCCACTGTTCCTGACTACCCACCCTCACATCCATGCACTTCCTGCTCCCACAGCCCCTGACTACCCACCCTCACATCCATGCACTCCCCGCTTTCATAGCTCCTGACTACCCACCCTCCCTTCCATGCACTCCCTGCTCCCACAGCCCCTTACTACCCACCCTCATATCCATGAACTCCCTGCTTGCACAGCCCCTGACTACCCACCCTCACATCCATGCCCTCCCTGCTCTCACAGTTCCTGACTACCCACCCTCATATCCATGCACTCCCTGCTACCACAGCCCCTGACTACCCACCCTCCAATCCATGCACAGCCTGCTCCCACAGCCCTTGACTACCCAACCTCCCATGCATGCACCTTCTGCTCCCACAGTCCCTGACTACGCACCGTCCCATTGATGCACTTTCTGCTCCCACAGCTTTCCACAGCCCCTTACTACCCACCTTCGCATCCATGCGCTCCCTGCTTTCACAGTCCCTGAGTACCCATCCTCCCATCTATGTGCTTTCTGCTCCAACAGCCTCAGACTACCCACCCTCACATCCATGTTCTCCCTGCTCCCACAACCCCTGACTACCCACCCTCACATCCATTCACTTTCTTCCATCCACAGCCCCTGACCCCCCACCCTCATATCCATGCACTCCCTACTCCCACAGCTTCTGACTACCCACAATCCCATCCATGCACTCTCTGCTCCCACAGCCCCTGACTACTGATTCTCCCATCCATGCATTTCCTTCTACCACAGCTCCTTACTACCCCCGCTCAGAGCAGAATGAGAGCTGCCCATCCATGCACTGCCTGCTCCCACAGCCCCTGACTACAAACCTTCCCATTCATGGATTCCCTGTGCTGCTCAGACCCTGACTATCACCCTCAGAGCAGCATGAGAGCCCTTCATCCATGTGCTCCCTGTGCCCCACTACCCCTGAACACCCATCCTCCCATCCATGTACTTCCTGCTCCCACAGTGACTGGCGACCCACCCTCCCATCCATGCACTCGCTGCTCCCACAGCCCCTTACTGCTTACCCTCCCATTCATGCACTCTCTGCTTTCACTCCCCTGACTACCCACCCTCCCATCCATGCATTCACTGATCCCACAGCCCCTGACTACCCACACTCCTATCCATGCACTTGCTGCTCCCACAACCCCTGACTACCCACACTCACATCCATTCGCTTTCTTATCCCACAGCCCCTGACTACCCACCCTCATAGCAGCATCAGGGCTGCTTATACATGCAATCCGTGCTGTTACAGCCCACGAATACCCACACTTTCATCTATGCACTTTCTGCTCCCATGTCTGCTGACTACCTGTCTTCCGATTTATGCACTCCCTGCTCCAACAGCGCGGACTCACCACCTTCCCATGCATACACTCCCTGCTCCCACAGCCCCTGACTACCCACCCTCACATCCATGCACTCCCTGCTCCCACAGCCCGTGAGTAGCCACCCTGGCATCCATGGACTTTCTGCTCTTTCAGCCCCTTGCTACCCACCCTCAGAACAGCATGAGAGCTGTCCATTCATGCACTCCCTGATCCCACAGCCGCTGACTACGCACCCTCCCATCCATGCACTTTCTGCTCCCACAGCCCCTGACTGTCTACCCTCCCATCCTTGCACTCCCTGCTCCCACAGCCCCTAAATAGGCACCCTCGCATCCATGCACTCTCTGCTCTTACAGCCCCTGACAACGCACCGTAAGAGCAGCATGAGAGCTGTCCATCCATGCGCTTCCTGCTCCCACAGCCCCTGACTACCCACCCTCCCATCCAGGCACTTTCTGCTCCCACAGCCCCTGACTACCCACCATATTATCCATGCAGTCCCTGCTCCCAGAGCCCCTGACTACCCATTCTCAGAGCAGTATGAGAGCTGCCCATCCATGCACTGCGTGCTTCCACAGCCCCTGACTACCCACCTTCCCATTCATGGATTCCCTGTGCCTCTAGCCCCTGACTACCACCCTCAGAGCAGCATGAGAGCCCTGCATCCATGCGTTCCCTGTGCCCCACATTCCCTGACTAACCACCCTCCCATCCATGCACTCCCTGTTCAGGTCATGGAGAGTCAGAAAGCCATTATTAGTTAATAGCAAAACAAGAAATCCTGATATATTACAGTCATCAGTTGTCATGCGAATTAACAAAATACATAAAAAATAAAGTCTTTAAGCTGTATAGGACTATTTAAATAAATATGACATGCAACATTTATCATAATAAAAAGCACAGGTTAAGAAGCAAATATTTCAGTGAAATAAAAATCCTGGCTATTTGGAGCTTAATTTTCTGTTTTATCATTGATTTTAAGTAAAACAAATTTTTTTGAAACAAAATATATTTAGAAAGAAGTATTTTTTACAACTCATAAAATTAAATTGATTTTAAAATTCATAAAATAAAAATGAATTCTAAAACAGCTAACCTTATCTTACATTGTTTCTTTTTAGAAACTGGAAAAGACAATCAATATTTGATTTTGCTTTTAAGATTGCATAAAAGGTATAGAAACAATAGTATTCCATGGAAGGACAATTTAAGAATGGCAAAAACAAAAGTTGCAAAATTGAAATTAGGTAATTCTATTTTTATTTTTTGAGGAATTGGCATACCGCGTTCTACAGTAGTTTTACAATTTTGCATTCCCACCTACAGTCCAAAAGGGTTCCAGTTTGCCCATAATCGTGCTAGGATTGTTATTTTCTGCTTTTTAAAAAACATAGTATCTATCTTAATGGGTGTGATGGTATCTCATTATGGTTTTGATTTGCACTTCCCTAATGATTAGTGATATTGAGCATATTTTCCTGTGTTTATGGGCCACAGAGGATGGGAAGTTGTTGTTTAGTAAGTATTGTTTCATGAGAAGTTATTCTTTACTGAGCACAGCATTTCACTTTTGCAAGATGAAAATGTTTCTAGGGATAGATGGTGGTGAAGGTGGTACAATAGGAATGTGTAAGGCCGGTTGCCTTGCTGGGAGTCAAACTGACACATACATCACTCTCCGCACCTGATAACTGCGTCATCACCGGAGCTCATTATTTGGCTTCCCCACATAGCTTCCCCGCACCCGCCTCTGCTACCATGCCCAAGCCCACACTCAGCACTAAATCTTGCATCCAACCTCCAGCCCGCTGTTAAAAAGCCCTGCAGAGAAACTTTTTAAAGAAGCCCCCACTGTACACTGCCCAGCAACAGCCTTCCCTGTAGCCCCCGGCAGGCCCACTTACCCAAGGTCCCGCCCACCCAATGGCAGCTAGTTTCATGTGCTTCCTACTTTAACTCCATGTACTTCCTGCTCCTCAACAGCCAATAGAAATGCCTTCTCTTTGTTTCCCCAGTAGCCAATCAATTGCCTGCCCTCCCCATAAAACCCCACACCCTGAACAGCCGGGCACGATTTCTCTGGCCTCCCCTTGGACCACTGAAGCTCGCCCAGGAGCTGAGTAAATTAGCTTCTCACTTGCTTATACTTGCCTCAGTTTCCTCATTTTACCTCAGCAATAAATCTTACAGAATGTACCACTGAACTGTATACTTCAAAACGGTTAGAATGTGTATTTTACTACAATGATGTATTTTTATAAGACAAATAAAGAAACTGTGACAAAATTAAAGTTAGCAACCTGAATATTAACTATAAAATGAAAATTCTTTCCATGTTAACTCTGTTTTCGTGTATGAACTTCATATTAATGGGAAAAAGAAATAAAGATTAACTTTTAATTTTATCCCCCTAGGCCGGAGGATTTTCTAAGAAACAAGTGTACAAAATTGAATAAATAAATGGATTTTGATCATTTTTACATAGTCATTTCATAGTTATAATTTTGTTTTTCTGGTAAATTATAAATCAACGCTAAAGTACAATAACATACATATGTATTTTATGTTTAGCTTTTTATTTGGACTCCTTAGACAGTTTTCTAAGAACCAAACTTATCTATAATATAAACAATGTAACATCTATAACGTAATCAAATTTATCTATAATTTTTTATTTCTAGCAATTATAAAGTAGAAATTCAGTAGTAAATATGATTTAAAATAGTTAATTGGCTACTTCTATACATATTGTAAATTTCTATTTGTTCTGTTTTTCCTCACTATAGCAATTCATCCATTGTATCAGAAAGCTGTGACATGGGATATTGCAAAGAAGTTCCACAGCAAACAACCTAGAGGAACAAATGTGCTTTATAACCTTGTGTTACCCCGGAATAAATTGTAAATGTCAAACTTTTGGAAAATAAAGCCCACGTATGCAGAAGCCCAGACTCCCATGTGCCTCCTCCCGTGCAGCCGGCTGTGGGTGGGAGCCCCCGACTCCACAGAACTGCGCCGCGCCCTCCAGACCCCACCGTTCTTGAGCTCCACTTGGCCTCCCCTGTCCTGCCCACAAGCAGCCTCCGTTCCATGCTCAGCAGCCATCAGTGTGGCTACGCCGCTGGCCACGCAGTGCTCTCTTGCTGATCCTCTCAGGCCTGGGCCGGCTGACCCCCGCAGGTCGTTGCAAGTGAAAAATTTTCCTCTGTAAGAGGACAGCATTTCAGTTTCCAGCGAGGAGGCATGTGTCACCCTCCATGTTCCAGTAGCTCAGGCCAAGCTGGAGAGAAGAAACAGAGCCTGTGGCTCCAGAGCCTCAGAGCCTCAAGGCCAGGCAGGCATCATCCTCCTTGGTCTTGAACCTCAGGCCAGGCTGGGGTGGGGTGTGGTCAGAGCCTGCCCAGTTTCAGGGCCACCGTGCCACCAGAATCTGGTTGGATCTGCTAGTTGGAGAGCTCAGCCCAGAACTCAGACAGCTGTTCCTCACTTACTTGACTCTGCACAAGAGGGTGCATTTCCTGGGGAGGTGGGAGAAGAAGGAGGTTCGATGGGGTCTGACACCTACAGCCCATACTTCCTTTCCCATTCCGGGTTGAGGCCAAGAAGATTCAGAGTGTGGGGGATGACTCTGGGTAATACTCCCTCTTCTAGTGGAGCCTCTTTCTAGAATTGGACAAAGTCTGGTTTTGGGGTGTGTGTGTGCGTGTGTGTGTGTGTGTGTATTGGGGCTTGGAAGTATAGTGATTGATGTAAGATGAGCAGATCAGTGAAGAAAGGATGCTGTGATACACTGGGAATGCTCACGTTTTTCCTCACTGCAGATTCTGAAATACCATTCCTGCAAATTACAGGGCCACAGAATATTGAGAAAGACACCAATCATGGTGATGTATATATACACATTCACCTGTAAAATTATGTTTGTGCTCATATTTACTTTGTTCTTACATTTTGTCTGAGTGAAAATTTTGTTTGACTTTTTCATTGTTCTTCAAGTACTATATGCATACTAGGGAAATAATTATCGAATATTTAAAAATACAGTTTCAAAAAGAAAATAAAAGAAAGCATACCAAATACCTAGCACACAAAAAGGCTAAACAGCCGACTTGAATTTGATTTTAACTGGCTTTATTGAGATATAATTAACATATCACACAATTCATCCATTTATTTATTTATTTATTTATTTATTTATTTAGAGATGGAGTCTTTGTCTCCCAGGCTGGAGAGCAATGGCACGATCTCGGCTGACTGCAACCTCTGTCTCCCAGGTTCAAGCAGTTCTCTTGTCTCAGCCTCTCGAATAGCTGGGACTACAGGTATGTGCCACCACACCCAGCTAATTTTTTTTGTATTTTTAGACGGGGTTTCACCATGTTGGTAAGGTTGGTCTCCAGCTCCTGACCTCAAAGGATCTGTCCGCCTTGCCTCCTAACATTTCACCCATTTTAGTTATGTAACACAGTGGTTTTAGTAAGATCACAGAATTGTGCAAGCACTACCATAATCAATTTTTGAACATTTCATCTTTCAAAAAAAAAACTCCAGAAACGTTAGTAATCACTCTCCATTTTTTCTCCTACTTTCCCCCTAACTTCTCCTTTATTTCCCAGCCCCAGGCAGTCACTTATCTACCTTCTATCTCTATATATTTGTTTATTCTGAACCACAAAAGGTAAAAAAAGCATGAATAGATAATAAGGGATTACATTAAACTAAAAAGCTTTGATAAAACAAAAGAAACAATAGAGCGCAGAGACAACCTACATAATAAGAGGGAATATTTGCAAATTATACATCAGGTAAGGGGTTAATATCCAAAATTTATAGGTGACAACTCAATAACAAGAAACCGAATAATATGGTTTTGAAATGTGCAAAGGACCTGAATCGACATTTCTCAAAAAAAGACATCCAAATAGCCAATAGTTAATATGAAAACATGGTCAACGTCACTATTATCTGGGAAATGCCAATGAAAATCTCACACAATGTGATGTCACCTCACACCTGTAAAATGTATCCTTTGTTGACACAAACATTTATGCTAAGAGATTTTCCACAAAAATTCTTAGAACTAATTAGAAAGTTTAAAATTAATTAATACGATATGTATGATAATGGTTAGAAAGCTGCAATGTGTTAAAGGAAGTGACATATCCAAGTCTCAATAACTGACTAGCTGTATTTCAGAATGATTCTAGCTTCTCTGCATCTTTAATTCCCTTAATAATAAAACAGGTAAAGTCATACCTAACTCATGAGTATGTTGTGAGACTTCAAGAGATATTTTATAAGGCATTTAGCCATGACACATCGAACTTGTTTTTTACTTATTTTGTTATTTTGAGTAAGGTACAGGCAAGTTATGTTGTTGAAACTGTGTATATTGTGATGCCATTCCCTGATATCTAGAATGTAGACGGTAAAATACATGTCTTTATTCTCGAACAATAGGACAAAAAAGGAATATGGAATATTTCATTGGCTTGTTTCCTATACAGTTTGTATCAAATACAATTATAGGACACATCATGAAGTTCTATGTATGAAAACCAATCCATGTAATAGAATGAAGGAAAAGAACCACATGATCAGCCTAAGTGAAGCAGAATAAGCACTTGACAAAATTCGGTGCACTTAATGATAAAAAGCCTCAGGAAGCTAGAAATGGGGGAAACTATCACAAAATAATTAAAGGTATATACAAAAAACCCACAGTGAATGTCATATGTAATGGTGGAACTTCCTAGAGACTTGTTGGATGACTTTGACCAAAATGCTGATAGTGATATGAACAATGAAATCCAGGCTGATGTGGTTTCAGATGAAGATGAGGAACTCGTTGGGAACTGGAGAAAAGGTGACTCTGTGCTTTAGCAAAGAGACTGGTGGCTTTTTGCTCCTGCACTAGAGATATGTGAAACTTTGAACTTGAGAAAGATGATTTGGGGTATCTGGTGGAAGAAATTTCTAAACATCAAAGCATTCAAGAGAAAGCAGAGCACAAAAGTTTGAAAAACTTACAGCCTGATGATGTGATAAAAAAGAAAAACCCATTTTCTCGGGAAATACTGAAGCCTGATGCACAGATTTGCATAAATAATAATAAGCTGAATGTTAATCATCAAGACAATGGGCAGAATGTATCCAGGGCATGTCAGAGACCTTCATGGCAGGGGTAGCTGGAGGGTTGTTGTAGTGTAGGTCAGAAAAGTAAATCTAATGTAAGGTGTCTTTGTTTTCTGTTGCTACAAAGGAATATGTGAGACTGGGTACTTCTCTCTCTCTCTTTTTTTTTTTTATAAAAAGTTTATTCTGCTCACAATTCTGTTGGATGCAAGATTGAGCTTTGGTGAAATCCTCAGGCTGCTTCCACTCACTGTGGAAGATAAACGGGAGCAGCCGTGTGCAGAGATCACGTGGTGAGAGAGGACGCAAGATGTAGGGGGAGGTGTCAGGCTCTTATTAACATCCAGTTCTTAAAGGAACTAACAGAGAGAGAACTCATTCATTACCATGAGGATGCACCATGTAATTCATGAGAGATCTGCCTCCATGACCCAAACACCTCCCATTAGGACCCAATTCTAATACTGGAAATCTAATTTCGACATTATATTTTGGGTGAACAAACATCCAAACTACATAGTATAAGATCTAAAGATCAATCAATAAATTTACACTTTAAAAGATGAATTTTTTTGCAAATAGATTATAGATAAGCAAGGGGGAAAGTGGATAAAACAAGTATGGGGCTGTAACAAGTCAAGGAGAGAAAAAGCAATGGTTCAAACTAGGAATGGTAAGCGTAGTCAAAGTTCAAATATTTTTTGAAAGTAAACCAATAGAGATAATTGACAAATTGAATGGCTATTGTGACAGCATTACTTTATAATCCCACAATTTCACTTCTAGGTAAATATCCAAGAGAAATAGAAACATATGTCCATGAAAAACTGGTACATTAGAATTCATAGCAGCATTATCCATAATAGAGAAAAAGTGGAAAAAGTCCAAATGTCTGTCAACTGATATATAACAAATAAAAATATAATAATGAATAAATACATTTTATTTATTTATTTATTTACAAAATGTGGTGTAGCAATGAAATGTTGTATTATTGGCCAGGTGCAGCGGCTCTCACATGTGTAATCATAGCACTTTGGGAGGCTGAGGTGGGTGGATCAACTGAGATCAGGAGTTTGAAACCAGCTTGGTCAACATGGTGAAACCTCATCTTTACTAAAAATATGAAAATTAGCCAGCTGTGGTGGTGGGTGCTTGTCATCGCAGCTACTTGGAAGGCTGAGAGAGGAGAATTACTTGAAGCTGAGAGGCAGAGGTGACAGTGAGCTGAGATCATGCCACTGCACTCCAGCCAAAGGAAAAAAGTAAGACTGTCTCAGAAAAAAAAAAGTTACATTGTTGTTGCATTTTGACACCGTAACAGCAGATTTCAGGATTTGTGACAGAAGTCATGTGACTTATAATGCCCAAAACATTTATTATCTGGCTCTTTACAGAAAAAAGTATATGCTAACTACTGGACTAAATACAAGTCGTGAGGTAGACATTGTCTGATTGAATTAGAAAGCAAGGTCCATCTGTATGCCTCTACAAGAAACCTCTTTTAAATATAAAGATTTAGATAAGTCAAAGGTAAAAAGACAAATGTATCAGGCAAACACTAATTAAAGTCCAGGTACTTAGAGTAATTTCAGATATTCCAACAGACAGTTTTCAGAGAAAAGGGGGAACATTACCAATTATAAGGGGAAAATTCTCCAAGAAGACATAACAATGCTAAATGTGTATGCATGACAATAAACAAGAAAACTGATGGATCTGAACAGAGAAACAGACATGTCCTCAATTATAGTTGTAGATTTCATTAGCCTTCTTTCAATATCTGTAAGAAATGCTGGGAAGAAAATCAGTAAAGATATAGAGGATGTGAAGAAAACTGTCAAGCAACTTGACCTAATTGGCATTCAGGCACCCAACATCCAGATACACCATCTTCTCAAGTGTACATGGACCGTTAACCAAGATCGATCATATTTTGGACCATAAAATAAATAATTACTATTTTGGATTTGTTGTTGTTGCTTTAACTGCACAGTAAAAAAGTTTCAGAACAATGATCACATGTAATTTATAATTAAAACTACCTAACCAGTGGTGAGAAAGTCAGTTGCGGATTGTACAGGGAGAGTAGACTTATTTTACAAATAAACTGAGAGAACTCTATTCTTATATCTGTAGTTGCCTGAATGTTTGGCTTTGACTCTTGGCTTAGCTAAGAGAAGAAATAATTTGCTGTTTAAGGTATAATTTCTTTCTGTGAAAACCTCCAGGACCAATTGACTCACCTGGAAAACCTGATTACACAACCCAGATTTTCCTTCTATATATAAATGCATAAAGACTCCACTTTGAACTTCAGCCATGAGCTTTCCTAGAGACAGAATCTATTCCAGAAACTTTTGTCATTCCATGCAGAGTCTAAGCCATGAGTCTCTACATATAAAAATTAATAAGAACCCTGGGGACCTTGCACATGGATGCCTGTTGGATCCCAGGGGCTCACCAGCACTCTCTCTTGCTACACCAAATCCTTCCTCTTTGAATAGAAAATTTAATGTTAATATGCTCTACTGAGACTTCGAGCCCCATCAAATGCCCAATCTTAAATATCTTTACATGGTCAGAATCTGTAAACTATGTCCTTATCTTGAAACATATGAGCCTGAGAGAGATTCCGATAAAGATTTCAATTTCAAGTGTATTGTAAATTTATAGTGTTCCTTGCTGAGGTGGTTATTAATCATATTGAATTATTCCATGATCTAGTGATGTTCAGCACAAAGGCTAAGTTCTTAAGACTGTGAAAGATTGCTTAGTATCAAATAAATAGGTATGGAGGTAGATATAAATAGATTAGATAATAGATAGATAGATGGATAGATAGCTAGATAGATAGATAGATAGATAGATAGATAGATAGATAGATAGATGGATAGGTAGATAGATTATAAATGACAAAAGTTTCTGAGAAAGGAAGTTTATTTCATACTCAGCTTTGCATCTAACCAAACAGTGCATTTAAAAAGAAAATTAGAATTAAAACTCTGTCAACAACCATTTCCTTAATTAATGTTCTCTTATTGACCTTGTGGAATTCTTTATTGCCTAATGTTTGATACTGAGGAGGGCATGGACTATTCTAAAGGTTCTTATTTAGTATTGCTGCAAAAATTAAAGGGTAAACTTTAATCAATGTCCTTTCCTGTCCTCCTATGAAAAGGGCGACACACCCCATTCACACAGAATACCCATACCAATTATATGTTCAGGTAAAAACAAAGAGAGCACGGTGCAGTCTTTAGATTCAAACTTTACTGTCTGTAATTTCACATTTCCACTATGGTATTTCCATTTTACTTACACACATCTTAGGTCCTCCTTGTCTCTCGAAGGGATTGTGGTACTTTGAGTCCCTGTGGCTAACAGTTCTGAGATAATTGGCATACCAACTCAGGCCACTTTACTCAAACTATTGATTCTATTGCAAGAAAAGGATAGTGCAACATATTCTGGCCTCCCTGTAGTTTTTTTCAGATTCTAGGGCTTTAAATAGGTTACTAAATTCAGCTCATTTTTTAAACTATTTTCTGTCCTAAATTACAATCCTCATGATTACATTTGAACTCCACTGGACTGGAGTAGATAGATTTCATATGTCGTTGGTCTCTGAGTTGGGGTTGGAGTTGGAGCAGGTCACTTACCTCTCAGATATTGATAAAATACTATCAGCTTCTTAGTAGAAACTTTCTTTTTTAAAAAACCACATATTTAAAAGTAATGAAACAATTTCAATAAGTTGGGCCTGTTATTATGTCTACTTTGTATTTTCCTTTTTGCATTAAGTCCTCTGTTTTTCAATTGACATATAAAATTACATGTACTTATCATGTATAGCAATAATGTTTGGAAACATATATACATTGTGGAGTGATTAAATGTAACTAACTGATAAATGCATTATCTCAAATAATTAACATTATTGTGATACACATAATATCTGCTGTGTTTTGTAATAATAAAATATGCTGTCATGAACTATAGTTAGCACGATAGATCTCTCGAGAATATTTTTCTTTGGACCAACATTTCTCCATATTCCTTTTCTCTTCTAATCACTTCAGCTTCTGGTAACCACCATTCTACTCTCTCTACTTCTACGAAATCAACGTTTATAGATCCCACATAAGTGAGACAATGTGATATTTGTCTTTCTGTGGCTTATTTTACTTAACATAATGGCCTCCCGGTTCATAAATATAGCAAATGACATAATTTCCCTTTTTATGACTGAATATATATATACACACACAGTATTTTCTTTATCCATTCATTGTTTGATGAACATTTAGCTTCATTCCATAGCTTGACCCTATTGTGTGTGCTGAGTGCAGACATCTATTCAACATACTGATTTTATTTACTTTGAATACATAACCAGTAGTGGGATTGCTGAGTCACACAGTTCTGATTTTTAATTTTTTGAGGAAGCTCCATACTGTTTCCTATAATGATTGTATTAATTTATATTCCCAGCAACAGTGTATAAGTGTTCTCTTTTTTCTGCATCCTCATCTGTGCTCACTATCTTTTATCTTTTTGATGACAGCCAATCTAACATTATAGCTCATTGTGGTTTTGATTTATGTTTTCTGGTGATTAGTGATGCCGAGCATTTTTTAATTTACCTGCTGGCAATTTGTATGCATTCTTTTGAGAAAGTCTATTCCTTTATTATGTCCATTTTTTAATCAGGCTATTTGCTTTCTTGCTGTTTGAGTTTGTAAATATTTTGAATATTAACCCCTTATCAGATGTATGGTTTGCAAATCTTTTATCTTTTTCTGTGAGCTGTTACTTTACTCTGAGTCTCGTTTGCTGTACAGAAGCTTTTTAGTATGGCACAATTCTATTTGCCTGTTTTTGCATTTGTTGTCTGTATTTTTGAGGTCATTTTTCAAAAAATCATTACCCAGATTAATGTATGGAGCTTTTCCCCTATGTTTTTTCTACACTTTTACAATATCAGGTTTTATATTTAAGTCTTTAATTCATTTTAAGATAATGTATGTATATGGTGAGATATAAGGATCTAATTTCATTCTTCTGCATATAGGTAACCAGTTTTGTCCACACCATTTGTTGAGGAAACCTTTTCCTCATATGTATTCTTGGTGCCTTTGTCGGAAATCAGTTGGCTGTAAATGCATAGATTTATTTCTTGGCTCTCTACTCTGTTCCATTGGTCGATGTGTCTGCGCCAGTGCCGTGATGTTTGCCCATTTTGAAGTTAGGTAGTGTGATTTACTTATAAATTACCCAGCCTGGGGTTTTTCTTTACAGCAAAGCAAGAAAGGCCTAACACTATTGTTTAATTTCTTTTAATAGTAATTTATCATTTTGTATGTACAGATGTCATAGTTTTTCTAGAATGGTTATTTTCAAGAATTCAATATGTTTAGTGCTAATGTAAATAATATTCTTTAAAATGTCCTAGTTTTTATATTTTGTATCTTATATACAAATGGGATACTTGTGTATTCAATTTATACTCAATGGATTTTTGAGATTCACTTGGTAATTCAAATATTTTATCTATAGATTATTTTGGATTTTCTATGTTTATATTATAATAAGGTTTTCTTTGGATAAAGATTTCTTTTTAAAGTTTATATTTTTTGTAGCCATATTTACTGACTGGAATTTCCACAAAGATATATAAAAATGTTAATAGTGAATTATCTTAACTTCTTCACAATATTAGGAGGAAAGACTAAATATTCAATATTAATTATTTTCATTATTCATGTATTGTTGATCCCTTTCATCAAATTAAAAAACTTCAAGTCTATTTCTAGTACCTAAAAACGCATGTGTCTTATGTGTGTATCTGCTTATAAATTAGGGAATCCAGTCAAATTTAATCAAATAGTTTGAGTATTTTAGATACCTTATATAAGTGGAATCATGCAATAGTTGCCTTTGTGTGACTGTCTTATTTCATTCAGCATAATGTCCTTAAATTTCATCCATTTTACTGCATGTGACAAGATTTCCTTCTTTTTTCAGGCTGACTAATCCTAGCCATGTTTTGTTATTAATTTTTGCTGACCTCATGAAAGGAATCAGCATGTGTAGGACTGAAGTTCTATCTTCCTAAGTGTTTACTTGTTTGCAAAGAGGAAGCCATCAAAATCTAAATTTTCTTTATAAAACACGTTTTAATTTTGATTACAGTTGCTTTAAACTACAGTTACATGTGGATATTTAAATTCTTCTTAGGTCAGTTTTGGAAAGTGTCTTTTTTATAGAAATACTTCTATTTCATTTAAATGTTTTAATTTCTTACTATTACTAGTGACTATGAGTGTGTGCCTTTTCACTTCTGATATTGTTCATGTGTGTCTTCAAAATCGTTCTCTAGTATTAGCATATTTTAAAAGGTTTATTGATTTCCTTAAAGAAATAACCTCAGCTTTGTTTATTCTTAATATTAGCGTTTTCTTTAATTTTCATTAAATCTTTCAGTTTTCTATATTATTTCTTTCATTCAATTAATTTAACAATAGTTATAGGTTCATTTTCAATTTTCCTTTAACATCTTCAAGTGGTCTCAGATTCCCACTGAGCAAGGCCTAGCTATGTCAGTCATTTTTTTCCTATAATACTTTTATAGTATACAATTCAAAGTATATTCAAATTTCCACTGAATGTTCTTCTTTGATCTGTAAATTGTTTAGATCTTAAATTTGCTTTCGTTAGACAACATAATCTGAAGTATTTCAGTGATGAGAAATTGGTTAGACCTGTTATATGCCCAAGCATATAGAATATATCAGTAATTATTTCACATGGACTTAACATTTATATTTTGAAGTTGTGTATATCAAATAGATCATTTTTGCCAATCATATTGCTCAAATTCTTCAGTGTATTTGATGATTTTTCTCCTTTTCTTTTTGTTCTATCAATATTTTCTTCTTACAGGTTGAAGTTATATTAAAAGTCATAAAATTTTAATTATTATCATTATAACTTCCTAACAGCTTGCCCTTTTGCATTATAATACACTCTTCTTTTATCCTACTAATGCTGTTATACTTAAAAATTTGCTTCATTTTGTAGAACGTTCCTATGGTATATATTTGTTCATCTTTACTTTGAATGTTTGTATATCTGAAAATGTCTTTTTTCAGCAGCATATGGGGAAAATGTCTCCGAATTTTAGGATCATTGTCTTTGATTGATTACGGATCATCACAATATAATATAACAACGTATCATTGCATTTTAAAATATAACAGCAGCTTTTAATTATGGTACCACCTCATTACAATATTTTCTTATACCATGCCCCTGCTGACAGAATTAGTGTCTACTGACCCACAGAAATAGTGTGAGAGAACTTAAAAAAACAGAAATTTGTAATGTAAAACTCATTATCATGCATTTCTGATTACTAAATTATCTGTGAAATTATACATGTATATATATATATATATATATATATATATATATATATATGTACACCATATTTTCTGGTCAAATTAAAATCACAATATGCAGGTTTGAGTCCCAGGAAATCAGGTAATGTACATTCTCTTTTCTTCCATTGTTTTGTGTGTTTATCCATCGCAGGTAATTACTCTAGAAGACTGAATAAATGAAAAAAAGTCACCGTTATCAGCAAGTAAGTTAAAATGATAGCTACTTCAACAAAGAGCACGCAAGTAAACTGACTGCAGAGTAGACGCATATCATGCAATTTATTTTTAGCCAACGTTTTAAATACACAAATGCTAAAGAAGTAAAATTAACTAGGGAAAATAATTTAAAATATAACACTGCAAGACATTTTTAAATGGGAAATTTCAATATCATTTATAACTTGATCATGTCTATTACAAATTCTGAAAAATATTATAATTCTCAAAAATATTATCTGCTGTTTTTATTATATACAGGTATATGACTGTCACTACTTAATATATATTTAGTTTAGTTATGTGTATCTAATATACTGCATTGTCTCTCTCTCTCTCTCTCACTCATCCTTAAAGTATTTGAAACTCACTCATGTCGTTTGCAGGGACATGGATGAAGCTGGAAGCCATCCTTTTCAGCAAACTAACAGAGGAACAGAAAGCCAAACACCACAGGTTCTCACTCATAAGGGGGAGTTGAACAATGAGAACACATGGACACAGAGAGGGGAACATCACACACTGGGACCTGTCGGGGGATGAGGAGCAAGGTGAGGAAGAGCATTAGGATCAATACCGTATGCATGCAGGGCTTAAAACCTAGATGATGGGTTGATAGGTGCAGCAAACCACCATGACACGTGTATACCTATGTAACAAAACTGCACTTGTATCCCAGTACTTAAAGTATAATAAAAAAAAAAAAAAAAGGAAAGAAAGAAACTCACAGTGATATCATGGCATGTCTGTTGTCCAGCCTACCCTTTAGGTTCACTCTCACTTTCAAGTTGCCTGCATATTAAAAATTAAAACAATATTCAATTTTCTTCAAGATGGTTTTACAAACCTCTGTATTATTTGTTAGTCTTGAAACAGCTCTGAATTTTTACCTGAGATCGGGGTTCACCCCTTATTTGAGAATACCCTATCACTGAGAATATCTCTGCCCTGGTAATCAAGACTAATAATGCACATCTTTGCATCACTAAATATGAAAAAATGCAGCGATATATGTCTGTCTGAAAACAAACAGATCATTTTTGTATTCATAATATTATTGGTTAAATATCTTTAAACGTTTTTGCCATTGATTTTCAACCCATTACTTTCTATTCATATCACTAGCTATGCTTTTTCCCTAAAGATACTTGATATCTGTTTTTCCACAATAGTTATCCAATATGAGAAAACCACTTCAGGAAATTTAAGTATTTACTAATTAGTTTAGGTGCTGTACATTATTTCAGCAATTTCATATCAACTTTTGAAATATATTCTCTTTTCATTTACATTGTCTTATTAAGTACTTTAATGAAATTCAATTCATTTCAAGCAAAATGAAGGACACAGATATATAACTCTTAGGCAAAAATCATTTTATAGCAATTTTATTGAAAAAAATAAACAGTTTTAATATTTGCTTGTATTTTTATAGCAGATAGTTTTATTTTATTTTATTTTTGAGACGGAGTTTCGCTCTAGTTACCCAGGCTGGAGTGCAAGGGCGCGATCTCGGCTCACCGCAACCTCCGCTTCCTGGGTTCAGGCAGTTCTCCTGCCTCAGCCTCCTGAGTAGCTGGGATTACAGGCACGCGCCACCATGCTCAGCTAATTTTTTGTATTTTTAGTAGAGACGGGGTTTCACCATGTTGACCAGGATGGTCTCGATCTCTTGACCTCATGATCCACCTGTCTCGGCCTCCCAAAGTGCTGGGATTACAGGCTTGAGCCACCGCGCCCGGCCAGATGGTTTTATTTTTAATAAAAATTGTTTGTTTTCTGTTTTCTGTAAACTAGACATGGCTATCATCTAGATACGTTTTTTATTATGTATTAATTTTTAGTATTTTTCTACTTCTAACTGCTTGTGTTTCAATTTATGTTACTACAAAAAAAAAAAAAGCTAAATTGCTTTCCTGGGCTTTTTAAATTGCCTTCCATTAAAATAGCATAAAAATTCCTTAAGATATAGAAATATTACAAAGTTATTTAAGTATTATTAAGTTAATAATCCGTATTTAACAATTAAGATCAAAAAAATAAAAGAAGGTAAACTTTAAACTTTAATGGATCGCTAAACTTTATCTACTTTTGCCCCTAAAAAAGTCCAGATTCTTATAAGTGTAAAATTGCCAGCCTTCAAAAAACTCTGTTCATATATGTGTGCGCATGTATCATGATATATATTGTATATCGATATATCTATTATATCTATGTCTATTATATAGATACATCATATACAGTATATACCCATCGTGTGTGTGTGCATAAATATCATGTATATATATAGATACACCATGTATCTATATATATAGATACATCTTATAGATAGGTACCTATATATAGACATTGTATCTATTATATACATACATCGTATCTATATATACAATCTACACGATGTGTGTGTGTGTGTATATATATATATATATATATATATACGATTGTGTGTACACCAACAGATTTTTTGAAGGTTTGCAATTTTAATCTTATAAGAATCTCGACTTTTTTAGGGACAAAATTAGATAAAGTTTAGCTATCCATTAAAGTTTATCTTTAAAGTTTATCTACCTTCTTTCATTATTTGATCTTAATTGTTGAATATGGATTTCTAATTTAATAATACTTAAATAACTATGTAATATTTCTGTATCTTAAGGAATTTTTATGCTACTTTAATGTAAGGTAACAGGAAAACCCAGGATGAAAATTCAGCTTTTTAAAAAAAATATACATCATATGTCATATCTATATTTACATATATACATTTACACACACATTGTATATATATATATATATATATATATATAAATACACACATATACCAACAGATTTTTTTGAAGATCAGCAATTACATGTGTATATATGTATGTGTATGTGTGTGTATATTTTACATATATATATATATAATTTTTCTCTTTTTTGAGTCTCAGTCTCACTCTGTTGCCTGGGCTGAAGTGCAGTGGCACAATCTCGGCTCACTGCAGCCTCCACCTCCCAGGCTCAAGTGGTCCTCCCACCTTAGCCTCTTGAGTAGCTGGGACTATAGGTGCATGCCACCATGCCTGGCTAATTTTTGTATTTTTTTGTAGAGGCGGGGTTTCACCATGTTGCCCTAATCTTGAACTCCTGGCTTTAAGTGATTCACTTGCTTCGGCCTCAGAAACTGGTGGGACCTCAGTGTGAGCCGCCACCCCCACCATTAGTTATTAATATAGGAGTTATTAAATTCCCATACAAAGACAATAATTAAATTTGAACTATTATTACCTCTACCACAATGCTATTTATTGACTATGTTTATAAATTATACAAATAACAAATCTTAACTATGAAATCTATGTACTCATCGCTTGAATAGTCCTCAGTTCTCTGTTTTTTCCTTTGGAAATAAACTTTCCCCATTATAGCAATCAGTACACAGAAAACAATAAAGAAAGGAATGAGTAAGAATAATGGCCATCTCATTGGTTTGGAATGGTAAACGTTCTCAATGAAGCGCCTTTCTAGGAGGAAAAAAAATCAAATATTTGAAAGCAAGCACTGGAAATATGGCAAAGATATTTCTGTATTTTACTAAGTCTACCAGAATAAAACCTTTGAACAATTTAGTAATTTTATAATTAACATTTTTTATATAAAATAGATAACTTGAAAACATAAATGCCCAAAGTGACTCTTCTAATGCTTTTTAAAATGGATAGCTGTAGATCATAGGCTAATATTTTGTTGAGGATTTTTATATTCATATTCATGAAGAATATTGTTTTGTGATTTTCTTCTTTGTTGAGTTTCTTGTTTGAACGTGGCATCAGAATTATGTTTCCTCCTACCATGAGTTGACGGGAACTTCCCCATCACTGTTTTCTGAAAAGAGTATTGCTTTCTTTCAAGAATTTGGTTCCATTCACCTGTGAAACCATCTGTGCCTATCGTTTTTTGTTTGTTTGTTCATTTTTGTTGGTGGTAATTTAAAAAAATCATAAACCCACAGGTTAAGAAGAAGTGTGGTTTCTGACTTTTTGGTTGTGCCCTTTGGTTTATAATCTAAATAGTCCTTTTCACATCTGAGTACCTTTATCAGCCTGTTGCTTGCCTATATGACAAAGCGATTTATTAGTGTGGCCTTTGTTTAATGGATTGTGTTAGGTGATTGGGAACCAACGAACATACATGCTATCTTGATCAGTTTCAACCTGAGCTAATATAATTCTTTTGAATTTCTGATGTATCAAATAAAAACACAATCCATTAAACAAAGGCCACACTAATACATTTCTTTGTCATAAGCCTTTCTCTGTATTTGATCTTGTGAGGCTGTTATGAAATGACCAGTTTAAAATTCTTAGTAGCCTTATTGTTTGAAAGTTTTTATGATGCATTTACATAAAACACTTAGAAGGCCTTTGTATAGATGAAAGAGTCTCAGCTGGATGCGGTGGCTCACACCTGTCATCCCAACACTGTGGGAGGCCTAGGCAAGTGGATGATCCCTAGGTCAGGGGTTCAAGACCAACCTGGCCAAATGGTGAAACTCCATATCTACTAAGAACACAAAAAATCAGTCTGACGTGGTGAGGCGCACCTGTAATCCCCGCTGCTTGGGAGCTGGAGATTCACCTGGACCCAGGAGGTGGAGGTCGTGGTGAGTGGAGATGACATCATTGCACTCCAGCCTGGGTGACAGAGCAAGACTCCATCTCAAAACAAAAAAGTATCTAAGAGATATCAACTTAAGTTTTTCTGAGACTTTAACAAAGGGATTTACCATCAAAAGCCTTGCTTAATTTTGATCTCAGATAAAATTTGATTGCTTTAATCTCAAATTTGGAGCATTTGAGATTAAATTTCACCATTCCTTACTTTAAGAAACTTGCTGAGAATAAAAATTAGTTTTACTTTCACCAATAAAATTCTTGCTTGAACCAGTGTCCCAGAGTGTTCTAGTAGTTCCACAGTAGGCGTGACTTCAATTTTCCACATCACCAAAGGCGGCAGTGATGCCAAACAATTTACCACTTCATAATAACGGTTTCACGTTCTGCACCATGTTAACATGTTTTTAAACTGTCCTTGGATTGCTCACCAACTTCAACATGTTCTAAGACTTCAACAGTTTCCTGCCTTTCTATCTTCCATACACTTTCCAATTTCAAAGCTAAGGCCACATTTTAGATTTCTGTTACATAAATACACAACATATTGATAGCTAAATGTTTTTATTATTTATCGCTGTATAAGAAATTACCTTAAAGCTTAGTAACTTAAAGCATTCAATTTTGCTCATAATTTTGTTGGTCATGAATTTCAGGAGGGCTTATTAAATGGTTGTATTTTTGTTTCTGAGTGCAATCAAATTTCAGATATTGCTGATAATTTTCAAGAAGTGAATGAGAGAATGAATTTTCCAGGAATGAGAGTTACAAGGTAAGTATTCCAAAATACCTAGTTAGAGGCTGTAGGATGATCATGAGAGCCCTAGAATGTTAGTTCTGCGTATTTTACTGGTCAATCATACCACTAAAACCAATCTGGCAAGGAGTGGTCCCCCTTGCTCACCGGCATGTGTGTGCATAAATAGGAGCAAATAATTGCAGCCAACGGGAAGATAAGCTAATTGTTGCTGGTAAAATAGAAATAGCTTGAAAATACATTAATTAGAAAGTTTTAAACTCATCCATCTACTACTATATAACATGAAATATAATATTTCCAGATACTGGAATTAATGTAGAAAGTACTTATGACTCAAAATCAGAAAAAAACGGCTCTGATTGTGTGTGAATTTAGGTTTCTATACCAAATAAATCTCCTGGCCCTGAGCATTATTGGATATGCCAGTTAACTTCCGGCTTTCTCTAAAATTCATCTATCTAGCTTTTCCTGCTGTGATCAATATTACAGGGAACCACACTGCCCAAACTCCTTGACCTGCTGTCTTCCAGTCAGGTTTCATCACTGGGAATCGCTGAGTAAAATTTGGAGGATTCACAGAGTAAAAATAGCTCTGATATTACTCCACCTTCCTCTCCAGCATCGCCAACAGTGCCTGTATATTCTGTACGCCTCCAGCTCATGCTTAACAGTAACTCTCCCTGTGGTTTCAATCCTGCGATACATCCCTGCCTCGTTATGCAACATACTGTCTCTATGCCTGGGCCCTGACTGATATGTTCATAACATATGCTACATATGTTGTCATATATTACTCTCTGGAGACAGAAGTAAAACATACACGTTCATATGCAATTTAATGTCCAAACATAGTCTAGATATAAATTGGTAAACCAAATATTATTCATGTTACTAAATCAAATCAATTCAAATTATGTTTTAATTATATTTCCAATTTATTATTAATACTTACGAGGGAGGTTGGTTGGTGCAGGTGGAAAATTGCCACTGTCAGTACTCCCACCGGGCCAGAAATCTGATTGAGCGATGCAATCTGGAGGTAAATATGAAGGACCACAGTGACAGTGCTTTTTGTTATTGCATACCTAAAAGCAAGAGAAATATCGCCTTCTAAGATAAGCCTCTAGATGTGTATGTGTTCAAGTAAAATTATCAAATAATGTGTGTGTCAGATAAGGCCAGTTTTCCTTCGTGCAGGGTGTGTGTGTGTGTGTGTGTGTGTGTGTGTGTGTGTGTGTGTAGCAATGCATTTAGTTTCCTAAAATTAAGTTCAGTGATTTCTGTTTTTGCCTCAAAGTAGCGCTACTTACGCCTTTATTGTTGCATTTTTGTTTAGTACAATCATAACCCAAGTATGAAGAACTCACACATCTTTGATTCCTGCAAACCTAAAAAGGATGAACAAAAATTAGTTATTCAACATGCCACCTAGATTTGCCATTTAATTAAGAGCATTCCATGCCATGCTAATAAAAAGGGCACTGATTAGCAGCAAGCATTGCTATACTAACAATGAATAATTCATGTATTGAGCTACTATGTTTCCAGCACTAGATGAGACTCTGATTATCTGCGTGTAAACAGAGTAAACAAAGCAATAACAGCTTCTTCCCTGCTCAAACTGGGATAGCAGGTACAGATATGAAGGGAGGAAAACACAAATAAGTATGTAATGAATGCTGTAGTGAAAAAATTGATTTATGAAAGTATAAAATCCAGGAAATGTGTCTAATATTTGAGAATAGTAAAACCTTCTCATTGAGCCCCAATGATAGATGGGATTTAATTGGTATAGAAGTAGAAGACAGAGTATTATAAAAGACAAATAATATTTAAAATGACTCTACCATGGAATACTGTATTGAACCTTTGAGAAACATAAAGGGCAGTGTGACCATTCAGTCATTCATTAAATAAATATTTGAGTCCTACAGATGTACCTGGTTCCAAGGGAATCATCAGTGAACACAAATGTCATCTTGTTCACACCATAAAAAAGGAGAGAGAAACAAACAAAAAACTAGCTATTATGTGAGAGAAGATATTATTGGCAAGATTGTGTAGAATCTTATATTCTTCATGAACAAGTTGGCCAAATACAGCAATTTGCTGTATTTACATGTTGGAAGAAGGAAAGCTGATAAAAGTAGGTTTTGGAAAAGAGAATGGAAATAGCAATAGCTGAGAGATACAAAGTTAGAGTGCCATTTCTGTGGTCCACAAAAATGATAACCAAACGGTGAAACTGAGTGGTAATGGGATGGAAACCAGTAGATGTATTGTATTTGAGACAGAAATTTAAACCAGCTGAGTTGGAGCAATATACATAGTAGAAAGAGATGAGTGAATGATACCAAGGATTCTGACTTGTTTAATTCTCTTGCTGGCGGGTAAATCAACTGAGAATAGGAAAGTTAAGCACAAAGACAAAGATTTGGTAATTATTTTCAGAGATCTCTTTCAATCTATATCAAATAATACTGTGTTACAAAAGAACAAAAAATGTTTAATGCACTCACACAAACACTCAAAGCAACTAATGATAAGCCCAAGAACAAATAATTGGAAATATTTTTTATTTTAAACGTTTGCTAGAGAATATTGGCAATATTTTGGAATTTTTTCCTCTTATAATTTAGGAGTAAGGTCATATTACATTGTTAGCTTTGATTTGCATTTCCCTGTTAAGTAGTAATGTTGAACATTTTTAACGTATGTTTATTATCCTTTGTATGTCTTCTTTTGAGAATTGTCTATTCACATCCTTAGCCATCCTTTTGATAGGGTTGTTTTTTTCTTGCTGATTTGTTTGAGTTCCTGTTAGATACTAGATATTGGTCCATTTTTGGATGCGTAGTTTGCAAAGGTTTTCTCCCATTCTGTGGGTTGTCTGTTTACTCTGTCAATTATTTCTTTTGCCGTTCAGAAGTTTTTAGTTTAATTAAGCCCCTTCTGTTTATCTGTGTTTTGCTGAGTTTGCTTATAGGTTCTGGTCAGGAAGTCTTTGCCTAAGCCAGTGTTTAGAAGGGTTTTGCTGATGTTATCTCAGAAAATTTGTATGGTTTCAGGTGTTAGATTTTAGTCTTTATCCATCTCAAGTTAATTTTTGTATAAGGTGAGAGAAGAGAATCCAGTTTCATTTTTCTATCTGTGGCTTGACAATTATCCCAGCACCATTTGTTGAACACGGCGTCTTTTCCTCACTTTATATTTTTGTCTTCTTTGTCGAAAATCAGTTGGCTGTAAGTATTTGGCTTTATATCTGAGTTCTGTATTCTGTTCCATTGGTCTCTGCTATTTTTATGCCAGTGCCATGCTGGTTTTTTGTTTGTTTTCTAAAAAATACACACTAGCTTCTACATTGAGTACACAACCATGCTGTTTTTCTTTAGTATAGTTTGAAGTGGGATAGCATGATGCCTAGAGGTTTGTTCTTTTTGCTTAGTCTTGCTTTGGCTATGCGGGCTCTTTTTTGGTTCCATATGAATTTTAGGATTGTTTTATCTAGTTCTGTGAAGAATGATAATTTAATTTTGATGGGAATTGCATTGAATTTGTAGATTTCTCTTGGCTCTATGGTTATTTTCATAATACTGATCCTACCCATCCACGAACATGGGATATATTTCTGTTTTTTGTGCTGTCTGTATTTCTTTCAGCGGTGTTTTGTAGTTTTCCTTGTAGAGGTCTTTCACCTCCTTGGTTAGGTATACTTCAAAGTATTTTATTTTATTTCACTTTCCTTTTTTTGCATCTATTATAAAAGGGTTTGATTTCTGAATTTGATTCTCAGCATGGTTGCTGTTGGCAATATAGCAGTTCTACTGATTTGTGTACATTGATTTTGTATGCTGAAACATGACTGAATTCATGTGTCAGTTCTGGGAGCTTTTTGGATGACTCTTTGACACTGTCAGGGTATGTAATCATGTCATCAGAGAACAGTGACACCTTGACTTCCTCCTTTCCCATTTGGTTGCCCTTTGTTGGTCAGGTGAGTCTCTTGAAGGCCGCCGCCATTTGGTGGGCGAATTCTTATCAATTCTGCCATTCTGTATCTGTTAAGTGGAGCATTTAGGACATTCACATTCAATGTTAGTATTGAGATGTGAGGTACTATTCTGTTCATCATGCTATCTGTTGCCTGAATATCTTGTTGTTTTGTTGTGTGTGTGTGTGGTGTGTGTTTTATAGGTCCTGTGAAATTTATGCTTTAAGGAGGTACCATTTGGCATATTTCAAGACTTAGAGCTTCTTTTGGCAGTTCTTGTAGTGCTGGCTTGGTAGTGGTGAATTCTCTCAGCATTTCTTTGTGTGAGAAAGACCATATTTTTCCTTTACTTATGAAGCTTTTTCTATCTGGATTGGCAAATTTCAAGACTTAAACAGCTTCTTTTGGCAGTTATTGTAGTGTTTGTTGGCTTGGTAGTGATAAATTCTCTCAGTATTCCTTTGTCTGGGAAAGACCATATATTTCCTTTACTTGTGAAGCTTTGTTTAGCTGGATATAAAATTCTTGGCTGATAATTGTTTTGTTTAAGAAAGCTAAAGACAGGACTCCAATCCCTTCCAGCTTGAAGTGTTTCTGCTGAGAAATTTGCTGTTGATCTGAAAAGTATTCCTTTATAAAGAAAATGTAATATGATGCTTTTGTCTCACAGTTCTTAAGATTCTATTTTTTATCTTGCCTTAACATAACCTGATGACTATATGCCTAGGTGATGAGCTTTTTGTGATAAATTTCTGAGGTGTTCTTTAACCTTCTTGCATTAAGATGTCTCGATTTCTATCAAGGCCAGGGAAGATTTCCTCCGTTATTCCCTCAAATATGTTTTCCAAACCTTTAGATTTCTCTTCTTCCATGGGAACATTACTTATCCTTAGGTTTGGTTGTTTAACATAATCACAAACTTCTTGGAGGCTTTAAAAAATTTTTTTTCCTTGTCTTTGTCAGATTAGGTTACATTGAAAGCCTTGTCTTTCAGCTCTGAAGTTCTTCTACTTGTTCGATTTTACTGTTGAAACTTCCTGGAGTATTTTGCATTACTTTAAGTGTGTCTTTTATTTCCAGGAGTGGGGATTGTTTTTCATTTGTGTTATTTATTTCTCTGGGGATTTTTTCATTTATATTCTATATCATTTTATAGATTTATTTAAGTTGGTATCTGCCTTTCTCTGGTGCCTCCTTGACTAGCTTAATAATTGAACTTCTAAATTTTTTTTCTGACAATTCAGAGATTTCTTCTTGCTTTGGATCCATTTCTGGTGAGCTAGTGTGATCTTTGGGGGGTGTTAAATAACCTTATTTTGTCACATTACCAGAATTGTTCTTCAGGTTCCTTCTCATTGGGTAGACTATGTCAAAGGAAAGATCTGGGAATCAAGGGCTACTGTTCAGACTCTTTTGTCCCACAGAATGCTCCTTTGATTGGTGCTCTTCCTCTTCCCCTAGGGGTGGGACTTTTTGAGAGCTGGACTGCAGTGACTTATTTTTCTTCTGGGTCTTGCCACCCAGTGGAGCTACTAGGCCCTGGGCTCTTACTGAAAGTGTCTACAAAAAGTCCTGTGATGTGATCCATGTTCAGCTCTCTCAGCCATGGATACCAGCATGTTCTCTGGTGGAGGCAGCAGGGGAGTGAAGCAGTCTCTGAGGGATCTGGGTTGTAACTGTGTTTATTGTGCTGGTTTTCTCAAATGCTGGTTGTGCTGGCAATAAAGTTGTCACGCGGACAGACTCAGGACCTCTTGTTAGCCAGGATGTTACTTACAGGCGTTGGAATAACTGTTTTCTTCTTTCTTGGAATAGAGTTGCTCTTTTACAAGTCATTGCAAATATTTGAGTTGGTTGGCCTCCAGCCAGGAGGTGGTGCTTTCAAGAGAGCATCAGTAGTATAGGGAGAATACTAGCCTTCCTTAGGGTCATCTGGATAAGTATTCGGATTTCTTAGTTCATGGTGGGGCCATAGAGCTCCCAAGAGATTATGTATTTTACCATCAGGGCAGGTGGAGAAAGACCCTCAGGTGGGAACAGGGTTAGGTGTGTCAGAGCTCAGACTCTCCTTGGGTGGAGCTTTCTGTGGCCCTGTGAGGGATGGGCGTGTGATTCTCAGGCCAATGGAGTTATATTTCCTGGGGGATTATGGCTGCCTATGCTGCCTTGTACAAGACACCAGGGAAGTGGGGGGAAGCCAGCAGTGAAGGGCCTCACTCAGCTTTCCACTCAGCCAGAAAAACCAGTCCTCCCACTGTGCCCCACCAACAGTACCAAGTTTACATCCAGGCAGTGGTGTGCAGGGCTGAAATCTTTCCCCAGGCTACAAGCCTGGGCAATCAACGTGCAGCTAATTTGATCACTGTTTGCTAATAGATAACAATAGATGATATAGATGAAGGCAAAGTTTTGTGGTCACCACTTGGATAACACCTTCCCAAAATCTCTACCCTGCCGTGGAACAGAAACGTCTGTGACAATATTATGTATTGCATTTTTATGATAAACGGTAGCATGTTTTAAAGCTGCTGAAGTAGATGTCTACTTGATGGGACATCACCTTTGTCATGAACACTGTGGCAGGGCACTGCCCGTCATACATCCTTCATCCTGTTTACTGATTGTGGTGTGCACCCATTATTCCTTTAACTTCTCCCAATCATCCATTTTGAAATGTGGATATATCTGGAGTTCCAATCAACCATTTTGAAGGCCATATGAAAGAGGATCACAGTATAAGATCGATAGCTAAAAACTGGACTGAGTCTGGATCATTGATGCCATAATGGCACCCAGGAACTGCTCTGGATGGGCAACCTCCAAAATTACTTTGCACTATGGAAAAAAAATTAACTACCAACTATCTAAGCCACTCTTGCTGCTTCCTGTTTCCTGTGCAATTCCTACCTCACATAGCATCTTTTAGGCTGTTTAGACACAATGGAGAATTTAAAATTTAAGATAGTCTTGGGAATCAATTTGGTACAAAATTTACAAAGTAAATTTAATGAAAGCAAATGTGTTACAACATTTTTTAAGTTACTTGCGTTTTGTGTGAGAATTTGGAATGCCAGTTTTTTCATTTGTAAACACTCTTACCTTCTAATTTTCTAAATGAATGTTAGTAAAGTTAGGTTACAACAAAAGTACAGTTTATATGGCAAATACTTCAATTATCAAATAAATATATTTTAAATATGTACACATTCACAATGACATGCAATTAAGATGTGAAAATACTAATAGGTTTTATTTATACTTGGTTACAACCAAAATATGGACATTTTTGGTTTACTCTTCATTCACAAAGAATATCTTTTGCTCCAAAGTCAAATATACTTTTCTTTTCCCTGTTTTCTTCAATAAGGGATTTATTGTATTCTGTTACTTATTAAGCCAGAGAGGCTTTATAATTAAACATGAGATTAATTTGAGCTTGCACCTCCTTGTGTATATATATGTGTTTATATACAAGTATTTCGTATTTTATTTAATTAAAAAATCTAGAAAGGCAAAAACTGTTGATATGTATGCATAGGTACCATATTGAATGCAAAATAGGAAAGATAGATATGTAGATAGATAAATACAATTTTATGTGTGTGTGTGTGTGTGTGTGTGTGTGTGTGTGTGTCTATAAAAAATTGATGGGAGATTCGTAAAACTGAAAAGAGTAATTCTATCTCAGATATGCAAATTGGATTGATTTTGCTTTATTCTGTGAATTTGATTATTATTTTCATCAGGCATATATTATTTTACAATAGGCATATATTATTTTAATGGCTATTTAAAAATAATTACATCAAAAGATAGTTTATGACATTAGATATATTCTGTGTCATATGAGATAATTTAATAAAATACAGTGAATGAACAATGTGGTTTTCAATTCAGTAAATATACATAATTTCAATGAAAAAAGTACTAAATAACCAATGAAACAGTCATCGCAATGGCATATATGCATGAGTATTAGTATTATTTTTAAAGCTTTTTTCGATTTTCTGTATTGAATCTACACTTAAATTCCGAGAGAAAAATACGAATTATGTATCACTTAAGAACAGAGTCTACACCAGGTGCAATGGCTCACACCTGTAATCCCAACACTTTGGGAGGCTGAGGTGGGCAGAAAACCTGAGGCCAGGAGTTTGAGACTAGCCTGGCCAACATGGTGAAACCAGTCTCTACTAAAAATACAAAAATTAGCTGGGCATGGTGGAACCACCTGTTATGCTGGCTACTCAAGAGACTGAGGCAAGAGAATCACTTGAACCTGGAAGGCGGAGGTTTCCATGAGAAGAGACCATAGCACTGCACTCCCGCTGGGGCAACAGAGTGAGACTCCATCTCAACAAAGAGCAGAGTCTAAAATATTGGGAAATTATTTAGGAATGAAAAACTACCTACCCTATTTGAACCACAAGAAGTTCCATCTTTTATCCACATCTCTTGGCAGTCGGCATGATTACTGGGAAATTCCACAGCAACGCAGAGATGTTCACTTATGTTGGCATAAATAGTAGTGGCTCTTGGAATTCATAGTAAAAATTTCCCTACATATTTACATATTGATTTTCCACACTGCAGATTTCTATAATTTATCCATAAATAAAAATCATTAATTTTAATTTAGAGAAATACAAGAATATTATTTCTAAAACAGATAGATTTAAATAAAGTGTTCAAGCTTTGCAAAGGATATATGCAATTCATTTTAAAACACCAAAATAAATAAATAAATAAGGGCCTTGCCTAAATTGTCAATCACAACTGAACATTTTAGTTATTATGAACTAAGGTTGATGCAAAAATAATAGTGGGTTTTGCCACTCTTTCAATGGCAAAAACCATAATTACTTTTGGATCAACCTAATATTTCCTGGCCACCCTGACAACTTTTTTGTCATTTCTTCACTTTTCTTTGAAACTGAAACAAAATCAAACCCAAGCTAAACATGAATTTAACATCTGTTCACCTTTTGAGTGATTTTAAAATGAAAATTTCAAGGTCACTCACATTAATTAACAAAAATAATCACCAATTAATACTGTAGTTTTATCACTATGTATGTCACATAAGGTACTATGTCCTATAGATTAATGTGAGCATTTGCCTACAGTACATGCTACAAACTGTAAGATTTTTATTTGGCCCATGCATCTTGTTTGGAATCTTAAATGCTACCACATGACCATTGCTACATCAGAAGGTTCAGGAAACCATGCAGGCAGAGAGACTAACCTTAGGGCAACTATGTATGTTGAGATAGACAACAGATGTTGTCTAAATAGCCTCCTAGTTATCAAAATCTCAGCAGTGATGAAAATCTAGATATCTTGGAGCAATTTTCTATGGCTTGAACTTTTCTCCCTTAGGCCAAAAGAAGAAAACGAAAATGGGCAAACCAGCCCCTGAAGTGGCCAGGTGTCTCAGGCAAGGGCTTGGAGTTGATAAAAGCTGTTCCGCACTCATAGTGCACACGTGTTAAATGTTAAGTAATTTCTTTTTCTTTTTCTTTTTTTTTTTTTTTGAGAGGGAGTTTCACTCTTGTTGCCCAGGCTGGAGTGCAATGGCATGATCTTGACTCACTGCAACCTCCGCCTCCTGGGTTCAAGCGATTCTCCCATCTCAGCCCCCAGAGTAGCTGGGATTACAGGTGCACACCACCACACCTGGCTAATTTTTGTAGTTGTTAGTAGAGATGGGGGTTTCACCATGTTGGCCAGGCTGGTCCTGAACTCCTGACCTCAAGTGACCCATCCGTCTCGGCCTCCCAATGTGCTGGGATTACAGGGGTGAGCCACTGTGACTGGCCTAACAGTAAGTAATTTCATAGAACATCAACCTTAGGCAAAGCCATTCTGTGATCATGAAAGATTAAGAGAAAAAGCAAGTTCACTCCATAGATCATGTCTGAACACAGAGGAGAAACATAAACATTGTCCAAACCACAAATTTACTGTACATTTTCATGATTCAACTAATAGGTGTGACTATTGCCTCATTAGCAATTCCAGCTTTGGCTTCACTTTAGCCTTCCCTCTTCATATATGAGATTTATTAAGATACATGGTCATGTGCATCTTACTACAATATGTCTCTTACTATATCTTACTACAATGTAGCTCTACTTAAAAACATCTAATTTAGAGCAAAGATCCAATTCCTGAAAGCTTTTTAAAAATGACTTAACACAAGTCCAAATCTCTAAACTGGCATGTTTCACAATTTCTTATAATGTGCATTTTTACCACTCAACATGTAGAAAATCCCCACTTGTTCTACTACAGCTGCCTTCGTCGTGGTCTTTGGCTGGAGGGCATTGTAGTAAGGTAGAACTGTAATCTGAAGACCACCTGCTTAATACTTGGAAGACGCTGGAATGTAACTAGAAAGGGAAGAACTATATAACTGAGCTTTAAGAATGGGAACTGCAGCACAAGATGTTCTGTAGATGGGCTTTGTTTAATAATTTATGAAAGCACATCCAAGATTGAAGATTCTTAGCTGGAACAATCCAAGGACAGAATTAAAATATGAGCCTAATATCAATTAGATGACTGGAAACGTAGACTGAGAACTAAAATCTGAATATAAATTTCAGATTTATACTCAGCCTAAAACCTGGATGACCGCCGAACTAATCTCTTCCATTCCAAAATTCTAGCCTTCAGAAAGGCAAAAGTGAATGCAATTTCTATTATGTATTAGTCATATTATATATATAAAGTTTAAAAATATGCTAAGCATACAAAGAAAAAGTAAAATATAACAAACAGAGAGGGTAAATAAATCACTGGATACTAACACCAATACTACCCAGACATTGCATTCAGCAGAGAAGCCCTTTAACACAGGTAACATAAAAGGAATCAAAGATGAAAGGAAAATAGAGTTATACTAGCTAGAAGCTTTCCTTTAGTCAGTATATGCTTTAGCAATTATAAAGCAAATGTCTGTGCATGTGGAACTTGAGTATATGAGAAAGCAACTTGTATTTCTAAGATGTACTTTATGACACTTAATTGGAATTAGAATTATCACTAAGTTGTCTTAAATGCAGAGATTTAAATAAATGAATATGTGATACATGTATGTGTATATATGAAATGCATGTCCTAGCGCCGTTGACTGATAGGCCTGAGAGGTAATGAGAAACAGCAGACGGGCACACAGCTTGTGCTTAGGTATTTATTTTCAAATACCATCTTCTAAGAAAAGGAATCGAGGCTCCTTGGATAAATAGCTGAATCCAGAGCAGAAGCAGAAGAAGTACCATGCAGCCTATGACATCTTTCCTTGTGCTAGAAAAAGTTGGAAGTTATTAAAAAGTCATACAGACTTTTGAAAAGGACACATTAACAAACTCAAAGGGATTCCCAGTAGTCAAAATTAAGACAATTTGAGAAAGTATCAAAATAAATAATGATAGTAATGTATTCTATCCTATTGAATAAAATAATAATTACTGTCTGAACTGACATACATAAATATATAGATAAGCAAATAAAAATAGAGAGTGAATTCTTCTCCCTACATTTCTGACTAATAAAGGCAAAGTCAATTATACAATTAGAAAATCACCAATGGATTGATTTTAAAACTAGTTTGTGAAAGTTTCAGGAGAAACAGAATATGCCCAGAGCCTCAGTATAACTCCTTCAAAATCACACAGTAAACACAAAAGGAAAAAAAAAATTCACAGTTGAAAGACTTAAAGAATAATGACTTTATCAAAACATTTAACCTAAAATGTCTAATGCTGAAAAGAAAATGGCATGTACCTTGAAAAAAATCAAGGGCACAACAATATCACTTCAGTGACAAACATGCCAAAATGCATAACTTATATATAATCTTGAAAAATATCAAAGAAACCTAAATTGTGGGAAAATTCTACAAATTACTTAACCAGTATTATTTAAAAACAAACAAAAGAAACAAACAAAAAAATTAATAAAAAGTAACACAACTAAAAAGAAAAAAAATTTCAAACTAAACAACTCTAAAAAATACATTATGAGAGGCCAGTCCCAGTGGCTCACGCCTGTAATCCCAGTATTTGGGGAGGCCGAGGTGGGAGATTGAGATCAGCCTGGCCAACATGGCAAAACCCTGTCTCTACTAAAAATACAAAAAATTAGCCGGGCATGGTAGCAAGCGCCTGTAATCCCAGCTACTCGGGAGACTGAGGCAGGAGAATGGCTTGAGTCCAGGAGGCTGAGGTTGCCGTGAGCCGAAATCGCTCCATTGCACTCCAGTCTGGGTGAACGGGAGCGAAGCTCACACACACACACACACTGAGTAAACACGAATATCTGACACTGGGCTTCTTCCTGAACAAGAAAAATAGACTAGGCCGGGCACAGTGGCTCGCACTTTGGGAGGCCGAGGTGGGTGGATCACGAGGTCAAGAGATCGAGACCAGCCTGGTCAACAAGGTAAAACGCCATCTCTACTAAAAATACAAAAATTAGCTGGGCATGGTGGTGCACGCCTGTAGTCCCAGCTACTCGGGAGGTTGAGGCAGGAGAATTGCCTGAACCCAGGAGGCGGAGGTTGCCGTGAGCCGAGATCCTGCCATTGCACTCCAGCCTGGGTAACAACAGCGAAACGCCGTCTCAAAAAAAAAGCCCAAAATTACTCTATTTAAACAATGAATGAAATTGTAATATGAGTCATGTTTGATAGCTATAATAACTTATGTAAGAAAACATCTTCATTTTCAAGATAAATTGAGGATTTATTGAGGAATAAATACACTGATTTATTGAGGAATAAACAAGCACAGTCTTCAATTTTCACTCAAACAGTTCAGAAAAAATAATTATGAAGAGAGGAGAGAAGAGTTAGAATAATAGAAGGTCAAGCAATGAGGAAAGACACAATCTGCACACCTAAGCAAAGGGTGTAAGGGAATTCCTTGTACTATTCATGGAAACGAGAACGTTTGTTACAGAAGTTTTTTGTTTTTTGTTTTTTTTTGGAGACGGAGTTTCGCGCTTGTTACCCAGGCTGGAGTGCAAGGGTGCGATCTCGGCTCACCGCAACCTCCGCCTCCTGGGTTCAGGCAATTCTCCTGCCTCAGCCTCCTGGGTAGCTGGGATTACAGGCACGTACCACCATGCCCAGCTAATTTTTTGTATATTTTTTTAGTAGAGACGGCGTTTCACCATGTTGACCAGGATGGTCTCGATCTCTTGACCTTGTGATCCACCCGCCTAGGCCTCCCAAAGTGCTGGGATTACAGGCTTGAGCCACCGCGCCCGGCCCTGTTAGAGAAGTTTTACTTTACCTTTGAAATAAATCAACATAAATTTTACGAAAAAGAAATGGGTTTCCACAACATTCTAGTTCTAATGTATTGATTTTTTCAGTTTTGAGATGGAGTCTCGCTCTGTCGCCCAGGTTGGAGTTCAGTGATCCGATCTCAGCTCACTGCATCCTCCGCCTCCTGGGTTCAAGCGATTTTCCCACCTCAACCTCCCGAGTAGCTGGGATTACAGGCACCCGCCATCATGCCTGCGCCATCATGTCTGGCTAATTTTTGTATTTTTAGGATTTTCCCATGTTGCTAGCTTGTCTCTAACTCCTATCAGGGGATCCAGCCTCCCAAAGTGCTGAAATTACAGGCCTGAGCCACCCTGGCCGGCCTTCTAGTTCTAATGTATTTAATAATAGTAACTGCTAATAGTTAACACTTTATAGTACATACTGTGTATCAGTTACCAGTCAAGTGTTTTTCATAGAGTGTCTATGTTTCCCATTGGCACCAAACCAGTGATGTGTTATTCATGTGCATATTTTGCATATAAAAAAACTGAAATACATGCCTGAGGTCACAAGAGTGGGGTTGGGATTTAAAACCAAAATGTCTGGCTGTAGAGCACACGTTCTTAAATACCACACTTTGCTTCTTAAATAGTAAAAATTCATGTATTTTCACTTTACTACTAAGGGGATTGTCATCCTTTGTAAAAAATAAAGTAACAGCGTGAGTAATAAAAATAATTGCTGATGGGTAATTAATGTACCTGTATGAAAATTAAACACTTTGTGGAAAAGCACAAATGATAATTTGGGTATAGGAGAGAATAAATACAGACTTCTTTGTCTATGATATTTATAATTTGAATAAACAGGGTCTTTATGTTCAGGGGATATTTTGCTTACACATAATCTTAATTATTTGATGTTATTTTCAAATATAAGATGATACGTAGAGGTTCTAAGATTAATTTCTGAAAACATACTCAGCTCCACACTGTGTGTATCTTGAATCAACTTCACCACAGTTTCCAGATACATCAGTCTTTGAATTACGGTGAGAATAACATTCTGCAGGACCAAACTCTACTTCTGAAAATAAAAAGGTGTGGTTATCATATTAAACACATAGTAATTAAAAATAAGTAACAAATACATTTAAAATTCTGAAATGGATTAAGATACTCATTGTACAAAATAAGATCATAATATAACATTCAAAATAAAAATAGATTTAAGATCATACAAAACCACTTCAATGAAATGTTTAACAATTGAAAGGACTCCTGTCTACTATCCATAGACATATCCTAGACATACTCCAGAGCTAACCATTGTGTTGCTTAACCTGTAGTTAAGTAATTTAAGTATTTTAATCTAATTAAAATGTATTTTAATTTAAGTAAGTTTTTATAATAAGTCAATATCTGTTAATATGTAGGAAACTTTTTACACATAATTGACTTCTTTGTTGATAAACAGTTTTAGCATGAAGGTATTTTCAAGTCAAACCACTAACCAATTATCTTATGTTTTACATGATAATTTCCCCAGACCAGAGATATATTGGAGTCACAATTGATTCATTCACCCTCCCATCATTCAACCTATATGCATAATCTGCATCATTTTAATTCTCATAAGATTCAACCTACTTAAAAAGCAGTTTATTTCTGATAACCTCCATCTGCTCTGCTTGATGGACTTAGTCAAAAATCTTTGACAGGGAGACTTAACCACGGCATAAGAACGCAGCAGTACAAGGCTCGCTGCCAGGGTGGACAGACTCAGAGCTCAGCTGCAACCCACAGATGCAGCAGTGAGCCGAAAAGTAACAGAGGTCATCTGCAAAGCTCGTTATGGGTAAGCAGTCAACATTTTAACCTTGGCTAGGGTAGCAAGTCATTGCTGGTAGATGAAAAAATAGGCCAAAACAAAGAACTAAAGCCAAAATCTACAGCTCAAAGTGAGTTTTAGTTATCCGGGAGAAACTGCTGAAAGACGGTGTGATGATACGTTTTGTGCATCAACTTGGTTAGACTATAGTACCAAGTTATTCGGTTAAACACTAATCTAGGCATTGTTGAAAGACCTTTAAAGCAGGCTTCCTTGAAAAAGAAAAAAAATTCTGCCTGTTTACTTCAGCTTCAATTTATGCCCAAAATTTCTATTTTGCCCTTTTAATTGTCTTGCCCTATAGATTTCAGACTTGCCTAGCCAGCCCCACAATCTCATTTGCCAATTATTTGCATAGATATACATTTCTTTCTTGAGGTGGAGTCTCAGTCTGTCTCTCAGGCTGGAGTGCAGTGACGTGATCTCAGCTCACTGCAACCTCAGCCTCCTAAGTAGCTGAGATTACAGGGATGCACCACCACACTCGGATAATTTTTTGTATTTTTAGTAGAGACTGGGTTTCTCCATGTCGGCCAGGCTGATGTTGAACGCCTGACCTCAGGTGATCTGCCTGCCTCGGCCTCACAAAGTGCAGGATTACACGCTTGAACCACCACGCCTGGCCATATTCTTCTCTTTCAAGAATTATTTAGAATGTTTAAACTAAACATGACATTTTAAAAGTCGCAAGCATTGTTGGGCATGTATCAGCGTCTATTTCTGTTAAGTTTCCAGAAAAAACACATATATAAGAAATAAAATGATAATAAACGGCCATGATGATGGCCAAATACGTCCGTACATTGTTTATCCCCATTCACACAAACTCCATCTATACAGATCCATTGATTCATTCCACAGGGATGCCCAGTCTGAACATAGTGGTTTTCTGGACATGATGCAGATGATCCATTGCAATATTCAGGGAGGTCACATTCGTCAAAGGCAGGCCTGCATACTCTTCCTTTTGACAAAAACTGTTGGGATGAAGTAAATGATATTGAATTAAGCAGAATGTGAATACATTAGCATAATAATGATAATTGCTTATGTAGGTAATATTGAAATTTTTCAAAAAGCTCTTACTAGACAATTTTTGCAGCATGGTCCTTCAGCACAATTTAAACCGGCTTTCAATCTCCATGTGACACTATCACAGCATGTCGCTCCGATAAGGGTACAATTCTGTAAGGCAAATCAAATGCTCTAAACTATTCTCCAACTTTTATTCACATTAGACAGACGTTTTCATGATGGCAACATCATATGTAACATACACACGATGATGCTGAATTTACATGTTGGCAAAGAGAGAAATAAATAAAAGCTCTTACTCATTTCATTTCTTAACAGACGTTTATTAATTACCTACTCATTGCCAGACCGTGTGTTGTTCACATTGCTAGAATAGGTTTGGTTACACTGATAAAAGGATTCTCCGAAGCCCTGGGGTCCACCATAGTCAAGTCATTAAGAAGAGCTCTGCCTCTTCTAGGCAAAGAGATAGTTAAATACATGACATAAAATAAAAAGAAATTATAATTTAAAAATACTATTGTAGTGACTACGTCTTACTAGAGCCTTCTGAATCTATAATATTTTAACAAGTTTCTGCATTTTATGGCATATACTGTTGATTTGTGTCACTTTTAATTCTTTAATTAAGGGCCGGGAAATGATGTTACTTGTCAGCATACTGAAGTTTTCACCTTTATATCATTCACTCATATCTTACTATGCCTTGTTTTATGCTTTAGTTCATCTATGCCCAGTGAATATGCTTTTCAAACTTCTATTACTAGGGTTGATAAAAGCAATAGATAAGAAGAAGGCTTAAAGACAA
This sequence comes from Callithrix jacchus, assembly GCF_049354715.1. Lineage (NCBI taxonomy): Eukaryota > Metazoa > Chordata > Mammalia > Primates > Cebidae > Callithrix > Callithrix jacchus. The sequence continues at coordinate 42,426,027 of NC_133514.1, forward strand.
TGCATTCATTCATACACACAGACACACACACACAGATTTTTTAAATGTGCAGAAATTTAAAATAGGGTAAATTGGAAAAAGAAATGTGATAAATCACACAAAAATAAATCGTGGATTTAGTAGTCTTCATATGAGTTATAGCAAGATACTTACTTGGACGCACAGAGTAGTCAGTATTTTTTGCAGCTGTTCTAAGAATTCTCACTGTTACTGCTATCTACTGTAATTCTAGAGGAGAAAGTTTTATCTCAATGGTTTAAGCCTCAATTATATAACATTTAGAGAGCTTAGCTACACTACTGTCCAACTGAAGAAGAAATTTTCAAGAATGTTTCCATTCAAACTCAGCCAAGCAGAAACAAGTGGGTGACAAGGAATAATTTTTTAAAAACATATCACATATATGGCTGGGTGTGGTGGCTCACTCCTGTAATCTCAGCACTTTGGGTGGCTGAGGCGGGTGGATCACCTGAGGTTGGGGAGTTCAAGACCAGCCTGACCAACATGGAGAAACACCGTCTCTACTAAAATTTTAAAAGTTAGCTGGGTATGGTGGCGCATGCCTGTAATCCCAGCTACTTGGGAGGCTGAGGCAGGAGAATCGCTTGAACCCAGGAGGCGAAGGTCCTGGTGAGCCAAGATTGAGCCATTGCACTCCAGCCTGGGCAACAAGAGTGAAACTCTGTCTGATATATATCACACATCTTAGGATCTATAAACACACTTTTATGTTTGGCGGGGGGCGCTACGTGAGTGACCACGGTAGGGCACAATGAAGTCTACTTAGTTTTCTTGATTCTCTTCAGTCTGTACCATTCACTGTGAGTCTCAATAGCTCCCTCATTTCATTCCCATTATCTCTGCTCTCTTCACCTCCCTTCAACCCAGGTGCTTTATCTAAGATTTCTATTGTTTGGGACAATTAGCTCTTCTTAATTATGTACGTTACAAATTGTTTGGACTCAAATATTGACCTGGATTAAAATTTTCAAAGACCACGAATGTGCTGTCCAGGTTTTCTTGCTCCTTAGTGAAAGCTTTATATCTCTCTTTATGAACAGCAAAGGAATTTAGGTTAAATACTAGGTTTAAATTTTAGGTTTAAATATTCAAGAGGAAGAGATTGAACCTACATCAACTCAGTTATGAAATTAGTGGCCTTGAAAATTACTATTTGAGAGAATAGAATGGTGCTTACCAGGGACCTCAAGGAGGGGAAAACAGGGAGATGATGGTCAAGGGGTGTAAAGTTTCATTTCTGCAAGATGAATACATTCTGAATATCAAATATGACTACAGTTCACAATATCATATCATGTACTTGAACTTTACTAAGAAGGTAGATTCTGAGTGTTCTCAGCAGAAAGGAAAATTTTTAAAAAGGAAAAGGAAGAAATAAAATGCCATGTGAGATTACAAATATGTTAGTTATCTAAATTTTAGTGGATATTTCAAAATGTACACATATGCTCAATCAAGCTGTATAATTCAAATATATACAGTTTAAAACTGTCATCTATACCTCAAAAAAGCTGGAATAAATAAAAGAAAATTCTCACAATTCCTGTATATTCTCACAAATCCACGTAGATCTACAAAGCAAAGGACTACTATACCAATATATGTAAGTCCACTCATTAGTCGTTATAATACCTACATGTCCTCCTGAATCATTTGCAGAAAACTTAGCTTGATATATTGAGAAAAATGGCAGTTTCACACTTGAATTAATAAGTAATTTTTGCTGCAATTTTAGTGCATAACCTTCCAAATTAGTACCAACCTATTCGGTCCCACAGTCACACTCCTCTCCTGCTTCCAGAATTGTGTTACCACACACAGGTTGCTGTTTGTAAAAAGGATCTAAGCGAGGCTGATTGTGAAGACACTGGGACTTCTGCTTTGAAATAAAATGTGCAAAGTCTTCGATGCTGCAGTTACTAAAGGTCTTCACACCACTGAAATGACTAAAGACACATCAAACCTCAAATTTTAATGTAAGAGTTTCCATAAACTATCTACCCTTAGAATAAACCTACATAACAGCATCCACAACAGACCAAATTCCCAACTCTGTGTCAAAGCTTTCAATCTCTGATTATGGGAAGTCAACCGTGTAAGAATGTAAATATTTTAGTGGAAGAAAATTACTAATCCATAACTTTTTATTGGCTCTCACTTGACACTGCTCTCTCTTATTTAAGCTCCTATTCTCCAAAGTGCCTCACTTCTTTTTCATTTGCCATCCTTCTTCCTCATAACTTCTAAGTGCTGGGACACCTCTGTACTAATAAAGAAAACAGGCTTTTTTTTTTTCCTTTTTTTTTTAAATTTATCTTTTTATAAATTTCTCCTTTACTTATGAAACTTAGTTTGGCTGGATATGAAATCCTAGGTTGAAAGTTCTTTTCTTTAAGGATGTCGAATATTGGCCCCCCACTCTCTTCTGGCTTGTAGGGTTTCTGCTGAGAGATCTGCTGTGAGTCTGATGGGTTTCCCTTCGTGGGTAACCTGACCTTTTGCTCTGGCTGCCCTTAGCATTTTTTTCCTTCATTTCAACCCTAGTGAATCTGATGATTCTGTGCCTTGGGGTTGCTGTTCTTGAGGGATATCTTTGTGGCTTTCTCTGTATTTCCTAGACTTCAATGTTGGCCTGCCTTGCTAGGGAACAAGGCTGGATGGAGAATAAGTCTGATGAATTGACAGAAACAGGCTTCAGAAAGTGGGTAATAACAAACTTTTCTGAACTAACAGAACTTGTTCTAACCCAATGCAAAGAAACTAAGAATGTTGAAAAAAGGTTTGATGAAATGCTGATGAGAATAAACAGCTTAGAGAGGAACATAATTGATGGAGCTGAAAAATAATGTGAGAACTTTGCAAAGCATGCACATGTTTCAATAGCCGAATTGACCAAGCAGAAGAAAGGATTTCAGAGGTTGAATATCAACTCATGAAATAAAACAAGAAGGCAAGATTAGAGAGAAAAGAGTAAAAGAAATGAACAAAGCCTCTAAGAAATATGAGATTATGTGAAAAAACCTAATCTATGTTTGATAGGTGTACCTGAATGTGATGGCGAGAATGAATCCAAGCTGGAAAACACTCTTCAGGATACTATCCAGGAAAACTTTTCCAACCTAGCAAGGCAGGCCAATATTCAAGTGCAGGAAATACAGAGAACACCACAAAGATATCCCTCAAGAACAGCAACCCTCAGGCACAGAATCGTCAGATTCACCAGGGTTGAAATAAAGGAGAAAATGCTAAGGGGAGCCAGAGTGAAAGGTCAGGTTACCCACAAAGGGAAGCCCATCAGACTCACAGCAGATCTCTCAGCAGAAACCCTACAAGCCAGAAGAGAGTGGGGGCCAATATTCAACATCCTTAAAGAGAAGAACTTTCAACCTAGGATTTCATATCCAGCCAAACTAAGTTTCATAAGCAAAGGAGAAATAAAATCTTTTACAAACAAGCAACTACTCAGAGATTTCATCACCACCAGGCCTGCTTTACAAGAGCTCCTGAAAGAAGCACTAAACATAGAAAGGAACAACCAGTACCAGCCACTCCAAAAATGTACCGAATGGTAAAGAACAGTGACACAATGAAGAAACCTCATCAACTAACAGACAAAACAACCAGCTAGCATCAAAATGGCAGGATAAAATTCACACATAATAATATTAACCCTAAATGTAAATGGGCTAAATGCCCCAATCAAAAGACACAGACTAGCAAATTAGAGAAAAAGACAAAACCCATCGGTATGCTGTATCCAGGAAACCCATCTCACATGCACGGATACACATAGGCTTAAAATAAAGGGATGGAGGAAGATTTACCAAGCAAATGGAGAGAAGAAAAAAAAAAAAAGCAGGAGTTGCAATCCTAGTCTCTGAGAAAATAGACTTTCAACCAACAAAAATCAAAAGAGACAAAGAAGAACATTACATAATGGTAAAAGGATCAATGCTACAAGAAGAGCTAAAGATCCTAAATATATACACACCCAAGACAGGAGCACCCAGATACATAAAGCAAGTTCTTAATGGCCTAGGAAATAAGAGAGGACACAAACAGATGGAGAAACATTCCATGCCCATGGTCAGGAAGAATCCGTTTTGTGAAAATGGTCATACTGCCCAAAGTAATTTATAGATTCAATGCTATCCCCATCAAGCTACCAATGACCCTCTTCACAGAACTGGAAACACCACCTTAAACTCCATGTGGAACCAAAAAACAGCCCACACAGCCAAGTCAATTCTAAGCAAAAAGAACAAGGTTGGAGGCATCACACTACCTGACTTCAAACTATACAACAAGGCTACAGTAATCAAAACAGCATGGTACTAGTACCAAAACACAGATATACACCAATGGAACAGAACGGAGGCCTCGGAGGCAACACCAAACATCTACAACCATCTGATCTTTGACAAACCTGACAAAACAAGCAATGGGGAAAGGATTCCTGTTTAATAAATGATGTTGGGAAAACTGGCTAGCAATGTCAAGAATGCAGAAACTGGACCCCTTCCTGGCACCTTACACTAAAATTAACTCCAGATGGATTAAAGACTTAAACATAAGACCTAATACCATAAAAACCCTAGAAGAAAATCGAGGCAAAACCATTCAGGACATAGGAGTAGGCAAGGACTTCATGACCAAAACACCAAAAGCATTGGCAACGAAAGCCAAAATAGACAAGTTGGACCTAATTGAACTCCAGATTTTCTGCACAGCAAAAGAAGCAATCATTAGAGTGAACTGGCAACCAACAGAATGGGAAAAAATTTTTGCAATCTAACCATCTGACAAAGGGCTAATATCCAGAACCTACAAAGAACTACAACAGATATACAAGAAAAAAACAAGCCCATTCAAAAGTGGGCAAAGGAAATGAACAGACACTTTACAAAAGAAGATATATATGAGGCCAAAAAAACATATGAAAAAATGCTCATCATCACTGGTTATTAGAGAAATGCAAATCAAAACTAAAATGAAATACCATCTCATGCCAGTTCGAATGGCGATCATTTGAAAATCTGGAGACAACAGATGCTGGAGAGGATGTGGAGAAATAGGAACACTTTTACACTGTTGGTGGGCGTGTAAATTAGTTCAACCATTGTGGAAGACAGTGTGGAGATTCCTCAAGGACCTAGAAATAGAAATTCCATTTGACCCAGCAATCCCATTCCTGGGTATATATCCAAAGGATTATAAATCGTTCTGTTATAAGGACACATGCACATCACTGTTCACTGAAGCACTGTTTACAATAGCAAAGACCTGGAACCAACCCAAACGGCCATCGATGATAGACTGGACAGGGAAACTGTGGCATGTATACACCATGGAATACTACGCAGGCATAAAAAATGATGCATTCCTGTACTTTATAGGGATATGAATGAACCTGGAAACCATCATTCTCAGCAAACTGACCCAAGAACAGAAAATCAAACACCGCATGTTCTCACTCTTAGGCAGGTGTTGAACAATGAGAACACATGGACACAGGGAGGGAGCATCACACACTGGGTTCTATGGGGGGGAACTGGGGAGGGGCAGCAGGAGGTGGAGAGTGTGGGGAGGGATAACACGGGGAGAGATGTCAGATATAGGTGATGGGTTGGAAGGCAGCAAACCACATTGCCATGTATGTACCTATGCAACAATCTTGCATGTTCTTCACATGTACCCCAAAACCTAAAATGAAACAATATATATTGTTTCATTTTAGGTTTTGGGGTACATGTGAAGAATAATGTTGGTATCAGCAAAAAAATAAAATCATTAGATCACTAATGCCTGATTAGAATACTGCAAAAGAGTTTCTCTCATGACAAAGAAAAAGCTCAATGGCAACATCTCTGAAATCTACAGATGCTGAGACTTCAGGCTGAGCCAAGGCAGGGTCAAGGAGAGTCATGCAGACAAGTTCATACTAATAAACACTCTCTGTGTAGTGATCTCATGCTTGCATTTGGCTTATCAAATCATGCATCAAATTATAAAATTATACAATAAACATATTGATAGATGTAATGTTAGATTACATGAGAGAAAGCCAGTGTAACAGTTGATTACAAGTGATATTGAGATAAATATACATCATGGGCATTAGAATATACATTTTGGTCCTGGAGTCCCTGGTCACCTCTGATAGTCAACCATTATTATTTAACAACTTAAACTTTCTTAAACGAAATACATTAAAATTACATTAAACTACATATGTAAAGTATAAAATTCAGAAATCTTACACTGCTTCTGGATTCATAATACAGACACCTCCTGAGCGCTGGCATTTGTGAATGTCATCGTAAGTGATCCCCATACTGAGGCTCAATAATTGTGCTAAAATAACTGCAAGTGATTCTAGACTTATGGTTGTGGGATGCTGAGAAAAAATAAATAAATGTACATTATTTTGTTTACTGGGAGAACAATGCAATTATTAAAGAGTCACATGATAAAATGGAATAGGCGCTCTAATAGGCTATCCCCAGATGTGCCATCCATGTTGGCATAACTCATTATAAATACAAGAAAACTATGAAAAGTAAAATCTAAAGTTTTACCAATGTGTTAAATGGATGACCCATTTGATGGCCTCAGACAAAGAAAAAAAATTGCTCCAGGAATTTATTAACTCCATATAAAAACCATTGCAGTCTTATTTGTATTCACAAAAGATAATATTTAAAGAAAAACTCATGGAAAAACATAGTGTCAAATTATGAAGAGATTATTTTAATTTGTAATTTGGTCACTACCCGAGGTTGGGAAGAGTGGTCGAAAGTGGGGGATAAAGGGGAGATGGTTTAATGAGCACAATTAAATAGAATAAGGTCTAGGATTTCTAGGACAATAGTGTTACATTGGTTAACAACACTTACAGTATATGTTAAAATAACTAAGAGTGGAATTGGAATGTTCCTAACACAAAGAAGTGATAAAGGCTTGAGGTGATGGATATTCCAATTATCCTAATTTAATCATTACACATTGTATGCCTGTACCAAAACATCACATCTCTCCAATAAATACATGTAACTATTGTGTACTCATAATAATTAAAAATTTTTAAAAATTGATTCCTTAAAGATCATATTTTATATAGACATTTCATACATGTAATTCATAAGTTAAACCATTGCATTAATTAATATTATGGTAATAATGACTGATAATAAGAATTCTGACTTTTCCATTGTTTAAATTTTATTGGGAAAACTAAAATATCTTTGTAAGATGCTTACTATAGTGCATTTTATCATACTATGACATGAATTTTGAGAAAAATCCACAAATCCTTTAAATATATCTAATAACATTTTGATGAATATACTTCATGATAGGCTTCTAGGTATACATTTTAGTTTCTTCTGTTTGCTTCTCTAAGTCAATTTTCCATCATTTTCTACCATGCTGTCTAGCCCAGGTAGATGACACAAATGGATTATGTGAGTGGGATGCTTTGCCCTTGACTTTTACCTTGAGTTATTCTAATGGAGAGAGGAGAACGAGATGTGAATGAAAGCGAAATATTTATTACCTTGTTGCAAGGGTGCTTACGTCTCTTTGAATCTTTGAAGGGAGGTCTACCTTCTCTCTGTGACTCTGATAAAATGACTCCCTTCCCTCTGTCAACACTTGGTACCAATTAAAGTTCTTTATTACTTTTGTGAAGGTACTGCAAAGCAGAGGCTCTACATTTTGCATGCACATGTATCAAAACTCCATTTGTCAAATTTCTGAACTTGAATGTACCATCCGCTTTCAGAGGGACAGTGTTAGAAAGAAGGAGGACGACATGGAGGAGGAGAAAAAGGAAAAGAAGGAAAAGTATCAGAAGAAGTCAGGGAAAAAGAAGAAGGTGAAAGAATGATTCTACTGGGAATAAAATGAAGAATTCAGCCAAATTTAAAGTGGTTAAATACTGTATTAATACTGGTGCAGTTATTTTAAACCATCTTGTTTTCAAGATATTGTAGGAAGGGCTTATTAATCAAACAATAAATGCATCTTTACACATCTTTCTCTTTTTCTCCTGTTTCCTGTTATGTGCTACAGTTCACTAAGATGGAAACAACAACATCCAATGATTTCACTTTAGGCATTTGCATAAAAGCAGGGTAATTTTGAATCTTATTTTAATGTTATTTCCTCAAACTAGTACCATCTATCTTACAAATAGAAAACATTTTCTGAAATTTATGATGTATAAAAATATTGCAGCTATGAATTCTAAAACTGACACAAAGAGAATTGATAAAATAATGATGATGACCTACTTTTGCATTAAATTCACAGTATATGGTTTCCCTTCAATTACAATTTTGTAGGATACCTGGCAGGAGAGTACATTGAAAATACAAAGAAAATGAGAAAAATGTTAGAAAGGATATATATCATTTTACATTAATGATAATCACATTCTAAAACACATTCATAAAATAAAAAGAGAAAAAATAAGAATGCTGATTTATCTTAATGGCATTTGACATTATAACTCTAAATTTCACAATAAAAATAATGAATAGAATAATTTATATACTTCATTTGTTCATTTTGAAATGTTTATGTTGATTTTTCATCCTGCAACTTCATTGAATTCATCTTTTTGATCTCACAGTTTTTTGGTGGAGTCTGGGGTTTTCTATATATAGGATCATGTCAGGTGCTAACAAAGATAATTTTACTTCCTTCTGGTTTTGGATACCGTTTATATCTTTTTCTCTGCCCTTGATAATTAGTACTCTCAGTACTATGTTGAGAGTGGGAGTTCTTGTCTTGCACCACATCTTAAAGAAACAGCTTTTCGTTCCTTTCCACTAGCTGTGATGTTAACTATGAGTTTTTCAAAACTGGCCTTAATTGTATTCAGATATCTTCCTTCCAAACTGTTAAAAGTTTTGAATCAAGAAAGGATGGAAAATCAAGTCTTCATGGAATTCTGTTTTGAGATCTCCTGGTGTTTTCATGTCCACATGCGTCTATGCTCAGATTCCTTGTTCTTACAAGGACACCAGTCATACGGTATTAGAATCCATTCTATTCTAGTAAGCTCATTTTAATTTTATTGCCCCTTTATAGACTCGGCCTCCAAATATACTTATATTCTGAGGTACCAGGGGTTAGAACTTCAACAAATAAACTCTGCTTTGGATTTGGGACACCTGTTATGAAGACTCAACTCTTTAAAGTCATTTCTCAGTTAAAATATTTTTACCATTTCCTCTTCTCTTCCCCCCATTTCAGGAATGCCAATTTCTCTCTGCTTAAGCTTCTAATTCTTACCTTTTCTCTCAGTCTTTCATATGTTGCATTTTGTCTCTTCAGTTCTCTGTTCTACTCTTAATTCCTGACTTTTATATTTTCAGACTACGTTTTCCACTTTTGGAAATTACGTTCAGTTATTTTGAAAAATCTAGTAATTTTAGGTTGAATGTTCTTTTGATTTTTAGTCTTTACTAATTGTAATAATTTAACATGTACATTGTTTCATATTATGTTTGTAGTATTTGTTGAATTAATAAGCATAACAGTCTCATTGAGTTAAAAATACTATTAATTCATTACTTTGTATCTGGCACTATTCTAGGCGAGAATAACACAGACATTAACAAAATAGACCTTTTTTTTCCTCATGAACTTGACAGTTGAAAATGGGCATTTGTTTCCTACTTTACTTATTGCAAATCACTACAACAATCAAGTTATTCTTGTTTGAAGATGTTTCTCTCCAGAGATTATCTGCTTGTTTTCTAATATAATTAACATCTCCATAGTACTTTTACATTAAAAAGCTTTCATAAAATATTGTTAAAAACCTCACTGCTGGCAGGGCGTAGTGGCTCACGCCTGTAATCCCAGCACTTTGGGAGGCCGAGGCAGGTGGATCACGAGGTCAAGAGATCGAGACCATCCTGATCAACATGGTGAAACCCCGTATCTACTAAAAATACAAGACTGGGCCACTGCACTCCAGCCTTGGTGACAGAAATAGACTTTGTCTAAAAAAAAAAAAAAAAATTGTACTGGCTCACAACACAAAAATCAATTTGGTGCCATATAGAAGAAGCATACCTGAAACAATGTGATTCAGAAAGGCTGAAAATAGAGATGAGTAAATATATTTCCAGAGAACAGAAACAAGAGATTCTGATATAACGCAAGGTAGAATTTAGTTTCAAAAAACTTGCAGAACAGCAACACGATAACAGACAAATAAAAATTGTCTACTTTAAAATGTTAAAGGCTACAATTTACAATGAAGATATGCCAGGCACGAGTACCTACCCAAATAACACAGCAACTAACCTCTTTTTTTTTTCTTCAGTAAAACGTTTATTACTGCATATGTGTTATATTAAATTTACACGCTGATATAGAAAAGCACATACTGTTTATATTATACAGTAACTTAACATCAACAGGAATAGCAACACAAGTACTACTCATGCACAAAACATGCATAGATCGGTATACAAAAAGCAATTTCACACACTACTGCTTACCAGATATATATATATATTTTTTAAAAACACAGCCCTTCCACGTAGGATCAGTGGTCCAATCTGGACTGGAGTGCACTAATATGTTCAGGTCAATGCTTAGGTGGCATAGCGCTCAGTGAGCAATTCTGGGATTGGAGTCATGCCCAAGGGTTCTTTCATTAAAAGTGAATGTCCCTGTGCCTGAGCACCAAAATTTTATCCCCAAAGCAAATCCTCCAAGGAATAAAAGGTCGGATCGTCTACAAATTAGGGAGGGGAAAGAAGGCACCAAAATGTTAGATAAACGGCCCTAGAAGGGGTTATTGGGAACAGGGCCTAGGCACCAAGTGTGTCACAAGTTTTTGTGGATCCTTTTAAGTCCCTATCCAGGTTGCCATCTCTGGATTTAAGGTCCGGCCTCCAAGTCATGAGTCCAGTAAAAACACTTCTGAGAAGAAAACCGAATGAGGATACAGCTGAGAAATGGAGACTACAAAATACTATAGAATACAATGACTGCCCCTTGTACCTACTTCACACTATTGCATGTGATGCCCCTCAACAGGAAACCCCGCGTGGAGACACTGCCCCGAGACTCAAGGAGCAAATACAAATCCAAAAATCCCATCCACCTGACCTTGGGATCAAAAGGTCTCATCCCAACAAAACCTGAACATGAAAACCTGTACCTTGCCGGATGCAATACAAAACAGCTGGTACCACAAAACTCACTATCACCACCATTAAAACGTCAATATTTACTTCTAACTAACAAAACATTCTTTACCTTCCCTTAAAGACACTAGCATCCATAGGTGATGAAGATGAGACAATAATTTATCTTGGCTTTAATCTTAAAAAAAAAAGCATCTCATAAAAGTATTATACAAAAATCCGTCCGCCTTAGCCTCCCAAAGTGTTGGGCTAAGAGGCCAGAGCCACCGCGCCGGCCACAAACAGTCTTTTAAGAACAGGAAGTCGGGCCGGGCGCGGTGGCTCACGCCTCTAATCCCAGCACTTTGGGAGGCGGAGGCCGGTGGATCACGAGGTCAAGAGATCGAGGTTTCACCTGGTCAACATGGTGAAACACCGTCTCTACTAAAAATACAAAAAAATTAGCTGGGCATGGTGGTGCGCACCTGTAGTCCCAGCTACTCGGGAGGCTGAGGCAGAAGAATTGCTTGAACCCAAAAGGCGGAGGTTGCGGCGAGCCGAGATCCTGCCATTGCACTCCAGCCTGGGTAACAACAGCGAAAACTCTTCTCAGAAAAAAAAAAAGAACAGGAAAAAGAAAGGTAATATATATTTTAAGGCGGTCCAATTTTAGGGGAGATAATAAGCTTGGGTTAGGCGTCTGAAGTCAAAAGAAATGCGGTAAAAGAAACACACGTGCAAACTCCAGCAGGCACCAGCTAGACTTGAGTAGAGAGAGCAGGTCCACGTGGAGGTACAAGTTGGAAAGTTGCAGCTGCGAGGGAGGGCGAAGGCGGACTACACTCACGCCGTAAGCCCTCTGCTTGACAAGCAAAGTAGGCGAGACTCACGGATGCTGCTGGTGTGACGGCGGTCGTGGTAACGGTGGTGGTGGTACCGGCAGCTAACAGATCTTGAGCGTGCCAGGCCAAGCCGAGTCCTCTACGGGCAGAATGTCGCCGCTCACCGACAGCAGCCCCAAGAGGACCAGGTGATTTAGTGATCTAGCCTCCTCCCGCGGTGCCGGGCTGACTTCACCTTCTCCGGAACACACGTGCGAACCTCTGGCCCGGGAGGGAGCCGGTCTCCCGCCCTGAGGCGGGGAAGGGCTCCCCTTACCGGAGAGGGACGCGTCAGCCCAGGGGTGACCAGGGCTCGGTCTCTCCCGCCCCGCCCCGCCCCTCCCCAGGCAGCCGCCCCTCGCCCGCCAGAGGGCGACTCCGCGCGTCCCGGGCGCGCCCACCCGGCGGACTGGGGCACTCGCCTCTCCCTAGGTCCTCGCCCTGGCGGCTCGCGCGCCCGGCGGCAGCGTGCGGGACGGTGGGGGCGGGGTCACGTTGGGCGGCGTAGACAACGGCGGGCGCGCGCAAGTCCTGACCCAGCCCGGGCCCGCGGCGGCGGCAACGGCTGGAGGAAGCGGTTGCAGAGGGGTTTGGAGTCGCCGAGCCTTGCGGTCGGTGAGTAGGAGGGAGCTGGCCTTTTCCCTCAAGGTCCCCGGCCGCCTGGAGGGCCGAGATCGGGGCGCGAGTGCCGGGCTCCGGCGACCGTGCGCGGCCTAGGGTCCGGGACGCCCCGGCGACGTTGCGCCCGCGTCAGGAGGGACCATCGCCGCGCCCCGGGGATCCCCGGCCGGTGGAGCGGGTGCTCCCCGCCGGCGGTGGAAGGGTCCGCGCCCGCCCGGACTACCCTGACTTCCCAACGTCACATCCACGCTCTTCCTGCTTGCACAGCTCCTGACTACCCACCCTCCCGACCATGCACTGCCTGCTCCCACAGCCTCTAACTACCCACCCTACCATTTCTGCCCTCCCTGCTCCCACAGCCCCTGACTAAGCACCCTCACATCCATGCACTCCCTGCTCCAACAGCCCCTGACTACCCACCCTCACATCCATGCACTCCCTGCTCCAACAGCCCCTGACTACCCACCCTCACATCCATGCACTCCCTGCTTTCACGGCCCCTGAGTACCTACCCTCCCATTCATACACTTCCTGGTCCCACAGCTCCTGACCACCCACCCTCACATCCATGCACTCCCTGCTTTCACGGCCCCTGAGTACCTACCCTCCCATTCATACACTTCCTGGTCCCACAGCCACTGACTACCCACCCTCCCATCCACGCACTACCTGCTCCCACAGCCCCTGACTACCCACCCTGAGAGCAGCATGAAAGCTGCCCATCCATGCACTCCCTGCCTCTGCAGCCCCTGACTCCCACTCTCCCATTCATGCCCTCTCTCCTCCCACAGCCCCTGACTATCCACCCTCACATCCATGCACTCCGGGCTACTACATCCCCTGACTACCCACCCTCACATCCATGCACTCCCTGTTCCCACAGCCCCTGACTACCCACCCTCAGAGCAACAACATCAGGGCTGCCCATCCATGCAGTCCCTGCTCCCTCAGCCCTGACTACCCACATTTCCATCCATACACTCCCTGCTCCCACAGCCCCTGGCTACCCACCCTCACATCCATGCACTCCCTGCTCCCACAGCCCCTGAATAACCACCCTCACTCACATCCATGCGCTTTCTGCTCCCACAGCCCCTGACCACCCACCCTCACATCCATGTACTTTCTCCTCCCACAGCCCCTGACCATCCCCCCTCATATACATATACTTCCTACTCCCACAGGTTCTGGCTACCCACCATCCCATCCATACACTCCATGCTTCCACAGCCCCTGACTACCCATTCTCCCATCCATTCATTTCCTGCTCCCACAGCACCTTACTACCCCCCCTTAGAGTAGTATGAGAGCTGCCCATCCATGCATTGCCTGCTCCCACAGCCCCTGACTACCCACCTTGCCATTCATGCATTCCCTCGGCCTCTCAGCCCCTGACTACCACCCTCAGAGGATCATGACAGCCCTTCATCCATGCGCTTCCTGTGCCCCACTGCCCCTGACTATCCACTCTCACGTCCATGTACTCCCTGCTTCCACAGCCCCTGACTTCCCACCCTCACATCCATACACTCCCTGCTCCCACAGCCCCTGACTACCCACCCTCCCTTCCCTGCACTTGGTCCTCCCACAGCCCCTAACTACCCCCGCTCACATCTATGCACTCACTGCTCCCACAGTCCCTGACTACCCACCCTCCCATCCATGCACTCCCTGCTCCCACAGCCCGTGACTACCCACCCTCCCATCTATGCACTCCCTTCTTTCACTGCCTCTGACTACCCACAGTCATATCCAAGCATTCCCTGCTCCCACAGCCCCTGACTACCCACCCTCACAGCAGCATGAGAGCTGCCTATCCGTGCACTCCTTGTTCCCACAGCCCCTGACTACCCTGTTTCCCATCGACACACTCCCTGCTCCCAAAGCCCAAGTACCCACCCTCACATCTATGCACTCTCTGCTCCCACAGCCCCTGACTACCCACCCTCCCATCTATGCACTCCTTCTTCCACAGCCCCTGACTATCCACGCTCACATCCATGCCTTCCCCCCTCCCACAGCTTCTGACTACCCACGCTCAGAGCAGTATGACAGCTGCCCATCCATGCACTCTGTGCCCCCACAGCTTCTGACAACCGACCCTCACATCCATGCACTCCCTGCTCCCACATCCCCTGACTACCCACCCTCACATCCATGCACTCGCTGCTTCTGCAGCCCCTGAGTACCTACCCTCCCATTCATACACTTCCTGGTCCTACAGCCCCTGACTACCCACCCTCACATCCATGAACTCCCTGCTTCTGCAGCCCCTGACTACCCATTCTCCCATCCATGCTCTCCCTGCTCTCACAACTGCTTACTACCCACCCTCCCATCTATGCACTCCCTGCCTCTACAGCCCCTGACTACCCACCCACCCATTTATGCACTCTCTCCTCCCACAGCCCCTAACTATCCACCCTCACATCTGTGCACTCCCTGCTCCTATAGCCCCTGACTACCCACCCTCCCATCCATGCACTCTCTGTTCCCACAGCCCCTGATGACCCACCCTCAAATCCATGCCCACTTTATTCCACAGCCCCTGACTACCCACCTTCAGAGCAACATCAGGGCTGCCCATCCATGCAATCCCTGCTCTTACAGCCCGCAACTACCCACCCTCTGATCTATGCAGTCCCTGCTCCCACAGCCCCTGGCTACCCACCCTCACATCCATGCACTCCCTGCTCCCACAGCCCCTGACTAACCACCCTCACATCCATGCACTTTCTGCTCCCACAGCCCCTGACCACCCACCCTCACATCCATGCACTCCCTCCTCCCACAGCCCCTGACCACCCACCCTCATATGCATACACTTCCCAATCCCACAGGTTCTGACTACCCACCATGCCATCCATGCACTCCATGCTTCCACAGCCCCTGACTACCCATTCTCCCATCCATTCATTTCCTGTTCCCACAGCCCCTTACTACCCACCCTCAGAGTAGTTTGAGAGCTGCCCATCCATGCACTGCCTGCTCCCACAGCCGCTGACTACCCACCTTGCCATTCATGCATTCCCTGGGACTCTCAGCCCCTGACTACCACCCTCAGAGGAGCATGACAGCCCTTCATCCATGCGCTTCCTGTGCCCCACCGCCCCTGACTACCCACTCTCACGTTTATGTACTCCCTGCTCCCACAGCCCCTGACTTCCCACCCTCACATCCATACACTCCCTGCTCCCACAGCCCCTGAGTATCTAACCTGCAATCCATGCACTGTGAGCTCCCACAGCCCCTGACCACCCAATCTCACATCCATGCTCTTCCTGCTTTCAAGGCTCTTGACTACTCAACCCCTCGTCCATGGACTGCCTTTGCCCACAGTCCCTAACTACCCGCCCTACTATTTCTGCACGCCCTGCTCCCACAGCCCCTGACTACCCACCTTGACATCCATGCACTCCTTGCTCCCAAAGCCCGTGACTACCCACGTTCTCATCCATGCATTCCCTGTGCCTCACAGCCCCTGACTACCACCCTCAGAGCAGCATGAGAGCCCTCCATTTATGCGATCCCGTTCCCCCACATCCCCTGCCCACCCACCCTCCCATCCATGCAGTCCGTGCTCCCATACCACCTGACTACCCACCCTCACATCCATGCACTCCCTGCTTTTACACCCGATGACTCCCCAAATTGCCGTCCATGCACTCCCTGCTCCCACAGACCCTGACTACCCACCCTCCCATCCATGCACTCCCTGCTCCCATAGCACCTCACTACCCACCCTCCCATCCATGCACTCCCTGCTCCCATAGCACCTCACTACCCACCCTCCCATCCATGCACTCCCTGCTCCCATAGCACCTCACTACCCACCCTCCCAACCATGCACTCCCTGCTCCCATAGCACCTGACTACCCACCCTCACATCCATGCACTCCCTGCTTTCACAGCCCCTGACTACCCACCCTCCCATCCATGCACTCCCTGCTCCCATAGCACCTCACTACCCACCCTCCCAACCATGCACTCCCTGCTCCCATAGCACCTGACTACCCACCCTCACATCCATGCACTCCCTGCTCCCACAGACCCTGACTACCCACCCTCCCATCCATGCACTCCCTGCTCCCATAGCACCTCACTACCCACCCTCCCAACCATGCACTCCCTGCTCCCATAGCACCGGACTACCCACCCTCACATCCATGCACTCCCTGCTTTCACAGCCCCTGAGTACCTACCCTCAAATCCATGCACTCCATGCTTTTACAGTTCCTGACTACCCAACCTCACATTCATGCTCTTCCTGTTTTCACAGCTCCTGACTACCCACCCTCCCGTCTATACACTGCCTACTGCCACAGCCCCTAACTACTCACCCTACCATTTTTGCAATTCCTGCTTTCACAGCCCCTGACTACCCACCCTCACATCCATGCTCTTCCTGCTTTCACAGGTCCTGAATACCCACCC
The DNA here is from genome assembly GCF_049354715.1 of Callithrix jacchus. NCBI lineage: Eukaryota > Metazoa > Chordata > Mammalia > Primates > Cebidae > Callithrix > Callithrix jacchus. Next base: position 42,443,137 of record NC_133514.1, read on the forward strand.
TCCCATCCATGCACTGCCTACTGCCACAGTCCCTAACTACTCACCCTACCATGTCTGCACAACCTGCTCCCACATTTTCTGACTCCCCACCCTCCCATCCATGCACTCCTTGCTCCCACAGCCCCTGACTACTCACCCTCACATCCATGCTTTCCCTTCTTTCACAGCCCCTGACTACCCACCCTCACATCCATGCACTTCCTGCTTTGACAGCCCCTGACTACCCACCCTGGAGCAGCATGAGAGCTGCCCATCCATGCACACCCTGTTCCCACAGTCCCTGACTCCCCACCCTCTTATCCATGCACTCCCTGCTCCCATATCCCCTGACTACCCCCCCATCCATCCACTCCCTCCTCCCATAGCCCCTGACAACCCACCCTCACATCCATGAACTCCTTGCTCCCACAGTCCCTGACTACCCAGCCTCCCATCCATGCACTTCATGCTCCCACAGCCCCTGAGTACCCACCCTGACATCCTTGCACTCCCTGCTCCCAACGCCCCTGACTACCTACCTTCTCATCCTTGCATTACCTGTGCCTCATAGCCCCTGACTACCACCCTCAGAGCAGCATGAGAGCCCTCCATTTGTGCGATCCCATTGCACCACATCCCCTGCCCACCAACCCTCTTATCGATGCACTCCCTGCTTCCACACCCCCTGACTACCCAACTCCCGTCCATGCACTCCATGCTCCCACAGCCTCTGACTACCCACCCTCCTGACCATGCACTGCCTGCTCCCACAGCCCTTGACTACCCATTCTACCATCCATGCACTTCCTGGTCCCACAGCCACTGACTACCCACCCTCACATCCATTCACTCCCTGCTTCTAAAGCCCCGGACTACCCATTCTTTCATCCATGCACTCCCTGCTCTCAGAGCCTCTGACTACCCACCCTCCCATGCATGCACTGCCTGTTCCCATAGCCCCTGACTACCCACCCTCTCATGCATGCACTCCTTGCTCCCACAGCCCGAATACCCACCGTCGCATCCATGCACTTCCTGCTCTTACAGCCCCGACTACTGACCCTCAGAGCAGTATGAGAGCTGTCCATCCATGCACTTTCTGCTCCCACAGCTCCTGATTACCCACCCTCCCATCCATGCACTCCCTTCTCCCACCACCCCTGAATATCTATTGTCAGAGCAGCATGAGAGCTGCTCATTAATGCATTCCCTGCTCCCCCAGCCCCTGACTACCCACCCTCACATCTGTGCACTCCCTGCTCCCACATCACCTGACTACCCACCTTCTCATTAGTGCATTCCCTGTGCCTCCCAGCCTTTGACTGACACCCTCACAGCAGCATGATTGCCCTTTATCCATGAGCTTTCTGTGCCCCACAGCCCTCGACTACCCACCGTTTCATCCATGCACTCTCTGCTCCCATAGCACCTGACTACCCACCCTCACACCCATGCACTCCCTGCTCCCACAGCTTGAGTACCTACCCTCCAATCCATGCACTTTGTGCTCCCACACCCCCTGACTGCCCAACCTCACATCCATGTTCTTCCTGTTTTCACAGCTCCTGACTACCCACCCTCCCGTTCATACACTGCCTGCTCCCACAGCCCCTAACTAGCCACCCTAACATTTTTGCACTCCCTGCTCTCACAGCTCCTGACTACCCACCCTCACATCCATGCACTTTGTGCTTTCACAGCCTCTGACTACCCACCCTTCCGACCATGCACTGCCGGCTCCCACAGCCCTTGAGTACCCACCCTCACATCCATGCATTCCCTGGTCCCACAGCCCCTGACTACCCACCTTTCTATCCATGCATTTCCTGTGCCTCACAGCCCCTGACTACCACCCTCAGAGCAGCATGAGAGCCCTCCAATTATGAGCTTTCTGTGCTGCACAGCCCCTGACCACCCATCCTTTCATGCATGCACTTTCTGCTCCCACAGCCCCTGACTACCTTCCCTCCACTCCATGTATTCCCTGCTCCCATAGCCCCTCACTACCCACCCTAACACCCATGCACTCCCTGCTCCCATAGCCCCTGAGTACCTACCCTCCAATCCATGCACTCAGTGCTCCCACAGCTTCTTGCTCCCACAACCTCACATCCATGCTCTTCCTGCTCTCACAGCTCCTGACTCCGCACCCTTCCGTGCATGTACTGCCTGCTCCCACAGACCCTAACTAGCCAGCCTACCATTTCTGCACTTTCTGCTCCCACAGCCCCTGAGGACCCACCCAAAGAGCAGCAGGAAAGCTTTCCATCTATGCACTCCCTGGGTCCACAGTCCGACTACCCACCCTCACATTTATGCAAACTCTTCTCCCACAGCCCCTGACTATGCACCCTCACATCCATGCACTCCCTGCTCCCACAGCTTCTGACTACCCACCCTCGCATGAATGCACTCCCTGCTCTTACAGCCCCTGATTTACCCACCCTCAGAGCAGCATGAAAGCTGCCCATCCATACACTCTCTGATCCCATATCTTGTGACTACCCACCTTCCCATCCATGCATTCCCTGTGCCTCACAGCCCCTGACTACCACCCTCAGAGCAGCATGAGATCTGTTCATCCATGAGCATTCTGTGTGCCACAGCCCCTGAATACCCATCCTCCCATCCATGCACTTTCTGCTCCCACAGCCACAGATTACCCCCCCTTCCCTCCATGCACTTTCTGCTGACATAGCACCTCATGACCCACTCTCACACCCATGAACTCCCTGCTTCCACAGCCCCTGAGTATCTATCGTCCAATCCATGCACTCCCTGCTCCTTCAGCCCCTGACTACCCACCCTTTCATTCATACACTCCGTTTTCACAGTCCCTGACTACCCACCCTCACAGCAGCATCACAGCTGCCCATCCATGCAATCCCTGCTCTTACAGCCCACGAGTACCCACCCTCCCATCCATGCATTTTCTGCTCCCACATCCCGACTATCCACCCTCAGAGCAGTATGAGAGCTGCCCATCCATGCACTCCCTGCTCCCACAGCCCCTGAGTACCCACCTTCCCATCCATGCATTCCATGTGCCTCAGAGCCCATGACTACCACTGTCAGAGCAGCATGACATCCCTTCCTGTGCCGATTGCCCCTGACTACTTATTGTACCATCCATGCACTTTCTGCTTTCGCAGCCCCTGACTACCCACCCTCACCTCTATGGACTCCCTGTCCCACAGGCCCTGATTACTTACCCTCCCATTCGTACACTTTCTGCTTTCGCAGCCCCTGACTACGCACCCTCACATCCATGCACTCCCTGCTCCCACAGCCCCTGACTACCCACCCTCCCTTCCATGCACTTCCTACTCCCACAGCCCCTGACTACCCCGGCTCACATCCATGCACTCTTTGCTCCCACAGCCCCTGACTACCCACCCTCCCTTCCATGCACTCCCTTCTCCCACAGCCCCTGACTACCTAACCTCCCATGCATGCACTCCCTACTGCCACAGCCTCTAACTACCCACCCTCACTTACATGCATTCCCTGCTCACACAGTCCCTCACTACCCATCCCCCCCATCAATACACTCCCTGCTCCCACAGCTTCTGAATACCCAACCTCCCATCCATGCACTCACTGCTTTCACAGCCCCTGACTACCCACCCTTCCATCCATGCACTCTCTGCTCCCACAGCCCCTGACTATCCCCCTTCACATACATGCGGTCCTTGCTCCCACAGCCTCTGATTACCCACCATCCCATCCATGCACTCCCTGCTCCCACCGCCCTTTTCTACACACCCTCACATACATACACTTCCTGCTCCCACAGCCCCAGACTACCCATTCTCAGAGCAGCAAGAGAGCTGTCCATTTATGCACCCTGTTGCCACAGCCCCTGCCTACCCACCCTCACATCCATGCCCTCCCTGCTGCCACATTTCCTGACTGCCCACCTTCTCATTTATGCATTCCTTGTGCGTTACAGCCCATGACTAACACCTTCAGAGCAGCATGAGAGCCCTCTATCCATGAGCTTTCTGTGCCCCACAGCCCCTGGCTGTCTATTCTCCGATCCAAGCACTTTCTGCTCCCAAAGCCCCTGACTTGGCACCCTCCCATCCATGCACTTTCTGCTCCCATATCACCTCACTACCCACCCTCACACCCATGCACACCCTGCTTTCACAGCCCCTGAGTACCTACCCTCCAATGCATGCACTGTGTGCTCCCACAGCCCCTGACTAACCAACCTCACATCTATACTCTTCCTGCTTTCACAGCTCCTGACTACCCACCCTCCCGTCCATACACTGCCTACACCCACAGTCCCTAACTACCCACCCTATTATATCTGCACGCCCTGCTCCCGAAGCCCCTGACTACCCACCCTCACATCCATGCACTGTCTGCTCCCAGAGCCCCTAACTCCTCATCCTCACATCCATGCACTTTCTGCTCTTAAAGCCCCTGACTACCCACCCTCACATCAATACACTCTCTGCTCCCACAGCCCCTGACTACCCACCCTTCCATCTATACAGTTTCTTCTACCACAGCCCCTGACTACTTCCCCTCACATCCATGAACTCCCCGCTCCCACAGCCCCTGCCTACCCAGTCTCCCATCCATGCACTCCCTACTCCCACAGCTTCTGCGTACCCACTCCCATATCCAGGCATTACCTACTCCCACAGCCCCTGACTACCCATCCTGCCATCCATGCACTTTCTGCTCCCACAGCCCCTGACTACCCACCCTCACATCCATGCAGTCCCTGCTCCCACAGTTCCTGACTACCCACCCTGACATCCATGCATTCCCTGGTCCCACATTTCCTGACTACCCACCTTTTCATTCATGCATTCCCTGTACCTCAGAGCTCATGACTACCACCCTCAGAGCAGCATGAGAGCCCTTTATTCATGAGCTTTCTGTGCCCCACAGCCCCTGACTACCCATCTTTCCATCCATGCACTTTCTGCTCCCACAGCTTCTGACTACCCACCCTTTCATCCATGCACTCCCTTCTCCCATAGCACCTGGCTACCCAGCCTTACACCCATGCACTTGTTGCTCCCACAGCCCCTGAGTACCTACCCTCCAATCCATGCACTCCGTGCTTTTTTAGCCCCTGACTACCCAACCTCACATACATGCGCTTTCTGCTTTCACAGCCCCTGACTACCCACCCTCCCGTCCAAGCACTGCCTGCTCCCACAGGCCCTAATTACCCACCCTACCTTTTCTGCACTCTGCTCCCACAGCCCCTGACTGCCCACACTCACATCCATGCACTCCCTGTTTCTGAAGCCCAACTACCCATTCTCCTATCCATGCTCTACCTGCTCTCACAGCCGCTTACTATGCACACTCCCATCCATACACTTCCTGCTCCCACATACCCTGACTACCGACCCTGAGAGCAGCATGAAAGCTGCCCATCTATGCACTCCCTGCCTCCACAGCCCCTGACTATGCACCCTCCCATCCATGCACTCCCTGTGCCTCTCAGTCCCTGACTACCACGCTCAGAGCAGCATGAGAGCCCTACATCCATGCGCTCCTTGTGCACCACTGCCCATGATTACCCATCCTCCCATCCATGCACTTCCTGCTCCCACAGCCCCTGACTACCCACCTTCACATCCATGCACTCACTGCTTCCACAGTCCCTGATTACCCACACTCACATCCATGCACTGCCTGCTCCCACAGCTTCTGACTAACCACCCTCACGTCCATGCACTCCCTGCTCCCACAGCCTCTGACTACCCACCCTCCCATCAATGCACTTCCAGCTCCCACAGCTTCTGACTACCCACCCTCCCTTCCGTGCACTTCATACTCCCACAGCCCATGACTACACCTGCTGACATCCATGCACTCACTGCTCCCACAGCCCTTGACTACCCACCCTCCCATCCATGCACTCGCTGCTTCCACAGTCCCTGATTACCCACCCTCACATACATGCACTTCCTGCTTGCACAGCCCCTGAATACCCACCCTTTCATCAATGCACTCCCTGTCCCCACAGCCCCTGACTACCCAACCTCTCTCACTTTCTGCAGCCATAGCCTCTGATTACACACCCTTGCATACATGTACTTTTTGCTCCTCCAGCCCCTGACTACCCACCATAAGAGCAGCATGAGAGCTGCCCATCCATTCACACCCTGCTCCCACAGTCGCTAACTCCTTACCCTCCCTTCCATGCACTCCCTGCTCCCACAGCCCCTGACTACCCACCCTTTCATCCATGCACTCCTGATCGCTTGTGTCCAGGAGTTCTAGACCAGCCTGGCCAACATGATAAATCCCTGGAGGGGGCATGTGCCTTTGATCCCAGTTATTTGGCAGAGTGAGGGGGGAGGATTGATTGAGTCTGGGAGGTGAAGACTGCAATGAGCCTAGATCACACCACTACACCCTATCCTGGAGGACAGTGTGAGACCCTGTCTCAGAAAAAAAAAAAAGTCCTCTCCACTCACTAGATTATATACATAAGATCATTTTAATAAAGGCCTTGGACTAAAACGGTATACTCTGAGTGTATTACATTTGAGCTCTCCCCTCTTTCAACAGCGAGTTTCTGGTGGTCGCGGCCTGGGTTTCGAAGGAGGCTTCCTCTGGAAACAGGCACAGGGTATCATTCCATGAAGCCGCTACTTCTGTTCCACGTGAACGTGACGTTGAAACATCCTCACAGCTTCCCCAGGCACCACCCCAGCCCCACCATGTGGCACAGCCTCAACCTTTTACTCCAGCCAGGCCCCGGCCCCAGCCCCCACCTCTGGCTGAAATCCAGACCCAGGCCCACTTCTCACCCTGTGTCTTAAGCCTACTGTGCTCTTCTTTACCCTAGATTAGGGGCTATGGGGCATCTTGCCTTACACCCCAGCAGGGGGCACATTCTGCCACCCCTACTGTAAAGGAGTATCTTGAATGGCCCTTGCAGAAGCGACCAAACTGGAAGAGGGTTTTGCCCTCTCTCCTCCAAAAGTCTCAGGCTGTCCTGAGTGAACCCACTGCCCACCTTCCCCAGGAGAGGCCGGTCCCCCGCAGTCTCAAGTCAGCTCCCATCCTTTCCGGGGCTGCCACCAGGCCTGAGCTCCCAGAGCACAGGTGGCGAGGAAGGAGTGCCACCCACCAGGAGAAGCCCCATGACTCGCCTGGCAGATTCTGGCCACCTGGAGACCTGCTGCCGCCCCAGAGCGAAATCCCAGGGAGTCCGAAGCATCAGGCAGAAGACACGCAGGGGTCCTGCCTGCCCTCCCAGTGAAATTCGGGAAGCATTGAGGTGGATCTGAGGAGATCAGGGACGCTCGGGACCACTAGTAACCTCTCAGCATTCACAGTCTGTGTTGCTGACAGTCCAGGGCAGCTGTGCCTGAGAGCGCAGGTGGTCAGTGAGATCGAGGTCATAGTGCAGGTGGATCCAGAGGAGCAGCTGCCAAGCCGTGCCTCCGGCATCCTCCTCCAGGACGGCGGCACAGGCCTGTGCCTTCTGGCCGTCACGTGGACATGCTCCCTGCCACAGACATGCCACCTGAAGTTTTGGCTTATTTCCGTCTTTGAAGAGATAATACTTTTAGGTTGACCGTTGGGAATACTAGGTTCTGGTGGCAAACTCTCAGTGACTGTTTGAGAAAAGGTGCCCCAAATGGGGTGACGAAGAGTCAATTTCATTTGCACTAGCTAAGCAAGGGCGGCCAGAAGAGCTGGCTGCATTTCTGTTGAAAGTGGTCTTACATGGATGTGGCGTCAGAGACCTGCTGCGGACTGGGCGGCTGCTGTTCTTGGGCTCTCTGGTTCCAGAAGGGAGGTGGGGGAGGTGGGGAGGTGGGGAGATGGGCCGGCTGGCACTGCTGTTTACTGTACGTTGTTTATCCTCCCACGTCGCTTTTTCAGTCTCCTCAGCCATGCATTGCTACCTATCGCCCCCATGTTGTTTGTGAACCCTTCCAAGGATAGGCGGGGACGTTTAGCGGGTGAGGGCCCCTTGTCTCTGCCCTACCTCCATTGCTCGGCAGGGACCAGTGGCAGCAGCTGGAATTGCCCTGACCATTTTGCTTGGCTGGCAGCTCTCGGTGGAGGGGAGCTGCCTACTACTGGAGCCGCAGGATCCTTGCGCTGGGTCTCCTTCCCCGGGATCTGCAAGCCTGAGGAGCTGGGTAGCTGCTCTTTCTCCAGCACCTGAGAGGCCACCTCACACTGTGCCCTTTGACTCAACTTCTACGAGCTCTTGCAAGCCACTTCATATGCAGGAGCCCTGTGACGCTGCCTTTGATACAAGTGCCGGCCCCGATGGAGGTCACAGCAGAAGAGCCGGAAGAACCAATGGAGGTGACAGCAGAAGGGCCGGAAGAACCAATGGAAGAACCAATAAACGATGGGGTAGAGACCCAGGGGCAGGAGGAGGAGAAAGGGGGCCCCCCCGTAGCAATGAACCAACAGCATCTACCTCGAGGCCCCTGGAGACTCAGGGAAACCTGGCTTCCCTTGACTGCAGTCCCAGGGCCTTAAAGGGAAGTGTCCAATCCAAGGCCCATGGAGTGCCCAGCGCACACAGCCCTGCAGGAGGCATCCTTCCCTTTGGGAAGCCTGACCCAGCTCCAGCAGTGCTCCCTGGCCTAGTTCCTGGCTGCTCCCATTGGCCACAGAGGCTCCCCACCCATCTAGCTGGACTCTAGCCCCAGGGATGTCCTGCTCCTGGGGGCAGGCGTGTGGCCCTGGATGGGCCCCACCGTGGGGCTGTGGGACATGCGTGGCTGATCTGCCAGAGCCCTTCCCACCTGGTGCCTGGGCCAGGTGCTGGCTGGCACCCAGTGGCCATGTCTTGGCCGGCCTTGTCCCTGGGTTACAGGGCCAGACCCTGCTGGAAGCAGAGCTCAGGACTAGCCAGATCCTGCCAGGCTCCCTTAGGGCCACAGCGCTTCTCTGCAGCCTGGAGCCAGGCCCGCCTTCTCTGTTGTGGTCCTGGCCTCTCCAGGGAGATTTCAGGAGAGGATGTGTGCCCTGGCTTGACTGGCTGCCGCCCCTTACCACTTCCCTTCCTCGCAGGGAGGGTCTCCACACAGCTCCAGATCACCCCACACAGAGGAAACTGGGCCCCAGCACCTGCCCCGGGAAGAGCTGATGAGCCAGGGCCAGGGCCTATCTTTCACAAAGCCCTGGCCCTCTCCTGAGCCTGTGGCCTGAAGCCTCCTGCCTACCCCACAGGTGGTTTGAGAGCTGGGCATGGAATCCTCTGTGCACTCTCACCCCACCTGCCCTGCGGGATCATGAGATTTCCCATCGCAGGAGTGTCTCTCATTGCTTAGGAAAAGTGGAAACCAGGGGAGGAAAAGCAGAGAATCTTTCTCTGTAGGGTAGGGGTGGGGGTGGGTCACTGGGGAGGTGGGGGAGTAATAGGCCCACACCCCAGTGAGGATAATGATCCATCATCACCCAGGGAGTGCAGCTGGGGCTCAGCCACGTGGCACTAGGGCTCTTCAGATGAAAGAACATTTTTTCCATCTGAAGTGCAATGTCTCACCAAGCAACTGAGCCTTGGGCTTCCCCTTTGGGACTAGGGACTGGGGCCCAGGCCTGCATCACATAGCTGGGGCCTCCTCCTCACTAAGAGCTCCTGGGTGCAGGGGAGGGGCAGTGGGAGGAGGAGGCTGAAGCACAGTACCTCCCTCAGCTCCAGCCCCGGGTCCCTCCACCCCACTGGGTCTACCAGATCCTACTCCAGCAACTCACCTTGTCAGAGACAGCCCTGGCTCCATTTTCTCTTCTGTCCCCTGGGACACCGGTGTCACTTTGTTCTCCTTGTCCCCTTAGAGATCTAGGCCTGAGCCCACCTGTTTCATAGCCTTGGAAAGTCTGAAATTCTCCCAGGAATTCAGGTGGTTTCCTAAGGATTATTTCAGAATCTCCTCTGTTCTCGTCATTTCCCCACACCCTACACGTTTTCTACTTTCATCAACCCGGGATAGAGCTTTGAAATTCACAAAACTAAAAAGTGTAATAAAAATACAAATGACAAATGACTATTTTTTTTTTAATTAGGACCATAATTTTAACCACAGAAACACAAACACTTTGACAAATTATGTTCAAAACAAGAATGAAGCCTTTACTTATTGTCTTTAGAGCTTTTGTATGTTGCCCTGATCCAGTTCTTCTTACTCTGCCCCAAATACATTCCTCACTGTCTGGGTTTTGGAACATGTGTGCACCCACCATAAGCCAGGAGTGGCTTGAGATGATCTGAGGTCCAGCTCCTGTGAGTGGAGAGCGGGTCTGGGCACCCCATGCTTGGCTCCAGTCCAGCGTTCAGCAGCCTCTTCTGATCTCACTCATGTCTGTTTGCTTCACACCATGTCCTGTCCTTCACCTCCTGCCTGCTCCAGGCCCCTGGGGCCTGATGTCTGGCCTGTACCTGATAGGAAAGATGCTTTGAGCCCTGGAGGAAGGGTTGTCATTATACTATTAGACATCTTTTGGGCAGCAGAAACTCAGGATTAGAGACTGCACTGTTTAATCACTGTGTGATAACTTTACGTAATACTTGAAAAGTGGCCTTGAAAATCATGTGTATCTTTGTCATGCGTTCTATATAGCCTCAATGGGAGTGAGACCATCTGAGTTTATTTGGGTCTGTTATGAATGTGCACTTCAAGAGCGTATCTTCATCTACAGTCTCTTCCTTTATGATATTGTCACTGGGGAGGCATGACAGTCCCTGACACTCCCTAATGTGGTCAACTGGGTTACCTGGCAAGAGACCCCAGGGATGCCTGCTAGGATCATTGACAAGCATGGGGGTCCTCATGCTTCATTTGCAGGGACCCTAAGCCTGAGAAGTGGGTCTCGCCTTGACTACGTGATTGGGCTTGGGCACACAAGGAATCACCTGCCATCAGGCCACTGCCAGCTCAGTAGGTGCACTCTGTGTGAGGAACAGGGACTGGAGAGCAAAGGCAATGGGTCTCATTAATTCCACATTTAGGGAAGAGGTTTGTTTTAGGTTCCATTCCTCCTCAATCCTGAAGCTCTCCTTTCCGGATTAACAAGAGGAGTGCATAGGTGTGGGGGTTCCCAGGTTCTCGTGGACTGTGTCTCTGTCTCCATCCATGTGCCTCTCTTTCCTCCTCCACTCTGTGGGCTCAGCTCTCAACTGTTGTTCATCCAATTGCCCATCCACCTGCCTGCTGCAACGAGGATGAGGTTGCGGTGAGCCGAGATCGCGCCATTGCACCCCAGCCTGGGTAAGGAGTGAAACTCCGTCTCAAAAAAAAAAGAAAAATAAATTATAATTAATATATATAGGAAATTTAGGCCAGGTGCGGTGGCTCACACCTGTAATCCCAACACTTTGGGAGGCTGATGTGGGTGGATCACGAGGTCAGGAGTTCAAGGCCACTATGGCCAAGATAGTGAAACCTCATCTCTACTCAAAATTTAAAAAAAAAGAAATTAAGATTTAACTACAGAAGGCTTAATGAGTTCATATTATATAATACCAACAGAAAGAAAGGAAAAACATTTTTAAACTAAGCTAACATGTATGATCATATAGTAAGTGTTGTTATATTTTCTTTTTTTTTTTGAGAGACTGTCTCACTCTATCAGCCAAGCTAGAGTGCAGTGGCACAATCTCGGCTCCCTGCAACCTCCGCCTCCTGTGTTCCAGTGATTCTCCTGCCTCAGCCTCCCAAGTTGCTGGGATTACAGGCACCCACCACCACACCCAGCTAATTTTTGTATTTTTAGCAGAGAGGGGGTTTCACCACATTGGCCAGGCTGCTCTCGATCTCCCAGCCTCAAGTGATCCACCCACTTCAGCCTCCCAAAGTGCTGGGATTATAGGCATGAGCCACCACACCTGGTCCTATCATTGTATTTAATGAAGCCAGATATGGATGAAAATTCTGATGTCATGAGAGTGTGAGAACCCTTTGTTTCGAGCTGATTCTCTACTTCACACTGGGCAGTGAGTGTGGACAGAAAACAAAGCAGAAGCTCAACACAGCAACGTACTCACATCAGGTCATGGCTGAATTCCGGTGGGAATATCAGAAGAGCCTTGAAATTGCCAGGGTTATCCACGGTTGGTTACCAATAAAGGGTTCGAGAAAACCACAATAGTTATCTGTGGAGCAGACATTCTTAGCTCTACATGGGCTCTACTCCGTGGACTGACCAGAAATGTACATAAAATTCATCAGCATTTTATTTTGGAGAGGAGCGGAAACTCTCCTTAGGGTTTGTGTTCCAACAGCAGCTAAGAGCCACTACTTCAGAACCGTGGCCACCACATGTGCCAACCGATGGTGCCAATGCCACCCACAACGTGTTAGCATGGAAACTCAGTAAACCAGGTGGTGTGGCTCAAGCCTGTAATTCCAGCATTTTGAGAGGCCAAGGCCAAGGCGGATCACTTGAGCCCAGGAGTTCAAGAACAGCCTGGGCAACAACATGGAGAAACTCCATATCTACAAAAATGAAAAAATTAGCTGGGCATGGTGGTGTACAAATGGGAGGCTGAGGCAAGAGAATTGCCTGAAAACGGGAGGTGGAGGTTGCGGTAAGCCATGACCGTGGCACTGCACTCCAGCCTGGGTGACAGAGGGAGACCCTGCCTCGAAAGAAAAAGAATGGAAATTCAGAAACCCAGGGCAGGGGGCCCAGAAATCTACATTTTAACAATCCCTCCAGGCAATGCTGATGCAGCCGCAGTTCAAAAGTCACTGTTCTGGAGGGAGCAGTAAGGGCTTCTAGCCAGCAGCTTCACTTTCACACTGCAAAGCACCTGTCTTTGTTTTACCAGAACCCAGGACACAGATGCCACTCCCCACTCCCACCCGCAAGGCAGACTCTGCTACCAGATTATGTTCCTCTTTCCTGCTGTTCCCAGACACAGCATCCTCAGTCAGAGTCACCTGCACGCAATGTTCATCTGCCATCCCTGGCCTGGTCCTCTGCCTAAATGATGAACAGTGAGTGGCTGAGGAGCATCTGCCTTAGCAGGAGGAACACCTCTCCAGGGGCACTGACAAGGTGAAAAGAAAGTCACAACCAACTCTACAGAATGCTCTGCACACAACCCACAGGACCCTGCGAAAGAAATTCTAAACGTGAGCCTGACTCACATCTGCTCACTGTTTTACCGGGTTCTCAGACTGCAGCCTAAATACTTGAACCACAGTAAGAATGGCCTGGGTTAGGCCTGGCACGGTGGCTCACGCCTGTAATCCCAGCACTTCGGGAGGCCGAGACAAGTGGATCACGAAGTCAAGAGATCGAGACCATCCTGGTCAACATGGTGAAACCCCGTCTCTACTAAAAATACAAAAAAAATTAGCTGGGCATGGTGGTGCGTGCCTGTAATCCCAGCTACTCAGGAGGTTGAGGCAGGAGAATTGCCTGAACCCAGGAGGCGGAGGTTGTGGTGAGCAGAGATCCTGCCATTGCACTCCAGCCTGGGTAAGAAGAGTGAAACTCCATCTCAAAAAAAAAAAAAAAAGCCGAGCGTGGTGTTGCATGCCTGTAATTCCAGCTACTCGGGAGGCAGAGGCAGCAGAATTGCTTGAACCCGTGAGGCAGAGGTTGTGGGTTATGGTAAGCCGAGATCATGCCATTGAACTCAGTCCAGCCTGGGCAACAAGAGTGAGACTCCGTCTCACCAAAACAAAACAAAAAGGATGGCCTGTGTTTTGTAGCTGTCGTGATGTGAGGCCTGGTGGATGTGAAGTGGGTGAGAGGCGGAGGAACAAAGTGCAGAGGACTGGCTAATCATATCCCATAGCTCTGGGTGTCTGAAGGGTTAGAGGAGCAGTTCCTAAAGAATCCAGGTAGATTAGATAAAGTCCCAGAGTCCGTCTCATTGTTAGGAATTGCCGTTGGTCTACAAGATGACACCACAACTAAAAGCAGTGGAGCTGCTTCTCCCACTGGGCTGGACGTAAGGACCCACCATCCTCTCGGCTCCCCCAAAATGCAAAAATCCAGCTTGAAACCACACTCCCATGCTCTGCAATCAGCCACCTTTCCAGGTGGAGGGGCCTACGTTCCAGCTAGGTGTATGAAGCAAGGTAAGAAGGGAAGGGCTTGCCATTTCTTGAATGGTGGTGGCAGCAGCGTGCAGGAGGGAATCTGGCTCTCCCCCATGCCACACTTCCCAGGCCCTTCTAAGGGGGTGCTGAGCGCTCAGCATCCTCCTCTGGCAGCACTTGGCCCACGTCAGCCCAGCCCCACGCCACTCTGCTGAGGGCATCGACTGCGGACTGGTGACCCTGGCTCCTCCCTCTACCTCCTCTTGCTGCACCCCACTCACAGCAGCTGCAGTCATGACCGTGTGCACCCTTGGAGGTCTTGTACCTTGATAGCAACAGGGTAGACTGTGGCTCCAATTTCAAAACTTCCCCTTTTGAACATCATCACCGATGTATTATTGATGCAGGTTCCTAAAATGCAGGAGACAATAAAATGCTATTTCTGTTGGCCCTTTACCCCAGATTCTAGGCGTTTCTTAAAGACTAAGTATAATAGTCAAAATTCTTCTAACGGTTCCTCAAATGAGATACATCTCTCACCTACCTAACTTAAACACTTAACAGAGACAGGCAAGATGGTGCCTCCAATTCTCTGTCTACAGGACCACTTTCCCTGATTCACACACACAGCCTGGATAAAGCAGAGACACACAGTGGGGTCAGGAGGACTCCGTGAGCTCCATGAGGAGCTGAAACGTTAGAGAAGAAATTCCTGCATTTGGGAAACTCACACTGTGGTACTCTTAGTTCAAATTCTGAATGTGCCTGAGTTTTTAGTCCTACAACCAATCTAAAGGGGCCCTAGCATGACTCAGTGAAAACAGATAATCCAGCGAGGGCTGAGGCTTCCCAGGAAACATCGGAGTCACATTCCTGCACTCCCCACAGAAGCGCTTCATGACAATCAACCCCTTCTTACCTTCTGGGAAGATGAGGATAGGCAGCTTGCTTTTATCTTGCACATGTTCAGTCAGTCTTTCAAAGAGGAAAGTAAAATGAAGGCTCAGAGAGCCTTATACGCATCATTGTGAAAAGATATTTATAATAACCTATTTATTTGTGATACTAGATTTGATTATAAAACCAAGTTAACAAGCTGGGCTGTATCCTTTTAAACGTATAATCTAATGCTCATCAAGAAAAAATGTAGCTGGATAGAGAAAATCAGGTTACCACTTAATTCACACAACTGTTTAACTCTGTGTGCACATGGGAGCACTAACGATACCACTCCACCTGGGGACCACCTGAAGGAGATGCCTGCCACAAGGCCTGGGCATGGCCCCCTCAATAAACCTGTGTCACTAGACTGTGTGACGGCTGTCAGGCTGGGCCCAGCCCTGCTGGCTCAATGCTCGGTCCCTGAATTGCAGCATAGGAAGTTGGGGAGGGGGAAGATCATCTGTCCCTGTGGAAGATAATCTCAACTGTCTTATTTGTTATTTTTTGAGACAGGATCTGTGTTGTCCAGGCCGGAAGGCAGTGATGCAATCACGGCTCACTGCAGTCTCATTGTCCCTGGCTCAAGTGATCCTTCCAAGCAGCTGGGACTACTGGACTGTACCACCTCGCTCAGCTAATTTTTTTTGAGGCCAAGTGTCACTCTTCATACCCAGACTGGAGTGCAATGGCACAATCTCGGCTCACCGCAACCTCCACCTTCTAGGTTCAAGCAATTCTCCTGCCTCAGCCTCCCGAGTAGCTGGGACTACAGGCGTGCACCACCATGCCCAGCTAATATTTGTACTTTTAGAAGAGACGGGGTTTCACATTGTTGACCAGGATGGTCTCAATCTCTTGACCTCGTGATCCACCCACCTCGGCCTCCCAGAGTGCTAGGATTATAGGCATGAGCCACCGTGCCCAGCCACTCAGCTAATTTTTAAATTGTTTTGTAGAGATCGGGTCTCCCTATGTTGCCCAGGCTGGTCTCCAACTCCTGGGCTCTCAAAGCATTTGCATGACAGGAGTGAGCCTCCATGTCTGGCCTGGTCTCAACTGTCTTGATGTCTCTGTCTGCTGCAAATCTTTTTGCATGACTTACACCAGAATCACCTTTTCAAAGTCTGAAAACAGAGCAGTACTTTGTTCCATTGCCTTAGGTTTGTTTTTATTTGTGATGAATGAATTCATTTTGAGGTTTCAAACAGCAGTAAAAGTTCCTATTTCGTTTATTATGATGGGTACAATGAATAAAACAAGGTTAATAAACATTCTTAACTTGGAAAATAAAACTAGGATTTCATATATATTTATAGATATTTATTTGTTTATTTATATATATATATTTATAAATATATGGATTTTTTTTAAGACAGAATCTCACTGTCGCCCAGGATGGACTGCAATGGTATAATCTCAGCTCACTGTAATCTCTACCAGCCAGGTTCAAGAGAGTCTCCTGCCTCAGTCTCCCTAGTTGCTGGAGTTACAGGCACCTGCCACCACACTCGGCTAATTTTTGTATTTTTAGTAGAGATGGGTTTCACCATGTTGGTCAGGCTAGTCTTGAACTCCTCACCTCAAGTGGTCTGCTTGCCTCGGCCTCCCAAAGTGCTGGGATCGATCACAGGTATGAGCCACTACACCCGGCCACTTTTAAAATCTCATGTTTTAGGCAGTAGAAACTCATGATGGAAGGCACATAACTGCACTGTGGAGGGATAACTGCCCTGAAGCCTTGTCAGCATTCTTTCTAACTGGCCAAGCAGAACAGCAACGTTCTGTCCATTACCTCTTAGCCAGATGTGCGGGCAGGCCTTCACCATGGCTCTCTGAATCACACCCATGAGTCCCCCGTGCACTTGACCCACCTAAGCGCAAGAAACACGACTCATTAGTAGTGAAGCCATCCTCACACAAATTTCCCCACTTTAGGAAGCTTCAGATCTCACAAAATAAGCAGTCTAACCTCTCGCCTCTAACGCTTGTGGGTCCAACCTCTCTCCTCTAACGCTTGAGGGTCCAACCTCTTACTTCTAACGCTTGCTGGTCCTACTTCTCACCTCTAACGCCTGCTGGCAAGAGGTTGCTCACTGCCAAGAAACCACTACCAAGACTCCCCAAATCTTAAACTTCTTTTAATCAGTCATACTAGAAATAGATCATTAAAAATATAACTGAAACCCCTAAGACAAAATACTAAAACACTAAAGCAGAGCAATTATCTGTGTAAAACTGCCCCTCCCTGGGCAGATTCTCAGATACCCTGGAAACACTCCTTGCCAGCCCCTCCCTCTCCCGTTGCGGGTCTACCTGAATGCCCTCAGCATCCTCTCCAGCCACACTCACCACTCACTCTGCCCAGGGCATCTCCTATCACAGTCCCACAGAGCCCCCCCAGTGAGAGTGTAGGTGGGGTCCACGCTTAAAAGTCTTTATGTGAAGGGTCCAGGAGCCTCCTAGCCCTGACCGGTCTAACGTAGGAAGTCTTGCCTCAAGAACCTGCCAGAAAAAGCTCTTACCATGGTATAATAGCCATCACTGGCCAAGATGATCACATCGATCGGCGAGGTGTGATTAGCCACACAGATGCCACCGTTTCTCGGTCTGTCTTCCCTGGGTTTAAAAGGTATGCAAAACAACCAAAATTAGTGTGAACACTTCAAAGCTCAGAAGCAACCTCCTGTTGGCCAAGCATAGGTGGGTGGTGTCCCGCCAGCGCCACCTCCCTTCGTATGGGTACAAGGCACGCTCACCTGTCGTGGTAGGTGATGATGGCTGTCAGTGCTCGCGCACAGATCCGGTGACACATTGAGTGAACATGTTTACTCACGAACTCCTTAAACCTGCCACAACAGGACAAGGATTCTGGCTGTTATTTTACATACAGTAAGACAGAAAGAGTTGCTGACGTGAACAGCTCAGCAGTCCTTTAGGATGGCAAAGTGCTTTTACAGACATAAGCACATACAGGAAAGCCTGTGATGCAAGAGCACCTTTATGTTCACACATGAGCCAAGAAAGAGGAAACAGGGACACTCACTTACATGCACCCAAGTCAGCTGGTGGAGAATTCACAGCCTAGAATCCGGCATCCGGAGACCACAGGTGGGCGGAACTCCGTTCCCCATGTCAACACCCAGGGGCAGGCCCAAGGCCAGAGGCCAACCTCCGCACCAGCCTGGGCAGAGGAAAGGTTTCCAAGCCCCAGAACTTCCCGAAGGGAGGAAAATATTCTTCATAAACAGACAAAGCCTCCCGACATTTCAGACCATTTTACAAACAGTATCGTCTCACCACTTTATCCACACAGTCAAATGCTCAAAACTAAACAAGCTATAAAATCTGCTAACATCTGAGTTTCAGACTCCAAATGTTTGTGGCTTCTCCCTTTTGTCTTGAAAATGGGAAGAATATGAGGGCTGAAGGGCAAAAAGAACACAGTCATAGATCAAAATCAAAAAAGTAAAGACGTAACTGCTGATGCCACTGTTATCACTGTGTGATTATTATTATTTTGAGACACATTCTCGCTCTGTCACCCAGGCTGGAGTGCAGTGGTGCAATCTCAGCTCACTGCAACCTCTGACTCCCAGGTTGAAGGATTCTCCTGCCTCCACCTCCCAAGTAGCTGAGATTACAGGCACCTGCCACCACGCCCGGCTAATTTTCGTATTTTTAGTAGAGATGGGGTTTCACCATGTTGGCCAGGCTGGTCTTGAATTCCTGACCTCAGGTGATCGGCCCGCCTTGGCCTCCCAAAGTGCTAGGATAACAGGCGTGAGCCACCATGCCCGGCCCCCAGTGGGTTATTTAATCCATCTGAGATTCCATGAATTTGGCTGCATCCAAAGAAGTGGCCTGGCCTTCGATATGTGAGCACCATTCCCAGAATGAACTGCCCTTTAGGTGTGGACTCCCACTCTCTACTCACCTCCCATTCGGCAAGTATCCCACCACAGTTGTGCCCACCACCAGAAGGCTAATCCCTGTGAAAGCCAGCGCTATCCTGTAAGTACAGAGCCGAAGATGTGAACATCAAAGTGGGCATCACAAAAACCACCCCCAAGACCTGATCACCTGGGACCTGGACCAGAGTTCACCTAGAAATACGAGCAGGCCTATCAGAACCAGAGATCCTTTCAATTCCAGCTGACAGTGCGCTGTGGGTCTGGCTCTCGGCTGCCAGCATCTCCTGAGGCCTCAGGCAACTGGAAGGCTGGAAAATCCCTAAGCTGGCGGTTCTGCTGCAGGGCTGCTCCCTGCTGCCCTCCCCTTCCCTTTGGCTAGAAACCCCGGTGGAAGCACAGCTTCCCTCTGAAGCAAGAGGAGGTGAAGCCTGAAGGTACCAGCACCTGATGAGACACACTCAGAACAGCACACGGTACAGAGAAGCTGAGAGACCAATACTGAAGCTTGCCTCTGTACCCGAGAGGCAAGCTTCAGGAATGCATGAGCCATGCCCAGGGAGGAGTGGCCAGAAAGCACACGATGTTCCTCTCTGTGTGTTTGCTATCATCTAGACAAGCAAGCTGTCTTTAATAAATCCAACTATTTCTATCTGATTTGCAGAGCATCCAAGGGCCTCTGAAAGAGAATGACTGGTGTACCCCTCCAAGGAGTCATGTGGCCTGGCCAGTGACAGTCATCCCCTCCTCCTTTCTAAAACAGGAACACAAGCAGAGCAGGCAGGTGGCCGTGCACCAGGATGGGGGGGCAGCAGCAAGCCCCGCTTCCCACAGGCCCTGTCTCACCTGAGTGGCAGCAGGAAGCAGTAGCGAATCAGCACTCCTAAGCCCCACAGGACCTTGAGCCGAAGGCTGATGGAATGCAAGTTATAATTGGTTCTGCTCAGCAGGTTCCAGGACTCCAGTTCCTCTGCGGAGAATCTTTCTGTCACCTCATCATCCATAATGGTCTCCATTCCTTTCTGGCAAAAGTAGAAAATGTCAGAGAGCTCCAACTCTGGAGTATTGTCCAGAGCCTTACTACTGCCACTCGACGAATCTTCTTGATCTCTTCTTCTAGTGAAGTGGGATCCTTTGCAATGATTCCTGCAAAAGAATGTGTCCCTGTCAAGCAGCAGGCTGGGGGAGAGCACGTGAGACGCACTCAGAGCACACATCCCGCACTGACGCAGGGAAGGGCCTGTGTGGCACCAGAAGCGCTGGGGAGCACTGTTCAAATGGACCTCTCAGGACAAGGACAACGTCTTACCGTTGGTGTAGGGCTTGTAAAGCTGGTGGTTCTCCTTGGCTCTTCGCTCCATTCTTGAGGTAGCCCACTGGGAGGGGAAGGAAGCAAGATACAGGAGTGAGAATGAGACCTGTTTTCAATCAGTGAACACATCCATCTCTGTTCTGTGAAATGCTCAGTCCCAGTCACCTGAGACCGAAGCCATGAAGCACACAGTCTAGAAGGAAACTCAAACCACCTCTCCCAAGAGCAACCCATTCCTTGATAACGGGGACCAACTGTTAAGTCACCTATAGCAAAACGCAAGAACTCAAGAAGCTGGGGTGAGCTCCTCAGGCCCAGTTCCTCACTGCCTACATCTCTCTGCCTCCACGTTGTAGGGAACTCACTTGCTGACAGCACAGACCTCACAATTCCTCCCGCACTGCCCCACAGCAGCTACGCAAACCAGCAAACGCAGGCCTCCTGTAACTATGTCTGCCACCAAATTACTCTAAGAAAGCAGCAATTTTGCTTGCAAGCAGACGAAGAACTTAAGTAATACATATGTTTGGAGGGTCCAGTGACAGGAGTAACATTTTAATGGGAGAATACCGCGATTTTACATTGAAAGGCCGATGAGTAGCCAAACACAGTGAGCAGGGAGTGCATAAATAAGAGGGTGGGTAGTCAGGGGCTATGAGAGCAGAAAGTGCATGGATGTGACGGTGGGTAGTCAGGGGCTATGGGAGCACGGATTGCAGGGATGTGAGTGTGGGTAGTCAGGGGCTGTGGGAGCAGGGAGTGCATGGATGTGAGGGTGGGTAGTCAGGGGCTGTGGGAGCAGGGAGTGTATGGATGTGAGGATGGGTAGTCATGGGCTGTCAGAGAAGGCAGTGCCTCGATATGAGGGTTGGTAGTCAGCGTGTGTGGGAGCACGAAGTGCATGAATGGAAGTGTGGGTATTCAGGGGCTTTGGAAGCAAGAAATGCATGGGTGTCAGGGTGGGTAATCAGGTACAATGAAAGAAGAAAGTGCATGGATGAAAGCGTAAGTAGTCGGGGCTATGGGAGCAGGAAGTACAGTAATGGGAGGATGGGTAGTTAGGGGCTGTGGGGCACAGAAAGCTCATGAATGGAGGATCCTCATGCTGCTCTGAGGGTGGTAGTCAGGGGCTGTGAGAAACAGGGAATGCATGGATGTGAAGGTGGGTAGTCAGGGGCTGCGGGAGCAGGGAGTGAATGGACATGACGGTGGGTAGTCAGGTGCTGCGGGAGCACAGAGTGCATGGATGTGAGGGTAAGTAGTCAGGGGCTGTGGGAGCAGGAAGGGCATGGATGTGAGGGTTGGGTAGTCACGGGCTGTGGGAGCAGGGAGGGCATGGATGTGAGGATGGGTAGTCACGAGCTGTCGGAGCAGGGAGGGCATGGATGTGAGGGTGGGTAGTCAGGGGCTGTGTAAGCAGGGAATTCATGGATATGAGGGTGGGTAGTCAGGGGCTGTGGGAGCAGGGAGTGAATGGATGTGAGGGTGGGTAGTCAGGAGCTGTGAAAGCGGGGAGTGCATAGATGTGAGAGTGAGTAGTAAGCGACTGTGGAAGCAGGGAGAGCATAAATGGGAGGGTAAGTAGTCAAGGGATGTGGGAGCAGGGAGTGCATCGATGAGGGTGGGTAGTCAGGGGCTGTGGGAGCACATAGGGCATGGATGTGAGGATGTGTAGTAAGGGGCTGTGGGAGCACGGAGTGCATAGATAGAACGGAGGGTATTCAGGGATTGTGGGAGCAGAAAGTGCATGAATGTGAGAATGGGAAGTCAGGGGAGCAGAAAGTGCATGAATGTGAGAATGGGAAGTCAAGGGAGCAGAAAGTGCATGAATGTGAGAATGGGAAGTCAAGGGAGCAGAAAGTGCATGAATGTGAGAATGGGAAGTCAAGGGAGAAGAAAGTGCATGAATGTGAGAATGGGAAGTCAGGGGAGCAGAAAGTGCATGAATGTGAGAATGGGAAGTCAGGGGAGCAGAAAGTGCATGAATGTGAGAATGGAAAGTCAGGGGCTGTGGCAGCAGGGAGTGCATGAATGGAGGGTGGGTAGTCAGGGGATGTGGAAGCAGGACGTACATGGATGTGAGAGTGGGTACTAGGGCTGTCAGAGCAGGGAGTGTGTGGATGGGAGATACAGTAGTCAGGGGCTGTGGGAACAGGGAGTGTATGGATGGGCAGCTCAAATAATGCTCTGAGGGTGGGTAGTCAGGGGCTGTTAGAGCAGGGAATGCTTGGATGTCATGGTGGGTAGTCAGCGGCTGTCAGAGAAGGGAGTGCATAGATGGAAGGGTGAAAAGTCATGGGCTGTGGGAGCCAGGAGTGCATGCACGAAAAGCTCCAATGCTGCACTGAGAATGGGTAGTCACAAGATTTAAGAACAGAAAGTGCATGGATGCCAGTGTGTGAATTCAGGGTCTGTGGGAGCAGGGAGTGCATGGATGGGAGGGTGGGTAGTCAGGGGCTGTGGGAGCAGGGAGTGCATGGATGGGAGGGTGGGTAGTCAGGGGCTGTGGGAGCAGGGAGTGCATGGATGGGAGGGTGGGTAGTCAGGGGCTGTGGGAGCAGGGAGTGCATGGATGGGAGGGTGGGTAGTCAGGGGCTGTGGGAGCAGGGAGTGCATGGATGGGAGGGTGGGTAGTCAGGGGCTGTGGGAGCAGGGAGTGCATGGATGGGAGGGTGGGTAGTCAGGGGCTGTGGGAGCAGGGAGTGCATGGATGGGAGGGTGGGTAGTCAGGGGCTGTGGGAGCAGGGAGTGCATGGATGGGAGGGTGGGTAGTCAGGGGCTGTGGGAGCAGGGAGTGCATGGATGGGAGGGTGGGTAGTCAGGGGCTGTGGGAACACAAAGTCCATGGATGGACGGGTGGGTAGTAAGGGGCTGTGGGAGAAGTGAGTGCATGGATGA
Organism: Callithrix jacchus; assembly: GCF_049354715.1. Taxonomy (NCBI): domain Eukaryota; kingdom Metazoa; phylum Chordata; class Mammalia; order Primates; family Cebidae; genus Callithrix; species Callithrix jacchus. Next base: position 42,466,188 of record NC_133514.1, read on the forward strand.
GAGGGTGGGTAGTCAGGAAGTGTAGACGCAGGGAGTGCATGGATGGGCAGCTTTTATGCTGCTCTCAGGGTGGGTAGTCAGGGGCTGTGGCAGCAGAGCATGCATGGATGAAAGGGTGGGTAGTCTGCGGTTGTGAGAGCACAAAGAACACTGATGGGAGAATGGGTAGTCAGGGGCTGCAGAAGCAGGAGTACATGGATATGAGGGTGCATAGTTAGAAGCTGTGGGACTAGGAAGTACACGAATAAGAGCGTAGGTACTCAGGGGCAGTGAAAGCAGGGAGTGCATGGTTGTGAGGTGGTTAGTCAGGGGCTGTGGAAGCAGAAAGTGCAGAAATGGTAGGGTGGGTAGTTAAGGACTGTGAAAGCAGGCAGTGCATGGTCGGGACACTGGATAGTCACGAGCTGTGAAAGCAGGAATAGCATGGATGTGAGGTTAGGTAGTCAGGGGTTGGGAGCACGGAGTGCTTTCATTGGAGGGTAGGTGCTCAGGGGCTATGAGAGCAGGGAGTGCAAGGATGTGAGGGTGGATAGTCAGGGGCTGTGGGAGCAGAAAGTGTTTGGATGAGAGGATGGGTAGTCAGGGGCTGTGGGGCACAGAAAGCTCATGAAAGGAGGGCCCTCATGCTGCTCTGAGAATGGTAGTCAGGGGCTGTGAGGCACAGGGAATGCATGGATGGGAAGGTGAGTAGTCAGGGGATGTGGGACCAGGAAGCACATGGATGTGAGGGTGGGTAGTCAGGGGCTTTGAGGAACATGGGACAATGACTAGTCAGGGGATGTGGGACCAGGAGGTGCATGGATGTGAGAATTGGTAGTCAACGGCTATGGGAGCAGGGAGTGCATGAATGTGAGGGTGGGTAGTCAGGGTTTGTGGGAGCAGGGAGTGCATGGATGTGAGGGTGAGTAGTCAGGGGCTTTGGGAGCAGGGAGAGCATGGATGTGAGGGTGGGTAGTCAGGGGCTGTGGGAGCAGGAAGTGCATGGATGTGAGGGTGGGTAGTCAGAGGCTGTGGGAGCAGGAAGTGCATGGATGTGAGGGTGGGTAATCAAGGGCTGTTGGTGCACAGTACATGGATGAGACGGTGGGGACTCAGGGGCTGTGGGAGCAGAGAGTGCAGAAAAGGTAGCATGGGTAGTTAGGGGCTGTGGGAGCAGGCAGTGCATGGATATGAGGGTGGGTAGTTAGGAGCTGTGGGAGCAGGGAGTGCATGGATGGAAGGGTGGGTAGTCAGGGGCTGTGGAAGCAGAACGGCCAAGTATGTGAATGGGGTAGTCAGGGGCTGTGGGAACAGAGAGTGCATGGATAGGAGAATGGGTAGTCAGTGGCTGTGAACGCAGTGATTGCACGGATATAGGGGGGGAGAGTCAGTGGCTGTGGGAGTATGAAGTGCATTGATGGGAGGGTGGGTAGGCATGGGCTTTGGAAGCAGGGAGTGCATGGATGGACACCTCTCATGCTGCTCTGAGGGTGGGTACTATGGGGCTGTAAGAGCAGGGAGTGCATTCATGCAAGGGTGGGTAGTCAGAAGCTGTGGGAGCAGGGAGTGCATCTACGTGAGGGTGGATAGTCAGGGGCTGTGGGAGAAGGGAGTGCATGGATGTGAGGGTGGGTTGTCAGGAGCTGCGAACGCAGGGAGTGCATGGATGGAAAGCTTCCCTGCTGCTCTCAGGGTGGGTAGTCAGGGGCTGTGGGAGCAGACAGTGCAGAAATGGTAGGCTGGCTATTTAGGGTCTGTGGGAGCAGGCAGTGCATGGACGGAAGGGTGCGGAGTCAGGAGCTGTGAAACCAGAAAGAGCATGGATGTGAGGTTGTGTAGTCAGAAGCTGTGGGAGCACTAAGAGAATGGATTGGAAGGGAGATACTCAGGGTCTGTGGGAGGAGGGAGTACATGGGTGTGAGGGTGGGTAGTGAGGTGCTACGGGAGCAGGGAATACATGGAAGGAAGGGTAGGTAGTCAGAGGTTGTGGGAGCAGAAAGTGCATGGATGGGAGGATGGGTAGTCAGGGGCTGTGCAGCACAGAAAGCTCATGGATGGAGGGCTCTCATGCTGCTCCGAGGGTGGTAGTCAGGGGCTGTGAGGCACAGGGAATGCTTGGAGGGAAAGGTGAGTAGTCAGGGGATGTGGGAGCAAAGAGTGCATGGATGTGAGGGTGGGTACTCAGAAACTATGGGAGCAGGGACTGCATGAATGTGAGGGTGGGTGGTCATGGGCTGTGAGAGCAGGGAGTGCATGGATGTGCAGCTCTCATGCTGCTATGAGGTTGGGTAGTCAGAAGATGTGGGAGCATGGAGTGCAGAGATATGAGGGTGGGTAGTCTGGGGCTGTGAGAGAAGAGAGTGCATAGATAAGAGGGTGGGTAGTCAGAGGCTGTGGGAGCAGAGAGTGTATGGATGTGAGGGTGGGTAGTCAGGGGCTGTGAGAGCAAAAAGTGCATGGATGTGAGGGTGGATAGTCAGGCTCTGTGGGAGCAGTGAGTGCATGGATGCGAGCAGGTGTAGTCATGGGCTGAGGGAGTACCAAGTGCACGGAAGGGAGGATAGATAGTCAGAGGCCATGGGATCAGAAAGTGCATGGATGGGAGGGTGAATAGTCAGAGGCTGTGGGAGCAGGGAGTGCATGGACGTGAGGGTGGTTAGTCAAGGTCTGTGGGAGCAGGCAGTGCATAGATGTTAGCATGGGTAATCAGGGACTGTGGAAGCAGCAAGTGCATGGATGGGAGGGTGGGTAGTCAGGGGCTGTGGGAGCAGGAAGTGCATGGATGGGAGGATGGGTATTCAGGGGCAGTGGTGCACAGAGAGCGCATGGATGAAGGGCTCCCATGCTGCTCCGAGTGTGGTAGTCAGGGGCTGAGAGGCATAGGGAGTGCATGGATGGGAGGGTGGGTAGTCAGGGGCTGTGGAGGCAGGGAGTGCATGGATGGGCAGCTTTCATGCTGCTCTCAGGGTTGGTAGTCAGGGGATGTGGGAGCAGGGAGTCTACGGATAAGAGTGTGGGAAGTCAGCAGCTGTGAGAGCAGGTAGATCATAGATGAGAGAGTGGGTAGTCAGGGGCTGCAGAAACAGGGAGTTCATGGATGTGAGGGTGGATAGTCAGGTGGTGGGACCAGAAAGTGCATGAATGGGAGGGTAGGTACTCGAGGGCCCTGAAAACAGAAAGTGCATGGATGTGAGTGTGGGTAGTCAGGGGCTGTGGGAGCAAAGAGTGCAGAAAAGGTAGGGTGGGTAGTTAGGGGCTGTGGGAGCAGGCAGTGCATGGATGTGAGGATGGGTAGTTAGGAGCTGGGGGAGCAAAGAGTGCATGGATGGAAGGGTGGGTAGTCAGGGGCTGTGGGAGCAGAGAGTGCATGGATATGAGGGTGGGTAGTCAGGGGTTGTGAAAGCAGTGAGTGCATGGATGTAGGAGGGGGGAGTCAGCGGCTGTGGGAGTACGAAGTGCATAGGTAAGGGGGTGGGTACGCATGGGATTTGGAAGCAGGGAGTGCATGGATGGACAGCTCTCATGCTGCTCTGAGGGTGGGTACTACGGGGCTGTGAGAGCAGGGAGTGCATTCATGCGAGGGTGGGTAGTCAGAGGCTGTGGGAGCAGAGAGTATATGGATGTGACGGTGGGTAGTCAGGGGCTGTGACTACTATTAATAAATACTGTAAGAGTAGAAAAACGCTAAAGAAAAATTATGAGTTCTAATAAAGTAATAATCTAACTAAAATGTGAAGAGAAAGAAGGAAGTGAAATAAGTTCATTGATTTCTAGATGCTAACAGGTAGATGTGAAATAACATCTTTTGAAGCTGACAAACCAAATAGCAGAAAAACAAATAAGGAAAAAGAGAAATAAATTTTTAGAACGATATTAGTACAGGAGAACCTAGTAGAACAAAAACACAAACCTTCAAAACTCCACTCTTCCCTAACAATTTAAAACATTAAAAAAGAAAAACAAAACACATAAAAACCTTAAACACATAACACTAAAAAGACATAAAAAGGAAACACAGTAAAAAAAAAAAAAAGTAAATAGAACAAAATACACCAATAATGACTAAAAAGATGGCAAAGTTGAGATGAAACATGTTGGCTATATTAATAAATACAATGAATTTGTGTTTCCCCACTAAAAGAAAAAGAATTTCCAGGCCAGGTGCAGTGGCTCATACCTGTAATCCCAGCGCTCTGGGAGGCTGAGGCAGCAGGCTTGCTTGAGTTTAGGAGGTGGAAACCAGCCTGGGCAACACAGGGAGACTTTGTCTCTGCTAAAAATTAAAAACATTAGCTGAGTGCGGCGGTGTGCACGTGTAGTCCCAGCTACTTTGGAAGCTTAGGCAGGAGGATCCCTTGAGCTGGGGAGGTCAAGGCTGCAGTGAGCCAAGACTGGGCCACTGTACTCCAGCCTGGGTGACAGAAATAGACCTTGTGTCAAAAAAAAAAAAAAAAAAATTGTACTGGCTCACAACACAAAAATCAATTTGGTGCCATATAGAAGAAGCATACCTGAAACAATGTGATTCAGAAAGGCTGAAAATAGAGATGAGTAAACGTATTTCCAGAGAACAGAAACAAGAGATTCTGATATGACGCAAGGTAGAATTTAGTTTCAAAAAACTTGCAGAACAGCAACACGATAACAGACAAATAAAAATTGTCTACTTTAAAATGTTAAAGGCTACAATTTACAATGAAGATATGCCAGGCACGAGTACCTACCCAAATAACACAGCAACTAACCTCTTTTTTTTTTTCAGTAAAACGTTTATTACTGCATATGTGTTATATTAAATTTACACGCTGATATAGAAAAGCACATACTGTTTATATTATACAGTAATTTAACATCAACAGGAATAGCAACACAAGTACTACTCATGCACAAAACATGCATAGATTGGTATACAAAAAGCAATTTCACACACTATATTTTTGTGAAATTATCACACACACAGATATATATTTTTTTTTTTTAAAAACAGCCCTTCCACGAAAAATCAGTGGTCCAATCTGGACTGGAGTGCACTAATATGTTCAGGTCAATGCTTAGGTGGCATAGCGCTCAGTGAGCAATTCTGGGATTGGAGTCATGCCCAAGGGTTCTTTCATTAAAAGTGAATGTCTCTGTGCCTGAGGACCAAAATTTTATCCCCAAAGCAAATCCTCCAAGGAATAAAAGGTCGGATCGTCTACACATTAGGGAGGGGAAAGAAGGCACCAAAATGTTAAATAAACGGCCCTAGAAGGGGTTATTGGGAACAGGGCCCAGGCACCAAGTGTGTCACAAGTTTTTGTGGATCCTTTTAAGTCCCTATCCAGGTTGCCATCTCTGGATTTAAGGTCCGGCCTCCAAGTCATGAGTCCAGTAATAAGAACACTTCTGAGAAGAAAACCGAATGAGGATACAGCTGAGAAATGGAGACTACAAAATACTATAGAATACAATGACTGCCCCTTGTACCTACTTCACACTATTGCATGTGATGCCCCTCAACAGGAAACCCCGCGTGGAGACACTGCCCCGAGACTCAAGGAGCAAATACAAATCCAAAAATCCCATCCACCTGACCTTGGGATCAAAAGGTCTCATCCCAACAAAACCTGAACATGAAAACCTGTACCTTGCCGGATGCTCAGAAAGGTTACAATACAAAACAGCTGGTACCACAAAACTCACTATCACCACCATTAAAACGTCAACATTTACTTCTAACTAACAAAACATTCTTTACCTTCCCTTAAAGACACTAGCGTCCATAGGTGATGTAGATGAGACAATAATTTATCTTGGTTTTAATCTTAAAAGAAAAGCATCCCATGAGAGTATTAGACAAAAATCAAAACACCACCTTTTTTATTTTGGCAACTAGGAAAAAAAAAAATGATACTTTCTACACCAATGACATCACTCAAACCGTCGTCATCAGTTTCAAAGAGCCAGACTGAAAGCGGAGGATCTTCTTCTTGAGGTTATGTGAGGCCTTAATTTTTTTTTTGAGATGTAGTTTCCCTCTTGTTACCCAGGCTGGAGTGCAATGGTGCGATCTCGGCTCACTGCAACCTCTGCCTCCCGGGTTCAGGCAATTCTCCCGCCTCAGCCTCCTGAGTAGCTGGGATTACAGGCACGCGCCACCATGCCCAGCTAATTTTTTGTATTTTTAGTAGAGACAGAGTTTCACCTTGTTAACCAGGATGGTCTCGATCTCTTGACCTCGTGATCCACCCGCCTCGGCCTCCCAAAGTGCTGGGATCACAGCGTGGGCACCAGAGCCACTGCGCCCGGCCCTTGGTTTTGTTTTAGACGGAATCTCATCCTGTCGCCCAGGCTGGAGTGCAGTGCTGCCATCTCGGCTCACTTCAACGTCTGCCTCCCGGGTTCAAGAGATTCTTCTGCCTCAGCCTCCCGAGTAGCTGGGACTACAGGCACATGCCACCATGCCCGGCTAACTTGAGCATTTTTAGTAGAGGCGAGGTTTCACCATATTGGCCAGGCTGCTCTCCAACTCCTGGCCTCATGATCTGTCCGCCTTAGCCTCTCAAAGTGTTGGGCTTAGAGGCCAGAGCCACTGCGCCTGGCCACAAACTGTCTTTTAAGAACAGAGGGGAGGACTCAAGATGGCGCTGTGAGAACAACCCAGGATTGAAGCTCTCGTTGAATCCGTGGAGAGGTGAGTCAGAGCTGCATTTCCAGACTGATCTTTGTTGCCCACAGAACGGGGAAATTCCCAAGTATAAAGGAGACGCGGGACGCCAGGCAGAGATACTGCCTGGCGAAGCCAGCAGCCGGGGTGGCGGGGGCCAGCCCTACCCAGCACTTCCCACAGGGCGCGCTTGTCCGGGTGCCCTGTTGAACCGGCAACCTGAGACTTGAGAGGGCTGGACTTGAGACTGAACGGGAGTTGGATAGTGGGCCAGCCCAGGGGATTGCAGGGACAGAGCGTGTGGGGTAGCCCAGTGGGATGGACAAAACCGCAATTCCAAACACTGCCCGTGCAGACGGTCCCTGAGACGCTCTGTGGGGGAGGGGCGTCCACCATTACCGAGGCAACCCGCCCCTACTGAGATACACACCCACTGCTGACGCAGCCAGCCGTTGCCGAGGCAACCCGCCCCTACTGAGATACACGCCCACTGCTGACGCAGCCTGCCATTGCCGAGGCAACCCGCTACAACAGAGAGACTCCACCGCAGGGCGTAGCCCGTGGCGGAGACCACAGCAGAAAAGCAGAGCCTGCAGCAACAGGGCGAACCACACAACAGCAGGGCGGAGCCTCGGCAGGCAAACAGTGACTAGACTGCCTCCTAGCTGGGCAGGACACCTCAACGGACATCCAAAAATAAAGCCTGAACCCCCCAAGACAGAGCATTTGAGAAAAAAAAGGGTTTTTTAAATGAGCTCTATTGCAGCAGAATCAAACATAGCAGCCTAACAGCCCTGAATGAACAGAGCTCACAGCTCAGCAATTGAGCTCCTATAAAGTACAGACTGTCTCCTCAAGCAGCTCCCTGACCCCTCTATATCCAAAAGACTGACATTTGGCAGGCATCATCCTGGGACAAAGATAGCAGAAAAAGAAACTGGTAGCATCCCTCACTGTTCCGCAGCTGCTATAGGTGCACCCCAGACAAGCAGGGCCTGGAGTGGACCTCAGCAGTCGTATAGCGAAGGGGCTAGACTGGTAGAAGGAAAACCAAGTAACAGAAATACTTCATCATCAACAATCTGGGTGTTCACTCAGAGACCCAATCGAAAAGTCAGAAACTACGAAGACGACAAGTGGATAAATTCACAAAGATGGGAAGAAACCAGTGCAAAAAGGAGGAAAACACCCGAAACCAGAACACCTCGCCTCCTAGAAAGGACCAAAACTCCTCACCAGCAAGGGAACAAAGCTGGACGGAGAATGACTGTGATGAAATGACGGAATTAGACTTCAGAAGGTGGATAATGAGAAACTTTTGTGAGCTAAAAGAACATGTATTAAATCAATGCAAAGAAACTAAGGAACTTGAAAAAAGATATGAAAAAAGATTTGAGGAAATGATAACAAGAATGGATAACTTAGAGAGGAATATGAATGAATTAAACGAGCTGAAAAACACAATACGAGAACTTCGCGAAGCATGCACAAGTTTCAATAGCCGAATTGACCAAGCAGAAGAAAGAATATCTGAAGTCGAAGACCAACTTAATGAAATAAAACGAGAAACCAAGATTAGAGAAAAAAACGCAACAAGGAATGAACAAAGTCTCCAAGAAATGTGGGACTATGTGAAAAGACCTAACCTACGTTTGATAGGTGTACCAGAAGGGGACGAAGAGAATGAATCCAAGCTGGAAAATACTCTTCAGGACATCACCCAGGAAAATTTTCCCCACCTGGCAAGACAGGCCAACACTCAAATGCAGGAAATACAGAGAACACCACAAAGATATTCCGCAAGAAGAGCAACCCCAAGGCACATAATCATCAGATTCAACAAGGTTGAAATAAAGGAGAAAATACTAAGGGCAGCCAGAGAGAAAGGTCGGGTCACCCACAAAGGGAAGCCCATCAGACTCACAGCAGATCTCTCAGCAGAAACACTACAAGCCAGAAGACAGTGGGGGCCAACATTCAACATTCTTAAAGAAGTTTCAACCCAGAATTTCATATCCAGCCAAACTGAGCTTCACAAGTGAAGGAAAAATAAAATCCTTTGCGAACAAGCAAGTACACAGAGATTTTGTCACCACCAGGCCTGCTTTACAAGAGCTCCTAAAAGAGGCACTACACATAGAAAGGAACAACCAGTACCAGCCATTCCAAAATCACACTAAATACTAAAGAGCATCAACATCATGAAGAATCTACAACAACCAATGGGCAAAACAGCCACTTAGCATCAAAATGGCAGTATCAAATTCACACATAACAATATTAACCCTAAATGTATATGGACTAAATGCACCAATCAAAAGACACAGACTGGCAAATTGGATAAAAATCCAAAACCCATCAGTGTGCTGTATCCAGGAAACCCATATTACATGCAAGGATACACAAAGGCTCAAAATAAAGGGATGGAGGAACATTTACCAAGCAAATGGAGAGCAAAAAAAAGCAGGAGTTGCAATTCTCATCTCTGATAAAATAGACTTTAAAGCAACAAAGATCAAAAGAGACAAAGAAGGCCATTACATAATGGTAAAAGGATCGATACAACAAGAAGAGCTAACGATCCTGAACATATATGGACCCAATGCAGGAGCACCCAGATACATAAGGCAAATTCTTAATGACTTACAAAGAGACTTAGACTCCCACACAATAATAGTGGGAGACTTAACACTCCACTGTCAATATTAGACAGATCAACCGGACAGAAAATCAACAAGGATATCCAGGGCTTGAACTCAGACCTGGAGCAAGCAAACCTGATAGACATTTACAGAACTCTCCACCCCAAATCCACAGAATACACATTCTTCTCAGCACCACATCACACCTACTCTAAAATTGACCACATAATTGGAAGTAAAGCACTGCTCAGCAAATGCAAAACAACTGAAATCATAACAAACAGCCTCTCAGACCATAGTGCAATCAAGTTAGAACTCAGAATTCAGAAACCGACCCAGAACCACACAGCTTCATGGAAACTGAACAACTGGCTCTTGAATGTTGACTGGGTAAACAACGAAATGAAGACAGAAATAAAGAAGTTCTTCAAAACCAATGAGAATGAAGACACAACATGCCAGAATCTCTGGGACACATTTAAAACAGTCTTTAGAGGAAAGTATATAGCAATAAGTGCCCATATGAGGAGAATGGAGAGATCCAAAATTGACACCCTATCGTCAAAATTGAAAGAGCTAGAGGAGCAAGATCAAAAAAACTCAAAACCCAGCAGAAGACAAGAAATAACTAAGATCAGAGCTGAACTGAAGGAGATTGAGACACGAAAAACCCTTCAAAAAATCAATAAATCCAAGAGCTGCTTTTTTGAAAAGATCAACAAAATAGACAGACCACTAGCCAGATTGATTAAAAAGAAAAGAGAGAACAACCAAATAGATGCAATAAAAAATGATAAAGGGGAAATCACCACAGATTCCACAGAAATTCAAACCATCATCAGAGAATATTACAAACAACTCTATGCGCATAAACTAGTAAACCTGGAAGAAATGGACAAATTCCTGGACTCCTGTGTCCTCCCAAGCCTAAACCAGGAGGAAGCTGAAACTATGAATAGACTAATAACAAGGTCAGAAGTCGAGGCAGCAATTAAGAGCCTACCACACAAAAAAAGCCCAGGTCCAGACGGGTTCACAGCCGAATTCTACCAGACACACAAAGAGGAGCTGGTACCATTCCTTCTAAAACTATTCCAAACAATCCAAAAAGAGGGAATCCTTCCCAAATCATTTTACGAGACCAACATCATCCTGATACCAAAACCCGGCAGAGACCCAACAAGAAAAGAAAACTTCAGGCCAATATCCATGATGAACATAGATGCAAAAATCTTCAATAAAATATTGGCAAGCCGATTGCAACAGCAAATCAAAAAACTTATTCATCATGATCAAGTAGGATTCATCCTGGGGATGCAAGGCTGGTTCAACATACGCAAGTCTATCAACGTAATTCACCACATAAACAGAACCAAAAACAAAAACCACATGATTATCTCAATTGACGCAGAGAAGGCATTTGAAAAAATTCAACAGCCCTTTATGCTAAAAACCCTCAATAAACTCGGTATCGATGGAACGTATCTCAAAGTAATAAAAGCTATTTATGACAAACCAACAGCCAATATCATACTGAATGGGCAAAAACTGGAAGCATTCCCTTTGAAATCTGGCACTAGACAAGGATGCCCTCTTTCACCACTCCTATTCAATATAGTACTGGAAGTTCTAGCCAGAGCAATCAGGCAAGAAAAAGAAATAAAGGGTACTCAAATAGGAAAGGTGGAAGCCAAATTGTCTCTATTTGCAGACGATATGATAATATACCTAGAATACCCCATCGCCTCAGCCCAAAAACTCCTGAAACTGATAAGCAACTTCAGCAAAGTCTCAGGATATAAAATCAATGTGCAAAAATCACAAGCATTCGTCTACACCAAGAACAGACTTAAAGAAAGCCAAATCAAGAACGAACTGCCATTCACAATTGCTACAAAAAGAATAAAATACCTTGGAATACAATTCACAAGGAACATAAGGGACCTCTTCAAGGAGAACTACAAACCACTGCTCAACGAAATCAGAGAGGACACAAACAGATGGAGAAACATTCCATGTTCATGGTTAGGAAGAATTAATATCGTGAAAATGGCTATACTGCCCAAAGTAATTTACAGAATCAATGCTATCCCCATCAAGCTACCATTGACTTTCTTCACAGAACTGGAAAAAACCACCATGAACTTCATATGGAACCAAAAGAGAGCCCACATAGCCAAGTCAATTCTAAGCAAAAAAAACACAGTGGGGGGCATCACACTACCGGATTTAAAACTATACTACAAGGCTACAGCAATCAAAACAGCATGGTACTGGTACCAAAACAGAGATATAGACCAATGGAACAAAACAGAGGCACCGGAGGCAACACAACATATCTACAACTATACAATCTTTGATAAACCTGACAAAAACAAGCAATGGGGAAAGGATTCCCTGTTTAATAAATGGTGTTGGGAAAACTGGCTAGCCATGTGCAGAAAGCAGAAACTGGACCCCTTCCCGACATCTTACACTAAAATTAACTCCAGATGGATTAAAGACTTAAACACAAGACCTGGCACGATAAAATCCCTAGAAGGAAATCTAGGCAAAACTATCCAGGACATAGGAGTAGGCAAGGACTTCATGAACAAAAACCAAAAGCATTAGCAACAAAAGCCAAAATAGACAAATGGGACCTAATGAAACTCCACAGCTTCTGCACGGCAAAAGAAACAGTCACTAGAGTGAATCGGCAACCAACAGAATGGGAAAAAATTTTTGCAGTTTACCCATCTGACAAAGGGCTGATATCCAGAATTTACAAAGAACTCAAATGGATTTACAGGAAAAAAACAAACAAGCCCATTCAAAAGTGGGCAAAGGATATGAACAGACACTTTACGAAAGAAGACATATATGAGGCCAACAATCATATGAAAAAATGCTCATCGTCACTGGTCATCAGAGAGATGCAAATCAAAACCACATTGAGATACCATCTCACGCCAGTTAGAATGGCGATCATTAAAAAATCTGGAGACAACAGATGCTGGAGAGGATGTGGAGAAAAAGGAACACTTTTACACTGTTGGTGGGAGTGTAAATTAGTTCAACCATTGTGGAAGACAGTGTGGCGATTCCTCAAGGCCTTAGAAATAGAAATTCCATTTGACCCAGCAATCCCATTACTGGGTATGTATCCAAAAGACTATAAATCGTTCTACTATAAGGACACATGTACACGAATGTTCATTGCAGCACTGTTTATAATAGCAAAGACCTGGAATCAACCCAAATGCCCATTGATAATAGACTGGATTGAAAAAATGTGGCACATATACACCATGGAATATTATGCAGCAATCAGAAATGATGAGTTTGTGTCGTTTGTAGGGACATGGATGAATCTGGAGAACATCATCCTCAGCAAACTGACACAAGAACAGAAAATGAAACACCGCATATTCTCACTCATAGGCGGGTGATGAAAAATGAGAACACATGGACACAGGGAGGGGAGTACTAAACACTGGGGTCTATTGGGGGGAAAAGGGGAGGGCCAGTAGGAGGGGGAGGTGGGGAGGGATAACCTGGGGAGAAACGCCAAATGTGGGTGAAGGGGAGAAAGGAAGCAAAACACACTGCCATGTGTGTACCTACGCAACTGTCTTGCATGCTCTGCTCATGTACCCCAAAACCTAAAATGCAATAAATAATTAAAAAAAAAGAACAGGAAGTCGGGCCAGGTGCGGTGGCTCAAGCCTGTAATCCCAGCACTTTGGGAGGCGGAGGCCGGTGGATCACGAGGTCAAGAGATCAAGGTTTCACCTGGTCAACACGGTGAAACCCCGGCTCTACTAAAAATACAAAAAATTAGCTGGGCATGGTGGTGCGCACCTGTAGTCCCAGCTACTCTGGAGGCTGAGGCAGGAGAATTGCTTGAACCCAAAAAGCGGAGGTTGCGATGAGCCGAGATCCTGCCATTGCACTCCAGCCTGGGTAACAACAGCGAAAACTCTTCTCAGAAAAAAAAAAAAAAAGAAAGGTAATATATATTTTAAGGAGGTCCAATTTTAGGGGAGATAATAAGCTTGGGTTAGGCGTCTGAAGTCAAAAGAAATGCGGTAAAAGAAACACACGTGCAAACTCCAGCAGGCACCAGCTAGACCTGAGTAGAGACAGCAGGTCCACGTGGAGGTACAAGTTGGAAAGTTGCAGCTGCGAGGGAGGGCGAAGGCGGACTACACTCACGCCGTAAGCCCTCTGCTTGACAAGCAAAGCAGGCGAGACTGACGGATGCTGCTGGTGTGACGGCGGTCGTGGTAACGGTGGTGATGGTACCGGCAGCTAACAGATCTTGAGCGTGCCAGGCCGAGCCGAGTCCTCTACGGGCAGAATGTCGCCGCTCACCGACAGCAGCCCCAAGAGGACCAGGTGATTTAGTGATCTAGCCTCCTCCCGCGGTGCCGGGCTGACTTCACCTTCTCCGGAACACACGTGCGAACCTCTGGCCCGGGAGGGGGCCGGTCTCCCGCCCTGAGGCGGGGAAGGGCTCCCCTTACCGGAGAGGGACGCGGCAGCCGAGGGGCGACCAGGGCTCGGTCTCTCCCGCCCCGCCCCGCCCCTCCCCAGGCAGCCGCCCCTCGCCCGCCAGAGAGCGACTCCGCGCGTCCCGGGCGCGCCCACCCGCGGACTGGGCCCCGCGGCACTCGCCTCTCCCTAGGTCCCCGCCCTGGCGGCTCGCGCGCCCGGCGGCAGCGTGCGGGACGGTGGGGGCGGGGTCACGTTGGGCGGCGTAGACAACGGCGGGCGCGCGCAAGTCCTGACCCAGCCTGGGCCGGCGGCGGCGGCAGGTGCTGGAGGAAGCGGTTGCAGAGGAGTTTGGAGTCGCCGAGCCTTGCGGTCGGTGAGTAGTAGGAAGCTGAGCTTTTCCCTCAAGGTCACCGGCCGCCGTGGGGCCTTGATCGGGGCGCGAGTGCCGGGCTCGGGCGGCTGTGCGCGGCCTGCGGTCCGGGACGGTCCGGCGACGATGCGCCGGCGTCAGGGGAGAACATCACGGCGCCGCACGGATCCCCGGCGGGTGGAGCGGGTGCTCCCCGCCGGCGGTGGAAGGGTCCGCGCCCGTCCGGACTACCCTGGTCACATCCACGCTCTTCCTGCTTGCACAGCTCCTGACTACCCACCCTCCCGACCATGCACTGCCTGCTCCCACAGCCTCTAACCACCCACCCTACCATTTCTGCCCTCCCTGCTCCCACAGCCCCTGACTAAGCACCCTCACATCCATGCACTCCCTGCTCCCACAGCCCCTGACTACCCACCCTCCCTTCCCTGCACTTGGTCCTCCCACAGCCCCTGACTACCCCTGCTCACATCTATGCACCCATTGCTCCCATAGCTCCTGACTACCCACTCTCCCATCCATGCACTCCCTGCTCCCAGAGCCCCTGACTACCCACCCTCCCATCCATGCACTCCCTGCTCCCACAGCCAGTGACTACCCACCCTCCCATGTATGCACTCCCTTCTCCCACAGCCAGTGACTACCCACCCTCCCATCTATGCACTCCCTTCTCCCACTGCCCCTGACTACCCACAGTCACATCCAAGCATTCCCTGCTCCCACAGCCCCTGACTACCCACCCTCAGAGCAGCATGAGAGCTGCCCATCCATGCACTCCCTGCTCCCACAGCCCCTGACTACCCTCCTTCCCGTCCATGCACTCCCTGCTCCCACAGCCCCTGACTACCCACCCTCCCATCCATGCACTCCCTGCTCCCACAGCCCCTGACTACCCACCCTCCCATCCATGCACTCACTCCCTGCTCCCACAGCCCCTGACTACCCACCCTCCCATCCATGCACTCCCTGCTTTCACAGCCCCTGCCTGAATAGCCATCCTGGCATCTATATACTCCCTCCTCTTAGAGCCCCTGACTACCCACCCTCAGAGCAGTATGAGAGCTGCTCATCCATGCATTCCCTGCTCCCATAGCCCATGACTACCCATCCTCCCATCCATGGACTCCCTGCTCCCAGATCCCCTGACTACCCACCTTCTCATCCATCCATCATTCCCTGTGCCTCACAGCCCCTGACTAACAGCCTCAGAGCAGCATGAGAGACCTTTATCCGTGAGCTTTCTGTGCCCCACAGCCCCTGACTACCCATCTTCCCATCCATGCACTTTCTGCTCCCACAGCCTCTGACTACCCACTGTCTTATTCATGCACTCCCTGCTCCCATAGCACCTCACTACCCACCCTCACACCCTTGCACTCCCTGCTCCCACAGCCCCTGAGTACCTACCCTCGAATCTATGCACTCCGTGCTCCCATAGCTTCTGACTGCCCAACCTCATATTCATGGACTCCCTGCTCCCACAGCCCCTGACTACCCAACCCCACATCCATGCTCTTCCTGCTTTCACAGCTCCTGACTACCCACCCACCCGTCCATGCACTGCCTACTGCCACAGTACCTAACTACCCACCCTACCATGTCTGCACACCCTGCTCCCACATTCCCTGACTTACCACCCTCCCATCCATGCACTCCCTGCTTTCACAGCCCCTAACTACTCACCCTCACATCCGTGCACTCCCTGTTTCCACAGCCCCTGACTACGAAGCCTCACATCTCTGCACCCACTGCTCCCACAGCTTCTGACTACCCACCCTTACATCCATGCACTTTCTGCTTCCACAGCCTCTGAATAGGCACCCTCGCATCCATGCACCCTCCTCTTTCAGCTGCTGACTACTGACCCTCAGAGCAGCATGAGAGCTGTCCATCCATGCACTCCCTGTTCCCACAGCCCCTGACTACTGTATCTCCCATCCACACACTCCCTTCTCCCACAGCATGAGTCCCCACCCTCACATCCATGCACTACCTGCTCCCACATTTCCTGACTACCCACCCTCCCATCCATTCACTCCCTGCTCCCACTGCCTCTGACTACCCACCCTCCCATACATGCACTTTTTTTTCCCCACAGCCCCTGATGACCCACCCTCCCATCCATGCGCTCCCTTATCCCACAGCCCCTGACTACCTATTCTCAGAACAGCATCAGCGCTGCCTATCCATGCAATCTTTTCTCTTGCAGCCCAGGACTACCCACCCTCCCATCCATGCTCTCTCTGCTCCCACAGCACCTGACTGTTCTCCTTCACATACATGCGCTTCCTGCTCCCACAGCCCCTGACTACCCGACCTCCCATCTATGCACTCCCTGCTCCCACGGTGCCTGAATACACACCCTCACATGCATGCACTTTCTGCTCCCACAGTCCCTGACTACCCACCCTCACATCCATACACTCTCTGCTCCCACAGCCTATGACTACCCACCCTCCCATCTATGCACTCTCTTCTCTCACAGCCCCTGCCTACCCATGGTCATATCTATACACTCCTTGCTCCCACAGCTTCTGACTACCCACCCTCAGAGCAGCATGACACCTGCCCATTCATGCACTCCCTGCTCCCGCAGCCCCTGACTACCCACCCTCACATCCATGTACTCCCTGCCCCCATATTTCCTGACTACCCACCTTCACATTCATTCACTACCTGGTCCCACATCCCCTGACTACCCACCTTCCCATCCGCGCATTTCCTGTGCCTCACAGCCCCTGACTACCACCCTGAGAGCAGCATGAGAGCCCTGTATCCATGAGCATTCTGTGTCGCACAGCCCCTGACTACCCATCCTCCCATCCATGCACTTTCTGCTCCCACAGCCCCTGACTACCCACCCTCCCCTCTATGCACTCCCTGCTCCCATAGCATCTCACTACCCAGGTTCACACCCATGCACTTCCTTGCTTCCACAGCCCCTGAGTACCTACCGTCCAATCCATACACTCAGAGTTCTCACAGCCCCTGACTACCCAACCCCACATCCATGCTCTTCCTGCTTTCACAGCTCCTATCTACCCTCCCGTCCATGCACTGCCTGCACGAACAGACCCTAACTACCCAGCCTACCATTTCTGTACTCCCTGCTTCCACAGCCCCTGACTAACCACCCTCCCATCCATGCACTCCGTGCATTCATTGCCCCTAACTCACCACCCTCCCATCCATGCACTTCATGTGTTCACAGCCCCTGACTACCCATCCTGAGAGCAGCATCAGAGCTGCCCATCCATGCAATCCCTACTCTTACAGCCCACGCCTACCCATTCTCCCATCCGTGCATTTTCTACTCCCACATCTTCTGACTACCCACCCCCAGAGCAGTATGAGATCTGCCCGTTTATGCACTCTCTGCTCCCACAACCCCTGACTGCCCACCTTCCCATCCATGCATTCCCTGTGCCTCTCAGCCCCTGACTACCACCCTCAGAGCAGCATGAGAGCTTTTCATCCATGCGCTTTCTGTGCCCCACTGTTCCTGACTACCCACCCTCACATCCATGCACTTCCTGCTCCCACAGCCCCTGACTACTCACCCTGACATCCATGCACTTTCTGCTCTCACAGCCCCTGACTACCCCTCCTCATATCCATGCACTTACTGCTCCCACAGCCCTTGACTACTTACCCTGACATACATGCGCTCCTTGCTCCCACAGCCCCTGACTACCCACCCTCACATCCATGCACTATGTGCTTCCACAGCCCCTGACTACTTACCCACCCCGACTACTTACCCCTTTCTGCTCCCACAGCCGCTTACTACCCACCCTCACATCCATGCACTCCCCTCTTTCAGAGCTCCTGACTACCCACCCTCACATCCATGCACTCCCTGCTCCCACAGCCCCTGACTACCCACCCTTACATCCATGCACTCCCTGCTCCCACAGCCCCTGACTACCCACCCTTACATCCATGCACTCCCTGCTCCCACAGCCCCTGACTACCCACCCTCACATCCATGCCCTCCCTGCTCCCACAGCCCCTGACTACCCACCCTTACATCCATGCACTCCCTGCTCCCACAGCCCCTGACTACCCACCCTCACATCCATGCACTCCCTGCTCCCACAGCCCCTGACTACCCACCCTCACATCCATGCACTCCGTGCTCCCACAGCCCAACTACCCACCCTCACATCCATGCACTTTGTGCTCCCATAGCCCCTGACTACTTACCGTCATATCCATTCACTCCCTGCTCCCGCAGCCTGACTACCCACCTTCACATCCATGCATTCCCTGTGCCTCACAGCCCCTGACTACCACCCTCAGAGCCGCATGAGAGCCCTCCATCATGAGCTTTCTGTGCCCCACAGCCCCTTACTACCCATCCTCCCATTTATGCACTTCCTGCTCCCATAGCCCCTAACTACCCACGCTTTCATCCATGCACTTTCTTCTCCCATTGTAACTGATTACCCACCCTGACACCCATGCACTTCTTGCCTCCACAGCCCCTGAATACCCACACTCCCATCCATGCACTCCGTGTTCCCACAGACCCTGACTACCCACCCTCACATCCATGCACTCCCTGCTCTTATAGCCCCTGACTACCCACCCTCATACCCATGCACTTCCTGGATCCACAGCCCCTGACTACCGACCCTCTCATCCATGCACTCCCTCCTCCCACATCCCCTGACTCTCCACTGCTTCATCCATCCACTCCTTGCTCTTATAGCCACTGACTACCCACCCTCAAACCCATGGACTCCCTTCTTCTACAGCTTCTGACTACCCACCCTCCCAATTATGCAGTCCCTGCTTCCAGAGACCCTGACTACTCATTCTCCCATCCATTCACTTCCTACTTCCACAGCTCCGGACTACCCACCCTTCGATCCATACACTCCCTGCTCTCACAGCTTCTGACTACCCACCCTCACATCCATGCACTCCCTCTTCCCACAACCCCTCACTACCCACCCTCAGAGCAGCATGAGAGCTGCCCATCCTTGCATTCTCTTCTCCCACAGCCCATGACTACTGCCCTCACATCCATGCATTCCCTGCTCCCACAGCCCCTGACTACCCACTTTCTGATCCATGCACTTCCTGCTTTCACAGCCCCTGACTACCCACCCTCCCATCCATGCACTCCCTGCTCCCACAGCCCCTGACTACTTACCCTGAGAGCAGCATGGAAGCTGCCCATCCATGCACTTCCTGTTCCCGCAGCCTCTGACTATTCACCCTCTCATTCATGAGCTTTCTTATCCCACAGCCCCGACTGCCCACCCTCAGAGCAGCATCAGAGCTGCCCATCTATGCAATCCCTGCTGTTACACCCCACAACTCCCCACCCTCCTGTCCATGCACTATCTGCTCCCACAGTTCCTGATTACCCACCCTCACATCCATGCACTCCCTGCTCCCACATCTCTGACTACCCATCATTTCATTTATGCACTCCCTGCTCCCACAGACCCGACCACCCACTTTCCCATTTATACACTCCCTACTCCCACAGCCCCTGACTACCCACGCTCACATCCATGCGCTCCCTGCTCCCACCGCCCCTGAGTACCCACCGTGACATCCATGCGTTTTCTATTTCCAGAGCCCCTGACTACCCACCCTCACATACATGCTCTCCCTGCTCCCACAACCTCTGACTACCCACCCTCACAT
The DNA here is from genome assembly GCF_049354715.1 of Callithrix jacchus. Taxonomy (NCBI): domain Eukaryota; kingdom Metazoa; phylum Chordata; class Mammalia; order Primates; family Cebidae; genus Callithrix; species Callithrix jacchus. The sequence goes on from NC_133514.1 coordinate 42,485,968, forward strand.
CCATGCACTTTCTCCTCCCACATCCCTGGACTACCCACTGTCATATCCATGGACTCCCTACTCGAACAGCTTCTGATTTCCCATTCTCCCATCCCTGCACTTCCTCCTCCCACAGCCCCTTACTACCCACCCTCAGAGCAGTACGAGAGCTGCCCATCCATGCACTCCCTGCTCCCACAGTCCCTGACTACCCACCTTCCCATCCATGCATTCTCTGTGTCTCTCAGCCCCTGAACACCACCATCAGAGCAGCATGAGAGCCCTTCATCCATGCACTTTCTGTGCCCCACTGTTCCTGACTACCCATCCTCCCATCCATGTACTTCCTGCTCCCAGAGCCCCTGACTACCCACCTTCCCATCCATGCATTCTCTGTGCCTTCTCAGCCCCTGAACACCATCAGAGCAGCATGAGAGCCTTTCATCCATGCACTTTCTGTGCCCCACTGCCCCTGACTACCCATCCTCCCATCCATGTACTTCCTGCTCCCACAGCCCCTGACTACCCACCCTCACATCCATGCTGCACTCCCTTCTCCCACAGCCCCTGACTACCCACACTCCCGTTTATGCACTTTCTTCTCCTACCTCCCCTGACTACCCACCCTCCCATTTATGCACTCCGTTATTCCACAGCTTCTTACTAGGCACCCTTACATCCATGCCCTGCCTGCTTCCACAGTCCCTGATTACCCACCCTCCCGTCCGTGCACTTTCTGCTCCCCTTAGCCCCTGGGTACCCACCCTCACATCCATGCACTTTCAGCTTTCACAGCCCCTGACTACCCACCCTCTTATTTATGCACTCCCTGCTCACTGTGTTAGGCCACTCATAGGCCTTTCAATGTAAAGTCATGGGATTCTCCCATTAAAATGTTACTCCTGTCACTGGACCCTCCAAACATATGTATAACTTAAGTTCTTTGTCTGCTCGCAAGCAAAATTGCTGCTTTCTTAGAGTAATTTGGTGGCAGACAGTAGTTACAGGAGGCCTGCGTTTGCCGGTTTGCGTAGCTGCTGTGGGGCAGTGCGGGAGGAATTGTGAGGTCTGTGCTGTCAGCAAGTGAGTTCCCTACAACGTGGAGGCAGAGAGATGTAGGCAGTGAGGAACTGGGCCTGAGGAGCTCACCCCAGCTTCTTGAGTTCTTGCGTTTTGCTATAGGTGACTTAACTGTTGGTCCCAGTTATCAAGGAAGGGGCCGTTCTGGGGAGAGGTGGTTTGAGTTTCCTTCTAGACTGTGTGCTTCGTGGCTTCGGTCTCAGGTGACTGGGACTGAGCATTTCACAGAACAGAGATGGACGTGTTCACTGATTGAAAACAGGTCTCATTCTCACTCCTGTATCTTGCTTCCTGACCCTCCCAGTGGGCTACCTCGAGAATGGAGCGAGGAGACAAGGAGAAGAACCACCAGCTTTACAAGCCCTACACCAACGGTAAGACGTTGTCCTTGTCCTGAGAGGTCCATTTGAACAGTGCTCCCCAGTGCTTCTGGTGCCACACAGGCCCTTCCCTGTGTCAGTGCGGGATGTGTGCTCTGAGTGCGTCTCACGTGCTCTCCCCCAGCCTGCTGCTTGACAGGGACACATTCTTTTGCAGGAATCATTGCAAAGGATCCCACTTCACTAGAAGAAGAGATCAAGAAGATTCGTCGAGTGGCAGTAGTAAGGCTCTGGACAACACTCCGGAGTTGGAGCTCTCTGACATTTTCTACTTTTGCCGGAAACGAATGGAGACCATTATGGATGATGAGGTGACAAAAAGATTCTCAGCAGAGGAACGGGAATCCTGGAACCTGCTGAGCAGAACCAATTATAACTTGCATTCCATCAGCCTTCGGCTCACGGTCCTGTGGGGGTTAGGAGTGCTGATTCGCTACTGCTTCCTGCTGCCGCTCTGGTGAGACAGGGCCTGTGGGAAGCGGGGCTTGCTGCTGCCCCCCCCCATCCTGGTGCACGGCCACCTGCCTGCTCTGCTTGTGTTCCTGTTTTAGAAAGGAGGAGGGGATGACTGTCACTGGCCAGGCCACATGACTCCTTGGAGGGGTACACCAGTCATTCTCTTTCAGAGACCCTTGGATGCTCTGCAAATCAGATAGAAATAGTTGGATTTCTTAGAGACAGCTTGCTTGTCTAGATGATAGCAAACACACAGAGAGGAACATCGTGTGCTTTCTGGCCACTCCTCCCTGGGCATGGCTCATTCATTCCTGAAGCTTGCCTCTCGGGTACAGAGGCAAGCTTCAGTATTGGTCTCTCAGCTTCTCTGTACCGTGTGCTGTTCTGAGTGTGTCTCATCAGGTGCTGGTACCTTCAGGCTTCACCTTCTCTTGCTTCAGAGGAAAGCTGTGCTTCCACCGGGGTTTCTAGCCAAAGGGAAGGGGAGGGCAGCAGGGAGCAGCCCTGCAGCAGAACCGCCAGCTTAGGGATTTTCCAGCCTTCCAGTTGCCTGAGGCCTCAGGAGATGCTGGCAGCCGAGAGCCAGACCCACAGCGCACTGTCAGCTGGAATTGAAAGGATCTCTGGTTCTGATAGGCCTGCTCGCATTTCTAGGTGAACTCTGGTCCAGGTCCCAGGTGATCAGGTCTTGGGGGTGGTTTTTGTGATGCCCACTTTGATGTTCACACCTTCGGCTCTGTACTTACAGGATAGCTCTGGCTTTCACAGGGATTAGCCTTCTGGTGGTGGGCACAACTGTGGTGGGATACTTGCCGAATGGAAGGTGAGTAGAGAATGGGAGTCCACGCCTAAAGGGCAGTTCCTTCTGGGAATGATGCTCACATATCGAAGGCCAGGCCACTTCTTTGGATGCAGCCAAATTCGTGGAATCTCAGATGGATTAAATAACCCACTGGTGGCCGGGCATGGTGGGTCACGCCTGTTATCCTAGCACTTTGGGAGGCCAAGGCGGGCCGATCACTTGAGGTCAGACATTCGAGACCAGCCTGGCCAGCATGGTGAAACCCCATCTCTACTAAAAATATGAAAATTAGCTGGGCGTGGTGGCAGGTGCCTGTAATCTCAGCTACTTGGGAGGTGGAGGCAGGAGAATCCTTCAACCTGGGAGTCAGAGGTTGCAGTGAGCTGAGATTGCACCACTGCACTCCAGCCTGGGTGACAGAGCGAGAATGTGTCTCAAAATAAGAACAATAATCACACAGTGATAACAGTGGCATCAGCAGTTAAGTCTTTACTTTTTTGATTTTGATCTATGACTGTGTTCTTTTTGCCCTTCAGCCCTCACATTCTTCCCATTTTCAAGACAAAAGGGAGAAGCCACAAACATTTAGAGTCTGAAACTCAGATGTTAGCAGATTTTATAGCTTGTTTAGTTTTGAGCATTTGACTGTGTGGATAAAGTGGTGAGACGATACTGTTTGTAAAATGGTCTGAAATGTCGGGAGGCTTTGTCTGTTTATGAAGAATATTTTCCTCCCTTCGGGAAGTTCTGGGGCTTGGAAACCTTTCCTCTGCCCGGGCTGGTGCGGAGGTTGGCCTCTGGTCTTGGGCCTGCCCCTGGGTGTTGACATGGGGAACGGAGTTCTACCCGCCTGTGGTCTCCGGATGCCGGATTCTAGGCTGTGAATTCTCCACCAGCTGACTTGGGTGCATGTAAGTGAGTGTCCCTGTTTCCTCTTTCTTGGCTCATGTGTGAACATAAAGGTGCTCTTGCATCACAGGCTTTCCTGTATGTGCTTATGTCTGTAAAAGCACTTTGCCATCCTAAAGGACTGCTGAGCTGTTCACGTCAGCAACTCTTTCTGTCTTACTGTATGTAAAATAACAGCCAGAATCCTCGTCCTGTTGTTGCAGGTTTAAGGAGTTCGTGAGTAAACATGTTCACTCAATGTGTCACCGGATCTGTGTGCGAGCACTGACAGCCATCATCACCTACCACGACAGGTGAGCGTGCCTTGTACCCATACGAAGGGAGGTGGCGCTGGCGGGACACCACCCACCTATGCTTGGCCAACAGGAGGTTGCTTCTGAGCTTTGAAGTGTTCACACTAATTTTGGTTGTTTTGCATACCTTTTAAACCCAGGGAAGACAGACCGAGAAACGGTGGCATCTGTGTGGCTAATCACACCTCGCCGATCGATGTGATCATCTTGGCCAGTGATGGCTATTATACCATGGTAAGAGCTTTTTCTGGCAGGTTCTTGAGGCAAGACTTCCTACGTTAGACCGGTCAGGGCTAGGAGGCTCCTGGACCCTTCACATAAAGACTTTTAAGCGTGGACCCCACCTACACTCTCACTGGGGGTGCTCTGTGGGACTGTGATAGGAGATGCCCTGGGCAGAGTGAGTGGTGAGTGTGGCTGGAGAGGATGCTGAGGGTGTTCAGGTAGACCCGCAATGGGAGAGGGAGGGGCTGGCAAGGAGTGTTTCCAGGGCATCTGAGAATCTGCCCAGGGAGGGGCAGTTTTACACAGATAATCGCTCTACTTTAGTGTTTTAGTATTTTGTCTTAGGGGTTTCAGTTATATTTTTAATGACCTATTTCTAGTATGACTAATTAAAAGAAGTTTAAGATTTGGGGAGACCTGGTAGTGGTTTCTTGGCAGTGAGCAACCTCTTGCCAGCAGGCATTAGAGGTGAGAAGTAGGACCAGCAAGCGTTAGTTAAATCTTAATTTATTTTTTTAGAAATTTTGAGTAGAGACGAGGTTTCACCATCTTGGCCAGGGTGGCCTTGAACTCCTGACCTCGTGATCCACCCGCATCAGCCTCTCAAAGTGTTGGGATTACAGGTGTGAGCCACCGCACCTGGCCTAAATTTTATATATATATATATATATATACACATATATATATATATTATAATTTTCTTTTCTTTTTCTTTTCTTTTTTTTTTTTTGAGATGGGGTTTTGCTCTTGTTACCCAGGCTGGGGTGCAATGGCGCGATCTCGGCTCACCACAACCTCCGCCTCCTGGGTTCAGGCAATTCTCCTGCCTCAGCCTCCTGAGTAGCTGGGACTACAGGGTTGATACTGATTTTCATATGATAACGTTCGGCAAAGGCCTCCCTGCATTTGAAGAGCAGGTTTTCATTTATATGTATTTTTGGGAGAAAAAGTAATAAAAGTTGTAAATATAAACACACACACGCACACACACACTATGAAATGTACCTCAAGGCCTCTCCTGAGGCACTCAGCCATTGACTGTGATAAGGCTGTGCAGCTGAGGTGCATGAATTTCATGTGTATGCAACACGAGAGATATTCCCAGGAAGTTAAGCTTCATACTAGGAAATGTCTGTGTAGGTGTATTTGTTCGTTTTAAATGCTTAAGGAGTGATCAGAGACTATGGTGGAGAGGGGAAGCTGTTCTTCCAAAGAGAAATTCGCTCATTTTCTAACGAATTCTTCCTCCTTCCGTTGCTTCCCTGCAGTAGAAATGTGGGGGAGACCAAAGCTGCGATTCCAGTCCACACCAGAGCCCAGAAAGATTCCCAGGACCCGGGAGATGCTTCCTGAGCATCAGGAGCCTGCGGAACGCAGGAAGGATGGTCCTACATGAACCAGGAGGAACGGCAATTGTCTGTAGTAAAAGATGAATGACAAAGGCAGGAAGGCACAAGAAGGCTCCCAGGTCGGCCCAGGTGAGATGAGAGGCCCAGTTCTTCTGAAGTATGTGTGGTGTCCCACAGAAGCCCCCAGGGGTCTGTTGTGGGCGCCACTGTGTCTGAAGTGTGTATGGTGGTGGGGGTGTCAATATAGGGCCTTGAAGCACATTTTTCTCGAAGGAGCAGGAGCACGAGGCTGGCTCTGGGAAGCCTCGTCCTTGTTGCAGCAGGCAGGTGGATGGGCGATTGGATGAACAACAGTTGAGAGCTGAGCCCACAGAGTGGAGGAGGAAAGAGAGGCGCATGGATGGAGACGCAGACACAGTCCACCAGAGCCTGGGAACCCCCACACCTATGCGCTCCCCTTGTTTATCTGGAAAGGAGAGCATCAGGTTTGAGGAGGAATGGAACCTGAAACAAACCTCTTCCCTAGATGTGGAATTAATGAGACCCGTTGCCTCTGCTCTCCGGTCCCTGTTCGTCACACAGAGCGCACCTACTGAGCTGGCAGTGGCCTGATGGCAGGTGATTCCTTGTGTGCCCAAGCCCAATCACGTAGTCAAGGCGAGACCCACTTCTCAGGCTTAGGGTCCCTGCAAATGAAGCATGAGGACCCCCGTGCTTCTCAATGATCCTAGCAGGCATCCCTGGGGTCTCTTGCCAGGTAACCCAGTTGACCACATTAGGGAGTGTCAGGGACTGTCACGACTCCCCAGTGACAATATCATAAAGGAAGAGACTGTAGATGGAAGATACACCCTTGAAGTGCACATTCATGAGAACAGACCCAAATAAACTCAGATGGTCTCACTCCTGTTGAGGCTATATAGAACGCATGACAAAGATACACATGATTTTCAAGGCCACTTTTCAAGTATTATGTAAATTTATCACATAGTGATTAAACAGTCTCTAATCCTGAGTTTCTGCTGCCCAAAAGATGTCTAATAGTATAATGACAACCCTTCCTCCAGGGCTCAAATCATCTTTCCTATCAGGTACAGGCCAGACATCAGGCCCCAGGGGCCTGGAGCGGGCAGGAGGTGAAGGACAGGACACGGTGTGAAGCAAACAGACATGAGTGAGATCAGAAGAGGCTGCTGAACGCTGGACTGGAGCCAAGCATGGGGTGCCCAGACCCGCTCTCCACTCATAGGAGCTGGACCTCGGATCATCTCAAGCCACTCCTGGCTTATGGTGGGTGTGCACATGTTCCAAAACCCAGGACAGTGAGGACTGTATTTGGGGCAGAGTAAGAAGAACTGGATCAGAGCAACATACAAAAGCTCTAAAGACAATAAGTAAAGGCTTCATTCTTGTTTTGAACATAATTTGTCAAAGTGTTTGTGTTTCTGTGGTTAAAATTATGGTCCTAATTAAAAAAAAAATAGTCATTTGTCATTTGTATTTTCATTACACTTTTTAGTTTTGTGAATTTCAAAGCTCTATCCCGGGTTGATGAAAGTAGAAAACGTGTAGGGTGTGGGGAAATGACGAGAACAGAGGAGATTCTGAAATAATCCTTAGGAAACCACCTGAATTCCTGGGAGAATTTCAGACTTTCCAAGGCTATGAAACGGGTGGGCTCAGGCCTAGATCTCTAAGGGGACAAGGAGCACAAGGTGACACCGGTGTCCCAGGGGACAGAAGAGAAAATGGAGCCAGGCCTGTCTCTGACAGGGTGAGCTGCTGAAGTAGGATCTGGTAGACCCAGTGGGGTGGAGGGACCCGGGGCTGGAGCTGAGGGAGGGACTGTGCTTCAGCCTCCTCCTCCCACTGCCCCTCCCCTGCACCCAGGAGCCCTTAGTGAGGAGGAGGCCCCAGCTATGTGATGCAGGCCTGGGCCCCAATCCCTAGTCCCAAAGGGTATGCCCAAGTCTCAGTTATTGACGAGACATTGCACTTCAGATGGAAAAAATGCTCTTTCGTCTGAAGAGCCGTAGTGCCACGTGGCTGAGCCCCAGCTCCACTCCCTGGTGATGGATCTTATCCTCACTGGGGTGTGAGTCTATTACTCCCCCACTTCCCCAGTGACCCACCCCCACCCCTACCCTACAGAGAAAGATTCTCTGGTTTTCCCCCCCTGGTTTCCACTTTTCCTAAGCAATGAGAGACACTCCTGGGATGGGAAATCTCATGATCCCTCAGGCCAGGTGGGGTGAGAGCGCACAGAGGATTCCATGTCCAGCTCTCAAACCACCTGTGGGGTGGGCAGGAGGCTTCAGGCCACAGGCTCAGGAGAGGGCCAGGGCTTTGTGAAAGATAGGCCCCGGCCCTGGCTTATCAGCCCTTCCCGGGGCAGGTGCTGGGGCCGTTTCCTCTGTGTGGGGTGATCTGGAGCTGTGTGGAGACCCTGCCTGCCAGGAAGGGAAGTGGTAAGGGGCGGCAGCCAGTCAAGCCAGGGCACACATCCTCTCCTAAAATCTGCCTGGAGAGGCCAGGACCACAACGGAGAAGGCGGGCCTGGCTCCAGGCTGCAGAGAAGCGCTGAGGCCCTAAAGGAGCCTGGCAGGATCTGGCTAGTCCTGAGCTCTGCTTCCAGCAGGGTCTGGCCCTGTAACCCAGGGACAAGGCCGGCCAAGACATTGGCCAGGCACCAGGTGGGAAGGGCTCTGGCAGATCAGCCACGCATGCCCCACAGCCCCACAGGGCCAGAGTCCCGCTAGATGGGTGGGGAGCCTCACCCTGTATTCTTTGACTCAACTTGTATGTGCTCTTGCAAGCTACTTCATATGCAGGAGCCCTGTGACACTGCCTTCGCCGGCCCCGATGGAGGTGACAGCAGAAGTGCCACAAGAACCAATGGAGGTGATAGCAGAAGAGCGGTAAGAACCAATGGACAATGGGGTAGAGACCCAGGGGCAGGAGGAGGAGAAAGGGGGCCCCAATAGCAATGAACCAACAGCATCTACCTCGAGGCCCTGGAGACTCAGGCCAGAAGAACCAATGGAGGTGATAGCAGAAGAGCCGTAAGAACCAATGGAAGAACCAATGGACGATGAGGTAGAGACCCAGGGGCAGGAGGAGAAAGGGGGCCCCCCGCAGCAATGAACCAACAGCATCTATCTCGAGACCCTGGAGACTCAGGCCTGAAGAACCAATGGAGGTGACAGCAGAAGCAGAAGAAACAATGGAAGAAACCATGGAAGAACCAATGGACAATGAGGCAGAGACCCAGGGGCAGGAGAAGGAGCAAGGGGGCCCCCATAGCAACGAACCAACAGCATCTACCTCGAGGCCCCTGGAGACTCAGGGAAACCTCGCTTCCCTCGACTGCAGTCCCAGGGCCTCAAATGGAAGTGTCCAATCCAAGGCCCATGGAGTGCCCAGCACACACAGCCCTGCAGGAGGCGTCCTTCCGTTTGGGAAGCCTGACCCAGCTCCAGCAGTGCTCCCTGACCCAGCTCCCGGCTGCTCCCATTGGCCAGAGAAGGCGGCCTCTCAGGTGCTGGAGAAAGAGCAGCTACCCAGCTCCTCAGGCTTGCAGATCCCGGGGAAGGAGACCCAGCACAAGGATCCTGCGGCTCCAGTAGTAGGCAGCTCCCCTCCACCGAGAGCTGCCAGCCAAGCAAAATGGTCAGGGCAACCCCAGCAGCTGCCACTGGTCCCTGCCGAGCAATGGAGGTGAGGCAGAGATGAGGGTCCCTCGCACTAAACATCCCCACCTATCCTTGGAAGGATTCACAAACAACATGGGGGCGATAGGTAGCAATGCATGGCTGAGGAGACTGAAAAAGCGACGTGGGAGGATAAACAACGTTTAGTAAACAGCAGTGCCAGCCAGCCCATCTCCCCACCTCCCCCACCTCCCTGCCCCAGGCCATCTACATGTCACAGGTCCAAGCTCCTCCTCCTACCTCCGACTTGGCCCATGTGGCTGCTGGGCCCCTCATCCTGCCCTTCCCCACCAGCTTCCCCGGCTCCTCTGGCCTCCACGCTGTCACCGGGCCCAAGGACCTCCTCAGAGCCTTTTGGATCACACTCAACCCTGAGTGCTGCCAGGCCACCGGAGCCCTTGCCTCCCTCCCCTAAAACACCGTGCACCCGGACACATGCGCTTGTTCTTCCTTCACCACAGCCCCATGGGACGCCATGACTCCCCATCACTTCTGGAACCAGAGAGCCCAACCACAGCAGCCACCTTGTCCGCAGAGGGTCTCTGACGCCACAGCAAATGCAGCCAGCTCTTCTGGCCGCTCTTGCTTAGCTAGTGAAAGGAAAATGAAATTGACTCGTCACCCCATTTGGGGCACCTTTTCTCAAACAGTCACTGAGAGTTTGCCACCAGAACCTAGTATTCCCAACGGTCAACCAAATAGTATCATCTCTTCAAAGATGGAAATAAGCCAACACTTCAGGTGGCATGTCTGTGGCAGGGAGCATGTCCACGTGACGGCCGGAAGGCACAGGCCTGTGCCGCCGTCCTGGAGGAGGATGCCGGAGGCACGGCTTGGCAGCTGCTCCTATGGATCCACCTGCACTATAAGCTCGAGCTCACTGACCACCTGTGCTCTCAGGAACAGCTGCCCTGGATTGTCAGCAACACAGACTGTGGACACTGGGGGGTTACTAGTGGTCCCCAGCGTCCCTGATCTCCTCAGATCCACCTCAATGCTTCCCGAATTTGGGAGGGCAGGCAGGACCCCCGAGTGTCTTCTGCCTGATGCTTCGGACTCCCTGGGAATTCCCTCTGGGCAGCGGGTCTCCAGGTGGCCAGAATCTGCCAGGCGAGTCATGGAGCTTCTCCTGGTGGGTGGCACTCCTTCCTCGCCACCGGTGCTCTGGGAGCTCAGGCCTGGTGGCAGCCCCGGAAAGGATGGGAGCTGACTTGGGACTGCGGGGGACCGGCCTCTCCTGGAAAAGGTGGGCAGTGGGTTCACTCAGGACAGCCTGAGACTTTTGGAGGAGAGTGGGCAAAACCCTCTTCCAGTTTGGTCACTTCTGCAAGGGCCATTCAAGATACTCCTTTACAGTAGGGGTGGCAGAATGTGCCCCCTGCTGGGGTGTAAGGCAAGATGCCCCATAGCCCCTAATCTAGGATAAAGAAGAGCACAGTAGGCTTGGGACACAGGGTGAGAAGTGGGCCTGGGTCTGGATTTCAGCCAGAGGTGGGGGCTGGGGCCGGGGCTTGGCTGGAGTAAAAGGTTGAGGCTGTGCCACATGGTGGAGCTGGGGTGGTGCCTGGGGAAGCTGTGAGGATGTTTCAACATCACGTTCACGTAGAACAGAAGTAGCGGCTTCATGGAATGATACCCTGTGCCTGTTTCCAGAGGAAGCCTCCTTCGAAACCCAGGCCGCGACCACCAGAAACTCGCTGTTGAAAGAGGGGAGAGCTCAAATGTAATACACTCAGAGTATACCGTTTTAGGCCAAGGCCTTTATTAAAATGATCTTATGTATATAATCTAGTGAGTGGAGAGGACTTTTTTTTTTTTCTGAGACAGGGTCTCACACTGTCCTCCAGGATAGGGTGCAGTGGTGTGATCTAGGCTCATTGCAGTCTTCACCTCCCAGACTCAATCAATCCTCCCCCCTCACTCTGCCAAATAACTGGGATCAAAGGCACAGGCCCCCTCCAGGGATTTCTCATGTTCGCCAGGCTGGTCTAGAACTCCTGGACGCAAGCGATCAGGAGTGCATGGATGAAAGGGTGGGTAGTCAGGGGCTGTGGGAGCAGGGAGTGCATGGGTGTAAGGCTGGGTAGCCAGGTGCTATGGGAGAAGGGAGTGCATGGATGAAAGGGTGGGTAGTCAGAAGCTGTGGGAGCAGAAAGTGCATGGATGGAAAGATAGGTAGTCAGGGGCTGTGGGGCACAGAAAGCTCATGAATAAAGGGCTCTCATGCTGCTCTGAGGGTGGTAGTCATGAGCTCTGAGCTACACGGAATGCATGAATGAAAAGGTGGGTAGTCAGGAAATGTGGGACCAGGGAATGCATGGATGTCAGGGTGGGTAGTCAGGAACTGGGGGAGCAGGGACTGCATGGATGTGAGGGTGGGCAGTCAGGGGTTGTGGGAATAGAGAGTGCATGGATGTGAGGGTGGGTAGTCAGGGGCTGTGGGAGCAGGGAGTGCATGGATGAGAGAGTGGGTAGTCAGGGGCTGGGGGAGCAGGCAGTGCATGGATGAAAGGATGGGTAGTCAGGTGCTGTGGGAGAATAAAGTGCATGGATGTGAGGGTAGCTACTCAGGGGCTGTGGGAGCAGGGAGTGTATGGATGTGACAGTGGGTAGTCAGGGGCTGTGGGAGTAGGTAATGCATGGATGTGGGAGTGGGTATGCAGAAGCTGTGGGAGTAGGGAGTGCGTGGATGGGAGACTGGGTAGTCAGGGGCTGTGGGAGCAGGGAGTGTATGGATGTGACGGTGGGTAGTCAGGGGCTGTGGGAGTAGGTAATGCGTGGATGTGGGAGTGGGTATGCAGAAGCTGTGGGAGTAGGGAGTGCGTGGATGGGAGACTGGGTAGTCAGGGGCTGAGGGAGCAGGGAGTGTATGGATGTGACGGTGGGTAGTCAGGGGCTGTGGGAGTAGGTAATGCGTGGATGTGGGAGTGGGTATGCAGAAGCTGTGGGAGTAGGGAGTGCGTGGATGGGAGACTGGGTAGTCAGGGGCTGTGGGAGCGGGCAGTTCATGGATATCAGGGGAAGTAGTCAGGGGCTGTGGTAGAAGAAACTGTTTAGATGGAAGGGTGGCTAGTCAGGGGCTGTGGGAGCAGAGAGTGTATTGATGTGAGGGTCTTAAAGTCAGGGGCTTTAAGAGCATAAAGTGCATGGATGTGAGGATGAGGAGTTAGGGGCTCTGGGAGCAGGCAGTGCATGGATGTGAGGGTGGGTAGTCAGGGGCTGTGGGAGCAGGGCATGCAGATATAGTAGGGTGAGTAGTTAGGGACTGTGGGTGTAGGCAGTACATGGACGAGAGGGTGGGTAGTCAGGAGCTGTGAAAGCAGGAAGAGTATAGATGTGAGGTTGGTTAGTCAGGGGCTGTGGGAGCGCACAGTGCATGCCTTGGAGGGTAGGTACTCAGGGGCTGTGAAAGCAGGGTGTGCATGGGTGCGAGGGTGGGTAGTGAGGTGATATGGGAGCAGAAAGTGCAGGGATCGGAGAAAAGACAGCCAGGGGCTGTGGGGCACAGAAAGCTCATGGATAGAGGGCTCTCATGCTGCTCTGAAGGTGTTAGTCATGGGCTGTGACGCACAAGGAATGCATAAATGAGAAGGTGGGCAGTCAGGAAATGTGGGAGCAGGGAGTGCATGGATGTAAGGCGGGGTAGGCAGGCAGGCGCTGTGGGAGCAGAAAGTGCATGAATGTGAGGGTGGGTAGTCAGGGGCTGTGGGAGCAGGGTGCATAAATGGACAGCTCTCTTGCTGCTCTGAGAATGGGTAGTCTCAGGCTGTGGGAGCAGGAAGTGTATGTATGTGAGGGTGTGTAGAAAAGGGCGGTGGTAGCAGGGAGTGCATGGATGGGATGGTGGGTAATCAGAGGTTGTGGGGGCAGGGACCACATGTATGTGAAGAAGGATAGTCAGGGGCTGTGGGAGCAGTGAGTGCATGGAATTGAGGGAGGGTAGTCAGGGGCTGTGGGACTACGAATTGCATGGATGGCAGGGTGGGTGGACAGCGGCTGTGGAAGCAGAGAGTGCATGGATGGACAGCTCTCATGCTGCTCTGAGGGTGGGTAATCCGGCTGAAAGAGCAGGGAGTGCATGGATGCCAGGGTGGGTAGTCACAAGCTGTGGGAGCAGGGAGTGCATGGATGTGAGGGTGGGTAGTCAGGGGCTGTGGGAGGAGAGAGTGCATGGATGGGCAGCTCTCATGCTGCCCTCATGCTGCTCTCATGGTGGGTAGTCAGCGACTGGAGGAGCAAAAAGTGCATGGATGTGAGGGTGCGTAGTCAGAGGCTGTGGCAGCAGCGAGTGCATGGAATGGGAGGTTGGGTATTCAGAAGCTGTGAAAGCAGGGAGTGTATTGATGGGGGGATGGGTAGTCAGGGACTGTGTGAGCAGGGAGTGCATGTAAGTGAGGGTGGGTAGTTAGAGGCTGTGGCAGTAGAGAGTGCATGCATGGGAGGTTAGGTAGTCAGGGCTGTGGGAGAAGGGAGTGCATGGAAGGGAGGGTGGGTAGTCAGGGGCTGTGGGAGCAAAGAGTGCATGGATGTGAGGGTGCGTAGTCAGGGGCTGTGGGAGTAGGGAGTGCATGGAAGGGAGGGTGGGTAGTCAGGGACTGTGGGAGCAAAGAGTGCATGGATGTGAGGGTGGGTAGTCAGGGGCTGTGGGAGTAGGGAGTGCATGGATGTGAGCCGGGGTAGTCAGGGGCTGTGGGAGTAGGAAGTGCATGGAAGGGAGGGTGGGTAGTCAGGGGCTGTGGGAGCAGGGAGTGCATGGATGTGAGGGTGCGTAGTCAGGGGCTGCGAAAGCAGAAAGTGTACGAATGGGAGGGTAAGTAATCAGGGCCTGTGGGACAGGGAGTCCATAGAGGTGAGGGTGGGTAGTCAGGGGCTGCGAAGGCAGAAAGTGCATGGATGGTACAATAAGTAGTCAGGGGCAGTCGGCACAGGAAGGGTTGTCATGCTGCTCTGACAGTGGTAGTCATGGGCTCTGAGGCACATGGAATGCATGGATGGGAAGGTGGGTACTCAGGGGCTGTGGGAGCAGGGAGTGCATGGATGGGCAGCTCTCATACTGCTCTGAGGGTGGATAGTCAGGGGATGTGGGAGCAGAAAATGCATGGATGGGAGGGTGGGTACTCGTGGGCTGTAAGAGCAGGGATTGCATGGATGGGCAGCTGTGATGCTGCTGTGAGGGTGGGTAGTCAGGGACTGTGAAAACGGAGTGTATGAATGAAAGGGTGGGTAGTCAGGGGCTGAAGGAGCAGGGAGTGCATGGATTGGACGATAGATACTCAGGGGCTGTGGAAGCAGGGAGTTCATGGGTGTGAGAGTGGGTCATGAGGTGCTATGTCAGCAGGGAGTGCATGGAGGGAAGGGTGGGTAGTCTGCGGCTGTGGGAGCAGAAAGTGCATGGATGGGAGGATGGGTATTCAGGGGCTGTGGTGCACAGAATGCTCATGGATTAACAGATCTCATGCTGCTCTGAGGGTGGTAGTCAGAGGCCGTGAGGCACAGGGAATGCATGGATGGGAAGGTGGGTAGTCACAAGATATGGGATCAGAGAGTGCATGGATGGGCAGCTCTCATGCTGCTCTGAGGGTGAGTAAATCAGGGGCTGTAAGAGCAGGGAGTGCATTCATGTGAGGGTGTGTAGTCAGAAGCTGTGGGAGCAGGGAGTGCATGGATGTGAGGGTGCATAGTCAGGGGCTGTGGGAGAAGAGTGTGCATAAATGTGAGGGTGGGTAGTCGGACTGTGGACCCAGGGAGTGCATGGATGGAAAGCTTTCCTGCTGCTCTTTGGGTGGGTCCTCAGGGGCTGTGGGAGATGAAAGTGCAGAAATGGTAGGCTTGCTAGTTAGGGTCTGTGGGAGCAGGCAGTACATGCACGGAAGGGTGCGGAGTCAGGAGCTGTGAGAGCAGGAAGAGCATGGATGTGAGGTTGTGTAGTCAGAAGCTGTGGGAGCACTGAGTGCATGGATTGGAGGGTAGGTACTCAGGGGCTATGGGAGCAGGGAGTGCATGGGTGTGAGGGTGGGTAGTGAGGGGCTTTGGGAGCAGGGAATACGTGGAGGGGAGGGAAGGTAGTCAGGGGCTGTGGGAGCAGAAAGTGCATGGATGGGAGGTTGGGTGGTCAGGGGCTGTGCAGCACAGAAAGCTCATAATTGGAGGGCTCTCATGCTGCTCTGAGGGTGGTAGTCAGGGGCTGTGAGGCAGAGGAAATGCATGGATGAAAAGGTGGGTAGTCAGGGGGCTGTGGGACCAGGGAGTGCATGGATGTGAGTGTGAGTAGTTAGGGGCTGTGGGAGCAGGGAGTGCATGGATGGGAGGGTGAAGAGTCAGGGACTGTGGGAGCAGCGTGTGCATGGATGGGAGGGTGGGGAGTCAGAAAATGTGGGAGCAGGTTGTGCAGACATGGTAGGGTGGGTAGTTAGGGATTGTGGCAGTAGGCAGTGCATGGACGGGAGGGTGGGTAGTCAGGAGCTGTGAAAGCAGGAAGAGCATAAATGTGATGGTGGGTAGTCAGGGCCTGTGGGAGCAGGGAGTGCAAAAATGGTAAGGTAGATAGTTAGGGGCTGTGGGAACAGGCAGTGTATGGATGGGAGAGTGGGTAGTCAGGAGCTGTGAAAACAGGAAGAGCATGGATGTGAGGTTGGCAAGTCAGGGGCTGTGGGAGCATGCAGTGCATGGATTTGACGGTAGGTACTCAGGGGCTGTAGGAGCAGGGAGTGCATGGGTGTGAGGGTGGGTAGTCAGGTGCTTTGGGAGCAGAGAGTGTATGGATGGGATGGTGGGTAGTCAAGGGCTGTGGGACACAGAAAGCTCATGGATAATGGGCTCTCATGCTGCTCTGAGGGTGTTAGTCAAAGGTTGTGAGGCACAGGGAATGCATGGATGAGAAGGTGCGTAGTCAGGTGATGTGGGAACAGGGAGTGCATGGATGTGAGGGTGGGTAGTCAGAAGCTGTGGGAGCAGAGAGTGCATGGAAGTGAGGGTGGGTAGTCATGGGCTGTGGGAGCAGGGAATGCATAAATGGGCAGCTCTCATGCTGCTCTGAGGGTAGGTGGTCAGGGGCTGTAGGAGAAGGGAGTGCATGGATGTGAGGGTGGGTAGTCAGAAGCTGTGGGAGAAAAAAGTGCATGGATGGACAGCTCTCATATTGCTCTGAAGGTGGGTAGTCAGGGACTGTAAGAGCAGGGAGTGCATGGTTGAGACGGTGGGTATTCGGGCTGTGGGATCAGGGAGTGCATGTATGGGAGGGTGGGTACTCAGGGACTATGGGAAATGGCAGTGCATGCATAGGAGGGTGGGTAGTCAGTGGCTGTGAGAGCAGGGAGTGCACGGATGAAAGAATGGGTAGTCCTGAGCTGTAGAAGAAGGGAGTGAATGGATGTAAGGGTAGGTAGTCAGGAGCTGTGGGACCAGGAAGTGCATCGATGATAGAATGGGTAGTCAGGGACTGAGGGAGCAGGCAGTGCATGGTCGGGAGGATGAGTAGTCAGGGGCTGTGGAAGCACTGAGTGCATGGACGGGAGTGTGGGTAGTCAGGGGGTGTGGAAGCAGGGAGTGCATGGTTGGGAGGGTGGGTAGTGAGGTGCTATGGGAGCAGGGAGTGCATGGATGGGAGGGTGGGTAGTCAGGGTCTGTGGGAGCAGGGAGTGCATGGTCGCAAGGATGGGTAGTCAGGGGCTGTGGGAGCACGGAATGCATGGACGGCAATTTGGGGAGTCATCGGGTGTAAAAGCAGGGAGTGCATGGATGTGAGGGTGGGTAGTCAGGTGGTATGGGAGCACGGACTGCATGGATGGGAGGGTGGGTGGGCAGGGGATGTGGGGGAACGGGATCGCATAAATGGAGGGCTCTCATGCTGCTCTGAGGGTGGTAGTCAGGGGCTGTGAGGCACAGGGAATGCATGGATGAGAACGTGGGTAGTCACGGGCTTTGGGAGCAAGGAGTGCATGGATGTCAAGGTGGGTAGTCAGGGGCTGTGGGAGCAGGGCGTGCAGAAATAGTAGGGCGGGTAGTTAGGGACTGTGGGCAAAGGCAGTCCATGGACGAGGGGTTGAGTAGTCAAGAGCCTTGAAAGCAGGAAGAGCATGGATGTGAGATTGGGTGGTCAGGGGCTGTGGGAGCTCACAGTGCATGGATTGCAGGTTAGATACTCAGGGCCTGTGGGAGCAGGGTGTGCATGGGTGTGAGCGTGGGTAGTGAGGTGCTATAAGAGCAGAGAGTGCATGGATGGGAGGGTGGGTAGTCAGGGGCTGTGGGACCAGGAAGTGCATGGATGTTAGAATGGGTAGTCAGAGGCTGTGGGAGCAGGCAGTGCATAACAGGGACGGTGGGTAGTCACTGTCTGTAGGAGCACGGAGTGCATGGATGGCAGTGTGGGTAGGCAGGGGGTGTGGAAGCACGGAGTGCATGGATGGACAGCTCTCATGCTGCTCTGAGGGTGGGTAGTCAGGGGCTATAAAAGCAGGCAGGGCATGGATGCGAGGGTGGATATTCAGGGGCTCTTGGAGCAGGGAGTGCATGGATGTGAGGGTCGGTAGTCAGAAGCTGTGGGAGCAGGGACTGCATGGATGGGAGGGTGGGTAGTCAGGGGCTGTGTGAGCAGAGAGTGCATGGATCGAAGGTCAGGTAGAAAGGGGCTGTGGGAGCAGGAAATGTATGTATGTGAGGGTGGGTAGTCAAGGGCAGCGGGAGCAGGGAGTGCATGTATGGGATGGTGGGTAGTCAGGGGCTGTGGGAGCAGGGAGCGCAGGGATATGAGAGGGGGTAGTCAGGGGCTGTGGGAGCAGGGAGCGCATGTATGTGAGGGGAAGTAGTCAGGGGCTGTGGGAGCAGAGAGTGCATAAATGGGAGGGTGGGTAGTCAGGGGCTGTGAAAGCAATGAGTACATGCATGTGACGGGGGGTAGTGAGGGGCTGTGGGAATACGAAGTGCATGGATAGAAGAATGGGTAGGCAGCGGCTGTGGAAGCCGAGCGTGCATGGATGGAGAGCTCTCATGCTGCTCTGAGGGTGGGTAATCAAGCTGTAAGAGCAGGGAATGCATGGAGGCAAGGGTGGGTATTCACAAGCTGTGGGAGCAGAAAGTGCATGGATGGGAGGGTGGGTAGTCAGGGGCTGTGGGAGGAGAGAGTGCATGGATGGGCAGCTCTCATGCTGCTCTCATGGTGGGCAATCAGGGGCTGGAGGAGCAAAAAGTGCATGGATGTGAGGGTGCGTAGTCAGAGGCTGTGGCAGCAGCGAATGCATGGATGGGAGGTTGGGTATTCAGAAGCTGTGGGAGCAGGGAGTGTATTGATGGGAGGGTGGGTAGTCAGGGGCTGTGGGAGCAGGAAGTGCATGTATATTAGGGTGGGTAGTCAGAGGCTGTGGCAGCAGCGAGTGCATGCATGGGAGGTTAGGTAGTCAGGGGCTATGGGAGAAGGGAGTGCATTGATGGGAGGGTAGGTAGTCGGGCTGTGGGAGAAGGGAGTGCATGGATGGGAGGGTAGGTAGTCAGGGGCTATGGGAGTAGGGAGTGCATGTATGTGAGGGTGGGTAGTCAGCGGCTGTGGTAGCAGGAAGTGCATGGATGGGAGACTGGGTAGCCAGCGGCTGTGGGAGCAGGAAGTGCATGGATGGGAGATTGGGTAGCCAGCGGCTGTGGGAGCAGGGAGTGCAGAAATGGTAGGCTGGCTACTTAGGGTCTGTGGGAGCAGGCAGTGCATGGACTGAAGGGTGCGGAGTCAGGAGCTGTGAAAGCAGAAAGACCATGGATGTGAGGTTGTGTAGTCAGGGGCTGTGGGAGCACGGAGTGCATGGATTGCATAATATGTACTCAGGGGCTGTGGGAGCAGGGAGTGCATGGGTGTGAGGGTGGGTAGTGAGGTGCTATGGGAGCAGGGAGTGCATGGAGGGGAGGGTGGGTAGTCAGGGGCTGTGGGAGCACGGAGGGCATGGATGGGATGGTGGGTAGTCAGAACCTGTGGGTGTAGGAAGTCCATGGATATGAGGGTGGGTGGTCAGGGGCTATGGGAGAAGGGAGTGCATAGATGTGAGGGTGGGTAGCCAGGGGCTGTGGGAGCAGGGAGTGTATGGATGGGAAGGTGCATAGTCAGGGTTGTGGGAGCGGGGAGCGCATAGATGGGAGGGTCGGTAGTCAGGGGATGTGGGAGCACAAAGTGCATGGATGAAAGGGTGGGTAGTCGTGGGCTGTTAGAGCAGGAATTTCATTAATATGCAGCCCTGAGGCTGCTCTGACGTGGGTAGTCAGGGGTTGTGGGAACACGGAGTGCATGGATGTTAGGGTGGGTAGTCAGGGGCTGTGGGAGCAGGCAGTGTATGGTCAGGAGAGTAGGTACTCAGGAGCTGTGAAAGCAGGAACAGCATGGATGTAAGGTTGGGTAGTCAGGTGCTGTAGGAGCAGGGAGTGCATGCATTGGAGGGTAGGTGCTCAGGGGCTGTGGAGCAGGGAGTGCATGGGTGTGAGGGTGGGTAGTGAGGTGCAATGGGAGCAGGGAGTACATGGAGAAGAGGGTTGGTAGTCAGGAACTGTGGGAACAGAAAGTGCTTGGATGGGAGGATGGGTAGTCAGGGGCTGTGGGCACAGAAAGCTCATGGAAGGAGGGCCCTCATGCTGTTCTGAGGGTGGTAGTCAGGGGCTGTGAGGCACAGGGAATGCATGGATGGGAAGGTGGGTAGTCAGGGGATGTGGGACCAGGGAGCACATGGATGTGAGAGTGGGTAGTCAGGGGCTGTGGGAGCACGGAGTATATGGATGGGAAGGTGGGTAGTCAGGGGCTGTGTACTCAGTGAATGCATGGATATGAACGGGGATAGTCAGGGGCTGTGGGAGCAGAGAGTCCATGGATGGACAGCTCCCATGCTGCTCTGAGGGTGGGTAGTCAGGGACTGTAAGATCAGGGAGTACATGGACGGGAGGGTGCCTATTCAGGAGTTGTGGGAGCAGGGAGTGCATGGATGTGAGAGTGGGTAGTCAGGGGCTGTGGGAGCAGGCAGTGCACGGATGAGAGGGTGGGTAGTCAGGGGCTGTGAAAGCAGTCAGTGCGTGGATGGGAGGGTAGGAAGTCAGGGGCTCTGGGAGCAGGGAGTGCATAGATGTGAGTGGGGGTAGTCAGGGGCTGTGGGAGAACCAAGTGCAGGGAAGGGAGGGTGGGTAGTAAGGGGCTGTGGTAGCAGGGAGTGCATGGATGTGAGGGTGGGTACTCAGGGGCTGTGGGGGCAGGCAGTGCATAAATGGGAGGGTGGGTAGTCAGGGGCTGTGGGAGCAGGGAGTGTATGGATGTGAGGGTAGGAAGTCAGGGGCTGTGGGAGCAGGGAGTGCATGGATGTGAGGGTGGGTAGTCAGGGCTGTGGGAGCAGGGAGTGTATGGATGTGAGGGTGGGAAGTCAGGGGCTGTGGGAGCAGGGAGTGCATGGATGTGAGGGTAGGTAGTCAGGGCTGTGGGAGCAGGGAGTACATGGATGTGAGGGTGGGTAGTCAGGGGCTGTGGTAGCAGGTAGTGCATAAATGGGAGGGTGGGTAGTCAGGGCTGTGGTAGCAGGGAGTGCATAAATGGGAGGGTGGGTAGTCAGGGCTGTGGGAGCAGGGAGTACATGGATGTGAGGGTGGGTAGTCAGGGGCTGTGGTAGCAGGTAGTGCATAAATGGGAGGGTGGGTAGTCAGGGGCTGTGGTAGCAGGTAGTGCATAAATGGGAGGGTGGGTAGTCAGGGCTGTGGGAGCAGGGAGTGTATGGATGTGAGGGTGGGAAGTCAGGGGCTGTGGGAGCAGGGAGTGCATAAATGGGAGGGTGGGTAGTCAGGGCTGTGGGAGCAGGGAGTGTATGGATGTGAGGGTGGGAAGTCAGGGGCTGTGGGAGCAGGGAGTGTATGGATGTGAGGGTGGGAAGTCAGGGCTGTGGGAGCAGGGAGTGCATAAATGGGAGGGTGGGTAGTCAGGGCTGTGGGAGCAGGGAGTGTATGGATGTGAGGGTGGGAAGTCAGGGGCTGTGGGAGCAGGTAGTGCATAAATGGGAGGGTGGGTAGTCAGGGCTGTGGGAGCAGGGAGTGTATGGATGTGAGGGTGGGAAGTCAGGGGCTGTGGGAGCAGGGAGTGTATGGATGTGAGGGTGGGAAGTCAGGGCTGTGGGAGCAGGGAGTGCATAAATGGGAGGGTGGGTAGTCAGGGCTGTGGGAGCAGGGAGTGTATGGATGTGAGGGTGGGAAGTCAGGGGCTGTGGGAGCAGGGAGTGCATAAATGGGAGGGTGGGTAGTCAGGGCTGTGGGAGCAGGGAGTGTATGGATGTGAGGGTGGGAAGTCAGGGGCTGTGGGAGCAGGGAGTGTATGGATGTGAGGGTGGGAAGTCAGGGCTGTGGGAGCAGGGAGTGCATAAATGGGAGGGTGGGTAGTCAGGGCTGTGGGAGCAGGGAGTGTATGGATGTGAGGGTGGGAAGTCAGGGGCTGTGGGAGCAGGGAGTACATGGATGTGAGGGTGGGTAGTCAGGGGCTGTGGGAGCAGGGAGTGTATGGATGTGAGGGTGGGAAGTCAGGGGCTGTGGGAGCAGGGAGTGTATGGATGTGAGGGTGGGAAGTCAGGGCTGTGGGAGCAGGGAGTGCATAAATGGGAGGGTGGGTAGTCAGGGCTGTGGGAGCAGGGAGTGTATGGATGTGAGGGTGGGTAGTCAGGGGCTGTGGTAGCAGGGAGTGCATAAATGGGAGGGTGGGTAGTCAGGGCTGTGGGAGCAGGGAGTGTATGGATATGAGGGTGGGTAGTCAGGGGCTGTGGGAGCAGGGAGTGTATGGATGTGAGGGTGGGTAGTCAGGGCTGTGGGAGCTGGGAGTGCATGGATGTGAGGGTGGGTAGTCAGGGGCTGTGGTAGCAGGTAGTGCATAAATGGGAGGGTGGGTGGTCAGGGGCTGTGGTAGCAGGTAGTGCATAAATGGGAGGGTGGGTAGTCAGGGCTGTGGGAGCAGGGAGTGTATGGATGTGAGGGTGGGTAGTCAGGGCTGTGGGAGCAGGGAGTGCATGGATGTGAGGGTGGGTAGTCAGGGCTGTGGGAGCAGGGAGTGCATGGATGTGAGGGTGGGTAGTCAGGGGCTGTGGTAGCAGGGAGTGCATGGATGTGAGGGTGGGTAGTCAGGGCTGTGGGAGCAGGTAGTGCATAAATGGGAGGGTGGGTAGTCAGGGCTGTGGGAGCAGGGAGTGCATAAATGGGAGGGTGGGTAGTCAGGGCTGTGGGAACAGGGAGTGCATAAATGGGAGGGTGGGTAGTCAGGGCTGTGGGAGCAGGGAGTGCATAAATGGGAGGGTGGGTAGTCAGGGCTGTGGGAACAGGGAGTGCATGGATGTGAGGGTGGGTAGTCAGGGCTGTGGGAGCAGGGAGTGTATGGATGTGAGGGTGGGAAGTCAGGGCTGTGGGAGCAGGGAGTGAATAAATGGGAGGGTGGGTAGTCAGGGCTGTGGGAGCTGGGAGTGCATGGATGTGAGGGTGGGTAGTCAGGGGCTGTGGTAGCAGGTAGTGCATAAATGGGAGGGTGGGTGGTCAGGGGCTGTGGTAGCAGGTAGTGCATAAATGGGAGGGTGGGTAGTCAGGGCTGTGGGAGCAGGGAGTGTATGGATGTGAGGGTGGGTAGTCAGGGCTGTGGGAGCAGGGAGTGCATGGATGTGAGGGTGGGTAGTCAGGGCTGTGGGAGCAGGGAGTGCATGGATGTGAGGGTGGGTAGTCAGGGGCTGTGGTAGCAGGGAGTGCATGGATGTGAGGGTGGGTAGTCAGGGCTGTGGGAGCAGGTAGTGCATAAATGGGAGGGTGGGTAGTCAGGGCTGTGGGAGCAGGGAGTGCATAAATGGGAGGGTGGGTAGTCAGGGCTGTGGGAACAGGGAGTGCATAAATGGGAGGGTGGGTAGTCAGGGCTGTGGGAGCAGGGAGTGCATAAATGGGAGGGTGGGTAGTCAGGGCTGTGGGAACAGGGAGTGCATGGATGTGAGGGTGGGTAGTCAGGGCTGTGGGAGCAGGGAGTGTATGGATGTGAGGGTGGGAAGTCAGGGCTGTGGGAGCAGGGAGTGAATAAATGGGAGGGTGGGTAGTCAGGGCTGTGGGAGCAGGGAGTGTATGGATGTGAGGGTGGGTAGTCAGGGGCTGTGGTAGCAGGGAGTGCATAAATGGGAGGGTGGGTAGTCAGGGCTGTGGGAGCAGGGAGTGTATGGATATGAGGGTGGGTAGTCAGGGGCTGTGGGAGCAGGGAGTGTATGGATGTGAGGGTGGGTAGTCAGGGCTGTGGGAGCTGGGAGTGCATGGATGTGAGGGTGGGTAGTCAGGGGCTGTGGTAGCAGGTAGTGCATAAATGGGAGGGTGGGTGGTCAGGGGCTGTGGTAGCAGGTAGTGCATAAATGGGAGGGTGGGTAGTCAGGGCTGTGGGAGCAGGGAGTGTATGGATGTGAGGGTGGGTAGACAGGGGCTGTGGTAGCAGGTAGTGCATAAATGGGAGGGTGGGTGGTCAGGGGCTGTGGTAGCAGGTAGTGCATAAATGGGAGGGTGGGTAGTCAAGGCTGTGGGAGCAGGGAGTGCATAAATGGGAGGGTGGGTAGTCAGGGCTGTGGGAACAGGGAGTGCATAAATGGGAGGGTGGGTAGTCAGGGCTGTGGGAGCAGGGAGTGCATAAATGGGAGGGTGGGTAGTCAGGGCTGTGGGAGCAGGGAGTGCATGGATGTGAGGGTGGGTAGTCAGGGCTGTGGGAGCAGGGAGTGCATGGATGTGAGGGTGGGTAGTCAGGGCTGTGGGAGCAGGGAGTGCATGGATGTGAGGGTGGGTAGTCAGGGGCTGTGGTAGCAGGGAGTGCATGGATGTGAGGGTGGGTAGTCAGGGCTGTGGGAGCAGGTAGTGCATAAATGGGAGGGTGGGTAGTCAGGGCTGTGGGAGCAGGGAGTGCATAAATGGGAGGGTGGGTAGTCAGGGCTGTGGGAACAGGGAGTGCATAAATGGGAGGGTGGGTAGTCAGGGCTGTGGGAGCAGGGAGTGCATAAATGGGAGGGTGGGTAGTCAGGGCTGTGGGAGCAGGGAGTGCATGGATGTGAGGGTGGGTAGTCAGGGCTGTGGGAGCAGGTAGTGCATAAATGGGAGGGTGGGTAGTCAGGGCTGTGGGAGCAGGGAGTGCATAAATGGGAGGGTGGGTAGTCAGGGCTGTGGGAACAGGGAGTGCATAAATGGGAGGGTGGGTAGTCAGGGCTGTGGGAGCAGGGAGTGCATAAATGGGAGGGTGGGTAGTCAGGGCTGTGGGAACAGGGAGTGCATGGATGTGAGGGTGGGTAGTCAGGGGCTGTGGTAGCAGGGAGTGCATGGATGTGAGGGTGGGTAGTTAGGGCTGTGGGAGCAGGTAGTGCATAAATGGGAGGGTGGGTAGTCAGGGCTGTGGGAGCAGGGAGTGCATAAATGGGAGGGTGGGTAGTCAGGGCTGTGGGAACAGGGAGTGTATGGATGTGAGGGTGGGTAGTCAGGGCTGTGGGAGCAGGTAGTGCATAAATGGGAGGGTGGGTAGTCAGGGCTGTGGGAACAGGGAGTGTATGGATGTGAGGGTGGGTAGTCAGGGGCTGTGGTAGCAGGTAGTGCATAAATGGGAGGGTGGGTAGTCAGGGCTGTGGGAACAGGGAGTGTATGGATGTGAGGGTGGGTAGTCAGGGCTGTGGGAGCAGGTAGTGCATAAATGGGAGGGTGGGTAGTCAGGGCTGTGGGAACAGGGAGTGTATGGATGTGAGGGTGGGTAGTCAGGGCTGTGGGAGCAGGTAGTGCATAAATGGGAGTGTGGGTGGTCAGGGGCGGTGGTAGCAGGTAGTGCATAAATGGGAGGGTGGGTAGTCAGGGCTGTGGGAGCAGGGAGTGTATGGATGTGAGGGTGGGAAGTCAGGGGCTGTGGGAGCAGGGAGTGCATAAATGGGAGGGTGGGTAGTCAGGGCTGTGGGAGCAGGGAGTGCATGGATGTGAGGGTGGGTAGTCAGGGGCTGTGGTAGCAGGGAGTGCATGGATGTGAGGGTGGGTAGTCAGGGCTGTGGGAGCAGGGAGTGTATGGATGTGAGGGTGGGTAGTCAGGGGCTGTGGTAGCAGGTAGTGCATAAATGGGAGGGTGGGTAGTCAGGGCTGTGGGAGCAGGGAGTGTATGGATGTGAGGGTGGGTAGTCAGGGGCTGTGGTAGCAGGTAGTGCATAAATGGGAGGGTGGGTAGTCAGGGGCTGTGGGAGCAGGGAGTGTACGGATGTGAGGGTGGGTAGTCAGGGCTGTGGGAGCAGGTAGTGCATAAATGGGAGGGTGGGTGGTCAGGGCTGTGGGAGCAGGTAGTGCATAAATGGGAGGGTGGGTAGTCAGAGGCTGTGGTAGCAGGTAGTGCATAAATGGGAGGGTGGGTAGTCAGGGCTGTGGGAGCAGGGAGTGTATGGATGTGAGGGTGGGTAGTCAGGGCTGTGGGAGCAGGTAGTGCATAAATGGGAGGGTGGGTAGTCAGGGCTGTGGGAGCAGGGAGTGTATGGATGTGAGGGTGGGTAGTCAGGGCTGTGGGAGCAGGGACTGCATAGATCAGAGGGTGGGTAGTTGCGGGCTGTAAGAGCAGGGATTGCATGGATGGGCAGCCCTGATGTTGCTCTGAAGGTGGGTAGTCAGGGGCTGTGGAATAAAGTGGGCATGGATTTGAGGGTGGGTCATCAGGGGCTGTGGGAACAGAGAGTGCATGGATGGGAGGGTGGGTAGTCAGGGGCTATAGGAGCAGGGAGTGCACAGATGTGAGGGTGGATAGTTAGGGGCTGTGGGAGGAGAGAGTGCATAAATGGGTGGGTGGGTAGTCAGGGGCTGTAGAGGCAGGGAGTGCATAGATGGGAGGGTGGGTAGTAAGCAGTTGTGAGAGCAGGGAGAGCATGGATGGGAGAATGGGTAGTCAGGGGCTGCAGAAGCAGGGAGTTCATGGATGTGAGGGTGGGTAGTCAGGGGCTGTAGGACCAGGAAGTGTATGAATGGGAGGGTAGGTACTCAGGGGCTGCAGAAGCAGCGAGTGCATGGATGTGAGGGTGGGTAGTCAGGGGATGTGGGAGCAGGGAGTGCATGGATGTGAGGGTCGGTTGTCAGAAGCTGTGGGGGCACAGAGTGCATGGATGGGCAGCTGTCATACTGCTCTGAGCGTGGGTAGTCAGAAGCTGTGGGAGGGGGGAAGGCATGGATGTGAGCGTGGATAGTCAGGGGCTGTGGAAGAAGGAGTGCATAGATGGGAGGGTGGGTAGTCAGGGGCTGTGGGAGCAGAGAGTGCATAGATGTGAGGGTGGGTACTTGGGCTTTGGGAGCAGGGAGTGTGTCGATGGGAAACAGGGTAGTCAGGGGCTGTGGGAACAAGGAGTGCACGGATAGGCAGCTCTCATGCTGCTGTGAGGGTGGGTAGTCAGGGGCTGTGGGAGCAGGGAATGCTTGGATATGACTGTGGGTAGTCAGAGGCAGTGAAAGAAGGGAGTGCATAGATGGGAGGGTGGGTAGTCACGGGCTGTGGGAGCAGGGAGTGCATGGATGGGAGGGTGGGTAGTCAGGGACTGTGGGAGCAGTGAGTGCATAGATGTGAGCGGGGGTAGTTAGGGGCTGTGGGAGGACCAAGTGCAGGGAAGGGAGGGTGGGTAGTCAGGGGCTGTGGGAGCAGGGAGTGTATGGATGTGAGGGTGGGAAGTCAGGGGCTGTGGAAGCAGGGAGTACATGGACGTGAGAGTGGATAGTCAGGGGCAGTGGGGCACAGGAAGCGCATGGATGAAGGGCTGTCATGATCCTCTGAGGGTGGTAGTCAGGGGCTGAGAGGCCGAGGGAATGCATGAATGGCAAGGTGGGTAGTCAGGGGCTGTGGGAGCAGGCAATGCATGGATGGGCAGCTCTCATACTACTCTAAGGGGGGGTAGTAAGGTGCTGTGGGAGCAGGAAATGAATGGATGGGAGAATGGGTAGTCAGGGGCTGTGGAAGCATGGAGTGTATGGATGGGATGGTGGGTAGCCAGAACCTGTGGGAGTAGGAAGTATATGTATATGAGGGGGGATGGTCAGGGGCTGTGGGAGGAGAAAGTACATGGATGTGAGGGTGGGTGGTCAGGGGCTGTGGGAGCAGAAAGCGCATGGATGTGAGTGAGGGTGGTTATTCAGGGGCTGTGGGAGCAGGGAGTGCATGGATGTGAGGGTGGGTAGCCAGGGGCTGTGGGAGCAGGGAGTGTATGGATGGAAATGTGGGTAGTCAGGGCTGAGGGAGCAGGGACTGCATGGATGGGCAGCCCTGATGTTGTTGCTCTGAGGGTGGGTAGTCAGGGGCTGTGGGAACAGGGAGTGCATGGATGTGAGGGTGGGTAGTCAGGGGATGTAGTAGCCCGGAGTGCATGGATGTGAGGGTGGATAGTCAGGGGCTGTGGGAGGAGAGAGGGCATGAATGGGAGAGTGGGAGTCAGGGGCTGCAGAGGCAGGGAGTGCATGGATGGGCAGCTTTCATGCTGCTCTCAGGGTGGGTAGTCAGGGGCTGTGGGAGCAGGTAGTGCGTGGATGGGAGGGTGGGTAGTCAGTGGCTGTGGGACCAGGAAGTGTATGAATGGGAGGGTAGGTACTCAGGGGCCGTGAAAGCAGGGAGTGCATGGATGTGAGGGTGGGTGGTCAGGAGCTGTGGGACCAGGAAGTGTATGAATGGGAGGGTAGGTACTCAGGGGCCGTGAAAGCAGGGAGTGCATGGATGTGAGGGTGGGTAGTCAGGGGCTGTTGGAGCAGGGAGTGCATGGATGTGAGGGTGGGTAGTCAGGGGCTGTTGGAGCAGGGAGTGCATGGATGTGAGGGTGCTTAGTCAGGGGCTGTGGGAGCAGGGAGGGCAGAAATGGTAGGGTGGGTAGTTAGAGGCTGTGGGAGCAGGCAGTGCATGGTCGGGAGGGTGGGTAGTCAGGAGCTGTGCAAGCAGGAAGAGCGTGGATGTGACGTTGGGAAGTCAGGGTAGTCCGGGCGGGCGCGGACCCTTCCACCGCCGGCGGGGAGCACCCGCTCCACCGGCCGGGGATCCCCGGGGCGCGGCGATGGTCCCTCCTGACGCGGGCGCAACGTCGCCGGGGCGTCCCGGACCCTAGGCCGCGCACGGTCGCCGGAGCCCGGCACTCGCGCCCCGATCTCGGCCCTCCAGGCGGCCGGGGACCTTGAGGGAAAAGGCCAGCTCCCTCCTACTCACCGACCGCAAGGCTCGGCGACTCCAAACCCCTCTGCAACCGCTTCCTCCAGCCGTTGCCGCCGCCGCGGGCCCGGGCTGGGTCAGGACTTGCGCGCGCCCGCCGTTGTCTACGCCGCCCAACGTGACCCCGCCCCCACCGTCCCGCACGCTGCCGCCGGGCGCGCGAGCCGCCAGGGCGAGGACCTAGGGAGAGGCGAGTGCCCCAGTCCGCCGGGTGGGCGCGCCCGGGACGCGCGGAGTCGCCCTCTGGCGGGCGAGGGGCGGCTGCCTGGGGAGGGGCGGGGCGGGGCGGGAGAGACCGAGCCCTGGTCACCCCTGGGCTGACGCGTCCCTCTCCGGTAAGGGGAGCCCTTCCCCGCCTCAGGGCGGGAGACCGGCTCCCTCCCGGGCCAGAGGTTCGCACGTGTGTTCCGGAGAAGGTGAAGTCAGCCCGGCACCGCGGGAGGAGGCTAGATCACTAAATCACCTGGTCCTCTTGGGGCTGCTGTCGGTGAGCGGCGACATTCTGCCCGTAGAGGACTCGGCTTGGCCTGGCACGCTCAAGATCTGTTAGCTGCCGGTACCACCACCACCGTTACCACGACCGCCGTCACACCAGCAGCATCCGTGAGTCTCGCCTACTTTGCTTGTCAAGCAGAGGGCTTACGGCGTGAGTGTAGTCCGCCTTCGCCCTCCCTCGCAGCTGCAACTTTCCAACTTGTACCTCCACGTGGACCTGCTCTCTCTACTCAAGTCTAGCTGGTGCCTGCTGGAGTTTGCACGTGTGTTTCTTTTACCGCATTTCTTTTGACTTCAGACGCCTAACCCAAGCTTATTATCTCCCCTAAAATTGGACCGCCTTAAAATATATATTACCTTTCTTTTTCCTGTTCTTTTTTTTTTTCTGAGAAGAGTTTTCGCTGTTGTTACCCAGGCTGGAGTGCAATGGCAGGATCTCGGCTCGCCGCAACCTCCGCCTTTTGGGTTCAAGCAATTCTTCTGCCTCAGCCTCCCGAGTAGCTGGGACTACAGGTGCGCACCACCATGCCCAGCTAATTTTTTTGTATTTTTAGTAGAGACGGTGTTTCACCATGTTGACCAGGTGAAACCTCGATCTCTTGACCTCGTGATCCACCGGCCTCCGCCTCCCAAAGTGCTGGGATTAGAGGCGTGAGCCACCGCGCCCGGCCCGACTTCCTGTTCTTAAAAGACTGTTTGTGGCCGGCGCGGTGGCTCTGGCCTCTTAGCCCAACACTTTGGGAGGCTAAGGCGGACGGATTTTTGTATAATACTTTTATGAGATGCTTTTTTTTTTAAGATTAAAGCCAAGATAAATTATTGTCTCATCTTCATCACCTATGGATGCTAGTGTCTTTAAGGGAAGGTAAAGAATGTTTTGTTAGTTAGAAGTAAATATTGACGTTTTAATGGTGGTGATAGTGAGTTTTGTGGTACCAGCTGTTTTGTATTGCATCCGGCAAGGTACAGGTTTTCATGTTCAGGTTTTGTTGGGATGAGACCTTTTGATCCCAAGGTCAGGTGGATGGGATTTTTGGATTTGTATTTGCTCCTTGAGTCTCGGGGCAGTGTCTCCACGCGGGGTTTCCTGTTGAGGGGCATCACATGCAATAGTGTGAAGTAGGTACAAGGGGCAGTCATTGTATTCTATAGTATTTTGTAGTCTCCATTTCTCAGCTGTATCCTCATTCGGTTTTCTTCTCAGAAGTGTTTTTACTGGACTCATGACTTGGAGGCCGGACCTTAAATCCAGAGATGGCAACCTGGATAGGGACTTAAAAGGATCCACAAAAACTTGTGACACACTTGGTGCCTAGGCCCTGTTCCCAATAACCCCTTCTAGGGCCGTTTATCTAACATTTTGGTGCCTTCTTTCCCCTCCCTAATTTGTAGACGATCCGACCTTTTATTCCTTGGAGGATTTGCTTTGGGGATAAAATTTTGGTGCTCAGGCACAGGGACATTCACTTTTAATGAAAGAACCCTTGGGCATGACTCCAATCCCAGAATTGCTCACTGAGCGCTATGCCACCTAAGCATTGACCTGAACATATTAGTGCACTCCAGTCCAGATTGGACCACTGATCCTACGTGGAAGGGCTGTGTTTTTAAAAAATATATATATATATCTGGTAAGCAGTAGTGTGTGAAATTGCTTTTTGTATACCGATCTATGCATGTTTTGTGCATGAGTAGTACTTGTGTTGCTATTCCTGTTGATGTTAAGTTACTGTATAATATAAACAGTATGTGCTTTTCTATATCAGCGTGTAAATTTAATATAACACATATGCAGTAATAAACGTTTTACTGAAGAAAAAAAAAAGAGGTTAGTTGCTGTGTTATTTGGGTAGGTACTCGTGCCTGGCATATCTTCATTGTAAATTGTAGCCTTTAACATTTTAAAGTAGACAATTTTTATTTGTCTGTTATCGTGTTGCTGTTCTGCAAGTTTTTTGAAACTAAATTCTACCTTGCGTTATATCAGAATCTCTTGTTTCTGTTCTCTGGAAATATATTTACTCATCTCTATTTTCAGCCTTTCTGAATCACATTGTTTCAGGTATGCTTCTTCTATATGGCACCAAATTGATTTTTGTGTTGTGAGCCAGTACAATTTTTTTTTTTTTTTTTTAGACAAAGTCTATTTCTGTCACCAAGGCTGGAGTGCAGTGGCCCAGTCTTGTATTTTTAGTAGATACGGGGTTTCACCATGTTGATCAGGATGGTCTCGATCTCTTGACCTCGTGATCCACCTGCCTCGGCCTCCCAAAGTGCTGGGATTACAGGCGTGAGCCACTACGCCCTGCCAGCAGTGAGGTTTTTAACAATATTTTATGAAAGCTTTTTAATGTAAAAGTACTATGGAGATGTTAATTATATTAGAAAACAAGCAGATAATCTCTGGAGAGAAACATCTTCAAACAAGAATAACTTGATTGTTGTAGTGATTTGCAATAAGTAAAGTAGGAAACAAATGCCCATTTTCAACTGTCAAGTTCATGAGGAAAAAAAAGGTCTATTTTGTTAATGTCTGTGTTATTCTCGCCTAGAATAGTGCCAGATACAAAGTAATGAATTAATAGTATTTTTAACTCAATGAGACTGTTATGCTTATTAATTCAACAAATACTACAAACATAATATGAAACAATGTACATGTTAAATTATTACAATTAGTAAAGACTAAAAATCAAAAGAACATTCAACCTAAAATTACTAGATTTTTCAAAATAACTGAACGTAATTTCCAAAAGTGGAAAACGTAGTCTGAAAATATAAAAGTCAGGAATTAAGAGTAGAACAGAGAACTGAAGAGACAAAATGCAACATATGAAAGACTGAGAGAAAAGGTAAGAATTAGAAGCTTAAGCAGAGAGAAATTGGCATTCCTGAAATGGGGGGAAGAGAAGAGGAAATGGTAAAAATATTTTAACTGAGAAATGACTTTAAAGAGTTGAGTCTTCATAACAGGTGTCCCAAATCCAAAGCAGAGTTTATTTGTTGAAGTTCTAACCCCTGGTACCTCAGAATATAAGTATATTTGGAGGCCGAGTCTATAAAGGGGCAATAAAATTAAAATGAGCTTACTAGAATAGAATGGATTCTAATACCGTATGACTGGTGTCCTTGTAAGAACAAGGAATCTGAGCATAGACGCATGTGGACATGAAAACACCAGGAGATCTCAAAACAGAATTCCATGAAGACTTGATTTTCCATCCTTTCTTGATTCAAAACTTTTAACAGTTTGGAAGGAAGATATCTGAATACAATTAAGGCCAGTTTTGAAAAACTCATAGTTAACATCACAGCTAGTGGAAAGGAACGAAAAGCTGTTTCTTTAAGATGTGGTGCAAGACAAGAACTCCCACTCTCAACATAGTACTGAGAGTACTAATTATCAAGGGCAGAGAAAAAGATATAAACGGTATCCAAAACCAGAAGGAAGTAAAATTATCTTTGTTAGCACCTGACATGATCCTATATATAGAAAACCCCAGACTCCACCAAAAAACTGTGAGATCAAAAAGATGAATTCAATGAAGTTGCAGGATGAAAAATCAACATAAACATTTCAAAATGAACAAATGAAGTATATAAATTATTCTATTCATTATTTTTATTGTGAAATTTAGAGTTATAATGTCAAATGCCATTAAGATAAATCAGCATTCTTATTTTTTCTCTTTTTATTTTATGAATGTGTTTTAGAATGTGATTATCATTAATGTAAAATGATATATATCCTTTCTAACATTTTTCTCATTTTCTTTGTATTTTCAATGTACTCTCCTGCCAGGTATCCTACAAAATTGTAATTGAAGGGAAACCATATACTGTGAATTTAATGCAAAAGTAGGTCATCATCATTATTTTATCAATTCTCTTTGTGTCAGTTTTAGAATTCATAGCTGCAATATTTTTATACATCATAAATTTCAGAAAATGTTTTCTATTTGTAAGATAGATGGTACTAGTTTGAGGAAATAACATTAAAATAAGATTCAAAATTACCCTGCTTTTATGCAAATGCCTAAAGTGAAATCATTGGATGTTGTTGTTTCCATCTTAGTGAACTGTAGCACATAACAGGAAACAGGAGAAAAAGAGAAAGATGTGTAAAGATGCATTTATTGTTTGATTAATAAGCCCTTCCTACAATATCTTGAAAACAAGATGGTTTAAAATAACTGCACCAGTATTAATACAGTATTTAACCACTTTAAATTTGGCTGAATTCTTCATTTTATTCCCAGTAGAATCATTCTTTCACCTTCTTCTTTTTCCCTGACTTCTTCTGATACTTTTCCTTCTTTTCCTTTTTCTCCTCCTCCATGTCGTCCTCCTTCTTTCTAACACTGTCCCTCTGAAAGCGGATGGTACATTCAAGTTCAGAAATTTGACAAATGGAGTTTTGATACATGTGCATGCAAAATGTAGAGCCTCTGCTTTGCAGTACCTTCACAAAAGTAATAAAGAACTTTAATTGGTACCAAGTGTTGACAGAGGGAAGGGAGTCATTTTATCAGAGTCACAGAGAGAAGGTAGACCTCCCTTCAAAGATTCAAAGAGACGTAAGCACCCTTGCAACAAGGTAATAAATATTTCGCTTTCATTCACATCTCGTTCTCCTCTCTCCATTAGAATAACTCAAGGTAAAAGTCAAGGGCAAAGCATCCCACTCACATAATCCATTTGTGTCATCTACCTGGGCTAGACAGCATGGTAGAAAATGATGGAAAATTGACTTAGAGAAGCAAACAGAAGAAACTAAAATGTATACCTAGAAGCCTATCATGAAGTATATTCATCAAAATGTTATTAGATATATTTAAAGGATTTGTGGATTTTTCTCAAAATTCATGTCATAGTATGATAAAATGCACTATAGTAAGCATCTTACAAAGATATTTTAGTTTTCCCAATAAAATTTAAACAATGGAAAAGTCAGAATTCTTATTATCAGTCATTATTACCATAATATTAATTAATGCAATGGTTTAACTTATGAATTACATGTATGAAATGTCTATATAAAATATGATCTTTAAGGAATCAATTTTTAAAAATTTTTAATTATTATGAGTACACAATAGTTACATGTATTTATTGGAGAGATGTGATGTTTTGGTACAGGCATACAATGTGTAATGATTAAATTAGGATAATTGGAATATCCATCACCTCAAGCCTTTATCACTTCTTTGTGTTAGGAACATTCCAATTCCACTCTTAGTTATTTTAACATATACTGTAAGTGTTGTTAACCAATGTAACACTATTGTCCTAGAAATCCTAGACCTTATTCTATTTAATTGTGCTCATTAAACCATCTCCCCTTTATCCCCCACTTTCGACCACTCTTCCCAACCTCGGGTAGTGACCAAATTACAAATTAAAATAATCTCTTCATAATTTGACACTATGTTTTTCCATGAGTTTTTCTTTAAATATTATCTTTTGTGAATACAAATAAGACTGCAATGGTTTTTATATGGAGTTAATAAATTCCTGGAGCAATTTTTTTTCTTTGTCTGAGGCCATCAAATGGGTCATCCATTTAACACATTGGTAAAACTTTAGATTTTACTTTTCATAGTTTTCTTGTATTTATAATGAGTTATGCCAACATGGATGGCACATCTGGGGATAGCCTATTAGAGCGCCTATTCCATTTTATCATGTGACTCTTTAATAATTGCATTGTTCTCCCAGTAAACAAAATAATGTACATTTATTTATTTTTTCTCAGCATCCCACAACCATAAGTCTAGAATCACTTGCAGTTATTTTAGCACAATTATTGAGCCTCAGTATGGGGATCACTTACGATGACATTCACAAATGCCAGCGCTCAGGAGGTGTCTGTATTATGAATCCAGAAGCAGTGTAAGATTTCTGAATTTTATACTTTACATATGTAGTTTAATGTAATTTTAATGTATTTCGTTTAAGAAAGTTTAAGTTGTTAAATAATAATGGTTGACTATCAGAGGTGACCAGGGACTCCAGGACCAAAATGTATATTCTAATGCCCATGATGTATATTTATCTCAATATCACTTGTAATCAACTGTTACACTGGCTTTCTCTCATGTAATCTAACATTACATCTATCAATATGTTTATTGTATAATTTTATAATTTGATGCATGATTTGATAAGCCAAATGCAAGCATGAGATCACTACACAGAGAGTGTTTATTAGTATGAACTTGTCTGCATGACTCTCCTTGACCCTGCCTTGGCTCAGCCTGAAGTCTCAGCATCTGTAGATTTCAGAGATGTTGCCATTGAGCTTTTTCTTTGTCATGAGAGAAACTCTTTTGCAGTATTCTAATCAGGCATTAGTGATCTAATGATTTTATTTTTTTGCTGATACCAACATTATTCTTCACATGTACCCCAAAACCTAAAATGAAACAATATATATTGTTTCATTTTAGGTTTTGGGGTACATGTGAAGAACATGCAAGATTGTTGCATAGGTACATACATGGCAATGTGGTTTGCTGCCTTCCAACCCATCACCTATATCTGACATCTCTCCCCGTGTTATCCCTCCCCACACTCTCCACCTCCTGCTGCCCCTCCCCAGTTCCCCCCCATAGAACCCAGTGTGTGATGCTCCCTCCCTGTGTCCATGTGTTCTCATTGTTCAACACCTGCCTAAGAGTGAGAACATGCGGTGTTTGATTTTCTGTTCTTGGGTCAGTTTGCTGAGAATGATGGTTTCCAGGTTCATTCATATC
Source organism: Callithrix jacchus (assembly GCF_049354715.1). Classification (NCBI taxonomy): domain Eukaryota; kingdom Metazoa; phylum Chordata; class Mammalia; order Primates; family Cebidae; genus Callithrix; species Callithrix jacchus. The sequence continues at coordinate 42,521,569 of NC_133514.1, forward strand.
CCTATAAAGTACAGGAATGCATCATTTTTTATGCCTGCGTAGTATTCCATGGTGTATACATGCCACAGTTTCCCTGTCCAGTCTATCATCGATGGCCGTTTGGGTTGGTTCCAGGTCTTTGCTATTGTAAACAGTGCTTCAGTGAACAGTGATGTGCATGTGTCCTTATAACAGAACGATTTATAATCCTTTGGATATATACCCAGGAATGGGATTGCTGGGTCAAATGGAATTTCTATTTCTAGGTCCTTGAGGAATCTCCACACTGTCTTCCACAATGGTTGAACTAATTTACACGCCCACCAACAGTGTAAAAGTGTTCCTATTTCTCCACATCCTCTCCAGCATCTGTTGTCTCCAGATTTTCAAATGATCGCCATTCGAACTGGCATGAGATGGTATTTCATTTTAGTTTTGATTTGCATTTCTCTAATAACCAGTGATGATGAGCATTTTTTCATATGTTTTTTTGGCCTCATATATATCTTCTTTTGTAAAGTGTCTGTTCATTTCCTTTGCCCACTTTTGAATGGGCTTGTTTTTTTCTTGTATATCTGTTGTAGTTCTTTGTAGGTTCTGGATATTAGCCCTTTGTCAGATGGTTAGATTGCAAAAATTTTTTCCCATTCTGTTGGTTGCCAGTTCACTCTAATGATTGCTTCTTTTGCTGTGCAGAAAATCTGGAGTTCAATTAGGTCCAACTTGTCTATTTTGGCTTTCGTTGCCAATGCTTTTGGTGTTTTGGTCATGAAGTCCTTGCCTACTCCTATGTCCTGAATGGTTTTGCCTCGATTTTCTTCTAGGGTTTTTATGGTATTAGGTCTTATGTTTAAGTCTTTAATCCATCTGGAGTTAATTTTAGTGTAAGGTGCCAGGAAGGGGTCCAGTTTCTGCATTCTTGACATTGCTAGCCAGTTTTCCCAACATCATTTATTAAACAGGAATCCTTTCCCCATTGCTTGTTTTGTCAGGTTTGTCAAAGATCAGATGGTTGTAGATGTTTGGTGTTGCCTCCGAGGCCTCCGTTCTGTTCCATTGGTGTATATCTGTGTTTTGGTACTAGTACCATGCTGTTTTGATTACTGTAGCCTTGTTGTATAGTTTGAAGTCAGGTAGTGTGATGCCTCCAACCTTGTTCTTTTTGCTTAGAATTGACTTGGCTGTGTGGGCTGTTTTTTGGTTCCACATGGAGTTTAAGGTGGTGTTTCCAGTTCTGTGAAGAGGGTCATTGGTAGCTTGATGGGGATAGCATTGAATCTATAAATTACTTTGGGCAGTATGACCATTTTCACAAAACGGATTCTTCCTGACCATGGGCATGGAATGTTTCTCCATCTGTTTGTGTCCTCTCTTATTTCCTAGGCCATTAAGAACTTGCTTTATGTATCTGGGTGCTCCTGTCTTGGGTGTGTATATATTTAGGATCTTTAGCTCTTCTTGTAGCATTGATCCTTTTACCATTATGTAATGTTCTTCTTTGTCTCTTTTGATTTTTGTTGGTTGAAAGTCTATTTTCTCAGAGACTAGGATTGCAACTCCTGCTTTTTTTTTTTTTCTTCTCTCCATTTGCTTGGTAAATCTTCCTCCATCCCTTTATTTTAAGCCTATGTGTATCCGTGCATGTGAGATGGGTTTCCTGGATACAGCATACCGATGGGTTTTGTCTTTTTCTCTAATTTGCTAGTCTGTGTCTTTTGATTGGGGCATTTAGCCCATTTACATTTAGGGTTAATATTATTATGTGTGAATTTTATCCTGCCATTTTGATGCTAGCTGGTTGTTTTGTCTGTTAGTTGATGAGGTTTCTTCATTGTGTCACTGTTCTTTACCATTCGGTACATTTTTGGAGTGGCTGGTACTGGTTGTTCCTTTCTATGTTTAGTGCTTCTTTCAGGAGCTCTTGTAAAGCAGGCCTGGTGGTGATGAAATCTCTGAGTAGTTGCTTGTTTGTAAAAGATTTTATTTCTCCTTTGCTTATGAAACTTAGTTTGGCTGGATATGAAATCCTAGGTTGAAAGTTCTTCTCTTTAAGGATGTTGAATATTGGCCCCCACTCTCTTCTGGCTTGTAGGGTTTCTGCTGAGAGATCTGCTGTGAGTCTGATGGGCTTCCCTTTGTGGGTAACCTGACCTTTCACTCTGGCTCCCCTTAGCATTTTCTCCTTTATTTCAACCCTGGTGAATCTGACGATTCTGTGCCTGAGGGTTGCTGTTCTTGAGGGATATCTTTGTGGTGTTCTCTGTATTTCCTGCACTTGAATATTGGCCTGCCTTGCTAGGTTGGAAAAGTTTTCCTGGATAGTATCCTGAAGAGTGTTTTCCAGCTTGGATTCATTCTCGCCATCACATTCAGGTACACCTATCAAACATAGATTAGGTTTTTTCACATAATCTCATATTTCTTAGAGGCTTTGTTCATTTCTTTTACTCTTTTCTCTCTAATCTTGCCTTCTTGTTTTATTTCATGAGTTGATATTCAACCTCTGAAATCCTTTCTTCTGCTTGGTCAATTCGGCTATTGAAACATGTGCATGCTTTGCAAAGTTCTCACATTATTTTTCAGCTCCATCAATTATGTTCCTCTCTAAGCTGTTTATTCTCATCAGCATTTCATCAAACCTTTTTTCAACATTCTTAGTTTCTTTGCATTGGGTTAGAACAAGTTCTGTTAGTTCAGAAAAGTTTGTTATTACCCACTTTCTGAAGCCTGTTTCTGTCAATTCATCAGACTTATTCTCCATCCAGCCTTGTTCCCTAGCAAGGCAGGCCAACATTGAAGTCTAGGAAATACAGAGAAAGCCACAAAGATATCCCTCAAGAACAGCAACCCCAAGGCACAGAATCATCAGATTCACTAGGGTTGAAATGAAGGAAAAAAATGCTAAGGGCAGCCAGAGCAAAAGGTCAGGTTACCCACGAAGGGAAACCCATCAGACTCACAGCAGATCTCTCAGCAGAAACCCTACAAGCCAGAAGAGAGTGGGGGGCCAATATTCGACATCCTTAAAGAAAAGAACTTTCAACCTAGGATTTCATATCCAGCCAAACTAAGTTTCATAAGTAAAGGAGAAATTTATAAAAAGATAAATTTAAAAAAAAAAGGAAAAAAAAAAAGCCTGTTTTCTTTATTAGTACAGAGGTGTCCCAGCACTTAGAAGTTATGAGGAAGAAGGATGGCAAATGAAAAAGAAGTGAGGCACTTTGGAGAATAGGAGCTTAAATAAGAGAGAGCAGTGTCAAGTGAGAGCCAATAAAAAGTTATGGATTAGTAATTTTCTTCCACTAAAATATTTACATTCTTACACGGTTGACTTCCCATAATCAGAGATTGAAAGCTTTGACACAGAGTTGGGAATTTGGTCTGTTGTGGATGCTGTTATGTAGGTTTATTCTAAGGGTAGATAGTTTATGGAAACTCTTACATTAAAATTTGAGGTTTGATGTGTCTTTAGTCATTTCAGTGGTGTGAAGACCTTTAGTAACTGCAGCATCGAAGACTTTGCACATTTTATTTCAAAGCAGAAGTCCCAGTGTCTTCACAATCAGCCTCGCTTAGATCCTTTTTACAAACAGCAACCTGTGTGTGGTAACACAATTCTGGAAGCAGGAGAGGAGTGTGACTGTGGGACCGAATAGGTTGGTACTAATTTGGAAGGTTATGCACTAAAATTGCAGCAAAAATTACTTATTAATTCAAGTGTGAAACTGCCATTTTTCTCAATATATCAAGCTAAGTTTTCTGCAAATGATTCAGGAGGACATGTAGGTATTATAACGACTAATGAGTGGACTTACATATATTGGTATAGTAGTCCTTTGCTTTGTAGATCTACGTGGATTTGTGAGAATATACAGGAATTGTGAGAATTTTCTTTTATTTATTCCAGCTTTTTTGAGGTATAGATGACAGTTTTAAACTGTATATATTTGAATTATACAGCTTGATTGAGCATATGTGTACATTTTGAAATATCCACTAAAATTTAGATAACTAACATATTTGTAATCTCACATGGCATTTTATTTCTTCCTTTTCCTTTTTAAAAATTTTCCTTTCTGCTGAGAACACTCAGAATCTACCTTCTTAGTAAAGTTCAAGTACATGATATGATATTGTGAACTGTAGTCATATTTGATATTCAGAATGTATTCATCTTGCAGAAATGAAACTTTACACCCCTTGACCATCATCTCCCTGTTTTCCCCTCCTTGAGGTCCCTGGTAAGCACCATTCTATTCTCTCAAATAGTAATTTTCAAGGCCACTAATTTCATAACTGAGTTGATGTAGGTTCAATCTCTTCCTCTTGAATATTTAAACCTAAAATTTAAACCTAGTATTTAACCTAAATTCCTTTGCTGTTCATAAAGAGAGATATAAAGCTTTCACTAAGGAGCAAGAAAACCTGGACAGCACATTCGTGGTCTTTGAAAATTTTAATCCAGGTCAATATTTGAGTCCAAACAATTTGTAACGTACATAATTAAGAAGAGCTAATTGTCCCAAACAATAGAAATCTTAGATAAAGCACCTGGGTTGAAGGGAGGTGAAGAGAGCAGAGATAATGGGAATGAAATGAGGGAGCTATTGAGACTCACAGTGAATGGTACAGACTGAAGAGAATCAAGAAAACTAAGTAGACTTCATTGTGCCCTACCGTGGTCACTCACGTAGCGCCCCCCGCCAAACATAAAAGTGTGTTTATAGATCCTAAGATGTGTGATATATATCAGACAGAGTTTCACTCTTGTTGCCCAGGCTGGAGTGCAATGGCTCAATCTTGGCTCACCAGGACCTTCGCCTCCTGGGTTCAAGCGATTCTCCTGCCTCAGCCTCCCAAGTAGCTGGGATTACAGGCATGCGCCACCATACCCAGCTAACTTTTAAAATTTTAGTAGAGACGGTGTTTCTCCATGTTGGTCAGGCTGGTCTTGAACTCCCCAACCTCAGGTGATCCACCCGCCTCAGCCACCCAAAGTGCTGAGATTACAGGAGTGAGCCACCACACCCAGCCATATATGTGATATGTTTTTAAAAAATTATTCCTTGTCACCCACTTGTTTCTGCTTGGCTGAGTTTGAATGGAAACATTCTTGAAAATTTCTTCTTCAGTTGGACAGTAGTGTAGCTAAGCTCTCTAAATGTTATATAATTGAGGCTTAAACCATTGAGATAAAACTTTCTCCTCTAGAATTACAGTAGATAGCAGTAACAGTGAGAATTCTTAGAACAGCTGCAAAAAATACTGACTACTCTGTGCGTCCAAGTAAGTATCTTGCTATAACTCATATGAAGACTACTAAATCCACGATTTATTTTTGTGTGATTTATCACATTTCTTTTTCCAATTTACCCTATTTTAAATTTCTGCACATTTAAAAAATCTGTGTGTGTGTGTCTGTGTGTATGAATGAATGCATTGTCTTTAAGCCTTCTTCTTATCTATTGCTTTTATCAACCCTAGTAATAGAAGTTTGAAAAGCATATTCACTGGGCATAGATGAACTAAAGCATAAAACAAGGCATAGTAAGATATGAGTGAATGATATAAAGGTGAAAACTTCAGTATGCTGACAAGTAACATCATTTCCCGGCCCTTAATTAAAGAATTAAAAGTGACACAAATCAACAGTATATGCCATAAAATGCAGAAACTTGTTAAAATATTATAGATTCAGAAGGCTCTAGTAAGACGTAGTCACTACAATAGTATTTTTAAATTATAATTTCTTTTTATTTTATGTCATGTATTTAACTATCTCTTTGCCTAGAAGAGGCAGAGCTCTTCTTAATGACTTGACTATGGTGGACCCCAGGGCTTCGGAGAATCCTTTTATCAGTGTAACCAAACCTATTCTAGCAATGTGAACAACACACGGTCTGGCAATGAGTAGGTAATTAATAAACGTCTGTTAAGAAATGAAATGAGTAAGAGCTTTTATTTATTTCTCTCTTTGCCAACATGTAAATTCAGCATCATCGTGTGTATGTTACATATGATGTTGCCATCATGAAAACGTCTGTCTAATGTGAATAAAAGTTGGAGAATAGTTTAGAGCATTTGATTTGCCTTACAGAATTGTACCCTTATCGGAGCGACATGCTGTGATAGTGTCACATGGAGATTGAAAGCCGGTTTAAATTGTGCTGAAGGACCATGCTGCAAAAATTGTCTAGTAAGAGCTTTTTGAAAAATTTCAATATTACCTACATAAGCAATTATCATTATTATGCTAATGTATTCACATTCTGCTTAATTCAATATCATTTACTTCATCCCAACAGTTTTTGTCAAAAGGAAGAGTATGCAGGCCTGCCTTTGACGAATGTGACCTCCCTGAATATTGCAATGGATCATCTGCATCATGTCCAGAAAACCACTATGTTCAGACTGGGCATCCCTGTGGAATGAATCAATGGATCTGTATAGATGGAGTTTGTGTGAATGGGGATAAACAATGTACGGACGTATTTGGCCATCATCATGGCCGTTTATTATCATTTTATTTCTTATATATGTGTTTTTTCTGGAAACTTAACAGAAATAGACGCTGATACATGCCCAACAATGCTTGCGACTTTTAAAATGTCATGTTTAGTTTAAACATTCTAAATAATTCTTGAAAGAGAAGAATATGGCCAGGCGTGGTGGTTCAAGCGTGTAATCCTGCACTTTGTGAGGCCGAGGCAGGCAGATCACCTGAGGTCAGGCGTTCAACATCAGCCTGGCCGACATGGAGAAACCCAGTCTCTACTAAAAATACAAAAAATTATCCGAGTGTGGTGGTGCATCCCTGTAATCTCAGCTACTTAGGAGGCTGAGGTTGCAGTGAGCTGAGATCACGTCACTGCACTCCAGCCTGAGAGACAGACTGAGACTCCACCTCAAGAAAGAAATGTATATCTATGCAAATAATTGGCAAATGAGATTGTGGGGCTGGCTAGGCAAGTCTGAAATCTATAGGGCAAGACAATTAAAAGGGCAAAATAGAAATTTTGGGCATAAATTGAAGCTGAAGTAAACAGGCAGAATTTTTTTTCTTTTTCAAGGAAGCCTGCTTTAAAGGTCTTTCAACAATGCCTAGATTAGTGTTTAACCGAATAACTTGGTACTATAGTCTAACCAAGTTGATGCACAAAACGTATCATCACACCGTCTTTCAGCAGTTTCTCCCGGATAACTAAAACTCACTTTGAGCTGTAGATTTTGGCTTTAGTTCTTTGTTTTGGCCTATTTTTTCATCTACCAGCAATGACTTGCTACCCTAGCCAAGGTTAAAATGTTGACTGCTTACCCATAACGAGCTTTGCAGATGACCTCTGTTACTTTTCGGCTCACTGCTGCATCTGTGGGTTGCAGCTGAGCTCTGAGTCTGTCCACCCTGGCAGCGAGCCTTGTACTGCTGCGTTCTTATGCCGTGGTTAAGTCTCCCTGTCAAAGATTTTTGACTAAGTCCATCAAGCAGAGCAGATGGAGGTTATCAGAAATAAACTGCTTTTTAAGTAGGTTGAATCTTATGAGAATTAAAATGATGCAGATTATGCATATAGGTTGAATGATGGGAGGGTGAATGAATCAATTGTGACTCCAATATATCTCTGGTCTGGGGAAATTATCATGTAAAACATAAGATAATTGGTTAGTGGTTTGACTTGAAAATACCTTCATGCTAAAACTGTTTATCAACAAAGAAGTCAATTATGTGTAAAAAGTTTCCTACATATTAACAGATATTGACTTATTATAAAAACTTACTTAAATTAAAATACATTTTAATTAGATTAAAATACTTAAATTACTTAACTACAGGTTAAGCAACACAATGGTTAGCTCTGGAGTATGTCTAGGATATGTCTATGGATAGTAGACAGGAGTCCTTTCAATTGTTAAACATTTCATTGAAGTGGTTTTGTATGATCTTAAATCTATTTTTATTTTGAATGTTATATTATGATCTTATTTTGTACAATGAGTATCTTAATCCATTTCAGAATTTTAAATGTATTTGTTACTTATTTTTAATTACTATGTGTTTAATATGATAACCACACCTTTTTATTTTCAGAAGTAGAGTTTGGTCCTGCAGAATGTTATTCTCACCGTAATTCAAAGACTGATGTATCTGGAAACTGTGGTGAAGTTGATTCAAGATACACACAGTGTGGAGCTGAGTATGTTTTCAGAAATTAATCTTAGAACCTCTACGTATCATCTTATATTTGAAAATAACATCAAATAATTAAGATTATGTGTAAGCAAAATATCCCCTGAACATAAAGACCCTGTTTATTCAAATTATAAATATCATAGACAAAGAAGTCTGTATTTATTCTCTCCTATACCCAAATTATCATTTGTGCTTTTCCACAAAGTGTTTAATTTTCATACAGGTACATTAATTACCCATCAGCAATTATTTTTATTACTCACGCTGTTACTTTATTTTTTACAAAGGATGACAATCCCCTTAGTAGTAAAGTGAAAATACATGAATTTTTACTATTTAAGAAGCAAAGTGTGGTATTTAAGAACGTGTGCTCTACAGCCAGACATTTTGGTTTTAAATCCCAACCCCACTCTTGTGACCTCAGGCATGTATTTCAGTTTTTTTATATGCAAAATATGCACATGAATAACACATCACTGGTTTGGTGCCAATGGGAAACATAGACACTCTATGAAAAACACTTGACTGGTAACTGATACACAGTATGTACTATAAAGTGTTAACTATTAGCAGTTACTATTATTAAATACATTAGAACTAGAAGGCCGGCCAGGGTGGCTCAGGCCTGTAATTTCAGCACTTTGGGAGGCTGGATCCCCTGATAGGAGTTAGAGACAAGCTAGCAACATGGGAAAATCCTAAAAATACAAAAATTAGCCAGACATGATGGCGCAGGCATGATGGCGGGTGCCTGTAATCCCAGCTACTCGGGAGGTTGAGGTGGGAAAATCGCTTGAACCCAGGAGGCGGAGGATGCAGTGAGCTGAGATCGGATCACTGAACTCCAACCTGGGCGACAGAGCGAGACTCCATCTCAAAACTGAAAAAATCAATACATTAGAACTAGAATGTTGTGGAAACCCATTTCTTTTTCGTAAAATTTATGTTGATTTATTTCAAAGGTAAAGTAAAACTTCTCTAACAGGGCCGGGCGCGGTGGCTCAAGCCTGTAATCCCAGCACTTTGGGAGGCCTAGGCGGGTGGATCACAAGGTCAAGAGATCGAGACCATCCTGGTCAACATGGTGAAACGCCGTCTCTACTAAAAAAATATACAAAAAATTAGCTGGGCATGGTGGTACGTGCCTGTAATCCCAGCTACCCAGGAGGCTGAGGCAGGAGAATTGCCTGAACCCAGGAGGCGGAGGTTGCGGTGAGCCGAGATCGCACCCTTGCACTCCAGCCTGGGTAACAAGCGCGAAACTCCGTCTCCAAAAAAAAACAAAAAACAAAAAACTTCTGTAACAAACGTTCTCGTTTCCATGAATAGTACAAGGAATTCCCTTACACCCTTTGCTTAGGTGTGCAGATTGTGTCTTTCCTCATTGCTTGACCTTCTATTATTCTAACTCTTCTCTCCTCTCTTCATAATTATTTTTTCTGAACTGTTTGAGTGAAAATTGAAGACTGTGCTTGTTTATTCCTCAATAAATCAGTGTATTTATTCCTCAATAAATCCTCAATTTATCTTGAAAATGAAGATGTTTTCTTACATAAGTTATTATAGCTATCAAACATGACTCATATTACAATTTCATTCATTGTTTAAATAGAGTAATTTTGGGCTTTTTTTTTGAGACGGCGTTTCGCTGTTGTTACCCAGGCTGGAGTGCAATGGCAGGATCTCGGCTCACGGCAACCTCCGCCTCCTGGGTTCAGGCAATTCTCCTGCCTCAACCTCCCGAGTAGCTGGGACTACAGGCGTGCACCACCATGCCCAGCTAATTTTTGTATTTTTAGTAGAGATGGCGTTTTACCTTGTTGACCAGGCTGGTCTCGATCTCTTGACCTCGTGATCCACCCACCTCGGCCTCCCAAAGTGCGAGCCACTGTGCCCGGCCTAGTCTATTTTTCTTGTTCAGGAAGAAGCCCAGTGTCAGATATTCGTGTTTACTCAGTGTGTGTGTGTGTGTGAGCTTCGCTCCCGTTCACCCAGACTGGAGTGCAATGGAGCGATTTCGGCTCACGGCAACCTCAGCCTCCTGGACTCAAGCCATTCTCCTGCCTCAGTCTCCCGAGTAGCTGGGATTACAGGCGCTTGCTACCATGCCCGGCTAATTTTTTGTATTTTTAGTAGAGACAGGGTTTTGCCATGTTGGCCAGGCTGATCTCAATCTCCCACCTCGGCCTCCCCAAATACTGGGATTACAGGCGTGAGCCACTGGGACTGGCCTCTCATAATGTATTTTTTAGAGTTGTTTAGTTTGAAATTTTTTTTCTTTTTAGTTGTGTTACTTTTTATTAATTTTTTTGTTTGTTTCTTTTGTTTGTTTTTAAATAATACTGGTTAAGTAATTTGTAGAATTTTCCCACAATTTAGGTTTCTTTGATATTTTTCAAGATTATATATAAGTTATGCATTTTGGCATGTTTGTCACTGAAGTGATATTGTTGTGCCCTTGATTTTTTTCAAGGTACATGCCATTTTCTTTTCAGCATTAGACATTTTAGGTTAAATGTTTTGATAAAGTCATTATTCTTTAAGTCTTTCAACTGTGAATTTTTTTTTTCCTTTTGTGTTTACTGTGTGATTTTGAAGGAGTTATACTGAGGCTCTGGGCATATTCTGTTTCTCCTGAAACTTTCACAAACTAGTTTTAAAATCAATCCATTGGTGATTTTCTAATTGTATAATTGACTTTGCCTTTATTAGTCAGAAATGTAGGGAGAAGAATTCACTCTCTATTTTTATTTGCTTATCTATATATTTATGTATGTCAGTTCAGACAGTAATTATTATTTTATTCAATAGGATAGAATACATTACTATCATTATTTATTTTGATACTTTCTCAAATTGTCTTAATTTTGACTACTGGGAATCCCTTTGAGTTTGTTAATGTGTCCTTTTCAAAAGTCTGTATGACTTTTTAATAACTTCCAACTTTTTCTAGCACAAGGAAAGATGTCATAGGCTGCATGGTACTTCTTCTGCTTCTGCTCTGGATTCAGCTATTTATCCAAGGAGCCTCGATTCCTTTTCTTAGAAGATGGTATTTGAAAATAAATACCTAAGCACAAGCTGTGTGCCCGTCTGCTGTTTCTCATTACCTCTCAGGCCTATCAGTCAACGGCGCTAGGACATGCATTTCATATATACACATACATGTATCACATATTCATTTATTTAAATCTCTGCATTTAAGACAACTTAGTGATAATTCTAATTCCAATTAAGTGTCATAAAGTACATCTTAGAAATACAAGTTGCTTTCTCATATACTCAAGTTCCACATGCACAGACATTTGCTTTATAATTGCTAAAGCATATACTGACTAAAGGAAAGCTTCTAGCTAGTATAACTCTATTTTCCTTTCATCTTTGATTCCTTTTATGTTACCTGTGTTAAAGGGCTTCTCTGCTGAATGCAATGTCTGGGTAGTATTGGTGTTAGTATCCAGTGATTTATTTACCCTCTCTGTTTGTTATATTTTACTTTTTCTTTGTATGCTTAGCATATTTTTAAACTTTATATATATAATATGACTAATACATAATAGAAATTGCATTCACTTTTGCCTTTCTGAAGGCTAGAATTTTGGAATGGAAGAGATTAGTTCGGCGGTCATCCAGGTTTTAGGCTGAGTATAAATCTGAAATTTATATTCAGATTTTAGTTCTCAGTCTACGTTTCCAGTCATCTAATTGATATTAGGCTCATATTTTAATTCTGTCCTTGGATTGTTCCAGCTAAGAATCTTCAATCTTGGATGTGCTTTCATAAATTATTAAACAAAGCCCATCTACAGAACATCTTGTGCTGCAGTTCCCATTCTTAAAGCTCAGTTATATAGTTCTTCCCTTTCTAGTTACATTCCAGCGTCTTCCAAGTATTAAGCAGGTGGTCTTCAGATTACAGTTCTACCTTACTACAATGCCCTCCAGCCAAAGACCACGACGAAGGCAGCTGTAGTAGAACAAGTGGGGATTTTCTACATGTTGAGTGGTAAAAATGCACATTATAAGAAATTGTGAAACATGCCAGTTTAGAGATTTGGACTTGTGTTAAGTCATTTTTAAAAAGCTTTCAGGAATTGGATCTTTGCTCTAAATTAGATGTTTTTAAGTAGAGCTACATTGTAGTAAGATATAGTAAGAGACATATTGTAGTAAGATGCACATGACCATGTATCTTAATAAATCTCATATATGAAGAGGGAAGGCTAAAGTGAAGCCAAAGCTGGAATTGCTAATGAGGCAATAGTCACACCTATTAGTTGAATCATGAAAATGTACAGTAAATTTGTGGTTTGGACAATGTTTATGTTTCTCCTCTGTGTTCAGACATGATCTATGGAGTGAACTTGCTTTTTCTCTTAATCTTTCATGATCACAGAATGGCTTTGCCTAAGGTTGATGTTCTATGAAATTACTTACTGTTAGGCCAGTCACAGTGGCTCACCCCTGTAATCCCAGCACATTGGGAGGCCGAGACGGATGGGTCACTTGAGGTCAGGAGTTCAGGACCAGCCTGGCCAACATGGTGAAACCCCCATCTCTACTAACAACTACAAAAATTAGCCAGGTGTGGTGGTGTGCACCTGTAATCCCAGCTACTCTGGGGGCTGAGATGGGAGAATCGCTTGAACCCAGGAGGCGGAGGTTGCAGTGAGTCAAGATCATGCCATTGCACTCCAGCCTGGGCAACAAGAGTGAAACTCCCTCTCAAAAAAAAAAAAAAAGAAAAAGAAAAAGAAATTACTTAACATTTAACACGTGTGCACTATGAGTGCGGAACAGCTTTTATCAACTCCAAGCCCTTGCCTGAGACACCTGGCCACTTCAGGGGCTGGTTTGCCCATTTTCGTTTTCTTCTTTTGGCCTAAGGGAGAAAAGTTCAAGCCATAGAAAATTGCTCCAAGATATCTAGATTTTCATCACTGCTGAGATTTTGATAATTAGGAGGCTATTTAGACAACATCTGTTGTCTATCTCAACATACATAGTTGCCCTAAGGTTAGTCTCTCTGCCTGCATGGTTTCCTGAACCTTCTGATGTAGCAATGGTCATGTGGTAGCATTTAAGATTCCAAACAAGATGCATGGGCCAAATAAAAATCTTACAGTTTGTAGCATGTACTGTAGGCAAATGCTCACATTAATCTATAGGACATAGTACCTTATGTGACATACATAGTGATAAAACTACAGTATTAATTGGTGATTATTTTTGTTAATTAATGTGAGTGACCTTGAAATTTTCATTTTAAAATCACTCAAAAGGTGAACAGATGTTAAATTCATGTTTAGCTTGGGTTTGATTTTGTTTCAGTTTCAAAGAAAAGTGAAGAAATGACAAAAAAGTTGTCAGGGTGGCCAGGAAATATTAGGTTGATCCAAAAGTAATTATGGTTTTTGCCATTGAAAGAGTGGCAAAACCCACTATTATTTTTGCATCAACCTTAGTTCATAATAACTAAAATGTTCAGTTGTGATTGACAATTTAGGCAAGGCCCTTATTTATTTATTTATTTTGGTGTTTTAAAATGAATTGCATATATCCTTTGCAAAGCTTGAACACTTTATTTAAATCTATCTGTTTTAGAAATAATATTCTTGTATTTCTCTAAATTAAAATTAATGATTTTTATTTATGGATAAATTATAGAAATCTGCAGTGTGGAAAATCAATATGTAAATATGTAGGGAAATTTTTACTATGAATTCCAAGAGCCACTACTATTTATGCCAACATAAGTGAACATCTCTGCGTTGCTGTGGAATTTCCCAGTAATCATGCCGACTGCCAAGAGATGTGGATAAAAGATGGAACTTCTTGTGGTTCAAATAGGGTAGGTAGTTTTTCATTCCTAAATAATTTCCCAATATTTTAGACTCTGCTCTTTGTTGAGATGGAGTCTCACTCTGTTGCCCCAGCGGGAGTGCAGTGCTATGGTCTCTTCTCATGGAAACCTCCGCCTTCCAGGTTCAAGTGATTCTCTTGCCTCAGTCTCTTGAGTAGCCAGCATAACAGGTGGTTCCACCATGCCCAGCTAATTTTTGTATTTTTAGTAGAGACTGGTTTCACCATGTTGGCCAGGCTAGTCTCAAACTCCTGGCCTCAGGTTTTCTGCCCACCTCAGCCTCCCAAAGTGTTGGGATTACAGGTGTGAGCCATTGCACCTGGTGTAGACTCTGTTCTTAAGTGATACATAATTCGTATTTTTCTCTCGGAATTTAAGTGTAGATTCAATACAGAAAATCGAAAAAAGCTTTAAAAATAATACTAATACTCATGCATATATGCCATTGCGATGACTGTTTCATTGGTTATTTAGTACTTTTTTCATTGAAATTATGTATATTTACTGAATTGAAAACCACATTGTTCATTCACTGTATTTTATTAAATTATCTCATATGACACAGAATATATCTAATGTCATAAACTATCTTTTGATGTAATTATTTTTAAATAGCCATTAAAATAATATATGCCTATTGTAAAATAATATATGCCTGATGAAAATAATAATCAAATTCACAGAATAAAGCAAAATCAATCCAATTTGCATATCTGAGATAGAATTACTCTTTTCAGTTTTACGAATCTCCCATCAATTTTTTATAGACACACACACACACACACACACACACACACACACACACACATAAAATTGTATTTATCTATCTACATATCTATCTTTCCTATTTTGCATTCAATATGGTACCTATGCATACATATCAACAGTTTTTGCCTTTCTAGATTTTTTAATTAAATAAAATATGAAATACTTGTATATAAACACATATATATACACAAGGAGGTGCAAGCTCAAATTAATCTCATGTTTAATTATAAAGCCTCTCTGGCTTAATAAGTAACAGAATACAATAAATCCCTTATTGAAGAAAACAGGGAAAAGAAAAGTATATTTGACTTTGGAGCAAAAGATATTCTTTGTGAATGAAGAGTAAACCAAAAATGTCCATATTTTGGTTGTAACCAAGTATAAATAAAACCTATTAGTATTTTCACATCTTAATTGCATGTCATTGTGAATGTGTACATATTTAAAATATATTTATTTGATAATTGAAGTATTTGCCATATAAACTGTACTTTTGTTGTAACCTAACTTTACTAACATTCATTTAGAAAATTAGAAGGTAAGAGTGTTTACAAATGAAAAAACTGGCATTCCAAATTCTCACACAAAACGCAAGTAACTTAAAAAATGTTGTAACACATTTGCTTTCATTAAATTTACTTTGTAAATTTTGTACCAAATTGATTCCCAAGACTATCTTAAATTTTAAATTCTCCATTGTGTCTAAACAGCCTAAAAGATGCTATGTGAGGTAGGAATTGCACAGGAAACAGGAAGCAGCAAGAGTGGCTTAGATAGTTGGTAGTTAATTTTTTTTCCATAGTGCAAAGTAATTTTGGAGGTTGCCCATCCAGAGCAGTTCCTGGGTGCCATTATGGCATCAATGATCCAGACTCAGTCCAGTTTTTAGCTATCGATCTTATACTGTGATCCTCTTTCATATGGCCTTCAAAATGGTTGATTGGAACTCCAGATATATCCACATTTCAAAATGGATGATTGGGAGAAGTTAAAGGAATAATGGGTGCACACCACAATCAGTAAACAGGATGAAGGATGTATGACGGGCAGTGCCCTGCCACAGTGTTCATGACAAAGGTGATGTCCCATCAAGTAGACATCTACTTCAGCAGCTTTAAAACATGCTACCGTTTATCATAAAAATGCAATACATAATATTGTCACAGACGTTTCTGTTCCACGGCAGGGTAGAGATTTTGGGAAGGTGTTATCCAAGTGGTGACCACAAAACTTTGCCTTCATCTATATCATCTATTGTTATCTATTAGCAAACAGTGATCAAATTAGCTGCACGTTGATTGCCCAGGCTTGTAGCCTGGGGAAAGATTTCAGCCCTGCACACCACTGCCTGGATGTAAACTTGGTACTGTTGGTGGGGCACAGTGGGAGGACTGGTTTTTCTGGCTGAGTGGAAAGCTGAGTGAGGCCCTTCACTGCTGGCTTCCCCCCACTTCCCTGGTGTCTTGTACAAGGCAGCATAGGCAGCCATAATCCCCCAGGAAATATAACTCCATTGGCCTGAGAATCACACGCCCATCCCTCACAGGGCCACAGAAAGCTCCACCCAAGGAGAGTCTGAGCTCTGACACACCTAACCCTGTTCCCACCTGAGGGTCTTTCTCCACCTGCCCTGATGGTAAAATACATAATCTCTTGGGAGCTCTATGGCCCCACCATGAACTAAGAAATCCGAATACTTATCCAGATGACCCTAAGGAAGGCTAGTATTCTCCCTATACTACTGATGCTCTCTTGAAAGCACCACCTCCTGGCTGGAGGCCAACCAACTCAAATATTTGCAATGACTTGTAAAAGAGCAACTCTATTCCAAGAAAGAAGAAAACAGTTATTCCAACGCCTGTAAGTAACATCCTGGCTAACAAGAGGTCCTGAGTCTGTCCGCGTGACAACTTTATTGCCAGCACAACCAGCATTTGAGAAAACCAGCACAATAAACACAGTTACAACCCAGATCCCTCAGAGACTGCTTCACTCCCCTGCTGCCTCCACCAGAGAACATGCTGGTATCCATGGCTGAGAGAGCTGAACATGGATCACATCACAGGACTTTTTGTAGACACTTTCAGTAAGAGCCCAGGGCCTAGTAGCTCCACTGGGTGGCAAGACCCAGAAGAAAAATAAGTCACTGCAGTCCAGCTCTCAAAAAGTCCCACCCCTAGGGGAAGAGGAAGAGCACCAATCAAAGGAGCATTCTGTGGGACAAAAGAGTCTGAACAGTAGCCCTTGATTCCCAGATCTTTCCTTTGACATAGTCTACCCAATGAGAAGGAACCTGAAGAACAATTCTGGTAATGTGACAAAATAAGGTTATTTAACACCCCCCAAAGATCACACTAGCTCACCAGAAATGGATCCAAAGCAAGAAGAAATCTCTGAATTGTCAGAAAAAAAATTTAGAAGTTCAATTATTAAGCTAGTCAAGGAGGCACCAGAGAAAGGCAGATACCAACTTAAATAAATCTATAAAATGATATAGAATATAAATGAAAAAATCCCCAGAGAAATAAATAACACAAATGAAAAACAATCCCCACTCCTGGAAATAAAAGACACACTTAAAGTAATGCAAAATACTCCAGGAAGTTTCAACAGTAAAATCGAACAAGTAGAAGAACTTCAGAGCTGAAAGACAAGGCTTTCAATGTAACCTAATCTGACAAAGACAAGGAAAAAAAATTTTTTAAAGCCTCCAAGAAGTTTGTGATTATGTTAAACAACCAAACCTAAGGATAAGTAATGTTCCCATGGAAGAAGAGAAATCTAAAGGTTTGGAAAACATATTTGAGGGAATAACGGAGGAAATCTTCCCTGGCCTTGATAGAAATCGAGACATCTTAATGCAAGAAGGTTAAAGAACACCTCAGAAATTTATCACAAAAAGCTCATCACCTAGGCATATAGTCATCAGGTTATGTTAAGGCAAGATAAAAAATAGAATCTTAAGAACTGTGAGACAAAAGCATCATATTACATTTTCTTTATAAAGGAATACTTTTCAGATCAACAGCAAATTTCTCAGCAGAAACACTTCAAGCTGGAAGGGATTGGAGTCCTGTCTTTAGCTTTCTTAAACAAAACAATTATCAGCCAAGAATTTTATATCCAGCTAAACAAAGCTTCACAAGTAAAGGAAATATATGGTCTTTCCCAGACAAAGGAATACTGAGAGAATTTATCACTACCAAGCCAACAAACACTACAATAACTGCCAAAAGAAGCTGTTTAAGTCTTGAAATTTGCCAATCCAGATAGAAAAAGCTTCATAAGTAAAGGAAAAATATGGTCTTTCTCACACAAAGAAATGCTGAGAGAATTCACCACTACCAAGCCAGCACTACAAGAACTGCCAAAAGAAGCTCTAAGTCTTGAAATATGCCAAATGGTACCTCCTTAAAGCATAAATTTCACAGGACCTATAAAACACACACCACACACACACACAACAAAACAACAAGATATTCAGGCAACAGATAGCATGATGAACAGAATAGTACCTCACATCTCAATACTAACATTGAATGTGAATGTCCTAAATGCTCCACTTAACAGATACAGAATGGCAGAATTGATAAGAATTCGCCCACCAAATGGCGGCGGCCTTCAAGAGACTCACCTGACCAACAAAGGGCAACCAAATGGGAAAGGAGGAAGTCAAGGTGTCACTGTTCTCTGATGACATGATTACATACCCTGACAGTGTCAAAGAGTCATCCAAAAAGCTCCCAGAACTGACACATGAATTCAGTCATGTTTCAGCATACAAAATCAATGTACACAAATCAGTAGAACTGCTATATTGCCAACAGCAACCATGCTGAGAATCAAATTCAGAAATCAAACCCTTTTATAATAGATGCAAAAAAAGGAAAGTGAAATAAAATAAAATACTTTGAAGTATACCTAACCAAGGAGGTGAAAGACCTCTACAAGGAAAACTACAAAACACCGCTGAAAGAAATACAGACAGCACAAAAAACAGAAATATATCCCATGTTCGTGGATGGGTAGGATCAGTATTATGAAAATAACCATAGAGCCAAGAGAAATCTACAAATTCAATGCAATTCCCATCAAAATTAAATTATCATTCTTCACAGAACTAGATAAAACAATCCTAAAATTCATATGGAACCAAAAAAGAGCCCGCATAGCCAAAGCAAGACTAAGCAAAAAGAACAAACCTCTAGGCATCATGCTATCCCACTTCAAACTATACTAAAGAAAAACAGCATGGTTGTGTACTCAATGTAGAAGCTAGTGTGTATTTTTTAGAAAACAAACAAAAAACCAGCATGGCACTGGCATAAAAATAGCAGAGACCAATGGAACAGAATACAGAACTCAGATATAAAGCCAAATACTTACAGCCAACTGATTTTCGACAAAGAAGACAAAAATATAAAGTGAGGAAAAGACGCCGTGTTCAACAAATGGTGCTGGGATAATTGTCAAGCCACAGATAGAAAAATGAAACTGGATTCTCTTCTCTCACCTTATACAAAAATTAACTTGAGATGGATAAAGACTAAAATCTAACACCTGAAACCATACAAATTTTCTGAGATAACATCAGCAAAACCCTTCTAAACACTGGCTTAGGCAAAGACTTCCTGACCAGAACCTATAAGCAAACTCAGCAAAACACAGATAAACAGAAGGGGCTTAATTAAACTAAAAACTTCTGAACGGCAAAAGAAATAATTGACAGAGTAAACAGACAACCCACAGAATGGGAGAAAACCTTTGCAAACTACGCATCCAAAAATGGACCAATATCTAGTATCTAACAGGAACTCAAACAAATCAGCAAGAAAAAAACAACCCTATCAAAAGGATGGCTAAGGATGTGAATAGACAATTCTCAAAAGAAGACATACAAAGGATAATAAACATACGTTAAAAATGTTCAACATTACTACTTAACAGGGAAATGCAAATCAAAGCTAACAATGTAATATGACCTTACTCCTAAATTATAAGAGGAAAAAATTCCAAAATATTGCCAATATTCTCTAGCAAACGTTTAAAATAAAAAATATTTCCAATTATTTGTTCTTGGGCTTATCATTAGTTGCTTTGAGTGTTTGTGTGAGTGCATTAAACATTTTTTGTTCTTTTGTAACACAGTATTATTTGATATAGATTGAAAGAGATCTCTGAAAATAATTACCAAATCTTTGTCTTTGTGCTTAACTTTCCTATTCTCAGTTGATTTACCCGCCAGCAAGAGAATTAAACAAGTCAGAATCCTTGGTATCATTCACTCATCTCTTTCTACTATGTATATTGCTCCAACTCAGCTGGTTTAAATTTCTGTCTCAAATACAATACATCTACTGGTTTCCATCCCATTACCACTCAGTTTCACCGTTTGGTTATCATTTTTGTGGACCACAGAAATGGCACTCTAACTTTGTATCTCTCAGCTATTGCTATTTCCATTCTCTTTTCCAAAACCTACTTTTATCAGCTTTCCTTCTTCCAACATGTAAATACAGCAAATTGCTGTATTTGGCCAACTTGTTCATGAAGAATATAAGATTCTACACAATCTTGCCAATAATATCTTCTCTCACATAATAGCTAGTTTTTTGTTTGTTTCTCTCTCCTTTTTTATGGTGTGAACAAGATGACATTTGTGTTCACTGATGATTCCCTTGGAACCAGGTACATCTGTAGGACTCAAATATTTATTTAATGAATGACTGAATGGTCACACTGCCCTTTATGTTTCTCAAAGGTTCAATACAGTATTCCATGGTAGAGTCATTTTAAATATTATTTGTCTTTTATAATACTCTGTCTTCTACTTCTATACCAATTAAATCCCATCTATCATTGGGGCTCAATGAGAAGGTTTTACTATTCTCAAATATTAGACACATTTCCTGGATTTTATACTTTCATAAATCAATTTTTTCACTACAGCATTCATTACATACTTATTTGTGTTTTCCTCCCTTCATATCTGTACCTGCTATCCCAGTTTGAGCAGGGAAGAAGCTGTTATTGCTTTGTTTACTCTGTTTACACGCAGATAATCAGAGTCTCATCTAGTGCTGGAAACATAGTAGCTCAATACATGAATTATTCATTGTTAGTATAGCAATGCTTGCTGCTAATCAGTGCCCTTTTTATTAGCATGGCATGGAATGCTCTTAATTAAATGGCAAATCTAGGTGGCATGTTGAATAACTAATTTTTGTTCATCCTTTTTAGGTTTGCAGGAATCAAAGATGTGTGAGTTCTTCATACTTGGGTTATGATTGTACTAAACAAAAATGCAACAATAAAGGCGTAAGTAGCGCTACTTTGAGGCAAAAACAGAAATCACTGAACTTAATTTTAGGAAACTAAATGCATTGCTACACACACACACACACACACACACACACACACACACACACACCCTGCACGAAGGAAAACTGGCCTTATCTGACACACACATTATTTGATAATTTTACTTGAACACATACACATCTAGAGGCTTATCTTAGAAGGCGATATTTCTCTTGCTTTTAGGTATGCAATAACAAAAAGCACTGTCACTGTGGTCCTTCATATTTACCTCCAGATTGCATCGCTCAATCAGATTTCTGGCCCGGTGGGAGTACTGACAGTGGCAATTTTCCACCTGCACCAACCAACCTCCCTCGTAAGTATTAATAATAAATTGGAAATATAATTAAAACATAATTTGAATTGATTTGATTTAGTAACATGAATAATATTTGGTTTACCAATTTATATCTAGACTATGTTTGGACATTAAATTGCATATGAACGTGTATGTTTTACTTCTGTCTCCAGAGAGTAATATATGACAACATATGTAGCATATGTTATGAACATATCAGTCAGGGCCCAGGCATAGAGACAGTATGTTGCATAACGAGGCAGGGATGTATCGCAGGATTGAAACCACAGGGAGAGTTACTGTTAAGCATGAGCTGGAGGCGTACAGAATATACAGGCACTGTTGGCGATGCTGGAGAGGAAGGTGGAGTAATATCAGAGCTATTTTTACTCTGTGAATCCTCCAAATTTTACTCAGCGATTCCCAGTGATGAAACCTGACTGGAAGACAGCAGGTCAAGGAGTTTGGGCAGTGTGGTTCCCTGTAATATTGATCACAGCAGGAAAAGCTAGATAGATGAATTTTAGAGAAAGCCGGAAGTTAACTGGCATATCCAATAATGCTCAGGGCCAGGAGATTTATTTGGTATAGAAACCTAAATTCACACACAATCAGAGCCGTTTTTTTCTGATTTTGAGTCATAAGTACTTTCTACATTAATTCCAGTATCTGGAAATATTATATTTCATGTTATATAGTAGTAGATGGATGAGTTTAAAACTTTCTAATTAATGTATTTTCAAGCTATTTCTATTTTACCAGCAACAATTAGCTTATCTTCCCGTTGGCTGCAATTATTTGCTCCTATTTATGCACACACATGCCGGTGAGCAAGGGGGACCACTCCTTGCCAGATTGGTTTTAGTGGTATGATTGACCAGTAAAATACGCAGAACTAACATTCTAGGGCTCTCATGATCATCCTACAGCCTCTAACTAGGTATTTTGGAATACTTACCTTGTAACTCTCATTCCTGGAAAATTCATTCTCTCATTCACTTCTTGAAAATTATCAGCAATATCTGAAATTTGATTGCACTCAGAAACAAAAATACAACCATTTAATAAGCCCTCCTGAAATTCATGACCAACAAAATTATGAGCAAAATTGAATGCTTTAAGTTACTAAGCTTTAAGGTAATTTCTTATACAGCGATAAATAATAAAAACATTTAGCTATCAATATGTTGTGTATTTATGTAACAGAAATCTAAAATGTGGCCTTAGCTTTGAAATTGGAAAGTGTATGGAAGATAGAAAGGCAGGAAACTGTTGAAGTCTTAGAACATGTTGAAGTTGGTGAGCAATCCAAGGACAGTTTAAAAACATGTTAACATGGTGCAGAACGTGAAACCGTTATTATGAAGTGGTAAATTGTTTGGCATCACTGCCGCCTTTGGTGATGTGGAAAATTGAAGTCACGCCTACTGTGGAACTACTAGAACACTCTGGGACACTGGTTCAAGCAAGAATTTTATTGGTGAAAGTAAAACTAATTTTTATTCTCAGCAAGTTTCTTAAAGTAAGGAATGGTGAAATTTAATCTCAAATGCTCCAAATTTGAGATTAAAGCAATCAAATTTTATCTGAGATCAAAATTAAGCAAGGCTTTTGATGGTAAATCCCTTTGTTAAAGTCTCAGAAAAACTTAAGTTGATATCTCTTAGATACTTTTTTGTTTTGAGATGGAGTCTTGCTCTGTCACCCAGGCTGGAGTGCAATGATGTCATCTCCACTCACCACGACCTCCACCTCCTGGGTCCAGGTGAATCTCCAGCTCCCAAGCAGCGGGGATTACAGGTGCGCCTCACCACGTCAGACTGATTTTTTGTGTTCTTAGTAGATATGGAGTTTCACCATTTGGCCAGGTTGGTCTTGAACCCCTGACCTAGGGATCATCCACTTGCCTAGGCCTCCCACAGTGTTGGGATGACAGGTGTGAGCCACCGCATCCAGCTGAGACTCTTTCATCTATACAAAGGCCTTCTAAGTGTTTTATGTAAATGCATCATAAAAACTTTCAAACAATAAGGCTACTAAGAATTTTAAACTGGTCATTTCATAACAGCCTCACAAGATCAAATACAGAGAAAGGCTTATGACAAAGAAATGTATTAGTGTGGCCTTTGTTTAATGGATTGTGTTTTTATTTGATACATCAGAAATTCAAAAGAATTATATTAGCTCAGGTTGAAACTGATCAAGATAGCATGTATGTTCGTTGGTTCCCAATCACCTAACACAATCCATTAAACAAAGGCCACACTAATAAATCGCTTTGTCATATAGGCAAGCAACAGGCTGATAAAGGTACTCAGATGTGAAAAGGACTATTTAGATTATAAACCAAAGGGCACAACCAAAAAGTCAGAAACCACACTTCTTCTTAACCTGTGGGTTTATGATTTTTTTAAATTACCACCAACAAAAATGAACAAACAAACAAAAAACGATAGGCACAGATGGTTTCACAGGTGAATGGAACCAAATTCTTGAAAGAAAGCAATACTCTTTTCAGAAAACAGTGATGGGGAAGTTCCCGTCAACTCATGGTAGGAGGAAACATAATTCTGATGCCACGTTCAAACAAGAAACTCAACAAAGAAGAAAATCACAAAACAATATTCTTCATGAATATGAATATAAAAATCCTCAACAAAATATTAGCCTATGATCTACAGCTATCCATTTTAAAAAGCATTAGAAGAGTCACTTTGGGCATTTATGTTTTCAAGTTATCTATTTTATATAAAAAATGTTAATTATAAAATTACTAAATTGTTCAAAGGTTTTATTCTGGTAGACTTAGTAAAATACAGAAATATCTTTGCCATATTTCCAGTGCTTGCTTTCAAATATTTGATTTTTTTTCCTCCTAGAAAGGCGCTTCATTGAGAACGTTTACCATTCCAAACCAATGAGATGGCCATTATTCTTACTCATTCCTTTCTTTATTGTTTTCTGTGTACTGATTGCTATAATGGGGAAAGTTTATTTCCAAAGGAAAAAACAGAGAACTGAGGACTATTCAAGCGATGAGTACATAGATTTCATAGTTAAGATTTGTTATTTGTATAATTTATAAACATAGTCAATAAATAGCATTGTGGTAGAGGTAATAATAGTTCAAATTTAATTATTGTCTTTGTATGGGAATTTAATAACTCCTATATTAATAACTAATGGTGGGGGTGGCGGCTCACACTGAGGTCCCACCAGTTTCTGAGGCCGAAGCAAGTGAATCACTTAAAGCCAGGAGTTCAAGATTAGGGCAACATGGTGAAACCCCGCCTCTACAAAAAAATACAAAAATTAGCCAGGCATGGTGGCATGCACCTATAGTCCCAGCTACTCAAGAGGCTAAGGTGGGAGGACCACTTGAGCCTGGGAGGTGGAGGCTGCAGTGAGCCGAGATTGTGCCACTGCACTTCAGCCCAGGCAACAGAGTGAGACTGAGACTCAAAAAAGAGAAAAATTATATATATATATATGTAAAATATACACACACATACACATACATATATACACATGTAATTGCTGATCTTCAAAAAAATCTGTTGGTATATGTGTGTATTTATATATATATATATATATATATATACAATGTGTGTGTAAATGTATATATGTAAATATAGATATGACATATGATGTATATTTTTTTTAAAAAGCTGAATTTTCATCCTGGGTTTTCCTGTTACCTTACATTAAAGTAGCATAAAAATTCCTTAAGATACAGAAATATTACATAGTTATTTAAGTATTATTAAATTAGAAATCCATATTCAACAATTAAGATCAAATAATGAAAGAAGGTAGATAAACTTTAAAGATAAACTTTAATGGATAGCTAAACTTTATCTAATTTTGTCCCTAAAAAAGTCGAGATTCTTATAAGATTAAAATTGCAAACCTTCAAAAAATCTGTTGGTGTACACACAATCGTATATATATATATATATATATATACACACACACACACATCGTGTAGATTGTATATATAGATACGATGTATGTATATAATAGATACAATGTCTATATATAGGTACCTATCTATAAGATGTATCTATATATATAGATACATGGTGTATCTATATATATACATGATATTTATGCACACACACACGATGGGTATATACTGTATATGATGTATCTATATAATAGACATAGATATAATAGATATATCGATATACAATATATATCATGATACATGCGCACACATATATGAACAGAGTTTTTTGAAGGCTGGCAATTTTACACTTATAAGAATCTGGACTTTTTTAGGGGCAAAAGTAGATAAAGTTTAGCGATCCATTAAAGTTTAAAGTTTACCTTCTTTTATTTTTTTGATCTTAATTGTTAAATACGGATTATTAACTTAATAATACTTAAATAACTTTGTAATATTTCTATATCTTAAGGAATTTTTATGCTATTTTAATGGAAGGCAATTTAAAAAGCCCAGGAAAGCAATTTAGCTTTTTTTTTTTTTGTAGTAACATAAATTGAAACACAAGCAGTTAGAAGTAGAAAAATACTAAAAATTAATACATAATAAAAAACGTATCTAGATGATAGCCATGTCTAGTTTACAGAAAACAGAAAACAAACAATTTTTATTAAAAATAAAACCATCTGGCCGGGCGCGGTGGCTCAAGCCTGTAATCCCAGCACTTTGGGAGGCCGAGACAGGTGGATCATGAGGTCAAGAGATCGAGACCATCCTGGTCAACATGGTGAAACCCCGTCTCTACTAAAAATACAAAAAATTAGCTGAGCATGGTGGCGCGTGCCTGTAATCCCAGCTACTCAGGAGGCTGAGGCAGGAGAACTGCCTGAACCCAGGAAGCGGAGGTTGCGGTGAGCCGAGATCGCGCCCTTGCACTCCAGCCTGGGTAACTAGAGCGAAACTCCGTCTCAAAAATAAAATAAAATAAAACTATCTGCTATAAAAATACAAGCAAATATTAAAACTGTTTATTTTTTTCAATAAAATTGCTATAAAATGATTTTTGCCTAAGAGTTATATATCTGTGTCCTTCATTTTGCTTGAAATGAATTGAATTTCATTAAAGTACTTAATAAGACAATGTAAATGAAAAGAGAATATATTTCAAAAGTTGATATGAAATTGCTGAAATAATGTACAGCACCTAAACTAATTAGTAAATACTTAAATTTCCTGAAGTGGTTTTCTCATATTGGATAACTATTGTGGAAAAACAGATATCAAGTATCTTTAGGGAAAAAGCATAGCTAGTGATATGAATAGAAAGTAATGGGTTGAAAATCAATGGCAAAAACGTTTAAAGATATTTAACCAATAATATTATGAATACAAAAATGATCTGTTTGTTTTCAGACAGACATATATCGCTGCATTTTTTCATATTTAGTGATGCAAAGATGTGCATTATTAGTCTTGATTACCAGGGCAGAGATATTCTCAGTGATAGGGTATTCTCAAATAAGGGGTGAACCCCGATCTCAGGTAAAAATTCAGAGCTGTTTCAAGACTAACAAATAATACAGAGGTTTGTAAAACCATCTTGAAGAAAATTGAATATTGTTTTAATTTTTAATATGCAGGCAACTTGAAAGTGAGAGTGAACCTAAAGGGTAGGCTGGACAACAGACATGCCATGATATCACTGTGAGTTTCTTTCTTTCCTTTTTTTTTTTTTTTTATTATACTTTAAGTACTGGGATACAAGTGCAGTTTTGTTACATAGGTATACACGTGTCATGGTGGTTTGCTGCACCTATCAACCCATCATCTAGGTTTTAAGCCCTGCATGCATACGGTATTGATCCTAATGCTCTTCCTCACCTTGCTCCTCATCCCCCGACAGGTCCCAGTGTGTGATGTTCCCCTCTCTGTGTCCATGTGTTCTCATTGTTCAACTCCCCCTTATGAGTGAGAACCTGTGGTGTTTGGCTTTCTGTTCCTCTGTTAGTTTGCTGAAAAGGATGGCTTCCAGCTTCATCCATGTCCCTGCAAACGACATGAGTGAGTTTCAAATACTTTAAGGATGAGTGAGAGAGAGAGAGAGAGACAATGCAGTATATTAGATACACATAACTAAACTAAATATATATTAAGTAGTGACAGTCATATACCTGTATATAATAAAAACAGCAGATAATATTTTTGAGAATTATAATATTTTTCAGAATTTGTAATAGACATGATCAAGTTATAAATGATATTGAAATTTCCCATTTAAAAATGTCTTGCAGTGTTATATTTTAAATTATTTTCCCTAGTTAATTTTACTTCTTTAGCATTTGTGTATTTAAAACGTTGGCTAAAAATAAATTGCATGATATGCGTCTACTCTGCAGTCAGTTTACTTGCGTGCTCTTTGTTGAAGTAGCTATCATTTTAACTTACTTGCTGATAACGGTGACTTTTTTTCATTTATTCAGTCTTCTAGAGTAATTACCTGCGATGGATAAACACACAAAACAATGGAAGAAAAGAGAATGTACATTACCTGATTTCCTGGGACTCAAACCTGCATATTGTGATTTTAATTTGACCAGAAAATATGGTGTACATATATATATATATATATATATATATATATATATATATATATATATACATGTATAATTTCACAGATAATTTAGTAATCAGAAATGCATGATAATGAGTTTTACATTACAAATTTCTGTTTTTTTAAGTTCTCTCACACTATTTCTGTGGGTCAGTAGACACTAATTCTGTCAGCAGGGGCATGGTATAAGAAAATATTGTAATGAGGTGGTACCATAATTAAAAGCTGCTGTTATATTTTAAAATGCAATGATACGTTGTTATATTATATTGTGATGATCCGTAATCAATCAAAGACAATGATCCTAAAATTCGGAGACATTTTCCCCATATGCTGCTGAAAAAAGACATTTTCAGATATACAAACATTCAAAGTAAAGATGAACAAATATATACCATAGGAACGTTCTACAAAATGAAGCAAATTTTTAAGTATAACAGCATTAGTAGGATAAAAGAAGAGTGTATTATAATGCAAAAGGGCAAGCTGTTAGGAAGTTATAATGATAATAATTAAAATTTTATGACTTTTAATATAACTTCAACCTGTAAGAAGAAAATATTGATAGAACAAAAAGAAAAGGAGAAAAATCATCAAATACACTGAAGAATTTGAGCAATATGATTGGCAAAAATGATCTATTTGATATACACAACTTCAAAATATAAATGTTAAGTCCATGTGAAATAATTACTGATATATTCTATATGCTTGGGCATATAACAGGTCTAACCAATTTCTCATCACTGAAATACTTCAGATTATGTTGTCTAACGAAAGCAAATTTAAGATCTAAACAATTTACAGATCAAAGAAGAACATTCAGTGGAAATTTGAATATACTTTGAATTGTATACTATAAAAGTATTATAGGAAAAAAATGACTGACATAGCTAGGCCTTGCTCAGTGGGAATCTGAGACCACTTGAAGATGTTAAAGGAAAATTGAAAATGAACCTATAACTATTGTTAAATTAATTGAATGAAAGAAATAATATAGAAAACTGAAAGATTTAATGAAAATTAAAGAAAACGCTAATATTAAGAATAAACAAAGCTGAGGTTATTTCTTTAAGGAAATCAATAAACCTTTTAAAATATGCTAATACTAGAGAACGATTTTGAAGACACACATGAACAATATCAGAAGTGAAAAGGCACACACTCATAGTCACTAGTAATAGTAAGAAATTAAAACATTTAAATGAAATAGAAGTATTTCTATAAAAAAGACACTTTCCAAAACTGACCTAAGAAGAATTTAAATATCCACATGTAACTGTAGTTTAAAGCAACTGTAATCAAAATTAAAACGTGTTTTATAAAGAAAATTTAGATTTTGATGGCTTCCTCTTTGCAAACAAGTAAACACTTAGGAAGATAGAACTTCAGTCCTACACATGCTGATTCCTTTCATGAGGTCAGCAAAAATTAATAACAAAACATGGCTAGGATTAGTCAGCCTGAAAAAAGAAGGAAATCTTGTCACATGCAGTAAAATGGATGAAATTTAAGGACATTATGCTGAATGAAATAAGACAGTCACACAAAGGCAACTATTGCATGATTCCACTTATATAAGGTATCTAAAATACTCAAACTATTTGATTAAATTTGACTGGATTCCCTAATTTATAAGCAGATACACACATAAGACACATGCGTTTTTAGGTACTAGAAATAGACTTGAAGTTTTTTAATTTGATGAAAGGGATCAACAATACATGAATAATGAAAATAATTAATATTGAATATTTAGTCTTTCCTCCTAATATTGTGAAGAAGTTAAGATAATTCACTATTAACATTTTTATATATCTTTGTGGAAATTCCAGTCAGTAAATATGGCTACAAAAAATATAAACTTTAAAAAGAAATCTTTATCCAAAGAAAACCTTATTATAATATAAACATAGAAAATCCAAAATAATCTATAGATAAAATATTTGAATTACCAAGTGAATCTCAAAAATCCATTGGGTATAAATTGAATACACAAGTATCCCATTTGTATATAAGATACAAAATATAAAAACTAGGACATTTTAAAGAATATTATTTACATTAGCACTAAACATATTGAATTCTTGAAAATAACCATTCTAGAAAAACTATGACATCTGTACATACAAAATGATAAATTACTATTAAAAGAAATTAAACAATAGTGTTAGGCCTTTCTTGCTTTGCTGTAAAGAAAAACCCCAGGCTGGGTAATTTATAAGTAAATC
The DNA here is from genome assembly GCF_049354715.1 of Callithrix jacchus. Lineage (NCBI taxonomy): Eukaryota > Metazoa > Chordata > Mammalia > Primates > Cebidae > Callithrix > Callithrix jacchus. Next base: position 42,551,813 of record NC_133514.1, read on the forward strand.
ACACTACCTAACTTCAAAATGGGCAAACATCACGGCACTGGCGCAGACACATCGACCAATGGAACAGAGTAGAGAGCCAAGAAATAAATCTATGCATTTACAGCCAACTGATTTCCGACAAAGGCACCAAGAATACATATGAGGAAAAGGTTTCCTCAACAAATGGTGTGGACAAAACTGGTTACCTATATGCAGAAGAATGAAATTAGATCCTTATATCTCACCATATACATACATTATCTTAAAATGAATTAAAGACTTAAATATAAAACCTGATATTGTAAAAGTGTAGAAAAAACATAGGGGAAAAGCTCCATACATTAATCTGGGTAATGATTTTTTGAAAAATGACCTCAAAAATACAGACAACAAATGCAAAAACAGGCAAATAGAATTGTGCCATACTAAAAAGCTTCTGTACAGCAAACGAGACTCAGAGTAAAGTAACAGCTCACAGAAAAAGATAAAAGATTTGCAAACCATACATCTGATAAGGGGTTAATATTCAAAATATTTACAAACTCAAACAGCAAGAAAGCAAATAGCCTGATTAAAAAATGGACATAATAAAGGAATAGACTTTCTCAAAAGAATGCATACAAATTGCCAGCAGGTAAATTAAAAAATGCTCGGCATCACTAATCACCAGAAAACATAAATCAAAACCACAATGAGCTATAATGTTAGATTGGCTGTCATCAAAAAGATAAAAGATAGTGAGCACAGATGAGGATGCAGAAAAAAGAGAACACTTATACACTGTTGCTGGGAATATAAATTAATACAATCATTATAGGAAACAGTATGGAGCTTCCTCAAAAAATTAAAAATCAGAACTGTGTGACTCAGCAATCCCACTACTGGTTATGTATTCAAAGTAAATAAAATCAGTATGTTGAATAGATGTCTGCACTCAGCACACACAATAGGGTCAAGCTATGGAATGAAGCTAAATGTTCATCAAACAATGAATGGATAAAGAAAATACTGTGTGTGTATATATATATTCAGTCATAAAAAGGGAAATTATGTCATTTGCTATATTTATGAACCGGGAGGCCATTATGTTAAGTAAAATAAGCCACAGAAAGACAAATATCACATTGTCTCACTTATGTGGGATCTATAAACATTGATTTCGTAGAAGTAGAGAGAGTAGAATGTTGGTTACCAGAAGCTGAAGTGATTAGAAGAGAAAAGGAATATGGAGAAATGTTGGTCCAAAGAAAAATATTCTCGAGAGATCTATCGTGCTAACTATAGTTCATGACAGCATATTTTATTATTACAAAACACAGCAGATATTACGTGTATCACAATAATGTTAATTATTTGAGATAATGCATTTATCAGTTAGTTACATTTAATCACTCCACAATGTATATATGTTTCCAAACATTATTGCTATACATGATAAGTACATGTAATTTTATATGTCAATTGAAAAACAGAGGACTTAATGCAAAGAGGAAAATACAAAGTAGACATAATAACAGGCCCAACTTATTGAAATTGTTTCATTACTTTTAAATATGTGGTTTTTTAAAAAAGAAAGTTTCTACTAAGAAGCTGATAGTATTTTATCAATATCTGAAAGGTAAGTGACCTGCTCAAACTCCAACCCCAACTCAGAGACCAACGACATATGAAATCTATCTACATAAAGTCATGCCGTCTGCAAGGCACTTGGCCCACAGAAGCCCCGTGAAGCTGCCTTCGCTACAAGTGCCGGCCCCGATGGAGGTGACAGCAGAAGAGTTTCTGACGATGAGGTAGAGACCCAGGGGCAGGAGGAGGAGAAAGGGGGCCCCCGTAACAATGAACCAACAGCATCTACCTCGAGGCCCCTGGAGACTCAGGGAAACCTCGCTTCCCTCGACTGCAGTCCCAGGGCCTCAAAGGGAAGTGTCCAATCCAAGGCCCATGGAGTGCCCAGCGCACACAGCCCTGCAGGAAGCGTCCTTCCCTTTGGGAAGCCTGACCCAGCTCCAGCAGTGCTCCCTGGCCCAGTTCCCGGCTGCTCCCATTGGCCAGAGAAAGCGGCCTCTCAGGTGCTGGAGAAGTAGCAGCTACCCAGCTCCTCAGGCTTGCAGATCCCGGGGAAGGAGACCCAGCACAAGGATCCTGCAGCTCCAGTAGTAGGCAGCTCCCCTCCACCGAGAGCTGCCAGCCAAGCAAAATGGTCAGGGCAACCCCAGCAGCTGCCACTGGTCCCTGCCGAGCAATGGAGGTGGGGCAGAGATGAGGGGCCCTCGCGCTAAACGTCCCCGCCTATCCTTGGAAGGATTCCCAAACAACATGGGGGCAATAGGTAGCAATGCATGGCTGAGGAGACTGAAAAAGAAACGTGGGAGGAAAAACAACGTATAGTAAACAGCCATGCCAGCCGGCCCATCTCCCCACCTCCCCACCTCACCCACCTCCCTGCCCCTGCCTACGTGTCACAGGTCCCAGCTCCTTCTCCTACCTCTGACTTGGCCCACGCAGCTGCTGGGCCCCTCATCCTGCCCGTCCCCACCAGCTTCCCCGGCTCCTCTGGCCTCCATGCTGTCACCAGGCCCAACGACCTCCTCAGGGCCTTTTGGATCACACTCAACCCTGAGTGCTGCCAGGCCACCGGAGCCCTTGCCTCCCTCCCCTAAAACGCCGTGCACCCCGGACACATGCGCTTGTTCTTCCTTCACCACAGCCCCATGGGCTCACGGCCTCCTCTCCACCCCCACGTGCCTCTAGCCTGGTTGGAATTCCGTGTGGCTCCACAAAAGCCCCGGCCCCCACAGCTCCCCTCCACACCAGCAGCGGCCACCGGCTCCAACCACGGTGATCTCTGGCCTTGGGTGCTCCGGCGAGCCCACCGGGGACCTCTCCTGGTGGAAGGAGGCTGCCACCACGTGGGGCCTCTCCACCTGCTCACATGGCAAATTCCAGCAACAGCATCTTCCCGACCACCCCCCAGAGCCTTCCTTCTGAGGAGACCCCCACACCCCAGCAGATGGAGGCAGGTGAGTGCACATTCATCCACCCTGACGTGCAGAAGCTGCTGGAGACTCTCATCGCCAAGAAGGCAGTGATGAAGCTGCGACAGAAGAAAGAAGGGACAGGGGTGGACTGCCCGCAGATGACACCACTGCGGAAGGAGTGGGACGCCATGACTCCCCATCCCTTCTGGAACCAGAGAGCCCAAGAACAGCAGCCACCCTGTCCGCAGAGGGTCTCTGACGCCACAGCAATTCAGCCAGCTCTTCTGGCCGCCCTTGCTTAGCTAGTGAAAGGAAAATGAAATTGACTCTTCGTCACCCCATTTGGGGTGCCTTTTCTCAAACAGTCACTGGGAGTTTGCCACCAGAACCTAGTATTCCCAATGGCCAACCCAAAGCTATCATCTCTTCATAGATGGAAATAAGCCAAGACTTCAGGTGGCATGTCTATGGCAGGGAGCATGTCCACGTGACTGACGGCCAGAAGGCACAGGCCCGTGGCGCCGTCCCGGAGGAGGATGCTGGAGGCACGGTTCTGCAGCTGCTCCTCCGGATCCACCTGCACTATGAGCTCGAGCTCACTGACCACCTGTGCTCTCAGGCACAGCTGCCCTGGATTGTCAGCAACACAGACTATGGACACCGAGGGGTTACTAGTGGTCCCCAGAGTCCCCAGAATCCCTGATCTCCTCAGATCCACCTCAGTGCTTCCCGAATTTGGGAGGGCAGGCAGGACCGCCTCGTGTCTTCTGCCTGATGCTTCGGACTCCCTGGGAATTCCCTCTGGGGCGGCAGCAGGTCTCCAGGTGGCCAGAATCTGCCAGGCGAGCCACGGGGCTGCTCCTGGTGGGTGGCACTCCTTCCTTGCCACCCACCGGTGCTCTGGGAGCTCAGGCCTGGTGGCAGCCCCGGAAAGGATGGGAGCTGACTTGGGACTGCGGGGGACCGGCCTCTCCTGGGGAAGGTGGGCAGTGGGTTCACAGCCTGAGATTTTTGGAGGAGAGAGGGCAGAACCCTCTTCCACTTTGGTCGCTTCTGCAAGGGCCATTCAAGATACTCCTTTACAGTAGGGGTGGCAGAATGTGCCCCCTGCTGGGGTGTAAGGCAAGATGCCCCATAGCCCCTAATCTAGGGTAAAGAAGAGCACAGTAGGCTTGGGACACAGGGTGAGAAGTGGGCCTGGGTCTGGATCCCAGCCAGAGGTGGGGGCTGGGGCCGGGGCCTGGCTGGAGTGAGGCTGTGCCACATGGTGGGGCTGGGTGGTGCCTGGGGAAGCTGTGAGGATGCCTCAACGTCACCTTCATGTGGAAGAGAAGTGGCAGCTTCGGGTTTGATACCCCGTGCCTGTTTCCAGAGGAAGCCTCCTTCGAAATCCAGGCCGCGACCACCAGGGACTCGCTGTTCAAAGAGGGGAGAGCTCAAATGTAATACACTCAGAGTATACCCTTTTGAGCCAAGGCCTCTATTAAAATGTTCTTATGTATACAACCTAGTGAGTGGAGAGGACTTTTTTTTTTTTTTCCCTGAGACAGGGTCTCACACTGTCCTCCAAGATAGGGTGCAGTGGTGTGATCTAGGCTCATTGCAGTCTTCACCTCCCAGACTCAATCAATCCTCCCCCCTCACTCTGCCAAATAACTGGGATCAAAGGCACAGGCCCCCTCCAGGGATTTCTCATGTTGGCCAGGCTGCTGTAGAAATCCTGGACACAAGCGATCAGGAGTGCATGGATGAAAGGGTGGGTAGTCAGGGGCTGTGGGAGCAGGGAGTGCATGGAAGGGAGGGTAAGGAGTTAGGGACTGTGGGAGCAGGGTATGAATGGATGGGCAACTCTCATGCTGCTCTCATGGTGGGTAGTCAGGGGCTGGAGGAGCAAAAAGTACATGGATGTAAGGACGTGTAGTCAGAGGCTGTGGCTGCAGGGAGTGCATGGAGGGGAGGTTGAAAAGTCAGGAGCTGTGGGGGTAGGGAGTGCATTGATGGGAGGGTGGGTAGTCAGGGGCTGTGCAAGCAGGGAGTACATGTATGTGAGGGCGAATAGTCAAGGGCTGTGGGAGCAGTGAGTGCATGGATGCGAGCAGGTGTAGTCATGGGCTGTGCGAGTACCAAGTGCACGGAAGGGAGGGTGGGTAGTCAGAGGCTGTGGGATCAGGGAGTGCATGGATGGGAGGGTGGTTAGTCAGAGGCTGTGGGAGCAGGGAGTGCATGCACGTGAGGGTGGTTAGTCAGGGGCTGTGGGAGCAGGCAGTGCATGGATGTGAGGCTGGGTAACCAGGGACTGTGGAAGCAGGGAGTGCATAGATGTGATTGTGGGTAGTCAGGGGCTGTGGGAGCAGGCAGTGCATGGATGTGAGTGTGGGTAACCAGGGACTGTGGAAGCAGGGAGTGCATAGATGTGATTGTGGGTAGTCAGGGGCTGTGGGAGCAGGAAGTGCATGGATGGGAGGATAAGTATTCAGGGGCAGTGGTGCACAAGGAGCGCATGGATGAAGGGCTCTCATGCTGCTCTGAGCGTGGTAGTCAGGGGCTGAGAGGCACAGGGAGTGCATGGATGGGAGGGTGGGTAGTCAGGGGCTGTGGAGGCAGGGAGTGCATGGATGGGCAGCTTTCATGCTGCTCTCAGGGTTGGTAGTCAGGGTATGTGGGAGCAGGAAGTGTACGGATGGGAGTGTGCATAGTAAGCGGCTGTGAGAGCAGGTAGATCATAGATGGGAGAGTGGGTAGTCAGGGGCTGCAGAAACAGGGAGTTCATGGATGTGAGGGTGGATAGTCAGGATGTGGGACCAGGAAGTGCATGAATGGGAGGGTAGGTACTTGAGGGCCCTGAAAACAAGGAGTGCATGGATGTGAGTGTGGGTAGTCAGGGGCTGTGAAAGCAGAGAGTGCATGGATGGGTGGGTGGGTAGTCAGGGGCTATGAAAGCAGTGAGTGCACAGATGTGGGAGGGAAGAGTCAGCAGCTGTGGGAGTACGAAGTGCATGGATGGGAGGGTGGGTAGGCATGGGCTTTGGAAGCAGGGAGTGCATGGATGGAGCTCTCATGCTGCTCTGAGGGTGGGTACTATGGGGCTGTAAGAGCAGGGAGTGCATTCATGCGAGGGTGGGTAGTCAGAAGCTGTGGGATCAGGGAGTGCATGTATGTGAGGGTGGATAGTCAGGGGCTATGTGAGAAGAGAGTGCATGGATGTGAGGGTGGGTAGTCAGGGGCTGTGTGAGAAGAGAGTGCATGGATGTGAGGGTGGGTAGTCAGGGGCTGTGGGAGAAGAGAGTGCATGGATGTGAGGATGGGTAGTCAGGGGCTGCGAACGCAGGGAGTGTTCAGATGGAAAGCTTCCCTGCTGCTCTCAGGGTGGTTACACAGGGGCTGTGGGAGCAGGGAGTGCAGAAATGGTAGGCTGGCTATTTAGGGTCTGTGGGAGCAGAGCAGTGCATGGACGGAAGGGTGCGGAGTCAGGAGCTGTGAAACCAGAAAGAGCATGGATGTGAGGTTGTGTAGTCAGAAGCTGTGGGAGCACGTAGTGAATGGGTTGGAGGGTAGGTACTCAGGGGTTGTGGGAGGAGGGAGTGCATGGGTGTGAGGGTGGATAGAGGTGCTACGGAGGCAGGGAGTACATGGAAGGGAGGGTAGGTAGTCAGGGGCTGTGGGAGCAGAAAGTGCATGGATGGGAGGATGGATAGTCAGGGGCTGTGCAGCACAGAAAGCTCATGGATGGAGGGCTCTCATGCTGCTCTGAGGGTGGTAGTCAGGGGCTGTGAGGCACAGGGAATGCATGGATGGGAAGGTGAGTAGTCAGGGGATGTGGGAGCAGGGAGTGCATGGATGTGAGTGTGGGTAGTCAGGAACTATGGGAGCAGGGACTGCATGGATGTGAGAATGGGTAGTCACGGGCTGTGAGAGCAGAGTGCATGGACGGGCAGCTCTCATGCTGCTCTGAGGTTGGGTAGTCAGGGGCTGTGAAAGCAGAAAGTGCATGGATGTGAGCGTGGCTAGTCAGGCTCTGTGGGAGCAGGGAGTGCATGGATGGGAGGTTGGGTAGTCAGGGGGTGTGGGAGCAGGAAGTGTATAGTGTGAGGGTGGGTAGTCAGGGGCTGTGGGAGCAGAAAGTGCATGGATGTGAGGGTGAGTAATCAGGGGGTGTGGGAGCAGGGAGTAAATGGATGGGAGGGTGGGTAGTCAGGGGCTGTGGGAGCACGGAGTACATGGATGAACAGCTCTTATGCTGGACTGAGGGTGGGTAGTCAGGGGCTGTAAGAGCAGGGACTGCATGGATGTGAGGGTGGGTAGTCAGGGTTTGTGGGAGCAGGGAGTGCATGGATGTGAGGGTGAGTAGTCAGGGGCTTTGGGAGCAGGGAGAGCATGGATGTGAGGGTGGGTAGTCAGGGGCTGTGGGAGCAGGAAGTGCATGGATGTGAGGGTGGGCAGTAAGAAGGTGTGGGAGCAGGGAATGCATGGATGAGAGGGTGCATAGTCAGGGGCTGTGGGGGCAGAGACTGCATGGATGGGAGGGTGGGTAGGCAGGGGCTGTGGAAGCAGGGAGTGCATGGATGGACAGCTCTCACGCTGCTCTGAGGGTGGGTAATCAGGGGCTGTGGGAGCAGGAAGTGCATGGACCAGAGGATGGGTAGTCAGGGGCAATGGGGCACAGGGAGCACATGGATGAAGGCCTCTCATGCTCCTCTGAGGGTGGTTGTCAGGGGCTGAGACGCACAGGGAATGCATGAATGGGAAGGTGCGTAGTCAGGGGCTGTGGGAGTAGGCAGTGCATGGATGGGCAGCTCTCATACTGCTCTGAGGTTGGGTAGTAAGGGGCTGAGGGAGCAAGAAGTGCATGGATGGGAGAAAGGGAGTGCATGGATGTGAGGGTGGATAGTCAGGAACTATGGGAGCAGGGAGTGCATGGATGTGAGGGTGGGTAGTCATGGGCTGTGCGAGCAGGGAGTGGATGGATGGGTAGCTCTCATGCTGCTCTGAGGGTGGGTAGTCAGAAGATGTGAAAGCACGGAGTGCATAGATATGAGGCCGGGTAGTCAGGGGATGTGAGAGAAGAGAGTGCAATAAGAGGGTGGGTAGTCAGAGGCTGTGGGAGCAGAGAGTATATGGATGTGACGGTGGGTAGTCAGGGGATGTGACTACTATTAATACTGTAAGAGTAGAAAAACGCTAAAAAAATTATGAGTTCTAATAAAGTAATAATCTAACTAAAATGTGAAGAGAAAGAAGAAAGTGAAATAAGTTCATTGATTTCTAGATGCTAACAGGTAGATGTGAAATAACATCTTTTGAAGCGGACACACCAAATAGTAGAAAAACAAATAAGGAAAAAGAGAAATAAATTTTTAGAATGATATTAGTACAGGAGAACCTAGTAGAACAAAAACACAAACCTTCAAAACTCCACTCTTCCCTAGCAATTGAAAACATTAAAAAAGAAAAATGAAACACATAAAAACCTTAAACACATAACACTAAAAAGACATAAAAAGGAAACAGTAAAAAAAAAAAACAAAAAGAGTAAATAGAACAAAATACACCAATAAATAAATCACTAAAAAGATGGCAAAGTTGAGATGAAACATGTTGGCTATATTAATAAATACAATGAATTTGTGTTTCCCCACTAAAAGAAAAAGAATTTCCAGGCCAGGTGCAGTGGCTCATACCTGTAATCCCAGCGCTCTGGGAGGCTGAGGCAGAAGGCTTGCTTGAGTTTACCAGTTGGAAACCAGCCTGGGCAACACAGGGAGACTTTGTCTCTACTAAAAATAAAAAACATTAGCTGGGTGCGGCGGTGTGCACATGTAGTCCCAGCTACTTTGGAAGCTTAGGCAGGAGGATCCCTTGAGCTGGGGAGGTCAAGAAGGCTGCAGTTAGCCAAGACTGGGCCACTGCACTCCAGCCTGGGTGACAGAAATAGACCTTGTGTCAAAAAAAAAAAAAAAAAATTGCACTGGCTCACAACACAAAAATCAATTTGGTGCCATATAGAAGAAGCATACCTGAAACAATGTGATTCAGAAAGGCTGAAAATAGAGATGAGTAAATGTATTTCCAGAGAACAGAAACAAGAGATTCTGATATGACGCAAGGTAGAATTTAGTTTCAAAAAACTTGCAGAACAGCAACACGATAACAGACAAACAAAAATTGTCTAATTTAAAATGTTAAAGGCTACAATTTACAATGAAGATATGCCAGGCATGAATACCTACCCAAATAACACAGCAACTAACCTCTTTTTTCTTTTTAGTAAAACAAATCGTTTATTGCTGCATATGTGTTATATTAAATTTACACGCTAATATAGAAAAGCACATACTGTTTATATTATACAGTAACTTAACATCAACAGGAATAGCAACACAAGTACTACTCATGCACAAAACATGCATAGATCGGTATACAAAAAGCAATTTCACACACTACAGCTTACCAAAAAAAAATTTTTTTTTTAAACACAGCCCTTCCACGTAGGATCAGTGGTCCAATCTGGACTGGAGTGCACTAATATGTTCAGGTCAATGCTTAGGTGGCATAGCGCTCAGTGAGCAATTCTGGGATTGGAGTCATGCCCAAGGGTTCTTTCATTAAAAGTGAATGTCCCTGTGCCTGAGCACCAAAATTTTATCCCCAAAGCAAATCCTCCAAGGAATAAAAGGTCGGATCGTCTACAAATTAGGGAGGGGAAAGAAGGCACCAAAATGTTAGATAAACGGCCCTAGAAGGGGTTATTGGGAACAGGGCCTAGGCACCAAGTGTGTCACAAGTTTTTGTGGATCCTTTTAAGTCCCTATCCAGGTTGCCATCTCTGGATTTAAGGTCTGGCCTCCAAGTCATGAGTCCAGTAATAAGAACACTTCTGAGAAGAAAACCGAATGAGGATACAGCTGAGAAATGGAGACTACAAAATACTATAGAATACAATGACTGCCCCTTGTACCTACTTCACACTATTGCATGTGATGCCCCTCAACAGGAAACCCCGCGTGGAGACACTGCCCCGAGACTCAAGGAGCAAATACAAATCCAAAAATCCCATCCACCTGACCTTGGGATCAAAAGGTCTCATCCCAACAAAACCTGAACATGAAAACCTGTACCTTGCCGGATGCAATACAAAACAGCTGGTACCACAAAACTCACTATCACCACCATTAAAACGTCAACATTTACTTCTAACTAACAAAACATTCTTTACCTTCCCTTAAAGACACTAGCGTCCATATGTGATGAAGATGAGACAATAATTTATCTTGGTTTTAATCTTAAAAGAAAAGCGTCCCATGAAAGTATTAGACAAAAATCAAAACACCACCTTTTTTATTTTGGCAACTAGGAAAAAAAAAAGGACACTTTCTACACCAATGACATCACTCAAACCGTCGTTATCAGTTTCAAAGAGCCAGACTGAAAGCGGAGGATCTTCTTCTTGAGGTTATGTGAGGCCTTAATTTTTTTTTGAGACGGAGTTTCCCTCTTGTTACCCAGGCTGGAGTGCAATGGTGCGATCTCGGCTTACCGCAAACTCCGCCTCCCGGGTTCAGGCAATTCTCCTGCCTCAGCTCCCTGAGTAGCTGGGATTACAGGCACGCGCCACCATGCCCAGCTAATTTTTTGTATTTTTAGTAGAGACAGAGTTTCACCTTGTTGACCAGGATGGTCTCGATCTCTTGACCTCGTGATCCACCCGCCTCGGCCTCCCAAAGTGCTGGGATCACAGCGTGGGCGCCAGAGCCACCGCTCCCGGCCCTTGGTTTTGTTTTAGACGGAATCTCATCCTGTCGCCCAGGCTGGAGTGCAGTGCTGCCATCTCGGCTCACTTCAACGTCTGCCTCCCGGGTTCAAGAGATTCTTCTGCCTCAGCCTCCCGAGTAGCTGGGACTACAGGCGCATGCCACCACGCCCGGCTAACTTGAGCATTTTTAGTAGAGGCGAGGTTTCACCATATTGGCCAGGCTGCTCTCCAACTCCTGGCCTCGTGATCCGTCCGCCTTAGCCTCCCAAAGTGTTGGGCTTAGAGGCGAGAGCCACCACGCCTGGCCACAAACTGTCTTTTAAGAACAGGAAGGCCGGGCGCAGTGGCTCACGCCAATAATCCCAGCACTTTGGGATGCGGAGGCCGGTGGATCACGAGGTCAAGAGATCGACGTTTCACCTGGTCAACACGGTGAAACCCCGGCTCTACTAAAAATACCAAAAATTAGCTGGGCATGGTGGTGCGCGCCTGTAGTCCCAGCTACACGGGAGGCTGAGGCAGGAGAATTGCTTGAACCCAAAAGGCGGAGGTTGCGGTGAGCCGAGATCCTGCCATTGCACTCCAGCCTGGGTAACAACAGCGAAAACTCTTCTCAGAAAAAAAAAAAAAAAAAAAAAGAACAGGAAAAAGAAAGGTAATATATATTTTAAGGAGGTCCAATTTTAGGGGAGATAATAAGCTTGGGTTAGGCGTCTGAAGTCAAAAGAAATGCGGTAAAAGAAACACACATGCAAACTCCAGCAGACACCAGCTAGACTTGAGTAGAGAGAGGAGGTCCACGTTGGAAAGTTGCAGCTGCGAGGGAGGGCGAAGGAGGACTACAGTCACGCCGTAAGCCCTCTGCTTGACAAGCAAAGTAGGCGAGACTCACGGATGCTGCTGGTGTGACGGCGGTCGTGGTAATAATGGTGGTGATGGTACCGGCAGCTAACAGATTTTGAGCGTGCCAGGCCGAGCCGAGTCCTCTACGGGCAGAATGTCGCCGCTCACCGACAGCAGCCACAAGAGGACCAGGTGATTTAGTGATCTAGCCTTCTCCCGCGGTGCCGGGCTGACTTCACCTTCTCCGGAACACACGTGCGAACCTCTGGCCCGGGAGGGAGCCAGTATCCGGCCCTGAGGCGGGGAAGTGCTCCCCTGACCGGAGAGGGACGCGGCAGCCGAGGGGCGGCCAGGGCTCGGTCTCTCCCGCTCCCGCCCCGCCCCTCCCCAGGCAGCCGCCCCTCGCCCGCCAGAGCGCGACTCGGCGAGTCCAGGCGCGCCCACCCCCGGACTGCGCCCCGCGGCACTAGCCTCTCCCTAGGTCCCCGCCCCGCCGGTTCGCGCGCCGGGCAGGAGCGTGCGGGACGGTGGGCGCGGGGTCACGTTGGGCGGCGTAGAAAACGGCGGGCGCGCGCACGTCCTGACGCATCCTGGGCCAGCGGCGGCGGCAAGAGCTGGAGGAAGGTGTTGCCGAGGGGTTTGGAGTCGCCGAGGGGTTTGGAGTCGCCGGTGAGTAGGAGGGAGCTGGCCTTTTCCCTCAAGGTCCCCGGGCGCCGGGGGGCCGAGATCGGGGCGCGAGTGCCGGGCCCGGGCGACCGTGCGCGGCCTGCGGTCCGGGACGCCCAGGCGATGATGCGCCGGCGTCAGGAGGGACCATCGCCGCGCCCCGGGGATCCCAGGCAGGTGGAGCGGGTGCTCCCGGCCCGCGGTGGAACGGTCCGCGCCCTCCCGGACTGCCCTGACTACCCAACGTCACATCCACGCTCTTCCTGCTCTAACAGCCTCTAACTACCCACCCTACCATTTCTGCCCTCCCTGCTCCCACAGCCCCTGACTAAGCACCCTCACATCCATGGACTCCCTTCTCCAACAGCCCCTGACTACCCACCCTCACATCCATGCACTCCCTGCTTTCACAGCCCCTGAGTACCTACCCTCCCATTCATACACTTCCTGGTCCCACAGCTCCTGACCACCCACCCTCACATCCATGCACTCCCTGCTTTCACGGCCCCTGAGTACCTACCCTCCCATTCATACACTTCCTGGTCTCACAGCCCCTGACTACCCACCCTCCCATCCATGCACTCTCTTCTCCCACAGCCCCTGACTACCTACCCTCAAATCCATGCACTGCCTGCACCTACAGGCCCTGACTACCTACGGTCCCATCCATGCACTCCATGTTTCCACAGCCCCTGATTACCTCCCCTCACATATATGCGCTCCCTTATCCTACAGCCCCTGAATACCCACCGTCACAGCAGCGTCACAGCTGCCCATCCATGCAATCCCTGCTCTTACAGCCCTCGACTACCCATTCACGCATTTTCTGCTCCCACATCTTCTGACTACCCACCCTCAGAGCAGTATGAGAGCTGCCCATTTATGCAATCTCTGCTCCCACCCTGACTACCCACCCTCACATCCATTCACTGCCTGCTCCCACAGCCCCTGACTACCCACCTTCACATCCAGGCACTTCCGGCTTTCACAGCTTCCGACTACCCACCCTTCCATCCATGCACTCCCTGCTCCCACAGCCCCTGACTACCCACCCTCCTATCCATGCACTCCCTGCTCCAACATCCCCTAACCACCCACCCTCACATCCATGCACTCCCTGCTCCTACATCCCCTGACTACCCACCCTGACATACATGCGCTCCCTGCTCTCATAGCCCCCGACTCCCTACCCTCCCATCCATGCACTTTCTGCTCCCACATCTTCTGACTACCCGCCCTGACATACATGCGCTCCCCTCTCCCACAACCCCTGACTACCCACCCTCACATTTATGCACTTTTTGCTCGCCCAGCCCCTAATTACCCACCCTGAGAGCAGCATGACAGCTGCCCATCCATACACTCTCTGCTCCCACAGCTCGTGACTACCCACCCTCCCATCCATGCACTCCCTGCTCCCACATCCCCTGAATTCCCACCCTGGCATCCATGCACTCCTTCCACTTACAGCCCGTGACTACCCACCCTCAGAGCGGTATGAGAACCCTTCATCCATATGCTCCCTGTGCCCCCCTGACTACCCATCCTCCCATCCATGCACTTTCTGCTCCCACAGCTTCTGTCTACCCACCCTCACCTCCATGCAGTCCCTGTCCCACAGCTTCTGACTACTCACCCTCACATCCATGCATTCCCTGCTTTCACAGCCTCTGACTAGCCACCCTCCCATTTATTCACTCGCTACTGCCACAGCCCCTGACTACCCACCCTCATATCCATGCACTTTCTGCTCCCACAGCCCCGGACTACCCATTGTAACATACATGCTTTCTCCCTCCTCCCACAGCCCCGGACTACCCATCGTAACATACATGCTCTCTCCCTCCTCCCACAACCCCTGACTACCCACCCTGACATCCATGCACTCCCTACTCCCACTGCTTCTGAGTACCAACAGTCACATCCATGCACTCCCTGCTCCCACAGCCCCTGACTACCCATTCTCCCATCCATGCATTTCCTGCTCCCACAGCCCCTTACTACCCCTCCTCAGAGCAGTGTTAGAGCTACCCATCCATGCACTGCCTGCTCCCACAGCCCCTGACTACACACCTTCCCATTCATGGCTTCCCTGTGCCTCTCAGACCCTGACTACCACCCTCAGAGCAGCATGAGAGCCCTTCATCTATGCGCTCCCTGTGCCCCACTGCCCCTGACTACCCATCCTCCCATCCATGCACTTCCTGCTCCCACAGCGACTGACTACCCACCTTCACATCCATGCACTTTCTGCTCCCACAGCCCCTGACTTCCTACCCTTCCATCCATGCACTCGCTGCTTTCACAGCCCCTGACTACCCACCCTTTCATCCATGCACTGCCTGCTCCCACAGCCCCTGACTACCCACCCTCCCATCCATGCAGTTTCTGCTCCCACAGCCCCTGACTACCCACCCTCACAAACATGCGCTCCCTGCTCCCACAGCCCCTGACTACCCACCCTCCCATTTATTCACTCCCTACTGCCGCAGCCCCTGACTACCCACCCTGACATCCATGCACTTTCTGCTCCCAAAGCCCCTGAATACCCACCCTCACATCCATACAGTGTCTGCTCCCACAGCCCCTGACTACCCACCCTCACATCCATGCACTCCCTTCTCCCACAGCCCCTGACTACCCACCCTCACATCCATGCACTCCCTTCTCCCACAGCCCCTGACTACCCACCCTCACATCCATGCACTCCTTGCTCCCATATCCCCTGCCTACCCAGCTTCACATCCATGCATTCCCTGTGCCTCACAGCTTCTGACTACCACCCTCAGAGCAGCATGAGAGCCCTCCATCCATGAGCTTTCTGTGCTCCACAGCTTCTGACTATCCATCCTCCCATCCATGCACTTTCTGCTCCTATAGCCCCTGACTACCCACCTTCCCCTCCATGCACTCCCTGCTCCCACAGCCCCTGACCACATATCCTCCAATCCATGCACTCTATGCTCCCACAGCCCCTGACTACCCAACCTCACATCCATGTTCTTCCTGCTTTCAAAGCTCCTGACTACCCACCCTCTTGTCTATGCACTGCCTGCTCGAACAGGCCCTAACTACCCACCCTACGATTTCTGTACTCCCTGCTCCCACAGCCTTTGACTACCCACCCTCACATCCATGCACTCCCTGCTTTCACAGCCCGTGAGTACCTACCCTCTTATTCATGGACTTCCTGGTCCCACAGCCCCTGACTTCCCACTCTCCCATCCATGCTCTCCCTACTCTCACAGCCGCTCACTACCCACCCTTTCATTCATGCACTCCGTGCTCCCACAGCCCCTGACTATCCACCCTGAGAGTAGCATGAAAGCTCCCCATCCATGCACTCCCTGCGTCCACAGCCCCTGACTACACACCCTCCCATCCATGCACTCTCTTCTCCCACAGCCCTTGAGTACCACCCTCACATCCATGCACTCCCTTATCCCACAGCCCCTGACTACCCACCCTCACATCCATGCGCTCCCTTATCCCACAGCCCATGATTACCCACCCTCAGAGCAGCATCAGAGCTGCCCATCCATGCAATCCCTGCTTTTACAGCCCAAGGCTACCCACCCTCCCATCCGTGCATTTATTTTCTGCTCCCACAGTCCCTGACTACCCACCTTTCCATTCATACATTCCCTGTGCCTCTCAGCTTCTGACTACCACCCTCAGAGCAGCATGAGAGCCCTTCATCCCTGCGCTTTCTGTGCCCCTCTGCCCCTGACTACCCACCCTCCCATCCATGCACTACCTGCGCCCACAGCCCCTGACTACCCACCCTTCGATCCATACAATCCCTTCTCTCACAGCCCATGAGTACCCATCCTTACATTCATGCACTCCCTGCTTCCACAGCCCCTGACTACCCACCCTGTTAGAAATTTTTATAGTACTCTTGAAAATAATTCTTGTGTCAAAGAGAAACCAAATATGTAAATATGAGCCTGTTTAGCAATAAAGCACTCTGTCTTAAAATGTGTAGGTTTTCTTTGTAGAAAATATAGAATCTCAAATGCATTTCTTGGGAAGCACAAAAGATTAGAAATAAAGGAAACAGCATTCCACTGAAGAAGGGAGAAACAGTAGAGAAATGAAAGGGGAAATGATAAAATGAAAACAAAATAATTCACAAGGAACAAGGAAATCAATATGCCTAAGAAATGGAATAATAAATAAATAAGAAACTTCAAGTCTGACCATGAAAACATAGAAAACACAGATAAAGCATGTTAGGAATAATGAAAGGGTGCTGTCCCCTAGGCTGGAGTGCAATGACAATCACGGCTCACTGCAGCCTCCAACTCCTGGGGTCAAGTGATCCTCCCATCTCAGCCTCCTGAGTAGCTGGGAGTAACTGGGACACACAACTGCACTTGGCTAATTTGTGAATTTTTTTGTAAAGATGGGATTTCACCATGTTGCTCAGGCTGGTCTGGAACTCTTCAGATCAAGCAATACCCTCGCCTCAGCCTCCCAGAGTGCTGGGATTACACAGGTGAGCCGCTATGCCCAGCCGAGACTTTTTAATAACTAGAATAACTCTGCGCATAACTTCATAGTAAATTTAACATTTAAAGGAAATGGATGATTTTGTAAGAAAATAGAAGCAAAACAGACTCAAGAAGAAGTAACATCTTCTTGGTTGGTCAGTCTTTTTTTTATCTGTTTATTTTGTTTATTGTGCCATGTAAAATTTCTCCCCCCCCAAATGATGCAAATATTAGTCTATAATTCTTCCTTATAATTTACAGGGTTTTAAAAATTATTATTTTTGTTGTGAGATTGGAGTTTACCCTTATTTTCTTCCAAACAGATAATACATTTGCTTGATACCATTAATCTCTGCCTGGCATGACCTCCTGATTTCCAGTAACCCAAGAAGCAAATTATGTTTGCTGATTCGGAGGGGCTTTGGTGCACAGGTTTGAAGCCATTTGCTATCATTAATTAACCAAGAGCTACTAGTACCTACAATACTGAAACTATACAAATGGCTTAATTTAAAAATAGGCAAAGGTTTGAATATGTAATTCACTGAGAAGAAAATGGAAATGACAATCATACATGAAAAAAAAACCCTACCTGCCATTTAAAAAAAGTAATCAAAATCATCATGAGATGCTTTTTTTGACCTATCATATTGACAATTATTTTAAAGTTTGATTGTTTTTATTAAGATGAAGATATAGGAAGAGGAGAACTTTTTTTTTTTTTGAGGCAAAGTTTTGTTCTTATTGCCCAGGCTGGAGTGCAATGGCGTGATCTCTGTCTCCCAGATTCAAGAGATTCTCCTGCCTCAGCCTCCTGAGTAGTTGGGATTACAGGCACCTGCCACCACACCCAGCTAATTTTGTATTTTTAGTAGAGACGGGGGTTTCTCCACGTTGGTCAGGCTGGTCTTGAAACTCCTGGCTTCAAATGATCCACCAGCCTCAGCCTCCCAAAGTGCTGGGATTGGGGTGTGAGCCACCACGCCTGGCCAAAAGGGCAACATTTATTTCTTATTTATTTAGAGATATAGTCTCTTTCTGTCACCAGGGGCACAGTCTTGGCTCACTGAAACATCCACCTCCTGGGTTCAAGCGATTCTCCTGCCTCAGCCTCCCTAGTAGCTGGGATTACAGACAGCTGCCACCATGACCAGCTAATTTCTTTTCTTTTTTTTTTTTTGAGACCGGTTCTCACACTGTCACCTGGCAGATATTGGCTTGAGACAACCTCCAACTCCCAGGTTGAAGCGATTCTGCTGCCTCAGCCTCTGGAGTAGCTGCCGCCACACCTGACTAATCTTTTGTACTTTTAGTAGAGATATTTTACTATGTTGGCCAGGCTGGTCTCAAACTCCTGACCTAATGATCCGCTCGCCTTGGCCTCCCAAAGTTCTGAGATTACAGGCGTGAGCCACCTTGCCCAGCTAATTTTTGTATTTTTAATAGAGTTGGGGTTTCACCATATTGGCCAGGATGGTCTTAATCTCTTGACCTTGTGATCTGCCCACCTGGGCCTCCCAAAGTGCCAAGATACCAGTGTGAGTCACCTATACCAGCCCAAAAGGGCAACTTTTAAAGGCTACTGGTTGGGCTGGGTACAGTGGCTCATGCCTGTGTTCCCAGCCCTTTAGAAGGCTGAGGTGGGAGTACAGCTTGAGCCCAGGAGTTGAAGACCAGCCTGGGCAACAGTGAGACCAAGTCTCTATTAAAATAAAAATAATTAAATAAGTAGATACAACAAATAGTCCGGGCATGGTGGCTCATGCTGTAATCCTAGCACTTTGGGAGGCCGAGGCTAGGCGGGTGGATTGCCTGAGCTCAGGAATTGGTTACTGGCCTGGGCAACATGGTGAAACCCTGTCTCTACTAAAATAGAAAAAATTAATCAGGCATGATGGTAGGCACCTGTAATCCCAGTTACTCAGGAGGCTGAGGCAGGAGAATTGCGACTGCACACCAGTCTGGGCGAGAGTGAGACTCTGTCTCTAGAAAATAATAAATAAATAAATAAATAAAAAATAAAGCAAGCACAAATCCTGTCTGTCCCACAGCTGAGAGGGTTTCCAGTTTCAACATTGCCCCTGTTGTCCCTGCTGTCCTAATCACAGACTCCCATTACCTGGGAACCCCAGAATTATACCAAGTGCTGCTGGAGGGTGAGGTGCGAAGTGCTGGGGCCTGAGGCGAAGTGTCTGAGTCACATGTCTTATTATTATTATTATGTTGTGATTATTTTTGTTTGTTTGTTTTTTGTTTTGAGTCGGAGTTTTGCTCTTGTTACCCAGGCTGGAGTGCAATGGCGCAATCTCGGCTCACTGCAACCTCCGCCTCCTGGGTTCAGGCAATTCTGCCTCAGCCTCCTGAGTAGCTGGGATTACAGGCACGCGCCACCATGCCCAGCTAATTTTTTGTATTTTTAGTAGAGACGGGGTTTCACCATGTTGACCAGGATGGTCTCCATCTCTTGACCTCCTAATCCACCCGCCTCGGCCTCCCAAATTGTTGGGATTACAGGCGTGAGCCACCGCGCCCGGTCCCAATGTTGTCATTATTTTTTTAGAGATAGGATCTCACCATCTTGCCCAGGCTGGTCTGGTAACTCGTGAGCTCATGCGAGCCTCCCGCCTCGGCCTCTGAGTAGCTGGGACCTACTGAGTCACACTTGTGGCCACATCCTTTTCCTTCCTCCTGCTCCAACCCACAGTTTAATCATGAAAGGCTCTTCTGATTGGCCGCCTCCAGGGACTAGTGCCTCTGCTCGGCTGGCCCTCTAGGGGTCGACAGCAAATAAATAATTCCCGCTGGGAAGCTGGTCTCAGACTGGAGCATCAACACCCCTGCCACGCCTGCCTGCGCCTGGAGCTGAGTGAGGTAAGCATGCCGGCCTCCAGCAACCGACGGTGCCACGTGGCTCCACTTCCCTTCTTGCCAGTGCCTCTTCTCCAGTTTCAGGGGATACTGTGGGGTGGGCAAGCCAGGGAGAGCGCAGCGAAGGGCGGGTTGGGATGCAGGTGGGAATGTGCGGTCCTTCTGAGCTCTCATCAGAGCTTCCTTCTCCTTTGCCAAGGTCCCCATGCCGCCTTCAGCGTAGCTCCCTATGCATCTCTGACTCCACCGCAACACACCCAGGGGCCTCCTCGAGGGGAGCCGCGGCCTCTGCTGTCCAGCCCCTGCCCGGCACGATCTCCTGATCCCCAACTACCCAAGAAGCAAGTTGTGTTGGCAGACGCAATGGGGCTCTCGTTGGCATCCGTACACTGGTTTGAAGCCGCTGGGGGCAGAGCCTTAAGAAGGCCGGTGTCCCGCTGGCAGCCTCCCCGGCCTGGCCTCCTCCTGCTGCAGAGCCGCCCCCACGACCTAGGCTGCTGCACCCCAGGGGAGCTAGCGGGTATCCAGGATGCCTGCACTCTCGTGTGCAGCCAGTGCTGTGCACAGGCAGTGTCAGGTGGCGGTGCAGATGCGTACCCCCTGGGTGCCTGGGGCTCCTTCCAAGACGACCTGTGTTGGAACACTGGTCTCCGCGGAGGTGAGAGGGTCAGCTTCGCCTTCCGGGTGTTGCCGCCGAGTCCCCTGGCCACGCGGGCCACCATCCAGTCTACTCTTTAGAGCGTGCTCAGTAGCCAGCCTTTTGGGCACAGTAATCAAAGGCAAAACTGCAGCTGGGTGCTGGGTTCGTGGTCCTGCTCATCAGAATAAAGCCGGGCTATGTGAGGGCGCACAGAAAGACAGGCTGAGCCCTCTGAGCCTGCCTTTTCTGCCTGGGCAAAGAGTGATTTCTTGTCCAGCACGTGCGCGTTTTCTGTGCTGGGGAACTTTGCTCAGTCTGTTTTCTTGCACCTGAATTCATAACGGGGAAACCGGACTGATTCAACTCTTAGCCCCTGCAGAAGGCCTCAAATTCCTTGTATTCTTCTCTCATTTCCTGACTACAAAGGAGGAGGTTTCCTTTAGGAAGATTCCGGGAATGGAGTGGGGAAACGGAAGAAATGTAAATAAAGCACTTATATGTCATTATTGAAAGGGTTTAGCAGAGTGTCTAAGGACCGGGGGTGATGTGTGTGCACGCGCGTGTGTTCGTGTGTTTGTGTGTGTGTATTGCAGAGGTTGGGGAGGGGTTCTTTACATTAAAGACGGGAGGGATGCAGCACAGAACTTTGCCCTTCTACTTTCCTCTCCATCTGGGAAGGGCCGGTTTCCTGGTAACTTGAAATAGTGCGGCTTCTTCAACTTTTGCCAAAATGAATGTTCATTAAAGCATCTTCAACAGCTGATACAAAAAACACTTTTTCTCCCTCTTCATCATATCAGAGAGTGGGGAGACTCTGTCTCTGTGCATTTCAAAATATGGAGTAGTTTTACAAACACTTACTTTCAATACTTTAGTATACTTTAATTTTTTAATTTTAAATTATTATTTACACTGGTCTTGAACTCCTGGTCTCAAATAGTCCTCCGGCCTGAGTGTTGAGATTACAGGCGCAGCCACTGTGCCTGGCTACTACTTTTTTGAGTGCAATTTACCGTACCCCAGAAGCCTGACCTTTGCTCCCACGGCCCAAGGCGACCCATTGTGTATTGATGGCCCGTATCGAAAGCGGCCACTGAAGTGTTTGCTTCCCCCAGGATGGGAGAGAACGAGGACAAGTCAGCCTTTGACACAGCTGGCCCCAGGCTGGCCACCCCCATGGAGCTCAGAACATATGGATTAGAATAATACACAAGGATGTGTGCCAAGTGTGCCTCTAGTTTCAATTTACAGTGTTCTGAGAGCTTTGGATGTTGGAAGACTTTAACCTCTTTTCAGGGACTTCATTCTTGGATTATTATTCATAGACGACACATTTTAAATAAAAGATTTCTTTTTTTACATTTTTATCTCCTCCGATACTCGATTTCTTGGACTACGGTTTTTTTTTGTTGTTGTTGTTTTTTTGAGATGGAGTTTCGCTCTTGTTACCCAGGCTGGAGTGCAATGCCGCAATCTCGGCTCACCACAATCTCCGCCTCCTGGGTTCAGGCAGTTCTCCTGCCTCAGCCTCCTGAGTAGCTGGGATTACAGGTACCCACCACCATGCCCAGCTAATTTTTTGTATTTTTAGTAGAGACGGGGTTTCACCATGTTGACCAGGATGGCCTCGATCTCTTGACCTCGTGATCCACCTGCCTCGGCCTCCCAAAGTGCTGGGATTACAGGCGTGAGCCACCGCGCCTGGCCTCTTGGACTATGTTTTTTTGTGCCAGTGGCAGGTATTGTGCTTGAGCAAGCAACATTCACTTTATTTTTTTCTTTCTCTCTCTTTTTTTTTTTTTTTTGGAGACAGAGTCTTTCTCTGTTGCCCAGGCTAGAGTGCAGTGGCACTACCTTGGCTCACTGCAACCTCCGCCTCATGGGTTCAAGTGATTCTGCTGCCTCAGCCTCGCATAAGTGGGATTACAGGTGCCTGTCACCAAGCCCAGCTAATTTTCGTATTTTTAGTAGAGACAGAGTTTCACCATGTTGGACAGGCTGGTCATGTGACTCCTGACCTCAGGCGATCCACCTGTCTTGGCCTCCCAAATTGCTGGGATTACAGGTGTGAGCCACTATACCCGGCCATTTTTTTTCCCTAAAGGACCTGCCCCCTTTGTCTCTTGAGCAACAGCCAGGGTGCCCTGCCAGGTGGTTAACAGGGTAAAGACAGAAGCAGCCAAACACAGGGGCTTGCAGGAACAGTGTAAACACTTTTGCAGGTTCCTCATCTGATAAGGGGAGCTATTGCAATGGCTGCTGCTTCCCCCTTGCCTTCTAGAAGGCCTGACTCCTTTAAGGGTTGATCATGAATGGGGCAGGTGGACTTACAGAACATGCCGTCAGAGTTGGAGGTTGCTTTCAAATTCAAGCTAGTAAAAATCAACAGAAAAGATGAGTAGCCAGTTGTAGAAGTGACGTGCTCCGAAGATGTGTGGTAATGTATTTCTAATGACATTAGAGTTTGTGAAATCCATGTCATCATCACAGCCTAGCACTGGAAAAGGGAAGTGCTGGGAGACCATGTGGACCAGGCGTCACATTTAGAGAGGGCCTGGGATCTCGACTTTTGACATTAAATCCCAATAAAGTTACACATGCAACTACAGAGAAAACTAGCCGCATTGAAAAAAGATGCTGCTCAGCCGGGCACGGTGGCTCCTGCATGTAATCCCAGCACTTTGGGAGGCAGAGGTTGGCGGATCACCTGAGTTCAGGAGTTCAAGGCCAGCCTGGCCAACATAGTAAAACCCTGTCTCCACAAAAATACAAAAATTAGCCAGGCATGATGGCGGATGCCTTTAATCCCAGCTACTTGGGAGGTTGAGGTGGGAGAATCACTTGAACCCAGGAAGTGCAGGTTGCAGGGAGCTGAGATTGTGCCACTGCATTTCAGCCTGGGTGACAAAGTGAGACTCTGTCTCAAAAAAAAGAAAAAAGATGCTGCTCATCATTCATCTCCAAATTTCACATTTGCATCTCATAGCCAGAGATGCATCTCATGTTGCCTGCTTTGCACTTTGAAATAATACTTGACATTTTAATAAAATTTTATCTTGTAAGTAGCACAATTGTGTATACTTTTTCTGTTAAAATTGTCAATTTTGGAAATATGCACATGTACCATATGCCACAGTTGTAATTCTGTAATTTTTTTTTTTTTTTTGAGATGGAATCTTGCTCTGTCACCAGGCTGGAGTGCAATGGCGCAATCTCGGCTCACTGCAACCTCTGCCTCCTGGGTTCAAGCAATTCTTCTGCCTCAGCCTCCCAAGTAGCTGGGACCACAGGTGCGTACCACCACACCCAGCTAATTTTTGTGTTTTTAGTAGAGACAGGGTTTCACCATGTTGGCCAGGATGATCTCGATCTCTTGATCTCATGATCCGCCTGCCTCAACCTCCCAAAGTGCTGGGATTACAGGTGTGAGCAACCACACCCAGCCTCTTTTTTTTTTAAATATAGCAATAATCTAAAAAAAATGAAAAGTGGTCGAGGGCTCCCTTGATCTCTGAAAGGTGCACACTAAGATGAACTAGTCTAATTTATCCCAACCTTTCCCATCTAGGTAATGTTAAAGTTCAGTAAGCCCTGATACTTTTGCTGTTAAAAATTCCTTTGGGCTCACCACCACACCTGGTTAATTTTTGTATTTTTAGTAGAGACAGGGTTTCACCATGTTGGCCGGGCTGGTCTTGAACTCTTGACTTCAGGTGATCTGCCCATCTTGGCCTCCCAAAATGCTGGGATTACAGGCATGAGCCACTGCGCCTGGCCGAGTGTGTTTATTTCAAACGAAGGCTATGGTATAGATCTGGACTAAAACAACCTGTCTTCTTCACGTTGCTCTTAACTGCAAATTCTCTCCATACATTTGGCTTTCTTCTATTCATCTGATCTAAAATTTGTACCATTCATATTCTGACAACTCTCAAATTTGTTTATTTTTAACCTTTTTTTTTTTTTTTTTTTTGAGACATTGTTTCACTCCAGTAACCCAGGCTGGAGTGCAGAGGAGTAATCTCGGCTCACTGCAGCCTTGACCCCTTGGACTCAAGTGATCCTCCCACTTCAGACTCCTGAGTAGCTGGGACTATAGGCTCATGCCAGCGAGGCTGGCTTTTTTTTTTTTTTTTGAGAGACAAGGTTTCACCATATTACCCAGGCTGGTCTCGAACTCCTGGGCTCCGGCGATCCACTGCTTCGACCTCCCATGTGTTAAAATTACAGGCATAAGCCACAGCACCCAGCCTAATTCTCAAATATACACCTCTAGCTGGAGCTCTCCTCCCAACTCCAGACTTAAAAAAATTGAAAGTAGCCGGGCTTGCTGGCTCATGCCTGTAATCCCAGCACTTCGGGAGGCTGAGGCAGGTGGATCACCGGAGGTCAGAAGTTTGAGACTAGCCTGGCCAACTTGGTGAAACTCTGTCTCTACTAAAAATACAAAAATTAGCTGGGTGTGGTGGTGGGCACCTGTAATCCCAGCTACGCCGGAGGCTGAGGCAGGAGAATCACTTGAACCTTGGAGGTGGAGGTTGCAGTGAGCTGAGAGCAGGCGACTGCACTTCAGCCTGGGCGACAGTGAGACTCTGTCTCAAAAAAAAAAAAAAAAAATTGAGAAAGTAGAATTACAATTCATACAATTGAGCAATTCCACTTCAGGGTAGATACACAAATTGTGTATCAACAGACAAACAGATAAAGAAAATATGGCATTTAAATACAATGGGGGCCATTGCGGTGGTCTACTCCTGTAATCCCAGCACTTTGGGAGGCTGAGGAGGGTGCATCATGAGGTCAGGTGTTCAAGACCAGCCTGACCAACATAGTGAAACCCCATTTCTACTAAAAATACAAAAAATCAGCCAGGCATGGTGGTGGGCTCCTGTAATCCCAGCTACTCAGGAGGCTGGGGCAGGAGAATCACATGAACCCTGGGAGACAGAGGTTGCAGTGTGCCTAGATCATGCACGGCACTCCAACCCAGGCATCAGTGCAAGACTCCATCTCAAAAAATAAATTAAATAAATAAGTAAATACAACGGAGCCAGCCACAGTGGCTCATGCCTATAATCCCAGCACTTTGGGAGGCTGAAGTGGGTCGATCACTTGAGGTGAGGAGTTCGAGACCAGCCTGACCAACATGGTGAATACTCCACCTCTACTAAAAAAAAAAAAAAAAAAAAAAAAAAAAAAAAAAATTAGCCAGGCATTGTGGCTTATGCCTGTAATCCCAGCTATTTGGGAGGCCGAGGCAGGAGGTTCGCTTGAACCCGGGAGGCAGAGGTTGCAGTGAGCCAAGATCATGCCATTGCACTCCAACCTGGGCAACAAGAGCAAAAACTCCTTCTCAAAATACATACATACATACATACATACATACGTATATACAATGGAATATTAGCCCTAAAAAAAGGAAATTCTGATGCATGCTACAACATGGATGAATGTGGAGGACATTGTGTTCAGTGAAAGCCTCAGTCTCCCAAGGATTATAGGCACAGACATACCTGTGAAAAATTTCTGAAGATTCACAATAATAATAATATATTTAACACCACTGAACTGTAAACTTAGAAATGATTAAGATGGGCCGGGCACAGTGTCTCATGCCTGTAATCCCAGCACTTTGGGAGGCCAAGGTGGGTGGATCACCTAAGGTCAGGAATTTGAGACCAGCCTGGCCAACATGGTGAAACGCCATCTCTACTAAAACTACAAAAATTAGCCAGGCATGGTGGTGCGTTCCTGTAGTCCCATCTACTTCGGAGGCTGAGACAGGAGAATTGCTTGAACCCGGGAGGCAGAAGTTATGAGTCAAAATGGTGACATTGCACTCCAGCCTGGGTGACAGAGTGAAACTCCTTCTCAAAAAAAAAAAAAAAAAAAAAGCTGATTAAGATGGTATAAGAAATTTTAGGTAGGGCTGAGCATGGTGGCTCACACCTTTAATCCTAGCACTTTGGGAGGTTGAAGGGGGTGGATCACAAGGTGAGGAGATCGAGACCATCCTGGCCAACATGGTAAAAATCCCGTCTCTACTAAATATACAAAAGTTAGCTGGGTGCGGTGGCAAGCATCTGGAGTTCCAGCTACTTGGGTGGATGAGGCAGGAGAACCTCTTAAACCCCAGAGGTAGACGTTGCAGTGAGCCGAGAGCGTGCCACCCACTGCACTCTGGCCTGCCAACAGAGCGAGACTCTGTCTCAAAATAAATAAATACATAAATAAATGTTAGGTTATATGTATTTTACCACAATTTAAAACTTTTTAAATAATATTTCTTTTGCTTTCTTTGTTTATTTTTTTGTTTTGGTGCTTGGAAATGAGCATTTATGTCGCTGGTTATGTAGTCAACAGTTATGGATTCACC
The DNA here is from genome assembly GCF_049354715.1 of Callithrix jacchus. NCBI lineage: Eukaryota > Metazoa > Chordata > Mammalia > Primates > Cebidae > Callithrix > Callithrix jacchus. The sequence continues at coordinate 42,578,412 of NC_133514.1, forward strand.
TCTTAACAAATGGAAAGTCTTTGTAGATGTAAAAGGTGACTCTGGAAGGAAGAGAAGTTGTGCAGCACAGGCATGGCATTCTCCAAGGGAAAGGAGTGCTTCCCAGGCTCACAGCACTGTGCACCATGTACAGAGCAAACACAAGCATTACAGAGGCACATTTTGGGGAAATGCCCCCTTAATTAGCATGGGGTAGGATCTAATACTGTGATCTCTTATTCCAAAGGACTGCCCTTCATCAGGTTTTAAAAATTACTCATCTCGTTTCTGTAGTATGAGTGTTTTCATCCTAGAATGTGAAAATACTGTCAACAATAATCTCAGGACAGTGCATGTTCACAGCGATGAGAAGGTCAGTGTTGGCTATAAGCTGGGTCATGCTATGGGCAGGAGGCCTTCTCTAAAGATAAGTCATCTTTGTGTCAAACTTTTCAAGCATGATTTGTTTCATCTGTCCTGTTTATATTCCTTGTACCTAGAAATGAATGTGATTAAAGATTTTGGAGCCCACAGGAACTATGTTTACCCAGTTCATATTGGCTTCCTGCTCACAGGGAAGTTTGACTGTCTGCCTATACTTGAGAAGTTAGAGAATGTGCCAGTGAATGTGTGCACACTTTCACAAGGGGTGTGTGCGTGTGTGTGTGTGTATTTGTGTCAATACCCAACAACTGAGTCTATGATTTGTTTGGGAAAAGAATCAACACCATTTTCTCTTGAGCCTCTAATGTTGTGAAACATTTTAAGATTATGTACAAAGAACTAGTAGATGATAAGAATTGTGAGGCTGGGTGCGGTGGCTCACACCTGTAATTCCAGCACTTTGGGAGGCCAAGGCAGGTGGATCACAAGGTCAGTTCAAAACCAGCCTGGCCAAGATGGTAAAACCCTGTCTCTATTAAAAACTACAAAATTTAGTTGGGCATGGTGGTATGCGCCTGTAATCCTAGCTCAGGAGGCTGAGGCAGGAGAATCGCTTGAACCCGGGCAGCAGAGATTGCAGTAAGCCAAGATTATACCACTGCCCTCCAGCCTGGGTGACAGAGTGAGACTCTGTCTCAAAAAAAAAAAAAAAAATTGTGAGAAAATGCAATCATGAGAACACATAGAGAGTAGAGCAGATAGGTAGGCTACTTCTAAGACTGGTTCTAGGGGCAGAAAAGGAGACCAGATGTAAGATTCCAAAGAGCAGTTGAGATCCTGGTGGCCACTTTAAATCCCTATCCCTAGCACTGTGGAGAACACAAAAATTTATAATGTCTGTTTTCTTCTCTTTTTTTTTTTGAGACCAAGTCTCGCTCTGTTGCCAGGCACTAGGCTGGAGTGCAGTGGCGTGCTCTCAGCTCACTGCCACCTCTGTCTCCCGGGTTCAAGCAATTCTGCCTCAGCCTCCCGAGTAGCTGGGATTACAGGCATGTGCCACCACGCCCAGCTAATTTTTGTATTTTTAGCAGAGAGGGGTTTCACCATGTTGGTCAGGCTGGTCTTGAACTGAACTCATGATCCACCCGCCTAGGCCTCACAAAGTGCTGGGATTACAGGTGTGAGCCACAGTGTCTGGAGGTTTCTTCTTTTATGGAATTTAATGTAGTTGAAGATTAGACATGGCCATGCATTGCTCAATCTTGAATTGGGATCCCTCCAAAAAGCTGGACAAGTAACAAGGGCTCAATGAATGGATGAGTGATTGAGTTAATGAATATGTGATCAGTTCCAAATGGGTAACATTTAGTAATATTTGGTGGAGATAACTAGTCCAGTGTTTGTAGAAAAGTGGTTATTCTTTTTTTTTTTTTTTTTTTTTTTTTTGAGATAGGGTCTTGCTCTGTTACCTAGGCTGGAGTACTCTGTTGCAATCTCAGCTCACTGCAATATCTGCCTCCTAGGTTCACAGGATTCTCCTGCCTCAGCCTCTCCAGTAGCTGGGAGTACAGGTGCATGCCATCACACCTGGCTAAGTTTTGTATTTTTAGTAGAAATGGGGTTTCACCATGTTGGCCAGGCTGGTCTCAAACTCCTGGCCTTAAGTGATCTGCCTGCCTCTGCCTCCCAAAGTGCTGTGATTACAGGCATGAGCCACCTGCATGCTCTCCCCCCCTTTTTTTTTAATAAGACGGAGTTACACCATGTTGGTCAGGCTGGTCTTGAACTCCCGACCTCAGGTGATCTGCCCGCCTTGGCCTCCAAAGTGCTTGGATTACAGGTGTGAGCCACCGCGCCAGGCCTTCTTTTTTAATTTTTAAAATTTTTTGTAGAAGTTGGGGTCTCACTGTGTTGCCTGGGCTAGTCTCAAACTCCTGGCCTCAAGTGATCCTCCTGCCTTGGCCTCCCAGACTGCTGGGATTACCGGCATGAACTACCATGTCCTGCCCATTACTCTTACAGAGGTTTTGAAGTCTAAGAATGTGGACTTTACCCTAACAATTTCATTATCAGATTATGCATTTAACATGGAATGACAATCTGACAGCAGCGCAGAGTTAACCAGCTGGCAGGGCTTGGCACTAAAGGCAAACTGTTTTTTTGTTTTTTTTTTGAGATGGAGTTTCAGGCAATTCTCCTCCCTCAGCCTCCTGAGTAGCTGGGACTACAGGCACACGCCACCATGCCCAGCTAACTTTTTGCATTTTTAGTAGAGACAGGGTTTCACCATTTGACCAGGACGGTCTCGATCTCTTGACCTTGTGATCCACCCGCCTCGGCCTCCCAAAGTTCTGGGATTACAGACGTGAGCCACCGAGCCTGGCCCTTGGTTTTGTTTTATTTTATTTTATTTTTATTTTTTATTTTTTGAGACAGAGTTTCACTCTTGTTACCCAGGCTGGAGTGCAATGGAGCAATCTCAGCTCACTGCAACCTCCACCTCCCGGGTTCAGGCAATTCTCCTGCCTCAGCCTCCTGAGTAGCTGGGATTACAGGCACACGCCACCATGCCCAGCTAATTTTTTGTATTTTTAGTAGAGACGGGGTTTCACCATGTTGACCAGGATGGTTTCGATCTCTTGACCTCGTGATCCACCCTCCTCGGCCTCCCAAAGTGCTGGGATTACAGGCGTGAGCCACCGCGCCGGCTGCCTCTGGGTTTTGTTTTAGAGAGAATCTAACCCTTTCGCCCAGGATGGAGTGCAGTGCTGCCATCTCGGCTCACTTCAACCAACCTCTGCCTCCCGGATTCAAGAGATTCTTCTGCCCCAGCCTCCCGAGTAGCTGGGACTACAGGCGCATGCCACCACGCCCGGCTAATTTTGGCATTTTTAATAGAGGCAAGGTTTCACCATACTGGCCAGGCTGGTCTCCAACTCCTGGCCTCGTGATCCGTCCGCCTTAGCCTCCCAAAGTGTTGGGATTAGAGGCGTGAGCCAGCGCGCCCGGCCACAAACTGTCTTTTAAGAACAGGAAAAAGAAAGGTAATATATATTTTAAGGAGGTCCAATTTTAGGGGATAATAAGCTTGGGTTAGGCGTCTGAAGTCAGACGATGCGGTAAAAGAAACACACGTGCAAACTCCAGCAGGCACCAGCTAGACCTGAGTAGGGAGAGCAGGTCCACGTGGAGGTACAAGTTGGAAAGTTGCAGCTGCGAGGAAGGGCGAAGGCGGACTACACTCACGCCGTAAGCCCTCTGCTTGACAAGCAAAGTAGGCGAGACTCACGGATGCTGCTGGTGTGACGGCGGTCGTGGTAATGGTGGTGGTGGTACCGGCAACTAACGGATCTTGAGCGTGCCAGGCCGAGCCGAGTCCTCTACGGGTAGAATGTCGCCGCTCACCGACAGCAGCCCCAAGAGGACCAGGTGATTTAGTGATCTAGCCTCCTCCCGCGGTGCCGGGCTGACTTCACCTTCTCCGAAACACACGTGCGAACCTCTGCCCCGGGAGGGAGCCAGTATCCGGCCCTGAGGCGGGGAAGGGCTCCCCTTACCGGAGAGGGACGCGGCAGCCGAGGGGCCGCCAGGGCTCGGTCTCTCCCGCTCCCGCCCCGCCCCGCCCCTCCCCAGGCAGCCGCCCCTCGCCTGCCAGGGGGCGACTCCGCGCGTCCCGGGCGCGCCCACCCCGCGGGCTGGGCCACTCGGCACCCGCCTCTCCCTAGGTCCCCGCCCTGCCGGCCCGCCCCCGGCGGGAGCGTGCGGGACGGTGGGCGCGGGGTCACGTTAGGCGGCGTAGACAAAGGCGGGCGCGCGCACGTCCTGACGCAGCCTGGGCCCGCGGCGGCGACAAGAGCTAGAGAAAGCGGTCGCCGAGGGGTTTGGAGTCGCCGAGCCTTGCGGTCGGTGAGTAGGAGGGAGCTGGCCTTTTCCCTCAAGGTCTCCGGCCGCCTGGGGACCTTGATCGGGGCGCGAGTGCCGGGCTCGGGCGGCCGTGCGCGGCCTGCGGTCCGGGACACCCCGGCGACGCCGCGCCGGCGTCAGGAGGGACCATCGCCGCGCCCCGGGAATCCCCGGCGGGTGGAGCGGGTGCTCCACGCCCGCGGTGGAACGGTCTGCGCCCGCCCGGAGCCCCGGCCACCGGCCTCTCGGCCCCACTGCCCACGGACCCCGGCTCTTCGGGACCCCGCGCCTCCCCTCGAGTCCCAGGTGTCCGCAGCCTTCCCGCCCTGGGAGTCCGGGAATGTGAGTGGCGAGGCTGCAGGGCGTTAGAGCTCCAGGAAGGGCCTTTCCTTGTCATTCCCCTTCCTGTGTTCTCTGGCTGCCCTGGGATGCATGCCTTTTCCTTCTCTTTTTGCAAATGCATGCTCCCATTTTTCTTTCTTTAGGATTTCTTAACTCCCGAAATCCCTTGCCTTTCCTTTTTTATTTCAGCGCCCTCCGAGGCATCCTCCTCCTACTGGGTCTTGTTTTTTTCCTCGCTTTTCCATGTTACGGAGGGCCAACGTTTAGGTGTTCAAAAGTTGCAGAAAATAGCCTATAGGAGACATACAGTGTAGCTTGATGGAAAATGCTCCTGTTTTACAAAGCATTTTTCTATTACTGTGAATCTTCAGCTTACAAATTAACTGGAGATGGTATCCAAACATACTAAGAACTATTACATGAGGCCAAATGAAGAGAGCCCTAAGTGAACCTCTGTGTTTATGTGACACGTGCACTTATCTTTATGTGTTTTAAAGGTGAAAGAAGATATTAAAGGACTTAGGGAAAACGCTAAGCACTTAGAAGGCTCCTTCTAACTCTGAAATTCCATTTTCTTCTCTTAAAAAACCTTGGGAGGCCGAGGCGGGTGGATCACGGGGTCAAGAGATTGAGACCATCCTGGTCAACATGGTGAAACCCTGTCTCTACTAAAAAATATACAAAAAATTAGCTGGGCATGGTGGCGCGTGCCAGTAATACTGAGGCAGGAGAATTGCCTGAACCCAGGAGGCGGAGGTTGCAGTGAGCCGTGATTGCGCCACTGCACTCCAGCCTGGGTAACAAGCGTGAAACCGTCTCAAAAAACAAAAACAAAAAACGCCTTAATCATAGTATACACTATTACATGGTTTAGTGATACACGGAACGGATGATATTCCATCAAGTTCTCTCCTCTTGAGCACCATGACACAGTAGGAAGTAAATGACTTGCCATAATGAGGTTCTGCTTTACCTGAACAATTCTGCAGTACAGTTCGCGTTTAACCAAGGCCAAATAATCTCCACATAACTAAGAGGGTTTGGTTTTGTTTTTAATAAAAGCTAACTTTTGGTGACAAGAACACGTAAGAAAAGTGGGTTTTTCTTTAGCAGAAACCACTTAGCAAGTTAGGCTAGCCTCCAGATAGACTAGCCACAGCACTCCTCACACCAAACACAAAATAAACACACACAAAGCACAGTCTCCTCCTCCTCCTCCTCCTTCCTTCATTTTTAGGGGTAATGATTTACCAAGACACACAAATGCTGTTACTCCGGAGGTACTTCCATAAACTGGACATGCATGGCAACTACTGCGTTTAGGTCCAATTCACAAAAGAAAAGTCCATCCTGAAAGTAATTGACAACCATGTCATCATATAAATAACCTAAACTTCCATGAAAACTCAAGGAACCCTAACATGAGGACTTGCTTGTTCCCAGCGTTCCTTGGAGAGGGAAAATATCCCCATTTTAAGGGCAGGAAAATTGAGGAACAATCTACCAGTCTTTGTTGAGATAAGGAAATTTCATAGCATAAATTTTGTTAGGAAATGCATATTATAGTTTTGTAAGAAAGTCTAACCCATAGTCCGAGCAGCCCAGATTCGCATCTGTTAACGGTATGAAAGGCTTTCTGAGGATGCTGCTCTCTCAGAAGAAGAGTAAACTGAAGTCATTCTGGTTTCCCTTAGTATGTCTTTCTTAAACAGCTGTGAATGTTATCTAGATCTTTTATAGCTTGTTCTTATTCACCAACTGGTATACCACTTCTGAGGTCAAAACTTTACCGTGTTCCCTAAAATCTATGATCAGAACTTCTCGTCTGTCCCAAATCTATTTTTAAGAAATGATTTAAGGCATATTCCCTAGTTTTCTTAAATTCTGGAATTTGGTGGAAAAGGTCACGCTTGCCCACCCGAACCCTTCATGAATATAAGTGTCTTCATCCACAGCCCTCCTACACATTTCTGTTTCCTGAAGAGGAACACGAAGGCAAGCAGTCACGGGTCAGTGGAAGGCAGTCTGGAGGCAGACGTGGGATTTCCACCTTCAACCCGGGGCTCTGGACAAGTCACTGAACTTCTCTGACCTGCAAGGGCTCAGAAAAAATGAAAACATTGGACAGAGCATTCTGGATGTTCTCAGATTGTTCCAGATGTTCTTATCCAGATCTGAAATACTTTTACACTCTTTCACTCTCTCTCTTTTTTTTTTTTTTTTTGAGATGGAATCTTGCTCTGTCTCCCAGGCTGGAGTGCAGTGGGGCAATCTTGGCTCACTGCAACCTCTGCCTCTGGGGTTCAAGCGATTCTCCTGCCTCGCCTCCAGAGTAGCTGGGACTACAGGCGCACCGCCTGGCTAATTTTTGTATTTTTAGTAGAGACAGGATTTCACCATGTTGGCCAGACAGGTCTCAAACTCCTGACCTCAGGCGATCTGCCTGCCCTGGCCTCCCAAAGTGCTGAAACCAGCCATACTTTTTCTTTTAACCTGTTTGATCACGTTAAGATACGCTTTGCTGCTTTTTCTTCAACTCTATCAGGTGTTTCTTAGTTGAAGACCTTATAAGAGTAGGCTGTGTTCCGAAACAAAAAGTACAGTATGATTTCTAGGGCGGTTTTCATTATGGAACTGAAGCTACTTTTGACGAATAAGGACTCATCTTGCATCAAGCTCTCCCTGAGACAGACGGGAGGGAAAATGCATGGGGTGTGGATGGATCAGGAATAGTCACAGGTAAGTGGCTGAGGAGGCCAGACCTAGCACATGCTGGTTCCCTATTCCATCTACGTCCCTCTGTCTGAAATTCTCCAAAATATAAAGTTAAAAAAAAAACAAGCACTCTCTTTCAAAGACTGAAAAATATCCCCGATTGGCATTATTAAAGGATTTTTTTCTACACAGACTTTGGCATGGTATGACTGCTCTTCACACCATTTCCCTTGGATTGAGATATAATCTACAAGATATGAAACTAAGCAGAGCTCCTCAAAGTTCAGCCAGCATTAAGGAAAATGGACCAGAAACTAAATTCCTCAAATTCCTCAAATTTAGTCATTCCACAGGAGAGAGAGAGTGTGTGTGTGTGTGTGTGTGTGTGTGTGTCTCAAAACATCACATTGTACCCTGTCAATATGTAAAATTATTAGTATCAATTTAAAAAAAATTGACAGGCAGTAATTTTACATATTTATAGTGTATATGTAATATTTGCATATATGGATAGAATGTGTAATGATAAAATAGAGTATTTAGGATGTCCAGCACCTGAAACATAAGTCATTTTTTTTTCTTTGTTTTTTTGAGACGGAGTCTTGGTCTATTGCCCAGGCTTGAGTACAGTGGTGTGATCTTGGCTCACTACAAACTCTGCCTCCCGGGTTCAAGCCTGTCCCTTAGCCTCCCGAGTAGCTGGGATTACAGGCAGCCACCACCATGCCCGACTAATTTTTTGTATTTTTAGTAGAGATGGGGTTTCGCTGATCTTGAACTCCTGAACTCATGATCCACCCGCCTTGGCCTCCCAAGTGCTAGGATTGTGAGTGTGAGCCGCTGCACCTAACATACATCTTTTCTTTGTGTTGGGAACATTTCGAATCTTCTGTTTTAAAATACACATGAAATTGGCCAGATGTGGTGGCTCATGCCTGTAACCCCAGCACTCTGGGAGGCTGTGGTGGGTGGATCACTTGAGGTCAGGAGCTTGAAATCAGCCTGGCCAACATGATGAAACCCCTTTACTACTAAAAATACAAAAAAACCCCAAAAACAAAAAACTAGCCTGGTTCCATGGCCTGTGCCTATAATCCCAGATACTAGGGAGGCTGAGGCATGAGAATTGCTTGAACCCAGCAGGTGGATATTGCAGTGAGCAGGGATTGCGCCACTGCACTCCAGCCTGGGCCACAGAGTGAGACTCTGTCTTAAAAAGAAAAAAAAAACTATATGTATACACACACACACACACACACACACACGCACATATGTATATACATACATACATACATACATACATACATAAAAGAAATTGTTAACTATAGTGGTCCTGTTTTGCTGTTGAATACTGGAACACATTTGTTCCATCCAAGTTTTTTTTTCCTATTCATTAACCACCCTTCCCGGCCTCTGATATCTATTATATTCTACTGTCTACCTCGATGAGATCCTTTTTTGCTCTTAAAAGTGAAACTCAAAATTTTTTTTTAAATTTATAAAGTAAAAAGAAACAGGTGAAAATAATTTTGACTATATTTTATTTAGCCTAGTTTATCCAAAATATTACTCCAATAAGTAATCAGTATAAAAATTATTAATGGGTTATTTTACATTCATTGTTTTCCTACTAAGTCATGGAACTCCAGTGTGTATTTTACATGCACAGCCCAGTTCAAGTGCTCCACAGTCACACATGGTTAGTGGCCGCTCTGTTGGACTTCAGAGAATCACTGTCAGCGGGACATAAAGATGAAGGAACGTTTTACTTTGCTTAGCAATGTTCAGGTCTGAGGTTAGAGTTTATGGTTGTGGTCATTGGCTTTTTCTTTCATGTTTTAGTGATTTTCTCTGCACAATTAGAAGTATTTTGAATTTGCAGAGACATGAACAAAAAAGTCTGATGTCACAAATTGGTGCGTTTGTGATGAAAAGCTTTCCTTTTTTTAAGACAGGGTCTTGCTGTGTTGCTCAGGCTGGAGTGCAGTGGCACTGTCATGGCTCACTGCAGCCTCAGCCTCCTGGGCTCAAGTGATCCTCCTGCCTAAGCCTCCCACATAGCTGGGATTACAGGAATGCACCACCATGCCCGGCAAATTTTTATATTTTTAATAGAAGTGGGATTTCTCCTTTTTGGCCAGGCTGGTGTTGAACTCCTGTCCTCAAATGATCCTCCCACTCAGCCTTCCGGAGTGTTGGGATTACAGCCATAAGCCACTGTACCTGGCCAATGATATGTCTAAATGTTTTTTTTTTTGAGATGGAGTTTCGCTCTTGTCACCCAGGCTGGAGTGCAATGGCACGATCTCGGCTCACCGTGACCTCCGCCTCCTGGGTTCAAGCAATTCTCCTGCCTCAGCCTCCCGAGTAGCTGGGAGTACAGGCGTGCACCACAATGCCCAGCTAATTTTTGTATTTTTAGTAGAGATGGGGTTTCACCATGTTGACCAGGATGGTCTCAATCTCTTGACCTCGTGATCCACCCGCCTCGGCCTCCCAAAGTGCTGGGATTATAGGCATGAGCCACCGCACCTGGCTGATATGTCTAAATTTAAAAGACTGACCATATCAAGTATTGATGAAGATGTGGAACAAGTGGGACTTCCCTCTGTTGCTAGTGGGAATACAAAATGCTACAGCACATTAGAGAACTGTTTTACAAAAGCTGAAACACATACTTAACTTAGAATTTGTCATTTCACTCCTAGATATTTACCCAAGAGAAATGAAATATATGTCCGTACAGAGACTTGCTAATTATAGTTGACTATAGATAGTAGCTTTATTTGTAGTAGCCCCAAGCTGGAACAACCTTAGTGTCCATCAGTAAGGGAATGGATGAAGAAACTGTGGTATATCCATATAGTGGAATACACCTTAGCAATCAAGAGGATGAAACTTGACACATGCGGTAATGTGGATGGTTTTCAACATCATTATGCTGAGTGAAGTAAACTGGCTAAAAAGATTTTTTTAAACAAGAAAAAGGCAAGGAAGCTACTTCTAATTACATACACAGTACTCACATGTCAACTGGTATTGAAATTGAGCCATCAGAGCAGTGTTGAGGTCATATAATGAATTGTCTTGGGTTTTAAGCTCCAGCAAATCCAGTCGTCCTCATCAAAATATCCTCCGTCCTTTTTTGATTTTCTTCTCTGTTTTTGAAGAGATGGTTTCGTTGTTTTGGGATGAACTTGGTACCAGTGCCATGTTACTTATCCAGTTCTAACTCAATAAGTTCTGGAGGCCATAATGATCTTACATAAGACCAAGGCCCTGAACCTGAGCATGTTCTGTCTTCCCTGTGAGTCAAGTCATCCTTTGGCAGGTTGGATTCTGGCTTTGTCTTGGGTGATTTATTTTTATCCAGGATGATGCCAGCTGTGTGTGTTGTGGGTTTTCAGCACTTCAGGTTCACGTCAACTGAGTCGCTCTGAGAGCTGCCCTGTGTCTTTGGACACATCTATGCACTTTCCCCACTAAGCAGCAGCATCCTGTTCGAGCAAATTTCTTAGACTCTACTAGTCCCGATACACTTGACACTAAATTCAGCCTGGTACACATTTTCTCGTGCCTGTGTGTGCATGTTTGTTGACATCAGAGACATCACAGTTGGGGCGTTTGGTAGGCCTGTGTCCTTATAGTAAACAAGGAGAAATGAATGGCTTTTCTCTGAATTGTAACCCATCCCAAAGCAAGTGAGGAGTCAGCCTGGGGAGCAGGAAGTGCACTAGACTGGGCCTCAGACGGGAGTTGTAGTCCTGCCTCTGTTACCAGCCAGTTTTATAACTTGTCCCAGTCATCGAACCCTTCCAGGGCTCAGTTATTCAAGACATAAAATGAAGAGGTTGGACTAGAATTCTGAAGAGTAACTAATAAAGTTGTGATTTGTCATCATTTTATTTTTATTGCCTCCAGCTTTATGGTGATGATTAGTAGTAGATGCTTCTGTCTGTTGAGCATTTTGTGCCAGGCGCTGCACTGATAGCTTGATAGGCATCACTTTCAGCCTTCACAACAATACCACAGGATCTGTATTATTCCCACTCTACAGATGAGAAAACAGAAGCATGAAATGTTACTTTTTAGAGGTCAGACAGCCAGAAAGTAGGGAAGGTTGGTTTTGAATGTAGCTTGTCTGATTCCATATATGTTTGACCGTCATGCTTTACTGCTTTCCTGACATTCTGCAATTTTAAATAATGACATAAGGACAAAAAACTTGTTTCAGGAAGGAATTGTAGAAGACATCTGGTCTAATTGCCCTAATGTATCTGCCACTCTGCAGCATGCAGATGTAGGTGAAGGTCTCCCTACACAGCCTCTTCTTTTTGAATGTTAGGTTCTTTTAAACATGGCTTTATTGAGATACAATTCACCTATTGAAAGTACAGTTCAGTGGGATTTATTATGTTCACAGATGTGCACCGTCAACATAGTTTTAGAGCATTTTCATCACCTCAGAAGGAAGCCTTTTAGCCATCAATCGCATGTCTCCCCACTCTTGCCAGCGCTATCGTAACCAGTATTCTACTTTCTGTCTGTGTAGATTTGCCTATTTTGTGTAAATGGAATCAGTATGTGGTCTTTTTGATGAGTTTCATTTACTTAGTCTGATGTTTTGAAGATTTGTCCGTGTTATAGCTTGTATCATTTCTTCATTTTTATGGCCAAAGATGCCATTGTATGGATGCACCATTTTATTTATTCAGGCATCAGTTGATTGGTTGTTTCTGTCTTTTGGCTGTTCTGAAAAATGCCACTCTTAAGTATTCACGTGCGATTGTTTTGTGTAGACAGTTTGTCTTTCTCTCCGGTATATACCAAGGAGTGGAATTGCGAGGGATATGGTAACTTTGTTTACCATTCTCCCAGCTGCATTATCTTACATTCCCACCAGCAAAGCATGAAGGTTGGATTCTTAGTATTGAGCTAGAATTTACACCCCATAATTACCAACCATAACACCAGTTCCCTTGCATCCGGTGTCTCAAGCAAATCCGTTTTTCTAGGTGACAGCCAGCCCTGTCTAGCCTTCTGACTGCTCTCCGGTACTGAAGGGCTTCCACCAGGTTTCATGTCCTGGGATGTTGTTTTAGATCCTCACCACGTCTCTTATGAATGTGCTCCCTCTCCTTTTTTTTTTTTTTTTGAGACTGAGTTTCGCTGTTGTTTCCCAGACTGGAGTGCAATGGCACGATCTCGGCTCACCACAACCTCCGCCTCCTGGGTTCAAGCAATTCTCCTGCCTCAGCCTCCCGAGTAGCTGGGACTACAGGCGCACACCACCATGCCCAGCTAATTTTTGTATTTTTAGTAGAGACGGGGTTTCACCTCGTTGACAAGGATGGTCTCGATCTCTTGACCTCGTGATCCACCTGCCTTGGCCTCCCAAAGTGCTGGGATTACAGGCGTGAGCCACCGCGCCCGGCCCCCTTCACCTTTTTTTTAAGAGAACTAGATGCCTTTTACTTACAGGTAATTTGTGCTCAGAGGTGGTTGTCTTCTTAGTTTCAGTTGTCCTTACTCAGTTAACTGTTAAGAAGCCTTAACTCGGGGCTTTGCAGACGCCACCACCGCCTGGAGCCTTGTAGTATCAGCCATGGTCAACCCCACTGTGTTCTTCCGACATTGCTATCAACGGTGAGCCCTTGGGCGGCATCTCCTTCGAGCTGTTTGCAGACAAGTTTCCAAAGGCAGCAGAAAACTTTCATGCTCTGGGCACTGGAGAGAAAGGATTTGGTTGTAAGGGTTCCTCCTTTCACAGAATTATTCCAGGGTGTACGTGTCAGGGTGGTGACTTCACTTGCCATAATGGCACTGGTGGCAAGTCCATCTACGGGGAGAAATTTGATGATGAGAACTTCATCCTAAAGCATACAGGTCCCGGCATCTTGTCCATGGCAAATGCTGGACCCACACAAATGGTTCCCAGTTTTTCATGTGCACTGTCAAGACCCAGTGGCTGGATGGCAAGCATGTTGCCTTTGGCAAGATGAAAGAAGGCATGAATATTGTGGAGGCCATGGAGCGCTTTGGGTCCAGGAATGGCAAGACCAGCAAGAAGATCAGTATTGCTGACTGTAGACAACTTTAATAAGTTTGACTCGTGTTTTATCTCAACCACCAGACCATTCCTTCTGTAGCTCAGGAGAGCGCCCTCCACCCCACTTGATCACAGTATCCTAGAATCTGTGCTCTCGCTGTAGTTCCCTTTGGGTTCCATGTTTTCCTTGTTCCCTTCCATGCCTAGCTGGATTGCTGAGTTGAGTTAAGTTTATGATTATGAAATAAAGACTAAATAATAAAACAAAAAAATAACCCTTAACTCGGTAGTCTCAAATGGTTACACATTCGAATCGCTCGAATGTCTTTAGAACAAATCTTGGGCCTGGCGCGGTGGCTCACGCCTGTAATCCCAGCACTTTGGGGAGGCCGAGGCGGGTGGATCACGAGGTCAAGAGATCAAGGCCATCCTGGTCAACATGGTGAAACCCCGTCTCTACTAAAAATATAAAAAATTAGCTGGGCATAGTGGCATGTGCCTGTAATCCCAGCTACTCAGGAGGCTGAGGCAGGAGAATTGCCTGAACTCAGGAGGCGGAGGTTGCGGTGAGCCCAGATCACGCCATTGCACTCCAGCCTGGGTAAACAAGAGTGAAACTCCGTCTCAAAAAAAAAAAAAAAGAACAAATCTAGATTATACCTGCAGAGATTCTAATTTATTTCATCTGAGCTGAGGCCCAGTGATGCAATTCAGCATCCTGGGTAGAGAACCAGTGCAGCCAGTGCAGCCTTTAGCAGCCAGGGCATGGCTCCGGCTGGGTCTCTGAGGGCCCACATGGCTCATGCCCCTGCCATCTGTGCATGGATAGCAGCTGTCCTGATTCAGATTTACTGTGAGAGTCTCAATTTTTACTAATGTGTTTGCACAGAGTGCCATCTTGAAGCCTCAAGCATTTATGTTCCTGTTTTCTGGAGAGGTCCCGTTTGCCCCCAGTATTCTCTGCAGACACTGGCTGTGGCTGTGTCTTCCTCCCTGTCAGGCCATGTGCATTTTCTGGATAGGAAAGCATGCTCCAGCTATTTTAGGGGCTTGTAAACACCTTTACGCAAAAGTGGTAGTTGAAAACCTCATTAGTGTAATGTCGTTATTTCTTGGGGAATATCATCAATCCCCCTTCTCCTTCCTAGTGATGGGCTTAGATGAATAGTATTCCATTATATCCTCTATTGGGGGACATTGAGGTTGGTTTTGATATTACAGACAATGGTGTAATCAGTAACCCAGCATATATTATCACTTTGCTCATGCTTTAGAATACAGGGTTTATAGACTTTTGCTCTACTGACGTTTTGGGCTGGACAGTTCCTCATTGTGGGAGCTGTCCTGTGCATTGTAAGATGTGCAGCATCATCTCTGCCCTGCACGCTGCACTAGGTGCCAGTAGTAGCACTCCCGTCCTGAGTAGTGGCAGCCAAAAATTCCTGCAGATATTGCCAGATATTCCCAAAGGAAGTAAATAAATTATCCTTGGTTGGGAACCACTGGTCCGATTTATCCTTAGGATAAATTTCTAGAAGTGGAATTGCTGGATCTAAGGTTAAATACCTTTGAAATTTTGGTGGCAGTTGCTAAATTGTTCTTCATAGACGTTGAACCCGTTTGACACTCCAGCCAGTAGTATTTGAGGATATTTTCTCATTCTTACCAGTACAGTGGTTTATCACAATTTCTTTGCCATCTCACTGTAGTTGGAATTTGAATTTCTCTGTTTTATGGCTAATCTTTTTATTGAACACTTACTGTTTGCTAGGTAAGTTTTTTGGTGTGTGGATTTTGTGTCATACATTGTAATACCTTCCTCACTAAGCCTTCTTGAAGTTTGGTACCTAGAACTGAAGACTGAGTTTCTTCTGATCCTAAAGAAATGATAATATGTATCATTCATTGACATCTAACATGTAACAGGCATTGTGCTTGGTGTGCTCTAAAAATACATGTATTCTTGTGTGATCTAAGCATGTCTTGATAAAGTGGCATTTCTTTTACCTTTTGAGTTGGAACTAGGCCTCTGTCTGCACATATTCTAGTAGTTACGGTCCCTGAGTTGGGATATATTACAGAGAGCTGGCTGAAAAGTATGTGATTCTGCAATTAGGAGTGATAATAGTCCCTGCCCAGTACCTTGTGATTGGGTCAGAATTGGTGTAGATGCCTTGATTGAAATTAAGTTCTCTTCTTTTCCAAGAGTCTGTTTTCCTAGTCAACACTCATCATAATTTGAAATTATGACTTTTGTGTGCTTGTTTGTGATGTGTGTCCTGAGGCCTGTCTCTTCACCACTGAATAACAGCTAACACCTGGTGTACCGTCTGGCACACACTGTGTGCCTAGTGAGTATTTGTTGAATGAATGAATGTCACTCCAAGACCTGAGGCCATTTGAGGACCTAAAGGCTCAGATTTGCCATTCCGTGGGTTGAAGAGTTAGGTTAGCTTAGTGATGGGCTCTGTTGCCTTCCTGGAATGGAGACAGCTTCCTTCCTAAAAGGCTCAGAACTAGCTGATTCTCTGGAATGTTTGGGCTGTGGGGGAACTTTGGCCCTGATGATTCTGGGTGAGTTTGGCTGGAACCCAGCTGTGAACGTTGAGAGAAAGAGTGAATGTTCCTCTGAATGAATGGCTTCCCCAGCTAGCCTGCTCTAAGGGGTCATGCTTATAACTAGAAATTCTGGTTTGATTGAGTTCTGATGTGAACGGTTTTCTGATCTTTCTAGACATCAAAGTCTGTATTAAGGGGACCTTACTTAAGCCACCAGTTACCTCTGGCTTTAATGATTTTTCAGTTTCTAAACACTACTGGTTTGATAAACTCAGTTGGCTTGCTCTTTCCTCTACTTCTAAGAATTTGTGTGAGTATTGTTTAGTGTTGGCCAGATAACTTGTTAGGCCAGTTTGGTGTTCTCTGTCCTGGAGGCTGGCACTCAGAAAAAGGAACTCGGGGGCAGGGTGGGGTGGGCTGGGATGGGACCGGGAGGGCAGCAGGGGAGAGGCCACTGCTTCTGAGCAGAGGAAAGACCAGTAAGGTCATGAGTGCAGACTCCTCCTAGAAGGGGCAGATAGTGAGTATTTTCGGCTCTGCAGGCCATGGTCTCTGTCACATGTTTGCTTTTTGCATCTCTTTTAAAGAGTCTAAGAATGTAAAAACTCATGAGCCTTTGTGAAAGACTGTAGCAAGAGGTGGGTTGTGATTGGCCAACCCTTGAAGTAGGTGAAGAAATTGGTTTATTGCTACATGTGTTTACTGGTTTGGGGACATGAACCCAGAATAACCTTGGGAATTCCCAGTTGTGATCCTTAAAGGAGTGATCTACACTCTGGAAGAGGGTCAGAGTGACTCTGGTGTCGGTCACCTTGGGTCTGTGGAACTCAGTGTAACCTTTGCCAGTAGGACAGAGGCCCTTGCTGCCTCTTTCCCATGGCAGTGCTGTCTACAGGGAGTGGGAGACAGCAATGGAGGAGGATAGGACAGGTTGCCTTGGCCAGGCCTGGGGACTTTGGTAACTCAGGTTACCAAAACCTGAACCGCCTCCAGAACACAGTTAGAAAACTGGCATGTACAAGTGTTTATAAAACTCAAAGAGCATGTCTGTACCTTTAATTCTGAGAACACCACCAAATTCTCATCCTAGGGTCTAGATCCTGATGGTTTTCTCTAATCACAAGAAGTTCTGTAGAGCAGGCTGGCTTGAGGGAAGCGCTACTTCATTTTCAGGAATGTAGTTTAGGAGATAGGAAGGAGTAGGTGTTACAGAGCAGGGGCCTGGAGATGGACGCACTTGTCCTGCTTCCTCCTCTCTGCAACCCTGAGTGACTTCCTTAATCTTCTCAGCCTCAGCGTCCTCACCTATAGATCTAGATGACAGTGACTCAACTGTACAGCATCGTGAGGATTACGTGAGGGTGGTATATGTGAAATGCTCCTTAGTGCAATGCTTGGCATGTTGTAAGCACTCAGTCAATGTTAGCAATAGCAATGACAGTGTGAAGTGGAAGGAAACGTAAGAAGTGGCCATCAGAGCTAGGAACTAGGATTTCTGACCCAGTGCCACTGAATAGCATGTCCTTGTAGACTAGAGCATTTTGTCCTCAGAAGTGTGAAAATGTCATGGAGCCATACAGAGGAACTGGGTCTGTGTCGACGTGTCTCAGCTTCCTGATGTGTAAAGTGGAAATTGTATAGATTGATGGGCTGGGGATAACCAAACAAGGTAACAAGGGAAGAGCCTTGAGTTTTCAGATTTTAAGGTAAAGTCAGTACTTGTTGATTTGTTCGATTTCTTGAACTTCTAAGTGTTTGGAAGAGCCTGAAGGTGATTGGTGTGAAGCCAAAATGTTTGCCAGAGAGACTTGATAGGGTACCCCCAAGTTCAGGAATTTGTAATGAGTGATGTAAAATTGGAATACTTCTGTGAGGTATTCGAAATAGTGGAATTTCAAAATGAGTGGCCAGTGTGGGGGAGGTTGGAGGAGTTTAATCTCCATGTGGAAAATGTGACAAGATATTGCAAATTTAAAAATGTGTATTTTTTTTCCTCTGCAATTCCATTTTTAGGGATTTACCCTGAAAATCGATTTGCTAAGCCCGTTTTATATACTAAGTCATGCATTTACCTGGTTATTCCTTAGAGCATTATTTTTACAAAAAAAGTAGAAATGTCAGTGTTTAGTCTCGGGAGACTGGTCAACTGAATCATGGCACATTCTTAAGTTGAAAACTGTGCACCTGGAGAATGAGGTAGCTCTGTGTGTACTGATGGGACAGTCTTCTAAGATATGTTAAGTTAAAAACAAAAAGCAAGGGGAAGAATAATCCATCACTGTTGTTGCCAGGCCTGGGGGCCAGTGGTTTCCTTGGAGAAGCATAGGATATCTTGGGAAGAATACAAAGGTGGTTACCACCTTTGGTTGCATCTGTGCAGAACCACTCTGAGTACCTGGGGGACAGGTAGGAGGGAGGTGTACTTTCATAGCACACCCTTTTTATCTTTGAAATGTGTCTTCTATACATGGATTTTCTATTCAGAAAGTTTGACCACAGATCATATCATTTGAGTTAAAAACTGTGAAACCCCTGTGTTTCCCTCCCACATTCATGTCTGCCGCCTGTTGGCTCTGTCTGGTCTCTTTGACCTTGCTGACTTGAGAAGCAGGCATTGACCACACTGGCAGTTTTAGGCTCACCCTGAAGCAGTCTCCCTGGCTTCTAGCATGTGGACATTTCGCCTCTTGATTTGTGTGACTGACAATGTTTCTGTTTCCCTCTCCCAGCTTTGGCAGCATGTAAGCAGCTGTTTGCCAAGAACCCAGGTTACTGCTAAGAAAGAGCCTTAGGGAGAAGAGCGTCCAGGGGAAACCAATGCCAGATGCGTCTGGAATTACGCTCAGCGCTTGCAGCATGAGACATTGTATGCCATCGTCTCTTTCCTGCTGGCAAAGACTGTAGCTCTCCAGGTAGGGAGGGTCCTGGGAGCTGCGAGCACCAGGAGCCTGGCCAGGGAGGATGGGGCCAGATACGAACTCTCTACAATGAACACGATTTTCAGCTTATGAAGGAATTTTGAGTAAAACAATTATTTAATTTCCACATATTCAAGTTCAAAAGGCTTCTGTGTGAAGTGCCAGTAGTTTCCCCTCCATAGGTGTTATCAGGATTTTTCTGGCACCAAGTTGAACTCTTCCTGGTACTTCCAGCAGTGAAAGATCCACAGGACAGATTTATCTGTTGAATGCTCGTGGGCAGGAAAACCACGTAAGACCTCTGGAAACAGCATCAGGACAGCAGAGCAGAGCTCCCGCCCTCACTGTTCACTTGCGCAGAAACTCTGTCTGGACTCGGATGCTTTTACTGAAGACCCATCGAGCTTCATTCACTTCCAGAGTCCCTCCATTCTGGAGAGACCTGGTGTTTGCAGCTGCCTCCTGTGGCCCTGTTTTCCCGTCATTCTCCTTCCAGGCCTTCTATTCAGGCGGTTGAAGGGCATTGAGTTTGGAATGGGGTTTGCTGTTCTTCGGGAATTTGCTTCCTTTCCCTGGCTGCTGCTGTCGGGAAGGACCATCTGAAGTCTGCAGTTTGTTCTTGGGGAGGCAGGTGCTGGCCTGGCCTGGATCCTCCACCATGTTCCTGTTGCTGCCTTTTGATAGCCTGATTGTCAACCTTCTGGGCATCTCCCTGACTGTTCTCTTCACCCTCCTTCTCGTTTTCATCATAGTGCCAGCCATTTTTGGAGTCTCCTTTGGTATCCGCAAACTCTACATGAAAACTCTGTTAAAAATATTTGCGGTAAGTTGTGCTGTTACAAAAGGTTGCTTCACAGAGGAGAGAGGCAGTGCTTTTAGCAAAAAGAGTTAGGGGACTGTTGTTATCTCTTTGTTAGATAGGGAGAAAGTTGGGAGAATGGGAAGTGGGTTTTTGACTAAAAAGAATAACTAAATGTGTACTTTTGAAAGGTACTTGTATGTTTGATTCATGCTGAGCAGAGGGACCTATACCGTGACTCCACATACTGCCTGTTTATTTCAAAGAGAATGGGGCTTAGAATGAAACAAAAGGACTGCCAATCTCTTGTTTCTTCTTACATAACAGATGCCATAGCTCAAAGCTGCTGCAGGCATCTTCCCTCACTGAGAAGCCTGGGAGAGGCTCTTCTCTCCAGGCATTCATTCTAAGTAGGTCCTTGCATTTCACACTAAAAGAATGGACAGAAAAGGGCATTTGAATTGTTTTATTTTCTTCAAGATAGAAGCGAAAGATACATTTCTGAACATATGTCAAAATTTACCTCACCATTCATTGAATTATACCAGACTGGTTGCATTGTAAGGAAATGGGTGAGTGGGATGCTTTTGAAAGTTGATCTCTCCCACAAGACTTAAATACCTCAGCACAGGTTTGGTGATTTAATTGTAACATCTGTTTTTAGTAGTCACTAAATCTTTAGGGTTCATGTATAATTTGAGAAGTGCACTTATAGTAGTAAAAATAATACAGCATTATTTGTTCATCTTGTATCTTTTTTTTTTTTTTTTTTTTTGAGAGGGAGTCTTGCTCTGTTGCCCAGGTTGGAGTGCAGTGGCATGATCTCGGCTCACTGCACCCTCTGCCTCTGGGGTTCAAGCAATACACCTACCTCAGCCTCCTGTGTAGCTGGAATTATAAGTGCCCGCTACCACAACTGGCTAATTTTTTTGTATTTTTAGTAGAGACAGGGTTTTACCATGTTGGCCAGTCTGGTCTGGAACTCCTGACCTCAAGTGATCTGCCCACCTCAGCCTCCCAAAGTGCTGGGATTACAGGTGTGAGTCACTGTACCCAGCCCATATTGTTTCTTTTGGTTTTGAGAGTAACTTTTATCAATTTTCTTTGGTTCCTTATAATTCTGTGGTAGACAGGGCATTTTATCAATCTGCATTTTATTTATATCTGCTTTTTATCAGTGAAGAAAAAGACTCAGATTAAGTGAGCTATATGAAATGTTACATTATAGTGGGAAATATTTTTATGTTTGTCATTGAATCTTGGGTTTTATCTTTTTGGGTACTTAGTATGCCTGTAAGCATATGTTTTCTTCCTACATTTAAGAAAATGGAGGAGAAATTGACAACATAAACTTAATCATTTTAGAGTGAACAGTTCAATGGTGTTTATTCACATTGTTTTTTGCCCAGTTCACCACATTTTCATCAGTCCCACACTCATTAAACATTCACTCCCCATTCCTCCCTCCCCGCCAGGCCCTGGCAACCACATCTGCATCTGTCTCTGAATTTACCTATTCTGCATATTTCATGTGAATGGAATCATGAAATATGCCCTTTTGTGTCTGGCTTCTTTCACTTAGCATAACATTTTCAAGGTTCATCAGCAGCACAGCACATGTCACCACTTCTCTTCTGCGTGTTTGTGGGTGGGGGGCTGAATTGTATTTTACATAATTTGCTTATCCTTTCATCCAATGATGGATAAGGATGGGCTGTTTCCACCTTCTCTGGCTATTTTGAATAGTGCTGCTCTGTGTACGTGCATTTGTTGGAGTACCTGTTTTTAAGAACTGATCTTTGAGCATTGCTTAGGATGGACTTGGGGTTATCTGTATCTGGGTCCTTGCTACTCAGAGTGTGGTCTGGAGAGCCGCCACATGAGTGTCAATGAGCAGCTGGTTAGAAATGGCCATTGCAGGCCCACCCCAGACCTATTGAGTTAGACTCTGCACAGGTGAGTCAGATGCATACTAACGTGTGAGTAGTAGTGATCTAGTCCGTCTTTGGACTGGCTGTTTTTCTAATGTATTTATTTTAATTAATCAGGAAATGTAGTTTTTCTATATTTTAGTCCAAGAAAATCTTGAGCAGCACACAGGATCCCTGTGGATGATACAGCTTACTACCTGTGCCCTTTTATAACATCATGAAAACATCTACCAGGATAGAATTAGTAGAAAAGCTGATAAACTTGGGACACAGTCAGTGCTGTCTAGCGTTCATTTATGTTTGTAAGCAAGTGGTTAATTCATGGACCTATGGAAATTGTAATTATTAAAATGCAGAAGTAAGACTTACGAGCCTAGAGTTCTCTTGTAGTAGTTAAACTTTCACTTGGATGACTTTGGGTGGGACGAAAGGCCTAGAATCCATGTATATTCCTTACTCCATTTTGAAAATGTCCCCCAAATTAATGCTTTAAAGTTTGCAGCCAAATAAATCCTTTGTATTGTGACTATTTTTTAAAATGTACGTTCTTATGACTTTTAATGTAGATTAATAATACAATGGAAACCTCATCATATGCATACCTTGGGGTAATTTATGAGACATGCAGTCTTGAGCCAACAGAGACTATTTGAAGGCATATCTTGAAAATTACTGGTTTGGGCCACAGTGATTTGGGTATTTATTTATTTATGAGACAGAGTCTCACTTTTTGCCCAGGCCGGAGTGCAGTGACATGATCTCAGCTCACTGCAATCTCCGCCTCCTGGGTTTAAGAGACTCTCCTGTCTCAGACACCCGAGTAGCTGGGATGACAGGTGTGTGCCACCACACCTGGCTAATTTTCGTAGTTTTAGTAAAGATAGGGTTTCTCCATCTTGCTCAGGCTGGTCTTGATCTCCTGGCCTCAAGTGATCCATCCGACTCAGCCTCCCAAAGTGCTGGGATTACAGGTGTAGGCCACCACGCCTGGCCTGGGGCACAGTGATTTAGAAGTGATAATGGAAGTAGCATATGTATATTTGTGACTTCAACATTTAGAATTTCAGAAACTAGATTTGCACCCCTTCCATCCTAGAGATGTGTGCCAGCCACCGAAATGGTTGTGGATGCCCTGTGGGGCCTGTCCTGTTTGTGGATGGTTAAGTCCTGGCTGTAAACTGTGTCAGGTGGGCCAGAGAGGACTGGCGTATTCCCACAGGGGCCTGGGGGTGCTCCGGAGGAATGCTGGTCTTTTCTCAGCCTGGGTTACTGCTCTGAGTCCATCTGAATGGACAGTAGGAACTGAATGCTGCCTTCTCAGTGGTCATATAGGTACAGCTGGACTTGGCCCAGTGGGCTCCAGGTCTTGAGAAGTTGTGTCTGTGTATCTATGTAAAATACACCTACACTTGTAGGTGTTTGTATGTACCTTTTTTTAGATTGAGGAGTGTCTTAGTCTATTTAGGCTCTGTCACAAACTACCAGGGTCTGGGTGGCTTAAAAAACACATTTAGTTTTTGCAATTCTGGAGGCTAGGAAAACCAGGTCCAGGCACCACCAAATTTGGTGTCTGGTGAAGCTGCTTCCTGGTTCATAGATGTCTGTCTTCTCTCTGTGTCCTCATGTGGCAGAGGGATGAGGGAGCTCTCTGAGGTCCTTTTTATAAGGGTACTACTAGTGCCATTCATGATGGCTTCACCATCATGACCTTATCACCTCCCAAAGGCTTCATCACCAGATACTATCCCCTTGGGGCTTAGGTTTCAACATGAATTTTGAGGGAACATAAACATCTATTCTCTAGCAAGGAGAGACCTTTATTTTACTTTTTAAAGCCTCTTCACCCCTTCCTAAATTGAAATAATACTTACAATTTTACAGCCAGAAGAAAGCTCAGAAATCATCTTCATTTTGCTCTTCTCCCTCCTGTGAACACATTTAAATGGCCTAGGGAAGCATTTTTAAAAATACCTGTGGGGCTGGGCACAGTGGCTCACGCCTGGAATCCCAGCACTTTGGGAGGCAGGTGGCTGAGGTCAGGAGTTTTAGACCAGCCTGGCCAACATGGTGAAACCCCGTCTCTACTAAAAATACAAAAATTAGCTGGGCGTGGTGATGCATGTCTGTAATCCCAGCTACTCGGGAGGCCGAGGCATGATAGTCGCTTTAACCCGGAGGTGGAGGTTGCAGCGAGCCAAGGTCACAACACTGCACTCCAGCCTGGGTGACAGAGCAAGACTCCATCTCAAAAACAAAAAAAAAAGAAAAAACTTTTGAGCCCCAGAACCTGCTTTAATTGATCTGGATGGGCATTTGTTTTAAAAGCTCCCCAGGGTATTCTGATGTCCCTTCCAAGTGTGGACCTAGCTCTGACTGTTCCTGACACAAAGGATGCAGGGGCATGATGCTGTGATGTGTGAGATTAGAATGCAGTGGGACTTCTATCTGGCCACTCTCTTAGGCTGCTTGCCCCTGGACCCCAGCCATTATGTTGGGTGTAGGCAGCCCAGCTCCCAGCTTCGTGAGGCCCTGAAGGGCAGCACCAGCCACCCCACACTGAAAGGATGAGTCTTCTGAGGATTCCAGTCCTCAGCTGCTCAGAATGAATGAATGAATGAATGGAGTGAATGGTGTACTAAGCCACTGAGTTTTAGGGAAGATAACCAGACAGACATTAGACAGTTTTTTTTTTTTTGAGACAGTCTCGCTCTGTCGCCAGGTGCCAAGCTGGAGTGCAGTGGCATGATCTTGGCTCACTGCAACCTCTGCCTCCCGGGTTCAAGCAGTTCTCCTGCCTAGCATCCCGAGTAGCTGGGACTACAGGGGTGTGCCACCTTGCCCAGCTAATTTTTGTATTTTTTAGTAGAAACAGGGTTTCACCATGTTGGCCAGGATGGTCTCGATCTTTTGACCTCATGATCCACCCGCCTTGGCCTCCCAAAGTGCTGGGATTACAGGTGTGAGCCACCACACCTGGCCAACATTAGAGAGTTTTAAACATTCGTCCATGGCCCACAGCTTGTAACATCTTTAATTTTTTTGCCTTTTCCCTTTCAGTCTTTGGTAATACACATTTATATTTTATGGCTGTATTAATAGTGTATACTTTTAATTGTGTGTCTGCATTTTCTTTTGGCATTTCATCAGCCATTTTTACATTTTACTAGAGAATCTTTATAAAGATCATTAAAACTGGATACCTAATAGTTCATGCGGTACATACACCTGTGCTTTTGGCAGACCTAAGCAAGCCCTGGCTTACAGCTCCTTTCCCATGACTAGTTCTCCCTATATAGAGGAACCAGGAGAAAATATTTGTGTACCTGCCAAGGGAGAAGAAATATGGAGAGGATATGGGCAGATCAATGTCTTTTCTGTTCCCTTTCCTGGAAGACCTAACTCAGTGCAGGTCCTGTTCATGCTGAGTCACAGAAGATCTTTGTGTACAGAGAGCAGCATGTGACTGGAAGGGTTTTAGGCTGTTTTCTTAATGTTTGTGCTTCACATGAACCCTCTTCACAGTGGTGACAGATCACTGGGAGTAGAATCCTGGGAGCAGACTCTCAGCTGAGTTGAGAATGACCTGGAAGAGAGGAGAGATGAAAGCCTGGATGTAAAAGACAAAGATGAGAATAAAGATGTGAAAAGAGTTGATCTGGTCACGTTAGAGAAGCTGAGACAGCTGTAATGTGTTCCAGGTTAAACTCCAAGGTGGAACTTGGTGGTGGAGCATCATAGAAACCAGTGGCAGTTGTGGAGAAGCTGAAGAGACCACAGTGGTGGTGGCATTGTGTGCCATGGGCATTCGTTTTGGGTCCGGCAGCCCTTACCTTGAATCCCAGGGCTTTCATTACTAGCTCTGAAAAGTCATTGAACTTTGCAGTGTTTCTTTGTCTGGAGAGTGGGAGTATGAATACCCCTTTCACATGGTTGTAGCGAAGAGGTCATTCTACCCCGATGAGAAGTGTGATTTTAACATAACCTTGAGTAGGTTAAAGGACAGACAAGGAGACGGCAATGATCGATGGGGGAAGATAATAGGAAGTAGTTCCAGGTTTTATCATTTTGGTCTACTCTTCCATAAGGAGACCTTGATGCAGAGAAATACTGGGAGTTGACGAATTAAATTAGTGACCGCTTACTAAGTGGAAGGCACTCTCCCAGACTGTGCTGAAATGCACATATGGGTAAGTTTTGGCTTCTGCCTCTTGAGTTATGTGTAGGCTAATAGGAAAGACAAATAGATGCATGTATTACTAATTCAGAATGGGAGACCAGTTGAAATACACAGGCAGAGCTGAATTCTGATTGCAGGAATTGAGCAGGTAACATTTCTTAGATTTGACATTTGAACTGGATCGTAAAAGGGAAAAAGAGCATTCCAGAAGCACAGTTGATAAAGGCAAAAAGGTATTCTTGTTTAGAGATGGCACATAGTTCAGTAGGGCAAAAACACTGGGCGCGTGGAGGGCATGAGGTGGGCTATGGTACTAAACTTGAGAAAATGGGAAGTCATTGAAGGTTTTTTTTTTTTTTTGAGACGGAATCTTTCTCTGTCACCTGGGCTGGAGTGCAGTAGCGGTGCAATCTCAGCTCACTGCAGCCTCGGCCTCCTGGGTTCAAGCGATTCTCCTTCCTCAGCCTTCTGAGTAGCTGGAGTTGCAGGCGTGTGCCACCATACCAGGCTAATTTTTTGTATTTTTCGTGGAGATGGTGTTTTGCCATGTTGGCCAGGCTGGTCTCAAACTCCCGACCTCAAGTGCTTCACCTGCCTTGGCTTCCCAGAGTGCTGGGATTACAGGCGTGAGTCACTGCACCCAGCCAATTGAAGGTTTTTGAACAAGAAGGTGACATGGCTGGACTCCGGCAGCATGTGTTCAGGTGGATCAGAGGGAGGCAAGAGGGAAGCAATTCAGTAGGGAATAAAGAAGTGCAGAGGGCATGGCGTGAACCAGGCGGCAGCTGGGTGAGAGCATCCTCTTGGGAGGTTGGCAAGGGCTTGTGATACCTTGCCCTATGCATCTCTTCCATCTGGTGCTTCCTGAGCTCCAACAAACTGAACCTGAAGAGGGGGTTGTGGGAACCCCGGTTTATAGCTTATCAGTCAGAAGTATGGGTCACATGAGACTTTCAGCTGGCATCTAAAGTAGGGGCAGTCATGTGGGAATGAATCTTAACTTGTGGGATCTGATACCAACTCCAGGTCGATAGCCTCAGAATTGAATTGAATTACAGGACACCCAGCTGGTGCCTGCTGAAGATTTGCTTGGTTTGGGATTGGGGAGCAGTCTCCACATCTGGTGTCAGGAGTGTACTGTGCAAGTATAGTGTAGAGAAGCAGTGTTTTCCCAGAGGCCCTTTGATTTGGTCCCTTAGGGTTTGTAGGGGCCAAGGGAAAGCATCCCCTTTGCCCTCTACAGTGTCACAGAAAAATCAACTCACAAAAGCAGAGTAATAAAAGGCATGTGCATTTATTAATGTGCACATGAGTTTTACAGACATCTCAAAGAAATAGCCAGATTGTTGATGCTTTTGTAGCATTTGAGGTTACAGAAACTGGGGGTTTTGAGCATGGCCAAAAAGACAGGCTATGGCGGTAAATCAGGTGGCAACAGTAACGAGGGAGAGAAGAGGAGGCATGGCGAGCACCAGTGATCTTGTGTAAATGAAAGCTCACAGGTAGCAACCCTTCAAGAGTGTAGATGCTAAGTGTTTCTTTCAGACCTTGAAGGCGTCTGACTCTCAGTTCTTCCTAGATTTGGACAAGAAGGGAGGTGCTTCAGAGAAAGCCCACGTGCATCTGTTGTTTATTTCACTTTGTCTCCTCTACAGATGCAAATTCCTCCCAGCTTCTCCATTATTCTTGCATTTCCAGTCCTTCAGAACAGTCATCTTGAAATATGTCAAAGAAATCTTTTGGTTTCTTTCAGGCGAAAAGAATCCAGTTCATTGATCAGCCATTTCTCAAACTCCTGGGCTTAAGTGATCGTCCTGCCCAAAGTGCTGGGATTACCGGCATGAGCCACTGCACCCAGCCACCTGATCAGCCATTTCTGAAGAGGGAGGCTGTTCAGCCCTCGCTCTCCTCTTTTTCCCTGCCCTTGTGACTTTGGACAGTTCTTAAACACAGGCTCATTTTGTCATGTTCTTGAAGTTTAAAAACTTCAAGAAGGCCAAAGGGATGTTTATTACTGAACTGGCACAGAACTAGGAGATGTAGAATCTCAATTAGCAGATCCCTTTCCCATGATGACAGAGCCTGTAGCCATCTTGAATTTGGCACATTGAAACAATCCTCAGACTGAAATTGTCATCTGCAAGAAGCCTGATGTCTTATATACTCTACCTTATTGCAGTTTCATTCAAGTGTCAGAATTGTCAGTACAGAATCAAGTTTATCTCTCTTACTTTATATTTTTTTTGAGACAGGGTCTTACTCTGTCTACCAGGCTGGAGTGCAGTGGTGCGATCTCCGCTCACTGCAGCCTCAACTTCCCCTGGCTCCCATTCAGCCTCTGAAGTAGCTGGGACCACAGCCACACACTATGCCCAGCTAATTTTTTTGTATTTGTTCGATATGGGGTTTTGCCATGTTGTTCAGGCTGGTCTCAAACTCCTGGGTTCAAACAATCCTCCTGCCTTGGCCTCCCAAAGTGCTAGGATTTACAGGCATGAGTCCCATGGTGTCTGGCCCCATGTTTTACTCTTCTGATTATTCTTGCAGTGCCAAAACAGAACCTGGCCAAAATGTAGAACCCCAAACTCGGGTTGAGTGACCTGTGTTTCTGCATGCCAGGATTGTTGCAAACTCTTTTGCCCCTTTTCACCTCTTCTCTAGTTCCAGGAAACCAGATGAGATTTACTTTCCTCCATTTTAGGTATTATGCTAACATTTTTAAAGGAAAGCTCATTGTGCTTAGAGCCAAAAGACATCAATGGCCGAATATCTGAAATAGAGCAAATAGGTCGTGTGAGTTTTCTTGCCTTCGGACTTTCTTTGCGTGGCGACTCTGTAAGCCATCTTCTTTTCTGGATGGTGGGGTTTGAGGAACTTTCCAGATGAGTTCAGACCACTGATGAAACTTGTGTCAAGCATTTGGCTTTGCTGGACCACGTGGTACAGTCTCGCTGACCCTCTGGGCTTTGCCAGCAGAACCTGCGCCTTGTGCCCAGGGCCATTTGCGTCTTCCCGTGCCATGGGATGATGGGCTCGTGCCCACTGTGCATAACCGTGGAAGCCAGAGGTCAAGGAGATACCTTTTAAAATGTCTGTTCTGTTTCTCTGACTCGCTGTGGATATGACAAAGCTTTCTCTCCAATGATACCATATCCAAAAGGGGATAAGTACACCCGTGTTTTCACCTGTCATTTGATAGTGGAAGAGACCCAGCCTCTGGCTGTCTTCTACCAGTGAAACTGATTTTAGTGAAGGAAGAGGGGCTCTAGGAAAAGTGTCTTTTTCCTCGGTCTCTTCCAGAATCTGTATTATTTCAGTAATAATGAGGACAGAGTGCTTTGCATCTCCCCAGTTTTGTCCCACACATGATCTCATTTGATCCTAAGTGATCCTGTCACTTCTGGGAGGTTGAGGTAGTATCAATCCTGTTTCACAGATAAAGAAAACAAGATTCAGAGATTTCGCAATGGGTTGCTTAAGGAACACAGCTAGCGAGTGTAAACTTGGGAATTGAATCTGTATTTTTTTTTTGGTCTCTTGATAGTATTCCTTTTTTTCTTTAGCACTGTTAAGCCACTCACAGGCCTTTCAATGTAAAATCACGGTATTCTCCCATTAAAATGTTACTCCTGTCACTGGACCCTCCAAACATATGTATAACTTAAGTTCTTTGTCTGCTCGCAAGCAAAATTGCAGCTTTCTTAGAGTAATTTGGTGGCAGACAGTAGTTACAGGAGGCCTGTGTTTGCCGGTTTGCGTAGCTGCTGTGGGGCAGTGCGGGGGGAATTGTGAGGTCTGTGCTGTCAGCAAGTGAGTTCCCTACAACGTGGAGGCAGAGAGATGTAGGCAGTGAGGAACTGGGCCTGAGGAGCTCACCCCAGCTTCTTGAGTTCTTGCGTTTTGCTATAGGTGACTTAACTGTTGGTCCCAGTTATCAAGAAAGGGGCCGTTCTGGGGAGAGGTGGTTTGAGTTTCCTTCTAGACTGTGTGCTTCGTGGCTACGGTCTCAGGTGACTGGGACTGAGCGTTTCACAGAACAGAGATGGACGTGTTCACTGATTGAAAACAGGTCTCATTCTCACTCCTGTATCTTGCTTCCTTCCCCTCCCAGTGGGCTACCTTGAGAATGGAGCGAGGAGCCAAGGAGAAGAACCACCAGCTTTACAAGCCCTACACCAACGGTAAGACATTGTCCTTGTCCTGAGAGGTCCATTTGAACAGTGCTCCCCAGTGCTTCTGGTGCCACACAGGCCCTTCCCTGCGTCAGTGCGGGATGTGTGCTCTGAGTGCGTCTCACGTGCTCTCCCCCAGCCTGCTGCTTGACAGGGACACATTCTTTTGCAGGAATTATTGCAAAGGATCCCACTTCACTGGAAGAAGAGATCAAGGAGATTCGTCGAAGTGGCAGTAGTAAGGCTCTGGACAACACTCCGGAGTTCGAGCTCTCTGACATTTTCTACTTTTGCCGGAAAGGAATGGAGACCATTATGGATGATGAGGTGACAAAAAGATTCTCAGCAGAGGAACTGGAGTCCTGGAACCTACTGAGCAGAACCAATTATAACTTCCAGTACATCAGCCTTCGGCTCACAGTGCTGTGGGGGTTAGGAGTGCTGATTCGCTATTGCTTCCTGCTGCCGCTCAGGTGAGACAGGGCCTGTGGGAAGCGGGGCTTGCTGCTGCCCCCCCCATCCTGGTGCACGGCCACCTGCCTGCTCTGCTTGTGTCCCTGTTTTAGAAAGGAGGAGGGGATGACTGTCACTGGCCAGGCCACATGACTCCTTGGAGGGGTACACCGGTCATTCTCTTTCAGAGGCCCTTGGATGCTCTGCAAATCAGATAGAAATAGTTGGATTTCTTAAAGACAGCTTGCTTGTCTAGATGATAGCAAACACACAGACAGGAACATCGTGTGCTTTCTGGCCACTCCTCCCTGGGCATGGCTCATTCTTTCCTGAAGCTTGCCTCTCGGGTACAGAGGCGGTATTGGTCTCTCAGCTTCTCTGTACCGTGTGCTGTTCTGAGTGTGTCTCACCAGGTGCTGGTACCTTCAGGCTTCACCTCCTCTTGCTTCAGAGGGAAGCTGTGCTTCCATCGGGGTTTCTAGCCAAAGGGAAGGGGAGGGCAGCAGGGAGCAGCCCTGCAGCAGAACGGCCAGCTTAGGGATTTTCCAGCCTTCCAGTTGCCTGAGGCCTCAGGAGATGCTGGCAGCTGAGAGCCAGACCCACAGCTCACTGTCAGCTGGAATTGAAAGGATCTCTGGTTCTGATAGGCCTGCTCGCATTTCTAGGTGAACTCTGGTCCAGGTCCCAGGTGATCAGGTCTTGTGGTTTTTGTGATACCCACTTTGATTAGGGGATGGTTTTTGTGATGCCCACTTGGATTTTCACACCTTCAGCTCTGTACTTGGTACAAAGATTTGCTGGCTGTGCTCTAACTTTTCTTCTTCTTACAGGATAGCGCTGGCTTTCACAGGGATTAGCCTTCTGGTGGTGGGCACAACTGTGGTGGGATACTTGCCAAATGGGAGGTGAGTAGAGAGTGGGAGTCCACGCCTAAAGGGCAGTTTGTTCTGGGAATGGTGCTCAGATATTGAAGGCCAGGCCACTTCTTTGGATACAGCCAAATTCATGGAATCTCAGATGGATTAAATAACCCACTGGTGGCCGGGCATGGTGGCTCACGCCTGTTACCCTAGCACTTTGGGAGGCTAAGGCGGGCGTATTACCTGAGATCGACATTCAAGACCAGCCTGGCTAACGTGGTGAAACCGCATCTCTACTAAAAATACGAAAATTAGCCGGGCGTGGTGGCAGGTGCCTGTAATCTCAGCTACCTGGGAGGTGGAGGCAGGAGAATCCTTCAACCTGGGAGTCAGAGGTTGCAGTGAGCTGAGATTGCACCACTGCACTCCAACCTGGGTGACAGCGAGAATGTGTCTCAAAATAAGAATAATCACACAGTGATAACAGTGGCATCAGCAGTTAAGTCTTTACTTTTTTGATTTTGATCTATGACTGTGCTCTTTTTGCCCTTCAGCCCTCACATTTTCCCATTTTCAAGACAAAAGGGAGAAGCCACAAACATTTGGAGTCTGAAACTCAGATATTAGCAGATTTTATAGCTTGTTTAGTTTTGAGCATTTGACTGTGTGGATAAAGTGGTGAGACGATACTGTTTGTAAAATGGTCTGAAATGTCGGGAGGCTTTGTCTGTTTATGAAGAATATTTTCCTCCCTTCGGGAAGTTCTGGGGCCTGGAAACCTTTCCTCTGCCCCGGCTGGTGTAGAGGTTGGCCTCTGGCCTTGGGCCTGCCCCTGGGTGTTGACGTGGGGAACGGAGTTCCGCCCACCTGTGGTCCCCTGATGCCAGATTCTAGGCTGTGAATTCTCCACCAGCTGACTTGGGTGCATGTAAGTGAGTGTCCCTGTTTCCTCTTTCTTGGCTCATGTGTGAACATAAAGGTGCTCTTGCATCACAGGCTTTCCTGTATGTGCTTATGTCTGTAAAAGCACCTTGCCATCCTAAAGGACTGCTGAGCTGTTCAGGTCAGCAACTCTTTCTGTCTTACTGTATGTAAAATAACACCCAGAATCCTTGTCCTGTTGTGGCAGGTTTAAGGAGTTCATGAGTAAACATGTTCACTTAATGTGTTACCGGATCTGTGTGCGAGCGCTGACAGCCATCATCACCTACCACGACAGGTGAGTGTGCCTTGTACCCATAGGAAGGGAGATGGCGCTGATGGGAAACACCACCCACCTTTGGCCAACAGGAGGTTGCTTCTGAGCTTTGAACTATTCACACTAATTTTGGTTGCTTTGCATACCTTTTAAACCCAGGGAAAACAGACCGAGAAACGGTGGCATCTGTGTGGCTAATCATACCTCGCCGATCGATGTGATCATCTTGGCCAGTGATGGCTATTATGCCATGGTAAGAGCTCTTTCTGGTGGGTTCTTGAGGCAAGACTTCCTTTGTTAGACCGGTCAGGGCTAGGAGGCTCCTGGACCCTTCACATAAACACTTTTAAGCATGGACCCCACCTACCCTACACTTTCACTGGGGGTGCTCTGTGGGACTGTGATAGGAGATGCCCTGGGCAGAGTGAGTGGTGAGTGTGGCTGGAGAGGATGCTGAGGGCGTTCAGGTAGACCCGCAATGGGAGAGGGAGGGGCTGGCAAGGAGTGTTTCCAGGGCATCTGAGACTCTGCCCAGGGAGGGGCAGTTTTACACAGATAACCACTCTACTTTAGTGTTTTAGTATTTTGTCTTAGGGGTTTCAGTTATATTTTTAATTACCTGTTTCTAGTATTACTGATTAAAAGAAGTTTAAGATTTGGGGAGTCCTGGTAGTGGTTTCTTGGCAGTGAGCAACCTCTTGCCAGCAGGCGAGGTGAGAAGTAGGACCAGCAAGCGTTAGAGGTAAGAGGTTGGACCCGCAAGCGTTAGAGGCGGGAGGTTAGACTGCTTATTTTGTGAGATCTGGGGCTTCCTAGAGTGGGGAAATTTGTGTGAGGATGGCTTCACTACTGATGAATCCTGTGTCTTGCGCTTAGGTGGGTCAAGTGCACGGGGGTCTCATGGGTGTGATTCAGAGAGCCATGGTGAAGGCCTGCCCACACGTCTGGTTTGAGCGCTCGGAAGTGAAGGATCGCCACCTGGTGGCTAAGAGGTAATGGACAGAACACTACTGTTGTGCTTAGCCAGTTAGAAAGAATGCTGACAAGGCTTCAGGGCAGTTATCCCTCCACAGTGCAGTTATATGCCTTCCATCATGAGCCTCTACTGCCTAAAACATGAGATTTTTAAAGTGGCCAGGCGCAGTGGCTCATGCCTGTAATCAGTCCCAGCACTTTGGGAGGCCAAGGCAAGCAGATCACTTGAGGTCAGGAGTTTAAGACTAGCCTGACCAACATGGTGAAACCCGTCTCTACTAAAATACAAAAATTAACCGAGCGTGGTGGCAGGTGCCTGTAATCCCAACAACTAGGGAGACTGAGGCAGGAGACTCTCTTGAACCTGGGAGGTAGAGATTACAGTGAGCTGAGATTATATCATTGCACTCCATCCTGGTCGACAGAGTGAGAGTTTGTCTTAAAAAAAAAAATCTATAAATCTACAAATCTATATATAAATAAATATAAATATATATGAAATCGTTTTATTTGCCAAGTTAATAATGTTTATTAACCTTTTTTTATTCATTGTACGCATCATAATAAACAAAATAGGAACTTTTACTGCTGTTTGAAACCTCAAAATGAATTCATTCATCACAAATAAAAGCAAACCTAAGGCAATGGAACAAAGTACTGCTCTGTTTTCAGACTTTAAAAAGGTGAATCTGGTGTAAGTAATGCAAAGAGATTTGCAGCAGACAGAGACATCAAGACAGTTGAGACCAGGCCAGACATGGAGGCTCACTCCTGTCATGCAAATGCTTTGAGAGCCCAGGAGTTGGAGACCAGCCTGGGCAACATAGGGAGACCCGATCTCTACAAAACAATTTAAAAATTAGCTGAGCGAGGTGGTACAGTCCAGTAGTCCCAGCTGCTTGGAAGGATCACTTGAGCCCAGGAGGGTGAGACTGCAGTGAGCCGTGATTGCATCACTGCCTTCCAGCCTGGACAACACAGACCCTGTCTCAAAAAATAACAAATAAGACAGTTGAGATTATCTTCCACAGGGACAGATGATCTTCCCCCTCTCCAACTCCCTATGCTGCAATTCAGGGACCGAGCATTGAGCCAGCAGGGCTGGGCCCAGCCTGACAGCCGTCACACAATCTAGTGACACAGGTTTATTGAGGGGGCCATGCCCAGGCCTTGTGGCAGGCGTCTCCTTCAGGTGGTCCCCAGGTGGAGTGGTGTTGTTAGTGCTCCCGTGTTCACACAGAATTGAACAGTTGTGTGAATTAAGTGGTAACCTGATTTTCTCTATCCAGCTACATTTTTTCTTGATGAGCATTAGATTATACGTTTAAAAGGATACAGCCCAGCTTGTTAACTTGCTTTTATAATCAAATCTAGTATCACAAATAAATAAGTTATTTATAAATGTATTTTGGCAATGATGCGTATAAGGTTGTCTGAGCCTTCATTTTACTTTCCTCTTTGAAAGACTGACTGAACATGTGCAAGATAAAAGCAAGCTGCCTATCCTCATCTTCCCAGAAGGTAAGAAGGGGTTGATTGTCATGAAGCGCTTCTGTGGGGAGTGCAGGAATGTGACTCCGATGTTTCCTGGGAAGCCTCAGCCCTCGCTGGATTATCTGTTTTCACTGAGTCATGCTAGGGCCCCTTTAGATTGGTTGTAGGACTAAAAACTCAGGCACATTCAGAATTTGAACTAAGAGTACCACAGTGTGAGTTTCCCAAATGCAGGAATTTCTTCTCTAACGTTTCAGCTCCTCATGGAGCTCACGGAGTCCTCCTGACCCCACTGTGTGTCTCTGCTTTATCCAGGCTGTGTGTGTGAATCAGGGAAAGTGGTCCTGTAGACAGAGAATTGGAGGCACCATCTTGCCTGTCTCTGTTAAGTGTTTAAGTTAGGTAGGTGAGAGATGTATCTCATTTGAGGAACCGTTGGAAGAATTTTGACTATTATACTTAGTCTTTAAGAAATGCCTAGAATCTGGGGTAAAGGGCCAACAGAAATAGCATTTTATTGTCTCCTGCATTTTAGGAACCTGCATCAATAATACATCAGTGATGATGTTCAAAAAGGGAAGTTTTGAAATTGGAGCCACAGTCTACCCTGTTGCTATCAAGGTACAAGACCTCCAAGGGTGCACACGGTCATGACTGCAGCTGCTGTGAGTGGGGTGCAGCAGGAGGAGGTAGAGGAAGGAGCCAGGGTCGCCAGTCTGCAGTCGATGCCCTCAGCAGAGTGGCGTGGGGCTGGGCTGACGTGGGCCAAGTGCTGCCAGAGGAGGATGCTGAGCACTCAGCACCCCCTTAGAAGGGCCTGGGAAGTGTGGCATGGGGGAGAGCCAGATTCCCTCCTGCACGCTGCTGCCACCACCATTCAAGAAATGGCAAGCCCTTCCCTTCTTACCTTGCTTCATACACCTAGCTGGAATGTAGGCCCCTCCACCTGGAAAGGTGGCTGATTGCAGAGCATGGGAGTGTGGTTTCAAGCTGGATTTTTGCATTTTGGGGGAGCCGAGAGGATGGTGGGTCCTTACGTCCAGCCTAGTGGGAGAAGCAGCTCCACTGCTTTTAGTTGTGGTGTCATCTTGTAGACCAACAGCAATTCCTAACAATGAGACGGACTCTGGGAGTTTATCTAATCTACCTGGACCCTTTAGGAACTGCTCCTCTAACCCTTCAGACACCCAGAGCTATGCGATGTGATTAGCCAGTCCTCTGCACTTTATTCCTCCGCCTCTCATCCACCAGGCCTCACATCACAACAGCTACAAAACACAGGCTATTATTTATGTTTTGTTTTGTTTTGCTGAGACGGAGTCTCACTCTTGTTGCCCAGGCTGGAGTGAGTTCAATGGCATGATCTCGGTTTACCATAACCCACAACCTCTGCCTCACGCGTTCAAGCAATTCTGCTGCCTCCGCCTCTTGAGTAGCTGGGATTACAGGCATGCAGTACCACACCCGGCTATTTTTTTTTTGAGATGGAGTTTCGCTCTTGTTACCCAGGCTGGAGTGCAATGGCACGATCTGGGCTCACCGCAACCTCCGCCTCCTGGGTTCAGGCAATTCTCCTGCCTCAGCCTCCTGAGTAGCTGGGATTACAGGCACGCACCACCATGGCCAACTAATTTTTTTGTATTTTTAGTAGAGACGGGGTTTCACCATTTGACCAGGATGGTCTCGATCTCTTGACCTTGTGATCCACCCACCTCGGCCTCCCGAAGTGCTGGGATTACAGGCTTGAGCCACCGTGCCCAGCCTCACCCAGGCCATTCTTAATGTGGTTCAAGTATTTAGGCTGCAGTCTGAGAACCCTGTAAAACAGTGAGCAGATGTGAGTCAGGCTCACGTTTAGAATTTCTTTCGCAGGGTCCTGTGGGTTGTGTGCAGAGCATTCTGTAGAGTTGGTTGTGACTTTCTTTTCACCTTGTCAGTGCCCCTGGAGAGGTGTTCCTCCTGGTGCGGCAGATGCTCCCCAGCCACTCACTGTTCATCATTTAGGCAGAGGACCAGGCCAGGGATGGCAGATGAACATTGCGTGCAGGGGACTCTGACTGAGGATGCTGTGTCTGGGAACAGCAGGAAAGAGGAACATAATCTGGTAGCAGAGTCTGCCTTGCGGGTGGGAGTGGGGAGTGGCATCTGTGTCCTGGGTTCTGGTAAAACAAAGACAGGTGCTTTGCAGTGTGAAAGTGAAGCTGCTGGCTAGAAGCCCTCACTGCTCCCTCTAGAACAGTGACTTTTGAACTGCAGCTGCATCAGCATTGCCTGGAGGGATTGTTAAAATGTAGATTTCTGGGCCCCCTGCCCTGGGTTTCTGAATTTCCATTCTTTTTCTTTCGAGGCAGGGTCTCCCTCTGTCACCCAGGCTGGAGTGCAGTGCCACGGTCATGGCTTACCGCAACCTCCACCTCCCGTTTTCAGGCAATTCTCTTGCCTCAGCCTCCCATTTGTACACCACCAGGCCCAGCTAATTTTTTCATTTTTGTAGATATGGAGTTTCTCCATGTTGTTGCCCAGGCTGTTCTTGAACTCCTGAGCTCAAGTGATCCGCCTTGGCCTTGGCCTCTCAAAATGCTGGAATTACAGGCTTGAGCCACACCACCTGGCCTACTGAGTTTCCATGCTAACACGTTGTGGGTGGCATTGGCACCATCGGTTGGCACATGTGGTGGCCACGGTTCTGAAGTAGTGGCTCTTAGCTGCTGTTGGAACACAAACCCTAAGGAGAATTTTTGCTCCTCTCCAAAGTAAAATGCTGATGAATTTTATGTACATTTCCGGTCAGTCCACAGAGTAGAGCCCATGTATAGCTAAGAACGTCTGCTCCACAGATAAATTTTCTGGTTTTCTCGAACCCTTTATTGGTAACCAAACTTGGATAACTATGGCGATTTCAAGGCTCTTCTGATATTCCCACCGGAATTCAGCCATGACCTGATGTGACTACGTTGCTGTGTTGAGCTTCTGCTTTGTTTTCTGTCCACACACACTACCCAGTGTGGAGTAGAGAATCAGCTCGAAACAAAGGGTTCTCACACTCTCATGACATCAGAATTTTCATCCATATCTGGCTTCATTAAATACAATGATAGGACCAGGTGTGGTGGCTCATGCCTACAATCCCAGCACTTTGGGAGGCTGAAGTGGGTGGATCACTTGAGGCTGGGAGATCGAGAGCAGCCTGGCCAATGTGGTGAAACCCCCTCTCTGCTAAAAATACAAAAATTAGCTGGGTGTGGTGGTGGATGCCTGTAATCCCAGCAACTTGGGAGGCTGAGGCAGGAGAATCACTGGAACACAGTAGGCGGAGGTTGCAGGGAGCCGAGATTGTGCCACTGCACTCTAGCTTGGCTGATAGAGTGAGACTGTCTTTCAAAAAAAAAAAAAAGTAAAATATAACAACACTTACTTTATGATCATACACGTTAGCTTAGTTTTGAAAATTTATTATTTTCCTTTCTGTTGGTATTATATAATATGAACTCATTAAGCCTTCTGTAGTTAAATCTTCAATTTTTTTTTTTTTTAATTTTTAGTAGAGATGAGGTTTCACCATCTTGGCCAGGGTGGCCTTGAACTCCTGACCTCATGATCCACCTGCGTCAGCCTCCCAACGTGTTGGGATTACAGGTGTGAGCCACCGCACCTAACCTAAATCTCTTATGTATATATTAATTATAATTTCTATAGTTAAGCCTAAAATTATCTTCATTTTTGTAGTTAGGGCTACAGTCTTGGCAAAATTATACAATTTTTATACTGTACATCATAAAACTTAGGCTGGAAAGGCCTAAAATCTCATAGAGTTCAACCTCACTGCAGCCCGTGCCCACATGCAGGACCCTGCCCCGGGCTCCTTCCCAGACTTTCCCAGGGAAAGGGCATTTTTGATGTTGTTGGCAGTGCGCCCATGTGGGATAACACTTGAAATTCTGGTTCCTTTATTTTTCCACTCTGGTCCTGGGTGTTTGCTTTATGATTGCACAAGGTCAGCTTCCTCCCTTGCCTACAGGAGCCCTTCAGACATTTGCTGGCAGCACCAGGTGCTCTGCCCAGCCATTCTCCTCAAGCACACTGGTCTTCCTTGTACAGCTTCCTCTGGAGCTTCCTCACGCTGCTCACCTGCCCTTCCAGTGAGAATGTGGGTGACAACTGCAGCAATGTTTTCTGCAAAACACCATTGAATTGCTGCCTTCTGCCTCCATTAGAGCCACTGGCAGTGGAAGGGTCTGATACCTGCTTCTTGGTAGAATCGGGCTTGTGTGGTTGAGACTTCCTGGGGCTGTCAGCGTGAGCAATGTCAACGTGAGCGCATTTCAGCGTGAGCACATGTCAGCGTGTGTCAGTGTGTGTCAGTGTAAACTCATGTCAGCGTCAGCACAGAGCTGCCTCCTGAGCAGATGATTGACTTGGTTGGAAGTGCAAATGCAGAAGCATATCATAAGCTTTCTAATAATTTCCTCCCTGGTCTGTGCACCAGAAATCATATTTAAAAGTTGGTGTTTGTGTAAGAAAATACCTTTATTTGGGGGAGGTACACTAGATGAGTGACAGGTTGCTGGGAGGGAGATGGAGCAAGTGGGAGATGGTGGTGGTGGTTGAATCAGGGAATGGGTGCATGGGAGTGCATGATCCTGTTCTCTCTGGTTTTGGAGATGTTTGAAAACTTTATATACCTGTGATTAAGACCTGAAATGAATCAAAGAGGGTGGATATTTGCTTGAGGCAGGCTGTCAGGGGAGCCTTCCTTCCTGATCTGCAGCAGAGGCCAGGTCACTCAGAGATCAGTGTTGTTCAAAGTCAGACCACCCACATGGAGAGGGGCTTCAGCAGTACTCACACAGGGTCTGGGAGCAGTGCCCCAGTACCAGCAGCACCCCAGTACCAGCACTGCCCAGTGGAGTCACTCACAGCAGTCGCTGTGACATGCACACATTGTGAGAACTACTCACGTCTTACCTCCAGGTTTCCATTGTTTTTAGTATGACCCTCAATTTGGTGATGCTTTCTGGAACAGCAGCAAATACGGGATGGTGACATACCTGCTGCGAATGATGACCAGCTGGGCCATTGTCTGCAGCGTGTGGTACCTGCCTCCCATGACCAGAGAGGTGAGTGCCTGCCCCAAGCAGGTCTGCGGTTGCTCTGTGTAATCTTGAGCCGGGGCTGAGCGGTCTTACTCATTTTTTCTTATAGGGAGATGAAGATGCCGTCCAGTTTGCGAATAGGGTAAAATCTGCCATTGCCAGGCAGGGAGGACTTGTGGACCTGCTGTGGTAAGTTTAGAGCCAGGCCTTATCAGCTGAGTTTCTGCAGCAGATACTGTGTCATGGCATTCTCCTTGGTATGGAGAATTAAGCTTGTCAGCTCTAGAGAGAGCTGTTTGACTCCCCTCCCTGAGTTCCAACCCAGAAGTGCCCTGTACCTCCTTGACCTTGGGGAATCTGGATCAGGGATGCCTGGACTGAAGCAGTTGATTCTATGTACCTTTCTGGGGTTTAAACCAGTCTTCCAGGACACCTGGACAGTACCCGTCTCTGGGCAAGCATGACCTGGTACTGATCTGAAAACCTCACGAAGGAAGGAGGACTTGCCCTGATCCAGTGTATCTGGTAAAATTGAACCATCCTTAGAAAGGCAAGGTTGTGTTTGTTGTATTCAGCTTGTTACCTAACAAAGCAGGATTGACATACTTTTTCTGTAGTCAGTAAATAGTTTAGGGTTTGGAGGCCATATGTTGTCTGTTGCAGTTACTGATCTCTGCCATTGTAGTGTGAAAACAGAGACAGTTCATAAACCAGTGAGCATGGCTGTGTTCCAGTGCCATTGTAGTGTGAAAACAGAGACAGTTCATAAACCAGTGAGCATGGCTTTGTTCCAGTAAACTTTGTTTACAACAACAGGTATCAGTTGGATGTGGCCCTTGAGCTGCATCCTGTAGTTTTATCCCAAATAGCAGGAGACTGACAGGTGAATGCTGGTTCAG
Source organism: Callithrix jacchus (assembly GCF_049354715.1). Taxonomy (NCBI): domain Eukaryota; kingdom Metazoa; phylum Chordata; class Mammalia; order Primates; family Cebidae; genus Callithrix; species Callithrix jacchus. The sequence goes on from NC_133514.1 coordinate 42,619,312, forward strand.
AGAAACTTTTCCACTCTGGGGCATTTAGGTTTAAGAGCTAAGGGTCAGCATTTGACATAGATGGGAATTATCTATGAGAAAAGAAGGGGTAGAAATTCACATTTTAAACCCAACTTTAGAGCCTCAGGTAATAGATTGACTCTCAGATGATTGCCTTTTAAAACATGCTAGCGTAGATTGTGCACTTGCTGTGTGCCAGTCACCGAGCTGCTGGGCCCTGTTTGATCATCCCTTTCACCCTCACAGTAGCCTCAGTCCTGTAAAAATTGTTGTTCCCATTTTACAGATGAGAAACTGAGACTCAGGTTAAAAATCATTTTTATCCAAAGTCATAACATAAGCACTGGAGCTAGGTTTTGAACCCACATCCAACAGACTTTTAGAAGGTTTAACTTCTGCCCCATGTTCCCATCTCTGAAATTTAACAAGGACAGGTGGCTGCTTTTAAAAACCATGCCTGGCCGGGTGCGGTGGCTCACGCCTGTAATCCCAGCACTTTGGGAGGCCAAGGTGGGTGGATCACGAGGTCAAGAGAACGAGACCATCATGGTCAACATGGTGAAACCCCATCTCTACTAAAAATACAAAAATTAGTTGGCCGTGGTGGCGCGTGCCTGTAATCCAGCTACTCGGGAGGCTGAGGCAGGAGAATCGCGTGAACCGGGGAGGCGGAGGTTGAGGTGAGCCAAGATCGTGCCATTGCACTCCAGCCTGGGTAACAAGAGCGAAACTCCGTCTCAAAAATAAAAAATAAATAAAAACCATGCCTTTGCTATGGATTTAAAAGGGTGTAGCGGGGAGACTGAAAGCGGGCTTGGGTTTTTATAAGTTGTTGAAGGTGGTGATAATTCTAGAGTGTAGGCGGAGTGGGGCAGCAGGCAAGAGGGAACGGGACTGTAACACAGCCTCAAGTCTGGTGGGTTGGTTTAGGGGCTGCTGCAGGGAGGCACTTGGGGCAGTGAGGCTGGGACTCTGAGAGGCAGCCCCAGAGGTAAACTTCCATTCCTGACAGCACTCTCTTCAGCATGGAAGAAGTCAGAACACGCATTACCACTTGTGTTAGCTCTTTGCATGAATTTGGAGTATCCCTGGGTCTGAATTAAACAGATGAGATTTTAGAGATTGATTTTACAGATACGTTATGAGTCGATATTTCTCAAAGCATGTCTACCTTCCATAATGCCGGAATTCCTCCTTTTCCTTTGTGAGGTAAAGAAGAATGTTAGAGTAGAAAGAATTGCGAACTCCTTGGTAGGTTTAAGCAGTTACAAAGTACCTTGAATGTGAGTAGTAAATTCTCACCCCAGATCAAGAATGGGGCTTTTGAAATGGAAAAGGTGGATTTTTGGGAGCCCAGTGCCCCAAATTTCCTGAGGTTGTCCTGATGAGAGTGTCACAGGTACCCTGTTTCTGGCAGGTTTTTCTTGGTATTTGGGCAGCCACCCACTCTCAAGGAGAGGCACAGCTGAGGCACTGTGGCTGGCTTCGGCCTCAACATCACCCCAGCCTTGGAGCTCTACAGACATGATAGGAAGGAAACTGCATCTCCCATGGTGTGAGGGTGGCTGGGAGCCCTCTTGGCTGTTACTACATCCAGCCTTTGTCTCACCAGGGATGGGGGCCTGAAAAGGGAGAAGGTGAAGGACACATTCAAGGAGGAACAGCAGAAGCTGTACAGCAAGATGATCGTGGGGAACCACGAGGACAGGAGCCGCTCCTGAGCCTGCATCGAGCTGGCTGGGGCCACCGTGCCAGGTCCAACGGGCTAGAGCTGGAGCGCCGCTGCCACCCCCACTGCTGCGTCCTTTCCAGACTCCGGGGCTCGCCAGGCTGCTCTGGATCCCAGGACTCTGGCTTTCGCCCAGCCACAGGGACATCCCCGTGCACCTGGCACAGCCTGCCCTTGGCGGTCTGAATGGATGCTGCTGGGTGTCATGACCCAGGACGAGATGCCTTGTTTCTTTTACAATAAGTCGTTGGAGGAATGCCATTAAAGTCAGCTTCCTACCTGTGCACGCTGTGCGGGCTGCGTGGCTGGGGAGGTGTGGCCATGTTCTTTTGCTAGGGACGGCGGGACAGGAGTCTGTTATGTATGCCCATGTTCCAGGGACATGCTGGGGGTGGCCACCCACTCTCAAGGAGAGGCACAGCTGAGGCACTGTGGCTGGCTTCGGCCTCAACATCGCCCCAGCCTTGGAGCTCTACAGACATGATAGGAAGGAAACTGTCACCTGCAGGGGCTTTCAGCAAAATGAAGGGTTAGATTCTTATGCTGCTGCTGATGGGGCCACCAAAGGGAGGGGAATAGGCCACGTGGGCTGCTGACTGGGCCAAGGTGAGAACCAAGAGTCACGTGTTCGTACTCCAGGCTGCCCCTGAACTCCCCATGTGATGCTCGCTCTGGTGAATGTGTGCCTCAGTTTCCCCATCTGTAACATGAGTCGGGGAAGGGTGGTGATCCTACCTCACAGGGCTGTTGTGGGGATTAAAGTGCTGCGGTGAGTGAAGGACGCGTCACGTTCAGTGTTTCAAATACAGGCCCACAAAACGGGGTGGGGCAGTCTGAGCTCAGAGCTGCTGCACCGGGCTTTGGATTTGTTTTTGTGAGTAAATAAAACTGGCTGGTGAATGAACTGGGGGACTCTCCCTTTACTTCTCCCCTGGCTGTGGTCCTGAGTAGCAGACTTCTGGCGAAAGTTCCCATCCTCTTCTGGGCGCAAGGCCCTGGGGCTGCAGAGAAGCCACCTGAGTGCTGGATCAAAGAACCCTGCAACTCAGAAGGTGAACAGTGTGTCCCACATACTTGCAGATCTTTGGTTCATTTTGAATTGCCAGCGCAATTCAAATTTCCACAATCTCTTGGATTTCTCCAGAGGTTGGGGGCATGTGGGAGGTGCTGATGTGAGGCCTGGGGAAAGCAACATGTAAGCTCCAGGGCAGGGGAGGAGCAGGGGCCCCAGGAGGGCTGCAGAGGGGGTTGGCGGGGGCGTGTGGTGCACGGGGGCTTCTGCACAGCTAGAGCTGACCCTGCAGGGAAAGAGTATGCCACCTATATGGTCACGGTGGAGGCAGAGCCAAGGCCAAGCAGCCCCCGTGGATTCTGGGGTTTCACCAGTTTCATGCTCCTGAGCCCACCCTTCATGCCCCACCAGCCCTCACTTGGGACCCATGCTCCCTCATGGCACAGTCAGGACACCTCTCAGGGTTTTGAGCCAGTGGTGCTGAGTGTCATATCCCCAAGGTCACCCTTTGGGCTGCTGTTCAGGGAGCGGGTGGGAGTGAAGCTGTGCTCCTGGGGCTGCAGACGGATTTGCTTTGTCATGTGGGGATCTGCTGGGTTAGCCCTGCTGTCTCCGTTTCTCTGCGCCTTCCTGTGACCTCCCCAGAGAGCCTCCCGTTTCCTCACCTGTCCTGTTGCCAGCCTGAGGGAAGTCTTTTTGCTCTCAAAGGAAGACTGAAAAAAAATAAAGACAGTATTATGACTCATAACAGTCTCTTAGGAACTGTTTTACAAAATTCTTAAGAATAAAAAGTGATTTTCAGTTTTTACAGGTGATGTTTACAGTGTTTGTAAGCTACCGGGAGGGATCTGTAATCGGTCTTAAAGATCAGGTTCTCTTTTTAAAAGTTCATCAGAAACTGATTTGTTACTTTCATGATTTGCATAGGTATTTGTTTACATACACACAGGTTTTGCTTTTGTTTGTCTCACATTCAGCACAGTTGTCTGTGGCCCCTGCCGGCAGGTGTGGCTGCACCTGGTGTGGAGTCATGTGCAATCAGTGCTGTGGAGGGAGGTCCTGTTCGGGCCAGGCAATGAGGAGAGGACTGCCTCCCACCTGCAGAAACGAAACCTCCCCTTTCTGTGTATATGTATGCCTTCCACCATCATCCAGACGGCTGCGCCATCCTTTTAAACGGGGCTGCAGGCCCAGGTGACCCATAGCCAGAGTGTCTGGTTTGGGATAACAGTTGGTCTTGTGTGGCAAAATCTCATGGCACTTAGAAACGTGAAGTACAAAACAATGCACTCCCTCTTTGACCCCAGCGGGGGTGGGGCCAAGCTGGGAATGACACCCAGTGGCGTAATGAGTGGAACAAGCGCCGGCCAGCTGCTAGCCCACCTCCATGCCTGCTGCACCTTCACTTCTCTTCGTCTGTCTCATGAGTCATAACTAGGGACTTGGCTAAGTGACCTCGAAGACCCTGTCCACCTCTGCATTTTCTGTTTTTAAGCCCAGCTATGGGCTGGGGCCAGGCTGCTCTCAGCCTGGGTGGTATCTTTGTTGTGGATCTCAGACAGGCTTTTTCACTCAGATATGAGACTTTAGTCCCACCAGTTAGAAAGGGAACTTCTTTTTTTTTTTTTTAACATGGAGTTTCACTCCTGTTGCCCAGGCTGGAATGCAATGGTGCAATCTTGGCTCATTGGAATTTCCGCCTCCCAGCTTCAAGCAATTCTCCTGCCTCAGCTTCCCGAGTAGCTGGGATTACAGGCATGCACCACCGCACTTGGCTGATTTTTAGTGGAGACACGGTTTCGCCATGTTGGCCAGGCTGGTCTCGAACTCCTGACCTCAGGTGATCCACCAGCCTGGGCCTCCCAAAGTTCTGGAATTACAGGTGTAAGCCACCGTACCTGGCCCAAAGGGAACATTCTAATAAAGCTAGTGGGATTCCCTTGACAGCAGAACCAGCTTTGGGACGTGATGTTTCACTGTGTCAGAACCAAGTCCCTGGTGCTGCCTTTCAGATAGAAGAGGCTTAATGTGTGAGAGGTGTGGGGGAGTGCTCTGGATCCCCGAATGCCCATCCCAGACCAGTGACAGGCATTCTTGGGTGACATCATGTGACCTTAATGGCAGAGCAAACGGTGGGCACTAACCCTGTTGTCCTGTGGAAATCAGGGTCTATCAATCCTGCCGTTTGCTTCCTGGAAACGGCCAGGAACTTGATTGGGCTAGTGCTTGCTGCTGTCCCTGGGTGCGTCAGAGATCATCTCGTGTCATAGGTCCCACCCACCCACCATGCATCCAAGGTGACCAGACTCGGCTTCTCCAGGTGCGCTTGTCCCGGGTGGCCCGGGCCATAGGCTGGAAGGGCAGCTGCAGGCGCACTGCCTTGCGGACAGGGTAGGACAGGTTAGGAGACGGCCGTGCAGCCATCCGTCTTCTACAGCATGCACACCCCACTCTCCCACCCCAGTCAATATGTCTCTCTCCGATGGGAAAGTTAATAAATTTTGCTCTAGATTAAAAGTATTGATCATTTCATTTGTAAACGATAAATAAAAAGGGGGAACTTTTCATTGCACCAGGGGTGGCGCCTGGCATGTGTTGTGGGGGTGATTGCACTGGCTGCCGGGGGGTGGGCTTCTCATATGCATTCCGGCCGGCCAGCTGAATTGATTTCCTATTAGTCTCCCAGCACCACCCAGTAACACATCATTTCACTACCTGCTATTAATGGTCTTTTGATAAATAATCACTTGTAAGTCAATAAATTTTTATTAAACAGTGTGGCTCTTTGATTTATTAAAATCCGACCGTGTTTGTCTGGGAGAAAAGGGATGCCGAATTGAAGTGGAGGTTTTCATACATCTTCCTGACGCAGAGCAGTCACTGCACACTCCAGAGAAAAACAATTGCATTTTAACAGAAACAAAACGGCCGGGTTTGGAACTTGGGCCCAGGGAAACTTTATCTCCGTCAGCCTGAGGCTTACAGTGCAGGGATCAGCTGCAGGCCGGAAGGTGCCGAGTTGAGAACTTTGTGTTGGCCTCCAAGAGTGCCCAGGTGCCAGGGCTGGACGCTCCTGCTGGGCTGTGTTCTGGGATGGCACCGACCAGCCTTCTCCCAGCTGGGATGCCTCCTGGGGCAGGCACCCTTTGCCAGCAGACATCTGACATCAACAAGAGAAGCGTGGATGGCAGGACCCTTTAGCTTCCTTCCTGGCCAAATCAATGCCAGAGAAGCCTGTGGCAGGAAGATGTGCCAGGAGACAGTCTTTTGTGGAGATCAGGCTCTGTGGATTATTTTTTGAAGTGTGGGCCAATAGTTGAAGACTGGAAATGCCTTATTGTGAGATTTTCATTGGCATAGAATTTGTTGTAAAGAGTTTGGCACTTTTCATTGAGACGAGTATGGCCCCAAACATGGTCTTACATAGAGCAACTCAACCATTGATGACACAACCAAAATTCTCACCCGGGGGGAGGTTTAGGAAAGGGGAAACACTTTCTAGTGGTTCTGGTAAATGTTTTTATTAAAACGAATAGTTGAAACACCCTCTCCTTGATCCTGCCTTGTCCAGGCTGCTGCTGCGAACTTCCTTCCCATTCATGCTTAGTGTGGCAGGCGGGAGCACAGCTTTTGTCAAGGGTTTTTGTCAAGGGCTTTTGACAGCGGATTCCCAGTAAGAAGTGCAGCTGTGGGCCCTCTCTGGGGTTGTTAGGATTTCCTTTTCTCTCCTGGTCTCAGGGGACCTTGAAGGTGGTTAGGAAGCTGGATGGCAGAAGACAGGTATGAGTGTCCCGCAGGGCAGGCGAATTCTGATAGAGTTGTTTTCAGGAGGGGGGTCCAGGCTGTGCCCACATGCAGGAGGCTGCTTAAGGACCTAGTTTCTCCTTGTGCCGGGAGAATGTGCCAGGCTGGGCAGCGAAGCCAGAGGACACTATGGATGTGAATCCCCAGCACATGGGGAGCCTATAGGAGCACGTTGCATTTTACATGTGCAAACTTCAAGCCCACTTTCAGGGTTAAGGACACTTCTGAAACATTTCACTGGGGGCTTCCCTCTTGCCTGCACTGGCTCCCCGACACCTCACTTCCCATGCCCACACCGACCCTTCTGCACTGTTAGGAGCGCTTTGCTGCGGAGGCTGAAGAACGATCTCAGGCTTTCTTGCACTCTGAGAGGTTACTTCCTATGCAGGAATCAAATACATTAAACTGGGAAGGGAATGGCTTTTGCTTGGCAGCTGCCATTACAGCTGCTGGTGGGGGCCAGGGGAGTGAGGTTGGCTAAAGGCAGGACAAGGGGCACTTGGGCCATCACCCAGCAGGTACCTGTACCACCTGTTGATGTCACCAGGGGAAGTCACAGCAAGAGGGAGACTCCATCTCCCTTGAGAGTAAGAGGAGACTTGGCAATTCCAAGAGTAGCTGTGACCGCACTCCCTTCCCTTGAACCCACAGGTCCCAAAAGGCCTTTTTTGGCAGTTGTTTTTTTCTCTTTTTTTGAGACAGAGTCTCGTTCTGTTGCCCAGACTGGAGTGCAATGGTGCAATCTCGGCTCACTGCAACCTCTGCCACCAGGTTCAAGCAATTCCCCTGCCTCAGCCTCATGAGTAGCTGGGATTACAGGCACCTGCCACCAAGCCTGGCTAATTTTTGTATTTTTTAGTAGAAATGAGGTTTCACCGTCTTGGCCAGGCTGGTCTCGAGCTCCTGACCTCAGGTGATCCATCTGCCTCAGTCTCCTAAAGTGCTGGGATTACAGGCATGAGCCACCATGCCCAGTCTGGTTCTTGTTTTCAGAGACAAGGTCTTGTTCTGTTGCCCAGGCTGGAATGCAGTGGGGTGATCATGATCATGGCTTACTACAGCCTGGAGCTCCTGGGCTCAAGCAATCCTCCTGCCTCTGCCTCCCAAGTAGCTGGGACTACAGGTGCACCATCATGCCAAGCTAATGTTTTAAATTGTTTGTAGAGGAAGGGTCTCAATATGTTGCCCAGGTTGATGATGAACTCCCAGCCTCAAGCAATCCTCCTGTCTTGGCCTCTCAAAGCGCTGGGATTACAGGTGTGACACACCTTGCCTGGGCGACCAAAATGTACTTTCAGTGCTTTGAACCCCTCCAGACTTAGCTCTGGATGTCTGGATGCAAGATCAGGAGACAGTTAACTGGTGCCTTCCCTTCTGATCCATCCAGAGTTTAAGGCAGATGTTGGCAGGCTCCCTGTGCTCCCTCTTGCCCTGTGTTTCAAATACGGACAAACACCTGCTCCTCCCTACTGAGGAGTCAGGGCTGGGTAGGGGCATGGAGGCCTTGCTCAGCCTCTGCAGGAGAGGCTGGAAAGAGAGGTGGGGAGGGCCCAGTCCTGGGCTGGGGTCCCAGTTCCTGCTGCGCGGCGTGGGCTTGGGGAAGGGCTGCGCGTACGCAGATTGATCCGCCAGCTGTGATTTGTCATTTCTCCCAGGCAGGCACTGTTTTCTCTTGGTTCAGGAGGCCCCTTCGACACCTGCTTTATTTTTCTTCCTGCGCTGACGTGACGGGAGACAGGTGTTAAACTACTTAATCACTTTAAAATTGTTTTAATTTTCTGTTTTTTATTGATCTCTCCAGCACCAATTAATCAGCTCACTGGACCAGGCAGTTAGTACATTAAAAATTGTCAGGGAGGCCGTGCATCTTGCAAAATGTCTAAAAAATATTCGGCTAGCAAATTTCGCTTTTCTTTGGCATGCAACAGTTCATGGCCCATGAAACTCCCACTCAGAAAGGGCTGCTGCCTCCGGGACTCATGTTCGGGGAGGATTCAGGCCACTGCAGGCGCTCCTGCCAGGGGCTTCCGGTAGGGAAACAGGATGCAGGTGCCGGGCTCTGCGTCCCGTTTCATTTGATCTGCCATCTTTTCTTCCACTTTTGTTCTGTTTCTTGCACATTCTGGGTCTGTGTTCCCCAAAGACTGGGAGTTTTTGTGGAAGGGGACTTGGTGGTCTGTAATGGACTTGTGGGGCCAGGACAGAGGGTCTAAAGCAAGCGTCCGTTTCCACAAAACCTCCCAATGTCTGGTCCCCGAGCCCACAGCCAGATTTCCTGTCCCTGGGACATCAGCACTTTTGACTTGTCCTTCTGAAAATGCCAAAACCACCCTCTGGGGCAGGGGCCCACTGTGCCGAGTACACTCCTTCTGCTGGCGGGCAGCAGGCTGTCATGCTGCCTCTTCCCGGCACCCAGTTACGGTCCTGAAGCCCTTCCGCAGAACGTCCTGGGCAGCGCCGCTCCACACCCACCGTCACTGCCACCACCAGCTCCTGTGCTGCAAACCTTCACTGCCTGTCTTCTGTCACCCCTCTGGAAAATGATTTATTAACTGCTTGGCTGTACTTTCTCATTCAATAAAACATGGACAGAACAACCAAAGACTTCGGCCTCACTTCTCAGGGTGAGAACTGTTTTTTCAGTTTCCCCGTGTTTGCCACATTTTCTATCACTTTCCAAGAGCAAGCCCCTCATTTCTCCCAGGGTGCCTTAACCATCCTGCAGACTGTCCGCAGGGTCTGAGGCCCTCACTCCATCCCGGGGCACCACCCTCCCATGGCAGCCCTCACCCCCTGCCCCTGTCTCCAGGCCCAGTGGCCCACATGCAGGAGACAATGTTTCCTCCTTCCCGATGCTTCCCCGCTCACGGGGCTGCCCAGAGCGCTCAGGCCCAGGCCCTTGAGACTCAGGGATCCCAGCGACCCCCAAGAAGGGCTGGGCCCCCTGCCCCACATTCTGGAGAGCTGGAGGGCGTGGGCCTCGGGGCCGGCACGGCCAGCCCTGGTTCTGGCCATGGACTTATCTCCCCTGCCCCACCCACTTGGTATTAATTGGTATATGATTGGGCCAGGGCATATAATCTAGTATTGATTTTCTCTCTGGACGCCACAGCTTTATTTGCTCACATCTGACTTGTGTTTAATTGGTGCTTTGCTCTGGAAACAGAGATCTTATCGGCCTGTTGGGTTTCTTTTCCTGAGGCACACAGGCACTCAAGTCCCCACCCTGTCTCTCCCGGACCTTCCCACAGCCAGGCCTGCCGGGGCCTAAGGGGGCGGGGAATGACCCGGGGGCCTGCTTTACACTTGACCTCCTGAGCTGGGGCCATCCTTCCTGGAGTGAATGTTCGTGTGTCTGTGATGATCACCGGGGACACTGGCTTTGGGTCGTACCTGGGTTCATACCCGCTTCCTCCCTGTGTATGCCTCATGGCTAACCTATTGAGTTTTGCGGCTTGGTAATATTCTTTCTTATCTGAGAGAAAGGTAGAATGGCTACCTGCTCTGTAGGGTTCCTAGAGATGACCCGTCGGGCCCCACACAGCACCTGGAACTTAGTAGATGTAATGAGCAGCAGCTCCTGGGTCACTGGGCTGGTTCTGTCAGCCCTCACAGCTCTGTCAGTGGCGTGTGAACCAGGGCAACTCCATCTTGAATGGGGCTGAGTAAAATGAGGCTGAGACCTGCTGGGCTGCATTCCCAGATGGTTCTAAGTGACAGGATGGGATAGGAGGTCAGCACAAGATACAGATCATAAAGACCTTGAGTATAAAATGGTGCAGTAAAGAAGCCAGGCAAGATGGCCACGAGAGTGACTGGTGGTCCTCACTGCTACACTCCCATCAGTGCCATGACAGTTTACAGATGCCGGGGCAACATCAGGAAGTCACCCTACGTGGTCTAGAAAGGGGAGGCATGAATAATCCACCCCTTGTTTAGCATATCATCAAAAATAACCATAACAATGGGCAACAGCAGCCCTCGGGGCTGCTCTGTCTATAGAGTAGCCATTCTGTTATTCCTCTACTTTCTTTCTTGTTTTTTTTTTTTTGAGACAGTCTTGCTCTGTTGCCTAGAATGGAGTGCAGTGGCGCCATCTTGTCTCACTGTAACATCTGCCTCCCGGGTTGAAGCGATTCTCCTGCCTCAGCCTCCTGAGTACTGGGACTACAGGTGCCTGCCATGATGCCTGGCTAATTTTTGTATTTTTAGTAGAGACAGGGTTTCACCATGTTGGCCAGGCTGGTCCTGAACTCCTGACCTCAGGTGACTCACCTGCCTCGGCCTCCCAATGTGCTGAGATTACAGGTGTGAGCCACTGGGCCCGGCCTTATTCTGCTACTTTCTTTTTTTTTTGAGACGGAGTTTCACTCTTGTTACCCAGGCTGGAGTGCGGCAGGATCTTGGCTCACCACAACCTCCACCTCCTGGGTTCAGGCAATTCTCCTGCCTCAGCCTCCTGAGTAGCTGGGATTACAGGTACGCGCCACTATGCCCAGCTAATTTTTTTTTAATTTTTAATAGAGACGGGGTTTCACCACATTGACCAGGATGGTCTTGATCTCTTGACCTCGTGATCCACCCGCCTCAGCCTCCCAAAGTGCTGGGATTACAGGCCTGAGCCACCGCTCCCAGCTCCTCTACTTTCTTAAATAAACTTGCTTTCACTTTATTCTATGGACTCGCCCTGAATTCTTTCTTGCGAGAGATCTAAGAACTCTCACCTGGGGTCTGGATCGGAACCCCTTTTCTGTAACAGTTCCACGTGACTGCAGGCCGGGAGGGAGAGAGCCACAGGCGTGTGCGTTGGGAAGACGATATCTCCTGCTGACATCTCTGTTTGTAGGACTGGGCCGAGGAGGATCATGTCTTCCTAGGGACCCACAATCCAATGACAGCCTCTGACCCCAAGCCCCTGTGGTTACCGCCTCCCGCCACCTTGTTGAAGGTTGAGGGCTTCTGTCTTCTGCACCTAGGAGCTTACCCTCAGGGCCTTTCCTGCGCCTGCGCTCCCAGCTCCTCCACACCCCAGCCGGGCCCCTGCATTTTGGCTTTTTGTTTTTCCCTCATCCGGCTGTGGTCTGGCATTGGGGCTGTTCCGCCCTGTCTGAGCTTTTTTGTAGTAAAGGAAGAGAGAAAGGCCAGGGGTAAACACTGATTTCCTATTGACATAACATTAATTTTCTTGCTCGGACAGGTGAATGTGCTTTCACTCACTTTACCAAGATTAATGATACTTGTTTGCTTGCTAAGAGAGGCCTAATGAGGGGCTTTGGAACACATGCCTTCTGGGCTGGCAGAGAGAAGGAGGCTGCAGGCTGCTCGGCACGGGAGAAGCAGCCTCCCTGCGCCGCTTCCAACAGCACGGCTCCTCCTCAGGCGCTGGTGGCTTCCCTAGCAGCAACAGGATCAGGAGTTATTGGTTAAAGATGTGGGCTCTTTATGTCCTACCCCTGAAGTTATTTCTGACAGGAACTTCTCAACAGACCTGCGAATGGGGTCCCTAGTCAGCCTGCCCCTGCTCCTGCCAGTCACCAGAAGCTCTCCTCCCACCTGTGCAAATCAGGTCCTCCCTCCATTTGCACCCAAGGCCAAGGTCAAATGTAGGATCGGTCTTTGATTTATGGCTCTGAAGAGTAAAAAATATTATGAGAGAGGACAAGCTGGGGCTTCTGAGGTGGGGCAGCTGGCAGAGGAGCCTCAGAATCACGAAGCATGCTCCCTGACCTTCAGGGAGGGGACTCCTGGGCCTGTGAGTGATGTGCCAACGAGATCGGATCAGAGCTGTTTCTGCCTTGTGACTTTGTAGGTTCAGCGCAGCTTGAGTAGGGCAAGAAGAAGCCCCACAGCCTCTCTCCTCAGCAGAACAGCTGGTGGAAGATCATGAAGGGGGCTGCAGGGGTGGAGTCTCTCCAGGTCCAGGCTATTCCAGATCCGGGGACTGCCAGGCTCTCTTGAGGCCCCCCCTCACCAGGTGGGAGGCAAACCAGGCCATGCCACCAACAGCCAGAGCCGCTGGCTTCCACCTAACAGAAGCGCCAGCTCCCGGGCAGAGCTGTGCTAGAATTGTAAGGTCAGTGTTGCTTTCTTTCCAGCACTGAGCAGCAGCAATTTAGCAAATTCTGCTAAAGCAGGGTCTCTTGAGAAAATAAATAAACACAATCTTAAACCCCAAGAGCCAATGGAGGTTTTCTTCCATGAGACCTTCTGCAGGCATTGTGTGGTGGGACACCAGGGCCTGCATTCGCTTTCACCCTTGCCACCTTTCTGGGTTATTTGTATCTTTGTCACCTGGGGAAGAAGGAAAAACTAAAGAAATCAATTTAGGTCATATATGGACAACTCCGGAGGGGACAGGGAGAACCAAAACATACGTATGCATTTAAATCAAGTTGGGCTTTAAAAATCACTCCTTTCCAGGAGGGAGAGCATTAGGACAAATGCCTAATGCATGCGGGGCTTAAAACCTAGATGATGAGCTGATAGGTGCAGCAAACCACTGTGGCAGGCGTGTAACTATGTAACAAACCTGCATGTTCAGCACATGTATCCCAGAACTTAGAGTAAAATTAAAAAAAAAAAAAGCACTCTTTCCCAAATGCCTCCATTGGCAGTCCCTGGGGTACTTGTTAACCAGGCAGGTTCCTTGGCTGCCCCTCCCTCCCCTCTCCTCCCACCTCCCACTGAGTCTGAATATCCCTGCCGGCTCTGGGGTCTGTGTGTATGACTAGTCTGGTCATCAGACGGTTTGGGAAGCTGCCTACATGAACATTGTTGGCTGTGGGGTGTCTGCTTTGTCCAGGAATACTGGCAGCCAGCTATGACGCAGCAGGAGCCACTCTGCTGTAAAATGAGGCTTGCTGTCAAAATGAACTAAAACACATTTGATCAGCGTGCCTTTGGTTAGAGGACTTCCCTCACGTCCTTTTGTGTCCGCTGTAGCTTGGAATTTTAGGGCTTTATACACCTGGGGAGCAGATGCAGATCTGGATGAGAACTGGAAGGCAGGGTGTCAGCCCCAGGCCTCACACTTACTAGAGTTCTGGCCTCAGACAAATCTCAGCACTGCAAGCCTCAGTGTTCTCATCTACAAATTGGGAATAAAACTGGATGGCCAATCTGAGAATTACATGAAGAAATGTTCAAGAATGCAATCTCTATAAAATTCCAATGTCATTTTTCATAGAAGTAGAAAAAAATAATCCTAAAATTCACGTGGAACCACAAAAAATCCTGAATAGCCAAGGCAATCATGAGCAAAAAGAACAAAGCTAGAGGCATCACACTACCTGACTTTAAACTATACTACAAAACTATAGTAATTAAAACAGCATGGTACTGGCATAAAAATAGACACACTAAATAGACTGAAGAGTCCAGATATGATTCCACACGTGTACAGGCAATTGATTCTTTTTTTTTGAGACACAGTTTCATTCTGTCTCCCAGGCTGGAGTGCAGTGGCACGATCTTGGCTCACTGCAATCTCTGCCTCCTGAGTTCAAGCGATTCTCCTCCCTCAGCCTCCCGAGTAGCTGGGAATACAGGTGCCCACCATCACATCCAACTAATTTTTGTATTTTTAGTAGAGACAGGGTATTGCTATGTTGGCCAGGTTGGTCTGGAACTCCTGACTTCAAGTGATCCGCTCATCTTAGCCTCCCAAAGTGCTGGGATTATAGGCGTGAGCCACCATGCCTGGCCTGATTTTTGACAAAGATGCCAAGAATACACAATGGGGGAAGCATAATCTCTCCAATAAATGGTGTTGGGAAAACTGGATATCCATGTGCAGAAGAATGAAATGAGACCCTTATCTCTCATCACATATAAAAATCAACTCACATTGAATTAAAGCCTAAAATGTAAAACCAGAAAGTGTAAGACTTCTAAAACAAAACATAAGGGAAAAACTGTACAACATTGGTTTGGACAGTGATATTTCACTTTGACCCCAAAAGCACAGGCAACAAAAGCAGAAGTAGACAAATGGGATCATATCAAATGAAAAGGCCTTCTGCACAGCAAAGGAAACGCTGAACAGAATAAGAAGCCAACTTACGGATTGGGACAAAAAAATTGCAAACTATACATCTGGTAAAGGGTTAATATCCAAGACAGATAAAGAATTCAAACAGCAGTTTGGGTGCAGTGGCTCCCAAACTGTAAACCCAGCACTTTGGGAGGCTGAGGTGGGTGAATCCTGAAGTCAGGAGTTTGAGACCAGCCTGGCCAATGTGGTGAAACCCATCTCTACTAAAAATACAAAAATTAGCCAGGCGTGGTGGCACGTGCCTGTAATCTCAGCTACTCAGGAGGCTGAGGCAGGAGAATCACTTGAACCCGGGAGGTAGAGTTTGCAGTCAGTCGACATGGCACCACTGAACTCTAGTCTGGGTGACAGAGCGAGACTCTGTCTCAAAAAACAAAACAAAACAAAAACCCCCAAAACAAATCAAACACTTCGGTAGCAAGAAGACAACTAACCCAATTAAAAAATGGGCATGAGACCTGCATAGACATTTCTGAAAATGAGACGCACAAATGGCTGGCAGATGTGAAAAAACAATGCTCCACCTCACTAGTCATTAGGGAATGCAAATTAAAACCACAACGAGCTCTCGCCTCACACCTGTCACTGTCAGAATGACTATTATCAGAAATACGAGTGTGGAGGGTGTGAAGTAAAGAAAACCCTTGCCTATTCTTGGTGAGAATGTAAATTAGATTAGCCATCATGGAAAACAGCATGGAGATTCCTAAAGCTAAAACCAGAGTTCCCATATGATCCAGCAGTCCCTGCTAGGTATTTATCCAAAGGAAAGAAAATCAGTACCTGCACACCCATGTTTATTGCAGTACTATTCACAATGGCCAAGATTTGGAACCAACCTGTGTCCATCATAGATGAGTAGATAAGGAAAATGTGGTATAAGTCAAGGTGGAATATTATTCAGCCTGAAAAAAGAAGGAAATCCTGTCATGTGTGATGTCATGGGCGGAACTGAAGAGCATTACGCTAAGTCAAATAAATCAATCACAATTGAGGGACAGATACCACATGTTCTCACTCATATGTGGAGTCTCAGACAATTGAACTCAGAAGCAGAGAATAGAGTGGTAATTACGGAGGCCAGGAGTTGGGAGGATGGGGAGATGATGGTCAGAGAGCACACAGACAAGAGGAATGACGTTTTATCTGAGCTCTGTCGCACAGTGTGTTGAATATAGTTAACAGCAGTGTATTGTACATTTCAAAACTGCTAGGAGACTAATTGCTATGTTACCACCACAGAAAATGATAAGTATTTGAGGTGATAGATCTGTTAATTAGCCTGATTTAATTATTCCACATTCTATTCATAAGCATACCATCACTTTCTTTCTTTCTTTTTTTTTTTTTTTTTGAGACGGAGTTTCGCCCTTGTTACCCAGACTGGAGTGCAATGGCACAATCTTGGCTCACTGCTACCTCCGCCTTCTGGGTTCAAGCAATTCTCCTGCCTCAGCCTCCCGAGTAGCTGGGACTACAGGCACACACCACCATGCCCAGCTAATTTTTGTATTTTTAGTAGAGACGGGGTTTCACCTTGTTGACCAGGATGGTTTCAATCTCTTGACCTCGTGATCCACCCGCCTTGGCCTCCCAAAGTGCTGGGTTTATAGGCGTGAGCCACCGCGCCCGGCGGCATACCATCACTTTCTACCCCCGAGATATACACAATTATAAACCGTCAATTTATAATAAACATTTTAATGAAACAAAAAATAATGTACAAGAGAGTCAGGTACAGTGGCTGGCATCTGTAACTCCAGCACTTTGGGAGGCTGAGGCAGATGAATCACTTGAGCCCAGGAGTTTGAGACCAGTCCCGGCAACATAGTGAGACCCCGTCTCTACCGAAAAATAGAAAAAATTAGCTGGGCATGGTGGCAGGTGCCTGTGGTCCCAGCTACTCAAGAGGCTGAAATGGGAGGATTGCTTGAGCCCAGGAGGTGTCAGTTGCAGTGAGCCATAATTGTGCCACTGCACTCCAGCCTGGGTGCAGAGTGAGACCCTGTCTCAAAAAAATAATAATGTGTAAGGAAGTGTCTTGAAAAACTTCACCTTGTGATAGTGGGTATAGTAATATTGTTAAAAATGGGAATTTGGTCATTTTTTTAATATACTGCATAGCCTCATTCAAATTCTATAAATTCTTAATTTTAGGTGATGTAGACCTGATGATTCTTACTGAAACACCTTGATTTTAGTACTCGTCCTTATATGTTAAAGGATGTCATGCTTTTGGTGAGAATGGTGCTGTGTGGATCAGTGATTACAGGATTTGTATGTATTTGGTGCCATTTTGTTTTTCTGTGCATTGTCAGGGAATGAATGAATTGTTCTAACCAAGATAATGTTCCAGTGAAAATCTTCTAGAATAGACAAGGCACGGTGGCTCACTCCTGTAATACCAGCATTTTGGGAGGCCAAGGCAGGAGGATCACAAGGTCAGGAGATCAAGATCATCCTGGCTAACAGGGGGAAACCCCGTCTCTACTAAAAATACAAAAAAAAAAATTAGCCAGGCATGGTATCTTGCATCTGTAGTACCAGCTACTTGGGAGGCTGGGGCAGAAGGATCGCTTGATCCAGGAGGCGGAGGTTGCAGTGAGCCGAGATAGCACTACTGCACTGCAGCCTGGTAACAGAGCAACACTCCATCTCAAAAAAAAAAAAAAAAGGAAATCTTCTAGAATATTATGCTGTTCTGGCTATCTAAGGACAGAGTTAATCTCAATTGCTGTGGGGCTTATTCAAACAGGTGCTCTGGTGATGTCCTCCGACTTTGGATTGGGTTTCCAGTGCCATCCCTAGTGTCTGCAGAGGCTGGCTTCTTCTGCTTCAGCCTCTGCTAGTGGTATGCTTTCCTGTCTGCACTGATGGGACCCTCGGAGTCTAGTCTTGCACCGGTTGAATCCCCTGGCCTTACCTGGGAGAGCACTGCGTGGGCTCTGTGGCAGCTACCCTCTAGTCCTCAGAAGCTTTTCCTTATTGCTCACAGTGGAGTTCCAGCTGTGTCTCCCATGCTAACAAGCACTATGAATCTACCCATCTGTAACTCTTTAAGAATTTTCTCATTGAGCCTCCAATTTCGGCCAGTGTCTTAGTCCATTTGTGTTGCTATAAAGACATACCTGAAGGTGGGTAATTTATAAATAAAAGAGGTTTCTTTTCTTTTCTTTTCCTTCTCTCTCTCTCTGTTTTTTTTTTTTTTTTTTTTTTTTTGAGATGGAGTCTTGTTCTGTCGCTCAGGCTGGAGTGCAGTGGCACCATCTCAGCTTATTGCAACCTCTGCCTCCCAGGTTCAGGCAATTCTCTCTGCTTCAGCCTCCTGAGTAGCTGGGATTACAGGCATGCTCTACCACACCAGGCTAATTTTTATATTTTTTAGTAGAGATGGGGTTTCATCATGTGGGCCAGGCTGGTCTCGAACTCCTGACCTCAGATGATCTGTCCACCTCAGCCTTCCAAAGTGCTGGGATTACAGGCATGAGCCACCATACCCAGCCAAGAAAAGAGGTTTCTTTGGCTCATGATTTTGCTGGCTGGGAGACTGGGCATCTGGTGAGGGCGTCCACTCGCACGACACAAACACTTCCTGTTAGGTCTCACCTCCAACACTGGGGATCATATCTCAATACTGGAGATGGTGGGGACAAATATCCAAACGATAGCATCCGGCTCTGTGTCTGGAAGAAGTGTGTTGTCCACACACATGCACAAAGACATGTCCACTCTGGATCTCCTCACGGGGGATTTGTTGAAATGCAGATTCTGATTCAGGAGGTCTGGGATAAGGCCCGAAGTGCCACATTTCTAACAATTTCCCAAGAGAGGCTGCTGCTTCTGTGCTTGGACCATTTCTTTGCATAGTGAAGTTTAGAGCAGGTGCACAGACCCAAACACCTGCATGAACCAGACAGGTGATGTGGGAGCCCAGGTGTGGGACATGGGAAGTGGTGGGTCACTCATGGGCTAGGCTTGCCCCGCCTAGCAAGCTACAGTTTCTCTCTTCCTTTTTTGAGGTGGAGTCTCGCTCTGTCACTCAAGCTGGAGTGCAGTGATGTGATCTTGGCTCACTGCAACCTCCACCTCCCAGGTTCAAACCATTCTCCTGCCTCAGCCTTCCAAGTAGTGGGATTACAGGCGCGCGCCACCATACCCAGCTAATTTTTGTATTTTTTAGTAGAGACGGGGTTTCACCATGCTGGTCAGGCTGGTCTCAAATTCCTGACCTCAGGTGATTGGCCTGCCTTGGCCTCCCAAAGGGCTGGGATTATAGGCATGAGCCACTGTGCCTGGCAAGCTACAGTTTCTATAAAAGCACTGTTCCATAAAGAAACACATCTGCACACTGAATTCAGCTCTTGGCACCTGGTTCAGACCTCTGCTCTAGAGTCCAGATCTCTGGAGTTTGCAGTTAAACTAATCTGGTCACTCACTGAGTCCTTCAGTAGCCTCCCAGCGAGCAGTTGACCTGCCAGGACTGTTACAGGAGTGGGTAGCTGCCACTTTGGACCGGCTTGTCCCATTGTTGAGAAGGAGTGTGAGTGTGCCAGTGTTTAAGTGCCTGCACCATCCTCGCTTTGTGCATGATTCCATTTGAAGAAGTGGTTCTTCTCATCTATCTCGAAGTGGTTCATCCGCTTCATTTTACAGATGAGGACAGTGGAGCTGGAGTTTAAACAGTCACGGCAGCCCAACTACTGCTCTGTGAAGCGGGGATTGAAACTCAGGACTGGCAGCCTTTGCCCATCTGCTGCGCTTTAACAAAGTATCTGAGACTGGGTAATTTAGAAATAATAGACATTTATTTCTCACAGTTCTGGAGGTTGGAAAGTCCAAAATCAAGGTACTGGTAGGTTCAGTGTCTGGTGAGGGCCTGGTCTCTGCTTCCGAGATGGTGACTTGAACACTGTGTCTTCACATGGAATGGACAGAAGAGCACAAAAGGGCTGAACTCACTCTGTCAAGCCCTTATATAAGGGCACTAATCTGATCCATGAGGACGAAGCCCTGATGGCCTTATCACCTCACAAAGGCCCTACAGCTCAATACTGTCATTTTGGGAGTTAAGTTTTTCTTGTTTGGTTTTGAGATGGAGTCTCGCCCTGTCGCCATGCTGGAGTGCAGTGACATGATCTTGGCTCACTGCAACTGCCAACTCCCTGGTTCAAGCAATTCTCCTCAGCCTCCTGAGTAGCTAGGACTACAGGCACGAGCCACCATGCCCAGCTAATTTTTGTATTTTTAGTAGAGACAGGGTTTCACCATATTGGCCAGGATGGTCTCGATCTCCTGACCTCATGATCCACCCGCCTCGGCCTCCCAAAGTGCTGGGATTACAGGTGTGAGCCACCTCACCCAGCTGGGAGTTAGTTTTGACACCTAAATTTTGTAGGGGACACTGCTACTCACACCAAAGCCCTCTCTGAATAATACAGGGCTACTGTTTACTGTCTCTGTGTGCCAGGCACATGCATTAGTTCTAATCTCACAGAAATCCTGCAAGGTATGTGGAATGATTCCTATTTTACAGATGTGTAAACCAAGGCTCAGAGGTTAAATAACTGGCCCAAGGATACAGAGAGTGGTGGAGCCATGGTGTGAGCCCGTATCTAGCTGACTCCATTCCCCTAACCCATGCTGGTGGAGCCGTGGTGTGAGCCCGTATCTAGCTGACTCCATTCCCCTAACCCATGCTGCAGGGACAGCTGGTTTCTGGCATCAAAACCTAGGGGTGGCCTGAGGATGAAGAGGGGTTACCAGAAGTGGGACTTCAGCGAATTGTCTCCTTTCTTTTTTTCTTTTCTTTCTTTCTAAGACAGAGTCTCGCCCCGTTGCCTGGGCTGGAGTGTAGTGGTGCAATCTCGGCTCACTGCAATCTCCGCCTCCTCCTGGGTTCCAGCAATTCTCCTGCCTCAGCCTCCCCAGTAACTGGGATTGTAGGTACCTGGCATCCCGGGTTACACATCTGCAACATTTATTTTTTAAAGGAATGGATTTTGAGAGAAAACAACGTGGTGCAAAAATATGGAATAGAAAATAAATACAAATGTAGGCTATTTTGCTAATTGTTTTATAACCACAACAAACTAGTACAGAGAATGCCCTGTACACAACACAAAGGTTCAAACATCAAGGTGTTCCCTTAGCAAGGCTGAAAATTTCAGTCTCTGGTATTTGGAATTTAGGCTGCAGTCCTTTTTTGGATGGATCACTGGGTGTGTGGCACAACAGTCCATGCTTTTTTTTTTTTTTTTTTTTTATTAAATGGAGTCTCATTCTGTTGCCCAGGTTGGAGTACAATGGCCTGATCTCAGCTCAATACAACCTCCACCTCCCAGGTTCAAGTGATTCTCCTGTCTCAGCCTCCCGAGTAGCTGGGATTACAGGTGTGCACTACCACACCCGGCTAATTTTTGTATTTTTAGTAGAGATGGGGTTTCACCATGTTGGCCAGGCTGGTCTTGAACTCCTGACCTCAGGTGATCTGCCCACTTTGGCCTCCCAAAGTGCTGGGATTACAGGTGTGAGCCACCGTGCCGGGCCTCTTTGGTGTCTTTCTGAATGTTATAATCAGGATATGGCCCCTGTGAGCCTGGTAGCCATGGACATCCACCCACCCTCACCCCGACCTGCTGAAGACATATCCCGGGTTCAGAATCCACAAAGGTGATGGCTATGGCAGAATCTGTCCCTACTTGGTGGAGCCTATGCAGTCATTTGTCAAAGCAGACACCACGGGCGTCATGGACGTAGAACTTAATTTCTTCCCTTTTGTCTTTGAAAAGTTTGTGATGTGGTAAAAGAGACACTGCAGGGAGCATGGATTTCCAGAATTCTGTTGATTTTTGTATGTTTGTTTATTTAACCCAGGATATACGAGAAGTTCTATTTATGAGCAGGGATAAAAGTGGGGCCTATGGCTTATGATTTCTTTTCTTTTGAGACAGAATCTTACTCTGTTACCCAGGCTGGAGTGCAACGGTATGATCTTGGCTCACTGCAACCTCCGCCTCCCTGTTCAAGCGATTCTCCTGCCTCAACCTCCCAAGTAGCTGGGACTACAGACCATCACGCCCAGCTAATTTTGTATTTTTAATAGAGACAGGGTTTCACCATGTTGGCCAGGCTGGTCGAGTTCAAAACTCCTGGCCTCAAGTGATCCATCCACCTCGCTCTTCCAAAGTGCTGGGATTACAGGCATGAGCCACCACGCCAGGCCAGCTTATGATTTCTTTATGATGAATGAAATGAGGTAACCTTGTGTTCTCCCAAGTAACACACACACACACACACACACGTGTGCGCGCTCACATACAGGTATGTACAGGCATTCACATGTGTGTACATCTGCAGAGAGCCAGATTTTTATCCCAAATCACTCTCAGGAATCTGGGTTATCCACCTTTGACTTTTCGCCCCCAAATCTAGTCTTTTGAATATGCTTCAGCATGATCGTTAGGGAACTGGGAGGCAGTGCCTCTCCTGTGCTTGGCCCTCTGTTCAGGCTGCACATGGCAGGAGGGTGGAGTTAGAGGAAATGGCCGGGAATGGTGGAGACTTTTAGCCAAAGGTGCTGGTGGCAGGCTTCCCAGAACTTTGAGGTTGAAAGAGGTTTTGTTGAGCTCAGCAGATGTCTCCTGGGAAAACCTTTCCCCGGGCTTGATTTAATACTGACCCCAAATGACTTGAATCAGACAGGCAGGAATTATAGCTACAATAGAGCAGTTACGATTACAGCATGCTTCAGAAAAAGATAAGTAAACACAGTTTTTATGTCACCGACATCTTCCCCCATGCCTGTTTGTTGGCTTCGCACCTGGGCTATATGACAACCTTTTCCTGCCTGCAGCACTCAGTGACCCGCAGGCCTCCCAGAGCCACGGACACTTTTCATCTTTGAAGCCTGTGCTGAATTCTAGGGTCCTCTCCTGCTGCAGCCACTGTCGGGCCCACTCAGGACACCGTGCAGTGCAGGGCTTCTCAGTGTGCACCGAGATTGTGCTCCATTCCCTTCTTTTCTCCCTTCCACTTTACAAGTGGGGAGATGGACACCCTCAGGTGTCCAGAGCGCCGGCATCTTCACAGACAGAGGGCTGGAGTTTACACACATTCTGCGTTTTCTGGTCATGTTCCCCACTGTCCTCCGGGTCCACCAAGGACAGGAAAGGTGTCGTAGGAAAGGTGGGTGCCCTACTTTCTGAGATGCTCAGAAAGAGCGTCTTTCTCCACCCTCATCCCCTCTCGGGCTGGCTCTAGGCCCAGGTTCGCCTGCCCTGGGGGTCCAAGGCTGGGCAATGGGCTTCTTGGGAAAGCAAAGGGGTCAAGCCTAGTTGCTAGTAGCATAGATGATTGAAGCTGGAAGGGCCTTAGACTACTACTAGTTCTAGACTCTCACTGGACAGAAAAGGCTTCGAAGGATGCCCCTCGAAACCCGAGGAAGTGGCTGAAAGGGCCTTGGGATCTACTCTGGGGTTGCCTCTCCCCACTTCTGTGACTTGGTGTAGGAACTCTGAGCTTCGGTTTTCTCCTCCATGCACTGAAGATGATGCCTACTGCCTAGTTTTCTTGTGGGTCAGTGAGATAATCCAGGCATTCTACAGGGGAGAAATTAGCAGGTGTTCTGTTAGTTCGCTCTTCTAATCTCTCCCTCCTTATTTTTCTTATGAGTCCAATTCTCCACACAGACCATTTTCCCCACTAGGCTATAAATTCCTGGAGATCAGGGACCCCATGAAATTCATCTTGGGTTTCTCAACACCTGGGGACAGTGCCTGGCATCGACCAGCAAGGTTTCAAATAACCTGTGTTGGGCAACCTGTCAGAGCACGAATGTTCCCAGAAGACTGGACAACAGCCCTTGGGGAACGCCCAGCAGCTGGCAAGTCTGGGACTTCACAGCCAGTTTCCTGCCATTTGTCCCTTTCGCAGAAGCACAGGAGCCATAAGGAGGTTTGTGGATTTTCAGTTTTACTGTTTATTTTTTGAAAGCCAGTGAGGATGGGCAAGTGCTTGGTCCCTTCTAGGCTGCATTCCAGCCCCCACCCACCTACCCCAGCCCACCCCCCACCTGCCAGCAGCTCAGATCCCCCTGGGTGAAAAACACCACCCTGTCAGCCACCAGCCCCAGTGCCAGGCAGCAAGGTTATCCAAAGGAAGGAAGGACCGTGGTTCCCAGCAGGCCGTGGTTCAGCCCCTCCCTGGCATCCTTCACCCAGCGGGAAGGGGTTTCCTTCTCCCTTCCTGCCTTGTTGGAGGGTTTTTGTTCCAGGGTCCTTCTCAGCTTTTCCTTTCCTCCCCAGGTGGAGTGCTCCCTCTCTCCCGGTGGGCCTGTCCTTCTGTCAGCACCAAGTGATGTCCAGGTAGGTGGCCCTTGGGTACAACGTCCCCGCCTCACCTCTCCCTGCACCCTCCCTTTTTCCTGGCCATCAGGGATTTCCCGTGTCTTCGGTCTTAGAGGTATTGGCCCCGAGGGTAAATCGGAGAAAGGAGGCCAGGGGGATTTCCGAAGCTCAGGGGCCATCATCCTGGAGTGCCAGGGGCGTTTCTTCTTCACTGGGATGTCCCACTTCCCCTCCTGGAGGCAGATTTCCTGCAGCCAGGGTTAGGTGCTCAGCTCTGGGCCCTCCAGTGGGACCCTTCCTGCACACAGGTCTGAGGAGTGCACCTGGACCCTCACCGGTCTTTTCTTCTGCAGCCAGCAGCTGGCTTGGGAACCAAGACCCTGGTCTTCTGATTTCCCAGCCAGCTGCCTCCCTCCCTGGGAAGTCCCCTACCCACAGCTGGATCACAGCGGTATGTCTGGGACCCCACGGCCAGTTTCCTGGCTGTGGAGCCTGGTCATTTTAGTCCTCGTGTACTTGAGAATCTGCAGAACTGGCAGGTGAGGCCGCGGAGGAGCAACCGGCAGGGTTTCCAGGTCTCAGGAGTGCTGTTCTCCCTACTGGCCTCCTCCTCCCTCAGCTGGGATGACTGTCCCCTTTCCCTCCTTTTCCTCCTCCTCCCCTGCCTCCCCTCCTCCTCTTCCGCCTCCTCCGCTGCACCTGCCGCTCCTCCTCCACCTCCTTCAAGCACCCCTCATTGAAGATTCAGTCCCTGCGCCCCCAGCGGCGTGGGGAACGGGAGGGGAAGGCAGGCTCCTCGGCGTCCCCGCCACGGGCTGCAGCCGGGACCCCGGGCCTGGACGGCGGGCGTCAGACGCTGTGCGCCCCCAGGCTGAGCACCGAGAAGGCGGCGCGGTGCTTGCGCAGCAGCAGGCGGATCTTCTCGTCATCTGAGTCGGGGTCCAGCGGCTTGTTGTATTCGTCGTCCTCGTTCTCCGAGGGTGCGCGGTCCCCGCCTGCGCCCGCGCCGCCCGGGGCCCGGGGTGTGGAGGACGAGGGCTCCAGGGCACTCTTCTTCCGCCACTTGGTCCTACGGTTCTGGAACCACACCTGGGATGAGAAAGACGCTGAGGGTCACGGGCACAGCGCGCACGGGGCGCGAGAACAGCCATCCTGCGTTTACAGCCAAACAAATGGCTCAAAAACGGAGTGGCTGTCACATTCTCGTTTCTGTTGGGGAAGGGCAATAAAGTTTAAAAACGTGAGCGCAGCAGCCCTTCAGCTCGCCGCAGCCCTCCCCTCCACCCCTCCCCTGTGTCGTCTCCTCCTCCTCCTCCTCCTGGGCACTTGGTGGAAGATGCCGCGTGCGCGGGGTGGAAGGCTTAGCCCGGGTGGCATCGGAAGGTGCTTATGAGCTGTCCCTCCTCTGGGTTTCATAGACCCTTACCCAACTTCATAAATAATTGTTACTCTAATTAGAAAAGTAACGTAGGTCCATTGCCTGGGGAAGTTGAAGAGTGTAGGAACGAAGCAGAAAGATGCAGGAGGGTCCGCCTCTGCCTCCCAGCTCTCGCCCCATGGCAGTTGGTGAGCCGCTGATGAGGAGGGCGCAGCAGCTGGGAGCTTGAGGAGGCTCCAGGGCCCTGAGCAAAGCCCAGAACCCAGTGCCAGCTGCCCCTGCTGCATCCTTAGCCTGGTTGCAGTCACTGAGCCAGCAGTCCCCGAAATTCTGAGCTTTCTTGAACTTTAATGCCCCCCCCCGCCCCCCGCCAATGAAAGTCCCAAAAGTCGTCTATCATCAAAGTGGGGAAAGTTGCCCCCAGATACTGAATCGGTAGAAACAGGTTTCCCCGGGTCTATTTAGGGGGCACTTGGGGCCCCCGAGGCTGGAGTGGGAGAGCCTGAACTCACCGTCCCAGCCCTGGCTCCAGGCCCTGATAGCCCATCCGATCCTGCTCAGCAGGAGGAGGTATTGTCTTCATCTTAAAGCTAGGGGCTGGGCACAGTGGCTCACGCCTGTAATCACAGCACTTTGGGAGGCTGAGGTGGGTGGATCATGAGGTCAGGAGTTCAAGACCAGCCTGGCCAAGATGGTGAAACCCCATCTCTACTAAAAATACAAAAATTAGTGAGGTGCAGTGGCAGGTCCCTATAATCCCAAATACTGGGGAGGCTGAGGCAGAAGAATTGCTGGAACCCGGGCGGCAGAGGTTGCAGCGAGCCGAGATCACGCCACTGCCCTCCAACCTAGGTGACAGAATGACAGAGACCCGTCTCAAAAAAAAAAAAAAAAAAAAGATTGGTAAACTGAGGTCAGCTCCTTTTGCTGGTTGGAGCATCAAGCCTGCATCTGGGCCACAGGCTGCTGACAGTGTTTGGAATTTTTGGCCAAATAGCAAGCAAGAGGGAAAGCCTGAGGTTGGCGTCCCCACATCTGGGGTTGAACCCCAACTCTTCCAGCTCTCCCAGCCAGGAGACCCCGATCTTCATCTGCGAAATGGATAATAATACTGACCCCCCCGGATTGCTGAGAGGGTGAAATGAGAATGGGGCTCAATGGATGATGACCTTTTCCTGCCTATGGTTCATTACACAGGCTCTAGGGTTAGGCAGACACCAGGACAGCCACCCTCTGGAAAGCTGCATTGTGTGGCCACCTCTCTCCAGCACAGGGGGAGCCTGCTGGACAGGCTCCTCCCACACAGACTCACCTTGACCTGCGACTCGGTCATGCCCAGTGAGTATGCCAGCCTCGCCCTCTCGGGGCCAGCCAAGTACTTGGTCTGCTCAAAGGTTTTCTCCAGGGCAAAGATCTGGTGCCCCGTGAAGGTGGGCCGGGTGTGCTTCTTCTTGTGGATGCTGTCACTCAAGGGGTCTGGGGCTGGCAGGAGGAAGGAAGTGTGGGGTTAGTAGGATAAGTGGAGATCCTGCAGCTAGGCACGGCCCACACGGCACCAGCCCTGCCCTTCCTCTCCCTCCTACAGAGCTTGCCAGGACACCAAGATTCCTTCCCCCTGAGCTGCATTTTGATATTGGGGAACAGTGACTGTTACCTCTGCCCTGCCTGGCTGGGCAGGGCTCCTAGAGGGCAGCTGCTCTGGGGTAAGGAGACTTAGGGGCAGCAGCAGAGCCTCATGCTTCTCTAATCTAAAGTTCTCAATACTGATGCTGCCTTCCCCTGAGGGGCAACAGGAGTTCCCTCTCTGTCCCAGGGATGTCCCTCTCTGTCCCAGAGATGTCCTCCTATAATTAGGGACCAGGGCCTATGAATTCCCCCCACCCCCTGGCTTCGCCAACTTCCTTGCTCTTGAGGCCCAACTTCCCAGGTCTCCAGGAAGTCAGGGAGGGGTGAACTCCAAGCCCCAACCTGCCACTTCCCCATGTCACCAGGCCTGGAAGTCATGTGGCTTCAACTACCCTGGAGAGTCTGGCATGGAGGCCACAGACCCTGACCCCCAGCCTGGCCAGGGCAGGCGGCTCAGGGGAGGCAGAATTCCTACGTGTCAGGCCTCATTCTCTGCTGTCTGACAGCTCAAGTTACAGGCGAGGAAACTGAGGCACAGAGAGGAAGAACCCTCCCGAGACATCTTCAAGTCTCTGCCTTTGCTTCCATTAGCCACTGACTTTCTTGGCTATGTACCTGTGTGTGTACCTGCATTCTGGACTGAAGAGGGGGTGTGGGGGGTGCGGAGTGGGTAGGGGGAGATGGAGGGAAGAGAGAGCTAGCTGGAGGCTTAAAGCACCCCCAAAGCCAAGCCTAAAACAGGTTCCAAGAGAGGGGGCTTCACCTTTAGGGGCACAGCGATGGGTGACAGGCAGTGTGACGGGCTAGGCAGGGTAGCAAATGGGGGGACAGGTGCACTTTTGGGGTTTCCTTGGTTGACCCCAAGCCCCTATTGGAGTGGGGGATCCCAGAGATCAGACAGAAGTGGAGGCCCCTGCCTGACGTGGGCAGGGTTTTGGTGGTACAGGGAAGATTCCGAAGACTCTCACCTCCCTGCCTCCCAGCCGAGCCTGCCCTACCTGGACACGCCCTGCCACCTCCTCCAGTCACTCTGACGAGCATCACAGGCCCACTCTCGGAACAGTTCTGAGAACCTTGGCTGAGGGGTGGGTGGGCTGAGAAGAGGCCTCCTGCTTCCCCGCAGCCAGGGCCAAGTTCAGTTGGGCTGGCAGCAGCTCCCAGAGGCTGGCCACTTGGTGCGGCTGCTGTTGCTAGAAACCCGAGGATGTGGTGGGCACAGCCTCCTGGCTCAAAGGCTGGACCCGGATGGGGTCAGGGTGCATCCTGTACCCCTGAGCAATGCTGGGGCTCTTTGGGAAGGTGAGCTGGGACATTTTCCTCACAGGGGTGGCATTTGCCTGCTTTAGTGGAGAAGTGGTGGCATGGGCCTTGGGCTGCAGAAGTGAGCTGGGTTGCCTGCTGGACCCCGGGCAGGGCAGGTGTGGGCTGTGGGGCCTTCTTTAGGTCTGGAACTGCTACAGGCCCTAGGAGGGCAGCTGAGATGGCTCAGATACCTGTGTCTCAGCACTGCTGGGTGGGAAGGAGGAGAGGGTGGAACTCAGTCTGTACTGAGCTAAGGCCACGAGTCCCGGGGTTAATGGCGGCTAGCGTAGAGGGCAGTGGTGCAGGGCGCCTGGGAGGAGGCCCCTCCTCCTCTTCTGCTCCCTGGGGCCTAGTGGGTACGGGAGGGTGGCTGGGAAGGCCTGGTACTCACTGTTGCTGCACTGCCGCCCGCCTCGCCAGTCCTGGCCTGTGTCGGCCCAGCAGTTCCGGGTCCGGGTGGGGTACTCGTTCCCAGCTTTGGAAAAATTCCCCACCTGGGGGCTGTAGTAGACCCCCTGGGAGCTGAGCCCCCCAAAGCCTGTCACGTGGGGGTAGCCAGAGAGGAGGCTGCTGTTTGGCGCAGCCACCGGCCTGCTCAGGATGTCCGTGATCCCGTGGGGGGTCCCGGCGGCCAGCTGGGGGCCCAGCCCCGGAGGGCTGAGCTTGTAGAAGGAGTTCTGCACCGAGTACTGGCACATGGGGGCCTTCATCTCCGGAAACTGAGCCAGCGGCGTGTTGTTCAGCAGGAAGGTCCCCTGCAGGTTGGACTCCATGATCTCCTGGTCAGGACTGGGAAGGCTTCTCCAGGCCCCTAAAACACAAGAGCGCACGCTCTGGCCCCAAATCTCATGACAGGCCTGGAGGGGCAGGATGGGCTCTGAGCCCCTGACTGCCTCCCACCTAAGGCATCCGCCTGGCCCTGGCCCAGGCACTGGCACCGGGTCAGCTGCTCAGAAGTCAGGTGCTGAGGGCAGGTGGGAGGCCTCCCCAGGGCTCCTGGCCTCTCTCCTTGCCCTGGCGGGACAGGGAGGCCCCCCTGCGCCTCAGCTCAGACCCCCTTTCTGCCTCTGAGTCGGGGACCCTCCATGAGAAGTTTTAAGTTCAGAGAAGGAACATTTCCCTGATAAAGATACGGCCCATTAGAATACAGGCCCGAGACTGGCTGAGCCGCTGGAGCCGCGCCGCCATTGGTCGGGGTGCACACGGGCCTCACATTGGCTTTTCCTAGACAAATTACACTTTGAAAGATTGACTGTAAAATCAGCCAGGGTGTGCGTGTGTGTGTGCGTGTGTGTGTGTGTGAGAGAGAGAGAGACAGAGAATTAGCTCTAGAAACCCTGCTCATCGCCGGCGGGTCCACCTGCTCCTCCCCAGGTCTAGCATCTAGGAAAAGGTGGGTGTCTGGGAGCCCCTGGAGATTCCCAAGGCAGCTGGAAGTCACTGTTTCTGCAGCTGCTCCCCTGGAGGAGAGGAGGCTGGGCTCAGAGGCCACTGTCCGGAGCTGCGCGGGCCCCTTTATGTGCAGATGTTGAAGCTCCACAGGAGAATGCAGCCTCTTCCTTTCCTTCCAGGTGCAGGGATGGGGTAAGTGGCGAGGCTGAGTGGCATTGCTTTCCGGGGGATGCAAGTCCCTGTGGCTGACTTGAGAGCCTAAGATGGGAGCCCGCTAGGCAGAGGGCTGGACGGGGCATAGGCAGCCAACAATTCTGGGGTGTGTGTCCTCCAGCTGCCAGAGGCTGAAGAGGAGGGCTGCCCTGCACGCGTGTTCTTGCCTCCACCTCCGGTTGGCCTTCCCTGACCTCCCTATCAGAATCTCTTCCTCATCTGTGCCTCTGCTGGACCAGTGGCCACACTCTGTCTGGTGTGGTGCCCAGGTTTGAAATCCCTGATGGCTGAGAGGGTGGTGCAGCCCAGTGCCGGCACTCCATTGGTGCTAAGTTAGTAGCTGATGAATGAAACTGGACTGAATCATAGAGCACACATATGCTTTTTTTTTCTCGAATAAATTTTTATAATGTACAAGGCTCTATTGGGGCAACTCTCCTTTTGCAAATAGGGAAACCAAGGTATAGAGGAGTCAGAGCCCACATTCCAGGTGCATGGGTGATTTCTGGACCGGGCAGCATTCCTTCTTGCAGTTTTTCTCTAAAAATGGAAACTAGCATGCCACTGGCCTGAACATGTAAAATTCAAGGAAAGATTGCGACTGCCAGACGGACTTCTCCTCTCTCTGCCTGGTGGCCCTGGAACCGTTCCTGACCACGCATGGGCTCTGTGTCAGAGGCCGCCCTGGCAGGTGGGAGATAAGAGACGCTGCTTCGCTGAGCTGTTCCTGGGTTCCCAGGAACAGCTGTCTTGGCTTCCAATGGGGAGCAGAGGACCCAGGGCTCAGGGCAGGCTTCCTTCTCATGCTGAAGTTGACCCTCTGCGGCATAGGGATTTAGGTTATGCAAGAAAGACCTCAGGAAGGGTGTGGAATGATTCTCTACAAATTTGGTTTAAAGAGAAAAGAGCTGCATCTTCATTTGAGATGGCTTTGCCACCAGGCTGTATGCCACAGCCATCTGGTAAACCTGGTTTTTGTTCCTGGTGTTGCCACCCAATCCCACCCAGGCAACTGTGATTCTGAAATTGCATTTTAAAAAGCCCCCTGCGTACTGCAGATGACCTGCCACAGTTACCCATTGGCCTGGACAGTGTTTCCCACTCCAGGAGAGAGGCTTGGAGTGGGGTGGGGCTGGGGCACTGCAGGGGCCTTGGGACTGTGACTCTGTCACCCCCTCATGATGGGAATATATGTGGAAGGAAAGCTGTAGCCGATTATTTGATTCTTAATTAATGCCAAGCCTGACAAAGGCGTTGGTGTCTGGCGCCCCCAGGATGAGAAACTGAAGAGACTTTAGCAACCACTTAATCCATTCTCCCATTAGACAGATAAGGAAACTGAGGCCAGCTTGGCCACCAGCCTTTCAGGAAGTGTTAGCAACTAGTTAGGAATAGGGCGATTTTTTCCCTACAGCAAGAGCAAGTTATTGAACTCTTTTTTTTTTTTTTGAGATGGAGTTTCGCTCTTGTTACCCAGGCTAGAGTGCAATGGCACAATCTCGGCTCACCACAACCTCCGCCTCCTGGGTTCAAGCAATTCTCCTGCCTCAGCCTCCCAAGTAACTGGGATTACAGGCGCGCGCCACCATGCCCAGCTAATTTTTGTATTTTTAGTAGAGACGGTGTTTCACCTTGTTGACCAGGATGTTCTCGATCTCTTGACCTCGTGATCCACCTGCCTGGGCCTCCCAAGTGCTGGGATTATAGGCGTGAGCCACCGCGCCCGGCCTAAGTTCCTGAACTTTGAATAGCATTGAGTACTGGGGCCAGATACCTTCCTAGGGAGCACTGGGGGGCCCCCTCAGTGCATTCCAGCTGCGGGCCTGGCCAAGAACCCTGGTGGGTTGTGGTGCTCCCTCCCAGACTCCCAGCTTCTCCCCATCTCATGGGAACCATTAGGTGGCACTGAAATCTGCTCTGCCACCTTTCTGGGGGCAGCTCCCTGGTGGGTGGTCCTGATTAAGGGTTGTCCAGGCTTCCGGAAGGACTGGGCATTGATCGGGCTCACTGGCGCTCGAGGCCCACCCATAGACTCCTTCATATCCCAACCTAGGCTTTGCACTGGCCCCAGCACCCCTAAACCCCCAAAAGACGAGCGGGAAGGAGAGATGGAGCCCCATGCCATTAGTCCATTTCTTTATTAATTTTGACATTGGTTCGGCTGGTGTAGGGAGAAAAGTCTATACATCAGAGTGGGGTGGGGGATTCTCTCCCATAACAGAGCATGTGGGAGAGTCAAGAAAAGATCCATTTTCATAACAATTAAAAAAATCAAGGTAATTTCAAAACTTCTAAAAAGCGTCTAATGTGCAGACTGCAGCATTCTCTAGGCATCGTGTGGAGACCCCAAACTCCTCCCTAACAGCTCCTACAGCAGCCGGAGCGCGCAGCCATGCCAGCCGGAGCAGAGGTGCCAAAGCGGAGCCTGGAGCCGCGGGGTTGGGGGGCGCGGGGCGCTAAGGGGGCTACTGGGTTGGCTGCAGCGGCGACCTGGGAGAGGAGGGTACAGGATCGAGGCGGGGGAGGCGAGCCCTGCGCCCAGCTTCCTTGGGCGGTCACCGAATCGGTCCCAGCCGCGCCGCGCGGCCCCCATGGTTGGGGGATCCCGGGCGCCTTGCGCCCTGGAGGCCGGGCCAGGGTGGCCTCTGGCGGCGGCGGCGCCTCCCGGGCTCGTCCTGTAGCTCCTCCGACGCAGCCTCGGGGAAACTGAGGCCCGGAGCTAGAGCTTCCTCCCCCTGCCCGCCCCTCTAAGGAAGCAAAAGCAGCCCCGCCCCCTGCCGGCAAGACATCTCGTCTGTCCCGGGGCCCGCTAAGCCCGGGGAGCACCGGGGCGGACTCGGGGGTGCGGGGACCCTCGCCGCTCACAGGCCCCGCGGCCAGGGGGCTTGTGACGTGGAGGGGCCTTCTGTGCTACTTGGAAGTTTTAAGTGTGTCCCGAGGATACCCCCGCAGAGCGGCGGGGCGGACAGGGCCGGGCCGTCCACACCGCGGCTCCCGGGGCGAGAGGAGCCAGCTGTCTCTCTCCTGACCCGGGGGCGCCCGCCGCGAGGGCGGGGCCGGGATTGTGCTGATTCGGGCCTCCCTGGGCCGGAGGCTCTGGTGGAACTTAAGGCTCCTCCCTGATGGCACCGAGGCGAGGAACTGCCAGCTGTCTGTCTCCTTCCTACCCTGACCCAGAGCCTGGCCCCTGCCTCTGGGATCCAGGCTCTCCACCTCCGCCCCTGCTCCCACTGGCCACATGGTCCGGGAGCATGTCTGGCTTGCCTCTCCAAGAGGCCACAGAGGCTGGGCAGAGGGGAGGCACTGAGGCTGTCCTGCCTCAGGCCTGGCACCTGCACCCAGGGTCCCCAGCCTGCGGGCTGTCTGGACTTAAAGCACCAAGTTCACTCTGGGAGACCTTGGGTGGTCCTGACTTCTGAGACCTGGCAAATACATTCACTAGCCCTATGCCCTTCCTTCCTCTTTCACTGAAAGACAGGCGTAGCTCCTTCTCCTGCCGCTGCAGAAGTTCTCAGGAGCTGCGCTGTCAGGCTCTGTAGTACTGCTAAATGTTTCTATTGGTTTGCATAGTATTTATTGTTTTTCATATACACAAGGCTGATTACTGTACAGTTTACACTTTGAACACAGACTATGATATAGTGCTTGAAGATATAGAAAACCTCTTCTCTATGGACATGCTGGTGCAATCCTGGGTCAGCCACCGGCCCATCCCCAACTGAGAGAGGAAATCCTTTCAGATGGGGCCCTGGCTCCCTTTGAGCCCTACAGCTAAGCCTGGGGGTCCTCACCTTGGATTCTTAAGTCCCTAACACAAGGAACCCCGAATGCACTCTCAAGGTAATGATTTTCCATTGGAAGATAATTCGTACTGAAATTGGCAGAGAGAGAGAAAGACAACATAAAAAATTCCAGTTTATCCACAGCAGTGTCTGTACAGCTTCGGATGTCACAGTAAAATCTGTGTGTAGTCAGTGGAGGTGAGCGGTGTGTGTGTGTGCATGCGCGCGCACGAGTTCACACACGTCCTGAATGTCATGTAAAGCGATCTGGGTGGAGTGTTGCCAGGGAGTGGAGGGGGTGTCACAAGTGGAATGGAGGTGTGTGGGTTGGGGAGGGTGGGCAGACAAGGGCATGGCTTAAGATTAAGGTACTAAACTGATTTCATGCCTAGTTTTCTTTTTTTTTTTCTTTCTAGGAAGCCCACATGGATTTCTGACAGATGAGGTTGGAAAAAAGTACCCTGTATGAAGTCAAAATTAAAACAATTTAACAAAAACCCTCCAAAACCAAAACCCATCCCCAGCCACAAAAAGCCCTCATTCACTTTTGCGTTCGCAGGCTCTCCATGCTTGTTTTCTATCCCTCTCTCTCCGCTTCTGGCTGCTTTTGTGTCCTGGTTCTGACAGATCAGCTGTCATTGCTAGAGGCAGGATTGAAGCCCAGAGGTCATGCGTCTACAGTCAGTCATTCATGCGAAGAGGGGACTATCGGGAGTCCCTTACAGAGGTCATGCCGTCAGCCCAGAGGAACGTGTGCACCGCTGCGGTGGCCCTCAGGTCCAGCTCTCCTCCAGTGTGCATGGCAGAGTGTGTGGGATTCAGGGGTTGGGTGTCGAGGTGTGATCCTGGGAGACACAAAGAGAGAAGGAGTCACTTAGAATGCAAAGGTGCAACGTCCAGCAAAAACCCCATACCCACAGTTTTGTGCTGGCAGCTCAGGCCGGATCTGACTCAGGAAAAGCAGTCTCCCCAGGCAAGGCGAGGTGCTGAGGGCGTTGCACTTGCAGGCCTGACCTCCTGAGATACCACCCTCCTTCTCTGGCTCCCTATGGAGAGGCTGTTCCTCAGAGCTACCACCCAGGCCTCATGAATTCCTTCTGAGTGTGTGCACTCCAGGATACCTCTCTGTGTGGACAAGGAGAGCACTGTGCTTGCTCTCTGCGAGGAGCAAAGGCCCCCATGCCTATGTGGTCACCTTGGGAGCTATCTGCTGTACTTAGGAAGGACCATTTTTCACAAGCCAGGGCTTGTGCCAAGAAGGGGCTAGGCGAGGCCTTCACTTTCTCAGTTCAGCTCTGCCAACATGCACTGATGTCTGTCCTTCGCCAGTCTTGGGGACCCAGGGATGGAGCAGACATGCTCCCTGGCCTTGGGAGCTCATGGCTTCAGGGGTGACACCTCCCCTTCAGCTGTGGTCCACAGTTCTTCCTGACAGGTGCCTCTGGCTGCTCTCCCCATGCCCCTCAGAAGGCCAGAGATCTCTGAAAAACAGATGCATCTTCCTCTCCTCCTTCTGTATTGAGTCTTAGGCTGGAAAACAGCAGCTTCGTTGGAGGACTCCTCAGCCTGGGATTCAAAGTGAGAAACCTCTCCTGTCCCCATGGGACCTCCGGCCTCCAACCTGGGGTGAAAACTCCACATTTTCAAGACCAGCCACTCAACTTCTATCTGCAGGGGCCCTGGGACTGCTGGGAAAAGGAGGATGCATCAATAAGGAGAAGGTGACAGTCTCTTGGGAGAAGTGACACAGGGAGGCAGGAGCTCGTACAGAGGTGAAGCCATCTCCAGAATGAAGCTGTCTTAGGCCCTCCAGGTGAATGGGGCTGGGGAGGAGTGTTGGAAGGGAGCAGGGAGAATTCAGCTCTGGAGTGGTTCCCCAGGGATGGGAGAGTGGGGCTGGGTTCCTTGCTAGGGGCTGCTGTGGAACTGTAAAACCAGGAAGAGATGCTGCAGTGGGTGGACAGCCCTGTCACCATAGAGGGAAGACATTTTCATCACTGCCGGGCCAGCGCATAGCCCACCAACCACACCTGACTGTCTTCTCTAAGCCTGTGAACAAGCTCTGTCCCCCTGTTCTCTGCCTTCGGTCATAGTTCTCCAGGCAAGGCTGCCTTTCACTTTCCTTTCTGCAGATGCTCTGCCTACCACCCTCAACACCTCCACCCCACAAAACCTTCCTGATCGCCTTGGCCTCTCTCCAATCTGGAAGCTCTCCCTTCCCGTGGCTGCCTTTTCTGTTCGGGAGATGGCAGAGTCGCGTGGGTAAGAGCATGAACTCTGGAGCCAGACCACCTGGGTTCAAGTTCCATGCTGCCTGACCTCAGTCAAGTGCCTTACCTGCTCTGTGATTCAGTTTTCTTTGCTGTAAAGTGAGGGCAGTAACAGGATGAACCCGTTTGAGAGACGTAATGTTTAAAAGAGCTAAGACATGTAGGTGCTTAGCATTGTATGAATGTGGATAATTACTGGGCTCTCTGGAAATGTTACCGTAATCTCTGTCTGTCTGTGCTTTTTACTGTCTGCATATTTCCCTGGCTGGATTAGAAACAATGAGGGCAGGAAGAGCCTCCCGGAGCTCTCCACTGTGCCTGCTCCAAGGGGAAGCACTCTTCAAATAAAAGGCCATCATGGAATGTGAGGGGTGGGAAAGCCAGGCTAGGATCTCCCATCCACTTTGCTGCCCAGGCACTGAGCAGAAGAGAAAGTTCAAGCCTCAGAGATGATGCTGGCATGGCTGCCCATTTCATCCCTTGGTAAACTGAGACTCTGGAGGCGCTCTGGCAGGAGCAGGAGTGGGATGAAGACCCAGGCCACCTCACTCTACCCAGGACTCCTCCATTGTTCTGGGCTTCTTCTCCTGGGTGCCCTCACCTTTCAAAACCTTAGAAAACAGCCTCTTCCTTTCTTTATTTTTATTTCATTTAGAGACAGAGTCTTGACCTGTTGCCCAGGCTGGAGTGCAGTAGTACGAGCATAGCTCACTGTAGCCTGGAACTCCTGGGTTCAAGTGACCCTCCCACCTCAGCTTCCCAAGTAACTAGAACTACAGGTATGTGCCACCATGTCCAGATGATTTTAAATTTTTTTTTGTAGAGACAGGGTCCTGCCACATTGCCCAGGCTCATCTCAAGCAATCCCCCCGCCTCAGCCTTCCAAAGCACTGGGATTACAGGCCTAGGTCACTATGGCTGGCCCTAGACAGCTCTTTCACAGACATAGGCTCAGCAACCATCATAACCATCTTACAAGGGAAACGCTGGCACTGTTGCTATTTTATGGCTAGGGAGCCTGAGGCTGAGGGAGGCCATTTGACTTGCTCTGAGTCACACTACAAACAAGACCTGCAGTGGTTTGGGCCCCAGAGCATACGTGTTCTTGTTCCCTCTTTACATCAGCGCTCAGTTACTGTATTATTTCTAAACCATTTTCTTGACATGTAGTACATCTGGAAGGGACTATTTTCATCCTCCCTTGAGGAGACTGAAGCTCAGGGCAGCTAAATGACTTGTTTAAAGCCATACAACCTGGAAGCAGGAGGAGGAGGCCTTGATTCTAGAGATGCACAAGCTCCAGCTTTCACTCTCTGAAACAAATACAGCCCATTCTTGTCATCTGCAATAGTTCTGTTTTATAAATTCATCACTATTTGAGGCCTGGCACGGTGGCTCATGCCTGTAATCCCAGAACTCTGGGGGGCTGAGGGCGGGTCACTTGAGGTGAGGAGTTGGAGACCAGCCTGGCCAACATGTGAAACACCATCTCTACTAAAATACAAAAATTAGCTAAGGGTGGTGGCACAGGCCTGTAATCCCAGCTACTCAGGAGAATCGTTTGAACCCAGGAGATGGAGGTTGCCGTGAGCCGAGATCGTGCTACTGCACTCCAGCCTGGGTGACAGAGCAAGACTCCATCTCAAAATATAAATAAATACATACATACATAAACAAAATGTCACTGTGAACACGGAATTAGCAAATACTGAACCACTGCTTCTAAGGGAAATACAAGGTTAGGCTCTCTCGTGCCTCTGGCCACAATATTTGGTCAACTGATGAACACGTAACTGTCTTATGTGCGTTTCTGCTTCAGGACCCCTTATGTGATGTATAGGGTTGACCCGTGTGCACTGACCTCACCCCACAGGCACTCTAACTCATCGCTGAGCAGAGTTATCTGAGGTATACTCCCTCCCCTTAAGGAACATCACAGACTTCTTGCACTTAACACCAGGCAGCACTCAGCACTGCCCTCAGGGGCCATTCGAAACAATGAAACCAAAAATTCAAAAACATGGCACTGCCCAGATCACAAGGAGGACACCTATTTATAGTACGAAGCAAGGAGGCAGAGTACGGCCTTGTTCATCCTCAGCTGGGATTGCACGGGTCGGACAACAAACTTTTCGCCCTGTGTGCCTGTCCGTGATGAGCAAAAGCACGGTGAGTGTCGGCTTTGGAGCTACAGATAAATGGTGGTGAGTAGGCGAATTTGAAAATGCACCATCCGTGAATGATGAGGATCAGCTGTACACGCTTGTGGGAGGTGGGAGGTAGTAAATTAGAAAGCCTTTGGACCCTCAACCGTCTTCTCTGTAGCCTTTGCCCTGGTTGGAAGGGTAGGGCATTTGATGCTGTCCCCTAACCCTCTGGGACCTCAACAGGAGCTTTTCTCTGCCTCTACCCTTGCCACTTGCTCCTACCCCCATCACGCCTGTCCCGGTGCCTGTCACTGACAGAGGGCTCAGTGCTGTCCTGGAGCCAGGCTGCTCTATGCTTCTGACAACCAAATTCGTGTGGTCTGGTCCTTAATCACCTGGCAGGGGGTGCTTCAGCCATGCTGCAGATCATTTACAGCAAATTAAAACAAAATACAAGGCTCCCTCCTTCCCCCTGTTCAGGAGCATCCATAGAACCTGAGCCAAACAGAAATTTAAAGCCACAGCTGCCCCCGCTACCATAATAAGTCAGAAGAGGATACTTTTCCTTTCCCTTCGCTGCTTTTAAACATTATTTGCACCTTTGGGTTCCTTCCAGGACACGACAGCAGCTGCTCAGAGTCTTCTAAACCCCTGGCAGTGTGGGGGTTAACACAGTGACCTCCTTAAGCTGCTGAGGTGTCAGGTCTAATTTTATCCTATAACTGGATCTGCCAGTCCTCTTTTTTGCCCAAGTGCTGAGATATATCGGGAAGCCCAGAGTCAGCACTTCTGGTG
This sequence comes from Callithrix jacchus, assembly GCF_049354715.1. Lineage (NCBI taxonomy): Eukaryota > Metazoa > Chordata > Mammalia > Primates > Cebidae > Callithrix > Callithrix jacchus. The sequence goes on from NC_133514.1 coordinate 42,658,159, forward strand.
GCTCAGGAGGCAGCCGGCCCTGATTTTTCCGAATGCAGAAAGCCAGAGTCTCCTTGCTGCTCGGCCCCAGGGTCAGGCCCTGGGGTGTGAATGGTAACACCTGGGCAGCGCCGTGCCCCCTTGCCTCCTGCTGACTCCCACCCCGAAGTATCCTGTACTGAGCTGCCCCGAGCTGGGCAGCATGAAGGGCCTCGGGGCAGCTCAGTACAGGATGCCCCAGGGAGGATGGAGATCAGAGCCGGCCGCTGAAGCCCCCAGCACCGCACACACCCGCTGGAGACCATTGCACAGCGTCTTCACGGCCCTTCCTCGTGGCATGGCACAGCATGGCACTCAACACATGCTCCTGCTCCGTAGCCACACTACCTCATGCTCACACACGTGCACCAGGGCCCAGGCCCCAGGCCTGACGGTCTCCTGACTTGCAGAAAGCATGTCATCCACCCCTTACTCCTGTCAGCTCAACCCTTTCCTAGAAAGCAAGGGAGCAATGTGTTTCACAAAACACCCAGGAGAAGCTCAGCCTTGGCTTGGTCAGGACTGACTGTAGCTGGGCTCCAGGTTCAAGAGACTGTCTAGTCCTCAGTCTTGAGCCCAGACAGACTTTCCTGTCCTCTCCAGTGCCCTGTCCATCACCCTCCAGGCTTGCTTTCCAAGATAATATTACCACGCAAATCTAAAGTAGGGCTTTTACTCTTCAAAGAGTATTTTTTCTTTCTTTTCATTCTCCTCTCTCCCTCCCCCCACCCACTCTCGTCTAGGTTGGTCTCAAACTCCTGGCCTCAGGCAATCCTCTTGCCTCTACCTCCCAAAGTGCTGGGATTACAGACATGACCCACTGTGCCCAGCCCAAAAACCATTCTTACAAAACCGTGCAGTCCCTGAGAAGTGCGTATTACTAACTCTGCTTCCTTGATGAGGAAGTGGGGGCTCAGAGCCATGTTAGTAGGGCTGGGAAGTGAGAATCTCTGCCTCAAGACACAGCAACAAGTTGTCTGTCCCACGTCATGCTGGGGTGGCTGGGAGGGGATGGGGTGAGAAGGGGAGCAGCCAGTCCACCAAAGATCAGGCCATGCAGAGGGGATGAGAAGGGTGGCGTTACCTCCCGAGAGGCTACTCCAAGGAGAGTGGCTCGGGGTCACTGTTTCCCCCTTTTCAGGCTGGCCCGCTTCACTATCTGCGCCCCCTTCCTGCCCTCTATCAGGTCCGGCTGTAGGCCACTCCCTCTCAGCTCCACCTGGAGATAGCAGCAGAAACAGAACGCAGGACAGATCGCACAGATGGGCAGAACACAGGCAGATTGAAAGGAGGCCACATGGAGGCAGCAGGCACACTGCCCGCTGGGGAGAGGGGATACTGGAGGGAGAGCTCGTGAAGACGTGAGTGGAGGGAGGTGTGGCGCAGATGGGCCCGCCAGACGGGCAGAGCGAGGCAGCAGTGACGGTGCTGGGTCTCCCAGGGCCTTGGGCACCTCAGTACCTTAGCATGTTTCATAAAGGAATCAACATCGACCTCCAGCTCACTGGGATCCTCCAGGGGCCCCTCGACAATCACCTCCTCGTACTCCTGGGCAGCTCCGGCGCTGGATGCGTCTATCTGTCGAACCACTTTTCGAATGATCTGGGAAAGGAAGGGAAGGAGGAAAGGGCTGGTCAGACTGGGCTTGGGGACTCACGTCTATAATCCCAGCACTTTGGGAGGCTGATGGGCAGATCACCTGAGTTCAGGAGTTCGAGACCTGCCTGGCCAACATAGTGAAACCCCATCTCTACTAAAAATACAAAAATTATCTGGGCATGGTGGCAGGCACCTGTAATCCCAGTTACTGGGGAGGCTGTGGCAGGAGAATTGCTTGAACCTGGCTGATGGAGGTGGCAGCAAGCTGAGATCACACCACTGCACTTCAGCCTGGGCAACAGAGCAAGATTCTATGTCAAAAAAAGGAAAAAAGAAAGGGCTGGTTAAGCCCTCAATATGGAACTTCAGAAAAGCAGGTCCCAGGAATGAGCTCCGAGGCGGGGGGAGCCTTTGTCCTAGGAGCCCCTCCTTGAGAGGAGAAGAAGAGGGACAGCCTTTGCCCCATCGCTTTATGGAAAACCTTATCCTGGACAGCCCCGAAGGGGCCTTGGCAGTGTCATTTCATGACCAAGGTGTGACTGGATGTGATCTCCCACTTGAGCCCACAGCCTTCTGTGTCACTTCTTGGTATGGACGGGAGTTTGTGCTCTTCCCCATTCTACTCCCATGCCCCTAAGGGCAGAGGGCATCTATTTTTTACCCACCCATTCCTGTGTTCACCTGTCCAAATATTCAAACCCTTTACTCTGTACGTGCCATGTGCTCTGAGTGGGAGATGAAATATCAGTGAGACAAGGTCGCTGCCTGCAAGCAGCTCATGGTGCAGGAGGAAAGACAGATGCCCAAGGTGCCTTGCTCCAGGTGGTGCAAGCTGTGCCCCAGCAGAAGCACATTCGAGATCCTGCCTCGGCTCCTCCTCTCTTATACCCATAGCTAGCACCGTGCCCCATACGTGATAGGCAGGGTCATGTCTGCTGAATTAATATCTGCTGCCAATTCGATGCATTTCCACTTCCTTTTAATTAATTAATTAATTATTGTGACAGGGCCTCACTCTGTCACCCAGGCTGGAGTGCAGTGGCTCAGTCATAGCTTATGCAGCCTTGAACTGCTAGGTTTAAGTCATCCTCCAGCATGGAGGCCTCAGCCTCCTGAGTGGCTGGGACTGCAGGCATGCACTACCATACCTGCCTAATTTTTTTTGTATGTGTATATATATGTGTGTATATGTGTGCACATATATGTATATACATATGTATGTGTATATACATATGCACACACGTGTCTATACACACACATACACACGCACATATATGTATATACATACATGTGCACATATATGTGCGTGCACATGTACACACACGTACACATATACATGTGTGTGTCTATATACATATATATGTGTGCGTTTTATATATATATCTATATAACACATATATATGGAGTCTTGCCATATTATATGTGTATATATATAACATACACACATATATGTATATACATATATGCACACACATACACACACATATATACACATACATATATATCACACACACATATTTCTTACTAAAATTTTTTTTAGAGCTGGGGTCTTGCCATATTGTATGTGTATATGTATATCTGTGTGTGTGTGTGTGTGTGTGTATGTATATACATATCTACATATATCTCTAAACTTTTTTTAGAGCTGGGGTCTTGCCAGATTGTATGTGTATATGTATATCTGTGTGTGTGTGTGTGTATACACATCGATATATATCTCTTTAAACTTTTTTTTTAGAGCTGGGGTCTTGCCATATTGTATGTGTATATGTATATCTCTGTGTGTGTGTGTGTGTGTGTATATATACATATCTACATATATCTCTTTAAACTTTTTTTTAGAGCTGGAGTCTTGCCATATTGTATGTGTATATGTATATCTGTGTGTGTGTGTGTGTGTGTATGTATATACATATCTACATATATCTCTTTAAACTTTTTTTTAGAGCTGGAGTCTTGCCATATTGTATGTGTATATGTATATCTGTGTGTGTGTGTGTGTGTGTATACACATCGATATATATCTCTTTAAACTTTTTTTTTAGAGCTGGGGTCTTGCCATATTGTATGTGTATATGTATATCTGTGTGTGTGTGTGTGTGTGTGTATGTATATACATATCTACATATATCTCTTTAAACTTTTTTTTAGAGCTGGAGTCTTGCCATATTGTATGTGTATATGTATATCTGTGTGTGTGTGTGTGTGTGTGTGTATACACATCGATATATATCTCTTTAAACTTTTTTTTAGAGCTGGGGTCTTGCCATATTGCCCAGGGTCATCTAAATGCCTTTGCTTAAGTGATCCTCCTGCCTTAGCCTCCCAAAATGCTGGGACCACAGGTGTGAGCCACCACACCTGGCCCACATCCTTGTTATTTGAGGAGGTTCATGGTAGGCCAAGGATGGTCAAACTGCTTGTTTAACAGCTGTTTTCAGGTTAGGCATCATGGGACTAGGTCTGGGATGTTTCTTGGGGGTGGCTCTTCTGGAAGGGAGCAGCAGGAGCTATTCAGGTTGACTCAGACAAAGTGGTTGTGTGGACACCATGTCTGAGCTTCAGTTGACCAAAGCTCCCAGATCCTGGGCCATTCATCTCTCCTGAGTAGCAGGGGTGGCCAGCCTGGCTGTGCTCACGGGCTCTCAGGGCAGCGGGAGAAGCTGCAGGCTTCCACCACCTTTTAGCTTCTAGCCTACCTACCTCTCCCCAGCACAGAGGGAACACTATGCACCCACCTTCTTGGTGACAATGTTGCCCTGCTCATCCGTGAATTGCTCCTCTGTCACCTGCTCCCCTGGAATATTCTGAAGCTCATTCCCCTAGAATTAGAGAAAGGGAGAAAATGCGAGATTGGTGAGTGGGAGTCGTGGAGAAAGAGGAAATGAAACAGCAGCAGCCAAAATAGCCACAGCCCAATAACTCCCCCAGCAGGAAACCCCAGCTCTGCTCAGCAGGCAAAGAAGTAGGAGCCACGCCAGGGCTCTCAGGGCGTGGGCGGAGCCCCTGAAGGTCCCGGCGCCTGAAGACGAACAGCCCCTAGCTTGCAACTCTGCACTCGGCCCTCACAACGCCCCCTGGGAACTGGCAAAATGGGGGCGATTATGCAAGTCTGATGGAGGAGGCCCTGAGAGAGGAAGTGAGGCACCTGTTTCCTATTTTTATAGCACTTTGCAGTACGGAAAAGCCCTTGCACAGGCAGCATCATCCATAATGTGACTTGTCCAAAACTCCAGAGCCAGTTGGTGACATGACCATCCAGGTGCAATCCTGTGGTGGCTCACACCTGCAATCTCAGCACTTTGGGAGGCTGAGGCTGGAGGGCGGCTTGAGCCGAGTTCAAGACCAACCCGGGCAACATATGAGCCCTTGTCTTTACAAAAGAAGTTTAAAAATAGCCAGGCATGGTAGTGCATGCCTGTAGTCGCAGCTACTCAGAAGGCTGAGGCGGGAGGATGACCTGAGCCCAGGAATTTAAGGTTACAATGAGCCATGACCCTGCCACTGCACCCAGCCTGGACTAAAGAGCAATACTTCATCTCTAAAAAGAAAAGAAAAGAAGAGAAGAGAAAAGAGAAAGAAAAGGGGAGGGCCAGTGGGAGGGGGAGATGGGGAGGGATAGCCTGGGGAGAAATGCCAAATGTGGGTGAAGGGGAGAAGAAAAGCAAAGCACACTGCCATGTGTGTACCTACGCAACTGTCTTGCATGCTCTGCTGATGTACGCCAAAACCTATAATCCAATAAAAAATTAAAAAAAAAAAAAAAAAAAAAAGAAAAGAGAAAGAAGAAAGAAACAAAGGAACAGGACGAGAGCAGTCTCCGAGTCCCAGAGCTGAGTGTTTAGTGTGTCTGTCACACCACGCTGGGTGCTGGAGGGTGGGTTCTGGTGGGCACTGCCACACTCTGGCTCCCAGGGCAGAACTTGATCCCTGAGGGCCTCCTGGTCCTTTTCATCCAGTGTCTCCCAACTCTGGGTCCGGAGCTCCCCACAGCAGCGGCACCCGCACCACCAGCCCCGCCGGCCTGCTGCCAGCGGTTACCTTCAGGAAGACCCGCCGCCGGACCACCCTGGTGGAGATGGTCTCCTCGTCGTCACTGAGCCCTTCACTCTCCCCCAGCTCCTTGTCCAGCTCCTGGTGGATGTGCTTCAGCACGAAGCACAGTGAGCCCCTGACAATGTGCATCACATTCTGACAGCTGACCAGGAAGAAGCTCAGCAGCACCAGCGTGACCAGGAGCTGGGTGACGAAAGTCCACATCCTCGTCTCCTCACCAGCCTGGCCCTCCGGGGACCAGTGCAGCCAGGGGCCCGGCCGCCGTGGGGGGCCCGCCTCTCATTCTCCACCAGGACTCCTGAGTCCCCCAGGGACCCTTGCGTTCCCCTTCTCTGTCTCTCTGGTTTGCTCTCTTGGTCTCTCACTGTTTCTCTCTCTCTGGGCAGGACACTGAATGGCCCTCTCGGCTGGAGCAGCCTGGCCCAAGTGCCCTTCTGCCCAGCAGCCAGGCTCTGCCTTGTGTGGCCCAGGTGACGTCAGGCTCCTATAATTTTAGCTCCCCGAACCAGCTGCCGGAGCTGTCCAACTGGGCTAGAAGGAAGCTGGCAGGTGCCTGTGTCCTGAGCACTGAAAGCACAAGTGAAAGTCACTGTGTAAGTGACACCCACTGCTGCCTTGCCCCGCCCTGCCTGCCCCGCCCTGCCCAGAGAGCTGGAAGTAGGGGCTTGGCCTCTGGCCTATCCTGCCTGTCCGTCCCCATGGGAACTAGAGAGAGTTCTGCCCAGGGAAAATTTCTCAGTCAGGGACTCCAGAAAGTAATTTGGTCTGGGAAAGCGGTCACTTGTGTGTCCCTGGGCAGCTATTGCAGTGATCCCAATGATGTCCCCAGTACATCACGTGGTAACCAGCTAATACACTGGATAGTTAAGGGTCTGTTTCAAAAATAGCCCCAAAAGGGTGAGGGATGGGCTTGTGCCCAGCACAGGTGGGGCCACCTGGAAGCCGGTCTGTAATTCCCGCCAGCCCGCAGGCCCTTGCGCCCTTCCTTTACGGGGCACAGCCTCCTGAAACTGAAGAGTGGAGCTGCTGTGTCTATTTAAGGCCTGTCCTTAAAGGCTCTTCCCGGTTGAGGTTATCAATGCCCACAGCAGGAACCACGCGCCTTCAACTTGCATTTACAGAGCTGATTCACAAATGCAGCCACAGCAGCTGCGGATGGGAAAAAATTCACTTTCTAGATGAGCTTGTTCCTTTCTGAGTGGCAGTGCAGCATGGCAGAAAAAACACAGATCTGGGACACAGCAGACTGACCCCGCAACTCACCCACTGTGGGGTCTTGGGAAGGCTGGGTACCTTCTCTGTGCTTCAGTTTCCTCATCTGTGAAGCAGGGGTTAAAGTACTCTCCCCACCCCTTCTCAAGGCTGCTAGGACAATCACCAGCTTATGAATGCTACCACTATGAATAACAGTGGCAGAGCTTGTGGTAGTTCATGGTTCTATGTGGATTTCACGTTAATTCAGTGACACCTTACCACAATCCTAACTACGCAGGTTGTATCATCTTCCTGTTTTACACAAAGGAAACAGAAGCAACGGATTCTGTCTAGGTGGAAGAATAAGTAAAAGGAGAAGTCAGATTCCAAATGCCTCGCACTCGACAATCCTGCTCTTTTCAAAAGAAGCATGGGGAAAAGTATGTGCAAAGAAGCCAGGCCCGGGGAAGCATCTGGTTTTGGCCCAGTCAAGAAAGTCCAACTTCAGGTGTTTCCTCCTAAGTCCTCAGAGAAGTCAGCTGGGTCATAGTCAATCTCAGGCCACCTTCCAAGTCCCGAGTTACACGAAATCTCTCTATCTCCCTGTCACTGTTTTCAGAGGTCCAGTGGAAATGCTACATGGGTGCTTTGCAAACCATCATCACCTTCAAGGGCCTCCTTATCAGCCCTGGGGGCCAGTGAGGTGAGCACTGACAGCAGCCCGTCAGGCCCTCCCATCAGCATCTCTGGTTCTGGGCTGGGCGTGCTGGCCTTGCATCTGCAGGCTGGATGTAAGGATGTGGGGCTTGGGAGCTGAGGGATCTGTACTCTCCTCGTCCCTGACATTAGTCCACTGCGTGACCCTGGAGAAAGCCCCTCCTCTGGTCTGCAGTGCCCTTGTTTATACTTGAGGGAGTTGGATGTGTGATCTCGAAGGCCCTCCCGGTGAGGCCCTGGGGCCATCAGGCCTGCTGCCTGGTCTCCTGGGTCCACTTCTCCTCGAAAGGGCTGAGTGCACAGGGGCAGTGGGAAAAGTGCTCTAGGCATCTTTCTCCTTCCCCAGGGATTCAGGAGAAGAGACCCAGTTAAGATCATGTGTGCTCTGGGAGCAGAACTAGGTGCCCAAGAGGGCCTGATGGAAGAAAGCATGGGCCGCCTGCAATGAGAAATGCGCACAGTCGCTGGGCCCGCCCGGGGCACATACTTGGCAGGGGAGCGTGCTAAATAAAACCTGACTGAATTCCTAGCAGCTCCATGGCGGGCAGCTTAGGGTCTTTCTTCCAGAGTCACCCTAGTTCTGGAGTCCTCGCAGGTGCACTATGAAGGCTAAGGTTCAGGTAGGAAGGGAGAGAAGGAAAGAAAGAGGGGAAGGAGAGGAGACGGGGAAGCACCATGTCTGGATAGGGTGTGAAAAGAGAGACATAAAAAGCGTTGCTGGTGTACATACTAAACACGCACACGCGCAAAACAGTGGTGCATGTTTTAAAAGAACACAGATGGAAAAGATACCCATTCATACAATGGCTAGGATGTGCTTCCCAATAATAGGTCAGCGGGAGAGAGTAGGGGGTGCAGATGAAACAAGACTGGCCGCAAGTGGGTTATCATGGAACCTGGGAATGAGGAAGGGATTGAATCAAACACAATAGAGTTCATCAAACTCAAAGGGAGTCTGGGGAAGTGGAAGAAAGGAGGGAGGGCCAGAGAGAAAGAGGCTGGAAAAAGCAGGAGCGGAGAGGAGGGTTCTCTCTATTCCAGGACCCTTCTTCCACTTGGCGACTGCCATCCAGAGGCCACCTGAACAGCCACAGAATTCCAGAGCCAAGGAAATCTGGTGACATTCCAATCACTCCCTCTTTAACAAAGGGGCCCTGAGGTGCTGGGAAGAAAGCGGCTTGGGCACGTGCACAGGCCACGGAAGGATGAGGGTAAGCCCCACGCCCAGTGCTTGGCTCCTGGCCCTTCTTAAACGTGACAGAACAAGAAAACCAACACAAGCCACAACTCAGCCAGACCTAGCTCAGAGCCTGCTTCTGAAACTGCGGCTTAGAGCAAGTTGCTCAGCCACTCTGATCAGCAGCTGCCCAGTGGGTACAGACGCCTTAGCAGGCATCCAGAAGGCAGAAAGGTGGGCCCTGCCCTTGGATCTTGCCTTCTAGAGAAAGAGAAGCACCACCACAAGTGTTAAAGGAAGGAGATGTGCTTAGCTCAGGGCTTAAGTGCATGAGAGGCAGCCTGGAGCCCCGGCCCCTTCTGATGCTGGGAATGAACTGTGGCTTGCAGTGCCCCTCGGGCTCTCACCCGCACCACCCAGGTGAAGAAGCTCTCAACCTCCCACACCTGCTCTCCGTGGGCTTGCTGTCTCCGGTCCCTGTTGGCCTGGGAGCTCTCGGCCTTGGGCTGCTCTGTCCGCATGTGCTTGCTCACCGACACCAGGACCTTCTCATACTCCTGAGACCCGCTGGGCTCTAGCCCTTTGGCCGTGGTGCTCATTCTCTGGAATGAGTGTGGGCCTTGTGTGACCTCCTCTCGCCAGGAACCTTGTGCAGCATCTTGCAGATATGAGACAATGGAGCCGTCTGCATCCCAGTCCTGCAGTCTGGGGTCCAGGAGAGGTGGCAGATGGCCGGCCAGGGAGAGAGAAAGGACACCTGGTCACCCATCGGTCTCATTCCTTTTAGACACTTTCCCCCTCCGGAGCGCTGGCTCATCAAGGACACAGACCACCCTCCCATCCCTCTCATGCTGTCCAGGTGGAGAGGCCACTGGTCCCTCCCTGTGGGCAAACGGCTCTCCCTTGGGGCTCCCAGGGCACTGAGCTCGCCCTGCTGGTCCAAGCACTGGGGCCTCCACACTCTCATCCCACATCCTTGAGCTCTGCCTACCACCCCGTTCTGCTCTCCAGGCCCTTCCCACTCGGCAGTCCTCATCTGATAAGGTGGTCATTCTCTCCCCCTAGACATATTCTCCCATGGCTCCTGAAAGGCACTGGCCTGGTGCCCGCCTCCCACTTCCTCTCTGGCCAGTCTTGCTCTGTATCCTCTGCTGGCTCCTCCTAACTTTCCTGACTTCTGAACCTTGGAGCACTTAGGGGTTCAGTTCTCAGACCTCAGCACTATCCACATCCGCTTCCTAAGCAAGCTCATTTATTCCATGCCCCCAAATACCATCTCTATGCCCAGAGTGCCTGGACATGTGTCCAGCTCGGCTCTTCTCCTCGAACTACAGATGTGTGCACCCCACTGCCTCCTCCACATCTCTACTTTGTTGTTGCTTTCTGAGACAGGGCTTCACTCTGTCACCCAGTCTGGAGTGCAGTGGTGCAATCACAGCTCACTGCAGCTCCGCACTCCTGGGCTCAAGCAATCCTCCCACCTCAGCCACTTGGGTAGCTGGGACTGCAGGCGCACACCACCACATCCAGCTATTTAAAAAATTTTGTAGAGATGCAGTCTGGCTCACGTGTCTACTTTGGATCTCTACTGGGTATCTCCAGGACAGCACAATCCAATCCACACTCAGGATCTCCCCCTAAACCTGTCCACCCCATCCCACTGCCATCGATGGTAGTGGGCAGGTCGAGGACACCACTGCCCTCCTTGACCCCTCTCTTCCTCTCTTGCCCTGAGTTGTATTTGTCAGCAGATGCTTCTGAAATATGTCCTCCACCCACCCAGCTCTCAACACGGCCACCGCTGCCGTCCCAGCCCACAAGCTCATAGCCCTTTCCTCCCGAAGCACCTCCTGTTTCTCCACTGGGGCACGCCAGTCTCCTCTCAAGGCAGGTGCAGCTTACCCTGCTCACCCTCCCCTCCCCAACTGCATGGGCTTGGTCACTCTGTAAGGGCACGTGCCAAGCACTGTCTCCTTCAAGGGGCTAGGCCTTCTGTGGAGCGTCCTCCCTGAGATGTCTCACATTCACCCTCAATTCTCTGAGGTCTCTCAGCTGGCACTCATGCAGGCCTCCCTGGCCGCCCATCTGTAATTCCAGCCGGCCTTCTCTCCACACACACACCTTCCCTGCTTGACTTTCCTTTTTAGCACTTATCTCTAATTTCTGTTTTAATGACTTCTAATTTTACTCTATCTTGTTTCTTGTTAGTTTCCCTGCTAGAACCATGCTTCTTGCAGGTAGAGATTTTTTTTCTATTTCATTCAATGCCAGCACCCAGGCACTCTTTATAGGCACCTGGCACACAGTAGGCACTCAATAAATATTGCTGAGTAAGGGAATGAAATTTATCTGTCCCCATTAGAAGGCTGACCAAGGTCACAGCGCCAGGAAATAACACAATAGACCTAGAGCCCAGACCTTCCTGTCCTATCAGCAACCCTGCTGTGGTAATGCAGTGCCGCAGGTGCTCAATAGATGCCTGACGAAGGAACGGCCGTCCCAGGCAGGCGCCTCTCTCCAGGGAAGGCCACTATTTCACTTTAAAGCGACCTAAGCTCCATCTGTTCAATCCTCCCCATGAATCCAAGGATTTGTTTAGGAAACAAATGAAGTCTTTTCTGTCTCAACTTCCAAACTACTTCCTTTCCCCTTCTGTTGGGTGTTGGGGCCACACTGCACAGATCTGGCGGGATGGCCCCAGCAGCCTGAGCCTGTGTGGGACTGAGCGGCCACACAGGCAGGGAGAGGACACAAGAACAGCTTTCCTTGATCTGGCCAGTCCTAAACTCCTTGGGGTGGGGGCCTGGAACCACCTCCTAGGGGCACAAGAACCATGTCCTTCTTTAGGGAAAACGTGGCAAGCCAGGTGACCTGGAGGGAAGGGGATTCCTCTGTCATCCGCCTCCTGTGCCAGCCCTGGGGGACAACGTGAGCCCTATCTCCTGTCTGTGTCATCTCTCTCTGAAAGGCCTGGCTTGCCTTGGCATCCTTCCCTGCACCCAGTGGAGAGGCGTGCTGTAGACCCTGATCCAGACGGGATGATGAGAGCTCCGAGGTGAGCCGGCCCTGGGCGCACACTCGCAGTGTCTGGGAAACGCATCACCTTCTCCTGACCTGTCCATGCGGCTTTTCTGCTGTGGCACAGGGTGGGGCCTTCTCAGCAAGGGAAACTTGGGGAGGAGAGCACCCACTGCTCTACAGCTGAAAGCTCTGTCCTGCCCCAGATAAGCCCACCAGCCTCTCGTTCAAAGGGGATAAGTGGGGAGGGCGCCATTATCAGCTCTGTCACATGCAGGCTGTGTGACTGCACACAAATAACTTCCCTGGGTACTGGTGCTTCTAAATATGGCCTTCAACAGGAAGCAGGCAGGGGGAGAAGAGCTCAGAAAACCAGCTCCAGCAGCATGCTGAGCCACAGTCTCCCTAGCCTCATGACTGCTCTCCTAAGTGAGCCCTCCTAGAGCCCTGATGTCCCTAAGCAAGCCCTTCCTGTGTCCTATGTCCCTAAGTGAGCCCTCCCAACACCTTATGTCCCTAAGTGAGCCCTCCCAGCACCCTATGTCCCTAAGTGAGCCCTCCCAGTGCCCTATGTCCCTAAGTGAGCCCTCCTGGAGCCCTGTGTCCCTAAGTGAGCCCTCCCAGCACCCTACGTCCCTAAGCGAGCCTTCCCGGCGCCCTATGTCCCTAAGTGAGCCCTCCTGGCGCCATATGTCCCTGAGCCCTTCCAGCATCTTCATGTCCCTAAGTGAGCCCTCCCAGCACCCTATGTTCCTAAGTGAGCCCTCCCAGCACCTTATGTCCCTAAGTGAGCCCTCCCAGTGCCCTATGTCCCTAAGTGAGCCCTCCCGGAGCCCTATGTCCCTAAGTGAGCCCTCCCAGCACCCTACGTCCCTAAGTGAGCCCTCCCAGTGCCCTATGTCCCTAAGTGAGCCCTCCCGGAGCCCTATGTCCCTAAGTGAGCCCTCCCAGCACCCTACGTCCCTAAGTGAGCCCTCCCGGTGCCTTATGTCCCTAAGTGAGCCCCCCCCCAGCATCTTATGTCCCTAAGTGAGCCCTCCCAGTGTCCTCATGTCCCTAAGTGAGCCCCCCCAGTGTCCTTATGTCCCTAAGTGAGCCCTCCCGGCACCCTAATTTTCCTAAGTGAGCGTTCCTGGCACCCTCATATCCCTAAATGAGCCCTTCCCATGCCCTCCTTACCCTAAGTGAGCCCTCCCAGTTCCCTAGTGTCTGCATGTGTGCTCTCTCAGTGCTCCTGGGGTCTCTCCTGCTGGGCATACCTGGTGGGATGCTGGGAAAGCCCTGGCTTTTGTAGATGGTAGCTACGCTCCTATATTTTGCGGCTGCCAGACTGAATGTATTTGCTCCAGGGCAACTAGAACCCAGGGTCTGGGTTGGCATCAACACCTGTGTCCTCACTGCAAGGCACAATCTTACCCAGGAGCCCAGAAGACACAAAGGAACCCCGCTCCCGCAGCCAAGCTCTTACCTGTCCTGACTCCTCTCCGTCACCCGACTCACGGTGGGGGAGTGTGTGATTCGGGCTTGCACCCTCTGCTGGCCTGAAACAAGAGACACTTCATTCTCTGAGTCCTGCCCTGCACCTGTCGCGTCATCCTGCCTGTTAGAACCTGGCAGCTTCTCTTCTGACCTCTGACCTTCCTCCTGTTCAAGCAAATCGATAAGGCCATTTGTGGCATCTGAATCCACTGTGTCGTCCTCCACAAGTTCCAGAGAGCCCAGCTCAGGGGCCCGTGGTTCCTCCGAGAGCGCCCCCTCCAACTTCCACTCGTGACCTGTGGCGTCAGAGTCCTCGGCCTTGCTGCACTCCAGAGAGGAGTCCTCAGCAGTGACCAGGGAGGGTGTGAGGCCGGCAGACCACACCTGCATGTCAGACATCTCCAGCATGGTGTCATGCTCCGTGGCCGCCAAGGGGATGGCGTCTAGGACGGCCACCTCGTTCCAGTACTGGTCTGCACGTAGCGGAGAGGAAAGCGCGCAGCCCAGGGAGGCAGGGGACAGCAGCTCGTCCTGCAGCGAGGAGTAACCTGGATGGGCAGACAGAGGGCAACATGCTCCAGCAGCAATTCCGGTCCCACGTGCTCACGTGCAGGTCCACGCACATGCACACGCAGGCGCGGCCACAGAGGTACATGCATTTTTGGGGTAGAGTGGGGGATTTCCAAGCTCCAAGCCCAATGCTCAGGCCTTGTGGCTGCTGCCTGGGCATCCAGGCAAGAGAAGCAAGGCTCTGAATTGGGTGGGGGCAGCCAGGGCGTGAGGCAGAGAAGGGGGAGCTCCCTGCTGGATGGCAAAGAGGAGAAGGACTATTTCTTATCCAGTTCAGAGCACTAGATAAAGAAGTATTTATCCAAAGGACTTGTGCTCCAATCTCTCACTGATCCCATGAAGGCTCCACTTCTCCACGGCTGGGCAGAAATAGACGTTGCACCTCACACAAAACTTCATTTTAGCTCAGTTCTTAGGTTCTCAGTTAGGGATGTACCTTAAAGGGAAGGAAATTCCACCCAGAACCAGGGGTAGTAACCAGGGTGCCCTTGAGGAGCCTACTGGGGTACACCAAACACCCATAGACCTCTGTGCAGTGGTCAGTGGGAAATAGCCTTCTGGTGTGGCCAGGTGTCACTTTCCTCAAGTTGCTTGCTGGTTCCAGAAACTCTGAATGATTTAAAGTGCCAAAGGGGAGGGCTCTTATGGCTAAAAAAGGGCATGGTCAGAAGGCACCATGAGACACCAGGTCCACCCACCCCAAAGCCCTGCATCCTTGAGCCCTGAGCTATTTGCCCCAGATGCAGGTCAACCCTGACCTGGTGGGAAGGGAGCCAGCTCGCTCAGGCCCTGAGTGCACGGCTGATAGTTGCCATGGCCTGTCCATCTGCTGTTCCCTGCTCCTGGCTGGGACAGTGGTCCCTGATTGTGTTCTGGTTGGCTTAGGCACTGGCTTCTTGATGTTCAGAAGTGACCGTGACACTGAGTGAGTGACATGCATGCACGTGGGCATTTGTGGGGATGTCAGCGCTCCATCCAGGGCTTCTCAGCTCTCCTCTGGCTGGGAGAAGGGACCTCTGCTACAGGAGAATGAGGTCTCTGATGCCCCATTCAGAACAGTTGCTTCTGTGGGTGGGAGAAGGGATGAGGAGGCAAGACTCTTCAATGGGCTTGGCCTGTCTGGGAAACCAGGAAGCAAGTAGGTGCTTACAGCAGCTGGAGAGCCCAGAGCTGAAGGGGGACCCTGGGGAACTTCCTGACATCCTGAGATGTCCAGACACCCTGAGAGTTCAAACCTAGTCCAAATACTCGATTCTGCCCTTCAGACTCCCCCCTCCCGACTCACATCCAACAGCCCCTGAGCTGTGTCTTGATTCCATCCAGGCAGGCTCTTTCCTTGCCCTCTCACCCTCTGCTCAGGGCCTCAGCTCCTGCTCACCTACTCCCCTGCTTTTACATCACTAGCTCCATTTATTCTCATCCACTCACTATACAACCAAAATACAGATGTGATTACATGCCAGGCACTGTGCTAGGGGAATGGGGGTGACAAACCTCAAACACACACACACACACACACACACACCTCCCCACACACAAATACACATCCACTCATGCACGCACACACTCATACCCATACACCCACACATACACACACACCCACACACAAATACACACACCCACACACAAATACACACACCCACAAATACACCCACCCACTCACAATCACCCTCTCACACACACCCACATACAATCACCCGCTCACACACACACACACCCTCTCTCTCTCTCACACAGGTGGGACAGCTTTTCGTCTCATGGCATTTTCCCAACTTCAGCTCCTGTTGCTCCCCATCTCCGAGGCTATCCTAGGCCCCTCGAGAAGGCAGTTCATGGAAATGCAAACCCTTGAGGACAGGGCGGATGTCTGCCTTCCTCTCCCCACCCTTCCCCGACAACAGGATTGGGCCTCCACGCGTCCCATCACCACAGCAGAGCTCTCCAGGTGTGTGAGAGGACTCAGCAGCTGGAACAGAAAGACCTCAGGCTCATTTAGTGGAACCGCAGCTGCGATCATGTACCTGTGTGTTCAACGTGCTGGAGCCATGCTGTGCGCTCCGCATGCATTCTCTTAATTGCCCCAGGAAAGTTTTCTTCCCTACAAGTCTATATGGTTCCAGGTCCCAAATGAGCGGGGAGGATGAGCCCATGAAGGTGGGGTGGCTGGGAGCAGGGCTGCACGGCCGCAGAGACTGAGGGAAACCCATTTTAGCTCTGGCCAAACTAGGCAGAGCAGGAGGAGGGAGTGGGAAGAAGTAGGTGAAATGGGTAGGTCACATCCTACCATGCCATGGCCTTCAAGCTCTTAACAGAAATCCCTCCAGATATACAAAAGCAGGACATTTTAGGGTCAAGTGATGATTACTTTTCCTCTTACTCTTTTGAGAACTTTATAGTATTGACATCACTTTCTGAGCTTTTTTTTTAGCCAGAGTCTTGCTGTGTCGTCCAGGCTGGAGCACAGCAGTGCAATCTTGGCTCACTGTAACTTCTGCCTTTCAGATTCAAGTGATTCTTCTGCCTCAGCCTCCCCACTGGGAATAGTTAGCATTACACGTATGTGCCATCATGCCCGGCCAATTTTTATATTTTTAGTAGAGACGGGATTTCACCCTGTTGGCCAGGCTAGTCTCGAACTGCTGACCTAAAGTGATCCACCTGCCTCAGCCTCCCAACATGCTGGGATTACAGGCCTGAGCCACTGCACCCGACCACTGAGCATACTTTTAGTGCAAACCATATCTAATGTCTTATTTTTAATTGCCACAACAACCCTACAAGGAAAAGAATGTGGTTCCTACTTTACAGATTAGGACACTAGAGGTTTAGCAATTTGCAAAAGGCCAAACAGCTAGTAAGTCTGGTCTTTTCCAAAGACTTTGCCATTAATCTCTTTGAGAAATAGTTTTGTTGAGGTTTGGTTGACATTCAGTATATCTAAAATGCATATCTTTAGAGAGGGTGAATTGGTACATTGTGATATGTGTGTACACCCATGAAGCCAGCACCTCAAAGAACAGAAAGGACATTTGTCACCCCAGAACGGCCTTCTCATGTTTCTTTGTAATCTCTTCCTCCCCCTTCCCTCCCCACTCCAAACCATTCCCAGGTGACCACTGATCTGCTTTTTGTCATTATACATCAGTTTGCATTTCTCAGGATTTACATAAATGGACTCATACAGTATGCACTCTGTTTCTGTCTTTTTTTTTGGCCTGGCGTCTTTCACTCAATATAATCATTTGGGTTTCATCCATGCTGATGCATGTATCAGTAATTTTTTTCTGTTGCTAAGCCACAGCCCATTAGATGGCTATACCACGGTTTGTAAATCTATTTACCTGCTAATGGACATTTGGGTTGCTTCCAGTTTGTGGCTATTACACATAAAGCTGCTAGTCTGTATGAACATAATGCTTTCTTTTCTCCTGGGTAAATACCTAGGAATGGAATGACTCAATCGTACGATAGGTATCTGTTTAACTTTGTAAGAAATGATCAAGTGGTTGCACCATTTTGCATTCCAACCAGCGGCGTATGAGAGTTCCAGCTCCCCCATGTCCTCACTGACACTTGGTATGGCCAGCCTTTTTAATTTTAGCCATTCTTTTAAGTGTGTGGTGGCACCTCCTTGTAGTTTTAATTTGTATTTCCTTAATGACTAATGATGTTGAGCATATTTTCATGTGATTATTTGCCATGTGTATATTCTGGGTGAAATGCCTGTTGGAATCTTTTGTCCAATTTAAAAACGGAATTGTTTTCTTATTATTACGTTTTGAGAGTTCTTTATATATTTTAATGCTGTAGCAGATGATTATTTGCCAATATTTTCTCCCACTCTGTGGCTCGTCTTTCCATTTTCCTAACAGTGTATTTGAAGTTTTGATTCTGATGAAGCCCAACTTGACAATTTTTTCTTTTATAGATTGTGCTTTTGGTGTTGTATGTGAGAAATCTTTGCCTTAACCAAGATCTTTAAAGTTTCTTTCTTTTGTTTTCTTCCAAAAGTTTTATAGTTTCAGATATTACATTTAATCTATGACCCATTTAGAGTTGATTTTTGTATACAAGGTAAGAATCCAAGTTCACTTTAGTTTAGATTTTTTGCATAAATGTTCATAAATGATATTGGTCTACAGTTTTCTTGTTAAATGTCTTTTTTCCTAATATCAGAGTAATGCTGGCCTATTAAACTTAGTTGAGAAGTAATTTCTCATTTTCATTTTTCTCAACAAATAGTTTCTTCCTTAAATATTTAGTAGAATTCACCAGTGAAGCCATCTGGGGGTGGACTTTTCTTTGTAGGAATGTTCCAAACTGTACATTTAATGTCTTCCATTTATATGGGGCTGTATCTATTTCTTCCTAAGTGAGCTTTGATAGTTTGTGTCTTTCAAGAAATTTGTTGATTTCACCTGCTTTCCAATTTATTGGCATAAAATTATCAAAATATACCTTTATTGTCCTTTTACTAACTATAGACTCTGTAAATCTTCTATAGCTAGTATATATTCCTGAAATATAACTGATATTGGTAATCCGCAGGTCTTTTCTTTTTTATCATCAGTCTGGCTGGAGGTTGATTAATTTTATTGATGTCTTCAAATCACCAGCTTTTGGTTTCATTATTTCTCCATGTTTTTCTGCTTTCTATGTCACTGATTTCCACTCTAATCTTTATTATTTCCTTTATGATTTTGGGTTCAAATTGGTCTTCTTTTTCTAATTTCTTAAGGTAGAAGCTGAGGTCACTTGAGAACTTTTTTCTTTCCCAGTGTAGACACTGAGTACTTAAATCTTCCCCTAAGTACGGTTTTAGTGGCATCCCATAAATTTTGATATTTTGTGTTTTTATTTTCGTTCAGCTCAAAATATTTTACAATTTCCCTTTTGCTTTCTTCTTTTGCCTAGATGGGTGACTTAAAAGTATATTATTTAATTTCTAAATATTTGGGATTTTCTAGATATTCTGCTATCAATTTGTAATTTAATTGCATTGTGGTCAGAGAACATACTCTGTATGACTTAAATCCTTTCCGAGTTAGTGAGACTTGTTTTATCTATTTTGTTTGGCTATTAGCTATAATTCTTTATTATTTTAGTGGTTGCTTTAGGGTTTATGGTATACATACTTAATCTATCGTAGTCTACCTTGAGATGATACTATCCCACTTGGCACATAGTATAGAACATTACAAGAGTATATGCCATTTCCCCCTGACTTTTGTGCTATTGTTGTCATATATTTTACTTTTATATAAGTTATAAACCCCGTATTGCATTGTTATTATTTTTGTTTAAATAGTTACCTTTTAGTGGTTTAAATAATGAGAAAATCTTATGTATTTATCCTTGTAATTAATATTGTTGGCACTATTCTTTCCTTCATGTAGATCCATATGTAGACATAGCAGGTCCATATGTAGATCTGTGTGGATACCAGACAGAAGTCTGCTATCATTTTCCTTTGTCATGAAGGCCTTTTTTAAAAAAAAAAATTGTAGCATGGTGATGAATTGCTTGCTCCTGGTGATAAATTCTTTCAGCTTTGGCACATCTGGAAAAGGTCTTATTTTGCTTTCATTTTTGAAGTTATGTTTGCTAGGTATAGAAATCTAGGTTGCTTTGGAGATGTTTCTTTCTTCTTTAAAGATGTGGCATACTTTAAGGATGCCCCACTGTCTTCTGACTTGTGTTGTTTCTCATTTTGTTTCTTTTTTCTTTGTTTTTTGAGATAGAATTTCACTCCCGTTACCCAGGCTGGAGTGCAATGGCACAATCTTGGTTCACTGCAACCTCTGCCTCCTGGGCTCAAGCAATTATCCTGCCTCAGGCTTCTGAGTAGCTAGTAGTACAGGTGCACACCACCACAGCCCGCTATTTCTGTATTTTTTGTAGAGATGGGGCTTTGCCATGTTGCCCAGGCTGGTCTCGAACTCCTGAGCTCAAGTGATCCAGCTGCCTTGGCCTCCCAAAGTGCGAGGATTACAAGCATGAGCCACTGTGTCTGGCCTTGGCTTGTGTTGTTTCTAATAAGAAATTTCTGGGCTGAGCGTGGTGGCTCACGCCTTTAATCCCAGCACTTTGGGAGGCTGAGGAGGGTGGATCAGGAGGTCAAGAGATCGAGACCATCTTGGTCAACATGGGGAAACCCCGTCTCTACTAAAAATACAAAAACAAAAAAAATTAGCTGGGCATGGTGGCATGTGCCTGTAATCCCAGCTATTCAGGAGGCTGAGGCAGGAAAATTGCCTGAACCCAGGAGGCGGAGGTTGCGGTGAGCCAAGATCGAAAAAGCCGAGATCGAAAGGGTAACAAGAGCGAAAATCTGTCTCAAAAAAAAAAAAAAAAAAAAAATTTCTAATAAGAAATCTGATGTCAATCTTACTTTGGTTCCCTGGTATATAACAAGCTTTTTTTTTTTTTTGTCCTCTGGTTGCTTTTAAGATTTTCTATTTACCACTGGTTTTAACCAGTTTGCTAATCATGTGCCCTGACAGAGTTGCTCATATGTTTCCTGAGCATGAGGTTCATCAAACTTGTTGGATCTGTGTCTTCATAATTTTTATCAAATTTGGCAAATTTTTGTCTATATTTCTTTTTCTTTTCTTTTCTTTTCTTTCTTTTTTCTTTTTGTGACGGTATCTCACTCTGTTGCCCAGGCTAGAGTGCAGTTATGCAATCTCAGTTCACTACAACCTCCATCTCCCAGGTTCAAGCGATTCTCCTGCCTCAGCCTCCCAAGTAGCTGAGACTATAGGTGTGCACGACCATGCCCGGCTAACTTTTGTATATTTTTCTAGTGGAGACAGGGTTTTACTATATTGGCCAGCCTGGTCTCAAACTCCTGACCTCAAGTGATCTGCCCATCTCAGCATCCCAAAGTGCTGAGATTATAAGTATTAGCCACTGTGCCCGGCCCCATATTTTTTACAATACTTTTTCTTCCTTCTTTTCTGTTGGGAACTGTAGTTTCACATATTAGGTCACTTGAAATTGCCCCATAGCTCACTGTTTGGAGTTTCTCTTGCTATTTGTCAAGTTCACTAATCTTTTCTTCTGCAGTGTCTAAAGTCTAATCCCATCCAGTGTATTCATCCTACACATCACAGTTTCATCTCTAGAAGATTGGCTTGGGCCTTTAAAAAATATCTTCCATGTCTCTACTTAACTTTTTTGTTTTTGAGATAGAGTCTTGCTTTTTCGCCCAGGCTGGAGTGCAATGGCACTATAGGGGTTACTCCAATCTCTGCCTCCTGAGTTCAAGTAATTCTCCTGCTTCAGCCTCCCAAGTAGCTGGGAATGCAGGCAGCCACCACCTCGCCCAGGTATTTTTTTTTGTATTTTTAGTAGAGATGGGGTTTCACCATGTTGCCCAGGCTGATCTTGAACTCCTGACCTCAGGTGATCCGCCTGCTTTGGCCTCCCAAAGTGCTGGGATTACAGGTGTGAGCCATGGAGCCCAGCCCTTTGCTAATTCTAACTCTCTGTCAACTCTGGGTCAGTTTCAGGGGATTGCATTTTCTCCACATTATGGATCTTGTTTTCCCTGCCCCTTTGTGTGTCTGGTTACTTACTTAGATGCTGGATATTGTGAATTTTACCTTGTGGAATGCTGGATGTTTTAGGATTCCTGTGGGCTTGAGTTTTGTTCTGTTATGCACTTAAGTTACTTAGAAGTAGTTTGATCCTTTTGCATTTTGCTTTCAAAATTTATTAGGCAGGACTGGAGCTTTGGGGGTTACTTTTTCCCCATTTCTGAGAGAGAGACTTCTTTGTCCCCTGAACAAAGGCTATGAGAGATCAATCTGGAACAGCTGGCTAATACTCAGCTGAAACTTGTGGGAGATCCTCTGCAGGTCTCCAGAGTGTTCTCTCTGTGCAACTGTCTTCTGTCTGGTCTTCCATCTTGAGAACTCAAGCTCCCCTAGTTTCCCTGGATTTTCAAAACAGTAAACTAGACAGCTGTAGGACCCACCTCATTTATTTCCCATGCTTTGTGGATCAGTGTCTTTTGCTATCTGATATCCAATGTCTTGAAAACTGTTGTTCCATATATTGTGTCCATTTTTTGGTCTGCGGTAGTTTCAAGCAGGAGGGTATATCCAGTCCCTGTTACCCCCTCTTGGCCAGAAGTGGCACGCATCACATCTGACATGGCTCCTTGGATTTGGCTGGATGAACATTCCGTCACTCCTTGGAATTGCGATGAGATTTGAGAACTGGGAGAGGGAAGATTTGCAGCCACAGAACACCCGAGATGCATGCTTGGGTTCCTTTTGTGACTTTTCTACCTTGAGACTTCCATGGCATTCGCTTTAATGGAATTTCAGCCAAATAAAGATGTATGGGGCCAGGTGTGGTGGCTCACGCCTGTAATCCCAGCATTTTGGGAAGCTGAGGCAGGTGGATCACATGAGGTACGGAATTCGAGACTAGCCTGGCCAACATGGTGAAACCCCATCTCTACTATAAATACAAAAATTATCTGGGCGTGGTCATGGGTGCCTATGGTCCTGGCTACTGGGGAGGCTAAGGCAGAAGAATAGCTTGAACCCAGGAGGCAGAGGTTGCAGTGAGCTGAGATCGCACCACTGCACTCCAGCCTGAGTGACAAGAGTGAAATTCCATCTCAAAAAAAAAGAGAAATGTATGGGAGAGCACATGTACCACCTCTGCAGGAAGACCTTGCTTATCTTCACCCTGGGGCTCCTTCCCTGGGAACAGTATTTAGGGTGAATGCCTGGCTGCTCCCTCTGCCAGCCACACAGGCTGAGATCCAAGGCCGCAGGTGTACTCCTGGTGCCACAGGGATTCTATGAAGCTGCAGTGATACTCATAGAAGCCCAAGTACATCCTGGTGAGGAACAGCTCACAGATCTGGGGTGAACCAGACCACAGGTAGGTCCACTGGATCCCCCAGGGTGAGTTCCAGAGTGTCTGTCTCTCTGGGGGTCTCATGCAGCCCCATCACACTGGAGCCACCAGCCCCTCCCTCAGTCTAGAGGCCCCCACTTGGGGCTGCATGTTGGAGAAATGGGGTAAAAGGCAGTCATACATATTGGCTGGGGCTGCATATATTCAGGTAGTCCCTGCTCACTCCAGGTCACTGCTCTGGTTCTGTGCTGACCCAAATCGTCCTGCTAGCTTAATGTCAGCAGCAAATGGGACAACAGGGGTCATCAGACAGCCTCGCCCCAGAGAAGACCACACTTCACTAGCCGCAGTTGTGAAGAGTTGAGGGAAATAAAACACATTGGATTTCCAAGCAGACATTAGTATGTGTCCATTTTTTTGGGCTAAATGGAGCTCACATGTGTGTGAGCTGACCATGTCTCCTCTCATAAGGGAAATCTGTTTTATTTTCAGAAAGATGCTATTGTATTTTGGCTCTATAGGCCATGCTTTCTTTACATCTATTCCTGGGGCCTGGGCAGTCCTCTCCTGGGCAGGAGAAGCACACTGGCCTTTTGGCCTGGGCCCCTCTGCTCTGGCCAATCCAGGTGCTGGTGGTGAGCAGAGCTAGGAAGGAAGAGAGACAGCCTCAGGCCTCTAATTCCCAGACACCACACACTTCGGTCACGCTCACAGAGCTGCCTATCACTGCCTGGAGTCCTGGGGCTTAGAAGGAAGCTCAGACACACAGAGTGACCAGGAAATGCACAGAGATGCCAAGGTCCCACTGTGGGCATTGGGGCAGCGGGCTAGATGGGCACCAGGTCAGATCATCATGAGACCTGCCCAGGGGAGAGCCGGAGAAGCCGCAGAGCCTGTAGTGCCCCCACCCAGCTTAGACCTCTGACTGTCCTGTCACCTTCTCTCCAGACCAAAGGCACTCAGATGAGGGCCGGTCTTCCTGGAGCAGGGAGGAAGGCAGGAAAAACACAAAGAAGCTGATTCCGGACCAAACAGGGCGTTGGTACAAGTCTGCTGGGGCTGGGGGAGGGTGTGCAGGGCACATAGCTGGGTCTACGGGGACCCACCGGAGTGTGCGTTGGGGCTGTTGAGGCTGCACAGAGCAGCCAGGAAGCACAGGGCATGACTGTGACCATCTGAAATCAACTACTCCGGAGCAGACTCCCTTGAAGACTTAAGTGCAATCATGCCACTCTTTGGCCCTCTGATGGCTTTCCAGCTCACTCCACGTCAAATCCAGTGTCCTCATGACAGTCTACGGGTGGGCTGCGTGTTGCCCTCTGTCCCTCTGCCCCAGCCTCCAGCCACCTCCCCATCCTGTGAATGTACCAGGAAGGCCCTCTTCACACTCCCTGCTGTGAAACGCCCCTCCCCAATGCCTCATCTCCGGCAAGTGCTCGAATGCCACCCGCTTCCCTTGCATCATGGAAAAGCTTCTCAAAGGAATAATTTAGTTTTGTTTAGTTTTGTCTAGTTGAGAACAGGTTTCTCTCTCCTGCCTAGAACAGTGCCTAGTGTGTGGGTGAGGCTTGAAAAATATATGCCAAATGGGCTGACCTGAGACAGAGCCCTTTCAGCAGACATGGAGCGCACAGGCCCGGTCCCACACAGGGGTTTAGAACCACTCGGGCAAGAATGACTTAAGGCCTGGAGGGAGCCAGGGTTCTGTAGCCCCGGAAGACGCTCATGGATGCCCAGGTCTGTAACTGTGAATATTCACACTCATGTGGCCCTGGTGGCTCGTTGTCCTGTAGGTGCTTAATCAGGGCATGGGAAATCGAAAGTGTGCAAATCTGACTTGACCGGAAGTGCATGCTGGGTGTCAAAGAAGCCTCGACACACGAGAAGGGGGAAGGGCTTTGTCACCAGCCCTGGCCGGGGGGTCCCCTGAGGGGGAGGCTGGAATCCCCCATGGGGGTGGACCCGGGGAGTGGGCAGGCAGCACCTCCTGGCGACACCTGTGCACACGCGCATGCACGCACCCACATGGACACACACACACACACACACGCACCCATGCACACCCAGGACACAGCCATGAGATGCGCGGCGGGGGGACAGGGCTGGGGGCCATAACATGCATGTGGACGTGGCTGGCTCTGTGCCTGCCGAGGTGGGGACAGTGGAGACAATGGAGACAGGCAGCGTGACAGTGTGAGCACAGAGGTCAAGATGAGGTCAGAGGCAGAAGAGAGGCAACAGGACGTGATCAGCAGATGGGCCCTGCTCCCAGGCCGCGAGATGGCACGCTTCAGGACACACAGGACTTGGGGCAGGGCACAAGGAGGGGCTCGGCAAGCACAGGGTCCCTTGGCAGGGGCTCTGTGCCCAGGCCCACCTGGAACTAGCCCTCAACCGCCCCCATCCCCCACTGTGCACCCAGCCACAGGTGTCCATCTCCAGCCCAGGCATGGCGGGGATGGTCCTTAAGACTAGGAGCTGGAGGAGCATACACATCACCATGCCCGCATTCAGGGTGGTGCGTCAGCCATCTGAGGAAGACATGTCACAGAAATGGAAATTTTGTTTCAAGGTCTGTAGGGAATTTTAGGGATCCAATCCAACTTGCTGATTTTACAGAAGGGGAGAGGGCTCAGTCACACAGGGAGTTGGCAGCAAGGAAGGGCCTAGATCCCAGAGCTCCTGGCCGGACAGCAGAGCCTCGCTGTTTATGCACCTGCTGGCCAGAGTGGAGGTGGGCGAGGAAGCGGTTGCAGGGGGCCCAGCCCAGGAATGTCAGGGGCTTGGGGGCAGAGGTCACAGCCTCCTGGGCATCCTCTCCTCAGGCTGGATCTCACGGGGGGATCCCTGCCATGCTGAATCACATCAACAAAGAGTGATGGAAGGAGATGAGATAATAGAAAAGGGAGACAAGAAAGAGCAGAGAGACCGGCTCCAGGAAGAGCAAAGTGCTCAGTCCCCAGAAGTGGCCTCAGCAGGACTTGTAAAACCGTCCAGTTAAACTGCTCTAGACACTAGACCTGGGGCCGGGAATCTCCATGCCCTCTGCTTCCCAACCACTGACCATTTTACAGATGGGGACACTGATGCCCCAGAGAGGGTCCATGCCTTGCAAAGAGGTGCCGCAAAGTCTGCAGCTGTGTAGGGGCAGGGTCTGGCTGGCCACCTCTGACTCAGCTCCTTCCCATACACCAGACCCTGTGGGGACACAGTTGCTGATGGCAAGGGCCCAGGGGCCGTTCTGCAGGGCGGCAGAGGCAGGCAGCAGGCAATGCTCCCCTCCTCAGGAGTGGCCATCTTTCTCTCCTCCTCACTTCTCTCTCTTCTGCTGTCCCCACCTCCAAGGAGGAATTCATTGCTGACAAACCAGACCTCTCTCCAATGGGAGGGAGAGCAGGCTTTGAGGGAGGAAGCGTTGTGGGAAGGGGTTATTGGTGCTGATGCCTGTAGGGCAGGACCCCGGCTCGACTAGGTCCCTGCCTGATCCAGGCGACACTCACCATTCATCTGGGAGGGTGACAGCGAGTAGTCTCGGTCCCCGTGCCGCCGGTCCGGTTTCAGGTTGCGGCTCTGTCTGCCGGAGCCCTCCAGCATGTTCACGATCTCTCCACGGTCGATGCTCCGCAGAGCCGAGCACAGATTCTCCACTGTGGGCACAGAAGAGAGATGCGTGTTACTCCGTGGTGGCGAGGGAGGATCACACTGGCTCAGAAAATTCGGCCAGGACGAAGATGGAGAAAGGAGATGAAAAGGAGATGATTTTTTTCAGAAGGTGGAGGCACCCTGTTGTCTCATGAACGAAAAATACTTCCTCTTGGGAGAATACTTTTTATTCTTTAACAGATCTTTTCCAAATGCAACAGTGGGCAATCATTTTATTTATCGGTCTCTGTTACAAAAATAAAAATAAAAAATTATTTTATTTATTGGTCTCACTCCATCACCCAGGCTGGAGTGCAGGGGCGCAATCTCAGCTCACTGCAACCTCTGCCTCCCGGGTTCAAGCAATTCTTGTGCCTCGGCCTCCCAAGTAGCTGGGATTACAGGCGTGTGCCATCACGCCTGGCTAATTTTTTGTATTTTTAGTAGAGACAGGGTTTCACCGTGTTGGCCAAACTGGTCTCCAACTCCCAACTTCAAGTGATCCGCCTGCCTTGGCCTCCCAAAGTGCTGGGATTACCAGTTTGAGCCACTTTGTCCCACCACAGTGGCCAACTTAAAAGTCTATAAAGACTGTGTTTTTTTTGGGGGGGTAATCTAATCTAAGAGGAGTCCTACAAGAAAATACGAATGAGAATGATTAAGATTCTCTCCTTTTGAAATTCTTGGTCGTGCCAGATGATTTGAGATACAAATCATCTGAATTTCTGCTCAGTAGTTTTGAGTCTGGGAATCTGGTTGAGGAGGAGCTGAAATGAGAATGAGGCAAAGCTCCCTCCAGGTTGGAGGAAGCTCCAGGGAGAATGAGAACTGCTTCAGACTGGGGTCCGGCTCACCCAGACCCCAATAAGTCCTGAGAGGACAATACTCATTTGCTTGGAAAATTCAACAGGAAGACCTCAAAGATGAGTCATACACCTTGTACACACGTGGTCATTCAGGGTTTTGCTTGTTGCCCAGGCTGGAGTGCAGCAATGCAATCATAGCTCACTGCAGCCTTGGCCTCCTAGGCTCAAGTGATCCTCCTGCCTCAGCCTCCAGAATAGCTGGGACTATAGGTATGTGCCACCACACCTGGCTAATTTTTAAAGGGCTATGTTGCCCAGTCTGGCCTCGAACTCCTGGGCTCTAGCAATCCTCCCATCTTGGCCTCCCAAAGTGTGGGGACTACAGGAGTGAGCCACTGTGCCAGGCCTTGCAATTTTAATCTTATTCCAAGGGTGTGGAAAGGCTGAGGCCAAGCTTCTCTGCTCATGCCTTCTGGCAGGACTGCCTGGAAGACCTCCTGACGGGAGTGGTTTTTGCGTGCCTGTGAGACAGAGACAGACTGACTCCAAAGGCCAGTGTCATGAATGGAATTTGAAGGAAGAAAATTGCATTCATGACACTGGCCTTTGGAGTCCCCACTCGTTTGGTGGGGAGTAGGTCCTAGGACAGGTTTCCTCAGTGGAACGGTACTGACTCTTTGCGTTTTGGCCTTCACGGATGACCCAGAGGTTCAGCAAGGCCACGCTCTGCTCCAACAGGGAGTTGGGGTTTTCCACTCGGATCCTGTTGATGTCTTCCACACTGAACTGCAGCTCCCGGGCCAGCTCTGCAAGCAAGGAATCAACAGCAGGTGTGAGCCACGAGGGGGCCTCCAGCACACAGGCTGGGTGGGCACTGCAGCAGGGGGGCACCCAGCGGGGAGCACAGGGAGCTGTTGGGCAGCCTCCCTGTGGACCTGGTGTTCTTTCTTATCAAGAAATTAATTCCTCATGAAATGCCAGCACCTATACCTTCCTATCTTCAGAAAAAGGGAGAATGGAGGGGTGCTTGATAAATAGGTACTGAATGAATGAATGAAGGTCCTTTCTCCCTTTCATAACTTCCAATATGAGATGACAGGACCTCTTGGCAAGGTCAGCAACTTCTGCAAGTTCACAGAGCCAGGGAGTCCCTGAGCCAGGAGAGAGCTGCATCTGCCAATTCTCAGCCCAGCGCTGCCTGTGCCACACCAGGACGCCATGCCATGCTGCTGAGAGCCAATGAGAACAGAAATGGACTTTGGAGCTTATGCTTCTTCAGGGAGAGGTGCTATTTACATTTAAAATGAAAATACCAGTTCCCATCTAAATGCGAGGCAATAATGCAGACTGTTAGCCAAAATCCCCCATTATTTTTATTGTTATTTCTTTAGAAGGAAAACAGCATTAGAGTCTAATTTTAAGGATGAAGAAGACTGGGGAGAAAGTGATGGTGAGAATCAGAACACGCACACAACACATACACCCACACATGTATGCACACGCATGCCTTCTGAGCATCCAGCAGTCACGGTTTAAAGAATGAGCCCTGTCTGAACTTCTGAACTTCTGGCAATAACTTCCACAAGTTACTGCCAAGGTTTCTGAGTGTGTCTAAAGTGTTCTGCAGGGCGAGTGAATGAAGGGAGCCCACTCATATAAAAGCTAACAAAAAATAAGGAGGGGGAGGGGAAGCCATCTCCTCAGCATCAACAAGAATTTCAAGCTGGGCTCTAGACAGAAGACAGTTATAATTCGGCATCCACCAAGCTGCACTTGGGTCCTCTTCTTTGCTGCTCAAAGCCACACAGTGCTGGATACTGACCACTCGCACCCCCATTATTCCTACGGACAGGGTCTCTGACATTAGGCTTCTGTTTAAGGATACCTTAAGATGGTTTTCAGACCCCCAATTCCAGCAACCAGTTGGAAGACAGGGATCAGCACGAGAATGTAGCTTCTTCTTCTCCCTGTCCATGATTTCACCCTGCACTCTTCAACCAATCACCTGCCAGGCGGCCCTGTGACTAAGCCTCTTTCCCTGGTGCAAACCCCTGCCTCCGCGTGTCTTGACATGCCACTCACATCGGGCAGTGGACCTGCAGTGGTTACACAGGGAGAATCCAGTTCTAGGGTCTGCGGCTGCGCACAGCACATTCCGAGCCTTGACTTTGTTTGTCCACCTGCCTCCCTTGAAATAAGATCTACCCAGATGGTTGGCAGCACTTCTGCGAGCCACAGCCACAGACCATAGGCAAATATGCTGGGACTTGCCCTTTCTTTCCTTCATTTTCAAGATCTCCTGTAAAGTCAAAAGTTGACTCTTTCTTAGAAAGGAAAGTCAGATAGAGATGGAGGCAGGGGGGCTCCCCCTTCCATGGGCACCCAGTGGTGTGATGTGGACAGCAGACCCAGCCCAGACAATCATAAGTCAGATAACACGTGGGTGATAAAAGGAGGGTTAGAAAGGCCTCATTCATTGCTCATTACTGGGGAAGAGGGTAGGTGAGATGGACAAAGTGCTTTTCTGCCCCCAATTCCCCACTCACCTGCCCAGCTGAGACCGAGGTGCTCTGAAATAATAGCCATCTTCATCTCTGCCTGGTCTGTCCCACTGAGAAAACCTAAGGAGAAGCATTAGATTTCATTTAGTAGCCAGGGCAGGACACAGTCAACAGGTGTGAGGACACAACCTGTGATGGAGGTGGCTTCCGTGTACACTGGGGTGATTGTCTGGACTCTCTGCAAGGTCACGGGAAGACCCAAGACAGCTCTGCAGCTGCTTTCGGAATGGGCCGAGCCCTTGCCTGGCTGCAGAGAGATGAGCTCACACCCACCTTTCTCGGAAGGGAGCAAGCACGCACCATGACCCAGAGGCTATACCTGGTGTGGACTCGCTGAGAATGCTGTATCGTAGGGCCAGGGGTGTCAGGGTCCTTCTCCTATCTTCAGCTCCACTCCCCTGCAGAAGAAGAAAGGGTGCTTTGGGTTTGGACTCTCCCCACCTTCCTAGAGAAGATGATCTGAGCTCCTAGGCTGCAGGGGTAGGGAAGGATGACCCCAGTCCTGGTAAACAGTCAGTCCGTTTCTTCAGGGACTTAGCACAGAGTAATGGGATGGGAGGAGCGGGAGTGAGGGGAAGTTGACCAAGCGCACATGCGTTATTAATCACACATCACCCCATCATCTGTGGATCCTTATGTAACCTAGGAGGTGGGTACTGTATTACTCCCATTTCATCAATAAGGAAACTGAGGCATAGAGAGACTAAGTTCCTTGCCCAAGATCACCCAGTTAATATGCAGTGGAGATGGGTTCGAATTTAAAATATTGCTTTTCTTCTTGGATTTCTTTCCACTTGAAAGACCCATTTCCATACTGCCCTAAGGCCTTAGCCCTGTGGAATCACAGCCCTGTGGCAAAGCATCCAGACGCTGCCCAAGGCTGCAGGAAAATACTCTTTTTTTTTTCAAGAGCCAGGGTCTCACTCTGTCTCTGAGGTTGGAGTGCAGTGCAGTGGCACGATCATGGCTCACTGCAGCCTCAAACTCCTGGCCTCAAGTGATCCTCCAGCCTCAGCCTCCCGAGTAGCTAGGACTACAGGCACATGCCACCATGCTTGGCTAATTTTTTATTTTTATTTTTTTGTTCAGGCAGGATCTCACTGTGTTGCCTAGACTGGTCTTGAACTCCTGGGCTCAAGCAATCCTCTTGCCCCAGCCTCCCAAAGCACTGGGATTACAGGCATGAGCCTCTGAGCCCAGCCTGGAAATCCTCTTTTGAAAGAGAAGTTAGTTCACTCTCGTCTCATCACTAAGAAGAAGAGAGATTGAGCCAGGGGCTTATGAATGTAACCTTGCTTCTTTCCTAGTCTAGCATAGAAGGCTAATGATTGAAACAACAGCAGCAAACACCACCAACGAAACCACGGAGACGGTCTGGAGACTATGATCCCTCCAAAGTCCCTAGCAGAGGTGGTGACTGGGAAACTCTTACAAGTATCGACAAATTAACATACGTGGCCAAGACTCCTTTGCTGAGCTCAAAACCCTGGGTGTTTGCAGTGGCTGAGGACACCAGGCTTCCCTTCTGTGAGGGCCTAGCATCCTGGGAAGATAAGCAGGCAGATGAAAAAGCAGCCTGAGAGAAGCCGGGCAGGGGCTGGGAGACCTTAGCAGCTCTCCTTGGTGCAAACCTTGGAGGCCTTGGGTCAGGGGACACTGACATTTGTCATCTGACACTGACATTTGTTCCTCGTGTTATATGACCAGAGCTGCACTGCACATTGCAGAGAGGGCCAGGGCAGGGTTCCCTGCCAGGCCATAGAATGATCGTGTGGAGGAGAGCTCAGCCCCTCTGTGTGCTCCAGGGGACTCCAAGGCAGTTCCACCAGGAAGAAGCCCCTTGGAAATGCTGCACCTGGGGTCTGTCTGGGGACCTCCTACGGGGAACACGTCTACAGCCAGACTCCTTGGCAGATGCCAGCTCACCTTGGTGCAGGGGGGCATGGTGATGTTGAGGTGACAGAGAATGTGCTGGGTGTCCTCGTACTTCATCGCCTTACGCAGAAACGACAGGGACCCTCCTGGCTCTCGACTGCTGTCCCTCACCTAAACTCAATCACACAAAGGGAAGATTCAGGGGCCCTTTTATAGGCCACTGGGCTGTCTGGTTTACGGAATTCTGCCTCCCCAACTTTCTAGACCCAGAGGAGAGGCCAGCCAGAGGCGGTGCCGGCACCTTTACAGGTATGGCCAGACGGTTCTCCCGAAAAGACTGGAAGTGGAAGCTCCGCTGCTGGGCAGCTTTCTTCACGGGCACCAGGTTCCCGGAGAGTTCTGCAAACAGGGACATTCCCTCCAACACCTGCAGGAGAGGAAAAGCAGATACAGCTTGTCAGGGGGAAGGGCCCAGATGTCCCACCTTCAACCTTCGGCCCTTCCCTCTCCAAGACACACACCGCCACAGCCAAGAGGCATGGGGGTGTGTGCTGAGAAATCCACTGTTTGTTTTGGGAACGGCTTTATTTCCAAAATTGTGATGAATGAGGCATGCTTCCTGACTTCAGAGGATTTTATAATATGTAGGGATCTTCAAATACCCCTGAGATGTTGACGAGAATTGCTATCAAGCACTAACTCGGTTCTGGGTTGGGCACAGTGGATAACACCTGTAATCCCTCTACTTTATGGGGCCAAAGTGGGAGGACTGCTTGAGGTCAGGAGTTTGAGACCAGCCTGGGCAACATAAGGAGACCCCTCATCTTTACAAAAAATTTTTTTAAAAATTAGCCAGGTGTGGTGGCATGTGCCTGTAGTCCCTGCTATGTGAGAGTCAGGAGGGTCACTGGAGGCCAGGAGTTTGAGGCTGCAGTGAGCGATCGCGGCACCACTACACTCCAGTCTGGGCAACAGAGCGAGATCCTGTTTCTAACACTGAAACCCAGGTTCTGCTTTATGTCTGTCCAAAGATGCTTTGTCATGAGAAGAGCTGGAAAGCACTTGCTCTACTTTGATCTCACCTATAATAATGACCCCTATTGTGTAGATAAAGCTTTCAATTGAGGAGTGATCATTAACCCATTTGACAGTCGAGAAAACTGAGGTTCATTGCAACCTCTCCCTCCCAGGTTCAAGTGATTCTTCTGCCTCAGCCACCCGAGTAGCTGAGATTACAGGTGTGAGCCACCACACCCAGCTAATTTTCAGTAGAGACAGGGTTTTACCACGTTGGCCAGGTTGGTCTTGAACTCATGACCTCAAATGATCCACCTGCCTCGGCCTCCTAAAGTGCTGGGATAACAGGCGAGAACCACTGCGCCCAGCCTGGCCAGCACTTTTAACAGTCGCTGGTGCACAAGACCTTCTGCAAATGCCCACCTCTTTTCACAGATCACTAGACCAAAAGCCTGCAGTCGCCTCTGAGATATGCATGGTGGCATCGCTCACTTTTCCTGAAGCTTCTCTAAGATGCATCTCAAGAGGGGTCTCAAAGAGAGACAGCTATGGAGCCCCTCATCTACAGAGGGAGGACTGCCTGCCTGCACCAGGCACTGATTTGTCCTGTAGGTGGTGCAGGACCCAAGCCCATACCTCTATGTCCCTGCTCCGGGCCACCTCCACGAAGTTCTCATGCTGCTCAAGGGTCTTATCCACCTTGTCATCTGTCATGCAGTAGCAGCGCAGGCGCCCCTCTCGGGGGTCATTCATCTTGGCAAAGATGACAAATTTGGCCATGTAGGGCACTGCGGTAAGCTCTTTGTACAGCAGGGTGGCGAAGTTCACAGCCTCGGCGGTCCGAGGACAGTCCGACAGCCAAAACCTGAAAAGCAGGGTGAGTTAGACTGTGTTCCCAAGTGCCCAACAGAGAGCATCCTTTCCATCCAGACGGGAACAGGCAGTGAGCCACGCCACAGTTACAATGCCACAGGGCCACAGAGTTTTCCATGTGGAGGGGACAATGATGGAGCCCTGGCCTCAGGCCTAGATAGCAGCACGGAGCCTGAGGATGGCCCACACATCCTGGGCTGGGCTGACCTCGTCTCACCTGGCAGAGACGTTGGTGGTGAAGTTGGCGCACTCATTGGCATATACAAGCTTGGTGGTTCCTGTTATGTCTTCCCACTGGGCCTGGTCTGTTCCACCTGCAATACCGGCAGAAATGGGGCTGGGGACAGTCTCTAGGACGTAAGCATGGAGCTTACTAAAATGCTAAGGCCCTGGTGTGCAAGGGTAAGACTGGGTGAGGCTCACCTGGTCTATAGCCCTGGCACACCTATCCTCACCCTCTGCTCCTCCTCCTACCCTCCTAGTGACCTGCATGCCCTCCTCCTAGGGCTTGGAAGGTTATTCCCCAGGGGCATGGACATTTTTTTTTTTTTTGAGATGGAGTTGTTGCCCAGGCTGCAGGGCAATGGCGTGATCTCAGCTCCCAGGTTCAAGCAATTCTCCTCCCTCAGCCTCTGGAGTAGCTGAGATTACAGGAATGTACCACCACATCTAGCTAATTTTTGTATTTTTAATAGAGACAGGGTTTCTCCATGTTGGTCAGGCTGGTCTTGAACTCCTGACCTCAGGTGATCCACCCACCTCGGCCTCCCAGTGCTGGGATTACAGGCATGAGCCATCAGGTGGGGGATGGACTTTTATGTAGTTGCATCATCCTTCCTTCTCTTGGAAGAACACCTCATTCCTGGAGAAGCCAAAAAGCCCGAGGGGACTGCGGGCTTTGCCTTCTGTCACTCCCCTACTGTGTTCTGGAAGTCTGAGGCAGGGGCCCCTCTCACCAATGACGCTGCAGAGCAGGCGCAGGCTGGTGGTGTCTCCCTCCCCGCTGTCCCTCGGGTTGTCAGTCCAGGAAGGAGGAAGCGGGATCCGAAGCCCAATGGGGCGGTGGAACTTCCGGCGCCGGGGTTCCACAGTGACAATGGGGCTGAATGTGGCCTGGTTGCCCAGGAGCTTGGTGACAAGTTCATCTGGGACAGGCTGTGCCTGTGAGATGACAGAGGCATCAGGCCCAAGCAGGAGAGGGGTTTGTCAGATGGGAGGCAGCCCCACAACTGGCAAGATTGGCCTTCGGTGCACGGGGTCTCCCCAGCTGTTGGACCACAGGACCGACACCGTGTAGCCCGCCTTCCTGAGCTCTTTCTACCCCTCTCCTCTGCCTCTCACTCCCATGGCTGGTGCATCTTTGCTTGCATCAAGGTCAGCTCCCGGGGGTCATGCGGCTTGATGGGTTCCCAGGGGCTCTGCCACTCATCAGGGAGCTTCTGCCTCACCCTCCCCACTCAACTCTCCTGTGAGCTTTAAGGTCAGCTCTCTACTGTGGCATTTCATAGCACTGGACAAAAGCGTGGGGCTGTCCCGGGGAAAGAGGGTGGCCTTCCTGGGCGCCTGGAGTCAGTCTACCCCAGGACCTGGCGGGAAGGAGGGCTGCATCACCTGCAGAGCCAGCTTCACTCTCTTGGTGACGGCGTTCTCCGGGAACGTCGCCTGCACCAGGGGCACCAGCTTGCTCTTCAGGGCGCCGCCTTCAGGGCCGATGGTATCATAGTCCTGGCAGAGCCGTGACATGATCACGAAGTACAGCGGGAAGTCAGTGGTGATGATTCGGCATACCCTCTTCTTCTCCAGCTCCTCCAGGCTCCCCAGCTCTGGAACCACACGCACAGGCCAGCACCCCGTGTGTCACATCGGGCACAAGTTCAGACCTTGCAGGGGCCCCAGAACCTCCATGTCCCCAAGATTCAGTGCCCACACCCTCCCGAGGTGCCTGGCGGCACAGTGGCCAGAAGAAGTGCCCAGGCCCAGAGGCCCAGCAGAGCAGATGCAGCTGCAGGCGGTGGCTGAGTGTCCCCTCTCAAGTCCTGGAGACACAAGACTTGACCACACTGGGCCATTCCCAGCCTCTCGGGGCTTCCCAAACTCCAGGTGGCTCTGAAAGCCCACCTTGAAGGTACAGTTCAAACCCCTCTTCCGGAAGGAGGAAACCCAGCCCTGGAACCCCTGCCCCTACCTTCATCCATCCCGTTGAGGATCTGATCCAGGTAGCTTTCTCCATAGCGGCTCCTGTGCTCCTTCCACACGGAGCCGTTTTCGCTCCTCAGAACCACGAGCTCACGGTCTCCACGGCCATGGGAGGCAAAGTGCGGGATCTCCACGATCACAGGGCTGAGGTGAGGACACAGTGGTGGTGGGGAGGAGCTCACGTGCGGTAGGCGGGCCACAGGGAGAGATCGGGCTGCCGGCTCCCACCCAGAGGGAGAAGGCGCTTCCGCAGCCATGTGGAGGCCCCACCTGCAGGCGGGTCTCTAAGTGGACCAGACCAGCGGGTGGGGGGTGGGGAGTGGGGGGTGGGGGGCGGGGAAGGGCAGGGCTTCCCATGGCCCTGCTTGCTCCCGCCAGGCCTACAGTGACAGTGAGGGCAGGGCCATCTCACTTCATGGGGGCTCTGCTCCCATGAACTAAGGATCCTGTCCTTGGGCCTGATTCCAAAAACCCACCTGACATCCCTAGATGGGTGACCTCATCTATCAACTGGCCATAATGTTTCCCCACATTTCCTTTGGAGGGACACTTTGAGAACTAAGAAGAGTCAATGAGAAAACTTGCTACTTTGCAAATGGTGGTGACCGCTCTGAGGGGACCAAGAGGGTGGACAGAGGTAGAAGGCAGGGCCTCTGGGTCAGGCCTGTCCCTACATCACACCCATGGTGCCTGGGGGGCAGCAAAGCTCCAGGGGGAGCCCAGGCTGCTTCACGGGAGTGGAGCACAGGCCTCTGGAGCTGGGTGCTCTCCTCGTCCTCAGGGGAAATGGCTGGAAGGCCGCCTTCCCAGGACTCTCAGTGCATAAATGGTCAGACTCTCAGGGCCTCAGAGTGGCCTTTTCTCTAGTGTCACACAAGATTTAACAGTTGTTTTGGGTTTTGCTTTTTTTTTTTTTTAACAATAATGATGTCTTGCTGTTTCCCAGGCTGGTCTCGAACTCCTGGCCTCAAGGGATGCTCCCACTTCAGCCTCCAAAGCACTGAGATTACAGGCATGAGCCACTGGGCCCGACCTAAGATTTGAGAGTTGTAAGCCCTCTCAGGGCTGTGGATGCCAGGAAAGGGGGAGGGACACCCAGTTCTGTTTCCCCGTCAGGACAGTGGAGGTGGCGTGGCCTCCATGGCACAGGGACAGGTGAGGACACGAACTGCCTGTGCATGCTCACCTCAGGAACTGTGCCCCCGTGGGCCCTAGAGCAATGATCCTGCTGGCCAGGCCCTCCTCCTCAGCCAGTGGGGGCGGCGTGCTCAGCTTCTGGGGCTTGACCAGGCGGCAGGTGATGCGGGTGGGTGCTGCGCACGTCCGCGGCGGGATCACCACTCGCAGGCCGTTGTGGCGACTTCCTCTCATGGAGCCACCCCGGGCGTCAACCATGAAGCTCACCAGAAACCTAGGAGCGGGGTTGGGGGCATGTTGGGCTTCTGCATCCCCTAGAAGGGAGTCCCTGAGCCCTGCGCCTGCCACTCACCCTGTGTGCACTGGGCTGGCCACCGGGCTGATGTTGTCTGAGGTCTCAGTGGCTGGGCTGCTGGGGATGAGGGAGTCCTCATCAAACTCTTTAGATGCCTGAGGAGAGAGAAGAGGTCCTCCTGTCCCACTTCCGCCAGGGCCAGCTGGATGCTGTGCCAGGGTGTGGAGGCTTGGAAGAGCCTTGCCACCAGAAACCAGGTGCCCCGTAGAGAAAGTGCTCTCGCGGCACCGCCCTGTCAGACATGCCTGTCCTGGAGTCTGAAAGGAAGCATGAGCTTCCTCCCCTCTCCATGCCTTTCCAAGGCTCAAGACCCTGGGACAGAGCCTTGGAATGGATGGAGCTGGTCCTTGCTGTTGAGTCTGGCTCCCAGCCCCAGGCCCTCTGCACTTGCTGCAGTCCCCAGTCCCCTTCTCTCCAGCTCTGTCCCACGGGAGCTCTGCCCTCAGCCAGCTGGCTTCCTCTAGGGTGGATACTGCATCCCAGCACCGTGACCGCCCCACCACTTAGCTGTGGGCAGGCTGCCTGCCCTGTGGACATCTGGAATCCACAAGGTGAACACAACAGACCCCTGCCCTTTGGGGCTTCCTGCTCCTCACTTGTGAAATGGGACTTGCCTTAGGTTAACACTGCAACTACAGGGATGCCAGGCTTCCTTGTCATGGCCAGCAGGGCCTGAACCTAGCCTCCATGCTCTCTGGATCTTCACGTTTGTTTTTCCCCCAGTCCAGAACATCCTTGTCCCTCACCCTTGTTGATCTAATCCTCTCCACTCCCCACATCTCCCCTCCTCCAAGAATCCTCCCAGCCACCTTAGGGCTGGCTCAGTCCGCCCTGCTCTGCACTCTGTGAGCACTCACACCACACAGTGGAGCACTCCCCAGCTCTCCCTCCCGGTTCGGTGCTAACTGGGTTCATGTGTCCAAGTCCACTCTTCCTGGTTGGGCCCTGGCTCCCAGGAGGCAGGCACCCAGTCCTCTTGCCTGAGCCTGTCTGGGCGCACAGCAGGAATCTGGTAAACATCTGCTGGCTGGAGTTTCTACCCTAAGCCAAGAGTTGAAGACAGAAGGCTGGTCAAGGACCAGCTGGTTTCTCACTGCTGCTGTCCTGGGCTGCATCCAGGGACTGTGCCACCACAGAAAAGGGCCACATCTGACCACCTCTCCCAGACGCTGCCCACCCAACACCACCAATGTTGCACCATTGTGGGGCGTCCAAGTATGGAATGCTGGTTAGACAGCGAGTGGCGTGTGAGCTCTTATTTCCTATTGTGCTACATACAGGCCATCCCTCAACAATCACTGTCCTGGGTACCCCAGGACATGCTCTCCACGCAGGAAAACCACAGAGATGGAACTTCTCACCTGCTCCGGCTCTTCGGACCTGATCACCACCGTCTCGGGCGTGACACAGGGAATCCTGGGGATGGCGGGAGATTCCACCCTGCGAGATGAGAACACCAGAACATCACAGAGCTCATCCACACGTGCACACAGCTTCCTCTTGTTTCCAAGTCTCTCCCTCCCACTTTCCACTGCAGAGCCCAACTGCCCTTCACAACCTGGTGGAAGGACCATCTCCTCCTCCGTAAAGTCCTCCCTAGTGTCTCCAGCCTACACTCCTCACCCCTTTCTGCACCTGTAGAGCCTGTTGACAGAGGCCCCGCTCTGGCTAACAATGTATCTTTCTGCATTGCTACACGACCACTCCCTGGGCGCTTGGATCCCACCAAATGAATCTGTAAGTTGCTTATGGTCAGGGTTAGAGCTCTGTATTTCTTTCTAACAGATGTCCAGCAAATTGAAATGGACTAAGTGCCCCCCAGTGGTTTCACTCCCTGCTTGTTCTACTTCCCTGTTTTCTATAAGCCACAGGACGCTTCCGTTTTTTTCAGAAAACACCTAGGGCTCTGCGTTCCTACAAAGTGGTCACTATTAGATTGCTTTGCAAAATGTCCCTGCATACAATGTACACACAGTGAGATAACCCACAGCAGTCACAGCGGGGAATGAGAGGCATGGTCCAGGCAGACCCGGATCTCCCTGGGCTGGTACCCACCCATCCCTCAGGGGCAGAGGGATGTCAGAGTTTGAGCTTAGCCTGGCAATAGTTTCTAATGTGAATCTTCAAATTTATTTTTCTTTGAGACGGAACTTTGCTCTTGCTGCCCAGGCTGGAGTGCAGTAGTGTGATCTCAGATCACTGCAACCTCTGCCTCCCAGGTTCAAGCGATTCCCCTGCCTCAGCCTCCTGAGTAGCTGGGAATATAGATGATGCCAACGTGGCGGCTGTTATTTTGTATTTTTGGTAGAGACGGGGTTTCACTATGTTGGCCAGGCTGGTCGTGAACTCCCGACACCCTCCTCAATCTCCCGAAGTGCTGGGATTACAGGTGTGAGCCACTGCGCCCAGCCATCTTCCTCAACTTTTGGATGAGAAGTTGAGGGTGCATAAGAGGGAGAAGGGGTGTGGATATAAGGCTGTGAATGAGGGGAGCCTGGGAGAGGAGCAGAGAGGCATCTAGGCAGCGTGGTGTGAGGGAGGCCTCTGTGCTCAGGTGCAGAGCGAGCGCATCCTGAGGTGCAAACCATCTCTCCACAGGCAGCGCACCCAGCACCTGGCCTGCTGTGCTCTTCCTCCCTCTAGAATCCCTGCTCTGAGCCACAGGGCTGCACCTCAGCATCCCCCCGGGGACCCTCTTGGGAGCGCTGCTCACACTTGGTCTAGCTTCGGCACAAAATCCAGCAGCTCCTTCTCTTCATCGACATCCCTGGAATCCTGCCTCTCAGCCTTGGAGCCGATGAGTTCCTCCCCTGAAACAGCAAGAGCTCAAGTGAGCGACAGGGTGGAGGGAGAAGAGTCCCTCTTTCTTTTTAAAAAGTGCTGTTTCTGCTCCGCCTCTTGGGGCTTGCTCCTGAGGCATGCGGAAGGCCTCAATGCTGCAAGGAGACTGGGAGCTATGTCTTTGCCCAGTCCTGGTCCTCCACCGCTGGGATAGAGAGCAGGGCAGCTGGCTCCTGACATCTTAGATGCCTGAGGCTTTGCGGGAGGCCAAAGCCACAGCCAGAAGGGACTTTCTTCACTTAGTTCTAATTCAAAATAGCTCTTTTTGGTGTGCCATAGCACCAAAGAAGGAACTGCTGCTGCTCTTTTCCACTCCACACCGACAGGAGAATAAACTACAGTGGAACTGGACCCACTCGTTTCAAAGGCTGGAGAATTTTTTGTAACCATGGCAGCCAGAACTTCCTTACTTCCAAAGCCCATCACGAAGAAGTTCAAACTATGGGTGAATCGGCTGCCTGCACCCCTGACTGCCTCTTTGTTTCTCTCTCCTAGCCTGAACTGGAGCTGGAGCCCCAGGCATCGACCTTTAGGGGTCATGCATTGCCACCCAGCAGTGAGCGCCCTGGCTTGTGACCTGGAGCTGACGGAATGGAAAAACAACAGCTCATGCAGTTATGATCACAAACACGGCAGCATGGGCACAGACACAGAGATGGATGGGCGGGAGCTGCCCGTTGGGGCATGGGTCTCATGGGTGTGAATCCCCTGGTTTAGTCGAGTTCCTGGCTCCAGATTATTAGCTGTCAGAGGAAGATGGAAAGCAGGCATGGATTAGTGAGTGTTTGGGTTGCTTAGGGTGAAATGCACTCTGGTGAAAAAAGACCACAGGAAACAGAAAGCGTTTCATACCCATTATAGTTATATGAGCAGTTCCTGGAAAGCAAAGGAGAGCCGAGTTGAAAGAAGGACCACATTGAAGGCAGTTAAAGTGACAGGCATATATATTATCCAAAGGAACACCAGAGAGCTCTGCTTCTCTGGTTGACAAAGTTATACAACCACGGAATTACCCGGATGGAAGGGAGCACTGAGCTGATCCAGCCCACCCTACTATTCAACATCCCCATCTAATCAGTGAGGAAATAAGTTTTGTTGGGGGTAGGAAAAAGGCTAGAAGCATTCTGTAGTTCATAGAAGCTGAGACTATAGTGATTTCTTTCTTTTTCTTTTAGAGACAGGGTCTTGCTCTGTCACCCAGGCTAGAGCGCAGTAAGGTGATTACAGCTCATGGCGGCCTCAAGCTCTTGGACTCAAGCAATCTTCCTATCTCAGCCTCCTAACTGGGCCTAGTGATGTGCACCACCACACCCCGCTAATTTTTAGTTCTAATTTTTTTGTAGAGACGGGGGTCTCCCTATGTTGCCCAGGTCGGCCTTGAACTCCTAGCCTCAAGCAATCATCCAACCTTGGCTGCCCAAAGTTCTGGGATTACAGGCATGAACCCAGGCACCCAGCCAGATTATAGTAATTTCGTAATCACAGAAATAACCCAAAACCTACTGACCTACTGGGTGGTCAGAAGTGCAGCTTAGTATAAGGCATTCTGACAGATTTTGAATAATCCCCTTAGTAAAGCACAAAGAAAGCACCAGGCAGAATTTTATTCCAGCTCCTCACAGCACTGAGAGTTGATCTTAGTAAACTATGCTCCAATTTGATACTCAGGCATAATCTATGTAAACATACATGTATTTTTGAAACTTCATGGGATTTAAAATTTAGTCAATATTCCTTCACCTAAGATTGTATTGATGGAGTAGTATTTTTGATAATAGACAACAGTTATAAAAAGCAGGTCTGCCCAGTTTCAATGTTCATCTGTAGTGCTTGGGCGTGCTGTAAGGGAGCGAAGCCGGCAGGTAGCAGGAAGCCCCCTTAGAGGGTGCCCGGAGCCCCTCTGTCCCCACTAGCCTGAGTTCATTACCCCAACCTTACCTTCATCTTCCGAGACATCCAGGATCTCATCTACCGTCTCAGGGAAACTCATCCGATGCTTATCACTGACTAACTACAACGAGAAAAAGCAGAGAATTCAACGCAAACTAGAGCTGTGCACTTTTCCACCAGTCCAGAGGTTCTCTGGTCACGCCTGTAGGGTTTGCCTCAAATGAAGAAAACAGACGGAGGAGACGCTCAGCCTGGAAGCTGCTAGGCAGGAAGCACTGGGATGGGACCCGGGAAACCTGGTTTCCCATCTTTCCCAAACCCATCCACCCCGCTGCTGCCCGGGAACGCTGGTCCCGCCCTGAGTCCTCATGCCACTAGGTGGCAGCACAGCTCCACTGGAAGGAGGACAACCTCCCACCTCTTGGCTGAGGCGCCTCTGACGGGCGTCCTGGAGACCCAGAGTGCACCCCACTTCCAGAGTAACCCTGGGCACGCCCGTGAGCCAGGCTGAGCGTGTCTAGGGTGGGTGCGAGGGAGAGGCAGACATACCACGAAACTGGTTTCATCTGTGACAACCTTGAGTACGTCGGTGACAGAAATGTAACCCAAGCGCTTGGCTATGGCCAGAGGTGTGGTTCCATCCTGGGAAAAGAGCAACCGGGTGCAGTCAGACAGGGGATGGAGTCTGGGAGGCGGGGATGGCTCCTCAGACACATATTGAATTCATTTTCTAGTTGTTCAGGAAGACCTGAGTGGACAGACGTCACCGTGGGGCCCAGAAAGAGATCTCTGCATGGGTGTGTGCCTAGATGTGTGTTAGCAGCAGCACCCACAGAGACAGGTGTGGAAGGAGGGAGGGCAGCGGTGCTTTCTATCTGCAGCATCAAGTGTGGGGCCTTGCAATCCCCCAGAGGAAATCACCCCAGGAGAAGTCAGGCTCTGTCAAGTGGGAACCCCCTGGGAAAGAGGTCAGGAAGTTGCCAGGTGCAATTTTAGGAGGGTGAGGACAGAGGGAGGCTGCTCGCTGCTCCCAAAGTCTGTTCTTGGGTGTCAGTGATGCGGTATTAAAATAGTTGAGTTTTACTCCATATACTTCAATGAACTCTAATCAGAATACTCAGAAATCACCAATCACCAGAAATACAGCAACGGCATATTTTCTACTTCAGCTTGCAGAGAAAGAGCTACGTGACCAACCATAAATGGATCCTGAGGCTTGATTTTTCTTCTGACATCTCTACTTTCAGGATGTGCCTTGGGATCCGTTCAGATTCAAGCCCAGCTGCAGTCGCAATTTCTGCAACCACATCTACAATGAAGGGTCCCTTTTTTTTTTTTTTTTCTTTTTTTTCTTTTTTTGTGAGACAGAGTCTCGCTCTGTCACTCAGGCTGGAGTGCAGTTATGTGATCTTGGCTCACTGCAACCTCTGCCTCCTGGACTCAAGCAGTTCTTGTGTCTCAACCTCCTGAGCAGCTGGGACTACAAGCACCTGTCACCTCACCTGGCTAATTTTTGTATTTTTAGTAGAGACAGGGTTTTGCCTTGTTGGCCAGGCTGGTCTCGAACTCCTGACCTCAAGTGATCCACCTGCCTTGGCCTCCCAAGTGCTGGAATTATAGGTGTGAGCCACTGCGCCCAGCCAAGGGCCCACATGCCTTCAGAAATAGAAGGAGACGTGGAGATAATTTCACAGAGCCTCCGCATGGTCAGATGAGGAAGCTCATACTGAACAATGATTGCTGATGTCACTAAAGGTAACCTCAAGTCCTGAACAATCAGGGACCACCCACAACATTTAATTTTGTTCACTTGCACCATAGTGAAAATAGTTTCATGCATTTAAGAAGAGGTTTCAACAAGTATATATATACAGTGTGTGTGTATGTATATATATATATAGTGTGTGTGTATGTATATATATATATAGTGTGTGTGTATGTATATATATAGTGTGTGTGTATGTATATATATATATATAGTGTGTGTGTATGTATATATATAGTGTGTGTGTGTGTATATATATATAGTGTGTGTGTATGTATATATATAGTGTGTGTGTATGTATATATATATATAGTGTGTGTGTATGTATATATATAGTGTGTGTGTGTATATATATATAGTGTGTGTGTATGTATATATATATAGTGTGTGTGTATGTATATATATAGTGTGTGTGTATGTATATATATATATATAGTGTGTGTGTATGTATATATATAGTGTGTGTGTGTATATATATATAGTGTGTGTGTATGTATATATATATAGTGTGTGTGTATGTATATATATAGTGTGTGTGTATGTATATATATATAGTGTGTGTATGTATATATATAGTGTGTGTATGTATATATATAGTGTGTGTATGTATATATATATAGTGTGTGTATGTATATATATAGTGTGTGTGTATGTATATATATATAGTGTGTGTGTGTATGTATATATATAGTGTGTGTGTGTATATATATATAGTGTGTGTGTATGTATATATATAGTGTGTGTGTATGCATATATATATATGTGTGTGTATGTATATATATAGTGTGTGTGTATGTATATATATATAGTGTGTGTGTATGTATATATATAGAGTGTGTGTGTATGTATATATATAGTGTGTGTGTATGTATATATAGTGTGTGTGTATGTATATATATA
Source organism: Callithrix jacchus (assembly GCF_049354715.1). NCBI lineage: Eukaryota > Metazoa > Chordata > Mammalia > Primates > Cebidae > Callithrix > Callithrix jacchus. The sequence continues at coordinate 42,702,725 of NC_133514.1, forward strand.
TAGTGTGTGTGTATGTATATATATATAGTGTGTGTATGTATATATATAGTGTGTGTGTATGTACATATATAGAGTGTGGGTATGTATATATATATAGTGTGTGTATGTATATATATATATAGTGTGTATGTATATATATATAGTGTGTATGTGTATATATATATAGTGTGTGTGTATGTATATATATATAGTGTGTGTGTATGTATATATATAGTGTGTGTGTATGTATATGTATATATAGTGTGTGTGTATGTATATATATATAGTGTGTGTGTATGTATATATATATAGTGTGTGTGTATGTATATATATAGTGTGTGTATGTATATATATAGTGTGTGTATGTATATATATAGTGTGTGTGTATGTATATATATATATAGTGTGTGTGTATGTATATATATAGTGTGTGTGTATGTATATATATATAGTGTGTGTGTGTATGTATATATATATAGTGTGTATGTATATATATAGTGTGTGTGTATGTATATATATATATAGTGTGTGTATGTATATATATATAGTGTGTGTATGTATATATATAGTGTGTGTGTATGTATATATATAGTGTGTGTGTATGTATATATATATAGTGTGTGTGTATGTATATATATATAGTGTGTGTATGTATATATATACAGAGTGTGTGTATGTATATATATATATAGTGTGTGTGTATGTATATATATAGTGTGTGTCTATGTGTATATATATAGTGTGTGTGTATGTATATATATAGTGTGTGTATATGTATATATATATAGTGTGTGTGTATGTATATATATATAGTGTGTGTATGTATATATATAGTGTGTGTATGTATATATATAGTGTGTGTGTATGTATATATATAGTGTGTGTATGTGTATATATATATAGTGTGTGTGTATGTATATATATAGTGTGTGTGTATGTATATATATATATAGAGTGTGTGTATGTATATATATATAGTGTGTGTATGTATATATATATATAGTGTGTGTGTATGTGTGTGTATATATATATATACACACACATATTTTTAAGACACAAGGTCTTGGTCTGTCATCCGGGCTGGAGTGCAGTGGTACAATCACAGCTCACTGTAGCCTTGACCCCCTGGTCTCAAGCCATCCTCCTGCTTCAGCCTCCCAGTTAGCTGGGACTATAGCTAATAGGAGCTACCATACCCAGGTAATTAAACACAATTGCTTTGCAGATTTAGGGACTCACTGTGTTGCTCAGACTGGTCTTGAACTCCTGCTCGCAAGCAATCCTCCCACCTTGGCCTCCCAAAGTGCTGTGATTACAGATGTGAGCCACTGCACCCACACTCAACAAGAATATTTTAATAAACATAAAAGGGGAGTGTAAATGGTGCTTGAAAGGAAAATGATCAGTTCACCAGAAGGAGGAACTGATCACAGCACCCCAGTCCCAGGGTACCCAAGATAGCTGTGGCTTTAGGGTGCTGCGGTCCTGGCCAGGCCCCAGACATGTATTAACATCTACCGTTAGGGAAGGTTACCCAGGGCTGCTGCCATGGGGAGTTTTCTAAACTCAGGGGAGAGAGTGTACTCACCGAGCTGACCTCATTTGGGGAAGCACCATTTTTCAGAAGCAGAGTCACGATGTCTGTGTGTCCCTGCTGGGCTGCCTGGTGCAGGGGGCTGTATCCTAGCTGCAGAGCGAGCAGACATTTTGGCAGGGTTAGCCAGCCGACAGACAGAGATCTGCCCACACACAACAGTGCCTGTCCATCTTCTAAGTGGGACATTAATAGAATGCATTTTCCCCCGTTCCTCCTTCAGGGTCCACAGTCAAAACTGTGGCAGAGCCCTTGGTGCCCGCAGAGCAGCTCTGGCTGCACCCTCATATGGCATAGAGCAGGGTCAGCACAGGAGTCGGGTTGAGGCATCCCTGTACCTTGGTCTTGGCATTGACATCTGCCTGGTGCTGCAGCAGAAACTTCACCAGCTTGATGTTTCCGTAATGACTGGCCACGTGGAGGGGAGTGTAGCCCATCTGAAAGGCAGATGAGAAGGGCTGACTGGAGCTCTCCTGAGTGGGGCATCACATGAAATCCTTCCCAAAGCAGCTGATTCAGAGAGAATGGACAGGGAGCCCCTCGGGAGGCCGACAAGCTGGATGGCTGCTGCTGAGGAGAAACCACTGGGCTGAGACACTTGTGGAAGGGGAGATGTCAGGTGGGCAACTGGGAAATGGACACTGAACCGTGAGAAGAGGGCTGTGCTGGGGTCCTCAGTGCATGGGAGATCTGAGAGCCTCGGAGGTGAGTGAAGTCCCCCAGACAAAGTGGAGGGCAAAAAGTGGGGCCAAAGGGGTGAGGCAATACTTAGAGGCAGAGGCAGAAAAGAGGGAGGAGGGAAACCAGGAGAGAGTAGCGTCATAAAATCCCGGGGGGTGGCTATTTCAAGAAGGAAGAAAGAAGCCCTCAGGCCTGAGAAGGGCACTGAGATGAGGGCAGATGGGGCTGAGGGGTCATGGTCACTCCAATGACAGCAGGCTTATTTCCATTAGAAAACTGAAATCCCATTGAAAAGCCCCCAAAATGCTGTCCAAGTGACTTAGTTGTGGTGTGATGGAATTTCCGGGATCTGGTCATTGCTTGAAATGCACGGGCTTGGGACATTTGCTCACGGGAGTCTCGGATATTATAGGAGCCTGTGCTGCTGAACCCTGTGGTACTGCCTCCCAGGGGCCGGCAGGCCAATGCCCTCTGGTCCCAAATGTCCCAGGAAGCTGGTGTCAGATTCCAGAGACCACCCAAGCACAGGTCCTTCCCGTAATGGGATGGCTTTGGGATCCTTGAGGCCATTCTAACTCACAGGACAGGGTCTCTCTGTGCAGGACCCCCAAAAACTAAATGACCCACAAGTGAAGCCTCAAAGATCCAGAAGATTCTTGGGTTTTAAGCAGATTCCTGTGGAAGCTGCAGGCAGTTGGAGACAAAACACTATTGTTGCCGGCATTTCTGTGCTACTCTGGAGGGGCTGGGGCTGCTGGTGCTGTCATTGTCACTGTCCCTTCCTTTTAATACGGTCGACTTGTGGGGAAAAGGAGCAAAATGTGGCTTCTTCCCTGAAGCTGCCTCTTCCCACCAACCGAAAACACGCTCTCTGGCCTCTGTGCTCCCAGTTCCTCTCTTAGAGTAAATACTGACTTACTCTCTTCCTTCCCATCCTAGCAATCACCTCCACGCCAAACTGCAGACGCCTGGAGGGCAGATTCCACTCACATAGCTCCTGGCTCACAGCAGAGGTTCAAAGAAAGTTGAACTGAATTTAACCAAGTGCTGGAAGAAAAGGGGCTAAGCTTTTGTGAGGATCTGGGGAAGTTGACATATTGACATGCTGACTACTCGTGTTAGACAGGTCTCAGAGTCATGATTAAACATTCGTCCCACTTTCTCACTGCAGAGGCTCAAAGGTCTAGCAAACTTTAAAAAATCCCCAATGGAAAAGTCAGATAATTAGGAGTAGTGTTTTCAGACTCCACTGCCAGCCCTAGGAAGGGCAGAGAAGAATGTCCCACTGGGTCCTTGGGGTTTCAAAGCTCCATTGAAGATTCAGTTCTGAAGTGTGAGCAAGGAGCCCACAGACTGCAGTTCCGGCTCCCTGCCTTACCCGGGTGGTGGCGTCCACCGTCACGCCGTGTTTGATCAGCACGTCTGCCACTGGAACGTGGCCTTCTTGTGCTACCAGATGGAGGGGAGTGAGTCCACTCTGCAAAAAAAAAAAACGTTCATTACATTAGCAAGTAAAGAATTCCAGGCCACAAGAAAAGAGCTTTGAGGTTTGGGAGCTGAAGCAGACTCTGCAGTCACCAGCTAGCTGTTTGGCTCCAGGCAAAGCTCTTCTTGTTCTGGGCCCCAATGTCCTTATCTAAAAAGTAAGGTGGCTACACTGGATCAGGAGTTGGCAACTTTTTTCTGTTAAGGGCCAGATCATCAATATTTTTGACCATGTTTTTGTATGACTAACATTTAAACGAATGGGCATGGCTGTGTTCCAATAAAACTTTATTTACACAAACAAGTAGTGGGCCAGATTTAACCCACCGGCCCACAGTTTGCTGACTTCTAATCTAGATGAACTTTATGGCACTTTCCCATTGTTGGTGCTTTATGGTATCTTCCCATTTCCACGGTGAACTCCAGAGCCCTATAGCCTTGGTTTCCTAATCTAGACAATAGGGGTTGTCATGGCTCCATCTCAGGGGCAAGATGGGAAGCCCTTGAGAAAGCATAGGCGAAACACTTTGAGAGGCACACAGTGCCGTTAAATGTAGTACAAGGGCTGGGCGGCCAGGTGAAGGGGTGTCACGCCCTGCACTGACTCGGCATTTGCTGAGCCCCCACACTGGCTGGGGGCAGAGGCTCACGCCCATCATCCTAGCACTTTGGGAGGCTGAGGCAGGCAGATCACCTTTGGGAGGCTGAGGCAGGCAAATTAGTCTGGCCAACATGGTGAAACTCCGTCTCTACTAAAAATACAAAAATTAGCTGGGCATGGTGGCTCATGCCTATAATCCCAGCTACTTGGGAGGCTGAGGCAGAAGAATCACTTGAACCTGGGAAGCAGAGGTTGCAGTGAGCTGAGATAGTGCCACTGCACTCTAGCCTGGGTGGCAGAGCAAGACTCTATCTCGAAAAATTAATAAATACAATCAATCAATCAATGTAGCATAATGTTATTACTGCACAGTCAGTACTGGGATGGTCAAGAGGGCAGAGCCTCCCGACAGGAGTGAACGAACCATATTCTTGCATGCGGCATCACAGCTTCCTCAGGAAGGCAGTAAGTAAGGCATTAGAGATGTTGTTTGATATGTGGGCACCCACACAAAAATGTCACAAAAGTCTTCTCTACCCTGGACTTTGCCTCAATACCCTTTGCTAACATGGGCCAACAGAACTGGATTCCTCTGCAGGCACAGACTGTGTCCCCTCTACAGGACGCCACTTGCCCTCCTGTGCCTTCTGCACACCCTGCAGGCTGACCAGAGGCTTGTGAGCAGTAATGATGCCCCACCATACTCCGCTGCGGCCAGAGCCGGTGGTCTCATGCAGGCAGGCGGGAGTCTCAAGCGAGAACAGCCGTTAGTTGAGGAGTGACTGTGTCAGCCTCTCAGGCGGGCACCCTGCCTAATTCTTGAGCTAACACCAACAATCTGCCTCATGATGGGGGGTGCAGATGAGAGAGTATATTTCCAGACAGTGACCTTACTGTCTCTTTACAGAGCTCACTTTAAGTGGGACAGTGAAGAAACCCAGGATGCCATGAAGTATAATGAATATAACGATCCTAACAGAACGGTTCCTTTGTTGGGGGTCAACTGTTCAAGTTTTTACAAAATGTGCCAGCATTTGTACAAAATCTATAAGTTTTTAAGAAATCTTCAGTTGCCCTGCGCTTGCCCTTCTGAATGTATGCTATGTGACTCTATCATGTAAAGGAGTGGTTCTTCACACTGCAGGGTTCCACGCACATGAAGTGTCCAGAGCAGGTCGATTCCTAGAGACTGAAAGAGTCTCGCTTGTGGGGACCGGGAGCTCTGGGGGAAATGCGAAATGAGTGCTAACAGGTATGGGGTTTCCTTTTGGGTGATGAAAGTGTTCTAGAATTAGGTCGTAGTGATGGCTGCTGAATTCTGCAAAAATACTAAAAATCATTGAAGTGTAGAGTTCAAAAGAGTGACTTCTAGGTGAATTTCAATAAAACTGTTATTTAAAAAAGAAGTGAGCTTCAGTCTTTTTTTGGGTCATGCATTCCTTTGAGAAGCTGAGAAACACTGAATGCTTCACCCAGAAAACTGCTCACGTGCCCTTCCTCCCAGATGTGTGTGCAATTTTAGAAGGCTTTGTACTCACACACCTATTGTCACTGGAGTGAAACTCCTAGTGTATAGGTCATTGTTTTTAAAAATATCTTTCTCCCACCGAACATAGAATATTTAGTCCCAAATGACAGAATGCGCTCCTGGAGGGAGGCGCTGGCCGGTGTTTGGGGAAGTGTACTACAGAGTTTAGTATTATCTTTCTGCAGATCCTTATGTCAATCTGTTTAGAAATATCAGCAAAGGCTTTGGCATCAGAGAGGCTCAGAATCCTGACACCTTGGGAGTAAGCAACCTTTCTGACTCTGTTTATTCATTTAGAAAATGAAGGTGAAACGTACACAGTGCTTTTGCAAAGATCACACACACACACACACACACACACACACACACCCACACCCACACACACCCCTAACTCAGAACCTGGGCACACAGTAGAGGCTCAATATGCAAACACCACACGTCGCTAGCCCGCACTCCAGGACAGATCCGAAGATGCCATGCCTACCTTGTTCCCTAGGTTGCCATTGGCTTGTTTGGAGAGCAGCAGAGCCACCATCTCTGCGTGACCTTCCTGGGCGGCCAAGTGAAGGGGCGTCACGCCCTGCACCGACTCGGCATTTGCTGAGCCCCCATACTGTAGCAGACTGCGGGCCACCTCCACCTGGTTCTGCTTGGCAGCGATGTGCAAAGGGGTGTAGCCATTCTGAAACAGAAGAAGCCACCCAGAGCCTGGTTACAGGAATGCTGAGCTGACAATATCAACACACACACGGGGGCTGAGTCTGGTTCTTGGCCAGCTGGACACCCACGGAACACGGCTGGACACCCACGGAACCCAGAAGCAATTTAGGTGAACAAACAGACAAAATCCATTTGACTTGGAGACAGCTCCTCAGGCTTGCATAGCCACTATTAGGTCCACCTTTTTCACCATATGTTTTCTGTTATGCTCTGACAAACTGCTGGGCAGGAACAGAACAACTGGAAGCCTGGGTGAGTAAGGAAATGAAAGGTTCTCATTTCTTCCTTCCTGCGATAAGAGCCGAAAACCCCAAATATTTAATAAAAAACAGCAGTCCCTTTTCTTTCCTGGTGCAATCAGGCCAAGTGCTGCCCTCTGGGCCTTGCTGGCATTAGGCAGGGTGGTTCATGGAACATGCACGGGCAAGGGACTTGAAGGCGTGGGACAGTCCTCGCTCCACTCTTAACTAGCTGTGTGACCCGGGGCAAGATATTCCACAACCTAGACTTCCTTCTGTACCTTTTAAATCGTTAAAAGTGAATAACATCTATCTTGTTCATTTCTTGAAGTCGTTAGGTGGATCAAACATGATACCGTATATGAAGGTGTGTTCCAAAATTAAGATATAAAAAGTTGGCAGGGCACAGTGGCTCATGCCTGTAATCCCAGCACTTTGGGAGGCCGAGGAGTGAGGATCACTTGAGGCTAGGAGTTTGAGACCAGCCTGGGCAACATAGCTAGACCCTATCTCTACAAAAAAATTAAAAAATTAACTGGGCATGGTGGTGCATGCCTGTAGTCTTAGCTACTCAGGAGCCTGAGGTGGGGGGATGGCTTAAGCTAATGAGTTGGAGGCTGCAGCAAGCTCTGATCACACCACAGCACTGTGGCCTACAGGGGAGTAAGACCCTCTCTAAACAAGAAAAATTTAAAAAGTAGCACACCTGTGTGTCATGGCTTTGCAGTGCACTGGTTTGCAAGACATTATAATTGCACAACGAGATGAAGGAGCTTGCCTCAAAAGTAAAGCAAAGATGTCACTGTGCACTGTTTATTCAGCCATTTTTTGGTTTTCATTATTATTATTAATAGCAAGACTGTCTCAATGAAGGAAGCAGTGCATGGGTTTACATTCTGGAGCATACTCCTTACCTCCCTGCAGGCAGGAGATGGTCCCCAGATGGGCTCCTTTTCTCATCACTGCTGAAAACCACTTTCACCTGCGTTACCTTTTTTGAGCTTCATTGAAACCACATAAGGCCACTAGGGCCGGCATTTTTATTATTATCCCATCGTATGGAGAAGGGAGCCAATTCTCTGCGAGGTTAAGCACCTTATCTAATGTCACATAGTAGGCAGAACAACAGATACCCCAACCCTGACCTTCTGATTGCACAGCCCCAGGTAATTCTAAATAGAACAGTGGTTCTCAAACTCTGATGTGTACACAAATCCCTTGGGACCTTGTTAAAAATGCAGAGTCTGGGCCAGGTGTGGTGGCTCACGCCTATAATCCCAGCACATTGGGAGGCCGAGGCAGGAGGATCACTTGAGGTTGGGAGTGTGAGACCAGCCTGACCAGCATGGAGAAACCCTGTCTCTACTAAAGAAATACAAAATTAGCCGGTGTGGTGGCACATGGCTGTGATCCCAGGTACTTGGGATGCTGAGGAAGAATCTTTTGAACCCAGGAGGTGGAGGCTGCAGTAAACAGAGATCACACCATTGCACTCCAGCCTGGGCAACAATCATAAAATTCTATCTCAAAAAAAAAAAAAAAAAGCAGGGTCTGATTTAGAGGCACTAGGGAGGGTTGAAGATTGTGCTGTTCTAACAAGCCCCCAGGTGATGCTAATAATGCTGGTCCAGGGACCACACTTTGAGTATCGAGGCCCTAGGGCACTCAGGGTTAAGGGCAATGCCAGGCTGGAGGACATCCTGGACATGTGCCCACCCAGGCCCACAGCAGATGGCTGCCCAACGTGGGATCTGTCTCAGGGCGAGAGATTTCCCCACCTCGGCCGCATTCCTCTGGCTGAGGACTGAGTTCTCCCTGCCAGCCACTCTCTTACTGTGGAAACCAACATTTCCGATTCTGCCAGGATCACTGGTCAGGAAGAGGAAAGGGAAAGAATGGGGCTGGCCAAGGCAGTCAAAGTCCCAGGGCCGTCAGCAAGGTGGGCCTGCAGGCGGCTTTTGCAGTGAAATGCAAAGTTGTGACTTACCAAGGAATTGAATTAAATGGAAAATCATTCTCTTTGAAGAATGACATGCCATAATCCTTTCTAGTAGTCTTACTTTTTAATTTGATTGTGTTAGGTGAAAACATTAAATTGTTCTTTGTAGGTTGTGCTCATGTAACAAGCTCTGACTTTGAATTATAATAAGTTTAATTAAACAGCATGATTTTTGCACTGTATCAAAGAGAGCAAAGGAACGGGGTGCCATGCTGCAGATTCATCCTGAGAGGCGGGGCCGGCTCCGAATGGAGCTAAGCCTTCCCAGTGTGAGACACAGAGCACCAGCCAGCACCGGCCCAGAGGACGTTTTCACTAAGTAAACAAAAAATAAAACCCTAAGCCTCCAAACAGACCCCAATTGGGCCAAAGGGATCCCAGAAAAACCTTAAAAACTGAATTCCCAGCCATGAAGAAAGGGAGGTTGGACATACTTCGCTATACCCATTCCCTTTTGGAGTTTAGGCGCAACTGGCTGGCATTCATATTAAAATAGAGATCATAAGATCTGTGACCAGACAAACATTATCAACTGGACCCAAGGCCAGGATAGGCAAGGGCTGAGTCACACGCCCCCTGGAGGTCACTCGGCCCAGGGCACTGGTGAACAGACCCTTCGCTCAACTTATAACTTTCTTTTCTGCTGATTCCCATCTTTTAGACAAAGCTTTACTCCTTTAACCAACCGCAAATTAAAGAATCTCTGAATCAGCCTGTTACCTCTGGGCCCTGTTTCTAGGCATTTTTGTCTTCTGGGGTCAAATCAATATATACCTTCCATGTATTGATTTATGTCTTTGCCTGTAACTCCTGCCTCCCTAAATGTATACAGACAAACTGTAACTTGCCCCCAACACACTTTCTCAGGACCTCTTGAGACTGTGGTGCCCAGGGCCATGGTCACTCACTCTGGCTCAGAGTAAACCTCAAAAATATTTTATGGAGTCTGGTTTTTCCATTAATAACTACATGAAGCAATGCTTATTAGGCCTTTTTTTTTTTTTTTTTTTTTTTGAGTTGGAGTCTCAATCTGTTGCCCAGGCTGGAGTGCAGAGGTGCAATCCTGGCTCACCATAAACCTCTGCCTCCTGGGTTCAAGTGATTCTCCTGCCTCAGCCTCCCAAGTAGCTGGGGTTACAGGTGTGTGCCACCACACCCAGCTAATTTTCATATTTTTAGTAGAGATGGGGTTTCATCGTGTTGCCCAGGATGGTCTTAAACCCCTGACCACCTCAGCCTCCCAAAGTGCTGGGATTACACGCTTGAGCCACCACACCTGGCCCTATTTGCCATCTTTTAACGTGCAAAGGACCATCACTCAAGCAACCACGCAGTATATTCAGGGATGTATCCTCAGGAATCCCAGGCCACCTGGGCAACGGTGATGTCCACACTGACAAGGCCAGACCCCTGTCCTGCCCAAGGGCAGGCCTGCTCTGGACATGGCTCAGGCTCCCTAGTCTGAGATATGAGTGCCACTGTCACTCTCAGAACACGGACTGTCGCTCCGAGCTTCCCCTAAACAAGGACTAAAAGGAACAAATGAGCTTCTGCAAGTGACAATGACAAGGACAACTAGGCTGGAAATTCACAGAGAGAGGAGGGAAGAATGTGTGCCCGCAAAAGGCTCTTCTTTCCCAAGAAAATGAGCTCATCCTAAGGAATGCATGCGGAGGGAGCTCTGCCCAAATGTTCAAACAACATTAGCATCAAAATTGGAAAGGGGAGGGTTTGGTTTGGGTGCAGAGAGATTTGCATGTGAAATTCTACAAAATTGCCAGACTACTTTGGAAACTATTTTTCGCCATGGAAACAAAGCCCATCTGTACAGGGTTTGTGCTTGGATTTAGCTCTCTTTAAATATCCTCAACCTGGCTCCTGTTCCTTTTATATAAGTAGGAGAGTGAAGAGGAGGGGGAGTCCAGGTTCTTATTTTTAGAGGAAGGAGTAAGTCGACATTCCAGCAGGGCCGCGTGCTCCCTCTGCACAGCGACGTGGGGCTCGCTGCAGCAGCAGCGGGGACAGGAGGAGACGGGGCTGTCGGGAGCCGCATCTGCAGGAGAGCGACGCTGCAAGATGGGGACACGCGGAGCGTGTCCAGGAGGGAGAATGCACGGAAGCTCCAAGCCGCCACTGATGCTCCTGCTTGGGCTGCACCGGCCCCAAGCCCGCAGATGTCGGATGGATCACGTGGGGGCTGGGGGGCTGGGGGGCTGGGGCCCCGCCTGGGGCCCCGCCCCGAGGCTCCTTCTCTGCGGCACTTGGAGCGCCAGGGTTTGCTTTCCCATAAATTATCCTGTTTCCCGTGCGTCTGGCTGCCCCACAGAGTGCAGGGACTGCGTGTGGCTTTTGTGTTCCTGGCCCCGCTCCCTCTCTTCTCCCCTTCTCCCCACTCGCCACCAGTCCCATCATGCCCATCCCTACACAGCCTCGCCTTCCCACAGGGGGCAGTCTGTTCCCCAAAACGGCCCTTCCAGCTTTATCCTTGCACTACCCAACTCTGTGAGATCTCCCAGAAGCAACCCATCTGCTCCCTCCTCTGGTTCCCTCAAGGGTTAGGGAAACTGCAGCTCTGAGCCACTTGCCTCTGAAGCTGGTGTGAGGCTGGGCCGACTGGTGTGAGGCTGGGCCGACTCACATTCAGGTGAGCCTCCCTATAAAAAAGCCACCATCTAGAAGTCTAATCCAGAGATAAATGAATTTGGAGGTGATCATTCTCATTTTAAAGAGGTGACTTGCTTCCGGGTTCCAGCAAGTTCGCTGGCAGCCAGGAGGATTTCTCAAAGTGCGGTGGCTGTGGCCCCAGCCGCGGAATCACGCAGAGAGTAGGTTAAAAATGAGGCTTCCAGGCCACACCGCACAGTCCCACAGAGTCAGAATCTGCTAGAACCAGGCTCACCACTCCCCAGGGATTTTTATCCATGCTAACCTCTGGCAGTCAGTTTACAAAACCCAGCTAACATGCAACTGCTTGGGGACACGTTTGTTGTATAAAGTATGTTCGGCTTCTGCAAGGTCACCCCTGGCTAGGAATTGTTACCCACTTCCCATCCCACTTCTGGGCTCTGAATAGCACGATTACAGGGCAGGTAACATGTGTGAAAGTGAGGCATGGTTTCCGAGGCAAAAATAACAACAGAACGCAAAACCCTTGGGCTGCTGTGGAACCCTCACTCCCTGAAGGACTGGCAGGTGGCAGGTGGCAGGTGGCAGGTGGACTGCTCTCCAGGGGCAGCTGGGGGGAGGGGCCAGCCTTACCCAGGCGGGGCTGTGTGGGGAGCCGCCCCGGGGAAGCAGCAGCTTGACGATGTCTAGGTTGTTGTGATGGACAGCCACGTGCAAGGGGGTCAGGCCATTCTGCAGGGGACAAAGAGAAAAGAGGGCAGCTGTCACTCCCACAGACTTTCTACCAGGGCTTCCTTTAGGCATGGGAGCACCTATTTTATACAGGTAAAATCCTGCTTAAAATCCTTCCCAGGCCAGTCTTAACAAGAGTCACGACAGAATGTCACCAGCAAGACCCAGCACCCTGTGGGAACCAGAGGGGATGTGGACAGTGAGATCAACACACCAGCCCAGAGAAGGCCATCGGGTCTTTCCAAAAGGATAAGGCATTGGCAGAAAGGCCAGTCTTTCCAAAGGCTATTCTCCCTTGATGGCTACCCATGGAAATATGAATGGGCCAGGTGCAGTGGCTCACACCTGTAATCCCAGAGCTATGGGAGGCTGAAGAGGAAAGATCACTTGAGCCCAGAGTTTGAGACCAGCCTGGGCAACAGAGTGAGACCCTGTCTCTGTAAATTACTTTTTTAATTAGCCGGGCATGGTAGCGCCTGCCTGTAGTCCCAGCTACTCAGGAGGCTGACTCCAGAGGATAGCTTGAGCCCAGGAGTTGAAATTGTAGTGAGCCGTGATGGCACCACCGCACTCCAGCCTGGGTAACAGAGCCAGACCTTGTCTCAAAAAAAAAAAAAAAAAAAAAAAGAACAACATATGCAAGAGATGGAATCTGCAAGTGATGAGGTACATCCTCTGTCCTGGCCTCTAACCGGAGAGCTGCAGGGGTGCACACTCACTTTTCCCGCAGCATTGGGGTGCGCGTCCCGCTCCAGCAGCAGCTCTGCCACCCGCACCTTCCCGTACTTGGCCGCCACGTGCAGAGGGGTAAATCCTTTCTGAGGAGAAACACAGGCTGTCAGGACCTGGGGGCCCCAGGGCTGTCGTCCCTGGAGAAGGGCCCACGGCAAAGGAGGCTGCCACCTCCGCTGGCTTGGAGGAGCCAATAAAAGCAAAGGCATAGCCATTTTTGAGCCCTTGGGGAGGCCAAAGCCCTCAGGAGTCCGCAGGCAGCCCTGCACTCACTGGCCACACTCCTGTGGCGAGAAGGTCTTGACCACCTTGCAGTGGTAGTCGATTGCTGGCTAGCGGAGGGCAGGGTAGCAGTCTTAATCCTTATTTCTCCAGAACCTGTCTGTGACTTGCCCAAAGCAGGTTTGGACTTATAATTGTGCCATGATAAATGGATGAAGGCTGGCTGCGTGCATGAGAAGCTATGGTTGATCGCCCGTTCTGGGGAAGGACGGAGACACATCGGGCTTGCAGATGGCGGCCAGCCTTGCGTGTGATGACCCTCCCAGCTGCTTGTAGCATCATTGAGGTGACAGAGAGAGCCAGACGGGAATTCCCCTCTGAGCCCCAGGCCTGGCTGTGAGTGAGCCTGTTGCTTCCCCAGACTGAGAGGAGAAAGGCTATACCTTGGTCATGCAGGCCTGGGATGCTTCCTTTTCCAGAAGGGCCAGGACCGTTTCCACGTGGCCCTCTCGAGCTGCGATGTGCAGGGGGGTGTGCCCAGCGGTGGTGGCCAGGTTGGGGTTGGCGTTGTTTTCCAGAAGGAGCTTCACCATGTTTGTGTGGCCAATGCGAGCTGCACAGTGAAGTGGGGTCTGGTCATCCTGGACCCCAAAGGGAAAAAAAAGAAGAAGAAAGGCTGATGTTACCAAATCCAACTTTCCATCTGACAGAAAAGCAAGACGGGGCCCAGAGAGGGCAAGTGACCTTCTCAAGGTCACACAGCTAAGAAGATGAAGAGTCAGGATTTGAATCAAGTCTCTGAGTTACAGGAACCAATGTGCTGTATCCTCTTGAATCTTTACAACAGCTCTTCAAGTTAGCTGCTATTTCTACCTAACTTCCCAAAGGCCCAGTCCTCCCATCTGTAAAATGGGAACAATTAATGTCTACTTGCTAGGGCTCACTGGCATCAAGTGGATAATGAACATGGTTTCTGCATTTGGTCATAAAAGGTGCTCAATGCATGTGGTTGCTCATCAGTCTCCCACGTCCTTTCTGAGTGGATGCGCTTCTTTCTACTTGAACTCCACTTTGATTTTCTCTGTGCTAAGGTCAGGGGAGTCTCAACTGCTGACAAGGAATGGGGACTTTTCCACCCATGCTCCCCCCACCCCCACTTCCTGTTTCTGAAGGCTGCTGTCCATCTGCCTGAGCCAGGTCTCATGGAGCCCAGCTGGAGGCGTCCCTCGAGGGCCCCAGAAATCACAGGCTTGATTCTAAGGAGTGCCCTCGTGTGCCCCGTGGTTAGGAAGCCTGCTGATGGCCAAGCCAGCAACTGGCAAACTCTGCAGCTCTTCTCACTGCCTCCTCCCCCAACCCCCGCAAAATGTGTTTACAACAAGGGGATCCCTCCAATTTTAGATCAAGTCACTCCTGCCTGATTTTCACTGGCAATGCTTTCTTCAAAAGGCTGCCCCTCCTTATATGGCGACTGTCATCATTAGCCCAGGACATACTCGGGCCAGCCACAAGACTTGGACTTTCCTTATTTTAAAGAAATGTGGCTCTCACACTAAAATATCCCTGGTCTTCTCAAACCACCTGCAAAGCAGAATCCGAGCGCTCAGAGCAACCTGATCAGGAGTGAGAAGTGATCCCCAGGCCACGGCACTGCGGCCCCTCCTGGAATGAGGACGGGCTCTCTGCACAGTGCTGGAACTGCTCACATCTGAAACCCTTCCCTTCCTGCCCTCACCACTCACCTTGGCCTTGGCATTGACTTTGGCTTTGTTCTGGAGTAAATATTTGGCCACTTCCGTGTGCCCGGCTCTGGCTGCCATATGTAGCGGGGTCTCCACTTTCTATAAAATAACAAAATTATAGAACTGTTCATACATGCCTGCTATCCAAAACGAAACTCACAGAGCTAGGAAGTGCAGCCTGGAGTGGCTGGGTGGGTTTTTGTCCAAGAGGTGGAGTTGCACCAGCATGCAGCTCTTTAGCCTGGTGTGTATGCATGTGTGCACACGCATGCATGTATGTACATGTGTGTGCACATGTGTGCAAGTGCATGCATGTACGTGAGTGCAAACATGTGTCTGTGTATTCTAGGTATACTTAAAAGTAAACCCCAGAGCTAATGAATATTCAAAAATGTAAATGTATTCTCAGTGAACACTTATAGATGCTCCAAAATTATTGTCCAAAAGAAAACCTCCAAGGTTTATGGATGTGTGAGAAATTTAATCAGGAAAGTGTCAGTACACAGGGATGTCCGCCCCCAGTCTGAACGTTGGCTATTCTGGGAATTGTAGCTCTGTTCCCAGAGAGGAGGCCTGGGAGCACTAGTGAAAGCTGCCCTCTGGGCCTTTGGTCTAGAGGAGCAAGCTCCTGCCTGCCAGAGGGCTTACCACGTTGGAGACGTTGGGTGATGCCCCCCGCTGCAGGAGGTTCTTCACGATGGGAAGGTGCCCCATGAAGGAGGCCACGTGGAGAGGCGTCAAGCCGGACTGGAACAGACAAGGGCGGAGTGAGATAAGTGGAGTCTTCCCGCTTCCCCGAAGAAGAAAGAACCTAACGGCATCTAACGCTTTCACAAATGGTTTTCCAAGAAAAGGGAGCTAAATGAGGTGGGTTTTCTTCCAAGAAAATGGTTGGAGAAAAAATTACTGTGGGGTAACTCGTGCCCACTCTTACAACTTGCAAAAATTGTGTCTGATCTTGGAAAGCTCCATGAGACTTGACTCATGTCTTAGTCACCCCTGATTCATTCCTTGGAGCAGTCCAGACTTGCATACACACACACCCCTACAGTCACACAAAGCTACAAAGAGCGGCTCCGGGAGAAGGTGGGTTGGGGAGACCATGGTCCTGCCCCCAGGCTCCTCTGCAGTCTCTCCTACCTCGGTGACCGCGTCAATCGAGGCTCCGGTCTTCAGCAGCAGCTCCATGACACGGACGTGGTTCTTTTTGCAGGCGATGTGTAAGGGGGTAAAGCCATTCTGCAGCCCACACAAAGGGAGACAGACAGGCAGGAGCTTACACATAGGCCCAGCGAATGCCCAGAAGACCACCTTGCTGCTCTGAAAGGCAGCTGCTGCCCAGGCCACCAGCAGAGGCCCACAGACCAATCAATGAATGAATGCCAACTGATTAGTCTTGTAATGTCAATTAATGCAAATCATGTAAAAGACAGGTGGCTCTCACTCGATGCACTTGGTATGCTCCCGAACATGTTGTTTATAAACTTTTTAAAAAATTTATTCATATTTTTGGATGCACTAAAAAAGCCTGCTGTTTAAAGCCCCCAAGGGTAAAATTACAATAAAAGAGTACTTTTGTGAAGCAAATCATGTTCCCTCTTCCCTGAAACCACTGATCATCTTTAGTGAAATGGATTTCTGCTCTAAAGTGTGATGTGCTCTGAATGTAAACTCTGAAGGGCAGAAATGTGTGTCTGTTTTCATCTGTTCTTTCCGTGCTTTACCCACTTAAGGCAGTGATTCTCAAGCATGGGAGGAGGTGGTGGTGGTATCCTTTGCACCTCACTCCCAAAACATGTGGCAATGTCTGGGGACATTTTTTATTGTCAATTAGGGAAGGAGAGCTATGAGTGCCTCATGAGCAGAGGCCAGGATGCTGCTAAATACCCTACAACACACAGGACCACAAATAGTGACCCCAAATGTCAATAGCCCTGAGGTTGGGAAATCTCAACTCCCCTACAATGGTATGTGGCCTGTGGGCATGTCTCAGTAAAAGTTTTTTTGAGCGAGTGAGTGAATGAATGAATGAATGAGCCATCCTCTGCCATCCCTGGAGGATATCCTGTCCCTCAGTTCTGCTGCCCTGGGAAGGGGCAGAGGGGAGATGTGGTCATGGGCATGCTTAGTGCAAAGCTGCGGCCTTACTGGATCCCTGGACCTCCCTGGGAGACCCTGGCCTGGGAAGGAGGCAGAGGAACAGCAGGAGGGATTTGCTCTGGGCCTGAGTTCCCTGTATAAGAGTGCCATGAGAACTGTAAGCCCCTCTGTGGATGAAGGATGCTCAGCTCCAATAATCTCACTCATCCCCAAAGCAGCTCAGAAAGCCATGCAGCCTCTAAGGAATTACTCAGCTCCGGGCCTGGCTCCACTGGAGAGGCTCCCCAAGCCCACATACCTATTCACGCATGATGCTTTCTGAGTCCAGTCTCCTGGGCCCAAACTCACCCCTGACCTTGGCCTGGTCACCAGGGGCAGGGATCGATACCCAGCTGAGTGTGGAGTGGAGGGAGCAGGAGGGGTGCATACCAGGCCCTCAGCGGCCTGTGCTATCACACCCTACTGCTCAAGCCTCGGATCCGGGGATCTCCGGGCACCTGCTGCCCTTTCCACAGGCCCACCATCCCTCTCTGGTCCTGCCCCCAGCCTGCTCTGCCCCTCTTCACCTTCTGCAGCAGCCCCCCACTCACCAAGTCCTGCCCCCAGCCTGCCCTGCCCCTCTGCACCTTCTGCAGCAGTCCCCCCACTCACCAGGGCTCTGGAGTTGGGTTTGGCCCCTTTATCCAGAAGAACCTTGGCCACCCTGTGGTGTCCGCAGTGGGCAGCCACATGGAGTGGGGTCAGGTGGTCCAGGGTGATGTCGTCTATCTCTGCATCGTATTGCAACAGGAGTCGGACACAGTCGAGGTGGTCTCCCTGAGCCGCCATGTGAATTGGGGACAGGCCATTCTGGGTAAAGAGGAAAACATAAACAATCATAAAGACTTCTGGGGACCGAGCATGGAGGTTCAGGATGATTCCAATATCACTCCCTACTTCTTCCCTACACGATGCTTCCACAAGGCTCTGGAGGGAGCTTGGCTCACCCTGGCCTCCACGCTCCTGCTGGCCTCTGACCACAGACATTCTCCTTTCCACCTGGCCAAACCTTCAAAGCCATCTCCAGCAGACCCACCTCTTCCAGAAAGCCTTCCCTGACCACCCTAGATGCCTGTGGGCTTTCCTTACCTGTGCCATGCGCCAGACCTTATTCTTATGTTTTCCCAATTATATTCATAGTTAACTTTTCAGGGGAGTGTATCTTTTCTCTTTACTTATACACCTCTTAAGATCAGTGAATGAGCCTAGTATTTCTCTTAAATGCCCCACAGTGCCCAGTACATGCATGTAACACACATCATGGCCCTTAAATTATGTGATTTTGAATGAATGAATGAATGATAAAATAGAACTTAGATGTAAATCCCTCTGTTTCTTGCCCCTATCAAATTCTGTTCAGTTAAGGAAAATTCTGTTAAGGACACTTGTTTCTCAAACAGCAATTTGTTTAAAAAAATATTAAAGAGAGGAGACTCATTCATTCATTCAGACATGAATTCAACACATACTTATCAGGTGATTAACGTGCACCTGGTATGGGTTAGGCTCTGGGGAAACAAGAACAGAACAGACATAACCCCTGGCCCAAGGAAGCCTGTAGACAGATATGGTGCTGTCTTCAGTGGTCTGAAGCGGGATGAAAGATGATCAAAGCACAGAGGTGTGCACAAATGGATGGTGTCCCTGATGAACGAGGGACACTGGGAGGGAGGAGGTGAGGCCTGAGCTAGAATTTGAAAGGAGCTGAATGAAAGTTCAACAGGAGGACCAAAGGGGAAGAACATCCCAGTGAAGGGAACAGTGTGTGCAACACCACAGAGGCAGCTACCCTAGGGGAACCCAGGGGTCTCCATGCAGTTCAATAGGTGGGGCAAGGTGGGAAAGCATGGAGCTGGGCTGGCGAGGAGGCTGGAGCTGTGCCTTGGAGCTAGGAGCTCAGGACCTGAGGCTTCAGCTTTCAGAAAGTGGAAATGAGAGGATTTGCATCAAAGAAGCCTCAAATCAGGTTCTATGATGGCTGATGTTAGTGTTACAGGCTGAATTAGGTTCCACAAAATTCACATACTGCACTCCTAACCCTCAGGACCTCAGAAAGTCACTTGTTTGGAAACAGGGCCTTTGCGGATGTAATGAGCTAACATGAGGTCATTAGTGTGAGCGCTAATGTATGACTGGCATCCTTAGAAACAGGGAGATTTGGACACACACACAGTGGGGAAATGCCACATGAAGATGAAGGCAGAGGTCAGTGTGATGTTTCTCTAAGCCAAGAACACCAAAGATTATGCTCAAACCACCAGAACCTTGAGGAGAGACCTGGAAAAGATGCTCCCTCACAGCCTCAGAAGAAACCAACCCTGGCCAGGCACTGTAGCTCACATCTGTAATCCCAGCACTTTGGGAGGCCAAGGCAGGCAGATCATTTGAGACCAGGAGTTCCAGAACATGGTGAATCCCCGTCTCTACTAAAAATACAAAAAGTAGCCAGGTGTGGTGGCACGCCCTGCAATCCCAGCTACTCAGGAGGCTGAGGCATAAGAATTGATTGAACCTGAGAGGGGAAGGTGGCAGTGAGTGGAGACATACCACGGCACTCCAGCCTGGGTGACAGAGCAAGACTCCATCGCAGAAAAAGAAAACGAAAAAAAAAAAAAAAAAAACCAACCCTGCTGACACCTTGATCTCGACCCTCCAGCCTCTGGAACTGTGCTACAGTAAGTTTCTGCTGTTTAAGCCACTCAGCGTGTGGTTCTTTGTTAGGGCGGACCGAACTAAGTTAGTTACACTTTCATTTTAGAATGGTCGTACTATAGTTCCCAATTCAAAAGTCACACATTCTCAGCAAAGCATTTTCATAAGCATTCTTTTTAGCCCCATTCTAATGACCTGGATAATTAAAAAAAAAAAACACCTTAACTTCTGGCCATGTATTATGTTTAAATACAGCACTCCCGGAAAAACGTTGGGAATTTCCTGACCTAATAATCTAATTGATAGTAGCAATTCAATTTTTGCTTAGCTGAGGATGTTTACTTTTAGATATGCTTTTGAAGACATTGTCTCACATGGTTATCCCAACAATCCTAGGAGAGAGAAGGTGGGGGTTCTCCAGATGAGGAAACTGAAACACAGAGAGGGCAAGACACATGCTCAAAGTCACACAGCAAATCAGCCAAGGATGGAGGGTTAAATGAGAAATAAACTGCTTTAGTAGAGGACACACTTATGCAACAGCACACACATACGCGAGAGCCAGTGTGGGGACTATGAATCACGACCCAAACTAACGACAGCTCTACAGAACAGAATGTGACAATGTGTCAGGAATAAATCAACTTTCACTGACTATACGGACCGAGCTGTTATTTTATGACAGAACTGCTCAGGGGAAAACTCCTGGATAGAACTGCTCAGGGGAAAACTCCTGGATAGACTCGGTTTCTGTGTTGCTTTGCTTGAACACAGCTCAATTCATGGGGCAAGGTCCTGGAGCAGGCTCAGGCAGCACTATGTCACCAACAGCTTTTGCCCCTGGACGACTCAGGTCCTCATGTTAGAACCACATAACAGGCATTTTCTCTGGCCTGTAATGGAGCCTGAGAAAAACTATGTCCTTTTCTTTTTAACTTCACTCCAGTCTGGCCCAGGCTCTGAAGACTTCTCAGAGTACTTACTGCCTGTCTTTTCTGGAGCTAGGAAAAGAGACATGGGGATTGATCTAGAGTAGTAGTAGGCAAACTATACAAGCTGTGGGTCTAATCTGCCCTGCCGCCTGTGTTTGTCAATAAAGTTTTATTGGAACACGGCCCCCAGTTTGCATACTGCCTGTGGCTGCTTTTCTACTATGTTGGCAGTGTTGAATCATTGCAACAGGGACTACGGTCTGCAAAGCCTAAAACTGTCTAATACCTGGTCTTTTAGATAAAAAGTTTGCCAACCCTGATCTAGTTAGGAATTAGAGCTATACTGAGTGCGTCCTGTGTCAGGCCTTGTAATAGATGTCAAAGGTGCTATCTCATGTAGTAGTATTAGCATCTCTGCTTTACAGAAATAGGATTTGATGCCAGGTCTGTTGGACCTGGAGCCCTGCCTAAAAAATGCTCCTCACAGGAAGGAAGCACACACCTTGGTTTTGGCTTGGATTGGTGCCCCGTGGTCCAGCAGGATCTCTGAGATTCGCACGTGTCCATTTCTAGCTGCACAGTGGAGAGGTGTCAATTCATCCTTTAAAAGACAGAGTCAAAAACAGAAAGCCCAAAAGGGAGCTATCAGAGGCCGTTTGGAGAGAAGACTGACTATGGCATCATCCCAGCCCACGCAAGTGCTGACGTTTCCTTAAGCACCAGCTCGACCTCAGCACAGTTTCACTATCGCCTCCCGCTGCACGCAGCACTGCCCGGAATACCGCTGCAGGCGGCTCCGGGAGGGTGGTGGTGCATCCCTAACTAGGTCACAGAGGGCCCGCTGCTCTGGGTGAGACTCGTGAGGGGGGAACTCTCTCCCGTTGCCTAGCGGCAGAGCCTGCCGGCACCCACCTTGGTCTTGGTTTCTATCTGGGCCCCCCGATCCAGCAGCAGCCGCACCATGATCACGTTGCCCCTGCGGGAGGCGATGTGCAGTGGCGTGATGCCATTCTGAAGGGAGGAAGCAGTACAGTCAGGGTGCGCCATCCTTCCCTGGAATGCAGCTGCTGTGCACCCACTCCCTGTGTCCCCATCCCCCAGCCTCCAGCCCTGCAACGGCACTGTCAGGGCACTTCCGGCCTAAGACATTTCAAAACCTGTAAGGACCTGCCAACAGGATGGGTCATCCCACCCCATCAACAGAGCCCATGCCTCCCAGCGTCAACATAACAGACTGCAGGAACGTCAGTTATTTAGAAGTCACTCTCTGCCCTCCAGGTTTCCCACTTCTAGGATGGGCAAACGCAGTTCAGGGTTTTCTCAAGACAAAGCAAGAAACTGGTGTATGGATGATCAGAAACCTGCTAGCAAGGAGCCCGACCAGACAGCGGGGCTGTTTGACCCACAGGCACTTTGCAGCTGGGATGAAATCCATGGCGCCAAGGCAGAGGCACGAGCACCTGCCAGCTTCAGGGCCCAGTGAAGACAGTGAGGGCACACCTGCCCCAGAGTTACCTGTGGTGTGAAATTGACGCTGGCTCCCCTGTTGAGGAGCAACTGGGCCACGTTGAGGTTCTCGTAGTGGGCCGCGATGTGTAGGGGTGTGAATCCCGTCTGGGGCACAACAGAGGGGGAGAAAGGTGTCCTATGTGATTTACTTCTATCTCAGTATCAGGCCTGGGATGCCGGAAACAAGGGTGGGGTGACAGGACCTTACAGACAAAGGAGATTTTGATGGGTGGGAATATTTGCTGGGAGTTCAAGAGAGGCTCTGTGGAACGGTATATTCAAAAGCTAGGTGTCTGCTCTGAGTGGCCCGAATTATATGCTCACCTCAGACTCTGTGGGTCCGTTCGTCAGAGTGATCACCAGCAGAGATTTTCATTCATGAATGAAAGTATGATGGGGCCATGGTCTTTGTTTGTTTGTTTTGTTTTAAGACAGGGTCTCACTGTGTCACCCAGGCTGGAGTGCAGTGTGGTATGATAATAGCTCACTGCAGCCTCGACCTCCTGGGCTCAAGCAATCGTCCCACCTCAGCATCTCCAATAGCTGGGACTACAGGCTAGCACCATCATGCCCAGCTAATTTTAATTTTTTTATTTTAGGGGTGGGGTCTCACTATGTTGTCCAGGCTGGTCTCCAACTCCTGGGCTCAAACCATCCTCCTGCCTCAGCCTCCGTCCATTGTCATCATTCTATTCCAGAACCTCAAGCCATGCCTAACCCCACCCAGCTGTTTTCCAGACAAAACCCGGTGGCTTTGGGCGAGTGGAAGAGGGGAGGGGGTGTGCAGGAGGGGACTGTGAATAACTCCAGCAAATCTATTTCCACTAAAAGAGAACCAGCAGCCTCCGCCTACAGACAGCAAACCAGCAGTGCCTCTGAACACCGGAGAGCGCGCTCAGACGACCGTGCAGGTCCCCAGACCTCCTTTCTCCACACCCCGGCCCTGTATGCCTCTTCCCTCCACCACGGCGCAGCCGGAGGGGAGAGATGAAGGCACATCAGGAAGGCCGCCCCCGGGGTTCCAGGGTAACCCGCCCTGCCCGCCTGGACACTTTGCCAGATGACCTGGAGCAATAGGAAACACCCCCAACCCTGCTCGTCAAGAGCACGTGTCTGGGCATCCGCCAGGGATTTAGAGCGGGCCTGTGCAGGGGCCCCTCTGTGTCCTGGGATGGGGGCACTCCGTGCGCACAGCTGGCCCGGTGCGCACAGCTGGCGGCTCCTGGTGGGCAGTCGCTAAGTGCACACGGTGCCCCCTGAACCCGTGGGCGTCCGTGGCCCAGGGCTCCTCCCTCCGCCTCACCCTCACCTTGGAAAGCACATCGGGGTTGGGGTCGTTCTGCAGCAGCACCGCCGCCGTGCGCGTATCGTCGTTGCGGGCCGCGATGTGCAGGGCCGGGAGGCGCACCTTCCCCTTGGTGCCATAGTTGATGAGGTGCGCGACCACGTTCTCGTGGCCCTGCTGCAGGGCCACCGCCAGAGGCGTGAAGCCGTCCTGGCCAGAGGAGGAAAACACTTTGCTCTGACTGGCTGACGCTGTCACACGGGACACACCCTCGCCCCTCGGGCTCATGCCCGTTGCAGCCCCAGCCTGAGGGACCTCCCTCCACCAAAGCCCTCTTCATCGCCAAGTTCATCCTCAATGCCACCTCCTCCCTGAAAGCCCTTCTGCCTCCACTTTCTTTCTCTGCAAGCTCACAGAGCCTGCCGCATTTTTCTTTAGCATTCATTTAGTTTTCCTTTATAGTTTGACTGTTTTAACAAACTTCTGACTGCTCAGATTCTTTGCTTGCTCCTCTTCTCACCCCATCTGCTGGTGCCAGGATAGTGCCTCGACAAGGCAGAACATTATGAGCACCGACCAAAGGCCAGAGTCCACATCGGGCCCTGAGATTTCAATTTGGGCTACTACTACTATTATTATTTTATTTTTGAGACAGAGTCTCACCTGTCAGTCAGGCTAGAGTGCGATGGTGCAATCATGGCCTACTGTAGCCTTGGCCTCTTGGGCTCAAGTGATCCTCCCACCTCAGCCTCCCAAGTAGATAGGAGTAAGGCACACACCACCACACCCAGCTAATTTTCTTTTTCTCTAGAGACAGGGTCTCAAATTCCTGGCCTCAGGTGGTCCTCCCACCTGGTCTCCCAAAGCAGTGGGATTACAGGCATGAGCCACTGTGCTTGACCATGAGCTAGTATTACTAATTCCCTCAGTTGTGGACATACGAAGGGGCACAGGACCCAGTGAACTGATAAAACGGAATGATAGCAAAGTCATGTCATTGAACCATCCAAAGTTAAGAGTCAAGACTCCTTGGCTCTATCTAGTCCAATTTCATCATTTCATCAACGACAAGACTCAGGAGCACAGCTAAGGAGACTTGTCCAAGGGAGGATGGTGGTTTTGTGGCAACAGTCTTTCTCATTATGGCCCAATGCAAAGTTGCCCCCCACACACGCACTTTGCCTGCTCCCTCCAGTCACAAGTGTTGGCCATAGCGGGAATGACACCCTTAAGTGTGACATTTCTTTGGAACATGTCTGGGCCTTCCTCAAGAGCCACAATTTGTCATTACTCCCTTGCAGAACCCGAAGTACTGAGAATTAGTGCAGTGAGCTGGCGGTCATCCATCTCGTTGTCCTGGGTGTGGATGCACCTCAACCACTTCCCGGGAAGGTGTCACTTGAAGCAAGGTGGTACACCCGGGAGACTTCCAGTGGTGATGACATTTTTCCAAGGTACTTACTTCCGTGGCTACATTCTGGTTAGCTCCATTTTCCAGTAAAAACTTAACCACTTCCAAGTGGTTCTCTTGTGCTGCCATGTACAAAGGTGTAAAACCTTTCTGTAAACCAAGAGAGGATATCATCAGCATCCACCCACAATGTGAGAGAGGCCGACGCCAACGCAATGTCCTCTTATCTGGAGGACAGTGTGCTCTCTTCATCCCATTTCCTCCCACCTGACCCCCCCTAAGGAAACTCATTGTCACGGTGACTGGCGTCCTGGGATTATTACAAAAGGCCTCAGGGTCTGTACCTCCCCTCAGCACCATAGGCCAGTCTCTTCAGCTCACATACTCCTCATTGATTTCATCAATGCTGCGCCCCGTGTCTCATTCCCCCAGTCCTCAGCTTCTCTCCCCACCTGAGCCATAACTGGTCATATGATTAGGCTTAGGTCCATAACAACTCAACCCCTCCATGCTTAGGACATGCGGTCTAAGGACGCCTTCACGGTTCCTCCGAGACACACTGCTGAGAAATCTAGGCCCTGCCCCATGCGTGTGTTAACACGGCTGCCAATGGACCCACGACGGAGCAGGAAAGAGGAACCACGTGTGGAAAGGCAACATCCTCTAGTCCAGACCGGAAACCCATTACCTGCGACTGGGCATTGACATTGGCTCCATAGTTGACCAGCTCCCGGACCACCTCATCCTGCCCGGCCAGGGCCGCAATGTGCAGGGCCGTGTTCCCCTTCTGAAACACAGGCGGGAAGGAAACAGATGCGGTTTCCCACTGGGCCTGCTCCAGGGCCAGCAAAGGTCTATGGACAGGTGCTGCTTGTGGGATCTAGGGGCTTTCTTCATGGCCAAAAGGGTACAAAGGACACATATGTGTGCTTGACTCGTCAAATAGGACGAGTGGAGAAAATGGGACCATGGTCAGACCCATCTGTCCCTGCACTACTTAAGGAGCAGATATCTCAAACGACCTCACTTTTAGAGTTTAAACAGTATATAGTTCTTTTTACTAAACTACATAATCACTGACACATTTCAAGAAACTTAAGAACTGACAAGCAGGGACTTCAGACTCTGTCCTTGCCCAGCGGCACCTGTCGCCTGGAGAAAAAGCTTCCTCACTGAGATGGAAGGGAGAAGACTGGGCCCCAGCCATATGGCTCCCGAGCTGCTGCTGACCCTGCTTCCCTGGGTAGGGGTGGCAGCCCCACGAGGACGCCCTGGGGGCTGGGAGCAGCTTAGGTCTGTTTCTTGTACTCTGCCTGGTAATTCAAGCATAAAGCTTGGGGCTCAGCTCAGTGGCTCACATTTGTAATCCCGGCACTTTGGGAGGCCAAGGTGGGAGGACTTCTTGAGTCCATGAGTTCCAGACCAGCCTGGGAAACATAGTGAAACCCAGTCTCTCTGTCTAAAAAAAAAAGCCATAAAGCCTGGGTGGGGTGGAGGGGAGGCGAGGCGGGGGGCAAAGGCAGGCAGGTCCGTCTGTTGCCTCCTGAAGTTGTCTTTTTGATTTCTCCTCAAGTTCTATTTGATGAAGAAAAAGGTTCTTCCTTAAGTATCCATTGAAGAATAAATGCCAGATATGAAAGTCCGAAAGCTCATTAATAATTTTTCATAGAAGTCCAAAGAGCCTCCATTGAGAAGCTTGGCACCTGCTGTACCCAATGGAGCAGGGCTGCTGGCACCAAAAACTTTTCTACACACCAGGATGTTGAGATCCAAGTGGCATCTTCTGGGCTCCCATAGAAAAGAAGGAGGCATCCCGGGCCCATTCATTCACTGGCCACACACTTCTGGGCATGAGCGAAGGCAGGCCTGGGCCAGCATGGAAATACAGAGGTCTCAGAGACACCAAGAGGCTCACATCAAATGTTTCTTTCCATCCGACCCTTCCTGCCTGAAATCCAATTATATGAGACCGTTCCTTACACCAGGAGGAGGGGAAGGCCCCTCTGTTTGGGGAGCTCATCAGCAGTGGAACCCTGGCTACAGTTCTTGGTTTGGGCCCGTGAGCCAAGGGTAGCATAAGTGAGGAATAAAAACACAGGGAAAATTCTGGAAGTGGACCTCCTTTCCCCTGTCTACACACATTACGAGGCTCAAGATGACCCCTGGCCCAAGTCATGAGAGTCACAGGAAAAGGGATTTGTGAGCCTCTATTTTCTCTGCCCCTCCCTCAACATGAAAGAACATGGCCTCAAAGGAACAGGAAAAATTACTTAGCTATATTTTGCTCCACAAACACCCAACCTCTCTATTTTCAGGGGCTCACAGAGCTCAGAGCAGGGAGGATGGCTGCCTGGGTGTTGAGTGAATGCAAGAGGAAGGGGAAGAGGGACCCTTTCTCACTTGGGAGTGAGAGAGCAAGCTTTCCTCCAGTAGAGATGAAAGCTGTCTCTACAGCTTAGGTGCTGAGCTCCAGTCTCTAAGAGCTGGAAATAGGAGGATGGGGAGAGGATGCATTTGTTTTATGCTTTTAAAATTTCTAAATACATTTTAGGAGTCTAAATTGGTTTTGGCTTTTTACTCATTTTCTTTTTTCTCATTTTCCTTCTGCCTGGGAGTCCCATCACAGTCCCCAATCTGTTGTGACTCTTCCCCAGCCCACGGTTTCAGTTCCACCTTTTTTCCCCCTCTCTCTGGATGGCATTCCAAAGCCATGTTGGCTTAGAAAATTTCTAAAAATAAAAAAGACACACCAAGTGTTCACTTGCAAAATCACAACCTGGGGAGGAAATTCAGAAATAGTCAAAGCACTGAAGCCTCGTCTTTCCGCAGCACTTGGGGGCACGCCAGGGAAGGAGACACTCCAGCACACACCGGCCAGGTCAGATGGCGTGCAGCTCACAGCCAGATATGTGGGAGTGTGCAGAGAAAAGAATTGCACCCTTCGTCCACACAAGAAATAGGGTGGGAACAATTGGAATCTGTCATGGAGTTTGGGAAAAAAATCCCCCATATCCAGTCAGAAAGAGCAACTCAGTGTATTTTACCCAGAAGTGCAGTAAGATCTTTTCACATTCAGGAAATGACATGAAAATTACAGAATTTTGCCTCAAAAGATGATTCTACCTTCATAATATTTTGGTAGTTCACTTCATAACCATAAATTATATCTGTTCTCTACATATTGTTCTTCTATGTTCTCTGCTTGAAAGGCGGCAAACTGTTTGCTGCATGGAACTGAAATTGAGGCTGTGTGTGAGACCACGTGTAATAAACAGCAAATGGAACATAAGAATCTGGGGGAAAGAACTCCAGAAGAAAAACATGGGAAAGGAACGGAAGAGGTAGGAGAAGAGAAAACAACAATTGAGGAAACAATACTTGAGTTAGCAAATGGAGATGATTTTTTGTTTCGCTTTATTGTATTGTATTGTATTTATTTATTTTTGAGAGGGATTCTGTTTCTGTCACCCAGGCAGGAGTGCAGTAGTGCAATCTCGGCTCACTGTAATTTCTACCTACTGGGTTCAAGGGATTCTCCTTCCTCAGCCTCCCGAGTAGCTGGGATTGCAGACCTGCACCACCATGCCTGGCTAATTTTTGTATTTTTAGTAGAGATGGGGTTTCACCATGTTGGCCAGGCTGGTCTTGAACTCCTGACCCCAGGTGATCTACCCGCCTTGGCCTCCCAAAGTGCTGGGATTTACAGGCACGAGTCACCACACCTGGCCTTGTTTTAATTAATTAATTAATTAATTAAAGATAGAGTCTCACTCTGTCACCCAAGCTGGAGCACAGTGGTGCAATCTGGACTTACTGCAACCTCTGCCTCCTGGGTTCAAGCAATTCTCCTGCCTCAGTCTCCTGAGTAGCTGGGATTATAGGTGCTGGCCACCACACCCATCTGAATTTTATAGTTTTAGTAGAGACAGAGTTTCGCCATGTTGGCCAGGCTAGTCTCAAACTCCTGACCTCAAGTGATCCACCCACCTTGGCCTCCCAAAGTGCTGGGATTACAGGCGTGAGCCACTGCACCTGGCCTGTTTTGTTTTATTTTTAATTGCTGCCTGCATCATTTTTGATAAATAAGCTGCATGTCACGTAAGAAATAAAAGTTATTTTGCAATCTATAGATGTATCAATTTCACGACTCCGGGATTTCAGAAGTTGAGTCACTGGTGTTTATAATCTACTGAAGTGGAATGAAATACATCACTGTGGATGCCTGACGTCACCCCATGCCAAATGCCTCCAGGTCATTAGTGAGGAGAGGAAATTAGTTTGTGGCTGAACAAGGAAGACTTGCTGGAGAAGGAGAAATGAAAGAGACCTGGATTCTTTTCTACAACCCTCAGTAACAACATGGTCACTAGTATTTATTGATTCCCTGCTACAGGAATCAATAATCAATCAATACATCCAATAATCAATATGTATATCCAATAAGCAGTAACTACATCCATCCAATAAATACATCCAGGCACTTATGTATGCCATCAATTTCATACCAACCCTGCCACTGAGTATAATAATCTCCATTTTATAGACAAAGAAGCTAAGGCCTCACAGTGGTGGAGTAACTCGTCCTGGGTAGCAATGTTTGAAGTACGTCTGCTGGGATTCGACTCCAGGCACCTGCCTGGCACTTCCAGAGCCTTCAACAGTAAGTTAGAGTCAAGGACCCTGAGAAAGCATGAAGCCACTAGGAAAGGGCTGACACGTAACCTAGTGATGAGGATAAAGGTCCATTGAGTCTTTCTGGACACAGGGTGTGTTTCAGGTGACTTCAGGGATTCAGAGAACTAGAACGTAATTGGAAGGATAAGAGACATTCAGACGCAAGCTTGGGGTCTCTCATGAAGGACTGGTTTCTAAAGAAGGACTCACAAACTTGAATTTTCCATGCAAAGCTCCCCATTCCCTGTGAGACATACCTTGGTTGTTGTTTCTAGAATGATTTCTTTGTGCAGAAGTTCAACCACCATTTTCACATGGCCTTCCTTAGAGGCCAGATGCAAGCCATTCAACCCATTCTGTAAAGAGCAGAGAGGCGAAAAGGCCATGTTAGGCAAATGGTGCGTTCTGCAGGTCCCAGTGGGGGCCCAGGCCCCTTCCCAGCCCTGGGGTGTGCACAGCACTGAAGGGAAGGAGTGGAGGGTGTCTAGGGATTAGAAGGGGCACAAGGTAGGGCCACCCAGCCTCCCCTTCATGCCTCAGGTCACCGCAGAGCAGAGGAGGAAAGGAAGGGCAAGAACCAGCCTGCCACTCCCAGATGTGAATTACGCAGGAAGCTCTCACAACACCCATGGTGACCTTGGAATTCAGGTCGTGGCCAGGCTTTAGGGAGCCCACTTAATTAAAATTATATAGCTTCAACCCCTAGCTAATTTTCACAGCAGTGACCAGGAAAAGCAAAGCGGTAACATCAGTGCATCCTAAACACTTGTAGGGATAGACATACGTTTGATAAGATGTTAAACTTTGAAGCAAGGTCATATGAGAAATGAATACCGCCAACCACCCAGTTGTCAGATTTCATCAATAGAAAAATCAGTATGAAAATAGCCCCTTTGGCCCAGAGCAGTGGCTCACGCCTGTAACTTTGGTGTAGGGGGCAGACCCTACAGCCTATTTCCATATAAACAATGAAGAAGAAAGTAACTAGAAATATAACTGTAGTAGTTATTAGTTATTCATAGGAGATCTTAGCTATTCATAGGTGACTCTAATTCTTTTACTAATGCCGCTTAGGTCTTGAAGAGTGAACCTGGGGTGACACTGTGAAAGGAATGACCCTAAGGCAAGACGCTTTAAGCCCTCTGTCATGCGCACGCGCCCATGTAAGGGCTGCTGGAGGGCGCCTCAGCTGTGCAGCAGTGCCAGCACTGGGAAAGTGCCCACTGTTTAGCTAGTTAGGGAAGGAGACGTCCAAGATGGCCGAAACGTCTCCTTCCTCAGGGGAGACAGGAGAAAACTCCACTCCTCTGAGCTCTTGCAGTAGGCCTGATGGCTGTCAGGGAGGTCTGCAGACATCTAGGGGCTGAATTGTCTCTATGTGATGCTGTGCTTCAGCGGTCACATTCCATGTTCACCCTCATGTTCCACTTCTGTACATAATATAAATCTTTTTTTTTTGAGACGGAGTCTTGCTCTGTTGCCAGGCTGGAGTGCAGTGGCGCAGTCTTGGCTCACTGCAACCTATGCCTCCTGTGTTCAAGCAATTCTTCTGCCTCAGCCTCCTGAGTAGCTGGGACCACAGGTGCGTGCCACCACACCTGGCTAATTTTTGCATTTTTAGTAGAGACGGGGTTTCACCATGTTGGCCAGTCTGGTCTCGATCTCTTGACCTCGTGATCCGCCCACCTCAGCCTCCCAAAGTGCTGAGATTATAGGCGTGAGCCACCCCGCCCAGTCAAAGTAATATAAATCTTAATGTCTTTGTTCTTTCTTGACAAGTATGGAAAAGTGCTGACTGAATTATGCTCCTTACCTCATCTCGGCTACTAGAAAGCCTTGGGCCCCTACCTATATGACAGGTGATGTACTTGACCCTATCACTGACCACCAATGCCATGCCCTACTTGCCCTGCCTCCCCCTTGTACCCCGCCCTACCTACCCTGCCCCCAGCTTTGTACTCAACAAAAGTCAGAGTGTCCAGGCACTTGGGGCCCCTGCCAAACTATGCGCTTGGGTTGGCAGTGGACCCCTGGGCCCAAACTCTCTTTTCTCTATCTCTGTTTCTTGTGTCTTTTATTTCTATAGTTTCTTGTCTCCACGCCAGTAGAGAGGGCTGGCAAGTGTGCTATAGCTGGCCTAGAGTTAGAACCTGAGCAACGCCATTTTATACAAGACAAAGCTGTTTTTCAGAAATAAGTTGTAATGGCTGTCCCATTCTTCTCACAATAATTGCTGGCCTTGGCTTCTGTAAATAAAACTGCTAGCTTGTTCTGCAAAATGCTCACTATGTAAAGCTGCTTACCTTTTCTTATCAGTAACTGCCAGAATTGCTGGCCTTTGCTTACCAGTAATGACCAGAATAAGCAGCCCAAGCTAATCCATCCTGGCCCTGCAACTTGTAATAAGTAACTAAGATCTGTGGATTCCACCACTGCCCAGATGATGTATAAACTAACGCTTATCTTGACTTCTGTAAACCAATTAGGTAACAATCGAAGTGACAACAAGTTCCCTGGCCCTTGGAATGTCTGGAGACCCTCACCCTCCTCTCTGCCCGGGAAGTGATTTATGGAATCCCCTGGCCCTCAGAATGTCTGAATCCCTTCACCCCCACCCCCGCCCCACACCCTCACCCCAGAGGTGGTTTACGGGCATAAAAGGGTCTTGTCACCCTCCTTTCAGGGCCACGGGTTGGAAAGACATGAGTCCTCCATGGTCGCTGGCAATAAAGACCCTGCAATTTGGCATACTTTTATCTTGGTGCTAATTTTGTACTCGATCCAATACTTCACAAGGACCCTGTAGGGCTGGACCTTACACTTTGGGAGGCTGAAGCAAGCTGGTTGCTTGAGCCCAGGATTTTGAGACCAGTCTGGGCAACATGGTGAAACCCCATCTCTACCACAAAACCAAATCCACAAAAGTAGGCAGGTGTGGTGGTGTGCACCTGTAGTCCCAGCTACTTGGGGGGCTAAGGCGGGAGAATCACCTGAGCCCAGGAGTTTGAGGCTATGATGAGCTGTGATCACACCACTGCCCTCACACAGGGTCTGGCCCTGTCACCCTGATCACAGCCTGGGTCACAGATCAGGGTGACAGGGCCAGACCCTGTCTCAAAAATAAAAATAAAACAAAATAGCCCCTTTGCCATCCCACCATTTCAAAGGTGGACAAAGAAGCCTGCCTCACAGTTAAGCTTTAGAAAAAGTGAAAGGAGACAAAACACATTTCCCCCGCCCAACCATTAGCCCACAAGAGCAGAACCAATTACAATTTAACCAATTACAGTTGCAGCTGCATCTGGTGAAGCTGCCGCTGTGCTGTATGGAAAGCGGCCAAGTTCAAGTTTTATTTATCACTCTCACACTTCCTGGTCTTCTGATCCTTGCCTTGAAAGGTCTTGAAACTTTCTGGCCATGTCACCCAGGCTGGAGGCACTGCTATTTAGAGCCACATACACTTCTGACAACATGAAGGAGGAAAATTTCAATTCCAACAGATGAGTCGATCTTGGCTCCATACAGAAATGATTTTAGTCAGTGAGCAAACTCCACCCGCTGCTTTTTTACTGTGCTCCTGTCCTCCTTTCCTGCCAGCAATTTTCCCCTCGTCTCTTGCTCCTCCACCCAGCCTCCTGTTTTGATTAATTCTGTTCTCGCGTGTTCGTTTCCAGGGGAGCCCTCAGAGCCACTGCAGACTCCAGCTCATGAAACAGATCCTTACCACCTAGACAGAGGGCTTGACTTCTGCAGGTGTGATGTGCGGGGTCCCTGACTCACACGTCCCCAAATCTCTCCACAGCCCCACCCTGCGTTCCCGAAATTCCAGCTTTCCCATTGTGTCAGGGCATCATTTTCAGGAGGTTCTTGTCCAAACACAAGCATTCTACCTGGGAGTAGGAGTGCATTAGCCCATTCACAGATTAGGCATATTGCTTTACCATAACTAGCAGAGGAAAGTCACCCAAAGTCACGATATGAGAATGGAACAGGTCTAATGCTTCTTTTATGTGGGGGCCTTGGACAGAGCAAATATAGCAGGTGCCTTGGATGCTTGAGAAATGAGAGAGGCAGCAAAGGGAACGTTACCTACCTCCTATTGAGGTCAGGCCAACCCTGGACCCCAAACAGCCAATGAGCACACTTGGCCAAATCTTTGCCTATCAGCACAGCCAGCCTTGCCAGGGTATGTGTGTGTAGGGAAGAAGGGGCGGTTCACCAAATATTTCCTCATGCAAATGCCTGAAAATGACCATTAGCCATTAGATTTCCTCCTCCTGCAGATTTTGCACACCATTCAGTGAAGGTTCCAAAGCTGTGTGATCCTTCTCACCTGGTGTGAATGAATTTATTAGAGAAAGCTAGGTCAGAGCCAGTCTCAGTAATACAGAAGCAGAAAGTGCTCGAGGGCCAGATGGGAATCCAGGAGAGGGAGAAAGAGCATTGGGCAGGTAGAAACCAATTTCCCTCCACTCGATTTGCAAGACACAAATTCACTGCACAGCAATTTGTCAAGTGGCCAGTGTGCTGGGAGCCAGGAGCCCCCCTTGCTTTTGCATCTTGCAACTCTTTTTGGGGCGGGTTGGCAGAAAGAAGTCCATGCTCCCTCTCAGAGCAGGAGGCTTTTTCAGGCAGTACATACCATTTCTTCAAGTGCTCTTCCAACCCAGCGGCAGCCTTATCTAGAAGCTTCCTGGTGCTGAGAATGGACACCTTGTGATTGCTTGGGAACTGGGGTGGTGTTTGTGGCTGTGGGCGCAGCTGGAGTGACAGCCCGTCAGCTGCCACAGGCTGCTTATTGCCGGAAGCTGACTCGCAGCAGCAGCCAGCCTTGACTTGGTGCTGACGGCTGGGATTTTAGTGCTTGCTTGAGCGGCGCAGTCACTCTGATGAGCATTTGTGGGTTCTGAATGCTTCAAAGCCGCAAAAGCAGCAAGCCTGGAAAGAAAATAGCTAATGCTTGCCGCTAATGCTCTGGGACGGCTGTTCCCTGCTCTTTGAGGCCAATGTCAGGATCTCAGTCCAGAGGGGTTCTAGATGCACCATCTGACCAGAGAATGCTGGACTCCGAAGGGATATTAGAGGTCCCTGAGCTCCACCCTTTCATCTGCAGCTGAGGAAGTCGAGGCCCAGAGTAGTCAAATGATTGGCAGAGGCCATGCAGCCTTTCCAGGGCACAGCCACACACAGGACCAACCTGGATTTCCCAAGAAAAAGGGAGTTTTGGTTTTCTTCCTCCTAAAAACTACTGTGATAACTGGCTGGGCATGGTGGCTCACATCTGTAATCCAAGCACTTTGGGAACCCAAGCAGGTGGATCACTTGAGGGCAGGAGTTGGAGACCAGCCTAGCCAACATGGTGAAATTCCATCTCTTACTAAAAATACAAAAATTAACCTGGCGTGGTAACACACGCCTGTAGTCCCAGCTACTCAGGAGGCTAAGGCAGGAGAATTGTTTGAACCCAGGAGGACAAAGTTGCAACTAGCTGAGAACACACCACTGAGTTCCATCCTGGGTGACAGAGAGATCCCGTCTCAAAACAAAAACAAAAGCCCAAAATATCTGTTTCTTTTTATCAGATGATGAAAGCATATTTTCCCTTTTCTGGTCTCCAGGAAACTTAGCACTAACAAATAAATCTGGCTGTGACCTCGGCAATTGATCTCTAGGATTTTATTTATCGCCCTGATCAGCAGAAAACCCCCTTTCTTCTCCCCCTGGGTCCCATGCCTCCCTCAAAAAGGGCAGAGGGTGAGGACCCTCGCCATGCAAGGAACTGCCTGAGTAGACCTGTCTCTCACGGATCTGAACTCTCCCTCCATCCCAGATCCTGGCTCAGTGACCTCCTTCTTCTTTATGATTTTTAAAAAAGGTTTTCTCACTTTATTGTAACTTTGTCTTTAACATAGTCACTGTAAATCACATCTGAGTCTATTACTGTGAGGATCTGAATCCCCTGTTCTCAGCTGGTCCACCAAATCGTACCCCATTGGGCACAGTTCCTGAGATGCATGGGAATGCCATGCCTATCAAAACCACAAGGGGACGGGGCTGTGGCAAGCACATGTCTCAGCCACAGGTGTGGACACTGCTCCACCAAACGTTGAGCAATTACTTAACCCAACTCAACAAATATTTCTTGAGAACCTAGTCTGTGCCTGACGCTGTGCTAGAAATAAAACACATATCGTTTCCCTTGAAGAACTCAGTTTTGTAGAGAACACAGATGCATACAAAATAAATGCAAAATCATGTGAAAAAGACCCCAAATGGCATGTAAAGGGGTAGAGGTGGCACAGAGGAGAAAGGAGTTGCTCTGTCAAGAAGACCCAGAAAGCTTGGCAGAGGCCTTTTCAAGGCAGAGGAGGAGCCCGCCTGCACAAAGACAGAGTTGTGAGTTCATTAACAACAGCAAGAGGAGAAGCTGCATCTGAGTTTAGATTCTAAACCCATAAGCTAAAATATGCTCCCAGCTCTCTCAGCAAGTGCCCTTCTCTTCCTTTCCTGAAGCATTTGGATACAAGAGATGCACAAATATCCAGACCCCAGCAGCACCTCTCCTCCAGCAATTGATCTCAGTAGGTAGATGTTCAGTAGGTAGATGGCTACATCTACCTACCAAAGGTGGTGATACCCACAAGTCACCATCATCTAGCAGCTGAAGTTGCTGAACACCTGAAAACGAACCTCCTGCACACATACACAAAGGAGCTTGTACAGCTGTCTTATTAAATGCATAACTAGTTTATACAGGAGACCCCTTCTGATATCCAAAAGAGCATTTCGTGGATAAATATCATATTTAATACTTCCTTTTTCTTTAAGCAGACTTTTCATTGCTCAAATGAGAAGGAGGAGGACGAGTGCAAATTATATGAGCTATTTGTTCTTAGCTGTAACTATGGACAGAGATGAACTGTAATTTACCACCTCTTCAAAACTGAGAATCGTGTTTTATTTTAGCTAAATCAAGTTTCAGTTAGCTTGGTTCCTAAAAGTAAAAAACAGCTTGCTGAGCCTTGCTTTGAATCTTTTTGGTGACCCCATTTCACCTTCACAGCCATCTTTCCTGAAGCCAAACAGCAGACAGACTGTTAACAGGGATTTGGGGTTGTGGGCAAATCACATATTTCTTCTCTTAAATAACAGGGTGTACAAGATAAGCAAGAAGGAAGTGGAAGAATATAAGAGTAAATGATTTCACTAAATTAGAAACTGGGGAGAAAAGCAGTAACGACTTTGGCCATTTTTTTTAACCATATGGCTTTCCCTAAGGAAAACACCAGTGTGCTAGAGTTCTCTTCCTACAGACGCTGCCTTCTGGGGCTCCGATTACATGTGTATTAGCCAGTTGATGTTGTCCCATAGCTCTTGGCTGCTCTGTTTCCGTTTGTCCCCCACCCCCTTTTCTCTCTTTTGTTTCAGTGTGAATAACTTCTATTGGCTTATCCTCAAGTCCTTTATTCTCTTCTCAGCTATCTCCAGTCTGCTGATGAACCTGTTGAATAAATTCTTCATTTCTGAGAAAGTGTCTTTTGCTTTCAGCATTTCATTGGACTTTTTCTAGGTGTCTTTTGCTTTCAGCATTTCATTGGACTTTTTCTTATAGTTTTCATCTCTCTACTAAAATTTTCCATCTACTCAGGAATGTTATCCACTTTCCCCACTAGATCCTTTAACATATTAATCATAGGTATTTTAAAGTCTATCTAATACTTCCAACATCCAATGTCGTGATTATCTCTGGGTCTGGTTTTGTTTATTAGTTTGTCTCTTGACAATAGTTCATTGCTTTTTCTTTCTTTTTTTGGTGTGTGATAATTTTTAGTTGAGTGCCAGACATCATGCATAGAACAGTAGAGACTGAGGTCAATATTTATGGCTGGAAATGGGCATGCCTCTTCTTCTGCAAAGTTGTCAGCATGGCGGTGATGAAGCTACGTCAATCTCAGGGGTTGATATGAGTTTGAATTTTCTTGTTACTTCGGTGCACCACAGCCTTCACATTCCTATAAAGGTTGACTGCTGTTTTCCTGAGCTTTGAGTTAAAGTGGGGGGTCCAGGGCTTATCTGTGTATGTGTTCCTGGCCTTCCTCAGCTTTCAGCCATCCTATATGCCTGTGCCTCAAATGGGGTCTTTCTCCACGCTCCTACCCTTCTCCCAGCAGTGGCCTACTCTTCCTTATTACAACATGTTAGGCTGGCAGGAACAAGTATGTTCTCTTTTGTCATGGTTCAGCTTCAGTCTTAGACCAGTTGTGTTCATCTGGCCCTCTAAAGTGGGATTTCTTTTCCATGTTTAGCAATCCTTCCCTCTTCTCTGTGGCAGGAAAACCTGTCTCACTTGCATGGGTCTTGGGTGTGAGCTTCTTGGTTCTCCCTCAGCAGTAGACAACCCCTGCTTTTTTGTATATATATATATATGGAGTTTCACTCTCATTGCCCAGGCTGGAGTGCAGTGGCATGATCTTGGTTCATTGCAACCTCCACCTCCCAAGCTCAAGCGATTCTCCTGCCTCAGCCAAGTAGCTGAGATTACAAGTGTCTGCCACCACACCTGTCTAATTTTTTAAATATTTTTATTAGAGACAGGGCTTCACCATGTTGGCCAGGCTGGTCTCGAACTCCTGAACTCAGGTGGTCCACCCACCTCGTCCTCACAAAGTGCTGGGATTACAGGTGTGAGCCACTGTGCCTGGCTGCCCACTTGTTATTGGTGTAGAATCCCAGTTCCAAGACTGTCTCCAGCCCCTCCCCTAGGAGTCCCAGCGTGGCTGCTCCTACCTTCCCTGCAACAGCAAGTAATTGGCAGGAATGCTTTCTACCCCTCCCTTGGCTTAGGCTGTTTGTTTTTATTCCTCCCCTAGGTCTACAGTCTAAGGACTGGTGTATCTCTGTATGTGTGTGCTCTATATACACATTCATGTAATCACCACACCTCAATGTCTACTTCAAATTAGGGTTCCTCAGTTGGGGGTGCAGTGAGTGCTGGAATAAGCCAGCTTAGACCTCTGGGGCTGACACAGGGATCTTTGCTCAACCATGTTCCCTGGGATACAGGTGCAAACCAGGCCCAAGTGGCAGACCTGTGGGTTTCAGCCTGGGACCAGGCACTGCCTCCCATACCCCAACAGCACTGGGTGAACAGGCCTGCTCTTAGGTGGGCTGGGCTGGCTCCTTACCATGCAGGGATCTCTGGTTCCCGGGAGGAGGACAGGGCAGGTGAGGATGCTGGGTGGGTGGGGAAGAGCAATTGCCTTGTTCCTTTTATGTACCCATGGGGGCCTGGGAGTCCCATTTACAGAGTATGGAGCTTCCAGCCCACTCTACCCAGACCTGGGCTTTCCTCCTCTCAGACTGCCCCATGCGGGTCGGGGAGGGGAGGTCTGTTCTATTCTAGGAATACATGTTACCACAATTTCAAAAATAAAAATAAAGGTGAGAGGGTCTGTTTTTGCTTCACACGAGGGAGGGGTCTGGAGAAGCGGTGAAAGCTTTGTGTCCGTGCCTCCCTCCTTCCCTGCCTGCACAGACACCAGTCACCTTCTGCACACCACCTGATGTATCCAAATAATTCTCATGGCAGGGGGGCATGGAGAAAAGCCTGTG
This sequence comes from Callithrix jacchus, assembly GCF_049354715.1. Classification (NCBI taxonomy): domain Eukaryota; kingdom Metazoa; phylum Chordata; class Mammalia; order Primates; family Cebidae; genus Callithrix; species Callithrix jacchus. The sequence goes on from NC_133514.1 coordinate 42,741,818, forward strand.
CCAGACACACCAGCCCACACTTTGCCTTCGAGAACTTTTAAGATTTTGGTGGCTGGATGTGGTCGCCTGTAATTCTAGCACTTTAGGAGTCTGAGGTGGGAGGATCCCTTGAGCCCAGCAGTTCAAAGCTGCAGTGAACTATGATTGCACCACTGTCCTTAAGCCTGAGTGAGGGAGTAAGACCCTATCTAAGAAAAAAAAAGAAGAAGAAAGGATTTTAGTTTGTATCATGAACACCTTTGTTTCCTGACCACTGCCAAAACTGAAGCGATTTATGTGGCCTGCTTCTTAGAGGGCCTTGCCTCTGTTTGAAATTCCGTTTACTCAGCTGCCTTACTGCCTCAGGCAAGCATGAGATGGGTTCGTTCAGGAAAAAAGCGATCATTGTGTAGATTATTGAGCTTTTCCTCAGCATTGGCGTAGGAGCCATGTTCTCTGCAGCATTCTGCATCCTGCATACTCCCGGTACTGAGCCCTCAAGGCAGCCGGCCCCATATGATCTCTTTCCACATGGTCCTAACACAGCAGATAATCTTTTAAGGCTCTTTTTGGCAAAAATGTTCATGCCAAGCACACGCACCTGGAGTTCTGTGTCTGCCTTTGCTCCTTCTCGGTGAAATGTTAGTTGAGACTGACAGCATCCTTCTGAGAAGTGATCTGTGTGATGGGCGGGGAAAGAGACCTCAGCTAGGCTGTGTTTCTTTTAACATTTTTAAGAAGAAGAAGAAAGTCAGATTCAACCTGAATGATTCAATTTGGAGGATTTTCTTGCATCAACTGTGAAAAATTCCTTTGGCAAAATACACAATTGCAGGCATTTGGTCTCTTTAAATTATTCTTCTGTTTAGCTTTTCTGATTGACCCAAATGCACTAATTGATTTCCAAATGTGTGAATACAGGAGACATGAGAAATTTAACTCTTCCTGTCAAGAGAAGCGGAACAGTCTGAAATAGAAAGGCCTTGGTGCCCTGAGACCTTGCATCTTTGCCAACTTCAAGAACATGTCAAAAGCGAATGCCTACATTCCCATGAGGACACACAGCCCTCACACCTCCTTTCCACACAGCTGTTTATTTCACGCATGCACAAGGCTGGCCCTGCCTCTGTGGAGCAGGCAGCTTTAGCTGTGTCCCGTGACTGAGGACCTCCTCACCCCAACCTCCTGAAACTCACTGCTCAGTCCCCCACTCACTTTCTTCCAGCTGTGTTTCTAGAGGACCCATGCAACAGGTTCATGTAACACTCAGGAAGCACACCTTTGCATCCATCAACAGCTGCTATCCAATGATCGATCGAGCCAGGCCCAGAGGCAAGGGAGCACTGGCCAGGGGAAGATGTTATGGGGATGGAGAGCACTGCAGTCCTGGAAGGAATAGGCCTGATGCAGCGGCAGAGACACCAAGGAGTCTAAAGACCCAGAGTTAATCAAATGAAAGGTAGGGAAAGAAACGCCAAGATGCTTTTACCTTTACCCATGCAGGCAGTAAAGATGCAGTCAGAAGACATTGCCTGTGATGAGGAGAAAGGTGTCTACATAGTGGGCGCTTTTATTTCATATCCTAGGTTAGTGGGATATATATCATATCCCACTTTCCTATTCAATCTGGATTCTCTGTTGAGTTCATTATAAACGAGCAAATATTATACTCGATGTCACAGAAGCTTGATTCCCCAAATAGCAGCTGGCCTGTATGTGTGTGACCTCTGGCTTTCCTCTATTATTAATCCTTACTTGTGGAGTGAGACCACAACGTAATATTTTACATTTGCAGCCCTGCAGCAGAATAGGAGATAAGAACCTGAACTGGGGCCACAGAGAGGAACAGTAGCCATTCCTACTCCAAATTTTGAAACTGATGAAAATGAAACCAAGAGTAGGAAAGAAAAGAAGGCGAAGACCATGGAACCACAGAGGGCAGAGCAGATGATGGGAAGGGAAGGAGCACGGTGGTTTGGCTAGAAGAGGAAATGAACCAAGACAGATGAAAAAAATTTCTGGAGAAATAGAAGTTTTGATTTCTTTCCTCAAATCGCCAACATGAAATTTTCAACTGAAACAGAAATGAAATCAAAGCTGAATGGATGATTTCCCCTCTTCCCTTCTCGTCCTTCTCCTTCCCTCCCCATCCAGCTGGGAGATGTCGGCCTTAGAGGGCAGTGAGCAGAGTGGTGCTCTGCAGGGCCTGGGCAGCTGGGGTCTGAGGAATAGGACAGCTAACGGAGTGGTTGGGAGGTTGCCACACTGAGCAGACGAGTCAGCGACTATATTGAGGAGGACGGGCATCAGCAGCATTCGGGCCTCCTGCTGTCTGAAGGGCTGTACACACATGGGAAGAGGAAAGGCTAGAAAGAATTCTGGGCACTGGGCTGGAACCGGAAATATTGGCGTGATCTCATTGATTCTTAAAGTATACTTATGTAGACAGCCGTAGACGTAGTTAGCAGACACGTGTATACCCACACGTGTGCACACTGACATATGACAACCCGGAGCAATGGGCACATCGGGGACCAGACCCTGGTGTCTAAGTGCTGTCTCCACTAACGGGAACCAGAGGTCCTTGGAGAAGAGCTGGGGGGGCTGGGGCTGGGCCAGTACAAAATGACCCTGGGGCACCTTGTGCCAGAAAGTAGGAAAATGCTCCAAGAATGATGAGGACATGTGAAAGTAGGAAGAAGCCAACTGATGGGAAGTGTTCCTATAGGCCCAGCTTAGACTTCACCATTAAAATAAGTAATGGGAGTATCAGGTTGAAACCCAGCAACTGGAAGAGGAATCCATGAGTCCAAAGAGGTCTAAACAAATAAAGAAAAAATAAATGAATTGGGGGCGAAGAAAAAGCTCATCCTTCAGTAGAACGCCAGCTAAAAAAAATGTAGAAGACATGATGGAAATGGAGAATCACTCTCTGGAGCCATCACAGCAGTAGTTGACACAGGCAGATGTCATCAATGGATTCCCATCAATGGATCCCTTTATACTGAAATATTTTCCTCCCCCACAAAATACTGATCAATTACAAAGGGAAAAGCTTACAGTAGAAAAACATGGCTGACACCAACTTTACTTGGTGATCGAGAGGAACACCCCCAGGAGTGGGGAGGGAGCATGATTTCTACGGTATTCCTGTCCAGCATGCAATGCCCCCGTCTGGCCATGAGGCAGCATCAGAGACAGCTGAGTATCAAGCTACAGCATGGAAACCAGTCAAACACATGAGAGACATGCTGAGGGCCTATTCCAGATGGAAGGAGGCTGACGAGACGTGACAACTAAATGCAAAATATCTTCCTGGGGAGATTTCTGAAACAGAGAAAGAGAGAGAGAAAAAGGTGGAGGGGAACAGAGACAGAGAGAGAAAGCAGACAGAGAGACAGAGAGAGAGGCAGGAAAGGAGGGAGGGAAGCGGGAAAGGGAGGGGAGGGAATAAGAGGAAGGGGAGGAGAGATGTTGGGGAAGGAGGCACAGAGAGAGAGGGAGAAATTGTAGAGACAGTTGGCAAAATCCTAATGGAGTATGTGGCTTGGATGGTTGCATTGCATCAACGTTGATTTCCAGTCTGGGAGGCACGTGGGACGGACACGTGGGAAAGTGCTGTTGCTTTTGGGTGGTGTACACTGGACTGTCTGGGGATGTGCAGAATCATGTCACACGCGTCCTACGTTGTAGACAGATGGACAGAGACAGGAAGTGCAGGAGAACATGCGGAGAGAATGCAGACATGGAGATGCGGGAATTCTCTGTATTGTTCTTGTAACTTTTCTATAGATTTGGAACTACTAAAAAACTTTTTTAATGGAAAGTAAGGAGGAGTGGTTGTGAGCTGCAGAGACTGCTAGAGTAGAGGAGTGATGTCGTGGCGGTTATTCTGGCGTCTGAGTAGGGGACAGGTGGCCCAGAGGACATCTCCGCATCTTGGGAATCACAGTCAGTATGAAGTTATAATCACATCTCTCTGTCCTGTTTTTTTTTTCCTTTCTTTTAGAGATGGGGTCTTGCTATGTTGCCCAGGCTTGAGTACAGAGGCTAGGGGAGATCACAGCTCACTGCAGCCTCGAAGTCCTGGGCTCAAGCGATCCTCCTGAGTAGCTGGGAATACAGGTGCAGGGCCACAGCTGGCTAATTTGTTTTTTAATTTTTAATTTTAAAATTATATATTTATTCTGTAGGGCAAGGTCTTAAATGTTGCTCAGGCTGGTCTTGAACTCCTGGGCTCAAGCCATCCTCCCACCTCAGCCTTCTAAGTAGCTGGGCATCCGTCCTATTTGTAAAGGACCCGTGAGGCATGACCTTTACTGGAGTTCTGGTATTATTCCAGGATGAAAACCCCAGAGTGCAATCAAACCTAAGAGAACAGTCCTCAGCCCACATGGAAACCCGCTGATGGGGGACACCTCTTCCGGAGGGCAGGCCTCTCATTCTGCGGAGCCACACCACCTGCGGCCTCTTTCTAACCCAGATAGTTTATGGCTCCCCAGAGGCCACTTGGTGGGAAAGGTCTGCTAAAAATATATGATCTTGGAATCTAATGAATCAGAAGCCAGGCAGAGCTGAAGCAACTGCCTCACCCTAGCGGAAAATCACACCTGATCTCCTTTGCCAACCTGTCTCTTGCCTAGAGACAGGGAAGCTAGAATAAGAGAAGACACCGAGAGGACAGCACAAACTCAGAGGTGGCACAGACGGAAAGGGGGCGACCGGCTCTGGGCATCTTCCCTGTTTGCTTTCCTGCAATCTAACTTCGGCTCTCCTGCCCAGGTAGCGCTTAGGATTTACAGTTTACTAGATACTTAGGAAAGGAGGAAAAACACTCTAACTCTTTTCATTACCTAAAAAATAGGAATGCACAACGATTTCAGAACTCTGCAAGGAAATGCATCAAGCTCAGCTCACCTTCTTTCTACTCCGATTGTACAGAACTCGCAGCAGCCCTGTGCTCTGAGAAATCGTGCAGCTCAGTATCAAATCAACTGCAGAGGCTGATGGGCCCCTGGGAAGGTGGAGGAGGAAGTGTGAGCTCGAGTTAATGAGAGGATAGGACTCTCAAATGCAGCTCAGCAGCTAAGAATATCTCCTATGGACTAGAAAGAGAGTCTATGCCCGAGATCTTGGTATTCCTTTTAAAAACAAAAAAAGACCCAGACCTTCAGAAGAAGGGCAGAGGGGTCAGGGGGGAAGAACCCTGGACTTTTAAACTGTCCTTATCTATGACCTCCCAGGCCTCGATGTATGCTGCTTTGCGATGACAGAACTGCTCTGAGCTTCTAATTTTCTCTGAATTCCACAGTTCCAAGAAGAAGACAACGTAACAGCCTGCAGAAAATAGTTAAGCTAAGTGTTTGGCGTATACAGAAAAAAAATATGCCAAGATTCACATAAACTGTTAACAGTGGTTTGGAGGAATGTAAGGAAGTTAAAATCAGAGCCAGGGCTTGTCAAAATAGACAGAAAGGGTTCACGCCAAAGAAGTCAGCAAACTGACACAAGAACAGAAAATCAAACACCGCATGTTCTCGCTCATAGGCGGGCGTTGAACAATGAGAACACATGGACACAGGGAGGGGAGCATCACACACTGGGGTCTGTTGGGGGAAATAGGGGAGGGACAGCGGCGGGTGGGGAGTTGGGGAGAGATAGCATGGGGAGAAATGCCAGATATAGGTGATGGGGAGGAAGGCAGCAAATCACACTGCCACGTGTGTACCTATGCAACAATCTTGCAGGTTCTTCACATGTACCCCAAAACCTAAAATGCAGTTAAAAAAAAAGAAGTCACAGTGAATGCAAACAATCCCAGCCAATTCTCTCATTCCCCCTCTAGTCTCATCACAGCAATGGGATCTGCATTCAGCATTTCCTGTAACAACCAGAGAGGCGACTCTTCCTCAAGGCCCAGAAGGAATGTCATTTTGTCTGTGCCTTTCCCTGTCCCTTCTCTTTGCCACACTGTACCCTATTTCCAGCCCCCTAAAAGAGTACTGCTTTCTTGGCCACGTTCCCGCGGCCCTTGATAACTCTCTAGGACACTCATCACCCAGAACTGCCTTTATCTGCGCTTGCGTCTGTCTATCCCAAAAGCCTGAAGTGTTTGAGACCCTGTGTTCTGTTCACCTTGGTAATCAGGGCCTAGCATGGAGCCTGGTGCTTAAGAGCTTGGGGAAGTGAATGCCCCTTCATGCCTCCTGCCACACACAGGCCTTTCTTTTTTCTTAGTCTCTCAACACCATGAAGAGCACATTTGGTCTTCGTATTCTAAATTCGTAGGGCAATGAAACCATAAAGTGGAGTTTTGAGAGTGTTTTCCTTGCACCATGTTCTGGATCATTCCCGAAGGTGCTAGTCACCCTTTTCTCCATTCCTAGGATTCCAAGGAATGTCCCTGCAGTGGCTACAAATGAAGATTATTACGTGAACTGGTCAATTAACTCTTCCTTCACTGCAGAGGAAGGGAAAACAGAGCAGTCCGGGGCAGATCACCCAGAGGAGTAACAGGCTGGCCGTGCAGTGTCAAATCCATCCTCAGAGTGAGTTCCGAGGCTTGGGCTGGGCTCTCAGTCCTGGGCTGTGAGACTCTTCACCTCTCTGAGTCTCCCCAGCCTCCCTGGTCAAGCAGCTGCTCTAACCAATTCTCAGGGCATTAGCGGTGTAGTAGGTACCAGACGGCAGAGGGACACCTAGCTGCATGTCTGTGTAACACAGAACACCCCTTTCCCAGGTGGGGGCTGCAATGAAACACTCTCTTCCTCATCACTATTCCAGAGCTGCACCAAGGCAGCAAGTCGAAAGAAGCTTTAAAACCACAACTTCATCGTATTAGGAAGGCTTTCTGTGTGTTTTGGGGGTGCAGGTAGGGTCAGAGAACTATGTAGTTTAATACATTTTTCTATGCCTGTCAACAGTTCCTAAGAAAAAGACGATGACAGAGAAAAGTGCCAGGTCCTAGCTCTATACAGAGCTAGCTCTAAGCTCCTAACTGGATGGACCACCATCCTCACCCTCTTTCATTTCACGTACCCGGCCCTCTCCGAACTGCCCCTTGCCCCAGTGCCCTTTGGCACTCCTGCCTGTGCAGTCTGTTCCTTCTCACTGCATTTCCCGTTTCCCAGTTCTCTACTCAGATACTCGTATCCTTCCTTCATGACTTTTCTCGGACTCGTTGGCAGGTCAGCCACAACCCTTAGACCAGAAACAACGTGAGAGCAGGTCCTGGGACCTGCTGCCTTTTGGCCCATTAGAGCAGTTCAAAAAGTATTTGTTGAATGAATGATTACATGGACAGAAACATCCCCTGTACTTCTCCAGGATGGCACTTATAATATTGAATTTGCAATCTTTTATCTACCAGCTGGACTTTTCACCTGCCTCTGAGTTCTTTGAGAACAGGGCATGAATTTATTTATCTTGGTTAGCCCTAGTCTCTAGCATGGTGCACGGGTCAATTGGTCAAATACATGTTTGCAGAATAAATGAATAAGCACAGAAATTTCATCTTGGACTTTTTTTTTTTTTTTTTTTGAGATGGAGTCTTACTCTGTTGCCCAAGTTGCAGTGCAGTGGTGCACTCTCGGCTCACTATAGCCTCCATTTCCCAGGTTCAAGCAATTCTCCTGCCTCAGCCTCCCAAGTAGCTGGGATTACAGGCATGAGCCACCACGCTTGGCTAATTTTGTATATTTAGTAGAGATGGGCTTTCTCCATGTTGGTCAGGCTGGTCTTGAACTTTTGACCTCAGGGATCCACCCACCTCAGCCTCCCAAAGTGCTGGGATTACAAACGTGGAGCCACTGCATCCGGCCTCATCTTGGACTTCTTAAGCCCAACTCATGAAATCCAAAGTCATACAGCATAAGATATTCAGAAGTAACTTCTAGAACTCAGTTTCCTGAGCTAGAAAATAAAAATTGAGTGCCGTGAGCTTCACTAAGCCCGAAGATGCTATAGCTTGGAAAGGTTGTAATTCTCACCGTCACCACAGCCTAAGAAATCCTGATCAAAAGACTTGGCATTTGGCTGCTGTAGAAAAGACACTGTAGCAGAAATTATTGTTATAGGTGTTCCATTTATTCAAAATGCCCGCAACCCTTTACCTTCAAGATAAACAAGAGCCCAACAATAATAGGGCTTCCTAATGCACATGTGGAAATTTAGGGCACATTGAGGGAGCTGGCGAGGTTTCATGTGCTTTCCTGGGCTGGGTTTTAGCAATGGAAATTGTTTATGCTTTTGTGATCATTCAGATGGTCGAGCTTCTGGACACTGCAGAAAATATTGCCAAATACTCGACCCGTGGGGCTAATGCCAGCTTCTGAGCCGTGCTTATTGCAGGAGTCATTATCCTAAGTATGCACGATTGCACAAGGCTCTTATAAAGTGATGGGGCTTAGTCTAGTTCCTATGTGGACTAAGTATAAAATATGCAAGCTTTAACCATTCGTGGCTACAGCAAACAACATCGCTGCATTTTTTTTCCATTCGGCCTGCCAACTGAGTTTATGAAGATCTACTGTAGGTGGTGCAGAGTCCTGACACGGAGCACCGAGGAAAGCAAAGTCCTCTCCCCTCAAGGTGCCTACAATTTAGCGAAGACAAAAAACAAGCAGACACATACATGCATATGAAGGCAGGAGTAACAAGCACTACAGAGAAAAACGCGACAGGCAAAGAGGACCAACAGTGCCTGGGCTGCTCCAGGAAGTCCTCAGGTTTTTTTTGAGACAGAGTATCGCTCTGTCGCCCAGGCTGAAGTGCAATGGCGTGATCTCAGCTCACTGCAACCTCCACCTCCTAGATCCAAGCAATTCTCCTGCCTCAGCCTCCTGAGTACCTGGGATCACGGGTGCCTGCCACCATCCCTAATTTTTATATTTTTACGACAGGCAGGTTTTCGCCATATTGGCCAGGCTGGTCTCTAACTCCTGACCTTGTGATTCACCCGCCTTGGCCTCCCAAAGTGCAGGGATTACAGGTGTGAGCCACCGCGCCCGGCCCGGAAGTCTTCACTTTTAACTCTGCCTTACGATGAGTTGCAGACGGCAAGGCTTCTCTTTTTCATGGAAAATTATCTCCTGGAGTCTCAAGCTCTTTCTTTCCTATCAGGAAAGCCAACTGAACCAGCAAGTGTCAGCATCATCAGAATAGAACAGAAAACTAAAAGAGTGAGGCCTTTTCCCCTGGGATTCCAGCTCACGGCCCCCAGTGGAGCATCCATGTCAACCTGACAATTGTAGGAATTCAGGGGACAGAGGGTGGCACTGCTCTCTTCTAGCTTTATTTTATTTGGTTAACCCATCAATGTGTATAGTTAACTACTCATCCCAGAAAGTATTTTTGTATTACAGTAGTCTCCATGAGAAAATATTTTGATTTGATATCAATAATCTAACAATAATTGTGGAAACTGAGCATATGAAGCTAATACTGGTCTGCGCATGATTATGCGGCCATTTATTAAGACAAATGCCAGGGCATCCACTATAGCACACACCCTATGCCAGGTGCTATGGAGAAACAGAGTGCCTGGTCATGGGCTTTGCCCTCCCGCAGCTTGGAGCCCACCAGGAGAGGGAACACCTGCTGGGTTTTACCACACTGTGTGGTGGGGCCCACTAGGCTTGAGCCTTCAGAGAGGTAATTGACACATCCAAAGGCAGCGATTGCTTCAAGCTATGGGGATCAGGGCTGTCTTCACAGTGGCTGCTGAGCTGAGATTGAACCTACCAACACATTGCTACGTGGCTGCTCCGGCAGCAAGAATGACCCAGTCCTGGGCTGCACAAGGGGCCCCAGCAAAATGTGTGCTGAGACCACCACATCTGGGGTGATGACACTCCAAGCCTGGGCAGCAAGTTCTCTGGCCTCCCCACCTCCCCTCTCTGCCCCTTATTCAAAGCCACCACAGGGTCCCACCTGGCCCCTGCACCAGCCTCCTCACCAGTCCCTGTCCCTGTGCCCCAAGTCTATCCTCCACACGGCAGCCAGGGTGATTGTTTAGAAACCCCCATCAGCATAAGGCAGCTCTTGTGTAACACCTTCAAATGACTTCACCCTTGTGGCAAAATCTAAGCCCTCACCAATGCAAGCCCTCCTTGATCCGGCCCCAGGCACCCCTCCCACTCTGCCTACCACATTCCCTTCCATCACTCAGCTCCAGCCACACTGCTCTCCAAGCAAACCACTTTCACTCCTGCCCCAGGGCCTTTGCATGTGTTTCTTGCTCTCCCAAGAATGCTGTTCCCCAGAAACCACATGGCTCTTTTCCTCACTTCTTCCAGGCCTCTTGAAAGTTGTCAAGAGTATGTGCCCATCTTCTTGGCTATTGTCTATTTCCTTCACCAGCATGCATAGCCACGAGAATGCAGACTATTTTGTCTGTCTTGTTCAGTGCCTAGAATAGGCCTGGCACAGAGTGGGTGTTTAATGAGTCCTGTGGAATGACCCCACACGGGCGAGTGGGAGTATATTCAACATGCCTTTCCTCCCTGCTCTCATCAGCCCCCGCCAGCACTCGCCTTCCTCGAAGGCTGAATGACTTCCAAATATCTATCTTTGGGCTGGACCTCTTATCTGAGTTCCAGGCTCAAATAGCCCAACTGCTTACTATATATTTCTGCTCGCATTCCTCAGAGCCTCCCTACCGGGATCCACATGCAGCTCTGCTCTTGACCCTTTCCCCATGTTTCCACACACCGCTCCACTCCTGACATCCCTCATCTCCACGGATGGCGCCACCACACACGTGCTGTGGAAGCCAGCCCTCCCGGGGTCATTCTCGAGCCTCCTTCCCTGCAGTGCCCCATCCAATCCATCACCCAAGCCTGCTGGCTCTGCTCCATCTCCACAGCCATGACCCTCATCCAAGCTGCCCGCACTTCCCTCCTGCGACTGCACAGCTGGGCCCTCCACGAGGCAGCCAGTGAGACCCTTTAAAGTACACCCCTGATCACATCACTCCTGTGCTTGAATCTGTGGTTCATGTCCCTCTGCGCTCCGGAGAAAGACTGGACTCCTTCATGTGGCTTCTAAAAGGGGGTATATTGAACCAGGACACGGCAATACAGCTGCCAGGTGTTAAATGCTGAAACGCTCTACTCCTCAGCAGTGGCCACCGCCACAGGTTCTTTTTCTTTCTTTTTTTTTTTTTGTGATGGAATCTCACTCTGTTGCCCAGGCTGGAGTGCAATGGTGCGATCTCAGCTCACTGCAACCCCTGCCTCCTGGGTTCAAGTGATTCTCCTGCCTCAGCCTCCTGAGTAGCTGGGATTATAGGCACCCGCCACCATGCCTGACTAATTTTTTATTTCAGTAGAGAAGGGGTTTCACCATATTGGCCAGGCTGGTCTCAAACTCTTGACCTCAGGTGATCCACCCACCTTGGCCTCCAAAATGCAGGGATTACAGGTGTGAGCCACCATGCCCAGCCTGAGTACCCCTATCCCTGCTGCTCTGGCCACTGTCCCTTACCCGAGGCCCCTTCCCCTCAGTCAGCAACTACAGGGTTAACATCTGTTGCAGCTGGTGAGCACACACATGCATGCACACACACTGCTCTGGCCCAGGGGCATGCTGTCCCAGGTGTTTGTAATTTCGACTTCTAGTTTACATTTGGGGGTACAAGTGCAGGTTTGTTACCCGGGTGTACTGCATGACACTGAGGTTTGGAGGACATACAGTCCCGACACTCAGGTAGTGAATAACAGTACCCAATAGTTAGTTTTTCCACCCATGTCTCCCTCCCTCCCTCCCCCACCCATAGTTCCCAGTGTCCCCTGTTCCCATCTTTATGTCCTGGTCTTAGTCACTGAGTGTTGTGACTCTCGTCCCTGCCTATAAGCTCCAGCACGATCTCAGCTCCGCCTCGCCTGGCCTCTCGTGCTATCTGCGCTGCACCCACTCTAGCCTTCCTTCAACCCTCTGCTTCTTTCCCTGCCTCTGGGGCTTTGCACAGGCTGCTGTCTAAGACAGGCATGTTCTCCGTTGCTTCACTTTATTTGCCCCTGATCCTCCCTCAGCTCAGCTGTCTCTTCCTCATGGTAGCCTTCTCTGACTTCTGACGCTAGGGCAGGCCTCTCCTATATTCTCCTAAGATTCTCTGCCTTCCCTTCATGGATCCTAACGTGGTTTTTGGTGTGCATATCTGTTTGTGTAATCATTTGATTAACAACTCTCACTGCCAATAGACTACAGTTCAAAGAGGATAACGACTGTGACTTTAAAAAGGAATGATTCTATCCCTGCAGCCCAGCTCTCCATACACACACATGAGTGCATGTGGAGATGCACAGGAAGCACACTGGACACAAGCATTTAAAGCACAATCAATTTTAAAACCAGCACTCATATGAGGGACTCGTGTAGGCATGCCTGTGTGTTCTTACATATAAATTTCTTCTTTCCCAAAGACATGGTTATGATAACGATGATAGAACATTAGTAGACACAGTCTATGCAACAAGGAACTGCCCTGAATATTCAGATGTCTCTTATATAAGCCAGGAGTTTCTCTTTCCATGCTACTTAGAGTAATTACTTCCTATTATGGCAAACAGTACACATTCTTTCCACAAAAACATACTATTTGAAAGTGTGTTACTTATGTAAGGATAAGTATTTGCCCTGTTACTGCCACCACGGTCCATCAGCTCAGAAGATTCAAGCTGAAAGCAAATTCTCTTCCCATGACCCTGGGACAAGAGCTTGCTTTTATGCATGTTTTAAAGAGCAGAAAGCTCTAGTTGAATTAAGAGGCTGGCCCTGTGCACATGATGCCGATGCAGGCTTGTCCCGCTGGTGCACTTGTGTGTTTCATGCAAGCATGGGTTCAGCCACTGGAGTCCTGCTCCCCCTACCAGGACTCTCCCCTCAACAGCAAGACCAAACTGCCGTGTGCAACCAGAATGAGGTTCAGGCAACCCTGACCAGCTCCTTTCTAGGTGCAGCCACCTGCAGCCACCCGTCTTGCTCAGCCACAGACCATAAGACAGGGACTAAGAGGGCCACATCTGGCAGCCATGGGAATTAACCAGGTGAATTAACCATGGGAATTAACAGGCTTTGCACTCGGTGCAGCCTGTCTTTTGTTCCCTTCTGACGCTCATTCCCTAACCTGCAGCAGTGGTCTCTTTGAGAGAGAGGCCAGGCTTAGCCAGGACTGCAGGAGCCTCCCCTCACCCTCAAGCAGGGCTGACAGCCACTTGTCACTGGCACTGAGCCGATTGGAAATGGTGTCAATAAAGTGCAAATAACGCCTCGGTGCTTACTGCTCTTTGAGCCCAAAACGGACCGAAGAGGTGCTCTGAGGAGAGAAGGCAGAGTGACAAGGCAGTTACACCCAAGGCCTCTCCAATGGAAGACCAATCAGGACACAGCCATTCCCCGGGCAGCATCAAAATCTTCCAATTTCACACAGAAAATGAGCCCTGGCTCAAGTCTCACACACATTCAGTTGTCCCCATTTCAGCTGAATGGATTCCTTTGAGAGCTGGAACCTTAACCCTTGGAAGGCCTCTGAAGGTATGATTCACCTCCACTGAGCACTGCACTGCGGAGAAACGCATCTGCAATTCTCTAGCCACAGCAAAAACAAAGAAAGCCTGCAGGCACGCATCTCCGCAAGCCCAAGAACCCATCCCAAGTGGAGAGACAGAGTAATCCCTGCTTACGGGGGGTGGGGGGCTGGGACAACAACACAGCGGCAGCCTGAGCAGCTGCTTCTAGGGGTGCGGAGATAGGAAGGTCCCAGACTCCGTCTCCGGAGCAACTCTCACACCACGACTGTCACCCCGACCCCAGACTTTGCTGCACCCACCTCTTGGCATCAAAAAATGGGCTCAGAGTTTCAACCTGCTATGCCAAGGCAAGCCTGAGCTCTGGATGTTTGGTTAGAACCACCACACTGTCCTTTGGGCAGAGGATATGTCGAAGTTGGCATTTCTGGGTGGAGGAATGAGAAAAGGGGTGGGGTCCTGGTTCCCTATCCAGTTTGCAAATTCTAGTCAGGTCCATGTACCTCACCTTCCCTCTGAAGTGCACTGCCAGGGGCTTTGCTTCCTAACACACACTTCTGTTTCCTATCAACACCGCACTGCTCCATCCTCTCTGATCTTTCAGCTGTGATTTTTTGCCACTGCAAGACCAACTGAATCCAAATGGGGTCTTAGCCCTAGCAGTGAAGGCAGGTAGTATTTTGCATTTTATTTTATATTATCTTTTTTTTTTTTTTTTGAGACAGAGTTTTCGCTCTTGTTACCCAGGCTGGAGTGCAATGGCATGATCTCATCTCACTGCAACCTCCACCTCCTGGGTTCAAGCAATTCTTCTGCCTCAGCCTCCCAAGTAGCTGGGATTACAGGCACCTGCCACCTCACCTGGCTAATTTTTGTATTTTTGGTAGAGACGGGGTTTCACCACGTTGGTCAGGCTGGTCTCAAACTCCTGACCTCAGGTGATCCACTTGCCTCAGCCTCCCAGAGTGCTGGGATTATAGGGGTGAGCCACTGCGCTGGGCCTTATTTTGCATTTTAAACAGGGGCAGGAGGGCGGGAAAACAGAGGATGAGGGGGCAGGACAGAGGCACATTGTCCATGGAAAACTTAACCTGCATTTGGAAAATATGGCTCTGCTAGCTTGGAAAAGTCACCCAAGCCACTGAAGTACAGAGGAAGCGTGAGGACATTACGCTAAATGAAAGAAGCCAGGCGCAAAAGTACAAATACAGCAGGATTCTGCTTCTGTGAGGTCCCTAGAGTAATCAAATTTGTAGAGACTGGAAGTTGAAGAGTGGTCACCAGGGGCTGGGAAGTAGAGGGAAATGAAGCGTTAGTGTTTTTGCAACATGAAAAGTGTTCTGGAGATGGATGATGGTTACACAATAGTATGAATGGACCTGAAGCCACTGAACTATATGCCAAAAAAATAGTTAAGACAGGAGATTCTATGCTTTATATTTCACTACAATTAAGAACAAATTTTTAATGGCTAAGGTGGTTTAAAAAAAGTTGCAATGGGTAAAATGTATTCTAAATCAGAAACAATTAGCATGTGTAACTAAACAACTTAATTGGCGGGCAAATATCAACAAACACACACAAAGCCTGTCACAATCCACAAGCCCCAGCCACACACCTGTGCCCTTCCTGGAGGGTCATCTTTCTCTCACTTAGTTCCTGGATCTTTGGCCCCAAGCCTGATCACTGTCCCCCAGCCCAAACCCAACACATTCCATTTCCCCGCCAGCCCCTCCTGAAGCTAAGCCTCAGCTATGTCGCTCAGGAGAGCCTCTGCACCAGCCTCATTATCCTCCACCCAAGCCCACCCACCTTCATCAGCCCCTGACCCAAGCAGGGCCTCATTCACCGACTTTCTTCTCAGGCCAGCTGAGAACCCACACAGACTGCCAGTGGACAAAGGAGCCTGAACATCCCTACTGACACAACATCTTTCAAAGGCTCTTCCTCCTGCCCCAATTCAAAGGCCACATATTCTAAGACAACAGCGGGACCGACTGCAACTTCTAAGAGAGGAGGCCGCAGGGGATCTGTGTGGGCCTTGCCCACACTGTTTAGGCATCAGCCCTTCTCTGTGGGGCCCTGGGCCACGACGGGAGTGGAAATACTAAGGTTAGGGCCTTCCACAGGCAGCAGCCGTAGGAGAGTTTTGAGGCCACTGGGAAAAGGTTAATAGAGGCAGTTTCAAAGCTCTCAGGAAATGGCATCGGCCAAGAGCTACTTTTCAGAGACAACGGTGCTGCCTCCATCCCACTTACCTGGTTACAGGTGTTAATGTCTACCCCATTCCGCAGGTGATCCAAAGCTTTGTCCAAGTTACCTGATCTTGCTGCTCTCAGAAAGCTGGTAGCAGCATCAGCCTGTGAGGATAAACAGCAGGTGGTGAGTATTCTGTGTGCAGCAATGACTTCCCCACCCTATTGAAGCCCCAGGCCCCTGGAGCAGCTTCTGCACCCTCTGATGGGTTGACACCAGGTATGCACAGGAGCCCTACAGCCCTGGTTGGACTGCTCTTGGGGTGAGCTGCCTTTGCACCCAGGCCTCCCTTCTTTTAATTTTTTGTTTTTTCTTTTAAGAGAGAGAGTCTTTTTTTTTTTTTTTTTTTTGAGACGGAGTTTCGCTGTTGTTACCCAGACTGGAGTGCAATGGCATGATCTCAGCTCACTGCAACCTCCGCCTCCTGGGTTCAAGCAATTCTCCTGCCTCAGCCTCCCAAGTAGCTGGGACTACAGGCATGCACCACCATGCCCAGCTAATTTTTGTATTTTTAGTAGAGACGTGGTTTCACCTTGTTGACCAGGACGGTCTCGATCTCTTGACTTTGTGATCCACCTGCCTTGGCCTCCCAAAGTGCTGGGATTTTAGGCGTGAGCCACCGCGCCCGGTCTAAGAGAGAGAGTCTTGCTCCATCACCCAGGCTGCTGGAGCAGTGGCACAAGCGCAGTTTACCGCAGCCTTGAATTCCTGGGCTTGAGAGATCCTCCCAAGTAGCTGGGACTACAGGTGTGCACCACCACGCCCAACTATTTATTTAAAACTTTTTTGTAGAGACAGGGCATCACTATGTTGCCCAGGCTGGTCTCAAACTCCTGAGCTCAAGCAATCCTTCCACCTCAGCCTCCCAAAGTGTTGGGATTATAGGCGTGAGCCACCACGCCTGGCCCCCTTTTGGTATCTTTACAAGCAAACGCTCTTGGCTTGGACTCAGGGAAGAATCAGCCTTTGAGAGGGAGCCCATTTTGATGGCAGGCGCGCAACGCAGCCTGGTGTTTCCCTGCTCTGAGGTTTCAGGGGCTCCACGGTCTTGCTAAAGAGTCTGCAATATCACAGAGGTCTCTGGCCCCAGGAGTCATGAATGCAGGCACCAAAGAAAACAGCTCTTTGGAGCTGTTTCGTGTTTTTGTTTTTATTTGTTTGTTTTTCCTTTTTAGAGATGGGGTCTCGCTGTGTTCCCCAGGCTGGTCTCAAACTCTTGGGCTCAAGCAATCCTCCTGCCTCAGCCGCCCAAAGTGCTGGGATTAAAGGCATGCGTCACCATGCCTGGTCCTGTGCTTTTGTTTTTTAAGTAAACAGCACATAGCACTTACTATGTGCTAAGAGTAAGTCTTTACGTCAGCACTTTACACATACACTCAAACCCATTTATTCAACCAACTGTGGAAAGAAAATTTGCAGGGAAAGAAATTAAAAATAACAATACTAAAATAAAAAGTAATACTAACAGAAAAGCAATGCTGTACAACAATTATTTACAAAGCATTTACATTGTATTAGGTATTATAAGTAATCTTGAGATGATTTAAAGTATAATGAGGATGAGGGTAGGTTATATGCAAACATTGTACCACTTTATATAAGGAACTTGAGGATCTGTGGATTTTGGTATCTGCAGGGGTTCTGGGACCAATCCCCTGCAGATACTGAAGGATGGCTATAATATACATTCACACACGTGCATGTGCACAGGCATGCATTTAATCCTCATTTTAAATACCCAAGAGGTAAGTAGGATTGCAGAGTCCCATTTTACAGATGAGCAAACTGAGGCACGGAGAGCATAAGTGCCTTATGCAGGGTCCCACAGCAGGGAGGAGGCACAGCAGGACTCAGATGCAGGTAGGGTGGCTCAGAAATCCACAAGCCGGACCTCCCAGCTCTGCAGCTCAGTGTCAGCTTTAACACCAGGCGCCCCCCAACCAGATTTCTTGAATGAGAGTGAAGCCCTTCTGTTCCTTAGCTGGTGCTACGTCACCCACCCCATGCATCTCAGAGACCCTGCCCCCAGGAACATCTGTTTGCTTTAAAGATGAGTGACAGCCAGGGAGAGTGAGAGCTGAGGATGATAAAATAAAGTTTACTAATTGATATGGTCTGGCTGTGTCTCCACCCAAATCTCATTTTGAATTATAGTTCCCATAATTTCCATGTGTCATGGGAGGGATCCAATGGGAGGCAATTGAATCATGGGGGCGGGCTTCTTCCATGCTGTTCTCATGATAGTGAATAAGTCTCATGAGATCTGATGGTTTTATAAAGGGCAGTTCCCCTGCACATACTCTCTTGCTTGCCACCAGGTAAGACATGCCTTTGCTCTTCCATTATCTTCCACCATGATTGTGAGGCCTCCCCAGCCATGTGGAACTATGAGTCCACTAAACCTCTTTCCTTTATAAACTACCCAGTCTCAGGTATGTCTTTATTAGCAGCATGAGAGCACACTAATATACTCACAAAGACAAATGTAATGGTTAAAGCCCAGTCCTAGGGCATTGGAGCCAGCGGCCTAGCCTCAGAGCCACTCCACTGTGTCTAGCTGAGTGCCCTCAGGTATGTAGACACCCTTGGCTTCCTTTTCCTTATCTGTAAGCTGGGGATATAAAGTCTTTCTTGTTCCCTTTCATGATGCTTAAAGGGAATAAACAGTGCTTGGCACATAGTTACACACAAGGCTGAGTTCATGGGGTGAGAGTGGTCATATGACAAGGAGGAGCATTTGATGCCATTCCCACACAAGACCCACACCCGGTGGCTTCCTCTCCTCCTGGACACTCTGTCTCCTTCCTCTACGTGCCCTCCTCAAAAAAAAACATGCTGCAGTGGGCTGAATGGTGCCCCCCAAAAGATATGTCCACACTCTCATCCCTGGAACCTGTGAAGGTGACCTTTTTCAGAAAAAAATAAAAAGTCTTTGCAGTTGTAATTAAGTCATGGATCTTTAGATGATATCATCCTAAACTGCCTAGGCTGGCCCTAAATTCAATAACAAGTGTCCTTAGAAAAGACAGAAAAGATGAAGACACACAAACGCGCACACATACACACACACATGCGCACGCACACATGCACACACAAATGTGTGCGCACATATACACATGTGGATGCACACATGCATACACACATACACATGTGCACACGCACATATACACACAGAGGTGAGGCTATGTGAAGACAGAGGCAGAGACTGGAGTGACTTTAGCCACACACAAGGAAGCAAAGAACCTCTGGGCAGTGGAGAAGCATGGAAGAGGGCCTGAAGCCCTGGAGGGAGTGTGATTTAGACCTCCAGCCTCCAGACGGCCAGAGAACACATTTCTGGAGTGTTAAGCCACTAAGTGTGGAGCGATTTGTTACAGCAGCCATGGGAAATGAATACACACATTAGTGATGACCACCTTTGAACACCCTTGAACACAGAAGACTCCAAATCTACAGCTGAAGACCAAATGGAACTCTCATTCTCCTCCCCAAAGCAGCACTTCACGTCTTCACCACTGAAACAGGGGGTTCCCAGGGCAACAGCAGTAAGGTTCTCCAGCTTTCCAGACAGGAGGGTCCTCCCTCCACACTCAGGTGCTGCCCACCACCCCACAACCCTAGGCCCACAGAAGTGCTGCTTCCTCACTCTGCCTCCCAGCCAACCTCCTCCACCACTGCCTCACTGCTCTTCCCCAAATCCTGACTTCCTACCAGCCCTCCCCAACCTTAGGTCCCACATGGGCCCCCTATAATGTAAGTTCAAGTTCAAGTCCAAGCCCTGCAGCTGCGGGCTGATGACAGATGCTCACTCATCTCCCTGTCTCCATGGTGGCAGGAGGGCCCCTTCCCCTCACCTCCCTTGCCCTCTGTGACACTCCCATGCTCTGTCTACCTCCTGGCTTGCAGGTTCTTCCTCCCAGGCCCTGAAGCTCTGTCTCACTCTCACTCTGGTTTGCTGATTCCAATCTTTTTTCCGTTCAAGGCCCCCAAAGGTGGCTACTTCTTGCACAAATGACACTGTGCTTCGACGCTCAGTATTTGCCATGTTTAAATCTAGGAACCACAAAACAGGAGCTTCTTGTTTCTTTTTTTAAAATGCATTTAAAATATCTCTTTCTCTAGCTATTTAATCCAGGCAAGACTTGTCTCCCCAGACAAACTGGTTGCTTCTTGGGGCAGAGACCAAGTCTTCTGTCTCTTTTGAATTCTCCAAAGCATTAAGTGTCTGCTAGGCCAAGGCCTCCCTTGACCTAAAGCACATGGCATTCACATCCTAGGTGCCTCAGCAAGGCATCTGTGGGGCAGGAAATATTTCAGAAATGAAGATCAAGCTGTTGGCTCTCCAGCCATGAGCTGGGTTTCCAGAGAAAAGCCAGTCAAGGTTTAGTCTCTCAGATAAATGTCTATTTATGCCTGCTGATTCAGAAAGTCTGTCTGGATTCAATTATTAGGGAAAAGATTGTATTATTCCCCAAGAATAAGAATGTTAAAGAGATGTTTCTCCCACCAATTAACTACCGTTTACAGTGCAATAATATGATTCAGGCTGGAAATCTGAGGGTGGGTAGATAAAAATAGATGCGATATTCATCGATGACACTGTTTGACTGTTCAAAGCATTGAATCCAGGAAGCAAATAAGAATATGTATGACAAACTGGCTGGGTGCTGTGGTTCCTGTAATCCCAGCACTTTGGGAGGCCGAGGAGGGAGGATCACTGAGGCCAGGAGTTAGAGACCAGCCTCGTCAACATGGTGAAACCCCCGTCTCTGCTAAAAATACAAAAATTCCCCGGGCATGGTGGCGCATGCCTGTAATCCCAGCTACTTGGGAGGGTGAGGCAGGAGAATCACTTGGACCTGGGAGGCAGAGTTTGCAGTGAGCCGAGACTGTGGCACTGCACTCCAGCCTGGGAAACAGAGCAAGGCTCTGTCTAAAAAAAAAAAGAATATATCAAATAGACAAGCACACAAATAGAAGTTAAGGGAAGCCCCATCTGGGCTAGACTTGGGAAGGATAAACCATTTCTGCCATTGCCATAATAGAATACTAAAACTATAATACCAACCACTGGGTCAAATGCATTGCCAGCATTATAGCTTTTAATTCTTATCACAACCTGTGGGGAGGTATAATTATTTTCCCCATTTTAGAGGTGATGAAACTGAGGTTTGGAGAGGTTAATAACTTGCCCAAGTTCCGCAGATAAACACTTGGGGTGATCCAGGGGTACCCCACTGAAGCCTCTGCCTTTCCACTGCCCTTGACCCCAAGGGCATTCCTGGCAGTTCCAAGCCTGAGAGCCAGACAGCCCAGACAGACTGGCGGCTGGGGCAGGCCTACATGCCTCTCCCAATGAAACAGTCGATCCGCAGCAGAGCAAACAGGCTGGGAGTTCCCACTAGGTCCAGGCTCTGTCCCTGGGCACTCTACTCAGACCAAGACAGGTCTCTAGAAAGGAGAGATCTAGTTCCAGCCCTTCTTGTCACTGATGATAAAATTAAGGCCCAGGGAAGTAAAGTGACCGGCTAAGGTCACCTCAGTAGTTAGCAGTGAAATGCAATAGCTAAGGTTTTTTCTTTTTTTTCCTTTTTTGGTCTTCTACAGGCAGAGAGTAGTCAGGACTCGGCAGGATCCTCAGGGCATCTGGGAGGTGAACTGCAGATAATGATGCCACTCGCAGTAGCAAGTACGCATCACTCGGTTTAATTCTACAATGTATTTACTGGGGTCTTATTTCAAATCCAACATCCCGCTAGGGCAAAGAGAAATAATAACTCGGAATATAGGTCCTTGCCCTCTTGATCTGAGCAATCAAGTGACTGTGTTAATAAAGGGGTCATCTGTGCATGCATGCACCCGTGGATCCTTTCCACGAGTAATTGCTGAGAAGCCCCTAGGGGCCAGGCAATATTTCAGCTACAGAGCAAATGGCCCTAGTTGGGATGTGACTCATCTTTACCATCTTGTTCTGCTGAGCCCCTACTGCCCATCTATCTAGTCCAACTGCTCCAGTTCAGTGACCTGTCCTCGGTACCTCCAGCATATGCAACAGGACAGCAGGAATATCCAAATAATCCAATGTGCTCCATTCAAAATATTTACCTGAGCGCATACTGACCCGAAAAACAACAGCAACAAAATATAAACCTGATCATCTCCCGGCTATGACAAACAGGAGCAGAATGACTGGCCCTCTCTACATCTCATCCATCCCCAGACCAGAGGGCCAGGAGGCCTGCCTGTTTCCTTTACAGAAAACTATCCACCGTGTTCACAAACCCCAGTCACCAGTGAGGCGCTGGCACCTCTGCTGTGCACCCCATCAAAGCTGTCTTCTGGTGTCTCTTCCCCTCCTCATCTCCAGCTTTGTTTTAATCTAATTCTACCTGTGTGCCTGTTTGGGGTCTGCACACAGCAGACATTCTGCTTTGCCTGCATCCCTGCTGTCTAATCCATGTGATGTCTCTTAACTTCCTTTCAAAACAAGACACCTATACTTTCACAAAGCTCTCCCTAGGTTTGAAGCACGCCACATGAATTAATTCACTTCCTCCTCGGAATAATCTCACAAGGCAGGTGTTTTATTATCTCCTTTTTACAGATGAAGTGATCAAGTCACAGAAAAGTAACTTGTCCAAAGTCACACAGCTAATACGTAGCTTGACCAGGATTTGAGTTTAGGTAGCATACTTCCAGAATCTTTCTCTTAACTATTGTGCTACACTGCTTCCTAGGTCAATCATTTCCTTCCCTCCCTCCCTCCTATCTCCCTCCCTCCTTCCCTCTCTTCCTCCCTTCCTTCCTCTCTTCCTCCCTTTCTCCCTTCCTTCCTCCCTTCCTCCCTTCCTTTCTCCCTTCCTTCCTCTTTGTTTCTCTGTCTCTTTCTGTCTCTCTTTCTCTCTCTCTCTCTCTCTTTCTTTCAAGACAGGTCTCCCTCTTTCTTGCAGAGTGGTTCCCCCAGTGGTGCGATTATAGCTCACTGCAGCCTCAAAGTCCTAGGCTCAAGAGATCCTCCTGCCTCAGCATCCCCCTTCCCCCTGAACAGCTGGAGCTACAGGCATGCACCATCACACCTGGCTAATTTCTTTATTTTTTATAGAAATAAGGTCTCCTTATGTTGCCTGGGCTGGTCTTGAACTCCTGGCCTCAAGCAATCTTCTCACTTCAGCCTCCCAAAGTGCTGGGATTCCAAGTTTGACCACTGTGACAGCCTAATCATTTTCTAGTGCTCATAAGGGTCTCTCCAGTTCAGCTCTGGCTGGAGAAAGCCTTCCGCCTGGGTTTGGAGGCTGTGTGGACATCAGGAGGAAGGAAATGGAAGAGAAGGAAGGGAACAGAATTCCTTCCAAGACTCAAGTTCTCATCAAGCCTGCTCTGAAAGGGTGGTGAATCCTGGTTACCTGAGACACCCAGACTATTATTAAACTTGCACTTCCTGAGCAGATACTAATATAGCAATAGATGGGGAGCGAAGGGGCTATGGTATCCTGGGAGGGAGAGGCCGGAAGCACGCTGCAGAATGTCAACATGCTGTCACTCATGAGTAGGGGATATGCAGAAACACCGGGCAGGCGAACCAAGGTGAGAGAACCCTGGGGCCTCCTCACACCTTCTCTGGGAGTTGGGGTGCCCTAAGTTTCCCCCAGTACAGGTCATGGCTGACCTTCTCAAGATCTTTAGCACAAAATTCCTGTCTAGAAAGGTGAATGGAAACTGAGCTAATATCAACTGCTGTAAACAGCAAGAAGGCAATAGCTCTTTCCCAAAGGGCCTGTTGGAGCAAAATGCAGCTTCTTGAACACAGCCATTGTCAGAGCTCTCAGGAAGAAACTCCAGGTCCTTTCCTGGGGGATCAGCAGCCCAGCCCAGAGACAGGCAGCATCCCTGATGTGGAGCTGTCTGTTTGTGCATGGGGGGTCTGAGAGCCTCACTGGGGTATCAGGAAAGACAGCTATCCCCAGCCAGCACACCCGGGTAGCCCTGCCTTTACTCCCTTGACGATGGAGAAACAGGGGTGAACGCTGGGCCCTAGTGAGTGTGTGTTTTATTATGTTTCTTTCCTTTTGCCTTCCAGAAAGTTGTGCTGTTGCAGCTTTACAAACTGTCTCCAGGCACCCGAGTCTGACTGCCACTGGCAAAAATAAAATGAACACGCTTAAAGGTGTCAATGAGGAAACAAGACGCCCAAGCAGGAGTGCTGGGCTCCCTCTTAATCTCTCAACCCAAACTCAGAGCCTTGGGAAAATCCCTGGGGTTCCCTGTGCTGTCTGCTCCCCGCCCTGGAGGCCTGGCAGGGTGAGCTGGGACGTCGCTGGGGAAGACCTGGCTGGGACGGGCTGCTCGGCCACTTGATGCTGTGCTAATCTAAGGCCCCAAACCTCCATTTCCCCATTGCTAACATAGGGATCCTGCCAGGGGGCTGCGAGGATTTCGGGGGACAGCGGCGGGGAGCTCCAGGCTTGCCAGGGCGCCCAACAGGTCTGCCTTCCTCTGCCCCCATTCATTTCCTGCTACCTAGGGGCCTCTGGGCGCCTCGCATTTCTGAGGTTTAGGGGCCAGACGCGCCGCAGACCAGCCGCCCGCCCAGCCCAAGACCGTGCATCCCCCACCTCCGGCTGAATCTGCGCGGCCAGGCTCTCCCCCTGGGGTGAGGGGACGCGGCCTCGGCCAGGGCCCAGCCCCCCTCGGGGCACCCGGTGGCGGCTCCACGCTCCTGCCGGTGAGCCTCTCCCGGGCTGGCCACAGGTCGTGCCGCCTCCCAGCCCCGTCTCCAGCGCCTCCCAGCCCCTTCTCCAGTGCCTCCCGGCCCCGTCTCCAGCCCTTCCGCGGCAGCAGCCTCCAGGCCAGAGGAATATTCCCCTGGATCCTGCTAGAAGACTCGGCGCCGGGCGTGAGGCAGCAGAAGGGCAGCACCGGCGCGCGTGCCCGCACCCGCCCGAGAAAGTTGGCGCCGGGGAGCCGGGCGCGGAGCCGCAGCCCGCAGGATCGACGCAGAGCCCCGGCCCCAGCCCCGGCCCGGATCCCCGCGCCCCGGCTCCGGCCCAGCAACCGCGACAGCTCGTGCACTCACCGCAGAGTCTGGCCCGGACCTGCCCTGTCGCGCTGCCATCGTCCGGCGCCCGCGCTGAAATCCGAGCCCGGCTCCCGCTCCCCCTCCCGGTTATCTGCTGGGCGGCGCGGGGAGCGCCAGCAAGTTACGCGGCATCTGGCTAAAAATACAGGCGCCCTCCGTTCGCCCGGGCCCCGGCCCTATCCCCGGCAGGGATCCGATGCGCCCCGGCCCTGCGCTCTCCCGCCCGCCCGCCAGCCGCTAATGGGATCTCTTCATTTTCTCTCCATGATTATGTCAGATGGGAAAGTTAATGCGAAGCTCTCTCTGGAGAGCAGGCACCTGCCGCCAAGCCCTGCGGAGGGGGTGCGCGCGGGGGCGCGGGCGGGGTGCGGCCCCAGTTGCAGGTGCCGGCAGGCGGGCGGGCACGGGGCGGGCGTCCTGACCCTGCGGAGGGGAGGCACACACGTCCAATGGGGGTGAGGAGCTCCAAGCTGCATGGCCTCCTGCCCTGCCTCCCGCCGCCCCAAAAGCCCGGGTAAATGGTTCCCGGAGCCTGCCGAGACGCGGCCTAGGTGAGCCCAGTAAACTCTATTTATGCCCCATAACCGATTTGCATGTTTTGAGCTCTTCCATCGTGTCCTGAGATGCCAGTTAATCAGCCTATTCCAGATTCTGCCTGAGAGCCGCCACGCGAGACTCAGCTGGGTTGCAGGAGGGCAGAGCTGTCACTCCCTCCCGCTGCCTCCCGCACTGCTCTGACGCTGGCGGTGAACTAGCGTCACCCGAGGCTGTATCCGCGCAGTCAGCTCCAGTATTCTGGCCTGGGACCACCATCACCTTCTCATGCAGTCATTTCAGGGGCAGATGTCAAAACCCATGTCTGGGGTTTTGGGAAGTCTTGGGGTGAAATCATGAAGAGTAGGCTCAATTCAGAGCGATGAGGGAACCGTCAGTAAAAGCAGTGTCAGGTAACTGGGCCCCTGGCAATATGGCTTGTTCAGATCATAGGTGTTTTCTATCATGAGCCAGCTTCGTGCTGGCTTCAAATCACAGTCAAGATACAACACCAAATGCTCTTTTCCTGTTCCCCTCTGCTCTGACATTATACAGTACAGCTGTGCATTGGTGAGGAACTGGTAGGCTAAGCACCTATTAGCTGATGGGTATATTGCATTATCTCATTTAAATCATCGTGGTCACCCCATAAGACAGGCAACGCTACTGCAGTTGGATAAATGAAGAAACTGAGCCCAGGGAGGTAATGGGTCAAGACCAAGGTCCCCACTAGTAAACGGTGGATCCAACTGGTTCAGAGCCAAACTGACCCAAAGCCCTGCCACTAGCAGCACTGACAAGATTCCTGGCTCAGCGCCAGGAAGACATAATGTGGGGGATGATCTTGAAGGATAATTCCAGCACTTTGGGAGGCTGAGGCGGGAGGATTACCTGAGGCCAGGAGTTCAAGACCAGCTTGGGCAACATAGCGAGACCCTGTCTCTACCAAAAAAAAAAAAAGTTTTAAATTAGCCAGGCATGCTGGTACATGCCCATATTCCTAACTACTCAGGAGGCTGTGACAGGAGGATCACTTGAGCCCAGGATTGGAGGCTGCAGTGAGCCATGATTGCACCACTGCACTCCAGCCTGTGTGACAGAGTAAGACCCTGTCTCTAAAAAAATAAAAATTTAAAATTTAAGAAGGAGAAAATACTGTAAGAGTGTGTTACAAAGCCAGGTAATCTGCAGAACCATGCAGCAATGGGGGGGGGGGGGGCGGGCGAGCGGGAGTCCCAAGGGAGTAGGATAATCAAAGATCAAAGAAATGATAAACCTGACAAAAACAAGCAATGGGGAAAGGATTCCCTGTTTAATAAATGGTGTTGGGAAAACTGGCTAGCAATGTGCAGAAAGCAGAAACCGGACTCCTTCCTGACACCTTACACTAAAATTAACTCCTGATGGATTAAAGACTTAAACATAAGACCTGGCACCATAAAAACCCTAGAAGAACATCTAGGCAAAACCACTCAGGACATAGGAGTAGGCAAGGAATTCATGACCAAAACACCAAAAGCATTGGCAACAAAAGCCAAAATAGACAAATGGGACCTAATCAAACTCCACAGCTTCTGCACGGCAAAAGAAACAGTCACTAGAGTGGATCGGCAACCAACAGAATGGGAAAAAATTTTTGCAGTTTACCCATCTGACAAAGGGCTGATATCCAGAATTTACAAAGAACTCAAGCAGATTTACAAGAAAAAAACAAGCCCATTCAAAAGTGGGCAAAGGATATGAACAGACACTTTACAAAAGAAGACATGACATACATGAGGCCAACAAACATATGTAAAAATGCTCATCATCACTGGTCATTAGAGAGATGCAAATCAAAACCACATTGAGATACCATCTCATGCCAGTTAGAATGGCGATCATTAAAAAATCTGGGGACAACAGATGCTGGAGAGGATGTGGAGAAATAGGAACACTTTTACACTGTTGGTGGGAGTGTAAATTAGTTCAACCATTGTGGAAGACAGTGTGGAGATTCCTCAAGGCCTTAGAAATAGAAATTCCATTTGACCCAGCAATCCCATTACTGGGTATATATCCAAAGGACTATAAATCGTTCTACTATAAGGACACATGCACACGAATGTTCGTTGCAGCACTGTTTACAATAGCAAAGACCTGGAACCAACCCATATGCCCATCGATGATAGACTGGACTGGGAAAATGTGGCACATATACACCATGGAATATTATGCAGCAATCAAAAATGATGAGTTCGTGTCCTTTGTAGGGACATGAATGAATCTGGAGAACATCATTCTCAGCAAACAGAAAATGAAATACCACATATTCTCACTCACAGGCGGGTGATGAAAAATGAGAACACATGGACACAGGGAGGGGATTACTACACACTGGGGTCTATTGGGGGGAATAGGGGAGGAACAGCGGCGGGGGGAGCTGGGGAGGGATAGCCTGGGGAGAAATGCCAAATATGGGTGAAGGGGAGGAAGGCAGCAGAACACACTGCCATGTGTACCTGTGCAACTATCTTGCATGTTCTTCACATGTACCCCAAAACCTAAAATGCAATAAAAAAAAATAAAATAAAATAATATAAATGTGTACATATATATATATATATATATATATATACCCATGTTTAATGTAGAGGGACTGCTAAATAAATTATGATACTGCAGTGAAATAAAAAAAAGCAAAGAAAAGGCCAGGACATTGTCAAAAGGAGGGATCTGAAGTGTAATAACACAACTAACTCCTCATCATTGGGTATTTGAAGACGACACTATGAGAATTCTCCAGGCACAAGACCCTCCACAGACCTGGGGCTGAACTTTAGGATGGGCGCTCTCTGGAAGTCAGCAGCCCATTCCCACCCCAGGCACATGATGCTAAGACCTCCAGGTCTCTTGCCTTGTGCCTCTGAAAACTACCTTCCAGATTTGCGAGAATCCTCTACATAGAGAACTCCAATTAATAAATGATGGTTACTGGAACAGCCCTGATCTCAGCCCAGTGGAATATCTCAAGGGATTCTAATGCACTGTTCCAACATTAATATTTACAGAGAGAGAGAAAATGCCCTGCTCGAATGGATGAATAATATATATAATACTTTCAAAAACACAAATGCAATTGACTTGCACAATGAACTGAAAGAGATACTATTTTTCAGCAACGATTTGAGGATTAATTGACACACTATGAGTTGCACATTTAACATGTACAATTTGCTAAGTTTTGGCATAGGTATACCCATGAAACCATGGCCACATAAGATAATGGCACAATCACCTCCAAAAGTTTCCTCACGCCCCTTGGTAATTCCTGTCTCCTGCCAGCCAGTCCACATCCTTATTAAGACTTAGTATGGTCTGTCTTAATTCAGACATCCTGATAGATGCACTGCATGGCTAATTTTTAAAAATTTTTTGGTAGAGACAGGGTCTATTGCGTTTCCCCCGATAACTGATACTGTTAAACATCTTTTTCAGGTGCTTATCTGCCATCTATACATTTTCTTTGGTGATGCAGCTATTCAAATCTTTTGTCCATTTTTAAATTGAAATGTTCGTTTTCTTATTGAGTTTTGAGAGTTCTATATATACAGAATATCTTTCTTAAAGGTGAGATAAACAGATCTTATAAATGAAATATTCGAAGTTCAGTAGTAAAAACATTCCCTGTCCCATTTTGTTCCTTAGTTCTTCTAATTCTTAAGCTGTGTCTTTCTTTCTACAATGCTGTGGGTGATATAGAATCACAAAGAAAAAGATGTGATAGTCACAGTGGACCAGAAGCTGAATACAACCCGCAGTGCTCTGAGTGTAATGGGAAAGATGCGGAAGTATTATTAGAGGACTTTAGTTCTCAGAACTGCCAAGAATTCTTGACATTAGTCATGACCTCATTAGGGTTGAGGCTTTGAAACTTAGGCGATGAGTCAGGCAAGGCCCAAGAGGAGGAGAAAGGACACAACTACAGACATGTTGCTCAGTGAGGCCTGGGGCTAAAGGAGCGGAGCTGATCAGGCTAAGGAGAGAGCCCTTGAAACCTAAACTCCAGCACTGATGCCACAGTGGAGCTAATTATATGGTGCCCGGTCCCAGGTGTGGTGGCCTGGCACCAGAACATAATTATAACTGTCTCCCAGGCAGAGACAGCTTGGTTCTCAAGTTCCGAATTCCCAGTCCCTCTCCCTTGCTTTCCCTGCCGACTCCCCTGTGTGACTGGCACAGTGCTGGGCAGTGCTAGACACAGTGATTGCCGACTGGTGTTAGAAGACTGATGTCCCCACCACTTCCATGAGTCATAAAGAAACTGTAAGTCTTGGGGTTCAATTGCTATGGAAAAGATTAGATTCCACAGAAAGAAATGTCCAGCTATAAGAGATACGTGACTTAACTCATTATTCAGAAAGAGGTTAATCTTTGCCGGAGATCCCTCAGGATAGAAAAAGATAACTCACCCTTTGACCTGGCATAGAGACCACTGGGTAAGCTATACATCTTGGAAGGGTCTCTTTGGGCTCTAGGGATTCAGAAAGCTAAACCATTGTTCTTTTCCCCATAACTGACTGCCCCTTCAACCTTCCTTCACGACCACACCCTTAGACCACAAATAATCATCCTGCTTCTCCAACTCATTTTGTTTATACTTCAAGGCTGCATGTTTTAATGTAGGCATTTAGTGTGCTAAGATCTGCCGATGAGATCAAAACAAACCACCAGAAAGGAACTGATGGGCTGAGGAAAAGGCTGAAGACTCAGCAGACGCAGGCCTCTGTTCTAGCCTATGGCTTCATGGAGTCTGCAGGCTTTTCCCATCTTGCTTAATATTTCACCGACTGTCTTTTTGCAGCGCTCTCTGCAGACAAGCATAATGAAATGCTGGAGGCCTCGCCTGTGGGGTTCTGTCCTCTGAGCCACATTAGGCTACGCCAAGTGGGGATGGTGTGGGAGAGAAGAAAGGGAAGAAATTGTGCAGCACTTAAACCCCCAGCTCACTTCTGGCTTGGTGCAGTAAGCTGTTCTCAGGATAGACTGGGACTCTGGGACACTCGAGGGACTGCCGCTGCTGTGAATTCCTGCAGGGATTTCACAAGCTGGAAGAACATGAGCCTGCAGCAGAGAATCTCATCCCACACGAGTGGGATCTTGGGTAACTCTGCCTCCTCAGGATGATTTGGGGGAATAGCTTCCGGCTGCTTCAAATGGTGACCGGTAGGGGACATAAGGTGGCTCCTCTCTACAGGGACATCAGAGCTGAGATCAGGGCAGCCCCAGGATTCGAGAGAAGGGCATGCTGGCAGCTCAGGCCCTGTGGCAATGACCATCCTGCTCAACCCTCCTATGCAATCAACTCAAACCCAGAACTCAATAGCAACAACACTATTTGCTTTCTGGACAGAGTCAGCAGTTCTCCCACAACTGAGCTGCACAGCTTTTGATAAAGGAAATAACTTTTCATCATCAGTTATTTCATCATCAGTTGATTTCTTCTTGGTAAAATGAAACTAGCTTCACCCATCTCTCCAATATTGGGAGAATAATGTGAAAATGCTGACCACCACTTCTGGCACATGGTAGGTGCTCCATCAGTGACAGCTGACGCTCGTTTTTCCTCCTCCCCTCCCTTTTTTCTCCACTAAAGCCTTTGTCAAAGGTTAACATCTCCCTCAAACGTGTGGAGTGTCACTGATTTTGCCTCAACACTGGAAAATCAGGGCCTCATCACTGCTGACCCAGGGTCAAACACCCACAGCCAAGATCAGGATCCCAAGAAACCTGAAAGCTCTGCTCTGCACCCAGACCTCTTGGGTTTATAATGTACCCTTTTCAATGCCCATATTCTTGGAAGCAAAGAAACAATGTGTGAATGCAGTTGTGCCCCACACTCGCTGTCAGCAGCTGCCCTTGCAGTGTCCTGCCGCTGGCTGTGGCTCACTGATTCGTTCGGCTCCTGACCCTCGTTCTATCTGTTCTGCCCCACCCACCCAAGGAGCTGCCTCCACTCCTAGGGACTCTGGGCACCACCGATAAGGGTCGGTACCAGGAACCCCACCCTTTACTGAGAAAGGCAGGCTGGTTTATCGCCATGCAGAGCCAGCCAGTTACCATCCTGGAGAATGTGTTGGCCACCAGGAGTATCGCTGTCGGGGAAATGTTATTAACTAGGAAGGAACTCTACAGACTCTTCCACACAAATGTCACATTGAATTGAATCAGAAATCCAGTCTGACTCCCTCTAAACCTAGTCATTCCTTCTCAACCTTGATGGCAGTGACAGAGTAAAGGAGAGAGGAATGGAGTCTTGGTTGTTTTTCTACTTAACTTTGTGTGGGGGGTGCCCAGTGGTCAATTAAGGTACCCTGGGCACCCGGTTTGGCTAGAATAAGGGATGGCAAGTGCAGGGGTCTATTTAGAGCCCGGATCAGGCCCCACAGAGTTGGCACCAATCTCCATCATGTTCCTTTTAAGAGGGTTGGCAGCCCTGGAGTCTATTTTTAAACCCATGAGAAAGGTGCTGTGTGGATTCCAAAAAGGGCCAACATTAAACCTGAGATCCCTGGAGGAGGGAGGCACAGCTGAACCTAGGATTTTCTCCTCACACACAGGGGTTCCCCTTATTCCTGGGATCAGATATTGACTGTCCTTCCAAAGGGATCTCTTGGGTTACAGGCCCACTTTTGGCATGACTTCGGTGGCATTTGACTCCTAACGAGCTCATGAGCTGGAAAGGGTTTTGCACACTCGGTCTATTTTTCAGAATTGAGATTTTGTTTTGATCCCCCCACCCCCAGTGTGAAAAATCCATGTGCTTTTTGTGTATCTGGCAATCTCTCCTTCTTCCTATTTTCAAATCATACGCTCTGGAACCCCCACTCCCTCCCGCACTGCAGAGCCCACAGCCAAGAATTTACAACAGGAAGATCCAAGGAAAGTCTAAGTTCCCCAGGGCCATGGTGCCCAGCTCCCCAGAAACCCAGGCTCTGTGCTGGAGGAGGACAGGGAGTGGACCCAAGTGGCAAGCCTGCTGGAGACAGGATTATTTTCCCAACAGTGAGAAATAAACAGGCATCCAAATGCCACTGTTTCCCATCAAATAACCAGATGAAGCGAACAGAATGTTTTATCTACAATGACAAATTTCAGCTTCAGCATCCGTGTCTCTTTTTGGATGAGAAACAGAACGGGAATTCCTAAAGAACAAAATGCCTTGGGATTAAGAAAATGCTTCTGCTGAACAGTTCTGGGACCACCCAGGACTCCCTGGGCAGGGAAGTAGGAGACGAGATCTCTTCTCATCTCCGTTCAACTTGGAATCTGCAATCCTGGCACAAAAGCCGCATTCAAGTGTTTCCTGAGCAGAACACGGTGGCATATGCGTCCCACGTCAACCAGACAGGAGCTCCCGCCAGGCACGCTCAAAACAACAGGCATGAGCCTTAGCCCATGTTGGCCACACAACAGAGGCTCCATAAATGTTAGCTGGATTGGAATCCAGTCCATTCAGATCTCTAAATGATTCAGATGTTCGGGTTTGGTTGACTAAATGGTTTGTATCCCCACATGGTACTATGGCCCCTGTGGAAAAAGCCTTGGGACCACTGTCCTCTTCTAGGCAGGGAAGTTTTCGGTGTTTGCCATCCGAGGGCCTGGGCCATGCTACAGATAAGAAGCCTCCACGCCCCAACCTGCCCTGTATATCCTTTCCCCACAATCTCCATTAGTCCTAAATTGCCAGTCCAAGCCCAAGAGAGTAATTCTGTTTCTTCTGTCCCAAGGCCACAAGTAGTTCACATCTCTCTGCTGAGGGTGGGAAGATGGTGGGGTGTCATGTGGGTGCCTACATAGAATTCCAAGTGCACCCGCATTACCAGGCGCGCTGGCCCAGGCCACAGAGCCACACCACGATTCCCCACTGCGCAAGGAACGAGCTGCATTTAGAACTGACACTTCAGAACATATTGCAGATTGGGGAGCGGCGACTAAAGTGGAAATTACACGCATTTTGGAAAACACGAATGAGTGGCAATGCCAGAACAGGCCATTTACTAAACTACCTCCCGTGTTTCCAAACATTACGGAAACCTTCCTCTGCAGCCTGCTGGTGTGCAGAGAGAGGAGTGCACACCGGAAAACTGCAAAATCCAACTGCCTGGGGCGATGAGAATAGGGAAAATAGGGACTCCTTTTTTTCCAAATTTCCAAACAGGCTTGAGTACTGGCAGTGAACCCCATGGCTCCAGAGTTTCTGAAGGATGCCAGGGGTCGACAGCCCCATGGGGCATGCTCACCCTCAGCAATGAAAAAAGTCTCCCGCCCTACCTTAGAAATGCAACCCTGCCTGATATGAGCTGCCATCTGGAGCAGGCAGGGCTGACCAGGGGGCCCCCTCAGGCTTCTCCTTTATTTGAACAATTCACCCCAAGGGACAGAGCCAGGCTGGGTGGCCTGTTACCAGCCGGAGAGACCTGCCCAAGATTTCAGAGGGGTTTGTGCCCCTGGAGTTTGTCCAGACTCTGGAGCAAAGCTTTCCCAACATGGAGAAGGCAGCCATTGGGAACTGGGCCTGGAAGGCCCCATCCACACCCTCTAGCCCATGATGATTCACCTCAGAAACAATGAGATACAGATGAAAGAGCAGGAAGATAATAATAGCTACAGTCAACAGGGCATGGTGGCTTATTCTTGTAATCCCAGCACTTTGGGAGGCTGAGGCAAAAAGATCCCTTGAGGTCAGGAATCTGAGACCAGCCTGGGCAACATAGCAAGATCCCTGTTTCTACACACACACACACACACAAATTTCAATTAGCCCTACATGGTGGTGTACACCTGTAGTCCCAGCTACCCCGGAGGCTGAGGCGGAGAATCACTTGATGCCAGGAGTTCAAGGCTGCAGTGAGCTGTGATCCCGCCACTGCACTCTATCCTGGGCAACAGAGTGAGACCTTATTTCTAATACTAATAATAATACTAACAGCTCCAATTTGTGAGCCAGGCACTGTTCAAAGCATGTTAGATGTTTTAACACATTTAACCTGCACAGCCACCCTATGAATTAGCAACTATTATTATTCCCATTTCACAGAAGCAGCTAAGGCACAAAAACATTAAGTCATTTGTCCGAAGTCCCCCAGGAGTGACATGATGCCTGGAGCGGTGCAAGGAACATGGCAAAGAGAGTGGCCCTGGGTTTTGCACCATTCTACAACCTAAGCTATTTTTTTTGATTTTGTGTTTGTTTGTTTTGTTTTTGAAATGGAGTCTCACTGTATCACCCAGGCTGGAGTGCAGTGGTGCAACCTCGGGTGATTGCAACTTCCACCTCCCGTGTTTAATCGATTCTCCTGCCTCAGCCTCCTGAATGGCTGGGACTACAGGCACATGCCAACACGCCCAGTTAATTTTTCTGTATTCTTATTAGAGATGGGGTTTCATCATGTTACCCAGAAAGGTCTTGATCTCCTGACCTCGTGATCCACCTGCCTTGATCTCCCAAAGTGCTAGGATTACAGATGTGAGCCACCGAGCCCAGCCCAACCTAAAGTATTTTTAGACTGGAGGAGAAAACTGAAATGCAATATTCTCTAGTAAGAGTTGCTCACTCTGGGAAATTTGGGTGCAACCCGGGCCATCTTTAATAAATTGGCCATGCTCTCTATTCAGAAAAGATGCCAGCCACTGATCACCCAGTTCAATGCAGAAATGTGAGGTCTCTGTTTCCATGAACCTAGGCCCTCCAGGGTTTAATGAGAGGGAACCTGTCCTTTTCAAGAGCAATGGAGAAATGGGGAGGCTTTGAAACAGTAATCCCAGTCCACTCCAATCAAATTCTCTAGTAACACCATCATTCAACAGTAACATCATCATGTAATCTCCCTTGCACATTTCTGAACCAGGAGAAAGAAGCTCCGGGGAGCTGGTGCTAGGCCTTCCGGGCTGGGCCAGAAGGATCCTCGATTCCAGGAGAGGATGATGAGGTAGACTAAGTCCAGAGACCCGCTCCTGAAAAACCCACCTCTTCACCTTCACCGGGGCCCTGCTGATAAGGGGTGGCTTCCACTGGCCAAATGCTGACTGCAGAGGTTTCCTCTCTCTTCTCGGAGCCAAAACATTGCAATGAAACCCAATTAAACTACTCACCAGCCTACTTATGTCTCCCGAATTTTTCCATTTGTACAACTTAACAACAAGAAGACAGGCTCCTTCCTCCAAGATGCACTTAAGTTCCTTTCAACAGGGTGCTTAGCAGCTACCACTGGAAAACACCTTGGCATCAGCTCTCAACTTTCTAGTTCTGTTTCCTTTACCACCAAGGCAACAACAGCAGGTGTCACACATAATACTTCACACTGGGCTCATCGTATTATTTTAATGACTAAAGAGGGACCATTATCTTTCTATTTAATACTTGTAAGAATTCTGGCTGGCTGCTCTTTAAGGTATCTTTTCATACTGTATTTATATCACCCCTTCTATAATAATTTAAATTTAAAAGGTGGAGAAATAAGCTATAAACCATCAACCACAGCTGCATTTCTCTCTATGTTGGTTATCTGCAGAAAACTCTGCCCACACCAGGGGAATCCTAAGGTATGCCCCTAATCTGGACATTTCTCATCTGCATAATATGGAAGGGTGTCTAGATGGCCCCCTCTTGGCTTGGTGTCTTTTGAAAGAAATGCAGCCAGGTATGGTGGCTCACGCCTATAATCCCGTCCACTTTGGGTGGATCACCTGAGGTCAGGAGTTTGAGACCAGCCTGGCCAACATGGAGAAACCCCGACGCCACTAAAAATACAAAGATTAGCCGGGCATGGTGGCAGGCGCCTGTAATCCCAGCTACCCAGGAAGCTGAGGCAGGAGAATCACTAGAACCTGGGAGGCAGGGGCTGCAGTGAGCTGAGATCACACCACTGCACTCCAGCCTGGGTGACAGAGCAAGACTCTGTCTCAGAAAAAAGAAAAGGAAATACAATGTTATGTCGGAGACATTCTTTCCACTGCTACAGTTCCATGAATTTGTGAAGTGAAGACCTCATTTCTACGCCAGCTTCAATGATGAAGTCCACTTTCAAATCTGCTTTTCAAAGTGACCTGTCTCAGCCCCCCTGACCTTGAACTCCAGAATAAAGGGATGTCAAATGTTAGAGAAAGAATGAAAAATGAGCAGTGAATCAAGTATCACTTAAAAAAAAAAAAAGCCAACACATCATTTCTGGAATGACCGAACTGGTTTTTAGTCTTCAGAAAGAGACATTTCCAGGATTTCTGAAATAAGATACCAAGATGCCAATCAACATTCTGAAGGAAAATCATTGCCAATATCCATGTGCGCCTCTAGTGCCTCAGGTGCTTTTCGAGTGAGGGTCATAGAGATAAATTCTCAATGCAAGAATTCAGTGGGACTAGATAGATAGGCTTTTTCCTCATTCACTTATTCTTTCACTCAAATGTGAACCGCTGAATTGCACTGTGCGATCTGAGCACCCAGTGGTAGGCATAAGAAAGTCAAGGCTGTTTGGTTCCTACTCTTGGGAAGACTGCAGACCAATAGAGGTGAAAGATAGAGCTGTATGGAAAGTAGGACAATACAGGGTTAATTACTCAGTAAGATGATAGCCCAAGAGATGCTCCAAGGCAGGGTACAATTAAATACCAAATGAGAGGTTGAAACAGGAACCACCAGCGGTTCAAGGGAGTGGCTGAGATCAGAGAGGGCAACAGCACTGGGGGCATTTTTGATGGAGCAACGAGAATTGAACAGAATCTTCAAGCCAGGTTTAGGACGTCATGGGGATCCATATCAATACCATCAAGGCTCTTTTGAAGGCCCCTGTGTTCCAGAATCTTCTTGATTATAGAGGATAATCAGAGAACACAGGCTTCCTAACCGCCTGGAGGGAACGTGAGGATCAAGAACCGAACACTTGAAAATTAAAACACATATGTCACACGACAACATACATATGCCTGCTGTAGGAAACTGTGTGAGTGTTATGTAAAGGAGTGATTCATTGCTAAACGATCGTATAGCCTTTATAGCCTTAAATGTCTCCTGCATGAGGTTGGAGGGAGTTTCCATCCCTCACAAATATTTTATACAAAGAGGAAAATAAAGCAATGATTTTAGATTTACTCAGTCATTTGAAAAACATGTGTGTGCCTGTGGAGGGGCCAGGCCTTGTTTAGAGTCCAACAGTGAACAGACAGGGAAGAATCCTGCACTCACAGAGCTGACATCCCTATGGGCAGGAGGAGAGGAAGACAGATGAGCAGTAAGATCTATTTATCCCACAGGGAATTGGTGAGTGCTAAGAGGAAAATCAAATGCAGAGAGGGGATGGAGAGGGCTGTGGGGTGCAGTGTCTGACAGTGCTCAGTTCTGGAGGCCTTTCTGAGGAGGTGACACTGGGGGAGCCTGGATGTAGGCGGGGATAAGGCCACAGCACCTGGACATGCCCAGGTTGTGACAGGTAAGCTCCATGCAGTGAGAGACCACTCTAGTGCCCACCCCACCCCTCTCCCATCCCTGAGATACCCCCTTGCTTGTTCTGGAATGCTCTTCTCTACATCTACAGATGATAGTCAACTTTTGTTTTTCTTTCCCTCACTCTGTTGCCCAGGCTGAAGTGCAGTGGCGCAATCATAGCTCACCGCAGCCTCAAACTCCTGGGCTCAAGCAGGCCTCCCACCTCAGTCTCCCGAGCAGCCAGGACTCCAGGTCAACATCATCACACCTGGCTAATTTTTTTAATTTATTTTTTGTCGATATGAGGATCTCACTATGTTGCCCAGGATGGTCTCAAACTCCTGGCCGCAAGTGATCCTCTTGCCTTGGGCTTCCAAAGTGTTGGGATTACAGGCAGGAACCACTGTGCTTGGTCTCTAGCCATCTTTCGATGCCCATGGGACAAGCAGTTAGAGGCACTGGTGAAGGAACCAAAAGAAAAATGAAAAGACAGGAATCGACAGCATTTAGTAGGTGCTGGGCGCTGCTCTAAGCATCTTACAAGTGTTCACCCATTTAATCCTCACAGCACCTTTGTAAGGCAGGTGTTCCACTTATCCTTACTTTACAAGTGGAAAACAGGGCACAGAAAGATTCAAAACTTGCCCAGCTGGGCACTGTGGCTCACACCTGTAATCCCAGCTCTTAGGGAGGCAGAGGCGGGAGGATAGCTTGAGCCCAGGAGTTCAAGACCTGCCTGGGAAATGTAGCGAGATCCCGTTCTCCATAAAAAGGAAAAAAAAAAGAAAAACAAACAAACAAACTTGCCCAAGGTCACACAGCAGAGAAGTGGCAGAGTTAGGATTAGAACTCAGCAATGGGAGCCAAGTAGGCCACCGCAAGCATTCTGCTCTCGTGCCTCAAAGATGCCTGTGTGACAACAGGAAGCTCAGGAGCTCTGAGGAAGTAATGGATAAGTGAGACATGGGCTCTGGCTGGGAAAGCCATGAGCTAGAGACCTTAGGGAGGTTCTTGGTTCTCCATCGACAGCTTGCTACCAAGCACGGCAGCGCCTTGTCCAGGCCACTAACGCTAATTAGTATTTCACATTTGCCAAGTGCCTATCCTGTGCTGAGGCAAATGGGGGGATGCTAAAGTCAATGACAGCTGATGCAGTCCTCCCAGGGCCTCCCTGGGGACTCACCAGGGAGGCAACTGGCCAATCAGACCAGAGAGTTGCCCTGGGTCCACTTCTTGTAGGTTTTTTTTTTTTAGAGATGGGGTCTTGCTATGTTACCCAGTCTGGTCTCGAATTCCTGGGTTCAAGCAATCCATCCACCTTGGCCTCTCAAAGAGCTGGGATTACTGGCATGAGACACTGTGCCCAGCCTCTTCTTGAGTTTTGACCAATAACTTTCCATTATTTCCTCTTAGACTCCAGTTGAATTCATAAATGGCATTAACATTTTTCAAATGCTGGTAGGAGTTTGTTGAGTTAACCTGAGTCACTCACCAGAAAGCTTTAAGCTTATTCTCCTTCCCTTGGAGGGGTCGAGGAGATAGCCTCCTCCACCCACCCAGAGGATGGGGAGGGGAGGTGACACTTCTCCCTCAGTAGATTCTTCCCTCCTAAGTGGGCTGACTTATTTCGGACACTGAGGGTCAGGGTGTTCCTGGAGTTTGAGGCCTCGGCAGTGCTGGCACTTGGCATGAGCCACCCAGAGGGAATGTGTGTACACACGTGTGTGTGTGCCTGTATGTGCATGCCTGTGTGTGTGCATGTGCCTGTGTGTGCACATGTGTCTGTGAAGGCACATGTGCCTGTGTGTGTACCTGTGCCTGTGTGCACATGAGCTTGTGTGCATGTGCCTCTGTGTGCATGTGCCTGTGTGTGTGCATGCCTGTGTGTGCACATGTGCCTGTGTGCCTGCCTGTGTGCACGTGTGACTGTAGGTGCACATGTGCCTATGTGTGCATGTGTCTGTGTGTACATGTGCCTGTGTGTGCATGTGTGCCTGTGTGTGTACGTGTGCCTGTGTACACGTGTGCTTGTGTGCATGCCTGTGTACAGGTGTGCCTGTGTGCGTGCCTGTGTGCACATGTGTCTGTGATCACATGTGCCTATGTGCACGTGTGCCTGTATGTGCATGTGTCTGTGTGCACGTTTCTGTGTGTACATGTGCCTGTGTGTACATGTGCTTGTGTGCCTGTGTGCCTGTGTGTGCATGTGTATGTGTGTGCATGTGTTTGCATTTATGTGTATATATGCATATGTGTGTATGCCTGCACATACATGCACAGATGTGTGTGTGTGTACAAATCAAGGCAACTTCAGACAAAGAGACCAAGAGTGGGTCTCAGGGTATTAGGGTTGGGGGCAGGGTCGGGGGAGGATGCAGCTGGGGGTGGGGAGAGAATATACTACAAAAATAAATCAAGAGTGGTTCAGCATTTAGTTTCTAATCTCGTCTTGCTAGAAAACTTGTAAAATTCCTAACCAGAAGTGCTAAAGAAAAACGTCTCTGCCTGGTTCTACATTTGTGGAAAGTCTCACTCCCTGGGAAACAGTCACCACTTTCTGTTTTCACGGGGGACTCCATTCAGAAGGCTGGAGAGAAGAGATGAAAGCCAACAGCAGGTCTTGCTGGTGATGTGGAGTGGAGTCCATCTGTGGCCCATGCACCCCAAAGCCTCTCCAGCCACCTCGATCTCCTGGCCCTCTGCAGTATCTCTAAAATGTGGCAAGCTCTGGACCACACACAAACCCACTAGCCAGGACTCCCTGCTGAGCAGCCATTCTCCAGCCGGAAGGGCCACCATGCCAGGCAATTCCAAGACACCTTTTAGGCAGAGTTCACAAGAGTCTGTTCTCGCCCCAGCAGAGTTGTGCACGGTGCCTGCTGCGTGAGTACCACATCCAGGGACCACCTTCCCAGGCCCTCTCACTATATTTCCACCACCCTGCCCTTTCTTCTGCAGCCATCTACACACACTGCTATTGTCTTCTGCAGAGGAATAAACATGCCTCAGTCCCCATCCTAGCAAGAGCAGAAGGCATGGCAGAGGTAGCACTAGAGACCACGTCCTCTGTGGCCTAGGCCAGCCCTTTCCACAGTCGCCCCCCCTGGAGTTTGCACAGATGGCTCCTCCTCCCTGCTCTTCATGGAAGGGTTAGAGCTGACCACACAGAGGCCAACAACCAACAGAGCCAGGGGAGCACAGACCCCACCCCAGAGCAGTGACCCAGGCCTAGGAGGGAGGGAGAGGGTCTCCAAGGCTGTGGGCAGAGATCAGCTTCAGGGTCCATCCCAGGGGCCAGGGCTAGGAGAGGGTGGAGAGCACACTGAGTGGGGGCTGGGGGTCTCTGCTGCTGGTGGCTCCCCTGCTGCCTCACAGGTAAGGGTCTATGTCATGGTTAGGACAGACTGTCAGGAAACACCCCTGGCCAGACTGGTAATGGAGCTAAGTAAACCTAAGGATTTAAAAACTGGGATTTTTAAAGGCTAGTCACAAAACAGGGGATCCGTGATGATGTTCAGAGACCTCGGTCTAGAGGAAACATTGCTTATGTGCCTGACACCAGCTCCATCTCACTCGGGCTGGGGCCCTTCAGCAAGGGCTTCTGCTGCCATACCTCCTGCCATGGGGCCACCTGATGGGAAAAACTAAGAGTATTTCCATAGAGAGCTTTCAAACCAAACATGCAAACTCACAGGGCCAAGATGCAGGGCCAAGGAGAAAACGCAGGGTCTTGCTGCAGAGGAGCCCATGTGTCGGGCGAGGCTTTGCCTGGCATTTCTTGGGTGGGTATTTCAAACGGGGGGAGTAAAGCTGGGCCCCTGAATGTCACCCTTTGCATCTCCTTCTATCTATTTGCCACTAACCAGCAAGCCATTGAACCATTCTGCTCCCCTCTTTCCTCCCCCAACATCAGATCTTATTTCCCAGGGGAACAGTGTAGCAACTGAGTCAGCCCTGCATCCAGCAGGTCTTCCCCTAAACATTGTAGGGCCCTCCTTGCCCCCGAATACTTCCTGACACCCAGGAAGGACATGGGCCACTTGCTGAGAACTGTCTCAGGGGGTCTCAGATTCTTGGTGAGTTGAATTTTAAGCATTTTATTTGAATCAAAATATATCGCTTTGCATATACCAATTTTTATTTCATCTTACGCATTTGGAGTTAGAGCCTCTTGAATCACCTATGCAGATCTAAATAAACAAGGTCCAAATATGGATCCCAAACTAGATGAAAAAATTCCATTCTATTCAGCTTATCACATTTCAAGTAGTTCATTGACTTGATCATTAGATGCTGTCTGATCAGGAAGTCCCAAGATTTCTAACTACTGTAATCTAAATGGTATAGGCATTTCTAAAATATCCACACCGAAAAAAGCTCCTTTGCTTATCCCAAATCCATTTCGCTTGATTGAATGATTTTCT
Source organism: Callithrix jacchus (assembly GCF_049354715.1). Taxonomy (NCBI): domain Eukaryota; kingdom Metazoa; phylum Chordata; class Mammalia; order Primates; family Cebidae; genus Callithrix; species Callithrix jacchus. The sequence goes on from NC_133514.1 coordinate 42,784,076, forward strand.
CATTTCCACAGAGAGCTGTTAAAGCAGCCATGCAAACTATCAGAGCTCCACAGGCCCAGGAGGAGGAAGAAATTAGACGACATTTGGATAAGTCAATTCTTAGCAAAGTAACGGTGCACCTAATTAATTGAATGCAGTGTGTGGGGTTTCTGTGAAGCAAGTCTTATTTCCTCTGGGAGCTGTCCACCTGGTAATCCAGTCCTTGAAGGAAAGCGATTCAAAGGTCTCCCAAGTCCTACTCTTGGTCCATGCAACAGTCCTTCCTCCCGCAGAACTCTACCAAATACTTCCCTCTTTGGAGAATTCTAATTTTTGGAAAGTTCTTTCTCATCTCAAGTTGAAATCTGCTTTCCTATACCCCACCCTTTCCTGGGTCCCTCCCTGGAGCACCAGAGTGAATCTCCACTCTTGCTGGTAGCAACCTGGTGACAATCGGGGCTTTTTTTCAGCCTTTTTAGTATTTTCTTTCCCTCTGTTCCTTCAAGGTTTCTCCCAGGCATGAAGAAAGATCCTTTTCCTCGTTGAATCCCTGCCTACGCCCATCCAATGATCAAGGTCTCTCCAAAAAAGAAAAATCTGGACACCATCCTCCTAATGGAGACTGACACTGCATTTCCCAAAGTGTATTCCCAGGAACACCAGCCCTTTGCAATGTCACCCACGCCAATGCAAAGAATGCTCTGGTCAAGTAACTGTGGACAATGCAAACCTTGTCCTTAGAGAGTCACAAACCTAGAAAGCATATTAAACTCTGAGTAGGGCCAGGCACAGGACTCACACCTGTAATCCCAGCACTTTGGGAGGCCACAGCGGGAAGATCAATTGAGGCCAGGAGTTTGCCACCAGCCTAGGCAACATAGCAAGACCTTATCTCCAAAAAATTTTTTTTAATCAGCTGGGCATGTTGGCATGCACCTGTAGTCCCAGCTACAGGAGAATCACCTAAGCCCAGGAGCTTGAGTCTGCAGTGGGCTATGACTGCATCACTGCACTCTAGCCTAGGTGGCCTTGGTGTTCGGTGGCATAGTGAGACCCTGTCTCAGGGAAAAAAAAGAAAGGCTCGGAGCCTTCTTGGAGAAACCTGATCAACAGTATTTAAGCCAAGATTCCATAATCACATTTGACTCTAAAACTCAATTTCCCCCACATAACACACTTTGGGAAAGAATGGTTATTTTCACTCTGACCAAGCTTTTAACACTTCACTATATATCTCTACTCCACTCTCTCACCCCCATACTCTCTACCCCATCCCCCACTCCTAGCCTCCTGCTCCCCAGGAACTAACACCATCAAAACAAAGAACTTTAAGGCAATAGCTCTCAGTATTTAGTGAATTCCTTCTTAAAGCAAAGCATCCTTTTGGGATACAATTAATCAATTCCCTAATCTTCTGGCTTTGTACATGTGAACCTTAGTGTATTAAATACTCACCCCTCCAATGAGATCTCTAATACAGTTCTATGCTCCCACCTACCGCAAGGGCACTTTCCAGGTAATTAATGTTTGTCACTAAATTCACTGACAAATATGAAAGGCAAGGAGAAGACTGGAAACATTTTGGAGATTTTGAGCATCTAAATCTATTCAGTTAAAGCTTTTTTTTTTTTGCCTTTCAAAAAAGTTTTTATCTATAATATTTTTCTTATGTGCTTGGGAGCTAATTACTCAAGGAAACCTCACGGTGAAGGTTTTGCGAATTCAACCAACACCCTGCAATGCACTGGAGCTTTGAGTCCTGATGCACACAACATTTCTGAGGTGATTTTGTTTTTCGTTTTCTGAGTTCAGAAGAAAGCCCTGTACATAGAGGAACAAACTATGTTATTTCAACAAATCAGCGTTTCTTAAAGGAATGGGCAGAGCAGGTGATACAAAGTTTCTGAAAGGTGGGCCTGCTCTGGGGTCACACATGTAGCCAGTTGGCTTCCAAAGGTTCCCTCTGAAATGCCACACAGAACCTGGAGGGGAGATGCTGGACTTTGCCGGCCCTCAAGCCACTGTTTCTTCTCCTGAGTCTCCGGTTTCTGCCCCTCAAATGAAAGCAGAATGAGACTGGGCATGGTGGCTCACTCCTGTAACCCCAGCACTTTGGGAGACCGAAGCAGGAGGATCACTTGAGTCCAGGACTTCAAGAGCAGCCTAGGCAACATAGCAAGACCCCTTCTCTACGAAACTTTTTTTTTTTTTAATTAGCCAGGGGGGTGGTGTATGACTATGGTCCTGGCTACTCGAAGGCTGAGGCAGGAGAATGGCTTGAGCCCAGGAGTTGAAGGTTACAGTGAGCTATGATCGCACCACTGCACTCCAGCCTGGGTGACAGAGCAAGACCCTGTCTCTACAATTACTGAGATAATAAAAACATAAACCAGAATGAGATTGTGATTAAGGACTCAGACGCTGGGTTCAGCTTGCCTGGCTTCCTGTCCTAGTCCGCAGCTGTCTAGCTAGGCAGAGGTGAGTAAATCCATCTCTCTGTGCCTCAGTGTCCCTATCTGTAGCCTGCAGTGACCTCATGGGGTCACTATGGGGATAGAATGCTCTCCTGCCTGCATGGTTTTGATGGCGCCTGGCTGCGGTCCGACCCTCCCCTCTTCTGGGTCTGAATCAGTGCTAACCACTGCTGCCCTGCTCACTGTGCATCCCTGCGGCGGGATCTTCATTGCTTCCGGCCTGGGCCTTCCCACAGGCGCTGCCGAATTGACCTTGCCATCACGAGCTCCCTTCCTTTCAGGATCACACAGGGCAAGGGTCCTCCCGCTCAGAGACGTCCATTGCTCCTTGGCGCTTTCCAGACCCTTTAAACACCCTGGCGGAGCCTTGCCTGGCCCTTCTGGGTCCACTTGCCAGCAGAGGGTCCAAGCTGACCTCATGCCTTCCACACTGCGGGGCAATGTCGCCATCAGCCATGCTCCTCACCTGGGAGCCCTCCTGCATCCCCTCTCCCTGCACTCTGGAGTGTCCCTTATTAGCCAAATTAAAGGCACCTCCCTGTGGATCGTCCCTTGATTCCCTCCCTTGCAGTTTTCTCTCTTCCTCTCGAGCTTCCAAAGCATTGTAGTACCCCTTGTAGCAGGTTCCTTTTGAGGGGTTTGTGGCTGAGGCACAGCCCATCTCCCTTTCCAGGCTAAGTGCTTTTCAGAGCAGCCACCACAGGCTCAGAAAGAAGAGAAAGAGCTCATGTCTTGCCAGGGGCCAGAAATTACGAATATCTCAGAGCGAAGCTCCCTGTAGGTGGTAGGGCTGGAGGGACGTCTACACGCGGCCCTATATGCTGCCCCTGAGCCCTGAGAAAAACTTGGGGACCCCGCAGACAGGCTCCGCCCAGGTCACAGTCATAATAATATCCCTGAGAAGGAAGCCTCTTTATTGGTAAAGAAATTAAAAAAAATTAGAGGTAAACAAGCCAAGCAAAGACTTTTCAACACCTTCAGGCTGCCCCAGCCACTGCTGGCTCTGAAGCTATCCCATTTATTCAAAGGCTAGGGAGACAAGCCCCAGTAGCCACGTTGCAAACTAACAGAGCTGAGAGAAGGGCTCAGAACAGTTATCCTAACCTGGGGGTGCCTATGTAAGTACCACTTTGTGCCTGAGACATTCGGAGCCATTTGCTAATCCCGGTCCTGAACTCACCACCAGGCCCCTCTGTGGAGGTCGGTGCCAGACACTAGCATCTCTGTTTGTCAGATGCCGGCACGAGGACCCTGAAAACAAAGTGAATTTTCAAACCTCCACAGGAAGACTTATGATTCTTTTGCGAAGTTTATCGCCGAGTTAAAAACGAGGAAACTGAGGCCAGCACAGGAAAATTAGATGCCAATTTATTCAGCTCCCGAGCAACGTTCCATAGTCCCTGGAAAAGAGGCCAGGAAGTCACGCCCGACTGGGTGTGGGGGGTTTTAATAAGAAGTGAAGGCATTTGATTGGCTGTGAAGAAACAGGATGTGGACGTACAAGCTGCTATAGGTAGGTAGGCGGAATTTCCGGACGGGGCAATGTGCTATTGGGCAGGTTTTTGGCAGAGCTTTCCAAAGGTGGGCTAGGTGCTGAGTGCAGAGGGGATCTCCAAGGGCGGGGCTGAGTGCCGAGTGCAGAGGAGATTTCCAAGGCGGAGCTAGATGATGGGCGTATTCTGGTGACGTAATTTTCAGGTGGGGAGAGGGATGGGCGTGTCCGAGCTCCCAGCGAGGCAACCAGCCTTACAAAGACTATTTAGATGGAGCTACTCAAAGGCTGAAGCAGGAGGTCAGGAAATTCACGCCTCCTGATTTGCTGATTTGCTTGTTCATCACTCCACCTGTAGATACTTTTTTTTTTTTTGAGGTCGAATCTCGCCCTTGTTTTCCAGGCTGGAGTGTGATGGTGCGATCTCAGCTCACCACAACCTCCGCCTCCCAGGTTCCAGCGATTCTCCTGCCTCAGCCTCCCGAGTAGCTGGGATTACAGGCATGTGCCACCGCACTCGCCTAATTTTGTATTTTTAGTAGAGATGGCGATTCTCCATGTTGGTCAGGCTGATCTTGAACTCCCAATCTCAGGTGATCTGCCCACCTCCGTCTCCCAAAGTGCTAGAATTACAGACATGAGTCATGGCGCCTGTCCTGCAGACACTTTTTAACCAAATCTGAGAAACACAGTGGTTCTAATAAAAGGCAGTTTCTATGGCAGATTCCATAGAGAAAAGAACAAATGTGGTGGTGGTACAAGTTCCCTTTAACGCATCACTCAGCGTAGCAAGCCTGACACGTTTTCACAGTTTCTCGTGCACACTCAAGTTAGAGTGGGTGTCTGGTGGTCATTCATTTTTCCACTCCACGTGTAGTTATTTAGTGCCAGAGACATCCCAAAGCACAGAGGGATGCCTGATGGGGGTCATGGCCTTAAGGGGCCCAGAGGGTGAGGAGCTGGGAAGCTGGATGGGAGGGTGAGCCCTGGCCTGGCCTAAAGGAATGGGCTGAGCTTGAACAGGGGCAGGGAAACAGTGGTGGAGGGGCTGGCCCTGGTGGAGGCCAGTGGAGACTAGCAGTCACGGTTTGTGGATGATTATATCAAAAACATGAGAAAAGTCCATTCTGGCCGGTGATATTGAATGGCAATTCACACCCATCTGATAATGAAAAGCCTCCCCTGCCTATGGCTTCAGTGTGGTAGAAAGAGCTGGGCTTAGAATTCACTCAGTCCTAGGTCAGACCCTGCCACTTACTGGCTCTCTGACCTATATTTAAGGGCTACCACCCCAATACCCCACCCCAGCCTAACCTGAGAGGGGTAACTAGAAGAAATAAGAAACTGGAAACCATGTGGTATCATACCACCTTCTAAGAGGTAAACTAGTGCAGTTGACACAGAGGCATGGCACTAGTTAGCTACAAACATCCTTGAAAAACAAGATATCTCTTAAGTGAATAGCAGTCAAAACATGGCTCATCTGATAAACTAAAGAAGGAGACAGAAGAAAAAAATTAGCCAGCCTGCTGGCCTGCACCTGCAGTGCCAGCTACTGGGGAGGCTGAGGTGGGAGAATCACTTGAGTCCAGGAGGTGGAGGCTGCAGTGGGCCATGACCACCATACTCCAGCCGGAGTGACAGAGTAAGACCTTGTCTCAAAAGGAAGAAGAAAGAAGAAAGGGAGGGAGGGAGGGAGGGAGGGAGGGAGGGAGGGAGGGGATGGAAGGAGGGAGGGAAGGAGGGAAGGAGGGAGGGAAGGAGGGAGGGAAGGAGGGAGGGAAGGAGGGAGGGAAGGAGGGAGGGAGAGAGGGAGGGAAGGAGGGAGGGAAGGAGGGAGGGAAGGAGGGAGGGAAGGAGGGAGGGAAGGAGGGAGGGAGAGAGGGAGGGAAGGAAGGAGGGAAGGGAGGGAGAAGGAGGAGAAGAAGGAGAAAGAAGAGAAGGAGGAGGAGGAGGAGGAAAAATATCAGTGGCCTAGAAATTGCTATCGTAACACTCCCGGTAATACACCCCCCTGCCTCTGGCAGAGGTTGCTAAGTTATCACAGCACTCTTGCCCATAAGCCTAAAAGTGGCTTCAGAATCTTTCTCAACACAGCATCCCCAGCAGCTGCTGTCAATCGGCTTGCCATTGACACCAGGCAGTGAGACTCATTTTCTATTCCAATGTTATTTAATCAGCAATTTGCAACAAACACAATGCTCTTGGCTGTGGGGCATGCATGATTCATCAGGCCATAGCAGAGTCTTCACAGATTCAAGACCATGTTGCCTCCAGCCTCTCTGATTGTGCCCTTACTGGGACATCGGCAACTGACTTGCCTTTTAGGTTTTCTTGATGGGACAGAATTCAATGACCAGAGAACACAGAAGAACCCTAGAGACTGGAGAAGTCAGATTTCTCATTGTGAAGTTGGGGTTCTGACACGAACACTAGATGCCTATGAGTTGCATTAAGTAAGTTTCCAAACCTACTGTCCTCTGGTTGTGTCTTAAAATCAAGTTACCAGAACTGGATCTCAGATCACAGGGGCACCTGCATGACCAGCCAGTCAATATCCCCAATAAACAACTTTATTTCATCACTCTTCCTAGCAGCAATCTCAGTTTCCTCATCTGTAACATGGGTAATTTTTTATGTGGCCACTGTGAACATTGAATATGCTGAGATCTTTAATCACGTAGCACCGTGGCAGGTACACAGTCGCTACTCAAGAATATTCATGACCTTCCAATCCCCTAGATTTAGGACCCTCATTGAGTCTTACCAGTAGAGGGGCAATATTTTCCTACCTGGTTTTCACTCCAGTGACCCCTCTTCGTCAGCTCTGCCAGAGGGGGTTTTCTGAAGCCCTAACACTTTTCTACTCACAAATCTTTGTGGTCTTCCCTAACCCCTGTGAAATAAAGACCAAAGTCTCAGGCCGACGTTCAGAAGCCTCCTCAAACCAGCCCTTGTCTGCCTCTTCATTTTCATCTCTACTCTGTCCCCCTACCTGTCTCAAACACACAAGCCATGCTTTTCATGAGGCATCTCTGTTTTGTGAAATTCTCCACACATTCTTCAAGGCCCATTCAAAGTTATCTTCCTCTGCAAAGCTTCCCTGGCACACTCCGTTGTTTTCCTGGCCAGAGAGTTCACTCTTCCCTGTTTCAGCCTCTGTGATATTGTTCGAATGTAGCATTTCCCACATGCTGAGAACAAGGAACTGTGTGATTTACTGTTTCCTACTCCACACATTCTGTTGGCCTGAGTCAAAGTTATGTTGAAAGTAGGAAGATCTTTTTTAAATTTCCAAAGTTCTTAGAAGGTTAAGAGTTATTGATCCAGAGAAGAACCTGTGATTCCAAAGAAGTTTCTAATAACCAACATTTCCCAAAAGGCTGGCTCTGATTTCCTATATGGCTCACACCAGCCCCAGGGTAACCACGATGGTCTTCAGTTTCCAGATGCAGGCTGGAGATTCGGGGTGGCCACGTATCTGGCCCAAGGATAATGTCCAGAAAGCAGAAGAGCACGGGTTGGAGGTCAGGCGTTCTGGCTACAGCGCCCACAGGCTGGACCAGGTGCTGTGCTGCTGGGCCCCTGAGGTCACACTGCCAGCCTCGAGGCCCTGTGTGGACAGGTTCACCTGCACCAGGCAGTTTGGGCACTGGGACTGCAGACTAGCAGGGAGACAGGCATCTAAATAACAGTTTCAGCGTGACCAGTGTGGTGAAGAGCGTCTGTCTTAGAGGGTTAGGAGACAGACGTGAGCTGGGAACCTCGCTGGGAAATGTGGGTCAATCGACAAACTGTTCAGCCCTGTTTCCTCATCTCCAAAGCGACGACAATGTCACCTACATCCCAGGGTAGTTTCAATGCCACATTAAGATGAAATACGTAAAGAAAGTGCTGTACTTCTTGTATGGTAAAACTACATTATTCCACACACAAGGTTTGAAAAGCTGGTGGAGGGTCAGGTGATAAAACCCCAGGGCCAAGCAGCCCAGCCAACCCCTGGACTGACCCTGTCACCATCTGGATGATGCATTCGTGAGAAGGTGTCCAGAATCTCGGCAGCTCCTGTCACCCGCCTCCAGGTCCACTCTAAGCCCCACATCACTCACCAAACTGCATTCTCCATGCTGTGACAGGCCAGACTGTCGTAGGGTATCCGACCACCTAAGGAGGAATCTTCTTTTTTCTGAGATGGAGTTTCGCTCTTGCCTCAGCCTCCCAAATAACTAGGATTACAGGCACCCACTCTGACACTCGCCTAATTTTTGTATTTTTAGTGGAGCAGGGTTTCACCATGTTGGCCAGGCTGGTCTTGAACTCCTGACCTCAGGTGATCTGCCCACCTCGGCCTTCCAAAGTGGTGCCAGGCTGGGAAGGAATCTTGAGCCCGGCCACTGTCCTAAGTTATCGAGTGAGCTTCCCCTCCCCTCTTAACAACGGCACCAATACCTCTGCACCCCGCAATTCATGACCTGCCCTGAATTCACTTCTGGTGTTTGCCTAATCCTCAACTAATCCCACTAAGAACCAGTTCCCTGCATCTGTACAACTCAAGATCCTATTATACAGCTTTAAATGCATGCAATTAATAGAAGACTTTCGATATAAAACCCCTTTAAGAATTTAAGGAATAATCTCTGATGGCAGAACTTTAGACTTCCTGGCTAATGGGGTTTGCAGGAGGTATTTAAGGACTACTAAGGCATTCTGGTACCTTCAAATCACACCGTGTAGACAGAACATTAGCCAGCCCCAAGAGGGACTTAGACTGCTAGAGGTTAGATAGATGCGAGATGAGGGGCCTCTAACCATTGCCTCCCTCTGGAGAAAAAGCAAACCACAGGTGCACACCCTGGCCCAGCCCACCTCCCCCACCCAAAGGAGAGGTTGCCAGAGTGGGCAGAGAGCAGGACAGAGGGCACCAGGCGGTGGCACCAGGCTGATAATGGGTTTTCTGGGTAGCTGGAATCCACTCCACTGTTTGCAAGTCATCATCACCCTCGATCAATGGCTGTACCTCTAGAGGTGGAGAAGGGCTGCGCTTGTGCCAGCCTCTTTTCAGCTTTCTTCCCTCCCTCCCTCCCTCCCTCTCTCTCTTTCTTTCTTTTAGATGGAGTCTCACTCTGTCACCCAGGAAGGAGTGCAGTGGGGCAATCTTGGCTCACTGCAACCTCCACTTCCTGGGTTTAAGTGATTCTTCTGCCTCAGCCTCCCGAGTGCTGGGATTATAGGTACCCACTACCATGCCCGGCTAATTTTTGTATTTTTAGAGATGCGGTTTTGCTGTGTTGGTTGGGCTGGTCTCGAACTCCTGACCTCAGGTGATCCATTTGGAGACATTAACTTTCTGAAGGAAACTGAAACCAGATGGTCTTTAATCCAAAATATTGCTTCATTTCCCACTTCTGGAAAGGGCAGAACAGCTTTCTGACCAATATCACCCCGGGGGAGGGCCACAGAGGCTCTCCGCTGCCTTCCAGACACTGCTGGGGGACTCAGAGCTTTCTTGGGAAGGAAAACCCTTCCAGGAGTTCCTATAGGAGAGAAGTGCTGGGGGCAGAGGGTCATTTGCTTGCTTTGTTTTCCCTAATCTGTCTGTAAACAAGTTTCCTGCACAGGCAACACACGCTGTCTCATTCCTGCCACCTTCCCCAACACGCTAATAGGTTTCAGCAGCTGCTCCGCCTGCCCATTAGCAGCAGTGAGGCTTTCTCCCGTAATGCACTTTTCTTCCTGAGCCCCGACAGTAAATTCAGCAGATGAATCAGCCTCTGCTCAGATAGCAGCAGCCAGGGAGGGTGGTGGTCTAGGGTGAGTGGGAGGCAGCGGGGAAAACAATTCCACTTCTCACTAGATTTCTAATTGGTTGTCACTGCTTGTCAGAGAATGATGACAAACGCCACACTTGCCCTGAGAGGGCTGCAGTCCAAGCTGGGCTGTGCCGAGAACCCTCAGCCAACGGGGCGGTCAGGCTGTGACCACCTATCTAGCACGGGCCAGCTTGCAAATCTATTTTCCAAACCTTCCCGAAATCAATTGGCCAACATTTTCCTAACAGCCAATGCTCACGATCTGGGCAAGCAAAGGAGAATCAGGAGCTCAGACTCATTCATGGACTTCCAATTAATTCATTTAACAAATCTATTTTTCAGCTCTGGGTTCAAGACCTTGGTCGAAGCCAGGGAAAATAAAAGGAAGTGAGTCAAAGATGAGTCAGACGGAGCTGCTGCCCTCCCGCCCGCCTGCAGCGTGGAGGAGAGATGACATATATATAAATAAGCGGGGAGGTGTGGAAAATGAGGAGAGCCCTGAGGGAGGTTCTGATAAAGTGCAATGAGAGTTCACAGGAAGGAGAAACTATTTTATGAATTTTTAAAAATCCCAAGAGCAGAGTATCTGAAAAGTCATCCACGCAAACCTCTAGAGCAATAATTTTCAATCACAGGTTTATGAGCAAACTGCTAAGCAGTCATCAACCATGAGATGCTCTGCAAATAACTTACTGTTCATTCATGAATGCAACCAACATTTAATGGGCATCTACCATGTGGCAGGCACTGTGCTAAGTGCCAAGGACACAGCAGTGAACGAGACCAGCCTGAGTCCCACCCATGTGGAGTTTCTGAATATCATATAAAAATTTCCAAGTGCAGCCTGTCCAAGGAACTGACAGTATCCCGGAGCAATTACCGTGGGAGTGCTGAATAAGAAGCAGTGGGGCCAGGCGAGGTGGCTCATGCCTGTAACCCTCGTGATTTGGGAAGCCAAAAAGGGAAGATCACTTGAGGCCAGGAGTTTGAGACTAGCCTGGGCAACATAGCGAGAACCCTGTCTCTACAAAAAAAATACAAAAATTAGCTGAACGTGGAGGTGCACACACCTGTAGTCCCAGCTAATCTGGAGGCTGAGGAGGGAGGATCACTTGAGCCCAGGAGTTGGAGGCTGCAATGAGCTATGCTCACGCTACTGCACACCAGCCTGGGACACAGGGAGACCCTTTCTCAAACAAACAAATAAAACAAAACAGTGCGGGATCAGGACAGGAGGCATCTCAGGGAGTCTAGACTCTGTTCTAAGAACACGGTGAAGTTGCTGAAGATTTAAAGCAAGAAAGTGAAGTGGTAAGATTTGCCTTTCTAACATGCACCTTGGTTGTGTGTGAAGAATGGATTAGAGGGAGTGAGATAACCTGTAGGAAGACCACCGCTACTTTTTGAAAGTTAGAGCACGTTCAAGGAGCCCCTCTACCACAGCGCTGCTCTTGCACGCCTGCACCCGTGCTTTCTTGACAGCTCATGCTCTAGAACCTTGCTCTGCTTTATCCATACCAAGGTCCCAAGAAGCCCATGAAGGATCTTCTGCAGCTGTGATTACAAATCACATAGGAATTGTGCGTTTACAGAGGCTCCCATCTTCCCATCTCCTTTTAAATATTACCAGTGGTAAATGTTTAAGTAAGGAACATCTACGGCACTATTTTCTCATTAAATAGGAAAGTGCAAGAGAGAGGGGGATTACTAATACCCAGATATGGCCATGAAATATGTCACGCAGAATTACATCACCCACTAGACCCATGTATCCCAGAGGGAAGCAAGTTGAGAACAGCTGCACTAGAATTGCATGATAATGCCATTTGCCACACTATATCAGGTGGTTTAATTTGGTATCCCTACAAAACATGAATCCCTGGTTCCAAACGCATTAGGAAGTCACAGGTATAGGTAGAAGTCAAATGGTGCCATTTGTCTCATACCAAAACTGTCTAATGCTTCCCATCTCACTTGAGGCAAAAGTAAAATCCCTGCATCAAAGTACAAAGCCCTGCATTTTCTGCTCCTGTGCCCCCTTCCCAGTCTCTCCAACCTCACCTCCTCCTGCTCCTCCCGCCTCACTCTGCTGCAGCCATGCTGCTCCCAGTTATTCCCATGACACACGCCTGCCCCAGGACCTTTGCACGTGCCGTTTCCTATGGAGTTGGGCCTGGCTGTCTCCTTCACCTCTTTGTCCAATGGGACTTCACTGAGGCTGTCTCAGAGCACCCTGTTTCAATTGTGTAACTCCCCACACATCCTGTTTTCCTTGCCTGCTTCCCTCTCCCTCAATAACAGGACTGACTTTTCACCTTTCTACAGAATGTACTTGACTCCTTTGTGTTTAGTCTGTTTCCTTCCCCTGCCAGGAGAGTTTTTGTCAGTTTTATTCACTGCTGTATTCCCAGTGCCCCAACAGGACCTGATACACAACAGGTGCTTCACAAATGTTTGTTAAAGGTTGTTAAACAGACCTTGAGGACAAAGGTTTTTAGTCACTTTACCCTTACAAAACGCTCTATTTTCTCTGTTTGTCTGCAAACAGCAACAACTGAAACCCTGCTTTTCTAAATATATTTCAGTTTGATTAATCTCAAAATAAGTTAGCTGGTTTTGCAGAGACACTAGCAGAACCATTTTGGGGTGAGAGGTGGCAATCTGGGTTTAAAAACTGTCATGGGCCGGGCGTGGTGGCTCACACCTATATTCCCAGTACCTTGGGAGGCCAAAATGGGTGGATCACCTGAAGTCAGGAGTTCGAGACCAGCCTGGCCAACATGGCAAAACCCCGTCTCTACTAAAAATATGAAAATTAGCCAGGCATGGTGGTGCGCATCTGTAGTCCCAGCTTCTCAGGGGGCTGAGCCAAGAGGATTGCTTGAACATGGGAGTCACAGGTTGCAATGAGCCAAGATAGCACCACTGCACTCCAGCCGGGGCAACAGAGCGAGACTCTGTCTCAAAAAATAAATAAATAAACTAATTACAGTTGCCTAACAGAATTCCATTGAGCCATGAAAAAGAATGAAATCATGTCATTTGTAGCAACATGGATGGAATTTGAGGTCATTATGTTAAGTGAAATAAGCCAGGCACAGAAAGACAAATACTGAATGTTCTCAGTCATGCATGGGAGCTAAAAAAAAGTTGATTTCTTGGGCCAAGAGAATAGAACAATAGATACCAGAGAGGAGGAAGGGTGGGTGGGGGGCAAGGGGAATGAAGAGAGGTTGGTTATGAGTACAAACATATAGTTAGATAGAAGAAATAAACTCCGTTGTTTGATAGAATATGGTGACTCTACTACAATAGCAGCAATACCATGCACATTTCAAAGTGACCAGAAGAGAGGACTTGAAATGATGCCAACACATCAAAATAATAAACATCCAAGGCCATGGACACCCAAACACCCTGTCTTGGTCAGTACACATCCTATGCGTGAAACACTCACATGTATCCCACGAAGATGTAAATTATTATACATCAATAACAGAGAAGAAACTCATTATAATTGACCCATCGAGTCAAGGGTGAGCTGAGTCTATGGGTCCTGGTTACAGTAACCGCTTTAAAGCCTCTGTCCCCTTTGCTAATGTTTTCATAACCGAGTTCCTCACTTCAGCCTCACAGCAGACCCACTTCCCAGACAAGAAAACTGACACACAGAGAAAAGTGGCTCAAGGCTGTTACTTGGTTGGTGAAAGGAGACTAATTTTAATTTTTCCATCGGCCACTCCTCATTCCTGCAAAACACTTGCGTTTGAGTCTGAAGATAGTTCACACATTGCACAGGACACCTGCAGTCACCCGCCTCCTTCTGAGGTTGGCTGCAAGCAGGTCTCCAAGCCTCACTCTGAACCTCTGCCCTAGAGCGGCCTCAGCAAACTTAAACTGCAGTGCCTGAGGCTGGTGGGACTATAGTGGGAAGCCCATGCTTCCTCTACAGAGAGCCTCCCTCTCTTTAGGGGAAAAAAAAATCAACCAAGAAAGGCAAACTGTGCAGATGCCACTAGAAAGAATTTCCTGCTTAATATTGCTTCCCCTGCGCCCAGAGACTTTTAGACAAGCAGAAGAGGTGCTCTGCCGGCTAGTAAACCAGAGTCCCTTTCACTTACTATCCTCTCAGCGTGTGGCCTGACGTCCCACTCTGGGCTCTGAACCCATCACCAAACTAAGAAGCAGCACAGGACACTGAGACACGGCGCAGGCCGGCCGCGCTGCCAGGCAGAGATAGGACAGGCCCTATCTACACAGCAAGAACGAGAAGGCTGGAGCGGCCTCGCTAAGGCGCCATTATCACTTGAAAACCATCCACGAGACCCTATCTCCCAAGGCCACGCTGTGGCGCTTTCCCTTCCTTCCTAGCCGCCTTTCCCTCCACGAGTTAACAGCATAAATCCAAAACACCGAGCAGGTGTGACCACAGGATCACCGGCCTCCGGTCTTGGAGAAAACAAGCCAAAGTCCCCTTCCAAATGACGGTGACAGCCCCTAGCCGGGCAGCCCGCCCCGCAGCCTATAAGGACACACCTACGAAACGCAGTTTAGCAGACTCAAAGGAAAGCTTCTGGGATCTCCATAGATTTGGAGTATAACCCAAAAACCATCCCTCCCCGGCGCTGTTGCTGACAGGATATAATTCAGAGACCCAGGTAGTTGGAACACAATTTGACAGCAAATCTCTGGATGTAAAAAATATGAACCGCCTTCAGATTGTAGGGCAGAGGCCACCTGCTCCCTTCAGCTACAGGGCCGACGTGCATCTATGCTAATGCAGGGAGCCTGTGGGGGGCGGTGCAAAGCTGCCCGGGCCCGCGTACTGCCCACAGGCGCGGCCTGGGTACCCGCTCCCGACAACTCGCCCCCGGCCCTGTCAACTCCCCGCACCCTCCGCCCCGCCTCCCAAGCAGCCGCCCAGTACTCACTTTGCAGAAGCCCACCGGCCAGGGCATGCTGGTCCCTCAGCAGGGGCTTGCCGAGGGGCCGTCGGGGCTTGAGGAGGAGCAGCTGGGGCTGCCGGACGCACCGCAGCCTCTGCCGGGCCTGGGATGTGCGGGCCAGGCCCCCGAAGGCCTTATCGGCCCCAGAGGCGCGCAATCGGGCGGGCGGTCCCAGCACGCGCGGGCGGACGGGCGGCGCCCGCCTGGGGACAGCAGATTACACGAGCACCTCCTCCCCCAACCCCAGGCGGCCCTGCTCCCCAGGCCTCGGCCTGCGCGGACCCCTGGGTGCCCCGGGTTCGGGAGCAGCCGGGGAGAGCTGGGCCAGGGCGCACACCCCGTCGGGGCTGCGGTGTGGGGCCCAAGAGTCCTCGGTGCTGGGCCCCTGGGGAGGCTGGAGCCCTCCAAGGCCGGGAGCCTCCAGGAGCGGAGCGCGCTGCCCCGCAGCCCTGGGCCCTCTGTTTTCCGCGTCCTTTCACTAGGGTCCATGCTGGTTAGTGGCCGATTTGCAGGGAATCTGGGCACAATCTTAATAACACCGGGGCCAAAAATAACGTTCCTGGAAACCAGAGGTGAGTCATGACAAACAGCGGCCAGGAGGGCGGGGGGCCCAGGCCGTCCCACGGCTGCCAGAAGGTCGGGGCTGCCTGCGAGCCAGGCTGCCATTCCAGGCCAAGCTCCTGCAGGCCTGGTCTAGGAAGCCGTTCTTTGCAACATCTGCCCGTCCAACAATGGGATGAGGTTTCACCTGCCCAGTGTGGCTTTATCAGTGAGAACACCTCGCCCTGGAATGGCAGTTGGTGTCTGGCAGAGGGAACAGGTGACCCCGAGGAGCTGAGCTGCCGGGCTAGGGGCCTGGGGATGGTGCCATTAGGTGGGGGCTGGCTCTCTCCATGGTTTCCTCTCTAGGGTGGGCACTCCTCCCTGAGAAGGGTCTCTCTAGCCCTCCTCATGTGATGCTTGGCCTCCTGCTGGTCCAGGTCCCCTGAAAAGGCTGCCATCTGGCTTTAGAGCTTTCCGGCAGCACCAAACTGTCATGAGAGCACTGCTGCTGTAGAAAGATGCCACCGAGATCGGCTTCATGAGCCCTCTGTTTTCCACATTGACTGGAGCACACCCCACTGGGGCTGGGCCATCTCCCGGGGAATAGTGCCTAAGGGCGTTCTGGGCCACATGTGGACTAGAAGGAACCGCCAAGGCCACCACAGCGCAGTCCCTAAGCAGGAGCCTTTGAAGCTCTTGGACTCAAAACAATGTTTGTTTTTTTTTGTGTGTGGGGCGGGGGAGAGCCAGGAAGCTAAAAAATATAAAAGAAGCAGGTCACGTTAGACATGACTTCAGACAACCTCACTGCTGTCTGAAAGTGCAGGACAGATGGTCTCACTTGCTACACACACTGGGCCAGGCTCATGAGGTGGCAGCATGGCGTGCACCCTACTCACAGGCAAGAATGAGGCCGAAATAGACTCCGAACATAGCAAGGGCTCAGTAACAGCTTCTGGAACGAACTGTGGTTGTCACCAGCAGGAGTAATGAAAGCAAGAAGCCGTTTCATCATCCAGGGAAGAGGAGGAACAATATTTTTCTCTTTGGAATTCCCAGATTCTGAAAACACCAGCCTACGAACACAGAGTGTCCCCTGAAGTAGGAAACGCCCTGTAAGTAGTGAGTTTAATTCCAAGCGTCAGATCCTGCTCATTCCCTGTGCCGTGCTTCCGGTGGCAACATGGTGCCTCTCCGGTCCCGCAGGCCTGAGATGGACCAGCACGGTCTCTCTGGGAACCAGGTGACTTCAGAATTTAACCCCCGAACCAGCTTCCCCCACCCCCCACCCTGGCAACCTAAGGCTCTTCTCCCTCGGATACATGAAGTGGAGGAAAAGGCCAGGCATGCTCAGGGGCAAACCAACTCCCCGGTGAAAGGGAGCTGAGCTGGTTACTCACGCAGCTTGGTTTCAGGGAGCCGGCTGACGATGTGCTTGAGACCCCCAAACTCACTCCCGGCAGCAGCTCCCCCCATGGCAAGGAGCTAAGGACAGGCATGTCATGGACTGTGTATCGGAGTGACATTTGTCCCTCCCTTCATCAACAGACTGTCCCAAGGGCTTCCCAAGTTCTCTGCCATAGAATATCTTGTCTCCCCTCAGGCTTTGAAACAGGGCCACAAAAGCTGTCCCCACGCTGGAAGTGCAGGGCCAGGCCTTTGAGGTTTTGCTCCTGGATTCCTTGAAAATTCAGTGCTCCCCTCCACTTCCCCAGAATCCTTCACAAGCCTCACCCTTTGTTTAACAAACATATACATAGTGCTTTCCTGGTACCAGGCAGTGTTTTAAGCACTTGACAAAATATTAAGTCATATGTATAACGCTTATAATTACTCTGTGATTCACTGTTGTCAGATCCAGTCATTGGTGAAGAAACGGAGGCACGGGGGGATTAAGAGAGCTCCTCAAGAAGACACAGCACCAGGTCGCTACCCAGGCCATTTGGATCTAGGGTCTGGAGGCCACGTGCACCATTTTGCATTAGATTAACACTTTACTTCAGTTCACAGTTAGCCAATACACGTTCCCCATCTGTGTCTATACCCATCTGGAAGGCATCATGAAAGATGGTAAACCGATAGTGTTGTGTGCCCATGACCCAGCTAACAAAGAGGCTCTGGGTTGCAGCGCCCCAATTTTTCGTGGGATTCCACCCACCTGACGCCCCGCTCCCCACAGAGGTAATTATCCTGAACTTTGTGTTTATCACCCCTTGCTTCTCTCTATAATTTTGCCACTTATGGTTGTATCTTTAAACAAAGTCTTGTTTAGTTTTGCAATGTTTTCTGACTGAATAAATAGTATTACGCTGTGTGGATTCTTCTGTTATTTGCATTTTTGATGCAACATGATGTTCCTGAAATTCATCCAGGAGTCACTTATTCCTTTTCACTGCTGCATTATATTCCATTGTAGGCAAATAGTACACAGTACTTACTTATTTTCAAGGTGGGATCTCATTCTGTCGCCCAGGCTTGGAGTACAGTGACCCCATCTGGATTCACCGCAGCCTTGAACTCCTGGGCTCAAGCGATCCTCCTGCCTCAGCCTCCTGAGTTGCTGCGACCACAAATATTTATCCATTTTACTGCTAATGGAATTTGAGCTGTTTTCAACTTTTTCCTGTTGAAACGTTATTGCTATGAACATTCTTATAAAAGCTTTCCAATGCACGTATGCAAGATCTTTCTAGTGTTTATGCTAGCAGGAGAATTACTGATTAGTGTCATACATATATCTTCAATCTTATTAGATAACACTGACTTGTTTTTGAAACTGGCTCTTCCAATTTACACTGTCAATGGCCGGCCTATCGAGGTTGCCCTGTAAGTTCAACACCATTTGCTATCGTCAGACTTTAACAGTTTTGTCAATCTGGTTGGTATAAAATGGCACGGCGTGGTGCTTTTTATTTGCATTTCCATGATTACTAATGAGGTTGAGCATATTTTCATATGTTTATGGGCCATTTACTTTTCCTCTTCTATGAAATTACTATTCAAGCCCTTTGCCCGTTTTTCTGTTATGTTGTTTGTCTTTTTCTTATTGAGGTGGAGGAGTTCACTGCAGTCTGAATACGAATCATTTTTCAGTTATGTGCATTGAACGTATCTTCCATCAGCGTGTGGTTCTTTCCACTTTTGAAAATGGCATTGTTTGATGGACGAGTGTCAATTTCCATGTGTCAAATATACAATCATTTTCTTCATGGTTTGTGTTTCTTTTGTCTTATTTAAGAAGTATACTTCTACACTGAACTTATACAATTTTTTTCTGTATTATATTTATTTTATTGATTTTTTTCCTTTTATTTTCTTTTTCTTTTTTTGAAATGGAGTGTTGCTCTGTTGCCAGGCTGGAGTGCGGTGACACCATCTCAGCTCACTGCAACCTCCACCTCCTAGGTTCAAGCGATTCTCCTGCCTCAGCCTCCTGAGTAGCTGGGACTACAGGCACGTGCCACCATGCCTGGCTTATTTTTGCATTTTTAGTAGAGACAGGATTTCACCATGTGGGTCAGGCTGGTTTCGAACTCCTGATCTCAAGTGATCTACCTGCCTAGGCCTCCCAAAGTGCTGGGATTACAGGCGTGAACCACCACACCCAGCCTATTGTTTTACTTGTCATATTTAGATCTTTAAATCCACGACTTATTTTGTGTATGATGTGAGTTGAGTTCTGATTTTTACCATGTGGATAATGAAATATCTCTGCACCAGTTATTGAATTGCCCATCCTCTCCCACGAAACTGCAGTGTCATGTTCGTTTTATGTTAAGTCTACATGTGCATGAGTCTGCTGGAGAGGGGGACTCTCTCCTATGATCCACTGACCTCTAAGTCTATCTCAGTACCAATGCCATAATGTCCTCATTGCTACTACAACTAATAATATGTTTTATAGTAAGTTTTAATATTGTTTGTAGTAAGTCTTCATATTGGTGAGAAAGTCTCCTTGCTTTATTCCTCTAGAAAAGCATCCAAGCGTCTGGGCACGGTGGCCCACGCCTGTCATCCCAGCACTCTGGGAGGCCGATCACTTGAGCCCAGGAGTTCAAGATCAGCCTGGGCAATATGGCAAAACCCATTTCTACTAAAAATAGAAAATAGTAGCTGGACATGGGCTCACGTCTGTAGTCCCAGGTACTTGGGAGGCTGAGGTGGGAGCATCACCTGAGCCCAGGAAGTCATTGAGGCTACAGTGAGCGATGATCATACCACGGCACTCCAGCCTGGGTAACGAGAATGCGATCCAAGAAAGAAAGAAAGAAAGAAAGAGAGAGAGAGAGAGAGCAAGCAAGCGGGGAGGGAGGGTTAAAAAAAAAAAAGCATCAGAGCTTCTCTTGGTCCCTTACCCTCTTGTTTGATTATATTTTATTGGGTTGTTACAGTCTGTAGATATATGAACTTTTGTATCTTGAGTCTGTAGCCAGAAATCTGGTTGAGCTCTTTCATAATGTCTAATAGTTTGTTCCTGGTTGGTCCACGTGATGTTTACAACTAATTGGTCACAGTCAGCTACAGATTGATTTGTTCCTTCTCCATTCCCACTGCTTCACTTGACTAGCCTTCAAAAAAACTGACCATGATTCTCTTTCATTTTTCTCTGTAGACAGTTACTATTCACGCATCAGGACTTCTCGCTCTCTTCTTTTATAGTTTTTGTGCCCTTTCTTTGCTTTTCTTGCTCTATTACCTTGGGTGAGATATCCGGTATATTGTCAAATGGAAAGAGTGATAGTCTATTTATCTAGTTGCTAACTTAAACACGGCTGCTTTTAAAGTTTTATCATTGAGTATAATGTTTAGGTAGGATTTTTGTGGATATATTTTTATTAGTTAAGGAAGTTAGCTTCTAGTCTTAGTTTATTAAAGTTTTTAATCATGAATGAATGTTGAAAGCCAAAATTTTTTCTCCTTTTTGTGAAGGTGGTACATTGCATTAATAGATTTTTCTAATGCTAAACTGTCCTTTCATTTTTGGGTTAAACCCTTCGTGGTCATAATGAATTACTTGTAATTTAGCACCACTGAATTAGAGTTGTGGAATTTTCTATAGGATTTTTGCACCTATATATTCATAAGTTATATTGGTTATTTTAATTTTCTACTGCTGCATAACAAATTAGCCTCCAATTTTGCTGATTTAAAATACATACATTTTGTATTTCAGTTTCTGTGGGTCGGAAATTCAGGGACAGCTCATCTGGGTGGTTCTGGGTTAGGGTCTCTCAAGAAGTTGCTGCCAAGATGTCAGCTGGGGATACAGTCATCTGAAGGCCCAACTGGGGCTGGCAATTCATTTCCAAGATCCTCAGATGGCTGTTGGCAGAAGCTCTCAGCTCCTCACCACATGGACCTCCCATAGGGCTGCCTAGCATCCTCTTATACTGCAGTTGGCTTCTCCCAGAGTGACCCGAGAGAGAAGGCAGAAGCCATGAGGCTTTCATGGCCTAGTCTAGACATCACATATCATCATTTCTGCCACATTCTACTTGCTAGAAACAAATCACTAAACCAGCCCACCCTCAAGGGCAGGGGAATTATCAAAGGGAAGTATATCAAAGAATGTGTACATATTTAAGAATCCCCACATTGCCCTGTCGTTTTCTTTTCCTATATTGTCTCCAGTCTGAGTGTCATGCCATACTAAACTCATAAAGTGAGTTGGCTGGTTTCTCGCCTTGTCTGTGAGAGGGACTAATGAATTGCCTGCAAAATAATCTGGTCTTTTTCAATGAGAGGGTAACTACAGGAGGGAGATTACTGATTTACTTTATTTAAGGTTAAATGTTTGCTCAGGCTACAAGTTTAAGAGATCAATATTTTTAGAATATATTCCAGATTCTGAAAACTTGACTCTCATTCGCTTAAACCTCACACATCTCCATCTGCTCAGCACTGGCTTAGAGTGCTGTGAGATTCCTACATTCAGGCAAAACACGATGAAAACAGAAAAGTGACCTCACTCATTTTAAAAAGTCAGCATGAAGAGTGGGGGAACTAAAAAGTTAAGGAGGTTACACAACAGATGCTTAGTTGAAAAAAATTTCAAGACCAAACTCCCAGTCGTTCTGGTAAACTTAGAATAGTGTCGAATGGAACTTGACCTTTTTGATCTCAGGACCCCTTTACAGTAAACAAATTAAGGACCCCACAGAGCTCTCTCTCTCTCTCTCTCTCTCTCTCACTTTCTCTCCCCCTGTGTGTGGGGTGTGTGTGTGTGTGTTTCATAGAGCTCTTTCTTTCTCCTCTCTTTCTCATAAAGCTCTCTCTCTCTCTTCTTTCTCTCTCTCTCTCACTCTCAGATTCTTGCTGTGTCACCCAGGTAGGAGGCACATTGTCACAATCTTGGCTGGCTATAGTCTTGAACTCCTGAGCTCAAGTAATCCTCTTATCTCAGCCTCCCAAGTAGCTGGGACTGCAGGCTGGTGCCACTGTGCCCAGCTAATTTTTTAAATTTATTTTTTGTAGAGACAGAATCTCACTATGTTGCCTAGACTGGGCTTGAACTCCTGGGCTCAAGTGATCCTCCCGATTCAGCTTTCCCAAGTGCTGAGATTACAAGCATGAGCCACTGCACCCAGCCCCATAGAGTTTCTTTTTAATGTGAATTATATCTAGCAATATTTACTATATCAGAAATTAAAACTGAGAGTTTCTAAAACTATGTATATATTCATTTGAACACAGCATAATAAACCAATTTCACATTAACATAGGCAACATATTTTCCTGAAAAATAACTATATTTTCCAAAACAAAACAAAAAAAATCAGTGCAAAGAGGGTCACTGCTTTCCATTTTTGCAAATCTGTTTAATGTCTGGCTTAAGAAAAAACAGATATGTTCCCATATTGCCATCTACATCACCATGGTGGAATATGTTGTGTCGGTTGAAGTTTATGAAAATCTGGCTTCACCTGCATATGTAGTTGCAATAAGGAGGAGTATTTTAATAGCCTTTTCAGTTAATTGTGAAATCCTCGTCGTATACTACATAAAAACTCAACAAGGGGCAATTTCTTAAAGGTTGGTTACAGTGTGGAATCACAAAGAATACTAATGAGCTTTTCAGATCCTTTACACTTACAAGAGAGGGAGAGTGAAAGTTGCCATATTATGAAGAATTTTGACCCTAGAACCCCTTGAAATGGTCTTTGAGGAGCTAGCTCCCTGGGTCCCCAGACTACACTTTGAAACCGCAAGCTTAGGCACTCAAGTATACCTTGACATTAAGCTATTTTAAAAAATCACAGAACCAGAGTATGATAGACTGGACAAGAACTCACAGAGTGACGGCGCCTGTGTCCTCATTTTGAGAATGAAATGGCAGCCCAGGGAGATAACACGATTTGTCCAGGATCTTTGCAGAGCAGAGTTCATGCATCCCCTGTTCTTTCCACTATTGTGTATAAAAAGGAGCAAGATAAAGGGAAAAAAGGAGGGAAAAGATCATATAAACGCAGCACAGGCTAGGTGCAGTGGTTCATGCCTGTAATCCCAGCACTTTCAGAGGCCGAGGAGGGAAGATCATTTGAGGTCATGAGTTCAAGACCAGCCTGGGCAACATGGTGAAACCCCGTCCCTACTAAAAATACAAAAATTACCTGGGTATGATGGCGCCTGTAATCCCAGCTACTCAGGAAACAGGAGAATCGCTTGTGCCTGAGAGTTCGAGGCTGCAGTGAGCTATGATGGCGCCACTGCACTCCAGCCTCCGCAACAGAGCTAGACTCTGTCTCAAAAGAAAAAAGCAACACAAAGTTGTCAGAGAGCAGATTGTGGCAAACTCCACTCTTGATGGTTTCCCATGATGATCATCCAGTTTACAGATGTCTCAGGCCCTTCCTTTCCTCAGAAGTCCCTGGTTATGCCTGCATTGGACCATGCTCTTGCTAACAGTTTTACTATTCATAGATGTAAGAAAAAGAAAGGAAAAAACAAATCCGTAAAACTATACTTCTTATCCTTATAAGAGGAGGGATGGAAGAATTAGATACTTCACAATCATGCTAATAATTAACATTTATTAAGCACTTACTATGTTCTCATTCATTCATTTGTTCATCATTCATTTATTCACTCATCTGCCTTTCTTGTAATATTTGCCAAGCACCTATCATGTGCCAGCCATAGTACTAGGTATGCAATGGGTAAAGAAAGCAGATGCGGTCTAGAGTTTTGCATAGTTATTCACTCATGACTCCAGCAATCTGATGGGACAGGCACTGTGATAACCCCCACATTACTGATCAGATGACCGAGGCAGGAAATGTGCTTACCAAGGTCACAGGACTGGTGAGAAATGCAGACTTCAATCCAAGTCTCGAGTTCAGGTGGTTTCCCTTAACCACGATGCTATATTGCCTCGCAGATGAGACTCTAATGGGGCTTTGAGTCATTTGTAGTTTATTTATGTTAATTTATACTCCCTTCAAGCCCAGCATGGAAAATAGAGAGTCCGTACTGCCTTGTCTGTCACGGCCCTTTCACCTTCTTTCTGTGAATAGCTAGCCCAACATTGCAACTCGTATCTGCGAGCAGGACTGTCTCTAGGAATTGACAGGAAATGGTGTTGAAGATGGGTGATGTCTTGGATGGATCTTGCACTGCTGGTGGTGGCAGTGGTCATGATGAAGTGGATGCTGAAGAGGCCAGGCAGTATCACGTAAAGTCTCTGATCCCCTCTAAGAAGTCCTGAGATAATATTTGAAATCTTAGAGCATTGACTTCTCTCTTGTTTTTAAATCTGAGAGTAAAATACTAGTGTTCAAACGACCCTAGCTGAAGAAAGCCAGATCATGTCTCCAAAACTTCCCTCTCTCTAAGCGTCTACAAGGGGGAGCCGAAGAAGGGAGTGGGAAGGAGGAATGGGTTTCTCTCTACCAAGAGGTGGAAGAGGAAAGACAGAGGAGAGGAAGGGGGAGAGAAGAAGGGGAAAGAAGGAGGAAAGGAGAGAAGAGAGGGGGAGAAGGAGGAGGTAGAGGAGATCATGATGAAAGAGGAAAAGGAAGAGGATTCCTTCTGGAGACTGTGCCTGGCCAGCCCTAAGGTCAGCAGCCCTCTGCTCTAAGGCCAGACCCAGAAAGGGTCTTCTCTGGAGAGCATGCCAGGGCCTAGGACACCCCACCTCCTCTATGAGTGTAGCACCCCATGACTACCTGCTGTACCAACTCAGACAGCTCTGGCCCACCACTGCAGACCCACCATGCAACTTCTGATCCCACCCAAGCTACCACAGGGTTGTTTCAATTCCAGAGCAACTTTTCCTGACAGCTCCTTGTCTAGAGAAAAGCACTGAAGTCAGATGGTCCCAGTCCTGGGTGAGCCTTTGTTACTTAGGCCATGGAACCTGGGACATGCCACTTACCCATTGTAAATAAGGTGTGGTGGCTGTAATCCCAGCACTCTGGGAGGTCAAAGAGGATGGATCACTTGAGGTCAGGAGTTCAAGACCAGCCTGATCAACATAGTGAAACCCCGTCTCTATTAAAAATACAAAAATCAACCGGGCATGGTGGCAGGTGCCTGTAATCCCAGCTACTCGGGAGACTGAAGCAGAAGAATTGAGTGAACCCAGGAGGCAGAGGTTGCAGTGAGACAATATCACGCCCACTGCACTCCAGCCTGGGTGACAGAGCGAGACTCTGTCTCAAAAATAATAATAATAAATAAAAATAAAAACAAAAATGTTTGCTGTTTCATTTAACACCCCCCCTACTGCTGCATGTAGGTGCTTTCTAATTATTTTTGCTAATTTAAACAATGTTACAATTAAGATTTTGTATGCTTGAATGTGACTATTTCCTTCAGATCTTTCACAGATAATTTTCTAGACTGGCTAAAGCAAAGTTTATGAACATTTCTGAGGCCTTAGTGGGCACTATAGATTTTCCAACCAGAAAATGGGTGTTTTCCTGCACCGTGCTGGCAATGGCTATTTGTTATTATTTTTTTAACTTTTTGCTATAGGATTATCATCTCCACTGGTCACCGAGCAGCATGACTGCCCTGTAAGTCTCGGTCTTGCCTGTGGATGGCCAGGCCCAGGTGACCACACAAATGTGGTCTGTTCAGGGCTCACACTCCCAGGTGACGCTCCTTAACTGGGGAGTCGTTCTTCATCCCCGCTTTGATCTCTTGCCTTACGGTTCTTTTTGTACATGTTACTGAATTAAGTGCATGACCACCTTACACATGCTGGCTTAGCCAAGATTTATTTAGCTCATTATCCCAATCCTTTGAGGATCCGAAAACAAACACGACATCCACACCAAATTCACAGCTCTGAAAGCTTCCAAGCCAGCAGGGGGTTTCCATCTTATAATCATTATAGAAACAATGTAGAGCAATTAGCAAACGCATCAACACGCACTATGGTGTGTGATACTCAAAACCATCCTGGAGTTTCAATTATCATTAAAAATTGTTATTATTCCGTTTTACAAAGGGAGGAACTTGGGCTGGGCATGGTGGCTCACGCCTGTCATCCCAGCTACTTTGGGAGCCAAAGTAGGAGGATCACTTGAGCCCAGAAGTTCAAGGCTGGCCTGGGCAACATAGCAAGACCCCACCTCTACAAAAAAACTGTAAAATTAGTCAGGCATGGGAGCACATCCCTGTAGCCCCAACTACTCAAGAGGCTGAGGCAGAAAGATCACTTAAGTCCAGGAGATCAGGCTGTAGTGAGCTATGATTATGCTGCTACACTTCAACTTGGGTGACAGAGACCCCATCTCCAAAAAAAGATAAAAATAGGGAAGAACTGAAACTCAGAACATCAAACTGCACTGCCCATGATCCTATAGCTAATTACTGACTGAAGCTGGAATCCATTCTTCTGACTAAACCTTAGATGCTCTGCCTCTCCTACTTTGTGAAAATAATCAGGCCTGTTGTTTGAGGTTGACTGATGGCTGGTGCTCCCCTACTCTTATGTTACCTGAGACACGGGCATCCACAGATGTGGGGAGGGTATGTTATATGCAGGCAGTGGGGGGTGGGGTGGGGGTGAGAGAGAGACTGAAAGAGAATTTAGCTTCAGTTTCCCCTAAATTCCATCTTTAGCCCTGATCTGCTGATTATAAATTTTAAAATGTTAAACATCTGCTGAAGGGTCATTCTCCAACCTGAAGGGCATTTAGACGCCAAACGCTTCCATTTCTGCTCTCAGCTCTGGACAAGGTCTGCCTGATTATTCACAGCCTGGCATTTCCTAAATCCAGGTGGCGCTGGGGGAGGAAGTTCCCTCAGACTGACAAATGATGAATGTGCACAAATTAGCTGAAGAACCAGCGAGTCTGCGGTTTCCTGTCAGGAGGTATAAAGGTTGGAGGCTATTTTTTATTTCCCCCCAAAAAAGGGAAAGCTCAGGCAATGGCCAATCCAGCTTGTTTCCCATACCCCTCAGGCTGTGAATCTGACTCCCCAGAAGGAACGTGTTTCCATAATGATGCCATCGGTGGCCCCTCTGCTGAAGCTGGCCTGAAGCCTTTCGAAGGCTCTTTAAGTGGCTGGCAAA
The DNA here is from genome assembly GCF_049354715.1 of Callithrix jacchus. Lineage (NCBI taxonomy): Eukaryota > Metazoa > Chordata > Mammalia > Primates > Cebidae > Callithrix > Callithrix jacchus. The sequence continues at coordinate 42,810,844 of NC_133514.1, forward strand.
CCCACTGTCTGTAAGCAGTGGCTGTGGGTCCATTGGGCCACATGGGAGCAGAGCACCTCTGAGTCATTTAGGGTGGAGCCCCTCTTCTGGCGTCCCTGACAGGGAGCTGTGCCACCTCCACTTGGCCTTCCAGAGCAACGTGCCACCCAAGCATAACAGCCCCATGGGTTCATCTTGTCCGCTGCCCAGGAAGCCAAATGTGCTGAGAACAGGCACTGCCCAAAGGAAGGGCCTCATGAGCTCGGAGAAACTTCTCACACTTGTCTCCCCAGGAATTCAAAGGGGACTGGGAAATGGAAACAAGGGATGACATCAAAGAGGTGTCTAAAACCATCTTCACCAAGTGCCTCTGTTCCCTGGTGGGGGTCTCAGGACCAGGTGGCGGCTCTTGGTCTGCGGAAATGCTAAATCTAAAAAATACCTCAAAGGCCCTGAAAAAGAATTTTCAGTTTCACAGTAGTGATGTTATCTCTAGGGACAGTCGGAGAAGTTATAATTCTTGCCTACCCTGGTTACATGACTCTGGGCAGTACACAATTTGTAGAAAAACAAGCTAAGCGTGGCAGCTCATTGTTTAACTCCGCCTATCAGCTAGCAAAGCTCAAGCCCCTACCATAATTCACACCTTGTCGAATGAATGCAGCTTCAATCTCTGAGCAAGGGAGCGGGGTTTTCATTTTCCTTGCCTCAAAGTTTAACCATAAATTCCTCTCATAGTTATCTTGACTTCCGTGCCAGAATAAGCAAAAAACAAAACAAGAAACAAGTTAGCCTGTGAGATTAAAGCAAGTTGGAGTCAGTCACGTTCGCTTCTTCTCATTACTTACAATTCTGCAAAGGCAGTTTCAGAAGACTCGGAAGTCCCTCCTCACATGGGAGCTGCTGTCACCCTGTGACTCACTCTTTCTGGTCCTGCTTCTGCCCATCAGCACCTTTCCAAATAAACCACCGCCTTCCCGTCGGCCTTCATCCACACAGAGGATGGCGGATGGCACTGCCCTCCCGGGCTCAGCCTGCCCCCTCCGGGCCACAGGACAGTCCCTCCACCTGTCTTTGTGCTGCAGAGGCCAGAGCATGGGCAAGGCTGTCAGGCCTGGGGGACCTCCCAAACCTCAGTGTGTCCAACTGCACAGTGGGACTGACAAGTGTCCACTGCACAGGGCTGCTGTGAGGATGCCGTGAGGTCATGCCAGTGCAACGCTCAGCACAGTGCCCACAGATGGTATGTGCTCAGTACATGTAGCTATCGTTATTATGATTATTCATTTCTCTGACTATACTTTTAGTTTGTCCATGTTTCTCAAGGTCTTTCAGAGGTGATGATGACATGCCTGTGTATGTCCTAACACAAGACAGAGAGCAATGATAGCCTCACTCGTCTGCATACATTTAATGGTCCGGCTCTCTGAGAGTTAAATACAGCTGCTTGCTGCGTCTGCAGGCAACTGTAAACTGGAATGTTAATCAGTACTCGGCCAGGGACAGGGCCCAGCAGCACATCACTAAAGCTCTCCCTTGGGGCTGATACTAATTCATTAAGTAATCCACTTAATGTACAGTTGTTCCACGAGTTCCAAATCACTTCATTATTATCACCCAACCCAAATATCTTCACTTGGCTTCATTTTGTCTGCAGAGGAGCAAAAATGGCTTCTCTCCACTGTCCTAGGTTCTTTGGGTGGGCTATAAATTAAGTTGACAAAATACAGATGAGCAGGAAGAAAGACATAATTACATACTATTTACACATGGGAGTCCCACAAAATATGAGACTCAAAGAAGGGTCGGATGTTTGAAGCTGATAGAGTGTCCTAAGCTGTAGAAAGGAAGAAGGGCCTGGGGCCTCCAGGAGGAGGCAGTGGCCAGCCATGGAAGGTCAACGAGAGGAAATGCATGGCCAGCAAAGGCTGCCCTGCTATGCCAATAAAAAGTGAATATTGTCTAGAGTAACTAGATAAGTATCTTCCTGAGGAAGATACTTTCGTTAATGTAGGTTTCCTTAATAGATGTAGATTTCTTTTACAAAAGGACAGCTTCTTACAGCTACTTTTGCATCTGTAGTTTCTTCAAGTAACCAGCATGAAATATGCCACAGAATAGCGTTCCCCAACCTTTTTGGCACCAGGGACCAGTTTTGTGGAAGACAACATTTCCATGGACAGGAGGCAGGGGGATGGTTTCAGGATAAACTGTTCCAGCTCAGATCATCAGACATTAGTTAGATTCTCATAAAGAGTGTGCAAGCTAGATCCCTCTCATGCACAGTTCACAATAGGGCTCACACTCTTATGAGAATCTGATGCACTCGCTGCTCTGACAGGAGGCGGATGGAGCTCAGGCAGCAATGCTTGCCCGCTTACTGCTCACCTCCTGCTGTGCGGCCCGGGTCCTCACAGGTCCCAGGCAAGGCTGAAACTTTTCCAAGAAGTTTTACAGTCCAGAAACTGAGTTGGTAGAATGTTCAATCACCCACAAAAGAGTCATTTCTATGGCAATGAAAGAAGAATGTAAGTTAATGACTGGAGTAGAGAATAAGCCAAATTTCTGCGTCTGGAGGGCAGTCAGTTGAGAAAATGTCTAGGTTGTAGGTTAGAAGCATCTTTTGCAGTTTGAATGTCTCTGGTGATCTACATGGCCCATAGGGCAATAGGCAAAAAGGTTATCCATACACAAGATATTATGGTGCTTTCTCCAAAGTTCATATCAAGTCATCTGGCTTCAGCTTGCAGGGCTTCTGGAAAAGGACAGTTTTTGTTTTTAGGGATCCCAAGTCAGAAAGGGGGGAGAAATTCTGAAATATTAACTTGTAGAGTCACAGCCGGATATTAAGGGAATTCAGGTTCTGGTCCAGTGTAGAGGTAGATAAAAATCTCAAAGAACATAGAGGCCAGAATATAATAACAGGTACATTATAGTTCCTACTGAAACATGGATTTTCTCTCTACAGTCACCCCCAATTTTACCAAAGATAATTACAGTAAGACTAATATATTTGCAAAAGAACTGTAGTCTCTTTAAACTTGGCCTGAGTATTTACAAAAGTGCAGCAAGAATAGTGATTGATCATATAAGCTCTTTTAAGTCTGTTTTGTTTTGCTGGAACTGTTAACAAGGACTCTCAGATTGGACCTTTAAAACCCTATTAAGGCTAGGAAGCCAAGCAAAGGACTGACCATCAAACTTTGTCTGTAATATCTGTAGAGTGGGATGAATTCCTCCCCTTTCAAAATCCCTAAAATATTCTGAGGTTCCTAGACCTGCCAAGTGACATTCCTTACCCATCTTTAACATAACCATATGAACCATGCACTCAAGGGACCACATCAGTTGTTCATTTTTCCAAGGGCTTCAATAACCCCACAAAGTCAACCTTGGTTACTTAAAGTTGTCTGGCACATAAAATGTGACATTTCAGTCAAAGCCTTGGTGACATCATCAGTGTTTCCAACTGTGTCCTGTTACAAGAACAGATTCTTATTAAACTTATGCAAATGACTATATTGCCATTAAAAAAAATTCACAGATAGTGTTGGAATTCTGGAGGGATCAGAGAAGGAGAAAAAGTAAATGTTTCCATTTTTGTTCACGAAACTATACCAAATTGCTGTAAGCTATAAGCAGCTTTTTAAAAAAGTTTTCTTAACTCTGGAAAAGAAAATATTTAAAGAGACAGCAACGTTTCAAGCAAAAAGTTATTTAAAAAGTATCCTCCTGGGCTCATTCAGTTGCATGTAATTCATTCTTATTCTGCTTGATGTTATTAGCAGTTTCATGAGTTTGTCAGTTTCCTTATTAGAGTTCTGGAGATTACTATGCAGTCTGATGATGTGATTTTAAAGTTATCAGAAACCTGTATTCCAAAGTATTTGTCAGAGTGTTTTCTATGAATCTCCTTAAAGAAGCTTTTAGAGAATTAAAGTAAAACAATAAATGGATGACAAAGACTTAAATGGCCATGGTTAAAGATCGGATGACAGTTCATTATAATAATGATGCACCTAAGAAGCAAGTTTTTATTTATATTACTTTTATTGTTTTATTTTTTATTTATTTTGCTATTTATTTTTATTATTCATTTTATTTCCATGGCAAACAACATCTTAAAATAATAACCAGAATCATGACTGATTTATCAGAACTTAGCAGATTTCTAGGAATTGCATGCTAGAAATTATGTTATGTGTATATATCCACATAACTCAAAGAAGGTTAAACATCGTTTCCTACTTGACAATAGTTTCCATGCAAATGTAACATAAAATAAGCCTAATTAGCTTAATAGGTATGGTTTACAAGAAGAGAGAACAATTTTCTATTGAAAAGTTCCAGGGGCCCATATGAAAAATTCCAGTTATTTCAAGGTCAAAAGGATATAACTTGGAATTTAATTTTAGAAAGTGCCAATACCGAAAGATTTAAACACTTGACTAAACACAATCACAGGTCATTATGAAGTGAAACGAAAGTGGCATGACATCTTAAAGGCAAATATTAAAAGCTTACATAATCACAAAAAACCTTAACTCTTTTCATACTGAGAAGACTGAGTTTTCTTAAGTAATCAAAGACCTGATAATGAACACACGAAGCACGGAAATTATTTTGATAAAACACAGAATCCTCTTGTTTTGTTTAAGGTAGATCACTCAAAAGGGGGAAAAATATTTCACTATTTCTTACTAAGACTACAAAACACCCTTGTTGTTAGAAGCGAAGGATAAATTCTAGTTTTGCATCGGTGTACTTTTGATATTAAGGCTCATTTTAAAAAACCATTATAATAAATGTATTCCATTTTAGTCAGTTTGACCACATAAGATTCCCTCTTGCTCTCTTTCTTCCCAACTTCATATCCATTCAGTTTCCCCCCATCTTTCCTTCCTTCATTTTGAAACAACCTTTTAATAACCTCTAAACTAGACAAAGTTATTTTCCCTCAACAACAAAAAAACCTCATATCTTATAACAACTTATTTTCCTTGTATGCTTTCCATACAAAATTGTTTTTCTTATCATTTATAGTAGTTTTAAGTACGTATTAGAATTTTAAGACTTAGTAACCCTAATTTCCAATGAAAACCTAGGAAGAAAGCAATTTTGAACTGGCACATAACATTTGATGACTACATATTTCATAATTTCTAGAAATATATGCTTCCTCATAGAATACTTTTTCAATGTGGAACAGGACATATTTACTAACACAAACCTAAATATATTTTGTCTTTCTACAAAATTTAAGAACCCAAAAGTAAATAAACTTAAATTTATGTTCAGCAGTTAATGTTTCAATATTTTATCTTATTTGGAAATCAACTAGACATTCAATGAAGACATCTAAGGGTATAGTTACCAAAGAGATTGGGAAACCTTTTTAAACAGACATGTTATAAAAATTAAATGCGACATTAGATAAAGCTACTCATCATTTCACGCTATTTCTGTTAACTATTTTCACAGCACCTGCATGTTACGAGAGTCACAAAAGCAAGAACATAAAAAGCTAAATAACTGGATTTGAGTCTTACTGCTGTGCCTGATGTACACACAGTAATGGACATTGCGGTTTTACTTGCACAGTCGCTCTTAGGTTGAACTCATGGTCTTATGATTTTAAACATTTAAGAGATAAAAATTTGTTTGCATTATATTTAATGCTAACAATTATGAAGACATGCCTGTTTTAATTAAACAAATAATATTCTTTTTTTTTCCTTTTTCTAGAGATAAGGTCTTGCTCTGTCACCCAGGCTGGAGTGCAGTGGTGCAATCATAGCTCGCCACAGCCTCGAACTCCTGGGCTCAAGGGATCCTCCCACCTCAGCCTCCCAAGTAGCTGAGACTATAGGCATGCATCAGCACATCCAGCTAATTTTTTATTTTTTGTAGAAACAGGGGTCTTGCTATGTTGCCCAGGCAGGTCTTGCCCTCCTGACCTCTAGCAATCCTCCCACCTCAGCCTCCCAAAGTGCTGGGATTACAGGCAAGAGCCACCATGTCTGGTCAATAATATTCTTATTTGCCAAATTTTATCAGTTACATGAAATTGAAAAACTAATTTTGGTTAGTTTCTTTTTTTCCAAGAGAATAATTTTATAAGCACTTATTTTTCTTTAAGCCAATTAAATAGACCTCATCTAGAGATAGAAGATATCACATTACATGACATATATACATTTGTAGACATACATAAACATACAGACAGAAACAGATCTTACTAAATTTTAACCATGCGCCAGATACAATAATTCAAAAGACTCGCTTAAAAGGGAATAGCTGAATCTGGCAAATGGGACCAGTGAAGTTTCCCTGTTCAGGTGGCTCGGACTTTGTATTCAAGACTTTTCATTTACCAGTTTCTAAATAGTTCCTTTTCTTTTTTTTTTTTTTAACCTGAGAATCATTTCCCTGAAATTTGCACTTCAAAAAGGATGGTTCTTAGATAAGACAGATTAGAAAATCTACATCTCAAAAGCACAGAGAAAAAATTCAAGTTTTCAACAGGAAGGAGTTTTGGGGGGCACATTTGCCTATTACCGGAAGTCTAGGATAATTACTATCTAAAATTTTCCTTCTTTTTCTTAAATGCAAGACAGCTTTGTTTCCAATGTTCTGATTTGTTGAAGTTTCTGCAAGAATCTTGAGATGAACAGGTGAGGTTTGGGAACTGGTAAGAAGGCGAGGTGGGCTTTGAATTGCTTCTAGTAAGACATCCTGTTGTGATAAAGCCTCAATGTGTAAGACAAGGACAGTTGTTTTTAACTCCCTTAAGAACTGAGTTGCAGCCTGAATGACGGGTGCTAACCCATCCATCTGAATGAATTATCTTTGGTTTGCTCCTTTATAACAGGAAGCAGATTTCCAACTAGGATGGAAATCAAAATATTCCTTTCTTCTAGATTTAGAGCTATTGGAAAGATTTTAATTAACTGTTTTCTTTCTGAGTACACAGTTCCGCTTTAGCTCAGGAGGGAAAGGCTAAAGGAAAAAGTTCCTATCATGCACTATATAAAGCAAAGCTCTAAATGGAAGATATACCTAGCAAGTGACTCAAGACCAAAACAAACATGCTTTTCACCGCGGAACCACAGATGTATGAGGCGTCTCCAAAGACAGATAAAAAAGATGCAGCCGCTTCACAATCCAGGCCACTCCCAAAGACAGCCATGGAGAGAAAGCCCAAGACAACACCCTCAAGAGCTGGTAACAGTTGGCATGCCAGCTGGCAATGGGCTGCACCCATGTTTCTGTCCGGACACATTCTTGGAGGTTTCCAACCTTTGGCTGGCCACCTGCACACACAGGCCCAATCACCGATGTGTCCCTGCTGGTCAGAAAGTCAAAGTTCTTGGGGAAGAAAAAAAAAAAAAAAAAAAAAAGAATATAGGAAAGCAATAGCTATCCATGGGAGGGAAAGGGTTAATAGCTAATGGGTACCCCAACTTCAGGATTCAATTCAAACCCATTTCCTGCAAATGCTTCCCTCCTGAGCTAAAGGAATTTACTGAGAAGATGGAGTGGGATTTGGAGGAGGGCAGTTTTAGATCAGGGCCCAGAGCTCCAAAGATCTTCCACAAGATCAGGACCAGGGAGTTGTGGATATAAGAGGGCAGAGAAGAGAAATTTAGGTCAATTTAAAGAAATTTAACTTGGTTCTAAACTTGATTTCTGCTTTTAATCTTGCTAAACGTGTCCCTAAGGTTAATCATTAAACCCATTATGTCTTCTTTTCAGTTGGATTATCCCATAGTATCCGTAAGATAGTTGTTTAGGATGCAAGGTCTCTAAAATTTTTTTCAAATATAGCAATTTATTTATCCCAGAGGTAGTGACTCAAACCAATAAGTCTTTTTTCTTTCTTTCTTTCTTTCTCGCTATATTTCCCAGGCTGGTCTTAAACTTGTGGATTCAAGTGATCCTCCTGCCTCTGCCTCCCTAAATGCTAGTGAGAGAGGAGAATGGAAAAAACTTGGTCAGGCAGGCAGTTAGAGTGGGTCCTCGGCTGAATCCTTTCAAACAAAAGAACACCCTGCAGGTACAGATGAGGGATCTTGCACAATGGGACTTGCCTAAGACATGCCCACAGCTACACAGATAAGAAAGGCTACACAGGTAACTTGCCCAGACATGCCAGCAATGGAGAAGTCCATCCCCTAACACATGCACAGTAAGGGGAACAAAACAATATGGAATAACTCAGGCTAAGAGCCCTCATGCACACTAGAAGAATAGGGTGGAGCCCCCAGCCTCATTGATGCCCAGTCTTCATTGGTTTCTTGTAAAAGCCTTTGCATTCAACTATAAAAATGGCAACCTTCTCCTGGGTCCCCTCTCCACAGCAAAGAGCCTTCTTCTTTCATTTATTAAACTTGTGCTCCAAACTCACCCTTGGTGTCCACGTTCCTTAATTTTCTTGGTCGGGAGACAAAGGACTTCAGGTGTTACCCTGGGCAAAGGGAGACTGCTACACTGTGGTGCATTAGCAAGACTGTAACACTAGGATTACAGGTTGAACCACCCCACTCAGCTCCAGTAAGTCTTTTCATAGAAAGACACAGAGGTAACTTGCAGGTTTTGAAAGTGAGTACAGAAGACGCAGCCCCATGATTGAAGAGTTCACTCCCACAGACAGACTAAGAAAGCTGAGACATTCGTTGCCACAGGTGGAAGGGATAGCATTTGTGAAAATGGTGCCTCCAGTCTCCCTCGGACACATGGGGAACCTCCAGGCACCAGCCTGTTAATCTATGATGCCAGGCAGGACCTACTGGGATTGGACTTTCCCAGCACTAACCAAGCCATCAAAGATTGAGATGACAAAGGCCCTCAAGGACTGGGACCTCTGAAGACAAACTCCCCTGAGAGCAGGAGCAGTCACAGAGAGAATGCTGCTTATGGCTTGTGAGTGGGGCTCCCAGACTACTTTGCTGGCCACCTAGCACAAGCTGACACATGCACCCTGGCCTGGCAGAGACCAGAGAGTATTCTCACTAGTCAAAAAGCCAAGAACTCACAACATAAAACAAGCTGGAAGGAGAATCTCATCCAGTTTCTTCCGTCTCAGGACACACAGCAAAGTTCATCAAAACAGACGCCCATACAGTGAGAAACATGAACTCAGCATCCTATGAGGCCAGCAAAAACCACTGGCTTATGTAGGGCCCATGCTACTGACCCCACCCTGGAGTCTCCTACTTGTGACACATGATGCAAAAGACACAGGCAGGAAAACAATGACCATCTCTGGGAGGGTGAGGGTCAGAAAATAAAAATACTCATACTCCCCTAAAACATCAGAGTTGCTCCGCAGGAACTAATTCACACATGTTTTCTCCTGCTAATCTAAATTTAGATCTCACTTTCTTTTTTTTGAGATGGGGCCTATCTCTGTCACCCAGGCTGGAATGCAGTGGTGCAAGCATTGCTCACTGCAGCCTCAAACTCCTGGACTCAAGTGATCCTCCTGCCTCAGCCTCCCAAGTAGCTGAGACTGCAGATGTGCACCACCACATCCAGCTAAATTTGTGTGTGTGTGAGTGGAGACATGGTCTCCATATGTTGCTTACGCTGGTCTCAAACACCTAGTCTCAAGCAGTCCTCCCACCTGGGTCTCCCATAGCACTGGGATTACAGGCACGAGCCCCCACACCCAGCCACTACTCTCATTTTGACCAGACTCTGCAGGCACAGATCCAGGAGGCTAATTTGGTACAATATGGTGCCTGTGGCTGGTGTTTTCTCAGGGGTCCCAGGATCTTGTAGCTGCAGCAGTCCCAGAGCAAGCTGGTCCCAGCCAGAGATGACCTACACTAGGCACCAAGTGTAAGGAAGCAAAACGGGGCTCCCCCCACCTTCCAGGTCCTTTGGCTGGACTATGAATTAATTTGACATAAACCAGATCAACAGGAGAAAAACCATGTTTAATTGCATATGTACACATGAGAGTCCCATAAAATATGAGACTCAATGAAGGGTCAAATCATTGAAACTGATACAGCATCCTGAGCTACACAAAGGAAGAAGAGCCAGGGCTGCGGGGAGGTGGTGATCACCAGTGGAAGGGTGAGGGGAGGAAATATATGACGAACAGACGCTGTCCTGCTGTGCAGATAAAAAGTCCCTTGGATAATAAAAGTGGTCTGGAGCAACTCTCTCCCTGATACAGACACTTTTACTAACGTAGATTTCCTTTACAGTTGTAAATTTCTTTAACAAAGAACAGCTTTTCAGTGCTACGCCTGTGTCTGCAGTTTCTCAGAATAACCAGCTCAAAATATGCCACAGAAGTATATTTTGGGGTGGCATATTCTGGTCTCCTAAGGTCATATTTTGGGGTGATATGTCCTGAGCCCCATCAGTCCACAAAATCATGAGACTTTGTTAATATAAAACATACACAAAATAGATAAACATTTGAAATATGATATTAAAAATATATCTATAGGAGTTGTAACATTTCCTTTCCTTGCTAACAAGGATGGCCTATTTGTTTATATCACTTTGTGGCAGGTAGGGAGTACTTTATTGTACTACAGTCTTCTGTGTAGGTGGTTGTCTCCTTTATTAAAAAGAAAGCTCTTTAGAGGGCAGAGATTGCAATATATTCATCACTAGATGTCATCCAACCATAGGGCTTTAAACAAAATAAGTGCTCGGTAATTACCTGCCAAGTGGACCCTGAGTGCATGCAGGTGTGAAAGACCAAACGAATGAATGACTTCTCCCAATAAGCCGCTGTTGAGTATTGTAAAGGAAATGAGTTTAGTCGGCCATGACTTCCTCCCGGTGAACCTTGCTAGCTGCCAGAGAACACTGCTTTTCCCCTAATCGGTGATAAACCATCTGTTTAATAATCAATTCTAACATTGTTTCAGGAATTTGGCCTTATGAAATTTGCTATCTTGAAAAGCGAGCCATTGGGCAGGTGCAGTGGCTCACGCCTATAATCCCAGCACTTTGGGAGGCTGAGGTGAGCAGATGACCTGAGGTCAGGAGTTGGAGACAAGCCTGACTAACATGGTGAAACCTCCTCTCTACGAAAAATACAAAAAATTAGCCAGGCATGGTGGCACACGTCTGTAATCTCAGCTACACAGGAGGCTGAGGCAAGAGAATCGCTTGAACCCAGGAGGCAAAGGTTACAGTGAGCTGAGACCACACCACTGCACTCCAGCCTGGGCAACAGAGTGAGACTCCATCTCCAAAAGAAAGAAAGAAAAGCGAGACATCTCCCTGTCTCCAGTTGACCTAATTCATCATGATTTCACCAGTATGTCCAAGAGCATCGCTGCGACCACATACATGTCCAAGCTCACTCAGCACCAGGACTGCGTGGCTCTGCACTGGAAGACAGGCACAGAAGTCTATTTTGTAACGCTCATGTGCTGAGCGCTGACTGGGAATGACATGGATCCATTTGGCAGAGTACAGTCTCTAAACTTTTAAAACTTCACATTTCTATCAATAAAAATATTTTTGAGCAGGTATCTTTAATATATGCATATTTGCATATTTTAAAATCATATACATGTATTATCCTATTATCCTGTGCCAGTAGATGATGTACCATAGAAAACACATAAAATAGAAATTTTAAAAGGGTGAGATTTTAAAAATCTGGATACACAGAAGCTCTAATCACTTCCTCCTGCACCCTTGTTCCGGGTACACCTCTGGGTACAAGGACCCAGGAGACTGCAGGACTTGAGCTTGCAATGAGGATAATGAGCTAATCCCCCGAAGGCCAGAGAGGGTCACAGCCTCCGGAGCGACGCCTCGGATCCTTGACCCTGCAGCCATCTCACCAACAGGGGCCGCTGGTCACAAGGTCAAGAGCCAGCAATGAGGCTGGATCCGCACCCTTGTAGGGGAAGCACAGCGTGAGAGCACCGGCGGTGGAGGGCGACTTGGCAGTCAGCCCAGTTTTATCCCAAGCTGATCTGGGGCGCTCCATGTGCGCCTTACTCTGGGCATCGCTGAGCCTGCCTTGCCCACCTGTGAAACAAGAAAGCTAACGCCTACGTGACAGGCTGCTCCGAGCAAGAGGCGAGGCAGGAAGGGTAAACTCCTGCCATAGGCGCAGAGGGGGTGCTCACAAACCTGTCTCCTCTCATACATGCGCATGACCTTTTTATTCATTACGTGGTGTCTGTAAGAAATGAAGTTGCTCAGCTCTCATGAAGAGCCTCCATACTGACACACGGGAGCATTTTCCTTCTAGCCGGTAGCTGAAGATAGAATTACTTGGAAACACAGCAAGAGACCGTCTAGGGGGAGAGAAGTGGTTAGTGTAGCTAAGAAAGGGAGTGGGAGTGAACGCACATTAGAAAAAAAAAAAAATACGCCCAACTTGGGGAAGAAACAAGACATATTTACTCAACTTCCCACCCCCTACCTTTTCTCCAGTGATCTTTAGAGATACTGTTTCAATGTAGTTGTATTTTTTAATGTACTCTGCAATGTTGAAGACATACAAAAGTGATTAAAGAAAAATAAACACAGGTATCCAGTACTCAGCTCAAGAAACAGCACTTTGGGTGGTCAAAGCGGGAGGATCCCTTAAGTCCAGGAGTTTGAGACCAGCCTGGGCAACACAGCAAGACCCTGTGCTTACAAAAACTAAAAAAATTAGCAGGGCATGGTGGCATGCGCCTGTAGTTCCAGCTACTCCAGAGGTTGAGGTGGAAGGATTGCTTAGCTCCGGGAGTTCAAGGCTGCAGTGAGCTACGATTGTGCCACTGTATTCCAGCCTGGGCAACAGAGTGAGACCCTGTCTCAAAATAAATTTTAAAAATAAAACACTGCCTATATATTGAAGTCCACTCTCTGAACCTTCTCCATCACCTCCCTCCTAACCCATATTATTAATTTGGTATTTATCATGCAACACACTTCTGTATACTTTTACAACATACATATGTATCCCCAAGTAGCAAATACTATCTTTTTGAGTATTGTTTTGTCTTGTTTTGTTTTTGAGACGAGAGTCTCACTCTGTCATCCAGGCTGGAGTGCAGTGGCATGATCTAGGCTCACTGCAACCTCCGCCCCTGGGATTCAAGTGATTCTCCTGCCTCAGCCTCCTGTGTAGCTGGGATTATAGCCATGTGCCACCTTGCCCGGGTAATTTTGTATTTTTAGTAGAGATGGGGTTTCTCTATGTTTGTCAGGTTGGTCTCGAACTCCCCACCTCAGGTGATCCGCCCACCTTGGCCTTCCAAAGTGCTGGGCTTACAGACATGAGCCACCACACCAGCCAAAAGTCTTAGAATTATTATGACTTTGGGGTCATTAACTCACTCATGCAACACATATTTATAAAGCACCTACTATGTTTGTTGTGCCATGAGTAATCATAACAAAAAAATCCCTTCACTTTGAAGTCCTAGAAACATGTCAGCAAAAACTACATGACAAATGATTTCTTTGCAAATTCGTTTTCAGACTTTGCAAATTCTCTCTGCTTTCCTGTCACCACGCCTATGGAAACAGAAGCTCTATTTCCACAGAAAACCCACTGTTTCGTGATTAGGCGATACAGTGGTGGGTATGGTGATTCAAGGTGGGGGGGGGTGTGCATTCAATTCTGCATAAAGATGGGTCATGAATTCTAAAGGAGCTGTCCCCAGAGAAAGCAGGCTGGGGCTCTAAGAAAGGCAGAGTTCTGCCCAGATCCCACCTTCACCACTCTTATTTTCTAGACAGCAGAATTCAGCATAGTGTGGGATTCTCTTGAATCTCATCCGAGTCATCTGCTCAGGAGTGTGGGTGAAAGACTCACTAGCCCTCCAGGTTGTGCCCGAGCTCACAGAGCCTGCAGGCACGGGGGTGTGGAGGGCTGGCTATGGAGCTGAGGCTGGTGGCTGCAAGGCCTGGGTCCCTTCCCAAGGTTCCAGCAGTCAGGTCCATTAGAGGGTGAAGGGCCCCCGTTTCTTGCCTTCCACTGGTCTCAAGTGGCTAGAGCAAAAAACTGAACCTAAATTTCACATGTTACCAGCAGAATAACCTGAAGACGACCCTTCAGTGACCCCTGAGCATGGAGGCTACAACAGGAGGGAAGTGCTTGGGGCTCAGCCCAGTACTCCAGGAGGAAGCAGGAGCTCTGGCAGCATTCCGCGCAGAACCCAGAGCCAATGCTGCAGCCGCAGCTAGCCTGACTAGGACATTTGTGCTCTTCCAAATGCACTTCCATTCTAGCTTCTAGCTAAAAAGACTTTGTGTTCATGATGTTCCTGTCCTGTGGATTAGGTAAAGAAATGTACTTCTATGAAGGTAAATGATCAATACTCCATTAAGCTTTCATCACAATCGTTAGTGAGCTGCAAAACCTCTCCAGCTCTGTCCCCTCTAGAACTGGCCTTAGGTGACACTTTCACTATAATCACACTCTGGCCTCCCACATCCACCGTAGTCAGAAGTCGTTTCGGCCTCTGACAGTTCAGTGTTTCCCCAGGTGTCTGTGTGGCAACTGCCGCTGACAACTGTGTCCTATTGACCAAGCTGAGTTTCTCAGTGAACCACCAGGCCTCAGCTCACAGCTCGAAACAGGCCCATTATCTCCTAGCGGAGACTTTGCATAGGATGGTGAGATTTTACCTCACCCTTTGATATGGTTTGGCTCTGTCCCCACCCAAATCTCATCTTGAACTGTAGTTCCCATAATTCCCACATGTTGTGGGAAAGACCCAGTGGGAGGTACTTAAATCATGGGTGTGGTTCTTTCCCATGATCCTCTCCTGATAGTAAATAAATCTTATGAGATCTGATGGTTTTATGAAGGGGAGTTCCTCTGCACACACTATCTTGCCTGCTGCCATGTAAGATGTGACTTTGCTCCTCCTTTGCCTTCTACCATGATTGTGAGGCCTCCCCAGCCACATGGAACTGTGAGTCCATTAAACCTCTTTTTCTTAATAAATTACCAAGTCTCAGGTATGTCTTTATTAATGGCATGAGGACACAATAATACACCCTTGGTCCTGCCCACTAGTGACTTTTTGTAGGCAATCAACAAGCCTTTAGTCCTAATCCAAAAAGGCGTGACAATTTGGGAATGTTGGCACTAGGAAATGTAAGCCCCTAGCAGCCAATCCTATAGAGGGGAGGGGTCCTCGGTGCTCCCAACCTGCCAGCTGTGAGATTCCTAATCCTCCTTTTTCTGCCTGTGCAATTGCCCTATTTTTCTAGAAAAGGCTTTTCTGGCCCATTGCGGATTGTCTCTGACCCCACGGGGTCTAACTTACTCACTGTAACTGTCCCCAGATAAAGCAGGCTAAGACTCTAGGAAAGATGGGAGTTCTGCCACCTCCACCTCACTGTAACCTCAGAGCTAATCCCTTCCTCCTCAGGTCACCATGCTCACTCCTGCTGCCCAGGTCTCCAACACAGCCTGCACCACCCACTCCCCAGCTCAACACCATCCCCTGCCCTCTGTCCCCGCTGCCTGGGGCTCTGGATTCCCCTGCACCCCAGGCCCACTGTGTGCTGAGCATTCCACCATCCCATGAGTAACTGAGCCAGTCCCTCTTCAAATAAGAAACAATGTTTTCTCTTCTAGTAATAAGAATAAGTCATTTCATTGAAAATAGAAAATACCAAAAAGTAAAGAGGAAACTAAAAATCACTCATAATCTCTCTATCACACCCTAAACATGATTTACATTTGGATGCATTTGCTTAGTCTTTTTTCTTTGCACATGAATAATACATATTCTTCCAAAACTGGAATTATACCACGCATAATATTTTGTACCCTACACTTTTTTTCTAGCCTTGCTGTAACAATAAACATTCTGCTTTTATTCTTGTATCTCCATGTGAGTTTTCCAATTCCCCTTTTCTCCCCTCCATCCATCTAAATCTTTTCCTGTCTTTAATTCTCCGACCTGAAAAGCCTGGCCTAATAATTCTGATCTCTACTAATTCTGTTGCTGTCAATACGTTCGGCCTTTTCTACACAGATTGCAGACTTCACTGCTTCACCTATTGTCTTTGCTAATGGCTTTGAGAATTGGTTTTCTGTTGCTGGTAATAATATACACCCCTAACAATCAGCAACCTTCTCACACTAGTAAATGGTCAGTAATAGGTGCTGATTTTCAGACTGCTGCATGTTATTTGAGTTCCATATTCCCCTGCATCCTCAGACAAGGTCGTCAAGAGCCAGGAATAAGCACCCATCTCATGGAGCAACACTCGTAAGGTGTGTCCTAGAAAAGCACAGGACTCCCATCTTGCGTTTTCCTAATCCAGCCCTTCCCCTTGCTGGTGTGAATGAGATGTATGCCTCCGCCAGAGTCGCTGGCCAAGATGCACCCACACAGCACTGCCAGTCTTGGACTGCTCCCCGAGTGGGAAGTTAGGGCCTGAATTAGTCAAGCATCAAAGGAAGAAATAATGAGATGCAAACTCTCCTTCACATACTATCTTCACGGCTTTAAAATAAAATAAAATGGCCTTTAAAAGGAAATGTAGGTTAGACAGGATTGTAAGTTAATTAGTTATTTTCTAACATTAAAGTAATA
The DNA here is from genome assembly GCF_049354715.1 of Callithrix jacchus. NCBI lineage: Eukaryota > Metazoa > Chordata > Mammalia > Primates > Cebidae > Callithrix > Callithrix jacchus. The sequence continues at coordinate 42,827,367 of NC_133514.1, forward strand.
AAAGGTATTTTTTATCTCATTTTACAAAGGCTATTTCTTCTCCCAAACACACCACACGCACACACACACACACATTTTCACACACCCTAACATCCACCTCCACACACACATCCCCCCACATACATACACACACATACACCCTCACGCACACACACATGCACCCTCACACCCCCCACACACACCCAATGCTCACACCCACACACACACACACTCACACTCCACACACATACATACACACACACACCACACACACACATAAGTACACACACACACACACACACCCTGGCCTGAGCAATAAAGAGGAAGCCCCCGCTGTTTGCAGTTCTCCCATTAAACAGACTAAGATCATTCAGGTTCAGCCCCGCCCCAGGGCCGCGGGCGCCCGGGGATTTTGATTCCAGGCCCTGGGCACCAGGCTGGAGTTTCTAGTCAGTCCTCCGTCACCTCGTGCTGAATGCTTAATTTCCTATGAAAGGCTGGGAGCTAGAGGAGGAGGAAGCAGGAACGCCCAGCGCCATTCCCGCCCATCCTCCCGCCCCCACTTGCTGGGTTGTGGCCTCCACCCCACCTTCCCCGGTCTGTGCGCGCAGCGCCGCCTCCTTCAGCTCAGGCCGGGCATCCATGAGCTATTGTTCGCCACCTTCTCCGTCTCCTGCTTCCAGGCTGCCCAGGGGCAGGCCGAGGTGCGTGACGGCGGGCACTGAATTACAGATTCGGTCTGCGGCCGCCGGCCTGCGTCCTGCCACCTCCTCCGGGAAGCCTCCCTGCCTTACAATCACATCACCATCGCCAGGCAGAGCGAGTCTCCTCCTCTGCGCTCCAGCCACGTGCTGTTTATTACTCTGTGGGGATTCCCACACCGAGGCCTCTTCAGTTCCCGGAACAGCAGCACTAAAAGGCTCCTGAGTGCTTCCGTTAATTGGACTATTCTCGTTCTCACTACAAGGACCGGGCTAGGGAGGGGGCGCTCGTAAGGAAAGCCGGAACTGCTCCTCGCGCCTGCTCCGGAGACCTTCACATCTGGGGGAGCGGGAGGACGGCGAGCCACTTTTCATTTTCCTGAAGATTTTCCACGCGAAAGCGCTGGGGAGAGAGTTTGTCCTGGGAGGCTGCGCCTCCGCCCGCGAATCCCGAAAACTGCGCGGCAAAGGCGGGTTCCGCAAAAGCCGCGGGTGACCCGGGGGCGCCGCCCTCCCTTCTTGGGTCCCAGGGCGGGACCCACTCGTACCCGCCGCCCGTCCTCTCTAGCGCGCCCCCTGGCGCCCTCTAGGCCGTCTTGAGTCCACCGCCGCTGTCGAATCAATTAATAAATAAATCCTAGTCTGACACGTGTTTAGACCCGTCCGTGAGGGTCTCCTGCTCACGGGACACCCTGCTGCAGTCTCTGCTGTCCGGTCCTGGGCCCCCACCGGGATGGGGGCCACCGTTTGCACATCAGCGGCGTTTGAGACAGCACTGTGCGGGTGAGTCGGCTTCTCAAAGAAGCTTCTGCTGCGAGGCTTCAAAGGACACCCTTAATTTTCACATTTCCTAGGAAAAAATAAAACCTGAAGTTTCTTCTTGTGACTTGATGAACTTAGCTTTCGTTGTTGGAACGAAACCCCAGGAACAGCGTCTCAGCCACCCTTGCCACTTTTCCGATGTTTCTCAGGGGCCACGTACCCATCACAACCTTATGAGTGGGGTCATGACCAATCCCGTTTTTCAGATACAGAAACAGGCTCAGAGAAATTAAGTGCTACTTGCTCAAGGCCACGGCAGGGAGTGGAGCTGGATTCACTACCAGGCAACTGACCCCAGCGTCCAGTCCTCACTGCGATGTCCTCCTATCCCTCTCACCCTGTCAGACCCTGCCTGCATTTACAGCTCCCCAGATGTGGTCAACAGTCTTCCAAAATTCAGACACTCTTTGTGTTTCACCGTTGGAAGGGCACTAAGGGACCTCGTTGTTTCAGACTGCCGTCCCTAACTGCCTTTTAAAAAGAAATCTGACTTGGAAAGGTCTTTAGTTTTCATAAGTGAGGTCTCTCCTCTCTTTGCCTAGATATTCCCCTGATGACATCAATGAAAGTACCTAGCATGTTTTGCCCAGCACAGAGCAAGTACTAAATAACGATTTGGTGAGTCTAATGTTGAGCCCGAAGTAACCCAACTAGTAACACTCACTTAGCCACTCCAGTATCTTCGTGAGGAGCACTGCAGTTCTTTGGGCACGGGTCAGCTAGGAGAAACCAGTAGATGCCCCACCCCCGGGCTCCTAGACCCATCTCCAGGACCAAACAGCCAACCTCTTCTTTTCTTCAAAATACACACATTTCTAGAAATTCTCTACAAAATACATAGGCTACCAGATAAGCACGCACTCCCTCTGGGGTCATTTGTTCCCGAATGAGGCTTATTAAAATAGGAAACTATTTTTAAGCTAAATCATCAGTCAAAATTATTCTTCATTCTGGTATATGGCTGCTTTCCACAGATAATAAAATCCCATCAACTTGCTCCAAAGAAAAAGTGACCTACATAACAAAGACAGCATGAATAACAATTAATCCTCCATTGAAATGTTCAAAAGCTGGAATTGTGGTAAAGCCAAGATTCCCAGGGAGTGTTAGGAACCACTCTCTTGATTCTAAGCTTGAAGCATAGAAAGAAAAGGTTGTCTGGGACTAGGGCTTTCGGGGATAGGACCCAAATCCCAAGATGAAGGGAGTCGGAAGTGAGTAAGGAAAGCAAACAACTCCTACCTACCCAGTGCCAAAGAAGGGCAGACACCAGTTCCGTGTCGGTTCTGCTTGAAAAGATCTCAGAAGAATAAGTTGGTAGATGAATCAGTGAAGAATAATTTTGCAGACAGCTCCATCAACCAAATGCCCAGCACAATGTGTCCCACAAGTAGATCCCATGAGAATAAGGTTGCAGCAACAGACGATGATGAAGGGAACTGAGAGATACCAGACGAAAGCACAGCGGCCTGGGAGACAGGAGACAAAGCTCTGCCTGGACCCTGACGATGACCTTCCTTAAAACTCTGGGCTCTTCATCTGACCTCTCGAGGCCTCCATTTCCCCATCTGTAAAACTGAAAGCCCCTCGGCAATCTGGAGCTACCGTTCGAAAAGTGTGGGCAGCTGTGGGTGCTCCTAGCTCCAGTGCCAAGGGTTTCTTCTAACAGTAACAACTTTGCACGTGACTTGGCAATCCCATTCCTGGGTATTTACCCCATAAATGAAAACCCGTGTTGGCTGGGCACAGTAGCTCACACCTGTAAGCCCAGCACTCTGGGAGCACAAGGCAGGCAGATCACTTGAGGTCAAAAGTTCGAGACCAGCCTGGACAGCATGGTGAAACCCCATCTCTATTAAAAATACAAAAATTAGTGGGGCCTGGTGGCACATGCCTGTAGTCCCAGCTACTCAGGAGGCTGAGGCAGGAGAATTGCTTGAACCCAGGAAGTGGAGGTTGCAAGGAAGCTGAGATTGTGCCACTATACTCCAGCCTGGGGGACAGAGCAAGACTCCATCACAAGGAAGGAAAGAAGGGAAGGAAGGAGAGAGGGAGGGAGGGAGGGAATCATTAAGAAGGTTAATACAAAAACCTGTAGGCAAATGTGCAGAACAGCTTTATTTTATTTGTCACCGCCCCAGACTGGAGCCAACCCACACATCCTCAGTGAGTGAATGAATAAACGAACCGCAGCACATCCGTACAATGGGGTGCTACTGAGGAACAAAGCATGGGTTTGCACAGCAACATGGGCTCATCCCAAAGGCACGCTGCTACGCACATGCAAGGCCTTCACTCTATATGATCCCATTTAGCAAACAGTCAGGAAAAGGGAAAATCCAGGGTGAAGAGCAGACGTATGGTGGCAGGGGTGGGAAAAAGGGGAGGATCTGCCCACCAAAGGGCAGCACGAGAGAATTTTGCGGGGCGATGGATCTGTCCGTATCTTGACTGTGGTGATGATACACAATTGTGCATTTGTCAGAACTCACAGGACTGAATGAAAAGAGAAGTGAATTTTAACTGCATGTGAATTTTAAAAATAAATACTAGAAAGTATTTTTAAAATCAAGCCCAGATCCTGCAAGACATGATGGCTCCCCACCGGAAGGGGAGAGACAGGGAAAGAGAAGTGTCCCCAAAATTAACCCACTTTCCCTGGGACCCACCTCCCTCCCCACTGCCACTTCCTACCAGCCTCAGGCACTGGCCAAGCCCTTCCCTTCGCAGCTCACAGCCCAGCAGACGTTAGGTCAGAATGCATCCCCTCACTTGACAAGAGGTTTAGAGCCAGCAAGGTGGAAACAAATCAGACATTGACACCCCCTCCTCCATGCCCAGCCCACCTCCTAGTCAGTGCCAGTGAAGCAGCGGCCACTCTTCCGGCCCCAGGCTGGCCCAAAGCCTTGAAGACCCAAGAAAGCACAGCCAAGAGGAGTGACCCTGTTACCAGGGCCAGCGGCCCAGTCCCCTGTAGCTGGGGAGGAGCCCCCTCTTCTTGCGACACAGATACCGGGAGTGCCCCCTCCCTGCAAGGGAGATTTCTCCTCTGCCAGAGTTCCCAGAGAAAATACAGGATACTGGATATATTTGAATTTCAGGTAAACAATAAATAGCGTTCTGGTACCAGCCTGTCCTATGAAGTATTTGCATGTGTTTTTATTTGCCAGATCTGACAACTCTGTCCCCACCTCCAGGGGCGTGGCTACGGTCACCACACCAGAAGGTAATCCATTATTACACCTCAGTAACTCTAGAGCCGTACACCCATGTAATTTGCTTCTTGGCTCATCTCCTAGGAATTAGAAAACTAGGTCTGTTTGGCAAACTCTCAAGACACTTGGCCCCAAAACAACCTGGGGTGCTAAGGGGCAGAAAAGGCAAACAGCATGCCCTCTCCAACTCCCACCCCTACCAGAAGCTTGGTTCCAAGGCCAGTTGTGTGTGGCGTGGGAGGGAAAGGCACGCAGCCTAAACACCTCTTCCTGAGCAGACTAGGGGGAGGGAAGCCCCAGGCCCATCCCAGACCTCCCTCCAGCACCCAACAGACCCTCTCAAAGGACACAGGGATCACCCCTGAGACCCCCAGATAGACTCTGCAACCAGCCCAGCCTCCCAGGTCTTCCCCAGTCACCCCAGGTGGCCCGCTGGGCCTTCTACACCTTCCAAGTGCCCTGTGGTGATAGCAGGTGTATGGGGGTGGTGAAACCCACGGGTCCCTGCAATGTAGGGAAGGGGGTGGTGCTTCTTTTCTGGGGCTTTTTATTTCGCCATTAACAAAGGAAAAAGATCTGTCCAGAATTTATATTACAAGCTCTGGCAGATGCTAAGCAGCTGGCCTCCATCTGCAAGGTTGATGGAACAAGGATAAAGGGAAGCGCGGGGATTTGGGTTAGCTTAGACACGGGAAAGGGGGTGGTGAAGAGAAAGACAGCTGAAGATGGGGATGGTCACTGCACAAGTGGGATTTCTCCTGTCCCTGGGTGTCCCAAAGATGGGGTAGAGTTTGCCTGATGGAGGGGCACTATCCGTTCATCAGTGAACAGACAGTTTTTAGGCACTACTGTGTTCTGGGCTCTGTGCTGGTGCTGTGGCTGCTAAGATGTGTACAAAACAATCCTGGCACTCAAGTTCACGTTCTAGGGGACAGCCACCACCACAATGGGCAAGCATACGGCAAAGTCCAGGAATCCTGGAGTACCGAGGAGCTGCAGGACTCCTTCCAGGCCATGCCTGGCCCTAGTATGAAAGGAAAAGCAGAAGTCAGCCAGGAAGAGGCTGCGGAGGGACGGGGCTCCAGGCAGAGGGTCCTGCGCGGATAAAGACATGGAAGTGAGAAACTGCTGGAGTGCGTAGGAAACATGGTGTGGCTTAGGCGTGACATCAGAGGGGGAGAGGGCACGAGAAGGGGGCCTAACATGATCATCGGGGGGTTTCCCACTGTCCCAAGCAGCCGGAGGGCTCCCAGCAGGTCAGAGCCACAGGGTCCTCCATGCATTTGGAAAGTCACTCTGGCAGGAGGAGGGTGTCTGGTCAGGAGGCTGTCCAGGCTCGGGCCGCTGAGGCCTCCACCAGGCCATGGCCATGGGGCAGACCATGGCCCATGGTGTAGGATTGAGAAAACCTGGAGGCAATGCCAGCAGACTCAGGAGAATAACGGGATGTGGGAGGTGAGGAAGAGGCAGGAGAAGGTGAGCTTCAGGTTCCCAGCACCAGCTGGCCAGGAGCAGGCAAATGACTCAGCACCCACGTCGGGGGAAGCTCTGGGGTTTTGTTCTTGCAAACCCCTGGCTCATAACCAAGACCTGCCCCGGCCAGTCAAACCCATCCCCAAACCCAGGACACAAGTCACCACAGATGCTGCCCTGTGGTCTCAGCCTGGCCGGCCTCTCTGCAGCATTTCAGCCACAGCTGCACAGGTGTGGCTGGACCTGGACCTGCCGAGGGAGGTTCTCAGGGTCTGGAGCTGGCCTTAGGTGGTCACCATGGTGAGATCCTGAAGGTATCTAAGAGGCCACAGAAAATACAGGAATACAGCCCGGTCTTAGCAGAGGCCATGCAGTAGACGGGGCTCTGGGAGGGATTCCGGAGCACCTGCTCCCACGCTGGGGCTCAGGATTGCTGTCTGTCCAGGGATAAGCATGCAAAGGCCATATCCTACTGGGTCTAAGCTCTGGATCCCCTTGAGAACAGAACTCAGCAAGTACAGCTCAGTGCTGCCGCCTATTGCTCACCTCTTGCCATTACACACTCAGTGTGGGGATCATCCCCTCTGCCTGAGACGAGCTGGATGGGCAGGGTCCTGACCCAGGATGGCCATCATCCTACCCCAGGGCGGCTAAAGGACCTCATGAGGCTTCCCTGCAACATACTGTTTAATTTGAAGGCAGGAAGATGGCGCTTAGGAATTAGGTCAGAGCAGCTACAAGGAGTGCAGGGCTAGAAGCAAGCAGGTGTTCTGGTTATTGGAGGGCTGGGGGTACCTTTGCAGAAGTTTGCAATATAGTGAAACCCCATTTCTACTGAAAGTACAAAAATTAGCCGGGCATGATGGCGCATGCCTGAAATCCCAGCTACTCCAGAGGCTGAGGCTGGAGAATCACTTGAAGGATGTTGCAGTGAGCCGAGATCCCCACTGCACTCTAGCCTGGGCAACAAAGCAAGACTCTGTCTCAAAAATAAAAATTAAAAATTAAATTAAATTTAAAAAAGAAGTTTGTGGGCATATACTCTGTGAAGACCTTTGGGCCGACGCTGCACAGTCACCTTGTTACAGGGGATTCCGCAGAAAAGATCCAGGTTCTGAGGGGCAGGGGTGGAGCAGGGAGCAGGGGACGCTGCAGCCAGCAGAGGCGACATTGGCCACAGGGCAGCTCCGTGCAGCCTGCACCAAGAATGGTTTTTACATTTTTAAACAGTTGGAAAAAACTCAAAGACAGAAGAACAGATGTGACCTAGAACATGTGGTCCTCAGAGTCTAAAACATTTACTATCCGGTCCTTGGTGGAAGCATGCTGCCTCCTGGCCTACACGAGGGCCCAGGCGTCTGTCACCTGAGATGGTCGTACAGGGTCAGGCACACTGTCACAGAGAAGCCTGCAGTGTTCCCCCGCCCCAGGGGACCCTCATGCCCAGCACAAGCTCCCCAAATCCCCCACAGGCCCCACCAGGGAGGGGAGAGGGCAGGGGAATAGGCAGAGGAGCAGAAGGACCACGGCTCAGGTCTGATCTGCTCGTCTGCAAGCCTCTCTCTGGGCCGTGCCCAGCATGGATGCTCAGGTCAGGGTGGCAATGCTTCCTCTGGAACTCTCAGGGGCGACAGACACAGCTCTCAGAGGACCCAGCAAGAGAACCCACAGCATCTTCCGGGACCATCAACGTGGCCTCCTTTTTGCTGCAGATGCCATCATAACAAAATCCTGCTGACAGCTCAGTACTCTCATTCACAGCCCAAAGAAAAAAACACCCTCCATTCTTGCTGTTTCTGAGGGGAGAGGAAGTCATTCGTCTCATACATTCAGACAGCGAGGTTTCCATCCTCCCGTGATTTTGCAGGAACTCATCGTGAGGCAGGCACCCTGCTGGCAGCACAGCCACGCTAGGTCCTTCCTTGGCACCACCCAGCAATGCTGCCAGGCCCGCCACCTCCGTGTGGTGGTGGGCTCCCAGACCAAGTTCCATTCTTCAGTGTCCTGGCTCCCAATCAGCGAAAACTCAGCCTGGACTAAGGGCCACAAGGGCAGGGGCCTCTCAAAAGGAGGGTAAGAGGTGGATGCAGTGGCTCACACGTGTTATCCAGCACTTTGGGAGCCTTTGGTTGAGGCCAGGAGTTCAACACCAGCCTGGGCAACATAGTGAGACTCCTGTCTTTACAAAAAAAAATTTTTTTGTTTTAATTACCCAGGCACAGTGGCATACACCTGTAATCCCAGCCACTCGGGAGCTAAGGCAGGAAGATCACTGGAGCCCAGGAGTGGGAGGCTGCAGTGAGCGATGATCGCACCACTGCACTCCAGCCTGGGCAACAGAGTAAAGAAGCTGTCTCTGAAAAGAAAAGGGAGGGTAAGAGTTTTCTAAGACAGTGGGCAGAGCATGGGCCTGGGGTCTGGATGCAGAGGTCTTGGCCCTAGCCTGTGGTCAGCAGTTGTGTGACGTCCACCCAAGGGCAGTGTACACTGGTTAGAGGAGATAAAACTGGCAAAACGTCCATTGAGAGAAGACCGTCTGTCGATGTGTCTTTCCCGTACATTTCCTTGACTAGTAAAATGGAGATAATGCATCAACCCGTTTCTCACAAAGCAATTTTAAGGCTCAGGTGAGACAAAGGATACCGGAGGGCTTTGTGGCTATAAGCTCTATAGTTACGCCTCCATCCAGCACTTCCTAGATGCCACTCACAGACTCAGTTCCAGAACAAAAGTGAACAAGACAGAAACAGTCCCTGCCCTGGTGTAGATTTCAGTCTACTCTTCATCAAGAAAGGTGGGATGTTTGTTACCACTCAAGCCTGTGGTCCTTCTGCTCAGGAGCTGGGGGTGGAAATGCACTGACAGATGGGCTTTCTAGTCCAACGTTAGTGGCCTCCTGATCTGAGGATGGTTATTTGAACCTTCATTTCTCCACCTGTCAAATGGAATCGTGTTTGTGAAAATAAAACATAATAATATGTATGAATGCATTTAGCCCATCCATGCACACAGCAGAGCTCAAAAACTGTTATTTAGACCAGCAACAATGGCTCACACCTGTAATCCCAACACTTTGGGAGGCTGAGGTGGGAGGATCACTTGAGGTCAGGAGTTCAAGACCAGCCTGGCCAACATGGTGAAACCCCGTCTCTACTGAAAATACAAAAATCAGCAGGGCATGGTGGTGCTTGCCTGTAATCCCAACTACTCAGGAGGCTGAGGCAAGAGAATCACTGGAACCCAGGAGGCAGAGGTTGCAGCGAGCTGAGACAAGTTCCCACCATTGCAATCCAGCCTGGGTAACAGAACAAGACTCATCTCAAAAAAACAAAAAAAAGTTAAATTAATGGGTTGACACCTGGTGAACACCATGAGGCATAAGGACATTCACCTGAACAACCAAGGCTGCAGGGCAGGCTCCGGCCACCCTGAGTTCTCAGGGAGGGGAGACTGGACCTCAAACATCCTCTCCTCCACACATCCATCTTCTCCTGCCATTTGTGATACCTCCCTGGCCCCTACCAGCGCCTACAAAGACAGTGCTCACAGATGTGTGAATAACATAAATTGGCACTGTTTATTGAGCACTTTACATACTCCATGCACACATCGCCTCCCTTTATCCTCATACTGAGGATACTGGAGGTACTATTGGGTTTTTTTGAGACAGAGTCTCGCTCTGTTGCCAGGTGCCAGGCTGGAGTACAGAAGCACGATCTCTGCCCACTGCAACCTCTGCCTCCCGGGTTCAAGCAATTCTCCTGCCTCAGCCTCCCGAGTAGCTGAGACTATAGGCGCACGCCACCACACCCAGCTAATTTTTGTATTTTTAGTAGAGACAGGGTTTCACCATGTTGGCCAGGATGGTCTTGATCTCTTGACTTCGTGATCTGCCCACCTTGGCCTTCCAAAGTGCTGAGATTACAGGCTTGAGCCACCATGCCCAGCCAGTACTGTCGTTATCCCCTTTTGCAGATGGGAAAGGAGGGCACAAAAGGGTTTCGTGAATTGCCCAAGATCACACAGCTGGTGTGAGGGCAGCCAGGATTTGAAGGCTAGCCCATCCGAGTGCATCTGAGGTTAATGGTTTCCAGGCTGTAGTACCTGAATAACCGGATTGGCCAGGAGTCCAGCGTATTTGTAAAACATGCTCTACTAGCAAAGTTAACATTTGTTACTAGTAATGACTTATGGTGTGCCCCAGACTCCTGTACTATGTCTTAAAGTGATTGCTAAATATGCAACAATGGGCTGGGCGTGGTGGCTCACGCCTGTAATCCCAGCACTTTGGGAGGCTTGGGAGGTGAGTGGGGGACGCAAATCACCTGAGGTCAAGAGTTCAAGACCAGCCTGGCCAACATAGCGAAACCCTGTCTCTACTAAGATACAAAAATTAGCTGGGCATGGTGGAGCATGCCTGTAATCCCAGCTACTTGGGAGGCTGAGGCAAGAGAATCACTTGAACTTAGGAGGCCAAAGTTGCAGTGAGTTGAGATGATGCCATTTTACTCTAGCCTGGGCAACAGGCTTGACAGACAGCAAGACTCTGTCTCAAAAAAAAAAAAAAAGCCGGGCACAGTAGCTCATGCCTGTAATCCTAGCACTTTGGGTGGTTGAAGTGGGAGGATCACCTGAGGTCAGGAGTTCAAGACTAGACTGGCCAACGTGGTGAAACCCTGTCTCTACTAAAAATACAAAAATTAGCCGGGTATGGTGGCACATGCCTGTAACGCCAGCTACTCAGGAGGCTGAGGCAGGAGAATCACTTGAACACAGGAGGCGGAGGTTGCAGTGAGCAGAGATCGCGCCATTGCACTCCAGCCTGGGCAACAAAGCAAGACTCTGTTTCAAAAAAAAAAAAAAGCAACGACGACCATGCCACCTGCACCAGTTAGCAGTTGTGCTGCAGAAAGATAAATTCACCTGTCTCCTCCATGTGTCAGTGACTTCCATGGTTAGAAGTGGTGCTTTTACATAATAATGATGGGAGCCAGGTAGGCAGGACTGACCCTCTGCCAGGCATGCTCTGGGCACTCTGCATGCATTAACTAAGATGGGCCCAACTGCTATCCTCACATCATCTGAGATGAGGAAACCCAGTCGCTTGGCCAGGTTTTGCGGCTGTCAGTGGCCGAGTTCATATATAAACCCACTCTCTGCCCACTCGTTACACCTGTCTGAGCTGCAGCGGGGCTTGGGGGCCATTGTAAAGCAGACACAGCAGACCCCTTTGTCCCCAGAAAACTGTGAAACAAACAGTGTTTAGCAGAGGACAGTGCGGCCTCCCCTGGGCCCTAGAGATGATTTTCATATCTCTGGAAGGCACAGATGGGTGGGATAGAAATTCCTTTGTCAGAAACATTGTCCAGGAAAGTGTATTCAGCCCCAAATCCCAGTCCCATGGTGAGACTTCATCCCCTTCACCAATGACTTATGACAACCACCTCAGCCAAAATGCCATTCCAGAAAACCAGGGGTCATCTGTCAAGGTGGCCATCACAGCTGAAAGGAGCCTAAAGAGACACGACGTCTAAACTTCATGTGGCCTCTGGATGGGATCCTAGGACAGCAAAAGGACGCGAGGAGACATATAAGGAAATCAAGGAAATATGGACGTCTGGTTAATAAAACTGTTATCAACACTGGTTCATTCATTATAACAGATGAAGCAAACTCATGGAAGATGCTGCCAATAGAGAAACTGAGTGTGGGGCTTATGGGAGCTCTCTGTACTAGTTTTGCAATTTTTCTCTAGATTTAAACTGGTTTTTAACTTTTAAAATTATTTGTGTTTTTTAAGGAGATGGGATCTCGCTGTGTTGTCCCGGCTGGAGCACAGTGGCTATTCACAAGCACCATCCCATTACTGATCAGCACGGGAGTTTCGACCTGGTCCATTGCCAGCCTTGGCTGGTTCACCACTCCTTGGACAACCTGCTGGTCCCCTTCTCCCGGGATGTCACCATATTGATGCTGAACTTCGTGTGGGCACCTGATTGGCACAGCACACCACAGCCCAGATCCCCTGGACTCAAGCACTTTGGGAGAGGAGCCTCAGCCTCCAGAGTAACTGGGACAAAAGGCACACTCTTTAAAAATAAACCATTATAAAGATGACATATTCATTGATGATACAACTTCATTTTATAGCTACTTCTTATTTTTCACATTTCAGTTTGTCTTAGCTTTGACTGCTATAACAGAATGCCATGGATCTGATGGCCTATACAGCAGAACTTTATTCCTCACAGTGCTGGAAGCTGGATGGCAGAGGCCCAGGTGCCGGCAGATTTGGTTCTGGGTGAGGGCTCTTGCCCTGGCTTGCTGGCAGTGGGCATCTCTCTGTGCCCTCACACAGCTGAGAGGGGAAGCTCTGGTGACTCTTCAACTTCTAACAGGTCCCATCATGGGAGCTCTACCTTAATGGCCCAATTACCTCCCAAAGGTGGGGTCTCCAAAGACCGCCACACTGGAAGCTAGAGCTTCAACGTATGGATTGGGAGCTGGGACCCAAATATGCAACCATAATACAACTGAGTTCCATAAGAGCCTGTCAATGTCAAAAAGAGTGGTGTGCTTGCAACGGCAGCAATCCTTCCCTTCACCTCACACCTGTTCGGATGGTCACATGGTAACAAACAAGGAGTGCTGGCTGGGTCATAGAGACACCGGAAGACTTCCCCACCGCTGGGGAACAGGAAATGGCGCCGCTGCTATGGAGAACAGGTGGAGGGTCTTTCCGCAATTACAGCGAATTTACCGTGTACCATCAGCAGTCCCTCTTCAAAGTATTCATCAAAAGAATGAAAATCGGAATTTCCAGGAGATACCTGCAGCCCCACGTTCACTGCAGCAATATTCATAGCAGCCAAGATGCCCCCCCTATCCAATGTCAAATGAATGGATCGAGAAAATGTGGTCTATCCATACCACAGAATATTACTCAGCCTTGAAAATGAGGGAAATCCTACTGGGAACTTGGAAGATGTTACACATAGTGAAATAAGCCAGGCCTACAGGGACAAATGCTGCACGATTCCACTTCAATGGGGGACTAAAATAGTCAACCCCACAGAGGCAGAGACTGGAATGGTGGTTGCTAGGGACTGAGGGAGGGCGAGCTGGGGATTTGCTGCTCGGTGGACATAAGTTTCCATTACGCAAGGTGAATGAGTTCTAGATATCCACTGGCCAACATGGTACCTGCAGTAAACAGTAGTGCACTGTGCACTGAAGCATGTATCAGGAGGACGACCCCCGGCTAAGTGCTCTTACCACAAAAGCAGACAAATAAACAGAAAACAATGGCATATGAGGACACTTTTGGAAGTGATGTGTGTAGCTATGACCATGATGATAGGCATGGTTTCACAGGTGTGTGCAGATGTCCAAACTCATCAAATGTATACATCAAATACACACAGGGTTTTCTAAATATATCAATTACATTGCAGTAAAACTAAAAAAGAGGGCTGGGCGCAGTGGCTCATGCCTGTAATCCCAGCACTTTGGGAGGCTGAGGTGGGTGGATCACGAGGTCAAGAGATTGAGACCATCCTGGTCAACACAGTGAAACCCTGTCTCTACTAAAAATACAAAAAATTAGCTGGGCATGGTGGCGCGTGCCTGTAGTCCCAGCTACTCAGGAGGCTGAGGCAGGAGAATTGCCCGAACCCAGGAGGCGGAGGTTGCAGTGAGCCGAGATCGCACCATTGCACTCCAGCCTGGGTAACAAGAGTAAACCTCCGTCTCAAAAAAAAAAGAAAAAGGATAAAAATGACCCTTCTGCCACACGTCAAGACCCCTGCCCCTCTCTCTGTTTCCTCCCCAAAGGGTAAACCAGAGATTGGTCCTAACAGAAAACCCCCTGTGGCCAGGACCCCGAGGCACCTCCTGGGGCAGAGGAGCAGCTCACATCACCTGCCATGAGGACTCTCCCAGACAGTGCAGCTCTATCCTCTATCGCTCCTGTTACTAGAGTGACAGTGTCATTGTGTGTTCAAATCCACACACTTGACAAGGATGAGATAAGCTGGGGCAGCCTCCGTGGTTACAGAGACACCTTGGCTGGAAGTGAGAAGGCGCTGCTCTGACTGCAACCTAGGCCACCCTCCAGGAGGCAGCAGCCCAGGAGGCACCTGGGTGGTCAGGGCAGGAAGTAAGGCGTTGCTCCCTACCCATCGATGTGGCTTTCAAGTAAAGATCTGGAATGAGGCTGGGTGCAGTGGCTCGCACCTGTAATCCCAGCACTATAGGAGGCCAGTGCAGGCGGATCACCTAAAGTCAGGAGTTGGAGACCAGCCTGGCCAACATAGTAAAACCCTGTCTCTACTAAAAATACAAGAAATTAGCCAGGCATGGTTGTGGGCACCTGCAATCCCAGCTACTCAAGAGACTAAGGCAGGAGAATTGTTTGAACCCAGGAGGCGGAGGTTGCGGTGAGCTGAGATCTCGCCATTGCACTCCAGCCGAGGCAACAGTGCAAGATCCGGTCTCGAAAAAGAAAAAAAGATCTGGAATGAAGCCCTGGCTCTGCCTGTTCCCAGCACAAGCATCCCTGGGCAAACCACATATCCCTGTAAGCCTCAGTTTTTTCATCTGTGAGCTGGAGACTCTAAGAGCACCCGCCTCACATGATTGCAGTGGTTACAGGAGAACGCATATTAATGCAGGTGTGGAGGGGCCTCTTGGGGAACTAGGCACAGAAACAGGTAAGGGGGCTTTGTCTGGGGCTGGGGCCAGGCATTGGAAGGTGTGGGGTAGGGGAATGCTGCTTTCACTGAACTGTGTGAAGCTGTATTTAGATTATTTAGATAAAATAACTGAATACATTATTTGTGTGGTTTTTTGGTTTTTATTTTGTTTTGTTTTGTTTTGTTTTCGAGACAGAGTCTCCCTCTGTTGTCCAGGCTGGAGTGCAGAGGCGTGATCTCAGCTCACTACAACCTCTACCTCCCCCGTTTAAGCTATTCTCATGCCTCAGCCTGCTGAGTAGCTGGGATTACAGGCGCACGCCATCATGCCTGGCTAATTTTTGTTATTTTTAGTATAGACAGGGTTTCACCACATTGGCCAGGTTGATCTCAAACTTTTGACCTCAGGTGATCTGCCCATCTCGGCCTCCCAAAGTGCTAGGATTATAGAGCCGATATATATATTTTAAACAAAGTATGCTTACATTGCCCTAAATTTTTAATTTGTGCAAATTCATGGAATACATGAGATTTTGTTACACGTATATAATGTGTAGTGATCAAGTCAGGTATTCTGGTGTCCTTCACCCAAGTATAATACCTGGTTGTGAGGTACAGTCACCCTGCTCTGTGATCAGACGTTGACTCTGCTCCATCTTACTGGGCATTGCGCCCTTTCACCTACTTCTCCTCATTCTCCCCGCCCGCCCCACACCGCTCGCAGTCTCTTATCTCTTTCTGAATGCCTGTTTAAAGGTGAGCCCTTCCCTGGTCCAGCACACAGAGCAGACAGGGCAGCTAGAGGCGATCGGAAGACTCATTCCGCTGCCGCAGGCTTTGCCTGGGTCTTCCTGGAAAGAGCAAAGGGAGAGTGGTGATAGGAATCTAGAAAAATCCCGTGAGAGGGACTGGTGAACACTAACTCGTTCACCAAACCCCACAATGCCAGAGAGCAGCTCTCGCCTTCAAGGCAATTTTAGGACAAATTTGCAGCAGCTTCTAAGTGTACGGATCTTGTTAAGCCAAGATGTGTGTGGTGCAGGCAGGAATCATAGACATAGGTCAGGAAGGGTCTCCATAAGTCTCATGCCATGAAATCACACATTTGTCACTGAGGGAAGCCAGGGAGGTCTTGCTCTGCCCCCAGGCTAAAGTGCAGTGGTACGATCATGGCTCACTGCAGTCCCCATCTCCTGGGCTCAAATGATCCTCCTGCCTCAGCCTCCCTAGTAGCTGGGACTACAGGCATGTATCACCACACCCAGCTACTTTTGTATTTTTTGTAGAGATGGGGTCTTACTATGTTGCTCAGGCTGGTCTCAAACTCCTGGCCTCAAGCAATCCTTCCACCTCGGCTTCCCAAAGTGCTGGGATTATAAGCCTAAACCAGTTCACCTGGCCCATCCTTGCCTTTTGAGGGGAGGGCATCTGTGCCCTGCCCTCATCCAACCCCTCACTCTGGCAGACCTTGGTATCCCCTCAGGGAAGTCTATCGGTGAATCATGGGTGTGACCTCGTCCAATAAGGACTGTCAGAGAGAGCTACATTGGAGGTGTCGGCAAATAAGTAGATCCAGAAAAGCGGGTAGATGGGAGCAGAGACCCCCTGCACCTCTTGGCCCATAACAAACAAGTAGAGAGGACACCCTTCCCCACCTCCATTGCCCACGCCTCAGCGTCCCCATCAGCCTGTATACAACAGGTACACACCCCCCACAGACACACCCACCACATACCCTACACATATGTAGTGCCACGATGGGGGTGGGGGCAGCACAGGAACTGGGGTTGCAGGCTCCGGGCCCCAGCCTCACCCGCCACCCATCTCTAACATGATCTTGGGTGCCCTGGAATCTCCCTGAGCCTAGGCTTCCACAGCTCTGAGTACAGATCTGCCTCCAAAGAGACATGGTAACCAACGAATAGAAATAAAAAGTCTCTAAAAAGCTTTGTGAACTGCGAGTCATCTTATCAACGTAAGCTGGTTTTGTTCTTAATGAAACGGTCCCTTCTCCATTGGACCCCAGGAGATCAGAAGATGTTATCTCTTAGTCCAAGGAAGTTAGAGGGCGAGTGAGGGAGAGCCAGAGAGGAAGAAGAGCCGGGAGAGGAGAAGAGCCGAGCAGGAGCCCACCCCGCCCCCACGACACCACCCCGCTGCACACCCACTGGCCAGAGATGGAATCTGCACCAGCCCCAGGATTGCAATGAGCGGAAGAGCTGAGTCTACTCAGCAGATAGACCAAGTTCCTGTTTATTTTGAAAGGGACACTCTACCCCCCAAAGCAACTGGCAGCCAATCATGTCACACAAAGGTGTGAATTCCAGGCCGGCGCGGTGGCTCACACCTGTAATCCCAGCAGTTTGGGAGGCTGAGAGAGGTGGATTGCCTGAGCTCAGGAGTTTGAGACCAGCCTGGGCAACATGGTGAAACCCTGTCTCTACAAAAAATTAACCAGGCATGGTGACATGCACCTGTGGACCCAGCTACTCAAGAGGTTGAGGCAAGAGGACTGCTTGAACCCACCTGGGAGGTGGAGGTTGCAGTGAGCCTGAGATCGCACCACTGCACTCCAGCCTGGTCTACAGAGCGAGACTCCATCTAAAAAAAAAAAAAGATGCGAATTCATGAACCAATTGACTGGCAGTTTCTGCACGTGTTCTCTTCTCATTTCTCCTGTTTGCAGCAGCCTCACTGGGCACAGTGGGGTCTCCCATTCTTGAGGCATGGTGGTGGTGCGTGCCTTTAGAGACAAGGGTCTGGGGCTTAGGGGCTTCTGGATCATGAAGCCTTCCTGCTGCAGTTGCACGCACTCTTAGTGAAGAAGGGAGAAATGATTAACTCTACGAAACTGGCTCATTTGCATAGACGTGCATAAATTATGCCTCCTCACAGAATGATCTGAGCATAAGTAAAAGCAAATGGGCATGTGTTGTTCTGTTCCCCTTCTCCATCTGTTTTTCTCCTTCCCCTCCCGCTACTGCTGTAAACATACCAAAACCGTTTTCAGCTTCTCATGCAGAAAGTACATGTTGGTGCATGTATTACACAGAGATTTGCAGAATGTTGATATCTCAGGGTCACCAAAAGTCCTGCTTTCCATCTTTCTCCCCCTACCTTCCCTCCAAATTCATTTCTACCATTTTCTCTGCAAAAAAGAATGCTTCAGATTTCAGCATTCAGCATGCAAGGAAGCTGAGAATTCTTGAGCCAACAGGGCAATGATGGACCAGCATGGCGCTCCATAAACTCAGGGATGCTGGCCGCACTTCGCTGTGTCTCCAGGTTCTATGATTGCACAAACAAGACACCTTTGGCCATTTTATGGGGGACAAAGCAGGCCTGGAGCATGGCTGTGGTGTGGCTGGATTTATAAAGCTTGTTACAGACCAAGATGAAGTGCTGAACAGAGTCCAGGGACCCACACTGCCCAGTTATGCTGGCACTGGCCGAATGGGCAGACTCACCTCTGTGCCCTTAAAGGCCGTTTCCAGCCATCTTCATCCACAGAACAGAGCAGCAGATGAGCCGGGCCTGGAGCAACGACGGCAGATCTCTGCCAAGGCCTGCGTGGGCTGCAGCGCATGCAGACGTGTGTCACCTGCCCCATCTGAGCTGACTCCTGAAGGCAGGCAGCTCTGAAGGCTCTCATGGGCTGGCATTCGTCCCAGGAACAGGGGCCAAGGGCAAATCGCTTCTTAATTACTGCTTACAGTGCAAGTTTTTGCTCCGTCCTGGGTAATAGCCAATCCCCCAAAACACAGTGAGTCTCTTATCAGCCTGCAGTTAACTGATCCTGGGAATTGATCCTTGCCTTATCCACGGATTCTATTGAACTAAAGAAGCTGCAGCAACCACCCTTGGCCACAGGCTATTCTCAGAGCTGGAGGATTCCTGATGGCCCTCATCTGGGCCCCTTTCTCCCCATACCCACCCACCCTGCAGCAAGGCCCTCCTCACTAGGAGCCTCAAACACACAGCCCACCCTACCTGTCCTGTTCCACCTGGCCTGGGGGCCTGGAGAAAGCCCAGCTCCAGCCACAACCCGAGCCCGTCCACCTGCCATTCCCTGAAACGTTCTCAGAGTGGCATTACCATCTGCCTCTCATGGGGTTTTCACACACAGTCCTCCGGGCCAGAAACAAAAGCAAAAAAATGTGACTTTCTCACCTTCCAGTGAAGAAACTGAGATGTAGGCAGCAGAGCAGAATCACAAACTCAGAACCCTGGCAGCAAAGAAAGTAGGGGAATTTAATATACCCAGCACCGACAGCAAATGACCCCACGATCTCAGTGGCTTGACACCAGGAGTTCGCTGCTTGCTCATATCAGTTTAATGTGAACCAGCTGGCTTTCCAGGCGGCTGCTGTCCAAGCAGGCACTTAGGGATGACACCCTTAGTTCTAAGGTTTGCCTCAGGAGGTGAACATGAGGAAGATGGTGCAGGCGGATTTATGGCCAGGCCTGAAATAACACATGTCTCATCTGCACACATTTCACCAGCCTGAACCAGTCACATGATTGCTGACTGCAAGGGAGGCAGAGAAATCCGGTCTTCACAGGGGACCAGGAGAGAAAATGACAGGTGAGCATCCACGACCTGCTACAGAGGTGATAATGACACTGACTTTTATTGATGGAACCCTATAATGCAAGTATTGTGATAGGAGCTATATAAGCATCATCTCATTCAATCCCCATGACAGCTTATGAAGTATTACTCATCTTCATTTTACACATGCAGAGATTCAGAGATCCAGCCATCTGACTCCAAGTTCCTGCTCTGACATAGAAATAAAATTAAACATTGTGCAAAATTAAAACATTACAGAGCTGCCTTCTTGGCCACCTTGCCCTTTATCGTAGATTTCCCACCCACAGCCCCAAATTCACCAGAGATGACAGTGTGATGTGTGTCCTGAATCTTTCTGTATGCACATTTATATGCATGTACTCATATGATTATCCGATTGATTTACCATTTTCTTTAAAAAATAGAACTGTGGGCCAGGCACTGTGGCTCACACCTATAATCCCAGCACTTTGGGAGGCCAAGGTGGGCAGATCACTTGATGTTAGGAGTTCGAGACCAACATGAAACCCTGTCAGTACTCAAAAGTAGCTGGGTGTGATGGCATGCACCTGTAATCTCAGCTACTTGGGAGACTCAAGCACAAAAATCATTTGAACCTGGGAGGCGGAGGTTGCAGTGAACCGAGATCACACCACTGCACTCCAGCCTGGGCAATACAATGAGACTCAATCTCAAAAAAAAAATACATTATTATGCAACAAATATCTAGCACATTCCTCTGAATGAAACACCCAGTGATATTTTTCTACTAGATCACACAGGCTCTCAACTTGCCACCATAGAGTAAGTAATCCCTTTGGACTAAGGTAGAGACTCTAGAAGGTTCTTGGCTAAAATGCAAAGACCTCACAGAGGAAGTGGGAAGCACGAAGCATTAACAGTCACTCACACCTGTGCACAGCACCACTGGTCACTGCAGAGCCACGCCCAGGGAGACCAGGCACAGGACTGATGCTGCAGAGATGCTCTTCCCCAGTCGCCAGCCCTATGCCCCTGGCCTGGTTTGGGGGCGCCGTTGTCTGTGCCCTGAGACTGTGTCTCTCGTCAAATTGCCCAGAACACTGGGAGTTGGGGGATAAATGGATCCCTTGAAGGTGAAGAAAAAGATCTCACCCTTTTTGAAAGAGAGACCAGACTACACCAGCTTGAAAACAGCCCCAGGTCTGGACAGCTGAACTTACTGCCCCTAAGGTGATCTCCTGCAATCCTCACATAACTGTGCCGACAGCCTGCTATCCGCATTTTACAACTGGACACATCAAGTCCAAGGCAGGGAGTAGATGGCCCCAGGCTGTACTGCAAAGTCCACTCCCCACTGCAGGGAACATTGCTTCAGGGGCCCTGGGCCAGACCCAGTCTCCAGGCCTGTGACCACCACCCCGGGTGCGAACAGCCCCCGTCCACCAGAGCTTGACCTTCCTCTGTCCACCTGGAGCCTTATTGATTGAAGTTTCCACCCCCCAGGGCCAGACAGGGCACCAGGGACTAGAATCAAAGCCAAAGAGAATTTAAAAGTCACTAAACTGTGTGAACTTGGAACCAAGCTTCAACATTATTTTAGGGACCTCTGAACCACATTTGGAGGGGCTCACTTCAAATCTGCTCATCATCAAAGGCCTAACAGAACCTCTGGATGAGGCTGCCCTGATATCTCTGCTAGAAGGGACCTACTCTTCTGAACTCAAGAGCACTTACTGTCTGTACAAGTAATAGGCCAGTTCATCAGCCTCACCCCACGGCGGCTCTTCGTTGGCCTCGGGCTGTGGGGAAATCCCATCTCTACTAAAAACACAAAAACTACCCGGGCATGGTGGCAAGTGCCTGTAATCCCAGCTACTCGGGAGGCTGAGACAGGAGAATCACTTCAACACGGGAGGCGGAGGTTGCAGTGAGTTGAGATGGCGCCACTGCACTTCAGCCTGGGCAATAGAGGGAGACTCAGTCTCAAAAAAAAAAAAAAAGAAGGAAATATAGTCATTTATCAGGAGTTTCTGTCCTATGTCCCTAAATAGAGGGTGATCCCCTTGAAGGCAAAGGCAGGATCCTGAGCGTGACAACGATTCCCTCAGATCCCACTGCCACGCAGGGAAGGTGCTTCACACGAGACACTTTCCATCACTTCACTTTAAAGTTAATGCTGTTATTTCACCTAACAGGATGATGTCTTTTCTAGGTGATCTCTCAGCTCCTTTCATCAGCACGTCACTCACAATTTTCTCTCTTCCTCTTAACTCTTCTTCACCAACCATGCTGAAGTTTGAGAAAACTTACTCCATCACCCTTTTCATCTTACCCATTATCTACAGAGCGCCTGTGACTGGCCAGGCGCTGTACTATGAGCAGACAGCATCGCCACAGGGATCTCCACAAACCTTCATTGCCTTCCTATGATCACCCCATCAGCGCCCTGGCAGCGGCTCTCAGACAGTCCCTCACTGCTACCTCCCCACAGCCCTGCGGCTGCTCCCATACATGAGACCCTCACCCTCCTGCTAGCACCAGGCTCAGCATGCTTCAGGAAGTCACTCGAGTCACCCTATATAAGTACAGTTTTTCCATTTTGCAGATGGAGAAACTGAGGCTTCAGCGGGGAGGGGTCCCGGCAATTTCCTTTCACTCTGGTTCCACTGAGCTAAAAGTTCCGCCTGAATGCCTAGTAACTGCTGAAACTAAATGGTGGTTAAGTGGCGCTAATGGTGTTACCTGAGCATAGTTGACATTTTTCATAATAAAAATTTAAAATCAAAAATTGTCTCTTCAAGAAGGGAAAAACACCATGACCAAAACAGTACCAGGTCTAACTAACTCACTGGCATATTCTGAGCACCCGATATATAGTAGGTGTCCAATAAATAGGAATTTTTAATCTGCATTTATGAATCTGTTTATCTTTTAGAGACAGAGTCCTGCTTTGTCACCCAAGCTGGAGTGCACTGGTACAATCGTAGGTCACTGCAACCTCGGCCTCCTGAGCCCAAGTGATCCTCCTGCCTTAGCCTCCCAAGTAGCTGGGACTACAAGTATGAGCCACCACACCCAGATCATTTTTTATATTTTTGTAGAGATAGGGTCTCATTATGTTGCCCAGGCTGGTCTCAAACTCCTGGCCTCGAGCCATCCTCCTGCCTTGGCCTCCCAAAGTGCTGGGATTACATGCATGAGCTACCATAATGAGCTACCATGCCTGGCCCACAATAACTAATTGTCAAATGAAAAACGAATGAAAAGCTTCCCCTAAGGCCTCAGTTAGTAAGTGGCTGAGTGGGAGCGAAGCCCAGGTGAGTCTCACGGCAAAGCTCTCATGCATTTCACCACACAGGCTGCCCAGCTTCTTTCTAAGGGAGACAGGATGAGTCAACACCAGGTGGGCGACTGATAAAGAGGAGACTGGTTCAGATTTTGGTGGTCTCTGGAAAAGAAGGTGCCTCCCCAGAAATCTTACCTGTGTCTTTTCAATCAAAACTTGCTGCAGCTCTGACCTGACCTTTGACAGTAAGATGCCTCCCTATTCAATTTTAGTGCTTAGAGATCAATACTGGAGCTGCAGAGTTCACAGAGTGAAACTGATCAAATCGTGATCAATATTAATGGTACAGCATGGACATCAGCTTACTCAGCGTCTTCTATCTTCGTTTGTCTTTTCTTTTTCTTCCTCCCTTGAAGCTTCACCAGGACCCCCGAGGACTACAGAGAACACTCCTGCAATGAGGCAGCAGGCATTGCAGGCCCACAGAAAAGCCAGGGCCCCACCCTGCTCCCAAAGAGCTCTGAATCCACTGGGTCTAGACCCAGGGCTCGAATGAGGCCAAACACCTAGCTTCATGTGAGGCATGGGGCAGGCACGGGTTGTGCTGACTGCCTCCTGCCCTCCTGCCTGCTGGGCCTCACTTCCCGCAGCACCACTCCACCTCTGAAGGCTGCTCCTTTACACCTAAGTATTCAAAGCCTCAGCCAGATGGGTGTGTGGCTCACACCTATAATCCCAGCACCTTGGGAGGCTGAGACAGGAAGATTGCTGGAGGCCAGGAGTTTGAGACCAGCCTGGGCAACACAGCAAGACCCCATCTACAAAACATTTTGTTAAAAAAACATTAGTCAGAGCAGTGGCATGAGCCTGTAGTCCTAGGTCCTCAGGAGGCAGAAGTGGGAGGATCGTTTGAGCCCAGGAGGCCGAGGCTGCAGTAAGCCGTGATTGTGCCACTGCACTACAGCCTGGGTGACAGAGCTAGACTGTCTCTATTAATTCTTCTTTTAAGGCCCAACTAAGCACAAGTGTGTTAACTGGCTCAGCTAGGACATTCCTCCACCATTGGCCCCCAGTCCTGAGCACAGGCAGGTTCATATTTGTAACCCTCTTCAGGGCCTTTCTTTATATTAGCCTGCATCTTCAGACATCACCATGCCCATTTTATAGCTAAGGAAACTGAAGCTTTAGGAAGAAAAATCGTATGTTGAAATCACACACGGCTGGTTGTAGATGGCTGAGCCCAGGATGCCTCCCTAGGAGGGGGTATTCAGATAGACAGAAGGAGAGCAAAGTTAGGGGTTCTGGGCCTTGGAGGGCAAGGAGGAGGGCATGGCAATGACTTGGGAAAGCATCTGGTGGGGAGGAAGGCAGGATGAGTACTCAGGGGCCGATAGCCATGGAGTAGACACTGGCTCATAGAGGGCCTGGCCTGCCCTAAGATGCAGCCCCTGCCTGAGAGCTTCAGGGGACCACAGGGGCCGAAGCATGGTGTGAAAACTAAGAGGCCGCTGAGACGTCTTGTTGCCACCACTTGCCTCTCCCGCCCTTGCGAGAGGCTCTGCGGATGACCCAGGTGCCTCCTACGCTGCTCACTGAGAGGAAGCACAGCAGAGTGTGCATGAAAAGGGGGCATATAGAGAAAGAGGCTGGGAGAGACCCCAGGAGGCCACAGCTTGGCAGAGGGGCTCTGCAGCCAAAGACCTCCGGCCCCCTCACCAACTATGGCTACCACTTATTGAGCACCTGCTGTTTACTAGGCATGATCTCGCTTCATCCCTTAAGCAGCTTCTAAGGGAAACACCTTTCTCCCGGTCACAGAGCTGAGGAGCTGCAGCTCCCCATGGTCCAATGATTTATTGAGGACGACGCCACTGGTGGGTGATGGAGTCAGGAGCACACCCAGGTCTGTCTGGCCTCAAGGCAATCCTCTCCCCCACCCGCTCAGTGCCCTGGCAATTAAGTGTCTGGGTTTGCCCAAGGCGTGGATGTCTTCCGTAAGAAAAGCTTGTCTGAGGCTCTGCCACGTTTGACCTGGCTCAAGGACATGTCCCCAGAGTTTAGCCTGACCCTTACAGGCTGTGATGGGAGCAAATTATCCTTTCTTCTTTGTCCATATGTGGTAGCTGCTTTAAGCAGACTCAAAATACAAAAATCCAGACTTAGAAAAAATGTTTCCATGTAAAACAGCGAGAAAGGGAAAGTATTCACTTACCCAAAAGGCATCTTCATTTTGACACCTATGAGATTCCCCCAGTGCATTCAGAAATAAGCCTCAATTGACAAAAATTCATTTGACACTCAGCTTTTCAGGAACACGACTATTGTCAATTTATAAAAGAACAAAACAGTTCTCTTTCCTGGCTTTCTTCCTGATACTGACATGCCAAAGAGAGTCAAGGTTTGCTGAAAAATGATTTACTCTACAAAAATGTCTGGCCACTTTGCTTATGATGACTTTTCCGCGCAGTGTTGAAATAAACTTCCAGAATTTCTGCATCACAAAGGCAAAAGAGGGAGGGGAAAATAGCACGCTCAAAAACGCTCTGACAAGATCAATGAAATATCTTTTAGATGTTTCTTTCTTCTGGGGTCAGAACACTTAATGTTTTTCTTCCTGTGGGTAATTTTTCAACTTGAAATTTTATTATTGATTTTGCTCTAAGCCGTATTGATGCACCGCTCCTTTTAAAAATCAAATTTATTTTAATTTTTACATCTTAAGGATGGCAAAAAGACGAGGCTAGAATAAACTGTTTCTTTTCCTCTCCAAATTCAATCTCTTCGTCCCTACCTCCACCAGCTCGTAACAGATACCTGCAGAGGCTGGGCTTTGGTAAGACACAAAGTCACCTTCCCTTGGGATTTTATTTATTTTATTTTTAGAAACAAGATCTCGTTCTGTCACCCAGGCTAGAGTTCAGTGGTGCGAACACAGCTTACTGCAGCCTCGAACTCCTGGGCTCAAGTGATCCTCCCACCTCAGTCTCCCAAAGCACTCAGATTACAGGCATGAGCCACTGCACTTGACCCTGTGGGTTAATTTTTTACTGGCTAATGAAGAACTACTCTGCTCAATTTTGCCTTAACATACAACATGACCATTTTCCTATGAAGGAATGAAATGTACTCTCCTTATCAGGCTAAGTAGTATTTATTCACTAATTAATCTTTGATTAGATACTGGCTATTTATTATGGCTTCCAATCTTGCCAATTAGTTAAATGGCTAAACCACATCTTCCTGCAGCGGGTCGCTGCTCCAGCTGGGCTGTGCCAGGGCTCTGGGCACTCCCAGGAGAGAGAGAAGGAACATCTTTCATATAAAACGTTCCAGTTCGTTTCAGCTCCCATGAAATGAGGAAATGGGAAGGAAAGGAGAGAGAGCACTGAGCTTATGTAACTGCTTGCTGTGACTCCAAATCTAGATTAAAACCTGACTCTGCCGGTATCCATCCAGCTCATCTTGGTCCTTAATCCCTCCTCTGGCCGATCAAGGAGCCAAATAATTCCAGCAGAACCCTCTATTTCACCTAATTGTCTGGAGACCCAGAAAAGATGCACTCAAGCCCAAGCATCATATCTGAGACGTGCCTCCTGCTTTCTAAAGCGTCTTCATGCTTTCTGTACTGGGACCTCACCATAATGCTTCCGTGAGGGGTGGTGAAGAGGGTGACGAGCAGAGCAGTGAGGGCCTTCCAGCCACTGGCTCTTGTTTTAGCCAGCAGTATCGGCCTCACCTGGAAGTATTTAAAATGCAGAACGCGGGTGGACATGGTGATTCACACTTGCAATCCCAGTGCTTCAGGAGGCCAACGTAGGCGGATGACTTCAGGCCAGGAGTTTGAGACCCACCTGGGCAACACAGTGAGACGCACATCTCTACAAGAATTTTTTTTTTTAATTAGCCAGGTGGAGTGGCACACAGCTGTAGTCCCAGCTACTTGAGAGGCTGAGGTGGGAGGATCACTTGAGCCCAGAAGGTGGAGGCTGCAGTGAGCTATGATTGCACCACTGCATTCCATCCTGGGTGATAGAACGAGACCCCATCTCAAAACAAAACTAAACAAAAAAGCAGAATGCTAGGCCCTATTCTAGAGCTATGGCTCAGAATCTGCACTTCCCAAGATTCCCAGGTGATTCATGTGCATATAAACATTGAGAAGCATTGCTCTAGCACCTAGAGCTCAGACTATGTCTTATTCTTCTCTGTGCTGCCAACTGCAGTGTCAGTTAAGTAGCTGACACTCAAGAAATGTTAGTTGACCAGATGATTGACAGGTAGATAGAAGATAGGTACAGGAACAATTGAATAAATAAATGAGATGCATTGAGAGATAGGACGCAAAAATGTTACGTGACAAAAGTCACCAGAATGTGAACAGCCAGAATCCCAGTGACCTCCAGACTCATCTGCTTTTCATGTTTTATTTGTCAGTGAAGAAAGAGGGCTGCAAAGCCCACACGAGACCTCCCTTTTAGAAGGTGTTGGAGAGGAAGAAGATACATCGCAAAGCAACTGCACAGAGGCCATCCTCCTTCTTCCGTCCACATTTTGGATCACTGGGTCATGTTTAGAGAGGATTTTTCACAGAGCAAGTCAACCAAAGAAGCCGCTCTCTGTAGAGAGGAACCGACAGAACCACTGCAGTGTGTCTGTTGTGTCTGTTTTTCAACCACACTGGAAATCAAATCATTCTGAGAAAAAAGTCAGGAAGAAGGTCACTGCCTACCCCAGATAACCAACTCTGTTTCTCTAAACGTGGACACGACAAGCTTTGGATGATCTGAGCGTGGGGACTCTGCTTCTAGTGTGCTTGGCGGGCTGGAGCCTTCCTTCCCCTTTCCCTGGCATCAGCAAAAACACCGAATGCATTAACCCAAGAGGGCAGGACTTCACTCAGAATCTGCCCTTGCCAAGTGGAAAATCCTACAGCTCCTGGCTCCCTACCATCCAGTTCTGTCACATCCAATTCATCACCTAGTGTAGGCCAGGCCTAGAGACTGCAGTCCCTGTGGATTTAAAGCCATGACATTCTGAATCTAGAGCTTCAAAGAGGCACAGCGAGATCATCCTCCGCGACACCCTCAGCACGGGAGATTCTGATGTCAACAAGCCGGGACAGAGCCTCCTCCACCACGAGTCCATGGACAAAATTCTCTTTGCGAGAAATCT
The DNA here is from genome assembly GCF_049354715.1 of Callithrix jacchus. Taxonomy (NCBI): domain Eukaryota; kingdom Metazoa; phylum Chordata; class Mammalia; order Primates; family Cebidae; genus Callithrix; species Callithrix jacchus. The sequence goes on from NC_133514.1 coordinate 42,855,263, forward strand.
GTTTTCTATGCTTCTAAAGTGGAAGCCCCCAGCCTTGCTTGAATCATGGCCACATTTGAGAAACTGACAAAGCAATGGCTCCTCTCTCCCAGGGAAAATGCACATGTGCACCTTTTGCTTTCAATTTCAAGAGAACTTCTCAAGAGCTATTTGTAGAGTCCCTAAGGTTCAGAAATTCTAGGTTAATAATCCCTGATAGAAATGCAAACTCTAGGCCTTTGCTCTGGTCTTCTAAGCAGGACTGCACCTAAACTAATGTTAACACCAACAAGAGTTGTTTTAAATTCTCTGCCCGAATATGACCTAGAAATTAGAGAGGAGAGGCTTTATGCAGGCCAGAAATTGCCTAGGATATTACAATTAGGAAAATCTGGATTTGAGTCTCAGGCCTTGATTTAACAGCTGTGTCCTTAACAAAGCCACTCGATCTCTCTGAGTCTCAGTTTTTCATCTGAAAAATGGGAATAAAGCTACCTCCTAGGGTTTTCAGATAATGCATGAAAAGTGACTACAGGTTGCGTAACAGTAATTCAAAAATCGGAAATCCCAAAACGCTCCAAAATTAGGGACATTTTCAGCGCCAACATGATCAAAAAACAACGCTCATTGGAGCATTTCAGATTTTGGAATTTGGGGTTAGTGATGCTCAGTTGGTAAATATATAATGCAAATATTTGAAAATCCAAAAGCAAACCTGAAATCCAAAACATTTCTGGTCCCACGCATTGTGGATAAGGAAGACTCAGCCTTATCAACCACAACAGTCTTACACCTTGGTGCTCAGTAGCCGTTCTTCTTTTTTATTTTATTTTATTTTATTTATTTATTTTTTATTTATTTATTTATTTATTTATTTATTTATTTATTTGAGACAAGGTCTCACCCTGTCACCCAGGCTGGAGTGCATGGCACTATCTCAGCTCACTGCAACCTCTACCTCCTGGGTTCAGGTGATTTTCTTGCCTTAGCCTCCCAAGTAGCTGGGATTACAGGTGTGCACCACCATGCCCGGCTAATTTTTGCATTTTCAGTAGAGACAGGGTTTCACCACGTTGGTCAGGCTGGTCTCAAACTCCTGACCTCAAAGTGATCCACTGGCCTCAGCCTCCTAAGGTGCTGGGATTACATGTGTGATCTACCTCCTGGCCTCTTTTTTTTTTTTTTCCTTTCCATTAATGAGAACTGAAGACATTCTCTTACTCTAAAGGACTTTGAATCCCTCTTGTTCCTTGATATGAAGATATTTTAAGGCGCTCTGTCAAAAATCCACCTAGTGGTTGGGCACAGTGGCTCAGGTCTGTAAATCCAGCACTTTGGGAGGCTGAGGTGGGTGGATCACCTGAGGCCAGGAGTTCAAGAACGGCCTGGGCAACATGGTAAAGCCTCATCTCTACTAAAAATATAAAACTTAGCCAGGTATGGTGGTGCACATCTGTAATCCCACCTACTAGAGAGGCTGAGGCAGAAGAATTGCTTGAACCCAGGAGGCGGAGGCTGCAGTGAGCCAAGATTGGGCCACTGCTCCCCAGCCTGGTGACAGAGTGAGACGCCATCTCAAAAATATAAATAAATAAATAAATAAATAAATATCCACGTAGGGGGCCAGGCAGAGTAGCTCATGCCTGTAATTCCAACACTTTGGGAGGCCATGGCAGGAGGATCTCTTGAGCCCAGGAGTTTGAGGCCATCCTGGGCAACATAGTGAGACCCCCCTCCCCGCCAATCTCTACAAAATAATTTTTAAAAATTATCCAAGCTTGGCGGCATGTACCTCTAATCCCAGCTATTCAGGAGGCTGCAGCTGGAGGCTTGCTTGAGCCCGGGAGTTTGAGGCTGCAGTGAGCTATGACTGTGCCACTGCACTCCAGCCTGGGTGACATAGCAACACCCTGCCTCTAAAAAGAAAAAATAGGCTTAGGCAGGAAAATTGCTTGCACTCGGGAGGTGGAGGTTGCAGTTAGTCAAGATTGTACCACCACACTCCAGCCTGTGTGACAGAGTGATACTCCATCTCAAATTAAAAAAAAAAAAAAAAGAAAGAAAGAAAAGAAAAGAATATTAACCGAGGCCAAGAGGGCAATGCCCAAGTCATCTGCCCAAGCACTGCTGAGCATTTCCTCCCACAGGAGAGACACTGGGGGAGGCCCTGTGGGCTGTGCACTGAGTGGGTGCCCTTTGGGGAAACGAACAGAAACACAGAAGACAGTGATGACAGTCAGTGCCAAGGGAGTTGCTCGGATGTGAGCACAGATGCCGGGGCCCATGGAGGGCTTGGGGGCCAAGAGCCTGGCCCAGGCGTCAGGTAGATTAGGCCTGGATTCCACTCCTTCTGTGGGATCGCCTATAAAATCCAGGACAAGTTTATCTTAGTCTCCTTGTCTAGAAGAAACAAAACCAAACCCAGAAACAATAAAACCTGCTTCACAGTTTGTTGTGTGGATTAAATGACATGCTTATGTAAAGCGCCCGGCATCGGGGTGACTGGCAGGGAGCTTAATAAATCCAGGCTGTTCTCATTACCTGTGTGTGGAACGGAGCGGAGGAGCGGCTCCCTGGAGGAGGGTGGATGACAGGCTCTGAATGGAGAGACTCAGCTCAGGAAGGCTGGGGGAAGGAGGCCGGACCCAGGCGCAGAGAGGCAGCCCCCAGCCTCCCCAGGCTATTAGTTGCTGACTCCACCAGGTTCAGCTTGGTACCCCAGGAGAACAGGGCTTCAGGAACAGGACGCTGAACAGGGCACAAAAGAATCAGGTCCTGGGGATCCTGGGGATGCCCATCCAAAGGGCACAGGCCTCTCACAACACCCCTGAGGTCCCATGGTGCAGCAGGGAACCTAGGACAGGAGAGGAACAGGAGTCTGGAAGGACAAACAGCCCTGCAGGCGGCAGGTGTGAGGACAATGGGGCCAACAGCACCGTGGGGAATTTTCTCTGGGCTTGGCCCTCCAACAAAAGTCAAGCATTTTAAATCCATATTGTTTTAGTGTCTACTTTTTTTTTTTGAGATAGAGTCTTGTTCTGTCATCTAGGGTGTGGTACAGTCACATGATCTCTGCTCACTGCAACCTCCGCCTCCCAGGTTCAAGCAATTCTCCTGCTTCAGCCTCCTGAATAGCTGAGATTACAGGTGCATACCACCATGCCTGGCTAATTTTTGTATTTTTAGTAGAGATGTGGTTTTGCCAGGCTAGTCTCGAACTCCTGACCTCAGGTGATCCGCCTACCTCCGCATCCCAAAGTGCTGCGATTACAGGCATGAGCCACTGTGCCCAGCCTTAGGCTACTTATTTGACAGTTACAGACTCTGTGCTCAATAAATACTTATTGATTGATTGATTTCTTCCTCGGCTAATGTTGTCAGGAATGAACCTATTTGTGCAGCCTGTTAAGCGCGGGGTTATGAACTGCCCGTCTTCCTGCCTCTGAGGGACTAGAGCTTTATAAGACCAAGCAGGGGCTCCGGGCTGGCCGCAGCAACAACAGGCAGCTTGACGGATGACTCCGGCCCCACCCAGCTGGAAGAATCGACGTGTCCACAGTCCAGATTCTCTAGAAAATTGCCAATCCTCTGTTGACCTCTGCCACCAAGGGCTTGATCTCACTAAAGAAAGGGAAATGGGGAGGTGACCACGGTCAGAGAGAAGGCTCTGGAGCGAGGACATGGCCCTCCTAACACCTACCGTCAGCAAATGAGATGAGGCAGACTACAGACTGAATCTACTCAAACATTTATGGCATAAAAGAGGAAACCACTGGGGCAGGGGCTGGACAGGGAGCCTGTGTGCTAGATGAACATTTAAAAATTCCGCTAAGTCTCCAAAGCCCAGAGGAGCCAGATCATTAAAATCTGCAGGCTAAGAATAGCTCAAGATTTATGCCCCACACTGGACAGACAGTCCTGCTCGGCCCAGATGCGGCCTCCAAGCAAGCAGTGAAGTTTCACCTTGGCTTGGACAGATTCTGCTGCTGGGGTCCACAGGCAAGAGCACCTCACACTAAAGAAAAGCTCAATCAGCCTTGCCCACAAAGTGGGGCAGTCAAGAAACAGTCAAGGCCAGATCTCACATCCTTGGTAAACACACACCAGGCCAAGCTATGAGCTCCTGTGAATGCACTCAGGAGACACCCAGGTGCTAAGTGCCTTGCTCCAGGCTGTGGGTTAGGAAGGGAAGGCCAGCTCCGGCTGTGTGGCCTGAGCAGGCTACTTAACCTCTCTGAACCTCAGGTTCCTCCTCTAAAACATGAGGGTAATGAAAGAACCTAACTCACGGGCTGCTGGGAGGATGAATACAGGCAAGTGCCCAGAGCTGAACCTGCCTCCAGCAGGAAGTGATAGTGTTCACGTGGGCATCTCTCCCAAACATGGGGAAAAGCAATGAGTGAAGGACTTTAAAAGTCAATAAGAACATTTCCCAGGAAGTGACCCCCTGAGGATTGCTGTGGTGACCAACGGAAAAACCTCAAGGGCCTCAGGGCCAAGCACCTCCCCTGCTGTGCCTGGGGCACCTTGGAGGCTGCACTGCTACCAGCAGAAGCCTGCAGAGAGCCATAGTTTATGGGCAGAACTGCTGCTTCCAGAAAACTCCTCTGCCATTTTTACAACCTCTGAAATGCCTTAACCCTAGAAAACCTGGCCCAAGTGATCAAAATACTATCGAGGTGCCTGAACCTATGGTCTCACAGAAGCATCAGCAGGAGTCGGGGCCTCTGTGTGTGGCTGAGGATGAGGACTGTCTCGGCAATACCTGCTTGGAAAAGACAGGCCGGTGGATGCCAGGTCTTGGCAGAATGGACTCTGGACAAGGAAAGCAACACTATGCACTGAATAAAGCCCTCCATCCAATTCAGGGGTCGCTGATGAGCATATTTTCAGCTTGCGGGGTTTCACAGTCTGGGGCACACTCCTGGAGAGTAGTGTTTCTCAAAGTGTGTTCCCAGGATGTGAGTTCTACCACATGTTCCCCGATGAAAGGGTTCCTCGGTCAAAGGTGTTTGGGAACACTGCAGAACAGAACCCCCACTGAACACCTGCAGGAATAAAGGCTTCGAAAGGGCCTGTGGGAAAGAAACGCACGGCTAGTTTGAGCGTGGAACTGTGGTTTGGTTTCTGGTAGAACCCTGTAGAACATACTTCGGGAACACCGCTTCAAAACTCTGCTACTGAAGCGGCAGCCCTGGCCTGGGAGAACCCACTCTGCTGCTGGTTCAGTGGTGAGTGCTCACTCGGTGCCCATGTTCAGTCGTCTCCAGGGCTCTGTGCTCTGGGGCTGAGCAGATGCCACCAAGTCCATCAGAGACGGCCAGGCCCACGCCAGGCACTGCAGCCAAAACGAGTGCAGGAGCGAACCCAAGCCCTCTGGGGAAACGCCCAAGGATGGGCACCTGGGAGGATCCCAGGCAAAGGCAGTTTCTCAGCCTCTGCCTCGCCCACACCCCTGCGTTCCTTGCTGAATCTTACAGGAGACTCACATGGGACTTTCTGAGCACACCTTCTTAGAAAATACACTTGGCCGCTTTCACATACAGTAGTACACACCTCCACACACCTCCTCTTGCACTCTCCTGCCTTAAACCCACCATTTTCCTTCTCATCCCCAGAGGCCCCTCCCGAGTTCAGAAGCAGATGCGCCAATTTTACAAATAGCACCAGGCCCTGCTCAGACAGGGTGAATCTAAGTGACTTGGAACTGGAACAAAATTTCGGGGAAATTGGCAAAATGTCTTTAACCTCTTCCCTCTCCCTCTGGCCTCCCAAGGGCCTGATTCCCAGGGACATTATTCCTGCTTGGTGCAAAAGAGAGCTAAATACAGATACACTGGAACTGCCCAGTCCAGGATGCAGCTGTTAGCTCTGTCATTGATAACTGGGAGGCTGAAGATAAGTTATTTAACGTTTCTAAGCTTTAGTTTCCTTACCTACAAAATGGTGTCTAGAAACGCTATGCCTCAAGGCTGGGGTGAGGCTGAGTGGAAATGCAGGTGCATTGGAAGGCAGGGAGCACCTCCCAGCCCTGAACAGAGAGAGCAAATGGAAGAAGCCGCGTGCCCCCAGCCTGTGCTCCAGGTGACCTGCAGGTTCATCTTCCCAGGTCACACTGGAGAAGAGAGAGGAGCACCTATGTGAGGGAGTGAAGGACGCATTCAACTTTTTTTTTTTTTTTGAATCGGAGTTTTGCTCTCGTTGCCCAGGGTGGAGTACAATGGCACAATCTCGGCTCACGACAACCTCCGTCTCCCAAGGAGATTTCCAAGCAATTCTCCTGTCTCAGCCTCCCAAGTAGCTAGGATCACAGGCGCACGCCACCATGCCTGACTAATTTTTGTATTTTTAGTAGAGACAGGGTTTCATCATATTGGTCAGGCTGTTCTCAAACTCCTGACCTCAGGTGATCCACCCGTCTTGGCCTCTCAAAGTGCTGGGATTACAGGCATGAACCACCATGCCTGGGCAACATTTTTAAAAGAATGGAAATATTTTATATACAATTTTTGCAAGCCAAAAGGCTGGGGAAATGTTTGTTTATTTTTAAGTGAAAATTTTTTAAAATTAGGAAGGGGAGCAGAGAAAGGGGATGAGAAAGGAGGCTGAGACAAAAAAAGGAAAAACTAAACAAGTTCAAAAGGGGAAAAAAGAAAAACCGAATACAGGGCAGGTGCAGTGGCTCACACCTATAATCCCAGTACTTTGGGAGACTGAGGCAAGAGGATCATTTGAGGCCAGGAGTTCAGGACCAGCCTGGGCAACATGGCAAAAGCCCCATCTTTAGAAAAAATTCTTTAAAAATTGGCTGGTGGTGGTGGCATGCACCGATAGTCCCAGCTACTCAGGTAGGTAAGGCAGGCGGATTGCTTGAGCCCAGGAGTTCCAGGCTGCAGTGACTCATGATCGCACCACTACACTCCAGCCTGGATGACAGAGAGAGACCCTGTCTCTAAAAATAGAAAGTTTGACATAGAGAATTTTTTTTTGCCGTGAATTAAAAACGTATTATAAGAAATTCATTTTCATTATAGAGAAATTAGAAAGCATATTCAACAGAGAAAAATAGAAGAAAAACCATCATAATCTCACCAGCTAAAGGTAATTTCAAAACTGTGTGTACCTTGCTGTTGCCTTGCTAGGCATCTTTGGCATGTAAATATTTCCTGGTTAAAATAAAGCCATATGCCTCGTCACTTACTTTCCCACTCACTAGTAGTAGACAATGAACTCTAACATGGTTGCTTTTGTTCATGCTCATAGGATCTGAGCTTTGAGTTGGTTAAAGCCTCAGCCGGCTGGTTGATAAACCTGTGCACATCACCCTTGCTGGTGAGATATCATGAATCCCATTTTGCAGAGGGAGAAACTGAGGCCCAGAAAGTTGCCTCGCTGATGTCATACAAGTTGTTAGAGGTTCTGGGCTGGGGCCCAGAACAGAGGCCCCCTACCTCCCAGAATAGCGAGTGTGCTTTCCTTCAGGCCGTTGCCACGCATGTGGGGACTTACCATATGCTAAGGGCCAGTTTGTGAGTTCTAATTCTATGACACTGGGGCAATGAATGAGTCTGCTGCACGTTCTGTGCTTTCCTCAATTCGAGGGTACCATTTCCTCCAAGAGGCCACATCTTGCCAAATGGAAAATTATTTCTTCCATTGGGTTATATGTGAAAACTCTGTAAGAATTTTTCTTTATTTAAATGCCTGGGAGACTCTTTTGATTGTACCCGCGGGACCCTGGATGATTGGTGGAGCAGAGGCGAGCCAGCCTGTGAGTGCACCTCCTGCCGGCCACCGGAGCTGCTGGCTGCATGCTGAGTCCTCCCGGCTTGCCCTCCTTGCACAGGAGACGCCCTCAACTGATAGCGCAGAATTTACTGACTGGTAACCACACTTGGCTTCTTTGTAAGCAACAGCAAACCTCAGCTGCTTCTGCCAGTTACTACATCGTAAATAAAATAAATGGAAGATTTGGAGGGAAATTAAGCCCTGCAGAGAGATGAGCACTTGGAGGGTGAAGCAGCTGGGGAAAGGATAACTCAGACCCTTCACCGACCATCGTTGCTCATGGAACCACAGCAGAGCACATGTGTGGAGCATCCAGGACCAAAGAAACCGATTGCAGCTCCCTCAGCTCCCTGACCAAAGCCACGTCCACAAGAAGCCCAACACCTGGATGTTTAGAAAGCATCTCCTCATAAGCATTTCACAAACCAGACAACTCAGCTTCTCCCCTCAGCGTGGAACTGTCTCAGGCTCAGGACACTGACCAACCCAATCACACAATGGCAAGAGGGGACCAGCCGTAAATATGGCGACCCCTTCCAGAAGCCTTGAGGCCCCAGAAGAGGATCACCAATCGCAAGGTGATGAGGTCTGCAAGTGTCCAGTGTGTGACCCGCTGCACACACCATCTGGGCTGAGACCTTCCTGGCCACCCAAAGGCTCCAAGAGCTTGGGGTCCATGAGCTCTCATTGCCTTACCCATCTCGTGAATTTGGATTCATGAGCACGAGGCCACAGAGGGACTCGAAACAAGTGTTTAAAGCTCATTGTCCTTTTGAAACAGCGCATTTTCAGGAACTGCATTTGCTGAGAAAGGCCTTCCTCCCGTTTCTGTCCCTAGCAAGGTGCGTGGCTCCCACAGGAGACAACAGCAGCTCTCAGCTGAACACACAGCTCAATGAACACGTGGGTGCCCACCATGCCTAACACAAGGCTGAACCTACAGCTGGGGCTCAGTAGATACTCCCCGGGTGAGGAAGGAATGGCTTCCTCACAACCATTCTGTGCTCTGAGGCCTCCCAGAACTGCATCTCTGGCCCAGCCCTTCTCCAAATTCACAGGTCCCCCCGGCTCAGAACAGATGGCCCTGCGGCACCTGAAGCTGCACATGTGGGAAAGGGATTTGCTAACTCCCTCCCTCCTCCAAGCCTCTCCCTTCCACACAATGCGCCCACCACCATGCACTCAGCCAACCTCACCAAGACCGGACGCAGCCTAGATTCTTCCTCTCCCTACTCCCCATGGCAGTCCCACATAGGGCATCTGGAAGGTTCGATCCCCATCTTTCCATCCTCCTTCTGCTGCTTTCCTGACTTCCCCTGGGACTTGCCTTTTAATCGCCTCCATCCCCTTATGACCTCTAATCTCTCTCCTATCCCTGCACCGACCTTCAAAGCCACCATCCACAGTAAGCTCAGAAAATCTCTCCAAGGTATAAATGTGACAGTGCCACGCCGATGCATTCCACACTCAGTGGGTCTGGAGTGCCCCTGCTAATACAGAGCTCCATGCCCAGCTCTCACCTCTCCACTGTGACACTGGCCTCCGCCAAACCCTGGAGGAACTCTGCACACACCCCTTCAGTGGGGACATGGAGTCCACTCCCCTTTCTCTTGGGGCCACCAGTGAGAACCTGCTTCCTCTTTTGTCTTAGGCTATCACACCTTCCCCTTTTCCCAAAGGTAATTTTCTTTCTTTTTCTTGGGGGTGCGATGGTTAGGGGCACAGGGTCTCACTCTGTTACTCAGGCTGGAGTGCAATAGCGTGATCACAGCTCACTACAGCCTCAATTCGCTGGGCTCAAGCGATTCTCCCATCTCAACTTCCGGAGTAGCTGAGACCACAGGTGTGCACCACCAAACCTACCTGATTTTTTTTTTTTTCTTTAGTTTTTGTAGAGACAGGGCCTCACTATGTTGCCCAGGCTGGTCTTGAACTCTTGGCCTCAAGTGATCCTCCTGCCTTGGCCTCCCAAAGTGCTGGGATGCCAGGCATGAGCTGCTATACCTCGATGCCTTAACCATTTTTAAGTGTACAGTTCAGGGGCATTAAGTACAATCACATTGCTGTGCCACCATCACCACCATCCAGTCACAGAACTCTTTTATTCTTGCAAAGTGAAACCCTGTACCCATTAAACACTAACTCCGCGTTGTTTTCTCCCACTGGAAATCACTATTCTCCTTTCTGTCTCTGCATATTTGACTACTCTAAGAGTCATACAGTATTTGTCCTTTTGTGACTGGCTTATTTCACTCAGCACATTGTCCTCAAGGTTCACCTGTGTGACAGGTGTAGCAGTGTCCCTCCTGCTACTGAAGACTGAATGACACTCCATTGTATGGATACATTACATTGCATTTCTTTCTTTCTTTTTTGCTGGAGTGCAACGGCTCAATCTCGGCTCACTGCAACCTCTGCCTCCTGGGTTCAAGCCATTCTTCTGCCTCAGTCTCCCAAGTAGCTGGAATTACAGGTGCGTGCCACCATGTCTGGCTAATTCTTTGTATCTTTAGTAGAGATGGGGTTTCACCATGATGGCTAGGCTGGTTTCAAACTCCTGATCCACCTGCCTCGGCCTCCCAAAGTGCTGGGATTACAGGCGTGAGCCACCGCGCCCGGCCTACATTGCATTTCTTTATCCACTCACCCATCGATAGACACGAGGGTTGATTCCACCTTTTGGCTGTTGTTAATAAGTCCGCAGCGAACAAGGCTGCACAAATATCTGTTTGGGCCTCTGCTTTCAGTTCCTTTGGGGTATATACCCAGAAATGGCATTACTGGATCCTATGGTGATTCTATTTTTAATTTTTTGAGGAAACTCCCTACAATGTTTCATATAACCTAGTATAGTTTTTACACCCATCTGACCAATTGGTTCTTAGTGTGGGGAGGGACGGACCACAACACCGGGAGAAGCAGTGAAGGTGCAAGTTGCTAGGACTCCATTAGGAGGCCCTAGAAAAACCCCTCTCAGGAGGAGACCCCAAGAAGGGTGAGTGTCAAGCCAGCACCTTCACCTCTGATGACGCCCCTCTTCCTCTCCTGTTGTGACGGGCTAGTTCTAGAATGGAGGGGCAGGGAACTGAGAGGGGGCTGCAAAAGAAGGCAACATCTGCTCTCGAATAAGACACTCATGAGCCAAAGATGCCCATGCCCAGCTTCCCATAGTGCCTGGCTGATATCAAAATTAATACAAATCTCTTAAAATGCCTAAGAAATGAAGCTTCTGCACAGGAGGGTTCTGGACCTGATAACAGCCGAAGTGATCACTCCAGCCACAGCAAATGACTCGCAGCACCCAAGCATCATGCCCTGCTCCCTGCAGGCCTTTTCCCATGCCATTCCCTCTGCCCAGCACATCCTTCCACCCGACAGCAACCCCAGCCCCGCACACACAGCATCAGGCTAGGTGATGCCCTCCTTTTTGCTCAGGCAGATCGCACATCTCCGTGAAAACGCTGCTTGGGTTTCTTTCTCATCATCCTTCTAAGCTGTCAGCTGTCTCCCCCACTGAAATGGCAGTGTTCCTTATTTCTGTATCCCCAATACCTAGTACAGGACAAGGCACACAGTCAAAGCTCTGCAAATATTTTAGGACAATTAAATAATATTTCTAAAGCAGCATTTTTTTTTTTTTTTGAGACAGAGTCTCGCTCTATCGTCCAGGCTGGAGTGCAGTGGTGTGATCCTGACTCACTGCAATCTTGGCCTCCTGGGTTCAAGCGATTCTCCTGCCTCGGCCTCCCCAGTAGCTGGGATTATAGACGCCCACCACCACATCCAACTAATTTTTGTATTTTTAGTGGTGGCGAGGTTTCACTATGTTGGCCAAGCTGGTCTTTAACTCCTGACTTCAAGTGATTCACCAGCCTTGTCCTCCCAAAGTGCAAGGAAGACAGGTGTGAGCCACTGCACCTAGCCTAAAGCAGGTTTTAATGATCAAAGCGCAACAGTATTAAAACAGCGTTTCTCAATCTCAGCTCTATTGGAGCCCTTTGGGGCCAGATAATTCCTTGCTGTAGGGGCCATCCTGCAAATTGAAGGGTGTTTGTTTGGTGTCTCTGGCCTCTGCCTACTAGGTCGTACCCTTCCCAGCTGTGGTATGTTATAGACTTTGCCCAATGTCCGCTGGGGGGGTGGGGAAGGGCAAAACCATTCCCAGTTCAGAACCGCTGCACCAAGATGATGAGCAATTATTTAGGTTTGTCCTCTCAGAGATCTTCTAAAAGTGCAAGGCCTGAATGCAGCTTCCAGACAATGCACAAAATCTCATCAGAAATATTCACGGCATTTATTATCATTTTGTAAATGATTTATAACTTTATATATCTTGTGAATAATTAAGAAATGTGCCTGGGAACCTCTTCCAGCAGATCTGGTAGGAATCTTAAATCATGTGCCATAAGCTATCGACCCTGGTCTGATACATAATTTACAAAGCTCACTAAAGCCTGGGACAAGGAATCACTACATCAAAACTGTTCCCTTCAAAATCTTTTTAAAAGGAGCTTAGAAATGTGCAGGGTGGGGGTGTGCAGAGAGCAAAGTTTCTGGAACAAATTGTGTAACAGTCACTCGAACTTTCAGATGGGAGACACTGCACCCAAGGTCTATTTAACAAAAGCAAAAGGAATGAGAAAGATGAGTCTCGGGGGAGAAGGAAAGGGAAAACCCAGGGTTAGAGCACCCAAGTAAAGCAGGGAAACGAGGAAAAAATCAAAACCCAGAGTGGGAGGTGTCAGAAAACTAATTCTTCCTAATCCCTAAAACTGCATGGTTGGACCAGATGGCCCCCTCCCTTCCGTCCCTGATGTTCTGACTCAGGACTGGCAGGAGCCCCTCCCCATTCTCAGGGTCTCAGGCAGGGAGGAGAATGCTGGGCTCCTTGAACTTCCCTGGACAGAAGAATCATCAGGGATCTTGCTTAAAATGCAGATTCGAGGACCCCATCCTCTGAGATCTTAATTCAGTCATTCTGAGGCACAACCCAGAGGCTGCATTTCAAAAGATGGGACCTGAAAATTACCCCAGCATGGTGGTGCACGCCTGTTGTCCCAGGTACTTGGGAGGCTGAGGCAGGAGGATCACTTGAGCCTGGGAGGCAGAGGCTGCAGTGAGCCATGATCTTACCAGGCTATCATTCCAGCCTGGGTGATAGAGCAAGACCATCTAAAATAAAATAAAATAAGAAAGAAAGAAAGGAAAACCTGGGCCTTGAACACTGACCAAGGAAGACCAGGACCAGGACTGTGCTGAGAAGTGCTGCCTTGTGGGAAAAGCAGCCTGCGCCGAGGCCTGGGGGCGCCTCCGGACATCTGCACACTCCGCAGGCCACCGTCAGCTGACACCAGACTGCAATTCGCTGACCCAGATTATAGGAAGACCTGACTCCATCAAAATGGTAACTGGGGCTTGCTTATATTTTCAATATTGCTATACATCTAAAAGCTCAATTATTTTGCAATAAGGTTGGCCTCTGAGTGTAATAGTTCTCAAACTGTAGTGTACAGATGACTTACTGAGAGGGTCCTAAGAAGAAAGAACCTAAGATCCAGATTCTTAAGTCGTACCCCTGGAGAATCCAATTCAGCAGGTAGAGAGGGCAGGCCCTGCCATTCTAACCAGTGTCCTAGAGGCCTAAAACCATTTTAGGGATTCAGGCAGTTGAAAGGCCCCTCTGCAAGTAACACCACCAGCAGCCCTACCAACAGAGGGCCCTGCCTCTGTGCCCCGAATGAAATGAGGAGGCTGAGAGATCCAGCAGGGAACGCCAGTCTTTACCAAATGCCCCTGAGGTTATGAGTGTGAAGGTGAGGAGGAGAATAAGCATGACCAGACTAAAGTTTTTGCTTTAAAAAAGAGAGAGAGAGAGATTTCAATGAGCACTGTCTTTTTATGCAAATCCACCCTCAGTCCCTTCTGAAAACAAGGCCGAGTCACCTTCTCCGTCATTCAATCGCGTTCATTCATTCAGATGACATGCTCCGAGCTCCACTCATGACACACACCCCAAGCGAGGTTCCAGGGACACGAGCATCCCTCCATCCTAAAGCACTTCCTGGGCCTCAGCCCCTGTGACTGGGGATGCTTCACCCCACAATATCAAGGGGCCTCTCTGAGCTGTAGCCCCATGGATCACAGAAGGAGCTGCATGAGAAATGTAAGGCTACTGGATAAAGCTGCTGGAGGCGGAGAACACGTGGCCGGTGTGAGGGAACATTTGCTGGATGATGGGCTGACGTGTGTTTCAGAGGAGGCCAACAAAATAAATGTGAACCCACTCAAAGCTGAGCTGGAAGAGGCAGGTGGAAGGGGTGGGACCAGCACACACGTCAGCCCAGTCCCTGGCTTTAGCTGACCAAGCTTTTGTTCCTGTGGGCAGTGCTCTGGCCATGGCACCCGGGCTTTGCATGGCAGCTGAGCATGTGGGCATGTGGTGTTGCTGGCGGCCGTGGGTCGGAGCCTCTGCTTGAAGAACGCTCCTTCTGGAATCAAGGATGAGCTGCTTCCCAGCCCTCCTGGTTCTCGAATGGGCACAGGGGCTGTCTGCCCACCCCCCCATCCTGTTCTCTCAACAATCTCAACTCACGCCCCAGCAAGTCCTTTCCTCAGGGCTGACCCTCTCTGCAGCCTCCAGGTCCCATGGAGCACATCTGTCTGCCCCTCGCAGGCTGCACTTTTGGCTCTAAGAGGACTCTGCTACCATGACCTGCACCCAGAAGCTTCCAGAGGGAACACTCACAGGTCCAGGGCACCTTACCATCGCCCCTGCATTATTCTCTGATGCATTTATGAGGCCGCATCTTCTCTCTCCCACTGACTAGAAGCTGCTGAAGGGCGCGGCTGCTGATCGACCTCCTAACCTCCGCAGAATCGAGGCAGCGGTTGGAGCTATAGATGTTATTTATTTATTTATGTTTAGAGACAGGGTCCCTCTGTCACCCAGGCTGGGGGGCAGCAGCCTGATCACAGCTCACTGCAGTGTCAAACTCCTGCGCTCAAGTCATCCTCCCATCTCAGCCTCCCAAAGAGCCAGGATTGCAGATGTGAGCCACTGTGTCTGGTCTATGGTGTCTTTATAAAAAGGGGAAATGTGGACACAGAGGCAGACGCAGGGAGAGTACCACATGAGGAAGAAGGCAGAGATCGGGGAGAGATGTTTCTACCAGCCAAGAAATGTAAAAGATTGCCTGAAGACCACCAGGAGCCAGGAGGGGGCTGGGCGCATGCTCTCCCACAGTTCACCAAAGGACCCAACCCTGCAGACACCTTGTTCTTGGACTTCCAGCCTCCGCAAGAGTGAGACAATAAATGTCTGCTGGTCAAGGCACCCAGTCTGTGGGACTTGGTTACGGCAGCCCTAGCAAGCTAAGATGCCATGCATCTCAGCCCTGATAGAAAACCTGTGTGTGCGCCGGGTGCAGTGGCTGACCCCCATAATCCCAACACTTTGGGAGGCCAAGGCGGGTGGATTACCTGAGGCCAGGAGGTTAAGACCAGCCTGGCCAACACGGTGAAACCCCATTTCTACTAAAAATACAAAAATTAACAGTGCGTCCCTATAATCCCAACTACTCAGGAGGCTGCGGCAGGAGAATTGCTTGAACCTGGGAGATGGAGGCTGCAGTGAGCTGAGACTATGCCACTGCACTCCAGCCTGGGCAACAGAGCAAGACTTGGTTGGAGTCCCCTGGGATGGTGGAAGGGAGGGTCCGGGCCAGGCACCACACTCCAGATGACAGGGCTGCAGCAGCCCAGGATGTGTTTATTATGTATTAGCTGCTGTCCTCACTTTGCACAGTCTAATCCACTTCGGAGAGTGTTTAATATTTCAGAAACAGATGAACCAGCATTGCCCAAGATGATTCGTGGTCTTAGCTATACAAAACTCTTCCTCCAAAAAAAAGCTGCAAGATGACTTCAAGTTGAACATCTTGTGCAGAGGAGAGGAGCCGACCCCCTGGAGGCCTCAGAGCTTAACCACAGCCAAGGAGCAGCGTCGCCACGGCTGAGGGGCCTGAGCCCAGTGAGCATACACACAGCACCATCTGCACAGCCGCCCACCCCGGCCTGCTCTCCACTTGCTTCAGGCCCAGGCAAGGCCTCTGTGCAGCTCTCCCATTCAATCCCCCCGTGTTGCTCTTTCTCATGTCAGAGAAAAGGAAGCCTAGTCCAAAGAGTGCCGGGAGCTACACAAGCAGTGCAGGCCAGCCAGGGTTCTTATCCAGCCCCAGTTCCAGACCCCCAGCTCCTCCCTACAAAATAAGCCACATTTCTGGAATGCCATGCCCGGTGAAGGTGCAGTGAGGGCAGAAGCCCCATGTCAGAGGCCTTGGAGCCGTGGGGAGAACGTCCATTGTCCCTAGGGTGTGCCCCAAGCAGGGAGTGGGGAGTCCTCGCCTTACAATTCTCAGCCTGGATTACAAACAGACTTTAAGGTTTAAAACAAGCCAAGAGGAGATACCTTCAGAAAGACTCAATAACGCCCAGGTCTCTCCCTGGAGCCGCCTGCAGGAGGTCTGCTGGGGACCCTTCCCACCACGCCCAAGCCTCAGAGCACAGCCACCCTCTCGAGCCACCTCCCATCTGGCTTCCTGCTAGGGAGTCTGCAGGGTCCATGTCTCTGCTGACAAAGGCAGAGATCTTGAGGCAGAACCATGGGTAACATAGTTTATAAAAACACAGTACTAAATCCTCAGTCCTCTTCAAGGGAAAAGAAGTCTCTCATGTGGGCAGGCTGCACAGGGGAGGCTGAAGCCCAGACATGTGGAAAGAGCCGTTCTCATCTCCCGCTCATTCCACCTGAGCTCTCTCTCCATTACCATTCATTTTCTTTGCAAAAAGAAACCCTTAAAAAGTCACTATTCTATTTAAAAGTTTCGATGGATTTAGTCTATAAAGAAACAAGTGACTACATTTTCTTCCTGATAGCCCCAAACCTTCATGCAATGTCATCATCTCTGTGTTTTGCGTACCTCTCCATAAGAAGGGTTTTGAAGTCATATTGGGTCCATCGCGTCCTGATGGTGCCACTTTCTCTTAGGGATGCCTCCTTCCCGGGCCTCGCTTTCCTCACTTGCAAACTGAAGGTGGTGATATCAGCACTGGTGAATGAATGACACTCAGCATGGCTGGTAAAACAGGCACAGCCCATTCACAGTTTCATCCTAATCCTCACAAGCCACCCTATTAGTAATTTTATCCCCATTTTGCAGACAAGAAACTGAGGCTGAAAAGGGTTAACTGGCCTGTGGTTACAAACGGCGGAGCCAGGAGTCGCATCCAAGCTAGGCTAGTCCAAATCCTTACTGAATCATGATATGCCTCCACAAGGAAAAAATTAAACAGCACAGACCACAGCCGAGCCCTGTGCAAGCTGGCAAGTGTCAGGCTGAGGTTCACTGGTATTTTAGGGGTCGGCAGGCGCTCCTGCCAGACTGCACAGCTATGGAGTGGAGCCTGGGCCTGGCCAGACTCACAGCACTGGACCTCAGAGACCCTGGGCACTGCAGCCCCTGCTTCACTTCCCTGAGCGCCTCGTGCCTTTGCTGGGGAAACTTGGTCACCAACATGACTGCTTCATATGCTGAACCATGGGGAGGCTGGAAAACCTGGAGCTTTGGCTGGACAAGTTACTCCAGGAGCCAAACAGATCCAGTCAAGCTGAAACCAGCACCCTCCCCCTACACACACAAACACAATGCACGCACGCAAGCACATATGCACACGCAATCACTCACATGGGCTCCTAAGTACTAAGAGACCTGTAGACACACAACAGGACCTTGAAAGGCAACAGCTCAGATGTTTGGACGTCCTGCAGGTAGGGAGGGAGTCAGGCAGCCGCACTTAGGGGTGGATCAGATATGGGGCCTGCACCCTAAACTGTCTCGGGGACACTCTTGTTAGACTATAGCTACAACAAAAACAGCCTCCTGTGGCCACCTTCAGAGCAAGGCCTGCAGCCACTTATCTCGAAGACCTCTATTGCAGATCTTGTATTTTTTCTCACATCCATTGTAATTGAATTTGAAGGGTTGCACTGGCCCAGGAGAAAGGCAGTGAGTTGGGAGCAAGAACCACTTAGCAAAGCCCCTTTTCTTAAAATCTTGGCTGCACATCCGGGTCACCTGCCCACAGCCCCCTCGGCAGGCACTTCGATGGTAAGCATCCACTTCTTTCAGAGCATGTCGGAGAGCGGGGAATAGGGTGGAGGTGAGTTCATTCCACCTTGCTCTCTGCCTCCAGAAAAGGTGTGCTAACAAGGAGGTGACCAGAGGCCTTGTGGCCCTGGTTGATCTGTCGCTAGGAAAGCCCTCATCTGCCTCTGTCACAGCAGCCCAGCTCTTCAGCACTGGCTAAGAAAAAAAATGACCATTGGGCATTGTGCTTTCTGGGTTCTGGCCTCCTTGTCTCCCACTGCTTCTCCTTCACGGTCAGACTCTGCCTCTCAGCAAGTTCCTGCTTTTGATCTTCCCATTTCAAAGTTGGAAAAATACCCAATGTCATTTCCACCATCACGACTGACCCTCCATTGGGCAACTCCTCCAGGCACTTGCAATGTAGCCCCACAGTCTCACTATGGAACAAGATGCGCTGTCCCAGCTGCAGTACTCTCAGGAGAGACTGGGTGGTGGTCTCTGGTGGTCCAGAGAGGATGGGCCCAGCAGGACCACCTGCCTCAGTCCATTTATGGAGCTGGGATGGGGGAGGGGAGGGAGCAGAGCTGGGCTGGAAAGGGTTCTGGGTGACCAGGTTCCCCTCTTCCTGCCCTTTCTCTTCCTGAACTCCAAGCCCTCCTGTCCTGTTCCTCCAAGCCCTTGTCACCCAGATGCTGGGGCTCCTGCACCTCTTTTACCCCACAGGAGACCCTAAAGACTCTGTGGCCCCTTGGCACTGGGAGCCAGAGGCACCAAGTCCCAGCTTAGAGGCTGGCAGCAGCAGGCATGGCTGAAGAACCAGAGGCAGGAGGAGGCAGGGGATCAGGGCAGGATGGGGTGGCATGGATGGAGTTGGACGTACCCAACACTGGGCCTCCAGAAGTTCTTGAGAAAGTCACCACTGGCCTGCCAAGAGGAGCTACAAGGGACTCTGTCAGGTGATACCTGATGGAACCTGGGCTTGACCCTAGATCCATCCAACTCCAAAGTCCTGGCTCTTTCCAGTGGGCAGCCCAGTTCCAATGGCAAGGCTCGGCAGACAGGCACATCTGCGCAGTATCAAGCGGCTGCTTCCCATGGCCATTCATTTCTCCTGCTGCTCCAGGGATGCAGTGAGTGACGATGGAATGAATCTGGGTTAGCCGGTCCCTCTTCCCAAGTAGCTGGGAAGCCTCCTTGCTGCTCCTAGGAGAAAACGGTTTGCAGGGGGAAGAGGGACTCCCACTTATCACCACTGTGCTGTGGGCGCCATTTCTCCCGAGACAGCCGCATCTTGCTTTTTTCCTTTTGGCAGTGTTTTGTAGATCATCTAGTGTTAGTTGGGAGGCAGCCGGCACAAGAAAGGAGACCAAGCACACTCACTTCGCCTTCATTCCTCAGGCTGCATCCGAGGCTCCCCGGCGAGGCCGGAGTGCACCCGCCGGGACGCACACCCGCGCACCTGCCCGTGCGCACACCCGCGCCTGGCCCCGCGCGCACGTCTGCAACCTCTCCAATCCCCTCTCCTCAATCCTCCTGCCCAAATACAGAAACCGACTTCCTTATCCTAGAGCTCCGAGCGGCGGTCTCCCTCCCTCGCTGGGCTCCCGGGGCTCCTGGACGGCCATGTCTGCAGCACCTGGGGTGCTGCCTGCACTCCAGCCGAGGCACCCTGGCGCCCTGGCACCGACTGCTGGGCCGCCCCTCTCCCGGACACGCAGGCCCCGACCGGCGGACCCTGTCCCCACCCAGGTTCTCTGGCCGCTCAAGCAGCAACGCCTCACCCAGGGACGGGCCCCACGGGGGGTGGGGGTGGGGGCTGATATTGACCGTGCCCCTGGGGGCCAGGGTGCATTGAAGGTAACCTTGAAACCCCACAGGCACATGGAGAGGTCAGGGAGGGGCTGGTGACCTGTCTTACAGGTAAGAAAGCCGCGCTGAGTAGTTCCAGGTTCGTGCAGCCAGTACTTGGTACCTAGCCGATCCCAGCCAGGCCTGTCCAAGTTGCAAACCTACACGTGGCCTTCACACCACTCAAGGGCTCGTTTCCAGCCTGAAGGTTGAAGAACGCACTAGGAAGGGAAGGCCTAAAGTCCCCTGACTTGATCCTCATCGCACGTGTCACGTTTATTAAGAAACCGAGATGAAAATGAAAGGTTTGCTGGGGAATGGTAACCCCTCCCCTGGCTACACCACGTTTAACTTTTCAGCGCAGTTTTGCAGACGTTATTTCATGTATACTTATCACGTGTGAGGGGATCAGACGGATTTAGTAGAATTTGTTTGTTTCAATAAAGGCCATTTGATCAATGTAAAACCAGAAGGGATTTCATGGACTCATATTTTCAAATCTGCTACTCAGAATAACTTCTGTGACCCACTGAAAAAAAAATAGACTCTTCATGGGCTGAGCACAGTGGCTCACACCTGTAATCCCAGTGCTTTGGAAGCCGGAGGCGGGAGGATTGCTTAAGACTGAAAGTTCAAAACCAGCCTTGGCCACGTAGTGAGACCCAGTCTTTAGAAAATAATAATAATACTTTTAAAAATGTGTTATGGAACTTCCACACTGTTATAGAAGGGCATGGAAAAGAAATCACCATCCCACAGGGCAGGTGAGAAGGGTGGGACCCTCTGTAAAGCACACACCTCGGTCCAAACTGTGGCCTCCTAACCACCAACCTCATGCTCCAGGCTGGGGCAGGGAACAGGCTCATGGTGGCTAGCACGACACTGAGGGCAGCAGATGTGTGTTGGGGGTGCAGACAACAGCCCTCCTTACCAGCTGACACCCTGGGCGAGCTGCTGGGTTCCTCTGGGGTCTGAACTGCCCCATCTAGGAAGTGATGTTCACAGTGCCCCAGCGGCAAGATTGTGGTGCTGACCCATCGTTTTGTTGGATATACACTTATGGAGCCCCGGCTGTGTGCCAGGCACTCCTCCAGACTCTGGAAATCCAGTTCAAGAGACAGAAAAAGCCCTGCTCTCACAGAATTTATTTTTTAGTGCAGGAAGAGAGACGGACCATGAAACAGAAATAAATAGGACCATTCCAGATAGTGAAGAAAATGAAACAAAATGATGCGATAGAGCAGATGGGTGGGCGGGGTGGAGGAGAGGCGACACAGCCGCCGTAGAACAGTCGTCTGGGCAGTCCTCTCCAAGAAAACAACATCTGAGCTAAGGACAACAAAAAGGAGCGGACTAACTTTGTTCGTGGCTGCGGAGAAGACAGGGACAGGTGGAAGCATAAAGTCCTAAGACAGGAGCCAGGTAGGCTCGCCTGAGGAGCAGAGCTAAGGCAAGTAAGGCCATGGCCACGTGAGGGAGAGGACAGGGACAGGAGGCATGGACCTGGGCAAGAACGCTGGGCACACAGCCTGGCACTCAGCAGAAAGTCAGTGACCAGGCTATTGCAATTCCTGTAAAACAGCCAACTGAGAGCACGCGCATAGACATTCTGGAAGGCGGCAGAGTCCACAGCGGTACCAGACACCCACTCCTCAAATGCGTTGTACGACTTACCAAACAATCCCAAATGTCGTTGGCAACAGTAACAAAAAGTAATAGAGAACTGAGTCTGCACCAGACCTGGAGAGTTGGGGTGGCTCTTCCTCGCTATCCCACCCGGAAGACAGTGTCCAAAGATTTACTCTGCATCCAGCCTGGTGCTCCTGCCCTGGGCACCAGGGTCACCTCTGATGTGTAGATCATCCCTGCCTGCACAGAGACAAAGTCCAGAGGCAAAGGTGAATGGAACAGGAGTAGCCGGCTGACCTGGCCTTCTCACCAGAAGCCTCATGGGAATTACACCTTCAGACAGGTTCAGGGGGAGGTGTTTATAAAAAGAAGCTCCTCTGGACATCCCAGCAGCCATGGTCAAGATCAAATCACACTCAAGGTTAACTAGATACAAAAATACAATAGCTCATGAAGATGATCCTACAGCCAGGACTGGCTATGTAATTTGCATGGCCCAGGACAAAATGAAAATGTGGGACCCCTTGTTAAAAAGTAATGAATAATTTTAACACAGAACAGAGCATTGAAACAAGAACAGGACCCTTTTAAGGGCAGGACCTCATGCAACTGGACAGGTTGTCCACTGATAAAGCCAGCCTTGCCTACATGTCAAAAAAATGAAAGAGGGGCCAGGCATGGTGGCTCATGCCTGTAATCCCAGCACTTTGGGAAGCCAAAGCAGACAGATCCCTTGAGGTAAGAATTTCAAAACCAGCCTGGCCAACATGGTGAAACCTCATCTCTACTAAGAACACAAAAATTAGCCGGGTATGGTGGTAGGTACCTGTAATCCCAGCTACTCGGGAGGCTGAGGCAGGAGAATCACTTGAACCTGGGAGGCGGAAGTTGCAGTGAGCAGAGATCACACCACTGCACTCCAGCCTGGGCAACACAGTGAGACTCAATCTCAAAAATAAAAAATAAAAATTGAAAAGTTAAAAAAATCAAAAGGGGACAATATGTTTAAAATACAGTCCAGTGGAGTAGAAGCCATAGAGAAATCAGACATGTGTTCCTGTCCCAGCTCTGCCTCCCGAGAGCTGTGACCTAGGGAATGTAAGTTGATGAATGAGGACCCTGGCTTCCCAGTCCAGAAAATCAGGGATCACCTCCTCGGGGTTGCTGCCCTCCTGAGTTTGTTGTGAGAGATCAAATGAGATAATGAAGGTGGTGTCTGGGTTGGGAGGCGCTACACCAATATAAGGGATTACTGTTATTCTCCAAGACCCGCCAGAGCGCCTGGATTTCTCAAGAACATTGACATTCCCCAGCAATTAAGTCAAATTAACATAATTCAAACAAAACATCTAATTTTAGCTATGTGAAACGATTCCCTCTCAACAGAACAGACACCTCTGCCTCTCATTCGAAGAGTGTAATGCCAGAAAGATGTAGGAAGGAGACCAAACCATTCTGCCACAGGCCTTTTACCCAGGCAGGCACCAGATTGCTCCTCTTTTCACAACTGAAAGACATGCTGTTCAACGGATTCTCTCTCATCCAGCCGTCCTGCTGGCCCGGCTCCTCGGAGCTTCCCCTGGCGACTGAGAAGGCCCAGCCACCAGGGCAGCCCGCTCAGACCCTGGTCACAGCAACGCTCACTGGAATGGAAATCAGAAGGCCTGGGGCTCATCCCATGAACCAGTCCTATGGCCTCAGTTCTATCTGTAAAAGAGGAGCAATAATGCCTCTTCTGCCTCCCTCGCTCAAAAGATTAAGGAGTTGATAATGATTATTACATGTGTCTGCATTTAGTGCAAATTACCAGATTCATTCATTCAACCAACAAGTTGTGGGGATAAAGCGGACCAAGGTGCTCCCTCGGTGCAGTCTAGCAAGAACAACAAGCATTTAAGCCAGGGACTGGCAAACTGTACTCAGGGGCCAGGTCAGCTGGCCGCCAGTTTTTTGCATAGTATGGGAACTGAGAATGATGTTTACATTTTTAAGTGGTTAGGAGAAAAAAGAAAAACATTTTGTAATGCGTGAAAAATGAAATTCAAATTTCAGTGTCCATAAATAAAGTTTTATTGGAACATGGCCATGCTCATTTGTTTGTGTATTGCCTGGAGTTGCTTTCATGCTCCACTGACGGAGCTCAGTTTTTGCAACAGAGACTGAAATATTTACTGCCAGGTCCTGCACGGTAAAAGTTTGCCAATCTCTGATTGAAACAAAGCCATGAGTGAGATTATCAGTGTTAATGGAACACGGAAGAGTGAGCAAATGTTTCTGTTTAGTAAAGTGGGGAGGGCATCCCAGGACTGATTTTTTCCTTCTGGACTTCAGTGCTCGGCTGTGAGTCACAGGGAAGCGGCTGACCTCACCCTAGGTCTGTTTCCTCATTTGCAGGGTGAGCAGGTTGTCTTTGAACTAAGGGCCTGTCCCACTGATATGTCCTGTGATACTGCATGTGCCCCCAGGGCCAGATGTTTGCAGGGGGGCGCTGGTGTGGGCATCCACCAAGCCCTGCAAACACCTGAGCTGCACAAGGCAGCCAAAGAGCACTAATTAGGGCACTGGGACGAGGAGCAGTTTGGAATAATCTATCCAGGACACATTTCCTTGCACCAGGTCCCAGAGAGGGCTCAGGCTTCTGCATCCAAACGCAAGCTCCCTGGCAGGCTTCTCCCCCAGCAGAGGCGCCTGGCGGGTCCTGAATAATTTAGCACTCTGCACCAGCAGTGCAGATGGGCACCTCCCATTACCGCAGGCTCTGCGCTTTGCTGCCTTACTTGGTAGGGCCAAGGGCCATTTCCACATGGAACAAAAGAACAGCATCCCTCTTGTCTTCTCGGAGTTCCTCTCAGCTATTGTGCTCCAACATCCATTGCTCGTAAGAGTTGGGATTTCTTGCTAGAGTATAGAGTTGGGCCTGGAGATCTGGTTCTAGTGCTTGCTTTGCCACTAAAAATAGCTCAGTGATCTGGACAAGCCATTTCCTCTCTCCAGATGGCAGTTTCCTCATGAAGGGGATGGGGTATGAGATTCCCAAGGTCTCTTCCAAGAGGTTGTGTCTTCCAGTTCTACAGGTGAGAAAACAGAGGCCCACAGACGTGCAGTTATTTTCCTAAGGTCACCCAGCCACTTCCTGAGAGGCAGGGTCAAGACCAGCAGCTTTAGTTTCTAATATTCCCATTCTAAGACACTGCCCATACCCTGCCGTGTGGTATGTACAGATTTACGTCCCTGTCTGCATCTACGATTATGGGTGTCTATGTCCTCATCTCTATCTGTGGGATTGGTTCTGTTTTGGGAATACACATCTTCTGTACTCAGGGGGTTTGGATGCCAATGCAAGGTGGGTATGCTATTTTATCTTACAGTAGAGGGAACCTTCCCATCAAGCTCTAGGCTCTGAGTTACATGCTTTCAAAACGTTCTTTCTGCTTAGCCTTCTGCCTCTCCCTTTTCTCCTCTTCGGTACTTATTTATTTCATTTTGTTTAATCATTACAATAGCTCTGGAAGCAGTAAGTCATGTTAAAATCAGGAGCTGGACAAACCCCAGCTCCAGCCCTCATCAGACATGTGACCTGGTCAGGGGACTTCACCTTCCCGAGCCTCCCAAGGTCCTTGCCTGTAAAACACCATCCCACACACCTGCCTGGCTTGTGAGGGCCAAGTGGACTTCAGTTGGGAGCACACCCTTCACAGACGGCCCTTACCTTCCCTATCTCCTTTCACGAAGAGAAGCTCGGCCATGGGCGGCAGGGCCTGGCCTTTTCCTGCTAGTAGCTGGGTGGGCAGTTGATAGACGAGAAAATAACATGAATTTTGAGCTACAAACCCTGTATCTGTCACCGCCTGCTTGTTATAAATCGGAGCTTTGTAAAGAGACCGCCCAAGGCTTCTCCCCACCTCTGTCACTGAGAAGGGGTATGAAATGCGCTTAGTCTTTCTGAGCCTTAGTTTTCTCCCATATGAAATGGGAAACATGATACTTGCTTCTCCACGGGGCTGCTGGGAAGATCAATGGCATCATGCCCAGGGGAGCACCTGGTGCCACTGAGCTCCACATGACACTGAGGGTCACTGTCCACTGGGCGCAGGCCCCACCACCCTGGGGCTCCTGGAAGCCTGAGTTTCCAGGGTTCATCTCCCCACACACATGCAGCCACGGTAGAGGTTCCAGCTCAACAGCAGCTCAAACCCAGCCATCACTTTCCTGGGTGAGTTCCCTGTTTCCCCTCCCCAGCCCCAGCTGAGCAGCTACCGGAGAAAATGCAAAAGGTGTTCAGCACCTGGAGCTTCCATGACAACCAGTGACGAATGCATCGCAGGGTGCGAGAGATGGGCACTGGGGAGGTACCAAAACTGAAAAGGAACCTCAGCTAGGATGAACCAGGAGACTGGTATCCCCTGAGAATCCCGGCTCCTTGGAAACAGAAATGGAAGAAGTTGAGGTTTACCAAAAATATCAAATTCACCACTACAAGCAGAGCCTCTAAAAAGCCAGGGCTGTCTGACCCTGGTATCGTGCACCCCACAGAATATCATCAGTGCTCTGGACTGTGCGATTGCCTGAGGTGCTTTCCAGGAAAACAGGCAGCCAGGGTTGCTTAGCCCCCTCTCCCTCTGGAGTCAGGGCCTCCACGCTCCTCCAGGCTCCACAGAGGAGGCTGGCTGTGCCCATGACCTTGAAAGCAACTTGGTGGTGTGCGACAGGCCCAGTCACCTTGCACTGAAAACAGACAGCACTCTGCCTCCTACATGCCCTGCTCACCTGAGGCAGGTGCTCTCTGCCCTCCCCAAGGTCACTCTGTGGCCAACAGAATGGGGCCGCTCCTTCCTGGCCTCAGCCAGAGGTTTATAGAGTCACAGAGGTGCCTGATTACACAGGCTCAGCAAAAGACAGTCTTCAAAAACACTCATCCAAAAAGCCAGCTCTGATAACAAAGAGCACAGCCCACACTCACACAGAGTGTGCGACCCCAGGCACTTCATCAGCATAGCCCCTCCCCATATCTGGAATGGGGCACTAATGAGAGGGGTGGTCTTTCGCATGTCTGTCCACACTCATATGCCTTGCAATCTGGTGCCACCGCCCATCCAGATTTCCCTTCAAGCGACCTTGGGCCTTGTAAGTCAGTTGGCATCTGGAACCATTCTGTCCTGTGGCCTTGTAAACCCACATAAGCACAGAATAGCAGGCACTGAGAAGGATCTCATCTTTTTTTTAAATTTTAGACAGAGTCTCGCTCTGTTGCCCAGGCTAGACCAGAGTTCATGACACAATCCTAGTTCATTGCAGCCTCAACCTCCTGGGTTCAAGTGATCCTCCCACCTCAACCTCCTGAGTAGTTGGGAATACAGGCACACACCACCACACCTGGCTAATTTTAAATTTTTTGTAGAGACAGGGTCTTCCTATGTGGCCCAGGCTGGTCTTGAACTCCTGGGCTGAAACGATCTTCCCACCTCGGCTTCCCAAAGAGCTGGGATTACAGGCTTGAGCTACAGCACCTGGCTCCCCAGAAAGGTCTTAAGAATCCTCTAATCTTAATCCTTCATTTTAGAGGCAGAGAAACAGAGGCTCAGAAGCAGGAGAGCCTCTGTGTCCAAAGCTACACAGGAGAGTCAAGGGGACTGGAACTCAGCCCAGGTCTCTATCGAGGGCAGATTCTCTTCATCCACAGCAGCACGGTTAATGCCCACGAATCAGAGGGAGTGGCAGAAACTCCTACGACTCAGATTGTCCCCAGGCTCAATTAACGTCAGGGAATGTGTTGGTTTCGTTCCCTCATGGAGTCCATATCCTGAGTTGTTCTAGACTTCATTAAAGGCACCACTATGGCTGGGAGCAGTGGCTCACCCCTACAACCCCAGCACTTTGGGAGGCCGAGGGAGGTGGTTTATGTGAGGCCAGGAGTTCAAGACCAGCATGGGCAACATGGTGAAATCCTGTCTCTACAAAAATAAAAAATGAGCCAGGCATGGTGGAGCATGCTGGTAGTCCCAGCTACTTGGGGGGCTGAGGCACAAGAATCACTTGAACCTGGAAGGCAGAGGTTTCAGTGAGCCAAGAGCATGCCATTGCACTCCAGCCTGGGCAACAGAGTGAGACTCCATCTCAAATAAATAAATAAATAATAAAGGTACCATTACATTAAAGGGCCTGGGAAACTCCCTCAGCTAACATACAGTGGCAGAGTGGGATGGGATCTGGTCACCACCGCATCCAATGTCCCTCAGTGTCACTTCTTCCACAGTATCTCAGACCCAGACTCAAGGAAACTTCCTGGAGGAGGTGAAGCTTAAAGGATGAGTAGAGGCCAGACACAGGCTCACATCTGTAATCCCAGAGCTTTGGAAGGCTGAGGCAGGATGATCACTGGAGCCCAGGAGTTGGAGACCAGCCCGGGCACCAAAGTGAGACTGTCTCTACAAAAAAATTTTAAAAATACCCGGGTTTGGTGGTGCATGCCTGTAGTCCTAGCTACTCAGAGGCTGTGTTGGGACGATCGTTTGAGCCCAGGAGTTCAAGGCTGCAGTGAACCCTGATCATGCCACTGCACTCCAGCTTGGGAGACAGAGTGAGACCTTGTCTCAAAAATAAACGAACAAACAAAGGATGAGTGAGAATTAGGCTGAGTTCTGGAGAGGGAGCAGCCTGCATAATGTGCAGCAAGGGAGCCCAGCAAATCCTAGGAACACAGGGAGGGTTGGGGAGGGGTGAGGTGCAGTGGTCGGCAGTGGGGAATGGTCTGACTTCACCCTCAAGGCAGTGGAAAGCAACTGAAGGGTTTTAGGAAGGAAAGTGACAACTATCACATTTGTGTTTGAAAAAAAGGGGGCTCTCCCTGCAAGACGAAGGAAGCAGGGACTGGAGGAAGCAAGGACGGGAGGAGGCAGGGATGCAGTGTAGCCTCCAGCGGCAATGAAGACGGTGAGTTCACTGGAGCTAGCCTTAAAAGTTCTTCCTGAAGACTCTGATGATGCTGCTCGGCACAGAACCATAAAGTATGTTTTTTCCATTTGTGTCTTGTAAGTCCTGTGCGGGACGGTATCGCCATCTGGGTTTAAAGTGCTAACATTCAGCCACACCGGCTGTAGTCCAGGTGTCCTTCAAATGTAGATGTGTTCAAGAATGAAGTGATCGGTAAGAAGACAATATTTTTTTTTAAAGACAAACGGTTTGACTGTGGTTGGCTCTGCCTAAAGCCGATACTGTAGCTAAGGGCAACGGCTCAAGAACTTGGTAATAACACCCTGGTTTCCAGAGATTGCTCCATGTCGGCGGACAGGCGCTGGGTCCCTTGCACTGTGTGCTATGCCAAATCAGAGGAGACTTGCTGGCTGGATCCATCACATGCATCCCTGCCCAAGGCTTTCCAGGCTAGACAAGCTGTGGAAGGGCCTTTCCTGCTCACCGGCACTGTGCAACCTGAGATCAGCAGGGAAACAGTCTCCTCTTCAGAGTGTGGTCAATGGCAGAAACAGCACTTGCAAATGGCATTACGATGAATTGCCCAAATCTCTATGCCGCGGGAGAAGCTACTGTCTCCGTAAATTCAGTGCAACTCTACAGATGTTTCAGACTTTGAAACTTGACTGACTTAGGCTGTTTCTGATTCTTCGCTCTGGGTTTCAGATCAGGTTCACATCTCTTCCAAGTCTTTACTAACTCATTTAAGAAACTGGCAGCAGCCTGTAATCCCAGCACTTTGGGAGGCCGAGGCAGGCGGATTACCTGAGGTCAGGAGTTGGAGACCAGCCTGGCCTACATGCAGAAACCCCATCTCTACTGAAAATACAAAAAAAAAAAAAAAAAATTAGCCAGGCGTTGTGGTGATCACCTGTAATCCCAACTACTCAGGAGGCTGAGAAGAGAAGTGCTTAAACCCAGGAGTCAGAGGTTGCAGTGAGCCGAGATTGTGCCATTGCACTGTAACCTGGGCAAAAGAGCAGGACTCCATCTCAAAAAAAAAAAAAAAAAAGAAAGAAAGAAACTGGCAGCAATACTAGAGTAATTGAGTACTACTTGGCATTTGACCTGAAAGGCTAACACTGTATTTATTTGGGGTTTGTTTGTTTGTTTGTTTGTTTTTAGACAGAGTCTCACTCTGCAGCCCAGGCTGGAGTACAGTGGTATGTTCTTGGCTCACTGCAACCTCCGCCTCCCAGGTTCAAGTGATTCCCATGCCTCAGCCTCCCAAGTAGCTGGGATTACAGGCATGTGCCACCACACCCAGCTAATTGTTTGTATTTTTTAAAGTAGGGACAGGGTTTCACCATGCTGGCCAGGATGGTCTCAAATTCCTGACCTCGCCATCCATCTGCCTCGGCCTCCCAAAGTGCTGGGATTATAGGAGTGAGCCACTGCACCCGGCCTGTATTTAAATTAATAAATACAAGGCGAGAATTTAGCCAAGTGGGATGGGACTTTCACCTTTTAAGTCTCATTCAGGATTAAAGAGGAAAACTCCAAGGACCACATTTTTTAAGTCTTCGTCTATTTATCCATTCAGGGCTCAGGTACAGACATGTGTTTCTCTCTGCCACCCACCCCCAGGTCCACAGCCTGCTAATGATCGTATCTTGGATTTTATGGGCAGCTCCAAGGTGGGTATGGGTGGGAGCTGAGGCACTGCCCTGGCATTTATCAAGTGCTTACTATATGCCAGGTACTTTCCATATATTAAGTCATTCAGTCCTCCCAGCTGCCCTGCATAGCTGTGGGGTCGGTATTATTCTCTACACTTTAAAGATGACAAAACTGAGACTCAGGGAGCACTATTAGTCAACTTGCTCAAAGCCAGCTAGTAAATACCTGACTCTATCTCACTTCACAGGCCACAGCTCTTCATTATTGCTTCAATTTCACCAATGACCTCCTGATGCACCTAAAGCCCTGCTGATGCTCTGGCCCCCTTGCCCAAGGGCATGCTGGAATAGTATGGGACAGGGGGCCCCAACCTTTTCTAGGACTTGGGAGGAGGCAATGTTTCAATTGCATTCTGATGGAGGACTTGACGTTGATGCTGGAGGCCAAGAATGGGGCACACAGGAAGATCTAAAAGCAAGTGAAAGCACATATTTCCAAGTATCAGTGTACAGTCCAGTGCAGGATGCAGGAAAGAGAGCGATAAGACACAAGAGGCAGCTAGGGAGTAGATTTAGGGGGTGGCAGGGAGGAAGTCCTATTAACCAGCCTGGACTTCATTCTAAGGGCAATTAGGAAGCCACTGAAGGATTGAAAGGAGGGAGTGTCAGGATCTGATTTGCATTTTTGGAAGATCCCCCTGGC
Source organism: Callithrix jacchus (assembly GCF_049354715.1). NCBI lineage: Eukaryota > Metazoa > Chordata > Mammalia > Primates > Cebidae > Callithrix > Callithrix jacchus. Next base: position 42,885,943 of record NC_133514.1, read on the forward strand.
TGCAGAAGGGAGTATTAGACCCAACACACACACATTTTCAAGTTGGTTTACAATGGAAGGCTTCAGGTGCCAAGACCCAACTGCCCAGGCTCCCAGGGGCCATGCTTCAGCTCCACTTCGAGCCAGCACATTTCGTTACCTACTTGGCTCTGGTCCACAGCACCTTGGAATCCTTTACTGAGGGTGTGGCAGCAGCTATAAATTACAGATTTCATCTCCAGAAGACACACAGGCAGCTATGCTCTTAGGCAGGTGGGGCATCCTCTGCTTTTTCTTTCTGTATCTCAAGAACTTGTTTATTTTTAACAATTTTTTCCTTTTCTTCTTTTCTTTCCTTTTCTTTTTAGAGACAGGGTCTCACTCTGTCACCCAAGCTAGAGTGCAGTAGCACCATCAGAGCTCACTGCAGTCTCAAACACTCTTGGGCTCAAGATAAATCTCCTGCCTCAGCCTCCTGAGTAGGTGAAACTACAGGCATGCCACCACACTTGGCTTATTTTCTTAGCTTTTGTAGAGACGGGGTCTTGCTATGTTGCCCAGGCTGGTCTTGAGCTTCCTGGTCTCAAGCAATCCTCCTGCCTTGGCCTCCCAAAGTGCTGGGATTACAGGCATGAGCTACTGCACCAGCTTATTTTGAAAAATTATTAAAAATACAGAAAATAATAAAAAAGAAATTTAATCACGCAGAAACACACATAACAAAGATGACCACTGCTCACACAGTAGGTATTTCTGTCTGATAACATGTCACCTGGCTACTCTGGCCTTGAGTCTTCCTGGTCTATTTCATGTATATTTTATATACAAGTGTATATTGTATCAATTGAAAGTGAACATAACACAACAACTAAAGCATATTCCTATTTTCAATTAAAAGTATATTCTTCAAAACATTGTAAGCATGTTTTTAGTGAATGTAGAATATGTCACTACATGGGTGATGGCACCAAAGTCCCGTCTTTAAGTGTGGCTGGGTCCTGCTCCCCGAGCCCACCTCCAGCCAGTGGAAACCACCAGCGTCCTTAGCTGTCCTAATACCCTGTCGGCTTGCTTTTGTGTATGTGTCATACTTAAAGCCAATGCTTAGAAGCTCTGTGTTCCAGGGCCTTGCTGGAGGGCACAGACTTGAGCCAACTGCCAGCTCCTCCGACCGCAAGCCCGGCAGCTGCCCCTGCTGTTGAGGATGTTTTCTATGAGCTCTCTCCCTCTATCAGGCGAGATCCCCAGGAAGCCACCTATGCCACATGCCAAGAAGGACTCACTATCTTCCTCCTAATCCGTCCCCCTCCTCTTTCCCAAGCTCAATGGAAGGCACCAACTAACTGCCCAAATACCAAGTCAAGAAGGGGCCCCTCTTGGCATCTGACCATATGTACACACCCATACACATGCTTACATATGTACATTTGTATGCAAATGTGATACTGCACTTTGGAAACTACTCAGATCACCCAACTTCTTAGGGGCAGGCGACAGAACCATGGAGCTGCAAGAGCCGGGAGAGAGCTGCCGAGCAAGAGCCCGTCCATTCACATCATCCTCATTACATCATCTCCACACCCGGCTCCGTCTGGGACAGGCCTGGGAAGCATCCACATAAAAAGCTAGAGTCCCAGATAACAGGAAAAACAGACAATCATGGCAGAAATGCCATCCCTCCGTATTGACTAGCCTCTGCACATTACGAAGTGATTATATAGAGAAGATGTTGACTTGATGACGTGGTACACAGAGAATCTCCAAACTGAAGTTAAGGGGAAAGTTAACCTGTTAGGAGACAGACTAGTCAGATACAAAGCAGAAACCCCAGGACTCCATTTTCACCTGCTGTTTCGTCTGCACTCTTTTGGTTTTTTTTAAAGATGGGCTTTCCCCATGATGGCCAGGCTGGTCTTGAACTTGAGTGCTAGGATTACAGGCGTGAGCCACTGCGCCCAGCCTCATCTGCACTCTTATGTTAAACTTGGGACCCAGATGGAGCCCTCAGCTCCAAGACATTCAGAGGGGCCTTGGACACCCACGTTCCCACTGGAACCAGAGGCCACAGGCTTTGCCCTACACTCTCCATCCTCTACCTAAGGTTACTTCCACCTCTGGCAGCTTTCCCACTAATTTGTAAGTCCTTCCCTTCAAAGAAGGAAAAATATCTTCAATTTTTAAATTTTTTGTGGAGACTGGGTCTCACTCTGTTGCCCAGGCTGGTCTTGAACCTGGCCTCAGTGTTCCTCCCGTCTCGGCTCCCAAAGTGCAGGGATTACAGGCATGAGCCACTGCACCCAGACAGGGAAGGAAAGATATCTTCAGCTTTGACTCTTCTCTCAGTGCCTAGAATAGCTTTGAATATCCTAAGGGTGCAACCAATACCTGGGGAGGTAGCCCAGTGCCATGGGCTGTGAATAAGCTTTAGAGTCAGGTGCATCTGGGTTGGAGCCCAAGTTCTGGGTTTACCAACCTATTGGGTGACAGAGTGTGACAATGCATGTCATAGATGTAGAACACTAAAGACCCCCAATAAGTGCAGGCACCTCCCTTGATAAAGAACTTTTTTGGCAAGTATCATTGTCAGTGCTCGCCAATGGAGGCAAAAGCAACTGGACACGTACTATTTCCTTAGTGAAAACACAGGGAAATCTTTGAGGAGAAGAATTCAGTCACACGGGAAGCAAATGAGAAGGAAAAAATGGTGCTCTCTTTTTTTTAATTGGCTGGCCATTAAGTCTTTGCTTTCGCTTTTTGTGCCTCCAATGCATGTTTTCATTTCTTGGAGAATGTGCTGTGCTTTGTACACCTAAGATCCAAAGCGTCTCCACCAGAGGAGTCTGGTCTCTCCACGGCAGCACACATTCCGTTACCTGTGAGAGTTCACACCCAGATTTACTACCCATGGATCTTAGGAGTCTCAGCAAAGTTAGGAAGTCCTTCTATGTTCCCCTCTGATAGACAGCACAGATGCCGCACAGGACTTCAGTAAGGCGTGCAGGTATCCAAGACCACCTGGAAGTTATCAACTGAACCCGCGCCGATTACGGAGCAGGTCTGCAATAAAAAATCCTGTCCAAATAGAAAATTCATTTTCTTCCTGAAAATGAAATGAAGATATGATATAAAGTATCCTTTCCTCATTTCCCAATACCGAGAGAATAACAAGCTGGCCTTGCTCGGCAAACCTCAACACTTTACATGCCACTGGAAGGCCAGGCATGAACTGTGGTAGAGAATTTGTTAGAAAGAATAACTTTATGAATAATCATTATGTTCCCAACTATACCCTTAAACATATGGGAGTTTAAAATTTTACAAAGCACACTCTCATTTATTATCTCATTTGATCCTCATCCCTATTTTACAGATGAGCAAACTGAAGCTGGAAGAAATTCAGAAGCTTATTCATGCATAGCTGATACGTGTAAGAGCTCAAACTGGAACCCAGGCAGCCCACCCCAAGCCTAGCATTCTGTAGGAGGTGGACTTTGGGCTTTTCAAGAATCAGAAAGGGAGACAGAGAGCCAGGCAAAGCTGATTTGCCTTTCTCAAACAAACAAACATTGGCCGGGTTCGGGTGCGATGGCCCATGCCTATAATCCCAGCACTTTGGGAGGTCAAGGCAGGTGGATCGCCTAAAGTCAGGAGTTTGAGAACAGCCTGGCCAATATGGTGAAATGCAGTCTCTCCCAAAAATACCAAAATTAGCTTGGTGTGGTGGCGCATGCCTGTAATCCTACCTACTCAAGGGGCTGAGGCAGGAGAATCATTTGAACTTAGGAGGCAGAGGTTGCAGTGAGCCAAGATTGTACCACTGCACTCCAGCCTGGGTGACAGAGTAAGACTCCATCTCAAAAAAAGAAAAGAAAAAAAAAGACCATAAATTTTATTTCAGTCAGAATAATTCAAGGTGGGGAGAAACAATAGATTTACTTGGTACCAATTCTTTAGGGGTACTGGCTTTCTCAAAATCCAAAAGAACTACTGAGAAAAACACCTGTATAGTTAAATGTAGCTTTTCAATCAATTCAAGCCATAGATATGTAGTGAATGGTTACATACAAAGACTCAAGTGTTGGCTTCAAAGCACTTACAATTTGTAGAAGAGATAAAACAAGAACTTGTGTGTGTGCATGTGTGTATGCGTGGAAAGTGCAGAGAGAATGATGGGGTGGGGGTAAGGAGGGGGCAGCTATGAAAGGTTTCTTGCAGGTGACAGTGATGGGCTTTGACATTGAAGGAGGAAGAAATCAATGACAGGATCGTCTATACAAAGGCGTCGCCGAAGCAGACACAGAGGCAAGCTAACACAGATGAAGAAAGAGGACCTGCACGTAGGACACACTTGCCACTGCTTGCTCATTTGTTTTGCAAAAATGGGGAAGAAGCCTTGGATGGGTTTTTTTTTTTTTTAAAGTATTGCCACATTGAGAGGAGAGGAGCAGAACTGGTGAGCCAGCAGCCTTTGTTGGGGTGAGCCAAAGAAACAGGGAGACACTGGAGGCTGGCTCATGTCCCCTGTCCAGGGAGGTGGCTTGCTTGAGGCTCTGAATTTCGGCTGCCGCTGCACCTGCTCTGAGACAGGCCAGCACTAGATGGGTTGTGCATTACTTGCTCCTCACAGCCTCCCCTCATAGAGGTGGAGCGGCAGCCAAAATTCAGAGTGTAATATCTCGGCCCTCCAGACCCTGCTCTTCTGGTCTAGCCTATGGCTGGGAAGTGAGGAGAGCTCCTGGGAACAGCCCCCACTGCTGCTACCTCTGCAGCAGGGAGGGAGGAGCTGGACTGAAAAATGGACAGGAGGCAGGCTGGGAAAATTCTCACATCTTCAGCCACTGCCGGGGCCTCTCAGAGCTCCAGAGAGGCAGGCCCACCTCCATTTCTTGAGGCTCCCAAGGTACTAAAATAAGGAATGCCAAAGCAGGGATACCAAAGGTGTGATATATGTTTTAAAGGCCTGCACCAAAGAAACAAACACGCTAATACTTCCCATGCAATACAACATAAGTATGTTAACCAAAAGCCAAATTGAGTCTATACGTACAAATGTACATTCATGCCGGAACATACGTTAGTGAAATGGTTTAGCAACAGGACCCAGATTAAAGATATGTGATGAGCACTGTTCTCTTTCAATTCTGTCAGCGATCTCTTGGATTGAATTTATAAACCCTTTTGGAGATAACAGCAGAAGTTGAAATTTGAGGCCCTCTGCAAATGAGAGCCATGGGCCAACATAATTCTAATGCTTAACTTTCCTCCCTCCATCCTGCTTTCCCCACCTCTAGACCCAGCAAGCCTCCTTGTCAACCCTCCAGTCTCACGCAGGTGCCCCCCAACCCAAATCTCCCCTGTGATTCCAATCACTGGATCAACCAAAACCCCTCTGCTGCCCAGGAGTAGGGCCTCCTCCTGCTGAGAGTGGAAGGCTGCGGGCTCTTCAGTCACTGCTGCGTAGACTGGAAAGACCAACAGAGCTGCCTGCACAGCTAAGTGGCAGAGGCCACTCTCCACTCCTGGGCTTTCTTTTCTCTCTTCCTGTACTCTTCCTCCATCCCTCCTTATGAGTGTCTGGCTTTTGGGACCCTGTGCAAACACTGTTGTTACAAATGTCTAAAACCACTTGACATTTAGTGCAGCAGAGACCCTGCCAGGAGCTAACTACATGCTCAGTGGTGGAATTCACTGCACCAAAAGATTGGATGGTTCCGCTGCCTGCCTACAAATCTCTATTGCTTTGCACATGATTAGAAAAGGAAAAAAATATCAAGCTTTCTCCAGATGCCCCCAAAAGTCAGTCAAAGGGTGTATTGTTCATCAGAACACATGCCTGCAACCAAGACATCTGGGCAAGCAGAGATGAATATTATATTAATTCACTCAGTCAACCATTCACTCTGCAAACATCCACTGCCTGCCACTTGTGTCAGATACTGAGCTAGGTGTCAGGTACCCAGCTATGAATAGGACATGGTCTTTTCTTTCACCATCAGAGGATGAAGTAGGTGAACATAACTAGAGATGAAGAGAGAGCTGAGTAAACACTACCCTGGGGTCTCACGGTGCTAAAGGTAGCAGGCTTAGTGTGAGTCTGACATTCAGGACCAAGGCATCAGCCCTCCTCTCTCCCTATCCACTCTCCTTCCATGAATTCTGCCTTCTTCCATCCTCTGTCTCACTTTTCCTCCCACCTCTCCGTCCTCCTCTCCTCCTACCCTCAAGCTCTTGGTAAACATAAAAAGCACACACATTCTTATGCCTAAGGCTCCCTCAGTCCTCGAAAGCTGTCATTCTTAATGCAAATGCCTGCTTTACACATCCTTTGCAATTTATTTCCATTCCAACCTTCAAAAGCAGGGGGACTTATCAGTAAATATCATAAACGCTGGATTTTTTTAAGCTGCAGCTACAACAGCAGGTGCCTCCCGAGGTCGGTTCTGCACACACACAGCACTGAATGGAAGCCCCATGAGAAGCAGGCACTGTTAGAGCTCCAGAGTTTAGCTCAGTTCCCTGTGTCGAGGTGGCTTCTATCTGTGTCAGCCAGTGCGTCACAACACCAGCCTCCTCCACCCCCCGCACACAGCACCCCTTAGCAAGCGCCTTCCCACACAGTATCATCAACTGTAAAAACTGCAACCGTCGCCAAAGTTACAACCGTGGTTATTTCTACAAACGGGAGAGATGCGGTTCTGCTCAGTCAGTCCCTGGTAAGTAGGTTAGCCGCGGGACAAACACCTTTCCTTTGAGTAAGCTCAGAACGCCCTTGGCTCAGCGATCCATCCACACAAGAGGCCAGTATCTGGGAATAAAATGCTTGTCTGTGTGTATGAAGTTCCTTCTGCATGCTGGTATAAGAAATGGAAGCTGGTTCCACACACCCTGCAGTCTGTGTGAGCAGCTGTAAACTCCTCAGCTGCCTGATTTTAATACACTTCACCTTGAAAAATTGTCTCATTCGTGAAAAATGGCTTAGTTAGACTTCACCTTATATGAACCTTCAAGTTAGCCCTATGCCCTCTGCCCCCCAGGCCCCAGATAAGCTTTCTTCAAAGGCTCCTTTCTGCACTGCCTCCCTCACCTTTCCCTCTAGAGCCTTCCACCTGCTTGTGATCTTCGATTTTGCTATAAATTTTAACTATATTCTCTGAGATGGCCCTCAAGACCATCCCAATGGCTGAGAAAACTCACAGCCCTTACAAAATACGAACAAAGCATCCCTACATCCCGCCTCATATCATCTGCCCCGCACCCAAGAATCAGTCCTAAGAGTTTGTGTCATTGCTATCACTTTAAATGAAGATTTCCTTATCGTTGTATTAATCATAGCACCCAGGATACTGCATAAAATAATGAAAATCTGAATGGAAGATTTTCAATGCTTACTGACGCAGTATGCTGCAAACGGCTAGTAAAACAAGATAACACCATTGGGGGAGGAATATATTAAATATTATCATCCATCACCAAAAAAAAGAGAGAAGTGAGGTTTACCACAAATGTAAACATTAAGACCAAAGAAGCAAAAAGAATATTGCAATCCCCACTTTTATATGTGTGTTTTATACATATTCAGAATTCAGAGTTATATCACAGGGAGTTTTCGCAGAATGGAAAAGAATCACAGGAGAGATGGTGGGAGAGGGCTTTTGATTATTTCAAAAAATGATTTATGGTGTCAGGAGTGGCAAGGAGGAAGGTTGGGAGAGAGAGGTGGCTGAGAACACTGAGTGAGCAGCTCGAAGAGGAGCGCCTTGGCTCCAAAAGCAGGAGGCAGGAATGGAAACACAGCGCACTCCTTCCCAAGAAGTTTACATTCACGCCAAGAAAGTGGGTGAGCATCGCCACATAGAGCCAGACTTCCCCTGCCTGACTCACAAGATGGGCTCTGGTATTTTAGACCCCAGCAGAGGGGCCTGTGGAGATTCTCTCTCTTGGTGGCACCAACCCAAACTCTGATTCATCATTGGTTTGGGAAAGGTCCTTTTTTGGTCCTCTAAAGGGGTGGCGCCTTTGTGAAACTACTGTTTCCACACAAGATGGCAATCCCTCAAGAGAGGTGGGACGTCCGTCTCTGAAGGGTACAGGAAAGCCTAGAGAGTGTGGGTTACTTCCTTTGAAATCAGAGAACATGTCTAGGAACAGGCTGGATGTTGGTCTGCTGACCAACTGTCAAGGGGTGTGTGGTCCACAGGCAGCTTCCTCACCAACGCTGTGCTGCCAGCCACAGGCTCCAAACTTCTTTCTCAGAATAAGACAGTTTCAGGGAAAGAAAACATGTTTACTTCTCAACCAAGGCCAGAGCCTCTTCTTCGAAGCCTGAGGGGCCTCACTCCCAGCCAGGGAGCCCTGCATACTGGGCCCCACATCGACGACTTCTTCGGGTGAAAATGGCTCTCCTGAAGCCGGAGTTCAACATCTCCGATTCCCAGAATTACATCCACGTACTCTTGGCCTCCTCCACGGCTCTAAGACGCCCTGACTGCTGCCACCCTCCCTTCACCATCAAAGGTGTTTCTGACCTAAGGTGCTTCTCAAGGTGCTTTGATCAGGGGTAAGAGGACCCCAGACCCGAAAAGGAAGGGCTAAAAGCAGCAACAGTTGCCTCTCAGGGTCTGGGTCTTTGCGGGCCTATCTTACCTCGGCACCCCAACACAGAAATGCCCAGAATACCTGCCCATGAGCAGAGCTGATCTCTGACCAGGCCTCTGGGCCAGGCTGGAGCACCCGTGCCTGGCTTCCAAAGGAACTTCCCCTCCCTGCCATAGGTGGCTCATTTTGAGTGACCTGAACATAAGATGCTGCCAAATGTCCCGGGGAGAGGAGAAGGCGCCTTCTTTTCTGCTACCAGATCCGGAGGGTCAGGAAAGGTGCACCCTGAGAAGGGTCAAGGAAGGGCAGGAGCCCCGCTTTCGTTCAGAGACACCTGAGAAAGACGCTCTCCGCGCCAGAGTGGGTCACCGGGGAGGGCGCCGGGCAAAGCTCCCCCCTCCCCGCCCCACCACTCCAGCCTGGAGCCGCGTTTACCCAAACCAGGTCTCCTGGAAAGCCGGAGGGGGGTGGGGGAGCGGCGCGCCTGAGCAGGGCAGCCCACCACCCACAGCCGGCAGCCAAGGACAGGAAAGTTGGTCCCAGATCCGCCTGGGCCTGCCGGGTGCTGTCCAAGGTGCTGAAAGGTCTCCGCGGGCTGTGGGCCGGCGGCTTTCGCGCGTCGTCAGCCTCCCGGCCACCCGCTCTGCCCTTCCAGCCTCCCGCCTTGTCCCCTTGCCGGCCGCGCAGAAGCCTCCGTCCCTCCTCTGCTCCCGCCGAGCCCTCCCCGTTCGGGTGCCGCCAACTCCGCCGCACCGGGCCCCGCGCCCTACTGCGTCCCGGGCCGCCCGGCCCCTGCCCCCAGCAGCCACTTTTAAGCGCCGCGGCCGCGAGGCTTTCGCCGCTGCCCCCTCCTACCTTCTTCTTTCGGTCACGGGAGCGGTTTCTCCGCTTCCTGTTGGATTCCTCCTTCTCCTTCTGCTCCTGGAGGGCCTGCGCCTCGATGTCTTTGATTTTCTTCAGCTGTTTGGCCGCTTGAGCCATGGCGGGTCACGGTGCTCCGGTCCCCGCCTCCCGGACCCCTGGCGTTCGGCGATCCCAGTGGTGAGAACCCCCGAGAAGGGGAAGGGGTCTCCGCTTCGCAAAGGGGACAGCGTCCGTGCTCGCCGCAGACGGGCTGCGGCGGGGTCGCGGGAAGGCGAAGGCGGCTCCGGGCGCGGAGAGCGTGGCGCGGCTGCCCGCGGCCCGGGATGGCGCTGCCGCCGCGGCCGGAGCTCCCTCGGCGGCGCCCGGGACGGGCTCTGGGCTGGGCCCGCCGCCTCCCTCCCTCCGCCTCCCTCCCTCTCCTGCGGCGGCGGCGGCGGCGGCGGCGGCGCGGGGGGGCGGGGGCGGGGAGCCTGCTCGTACTGCGGCGGCGGCGGGCGGCGAACCGCCGCGGAGGGGGCGGACTCGGGCACTCAGCGCGGGAAGGCCCGGGGGCCCGGCAGGCGTGGCGAGACTGGATGCGCGGGGCGTCCGCACGGGGGCATGGCGAACGCCGGGCTTCCGCCTCTGCAGAGCCCCGCGCCGTCGGGCGGCGGGAACAAAGCGGCCGCTCTACCCCGGTCCCGCTGAGGGCCGTGGGGCCAAGCCTGGGAAAGAAGGGTGGTTGCAGCGGGCGGCGCGCCCTGCGCCCGGGCGACCCGGCGGACCAGCGCGCCTGGCGGCGGCGAGCGCGGCCACATCGCGGGCGCGGAGGCTCGGCCAGGAGGGCGGGCGGCAGGGGGCGGGGGCCGGGCCTGGGGCGCCCCCGGGCGGCTGCCGCTGCGGGCCCAAGCGCGCCACTCACGAGCCCGCGCCGCGGTCCCGCCCAGGGCGCCCTTGGCGCGGGACGCGCGCCTCCGTGACTCCCTGGGGAAGAGCCCGTTCCCCGCGCCGCGCGCTGGGAGCTTGATTTGCCCCCTACGGACCATGTGGGCCTTTTCATTTGCATATTTCCCAATTATAGATGAAAACATGTCCAGGATCAAGAGAACTGTTTTCCTTTGAGTCCTCTTGGGACGGGAGTGGAACTAGGTCCCCGCTCCAGGCCGTCTGCACCCCCATCCCCGGCGCTCCCGCGCACCCCTCCCTGAAGACGCCGCCTGCGCCCCTGCCCCGCAGGAAGAGCCGCACTTGGGTCCGCAGCCCCAGACCAGTCTGCGGCCGGCAGAGGCGGCCTGGGGCTCAGCCAGCCACTCCATCACGCGGCACTGGGGCCAGTCTGGGGCCCCTGGCTCGGGAGCCGCAGCCCACCCACTCCCTCCCCATCCCGTGGGACGAGCTCTTCTTCCACAAACTGCTAAGGAGGGAGTTGTGAAAAACAATATTTGAGAATCGGAGAAGAGTTATTATGAAATAGTCTGCTTCCTTCTGCCTCCCTTAAGCGGAGGGCTTGCTATAGACATTTACCCAGCCAGACTAGAGCCGAGAAAGAAGGCGTCTTCCAAGCTGCGGAAAACGACGTCCTGGGTCTGCTAGCTGGGCTCCAGGCTGTGCACACTTGGGAGCGACTGGGCCTTGCCTCTGACCCCGGCAACCTGCAAGCCCTCCCTCACTGGACCTCCCACCACCTCCCCTGCTTCTGCCCCTCTATCCCCCTCTCCATTTGCACTCCTCTGTCAGGAGCCTTGTCTTGACGATTTCCCAGGGCTCGGTTCTGGGCTGAGGTCTCCTCACTCTAGACGAAGTGCAAGCCACAGATCTCAATTCCATATGGAATTTAAATTTGCAACTAGCCACATTTTAAAAAAAATTTTTTAAGAAACTGATAAAACTAATTTTAATAATATATTGTAATTCAATATATTCAAAATATTTCATCAACAAGCAATGGATTTATTCTGCATAGGACATTTTACATTCTTCTTCTTATTATTATTATTTTAAAGACGGGGTTTCGCCATGCTGGTCAAGCTGGTCTTGAACTCCCGACCTCAGGTGATCTGCCAGCCTTGGCCTCCAAAGTGCTTGGATTACAGGCGTGAGCCACCGCGCCCAGCCTACATTCTTTTACCAAGTTCAATATTTGGTGTGTATTTCACGTGTAGGACACATCTACATTCAGACCCGGCACATTTTAATTGCTTAAGAGTTATATTTGACTAGTGGCTACCCTATTAACACGGCGCAGCTCTAGACAGTCTCCCCAGGCCAACTCAACCCTGGCCTGGGCTGTAATCAACCTGCCAACAACGCACATATTTTATCTCCAGCACAACCCTCTTCCCTGAGCACGGGCCCCACAGCCACTGTCCCCTGGGCCTCCTCACAGTCATGCCTCCATGCCCCCTGGCCACCCTCCACTGCAGGATGGACTGCACATCACAGATCTGGCTATTGTCACTTCTCCACTTAGCATCCTTCCTTTTTGCTCCTGAAGATCAGAATCTGTTACATGGCCTATGAGGACCTGAATGATCAGGCCCTTTGTCCCCACTGACTCATCTCGCCCAGGTCTGCACTGGTTCCAGTACTCCAGCCTCAGTAGCCCTTCAGCAGGTCCATGTTGTCCCTTTCCCAGGTTGTGTCCTTGATGGTCCCTGCGCAGACTTCTCTGTGTTCTCTTCACCCCCATCTCCAGTCTAGCTAACTCCAACTCACTCATTAGATTTCACAGTGGTCTTCACTTCCTCTGGGGCCCCAGACTAGCTCTATCCTCTCACAGTAACATCGTGTGTGCCTCATTCATGACACATGTAATTTTTCATTGGTGTGATTGATTGGATTCATGCGTAGCTCTGCCATTAGACTTGGAGCTTCATAAGGGAAGGGGTAGTGTCTGGTTTTGCTTACTATTGTATCTGCCAGCACTTTCATTGTGCCTGACAGATAGCAGGGGCTCGATAAACATGTGTTGAAGAAATCCACAGGTCTACTGTGTCCTGACTTAAGGAATAATCATAAGAAATAGCAGCATTTCCATTGCACCAAGCATTATCACCATTTTACAGATTGGAAAGATGAGGCACAGAGAGGCTGGATAACTTACTCAAAATCACACAGCTAATAAATAGTGGAGCCACCTGTAATCCCAGTGCTTTGAGAGGCTGAAGCTAGAGGATCACTTGAGCCCAGGAGTTCGAGGCCAGCTTAGGCAACATAGTGAGACCCTGTCTACAAAAAATAAAATTAAAACAATTAGCCAGGCATGGTGGCTCATAAGTATTGCCCCAGCTACTCAGGAAGCTGAGGTGGGAGGATCACTTTAGCCCAGGAGTTTCAGGCTGAAGTGAGCTATGATTGCACCACTGCACTCCATCCTGGGTGACAGAGCAAGACCCCGTCTCTAAAAGTAAAATAAAATAAAAATAAAAAACAGCAGAACCAGAACTTGAATCCTGAGGGACTGGCTGTGGACTCGACCGTTGCACTGCACTAAATCACTCTGTTTTCTTATCTATAAACAAGAATGCTGATATGACTCCTTTGAAGGATTGTCAGGAGGACCAGGAGAGAAAGAGAATATGAAATCTTTTAGTAAAACACCAAGTGCTGTACAGAGCATCAGTTTCTTCATGGATTAGTTTGTGTCTAAGGCCCCTTTAGCCCCAGGACCCTCATTCCTCTGGTAGATCTAAATCTTTAGAGAAGTCTTTTGAAGGTTAGAAAAAAAAAATCTCTCCAACTCAAAGAGAATATGTTATTTTTAAGGAAAAGCAGACAGCACTTGGTAGATAGGGAGGTCCTGCCTGAATCCCCCTCAAATCAACACTTAGGGTGATGGCTGTGGCCCTGAATATTCAAAATCTCATTTGGGGTACAATAAGAGTCCTGTTCATGTCCCTAGTCTACTTGTGAGGTAGCTCCCTTGTAACCTATTATATATTAAGAAGATTTCAGGCTTAGAAAGAGAAAGTGGGAATGTAGTGTTAAAGCCATGAACTGAAGCCTCTAACAGGCTGATCTGGACACCATGAGAGTGATAATGAAATGGTGGGTACTCTAGCTGTGTTCCTACCAAAATGAGGGACCAGGGCAATGCCAGCATCTCAGCAGCCAGAGGCACTTCCTCACTCTTGTTCAGAGGAAAGATGACACAATCCTTCTTGATACTCCCCATTGCAACAGATCATCATCATCATCATCATCACCAGCATCCTCATCACCACCACCATCATCATCACCATCACCAGCATCATCATCACCATCATTCCCATCATCACTACCATCATTATTATCCCCATAATCATCACCATCATCACCATCACCAGTATCATCATCATCATCACCATCCCCATCATCATCACCATCATCAGCATCACCATCACCAGCATCATCACCATCATCATCATTACCATCATCAGTATCCCCATCATCATCATTCCCATAATCATTACCATTGTTATTATCTCCATAATCATCACCATGATCACCATCACCAGCATCATCATCAACATCCCCATCATCATTACCATCATCAGCATTACCATCACCAGCATCATCACCATCATCACCATCATCATCCCCATCATCCTCATCATCATCATCACCATCACAAGCATCATCATCACCATCATCATCATTACCATCATCAGCATCCCCATCATCATCATTCCCATAATCATTACCATCATTATCTCCATAATCATCACCATCACCAGCATCGTCATCATCACCATCCCCATCATCATCATCATCATCATCACCATCACCAGCAGCATCATCACCATCATCATCCCCATCAGCCTCATCATCACCATCCCATCATCATCATTACCATTATCAGCATCACCATCAACATCAGCAGCATCATCCCTGTCATCATCACCAGCATCATCATCACCATGATCATCCCCATCTTCATCACCACCACATCATCACAATCATCATCATCATCAGTGACATCATCATCACTGGCATCATTCCATCATCATCATCACCATTATCACCATCAGCATTATCATCATCCCCAGCATCATCACCGTCATCACATCACCAAGCTTCATCATCCCCATCACCATCATCACCATCACCAGCCTCATCATCCTCATCATATCAACATCATCACCATCATCATCCCCATCATCATCACCACCACATCATCACCACCAGCATCTTCCTCATCATCATCATCATCACCGGCATCATCACTGGCATCACCACCATTATCATCCCCATCATCATCACCATTATCAACATCATCACCATCACCAAGCATCATCATCCCCATCATAATCATCCCTATCATCATCATCACCATCACAAGCATTATCATCATCATCACCATCATCATCAGCCCCCTCATTGTCCCCATCATCATCACCACCAGCATCATCACCATCAGCAGCAGCAGCAGCATCACCATACCAGCATCATCATCACCGTTATCATTCTCATTATAATCATCAGCATCATCATCATCATCATCACCAGCAGCAGCAGCATCATAATCACCACTCACTGACCTAATTCTTTGCTGTGCCCCAAGCACTGCTGATCATTTTCCAAATATTGATTTCTTATAACAAAAGCACTGATGGCCCTGTTTCTCATATGAGGAAGCTGAGGCTGTGCTACAGTTTGGATGTTTTTCCTCTCCAAACCTCTGTTGAAATTTGATCCTCAAAGCTGGAAGTGAGGCAGTGAGGACTAATGAGAGGTGTCTGGGTCATGGTCGTGGTTCCCTCACGAAGGGACAATTAATGCCCTCCCTTGCAGGTGAGTTCTCATTCTTAGTTCCCACTAGAAATGATTGTTAGGAAGAGCCAGGCCCCTCCCCTCTTTCTTGCTTCCTCTCTCGCAGTGTGATCTCTGCACACTCTGGCTCCCCTTCCCCTCCCACCATGACTGGAAGCAGCCTGAGGCCTTCCCCAGATGCAGATATTAGCATCACACTTCCTGTAGAACTGTGAGCCAAATAAACGTTTTTTTCTTTATAAATGACCCTGCCTCACATATTCCTTTATAGCAACACGAACAGACCAAGACAGGCCACCTGTGTTTAAGTGGCTTCCTTGAGGTCACATTCTGATGAAGCAGAGTAGGAATTCAGGCCCAGGCTACCTGATGCAAGGCCTGACCTAAAAGGAACCATCAGGTGACCGATTTGGACAGTGCCTCAGCCGGCTCTCCTGAGTGTAGAAGTATTAGTAACCTGAGTTAGACACATAAAGTACTATCCCCAGGCAGGCAACCAAAGGACAAACCTAGTCCTCCAAAGTGGTAGGAACAAAACCCACAGTGACCCCCACACAGCATCAAGAGACAAGACAAGAGACTGCCCCACTGTGATCCCCAGAGAGCCACCACCTCCACTAGAATCACACCCTTCACTGAAGGGTCTCTGCTGGGCTCCCCCCATTCATTCTCAAGCTCTTCTTGTCATTTCTTGGTACCCACGATGCGGGTCACTAAGCCATGGGTAAGGACAGTTGGTTACTCGACATGCAGGGCAGTGGCGTGGGGAGTGAGTCTGAACTCTAGCACAGAAGACAGCCCCAGCTCTTTGTGATTTTTTTTCCATAGGGACACTTATTACTCAAGGACATTCTGTATTTCAGTGGGTCCCTTTTATTTAGCTACTAAGTAAAGGGAAAGAGTCCATTTTTATATATTTGCTTTCTTCCCTAAGATTTCCATCTGGTTCCCAGCCTCATACTGAGTGTATGCATTTATGCAACTAGACCAACTTGTGTTTTTAAAAGAAACATTATTAATAATTAATAAAGCTTTCTGAGATAAAAGCTGCCTCCTGAACTAAATAATATAAATAGCTAACATATAATGAGAGCACCAGGCATTCTTCTAAGGGTATTTAACCCTAAGAACAACTCCATGAGGCAGATGCCATTATCATCACCATTTTACAGACAAAGAAACTGAGGCACAGAGAGAATGAATAACCTGTTCAAGATCAATGGCTAGTAAGTCACGGACCTCAGATTTGAACCAAATCAGTCTTTTTTTTTTAAATTTTTTATTGGATTTTAGGTTTTGGGGTACATGAGCAGAACACGCAAGACAGTTGCGTAGGTACACACATGGCAGTGTGCCAAATCAGTCTTTAGAGACTGTGTGCTTTTACTGCTACTTAGAGCAAACATCCTAAATTGAGGGTGGGTCTGAAAGGTTCTGTCCATGTACCATTAATCCCCTTTAGAAAAGAAAGAGCCAACCAGTGTTTACCAGCCCTGACTCCTCTGAGGGCAGATGGCTGTGGGGTCCCAGCATCTAGTCCAGTGCCACACCCTATAGGTGTTCAGGTCAAGTTTGATCCCGGAGAGTTATCCAGGAGGCATGAATATAGAGGATAGAACAATAAGACAAATGGAAAATTAGAATTGCAGAATAAGAAGGAACTGCCTTGCATTTCCCAATCAATGGGAGGTTTCTGCCCATGCTCATGTTCCCAGACCATATCACTCCCCAAGAACGCTGTGGTCTCCTTCCCATGTGGTTCATGCCATCTCCCCGGGGCGTGTGTGCACATGAGCCCCACTCTGCCATCCAGGGCTACACTGAAATCATTGAGACTCTGCTTCTGTGTGATCGCCCTTCAACTATTTGAGGAGAGCTTTCACTCTCCCCTGTGCTTGATCAAAATAATGTCAGGAGTTCACAGCAAAGGTGAATATTGAGCTGATGGATACCTAATTTCCTGTCCAAGGTTTACCAATGACAGCAATCTATCCTTTTCATAATTGCATTTTCTAGGGTGGAATTTGAAGAGATAAAAGAGCCTACAAGCCAAAGTGTTCAGAGAAAACAGAAAAGCAGGAAGAAGGTTTACATACGGATTCATAGAAAATGATGGAGTGAGGCTGGGCGAGCTAGCAGCTCCTGCCTGTAATCCCAGCACTTTGGGAGGCTGAGGTGGGTGGATCGCCTGAGGTCAGGAGTTTGAGACCAGCCTGACTAACATGGTGAAACCCCATCTCTACTAAAAAATAAAAAAAATTGATGGGTGTTAAGGTGCATGCCTGTAATCCCAGCTACTTGGGAGGCTGAGGCAGGAAAATCGCTTGAACCCAGGATGCAGAGATTGCTGTGAGTGGAGGTCGTGCCCCTGCACAGGCGACGGAGAGAGAGACGCTGTTTCCAAAGGAAAGGAGAGAGAGAGAGAGAGAGAGAGAGAAGGAAGGGAGGGAGGGAGGGGAAGAAGGGAGGAAAGGGAGGCAGAGATGGGATAAGGGAGAGAGGCAGGAAGGAGGGCATGGAGCAGAGGAGGGAAAGGGGAGGGGAGGGGATGGAGTGGGGGGGGAGGGGAGGGGAGGAAAGTCTGGGGTTGGCTGGCTGGGTCCTCAGACCTGCGTGTCGGTGAGGCCCTTACTGCTCCCTCCTCTGCATTCTTCCACCCAAGATGGTTACCACCTCACCCCTCCATGGTGACAGTGCCTTCCATTCTGGAGTGGAAATGGAAGCCCTGACTGACTGTGCTCAGCGCCTTCCAGTCCCCACCATTGAAACTTGTCTGGACCCACCCCTCGTTGACACCTTTGGATCCCATTCCTTCTCACCTCCTCAGAAAACCGGGCTGCAGAGAGCCCTGCTCTCACTGCGTCCCCATGGGGTGCCCACTATCAGCTCCTCCAACCTGTAACTCCTGGGTGCAGCCCTGCTGCACTCCAAATTCTCTTGCCATGTTGGCACCTATGGACACATTTGGATCTGACTCCTTGGAGCCTTTGACCTGGCGATGTTATCTCCCCCGTTCCTGAGACCCCACTCTCTCCTTGTTCTCCTTCCAGCCCCTGAATGCTTTCTATAAGGCTCACTAATAGAAACTTCTGCCTGGGCTCTTTTTCAGTTTATACTTTCTCCCTCCATGATCTTAGCCTTGGCTCCTACTAGCACCCACATGCCTGGATCTACAACTCCAGCTCTGACCTCTCTCCGAAGACTGAGGCAAGGAGTCCGCCCAGCACACCATCAGAAGTCACCTCCCGGCTCCTCCGTCCCCAGTTAACCCAGGCAGAAACCTGAGTATCCCAGAGAGCCCCTCTTCCTCTCTTTTACAGCCCCAAGTCTTCTCACTCACTAGATTTCAGAGGCTTTCTTCAAAACTGGTTCTCAAATTTATACATACACTCACATCACCTAAGGATCTTATGATTCGGATTCTGATTCAACTGCTATGAATAGATTGCAGCCATGGCTCATAGTCTCTCCCCTGCCTGTAAACTATTTACTTTTTAATTTTAATTTTATTTATATATTTTGAGATGGAGTCTTTTTCTGTTGCTGAGGCTGGAGTGCAGTGTCCCAATAGCTCACTGCAATCTCCGCCCCCCAGGTTCAAGTGATTCTCCTGCTTCAGCCTCCCCAGTAGCTGGGTTTACAGGTACCTACCATCACACTCAACTAATTTTTGTATTTTTAGTATAGACGGGAATTCACCATCTTGGCCAGGCTGGTCTCCAACTCCTGACCTCAGGTGATCCGCCCGCCTCAGCTCCAAAAGTGCTGGGATTACAGGCATGAGCCACCTCACCTGGCCCATGTATACAATTTACATACACAGCTGCGTAAGCCTACCCAGCCCAAGCCCATATTTCCAGCACCCTGTATGCTCTCTCTTATCTCTGCTGTCAATGTCCCTCCAAAAAAGGCAAGCAGTGTTTTGACCTTTAGCACCCTAGATGAGTGCCCAGGTTTGGAATCATGCAACCCTTTTGTAGCAGCCTGTGGGATCATCCACGTTGTTGCGTAAATCACAGCTTTTCTCTATTCCTGTGTGGCATCCCGTGCTCTAAACATATAAGTCATTTACCATTCTCACTTTGATGGATGCCTGCCTCGGCTCCCCTTTGAGGATACTGTGTATAAAGCCATGTGCTCTTTCATGGACATTTCTTTTGTAAACAGAAGCCCTCATCAGTGCCATGTATACACATATATGTTGCTTCAGTAGGTTCTGCCAAGCACAGCAGCGATACCAGTTTACACTCCCCTCAGCAACACAAGGGCATCCTAGATGCTCTGCACCCCCGCCAGCACCTCAGACTGGCATTGTTTTGCAGCGTAGCCTTTCAGCAGCCTCCTGTGGCTTTAACTTGCCCTGTTCGACTAAAGAGTTGAGCATCCCTTTTTGTGTTTATTGGACATTTTAACATTCCTCTTTCATGAAGCATCTGTTCATGTCTTTTTTTTTTTTTTTGACAGAGTGTTACTCTGTTGCCCAGGCTGGAGTACAGTGCCACAATCTCGGCTCACTGCAACTGCCACCTCCTGGGTTCAAGCCATTCTCCTGTCTTAGCCTTCTGAGTGTCTGGGATTACAGGCACACATCACCACACCCAGCTAATTTTTGTATTTTTAGTAGACAGGGTTTCACCATGTTGGCCAGGTTGGTCTCAAACTCCTGACCTTGTGGTCTACCCACCTCAGCCTCCCAAAGTGCTGGGATTACAGGTGTGAGGCACCATGCCCAGCCTCATGCCATTTGCTTATGCTTTAATTGGGTTCATGGTGGTTTGAGATAGGAAAATCCAATGATTCTTTTCCTACTCTCACTTAACACTCAATACAATGGTGAACATGCTATTTCACCTCTAATCATCAAAATATTGGGGGGTTTCCCACACACTAGCAGTTCACTAGTGACCCTCAACTGGGTGTCCTAGAATCCAATTCCATTCTGAGACTATCTACCTGGACTTGTGGGCTCAATCCCATGAGACTGCCCCTGCTTCAGATACCAGTTGCAAGCGAGAGGTTATGACCTGTGCTTCTCAATGACTTGCTCTAAATTGGGGTTTCCATGGCCCCCTCCTTGGGGTTGATTAATTTGTTAGAGTGGCTCACAGAATCCAGGGAAACACTTTACTCACATGTACCCAGGTACGATCAGGGACAGAGCAGCAGATACGGATGAACAGCCAGGTGGACGGGATGCTCAGGGCGAGGCATGTGGGGAGGTCTTGAAGCTTCCAGGCCCTCTCTGGGCGCCACCTTCTGGGAAGGTCCATGTGTTCAGCTATCCAGAAGCTCCCTAAAGCCCGGCCTTTCGGTTTTTATAGAGGTATGATTGATTACATCATTGGATCCACTCAATGTTCAGCTCTTCTTCCTTCCGGGAGCTGAGGGGTGGGGTGGGACTGAATGTCCCAACCCTATAATCATGCAATTGGTTCCTTTGACAACCAGCCTATCCTGATGCCATCCAGAGCCCCCCAGGAGTCACCTCATTAGAACAAAAGATGCTCCGATCACCAGGAAGTCCCAAGGGATTAGGAACTGGGGTCAAAGGGTAAATATTAGAACAAAAGATTCTTCCAGCATCCCTTTTACAGCAGTATTAGGAGCTGTATGTCAGAAAGCAGGCCGGATACCAATGTACACATTTCTTATCATTTCGTAGTGGTGCTTTCCTAATCCTCCTCCTCCATGAGCTCCTCCTCATTCCCTTTCCACGCCAGTTTCCTTCCAGTGTCTCCTGAGGGCACGGTGGACGTAATTCCCCACCAGGGTGAGTCTGCAGGCCCGGCGTTGCACGGAGCCGTCATTGGTGCTTAAGACCCATCTTCCAAGCCATGTGGCTGCACTGCACATGGACACTGGTGTCGACCGGCTCACCCCAGACATTGCTCTCCTCTCTCTCCACGGCCACCGCCCCTCCTCGGGTCCCCCACCATTGTCCCCTAGGCTGTGGATGTCACCCACCGAAACCATGCCCCAGAGCTTAGGGAAAAAACCCAATGACTCTTAGAAATGCTTGCGTTTTCAGGGTAGCAGTCAAGAAAAGACAACTTTTTGAAACACTGAAACTCCCTCTGCTCATTAGATTTTAAAACTGGCTGCAATTGGTTGGAACCAATATGGTCAACTAAGTCTGCACAGAGCCTGCCTGCTAATGTCACAGCCTGAATTTCCACTATCATATTAACTTCCCTAGAATTTGCACATGGGACCCATGAGGAGGCGTGAAGAGACAGCTGCACAGGTGCAAGAACCTTCCAGATCTCCTTTATCCCCCATCAGTCACCTACTAATCCCAGAATCCACTCCCTAAACCTTTTCTAATAAAATTCCTGCCTAAAGCCAGCACAGGGAGACAGATGTGAGCTGGGCGGCTGTCTCCTCCTTAGCCCACTAACAATCAAAATCTTTCTTTTCTCAAAAACCCAGTGTCACGGCACTGGTTTCTCGCACGTTTGGCAGAGTCTCTTGCATGGTAACCCCGCCAGCCAAGCCCCTGCCTCCGTGTGTCACTGTAGGGCAGCCTCCTTATCTCCTAAATCTCCCCACCTACCTCACCCCTCGCTGTGGCAGCCTGCCAGGGAGCAGTGGGGAGGACAATGGAGATGTCTCCCCGGCGTGGAGGCTGAAGTCAAGGTCAAGATCACGCCTTGGGACTGCGAGGGAGCATCTGTCCCGGGCCTCTCTGCTCGCTCCTCGTGGCTCCGGTGCTCCTTGGCTTGGAGGTGGATGCCTGTGTCTTCTCCCTGCATCTCCCGTCATCTTCCCTGGGTGCATCTGCCACTTTTTCCAAATGATATGTTACACACAGAGTTAAGTGACTGGTTCCAAGGTGATGGTCGCAGGTTCTGGGGGTTGAGACCGCAGCATCTTTTTGGGGGGCACAGTTCAACACCTCCCACTCCCTTATCTCCTGAATTAAGCCCTCAGCAGCAAGCTTCCTCTCCCCGCCAATGGAGCAAAGAGTCCCCGGGGTGGCTGTCCAGGCTCCTGGCTCATCCCCTGCCTGCCTTCTAGTCTCATGCCCCTGACACCCTCATGCTAGCCAGGGAATAGGTCTTGCCGACCCCAACCTGGCTGCATCTGAAGCTCCATGTTCATCAACTCAGACCTGCTGTCTCCCCTGCAGGTTTCTTTGTCCTCCAAGGCTCACAGGCTACAGAGCTGTCCCCAAACAGCCCTGCTGGAACCCAGAACCCTTCGGGCAGATGCCCCTTCTGTGAGAACGCCCATTGCAAGCCAGTTGTGTGCCTGCCCCTCACCTTGGTGTCCTTCAGTCTTGCCTGTCACCCACCAACCATTCCCGCAGCCCCTGGCAGGCGCCAGGCACCAACTGGGCTGAGTTCATTGTCGCACTCAACCCCCATAGTCAACAGGTCACAGGAGAAGCACTGTGGAGAACAGCTGAGAGGCCAGCCCTGATGTCACTTGAGCATGCTCCTTGGGACCTAGCCCTGGAGCATGACTAGTCACAGACTCCCCAACCCAGCCCAGGGCCCAGTGGGGACCACAGCAGCTCAGGGTGGGAGGAGGGAGATGAGTCCACCTAGGAGCTGAGGCACTTAAGCTCAGATTCAGTCCCCAGAAACAGTTCACATAGCTGACTAGAGGGAATGAGGCATGGAGAGGGTTGGGAGGGGCTGACGCCTTCACTCCTTGGTCTCCAGGGCCCAGAGCACCTAGCACAGCACTCCAGGGCAGGCATCAGTGCATGTGTGCTGCACAGAGTCTGCAGAGACAGGAGCGGGAGGAGCCACAGCCCACTCGTCTTGGGGCACCTAGTCCATTTCCTCACTCAACAATTCCCAGCGGTCTCCTAAAACCTCAACAATCCCAGTACTTTGGAGGCCAAGGCAGAGGACCTGCTTGAGGCCTGGAGTTCCAGACCAGCCTGGGCAACATAGCAAAACCCCATCTCTCCAAAACATTTAAAACAAAACAAAAAATACCTTTGCTGGTTTCACTTCTTCACCCAATTTTTAGCCTTAGCTGCCTCCAATTCCTTGCCTCCTGCCCTCTCACCCTCCCCAGGCCTCTGCCCATGGCTCCAGAGGCCACGCTCAGTCCCATCTGACTCAGCCTATTAGCAGCGTTCAACAGAGCTGGTCACTGGTCACTCCAGCACAGCACACCCTTGGTGCCTAAGAACCACCTGGCCTGGTTTTCTTCTGATCTTTCTGGCTGCTCCTTCTCACTCCCTGCCTTTGAGCACTGAGCCTCCCAGGGCACTTTCCCTGCACCCGGTTCCTTCCTGCGCCCACTCTCGATGCTCTCACCACCTGGTGATTTAGACACACCCTCCAGCTGGCCACTGCCACCTGTACACCTTCACGCCGCACCCCCAGTGAAGTTCAGTAGCCACCTACCATCTTCACACTTGCACCTGGATTTCCAACCCTCTTCTCTCACCTAACACACCCGGAGCTGAGTCTTACCCTGTGCTCCTCCCACTGTCTCATCTACCCCAGGCCACGCCAGCTCCACGCCTCCAGTTGCTCAGAGCAAAACCCCGTCCTCCTAACTCTTCTCTCATATCCCGCATTTGGTCTATTGGCCAATCCCACCAACTCCACCTTCCAGCTGCATCCGGAAGTCAGTCCTCTGCCCTGCCCTTGTCCACACCACCATCCACTGTCTCCTAAAGTGTGAACAACTCACTAACTCATTCCTGTTTCCTCCTTGTCTACATGATGCCTGTTCCAATTAGCAGCCAGAGCAATTCTGTTCAAATTAGATCAGACCATGTCTCACTGCTCTGTTCAAAACCCTCCGACACCTGCCCATCTCAGAGTAAAAGCCAGCGCTGCCCCTGCCACTCTCAGCCTCTGACCCACCTGCTGCCCTGCTGGCTGCCTGGGCACCTCCTGCCTCAGGGCCTTTGCACCTGCTGTCTGCTACCCCACACCCTCTGCCTGGCATATTCCCTTACTTTCCTCTGATTGTCACCCAAAAGTTAACTTTCTCTTTTTTTTCTTCTTCTTTTTTTGAGATGGAGTCTTACTCTGTCGCCCAGGCTGGAGTGCAATGGAGCGATCTCAGCTCACTGCAACCTCCGCCTCCCAGATTCAAGCAGTTCTCCTGCCTTAGCATCCTGAATAGCTGGGCCTGTAGGCATCTGCCATCATGCCCAGTTAACTTTTGTATTTTTAGTTGAGACTGGGTTTTGCCATGTTGGCCAGGATAGTCTCGAACTCCTGACCTCAGGTGATCCACCCACCTTGGCCTCTCAAAGTGCTGGGATTACAGGTGTGAGTCACTGCACCCGGCCCCAAAAGTTAGCTTTCATAGCGAGCTCTTTCTATAGGTCTGCTCAGGCCTGGGTGCCTTAAACCTCAGATGTCCATTTTCTCACAATTCTGGGTGTGAGAAGTCTGAGATCGAGGTGTCGGGAGGGCCGGCTTCCCCTGAAGCCTCCCTCTTTGGCTTGCAAAGGCCACCTCTTCCCTGTTCCTCCCTGTGGCCTTCCCTCTGTGCATGCAAGTCCTAATCATGTCTCATAGGACACCAGTCCTATTGCATTAGGACCTACCCTAATAATGTCATTTAACCGAATCACCTCCTTAAAGGCCCTGTGTGCAAATGCAGTCAACATTCTGACAGGTGGGGGTGAGTATCTCGACATGGAATTTTGTGGGGACAATTCAGCATGCAACAGCCTCCCTTACCCCTGTGCCACTGCCTTCTCCGCCCCCCCCCCGCCGTGTGCCTCGCTCCTTGCCTGGGTTTTTCCCCTCGGGCACCGCCACTGTCTGCCTGTTGCACTGTGTGTTTCGTTACACTGAATTCCTCACCTGTGTCCCCTGCCACAGTGTGAGCCCCGGGAGTCTTGTCTGTTTCACTTTCTGCTTTATCCGCCTGCCTCTAATAGCCTGTTAAGGCAGGCACTATTTTAATATAATATAATTAACATCTATAGTTAATGTATATTGACTCAATAAATTAATTTAAGCCACAGCTGTTTTTGCAAGGCCTCTGGAGCATTCTGATGTTCCTATCTTTTTCCTTTATTTTCCGAAAGATTTCTTTGTGAGCTCGGAGCACGGACTCGTCTTTGGAAACACGTGTCACAGTCACTCACGCCCCGCTTTCGCTCGTTCATTTGCAGCCTGCTTCCTCCCTTCCACTTTCTTCCTCCACCCAACTGTGAAACAGCCTTTTCGTTTCTTAACCTTTTTGTGGTTCCAGAAGGCAGATCGTCTTCTTCCCTCCTGCCCTTCTGTTTGGTATTTAAAAATACACCCCGAGAGGCATAAATGCAGTTTTTTTTTCTTCTAGTGAATTTTCTGTAACCGTGAGCCTTGCTTTAAGAAGACTCAACAGATAACAAGTGTAAATGCCAAAAACATCAACCAGAGGCAGAGGGCCAAAGGGAAGGGTAACTGTTTCACTAAAAGGACTTTTTTCTTTATTTTTAAGGATTCGGTGTGCATTTCCTTAGTAGTGGTTTTCCTTTCATGCTCATAAAATGTGATTTGACTTACAAATTAGAATTCCTATTATACTATTTGAGCACTTGTACTACATGAAGGTAGATACAGCTGTCCTGGCATTTTCTTTGGTAAAATGCTTACAAAGTATTTGTAAATACTTTGGGCTTTTCTTGACCTTTTCATTTTTTCCTCCCAGGGTTTCTGATTGCCAATATGGGCTCCCAGCTTTGCCCTCAAGGGCTGGTGTAAGCCCGAGCAGCAGCGGAGTGGCGGCTCCCGGGAAGGGGAGATGTCAGGGGAGGGAGGAGTCTTCCTCCCAGATCAGCCCACAGAAACCCCTGTGCCCATCACACACGCCTGAGCTCCCAGTCCTCTGGGTGTTCCTCGCAGCTTCCAAGTCCAGCTATGACAGAGGGAAAGGGACAGGCACATCACAGAATGGGGTTCCAAAGACTTCACAGCCAGGCTCCCTCATTGCTTGATGAGAAGAAGCAGAATGAAAGTACACCCAGAGGGCAGGGAGATTGTGCAGGCCCAGAGAGTTTAAGAGGTGGCACAGGCACATAGAGGCAGAGGTCTTGTCCTTCACCTGCATGCTTACTGAACACATCTGTTGCAATAGTCCTGTGCATAGAAACATGTTGGCGGGGAGGGATTCAGCACCTGTGCTCCCACTAGCTGCTTAGCAGGAAAAGATCCAGGAGGGTACAGGAAAAAGTGAAAAGTGGTATGCATTAGCCTATAGGCATAATGACATATCCCTGCCATGGAGTACTACACAGCCTTTAAAAAGAACAAGGTGGGCAGGCACAGTGGCTCACACCTGTAATCTCAGTACTTTGGGAGGTAGAAGGATGGCTTGAGCCTGGGAGTTCAAGGGCAGCCTGGGCAATATAGGGAGATCTTATCTTTAAAAATTTTTTTTAAAATTAGTTGGGCATGGTGGCATATCCCTATAGTTCCAGCTACTCAGGTAGCTGAGGTAAGAGAATTGCTTGAGCCTGGGGGTGGAGGTTGCAATGAGCTGTGATCGTGCCACTGCACTGTAGCCTGGATGACAAAGTGATACTGACTTGGAAAAAAAAAAGAACAAGATGATTCCTAGAATAGGTGATACAAATCAGATGAAGAAAGTAGTCTTTCATCTGTGTGCTCAAACACAAGAGGAGAGCTAGGTGGCATGGACGTATTCACAGACATCCGTGTCTGTCTCTGCTGAGATATGCATGGGGACTGTCTGCCGTGGGGAAAGGAACAGAGGAGTTGGGGCAGAGAGACGAATTAAACGTTCTATTGTATGTATGTCCTGTATGCAGTTCTGATTCTCTGACATGTGGATGTCTTACTTTTTCTGCTAATTACTAGTTAATTACTACTAAAAACAGATTTTTTTTTTTTCCTGGAGACAGAGTTTCACTCTTGTCACCCAGGCTGATGTGCAGTGGCATGATCTTGCTCACTGCAACCTCCGCCTCCTGGATTCAAGCAATTCTTCTGCCTCAGCCTCCCGAGTAGCTGGGATTACAGGCACCTGCCACCACACCCGGCTAATTTTTGTATTTTTAGTAGAGAAAGGGTTCCACGATGGTGGTCAGGCTGGTCTTGAACTCTTGACCTCGTGATCCGCCCACCTCAGCCTCCCAAAGTGCTGGGATTACAGACATGAGCCACTGTACCTGGCCTGAAAACAGAATTTTAAGGCTGTTCTTTGGCTGCTCCGTGTTCTGACATCTCTCATGGAGAGTCGTGGTTACCTTCCCGCAGAACCACCGAGATGCACTCAGGCCAGGCAAGTCTAGTTTCCTTCCCACTGCTCCTTATATATCCTTCCTGCAGGCGCTGGCAGCTCTCAAGCTCCTCACCATCCCTCACTTGGCCCTGCTCACACCGGGCCAGGCCCACCTTCCTGCTGGCCACAGGCCCTTTAGACCCCCAGTCCCACAATCACGGCTGTCTCTTAGAAATGATTATGAATGAACTGGTTCCTGTCACTCCTTTGTTGGCTCTCCTTCTTCACTTAAAAAAAATACATTGGCCGGGTGCAGTGGCTCACACCTGTAATCCCAGCACTCTGTGAGGCTGAGGCGGGTGGATCACAAGGTCAAGAGATTGAGACCATTCTGGCCAGCATAGTGAAAACCCTGTCTCTACTAAAAATACAAAAAATTAGCCAGACATGGTGGTGCATACCTGTAGTCCCAGCTACTTAAGAGGCTGAGTTAGGAGAATTGCTAGAAACCGGAAAACGGAAGTTGCAGTGAGCCAGGATTGCACCACTGCATTCCAGGCTGGTGACAGAGCGAGATTCTATCTCAGAATATATATATGTGTGTGTGCGTGTGTGTGTGTGTGTGTACCAATGTGTAACACAAATATTTACCATTGTAGCTATTTGTAGGTGCACGGTTCAGGGGCATTAACTACATTCACATTGTCGTACGATCATCACAACCATCCATCTCCAGAACCTTGTCCTCTTCCCAAACTGCAGCTCTGTCCCCATTAGCAGTAACTCCCAGCCAGGCGTGGTGGCTCACGCCTGCAATCCCAGCACTTTGGGAGACTGAGGTGGGTGGAGTATTTGAGATCAGGAGTTTGAGACCAGCCTGGCCAATGTGGTGAAACCCCGCCTCTACTAAAAATACAAACATTAGCTGGGAGTGGTGGCAGGTGCCTGTAATCCCAGCTACTTGGGAGGCTGAGGCAAGAGAATTGCTTGAACTTGGGAGGTGGAGGCTACAGTGAGCCGAGGTCATCCCACTGCACTCCAGCCTGGGCAACAGAGCAACACTGTTTTAAAAACAAAACAAAATCCCGCCCTCCCTGTGCCCCTCGTAACCACTCTCCAGGGTGCCTAAGTTGGTGCAAAATTAACTGAGGTTTAGAACCGTGAATTTTAAATCATTATACCTAGGCTCAAACACATCTTTATTAATCAAAATAGGAACCATTACAATCAACATATTTTTGCCAACGAGAAATAAGTTTGTTTACTCCTGTAGCGTAAAAGTCCGTGCGTTGGGATTCAGCAAACTCTTGGAAAGCGTTTTCCGCATCCTGCTGGTTGTGGAAGCGTTTACCCTGCAAAAAGTTGTCGAGATGCTTGAAGAAGTGGTAGTTGGTTGGCAAGAGGTCAGGTGAACATGGCGGATGAGGCAAAACTTCATAGCCCAATTCGCTCAACTTCTGAAGCATTGGTTGTGACGTGTGGTCGGTTGGGCATTGTCAGAGAAGAACTGGGCCCTTCCTGTTGACACTGCCGGCTGCAGCTGTTGCAATTTTCGGTGCATCTCATCGATTCTCATCATACTTCTCAGGTGTAATGGTTTCACTGGGATTCAGAAAGCTGCAGTGGATCAGACTGGCAGCTGACCACCAAACAGTAATCGTGACCTTTTTTTGGTGCAAGTTTGGCTTTAGGAAGTGCTTTAGAGCTTCTTCTCAGCCCAGCCACAGAGCTGGTCATCACTAGTTGTCGTATAAAATCCACTTTTCATGGCACGTCACAATCCAATCTTGAAATGGTTCCTTGTTGTTGAGTAGAATAAGAGAAGATGATACTTCAAAATGACAACTTTTTTTTTTAATTTCGCAGCTCGAGACACCCAGTCATTGAGCTTTTTCCACTTTCCAATATGCTTCAAATGCTGAATGACCGTAGGATTGTCGACACTGAGTTCTTCGGCAACTTCTTGTTTAGTCCTAAGAGGACCAGCTTCAATGACTGCTCTCAGTGGGTTGTTGTCATCTTTCGATGGCCGGCCACTATGCTCCTCATCTTCAGGGCTCTCATCTCCTGTATAAAACTTCCAGAACCACCATTGCACTGTATGTTCATTAGCAGTTCCTGGGCCAAATGTGTTGCTGATGCTGAGATCTGTCTCTGCTTCTTTATGACCGAGTTTGAACTTGAGTAAGAGAATCGCTCGAATTTGCTTTTTGTCTAACATCATTTCCATAGTCTAAATAAATAAAGAATAAACAAGTAATAAGTCATTGGCAAAATAAATACAGAAATGCACATTAAAATGATGTGTAACAAAACCACATTGATTTAAGATTGTATTCCAGTATCAAATGGCAAATTTCAACAATGCAAAAACCTCAATTACTTTTGCACCAAACTTTCTGGCTCTGAATTTGCCTATTCCAGGTGCCTCGTATAAGTGGAATTGTGTGACATTTGTCTTTTTGTGACTGGCTTCTTTCACTTAGCATAAAGTCTCCAAGGTGCATCCCCATTGCAGCCAGTGTCAGAATCCCCTTCCTTTTTAAGGCGGAATAATATTCCATTGTGTGGATAGACCATATTTTGTGATCTGTTCCTCTGACTATGGATACTTGGGTTGATTTCGCCTTTTGGCCACTGCGAAGTAGCCTGCTAGGAACATGGGTGGACAAATGTCTGTATGAGTTCCTGCTTTCATTTCTTTTGTATATATGCCCAGGAGTGGAATTGTTGGGTCGTATAGTAATTCTGTTTAATTTTTTGAGAAACTGCCCTACTGCTTTCCACAGCAGTCATTCAATTTTGCATTCCTCCCAACAGAGCACGAGGGCTGTGGTTACACTACATCCTCGCCAACACTTGCTGTTTGCTGTTTTTTGATAATAGTAAGCCTAATGGGTATAATGTCATATCTCAATGTGCATTTGGTTCATGTTTCCCTAATGATTAGTGATACTGAGCATTTTTTAAATTGGTGTTTTGTATATCTTGTTTGGGGAAATATCTATTCAAGCCCTTCATCCAACTTCTCTCTCTCTCTCTCTCTCTCTCTCTCTCTCTTTCTCTCTCTCTCCCCTCTAATTTTTTGAGACAAAGTCCTTTCTCCGAAATGAAACTTGCAAATGTTTTCTTCCATCGTGTGAGTCACCTTCTCTCACTGTTGATAGCGTCCTTTGATGCACAAAGTTTTTGATCTTGATGAAGTTTAATTTGCCTATTTTCTCTTTTGTTGCCTGAGCTTTTGGTGTCATGTCCGGGAAATCACTGCCAAACCCAGTGTCATGAAACCTTACCTCGATAAGGGCTTTGCAGAGTTCACTTTCACACTTTGTTTTTCAATACATTTTGAGGTGGGTGGGTGTGTGTTTGTGTGTGTTATGAAACAAGTGTGCAGCTTTATTCTTTTGCATCTGGATATTCAGTTTTCTCAGCATTATTTGCTGAAAAGACTGTCGTTTCCCTGCTGAATGACGTTGGCATTCTTGTTGAGAATCAGTTGCCCGTCTTCACATGAGCGTTTATTTATTTCTGATCTCTTTCTTCTGTTATGTTAGTCTATTGTGTGTCTCTATGCCAGGACCACACTCTTTTGTTAGTGTAACTTGTAAGAGATTTTCCTTCCCTTCCATCTTGTACCCTTTCCCTGACTTGGAGATATCCAGGTCTCTCCTGCGGTCCGTGCCCCTCAGCCTCCACCATCCTCCGTAATCCTATTTATCGCCTAGAGCCCCAAATTAAGACCTTTCTCCCTTATCTGCACCCATTAAAATGCATCCATTCTTTGCCTCTTTCCTTCAAGTTCATTCAAGTTTCATAAACTCCATTGTGGAGTTTATGCTAAAGTGTTGGTGGCAGTCCATGGCGTCATGCACTCTCCCTTTTATGTGCCTCTGCCGGGTCACCCCATCCATACAGGCCTAGCCCGCCGGCCACTGCCAGGCTTTCTACCAGGCTGTTGATCTCAGACTACAGCCCTGCTTCCCTCCACTCTGCCCTCAACACTGCTTCAGGGGCCATCTCAGATATTGACCCCATCTTCCTCCCAAACCTGCAATAGCTCTTCAGTTGCCATCTCTGACCCACCCACCCATCCAACTGCAAACCACTTAACTTGGTATTGCACTGGTATTATACCCAAAATACAACCAGAGCCCTGACCTTCCCTTCGCCTCCATCACGGCTTCCCTGTCCCAGCCACCATCAAGTCTCACCCAGGTCACCGCAGTAGCCTCTTAGCTGCTCCCCCTGTTTCCACTCTGGGCCTCCACAGAACAGTCCAAGTGACCCTCTTCAGGTGTAGGATGGACAATATCACTCCCCCACTCAAAATCCCCCCACACGTCCTCTTCCCCTGCCAAGGGATTTCCAAGGACTTAGTGACTACCACCATAGAACTCCATAGGAGCCACCCAACACTCAGCGGCTGCCACAGGCGTTTAGTGGACCATCCAGGGGCCTGCAGACAGATGGCGTGACCACCAGGCAGGGCTCTAGAGGGGCCCCATCTACACGGGATCTGTCCCTTTGTGACTGGCCCTTCCCTTCCGCGTCGTGTCCTCGAGGTGCATCCGCAGTGCAGTGTGCACAGCAGCCCCATCCTCTGAAAGGGTGAGTCATATCCCGTGGTGTGGATAGACCACAGCTGTTCATCCATGCATCCACGTTTTGGGTATTGTGAATAATGCTATTGGGGGTATATGAACGTCACTTGTTTTTTAAAAATCAAATTTGATTAGGTATAATTTATATGCAGTAAAATGTATCCATTTTCATGTGCAGTTTGCTAGGTGTCAACCAGATACAGAACGTTTCCATTGCCCCAGAAAGTCCCTGTGCCCTTTGCAGCTAATCTCTCCTCTGATCCCCAGCAACCCCTACTCTGCTCTCTGCCACTGTAGGTCAGTTTGGCCTTTTCTTGTTTTTCTTTTCTTTTTTTTTGAGATGGAGTCTCCTCTGTGGCCCAGGCTGGAGTGCAGTGGGACGATCTTGGCTTACTGCAACGTCCGCCTCCAGGATTCAAGAGATTCTCCTGCCTTAGCCTCCTGAGTAGCTGGGACTACAGGCACGCACCGCTACACCTGGCTAAGTTTTGTGCAGGGTTTCACTGTATTGGTCAGGCTGATCTCGAACTCCTGACCTCATGATCCACCCACCTTGGCCTCCCAGAGTGCTGGGATTACAGGAGTGAGCCACCCGGCCTGGCCTTTTTAATTTAATTTAATTTTATTTTGAGATAGAGTCTCACTTCATCCCCAGGCTGGAGTGCAGTGGCGCAATCTCGGCTCACTGCAACCTCCGCCTAACAGGTCAAGCAATTCTCGTGCCTCATCCTGCCAAGTTGCTGGGACTACAGGTGCACCTGGCAGTTTTGCCTTTTCCAAAGGTTTATAGGAATGGAATGATATAGAAAGCACTGTTTTGAATCTGGCTTCTTTTGCTCTGCAAAGGGATTTGGGATTCACTCACGTTGTTGTGTGTGTCCTTTATTTGGACAGTTACTGTTTCATTGTATGGCTATGCCATGTGTGTCCACTCAACTCCAATAGACATCTGGGCTCTTCCCAGTGTTGGCCACTTGTGACTCAAGCTGCTACAGACATTTGTGTAGAAGTCTTTGGGGAAACATACGTTTCTGTTTCTCTTGGGTAAATATCTAGGAGTGGGGTAAATACCTGCTGGGACGGATGTGGTAAGCGTATGTTTAACTTTTTAAATAATGGCCAGAGTGCTGATTTTCAGTGTGGTTTACTCTCTTACACTCCTAACAGCGATACGTGAGAATACAAATTTCTCCATGTCCTAATCAATATGGTCACTTTTTAGTCTTTTCCATTCTAATTGTGGGAAATAGTAGCTCACCACGGTTTTAATTTTTATTTCCCTACTGACTAATGATACTAAACATCTTTTCACATACTATTGGTCATCCATATATCTTCTTTGGTAAAGTGTCT
Source organism: Callithrix jacchus (assembly GCF_049354715.1). Taxonomy (NCBI): domain Eukaryota; kingdom Metazoa; phylum Chordata; class Mammalia; order Primates; family Cebidae; genus Callithrix; species Callithrix jacchus. The sequence continues at coordinate 42,919,224 of NC_133514.1, forward strand.
GTTCAAATCTCCCATCCATTTTAAAAAATTAGGTTGTTTATACTCTCAAGTTGAAAGAGTTCTTTATGTATCTGGTTATCAGTCCTTTGTTAGATATACCTATTGTAAATATTCGTATCTCCCACCCTGGGGCCAAATTTTTCATTTTTTAACAGTGTCTTTCAAAGAACAGGAGTGTTTTTTTTGTAATGAAATTCAGTTTATCAGATTCTTTTGTTTTATGGATGATACTTTTTGGTATTCAATGTATTCTTTGTTTGGCTTCTTTTGCACATTATACTTGAGATTCATTCATTAAACGTTGAGAAATCCTGAGTGTGTGATAGAATATATTGTTTGCTAGGAAGAACTATGGCAAGGAAAACCTAGCCAGCCCTTGCTTCAAGTAGAAAACTACTTGGGGCATTCTAAAGTAGCAGGACTTTAGATATTTATATTTATATATCTATATCATACACTGGTGAAAACATATCTTACACCAGTTAAAATAATTCTTTTATCATACTCTGGTTAAAACAATTCTTTAAGCGTGGGACATCTGGCCCTGCCACCATAGCTCCCTTCTGGAGAATACTTTTTAGTTTGTCTGTGATCAGTGGTAAGTGAGCATCAGCTGCTCACTTGGTATATTTTTGTGTTATGAGAAAATACTGAACATCTGTTTCTTAATAGTCATCACCTGTTCAGAGAGAATAAATGCGTGGGTCAGAGTCTGCTCCAGGCCTTCAGCCCCGAATGCTGTCAGCCCCTGAGGCTCTCAGCCTGGAAGGCTGTTGGCCCCCGGGATGGACCCACTTTGCTGTTCTATCTGGGTGTCTGCTTCTCAGTTCCTTCAGTGCCGCCTGGGTAGGGGTCTCTACGGCTGAGCTGGTGCTCGGCAGCATGTAACTATAGTTCTTTCAATTTCATTGGCGTGTAAAATTTCTTTGTGTGTGCATACTGCAAATTACTTAACCATTCTAATGTGATGGTATGTGAACTGTTTTGGGCCATTACAAATTATGCTGTTGTGAACATTCTTATACATGTACCCTGAGACACATGGACTTGTATTTCTCTAAGTTTGTAATTTACAGTGGAATTTCTGGAGGATGGAACATGCATAACTTCACCTGTACCAGATAATACCAAGAAGCTTTCAAAAGTGGTTAAACTAATTTACACTCCCATAATAGTTTATAAGTTGCTTCGAATTCTCATTAATATTTTATATTTCTTTTCCTTTTTTTTTTTTTTTTTTTGAGATGGAGCCTCTCTGTTGCCCAGGCTGGAGTGCAATGGCACCATCTCGGCTCACTGTAGCCTCAGCCTCCCAGGTTCAGGTGATTCTCCCACCTTAGCCTCCCAAGTAGCTGGGATTACAGGCACCTGCCACCATGCCCAGCTAATTTTTGTATTTTTAGTAGAGATGAAGTTTCATCATGTTGGTCAGGCTGGTCTCAATCTCCTGACCTCAAGTGATCCACTCACCTCTGCCTCCCAAAGTGCTAGGATTACAGGTGTGAGCCACAGAGCCTGGCCAATACTTATATTTTAATCCTTTTCATGTTAATCTAGTGGGTGCATAGTGGCCATTCATCTGCTTTTTTTTTTTTTACTATATACATTTTCATTAAGGCCATACATTTCTCTCTAAATACTTCTTTAGCCTTTCAATGTCTTCAAAAGTGGAGAGAATAGTATCATGAGCTCCCATGTACTCACCAGCTAGTTTCAACAATTATCAGCTATTGTTAATATTATTTCCTTTAGACCAATACTGGATTATTTTGAGCAAATTCCAGACACAGTATCCTTGCATCTATAATTATTTCAGTATTTAACTCTGAAATAAAATGACCTTTCAAAAAATAAAGACAATATCACGATTTCACACCTTATAGTTGCAAATCCTCAATATCATCAAATCTGCAGTGTTCAAATTGCCATCTCGTAAACATTTTAATTTCTCAGAATCAGGATGCATTTCATTCACATATCTCTTAAATCTTTTAATCTGTACCCTCCATGCTCTCCTCTCCTATTATTCCTTGTAATTTATCTGTCATTTATCCTGTGAAGTTTCTCACAGTCTAAATGTTGCTGCTTGCATTCCTGTGGTGGTATTTACCATGTTTCTCTGTCCCTTGTTTTTCCTCTTAACTGATAAATTGAAGCACAATCAGAAGCAGGATAGTTTTCTGGCAAGAATTTTTTCATAGGTGGTATGAAAAGGCACACAATATCACAGATGTCTATTTTTGAGATGCTAGTGGCATTTGATAATCTTTGCCTAGATCCATTATTTCATATGGGTTGCAAATAATTTAGCTCAAAATATTTTCTAATTTTTTTAGAGACGAGTCTCAAAAAAATTACATGCATGAGGTACCACGCCCAGCCTTTTAAAATAGATTTCCAGCACATTCACATTGTAGTCAGAAGACTTATTCTGTGTGATTTCAATGTGTTCACATTTGTTGAAACATGTTTTATTGCTTCATGTATGGTCAATTTTTAAAGATATTGCATATTCTGTTATATTTATATCTGTCCATTAGGGCAATTTTACTACATCTGTTCAATTCTTTTATATAGTGATTGATTTCTGTTATTCTATAATATTATACTAAAATCTCCCACTATGTACTTTCCAATATACCAGCAATGAACAAGTAGAATTTAAAATTAAAAACACATCACTGTTTACATTAGCATCCCCCAAAATGAAATACTTAGTTCTTAATCTAACAAAATACGTACAAGATCCATATGAAGAAAACTTCAAAACTCTGATAAAAAAAAGAAGAAATAAATAGATATTTCATTTCATAGAAGGGAAGACTCAATATTGCCAAGATGTCAGTTCTTCCCAACTTGATCTATGGATTTAATGCAATCCCAATCAAAATCCTAGCAAGGTATTTTGTGGATTATTGACAAACTGATCCTAAAGTTTATAGGCAAAAGACCCAGAATAACCAACCCAATATTGAAAGAGAAAAACAAAATTGTTTTTATTGTTGGTTATTCTGAAGACTGACACCATCTGACTTCAAGACTTGCTATAAAACAACAATATAAAGACAGTCTATGGCCAGGTGCAGTGGCTCACACCAGCACTTTGGGAGGCTGAGGCGAGCAGATCACTTGAGGTCAGGAGTTCAAGATCAGCCTGGCCAACATGATGAAACCTCGTCTCTACTAATAATACAAAAATTAGCTGCGTCTTGTGGCAGGCACCTGTAATCCCAGCTACCTGGGAGGCTGAGGCAGGAGAATCACTTGGGCCTGGGAGGCAGAGGTTGCAGTGAGCTGAGATTGCACCACTGCACTCCAGCGTGGGGAACAGAGTGAGATTTCATCTCAACAAAAAGACAGTGTGATATTGGTGAAAGAATAGTAAAATAGTTCAATGGAACAAAATAAAGAGCTGAAATAGACCTACATACCTATAGTCAACTGATCTTTGACAAAGGGACAAAGGCAATACAATGAAGTAAAGAAAATATTTTCAACAAATGGTGCTGGAACAACTGGATATCCATATGCAAAAAAAGATCTAGACATAGACCTTATACCGTTCACAAAAATTAACTTGAAATGGATCATAGACCTCAATGCAAAACTATGGAATTCCTGGAAGAGAACAGGAGAAAACATAGATGACCTTGAGTATAGCAAATTACTTTCTATATACAACATTAAAAGCACAATTCATGAAAGAAATAATTGATAAGCTGCACTTCATTGAAGTTCAAAACTCTTGTCTGCCGAAGACAATTCTCTCAAGAGAATGAGAAGGCAAGCCACAGACTGGGAGAACATATTTGCAAATAACACATCTGATAAAGGAATCCGAAATACACAAAGAACTCTTAGAAGTTGATATGAAAATGAACAACCCAATATAAAAATGGGCAAAAGACTTGAACAGACATTTTGCCAAAGAAGATATACAGGTGGCAAATAAGCATGTGAAAAGGGGCTCCACATCATATGTCATCAAGGAAATGCCAATTAAAACAACAATGAAACATGACTACACATCTATTAGAATGACCAAAATCACTGAATGATATCTCAGTGAAAAAAAAGAATTTTCAAAATTCAAAACACTGACAACACCAAATGTTGGTGAGGATGTGAAGCAACAGGAACGCTCATTTATTGCTGGTGGGAATGCAAAATAGAACAGTCACTTTGGAAGACAGTTTGGTAATTTCTTACAAAACTAAACATTCTCTTACCATATAATCCAGCAATTGCCCTTCATGGCATTCATCCAGATGAAGTCAAAACTTATGTCCACACAAAAACCTGCAAACACACATTTATAAGCTCTGTTCACAATAGCCAGCACTGGTAGGAACCAGATGTCTTTTAGAGAATCAGTGGATAAACTGGTACATCCAGACCATGGAATATTATTTAGCACTAAAAAGACATGAGCTGTCAAGCCATGAAAAGACATGGAAGAAACGTAAATGCATATTATTACTAAGTGAAAGAAGTCAGTCTGAAAGGTCACATGCTGTATGATTCCAATTATATGACATTCTGAAAAAGACACATCTATGGAAACAGTAATAAGATTAGAGGTTGGCAAGGATTAGCAGGGAGGGAGGGATGACTAGGCAGAAAATTTTTAGGGGAGACAAACTATTCTGTAAGATGGTGGACACATGTCATCATACATTTAGGAAAAGCCATAGAATGTACAACACAAAGAGTGAACTCTAATGTCAACCACAAACTTTAGGTGATAATGATGTATCAATGAAGATCAGTTGTAACAAATGTACCACTGTGGAGGAGGATGTCAATAATGGGGGAGGCTGTGCATGTGTGGGGACAAGAATATTTTGTACTTTCCACTCAATTTTGCTGTGAACCTAAAACTGGTCTAGTAAATAAAGTATATATATATATATATATAATTTTTTTTTTGAGATGGAGTCTTGCTGTGTCACCCAGGCTGGAGTGCAATGGCGCAATCTCGGCTCACTGCAACTTCTGCCTCCCAGGGTCAAGCGATTCTCCTGCCTCAGCCTCCTGAGTAGTTGGGATTACAGACGTGCACCACCATGCCCGGCTAATTTTTGTATTTTTGGTAGAGATGGGGTTTCACCATGTTGATCAGGCTGGTCTCGAACGCCTGACCTCGTGATCTGCTCACCTCAGCCTCCTAAAAGTACTGGGATTACAAGCATGAGCCACTGCTCCTGGAAGTATATTTTTTAAACATTTCCCTCTATGGTGATTTTTCTTTCATTATAGTTCTGCCCATTTTTGCTTTATATATTTTAGGATGTTAATAAGCTCATATGAATTTAGAATTTTTATGACTTTCTAATGAAATAAAACTTTAACTATTAACCATCTTTATTTTAGTAATCCTTTTCGCCTTAAATTATATTTTGTTTCATATTAATATACCTATATACTAATGCTTTCTTTTGTTAGTAATTTCCTAAGTTTTTCTATTTTTTCACTTTTTTCTTATGTTTTTGGTGTTTCTCTTATAAACAGCATATAATAAAGTTTTTAAGCTTTCTTTTTCTAATAATCTTTGTCATTTAAATGGAATAGTCCATTTACAAATCACTTAATTACTGATAATTTGGGTTTAAGTCTATTTATAATGGGTTTTCTACTTACTCTACTTGTGTCTTTTCTCTCCTTTGTTCCCTTCTTTCAGATTCTTTTTTACATTTTTTCCCCTTGTATATTTTGGAAGTTACACACTGCTTCTGTTCTTTTAGCGATTACCCTGGAAATTAAAATATGCATCTTTCAAAAAAAAGTATCTTAATTTCTCAGTAATATTAATAAAGACATTGTAAAGATGTTGAAGCGCTTTAACTCCATTTATCCCTTCCTAACTGATATGATATTGTCTTGTGTTTAACTATATGCAATGTGTGTGAGAGAGAAAAAAAAATCATGGCTTTCCAATAATACAGAAAAAGTGTTTGATAAAATTCATCATAGGTGGGTGATGAAAAATGAGAACACATGGACACAGAATGGGGAGTACTAAACATTGGGGTCTATTGGGGGGAAAAGGGGAGGGCCAGTGGGAGGGGGAGGTGGGGAGGGATAGCCTGGGGAGAAATGCCAAATGTGGGTGAAGGGGAGAAGAAAAGCAAAGCACACTGCCATGTGTGTACCTATGCAACTGTCTTGCATGCTCTGCTCATGTACCCCAAAACCTAAAATCCAATAAAAATTAAAAAAAAAAAAATTCAACACCCTTTTATGATAAACACTCTTAGGAAACTAGGAATTGAATGGATGTTCCTTCATCTGATTAAGGGTATGCCTGCTCTAATGACTTCAACACTACTGAGCCACTGTTGTAAGACCAGAAAAAGAAAAAATGATATTATGTTTGATGAATGGAAGAATCAATACTGTTGTCAATTTTCATTAAATTCATTTTTAGAATAAATGCAATCAAAATAAAATGTCAATATCATTGTTTAGGAATCTAATATGTTAATCCTAAAAAAATATATGGACATGCAAAAATCCTGGAAGGGTCAATCACTTCTGAAGAAGAAAAATGACTTAGGAGGACTTGCTTTACTTAATATGAAGATAGCTACAGTAATCAAGCCAGAATAGACATAGAGATCAATGAAGCAGAATAAATTGTTCAGAAATAGGCTGATGCGTATATGGACACTTGATGTAGAGCAGTGGAGAAAGACTGAGTGCTGTCTGAACCGTGTCTCCATATAGGGGAAAATGAAACTGGTCCCTGCCTCATACCATAAACAAAAATCAATTTCAGATATATTAAAGATTTAATGATGTAAGCAAAATAAAGAAACTGTTAGAAACTAGAAACTATCAGATAAAATCATTATAATCTCAGAGTAGGGAAAGATTTCCCAATCCACACAGAAAAAGCACTACCCATTAAGAAAGATATTATTGAACTTGAAACACATTAAAAACTTATGTTCATCAAAAGATATCATTAAAGTGAAAGATGAAAGGGCAAGTCCCAGAATGGCGGCAGATATGTGTAACATAGGTAACTGACAAAACACTCTTATTCAAAGTATATAAAGTACTCCCATAAATCAATAAGAAAAAGGCAATTCAACAGCTATCCAGGCACAAGACTTATACACACTCTTTAAAAATGAGGAATCTCAAATAGCCAATAAGAATAGGGAAAGGTACTCAATCTCATTAGTGATCAGAGACATGCAAAAGAAAATCACAGAGATTCCACTACACACATACTAGACTAGTAGAAATAGAAGTATCTGAAACATCAAGTATTGACAAGAATGTGGAGTAACAGGAACTCTCATACACTGCTGATGGGGGCCAACAACAAGAAATGAAATGACTGCTTTGGAGTTTGGCACTGTGTGGTCCAGCTGGAGTTACACCTGCCTGGTCATCCAGCAATCCACCTTTTAGGAGCATACCTATGAGCAATGTCTGCAAATGTGCACCAAATGTATGTGGGATTAGACACAGCGGTATCATTGGTAATAACCCAAAATGGAAACTATGTATTTGTCAACTTTAGAATGTATACATTTTTGTAGTCATATAATAGACTATTACAGTAGTGAAAATAAATGAACTACAGCAATGTCCAACTTCATAAACAAATCTCACAAACATATTGAGGGAAGCCAGATGAAAACTGTATGATTCTATCTCCGTAAACTTCAAAACAAGACAGAGTGAAGCTACAATGCTTAAGAATGCACACCTAGGTAGGAAGATACGAGGAAAAGATTTATCACCTAAGCCTCGATGGTGATCATCTCCTCTTGGAAGGGAGGCTGTGCTTAGGAAGGGCCCTCATAGACACGATGGAGGGACTCCTGAGCTGCTGTTCTACTTTGCTGCCTGATTTAATTTTACAGAGGTAGTCACTTTAGACAAATACATTCTGCTGTATTTGTTTTATGGACTTTTCTGTATGTGCTTTATTTTCACAGTAACAAGGGGTTGAAAAAGATGCAAGGAAACCAACTTCCTTATTGCATGGGCATTTTCATGTCTGCATGTGACACCTGAGGCTGCAGAAGAAAGCAGCTTAGAGAGCAGCCTACCGGCAGCAAGGCCGACCCTACAGAGCAGGGAGTTGCCTGATAGCAGCAGCACTACTGAGGTCGCTGTGCAGTGACTCAGCAAAGGTGAATGGCAGTAGTAGCTGGCTTGGGTCTGCTTTGCTTTGTATTCCTGTTCTTTTAATTGAACTACTTCCCTGGCCCTTTAAAGTTGCTCTTGCAATATTCCATATTATTCCGTTTTCAGATTTCCAACTTTGAATCATCCTTTGAGGAGGTCAGGTTAGGAGTTCTAGTTAATTGTAGCTGTTTTCTCTTAAAAGGAAATAAGACAAACTTCTTTGAAATCATGTAATTATCCTATTTTGCAAGATGCATTTGCCTTTAGTGAAGCCTTAAACACTGTTTCTGTCAATGTTTTCGTTTTCTTTGGGAAACTATGATCAAATTCAATCATTTTAACGTAATTGACTACAACTGCTTTATTAACCTTCTTTTAAAAAGAAAACTACAGCATTTGGAAAGGCTGAGGTGGGAGGATCGCTTGAGCCCAGGAGGTCGAGGCTGCAGTAAGCTGTGATCGTGCCACTGAATTCCAGCCTGGGTTACGGAGCCAGACTCTGTCTCAAGAAAAAAAAAAAAAAATAAGTCAAGCAATTTTACTAAAAGTAGCAAATCATTTAAACCAGTAAAACTTGCTTGTACATGGGACAGAGCCTCAGTCCTAGCAAGAAAGTTATGTATGAACGTTTTTCTTTACTTTGTTCAGAACAGACTTTAAACTTAGGTACCAATTTAAAGGTTTTATATAAAACTTTGAAAATTATAAGTCTAGGGTTCAAAAAGCTCTTTAAGGCCAATTTTAATGACAGGTGATTTGAATGGCTCATGTCTTCCAACATTAAGCATATGTCCATTTTTCAATGAATATTAATAGAAATTCCAATTAAATTCGCCAGCTCTGAAGTGAAATGTTGGTGTGCACTTGAAGCACAGGCAACAGCTGACCTCAATTCATCATGCTTATCTTGCCGGTTCAACTTTGTGCATGTATAAACTAAAAACAGTTAAAAATGAACTCACCATCCCAGAGAACATTTACTATTTTTTTTGAAATGGCTTAAATATGACTTTCAGAAATGTCTATTTAGTAAAAAGTTAAATGTTATAACATTTTTTTGTTAAAATAACAAGAATATGTATTTTACACTCAAAGTTTGTTCGTAATAGCCACAGGAAAACATTCTCTATGACTATCTCTGTCTAAGGCTTTAAAAGACCTCAAAATCCAAAGTCATCATATCCCAAGCTTTTCTTATTTTAGGCAAAAATGACAGCTGCCACTTTTTTGAGGCCTTATGCAATTGGTATACCAGTATGTAGGCTCCTTACTAACACAGATAAAAATCTCCATGAAGCCCAATCTGTAGCTGTCACTCTGGAAAGAAAATCTATAGGTCTGTATTATGTAACCACACAATTTACATAACAAACCTATCCTGCCCACTATCAGAAATTTATTAACAAACAGGTTGGGTTTTGTTCTGGGGACTGTAGGCCTTTACTTGGATGACCGTCCTCAAGAATTCCAGACACTTGCCAACACTAAAAATGTTACTCTAAATGATCTTTTGAGTTCATTTACATAAATCATTCGTTTGACTTTTTAGGTTTCTTGAAGGTCAAATCAATAAGAAGTAGAGCTCCTTTTTCCTACCACTCATCCTAAGGATCCTGCATATTCTGTTCTGCCAAGGATAGCTCTCTTACTATTCCTTTCGATTTCCATCACCATTGGCCCACATGTTGTACACTATGAAGACTAGAGGAAGGAATATGACAAAAATTACCACCGCCTGAGCTGTGATTTGGAGAATCTGAGATAATTTTCACCTAGAGCTGGAATCGTGAGGCTGGTAAGACTCTGGTGTTCAGGGAGTTCATACCGGTGTCACCATGCTGCAAAAGCAGCCAGGCACCACCTGAAGTGCCCAGAAAGGCTTTAAAAGAATGTGATTCCTGGTGCTCTAGTTACTCAATGTTTGCCAATAGGTTGGTTGACTAAGGCTCTCAGTATCACATGCATCGATGGAGCATCACTTCACTTTCCTCCTATATCTACTGTCTGCAGGAGGTGGACAGACAACAAAGAAATAGGAGCACCTCCCCTACTATGAACAATTCATCCATTCCTTGGCTATACATGGAATTACATAAATTCAAATCATACTTAAACGCAATATAGTGTATGTATGTGTATGTGTAGTCTAGAATACGCTCTTTGGCCACATTATCTCTTATACAGAAAAAAACAGAACTGCTTTATGTTGAAACCACTTAAAGCAGTAGCAAAGGCAAGAGTTTTCAAGACAATCCACTAATAACTGCATAGCACAGTGACACAACCTGTGTCCATATCATGGTTATATAGCCAGCCAAGACATCAAGGGACACAAACCATTCCTTTTCTGGCGATGACATGACTGTACCGCCTAAACTTTAAGAGCATGAAATTTAGAACAAATGTCTGCTATAGGTAATGTCACGTACAGTTCCTCAATTCCTAACTCAGTGTGAAAGGGCAGATAAAGTCTGGAGGCCGCTAAAACTTGAACCTGCCTCACTGCCTACCACCAGGAACTAAGGCCAATTTTCCAAAGTGAAATCTGATTTTCTGGAATCTGCCTCTTGCCCACAATTTTAAATGATGAGAAGCAAACACAACCCAAAAGAGAACACCAAAAAGTCATCAATGTTCAGGGCCTTGAGTTCTGGCAAAAGCAGAATGATGGGGGCGGGGGGGGGGGCGGAAACAAAATAGTTAATTATAAAATAAGATTCATAAAAATTATTCCAATTTATCACAAGTCAGGGGCTACTTGTTATTGCAACTGCTTTGTTTGCCGGGGGATGGTGGGGGGGGTCGGGGGACAGGAATTAAAATCCCTTTAGAAGGTGTTCATATGAACGGCTCTACAAAATCCAAAGTAGGGTTACTGGGCCATGTTCTTTGGAAAAGTAAAATCCATTCACATTGTTGGTATTCCAACACAGACATAAATGAAAACTGAAATTTAAAAGCAAAGGCCAACTTGTACTTCTATAATAAAGAGGAAAATGAAAAGGCTGTTTATAGGTCTCTGGGTGTAGGACGAGAATTGAGTTCTGACATATTGGGAAGGGAGAAAAATTCCACATGCAAGACAGACATCCAAAATGGCTCAACATAATTTATTTTTTATGTTAAAATGTACAGAGTTCTTTTGAAAGTACTTGCTAGAAAGGGGAAAAAAAGATATTACATACAAGGAGAGGAAGGGAGGCCAACTGGCCCAGGAGCGCATGACATGGAGAAGTACAAAGGCATGTAGGCACCCCTTCCCCTTAGCTTACAAGTCACCATGAACAAAGTACAAAGAGGTTACAAAACAGGAAAAGCAAATATAAACAGACAGGATAGACGTGGCTTCCTTTGTACATGCGGCTTTTAGAGGCATCTGGAGCTCTATTCACACACGCTAGAGATCTCTTTAAAGAGAATTTTTATCTTTCTTAAAATAGTTTTTAATATTCTACAACAAAGATAAAAAATTTTAAAGATGGAATGAAATGAAAAAGCTCTTATTTTAAAAGGCATCAAAGTCACTAACAGTGAGTTTTTAAATTTCTTTTTTAGAAGATTACCCAAGTTATCTTGCTAAAAATACATTTTTTTTAAACAGAAGTGAAAAAATGACAGGTACCAATATTACTGTGTTGGATAATTTCTTTTATAATATAGAAAAGAACATTTTTTTCTACAATAGTTCTACAGTCACAAAGAGGCTTGTGGAAAAGGGAGCTGCCCGATTGAATTTTTTTTTTTCAAAGAAACAAACAAAACCAAACACAACTGCAAACCAACAGAAACTGAATTCACGGCCCTCATTTCAACAGCTTCTCCTTCTGCCTTGACCCACCCTCCTCCCGATATACCTCCCTCCCGACCCACCCTGTCCCCACCCCAACCAGGAAGCAATGACACAGCTGAAGATGTAGGGCGAGGGCAGCACAGTGCACTTTCTACATAGATGACTGGGAACTGGAATAGTATATACAGAGAAACTGGGTCCTACACAGCCTTGCACATGCTCAGAGCTGAGAGTGGGAAGATGTGGAATTCTGCCTGTTTCTACCTAGCACGCTTGAGAAAGTCAATTAAAGTGTATTAAAAAACCAACAAACCTGTGCATTTGAAAAAATTTAATGCCTAATTAGTACTTTAAAAATATCTATATAAAATGTACAAATAAAGGAGAGAATTTAATGCTTACAGATATTTCTTTAAGCAGTACTTCCCCCTTATGGATATTTGACTGCACATACCAAGTGGTATAATAGTTTCCATCTTCTAATGATGGAATATATATATATATTTTTTACCTATCCCTGGAGCAAGTAATAGGAAGAGAATGGGCGAACTGGTTGCATGAGAGAAAAGAGAATGGAGTTGGGAGCAACACATGGACATGCCAATGTCCTGCTGTCCAGATCTGCCCTACTGTGCTGGTGGTCGGTCTGTCCCTCTTCTCATTAGCCACTCACAGGAGAGGCGCGTGTGCACTCTGATTCAGAGGGGATGAACTCAGGATCTCAAAAGACAAACAAAAAGTAGAGGTATCTTATTTAAGTAGCTATAAAACTCACACCGTGATCTCCCTTCTGACACATATCTGTGCCATCTCTTCCAACATGAAATAAACAGTGTCAAAGGTTTGTCAGTTATTTTTCAAATCACTAAAATGTACAGTAATCCACCATTTCATGAAAGAACCTAAGAGGCGAATCACTCGGGACTGCTATTTGAGTTTTATCAGTCAAAGGCTCAAGCATCAAGACCCTCAGTTAGCATTTCAAAGTACATACTAGAAACAAGAGGCTGGGTGGCGTGTGTGCGCATTATGGCTGATTCACCAGGTGGTAAAAAAACAAGAGGTTAATCTCCTCTTTTTGATTGTTAATTGACCATCTCTATTCCTCCAAAGGCTGGACTTGGATTGCAAACAGCTTTTCTCTGAGATTCTGCTGTTAATTGAGACTTACAGTATTTTTGTGTCTCTGAGTGCTGAGTGGGAATATTTTAAAAAAGAAAAAAAATTATATTACACTTGATTCAAGAACAACAAAGATTTCAATGAAGTCCGTCTATAAAGAAACATTCTTGGGGAAGGGTTTCAAGAGGTGTGTGTGTGGGGGGGAGTGGAGGGGATTTTAAAAGGAGAAGCATTTTCCTGCCTCACTTTATTAATAATAATAATAATATTAACAATAATAATAATAAGTTTAAGGAGCTTGGGTTGTTCTCCATGTCCCCGTCCGAGTCTCCCCTAAGTGCCTCCTGCTGGAATGAAGTAGGAAATGAAAGGTTGGGTTTGGAGGAAAGGGTCTGGTTAACCCTTGAGATGTATATAACATTTAAAAATGACAACATTGGGAGCTGCAAACAGTGAGGGAAAACATACATTTTTAAAATAAAGATAATTCACTTTTACACAAATTCTGTCCATGTGGTATGTAAAGAAAGTAAGGCTCTTTTTAATTATGAAAAGATTTTGTGCATGTTTCCCATCCCCAAATCCATTTTTAGATGAGTTCTACTGTAAAATGTTCAAGATTGTGAAGAAAACCAAAACCCAGAACAAAATGAACCCAAAAAAAGAGATCAGGTTTTCTAAAAAATAAAATAAACCAAAGAAAAATTCCTCTAAATCTACAGCAATATTTTAACTGGAAAAAGGTCCATTTTTCTCTGGTTTGTCAGTATAAAAGTTTCCTTTATTTATATATATTTAAGTTTTTGACTGCAAGTCCATCTTGCTCATCTTCTCATGTAAGGTCCGTTGAGTGACTGCTTGGGCACACCAGCAGCGTTCATGTAGCTGTGATGGGAGGGGCCTGTGTACATCATGTTCCCATGAGGGTTTGGCTGCATAGGCTGCTGGGTATAGGCCTGGCTCCCCATCATTCCCATCTGCATCTGCATAGGATACTGTGCTGTCTGGTTCATGTAGGCAGGGTTACTATGGTAACTGCTGTTCATCATGGGCTGTGTCATTCGATAGCTGTTCATGGCATTCAAGGTGTTCATATTCATGGAATTGACATTATAAGCGGGGGTAGGCATCAGATTAACCCCCATGTTCATGCCACGCTGAACGGCCAGTGCACGAGGACCAGCCTGCATGGCAACCGCTGATGGGCTGCGGCCATATAGCTGCTGCTGGTGAGCAGCTGCAGAGGGCAGTGGTGCAGACTTGGAGCGGATGGAAATGTGCCCCTTCACTGGCATTTGCCCTTGCAATCTCTGCGTGTGAGGAATGCCAATGTTGGTGGCAGACATGTTGCACTGGAGCAGAGGAGATGTGAGGTTCATGGTAGTGGATGCCAAGTTTGGGGGTGGTGTCATGGTGGCTTGTGCTTGAGGAGTCCCAGCTAAGGGATGAGACGGAGCCAGCTGAGCCAGTCCTGTATTGGACAGAGAAACACTGGTTGCATAGGAAGTCACAGCAGGAGAATGGCTATAAGGCATGGCATGAGGGTCCATAATGGTGTTGGTCAGCTGCTGCAGCTTGGCTAGGCTGAAGGTGGCTGACGGTTGAGAGTAGCTGCCGGCACCAAAATCCCCTGGAATCCTCTCATAGATACTTATGTTCCCAGTGCTTCCAGATTCCGGTATCTCCATGATCATAGGAGCTGGGGTGAAACTGTTATTCATACTACACTGTGACAGGGGGGGCTGCTGCTGGGGAGGGGGTGGGGGTGGAGGCTGCTGGGGCTGAGGCTGTGGCTGCTGCTGTGGCTGCTGCTGGGGTGGTGGAGGCTGGGGTGCTGGTTGTGGTTGTGGCGGCGGCGGCTGCGGCTGCTGTGGAGGTGGTGGCGGTGGCTGCTGCTGCTGGTTACTGGGAGGCCTCTCCACCACACAGCTCTGAGGTGACTTGATGCCGCAGTTGGCAGCAGGCTGGACGCTGCTCTGCTGCATCATGCTGCAGCTGCTGCCCATGCTGGCCATCTGCTGAGTGACCACACAGCTGCTCTGGGTAAGGCTGCTGGAGGATGACAGCCCACCATAGGAGCAGCTGCTCTGGGAAGAGCTGTTCCCACAGATGCTGCCACCCATCGTGGAATCGTAACTGCTCGGGTTCTCATAGTTTTCAGTGGTGCTCTCAATGCTGCCCAGGTCACTGAAGCCGCTGTCCACCACCTGTTGAGAGTGGTCTGAAACGGAAGGCACATCCATCATGGGGCTGGTCTCCATGTTCTGCATAGAGGGTGCGGACAGGGATCCTTGTTCTGGGCTGATCTGGGTGTAGCCACTCTCAAGGGCAGGCACGTTGGGACTGCTGACTGAACGGACTGACTGGCTGGGGTGAGACTGAACAGAGGAGATAGGGCTGTTATGTTCTGACGTGTGACAGTCTTCAACCATGGACATCTGAGGGTCCTCGTCAGCCTGGGTGTAACTCTGCAGGGTCTGACATGCAGCAAGAGTTTCCTCACAGTCCTGGTAGGCGCCCTCATGCTCATTGCTTTCTTCTTGAGTCAAAGACTGCACTGCTTGTACAGTTTCCAGATCCAGTTCACTATGAGGAATCTCTTCTTCCTCTTTTAATTCAATTAACTCTTCCTTAGTGTGGGAGTCTTCTTCGTGGTCGTCCTCAGACCCAGGCATCGGCTCTGACACCACAGATGTGTCATGGGAAGGCTGCTCCTCTTCAGAATCTGGCTCGGTTTCCTCTTTATCCTTTATCTTTTCTCTATTTTTCTGCATATTAGCATCTAAAAAAGACTCTTGACCACCAGGTTCCTCCTTGACATCTTCCCTCACAGGCTGTTCCTCCAACTCCTTTTTCTTTGTGGACTCGAGGTGGCCATCATCCTCATCATCAGCGTCATGGTCATCGTTCTGGACAGTCTCTGCAGCCGCATCCTCCTCCTCCTCTGGCTCTGGCTCCTCCAGTTCCTGTTGCTCCTCTTCTGACTGCCTCTGCTCCTCTGAGACACGGGGCTTCTCTTCTTCCTCCTCCACCTCTGGCTCCTTGACTTCAGTCTCAGGACTATTGCTACTCTCTGCTGGAGAGGCTACTGGGACTTCACTGCTGGCTGCGTCCTCTTCCTCGCCCTCTTCAGCCTCTTCTGCCTCTGCCTGCAACTCCTCCTCCTTCCTCTCCTCAGGTAAGGGCACGTCTTCTTTTGGTTCAACAGTTTCTTCACACTCTTGGATCTTGGGTTTACGTCCAGCTTTAGGAACAGGGATGACAGGCTCAATGACGCATGCTTGAGGAGAAACCGGTATGATTTCCCTACTCAACTTAAATCCTGGTTTCCGACCAGGTCTTTTCTTCCAGTGGATTGGTTTGCGGCTCTTGCCTTTGGGCCATCCCTTCTTCTTTTTCAAAGGTGTGGATGTATCTGGCTCAAGAGACGAATTCTTCACATCACGTTTTCGCAAGAGAGATACTGGCTTTAGGATAGGAGTGTCTATACAGGAAGGATCAAAAAATAAAGACAGGTTACAAGGTCTTATATTTTTCTAGTTCCTTCTTCTGAGACTAGCATGTACAACAGAAATGACTTTATAAACAATTACTTGTATAAACTAACTCCTGATAGGCTTCATTTTAAAGAATATAGAAGATAAAACTAATTAATGACATATTCCAAGTAACACAGTGAACTGGCGGAACTATGAAAGAATCCTGGTCAACATTATGTTATCAGATACTAGTTAGAACCAATTCATCCGGGTGCTCACACCTGTAATCCCAGCACTTTGGAAGGCCGAGGCGGGAGGATCATGAGATCAGGAGTTCGAGACCAGCCTGACCAACATGGTGAAACCCTGTCTCCACTAAATACAAACAAAAATATTAGTTGGGCGTGGCGGTGTGCACCTGTAATCCTAGCTACTCAGGAGGCTGAGGCAGGAGAATCACTTGAACCCGGGTGGCGGAGGTTGCAGTAAGCCAAGATTGCGCCACTGCACTCCAACCTGGGTGACAGAGTGAGACTCTGTCTCAATAAAAAGAAGAAGAAGAAAAAAAAAACACCAATTCAAGACTATCATCACCAGCTGTATGGCTGTGGGAAACTATTCCATGTTTTGGTTTCTTCATCTAAAGATGGAGATGAACTCTGCAAAGATGCAAATAAGTGGTAAGTCAGACTTTTATCAAGTTGTCTCTACTAAAAGTTACAAATCAGCTTATTTCTTCTTTTCTTTTCTGCTTGTGATTTATGTTCTCTCTCTGATTTTCTTAGTTTCCACAAATCATCACTTCAGGTTGTATGATGAGCTAATTACTCCAGCCATCGTATGTGAGAAGTTGTTCAATTAATGCTGTGTTTGTATGGGAATAGCTGCAAAGCATTCATTTAGTCCTAGACAAGAACTGACATTTAGAACTATACAAACAAGAAAAAAGTTAAAGTACCAATTACATTCATTAGAAATAAATTTGATATTATTAGCATTTTTTAAAAACGGTGGTAAACTATACATAAAACTTAAAATCTTAACCATTTCTAAGTGTAAGTTCAGTGGCATTAAGTATACTCACATTCCCCATTAATTTTTAAAGGATAAGAATACTAAGATAAGAACAAGAACAAGAAGGGGTGAGAATGTAGCTAAGAAGATACATGTTATAGTAACTTGAAAGTCAACAAAGGAAATGGCTGCATCAACAAAAACCTAGGTCAATAGGAACCTCATCGGGGGTTCCAGTACTATTTTAGTGTACAATGATCTAAGACAGGCTGTAAAGTGCCAAATTTACAAAGTAAATTGTTAGTTTCGCAGTTATGTATTTCAAAACATAACAAGTTAAACTTTGCAGAATCATTCATGATAGAGCAAAAAATTCATTCATCTTATCACTATATTAAAAGTATTTGTTGGCTGGCTTGGGTGACTGATGCCTGTAATTCCACCACTTTGGGAGGCCAAGGCAGGCAGACTGCTTGAGGTCAGGAGTTTGAGACTAGCCTGGCCAACATGGTGAAACCCCGTCTCTACTAAAAATACAAAAATCAGCCGGGCATGGTGGCATGCACCTGTAATACCAGCTACCTGGGAGGCTGAGGCACAAGAACCGCTTGAACCCAGGAGAAGGTTGCAGTGACCCAAGATGGTGCCACTACACTCCAATCTGGGTGACAGAGACTCCATCTCAAAAAAAATAAAAAATTATTTGTTATGTAGAAAATATGAGAATGGAGAAAATGCAAGTTTATCTTCTTTTTTTTTTTTTTTGAGACGGAGTTTTGCTCTTGTTACCCAGGCTGGAGTGCAATGGCGCGATCTCGGCTCACCGCAACCTCTGCCTCCTGGGTTCAGGCAATTCTCCTGCCTCAGCCTCTTGAGTAGCTGGGATTACAGGCACGCGCCACCATGCCCAGCTAATTTTTTGTATTTTTAGTAGAGACGGGGTTTCACCATGTTGACCAGGATGGTCTCGATCTCTTGACCTCGTGATCCGCCCGCCTCGGCCTCCCAAAGTGCTGGGATTACAGGCTTGAGCCACCGCGCCCGGCCAAGTTTATCTTCTAGACTTGAAATGACTAAAAAAAAAAAAAAGAAGAAGAACAAAGAGTTCAACTAGTTAATGCATGAAAGCTAAAGGTTTATGTACCAAGACTGGACAAATAGATTTCTTCAAATTTACCCAACAAAGTAAAAAAGCTCATTCTGCACCCATGCGAGACAAACACACTGCAGACGCAGGAAGCATGATACACTAGCAAAACTTTAGGCTAGGGTGAAAAAGACTAGTTTCTGACCTGGCTCATATATATAAAACCTAGTTTCAGCATTGCTAGAGAAGAAATGACAACTAGGCTACTTTAAAAGTAGACAGTTGAATTTTTACCTACACTATAAAATCTATTTTGAGTTATTGTTACCATTTGTGAGAAATTTATTACTAGTTGGGTAAGACGTATTACAGATAGGATTCAGGAAAGATTCCTGAACAGATCTGAAGCTAGATCCTGTTTATATGAATCTGCTCTTTCTGAAGAATTTTCTTCTTAGCATTCACTCATTTAACACTACTTACTAAGCGCCTGGCTTAAGCACTCAGCATATAGCAATGAACAAAACAGACTAAGTCTAGAGAATGCACATTCTAGTGAAGGGTTACTACATCTTCCTGATGCTAAGTCCAATTCGCCCTTCAACTAAAGAGTCTTATAACAAAGGCTTAGAAAGGATTAGGCAAAAAAGAAGAGTTGCCTAATAGAAGATATTTTCTACAGAGGCAAATTAATACAGGTTCTGATTTGAAGGGAAAACACATTTTAAAATGAGGACAGATATACTTAATACAACTTTTTAGAGACTGCCAAGTGTTCCTTTTCTTGCTTAATGGGTGTGTTCATTTTTCAGCCTTTTTGCTGAAGGGTCTGTCACTGACATTGCTGTATAACTGAAGACAATAAATCACATTAAGTGAGTCCTATAAAACATACCGTCAGCATCATCTGACTCTTCATCTTCTTCTTCATCTTTAGACTTCCTCTTAGAGGAGGACTGACACCTGAGTACATCTTGCGAGGACAAACGATGGAAGTATCCTCTAGGGAAGAGTTCATTTTCATCCTCTTCCTCCTCTTCTTCATCAATCTCAAATGTGGGTTCTAATCTTGGCATTGGCCTCTCTGAGTCAGAATCTTCAAAAGGTTCATCTAACACTTCAGTGGTCTCAGAAATAGTTTCTGTGACTACACTGCTATTGTGGTGTTTGCGCTTTCGGACTCTCCTTCTTCGGTGGAGAAATGGTTTCTGTTTAATAGGGAAAGCAAGTATTAACAGTTATGAACACTATCTTTTCTATTAACAAAATGAAAATAGTTTTAAAACCAAATAGAATTAGTACATATAAAATGAGGATGCTGTTTGCAAAAAACATTTTGACTATTACTTCAAAATACTATAGTAAGATACTATACTTACTATAAATGCAAAAGTGTTAGACAACTGAATATAACTTTGTAAAAGAAAAGGCAGCCATCTCCAAATAACAGACATTATAATTCAGTTAATAGTTCAGTTGAATTTAGCATCCTAGAGAGTTGCCCATTTTAATACTGCCATTTTATGACCAAGAGGCTAATCCCTTAGCTCTTCCTTAAGAGCAAAAGAGAAACAAAAACATTTTGTCTTATAGCACTACTGTTAAGGTTAGCAGAACTATCAGTAAAGTTGTATGCCATTTTTATGAACTACTCATAAAAAGTTGTGGAATGTAGAAATATGGAGTTGAGGAGGCTGAGGGAGAACTGCCTGAACCCAGGAGGCGGAGGTTGCGGTGAGCCGAGATCGCGCCATTGCACTCCAGCCTGGGTAACAAGAGCGAAACTCCGTCTCCAAAAAAAAAAGAAATATGGAGCTGAAATGTATTCACTCAGTGAAATATTTCAAAAGTAAAATAAATCTGTTACTGAAATTTAGGCACATTCAGCACAACTTCACACTGGGCTGACCAAATACTTCGACTATACAATTAATATCACAAAATAACAGATGAAGCGCCAGAGATGATCTAATCCAATCCCTTCATTCTACAGATGTCAGAGAGGCTATAGGACTTAAGTTCACACATTCAGTCAAATGCATGTATTCATTAACTTCAAAATGACTTTGTATGTGAGCTAACTGCCTGTTTTTTTTAACATAATAGCATAATTTGTATTACTTTATAAATTGGCAATATAAATGCTAGCATAGCAAAGATCTATTCTTCATGATCATGCAATGAACAGCACAGTTAATCAATGCTCAACTTTTCTCTACTTCAAACTTACTAGTCCTAATTGAGAATGTAATTTTCAAATTAGATTTAAAATAGTCCTGATCCTTGGAGCAATGGCTGATTCTAGGACTAGGGCATGAAACATACAAGATGAACTTGAAGCATCTTGTAGTGCCAGAAAGGAAATGCTTAAAACAAAACAAAAAGACCCCAATATGACAACAACAGTATGTTATGTTAAAGAAACACAGAAGGCCAGGTGTGGTGGCTCACACCTGTAACCCTAGCACCTTGGAGGCAGAGGAGGGTGGACTGCCTGAGCTTGGGAGTTCAAGACCAGCCTGAGCAACATAGTGAAACCCTGTCTCTATCAAAAATACAAAAATTAGCCAGGCGTGATGGTGCATTCCTGTAGTCCCTCAGCCTAGGTGGCAGAGTAAGACCCCATCTGAGAAAAAAAAAAAAGGAAAGAAACAGAAGAGTGAAACCAAAAGAGCTCTCAATGGTCATAGCTGGAACAATTTGAGCAACAAATTTTAAAAAGTAGTAGCACTGGATTATAAATTGAAGTATTGAGTAAATATCTGGGTCCATAATGATATAAATAAATGCTTAGATAAACAAACAGATGAGGGAGAAAGGACAAATCTCCCAAGCAGAAATTCAAATAACTTATGCTGAGCCTCCACCCTGAGGGGTAGAAATCTTGGGTGTGCAGTGACTTCCTTCCAGCACAGGAAAGGGAAAAGAGAAGTAGACACCTGACAAACAGTATCTTAAGCCAGGTCATCAAAGTTAACTTCAACAAGGAAAAGTCATATTGATAATAAATACCCTCATACTTGATACTTTTTTTTTTGTTTTTACAGACGGGGTCTTGCTATGTCACACAGGTTGGAGTGCAGTGGCTATTTACAGGTGCAATCATCGTGCACTATAGCCTCAAGTTCATGTGATATTCCTATGTCTCCCAAATAGCTAGGATGATAAGAGTGCACCACCATGCCCAGCTTCCCTATACATACTGATAGATACATGTATTGACAGGTACTCTTTAATTATGTGATGAGAATGGCCTTTTACCCCTATGGGTAGGATCCTGGAATATAAAAAGGAAATTAAGAAAAACTGGAAGTCTGAATAAAGTATGAACTCTTAGTTAGTGATGTATCCACATTGGTTCAGTAACTATGATAGATGTACCACACCAACGCAAGGGATTAATAAAGGGGAAACTGACTGGGGTATAGGCAAACTCTGTATTTTACAACTGCTGTGAAGATATTATTCTCTTAAAAAAAAAAAAAAATCCTGCCTTGCTTTTTAAGGCCCTGTAAGGAAAGGAAAGGAATGGAATGGTTGTGCTGCTGCTTTGGCTGGAAGCTGGCTAAGTGGCTCTTCCAGGGAGTGGCCTCGATTCAGTCTGGCTGCCTCCTGGTAATGCTTAAAGCCTGGAATGTTTCTGGTAAACAACTTAACACAATTCATTATCATCATCGTACATTATTTAATAATTAATTGGCTATCATTCAGAAACTGCAAGATGATCGAATATAGTTTAGAAAATATTTTTAAAGCAAGAGAGACCAAGTTAAACCACTGGAGGGATGTGCGAGAAGTGGGGCAAGCACAGAGAAAATAGTAGCACCCAAGATGAGTGACTGTACTCTGAGTACCTCAAAATATAGGGCATCACTATGTTCACTTTCCAATTAATTGTGTAATATTTTGGTCTCCTTTTCTAATATCAACTCTTCTAATCTGTACATACTTTAAAAATATTTTTAAAGCTCCTAAAAGTCATGATTTGGACATCAAACCAGTAGGCTGAAAAGAAGTTTGTTTGCGTCCCAAGAGGTGGAGCCCTTAAATAAGTTTATGATTTCCGAGTGAATTCCCATGAATCAAAGAAGTTACATGCACATCTCAAATGTTCACTGTGAAGATCTTGAGCTACAATACATAAAGGCTTAAAGTTTATAAAGCAACACACTATGAATTTCTAACTTTACTCTTTCAGAACTGTAAGCTATAACAAAAAGGTATATAATAAACTGGAATTGAAGGAAGAGAAGACCTGGAAAGAAATGTGTTACCTTTCGCTTCAACGTGGGCTTTGTGAGAATTGGTGGTGAGCTTGACCGAGGGCTTTCTGGCTCTTCCTCCTCCTCGCTACTCTCACTGAAGCCCCTGAGGACAGCCCTGTCACCCTCACTGTAGCGGCGGGGCAGCCTCTCATTTCCTTCTGTTAGTCTGCACTTCAGAGCCTCAGGGCTTTTCTTGAGCTGTCCTCGCCAGGGCTCAACCCCTTCACTGAGTCTTCTTTTGGGAAGGTCAGGTTTTCCATCCTGGCTTGGCTGCTCCTGAGAGGCCACCAGCTGCTCTTCACTTTCATTGTATTGTTCCTGAGTGGCTTCTGATTTCTCCCCACATTCTCCATATTGTTCCTGAGGAGCTGAAGACGCCTCTTCCAAGAGCAGTTTAGAATCTTTATCACCAAAACGTTCCTGGGTTTTTCTGTTCTTCCTCCCCCAGCGGCCCCTCCGAGATGGCTGGCTATTTGCAGGAAGACTATCACGAGGAAGGACTTGTTTGTTCAAACGTGTAGAACTGACTGGAGCCATAACTTCTGGTTTCTTTTCACTTTCTGCTGAGTAAGAATCTTGTTCTTTGTCCTCACGACACACAGACTTTCCCATCTGATTTTAGAAAATAAAACAATGCTGGTTAATTTTTCAGTCTTGTTTGCTTACATGTATCTCTTCTAACCTTTTAAGTACTGAGAGAAAAAAAAGGAAACTGAGTTTTAAAAAGAAAATGATCAATTATTTAATATTTAACATTAATATTTCCTGTTTCAGCACTGTTTCAAATCTGTATATGCATTAATTTAATCTCCCCAATAATCATATGAAATATTACCACTACATCTCCACTTTACAAATAAGGTGTGTTTGGTACAAAAAATAAGTACTCTGCCCCAGGTCACTTAAGAGCAAGTGAAGATGCTGGGATAGAAAGCCAGGCAGTCTGACTCCAGAGCCTGTGCTCTGAACCTCTCTGCAGTACCATCCTCAATAAGCAAAGTGAATACTATTGTTCTTTTAAATGTTAAATGGGATCATGAAATAAAAATTTATAAACAGGGAGGAGGAGACAGGATCTTGTGACATGGGCAAGGAGGAGGAGGCATTTGAGAAATATGAAAGAAAATTTATGTAATTTAAAGTTTTACTTTTATTCTGAATATTTATTTTGAAAATTAAACTGCACTAAAGAGGGGCATGGGATTTATGTTTATCAAAGGACACAGATGTTAAAGGATGAAGCACTGCTTAAAAAATAAGAGCTATAAAAGTATGATCACATGAAGAAAAACACTGACAATGACACATGTAGTACAGTCCATCAGCAACCCTTTAACGGCTAAAAAGACCTGTGTGTGCTGGAGATGTTTTGGTGCGCCATTAGAACACATGCATGAATTTAATAGTTCCTTGATATTCTATTTAAGAAAAATCTTATCTTCATTTCAGTTTGTTTGTTTTTTGTAGAGATGGAGTCTCACTAAATTTCCCTGGTTGTCCTGAACTCCTGGTCTCAAGCAATCCTCCTGCCTGGGCTTCCTAAAGCACTGAAATTATAGGCATGAGCCACCACACCCAATCTCCATTTCATTTTTTAAAAACTGTTGGATTTGGATTCAATTCAGATTTCTCAACTAATATCCAGCTTAAAATTGAGCTGCTTATTGGCACACTGGTAAGAAATACTTTCGTCATAAGTAACACATTATAAGAAACTTGATGGTCTCCTAATTGCCCAGGGCTAAAAAATATGTAAGTAAAGCAGGCTCGGTCTGCCTGAAATCATGATCCACCATTGAATAAAACTCTTGACATGCTAGTGTGAATTTACTTTTCTGTGAAAAATTATCATAATACATTATCATAAATACTCATGAAATAAAAAATATATCTTCTGTCATCAAAAATAGAAACTATTCATGCCCTTACACTGGTCTCTAATTCTCTTTCCTGGCATTGTGGCTCTTCATTTCCTCCTTCCTCAGCCTCCTCTTCTTCCTCCTCCGAGACCACAGAGTTGGACACTATGACTGGAGTCCAGCGCAAACATTCTGGATCTACATCTACAGGTCGCAAATTCAGCTGAAGCTTTGCCATGTGATCCTGGATAAGTTTTTCCCGGCGGATAATCACAAATCTGGAACCAGAGAAAAGTTTATAGCAATCAACAATGTATAAGATGCACATAAAAATGAATGTGGAGATGAGAACCTCTGGTAAAGGCTGTAGACGATGATGGGCACTGCAAAGACAGCCTGCCTGGGAAGATGGAATGTGGAAATGACCCACCACCTGAGATGGTCAGGAGTGTGAAGCAGCACAAACACTTAGCTCTCTACCATGGCCACAGGCTGTTATCACTGCCTACTGTCTCATGCGACCCACTCCAGAAGTTCACCTGCTCTTCTGCACTCTCTTTCCTATCTCCATTTATTTGGCTCAAATGCCGTTCTTTGTGACCTTTTTCTACTACTTTAGGGATTGGTGAACTGTCTGTTCTTCCTTTCTATCTACATTCACTTTGTGCCATTTATATGAAAATTTATCATGGGCACTTCATTTAATGACACTGTTTCTAGAGTGGTTACTTCTTGTATTATGAAAGAGCTCCCAACACTAGATGATGAAAGATTCAATAGCTTACATCCAAAAATTGGAAGGAATACACCAGAAAGAGTTCAGTTTAAGAAGTTTGTATATATAGACAATCGAATAAAATATCCTAGAGAGGAAAGTGATATCTCATCATCACCAAGTACATCATTTATATTAGTTAATGCCCTTTCATCAATAATCTGGCTGGCTGATCCAAAAACTTCAACCTAATTATCTTTCAAAGGTATACAAAAGGATGTGATACTCACTGGTCACTACGGAAGTCCAGCATTCGTAGGTGGTGGAGTGTGGAAGTGATGTCTTGAGGGCAGATTCCGGTTAACTTGCTTAACTTCTTAATGCTGATCTGCTTGTCATTTTGGTGATAAAGGCACTCCAATATTACACTTTTCCAATATGACATGTAGGAAAGACGACCCAGATCAGATAACGGTTTCTCTGGAGACCCTGCTTGGCCTTCACGCTTTGATAACAAATAACCTAAAGAATCACACATAACCTGAATCACAAATATGTCAGCCACTCCAAAAAACTGGATTCACCAAAATAATAATCCCCTGTTCTACAACCAAGAATAACTCCAAAGGTAAATTCCTTCAAAAAAAGAGAACAAAATTGCAAAACTATTTTAATAAAACAAATCTGCAGAAAGAATGCATAATTTATCTGTATTGAACACTAAGTATTATTTTGTCTAAGTTAATATAAATCACCTTGTTAAAAAATTCAAAAGTGTTAAATAACAGGACTCTGTTAACCATTTCTAGTTCAATGTCCTAGCCAGGGGAAACAAGCCTTGCATGCTTTATTTGGACCACTAGGTGGCAACAGCTATATCTGAACTGAGAAGCACAAAATAATGCCTTCCTTTTCATGTAATCCTATTAAAACTGTAGTTCTGTGAGCGAATTAGATGACAAGCTTTCACTTCAACCAAAACTCCTCACAATTACCTATCACTCTAATTCTAGGCAAGCAGGACTGCCAGCCTAAGTGTGGAACTGTGGACTCTGTCCTCTCTAGTGCACAACTCTCAAGAACTGGAAAACAAAGGCATAACTTCTAAGGAAAGGCATCGAAAATGTGGAGATGGGAGAGAAAGGTATTTTTATTGCCATTAAAGAAAATGTAAAAGCAGTGTAAGAATATAATTTGGAAACATATATCAGGAAAAGTAAATAAAAACAATACTGTTATTACACAGATTGTATACCTCACATACAACACATACACACCCCCCTCAAATATTTTCCCTAACTTTGCAATTTAATGGTATATATAAGATATCTAATCATGAATCCTATTTCAAAATAATATATTAACATTAAAGGAAGTAATCTGAGTTCCATCCCCTACTGTTCATCTAAAAAGACTAGAAAATGTGTAAAACAACCAGTAGAGTACATACTTCCAATAAAATATGGACAGAAGGACAGTCTAAAGCCAAGAAGCAGCTTAATTAACGTCTCAAGACTGGAATCAAAATCTTTTGTTTGAACCATTAGTTCTGCATATATTCATTTAAATATTATTTAATAGCAATATCCGAGTAAAATATTCCCTTCAATTACTATTTCATAATCATGACATTTATTACAAACATACATCTAACTTTCTAAGCAAGATTACCAATGTGTGAAAAATAAAATGCAGTTCCACAATGATCTCTTTAGAACAGTGAGCTGTCACTTTTTAACTCAGATTAAACTATTTTCCCTATCATTCACTTCTTAAGATATTGAAAGTTGTGTTGCATATGCTTAACCACTAGGTAAAGCCTAACTAAAAAATACACACATTTTCTCAGATAATTGGATAACAAAAATAGGGCAGGCACAGTACTTATTAGCACTAATTGAAGCAGTTATACAATGTTCTTAGTATTGTATTATTGCATAAAACTAAGTTCCATTGTAAATGAACAGTTGCAAATTAAAGATATGTGCTATATATCACAAAAAAATTTTATTCAATATTAGTTTTTAAAAAATATTTCATGTCCAACCAAAATAAAAGGAACTTGTGGCTTTAGGTTTTAATTATTTCCATTTGTGAGAGACAGTCTTGTTCTGCAGCCCAGGCTGGAGCCTGCAATGCAGGGGTACCACTGCTCACTGCAGCCTCAGCCTCCTGGGCTCAAGTGATCCTACCACCTCAGCTTCTTCAATAGCTGGAACACTAACCAGGTGTGTACCATCATGCCCACCTAACTTTTTAAATTTTTTGTAGAGATGGGGTCTCACCATGTTACCCAGGCTGGTCTTGAACTCCTGGGCTCAAGCAATCCTCCCACCCCAGCTTCCTAAAGTGCTAGGATTACAGGCATGAGCCACAGCAACCAGCAATGGCTTTAGGTTTTGGTTTTTTTTTTTTTTTTGAGCCATAGTTTCGTTCTTGTTACCCAGGCTAGAGTGCAATGGTGTGATCTCGGCTCACCGCAACCTCCGCCTCCCGGGTTCAGGCAATTCTCCTGCCTCAGCCCCGTGAGCAGCTGGGATTACAGGCACACGCCACCATGCCCAGCTAATTTTTTGTATTTTTAGTAGAGACGGGGTTTCACCACGTTAACCAGGATGGTTTCGATCTCTTGACCTCGTGATCCACCTGCCTCGGCCTCCCAAAGTGCTGAGATTACAGACGTGAGCCACCGCGCCTGGCCGGCTTTAGGTTTTTGAAGGCTCATATAGCAATACAACAAAAGATACTAGTAGCCAACAAATCATCTACAAATCTTTATATATACAGAAGAAGGTCCACCGGAAGGGACCAATGAGAAATTAATATAATCCTTACTGAAATCGATGAGAAACCTGCCATAGCCCTTACGCTGGTATTGAGGAAGAATCATTATACAGGAAACGTTGTACTTCTGTTGGCAGTGCTTTTCCTGGTGGAGAAAATACAAGTTTTAAAACAGGCTGGTAAAAGTGAATAATAATGCTAATTGTTAGGAAACAAAGACTGATGGCCAAAACCACAGCCCTGGTCCTTTGGGAATAGCAATATACATCAAGAAAAAAATACCCAACTGGGAGAAGATAGGATAATGTTAAGTCACTGCCATTACCCACAAAGCAACTGTCTCAGGGGAGTAAAAATACAAAACAAAACAAAGCCATCCAACACCATCTCCAACTCAACAACAGTACGCCAGTGCCTAAGGAACAGCACTGAAATCTAAGTCCCAATCTGCAAAGCTACAAATGATGAATCAGTGTGCTACTCTAGAAGTGAGAAGACTCATCAATTATCTCAGAGTTTTCTTTCTCTCCTGCTCTGGTGCTACTCAAGGCAGTCCTATTAATTGTATCTACCTTTACACAAAATAGTCATCTTTATAATTTTATAAATTAGTCGATATATTTTAAATCCTATTTAACCAATGAAGTAGCCTACTTAAAGAACTCTTATAAATGCTTATAAAAAGCTAGTACTTCCACTTAACTGTTTCATACACTTGGATTTTACTGCTTAAATAACAGTATACCTTTTGTGTTGTCCGACTAGAAAAGAAACTTTTCCCTCTAAAGGAATGGAAGATTAAAAAAGAAATGTCCTTTAATCAAAATGCCTTCTTACTCATATTTCTATGCCTAAAGTTCAAATTAGAAGAGAAGATTTAAGCTGAGGCAGACAGAACTCAGAGAGCTAATGACTGTTTATTTCACAAGTTCCATTACTACCATGGGAAGAGAAGTCATTTAAAAACTTCCTCGTGAGTATTGCCAGCAGTCCTTGCTCCTAGGAGAATATAGGCTGTTGAATGTTACTAGGCACCTTCTAGCACTTGGTAAATTTCCAAATATTCCTTCTATTCTTTCCAAACAGCTAGATGACACCTAGGAGGTGCTGAGTGAGAACCAGCAAAAATTGTTTTAGATTTCCATGTGCATTCAAACAAAGTTTAAGCAGACATACTTACCTTAGAAAAGTAACCAACAAGGTGGCAGCCCTTGACATCATTCTGTGTTAGTACATAAAAAAGAAATGGCTCCACATCATAATAGAGGGTTTTGTGGTCAAGAAACAACTTTGCCAAGAGACACAGGTTTTGACAATAAATGGTACTCACATTCCCATCAACCTAGAGAAATAAACAAAACAAAATAGTCAATAGATGGTCTCTTCAGTTCTAGCACAATACATATCGATAAAAAGCATTTCTAGATATCCATAGTCCAGCGTAGGAGAAGGTGTCCATGACCAGTACACTATGGAAGCTGGAAGCTATCCTTTGAAATGGCAGTATTATGTTATCTGCTGTTTTAGGACAAGCAAATATATAAAATACGGTACCTTCAACAAAGCAGGAATAGCCAGATAAGGAGGTGATAATCTGGTTTTCAAATAGCAATTTTTGCTTTTATAAAACAATGAATTACAGCAATCCTTTGGATGGCAAGCTTTGTTTTCAAAGTAACACAACGAAAGGTCTAAACGCAACCCTTCTAAAATACATTTATTAGGTAAAATAAGATGTAACTATGTAGTCTAATCTGTGCCAGCAGCCTGAAGCAATGCAGTCTAACTACCATGATCAGGCTTACCCCCAGATGAAGCTACTTAAGGGGGTACTAACTACTGCCAAGCAGAAGCATAAAGTGGGTTCTCCAAGTTATCATGTGGCAAATGAGGCTCCAGGCTTGCCAGGCCCGGGAGCACTCTGCTCTTTTGCTCCTGGCAGCCTTGTCTGTGTTCATGGAGTTGCCAGAGCTTTCTCTTTTATAAAAATGCCAATGGATGCCCACATTAGCACCCAAGACACTGGTATACTAACAGAACTCAACAATCCAGATAAGTTAATATTCTCTTCAAACAGTATTTTATACCACATCTACCCCAGCTTCTCCCAGGCAAAGAGCTTCTCTATTGATCACTTGAAGTCTTAGGGAAGACCAAGAAAGTGAGAGACTGAGGGGATCCTGACAACCTGGAATTTTACTGTTAGACCAGGTAACAGGGTACACAAGCAAGTAGTCAATTAATACTTGGCATAAAGACCACACAACTGGGATCAAGAGCACTACTACCAGATACAGAGAATCAGACAGAGCAGAGCACACATCATCATCATATTAAAATTTACTATTAAACAGATCTCTGTAAGATATTCCTTTTAAATAAGTGATAAAAATCCTTTCATTTAAATGCCATATTTCATAATTCTAAGATGTACTTTTATCACATCTTAATATGTACAAAATCAACTGGCATTTTATAATCAAAGTTTTAAAAATTATAATTACCAGTATTTTTTCCTTTTCTATGCTACATAAAATAGTAAGATAGTAAGTTGCACAATAGATGCAATGCAGGTGGCCCTATTTTTGAAATGGATGGGAAGACAACTACTTAAGCATCTACCTTACCTCAAAGACAGAAATATTATTCTTTCTGTAAATCTCATTGGCAGGAGGATGGAACCAACCACATTTCTTCATGTGCTGCTGCAGAATAGTTCTACTTTTCATATATTTTAAACAGAATTCACAAAGATACAATTTGGGCAGCCTGTAAATGATAATTAAACAAAAAAGACAGGGTTTTGTATTTTAGAGAACTTTAAACTTTCACAATTATCATCTTTTTGCCTTTCATTGCTACCCAGGTAACAGGTTAAAAAAAAGTTAAAACAGCATATACAAAAACACGGGATGGTAAAACGACAAAATATGTAATTCAAATAAATTCCTGTATCTTGTCTAGTATTTAAGTACTGAGATGAAAAGAAATAAAAAATTAATTTAGTTGTTATCAATTTGGATAGTTATGCTTAAAATATTACCCTAAAATTAAAGAAAATATTTGCTAAGTAGATTAACACAAACAAAAAAATGTTTGATTTGTGTGAAGACCACAACTATTTTTTCAAGTTCCCACTTTGAAAGCACTTTTGAAATATAATGATAATTTATCTGAAAATATCTAACATTCTACTAAAGTTTTTCCCAAGGTATATTTATGAAACACAAATCCTGCAGATACTAAGGATATCATGCTCAAATAAGGGCGAAAAGGCACGTGCTTTTTCCCACTTTTCCTGGGGGATTCACAATATGCATTAATTCTTCCCACATAACCTCACATCTTTTTTTTTTTTTTTTTAGTAGAGATGGGGTTTCACCATGTTGACCAGGATGGTCTCGATCTCTTGACCTCGTGATCCACCCACCTTGGCCTCCCAAAGTGCTGGGATTACAGGCGTGAGCCACCACGCCCGGCCCACACATCTTATTTTTTAAACTGTCATTCAATTCAGCACACTGAAAGCTTTCAAGGAACTTTTGTCGTATAGTATCACTAAACATCTATGGTATACAATATTGTTTTTCAAAATCTCTAAGGCTAGCCACAGCTTGTTATTATATATACAGCTTATAATTATACTATTAATACAATCACTCCAAAATCAAGCAGAGTGAAACAAATAATGAGTGGCACTATAATTTAAGCCAAGAAGCGGGAGCTAAGAGCATGGAAAGCAGTATGTCGTTGGCTACTTTGTTTCCATTGCATTCTGCCTCAAGCCCCACTATTGGGGAGGAACCACCAGATGAAGATAATTTTACTTCTTCACCACCAGAGCTACAAATCACAGAATGAAATGGCTCCAGTTATAAACTTCATCATTAATATGAGCACTACATGTATTTACTAAGCCTTACAGGTGACCTACAACTGCCAGACCATTTCCTGAATACTAAAAGGAAGAGGAAGACTGAGTCTCTCTATGTAGATGTAATGGGTGGCACCTCCCTCCATAACTGTTTTACTTACCTCTATTTACCTGTGCTAAATTCTCAATGACCAATTTTAACTTGTCACGTCATTAAGTTAACAGAAGTAACACTACCTGAGTACAGTTTCACTTTGAGGGCTAAATATTACACTAAATACTTCCTACAATATGAATCTGAGAAACCTAAACAATTTTGTGTTTTTTAAAGTATTTTTATAAAAATGATAGAGTAAAAAACAGTGACAGACCACAAAGCTTTCCAAATTATGGTAAAGATAAATGCCAACTTTAAGGGCATCCAATCCAACTGTTAAGGTCTCAGCACAGAGAAGTGAAAATAAAGTACCATTTATGTCAATTAGCTAGATTTAGTCATATTTCATAACGTATATATTTCAAAACATGTTGTACAAGATAAATATATACAATTTTATCTATCAATTAAATAACCAGAAAATATTCAATAAATGCTAATTACTTTTCTGGAAACAGAAGGGAGAGAGGGAGGAAGGAAAGATGGAAAAGAAAGCACAATTTATTTCCTAAAGTCTGTGATAGAAGGCCAAAAGTTTTTAAAGCTGACATCAAAAGAAACAAAATCTCTGAGAAAATTACTGTCAAGTCTTCTCTGGTAAATGATTTCATGCCACTTCCTTGGAATGGAAAGATACATGGCATTTTATTGATAATTAGAAAAAAAAACAAACTTTAGTTAACCTTATTATGTGAAAAATAGTAAACTGAAAACAAGCATTATGAGCTACTTTATTCCAATTTAGTTCTCCCTGAAAACATTTTAAAAGCCCCTTACTTTATTAGAAACAAGCCCACTGGGATGACATTGCTAATCTAAAGGGAATCATCTGGAAAAAAACTCC
Organism: Callithrix jacchus; assembly: GCF_049354715.1. Classification (NCBI taxonomy): domain Eukaryota; kingdom Metazoa; phylum Chordata; class Mammalia; order Primates; family Cebidae; genus Callithrix; species Callithrix jacchus. The sequence goes on from NC_133514.1 coordinate 42,952,362, forward strand.
TGGAAAAACAAAGTATTTCTAATAATAGTATAAACAACTGCAGTTCTCTCACTGAAAAAAAAAAATCTGTCATATGGAAAGGACATGAGCCTACATGAAATGAAATGTAGTTATGAAGATTATGAATACTCCTGGCAGCTTTTGGTGGTCTTGTTCCTGGTAGGATATAGGTCTCAGCTATCAAACAGGCAGCTGTATGGTGGTTTTGATCAACTGTACCGTGGGGTGTTACCACACTGTAAGTTTATTCTCAAGTCTGCCGCAATGCTAACAACCCAGCCCATAGAATCAGGACTGTGCTGTAGCTGAGCGTGCTTCTCTCACTTCTAGGATGATGTAGTTATTATTCTCAGGAATTACTACAGTACCTTCTGGCCTTTTCTGTTTTTCTTCTTTTTTTTTTGAGACGGAGTCTCACTCTGTCACCAGGTTGGAGTGCAATTGCGTAACCCTGGCTCACTGCAATCTCTGCCTCCTGGGTTCAAGCGATTCTCCTGCCTCAGCCACCCAAGTAGCTGGGACTACAGGTGGGTACCACCATGCCTGGCTACTTTTTTTGTATTTTTAGTAAAGACGGGGTTTCACCATGTTGGCCAGGATGATCTCCATCTCCTGACCTCGGCCTCCCAAAGTGCTGACATTACAGGTGAGCCACTGCGCCCAGCCCCTTGGGGCTTTTGAACATAGTAGCAGTTTGTGCAGTCAACTTGCAGCAAATTTTTTTTTTTTTTTGGAAGGGAGGAAGGGAGGAAGGCAGGAAGGGAGGAAAGGAGGAAAGGAGGGAGGGATGAAGGGAGGGAGGCAGGGAGGGAGGGAGGGAGGGAGGGAGGGAGGGAGGGAGAGAAGGGAAGGAAGGAAATCGAGCAATGAGAGCGACATTGCTGACCTGGATCTAGAGGTCTACAAGTTGATTTCTCTTTTTTTTTTTCTTTTTTTGAGAGAAGATAAAAAAGGAGTGAAGGAGAGGAAGAAAGAGGAAGAAAAAGAGGGAGAGAGAACAGAAATGTTGCTTTATTCTAAAAAAAAATGGGTATTAATAATGGCCAATCAATGTTTCATTTAAACCTATGAGTAGGTGTGATGTGGTATTGACCAGAATGTATATTTTGTGTATTTAAAGTGGAGAGCTCTATAAATATTTATTAAGTTTACTTGTTCCGGATCTGAGTTCTAGTCCTTGATATCCTTATTAATTTTACGTCTCCTTGAGTCTAAGTCTCTTTATAGGTCTTATGTATCTGGGTGTTAGGATCGTTAGCTCTTCTTGTTGCATTGATCCTTTTACCACTATATCTTCGTTGCTTTAAGATCTATTTTATCAGATACGAGAATTGCAACTCCGGCTTTTTATTTATTCATTTATTTTTGCTCTCCATTTGGTTGGTAAATCTTTCTCCATCCCTTTGTTTTGAGTCTTTGTGTATCCTTGCAAGTGAAATGGGTCTGGATGTAACATGCCGTTGGGTTTTGGCTGTATCTTTTGATTGGAGGATTTAGTCGATTTAAATTTAGGGTTACTGCCATTTGATGTTAACTGGCTGTTTTATCCATTCGTTGATGTAAATTCTTCTTTATGCTGATGCTCTTTACTTTTTGGTGTATTTTTAGAAAGGCTAATACTGGTTGTTTCTTTCTATGTGTAATGCTTCTTTCAGAAGCTCTTGTAAAGCAGGCCTGGTGGTAATAAAATCTCTTGAGTACTTGCTTGTTTATAAAAGATTTTATTTTTCCTTCAGTTGTGAAGCTTAGTTTGGCTGGATATGAAATTCTGGGCTGAAAGGTCTGTTCTTTAAGGATGTTGAATATTGGCCCCCACTCTCTTCTGGCTTGTAGAGTTTCTGCTGAGAGATCTGCTGTAAGTCTGATAGGCTTCCCTTTGTAATTAACCTGACCTTTCTCTCTGGCTGCCCTTAGTAATTTCTCCTTCGTTTCAACCCTGGTGAATCTAACGATTATGTGCCTTGGGGTTGCTCTTCTTGAGGAATATCTTTGTGATGTTCTCTGTATTACCTGGGGTTGAATATTGTCCTGCTTTGCTAGTTTAGGAAAATTTTCCTGAATAACATCCTGAAGAGTATTTTCCAGCTTGGATTCATTCTCTCCGTCACATTCAGGTACACTTATCAAACGTAAATTTGGTCTTTTCACATAGTTCCACATTTCTTGGAGACTTTGCTCATTCCTTTTTATCCTTTTTTCTCTAATCTTGTCTTCTGGTTTTATTTCATTAAGTTGGACTTCTACTTCTGATATCCTTTCTTCTGCTTCAACAATTTGAGTGTTTAAACCTGTGCATACATCTCGGAGTTCCTGCATTGCATTCTTCAGTTCCATTAATTCACTTATATTCCTCTCTAAGTTGTCTATTCTCATTAGGATTTCGTCAAACCTTTTTTCAAAGTTCTTAGTTTCTTTACATTGGGCTGCAACATGTTCTTTTAACTCACAGAAGTTTCTTATTATCCATCTTTGGAAGCCTGATTCTGTTAATGGGATGAGCTCATTCTCGATCAAGTCTTGTTCCCTTGTTGATGAGGAACTGCGATCCTCTTTAGAGGGAGAGGCGTTCTGATTTTGAGTATTCTCAGCCTTTTTACACTGGTTTCTTCCCATCAGTGTAAATTTATCCACCTGTCGTCTTTGTAATTATCAACTTTCAAATTAGGTCTCTGAGTGGACGTCCAAGTTGTTAATTCCCAGGGCCAAAACAGCGGCATTAAGACTGATGGTGCTTTTCTGCCCGGGAATCTCCAGTCTGGCTTCCTTCTTGAGTCCGTAATAGGCAACTCTGCCTTCCTGGAGCTCCAAACCTCAGTCAGAAGGGGAACCAGTCCTGTTTACTCTGCACCAAGAGCTGCCATGGTGAGGTGCCGGCAAAACTGCTGCGCCAGCCACAAGAGTCACGCTGGCGACCTGTGTGGCTCCTCCAAACCTCGGTCAGAAGGGGAACCAGTCCCGTTTACTCTGCACCAAGAGCAGCCGCGCTGAGGTGCCGACGAAACCGCCGCGCCAGCCACAAGAGTCGCGCTGGTGACCCGTGGAGCTCCTCCACTGGGAATCTTCTGCTCCGTGAGCAACCAAAATTTGTCTGACAGTGTGGCGTCCTCTCGTTGTCTGAGCTTTCGCTGGGAGCTGCAGTTCTAAGATGTTAGCGATCGGCCATCTTGGATCGTTCCCCTTGCGGCAAATTTTTAATGTAACAATAAAAATTATAGCAAATATTACTTAAATCTAAGATTATGCTACAAGCCAAGTGAGATCAAACTAGACACACGTTACATGGAATAGCCTAGGCCAGCAGTTCATGGTGATGGCTATGTAGTAAGAGAGAAGTGAGCTTCAAGTTCTGCCACTTAAATACCGTATTGTCTAGGCCCAGGTCTGCAAAATTTAGATGGTAATATTCACCTCACAGAATTACACCAGAGATGCTTAGTCCAGTACCAAGCTCAATAGATGGTAACTACAGATGGTTATTACTTACAATTATTATTTGTATTCTCCTTTCATCAATTTTACTCAATAATTTAACAGCCGAAGGCAACAGGGATTCTATTTGGTTTCTTCTTCGGTAACTGGGATGATGAGAATAATCAAACTGGTTCTAGTGACAATCTCATAATCTAAGCATCAAATAAAGTCCGGAGGAGAATCAAAAGGCAGAGGAATCTTCTTAGGCTACTCTATCACCTAGGAATCTGCCTCTTTAGGATCTCAAAACAAAAAGGTTATTATAAGCTAAGCTCTAAGCAGCATAGGAGCAGAGGGCATCCCATGATCACAATCTCTTTTGCCTTCATCCCATCTATGTCAAGCTTTTAACGGCAGAGTAGGGTTTGCAATGAACCTGTGCGGGCACTACATGGCACTATGGCAGGAATTCATGGTTAAAACTCTGTTTTACACTCTACAATGTCTGAGGACTATATCACACTGCTCCAAATGAAACAGTATTATTGTTTCACTGTTTATGTCTTGTTTTTTAAAGACAGGGATACAAGATTACTGAACAGACACTGCATATACAAATACCCGCATATGAAAGGATATTCCCTAAAGCATAATCCCACTTCCCAAAAGAGATTTTTCTTATGACCTTTTCATTTTTGTTTGCTCCAACTGCCCTGTTTTTGTATGTTACAGTGTTTAAAATCTTTAATAAGAAAGTAATTTAAAAGTAATTTAGCACAAAATAAATAGGCATTAACAAAATTAAGGGATATGAGTTTATTATTTGGAAAATGTAAGATCTTTGAACATTTTAGTCACTTCAAGCTTCAAAGAATTCAAGAGTAAAACAGCTTAAGCTCTTTTAAATAAATATATGTAATTTTTTTAAAAAAAAGTTAACCAAGAGAACCGTGAATGTACAGATAGAAAAAAAAGTCATAATTACTCAAGAACCCATTAAAAATTATAGGCTATTTTCTAACTGAAAACTCAAAAAACCCTACCCAATGCATGAAGAAATGTAGAGGAAATGTCTAAAACTTGCTTAAGGAAGTTAATGAACTTACAAGTTCCTATCCTATTTCTGCTTTCTACTGACTCCTATTATACTTATTTTGGTTACTTATGACATTTTTATTCCTTCACTGATAACTAGTCTCCTCACACCTGTTTCTAATGAAAATCTCATCACAACAAAACCTACATTTTCAAAGAATTCTTTTAATATCTGTCTTTTAAAAGACAAGAGTTTATGGTTCGATTCTCATTATTCTCTTGAAAAGTAAATGCTAGCCCTCTATTTCCTTTCCTGAACCTATTTCCTCTGCCCACCTTGAGTAGACAAGGGGCCTGTGGTTTCTACAATCCCTGGAACAGTTGATAGACGTGTTGAACAAGCTTTCTTTTCTAAGTTGAGCACTCTTGTGATCTGGGCAGCTTGCAAAGAGCTCACTTAAAAAATGATCATAACAACTAATTTTAAACCTGATGAAGAAATTAATTACTCCGCATATTTCTTTCTTTTTTCTTTTCTCGAGACAAGAGTTTTACTCTTGTTGCCCAGGCTGGAGTGCAATGGCACGATCTTGGTTTACTGCAACCCCCGCCTCCCAGGTTCGAGTGATTCTCCTGCCTTGGCCTCCCGAGTAGCTGGGATTACAAGTGCCCACCACCACATCTGGCTAATTTTTTGTATTTTCAGTAGAGACAGGGTTTTGCCATGTTGGCCAGGCTGGTCTTGAACTCCTGACCTCAAGTGATCCATCTACCTTGGCCTCCCAGAGGACTGAGATTAGAGGCATATCCTTGGCATACTTCCTCTCAGTCATAAAAGATTGTGGATATTTAGAACTCCTGAGGAATGAGTTACCCTGAACACCCTGAATACCAAGTTCTGTAGGTAGTTGAGGAAGTTCCTGCCTTCTTTTAACATATATACATATATAATATGGAAATGCAAATACAATGTAACCTTCTTTTAAAGTCAGATTAATTGTTGTCAGCTCATGATACTGTATGCTGCCTTAAATATACACCACAGTGTTTGAGGCTAACCGATCTGCAGTAAATGGCCCTCAATTGTTGTTTAATGAGCTTGTATGTTAGTTTCCTTGAGTTTTGCTTTTTCTTTTTTTGTCAGTTGTCACTTTGAGGTCTGTGTCTGAAATAGCATTCTTACTCCTCTTTTTCTACTTCGAGTATAGACTAGAGAAGCAAGTTATTATATGGAAAGAAAAAGTAAAATGATAAATGAGTTCTACTAACTGGCCCTTTAACAACTATAGTGGCCTATTCCTAGTTTCTTGAAAACAACCCATGTTGAGGCACTCAACATAAAGTACTAAATAAATTTTGCTAATATTTTGGACAGGCAATATTACTAGATGGGTGAAAACTTACATGATGAAAGTATTCTGAACATGTATTTAACTCACAAAGCACCATGATGTATTATTTCTTGTACGGGTAACTGGGGCATAAGTAGTATACAGCTTACAGAGCATTAATGTCACTATTACACTTCAATGAACTAGTATTTAATTTTTTGATCTTATTTCATCTTTTAATTTTAACCACAAAGAAAAAATATAATAACTGACATTGTTGAACACTTACCATTTTCTAAGAGATTTACATGTTGTAGCTCATTTAATGTTCTCAATATCCCCATGAAGTACTCTTACTATCTCTGCTTTACAGATGAGGAAACAGAGTCACAGAGTAGCTGGGTAGCTTGTAAGGTTACACAGCTTATCAATTTCAGAGCTGAGTCATGAAACCAATTTAGCTCCACCAAGCTGGTGAGTGATCAATGTTTATTAATACATCTGGAAACCCAAGCTATTTATATGTAATTTTATACCATTTGTCCAATTATTTCTCGGAAAACAAACCATTTACTACATTTGTCAAATTATAAATATTTAGATTAAAGGCTAATCAACTGAAAATTTATATATGAGTCTCTTTTTCAAAATTCTTAGTGACAGGAGTGAAGACAAATTTCTCTTTAAAAAAAAAAGGGCTGGCCGGGCGCGGTGGCTCACGCCTATAATACTAGTACTTTGGGAGGCCGAGGCGGGTGGATCACGAGGTCAAGAGATCGAGACCATCCTGGTCAACATGGTGAAACACCGTCTCTACTAAAAATACAAAAATTAGCTGGGCATGGTGGCACACGCCTGTATTCCCAGCTACTCAGGAGGCTGAGGCAGGAGAACTGCTTGAACCCAGGAGGCGGAGGTTGCAGTGAGCTGAGATTGTGCCATTGCACTCCAGCCTGCGTAACAAGAGTGAAACTCCGTCTCAAAAAAACAAAAACAAAAAAAAAGGCATTCCCCTTTTATTGTGACTATGCATTCAGGTTTCTCATTTTAAACATCAGCGTCTGAGAGGTTACAGAAAAGAACATCTAAAGCAAACTGAGATGAAGTAGCTGCCAAAGCTGCTGCTATTACAGACATTTAAAAGCCCCCGTTTCCTCAAATGTAAAGGATAAAGTGGACTCCAACATCTTCGAGATCCCCTCCAGTTCCAGACTTCTATGGATTTCAAAACAGAAGGTCAAGGGTCTCTCAAAACATACCTTGAGTATTCTTGAGGATATGGGGAGGAGTACCAGGTGTGAATTTCATACTTCCCAAACTCAATGACAGAGGGACAGCGGACTTGTGGATCAGGGGGACCAGTCACTCCAACTTTCTGTGCAGTCAAGAAATACATTCAAAAGTTAGCTAAATTAGGCACACTGAGATAACAACAACAAAAAGTTCTGATTCTAAATACTGTCTTCTCAGGATTCCAAAGGAGAAAAACAAAAACAAAAAAAGCCAGAAGCTAACACGTTTTGAAATAAGTTATATTATTCCTTATATAGAGTACTCAGATAAAGAATAAAAATGCTAATAAATCTCTTAGACCAAATGCATTTGGTGTCACTGCATTTCCACATTTAATCATACTAAGAATATTTTCCTCAACTAAACTCACTCTTCATGACTTGATATTAAAGCGAAACTGCTGATACTTGATGATATAAGTTAAAGAATAATTTACAGGTGAGGGAGGGGGACACTGCATATTTGCCGAAGTCCTACCACACTGTCTCGGCTGACAACAATGAAGACGCCCTACTGAGCACGTAAGCACACAAAGAAAAGGATGATTTTCTAGTTGGCGGAAGTAGGCATTTAAGAGAAATATAAAAAGAATCTGACAAAACAAGTATCAAGAGAGTCTTCATTTCATACTATGCCTAAAATTCCCTTCATCAGTAGCTCTGCATAACACACTGCTCAAGACAATAAAGGCTGTTAAGGGTTTTAACACCTTAACTCAAGGGCAACGTGACTTGCTCTGCACCCTATACACACTAGTGTCCACATGTGTGTGTGTGTATTTATCATGGATGCTCTATAAATACTGACAAGAAAAAGGCAAAGTTAGAGTTCAGCCTAACCCAATACAAGTATTAATACTCTTCCCCAAAAGGACAACTGAAACTTATCCTTCAATTCAATGCTTTAAAGACCACTAAAAGATCAGTAAAAATCCCTTGTTGGAGCATGCAGACATGCACACATACTTTATAACAAAACTAAAAAGAACAGAGATTTTTCTTCACTAATTTTACATAAATTTGTTTCTAAGAAAGAAGCCTCTTCACCATAACTCATTTGAGAACTCTCTGGTCTTTCTAACCACTCTCTTTTATAAAAGGCCAAGGGACTTAAGGGACTTATCTCAGGTTTCACACTGGAATATAGCCAAGTGAAACCTCAAGCTCTTTCTTAGACACCGCAAAACAAAAGACACACATCTGTTTGTGGAATGAACTGTGTTATAACACCAACAAGTACTGGGGCCCCTCCAAATACAAAAACAAAAACAATAAAGAATACATAACACAGGGTTAAAATAAGATGTTTTTCATTACTCAAAACCCAAACAGAACTTTAAAATAAGATTTTTTAAAGGCTGCTCTTCAAACTATATTCCAGAATCAACTATTCTAACTCATAAAATAGTGTCTTTTCATCTACCTTCACAACTCAAAGGAGTAACAACAGTATAAGAAACTTTCAAAACAACCAAATACCAGCAACCAGATCTAACTTCCTGAGGCAAGGATTAGATGGGAAGCCCGAAAGCTGAAGTCATGCACCTGCTGCAGCACTGCCTGTTGTTGGAGGGCGTTCCCATCAGCTGCCCACCGCTCTTCTAGGCGGATGCCCGATGTGAAAGTGGATATCCAGTTCCAGTACAGTTGTTTGCACATCACCACAACTATGCACGTCTGTCCAGAATGGGACCTGTGTTAAGTTCCCTCTACCCACACCCCTTCACCTTTGTACCGCGAAACGCTCCTTCTGCACATGTGCTCATGCGCGAGACTGCCTCCACTCCTAGCTCCCCTGAGCAAGCTTCCACAGCAAGGATGTTTCCTTTAAGGAAGGTTTAGAAATTAGAAAGGCTCTCTACACAGGGAGGAAGAAATGGAAACCACTTCTACATGGAAACCATTCATTCCAGTCCTAGCCAAAATCAGACTGCAATAACTGAACTATGAGGTTACCTTTGCTAGGTTATTTTATTTTAAAATTTCAGCCAAAGTATGTCTTCATTAAACTGTGATTTTAAAAAGCAGCAGGTATCTAATATAATCAAGGGCACAAAATATATTTAAATGTTTAACTCAAGTTCTCCCACTTCATGTCCTCGTTTCAATATCCGAAATTCTTTAAAAGAAGACATATGTTCCAGGCCAGAATTAACCTTTTAATCAAAAATAACTAACGGGGGGTGGTGGATTAAATGCACTAGTAATTGGACTAAACCAAAAGAAAACTTTACGCCTATTTCTAGATAACAAAGCTTTTATTACCACCAGTTTATATGAAAAAATTATTACTCTTCTATGAAAAATTAAGCTGCCATTAAATGACTCATCTAATTCCAATTTCTAACATGAAAAATGGCCATTCTTGCAGTACGCCCAACTCTGGATCTGATAGGGACACCAAAATTGTCTAAATAATTTAACAATTTCTATAAACACAGAGCTGCTGCCTTCCCTGATCTGTCCATTAGAGCGCTCCCCCTTGCCCTTTCCTCTCCATTCCCCCACGGGGGAGCAATGTTTTGAGGAGTAAGAGGGGAGGTACCCCTTTATTATCAGTGTGGGGGTGGGAAATGTGGAGAGAAGAGATGTCTTTCTGGCATTTGAACATTTTCCTACAGAAACACTGTAATTTCATTAATTAGGGATTAAAAGTTACATGATGAAAGAGGTATATAAGAATGAATTCACATTCTCCACAACAGAGAGAGCATGAATTTAAGGACTAGAGAGAATCAGTGTTTGTGGAGCACCTACCGTGCTAGACTCTGAGCTGAGCCTTACATCGTTACCTCCTTTGGTTCCCACAATCCATCCCTCAAAGTAGAAAACAATATGCTCACTCTGCAGATGGTAAATCAAGCCTCAGGGAGGTTAAGAGGCAAAAGTACCAGGGCAGAACAGGGAGTGAAGCATAAGGACAGAAAAGAATGACATGGGTAGAGATGTGATGGAAGTAGAGACAGCCCTCAACTAATTCCTCCCTAAATTCCCAAAGTTTGTGCATAAACTTTTAAAAACTGGAAATTGGTTTTCCAAAGAAATGAATATACAAGTCCACAAACTCTTAACCTAAAACCCTTGGACTGGAGTAGAATGTTTTGGAGTTCTGAATTTTTCTGATTTTACAGAATTATGAGTACACATAGCCCCAGTAGGATTTGGGGCAGCAGTCCATAATCAGACACACTAAAATTTCCTTAACAAAGCATATGAATATTCACATTAACTAGCATAAGTAAGACATACAAATAGTCTCACATCAGTTCAGATCATGTTTTGCCGGTAACTCAGTTCAGGTCAAGTGGGACCTTATTGCAAAATGAGTTGGAAAAAAATTTCTTTTCATTCTCCAAAGAAGATATACAGATGGCCAAAAAGCTCATGAAAAGATGCTCAATATCATTAATAATTAGGGAAATGTAAATCAAACCACAATCAGATACTACTTCATATCCATTAGGATGGTTATTATTTTTAAATATGAAACAAAACACCAGAAAATAATAGATGTTGGTGAAGATGTGGAAAAATCAGAACCCTTGTCCTATTGCTGGTGGGAATATAAAATGGCACAGCTGCTGTGGAAAACAGCATGGTGATTCCTCAAAAAAGTGAACAGAATTACCACATAATCTAGCAATTCTACTGCAGAGTATAGACCCCAAAGAAATGAAAGCAGTGACCCAAACAGATATCTATATACCCGTGTTCATAGCAGCACTATTTACAATAGCCAAAAGGTGGAAATAACCCCGTGTCGACAGAAGAATTGGTATCCCAAAAGTGGTACATACATATAATGGAATATCTCCAGTCTTAAAAACAAAAGCGATTCTGACACAGGCTATAGTACAGAACCTTGGGGACATTATGCTAAGTGAAACTGCCAGACAAAAATTTTACTTACAGAAGTAAAATTAATAAAGGCAGAAGACAGAATGATGCTTAGTGAGACATGGAGGATTGGGAGTTGTTTAATGGGTACAGAGTTCTAGTTTTGCAAGACAAAAAAGTTCTGGAAATGGATGATGGTGATGATTGCACAGCAATGTGAATGTTTTTAATGCCACTGAATTGTACACTTTAAAATGATCTGGTTAAAATAACTTTTTTGTTATATATATTTTACCACAATTATTTTTTTTTCAAGTTTTCAGGGCTCCTTAGAATTCAGGATTGTAAATATTGTGACCTATATAGAGTGATACCCAGCGAAGATATAAAAGCTCAGGACACAATATACTACTTACTATCTTTCCTTTCTCCTGAGCCTTTTTGCTCTACACTCAGACTTCTCTTTATCCATCTCCTTTGCTAGTTCTTTTACCATTAAATATGGACAAAAATCTAGAATCCTGTCCTCAGCCCTCTTATATTTTCTCTCTGGAGGACCCATAATCCAGTGCTCCTATCAGGTTTCCACTCTCCCCACGCCCTCCTATCTCTCTACACAGCTTTGATTCTAAGGTCTTTCCCTGTAACTCTACCCTCTGCATAGACCTTTAACTTCCTTGTTTTCTTCTAATTGAACAACAAAATCCTAATCCCTGTTAAATTCAACTCTTCACACAATCCAAGTTATTACCTCAATGTAAACATAAGTGGTGAAAAACAGAGAATCATGCTACCCAGTCTCATATGAGACTCCTACCCACAAACCTCAAGCGGGCCCTGATGCTCCCTACTCCATTCACTCTCCCGTTCTGAAAGACAACTGCATCCTTTCTCCTCTGCTCAAGTCTCCAACACTGCTTACTCCATCTTCACTTTCAGCCAATGCTTTTGCTTCCTACTGCACTAAACTGAACAAAATCAAAAGAAAACCTGCACATTTTTTCCCACCCACATCTGTCCACCATTGGACACACAATTGTGCCACATGTCCTGTCTCCACCATTGTGCCACACATCCTGCCTTTCACCAATACTATGGAGAGACTGTACGAGCTCCTGAGCCCATGGCTTCCACTTGTGCATGAGATAACATCTTCTGCTCCTTACCCAAAGACATCACCCAACAGATCCCCTCTTCAGCATCATCAGCTTTTCCTGTACCAGGGCATTCCAACAGTATACAAACAGCTTTTATTCCTTCCATATTTTAAAAAAAGAAAAAAGGTAGGGGGGCCAGGCCTACAATTCCAGCACTTTGAGAGGCCAAGGCAGACGGTTCATGACATCAAGAGATCAAGACCATCCTGGCCAACATGGTGAAACTCCATCTCTACTAAAAATATACAAATTAGCTGGGCTGGTGGCACGTGCCTGTAGTCTCAGCTACTCAGGAGGCTGAGGCAAATGAATCGCTTGAACCCAGGAGTGGAGGTTACAGTGACCCAAGATCATGCCACTGCACTCCAGCCTGATGAGAGAACAAGACTGTCTCGAAAAGAAGGAAAAAAAGGATATCTTCTTTAGCTCTCACAGCTCTACCCAACTCTCCCTTTCTCTCCTCCTAATTACTGTAAAATATCTCAAAAGAATAGCCACATATTACTACTATGACCAATTTCTCCTTCCATTCTTTCTTGAACTCACTTCAATTATCTTTTTACTCTTCCCTGTCCCAATCACGGAAACAGTTTCTCAAGATTACTTCCTTGTTACTAAGCTGAACAGTCAATTTTCAGTTCTCACCTTACTTGGTCTATTTGCAGAAATTAAAACTGATCCTTCCTTCTTGCAACACAATCTTCATGAACTAACTAACCTTCATGGTTTTTCCTACTTCACTGGCCATTCCTTCCCAGTTTCTCCAATCTCTAAAGGCTGGAATACCCTAGAACTCAAAGTTCTTCTCTTCTCCCTAGTCTCATTTTAAAAAAACAACAAAACAACCTACTTCCTGGTGAGTCCTGAATTGAAAATTTCAGCCCAGGCCTGTTTTTTGGACTCCAGAGACACAGATCCCACTATCTACTTGATATCCCTCTTGAACTGTCTCATAAGCATGTCAAGTTTAACGCATCCAAAATCAGACTCCTAAATCTTTTCCCCAGATGTGTTCTTCCTATTTCCCCATCTCAGTAGATAGCAACTCCATCTTCCAACTGTGTTCTGGCATCGTCTTTGACTCCCTGCTTTCACAATGCATCGACATATCCCAATGGGTCTACCTTCAAAACATAACTGGAATTCCAATTCCACGACCACCACCATGATCCAAAAACACCACATCTCTTACTTACTTCAATAATTTTAACAGTCTCGCAAAGTTCTCCCTGCTTCTATACTGCCCCCTTCAATCTACACAGGAGCCAGAGTAATCCTGTTAAAACCGAAGTCATTCTTCTGCTCAAAACCCTCCCAGGGTTCCTATCTCATTCAGAGTAAAAGTCAAAGTCCTTACAACAGCCAAGACCCTACAAAAACCCAGCCTTCCATTACTTTTCTGTCCTTGTCATCTGCTATTTTGAGCCTTACTTACTTAGCTCTAATCACATTGGCCTCCTTGATCATACCAAACACAAATCATGACTCAGGGTCTTTGCATTTCCTGTTCTAAGCCTGGGAAGCTATTCCCCCAAATACCTACACGGTTCATCCCCTCACCTCCTTCAGTTTTTTGCCTAATGTCAGAAAGACAGTCCTCAACCCACCAATTTAACATTGCACATATTAATCCTCTCCCTCTGAATTCTCCCTCTTCCTCCCCTGCTTTTACTACATAACACTACCACAGGAAACTATCATTTATTTTATCCCATTCCAACCCAAACTGAACTGTAAGCTCCCAAGAATAAGGATTTTTTTTTAACTGTTTTGTTCACTACTAAATCTCTAATGCTTGGAACATGGTAACCAGTTCTCGGTGATATTTATTATTAAATATTATCTATGATAAAAACTTTATCAACAATCACCTGTGTGCTAATAGCATTGCAAATCTCCTACTCAAGATCTCCGGTATATGTATGTACACAACCATCTTCCAAAGTTCTCCGTTTTAGATTTCACACAATTCCATAACTATGTAAGCATGGTCTCGTCTTCCATCTAAATAAGCTCCTCTTCCTATATGCCCACATTTAATACCATCATCTATTCCAAACAGAGCACCAGAAGACCTACTTGGTTCTGCCCTCCCCTGCTATCCTAACTCCCAATCCAATAGTAGTCTTTTCCATTCTATCTTAAGTCTTTCTATGTCTCCTGTCTATCTCTTCCACTTTCATTTAGGCCCTAGTCACCTCTCATTTTGACTATTGTAATCATCTGACTGGTCCCTTGCTCAGGTTTTCTTCAATTCATTGATCATAATATCACCAGTTGAGTTTCTAAAATGCAAACATGTCATCCACTTTTTAAAAATTCTTTTGCAGTTCCTCAAGAGCTATTTAGCTACTATTTAACTACTTTAAAGAGCTACTTTAACTGCAAGATAGAGTACAAACTCCTTAATATGAAACACAAAATCTTCATGATCTAGTACCTTTCTAATCTCATCTCCTGTTTGAATCCAACCAACTACATACAGCTCCAAAATTTCAACAAGATTTCTCATCCAAACATTCTTCTAGAAATGCCTTCTCCCTCTTCTCCAGTAAGCTCTTACTCATCCCTTCAATACCCTACACAAATGTTACCTCCTCTATGAAAACTTGAAATTTTAGTTAAAATAATAACATTCCTAGATGTCTTCCTGTTCATTCTTAATGCATCTTATGTATATCTCCATAGTAATACTATTTCATAACTTAAACAGTTAAGAGTTAAGGCCAGAGAGTCAGAATACCTGGGTTCAAATATTGACTCTGATACTTAACAATCTGTAACTCTAGGTAAAATAATCCTTCTAATGTTTCCTTCTTCACTTGTAAAATGAGGCCAAGTAAGTAATAAGGTTGCATTAAATGAAACAAATTGATATATAATTCTGAATACAGTACTTGGCATATAGTAAGAGGGTACTAACCACATGGCTTTAATTATTCATTTATACAATTCCCTTTTCCACCCACTGGGAATACATTGTTCCAGAACCCACAGTGAATGCCTGAAAATTGCAGTTAGTATTAAATGTTATACAAGTTGAGTATTCCTAACCTGAAAATCTGAAACCTGAAATGCTCCAAAATCTGAGCACTAATGATACTCAAAAGAAATGCTCATTAGAACATTGCAGATTTTGGATTTAGGATGTTCGACTGCTAAGTAGATGAGACAAATATTTCAAAATATGGAAAAAAAATTGAAATCCAAAATACTTCTGGTCCTAAACATTTTGGATAAGGGATATTCAACCTATATATACTATGTTTTTTCCCATACATACATACATACATACATACCAGTGATAACATTTAATTTATAAATTAGGCACAGTAAGAGATTAACAACAATAACTAAAAACAGAACAATTACAACAATGTACTATAACAAAAGTTACGTGAATGTGGTCTCTCTCAAAACATTCTATAGTACGGTATGCAACCTTCTGATGACAGCGAGAAGAGGAGGAGTAAATGATGATAGTAAAATTCAGACCTTGGCTAACCAAGGGTAATTGAAACCATGGAAAGCAAAACCACAATAAGAGGAGGATTACTGTAAATATAAGAGATAGTGAGATTATTGGCCCATCAGATCAACAAATATTTGAGGACCTACTATGTGCAAGTCACATTGTGGAGATGATATAGAAAACATAATATCTGCCCATAAAGGAGTTATAAGACAGGCAGTCCTTATTTTTTACGGCCCTGTGTTAAAGGAAACATGTACACATCAGAATTGTGTCCTTCCTTCGGAGGTGACAGATTCAACCTTAGTTCTGATATGCATGGGTTTTATGTGTGTTGTAATAAAACTTTATTTATGAACACTGACATTTTTCACATGTCCCTAAATATTATTCTTTTTATTTCTGTCCAACTGTTTAAAAACATTAAAACCATCCTTAGCTTGCAGGTCATACAAAACTGGCTGTGGATGGGACTGGGCCATGGGCTATATTTGCCAACCCCAACACAGATAAAGCAGTTTCTAAGCTGTATCTATGCTCTCAAAAATGACTTTCTGCATTATCTTTATGATTCTCTTTATCATTCAAAACATCCACTTATCTAACCAAGATGAACTTTTCCAACTGGCTTCAAACCACTTTCTTTATTACAGTGTCAGAGAACCTGGAAGTTATCTTTGATCATCTCCTGTTCCTTCAGGCTATCTTAGTTCGACAAGCATGAGTTTCAGTTAACATTACACCATGCAAAGAGAGGAATGCCTGGAGTTTAGTTTGGGATAAAACAGAATGGAACATCTCTCGGGCAATGATAAGTAATACATTGAATTACTAGTATTCAGCTGGATTTTGAAGGGTTTTGAAAGCTAGTAACAAGATGTTAGCTTTGGCATGATAGGATTTTAAGGCACCCGCATGACATCTTTTTGCTGTTGTTTAAGTGATTTCTCCTTGATAATGTTCAAAGTAGGGATGGGAAGTTGGGAGATGTTTGGTGTGTTAAGGCATTTACCCATTAAATATAAGTCACATATTAAAGGCTGCCTAGATGTATTTTTAGTTCACTGAATAATTCAGCACAACTTTAAGTACTTATTAAAATAGTAATTAAGACCCTAGGAACTAGAAAAAGCTAGCACAGTTCAAATCCTTGGCCGAGTCATCTTAGTTGAGCAAGTCACGATTAGGTTTGTTGAAAGATTAAACAAGTTGATATTTGCACAGCACTATGCCATTCATGCAGTGAGTGCCAGATAAACATGAACTTCTGCTTGCTATCTCAGTGGCAGGTTTTTGGAATACATAGAGAAACAGATAATATGTCTTTGCCCTCCTGCTGGAATTATTTACAGTAGTCTCCCCTTATCCTCAGCTTTGCTTTCATAGGTTACCTGTCATCAACTTCGGTGCAAATTTTATCATCTCACACCGTCAGAAGGGTGAGTACTGTACAACAGTACAATAAGATATGCAGAGACCACATTCACATAACTTTTATTACAGTATATTGTTAAAAACTGTTTTATTAATATTTTATTATGCCTAAGTTATAAATTAAACTTTAGCATAGGTATGTATGAATAGGAAAAAACAGTACAGTACACACAGGGTTCAGTACCATCCACAGTTTCAGGCATCTACTAGGGATCTTGGAGCATATCACTGGTGGATAAGCAGGGACTCCTGTATAGTAGTCATTTCTTCCTCAAAGCTGAAGTTAACGTTATTTACTCCATCTGATAAGCCCTAATTCTGTCCATTTACCTAAATCCTCATCATTCCTTAGGCCTGCTGCTTCTATGATCATCTCAGACTGCACCAATTCTCACACATCTAAGTATA
Organism: Callithrix jacchus; assembly: GCF_049354715.1. Taxonomy (NCBI): domain Eukaryota; kingdom Metazoa; phylum Chordata; class Mammalia; order Primates; family Cebidae; genus Callithrix; species Callithrix jacchus. The sequence goes on from NC_133514.1 coordinate 42,969,739, forward strand.
CTGTGAACATCGGAGACAAGTCTGAATCATTTAATAGAGCAATGCATTACATTTCACTGGTACTCTAAGTGCCTGCTGTGTATCTTCCTATGCACCTTTACCTACCTGCATTTAGCACATGCCTAATGATTTTGCTACCCCCATAAGATCCTGCATACAGAATAATGTAGGATGTTCTTGTGATTAAGAGTACAGAACTGAAAGTTACACAGGCCTAAGTTTTCATTTTCATTTTGGCTCCACTATTACTAACATAAAAACTTAAGAGGAAGTCACTGAACTAAAACTGTTGGTTTCCTCATATGTAAAATGGGGATAACACCCCTACATCATAGGGTTAATAAAGTTGTTGAACGTAGCTTACTGTATTTTTAATAATGATTTAACTCTTCATGCAAAGAAGAAATTTTAATAACTTACAAATTTCAGAAATGCTCTGTAACTTTCCAGAACCACACAAATCCCAAAGGAATCCTTCAAAATCAGAAAGCATTAAAATTCATATGAAAAGATAATGTGCTCTTTGATATTTTATGTAAAAGTCATTCTATATATTTCCAGAAGGGTGTCATGCTCCACTGGAATGAGCTGAATATAAATGCTTCTTTCTACTGGAAGAGCCTTTTAAGAAAAATTATTTCTCCAAGCTCTTAAGATCATAGTTGAAATAAAATTCTAGAACAAAAACCTATACTACTAATTGTTTTAAGCTTCCACTATTGTGTTCACAAGTGGCTCTTTTTTATGGAAGTATACATTGTATAGCCAATGATGGAACACAGTACTAGGCAAACTACATCCACACTTCCACTACTGCCTGCAATAATTTTTTTAGAAAATCAAAATCCCTGGACACGGTGGCTCACGTCTGTAATCCCAGCACTTTGGGAGGCTGAGGCAGGTGGCTCACCTGAGGTCAGGAGTTCAAGACCAGCATGGCCAACATGGTGAAACCCCGTCTCTACTAAAAATACAAAAATTAGCTGGGTATGGTACTGTTACGCACCTGTAGTCCCAGCTACTCGGGAGGCTGAGGCAGGAGAATCACCTGAACCCAGGAGGTGGAGGTTGCAGTGAGTCGAGATTGCACCACTGCACTCCAGCCTGGGTAACAGAGCAAGACTCTGTCTCAAAAAAAAAAAAAAAAAAAAAAAGTCAAAACCAATTAACAGCTGACTCTTTTTGAAAAAATCTTGCTAAACATTTCAATTATCTTTGATTTAGATAATGTTCCACGCAAAGTTTAATTATTTTCAATATAGTCCCTTCCAGAGTATAAGCTCTAAGAGAATAGGTATGTTTTTGTGATAACCCCTACACATAGCATAATTTCTGGAACACAGCAGGCACTCAATATACAATGGGTTGTTAGTTGGATGGATTCTAATATTAATTGCTTCATTATTTGTCTTTTGCTGGTGCTGCTGTAAGACACCAAAGACCCTGTAATAAAATATTCCTGCAAAATTTTTGAAACACAGGTTCAAGCAGCTTCTAAGCTATATCTATGCTCTCAAATACAACTTTCTGTATTGTATTTATGAATCTTTTTAATGTTCAAAATGTCCTCTTACCTAGTCAACTTTCCCATCTGGCTTCAAACCACTTTCTTTGTTAAGTTAGAGAACGTGGAAGTCATCTTCGATCATCTCTTGTTCCTTCAAGCTAAACATTAAACCCATCACTAGTTCTGCTGATTCCATCTCCAAAATATATCTAAATCCATTCACTTCTCTTCCATTTCTACCACCACCCTTCTAGTCCTAGCTAGCATCTTCTATCATCCTGATCACTGGAAAAGCCTGCAAAGTGGTTTCTGAGCTTTTAGTCTTGCTTAGTTCCAAACCACTCTTCATGTAGTGGCTAAGAAAAAACAATTTTTAATAAAACTGATCCTGCTGTTTCCTTGCTAAAAACCATTCAATGGCTTCCCAATGCAATTATGATAAAAAGCCCAATCCTAACTTCTGGCTTCGGTCTATTTCCCCAGCTTCACCTGGTGTGACTCTTAAGTTCACTGTACTTGAGTTACACTGAACTTTAGTTCCTCCAATTTATCAACTTCTTTCACTCCTCAGATGTTCATACAGGCAGTCCTCTTGTCTCTGTAATATTCTTCTCTAGCTCTTCGCTGACTTTTGAATCATCTTTCAGAATGTATAAATTGTTACTTCTTCAAAAGTCTTCCCTTGTCTTTTTGATGGAACCCCATAAACCCTCCAACCCCAATCCTCAGCACTGTAGCCCAGCCCATCAGAACCCGTAGCTGAATTCTTATTTCCTTCCTACCATCAGTTTGTAAGTACAGTTTTATTTTTACGAGTGTTTATTATCTGTCTATTCATGAAACTAAAAGCTTCGTGAAGGCAGTCTGTGTCTTTTTGTCTGTCTTATAGTTCTGGTATCAAGGCAGGTGCATAATGCTAAATGAGTAGGCCTCATAGAGAAATAGCACCATCATCAGAATTACAGTGCGCTGCCAACAAAAATAAGCATGAATCAGACTTTCGAGATCTAGCTGTTTATTTCCTTGGTGCCAATACATACATAGACAATCATGAGTTTAATCAAATGCTGGGAAGAAACATAGGATTAGCTAGATTACCATCAATATGCATTTACACTGTCTCCCTGAGCCTCAGCACCCCGTTTAACTCTCTCTGGTCACCCTTCTCGCATCTTTCTATTATTTCAACATCTGCCCCATTTCTCCCAGAAGAAAATTTCTTTCAAATATCCATTCACTAAACAAATATGTACTGAGCCTTTACTATATTCCAAATACTCAGTAGGCAGCAGTGACCAAAAAGAAAGTCCTCATTCTCAAGGTACTTATATTCTAGAAATAAAAAATTTAAATTTAAGAGGTGGTAAGTACTATGCAGAAAAAGCAGGCAGGTCAGGGGATTGAGTGATCCAATAGGCTGTAAGCTATCTTCGTGTGAGAGTCAGGAATGTCTCTGGTAAGAGGACATATAACCAATACCTAAATGGAATGATCCTACTAAATCATCAACTCTAGGGGAAGGGCCATCGAGGTAAGGTGCAGCGACTACAAAGGCCCAAGGCAGGCATGCTCGGTGTGTCTGATAAATAGAAGAAGAGCAGCCAAAGGAGGCAGGCACAAGATCATATATAGCCTTGAAGATGAGAGGACAGACTCTTCTTTGTTTTTATTATTAATTCTAAAGAAGACTGAAAGATATGAAAGGTTTTCTGAGCAAGGGAGTGGGATAATCCAACTTATGTTTGAAAATAATTACCCTGGCCCCTGTGTAAAGAATATAGACTAGAGAGTGGCGGGGGAGGGCAAAAGCAGAAGCAAGTTTAGTCTGGAGGCGATTATAGCAGCTTAAGACAGAGATGACGGTGAGTTGGCAGTAGCAAATACAGACATATTCTGAAGGTGGAACCATTAGAATTTGCTGAGGGACAGAATGTGAAGTATGACAGAGAAAAAAATCAAGATGACATCTCTGTGGGACTAAGCAGGTACAGGACAGAGCTACCATTTACTCTTACTGACCACTTAAAGAAGCCAGGATCTATGGCTCCAACAATAAGAGCCTAGAATATCTTGCTGTGGCCAGAAGTAAATAAAAGTGATGAGGATGTGTTAAAGGACACAGGAGCTTCTAGAAAGGAGTTCTCCTCTGTCTAAACTTGGAACAATTTAAGCAACAAAATAAATACTAACAGTGGCTCAAGCCTGTAATCCCAGCACTTTGGAAGGCTGAGGCGGGTGGATCATGAGGTCAGGAGATTGAGACCATTCTGGTCAACATGTCGAAACCCCGTCTCTACTCAAAATACAAAAAATTAGCTGGGCATGGTGGCGCGTGCCTGTAATCCCAGCTACTCAGGAAGCTGAGGCAGGAGAATTGCCTGAACCCAGGAGGTGGAGGATGCAGTGAGCCGAGATTGCGCCATTGCACTCCAGCCTGGGTAACAAGAGCGAAACTCTGTCTCAAAAAAAAAAAAAATACTAACAGCAATGAATTATAATCCATAAAATAATCTACAAGTTTAAACAAAATGAGTAAATAAACAGAAAGGAGAAAAAGTTTTTCCTTACAGTAGAATGCCAATACAATAAATGACAAAGAAATGACAGAATTAGAAAATAATGTTTGGCCACCAACAAAGTAAATGATTCAGGCAAGAATCATCTCTAGATGCTAAATATGGCAGATAAAAGTTTGATTAAAAACAGGATATGTGCATTTCTGTTTCAAAGTATGTTCCCCCAAGATACTTAATTATATGTAGAAAACAATAATGTTAGAGAAGAAACATGGACACCACCTAAACCGGGTGGTCACTGGTAGTGGCACCTGCGATAAGAACTCGGATATTACATGGCTCCTGATGTGACACACTGAGGAGGACACGGCACACCTGTGGGATTTTCCAATCATGATAAAAAACAAAACAAGTTCAAAGCGATGACATTCTGTAAAATAAATGACTTGTGTGCTTCAAAACTGTCAAGGTCATCAAAGATAAAGACTGAGGAACTGTTCCCAATTGAAAGGAGACTAGAGATACATGACAACTAAATTAGACAGTAGTACTTGATTTGTGTTAAACTCCTGATTTGATGATTGAACCATGGTCATGTATGAGAACATTTTTGTTTTTGGGAAATACATACAAATAATTAGGAATAAAGAGATATTCACATTATGTCTGCAACTTACTCGGGAAAACAAACAAACAAACAAAAACAGTTCTTTCAGTCAGGAAGAACGTAACTACTGTCCCCTTTCAGTTCCCACTGAAGTCCATGTAGATTTCTACTAGAGTGTCTATAATAACTCATTAGCAGGAAAGCTTTGAGAGCAACTTGCCCAAAGCCAAAATTAGTAAATGACAGACCAAGACTTGAACCCAGGTCCACCTGACTCAAAGCTAACATTTTGTTAAATCATAATACAGCAGAATGCTGAGTAAGTTGTGTATTATTTGTACCGCTGTTTTATTTTTTCAATAGTATTCACATAATGACTGACATCACAGTCTATTCACTATTGGGTCTCTTAATATTAAGTGTTTTCCCTAGAATCCTTGGCATCAGCCTTAGAAATTCTTACTTTCAAGTTAAGAGATAAGAGAACTTGGCTTACATGGTACATTTGTTCGTGGCAAAGAAGGAAAAGACAAAAAATAAATGAACATAATCTGTAAGGGCCTTTATAATCTAGTCCCTGCACTTTACCAACCTCACTCTCTACACCTATATTCTTTATCTCAAGCCATTTTAATTCCCACAATTAAGCATGTTTTCCCCTATCTCCAACTCTATTCCAACTTCACTTCTGTTCCTTCTGATTATTGGGAGCCAAATCGCTGTTATGCTGATAAACTCCTACATATCCTTTAAGACACCTCAATGAATCCTCCTCTGACCTCCCTGGGCAGAAGTAGAAGCTGGCTTCCCTTCTCCCAAAACACTGTGTATTCTAAAATTGAACTTTTCATGTTAATGACATTATTTATTTACAAATCTCTCCTATAGTTCAAGGAAAGAATTCAGTCATTCACTGGCATCTCCAGCATCTGGTACATACACACTCTTGAGCTATATATTTATACTCGTGCCATATGTCACAAAAAATTCCAATTTTTTTTTTTTTTTTTTTGGTGACCGGGTCTCACTCTATCACCCAGGCTAGAGGACAGTGGCATGATCTCAGCTCACTGCAACCTCTGCTTCCCAGACTCAAGTGTTACTACTGCCTCATGCTACTAAATAGCTTTGACTACAGGTGTGTGCCACCATACCTGGCTAATTTTTGTATTTTTTGTAGAGATAGGATTTTGCCATGTTGCCCAGGCTGGTCCTGAACTTCCGGACTCAAGCAATTCACCCATCTTGGTGTCCCAAAGTGCTAGGATTATAGGCGTGAAATACTTCTTGAATTAATAAATATGGGTGCTTTACCACTCATGAGAAGCTTGTTTTTTGTTTTTGGTGAAATCCCATATTATTCTTCATACAGTAAGACAAAAAATAAATAAACCAAGCTTATTTAATGCTGATAGTCAAATCCACATGCTTATCTGCAAAACCAAAGCAGTTATCATGAGTTTGAAAGGATTATTATAATCAGCAGAACTACATATACACACAAAGCACAACTACTCTGAGATTAGGGAAACTGCTATTACTGCTTAACCCACAATGTAATTAATCTGCTGTTTCTCAGCCATGAACAAGTTGCTTGATTATCCAACCTGAATATCCAACTTTACCTGCAGTGCTTGTTCTTGGATATCACGAAATAATTCCATATCTTTCTCAGTCATGACTTCCTGGCTCCCAAAAAGCCGCTCCTCATTTTCTTGTTTGCCATCCCAGCCATCCTGATTGTCTGCATATAAAGAAAGAACTCACATGTTAACTATCCTTAGATTAGTAAATGAATTAGAAAAAATTTCAAGTCTTTATTTCAATTTGAAGAACTTAATATATAACAAAGAAGAATACAGCATTAAACTGACTCCTAGAAGAATACTCTCAATAAATATTTATGTATTAAATCTGCTTTATAGCGGAAATCCTGAATTATCTTAGAGTTTCTGAAAATATTACATAACTAAATTTAAACTTCATTAAAAGATTGTCATCTGTTATAAACACAAGAAGAAAAAGGTCAAGGACTCAATGTTGACAGCATTCCCAAACTGGAAGAAAAAAGTACCATCTAAAGGTACTACGTGAATTTAATGCCCCCTAGTGCATGACACAGAGAGATGCAGGCACAGTTCTAATACAGCATTCGGTACTTAAACTTTATAATTCATAAAGAAAATGACAGCATCTATTAAAGCAAATGTTCACACCAATGCCTAAAGCTCAATACTGGTTCTCTATATACTTTATACATTTTTCTCTAATAATTTCTAGTTCAAAAGCTTTCTAGTAGATTCTTCTAATAAACCATCTCCAGTATAAATGGTTAATTCAAAAACGTCCTTCATTAGGATTTGCTTTGAGATTCTTTCCAAGTTTAATCTCAACAGACTGCACATTTTCTCAGATAAACATGCTCAGACAGGAGCTTATCTACAATCTACATGGCTGATAAAGACATGATCAGTGTTGAATGCTTAAAAGGAGTAATTAGTTAATCATCACTATGGTTAAAAAAAAAAAAACAATCAATAAAGCATACAAAGGGGACTCTGACAATGACAAGGACTTTCTCTCCTGCACTGGACAATCAACCATTTATGAAAGGAGGAATGACAGCAATGAATACACTCCCTCACCAAAGAGACATTCAGGAAGGAAACCAAGGTCAGGGAATTCTCTTGCAGCAGATGAGACACTATAACTCTGGCCTCTGTGATCCAAAATGAGTTCATTCTCATTCAACTTTCTTCAGTCCTTTCTACTTCCTTCACAGGGTTAGTTTCCCTAAATTCAAGGCTGGGCAATGAGACTATGTTAAGTTTTAATTTATTGGACAGCTAATCAAATTATTCTCCTCTGTCCTGAATGATCTGCAACATTGTTAAGTCCTCTCCACAGATGTTTTCTATTTTGAAAACTAGGAAACTTAGCCTGATACATAAGCAGCCTGGAGCTGTTTTTCTCTATCTCCCTTTTTTAAGTGCAATCCATGAAAACTTACAGCTATATTTGCCAAGATCTAAAGTAGAAAAGTCAATGACCTCATGACATCTGCATATATTTTAGTCTTCTCTTCATGCTTAGATCAACAGCATTTTACCCACCTCTATTCTTTCCAGTTTCCTTCCTGGAATAAGCAAGGCATCAACACATTCACCATATGATTTATTTAGTAATTTATGAAATGTAAAGTTATCCTCAAGGTTACACCCCAAGTTTCTATAGGAAGAGTCTTTGTGGGTCTACCAAAAAAGCAGCTTCCTTTTGCCTAAGAGGTCCTACTGTCCGATTCTGCAACTTCATCGCTATCCGCTAAATTCCTGCTATAGGTATCACCTCAGTATCATCTACATATGTTTTTTCAATGTGTTCTTATATTCTATAACCAATTTTTTATAATCAAATATAAATCTACTCTAGATAATTAGTGTTATCCCAAATAATACATGTATGGAATACTATCTGTTGCTAGGTTTGTTCCAAACTCTTACCTGTGGGCCAATCTGAAGTGCTTGACTTCCTGTTGCCCCTCTTTCTGATTCGATATTGCTCAGAGTAGTCCACCACTTCCCCCCGAGGTTTCCGCCCATCAGGGGAAGGGGTAAAAAATTTGGTAAGGCCATCAATGAGCCCTTTGGTTTTCTTGTTGAACTTCAAGGGGACACTGCTATCTCTGCAGAAGTCCAAGCCATCTATCCGCTCTAAATATCCTTCTTCTGATGATGATGATGCTGATTGGCTGGAAAGAGTGATTTTTCGTTTCCTACCCCTTCCAGGGCCAGTTCGAACTTTGCTGAAGGGACCTTTTGATCTAAAGAATTAAACAGGGGAAAGGGTAACTGTTAAAAAAGATATTTATAAGGATCCTACTTAATACATAACATATAATTAGTAAGGAACCTACAGCTTTATTAAAATCTGTATTAAGAATATTCTGCAACTATAAATAGTACTCTATGAATCAAAATTATTATTATTAGAAACATCTGCTTCCAGGAAGCCTACTTATAGTGCAAAGAACAGTAGGCCAGCAGTCAGAAGACTTGTTCTAGTTATAATTCTCTCTCTTACTAGCTGTATTAACTTGAAGAAAACACATATTTTCTAAACATTTATGTCAGTGTCTTTATCTGTAAAATGACAATTAGACTAGAAAACAACTAAGATCCTTCCAGGTATAAAGTTCTACTACACTGTGATCTCTGCACCAACTCAAAGTTATATTTTATCTCTAAAACACAAGGACAGGTTATTCTTTGAAAGCCAGGAATCAAAACATCATTTTAGAGGAAAATCAAAGCTTAAGATTTTGAATATAGACCACAATACTGGTTCTGTATATTTCAGGTTGCTAATGCCCATTCATTTCAGTTATATCACCTTCAAGATAGTCCTAAGTGTATTAAGTAAAACTTTTGCGAATAAAGGGAGGTTGATAAGCCTGAAGATATTTACATATCATCAAAGGTGAGTTACTACAGAGATATTTTTTAAAAGACAAAACTAGCTACTGAATCTTGCCCCACCTCCTCCAGACATAGCCCAGCTTTCTAGTCCAAAATTTCTGGTTTCTGGTAACAGATGAAAACATTCAAATTATTTTCAATAAGAAGAACACAAAAATGGGACTTAGCCATCAGTTCAATAGGAAGAACCTATCTAGTGATTTGTATACCTAATAGATATTAACAACTGAGACAAGATCAGGAGAGAGACAAGTAAAATGTCACAGTAACAACTTTTTTTTTTCCTGTTTTTATATAAGAGAAGCAACCCAGGCAATTGTTAAAAGTCAGACTTTGATGCCAGACTACTTAGATTTTCATCCCAGTTCAACATTTACTACGCCTTAATTTCTTCCTTTGAAAAATGAAAGTAACAGTAGCAGCTAGATTTCACCGGGTTATTAGAAGAATTAAACAATTCAATGTAAAAGCACTTAGAACAGTATCTGGCATTTATTAAGGGCTCAATAAGTGTTAGCCATTACTATTATATGAAAGTGCCAGATAGGACAATGGAAATTTTTTTCATAGAGAACACAAGTGAATCCTACACTATAGAGAAGACCCTATCCTTTTCTCCCCTCACCTTGCCACAAGTACAACTTACACCGTGTTTTGTTTCTTTAACCTGTTTTTTGGGCGTCCTATTGGATTAGCATAGCGCCGTTTTATCTGTGCTGCCTTCTTTTGTAGAAGCTTTCGTCCTTTTTTCCTAGGTCGACATATTTGACATATCCACATGCCTATAAAAAATAAAATTCCACATACAAGTATGATAGATATAAATACACTGAAAGGTTTCAGATAGATAGTCTAAGTCAGGATCCTAATTTTTTCAAGTAAAAGACTGTCACTGGAAAATCTGATGAATAACCCCCCAAAATAAACATTAAAACATATACATACTAAATTCTACAAATAATTGGAAGACACTCACATACACCTTGAAGCCTACACTGGAAGTCCACTGATAGCTAAAAATCCGTGCTCTACATCTAGCACCCAGATCTAATTACTATCCTACAAAAACAAACAACAAAAGCCAGGTTTCCACATAATGTTTGATTCCAGGTCAGGGGAGGGATTATACTGCAACTTCTTGTAGTGCCGAAAAACAAAGAAGTAATTTTTAAAAATGGAGACATGTCAAAAGGATCCAGGACTTAAAAGAGTTCCCAACAGCCAAATGTGGGACAATTTGGGTAAAAATAATCACAGCAATGGATTATAACCCCTAGAATAAAATGATATCCGTAAGTCCATAATGATATAAATAAATGAATGAATGAATAAATGAAACAAAGGAATAGTTCTTCTTTATAGCAGCATTCCAATTAATAAATATAGAAATAATGATGAAAAAAGAAAATCACTGTTATGCAAACACCACTGACAGATGCTAAAGTTAGTGAGCAAATGAAAAAAAGTAACTTTAACGTAGCTATCAAATTTCTTCACTGTAACCAATAGATCAAAATTAACACTCCTAGTATAAGACATGTCACTATTATATACCCCTGCTATGATGCACTGAGAAAGGCACAACATCACTTCCGTGGTATTCTTGCCAAAATTTACAGCTTCAATCTAATCATGAGAAAGTAACAGGCAAACCCAAACTGAGGAGCTTTCTAAAAAATAATAGACCAGTTCTCTTCAAAAGTGTCAAGGTCAGTTAAGACAAAGTTCGAGGAATTATCATAGACAGGAGAAGACTAAGAAAGTATGACAACTACATGTAATGTGACATCATGGGTAGGATCCTGGATCAGAAATTCAAACAAGATCTATAGTTTAGTTAATTGGAGCCTATCAATGTTCACTTCTTGGTTTCAATAATTGTACTCTTTTTGTAAGATGATAACATTAGGGGAAGCTAGGCTAAAGGATACAGTGAGAGCTCTCTGTACTGCTTTGGCCACTTTTCTGTAAGGCTAGAATAATTTCAAACGAAAATGTTACCTGTCTTAAGCTGCTGTATAATCTCTTTGTAGAAGTTAAACACAGGAAAGGAGTCCTAAGAAAATCTTTCTTGGCTGGGCACAGTGGCTCACATCTGTAATCCCAGCACTTGAAAGGTCGAAGTGGGCAGATCACCTGAGGTCAGGAGTTTGAGATGAGCCTGGCCAACATGGTGAAACCCTATCTCTACAAAAAAATTAGCTGGGCATAGTGGTATGCCTGTAGTCCCAGCTACTTGGAAGGCTGAGGCAGGAGAGTTACTTGAACCCAGGAGGCAGAGGCTGCAGTGAGCCGAGATAGTGCCACTGCACTCTAGCCTGAGCAACAGAGCAAGACTCCATCTTCATCCCAAACCCACAACAACAAAAAAATCTTTCTTATCTTAAGGACTCTTAGAAGGCCCTTTGCTCAGACTTCAAATATAGAAAAGGTGAGTATTTATTTTTTAATATTTATAAATTTAAGACTTTTCAAAAAGTAACAATCAGTAAGTGAATTCAGGCCAGGCGCGGTGGCTCATGCCTATAATCCCAGCATTTTGGGAGGCCGTGGTGGACGGGATCACTTGAGGCCCAGAGTTCCAGACAAGCCTGGCCAACATGGGGAAACCCCATCTCTATGAAAATCAAAAAAATTAGCTGGGTGTGGTGGCACACCCCTGTAGTCACAGCTACTTGGGAGGCTGAGGCAGAGGCTCGCTTGGAAGGCTCGCCTGGTAGGCGGAGACTGCAATGAGCCAAAATCATGCCACTACACTCCAGCCTGGGCGAAAGTGTGGGACTCCATCTGTGGGGCAGGGAATAAGTTAATTCAAGTAAAAACCTCAAGTGGTAACAAGGCTACAAAGTACGGTTAAGTCCTTTCCCATTAACAGAAAACTTTTTCCAAACAAATGTTATAAAATATCCTATAGGCGTTTTACTTAAGAAACCTGTAGATTATAAAATCAGAGTTAAAAATGGAATTTGTGATAGGACAAAAAGGAGTAACTGACTGAAGTTTTTTTTAAAAGAAACCCTAAGCATATGAATATGGAAATCCAACCAAAAGGCACTGTGCCCAAACTAAATACCTCTCAATGAACAGGAACAGAAAGAAAAGCTGCACATTAAGCTGCACCCTTATGATTTGGACACTTTTTTGTTGACAATGTATTTCATAAAAAGATTTACATTTTGAATAAACTGTCTCTCTATAGCTCTAGGCCCCTCAAAAGTGCTAAGCTGTAATATAATCAACATGATTTGTTTGTTTTATTTCCTCCTTTCAAGAAAGAGGTATTTCAAGATATATTAAGCCAAGTATTTTATCTTCTAGCTAGAGAAGTATACATATTTATGCAAATATGTATAAATATGCCTATCAATATATAGGGATGCCTATATATTGAAAATAACAATACATGCATACCATATAGAAATGTTAAGATACCTAACCAGATCCCCACCTTTTAAGGTGCCAGTTTTCTTCCTACTTACACAACCTCAAAAAGAAAGATCCAATTATTATTCTTTCATTTAACAACATAAATAAAATGTGCTTTCACTAACATATTTCTTTATAGTCCCAATTTGATTTCAGAAAGTATTTCTCACCTTTTGGCATCCGGGTGAGAGGTGGATCACAACACTCCATGTGAAAACCTCGGTCACACGAATCACAAAAGAGCATGTTATCCTATTAGAAAAAAGAAAGGACAGTTTTGCTTAACCTTATGAAGCAGAAACATGTTAGGATCATGACCACATAAAACCTAGAAAGCTTCAAGGATCTTAAAGAAAGAGATGAGTGACCATAATATTGTTTTCTAAATTTGTATCAACTAAGTAAATAGACAGTTAGCAAAAAGTTATGTTACAGCCAATCTTTGATAAAGAGCTAAAATTCCATTAGTTTCAAGTCTATCCAATAACCAGAAATAAGCTAACCCTGGTCTGCTTTAATAATGAGAAAAGAACAATTTGTAACTAATATATCAACTGACTATCCTAAATGAATGCCTCTGTACCACTGAAAGAAATTTTGGGACTATTTCTTTAATGTAGCTTTGTCTGTCTGCAAATATGTAATTAATTGCTTTATAAATTATCTAGACATAATCTAAGTCTAAATGAACAAGCATTCTAAACTAATGACATGTAGATTAAAAGAAGCTACTGGCTATTCTAAATGCTACTGGACCAACTGTCTGAAAAATAATCAGCCATATTTAGATGAAAACACTGGTCGGACATTCTACTGGAAATGAAACACCCGTATTAGAAGGCAAAGATACTCACCGCATTTTTGCCTTGATCTCGACAGGAGCTGCACGTTTTACACTCGATGCACTGCCACCGTAAGGCCTTCACTCTAACCGTTAGTTCAGGGGAAAACTTTAAACAGGATGGATGGCCTAATGAAGAGGGAGAATATTCATGGATGAAACAATAGAACCATGTTGCTATTATGTAGAAAAAGGCAATCATCTTAAATACAAAGTACATATCAAATAAAGCAAGATGCTCCTGGAAGTTTGCTACACATTTCTCATAAGGACTTGGCACCACAATTCAGTTTTATCAGTGTTAAAGAGAAATTAGGACCCCTTCTGCACAATTTGATTATAAAAAACTTGAAAAACTCCAAACTTTTGTTAAGCCTGCATCAAAGCATTATGTTTGTATAAATGCCGGTGAATATATGAATACATATCTGTTCATATATGAGAAATGCTCATATATGCATTACTGAAAGAATATACAAAAAACCATTTACATTGGTAACATCCTAGAAAACTGAGCTATATGTATCTAGAAGGAGAGGATTTTATATTGCACTTTTATACCCTTTTGTGCTGCCATTTTTTAAAATGATAACATGTAACTTGTAATTTAAAAAATACAGTTAGTCCCTTCTGATCTGCAGTTTTGCTTTCTGAGGTTTTAATTACCCACAGTCAACTGCAGTGTGAAATTAAATAAGCAACTCCTTATTTAATATCAAAGCAACTCCTTATTTAAGCACAATGTTCTAAGTAGCATAATGAGATCTGCTGTCCTAACTGGGCTGTGATCATCCACACTGCATACACTACCCACTTGTTAGTCATTTAGTGGTTATCTGGGCTATCAGACTATCCTTGGTATCACCATGCTGGTGTTATTATCATGCTTGTGTTTGAGTAACCCTTACTTTACTTCATAATGGCTGCAAAGCACAAAACTAGTGATGCTGGCATGTTGTTATAATTGTTCTATTTTATTATCTATTATTCTTAACCTCTTACTGTGCCTAATTTATAAGTTAAACTTTATCATATGTATGTATGCACAGGGAAAAACAAAGCACCATATACACAGAGTTCAGTTTTATCTAAGTTTTCAGGCATCCACTGGGGGTCCTGAAACCCCCAAGAATAAGGGGGAACTCCTGTATACAATAAAAATCCTGTCACTTAAAGTGAGTTATCTGCTCACAATTTAAGGCACACAAGCTAAAACTAAAACCAAAAGCAGTTTTTCTATGGTGCTCAGAATGAATAGCAACAGGGAAAAAAAACATGCTTCCTCTTCCCAGAGTCAGTTATCAATCTGACTCTAAAAAATTAAGGGTAGCCAATATGCCCTCAACTCTAAAAACAGCTGTCCCTCTCTCTCCTCCAAAAGTTGGTTGTGTTTATTTATCTTTGGTGAGAGAAAGAGCTTGTTAAATCATCTTCTCCTCTCTTTTCTATTCCTAAAGGATTTTCTCTTTTATGAGATAGCAAGTTTATCATCAAAACATCACTAGCACTGAAGGAAAATCCAAGAGGTGTGTGAAAATTTCACCCATAATCCTATCATCCTAGAATAACAGCCATTTTTATGTTACACTTTTCCTATTCAAACTAGCTGAAAGCTCTTGCATGACTGTAATTTTAGCATATAGTTTTTATTTAATTTTATTTAAGTAAACTTTATATTCCTTAAACTAACCATATTCCACTGACTAATACACTATAACCTGCATGACCATTTCCCTATTGTTAAATACTGAGACTAGAGAACACTAAAGTGAATTACTTCATGTTTACAGATTATTTCTTTTAAATTAATTCCTTAGAATGAATTCCTCAAAGTGGGATTGGTAAGTCAAATTAATTATACATTTTTATAGCTTGATAGGCACTGCTAAAACATCTTCCGAAAACTATGATATAATATACAGTGCTACCAGCAAAAGAACAAGTGTTTTAACACAATTACATGAGCTCTAAGTTTGAGCTCTATTTTCTTTCAATTGTGATTATTACAAAAGCTATAAAATGATACTTCACTGCTACTATGGTATGTGTTCCTATTATTACTTGAGTAAAACACTTTATAGGCTCAATTATTAGTTTTCTTTCATATAAATTACCAGTTCATAGGCTCTGCTCTTCAGACTTTATGCTTAGAAATGTAAACACGTTCTTTATACTTACATAGCTTCTGGCCCCTTGCCATATTTAAAGCCATTATTTTCCCCAAATTATTCTTGCTCTATTTTAGGTACGTTATTTTTTAATTTAGAAAATATCAATGTTCATGTATCCAGCTAACCCATGCTTTCCTTCCTGGGGTACTGTGACAGTCAGCCTCCAAGCTACTCCCTAGGCATTTTTGCCTCCTTCTCATCATACTTTCACAGCTCCCTCCCATATAACTGGGTTGATCTGCATAACCAAGAAGACACTGCTGAAATAACACAGTGTGACTCCAAGGCCAGGTTATAAAACACACTGCACATTCCACCTCACTCTCTCTCAAATACTCATTGGGGAGGCCAGCCGCCATGTTGCAGGCACTCATGCAGTCCGGTGAAGATGTCCACATGGCACAGAACTGAAGCTTCTTGTTAACAGGCTGTGGCAGCAGCAACTTGCCAGCCAAGTAAATGAGCCATCATGAAAACCTTCAGATGACTGCAGCACCAGTTAAAATCCTGGCAGCAAACTCATGAAAGATACCAAGACAAAACAACCCAGATAAGCAACTCCCAAATTCATGACACACAGAAACAGTATGAAGTAAAAAATGTTTTGCTGCTTTAAGCTGCTAAGTTTTAGAGTAATTTATTTTACTCTAAATAAATAGACAGCAATAGTTAATTGTTTAACTATTTAATTGTTAATAGTTATTAATAGTTAATTGTTTAACAATTTCTTTAAAAGTTACTACTACAGTAACAGTTTTCAAATTATGTTCACCCTTAGCTTAGAGAGATGCAGAAACCACCTCAAATAGAATGCTACTTAGAAGGTAGAGCTGTAAACACAACACTCCCTATCCTCCCTTTCATTTCCACCTTACTCAGAATAAACTCATTTTATGTTTCATATATTTAGGTTTTATTTAAGGAATTTGAAAATCACTGCATTATATTGTATGCCATTGTATTTTCATCTAATCTTTTATGGTTTATGGTTTCTATTTAACTATGAAATCCATCCAGAGTTCATTTTAGTTTGTGATGGCATGTTGGATATAATCACCCAGCACTCAAGATCTATTCTCACCTTCTTCTATGCATAAACTGAAAAGCTCAAAACTGTACTTCTTAGACTCCTCTGCAGCTAGGCTCTAAGTTCTGACAACTCGATATGTTCTCCAGGGATATTTGAAAGGCAAAAACAAAGCAAACATCATCCTCCTCCTAGTACTATTTTCTAATGATAAGAAAAGTCATGGAAACTACCGTATCCATGTTTCTCCCTTGTGGATATCCAGAGCTATTGTGATGATGGCCAAACTCAGCTCTTCAGCACCAAGTACAGAGCACAATTGTTCTGCAGGACTCCCTCCTGCTTCCACCTCTTTCAGATAGAGGCAGGCACACTAACTCCTTGGATGGGTCAGTTCTGCAGTGCCCCAGGTGTCAGTCGTTAAAGCCCAGACTCCAGCTTGCCTCTTTAGCCCCACTAACAATTTCACAAATACCTAATTCCATTATTAACTTCCTTCCTCTTGAAGTATCTAGTGTGGTTTCTGTTTTCTAAACTAAGTCATGATTGTTATCAATATAAAACACTGAAAATTAAGCCAATAGTCAAAGATAATGCTGGTTTACCAAGGCCTTCCTGTAATGTCTTGTGAGTTCTTAAAATGTAGAGCAAGAATATCTCTGGAATTGGCAAATTAGGAGATTCTGCAAATTCTTTCTTAGGGCCTAGAATTTCACACTGCTTGCTAGACTGCAGTATCAACACTATTTCCCAATGTGACATATGTAAGTTTCCATCAAGAAAAACAAATCTGTTATCCTAGTTCTATTCATCAAGCCCGAGGCATAAATCAAGAAAGCTAAGTAGTGATTATTAAAGAAACCAGCAATAACTTCAAACTGATTGCTGTGATTTAAGCAGATGTTAAATACTGAAATGTACAGACCAACAGGAAAAAATAACCCCATAGAAAATGTTTTATATAAAAAAAACTAAGACCTGATTTAAATTAACTGAATTACACATTTCAGCAATATATTCAAATCCCTTCCTAGTGCAGAAGCTCATCTCAGTTAGTTAAAATCATAATCAAATTAAAATACAGTCATGCATCACACAAGGACATTTAAATCAAATACAGTCCACATATATCTGGGCACAGTGTCTCATGTCTGTAATCCCAGCACTTTGAGAGGCCAAGGAGAGCGGATCACTTGAGGTCAGGAGTTTGAGACCAGCCTGGCCAACATGGTGAAACCCTATCTCTACTAAAAACACAAAAATTAGCCAGGCGTGGTGGTGGGTGCCTGTAATCCCACCTACTTGGGAGGCCGAGGCAGGAGAATTGCTTGAACCCAAGAGGTGGAGGCTGCTATGAACCAAGATAGCGCCACTACACACCAGCCTGGGTGACAGAGGAAGACTCTGTCTCAAAAACACACAAGAAAAAATAGACCACATATGACTGTAGCCCCATAAGGTCTTAATACTGTATTTTTACTGTACCTTTTCTATAAATATGTTTAGATACACAAATATTCACCTGTGTTACAACTGCCTACAATATTCAGTATTGCATAGGTTTGAGCCTATGAGCAACAGACTACACCATATAACCCAGGTATGTAGTAGGCCGTCCCTCTTGATTTATGTCAGAACACTCTATGATCACATGATGATGAAACTGCCTAAGGACATTTTCTCAGAATGTATCACCCATCATTAAAAGATGCATGCCTGTATTAATTTCAGAAGAATCAAGGACACAAGCTCAAGTTAAACATACTTTCCTCTTGCTTTCATAACACATTTTAGAACAACAGAAGGAAGTCACATACCACTGTTGCCACAGTCGGCACAGGAGATGAGTTCCTCTGGCTTCTTTTCTCGGTTTTGTTCTTTTGTACCAAGACAGAAACTACAGATGGGGATTGGTTCGGCAACCGGCTGTGAAGAAAAACACAATTCATTCCAGTACTAATACTTTTATTTAGTATTACTATAAAGACATTAAAATTATAGTTTTAAATTCCTATGAGAGTAAGTTTAGGACAACTGTATTACTCTCCTAAATTCCAACTAAGTAGGTGAGTTTTTACAAGGCTGTTCTGGCTAGGCCTTTATAACTGGTCCTTGTGAGGACCATTTAGAAACTTTACTTCAAAAAATCGTATCCCAGTCATGTTCGTCACTTAGAAACTAAGTGATACAATGTGGATTTTAAAACCCAAACCCTTAAGATTGAAAAATTCAACTGGAGTAAGTTCAAGAAGACACAGTCTAAGCCCTGAAAATGCATGTTATCTACTGGAAGAGCAGTAAGCTATACACAAGTAAACAGAGACACAGTGACTCCTTGGCAGAAGACATTAAGTGCTATAAGAGAGAAACAGTAAGTGTTTTCTAGCAGTAGGAAAGAGAAATTCCAACTGTGGTGTGGAGGAGGGGAAAGGCTGAAAGAGGAAGACAGCATGTATTAAGTACCGGTACTACGTTATGGGATCTTCAGAAACTTGTCCAAGGACAATAGCTAACAAGTATTAAAAGCAGTTTAATCTATGTTCCTTCTAAGAGTGATGGAGAGAAGGCAATAGAGGTAGTATAAACAGAACAGACTTAGGTGTGCAGTCTGGTAAGGCCAATGCTTCAAGTACTTGGTTTCTGCTACAAGAGAGGAAAAGAAAAAAATAAAAGAAAGAAGCTAGATAAGTTCATGAAGACTGCCACCAAAGGTCAGCCACTGAAAGTAAAGAAGTTGGACTTTCAAACTCACTAAAATATATACATTAAATATCTGCAATTACCTAAATATAGCTTTCAAATGAAAATATAACGTGTTTTTTTAATTGGACTTTATCCTACAGGCAAACTTACTGAACCAGGATATATCCACCTGTATTGGAGAAAAATAATTATTGTAGCAATATCAAAGACAAATGGGGAAAAGTCCAAAGATAGGTAAAACATTTAAACAGTAGTTACAATGGTCTGGTGAAGACAAGTGAGAATTTGAACCAAAGCTAAGGAATTGAAATAGAAGAAATAGCAATGGGCTTAAAACCAGTTGTGAGAGTAGCAGTAAAACAAAATGAGTTAAATACGACTAAGGGAACTGAAAAGACGCTATCAACCGTGCACAGTGAGTCATCTTAAAGCAGAAAATTTGGAAGAAAGCAAAGGAAAGCAATTTGGAGGAAACTGAAGAGTTCCATTTTACATGTGTTTAGTTGGAGGTACCCTCAGTCACCTCTCAACTATTTATGCTAGGCAGTGTGCAGGATGGCAATAGAAAGTCCTTGAGATGCATTCGTTCGTTCATTCATTCACTTGCTTCCCCAAGGACAAAGTATCGAGATGCATTTAGTCCACTGGAGAGAACAGACAAAGTGCTATAAAATATTTGTAGGTACTATGATAGAACTATAGTAATGGAAAACAGAGAAGGAAAGTGCGGAAGGAGGTACTTTCACAGAAGCAACCTTTGACTTACATTTTTCCAGAAGCATTTAACAGGAAGCCCCACTAGGTTAAAAAGGTGTTCAGAAAGGCAGAAAACACAGAATCAGGTTTGGGAGGGGAAAGTGAGCTTAGTTTAGGGCTTACTGAGCTGAAAAATGCTTTTGTAACATTCACATAGCAATACTCATGGACAATATAATACAGGGAAATCTGAAATTTAAGACAGAGACTGGTCGGGATTTAAAAATCTAGAAGTCATATACATACAAAATGGCATTAAAGCCATCAGAGTTGATAAGTTTTCTCATGAAGAAAGGTGTAAAGAAGAGGCTAAGGGGAGAACACCAATACTTAAGTGGCTGGCACAGAATAAGCCAGAAAAGCAAACAGATTAATGAGAGAGTTGGGTGGAACATCAATATGAAAACATCCAACACAAACAAGCTAACAGTAGTGCTCTAGCCAAGAGACTGAGAGATGAACAGTTAGTTGTCTTAATAATTATGGCTTAATCATAATTAAGACTATCACATCCTTTCCTCAAAAAGGAGTATGGAAAAAGAACTAGGGAAGTAAGTCAGGAAAGACTTTATCCAGCAATGAAAAACAAAACAAAACAAAACCTCTAAAGAAGGCCTAGGAAGAAGGTAGAAGCCAGTCATGAAATTTGAGCTTTATTCTGTAGCCTCCAACGTACAACTGGGAGATTTTAGGCAGAGGAATAGTATGGCCAAGATTTAAATTTTAGAAAAGTCATTATAGGTGCACAATTCAATGTAATGACCTATGAACGGTGGGTCACAGTACCATATTCATATATAAAGCACATTACAGCACTTCAGCAGTCTGGTTAAAAAGGAACAGAAGTTGAGTTTAGAGCCATCACTAAAGACAAGCCCACTTTAGGACAGGAGGCTAGAGGGAAGATTGAGAACAGTATCACAACTCAAACCAAATTACTAAAATTCACATATTTAGGTACAGCAAAGTACTTGACTAATCTGCTATTACTTCTCAGGGACAAAGTAGATCATTTTATTACTACCTAACAGAGCAACCATAAAAGGGGGAAAAAAGAGAAAGTTTGGAAAACAAATTATTGTTACTCTTCAGCATAGGAAACACTCTTAAAAAGTTAAGACTATGGAGTAATCTGTGTCTTCAAACATGCGTCTTTGCCATCCAGACCAACACAGTAAAGTTTCTAATTGCAAAAAAAAAAAAAAAAATATTTAAAATCATAACTAAGAAACCCCTAGCAAAATTAGCCCTATATGTCCCTGTATGTTCCCTGTACTATTACCGTTAATACTTCTTTTATACATGATCAGTTTCACACTACTAGACTGTCTACCCCAAACCATTAAACCCTGAAGGGCAGAGGTGTAGTGATTCAGACAAACTGGCTGTGTTGTTACTTAGAGATGGGTAGATGGTTTAACTAAATCATTCTAGCACTTATCAAATAACCCTAGTCTTAGACCTTGCTTACTCATGACACAAAACAATTTGCTGATTTCATTCCAATAATGACAACTTAAGTTTATACAATATTGATATTTATAGTGTGAAAATAAAGCTAAAAAGCAATTTGTTAAGTCAAATAAAGGCATTATTCCAAACAGATTCGAGCAGTATAAAAACAGTTTTCAGTCACACATGGCATGCCCCCCTCCAAAGATGCATATTATTTGGCCAAGCATAAAAACGATACTTTTCAGCTATCAAACCAAAGTAAATCCACAGAGAAATACTATTATTGACAATGATCATGACATTTTAACTAAGTGATTATTTCAGTTTGTTTTTTAAGTGCAATTTGGAAAAGAGTAACAGCACCTCAGGGGTTTAGTCATTTTAGCTGATGAGCTACAGCAACAAATGGTTTAAATAAATCATCTAGGTTAATACATACTCTATGAGTTTTCTTTAATTTGTTGATCAAATAGCACTACTAATCAGTACACCATGATTTGTTTTACAATCTGCCAAACTATATCGTTAAAAGCATTTAAAAATTATAACTCCGGGTCACTCTCATTCCCAAACTATTAATGAGCATGAAAACCAGCGAGGCAGGATAAAACTACATTGGGCTCACCATAAGATTTGAATCTGAAATGCACTAAGGTGGTTATAGAAAAAAATAGAAGAGATATTCATAATATTTTCCAAGTAAAATTCTACAAGCTGATTTCAATTGCTCTGTATCACAAAGACAAAAACTATTGATAATCAGTGAATATAATTTTTAAAAATCTATGCAGACAGTATGCCCTATATTTCTCGCAGAGCTATCCAAGCTTCTTTCTTATCCCTTATTTTTCCCATGATCTATATAAAGAAAACCTGTTCCTACAGCTAATAAAAGAAGAAAGGTTGTAGCAAATGACTTTACATACCATTAAACACAACAACCACAGTGAATCTGTTAAAAGGTAAATCAATGCATGTCATTCAGCTACCCTAAACTCTCCAGTCCAGTTGCTTCCATTTCAGATTAAATGCCACACGAACTACAAGGCCCTGGGTGATCTGTACTCCCCTGCTCTCTCCCTCAGTTGCCTTCCTGACTTCATCTTCTATTGCTGTCTCCCTCTATACTCCACTCCAGCTTCCTTGCTTATGTTTCCTTCAAGGCAGCGGTTACAGGCACAGGGCCTTTGCATCTGCTTTCCTCCATACCAAGAATGTTTCTTCCTAGATCTTTCAGATCTCGCTCTATGCAGGAAGTCACCTTCTCAGTAAGGCCTTTTTTGAACCCCCCTCTAGCATTTCACAGTAACCCACCAACCCCAATAATTCACAAGCTCCTTCCCTTTGTTTTTTTTTCCTTAACCCTTTTCATTAACTAACATGTGTATGTGTTTCTTATTATTTATTCTTAACTAAATGTAACTTCTATGAAGGCTCTGATTTTCATCTGTTTTTTTAGGACCATATTCCTACTACTAAAAACAATGCCTAGTATATAGAACAATGCCTAGTATATAGTAGTCACTCAATAAGTATTGCTGAATAATTAACTGAATTACCTTGTAGAACTAGAAATAATAAAAGTACCTTACATAGAAAGAAGAATGAGTTGGGTATGAGCCTGATAAAAAGCCATGTGCAGCACAATAATAATTACAGTAGTACACAAATGCTCTACTGTTTAGAAAGCAATTTCAGAAAGTGATTTCATGGTCATAAATAACCAAGTAAGATTTCTGCCACAGCAACTCATCTCCATTCAATTTCTCACGAAACTGTATAAACCTTGTGTCATCAGTTGCCCTACATCACCTAAGCACCATGTTGAGATCTCTGTAATAATCACCAGATGGCAGCATTGAGGCAACACAAGGGTGGATGCTCCCGTAACAGGCATTCTGACTTAACTTTTCGAAACTTTTAAAAACAGGAAAAGTGGGGGAACGATCCAAGATGGCCGATCGCTAACATCCCGGGATTGCAGCTCTCAGGGAAGGCGCGGAGAACTAGAGGACGCCACACTTTCAGACAAAGTCTGGTCGCTCACGAAGCAGAAGATCCCCCAGTGGTGGAAACACACGAGTCGCCAGCGCGACTCTCGTGGTCGGCGCAGCGGTTCCTCCGGCACCTCGATGCGGCAGCACTCGGCGCAGAGTAAACGGGACCGGTTCCCCTTCTGACCGAGGTTTGGAGCCCCGGGAAGGCAGAGTCGCCTACTATGGAAACAAGAAGGAAGCCCGACAGGAGAATCCTGGGCAGAAAAGCACCATCAGTTTTAACACCGCTGCTCTGGCCCTGGGAACTAACAACCTGGACGTCCACTCAAGAGACCTAATCTGAAAGTTGGTAATTTCAAAGACGAGAGGAGGATAAATTTACAATGACGGGAAGAAACCAGCCTAAAAAAGCTGAGAATACGCAAAGTCAGAACGCCTCTCCCTCTAAAGATGATCACAGTTCCACATCAACAATGGAACAAGGCTTGATGGAGAACGAGCGCCTCCTGATGACAATCACTCTTCAAGGAATGGATAATAACAAACTTCGGTGAGTTAAAAGAACATGTTGTAGCCCAACGTAAAGAAACTAGGAACTTTGAAAAAAGGTTTGATGAAATCCTATTGAGAATAGACAACTTAGAGAGGAGTATGAGTGAATTAATGGAACTGAAGAATACAATACAGGAACTCCGAGAAGTATGCACAGGTTTAAACACTCAATTGTTCAAGCAGAAGAAGGGATATCAGAGATCAAAGTCCAACTTAATGAAATAAAACGTGAAGAAAAGATTAGAGAAAAAAGGATAAAAAGGAATGAGCAAAGTCTCCAAGAAATGTGGGACTATGTGAAAAGACCAAATTTACGTTTGATAGGTGTACCTGAATGCGACGGAGAGAATGAATCCAAGCTGGAAAATACCCTTCAGGATATTATTCAGGAAAATTTTCCTAAACTAGCAAAGCAGGTCAACATTCAACCCCAGGTAATACAGAGAACACCACAAAGATATTCCTCAAGAAGAGCAACCCCAAGGCACATAATCGTTAGATTCACCAGGGTTGAAACCAAGGAGAAGATACTAAGGGCAGCCAGAGAGAAAGGTCAGATTACCCACAAAGGCAAGCCTATCAGACTTACAGCAGATCTCTCGGCAGAAACTCTACAGGCCAGAAGAGAGTGGGGGCCAATATTCAACATCCTCAAAGAACAGAACCTTCAGCCCAGAATTTCATATCCAGCCAAACTAAGCTTCACAACTGAAGGAAAAATAAAATCTTTTATGAACAAGCAAGAACTCAGAGATTTTATTACCACCAGGCCTGCTTTACAAGAGCTTCTGAAAGAGGCATTACACACAGAAAGAAACAAGCAGTATTAGCCTTTCTAAAAATACACCAAAAAGTAAAGAGCACCAACATAAAGAAGAATTCACACCAACGAATGGATAAAACAGCCAGTCAACATCAAATGGCAGTAACCCTAAATTTAAATTGACTAAATTCCCAATCAAAAGACACAGCCAAAACCCAACGGCATGTTACATCCAGACCTGTTTCACATGCAAGGATACACAAAGACTCAAAACAAAGGAATGGAGAAAGATTTACCAACCAAATGGAGAGCAAAAATAAATAATAAATAAATAAAAAGCAGGAGTTGCAATTCTTGTATCGGATAAAATGGATTTTAAAGCAACAAAGATATAGAGGTAAAAGGATCAATGCAACAACAAGAGCTAACGATCCTAACACCCAGATAGGAGACTTAGATTCAATGAGACAGAAAATTAATAAGGATATCAAGGACTCGAACTCAGATCCAGAACAAGTAAACTTACTAAATATTTATAGAGCTCTCCACTTCAAATACACAAAATATACATTCTTAGGCCGGGCGCGGTGGCTCAAGCCTGTAATCCCAGCACTTTGGGAGGCCGAGGCAGGTGGATCACGAGGTCAAGAGATTGAGACCATCCTGGTCAACATGGTGAAACCCCGTCTCTACTAAAAAAAAAAAAAATATATATATACATTCTTGTCAATACCACATCACACCTACCCATAAGTTTAAATGAAACATTGATTGGCCATTATTAATACCCAATTTTTTTCAAAATAAAGCAATATTTCCATTTACTCTCCCTCTTTCTCTTCCTCTTTCTTCCTCTCCTTTACTTATTTTTTTTTTCCTTTCCTTCTCTCAAAAAAAAAAACAGGAAAAGTAAAAACTTTTAAAACAACTTTTAAAAACAGGAAAAGTAAAAATGTTCCCAATGTTCTCTGTTAAAGTGTATATCATGAAAGAATTTTTAATCACAATCATTTGTAATATATTAAAATAATGATATTTTCTAGATATACAGATAAAGATCTGAGATATTCCCATCTTAAAGTCCAATTTTCATTTCCTTCCTTTTGTTTCTTTATTTTTTCTTTTTTTGAGACAGAGTTTTGCTCTTGTTGCCCAGGTTGAAGTGCAATGAGGCAATCTCGGATCACTGCAACCTCCGCTTCCTGGGTACAAGCGATTCTCCTGCCTCAGCCTCCCAAGTAGCTGGGATTACAGGCATGCGCCACCATACCCAGCTAATTTTGTGTTTCACTAAGCTAATCAGGCTGGTCTCAAACTCCTGACCTCAGGTGATCCACCTGCCTCAGTCTCCCAGAGTGCTGGGATTATAGGCATGAGCCCCAATTTTCATTTCTTTCCCCCATACTGTCTTTAATTTTTTTTAAGCCATAAACCTATAATTATCTCTATTTTCTAATATCTTCTGAGGAATTCAAATCTACCTTTATTTTGTCTCTGTTCTTAAACACTGACATAAAGAACAGTGGTTCTTCTAGTGGTTTCCAGGTACTTTACCCCGCCCCTTTCTTCTCCTACTGTTTTGTTATATGTAATTATTTCCAGTTCTTTAGACTAAATTGAATGATAAATTCTATAATTTGTCAACACCAAAATTTTCATGGAAAAGAACTGTACTTGTAAACTCAAAGCTTATGACTTTGGAAACCTCTAAGAAATCACTTCATAAGTAATCCGGCAATTTCTAAAAGCTACAAAATTTGCCAAGGTTTACAGCCACTGGAAATTACTGAGACACATTAGCATAACCAATTAAAAGAGTATGGAAGAAGTGGCCAGGCGCGGTGGCTCACGCCTGCAATCCCAGCACTTTCGGAGGCCAAGGCAGGTGGATCAGGAGCTCCGGAGTTCGATACCAGCCTAGCCAATGTAGTGAAATCCCATCTCTACTAAAAATATAAAAATTAGCCGTCGTGGTGGTGTGCACCTGTAGTCCCAGCTACTCAGAAGGCTGAGGCAGAAGAATTGCTTGAATCCAAGAGGCAGAGGTTGCAGTGAGCCAAGACTGCGCCACTGCACTCCAGCCTGGGCAACAAAGTGAGACTCCTTCTCAAAAAAAAAAGTATGGAAGAAGTACAAATATAATTCATGTAATACTCCCTGTAACACTCAAATATGCACTAAGCAACAAAAGAATAACGAGCACATCCTTCCAAAGACTTAAATACAAATATCTATAAAACAGTTATCTACGGTTTCAGTGTCCCCTCCAAACCGTGTTGCTATTTAGCAGTTTTGAGAGGTAGGGGCCTTCGGAAGGTAACTAGGTGATTAGGGCTCCTGCCCTCATGACTAGATTAATGCTGTTACCAGGGGAGTGGGCTAGTTATCGTTGGAATTTGGCCCTCTCTTCCTCTCTGTCTTGCATGCTTGCTTCCATCCTCTGTCCTTATGCCATGTTATGGCACTGCAAGAAGGCTCTCACAGAGAGATGCCCTTGATCTTCTCAGTCTCCACAACTATGAACCAGATAAACTTCCTTATAAATTACCCAGTCTGTAGGATTCTGTTACAGCAGCAGAAAACAGGCTAAGGCATACACCAAACTTACGTTCAACTATAATTACTGCAACTCATTTCTTTCAAATCCAATAGTGTACCACAAAAGCGCACATATTATATGATTCTACTTATATGAGGTACTTAGAATAGGCAAATTCATAGAGACAAAAAATAAAACAGGTTACCAAAGGCCATGGGAAGTTATTGTTTAATGGATACAGAGTCTATCTGAAATGAAAAAATTCTGGATGGATGGAAAATAAATGGATGGTGGTGACGGTATCACAACAGTGTGAATGTACTTATTGCCACTGAATTATACACTTAAAAATAGTTAAAATGATAATTTTTATATAAATTTTACCATAATGAAAAAATGAACAAAACCAACTGGTATAGATATTTTCAGATTCTTGCAAATCGGATGATTTAAGAAGTAAGTCAAAACTGTTGTAATGAAAAGCAACTACTGTAATTTGTTCTCATCTTGAAACCTGTATTCTTAACCATTCTTGTGGAACCCAATGAATATGCTAATCTTGTATGCAGTAAATAGAGTTAGAATATAATTGTAGCCCTGTATCCTGTATGCAGTAAATAGGATTAGAATATAATTGTAGCCAATCAAAAATGAAAAAAAAAAGTTACAAATAACATTTACATTTGGTACTGAAATTAAATGTTAGCCATTTTATTTTCACTGTACCTATACAGAAGTTAGTTATCTTTTAACCCAATTGCATAAATACAACTCACCTTTATGTCTTAACAATTTTCTTATGAAGACTAAGAATTAAATCTATTGATCAAACACTTTTCAGTCTCAAATGAAAAATTCTTTCCAACCACCATGTACCTTATCCAGCCAGGTTACTCTGAGCATAAACCACCATAAGCTTCTTTCAAATCTATCCCTCTACAACTACAGCCTAGACTGCCTCTCCAGTCTTCTAGTGGTTCCCAGGTACTTTTCCTGCCCCTTTCGTCTCCCACAGTTATAATCAAATAAAGTAAATTTAACCTGAAATTAACTTTCTTCAGTGGGTATTTGTTTTACAGAAATTGAAACAAATAATTTTCAGCAGAGACATCTGTAAGTTGATAAATATCTACTGACAAGCACTCAACTATACAAATATCTGAAGGATAAACAGGAGTAAGTCTTAAGTGGAAAACTGGACTATTCTCAGGCTTGATATAGAAGAAAACCAAAATGATGCTCAATGGCTGGGCATGAGGGAAATGAGTATTGCTAGGTTGTCAAAATATAACCCAATCCATGCATAATATAAAGTCCAGTAAATATTACTCCTTGGTGGGCATTTTAACGTAACATAAAAATTTGAGTCAACCGAAGAACAGGTTATACTCACATTTTCAAAACACTTATAAATGTCAGTCAATTCAAAACAAAATCCACATAAAAGAATTAGAAACAAATTAAGTACCATTCATATTATCTACTCACATAGCAAAAAAGTAAGGCTTTTGAGAAATCTTTGCAAAATTTGTTATTTCCAATATCGTAAAAGTAACAAACCGGTACATATTCCCTTTCAGAAACTCATCCTTTGTTGGAAAGTGTCGCTACCTTGAGAAAGCTGAATATTCTAAAGTGTATGATTCTCTTTCACTCAGGCAAGCCCTCCATGTCAATTTTACCAAGTTTTTCATTCTTTCAGTAATAGTAGCCTTTGATGAACTCATGCTCCTCCCAAATCCTTTGTGACAGTTCAGAATTCCATTTTTATCCACCTTTTCCAAATTGATAGTCCTAGGTAAGCAGAAATCGCCACTTAATTCACCTCAAGAGTCTTGTACTTAGTATGTACTAAGTAAGCATTTGTTAAAATTAAAAGGCAACAAAACCATGCTTAGCTCCATTTATCATTACTTACTCAGAGCTTTTCCTCCCAGATTCTGCATCTTTAAGGAAACTATATTTGGGTGGACTTTAATTTCTTTAAATTCTTCAGCATCCCATATACTATCAAGTACTGTATGGCTGCATATTAAACATTTTTAAGGATAATCTGTTCTGAAAAGTACACAGTTGCAGAAGATTTATAATAATTTAAAACAATAAATGGCCTGAGAAAAGACCTATAATCTCCATTATTTATAGTCTATAACTTTCTGTAATTTTAATCAATTCCAACGTAACACATTAGCCATTACAAAACTTTAATAGGGATGGTCAATTGAATTCATTTTTTTGTTATGATGAGTTCATTCAATGACTTCTACAATTAGACATCGATAACATTATTGGTGAAAGTTAATTATATAATTAGATCAGTAATGTTCAACTTCAATTTCCACTTTTACTATGTATGCAGATTATTGGAAATTTAGATTAGAAAGCAATCATCTTAAGGTACTATAACAATCTTCTATTTCTTAGTCAGAAGTGACATCAAAAATGACAATATGTATATTTGCTGAATTTAAATTCTAAGCTAAGAAACTGTAAAAAATTATCTTCCTTTCACAGGTTCTGTGGTTATTTGAAAGCTCCACTTTCTATTTGTCAGTAATACATAATTTTCCTCATTCATCCAAATACTGGATGATACTTCCAAATTATTATTGCCTCTCCCTTCCTTTGTGGTCCTTTCTTTCTACTTTAGTTCCTTTTACCTGCCTGTACCTCTCTCCTGACTCAGTAATGTCACCATATGCAATCTCCTACATAGACTGATGCCTTCTACTCTTTCCTTTGATGTTTTTTCTGCATATTGCTACCAGATTAATCCTCCTAAATACTATGTTTATCCAGTCATTTGCGTGGCTCAAAACTTACAGAACATATCTCAACTGTCAACTCCCACAGGCTGGTATTCAATTCACTCCTTTATATACTAAACTACCTTTCTCACTCTATCTTCCTCTATTCCCAATCTATTCATTCATCTTCAGAGATCATAATTTATGCTCATTCTCCTGCGTATTTTACCCCTTATCTCAAAGTCCT
The DNA here is from genome assembly GCF_049354715.1 of Callithrix jacchus. NCBI lineage: Eukaryota > Metazoa > Chordata > Mammalia > Primates > Cebidae > Callithrix > Callithrix jacchus. The sequence goes on from NC_133514.1 coordinate 43,000,068, forward strand.
TTGTATCTCTACCTACAAGAATCAGCTCAGCAGCGCTTAGAAACAGACTGGGTTCTGCCACTGTGGCATCACTTTGAGGAAGTTACATAATCTCTTCAGTGTTAAAAAGTACGACACACCTGCCTTTCAAGTTATCATGAGGAGTAAATCAGATAAGGTTATGGCTGTGTAATTCAAATGTAAGAAACACCTAATAAGTGCTAGTTTTTGCTACACCGTTTCCAAACTGTATTCTTCAAAGCTTATTTTTGTTAACTGACAGATTGCTACTTCTTAGGGCAAGTTTTAGTTCTATTTTAACTTCCTGAAATAGGCAAGGTAATTAAAATTTCCTGTGGTCTAAGAAATTTTCTACACATGCTATTTATTTACGCAATTGCATTAAGAGTTTTAAAGTCTTTGTATACACACATTTACCATACTGCATATTATCCGTTTAAAAAAATAATTTAGTGGTACTTGAGTATAACAGCATTAGCAAAAGAATTTTTCTATGCTTAAATATACATAAAAGTGATGGTTGCCAGGTATGGTGGCTCATGCCTATGATCCCAGCACTTTGGGAAGTTGAGGCGGGTGGGTCACCTGAGGTCAGGAAACCAGCCTGGCCTACCTGTTGAAACCCTGTCTCTACTAAAAATACAAAAATTAGCTGAGGTCGGTGGCAGGCACCTGTAATTTCAGCTACTCAGGAGGCTGAGGCAGGAGAATCACTTGAACCCAGGAGGCAGAGGTTGCAGTGAGCTGAGATCACACCACTGCACTCCAGCCTGGGCAACAGAGCAAGGTTCATCTCAGTTTTAAAGAAAGAAAAAAAAGTGATGGTTTAGAAGAAATAAGATATTCAAGAAGGCTTTCATGTTCATTAAATTTTTAAAAGATTGTTACGGTAGGCATTTATTTCGGCCAAACAAAGGTTTAAGAACACTTGGACAAACTGGCAAAAAGCATCATTTTCTTCAAAACCTACCAATAATAATAATTGACACATATCTGATAGAATGCAAGATTCTGCTATGAGAATCATGATGTTTGGAACTGGAAGGGATCTTCGAAAATCATTATCCGCTCCTCAGTTAAAGGAAAAAAATCACTGTCAAAGGGTGCACTAGTAAAGTGAGGAAAGTGACATTCAATGTTTGGTTGATATTCTGACTCCAAGTTCATAACTCTAAATACATGATGTGGTTTTCAACTCAGTCACTCAAGTGAATAATCTATAGATAAAATATGAGAGAGAGAGAGAGAGAGAGAGAGAAGGAGGACGGAAGATGGAAAGAGGCTTTACAGGTAGAAAATGCTGTGTTTCTATTATTGGTAAAGTAAATGGCGATACTAACATAATGTAGTGTAGAATGATTTAAATTTAGATACTCAAAACAAATATTGACCAGAGGTTCTCTTCTGCCTTCCTCAAAGAACAGCATTAGTTATAGCAAAAAGAAATCAATCTTTCACTCCCTTTTTCCACTCTCAGAGAATTATTAAGGAAAGGGGAAAGATAAACAAAAATGTGGAAGCTACAGCAGGTTCCTAAATGTAACTAAAATAGTAGTAAGAACTTTTATTTTAATACAGCACATGTGTCTCTGTAACTGAGTCAGACAACAACTTTTCTGCCTAAGAAACTAAGAAAAGGCATTGAGAGGGTCAAGAAAGGTGGAAGGAGGTTGAAATGCAGAGTAAGTGGCGGCTAGTGACAAGTTCCTAGAAGCAACATAGTCAAAGGACTTTTTAAAAAACTGTAAGACTCCATTCTAAATTTTTTCTATGCTATAATAAAAATCTTGGAACTTGTAGTCCACTAAAAAACAAGTGAGTCATTTTTCAGTAATGTTTTAAAAGGCAGGGGGTTTAAGTTTAATTCTGTATAGAGCAGAGGGAAGAGAAACATCCAAGGAGCTAGGGCAAAAGTAAGATGAAGGCCTTGGGAATCTAGCCAGAAGTGAGTGTAACAATGCAAGTCCCTGAGGATCTGTACAGATCTTGAGAAGAATGAAATTCTCCTACAACAAAGAATAGGGGCTTGTCAAAAGACAAACCTCAGTTGTCAGCTGTATCTAGGCTGCAGCAGGAAATGCTTGGTTACCCACAAAGAGAGTATCTTGGAGTTCTAGGTATCCTACAAGTAAGCAAAGATACTTAGTACATCTTTGTCTGCTTCATTTTTTTTAGTTTTAATAGAAAAGTTTTACCATTTATCCTAATTATAAAATCATATCATTCATACTAAAATTTTGATAATAAAATAAAAGACTAAATAACATTATCTTCTAATCTTTCTCTTCCTCTTTTTTTTTTTTTTTTGGAGATGGCGTTTCACTCTTGTTGCCCAGACCGGAGTGCAATGGCACGATCTGAGCTCACCAATACCTCCGCCTCCCTGGGTTCAAGCCATTCTCCCACCTCAGCCTCCCAAGTAGCTGGGACTGTAGGTGTGTGCCGCCACTCCCCGCTTCCTTCTCTTAATAGCCAGCATCTACTGAGAACTTAATCACAAGCACTGCTCTATATTCTTTACAGGTATTAACACCTTTAGACTTCACAACTGTCCTATGAGGAAGGTAACATTATCACCACTTTCCAAATGGGAAACATCCCCAGAAAGGTTAATTTGAGATAACCAAGTCATAAAGATGTAAGTGGCACAACCCAGATGCAAACCCTGGCAGTCTGCATTCTTCAACCTGATACTGTACTGTCTCTTTTCCTGTATATTGTTTTCAGCTTTTTCTTTACATATATATTTTTTAAAAACCAAAACAACCAGCCTGGCAAACATGGCAAAACCTCATCTCTTCTAAAAATACAAAACTTAGCTGAGCTTGGTGACACATGCCTGTAATCTCAGCTACTCGAGAGGCTGAAGCACGAGTATCACTTGAACCTAGGAGGTGGGGGTTGCAGTGAGCCAAGACTGTGCCACTGCACTCCAGCCTTGGCAACAGAGCAAGACTCTGCTCAAAACAAACCAACCAAACAAATAAACCAAAACCAACAACTATACATAGATGAGTCCACACTAGAATAGGATATAATCTCCTTTTGTGTTAAATTTCTATTTCCACATCAACAAACCCAAATTGATATCATCTTTCTTAAGGCTATGCAACACTTCACAAAATGCTACAAGGTAATTTGACTAATCCTATACTGAAAAAATTAAAATTCTAATTTTTTATTATATGCAATATTGTAGTCAAACAGCTTTGTACTTCCATCTTTACTATTTTTGGGATTATTTCCTTAGGATATATTTCTTAACTGGAATTACTGGGTCAAAAGGTATTCATATTTCTAAGATTTTTGATCCATACTGCCAAAGTGAATTTCAGAGAGGCTATACTCCCACCAAGAATATCTGTACCAGCTATTACGCTGCTGTGTCTCAAGTCCAAGTTCACTCTTCTCTACTGGGCCTTATGACATGGGGCTCAAACTCTGCACACTTCATTTCTCCTGTCAGGTGGCTTCCTGTTCAGCTCCACTGGCAGGGAACACACTAGAGGAAGACTAGAAGGTAAAGGTGACAGAAGAATGGACTTGCTCCTTCCTGTCTCCTATCCTACCAGTAGAACCCTAGCATTGGCCCTTTCTGAGAAGAAATGGTCATTTCCAGTCTTCAGCTTCTTCTAGTTCAGCTCTCTCAGAATTAGATTTACCATGGTCCCTCAGAAAGCCCACCAGCAGTAGGGCAAGGCATCTTTTTGAGACACATGATACCCAACTTTGTGGGGCCTCTCGCTCAAGTCTTTGAAAGCAATCAGGCAGTGGGCCTTCCTCATAAGTCTGAATTCCAGCTATATGGAGCACTTCCTCCAAGCTTCAAATAATCCAAACTTCTTTCTTTTGTTCCCCCAGCTCATGGGGTGGTAGCTGATTGAGGAAGTTATGACCTCGGCATTACTTCATTTTTTTTTTTACATTTCAGTTCTCCAGCATCTGCTTTCATCAATTTTCTTTTCTGAAGTATCTAATGAGGTTTTCATTTTGATATCTTAATAATGTGGCATACCTATCTATCTTCAGGAGGTCAGTGTTATTGATAAGCTAAATTTTGCTCCCAGCAAAAATTCATATGGAGAAGCCCTAATTCCTCAGTGTGACTGTATTTGGAGAGAAGACCTTTAAGGAGAAAATTGAGGTTAAAGAGGTCATAAAGATGGGGCCCGAATCCAATAGGACTGGTATCCTTATAAGAGGAAGAGAAACCAGGAGTGTACTCGCAGAGAAAAGCTCCTGTGAGGACACAGCAAAACAGTGATCGACCATCTGCAAGACAAGGAGAGAGGCCTCACCAGAAACTAACCTTGCCAGTGCCTTGATTAGAACTTCCAGTTTCTAGAACTGTTCGAAAACAAATTTCTGTTGTTTAAGCCACTTAGTCTACGGTATTGTTATAACAGCTCCAGCACACTAGTAGTCAGCTAGTGAAATCACCTCATACTATTCGTATCCATTATCTTTAGCATTTATTGTGTATAAGGATATTTAGTTAGGTGCTACAGAAACAAAGATAAAATAAAATTAGCTCCATACTGCTGGGTCTTATGATCTAGTTGTAAAATTAAGACATGTGCATTAAAAGTACATTACAATACAGGATAGCACATGCTAAGGAACAAACATAATGAAAATACTATAGATAAGGTACCTGAATAAATTGATTCAAATTTCTTAACTGTAAAGGTCTAAAGGATTCAGAAAAAGAGAAGAAGGAATACATTTATTTTTTAAATATCTACATAAAGCTTTAACTAATAGGCAAGGCCCTTTTTTTAAGACATGGATTCAAGCACTTTTACCAGTCTTTGCAAAGAATGAAAAGCTCATTTTCCCCGTAAAACCACTGACACATTTTGTAGTCTAGATACTCAATTTTATAAAAAAATCTTGAAAATAAGCACTCCAAATTTCAAGATCCTACATTACCTTCTTTAATTCAATAGACTAGTAAATGAGATAATTTGTTCTAGAAATGATTATTCACAATGCTGAACAATAGTTAAAAATCACTACTTCGGCCAGGTACAGTGGCTCACGCCTATAATCCCAGCACTTTGGGAGGCTAAGGCGGGCGGATCACTGAGGTCAGGAGTTCGAGAGTGGCCTGGCCAACATGGTGAAACCCATCTTTACTAAAAATAAAAAAAAAATCGGCTGGGAATAGTGGCAGGTACCTGTAATCCCAGCTACTCAGGAGGTTGAGGCAGGAGAATTGCTTGAACCTGGGAGGCGGAGGCTGCAGTGAGCCAAGATCACGCCACTATACTCCAGACTAGGTGACAGGGCAAGACTCCATCTCAAAAAAAAAGTTAAAAATCACTACTTTGGCCAGGTGTGGTGGCTCACAACTGTAATCCCAGCACTTTTGGAGGCAGAGGTGGGCAGACCACCTAAGGTCAGGATCAGTTCGAGAGCAGCCTGGCAAACATGGTAAAACCCTCTCTGTACTAATAATATGAAAAAATCTCAGGTGAGCTGAGATTGCACCATTGTACTCCAGCCTGGGCGACAAGAGATCACCTAGATCTCAAAAAAGAAAGAAAATCAATACTTCTACATATAAATGGAATCATACAGTCGGTAGCTTCTTTTACTTAGTAGATTACATCTGAGATTCATTCATTTTAATGGTTGTGTCATAGTTTGCTCTTTTTCATTGCTAATAACATTCCATTGTATGGCTAGGCTACAGTCTATTCCTCATTTGAGGAACATTTGAATTGTTTCCAGATTTTGTTTTTATTTTTATTTTTCTTGAGACGGAGTTTCGCTCTTGTTACCCAGGCTGCTGTGCAATGGCATGATCTCGGCTCACCGCAACCTCCGCCTCCTGGGTTCAGGCAATTCTCCTGCCTCAGCCTCCTGAGTAGCTGGGATTACAGGCACGTGCCACCATGCCCAGCTACTTTTTTGTATTTTTAGTAGAGACGGGGTTTTACCATGTTGACCACAATGGTCTCGATCTCTTGACCTCGTGATCCACCGCACCAGGCCCTCAGATTTTGATTCTTATAAAGCCATTATAAATATTCGTGTTTAAAAAAATCAGTACTTTTCTGTCTTCAAAGTCCTTTGAGGAGACATTCTTGTCTATATTACCCTAATGTGGCCCAGAAACATACAAAAGCATACTAAGTTAAAATTGCATCGAATTAAAATTTCTGACTTAAATATATTTCATCTTTAATACTACCTCCGTAACAGCATAAATAAAGCTGTAAGTGTTTAACAAGTTTGAAGCCTGAGGACAGTAGCTTTCAAAAGAAAAGACAGTGTGATAAAGGTGGAGATCACAGTGACGTAATGTTCAATAAGGAAAGCCCTGACAAGTGCAGACTGAACACACACAGTGAGAGATCAGGAAAGCTAGGCTGAAGCAGCCAGCTTGATTTCATGCTGCAAATTTTTGGCAGACATTCAACTCCTTCTACTGTTTTCCTAGCCAGCACATTTATCTATGTAATGTCACCAGATCCAGAGAGCGAGTGAGGTTGGAAGGAGGGGGAAGAGGAGAAAAACTGTTTTACAGGCTGCCAGCCCTTCCACACATGCTGTTACTATACAAAGGATGTCTAGAAAGCCAATGTGCTGCACAGATTCAAATGCTGCAAGCAAACACACACACACACACACACACACACACACACTCTCTCTCTCTCTCTCTCTCTCTCTCTCCCTCTCTCTCTCTCCATCCATCCAAAGAACAAGTGCAGAAAAGGAAACCGCTTTTGAAAAGAAAAGCCCATAATTAAAGTCTTGATTCAGAAGCAATGACTCCCTTCTGACACTGATTTCAGTTCCTGGGGCAAGAAGGTGGGGATATTAACCCTTTGGGGAAATAACTTGTGTTCTGTTAAAAAAAAAAAAAGCCTGACCTGATCTGGTCCCTGCCAACTATAAGCATATGCTAGCACAGAAACAAAGTTTCTGAGAAGCAAAAGTATACCGTTAAATAACAATTACCTTATTAACACCTAATATACACCCACCACTTTGCCAAGGACTAGGAAGAACAAAAATGAACTTTAAGAAATAGCTTAGGCTGCGTGCAGTGGCTCACACCTGTAATCCCAGCACTTTGGGAGGCTGAGGCAGGTGGATCACTAGGTCAGGAGTTCGAGACCAGCCTGACCAATATGGTGAAACCCTGCCTCTACTAAAAATACAAAAATTAGCCAGGCATGGTGGCGAGCGCCTATAATCCCAGCTACTCAGGAGGCTGAGGCAGGAGAATCGCTTGAAACTGGGAGGCGGAAGCTGCAGTGAGCCAAGATCTCACCACTGCACTCCATCCTGGGCAACAGAACGAGACTCTGTCTCAAAAAAAAGAAAAAGGAAAGAAACTGTTTAGGCACCAGAGAAGAGTCTAATACTGTCAGTATCTAGGACAATTTGGTGTTCTTAGCGCACTTATAAGTAGGTGTCTGGGAGTGTGTGTGTGTGCATGTGCACATGTGTGTACAAAATAGTAATATCGACCAAAACTGTAACTGGAATGTAAAACTAGGGATCAGAATGTATAGCTCATAGAAACAGTCAGGTCTATTTGTTTCTATAAATGGACACTCTAATTCCATAACATCTTACGTTAAGTTACCTCAGGTTGGGTATCCCTTATCTGAAATGCTTGGGATAAGAAGTATTTCAGATTTCAGATGTTTTTTGGATTTTGGAATATTTGCACTATACTCACTGGTTGAGCATCCCAAATTCAAAAATTCAAAATCTAAAATGCTCTAATGAGCATGTCCTTTGAGAGTCATGTTGAAACTCAAAGAGTTTCAGATTTTGGAACTTTTTGAATTTGGGATGCTCAACCTGTACTACCAAATACAATACATGAAGATATAAACTGGGAGTAAATCAGTTAGATGGGCACAGTGGCTCACGCCTGTAATCCCAGCACTTTGGGAGGCCAAGGTGGGTGGATCACCTGAGGTCAGGAGTTTGAGAGCAGACTGGCAACACGGTGAAACCCCCTCTCTACTAAAAGTAGACAAATTAGTCGGGCATGGTGGTGCACACCTATAATCCCAGCTACTTAGAAGGCTGAGGCACGAGAATCGCTTGAAGCTGGGAGGCAGAGGTTTCAATGAGTCAAGATCATGCCACTGCACTTCAGCCTCGGCGACAGAGCAAGACTCCATCTCAAAAAAAAAAAAGGAAAGAAATCAGTCAACTTACTCTACAACCAAAAAATGCCTTTTTCATAGTACTGTATCTCCAAAACTATCATACAATTTGCCCCTAAGAACAACATGAAGAAACAAATAGAAATATAGTATGCTGAAATCAGGAGTTATTTAACTTCATCCCACAATGACACAGTTTATATAGACAATACAGTATCCTCAACCTACAGTAGTGCTTAGAACTTCTTTCAGGCTAATTTAACAATCAACTAATAAAGTAGATAGTCTGATGAAAGGTTAGTTCTTTAGTCCTAATTCTCCAAATATGGGGAAGTGACTTAACCTTTCAGGGTTCCTCATTTGTAAAATGAAAATATTTGGTATGATTATCTCTAAAGTCTCTTTTAATTCTTAATTTCCAAAATTATAAGTATTTTAGGTATAAAACAAGGTTTCTAATTATCTAGTTAAAGGTAATCATAAATGAATTACCAAATTATGTAAGACAGTGACTGGTCCAGAGCAGTTAATAAGTGTGCGGACTGAGTTCTATAAGGCACTCAACTGAGCTTTAAGGGCTTAGAAGTCTCAAGGAGGAGAGATGAAGTTGAGATAGCTTCAAAACAGAGCAAAGGTTTCTCCTGGGACTAGAACTAGAATGTTCATTAAAATTTTTATTGTTAACTTCATAACCTCAATCAATTCAAATTCCATGTAGTTGGTATCTCATTACCCTCATTTTATTGATAAGAAAAAGATATTAAACATCAAGGCTTTAACCACATAAAACAAACCTTTGTAAATTCTGTACTATTTAACAACAAAAAAAAACCCTCAGCCAATTATGGTTGATGTATACAGAGCCAGAGAGACTAGTAAAAGATTAGGCAGAGTGTAAACATGACAGGCTTGATCCACGGATAGTAAATCACAAAGCTCCCTCATCAGAATACTCTAAAGCTAACATTTTCAATTCCAAAAAAACTAAAGCCTAAAAAGTGAAACCCTGTCCTTAAGTAATACTTTCTTTTTTTTTTTTGAGACAAGGTCTTACTCTTTCGCCCAGGCTGGAGTGCAGTGGCACAATCTTGGCTCACTGCAACCTCTGCCTCCTGGGTTCAGACATTTCTCCTGTCTCATCCTCCCGAGTAGCTGGGATTACAGGCATGCACCACCACACCCAGCTAAGTTTTATATATTTATTTTTTAGTACAGACAGCGTTTCACCATGTTGCCCAGGCTAAGCTGGTCCCAAACTCCTAACCTCAAGTGATCGCCTGCCTCTGCCTTGGCCTCCCGAAGTGCTGAGATTACAGACGTGAGACACCGCGCCTGGCACCTCAAGTAACTTTTTAACACTGTTCTCAAGAGCAGTGCTGTCTAGTAGAAATTTCTGAGATGATAACTTTCTGTTCTGTATCTCTGCTGTCCAATACTGTAATCACTAGCCACAAGTGAGCTAGTGGGTATTTGAAATGTGGCTAGAGGTTATCATTACTTTTGTTTTAGCTTTAATTAATTTAAATTTAAATAGCTATGTGCAGCTAATGGCAAATGTACTGGTATAGTTCTAGAAAGTCTATAGAGTATATATGAAGACATTTTAAAACTGTAATTTAAAAGTTGGTGAATAAAGCAATATTAAAGATAAATAGAGCAATTTTTTAGCTTGAAAATCAATTTTTAATGTAAACTCTACAATAAATGACTCTGCATAAAAGGCACCCTGTACAAAGCTGGCTTTCATACCAAGTGTCTCAAATCATGTATCATCATTCATCCTTTAATATCATAAACTCAAGTTTTAATCAACTGCTGAAATACATTAGTGAGAGCACTGCATATAAGTAACTAGCTACATAAGAGAGAAAATCAGTTAACTACAATGGGTCTCTTTCCTTGACCATAAAATGGAATAACAGTAACTAGATCTGTCTGACTTGAACAAATAAAACATCATTTTAACTATTATCTTAATGCTGTTATCTTAGGAAGCTTCACAGGAACCGAATTCTCTGTGAACAACCATATATAGTACCACTGTGCTAGGTGCAGATAATCTAGTTTGGAAGGCTGAGGTGGGAGGATTGCCTGAGCCCAGGAGTTCAAGACAAGCATGGAAAACATATGGAGACTCTATCTCTATAAAAAATTTTAAACATCAGCTGGGCATGGTAACATGCACCAGTGGTCCCAGCTACACAGAAGGCTGAGGTGAACGGATTACTTGAGCACAGAAAATTCACGCTACAGTGAGCTATGATCACAGCACTTACAGCCTGGATGATACAGTGAAACCCTGTCTCAAAAAAAAAAAAAAACTCCTTTGTAAAAAGCACAGGTTTCATTAAAGAAAAGTACCCATTTACCCCCAAAAAAGTATACATTACATCAAAGCACAGAACTAGTTTCCTATGAGAAAATAGAAAGGAACTGGGTTCAGATTCTAGGATTTCAACTTTATCTACAATTACATTTACTAATTAGGAAAGAGCTACAGAAATCTTGACTTGACTCGAAAAGATTCAAGAATGCCCAGAGCTCTGCCTGCCTTTTTTCCACACACACTTAGGCAAGTCTCTTCTCAATTCCAAACCCTCAGCCTCAAGCACCCTACTGTGCAACAAGTCTGATTATCGCCTCCCCATCACTGGGGTATATGAGACAGCCCAAGTTTACATCTGTTGTCCTAGTACTTCCCTTCATCTCCAAAGTGATCTGGCTTGTGTAACAAATCATATGATGGCCCTAGCCCTTCGCTAACCCAGCAGTCACTCCCAGACAGCATTATAAACTGTATGTGCTCTACTATGTGCCCAATCATTCTTAACACCATATTTTTCTTTGCTTTAAATTTCTCACAGCTGGTTAAGAGAGCAGTAAATAAATGGAAAGATCAAAAGGAAGTGTTAGAAAGGGACAATACAAGAAGTTAAACAGAAGTCACCCAGCTAAACATATGACATTTAAACTATTAGTTTACATTTGTGTCTACAGTTACTTCCTAGAGATTGTTTCTAGTCAAACAAAAATTTTAAAAAGTGTAATCATTTTACAATTATTAATTCAAGAATTAACCACTAGTATTTTGAAAAACTAAAAAAAGCATTAAGGGTGGCATCTTAATGCAGGTTCCCTTGGAGCCTACTGCAGAAGCTATTGTGTTTTTGTCTATCCACCAACCCCCACCCAACAAGGGCACTTAACCCAGGTTGGGCCAATGGTAAAAATTCGCTCCCCTGATTCACTCATTCAAAACCATGCACTACCATATGTGCCATACTGTAATAGAACTATATTACAAAAGTAAGTAAGATAATGTCCCTAAACTCATGCAATTTACAGTCTAGTGGAAAAAAAGAAAAAAAAAAAAAAATAAGAGATGAATGGCCAGGCTAGGTGGCTCACGCCTGTAATCCCAGCACTTTGGGAGGCAGAGGCAGGCAGATCACAAGGTCGGGAGATGGAGACCATCCAGGCCAACATGGGGAAATACCGTCTCTACTAAAAATACAAAAATTAGCTGGGCACGGTAGCACACGCCTGTAGTCCCAACTACTTGGGAGGCTGAGGCAGGAGAATCGCTTGAACCCAGGAGGCGGAGGTTGCAGTGAACCAAGATCGCGCCACTGCACTCCAGCCTGACGACAGAACAAGACTGTGTTTTTAAAAAAAAAAAAAGAGAGAGAGAGAGAGATGGATAAAATGACGCTGGGTTATAATAAGCAGTACTGTGAGGCAAATAAACAAGGAGCTTAGAAAGAGATAGGAATGAAGGAGGAGCCACATACTTTAGAAAGAGGGCCTCCCTGACAAGGTGGCATGTAAGCAGAGTTCTAATCAATGGAAAGAGGCTGGCCTTGCAAAGGCTAAATGTGTAAAACACAAACAGGAGGAACAGTGAATGCAAATGTCTCAAGAGGAGAAGAGCTTGTGTGGTTACAGAACAGCAAGCAAGGGTGATGGTCTAGGTAAGGGAAGAAAAGTGCTATTTCTCACAGGAAAATCAGGGAGGAATCAAGACCTCCTTCTTTACTGGCTTCACTGAAGAGGTGGATTCGATACAGAGACAATTATAAAAAAGGAAAGAGAGATGAAGACTTTGTTTTGTTCACATAAAGTCTGAGTTAAGATGTTCAAGTAGGTCAGAGTCACTGCTCTATTGATCTCCATGTAACTCCATGCTAGGCCAAAAACAGTGCTTCCCCAGGATTTCCTGAGCTAATTTGCAAAGAAGATCCCTTTTCCTCCTCTGGGGTCACTAAAATAAAAGGATATAAGTCCTAAAACACCAGCAACCATGATCCCAATCATTTGGAGAAAACTTGTCTGAGACAGGAAACAATGTAATTCAAAGAGAGAGCAGAGATGAGAGAAGATAATTCAAGCAATAATCGAATTCCCAGATCAGATGTCCCCAAAAACCAATTCCATCCCTATCATTTCTTACAGTTTGGTCCTATGCCCTAACAAATTGCCCTTTTTATTCAAGGGTTTCAGTCACTTGCAACCCCTGACCTGACTACCACACCCATTACATGTTAATTTAGATTATATTTTCTTTTCCAAGAAAATCTATCAAAGCCAGAAAAGACCCCAACTCTAATATACCTAGCTTTAGAAACTCAGAACGAGTTTGTGGCAAGGAATCTTGTGCTTTAATAATCCTTCATATGCTTCAACATTTGAAACTGGAGCCCAAAACTAACTTTGGGGAGAACAGAGGCGGGGGGCGGAATAAATAAATAAATAACAGAAAATCTTTCCCACCCCCCAACAAAAAAATAGGCAAACTATTTGAAGAGACACTTCACCAAAGAAGCTATGTACATGAAACACATGAAAAAGATGCTTCACACAACCATTCGCTAGGGAAATGCAAATTAAAATCACAATGAAATACTACTACCTATCTATCAGAATGGCTTTTTGAAATGACAGTAACAAGTACCAGTGAGGAATGTGAATAAATGAGATAATCATACACTGCCGGTAAGCATGCAAAACAGTACAGCCACTATGAAAACATCTTAGCAGTTTCTTATAAAAGTTAAACATACCATTACCATACAACCCAGCAATACACCTCCTAAGTATTTGCCCAAGTAAAATGAAAACCTAAAGTAGCAGACTGAAATCCCCCACTGACAGCTCATCCTAATCCTTGGAACCTGTAAAGAAGAATTTATTTGGGAAAAGGGTCTTTGCAAGTGTGATTAAATTAAGAATTTTGAGATGGGGGGTTATCCTGGATTATCTAAGCAGGCTGTATATGTTGTAACAAGTGTCCTTAGAGAAGAGGGACAGGTGACACACACACAAAGGAGAAGACATGATGTGAAGAGGCAGAGACGGGAGTGATGCTACTAGCCACAAGCCAAGAAATGCCAAGAACCACCAGAAGCTCAGAAAGCCTGCAGGCTTTGGGAGGCCGAGGCGGGTGGATCATGAAGTCAAGAGATCGAGACCATCCTGGTCCACATGGTGAAACCCTGTCTCTACTAAAAATACAAAAAATTAGCTGGGCACGGTGGCGTGTGCCCATAATCCCAGCTACTCAGGAGGCTGAGGCAGGAGAATTACCTGAACCCAGGAGGCGGAGGATGCGGTGAGCCGAGATCGCACCATTGCACTCCAGCCTGGGTAACAAGAGCGAAACTCCGTCTCAAAAAAAAAAAAAAGAAAAGAAAGCCTGCAGGGGCAATGTGCCCCTGCCAACACCTTGAGTTCAGTTCAGTAATACCCATTTCAGACTTCCAATACTCACTCAGGATAGTGAGGAAATAAATTTCTGCTGTTGTAAAGCTATCCAGTTTGGCAACCTGTTACAGCAGCCACAGGAAACAAATGTAATGTATTCACACAAAAACCTACATATGAATATTTATAGCAAGCTTATTCATAATTGCCAAAAACAAAAACCACTGTCCCTCAATAAGGGAAGAGATAAACAAACTATGGTGTATCTACCACACCAAGGAATACTACTCAGCAACAAAAAGGAACAAACTATTGACAACAACAGGGATGAATCTCAAATGCATTATGTCAAATGAAATAAGCCAGACTTAAAAGACCATACATGATTCCATTTACATGACAGTCTGGAGAATGCAATACTATATGGAGAATAATAGCTTAGTGGTTTTCCAGGGTTTCGGGAGAGTGAGGACTACAAAAGTCAAGATTTTTTGGAAAAGATAATGATTGATCTTGCCTCTATCTTGATTGTGGTAATGATTATGCAACCCTGTGCATTTATCAAAACTCATAAAATTAGACACAGAAAATAATACATTACTAAACACCAGCAATCATGATCCCAATCATTTGGAGAAAACGTGTCTGAGACAGGAGACAATGTAATCAAAGAGAGAGCAGAGATTTATCTATAAATTTATAGATAAATAAATATAGCAATACAGAGGAAAGTGGTTCTGCCATTTGTCAATTAAAAAATGCTCATGGGCTAGGCTCGGTGACTCACATCTGTAATCCCAGCACTTTGGGACACCGAGGTGGGCGGATCATGCTATCAGGAGTTTGAGACCACCCTTGCCAACATGGTGAAACTCCATCTCTACTAAAAATACAAAAAATTAGCTGGGTATGGAGGCACGTGTCTGTAATCCCAGCTACTCATTGAGGCTGAGGCAGGAGAATTGCTTGAACCCAGGAGGTGGAGACTGCAGGGAGCTGAGATTGCACCAATGCACTCCAGCTTGGGTGACGGTGTGACTCCGTCTTAAAAAAAAAAAAAAAAGTTCATGCACACATATGTATAGTCACTTCTGCCTTCAATCACATTTAAACACAAGATATGGGATTCCTTGCTCCTATCCTAACCAAGGTTAATGGTCCTTTTGTAACTTTCTTTCATTCAAACCTATCCTTGATATTTATTTATTTACCTATTTTACCTAAACAGAAGATGGTTTACTTTCTAAAGAGATCACTACACTGACTGTGCAGATTTAAAGGAACAAGGACAGAAGCAAGGAGACAAGAACAATGACTTAATCAAGAAGGAAGTGAAAACTGCTGGATTCTGGATATACACCAGAGCAGTGTTTGGCAAACTGTCTGTAAAAGGCCAGAGAGTAAATATTTTAAGTTCTGAGGTCATAGGTCTCTGTTACAACTACACAACTCTGCTGTGGTAGCATGAAAGAAGCCATGGACAAAACAGAAACTAAAACAAGTGTGGCTGTGCTCCAATACAACTTTACTTATGGACACTGAAATCTGAATTACATGATTTTCATGGGTTTGAAACATTATTTTTCAACCATTTAGAAATGTAAAAAACACTGTTAGCTCATAAACTATACAAAAAGAGGTGGGGGCCATAATTTGCCAACCCCTGCTCTAAGAATCAGAGCAAAAAAGATTTGCTACTGGACTAGATATGTGATATGTGAGAAAAAGAGATGTCAGATATTCTATTAAAGTTAACTATGCTTTTGCTACAGTTAATTTTCCTACCAAACTGTCCCATACACAACACAAAGCAAAGGAATTTCTGGGCCATAAATCTGTAATCAGCTATTATAGGCCATTCACAATCATCTATACCCATACTGTATATAGCCAGGGCCAAACTCCTCAGAAAAATCAATTGAATATAAAACACCAGTTAAATGAACCACATTTTTGGCTTGAGATTACAGGCTATGCTCGCTCCTAAAACATACACACACACAAATGCCTCAGGCAACTAGTTTCTTAAAACACATACATAATTAAGTCAACAAATATACCTTCAATCCACTGCATGATCAAAAAGGGGTAGGAGGGTACAGCAGTAAGACAAGGATAGATCGGGGGGCTAAACAGAAGCAAGCAAAATAAGAACAGAATAAGATTAAATGGGGCGGGGAGGACAGCAAATTAACACTTTTTAATAAAGAAAGGAAGAAATTCAGAGATATTACTCAACTAGAATAAGTGACCTCATATAAAAGGGAGATAGAAACTGAGTAGAAGCAGGAGCAGTATGTGATCCAATGAAATACTTTGGTTCATGAAATTATTAAATGTAGTTACAGGTTCAGGATTAGACTAGGTCAGATTAGATTATAGGTTCCATTCTCTCTAAGTAGCTGAGAAATCACTGTTCATAACTGTTCAACTATTCCTCATCTTTAAGCCTCCAGAAACACTATTTCAAATGGGATAATCAGTGCATGAAGGGAGACAGTAAAGCAGAAGAGAGGAGAACAACATAACAGAGTAGGCTAAAATGTCAAAGTCATCGTCTACCAATGTTACTCACAAAGACATCTCAAAGCTCACAAATAATATGCCCAATGTGTTCAGGGCTATGGTATCACAACCCTTCTGTGCTAGAAAGAATCCTGACTATCAAGCTGGCAGCCCTATCCAACTTACCACAGGACTGCAATCTACAGCCCAATCCCTTCGGCATGGATAAACTGGGGAAAAGTGAACTCAGAAGCCAGGAGAGCAGGCTCTGGGGAGGTAACTGTGCAAACAAGTTTCCAGATACCATGACAGCATAATAGCAGATCCTATACAAAGTTTTTCTTACCTTAAATTCAGAACACAAATTACTGCCACTCATAAAACAATTATTTTCCTGTGGGCAATAAAAAGATGTAAGAGACACTGAACACTTTACCTTCAAGGCATTTACAAATTAGTGCTACGAAGCTTTCACTGCAAAATCACAACCTCCTATACAGTTGTACAGTCAAATTTCAATGTACAGACAAATTTCAACTCCTGGCATATGTACTATTCTATCCTTTCAGCAGAAAAACAGGTAACAAAGAATGAGCTAAATATGTATATTGAAGGATATTTTTCACTTGAAAATTTGGATTTTCAAAAAGCATTTTTATTTTATCATAATTTTGTATTAACCATCTTTTTGTCCCATGCAATTCTATGAACAACTGAGTTGAACATCAATTTATTTATTCCTACAATAATGCAAAACAGCCAACAAGTCTAATGTTCACACAGAAATTTAAAAAT
Source organism: Callithrix jacchus (assembly GCF_049354715.1). Lineage (NCBI taxonomy): Eukaryota > Metazoa > Chordata > Mammalia > Primates > Cebidae > Callithrix > Callithrix jacchus. The sequence goes on from NC_133514.1 coordinate 43,017,206, forward strand.
AGCAAAATTTGTTCATGCATATAGACACACTCTAGACATAGACTTTTCCAACTGAAACAGACTAGCTCATTTTTCCCTGTGAAGTATCTCCCACAGACATTTTACTGCAAATGCAGATGAGGCAAAGACTCTAACTTCCATTAAATGACCAAAAGGCAAAGTTCCAGGACATTAGAGCCCCAGAAATTGCCCAACAGCAAGAGACTTCTCAAACAAGTCTTAAGAGAGGTAAGAGATGAGAGAAGGGAGGTTGTCCTTCCTTATATAAGTAAGCTAAGTTAGCAAAGTTAAACAGGTGTAGAGGTGGGAATTCCACAATTCCTTCATCATGAATATGCACCATTTGCTACGCTTATTCTGCCTTGGAATCCTCTGTTCTCTGAACACATATTCAGGAACCACGTGCCAAGTTGAGAAACACAACTCTTTTCTACTTACTGTTTTTAAATTACTATTAAGTGCAGGCAATATAAAAATTAATACCAAAGTTCATTTCAATTATTAAACCTTCCCTTATAACAAATTCACATACAATGTATATTCTAACAGTTGTTTTCAAAATAATATATTTACATTTGGTATATTCAAGGATATGTGTATATCCTTGAATTGAAAACCCAGCATGAAATACACAAAACACTTTACATCTCCATAAACATAAAACAACAGGTTAAAAGATTAATGATTGAAAATACAAAAGTCAAACTGTAATATTCATAGAAGTCAAAGAGAACTGTAATATGAAAACAACTAAATCTACTGTTTAAAAAGGAGGACACAGGTGAAATACAGAGATATACAAGTAAATAGCTTTACTATGAAGAGGGAGCTCACAATAACCTAAGAAAGAAAAGATGGAAGAAATTTTTCTCCAAGGGTAGCACTTACAGGTCAAAACTTCATTCTTAATTAGAAAATTAAAATTTTATAAGCCTTCACACATTTTTAAAGATACAAAAAACAACTTAACACACACAGTTTTTCAAAATATATTTTACATATTAATAAACTATCCAAATGACTCTGGATCTCTGAGGAAAACAAAAAAATATCAGCACTGCATACACTTTCATTTTCCCCAAATTTTAATCAAATCTCTTCAATAGTTTAAGCCACTACACTTCAATAAAAAGGTACTCTCAACACTTGTTTAGATACTTGATAGAAACTACTAACAAACATTTGTAAAATTTAAAAGATAGTATGTTGTGAAAATAAGGAAGCTGTCAGCCTTATTGTGGACTTAACTGAGGACAGATTATCTATGTGTCTATATCACCAGCACACGGTAATAAGCACTCCATAATTTAAAGGGTTACTGAATAAACCCCCAGCATGCTGTCGCATTGATAGCATTCAGATGGTAGATAGAAGTCTGGGCCATTCATTCATTTGTTCAATTAATATTTCAAACCACTATGAGCCAGGCCCTTGAAAGACACTGAAAAATAAAGAAACAAAAAAGCAGCCTTTGCCTTTAATTCTAGTAGGACAGGCAGATAAATGAACAGACTATCATAATACAGGGAGAAAAATGTCATAGTATCAGTATGCCATATGTACCATGAGAATATAATTGTTTACAAAGGAAGGGAGTCATGGCACCAATGCAGAGAAGTGGCAGTGGGTAAGTCAAAGAAGCTTAAAGATGAATATTAGCTATTTTTGATTTTATTTTTGGGGGTGAAGAGAGCTAAAGGAATAAATTTGCAGTCAGAAATATATGTATAAAAATATTAAGACAGTGTGGTGCCGAAAAGGGACCACAATGTGGTGGAAGGCAGAGAGCTAAGAAGAGCATGGCAAGAAATGAAGCTGCAATAAAGGCTAAGGAGCCTGAACCTTTCCCAAAAGACAATGGAAACCCACTCCACTTGCACTTGAGGATTCTGAACACGGGGAGGACATGTTTTAGAGAGAGCACTCAGACAAAAGTAGAGAGGGAAGCTCTGAAAGTTTAAAGCTGGAGTCTGTTTAATAATAAGCACCACGAGGGCAGGGAGGTCGATCCATCTGGTTTACTGCTGAATTCACCACACTTAGAAGTACCTATCATGTGTCACCACTTATTTATTAAATGACTAAAGGGAAGCCATCTGAAAGACAACTACAATAACCCATGAAAGAAAAGATGAGGGCCTAAACCAAGGCAAAAGGAGACAGATACAGAGAAGGCATGGCTAGAGCTGCCAAACAGCAATTACTTTATATTTTTTGCTTGTCAGTATTTAATGTCACCTTTCCCTTCTGCTAATGCAACTCAAAGAGACTAATAGTATTATAAATTCTAAGCTCTGTAAAGAAATTCCAAATTAGTTTACTACAGAGCTATAAACATGTCATAGAAAACTGTTGCTAGTGGCAATATTAAAGAAATAAAAATTATTACATGAGGTCCTGTGGCTCACACTGCACTCTGGGAGGCTGAGGCAGGCAGATCACCTGAGGTCAGGAGTTCAAGACCAGCCTGGCCAACACGGCGAAACCCCTTCTCTACTAAAAATATAAAAATTAACCAGGCGTGGTGGCACATGCCTGTAATTCCAGCTAGTTGGGAGGCTGAGGTAGGAGAATTGCTTGAACCCAGGAGGAGGAGGTGGTAGTGAGCCAAGATCATGCCCTTGTTCTCCAGCCTGGACAACAAGAGCGAAACTCAGTCTCAAAAAAAGGAAAAAAAAAGAAAGAAAAATTATTGAATTTTTAATTTAAAGTCAGGCCTATGAATAGCTGCTAACCATCTCTGTTAAGGTCAGAAAATTTTTATGTGTCAACACTTCCTAAGTGTTAAAAACACGCAGAACAAGTTATTCGGTGCTTAAACTGAAACAGAGGGATTTAACTTAAATTCCTAACCAAGAGGCAACAGCATCTGGCTAATCAATGAATGTTAGAGAATCTTCTCCACACAAAAAAACAACATATCAGCATTTAGGGAAAGTGATTTAATCTCATCTGTAAAAACAAGGGTTTGAATTTAAAGAAGTCCTAAGACTTTTAGTTCTACAATTAAACGATATTTTTACCTGTTTCAGATACCTCTATTGAGAGGCCTTACATGGGTTTGCATGTTATTTTGAAAATGTTCCTCTTCATTTTTATATACACTTCCAAAAAAATTTTAAGATTCTTATGTGCCAGGAACTTTTTTTCCCTCAGTCTCCTTTAGTACATTAGTAAACTGCTCTGCAGGCAGGTCAGAAGAGAAGAAAGTAACATCTATAGAAGGCTCACTATTTTCTAGCGCTATACTAGTTGCTATCAAATATAGAGTTTTTAAAATAATTTTCAAAAGTATGTTGCAGTATTATCATCCCATGAAGAAACTGAGGGCAAAGAAGTTAACTACTCTGCCAAATTCACATGAGTTAAGTGATGAAACCAAAAGGTCAACTCCAGAGCCCAAATTCTATTCATTACCCTAAATAATGATAACTGGGTATCCAGGGATGTCCTCTTCTGGTCTGGGTATTACATAGTTTACAATATTGTCTAGAAAAAGCAATTTACAGAAATGCTTCATTGCATACCTATGTTGAAATTCTTTAACTCCTTCTATGTGTCACGGCTTCTTCCACCATATAATAAAAGGGAAAAATGGGCATTTATGCAGCTCTTTAGTTTTAACTGAAGTTCCAAGCAACAGACCTTAACCCTTTTTTGCCCAGTGATATACAAGGCAAATGACAATCACATTTATAATATATTCTCAGGAGTATCCCTAGGTAAACAATGAAGGTTCCAAGATAGCATATTCAAATGAAACGAATCAGTGATGCAGTGATGTTATCAAGGTGATTACCTTCTTTTTTAAATAAATCATTCCTTTAAATTATTTTCATATTTTACGAGTGAGGAATAATATGCTGCCATTCTAGAACTACAGGCTGTAAACCAAATCTAACCCACCACTTGGTGTTGTAAAGAAAGTCTTATTGGAACTCACAATCATTTACATGTTACCTGGTTTGCAGACTTGAGTAATTAGATCCGAGACTGTATGGACCACTAAAATATTTATTATCCTGCCTTTTATTTACAGAAAAAGTATGCCAACAACCATTCTATATCTATCCTACACTGATATCCAATGTAGTCAAAGCTCCATTCTAGCCTATTGGGCACCTAGATGTCAAAATATCAGACAAACTAGTTTCAGTGTCTTCATAAACCTGTCAAAAAGCAATTTTTGTGCTTAAGATTATCAGCTCCCTGGACTTCCCATCACCACTTACATATACTTACTTTGTTTTTAATTCTTTGGCTTCCCAACTTGTCTGAGAGCAGACTATCTACCTAGCACCCCTAGTATAACCCCAGTGCCTAGCGTAGTGCCAGGGACATATATGTTCAACAGAAATCTGCTGAATCAATGTGTGAAAATAAGCTATGATTTAAGATAATTAGTCAAGAGTAAAAGGTTAGTCCTATAGAAACTTGCTACTCAAAGTGTGTTTTGTGCAGCAGTGAAATACTAGGGAGCTTTTTAGAAATGTAAAATATCAGACCTCACCAAAAATCTGAAACTTCATTTTAATAAAACCCCCAAATAAAAACTTCAGAAACAGTGCTATACAACACAGTGCTTAATTATATTACAGTCATTAGTTTCGTTCCTAATATGAACCAGGCCACTTAGCAAAGGGAAAAAAACAGCTCTGTAACTTGATCCTTACCCCATTCTTAAGCTTTCATGATATAAAATAAATAACTATTTTAACAATTTTAACAATGGAGGAGGGGGATTCTGCTTGTTATTTGTTTTTTTTAATGAAGAACTTTGTTGTCCTTGTTACTGTTCTTTTACTGAGGAAAGAGATACGCTGATACTTCCAAATAATAAAAACTGGGGCCAAACTGAGAGAGAATAGGAATACTGTTTAAATATTTTGCCTTTTCCAAAGGAGTATGAACAGAAAATATCCATCCTAATTAAAATGTGACAAATGTTTTTTAAATTATCTACTTAAAAAAGATGTCTACTTCTATGCATATTAAAATTTATGTGTTCATGAAAATTTCCAATGGTCTTAAAATATGATGGCAATATTTCATGAGTTAACAAAATGTTGTTTTGTTTTACTGGAGAAAAGAGAGGGAAGTCAGCACTATTTCCTGCTCTTTATTTTTGCAACAGGCTAAAAAACTATTGCAGCAATGACATGGTCAGGCTAACTACCATCTTTTGTAATTTAGGTACTACTATAATACTATCCCTCTTTTATAGAAAAGAAAACTGAAGCTCATGGAGAATTATGTAATTTAAAGATCAAGGAACAAGTAAATGGTGAAACTAGAATCTGTGCTCTTAATACTATTACACAAGTCCTAAACTAGTAAGAATTTGTGTTGTAAAAACTCAGGGAGTACTTTAGGCCAGGCATGGTAGCTCACACCTGTAATCCTAGCACTTTGGGAGGCCAAGGCAGGAAGATCGCTTGAAGCCAGGAGTTCAAGACCAGCCTGGCCAAAATGGAGAAACCTCGTCTCTACAAAAATTAAAAAATTTGGCTGGCTAATTAGCACACCTGTAGTCTCAGCTACTCTAGAGACTGAGGTACAAGAATCACTTGAACTGAGGTTGCAGTGAGCGGAGACCGCATCACTGCACTGGGCAAAAGAGTAAGACTCTGTCTCAAAAAAAAAAAAAAAGAAAGAAAAGAAAAAAAACTCAATTACTTTACTGCACAAGTTTAACATTTTCAGTTTATCTCAACTCTGAATGTGTATTTTTCTCTTTTGATGACTCTACCAGCATCTATTCTAATACACTACAGGCAAATCACTTGACTTCTATGAGCCTTTGTTTCATCTATACCATAGACAATCTTCTTTAAAGGGTTGCTGTGACCTAAATATAATACCTGTCATAATATGTATTCAAAATTATACAGGTTTTCAAATACAAGTACTACATAATGGGCACTTAAAAGATCAGTATCAAAACCTAACAGGACAGTAAGTACAGTAAGTACACTTATAAGTCAGACCGGGCAAAAACACCTAGATATTTCTAAAGCAACATAGTAACAGTTAAAACAAAAAAACTCAACAAATTTCTGATTACCTGTAAAAATTGTGTATTTTCTTTTTCTTTATTTTCCTCGGAAAATCAGGCTTAAAACAGCCTAACAGTACAAATACAAATTAGATGTTGTCTTTGGTCTTTAGGCTGAGAGAGCAAACTCCCTCGTGAGTGAAAGCATGTAGTCAAAAGTGGGTAACAATTTTTCACTTGACAGACTGTCAAAAATCAGAAAGTTTACAGTGTGTTGCAAAGGGTATAGGGAAGCAGTGACTCTCGCATACTGCTGATTATGGAGAAAAATATAGAAATATCAAAATTATAAAGCTGTAATACTCTTTGACCCAGTAATTCCACTTCTAGGAACTTATAAATGAAACGATATACAAATGAGGTTATTAATGCAGCATTATTTGTCATCACAAAAAACTAGAAACAAACGTCCATTAACAAGGGGATACTCTATATATAAATGTATAAATTATGATACATGCATACAATGAAACATTACTAAACCTAATGTACTGATATGGAACATCCTTTAAGATACAGTCATGCATTGCCTAATGAATGGGATTCATGCTGAGAAATATGTCATTAGATAATTTCATCATTGTGCAACATCAGAAAGTGTACTTACACATATCTGGACTGTATAGCTTACTACACACCTAGGCTATATAGTATAGGCTACAGCTCCTACACAACACATTATTATACTGAATATTGTAGGCAACTTTAACACAATGGTAAGACTTTGAGTATTTAAACATAGAAAAAGAACAGTAAAAACACAGTATACAAGATTTTTTAAAATGGTACACCTGTACAGGGCACTTATAACAAATGGAGCTTGCAGGACTAAAAGTTGCCCCAGGTAAGTCAGTGACTGAGTGGTGAGTGAACACAAAGGCCTAGCACATTACAATACACTAACAGAAACTTTAGAAACACTGAACACCTAGGCTATACTAAATTTGTAAAAAAAAATTCTATCTTCAATAATGTTAACCTTACCACAATGTAACTTTTTAAGTTATAAACTTTTTATTTACTTTTCAAATTATTCTGTAATAACACTTCACTCAAAACATACATTGTACAGTACAGCTGTACAAAAATATTTACTTTTTTTTTAAAGACAGCGTTGGCCTCTGTTACCCAGGCTGGAGTGTGGTGGCATGATCTCAGCTCACTGCAACCTTGACCTCTCAGGCTCAAGCGATTCTCCCACCTCAACCTCCCAAGTTGCTGGGACTACAGGCACACACCACCATGCCTGGCTAATTTTTGTATTTTTGTAGAGATGGGGCTTTTTCATGTTGCCCAAGCTGGTTGCAAACTCCTGTGCTCAAGTAATCCACCTGCCTCAGCCTCCCAAAGTGCTGCAACTACAGGTGTGAGCCACCACACCCAGCCTACTTACTTTCTTTATATCCCTATTCTATGAACTTTTATCTAAAAAACAAAAAAAATTTTTTTTACTCTTTTCATTAAGCATTAAAAAACCAACATTCAACATTAGTCTAAGCCAACACAGGGTCAGGACTATCAGTATCGCTGTCTTCCACTGTCCCCATCTTTCCCCACTGGAAGGTCTTCCAGGGTGATAACACAGATGGAACTGTCATCTCCTGTGGTAACAATGTCTTCTTTTGGAGTACTTCCTGAAGGACCTGCCTGGGGCTGTTTTATTGTTGACTCTTTTTAATAAGTGGAAAGAGTATACTCTAAAATAACAACAACTTTAACATAAACCAGTAAAATAGTAACAACTTTAATAAACACATAAACCAGCAACAGTAGTATACATAATAGCATGTGCTAAGCTCTTATAAGACTGACTCCACGGGTTTGTTTACACCAATATGACCACAAACATGCTGAGTGATGCAAACTATGTACATTACAAACTGTTCAGTTCCACTATAATAATTTTTAATGTTTTAATATATCCACAATTGTACATATTAATGAGGTACACATGTGATATTTTTATACATGTATACAATGTGTAATGAACAAATCAGAGTATTTTGGATATCCGTTACCTCAAACATTTATCCTTTATGTTGAGAACACTTGAAATCTTCTATTTTTAAATATGCAATACATTGCTGTTAACTAGTTACCCTACTAAGCAATGAACATTAGAACTTATTCCAACTGTGTGTTTGTATCTATTAACCAACCTCTCTTCATCCACCCCAACTCCTCACCCTTCTCAGACTCAGACTTTGTAACTATCATTCTACTCTCTACCTCTATCAGTCAACTGTTTTTACTCCCACATATAAATGAGAATATGTGATATGTGTCATCCTGTACCTGGCTTATTTCATTTAAAATAATGGCTTTCAGTTCCATCCATGTTGCTCCAAATGATGAAATTTCATTTTTTTGATAGCTGACTAGTATTCCATGGTGTGTGTGTGGGGGTGTGTGTGTGTGTGTACAACATATATAATTTTCTTTATCCATTTAACCACTCACAGACACTTAGGGTGATTCCATATCTTTGCTATTGTGAATGGTGCTGCAGTAAACTTGGGGGTGCAAGTATTCCTCTGATATACTGATTCCCCTTCCTTTAGATAAACACCTAGAAGTGGAACTTCTGGATCATATGGCAATTCTACTTCTAGCTGTTAAGAAACCTCCATACTGTTCCGTAATAGCTGTATTAATTTACATTCTCACAACAACAGATAAGAGTTCCCTTTTCCCCCATCCTCATCAGCATATTATTTTCTTTTTGACAACAGCTATTCTAACCAAGGTAGAATGACATCTCATTATGATTTTGATTTGCATTTCACTGATGATTAATGATGGCTTTTTTGTTTTTTTGAGACACAGTTTTGCTCTTGTCACCCAGGCTGGAATGCAGTGGCACAATCTCAGCTCACTACAACCTCTGCCTCCCAGGTTCTAGCAATTCTCCTGCCTCAGCCTCCCAAATAACTGAGATTACAAGCATCCACCATGATGCCCAGCTAATTATTGTATTTTTAGTAGAGATGGGGTTTCACCATGTTGGGCAGGCTGGTCTGGAACTCCTGACCTCAGGTGATCCACTTGCCTTGGTCTCCCAAAGTGCTGGGATTACAAGCATAGGCATCGCACCTGGCTGAGCATTTTTTTATATACCTGTTGGCCACTTGTAGGTATTCTTTTGAGAAATGTCTATTCAGATCCTTTGCAACTTGTTAACAGGATTATTTGGTTTTCTTGTATTTGAGTTGTTTGAGTTCCTTTTACATTTTAGATATTAGTCCCTGGTTGGATGAATAGTTTACAAATATTTTCTCCCATTCTACAGGTTGTCTTTTCATTCTGTTGTTTTCTTTGTTGTGCAGAAGCTCCTTAGTTTAATATATTCCCATCTGTTTATTTTTCATCTTTGTTGTCCATGCTTTTGAGGTCTTAATTGTAAAATCTTTGCCTGTATCAATGTCCTTAAGCTTTCTTGTTTTCTTGTAGTTTCTTATGTTTTCTTCAAGGAGTTTTATAGTTTCAAATCTTATATTTCAATCTTTAATCCATTTTGAGTTGATTTTTTGCATATGGTGAGAGATAGGGGATCTAGTTTCATTCTTCTACTTATGGATATCCAGTTTTCCCAGCACCATTTATTAAAGAGATTGTCCCTTCACCAGTGTATGTTCTTGGCACCTTTACTGAAACTAAGTTGGCTATAAATACATGAACTTATTTGTGAGTTCTCTATTCTGTCCTAGTGATCTTTGTGTTTTAATACCAATACTGTGCTGAATTGATTCCTACAGCTTTATATTTTCAAGTCAAGTAGTGTGATGCCTCCAGCTTTGCTCTTTTTGATCATGATTGCTTTGGCTAGTCAGGGTCTTTTGTGGTTCCATTAAAATTTTAGGATTGTTTTTTCTGTTTCTGTGTAGAATGTCGATAGTATTTTGATGGGGATTACATTTAATCTGTAGATTGCTCTGGGTAATACGGTCATTTCAGCAATAGTTAATTCTTCCAATCCATGAACATGGGATGTCTTTCCATTTGTTTGTGTCCTCCAAATTTTTTTTTTTTAAATCACTGTTTCAGTTTTCCTTACAGAAGTCTTCAACCCTCCTTGGTTAAATTTATATCCTGGTTTTGTGTGACTGTCTTGGTATCTTTGTAAGTAGGATTGCTTTATTTCTTTTCCATTATTTTGTTACTGGGTATATAAACGCTACTAATTTTTGTATGTTGATTTTGTATCCTGCAACTATTGAATTTGTGTTATCAGTTTTAAGAGTTTTCTCGTGGAGTTGTCATGTTTTTCTACATATGATATCATGCTGTCTGCAAAGAGAGACAATTTGACTTATTCTTTTCCAATCTGATGCCTTTTCTTTATTTCTCTTGCCTAACTGCTCTGGTTGGGATTGTCAGTACTATGCTAAATAAGAGTTTTGAGACTGGGCAACCCTGTCTTATTCCCATTCTGAGAGAAAAGGTTTTCAGCTTTTCCCCATCTAGTATAATGTTAACTGTGGGCTTGTCATACATAGCCCTTATTATGTTAAAGTATGTTCCACTCTATGCCTAATTTGTTGAGAGGCTTTATCACTTCAACATCAAAGAATTTTACCAAATGCCTTTTCTGCATCTATTGAGATGACTATCAAGATATTTGTCCTTCATTCTGTTGATGTGCATATATTGAACATGAACATATTTGAATATACATCCCTAGGATAAATCCCACTTAATCATGGTGTATCATCTTTTTGATGTGTTGCTGGTTAGTACTCTGTTGAGGATTTTTGCGTGTATGTTCATCAGGACTATTGGCCTGTAGTTGTGGGGTTTTTTTTCCCCCTGGATTTGGTATTGGGATAATGCTGGCCTTGTAGAGTTACTTTGAAAAAATTCCCTCCTCTTTAATTTTTTGGAATACTTTGAGAAGAACTGGTGTTAGTTTGTCTGAAGTTTGGTAAAATTCAGCAGGTAGAATTGGGAGGAAAGCCATCTGGTCCTAGGTTTCTCTCTTTTTGGAAACATATTATTTCTGATTCAATTGTGTTACTAATTATCGGGTGTTCAGGTATTCTATTTCTTCCTGGTTCAATTTTAGTAGGTTGTATATGTCCAGAATTGTAACCATTTCCTCTAGTTTCCAATTTGTTAGCACACAGTTGTTCATAATAATTGCTGATGATTTTTATTTACATTCTTTGTACTGCTGTGGTATCAGCTATAATGTCTCCTTTTTCATTTCAGTTTTTTTTTTGGGGGGGGTTCTTTTTTCTTGGTTAGTCTAGCTAGCAGTTTATCAATTTTATCTTTTAAAAAAACTAACTTTTCATTTTGCTGATTCTTTGTATTTTTTTAGTTTCTATGTTGTTTATTTCTGCTCTTACCTTTATTATTTCTTTATACTAATTTGGGGGTTTGGTTTGTTCTTACTTTTCTAGTTCCCTGAGGTATACCATTAGGTAGTTTATGTGATATGTTTCTACTTTTTTGATGGAGGGACTTACTGCTGTAAACTTCCCTCTTAGCACTGCTTTTGCTATATTCCTTTTTTTTTTTTAATTTCATTCTTAGTATCTTCATTGACCCTGACCCAGTGATTGTTCAGGAGCATACTGTTTAATCCTTGTATTTACATAGTTTTAGAATTTCTCTGTCTGTGACAGTTGGTAATGTGCCTTGGAGAATACCTTTGGAATGACTCTATTTTGAAATCTTTGAGTTTCCTAAATTTGTATGTCTGCATCTTTTGTAAGATTTGTAAATACAAAAGTTTTCAGTTATTATTTCAGTAATAATTTAATGAATTCAGTATTCGTTAAACAGTTTTTCTATGCCTTTGCTCTTCTCTTCTTCTGGAATACCCAACACTCAAATTATTTGGTCATGTTATGGTGTTCTTCCCATATGTCACATATGCTTTCTTATTTTTTTGTATAACCATTATTTCAAAAGACCTGTCTTCAAATTCAGAAGTCCTTTCTTCTGCTTGATCTAGTCTAAAGTTGAAGCATTCAGTTGTAGTTTTTTGGTTTTTTTTTTGGAGACAGCTTCTCACTCTGTTGCCCAGACTGGAGTGCAGTGGCATGATCGCAGTTCACTGCAGCCTCAATCTCCCAGACTCAAGTAATCCTCCCACCTCAGCTTCCAAGTAGCTGGGATCACAGGCATGTGCCACTACACCTAGCTAATGTTTTTGGTGGGGATGTGGGGGTAGAGACAGGGGTATCACTATGTTGCCCAGGCTGGTCTCAAACTCCTGGGCTCAAAGGATCCTCCTGTCTTGGTTTCCCAAAATGCTGGGATTGATTATAGGCATGAGCCAACATGACCAGCCTCAATTACAGCTTTTATTTCATTTGTTGAATTCTTCAGTTCTACAATTTCCAGATTTTTAAAAATTATATCTCTGTTAAATTTCTCATTCAGATTTTTCTAATTTCTTTACATTCTGTACCCTTGTATTTCACTGAGCTTTTTAAACATTATTTTGAATTGTTTCTCAGGCATTTTATAATTCTTTTTCACTGGACTCTTTCTGGAAAATTATGTTCTGCACTGCTGGGTCCAGCTAGCATTGTGATGCTGCAGCCCTCTAGATGGACACAGGAAGATGCCATCAGGGCACTAGGGACATGCAGATGCAAGGGCAGTTAGGCCCCAGAGCAAGATGTGGTCTAGTAGGGGCTGGACTCTCAAAATGACTGCAATTCATTGGGTGTCAGGGTAAGGGGGTGGTGAGAGGGACAGCATAAACTCCCTTTCCGGAATAATGCTGTTGCACAGACTCCAGGCAGCTCCCTATTCTCCTATTCTAGTATCAGAGCCCATGAGAGCCAAGAAGCTGTCCTGACCCCAACATTGCATGAGTCCATGGTGGAAACACAAATCACTGGGGATCTGTCTCTTACCTTTACTCCACACTGGGGAGTTTCTCCTGGCTCCAAGCCAATCCGAAGCAGGCCAGCTGTTCACGTCCTTCTCCTCCCGTGCCTCAGAGGTTTCTCGTCCTTTCCGTGTTAAATTTCAGTGTTCTCTCTTAGATGCTGTATTCAAATGTGATTATCTACTGGCTGTTTTGGCCCTCCTTTGTGGAGAAGGCGAGTGTTGGGGTCCTCTAGTCACCCATCTTAAAGCCTCTTTAATTCCACCTCTCTCCATTATAATCTTTTTTTTTTTTTTTTTTTTTTTTTGAGACAGAGCTTCATTCTGCCACCCAGGCTGGAGTGCAGTGGCAGGATGGCTCACTGCAACATCTGCCTCCTGGGTTCCAGTGATTCTTATGCCTCAGCCTCCCAAGTAGTTGGGATTATAGGAGCCTGCCACCACACCCAACTAATTTTATTTTTTTTTTTGAGACAGAGTCTCGTTCTGTTGCCTGGACTGGAATGCAATGGTGTGATCCCATTTCACTGCAACCTCTGCCTCCTGGGTTCAAGTGATTCCCCTGCCTCAGACTCCCGAGTAGCTGGGACTACAGGTGCATAATACCATGCCCGACTAATTTTTGTATTTTTAGTAGAGATGGGGTTTCATCATGTTGCCCAGGCTGGTCTTGAACTCCTGACCTCAGGTAATCCACTCATCTCAGCCTCCCAAAGTGCTAGGATTACAGGCATGAGCCACTATGCCCGACTTAATTTTTTTTTTTTTTTTTTTAGTAGAGACAGGGTTTCACCATGTTGGTCAGGCTGCTCTCAAACTCTTCAAGTGATCTGCCTGCCTCAGCCTCACAAAGTGCTGGGATTACAGGAGTAAGCCATCCTGCCCAGCCTCTATGTTAAAAATCTTATGGGTCAACCTTTGTATATGTGGTCTACCACTGACTGAAACGTTATGCAGTGCATGACCATATATTGTTAAGTGGTGAGAAAAAAAAAAGATGCGAAAGAGTATGTTAAAGTATGTATGCTACCAACTGTGAAAAAAAGGGACAGGAGAAATGTATACATAAAGTGATCACTTGTATACACATATAATCTCTTTGAAAGGTACAAAAGAAACATAAAACTCACTGGATGCCTCCCAGAGGGGAGCCAAGTAGCTAGGGAATAGGAGTTAGAAGAATACTTTTCACAGAATACTCTTGCACTTTTTGAATTTTACACAGTGATGAATACATTACCTATTGAGAAAAGTTTTTTTAACTTTTAACAATTGTATATGGGTAATACAGAACAAATACTATCTTGAAGGAAGTGGCAAATGGTACTTTTCAGCTGAGGTACCAAGCAGTCTAGAATACATCTGAAATCCTATTTTCACCTTTTCATCTAGGGGCTATAAATTTTGAGAGGATAAAGTAAGCTAAATAATTATTTTAATCAACCTAATTTCTATCATCCCCCTTTTAGTTCAAACATAAGTTTCAATTCTAAAAACACTCTGTAGGCATCATTACAAAGTGCTGCAAGCTACATCCAAAGATGAATAATACATATGATCTGATAAATGGTTTGACAAATCTATTAAACATGCTGAAAAAGCATTCACTTTTTTTTTTTTTTTTTTTTTGAGACAGAGTCTCACCTTGTTGCCCAGGCTGGAGTGCAGTGGTACATCACACCTGGCTAATTTTTGTATTTTTAGTAGAGACAGGATTTCACCATGTTGGCCAGGGTGGTCTCAAACTCCAGACCTTAGGTGATCCACCCACCTCAGCCTCCCAAAGTGCTGGGATTACAGGCATGAGCCACCATGCCTGGCCGTACTTGTTTTTAAAGTTATGAACTACAGTCTTGCATAAGAGGCAGCTTGATGTGGCTGAAGAAGTACTGAGATTGAATAGACCTATGCTCTGGTTCCATTTATTTGCTTATTATATATCATGGCACCTGGACTGCCTACCTTTTGTACCTATGTACAAAACTGTTGTATCAAAAAATGTATGTGAAAGCAAAATTATTCAATATCTGAAATATTTCAATATTATCATCCATGTAAAGTTTTAGGGGAACAGATTCTCTAATTTGTCCTGATTCACTGAAGTTATGAGGAATAAAACTTTGTATTTTTATCAGTCTTCTTTCAAAGTTAATAAATGATGAAGACAATTCACTTGCAAAACATTCAAAGAGAGCACGAGGTACGTTTTTATTTTACTAAAAATTACATAAAGTCTCAAACAGACTAACAGAAGTATTCAATAGTAAATTAATAGTTGGAACTTGCACAGCACATTAACCAATGCCACATTACTCTTACAACGGAGGACTAATGAGAACAACAGAAGTGTGGAATGGCAGCAACAACAGCAAAAAGAGCCAACACAGAGTGAGGCTAAAAAAGTGACAACAGCTGTGGTTGGCATGCTGGCCACCTTCAGCCTTCCTAATGATATGGTTTCTCAATGGTCTAATGCTTGTTTAAAACCTTGGCTTGTTTTTTTTTTTTTTTTAGGATGGATTCTTGCTCTGTTGCCCAGACTGGAGTGCAGTGGTGCAATCTCAGCTCACTGTAACTTCTGTCTCCCAGCTTCAAGTGATTCTCCTGACTCAGCCTTCTGAGCAGCTGAGATTACAGGCACCTACCATGCCTAATTTTTGTATTTTCAGTAGAGACAAAATGTCATCATGTTGGCCAGGCTGATCTCGAACTCCTAACCTCATGATCCGCCCGCCTCAGCCTCCCAAAGTGCTGGGATTACAGGCATGAGCCACTGTGCCCCACCAAACCTTGGCTATTCCTAAGCAGTAAGAGGAATGTGTTTACTTACCTTTGTCACCACTGATGTGTTCCTGGCCCTGTAGAGTAATTTTCAGACAAAATAAATCCTTTTTTCTGCTTTAAAAGACAGTAAGCAAAAAGATGTATCCTGCTGGCTTGGAAGTTACTCTATCACACCTTAACCATCTACTCAAAGTGTGATATCAGGTATAATAACTGCTTTAAAAATACAGAAGCATATAAAATGCAATGTTTGCTGGGAAGGGTGGTGTCCTCAAAACCAAGAGCTAAAAGTTAGACATGTGATTTTTAAAATTCATATCCAATTAAACAGTTATTACGTGCACACAATGTTTTGCTTCTAGGCCTTTGTACATGCTGTTACCTTTTCAGGAACTACTCTCTTTCCCACCCCACCCATTTGCTTCTCCACTTCACTAACCTTACATGTGACTTCCTCTGAACAGACTTCCCTGACTTTCTCCATCCCCACTCCATGTTTCCACAGTGCTCTATTTTGCTCTATCAGAGCACTTCTCACCGTGTGTATTATTACAGAAACTGTCTCCTTTACCTACTCCCTCACGCCTAATCACTGTGCCAGCCCCTTGAAGATGCCTAATACATACAAAACACTTAAAATTTTTTGAATTAAAAAACGAAACAACCAAACACTGCTAGATAGATGGGAATATAAAAATCAAAAATGAGAACCTAAATTCACTAATAGGAGTCAGTCTAAAAAAAATACAATGTATAACACACTCTGATGGAAGTGTGCAAATGTATACGGCATGAGAATGAAGTGAGCTCTCAAAGTCAACCTGGAGCAGGGTGGGTGATAAGAAGGAAGAAAGAGAAAGAAACCTGCCTAAACTAAGTCTGCAAGGTTGAAGAGTTAATGAGGAAGAAGGAATGGATAATAATCATCCCAAATAGGAGAAAAAAATAGGGGCAAGGGAAAACAAGGTAGATCTGAGGAACTACAGGGAGACTGATGCAGTACAGGGGCTCTTGAACTTTAGCGTGCATCAGAATCACCCGGAAGACTTATTGACATAGGGGCTGCAAGGCCCCAAATTCAGTGCCTGATTCAATAGGCCTGGAATATGGCTCACGAATCTGCATTTCGAACAAGTTTTCGGGGGACGCTACTGCTGGTGCTAGTCCTCCACACTTTGAGAACTGGAACAGTGGAACACAGAGGGCATATGAAGAAGTGGCAATTGACAAGTTTAGAGCAACACAGGGGAACAGGTTACAACTCATATATATAATATCACAGAATTTGGCACTGAAAGATTTTAAGCAGAGAAGTTTAATTTTAGAAAGATGGTAATAACAGCTAATATTTATGGAGCACTTACATGCTAAACACTAGTCTAAGGACTTTACATATTCTGTACTGTCTGTTATAGCAGCTACTAGCCATATGTGGCTATTTCAATTAAATTATAACTAAGTAAAATTTAAAATTCAGCTCCTCAGTCAACTAGCCATATTTCAAGAGCTCAACAGGTACATGTGGCTCTAGCTACCATAGAGGACAGTACAGATATAAAACATTTCTACCATTGCACAAAGTTCTGTTAGCCCAGACATATATTAACTCATTAAATTCTCACAACTTCATTATGAGGTAAGCACTATATTATCCCCATTTTTAGAAGAAAATGTGGCAAAGAATGGTTAAGCAAATTACTCAAGGTCATAAAGCGAGTAGTCCCAGAGTGGGATACAAGCCATGGTCTGGTCTTTGCACCTGTGTTCTTAATCACTTCCTAATAAGATAATTTTGGCAATAATGTGGACTAGACGAAGAAGATACTGGAGGAAAGAAAATCAATGAGGAAACTACTAAGGTAATCAGGAGAGAAATGATGAGGATCTGCTCTAAGAGAGGACCTCAAATAATGAATTGGTTAAATAAGAGATGTTAAAAAGTAATAGAGAAATGATGGAATGAATCCAAAAGACAGACAAGTGAGGTATGGAAGACGACACCCAAGTTTCCATTTTAAGCATCAGAGTCAATGGCAATGCCTCTTACCACAGCAAGAAATGACAGCTAGTTAAAGAAGTTGATAAATTCCATCTGGGCCATTGTGAGTCTAAAGAAACCAACATAAAATACTACACAATGGGATACACAAGTCCAGAGATCAGAAGATAGTTCTCAAATCAAGATGTGAAATTAGAGTCATCAGTATGAACAGAGAGGTCCAGAGATAACTGAGGAAGGCTGGAGCAGTAAGAAATGAGTGAAGCACACAAACTTAGGGAATCCAACATCTATAGGATACAGGCAAAAGATAAAATGCCAGCAAACTGAAAAGGAATTAACAGAAAGATGAAAGAAGCGGGGAGACATCTAAGAATTATCCCAAAGCAAAGGGAAGAAAGAATGGTCAACAAATGCTAAACGCAGTTGAGAGCTCAGGTAAAATAAGACTGAAAACTGTCCGCAATCTGTTTCAAATAGTGCTGCTCTAGGGCCAAAGGCCAGAATGCAGCAGATGTGGAATTAATATAGACTTTTTTCAAGAAGTTTAAAAATGAAGTGAAAGAGACAGGGTATACATAGAAATAAGGATCTGCAGTGGTTTTTTTTTGGTTGTTTCTACTCTAATGAGAGAGGCTTTTGCCTGTTAAGGACTAAAAAGTGAGAGAGAAAGATGGTAGAGTCAAAAAATGGGACCGTTTTTAATAGCACATAGCACCTGAGGCAGGAATGAATGAGGTCCTGAACATGAAGGAGAAATGAGCCTTTGACACTTCTTTCACTGTCCTATGAGAAGGTCACAAAGGGGGTAGAAATAAGCACAGACAGACCTATTTAGGTTGGCATGAGAGGGAACTCCGTGAGCTCAATTGGACAGACAGATCCATTCTCTCTATGATGTAGCATATAGGAGTATCTACTGAAAATGAGAAAAAACGGTAGGAGGAAATACTGAATTTCTGCAGACAAACTATACACAGACATACATCTTCAAGCAGAGGGTAGAGCTGAGATTGGAGGCCATAAATTTGTAAGTGGCAACCCATCACCACATGGTCATAAATTTTTCCCCAAAGTTAAAGCAGAGAAGGTAAATGGCTGGGTTTTGCCAACGTGGTGAGTGAGTGACGATGTGCCATAAGGCCAAGCAATGAGAACAGCATTAGAGTGATGGGGGGGCACCTGTCGGAATCATGCAGGTAGCTTTCTCGCAACTATATACCATACAAGATCTTCATGTGATAAAAGAGCAGATGCAGTGAGGGTAAGGAAAAAGAAAGGTGAAGATTAGGGCAGTTATCGCCAGAGAGGACGATAAAACAGAATGTACATTTCCAGAAGTACATTGCCCTGGGTACAAAGTGTGTTCTTGAGGGTGGGTGTGCAGTAAGCTATTTGATCTAAATGTTTGAATGTCTAATTAAGAGGTTAAAAAGTACCTACTTCTTCTGTCTCCTGACTCTCTTAGCCAGTTCCTACTACAGAGATGTTGGTTCTAAGCATTAGAACAACGGTTCTCAATCCCCGCTGCACATCAGACAAACATTCTTTAAAACAAAAAACAAACCAAATGATCCTGAAACCTGGGCCTCACTGCTAGTAAAAATTAATTGGTTTGGTATGTATTTTTTAAGCCTCCTCAGGTAATGCTAAAGTGAATTTAGTGCCCCAAACAACTGCTTTTGAAAGAATAGGACTTTGGATTTATGCTACAGAATTAAAGAAAAACTGAGTGGCATGAAAGTGGCAGGAAAATGGTGAAAGAGGGTCTAAACACTATGTTTAATATTTAAAGATGCCCTGAACAGAAATATTGGGAAACCATTAAAGTCCAGAATCACACTCCACACACAAAAACAGTAATAATGTTTCTAAGAGTTCTGTTACAGGTTCTAGAAAACTCAGGAGTTAAATGCTTCACTGTACCCAGTAAGAAAAAAGGAACCTAGACTTTACTAAGCTCCAAGAATTGAAAACCAACACTTAGCAGCTCTCTAGGTCAACTATAGTTCACAATTTCCTGGAGGAAAATGCAGCCCATAGTACAATCCGACAACACCTCTAGATCCTCAGAATCACCTATTTTACACAAAAGGTAAACGGCAAAGGAAGCAACTATCTTCTTTCCCACATTAGAAGTTTTTTTTTTTTTTGGTTGCCAGATTTTCTTTCCACACCAGTTATTTTCTTAACAAGTTACACCTATAATCTTAAAATCGCCCAATTATTTTACAAATAACTGTCCCCAATCTTAACCTTTATTTGCCACTATTCTAATGTACTTGCTAAGCTTTACAACAAAGCAGAAGTGATGCAGAGATGAAGTGTTAGTCATAAAGACAAAAAATAAGTGTTGTCTGCAGTCTTCCCCACATGGTCTGTTTACAGGTAACATTACAAATCTCTCAAGCTCTTCTGAGACACTATGTTTATAGGAGTGCTAGACTATACACTTTTGGTCTACCCATATTTCATGTCTTTGGTAAAAATTACTTCATTAAATAATAGAACGGCTTGTACCTTGCTATCTCTATCTCAGTCTCAAGAATTTTAAACTCTAACCAATTATCCAAGTCACTCAGCGATCATCTGGTAATAGACCTACTAAAAATCAGACTTACCTTTTTTTTTTTGAGACGGAGTTTTGCTCTTGTTGCCCAGGCTGGAGTGCAATGGTATAATCTTGGCTCACGGCAACCTCCACCTCCTGGGTTCAAGTGATTCTCCTGCCTCAGCCTGCTGAGTAGCTGAGATTACAGACATGCGCCAACACGCCCAGCTAATTTTGTATTTTTAGTAGAGATGGGGTTTCTCCATGTTGGTCAGGCTGGTCTCGAACTCCTGACCTCAAGTAACCCACCCGCCTCTACCTCCCAATGTGCTGGGATTACAGGTGTGAGCCACCGTGCCTGGCCAGACTTATCTTTAATTGAACTTTTTTTTTTTCAAAACTCAATGAGTACTTTTTCTTTCAGCATTAAGATAGCTCAACATGTTCCTCCTCTAATATTTAGCCAGTAACATAAGAAAACTTTCTGATTCCTCTCATCTGGGCCACAAGAAAGCAGTCTTCTCCCAAAAAGTAGTTTGAAAACTCTCTAGAGAGTATAGCTATTTTCATACGCTGAAATAGCAGATTTATATACTTGTGGTTTACAATACCACCAAAAATCTCTAGACAAGGTTTATTCTATGTTTTCCATTAAGGAAGAGAATTCTAACTAAATTATCTTAGGCTCATAGTACTACAGCATGATGAAAAGAGCACAGAACTGAGAAGGGCCTGACCAATTCTCCTAGATGGTATTAACTTTCTCTGTGGCACTGGATAAGACACTTCAATCTTTGGCTCTCAAATTTCCCTATTATTTGTGAAATCAGATTAGAATCACTGTGATCCAAGATTGCTACTGGCTCAACATTCTACAAAATGCGTAAGATACAAGTCTTTTTTTCTAATCATCTGTATTTCATAAGCAAAATACAACTCAACCATAAAAGACACCTCAATCAACACTAAGCCAGACTTACTTTTCCTTAGCAGTCTTTTTTTTTTTGCTGACAGTTAAAAACTATTTTGACCCAAAATTGCACACTACCATAATCTCTATGCTTAATTCAACCCCTAACAAAATAGTGCCGCACTACAAACGGTTTTTTCACCTGTTCCCTAATGAAGATGAAAGTAATTCTTTGGCCTTGAATTTACAGATACATGTACAGGGCTGATGAAAGCCATCTGTTGGGAACTACGACTTTTCTATGAAAGGAAAAACCCAGAAGGAACTGCTTTCATTTTCCTGGGAACCAGCTGCAGTTGAATGAGTCCTAATCCTGCTCCAGCTGGGACAAGCAGAAGGGTGAAGTTACTACTGGTCTAATTCATCTGCTGCAGATCCTTTGTGAAATGACTCCACTGCTGAGTAGCCAATTGGTAAACAACTTTATCAGAATGAAGCTCTTAATAATTCCTATACATAAATCAGAGCATGAAAAGCATTCATTTTTATACTTTTTAAAAACACTCTCCAGATCACCAGAAAAAATAAATTTTAATTCTACTTAAACCAGTAAACTTGGCACCTAGATTAGTCCTCTAACATAGCTAAGAACTAAGTTGGTATTATGAAGATATTTTCTCCAAAACTTTAAACGCAAAGAGAAAACAAATCTAAAAGATGTTAAAATAGATTCTTACAGCCTCAAGAAGACTGAATGATAAAAATTTTCTTTCCAGATTCATCACAGTTCCTGTTATGTAATTGCTCTCCCAGGTAGGTGTAACAAAAAGAAAGTACTAGCCCACATGTCCAGGATGAACTAAATAAAAAACAGGCAGCAAGGGTCAAAAGAAATTTAATGTGTTTTGCATTTCTTTATATTCATTTTCCATTTGGTTTTCTATAAGACATAATAAAAACTTATATTATCAAATACTATTAAATATGTATTATATAAATATATTATGCCTATAAAACTTAATCATGGAGAGTTCTTTTGAGACTTCAATAAGTACACGTTAAAGAACTTTTAAAAAGTGCCCAACACATCATCAGCCCTTAAATGTTAGCTATTAACAGGTTTCTACAAGCAGCTTTTTACATTCCCTCCAATTCTTTGCCCTATTAATATAGGGCAAAAAAAAAAAATGAGGTTAAGGTTGTTAAAACCTTTAGATTTCTATTCCTGAAGCCATTTGTGGTATCTGATGTCTTCATTGATGTGTTCCCTTTATTTCATCAATTGGAAGGTAGACCAAGAAAGAGTGAAGTACTTAGTCACTAGAAAAATGCCTAGATTGTAAGTATAAGAAAAATTGGTTTGGTATAGAAGTTTTGATTAGTAATGGCTAACCCAAGCTTTAGTAAGTAGCTCAAGTTTTATTTCCGGGGGGGGGGGGGGGGGGGGGGCGTGTCATGGGTTAAAAATTACCAAAAATCATTGAGCTCCTAAGTGAAATAGAAGATCAGAAGAATTTTTACAGTTGGCTGGGCGTGGTGGCTCACACCTGTAATCCGAGCACTTTGGGAGCCCGAGGCGGATGGATCACCTGCAGTCAGGAATTCGAGGCCAGCCTGATTAACATGGAGAAACCCCATATCTACTAAAAATACAAAATTAGCCAGGCATGGTGGTACATGCCTGTAATCCCAGCTACTCAGGAGGCTGAGGCAGGAGAATCACTTGAACCCAGGAGGCAGGGGTTGCGGTGAGCCAAGTTTGCGCCATTGCACTCCAGCCTGGGGAACAAGAGCGACACTCCCTCTTAAAAAAAAAAAAAAGAAGAAGAAGAAGAAGAAGAAGAAGAAATGTATGATATGGGCCGGGCACAGTGGAAGAAGAAGAAGAAGAAGAAGAAATGTATGATATGGGCCGGGCACAGTGGTTCACGTCTGTAATCCTATCCTAGCACTTTGGGAGGCCGAGGCGGGCAGGAGTTCAAGACCAGACTGACCAACATGGTGAAACATGGTCTCTACTAAAAATACAAAAATTAGCTGGGCATGCTGGCACGCACCTGGGCATTCGGGGGTTGAGACAGGAGAATTGCTTGAACCAGGGAGGCGGAGACTGGGCCACTGCACTCCAGCTTAAGTGACAGAGCAAGACTCCATCTCAAAAAAAAATAGAGAAATGTATGGCATGAAAAATTACTAAATTATTAAATTTAACAATTATTGAGATCAATCCATTTCACATTTGATAATATTACAGTATCTACATTTTTCATGTCACTGTATTCTCAACATTTTATCTTTTGCTTTCAGAACATATTTTGGGTTTTTTTTTTCAAAGTGAACCATCATTCTGTCAGGCAGTCCACACATCCCTACATTTAACAGCATGGACTACTATTCATTGCCTTTTTCACACAATATCAAAGCAACAAGGTATCTGAAATTGAAATTTCCAAGCTTACATTTATTAACAATTTTCTTATATAACACCATAATTCTAACATATAAAATGTGAAATAATTCTACTATAAAGGTCATTTCCAAAAAGCTAAATCATAACTTTAACACTCTTAACTTTCCATAACTTAAAAACGTATCCCCAGGTGTGGTGGTTCATGCCTGTACTATCAACACTTTGGGAGGCCGAGGCAGGCAGATCACAAGCTCAGGAGTTCGAGACCAGCCTGGGCAATCTGGTGAAACCCTATCTCTACTAAAAATAAAAAACTTAGCCAGGCTTGGTGGTGCGCGCCTATAATCCTGGTTTATTCAGGAGGCTGAGGCAGGAAAATCGCTTGAACCTGGGAGGCGGAGGTTGCACCCCTGCACTCCAGCCTGGGCAACAGAGCAAGACTCTATCTCTTTAAAAAAAAACAAAAAAACCTATTTTAATCAGTATCTCTACATCAAAAATCTAAATTCCTGTCAAAGCCCTACTTACTCTATAATTTAAAATAAAATTCCAATAAAACAAAATAATTTGGACTCCAGAGTTGACCATATTGAGATCTAACTCAGGTGGAAGTCAAGAGATTTATCTATCATTGGCTCTTTCTGCTCCAGGTCACCCAGCTGGGTAGTAACCTGAACAATAACATTAGTTGACAATACCTTCTCTTCTCTTTCCAACTGAATGCTTTAGCAAATTATAATTCTGTTCCAAAATACTATGCCACAGAGTAACAACACTGATTTGGCTAATTACCATGAAAGAGCATACTTTTCTGAACTAGTAATACAGAACACAAACTATATACATTCAAGTAAGTTATGTTAGTGTGTAAAATGAACTCAGAAGTTTGAAATCAAGGTGAAAATTATTCTTGAAAGGAAACTGAATCTTTCCAAGACTCACTATATAAAGATAATTTTTTAAATAGACCATCACAATCTCAAATTGCCTTGCCCACTAAACATCTAATTATTTCTCAGAGTCATAAAACTTAATTGTTATGAAAAAATAATAATGTAAAAAATATAGAGTTCATAAAGTAAAAAAGGCTTTCAAAAAATGTATTTTGTATCTCTATTATTTCTGCTTTAATCCCCTCACAGGACCTAAATCCTAAATGCACTGTTCATGGCAGGCATTCAAATGCTTGCTAAATAATGAATAAGTTAAGTAAATGGAACAAATTACCTTACAGTGGTATCTATATTTCAAAAAGAAATTTACAAGGAAAAAGTTGCTAGTTAAGCCAGTTACACACTATTCTCCGAACCTATAAGGAAAGCAATATTTTTGTCCCAAATTAAAGCACTGTGGTATAGCTATACAACTGATTCCCTAAATTGCCTATCAGAAAATGTTGGTGACAACTGAAATGAAAATTAGGTAAGTACAGAAATAAAGGAGGAAAAAAAAAATCACATGTAAGTGAAACTTTTTTTTAATGGACCTCAGATATACAAAATTAGATTATTCATAATATTGGCTTCCTAACGTATTCTTATCACTGGTCCAAAGTGAGTTTTCAAATCTCTTCTGCAAAAAAAGAAAAAGGGACATAAACAATGAAAGTGGGGTGAGGGAAATTTGTCCTTTCACAATCAGGAAACGTGCCATGAAGTTAATGAAGTTAACACTAAAGACATTCGCAATTTTGTACTTGAGTGCAGTGATAGCCATTATACATGACTGTTCCTAAGAGGTGGTCAGTAAGGCTATTAGAAAGACGCTGGAGCCAGACTGCCCAAATTCAAATCCCAGCTCTGCCACCCAGTATTTGTGTGACTTCAGCAAATTACTGAAATCTCTTTTATGCCTCAGTTTCTTCAGCTGTAAAATAACAGTACCTATTTCACTGCTGGTACTGGTATGTTATTAATAACTAGCTAGTTATGTTAGAAGATAAAATGAGTTAATATACATACAGCAATGAAGTAATGCCTGGCACATAGTAAATAAACACTTAAGTTACACAAATAAATTCACCATGAACTATCACACTCTAAAGTTAGCTCAAAAATTTCCCTTGTAACATGGGTGAAAACTTCTAATCACAGTATCCCATGGATTCTCCTCACTACTTATCAATGTGAAAAGAACATACTAAAGTTCAAATGTCTTCACAGAACTCCTCTTAAACATATTTTTACAGTTGATCTCCCAAAGAGACCAAAACCACTCAGCTGCTGAAAATCTAACATACAGTTCTGTCCAAAGGTTAATAGCACACAAACATGCACACACACACACACACACACACACACGCACAAATAAAAAGTTAGAATTAATATCAGAAAAAATAAAGAGGAACTTGCTCAGGTTACTCCACGCAGTCTTTGAATTTCATCTTCACCTTACAGCTGGCCAGGTCAATAGAAATACCTGTATTAGTGTCCCAGAGAAGACAGAACTGTCTGTTCCAAGCAGAGTGCCAGGCCCACAGTAGATGCTCATTGACTATATGCTGAGCCAATTAATGCCTAAAAGTGAAACTACTTTTCCCTATACAGCTTCCTTTTTCCATCACTGTCAAATAAGCTGGCTAATTTTTTTTCTTTTTTGAGAACATCTAGGTTCATAACAGCAAACCATCAATTCTGCGTAGGAACTGACTGGATGAAGGAGAGGAACGAAAATAGTTAAAATACAATAAAAGGAGCAGACATAATCTGTTCAGAGGAATAATTCCTCCTCCTAGAGTTCACTGTATTATGATTTTGAATATGAACTGTTCACATCTTCGGGGAAGTCACACAGGAAATTCACTACTGAAGATAAGACTCCATTTAAAAATATAGAACAGGGTTCATCAACTCTAATTTCATAGATATTTTCAAGAAATTAGTTTTCCAATGAGATCAGTACACATACACGTCTACTTACTCAAAGAAACTCAATTTTCCCACGTCTAAATTTAGTTACTTCAGTTAACAACACTATATATGAAAGCTATGTAAGCAAATGGGTATTTCTTTTTCATTTTTTCAATTACTAAATAAATGACTTTTGTTTTTCTTGTTTTCCTTATTTCTCCAAGAAAAAGCAAATGGAGCCAGGTGCAGTGGCTCACACCTATAATCCCAGCACTTTGAGAGGCCAAGGCAGGCAGGTCATTTGAGGTCAGAAGTTGAGAGCAGCCTAACATGGTGAAAGCCTGTCTCTAACTAAAAATACAAAAAAAAGTAGCTGAGTGTGGTGGTTCACACCTGTAATCCCAGCTACCCGGGAGGCTGAGACAGGAGAATCGCTTGAACCCTGGAGGCAGAGATTGCAGTGAGCAGAGATTACACCACTGCCATGCAGCCAAAGCAAACCAGCACATCTCTACTAAACTTTTCTTAATAAAAAGGTCCTATGAAATGGTCTCAACAAAGGTCCTTAGCTCAACTGCAAAATAAGGACTATTAGAAGGTTCTCAGGGTCCCTTCCAAAAGTAAAATCCCAGGGTTCTAGGACTTGGATTTGTCTTGCATTGTACCATATTGACTACCTTTTAAAAATATGCACAAATCATATTTTTATATGGCTAACTTTTTTAATTAAAATATCTATTGATAATTCAAGCAAGGGTAATTATAATGAAAAGCAAACAACAGGCCAGGCACTGTGGCTCACACCTGTAATTCCAATACTTTGGGAGGTGAAGGCGGACGGATAACCTAAGGTCAGGCGTTCAAGAGCAGCCTGGACAACATGGTGAAATCCCATCTCTACTAAAAATACAAAAATTAGCCAGGCGTAGTGGCATATGTCTGTAATTTCAGCTACTTGGGAAGTGAGGCAGGAGAACTGCTTGAACCTGGGAGGCGGAGGTTGCAATAAGCTGAGACTGCACCCCTGCAATCCAGCCTGGGCAACAAGCGAGATCCCATCTCAAAAATAAATAAATAAAAGCAAACAGCTGTCCTAACAAGAACTTGTAACATCCAATTCACAGATATGACACTGAACAGATCTAAATATAAATTACTTCCTGATTCCAGGCAGTTAAACTGTTAGATCACTTTATAATAACTGTAGAAATTCAATCATGATATTTAACTTCAGCCACATGTGATAAAGAAACAGTTTTTACAGGTAAGAGTTCTTACAGCCCTGATATACCTAAAAGAGCATTTTAATTACTTGTCTATCTTGAATTTTTAATACATAGTCTTAATAAATGCTCAAATTAGGCTGGGCGCAGTGGCTCACGCCTGTAATCCCAACACTTTGGGAGGCTGAGGCAGGTGGATCACAAGGTCAAGAGATCGAGACCATTCTGGCCAACATGGTGAAACCCCGTCTCTACTAAAAATACAAAAATTAGCCAGGCGTTTGGCACGCGTTTGTAGTCTGTAGTTTGTAGTACTACAAGTAGTTTGTAGCTACTTGGGAGGCTGAGGCGGAAGAATCGCTTGAACCCGGGAGGCGGAGGTTGCAGTGAGCCGAGACTGCACCACTGTGCTCCAGCCTGGCAACAGAGCAAGACTCTGTCTCAAAAAAAAAAAAAAAAAAAAAAAAAAAAAAATGCTCGAATTATATAGAAGCATTTTATGAATGAGATTCTCTATCAATTCATGATTATATGAGAATCATTTCAAGGGTAATAACAGTTAAGATTATGTTTCTATTTCAATGTTCACAGGGAAAATTAAACCCTAAAATAGATCTCTAAAAATTTCATCAAAGAAAAATACTGTTAATTTTCAATTGTTAAAGAAAAATCCACAGGTATTCAGTGGGCTGCTAACAATACAACAAATTTGGATCAAACCTCAAATCTTTAAAATACATTCAATGTTAACTTTACCATCTCTCCCTTAGAAGTATCCTCCATCATCTTAAGCTAAATGAAGATCATTTTATTTATTTATACCAAGGTGTGCAGAAACTTAAAGCATCACTGCTCTCCAAGGAACTACAATTCGGAGCACCTCAAGTAAATTTACAGCTAAGATACGAGGTCAATGTGAAAAACAGGTACTAACAAAATTCTCCTAATCTCCAAGCACCAAATTTACACTTCAAGAAGTCATACTTTCAACTCTACACAGTAACAGCTTGAAACACACAACAAAGTATACACCTGGACATCAAAACTCCAACTCTCCAGACTACCTTTCTTTTTGTTTTCAGAACAGGGTCTCACTTAGTTGTCCAGGCTGAAGTACTGTGGTGAGAGCATAGTTCACTGCAGCCTCGAATCCCTGGGCTCAAGCGATCCTCCCCAACACAGCCTCCCAACTAGCTAGGACTACAGGCATGCCCATACCTGGCTAATTTTTCTATTTTTGGTGGACATGGGGTCTCGCTATGTTACCCAGGCTGGGCTCAAACTCCTGAGCTCCGGCCATCCTCCTGCCCCAGCCTCCCAAAGTGCTGAGATTACAGGCATGAGCTACTGTACCAAGCTCTCCAGAACTTTTCTAATATAGGATACTGTATTCCTGTCCCAAGTAACTATAGCTGTCATAAATAACAACATTTAGGACTTCATCATATGCAAAGCCATAATACATGATAGAAAGCTATAATACAATCAGCAGAAACAAGAATTGCTAAGTTTGCTTAGTTGTGCCTATGGGTCATGAGAATCTGTCTCATTCCTGTCTAACGAATAATCTGCCACAAAATGGAAAATAGAGAAAGACAGGTTCTCAGAGTCATCTGCTTGCTTCAAATTCAAGTCTCCAGGATGTGGCTGCTCATCAACTTCCAGCAGTAAGGCATTAGTTAAAAGTTTTCAAGTCTCATGCTGGAATACTCCTCAGGCAAAATAATAGGCTTCAAATATTTCAAATCATCAGAACAGATCTATGAAGTTCTCATAGCTAGAACTCACCAATAAAAAACTAGAGGTGATCACTTCACAAAAGTCCCCAAACAAAAAAGTTGAATATAACTTCCTAGAAACGTGAATTTATAGCATCCTGTATCATCAGCTCTATAAACCCGGATGCATATGCCATTCTTACCTTATCCTTTTCATGTGGAAGAAGGGACACTGGAGGTAAACAGGAAAGAGACTCACAACTCTCTTTCCCATCCACACTGGTAGCTTTAGTGTTGAGCCGATAAAGAGGTCCATCTTTAAGGAGTCTGCCGTGGCCAATGGCACGTTTGATAGCCAATCGTAACTGCTGGTGAAAGCCAGAAGCTGCATTGCCTCCAAATAATGCAGACACATCCTTCTGACCTTTCAAAAAACGTTCAATGCTTTTCAAAGTTGAGCCACCAGACTCTGCCAAGCCCTCAACTGCCCTCTTGATCAGTTTATTCCAATCCACATTTTGTTTATTATCCAATTTTCCATGGTTCCGAGGCTTAGGAAGTGCTATTCGCCCAGGATTATCAGGATCTTTATAGGAATTGAGTCCTTTATTTGAGACTTTTAAAATTGTTCCATCTTTAACACTCAACTCTAATTGTTCTAAAACAGTTTTACGATCCAAGCCATGGGATGAAGACACTGCATTGCATATTCTTTCTTCTGAAGGACGCTGTTTCTGCTTTTTCACTTTTTTGATGGCCTCCAAAATCCACTCAGTATAAAGCGGGTTTGCGAGTTTTACCATGGTGAAGGATTCTGTATATCCATAGAGTCGTTATCCCTTATCCTGATGCTGAGTAAGTTTTACACCATGTAAAACAAGACTCTCGGAGGCTGGGAACCAGTTAACCATAGCATACAAGTTTTCTGGCCTAAGTCCTTCCTCCTTTCACAAAATAGAATGCCTCCCCAATTGTACTACAGAAACCAAAACAACCTGTTGTTTGAAATGTCTTCAAACTTCCCAATGAATTTCTCAATAGCACCACACAGGGGTCTCGTCATAAAGTTGTAAGAACTCAAGAATATTTCATTCCCGGCTTCAGAGCAGAAAAATGTGCATCTTATGCCTGAAAAGCAATGAAAATAATGTCAGTTTTCTACTTGGACCTATTTTGAATAAAAATAAGCATCCTTATCTTAAAGCAATCAAACAGCAAGTGTTTACTAGGCACCCTTTAGAATTTCCAAACTCATCTATTAACATTCCAAACAATCATGTACATAAACCATTGGGATAAAAAAGAAAAGAAAAGATGAGTAATTAGAATACAAGGAGGAAACACACAGGAGATGTTCTAAGAATGACCTTAAGCTACCACTAACCAGAGGGGATGATTGGCTATTCTGTACTCAGCAATCTCTGCTCACCAGTCTAGGAATTTCAACTCTTCCTCGATCTTTCCCCAAGAAAGTGCTAGTCAGCACTTCAACAAGTAGCTGGATTAATAGAAAGAATCCTGCAATGAAAGTAAGAGTGAATCTTTCATCTTTCAAAATTCTAGACATTCAGAGTGGATAAAAAAACAGTCAAGATAGGCAGAAAACGATTGAGAAAATTTAGCTATTTCTTATATGAAAATAATGAATACAGCATGCACCAAGTTTATAGTTTAAGCACAATATTACCTTAAGCTTTTCAAATGGAAACAAAAATACTACTGAAAATAGCCCAGGGTGAAAATGCTTACCGAATTTAAAAATAATCCACTTTCATTCATACTTGAAGAACTACATGCTGATAGCTTCTCCTAACCCAAACTAAGATGTTATATCCATATGCCGAAGAGAGTCACAGCTGTCAAGCTGTGCATAAGCAATCCATAAACAGGAAAACTAGAAATGAGGAAGGCACTGGGGTCAATGCACATACTACATACAAAATGTACAGTACAGAAAAGAATGTACTGGCTACTTGTGGGTCTAAACAGAAGCCCATATAATAAAGATATAAATTCGAGATTGCTGCTCTGAAACGAACATTAATAAAACAGAAACACAAATATACTGTCTCTCTGAACCAAGGTCAGTGTCCTTCCCTACAAAAGAATATGGTAGATACAATTTTTTTAATCACCAAAATATTGAATTCTGAATCTAACTCTTTTGCCTCCAAAAATAAGTTTAACTGAAGTGTTTTTTGGAACTTCGGCTCTCGTTCTGGAGATCATTTGCATTACAATATAAACAATGGTAGACAAATGGCTCCCAAAGCAACTATTCTTAGTTGTGACATTAAAATCAAGCGGAAAACTAATACACACTAGAAAAGAGATATTACCATTAACTCTGATAGGAAATAAAACACTGAAGCAAACATTCAAATCTGAGCCAAGATTTGTTTTAAAATTAGCTGCCTAAAAAGAAGCCCCCCTGGGAGAGGGATTCTTCATTTTGGTGAGGGTCTCCAGAGGATAGAAATAGGAGTATTATTACCCCAAGCAAGCTCACTATACAGACATTAGGCTAAACTAAATGAGAAGCTACAACGTGAGCTTAAGAAGCTGGGAAGCAACGTCCTAATTGATTAAGCTTCGCAGGTAAAAGAATGAGTGACAGTCACTCATTGTCTTTCCGGCCCGGATTGTCAGCAGTCTCCAGGTCTTCGGAAAGTAAAGCGCCTGTAGCCACGGAACTTAACTCCCGGAAAGTACACCAGCGGCTAGAGTGAGCGCAACTCGCTTCCGACAGTCCTTCCCGTCCCCATTCCCCACCCCCAAACACGTCTTCGCGCTCTCTTTTCAAAGAGCAAGAAACTTTAAAAACTTGGATCGGCACAGCCCCGCAGTTCGCCGACGGGCGCTGCGCCGTTTCCACGCGATGGGAACAGACCCCGAGAACAAGTTAACAATGAAATCACGTGAAGGAGTTCAGAGCGGTGCATCGCCCGAGCCCAGCTCCGCACCCTAAGCTCCGGGGGCCGGCTCCAGGGCTGCGCGGGGCGCCGGGAGCCTGACAGTCGCGCAACGGGCCAGAAGGCGAGGTTGACAGGCGCCCGGCCTTCCCTCGGCGGCGGGGCTGACAGCCGGGCAGACACAACACCACACGTGCTGCGCCTCGCACCGCAACACCCGCCGGCCTGTCAGCCCCGCTCGCCGCCTCAGCCCGGCTCCGATCCTCACACCGCCGGCCGGAGGCCAAGCCGGAGCCGGAACCCGAGCCCATGAGAGAGCGCCCGCGAGCGGGGAGGAAGCCGCCGACCCGGCCGACGCGGCGCGAGGAAAGCGGGTGGGCGCGCCCCGAGGGAGAGCGGGCTCGCCGGTTCCGCCAGCCCGAGGCTCCGCGGCCTGGGCCGCTCGCCGCCCGCCCACCCGCCGGCTCCCCCAGGGCGGGCCCGGCCGGCGGGGTCGGGGCGCGGGGCCCGCGAGCGCGGGGCCAGGCGGCGACGCGCGGGCTGCGGGCGGGGGCAGTCGGGCGCCCGGCGGGCGGGCGCGAAGGGGCGGCCACGGCGCCCCAGCCCGAGGCCTGGCGCAGAGCAGCAGGAGGCGGCGCAGGCCGCGGCGGGGCCTGCAGCGGCCCGCCGACCCCGCGAGGCAGCGGAGCGGGCCCTGGAGCGGCTCGGCCTCGGGCTGGGCGGCCAGGGGTGGCCGGGGGCGGCCCGTCGGCTACTTACCGGCAGGAAGGAGAGCCGGGATCTTGGGGCCCCAGGCCGGACCGCGGAGATGCCCCAAACTGACACGGCCGCCATCTTGGAGACAGTGAGCTCTGGGCGGGGGGAGGGGAGGCGAGGCGGCGGAACAGCCGCGGGGGGAGGGGAGCGACGCGAGGGAACGGCTGCCTGGGGGAGGGAGCGGGAAGAGCCTGGGCGGGAGGCGAGGGGAGGTGGAGGCCCGGCCGCGCGGGAGGGGGGCGGCCGGGAGCGGGAAGAGCTGGGCCGAGAGCCGGGAAAGGCCGGAGGGCGGGGCGGGGCAGCAGGGAAGAGCCGGCCGGCAGGGTCACGTGGGGCGGGTACAAAAGGCCAAAGCCAGGGTGGGAGGAGGACTGGAAGGGGTTGGAGGCCGGTCAGCTGGGGGCTTCTTTTCGGCCTTCTCACACGTTTAGGCCAGGCAGCGACCTGGGAGAAGTGGAGCCGGTGCACTTCCATGCCGCAGCTGGGGAAACTAAGGGCTGGCGCCTGGGTGGGGTGGCTTCAGTGTCGCACGGAAATCCAGCAGCCACGCAGTATGGGAACTCTTCAGCGGCGTCTGTTTACTTTTAGCGAGCTCTCCCTCTCCACTTTTTTCGCCTGCACCCCGACTTGCGTGGCGACGGTCCGGGAGCCCGAGGCCGAGGTGTGCCCGTGGGCGGGGCTGGAGGGCGGCTTCCTGTCCTCACCCCTCGCAGCTCGCCTCATTCCCCGACGGAGCTCTCCCGCTGGAGGGAAGAGTTGGGGAAAGGGCAGAACTGGAGGCACCGGTGTTAAGCCCTTTAACCACTGACTTCATTTCTCCCCTCCACCAGCAGCTGAGTGGGTTCTTGGACCTCACTAGAGCCATTTTGTGGGAAACTCCACAGACCTGGGTCGTGTGACTTGGACAAGGTCACACAGCTAGTGTGTGGCGCTCACCTGAGCCTGGGACCGAGATTTGTCTTATTCTAAAGCCGGTCTTCCCTTCCTGACCCGTACGGAACTCCAGTCCGTACTTAGGGCAGAACCACAGGCAGGCACTTCTTCAAGGCCTGCCTGTCCGCTACTGACTGCATGAATGTTTCTTTTTGTCTTGCCTTTCATCTGCTTTAAACTCTTGGATGCGGAGATTGAATCATACCTTTTTTTTTTTTTTTTTTTTTTTAAAGACAGTCTTGCTCTGTCACCCAGGCTGGAGTACAGTGGTGCGATCTTGGCTCACTGCAACGTCTGTCTCCCGAGTTCAAGCGATTCTCTTTCCTCATCCTCCGGAGTAGCTGGGATTTCAGGCATCCACCACCTCGCCCGGCTACTGTGTTTATTTTTAGTAGAGGCGGGGTTTCACTATGTTGGCCAGGCTGGTCTCGAACTCCTCGACTTAAAGTGAACTGCCCGCCTCAGCCTCCCAAAATGCTAGGATTACAGACGTGAGACACCACGCCTGGCCAAGTCATACTTTTTTTCTGCATTCACTGGAAAGACAGTAAATGACATGAAAAAGACATACTAAAGGCTTAATCATTTACATGGAAGTGTACCCTGCTGCCTGAACTTTATCTGCTCTGTCCCCAACCCTGCACTTCCCCTCCTAGACTGTCGCCCCCAATACCTACTCATTTTATCTCAGCTTTAGCTTATAAGGGCCTCCCTCTCACTCATTACCTTAACTTCCATGCTTACTTCCTTTTCTGAGCTTCCGTAGTGGTATCATTTGCTGTAGTCATTTTGCACTTAACATTTTCTGTGCGCACTCTCTTTATATGTATATGTATGTTCTGAATACATTCGCTGGTAAGTGCTCTATTATGACTTTTTGCATCTCCAGCACCTAAAATAATGTACAAGTACTGTAGAAGGCGGTCTATAACAACAACAACAAAAGTGTTGCTCGTGAATGAAAAATTGAAGCCGTTAGGAAAGCCGGTTGTAGTGGGGCGCTTCCATAGCCCAGTTACTGGAGAGGTCTGCTTGAGCCCAGATGTTACAGGCTGCAGTGAACTCTGATGGCCACTGCACTCCAGCCTGGGAGACATTGCGAGAGGGAACCCAACCTTTTCTGTCTCTATAACCGGTCTCCACGCAAATCCTTGGCCCCTCCATACCATAGACTGTAGGGACCATTCAATAGGAATAAGGTAACTTGGGCCGGGAGCAGTGGTTCAGCCTGTAATTCCAACACTTTGGGAGGCCGAGGCGGGCAGATCACCTGAGGTCAGGAGTTGGAGACCAGTCTGACTAAAATGGTGAAACCCAGTCTCTACTAAAAAATACAAAAATTAATCCCAACTACTCGGGAACTGAGGCAGGAGAATCGCTTGAACCCGGGAGACCGAGGTTGCAGTGAGCCGAGATCGCACCACTGCACTCTAGCCTGGGCAATAAAGCAAGACTCAGTCAAAAAAAAAAGAAACAAAAACAAAACTAACTTTTCAGATGATGGTCCAGCCAAATCAATATCCTGACACTGACATAGAAACAGAAGTGTAATGTAAAGAGGTTGGCTGAGCTGCTGTTCATCACCTACTTCCAAGCTCCATCTTCAAAGCAGTACCGAAATTTGGGATACAAGATAATCCACTAAAAAGGATCTCTTTCATCCAAGATGAATCAGATAGACACACTCTCAGGTAAAATGGTCCGTATTTGTAATGAAATCACCTCCAGAAAAAATAAATTATCTTTTAGTAGAATAGGCAGATTTTTATTTCCCAAAGAGGACAGATAAAGTTATATTAATACAA
Source organism: Callithrix jacchus (assembly GCF_049354715.1). NCBI lineage: Eukaryota > Metazoa > Chordata > Mammalia > Primates > Cebidae > Callithrix > Callithrix jacchus. The sequence goes on from NC_133514.1 coordinate 43,052,957, forward strand.
AGACAATGAGTTCTTCATGTGAGACTACAGTGTGTCGCCTTAGAAGAAAAATAATGCAGAGATGAGTTGTGTTTACTCTTGGATAATTTGGAAGAAAACTAGCCACAGCCATCCCAGTGAAAGACCGAACTGGGGATTAAGAAAACACTAGCAGGAATTTAAAACAATTTATAACAACAAAGCCCAGTTGAGCTTTTCACACAGCTCCCATAAAGAGTCCCTGCTTTACATTTGCATAACTAAATGGCACATTCAGGTCTTCTCAAAATAAAAATCTCACAACAAAGACAGATTAAAGTCCTCGTCATTTGCAAGTTAAAAAACAATCTGCACTCTGAAAGAATAGTTTTTCTTTTTTTTTCTTTTTTCTTTTCTTTTTTTTTTTTGTACTATCATCCTTCAAAAAGAATGCCTTTTCTTAGTTCAACCTTTACTCAAGATTCAGCCCTGTGGAGCTGGCAGTTAAAAGTTATTTCCCCCTTGCATATTTTGCTCTAGGAATCCCTGCCTTTTCACTTGTACTTGGTAATTGTGTCTTATGCAGAGTCCATGCCAGCCTGAAATTGGAAGATTGCTCTTTCTTGATTTCGACAGGAAAAATTTTTAGTCCATTTACATTTAATGTAATTACTGGTATATTTGGATGTATGTCTACCCTATCACTTTTTATTTTCTTTTGAACCCGTTTCACATCCCCTGTTCTCTGCTTTGTGCCTTCTTTCTTTCTTTTTTTTTTTTTTTTAATTGCATTTTAGGTTTTGGGGTACATGTGCAGAGCATGCAATACAGTTGCATAGGTACACACAGGGCAGTGTGTTTTGTTTGCTTTCTCCCCTTCACCCACATTTGGTATTTCTCCCCTGGCAATCCCTCCCCACCTCCCCCTCCCACTGGCCCTCCCCTTTTCCCCCTATAGACCCCAGTGTTTAGTACTCCCCTCTCTGCGTCCATGTGTTCTCATTTTTCATCACCCGCCTATGAGTGAGAATATGCGGTGTTTCATTTTCTGTTCTTGTGTCAGTTTGCCGAGAATGATGTTCTCCAGATTCATCCATGTCCCTATAAACGACACGAACTCATCATTTCTGATTGCTGCATAATATTCCATGGTGTATATGTGCCACATTTTCCCAATCCAGTCTATCATCGATGGGCATTTGGGTTGATTCCAGGTCTTTGCTATTGTAAACAGCGCTGCAATGAACATTCGTGTGCATGTGTCCTTGTAGTAGAACGATTTATAGTCCTTTGGATATATACCCAGTAATGGGATTGCTGGGTCAAATGGGATTTCTATTTCTAAGGCCTTGAGGAATCGCCACACCGTCTTCCACAATGGTTGGACTAATTTACACTCCCACCAACAGTGTAAAAGTGTTCCTTTTTCTCCACATCCTCTCCAGCATCTGTTGTCTCCAGATTTTTTAATGATCGCCATTCTAACTGGCGTGAGATGGTATCTCAATGTGGTTTTGATTTGCATCTCTCTGATGACCAGTGACGGTGAGCATTTTTTCATATGATTGTTGGCCTCATATATGTCTTTTTTCGTAAAGTGTCTGTTCATATCCTTTGCCCACTTTTGAATAGGCTTGTTTGTTTTTTTCCTATAAATCTGTTTGAGTTCTTTGTAAATTCTGGATATCAACCCTTTGTCAGATGGGTAAACTGCAAAAATTTTTTCCCATTCTGTTGGTTGCCGATTCACACTAGAGACTGTTTCTGTTGCTGTGCAGAAGCTGTGGAGTTTCATTAGGTCCCATTTGTCTATTTTGGCTTTTGTTGCCAATGCTTTTAGTGTTTTGGTCATGAAGTCCTTGCCTACTCCTATGTCCTGGATGGTTTTGCCTAGATTTCCTCTAGGGTTTTTATGGTGCTGGGTCTTATGTTTAAGTCTTTAATCCATCTGGAGTTAATTTTGGTGTAAGGTGTCAGGAAGGGGTCCAGTTTCTGCTTTCTGCACATGGCTAGCCAGTTTTCCCAGCACCATTTGTTGAACAGGGAATCCTTTCCCCATTGCTTGTTTTTGTCAGGTTTATCAAAGATTGTATGGTTGTAGCTATGTTGTGTTGCCTCTGATGCCTCTGTTCTGTTCCATTGATCTATATCTCTGTTTTGGTACCAGTACCATGCTGTTTTGATTACTGTAGCCTTATAGTATAGTTTGAAATCCGGTAGTGTGATGCCCCCCGCTGTGTTCTGTTTTGGTACCAGTACCATGCTGTTTTGATTACTGTAGCCTTATAGTATAGTTTGAAATCCGGTAGTGTGATGCCCCCCGCTGTGTTCTTTTTGCTTAGAATTGACTTGGCTATGCGGGCTCTCTTTTGGTTCCATATGAAGTTCAAGGTGGTTTTTTCCAGTTCTGTGAAGAAAGTCAATGGTAGCTTGATGGGTATAGTGTTGATTCTGTAAATTACTTTGGGCAGTATAGCCATTTTCACGATATTGATTCTTCCTAACCATGAACATGGAATGTTTCTCCATCTGTTTGTGTCCTCTCTGATTTCGTTGAGCAGTGGTTTGTAGTTTTCCCTGAAGAGGTCCCTTACGTTCCTTGTGAGTTGTATTCCAAGGTATTTTATTCTTTTTGTAGCAATTGTGAATGGCAGTTCATTCTTGATTTGGCTCTCTTTAAGTCTGTTATTGGTGTAGAGGAAGGCTTGTGATTTTTGCACATTGATTTTATATCCTGAGACTTTGCTGAAGTTGCTTATCAGTTTCAGGAGTTTTTGGGCTGAGGCGATGGGGTCTTCTAGGTATACTATAATGTCGTCTGCAAATAGAGACAATTTGGCTTCCACCTTTCCTATTTGAATACCCTTTATTTCTTTTTCTTGCCTGATTGCTCTGGCTAGAACTTCCAGTACTATATTGAATAGGAGTGGTGACAGAGGGCATCCTTGTCTAGTGCCGGATTTCAAAGGGAATGCTTCCAGATTTTGCCCATTCAGTATGATATTGGCTGTTGGTTTGTCATAAATAGCTTTTATTACTTTGAGATACGTTCCATCGATACCGAGTTTATTGAGGGTTTTTAGCATAAAGGGCTGCTGAATTTTGTCAAATGCCTTCTCTGCATCAATTGAGATAATCATGTGGTTTTTGTTTTTGGTTCTGTTTATGTGGTGAATTACGTTGATAGACTTGCGTATGTTGAACCAGCCTTGCATCCCTGGGATGAATCCTACTTGATCATGATGAATAAGTTTTTTGATTTGCTGTTGCAATCGGCTTGCCAATATTTTATTGAAGATTTTTGCATCGATGTTCATCATGGATAATGGCCTGAAGTTTTCTTTTCTTGTTGGGTCTCTGCCGGGTTTTGGTATCAGGATGATATTGGTCTCGTAGAATGATTTGGGTAGGATTCCTTCTTTTTGGATTATTTGGAATAGTTTCAGAAGAAATGGTACCAGCTCCTCTTTGTGTGTCTGGTAGAATTCGGCTGTGAACCCGTCTGGACCTGGGCTTTTTTTGTGTGGTAGGCTCTTAATTGCTGCCTCAACTTCAGACCTTGTTATTGGTCTATTCATAGTTTCAGCTTCCTCCTGGTTTAGGCTTGGGAGGACACAGGAGTCCAGGAATTTATCCATTTCTTCCAGGTTTACTAGTTTATGCTCATAGAGTTGTTTGTAATATTCTCTGATGATGGTTTGAATTTCTGTGGAATCTGTGGTGATTTCCCCTTTATCATTTTTTATTGCATCTATTTGGTTGTTCTCTCTTTTCTTTTTAATCAATCTGGCTAGTGGTCTGTCTATTTTGTTGATCTTTTCAAAAAACCAGCTCTTGGATTTACTGATTTTTTGGAGGGTTTTTCGTGTCTCAATCTCCTTCAGTTCAGCTCTGATCTTAGTTATTTCTTGTCTTCTGCTGGGTTTTGAGTTTTTTTGATCTTGCTCCTCTAGCTCTTTCAATTTTGACGATAGGGTGTCAATTTTGGATCTCTCCATTCTCCTCATATGGGCACTTATTGCTATATACTTTCCTCTAGAGACTGCTTTAAATGTGTCCCAGAGATTCTGGCATGTTGTGTCTTCGTTCTCATTGGTTTCGAAGAACTTCTTTATTTCTGCCTTCATTTCGTTGTTTATCCAGTCAACATTCAGGAGCCAGTTGTTCAGTTTCCATGAAGCTGTGCGGTTCTGGGTTGGTTTCTGAATTCTGAGTTCTAACTTGATTGCACTATGGTCTGAGAGGCTGTTTGTTATGATTTCAGTTGTTTTGCATTTGTTGAGCAGTGCTTTACTTCCAATTATGTGGTCAATTTTAGAGTAGGTGTGATGTGGTGCTGAGAAGAATGTATATTCTGTGGATTTGGGGTGGAGAGTTCTGTAAATGTCTATCAGGTTTGCTTGCTCCAGGTCTGAGTTCAAGCCCTGGGTATCCTTGTTGATTTTCTGTCTGGTTGATCTGTCTAATATTGACAGTGGAGTGTTAAAGTCTCCCACTATTATTGTGTGGGAGTCTAAGTCTCTTTGTAAGTCGTTAAGAACTTGCCTTATGTATCTGGGTGCTCCTGTATTGGGTTCATATATGTTTAGGATCGTTAGCTCTTCTTGTTATATCGATCCTTTTACCATTATGTAATGGCCTTCTTTGTCTCTTTTGATCTTTGTTGCTTTAAAGTATATTTTATCAGAGATGAGGATTGCAACTCCTGCTTTCTTTTGCTCTCCATTTGCTTGGTAAATCTTCCTCCATCCCTTTATATTGAGCCTTTGTGTATCCTTGCATGTGAGATGGGTTTCCTGGATACAGCACACTGCTGGGTTTTGGCTTTTTATCCAATTTGCCAGTCTGTGTCTTTTGATTGGTGCATTTAGTCCATTTACATTTAGGGTTAATATTGTTATGTGTGAGTTTGACACTGCCGTTTTGATGCTAGCTGGCTGTTTTGCCCGTTAGTTGTTGTATATTCTTCATTATGTTGATGCTCTTTAGCATTTAGTGTGATTTTGGAATGGCTGGTACTGGTTGTTCCTTTCTATGTGTAGTGCCTCTTTCAGGAGCTCTTGTAAAGCAGGGCTGGTGGTGACAAAAATCTCTGAGTGCTTGCTTGTTCGGAAAGGATTTTATTTTTCCTTCACTTCTGAAGCTCAGTTTGGCTGGATATGAAATTCTGGGTTGAAAGTTCTTTTCTTTAAGGATGTTGAATATTGGCCCCCACTCTCTTCTGGCTTGTACAGTTTCTGCCGAGAGATCTGCTGTGAGTCTGATGGGCTTCCCTTTGTGGGTGACCCGACCTTTCTCTCTGGCTGCCCTTAGTATTTTCTCCTTTATTTCAGCCTTGTTGAATCTGACGATTATGTGCCTTGGGGTTGCTCTTCTTGCGGAATATCTCTGTGGTGTTCTCTGTATTTCCTGCATTTGAGTGTGGGCCTGTCTTGCTAGGTGGGGGAAATTTTCCTGGATAATGTCCTGCAGAGTATTTTCCAGCTTGGATTCATTCTCTTCATCACATTCTGGTACGCCTATCAGTCGTAGGTTAGGTCTCTTCACATAGTCCCACATTTCTTGGAGACTTTGTTCATTCCTTTTGCGCTTTTTTCTCTGATCTTGGTTTCTCATTTTATTTCATTGAGTTGATCCTCGACTTCAGATATTCTTTCTTCTGCTTGGTCAATTCGGCTATTGAAACTTGTGCATGTTTCGCGAAGTTCTCGTATTGTGTTTTTCAGCTCCTTTAATTCATTCATATTCCTCTCTAAGGTATCCATTCTTGTTGTCATTTCCTCAAATCTTTTTTCAAGGTTCTTAGTTTCTTTCCGTTGATTTAAAACATGTTCTTTTAGCTCACAAAAGTTTCTCATTATCCACCTTCTGAAGTCTAATTCTGTCATTTTGTCACAGTCATTCTCCGTCCAGCTTTGTTCCCTTGCTGGTGAGGAGTTTGGGTCCTTTCTAGGTGGCGAGGTGTTCTGGTTTCGGGTGTTTTCCTCCTTTTTTCGCTGGTTTCTTCCCATCTTTGTGGATTTATCCGCCTGTCGTCTGTGTAGTTACTGACTTTTTGATTGGATCTCTGAGTGGACACCCAGATTGTTGATGATGGAGTATTTCTGTTACTTGGTTTTCCTTCTACCAGTCTAGCCCCTTCGCTGTACGACTGCTGAGGTCCACTCCAGGCCCTGCTTGTCTGGTGTGCACCTGTAGCGGCTGCGGAACAGCGAGGGATGCTACCAGTTTCTTTTTCTGCTATCTTTGTCCCAGGATGATGTCTGCTGAATGTCAGTCTTATGGATATAGAGGGTCAGGGAGTTGCTTGAGGAGACAGTCTGTAGGAGCTCAAGTGCTGAGCTGTGAGCTCTGTTGTTCATTCAGGGCTGCTAGGCTGCTATGTTTAGTTCTGCTGCAACCTAACTCGTAAGAAAACCCCCTTTTTTTTCCTCAGATGCTCTGTCTGGGGGGGGGGTTGGGGCTTTCCTTGTGAGTGTCCGCCTCACTGTCCTGCCCAGCTAGGAGGCAGTCTAGTCACTTTTTGCCTGCCGAGGCTCCGCCCTGCTGGTGTGAGGTTCGCCCTTTTCCTGCAGGCTCCGCCCTTCTGCTGTGGTCTCTGCCCTGTTGCCTCAGGCTACGCCCTGCGGCGGAGTCTCTCTGTTGTAGCAGGTTGCCTTGGCAGTGGCAGGCTGCATCAGCAATGGGTGTGTACCTCAGTAGGGGCTGATTGCCTCGGTAATGGCTGACGCCCCTCCCCCGCGGAGCTGCACTTTAAAAAAAAACCTATTCACCGGGAGCGTTTGGAATCGCCGTTTTGTTTGTTGCACTGCGCTCCCCCAAACGCTGAGTCCCTGGGATTTCCTGGGCTGGGTCACAGTTCAAGACCCATTCAGTCTCAAGTTCAGCCCTCTCGGGTCTTAGTTTGCTGGTTCAACAGGGCACCCGTAACAGTGCGCTTTTGTATGGAGCGCTGTGGAGCGCCTCTGCGCTCCGGCGCGGGCCGGAGTCGCACCGGCTGCCGGCTACGCCAGCGGAGACCTCTGCCTGGCGTCCCGCGTCTCTTTTATACCTGGGAATTTCCCCGTTCTGTGGGCAACTAAGATCCGTCTGGAAATGCTTCCCCGACTCACCCTCTCCGTGCATCCAGCGAGAGCTTCAATCCTGGGTTGTTCTCACAGAGCCATCTTGAGTCCTCCCACAGTGAAATTTTAAAAGCATCCTGTACTCTCCGGAGGCTTTTAGGACCCTGAAGAATTTTGTGCGAATGTCAGCCGGGTGGGCGCTCCTTCTGCAGTGGCCCTCCGGGGCCCTGAGACAGCTCAGGGGGCGCCTCCCCTAGAGGCTTCCGAGGTGGGAGCGGCCACCCGGGCGAGACTCTGAAATGGCTTTTGTCTGGTGATGAAAAATAAGATCTCGCTGGGGCCTCCAAAATGTTGCATTGAACTTAGCACAGAAAGTCAACACTAGAACAAAAGTATACTAAATTGCAGGGTTTATTGCCGGCGACCACGGAGGACTCACCTCTCTCCAACCCGTGGTGTGCCTTCTTTCAAATTAAAATATTTTAACTATATCATTAACACCTCTATTAATTTTTAAATTATACATTACTAGTTTTGGAGATTACAACATTGCTTTTTGACTTATTTTTTCTAATAAATGATTACTTCTACCACTTCCCCAGGAACGCTAAGATATTAAAATACTGTCCTTTGTCTCCACTTCTCTCCTTTTTGTGTTTATTGCTGTCATGGATTTTAATTGTGTATTTTAAGCCACACAAGAATTTATACTTACTGTTCTGTACAGTCAATACTCATTTACATTAAACCTACATATGTATCCTTATATTGCTCTTCATTCCAATATGCATTTCTGTGCTTCTGTCTGAAAGTTTTCCTTCTATTTGGAGAATTCCTCTATTTTAGAGCAGGTCTGTTGATAACAAGTTCTCTCCAAGGTTGTTTGAGTTTTTGCTTTTTATTTTTTGTGGGGTTTTACTGCCTGAAAACTTCTCATAATCCTTCGTATTTTTGCTGGGTATAGCATTCTGATTTGGGAATTTTTTTTTCAGCACTTTAAAGATGGTCTTTCATTGTCTTCTGGTTTCTATCACTTCCTTTTATTCCTTTGAAGGTAGTGTCTTGGCCGGGTGCGGTGGCTTAAGCCTGTAATCCCAGCACTTTGGGAGGCTGAGGCAGTGGATCACGAGGTCAAGAGATCAAGACCATCCTGGTCAACATGGTGAAATCCCGTCTCTACTAAAAATACAAAAAATTAGCTGGGCATGGTGGCACACACCTGTAATCCCAGCTACTCGGGAGGCTGAGGTGGGAGAATTGCCTGAACCCAGGAGGCGGAAGTTGTGGTGAGCCAAGATCGCGCCATTGCATTCCAGCCTGGATAACAAAAGCGAAACTCTTTCTCAAAAAAAAAAAGAAAGTAGTGTCTTTTTTCTTTTGACTCCTTTTAGGATTTTTCTTATCTTTGTCAACAGCTTTACTCTGCTGTTTCTAAATGTGGTTTTCTTTGTATTTATCCTACTTGGGTTTATGAGTGCAGTGGGTGAACTCACAGAGTCCCTTGCATTTGTGGGTTTATATCTTTTAGGGAATTCTTGGTCACTATCTCTTCTTTCTCCTTTCCTTTTAGGATTTAAATTATACATATGTCTGAATTTTTTTATTGTTTACCATCTGTATTTCCAATCATCTTTTTTCTCCTTTTTTTCTCTCTTTATGCATGAGTCGGTATAATCTATTTAATTGTGTACTTTTAAACCCATTTGTGAGTTCTTAATTTTGGTTATTATATTTTTAAGTTCTAGAATTTTCATGCGATTCTTAAACTAAAATCCAATTCATCTGGAGAAATTATTTATGCATTTTCTCTGCTATTGCCCCTATTATCTTGAACATATCAATCCTAGATATTTTTTTTAACCCTAGATTTTTTTTTTTTTTGAGATGGAGTCTTGCTCCATTGCCCAGGCTGGAGTGCAGTGGCATGATCTCAGCTCACTGCAACCTCTGCCTCCTGGGTTCAAGCAATTCTGCCTCAGCCTCCTGAGTAGCTGGGATTACAGGTGCCTGCCACCATGCCTGGCTAATTTTTGTATTTTTAGTAGAGACGGGTTTTCACCTTGTTGATTAGGCTGGTCTCAAACTCCTGACCTCAGGTGATCCACCCACCTCAGCTTCCCAAAGTGCTGGGATTACAGGCATGAGCCACTGCACCTGGCCCAATCCTAGATATTTTAAAGCTCTTTCTGATCATTATGGTAGCTGCATCTTCTGTGGATCTATTTCTATTGTATATTCTTTCCATTGGTTTGGGTCATTTTTTTTTTTCCTGGATCTTAGATTGCCTGAGAATTTTTAATAGGATGTCACACATTCAAATATGAAAAATTGTAGAGGCTCTGGATAGTATTATCTTCATCCAGAGAAGGATTCCTACTATCCTTTGCAAAGCATTTAGAGTGAGAGCTAATCAACTTAATCAACCAGAGACTCAGTTAACTTGGGGTTGGGTTTTAGCAAGATTTAATTCACCTCTTTTTTGCTACTGCTCTGGTAGCATAAGCCTCCAGGGATTCCAACTGAGAGTCGTGTGTGTTCCCTGGGACCCTGAACTCTAATTCTTGTTTCTGCAGAACCATGAGATGGTCAAAATCTCTTCACTCTGCTTTTCAGATGCTTTCTGCTTAGCTCCTTAGCCTTCTGTCTCATGCATCTTCAGAATTTGGAAAATGACTTGAGAGAAACTTCCTGTATTGGGCTCAATTATTCACCCCTCCCTTCACACTGGGAATCTGGCCCCTCTTGTTCTTAAGTTTGTCTCTCCAACCTTGCTAAACTGACAGAATCATCCTTGGTGGTGTCTTTGCCTCTTAGGGCCTCTTCCTATACTGAGAACCAAAACTCAGACTCTGGCCTTAAGCCCAGAATTTCCTCAAGGGACAGAGGTACTGCTGAATGTCAGTTCACCTCTATGTATAGTTTCCCCTTCTCTGAGATTGTGTCCTCATAAGTCCTGTTTGCCTCAGCCACTCGTTGATGCCTTCAAACAGATGTTTTATGTTTTAGCTGGCTCTCCTAATTGTTTTCAGCTGGATTATTGGTTGGCTATAAATACCCTCATCATGCTCAGAACCAGGAAAAGTTTTTCAGATGAAATGGTCTGGTCTTCCTCCTCAGTAAAAAAAAAGTCTGAACCAGACTCTACCTGAGGTATCAAGATATAGTTTACAACACTGTGGATCAGAATCATCTAAGTACTTTTTAATAAGTAAGAGTCCAGAATTCCACACCAGACCTACTATGTCTAAATTTCTGAGATGAATTGGCTCTGTATTTTAAAATGCTTTCCAGGTATGAACATTTGCTCTGACAATAATTGAGTAATGGGATCTGGATTTATCCTCCTCTCTTAAACAGCTGGAAAAATACATAATAAAGCAATGGTTTTTGGCATAGGTTTTCTGACACAGTATATGAAACCATGGTTTGCAGACATTGGATAATAGACAATGTAGGACAGTGATTACTAGGGTAAGAGAAGTAAACAAGTTGAGCCATCTAATTGCCCCAGCCTACTGCCTTGAGACAGTTTCCAGGCCATGGGACAGGCAGTGGCAGAGCCCAAAGTCCAGCAATATTGCTGACTTGAGACAAATATCAGGATTTGGGAAGGCCAAGGTAGCTTAAGTTTGGAGGACAGAGAACCAGAAAGGGGAAAGCTACACATATATACAACACCAAGTATCTACAAAGGGATCCTCTTGCTTCTTTGGATGAGCATTGATTTGCACATATTTGAGAAGAGACTAATTGCAAACCAACTGGGGAAACAAACCACCAAAAAAGGGTGAGAGAAACAATTCCCAGAGCTCCCATATGAATGAAAATTGTGCCTGTTTCCACCAGCCAGAATGGAAAGATATGTTGGTACATTTTAGCCTTAGTCCTCAGGAGGGTGTCATCTTAGTACTGAAAATGATATTGCCTATATTAAAAGAAGTGTGGGAAATTTGAAGAAATAATGGCTGAAATAGTCCCAACTTTAATAAAAACTATAAACCCACAAATTCAAGGCATTCAAAGAACACCAAGCAGAATAAAAAATTGTAACCACATCAAGGCATATTATAGTAAAATTGCCGAAACCAGGGGAAAGTATTAGTATCTGCCAGGAAAAAAAAAAAAAAGATAATACACAGAAAAGAACAAAGATAGGAATTACATTAGACTTATTAGAAACTATGCAACCAAGAAAAAAAAAAGGCTTCAGATTGCTGAACGATTTTTAAAAATCAACCTAGAATTCATTACGCAGCAAAAACGTATTTCAGAAATGGAAGAGAAATAAAAATGTTTCAGACAAAAAAGAAAAAAGCAACTGAATGCAGTGGCTCACACCTGTAATCCCAGCATGTTGAGAGCCCAAGGCAGGAGGATCTCTTGACACCAGGAGTTCAAGACCAGCCTAGTCAACATAGTGAGACCTTCATCTCTACCAAAAAAAAATTGAAAAATCACTGGGTATGGTAGTGCATGCCTATAATTCCAGCTTCTTGAGAAGCTGAGGTAGGAAGACTGCTTGAGTCAAGACTGCACTGAACCATGATTGCACCACTGCACTCCAGGCTGAGTGATGGAGCAAGACCTGTCTGAAAGGAAGGAAGGAAGGGAAGGAAGATAGGAAGAGAAGGAAAGGAAGAAGGGAGGGAGGGAGCAAAGGAGAGAGGGAGGGAAGGGGAGGAGCTAAGATAGTTTATCACTAGAAAACAGGAGCTTCCAGAACAAGAAAGAAAAAAAGACACACACACACACACACACGCACACACGGAAGGAAGGCAGGAGGGAGGGAAGCTGGAAACACAAGATAGCTTATCACTAGCAAACATAAACTTCCAGAGCAAGAGAAAGAAAGAAAGAAAAACGTGAAAGTAGTTTATCACTAGCAAACATGAACTTCCAGAAATAGTGAAGATATTTCTTCAAAAATAAAGGGAAAGGATATTAGACTGAAATTTTGATTTATAGATAAGTATTTAGAAATTGTGGCTCATGCCTGTAATCCCAGCACTTTGGGAGGCTGAGGTAGGTAGATCATCTCAGATCAGGAGTTCAAGACCAGCCTGATGAATACGGTAAAAACCCTGTCCCTGCTAAAAATACAAAAATTAGCCAGGTGTGGTGGCATGTGCCTGTAGTCCCAGCTACTCAGGAGGTGAGCCAGGAGACTCTTTTGAACCCAGGAGGAGGAGATTGCAGTGAGTCAAGATTGCACCACTGCACTCTGGCCTGGGCAACAGAACAAGACTCCATCTTAAAAAAAAAAAAAGAGAAAGAGAACTCTGTAAATGTGAAATGTGTGGATAAGTACAATTTTTTAATTGTTTATAAGGTGATTGTGTAAGGTAAATTAATAACAATGCATTATGGGGTTTAAAACTTATGTAATATAAAATGGATAATGGGGGAATGTAGAGAAGTGGTAATAACAGTTACAAAATTTTACGCTGCACATATAGTGGCATATTATTATTTGAAGGTAGAATATAGTAAGCTGAAGGTGCATATTGTACCATATCACAACCCCTAAAAGTAATAATAAAAACCACAGTACAGCTACTAGGCCAATAGTGGAAATAAAAGAGTCACAAAAATAATTGAGAAGAAAACAGGAAAAGAATAAAAAACAAAAAATATATGAGACAAATAGAAAACTATAGCAAGATGATACACTTAACTATATTGATAATTACATTAAACCTAAGTGGTCTAACCATCAAACTAAAAGGCAGAGATTATCAGATTGTATATAAAAGCAAGCACAAGGCCGGGTGCGGTGGCTCATGCCTGCAATCCCAGCACATTGGGAGGCCCAGGCCGGCAGATCATGAGGGAAAGAGTTCGAGACCAGCCTGGCCAATATGGTGAAACCCCATCTCTACTAAAAATACAAAAATTAGCCAGGTGTGGTGGCATGCGCCTGTAATCCCAGCTACTTGGGAGGCTGAGACAGGAGAATTGCTTGAACCCAGGAGGCAGAGGTTGCAGTGAGCTGAGATGGCACCACTGCAGTCCAGCCTGGTTGACAGAGTGAGACTCCATCTCTAAAAAAATTTAAAAATAAAAGCAAGAACAAAATAAGTGCTGTCTATAGGAACACATTTTAGATTAAAAGACACAAATATGTTATATGCAAAAGAATGAAAAGTACATGCCAGGCAAACACTAACCAAAAGAATGATGGAGTGACTGTATTATCATCAAACTGACAGATTTCAGAACATGGAATATTACCAGGAATAAAGACAGATATTTCAGAATGATAAGAGAGTCAGTTTATCAAGTAGACACAATCATCCAAAATGCTTATGGAACAAATAACAGGCCTTGAAAACACTGAATCAAAAGCTGAGAGCCAAAAGGAAAAATAGAGAAATCCACAATTTAAGTTTCAGCACTGTGTTAATAATTGATGTTTTTAAGCAGAAAGAAAAGGAGTAATGCTATAGAATACTTGAACAATATTGTCAGTTAACTTGAGCTACTTGTTATAGGACGTTGCACCCAACAACAGAAGAATCCATGTACTCTCTGCCAGTGTACAGAAAATATTCACCAAGATAGACTATGTTCTGTGTTGTAAAATACATTTCAGGAAACTTAAGAGATTAAAATTATATGAAGTATGATCTCTGATCAAAGTGAAATTAGTCTGGAAAATCAAATACTTGCAAATCAAACAACATAAGTCAAAAAGAAAATGACAAGAGAAGTTAGAAAACTTCTAAAACAGATGTTTCAGAGATTTGAACAGACGTTTTTATTGAACGGACATAGAAAGAAACATATCAAAACTTATGGAATACAGCTAGATCTATACCTAGAGAGAAATTTAAATTATTATATTAGAAGATGTGTCTCAAATCCATTAACTAAGCATCTACTCAAAAAATTATTAAAAATGAAAAAAAAGAACAAATAAACCCCATAGTAAGTAGAAAGGAGAAAATAATTAAGAGCGCCAATCAATGAAATGGAAAGTGGAAAAGTAATAGAGAAAATCAATGAAACCAAAAGACTTCTTTGAAAAGCTTAATAAAATTGATAAGATTCTGAGAAGATTGACTAGGGAAACAAAAAACATGAATTAACAATGTGAGGAATGAAAAAACATAACTAGATTCTAAGTACGTTAAAAAAAGAAAGATTGTGAACAACTTTATGGCAATACATTTAAGAACTTAGATTGAATAAAAAGATTCCTTGGAAGACAATGTACTAAAAGTCACAAAAGCATAAGTAGATGATTTGAATAATCCTGTATCTATAAAAATGACAAAATTTATAGTTAAAATTCAGGCACAGATTAGTTCACTAATAAATTCTACCAAACATTTAATAAATACATAAAACCAATTTTACTCAAATTCTAGAAATTTGAAGAGGAGGGAATATTCCCCAACTCACTTTATGAAGTTAGCATTACTTTCATTCCAAAGCCAGACAAAGAGGCATTCCAAGAAAAGAGATGTCCTTTATGAGCATGACCAGCTGGCTTTATCCTAGGAATGCAAGGCTGCTTTAACATTTGAAAATCAATCAATGTAATTCATCATATTGACAGACTAAAAAGGAAAAATCATATGTTATCTCAATAGAGAGAGAAGCATTTGACAAAATCCATCTATTCCTGATAAAAACAAATATAAGCAAATTAGAAATAGGAAGAAACTTCCTCACAATGATAAGGGACATCTCTGAAAAACCTACATGATATTTAATGATAAAAGACAAATACTTTCCCTGTAAGACATGATCATAGCAAAGATGCCTGTTGTCACCGCTTCTCTATCCAACGTGGTACTATAAGTTCTAAGCAGAACAGTAAGGAAAGAGAATCAAAAAGCATCCAGATTGGAAAGAAAGAAAGGTGTCTTTATTCACCGATGACATGACTGTCTCTCTAGAATATCCAACAAACAACTACTAGAATTAGTAAGTTTATCAAGCTTGCAGGATATAAGATCAATATACGGCTGGGTGCGGTGGCTCACACCTGAAATTCCAGCACTTTGGGAGGCCGAGGAGGGTGTATCAGCAGGTCAGAGGGTGTATCTCCTGACCAAAATGGTGAAACCCCTTCTCTACTAAAAATACAAAAATTAGCCAGGCGTGGTGGCATGCACCTGTAGTCCCAGCTACTCAGGAGGCTATGGCAGGAGAATCGCTTGAACCCAGGAGGCGGAGGTTGCAGTGAGCCAAGGTTGTGCACTCCAGCCTGGGCAAGACTCCATCTCAAAAAAATAATAATAATAATAAAATCAATATGCAAACATCAAGTATAAAAGCAACAACCCAATCTAAAATTGGTCAAGACACTTGAACAGATGTTTTTCCAAAGAAAATAAACAAATTACTGGCCAGGTATGGTGGCTTACTCCTGTCATTCCAGCACCTTGGGAGGCTGAGGCAGGCATGTCACAAGGTCAATTCGAGACCAGCCTACCCAATATGGTGAAACCCCATCTCTACTAAAAATACAAAAATTAGCTGGGTGTGGTGGTGCAAGCCTGTAATCCCAGCTACTGGCGAGGCTGAGGAAGGAGAATATCTTGAATCTGGGAGGCTGAGGTTGCAGTGAGCCAAGATTGCACCACTGTACTCCAGCCTGGCTGACAAGAGTGAGACTCCGTCTTAAAAAATTGAGAACAGAATCTTGAAGAGATGTTTATAGACCCATGTTCATAGCAGCAGTATTCACAGTAGCCAAGAAGTGGCAGCAACACAGATGTTCATCAACAGATGAATGGATAAACAAAACATGGTATATACATACAATGGAATATTATTGGGCCTAAAAAAGGGAAGGAAATTCTGACATATGCTACATCATAGATGAGACTTGAAGACATTGTGTCAAGTGAAATAAGCCAGTCACAAAAAGATAAATATCGTATGATTTCCCTTATATAAAGTAGACAAATTTTCAGAGACGGAAAGTTGTATGGTAGTTGCCCTATCCTGGAAGACAGGAAAAATGGGGAGTTATGTAATAGGTAGCGTTCCGGATATGAGTAGTAGTGATGGTTGTACAATATCAATGTGTTTTTTGTTGTTTTTTTTTGAGACGGAGTTTCTCTCTTGTTACCCAGGCTGGAGTGCAATGGCGCGATCTTGGCTCACCACAACCTCGGCCTCCTGGGTTCAGGCAATTTTCCTGCCTCAGCCTCCTGAGTAGCTGGGATTACAGGTGTGTGCCACCATGCCCAGCTAATTTTTTGTATTTTTAGTAGAGACGGGGTTTCACCATGTTGACCAGGATGGTCTTGATCTCTTGACGTCATGATCCACCCGCCTCGGCGTCTCAAAGTGCTGGGATTAGTGAACACCTAAAAATTGTTAAGATGGTAAATTTTATGCTTTGGGTATTTTACCAGAAATTTTTAAAAACTAAAGTGTATTATTCAGGACTTTTGTTAGAATAAAAAAAAGAAAAAAAGAAAGTGTATTTCTATATACTAACAACAAACAATTGGAGATTAAAATGCAAAAAAAACCCCAAAACAAAACAAAACAAAAAAGCAAAAAAAAAAAAAAAAAAAAACACTAGCTTTTTACAGTAGCTTAAAAATATGAAAGCTTTGTCACACCTGTAATCCCAGGACTTTGGGAGGCCAAGGTGGGCGGTTCACGAAGTCAAGAGATCAAGACCATCCTGGCCAACATGGTGAAACCCTGTCTTTACTAAAAATACAAAAATTATCCAGGCCCAGCAGTGCGTGTTTGTAGTCCCAGCTACTCTGGAAGCTGAGGCAGAAGAATCACTAGAACCTAGAGGCGGAGGTTGCAGTGAGCAGAGATTGCGCCACTGCATTCCAGCCTAGTGTCAGAGTGAGACTCCGTCTCAAAATCAAAAACAAAACAAACCAAAAACAAACTTTGGGGATAAATCTGACAAAATAAGTGCAAGATCAGTTCATTGAATGCTACAGAATACTGCCAAAAGCTAAGAACTAAGAAAATGGGGCCAGGTGTAGTGGCTTATGCCTGTAATCCCAACACTTTGAGAGGAAGAGGAGGTGGACTGCTTGTGGTCAGGAGTTTGAGACCAACCTGGCCAACATAGTAAAACCCCAGACTCTACTAAAAAATTTTTTTAAAAAATTAGCTGGGCATGGTTGTGGGAACCTGTAATCCCAGCTAATTGGGAGGCTGAGGCAGAAGAATCCCTTGAGCTCAGGAGGCAGAGGTTGCTGTGAGCCAAGATCACGTCATTGCACTCCAGCCTGAGCAACAAGAGTGTAACTCTGTCTCCAATTTAAAAAATGGAAAGGTTTGTGGTTGGAAAACTCAGTGTTGTTGAGATATCAATTATTCCCAGCCAGGCCCGGTGGCTCAAAACTGTAATCCCAGCACTTTGGGAGGCTGAGGTGAGCGGATCACCTGAGGTCAGGAGTTTGAGACCAGACTGGCCAACACGGTGAAACCCCATCTCTACTAAAAATACAAAAATTAGCCAGGCATGGTGGTGTGTGCCTGTAATCCCAGCTACTTGGTAGGTTGAGGCAGGACAATCACTTGAACCCAGAGAAGGAGGTTGCAGAGAGCCAAGATCGCACCGTTGTACTCCAGCCTGGGCAACAAGTACAAAAGTCCTTCTCAAAAAAAAAAAATATATATATATATATAGATATATATATATATCAATTATTCTGAAGTTAATCTATGGATTCAATGCAATTGTAGTCATAATCCCAGCAGGCTTTGTTTATAGACACTGACAAGCAGGCTGGGCATGGTAACTCATGCCTGTAATCCCAGCACTTTGGGAGACTGGGGTGGGCAGAATATGTGAGGTCAGGAGTTCGACAGCAGCCTGGCCAACATGGTGAGACCCCCATTTCTACTAAAAATACAAAAGTAAGCAGGCATGGTGGTGCACGCCTGTAATCCCAGCTACTCGGGAGGCTGATGCAGGAGAATGGCTTGAACCCAGAAGGCAGATGTTGCAGTGAGCTGAGATCATGCCCCTGCACTCCAGCCCGGCGGGGTTAAAGCAAAACTCCATGAATGAAAGAAAGAAAGAGAGAAAGAGAGAGAGAGAGAAAGGAAGAAAGAAAGGAGGGAGGGAGGGAAGGAAGGAAGGAAGGAAGGAAGGAAGGAAGGAAGGAAGGAAGGAAGGAAGGAAACTGACAAGCAAATTCTAAAGTCTTATGGAAATACAAAGGATTGTCACAAAATTTTGAAAAAGAACAAAGTTTGGTGGATTTATACTACATGATTTTAAGGATTCTTATGTTTTCTCATGCAAGGCATATTAGTGAATAGCATTAATACCTACCATATTATCACAAAGGATTGTTGTGAGAATTTTTTAAGTTACTATAGTTAAGGCACTAAACCAGTTCAAGTTATATAGTGACCATAATATAAATGCGAAGTATTTAATTTGCACTTTTTTGAGTACTAGTGAGATTGACTTTCGTTTATTGGCCATTTGAGTTTTCTTTTCTGGGAAGCTCTTCCTCAAGTCTTTTGTCTATTTTTCTCTTGGATTGCTTATATTTTTCTTAATTCTTCATATATTCAAGGTACTGATACTTGTCAGTTCATATCTGTTGCATATTATGCCCTTTAGTTTTAAGCTTTTCTTTTCACTCTTTGTTAATGGTGTCTTTTGTTGAGTGGAAGCTCCTATAATTGATTTACATAAAGGTATCCTTTCTCGTTTTGTCATTTGTGCAGTGACAGTTGGTACCCTTATCTTGCTTCTAATCTTACAAGGAATGCTTTCAAATTAAGGGTGATGTTTGCTATAGGTATTTTGAGGATGCGCTGCATGAGTGTGAAGAAATTCCCTTCTATTTCCACATTGCTAAGAGTTGTTTTGTTTTTTGTTTTGAGACAGAGTCTTGCTCTGTCATCTGGGCTGGAATGCAGTGGCGCAATCTTGGCTCACTGCAACCTCCACCTCCTGGGCTCAAGTGATTCTCCTGCCTCAGCCTACCTAGTAGTTGGGATTACAGGTGCGTGCCACCAGGCCCGGCTAACTTTTGTATTTTTAGTAGAGACAGGGTTTTGCCATGTTGGCTGGTCTTGAACTCTTGACTGCAGGTGATCTGCCCTCCTTGGCCCCTCAAAGTGCTGGGATTACAGACGTGAGCCACTGCACCCGGCCTCTTGCTTGGTTTTGTGTCAAAGTTATACTTGCTTAATGAAATGAGACAAGATTGTTTCTCCTTTTTCTATACTCTAGAAAGTTTTATAAAACATAATTATTTGTTCTTTAAGCATTTGGGAAAATTCATCAATAAAACCATCCAGACCTGGTATTTTCTTCGTAGGAGAATATTTGCTGTACTGATTCAATTTCGTTTTTAGTTGTTTTTGTTTCAAGGCAGAGTCTCCCTCTGCAGCCCAGGCTGGAGTGCAATGGTGCAATCTCGGCTCATTGCAACTTCCGTCTCCTGGATCCCATTTCAAGTAATTCTCCTGCCTCAGCCTCCTGAGTAGCTGGGATTATAGACACGAGCCACCATGCTTAGCTAATTTTTGTGTTTTTAGTAGAGACGGGGGTTTCATCATGTTGGCCAGGTTGGTCTTGAACTCCTGACCTCGTGATCTGCCTGCCTCGGCCTCCCAAAGTCCTGGGATTACAGGCATGAGCCACCTTGCCCGACCATTGATTCATTTTCTTAATGATCATAAGATTATTATGGCTTTCTATCTTCTATAACCAGTTTTGATAACATATTTTTCTAAGATTGTATCATTTCATTTTAGTTTTCAGGAAGTTATTTATAATATTCTTTTATAAGCCATGTGATTTCTGTTGTATCTGTAAATACATTTTATCGTTCTTAATATTGTTTTTTTGCCTCTTTTTTTGCCTTGAATGTTATTGACAAATTTGTCAATGCTATGAATTTTTTCAAAAAAAAAAAACAATGTCTGACTTTATTGATTTTCTCTGTCTTCTCCGCCCTTAATTTCCATCTTTATCTTTAATATTTTCTATTTTATTTGTTTTTTCTGTTTCATTTTTGAGACCTAGTCTTGTCGATGTCCGGGCTGGAGTTCAGTGGCATGATCACAGCTCAGTGGAACTCCTGGGCTCAAGAGATCCTCTTGCCCCAACCTTTTGAATAGCTGGGACTACAGGCTCTTGCCTGTAACACTTAACTAATTAAAAAAAATTTTTTTTTTAGCAAGTGGATCTTGCTATGTTGCCCAGGATAGTCTCAAACTCCTGGCCTCAGGTGTTCCTCCCACCTCAGCCTCCAGAATAGCAAGGACTAGATGCAAGCCACTGCACACGGCTTATGTCTTTTCTTTTTTTCTTTCTCTCTCTCTCTTTTTTTTTTTTTTTCAGACAGTGTCTCACTCTGTTGCCCAGGCTGGAGTGCAGTGGTATAATCTCAGCTCACTGCAGCCTCAACTTCTTAGGCTCAGTGATCCCCCAGCCTCAGCCTGCCAGGTAGTTGGGACTGCAGGTGCACACCACCATGTATGGCTAAGTTTTGTATTTTTTGGATAGAGATAGGGTATCACCATGTTGCCCAGGCTGGTCTGGAACTCCTGAACTCAAGCAATCTGCCCAGCCTGGCCTCCCAAGGTGCTGAGATTACAGAGTGAGCTACCATGCCCAGCCTCATGTCTTTTCTGTATTTATTTGTAGCTACTCTATTGCCTTCTATTGGATTTTTTTTGTTTAGATTTTTTTAAACATTTACTTATTTGGAATATATATATATATATATTTTTTTTTTTTTTTTTTTTTTTTTAAATAACCCCACAATTTTTTTTTTTGAGAGGGATTCTAGCTCTTGTCATCCAGGTTGGAGTGCAATGGCACGATCTTGGCTCACTGCAACCTCCAGGGTTCAAGCGATTCTCCTGCCTAAGCCTCCTGAGTAGCTGGGATTACAGGTATGTGCCACCATGCCCACCTAATTTTTGTATTTTTAATAGAGATGGGGATTCACCATGTTGGCCAGGATGGTCTTGATCTTTTGACCTTGTGATCCCCCGCCTTGGCATCCCAAAGTGCTGGGATTACAGGCATGAGCCACTGCACCCAGCCCAGAGATGTGTGTGTGTGTGTGTGTGTGTGTGTGTGTGTGTGTGTGTATCAAAGTCTAAAGCTAATATCTTTAGCATCATCCTGAATGTCACAAGAATTCTAGAACAATTTAACTGTTATATCCCCCTGAATATACTTAATACTTTTGTCATGTACATGTCTCTCTCTTTTTTAAACTGAAACATTATTATGTGATTGATGTTTGTTTAGAGTTACCCAAGTACTTACACTTTTCTCCCTCATCATTCCTTCTTGAATATCATCCTTCCACGTAGAATCACTTTCACTCTGCTTGAAATATATTATTATTATTATCTGAAATGGAGTCTCATTCTGTTGCCCAGGCTGGAATGCAGTGGTGAGATCTTGGCTCACTGCAACCTCCGCCTCCTGGGTTCTAGCGATTCTCCTGCCTCAGCCTCCTGAGTAGCTGAGATAACAGGCGTGCACCACAACACCTGGCTAATTTTTATATTTTTAGTAGAGACGAGGTTTCGCCACATTGGTCAGGCTGGTCTTGAACTTCTGACCTCGTGATCCACCCACCTCAGCCTCCCAAAGTGCTAGGATTACAGGCATGAGCCACCGTGCCTGCAGGAAATATATTCTTTAAAAATCCAAGCCAAAGCTGGGCATGGTATCTCACCCGTAATCCCAGCACTTTGGGAGGCTGAGGAAGGGCAGATCGCCTGAGGTTAGGAGTTCAAAACCAGCCTGATCAACATGGTGAAACTCGATCTCTACTAAAAATACAAAAATTAGCCCGTCGTGGTGGCATACACCTCTAATCCCTGCTACTCGGGAGGCTGAGACACAAGAATCGCTTGAACCTGGGAGGCAGAGGTTGCTGTGAGCTGAGATTGAGCACTCCAGCCTAGGGGACAGAGTGAGACTACTTCTCAAAAAACAAACAACAACAAAAAACAAAAAAAACAGGCCAGTGTGCTGGCTCAGGCCTATAATCCCAACACTTAGGAAGGCTGAGGCAGGTTGATCATTTGAGGTCAGGAGTTCAAGACCAGCCTGGCTAACATAGTGAAACCCTGTCTCTACTAAAAATACAAAAATTAGCCAGGTGTGCTGGCACATGCCTGTATCCCAGCTACTTGGAAGGCTGAGGCAGGAGAATCACTTGAGCTTGGGAGACAGGTTGTGGTGAGCTGAGATCACATCACTGCACTCCAGCCTGGGAGAAAGAGTGAAACCCTGTCTCAAAAAATAAATAAATAAATAACCCATTTTCTGAGGATATTTTTGGACGCAAAGTCATCCCCCCTTTTAAACATTTTTACTCTAAAATCATTTTTTAAACTTTCATTTTGAAATAATTTCAGATTTAACAGAAGAGTTGCAAAGATAGTACAGAACATGTCTGTGTACCCCTTACTTCGCTTTTGGGAAGAATGGGACAGGTGACGTGTCCTTCTCATCACATCCTATCAGAGGCTACATGATATTAACCTCAATGGTTTAGTTAAGCAGATTTCTCCACTGTAAAGTTGTTCTTTTCCATTGTTTTGTTAGATGCTGGTCACCAAATCCAGCGTAAGGAAAACAGGAAGCCCCACCTCCGGGAAGGAACAGTGTCAAAGAATTTGTGGACACAATATTTAAAACGTCGAGGACTCATGAAATAAATTATCCTTGTGGGGAGGAGGGTATGCATGGAGGCAAGGCTTGCAGAGGGGAGGAGTGTTATGAAGCTTTCCTCCAAAATGTAAATTGTCCTGGTCCCTGTCACTCTTAATAGCAACCATCTTTGACTTCCTATCACCTGTGGGGGTAAGCCTAGGTTGCTCAGTAGGACCTACAAAGCTCACCTGCCTGCCCCATTTTCTGCAATGCCTCAGATATGGTGCTTTTTCGTATCCGCATGATTCTGCATGTCCAGTTCCACTTGGACAGGAAAGTTTTCGTCTCTCTGGAGCAGGTGGCAATTACATGACTGTTTCCACTTGACCCTTCTAAATGAGCAGCTAGCTGCTGTTAGGTGATTGAGTACACAGTAAGATCAATGCATCCTGAGACGATAAATCCCAGTCCTTTTCTTTTTTAAGTGTGGACTGATTTTTTAGGTTAGAGGTAATATTATTCTGGAGTCCTGTGACATGTATAACATTCTGTGAGTCCATGGATGGCAGTGCTACAACAGCCAAAAAAAAAAAAACAAATGTGAAGTAAACATTTGTGTCCCTCCTTATGAGGATCAACTGTTACCCCCTTCAGGATGAAAAGGTCCTATGTTATGTAATCAACCTATCACCCGGAAGTGATACCATACTGGGGACTCAAGACTGGTGGCTGCTGCTGGCATGCTGGGCCGAAGCATGGTCATGAGCCCATGATACCCAAGGCTGGCTTTGGTGAAGGGAAGTTCATGATGATGAGGTTTTGCACAGCTCCTGCTTTGCCACCACTGCCACTTTATTCATGAATCACTGAAGTGGTGGGAGAAGGAAGCTGGCTTCAGTCATCTTGCCAACCTGGTTATTAGGAGCCTTCTTCTTAGGGCTGTTGGTGAACATATATCTGGGCCCAGCGTTTTGCATACTACTGGCACGATCTGAGAGGTCTGTCCTCAAACCTCCTCCCCAAAGCAGCTACCCTCCAAATCAAGGTCATTCTAAGTCACTGATCATTCAGTCCAGCCACCAGCCTTTACCGGTGAATTGAGGTAGGTTCTCCATTCAGGCTAATCTCTTCTTGATGAAGTAGACAAGGAGATGTGCTGCTTGATGTTCTATCTGCCTGGAAGATTTCTCTGTATCACTGTCCTTCAGGACAACTTTGATTGTTTGATTGATTGATTGATTGAGATAGAGTTTTGCTCTTCTTGCCCAGGCTGGAATGCAACGGTGCCATCTCTGATCACTGTAACCTCCGCCTTCCAGGTTCAAGCGAGTCTCCTGCCTCACCCTCCTGAGTAGCTGGGATTATAGGCATGTACCACTGTCCCCAGCTTTGTATTTTTAGTAGAGATGGGGTTTTACCATTGTTGGCCAGGCTGGTCTCCAACTCCTGACCTCAGGTGATCTGCCCACCTCAGCCTCCCAAAGTGCTGGGATTACAGGCATGAGCCACCATGCCCAGCCCCAGAAGAACTTCTTAGTGAGGCTACAGAACCACAAATTCCATTGGTAAGCCAGGCTCAAAATAGTTTCTCCTCATTCAGTTGGATTGAGTGAAGAATTCTTCATAAGGACACAGTAGTGTCCACAGCTAAGCAGGGGCCAGAGTGCACTGTGAGTAGACACACTGAAAATATGCTCCATCTGTTTTTTTTTGGTCCAGGGCATGGAGTCTCATTCTGCCACCCAGGCTGGAGTATAGTGGCATGATATCAGCTCACTGCAACCTCTGCCTCCCAGGTTCAAGCAATTCTCCTGCCACAGCCTCCCAGGTAGTGGGGATTACAGGCACGCTCAAGCACGCCTAGCTAATTTTTGTATTTTTAGTAGAGACAAGGTATCACCATGTTGGCCAGGCTGATCTCAACCTCCTGACCCCAGGTGATCCATCTGCCTTGGCCTCCCGAAGTGGTAGGATTACAGGCGTGAGCTACCGCACTGAGCCTTTGATCCATCTGTTCTTGAAGCAGTTGTCTTCCGGGGCCTGTTCCTTGTTACACATACCTGTTCCTCTGGATGATGTAGTACCAGTGAGCAACAGCAGGGCAGTGATTGGATCAGCTGACACCTGGTCCATGGAAGGCAGCTCAGCTTACCTGGTGCCTAATGGCTAGATTAGATGTTCAACTTCTACAAAAGCCCAGTGGCAAGGCGAGAGCTGTTTCTAAAAAAAAAAAAAAAAAAAAAATGCTGGCCGGGCACAGTGGCTCACGCCTATATCCCAGCACTTTGGGAGGCCGAGGCGGGTGGATCAGAAGGGCAAGAGGTCGAGACCATCCTGGTCAACATTTTTAGTAGAGCGTACCCGTCTCTACTAAAAATACAAAAATTAGCTGGGCATGGTGGCACGTGCCTGTAGTCCCAGCTACTTGGGAGGCTGAGGCAGGAGAATTGCTTGTACCCAGGAGGTGGAAGTTGAAGTAAGCCGAGATGGCGCCATTGCACTCCAGCCTGGGTAACAAGAGCAAAACTGCATCTCAAAAAAAAAAAAAAAAAAACATTGCTTACCTGATTTAAGAAGCTAAGGCATTTCCTGTAAGCTTCCACATTACGTGGTACTGGAGTTCCACAGTGTGTCCTGATCTACCCCAGATGCACTGATGAAGCAAGGCTGGGGGTGGAGTCGCTGGCAGCACGTACCTGGTCTTTGTCCAGGCTTAGGTAGAGACCTCCCTGCAACACAGCATGGTTTCAGCACACAAGGCTCTTCATGACCTGGCGCTGTCTGCCTCTAGACATTCGCCTCGTGCCCTCTGTCACATTCATCCTTCCTCTAATCATACAGAACTACTTGAGTACCTAAAAATGGATTGTAGAGGATCATTGAAATTCCTCGAGGAAAAAATTGTTTTAAAGTAGTCTGCCCTTTTTCCTTCCCTGGTCGTCTCAGGATTGACCACCATCATGAATGACCCAGGAACTATCCACATTAGAAAGTTCATGACTAACCGACTGCTTCGGAGGAAATAAATGGTCATTGATGTCATTCACCCAGGAAGGCAACAGTACCTAAGACAGATATTCAGGGCTGGGTGTGGTGGCTCATGCCTACAATCCCAGTACTTTGGGAGGCTGAGGTGGATGGATCACTTGAGATCAGGAGTTCGAGACCAGCTTGACCAACACGGTGAAATCCCATCTCTACTAAGGATACAAAAATTACCCGGGTGTCTTGGCAGGCACCCATAATTCCAGCTGCTTGGGAGGCTGAGGCATGAGAATCACTTGGACCCCGGAGGTGGTAGTTTCAGTGAGCCAAGATCGTACCACAGCACTCTGGCCTGGGCAACAGAGTAAGACCCTGTCTCAAACATATACACATATACCCCTATACACACTCACGTTAATAAATAAAACATTGCTAGTACCTTTAATGTTCTTCCTCCAGCCACATTTCCCTCATTTTCCTTTCCCCAACTTTCAGGTAATCACTGTCCTGTGTTGATAATTTCTTTTTTTTTTTTTTTTTTGAGATGGAGTCTCACTCTGACATCTAGGCCAGAGTGCGGTGGCACGATCTGAGCTCAATGAAACCTCCACCACCCAGGCTCAAGTGATTCTCCTGCCTGAGCCTCCCGAGTAGCTGGGATAATAGGTATGAGCCACCATGCCCAGCCTAATAGGTATAAATTCTGTCTTTGTGATCTCATGTGACACAGTGGAAGACACAGGTTCCTGAAGATTAAAGAGGATTCTTGACTGCTTGAGGCTTGGAGTTCAAGACAGCCTGGGCAACATAGCAGACCCCATCTCTACAAAAAAATAAAAAATAAAAATTAGCCAAGCATGGTGGTGCACACCTGCCTTCCCTAGCTACCTGGGAGGCTGAGATGGGAGGATCACTTGTTCCCAGGAGGTTGAATGATCTCCAGTGAGCACTGAGCCAGGATCAAGCCACTGAACTCCAGCCTGGGTAAAACAGTGAAACCCTGTCTTAAAAAAAGAAAAAAAACCACAAAGATATTTTCTTACCTAACCATAGTACAGTTATGAAGTTCAGGAAACTTAACATTAACATAATACTTTTTTTTCTGAGACAGCGTCTCACTCTGTCACCCAGGCTGGAGTGCATTGGTGCAATCTCAGCTCACTGCAACCTCCACCTCCCGGATTCAAGTGATTCTCCTGTCTCAGCCTCCTGGGTAGCTGGGACTACAAGTGTGTACCACCACACCTGACTAGTTTTTGTTTCTTTTTTATTTTTTTGAGACAGAGTTTCACTCTTATCACCCAGCCTGGAGTGCAATGGCGCGATCTTGGCTCACTGCAACCTCCGCCTCCTGGGTTCAAGCAATTCTCCTGCCTCAGCCTCCTGAATAGCTGGGACTACAGGCGTGTGCCACCATGCCCAGCTAATTTTTGTATTTTTAGTAGAGACGGGGTTTCGCCATGTTGACCAGGATGGTCTTGATCTCTTGACCTCGTGATCCACCCACCTCTGCCTCCCAAAGTGCTAGGATTATAGGCGTGAGCCACTATGCCCAATTTTTGTATTTTTGATAGAGATATGGAGTGTCAGTATGTTGGCCAGGATGATCTCAATCTCTTTCTTTTTCTCATTTAAAAATCATTTTATTATTAACATCATCTTCCCATGTAGCCAAGTGTCTGTCATGTATAAGGAAGGTCAGTAAATATTCCATTTGAAGCTTCTTTGTACATATTTCCATCGATAAATAAACTGAATTCACATTAAAAAGTTAAATAACTCATATTTCCTTCTCTTGTAACAGGCATATATTGGTAAAATATAAATATTCTTGGACTCAGGCTTTGTTCTAAGTGAGGATAGTAACTGATCACATGGTATAATTATTGACAGTAAAACCAAGATCTTGTCATCTGGTGTCCCGACTGGGACTAGTGCTGAGATGGGAAAAGGACGGTTCACATTTGGTTTCTGGGCCAAGGTGGGGCAGGAGGGGTGTGGGAGAAAACAGTTGCTTTCTTTACAGCTCTGATAAAAATAATCTGTTCTGCCACTGAATTTTAACTTTGAATATATTCTTCTATACTTGCTGATTAATTCCATAATCATTTTACTTAAAACTCAGATGTCAACTAACAAAATATGGCACATAATCCATTTTGAACAATGACAGTAGGTTCAGAAACTATCATTGGACTGGTGAAAAACAAGAGAAACACACGTGGTGAGAGCGATGACTTGGGGTTGGTTTGATTGGTTCGCCGTGGCCCATCCGAACACTCGTCCGTGGCCTCCGTGCAGCAGATTCATCCCCATGGGGCGATGGGATGAGCCCCGGCACCTGGCAAGGCCTCCAAGGCCTGAGCAGCAGGTGAGGCTGGCAGGTGCCTGCTCGGAGCACACGGGGGATGATGGTGAAGGGCACAGCGGGGCTGCTGGCCTCCAGCTCCAAGGCTGTCAGGAAGCACTCGGTGGCCGCCGCGTCATTGCCCTGAGCTTGGAGGACCTCACCCAGCCCGTTCCACACCTCGCGGGCTGTCAAGTTCACCTGCACCGCGTCCCTGAGCATCTTCTCCACCAGACTGTAGTGGCCCAGCTGGTGAAGGATCAGGGCCAGTCACTGCATGCTTTTCACGTGGGTGGGGCTGATGGCTAAGGCCTTCTCATACCATCACCTCGCCTCATCCATGCTTCCCCGCAGCTTGGCAATCTGGCCACGCATGTAGAGGACGTTGTGGGACATTGGGAGGAGGTTGGCAGCTTCTTGGGTACAGGCTGTGGCTTCTGCAGGCTTCCTGATGCTGATGTAGACTTCAGCTGCATGGAGCCAGATCTGTGCCAGTGTCACCCAGGGGTGTAGCGGGCCCTGCTTAGGGGTGCTGCTCTGCAGAGACGAAGCCATTTCTGACAGTGCCTGCTCCACTCTTGAGGCTGCTACTGATGTGGCATGGATGGAGCCTGTCTCAGGATCGCTGAAGTCTGACAAAGTAATTATATTAAGCTGTCGTCTGTCAGCAATGTAGAACTGCTCCCACGTCCAGAATCACTGGGGTTGGTGAGGTTGTAGCAGGATTTCCATATCTGCAGCATGTGCTGACAAGTCAGGAGCGCCTTGTCCAGGCCCTGGCAGAGCGACTCCAACTTCACTTTGGAAAACAGTAGTATAAAATTTTCTGGGTATTCGCTCAGGGCCATGTCAACGATGTTCAGAGCATCATGGTAATGCTTCTGTGCTGACAGCAAGAGGGCAAGGAGGTGCAGGGAGTTGGCATCGTCATCTTGAAGCTGAAGAGCTTGGTGGATGTACCCCAGAGCCTCTGGAATCTGTCTGGAGATGGCAAGCTGCAGAGCCGGGTAGAAAGCTGCTTGGTGATCTGTGGGTGACAGGCTGTGGGCCCTCTGAAATGCAAGAAGCGCCTTTCTCCGTAGGACCTCCTGCATCCCTCGCAAAGAAGCAGCAGTGGCCTGCAGACTGTACGTGAGCCCCAGAGCTAAGCAGCCTTTGGCCTTGAACGCTGATGTTTCTTCTCCCACGTCAACGACGTCAAACTTTTCAGCCTCTTCCAACCACTGCAAGAAGCCCATGCAGAGCTTGGCAGCGAGGAGGGGAATGGTGGCGTCATCCGGCTTTAGGCAGATACACTCTTTCAGCACCTTCACAGCAGGGCCAGACTTTCCAGCAGCCATCAGGGACAGAGCAAAGTGGTACCACAGGTGGAACTCCTCAAAGGCAAACTTCATGGCTCTTTCTAGGCACTCTGAAAGCATGTCATACAGGCCTCTTCTTCCAAGAACAATGGGCAGAAAGTCACAGACCACAGATGCACTCTGCAGACTGATGAGGCGGTCACTCTTGTGTTCAGGTATCCTGCTCCGCACAGCGTCCTGGTTGGCCATTGACTCACTAATCAGCAACAACAACAAGGCTTCTTCAGTATTTTCTTGAGGACAAAATATGTTCTCTCCTGTGAGTGAGAGTGCAGGCTTTCGTGTTTGCTCCTTTGTGGAGAAGATTGTCCAGAGGTGACTGGCACGTTGGATCCTCCCCAGGGTTTCAGTAGCTCTGCTCACACATACCCCCAACAGGATCTCTGCCAGCTTCCTGGCTATTGTCATTCCTAGGTTTTGAGTTGTTCTCGTCTCAACTGCTCTGAGAAGCTCTCTAAATCTTCCACCTCCTCTTGTCAAGTTCCCATTTTTGCAATGGAGGACATGAGCTCTCTGAAGTCCTGTTTCTAGGAAAAAACCTAGTTCTTGATCGTGGGGAGCAGGGCCAGGCTTAGGGCTTCTGTTTTGAATATTAGTAAGTATTACCCTTTCTATCTCTTGGAGATACAGGAGTGTGATGTCCCCTGCTTTGTCATAACAGGTGATGCCATCTTGTTCCTGGTCCACATGGAGATTACTGGTAGAAGAAGAAATAGGCAGCTTCTCAAAACAAAGTCCTTTGGTAGCATAGGCTTCTGCGATCACCCGCAGCCTGTGTGGGGGCAGCTGTCAGCGGCAGGTCGTCCAGGCCCACCCGGGCATAAATGTTCAGAGCTTCTTTATAATCACCTTCCACATAATTCAACTTGGCCATGATCAGACTGGATTCCTGTAGGAATTCTGACTTAAGGTTCCCTCGGTCCAGGGCAGCGGTGAGATGCTTGCGGACCTCAGTCAGCTGGTGCTTGGGGCCTTGGGGACTGGCCCCCTGCCTCAGGGGGTGTTCCTTTAGGTACTGCTCCAGCTTTGACTCCCCGAGAAGAAGTTCTGCCATGTCATCGTTGCCGATGAGCTTGGCCGACAGCTGCTTGACGAGCTCGGGGATCCGCTCCCACTGGCACTCGGAGCTGCAGCGCTCGATCTCCGTCTCCAGCCGCGAGCCCGCCTTCTTGGTCGCCATCGCGGCCTGGCCGGCCCGGCCGCCCGCCCCGCAGGCCCCGCCGCCGCCGCCGCCGCGGCAACCCCTCGCAGCATCCCACCGCCGCCGCCGCCGCCGCGGGCTCGGGCTCCGGCTCCCGGCTCCGCGGCGTAACGGGAGCGCCGGCTGGGGACTGATCTCAATCTCTTGACCTCGTGATCCACCTGCCTCGGCCTGGTATGAACCACCTCACCCAGCGATACATTAATCTTTTCTATAATCCACATTCTAATTTTGTTAATCGTCCCAAATATATCCTTTAAGACATTTTTCTCTCCAAGATCTAGTCCAGGATCACATGTGGCATGTCCCTAATCTGGCAAATTTCCCCAACTATTGTTTGTCCTTCAGGATACTGGCGATTTTGAAGAATACAGACCATTTATGTTTCAGAAAAGTTTGCGATTTCTTTTCTGTTTACTCACGTTAGATTCTAGTTATTCATTCCCAGACAGAATACTACAAAAGTGATATTACATCTTTCTTTGGGAATTATTTCTGGAGGTATGTGACTTCAACTTGCCCCTTATTGAAGTTATTTTTTTTAAAAACAACTTTCTGAGTTATAAGTCATATGCCATAACATTTACTCATTTAAAACCTACAACTCAATGCTTTTTACTAAGTTCACAGGTTGGTGCAACTATCACCCCAATCTAACTGTAAATATTTTCATCCTCCTAAAAAAACACCATGCCCATCAACTGTTACTCTCTGTCTCACTTTTACTCCTCCAGCTTCCACACCCAGCTCTTAACAAACATTTATCTAATTTAACCTCTTTAGATTTGCCTATTCGGGACATTTCATATAAATTGAATTAAATAATGTGTGTTTTTTGTGACTTATTTCTTTCACTTAGCATAATGATTCCAAAGTTCAATTGTTGGCTGGGCATGATGGCTCATGCCTGTAATCCCAGTACTTTGGGAGGCCAAGGCGGGCAGATCACTTGAGATCAAGAGTTCAAGAACAGACTGGCCAACATGATGAAATCCTGTCTCTACTAAAAATACAAAAATTAGCTGAGTGTGATGGCACACGCCTGTAGTTGCAGCTACTGGAGAGACTGAGGCAGAAGAATCACTTGAACACAGGAGGCAGAGGCTGCAGTGTGCTGAGATCACGCCATGGCACTTCAACCAGGGCAATAAGAGCAAAACTCCATCTCAAAAAAAAAAGTTCATTTGTGTTGTAGCATGTATCAGTACTTTCTTTTTTTGAGATGGAGTCTCTGTTGCCCAGACTGGAGTACAGTGGTGTGCAATCAAAGCTCACTTCAGCCTCAACCTCCTGGGCTTACGTAATTTTCACACCTCGGCCTTCCAAGTAGCTGTACCAACACACCTGGCTCACTTTTTTTTTGGACAGAGTTTTGCTCTTGTCCCGGCTGGAGTGCAATGGTACAATCTCAGCTCACTGCAAGCCCCACATCCTGGGTTCAAGTGATTCTCCTGCCTCAGCCTCCCAAGTAGCTGGGATTATAGGCATGTACCACCATGCCTGGCTAATTTTGTATTTTTGGTAGAGACGGGGTTTCTCCATGTTGGTCAGGCTGGTCTCGAACTCCCAACCTAAGGTGATCTGCCCCCCTTGGCCTCCCAAAGTGCTGAGGAATACAGGTGTGAGCCATTGTGCCCGGCACCTGGCTAATTTTTTAATTTTTGAAAAGACTGTGTCTCACTATGTTGCCCAGGCTGGTCTCGAACTCCTGGGCTCAAGCGATCCTCCCACCCCAAACTCCTAAAGTCCTGGGATTACTGGCATGAGCTACTGCACCCGGCCAGTACTTTATTTCTTTTCACAGCTGAATAATATTCCACTGTATGGTTATACCACATTTTATTTATCCATCAAGAAATGTTGATGGACATTTGTGTTGTTTCCAGTTTGGGGCAATCATGAATAATGCCGCTACAGACATTCATCCCTATACATGTTTATATGTGGATGTATGTTTTTATTTCTCTTGGGTATACTCCCAGGAGTGAAATTACTGTGTTATGTTGTAACTGTTTAAATTTTTAAGGAATTTCCAAATTGTTTTTCAAAGAGTCTATGACATTTTACACTCCCAGGAGCAAGCTATGAGGATTGTTATTTCTTCACAACATCTTTAAAACGTGTTCATCTTTTTGGTTACAGCCATCCTAGTGGGTGTAAAGCAGACTCTTGTTGCCATGTTGATTTCACTAATGATTAGTGAGGTTGAGCATCTTTTCATGTGCTCATTTGACCGTTACATATCTTTTTTTTTTTTAGTTTTGCTCTTGTTGCCCAGGCTGGAGTGTAGTGGCGCAATCTCGGCTCACTGCAACCTCTGTTTCCCATGTTCAAGCCATTCTTCTGCCTCAGCCTCCCGAGTAGCTGGTAGCTGGGACTGCAGGTGCACGCCACCATGCTGGCTAATTTTTGTATTTTTAGTAGAGATGGCCAGGCTTGTATCGAACTCCTGACTTCAGGTGATCCACCTACCTTGGCCTCCCACACTGCAGGGATTAAAGGTGTGAGTGACCGCACCTGGCCATTACGCATCTTCTTTAAAGAAAAGTCTAGTCAAATCATTTGCTCACTTTAAATTGTGTTGTCTTTTTATTGCTGAGTTTTTAATATATTCTGAAACAAGTCCATTATCAGGTTTGTAATTTGCAATTTGTTTTCCTATTCCATGGGCTGTCTTTTTGCCTTCTTGATGATATCCTTTGCAACACAAGTTTTTAATTCCTGGGAAGTCCAAGTTATTTTTTTCTTCTATTGCTTGTGTTTTTGAAATCATAGCTAAGAAGCCATTGCCTAACTAAAGGTCATCAAAATTTATTCCTACATTGTCTTATAACAGTTTTATAATAAGCTTCCATTTAGGTATTTGATCTATTTTGACTTATGTTTTGTGTACAGTGTGAAATAGGGATTCACCTACATTCTTTTGCACGACGATACTGAGTTTTTCTAGTACAATTTGTTGAATACACTATTATTTCCCTGTTAAATGGTTTTGAGACCCTTTTCCAAAATCAACATACCGTAAATATAAGGGTTTATTTCTCTTTCATAGATCTACATGCCTTCCTGTGTGCTGATACCTCACCGTCTTGATTATTAAAGCCTTACAATACATTTAGTATTTGTAAATTTTGTCCTCTTTTTCTTTCTTTCCCTCCTTCTCTCCTTCCTTCCTTCCTTCCCTTCCCTTCCTTCTTTTGTAAAGGCACAGCTGGCCTCAAAATCCTGGTCTCCAGCAGTACCCCAGGCTCAGCCTTCTGAGTATTTGGGACTATAAATGTGAACCATGCCTGGCTCCTTTGCTCTTTTTACAAATCGTCTTAGCTCTTCTGGCTCCCTTGAATTCCATCAGAACTTTAGGATCAGTTTGTCAATTTCTGCAAAAAAGCCAGCTGGAATTCTTTTAATGTAGGGATTGCACTGAATCTGTAGATGAGTTTGGGGAATATTGCCATCTTAACAATATTAAATTTTGCCATCCATGAACACGTGAGATCTTTTCATTTATTAAGATCTCTCTCTTTTTTTTTTTTTTTTTTAGACAGTGTCTCACTCTGTCGCCCAGGCTTGAGTGCAGTGGCATGATCTTGGCTCACTGCGACCTCCGCCTCCCGGGTTCAAGCGATTCTCTTGCCTCAGCCTCCCAAGTAGCTGGGATTACAGGCGTGTACCACCACGCCCGGCTAATTTTTGTATTTTTAGTAGAGACGGGGTTTCACCATGTTAGCCAGGCTGGTCTCGAACTCCTGACCTCAAGTGATCTGCCCACCTTGGCCTCCTGAAGTGCTGAGATTACAGGTGTGAGTCACATGCCTGGCCTACTGAGAGCTCATTAAATTTCTTTCAACGTTTTATAGTTCTGAATGTACAAGTCTCGCACTTCTGTTGTTAAACTTATACCTAAGGATTTTATTCTTTTTGATGCTATTATAAATGGAATTGACTGCTTAATTTCATATTTAGAATGTTAATTGCTAATGTATAAAAATACAGTTAATTTTTGTGGATTGATCTTGTATCCTGCAAACATTCGGAGCTCAGTTATTAGGGCTAATGATTTTTTGTGAATTCCTTATAATTTTCTCTATACAAGATCATGTCATCTGTAAATAGAAATAGTTTTACTTTTCTTTTCCAACTTAGATGCATTTCATTTCCTCGTCTTGCCTAATTTCCATGGCTCCAGTACACTGTTAAAGAGAAGTGATTAGAGCAGACATCCTTGTCTTCTTCCCAATCTTAGAGGAAAACCTTTGGCCTTTTACCACTGGGTATTTTGTTTTGTTTTGTTTTTGAGACTGAGTCTCACTCTATCATGCAGGCTGGAGTGCAGTGGTGAGACCTCAGCTCACTGAAACCTCCACTTCCCAGGTTCAGGCAATTCTCCTGCTTCAGCCTCCCTAGTAGCTGGGATTTCAGGCGCATGCCACCACACCCAGCTAATTTTTGTATTTTTAGTAGAGACAGGGTTTTGCCATGTTGGCCAGGCTGGTCTCAAACTCCTTACCTCAGATGATCCACCCACCTCGGCCTCCCAACATGCTGAGATTACAGGCATGAGCCACTGCGCCCGGCCACCATTTTTTAAAATAGCTTCCCTCTATCCCATATCAGGTTGAGGGAGAACTTTTCTATCCTATTTTTGTTGAATATTTTTATCATGAAGAAGTGTCATGTTTTGTCGCATGCTTTGTCTGCATTTATTGAGATGATCAAGTTTTTTTTTTTGCCCTGGATTCTATTAATTTATAGTATTCCATTAATTGATTGTCAGATCTTAAATCAACCTGGCATTCCCAGGATAGTTCCCTTGTGGTCATGGTGTTTAATCCTTTTTATGTTCCTGCATTTAGCTTGCTAGTGTTTTGTTGAGGATTTTTACATCTTTATTCATAAATTCCATTGTTCTGCAGGGTTTTTTCCTTGTATATCTTCATCTGGTTTTGGAATCAGGGTAGTACTGCCCTCCTTGAATGAACTGCGAAGTCACTTCCTCTTCTATCTTTTAACTTGTTATAGGCCTATTTAGGTCTTCTGGTTTTTCTTGATTCCATTTTTGTACTTTGTGTCTTTGTAGAAATTTGTCCATTTCATCCAAATTGTCTAATTTGTTGACATACAGTTGTTCATGGTATTCCCTTTTAATCCCTTTTTCCTCCTGTCTATTGGAATAATGTACCCTTTTTCAGTTCTAATTTTAGTAGTTTGAGGCCAGGTGTGGTGGCTCACATCCGTTAATACCAGCATTTTGGGAGGCTGAGGCAGGTGGATCACCTGAGGTTAGGAGTTTGAGACCATCCTGGCCAACATGGTGAATGCCCATCTCTACTAAAAATACAAAAATTAGCTGGGTGTGGTGATGGATGCCTGTAATCCCAGTTACTCAGGAGGCTGAGGCAGGAGAATCGCTTGAACCTGGGAGGCAGAGGTTGCAGTGAGCTGAGATTGTGTCATTGCACTCCAGCCCACTGGAGTAAAACTTTGTCTCAAAAACATAAAAATACATTTAAAAAAATAACTTTAGTAGTTTAAGTTTTCTCTCTTTTTTAAATTCCTTGGTGTAGCTGAAGGTTTATCAATTTTGCTGATCTTTTGGAAAAAACAAGTTTTGGTTTGGTTTATTTTTGGTATTTTTCTTTTCGTTCTTTTTCTTTTTTTTTTTAGACAGTGTCTCACTTTGTCACCCAGGCTGAAGTGCAGAGGTACAATCTCCGCTCACTGCAGGCTCTACTTCCCAGGTTCAAGTGATCCTCCCACCTCAGCCTCCCAAGTAGCTGGGACTATAGGTACCTGCCACCATTCCTGGCTAATTTTTTGTAGAGATGGGGTCTCACCACGTTACCCCGGGTGTATTTTCTGTTATTTTCCTATCCTCTATTTCATTTATTTCCACTCTAGTGTTTATTTTTTTCCTTCCTTCTGCTTGCTTGGGGTTTAGTTTGTTCTTTTTTTCCCCCTAATTTATTAAGCTGGAAAGTGAAGTTATTGATTTTAAGATCATACTTTTCAAAAAATTTAAAATTAAAAATAAATAAATAAAAGTTTCCATTTTCTTCCTTTCTTCCTTTTTTTGAGATGGAGTCTCTTGCTCTGTCACCCAGGCTGGAGTGCAGTGGCACGATCTCAGCTCACTGCAAACCCGGCCTCCTGAGTTCAAGCCATTCTCCTGCCTCAGCCTCCAGAGTAGCTGGGACTACATGCACGTGCCACCATCGTGCCCCTCTAATTTTTGTAAAGTAGAGATGGGGTTTCAGCATGTTGGCCAGGTTGGTCTTGAACTCCTGACCTTGTGGATCTGCCTGCCTTGGCCTCTCAAAGTTGCTGGGATTATAGGTGTGAGCCACCACACCCAGCCTCCATTTGCTTTCACATCCAGTGTTGGAGATCATAAGGCACCTCATTTTGGGAGTAAATGTTTTTCTAAGACAATCATTTGACTGGTCCTTTTTTTTTTTAATAGTCTTCCTCTGTCACTTAGGCTGAAGTGCAGTGGCACAATCTCAACTCACCACAACCTCTACCTCCTGGGTTCAAACAATTCTTGTGCCTCAGCCTCTCGAGTAGCTGAGATTACTGGTGTGTGCCACCATGTCTGGCTAATTTTTCTTTTTTTTATTTTTAGTAGAGACAGGGTCTCAAACTCCTGGCCTCAAGTGATCCACCTGTCTTGGCCACCCAAAGTGCTGGAAATACAGATATGAGCCTCCCACTCAGGGCCTAGAGTGGTACTTCTTAATTAACCCCCTATTACCCTGGAATAATAATGTAGCACGATTATTATTATTATTATTATTACTATTATTTTTGAAACAGAGTTTCACTCTTGTTGCCCAGGCTGGAGTGCAATAGCATGATCTTGGCTCCCCACAACCTCTGCCTCCTGGCTTCAAGTGAGTCTCTTGCCCCAGCCTCCCAAGTAGCTGGGATTACAGGCATGCGCCACTACGCCTGGCTAATTTTTGTATTTTTAGCAGAGATGGGGTTTCTCCATGTTGGTCAGGCTGGTCTTGAACTCCTGACCTCAGGCGATCTGCCTGTCTCGGCTTCCCAAAATGCTGAGATTATAGATGCAAGCCACCATGACTGGCCAACCATTTTTAAATGATTGGATAAAGGCCGCCATTCCCAATACTTCTTGCTATGCTATGAAGTGAAAGGAAATTCTGCATGTGGTCCGATTTCTCCAGGGCATTACAGGATTGAGACCCTCATGCACATATTCTTTCTGTTTGAGGTGCAATGTTATTTGACTATTCCAGCCACGTTGAGTCAGGCCTGCCTGGGGTCCTCTATCAGGAAAAGACCTCAAGTGTCTGCAGGCAGTTGCTTGTTATGAAGGAAGGGGAATCTGAACCAAAACCCAGTCTGGATGACGAGGGTGGCGGGGTAAACAGGAGCCTTGTCATGCTGGGGAGGCTGGCCATGTCTCCTGATGCAGGGCATCTGGGCCATGCGGGCGAGTATGACAAGCAGAGGCAGGGTGCCTGGGGAAGAAATAAAGAGCCTGTACCTGAGGAACCCTGAGCAGGGAGTGGGCTCTGCAGCAATGGAAATGGGGATCACTAAGGGACTGATCAGGGTCTCCAGTTCTCTCTCTGGTAAGGTAGATTACTTTGAATATTAAAGGGATGTGACTTCGTGTGTGTGAATGAACTGGTGAAGCTGGTCATTCCAGTTGCACTGTCTTGGTTGGTTTTTTGTTTCTTTTTAATGTGGCCACTTTAATTGATTTACTTTTCTACCATGTGGCACACCCAGGAAAAAGATTAGCTTCTCAAGGTAAGATAGAATTGTGAAAGGAATTCTGCTTATTTTTTCTTACAGATGTTAACAATCAGATAGGGTCTGCCGGGATAGATCTTCATATTTAACAACTCCGGAAGCCACTCTGTATAAAATCAAAAGACCATTTGATGAATAAAGGACACAGGTTGCCAGCAATAAGGCTAACCGGAGGGCCTACAAAAAGATCTAAAAAGCCAACCAAAATCTTAAAATCACTCGTTGAAATAAATGAATGCGTCTGAAGAATGCAGGTGGAATTCCTTTGATGCCAGGAGCAAAGCAGCGCAGAAGTCCGGGGAGGGCTGGGAGTGAACACTGAAGCTGCTCCATAGCGACCCGCAGCCTCTGCCCTGCAGCAGCACTACCAGCAGACCTCAGAGATACTGTGGTTCAGATCCAGATCACCTCAGCACACCAAATATCACAATACAGCAAGTCACCAAAACTTTATTTTGGTTTCCCAGTGTTTATAAAAGCTATGTTTACACTATACTGCAGTCTATTGAGCGTGCAATAGCATTATGTCTAAAAAGTACATACTTGGCCGGGTGCGGTGGCTCACACCTGTAATTCCAGCACTCTGCGAGGCTGAGGTGGGTGGATCACGAGGTCAAGAGATCGTGACTATCCTGACCAACATGGTGAAACCCTGTCTCTACTAAAATACAAACATCAGCTGGGTGTGGTGGTGTGCGCCTGTAGTCCCAGCTACTCAGGAGGCTGAGGCAGAAGTGCTTGAACCCGGGAAGCAGAGGTTGCAATGAGACAAGATTGCACCACTGCACTCCAGCCTGGCGCCTGGCAACAGAGCAAGACTCTATCTCAAAAAAAAAAAAAGTACATACTTTAATTGATTAATTGAATTATTTATTTTAAGACAAAGTCTCACTCTGTCGCCCAGGCTGGAGTGCAGTGGCACAATCTCAGCTCACTGCAATCTGCCTCCCTGGTTCAAGCGATTCTCCTGCCTCAGCCTCCTGAGTAGACGGGATTACAGGCACCTGCCACCAGGCTCAGCTAATTTTTGTATTATTAGTAGAGACAGGGCTTTACTATGTTGTCCAGGTTGGTCTTGAACTCCTGACCTCAGGTGATCCGCCCACCTTGGCATCCCAAAGCTCTGGGAATATAGGAATGAGCCACTGTGCCTGGCCCATATTTTAATTTAAAAATACTTTATTCCTTAAAAATTTGAAAATCATCTGAGCCTTTGGTGGGTTGTAATCATTTTGCCGGTGGAGGGTCTGGCCTCCATGTTGCTGGCTGCTGACTGATGGGGGCGGTGGGTGCTGAAGGTTGAGGTGGCTGTGGCAGTTTCTTAAAATAAGACAACAATGGAGTTTGCCACATAGGTTGACTCCTCTTGAGCTAAAGATTTCTCTGTAGCATGTGATGCGGTCTGATAGCATTTTACTCACAGGAGAATTTTCAAAATTAGAGCCGAACCTCTCAAAGCCTGCTGCTGCTTTATTAATTGATGAAATATACTACATCTTTGTTGTCATTTCAATAGTGTTCACAGCATCTTCACCAGTAGATTCTATCTCCATAAACCACTTCCTTTGCTCATCCATAGCAGCAACTCTTCATCTGTTTGAGCTTTATCACGCAGTTTCAGCAATTCACTCCCATCTGCAGGCTCCGCTTCTAGTTCTAGTTCTCTTGCTGTTTCCACCACATCCACGGTTGCCTCCTCTATTGAAGTCGTGAGTCCCTCAAAGTCATCCATGAGGGTTGACTTCTCCCAAACTCCTGTTAATGTTGATATTTTGATCTCTTGTCATGAGTCACAAATGTTCCTAATGGCATCTAGAATGGTGAATTCTTTCCAGAAGGTTTTCAATTTGCTTTGCCCATATCCATCTGAGGAATCACTGTCTGTGGCAGCCATGGCCTTATGAAGTGTATTTCTTAAATAATAAAATTTGAAAGTCAAAATTACTCCACAGGCCAGGCACAGTGGCTCATGCCTGTAATCTCAACACTTTGAGAGGCTGAGGCGGGAAGATCACTTGAGGTCAGGAGCTTGAGATCAGTCTGGCCAACGTGGTAGGAACCCTGTCTCTACTAAAAATACAAAAAATTAGCCAGATGTTGGCGCACGCTAGTAATCCCAGCTGCTTGGGAGGCTGAGGCAGGAGAATCACTTGAACCTGGGTGGCAGAGGTTGCAGTGAGCCGAGATCACACCACTGCACTCCAGCCTGGGTGACAAGAGCAAAACTGTGTCAAAAAGAAAAAAAGTTACTGCAGAATGGATATTGTGTTACAGGCATGAAAACAACACTGATCTCCTTGCACATCTCCATCGGCGCTCTTGGTGTATTGTTAGTAAACAGTAATATTCTGAAAGGAATCATTTTTTTTTCTGGGCAGTAAGTTTCAACAGCGGGCCTACAATATTCAGTAAACCGTGCTGTAGATACATGTGCTATCACCCAGACTTTGTCTTTCTATTTCTAGAGCACAGGTGGAGGAGATTTAGAAAAATTCTTAGAGGCCCTAGGATTTTCAGAATGGTCAATGAGCACTGGCTTCAAATTAAAGTCGCCAGGTGCATTAGCCCTGACAGGAGGCAGCCTGTCCTTTGAAGCTTTGAAGCCAGGCGTTGACTTCTCTCTAGATATGAAAGCCCTGGATGGCATCTTCCTCCAGTAGAAGACTAGTTTGACTGTACTGAAAACCTGTGGTTTGGTTTAATGCATTTATCAGTGATCTTAGCTGGATCCTTTCGGAACTTGCTGCAGCTTCTCCATCCGCACCTGCCGCCTCGCCATGCAAACTGATGTTATGACCATGCCTTTTCCCTAAACCTCATGAACCAACCTCTGCAAACTTCCAGCTTTTCTTCTGCAGCTTTGTCATCTTCTGTCCAAACCACTCGAACTTCCTCTCTACCAGCGAAAGGCTGTTTCCATCTCTTGTCATGCATGTGTTCACTGGTGAAGCGCTTTTAATGCCCTCAACAACTTTTCCTTTGCATTCACAACTTGGCTAACTGTTTGGCACAAGAGGCCTAGATTTGGGGCTTGTTTCAGTTTTTTTGGAGGCTGAGTTTTGCTCTGTCACCCAGGCTGGAGTGCAGTGGTGCAATCTCAGCTCACTGCAACCTTCGCCTCCTGGGTTCAAATGATTCTCCTACCTCAGCCTTCCAAGT
This sequence comes from Callithrix jacchus, assembly GCF_049354715.1. NCBI lineage: Eukaryota > Metazoa > Chordata > Mammalia > Primates > Cebidae > Callithrix > Callithrix jacchus. The sequence goes on from NC_133514.1 coordinate 43,094,406, forward strand.
AGCTGGGATTACAGGTGCACACCACAACACGCGGTTAATTTTTGTATTTTTAGTAGAGATGGGGTTTTGCCATGTTGGCCAGGCTGGTCTCAAACTCCTGACCTCAGGTGATTCAGCCCCCTTGGCCCTTCAAAGTGCTGAGATGACAGGCATGAGCCACTGCACCCAGCCCGGGCCTGTTTCAGCTTTTGAAATACCTTCCACTAAGCTTAATCATTTCTAGTTTTTGATTTAAAGTGAGAGATGTACAACTCGTCCTCTCACTTGAATACTTAGAGTCCACTGCAGTGTTATTAACTGGCCGAATTTCAATATTGCTGTGTCTCGGGAAATAGGGAGGCCTGAGGAGAGGGAGAGAAATGGGGGAATAGCCGTTTGGTGGAGCAGTCAGAACACATTGAACAATTATGGGTGCAGTTGGTGGCATCAAAAAACAATTACAATGATAACATCAAAGATCACTCATCACAGATCATCATAACACACATCATCTACGTCATAATGTTTGAGGCTGGGCATGGTGGCTCATGCCTATAATCTCAGTGCTTTGGGAGGCTGAGGCAAGAGGATCACTTGAGCCCAGGAGTTAAAGGCTGTAGTGAGCTGTGATCACACTACTGCACTCCAGCCCGAGTAACAGAGCAAGACTCTGTCTCTTAAAAAAAAAGAGTATGAAATACAGCTGATCCTTGAACAAGGCAGGACTGAGGGGTGCCAGCCCCTACTTAGTTGAAAATTCACATATAACTTTTAACTTTTTTTTTAGAGATGGAGTCTTGTTCTGCCGCCCAGCCTGGAGTGCAGTGGTGTGATCATGGCTCACTGCAGGCTTGAACCTGTGCCCAAGCAATCCTCCTGTCCTAGTCTGCCAAGTAGCTAGGACTGCAACAGGAATGCACCACCAAGTCCAGATAATTTGTTTAACTTTTTGTAGAGATGGGTCTCACCATATTGCCCTGGCTGGTCTGAAACTCCTGGCTTCAAGTGACCCCCACCTCAGCTTCCCAAAACACTGGCATTGGTATGAGCTGCCATGCCTGGCTTCAAAAACTTTTTTTTTGAGGCAAAGTCTTGCTGTGTTGCCCAGGCTGGAGTGAGTGCAATGATGCAAACTCAGCTCGCTATAACCTCCACCTCCCCAGTTCAAGCGATTCTCCTGCCTCAGCCTCCTGAGTAGCTAGAATTACAGGCACGTGCCACTATGCCCAGCTAATTTTTGTATTTTTAGTAGAGGCAGGGTTTCACCATGTTGGCCAGGCTGGTCTCAAATTCCTGACCTCAGGTGATCTGCCTGCCTCTGCCTCTGCCTCCCTAAGTGCTGGGATTACAGGCATGAGCCACCACACCCGGCCTTCATATTAAATTATAGATTTAAGGGGTTCAGGTACAGTTTTGTCAGATGGATATTTTGTGTGGCAGTGAAGTCTGGGCTTTTAGTGCAGCTGTCACCCGAATGGTGTCCATTGTACCTATTAAGTCACTTCTCATCCCTCAGCCCCCCTTCCATCCTCCCATGCTTCCTAGTCTCCACATCTGTTACTCCACTCTCTCTGGGACTTCTCAAAAACTTAACTACTCAGAGCCTTCTGTTGACCACAAGCCTTACTGATAACATCAAGTCAATTCACACATATTTTGTCTGTCATATGTGTTAGATACTATATTCTTACCAAAAAGTAAACTAGAGAAAAGAAAATGTTATTAAGAAAATCATGGCTGGATTACAGGGTGGCTCAGGCCTGTAATCCCAGCACTTTGGGAGGCCAAGGCGGGCAGATCACAAGGTCAGGAGATAGAGACCATCTGGGTCAACATGGTGAAACCCTGTCTCTACTAAAAAAAAGCCCTAAAAATTAGCTGGGTGTGGTGGTGGGTGCCTGTAATCCCAGCTACTCGGGAGGCTGAGACAGGAGAATCATTTGAAAATGGAAAGTGGAGATTGCAGTGAGCGGAGATCTCGCCACTGTACTCCAGACTTGGTGAAAGAGCAAAACTCCACCTAAAAAAAATAAATAAAATAGGAAGAAAACTATATTGGCAATTTACAATTTATTAAGTGGAAGTCCTCATCATCACGTTGAGTAGGTGGAGGAAAATGAAGAAGAAGAAGGGTTGGTTTTGCTGTCTCAGAGGTGGCAAATGTGGAGAAGGTGGAAGGGGAGACAGGAGAGACAGGCATACTGTGTACCTTTCTTTTTTTGAGATGGAGTCTGGCTCTTGTGCCCAGGCTGGAGTGCAATGGCTCCATCTTGGCTCACTGCAAACTCCACCTCTTGAGTTCAAACAATTCTGCTTCAACCTCCTGAGTTGCTGGAAATACAGGCATGCGCCACTATATATGGCTAATTTTTCTGTTTAGTGGAGACTGGAGGTTTCATGACGTTGCCCAAGCTGATCTCAAACTCCTGGCCTCAAGTGATCCGCCCACTTCAGCATCTCAAAGTGCTGGGATTACAGGCATGAGCTACTATACCTGGCCTCTAAGTAACTTTCAAAGAAAAAACATCAGTGTATAAGTGGATCCACAGTTGACCCTTGAGAAACCTGTGTTTTTCAAGGGTCAACTGTGTTGTGAGAATTACTGAAATGTGACCCCAAGACACAAAGTAAGTACACGGTATTGCAAAACGGTGCTGATAGACTTGCTCAATGCAGGGCTGCCACAAATCTTCAATATGTAAAAAAATAATATCTGTGAAGTGCTGTAAGGCAAAGGGTAAGGAAGTAGAGTGTGCCTGTATAAGGATTGAATCTGTATAGGGTGGGGAGTTTCCCACTCCTCAAAACAATAAAGCCAGGACTCAGCAGTGTAAGACACTGAGGAAAAGAATTGAATGACGGCCAGACGCAGTGGCTCACACCAGTAATCCCAGCACTTTGAGAGGCTGAGGCAGGTAGATCACCTAAGGTCAGGAATTTGAGACCAGCCTGGCCAACATGCTGAAACCCTGCCTCTACTAAAATTACAAAAATTAGCCGGGCATGGTGGCATGTACCTGTAATTCCAGCTACTCGGGAGGCTGAGGCAGGAGAATCACTTGAACCTGGGAGGTGGAGGTTATAGTTCGAGACCAGCCTGGCCAACATGATGAAACCCCATCTCTACTAAAAATACAAAAAATAGCTGGGTGTAGTGGTACATGCCTGTAGTCCCAGAAACTTGGGAGGCTGAGACATGAGAATTGCTTGAACTCAGTCAGGAGGCAGAGGTTGCAGTGAGCTGAGTTGTGCCACTGCACTCCAACCAGGGCAACAGAGTAAGTCTCTGTCTAAAAAAAAAAAAGAATGAGAAGCTGGGTGCAATGGCTCATGCCTATAATGTCAGCACTTTGTGAGGATGAGGTGGGTGGATCACTCGAGCCCGAGTTTGAAAGCAGCCCGGCAACATGGTGAAATGCCGTCTCTATTAAACATACAAAAATTAGCTGGGTGTGGTGGCATGTGCCTGTAGTCTCAGCTACTCTGGGTGCTGACGTGGGAGGGTCACTGGAGCCCGGGAGGTTCAGGCTACAGTGAGCAGTGATCACAGCACTGCACTCCAGCCTGGGCAAAAGAGCGAGACTCCATTTCAAAAAAAAAAAGAAAAAAAAAGTGGACCAGATCTGCAATGCCTCAGACACCTGGAAGAAGCAGATGCAGCTCCTTGGAGGAATGTAGCCTCTACCTATGTGTGAAAGAAGTGTGACAGAGAAATTTTTAAAAAGATAAGCTAACAACCCCAAATCACAAAATACATAAGCAAACATGTTTTCACGAGTAAGATTCAGCAATACAAGCCAATCAGCCCTACAGACTTTAGATAGGGGAGTTACCAGATAGTAGCCAGATAAAATAGGGGGTTCTCAGCTAACTTTGAATTTCAGATAAGCAATGAATAAATGTTTAGTATAAGTATGTCCCACACAATATTTGGGACAAACTTAGACTAAAACCTTATTTGTTAATTACCCGAAATTCAAATTTAATTTGGCATTTTGTATTTGTGTTTTTATTATTTTTAAAAAATTATGTATATATTTTTTGAGACAGGATCTCACTCTGTTGCCCAGGCTGGAATGCAGTGGTGGAACCATGGCTCACTGCAACCTTGACCTCCCAGGCTCAAGTGATCCTCCCACCCCAGCCTCTGAAAGCTTTGGGATTACAGCCTTGAGCCACCACACCTGGCCTACATTCTGTATTTTTATTTTTTTAATTTTTGTTTATTTATTTATTTTGAGATAGGATCTTACTCTGTCACCCAGGCTGGAGTGCAGTGGCCCAATCTTGGCTCACTGCAGCCTCCTCCTCCCGGGTTCAAGCGATTCTCCCGCCTTGGCTTCTTGAGCAGGTATGACAGGCATGCACTACCATAACCAGCTAATTTTTGTATTCTTAGTAGAGACAAGGTTTCACCATGTTGGTCAGGCTGGTCTCAAACTCCTGACCTTGACTGATCCACCCACCTTGGCCTCCCAATGTCCTGGGATTAACGGCATGAGCCACCATGCCTGGCCCATTCTGTATTTTTAATTGCTAAATCTGAGAACTTTACAGACTATAAAGTAAATATATATTTAAAAAATGAAAAAAATTGGAAAGAGAAGTGATGAGTAAGAGACCATCAGAAATGACTGGCTACATATGAAAGAGGAGTAAATGGACCTTTTAGAAATGGAAATCATGTCAATCTAAAATGAAAACTAAATGGAAGATTCAGAAGTAAATACACTGATGCTGCAACTGACTTTGGTGTGCACAGTGTTGAGATTGTGCATAGAGAGGTCAACAGTGGAAAGATATGTGACAAAACAAGGACAGTAAAATATTAATTGTAAAACATAGATGATGGGTGTATGGGAGTTTAACGTAATATTCTTTCAACTTATCCATAGTTTGAAAATTATCATGGTAGAATGTTAGGAAAAAACAGAAAAGTTAAACAGCATACTGGAAACGTTTAAATAGTGAACTAGAGGGTCAATCTGTAGGAATTTCAAAGACTGTAGTCCAGAAACAAGAAATAGAGACTGCGAGAGACTGCTCGCTATGGTCTACGTGCTCATGTTCCCCAGAAATTCCTATGTTGAAATCCCAAGCCCCGAGGTGATGGTATTAGAAGGTGGAGCCTTTGGGAGGTGATTAAGTCTTAAGGGCACACGATGAGATTAGTACCTTTTAAAAAGAGGCCCCACAGACAGCCCATCCCACTCCGTCCCCGTGAAACAGCAAGAAGACAGCCATCTATGAACCAGGAAAGGGGCCCTCACCAGAACCTGACCATGCTGCCACCTTGATCTTAGACTTCCCAGCCTCCAGACCTGTGAGAAATAATTTTTTGCTGTTTATAAGCCACCCAGTCAATGGTGTTTTTGCTATAGCAGTTTTAACAGACCTAGACACTCACTAACCTAAGTACTTGTAGGCTGGTGTGGTGGCTCACACCTGTAATCCCAGCACTTTGGGAGGCCAAGGCGGTGGATCACTTGAGGTCAGGAGCTCGAGACCAGTCTAGCCAACATGGTGAAACCCCATCTTTACTAAAAATACAAAAATTAGCCAGGTGTGGTGTTGGGCACCTGTAATTGCAGCTGCTTGGGAAGCTGAGGCAGGAGAATCGCTTGAACCTGGGAGGTGGAGTTTGCAGTGAGCCGAGATCACACCACTGAAGGCTAGCCTGGGTGACAGAGTAAGACTCCATCTCAGAAAAAAAAAAAGATATGTGCCTGTAAAGTGAGAAGTTGCCATACACGTCCTACAAGTTCTCGAAGGAGCTAACAGAATGAGGGAGAGGCAATACTAAAGTAATAGTTGCTGAGAATTTTTCATAACTGATTAAAGTAATTCATAGATTCAGAAATTCCTATAAATGCCAAGAAGGATAAATAAAAAGCAACTTGCTTTCTACTAGGAATTTACAGAGGATATATATTTCACAAAGAACGAAAGCGATCCTGGACAAAAGATGTGAAGTGTGGGTCATTCTAAACGAACATTGGTGGTTAGAAAGCAATAATATTGTCCAACTTGTGGGGCTAAAGAAAACCGGCAAGAGCACCTTCCGTAGTTGAGCAGATAAACTGTGGCACATCCAAACAATGAAATCTTGTTCGGCAGTAAAAATAAATGAACTACCGGCCAGGTGCAGTGGCTCACACCTGTAATCCCAGCACTTTGGGAGGCTGAGGTAGCTGATCACGAGGTCAGGAGATCGAGACCATCCTGGCCAACATGGTGAAAACTCATCTCTACTAAAAATATGAACAATTAGCCGGGGGTGATGGTGCATGCCTGTAGTCCCAGCTACTTAGGAGGCTGAGGCAGGGAATTGCTTGAACCTGGGAGGCAGAGGTTGTAGTGAGCCAAGATGGCGCCATTGCACTCCAGCCTGGGGACAGAGTGAGACTGTGTCTCAAAAAATTAAATAAATAAATAAATAAATGAGATATCAAGTCATGAAAAGACATGGAGGAACCTTAATTGCAGATTGCTAAGTGAAATAAACCAATCTGAAAAGTCTACAGATTGTGTTATCCCAACTATACAGCATCCTGGAATAGGCAAAATTATGGTGACAATAAAAAGATCAGTGGTGTCAGGTTAGCAGAGAGGGAAGGATGACTATGTGGAACATGAAAGATTTCCAGGACAGTGAAAATACCCTGTATGACACTACAATGGCGGAGACATTGTCTTTATACATTTATCCAAACCCATAGAATACACAATACCAAGAGTAAACCCTAACGTAAAGTATGGGCTTTGGGTGAAAATGATGTGTCAATGTAGGTTCATGGGTTATAGCAGAGGTACCGCTCTGGTGGAGGATGTTTATAATGGGTGAGGCTGTGCACCTGTGGAGGCAGGGAGTGTATGGAAAACATCAGTACTTCCCTCTTTTTTTTTTTTTTTTTGAGACAGGGTCTCTCTCTGTTACCCAGGCTAGAGTGCAGTGGTGCAATCCTGTGCACCGCAACTTCTGTCTCCTGGGTTCAAGCAATTCTCCTGCCTCCGCCTCCTGAGTAGCTGGGACTACAGGCACCCACCGCCGTGCCTGGCTAATTTTTGTATTTTTAGTAGACACAGGGTTTTACCATGTTAGCCAGGCTGGTCTCAAACTCCTGACCTTAAGTGATCTGCTCACCTCAGCCTCCCAAAGTGCTGGGATTAGAGGCATGAGCCACCACACTCAGGCTGTACTTTCCTCTTAATTTTACTGTGAAAAATTTTCTGTAAAAAAAAAAATTAAAAAGAAAATAAAAGGCCTGGTTAGACCCAATAGCAATGTAACCTGAGAAGGGGGTGACTGGAGTTAAAGGATGATTTGGTGTAAAGCTGACGACTTGAATCATCGTTAGGTTTTGTCAAGGTAGGTGGTGAAAATTCCAAGGGTAACTACAGTAAGAAAAATATTTTAGTGCATATCTTTAAAACAGGTAAAGGACAAAATATGGAATGAGTTTATATTTAAAAACTAAATTTATGCTCTTTTTGCAGATAAAGAAATAAATTCCAGTGTATCATGATAATAAATGTAAAATAGTGAAAAATACAGTGAGAAATAATAGGTTTTCACATTGGATATACCTGCTCAGTTCTTTATCTGCAACTTACCTTTCAGACACGTCACTCCCAGTCCCACAGAAGAAAGATAGAGTCGGGTAGAGGGAAGCAGGGATTTCTACTGTATCAGAAGCCCCTCTTCAATGGAAACCAGAAGCTACAAAAACCTAATAACTCTTCCTGCTCTTAGTGTCTAGACATAGTTCTTTCCGTCATTAGATTATTTCACAAAATTCAGTAAAAGGTGAATCCTAAAATATTTAAAAATTACTAGGCGCGGTGTCTCATGCCTGTAATCCCAGCACTTTGGGAGGCCAAGGCAGGCAGATCACCTTAGGTCAGGAGTTCGAGACCAGCCTGGCTAACATGGTGAAACCCCATCTCTACTAAAAATATAAAAACTTAGTCGGGTGTGGTGGCATGTGCCTGTAATCCCAGCTACTTGGGAGGCTGAGGCAGGAGAATTGCTTGAACCTGGGAGCTAGAGGTTGCAGTGAGCCAAGATCACACTGTTACACTCTAGCTTGGACAACAAGAGTGAAACTCCATTTCAAAATCATAAAACTTAAAAAAAAAAACCTATAAAGGGTGTAAGAATTAATCACACACTTTAAATTTTTTCTTAGAAAAATATCAATATTCGGCTGGGCACAGTGGCTCACACCTGTAACCCCAGCACTTGGGGAGGCCAAGGCAGGTGGATCACCTGAGGTCGGGAGATTGAGACCAGTCTAACCAACATAGAGAAACCCTGTCTCTACTAAAAACACAAAATTATCCAGGCGTGGTGGCACATGCCTGTAATCCCAGCTACTCAGGAGGCTGAGGCAGGAGAATTGCTTGAACCCAGGAGGTGGAGGTTGTGGTGAGCCAAGATTGAGCCATTGCACTCCAGCCTGGACAATAAGAGGGAAACTCTGTCTCAAAAAAAAAAAAAAAAGAATTCCCATGTAGGGAAAAATAAACTCTTGCTAAACACAACAGTGAGGCTATGAATTTATGTAGCTTTACTTTTTCCATTTCTTTCCATTTTCTCATTTGTATTTGACAAATTCCATATTTACCATGTTTATGATACTCCCATCCATGAGCAATAAATATTTTCAACCATTTGTCAAGAACTTTAGGCTGGGAGTCGTGGCTCATGCCTATAATCCCAGCATTTTGGGAGGCCGAGGCAGGCAGATCACCTGAGGTCATGCGTTAGACCTGGCCAACATGGTGAAAACCCATTTCTACTAAAAATACAAAAATTAGCCAGGTGTGGTGGCGTGCACCTGTAATCCCAGCTACCTGGGAGGCTGAGGCAGGAGAATTGCTAGAACCTGGGAGTTGGAGGTTGCAGTGAGCCGAGACTGCACCACTGCACTCCAGCCTGAGCGGCAGAGCCAGACTCTGTCTCAAAAACCAAACCAACCAACCAACCAAACCAACAAACAAATACAAGAATATTGCAATACATCGTATTTCATGATAAGGACACAGGAATACGAAAATGTCTTCGGCTATGTTTGGGGGAAAATGCTATAGATAAAATTGTCCTTCACCTCTCTCTAGCAGCAATCTGGTTGGGGAAACTGAAATCACGGTAAATTCGGTAGCCCTTTTAGCCTACAGTGTTCTTATCTTCTGTTCCATGCCTTAAGGAGGGGCATCTTATTAGCTGAGCATGGTACCTGTGGTCCCAGGTACTCAGGCGGCTGAGACAGGAGGATCACGTTAGACGAGAAGTTCAAGGCTGCAGTTAGCTGTGATCGCAAGATTGCACTCCAGCCTCGGAGACAGAGTGAGACCCTGTCTCATGTGACCGACGAAAAGTTGCACAGAAGGTTGCTGGGAAGTCTTTTCCTTGCACTTAAGGGAGACTACTGGGAAAACAGGCTTATTCTCTCCCTGTGGATGTGGCAAAGAAACACGTACCCTCAATCCTCAACTTTTTTTTTTTTTTATATGGAGTTTCATTTTTGTTGCCCAGGCTGGAGTGCAATGGCACAATCTCAGCTCACTGCAACCTCTACCTCCCAGGTTCAAGCAATTCTCCTGCCTCAGCCTCCCAAGTAACTGGGATTACAGGCACATGCCACCATGCCCAGCTAATTTTGTATTTTTAGTAGAGATGGGGTTTCACCATGTTGGCCAGGCTGGTCTCAAATTCCTGACCCATACACCTTGGCCTCCCAAAGAGCTGAGATTACTGGTGTGACCCACCGCGCCTGGCCTAGCCTCAACTTTTATCAGGAGTCATTCTGCCCAAAACACCTCCAAGGCCCACTGCCTCTGGACTTCACCAGCTAGCCTGATCAAGGTTTAAGGCAGTTTGTTTGAAGGATAGGCCAGTTTGTGTTCGATATTCTCTCACTAGGACCTAGAAGGTCTCTAGTTTATGTAATAATGGTGCCTTCACATTAAGACATTATTGAAACATTCTGCTATGAATCTACTACTGAGAGAGCACACCTGCTTGGTGAGTTTGGAAAGCTTAGCAAGAACTACTTGGCTTGCATGTTAATGAAATGAGAATTAGCAGATTTCCCCCTATGGTTTGAAGTATATGTGAAACTCACTGTATGGCAGACACTCTAGCTGCCCACACAGTGTCTGCTTTCTCCTTCTTCTTTACTAACAAAACTCTGTTATGTTGTAGATAGCAAAACGTGTCCTTAAGATGACATACTCTTGTTTCTCCTGTATCTATGGAGAAGATCTTACATCAGTGAGATGTATACAGAAGTAATTGGGTAGGACTTGCAGAGAAGTTCTTTGAAAGGAGGACAGACCCCTATAGACCCTCTTTCGCTTCTTGTACCTTCTTGCTTTCTGGAATGTGGATGTGAGGTTTGGAAATCCAGGAGCCATTTGGACAATGAAGCAACCTTGCAGATGGAAGTCACATGTTAAAGATGTGGACCAGAAAGATAGAAAAGGCCTGGGAACTTGATTGTGGAGCTGCCATCCAGTCGTGATCTCCCTGCCTCTGAGTTTCCATTACATGAAAAAGAATAAACCTAGCTAGGCAGGGTGGCTCTCGCCTGTCATCCCAGCACTTCAGGAAGCCGAAATGGGTGGATCACCTGAGGTATGGAATTTGAGACCAGCCTGGCCAACATGATGAAACTCTGTTTCTACTAAAAATACAAAAGTTAGGAACCCCAGGCAAGATCGATCCAAGATGGCCGACCACTAACAGCTCAGGATTGTAGCTCCCAGTGAAAGCTCAGAGAACGAGACGACGCCACATCATTAGACGAATTTTCGTCACTCACCGATTAGCCGATTCCCAGTGGAGGAGCCCCACGGGTCGCCAGCGCGACTCTTGTGGCCACCGCAGCGGTTTTGCCGGCGTCTCGGCGCAGCAGCTCTTCATGCAGAGCCAACGGGACTGCTTCCCCTACTGACCGGAGTTTGGCGCTCCGGGAAGTCAGAGCCGCTTGTTGCGGACTCAAGAGGGAAGCCAGACCAGAGATTCCCGGGCAGAAGAGCACCATCAGTCTTATCGCTGCTATTTAGGCTGCCACAGTGGGTTGCTCGGATCCCAGCACTGGGAATCAATAAGTCGGACGTCGACTCAGAAAACTAATTAGAAAGGCGGTTCATCTACAATGAAGGGAAAAAGACAGCCTAAGAAAGCCGAGTATACTCAAAATCAGAACCCGTCAGCAACGGAACAAGCCCTGTTGGAAAAGGACTCATCAGCAACCGAACAAGCCCTGATGGAAGAGGACTCATCAGCAACCGAACAAGCCCTGATGGAAAAGGACTGTGTTCCATTATCTGAAGTAGGCTTTAAAAGGTGGATGATAAGAAACTTCTGGGAGTTAAAGGAACTTGTTCTAACCCAATGTAAAGAAACTAAGAACTTGGAAAAAAGGTTAGATGAAATGTTGAAAAGAATAGACTGTCTGGAAAACTCTGCCTCTACCGTGAAAGCTCTCTCTCTCTCTTTCCCTCCCCCCACAAAGAGGCTCTCCTATCTTTACATACTGCCCTGGCCTTCCCGCCGCCGCAGCTACCTCCCACCGCTTCTGCCTTATCAGCACTCCCCAGCTCCCCTCCCGCCGCTTCTGCCTCATCAGCACTCCCCAGTTTCCTGCCGCCCGGTTTCTGCCTCATCAGCTCTCCCCGGCTTCCCGCCGCCCGGCTTCCCGCCTAGCAGTTCAAACTGGCCAACAGTTGCCCACCAACTCAGCCCCCAACTTTTCCACTCCTTCAGCCCTTCAATCCCTATAAAACTACCCTGCCCCTCTGAGCGGGGCGGCCATTTTTCCTTTTCGTCCCGGCTGGCACGCCCGGAGGCCCTTTCCTCTCAATAAAGCCTGAACTTAAGAACTTTCTTCTTGCCTGCGGTCCGGTTTTTTCCGAACGAGCTCAGTCCTCCCGCAGAGGGTAGGTCGGACATAGACAATATAGAAAGGAATACAAATGAACTTATGGAGTTGAAAAATACAACACGAGAACTTAGTGAAATATGTACAAGCTTAAACAGCCGAATGGATCAAGCAGAAGAAAGGGTATCAGAGGTAGAAGACCAACTTAATGAAACAAAACGACAAGACAAGAATAGAGAAAAAAGGATAAAAAGGAATGAGCAAAGTCTCCAAGCAATATGGGACTACGTGAAAAGACCTAATATACGCTTGATTGGTGTACCTGAATGTGACGGAGAGAATGAAGTCAAGCTGGAAAATACTCTCCAGGACATTATCCAGAAAAATTTTCCTAATTTAGCAGAGCAGGACACTATTCAACCCCAGGCAATACAGAGAACACCACAAAGATATTCCTCAAGAAGACCAACCCCAAGGCACATAATCATTAGATTCACCAAGATCGAAACGAAGGAGAAAATATTAAGGGCAGCCAGAGAGAAAGATCAAGTCACCCATAAAGGTAAGCCTATTAGGCTTACAGCAGATCTCTCAACGGAAACCCTACAAGCTAGAAGAGAGTGGGGGCCAATATTCAATATACTTAATCAACAGAACTTTCAGCCCAGAATTTCATATCCGGCCAATTTAAGCTTTACATTTGAAGGAAAAATACAATCTTTTAAGAACAAGCAAGTACTCAGAGATTTTATTACCACCAGGCCTGCTTTACAAGAACTTCTAAAAGAAGCATTATACACAGAAAGGAACAACCAGTATGACCCTTTCTAAAAATACACCAAAAAGTAAACAGCATTAACATAAAGAAGAATTTTTATCAACGAAAGGACAAAATAGCCAGTTAATAACAAATGGCAGCAACCCTAAATTTAAATCGGCCAAATCTCCCAATCAAAAGATACAGACAAAATCTAACGGTATATCCAAAGATATACATAGACTCAAAATAAAGGGTTGGAAAAAAAAAACCAAAAACGTACCAACCAAATGGAGAGCAAAAATAAATAAATAAGAAGCAGGAGTTGCAATTTTCACATTTGACAAAATAGATTTCAAAGCTACAAGGATACAAGGGTAAAAGGATTAATGTAATAATAAGAGATCTTAACACCCAGATACATAAGACCCATAATGAGATTTAGATTCAACGAGACAACAAATTGATAACGATACCCGGGACTGGAACTAAGATCCAGAACAAATAAACTCAATAGAGCTCTCCATTTTAAACACACGGAATATACATTATCCACAAAATCTAACGATATATCTGAAGATATACAAAGACTCAAAACAAGGGGATGGAAAAAAACTCACCAACCAAATGGAGAGCAAAAATAAATAAATAAAAAACAGGAGTTGCAATTCTCACACTTAATAAAATAGATTTCAAAGCTACAAGGATGCAAGGGTAAAAGGATTAATGTAACAATAAGAGATCTTAACACCCAGATACATAAGACACATAATGAGATTTAGATTCAACGAGACAACAAATTGATAACAATATCCAGGACTTGAACTCAGAGCCAGAAAAAATAAACACAATAGAGGTCTCCATTTTAAACACATAAAATATGCATTAACCACTTTAAACACTCAAAATATTGATCGGCCATTATTGAAACCCATTTTAGGAATGAAGTAATATTCCTTTTTCCCTCTTTTTCTTTTTTTCCCCTTCTTTAAAAAAATAAATAAATAAAAAATAAAAATAAAAATAAAAATAAGGAAACTGCTCTCTCTAACCCAAATGTAAATAAGTAATTAAGGACTGTGATCCCCACCCTACCCAGACAATGTGTAGACGAATGCTCATCTTAGCTTTGGTGAACCACTTAAGTAACAATCGGAATGTCAAATAGTCCCCTGGCCCTCGGAATGTCTGAAACTCCTCACCCCATCCCCAGCCCTCACCCTCATCTCTGCCCAGAAGGTGATTTGCAGAATCCACTAGCCCTCGGAATGTCTGAAGCCCCTCACCCTCATCCCCGCCCCTCACCCCCACTTCCAAGGTGGTTTTACGGGTATAAAAAGGTCTCATCACCCTTAAAAAAAAAAAAAAATACAAAAGTTAGCAGAACATCTGTAGTCCCAGCTACTCGAGAGGCTTAGGCAGGAGAATCGCTTAAACCCGGAAGGTGGAGGTTACAGTGAGCCAAGATCCAACACTGCACTCCAGCCTGGGTGACAGAGTAAGACTCGATCTCAAAAAAAAAGAAAGAAAGAAAAAGAATAAACCTGTATCTTATCTGTTCCATGTTTTGATTTTCCATTATGTGTGCCAACAAAATCTAATCCCAATCAATGTGTGGCGTGCCACAGTTAAGAACAAAAACTCTGGAGTCAGATCTGAAATAGAGATCTTACTGTGCACCTGCGTAGCTGGGTGACCTCTCTAAGCCTCAGCTCATCGTCTATTACAAGGATCATGGATGTTCCCTACATGGTGAGACTGCTGTAAGGATTAAGTAAAATAACACATGAAAAATGCTTAGTGCAATGCCTGGCACAGGCATTCAGCACACATCAGTGGTACATCTGTTGTTTCCAGACAAATACAGAGGCTAGCTGAAACCACAGATATTACAGAGAGGCAAAGAAGAAATCGGTGGTCTCCAATCTAGACTGGACACCCTTATTACCCTTTCTGTGTAGCTCTTGTCTCCCAGCTCTCTCATTCACACTCCCAACACATTCTCCCCACACCTGTGTCTACACTCAAGATTCCTACCCCTCTTGCTATATGACACTGCCTCCCACTTCACGGAAAAAATTGGAATTATCAGGAGCGAAACCCCTGAATGTCCTGCTCCCATACCAACTAACTTCTTCCAAGGGCATTTCTTCTTTTGCCCAAAGCTAATTCTTCCATCTGTGCTTTGGGGCCAATTCCTCCCGTCAACTCAGAGATGTGGACTCATTGTACCCTACCTCCCCTTCTTGTGTCCCAGCTTACAGATGTGCTCACAGCTCTGCTGTCTTACAAAAATCAAGACAAGACAAAATACTATCCCTCTTTGAACATGGTACTGCAGGGATTGATCCTGCTTTCTCCTGCCTCTCCTAGCCAACCTCTTTATTAAGGGAAAGTCTATATTTGCTCTATCCACTGTTGGTAGCACCAGCTGCTATTTACTAAATATTGACTCTGTGCCAGATTATATATACATACTCTCCAATCTTCAAATCAATAACACAAAGCAAGACTATCACTATTTTGGGTGTGAATGAGATACCTGAAGCTCAAAGAGATTGAAGTCTCTCTTTCTGGTTCAAACAGCTAAAATTAAAATGTGACAGAATCAAGATTGCAACCCTAGTCTCTCTGAATGCAGTTCAGATTATTTGCATTCTCTCAGCAGTTCCCAAACCTGCCAGGGCATCAAAATCTTCTAGAGGCCAGAAAAGGAAAACAACAAAAAGAAAAACAAACAAACCAAAAACCCAACAGATTCTTGGGTCTCAGATCTACCAAATCATAGTCCCTTCATGAAGAGCCCAGGAATCTTGACCTTTACAGCTTGTGGGTGGATCTGATACAGCCCCACTGACATAGGGCTTCCCCATGCTGCCTCTCACCCTTGCATTCCTCACCTCATCCCAGTTCAGCTTCTAGCTCCACTTGTCAAACCAGATTACCTTCCCGAGACCTCCTCATGGCCAGATCCACCAGGCATTCTCCAACCTTTCTCTTGCTTGATTTGTTAACAGCATTTAACAAGCTGACTAATTTCTACCTTTCTTTGGTTTCCAGAATACCATACTTGACTCTTGGATTTCCTCCCTTCTTTTTGATCTTTCCTACTCTTTGTCTTTCAGCCTCTGGCCACCTCCTAAATGTTGGCACCCCACCTTAGTTTCTAACTACACTCTCTTCTCACTTTAAACACCATGCTTGGGTGACCTCATCCACTCCCACGGATCTAATTACTATTTGTATATTAATGACTCCCAAACTGGTATTTCTAGCTTCCCTCTTGGCCACTGGATCTACTAGTTTGTATGTGAGGAATAGCCAGTTGAGTATCACTTAGATCCCCTAACTCAACAGGTTCATTAAGGAATTCATGATCTTCCTGCTCCCCAGTCTGGCTCCACAGGGGCATTAGATGGCTCAGGCTGCCAGAACAAAATGTCATAGACTGAGTGGCTTAAACAACAGACATTTTCTCACAGTTCTGGAGGCTGGAAGTCTGAGATCAGGGCACCTGCATGTTCTGGTGAGGGCTCTCTTCCTGGCTTGCAGACGACTGCCTTCTTGTGTGTGCTCACGTGGCCTCTCCTCGATGCATGCTCACTGAGAAGGTGTAGTTTGCTGTCTCTCTCTCTCTCTCTTTTTTTGAGGGGGATGGAGTCTCGCTTTGTCATCCAAGCTGGAGTGCAGTGGCACCATCTTGGCTCCTTGCAACTTCCGCCTCCTGGGTTCAAGGAATTATCTTCTGCCTCAGCCTCCCGAGTAGCTGGGATTACAGGCATGTGCCACCAGGCCCAGCTAACTTTTGTATTTTTAGTAGAGACAGTGTTTCACCATGTTGGCCCTGCTGGTCTTGAACTCCTGACCTCAAGTGATCCACCTGCCTCAGCCTCCCAAAATGCTGTGATTACAGATGTAAGCCACCTGTAATCCCAGAGAGAGACTGGTCTCTCTCTCTCTTCTTATAGGGACACAAGTCTCTTCTATAGGGACACAAGTCTTATTGGATTAGACCTTATAACCTTATTTCAGCTTAATTACCTCCTAAAATCCCTATCTCCAAACACAATCACATGGAGAATTAGGGCTTCAACATACGGATTCTAGGGGAACACAAATATTCAGAACACAGCAACAGCTGTGGAACAGTTCAGCCATACTGTATGGTTGCTGAGTCACACCCTGTGCTCAGAAAGTCCCCATGCCTGATGTTTAATGCCCTTTGACAGGCATTCTGAAATGCTCGATAACGTGATCTTTGAATGTGTGTTTTGTCAGTGAAGTCCTCTGGGACAATGGAGCCTGTGCTGGGTGCTTGGAGCTTCAGCTGACATACCATCCCTGCACCTCTGGGACAGGCTCTCAGCCCACTGCTCCTACCCCCTGGCACCACAGGTCTTCCCTCCTCATCCCCTGTGGCTACTGCCACCTTCTGCACCTCCTGGAGTGGGGTCCTGGGCATGGGTTAGGCACACGTATACTGTGGTATCTCAGGGCAAGGCCTAGCAGTGGCCATCCCAGCCCCAGGCTGGAGGTTCCATGGCACATTCAGGGGGCAGTTTATCAGGGGAAAGCCTGTTGCCCACACTTATCCAGGCATCTAGCATTTTCCTGGCACAGAAGTAACAATACTCATGACAGCCACCCGTGTAGAGACAGGGTTTCGCCATGTTGGCGAGGCTGGTCTTGAACTCCTGACCTCAGGTGATCTGCCTGCCACGGCCTCCCAAAGTGCTGACATTACAGGCATGTGCCACAATGCCCAGTGACATCTCAATTTTTTGCAGGTTATAGCCTTGCCTATTTAGGAAGCTGTTCAAGACCCTACACCCTGTCCTTCCCTTACTGTGCAGATATTTGATGTCACCATCTCTCGATACCAGCTTGCACAGAACTCGAGCCACATTTCTTCCTGTGCTCCAGCCTTACTATTCTTTTACCTACCTCAAAAATCTCTTCACTCATTTGATAATATGCATTCTATCCAACTGAAGTTCTACCTCCATTTTTATTTGATTTAATATACCTTTTAAAAGCATTACTGCTGTGTGTGGTGGCTCACCCCTATAATCCTAGCTGTTTGGGAGGCCAAGGTGGGCAGATCACCTGAGGTCAGGAGTTTGAGAACAGCTTAGCCAACATGGTGAAACCCTGACTCTACCAAAAATACAAAAATTAGCTGGACATGGTGGTGTATGCCTATAATCTCAGCTACTCAGGAGGCTGAGACAGGAGAATTGCTTGAACCCAGAAGGCGGAGGTTGCGGTGAACCAAGATCACACCACTGCACTCCAGCCCGCACAACAGACTGAGACACTGTATCAAAAGAAACAAAAACAAAACAAACAAAAAACGGAAAATTAGCCAGGTGTGATGGCACATGACTGTGGTCTCTTGTACTCAGGAGGCTGAGGTGGGAGAATGACCTGAGCTCAGGAAGTCAAGGCTGCAGTGAGTTGTGATTGCAATGCTGCATTCTAGCCTGGGTGACAGTGAAGAGCCTGTCTTTACATATATGGATTACCTCTCCCGATGACATACAGACTATTATCAACTGCCAACTTATAGATGCAGTTAACCAATTTCCCAGGACATAGAGCCAGGGTTTGAACCCAAACAGCAGCTATTGACCAGTGTCCGCGCTCTCCACCCCTGCCTAGTGCTGCCTCCAGCAAGCCTTCATGGCCACTCCAGGCCATTGCGCATTCTTGTTTGTCTGTTTGTTTATATGTGAAATGTCTTGCTGGAATTTTTTTCCTGACACATGGTGAAAGGTCCCTTTCATCTTCTTCTGACTTTCTGGGTATCTGCTTTGTGGTATCTTAAAATCCTTAGATCAAGCATATTACACGATTCCATATACAGACTGACAGATGCCTTTGCGGGTAAAAGGAGAGAGACAAAAAATACACAAGAGCTTAACACTTCTTATGGTTCGTTAGCACAAAATTACGTTTTGTGCATTTTTTCAAAAGCGAGATCATAAGGGCTCAGTTTCTGCAATGACCTGTGCATCAGTCTTCAATCACAGATTAGAAACTGCTCTGGGTGTTTTAAACAGAAAAGGAATTTAATCCAAGGAATTAGGTGCTTACAGAGATGTTTGTGGGTTGGAAAAGCAGGCTCTAGGCTGATCTTTCAAAATGACAGGGCCCAGTAACCCCCTGCTTTTCCCGTAAGTGGCCTAAGTTAAACTCTGAAAATGGTGCATGATTCACTTGACCCACAACACCCACAAGATTACACAAATCACAAAGTTCAAATCTCTGTGTTCACTTCAGGAATACCTGTGAAACTGCCAAGGCCACCAAGGCTTTGCATATCCCCAAAGCCACCCAGTATCTGAAAGATGTCACAATATAGAAGCAACGTGTGCCATGCTGCCTTACCATAGTGGAGTCGGCAGCAGAGCCCAGGCCAGACAGTGGAGATAATACAGGGTTGGTGGCCGAAAAATTGTGCTGAATTATTGCTGCCCCAAAATGAAGAGAGTAACACTGACCTTAAGAGTTTGGATGTAGATGCTGTAGTCATTGGGCACATGAAGGCGAACAAAGCCCCCAAGACGTCCCATGAAACTCAGAGCTCATGGTCAGATGAACCCACGCACGCACTCCTCCTGACACGCTAAGATGACCCTTCCTGAAAAAAAAAAAAAACAAAACTGTTCCTAACCTGGAAGAGGAGGTTGCACAGAAGAAAAACATATGCAGAAAGAAACTGAAGAAACAGAAAGTTATGGCTCGGGAATAAATTGGTATAACATAAATGCAAATAAAAGCCGAGGTGACCCTCGGATGCTGCAGGAACCTGCGGCGACTGCAGCCATGGGGGCGCACCTGGTCCGGCGCTACGTGGGCGATGCCTCGAAGGAATCCGACCCCCTGAATTTTCCAACCTTCCCTCCCGACTATGGCTTACCAGAGCGCAAGGAGCGCGAGATGGTGGCCACACAGCAGGAGATGATGGACGCGCAGCCAGGCTCCAGCTGCGGGACTACTGTGCCCACTACCTCATCCGGCTGCTCAACTGCAAGCGCGACAACTTCCCCAATATCCTGGCCTGTAAGCACGAGCGGCACGAGTGGGAGGACTGCGAGCACCGAGACTATGTGATGAGAATGAAGGAGTTTGAGCGGGAGCGGCGGCTGCTCCTGCGGAAGCAGAGGCGGGAGAAGAAGGCAGCGGCGGGAGAAGAAGGCAGCTGCGGGCGAAGAAGGCGGCGGCGGCAGAGTTGGCCAGAGGCCAGGGACCCAGAAAAGTGGCCCCCGAGGGGGCCCTGTAGGGGTCCGCCCCCCACCCTATGAACCAGTCAAATAAAACATTTGGGCCCCTTAGGGAAAAACAAAAACAACAACAAAAAAAAAACTGCCTGGCTAGTCGCGGTGGCTCACGCCTGTAATCCCAGCACTTTGGGAAGCCGAGGTGGGAAGATTACCTGAAGTCAGGAGTTCAAGACCAGCCTGACCAATATGGTGAAACCCGATCTCTACAAAAAATACAAAATTAGCCAGGCATGGTGTCACATGCCTGCAATCTCATCTACTCGGGAAGCTGAGGCAGGAGAATTGCTTGAACCCGGGAGGTGGAGGTTGCAGCGAGCCAAGATCATGCCATTGCACTCCAGCCTGGGCAACAAGAGCGAAACTCCATCTAAAAAAAAAAAAGTAAACCACCTTAGGGAATGGCTACTTTATGATTACCGGAAGCTTTTGGAATTAGGACATCACCATGTAAATCACAGGCTCTAGGACAGACACAGTTGACATTTGGAACAGGATAATTCTTTGTGAAGGGGGCTGCCCTGTGCATTGCAGGATGTCTCACAACGTCACGGGCTTCTACCCACTACATACAGATAGCACCCCCTCAGTCACAACAATAAGAAATGTCTCCAGTCTGGGCACTGAGGCTCATGCCTGTAATCCCAGTAATTTGGGAGGCTGAAGCCAGAGGATCACTTGAGCCCAGGAGTTCAAAACCAGCCTAGGGAACATAGGGAGACACCATCTCTACAAAAATGTTTTAAAAATTAGCCAGGCATAGTGGCGCGTGCCTGTAGTTCTAGCTATTCAAGTGGCTAAGAGGGGGAGGATTGCTTGAGCCCAGGAGTTTGAGGCTGCAGTGAGCTATGATTGCACCACTGCACTCCAGCCTGGGTGACAGAGGAAGGCCCTATCTCAAAATAAGAAAGAAATGTGTCTAGACTTTGCTAAATTCCCCCCTGGAAGCAAAATAGCCCCTTGTGGAGTACCTCTTGTCTAGAGCATCATAAGCTTAGCCAGTCGGAAGTCCAGAGGGCTGCTACAATGTTGCTTTCAACAGATTCTGGAGAACTGGAACAGGATGCCTTGGCTGTGTCCTGTGTATTTTGCAACACCACTGCAATAGTCAGCTACAAAGCCGTCGGGCACCTGTACTGTGATTTCATTTCACATGTGTAAATGTCTTGTCTCCCCGAAAATTTGCAAGTTTTTTAAGGGTAGGACTACTCCCTTAATTCTTTATTATTATTATTTTTTTAAGACAGAGGCTCACTCTGTTGCCAAGGCTGGAGTGCAGTGGCTCAATACTGGCTCACTGCAACCTCCACCTCCCAGGTTGAGGTGATTCTCCTGCTTCAGTCTCTGAGTAGCTGGAATTACAGGCACCTGCCACCACACCTGGCTAATTTTTTTTTTTTTTTTTTTTTTTAGTAGAGACAGGGTTTCACCATGTTGCCCAGGATGGTCTCAAACTCTTGACTTCAAGCAATCCACCCACCTTGGCCTCCCAAAGTGCTGGGATTACAGGCGTGAGCCACCACGCCTGACCATGATTATTTTTAAATGTTTAGCTATTGTTTTCTGCCCCTTCTCTGTCACTTCTCCTGCTGTTGGAGGCCTGAAGAGTCCCAGACACCAGCAGGGGTTCCCAGAAGGAAGTAGCCCGAACAGTGAGGAATAATTAGCCATCCCCCCCACCAAATTATAAAGCTACTCCAAGGGATTGAATTGTTTCCAACAAACTTACCTGCATCGCAGAACAAAGCACACAATTATTTATAGGAACACAAAAATATCCAGCACCCAGTGAAGTAAAATTCATGTTGTCTGACATCCAATAAAATATAATCAGTCATGCAAAGAAGAAAAATATGACCCATAGTAAGGAGATGAATACATCAATCAAAACTGACATAGAACTGACACAGAAGCCAGAATTAGCAGACAAGGACATTAAAGCAGTTATTATAACTGTGTTCCATATGTTCAAAAAGTCAAGGAGAAACATATTTGCCTTTTTTCTTTCCTTCTCTGCTGAATAATTGAGCCCAAAAACTAAGATCACAGACACTCAAGCCGATCTGTCTGGTTCAAGTCCCAGCTCTGAGACTTACGGGTTCTCCTATAGTGTAGCTGGGGCTGGGGCTGGGGCCGGGTGCAGTGGTGGAGCTCTGGCCGGGTAAGGAGGTAGGGGTATTAGGAGTACACACCCAAGCAGGGCACTGTTTAAAAAGTAAATATATGTATTCATGGCCGGGCGTGGTGGCTCACACCTGTAATCCCAGCACCTTGGGATGTCGAGGCAGATGGATCACTTGAGGTCAGGAGTTCAAGGCCAGCCTGACTAACATGGTGAAACCCCATCTCTATGGAGTTTGTAAAAATACAAAATTAGCCAGAAGTGGTGGTGCACACCTGTAAACCCAGCTAATTAGGAGGCTGAAGCAGGAGAATCGCTTGAACCTGGGAAGTGGAGGTTGCAGTGAGTTGAGATAGCGCCACTGTACTCCAACCTGGTGACAGAGCAAGACTCCATCTAAAAAAAAAAAAAAACACAAAAAATACAAAAGTAAATATACATATTCAGAAAAATGGGAGTAGCTTTCTAGGGAACAGAGAAGGGAGATATAAAATAAGAAGGGAGAAATTAGACTGAATTAGAGATATTGGGCTAGGCATGGTGGCTCACCCTTACAATCCCAGCTCTTTGGGAGGCTGAGGTGGGAGAATCCCTGGAGCCTAGCAGTTTGAGACCAGTTTGGGCAACATAGTGAGACCCCATCTCTACAAAAAATATACAAAATTAGCTGGATGTGGTGGCATGTGCTTGTAGTCCCGACTACTTGGGAGGCTGAAGTGGGAGGATTGCTTGAGCCCAGGAGTTGAGACTGGGCTGAGATCATACTACTGCACTCTAGCCTGGGCATCAGAGTGAGACCCTGTCTAAAAAAAAAAATTAGAGGTATTGGTGTGAACTCACGGTTTTCAGTATATACAGATGGATAATAAAATAAATATAGATGTGGACGTATGTGTGCACACACACACACTCCCTTGCTCTGTCTACCAAGCAGGTCTAGGAACAGCCTCACCCTCCCCCTGACATGGAGACACTTCTGATTAGAGGTCAAGGAAGAGATGTGTCCAAAGAGGAGAAACCTCAGATCCAGTTATAACTTGGTAATTTCGGGTGGCTTTTCTTCAAATAATGTTTTTAGTCTTCAAATTCATAAAAACAAATCAGGTACATCAATAAACACTACATTCCTACATTCAAAAAATATTTTTATATACAGTAGCTTATTTATTGCATAGAAAAATTATAGAAAAATAATTATAGGCTTTGGGTTAGTCTTGGGATCCTGATTCAGTTCTAACATTCACTCACTTTGTAACTCTGGGGAACCATCTGATCTCTCTGAGCCTCAGTTTCCTCAAATATGAAACAAATATATTTACCTTCATAAGATTTTGTATTTCTTTTTTGAGACAGAGTTTCACTCTTGTTGCCTAGGCTGGAGTGCAATGGCGTGATCTTGGCTCACTGCAACCTCTGCCTCCCAGGTTCAAGTGATTCTCCTGCCTCAGCCTCCCAAGTAGCTGGGATTACA
Organism: Callithrix jacchus; assembly: GCF_049354715.1. Taxonomy (NCBI): domain Eukaryota; kingdom Metazoa; phylum Chordata; class Mammalia; order Primates; family Cebidae; genus Callithrix; species Callithrix jacchus. The sequence goes on from NC_133514.1 coordinate 43,117,906, forward strand.
GGCATGCATTACCATGCCCAGCTAATTTTGTATTTTTAGCAGGACGGGGCTTCTCGGTGTTCATCAGGCTGGTCTTGAACTCCCGACATCAGGTGATATGCTCGCCTTGGCCTCCCAAAAGTGCTAAAATTACAGGCACGAGCCATCTCGCCTGGCCAGGTTTTGTCTTTTTAATTAAATTGTACAGATCCCCACCATGCATGACATAAAAAAAATTCTTAGGAAATGATCGTTATCCACACATTTGCACATGGTGTAAATTGGACAGTTTTTGTTTTGTTTTGTTTTTTGAGATGGAGTCTGGCTCTGTCACTGAGGCTGGAGTGCAGTAGCATGATCTTAGCTCACTGCAACCTCCACCTCCCAGGTTCAAGCAATTCTTCTGCCTCAGCCTCCTGAGTAGCTGGGATTACAGGTGCCTGCTACCATGCCTGGCTAATTTTTTGTACTTTTAGTAGAGACAGTGTTTCACCATGTTGGCAAGGCTGGTCTCGAACTCCTGACCTCAAGTGATCCACCCCCCCTCAGCCTCCAAAGTGCTGGGAATATAAGCCTGAGCCACCTAACCTGGCCAAATTGGGCAGTTACTCTGATTTTAGTTTAATGGGAGAAAAAAAGACAAAGGGTGGCAAAGACTTCAGAACAGAGAACATATGAATTAATTTGGGTGACAAAATATTTATTTATTTATTGAGATGGAGTCTCACTCTGTTGCCCCGGCTGGAGTGCAGTGGTGCAATCTTGGCTCACTGCAACCTCCACCTCCTGGGTTCAAGCCATGCTCCTGCCTCAGCCTCCTGAGTAACCGGGACTACAGGTATCCACCACCATCCTCCCAAAGTGCTGGGATTACAGGTGTGCACCACCGCGCCCGGTCACAAGTTATTTATGAATAGAATACGCATGGAGGGAGGAAGACCTTCCAGAGGCAGGAAGAATGGGAGCAAATCCCCAGCGTGGGCAGTAGCAGGAGATGTACAAGGGCTGGTGGGGGCGGAGGCACAGGGAGGCACAAGGGAAGTGAGGATCCAGAGGATCTGTGCCAGGTTGTGTGGACTAAACTAAAACAGGCTGAACTAAGTCAAAGAACTTTGGCCTGGCCAGGTACGATGGCTCATGCCTGTGATCCCAGCACTTCAGGAGGCTGAGGCAGGTGGATCGCTTGAGTCCAGGAGTTTGAGACCAGCCTGAACAACATGGCAAGACCCTGTCTCTATGAAAAATACAAAAAAAAAAAAAAAAAAAAAGAGCCGAGCACCATAGTCCCAGCTACTTGGGACGCTGAGGCAGGAGGATCACTTGAGTCCTGAAGGTCGAGACTGCAGTGAGCCAAGATCACATCACCGCACCCCAGCCTGGGCCAACCGAGTGAAGCCCGGTCTCAAAAAACAAAACAAAACTTTAGCCATTATTCTGTTTCCTGGACTCTCATATTCATGATTTATAGCCCACTAGATCATACTTTGTCTAGATCCTCTTCATAGAAAGCAGCCTCTGATTTAGGGCACTACTCATTAGATTGTGCTGTGTCCAAGTTAAGAGGCCCCCAGCTGCCCTTGGTTTCATGAGTGAACACTGCTTTTTGTTGTTGCTTGATGAGGCGTATTTAAGAGTGAGGAGCTATTGCTAACAAGAGTGAAAGTTCTGTACGTGTAAACTCCCGGGGTGTTTCCCCAAGATTCATTGACTGAGAAGATTCTGATGGGCGCCTCTCCACAGGGCGACTCATGCACATCTCAAGCGCTCAAGAGGAATTCAGGCTCAGGGGAAGCAACGCATGTCTGGAAAAGTATATGGTTCCAAAAAGGCTAAAGGAACTGGAAGTATTTAAAGATGGAAAGATTTAAGGCAATAAACTCCCTCCCATTCAAACAACCAAGCAAGTAAAGAAATATTGTAAAGAGAGTGCCTGCATACCTCTCGCCCAAAATCTCAGAGATTCAAGATTTTGACATTTCTTCTTTTTCTTCTTCTTCTTCTTTTTTTTTTTTCTGAGACAAAGTGTCACTCTGTTGCCCAGGCTGGAGTGCAGCGGCATGATCTTGGCTCACTTCAGCCTCCACCTCCCAGGTTAAAGTGATCCTCCTGATTCAGTCTCCCAAGTAGCTGGGACTACTGGCACATTCCACCACACCCAGCTAATTTTAGTAATCTTAAGTAGAGATGGGGTTTTGTCATGTTCGCCAGGCTGGCGTCAAACTCCTGGCCTCAAGTGATCCACCTGCCTTGGCCTCCCAAAGTGCTGGGATTGCAGGGACGAGCACCACACTCTGACATTTCCTCTTTGACTCTAATTAGAAGGGGTTCCATGATGTCACATGTGCAGTAGGACTTAAAAGGCACTGCAGGTCCAGAGACACCACACTCAAGTCAACAAAGACTTAGAATTAACTTTACTGGTCATTGTAAGGGGTGGAACTTGGTCCTCCTTCCAGAGGGAGGGGTGGAGCTGGGCACTGTTCCTCCATCAATGTGTCTTGGCACTTGGGATATTTAGAGATGTTTATAATGTATTATCATTTGGGGTCTGTATACTCTACTTTGAAAAATTCTATACGGGGAGAGAAAGTACAGGTAGGGATAACTATTGTGAACAGGAAAATGAGGATACATAGATGTAACAAGGAAGAAAGGCCTATGGAATAGGTGTTAGAGACTGGAATCAATGACAGAAAGGGACGAGAAATCATGGAAAAATTAATAAGGTTGCGTGCAGCGGCTCACACCTGTAATCTCAACCCTTTGGGAGGCTGAAGAGGGCAGATTACTTGAGATCAGGAGTTCAAGACCAGCCTGGCCAACATGACAAAACCCCCGTCTGTACTAAAAATACAAAAATTAGCCAGGCATAGTGCCTGTAACCCCAGCTACTCAGGAAGCTGAGGCCAGAGAATGTCTTGAGCCTGAGAGGTGGAGTTGCAGTGAGCTCAGATTGTGCCTGCACTCCACCCTGGGCAACAGAGTGAGACTCTATCTCAAAAAAGAAGAAGAAAAAGAAGAAGAAGAGGAAGAAGGAGAAGACCACCATAAATATTCATTTTAAAAAAATGATGAATTTTTACATCCACAAAGCTGTGCCTAAAAAAAAAATGATAAAAACAACTGATGAGTTTCTTAGCATGAGTTACTCAGTGTTATGGTAGGCACCAGGGATACAGTAAATGACACGAAGCTGCCCTTGAGGAGCTCAGTTCCACAGGAAGGCAAACATCCACGACACCAACTCTGACGCCATGGGTGGTCCTCCAGCACAGCTTTACGGAAATGGAAGTGGGGAGGAAGAAGCATCCACCTGCCTAGAGAAGTCAGGGAAGGCCTGAGAGCACCAAACACCTGGAATGAGGCCAAGATGGGCCCAATGAGCCAGGTCCACATGTCAATACTGAGGGTGGGTCCACCTATCAATTTAGATGGTGGGTTCACCTGTCAATACAGAGGGTGGGTCCAGCTGTCATACAGAGGGAGGATCCACCTGTCAATACAGAGGGAGGATCCACCTGTCAATACAGAGGGAGGATCCACTTGTCAATACTGAGGGTGGGTCCACCTATACAGAGAGAAGATCCACATGCCAATATAGAGGGCAGGTTCACCTATCGGTACAGAGGGAGGATCCACCTGTCAACATGGAGGGCAGGTCCAGCTGTCAATACAGAGGAAAGATCCACCCGTCAATACAGAGAGAAGATCCAATTGACAGAAAGAAGATCTACCTGTTCATACAGAGTGTGAGTCTGCCTGTCAATTCAGAGGAGGATCCATCTGTCAAAACAGAGGGTGGGTCCAGCTGTCAATACAGAGCCAGAATCCACCTGTCAATACAGAGAGAGTGCCCACCTGTCAATAGAGGGAAGGTTCAGCTGTCAATACAGAGGGAGGATCCACCAGTTCATATAGAGGGTGGGTCTACCTGTCAACACAGAGTAAGGATCCATGTCAATACAGAGGATGGGTCCACTTGTCAATACAGAAAGAAGATCCACCTGTCAGTACAGAGGGAGGATTCACTTGTCAATACAGAAGACGGGTGTATTATTTCATTTTCATGCTGCTGATAAAAGACATACCTGAGACTGGGTAATTTATAAACAAAAAAGAAGTTTAATGGACTCACAGTTCCACGTGGCTGAGGAGGCCTCACAATTATAATGGAAGGCAAAAGGCACATCTTACAAGGGGGCAAACAAGAGAGGATGAAAGCCAAGCAAAAAAGGTTTCCCCCCATAAAACATCAAATTTTGTGATACTTACTCACTACCATGAGAATAGTATAGGGGAAACTGCCCCCATAATTCAATTATCTCCCACTGGGTCCCTCCCACCCATGAGGGAAATTAGGGAATTATGGGAGCTCAGATGAGATTTGGGTGGGGACACAGCCAAACCATATCAGCAGGTCCATCTGTCGATACAGAGGGCAGGTCCACCTGTCAATACAGAGGGCCTTGTCTCAAAAAACCAATTTTTTTTTTTAGTGAAAAGCAAAAGTTTGGATTTTATTGTACTGTATATACCCAAGGGGGGTTTTGTTGGTGGAAGGTGGTTGGAGACAAGGTCTTGCTCTATTGCCCAGGTTGGAGTGCAGTGGTTCAATCATAGCTCACTGCAGCCTCAGACTCCTAGGCTCAAGTGATTCTCTGGTCTCAGCCTGGTGAGTAGCTGGAACTATAGGCATGCACCACCACACCCAGCTAATTTTTAAATTTTTCGTACAGACAAGGTCTGACCATTTTGCCCAGGCTGGACTTGAAATCCTGGCCTCAAGTGATACTCCCACCTCAACCTCCCAAAGTGATGGGATTACAGACATGGGCCACTGCCCAGCCCCAGTGGGGTTTTATTGAAGGATTTCCAGTAATGGAGTGAATCATTCAATGCTGAGGGGAATGTGAAGGATGAATTCAAGTCTGGTAGGAATGCAAGCAGAGAGATCAGTTGAGGTGATGTTTCCAATAGAGCAGAAGAAAAATGACTAATGCTTTGGTGATGGAAGTGGAAAAAAAAAAAGAAGATACAAGAAACATATAGAAGATAGTAGCCTGCCTGGGTCACATGACGTGGGATAGGAGACCAGGGAAAAGGCAGGAATGACTCCTGCAGAACATTCTCTCTGGTCCCCTGGGTCCCTCTGTGGCTGCTCCCCTGCTGCTTTCTGGAAAGTGGATACACTTGATTTTCACTGATAGGGCTCTGAATTCCATCATTTGGTACCCAATGCAACTTTAATATACAAACTGCACTTATTTTTTGAGCAAGGTTACAGATGAGTTTGCAGCAACTGTCTCCATTGAAATGGCAGACAATTAATTCCTCTATGTGGTCAGAAAATTAAGCCATGTAAGAACTTTTCAAATGACCTCCCTACCTTCATCATGTCTCTACACTGCCTTCTTGATTTTCCATTGTAATGATTGAGGATCCCATGAAATTTAGGGTTTCTCCAAGAAGCAATAATCTTTATGAAGAATGAATTCCCTCAGATGCAACTCAAGTTTTGCTCCTTAGCAACTGAGTGTAACACAGGAAGATGGGTGGGTCTGCATGTATGTGCAAGGCCAAATACTCTGTCGGCATAGTATATGATGTTTCTACATGAACCACAGCAAGCTCCAGGGGACTCCCCAAAACCAACTCAACCTGTGAGGCCAGGTTGGAAGAGGTGTGGTTTCTTCTCGTCCTGAGAATACCAGCATTCCAGATGTGGATGCATTTGCAGCTCCATGGAGTAGTGCATGGTGACTGCAGCTGATTGGTCCTCCCTGTTTTGCCTTCAACCTTGTTAGATACCCACTAAAAGTCCCTTTGGAAGATGCTGAACTTCTCCCCCAAGTGAATTTATTGCAGCAGTCATATAGCACCTTAATCTATGCCATCTTTCATGAAATCCCACATGCAGTTAGTTGCACAGATGATGGGACCAAGAGGCCACAGATAGTTTTAATTCATGGAAAGTACGTTTTTTTTTTATGGAGTTTCACTCTTGTTGCCCAGGCTGGAGTGCAATGGCACGACCTCAGCTCACTGCAACTTCCACCTCCTGAGTTCAAGTGATTCTCCTGCCTCAGCCTCCTGAGTAGCTGGGATTACAGGCATGTACCACCATGCCTGGCTAATTTTGTATTTTTAGTAGAGCCAGGGTTTCTCCATATTGGTCAGGCTGGTCCCAAATTCCCAACCTCAGGTAATCTGCCCATCTTGGCCTCCCAAAGTGCTGGGATTACAAGGTGAGCCACCGCACCCGGTGGAAAGTACTTTATGAATACATACACCTCATGTTAAGTGGCTAGACTTGGACATAGAAAACCTCCGTTTGAAAAAACCTCATTGATTCTATTTCTTTGCCTAGATGGTCATGTGAAACATTGAGCGTCTCTCAATTCCATGTTCCAACCTTCGGACAATGCCAGGATTTCATTCTATGCATTAACTTCTGGAAGCTGCTGGGAATTCTCTTAATTCCACCTAGTCAAAAGTCCTCTCTTCTCCCACAGGTTTTTCTCCAAATGGATTTGGCAGAGTTCATCAGCTCCTAGCTTCAGGCAATCCAGCTGGGCCCCAGACAATTTCTGGCCTCCTCTCTATCAGAAGCCCCAAGGTCATATGAGGGGAGACTTGCTGGAACCCTCTCACTCACTCAGTTGCTTTTCTTTTCTTGGCCCAAGGGTTTCTTCCCATGGCTTCTCTGGAGACCTCGTGCCCTGGTCTTCCACCCCAATTCTTCAGTAAGAGCTCCATTTACAGTTGGGTTTCAAGTATCTGTTGTGTCAAGATGGTGTCAGTACCTCTTCACAATAGCTTTAATTTGCTTATTCTGAGTCCTGTCATCTCCCTAATTCCTGGAGAACAGATGTCTTCTCCTTTTTAGATCCAAGTTCACAAATCTTACAAGTGCTTCCTGAGCAAAAACTCTAAGTGTGTCTTTGCTTATTCACCTCACCTGCCAGGGCTACCATCTGAGGGATGTCCTAGAACTCTGATTATGTCATCATAGAGCTCAGTAGGGGCTTGCTCCTGCTACTGATGCTGGTGCTCCCCGACCTTCTAGGCCTGCTCTAGGGACCTGGGCTGCTACAAAAGCTGGCCGGTGAACGTCTTCAGTCTGATAAGGCACTATGAAGGGATGAGTGGGACCCTGGTATCCATTCCTGCTGCTATAAGAGAGTCAAACTGGGTAATTTGTAAATAATAGAAATTTATTTCTTGCAGTTCTGGAGGCTTGGGAAGTCCAAGACCAAGGCACTGACAGATTCTGCGTCTGGTGAGGGCTGCTCTCTTCTTCCAAAATGGCGCCTTGCTGTGTTCTCTCATGGAGGAAGGGATGGAAAAGCCAAACACACTCCCTCAAGTCCTCTCATGAGGGCAGTGATCCCATGCATGAGGGTGGAGCCCTCAGGGCCTAATCATCTCCTGAAGGCCCCAGCACGGTTGCACTGGGGATTCTGTTTCAACACGAATATTGGAAGGGACACAAGCCTTCAGACCGTGGGAGCTGGTTCCAGGTCCACATTTAGGGAATAACATCCAAATCCATGTCTACAACCCATCCGTTCAGATGGCTCTAGAGCAACAGAGCCAGCCTCAGCTTTACCTATGAAGCTTGAAGGATATGTGTTTCACCACCCCCAGGCTCTGCCCTGGGATACATGTCGATGGGGCATGAAATCCAGTGGAATCAAGGACAGCTTGTGCTCGCCAGATGTTAGAGGATCATGCATGCGTCTTTCAGTTGCTCCATCCTAAGAGCTTGTTCCAGGAACCTGCTTTTCCTTCTCTTTTACTCACAAGCCTAAGATTCTGTCTTCTGTCCCTTTCTCAGCAGCTGCCATCTCCACTCTGGGTCAGGAATGCTTTCTCCATCTTCTCTCTCCCCTGAAGCCCGCCAACCACTGGACCACAGTGTTCCTTACTCTCACTTCTAGAGCTGTCCCCCACAATGAGCATATAGGACTTTGGGGCTTAATTTTTATTTGTTGCAGAGGAAGCATGGAGAAGTTACGGCTGGAAGTTTGTCCATCAGGGGTTCCTGATCTAATGTACCTGACAAGCTTTGAGGATGGTGAGGCTTCACCTCAGCACTTTTATTTCCAGGAATAGGACTATCTACCTACGACCCTCTTCCATCTGACATAGTCCCTACAGGAGTGCCTCTTGGAAACCCTTTCTCCCACCCCAAATTGAAAACTGAACAATACATATTGCCTTGCCTCCCACGGGAAATGTGCATCTCTGGCATGATCTTCTAGGTGTTTTCTTAAGCTAAATATTGTCAGCACTTTGAGGAGTCCTCTCCAATACTAAAGGACTCCCTCAGACTCTTGGAAGAGAAACCCTTTCTATCATTCTCACTATTCCACCTGTGACTGGTAGAATAATGGTCTCCCACAATGTCTACATCTGTGACACTTAGCTTTATGTGTCAACTTGACTAGGCTGTTATTTCATGAAACACTAATCTAGGCGTTGCTGTGAAGGTATTTGGTAGATGTGGTTAACATCTGCAGTCAGTTGACGTTAAGTGAAGGGGATTATCCTAGGCAATGTGGGTGACTTTCATCCAATCAATTGAAGTCCTTAAGAGAAAAAAACAGGTTTCTTGGAGAAGTTCCATAAAACAGCTATTCAGATCACAAAGCTCAAGGGATGACAGACTCAAATGTAATCCCCGAAGCTCAAGCCCTGCTGCTACGGGGCCTGGAACAAGAAGGATGTGAAGCCTGGTTTAAACCCCGGTGGCTTTCAGCCTCAGAGTCACAGGTCATTAGTTCATTCATTCATAAAAGACGTATTAAATGCCTATGATTACCCAGGGCTGAAATGAGGCCCTGGGTAGTATCTCCAATTGAGAATAATCTAGGATAGGGATGTCCAATCTTTTGGCTACACAGGGCCACACTGGAAGAAGAATAATTGTCTTGGGCCACACATAAAATACACTAACACTAACAGTAGCTGATGAGATAAAAAAAAAATTGCAAAAACAAAACCCTCAGAATGTTTTAAGAAAGTTACAAATTTGTGTTGGGCCGCATTTAAAGCCATGCTGGGCTGAACGTGGCCCATGGACTGTGGGTTGGACAAACTTGGTCTAAGATGATGCAGGAATCAACTAGAATTTGGAGAAGAGTATACAGTCTTGGGGACTAGAGACTGGCAAGGCTGAGGTTCAAGGCGGGGCTCCAACCTCAAAAGGCTACTTGGACTTTTTTCAAGGTGGAATAAAGATGAGACTGGCCGGTGGGCTGCCTACAGAAAGGTTCAGAGAAGCAAGCAACTTCCTCTCCTCCTTCATCTGCTGCCCCTGCCCACTGTACCTGCAGGCTTAGAAGCCCAGCCCCCATCCCTGAATGTGAAGACTGCTCTCAGTAGGCTTGCTTTTGAAGGCTTGAGACCTATTCTAAAATCTATTGCTGCATAATAAACCACTCCAAACTCATGGTGTAAAATAGCACCCATTTGATCACACACAGATTGTGTGCATCAGGAATTCTGCCAAGGCACAAGAGGAACAGCGTTCCACCTGGTCCCATACCTTGGCAGGATTCAAATGGCTGAGGGTTGGAATTATTCAATGACTCCCTCCTTTATGTGTCTGGTGCCTGGACTGGGCTGACCAAAGGCTGAGCTCAGCTGGGACGGTCAACTAGGGCATTTACCCATGGCCTCTCCACACCACGTCATGTGGGCTTATCACAGCATGGGGGCTGGGATTCAAAAGTGAGAATCCTGAGAAAGCAACTCTGGAGAGCAGGGTTTCTGGGGAGCTGGAAGCTGCTGGCCCTTACTGGGTTGGTGAGGTGAGTGGGCAGGTCTGTGAGCCATGGAGGGTTCATGGAAGGACAGAGAACACACACCTCCTGCTGCCCTCCAAAATATGGCCTTTGGGGTCACTCCAGAGCGTCCCCAGGTGACCATAGCTGGCCCAGAGGAGGTTCATAGTTATGGCCACCAAATCGAATGCCCGCCAGAGAATGTTATCTCAGGGGAGAACTGGAAACGGTGCTAGTGTAGGCCGAAGCAGGGATTCTTGTGTCAGGTCTCAATCATCCGTGCTCAGCTCCAATTGCCACCTCCTATTCCTCTACTCCTTATTTCCCATGCCCCGCCCCACTCTAAGTTAATCCTGCGGACTTCACCTGTTTATCTCTGTGTAGTGCTCCGAGTCCCACAAGCCCTGTTTGAGGCTTAGTTCTCTTCCGGGAGGAGCCCCATGTATTTCTGTAGTCTGAGTGTCTGGCAAAAGCCTGTGGCTCTAACATGCTGCGCCTGGCTGTGGGGCATCCTCAGGCAGGAACCATGTGGAGGCGAGGCCCAGGCATCTATGCAGACTTATCCTGGACCAGGGTCTTCTTCAAGGAATGACACTTTCTGCCACCTATGGTCATCGGTTCCACCTCTTCATCCTCCTGGCTTCTTGTCTGCTTCCAGGTCACTTTTGACTTTGGGACCTCACCTTAACCAATTGTCTGGTGTACAGCTCTGCTTGTTATCTGCCTACCCTCTCCCCACACTGCCCCCTGACTGCTTATTGACTCTTTCTGAGAAAGGCAAAGGCAGGCAGACTTTGCACCTCTGACGCTGTTGGATTTTGCAATTTGGCCCCCAGGGCGATTGATATGGCCTAGGAGATTCTAGCCTAAGCTAGCCAGCTGGGATCCTCCCTTCAGGGGCCTGCAGGCAAGCCCGTGTCCATTGAGGTCTGCCCCTTTCAGACTGACTTGCTACTGGATGAAGATATGACAGCTAAATAGAAAAGGACTGCTTTGCTAGAAGCCTGGTGTCCAGAGTATTTGTAACTGCCCGGCCCTAATTCATGTCTGCACTTCATCACATCTTTTCTTCTCTGTGATTAACCCCAGCTTTGCCCATTCATTTCTGGATATCTTCTGGCACAGCAGGTCTGACTGACAAGCAAGATGACCTTCCACATGGCCAGGGTCATTTTCCCGCAGATGGTCCCCATGGGCAGGCTGAGTGAGCCCAGGTCCTGTTGTTTCCTGGTCTCTGGACTCTTCTCTGGCTCCTGGAGGGTTGGAGGCCCATTAACTCCTGGCTCACAGCCCCTGACACATCCTCACTTCATAGATACCCTGTGAAGGAAAATCGAGAATTTGAAGGAGTGAGTGGAAGACAGAATGGGAGACACATACTCTTCACAGCTCTGCGAGAATGTAGATTTAAGAGGGCAGTTGGCATAATGAACTATCTTAGGCACATGGGAAGTCCTCTCCTCTTCATAAGGTGTGGCTGTAGCTGCCCCAAATTTAGGTCCTGCCCCAATAGAACCAGCTAAGACCTGGACATCCCACTCTCCACAGTGAGACCAGCAAGACCAGCACGGTGGGGGTGAGGAAGGCTGAGCTTAGGGTCTGTTTTTGTTTTAGTTTTAGAGGCAGGTTTTGCCCAGGCATCTGGAATGCAGTGGCACAATCATAGCTCACTGCAGCTTCAACCTCCTGGGTTCAAGTGATCCTCCTGCTCAGCCCCTCAAGTAGCTGAGACTACAAGCGCATGCCACCATCCCCGACTAATTTAAAAAACTTGTTTTGAGACAGGGTCTCCCTGTGTTGCCCTGGCTGGTCTGGAACTCCTGTCTTCAATGGATCCTCCTGCCTAGGTCTCCCAAAGTGCTGGGATTAAGGGCGTGAGTCACCGTTTCCAGCCTAAGGTTCTCTTGACCAGGCAGAGTTGCTTACATGAACTGGTACAGCAAAAATAAAACTAGTGCAGTGGGTCCGAGAGAATTTCTTAAAGGAGAGCGAAAACTCAAGGTACAGGGTTCCAAGGAGGCCTCATGGCTCCCCAGCATGATGCAATTGTGTAGGCTCCAGGGAGGGCAGCCAGGTGGAGGCTGGTAGGGACTGAGCTCCGCACATTCACATCTGCCTGCTGGGCCCTACAGTTCTTGGACTGGGGCTCTTGATGCCGGGCCGAGGGTACATTCACTTGGCTCTTTCTTGCTGTGGCTCTCAGAGCCCCACACTATCAATAGCATTGCTTGTGAGATATCTAAACACACTTGGAGGCCTGAAGTCGTTTCTCATTTTGGGAGATAGTGTCAAACTTCAAAGCAATTCACAGTCCCCTGGAGCTTACCTCTCCCAATTTGACCACCCATCAGGCCGACCAGCAAGTGTGGAAAGAGGGCCATGTTGCTATATCACCTACATCTAGGGCAAAGTGGTCAGCAGCTTCTCACAGCAAAATTCCCTAAAGCTACTACTGATACCTTCACCCTTAAGTCACTTACACTCAACTGTGGGAGGTTCACTTCTGCCGCCCTCGATCATTTTCCTACCCCACTGCTGGTGATGGAGCGCTTCTTCCTTGCAGAGAACTCACACTATGTGTTGCAAGCGAGGTTGGCCCTCCACCACTTGCCACCACAGAGCTGGGCAGATGAACTAAGTCTGGACAATTCTGTGACACCACCCCTGGTCATCATGATCAGTTCAGAACGAGCATGTGACCCAAATCAAGCCAATCAGTGAAAGACTCAGGACTCTTGCTGGTGCTGCCAGGAAAGAGATTCTTTCTTTCTATGGGATCAGCAGCTGAAGGGCAATATCAGCACGTGTTGCCTTTAGCCATCTTTGCCGTCTCAAAACCAGAGCTTGCCTGTGAATAAAACAAACACCTCGAGCAAAAGCAGCAGATGAACCAAGAGACAGGGCCTTGAGGAAGTGTTTCCATCCTTAGGTCAGTTGTGCCTGCAGAAAGAAGGCCCGTGTGCTCTTGAGTTACATAAGCCAGTGCTTTCTGCTTTCCACGCCTCCTGGGCTTTGAGCACGGCACCTGCGAGGGGCCTCACTGATACATACTCTCCTCTGAGTACTGTTTCTCTGCCCAGTTGTTTTGTCCTCCACTCCTAGCTGCTCCAGCAACAGATCAAGACTTAGAAGGTGTATCAGCCAGGGACAAGAAATGTAATATTTGAGAAGGGTTTATTTGCAAAAAGATTAATTCCCAAAATATGGGTAGGGTAAAAGCAAACTACGCCAAAGACTAGACAGGACTCTGTAGAATGGGGTCTGAGAGAACAGCAGGGAAAGCATGCCTGTAGCTGAAGGACAGTCATGTGGATTAATCTGTTTTAATGGAACCAGTGACCTACTGTCCAAGGACACAGCCAGCCCAGGGTGGCATCACAGGAGAGTCAGGGGAACAAGTACTCTGGCCTAATTCTCCTCCTTGCTTCCAATTTCCTGATGGGGCTCCCTATTGACTGAACCCAACCCAAAGAGGGAGGGAACTGACTAACTTGTAAAGGTCAGCCTCCCAGAGCAGAGGTCAGGGCTGGGAAAAGAGGGGCGGAGGGTCCAGAGGGCCAAACAGAAGATGCACAGAGCGAGGAGTGATTTCCTACCTCAGAGGGCCCAGGGATGACCTGGTGAGCAGTTCACAGCTAGGGACAGTAAGCCACATTCACCCCAGGAGAGACCATTTCAGTGGAGAGCGGGGAGTGACTTAGTCTTGATTCGTGAGGCTGTTCTTGGGGTATGGATTGGTTCATCTAATTTGGTTCATTTTCCATTTCTTCTTTTTTTTTCAAACTAAGGTTGGCTCACTGCAACTTCTGCCTCCCAGGTTCAAGTGATTCTCCTGCCTCAGCCTCCTGAATAGCTGAGATTACAGGCACCTGCCACCATACCTGGCTAATCTTGGTATTTTTAGTGGAGATGAGGTTTCACCATGTTGCTCCAACTCCTGATCTCAGGCGGTCTACCCACACCAGCTTCCCAAAGTGCTGGAATGAGAGGTGTGTGCCACCATGCCCAGCCCATCCATTTTCATGATCTTTCTCTTGCTTTTCCCACATGTAGACTACTAGCCCCTGACCCTGCACACCATGCATCCCTCTTCCTGTCCTTCCTGGATCAGAGATATTGAACCAATGTACACGTGATGAGTGGCCCTCGACACACAGCTCTCTGAGGAGTTACAAGACCTAGTGGACCGGAAGAGTCACAGTCCTCAGGGCACCCCGGGAGTCCACAGCTGGCATCGAGCATGGCCACACTTGTATGACAGTGTCTTACTGAGAATACCAGCACATTCAGGCTGTAGAAAGGGCTAGGGAAGCCAGCCGCAGAGGACAGCTCATAGCGGGACAACTCTGGTGGGCAGTGTGACCTCCAGAGCACCCTACTGGGCCAGCGAAGCTGTGTTGGGCCTGCCTCCTAGTTTGCCTTCTTCCTCTGCCTACCCTTGCTTTCTGTTTATAGGAGTTGATCTCTGATAAACTTCTCTGTCTCGGTGTCTGCTTCTGGATCATCCAAACCGTGACAACAGCAATTAGAGGAGAGTTTCTGTAGGCACCTGGCACTGCAAACACACAGCCCTGCACTTGCCTCCTGCACTGTGGGTGAACTGTGTCTTGCTGTTACCAGAGCTGTTCTCTTCACTGTGCATGGGACCCCATCCCAGCTCCCCTCTTACTCACCCCACTTGCTCTGATCCAGGTCCCTCTTCTGTGTTAATGTTTCCCTTCCTCCAGGGTCATTTCCATCTGCTATGACCCTTCTGCTCATTCTGCCTTTCAGAAAGCAGACCAATGCCCTCCTCCAGCCATTGTAGTTCTTTTCCTCTCTTTATAGCAAAACTGTTGTATAAGTTGCTTTACTCTCTCATCTCCCATTCTTTCTTCTACTTCATCACTCCATTTAACCTTCTCTCACCTTGATCTCCTAGAACCTCCATGTTGTTAAATGGAGTGAAAAAGTCTCCACCTGACTTGGCCTATCAGCAACATCGGACGCAGTTTATCTTCCCCAGGGACTACTGTTGTCTAGTTTTCTCTTCTGGCTGCTCTTTTCCAGTCTCCTTTGCTGCTTTCTTCTCAGCTTCCTCACTTTATTTCTTAAAATTTTTATTAAGACAGGGTCTTGTCCTGTCACCCAGGCTGAGTACAGTGGCGCAATCATAACTCACTGCAGCCTTGGACTCCTGGGCTCAAGTGATCCTCCTGCCTCAGCCTCCTGAATAGCTTGAACTCCAGCCACGCATCACACAATGCCTGGCTAATTTTTTAAAATTTTTATAGAGACAGGATCTTGCTATGTTGTCCAGGCTGGTCTCAAACTCCTCCCATTTTGACCTCCCAAAACATTGGGATTATAGGTGTGAACCACCACACCCAGCCTTTCTTACTTCTCAATGTTGGCATGGCCTCAAATGTCTTCTCTTTTCTGTCTATGCTCACCCCTTAGAAAGCTTCATCCAAGTGCAGTGGTGCTAGGTGCCTGCCCCAACACCCGGCTATTTCTTTTTTTTTTTAAATTTTTTAGTAGAGACAGGGTTTCACCATGTTGGCTAGGCTGGTTTCAAACTCCTGACCTCAAGTGACCCATCCACCTTGGCCTCCCAAAGTGCTGAGATTACAGGCATAAGGCACCTCACCCAGCCCATCTCACCCATTTTAAAGTGTATAATCCAGTGCTTTTAGTATATGCATGGTTGATGACCATCATCACCACAGTCATTTTTATTTTTATTTTTATTTTTTTTTATAAGACAGGTTTTTACCATGTTGGCCAGGTTAGTCTTGATCTCTTGACCTTGTAATCCACCCACCTCAGCCTCCCAAAGGGCTGGGATTACAGGTGTGAGCCACTGTGCCCAGCCACCACAATCACTTTTTAGAAAGTTTTCATCACCCCCGAAAGAAACCCCGCACCCCCAGTCACTCTATCTCTCCCAGCCCTGGGCAACCACTAATCTACTTTCTTTCTCTGTGGGTTTGCCTATTCTGGGCATTTTATATAAATGGAATCATAATATGTGGTCCTTGGTGGCTGGCTGCTTTCATTATGACTTAACATAACCTCATAGGTTTTTACATTTTTTTAAATGGCTGGAATAAAATATTTCATGACACATGAAAATTCTATGAAATTCACATTTCAGGGTCTATAAATAGTTTTATTGGAACACACACATGTGCATCAGCACACACACACACACACACACACACACACACACACACACACACAAGCTTCATCCAGTCTTGGGTCTTCAAACAGCCTCCATGTGCTCATAGCTCACAATGCTTTCTCTCCAGCCTTGACTGCTTACCTGGATCCCTGAGCTGAATGCCAGCCAACCCCTCATCTCATCTCCATCCACCTGTTCCTACAGCAACCGGTCACACTGAAATACCACTCAATCTGAAGCTAACCACCGCTGTTAGTATCAGACTCTACAAGTTCAAGAGAATTGTCCCTGCCACAGACAGCAGCCACTGTGGGATCCTCATGTTACAGGAAAGGTGTCCCAATCCAGACCCCAAAAGAGGGTTCTTATATCTCGTGCCAGAAAGAATTCAAAGCAAGGCCACAGAGTAAAATGAAAGCAAGTTTATTAGGAAGGTAAACGAATAAAAGAATGGCTACTCCATAGACAGAGCAGCCCCAGTGCTGCTGGTTGCCCATTTTTATGGTTATTTTTTGATTATATGCTAAATGAGGAGTGGATTATTCATGCCTCTCCTTTTTAGACAGTATAGGGTAACTTCCTGTCATTGCCATGGCATCGTACATTGTCATGATGCTGATGAGAGCGTAGCAGTGAGGATGACCAGAGGTCACTCTCATGGCCATCTTGGTTTTGGTGGGTTAAAGCCAGCTTCTTTAGTGCAACCTGTTTTAACAGCAAGGCCCTTATCTTGTGCCAACCTTCTGTCTCATCCTATGACTTAGACTGCCTTAACTGTTCGGGAATGCAGCCCAGCTCCTATTCAAGATAGAGCTGCTCTGGTTCGCACACCTCTGACACCCAGGCCACCTGCTATAAATTCAGGGATCCCTGTGACCCCCTCAGGTTCCGTAATTCCCTAAAATGATGGACAGAGCTGACTGAAGATGCTATACTTCCTAAAGAATGCACACAGGGCGAGGTCTGGGAGGGGTGCAGAGCTCTCTTGTCACATCACTGTGGCCATCAACCAGGAAGTGCATCTCAACCTTGTTGTCCAGAGTTTTTATTGATTTTTGTTCCCAGGCCATGTGATTAAACTCCATCTCTAGCCACCCTCCCCGCCAGGGGTGAGGCTGACCCAAAGCCACAACCCTCTAATTCTTTTCACAAGGCAGTTCTTTCTGGTGACCAGCCCCCATCCAGAAGCCATCTAAGGCCACAAGTCACCTCATTAGCATAACAAGCACATTCCTGTCCCTGTCTCTTAGGAAATTCCAAGAGTTTTTTGAAGCTCCGTGCCAGAGACCCAGAACAAAGATGTATTCTTTATTACACCACACTCCTCAACCGCTCCACTTGGAAGCATCTCAAATTTAACCTGTCCCAAAGCAACTTTCTAATATTCTCTTCATCTTGGTAGAGGTAGCAGTCTCATTCTTGCCAGGTGCTGAGGCCAACAGCTTCAAAGTGGTTCTTGGCTCTCTTTTCTCCCATCCGCCCAACCAATGTGTCAGCAAATCCTGTTAGCTCCACCTTCAATTATATAGAGAATCCAACTACTTCTGGGCATTTCACATAAATGCAATCATGCAGTAATGGTCTTTGGTACCTGGCTTTTTTCACTTAGTGTAATGCTTTCAAGGTGTATCCTGCTGTAGCATGTATCTGTACTGCTTTCTTTTTTATACCTGGATTATAGTCCATTGTATGAAGGCACAACCTTTTGTTTATGCATTTATTTGTTAATAGATATTTAGATTGTTTCTACTTTTTAGCCATTTTTAGTAATGGTGCTAGGTACAGATTTTCATGTGGACTTAACGTTTTCAATTCTTATGGGTATATAGCTATGAGTTAAACTGAGTCATTTGGTAACTCTCATGTTTAGCATTTTGAAGTATGACCAAAACTATTTTCCAAAGCAGCTGCATCATTTTTCATTTTCACCATGGTATATCAGGAGATAAAGGTTTTTACAGCCCACCCCCTCACCCCCACAAAAAAGCAGAGAAGGGTCCAACTGGGAAAAACATATAATTCAAGGAAAACAAAAAAATTTCTTTGGCCAGGTGCAGTGGCTCAAGCCTGTAATTCCAGCACTTCGGGAGGCCGAGGCAGGCTGATCACTTGAGGTCAGGAGTTCAAGGGCAGCCTGGACAGCATAGTGAAACCCCATCTCTACTAAAAATACAAAAATTAGCAGGGCATGGTGGCACACACTTGTCATCCCAGCTACTTGGGAGACTGAGCAGGAGAATCGCTTGAACCCAGGAGGTGGAGGTTCAATGAGCCAAGTTTCTGCCACTGCACTCCAGTCTGGGGGACAGAGTGAGACTCCAGTGCAAATTATATATATATACATATATATATGAACACAATAAAACAAACTGAAAGATGAGACAGAAAGGGGGAATTCAGAACTAGGAAGCAACTGAGGTCCAAGTCAACATTTTTATATTAGAGGCCTGGCGCAGTTACTAATGCCTGTAATCCTAGCACCTTGGGAGGCCAAAGCAGGTGGATCATTTCATCAACATGAAGAAACCCTGTCTCTCCAAAAAATATAAAAATTAGCTGGATGTGGTGGCACATACCCGTTGTCCCAGCTGCTCAGGAGGCTGAGGTGGGAGGATCACCTGAGCCCTGGAGGTTGAGGCAGCAATGAGCCGTAATTGTGCCACTGCACTCCAGCCTTGGTGACAGATTGAGACCCTGTCTCAAATAAATAAATAAATAAATAAGAAAGAAAGAAAGAACAACAATCAAAATAAACAGCATTGATAAAGGAATGAATGACAAAGGGGAAAGGCTGGAAATAATGACAGCAAATGTAGATGAATGAATAAGATAAACAGTAAAATAATTGGGGAATCTAAAACATATGGGAGATAGATAAAGATAATCCAACATATGTACAGAGCAGTAGAAAGTAGTTATGTTAAACTATGTCATATAAGACAACATACCTAAAGCTGAAGACAAAACTAAATCTGGGTGCAGTGGCTCACGCCTGTAATGCCAGCATTTTGGGAGGCCGAGGTGGGCAGATCACGAGGTCAGGAGATTGAGACCATCCTGGCTGACATGGTGAAACCCCGTCTCTACTAAAAATACAAAAATTAGCCAGGCGTGGTAGCATGCGCCTATAGTCCCAGCTACTTTGGAGGCTGAGGCAGGAGAATTGCTTGAGCCCAGGAGGCAGAGGTTGCAGTGAGTCGAGATCACACCACTGCACTACAGTCTGATGACAGAGCAAGGCTCAGTCTCAAAAAAAAAGACACCTAAATCCACAGAGTATACAACATGACATAGCACACCAAGAGAACTTGATAAACTCTCCTACCTAAGACATCTCCCGTGTAAGCCCTTGAATTTAAAGGATAAGGAAAGAAGTCTGTAGGCATGTAGACATGAAATGAAATTACCCAAAAAGAGGGACATGACAGTGCTTCAAACCGCAGGTCAAAGGAGCTGTAGTTAGAAAATTCTACCCAAAACCCAAAACCTGTGACCCAGGAATTAATAGGCAGGCAAGACGTTGTTCATGTGCAAAGTCAATAGGAAGAAATCCACAGGCATGACCAAGCTCAGGAAATACGAAACCGTGAGTTCTTCCCAGGGAAAAACCAAACTGCTTGACCATGAAATCCAGATGATTTCAAGATGAATCACCACAAACAATCCAGAAACACAGAAGCCACAATTAAAAAACAAACAAAGCAAAACTGGCTATGAGCACAAACTCCATAAAATTCAGCTCAAGAGTGACCACCTACTGGGTTATTGTTACATAGGAGAATGTGACTGATACAAACCAGGAGAGTAGGACAATACCAATATAACTAGGGCAGAAAACGTGGGGGCTGGACTGGGCACGGTGGTTCACGCCTGCAATCCCTGCCCTTTGGGAGGCCGAGGCGGGTGGATCACCTGAGTTCATGAGCTCGACACCAGCCTGGCTAACATGGCAAAACCCCATCTCTACTAAAAATACAAAAATTACCTGGACGTGATGGTGAGTGCCTGTAATTCCAGCTACTCAGGAGGCTGAGGCAGAATTACTTGAACCCGGGAGGTGAAGATTACAGTGAGCTGAGATCACACCATTGGATTCCAGCCTGGGTGACAAGAACGAAACTCTGCTTCAAATAAAATGCAATAAAATATATAAAAATAATAATAAGCAAACAAAAAAACTCTGGGAGCTGGGAGAGAGTAAGAGCTATGCCCTCAACTTCCAAAGCAGAAGAACACTGTCTGCTACCTGAAATGGAACTAGAGAGTTTTTAAAAATAGATACTAGCTTTATTTTCCATAATCTCTTGTGCTTTTTCCTCTCCTTTCTCCCTCCCTCCTTCTCTATCTCCAACTCTTTAAACCTAGAAGATTTTTAATAATATATTTTATTGTGCAGAAGCATTTACTTGAAAATTCAACTGTTCCTCTAGATGTATTTCCCTTACTTTTTATTCTATCAAATGCAAATAAAATTAAATTGTATACTTTTTATTTAAAAGAACATCCTATGCTTAATCCTATTCTAACAAAATCTTTCTCTTCTTCTTTTAGGGGTGTGTGTATTCATGTGTGTGTGTGTGTGTGTGTGTGTGTTATATCTAGAACTAATATTTCTCTAATGATAACTATTGATGGGATTTGGAGTGATTTTTTTTCATCTTCAAACTTCTTTACATAAACTACATTATTTAGATTATTATGAAGATTTATTGTTGGTACACATATGAAGAATTTATAGAAGTAAATATGCTTAACAGGGTTAATACTAGATAATGGTACACTGAATTATTGTTATTTTATTTGGGATGCTTTTTTGTAATTTTAAACTCATCCCATATATATATATATATATATATTTTTTTTTTTTCTTTTCTTTTCTTTTCTTTTTTGTTGAGACAGAGCTGTGCTCTATCACCAGGCTGGAGTGCAGTGGCTCGATCTCAGCTCACTGCAACCTCCACTTCCCGGATTCAAGCACTTCCCTGCCTCAGCCTCCCAAGTATCTGGGATTACCGGCGTGTGCCACCCTGCCTGGCTAATTTTTGTATTTTTAGTAGAAATGGGATTTCACCGTGTTGGTCAGGCTGGTCTTGAACTCCTGACCTTGTGATCCACCCGCCTCGGCCTCCCAAAGTGCTGAGATTACAGCCATGAGTCACCACACCCGGCCTATTTTTTTTAAATCAAATATAAATTATCTGACACAAAAATCACCCATTTTGAAGGATACGCTTTAGTGATTTTAGTTACAGCGAACATGTGCAACCATCACCACTATTAACTCTGGAACTTTCATCACCTCAAAAGAAACCTTGTCCCTATAAGTAATTAGTGGCAATTTTCTTTGCCCCCATCCGTGGTAACCACAAATCTACTTTCTGTTCAATGGACTTTCCCATTTTGGACATTTCACATAAATGGAATCATACAATATGTGGTCTTTGGTTCCTATCTCCATTCACTTAGCCTCATTTTGGTGGGACTTTTTTTGAGACTGAGTCTCACTCTGTCACCCAGGCTGGAGTGCACATTTCACTCACATAATCTCCACTCACTGCAACGTCCACCTCCTGGATTCAAGCAATTCTCCTGCCTCAGCCTCCTGAGTAGCTGGGATTATAGGCGCCCAATGTCACACCCGGCTAATTTTTGTGTTTTTAGTAGAGACAGAGTTTCACCATGTTGGCCAGGCTGGTTTCGAACTCCCAACCTCGTGATCCACCCCTGCCCCAGCCTCCCAAAGTGCTGGGATTACAGGCGTGAACCACCACACCACACCCAGCCAATTTAGCGTCATGTTTTCAAGGTTTATCCTGATGTAGCCTGGATCAGCATTTCATTCCTTCTCATGACTGAATAGTAGCCCATTGCATGAATATATCACATTTTGTTTCTGCATTCATTGGCTGATGGACATTTGGGTTGTCTCCAGTTTTGCGCTGTTGTGAGTAACACTGCTATAAACATTTGTGCACAAGTTTTTGTGTGAACATATGTTTTCAATTCTCTTGGGCCTAAGAGTACAATTGCTGATTTACACGATAATTCTTTCCTTCCTTTTCTTTTCAGTGCTTGGTCCTCTGTTGGAGACTCTGCCTCCCCTAGAATGGATGTCCCGCCCTCTGCACGCGCAACAGTACACTCCCACAGTGCGTGGTGTGCTGTGTGTGGGTGTGCTCTGGTGCCAGACAGGGTGTAGGGGAGAGATCTGGCATCCTGTCTTTTGAGAGGTGACCCTGATGACTGTGTTTATGTGAGAATGCGCGTAAAGTGGTGTCAGATCCCACAACTCAAGGCCCTCCCTCCCAGAGGGCAGCCCAGGAATGGGCAGGCCTTGGCCAAGGCTTGGCTCTCTTGAGGGGCCTTCCCTTGGTACCTCCTGCTCCTGCCCTTGGTCCATCTCCCAGAAGGTCATCTTTCCTTGGAAGGGTTCCAGACTTCCTCCCCTGCTCTGGGGTCATGGTGGGAACACTGGCCTCAGCTTGGTGGTGTGCCCCTTTCCTGGCACTCACATTTCATGGTCCGTTTCCTCCACTGGGAGCTGGGATCCTAACCTCTCAAAGTGGGGACCCCCTGAGAGGGTCTTGCAGGGTTGTGGGCATGGAGCTCGTACAGAGTGTGTGTGTGGGGAGGGGTGACTGGGACAGGCCTGGGTGTCAGGAGGGCTGGGTTGACCTTGTGGTCTGTCCTTGGTGCTGTGTTTGAGAATGAGGGTGAATTCCACGTAGTTGAAGTTGCCTTTCTTGTCAACAGGAACCTCCTGATACGACTCGTCCACTTGCTCGTCTGTGAGGCAGTCACCACGGGGGGCTTCCTAGAGAAAACCTGAAGTCGAGGCTTCCTCATCGGAGTGTTACGGATCACATGTTTGGGGGCCCTGCGGTTCAGCAGCTCCCCAAATGCAGGGAGCAGCATGGTGAAGTCGATGGGCCCTGGGACCTCAGTCAGCTCATCCTCCAGCTGTTCACCATGGGCTTCTCCCCTGGTGAGGCCAGCACGTGGTACAGGTCTGCTTGGTCAGTGAAGCCATCACAGCTCTGGGCAAACCCATGGAAGCCCTCCTTAAACTCCTGGGTTGCCTCTGGTCAAACATCACAACGACATTGGATGTGGCCCACTTCCGGACAGCTTGGCTTCAGGTGAGTGGGGCTTCCCTAGTGCAAAGAAGGTGCTGGCTGGGTGTGTGGGCTGGGTGAGCCCCTGGTATGGGCATTCGCATGGTAATTCCATGTTTAACTTAATGAAGACCTACCACACTGCCTTCTACAGCCGCTGCACCATTTTACATTCCCAGAAGCAATAGACAAAGGCTCCAATTTCTTTACTTAACTTTGTGGGGATGGCATCTCGCTCTGTCATGCAGTGGAGCACGATTGCGGCTCATTGCAGTCCCCACTTCCTGGGCTCAAGGGATCCACCTCCTGAGTAGTTGGCACCTCCACCTACAGGGAGGTGCCATCACACCAAGCTAATTTTTTAACTTTTAGTGTTTTGTAGAGATGGGAGTCTCACTCTGTTCCCCAGACTGGTCTGGAACTCCTGACCTCAAGTGATCCTCCTACCTCGGGCTCCCAAAATTGCTGGGATTATAAGTGTGAGCTACTGGGTTACAATTTTCTCACATCCCAACACTTTCTTCTTTCTTTCTTTTTCTCCTTCCTTTTCTTCTGTTCTCATCACTTTTGATTATAGCCTTCTTAGTGGGTACAAATGGACATCTCCTTGTGGTTTTCATTGGCATTTCACTGTTGATTGATGATCTGGGGCATCTTTTCTTCAGAGAAATGTTTATATAAATCCTTTGCACATTTTAAAATTAGGTTATTTATCTTTTTCCTGTTGAATTATAAATGTTCTTTAAATATTCTAGATACTAGTCCCTTACCTGACATATGATTTGCAAATATTGCCCCCCGTTTTTGGGGTTGTCTCTTCGTTTTCTTGCTTTAGGGGTACGTATGAGTTTGGTGACATGGATGGATGAACTGCGTGGGGTGAAGTATAGGATTTTACTGCACCCATCACCTGAATAGTTTGCATTTTAACCAACAGGTAGATTTTCATCCCTCCCTGCCTCCCCCCAAGCATTGCTGATTCACTATTGTCAATTACACCATTCAGTATGCTTTTGCATACCTATAGCTCAGCTCCCACTTACCTGCTTTCAATCTCTTGAGGTATATACCCAGAAGTGGAAGTGACATAGTAATTCTATTTTTAATTTGTTGAGGTACTGCCATACTAATTTCCATAGTGACTACACCATTGTACATTTCCCAACATTGTATAAAAGTTCCAATTTCTCTACTGACTTTTTTTAATAGTAGCCATCCTAATGGTTAGGAGATGACATCTCTCTGTGTTTTGTTTTGCATTTTCCTAATGATTAGAGATGCTGAGCACTTTTTTTTTTTTGAAACGGAGTCTCACTCTGTCGCCCAGGCTGGAGTGTAGTGGCATTATCTCAACTCAGGTGCGCGACAGCATGCCTAGCTAATTTTTCTATTTGTAGTAGAGATGGGGTTTCCCCATGTTGACCATATTTTCTTTCATTTATTTATTTTTGAGATGGAATCTCGCTCTGTCGCCCAGGCTGGAGTGCAGTGGTGCAGTATCAACTCATTGCAACCTCCGCCTACCAGGTTCAAGCAGTTCTCCTGTCTCAGCCTCCCGAGAAGCTGAGACTAAAGGTGCCCACCACCACGCCCAGTTAATTTTTGTATTTTTAGTAGAGACAGGGTTTCACTATGTTGGCCAGGACGGTCTTTACCTCTTGACCTCGTGATCTGCCCGCCTCAGCCTCCCAAAGTGCTGGGCTTACAGGAGTGAGCCTCTGAGAACTTTTTATGTGCTTATTGGCCATTTGTTGTTGTTTTTTGTTGTTGTTGTTTTTTCTCTCACTCTGATTGAGACATAATTGGCCATTTGCATATCTGCTTTAGAGCAATGCCTATTCAATCCATTGCCCATTCTTTACTCAGGTTGTTTTTTGTTGTTGTTGAATTCTAAGAATTCTTTATGTATTCTGGATATTAACCCCTTATCAGACATATGGCATGTCAATATTTTCTCCTGTTTCGTGGATTGCCTTTTCATTCTGTTGATTGTGTCCTTTGATGCATGTAAGTTTTAATTTTTTTTTTTTTTTTTTTTTGAGAAGACTCTGTCTTCCAGGCTGAAGTGCAATGGTGTGATCTCAGCTCACTGCAGCCTCTGCCTCCCAGGTTCAAGCGATTCTCCTATCTCAGCCTCCTGAGTAGCTGGGACTACAGGTGCACTCTACCACGCTCGACTAACTTTTTGTATTTTTATTAGAAACAGGGTTTCACCATGTTGGCCAGGATGGTCTCGATCTCCTGACCTCGTGATCCACCCACCTTGGCCTCCCAAAGTGCTAGAATTATATGCATGAACCGCCACATCCAGCTACTTTCATATTCTTTGATGATTCTTTCTTGACTCAACCCATCCCCACTTTGTTTTCTGTTACTTTACCAATGGATTTTCTATTATACAGGAGGGAGCTTCAGTCTTCCCAAAGCCTTCTCCTCTCCTAATCTTGTAGTCCAGTTATATCATAATTCATGTTATTATTCGGTATTCATTCATTAATTCATCAAATATTTTTTGAGCGCATACTATGTGTCAAACATTACTGTAGGTGCTGGAGATTCATTAGTAATCCAAATAAAGTCTGTGTTGATGGAATTTATGATTAGTTAAATTATATTCACTAATGAACCACATAATATGCTATGATGACTTTCTTTTTCTTGTGTTACTTTCTGTTTTTCCTGAAGTTAATGATTACTTTTTGTTTGTTTGCTCAGGTTTCTATGTACCCAAATCATTCTTCTTTCATTCTTCAATAGAACTACATTGTATAACCTCTCTCCTTTATTCCCTACCCGATCAAAGGCCACTAGGCAACCTATTAATTCTTCCCCTCCTCCTCCATTTTTTCTCCACTTGAAAAAATTTACAACCTGTAGGTTTCAGTTATTTGTTTGTTTTACTGGGGTTGGTTTTCATTCTTTTACCTAGGCACTTGTTCATTTATTTCAATTTACATACTCAGTAATTTATTTCCCTTCAGTACTAGGAAATTTAGTAGTTAAAAAAACACACACACAAGCCGGGAACGGTGGCTCACACCTGTAAT
Organism: Callithrix jacchus; assembly: GCF_049354715.1. NCBI lineage: Eukaryota > Metazoa > Chordata > Mammalia > Primates > Cebidae > Callithrix > Callithrix jacchus. The sequence continues at coordinate 43,143,998 of NC_133514.1, forward strand.
CCCAGCACTTTGGGAGGCCCAGTCAGTCAGATCATGAGATCAGGAGTTCGAGACCAACCTGGCCAATATAGTGAAACTGCATCTCCACTAAAAATACAAAAATTAGCCGGGCATGGTGGTGTGTGCCTGTAGTCCCAGCTACTTGGGAGGCTGAGGCAGAAGAATCACTTGAACCTGGGAGGCGGAGGTTGTAGTGAGCCAAGATCATGCCACTACACTCCAGCCTGGGTGACAGAGTGAGACTGTCTAAAAACACACACACAGACACACACACACACACACACCCTTACAACCTTTCCTTTTCTCTATTTATAATAACATTTCTATTAATAAGGGCAAGGTGAGGTGGCTCATGCTTATAATCCCAGCACTTTGGGAAACTGAAGCAGACAGATCACTTGAGAACCAAGAGTTTGTGAACAGCCTGGCAAACATGGCAAAACGCTGTCTCTGCCAAAAAAATTAGGCAGGCATGGCGGTGTGCACCTGTAGTCAGAACAATGACTTGAACAGGGAGGCAGATGTTACAGTGAGCTGAGATCACTCCACTGCATTCCAGCCTGGGTGATAGAGCAAGACTCTGTCTCAAAAAATAAAGTAAAAATTAGACTTCCTGAAATGGTCTATTTCTCTTATATTTTCTCTTCTGTTTTCTGTACTTTCGCCTTTGTTTCTATACTTTATGGGAGATTTCCTAGACTTACTCTCCCAAATGTTTTATTGAGTTTTTTTATGTAGATAGACATATTGTAAATTTCTAAGTTATTTTCTATCCTCTGTTCTCTGTTGCTCCTTGTTTTGTATTATCCTGCTCTCATTCCATGGAGATCACTCCGAAGATAGTGATAACAGTTTTTATGTTTCCATTTTTTTTTTTTGACACAATCTCACTCTATCACCCAGGTTGGAGTGCAGTGGTACAATCTCAGTTCACTGCAACCTCCGTCTCCCAGGTTCAAGCGATTCTCCTGCCTCAGTCTCCTGAGTAGCTGGGATTACAGTAGCCACCATGCCCGGCTAATTTTTGTATTTTTAGTAGAGACAAGGTTTCATCATATTGGCCAGGCTAGTGTCCAACTCCTGACTTCAAGTGATCTGCTTGCCTTGGCCTCCCAAAGTGCTAGGATTACTGGCCTGAGCCACCAGGCCCAGCCTGTTTCCTCTTCTTGTAATGAAAAATATCTAATAACCTGTCCAATTTCTTCCATGATAATGGACCATTCAGATTTTCCACCTTCTTTTGTGTCACTTCTGGTAATTTACATTCTACCTGGAAGTTGCCAATTTCCTCTAGATCTTCATATTTGCTGCCACATAATTTTATGAAGTAAACATTTTTCTTTAATCTCTCCTGTATTCATGGTTATATCTTTCTTATTCTTTTATTTTTACTTTCCCTCTTTTTAATTTTCTGTTTTAATTTTTGTGAGTACATAGCAAGTGTCTGTATTTATGGAGTACATGAGATGTTTTGATGCAGGCATGCAGTGCATAATAATCACATCCTGTAAAATGGGTTATCTAGCCAGATGTGGTGGCTCACGCCTGTAATCCCAGCACTTTGGGAGGCTGAAGTGGATGGATCACAAGGTCAAGAGATCAAGAGCATCCTGGCCAACATGATGAAATCCTGTCTCTACTAAAAATACAAAAATTAGCTGAATGTGGTGGCACATGCCTGTAGTCCCAGCTACTTGGGAGGCTGAGGCAGGAGAATCACTTGAACCTGGGAGGCAGAAGCTGCAGTGAGCTGAGATGGGGCCACTGTATTCCAGTCTGGCAAAAGAGCAAGACTCCATCTTAAATAAAACCCAAATAAATAAATAAATAAATAAAATGGGGTGTCCATCCCCGGAAGCATTTCTCCTTTATGTTACAAACAACCCAATTATACTTTTAGTAATTTTTATTTCATTTATTTATATATTGATTTATTTTTAAGATAGAGTTTCGCTCTGTCTCCCAGGCTAGAGTGCAGTGGTACAATCTCAGCTCACTACAGCCTCTGCCTTCTGGGTTCTGGCAATTCACCTGCCTCTGCCTCCCGAGTAGCTGAGATTACAGGTGTGCACTGCCATGGCTGGCTAATTTTTGTATTTTAGTAGAGCTGGGGTTTCACCATGTTGGGTCAGCTGGTCTCAAACTCCTGCCCTCAAACGATCCTCCTGCCTCGGCCTCTCAAAGTGCTGGGATTACAGGCATAAGCCACCAAGCTCTGCCCCTCTTTTAGTATTTTTTAAATGTACAATTAAATTATTATTGACTATAGTCACCCTGTTGTGTTTCCAAATACTAGGTCTTACTCACCTTTCTATTTTTTTGTACCTATTAACTCTCCCCGCCTCCCTTACTTTCTTTTTTGTTTGATCAGTTTTCAATTTCACTTTTTATTGTTATTTTCATTTTCTATTCTTCAACTTTCTTGCTTTTTTCTTATTAAATTAAATACTTGGCTCCTTGTATAGTTAATCAAGAGCCTTTTTGTGGAGCGGGAGATTAGGTTTAGGGTATATTATTATACAAACATGAAATATCAGTATATTAATATAAAAAATATTAGTGGCCGAGAGTGGTGGCTCATGACTATAATCCCAGCACTTTGGGAGGCTGAGGCAGGTGGATCACAAGGTCAGGAGACCAAGACTATCCTGGCTAACACGGTGAAACCCCATCTCTACTAAAAATACAAAAAATTAGCCGAGCATGGTGGCAAGTGACTGTAGTCCCAGCTACTTGGGAGGCTGAGGCAGGAGAAGCACTTGAACCCAGGAGGCGGAGGTTGCGGTGAGCCTAGACTGCGCCACTGCACTCCAGCCTGGGCAACAGAGCAAGACTTTGTCTAAAAAAGAAAAATATATTTATTAGTAAGCTAAGAAAATTCATTAGGTCTAATTAGTCAAAAGTGCGATGTTCAGTAGTCACTTCATATTCTTCTCTGCCTGTTTATACGTGTATTGAAAAGGCTGAGAGGTGAACTGAGTAGAAGCTTGGGAGCAGTTTGGCAGCTGTAAGAAGAGATGGCAATGGATGCTTATTAGGGAAATGAGAGAAAATGAAAGAAGAAACTTTGACATCTACATGGGTTGAGGCTCTTTGGGAACTTCCGGGAGATGCAAGCGTTCAAAGAGGGCTACTTGGGAGTTAGAAACAATTAAGTAATGGCAATTTAAGTCTGAATGGGAGGAGAAAATTCCACCAATACACACAATTATTCTTATTACTATTCACTGATAATTTAAGAATAATCCTGGGAATTTTTTTTTTTTTAGTAAATGTCCAAATGTTTTTCCCAGTGTTTTCAAAAAAAGATCATCAAAATTATTTGTAGCTTATGAATCTTATCTTGTATTTTTAATTTTCATTGAATTCTTATGATCTTAATTGAGATTTTTTTTTTTTTTTAAGAGGGAGTCGCCTTCTGTTGCGCAGGCAGGAGGGCATTAGTGTGATCTTGGCTCACTGCAGCTTCCACCTCCCAAGTTTAAGCCATTCTCCTGCATTAGCCTCCTGAGCAGCTGGGACTACAGGCACCCACCACCACACCCAGCTAATTTTTTTGTATTTTTAGTGGAGACAGGGGTTCCACCACATTGGCCAGGCTGGTCTTGAACTCCTGACTTCATGATCTGCCAACCTCGGCCTTCAGAGTGCTAGGATTACAGGCGTTAGCCATTGTGACGGCCTTATATATATTTTTAACTAAGTTCTAATATTTTCTCCATCTTTTTTTGTCCTCCAGAAAATTGGAGAAAAGAGAGCTTTCAGACAGTAATCTAATTTTTTCCCCATATTTGATTAGAAAAAACTTCAAACTTACAAGAAATTCATAACATATATACAGTAAATGGCTGGCTGTGGTGGTTCACACCTACAATTCCAGCACTTTGGGAGACCGAGGTGGAGGGTCACTTGAGCCTGGAGTTAGACATCAGCCTGGCCAACATGGTGAAACCCTGTTTCTACTAAAACCACAAAAATTAGTGGGGTGTGGTGGTGCGCACCTATAGTCCCAGCTACTTGGGAGGCTGAGACACAAGAATCGCTTGAACCCGGGAGGCAGAGGCTGCAGTGAGTGGCACTGCACTCCTGCCTGGGTGACTCCATCTCAAAATAAATTAAAAAAATAGGCCAGGCGCAGTGGCTCACATATGTAATCCCAGCACTTTGGGAGGCCGAGGCGGGTGGATCACAAGGTCAGGGAATCAAGACCATCCTGGCCAACATGGTGAAACCCCATATCTACAAAAAACACAAAAAAATTAGCTGGGCATGGTGGTGCAGGCCTGTAAGCCCAGCTACTTTGGAGGCTGAGGGAGGAGAATCGCTTGACCCTGGGAGGTGAAGGTTGCAGTGAGCTGAGATCACGCCACTGCACTCTAGCCTGGTGACAGTGAGACTTCACCTCAAACAAACAAATAAATGAATAATTTAAAAAACAAAAATAAAAATTAGCCGGTTTTAGTTGTGCGTGCCTGTAGTCCAGCTACTCAGGAGGCTGAGGTGGGAGGATGGCGTGCACAGCCCAGAAGATTGAGTCTGCTGTGAGCCACTGAACTCCAGCCTGGCCAACAGAGCAAGACCCTGTCTCCAAAAAATATAAAAAACTTAAGAAAGAAAAGAAAAAAGAAATGTACAGTAAACACCCATATACCCACCACCCAGATACTATAATCGGAACCTAATTTTTATTAGCTGGAATTAGCATTTGCCTAGACCTACAAGTGATGTTGAGTAGTGACAGCTCCGCCATAATTACGTATTCTGTTTCTACTGGTAAGCCCAGTGCTTCATAAGAGTTTTGTACTGTGGCCAATTTTATGAGTGTTTCAAACAAGCCAACACAGGTCAGCTGTTAGATGGGTGGAGAAACTTCTAGAGAGTTCTTCTCAGCTTAAAGAAACAAAATTTCAAAGTCATCTGGCATGCTGCCTAAAGACATCTACAGCTTTTGGCTCTTAGAAGCAGGTGATGTCCATGAGCATAAACTTGGGTTTCTGGTTGTGCAATAAGGAGCAACTGCTACCTCTCTGGAGTAGGAGTGACAGAGACAGTGATAAGAGGAGGGGGTAGCTGGAATTCATATCCCTTCACATCAGTTTCCCTAAGAGTTGCACCCTGCAATTGGTGGCCAACAGTCCCGAGAGAGAGCCCTGTGATCGTCTATAAATTCACACACAATCTTCTGTATGTTTTCCAGAGCCATTGAAGCATTTAAAAAAGGAGCACAATTCTTTGAAATCTAAGGAAAACTGGCCATCATCTCTCCAAGCCAATTCCAAGTATCATAGGTATATCTCAAGTCATAATAATTACTTCATTTTGGCAAAACATCATCTATCCTTGGCTTCTTTCTTTTCCTGGAAGGTCTTTGCTAAAGAACAGCCTCAGGAGCAAAGGATGTATGCTCATAGGTAAGCTAGCTCCTTCTCACAGAAAAAACAACCAAGAAACAAAACCAAAAAGCAGCCCAATTGCTTCTCAGTCTTTTGGCTCCAATAAAGCATAAAAAAAGTCCTTTGTAGTTGAATGAAATCCATACCATATTCATCCTGTTAAAAACTGGTGTTATTTTCCCAAATACTAAAGCCCTTTGGGACAGCACTGAAAATGCAATTCTGTTTTTGTTTTGTTTTATTTTGAGACAGAGTCTCACTCTCTTGCCCAGGCTGGAGTGCAGTGGCACAATCTCAGCTCACTGCAACCTCTGCCTCCCAGCTTCAAGCAATTCACCGACCTCAGCCTCCCAAGTAGCTAAGATTATAGGTGCTCACTACTATGCCTGGCTAATTTTTCTATTTTTCATAGAGATGGAGGATCTTACCATGTTGGCTAAGCTGGTCTTGAACTCCGGACTTCAAATGATCCCCGCCTCGGCCTCCCAAAGTGCTGGGATTACAAGTGTGAGCCAATGTGCCTGGCCTGAATGTACAGTTTTGAACAGGAATGGAGTACTTGGGTGAATATAAAAATAACACATTTAGAATGGGGCTGGCACCTTTCTAAAAGTTCTGCTCTCTTTTGCCTTTCTGAGTACCGACCATCACTCTAGAACAAGGATAAGCAAACATTACTGTTAAAAAAATCCTTTTTTGATCAATGAAGCACTTGTTAATTTTTTCCTTTGTTAAAGGAGGAACCATAACTCTCCGCAGCTGAACATATAATACTTTCCTCCTAAAGAGGAGTCAGTCAGTGCTTCTATATTTTTAATTTTTTTGTCAAAGCAAGAAGTAAATACTTTAGAATTGTTAAATATATAAATTGAATAAAGTTGAGTGTTCTGCATGGTAAAAAAAAAAAAAAAGGTCCATTTAGTTAATATTTTTAGTTGTTGCAAGTACTCAGCTCGCAGCCACAGACAGCACAAACACATGAGCTTGGCTTGTTCCAATCAAACTTTAGTTAGGACACTGAGATGAAGACCGCATTAACTATACCCACTATGCTTTGCAACCTTTTCCTCAAAGGTAATCTAGTTCTCAACCTTTAGATACCCTTTTCTCAATTCATGAAACCACAGGATTACAGTCATACCGAGCCTGAATTTTCACCGTTATTTAAAAAGTAATAGGTAGGGTAGAGGTTAAAAACATAAGTTTTAGAGTCAGTCAGATGTGTATTCAAATCCAGATTCTGTGGCTTTCTTGTGTGACATCAGGTAAACTGAAGAATGTTTCTGTGTTTCTTCATTTGTGAAATAGGGAAACTGTTTTGAAGATTAAAAGAAATAATGCATATCAAACTTTTTTTTTTTTTGAAACTGAGTCTCAATTTGTCGCCCTCTTGGCTGACGGCAGCCTCCGCCTCCCAGGTTCAAGCGATTCTCCTGCCTCAGCCTCTCAAGTACCAGCACTACGGGCGCGTGCCACTATGCCCAGCTAATTTTGTGTTTCTAGTAGAGACGGGGTTTCACCATTTTGGCCAAGCTGGTCTCGAACTCCTGACCTCAAGTGATCCACCCTCCTTGGCCTCCCAAAATGTTGGGATTACAGGCGTGAGCCACTGCTCCCAGCCTGCATATCAAATTCTAAACAGTGCTCAATAAGGCTCACAGCAAATGCTCAATAGATGTTAACTTACTATCATCAGTCAGTGAAGTCATTGCTAAAAAACAATTCTTTTTATCTGTGTAGAAAGATCATCCATGACTTTGGTGTTCGGTAGTCCAGTATTTCACTGGTTATATGCCATTTTGTAGCTAGGAAAATTTCCCTAGTGTCATGTTTGTTTAATGTGAGGGCCCTGTGATTAAAGTGATACAATAATAAATAGATGGGTTTACACAGCGGGCTCCTTGAATGACAGCTGGCTCCGTCCATAAGAAGGCAGGAAAGAAGTATACAGCTTCATCTCTGACTTGCCACTGCCATTAACGTTACATATCTGTGGGCTAATGGAATTTGTGCACATATATTTTAAAAAGTAATCTTTATTAAAGCACTAAAAAAAGAGTTGAGATACTTTATGGAGAGTGCCACATCTCATTGGTGTTCAAGCAAATGCGATTTTATTTCAACAAATGCGATTTTATTTCAAAGTTCTTTTCCCTTTGTAAGATAGTACAAACGGCAAATTCGAAAGGTGCGGAAGATTATAGCATGGCGAAAAGCAAGTTTTCTTTCTCTCCTCTTCTAGTCACACAGAGACCATCCTAAGAGGCAACCACTTCCAGAGATGCAAACACACACACACCCAACTCATACTCCTCTGCACTTTATTACTTAGAATAATACCGGAAAATTTCCATGTCTCAGCAAATACAGCAGCTGCCAGGTACTCTTCAATGGCAGCTCAGGATTCCCTCAGAGGGATGTGCCCCATATCATTCACCCAGCCCCCAAGAACGGACTTTTTTAGGTTGTTTCCAGCTGCTTGCTCTTACAAGCAACGTTGTAACGCTGCCTTGTTACTTTTATTCTTCTTTATCCAGTGATTTGGTTCTGCTTTGCCTTCCAGCACGACTGCAAAGTGACTCTACGGGGCTTTCCCCAGTGCCCTCGCCCCAGACCTCAGCGAGTTATTTGTGGAGTCACCGGGTCCTGCTCCGCCTTGTAATTCAAAGTCTCCCCGGGGCAGCGGGGAGCGGGCAGAGCACCTAGTCCCGGCCTGAGCGTCTGGGCCCCTGTGGGCGAGCTACCAGCTCGGATTTCGGGTGGATCGTGCGTGGGAGGCGGCGTTGCCCTTGGCATGCAGCGCGCATGCAGCCGCGATGGCGCTGCGATCTGCGGTCTGGGACCCTGGTGTGAAACTGCCGCGGAGACGCTCCCAGCCGCGGGCGCAGCTCACCCCGGCACGGAGGGAGGTGTCTAAAGGTGTCTCTTAGGAACAGGCACAACCCGGGCAGCCAGGCCCCAGAACAAAGGGTGCTTTCAGCCGCCCCTTTAGATGCCTGGCCCGTCACCATGGCAACCACCCCACTATTGAAAGAGCTGGTCCCCGCCTTATCTCCTCCCGGGCTCCCCTCCCCCGCCGGCCCCACCGTATGGTGTGTATGTCACTGGCAGCTGTTGTCAAAAGAAGGCACCTCTTTTGTCTCCAGGGGATGAAAACCATTTGGTTTACAGCGCCATCCTTTCTCTCTGCCCGGAAACTTTTCTCCACGTCCCCAAGGCGCCCCTCGATGCGCGCGCCCGGCCCGGTGTCCGCCACTCGCGCTGGATGCTGGTTTCCTCGCCATCACTCGGCCCAGAGCCGTTCTGCCTCTGCCTCAAACTCTCAGATGCCCTAGAGCTCTCACTGAAGAGTAGTGTCTCAGCGAGGGGAATCCGCATTGGAAATCGCGGCTTCCTTCTGGCACGCCGCTCGCTGAGTTCCAGCGCAAGCAGGATCTCCCCTCACACCCAACAGCACCACCTTCCGAGGCCGACGGCTCATTACCGCCGCGTCCCCGAGGCTGGCTCAGGAACTCCTCTCCTGGCCGCATTCCAGGCTGGGCCTGGTCCTTAGAATAAGGACCAGTTGTTTGTCTCCCTATGGCTGGCAACGGATCACTTTCTAGCTGAGGAAAAGACAACACAACGAGTGAAACAATAGGACCTGTATGTTTCTCACACAGTCCTCCTTCGAAATGTATCATGATCATATTTTTAAAGGTCTGTGTTATGTTTCATAAATATCTAAAGACGACTTACACATTTCCTCTTGTCACCTGAAGAATGGCAAGGTTCACACAGTTGGAAAAAAGAGCTTTATTTCTCATAAAGGGTTGTAGCCTGCAGGGTGGCCATTCTGACATGCTGGGAAGCATAGCCTCCAGTCAGAAGCCAGAAACAGGCATTTCAAGGCAGGAGCAGAGGGAACAGGAATTGATGCTGAGCAGGGTGGCTGAATATACATAGTCAGTAAGCTATGGGAGGAGTCATGAATATTTATAAAAGGAGAAACAATGCATAAACACAATGGAGCTTCACACATCTCCATAGGACCCATGTTCCAAAAATGGTTTTGTTAGCATGATCTGAGGGTGGAGTTTTTGGCCCTCTGACATCAAAAGGTGAATCAGAAGACATGAAAACCCTCACTGTACATTCTTTTAGATTGAACAGAACGGCTCCATGGTTGGTGGTCTCTTATCAGGAAGGAGTGCTGGTTGGTTATTTTGTGGAAACTGCAGAAGGGCAGTCAGTGTCAGGTGCTTGGCTGATAACAGCAGTAGAGCTTTTGAAAAGTTAGTAAGGGGCTGGGTGCAGTGGCTCATGCTGTAATCTCAGAGTTTTGGGAGGCCAAGGCTGGTGGATCATGAGGTCAGGAGTTCGAGACCAGCCTGGCCAACATGGTCAAACTCCATCTGGGTTCAAGTGATTCTCCAGGTTCAAGTGATTCTCAGCCTCCCAAGTAGTTGGGATCACGTGCCTGTAATCCCAGCTACTTGGGAGGCTGAGAATCACTTGAACCTGGGAGGCGGAGGTTGGAGTGAGCTGAGATCGTGCTACTGTACTCCAGCCTGGGCAACAGAGCAAGACTCCAGTTGGGGGAAAAAAAGAAAAAGAAAAGTTAGCGAAGGAGAAGGTATAACTTGTTTTGTCTGACCAACCTCCCATCCTGTAATGGCCGAACTCAGTTTTCAAGGTTTCGCTGGGATCCCCTAGGCTAGGAGGAGATTCATTCAGTCAGTTCAGGGGCTTAGAAGTTTATTTTTAGTTTGCATTCTGCATTTCACCCCTTTCATTTTCCTTTTATCAAAGTAATATGTGCATATCAAGAAAACAGATACTATGGAAGAATTTATGAAGAAAAACATGTGAACTGTCCCTCCTCTGTCTTCTCAAACCCCATTCCCATTTCCTCAAAAAAAATCTCATAAATATGTTTTTGAGGTCTTCTACTGGTTATCTTTATAACTATAGACAACATGCTTATGCTATACCTTCCTATTTCTTAACTAGTTCCTTTTAGAAAATAATTATTGATGTTGGGAAAGAGACTCTTCCTCTACCCACTTATGTCTGACTAGTCAAGACTCGCAATAGACAGATTAACAGGAGAAGATGTAATATGCATGTAGGAGTTCTCAGTAACGAGTAGCTCACTGAATAGTCCCAGATGAAAGTTTACATACTGACTCAACAAAATGGAAGGGGCTAGGGCTTCAGTTGGAAAGTATGAAAGGGCCTATTGGTCTTTTTCATACTAATGAGCAGCTGAATTCATACTTCCCCCGTCTTCTCCCAATAGGTTCAATCTTCTCCCAAGCAGGAAACTTCCTTGGGGATGGGTGGTGGTCAATGGCAGCTGTGTTTTCTGGAGGCTCTCTTTAAGTTGAGGTAGTATTTTATCCACGGCTGCTTACTGTTCAAATGTTTCAGGTTTAAAGCAATTTTTATGCCACAGGCTGCTAACCCCTTTATTTATAACACTTGAAACTTCCTAAAGTATTTCACAAACAAGAGGCTGAGCTGATTACTGTAGACAGAAGGCTTGGGCTAGAAGTTGTCAGATAATCAATTGTCAAAGAGAAAGAAAAACAGGGAGAAAACAAAAAGAAAAAGATGAATAGATGAAAAAAAGGTAGAATTTCTGGGTCCAGAATTGAAACATTGGGTTTACAGTATTTTTAGAGAGTGGAATGAGGATGGCAGTGGCAATCCAGCGGATTTTCCATTTTGCAGTTTGAATGTCTTTGGTGATGACGTCCCATACGTGATCTGCTGCGATGAGTCCTTTAAGTTTTTACCAAGCCAATCCATTAAGCTTGCAGGCCTTTTACAGATCCTCTGTGGAAAGGGGCAGCTACAAGACAAGCTAGGGTCCCCAATAAAGATCTGGGTAGTCAGGTCTCAGTATTTAGTGATGCCAAGTCTCAAGTGGGTAGGAGAATATTTGGAAATGTTAATTTGGAGGGCAGTGACCAGAAATTGAAGGAAGTCACAAGAATGGAGAACTGGTGGGGTCTGAACAAGTGTGCAAGGAACATGGTGCAGTCCAATATACAGTTAGATAATAGAAGCCTAGAAATAACAAACAGGACTAGAATCTGATAACCCCTAACAATGGACTTTCTGTGGTAACATAAAATCTCTATACAGTCACCTCCTTCTCTGATCAGATAATTAAAGCAGTATTTTTCTTGTTTATAAAACAAGTCTTAACACATTAAGTGTGGCCTGATTATTTATATAAGTACAGCAAGAATAGTAATTGACTACATGGGCTTATTAAAGTTTGTTTTGTAGCAATTGTTATAAGGAATCGCACCTTAATTTTTTCTTTTTTTGTGAGACGGAGTCTAACCCTGTCACTTAGGCTAGACTGCAATGGTATGATCTTGGCTCACTGCAACCTCTGCCTCCCAGGTTCAAGCAATTCTCCTGCCTCCGCCTCCCAAGTATCTGGGATTGCAGGCATGTGGCACCACGCCTGGCTAATTCTCTGTATCTTTAGTAGAGACAGGGTTTCACCATGTTGGCCAGGCTGGTCTTGGATTCCTGACCTCGTGATCTGCCCTCCTCGGCCTCCCAAAGTGCTGGGATTATGGGCATGAGCCACCGCACCAGGAATCACATTAGATTTTAAAAGCCTCTTGGGGCTATGAAGCCAAATGAAGAACTCAACATCAAACTGCACCTGCTGTACCTATAGATTTGGGTGAATTTCTCACTTTTTTTTTTTTTGAGACGGAGTCTTGCTCTGTCATCCAGGCTGGAGTACGATGGCTCGCTCTTGGCTCACTGCAACCTCTGCCTCCTAGGTTCAAGAGATTCTCCTGCCTAAGCCTCCCGAGTATAGTTGGGATTACAGGCACCCACCAGCACGCGTGGCTAACTTTTTGTATTTTAGTAGAGATGGGATTTTATTGTGTTGGCCAGGCTGGTTGCAAACTCCAAACCTTAGGTGATCCACCCGCTTCAGCCTCCCAAAGTGCTGGGATTACAGGTGTGAGCCACTGCACCCAGCCCGTATACTGTCATTTTTAAGAGAGAGAAAACCAAACTCTAATTTTGCATCAGTGCACTGTTGACATTAAGGCTCATTCTAATACCCTGTAAGTAAATCCACTTTATCATAATCAGCTTGAAAACATGAGGTTTTTCTCTTTTCCACAGACCTTTTACAGCTTCTTATATCCATTCAATTGTACACTTTTCTCTTGCTTCTTCTAGAACAATCTTTAAATAATCACTATTACAACCACTTTAGGAAAAAATACTTTTTACCTTAACAAAAACCCATCTTATATTCCTTGTATCCTTTGCATAATGTAAAGTTGTTTATTTGTTTGTTTTACTTGAGATGGGGTTTCCCTCTCATTGCCCAGGCTGGAGTGCAATGGCATGTTCCTGACTCAACTGCAACCTCTGCCTCCCAAGTAGCTGGGAGTATAAGCATGTGCCACGATGCCTGGCTAATTTTTTTATTTTTAGTAGAGACAGTTTCACCATGTTGGCCAGACATGTTGGCCAGACATGTTGGCCAGGCTGGTCTTGAACTCTTGACCTCAGGTGATCTGTCCACCTAGTCCTCCCAAAGTGCTGGGATTGCAGGTATGAACCACTGGGCCCTCTCTCAAATTTGTTTCTTTTCACCCTTATTTCTAGTAGTTTCATGTACATATATATATTTTTATCTATTTGTAACCTTTATTTTGCAGAGAAAACTAGGAAGTAGACAGTTGTGAATTGTTTGTCATGCCGGCATTTTGTAGCAGATTAGCACATTTTATGAATATATCATCTCATAATTTCTAGAGGTATATGCTTTTTATAGTAAAAAGAAAAAAAATTACCAAGGTGGTAAAATATTAAAGACGTGTTTATAAAGAAACCCAAGCCAGGCATGGTGGCTCACGCCTGTAATCCCAGCATTTTGGGAGGCTGAGGTGCATGGATCACCCGGAAACGCAGGCTAGGCATGGTAGCTCACGCCTGCAAACCCAGCATTTTGGGAGGCTGAGGTAAATGGATCACCCGAGGCCAAAAGTTCAATACCAGCCTGGCCAACATGATGAAGATGAAACCCTGTTTCTACTAAAAATAAAAAAATTAGCCAGGCATGGTGGCATGTGCCTATACTCCCAGCTACTTGGGAGGCCGAGGCAGGAGAATTACTTGAACCCTGGAGGCTGATGTGGCAGTGAGTCAAGATCAGGACACTGCATTCCAGCCTGGGCCACAGAGCAAAACTGTGCTGGGATTATAGGCGTGAGCTGCCGTGCCAGGCCTAATGTGCTCTTTACTTCTGCTAATTGTCCTGTGTACTTTTGCTGTCATGAACTATAATCATGTGTAGAATAGCTTTTCTGAATTCTTCAAGTTTTTCTGATGTGTCCCTGAACCTGAGGGTAGTCTTGGGGACCCCCACCACCAATCCCTCTGCCCACTGTACTGTACACCCCAATTATCTTAAAGAGAGAAATAAAGCCCAGACACTGTCTACTATCAGGGAGTTCGTGTTTAGTGAGAGAGCCCAGAAGCGGCCCATCCTGCCCACCATCGGCCAGACCGCTCAGCAGTAGCCAGCAAGCTGAGCCGCCCGGGCCACCGTGGGAACCAAGCCCGAGGATTTAGCCGGTCCCAACAAAAAAAGAAAAACAAGTCCCCAGGGAGAAGAAGCAAGTCTGCTCGGATTAAGAGGACCCGAAGTCCTTACCACTAACAGTCAAAGTGAAGCAGGAGCCTGAGGATCATCCCCAGGGAGGACGGGAGGATCGGCAGCACAGGGAACCGTGAAAACAGGAACACAGGAGAGCTAGGAACAGTGACCGGGACAGACACCGGGGCCATTCCCTCTGAAGGAAAACGTCTAACGGGAGGCCTGGGAGTAGGCAGGGTCAGGGACGGGATCCAGACACTCAGAACCTGCAGGCTCAGGAAGACCAGCTGGAGTTTCACAATGCCAGGCGGGGGGCATCGCCAGAAGAATGACGCTGGTGGCGGTGGCAGTGAGTCTCAGGAGTTGTTTCCTCGGCCTGGTGGCAACAACAAAGAAAAAGAGGTGACTGTTAAAGAAAAACCAAGCTTTGAACTTTCTGGGGCGCTTCTTGAGGACACCAACACTTTTCTGGGTGCAGTAATTAAATACACTGAGCCCCCAGAAGCACATACTCCCAGAAAACTGTGGCATCTCTACCCGTTTAAAAATGATGAGGTGCTGCCAGTCATGTACATACACCAAGACAAGAGTGCATACCTACTGGGTGACACCGCCGCATTGCAGACATTGCAATCGATCGCCCATCTTGTTCAAAGGAGCATGTGGTCTGGTGGACACAATCCACCAGAGCCTGGGAACCCCCACACCTATGCGCTCCTCTTGTTTATCCGGAAAGGAGAGAATCAGGTTTGAGGAGGAATGGAACCTAAAACAAACCTCTTCCCTAAATGTGGAATTAATGAGACCCGTTGCCTCTGCTCTCCAGTCCCTGTTCCTCACACAGAGCACACCTACTGAGCTGGCAGTGGCCTGATGGCAGGTGATTCCTTGTGTGCCCAAGCCCAATCATCTAGTCAAGGCGAGACCCAGTTCTCAGGTTTAGGGTCTCTGCAAATGAAGTACAACTTGGGATCCCCATGCTTCTCAATGATCCTAGCAGGCATCCCTGGGGTCTCCACTCTTGAGAGTTAACCCAATTGACCACATTAGGGAGTGTCAGGGACTGTCATGCCTCCCTAGTGACAATATCATAAAGGAAGAGACTGTAGACAGAAGATGTGCTTTTGAAATGCACATTCATGAGAACAGACCCAAATAAACTCAGATGGTCTAACTCCCATTGAGGCTATATAGAACGCATGACAAAGATACACATTATTTTCAAGGCCACTTTACAAGTATTACATAAATTTATCACATAGTGATTAAACAGTGCAGTCTCTAATCCTGAGTTTCTGTTGCCCAAAAGATGTCTAATAGTATAATGAGAACACCTCCTCCAGGGCTCAAAGCATCTTTCCTATCAGGTACAGGCCAGACATCAGGCCCCAGGGGTCTGCAGCAGGCAGGAGGTAAAGGACAGGACATGGTGTGAAGCAAACAGACATGAGTGAGATCAGAAGAGGCTGCTGAACGCTGGACTGGAGCCAAGCATGGGGTGCCCAGACCCGCTCTCCACTCACAGGAACTGGACCTCGGATCATCCCAAGCCACTCCTGGTTTATGGTGCGCACATGTTCCAAAACCCAGACAGTGAGGACTGTATTTGGGGCAGAGTAAGAAGAAATGGATCAGAGCAACATACAAAAGCTCTAAAGACATTCTTGTTTTGAACATAATTTGTCAAAGTGTTTGAGTTTTTGTGGTTTTGTTACAACAATCTCCATAATTGGGTAACTCAAAATTATGTTCCTAATTAAAAAAATGTCATTCGCATTTTCATTATACTTTTTAGTTTTGTGAATTTCAAAGCTCTATCCCGGGTTGATGAAAGCAAAAAACGTAGGGTGTGGGGAAATGACGAGAACAGAGGAGATTCTGAAATAATCCTTAGGAAACCACCTGAATTCCTGGGAGAATTCACTTTCCAAGGCTATGAAATGGGTGGACTCAGGCCTAGATCTCTAAGGGGACAAGGAGAACAAAGTGACACCAGTGTCCCAGGGGACAGAAGAGAAAATGGAGCCAGGCCTGTCTCTGACAGGGTGAGCTGCTGGAGTAGGATCTGATAGATCCAGTGGGGTGGACGGACCCGGGGCTGGAGCTGAGGGAGGGACTGTGCTTCAGCCTCCTCCTCCCACTGCCCCTCCCCTGCACCCAGGAGCCCTTAGTGAGGAGGAGGCCCCAGCTATGTGATGCAGGCCTGGGCCCCAGTCCCTAGTCCCAAAGGGGATGCCCAAGGCTCAATTGCTTGACGAGACATTGCACTTCAGATGGAAAAAATGCTCTTTCGTCTGAAGAGCCCTAGTGCCACGTGGCTGAGCCCCAGCTCCACTCCCCGGGTGATGGATTTTATCCTCACTGGGGTGTGGGCCTATTACTCCCCCACCTCCCCAGCGACCCACCCCCACCCCTACCCTACAGAGAAAGATTCTCTGGTTTTCCTCCCCTGGTTTCCACTTTTCCTAAGCAATGAGAGACGCTCCTGGGATGGGAAATCTCATGATCCCTCAGGGCAGGGCAGGGCAGGGCAGGAGGCTTCAGGGCACAAAGCAACACTGGGCTTAGTGGTGAGGACAGGCCCAGGAGAGGGCCAGGGCTCTGTGGGAGACAGGCCCCGGCCATGGCTCATCAGCCCTTCCCAGGGCAGGTGCTGGGGCCCAGTTTCCTCTGTGTGGGGTGATCTGGAGCTGTGTGGAGACCCTGCCTGCCAGGAAGGGAAGTGGTAAGGAGCGGCAGCCAGTCAAGCCAGGGCACGCATCCTCTCCTAAAATCTGCCTGGAGAGACCAAGACCACAACGGAGAAGGCGGGCCTGGCTCCAGGCTGCAGAGAGGTGCTGAGGCCCTAGGGTAGCCTGGCAGGATCTGGCTAGTCCTGAGCTTTGCTTCCAGCAGAGCTGTAACCCAGGGGACAAGGCCAGCCAAGACATGGCCACTGGGTGCCAGCCAGCGCCTGGGCCACGCACCAGGTAGGAAGGGCTCTGGCAGATCAGCCACGCATTCCCCATAGCCCCACGGTGAGGCCCATCCAGGGCCACACACCTGCCCCCAGGAGTAGGACATCCGTGGGGCTAGAGTCCAGCTAGACGGGCGGGGAGACTTGCCCTGTGCCCTTTGACTCAACTTGTAGGTGCTCTTGCTGGGCTCCTGTGCACTGCCCCACACCCTGCTCTGTCACCAGCCCCACTGTGATGTCATAAGAGCCCAGCCACCCAGTGCCTGCTGGCCACAGACTAGTGGGTGTACACACTCAGGTGTAGTAGACTCATGCGTATACTGTCTGTTACTGATGTTTTACCTTTCGTCTGTGGGAATTTCCCATAATATGGGAAAACGCAGGAGCTTTTTTTACCGGTTCCACCGCAGGCCCCGGCAGCAGTGGCAACCCCAATGGTCTCCTCTTGTTCCTTCGAACTTTTCAGCTGGCCGGGTTCACCCTGCAGCTCCTATGTGTGTGCCTCAACTGGGAACCCAATACCCTGCTTGATTTTTGAGTCATCACGGGGTCTACAGTCCCGTTTTGCATCTGGAAGGAATTTCACCCCAACCTCGAGCGCCCTACGGCGGGCCCTGCCTCCTCCGGTGTGGAGGCCACCCTCAAGGAAGAAAGTTGTGCCGTCTGCAAGGCACTTGACCCACAGAAGCCCCATGAAGCTGCCTTCGCTACAAGTGTCGGCCCCAATGGAGGTGACAGCAGAAGAGCCGAAGAACCAATGGAGGCGACAGCAGAAGAGCCGGAAGAACCAATGGACGATGAGGTAGAGACCCAGGGGCAGGAGGAGGAGAAAGGGGGCCCCCGTAGCAATGAACCAACAGCATCTACCTCGAGGCCCCTGGAGACTCAGGGAAACCTCGCTTCCCTCGACTGCAGTCCCAGGGCCTTAAAGGGAAGTGTCCAATCCAAGGCCCATGGAGTGCCCAGTGCACACAGCCCTGCAGGAGGCGTCCTTCCCTTTGGGAAGCCTGACCCAGCTCCAGCAGTGCTCCCTGGCCCAGCTCCGTGCTGCTCCCACTGGCCAGAGAAAGCGGCCTCTCAGGTGCTGGAGAAAGAGCAGCTACCCAGCTCCTCAGGCTTGCAGATCCCGGGGAAGGAGACCCAGCCCAAGGATCCTGCAGCTCCAGTAGTAGGCAGCTCCCCTCCACCGAGAGCTGCTAGCCAAGGAAAACGGTCAGGGCAACCCCAGCAGCTGCCACTGGTCCCTGCCGAGCAATGGAGGTGGGGCAGAGATGAGGGGCCCTCACCCGCTAAATGTCCCTGCCTATCCTTGGAAGGATTCACAAACAACATGGGGGCGATAGGTAGCAATGCATGGCTGAGGAGACTGAAAAAGTGATGTGGGAGGATAAACAACGCACGGTAAACAGCAGTGCCAGCTGGCCCATCTCCCCACCTCCCCCACCTCCCTGCCCCAGGCCACCTACATGTCACAGGTCCCAGCTCCTCCTCCTACCTCCGACTTGGCCCACGTGGCTGCTGGGCCCCTCATCCTGCCTGTCCCCACCAGCTTCCCCGGCTCCTCTGGCCTCCACGCTGTCACCAGGCCGGATGACCTCCTCAGAGCCTTTTGGATCACACTCGACCCTGAGTGCCGCCAGGCCACCGGAGCCCTTGCCTCCCCTAAAACGCCGTGAACCCCAGACACATGCGCTTGTTCTTCCTTCACCACAGCCCCATGGGCTCGCGGCCTCCTCTCCACCCCCATGTGCCTCCAGCCTGGTTGGAATTCCGTGTGGCTCCACAACACTCCCCGGCCCCCACAGTTCGCCTCACCAGCAGCGGCCGCCGGCTCCAACCACGGTGATCTCTGGCCTTGGGTGCTCCAGCGAGCCCACCGGGGATCTCTCCTGGTGGAAGGAGGCTGCCACCACGTGGGGCCTCTCCACCTGCTCACATGGCAAATTCCAGCAGCGGCATCTTCCCGACCACCCCCCAGAGCCTTCCTTCTGGGGAGACCCCACACCCCAGCAGACGGAGGCAGGTGAGTGCACATTCATCCACCCTGACGTGCAGAAGCTGCTGGAGACTCATCGCCAAGAAGGCAGTGATGAAGCTGCGACAGAAGAAAGAAGGGAAAGGGGGGTGGACTGCCCGCAGATGACACCACTGCGGAAGGAGTGGGACGCCATGACTCCGCATCCCTTCTGGAACCAGAGAGCCCAAGAACAGCAGCCACCCTGTCCGCAGAGGGTCTCTGACGCCACGTCCATGTAAGACCACTTTCAACAGAAATGCAGCCAGCTCTTCTGGCCGCCCTTGCTTAGCTAGTGAAAGGAAAATGAAATTGACTCTTCGTCACCCCATTTGGGGTGCCTTTTCTCAAACAGTCACTGGGAGTTTGCCACCAGAACCTAGTATTCCCAATGGCCAACCCAAAGCTATCATCTCTTCATAGATGGAAATAAGCCAAGACTTCAGGTGGCATGTCTATGGCAGGGAGCATGTCCACGTGACTGACGGCCAAAGGCACAGGCCCGTGGCGCCGTCCCGGAGGAGGATGCCAGAGGCACGGCTTGGCAGCTGCTCCTATGGATCCACCTGCACTATGAGCTCGAGCTCACTGACCACCTGTGCTCTCAGGCACAGCTGCACTGGATTGTCAGCAACACAGACTGTGGACACCGAGGGGTTACTAGTGGTCCCCAGAGTCCCTGATCTCCTCAGATCCACCTCAATGCTTCCCGAATTTGGGAGGGCAGGCAGGACCCCTGCGTGTCTTCTGCCTGATGCTTCAGACTCCCTGGGAATTCCCTCTGGGGCAGCAGCGGGTCTCTAGGTGGCCAGAATCTGCTAGGTGAGCCATGGGGCTGCTCCTGGTCGGTGGCACTCCTTCCTTGCCACCGGTGCTCTGGGAGCTCAGGCCTGGTGGCAGCCCCGGAAACCATGGAAGCTGACTTGGGACTGCGGGGGACCGGCCTCTCCTGGGGAAGGTGGGCAGTGGGTTCACTCAGGACAGCCTGAGACTTTTGGAGGAGAGTGGGCAAAACCCTCTTCCACTTTGGTTGCTTCTGCAAGGGCCATTCAAGATACTCCTTTACAGTAGAGGTGGCAGAATGTGCCCCCTGCTGGGGTGTAAGGCAAGATGCCCCAGAGCCCCTCATCTAGGGTAAAGAAGAGCACAGTAGGCTTGGGACACAGGGTGAGAAGTGGGCCTGGGTCTGGATCCCAGCCAGAGGTGGGGGCTGGGGCCGGGGCCTGGCTGGAGTGAGGCTGTGCCACATGGTGGGGCTGGGGTGGTGCCTGGGGAAGCTGTGAGGATGCCTCAACGTCACCTTCACGTGGAAGAGAAGTGGCAGCTTCAGGTTATGATACCCTGTGCCTGTTTCCAGAGGAAGCCTCCTTCGAAACCCAGGCCGTGACCACCAGGGACTCGCTGTTGAAAGAGGGGAGAGCTCAAATGTAATACACTCAGAGTATACCCCTTTAGACCAAGACCTCTATTAAAACGTTCTTATGTATATATCCTAGTGAGTGGAGAGGACTTTTTTTTTTTTTCCTGAGACAGGGTCTCACTCTGTCCTCCAGGCTAAGGTGCAGTGGTGTGATTTTGGCTCACTGCAGTCTTCACCTCCCAGACTCAATCAGTCCTCCCCACTCAGTCTCCCAAATAACTGGGATCACAGACACATGCCCCCTCCAGGGATTTGTCATGTTGGACAGGCTAGTCTAGAACTCCTGGACGGAAGCTATAAAAAGTGCATGGATGGGAGGGTGGGTAGTCAGGGGCGGTGGGAGCAGGGAGTGCATGGATGTGAGGGTGGGTAGTTAGGGGCTGTGGAAGCAGGGTGTGCATGGATGGGCAGCTCTAATGCTGCTCTCAGGGTGGGTAGTCAGGGGCTGTTGGAGCAGAAAGTGCATGAATGTGAGGGTGGGTAGTCAGGGGCTGTGGGACCAGGAAGTGCATGGATGTGAGGGTGGGTAGTCAGGGGCTGTGAGAGCAGGGAGTGCATGGATGGGAGGGTGGGGAGTCAGGGACTGTGAAAGCAGGGTGGGTAGTTAGGGACTGTGGCAGTAGGCAGTGCATGGACAGGAGGGTGGGTAGTCTGGAGCTGTGAAAGCAGGAAGAGCATGGATGTGAGGTTGTGTAGTCAGGGGCTGTGGGAGCACACAGTGCATGGATTGGAGGGTAGATACTCGGGCTGTGGGAGCAGGGAGTGCATGGGTGTGAGGGTGGGAAATGAGGTGCTATGGGAACAGGGAATGCATGAATGTGAGGGTGGGTAGGCAGAAGCTATGGAAGCAGGGAGTGCATAGATTGGAGGGTAGGTACTCAGGGGCTGTGGGAGCAGGGAGTGCATGGGTGTGAGAGTGGGTAGTCAGGTGCTATGGGAGCAGGGAGTGCATCGATAACACGGTGGGTAGTCAAGGGCTGTAAGGCACAGAAAGCTCACGGATAAAGGACTCTCATGCTGCTCTGAGGCTGTTAGTCAAAGGCTGTGAGGTATAGGGAATGCATGGATGAGAAGGTGGGTAGTCAGGGGATGTGGGAGCAGGGAGTACACAGATGTGAGGGTGGGTAGTTGGGCTATGGGAGCAGGGAGTGCATGGATGTGAGGGTGGGTAGGCAGGGGATGTGGGAGCAGGGAGTGCACGGATGTGAAGGTGGGTAGTCAGGGGGTGTGGGAGCAGGGAATGCATAAATGGGCAGCTCTCCTGCTCTGAGGGTGGGTAGTCAGGGGCTGTGGGAGAAGGGAGTGCATGATGAAAGGGTGGGTAGTCAGGGGCTGTGGGAGCAGAGAGTGTATGGATGTGAGGGTGGGTAGTCAGGGGCTGTGGGAGCAGGAAGTGCATGGATGGACAGCTCTCATACTGCTCTGAGGGTAGGTAGTCAGGGGCTTTAAGAACAGGGAGTGCATGGATGCGACAGTGGGTATTCAGGCTGTGGAAGCAGGGAGTGCATGCATGGGAGGGTGGGTAGTCAGGGGCTATGGGAACAGGCAGTGCATGCATGGGAGGGTGGGTAGTCAGCGGCAGTGAGAGCAGGGAGTGCATGGATGAAAGAATGGGGCTGTAGAAGCAGGGAGTGAATGGCTGTGAGTGTGGGTAGTCAGGGGCTGTGGGAGCAGGGAGTGCATGGTCGGGAGGGTGGGTAGTCAGGGGGTTTGAAAGCAGGGAGTGCATGGGTGTGAGGGTAGGTAGTCAGGTGCTATGGGAGCAGGGAGTACATGGATGGGAAGGGGGGTAGGCAAGGGCTGTGTGGCAATGGGATCGCATAAATGGAGGGCTCTCATGCTGCTGAGGTTGGTAGTCAGGGGCTGTGAGGCACAGGGAATGCATGGATGAGAAGGTGGGTAGTCAGAAGCTTTGGGAGCAGGGAGTGCATGGATGTCAGGGCGGGTAGTCAGGGGCTGTGGGAGCATCGAGTGTATGGATGGGAGGGTGGGTAGTCAGGGGCTGTGGGAGCAGGGAGTGCATGAATGAAAAATTGGGTAGTCAGGGGCTGTAAGAGCAGGAAGTGTATGTATGAGAGGGTGGTTAGTCAGGGGCTGTGGGAGCAGAGAGTGCATGAATGGGAGGGTGGGTAGTCGGGCTGTGGGAGCAGGAAGTTCATGGGTGTGGGGGTGGGTAGTGAGGTGCTATGGGAGCAGGGAGTACATGGATGGGTAGTCAAGGGCTGTGACAGCACAAAGTACATAGATGGGAGGATGGGTAGTCAGGGGCTGTGGGGCACAGAAAGCTCATGGATAATGAGCTCTCATGCTGCTCTGAGGCTGTTAGTCAGGGGCTGTGAGGCACAGGGAATGCACAGATGAGAAGGTGGATAGTCAGCGGATGTGGGAGCAGGGAGTGCATGAAGGTGAGGGTAGGTAGTCAGGGGCTGTGGGAGAAAAGAGTACATAGATGGGAGGGCGGTTAGTCAGGGGCTGTTGGAGCAGGGAGTGCATGGATGGGAGGGTGGGTAGTCAGGGGCTGAGAGGCACAGGGAGTACATGGATGGGATAGTGGGTAGTCAGGGGCTGTGGAGGCAGGGAGTGCATGGATGGGTAGTTTTCATGCTGCTCTCAGGGTCTATAGTCAGGGGATGTGGGAGCAGGCAGTGTATGGATGGGAGTGTGGGTAGTCAGCGGCTGTGAGAGCAGGTAGAGCATGGATGGGAAAATGGGTAGTCAGAGGCTGTAGAAACAGGGATTTCATGGATTTCAGGGTGGATAGTCAGGGGCTGTGAAACCAGGAAGTGTATGAATGGGAGGGTAGGTACTCGAGGGCCCTGAAAGCAGGGTGTGCATGGTTGTGAGGGTGGGTAGTCAGAGGCTGTGGGAGCAGAGAGTGCAGAAAAGGTATGGTGGGTAGTTAGGGCCTGTGGGAGTAGACAGTGCATGGATGAGAGGGTGGGTAGTCAGGGGCTGTGTAACCAGGAAGCGCATGGATATGAGGTTGGGTAGTCAGGGGCTAAGGAAGCACGGAGTTCATGGATGTGAGGGTGGGTAGTCATGGGCTGTGGGAACAGGGAGTGCATGGATGGGAGGGTGGGTAGTCAGGTGCTGTGGGAGGAGAAAGTGCATGGATGTGAGCGTGGCTACTCAGGGGCTGTGGGAGCAGGTAGTGCACGGATGGGAGGGTAAGTAGTCAGGGGATGTGGTGCAGGGAGTGCATGGAGGTGAGTGGGTAGACAGAAGCTGTGGGAACAGGAAGTGAATGGATGGGAGAATGGGTAGTCAGAAGCAGTGGGGCACAGGGAGCACATGGATGAGGGGCTCTCATGCTGCTCTGAGGGTGGTAGTCAGGGGCTAAGAGGCACAGGCAATGCATGGATAGGAAGGCGGGTAGTCAGAAGCTGTGGCAGCAGGGAGTGCATGGATGGGCAGCTCTCATACTGCTCTGAAGGTGGGGAGTCAGGGGATGTGAAAGCAGAATGTACATGGATGGGAGGGTGGGTAGTCATGGACTGTAAGAGCAGGGATTCCATGGATGGGCAGCTCTGATGCTGCTCTGAGGGTGGGTAGTCAGGGGTTGTGGTATAAGGGAGCCCATGGATGTGAGGGTGGGTAGTCAAGGGCTGAGGGAATAGGGAGTGCATGGATGGGAGGGTGGGTAGTCAGGGGCTGCGGGAGAACAGTGCATGGATGGGAGGGTGGGTAGTCCGGAGCTGTGGACGCATGGAGTGCATGGATGGGAGAATGGGTAGTCAGGAGTTGCAGAAGCAGGGAGTGCAAGGATGTGAGGGTGGGTAGTCAGGGGCTGTGGGACCAGGAAGTGCATGAATGGGAGGGTAGGTACTCAGGGGCTGTGAAAGCAGGGAGTGCACGGATGTGAGGGTGGGTAGTCAGGGGCTATGGGAGCAGGGAGTGCATGGATGTGAGGGTGGGTAGTCAGGGGCTATGGGAGCAGGGAGGGCATGGATGGGAGGGTGGGTAGATAGGGGCCGTGGAGCAGGCAGTGCATGGATGGGAGGATTGGTAGTCAGGGGCTGTGAGGCACAGAAAGCTCATGGATGGAGGGCTCTTATGCTGCTCTGAGGGTGGTAGTCCGGGGCTGTGAGGCACATGGAATGCATGGATGTGACGGTGGGTAGTCATGGGCTGTGGGAGCGGGGAGTGCATGGATGGGAGGGTAAGTAGTTAGGGGCTGTGGGAGCAAGGAGTGCATAAAGGTAAGGGTGGGTGGTCACGGGTGTGGGAGCAGGAAGTGCTGAAATGGGAGGATGGGTAGTCAGGGGCTGTGGGAGCAGCGAGTGTAGAAAAGGTAGGGTGGGTAGTTAGGGCCTGTGGGTTGTTGGCCAGGGGGCTTGGAGAAGGTGGGAATTCCTCCCAGGTTAATCCCCTTCTTCCTCACCTCCTTCGATTCCATCTTTGGGTCCCCTTCCACCATCCTTGTGGAAGCTTTCTCTCTGTCAGGAATGTCCCCCTCTGGGGTTCCCTTCCACGCAGTGTGGAAGCTGCTTTCCTCTCCAGGATTCCATACTTTGGTCCCCTTCCACAGTCCTCGTGGAAGCTCTCTCTCTCATCTTTCTTCTTTTCTCTCTGCCTAAAGAAATCACTTTCTGCAAAAACTTTGGAGTTCGATACTTACTTCTAAGTGTACCACACCGTGGTCCCCTCTCCCATTCTTGGGTGAGTGAGAGACCAAGAGCCTGGAAAAAATCCTCTCAGGGGAGCTTACTGGTCCCCTGCACCCCAGAACCCGGAAACCATTAGTGGCAAACCAGCCAGGAGGAGGCAGTCAGGAGCCAAGAAAGCATGTCAGAGCGCTGAGTTATATCCGACACCCTCTCACTTGAATTCTGTCTGTCACTTTAAGAACACCTGAAGGGAGATGAGAAATCCAAACTAATGGGGAAGGGGAGGCCCCACTGAGAAGCATCCCAGCAACCTGACCACAGCTGGGCTTCCCTGGACACCATGAACCACTCTGTCCAAACCTTCTTCACTCCCGCCAAACCTACTGTCCCCCCGACTGAGATGCCAAAGGAGGAGCAAGAGGTGGCTGCACCAGGGGTGCCCCACAACCCTGTACCCCCGACATTCACGATGATCCGCATCCACAGGGAGACCTCCGTGCGCGACCACGTTGTCTGGTCCCTATTCAACACCCTCTTCATGAACTCCCGCTGCCTGGGCTTCACAGCAAAAAAACAGCAGTTGGCCGGGTGCAGTGGCTCACGCCTGTAACCCCAGCACTTTGGGAGGCTAAGGCGGGTGGATCATGAGGTCAGGAGATCAAGACCATCCTGGCCAACATGGTGAAACCCCGTCTCTACTAAAAATATAAAAAACTAGCTGGGTGTGGTGGCGCATGCCTGTAATCCCAGCTACTAGGGAGGCCGAGGCAGGAGAATAAATTGCTTGAACATGGAAGGTGGAGACTGCAGTGAGCTGAGATTGCAGTGAGCTGAGATTGCGTCACTGCCCTTCAGCCTGGTGACAGATCAAGACTTGGTCTCAAGAAAAAACAAACAAACAGCAGTTGAAGGAAGAAACAGCCACTGGCAGCTCCCACGCGGACGAACAGAGCAGCATGTGGAGTCTCACATCATGAACTTTTGCTACAGAACTACTGCAGGAATAAACCAGGAATGCCAGGAGAACCCATAGACCCTCTGAAGGAAGCAGATTGCTCCTGCAGGATGCAAGAGACACCCCAAATACTGTAAGTGCCTAAACTGTGGAAGTGGGAAAGGGGGATTGTTCACCCCTGAACACACAACTTCACTGGGAAATCTGAGGGTCTAGATCATGGGAGAAGATTCTGATCTTACAAGGAGCTGAGTTAATTTAGAAAGCCAAGCAAAATACAGGGGTGGAGGAAGCTGTGGGAAAGGCCCCATGGGCTCTCTGGATCCCCTAGGAAGCCATTTCTGCCTTGAGTCACAGGGGTCCTTGGGGAGGGCTGCCAGAAGTACTGGGAAAAGACAATGGGGAGAAGTAAACCACTAGCTGAACTATGTAACAATTCCAAACCAAGTAAGTCTCCTGGCCAGAACTCGGGGGAGGGCATGAATCTGCTCTGCAGACTCCACAGACAGGGAAGCACGAAAGCCCTACTTGCTTTCACAGTTGGGAGGCTGCTAGCCTGGGGCCCTGTTCACCCACTGCCTGGAAACAGACTGGGTGCTGTTTGAGAGGGTATGTGGGAGTGAGACCAGCCTTTTGGGTTGCGTGTGAGCTGGGTGAGGACTGCAACTCCTGGCTTTTCCTCACTCCCCTGACAACCTGCATGACACAACAGAGGTAGCCACAATCATCCTGGGACTATAACTCCATTGACCTGGGAAACACACCCCCAGCTCCCACAGCAGCTGCAGCAAGACCCACCCAAAGAGAGCCTGAGCTCAGACATGCCTAGTCCTGTCCCAACCTGGTGGTCCTTCCCTTCCCACCCTTCAGCTACTGCTGAAAAAAAAGGGCATATACTCTTGGGAGTTCTGGGATCCCACCCACCACCTGATTCTCCTCGTAGAACCACAGCTGATGCTCTCTTGAAAGTACCACCTCCCAGCAGGAGGCCGACCAATATAAAAACAGTGCATTGAACAAATAAAAGTACGGACCTCATAGAATTCCTCTTACCCACCAGCCACGAGAGACCCACAGATGGTTCCTATCACAGGACTCTGTGCAGACAACCCCCAGTACTAGCCCAGAGCCTATAGACCTGCTAGGTGGCCAGATCCAGAAGAAAGATAGCCATTACTACAGCTCAGCTTTCAGGAAGCCACATCCCTAGGAAAAGTGGGAGAGAACTACATTAAGGGAACATCCAGTGGGACAAAAGAATCTGAACAACAGCCTTGAGCCCTATACTTTCCCTCTGACAGAACCTACCCAAATGAGAAGGAACCAGAAAACCAACTCTGGAAATATGACAAAATGAGGTTCTTTAACAGCCCCCCCCAAATCATACTAGCTCACCAGCAATGAATCCAAACCAAGAAAGAAATCCCTAATTTACCTGAAAAAGAATTCAGAAGGTCAGTTATTAAACTAATCAAGAAGCTACCAGAGGGAGGCAAAGCCCAATTTAAGGAAAAAAAAAAAATACAAGAAATGGGAACACAGCAGCATTAGGGTTTGGCTCATCCCAATTCACAGATGTTGCTGTCTACCTGGTCTCTCTCTGCTGCTATTTGCTACAATTTCTCCTGACACCAGGCTGAGTGACTTTGTTTCCAGATGGAAAGAGAGGAAGAAGGCCCCTGGACTATACACACATTCCAGGAAATGGAGGCAGTAGTAACACCACACCAGGACTCATGGGCTGGGCTGGCGATGCCTGCTGTTGAACTCCTTAGACACACACACATTCTTCAGCAGCTACTCCATGTATACTACACCTGCAGAATGCATCGCCGACACATCTCAGTTTTATGGGCTGGTAGTATTGTAGTACTAGGGACCACTTCTTCAGTATTTCAATTCTGGTGGTCAGGATGCGTGGAGAGGTCATGGCAAGCACTCAAGTCCGAGCGCTGTGACCGTCAAGCCACAGTTGGTCCTTTATACACCTTTACGCAGAGGTAGCTTAGTCACTTAAAAAAGGGGTCAGAAACTTCTTTCTTTTTTTGTTTGTTTTTTGCTTTTTTGTTGTTGTTTTGTTGTTTTTTTGTTTTTTTTTTTGAGACAAGGTATTGTCTGTTACCCATGCTGGGTGGGTGACACAATCACAGCTCGCAGCAGCCTCGACCTCCCAGGCTCAAGCAATCTTCCTGCCTCAGCCTCCCGAGTAGCTGAGACCACAGGTGCATATCACATGCCTGGCTATTTTTTTATTTTATTTTTATTTTTAGCAGAGACTGTGTTTCACCATGTTGGCCAAGCTGGTCTGGAACTCCTGACCTCAAGGGATCTGCCTGCCTTCGCCTCCCAAAGTGCTGGAAGTACAGGTGTGAAGGTGGTGAGCCACCATGGCCAGCCAAGATTTCTTTATGAGGATTGTTTTTATCTGTTATAAGAGACTGCCCCCCCCCTGCTTCCCTGCCAAGAACTATTGTTTCACCTGTTCTCTGGCCAGGAGTATCTTGGAACACAGAGGAGATCTGGGCTACAGTAACTTGAGATGTGTATGTCTGGGGCTTTGTACAAGAATTTCTCATGATGTGGGTTGGGGCTTTGCATGTGCTTGCCGCACAGCAGAGCAACTCTCCTGGCAGAGGATGGGCAAATGTGTTTCATCTTTTCCCTTGTGATGTCAACAAGTCCCAACTTACGGTGCTTGTAAACCATTCTATTTGAGCTCTGAAATACTGCATTTCCAAAAATGAGCTTGTGGAAGCTTGAATGTAATGATTCATTCAAGACTTTTAAGAGTGTTTTGTGACGACTTTTAGAGTAGTCCAAGAGGAATGTTCCTCCTGTTGATCAGAAGGAACAGAGCTTATAATTTTTATATTACAGCCAGATGTGACCTGGGGCCTGTACATTATGGCAGGTTTAAGGTAGAAAAGGAAACGCAGTGTTTTTTGAAATTGCTTGCCACTTGCATTAAATTAAATACACTTCTGGCATTGGGAAGGATGGTGATTATTGGTTCAACTTGGCTGGAGAGACCATGGTCAATTTCATCTCCTAATAGAAATGGCTTTTGTTTGAGTTGAGAGCAGAGAACATACCAAACAACATCCTTAATTTCCAGATGAGACAATAAAGGCTTCGAGGGGTAAAGTGCCCTTCCCAAGGTCACACAGAACAGAGATCAGAACGCAATCTTCTGGCACCAAGACCAGGGCCATGTCCACTTCAGCATCCCCTCTCTCCATATGCGTGTTTTCTTTAGTTCCAAGAATAAAACTGATATCCAAGGAGAGGTCACCCTTGATTCAGGTTTGCCTGCATGTAAGTACCTCCTTCTCCATCTCCCAGATGGGAAGAGGTGCTTGGATGGAAGAAGGTGGCACTCTGTGGTGCTCTGGCGGTGTCTCTCTCTGGGTCCCCTTGCTCTCCTGACTCTCCCGGTCGCTCTTGTATGGATTCATGTGTTGCTTTCTGATCTCACTCACAGGATTCTGGTTTTCTCCATACTCGTCTTATTTTCTATTCCTTTGGGTGGTTTCATACTTTCCAAGATCTGCTCACCTACTACCTTAATTCATTTTGCATGGCTGTAAAGAAATACCGAGGCTGGGCAATTTATAAAGAAAACAGGCAGTATATGGACAACATAGTGAAAGCTTGTCTCTGCAAAAATAAAAATAGCCAGGCATTTATAAAAAGGCAATATGTGGACAATATAGTGAAAGCTCATCTCCATAAAAATAAAAATAGCCCAGGCATGATAGTGCACACCGGTAATCCCAGCTACTCAGGAGGCTGAGGCAGAAGGATCGCTTGAGTCTGGGAGGCAGAAGTTGAATTGAGCTGTGATCCCACCACTACACTCCAACATTCCAGCCTTGGCAATACAGTGAGACTCTGTCTCAAAACTAGATACATTTTAAAAAATAATAAAAGAAGTTGATCTGTCATGCTTCTGTAATCTGTGCAAGAAGCATGGCACCAGCATCTGCTTCTGGTGAGGCTTCAAAAAGCTTCTAATCTTGGCAGAAGGAGAAGGGGGAGCAGGCATGGCACATGGTAGGAAAGAGAGCGAGAGAGCGGAACAGGAAGAATAGGTGCCAGGTTCCCGCCCTACAGTGAGTTCTCACGGGGACTCACAGAGCGAGAGACCACTCATTATCTCAAGGATGTCTCTAAGCCATGCATGAGGGATTCGCACCCATGACCCAAACACCCCCCAGTAGGCCACATCTCCAACACTGGGGATCACATTTCAACATGAGATTTGGAGGAGACAAACATTCAAACTTTATCATCTATTTACACCCTAATGATGCCCAAACTAGTATCTCTAATTAAAGCTTCTTTCCTGGGCTTCAGAAGCCTGTGGAACATCCAAATCTGTTCTGCAGTATGTGGGGGACAGAGCTGCATCTACATCACTTCCCTTTACATAATCCTTTTCTGGCTCTCTAACACCTGCAGGAGCATCTGATCTGGCACACAAGGGCTTCCATGACCAGGCATCAGCCTAATTTTCTAGCATTACCTCTTTACAGTCCTCGCCTCTCACTATGTCCCATAGTAACATCTGATAGCCATCATCCTCCTCCATCCCTGTATGCCACACCTGGTATACCTTGGAATTCTCAACTCTTTCTGCACTGATTATGTTGAGATAATAGACGTCACTACTAACCATGACTTTTTTTTTTTTTTTTTTAAGATGGAATCTTGCTCTGTCACCCAGGCTGGAGTGCAGTGGCATGATCTTGGCTCATAGCAACATCTGCCTCCCGGGTTCAAGCGATTCTCCTGCTTCAGCCCCCCGAGTAGCTGAGATTACAGGTCCCCACCACCACACCTGGCTAATTTTTGTATTTTTAGTAGAGATGGGATTTTACTGTGTTGGCTAGGCTGATCTCAAACTCCTGACCTTAGGTGATCCACTTGCCTCCGCCTCCCAAAGTGCTGGGATTTACAGGAGTGAGCCACCATGCCCAGCCCATGACATTTTTTTAAGAAAAAACATTCTCAAAAGGAAAAGCATGTTCCTTTGTATGGGATGCCCCATGTGTGTTCCTACAGAGTGTCATGTACCAGAATCTTGGAGCAGGACAATGTGGAGTTTGAGGAAGCCCCAGTCACCTCATTTGTCACGCCCTCCATTGGGAGGGGATTTTTCTGTCACTGAAAATAGCTGCTTAGGGCGGATAAGACCCCCACCCTTCCCCCATGTGGAACAGAGGCATTCACTGTTCCCAGTGGATTTCTGCTCTTGTAGACAAAATCATCTCTGTCGACACTGAGACTAGTTCGTTTTGAAGCCTGGAGGTTTCCCTTGCTTAATTGATGAGGAACTAATAAAGCATGCCCTGTTCCTTGGAGGACAGCCCTCTTAATGGCAGGATTCTGATATCACTTTTGCACACATATTAAATTGCAGCCCACAAGCCAGATCTTCTACTCTTTGCAAACTTAATGGAAAGCCAGAGAGGCAGGCGGCAGTAACAGGTAAATGATGAACAAGAGTCATTGTGTGCCTGGAGTTATTAAATGTTTTTCTGGGGCAGTCTCAGAAAAATGCTCCTGGGCCTTATCTTAGAACAATAAATTTTCAATCAGAAGGGACCTTAAAGGTTATCAGAATTTAGAGGTAATCTGCCACCCAGGGTAGAAATCCCATCTGTAGGGACTGTGATAAATGGTTGTATCCAGCCATAAAAATAAGTAAATTAATAAATAAAATTTCCAGTGACTTGGAGCTCACTGCAACTCGAGGCAGCCATTCATTGTTAGCAAATAGAAAGCTTCTGTTAGCAAGTAACCACTTCATAGTTGACTCAAAATATAATGTTTCTAGAATAAACTGGATGGGACTCAAAATAAATTCTCACCATACTCATTTCTTGTGACTATACGCAGACAAAGCTAGATAATTCTATTGGAAAGACTGTGGAAATGGAGGGGCTCTGAATCAAGTGTTCAGATGCTCTGGATTTGGCATGCACCAATGGCAAACATTTGTTCCATAATGAGATTAAATGCCACAGCCGTGATGCCCAGTCACTGTGGTGGGAGGCCATCCAGGAGGGTGGTGACTCCCATTACAGTTGATAGAAATGGCAGATTGAAAAAAAGAAGCACAGACAAAAAAAGGTAAAACCCTCAAGTGAGCTTCTTTTATAAATCACCACAGCACTTATACTTGATTCATGCATAATTGTAGGACATATTTATTCATTGTTTCTTGATGTGTGGATGAATTCTCAGATCTCTCATGAAGACTCTGAAATCTGCCCAGACATCTGGGTTCTACATATTGGAAGCAAATCACTGTGTTTGATTTTTTGGTTTAAAAATTGGGTGATTTGTCCTTGGGGATAGTTACTTGTTGTGAATAACCAATATAGACTCAAAAATGTAAATCTCATAATTTTTGCATTATAAAATATATTTTTTAATCATTTACAATTTTTCAGCCATTAAAAATGGAAAAAAACAAAACTACTCTTAATTCAAAGACCATATAAAAACAGGCAGCTGCAATCAAATTAGAACTCAGGATTAAGAACCTCACTCAAAACCACACAACTACATGGAAACTCAACAACCTGCTCCTGAATGACTACTGAATAAATAACGAAATTAAGGCAGAAATAAATAAGTTCTTTGAAACCATGAGAACAAAGACACAAGGTAACAGAACCTCTGGAACACAGATAGAGCAGTGTTTAGAGGGAAATTTATAGCAGTAAATATCCACAGGAGAAAGCAAGAAAGATCTAAAATCAACACCCTAACATCACAATTAAAAGAACTAGAGAAGCAAGAGCAAACAAATTCAAAAGCTAGCAGAAGACAAGAAATAACTAAGACCAGGCCGGGCGCGGTGGCCCACGCCTGTAGTCCCAGCACTTTGGGAGGCCGAGGCGGGTGGATCACGAGGTCAAGATATCGAGACCATCCTGGTCAACATGGTGAAACCGCGTCTCTACTAAAGATACAAAAAATTAGCTGGGCATGGTGGCGCGTGCCTGTAATCCCAGCTACTCAGGAGGCTGAGGCAGGAGAATTGCCTGAACCCAGGAGGCGGAGGTTGCAGTGAGCCGAGATCGCGCCATTGCACTCCAGCCTGGGTAACAAGAGCGAAACTCCGTCTCAAAAAAAAAAAAAAAAAAAAAAAAAAAGAAATAACTAAGACCAGAACAGAACTAAAGGAAAGAGAGACACAAAAAACCCTACAAAAATCAGTAAGTCCAGGAACTGGTTTTTTGAAAAGATCCACAATATATACCGCTACCGCTAGCCAGACAATAAAGAAGAGATAGGAGAATCAGACGCAATAAAAACTGATAAAGGGGAGATCACCACTGATCCCACAGAAATACAAACTATCATCAGAGAATACTATAAACACCTCTATGCAAATAAACTAGAAAATCTAGAATAAATGGATAAATTCCTGGATACATACAGTCTCCCAAGATTAAGCCAGGAAAAAGTTGAATCCCTGAATAGACCAATAATAAGTTCTGAAATTGTGGCAGTAATTAGTAGCTTACTAAACAAACAACGCCCAAGACCAGACGAATTCACAGCCAAATTCTTCCAGATGTAGGAAGAGGAGCTGGTACCATTCCTTCTGAAACTATTCCAAACAGTAGAAAAAGAGGGACTCTCCCTAACTCATTTTATCATCCTTCCCGCCCCTATTCCCCACCCCCAAACACGCTCTTTTCAAAGAGCCAGAAACTTTAAAAACTCGGATCGGCACAGCCCGGGAGTTCGCCACGGGATGGGAACAGACCCCGAGAACAAGTTAACAATGAAATCACCTGAAGGAGTTCAGAGCGGTATGTCGTCCCAGCCCAGCTCCGCACTCAAAGCTCCGGGGGCCGGCTCGAGGGCGGCGCGTGGTGCCGGGAGCCTGACAATCGCGCACCGGGCCAGAAAGCGAGGTCGACAGGCGCCCGGCCTTCCCCCGGCGGCGGGGCTGACAGCCGGGCAGACACAACATCACACGTGCTGCGCCTCGCACCACAACACCTGCCGGCCTGTCAGCCCCGCTAGCCGCCTCAGCCCGGCTCCGATCCTTACACCGCCGGCCGGAGGCCAAGCCGGAGCCGGAACCCGAGCCCATGACAGAGCGCCCGCGAGCGCGGAGGAAGCCGCCTGACCCGGCCGACGCGGCGCGAGGAAACGGGATGGGCGCGCCCCGAGGGAGAGCGGGCTCGCCGGCTCCGCCAGCCCGAGGCTCCGCGGCCTGGGCCGCTCGCCGCCCGCCCAACCGCCGGCTCCCCCAGGGCGGGCCCCGCCGGCGGGGTCGGAGCGCGGGGCCAGGAGGCGGCTCGCAGGTAGCGGGCAGGGGCAGCCGGGCGCCCGGCGGGCTGGCGCGAGGGGGCGGCCACGGCGCCCCAGCCCAACGCCTGGCACAGAGCAGAGCAGCAGGAGGCGGCGCAGGCCGCGGCGGGGCCTGCAGCGGCCTCCCGACCCCGCGAGGCAGCGGGCCGGGCCCTGGAGCGGCTCGGCTTCGGGCTGGGCGGCCAGGGGCGGCCCGTCGGCTACTTACCGGGAGAAAGGAGAGACCCCAGGCCGGACCGCTGAAATGTCCCAAACTGACACGGCCGCCATCTTGGAGACAGTGAGTTCTGGACGGGGGGAGGGGAGGCGAGGCGGCGGAACAGCCGCGTGGGGAGGGGAGCGTCGCGAGGGAACGGCTGCTTGTGGGAGG
Organism: Callithrix jacchus; assembly: GCF_049354715.1. Taxonomy (NCBI): domain Eukaryota; kingdom Metazoa; phylum Chordata; class Mammalia; order Primates; family Cebidae; genus Callithrix; species Callithrix jacchus. The sequence goes on from NC_133514.1 coordinate 43,178,688, forward strand.
GAGCGGGAAGAGCCTGGGGCGGGAGGCAAGGGGAGGTGGAGACCCGGCAGCGCGGGAGGGGGGAGGCCGAGAGCGGGAAGAGCTGGGCGGGGCGGGGCAGCAGGGAAGAGCCGGCCGGCGGGGTCACGTGGGGCGGGTACAAAAGGCCCAAGCCACGGTGGGAGGAGGACTGGAAGAGGTTGGAGGCCGTTGAGCCGGGGCCTCCTTCTCGGTCTTCTCACACGTTCAGGTCTGGCAGCGACCCTGGAGAGGTGGAGCCGGTGCACCTCCATGCCACAGCTGGGGAAACTAAGGGCAGGCGCCTGGGTGGGGTGGCTTCAGTGTCTCACGGAAATCCGGCAGCCTCGCAGAATGGGAACTCTTCGGCGGCCTCTGTTTACTTTTAGCGAGCCCTCTCCACTCTTTCGCCTGCACCCCAACTTGTATGGCGACGGTCCGGGAGCCCGAGGCCGAGGAGTGCCCGGGCCGTGGGCGGGGCTGGGGGGCGGCGAGGAGGCGGCTTCCTGTCCTCACCCCTGGCAGCTCGCTTCAGCCCCGACGGAGCTCTCCTGCTCCGTCGGGAGAGTTGGGGAAGGGCAGAACCGGAGGCACGGGTGTTAAGCCCTTTAACCAGTGACTTCATTTCTTCCCTCCACCAACAGCTGAGTGGGTTTTTGGGGAGAGGGCAGAACCGGAGGCACCGGTGTTAAGCCCTTTAAGCAGTGACTTCATTTCTTCCCTCCACCAACAGCTGAGTGGGTTTTTGGACCTCACTAGAGCCATTTTGTGGGAGACTCCACAGACCTGGGTCGTGTGACTTGAACAAGGTCACACAGCTGGTGTGTGGCGCTCACCTGAGCCTGGGACCGAGATTTGTCTTACTCTAAAGCCGGTCTTCCCTTCCTGACCTGTACGGAACTCCAGTCCGTACATAGGGGCAGAACCACAGGCGGGCACTTCTTCATGGCCTGCCTGTTGTCTACTGACTGCATGGATGTTTCTTTTTGTCTTGCCTTTCATCTGCTTTAAACTCTTGGATGCAGAGATTGTCATACTTTTTTTTTTTTTTTAAGACAGTTTTCCTGTGTCGCCCAGGCTGGACTGCAGTGGTGCGATCTTGGCTCACTGCAACCTCTGCCAAGTTCAAGCAATTTTCCTGCCACAGCTTCCCAAGTAGCCGGGATTACAGGCACGCTCAAGCACGCCTAGCTAATTTTTGTATTTTTAGGAGAGACAGGATATCATCACGTTGGCCAGGCTGATCTCAACTTCCTGACCCCAGGTGATCCATCTGCCTTGGCCTCCCGAAGTGGTAGGATTACAGGCGTGAGCTACCGTACTGAGCCTTTGATCCATCTGTTCTTGAAGCAGTTGTCTTCTGGGGCCTGTTCCTTGTTACACATACCTGTTCCTTTGGATGATGTAGTACCAGTGAGCAGCAGCAGGGCAGTGATTGGATCAGCTGACACCTGGTCCATGGAAGGCAGCTCAGCTTACCTGGTGCCTAATGGCTAGATGTTCAACTTCTGTCAAAGCCCAGTGGCAAGGCAAGAGCTGTTTCTCAAAAAAAAAAAAAAAAAAAAAAATGCTGGCTGGGTTCAGTGGCTCACATCTATAATCCCAGCACTTTGGGAGGCTGAGGCAGGTGGATCAGAAGGGCAAGAGGTCGAGACCATCCTGGGCAACATGGTGAACCCCCCTCTCTACTAAAAATACAAAAATTAGCTGGGCATGGTGGCACACGCCTGTAGTGCCAGCTACTTGGGAGGCTGAGGCAGGAGAATTGCTTGTACCCAGGAGGTGGAAGTTGAAGTGAGCCGAGATGGCGCCATTGCACTCCAGCCTGGGTAACAAGAGCAAAACTCCGTCTCAAAAAAAAAAAAAAAAAAAAGCTGACCTGATTTAAGAAGCTAAGGCATTTCCTGTAAGCTTCCACATTACGTGGTACTGGAGTTCCACAGTGTGTCCTGATCTACCCCAGATGCACTGATGAAGCAAGGCTGGGGGTGGAGTTGCTGGCAGCACGTACCTGGTCTTTGTCCAGGCTTAAGTAGAGACCTCCCTGCAACACAGCATGGTTTCAGCACACAAGGCTCTTCATGACCTGGCGCTGTCTGCCTCTAGACATTCGCCTCGTGCCCTCTGTCACATTCACCCTTCCTCTAACCATACAGAACTACTTGAGTACCTAAAAATGGATGGTAGAGGATCATTGAAATTCCTCGAGGAAAAAATTGTTTTAAAGTAGTCTGCCCTTTTTCCTTCCCTGGTCGTCTCAGGATTGACCACCATCATGAATGACCCAGGAACTATCCACATTAGAAAGTTCATGACTAACCGACTGCTTCGGAGGAAATAAATGGTCATTGATGTCCTTCACCCAGGAAGGCAACAGTACCTAAGACAGATATTCAGGGCTGGGTGTGGTGGCTCATGCCTATAATCCCAGTACTTTGGGAGGCTGAGGTGGCTGGATCACTTGAGATCAGGAGTTCGAGACCAGCTTGACCAACATGGTGAAACCCTGTCTCTACTAAAGATACAAAAATTACCCGGGTGTCTTGGCAGGCACCCATAATTCCAGCTGCTTGGGAGGCTGAGGCATGAGAATCACTTGGACCCCAGAGGTGGTGGTTTCAGTGAGCCAAGATCGTACCACTGCACTCTGGCCTGGGCAACAGAGTAAGACCCTGTCTCAAACATATACACACATACGTACACCCCTATACACACTCACGTTAATAAATAAAACATTGCTAGTACCTTTACTGTTCTTCCTCCAGCCACATTTCCCTCATTTTCCCTTCCCCAACTTTCAGGTAATCATTATCCTGTGTTGATAATTTCTTGCTTTTCTTTAGTTTTCCATCTTAGTTTCTATTCCTAAATAATAGGTAGTTTATTTCTTTAAAATAACAAGTAAAAACCTAGTTCTGTAGAGAAGGGGCTACTGTTATGTGAGGGTCAGTGAATAAATCTAAGGTCCTACACCATAGTTCAAAAAAAGCCAAACCAGAATAGCCTTATCTACCAGATAATGGGTTTAGAAAGGGGAGTTTGATTAACAACGTAAATCAGGTGATGGAGGCTCCATTTGGAGAAGAGTGACCTCTGCTTTTCTCTGTACAGCCCAGAAAACTGTCCTTTTTAAGGTAAACAAGGTGAGTTGAGGAACTTGGCCCATGCAATGTGAAGAACCCTCTTTAATCTTTAGGTACCTGTGTCTTCCACTGTGTCACATGAGATCACAAAGACAGAATTTGTACCTATTAGGCTGGGCATGGTGGCTCATACCTATAATCCCAGCTACTCAGGGGGCTCAGGCAGGATAATCGCTTGAGCCTGGTGGTGGAGGTTTCATTGAGCCCAGATCGTGCTACTGCACTCTAGCCTAGATGACAGAGTGAGACTCCATCTCAAAATAATAATAATAATAATAATACCTAGTAATCTCTTGTCAATTTGTTGTACAAGTTTTTATTTATTTATTTTTAAATAAAAGGGTAAACTCTTCAAAGTTGGACTCAGACTTTTTTTTTTTTTTGAGATGGAGTCTTGCTTTGTTGCCCAGACTGGAGTGCAGTGGCACAATCTCGGCTCACTGCAACCTCCGCCTACTGGGTTCAAGTGATTCTCCTGCCTCAGCCTCCCAAGTAGCTGGAACTACAGGGGCATGCCACTATGCCTGGCTAATTTTTTGTATTTTTAGTAGAGACAGGGTTTCACTGTGTTAGCCAGAATGGTCTCAAACTCCTGACCTCAAGTGATCTGCCCGCCTTGGCCTCCCAAAGTGCTGAGATTACAGGCACGAATCACTATGCCCGGCCAGACTCAGACTTTTTAAGGCTTTGCCCTGTCACTTAGACTGGACTGCAGTGGTGTGATCGTAGCTCACTACAGCTCACCCCTGGGCTCAGGCGATTCTCCTGCCTCAGCCTCTGGAGTAGCTGCACAGATGTACACCACCACACCTAGTTAATTTTCAAAGTTTTACAAGAGACAGGTTCTTACTGTATTTCCCAGGCTGGTCTCAAACTCCTGGACTCAAGCAATCCTCCCACCTCAGCCTTACTAAGTGCAGGGAATACAGATGTGAGCCACCACACCTGGCCCCCATAGACTTATATTATAAAACCTTTCTATTTTGAAATGACTTCAACATGTGGGAAAGTTACAAGAATAATTTAGAGAATTTTTTGCGTCTCTTTTATGCAGAGTTTTTTTTAAGTTTGTCTATTTGTCATAATTCTCTCTCTCTGTATACATACATATATATGTGTATGTATATTATATTCAGTTACATGTTTTATATTGTTTTATGCACATATATACACATTTTATGTAGCTGTATATTAATGTATAATAATTTGATGTAAACATATATATATTCCTTTTGTGTTGATTTTTACTCTCTCTGTGGTAGAGTAATTTGCACACATCATGCCTCTCACTTTAGAGTTTCTTCCTTATAACAAAGATATTGGTGAGGCACAGTGTCTTACTCCTACAATCCCAACATTTTGGAGGCTGAGGCAGGAGGATCACTTGGGGCTTGGAGTTCAAGACAGCCTGGGCAACATAGCAGACCCCATCTCTACAAAAAAAATAAAAAATAAAAATTAGCCAGGCATGGTGGTGCACACCTGCCTTCCCTAGCTACCTGGGAGGCTGAGATGGGAGGATCACTTGTTCCCAGGAGGTTGAATGATCTCCAGTGAGCACTGAGCCAGGATCAAGCCACTGAACTCCAGCCTGGGTAACAGAGTGAAACCCTGTCTTAAAAGAAGGAAAAAAAAAAACCACAAAGGTATTTTCTTACCTAACCATAGTACAGTTATGAAGTTCAGGAAATTTAATATTAACACAATACTTTTTTTTTCTGAGACAGCGTCTCACTCTGTTGCCCAGGCTGGAGAGCATTGGCACAATCTCAGCTCACTGCAACCTCCACCTCCTGGATTCAAGCGATTCTCCTGCCTCAGCCTCCTGGGTAGCTGGGACTACAGGTGTGTACTACCACACCTGACTAGTTTTTGTATTTTTTATTTTTTTGAGACAGAGTTGCACTCTTATCACCCAGCCTGGAGTGCAATGGTAGGATCTCGGCTCACCGCAACCTCTGCCTCCTGGGTTCAAGCAGTTCTTCTGCCTCAGCCTCCTGAGTAGCTGGGACTACAGGCATGTGCCACCATGCCCAGCTAATTTTTGTATTTTTAGTAGAGACGGGGTTTCGCCATGTTGACCAGGATGGTCTCGATCTCTTGACCTCATGATCCACCCACCTCGGCCTTCCAAAGTGCTAGGATTATAGACGTAAGCCACTGTGCCCAGCCAGTTTTTGTATTTTTAATAGAGACAGAGTGTCAGTACATTGGCCAGGGTGATTTCAATCTCTTGACCTCGTGATCCATTTGCCTCGGCCTGGTATGAGCCACCTAGCCCAGCAATACTTTAATCTTGTCTATAATCCACATTCTAATTTTGCTAATCGTCCCAAATATATCCTTTAAGACATTTTTCTCTCCAAGATCTAGTCCAGGATCACATATGGCATGTCCCTAATCCGGCAAATTTCCCCAACTGTTGTTTGTCCTTCAGGATACTGGTGATTTTGAAGAATACAGACCATTTATGTTTCAGAAAAGTTTGCGATTTCTTTTCTGTTTCCTCACGTTAGATTCTAGTTATTCATTCCCAGACAGAATACTACAAAAGTGATATTACATCTTTCTTCGGGAATTATTTCTGGAGGTATGTGACTTCAACCTGCCCCTTATTGAAGTTATTTTTTTAAAAAACAACTTTCTGAGTTATAAGTCATATGCCATAACATTTACTCATTTAAAACCTACAACTCAATGCTTTTTGCTCCTCTTGTCTTTCTTTTCCTGCTAGTATATGAATTTTGCATTTAAGGCTAGAATTAACCAATTCTCAATATGTATAAATACATTTTCTTTATATTAATCTGAGAGACCAGTCAAATGCAAGTAAGTAGGCTTGTCTAACCAACGAGTCAGATCCAACTAGATGTATTCAAAAGTCTGGACTTGAGTTATTTTCACCAATTCTGTTTCCAGTATTCTTGAGTTTTCTAAATCGTGGTTAAGATCAGTCATCCCAAGCATAACCTAGAAGTGTGCTATGAAGTATGACAAAGTTTGATTGCAACAGACTGACTCAGAAGAAACATGGCCCCTCTCCAAGGACCAGTTCAGCACCTTGTGGGTAGATTTCAGGTGTGTTCAAGAGCCCTTTGTCCAAAAATAGCTCTCTGTGTCTATCAGCATGTCCCCAAATATTTACATGTCCCACACTATTCTGATTTGGGACAAATCCTTGGAGCTTTGTTTTCTGGAAGGAGTGAGTGTTGCATTTGGGTTTGCCTAGTCCCTGCATGAGGAGGAAGGAGGAGGAGGGTGAGAAATGGATGGAGCCAGGAAGCAGGAAGGGGCCTGGGCAGGGGAGGGCTCCCAGGAGGCAGAGGTGAGGTGATGCCTGGGCCTGGAATAGGCACTTGGAGAGCACAGCTAGTGAGAGGAGGTTCTTTGTGTCTGGACAGGCAAAATGCCTGAGGTCGAAGTTGTCCACCTTCACTAAAGGAGGTTACCTGTTTTTACCTGTGTTTAGCTTTGAATAGACCACTTCTCATTTCTTAAACAGAAAGATGGATTGACAGATATTTGATATGTTTTATTCTATAAAATATGTCTATCCTGCAAGCTATTTAGTTCCAACACCACCACATGGAATTAGAGAGCCGTGAGACTTCAGAATGGCCAGTCCCCGTGTACCCAGGGTTCAAAGCAGCACCTCACAAGGAACCCACTCATTCATGCTTAGACCCCAGAAGGACACAGTGAATTTGGTCTTTCCCTTTGTTAACCCATTTTTACCCAGGAAGGCCCCACTTGTGCAACAAAGCTTCAGTTCCCAATGAGAAGATTGCCTCTGCAAGGTTTTTTTGGTTGTCCAATTTAAATAAACCGAGAAGATAGAATCGCACGGACGCTGAAGTCATCTGCAAAGGTAGCCTTGCATTTTTCAAATCACACACATCAAACTCTGATGGCTTTTTTCACTCTCACGCCACGAAGCATGGGGTTCATGCAGCCGGCTGTGTTCATATCATCACTAGAACCGCGTCTGTGGTTTTCCAGAGCATCATCCATGGGCACTTTGGCCTGAGTTTCTTGAAGTCCAGCATGTTTTCGACCTCCCTGCATGAGGCCCTCACAGGAAGTCTTATGGCAGGTCCCCATTTGCATTACACGTGATGAAGGTGGGTGGTCTTCACTCTGCGGTGGCCGGCTGTGACTCACCCCCACACATGTGAGTGGGGTGGGGCCTGGGAGTGGCCACTGTGCTGTCCATGTTGGCTTCTCTTCTCAGCAGCCCTTCCAGCGGCTGTGGGCGTGATGGGGGTGCCTGCCTGCGGAAAAGTGTCCTCAGCTAGTCCTTCCTGAGCCACCAAAAAGGGACCCGGTAATGTGGGAGACGGAAAAGCTTGGCTGTCAGGCAGTTCTCTTTTCTAAAGAGCGACTTTTGAGGGACACAATTCACCCTGTGCTTGGGCATCTCTAGTATTTTGCGGAGTCCTCCTCCCCATGTTCAGGAGATGGTTCATCTGGTTCCCTCACAAGGAAAGCTGTTCTTGGGTTCTCACAAGGATACATCCATCAAGGAAAACATGTCACTGTCCTTAAACACTCTGGTCACCTGCACCCAGGTTGGGGCTGATTCTTCCAGTGGCCGTCAGCTGGTCGGCCCCCAGTCCAGGGCAGGCCCCGCAGGCAGGCTGGGAGAAGCAATTAGCTTGGAATGAGTGTGGCTCAGGGCTTCCCTTCCTTGCATGTCTGGGGGAAAAATCACAAATGTGCTGCTAAGGTTGGCATTAGAAACTAAAAATAAGGAGTGGCATGCTTTTTCCATCTAACCTTCCCTACAAGTTCTGCAGATTCTTTGGACACTTGCCTGTTAAGCAGTCCTTGGTCTGATGTTGGCTCTTTCTGTGCTCACATGGTTTTTTTTAAAAGCAGCGAGCATGAATATCTTCTTATAACCTTTTAGTTGTAGAAGAGTGTCAGCACTTTTCTGACATCTCAGCTCATTACAGTACACCCGAGTGTGGGATGTAATTCTCTCTGTGTGTACATATGTATGTACGGACGGATAGATTATTTCTCTACATGTACACAAATCTGCAAGATTTCTTGAGACAGGTTGAAGTGTGTTACTGAACAGGATCTGGACGTTGGCGCGGTTCTGTTTTTGAGCATGGGATCAAAAGATAGAATTTGTTAATAAGATGACTTGGGCGTGTCTCTCCAGTTCTCAGAGCTTTGGTGTCCTCTTCTCAAAAGTGGGCATCATATATCTCACAGGATTGTCTTTCTGATTGAAAACGACATAGAAAACTAAGAATACTAGACTTAAGGCTAACGCTTTCTCTTTCTCTTTTAGCCTCTGAAGAGCTGATCTATTCAGGATGGGAAATCACGCAGGCAAACAAGAATTAAACACCGAGAAGACCAATACGCTAAGACATGAGCTGATCCTAAAAATTCGCAAGTCGTTTTGTTATTAAACACAAATTTCCTTGGTGAGTCAGAGGCTAAGGGCATGGGCTCTTGCTGCTGCCCTCTTCCCTGACAGCTGGGTGGAAGCCTGGTCCTTGTTAATAGGATTCATTGTTACTAATTTATTGAGGAAGATTGCTGGCAATAGGTAGGTCCTGACCTTGCAAAGAAGTAAAGGAATGCAGAAAGGGAAGGAGTTAGGAAGGAGAAAGAAAGGGAGGACAAAAGACAGATAAGGAGAAAGAGGGAAACAAGGAGGAAAGGCAGACGAAGCAGGTTGTGCTCTGGGGTCCATGCTGTGTGATTGGTTCTAGAAGGCTTAGGAGGTTCTCAGAGAGGAAAGAGACCGTAAAAATCCCTTTGTTCTCATGCAAAAATACTTTTGATTTTTCAACATTTTTCTTTTTTAGATAAAGATATTTCCAAACTGCATTCTATCTAATTAGCTGCTGGTTTGAAAGAGCATAGACATTTATACCAGTTCATGAACGGTGAAACACATCAGATTTTCTTTTAGCTCAAAAACCTAACTTCATCTACTAAGGTCCCACTCCTTTCTTCTCATGGAGTGTGCCTCTGACTCCTCTTCACCATGGAGTGTGCCTCTGACTTTTCCCTCTGGTCTGGTTCTGGAAGAACTCACTCTGAATCCCAGAGGTCTGGACAAAGGATAGGAGATACTCAGGCTGTTCCCTTGGACCTCTCCTAAATCCGTAACTTGCTTTCTCCTGAGTGCGGCTGCTTGGCTCCTTACCGGCTGTCCTTCCTCTGGGGTCATGCTCTGGCCTGACTGCACATTGGAATCTCCCAGAGAGTTTTCAGATCTGCTAGAGTCTGCCCACCTTAGATCCTGATGCAGGCGTGGGCATTTTCCAAAGCTCTCCAGGCCTGAAAGCCAAAGTTCCAGGTTCCTCCCGTTCCCGTGTGTCTTGTATTTTGGCTGCCAGGATTTCCCTCTATCGGTTGGATCGTCACCCTCCTGCTCCCAGAACTTCCAGGAAGTCCTTAGCGCAGACTACATTCCAAGGTTCTCAGCCTCTGGCTCCAGCCCTTCTTCACTCTCACTGTGACTGGCCCTTCCAGTGGCAGCTCCTGCACAGCCCATTGCTAACCCTTACCATAAAACATTTGGAAAATACAGTTCATCAAACAGGAAACTGCAAATTAAAAATCATTCAAATCCTTCTGGCTACTTAGAATTCATCTCTTTGTATTTCTAGCATGGCATTCACCATTGTCCGCCTTATTTGAAGGCACTGGCTTCTTTTGACTGATTTGGATTCTCTGCATTGCCATCGATTCCTCTGTAGTGTCCTGAGTCAGGGTTCTGGACCCTTTTCCCACTGAGATGCTCAGGACAGATGATCCAAGGATGTTGACAAGGACACAGATGCTGAGGCTCCTCGCCGTCTGTCTTTCTGCCCACCCTTCTCTCTAGACCAGGCTTATTCTGATGATAAGGAATAAGCCTGCCGTTGCGCACAAAAGTAAACCCACCCTAATTTGTATGGGGGGCTCTTGGTCCGTGCTGTGTGGTTGGTCCTAAAGGTATCAGGAAGTTCTTGGAGAGGAAAGAGATGATACAATTCCTTTGCTCTGATGCAAAAATACTTTTCATTTTTCAAAATTTTTTATATTTTAAACATGTATAATTTTCCCTCGAGGGAAATTATTTCATTTCCTTGTTACTTTAATTCAACATAAAATTATGCATGCTCCAACCTGAGGGAGATGGTGGTGTATTAGAATGTCTGGCTGCTGAAGATGGGCTAGCGTTAGGGTCGGCGTAAACCCCGTCTTACACCCAGAATGCTTTAGAAATGTCCATGGAATTGAACTGAATTGAATGTCAGTCTTCCAACCTCTTACCGTGGTCCGTAGTGCGTTTTTATTTAATAATAATAATAAACTTGGAAGAAACGGGACCTTCTCTGATTTGTACTTGGACTCAGTCTCTGTATCAGCCACATGGGTAATTTTCCATGATTTGCTTTCAAATCGTCTGTGAAAGGTGAACAGGTGACTACATACTGTTCCTGTTTACATTTTATCTCAAAGTGATAAGCAGTCGTTTCTTCCTAATGATTTAGAAAGACCAATTTTATAAATATGTAAATGGTTCTAGTCAATGTTGAAGGGGGGTCACTCATTTTATTCGGCCCATACTTAAACTATAATACTGGTAATGTCATTTTATAATTAACACTACCATTTAACATAAATGTATTAAGTTACTAATCTATTAAGAGCGTGGCTTGGATACAGTATCCACACCAGGAGGACTGTTTCAGCTAAAAATGAAAGTGGAAAAAACAGCTCTGCTCAGAGGTCTCCAGGCTGCTAACACTGATGGTATTTTAAGTCTTAGAATACCTGATTTGCAACTCGAGTTTCTATAAAACTCTGTGTGGCTTTCAGTTTCGTTCCTGGTGTTTGATGCTGTAAAACACCCACATGTATTTTCCATTCGTTTAATGTTGTCACAGTCAGATTCTTGAGCCCTACCAAAGCCCACACTTAGGATTTTGTTTTCTGAAATCTCATGGTTAAAGTTCCGATTATTTAAAAACCTCAAAAATGGGAAATTTTAAAACTATGGTTCCTGTAGGTAGTTTAAGAAGAGCTTTTATTTTCTTTAAACTTGATGGGAAACATTTTTGTGCCTTTCCAAGTACGTGCTCTGCGATGCTGCATGACTTAGTGGAGCATTTAAACTTAAACCACTAAAGAAAAAGTGCCACCTGCCACTCTGTACATTTCTGTGTGTGATTCTGGGGGCATTTATTTTTCCCCTTAGGAGAAAGTCAAGGAAAACTTCTGTCAGTTTCAGGGGCTGGTGACTGATCTGCCAGCAGGGAAGGCAGTTGCAGTGGGGGCTGCCCCGTCCACCCTACACATGTCCTCTGCAGAGCCGCCCCTCTGTCTGACCCAGGCTGCTCAGGGCCCCCTCCCTCCTGGCCTACTGCCATCTTCTACCCCGTCCCCACCCACACTCAATGCCTCTTTCCTCTGCCTACAGCCTGCGGCCCAGTCCTCTGATACAGGTCTTAGTGATTTGCTTATCATACGGCTAATTCCCCTCCAACATCCAGGAGGGAACTTTCCTCTCTCTTTTGCCTCCATCTCAGCCTGGAGCAGCCCCAGCACAGATGTTTCAAAGAGTAAATGAATCATACCTATTTCCTAACTTCCTTTTCACATAAAAGCTGTTTCCTGAGCAGGCTATGGGTGCTGCTGGCTGCTGGGGAGGTGGTGGCGAGGCCTGGTCTCTTGCCTGCAGCAGCTTCCAATGTCCTTTGCAAGTTTTGCCCTCAGTGACTCAGGGCCTTGAAATCTGCTGCTCTCTCATCCTGAATAAGCCACATCAGGATATAAGAGGAAGAGGGACTAACTAAAGGGGTAACTGTGGAATTTCTCTGAGTTGCAGTGTTAGTCCAGTCATGTGGGGCACAGTTCCCAGGTGACCAGTGGTTGAGGCAGCTTCCTGGGCCAGGTGAGGGTCAGAACAGTGAGAACAGGGAGAAACATGCATCAGAGGGGCAAGGAGGCTGTACTCCTGATGCGCGACTCACTCTTGTGGATGGAGCATAACTTCCTCCAGGCAGGCACAGGTTTGGTGCAGGGCTCTCCTTCTCAGAAATGAAGAAATCCCTGTTCTGCTTTTCACTCCCCATGTCTTTTAAAGTTGCAGGGAAATTTGGTTTCCGAATGGCCCTGCCTCACTATTTTACCAGCTTTTAATCAATCTGCCCATTTTGTATTTGGTTCTCTGTCTTGCTACAGAACTTGGCAGAACCCAAGAAGGAAAGGGTGCCAGCTGCCCTGGAGAACCCAGGGATGTGCCTCAGCACCAGGAGGGGACAGGGGCGAGACCCGCCCACAGAGACACCCTATCTCAGGCAGTCTGCCCGTCCTTAGGATAGAAGACATTTGGCTTCACTAGCCACCGGAGGAACTTACACCTTTTGGCAGTGTGAATCAAGGGGGTTGGGTGATTGCCTTTGGAGGATCAACAAGTGCTCTGAACACTGCCTGCGTCCTTAGCCAGGCTGCTTGCGGCTTTCCCCCCTCAGCTTTCTCTGGATGCTGTGGACCTGATGACCTGTGGGCTTGGTCTTTGAGGTTTTCTGGTGATAGCTAAGCTTCCTGGGGATGATTCACTATGTGTTAAAAACACCAAACAAGGCCGGGTGCGGTGGCCCACGCCTGGAATCCCAGAACTGTGGGAGGCTGAAGCAGGTGGGTCGCTTAAGCCCAGGAGTTCGAGACCAGCCTGGACAACAAAGAGAGACCGTATCTCTACAAAAAAATTAAAAAATTAGCCAGGCATGGTGGTGTGTGCCTACAGCCTCAGCTTACTCAGGAGGCTGAGGTGGGAGGATCACCTGAGCCTGGAGGAGTCGAGGCTACAGTGAGTCATGATCACACCACTGCACTGCAACTTGGGCAACAAAGTGAAACCCTGTATCAAAAAAACAGAAGCAAAACACACACACACACACACACACACACACACACACACACACCCCACATCTATCAAGGCCAGCGCTAATACTATATGAGTGCCTCTGTGAGCCAGGGACTTTGCAGATGTTGTCTGCATTGTGTGTTGCACCAGTTCTTGGGGCTGCCACAACAAACAGCACAGACTGGGTAGCTTCCACCGCAGACGTGGCTTCCACCACAGTCCCAAAGACTGGAAATCCCACATCAAGGTGCCAAGGGCTGGTTCCCTCCGCGGCCTCTCCTTGGCTTGTCGGCAGCATCCCCTCTCTACGTCCCCCAGTGGCCATCCCTCTGTGTGTGTCTGTGTCCTCATCTCTACTTAGAAGGACACCCTCATGCTGGATCAGGGCCACCCTACTCCAGCGGGACCTCATCTTCATGTCATGACCTCTTCAAAAGCACCATCTTCAAGTGCAGAGTCACGTGGTGAGGCAGTGAGGGCGGGGACATCAGCATGTGGATTTGGGAGGAGCACGGTTAAGCTTATCACATGTGTTACTTGATACACCTGAGCAGCTGCTGCACAATTCGATAGAGTAGAGAAGGAGAGCACTGGGATTGGCGTTTGCTGCATGTCTGACACCTCCTGGGGAAGGGACTCCATGCCAGCAACCACATGCTGTCTCTGCCTTGTCCTCAGCTGGTTTCTCTTCTGTGGACTTGGGTCGGGTGCTTCCTGTGCAATCTTCCTTCTTCCTGCCTCCTGCCTCGGGCCCCTCCCAGGCAGGCAGGCAGCTGCAGAATGCTCATCTCCCCATGCTACTCATGGCTTTGTGCAGTCCTCCCCATACTTAGGACCCTCCAAGGATCATCTTCATTCTCCCAGAAACTGAGACTCAGAGCTGGGCTGGGCCTGCCTGAGGCCAGGCAAATGGAGGGGAAGCCAGAGAGCAAAGCCAGGCCTGGAGCCCCAGGTCACACAGCCACACAGAAACAATGCCCACATGGGAGTGTATGTCTTCTAGTGGACACAGAACATGTAGGAAGAGACAGGTGAAATCATTTTAATGTCATGTCTTTAACCTAAGAAACCCCAAATGTCATGTAAGCACAGAATCCATATAAAAATTGTTCATGAAATGGTTTATAATTCTTCTCTCATGAAGTCTTCACACTCTGAGATATATTTTAACTCATGGTGCAGTGTGGCCTGGCCACGTCTCAGGTGTTGGGTGGACACACGTGGCTGGGACCCCCAGTCTGGGCTGCGTAGCTCCACCCCTGGCTGTGCCCACACACCCTGCCATCTAGCTGGGCAGAACATGCTGAGACCTTCCCCCGGAATAGTGTACATCACCCAGTTCACCATTCCCTTTGTGCATGGTACCCGTTGGTTGATAAATAAACAATTTCTAAAGAAGACAGAAAAAAACATAAATTACCAATATTTTTCCCTGAGAGATACTTACAGGTCCAGTTTTTCACACACTTCACCTCCCCTTGTATGAAATGAGTTGGGATTGATAAAGATGAGGAGGAGGGGAAGAGGGTGTGGGGGAGGAGGGAGTGGAGGGGAGAGAAGAGGAGAAGAGGGAGGGGAAAGGAGGGGCAGAAGGAAGAGGAGGAGGGAAAACGAAGAGGGTGAGGGAAGAAGGGGAGGAAGAAGAGAGGGGAGGAAGAGGAGAGGGAGGAGCAGGGGAATGGGCCTGGCCAGTAAACGCAGTCCTAAGGGCTGCCATGGATAAAAATGCATTACGGAGGAGGAGCCAGGAATGGCCCGTTTATATCTGCCCAGACTCAGGGGCAGTTTCCGGCCAGTGCGAGTGATGTTTGCCAAAGTGCGCCCAGTCCCAGGTTCCGCTCTGCCCTTCCTTGGCAGTGCCTCAGAGCCCTCCAAGCCCATATGGCAACGCAGAGGGACCTCAGCCCAGGTTCTGAACCAAGAGCCATGGCTGAGCCCTGTAGGTGTCATGATATTTATCAAGTTGTCTTGCCCAGAATTTTCTCTAACGGCAGACAGCCTGTTTCTAATTCATGAGTGGATCGGTTATGCTCTTTACCAGTGCAGGTGAAAATTAGCTGTTTAGGACTGAAAGGAATGTTTTAAATGTTGGTTTCTTAATTCTTGCATTCATCCATCCCTACACATACACACTATAAATACTTTTTATTAAATGCCTGCTCTGCACAGGACAGTGTGATAAACTTTGTAAATGAAAACTTTGGCTTCACCACCAGCTAGTTAGGTGATCTTGGGCAAGTTATTTTCTCTGTGCTTCCTTAAGATGATACATGGTAGGATGATAACACCATGTAAAGTGAGTCCACGTGTGTGGTGCCCTTAGAACAGCCCCTTGTACAGAGCAAGTGGTATGTGTTGTTTGCTGTTACTAATTTTCTTCTTATTGCTTTTTTCTTTTTTTTTTTTTTTTGAGACGGAGTTTCGCTCTTGTTACCCAGGCTGGAGTGCAATGGCGCGATCTCGGCTCACCGAAACCTCCACCTCCTGGGTTCAGGCAATTCTCCTGCCTCAGCCTCTGAGTAGCTGGGATTACAGCACGCGCCACCATGCCCAGCTAATTTTTTGCATTTTTAGTAGAGACGGGGTTTCACCATGTTGACCAGGATGGTCTCGATCTCTCGATCTCGTGATTCACCTGTCTCGGCCTCCCAAAGTGCTGGGATTACAGGCTTGAGCCACCGCGCCCTGCCCTTATTGCTATTTTTGTGAAAGAAAAGCAAGTCCCTGTATCTGTCCTCAGAATAGCTCACAGTCTAATCAGGAGACCAACAAAATTATGAAACCACGTTCAGAGCAGTGATGGGTATGCAGGATGGAAGCCGGGCTCCCTGGGGCTGTGGGGCCCACAGGCCAGCAGGAGAAGCTTCGGGGAGGGCTTGCATCAGAGGGAGAGATGGGGGTGTCCTTCCCCATTTCCCAGGGTTGAGACAAGAATAAGCAAATCTTTAAATACTGTATTTTTTAAAAAATATTTGATGTGGGGCACCTGCTGCAAACCTCTCCCACTCAGGATCATCAAGTTGGTAGGGTCTGGGTATCCCCCAACACCAGCTCCACCCAGTCCAGCTTTACCCCAGAAGAGCTCTGCCTTCCAAAATGCCTGGCTCTGCAGACCTATCCAAATGCAACTCACAGAGCGATTGCTGGGAGACAGCCACCCTCTGTGATGAATCCACGTCACCATCCGAGTGGCTGCCAGCTCTTTACGCATCCCATCAAGATCTCAATTTCTGAGAGGATGCCCGCTGGGCGAGGCTGCAATTTAACACAGGTTGGAATCGTCTCCGGCTGTGTAGAGGACATCTGGCTCTGCAGATGGCCCTGGCTGAGACTCTGTCTCCCGAGGGTAGCTGCACTCCCGGTGAATCCTGGAAGCGCTAAGCTCCCTGCTTCCCTAGGGCATCACCCAGAGCAACACTGTCCTGTGTAAAAGAGTGTCAGTGGCATCTTTTGTTACGTAGAAGAGATGGAGTCCTCCCTCCTGGGTGACTGGTAGCTGAGAGGTAGGGAGACCATCCGGAGAGCCACGCAGGGAGAAGGTCCCAGGAGGAGAAAGTTGTCCACAACAGGAAGAGTTAGAGGGGTCCCCTCTGCCCAGCCCCTCCAGACCCCATCTTCACAGGGCAGAGAGCTGGGGTCCCAGCATCAGTGAGCCGTGACCTTTGGGAATTCACCTGAACAATTACCCAAAGTGTCTGGGGGATCCCCTGCCCCGAGCTGGCCCACAGTGGGGCTCACTCATGTTACACAGTTGGAGGATGTCAGTGAAAGTTCTGAAACAGGCCTGGTCTCTGGGGACCCTGTACTCTTCCCAGTGGTCTCTGCTCCCCCACTTCCCACCAACCCAAAGGAGTGGGGTTTGTAGTAGCTCTGAGTTATTTGTCAACATTTGAATTCTTTCACTTTGGTTTTGTGAACACTGTCTCTGTTCACAGGGGAATGAACTTGAAGAAGAGAGGTCTCAAAAACCTTATTATTTCTTTTTCTCATGTGAAACTCACCAGACTTGCTAATTAGAAACAATAAACCCGGAACCTTAAAAAATGAAGACAACCTGTAGTTTATCTTCACACACTTTTACATTGCCCAAAATGGGTGAAATCAATTGGTAAGCTCCTAAAACATTCCAAAACCTTACAAGCAATAATATCTAAAAACCTGCTTTCATCTGTGGGTGGGCTAAGAAAAGGGAGCCTCTGCGCTTTCCCTGGTAATAATATCTGGCTCAGAAAGTTTCTACAAAGATGCCTAGCCATGTTTCTGGATTTCTCTGTTTAATCAGCTTAAGAAAAAAGATGCCACACTTAAAAATAAGATCTGAGAGCTGGCAAAATCCTGTCTAAATTTTACAGTGGAGAGTAACTGATTGGTCTGTCTGGTGTTCCAGATTAAACTGATCTTTTTATTTAAGCTGCACATCAAATCCAAGTACAGGCAGGAGCAGTGAGGCACACACTCTGTGCCTCTCCAGGGATCATCACGCCCCCTGCAGAATCTGCTCTGTGTTTAATTATCATCCAAACCCAACTCTTTCTTGATGACGTTCTCCAGATACTATTAAAATGACATTCTGAGAAAAGAGACATTTAGTTTGCAAATATACACAAAGGCATTGAAGCAATTCAACTCCTTCCATCAACATGTAAATAGCATCTTTCACTTTGACGGGAAAAACACTTTTCCTTTAAAACTATTGACAGCCCAGCTGTGAAATGTCACTGACTTTTTACAACTAAGAGTTATTTTCTCATGGCCATTTCTTTATGGAATATAAATCCTGCAGCATTTTATCCTATGTGCAGGCGACGGTTAGGGTATTTAACATCTTTAGTGAGTTCCGTTCTGGTCATTCCATCCTCTGGAATGAAAGATGATTATACTTTGAGCCATCACTAGCTCACAGCTGCTTTATGCAATCATCTCTCTCCATGGTAAAATTAAGTCCAGTGAACGTGAACTTTGTTTTTGCTGACAGAAGTATCCTCAGGCCCAAGTAGTGTGTGCACATAGGGGCTGCTCATGGTGAGGACTCTTGTGAAAGGAATTTATCCTAACCACCCAGGGTGTCTACGGAACATCTCTAGACATTGTCCTGCCCAGATGCAGGTCCGGTAGCCACAAGACTGGGTGACATCTGAGGACACACTGTGAAGGGTCCAGGGAGCCATCTATCCTCCCTGGAGAAGAGCAGAGGCCAGACTGAAGCCCAGACCCTTCAAACCTCCAAATCCAATGTGCCATTTTTCCCTCCCTCACACTTCCTCTGCAATTACGTGCTGAAACGACCCGTCACCATAAAGGGAAGCCAGATCACTCAGAAAGTCACTTCCTTCCAGTCATCCAAACCCATGCCTGGATTGCTGTGACACAGCTGTCAAGCCATTGAGCACCACGTTCCCTGGGAAACCCTGCCTTTCTCATCTGACTGCAGTGTGCTGGCAATTGTCAGATCTATACGTGTAAAATTTCTGTTTTATAGTAAGTCACATCAGCAGATTGTTTGAGGACTCGTGTAATTCTTAAATTAGTGTTTAATATATGTTTTAAAAGCTTAGGGAACTGAAAAGTAGGGGTAAAGACAGTCACCAATCTAGTCTGACCCTTGGATATGTGGAAGTAGTGAGCAATGCCTAGAAAATTCTTAGTGTGTGGGTGCCAACAGGCTTTTTATTGTGCCTTATTTTCAGCAGAGTTTAGAGCACTTTCACATACATGACAAACCTCTAGAAAACTCCCCTTGAACTCAACAGCAGAACATTAGACGCTCTCTTAGTAGGTAGACAGCGCATTAAAACGGCCACACGACAGCTCCCACCTGCTGGCAGCTTGCCATCCAGACACTCGGCTGTAGCACTGGCCAGTGGGACTTTCTGCAGTGATGGGAATGTTCTGTATCTGTGCCACCTGGAAACACGTTAGCCTGTACACACCTGTGATGCACAGCACATGAGATGAGACCCATCCAGCTCAACAACTGTTTCTAATGTCCTTTATTTTAAAGTAATTTAGATGGCAGCGGCCGCAGTTGCGAGTGGCTCACCGTGCGACAGCAGAGCTCTCCCATGTGCCCTACCAGATAGGTGTTAGCTCCGTCTGTCAATCAGAAAAACTGGGGTGTTGCCCAAAATCACATGAAAGTTAATTTTGAGTTCAGAGGCAAAGCTCTCTGAAAAACACAATCACACTTATGAATGCCCCAAATTGAAAAGGACAGCGCTGGTGTGCTGTGGACCATGGCACAAGTATAAACATGAGCTCTCCTGTGCTCACCTCGATGTGGGGGAGCCGGGCAGTCCTCATCCAACACAGAGTGCCAGTGAAGCGCCCTGCTAAGACATGCCTCCTGCAGAGTCCAGAAACCTGCCCTTACCAGCAACAGAACTTGGTGCGGCTGCTTCTGGGCATGACGTGCCCTCCGAAGCCCACCTTGCTGATTTGGTTAGTGCTTCTATAAAACTCATTGCACTCCTAAAAAGAATAAAACAATATGGAAAAGGTATCCTTTTAAAGATACCCTTTAGGCCAGACGCGGTGGCTCATGCCTGTAATCCCAGCACTTTGGGAAGCCAAGGCGAATGGATCACGAGGTCAGGAGTTGGAGACCAGCTCGGCCAACATGGTTAAACCCTGTCTCTATTAAAAACATAAAATTAGCCTGGTGTGGTGGCATGTGCCTGTAGTCCCAGCTATTCGGGAGGCTGAGGCAGCAGAATCACTTGAACCTGGGAGGTGGAGGTTGCAGTGAGCCAAGATCGTGCCACTGCAGTCCAGCCTGATGACAGAGCAAGGCTTCATCTCAAAAAGAAGAGAGAGAGAGAGAGAGACCCTTTAAAACATGTGAATACTCAATGGCCTGCTTATAGTTTTGGAAAACCCCAAGTGGATCCATGTGTCTGACTGAGAGCGAGCGTAAGGCATGGTTCTGGCGTGGTTCTATGAAACTGGGTTTGCGGTGGGAGTCAGCAGCCTCCTCCAGGCCACTGGGCAGGGTGCCCTGCCCCCATCTCCACCATGAAGCAATGGCAGTGCCCGCTCATGAGAATTTCTTGTGAATGTTGTGTTCGAGATGTAGAATTTCTTTCTGATGTTAGAGAACAGTCTTACGAGGTTTACAGTTGATGGCAGCCTCTCAAATGTCTTGAGTCAGTCACGTTTTTGCTTCTGGAGGGGATTCGCAAAGGAAGTCTGGCGTCCATGCTTGCGTGGAGAGCACAGCTGAAGGTCGACTGGTTTCTGAGATATGGAAGCGGGCATTTTGCTTCCTCTGATAAACTGGAGACACCAATACCTTTGTTACGTCGGAATATGATGATTAAAGACATAAGGCGTAATTAGCAAGTAGGGCAGCCGCTCCACAACCTTTATTAAAAATAATGTGGGGTGAGCATGAAGTGGGCCTCAGGCCGTATAAACCCACAGGGCTCCACACGCCCGTGCCTGTGAACACGCCTGACCCGCGGCTCTCTCCTCATGCTGGCTTCTCTCTGCTGCAGCTCCCAGACCCAGCTGTGATCACCCCCCTTGAGGTGGCCCCTGGGTCCCACGTGTAAGCCTCTCTCCAACCGGTTTCCTGATGCTCCCAGAGAGCCGTCCCGGCCTCAACCCCAGGTCTGGCTGAGGGTGACGGCTCCAGCACAGGTTCCCGGGATGGGGGGGACACTCAGGCACCAGGGGCGCGTGCTCTGTTCTTTCGCCCACAGCAGGGGCATCTTCAGCCTGGGAGTTAGCTTAGCAACAGAGAGGCTTTCTCAGAAACTATGACCCAGTTTGCAAGCGGCCGACTTGAAGCAGACTTTGGGAGCACAAAGTTGAATGCAGGTTGCTGTATGTAAGTGATAGAAACTTAACATCAGTTCTTTGTGTGAAGTCAGAAGTAGCGGCATGCTCATGCAGGGCGGGTGTGTTCCACCTGGAGCCCACTGAGCCAGCCAGCAGACGGGTCTTGTCCTCGCCACAGACTGTACTGGGGGTGAGGAATGAGTAGCCCGCTCCTCCAAGGAGTCTGGCTGGTGTGTCCTCTTGTTTTCAGCTGGACTCATAAAGCTCCCCTCTCTTATTTCTTCCTTCACTGATGGGGTTCCCCGATTGCATCCCTGCCTCTGAACTCTAAGTGACTCGACAAGATCTGGCAGTGGGGAGGCCAGGGAAGGAAAGATCTCAGCCTGTGTCAAAGATATCCCAAAACCGGCAGAGCAGGGCTGATGTCATAGAACAGGGTTTCGAGGGTGGTAAGGTGTTTGAGTTGTGGCAGGTGCATCCATGTGTGGGTCTGGTTTGTGTGTGTCCATTTGAACCTGGAGAGTGCGGTGCTGACCCGAATTCTGTTCATCAGTCATTGGTGACTTCCCTGCCAGTGTTGCTGTGACAATGCTGGAAGAGGGTGGGAGGCATTGAGTGCCCTCCTGCGGATGCTCCCTTGAGGGGCAGAGGGTGCAGCATGATGGGGAATTGCCTCTAGTCACCGGTCTGGTCAGCGCTGACCACCGCCCCAGGTGTACCTGAGGCACCACACTGCCGGGTCAGTTCAGAAACGCCGTGTGTCATTCCAGCTGTGCAGACGGGTTTATTTTAGACTCTGGACATGGAAAGCATGCCCTTTCGTCTAAAATCTGTGTTCGCTGTTATTATTAGAAAAGAACTTCTTTATATTTAATAAAGTGCACTTAAAATGTTTGGAATGAAAATGAAACCTGAAAAATCCAGTTTTCAGAATCATGTTCCCTATCTTCAGCAATCTGTTTTTCAAAGTTCAAATTTGGCAATGAGACTTCTTATATAATGGAATATGTTTGTAAAAAAGTGTATCTCTGTGTTTGTAAATGGGCATATGTGGGGGGTGTGTGTACATGTGTGGGGGTGTGTGTACAGGTATGGGTGTGTAGGACTGTGTGGTGTCTATACACATATGGGTGTGTGTGTGCCTGTGTCTGTGGTGTGTATACATGTATGGGGGTGTGTATGGTGTGTATATGTGGTGTGTTTTAATATACTGGGATGTGTAATGTATGGGTGTGTGTGTCTGTGGTTTGTATACATGTATGGAGATGTGTGTGGTGTGTATAATGTATGTATATGGTATTTGCACATGTATGGGGGTGTGTGCTGTGTATATGTGGTGTGTTTTAATATACTGGGATGTGTGATGTATGGGTGTGTGTGTCTGTGGTGTGTATACATGCAAGGGTGTGTGTCTATAGTGTGTATACATGTATGGAGATGTACATGTGTGGTGTGTATGTGGTGTTTTTTCATGTATGGGGATGTGTGTATATGTTGGGAGGTGTATGCATGTGTGTGCATGTGTGTGTGGTGTGTATACATGTGTAGGGATGTGTGTGTGTGTTGTTTTTCTTGCCCTGCAGACACCATCCCTGGTGAGTGCCGTGAATGCTGCGCAGCCCCTTCCCTCGCTCAGCCCCAGCTCTGCACCTGGTTGGTTCCTGCCCCTGATTCTCCCTCCAGTTTGATTCCTACATTAATCTAATTATCATATTTTAAGTGTAATTATCACATAGTTATAAATAAAATTCAATATTACATTTCCACAACCTTTGATACTTGGAAAACAGAGTCCTTGTTATTACCAATTTACTAAATATTAAATTAACTAGTTGATTGAATGTGTCCTAGATTTTGCTTGAGCACAATTCATATAGAACCAAGTAGAAGCTGTAAGTCAGGCGACTTGGTAGTTATACTAATTGCCCACAGTGATTTAGGTTAAGTGCAACGTAGATTATTGTTAGATGTGTGTGCGGCCTCACTGTACGATCTCAGAATTGCATTAAGGCACTTAACAAGATACCAATGTCTGGAAATGTCGATGTAAAGGGCTGGCTTGTGTGTTGTTCTCAAATGTGTAGAGAGGAATTGAACTCAGTTTGAGGGATGTCCTGTGAGCTCAGCCCCAGGCTCACTCTCTGCTCTCTCCCAGCAGGCCTGAGCTGTACTGCCACCTCCTCCTGCCACCTCTGTGCCAGCACAGGGGTCTTCCTCCCTTCCAACCTGCCCAGCCCTGGCCCTGGCCCTGTGTGAGGTTGTCCCTTCTCATCTCCTCCCAGGGGAATGAGGGCAGAGCCATTTAGGTCGAGACAACCCGGTGGTCCTGCAGATAGGAAGGAGGGGCACAGCAGACACAGTGCCAGAGGGCATGGCTTCAGAGAGGAGAGTCCACCACGAGCCTGCACTGCACCATCCCGGGGTCAGGAAGGCGAGGCTGAGAAGGGGTGACCTGTGAGCTGAGAGGATGGGAAGGGCATCGTGTCCAGAGTGAGGTGTTAGGAAATGTTCCACCAAGGAGAGAGCGTGGGGCCATCAGACACCAGGAGTCTAAGAGAGATGGGGACTGAGGGCTGGCATTGCGAGGGCACCTGGAGGTCACGGCTGTGGGGACAGAGCTGCTTCGGCAGTGAAAACCCAATCAGTGTCAGCTGGCGAGGAGATTGGATTGGTGTATGGAAGTCTGTTTTGAGTTCTGCTGTAAAGAGGAGTTGAGCCTCAGAGCGGTGTCTGCTGAAGGATGGGATGGAAACAGGGTGGTTTGAAACGGAGTGTGGATAGCAGGTTGTCGGCTGATGCAAACGCTAGGATGAGAGGCTACAGGGAAGGCTCCGAGTTTAATTTAGTAACATTTAATTTCATGCTTGCGGAAAACATGTTTGTCTCAACATCAAGCAATGGGGACAAAACGTTACTAGGTGACACCAGGACTCTCGCCAAGGCTGGTTTACATCTATCTTCCTTTAAGGCAAAGGCCCTCTGACGGGTGGACCTCCACTGAGTCTGCTGAGCAGGGGAGCGCAGGCCACTCGGCACGGAGGGCCGCTGCCTCCAACTGCACCTGAGAAACTGCAGTCACAGTGTAGTCAGTCCGGCTGGGAGGCGCGCTGGCAGCACCGTCTGCTCTGTGAGTATCTGACTATCATGCACTTGCCAGGGACACAGCTGAAGATGCCATTTGAGGCGATGTGGGGACCGCCCTGAGCCTTGGTTTAGGAATGCGGGCCTTGGAGTTAGGGCAGGAAGAGACGGGGCTCTGAACTGACTTCTCACCTGCTGCAGGTGTTTCAGGCAGCTGCGCCAGCCAGACTCCCTATGTGGTATTTTTGCTGTCAGAACAAGAAGAAAATGTTATTGAAAATTATGGCAGGATGGGACCCTCCTGCCTGAAAGGTACTGTAGCCTCTGAGAGCAGCTGCTCTCACAAGCTGCCACACATTGAATGCCTAAAACACCAGTAATCATTTTCTTAGGGACCTGGAGGCCAGAAATCTGACAGCAAGGTGTGGGCAGGGTCATGTCCCCCTGCGGAGGTGAGGCTCTGCAGTCTGGTGTGGGCAGTGCATGTCCCCCTGCGGAGGTGAGGGTCTGAAGTCTGGTGGGGGCATTGCATGGCCCCGTGCGGGGTGAGCTCTGCAGTCTGGTGTGGGCAGGGCATGTCCCCCTGTGGAGGTGAGGCTGTGCAATCTAGTGTGGCCAGGGTATGTCTCCCTTTGGAGGTGAGGCTCTGCAGTCTAGTGTGGACAGGGTCTTGTCCGCCTGCAGAGGTAAGGCTCTGCAGTCTGGTGTGGGCAGGGCATGTCCCCTGTGGAGGTGAGGCTCTGCAGTCTGGTGTGGACAGTGTCTTGTCCACCTGCGGAGGTAAGGCTCTGCAGTCTGGTGTGGGCAGGGCATGTCCCCTGTGGAGGTGAGGCTCTGCAGTCTGGGGTGGGCAGGGCATGTCCCCTGTGGAGGTGAGGCTCTGCAGTCTGGTGTGTCCAGGGCATGTCCCCTGTGGAGGTGAGGCTCTGCAGTCTGGTGTGTGCAGGGCATGTCCCCTGTGGAGGTGAGGCTCTGCAGTCTGGTGTGTCCAGGGCATGTCCCCTGTGGAGGTGAGGCTCTGCAGTCTGGTGTGTGCAGGGCATGTCCTCTGCGGAGGTGAGGCTCCGCAGTATGGTGTGGGCAGAGCATGTCCCCTGTGGAGGTGAGGCTCTGCAGTCTGGTGTGGACAGGGTCTTGTCCGCCTGCAGAGGTGAGGCTCTGCAGTCTGATGTGGACAGGTTCCTTTCCCCCTGCGGAGGTGAGGCTCTGTAGTCTGGTGTGGGCAGGGCATGTCCCCTGTGGAGGTGAGGCTCTGCAGTCTTGTGTGGGCAGTGCAAGTACCCTGCAGCGGTGAGGCTCTGTAGTCTGGTGTGGATGGGGTCATGTCCCCCTGCAGAGGTGAGGCTCCGCAGTCTGTTGTAGGCATGGCATGTCCCCCTGCGGAGGTGAGGCTCTGCAGTCTGTTATGGGCAGGGCATGTTCCCTGTGGAGGTGAGGATCTGCAGTGTGGTGTGGACAGTGTCGTGTCCCCTGTGGAGGTGACGGTCTGCAGTTTGGTGTGGGCAGGGCATGTTCCCTGTGGAGGTGAGGATCTGCAGTGTGGTGTGGACAGTGTCGTGTCCCCTGTGGAGGTGACGGTCTGCAGTTTGGTGTGGGCAGGGCATGTCCCCCTGCGGAGGTGAGGCTCTGCAGTCTGGTGTGGGCAGGGCATGTTCCCCTGTGGAGGTGAGGCTCTGCAGCCAGGTGTGGGAACGGCATGTCCCCCTGTGGAGGTGAGGCTCTGCAGTCTGGTGTGGGCAGGGCATGTCCCCCTGGGGAGCTTAGGCTCTGTAGTCTGGTGTGGGCAGGGCATG
The DNA here is from genome assembly GCF_049354715.1 of Callithrix jacchus. NCBI lineage: Eukaryota > Metazoa > Chordata > Mammalia > Primates > Cebidae > Callithrix > Callithrix jacchus. The sequence continues at coordinate 43,204,367 of NC_133514.1, forward strand.
TTCCCCTGCGGAGGTGAGGCTCTGCAGTCTGGTGTAGGTAGGGCATGTCCCCCTGAGGAGGTGAGGCTCTGCAGTCTGGTGTGGACAGGGTCCCTGAGGGAGGCAGAGGCTCTGGGGGAGAAGCCCCCCTGGGCTTCTGGATGCTCCTGCCAGGGTTTCCTGCCTTGAGGCTGTGTCCCTTTGTCCCTCCAGGCTCTGCCCCTACCTTCTTCTCCAGACCTCTTTTCTTCTTTGTGTAGCTCTTTCTTCTCTGCTGCTTAGCAGGACACAGTCATTGGGTCTAGGGCCTACCTGGATAACCAGGTCTCATGAGGGAGGAATTTATGCCCTGGGGCCATGCGGATGGCTGCACACTTGATGCCTGACACTGGCCAGGTGACGTGTGAGTCACTCTACTTACTTGCCCCAGGGAGGAAGACAGGGCCTGCCAGGCAGGGCCACATCTAGGAACAGAATGAACGCCCAGCGGCTGTGGAGTGCAGGCTGTGTAGTATGAAGAAGGCAGGTGCCGTGTCCCATGGGAGGATGTGACAGGCTATCTGAATAATTCTGCTAGCTGGCAGGGAACCAAGGCCTGTGACTCGGGGTGAGCCCCACTGTGCCTGGCCCTGTGACAAGGAAGATGAGTGGCCGGGGCCTCGTCCCTGGGGGGTGGGGTGGGGGTGTGTGTCCACACGCACTCAGGCCTTGATTTTCTGCCTTGTACCCCACGTAGGCTGCTCTCATCTGGAGATCCTTACCTTATTACTTCTGCAAAGACTGTTTCCAAATAAGGCCACCTTAAAGGTGTGAGGGGCTAGGACTTGCACGTATAATTTTGGGGGAAAAAGGACCCAACGCACTGCAGGGATCATTGCTGATTTGAATATAAACGTGGATTTGTAAAGTTTTGTTTAAAAAAACTTTTTTATCCTACTGGTCTTTCGTATTACTATAAAAACCATAGTTTGTTGTAGAGAAATAAAACAAAGAAGCACAAAAAAAACCTGTTTAGTCTCTAATGGCAACTTCAACCAATACTAATGATTTAGAATATCTCTAACGCTTTTTAATCTGCATGTGATAATCTTTAATGAAGCATCATGCCGGAATGCTGTTTCCTTTTCTATTTTAATATAAGAAGGTGCTGGGCCTGTGAGAACATCAGAAACTGAGCGCATGGCATCCGTGTGCTCCTAAGGAGCTCGGTGGCCCCAACATTCGCAGCTTGGCACCTTACACCCAACGTGGCAGCATTAACAGGTGAGGTCTTGGGGCCGCGGTTAAGTCCACAGGCACCTCCTTCATGGATGGGTCCTGGCCTCAGTCAAAGGGCTGGGGACTCCCTCGCCCCTTCTGCTGAACTCGGAGGCAGCTGGAAGGCGCCGTCCCTGAGGGACGCCCAGGCCCTCACAGGAGCCACCTCTTCCCGGCCTGCAGAACCGGGAGGAAGCGTGTTGTGCGGCTGAGGAAGCACCCAGGCTACAGTGTTTGGTTATAGCGGCCTCGGCACTGGAAGACGCGGATGTCTGCGGGTGAGAACTGGCCTCGGAGACCGAGGGTGTCGCCTGGAGGACCCGGGCTGCCTCGCCAAGGCCCTTCCTCGCCTGGGCTCAGAGGGCGAGAACCCGCCTGCTCCTCCCGCTCCCCAGGCGCGGCGTGGACACAGTGGATGGAAGTCCCCGAAGACCCGCCCGTCCCCTGTCCCAGTACCCTGCCCTGCGGGGCGCTGGCGGTGGCCCCCCCAGGAAGCAAGAGCGCGCGGGCGGGAAGCAGGGATCCCAGCCCAGGGCATCAGTCCGGGGACCGGTCCCCACAGCGACCCCGGTGAGGAGAAGGCCCGACCCAGCGCCTCCCCGGAAGGGGGAAACCGACCTGGGAGGAGCTGCCCAGGTCCCCGCAGACGCCTCGCGCTCCCTGCCCCGCACCCTCGCCCGCTCCCGTCTCTCCTCCGCTCCCCTCCCGGCTCCCCTCCCCTCCCTCCCCTCCCCTGGCCTCCCTGCTCGCCTTTCACCTCCCGTCCCCTGGCCTCCCTGCTTGCCTCTCACCTCCCCTCCCCTGGCCTCCCTGCTCGCCTCTCACCTCCCCTCCCGGCTCCCCTCCCCTCCTCTGGCCTTCCTGCTCCCCCATCTCCTCTCCTCCTCTCCCCTCCCCTCCCCTCCCCTTGCCTCCCTGCTAGACTCCCCCACCTCCTCCTGCAGTGTTTGCCTCCGGCCTTCCCTAGATTCCCACGCAGGCCTCACCCTGCAGCACAGAAGCCAGATGACTCTGCCTGCTCTAGAGTGAATGGACCCGGCGCGGGAGGGAGGGAGGGAGGGAGGCCTCTGGGCTCGGGCCCCAGCCGGCCTCCTCCTTGGGACCCTGCCCCGAGGGTGGCCCGAGCAGAAAAAAGAAAAAGCGGGGAGGGGGAGGTACACATGTCTCATTTTCTTTGAAAAGTAAGTAAGGCACCATAAATGGTGGCCTTTTTCAGGGGCCAGGGAGGCCTTGGCCACGCCGGTGAGTGCGAAAGGCGCGTGTTCTCCCGCCGGGCAGAGCGCGGGCACCCGATGAGTTCTGCCTCCTGGATGGTCTAGGAGTCCCTCCCTCTTTCCCTTTGCAGTGGCGAGGACTCTGCCTGTGCTTTGCATCCAAAAGCATGTGCCTTCGATTATTTTTTTCTATTGAATTAATAAAGGAGCTGTGGTGACTGATAAAGTGTTTATTTTTATATTTTTCATATAAAACAGATTGAACATAGCCGGGTGCGGTGGCTCAAGCCTGTAATCCCAGCACTTTGGGGAGGCCGAGGAGGGTGGATCACGGGGTCAAGAGATCAAGACCATCCTGGTCAACATGGTGAAACCCCGTCTCTACTACAAATACAAAAAAATAGCTGGGCATGGTGGCGCGTGCCTGTAATCCCAGCTACTCAGGAGGCTGAGGCAGGAGAATTGCCTGAACCCAGGAGGCGGAAGTTGTGGTGAGCCGAGATCTAGCCATTGCACTCCAGCCTGGGTAACAAGAGCGAAACTCCGTCTCAAAACAAAACAAAACAAAACAGATTGAATATAACATTTGCTGGCCCGCCTATTCTTCCTTGTGGCAATTTTAGTCTTTTTAAAAAGTGGTTAATGGCAATGCATTTCAAAGTGAAATATGACGCGGTGTCTGGGGAACGTTGGAGGAGCACATTCTGCTTGCTTTTGATGAGCCCTTCTTTTCCTGTGGTTGCTGGAACACAAAATATTCAGTTGTTCTGTTTAGGAATGTCATAGCTCATGCCTTTTTTGGCAACTTCTCAACATTGAAAAGAAAATCAATTTTTTATGATTTGTTCTTGAGCATGTAATAATGTGCATTAAACTCTAAAGACTAGGAAATTGATTTTTCTTTGAAGTCGTAATTCCCCTAGTGCTTAAAACAAAAGTATTGTTTGATGCATGACTTAGAGAAAACCATTTGATCTGCATTATTCCTGGATAGTTTAGTTGTCCTGTGACCTACTAGAATGAGTTGAGCTGGGCGCGGTGGCTCACTCCTGTAATCCCAGCACTTTGGGAGGCCGAAGCGGGTGGATCACGAGGTCAAGAGATCGAGACCATCCTGGTCAACATGGTGAAACCCCATCTCTACTAAAAATGCAAAAAAATTAGCTGAGCACTGTGGCGCGTGCCTGTAATCCCAGCTACTCAGGAGGCTGAGGCAGGAGAATTGCGTGAACCCAGGAGGCGGAGGTTGCGGTGAGCCGAGATGGCGCCATTGCACTCCATCCTGGGTAACAAGAACGAAACTCCGTCTCAAAAAAAAAAAAAAAGAGAGAATGAATTGAATGCTCCAAAGAGAAGTTTTCCAAAGGGTTTTTATGACTTCTTCAAAAAACCATATTCTAATTACCGGCTACAAGACTAGAGAAAATCTGTGGCCTGAAAAACATTTCTCCGGAATGTGGAGTTGCAGAGAGTATCGTATTCAGACTCTTGAAAATGAGGAATTGCCCTTAATAGATCTTGATGACTGGCATCTATAAGCACTTATATGCATGGAATTCTTGGAACATATTCAGTTTCTTAATAAAGTCCAGGTGACTAATTTTGCTGTTGAATGGGTAGAAACAAGCATTAGCCTGGTCTGGCTTTCTCCAGCTCTTAGGACAAGTTGGAACAGATTTGCTCTTCTGATGGTTCATCTTTCTGATTAGAGGGATAGCAGAACTCAGCTTTGAAGAAAGGCATCTGCAAAGATCATGGCAGTTCCATTTTGTATTCTGAGTTTGCTCCTTTTTGTAAGGGAACCAGAATGCAGGTGCCGTTAGAAGCACACACTCTCTCTCTCTCTCTCTCTCTCTCTCTCTCTCTCTCTCTCTCTCTCTCTCTCTCTCTCTCTCTCCTCTCCCTCCTTAAACTTATTGCACTGATGCTCACCTTAAAACCTGGTTTTTACTTAAGAAGATTTTATGTCCACCTTTCCAAAGGCCTAACTCTGGAAAGAAATCAGAGATGAATGACAGTGGAAATGCAATGGTGATGGCTGGCATTGGCTCCATGGCAGCCGAGCACCAGATGCTGTCACGAGTCTTACATGGATGAGATCATGTAAGGTTCACAGTGACCCTGTGAGATGAAAATATCATTTTGCCTGTTCCACAGTGGGAGAAAAACTACAGAGATAAGAAGATTGGCAGAGCCAAGCTACACATTGAGAAAACGGTACCTGCTTTTCCTCTGTTACTGTCTTTTGAGCAAAGATCTTTCTTTGTGTATTTGACCTCTTGCGCTTCTGCTGCATCTGTATCATAGGACACAATTCAATACAGAAACATGTGCAGGCACAGGGGAATATGTGCAGGGGAATTACATAGGACTGTTTTTGTTTAATTATCTAAACTGAAGGAAGTGTATTCACCATCAAATTAAGAAGACGGTTTCCATTGCATTCTTCTGTTTTTAATGTGCAATATTCTTTCAAACTGAATAAAGGCCCACGTGAATTAGCTTTAAGTGCATTTTATTCAAACTTGAAATTCACTTAACTATCAAACTCTTATTGTAAAAGAGCTACACTGAATGTCCCCCTCTCTGTCTTCCCCCACCTTTTCTCTTTGCCCTTCCCCCTTTTTAATGTGATCTTCTTATTTTACTTAACCAGCTGACAGAGCAGTGGCTTCCAGGAATAAATGGCACAATATTTTGTGTACCTAAAATAGAAGTTAGGATGTCCAGTTATGTAACAGACCTCGATAAACAGTCTTGTGGTGACACTGGGTAATGTTTGCTTGGGTGTCACTTCTAGAAGACAGTGTTTAAATAATATCCTGAGCACATTTATTTGCGTTATGAACCTAAATAACAAATACTCTAAAAAAAACACGTTTATTTGCATTGCAGTGGGAATACATGTGCAGTGGCAAAGTCTGCGTGATTCAGGGAGCTGAAGGAAGACAAAGGCTTTTAAAGGAAAAATGAGGAGGATTATACAGTGTTTAGAGATAATTATCCTTAGCACAGTGATCAATACCAAGGATGGTGCCAGTTGGAGGCTGGACAGGCAGTTGCTGGGCAGGTGTTCCTCACAGAAGCGTGTGTGTGTGTGTGTGTGTGGCTGTGATGTATCTGTGTGTGTATGTACCTGTGTGTATGTGTGTGTATGTATGTGTGTGTGTGTGGGTTGTGATGGCCTCTTGGTGAGGTTGTGATTTTTGCAGTCTTCTGTAGTAGCTCTTGTTGTCAGGCTTTTGTACATGAAAATTCTCCCTTCGTGGCCTTCCCTGGCTCTATTTTTCAGCATTTTAACCCAAGTGACTCCATTTTGATTCTGACAAACTTCACAGTACTCATTATTTAAACACCACCATCTTAATTACACTACAAAATGATGTCACACAGAGTGTGGCTTTAAACTAAAAGGGCCGTTTATACCGTAAGTAATGTTTCCATGGGAAACGGCTTCCCGAGTTCCCCCAACATGTGGATCCAAACTCCCTTTCAATAATGTTATGAGGGTGTTTCATTTTTAACTACCCATACACTGAGCATTTATTTTTTTTTTAAAAAAACAGCATTATTGAGGTGTAATTCAAATGACGTACAATTCACCCACTTAAAGTGTACAATGCCATCTTTTTTATTATATTCCTGGTACATGCAACTATCCCAGCAGTCAATCTACAACACTGACTTCACCTCAAAAAGAAACCTGTATCCTTTACCAACCCCTCCCATCCCCCCACAGCCCTCTGCAATCACTGGCTCACTTCCTGTCTCTAGGGTTCGCCCTTCCAGAGATTTCATCTGAATGGAATCCTTTATGTGATCTTTTGTGTCCAGATTCTTTCATGTTTTCAGGGTTCATCCATGTTGTAGCATATATCAGTGCTTTATTCTTTTTTATATATTATATTAAAATACAGCTAAGTAATATCCCATTGTATAGAATGTACACATTTGTTATATAATTGTCTTTATAATAATATACACATTTTGTTATATATAAAATACACCACATTTTGCTAACCCGTTCATCTGTTGGTAGATGTTTGGGTTTATAGCTTTTTGGCCATCATGAATAACTCTACCATAAACAAAAAGTGCAAGTGCAACTTTTTATGTGGACTTCTCTTTCCATTTCTCTTTTGCAGTTTCTTTAAAAACAAATCCGGAAGTCTCATAGTCTCGTGTTATGGAAAGTGCTTCCTGTGTTTGCCTCTGCTACTGTCAACACTTGTGAAAGAAAAGGCTCCTGGATTTGAAATGGAGATTAGTGACAATGTGGGACTTTTCCTCTGGGTCCTCAGCTTTGAGCAGTGTTGGGCAGGAGGTGTTTACTGAGCCTTTACTCACAAACCCATTCAAATAATCACTCTAGGTGGGGCCTGGTGGTTCATGCCTGTAATCCCAGCACATTGGGAGGCCAAGGTGGGCAGATCACTTGAGGTCAGGAGTTCAAGACCAGCCTGGCCAACATGGCAAAACCTCATCTTTACTAAAAATACAAACAAAACAAAACAAAACAAAACAAAACTCTTAGCCGGATGTGGTGGTCTTAGCTACTCAGGGGGCTGAGGCATGAGAATCGTTCAATCCCAGGCGGCGGAGGTTGCAGTGAGCTGAGATTGCACCACTTCACTCTAGCTTGGGCAACAGGAAGAGACTGTGTCTCAAAAACAAAAACAAAAAATACTCTATCCAGAAGCAGAATAGTCAGACTAGCAATTAGTTAAAGAGAATAGTCTCCTTAAATGTTAATTCCCCATGTTTTAAAACCAGTCTGGGATCCTGGCACTGAAACATGTGGTGTTCCCTAGACCACTCGGGCCAGCTGCTGCAGGGAGGGAAGATTCCTCGTCATTCTGAATCACATGGTATTTCCCAGACCACCTATGCCAGCCAGCTGCTACAGGGAGGGAGGATTCCTCAACCTTCTGAATGACCTGGTATTCCCCAGACCATCTGGGCCAGCCAGCTGCTACAGGAGGAAGGATTCCTCGTCCTTCTGAACCACATGACGTTCCCTAGACCACCTATGCCAGCCAGCAGCTGCGGGGAGGAAGGATTCCTTGTCCTTTTGAAACAAGTCCATTATCAGGTTTGTAATTTGCAATTTGTTTTCCTATTCCATGGGCTGTCTTTTTGCCTTCTTGATGATATCATTTGCAACACAAGTTTTTAATTCCTGGGAAGTCCAAATTATTTTTTTCTTGTATTGCTTGTGTTTTTGAAGTCATAGCTAAGAAGCCATTGCCTAACTAAAGGTCATGAAGATTTATTCCTACGTTATAACAGTTTTATAATAAGCTTTCATTTAGGTATTTGATCTATTTTGACTTATGTTTTTGTGAAATAGGGGTCCAGCTCCATTCTTTTGCACAAGGATACCTAGTTTTTCTAGTACAATTTGTTGAATACACTATTATTTCCCTGTTAAATGGTTTTGAGACCCTTTTCCAAAATCAACATACCGTAAATGTAAGGGTTTATTTCTCTTTCATCAATATACATGCCTTCCTGTGTGCCAGTACCTCACAGTCTTGATTATTAAAGCCTTACAATACATTTAGTATTTGTAAATTTTGTCCTCTTTTTCTTTCTTTCCCTCCTTCTCTCCTTCCTTCCTTCCTTCCCTTCCCTTCCCTTTCTTCTTTTGTAAAGGCACAGCTGGCCTCAAACTCCTGGTCTCCAGCCATACCCCAGGCTCAACCTTCCGAATATCTGGGACTATAAATGTGAACCATACCTGGCTCCTTTGTTCTTTTTACAAATCGTCTTGGCTCTTCTGGCTCCCTTGAATTCCATGAGAATTTTAGGGTCAGTTTGTCAATTTCTGCAAAAAAGCCAGCTGGAATTCTTTTAATGTAGGGATTGCAATGAATCTGTAGATCAGTTTGGGGAATATTGCCATCTTAACAATATTAAATTTTGCCATCCATGAACACGTGAGATCTTTTCATTTATTAAGATCTCTCTCTTTTTTTTTTTTTTTTTTAGACAGTGTCTCACTCTGTCGCCCAGGCTTGAGTGCAGTGGCATGATCTTGGCTCACTGCGACCTCCGCCTCCCGGGTTCAAGTGATTCTCTTGCCTCAGCCTCCCAAGTAGCTGGGATTACAGGCGTGTACCACCACGCCTGGCTAATTTTTGTATTTTTAGTAGAGACAGGGTTTCACCATGTTAGCCAGGCTGGTCTCGAACTCCTGACCTCAAGTGATCTGCCCACCTTGGCCTCCTGAAGTGCTGAGATTACAGGTGTGAGTCACATGCCTGGCCTACTGAGAGCTCATTAAATTTCTTTCAACGTTTTATAGTTCTGAATGTACAAGTCTTGCACTTCTGTTGTTAAAGATATACCTAAGGATTTTATTCTTTTTGATGCTATTATAAATGGAATTGACTGCTTAATTTCATATTTAGGATGTTAATTGCTAATGTATAAAAGTACAGTTAATTTTTGTGTATTGATCTTGTATCCTGCAAACATTCAGAGCTCAGTTATTAGGGCTAATGATTTTTTGTGAATTCCTTATAATTTTCTCTATACAAGATCATGTCATCTGTAAATAGAAATAGTTTTACTTTTCTTTTCCAACTTAGATGCATTTCATTTCCTCGTCTTGCCTAATTTCCATGGCTCCAGTACACTGTTAAAGAGAAGTGATTAGAGCAGACATCCTTGTCTTCTTCCCAATCTTAGAGGAAAACCTTTGGTCTTTTACCACTGGGTATTTTGTTTTGTTTTGTTTTTGAGACTGAGTCTCACTCTATCATGCAGGCTGGAGTGCAGTGGTGAGACCTCAGCTCACTGAAACCTCCACTTCCCAGGTTCAGGCAATTCTCCTGCTTCAGCCTCCCTAGTAGCTGGGATTTCAGGCGCATGCCACCACACCCAGCTAATTTTTGTATTTTTAGTAGAGACAGGGTTTTGCCATGTTGGCCAGGCTGGTCTCAAACTCCTTACCTCAGGTGATCCACCCACCTCGGCCTCCCAACATGCTGAGATTACAGGCATGAGCCACTGCGCCCGGCCACCATTTTTTAAAATAGCTTCCCTCTATCCCATATCAGGTTGAGGGAGAACTTTTCTATCCTATTTTTGTTGAATATTTTTATCATGAAGAAGTGTCATGTTTTGTCGCATGCTTTGTCTGCATTTATTGAGATGATCAAGTTTTTTTTTTTGCCCTGGATTCTATTAATTTATAGTATTCCATTAATTGATTGTCAGATCTTAAATCAACCTGGCATTCCCAGGATAGTTCCCTTGTGGTCATGGTGTTTAATCCTTTTTATGTTCCTGCATTTAGCTTGCTAGTGTTTTGTTGAGGATTTTTACATCTTTATTCATAAATTCCATTGTTCTGCAGGGTTTTTTCCTTGTATATCTTCATCTGGTTTTGGAATCAGGGTAGTACTGCCCTCCTTGAATGAACTGCGAAGTTACTTCCTCTTCTATCTTTTAACTTGTTATAGGCCTGTTCAGATCTTCTGGTTTTTCTTGATTCCATTTTTGTACTTTGTGTCTTTGTAGAAATTTGTCCATTTCATCCAAATTGTCTAATTTGTTGACATACAGTTGTTCATGGTATTCCCTTTTAATCCCTTTTTTCCTCCTGTCTATTGGAATAATGTACCCTTTTTCAGTTCTAATTTTAGTAGTTTGAGGCCAGGTGTGGTGGCTCACATCCGTTAATACCAGCATTTTGGGAGGCTGAGGCAGGTGGATCACCTGAGGTTAGGAGTTTGAGACCATCCTGGCCAACATGGTGAATGCCCATCCCTACTAAAAATGCAAAAATTAGCTGGGCGTGGTGATGGATGCCTGTAATCCCAGTTACTCAGGAGGCTGAGGCAGGAGAATCGCTTGAACCCGGGAAGCGGAGGTTGCAGTGAGCTGAGATTGTGTCATTGCACTCCAGCCCAGGCAAAACTTTGTCTCAAAAACATAAAAATAAATTTAAAAATAACTTTAGTAGTTTAAGTTTTCTCTCTTTTTTAAATTCCTTGGTGTAGCTGAAGGTTTATCAATTTTGCTGATCTTTTGGAAAAAACAAGTTTTGGTTTGGTTTATTTTTGGTATTTTTCTTTTCTTTCTTTTTCTTTTTCTTTTTTTTTTTTTAGACAGTGTCTCACTTTGTCACCCAGGCTGAAGTGCAGAGGTACAATCTCCGCTCACTGCAGGCTCTACTTCCCAGGTTCAAGTGATCCTCCCACCTCAGCCTCCCAAGTAGCTGGGCCTACAGGTACCTGCCACCATTTCTGGCTAATTTTTTGTAGAGATGGGGTCTCACCACATTACCCAGGGTGTATTTTCTGTTATTTTTCTATCCTCTATTTCATTTATTTCCACTCTAGTGTTTATTTTTTCCTTTCTTCTGCTTGCTTGGGGTTTAGTTTGTTTTTTTTTTTCCCCTAATTTATTAAGCTGGAAAGTGAAGTTATTGATTTAAGATCATACTTTTCAAAAAATTTAAAATTAAAAATAAATAAATAAAAGTTTCCATTTTCTTCCTTTCTTCCTTTCTTTCTTTTTTTGAGATGGAGTCTCTTGCTCTGTCACCCAGGCTGGAGTGCAGTGGCACGATCTCAGCTCACTGCAAACCCGGCCTCCTGAGTTCAAGCCATTCTCCTGCCTCAGCCTCCAGAGTAGCTGGGACTACATGCACGTGCCACCATCGTGCCCCTCTAATTTTTGTAAAGTAGAGATGGGGTTTCAGCATGTTGGCCAGGTTGGTCTTGAACTCCTGACCTCGTGGATCTGCCTGCCTCGGCCTCTCAAAGTTGCTGGGATTATAGGTGTGAGCCACCACACCCAGCCTCCATTTGCTTTCACATCTAGTGTTGGAGATCATAAGGCACCTCATTTTGGGAGTAAATGTTTTTCTAAGACAATCATTTGACTGGTCCTTTTTTTTTTTTAAATAGTTTTCCTCTGTCACCTAGGCTGAAGTGCAGTGGCACAATCTCAACTCACCACAACCTCTACCTCCTGGGTTCAAACAATTCTTGTGCCTCAGCCTCTCGAGTAGTTGAGATTACTTGTGTGTGCCACCATGTCTGGGTAATTTATTTTTATTTTTAGTAGAGATAGGGTCTCAAACTCCTGACCTCAAGTGATCCACCTGTCTTGGCCACCCAAAGTGCTGAGAATACAGATATGAGCCTCCCACTCAGGGCCTAGAGTGGTACTTCTTAATTAACCCCCTATTACCCTGGAATAATAATGTAGCACGATTATTATTATTATTATTACTATTATTTTTGAGACAGAGTTTCACTCTTGTTGCCCAGGCTGGAGTGCAATAGCATGATCTTGGCTCCCCACAACCTCTGCCTCCTGGCTTTAAGCGAGTCTCTTGCCCCAGCCTCCCAAGTAGCTGGGATTACAGGCATGCGCCACTACGCCTGGCTAATTTTTGTATTTTTAGCAGAGATGGGGTTTCTCCATGTTGGTCAGGCTGGTCTTGAACTCCTGACTTCAGGTGATCTGCCTGTCTTGGCTTCCGAAAATGCTGAGATTATAGATGCAAGCCACCATGACCGGCCAACCATTTTTAAATGATTGGATAAAGGCTTCCCTTCCCAATACTTCTTGCTATGCTGTGAAGTGGAAGGAAATTCTGCATGTGGTTCAGTTCCTCCAGGGCATTACAGGATTGAGACCCTCATGCACACATTCTTTCTGTTTGAGATACAATGTTATTCGACTATTCCAGCCACGTTGAGTCAGGCCTGCCTGGGGTCCTCTATCAGGAAAAGACCTCAAGTGTCTGCAGGCAGTTGCTTGTTATGAAGGAAGGGGAATCTGAACCAAAACCCAGTCTGGATGACGAGGGTGGCGGGGTAAACAGGAGCCTTGTCATGCTGGGGAGGCTGGCCATGTCTCCTGATGCAGGGCATCTGGGCCATGCGGGCGAGTATGACAAGCAGAGGCAGGGTGCCTGGGGAAGAAATAAAGAGCCTGTACCTGAGGAACCCTGGGCAGGGAGTGGGCTCTGCAGCAATGGAAATGGGGATCACTAAGGGACTGATCAGGGTCTCCAATTCTCTCTCTGGTAAGGTAGATTACTTTGAATATTAAAGGGATGTGACTTCGTGTGTGTGAATGAACTGGTGAAGCTGGTCATTCCAGTTGCACTGTCTTGGTTGGTTTTTTGTTTCTTTTTAATGTGGCCACTTTAATTGATTTACTTTTCTACCATGTGGCACACCCAGGAAAAAGATTAGCTTCTCAAGGTAAGATAGAATTGTGAAAGGAATTCTGCTTATTTTTTCTTACAGATGTTAACAATCAGATAGGGTCTGCCTGGATAGATCTTCATATTTAACAACTCCGGAAGCCACTGTGTATAAAATCAAAAGACCATTTGATGAATAAAGGACACAGGTTGCCAGCAATAAGGCTAACCGGAGGGCCTACGAAAAGATCTAAAAAGCCAACCAAAATCTTAAAATCACTCATTGAAATAAATGAATGCGTCTGAAGAATGCAGGTGGAATTCCTTTGATGCCAGGAGCAAAGCAGCGCAGAAGTCCGGGGAGGGCTGGGAGTAAACACTGAAGCTGCTCCATAGCGACCCGCAGCCTCTGCCCTGCAGCAGCACTACCAGCAGACCTCAGAGATACTGTGGTTCAGATCCAGATCACCTCAGCACACCAAATATCACAATACAGCAAGTCACCAAAACTTTATTTTGTTTTCCCAGTGTTTATAAAAGCTATGTTTACACTATACTGCAGTCTATTGAGTGTGCAATAGCATTATGTCTAAAAAGTACATACTTGGCCTGGTGCGGTGGCTCACACCTGTAATTCCAGCACTCTGGGAAGCTGAGGCGGGTAGTTCACAAGGTCAAGAGATAGCGACGATCCTGACCAACATGGTGAAACCCTGTCTCTACTAAAATACAAACATCAGCTGGGCATGGTGGTGTGTGCCTGAAGTCTCATTTACTCAGGAGGCTGAGGCAGGAGAATTGCTTGAACCCGGGAAGCAGAGGTTGCAATGAGCCAAGATTGCACCACTGCACTCCAGCCTGGCGCCTGGCGACAGAGCAAGACTCTATCTCAAAAAAAAGAAAACCAAAAAAAATACTTTAATTGATTAATTGAATTATTTATTTTAAGACAAAGTCTCATTCTGTCGCCCAGGCTGGAGTGCAGTGGCATAATCTCAGCTCACTGCAATCTGCCTCCCTGGTTCAAGCGATTCTCCTGCCTCAGCCTCCTGAGTAGACGGGATTACAGGCACCTGCCACCAGGCTCAGCTAATTTTTGTATTATTAGTAGAGACAGGGCTTTACTATATTGTCCAGGTTGGTCTTGAACTCCTGACCTCAGGTGATCCACCCACCTTGGCGTCCCAAAGCTCTGGGAATATAGGCATGAGCCACTGTGCCTGGCCCATATTTTAATTTAAAAATACTTTATTGCTTAAAAATTTGAAAATCATCTGAGCCTTTGGTGGGTTGTAATCATTTTGCCGGTGGAGGGTCTGGCCTCCATGTTGCTGGCTGCTGACTGATGGGGGCGGTGGGTGCTGATGGTTGAGGTGGCTGTGGCAGTTTCTTAAAATAAGACAACAATGGAGTTTGCCACATAGGCTGACTCCTCTTGAGCTAAAGATTTCTCTGTAGCATGTGATGTGGTCTGATAGCATTTTACCCACAGGAGAATTTTCAAAATTAGAGCCGATCCTCTCAAAGCCTGCTGCTGCTTTATTAATTGATGAAATATACTAAATCTTTGTTGTCATTTCAACAGTGTTCACAGCATCTTCACCAGTAGATTCTATCTCCATAAACCACTTCCTTTGCTCATCCATAGCAGCAACTCTTCATCTGTTTGAGCTTTATCACGCAGTTTCAGCAATTCACTCCCATCTGCAGGCTCCGCTTCTAGTTCTAGTTCTCTTGCTGTTTCCACCACATCCACGGTTGCCTCCTCTATTGAAGTCGTGAGCCCCTCAAAGTCATCCATGAGGGTTGACTTCTTCCAAATTCCTGTTAATGTTGATATTTTGATCTCTTGTCATGAGTCAGAAATATTCCTAATGGCATCTAGAATGGTGAATTCTTTCCAGAAGGTTTTCAATTTGCTTTGCCCATATCCATCTGAGGAATCACTGTCTGTGGCAGCCATGGCCTTATGAAGTGTATTTCTTCTTTTTTCTTCCTGATTTTTCTTTAATACAGTTGCCCTCTTACATAATGTACTATTAGGTGCCTTCTTAATAGCATCTAACCTACCCTTCTGTGGCACCGGTTGGCCTCCTGGGATGGAACTCCTGTTACCACCCATGTTTGTGGAGTACTGTTCGTCAGTATACTATGGCTAACCCATATGGTCAGGCCATGTACTTCACGGGTAGGTATTAATTTGTAAAACTGAATTAATGCACACATCCAAATCACATTTACTTTTCAATGTAAGAGTTCATACAAAGTCCATTTCCTTTCTACAGTAGCCATCACTCCAGATTGTAGTTCAAAAATCCAAGAAGTGGGAAGAATGTCTTTGTATTCAATGCTTCCTTCTTCCATCCTTTCTGCCTTCCCTCCATATTCTTTCTTCCATTCATTTCCTTCTTTATTCTTTTTCTTTCTTAGTGATAGGAGGTTAACAAAAATGGGTTATTAAGGAAATCAAAGTCTAGTAAATGGCCAAAACAGAGATCAGAGCTTTGTAGTGATGTTAAATTACTGACAAATGTTTATCGAAAACCAAAAATCTAAAAACCAGCACAAGCCGGTGGTGCGGCATATTATGTAAGCAACTGTCATTCTTCAGTGCTTTTGAGGCGTTTCTTTCAGGGCTGTACAAAGTCATCATCTGAATCATCACTGTATTTATTAACTTCGGATTCATTCCTGAATTCTGGTTTAGGAAATCTCTTTTCTGGATAGAGGTTCTTTAGAAGTTCTTCAAAATAATTTTCAAGTTTTATACCAGCATTAGCTACTTCTGAATCAGGCTCATTGAATTGAGCACAGTTTTGAAAGCTCAATCTAAAATCAGCTACAAAATCTTCAGGTTTTGAGTACATGGAATAATCTTCTTGTAGTCTCTTCTTGATGGTTGGCAAATCCATCGGATTTTTAATTATTTTGGAATAATCGGGCACAGTTAGAGGAACAGGGTCTTGAAAAGCCAGGCTCCTTTCATGGCAGTGAAGAAATAAAAGTAGGCGCTCACACTTCCTTTTATCTATAGGTGATAATTTAACAAGGCCTTCAGTTTTCCTTTGTTCTGAGTTGTGCCTGGGAGCATCAATCATAGTCAACTTCTGGTTTAGAAAAGTCTCAGCAGAAAGTGCAAATCCACTCTCCACTTGGAAAATTTGTCAATGTGGGCACATGACAAGAAAGATGGAATACTTTGGGGCACTTTTCACAGCACAGGAGTTCCCCTCCATTTTGGCAACCTGCACACCAGTCCTCATTTGGATCATCCTCTTTCCTTGTCTCTCCAACGTGAAGGGGTGACTTCTGGGAAGGATCCAGCCACTCAGACTTTCCATTCGAGGAATTCTCCTGGTGAAGTCCAGGTTGATCTGTACTATCAGGGGCGTCTGATCTTAGCACTGTCTCCTCAGAAGTAGAGCTCTGGCTGCTATTTAAGAGCAGGGAGGTGAGTACGCTTCTTGGATAATTGGCATTTTGAGGCCTGGATTCTTCATCTGATTCTTGCTTCACTATAACAGGGAAATCATAATTTTCAGTTGGTCCACTGTTTTCTTGTTTTATTCGAATTGGCTCCAACATCACCACTGGGACTTTGTGTGTAGAATCAGCTTCTGCTGGTTTGCTGGAAGGGCCAGAGCTTCCTCGGCTTCCAACGCTGGAGGCACTAGGTGAACGTATTGAGGGGTGTACACTAGTCATAGTAACAGGTCCTGCTAGGCCTGGAGATGGCACTGATAAATTTGGTGACTGGACCGTTCTGTTTGAGGGTGGTCTTGGCTGGCCATGATCTATATTAGTATCTTTCCTCACAATATTGTCCAGCATAATAGTACTTGAACAGTCAATATCTGGAAGAGAAGGAAGATTATAAGAACCTCTCACTGGTGAGTTTAAATCGATCATAGGTGAACCAAAAGCCTTTCCATCACATCCTGCTGCACTAGTAATCGCGGGGCTGGAAGGAGTAGAGGATGCGCTGTTGGTAGTTGATGGGCACCCTGTCCCCTGCTGATCTGCCACTGTTTTATGGCTTGTTGAGCCAAGAAAGCCATTTGTAGGGGGTTGGGCTTTATTGCTTGTTGTGGTATATTCTAGTTTGGTGGATATCTCAGTTGTTGAGGATGAGGAGGAAGAACTGGTCCATTGGGTTTGGGGCTATGATTCTGAAAGTTTATCAAACGTGGAGGGGGTTGCTGATGAGAGATGGAAGGTTGCTGGATGGGCCCCTGCATTCTAGGGTTTGGTAAACCCACAGGTGCTGGCCTCCGCTGCACCTGTTGCCCCTGAGCCATTACCTGTTGCTGCATATGCTGGAGCCGTAATTGAGCTAGGCTGATCTGTGTTGGGAACTTGGATAACTCGTTTGATGATAAACCACTTGGTGGCTGTGAATTCTGTTCCACGACAGGATTCTGCTTAGGCATTTGTGGCTGGCTCTCTTTATCCTCGATTACTAAAGAACCTAAGTTGATAATATTTTGAGCCCAGAAACTAGGATCACAGTGAAACTGGATGGTGTTGTTGGTCACTGGGGACGCATCACATCTTGCACGGAGGAGGTGCCGCAACCGGTATGTAATCAGTCCTTTGCTATAAAGTAATGCTGTACTACTGCCACTGGAAACTGCCCATTTAGAAAAATGCATGGCATGCTCCAATTGTTTAGAAAGTCCAGCCACTTCCTGTTGTTGTTGCATAGTTTCATGCGATGGTCTTTTGCAAGGCTCTCTAACTGATGCAGTAGAGCTTTTCCTTTTTTATGTATTTCTACCACCAATGTAAATATAGCAACTTTAATATCCTGTTCCACCTGCTTTTGATTTTGATTGACTTCACTAATTCTGTTTTGGATCTGATTTCCTGCGAATTTTATGTATTTTGTTTTTTCCATCAGTTTGGTGATTAGTGTATCTATGATCACTTTCTGATTCTGAAAAGCTTCTTCTATAAATTGATATCTATGCTCTTTATGTTCTAATAACTGAATCTCGACATGTCAGTTTGTCACATGTCTCATAGTACAGCTTCAACTGCTCCTTTTTATGAAAAGGACAAAACTCTGGTCGCTGGCTGGTGACACCAGCTGCCTCTGGAGATACTTCCTCTTTCTGTCTGACAGTGTGGTCTTTTGTGAACTTTACCCTCTGATGAGCTCTGATACATGTCTTGCAGAGCCATTCAACACACTCTACACACAAGCCATCAGCTTCTGCATTGTCCTCACAGCTTGTGCAGCCTGATTTGACTTTTCTACTGTACTGCTGTAGTGTCCTTCACAAAAAAATTATCTATGATGTGTCTCTCTGCACATTCTTGGCTGCAAACTGGGCATGGAATGACTCCAACTTGGGTGGCGAACGGCGACGAGCCGCTGACCGGCGGGCCCATGAGATACCGCTGGGGCGCAGGCAGCATGAGATACCGCTGGGGCGCAGGCAGGCAGCGCTGGCAGAAAGAGTGCAGGCAGGGCAGCAGCTTGGGCGCCCGGCTCTGGATGTTCTGGTGGCACACGGCGCAAGTGCCCAACAGGTTGAGCCGGCCGCCTCGCTGCCGCGCTCCGAGTCGGGACCCTGACGACTCTCGGCCTCGTTCTCCCCGCTCGGCGCGGCTGAGGGTACCTCAGAGGCCGCCGCTAAGGCCGCCGCCTTCTCCACCGCCACCTCCATTGTCCTGCCCGCGCAGCCGCCGGGGAAGCGAGAGCGCGGTCTCCGCCCACCGTCCCCGTCGACCTCCTCCTCCTCCTGCGGCTGCTCCTCAGAGGCAGCTCGGTGGACCCGCGGCAGCGCCAGCGAAGGAGGGAGAGCAAGCCCGGCGGGGGAAGCCTCAGGCCCCGGGGATCCGCCTCCCGAGTGGCGCGGCTGGAAGAAGGGGATCTGTCAGTGGCTCATGCCTGTAATCTCAACACTTTGAGAGGCTGAGGCGGGCAGATCACTTGAGGTCAGGAGTTCGAGATCAGTCTGGCCAACGTGGTAGGAACCCTGTCTCTACTAAAAATACAAAAAATTAGCCAGATGTTGGCGCACGCTAGTAATCCCAGCTGCTTGGGAGGCTGAGGCAGGAGAATCACTTGAACCTGGGTGGCAGAGGTTGCAGTGAGCCGAGATCACACCACTGTACTCCAGCCTGGGTGACAAGAGCAAAACTGTGTCAAAAAAAAAAAAAAAAAAAAAGTTACTGCAGAATGGATATTGTGTTACAGGCATGAAAACAACACTGATCTCCTTGCACATCTCCATCGGAGCTCTTGGTGTATTGTTAGTAAACAGTAATATTCTGAAAGGAATTTTTTTTTTTTCTGGGCAGTAAGTTTCAACAGTGGGCCTACAATATTCAGTAAACCGTGCTGTAGATACATGTGCTATCACCCAGACTTTGTCTTTCTATTTCTAGAGCACAGGTGGAGGAGATTTAGAAAAATTCTTAGAGGCCCTAGGATTTTCAGAATGGTCAATGAGCACTGGCTTCAAATTAAAGTCGCCAGGTGCATTAGCCCTGACAGGAGGCAGCCTGTCCTTTGAAGCTTTGAAGCCAGGCGTTGACTTCTCTCTAGATATGAAAGCCCTGGATGGCATCTTCCTCCAGTAGAAGACTAGTTTGACTGTACTGAAAACCTGTGGTTTGGTTTAACGCATTTATCAGTGATCTTAGCTGGATCCTTTCGGAACTTGCTGCAGCTTCTCCATCCGCACCTGCCGCCTCGCCATGCAAACTGATGTTATGACCATGCCTTTTCCCTAAACCTCATGAACCAACCTCTGCAAACTTCCAGCTTTTCTTCTGCAGCTTTGTCATCTTCTGTCCAAACCACTCGAACTTCCTCTCTACCAGCGAAAGGCTGTTTCCATCTCTTGTCATGCATGTGTTCACTGGTGAAGCGCTTTTAATGCCCTCAACAACTTTTCCTTTGCATTCACAACTTGGCTAACTGTTTGGCACAAGAGGCCTAGATTTGGGGCCTATTTCAGCTTTCTTTTTGGAGGCTGAGTTTTGCTCTGCCACCCAGGCTGGAGTGCAGATCTGAGAGTGCAGCTGGTGCAATCTCAGCTCACTGCAACCTTCGCCTCCTGGGTTCAAATGATTCTCCTACCTCAGCCTTCCAAGTAGCTGGGATTACAGGTGCACACCACAACACGCGGTTAATTTTTGTATTTTTAGTAGAGATGGGGTTTTGCCATGTTGGCCAGGCTGGTCTCAAACTCCTGACCTCAGGTGATTCAGCCCCCTTGGCCCTTCAAAGTGCTGAGATGACAGGCATGAGCCACTGCACCCAGCCCGGGCCTGTTTCAGCTTTTGAAATACCTTCCTCACTAAGCTTAATCATTTCTAGTTTTTGATTTAAAGTGAGAGATGTACAACTCGTCCTCTCACTTGAATACTTAGAGTCCACTGTAGTGTTATTAACTGGCCGAATTTCAATATTGCTGTGTCTCGGGAAATAGGGAGGCCTGAGGAGAGGGAGAGAAATGGGGGAATAGCCGTTTGGTGGAGCAGTCAGAACACATTGAACAATTATGGGTGCAGTTGGTGGCATCAAAAAACAATTACAATGATAACATCAAAGATCACTCATCACAGATCATCATAACATACATTATCTTCCTCATAATATTTGAGGCTGGGCATGGAGGCTCATGCCTCAGCAAACACACAGCCTACAGCACCATAAACATAGCCTGCCGCACTATACCTGTGACACAGAGCATGGTCCTCACTTCAGGGCTGCCTAAGATGATGGTGGAAAAACGGACCTGTTCAAAGTATTAAGCATAAGTTGGTATATTTACCCTGGGACGCTAACTAAGAACAATGTTAGGTCAGGGGTTCTACAGTACAGGGGTTCTAGAGTCTTTTCCAGTGATCTTAAGACATGCAGGGAGGACAGGGCTGGGAGCCTCTGATGGACACTTTGCAAACTGCATCATAAACAAATGAGCAGGTAAAATCCTCAAGCTGCCTCCAGGAGCATGAGCAGTTTTTAGAACTTCTTTCTCAGAATTCCATAAAAAGCCACAGGAGCTGCTCATTTGTTTTGAAGCTCAGAGGAGGGTTAGCAAGCCAAGAACCAAAGAAGAGCCTGAGACTTCTCCAATTCCTATTTTTTACTCTCTCAGTAAATGAAGATGGGAGGGAGAAACAATAACATCTTCTTGGAGATGCCAAGGGCACCCGCCTTTGCCCTCACTTTGGTCCCCAGATGGCCTCGTACAAAACTGTCTGTTACCTCAGGAAACTATTATGAACCTATTTCAGGGTTTTGCAATTCAAACCCAAGACAAACACCTCTGTGGTCCTTGCAGGGTATTCCCAGCTGACGTTCAAGTCAATAGCAAAGGTAATAATTTTCTCATTCCCTCACCCTCTCTTGTTCCACTGCCGAGGTCTAGAGGCCTCTACATCCGGGTTGCTCACTAATCCTACTGAAATTCCTGATAGGATGGTATCTATGTTTGTCTCTGGCTTGTATAAAACATCTTCCTATTTTTATGGCATTTTCTCCTTTTTCAAGCACCCTCATGTTTCAAAAGAGCTTTGCAAGATAATTACACCAGCTTCATACACAAACGAAGGATAGTGAATTCCTTTACATTTGTGGTAGTGATGATTGTTGAGTTCAGGGAGGTAAGTGGCTCCCCAGGGGCCTGTGATGAGGTGGGGTTAGGGAGAAATGGAGCTGGCCTCTAAATCTCTGACCTCATTCTCAGTATAATATTTTATATGTGGAACATTTTCTCACCGGACCCCACTGTAAGGAGAACATGCCCTGCCTTATAATGATGAAGTAAGTGATTATTTTAGGGGAGCTGGGGGATAGGAGAAAGCATAGGAAAAGGAGGACATGGGGGTGTAGGCCTCTTATGAGATCTCTGGACCCTCCACGTGTTCTGAAAACAGAAAGTGTCTCTTTAACTACTTCCTAGGTTAGGGGATGGCTGAGTCCAATCACTTTATGTAGCTTCCATTTTTTACCATTCAACACATTTTTATGAGTGAAGCCAAGTTGAGAAATTCCAGAAAAAGTCTGAAGAGGTAAAAAGGAATCTTTTGGAGGCATTTGGTCCAGTAATCCCACTACTGGGTATCTACCCAAAGGAAAAGAGATCATTATGTCAAAAAGATACCTGTGCACACGATTATCGCAGCATAATTCACATAGCAAAGTCACAGAATCCACTTATGTGTCCATCAACAAATGACTGGATAAAGAAAATGTCCAATCATTTTCTAAAATGAAATTCAGCTCCGAAATCAAGTCTTCTGCAGCAACATGGCTTTCAGAACTGAAGACCGTTATCTTAAGTGAAACAGCTCAGAAACAGAAAGTCAGATACCACCGGTTCTCATTAATGAGTGGGTGTTAAATAACACGTACGCATGGACAGAGTGCAGGATGCTGGACGTTGAGAAGGGTCAGGGGTGAGGGATGAGAAGTGACTTAATGGGTGCAGTATGCACCGTTCGGGTGATGGCTACACTAACAGCCCAGACGTCACCCCTATCCAAGACATCCTTGGAACAAAAATGCAAACTTGCACCCCTTAAATTTATACAAATACAAAAAAAGTGTTTCAACATTAGCTTTAATAAAAAAAGGCAGTTGGAGGAACTTCCAAGTTCTCTTAGGATTATAGTAGCTGCCAAAATTTTAATCCCTCCATATGTTCTGTAAAAACCATATAGAGCAACAAAGAGAGAACAAGTCCTAGCATCTATAACCCATGTCTACAACGTTACCAGATGACAGAGAGCCCTGCAAGCTTCAGTGTGTGTAAGGGACAGGCAACTGAAACAAGAGAGACGGTGCTACTGCCCTCCCCATGGTGGAGTCAGATGGGGACTTCAGAGCAGAGGAAAGGGCACTCGGGCTCCAGCTCAGATGAAATCACTCTAGAAAGGGAGAGACCCATCCAGGCATGGTGGCTCATGTCTGTAATCCCAGCACTTTGGGAGGCCGAGGCGGGAAGACAGCCTGAGCGCAGGAGTTTAAGACCAGCCTGACAACATGGTGAACTCCTGTCTCCACTAACGACACAAAAATTAGCCAGCGTGGTGGTGTGCACTTGTAATCCCAGCTACTTGGGAGGCTGAGGCATGAGAATTGCTTGAGCCCCCGAGACAGAGTCTGCAGTGAACTGAGATCACATGATTGCACTGCAGCCTGGACAACAGAGCAAGACCCTGTATCAAAGAAAAACAAAAGTGAGACATCTGCCTGAGTGTAAGTGGGGAAAGTGAAAACAAGTCTGAGCTGGGTGAATCTGGCAACAAGCTACTGGAGGATCGAAAAGAAAAAGTATTGTCAGGGCAGTGGCTCACGCCCGTGTCCTAACACTTTGGGAGGCTGAGGCAGAAGAGTCACTTGAGCTCGGAAGTTTGAGACCAGCCTTGGTAACCTAGCAAGGCCCGGTCTCTATTTTAATTAGAAAAATGGAAGAAGAAGAAGGAAGAAGGAGGAAGAAAGAGAAGAAGAAGAAGAAGAGAAAAGAAGTAGAAACACAAGAACAACAACAACAAGAAAAAGGACAGAAGAGGAAGAAAGGAAGGAGAGGAAAGAAAACAAGAAGAAAGAAGAAGAATGACTGAAAGGAAGAAGAAAAAAGGAAGGAGAAGAAAGGAGAACAAGAAGAAAGAAGAAGAAAGAAAGAGGCAGAAGAGGAGGAGGAGGAGGAGGAGGAAGCCGCAGCAGCATAAAGGTGTAGTGGACTGGAGGTGGCAGTCTCAGGAAAGCAGCAGTTCTGGTTGGTGACCCAGAGAGGGCAGGTGTTCTTTGGAGGTTTAACAGGAAAGAGAAGGAATTCAGAGTCATAAAGTTTTTACATAAACAAAAGATCACCACAGGATCAAAATAACACCCAATTGTTCCTCATGAAAAAGACATTTGTATTAAAACAAAAGCTACAAACTGCATGTTATTATAGTGAAGGATGAGCGGAATCTTGAACTAAGAAATGTCGTCCCCTAAATACTCCGGCCTGCTGCATCTGCTATTGCTGACCCAGGAAAATATCAAACCCCCTAGGGAAACGCAGCACAACGGACAACCTCCATACAATGCTACTGTGAGAGGAAAATGGGAAATGACAAGGACATTACCCTCCCCATCAAAACCCCACTAACCAGGGGAAAGGGTAAATCAACACCTCATCCAATCTATGCATTCTTTACAAAGAATTCTCAGATTGGACGCAAATATCTTGAATCAGAAAACTAAAGGCAAAGCGACTAACTGGACAAAAATTTAAACAAAAATGACAAAAGTCAGACCTCTGTGAAATGAATGATGGACCACTGTCAGAAAAGGTAAGTAAGAACCACCTCAGAAACAAAAACTCATCACAAGATTCACCGAGAGAATGGATTCACCTGAAAATAAAACAAGGAAACTGAAGAAAGGAACGAAAATAGCCAGAGAACAAAAATCAAATGAAAATAAGAGGTAAAAATGGGGTCACAAAGACAATAACAGCTATAAATAAATAGGCAAAGAAACTCTCACTTACTGTAATTGAAGTAGAAGAATAAGGCTAAGGAGAAGAACAGCAGCAACAACTAATGTTTATGAAAAGCCATGACACAAAAGCTCTTTCTGAAACAAAAAACAGACAATCATTTTATTTCAAAGATCTATCACGTAACTAAAAGAACTGGGTTGAAACGATCAGTTCTCAACTGTCTTAATAAAACAATCTTACAAAGGAAAAAAAATCCATTAAGTGTTCAATACAATACTCCAAGCCGTTTACAAAGAAAAGAAAATTGTGCTGGCATCAGCGTTCTCAACTTCAGATATGAAGAAAGACAACAGAGGAGCAATATTGAAATTAATAAATACTGTAAGAGTAGAAAAACGCTAAATAAAAATTATGAGTTCTAATAAAGTAATAATCTAAAATGTGAAGAGAAAGAAGAAAGTGAAATAAGTTCATTGATTTCTAGATGCTAACAGGTAGATGTGAAATAACATCTTTTGAAGCTGACAAACCAAATAGTAGAAAAACAAATAAGGAAAAAGAGAAATAAATTTTTAGAATGATATTAGTACAGGGGAACCTAGTAGAACAAAAACACAAACCTTCAAAACTCCACTCTTCCCTAGCAATTTAAAACATTAAAAAAGAAAAATGAAACACATAAAAAGCTTAAGCACATAACATGTAAAAAGACATAAAAAAGAAAAACAAAAGGAGTAAATAGAACAAAATACACCAATAAATAAATGACTAAAAAGATGGCAAAGTTGAGATGAAACATGTTGGCTATATTAATAAATACAATGAATTTGTGTTTCTCCACTAAAAGAAAAAGAATTTCCAGGCCAGGTGCAGTGGCTCATACCTGTAATCCCAGTGCTCTGGGAGGCTGAGGCAGAAGGCTTGCTTGAGTTTAGGAGTTGGAAACCAGCCTGGGCAACACAGGGAGACTTTGTCTCTGCTAAAAATAAAAAACATTAGCTGGGTGCGGCGGTGTGCACGTGTAGTCCCAGCTACTTTGGAAGCTTAGGCAGGAGGATCCCTTGAACTGGGGAGGTCAAGGCTGCAGTGAACCAAGACTGGGACACTGCACTCCAGCCTGGGTGACAGAAATAGACCTTGTGTCAAAAAAAAAAAATTGTACTGGCTCACAACACAAAAATCAATTTGGTGCCATATAGAAGAAGCATACCTGAAACAATGTGATTCAGAAAGGCTGAAAATAGAGATGAGTAAATGTATTTCCAGAGAATAGAAACAAGAGATTCTGATATAACACAAGGTAGAATTTAGTTTCAAAAAACTTGCAGAACAGCAACACGATAACAGACAAACAAAAATTGTCTACTTTTAAATGTTAAAGGCTACAATTTACAATGAAGATATGCCAGGCATGAGTACCTACCCAAATAACTAACCTCTTAAAGCAGAAACTAACCTCTTAAAGCAGAAACAAGAGACACAGGTAGAAATTGAAGCATGCTATTGTCATGAGACTTTAACATTTGGTCCAAGACAGGCCATGTCAACACGATGTTAGCTGGGATATGAGAGAACTTAATAAGGTGCATCTAATGGCTCTACATCAAACTTGACAGCACTCTAATAGAGATACACATTCTTCTCAAGCGTACGTAGAACAGTCACAAGGATTGGCTATATATTAAATCACAAAGAAACCTCAATAAGTTTCACAAAGTAGAATTAGTGTAAATAACATACTGTAATCACAATGCCATAAAATTAAATAACAAAATCAAAAGTGAAGAAGAGCCTTCTTCCCGCCAATTAAAATAAAAAACAAATAAACAAACAACTTTATATATAAGCACATTGAGGACAAAGTGGGAACTGCAATTCAAAATTGTGGAATTTCTAAGAAGTAAAAAAACTTCATAAAAAGAAACATCACCATCAACCTTGCAGAAATAAAAAAAATTACAAGCAAATAGTTTCAACAATTGTTGCCAACAAATTAGATAATCCAGACATAAATGAAAAAATTTCTAGAAATACAAAAATGAGCAACACTAACTCAAAAAAAGAATAAAAAATCAAACACACATATAACATGTAAACTGACTGAATTAGTAATTTAAAAACTTCTTGCAAAGAAAAGTCCAGGTCCACAGGGCATTACTGAAGAATTTTACCTAACATTTAAAAAAAAATTGACACCAATCATTCACAAAGTCTTCCAAGAAATAAAAGAGGAGAGACGTCTTTTCAGCTCATTTTATGAGGCCAATATTATCCAAAAACTGAAACTAGACAAAAACATCACAGAAAACTATTGATCAATACTGAATAAAGAACAAATCCCACGTGATCATCTCAATAGACATAGAAAAATTATTTCACAAAATTCACAAATTTTCTGGATGAAAACACTCAAAAATTAGGAAAAGAAGGGAACTTTCACAAGCAAATAAAGGCCATCTATATAAAAACCACATCTCACATCATACTTCAAGGTGAGTCAGAATGCTTTTCTCCTGTGATCAGGAATAAGACAAGGATGGATGTCTTCTCTCATCACCTCTTTTGAATATTGTAATGAATGTTCTAGTCAAAGCTATTAGGCAAGAAGAAGAAATACAATCTAACCCGACTGAAAAGAAAGAAGTAAAATTATATAGGTTACATGATCTTGTACAAAAATTTCTAAGAACGCACAAAAAATATTAGCACTAATAAATGTGTTCATCAGTATTTCAGAATGCAAGGTCGATGCATAGCCAGAACGATGCTCCCCCAATCCCAGAGATGTTCCTGACTTAATCTCAGAATCTGTGAATATGTCAGATTACATGTCAAAGGGAATTTAAAGGTGCAGATTGGAATTAAGGTTGCTAATCAGGTGATTTTAAATAGGGAGATTTCCTTGGATTATCAGGAGGTTGAATGTGGAGATGAGGATCCTTCCAAGTGGAGGATGGAGGCAGTGGAGGAAGTCAGAGGGATGGAACATGGCAAGGTGTGACCTGATGTGGATGGAGGAAATGACCACAAGCCAAGTGTCCAGAGACTGAAAAAGATAAAACGTTTCTCCCTGATAGCCTCCAGAAAGGAATGTAGCCCTTGTGCCCACAGTGAGACCATCTTGGACCTTTGACCTATAGAACTGTCAGATAATAAATTTGCATTATTTAAAGCCCCAAGTTAGTGATAATTTGTACAGCAGCAATAGAAAACTAATAATATGAGCATATAAAAAGCAGTTGTATTTATATACACCAACAGTGAAGAGTCTGAAGATGAAATTAAGACAACTGTTTCATTTACAACTGCATTGAAAAGAATAAAATACTTAGAAATAAATTTACAAAAGAAGTCTAAACCTTGTATATTGAAAGTCAGAAAATGTTCTTGAAAGCAATTAAATAAAAAGATACCCTGTGTACGTGGATTGGAAAACTTAATATTGCTAAGACAGCAATTGATCTATTGAAATTGATCTACAGATTCAACACATACCTCTCAAAACACGTTGGCTTCTTTGCAGAAATTGATGAGGTGATCCTCGTGTTTATATGGTTATGCAAGGAACCCAGACTAGCCAAAATAATTTTGAAAAAGATGAACATAGTTGGAAGATTCGCATCCAAATTTCTAAACTTAAATAAAAAGACAGTAATTCATAGTGTAGTACTTGCACAAAGATAGACATAGACTAGTGGAAAATAACTGAGGACTCAGAAATAAATCCATACATTTATAGTCAATTGAGTTTTGACAAGGATGCTAAGATAATTCAGTGTTTTAAACAAGTGGGGGTAGGGCAATTGGGTATCCATATGCAAAAGAATAAAGCTGGACCCCTTACTTACACCGTCTACAGAAATTAGCTCAAAATCGATCATATGGACAGGGACGATGGCTCATGCCTGTAATCCCAACCCATTGGGAGGTTGAGGCAGGAGGATCGTTTGAGGCTAGTAGACCAGATCGGGCAACATAGCAAGACACCACTTCAACAAAAAAATGCTAAAATTAGCGGGGTGTGGTGGCACATGCCTGTAGTCTCAGCTGCCAGAGAGGCTGAGATGGGAGAGCTGCTTGAGTCCAGGAGTTCCAGGCTGCAGTGAGGAACAGTTGCACCATTGCACTCCAGCCTGGGCAACAGAGTAGGAAACTGTCTCTCTCTCTCTCTCTCTCTCTCTCTCTCTCTCTCTCTCTCTCTCTCTCTCTCTCTCTCTCTCTCTCTCTCTCTCTCTCTCTCTCTCTCTCTCTCTCTCTCTCTCTCTCTCTCTCTCTCTCTCTCTCTCTCTCTCTCTCTCTCTCTCTCTCTCTCTCTCACACACACACACACGAAAAAGAAAAAAAAATATATAAGAAACCAGATAGAAAAAGGAGCAAAATAATGAATAGAGTTCGATCACAAAAATCATATAAAGGTGACCTCTAGACTTATACAAGATACACAACTTCACTGTAAAAAGAAGAATGTAAATTAAAACTGAGTGGGGATATCATTTCTCACTTACGGATTTGGCAAACACACAAAAGCTTCGCAGCTCACCTTTGGCAAGGCTGTGGGGAAATCGGCGCGGTCCTACAGGGCTGATGAGCCTGTGAAATAGGACAGGTCGTAGGATGGGAAATTGGAAAACAAAAAACAGATTCCTCGCACCCGCCGGCTGGCGGGGCAGGACAGCCACTTCGCGGCCGGGCCCACCGGCTACTGCGGGCACACGGAGCGGGAAGATGGCGGACGTGGTCGTGGGCAAAGACAAGTGCGGGGAGCAGCGGCTCGTCTTGCTGCCCTTGTCCCGCATCCGGGTCATCATGAAGAGCTGCCCCGAGGTGTCCAGCATCAACCAGGAGGCGCTGGTGCTCACGGCCAAGGCCACGGAGCTCCTTGTTCAATATCTAGCTACACTAGTTCAATATTCCTACAGACATGGCAGTGGAAAGGAAAAGAAAGTCCTGACTTACCGTGACTTAGCAAACACTGCAGAGGAATCAGAAACTTTTCAGTTTCTTACAGATATATTACCAAAGAAGATTTTAGCTGGTAAATACCTGAAAATGCTTAAAGAAGAAAAGAGGGAAGGAGATGAGGAGAATGACGATGATAATGGAAGTGACCACGATGAAGCCGAATCCTAAACCAAAAAAGGGCTTTAAAGCCAGCCTGGCGAGGACTGCCCCGGATCTGCTCCACTGTCTCCAAGCAGACACAACACTGCACACCTTTAGCTCTTCCAGTGCGTGGGATTCTTTCCAGGCCAAGACTGAGTGCCTCATGCACCTAGGCCACAAACAGCCAGAGGGAGAGTGACCCGGACAACAGCCCCTACACAGGCCCACTCTGCAGCTCAGGCACCAAGAAAGCAGCCGAGACCGGCAGCCATTGCCGGCTGATCTGCAGCTCCAAACTGTAGAGGCAAGGCCAATTTTAACTTTTAAATTTACCGTCAGTTTTGAAGAGCTTCTACATATCAGTTACGTAAATTTTCATATATGTATATTTTGGAATAAAAAATATGAAAAAGTTCAAATATTTTTCTACTGTAAAGAAATATACTTTTCTGTTAAAGATCTGTAAGTATTTTTACAGTAAATGCTTTATGGAACTAGTTTTAGAGCCCTCCATGGCTCTGAGGCCTTGGTTACTGTCTACACATTTTGTGAAATTTAAAAATATCGTTCTAACACTTTTATTCCTACAGAAAAATTCCAAGTCAAATTATCAAATCAAATACAAAGTAAGCCTTATCTCTTGTATATATTTATTAAAAAAACAGGTTCTACATGCATTTACACTTTGACCAGCAACCCCATTTCTAGAAATTCTCTCTGAAAATGTATCTTCACTCATTACACATTTAAAACAATATACTATGCATAGAGTTATTTATTGCTGGTATTATCTGTAACGACAAACTGTTGGAAATGAACTAAAAGCCAATCCATAGGAGACTGGTTGAATCAACTGTGGCTTATCCATATAACAGAAGTCTGTTGACACCATCGCAGGAATGAGGAAGATTTCTCCAAACCAAAACCGAGTCATCTTCAAGACAGATCATTAACAGAAAGAAGCAAATGTGAAAGTTACATATGTTTTATTACCTTTTGAGTAAGAAACATGGGGAAACTAAATTGTGTGTGTGTGTGTGTGTGTGTGTGTGTGTGTGTATGTGTGTACATCTGTTAATTTTTGCAAAGAAGAAATACAGGCAGGATAAACTTGATCCTAATAAAAGAGTGGATTTCAATGAATGAGGTGCTGATGGTCTTGGATTTTTTGTTTTGTTTTTAAGGCAGGATCTCTCTATTGCCTGTGCTGGAGTGCACTGGCATGATCTCAGCTCACTGCAGCCTTGACCTCCCAGGCTCAAGCTATCCTCTCACCTCAGCCTCCCGAGTAGTGCGTGCCATCATGCCTGGCTACTTTTTGTACTTTTTTGTAGCGATAGTCTTGCCATGTTACCTAGGCTGGTCTCAAACTTCTGGCCTCAAGCTGTCTTATCACCTCAGCCTCACAAAGTGCTGAGATTACAGGTGTGTCAGTAATTTCTATTCTATTTTTTTGGTAGATTTGAAATTTTTAGAAAGTAATGTTAAAAATTAGAACAAAATTACCGCAAAAGCCTGGCCTACCAGGGGCGTATGTCAGGGGAAAGAAAGTGTCCTGAGGTTTTGCCTTGCTGATTGGCAGGGAAAGCAGCTTGGCGGGGGAACTGTTGGCATGTGTCTGGGGGCAAAACTTTTTAAAATTAATCACCTGAGGGTCTGCTGCACTCATCAGCAACGTTCCTGCAGCAGTCATAACTCTAGTCTTGGCCTCCCTTCCTCTTTTTCTTCCCCTCTTTTACTTAACATTTATTAGGTGCCTGCTATTTATCAGGGTCTGTGTTAGGCTCTGAGGATGCAGAGATGGAAGAGATACACTTTCTTCCCTTAAGAAGTTCATCATCTACAAGGGCCAGTACGGAAGCAACGGATAAGTACAATCCTCCCAGGCATGCACTGTAGGAGAGGAAATGGAGGGTGCTCTGAGAAACCAGGAGTGGTATTGTGTCTCTTTCATCTCATCCTCACCCGCCAGGGCTGTCTCAGGCTGGCCACCACCTGATTCTTTGTACTGTAGGAAGAGTGCCAGCCACCCCAAAAGTGGACCACCATGCCAGATGGGCAGGAGGCATGTGCAGAAGCCCTCGAGGGTCCCTGACCCTGCAAGGCTCTCCCACATTGCCTGCAGCTTTCTTCCAGAAACTTTTCCTCTGCTTGTTCACCTGGGACTTGGGTTCTGTCCTGCATGGCCACTGAGCTGGCCCATCCCTCATCTCCGCAGAGACAGCTCTGGCCTGTCTATGGTGCCACTCCAAGATGATCTGAAAGGGGGATTGGAGGTGATCCCAGCAGTGGTAGAGCCTCCCTGCAGAGGAAACTTACCACCCTGCTACTGGAGACTCTGGAGATGTTACCTCCTTTGTCTGTTACTTACAGAGAGAGTGAACACAGCACAAGAAGTGGTAAATATCTCCGCGAACCTGTTGCTTCTCCTCTACTTTTGTTTGTAAAAAAAAAAAGAACCGGGTAATCTGTAACTTCCCTTCTGATAATCTATGGTTCTTTTACCAAGAGCAATTATCTAGGGCAGGGGGACGCTGAGGCTGGGACTTGATTTTTCAACTGAAATAAACGGTGAATTCTCGATATCCCTTTGATGGTGGAAGCTGAGAAAGCAGACTGGGAATGGCTCCCTGCTGATCATGGTTTTGAAGAGCTCTTTACTGTGTTTTGACTTTGTGTTTTGGCTCAGAACATCCCTTTGTCCTAGTGGAAGCGGGATTTTTGGACAGGCAGCTGCAATGCCGCTCTGTTCCACATGGTGACAGGTTTTGCCTGGAAAAGGAGCTCCTGAATGGCGTGTTCACAGAATTGGGTTCTTTGACGACGGTCATTTATATTGATTGCTTTTGTTAATGCATTAGAGAGAATGTATGCTCAGGATACATTACTGGTGATGTTTATTGCCTTTTCTATTTAGGAAAAGAAACTGAAACAAATAAGGCTTTAACCCTTTCATAGATCGTTACCATGGACCAGTCATCTTTAACGTTAGAACTCCAGGGTGATGGGGAGAGGTGAAAGAAACGACTTTTGAATGTAGGTAGATACAGGCGGAGAGCCTTCCATACAACTGTTTTCTTCACTGTGACGTAGTTAATATTTCGATATTGCCTTGTTTTCAGTAATTCGGAAAGCTGGCAATGGCTTTTCTGTCATTCCTTTGTGTTGATGGAAAGTGAGGGTCAGGAACAGGGTCTGCTTAGATTTCCTGTCAGCACACCCTGCCCAGCTCACATGGTTGCAGGTGCCTGCTCTCATCCAGACCTGAGGATATTTTCCCCGAGTCCTGACGTCAGGGTTCCGGGGGCTGCTTCCTTCCTGATTGCTGATAAATGTTCCTAGAAATGCTTCCTAAACAAAAACACAGAGTTATCGCATTTCGGTGGAGATAGAGAATTAAGGGGTCGCTGCTTCTGCGCCTTTCTTCACTTCTAGCCAAACGGACATTAGAAAAGGCAAAGAAACAAGTCGCACATCAGGAAACTCTAATTATCATTAAAACAATATTTTGGTGAGTACTTTTCTCACTCTTTGTGTTTTGTATTTTAAGGTCTTAAGTCAATTTGTGTTATATTTCATGATACTGATTTGAAATCTCACACAAAGGCAATGAGTTTGCAGATAAACAGCTGAACAATGAAGATAATAGAGTCCCCTCACTATTGCTGCCTGCCCCCCTCATGCCACTGTCACAGTGCCCGGCACCTGCACCTGATCACGACCCACTGGGCACAGGAACAGAAGTCTAACAGGAGAGGTTCTATTTCTGGAATTTGGAGCTATGTAACTCAGATGACCACAGAGGCCCTCTCAGATCAGAGGCAGAAATCACCTAAATGACTCATGTCAGTTACACAAATGGACATTTGTGGGAGAAGACAGCTGGGAGGAAATTTGCCTGGAAGCCAACTGTAAAGGCAGGGAAACCAGCTGCCCTGCACTGGCAGAGAGGCACTCCATCCGGAGTCAGGGATTTGGGCTCCTGGCTGGGCATGAGCCAGTTACTCCCAGCTGACGTACAGATCAAAGAGCCCTGCCAAATATTGCTTCCACAGGCATTCCCAAGAAGTCATTTCTGTGGAGTCATGCTAATAGAGGGCCCCTTTTCTCATGGTGCTATGCCTAAGAATGCAAATATAGCTTCTTCCATTGTAAGCCTGCTGCTTTCCAGTGCTTCAACCCAGGAGAATGACTAACGGGGATTTCAGAAGCTAGTCAGGTCCAAGGTGACAGCATTGGTTATTTTTATTGTTTTATTTTTGGCCCCTAAAATGCCTGGCGGTAGCAATGAAAAGTTTGACATCCAAAGGCCCAAGGAGTCTCAGGAAATCTAGTCTCAGGTGCCCCTGCCCCAAGCAGTGAAAAGCTCCTGCCCTTTTCTCCATGTGGGAGAGAAACACACACCACGAGGACTGGTCCTGTTTGACATTCACAACCTCCGGACTTCAATGCACCATCTCCAGGCAATCATGCTGCCTTTGCCTGATCCAGGCACTTTCCTGCTTTTCTACATATCTAAGAACGTCTTCCTCTCTCCTCTCATGGCCAAACTTCTCTCACATCCTATTTCACTGGGAAAATTGAAGCAACTAGAAGGAAACTTCCAAAGACTCTTCCAGCCACCACTTCTGTCCCTCGCGGCCTCCAGCCTGTCACCATGGAGTAGCTGTCCCCACACCTGTGCACACCCATGCTCATGTGGTGAGGAACCCCTCTCAGGGCTCCAGAAATGCTCCCCTCTCTCTCTCATAAACGATTACCCCAGATTATTTCAATTGGGAACAAACATGCTGTTATTTTTCTCATTTTTTTTAAAAAAAAAAAGTAGAGAAGGAGCAGGATTGACAAAAATAATCATAAAAAATTAAAAAATGAAAAAAAAGATAAAAAGGACAATAAAAACAAATGTGTCTTGATCCCACTTCTACTAGAGTTGCCTCCTAATGTTTGCCTCTCTTTGCGGCAGATCTTCTTTCCTTCCACTGGAGCCCTCCCCAGGCAGGGGCACGCGCCTCCACAGTTCCGCTGAAATGGCTCTTCATGTCACCAGTGGCCTCTGCATAGTTAAATCAGGGGTCAGTTCTCAGTTTCCGGCACCTGTCGGCAGCATTTGACCCAGCCGATGGTCTCCTCCAGGATGCAGTTTTTTTCTTTCCAGTTAGCTTCCAGGACAGCACGCTCTTTGGCTCCTCCTCTTAGCTCATTCCTCTCTCCCTCAAGGGCTCCTTTGCTAGGGTGCAGTTTGTAGACCTCTCCTCTGAGCCAATACACTCACTTATTGCTGAATGGTCTTACGCATCGAGTGGCTTTAACGACTGTCTGTACATCGATGACTCTCAACCTCCATCTCCAGGCCTCACACCCCTTTGTGAGACCCCACACTCATATATTCATCGCCTTCTTACGTTTTCCTTCAGTAGTCAACAAATGTGGCAAACGCCACGTGAACAAAGTTTCACTATCGTCTTTACATTTCAATCTTGTGCTACTGGCCGCCTTTCCCATCTCTCTGGCCTGTCAACCTTAAATAATGAGATTCAGAAAATAGGATGAACTATAGAGTTTATTAGGGCACAAATCTTAAGGATAGTCATATGGGACACACAGACTCCAAGGGAATGGGTCAGCATTCCAAAGCAAAGTTACGGTTTCACTTACACAGGCAGGGACAGAGAGGTTGAACAAGGTTGCAACAGCTTCCAGGCAAGATCAGTACAATGTCATAGCACTTTGATCGGTTACAGCCTGCCACATTCCGAGGAAGGTTGCTTTAACATTCTGTGAGGAGCGGTGATGATCTGAGGGGATCTCATCTCTGGTGCCACAAGATCCTCTCTAATCATTTACAAGAAAAAGTAGAAGTTGCAGCTTCATGCTGCGGGGTTCAAGGCTCAGAATAACTTCCAATGGCTTTAAGTTGGAATTATTTGATTTTACAGGCCAAAAATCTGAAAGTTACCATTGACTCCTCCTCTTCTTTAATATATCAATCTACTAGGGAATTCTACTGGCTGTACCTTCAAAATAAGTCCAGATGTTAATCAATTTCTCAGCATTTCCACTGCTCCCTGCCTGGCCCAGGCCACCGTCATTATTCATCCTTGCATCCTATAGGGCAATGACTTTTATGTCCTGTCACTTCACAGGTCAAAACCTTCTGATGGCTCCGATGGCCCCAGGGTAAAAGAATGGAATATGAGCCGTAGGTTACTGGGTCTTACATGGAAAGCTGGCTCTTGGTTACCCTCACTCCTGCCTTGCCCCCCATACTCACACCACCACACTGACCGCCCATCCTCTGCAAACAGGCTGAGGGCCTCTGCTCCTCGGGCTCCCCCTGCCTGGAACACTTTTCTGCAGGTACCTTGGACTCGCCCTCACCTTCTTCAGATGTTTACTCAATTCCCTGTTCATGAGCTCTGCCCTGACCACCCCATTCATAGCGCCCCCTATGCTCCTTATCCTGCATTACTTTTTCTTTTTTTTCAACAGTACTTATCACTGTTTACTCATGTTTGTGTGTATTTATTATGTTTATTGTTTCCTTTTCTCTTTTCCCTAGGTTGAAACTCTGCATGGCAGAGATCTTTGTTTATTTTACTCGGAGATGTATAAGCACCTAGAACAGTGCCTAGCTCATAGTGATCCTTTAACCAATATTTGTTGCTGAATGAATGAATGAATGAATGATTGAATGAATACAACTGGTCAGTGATATTAACAGCTCAGTCCCTCCTAGGGTCTGAGTAGATTGGCTATTTGACAACCTTTCTTTATCAGCCAGCCCCACGTGGATGGGGTGTGGGTCCTGCTGCAGCTAACATCAAAAAGCACTTCCTATAGGGAGCAAGCTGGGCGGGTCTGGGCCAGGCTGCATGTTCGCCATCAGCTGCTGGTCAGGGTGGCCCAGGGAAGTGGGGCAGAGCCTCAGGTCTATTGAGTCACAGAGGGATGTACAGGCAAACTAAGCTCAGAGGAGTCTGGGTGCAAGAGGATTCAGGGGGAATTGAGATGTGGGAGTCAAATCAAATCATGATACACAGTTGAGACTCTGGGCATGAGTGACACGGGGGCTGGAGGTCTGTTCCACAAGTGTTGCTGGTGTGAGGCACAGGACAGGCTTCCAGACTTTCCTCTGTGAATGCATGGACCATGGCAGATGTGCTCAGCCCCTTGCAGCTGATTTCTAGGAGAGTACCTGGCATTGACTGTGGGTGGCCAGGAACTCTACGGAAGGAGTGAATCTGTGTTGAAAGCCATTTTGTAAGATGGGACAGTTTGAAAGCCATTTTGTAGGATGGGACAGTTTCCAATCTAGTACCTATCACAGTTCCCTGGCTAAAAATTCTGACCCAACAGCCTCCTGTTCCCAATCCTTATCACCAGAAGGTTCCCCTTTATTGAGTAGATGGTGACATGGTGGCAGGTTCTCTGTTCCGTCTCTCTGCGTTCCCAAGGACCATCAACTGGGTTTGCTCTATCTGTGTGACTCTGCCCACATTTTTAGGCCTCAGTTTCTCTATCTGTAAAGTAAAGATAAGATTACTATCTGCATCATGATGTTGGGCCTGGCTCATCTATTCACAGGATGTATTGGTCTTGGTTAGAAGTCTGAAACCCCGCTGACTGTGTTCCTGGGGACAGCTGGCTCCTGCAGCTGCTAGTCAAGTTCTATGGAATCATAACACCATGGTCACTAGATGCCAGGTTTCAGGCTGCATTTGATTTTGAGTTTCCCTTCCCTTCCTGCTCTCTCCTTTCGTAATCCTTGGATGCTTATACCAGCAGGAGCTCCTTCTGCTGTCCCACTGCACAGACACTGGGCCCCTTCTAGGAGAGTGGGAGCCACACCCTGGCCATCAGCCCAGCTCTGCCTGTACAGCTCTGATGGATTTCCCACTGGACCATGGCACTGGGGGCTCTGTGTCCCACCAGAAGGTGATGGCCAGGGGTAGATGGGAGCCAAGTGATGTTCAGGGCCTTGACTCCCCAGGTAACTGCCTTCCCCTTCGTCACTCCAGATGGGCCCATCCAGATCACTGGCTCGTTCTCCCTCTGGCCAACAGTTGAGAATGTCTCGGGTCTTGAGCAGCAGTGTGGCTAAGTGGTCACGTGTTTGGATGCAGAGGACTCATCTGTAGCGTCAGCTCCACTTAAACATGGAGACAAGTGTCACCATCTGCTTATGCCTCTGGGTGTTTTCTTAGAAGCTGAGCTTTGACCAGAGTTGGGAAGTGTGAATGGGTTTGGAAATAGTGTGTTTTTGCTACCAGAGAGTGGATGATGGGACAGGGCAGGGTCCGGTGGGCTGAAATTACTAAGTTTAGTCCTGGATGTGATGTTTACTCATCCTATGACCTTGGACAAATCACTGCCTTATTCTAGTCCCCAAGGTTTTTCATCTTGTTTTATTTATCTCTAACAACTTTTTAAAAAGACGTTTCATGTAGAAGGCAACTTTATAGCTATTACAGATCAAATCAAAAGTAAAACTGCTCTGAAAAGGGGAGAGGTTGAAGTGGCCCAGAGACCTTGGATTGAGAACCTCCCTCAAAAGTACATACCAGGTGACTCAAGGGGCGCCTCCACCCCACCCCGAGGGTCCCATCCCACCTCACCCTGCCGAGCACAGCAGGAAGCCCCGGACCAGGTGATCTTTCAGGCCCTTCTGGCTCTGACAGTTGTTGAGATTCTGAGTTAGTCCTTCTGTTGGGATCTGGAAGCAGTAGCTCCAGGTCTCAGGTGCAGATTCTTACTCTGTTGGGATCTGGGGTGCAGAGAGATAAGGTGCAATGATATGGAGTGGCGGAGAGGATAGAAGAGGGTGCATGCCTAGGGGAAAGCCATTCCCACACTGTAGCCTTCCCTGATTCTGTCTTGTGTACCCTACTGGGCTCTGCCTGGGATGCATCCCCAGGGATCTGCCAGCCATCCTGCTCCAGGAGGCTTCCCTGCAAAGAACCCCAGCCCCGTGATCACAGATGCAAGAGGCATCTGCCAGCTGGGGCTCAAATCTTTTGTTTCTGATTGACTAATATCCCCGTTGAAGATGTGAAGACAGATGTGACCCAGCCTCCTTGGGGCACTCGGTCTGGTGAGAGAAATCACCTACAGGCTCTAATGGGGACTTGGACAAGGGCCAGTCCAGTCCAGAAGAGTGTGCCTATCTCTCTGTCTGTGAGAGGCCAGGAAGAGCTCAGAGAGGAGCTGAGGCCTCAGCTGTGAATGAAGGCTTGAGTCCCAAGCCAGGCAAAGTGTGGAGGAATGAGGGAGTCAGGAGGGGACCCTCTGGTTGAGAGTGCACAGGAACTCTTTGAGCCTGTGATGCTATAATATCTGCACCTGCGTCTGCGTCTGCATCTGCATCCTCTATCTAACCTCTATCTACACGGGTTTTCACCCACTGTTCCTGATCCACGTCTCTTGGCAGCTATGTTAAGCCTCAGGAAACAGAACCTCTCTCCTGCCCTCCTTTCACCTGCCCCAAGGCAGAATTCACTCTTACCTGCCTTTCTGATTGTGGGTCTTAAGATCCTCCCCTGAGAGAACTCCATCCTATACACCCTGAGGGAAGGAACACTGACAATGGGAAGCTTTCATAAAAACCCAAGAGGATTGAGTTAGGAGAGGCTCGAGGTTCCTGGAAGGGCAGGGAGGCTCCACACCCTCTTCCCCACACCTCACTCCATGTGTGTCTCCATCAGTATCCTTTGTGATAACCTTTATAATAAACTGGTAATATAAGTGTTTCCCTGAGTTCTGTGAGCCACTCCAGCAAATGAATCAAAACCAAAGAGGGAGTCGTGGGAACCCCAACTTGAAGCAGGTCTGCCAGCTTCAAGTTGGGGTCACAGAAATGTTCCTGTGCAGTGATGATTGTTCTTCTGGTGTGAGGGCAGAGGAAAAGCAGGGGTAAAGAGAGTTTGTCTTGTGCAGACACAGAGAGTCTGTTTCCATCTGGAAGCTCATGCACTTTCAGCCGGGTCCAGGTGTTCCTCCCCGGAGCTGAGGCTTAGCTTTGGCAAATGGCCAGATAATCTCCATTTAGCTAGAAATGATGTCAATCCATTATTCAAATGATTGGAATCATAAACACGACTTGTTCCTGGAATAAATAATCACATCAGATCTAATCCAAATATTGTGTTTTGCTGCTATTGGTATATTTCTAATGAAACAACTGGTCAACCTGCTCAAGGGAGGGTTTCAAAGAGATTCTTCTAGAGTGAACTTGATCCGTGCTCCCAGAGGGCAAAGAAAGGGAAAGAGACCTTGGAGAATTCTCACAGAGATTTGCAAGCAAAAACAGACATTTCAGTTCAGTGACTTCTCTTCTTATGAAAGAAAAATTCCATAAGTTACAATCAGGGCCGGGCCAGAAAGCAGAGCTCCCTAAGCAAGAGAAATTTCTCACACCTTGCTGGGCTCATCTTCACTCCCTGGATGAATCTCCGGATATCCAGATCTCACCTCCTGTACCTTTCTGGAGAGGATCAGAAGGCTGTCGTCAGGTTTTTACTTCTGCAAAAAAAAAAGTCAACATTCATAGCTCAGGCTGGACAACAGCCTCCGCATCCTGACCGCATCTCCACCGCCGAACACATAGCAATCTCTCCCCTTTCCCCTCTGCTGTGTGCCTGTGCTAACGCTTACTCCATTGAGGCTTATGCCCCTCACTCTGCCAGCATGGGAGCCGGCGAGGTGAGCAGACTCATTCATGGACAGGAATATTCAGGCCCGTGAGCCGCATCACAGCCTCTGCAGCATTCATGGGGGTTCCTCCCCACAAATCTTCTCTGAGGATGTCCCAAAACCTGAGGCTACCTTCACACACATTTGTACCAATGCAGCTGATTCTGTATCTACTCCTTTTAAAAATAGGCAAATATATAAATAGATATATGTACTTTCTTAACAGATTTGCTATCCACTTTTAAGTCTTTTGGCAATTCGAGAGTTGTAATTTACAAATAATCAGTTACAACAGTTATACATTAAAATCCTAAATAAATCGCATGGTCCTGGGATCAGGGATTTCCGGCACTCCTGCTTGCAGAGGATTAGCAGGACATTTAAGGAGGCTGCAGGATGGTGGACTGTGAGCAGCAGGCCTGGAGGCAGAGCCTAAGTCTTACCTCTTTCTTTCCCTAGAGCTGA
This sequence comes from Callithrix jacchus, assembly GCF_049354715.1. Lineage (NCBI taxonomy): Eukaryota > Metazoa > Chordata > Mammalia > Primates > Cebidae > Callithrix > Callithrix jacchus. The sequence goes on from NC_133514.1 coordinate 43,244,707, forward strand.
GCACAGCAGCCATACATGGTACGTGCTCAGCAGCCATTCAGCAAGGACGTGATCAATGTGGCTTCTTTAATCATTCAAGTCCCTATGTTGATCAAATAAGACGATGGGTTAACAAAGTCCTGTCTTGGGGAAGGGGCATGCCTGAGACTGTGGTGACTTCTAATATGAGGCTCCATGGACATGGAAGTACTCTTCTGGCCAGGCCTGGGTAATAGCAGGCACAATGGGAGTGATGGAGAAAAGGAAAGGGTCAATTCTTCCACAGCGGGGTAGCTACAGCCCTATCCACAGAGCAGGGGAGAGCTGCACCAGGGATCCTTCCTCCTGCAGAGGCCTGTGGCTTTCTCCTTTGCCATCACTTTCCTGGCCTCCAGTGGATCTGGGAGGAAGCAGGACATTCTCTCCATTCCTGGAGACAGGGTGGGAGTAGGAAGGAGACCTGGGACTGCTGCTTTGCCTGGACTTGCCGTGAGCAGAGTGCCAGCCTCCTGAAGGAAGCTCTGCCTGGGGGTGAAGGAGAGAGACAGGGAGAATCCACCACTCTATATAAAGCAGGTCAGCTACTTACACATGCTGGATTACACTCAAACCACCAGTCAGCAAGCTTTGCTGTAAAGAGCCAGGCAGTAAATCATTTGGGCTTTATGAGCCTTATGGTCCCTGTTGCAGCTACTCTGTTCAGCTGTTTTAGCACAAAAGCAGCCACAGACAATACACGAATGTATGGGTGTGACTGTTTTCCAATAAAATTCTGTTTGCAAAGTGTGCAATGGACTGGATTTGGCCCACCAGCCGCAGTTTGCTATTTCCTTCTGGAAACATCTGGAAGCTTACATCTCTGATTTGACAAGCTGATTTTGGTCCCTCTGTTTCTGACCTATTTGTTTTCTATTTGCTGAATCCCACAGATCCTGACGTCTGTGTGCTGGACCCTCGCCTGGTCACCCAGGCCCTATATCCGTGGTGTCTGCTGCCTGGGCTGGACTCTGGCTTCAAGTGGCCCTGGCACAGCCACACATCCATGGAGATGGAGAAGAGGCACATGGAAACCGGTGAAGAGCAGTGAGCGGAGAGAGTGGAGTTGCCCAAGAGAGAAGGTGTGAGTGCTCATCTCGGGTGGACCTGAGGAGGAAGAGCATCCAGGCTTGTTTTCTGAGCTCAGTTGAAACTGCTATTTAGAGTTTCCCTGGCTCAAAACCAACTCCAGAGTGTTAGATTTCTCCTGGGAGGGATTTACAGACCTCTGGTCCAGGCCGGCTTATATGTCTTTAAGGTGAAATCTCTTGACTTTACTTTGATGTCACCTGAAGCCAGTGGAGCTCTCCAGGGGTAATGCTCTTTCCCGCTGGGCTAGGCCTCCCTCCTTGCCTCTAGGTTGACTCGGGGTGATAACCTTTTTCTTTTTAGACCAAGTCTCGCTCTGTCACCCAGGCTGGAGTGCAGTGGTGTGATCTTGGCTCATGGCAACCTCTGCCCCCTGGGTTCATGCAATACTCCTACCTTAGCCTCCCAAGTTGCTGGGACTACAGGCATGCACCACCATGCCCAGCTAATTTTTGTATTTTTAGTAGGAACGGGGTTTTCACCATGTTGGCCAGGCTGGTCTCAAACTCCTGACTTCAGGTGATCCACCTGCCTTGGTCTCCCAAAGTGGTGGGATTACAGGCGTGAGCCACTGTGCCTGGGGTGTTAACTTCTTCTCTCACTCTCAAAGCCTGAGGGATCTGGGTGGGGTCTGGGGGTCACTGGATCTAATTTTGTTGTATTTTACTGGCGAATAAACCAAATCTCCAAGGGAGAAATTAACTTGCTCAGTGTCACAAGCCGGTCAACAGCAGATCTAGACTCAGATCCAAGCCTCTTGGTGCTGACATCTGTCCCAGGCATGGCACTTGCCTCTTCCGTGTTTTTCCCTTTTGGGTCCCTGTTTTGGAAGAACCTCTCAAACTGAGTTTCTCCTCTACTTTCACACCAGTACAACAACAATCATCAACACAGAAGATGTCCGTGATCAAAGGTGTGGGGTTTTCCTATACACACAAGTGGCAGACACCAGCTGGGTGTCCTCCAATTCCACTCCAACACTGCCTACCTGGAGAGAGTGTCAGATCCCACAGTTTGGGGGCTCAGTCCCAAGAATGCCCTCTCACCCACCCCAAGACACCACTTGTAAGTCGGGACCTCCAGAATTTCTGACCAACCAGTTTCAATTTGGGGCACCCAGGACTCCCTCTTTGGGTTCGATAAATTTGATGGAGTGGCTCAGAGAACTCAGAGAAACTCTGAGAAATACAGATGAAGAGGTACATGGAGTGAGGCACAGGAGAGGGGTGCAGAGCTTCCCTGCCTTTCCTGGGCGCCACCCTTCAGGAACCTCACGTGTTCAGCCATTTGGAAGCTCCTAACTCAGTCTTCCTGGTTTTCTATGGAATCTTCATGATGTCAGCATTCCTTTTGCCAGGATATAAGACAGGGCCTTCTCTGGGGAGAGGTGGGGGTTTCCCTGTGCCCACTGGTGGCGGAGCTCACTCACTTTTGCCATGTGGATGTCATGGCAGGTTGTTCGGGATCTCTCTAATCTGCTGCTCTCTAGCCTCTGTGACAGGTCAGTCTCATGGGTCACTGTGTCTGTCTTTTACCACCAACACCACATTGTTGGGTCACTAGGGTCCATGGCAGAGCTCTTCACTCGCTGTCTTTTTTATTTTTATTTTTTGAGACAGAGTTTCACTCTTGTTACCCAGGCTGGAGTGCAATGGTGCGATCTCGGCTCACCGCAACCTCTGCCTCCTGGGTTCAGGCTGTTCAGGCCGCTGGCTCTCTTAATCAAACACAGGCAAGTTGTCTGAGGGCCAAGACCTTGCCTTCCTCTCCTGTTGGAGGGCCCCAGCATGGTCCTGGGGCCAGTGTCTACTCAGCGCACTCCTGCTGATACTCAGGAAGCATCCAGGGCAGCCCCAAGATTCCACACTGAACTCCAGAACGTTTCTCTTCCCCTTTCCCATTATCTTTCTGCAGGATTTTCCTCACTTACACTTCCCTCTGCACACACATACAGATTTCCTTCTGAGTCAGTGTCTCTAAGCCTGCTGCCCTCTGGGTAGATACAGGAAAAAAATCTCATTTATACCTACCAAGTCCCCAGGAAACAGGAGAAATCATATAATCCTACAGGAAAAGTCATAAAGGGGGTTAGGATCTTTGGCAACAACTAGAGAGGAAAGGTGTTTGCTTCCCTCCCAGCAATGTTTACAACTTCTCACTGTTACCAGTCCCAGAATTTAATGAGCCTTTCTCTGACCCAGTAATGTACACTTTACAATGGTTAACACACAATAGGAACTGTACACTTTACAATGGTCATTACAGAATGGTAACTGTACACTTCGCAATGGTTACACACAATGGTAACTATATATTTTCTAATGGTTAAACACAATGGTAAATGTACACTAAACAATGGTTACCATGCAACGGGAACTGTAGACTTCAAAATGGTTACCACACAATGGTAACTGTACTCTTCACAATGGTTACCACACAGTGGTAACTGTACACTGCGCAAGGGTTACCACACAATGGGAACTGTACCCTTCGCAATGGTTACCACAATATGGGAACTGTACACTTCACAGTGGTAACCACACAATGGAAATTGTACACTTCACACTGGTTACAAAACAATAAGAACTGTACACCTCTCAATGGTTACCACACAATGTTAAGTGTACACTTCGCAATGGTTACCACACAATAAGAACTGTACACTTCACATTGGTTACCACACAATAAGAACTGTACACTTCGTAGCGGTTACCACACGATGGTAACTGTACACTTCACAGCGGTTACCACACAATTGGAACTATACACTTTGATTTGGTTACCACAAAATGGGAACTGTTCACTTCGCAGCGATTACCACACAATGGGAACTGTACACTTCACAGCGGTTACCACACAATGGGAACTGTACACTTTACAATGGTTAAAACACAATGGAAATTGTACACTTCACAATCGTTACCACACAATAATAACTATACACTTCACAATGGTTACCACACAATGGGAAATTTACACTTCACAATGGTTACATACAATGGGAACTGTACACCTCACAATTGTTACCACACAATGGGAAGTCTACACTTCAGAATGATTACCACACAATGGGACCTGTACACTTCACAATGGTTACCACACAATGGGAAGGCTACACTTCACAATGGTTACACACAATGGGAACTATACACCTGGCAGCGGTTACCACACAATGGGAACTGTACACTTCAAAATGGGTACACACAATGGAAACTGTACAGTTCACAATGGTTACCACACAATGGGAACTGTACAATTCCCAATTGTTACACACAATGGGAATTGTACATTTCACAATGGTTACCACACAATGAAAACTGTACACTTTACAATGGTTAAAACACAATGGGAACTGTACAGTTCACAATGGTTACCACACAATGTGAACTGTACACCTCACAATGGTTACACACAATGGTAACTGTACAGTTCACAATGGTTATACACCATGGTAACTGTACACTTCACAATGGTCACCACACAGTGGCATTTTTACACCTCACAGCGGGTTCTACACAATGGTAACTGTACACTTCACAATGGTTACCACACAATGGTCACTGTACACTTCAAAATGGTTACCACACAATTGGAACTGTACACTTAAAATGGTAACCACACAATAATAACTGTACACTTCACAACGGTTACCACACAATGGTAACTGAACACTTCGCAATGGTTACCATACAATGGTAACTGTACACTTTGCAGTGCTTACCACACAATAGAAACTGTACACTTCACAATGGTTACCACACAATGAAAAATGTACACTTCGCAATGGTTACCGCAGTATGAAAAGTGAACACCTGGCAGCGGTTACCACACAATGGAAACTGTACACTTCACAATACTTACCACACAATACTAACTGTACACTTCCCAATTTTTACACACAATAAAAACTATACACTTCAGAGCGGTTACCACATAATGAAAACTGTACACTTCACAATGGTTACACACAAAGGTAACTGTACACTTCAAGTTGTTACCACACAATAATAACTGTAGACTTCACAGCGGTTACCACAAAATGGTAACTGTAGACTTCACAATGGATACCACACAATGGTAACTGTACATTTCGCAGTGGTTACCACACAGAGGGAACTGTACACTTCACAATGGTTACCACACAATGGTAACTGTACACTTCACAATGGTTACCACACAATGGGAACTGTACACTTCGCAGCGGTTAACACACAATGGGTACTGTAACCTTCACAATGGTTACCACATAATGGGAACTGTACACTTCACAGTGGTTACCACAAAATGGTAAGTGAACACTTCACTGAGGTTACCACACAATGGTAAAAGTACTCTTCACAATGGTTACACACTATGGGAATTGTACACATTATAACAGTTACCACACAATGAGAACTGTACACTTCACAGCGGTTATTACACAAAGGGAACTGTACACTTCGCATCAGTTACCACACAATGGTAACTGTACACTTCACAATGGTTACCACACAATGGGAACTGTACACTTCACAATGGTTACACACAATGGAAACTGTACACTTCAGAATGATAACCAGACAATGGGAACTGTACACTTCACAATGGTTATGACACGATGAAAACTGTACACTTCACAATGGTTACCACACAATGGGAACTGTTCAGTTCACAGTGGTTACACAGAATGGTAACTGTACACTTCACAATGGCTATACACAATGGTAACTGTGCACTTCACAATGGTTACCACACAATGGTAACTGTACACTTCACAGCGGTTATGACAGAATGATAACTGTACACTTCACAATGATTACCACACAATGGGATCTGTACACTTCACAATGCTTACCACAAAATGGGAACTGTACACTTCACAATGGTTACAGCACAATGGGAACTTTACACTTCACAATGGTTACCATACAATGGGAACTGAAATCTTCAGAGCGGTTACCACACAATGGGAACTGTACACTTCAGAATGGTTACCGCACATTGGTAACCGTAAACGTCTCTATGGTTACCATACAATGGAAACTGTGCACTTTCGAATGGTTACCACACAATGGTAACTGTACACTTCACAATGGTTACACACAGTGGGAACTGTACACTTCACAATGGTTACACACAGTGGAAACTGTACACTTTACAATAGTTACACACAATGGAAACTGTACACTTCCAAATGGTTACACACAATGGTAACTGTACACTTCACAATGGTTACCACACAATGGTAACTGTACCCTTCACAGCAGTTACCACAGAATGGTAACTGTACACTTCACAATGTTTACCACACAATGGGAACTGTACACTTAACAATGGTTACCACACAATGGTAACTGTACACTTCACAATGGTTACACACAATGGTAACTGTACACTTCACAACGGTTACCACACAATGGGAACCATGCACTTCACAATGGTTAAACACTATTGGAACTTTACACTTCACAATGGTTACACACAATAATAACTGTACACTTCACAGCGGTTACCATGCAATAATAAATATACACTTCACAAAGGTTACCAAACAATTGGAACTGTACACTTCACAATTTTTACACACAATGGGAACTGTACACTTCACAGTGGTTACCACACAATGGGAACTGTACACTTCCCAATGGTTACACACAATATAAACTGGACACTTCACAATGGTTACCACAGAATTGTAACTCTACACTTCACAACGGTTATGCACAATGGGAACTGTACAATTCACAATGGTTACCAAATAATGAGAACTGTGCACTTCACAATGGTTACCAAAAAATGGGAACTGTACACTTCACAATGGTTACCACACAATGGAAACTGTACACTTCACAATGGTTACCATACAATGGGAACTTAACACTTCACAGCGGTTACCACACAATGGGAACTGTACATTTCACAATGGTTAAACACAATGGGAAATGGATACTTCACAATGGTTACCACACAATAATAACTGTACACTTCACAATGGTTACCACATAATAAGAACTGTACACTTTGCAGTGGTGAGCACACAAAGGTAACTGTACACTTCACAGTGGTTCTTGCAAAATGGGAAACGTACACTTCCCAATGGTTACACAAAATATGAACTGGACACTTCACAATAATTCCCACAAAATGGAAACTCTACACTTCCCAATGGTTACACACAATATGAACTGGACACTTCACAATGGTTCCCACAAAATAATAACTGTACACTTCACAATGGTTACGCACAATGGGAACTGAACACTTCACAATGGTTACCAAACTATGGGAACTGCGCACTTCACAATGGTTACACACAATGGAAACTGTACAATTCACAGTGGTTATCACACAATGGTAACTGTACACTTCACAATGGTTACCACAGAATGAAAACTGTACGCTTCACAATGATTACACACAATGTGAACTGTACACTTCATAATGGTTACCACACAATGTGAACTGTACACTTCAAAATGGTTACCACACAATGGGAACTGTACACTTCAAACAGTTAACAAACAATTAAAACTGTGCACTTCACAATGGTTACCACACAGTGGTAACTGTACACTTCACAACGGTTACCACATAATGGAAACTGTTCAACTAAAAATGGTTACCACACAATGAAAACTGTACACTTCACAATTGTATCCAAACAATGGAAACTGTACACTTCACAATGGTTACCACACAATGGTAACTCTACCTTTCACAATGGTTACCACACAGTGGAAACTTTATACTTCACAATGGTTACCACATAATGGAAAGTGTACACTTCACAGCGGTTACCACTCAATGGTAACTGAACACCTCGCAATGGTTACCACACAATGGTAACTGTACACTTCGCAGTGCTTATCACACAATGGGACCTGTATACTTCAAAATGATTACACACAATGGTAACTGTACACTTCACAGTGGTTACAACATAATGGAAACTGTACACTTCATAATGGTTACACACAATGGGAACTGTACACTTCACAATGGTTACCACACAATGATAACTGTACACTTCACAATGGTTCCCACACAATGGGAATTGTACACTTCACAATGGTTACACACAATGGGAACTCTACATTTCACAATAGTTTCCAAACAATGAGAACTGTACACTTCACAGCAGTTACCACACCATAAGAACTGTACACTTCACAATGGTAACCACACAATGGGAATTTTACACTTCACAATGGTTACCACACTATGGAAACTGTACACTTCACAGCGGTTTTCACACAATGGTAACTGTACACTTCAAAATTGTTACCACACAATGGGAACTGTACACTTCACAATGGTTACACACAATGGGAACTGTACACTTCAAAATGGTTACCACACAATGAAAAATGTACATTTCCCAATGATTAAATACAATAAAAACTGTACATTTTACCATGGTTACCCCACAGTGGTAACTATACACTTCACAGCGATTACCACACAATGGTTACTCTACACTTCACAGTGGTTACCACACAATGGGAACTGTACACTTCACAATAGTTACACACAATGCAAACTGTACACTTCAAAATGGTTCCCACACAATGAGAACTGTACACTTCACAGCAGTTACCACACAATTGGAACTGTGCACTTTACAATAGTTACCACACAGTGGTAACTGTACACTTCACAATGGTTACCACACAATGGGAACAGTACACTTCCCAATGGTTACACACATTATGAACTGGACACTTCACAATGGTTACCACAAAATTGTAACTGTACACTTCACAATGGTTATGCACAATGGGAACTGTACACTTCACACTGGTTACCAAACAATGAAAACTGTACACTTCACAGTGGTTACGACACAATGTTAACTCTACACTTCACAATGTTTACCACACAATGGTAACTATGCACTTAACAATGGTTACACACAATGGAAACTGTACACTTCACAATGGTTACCACACAATCATAACTGTAATATTTTCCATGGTTACACACAATGGGACCTGTACACGTCACAATGGTTACCACACAATGGGAACTGTAATTTTTTCCATGGTTACACACAATGGGAACTGTGCACTTCACAATGGGAATGGTATATTTCACAATGGTTTTGCACAATGGAAACTCTACACTTCACAGCGATTACCACACAGTAAGAACAGTACACTTCAAAATGGTTACACACAATGGGAACTGTACACTTCACAATGGTTACCACACACTGAGAACTGTATACTTCTTAATGGTTACACACAATGGGAACAATACGCTTAACAATAATAACCACACAATGGAAACTCTACTCTTAACAATGGTAACCACACAATGAGAATGGTGCATTTCACAATGGTTTCGCACAATGGAAACTCTACACTTCACAGCGATTACCACACAATGGGAACAGTACACTTCAAAACGGTTACCACACAATGGGAACTGTACACTTCACGATGGTTACCATACAATGAAAACTGTATACTTCACAGCAGTTACCACACAATTGGAACTGTGCACCTCACAATGGTTACCACACAATTGGAACTGTACACCTCACAATGGTTACCACACAGTGGTAACTGTACATTTCACAATAATTACCACACAATAGGAACTGTACACTTCAAAATGGTTACCACACAATAAAAACTGTACACTTCACAATGGTCCCCAAACAATGGAAACTGTACACTTCACAATGGTTCCCACACAATGGGAATTGTACACTTCACAATGGTTACACACAATGGGAACTCTACATTTCACAATAGTTTCCAAACAATGAGAACTGTACACTTCACAGCAGTTACCACACCATAAGAACTGTACACTTCACAATGGTAACCACACAATGGGAATTTTACACTTCACAATGGTTACCACACTATGGAAACTGTACACTTCACAGCGGTTTTCACACAATGGTAACTGTACACTTCAAAATTGTTACCACACAATGGGAACTGTACACTTCACAATGGTTACACACAATGGGAACTGTACACTTCAAAATGGTTACCACAAAATGGTAACTGTACAATTCCCAATGGTTAAACTCAATAAGAACTGTATACTTTACAATGGTTACCCCACAGTGGCAACTATACACTTCACAGCGGTTACCACAGAATGGTTACTGTACACTTCACAGCAGTTACCACACCATAAGAACTGTACACTTCACAATGGTAACCACACAATGGGAATTTTACACTTCACAATGGTTACCACACAATGGGAACTGTTCTCTTCACAATGGTTACACACAGTGAAAACTGTACACTTTAAAATGGTTCTCACACAATGGGAAATGTACACTTCACGATGGTTACCACACAATGGGAACTGTACACTTCACAGCAGTTACCACAGAATTGTAACTGTACACTTCCCAATGGTTACACACAATATGAACTGGACACTTCACAATGGTTACCACAAAATTGTAACTGTAAGTTTCACAATGGTTACACACAATGGGAACTGTACACTTCACAATGGTTACCAAACAATAGGAATTGTGCACTTCAAAATGGTTACACACAATGGAAACTGTACACTTCACAGTGGTTACAACACAATGTTAACTCTACACTTCACAATTGTTACCACACAATGGGAACTGTAATCTTTTCCATGGTTACACACAATGGGAACTGTACACTTTACAATGGTTACCACACAATGGGAACTGTAATCTTTCCCATGGTTACACACAATGAAAACTGTACACCTAACCATGGTTACCACACAATGGTAACAGTACACTTCGCAATGGTTACCACACAATGTGAACTGTACTGTTAACAATGGTTACCACACAAAGGGAATGGTACGTTTCACAATGGTTTCGCAATATGGGAACTCTACACTTCACAGCAATTACCACACAATAGGAACAGTACACTTCAAAATGGTTACACACAATGGGAAATGTACACTTCACAATGGTTACCACAAACTGAGAACTGTATACTTCTTAATGGTTACACGCAATATGAACAATACGCTTCACAATGGTTAAAACACAATTGGAACTGTACACTTCACAATGGTTACACACACTGGTAACTGTACACTTCACAATGGTTACACACAATGGAAACTGTACACTTCACAATGGTTACCATACAATGTAACTCCACACATCACAGTGGTTATTACACAACGGTAACTGTACACTTCACAATGGTCACCACACAATGGTAACTGTACACTTCCCAATAATTAAACACAATGAGAAATGTACACTTTACTATGGTTACCACACAATGGTAACTGTACACTTCACAGCATTACCACACAATGGTAACTGTACACTCCACAATAATTACACACAATGGGAACTGTACACTTCAGAATGGTTCCCACACAATGGGAACTGTAAACTTCACAATGGTTACCACACAATGGAAACTGGACACTTCACAGCAGTGACCACACAATTGGAACTGTGCACCTCACAATCGTTACCACACAATTGGAACTGTACCCTTCACAATGGTTACCACACAGTAGTAACTGTACACATCACAATGGTTACCACACAATGGGAACTGTAATCGTCAAAATGATTACCACACAATGAAAACTGTACACTTCACAATGGTTTCCGCAGAATGGGAACTGTACACTTCACAATGGTTCTGACAAAATGGGAACTGTACATTTCGAAATGGTTACAAACAATGGTAACTGTGCACTTCACAATGGTTACCACACAATGGTAACTGTACACTTTCCAATGGTTACACACAATATGAACTGGACACTTCACAATGGTTACAACAAAATGGTAACTATACACTTCACAATGGTTATGCACAATGGGAACTGTACACTTCAAAATGGTTGCCAAACAATGGAAACTGTGCACTTCACAATGGTTACACACAGTGGAAACTCTACACTTCACAGTGGTTACCAAACAATGGTAACTGTACACTTCACAATGGTTACACACAATGGAAACTTTACACTTCACAGTGGTTACCACACAAGGGTAACTGCACACTTCACAGCAGTTACCACACAATGGGAACAGTACACTTCACAATGGTCAACACACAATGGGAACTGTAATCTTAACAATGGTAATGACACAATGGGAATGGTACATTTCACAATGGTTTCACACAATGCTAACTGTACACTTTACAATGGTTATACACAATGGTAACTGTACACTTCAAAATGGTTACCACACAATGCAACTGTACACTTCACAGTGGTTATTACAAAATGGTAACTGTACACTTCACAATGGTTACCACACAATGGGAATGGTACACTTCACAACGGTTTCACACAACGGGAACTGTACACTTCACAGCGGTCACCACACAATGGGAACTCTACACTTGAAAATGGTTACACACAATGGGAACTCTACACTTCACAATGGTTACCACATAATGGGACCTCTACTCTGTCCAATGGTTACACACAATGGAAACTGTACACTTCACAATGGTTATCACACAATGGGAACTTTACACTTCACAATGGTTACCACACAATGGAAACTGTAAACTGCACCATGGTTACACACAATAAGAACTGTAAACTTCACAATGGTTACCACACAATGGTAACTGTACACTTCACAACTGTTATGCACAATTGGAACAGTACAGTTCACAATGGTTACCACAAAATGGAAACTGTACACTTCCAATGGTTACCAAACAATGGGAACTGTACACTTCACAATTGTTACCACACAATGGGAACTTTACACTTCTCAATGGTTACACACAATGAAAACTGTACACTTCACAGTAATTACCACACAATGGTAACTGTACACTTCACAAATGTTACCTCACAATTAAAAGTGTACAAGTCACAATTGTTACATACAATGGGAACTGTACATTTCACAATGGTTACCACACAATTTAAACTTTACATTTTACAATGGTTCCCACACAATGAGAACTGTACACATCACAATGGTTCCCACACAATGGGAACTGTACACTTCACAGCAGTTATCATACAATGGTAACTGTACACTTCACAGAGGTTACCACGCAATGGGAAGTGTATACTTTACAATGGTGACACACATTGGGAACCCTACATTTCACAATGATTCCCACACAATGGGAACTGTACCCTTCACAATTGTTACCACACAATGGAAACTGCACACTTCACAGCAGTTACCACAGTATGGGAACTGTACACTTCTAAATGGTTACCACACAATGGTAACTGTACACTTCACAATGGTTACCACACAATAAGAAGTGTACCCTTAACAATGATTACCACACAATGGGAACTGAATTCTTCACAATGGTTATCATACAATGGGAACTGTACACTTCACAATGGTTACATAAAATGGGAACTGTACACTTCACAGCAGTTACCACACAAAGGTAACTTTACACTTCACAATGGGTAGCACACAATAAAAACTGTAAACTTCACAATGGTTACACACAATAAGAACTGTACACTTCACAATGGTTAGCACACAATGGGAACTCCACACTTCACAATGGTTACCACAAATGGGAACTGTACACATCACAATGGTTACCACACAATGGGAACTGTACACTTTACAATGGTTACAAGCAATGGGAAATGTACACATCACAGCGGTTACCACACAAAGGAAACTATACACTTCAAAATGGTTATGACACAATGAAAACTGTCCACTTCACAATGGTTACACAAAATGGGAACTGTACATTTCACAATGGTTACCACACAATGGGAACTGTCCACTTCACAATGGTTACCACACAATGGGAACTGTACACTTTACAATGGTTACAAGCAATGGGAAATGTACACATCACAGCGGTTACCACACAAAGGAAACTATACACTTCAAAATGGTTATGACACAATGAAAACTGTCCACTTCACAATGGTTACACAAAATGGGAACTGTACATTTCACAATGGTTACCACACAATGGGAACCGTACACTTCACAATGGTTACCACACAATAAGAACAGTACATGTAACAATGGTTACCACACAATGGGATCTGTACCCTTTACAATGGTTACCACACAATGGGAACGGAAAACTTTACAATGGTTACACACAATAAAAACTGTACACTTCACAGGGGTTACCACACAATCGTAACTATACACTTCACTATGGTTCCCACACAATGAGAACTGTACTCTTCACAATGGTTACACACAATGGTAACTGTACACTTTACAGTGGTTACCACAAAATGGTAACTCTACACTTCACAATGGCCACCACACAATGGGAACTGTGCATTCACATTTGTTACACACAATGGAAACTTTACACTTCACAATGGTTACCACACAACTGTAACTTCACACGCCGCAATGGTTTCCACAAAATGGTAGCTGTACACTTCACAATGGTTACTCACTATCGGAACTGTACACTTCACAGCAGATACCACACAATGGTAACTGTACATTTCACAATGATTACCACACAATGAGATCTGAACACTTCACAATGCTTACCACACAATGGGAACTGTACACTTTACAATAATTACCACACAATGGGAACTGAAAACTTCACAATGGTTACCACGCAATGGAAACTTGACACTCACAATGCTTACCACACAATGGGAAATGTACACTTTACAATGGGTACCACGCAATTGGAACTGAACACTTCACAATGGTTACACACAATGGTAACTGTACACTTTACAGTGGTTACCACACAATGGTAACTCTACACTTCACAATGGTTATTACACAATTGTAACTGTACTCTTCACAGCGGTTACCACACAATGGTAACTGCACACATCACAATAATTAAAAAACAATGGTAACTGTACACTTCACAATGGTTACACATAATAAAAACTTTACACTTCACAATGGTTACCACAAAATGGGAACTGTACACTTTCTAATGGTTAAACACAATAAGAACTGTACACTTTACAATGGTTACCACACAAAGGTAACTGTACACTTCACAGCGGTTACCACACAATGGTAACTGTACTCTTCACAATGGTTACCACACAATAGAAACTGTACACTTCACGACAGTTACCACATAATGGGAACTGTACACTTTCCAATGGTTAAACACAATAAGAACTGTACACTTCACAATTGTTACACACAATGAGAACTGTACACTGCACAGTGGTTACCACACAATGGTAACTGGTTGCCACACAATGAGAACTGTACACTTCACAATTGTTACACACAATGGTAACTGTACACTTCACGATGGTTACCACACAATTGTAATTGTACACTTCACAGCAATTACTGCACAATGGTAACTGTACTTTTCACAATGGTTACCACACAATGGTAACTGTACACTTCACAATGGTTACCACACAATGGGAACTGTACCCTTCACAATGGTTACCACACAAAGGAAACCGTACGCTTCACAATTGTTACATACAATGAGAACTGTACACTTCACAGTGGTTACCACACAATGGTAACTGTACACTTCACAATGGTTACCACACAATTGGAACTGTACACTTCATAGCAGTTACAACACAATTGGAACTGTGGACCTCATCATGGTCACCACACAATTGGAACTGTACACTTCACAATGGTTACCACACAGTTGCAAGTGTACACTTCACAATGGTTACCACACAATAAGAACTGTACACTTCAAAATGGTTACCACACAATAAAAACTGTACACATCACAATTGTTCACAAACAATGAAAACTGTACACTTTACGATGGTTACCACACAATGGGAAGTGTACACTTGACAATGGTTACACACATTGGTTACAGTACACTTCACAGCAATTACCACACAATGGTAACTCTAAACTTCACAACGGTTACCACAAAATGGGAACTGTGCACTTCACAATGGTTACACACAATAAGAACTGTACACATCACAGCAGTTTTACACAAACATAACTGTACACTTCACAATGGTTACCACACAATGAAAACTGTACACTTCACAATGGTTACACACGATGGAAACTGTACACTTCACAATGGTTACCACACAATGGGAACTGTACACTTCACAATGGTAACCACACAATGGTAACTGTACACTTCACAATGGTTACCACATAATAAGAACTGTACACGTAACAATGGTTACCACACAATAGGAACTGTAGTCTTTACAATAATTACCACACAATGGGAACTGTACACTTCACAGCAGTTATCAAACCATGGAAACTGTACACTTCACAGCGGTTACCACACAATGGTAACCGTACACTTAACAATGGTTTCCACACAAGGAGAACTGTACACTTCACAATGGTTACACACAATGGTAACTGTACACTTCACAGTGATTATTACACAATGGTGATGCTACACTTCACGATGGTTACCACACAATAAGAACTGTAGACTTCACAATGCTTACCACACAATGGTAACTGTACACTTCACAGTGATTATCACACAATGGTAACACTACACTTCACAATAATTACCACATAATGGGAACTGTACAGTTCGCAATGGTTACCACACGATAAAAACTGTACACTTCACAATGGTCACCACACAATGGGAACAGTACACTTCACAATGTTTACCACATAATAATGTACAGTTTACAATGGTTACCACACAATGGGGAGTGTACACCTCACAATGGTTACCATACAATGGTAACTGTACACTTCTCAATGATTACCAACACATTTTAAATGTACAGTTCACAAGGGTTACCACACAATTAAAACTATATCCTTCACAATGGTTAACACACAATGAGAACTGTACACTTTACAATGGTTACACACAATGGGAACTGTACAATTTATAACGGTTACCACATAATGGTAACTGTACACTTCACAATGATTACCACACAATGAAAACTGCACATTTCACAAAGATTACACACAATGTAAACTGTACACTTCACAATGGTTACCACACAATGGGACCTGCACACTTCTAAATGATTCCCACAAAATTATAACTGTACACTTCACAATGGTTACGCACAATTGGAACTGTACACTTTTAAATGGTTCTTTAAAAATGGTAACTGTAGACTTCACAATAATTACCACAAAATGGGAACTGTACACTTTAAAATGTTTTCCACACAATGGTAACTGTACACTTCACAATGGTTATTACACAATGGAAACTGTACACTTCACAATGCTTACCACAAAATGGTAACTGTACATTTCACAATTGTTACCACTATACGGGAACTTTACACTTCACAATAATTACCACACAATGGGAACTGTACCCTCCACAATGGTTACCACACAATAGAAACTGTACCCTTCCCAATGGTTACCACACAATGGGAACTGTACACTTCACGATGGTTACCACACAATGGGAAGTGTACACTTCACAGCAGTTACCACACCATGGGAACTGTACACCTCACAATGGTTACCACACAGTGGTAACTGTACACTTCACAATGGTTACCACACAAAGGGAACAGTACCCTTCACAATGTTTACCACACAATATAAACTGTACACTTCACAATGGTTCTCACACAATGGGAACTGTACACTTCATAGCCGTTACCACACAATGGTAACTGTACACTTTACAATGGTTACACACAATGGGAACTGTACACTTCACAGCGGTTACCACACAATGGGAACTGTACGCTTCACAATGGTTACACACAATGAAAACTGTACACTTCACAATGGTTACCACACAATGGGAACTGTACACTTCACAATGGTTACCACACAATGGGAACTGTACACTTCACAATGGTTACACACAATGGGAACTGTACACTTCACAATGGTTACCACACAATGGTAACTGTACACTTCACAATGGTTACCACACAATGGGAACAATACACTTCACAATGGCTACACAGAATGATACCTAAACACTTCACAGCGGGTAATACACAATGGTTACTGTACACTTCACAACAGTTACCACACAATTAAAATGGTACACTTCACAATGGTTACACACAATGGGAACTCTACACTTCACAGCGGTCACCACACAATGAAAACTATAGAGTTTGCAATGGTTACACACAATCGAAACTGCACACTTTACAATGGTTACCACACAAAGGAAACTGTACACTTAACAATTATTGCACACAATAAGAACTGTACACTTCACAGTGGTTACCACACAATGGAACTGTACACTTCACAATGGTTACACACAATGGGAACTGTACACTTCAGTGTGGTTACCACACAATGGTAACTCTACACTTCACAATGGTTACCATGCAATGGGAACTGTGCACTTCACAATGGTTACACACAATGGAAACTGTACACGTCACAATGGTTGCCACACAATGGGAACTATACACTTCACAGTGGTTACACACAATGAGAACTCTACATTTCACAATGGTAACCACACAATGGGAACTGTACACTTCACGATGGTTACCACACAATAGGAACTCTACACTTTACAATTTTTTCCACACAATTGTAACTGTACACATCACAATGGTTACCATGAAATGGGAACTGTACACTTCACAATGCTTACCACACAATGGTAACTGTACACTTCACAATTGTTACCACTATATGGGAACTTTACACTTCAAAATGGTTACCACACAATGGGAACTGTACCCTCCACAATGGTTACCACACAATAAGAACTGTACACTTAACAATGGTTACCACACAATGGGAACTGTACCCTTCCCAATGGTTACCACACAATGGGAACTGTACACTTCATGATGGTTACCACACAATGGGAAGTGTACACTTCACAGCAGTTACCACACCATGGGAACTGTACACCTCACAATGGTTACCACTCACTGGTAACTGTACACTTCACAATTGTTCCCACACAATGGGAACTCTACACTTCACAGCGGTTACCACACAATGGGAACTGTACACTTCACAATGGTTACACACAATGACAACTGTACACTTCACAATGGTTACCACACAATGGGAACTGTACACTTCACGATGGTTACCACAAAATGGGAAGTGTACACTTCACAGCAGTTACCAAATCATGGGAACTGTACACTTTACAAAGGTTACCACACAGTGGTAACTGTACACTTTACAATGGTTACCACACAATGGGAACTGTACACTTCACAATGGTTACCACACCATAAAAACTGTACACTTCACCATGGTTCCCACACAATGGGAACTGTACACATTACAATGGTTCACACAAAATGGGAACTGTACACTTCACAATCGTTACACACAATGGGAACTGTACACTTCACAATGGTTACCACACAATCGGAAATCTACACTTCACAATGGTTCCCAAACAATGGTAACTGTACACTTCACAATGGTTACTACACTATGGGAAATTTACACTTGACAATAGTTACCACACAATGGTAACTGTACCCTTCACAATGGTTACCTCACAATAATAACTGTACAATTAACAATGGTAACCACACAATAGAAACTGCAACCTTCATAATGGTTATCACACAATGGGAACTCTACCCTTCACAATGGTTACACACAATGGAAACTGTACACTTTCCACCGGTTACCACACAATCGGAACTGTACACTTCACCATAATTACCACACAATGACAACTGTACACTTTAAAATGGTTACACACAATAAGAACTGTACACTTCACAATTGTTATTACACAATGGGAACTGTACACTTCACAATGGTTACCACACCATGGAAACTTTACTTTTAACAATGGTAACTAAACAATGGGAATGGTACATTTCAAAATGGTTTCACACAATGGTTACTGTACACTTCACAATGGTTACCACACAATGGGAATGGAACACTTCACAATGGTTACACACAATGGGAACTGAACACTTCACAGCGGTTATTACACAATGGTAACTTTACACTCCACAATGTTTACCACACAATGGTAACTGTAAACTTCACAATGGTTACCACACTATGGGAACGGTACACTTCACAATGGTTACACACAATGGAAACTCTATGCTCTTCAGCGATCACCACACAATGGGAACTGTACACTTGAAAATGGTTACACACAATGGGAACTTTACATTTAACAATGGTTACCACACAATAAGAACTGTACAATTTGCAATGGTTACACACAATGGAACCTGTACACTTCACAATGGTTACCAAACAATGGGAATTGTGCATGTCACAATGGTTTTCACACAATGGGAACTGTACACATTACAATGGTTACCACACAATGGGAAGTGTACACTTCACTATGGTTACCACAAAATTGTAACTGTACAGTTAACAATGGTTATCACACAATGGGAACTGTACCCTTCACAATGGTTACCACACAATGAAAACTGTACACTTTACAATTGTTTCACACAATGTGAACTGTACACTTCACAGCTGTTACCACACAATGGTAACTGTACACTTCACAATGGTTACCACACAATAAAAACTGTATACTTCACAATGGTTACACACAATGGGAATGGTACACTTCACAATGGTTACCACATAATCGAAACTGTACACTTCACAATGGTTTCCAAACAATGGTAACTGTACACTTCACAATGGTTTCCAAACAGTAATAACTGTACACTTCCCAATGGTTACCACACAATGGGAACTGTACACTTCACAATGGTTACCAGACGATAATAACTGTACACTTCACAATAATTCCTACACAATGGAAACTTTACACTTGACAATGGTTACTACACAATGGTAACTGTACCCTTCACAATAATTACCTCACAATAAGAACTGTACAATTAACAATGGTAAGTACACAATTGGAACTGTACTCATCACAATGGTTTCCACACAATGGGAACTGTAAACTTCACAGTGGTTACACACAATAGGAAATGTACATGTCACAGCGGTTACAACACAATGGTAACTGTACACTTCACAATGTTCACCACACAATGAAAACTGTACACTTCACAATGGTTACACACAATAAGAACTGTACACTTCACAATGGTTCCAACACAATGGGAAGTGTACACTTCACAATGGTTCCCACAAAATGGGAACTGTACACTTCACAATGGTTACACACAATGGGAATTGTACACTTCACAATGGTTACCACACAATTGGAACTGTACACTTCACAATGGTTGTCAAAGAATAGTAACAGTACACTTCACAGTGGTTACCACACAATGGGAACTGTACACTTCACAATGGTTTCCACAACATGGTAACTGTACACTTCACAATGGTTACCACACAATTTAAACTGTGCACTTTACAATGGTTACCAGACGATGGTACCTGTACACTTCACAATGGTTACTACACAATGGGAACTTTACACTTGACAATGGTTACCACACAATGGTAACTGTACACTTAACAATGGTAACCACACAATGGGAACTGCACCCTTCACAATGATTACCACACAATGGGAACTGCACCCTTCACAATGATTACCACACAATGGGAACTGTACTGTTCACAGTGGTTACAACACAATGGTAACTGTACACTTCACGGTGTTTACCATAAAATGAAAACTGTACACTTCAAAATGGTTACACACAATAAGAACTGTAAACTTCACAATGGTTACCACACAATGGGAACTTTACACTTCACAATAATTTCCACACAATCGGAACTGTACACTTCACAATGGTTACACACAATGGGAACTGTATGCTTCAGAGTGGTTACCACACAATTTTAACTCTACACTTCACAATAGTAACAACACAATGGAAACTGTGCACTTCACAATAAATACACACAATGGGAACTGTACACTTCACAATGCTTACCACAAAATGGAAACTGTACACTTCACGGTGGCTACCACACAATGGGAAGTGTGAACTTCACAGCAGTTACCAAACCATAAGAACTGTACACTTCACAATGGTTACCACACAGTGGTAATTGTACACTTCACAATGGTTACCACACAACGGGAACTGTACACTTCACAGTGTTTACCACACAATGAAAACTTTACACTTCGCAATGGTTTTCACAAAATGGGAACTGTACACTTCACAATGGTTCCCACAAAATGGGAAGTGTAGACTTCACAATGGTTACACACAATGGTAATTGTACACTTCACAGCAGTTACCACACAATAATAAATGTACACTTCACAATTGTTACCACACAATGGGAACTGTAGACTTCACAATGGTTACACACAATAGGAAATGTACACTTCACAATGGTTACCACAGAATGGGAACTCTACACTTCCCGATGGTTACACACAATATGAACTGGACACTTCACAATGCTTACCACAACATTGTAACTGTACACTTCACAATGGTTATGCACAATGGGAACTATACACTTCACAAGTGTTACCAAACAATGAAAACTGTGCATTTTATATTGGTTACACACAATGGAAACTGTACACTTTACAATGGTTACCACACAATGAAAACTGAACACTTCACAATGGTTACACAGGATGGAAACTGTACACTTCACAATGGTTGCCACACAATAGAAACTGTACACTTCACAATTGTTACACAGAATGGTAACTGTACACTCTACCATGGTTACCACACAATGGGAAGTGTACACTTCACGATCGTTACCACACAATGGGAAGTCTACACTTCACAGCAGTTACCAAGTCATGGAAACTTTACACTTCACAATGGTTACCACACTGTGGTAACTGTACACTTCACAATGGTTACCACACAATGGGAACTGTACACTTCACAATGGTTACCACACAATAAAAACTGTACAATTCACAATGGTTCCAACACAATGGGAAGTGTACACTTCACAATGGTTCTCACAAAATGGGAACTGTGCACTTCACAATAGTTACACACAATGGGAATTGTACACTTCACAATGGTTACCACAGTATCGGAACTGTACACTTCACAATGGTTCCCAAACAATGGTAACTGTACACTTCAAAATGGTTATTACACAATGGGAACTGGACACTTCACAATGGTTTCCACAACATGGTAACTGTACACTTCACAATGGTTACTACACGATGGAAACTGTACAGTTCACAATGGTTACCAGAAGATGGTACCTATACACTTCACAATAGTTACTACACAATGGGAACTTTACACTTTACAATGGTCACCACACAATGGTATCTGTACACTTCACAATGTTTACCACACCATAATAACTGTACACTTAACAATGGTAACCACACGATGGAAACTGCATCCTTCACAATAATTACCGCACAATGGAAACTGTACACTTCACAATGGTTACACACAATGGGAACTGTAGAGTTCACAGCGGTTACAATACAATGGTAACTTTACACTTCACGGTGTTTACCACACAATGGAAACTGTACACTTCACAATGGTTACACACAATAAGAACTGTAAACTTCACAATGGTTACCACACAGTGGGAACTTTACACTTCACAATGGTTACCACACAATGAAAACTGTACACTTCACAATGGTTCTCACACATTGGGAACTGTACACTTCACAATGGTTACACACAATGGGAACCGTACACTTCAGAGTGGTTACCACACAATGGTAACTCTACATTTCACAATGGTTACCACACAATGAAAAATGTACACTTCACATTGGTTACACACAATGGGAACTGTACACTTCACAATGGTTACCACATAATGGAAACTGTACACTTCATGATGGTTACCACACAATGGGAAGTGTAAATTTCACAGCAGTTATCAAACCATGGAAACTGTACACTTCACAATGGTTACCACACAATGGGAACTGTACACTTCACAGTGGTTACCACACAATGGGAATTTTATACTTCACAATGTTCACCACACAATGAAAACTGTACAGTTCACAATGGTTTTCACAAAATGGAAACTTTACACTTTACAATGGTTCCCACAAAATGGGAACTGTATGCTTCACAATAATTACACACAATGGTAACTTTACACTTCACAGCAGTTACCACGCAATAATAAATGTACACTTCACAATGGTTACCACACAATGGGAACTGTAAACTTCACAATCGTTACACACAATAGGAAATGCACACTTCAGAATTGTTACCACACAATGGGTATTGTAAACTTTTTCATGGTTACACACAATGGGAACTGTACACTTCACAATGGTTACCACAAAATGGTAACTGTACAATTAACAATGGTTTTGCACAATGGGAACAGTACACTTCACAATGGTTACCACACAATGGGAACTGTACCCTTCACAATGGTTACACACAATGAAAACTGCACATTTCACATTAATTACCACACAATGGGAACTGTACCCTTCACAATGGTTACACACAATGAAAACTGTACACTTTACAGCGGTTACCACACAAGGGTAAATATACACCTCACTATGGTTACCACACAATGAAAACTGTACACGTCACAATGATTACACAAAATGGGAACTGTACACTTCACAATGGTTACCACACAGTGGGAACTCTACACTTCACTTCAGTTTCTACATAATGGTAACTGTACACTTCACAATGGTTACCACACAATGGGAAGTGTACACTTCACAATGGTTACACAGAATGGGAACTCTACACTTCACAATTTTTCCCACACAATGGGAAATGTACACTTCACAACCGTTACCACACCATGGGAACTGTATACTTCACAATGGGTACGACACTGTGGTAACAGTACACTTCACAATTGTTACTACACAATGGGAACTGTACACATCACAATGATTACCACACAATAAGAACTGTTCACTTCACAATGGTTACACACAATGGGAGCTTTACACTTCACAATGGTTACACACAATGTGTACTGTACACTTCACAATGGTTACCACACAATGGGAACTGTACAATTTCCAATGGTTAAACCCAATAAGAAGTGTACGCTTTACAATGGTTACAACACAATGGAAACTGTACACTTCACAGCGGTTACCACACAATGGAAACTGTACACTTCACAATGGTTACCACAAAATTGGAACTGTACACTTCACAATGGGTTCCACACAATGGTAACTCTACACTTCACAGTGGTTACACGCAGTGGGAACTGTACACTTCACAATGGTTCCCACAAAATGGGAACTGTGCACTTCACAATGGTTACACACAATGGTAAATGTACACTTCACAGCGGTTACCACACAATCGGAACTGTACGCTACACCATGGCTACCACACAATGGGAACTGTACTCTTAACAATAATAAACACACAATGGGAATGATACATTTCACAATGGTTTCACACAATGGTATCTGTACACTTTGCAGTGGTCACCACACAATGGTAACTGTACACTTCACAATGGTTACACACTATGGGAACTGAACAGTTCACAATGGTTAACACACAATGGAAACTGTAAACTTCACAGCGGTTACCATGCAATGGTAACTGTACACATCACAGTTGTTACACACAAGGGGAACTGTACACTTCAGAATGGTTAGAACCCAATGGAAATTGTACACTTCACAATGGTTAGACACAATGGTAACTCTACACTTCACAGCGGTCACCACACAATGGTAACTGTACACTTCACAGCAGTTACCACACAGTGGAAACGGTTCACTTCACAATGGTTACACACAATAAGAACTGTACACTTCACAATGGTTACACACAATTGGAACTAAACAATTCAAAATGGTTCCCACACAATGGAAACTGTACACTTCACAATGGTTACCACAAAATGAAAACTGTACACTTCACTATGGTTACCACCCAATGGCAACTGTACACTTCACAGTGGTTACCACACAATGATAAATATATACTTAAATTGTTATGAAACAATGGGAACTGTAAACTTCACAATGGTTACCACACAATGGAAAATATACACTTCACAATGATTACCACAAAATGAGAACTGTACACTTCACAATGATTACGCACAATCGTAACTGTACACTTCAGAACTGTTACCACACAATGGTAACTGTACACTTCACAATGGTTACACACAAAGGTAACTGTGCACTTCACAATGATTACCACACAATGGAAACTGTACACTTCACAGCGGTTACCACTCAATGGTAACTGAACCCTTCTCAATGGTCTCCACACAATGAAAACTGTACACTTCACAATGGTTACCACACAATGAAAACTGTACACTTCGAAATGGTTACACAAAATGGTAACTGTACATTTTACAGCGGTTTCCACAGAATGGAAACTGTTCACTTCACAATGGTTACACACAATAAGAACTGTACACTTCACCATGGTTAGACACAATAAGAACTGTACACTTCACAATGGTTACCACACAATGGGAACTGTACACTTCACAATGGTTACCACACAATAAAAACTGTACACTTCACTATGGTTACCACCCAAGGGAAACTGTACACAGTGGTTACCACACAATGATAAATATATACTTCAAAATTGTTACCAAACAATAAAAACTGTACACTTCACAGTGGTTACCACACTATGGGAAATGTACACTTCACAATGGTTACCACAAAATGGGAACTTTCACTTCACAATGGTTACCACACAATTGGAACTGTACACTTCACAATGGTTACCACAAAATGGGAACTGTACACTTCACAATGGTTACCACACAATGGGAACTGTACACTTCACCATGGTTACCACACAATGGAAACTGTACACTGTACAATGGTTACTACAACATTGTAACTGTACACTTCACAATGGTTACCACAAAATGGGAACTCTAGCCTTCACAATGGTTACCACACAATGAGCAATGTACAATTTACAATGGTTCCACACAATGAAAACTGTACACTTCACAACGGTTCCCATACAATGGGAACTGTACACTTCACAATATTTCCCATAAAATGGAAAATGTACACTTTCCAATGGTTACACACAATATTAACGGGACACTTTACTATGGTTCCCACAAAATGGGAACTCTACACTTCCCAATGGTTACACACAATATGAACTAAACACTTCACAATGGTTACCACAAATAGTAACTGTACACTTCACAATGGTTATGCACAATGGGATCTGTACAATTCAGAATGGTTACCAAGCAATGGGAACTGCGCACTTCACAATGGTTACACACAATAGAAACTGTACAATTCACAGTGGTTACCACACAATGGTGACTGTGCACTTCACAATGGTTACCACACAATAAAAACTATACACTTCACAATGGTTACACACAATGGGAACTGTACACTTCACAATGCTTAACACACAATGAGAACTGTACACTTCACAATGGTTTTCACACAATGGGAAATATACACTTCACAATGCTTACCTCACAATGGAAACTGTACACGTAGCAGTGGTTACCACACAATGGGAACTGTACCCATTAAACTGGTTACCACACAATGGGAACTGTACACTTCACAATGGTTATACACAATAAAAACTGTACACTTCACAGCGGTTACCACACAATTGTAACCGTACATTTCACAATGGCTTCCACACAATGAGAACTGTACACTTCACAATGGTTACACACAATGGTAACTCTACACTTCACAGTGGTTACCACACAATAATAACTCCACTTTTTACAATGGTCACCACACAATGGAAACTGTGCATTCACAATGGTTACACAAAATGGAAACTGTGCACTATACAATGTTTACCACACAATTGTAACTGTACACTCCAGAATGGTTACCACACAATGGGAGCTGTACACTTCACAATGGTTACACACAATGAAAACTGTACACTTCACAATGGTTACACACAATGGTAACTGTACACTTCAAAATGGTTATAAACAATGGTAACTGTACACTTCACAATGGTTACAACACGAAGGTAACTGTACACTTCACAGCGGCTACCACAAAATGGTAACTGTACACTTCACAATGATTACCACACAATGGGATCTGTACACTTCACAATGCTTACCACAAAATGGGAAGTGTACACTTCACAATGGTTACCACATAATGGGAACTGAACACTTCACAAGGTTTACCACACAATGTGAGCTGTACACTTCGCAATGGTTACCACAGAATGGGAACTGTGCACTTCGCAATGGTTCTCACACCATGGAAACTCTACACTTCACAGAGGTTGCCACACAATGGTAACTGTACACTTCACAGCGGTTACCACACAATGGGAACTGTACATTTAAAAATGGTTAAACACAATGTGAACTGGACACTTCTTAATAGTAACCACAAAATAAAATCTGTACACTTCACAAAGGTTACACACAATGGGAATTGTACACTTCACAATGGTTGCCACACAATCGGAACTGTGCACTTCACAATGGTTCCCTAACAATGGTAACTGCACACTTTACAATGGTTACCACTCAATGGGAACTGTACACTTTACAATTGTTACCACACAATGGTAACTGTACACTTCACAATGGTTACCACACAATAAGAACTGTAATCTTTCCCATGGTTACACACAATGGGAACTGTACACTTCATAATGGTTACACACAATGAGAACTGTACACTTCCCAATAATTACACACAATGGGAACTGTACACTTCACAATGCTTACCACACAATGTAAACTGTACACTTCACAATGGTAACCACACAATGGTAACTGTACACTGCACAATGGTTACCACACAATAAAAACTGTACACGTAACAGTGGTTACCACACAATGGGAACTGTACCCTTTACAATGGTTGCGACACAATTGGAACTGTACACTTCACAGTCGTTACACACAATGGAAATTTTACACTTCACAGTAGTTACCAAACAATGGTAACCGTACACTTCACAATTGTTCCCACACCATGAGAACTGTACACTTCACAATGGTTACACACAATGGTAACGTTACACTTCACAGTGGTTACCACAAAATGGTAACTCTACACTTCACAATGGTCACCACACAATGGGAACTGTGCATTCATAATTGTTACACACAATGGATACTGTACACTTCAGAGCAGTTACCACAAAATTGGAACTGTGCACTTCACAATGATTACCACACAGTGGTAACTGTACACTTCACAATGATTATTAAAAAATAAGAACTGTACACACAACAATGGTTACGACACAATGGGAACTGTATACTTCCCAATGGTAACCACACAATGGTAACTGTACACTTAACAATGGTTACCACACAATAAGAACTTTACAAGTAATAATGGTTGCCACACAATGGGAACTGTACACTTTACAATGATAACTGCACAATGGGAACTGTACACCTAACAATGGTTACACACAATGAAAACTTTACACGTCACAGCGGGCACCATGCAATGGTAACTGTACACTTCACAATTGTTCCCACACAATGAGAACTGTACACTTCACAATGCTTACACACAATGGAAACTGTACACTTCACAGTGGTTACCACACAATGGTAATTCTACAGTTCACAATGGTCACCACACAATAGAAATTGTGCATTCACAATGGTTCCCACACAATGAGAACTGTACACTTCACAGCAGTTATTACACAATAAAAACTGCACTTCACAATGGTTACCACACAGTGGTAACTGTAACCTTCACAATGGTTACCACACAATAAGAACTGTACATGTAACAATGGTTGCCACACAATGGGAACTGTACTCTTCACAATTGATACCACACA
The DNA here is from genome assembly GCF_049354715.1 of Callithrix jacchus. NCBI lineage: Eukaryota > Metazoa > Chordata > Mammalia > Primates > Cebidae > Callithrix > Callithrix jacchus. The sequence continues at coordinate 43,274,329 of NC_133514.1, forward strand.
ATGGGAACTGTACACTTCACAATAGTTACACACAATGGAAACTGTACACTTCACAGCAGTTACCACACAATGGTAACTGTACACTTCACAATGGTTACCACACAATAAGAACTGTACACTTCACAATGGTTATCCCACAATGGGAACTGTACACTTCACAATGGTTACAAACAATGGGAACTGCACACTTCACAATGGTTACCACACAATAAAATCTGTACACTTCACAATGGTTACCACACGATGGTAACTGTACACTTTCCAATGGTTTAACACAATAAGAACAGTACACTTTACAATGGTTACCACACAATGGTAACTGTACACTTCACAGCGGTTACCACACAATGGTAACTGTACACTTTTCAATGGTAACCACACAATGGTAACTATACACTTCACAACGGTTACCACACAAGAAGGAATATACACGTAACAATGGTTACCACACAATGGGAACTGTACCCTTTTTTTTTCTTATATTTTTATTGCATTTTAGGTTTTGGGGTACATGTGCAGAGCATGCAATACAGTTGCATAGGTACACACACACATTTGGTGTTTCTCCCCAGGCTATCCCTCCCCCACTCCCCCTCACACTGGCCCTCTCCTTTTCCCCCCAATAGACCCCAGTGTTTAGTACTCCCCTCTCTGTGTCCATGTGTTCTCATTTTTCATCACCCCTTTTAATTGGTTACCACACAATGGGAACTGTACACTTCACAATGGTTACACACAATAAAAACTGTACACTTCACAGCGGTTACCACACAATTGTAACCATACATGTCACAATGGTTTCCACACAATGAGAACTGTACACTTCACAGTGGTTACCACACAATGGTAACTGTACATTTCACAATTGTTTTCACATAATGAGAACTCGTACACTTCACAATTGTTTTCACACAATGAGAACTCTACACTTCACCATGGTTACACACAATACTAACTGTACACTTCACAATGGTCACCACACAATGGTAACTCTACACTTCACAATGGTCACCACACAATGGGAACTGTGCATTCACAATTGTTACACACAATGGATACTGTACACTTCACAGCAGTTACCACAAAATTGGAACTCTGCACTTCACAATGGTTACCACACAGTGGTAACTGTACACTTCTCAATGATTACCAAACAATAAGAACTGTACACATAACAATGGTTACCACACAATGGGAACTCTACACATCCCAATGGTAACCACACAATGGTAACTGTACACTTAACAATGGTTACCACACAATAAGAACTGTACACGTAACAATGGTTACCACACAATGGGAACTGTACTTTTTACAATGGTAACCACACAATGGGAACTGTACACTTCCCAATGGTTACACACAATGAAAACTATACACTTCACAGCGGGTACCACGCAATGGAAACCGTACACTTCACAATTGTTCCCACACAATGAGAACTGTACACTTCACAATGCTTACACACAATGGTAACTGTACACTTCACAGTGGTTACCACACAATGGTAACTCTACAGTTCACAATGGTCACCACACGATAGAAATTGTGCATTCACAATGGTTCCCACACGATGGGAACTGTACACTTTACAGCAGTAACCACACAATAGGAACTGTGCACTTCACAATGGTTACCACATAGTGGTAACTGTAACCTTCACAATGGTTACCACACAATAAGAACTGTACACGTAACAATGGTTACCACACAATGGGAACTGTACCCTTCACAATTAATACCACACAATGGGAACTGTACACTTCACAATAGTTACACACAATGGAAACTGTACACTTAACAGTGGTTACCACACAATGGAAACTGTACACTTCACAATGGTTCCAACACAATGGGAACTGTACACCCCACAATGGTTACCACACAATGGTAACTGTACACTTCACAATGGTTACCACACAATAAGAACAGTACACTTCACAATGTTTATCACACAATGGGAACTGTTCACTTCACAACGGTTACAAACAATGGGAACTGCACACTCCACAATGGTTACCACACTATTATAACTGTACACTTCACAACGGTTACCACAAAATGGGAACTGTACACTTTTCAGCTTTTAGCACACAATGGTAACTGTACACTTCACAATGGTTACCACACAATAAAATCTGTACACTTCACCATGGTTACCACACAATTGTAACTGTACACTTTGCAACGGTTACACACAATGGTAACTCTACACTTCACAATGGTTACCACGCAACAATAACTGCACACTTCACAATGGTTACCACACAATGGGAACTGTACACTTCACAATGTATACCAGAGGATGGTAACTATACACTTCACAATTGTGACTACAAAATCGGAATTTTACACTGGACAATGGTTACCACACAATGGTAACTGTACCCTTCACAATGGTTTCCACAAAATAAGAACTGTAAACTTAACAATGGTTACCACACAATGGGAACTGTACCCTTCACAATGGTTACCACACAATGGGAACTGTACACTTCACAATGGCTACACACAAAGAAAACTGTACACTTCACAGTGGTTTCCACACAATAATAAATGTACACTTCAGAGTGGTTACCAAACAATCGGAACTGTACACTTCAAAATGGTTACACACAATGGGAACTGTACACTTCACAATGGTTACCACACAATGGGAACTGTACACTTTCCCATAGTTACACACAATATGAACTGGACACTTCACAATAATTACCACAAAATGGTAACTGTACACTTCACAATCGTTACGCAAAATGGGAACTCTACACTTCACAATGGTTACCAAACAATGGGAACTCTTCACTTCACAAAGGTTACACACAATGGAAACTATAAACTTTACAGTGGTTAACACACAATGGTAGCTGTACACTTCACAGCGGTTACCACACAATGGGAAATGTACACTTCACATTGGTCACCACACAATGGAAACTGTACATTTCACCATGGCTACCACACAATGGGAACTGTACACTTCACAATGGTTACCCCAAAATGGCAGCTGTACACTTCACAGTGGTTACCACACAATGGTAACTCTACACTTCAAAATTGTTACCACACAAAGAAAACAGCACACTTCACAATGGTTACCACACAATGGTAACTGTAAACTTCAAAATTGTTACCACACAATGGTAACTGTGCACTTCACAATGTTTACACACAATGGGAACTGTACACTTTTCAGCAGTTACCACACAATGGGAAATGCACACTTCGCAATGGTTACCACACAATGGGAACTGTACCCTTCACAATGGTTACCACACCATGGTAACTGTACACTTCGCAATGGATGCACAAAATGGTAACTATATATTTTGTAATGGGTACACACAATGGTAACTGTACACTTCACAATGGTTTCCACACAATGGGAACTGTACACATCACAATGGTTACTAGACGATGGAAACTGTACACTTCACAATTGTTACTACACAATGCGAATTTTACACTTGACAATGGTTACCACACAATGGTAATTGAACCCTTCACAATGGTTACCACACAATAAGAACTGTACACTTAACAATGTTTACCACACAATGGGAACTGTACTCTTCACAATGGTTACCACAAAAATGGGAAATATACACTTCACAATGGTTACACACAATGGGAACTGTACACTTCACAGTGGTTACCAAACAATGGTAACTGTAAACTTTACAATGGTTACAACAAAAAAAGACTGTACACTTCAAAATGGTTACACACAATGAGATCTGTACACTTCACAATGGTTACCACACAATGGGAACTGTATAATTCACAATGGTTACCACAAAATGGAAACTGTACACTTCACAATACTTACCATATAATGGAAAATGTACACTTCAAAATGTTTACCATACAATGAAAAGTGTACACTTCACAATAGTTCCCACAAAATGTAAACAGTACACTTCAAAATGGTTCCACCATAATGGGAACTGCACACTTCAAAATGGTTACACACAATGGTAACTGTACATTTCACAGCGGTTACCACAAAATAATAAATGTACACTTCACAGTGGTTACCAAACTTTCAGAACTGTACACTTCATAATGGTTACACACAATGGGAACTGTACACTTTAAAATGGTTACCACACAATGGGAACTGTACCCTTCACAATGGTTACCACAAAATGGCAACTGTACACTTCACAATGGTTCCCACACAATGGGAACTCTAAACTTCTCAATGGTTACGCATAATTTTAACTGTACATTTCACAGTGGTTACCACACAATGGTAACTCTACACTTCACAATGGTTACCATGCAATGGGAACTGTGCACTTCACAATGGTTACACACAATGGAAACTGTACACTTCAAAATGGTTACCACACAATGAGAACTGTAAACTTCCCCATGGTTACACACAATGGGAACTGTACACTTAACAATGGTTACCACAAAATAGTAACTGTACACTTCACAATGGTTATGCACAATGGGAACAGTACCCTTCACAATGGTTACCACACAATGGCTATTGTACACTTCACAATGGTTACCAAACAATGCGAACTGTACACTTCACAATGGTTACCACACAATGGGAACTGTACTCTTCACAATGGTTCCACAAAATGAAAACAGAACACTTCACAGCGGTTACCACACAATGGTAAATACACACTTCACTATGGTTACCACACAATGAAAACTGTACACGTCACAATGGTTACACAAAATGGGAACTGTACAATTCACAATAGTTACCACACAATGGGAAATGTACACTGTACATCAGTTACCACACAATGGTAACTGTACACTTCACAATGGTTACCACGCCATGGGAAGTGTACACTTCACAATGGTTACACACAATGGGAACTCTACACTTCAGAATTGATCACACACGATGGGAAATGTACACTTCACAATGATTACCACACAATGAAAACCGTACACTTCACAGCAGTTACCACACCATGGGACCTGTACACTTCACAATGGGTACCACACTTTGGTAACTGTTCACTTCACAATGGTTACCACACAATGGGAACTGTACACTTCAAAATGATTACCACACAATGAAAACTGTACCCTTTACAATAATTTCCACACAATGGGAACTGTACCTTTCACAATGGTTACACACAATGGTAACTGTACACTTTCCAATGGTTAAACACAATAAGAATTGTACACTTTACAATGGTTACAACAAAATGGAAACTGTACACTTCACAGCGGTTTTCACCAAATGATAACTGTACACTTAACAATGGTTACCACACAATGGGAACTGTACACTTCAAAATGGTTACAAACAATGGGAACTGTGCACTTCATAATGGTTACCACACAATGGGAACTGTAAACTTCACAATGGTTACAATACTAAAAACTGTACACTTCACCGCAGTTACCACACAATTGAAAGTGTGCACTTCACAATCATTACCACACAGTGGTAACTGTACACATCACAATGGTTACCACAAAATGGGAACTGTACACTTAAAAATTGCTACCACACAAAGAAAATTATACACTTCACAATGGTTCTTGAACAATGGGAACTATACACTTCACTATGGTTACCACACAATAATAACTGTACACTTCACAATAATTACCATACAATGGGAACTTTATACTTCACAATAGTAACCACACAATGGGAATTGTACTTTTTACAATGGTTACCACACAAAGGAAACGGTACACTTTACAATTGTTACACACAATGAGAAATGTACACTTCACATTGGTTGCCACACAATGGTAACTGTACACTTCAAAATGGTTACCAAACAATAAAAACTGTACACTTCACAAAGGTTACAAACAATAATAACTGTACACTTCACAATGGTTGCCACACAATGAAAACTATACACTTCACAATGGTTACCACACAATGGGAACTGTACACTTCACAATGGTTACCACATAATGGGAACTCTACAATTCACAATGGTTACACACAGTGGGAACTGTACACTTCACAATGGTTACCTCACAATGGGAACTGTACACTTCACAATGGTTATTAAACAATTATAACTGTACACTTCACAATGGTTACACACAATGGAAACTCTACACTTTACAGCGGTTACCACACAATGGTAACTGTACACTTCACAATAATTACCATACAATGGGAACTTTATACTTCACAATAGTAACCACACAATGGGAATTGTACTTTTTACAATGGTTACCACACAAAGGAAACAGTACACTTTATAATTGTTACACACAATGAGAAATGTACACGTCACATTTGTTGCCACACAATGGTAACTGTACTCTTCAAAATGGTTACCAAACAATAAAAACTGTACACTTCACAAAGGTTACAAACAATAATAACTGTACACTTCACAATGGTTACCACACAATGGGAACTGTACACTTCACAATGGTTACCACACAATGGGAACTCTACACTTCACAATGGTTACACACAATGGGAACTGTACACTTCACAATGGTTACCTCACAATGGGAACTGTACACTTCACAATGGTTATTAAACAAATATAACTGTACACTTCACAATGGTTACACACAATGGAAACTCTACACTTTACAGCGGTTACCACACAATGGTAACTGTACACTTCATCATGGTTACCACACAATGAAAACTGTACACGTCACAATGGTTACACACAATGGGAAGGGTACACTTCACAATGGTTACCACACAATGGGAACTGTATACTTCACAATGGTCAAACACAATGGAAAATTTACACTTCACAATAGTTTCCACACAATGGGAATGGTACACTTCACAATGTTTACCACACAAAGAAAACTGTACACTTCACAGCAGTTACCACACCATGCTAACTGTACACTTCAAAATGGTTACCACACAGTGGTAAATGTACACTTCTTAATGGTTACCACACAATGGGAACTGTACACTTTACAATGATTACCACACAATGAAAACTGTACACTTCACCATGGTTCCCACAGAATAGGAACTGTACACTTCACAATGGTTCCCACAAAATGGGAACTGTTCACTTCAAAATGGTTACACACAATGGTAACTGTGCACTTTACAGCGATTACCACACGATAATAAATATACACTTCACAATGGTTACCAAACAATGGGAACTGTACACGTCACAATGGTCACCACACAATGGGAACTGTACAATTCACAATGGTTACACACAATGAAAACTGTACACTTCACAGCGGTTACCACACAATAATAACTGTAAACTTCACAATGGTTACCACGCAATGAAAAGTGTACACGTCACAATGGTTACACACAATGGGAACTGTAAACTTCACAATTCTTACTACACAATTTGAACTTTACATTTCACAATGGTTCCCACACAATGGGAACTCAACACATCACAATGGTTCCCACACAAAGGGAACAGTACACTTCACAGCAGTTACCACATAATGGTAACTGTACACTTCACAATGGTTACCAAAAAATGGTAACTTTACACCTCACAGCGGTTACCACACAATGGTAAATGTACACTTTGCAATGGTTACCACACAATGGTAATTGTACACTTTAAAACGGTTACCACAAAATGGGATCTGTACACTTCAAAATGGTTACACACAATGGTAACTGTACACTTCACAGTGTTTACCACACAATGAAAACTGTACACTTCAAAATGGTTACACACAATGGAAACTGTACACTTCACAATGGTTACCACACAGTAGGAACTGTACACTTCACAATGGTTGAAACACAATGGGGACTTTACACTTCACAATGGTTACCGTATAATGGGAACTGTACACTTCACAATAGTTACACACAATGAAAACTGTACACTTAACAGCAGTTACCACACAACGAAAACTGTACACTTCAAAATGGTTACACAAAATAGGAAACTGTACACTTCACAATGGTTACCACACAATGGTAACTGTACCCTTCACAGCACTTGCCAGAAAACTGTAACTGTACACTTCACAATGTTTACCACACAATGGGAACTGTACACTTCACAATGATTACCACACAATAAAAACTGTACACTTCACAATGGATATCACACAATCAGAACTGTACACTTCGCAATGGTTACCACAAAATGGGAACTGGACACTTCAAAGCAGTTACCAAACAATGGTAACTGTACACTTCACAATGGTTACCACACATTGGTAACTGTACACTTCACAGCGGTTACCACACAATTGTAACTGTACATTTCAAAGGGGTTACACACAATGGAAACTGTACACTTCAAAATCGTAACAACACAATAAGAACTGTAGACTTCACAATGGTTAAACACAACTGGAACTGTAAACTTCACAATTGTTACACACAATGGTAACTCTACACTTCACAGCAGTCACCACACAATAAAATTTGTACACTTCATTATGGTTACCACACAATGAAAACTGTGCACTTCAAAATGGTTACACAGAATGAAAACAGTACACTTCACAATTGTTACCACACAATAGAAACTGTACACTTCACAATGGTTACCACACAATGGGACCTGTGCACTTCACAATGGTTACCACACAATGGGAACCATACACTTCAGAATGGTTACACACAGTGGGAACTGTACACTTCACAGCAGTTACCACACAATGGAAACTGTACACTTCCCAATGGTTACACACAATGGAAACTGTACAGTTCACAATGGTTACCACACAATGGGAACTGTACACTTTTCAATGGTGACACACAATGGGAACTGTACACATCCCAATGGTTTCCACACAATGGGAACTGTACACTTCACAATGGTTAAAACACAATGGGAACTGTACACGTCACAATGGTTACCAAACAATGGGAACTGTACACTTTACAATGGTTACACACAATGGTAACTGTACACTTCACAACCGCTAAACACAATGGTAACTGTACACTTCCCAATGGTTACACACAATGGAAACTGTACACTTCACAATGGTTACCACACAGTAGGAACTGTACACTTCACAATGGTTGAAACACAATGGTAACTGTACACTTCACAATGGTTACCACACAATGGCAAATTTACACTTCACAGTGGTTACTACACAATGAGAACTGTACACTTCACAATAGTTACCACACTATGGTCACTGTAAACTTCACAGTGGTTACAACACAATGGTAACTGTACACTTCACAATTGTTACCACACAATAGGAACTGTACAGTTCACAATGGTTACCACACAATGAAAACAGTACAATTCACAATGGTTAGCACACAATGGGAACTGTACACTTAACAATGGTTTCCACACAATCGTAACGGTGCAATTCGCAATGGTTATCACACAATGGTAACTGTACACTTCACAATGGTTATGAAACAATGAGAACTGTACACTTCACAGCGGTTGCCACAAAATGGTAACTGTGCACTTTGCAATATTTACCACAGAATGGTAACTGTACACTTCGCAGTGGTTACCATACAATGGAAACTGTACAGTTTACAATGGTTACCACACAATGAAAACAGTACACTTTGCAATGGTTACCACAGAATAAGAATTGTACACTTCGCAGCTGTTACCACACAACGGAAATTGTACACTTCACCATGGTTACCACACAATGGTTATGTACACTTCACCATGGTTACACACAATGGGAACTGTACACTTCGCAGTGGTTACCACACAATCATAACTGTACCCTTTACAATGGTTACACACAAAGGTTACTGTACACTTCACAATAGTTACCACACAATAATAACTGTACACCTCACAGCGGTTACCACACAATCTTAACTGTACTCTTTGCAGTGGTTACCACACAATGGTATCTGTACACTTCGCAGTGGTTACCACAAAATGCAAACTGTACACTTCACAATGGTTACCACAGAATGGGAACTTTACACTTTGCAATGGTCACCAAACAATCAGAACTGTACACTTCGCAGCAGTTACAACACAATGAAGACTGTACACTTTGCAATGGTTTCCACACAATGGAAATGGTACACTTCACAGCAGTTACCAACAAATGGTAACTGTACACTTCAAAATGGTTACCACACAATGGGAACTGTACACTTCACAATGGTTACTCACAATGGGAAATGTACACTTAGCAATGGTTACCACATAATAGGAACTGTACACTTCCCAATGGTAAAAAACATTCGTAACAGTACATTTCGCAATGGTTACACTCAATGGTAACTGTAAACTTCATAATGGTTACCACACCGTGGAAACTGTACACTTTACAATGGTTACCAAACAATGAAAACTTTACACTTCACAATGGTTACACACAATGGCAACTGTACACTTCACAGTGGTTACCACAAAATGGGAACTGTACACTTCAAAATGGTCACACACAATGGGAACTGTACACTTCACAATGGCTACCACACACTGGGAACTGTACACTTCGCAATGGTTACCACAGAATGAGAACAGTACACTTCGCAATAGTTCCAACACAATGGTAATTGTAAACTTCACAGCAGTTACCACACAATGGGAATTGTAACCTTCACAATGGTTACCACACAATGGAAACTGTACACTTCACAATGGTTACCAACAATGAAAACTACACGTCAAAATAATAACACAAAATGGTAACTGTATACTTCACAGTGGTCACCAAATAATGGGAACTGTATACTTCAAAATAGTTACACACATTGGGAACTGTACACTTCACAATGGTTACACACAATGGGAACTGTACACTTCACAATGGTTAACACACAAAAGGAACTGTACACTGTACAATGGTTACCACACAATGACAACTGTACACTTCACAGTGGTTATTACACAATGTTAAATGTACACTTCAAAATGGTTACCACACAATGGGAATTGTACACTTCAAAATGATTACCACACAATAAAAACTGTACACTTCACAATGCTTACCACCCAATGGTAACTGTACACTTCACAATGGTTACCACACAATGGTAACTGTACACTTCACAATGGTTACCACACAATTGGAACTGTACATATCACTATGCTTACCACACAATGGGAACTATACATTTCACAATGGTTACACACAATGGTAACTGTACACTTTGCAATGGTTACCACATAATGGTAACTGTACACTTCACAATGGTTACTCACAATGGGAACTGTATGCATCAGAGTGGTTTTTACATAATGGAAACTACACTTTACAATGGTTACACACAAAGGTAACTGTACACTTAAAATAATTACCACTCAATAATAACTGTACACTTCACAGTGGTTACCACACAATGGTAACTGTACACTTCACAATGAATACCACACAATGGTAACTGTACATTTCGCAGTGGTTACCACACAAAGGGAACTGTACACTTCACATTGGTTACCACACAATAGTAACTGTACACTTCACAATGGTTACCACACAATGGGAACTGTACCCTTCGCAATGGTTACCACACAATGGAAACTGTACACTTCACAATGGTTCCCACCCAATGGGAACTGTACACTTCACAATGGTTACACACAATGGGTACTGTACACTTCACAATGGTTACCACACAATGAAGTCTGTACACTTCCCAATGGTTAAACACAATAAGAACTGTACACTTTACAATGGTTACAACACAATAGTAATTCTACACTTCACAGCAGTTACCACACAATGGTAACTGTAAACTTCACAATGGTTACCACACAATTGGAACTGTACACTTCACAATGGTTACCACATAATGAAAACTGTACACTTCACAATGGTTCCCACACAATGGGAACTGTACACTTCACAATAGTTACCACACAATGGGAACTGTACACTTCACAATGGTTTCCACACAATGGCAACTGTACATTTCACAATGGTTACAACACAATGTGAACTGTACACTTCACAATGGTGAACACAATGGTAACTGTACACTTCACAGTGGCTACACACAATGGAAACTGTACACTTCAGAATGGTTACACCCATTAAAAACTGTACACTTCATAATGGTCACCACACAGTGGTAACTGTACACTTCACAATGGTTACACACCATGGTAACTATACACTTTACAGCAGTTACCACACAATGGGAACTGTACACTTCGCAGCGGTTACCACACAATGGGAACTGTACACTTCGCAGCGGTTACCACACAATGGGAACTGTACACTTCACAATGGTTACGACACAATGGGAAGTGTACACTTCGCAATGGTAACACACAATGAAAACTCTACCCTTCACAATTTTTCCCACAAAATGGGAAATGTACACTTCACAATGATTACCACATAATGGGAACTGTACACTTCACAGCAGTTACACACCATGGGAACTGTACACTTCACAATGGGTACCACACTGTGGTAACTGTACACTTCACAATGGTTACCACACAATGGGAACTGTACACCTCACAATGGTTACACACAATGGGTACTGTACACTTCAAAATGGTTACAACATAATGGAATCTGTACACTTTCCAATGGTTAAACACAATAAGAACTGTACACTTAACAATAGTTACAACACAATAGTAATTCTACACTTCACAGCAGTTACCACACAATGGAAACTGTACACTTCACAATGATTACCACACAATTGGAACTGTACACTTCACAATGGTTACAAACAATGGGAACTGTACACTTCATAATGGTTACCACACAATGGGAACTGTACACTTCACAATGGTTACACACAATGGGAACTGTACACTTCACAATGGTTACCACACAATGGGAAGTGTATACTTCACAATGGTTACCACAAAATGGGTACTGTATATTTCACAGCAGTTATCACAAAATAAGAACTGTACACTTCACAATGGTTACCACACAATAAGAACTGAACAGTTCACAATGGTTACAACACAGTGGAAAATGTTCAATTCACAATGGTTACCACACAATGGGAACTGTACACTTAACAGTGGATACCACACAATGGTAACTCTACACTTCACAATGGTAACAATGCAATGGTAACTGTACACTTCACAAAGGTTACACACAATAAGAACCATCCACTTCACAGTAATTACCACACAATGGTAACTCTACACTTCACAATGGTTACCAAACAAGGGGAACTGTACACTTCACAATGGTTACACATAATGGGAACTGTACATTACACAGCGGTTACCACACAATGGTAACTCTAACCTTCACAATGGTTAACACCCAATGGAAATGTACACTTCGCAGCAGTTACGACACAATGGGAACTGAACACTTTACAATGCTTACACAATGGGAACTGCACACTTCACAATGGTTACCACACAATGGTAATTTTACACTTCACAATGGTTACCACACAATGATAACTGTACACTTTGCAATGGTTACCACACAATAAAAACTGTACACTTCAACATGGTGACACACAATGGGAGCTGTACACTTCACAATGGTTACCACACAGTGGAAACTGTACACTTCACAATGGTTACCACACAATGGTAACTGTACACTTTACAACGGTTATTACACAATGGTAACTCTACACTTCACAATGGTTACACACAATGAAAACTGTACACTTCGCAATGGTTACACACAATGGGAACTGTACACTTTACAATGGTTACCACACAATGGGAACTGTACTCTTAATAATGGTAACCAAACAATGGGAATGGTACATTTCACAATGGTTACACACAATGGGGACTGTACACTTCACAGTGATTATTACACAATGGGAACTGTGCACCTCAAATATTTACACACCATGGGAACTGTACACTTCAAAATTTTTACCACACAATGAAAACTGTACACTTCACCAAGGTTACACACAATGGGAACTGTACACTTCACAATGGTTACCACACAATGGGAACTGTACACTTCACAATGGTTACCACACAATGGAAACTGTACACATAACAATGATTACACACAATCGTAACTGTACGCTTCAGAGTGGTTACCACACAATGGTGACCCTACACTTCACAATGGTTACCACACAATGGGAAATGTGCACTTCACGATGGTTACACACAATGGAAACTGTACACTTCAAAATGGTCATCACACAATGGGAACTGTTAACTTCCCCGTGGTTGCACACAATGGTAACTCTACACTTCTTAATGGTTATGCACAATGGGAACTGTACACTTCCCAATGGTTACCATATAATGGGAACTGTACAATTCACAATGGTTACCACACAATGGGAACTCTACACTTCACAATTGTTGCACACAATGAAAATTTTAGACTTCACAATGGTTACCATACAATGGGAACTGTACACTTCACAATGGTTACCACACAATGAAAACTGTACACTTCAACATGGTGACACACAATGGGAACTGTACACTTCACAATGGTTACCACACAGTGGAAACTGTACACTTCACAATGGTTACCACACAATGGTAACTGTACACTTTACAACGGTTATTACACAATGGTAACTCTACACTTCACAATGGTTACCACACAATAATAACTGTACACATCGCAGTGGTTACCAGACAATGGGAACTGTACACTTCACAATGGTTACCACACAATGGAAACTGTACACATCACAATGGTTACCACACAATAAGAACTGTCCACTTCACAATGATTACCACAGAATGGGAACTGTACACTTCACAATGATTACACACAATGGTAACTGTACACTTCACAAAGGGTACTAGACAATGATAACTGTACACTTCACAATGGATACCACCCAATGGAAACTGTACACTTTACAATGGTTCCCACAAAATGAAAACTGTACACTTCACAATGGTTTCCACACAATGGAGACCGTACAATTCACAATAATTACACACAATGGTAACCGTACACTTCACAGTGGTTACCACATAATTGTAACTGTGCACTTTACAATGGTTACCACACAATGGTACTTGTACACTGCGCAATGCTTACCAAAAAATAAGAACTGTACACTTCGCAATGGTTACCACACAATGGAGACTGTACACTTCGCACTGGTTGCCACACAATGGGAACTGTACACTTCACAGCAGTTACCACACAATGGGAACTGTACACTTCACAATGGTTAAACACAATGGAAACTTTACACTTCAAAATGGTTACCACAAAATGGGATCTGTACACTTCACAATGGTTACCACACAATGAGAACTGTACTCTTCAGAATGGTTACACACAATGGTACCTGCACACTTCAGATAATTACCACAAAATGGGAACTGTACACTTCACAATGGTTACCACACAATGGAAAATGTACATTTCACAATGGTTACACAAAATGGAAACTGTACACTTCACAGTGGTAACCACACAATGAAAACTGTACACTTCATAATGGTTACCACACAATGGGAACTGTACACTTCACAATGGTTACACACAGTGGAAACTGCACACTTCACAATAATTACCACACAAAGGAAACTGTACACTTCACAGCAATTACCACACAAAGGGAACTGTACACTTCCCAATGGTTACCACACAATGGAGACTGTACACTTCACAATGCTTCCCACACAATGGGAACTTCACACTTCACGATGGCTACCACACAACGGGAACTGTACACTTCACAATTGTTACCACACAATGGGAACTGTACACTTTACAATGGTTACCACACAATGGAAACTGTACAATTCACAATGGTTACACACAATGGTAAGGATACACTTCACAGCGGTTACCACACAATGGGAAATTTACACTTCACAATGGTTACACACAATGGGAACTGTACACTTCACAATGGTTACCACACTATGAAAACTGTACACTTCACAATGGTTACCACACAATGGAAACTGTACCCTTCACAATGGTTCCCACACAATGGGCACTGTACACTTCAGAATGGTTACACACAATTGGAACTGTACACTTCAGAGCAGTTACCACACAATGGGAACTGTACACTTCACAATGGTTACCACACAATGAAAACTGTACCCTTCACAATGAATGGGAACTGTACACTTCACAATGGTTACCACACAATGGGAACTGTACACTTTTCAATGGTTAAACAAAATGGAAACTATAATTCACAATGGTTACCACACAATGGTAACTGTACACTTTACAGCAATTACCCCACAATATTAACTGTACACTTCACAATGGTTACCACAGAATGGGAAGTGTACACTTCAAAATGGTTACACACAATGGGAACTCTACACTTCGCAATGGTTCCCACACAATGGGAACTGTACACTTCACAATGGTTACCACACAATGGAAACTGTACACTTCACAATCGTTACACACAATGAAAACTCTACACTTCACAATTGTTTTCACACAATGGGAATTGTACACTTCCAGTGGTTACCACACGATGGGAACTGTAGACTTCACAGCCGTTAACACACAATGGGAAATGTACACTACACAATGGTTACCACACAATTGATACTGTATACTTCACAATGGTTTCCACAGAGTATTAACTGTACAATTCACAATAGTTACCACGCAATGGTAACTGTACACTTCAAAATGGTTACCACACAATAAAAACTCTACACTTTTCAATGGTTCCCTCACAGTGGAAACCATAGCCTTCAAAATAGTTACACACAATGGTTACTGTACACTTCCCAGCGGTTTCCACACAATGGTAACTCTACACTTTACAGTGGTTACCACACAATAAGAACTGTGCACTTCACAATGGTTACACACAAAGGGAATGGTACACTTCACAGTAGTTACTACACAATGGGAACTGTACACTTCACAATGGTTACACACAACGGGAACTGTACACTTCACAATGGTTACCACACCATGGGAACTGTACACTTCACAATGGTTACCACACAGTGGGAACTTTACACTTCACAGCAGTTACCACACAATGGGAACTGTAAACTTCACAATAATTTCTACGCAGTGGAACTGTACACTTCACAATGGTCACCACACAATGGTAACTGTACACTTCACAATGGTTAACAGAGAATGGGAACTGTACAGTTCGCAATAATTACCACACAATGGGAACAGTTCACTTCACAGCAATCACCACACAATGGGAACTCTACACTTCACAGTGGTTACCACACAATGAAAACTGTACACTTTACAATGGTTACCACAAAATGGAAACTGTACACTTTACAATCGTTACCACCCAATAATAACTGTACACTTCACAATGGTTACCACAAAATGGTAACTGTACACTTCGCAATGGTTACCACAAAATAGGAACTGTACATTTCGCAATGGTTCCCACACAATAAAAACTCGACACTCTACAGAGGTTACCACACAATGGTAACTGTACACTTAGCAATGGACATCACACAATGGGAAATATACACTTCACAATGATTACACACAATGGGAAGTGTACACTTCACAATGGTTACCACAGAATGCTAACTGTACACTTCTCAACGGTTACCACACAATGGGAACTGTACACTTTGCAGTGGAGAGCACACAATGGTAACTGTACACTTCACAATGGTTACCACACAATGAGAACTCTACACTTTGAAGCGGTTACCACACAATGGTAACTGAACCCTTCACAATGGTTCCAAACAATGGGAACTGTACACTCCCCAATAATTACCACACAATGGTGACTGTACACTTCACAGCAGTTACCACACAATGGTAACTGTACACTTCACAGTGGTTACACACAAAGGAACTGTAAACTTCAAAATTGTTACCACACAATGGAAACTGTAGACTTCCCAATGGTTACACAAAATGGTAACTGTACACTTCACAATAATTACACACAATTGTAATTGTCCGCTTCACAGCGGTTACCTCACAATGGGAATGGTACACTTCACCATGGTTACCACAGAATGGAAACTGTACACTTCACAATGGTTACACACAATGGGAACTGTACACTTCACAATTGTTACCACACAATGGAAACTGTACACTTCACAATGGTTATCACACAATTGGAACTGCACACTTCACAGTGGTTACCACATGATGGGAACAGTACACTTCACAATGGTTACACACAATGAGAACTGTACACTTCACAGCGATTACCACACAATGGGAACTGTACACTTCACAATGGTTAACACACAATGGAAACTGTACAATTCACTATGGTTACCAAAAAATGGTAACTATACACTTCACAGCGGTTACCACACAATGGTAATTAAACACTTCGACATGGTTACCTCACAATGGTAATTGTACACTTCAAAATGGTTACCACACAATGGTTACTGTCCACTTCGCAATGGTTACCACGCAAAGGTAACTGTACACTTCGTAATGGTTACCACACATTAAAACTGTACACTTCACAATAGTTAGCACACAATGGAAACTGTACATTTCACAGCAGGTACCACACAATGGTAACTGTACACTTCAAAATGGTTACCACACAATGGGAACTATACACTTCGCAATGGTTACCACAAAATGGGAACTGTACACTTCGCAGTGGTTGAAACAAAATGGGAACTGTACACTTTACAATGGGTACACACAATTGTAAATGTCCGCTTCACAGCAGTTACCACACAAAGGGAATTGTACATTTCACCATGGTTACCACAGAATGGGAACTATACACTTTACAATGGTTACACAAAATGGGAACTCTACACTTCACAATGGTTACCACACAATGATAACTGTACACTTCACAATGGTTACCACACAATGGAAACTGTATACTTCAAAATGGTTACCACACTATGGGAACGGTACACTTCACAATGGTTACACACAATGAGAACTGTACACTTCACAGTGGTTACCACAAAATGGGAACAGTACACTTCAAAATGGTTACACACAATGGGAAACTGTACACTTCACAATTGTTATCACACAATGGTAACTGTAGACTTCCCAATGGTTACACAAAATGGTAACTGTACACTTCACAATGTTTACCACTCAATGGAAACTGTACACTTCTCAATGGTTACCACACAATGGAAACTGTACACTTCACAATGGTTACACACAAGAGTTACCGTACACTTCACAATGGTCACCACACAATGGGAAATTTACACCTCACAGCGGTTACCACACAATGGGAACTGTACATTTCACAATGGTTATACAAAATGGGAACTGTACAGTTCACAATGGTTACCACACAATGATAACTGTACACTTCAGAACGGTGACCACACAATGGTAACTTTACACTTTGCAGCGGTTAGCACACAATGGGAACTGTACACTTTACAATGGTTATCACACAATGAAATCTGTAAACTTTGCAGCGGTTACCATACAATGGTAACTGTACACTTTACAGTGGTTACACACAATGGAAACTGTACACTTCAAAATGGTTACCACAGAATGGTAACCGTACACTTCACAGCGGTTACCACACAATGGTAACTGTGCACTTCACATTGGTTACACACAATGGGAACTGTACACTTCACAATGGTTACCACAAAATGGGAACTGTATACTTTACAATTGTTACCACACAATGGGAACTGAACACTTCACCATTGCTACCACACAATGGTATTAGTACCCGTCACAATGGTTAGCACACAATGGGAACTGTACAGTTTACAATTGTTTCCACACAATGGTAACTGTGTACTTCACAATGGTTACCACACGATGGGAACTGTAATGTTCACAATAATTTTCCCACAATGGGAACTGTACACTTCACAGTGGTTACCACACAATGGGAACTGTACACTTCACAATGGTTACAACACAATGGTAACTGTACACTTCAGAATGGTTACAAACAATAAAAACTGTACATTTCACAATGGTTATCACACAATAGTAACTGTACACTTAACAATGGTTACACACAGTAAGAACTGTACACTTCAAAATGGTTACCATTCAATGGGAACTGTACACTTCACAATGGTTACCACACAATGGGAACTGTACACTTCACAATGGATACCACACAATGGAAACTGTACACTTCACAATGGTTACACACAATGTTAACTGTACAATTCACAATGGATACACAAAATGGTTACTGTACACTTCACAGCGGTTACCACAAAATTGTAACTGTACACTTCACAGCAATTACCACACAATGGTAACTCTACACTTCACAATTGTTACCACACAATGGTAACTGTACACTTCACAATAGTTATGACACACTGGAAACTGTATTCTTCAAACTGGTTATCACACAATGAGAACTGTACACTTTACAATGGTTACATACAGTGGGAACTGTACACATCACAGCAGTTACCACACAATGGGAACTGTACACTTCACAATTGTTACCACACAATGAAAACTGAACATTTCACAATGGTTACACACAATGAGAACTGTACATACACTTCAAAATGTTTACACACAATGGGAACTGTACACTTTACAATGGTTACCACACAATGAAAACTGTACACTTCACCAATGTTACACACAATGGGAACTGTACACATCACAATGGTTACCACACAATGGAAACTGTACACATAACAATGATTACACACAATCGTAACTGTACACTTCAGAGTGGTTACCACAATGGTGACCCTACACTTCACAATGGTTACCACACAATGGGAAACGTGCACTTCACAATGGTTACACACAATAAAAACTGTACACTTCAGAATGGTTACCACACAATGGGAACTGTACACTTCACAATGTTATTACACAATGGAAACTGTACACTTCACAATGCTTACCACACAATGGTAACTGTACATTTCTCAATGGTTACCACAGAATGGGAAGTTTACACTTCACAATGATTCCCACACCATGAAAACTCCACGCTTCACAGCGGTTACCACACAATGGTAACTGTACACTTCACAGCGGTTACCACACAATTGGAAGTGTACACTTCACAATGGTTAAACACAATGGGAACTGAAAACTTCAAAATGGTGACCCACAATGATAACTGTAAACTCCCAAACGGTTACCACACAATGAGAACTGTACACTTTGCAGCAGTTAGCACGCAATTGTAACTGTACACTTCACAATGGATTCCACACAATGGGAAGAGTACACTTCACAATGGTTACACACAATGGGAACTGTACACTTCACAATGGTTACCACACAATGGTAACTGTGCACTTCACAATAATTGCGCACAATGGGAACAGTAAACTTAACAATGGTTACCACACAATGGAAACTATACACTTCACAATGGTTACCAAACAATTGGAACTGTACACTTCAAAATGGTTACCACACAATAGGAACTCTACCATTCACAATGGTTACACACAATGAAAACTGTACACTTCACAGTGGTTACCACACAATTGTAACTGTACACCTCACAATGGTTAACACACGATGAAAACTGTACACATCACAATGGTTACACACAATGGAAACTGTACACTTCACAATGGTTACCACACAATTTGAACTTTACACTTCACAATGGTTCCCACACAATGGGAACTGTACAATTTACAGCAGTTACCACACAATGGTGACTGCACATTTCACAATGGTTCCCACCAAATGGGAACTGTACACTTCACAATGGTTACACACAATATGAACTGGACACTTCACAATGGTTCTGACAAAATGGGAACTGTACACTTCCCAATAATTACAAATAATATGAACTGGACACTTCTCAATGGTTACCACAAAATGGTAATTGTTCACTTCACAATGGTTACGCACAATTGGAACTTTACACTTCACAGCAGTCACCACACCATGGGAACTGCACACTTGAAAATGGTAACACACAATGGGAACTTTACACTTCATAATGGTTACCACACAATGGGAAATGTACAGTTCGCAATGGTTACACACAATGGAAACTGTACACTTCAGAGTAGTTACCACACAATGGGAACTGTACACTTCAATATGTTTACCACACAATGGGAACTGTACACTTTACAATGGTTACCACACAATGGGAAGTGTACACCTCACAATGGTTACCACACAATGATAACTGTACACTTCACCATAGTTCCCACAACATTGTAAATGTACCCTTCAAAATGGTTACCACATAATTAAAACTATACCCTTCTCAATGGTTACCACACAATAAGAACTGTACACTTTACAATGGTTACACACATGGAAACTGTACACTTTATAGCGGTTACCACACAATGGTAACTGTACACTTTACAATGGTTACCACACAATGAAAACTGTACATTTCACAAAGCTTACTCACAATGGGAACTGTATACTTCACAATGGTTACCACACAATGGGAACTGTACACTTCTAAATGGTTCCCTAAAAATGGTAACTTTACACTTCACAATGGTTACCACCAAATTGAAAGTGTACACTTTACAATGGTTACCACAAAATGGAAGCTGTACACTTCACAATGGTTTCCAGACAATGGTAACTGTACACTTCACAATGGTTACTACACAATGGGAACTTTACACTTCACAATGGTTACCACACAATGGGAGCTATATCCTTCACAATGGTTACCACACAATGAAAACTGTACACGTCACGAAGGTTACCATACAATGGAAAGTGCACACTTCACAGCAGTTACCACACCATGGGAACTGTACACCTCACAATGGTTACCACACAGTGGTAACTGTACACTTCAGAATGGTTACCACAGAATGGGAACTGTACCCTTCACAATGTTTACCACACAATAAAAACTGTACACTTCACAATAGTTCTTACACAATGGGTACTGTACACTTCATAGTAGTTACCACACAATAATAAATCTACACTTCACAATAGTTACCACACAATGGGAACTGTGCACTTCACAATGGTTACATACAATGAAAACTGTACACTTCACAATGGTTACCACAGAATGAGAACTGTAAAATTTTCTATCGTTACACACAATGGGAACTGTACACTTTGCAATGGTTACCACACAATGGTAACTGTACACTTCACAATGGTTATGCACAATGAAAAGTGTACACTTCACAATGGTTACCAAACAATGGGAACTGTACACTTCACAATAGTTACCAAACAATGGGAACTGTACACTTCACCATGGTTACAAAACAATTATAACTGTACACTTTACAATGGTTACACACAATGAAAACTCTACACTTTACAGCGGTTACTACAAAATGGGAACTGTACACTTCATAATGGTTACCACGCAATGAAAACTGTACACGCCACAATGGTTACACACAATGGGAACTGTACACTTCACAATGGTTACCACACAATAGAAACTGTACACTTCAAAATGGTTCCTACACAAAGGGAACTGTTCACATCACAATGGTTCCCACACAATAAGAACTGTACACTTCACTGCAGTTACCACACAAAGGTAACTGTACTCTTTACAATGGTTACCACACAATTGGAAGTGTACACTTTACAATGGTTACACACAATGGGAAATCTACACTTCACAATGGTTCCCACACAATGGGAACAGTACACTTCACAATGGTTCCCACACAATGGGAACAGTACACTTCACAATGATTCCCACAAAATGGGAACTGTACATTTCATAATCGTTACACAAAATCGTAACTGTGCACTTGACAGCGGTGACCACACAATAATACATATACACTTCACAATGGTTACCAGACAATGGTAAATGTACCCTTCACAATGGTTACCACACAATGGGAACTGTACTCTTCCCAATGGTTACCACACTATGGGAACGTACACTTTACAATGGTTACACACAATGGGAACTCTACACTTTACAGCGGTCACCACACAATGGAAACTGTGCACTTGAAAATGGTTACACACAATGGGAACTTTACACTTCACAATGGTTACCCCACAATGGGAACTGTACAGTTCTCAATGGTTACACATAATGGAACCTGTACACTTCACAATGGTTACCACACAATGGGAACTGTACACTTCACAATGGTTTCCACACAATGGGAACTGTACACATTACAATGGTTACCACACAATGGGAAGTGTACACTTAACAATGGTTACCATAACATTGTAACTGTACACTTCACAATGGTTACCATACAATGGTAACTGTACCCTTCACAATGGTTACCACACAATGAGACCTGTACACTTTACAATTGTTACACACAATGGGAACTGTACACTTCACAGCTGTTACCACACAATGGCAACTGTACACTTCACAATAATTTCCACACAACAAAAACTGTATACTTCACAATAATTACACACAATCAGAATGGTACACTTCACAATGGTTACCACACAACCAACACTGAACACTTCACAATGGTCCCCAAACTATGGTAATTTTACACTTCACAATGGTTACCACACAATAGGAACTGTATACATCACAATGGTTTCCAAACAATAACTGTACCCTTCACAATGGTGACCAAACAATGGGAACTGTACACTTCACAATGGTTACCAGACGATGGTAACTGTACACTTCACAATGGTTACTACACAATGGGAATTTTACACTTGACAATGGTTACTACACAATGGTAACTGCACCCTTCACTATGGTTACCACACAATAAGAACTGTACACTTAACAATGGTAACAACACAATTGGAACTGTACTCATCACAATGATTACCACACAATGAGAACTGTAAACTTCACAATGGTTACACACAATGGGAACTGTACACTTCACAGTGGTTACAACACAATGGTAACTGTACAATTCACAATGTTTTCCACACAATGAAAACTGTACACTTCACAAAGCTTACACACAATAAGAACTGTACACTTCACAGTGGTTACAACACAATGGTAACTGTACACTTCACAATGTTTTCCACACAATGAAAACTGTACACTTCACAAAGCTTACACACAATAAGAACTGTACACTTCACAGTGGTTACAACACAGTGGGAACTGCACACTTCAGAGTGGTTACCACACAATGGTAACTCTACACTTTACAATGGTAACCACAAAATGGAACTGTGAACTTCACAAAAATTACACACAATGGCAACTATACACTTCACGATGGTTACCACACAATGGAATCTGTACACTTCACGTTGGTTACAACACAATGGGAGGTGTACACTTCACAGCAGTTACCAAACCATGGGAACTGTACACTTCATAATGTTAACCACACAATGGAAACTGTACACTTCACAATGGTTCCCACAAAATGGGAACTGTACACTTCACAATGGTTACACACAATAATAACTGTACACTTCACAGCGGTTACCACACAATAATAAATGTACACTTCACAATGGTTACCACACAATGGGAACTCTACACTTCCCAATGGTTACACAAAATATAAACTGGACACTTCACAATGGTTACCACAAAATTGTAACTGTACACTTCACAATGGTTATGCACAATGGGTACTATACACTTCACAAATGTTAACAAACAATTAAAACTGTACACATCATAATGATTACACACAATGGAAACTGCACGCTTAACAATGGTTACCACACAATAAGAACTGTACACTTAACAATGTTACCACACAATGGGAACTCTACACTTCACAATGGTTACCACACAATGGGAACTGTACACTTCAAAATGGTTTCACACAATGGTAACTGTACACTTTACAATGGCTATACACAATGTTAACTCTACACATCACAATGGTTAACACACAATGGTAACTGTACACTTCAGAGCGGTTCCCACACAATGGTAACTGTACACTTCAAAATGACTACCACAAAATGGGATCTGTACACTTCACAATGCTTACCACACAATGGGAACTGTGCATTTCACAATCGTTCCCACACAATGGGAACTGTACACTTAACAATGTTACCACACAATGGGAACTCTACACTTCACAATGGTTACCACACAATGGGAACTGTACACTTCAAAATGGTTTCACACAATGGTAACTGTACACTTTACAATGGCTATACACAATGTTAACTCTACACATCACAATGGTTAACACACAATGGTAACTGTACACTTCAGAGCGGTTCCCACACAATGGTAACTGTACACTTCAAAATGACTACCACAAAATGGGATCTGTACACTTCACAATGCTTACCACACAATGGGAACTGTGCATTTCACAATCGTTCCCACACAATGGGAACTGTACACTACACAATGTTTACCACACAATGGGAACTGTACACTTCACAGCAGTTACCACACAATTGAAAATGTGTATTTCACAATTGTTACCACACAACTGGAACTGTACACTTCACAATCGTTCCCACACAATGGGAACTGTACACTTCAAAATGGTTACCACACAGTAAAAACTGTACACTTCACAAAGGTTCCCAAACAATGGGAAATGTACACTTCACAACGGTTTCCGCACAATGGGAACTGAACACTTCACAATGCTTACACACAATAAAAACTGTACACTTCACAATGGTTACCACACAATGGTAACTGTACACTTCACAATGGTTACAACACAATGGGAACTGTACACTTCACAATGGTTACCAGACAATGGTAACTGTACACTTCAGTATGGTTACCACACAATGGTAACTGTACCCTTCAAAATGGTTACCACACAATAAGAACTGTACACATAACCATGGTTACCACACAACGGTAACTGTACCCTTCGCAATAATTACCACACAATGGAAACTCTACACTTCACAGTGGTTACACACAATGGAAACTGTACTCTTCACAGTGGTTACCACACAAAGGTAACTGTACACTTCACAATGGGTACCACACAATGAAAACTGTACACTTCACAATGGTTACCACACAATTGGAACTCTACACTTCAAAATGGTTACCACACAATGGGAACTGTACCCTTCACAATGGTTCTTACACAATGGGAGCTGTACACTTCACAATGGTTACACAAATGGGAACTGTACACTTCAGAGTGGTTACCACACAATGGGAACTGTGTACTTCACAATGGTTACCAATGTGAACGGAACCCTTCACAATGGTTACCACACAATGTGAACAGTACCCTTCACAATGGTTACCACACAATGGGAACTGTAAACTTCACAGTGGTTACTCACAATGGGAACTCTACACTTCACAATGCTTACCACGCAATGGAAACTGTACACTTCACGATGGTTACCACACAATGGAAAGTGTACACTTCACAGCAGTTACCAAATCATGGGAACTGTACACTTCACACTGGTTGCCACACAGTGGTAACTGTACACTTCACAATGGTTACCACACAATGGGAACTGTACACTTCACAATTGTTACACACAATGGGAACTGTACACTTCACAGCTGTTACCACACAATGGCAACTCTACACTTCACAATGGTTACCACACAATAAGAACTGTACACTTCACAATGGTTACCACACAATAAAAACTGTATACTTCACAATGGTTACACACAAAGGGAATGGTACAATTCACAATGGTTACCACACAATCGGAACTGTGCACTTCACAATGGTTTTGAAACAATGGTAACTGTACACTTCACAATGGTTACCGCACAATTGGAACTGTACACTTTAGAATGGTTACCAGACGATGGTAACTGCACACTCCACAATGGTTACTCCACAATGGAAACTTTACACTTGAAAATGGTTACTACACAATAATAACTGTACTTTTCACAATTGTTACCACACAATAAGAAATGTACACTTAACAATGGTAACCACACAATTGAAACTATACTCACCACAATGGTTACCACACAATAGGAACTCTACATTTCACAATGGTTACCACGCAATGGGAACTGTACACATCACAATGGTTACACACAATGGAAACTGTACACTTCACAGCCGTTACAACACGATGGTAACTGTACACTTCACAATGCTTACCACACAATAAAAACTGTACACTTCACAATGGTTACACACAATAAGAACTGTACACTTTACAATGGTTACCACACAGTAAGAACTGTACACTTCACAATGGTTACCACACAATGAAAACTGTACACTTCACAATGATTCACACACAATGGGAACTGTACACTTCACAATGGTTACACACAATTGTAACTGTATACTTCACAATGGTTTCCAAATAATGGAAACTCTACACATCACAATGGTTACCACACAATGGAAACTGTACACTTAAAAATGGTTACCACAAAATGGGAACTGTAAACTTTCCCACAGTTACACACAATTGAAACTGAACACTTCAGAATGGTTACTACACAATGGTAACTGTACACTTCACAATGATTACGCACAATGGGAACAGTACATTTCACAAATGTTACCACACAATGGGAACTCTACCCTTCTCAATGGTTACACACAATAAAAACTGTACACTTCACAGAGGTAACCACACAAGGGTAACTGTACACTTCACAATGGTTACCACACAATGAAAACTGTACATGTCATAATGGTTACACACAATGGGAACTCTACACTTCACAATGGTTACCACACAATTGGAACTGTACACTTCACGATGGTTTCCAAAAAATGGGAACTGTACAGTTTACAGCAGTTATCACACGATGGTGACTGTACACTTCAAAATGGTTCCCACCAAATGGGAACTGTACACTTCCCAATGGTTACACACAATATGAACTGGACACTTCACAATGGTTTCCACAAAATGGGAACTGTACACATCCCAATGGTTACAAACAAGATGAACTGGACACATCTCAATTGTTACCACACAATGAGAACTGTACAATTTACAATGGTTACCACACAATGAAAACTATACTCTTTACAATAATTACCACACAATGACAACTGTACACTTAACAATGGTTACAAACAATGAGAACTGTACACTTCAAAGCAATTACCACAAAATGGTAACTGTACACTTCACAATCGTTACACACAATAAGAAGTGTACACTTCACAATGGTTACCACACAATGGAAACTGTACACTTCACAATGGTTACCACACAATGGGAATTGTACACTTCCCAATGGTTCCCACACAATGGTTACTGTACACTTCACCATGGTTACACACAATGGGAACTGTACACTTCAAAGCGGTTACCACACAAAGGTAACTGTACACTTCACAATGGTTACCACACAATAATAGCTGTACACTTCAGAGCGATTACCACACAATTGTAACTGTACACTTTGCAATGGTTACCACACAATGGTTCCTGTACACTTCGCAGTGGTTACCACACAATGAAAACTGTACACTTCACAATTGTTTCACACAATAAGAACTGTACATCTCCCAGCGGTTACCAGACAATAGTAACTGAAAACTTCACAATGGTTAACACAATGGGAACTTTACACTTCGCAATGGTTACCACACAATGAGAACTGTACACTTCGCCGCAGTTACAACACAATGGAAATTGTACACTTCGCAATGGTTACCACACAATGGGAACTGTACACTTCACAGCGGTTACCACAAAATGGTAACTGTACATTTCATAATGGTTACCACACAATGGGAACTGTACACTTCACAATGGTTACCACAAAAAAAAAACTTTACACTTCACAATGGTTACTCACAATGAGAAATGTACACTTCGCAATGGTTACCACACAATGGTAACTGTGCACTTCACAATGGTTAAAAACAATTGTAACAGTACATTTCACAATGGTTACAATCAATGGTAACTGTACACTTCATAATGGTTACCACACCATGGGAACTGTACAATTTACAATGGTTACCACACAATGGTAACTCTACACTTCACAATGGTTACACACAATGGTAACTGTACACTTCACAGTAATTACCACACAATAAGAACTGTACACTTCATAATGGTTATCACACCATGGGAACTGTACAATTTACAATGGTTACCACACAATGGTAACTCTACACTTCACAATGGTTTCCACACAATGGAAACTGTGGATTTCACAATGGTTACAACACGATGGGAACTGTACACTTCACTATGGTTACCACAGAATTGGAACTGTACACTTCACAATGGTTACACACAATGGTAACCGTACACTTCACAATGGCTACACACAATGGTAACTGTACAGTTCACAATTGTTACCACACAATGGTAACTGTACACTTCACAGCAGTTACCACACAATGGTAACTGTACACTTAACAATTATTACCAAACAATGGTAACTGTACACTTCACAATGGTTACCACACAATGGTAACTGTACACTTCACAATGGTTACCACACAATGAGAACTGTACACTTTTTAATGGTTACACACAATGGAAACTGTATACTTCACAATGGTTATCACACAATATGAACTGTACACTTCACAATGCTTTCCACACAATAGGAACTGTACACTTCACAATGGTTACCACACAATAGGAATTGTACACTTCACAATGGTTACACAAATGGTAACTGTACACTTCAAAATTGTTACACACAATGGTAACTGTACACTTCAAAATGGTTACCATTCAATGGTAACTGTACACTTCACAATGGTTACCACACAGTGGTAACTTTAGACTTCACAATGCTTACACACTATGTTAACTGTACACTTCAAAATGGTTACACACAATGGGAACTGCACACTCTACAATGGTTACCACACAATGGTAACTGTACACTTCAAAATGGTTACCACATAATGGTAACTGTACCCTTCCCAGCTGTTACCACAAAATTGTAACTGTACACTTCACACTGGTTACCACAAAATGGGAACTGTACACTTCACAATGATTTCCACACAATGGGAAATGTACCCTTTACAATTTTACACAATGGTAATTTTACACTTGACAATGGTTACCACACAATGGGAAGTGTACACTTTACAATGGTTACCACACAATCGGAACTGTACATTTTACAATGGTTGCCACACAATGGGAATGGTACATTTAACAAAACACTACACAGTGATTACCACAAAATAAAAACTTTACACTTCAAAATGGTTACACACAATGGGAACTGTACACTTCACAATGGTTAGCACACAATGAGAACGGTACACTTCTAAATGGGTACACACAATGGGAACTGTATACTTCATAATGGTTACCACACAATATAAACTGTACCCTTCACAATGGTTACCACACAATGAAAACTCTACACTTCACTATTGTTACCACAAAATGGGAACTGTAAACTTCCCCATGGTTACACACAATGGGAACTGTACACTTCACAGTGGTTAACACACAATGGTAACTGTACACTTCACAATGGTTATGCACAATAAGAACAGTACACATCACAATGGTTACCACACAATGGGAACAGTACACTTCACAATGGTTTCCAAACAATGGGAACTGTACACTTCACAATGTTTACCACACAATGGAAACTCTACACTTCACCATGGTTACACAAAATGAGAACTGTACACTTCACAGCAGTTACCACACAATGGTAACTGTACACTTCACAATGGTTCCCACACAATTGGAACTGTACACATTACAATGGTTCCCACACAATGGGAACTTTTCACTTTACAGCAGTGACCACACAATCGTGACTGTACACTTCACAATGGTTACCACGCAATGGGAAATGTACACTTCACAATGGTTACACACAATGGGAACTCTACACTACTCAATGGTTCCCACACCATGGGAACTGTACACTTCACATTGGTTACCACACAATGGGAACTGTACACTTCACAATGGATCCCACCAAATGAAAACTGTACACTTCCCAATGGTTACACAGAATATGAACTGGACACATCACAATGGTTCTCACAAAATGGGAACTGTACATTTCCCAATAATTACACACCATATGAACTGGACACTTCCCAATGGTTACCACAAAATAGTAACTGTACACTTCACAATGGTTACACACAATGGAAACCCTACACTTCACAGCAGTCACCACACAATGGGAACTTTACACTTCAAAATGGTAACACACAATGAAAACGTTACATTTTACAATGGTTACCACACAATGGGAACTGTACAGTTAGCAATGGTAACACACAAGGAAAACTGTACACTTCACAATGGTTACCACACAATGGCAACTGTACACTTTACAATGGTTACCACACAATGGTAACTGTAAACTTCACAATGCTTACCACACAATAAGAACTGTACACTTCACAATGGTTACCACACAATGGTTGCCACACAATGGAAACTGTACACTTCACAATGATTACCACAAAATGGGAACTGTACACTTCATAATGGTTACAGACTATAATAACTGTACACTTCAGAGTGGTTACCACACAATGGTAACTCTACACTTCACAATGGTTACAACACAATGGGAACTGTGCACTTCACAATTGTTACAGACAATGAAAACTGTACACTTAAGAATGGTTACCACACAATGGGACTGTGCACTTCACAGTGGTTACACACAATAAGAACTGTATTCTTCACAATGGTTACCACACAAGGGGAACTGGAAACTTCACGATGGTTACCAGACAATGAAAACTGTACACTTCACGATGGTTACCACACAATGGGAACTGTGCACTTCAAAGTGGTTACACACAATGGAAACTGTACCCTTCACAATGGTTAAACACAATGGAAACTGGAAACTTCACAATGGTTACAAACAATTATAACTGTACACTTCACAACGTTTACCGCACAATGGGAACTGTACACTTTGCAGCAGTTACCACCCAATGGTAACTGTACACTTCACAATGGTTACACACTATGGGAACTGAACACTTCACAATGTTTAACACACAATAGAAACCGTACCCTTCACAACGGTTACCACGCAATGGTAACTGTACACATCACAGTGGTTCCACACAAGGGGAACTGTACACTTCAGAATGGTTGAAACCCAATGGAAACTTTACGTTTCACAATGGTTAAACACAATGGGAACTGTACACTTCACAATAGTTAGACACAATGGTAATTCTACACTTCACAGCGATCACCACACAATGGAAACCGTGCACTTCACCATGGTTACAACAGAATGGGAACCATACACTTCACATGGGTAACACAAATTGGCAACTGTACACTTCACAACGGTTACCACACAATGGTAACTGTACACTTCACAGCAATTATCACACAATTGTAACTGTACACTTCACAATGGTTACAACACAACGAAAACTGTGAACTTTACAATGGTTACTCACAATGGGAACTGTGGACATCACAGCGGTTATCACACAATAATAACTGTACACTTCACAATAGTTACCACACAATGAAAACTGTACACTTCACAATGGTTACCAAACAATGGGAACATTACACTTCACAATGGTTTCCACACAATGGTAACTGTACACTTCACAATGGTGACCACACAATGGTAACTGTACACTTCACAATGCTTACCACAAATTAGAACTGTACACATAACAATTGTTATCACACAATGGGAACTGTACCCTTCACAATGGTTACCACGCAAAGGTAACTGTAATCTTCACAATGGTTACCACACAATAAGAACTGCACACTTCACAATGGTTACAACACAATGGGAACTGTACACTTCACAATGGTTACAAACAATGAAAACTATACACTTCACAAAGGTTACCACATAGTGATAACTGTACACTTCACAATGGTTACCACTGAATTGGAACTGTACACTTTGCAGTGGTTAGCACACAATGGTAACTGTACACTTCACAATAGTTACCACACAATGTTATTTGCACACTTACCAGCGGTTACCACACAATGGTAACTGTACACCTCACAATGGTTACATACTCTGGGAACTGTACACTTCACAGCAATTACCACACAATTGCAACTGTCCATATCACAGTGGTTACACACAAAAGGAACTCTACACTTCAGAATTGTTACAACACAATGGACACTGTACACTTCACAATGATTAAACACAATGGGAACTGTACACTTCACAATTGTTACACACAATGGTAATTCTACACTTCACAGCAGTCACCACACAGTGGGAACTGTACACTTCACCATGGTTACCACAGAATGGGAACTGTACACTTCAAAATGGTTACACACAATGGGAACTGTACACTTCACCATGGTTACCACAGAATGGGAACTGTACACTTCACAATGGTTACCACGCTATGGGAAATGTACACTTCACAATTTTTACCACACAATGGGAATGGTACACTTCACAATGGTTACACACAATGGGAACTGTACACTTCACAGCAGTTACCACACAATGGGAACTGTACACTTCAAAATGGTTACACACAATGGGAACTGTACACTTCACAATGGTTTCCACACAATTAAAATTGTACACTTCACAATGGTTACCACACAATGGGAACTGTACAGTTCACAATGTTGACAAACAATGGGAACTGTACACTTCACAATTGTTACCACAAAATGGGAACTGTACACTTCACAATGGTTACCATACAATGAAAATGGTACACTCCAAAATGGTTACCACACAATGGTAACTGCACACTTCACAGCGGTTACCACACAATGGTAACTGTACAATTCACAATGATTACCACACAATGGGATCTGTACACCTCACAATGCTTACCACACAATGGGAACTGTACACTTCACAATGATTACCACACAATGGGAACTGTACACTTCACAATCTTTACCACATGATAATAACTGTACACTTCACAATGGTTACCACATTATGGAAACTCTACACTTCACAGCGGTTAACACAAAATGGTAAATGTTCACTTCACAGCGGGTACCACACAATGGGAACTGTACACTTAACAATGGTTAAACACAATGGAAACTGGACACTTAAAAATGGTTACAAACAATAGCTGTACACTTCACAACGGTGACCACAAAATGAGGCCTGTACCCTTTGTAGCGGTGAGCACACAATGGTAATTGTACACTTCAAAATGGTCACCACACAGTGGGAACTGTACACTTCACACTGGTTACACAAAATGGGAACTGTACACTTCAAAATATTTACCACACAATTTTAACTGTACACTTCACAATGGTTACCACACAATGAGACCTGTACCCTTTGCAGTGGTGAGCACACAATGGTAATTGTACACTTCAAAATGGTTACCACACAATGGGAACTGTACACTTTAAAATGGTTACACAAAATGGAAACTGTACACTTCAAAATGTTTACCACAAAATGGTAACTGTGCACTTCACAATGGTTACACCCAATGAAAACTGTACACTTCAAAATGGTTACACCCAATGGAAACTGTACACTTCAAAATGGTTACCACACAATAGTAACTGTACACTTCACAATGGTTACACACAATGGAAACTGTACACTTCACAATGGTTACACACAATGGAAACTGTACAATTCAAAATGCTTACCACACAATGGTAACTGTACACTTCACAGCAATTACCACACAATTATAAATGTACACTTCACAGTGATTACCAATCAATCGGAACTGTACACTTCACAATGGTTACCAAAGAATGGGAACTGTCCACTTCACAATGGTTACACACAATGGAAACTGTAAACTTTACAGTGGTTAACACACAGTGGTATCTGTAAACTTCACTGTGGTTACCACACAATGGGAAGTGTACACTTCAAAATGGTAACCACACAATGGAAACTGTATACTTCACAATGGTTACCACAAAATGGGAACTGTACACTTCACAATGGTTACCACACAATGGCAGCTGTACACTTCATAGTGGTTACCACACAATGGTAACTGTACACTTCAAAATTGTTACCACACAAAGAGAACTCTACACTTCACAATGGTTACACACAATGGGAACTGTACACTTCACAATGGTTACCACACAATGGGAACTTTACTCTTCACAATGGTTACCACACAATGGAAACTGTACACTTCACAATGGTTACACACAATGGGAACTGTGCACTTCCCAATATTTACCACACAATAAAAACTGTACAATTCACAATGCTTACACACAATGGGAACTGTACACTTCACAATGGCTACCACACAATAGTAACTATACACTTCACAATGCTTACACACAATGGGAACTGTACACTTCACAGCTGTTACCACACAATGGTAACTCTACACTTCACAATGGTGACAAACAATGGTAACTGTACACTTCACAATGGTTACCACACAATGAAAACTGTACACTTCACAGCGGTTACCACTCAATGGTAACTGAACACGTCGCAATGGTTACCACAAAATGGTAACTGTACACTTTGCAGTGCTTATTACACAATGGGAACTGTACAGTTCACAATGGTTACACACAATCCTAACTGTACCTTTCGCAGCAGTCACAACATAAGGGTAACTGTACACTTCACAATGGTTACAAACAATGGAAACTGTACACTTCACAATGATTACCACACAATGGTTACTGTACAGTTCACAATAGTTACACACAATAAGAACTGTACACTTCAGAATGGTTACCACACTATGGTAACTGTTCACTTCACAATGGTTACACACAATGGAAACTGTACACTTCACAATGGTTACACCCAAAGTAAACTGTACACTTCAAAATGCTTACCACACAATGGTAACTGTACAGTTTACAATGGTTACACCCCATGGGAACTGTACACTTTGCAGCAGTTTCCACACAATGGGAACTCTACACTTCGCAGCGGTTACCACACAATGGGAACTGTACACTTTGCAGTGGTTACTACACAATGGGAACTGTACACTTCACAATGGTTACCACACAGTGGGAACTTTACACTTTACAATGGTTACCACACAATGGGAACTGTACACTTCACAATGGTCACCACACAATGGGAACTGTGCACTTCATGAGGGTTACTGCACAATGGGAACCGTACACTTCAAAATGGTTACACACAATGGTAACTGTACACTTCACAGCGGTTACCACACAGTAGAAACTATTCACTTCACAATGGTTGCACACAATAAGAACTGCAGACTTTGCAATGGTTACAAACAATAGGAACTGTACACTTCACGATGGTTACCACACAATGGAAACTCTACACTTCACAATGGTTACCACACAATTAAAACTGTACACTTCACTATGGTTATTACCTAGTGGCAACTCTACACTTCACAGTGGTTACCACACAATGGTAAATAAATACTTCAAATTTTTACGAAACAATAGGAAATGTACACTTCACAATGGTTACCACACAATGGGAACTATACACTTCACAATGATTACCACAAAATGGGAACTTTACACTTCACAATTGTTACCACACAATGTGAACTGTACACTTCACAATGGTTACCAAACAATGAAAACTGTACACTTCCCAATGGTTACCACACAATGGGAACTGTACAATTCATAATGGTTACACACAATGAAAACTGTACACATCACCATGGTTACCACACAATGGTGACTGTACACATCACAATAATTACCACACAATTAAAAGTGTACACGTCACAATGGTTACACAATATGAAAACTGTACACTTCAAAATAGTTACCACACAACTTGAATTTACATTTCACAATGGTTCCCACACAATGGGAACTGTACACATCACAATGGTTCCCACACAATGGGAACTGTATACTTCACAGCAGTTACCACACAATGGTAACTGTACACTTAACAATGGTTACCACGCAATGGGAAGTGTACACTTCACAATGGTAACACACAATGAGAACTGTACACTTCACAATGGTTATCAAACAATGGGAACTGCGCACTTTACAATGGTTACACACAATGGAAACTGCACAATTCACAATTGTTATTATACAATGGAAATTGTACACTTCACAATGGTTACACACAATGAGAACTGTACACTTCACAATGGTTACACACAATGGTAATGGTACCCTTCAAAATGGTTACCACACAATAGGAACTGTACACTTTACAATGGTAACCACACAATGGTAACTGTACACCTCACAATAGTTGCAACACTATTAGAACTGTACACGTAACAATGGTTACCACAAAATGGGAACTGTACCCTTTACAATGGTAACCACACAATGGGAACTGTACCCTTTACAATGGTAACCACACAATGGGAACTGTTAACTTCACAATGGTTACACACAATGAAAACTCTACACTTCACAGTGGTTACCACACAATGTTAACCGTACACTTCACAATTGTTCTCACACAATGAGAACTGTATACTTCACAATGGTTACACAAAATGGTAACTGAACACTTCACAGTGGTTACCACACAATGGTAACTCTACACTTTACAATGGTCACCACACAATGGGAACTGTGCATTGACAATGGTTACACACAATGGGAATTGTACACTTCACAATGGTTACACACGACGGTAACTGTAAACTTCAAAATGGCTATAAACAATGGCAATTGTACACTTCCCAATGGTTACCACACAATGTAAACTGTACACTTCACAATCGTTACCACACGATAATAACTGTACACTTCACAATGGTTACCACACAAATGTAACTGAACACTTTGCAGTGGTTACCACACAATGGGAACTCTAAACTTTGCAATGGTTTCCACACCATGGAAACTGTACACTTCACAGCGGTTACCACACAATGGTAACTGTACACTTCACAGCAGTTACCACAAAATGGGAACTGTACACTTAACAATGGTTAAACACAATGGGAACTGGACACTTCAAAATGGTTACACACAATGATAACTGTACACTTCACAACGGTTACCACACAATGAGAACTCTACCCTTTGTAGCGGTGAGCACACAATGGTAATTGTACACTTCACAATGGTTACCACACAATGGGACTGTACACTTCACAAAGGTTACACACAATGGAAACTGTACACTTCAAAATGGTTACCACACAATGGTAACTGTACACTTCCCAATGGTTACACACAATCGGAACTGTACATTTTACAGCAGTTACCACACAATGGGAAATGTACACTTCGCAGCAGTTACCACACAATGGGAACTGTACACTTCACAATGCTTACCACACAATGGGAACTGTACACTTCACAATGGTTACCATACAATGCTAACTGTACACTTCGCAATGGTTACACACAATGGTAACTATATATTTCGTAATGGTTACACACAATGGTAACTGTACACTTCAAAATGGTTTCTACACAATGGTAACTGCACGGTTCAAAATGGTTACCACAGAATGGAAACTGTACACTTTACAATGGTTTCCAGACAATGGTAACTGTTCACTTTGCAATGGTTACCAAAGAATAAGAACTGTACACTTCGCAGTGGTTTCCCCACCATGGAAACTTTACACTTCACAGCCGTTACCACACAATGGTAAGTGTACACTTCACAGCGGTTACCACAAATTGGGAACTGCACACTTCACAATGGTTGCCACACAATAAGGACTACACACTTCACAATGGTTACACACAATTGAAACTGCACACTTCACAATGGTTACACACAATGGAAATTGCACACTTCACAATGTTTACACACAATGGTAACTGTACACTTCAGAACAGTTATTACACAATCGGAACTGTACACTTCCCAATGGTTACACACAATGGTAACTGTACAGTTCACAATGGTTAAACACAATAAAAACTCTACACTACACAATGGTTACCACACAATGGAAACTGTACACTTCACAATGGTTACCACACAATGGTAACTGTACACTTCATGATGGTTACACACAATGGAAACTGTACACTTCACAATGGTTACACCCAATGGAAACTGTACACTTCAAAATGGTTACCACACAATGGTAACTGTACACTTCACAATGGTTACAAACAATGGGAACTGTACACTTTCAGCAGTTACCACACAATGGGAAATGTACACTTTGCAGCGTTTACCACACAATGGGAACGGTACACTTTACAATGGTTACCACGCAATGGTAACTGTACACTTCACAATGCTTACACACAATAATAACTATATATTTCATAATGGTTACACATAATGGTAATTGTACACTTCACAATGGTTACCACACAATGGTAACTGCACACATCACAATAATTACCACACAATGGAAACTATACACTTCACAATGGTTACCACTCAATGAGAACTGTACATTTCAGAATGATAACCACACAATGGTAACTGTACACTTCACAATGATTACCACACCTTGGGATCTGTACCCTTCACAATGGTTACCACAAAATGGGAACTATACACTTCACAATGGTTACACACAATTGTAACTCTACACTTCACAGTGGTGACCACACAATGGGAAATGTACACTTCACCTGGTTACCACAGAATGGGAACCATACACTTCACAATGGTAACTCACAATGACAACTGTACACTTCACAATGGTTACCAAACAATGGGAACACTAATCTTTTCCATGGTTACACACAATGGAAACTGTACACTTCACAATGGTTAACAAACAATGGGAACTGTAATCTTTTCCATGGTTACACACAATGGGAACTGTACACTTTACAATGGTTACCACCCAATAATAACTGTACACTTCACAATGGTTACCACACAATTTTAACTGTACACTTCACAGCGGTTACCACACAATGGTAACTGTACACGTCACAATGATTACAACGCAATGGAAACTGTACACTTCACAATAATAGCACACAATGGAAACTGCACACTGCACAATGGTTACCACACAATGGAAACTGTACACTTCACAGCGGTTACCACACAATGGTAACTGTACACTTTACAATGGTTCCCACACAATGAGAACTTTACACTTCACAATGGTTACCATACAATGGTAACTGTACACTTCACAATGGTTACCACACAATAAGAACTGTACATTTCACAATGGTTATTACACAATGGGCACTGTACACTTCACAATGGTTACAAACAATGGGAACTGTACACTTCACAATAGTTACCACACAATGATAACTGTACACTTCACAACGGTTACCACACAATGGGAACTGTACACTTCCCAATGGTTAGCAGCACTTAGCACACAATGGTAACTGTACACTTCGCAATGGTTACCACACAATGGAATCTGTACACTTCACAATGGTTACACCTAATGGAAACTGTACACTTCTAAATGGTTACCACACAATGGTAACTGTACCCTTCACTGTACCCTTCACAATAATTACACACAATGGTAACTGTACACTTCACAATGGTTACACACAATGGAAACTTTACACTTCAAAATGGTTACCACACAATGGTAACTGTACACATCACAATGGTTACACACAATGGGAACTGTACACGTTACAGCAGTTACCACACAATAGGAGCTGTACACTTTGCAGCGGTTACCACACAATGGAAATTGTACACCTCACAATGGTTACCACACAATGGAAACTGTACACTTCACAATGGTAACCACACAATGGTAACATTACACTTCACAATGGCGGTAAACAATGGTATGTACACTTCACAATGGTTACCACACAATGGTAACTGTACACTTCACAATGGTTACCACACAAAAGTAACTGTACACTTCAAAATATTTACCACACAATGTGACCGGTACACTTCACAATGCTTACCACACAGTGGGAACTGTACACTTCACAATGGTTACCACACAATGGGAACTGTACACTTCACAGCGTTTACCACACAATGGGAACTGCACACGTCACAATGGTTACCACACAATGTGAACTGTACACTTCACAGTCATTATCACACGATAATAACTGTACACTTCATAATGGTTACCACACAGTGGTAACTGTACACTTCACCATGGTTACCACAAAATGAGAACTGTACACTTTATCATGGTTACCAGACAATGGTACATGCACACTTCACAATGGTTGCTACACAATGGGAACTTTACAGTTGACAATGGTTACCACACAATGGTAACTGTACCCTTCACAATGGTTACCACACCATAATAACTGTACACCTAACAATGGTAACCACACAATGACAACTGCACACTTCACAAAGGTTACCACACAATTGGAACTTTACACTTCACAATGGTTACACACAATAATAACTGTACACTTCACAGCGGTTACCAAACAATCGGAACTGTACACTTCAGCATGGTTACCACACAATGGGAACTGTACACTTCAAAATGGTTACACACAAAGGGAACAGTACACTTCACAATTGTTACCACACAATGGAAACTGTACACTTCACAATGGTTCCCACAAAATGGGAACTTTACTTTTAACAATAATAACCAAACAATGGGAATGGTACATTTCAAAATGTTTTCACACAATGGTAACTGTACACTTCACAATGGTTACCATGCAATGGAACGGTACACTTCACAATGGTTACACACAATGGGAACTGAACACTTCACAGCGGTTGTTACACAATGGTAACTTTACACTTCACGATGGTTACCACACAATGGTAACTGTACACTTCATAATGGTTACCACACAAAGGGAACAGTACACTTCACGATGGTTACACACAATGGGAACTCTACACTTCACAGTGGTCACCACACAATAAAAACTGTACACTTGAAAATGGTTACACACAATGGGAACTTTAAACTTCAAAATGGTTCCACAAAAGTGGAACTGTTCAGTTCGCAATGGTTACACACAATTGAAACTGTACTCTTCACAATGGTTACCACACAATGGGAACTCTACACTTCACATTGGTTACCAGACGATAGTAACTGTACATTTCACATTGGTTACTACACAAAGGGAACTTTACGCTTGACAGTGGTTACCACACAATGGTAACTGTACCCTTCACAATGGTTACCACACAATAAGAACTGTACACTTAACAATGGTAACCACACAATTGGAACATTACCCAACACAATGGTTACCACACAATGGGAACTATACACTTCACAGCAGTTACAACACATTGGTAACTCTACACTTCACAATGGTTACCATACAATGAAAACTGTACACTTCACCATGGTTACACACAATAAGAACTGTAAACTTCACAATGGTTACCACACAATGGGAACTGTGCATGTCACAATGGATACACACAATGGAAACTGTACACTTCACAATGGTTACCACACAATTTGAACTGTACACTTCATAATGGTTTCCACACAATGGGAACTGTACACTTCACAATGGTTACCACAAAATGGGAACTGTAAACTTCCCCATGGTTTCACACAATTGGAACTGTACACTTCACAATGGTTACCACACAATGGTAAGAGTACACTTCACAATGGTTACCACACAATTGGAACTGTACACTTCAAATTGGTTACACACAATGGTAAATGTACACTTCACAGTAGTTACCACACAGTGGAAACTCTACACTTCACAATGGTTACCACACAATGGGAACTGTAAACTTATCCATGGTTACACACAATGGTAACTGTACACTTCACTATGATTACCACACAATGGTAACTGTACACATCACAATGGTTACACACAATGGCAACTGTACACTTCACAATGATTACCACACAATGGGAACTGTACACTTCACAATGATTACCAAACAATGGGAACTGTACACTTCACAATGGTTACCAAACAATTATAACTGTACACTTCACAATTGTTACACACAATGAAAACTCTACCCTTTAAAGTGGTAATCACACAAAGGTAACTGTACACTTCACAATATTGACCACAAAATGGTTACTTTACACGTCACAATGGTTACACACAATGGGAAGTGTACACTTCACAATGGTTACCACACAATGGGAACTGTACACTTAAAAATGGTTTCCACACAATGGAAACTTTTCACATCAAGATGGTTTCCACACAATGGGAACTCTTCACTTCACAGCAGTTACCACACAATGGTAACTGTACACTTCACAATGGTTACCACACAATGGGAAGTGTACACTTCACAATGGTTACAAACAATGGGAAATCTACACTTCACAATAGTTCCCACACAATGGAAACTGTACACTTCACAATTGTTCCCACACAATGGGAACTGCACATTTCACAATGATTACCACACAATGAAAACTGTACACTTCACAATGGTTCTCACAGAATGGGAACTGTAAACTTCACAATGATTCCCACAAAATAAAAACTGTACACTTCAAAATCGTTTCACACAATGGTAACTGTACACTTCACAGCGGTTACCACACAATAATAAATATATACTTCACAATGTTTACCAAACAATGAAAACTGTACACTTCACAATTTTTACACACAATGAGAACTGTACACTTAACAATGGTTACCACACAATGGGAACTGTACACTTTACAATGGTTACGCACAATGGGAACTGTACACTTCACAATGGTTACCAAACAATGGGAACTGTGCACTTCACAACGGTTACACACAATATGAACTGGACACTTCACAATGGTTACCACAAAATGGTAACCATGCATTTGACAATGGTTACCACACAAGGGGAACTGTACCCTTCACAATGGTCACAAAAAATGAAAAGTGTACACTTTACAATGGTTACCAGACGATGGTACCTGTACACTTCACAATGGTTACTACACAATGGGAAATTTACAGTTGACAATGGTTACCACACAATGGTAACTGTACCCTTCACAATGGTTATTACACCATAATAACTGTACACATAACAATGGTAACCACACAAT
Organism: Callithrix jacchus; assembly: GCF_049354715.1. Classification (NCBI taxonomy): domain Eukaryota; kingdom Metazoa; phylum Chordata; class Mammalia; order Primates; family Cebidae; genus Callithrix; species Callithrix jacchus. The sequence continues at coordinate 43,318,695 of NC_133514.1, forward strand.
GGGAACTGAACTCTTCACAATGGTTACTACACAATGGGAACTATACACTTCACAATGGTTACACACAATGGTAACTGTACACTTCACAGCGGTTACCACACAATCGGAACTGTACACTTCAAAATGGTTATACACAATGGAAACTGTACACTTCACAATTGTAACCACACAATGGAAACTCTACACTTCACAATGGTTACCACACCATGGAAACTTTAGTTTTAACAATAATAAACAAACAATGGGAATGGTACATTTCAATATGGTTTCACACAATGGTAACTGTACACTTCACAATCGTTACCACACAATGGGAACCGTACACTTTACAATGGTTACACACAATGAAAACTCTACACTTCACAGCAATCACCACACAATGGAAACTGTGCACTTGAAAATGGTTACACAAAATGGGAACTTTAAACTTCACAATGGTTACCACACAATGGGAACTGTACAGTTTGCAATTGTTACACACAATTGAAATTGTACCCTTCACAATGGTTACCAAACAATGGGAACTGTACAATTCACAATGGTTTCCACACAATGGGAACTGTACACATTACAATGGTTACCACACAATAAGAAGTGTACACTTAACAATTGTTACCACAACATTGTAAATGTACACTTAACAATGGTTACCACACAATGAAAACTGTATCCTTCACAATGGTTACCACACAATGAGAACTGTACATTTTACAGTGGTTACACACAATGGGAACTGTACACTTCACAGCTGTTACCACACAATGGTAACTGTACACCTCCCAATGGTTAAAACACAATAAAAACTGTACACTTCACAATGGTTGCACACAATGGGAACTGTACACTTCACAATGGTTACCACACAATGAAAACTGTACATGTCACAATGGATACACACAATGGAAACTGTACACTTCACAATGGTTACCACACAATTTGAACTGTACACTTCATAATGGTTTCCACACAATGGGAACTGTACACTTTATAGCAGTTACCACACAATGGTGACTGTACACTTCACAATGGTTCCCACCACATGGGCACTGTACGCTTCCCAATGGTTACACAAAATATTAACTGGACACTTCACAATGGTTCCCACAAAATGGGAACTGTGCACTTCACAATGGTTACGCACAATGGGAACTTCACACTTCACAGCGATCACCACACAATGGTAACTGTACACTTGAAAATGGTAACACACAATGGGAACTTTCACTTCACAATTTTTACCACACAATGGGAACTGTTCAGGTCACAATGGTTATGCACAATGAAAACTGTACACTTCAAAATGGTTACCACAAAATGGAAACTGTACACTTCACAATGGTTACCATACAATGGGAACTGTACACTTTACAATGGTTACCACACAATGGAAAATGTACACTTCACAATGGTTACAATACAATGGTAACTGTACACTTCACAATGGTTACCACACAATGAAAACTATACACTTCACAATGGTTCCCAAACAATAAGAACTGTACACTTCACAACGGTTACCACACAATGGGAACTGTACACTTCTCAATGGTCACACAGAATGGGAACTCTACACATCACAGTGGTTATGACACAATGGTAACTCTACATTTCCCAATGGTTATCACACAATGGGAACTGTACAGTTCACAATGGTTACCACACAATGGGAAGTGTACACTTCACAATGGTTACCACACAATGGGAACTGTGCACTTCACAGTGGTTACACACAATGGGAACTGTACACTTCAAAATGGTTACCACACAATGGGAACTGTAAACTTTTCCATGGTTACACACAATGGGAACGGTACACTTCACAATGGTTACCACACAAAAAGAACTGTACACTTCATGACTGTTACCAAACAATGGGAACTGTACACTTCACAATGGTTACCAAACAATTGGAACTCCACACTTCACAATGGTTACACACAATGAAAACTGTACACTTTACAGCGGTTACCACACAATGGTAAGTGTACACTTCACAATATTTACCACACAATGAAAACTGTACACGTCACAATGGTTACACACAATGGGAACTGTACACTTTAAAATGGTTACCACACAATGGGAACTGTCCACAATGGACCCTAGTGGTTTTGCTTGACTTGGATGTGTGTGACAGTTATTTAATTTGTTCATCATTAGGACGGCCTCAGATTTGCAATCAGACCTTGTAGACACTGAGTCATGTATTCTGGGCAGGAGATGACTTTGCAGATGACTCCTTCCCCAGCAGTCATGACAAAAAGAAACCACCCAGTAGTTGAAATCACAAATTGAAATGTCTGATTCCATGAAGTTAGGCCCTACTGTAGCAGGATAAAATTGTACTGCTTCCCCCCAAGAATGTGGCTTTTCCAGAGCTTGTGTGTCTGTTAGCACACCTGCCCAAGCAGCTTAAACAGGGCCAGAGCTGCTGTTTGGGCAGAATCCTGCATGTTCAGCGGAATAGAACATGTCAGTGTACACACGCAGGCTGAAGTCAGACAGCCGTCAATCACGGAGCCTCCGTGCTTTGCCCAGCCCCCTGGGGGTGGTGAGTAGATGTAGGCTTATGACAGCCAACTGAACCCTGTCCCTATCTGTGATTATGCCACTAGGAGGGGCCCTTGCTGTTTTTCACCATATGCTTACCAATTAAAACTTCAGTTCGTGCCACATGCTGGGCTGTTGGAAACACATTTTTGTTTTGATGTGGCTATTCTGAAGTCCATGTGTGCAAAAACATGTGCTTTCTGTCAACCAAATGATGACGCTGCCTCTGCTGAGGCTGTGCCTCCTGCCATGCTTGTAAAACTAAGGGGTTTTGTATCTGTCCTACTCTATTATCAGATGAAAAAGACATTACCATAAAAATTCCTTCAGTACCAAAGGGAATGTGTCTAAAAGGCCTGTTCATTCCATCCCATGACCCAGTACAGTTTTTACTTTTAAGGAAGAGGGTATGATGCTCTCATTCTCAGACACGCGGACTCACAGCTGTGTGTCCATTGGTTTCCTTCTGTGACTGCCACCCATACCTCTCTGGAAACTGCCCTCAGATCCCCAGTTCCTAAAGCCTTCCCTTCTCAGGATGCCCAGGAGGAACAGCCCCTTTGCTGCCCCTCCCCATGTGCTCCAGCCTTCCCTGGAAGCAGGTTCCTGCCTGAGGCTGGACTTCCCCACAGAAGATGCACAACCTGTAATGGAAGGAGAGGAATTTACTCCTTACCACCAAATTCCTACCTGCACTCAGGGATATTCCCACAGAGGAGTGGGATTTGGAAGTCGCCCAGGAGCGTGAGGAGAAGTGGCGCTTCATCCTCTCCACTGCATCTTCCCTGCCCAGCTAACTCCCTGACTCATCCTCAGAGGATGACAGCCTGAGAGCTGATGAGGGATTGGGGGGTGATGGCCCTGTGAGTCCTGAAGAATAAGTTCTTGCTGGGAAGCTGGGGTTAGCTGTGCCCCTTGCTTAGTGAGGTCTGAGTGTCCCTCCCCCTTAGTAATGCCCGTGCCCAGCCTGCTAAGGGCTGGTTCTGTTTGCCCCTGGGCCAGGTGGATGCCTCCATGGAGAGCTGCCCTGATCTGTATGTTCCCATGGACTCTGGGCAGGTCTCATCCAGCCCCTGCCATGTGTAGACCCTGCCAGAATTTCTGTGTTGCTTTGAGCAGTGTGTACCTAGGGTTCAAGCACATGCCCTCAGAGTGCATTGCCAGGGTTCCACAAAAGTGGCTTTGCCCTGCCTGAGGGCAGTTCCCTTAAGAGTAAGCCACCCTCCTCCAGCCTTCACATGTGGCAGCTGGCTCAGACTTTTGTGTGTTCTCAATCATTTTGCTATACATCCACAGCTCACAGCTGAGAGTTTTGCTCAAAAAAAAAAAAAATGCATAAGCCAGATTGTGCCATTTCCATGTTCCCTAGAATGTCACACAAGTGAGAACATGGGTGTCTTACCTCAGTGACAGCATCAGATCTCTAGCCTTGATAGGTTTGCAAATAGACTGTGATTATGAGTAATACTTCCAAACTGCTTTCAAAATCACAAACTAACTTCATATTATGAGCAAACACATTATCAACAAACATAACCCACGAAAAGGGTGATGAACCTCACTGGTTCAGCCAACTGATTTCAGAACACATTAGGCTACTACTTTTCATCAGCTTGATCCACCATGGATTTTGTTTCTCTTTCCCTAAACAGGCAAAAAGGTCATATATTAGTTTCCTATTGCATGTAACAAATTTCCACAGACATAGGGATTGGAAACAACTCTTGTTTATCTCACAGTTTCCATAGGTCAGAAGTTTAGCACAGCTCAGCTGAGTTCTTGACCTTGGCTGTCCACTGCCACAAGGCTGAAATTAAGGCTGCAGCTGGCAGGGTTCTTATTAGGAGGCTCTGGGAAGTGTCCAGCCTCGTTCAGAATGATAGCAAAATCTAGTTCCTTGTGTCTGCAGAACTGAGTTCCCTGTTCCTGGTAGGCTGTTGACCAGAGGTGATTCTCATCTTCTTGAGGCCACCTGCATTCCCTGTCAGGCAACTGTGAAGTGGCAGATCCTTCTCCTGCTTCTAATCTCTGACTTCCTTTTCTGCTGCCAACTGGAAAACTTTCTGCCTTTGAAAGACTTTCCTGATTGAATCCAACTCTTGATTGAATCCAGCTCCTCTAGTTAATCTCCATATCTTAAGGTCATTGACTAGGGACTTTCATCTGCACAATCCCTTCGCAGCAATGCCTCGATGAATGTTTGAATAACCAGGAGATAGGTCTCTTGGGGACCATCTTTGGACATCAGCCCACCAAGGAGAAATCAGCCTCATGTCCATTCTCATCTCAGTTCACCCTTCCAAGAAATCTGTTGTCAATATAAGTTCCATTGTCTCCACCAACCAGTGCCGGGGATCCTGAGCCTGAATCAGAGGCAGAACCAGAATCAGAGGCAGGAGTGGGGCAGGCTGCTGATGAAGCAGGCCAGGACGTAGCCTCTGCCCATGAGGGCGCAGAGATGAAGTGGAGCGGGCACTAGAACAAGAGCCAGAAGAAAGAGCCTCCCTCAGTAAGAAAGAGAGGCAGAATGAGGGGTGAACGAAAGGGACAACTGCTCCGCCTCCAGCGTCTCATCCTCCAGCAGCACGTTGGAAAGGGAGGAGAAAGAGGACAAACTCTCCAGGGACAGGATGACTGGTAAATGAAGCCCCTTGTTTCAATCGGCATGTACCAGGGAGGCCTGGGGTGCAGGGGACCTGGGTCAGCCCACTCACCCGGCTGTGTCACCCAGTGTCTGGGGACAAGGAGTGTGACCATGCTGTCAGCCAGCCAGCAGCCTTCTACCCCATAGAAAGACGACCCCAGACCCTCCACACTGTCACAGTCATTACTTCCATACCTGGAAAAACGGGCCCCGATAAGGAGGGCTTTTCCTGGGGAATAAGCCCTAGAAGAGAAACCTCTCATTTTCCCCTGAATGTTCCATTGTTATAATAGGTTATTAATAGTAAGATTTTTTTCAGCTTTTGATAGAAGTTTAGAAACTGTCACATTGTTATCTATTTCTTCAACAATGTGTTTACTGAAGTGTGCTCATTTTGACTGAACATTTGAGACTGGAAAGAGTTGTTTAAATGGATTGAATGAGTATTTCCAAAAAACTGTATATAGTGTACTGAATTCCATTTGATGTGAGGTACTGGAATATAGATAATTTGTTCTTTACATTATACTCATAGCCATTCTTTTATTTAGTATAAAGTACATGCTTTTTGGTGTTACACTTAATACTCATTCAGTTCTCCTGTGAATGATAACTTTACAATTAGGGACCAAATGGAATGTTAGATTATAGGTTTGGTTTGGCCTGAAAGAACCTCACCAAGGACTTGAGGAGGGTGCCGTAGAGCTTTATAGGAATTGTAAATGATTCATATGATTTGTGACACCACAGGGTAAATTTTCCTACCCATGACTTGTGTGCTATCAAGGTGGTAGAATGCTTCCTTCCTCAACAAACACTCCTAACTGGTAGAGTCATGTCTCATGGGCCAGCCTTCATTAAGCTACATATGAGTGGTACCTACTCAAGTCGATGTCTTAGGACCAGAGGGCAACATGGCACCTCTAAAAGGCCTGCCAGCCAGTGCCATGGCCTATGCATGACTTATTATTCCCAGATTAAAATATATTGTCTCAGAAGCATGGATGAATGAATGAATGAAACCAGAATGTTTCCCAATAGACCTGAAAATCAATGGTGTTGTCTAAAAGTACAGTTTGGATTTTTCCCAGTTAGAATATACTACTGGATTTTATACTTTATATTGCTGGTTACTATGATGCAGTAAAAAAGAATATATTGGTTAACATCTTAGGAATTATTGCATTGAAAATCCTGTGTCTTCATTTGGTTGAATACGTATGTGCCAAGAGGTATTAAATATGCTGATATTTACTTAATTTCTTTCAAAATCAGATGACAGGTAAATCCCCATATTCTACTAGTTATCATTCACATTAATGTAATTATGGTCATAATACTGGGTGTAGGGTAAGTCTTATTGATCATATTGGCCTTAAATCATGTTTTATTTATTAGGAATAATTTTAAGAATTATTAATCATAACTGGATTTAGCAGGCCTAAAACATATCAACAAATTGGGTTAGTAAAAATATACCAGGCGGTGAACTTTTTTGGATCAGCTTATCCAGTATACTTCCCAATAAGAACAACTTTCCAAAAATGGAAACTGCTCCCTGTGAAGAGCCATTGACTTTCTACCAAAAGTGGGCGGTGTCCGAGGGTTTTGAAGCAGGAATTAGGGCTTTGCAATGATTTTTCTGCTTTGCTCTGGTGCTGTTATGAGATTTGGTTGTGTTTGTCTACTGTAGCTTATTGGTTCCTAAAAAAATCTCACTGCTCACAGGCGTCATCAGCCATGGTGAATTCAGAGCAGCCATGTCATTATAGCTCTTGCTTTTCAGAGTGCTGTCAAGTTACAGAGCAACCTTAGAGATAGTTAAAATTATTCCCAAAAATATTTCTAATGACTATGTCAAAAATGAATTTGTAGGACTTGAAAAAATCTCATCTTAATCCAGTATGTGGTTTAATTTCTGTTTCATGTGTTCTACTCTAGGGCGTGCATGTGGGAAACTTTATCACAGCATGCATTATACTTTTTAAAATAATTACCTGTATAATTGTCCTTTGTCTCCACTTGAATGTCAGCTTTGTGAGAATAGGGATGTCTGTCTATGCAGTGAGTCCTCACTTCCTAGCAGAGTCTCACAAAACAATCAATGAATAAACGAAGAGGTGTCTGGTTAGGGTGGGGAATCTTCATTGCTCCTGGGTCTTCCCTCTTACAACTAACATAGCAACGCCCCAAGAATACCAGAACAATCAATTAGAGGCTGACTGTGAAAGGTGGAAAGAGGAAGGCATACTGCCTAGGAACCTCTGGATTTAAATTACATGACAGTGAAGCTCCAAATAAAGCTTATTTCTCTAGCGAAGGACTGGGAAAAGGATTACCTAACAGGACACAACACAGACTTTTTGCTCATTAATACTTGCTGTACCCTAGACAGGCACTAATGAAAAACCTGACCCAGAGTCAATGGGGACCACTAGGGAGCTGGACCTCCGCCTCCACTTGGAGGCAATAAGACAATGTGAGTCAGTGATTTAATTTCCCTGGGAAGGTACCAGTGGGGTCAAGGGAGGGGGAACTGACCTTCTGCCTTCCTCATCTGCAATGAGCCAGTGTGAGTCAGCACTCTTGCTGGGGTGGTGACAGCAGGATCCATCAGGGAGCCGGACAGCTCCCTCCACCAGCACCTGTATGCTATACCTAACAAGGGTGACTACCTGCTAAAAGGTTAGGTAGGATCTGAAGTCTGGCTAATAAGGCACAAAATATCCAAGACATAATGGAAAAATCACTGACCATTTCAAGAGCTAAGGCAATCAGATCTTGAATGGAAAAATGCAATAAACAGATGCCAACCCTGAGATGAGCCAGACATTGGAATTATGTGATGGGGATTTTGAAGCAGCCTTTATAATACTGCTTCAGTGAGCAGTTACAAACACTTAAGGAATACATAAAAAATAAAATAGCTCAGCAAAGAAATAGAAGATATTAAAAAGAACCAAAGGAAAATTGTAGATCTGAAAAACACAGTAATCAAAATAAAATACTTACTGGATGGGCTTAATAGTAGATTGAAGACAACAAAGGAAATGATCAGTCAACTCAAAAACAAACAGGTGGAAATTATAAACTCTGAATAATAGAGAAAATTAGACTGAAAAACATGAACAGAGACTCAGGGACCTGGGAGACAATAAGACTCCATCTAACACCAATTCATCGGAATCTGGGGAGGAGAGAGAGTGGAATGCTGAAAAATTCTTTGAAGAAACAATGGCCCAGAACGTCTCAAATTTGTCAAAAGGTATAAACTCACAGATTTAGGAAGCTGAGCAAACCCCGAACAAGACAAAGTTGAAGACATTCACACCAAGACAAATGATAATCAAACTTATGAAAACTAAAGACCAAAGAAAAGTTTTGCAAGAGGCTAGAAAGAAACATATTACCTTTTGTAACAATTGCGAATGGCAGTTCGCTCTTGATTTGGCTTTCTTTAAGTCTGTTATTGGTGTAGACGAATGCTTGTGATTTTTGCACATTGATTTTATATCCTGAGACTTTGCTGAAGTTGTTTATGAGTTTCAGGAGTTTTTGGGCTGAGGCAATGGGGTCTTCTAGGTATACTATCATGTCGTCTGCAAATAGAGACAATTTGGCTTCCACCTTTCCTATTTGAATACCCTTTATTTCTTTTTCTTGCCTGATTGCTCTGGCTAGAACTTTCAGTACTATATTGAATAGGAGTGGTGAGAGAGGGCATCCTTGTCTAGTGCCAGATTTCAAAGGGAATGCTTCCAGCTTTTGCCCATTCAGTATGATATTGGCTGTTGGTTTGTCATAAATAGCTTTTATTACTTTGAGATACGTTCCATCGATACCGAGTTTATTGAGGGGTTTTAGCATAAAGGGCTGTTGAATTTTGTCAAATGCCTTCTCTGCGTCAATTGAGATAATCATGTGGTTTTTGTTTTTGGTTCTGTTTATGTGGTGAATTACGTTGATAGACTTGCGTATGTTGAACCAGCCTTGCATCCCCGGGATGAATCCTACTTGATCATGATGAATAAGTTTTTTGATTTGCTGTTGCAATTGGCTTGCCAATATTTTATTGAAGATTTTTGCATCTATGTTCATCATGGATATTGGCCACAGCTTCTGCACGGCAAAAGAAACAGTCACTAGAGTGGATAGGCAACCAACAGAATGGGAAAAAATTTTCGCAGTCTACCCATCTGACAAAGGGCTGATATCCAGAATTTACAAACAACTCAAGCAGATTTACAGGAAAAAAACAAACAAGCCCATTCAAAAGTGGGCAAAGGATATGAACAGATACTTTACGAAAGAAGACATATATGAGGCCAACAATCATATGAAAAAATGCTCATCGTCACTGGTCATCAGAGAGATGCAAATCAAAACCACATTGAGATACCATCTCACACCAGTTAGAATGGCGATCATTAAAAAATCTGGAGACAACAGATGCTGGAGAGGATGTGGAGAAAAAGGAACACTTTTACACTGTTGGTGGGAGTGTAAATTAGTTCAACCATTGTGGAAGACAGTGTGGCGATTCCTCAAGGCCTTAGAAATAGAAATTCCATTTGACCCAGCAATCCCATTACTGGGTATATATCCAAAAGACTATAAATCGTTCTACTATAAGGACACATGTACACGAATGTTCATTGCAGCACTGTTTACGATAGCAAAGACCTGGAATCAACCCAAATGCCCATTGATAATAGACTGGATTGGAAAAATGTGGCACATATACACCATGGAATATTATGCAGCAATCAGAAATGATGAGTTTGTGTCGTTTGTAGGGACATGGATGAATCTGGAGAATGTCATCCTCAGCAAACTGACACAAGAACAGAAAATGAAACACCGCATATTCTCACTCATAGGTGGGTGATGAAAAATGAGAACACATGGACACAGAAAGGGGAGTACTAAACACTGGGGTCTATTGGGGGGAAAAGGGGAGGGCCAGTGGGAGGGGGAGGTGGGGAGGGATAGCCTGGGGAGAAATGCCAAATGTGGGTGAAGGGGAGAAGAAAAGCAAAGCACACTGCCATGTGTGTACCTACGCAACTGTCTTGCATGCTCTGCTCATGTACCCCAAAACCTATAATCCAATAAAAAATTAAAAAAAAAAAAAAAGAAACATATTACCTATAGGGGAACACAGTCCACATGACAGGACATTGCTCATCTGAAACCATGGAGGCTAGCAGGAAGGGGCACAACATTTTGCAAGTGCTAAAAGAAAAGAACTGTCCACTATAAATTCTATATCCCTCAAATGTATCCTTTAAGAATGAAAATAAGACATTATCAGATAAAAACTAAAAGAATGTGTCTCTACCCTCAAATAATTACTATAGGAGGTTCCCCAAACAGAAAAAAAAAGAATGGTGACCAGAAGGCTTGGAACTTCAGGAAGGAAAGGACAACAGAATGGGTGAAAACAGGGATAAATAGACTTTCTGCTTCTGAGTTCTTAAATCATACTTGATGGTTGAAGCAAAAATTATAACCTCATGCAATGTAGTGCTCTGTGTATGTAGAGGAATACTTAAGACAACTGTAAGAGAGGGGAAGCTAAAAGTATCTCAATGGAAGTAGGTCTTTTCACACTTCAAAGTGGTAAAAGAGCAATACTAGTTTACTGTGATTAGTGAGTATATTGTAATACCTAGAGCAACCACTGCAAGAACCAGATGAAGCAATGTACTTGAAAACACTATAAATAAATCAGAATGAAACTCCAAAAAATATTCAAGGGCAATGAAGAAAGGTTGACTAATGGGTACAAGTATAGAATTTGTTAGAATAAATAAGATCTAGTGTTCTATAGGATCAGTAGGGAAATTATAGTTTAAAATAATGTGTTATGTGTATTTCAAAATATCTAGAAGATAATTCGAATGTAACAAAAAGAAAAGACTATTTAAGGTGATAGATATCCCATTTACATTGATTTGATCTTTACAAATTATATGAATGTATTAAATTATTACATGTACCCTGAAAATATGTACATCTATTATGTATCAATTAAAAAATTTGTTAAAGTAAAAAAAAAGTATTCAAGTAACCCATAAGAGACTAAGAAAGGAGAAACAGAAACTAAAACAAATGGAAAAAATAAGACAAATAAAATGGCAGACTTATGCTCTAACATAGCAATTATTCCTTTAAATGAAAACATAGATGGCAAAGTGGATTAAAAATGACCCAATCATATGGTACGTATAGAAAACTCTTTTCAAACATAATGACACAGGTACATTTTACGTTACAAGTGGGGATAAAAATCTAGGTATGAAAGGAAGAAAAAAGAAAAAAAAGTTGAGAAAAGATATATTAATGCAAACATTAAATCAGAGAAAAGCAGGAATAACTACATGAGATAAAGTAGACTTCAGAGCAAAGGAAGTTGCTGAAGACAAAGAGGGACACTGCAAAACCATGAAAGGAGTCACAAACGAGTGAAGAGAATAAGCAGGGAAACTGGCATGTTAAAAAATATTACCTGGTTGCCTGGGCATGGTAGCTCACACATGTAATCCCAGCACTTCGGGAGGCCGAGGTGGGTGGGTCACTTGAAGTAAGGAATTCAAGACCAGCCTGGCCAACGTGGTGAAACTCCTGTTTCTACCAAAAATACAAAAATTAGCTGGGCATGGTGGTGCATGCCTGTAGTCACAGCTACTCAGGAGGCTGCGACACAAGAATTGCTTGAACTCGGGAGGTGGAAGCTGCAGTGAGGCGAGATCACACTACTGCACTCCAGTCTGGGCAACAGAGCGAGACTCTGTCTCAGAAAAAAATATATTACCTGATTATATTATTTTCCCTATTGCCAAAATAGAAAAATACTTACGTTTCCCGATAAACAGAGAAAGAATGAGTCTGCCTCTTGAGAAGGGCCCAGCTGCTTTATCTGCTGCAGCCTCCTGGCATCCAAGTGGTCTTCCTGTTCACAGGAGTGTCTGCCCAGTTGTTGAAACTCCAGCTAATCAGATTTTTTGTTCTTATCCTCAAATGCCATCTCATTTTGATGGTGATCATTTCCTAAGTGTATTTTGTTTGTAAAACCTAAAAGTGGATTCGAGAGCTCCTTGTTCTGTTGTTGAGATGGCCTAAGGGCCCCTGTCAGGTTAAGCTGTTGTTGTAGGGAGGACAGAGAACAAAGCTACACTGGAAATCCCGGGAGACCTTGTGCTTCCCGGATCAATGCCTTCTCAAGCCAGAGCCCACCCTCAGTGTGTTTGAGGAAGATGCTCCCTCGGCTGAATGAAGCTCCGATTGCTGACCTCCCAGGCCTGGGTCTCCTGCCACATCCCAACACCAGGATCCACTGAGGCCCTGGAAAGCTGATGGAACTCACTCCTAAAGCACTTGCCAGCTGGCTCTGCCAGCCCTGATATGGTTTGGCTGCGTCCTCACCCAAATACCATCTTGAATTGTAGTTCCCATAATTCCCGTGTGTCATGGGAGGGACCAGGTGAAGGTAATTGAATCATGGGGGCAGTTTCCCCCACCCTGTTCTCATGATAGTGAATTAGTTCTCACAAGACCTGATGGCTTTATAAAGGGCTTCCCCCTTCGCTGGGCAGTCATTCTTCTCTCCCATGCCACCATGTGAAGAAGGACATGTTTTCTTCCCCTTCTGCCATGATTGTAAGTTTCTTGAGACCTCCCCAGCCATGCTGAACCGTGAGTCAGTTAAATCTCTTTCCTTAATAAATTACCCAGTCTCTGGCAGTCCTTTATAGCAGCATGAGAACAGACTAATACAAGCCCCAACGAGGCAAACCCAGAGGAATAACATTCCTGAGCATTCATTCATTCGTTCCACATGTTGTAGAAATAACAGTGAGCAAAACAAACCCAAATACTGTTCTCATAGAGTTTGCATCCCATGAAGAAGGCAATTTAATCAGTAATTATAATTATTCCAGTGACAGGGCCGAGGCAGACAATAAACTAAGTAAAACGTGACAGATTTGATAGTCCTAAGAGCTGTGATGAAAGATAAAGCAGGAAAGGATGATCAACGGTGTGGGAGGAGGATTGTACAGTTTTCACTAAGTGGTCAGGGGAGACTTCATTGGGAAGATGTGGTTTGAGCAAAGACTAAAAGGAGGTCAAAGATAAAATTGTGTGATTCACTGGGTGCAGTTTATCCCGGGAGGGGCTGACACCCTGAGGCCAATTCATACTTGGTGAGTTCTAGGAATGGGAAGAAATTGCTGTAGCTAACCAGGTTTGTGTGTCTGGGGGTGGGGGAGTGGTGGTGGTGGGCAATGAATGAAAAGTAAGGAAGGATAATGGAAGACCTTGTGAACATCGTGTCATTGGCTTTTTCTCACAGGAAAAGGTGGTGCTGTTGAAAGACTTTGAGCAGAAAGACATGACCAGACATTTTTTAACATCATGTGGCTGTTGGGGTAAGAATTGGCTATCAAGGGACATGAAAGAGTCCAGCAGGGATGCCCCTGGAGTACTGTAGGCAGGAACCCCTGCTGGCCTGGCCCATGGTCATGGTTGCAGAGGTGCTGAGGAAAGTGGCTGGATTCTGGATATGACATAAAGGTATAGCCAGTTTCCTGCAACACTGGATGTGGAGGGTGAAAGAACAGGAGGAGTCAAGGATGACTGTGAGGTTTTTGGAATTGGCAGCAAGATGGATGACGTTGCCATCGCTGAGACAGCAAATGATTGCAGGAGAAGCAGCTTAGGTTGGGGGGTGCAGGGGTGGAGAAGGTTGTATTTTATGGATGGCATTTAAAGCCGTGAAACAAGATGAGACTGAAAGAGTGCAGATGGAGAGAAGAGGTCCAAGGACATTTAAAGGTTAACGATAAGGAGAAACCAGTAAAGGAGACTGAGAAGGAGTAGCCAGGGGTCCTGGGAGCCTTGTATCATCTCTTGGGAGCCCCGTGAAGGAGGAGGGAGTGGTCAGCTGCATCTAGTGCAACACAGAAGTCACTGGTACTGGAAAGCAGAAGCTGTGAAGGGCGGTGGGAACAATAGCTTCTTTTGACTGTGTTGAAGACAAAGGAAAGAGAGAAATTGGAAGCAGTGGGCAAAGCAACGCTTATGAGCAGTTATACTTTAAAGGAAATGAGAAAAGTTAAAGTTAGGTGATAGCTGGAGGGATGAGTGGGACCAACGGTGGTTTTGCTTTTCTAAGATGGGGGAAATTATATATATGTCAATGTGCCAGAAGGAAGGCTGTAGTGGGAGGGCCATGGGAAATGCAGGAGAGAGAATTTCTGGAGCGGGTGTCTAATGTACAAGTGGGCAGCCAACCCCTGCTAAGAGGGATGTTTATGAAGCAGTCCCAGGAGGGAGACTGTGTTCTGAGGGTCAGTGCAGGTGGGAGGATAGAGGTGGAAGGGAGGCTCTGGAAGGGAAAGGAGGCTCTTTCTGGCTTTATCTGTTAAGTTGGTGGACTAGGAAGCAAGGTCATCTCTGAGGATGAGATGGGCCAAGAGGTTAGAGGAGAGAAGGCTATGGAAAGTCACCTAGGAGAGGAGTGGGTGAGATTGCCAGGCAGCATTCAGCCCCCTGGAAACTAGGGACTGTGGTAAGGAGTGAACCTAAAGAGTGACCAGTGGCACAGTTTCTGTGTTTTTGAGGCACTTTGAGCTGCACTAGTGCAAATTTAGAGTAGGGGAAAGAAACGAAGGTTATCTTCCAGGCTGTCCAACACCTGCTGGGGCCAGGGAGTGGCTTCTGGCCTCCCTATCTCAAGTTAGGGCAGAGGCTCCTTAGTAACCTGTGGCTGTGTGGGTCCTGGCCAGCTGCCGTGGGTGGACAGGAGAAAGGAAAATTTCTCCCATGAGCCCAGGTAGGAGCCAGGAGCAGTGTTATGCCTGGAAGAGTCTTGGGTGCAAGCCTTTGGGACTATGAAGCAGCATCTCTTCTTGCCCAAGAGCATCTTGTCGCCCACGGCTTTGACTGCTTTATGTAGTGTCTTCTCTGAAGTCACTCCCGTGTGTCAAGTTCACTTATTCTCTAATCAGATTTTTCATGGAAATGAGGCCCCCTTGCTCCTTTCTCATTTTTCTCTCCTATATACTTTCAGGTTTGTGGCCCACAGGTGTCCAGGATGCAGGTGTAAATGGACAGTGTGGCAACATCCTCACCAACAAATGGTTCATGCTGGACATGTATGCCCATAACAGGAAGCCCCCTGACGATGAGGAGAAGGGAAATGAGGAGGCTGGGAGGACCCAGCAGGAGGCGGAGGCAGTAGCCAGCCTTGCCACCAGGATATCCACCCTGCAGGCCAACTCTCAGGCCCAGGATGAGAGTGTCAGGAGGGTGGACGTCAGCTGTTTGGACAATTGGGGCAGTGTGAAAGCATATGCTGAGAAATTCAACAGTGGGGACCTGGGGAGAGGTTCCATCTCCCCTGATACTGAGCCCAGTGACACAGTGCTGGGAGCGTAATGAGTGTTTTGCCGCCAATCTCAGCCATCTGTCATGGAGTCATGGCTCTAACATGTTTGGATTGTTGTTCATATTAATGTCACACCATCCCTTTGCTAACCAATGTCTGCAAAAATTGCAGCCTACATTTCAGAATTATGTTCACAAGAAAAGGAAAAACTAATATTTTTTATTAAATTCTCTATGCCTCAGGATTACAGGTCTCTTTATGGGTTTTTTATTTTGTAACTCCTGTTTCAGATTCTGAAGAACTTTCAAAAGAAGAAGATATAAAAACATTAAAAACTCCTTTTCCAAAATATACTTTTTAAAAGGGAAAGGCTAATGGTAAATACTGGTAGCGTGATGTGCCATCTAGTGAGATGTCTCAGCTGGAAGCTTCCCAGCTAAACATGCTATAACTTGTGTGTGAATGATGCCACTAGCCCCCCACACCAAGTCAATACTTGACTTATACTTGAATTACTTTTCCTTCTGGCCCTCCTGTGGCTTAGCAGATGTGTGTCCCCACGCTGCCTAGACTCGGTGATGATGGTCTGAGTATTTTCCTTCTTTCTAAAATTACCATCCCAGGGGAGGGAAAGACATATATACATGTTATTATTTGCACTGTGTTGGAATTAATAGAGACAATTAGCCCAGAGTTTGGGCAGACATGGAAAGGCATCTCTTCATTCATTGCTTTGATATCTTTTCCTTATTTTCACTGATCCCTGGCGGTGACATCAGAATATCTGCTTAGTAAGTTTATTTCCTATTATTTTTAGAAACTCATAGATAATTCTGAAAGCACCTAAGTGACTCTCATTATCAGAAAAGGTACAGTGTTCTTATTAGGATCGAGTTCTTCAACATAATTCTTGAGAAAGTTGCTCTGAGGATTAAAAACAGTAATAATAATCTGTGTACCCATAAGTAAAGTCAAGATCGCCAGATAACCTCTTATCCCAGTTTGTGTCAGATCCAGGTAACCTATTTCATGAAAACAGAGTAGAGAGAAACTACTCACCTGAAAACCAGAGGTTGATGGTGGTCCCTGGTGGTCCCTGGAGGGTGTCCCGGGTTGAGCTGCCTTCTCTGGAAAGCTAGAACTTTGTTCCCCACTTGCTTCCTCTTGCATGCAAGTCTCTTCTGAGGCCAGGTGGAGATAAATGACATTTCCCAGTGGAATAAAGCAGCTCTCAAGAATTTAGGAGTGGCTTTCACCCACTAACCTAGCCATGAAAGCAAAATTATGTTTACATTTTTTTTATTATGAGCTTGATAGTCTCCATACTGCACACAGAAATAGTGCATCAGAGATGCATTTGAAAATGATGCCACATTATATTATTTTTATTTATGTCAGGGAAAAGTATGCTTGACAGTGTTTTTTTTCTCTACCTGTAATTGGATTCCAGAGTATTTCCAAATGTCTGATTGTTTGGCCCTAGAGATACAGCCATGGCCTACTCACCAGCAGCATTTACAGAAATTATTGACAAAGGTATAATGATAATTCCTCTCACACATCTAGGCACTTTAAGTATGGACAGATATGGCTTCCTGTGTCCTCCTGATCTCAAGCCTGGAAATAAAATTTAGACATAAAGTGTCATGAAATGTTTAGTTTGTATAAATAATTTTTCCCGTGGGCATGCATTTGTCATTTTGACTATTGTCATTGTTAGCGTTGATTGTCTGTGTCATCTTTGTTGTGTAAGATGTTTTGAGTCTCCTTCAGGTGTAGGCACTCTCTGAGGTTATCTAATCCCCACAGCAGAAATCAGAAACATCTGGTATCCTATTTCCAACTGGCACGGTAGCAATGGACTATCGTCCATCATCAGCCCAACGCTGCATGCTAGTTCTCTTGCATAAACATTTTGGATGCTCCAATTCAGTGTTTCATGAATTGGTAGGAAACTAGATTCCTTGTGGTTCTGTGACTCAGGGCTGCCCTACTCCCTGCCTCACCTGACTGCTGCTACTTAATGACATTTTGTCAGTTGGACAAAATCTTTCATCAACTCTACCCAAGGCTGAGGCCCTACCTGCTGCACCTGTTGTGGGCAGCCTTTGCATATCATTGTGTTTTTCTCTCTTGCCATTTCACAGTTGCTAAACATTTCCCTTTTTCTCCTTATGGAAATGACAGTTGCCTGCAGTATGTCTTCTTGCATCATATTTGGAAACATTAATCAGGACTGAGTCCTTCTGAAATAGACAAAGTATAAACCTTAAGTAAAGACAGGCACTGAGTGGCACTGGGAAAGTTGGTAAAGAAGAGCACAGGAGTTCAAGGCTACACTGTGTTGGAATTAATGTCTCACCACAGCACTCCAGGCTGGGTAACAGAGCAAGACCCCAACTCCAAAAAAAGAGAGGAGGAAGTAGATGTGATCTGATCAACGTGATGATTTCCTAGGCACCTATTAGGTGTCAAGAGCTGTGAAGGGACTGAAACATTACCCTACTTGTAGGCTAATATGCTGCCCTACCACAATTCCATGGATGCTGGAAGAAGACACAAAATTACTGGGTCTGAGACAAAGGACTTCATTACTTGTAGTGATAGCAATAGCCAGAGTATCAACATTTGCCCATTTCCCCAAGCCCCAGTTCCTACAGGGTGATGTGAACAGGGTCCAGTGAAACCTGCTGACCCGTTGTGAGGAACCTGGGAAAAGGAACCCTGAGCTTTTATAATGGGCAGTCAACATGCCTTCTGTTTGTCCCAGAGGGAGACATTATCTTTATTACAGTGAGCAATAAACCAACCAGATCTTTTCTCTAGGGGGAGACCCTATTTCTGTCTTCTAAGGCTCTTTGCTATGTACACATCCTTAGAAAGCCAGTGCAGAACAAAAGCCTATCAGTGCCTTTGCTTGCAAGACTGAAGAAACATAGGAGCACTGAAGAGGTGTAGAGAATTGTTCCTAATATTAGATTACAATAGTTTTAAGTCAACCTTTACTATCAAATTTGTATCCTAAAATCTGATTAGTGTAAACAAAAAATTCAAGCTTTGAGCAGCAATTAGCTTATTCCCATTTAACAAAAAAAGAAATTGCCGCAGGACCTGTGAGACTCCGCCTGGAGCAGGCACTTGGGATGAACAAGTTTGCTGCATCTGGAGACACTCGAGAATCTGGCTCGCGGGCTGGGTGAGACATCAGTGTCTTTCAGCCCAGGTGGGAGCCTTGGGTCCGTGCTTCCAGGTGCAGTCAGGAGGCTCCACGTGTCAGGACAATGAGGATTCTTGAGTCATGGTGGTACTTTGGATTTCCAGACAATGACTGAGACCAGGGAAATTAGCAAACAAGAATAACTCTGGGACTCCTTCTAGCATCCTCGTCCATCTCAGGATCTTAATAACTACTCTACCATCTCCACCACTCCCCCTTTCCCTCCAGCAGCCCTGCTTTCCCCCATCCATCTTTGGAACACATTTTTTCAAAATTATACAACAGCTGCAGTATAGTAAGATACACACACATTGATTTTCTGGTACCTGACATACACTTTTTCAAGAGAACCTCTGGGTTCCATGACGTGCAGTGCATCCTCTCTGCCTCTGGATGTGATATGTGATGTGCATCTTTAGAGCCTATTGAAATTGTGACTTCTGTGAGAAAGTAGTTCAAGTCGCTTTTTGTTGACTTTCTGGATTCAGCCCCCTCTGGATGCCTCTGCGTCCTCTAGATAATCTCCAGACTAAATAGGACAGTTGCATTTTGTGTCATGTAAATTTCTCATTATTGCTTTCTCATCTCATCGTTCAGTCTTTTCTCATCGTTTGGTCTTTATTCTCTCGTGGACTCCTCTTCTGCCTTCCCCCTAAGTGGTGGGTTTTTCTGAAGTTCCTCCCCAGCTCCCCCTCTCTTCATGCCGTGTCATCTCACTGGGCCCTCGCATTCCACCTGTTATTTTTACCTACCTCCCATATGCTTTAAATCCCCCAGATCTGAACCTCCAGCCCTGGCCTCCCTCAGCTCAGGGCATGTGTATCGCACTTTCCCTTGAATGTCTCTCCGACCCTTCAGACCGACTAGGTGCCAGGCTGAGGGCTGTTCTGACAGGAGGTGCCGTCCATCTCTCATTCAGAAACCCCACCCCAAACCTGCTTGTATTTTCTAGTCTCTACCTGGGTAAGGCCATCTCTCTTGGCCCAATCATTTAAGCTGGAACATACATATAATTTTTGATTCCTCCTTCAACATTTACCCTACATCCAGTCAATCCCCAATTGTCTTTTGTGGTGTTTTCCCTCAAATCAGCCCTCTTTCTTTTATCTTCATTTCCAGTGCCTTAATCCTGGCCTCGACCATCTCTGATCTGGGCCATTTCAATCACTTCTGATAGGTCTCTCTTTTTCCAGGTTCTTCTCAGCAACCCAATTGAAAAAAAAAAAAAAGGATCTCTGTACATTTTCTTAAAATTATCGGGTGGCTCTCCATTATCTACCACATAAATTCAGATCTTATGTGACATTCAAGACCCTTTGTTACCCAGTACCAGCCACCCCCCCTCCAAGTGTTATGCTCCATCCACACCAAACCACAATCAGTCCCTGAAAAATGCCACGCTCCGCTCTTGGAGTACACTCTTCCATTGGGTTCCTCCTGGACTCTTCATCGAGCTGAAGCATCTTCTCTTCTCTGAAGCCTCCGTTGACCCCTCTCTTGTGTTTCCCTTGCATCTTGCGCACAGTTGGGATGCAGGGCTTACCTCACTGTCCACGTGATAGTTGCTCCTCCCAAGCATCTGCATGTGCCTCAGGTAGGGCAGGGCATGTGCCTGTGCCCACTTCTGTTATTCCCAGTGCTTGGAGCAAAACAAGCATTCAGTACATGCATTATGAGTTGGCGAATGGTCAAGCATGACAAAAGAAAGCAGACGCATGAATCTGCAAAGACAGCTGCTTTCTCTGTGCCCAGGAAGAAATTTATTACATGAGCCATGGGTGGAGGACGCATCTTTGACTGTGCAGGCCACTCCATGAGGACTGAATAAATTATGTTGGCATAATTAATAGAGAGGAAACTTTACAGAGAATTGCCGTATCTGGGCCATTTCTTTCTGAGGATCCAACTCTCATAGAATAGTCACACTATATGTTATCAATATAAGAATAATTGAACCTAAATTGACTTCTTTTTATCCTATGTGATACTACAGTAGCATTATATACATATTTAAGCAAGTGAACTCAATCAGAAGCATAATCTGAGAGGCAAGAGTAGGAAGTGGAAATTCTAATTTAATAGTGCTTTTAATCCTTCTAACCTTCAAATCTAACGTGCATGTCCCTGAGAGAGCATGACCACAAGGAATATGGATGTTTTTTCTATTCCCTGAACCATTCTTGATTCCAGCATTCTCCTTGTAGTATGAACAATTTATTGCTTCAAACGTGATTTTAGAGTTTACAGATTTGTGTTTGGGGGTAACATGGCCCATGGATGCAATCCCAGCACATAAGGACTTCCACTGAAGTGAAATTAAAACCTTGATTGTTGAAACCGAGGAGAAGTTGTGGGATCTATAAAGTGGCACTGTCCAAAGGGACTTTTGAAGGTTATTTGACTATACATGGTCAAAATTGTTCAGGTCAAACAGGTTCAGGCCTAACTCATCTCTGAAGATGAAAACTATCCATCTTCAGAGGGGCTTAAGCCTGAACCTCTTTGGAAAATCAAGCTCTGAAATTTCAGGACAAAGCTTGGCTTAACTTTTAAGGCATAAGGATTAGACTATTGAATCAGTATTTTGCAAGTGATGAGCTGTTTCTTCTGTGAGGCTTGAGTAGAGTTTCTTTTGTGAAGCTGAGTTTGTGCCCATCCTCATGCAACTATTCCTGTAGAGCAGTGATGCTTCACCAGGGGTGATTTTGCTCTCCTGGGGGACATTTGGCGGTGTCTGGAGACATTTTCAGTTGCCACAACAGCAGAGGAGGAGTGGAGGGTTGGTGCTGCAGCCTCTAGTGAGTAGAAACCAGGGATCCTGCTAAACATCCTTCAGCTATGAGACAGTCTCCCAGAAGAAGAAATTATTCAGTTCAGAATATCTAGGTACCCAGGCCAGAAACCTTGCTCTAGAGTGAATCCAAGTGAAAGAAAAACTTAGCAAGAACTGGTCTAACACTAACGGCAAAGTCTAAAGGATTGTCAAAATTGTGTTTTTTCTCTTGAGACCTTTTTCAGATTTCTGTGATTAAACCACAAGTCTAGTCAATCGTGTTAGTTATTAGCTCTGAGCCGGGGAGGTCCCTGGAATCTACACAGTTTGGAGCAACTGTTATGGAACTGGCTGGCCCAGTCCTTGGTTTCATAAGACCTGCCAGAAAGCCAAGTCCTGGCAAAGTCATGGAGACACTACCACAGATTGAAATCAACTGAAGCCACCCAGAGATGTATCAAGTTCAGATCTTTCTACCAGCAATTTATCTCTTCAAAGAAAAATGGCATGACAAGAAATTCTAATTGGACACCCTAAACTCAGCTGTCAGGGACATGGATGAAAGCAGAATTGCAACATTCCTGCCCACCGTGTGTGTGTGTGTGTGTGTGTGTGTGTGTGTGTGTGTGTGTGTGTTTCATTTCAGGCATGATGATATACTTCTCCTTGGTTGCTTAAGTCACCCACTGCACAGTATAACCCTGTGATTAACAGCCAGAGCTTTGCAGTCCAGTCAATCCACATTCAAATCCAAGCTCTGCTAGCATGAGCTCTGCTTGGCAGTGGGTCCTGTTGGTCACAGGGTCACTGAAGGTATTCAGTGAAGGGACTGTTTATAGAGATATAGGGAGGTCATGGACCATCAGAAGGTGGTGACGCTTCACCAGAGACTAGAAGTCATGGGACACTGTTCCTGCCTTCTGGCCTAAAGGAACTTGGTGAATGACTATGACTTGGTAAGATCTGTGGCCAGAGGAGGGAGACCAAGGGACAGAAACAGTGGCCTGACAACCTCTGCCAAACTAGGGTCCTGTGTGAAGGAAGCAGGGGTGTTAATATCCCAGCTTCCTTCTTCCCACCTTTGCTAGAACCTCCAGGGGCTGAGCCAGGGAGAGGGAGAGCACATGCAGGCGGTGCTGTCTGCGGGGATAAGCATCCTCAGGCACAGAGCAGAACAGGGCATGAATCAAGCAGTCAGAGAGTAGCCAGCCCGCTGTGTAGCTCTGGGCAAGTTGCTTAACTTCTCTGAACATATTTCCTTATTTCTCACATGGGACATCAATCCTTACTTCGTATTGTAGGTGCGGGAACTAAAGAGAATGATGTAACATGGTTCCTAGCCCAGCACCTGGGGGTAGAAGGTACTGGTCCAACCAGGGAGGTTTTGGACCAGATGGGGAGTTGATGTTGGACTTTGGGAGGGACAAGGAAAACAAGATTGTGTGAGTGAGTGATGGTCTGCCCTGGTGGACTTTGCGAGGGACAAGGAAAACAAGATTGTGTGAGTGAGTGATGGTCTGCCCTGGTGGACTTTGGGAGGGACAAGGAAAACAAGATTGTGTGAGTGAGTGATGGTCTGCCCTGGTGGACTTTGCGAGGGACAAGGAAAACGAGATTGTGTGAGTGAGTGATGGTCTGCCCTGATGGACTTTGCGAGGGACAAGGAAAACAAGATTGTGTGAGTGAGTGATGGTCTGCCCTGGTGGACTTTGGGAGGGACAAGGAAAACAAGATTGTGTGAGTGAGTGATGGTCTGCCCTGGTGGACTTTGGGAGGGACAAGGAAAACAAGATTGTGTGAGTGAGTGATGGTCTGCCCTGGTGGACTTTGCGAGGGACAAGGAAAATGAGATTGTGTGAGTGAGTGATGGTCTGCCCTGTTGGACTTTGGGAGGGACAAGGAAAACGAGATTGTGTGAGTGAGTGATGGTCTGCCCTGGTGGACTTTGGGAGGGACAAGGAAAACAAGATTGTGTGAGTGAGTGATGGTCTGCCCTGGTGGACTTTGCGAGGGACAAGGAAAATGAGATTGTGTGAGTGAGTGATGGTCTGCCCTGGTGGACTTTGCGAGGGACAAGGAAAACAAGATTGTGTGAGTGAGTGATGGTCTGCCCTGGTGGACTTTGGGAGGGACAAGGAAAACAAGATTGTGTGAGTGAGTGATGGTCTGCCCTGGTGGACTTTGCGAGGGACAAGGAAAATGAGATTGTGTGAGTGAGTGATGGTCTGCCCTGTTGGACTTTGGGAGGGACAAGGAAAACGAGATTGTGTGAGTGAGTGATGGTCTGCCCTGGTGGACTTTGGGAGGGACAAGGAAAACAAGATTGTGTGAGTGAGTGATGGTCTGCCCTGGTGGACTTTGCGAGGGACAAGGAAAATGAGATTGTGTGAGTGAGTGATGGTCTGCCCTGGTGGACTTTGCGAGGGACAAGGAAAACAAGATTGTGTGAGTGAGTGATGGTCTGCCCTGGTGGACTTTGGGAGGGACAAGGAAAATGAGATTGTGTGAGTGAGTGATGGTCTGCCCTGGTGGACTTTGCGAGGGACAAGGAAAATGAGATTGTGTGAGTGAGTGATGGTCTGCCCTGTTGGACTTTGGGAGGGACAAGGAAAACGAGATTGTGTGAGTGAGTGATGGTCTGCCCTGTTGGACTTTGGGAGGGACAAGGAAAACGAGATTGTGTGAGTGAGTGATGGTCTGCCCTGGTGGACTTTGCGAGGGACAAGGAAAACGAGATTGTGTGAGTGAGTGATGGTCTGCCCTGGTGGACTTTGCGAGGGACAAGGAAAATGAGATTGTGTGAGTGAGTGATGGTCTGCCCTGGTGGACTTTGCGAGGGACAAGGAAAACGAGATTGTGTGAGTGAGTGATGGTCTGCCCTGGTGGACTTTGGGAGGGACAAGGAAAACGAGATTGTGTGAGTGAGTGATGGTCTGCCCTGGTGGACTTTGGGAGGGACAAGGAAAATGAGATTGTGTGAGTGAGTGATGGTCTGCCCTGTTGGACTTTGGGAGGGACAAGGAAAATGAGATTGTGTGAGTGAGTGATGGTCTGCCCTGGTGGACTTTGCGAGGGACAAGGAAAATGAGATTGTGTGAGTGAGTGATGGTCTGCCCTGTTGGACTTTGGGAGGGACAAGGAAAATGAGATTGTGTGAGTGAGTGATGGTCTGCCCTGGTGGACTTTGCGAGGGACAAGGAAAACAAGATTGTGTGAGTGAGTGATGGTCTGCCCTGGTGGACTTTGGGAGGGACAAGGAAAACAAGATTGTGTGAGTGAGTGATGGTCTGCCCTGGTGGACTTTGGGAGGGACAAGGAAAACAAGATTGTGTGAGTGAGTGATGGTCTGCCCTGGTGGACTTTGCGAGGGACAAGGAAAATGAGATTGTGTGAGTGAGTGATGGTCTGCCCTGTTGGACTTTGGGAGGGACAAGGAAAACGAGATTGTGTGAGTGAGTGATGGTCTGCCCTGGTGGACTTTGGGAGGGACAAGGAAAACAAGATTGTGTGAGTGAGTGATGGTCTGCCCTGGTGGACTTTGCGAGGGACAAGGAAAATGAGATTGTGTGAGTGAGTGATGGTCTGCCCTGGTGGACTTTGCGAGGGACAAGGAAAACAAGATTGTGTGAGTGAGTGATGGTCTGCCCTGGTGGACTTTGGGAGGGACAAGGAAAACAAGATTGTGTGAGTGAGTGATGGTCTGCCCTGGTGGACTTTGCGAGGGACAAGGAAAATGAGATTGTGTGAGTGAGTGATGGTCTGCCCTGTTGGACTTTGGGAGGGACAAGGAAAACGAGATTGTGTGAGTGAGTGATGGTCTGCCCTGGTGGACTTTGGGAGGGACAAGGAAAACGAGATTGTGTGAGTGAGTGATGGTCTGCCCTGGTGGACTTTGCGAGGGACAAGGAAAATGAGATTGTGTGAGTGAGTGATGGTCTGCCCTGGTGGACTTTGCGAGGGACAAGGAAAACAAGATTGTGTGAGTGAGTGATGGTCTGCCCTGGTGGACTTTGGGAGGGACAAGGAAAACAAGATTGTGTGAGTGAGTGATGGTCTGCCCTGGTGGACTTTGCGAGGGACAAGGAAAATGAGATTGTGTGAGTGAGTGATGGTCTGCCCTGGTGGACTTTGGGAGGGACAAGGAAAATGAGATTGTGTGAGTGAGTGATGGTCTGCCCTGGTGGACTTTGGGAGGGACAAGGAAAATGAGATTGTGTGAGTGAGTGATGGTCTGCCCTGGTGGACTTTGCGAGGGACAAGGAAAACGAGATTGTGTGAGTGAGTGATGGTCTGCCCTGGTGGACTTTGCGAGGGACAAGGAAAATGAGATTGTGTGAGTGAGTGATGGTCTGCCCTGTTGGACTTTGGGAGGGACAAGGAAAACGAGATTGTGTGAGTGAGTGATGGTCTGCCCTGGTGGACTTTGGGAGGGACAAGGAAAACGAGATTGTGTGAGTGAGTGATGGTCTGCCCTGGTGGACTTTGGGAGGGACAAGGAAAACGAGATTGTGTGAGTGAGTGATGGTCTGCCCTGGTGGACTTTGGGAGGGACAAGGAAAACAAGATTGTGTGAGTGAGTGATGGTCTGCCCTGGTGGACTTTGCGAGGGACAAGGAAAATGAGATTGTGTGAGTGAGTGATGGTCTGCCCTGGTGGACTTTGCGAGGGACAAGGAAAACAAGATTGTGTGAGTGAGTGATGGTCTGCCCTGGTGGACTTTGGGAGGGACAAGGAAAACAAGATTGTGTGAGTGAGTGATGGTCTGCCCTGGTGGACTTTGCGAGGGACAAGGAAAATGAGATTGTGTGAGTGAGTGATGGTCTGCCCTGTTGGACTTTGGGAGGGACAAGGAAAACGAGATTGTGTGAGTGAGTGATGGTCTGCCCTGGTGGACTTTGGGAGGGACAAGGAAAACGAGATTGTGTGAGTGAGTGATGGTCTGCCCTGGTGGACTTTGCGAGGGACAAGGAAAATGAGATTGTGTGAGTGAGTGATGGTCTGCCCTGGTGGACTTTGCGAGGGACAAGGAAAACAAGATTGTGTGAGTGAGTGATGGTCTGCCCTGGTGGACTTTGGGAGGGACAAGGAAAACAAGATTGTGTGAGTGAGTGATGGTCTGCCCTGGTGGACTTTGCGAGGGACAAGGAAAATGAGATTGTGTGAGTGAGTGATGGTCTGCCCTGGTGGACTTTGGGAGGGACAAGGAAAATGAGATTGTGTGAGTGAGTGATGGTCTGCCCTGGTGGACTTTGGGAGGGACAAGGAAAATGAGATTGTGTGAGTGAGTGATGGTCTGCCCTGGTGGACTTTGCGAGGGACAAGGAAAACGAGATTGTGTGAGTGAGTGATGGTCTGCCCTGGTGGACTTTGCGAGGGACAAGGAAAATGAGATTGTGTGAGTGAGTGATGGTCTGCCCTGTTGGACTTTGGGAGGGACAAGGAAAACGAGATTGTGTGAGTGAGTGATGGTCTGCCCTGGTGGACTTTGGGAGGGACAAGGAAAACGAGATTGTGTGAGTGAGTGATGGTCTGCCCTGGTGGACTTTGGGAGGGACAAGGAAAATGAGATTGTGTGAGTGAGTGATGGTCTGCCCTGGTGGACTTTGCGAGGGACAAGGAAAACAAGATTGTGTGAGTGAGTGATGGTCTGCCCTGGTGGACTTTGGGAGGGACAAGGAAAACAAGATTGTGTGAGTGAGTGATGGTCTGCCCTGGTGGACTTTGCGAGGGACAAGGAAAATGAGATTGTGTGAGTGAGTGATGGTCTGCCCTGTTGGACTTTGGGAGGGACAAGGAAAACGAGATTGTGTGAGTGAGTGATGGTCTGCCCTGTTGGACTTTGGGAGGGACAGGGAAAACGAGATTGTGTGAGTGAGTGATGGTCTGCCCTGGTGGACTTTGCGAGGGACAAGGAAAACGAGATTGTGTGAGTGAGTGATGGTCTGCCCTGGTGGACTTTGGGAGGGACAAGGAAAACAAGATTGTGTGAGTGAGTGATGGTCTGCCCTGGTGGACTTTGGGAGGGACAAGGAAAATGAGATTGTGTGAGTGAGTGATGGTCTGCCCTGGTGGACTTTGCGAGGGACAAGGAAAATGAGATTGTGTGAGTGAGTGATGGTCTGCCCTGGTGGACTTTGGGAGGGACAAGGAAAATGAGATTGTGTGAGTGAGTGATGGTCTGCCCTGGTGGACTTTGGGAGGGACAAGGAAAATGAGATTGTGTGAGTGAGTGATGGTCTGCCCTGGTGGACTTTGCGAGGGACAAGGAAAACGAGATTGTGTGAGTGAGTGATGGTCTGCCCTGGTGGACTTTGCGAGGGACAAGGAAAATGAGATTGTGTGAGTGAGTGATGGTCTGCCCTGTTGGACTTTGGGAGGGACAAGGAAAATGAGATTGTGTGAGTGAGTGATGGTCTGCCCTGGTGGACTTTGGGAGGGACAAGGAAAATGAGATTGTGTGAGTGAGTGATGGTCTGCCCTGGTGGACTTTGCGAGGGACAAGGAAAACGAGATTGTGTGAGTGAGTGATGGTCTGCCCTGGTGGACTTTGCGAGGGACAAGGAAAATGAGATTGTGTGAGTGAGTGATGGTCTGCCCTGGTGGACTTTGGGAGGGACAAGGAAAACAAGATTGTGTGAGTGAGTGATGGTCTGCCCTGGTGGACTTTGCGAGGGACAAGGAAAATGAGATTGTGTGAGTGAGTGATGGTCTGCCCTGGTGGACTTTGCGAGGGACAAGGAAAATGAGATTGTGTGAGTGAGTGATGGTCTGCCCTGTTGGACTTTGCGAGGGACAAGGAAAATGAGATTGTGTGAGTGAGTGATGGTCTGCCCTGGTGGACTTTGCGAGGGACAAGGAAAACGAGATTGTGTGAGTGAGTGATGGTCTGCCCTGGTGGACTTTGCGAGGGACAAGGAAAATGAGATTGTGTGAGTGAGTGATGGTCTGCCCTGGTGGACTTTGGGAGGGACAAGGAAAATGAGATTGTGTGAGTGAGTGATGGTCTGCCCTGGTGGACTTTGGGAGGGACAAGGAAAATGAGATTGTGTGAGTGAGTGATGGTCTGCCCTGGTGGACTTTGGGAGGGACAAGGAAAACAAGATTGTGTGAGTGAGTGATGGTCTGCCCTGGTGGACTTTGGGAGGGACAAGGAAAACGAGATTGTGTGAGTGAGTGATGGTCTGCCCTGGTGGACTTTGCGAGGGACAAGGAAAACGAGATTGTGTGAGTGAGTGATGGTCTGCCCTGGTGGACTTTGGGAGGGACAAGGAAAACAAGATTGTGTGAGTGAGTGATGGTCTGCCCTGGTGGACTTTGCGAGGGACAAGGAAAACGAGATTGTGTGAGTGAGTGATGGTCTGCCCTGGTGGACTTTGCGAGGGACCAGCTGGCTGAAGTCCTCAGGCTGGCTCATTCCTCATTTCTCTCCCAATTTTGCAATCTGCATGAGGAAATCATGGTCACATTCTCCATCTGACGGGGCAGACTTTACATTCTTGTACCTAAGAAAAGCGCTTAGGTTCTCCCTCTTTCCATGTGGTTCTCATGTTGATGGGTTCCCATCCTGGTTTCTCAACCCCTCTCACTCCAGGAATGTCTGTTTCTTTGGGGTGAAGAATTCCTTTTAGTGGCTGTGCTCTGGTTATGGGTTATGGGTCCTTCCCCACAGGGTGGTGACAGCCCAGTTCCCTGTTATGTCACTTTGAGGATATCCTGGACCCCTTCTTTTCTATTATTTCTTCCACTTTGCAAAAAGTATCCATTACCACATCCTTTTATGCGGTTTAGTGTTGATTTTTTTCTTTGGCCCTTGTATTCCCCTTACCCCCACCTTCAGATCTAGCTGGAAGCCCTCAGAGCCAGGTCAGTGCAGGCTCTGGCCAAGTACATTTTTCTGGTCTTTGCTAAGTGCATCCTGGCGATGCTGAGATCCCATGAGTCTGAGCTCTTGGGCTGTGATCCAGGAAGACAGATCCTGGTTTTGGAGCTTGTAATGTTACCCAGCATTCTTTGCCATGTCCTCCTTTTGTTTCCAAACTCATGCCCACTGCTAGGAGAAGGGCTGCCTGGGCACCTAGCCCAAGTCCTTCCTGCAGTTACCCTCCTCTCTTGCATAGTCCAGGAGATGCAGTCAGATCTTTGCCTCCTTCCTCCATCCAAGGTGGTTATGGACAAGCATGGGGAGCCCTCACAACTCCTGACCCGCTGGGTTTGGGTATCACAGTCACCCCTGAGCCTACCTTGAAGATGCTGCTGCAGGGTTCTTAGAGGTATTACATGCTGTGGAAGGGACACTCTGCTCCTTCCCACCACCCTGGCACAGGCCTTCACTGTTCTCTCCTTGTCCCAGCTTTCTGAGGGCAATCCCAGAGCCCTCTCCATAGAGAGGTCATGAGGGTTTTGGAAGGCAGTTCCCATGAAGTGCTCGGTAACCATTCCTCAAGGGGACCCAGAAGCCCTGCAGATCTCCCTGCCCACCTCCAGTGTGAACAGAGTTCCTCCCCGGGTTGATGTCTGGAATGCAGAACTTCCTGCTGTTCAGTCTCAATCCATGTGTTCTTATCCACATGTTCTTCCAGTGGTGCTATGTTTTTATTTTCTTTTTCTCTTGAGCTCCACTGATTAGCGTTCACCTCTTCCTCATCTGTCTCTCTCTCTTTCTCTCTAAGGGTTTGCTTCATCGACTCTTGATTCCACACTGACTAGGGGCCTCAGCTTGCAGTCACACCCAAGCTGTTCCCAGCAGAAAGCCTTGCTTGCCTGTAACGCAGGTGGAGACAGGGCTCACCTCAGATGAAATGAAACACAGAGCAGTCATCACTGCCCTTAGGGTAAAGTCCCAGATCTCTCCCTCAACACGCAGGGCTGGTTGCCCTAGCACCTAATGACCATCCAAACCTCATCTCATTCCTTCTGCCAGGCCATACAGCTTTCGTTCCCTCCAGCACACCATGAGCCTGCATACATACCTACCTATCTGCCTACCTGCCTGCCTACCTACCTGCCTGCCTACCTATCTACCTACCTGCCTGCCTGCCTACCTACTTACCTACCTGCCTGCCTACCTACCTACCTACCTACCTACCTGCCTACCTACCTGCCTTCCTGCCTGCCTACCTGCCAACCTACCTACCTGCCTGCCTACCTACCTACCTACTTGCCTGCCTGCCTACTTGCCTGCATACCTACCACCTAACTACCTACCTGCCTGCCTGCCTACCTACCTACCTACCTACCTACCTGACTACCTGCCTGCCTTCCTGCCTGCCTGCCTACCTGCCTACCTACCTGCCTGCCTACCTGCCTGCCTACCTGCTTACCTACCTGCCTATCTGCCTGCCTACCTGCCTACCTACCTGCCTGCCTGCCTACCTACCTGCCTACCTGCTTACCTACCTGCCTGCCTGCCTGCCTACCTGCCTGCCTACCTGCCTACCTACCTCCTGCCTGCCTACCTACCTGCCTGCCTGCCTACCTGCCTGCCTACCTGCCTTCCTGCCTACCTACCTGCCTGCCTGCCTGCCTACCTGCCTACCTGCCTACCTACCTGCCTGCCTGCCTGCCTACCTGCCTACCTACCTGCCTACCTACCTACCTACCAATCTACCTATTAATTCTCTATCTATCTATCTATCTATCTATCTATCTATCTATCTATCTATCATCTATCCATCCATCCATCCATCGATCCATTCATCAGATCATAACACCACAGTGTCTCACTCCTGAATTTCCTGAGTTGGTCACACTTTTGCTCTGAAAGGCAGCGAAAAAAAGCCATGAAATGTAAAAATGACCTCCGTGGACTCTCTTCTTGTGACAGTTTGTTGTGGTCTGGTTCTTCCTGCCTTTGTTCCCCACCTCACCCTCGAAACCCTGGTTCAGATTCCTGCAGCAGGTCCTCCTAGTCCTCAGGTAGCTTGTGGTGCTTTTAGAATGAAAGTTCATTACGAGAAGTGATTATTCATGTGCCGTTGGCATAACAAATTCCACCTTCCCCTCCATACTCACCTCTCTGTGAGTTGTTAGAGCGCAGTCTCATCACCCGTGTTCTGTCTGTAAAATAGGCACTCCCATCGTGGAAGATTGTGGCTGTTCTCCCTTAAATTTTAAAAAAGGCAAACATGAAATAGAAACAAGAGGACCGAGGAGATCTAATTAAGAATCCACAAAGCAGGGGTTGGTATCCCCATTATCTGGCCGGAGTGAGATTGCTGTTTTCTTTCCAGCCTGTCACTGATATAAATGAGTTCTTAATTCCTCCTTTTATGGAGAACAGGTTATCGCGTTCCTATTCATTAAGTGACTTCAAGGCCCTGCAGCAGAGCTGAATGCTAGTTTAAATTCACAGACTCTTCCCCTGGTGTCACTGGTGAGGCGCAAGAATAGGGAGTCCCAGGAAAGGTAATGCAGTCCCCTGGGCACCCACCATTTCTGGGTTTGGGGCCTGAGGGGTGAGGAGCCGGATGAGTGACCTTGGAGCTATTTGAAGGACATTCCTATCCATCCCTCCTCCCTGCCCACAGGATAAAGCTCAAACTCCTTACCATGCATGGCGGGATGTTACGGTGTTTCCTCTGTAGTTTCCTTTTCCAATCTTTTTTCTTTTTTTCTTCTTTGTTTTCAATAGAGACAGGGTCTTGCTCTGTCACCCCAGATGGAGTACGGTGGCATGATCATGGCTCGTGGTAGCCTAGAGCTCCTGGGTTCAAGCATTCCTCCTGCTTCAGCCTCCCGAGTAGCTGGGAATACAAGCATGTGCCCCCGCCCAGATAATTATTTTTATTTTTACCTTTTTTTAGAGTCTGAGTCTTGCTATGTTACCCAGGCTGGTCTTGAACTCCTGAGCTCAAGCAGTCCTCCTGCCTCGGCATCCCAAAGTGTTGGGGTTACAGATGTGAGTCACCACTCCTGGCCTTGCTCTGGTCTTAACTTATACCTTTCTTCCCATGTCCTCTCCCCAGCAGGTGCTCACTGTGGCCACAGCGAGTCACTCTCTGGACAGCTCCTGCAGCTTCCTGTTGCTGGCTGTTGTTCCTATTGGAAATGCCCCTCTCTTCCTGCCTGCAACCTCTCTCCCCCTGGAATTTTTCAAATCTCACCTCAAACATCCAGTTCTCCAGAAGAACATTTTTAACTTTCTAGATATAGCCAGTAGTCTCCTTATAATTTGTAGAGATATTGGAAGCACCATGGATAAAACACCATTGCACATTCTTGCTGGTCCAACCTGGACCATAGACCCTGGTGAACAAGGTCTTCATATCCACTGGGCCTCACTGATGTTTTATCCACTGGGCCTCACTGATGTTTGACACATAGGCATTCATGCTTGCTCAGGAGGGAAGGAAGGAACTAGGAAGATGGAAGGAATAAGGAAGGGCAGTGCAGGCTACAGAGGAGAGAAAGGCCATTTGCCCCTCAGCACATCTCTGGGCCTGGGCATTCGGTGAAGGAATGAGGTAATACCCTGCTTCATGGCTACATCCCTTTGTTCGTGTAACCAACATTGAACGCTGGCTTTGAGCACTGTTCCTTCTCTGCAGTTTCTCTCCTGGATCAACCTGCAGATTTCATCTCCAACACACCATGTCTTATGACCACCCCCATTTGCTGGGATTACCAAGCTCAGGGCACACAGATGACTCTTCAGCACCACTTTGAAAGTGGAGTTTTAAATAAGATGAGATCTCTGACAAGAACATCTCATCCACCAGCCACAGAGATTCAGTGACTCTTAGGTGCTGTGAATCTGTGTCTTTATGTGAATTTATTTCAGGTGCAAATCTCTTTACTCTTCGGTAACATAGCACCGCAGATGAACAAAGCTCTTGCACTATTATTATTATTGCTTTGCTCTGCCCATGAAAATGTGTGATAATGTCAGGTTCCCCAGAAATAGATCAAGGATTAATAAGGAAATGTTCCCAGGAGAAACTGACAAGAGAATGAGAGAGCTGTACAGGGAGAGAAGAGGCTGAGAGAAGAGTGAGGGTGTCAGCCTCAGCCTGACCCTTCAGTGGAGCTCTGTGGAAGGAATTGCTTCCGAGTTTGTCCCGAAATGGGGAAGGGAGCCGGGCTTTCACCCTGCCAAATTAGGTGTCAACTAAGAAGGGAGAGGGTATAAACTCCCCGACACTTCAGTTCTTTGGGCTTGAGGACAAAATGGCTCTGGTAGTCCAAGGGCAGCCCTGGGAAGTGAGCCCCAGGTGCAGGCTGTTAGATGCAGAGTGCACAGATGGGGCAGTGCCGGGATCCACAGTGTCCACTCCAGTGCGCGCTCAGCACCCAGCACCGCTAAAAGTCACACACTTTTAAGCATGGATAACCTCGCCTCGCTCTCCTATGTCTGAGGCAAACAAGGTCAAGGGTAGGAAAGAGACTCTTTCAAGCCTGCACAGCTTGAGAGTGGCAGAGCTGGGACTTGAATGCAGCTCTTCTGACCTCAGTCCAGGCCTTTTGTCTGACATCTAGCCATCTGTTCTCAATATGGTGTAAGCCAAAGATGTCTACTGGTAACCCACCTGGAAAAAAACCCTCGATATATTGGCTCTAACTTTAGAAATCATTATTTTCAAAGTAATTAATAATGGTGCAACAAGAATTCTTCTCTTTAAAAAGCGTTTACAGATTTGCATTAAATTGCAAGGTCCTCTACCGTCTGCAAGGTCAGATGTTTTACAAAATATTTAAAGAGCTCAAAAACTGAATACATGTACGTCAGGTTTCCTGCCTCTCGAACCTTGACATCCTTCGCTTTGTCCTGCTCCAGCCATATGGGTCACTGAAATGCAGTCAGTTGATTTGCCCACTTTCCTATAAACGAGCAGCAGGTAGAATGGGAAGAGCACCCAGACCCCAGTGAAACTAAGTTGAAGACTGTTGCATTGAATTTAGCACAGAAAGTCAACACCAGAACAAAAGTATGCCAAATTGCAGGGTTTATTGCCGGCGACCACGGAGGACTCACGTCTCTCCAACCCGTGGCAGAGAAAGAAGAGTGACAAGACCTTTTTATACCCACAAAACCACCTTGGGAGTGGGGGTGAGGAGCGGAGATGGGAATGAAAGCTGTCAATCACCTCCTAGGCTGAGACGAGGGTGAGGGGGCTCCAGACATTCCAAGGGCCAGGGGACTTTTGTCATTTCGATTGCCACTTAAGTGGTTTACAGAGGTCAAGATAAACATTAGTTTATACGTTATTTGGACAGGTGTGGGGTCCACATAATTTTAGGCTACTTGGTGCCAGGATGGAATTATCTGGGGGTGCTTACGTTGGTAAACAAAGGCCAGCAATTCTGGCAGTTACAGATAAGAGAAAGTATGCAGCTTGTCCTCTCTTCGCATTTTGCAAGGTAATCTAAGTAGTTTACAGAAGCCATGGCTAGCAGTCATTGTGAGGAGAATGGAAACAGTTTTCCCATTTTAAAATGGCATTGTACTGGTTCTAATTCTAGGCCAGCTATATCACAAAGACCAGTACTTTTTTTTTTAATTACAGGTTTTAAGGGACGTTATAGTGAAAGTAACATGTAGGGCTTGTGGATTTGGCATTATCCAAAGTGGGTTGTTCATTGATGGTTAATAAATGAGTATCATGGGCCAGGCCTGGTGGCTCACGCCTGTAATCCCGGCACTTAGGGATGGATCACCTAAGGTCAGGAGTTTGAGACCAGCCTGGCCAACATGGTGAAACCCCATCTCTACTGAAAATACAAAAATTAGCTGGGCATGGTGGCAGGTGCCTGTAATCCCAGCTACTCAGGAGGCTGAGGCAGGAGAATTGCTTGAACCCCGGAGGTGGAAGTTGCAGTGAGCTGAGATTGTGCCACTGCACTCCAGCTTAGGTGACAGAGGGAGATTCCATCACATACACACAAAAAGAAAGAAAAAGAAATGGGTACTATGGTTGGAAATTTATCTTGCATGACATATCTATAACTTCACATTTCACCTCTAAGCCCTGCCAAATTTTGAACAGTGATAAAATCAAAACATTGCTTCACCATCGTACTAAATTCTTCAGCAAAGTTTTTTGAGAGCAAATTCCCCAGCTGCTGCAGTCTTCTGCACACAAGACATTGGCTGCCTCCATTGTGGGCTTTTCGGGGGCAGAGAATGAGTTTGGCACACACAAAACCACACTGGACTCCATGCTGAAACTGCATCTTTTCTGCATCAGTCATAGACAGGAAAACTTAAAACGCAAAAGGAGGATTGCAGTGTTATTACCAGTAAGAGTGTTGACAGTATCACATCCCTGTTAATAGCATTCCAAAAATTGAGGGTTTTTCTTTCTTGGGCATTGAAATTCTTTTGAGCGCTATGAGAAAGTCACATGGAAAAGCAATGTGGGCTGAGCATGGTGGCTCACAGCTATAATGCACACACTTTGGGAGGCTGAGGCAGGAGTACTGCTTGGGGCCAGCAGTTCAAGATCAGACTGGGCAACACAGCAAGATCCCATCTCTATTTAAAAAAGAAGGGAAAAAAGGTAGATGTTTGACAAAGAGCAATTAGATTTTACAGGTCAGGTAAGGAGAAGGATCCCAGAACGCTGGCAAAAGGCAGGGTAGGAGGCCGAGAGGGTGAGAAAGCCTGCAAAGGTCAATCCCCATTCATCCGTGTAAAACAAATCAAACTTGTTTGGGGCTGGCTGGAGAGGGGACTGTGTGTGATGGGATCTAATTGAAAACCCTGACAAATGAAACTCATGACTGGCAGGACTTAAATAAACACACAGCTTCTTAGGCAGCTCTTATTATCTTTGAGAGATTTTTTTATTCCTATCCAAGACAGAAAGCGCGCTCCTGGCTGGGGTACTTGACAATGATTCACCCTGGGCTAATGTTCGCTGGGACCCGGGAGTTATTTGAAAGAGGTGCTGGGAAGGAACTGCCTGGTTTCAGACAGGAACACTTAGATTTGTCTGAAGTGAAATGGAACATGTGCCATGCGAGGTTTGCTCTCAATCCACTCACACGTTTGAGAATCCTTGGATATGTGGCCTGAGTCCCAGGAAATACACCTGGAATTTGGTAGTCCTCTCATTGTTGAAGCATAAACAGGGACCCCTGCTGGGATCTCTGGATGCCAGGAGAGAGCATCCCACGTGGAAAGCTATTGATCCATGCTTTGTCTTAACTTAAACTGAATTTAGAGTTACGGAAGTCTTGCTAGTGCAAAATGTGCACAATGTCCCTAAATTGCTGAGTAGACCTGGGGAGAATGTGGTTCCGGCCAATCTGGAGTGTCTTGTTAGGGATTAATTCTGGGAGGATTTTCCATGCTCTAATAGTTGTGTCCGTATCAAAGAAAGAGGTTCCTGAAATTAAAGTTTAGAATCTATGATTTCAAGGGGCCTTGTGGAGTAGCCAGGGGAGGTGGTGAAATCTTCTTCAATCCCTACAACCGTTTTGGGCTCAAGACAGGTGAAATTTGGTCACCTCTGGAAATCAAGTAGCCATAAGATAGTACAATGTTGTGAAATTCAGATTTTATATCAGTTTGTGGAAAACCTTCCTTCCAGTGTTTCGGAGTCTGTCTTCTTGCCTGCCCAATGGAGATAATAACAGCACTTCCCTCACTCGGTTGACTTAGAGGATTCAAGGCTTGCACACAATAGCTTATGGGTGGGCAGAGCACCTAGGAGGCAGTAAGTGCTCACAACTATGTCCTATTTCCCAAGGGAAAGTCATCAGGCTTGGACTTAAGAAATTGGCATCAGAAATATAAGAACATAATACAATATTAAAAACCTTCATTTTTCTCATTCATATAATGGAATAAAAACACTTGCCTGGCTGACCTCACAGGCTGGCTTTGAGAATCAAATGAGATCCTGAGGGTGAAAACACAGATGAATGAGTAAGTGCAATGCCCACCTGTAAAACTAGCATGCAAGTCTTTCAATGTCCTCTCCCCTCCCTACAAGGTCACACTCCTTTGGTCGCATGGAACTTTTCTTTCTCATTTTCTCGTATGTAATTTGGGGAAATTCCCCTGCCATACTATGTGAGCTTGAACAACACCCTTTGTTATAGACAGGAGCCAACTGGTGCTTCTAACAAAACGGAGCTAGTGAGGGGCAGGAGGGGGTGGTCCCAAGGGGAGCAGGAGGCTGGCAGCCCCACCATTGGTTTGTGGCCTGTGGCCACCATTGGTTTGTCCCTGGACCCACCCAGGCTGCTTGGGTTCTGGGCCATCAGCACCTGGGAGGGCTCAGTCATAGTTGGAATATGGGAGCAGTAATATAGTTTGGATATTTTTCCCTGCCCAAATTTCATGTTGAAATATAATCCCCCGTGTTGGAGGTGGGGCCCCCTGGTAGGTGTTAGGGTCGCAGAGGTGTTTGGGTCATGGCTTGGTGCTGTTTTCATGATAGTGAGTGAGTTCTGGCATGACCTGCTCATTTCAATGTGTTTCGCACTCTCTGGCCCACCAAACATGACCTGTAGGTAATTGACATTTACTGTTCCCCTTTCAGGTAACAGTCTCCTGCGGGGATGATCAAAGGTCAGTTTCCGGCCAACAGAAGTACACGAGCCTGTTTAAAATAACTTCCCCTACGCTCCCTTGTACCTACTCCTTGCCCTCAGGGTTATAGAAAAGCTGCCTTCAGCTATTCTCCCCTGGAGCTTTGCAGAACCTTCTAACCTTTGAGAAGGCCTGCTCCTTTCCCTATAGTTTCTCCCACCACTCTGACGGATCTCCTACATGAGCCAATGAAACCTCTTTTCCTTATGAATTACCCAGCTTCAGGTATTTCTTTACAGCAACATAAGAACAGCTAACACAAGCAGCTTAATAGCTCACCAAATGACTGGAAACCTTCATTTTGAGAGCACAGGAGGGCCGGGTGTGGTGGTTCACGCCTGCAATCCCAGCATTTTGGGAGGCCGAGGCAGGCAGATCACTTGAGGTCAGGAGTTCAAGAGCAGCCTGGCCAACATGGCGAAACCCCATCTCTACTAAAAATACAAAAATTAGGCTGGCATGGTGGCATGCACCTGTAATCCCAGCTACTCGGGAGGCTGAGGCAGGAGAACCACTTGAATGTGGGATGCAGAGGTTTCATTGTGCTGAGATCGCACTGCTGCCCTCCAGCCTGGGTGACAGAACAAGAGTCCATCTCAAAACAAAAACAAAAAACATACTGAAAGCACAACGAAGCATTTGTAGGGCTTTATGTCTGCAGGACTTAGCACTGGCCTGGAGGAGGCAGTGCTCATGGGTGCCTAGGCACCATCCTACCTTCTAGGACTGTTTGGATTCTTTCCAGAGACTACCCCAGCACCAAGACCTCAGCTGCATCTAGACATTCCTGTGGGGCAGTGGGACCACTGAGCATACTGCTGCATCCTCACGTGGTCCACTCTGTGCTCAGCATCGGGCCAGTTTGATAAGGCTTCAGCATGGATCATTTACCACCTGCATCTGTGTCCCCAAGAGTGCCCTTTCCTTATAGGTCAGAGTGTCCCCAGACTCTGAGTACCAGGCTTTGATTGGATGAAACCCTAAAGAGGTCTATTCTTTTCTGGCCCCAGAGGGATTTGGTTGGATTCGTTTCTGTCTATCTCTGACACCACCACGTTCCTCCCACCCCAGGTGTAGAACTGCCATTTCCCAAAATACAGATGTATTCTAAACGATCAGTCAATGAACCCTCTATTCACCAGGAGTGTAGGGCGTCTGCTGTGTTAACTAAGTCTCTTTTGATTCTGTGCAATAGAAATAGACTCTAACTAGTTTGGTGGGTGGAGACGAGATTCATTAGAAATGTCTCTTAGCTGGAGACTGCTGGCATCAGCCAAAGCCTTTCTTCCTTCTTCCATAGCAACGAAGTTGAAACAGGGTGTAGCTGCCCAGGCAAGGACATGGCGCAGCCCCACCTGTACAGCTGGGTGTGGCCGATGTTCAAGTTCCTGCCAGGGAGCATGAGCAGAAGTTTCAGGTGTCACTTCCAGGCCGTGCCCCCAAGACCTCGCAGTTTCCCTTCTGCACATTCTGCCCTCCTGTTTCTGGCTGGAATCACTTCAGCCTGGGCGCCTCTGGCAGGCACGTAGTGTTGAAGGGGGCAGCGCTGCTGGCGGTCAGGGCTGATAAATGACTGCGTGGAGCCGGGCGACCCCAACGGACTGTTTCTTTTCGAGAAATCAACATCGTCTTCATTTGAGCTATTGCATTTTGGGGCTTTTGTTTTAGCAGTTTAACCTTTACCCTAACACTTTTAGGAGAGGGAATTGAAAGAATTGCTGAATAACTAAGCCTTGGGAAGGAGGGGTTGGGGCAGCTTTGATATCTCAAGCGGCAGGATTTATAGACTTAACTCTCTCAGACGCTGCCGGGAAGGAAGCTCTCTTTACTGTCTGTCACTACCGTGTCCGTCCACTCAAGTTTCAAATTCTCACAAGATGATCTGGCTCATCCAGCTCGGGTCAGGTGTCTATGCTGAGACCATAAGCTATGGCCAGAGAGAGCAGGTGCTGATGGAAATGTGAACACCGAGGCCCTCCACCTCTTACTTTTCTGGAAATAGGAACACTGAACAGGTGTGTCTCATATCACGTATATGTCAGAATCAGATGAGGCTATGCACACAGAGGCAGGACCAGGAGTTTGGATTTTGACAGGGGAGACAAGGAATTGAATAGACAATTATATTATAAGGAGGTAAGAGCGATGCTCAGGTTTGCATGGGCTGTCATGACAGCTCAAAGGAGAGGCAGCAACAGATTTGAGGAAGGGGTTCAGGAAGTTTGTATTGTTTGAAAGCGGGCTTACTCTTGTGGAAGGGGTCAGGCTGCCTGGAGCTAAAATATCAGCACCAGTGAGTGGCCTGGGGCCAGCTACTCAGGTACCTAACTATTCCAAAGGCCTCCTCATTTGTAAAATTCAGATGATAACACAAAATCCTGGGTGACAAGGGATAGCTCTAGAATTCCTGGGAATAGGGGGAAGAGGTAGACCAGGAGGGCGAGGAAGTGAAATCATTAACCTGTCTGGATGCTATTTGTGGGTGGATAGGCCTAGACTTTCAATTGTCTGTAATGAATTTGTTGCTGATGATTATTCCAGATCTGTATCCCTTCTGGATACGTGATGGTCAGTTTTATGTTTCAAATTGACAGTCTGTAGTATCTCATTACTAAGCCAAGCACTAACCTAGGGGTTGCAAAGGTATTTTATAGATGGGTTAACAGGGACAATCGGTTGACTTTCAGTAGGGGAGATTATCCTCCATTATGTGGGTGGCCTCACCCAATAAAAGCAAGACTGAGGTTCGCCTAAGAAAGGAAATTCTGTGTCTACCCTACAGCATCAAATCCTACCCAAGAGTTTCCAGTCTGCCCTATAAATTTCAGACTGGCGAGCTCCCACAATTGTGGGAGACAATTCCTTGATTACGTCTCTCTCTCTATATCGATCCAATGCATCTCCCTCTTTTTCTACAGGCACACGCACACACACAAGCAAACACACACGTGTGTGTGCACGAGGGGACTTCAAAAAGTTCATGGAAAAATAGAATTAAAGATAAAAATTAAAATATAAACTTTATTTTTCAATATAAGCTCCATCAAGGTCAAGACACTTTTGAAAGTGATGATATCAGCCATTTAGTCCATCCCTAAAGAACTGAGGGTCCTGGGAATTTAACCATGTCATTTTCTTCAGTTAATAATGTAAAAAAAATACTGCACTGGCAGTCCATACCTGAGCACGGACACCACAAACACTCTCAGGGCCTTGATGTGGATCCAGGCAATGAAGGCTTTGCTGAGCGCAGGAGGGGGCCATACTGTTGCTTCTTATCACACAGCGATCGGGCCATCTCCTTCCTTTCCCTTTTAATTTCTTTCTCATCATAGTAAAATTCACGAACTGTGAACTTGTTTTCTCTGGCTTTGCTTGTGAAATCTTCAATCACTTTTCGAAACAGAGTCACAGTGAAAAGGCTGCCCTCCTGTCCTCAGTAATGAGTTTGGTCGATTGAGGGACCACCATGTTCGAGAGAGATTCATAGGTTTTTTGCCATTGTGAGTAGTTTGGTTTGGGGACAATGACCAGAAGCGTGACGAGATATTCAGAATCCAGCATGAAGTCCTCTTTGCTCACAATATCGCTCAGTGTCCGGGTGAAGAGGTTCCCCATGGATTTCTTCTCCAGGTTCGTCTTCAGAGTGTTGTAGGCTGCCTTTCAGGACTTCAGGTCCGTCTCGATCTGTGCCAGTTGCTTGGCTATTGTGTCCACCACGCTCACGAGCGGCTGCTTGGCAGGATATTTGGCCATATCCCATTCAAAGTGGGTCACAAAGGAGGTTAAGTCAACTCCGTTTGCCAGGAGGTGTTCCTGTGCCTTCCCCTTCGAGTCCTCCATGACTTCCACCACGCTCTGAGCCATTCTCATGAGGCTTTCAGCAAAGGTGTCGAGTTTCCCCAACTCATCAGAGAGGCCAACCAGGGGATCCAAGGTCCCCACCTTGAAGTCAGGAATAGTGAATTTGGTATTATAAGACAGGTTGGATTTAGAGGTTACAGTATTCATCCTCTCCAGAGCTTGCAAATTTTCCCTATTGCCAGGGGCAAAAATTAACCAAAACTCCGACATGCTTCGAGTCTTCTCTTATCCAGTGACGGGAGCTGGCAGGGCACGGGTGGAGCGGTCGGGGCTGCGGGCGGTGGGTGCGGGGCCAGAGCGCACGGCCAGCTCCCGAGAGGCAGCGGCTTCCTTTGTGTGTGTGTGTGTGTGTGTGTGTGTGTGTGTGTGTCATACCAGAGTTTTTGTTACCACACACAATGCATTAGTGTTTGTAGGAATCGTCCTCCAAAAGCTACCGTCAGAAGGCAGACTGACAAATATCCATGCCGCTGGTCCAAGAAACCACAGCTGAGAGCCACGAGGCATTCGTTTATACATTGAGCTCTCTCTGGCACGCTCCACACTCTAGTTACAGGAGCTGGGTGTGGAGAGATCGTCCCAGCCGGGCGCTGCAGCCTCCTACTCCTGGGCCTCCTTGCGGGTCAACTTGTAGATCTCAGTGGGTCGTCCACATGGGTGATGGTGGTGGTGAGCTGCAGTTCTTCCCCACTGTGGACACCCAGATCACCATTGGACTGGTCTTTCCCATAGTTTTTATGGGATGGTGCATACAAGAATATCAGAGCAAAGAGGTACAGGATCCACATTCCATAGATGCCCATGAAAAAGGCCCTGTTCCCTTGGACCGTGCCGCCGCCCCATTTCCAATGGCCTTCCGTTACCTAACTATGAAGATGACAGTCATGGCAGCAAAGGCTAAGGTGATAAGCATGAGGAACTTGAATCTAAAAATTAGCCCCTCATAGTGTAGCGGCCGGACTTTGCTCATAGCTGGCAGGCTGGACTGCTTCCCACTGATGCTCCGAAACACCTGAAATACCATGAAGCATAGAAACAGGAAGTAGAGGCAGAGGCAGATTCCAGCCACCATAATGAAGGCCATGGCCAGCTCTGTTCCAACATCTGTAGTCCAGATACTATAGAAGGGATTTGTGAGTTGTACTCCTCTCTCACATATGTCAAATATGAAGAGGCAGAAGGAGCCAAGGGCAATGGGTTCGACTTGCTTCCAATACTCTGCAATATGGTTCCGCTCGTGCTGATCCATCATGTGCTTGCTACAGAAGATGATCCAGAAGGACAGAAGCATCGCATAGAAAATGTCCTGTTGGATGTCACCAAACAGCAGCGTCCAAGTCCAGTCAAAACCAATGGAAAATCATTCCACTGGGATATTGATAAAGGTCATGGAAATCCCAAGGGCAAAGATAACTTTTTCCAGAAGCACTGGGGGTCGGGACATCATGGTGATCCTCCTCCAAAAAAAAAATGGGAAAA
Organism: Callithrix jacchus; assembly: GCF_049354715.1. Lineage (NCBI taxonomy): Eukaryota > Metazoa > Chordata > Mammalia > Primates > Cebidae > Callithrix > Callithrix jacchus. The sequence continues at coordinate 43,362,152 of NC_133514.1, forward strand.
AGTGATGGAAGCCATAAGTCTTGGTCATCGACGTGCATGCAATCTTTTAACATTCCATCGCCATCTCACCGCTCTTGTCTGACACCTTCACAAGTCAGCATTAATCTTTCTTTTTAAATTTGTTTCGTTTATGATCACCCATAGAGAGCCACTGGGAGGCCTGCAGTTCTTTTTGAATGTGAAAATGCATTTGCGCTCATCTTGTCTATTTTTTCTCTTCATGTTGTAACAAAAAGGAAAAAAAGAAAAAAAATCCCCTCCCTTTTGTACAAAATGGTTTTAAATACTTGAGCCTTTTTCTCGGTGGGAGTGGGGAGGGGGGTGAGAAGACAAGATGAAGAAAAGCCTCACATTTCAGTTTCCTCATCGGTTGGATTGGGTGCTTACAGGGTTTTTCTTGTAACATTTATAAGTGCTGCTTACGTCGCTGAACAACAACAAAATAATAATGGAGTAGCTGTTGCCTTTCTCCGGTTGTGTGTACAGTATGTGTGGAATAAAAAAGGGAAACTTTTCACAAGCTGTTCTTTGTTTCATAATCGGATTCATCAATTCCGTAGCTACTCATGTTGCACTGAGCTTGCCAGTGGTGACTGCCAGGAATGTCCTATGATCCAGTTTGTCGGCTGTTGCAGAAGACTGAACTGTTTTGGAATATTTAACAATTACAGAAACAGAGCTGTGTTTTCCAATGTGGTTGTCCGGTTTCTATGGCCTTGCTGTGTACTTTCCCTCTTTTTGACAGTAGACTTCTGCCTATGGCTTACAGTTTGACATTTAATTTATTAGCGCTGTTCTGCACCCTCCCTTGGGAGGGAGACTTCATGTGGTTTATTGTGAGCTTTTTGTTTACTTTTCAGGTTTGTACTACAAGGTTTAATAATAAAATCAAAGTTTTTTGGGACAAAAAATTTTCCATTGCTTTAAATTTCCATTGAAAGCGCTGCTATTGTCTGCAGCTGACTCTTGGTGCAATAGTTTTGGTACCCATCAGGAGGAAAGTTTTCTCAACCTTTATTATCCAGACAGAATTGTGTAAGCTGAACCAGTTGAGATCTCCATGGTGCTGCCTATTGTTTCTGCTGTTAATCATAAGTCCTCTTCAATTAGAACATGAACAAAATAATTTTTTTCCTTGCACATTGATGTGAATGGTTTGCTTCTTCGAGCTTCATCTTTAATATTGTCCAGTCCCTTCTTAAAATGAGTTGCCCATTTGCAAATTCCTGATTCCTTTGGGAACTCTCCACATAAACTTTCTGTAAAGCATCAATGATTTCACCATTTTTCCACTGAAGCTTCACTATCAATTTGATGGGTTTTTTTTGTTCAATTTTAGCAGAATTCATTTAGCCTCCATTAGGGGCTAGTCTTAAACTGGTGTCTTAGCCTTCTTAATGACTCAAACTAGATCCTGTTCAGACATACCACAACGAGTTAGTACAAGTTTATTTTGGTATAAAAAAATTAAAATCCATGAAGGCGTGGTTTTTTCATAATATGCATTTTCCATAAACTTTTTAAAGTTTTCTTGTGAACACACACACTATATATAATACATATTTTATACATATATCTTGCTGGTTCTGTTTCTCTAGAGAATCCTGACTAATCTTTCATCTTTCTCCATTTTTTTTCACATCCAAATGCTCATTAGGTCCTATGAAAGTTTAAGTAGCTTTTCACTGAAAAGTAAACAGAGGTGGAGAATCAAGGTCGTTTCTCTGGAGGAGCTCCTCTGCCTCTTCTCCATGTGCCAGCTGGAGAGACCTCTGGGTCAAGCATTCAGGGAATGCTGATTTTCAAATTCTTACTCTTTTTTTTTTTCTTTAAATGCAGAGGATTTAGTTAATCATGGTATTTGTTTTAGGGCATCTTATAATTTATTTCTGCAAGACCTCTTTCTTATTACTATGCTTTGTTATTTATGACTTTTAAGTTATTATTTCCTTTTACTTCCCTCTCTTGGAAGATCTTTCTAAGGTACTTGATATGTATTCTTTCATCCTGATTTGTATTGTTGTAGAGTATGTATTATAGTATTGATAGGTGCAGGAAGAAGATAAGGTGGAAGGTCCTGGGAGAATCTCCCACCGGCCTGAGCACTGGGAGGCTGAAGTGGGCCTCAGGAGGTTCTCGCCATTTGAAGGAGGGAGGAGCCTAGCCTCTCCTGTTCCTGGGTGGTGTCCTGGAATTCAGTCTGTGGGGTGGAAGTCTGTTAACAGGAACCCCTCTCGCTTTGCTGAGTTATTTTCCTTTTTGTCCAATAAATTCTGTTTCCCCTCACCCTTCAAAGGGTGTGAGCCTAATCTTTCCTGGTTGTATGACAAGAACCTGTTTTTTTCTACAAGTGTGTGAAAGTATTCTAATGTACATAAATGGAATTGTTATGTCTGTAAAAACATAACAATTCAGCGATGTATTTGTAGCCTCTCTTCATGTTGGTGTGTGTACTTCTGGTCTCTTGCTTCTAACTGCTGCAGAGCATTACACCTTGATCAGCGACCACATGTGTTCTATCACTTCCCCTCTAGAAAGGGACACTCAGATTGCCTTTTACCCTCCCTCCAGCACAACCAGTACTGCAATAAACAGCCTCATGTGAGTCCCTTTGGGACCTATGGAAGAATTTCTCTACTATCCTTACCCAGGAGCAGAATTTTTAGGCAAGAGAGAGTAACCGAATGTTTCTTATTACAGAACAATCCCCAGAATTGGCTGCACCTCTCTGCACCCTCACCACCACTGCACCAGGGCTCCCACATTCTCGTGGCCTCAAAGATCACTGGCATTATCCAGGGTTCTAACTTTTTGCCAAGCTGATGTTAAGACAGCGCATTGTTGCTTAATATGCTTTCCACTAATTACTAATCAACTTGAGAGTCTCTTTATGTGCTTCTTGTACTTTGGGATTTCTCTTCTGTGAAATGACTATTTGTAGTTATTGACCATTTTCCTTCTTTTTTTTAAATTATACTTTAAGTTCTGGGATACATGAGCAGAACATGCAAGCTTGTTACGTAGATATACATGTGCCATGATGGTTTGCTGTACCCATCAACCCGTCATCTACATTAGGTATTTCTTCTAATGCTATCCCTTCCCTTGCCCCCCACCAACCTCCTAACAGGTCCCATGTGTGATGTTCCCCTCCCTGTGTCCATATGTTCTCATTGTTCAATTTGCACTTACGAGTGAGGGCATGCAGTGTCTGGTTTTCTGTTCCTGTGCTTGTTTGCTGAGAATGATGGTTTCCTGCTTCATCCATGTCCCTGCAAAGGACAGGAACTCATTCTTTTTTGTGGCTGCATAGTATTCCATGGTGTATCTGTACATTTTCCTTATCCCACTTTAGCTTTGATGGGCATTTGGGTTGGTTCCAAGTCTTTGCTATTGTGAATAGTGCTGCAGTAAACATACATGTATGTGTGTCTTTATAGCAGAATTCTTTATAATCCTTTGGGCATATACCCAGTAATGGGATTGCTGGGTCAAATGGCATTTCTATTTCTAGATCCTTGAGGAATCGCCACACTGTCTTTCACAATGGTTGAACTAATTTACACTCCCACCAAGAGTAAAAAGCGTTCATATTTCTTCATATCGTCTCCAATATCTGTTGTTTCCTGACGTTTTAATGATCCCCATTCTAACTGGTGTGAGATGGTATCTCATTGCGGTTTGATTTGCATTTCTCTAATGACAAGTGATGATGATTCTTTTTTCATGTTTGTTGGCTGCATATTTTCTTTCTTTTTTTTCTTTTTTTTTTAATTTTTTATTGGATTATAGGTTTTGGGGTACATGAGCAGAGCATGCAAGACAGTTGCGTAGGTACACACATGGCAGTGTGCTTTGCTTTTCTTCTCCCCTTCACCCACAGTTGGCATTTCTCCCCAGGCTATCCCTCCCCACCACCCCCTCCCACTGGCCCTCCCCTTTTCCCCCCAATAGACCCCAGTGTTTAGTACTCCCCTTTCTGTGTCCATGTGTTCTCATTTTTCATCACCCACCTATGAGTGAGAATATGCGGTGTTTCATTTTCTGTTCTTGTGTCAGTTTGCTGAGGATGATGTTCTCCAGATTCATCCATGTCCCTACAAATGACACAAACTCATCATTTCTGATTGCTGCATAATATTCCATTGTGTATATGTGCCACATTTTTCCAATCCAGTCTATTATCAATGGGCATTTGGGTTGATTCCAGATCTTTGCTATTGTAAACAGTGCTGCAATGAACATTCGTGTACATGTGTCCTTATAGTAGAAAGATTTACAGTCTTTTGGATATATACCCAGTAATGGGATTGCTGGGTCAAATGGAATTTCTATTTCTAAGGCCTTGAGGAATCGCCACACTGTCTTCCACAATGGTTGAACTAATTTACACTCCCACCAACAGTGTAAAAGTGTTCCTTTTTCTCCACATCCTCTCCAGCATCTGTTGTCTCCAGATTTTTTAATGATCGCCATTCTAACTGGCGTGAGATGGTACCTCAATGTGGTTTTGATTTGCATCTCTCTGATGACCAGTGACGATGAGCATTTTTTCATATGATTGTTGGCCTCATATATGTCTTCTTTCGTAAAGTATCTGTTCATATCCTTTGCCCGCTTTTGAATGGGCTTGTTTGTTTTTTTCCTGTAAATCTGTTTGAGTTCTTTGTAAATTCTGGATATCAGCCCTTTGTCAGATGGGTAGACTGCGAAAATTTTTTCCCATTCTGTTGGTTGCCGATCCACTCTAGTGACTGTTTCTTTTGCCGTGCAGAAGCTGTGGAGTTTGATTAGGTCCCATTTGTCTATTTTGGCTTTTGTTGCCAATGCTTTTGGTGTTTTGTTCATGAAGTCCTTGCCTACTCCTATGTCCTAGATGGTTTTGCCTAGATTTCCTTCTAGGGTTTTTATGGTGCCAGGTCTTATATTTAAGTCTTTAATCCATCTGGAGTTAATTTTAGTGTAAGGTGTCAGGAAGGGGTCCAGTTTCTGCTTTCTGCACATGGCTAGCCAGTTTTCCCAACACCATTTGTTAAACATGGAATCCTTGCCCCATTGCTTGTTTTTGTCAGGTTTATCAAAGATTGTATAGTTGTATGTATGTTGTGTTGCCTCCGGTGCCTCTGTTTTGTCCCATTGGTCTATATCTCTGTTTTGGTACCAGTACCAAGCTGTTTTGATTACTGTAGCCTTGTAGTATAGTTTGAAATCCGGTAGTGTGATGCCCCCCGCTGTGTTCTTTTTGCTTAGAATTGACTTGGCTATGCGGGCTCTCTTTTGGTTCCATATGAAGTTCATGGTGGTTTTTTCCAGTTCTGTGAAGAAAGTCAATGGTAGCTTGATGGGGATAGCGTTGATTCTGTAAATTACTTTGGGCAGTATAGCCATTTTCACGATATTAATTCTTCCTAACCATGAACATGGAATGTTTCTCCATCTGTTTGTGTCCTCTCTGATTTCGTTGAGCAGTGGTTTGTAGTTCTCCTTGAAGAGGTCTCTTACGTTCCTTGTGAGTTGTATTCCAAGGTATTTTATTCTTTTTGTAGCAATTGCAAATGGCAGTTCGCTCTTGATTTGGCTTTCTTTAAGTCTGTTATTGGTGTAGACGAATGCTTGTGATTTTTGCACATTGATTTTATATCCTGAGAGTTTGCTGAAGTTGCTTATCAGTTTCAGGAGTTTTTGGGCTGAGGCAATGGGGTCTTCTAGGTATACTATCATGTCGTCTGCAAATAGAGACAATTTGGCTTCCACCTTTCCTATTTGAATACCCTTTATTTCTTTTTCTTGCCTGATTTCTCTGGCTAGAACTTCCAGTACTATATTGAATAGGAGTGGTGAGAGAGGGCATCCTTGTCTATTGCCAGATTTCAAAGGGAATGCTTCCAGTTTTTGCCCATTCAGTATGATATTGGCTGTTGGTTTGTCATAAATAGCTTTTATTAGTTTGAGATACGTTCCATCGATACCGAGTTTATTGAGGGTTTTTAGCATAAAGGGCTGTTGAATTTTGTCAAATGCCTTCTCTGCGTCAATTGAGATAATCATGTGGTTTTTGTTTTTGGTTCTGTTTATGTGGTGAATTACGTTGATAGACTTGCGTATGTTGAACCAGCCTTGCATCCCCGGGATGAATCCTACTTGATCATGATGAATAAGTTTTTTCATTTGCTGTTGCAATCGGCTTGCCAATATTTTATTGAAGATTTTTGCATCTATGTTCATCATGGATATTGGCCTGAAGTTTTCTTTTCTCGTTGGGTCTCTGCCGGGTTTTGGTATCAGGATGATGTTGGTCTCATAAAATGATTTGGGAAGGATTCCCTCTTTTTGGATTGTTTGAAATAGTTTTAGAAGGAATGGTACCAGCTCCTCTTTCTGTGTGTCTGGTAGAATTCGGCTGTGAACCTGTCTGGACCTGGGCTTTTTTTGTGTGGTAGGCTCTTAATTGCTGCCTCAACTTCAGACCTTGTTATTGGTCTATTCATAGTTTCAGCTTCCTCCTGGTTTAGGCTTGGGAGGACACAGGAGTCCAGGAATTTATCCATTTCTTCCAGGTTAGTAGTTTATGCGCATAGAGTTGTTTGTAATATTCTCTGATGATGGTTTGAATTTCTGTGGAATCTGTGGTGATTTCTCCTTTATCATTTTTTATTGCATCTATTTGGTTGTTCTCTCTTTTCTTTTTAATCAATCTGGCTAGTGGTCTGTCTATTTTGTTGATCTTTTCAAAAAACCAGCTCTTGGATTTATTGATTTTTTGAAGGGTTTTTCGTGTCTCAATCTCCTTCAGCTCAGCTCTGATCTTAGTTATTTCTTGTCTTCTGCTGGGTTTTGAGTTTTGTTGATCTTGCTCCTCTAGCTCTTTCAATTTTGACGATAGGGTGTCAATTTTGGATCTCTCCATTCTCCTCATATGGGCACATATTGCTATATACTTTCCTCAAGAGACTCCTATAAATGTGTCCCAGAGGTTCTGGCACGTTGTGTCTTCATTCTCATTGGTTTCGAAGAACTTCTTTATTTCTGCCTTCATTTCGTTGTTTACCCAGTCAACATTCAAGAGCCAGTTGTTCAGTTTCCATGAAGCTGTGCGGTTCTGGGTCGGTTTCTGAATTCTGAGTTCTAACTTGATTGCACTATGGTCTGAGAGGCTGTTTGTTATGATTTCAGTTGTTTTGCATTTGTTGAGCAGTGCTTTACTTCCAATTATGTGGTCACTTTTAGAGTAGGTGTGATGTGGTGCTGAGAAGAATGTGTATTCTGTGGATTTGGGGTGGAGAGTTCTGTAAATGTCTATCAGGTTTGCTTGCTCCAGGTCTGAGTTCAAGCCCTGGGTATCCTTGTTGATTTTCTGTCTGGTTGATCTGTCTAGTATTGACAGTGGAGTGTTAAAGTCTCCCACTATTATTGTGTGGGAGTCTAAGTCCTTTTGTAAGTCATTAAGAACTTGCCTGATGTATCTGGGTGCTCCTGCATTGGGTCCATATATGTTTAGGATCGTTAGCTCTTCTTGTTGTATCGATCCTTTTACCATTATGTAATGGCCTTCTTTGTCTCTTTTGATCTTTGTTGCTTTAAAGTCTATTTTATCAGAGATGAGAATTGCAACTCCTGCTTTTTTTTGCTTTCCCTTAGCTTGGTAAATCTTCCTCCATCCATTTATTTTGAGCGTTTGTGTATCCTTGCATGTGAGATGGGTTTCCTGGATACAGCACACTGATGGGTTTTGGATTTTTATCCAATTTGCCAGTCTGTGTCTTTTGATTGGTGCATTTAGTCCATTTACATTTAGGGTTAATATTGTTATGTGTGAATTTGATACTGCCATTTTGATGCTAAGTGGCTGTTTTGCCTGTTAGTTGTTGTAGATTCTTCATTATGTTGAAGCTCTTTAGCATTCAGTGTGATTTTGGAATGGCTGGTACTGGTTGATCCTTTCTATGTGTAGTGCCTCTTTTAGGAGGTCTTGTAAAGCAGGCCTGGTGGTGACAAAATCTCTGAGTGCTTGCTTGTTCGCAAAGGATTTCATTTTTCCTTCACTTCTGAAGCTCAGTTTGGCTGGGTATGAAATTCTGGGTTGAAAGTTCTTTTCTTTAAGGATGTTGAATATTGGCCCCCACTCTCTTCTGGCTTGTAGTGTTTCTGCCGAGAGATCTGCTGTGAGTCTGATGGGCTTCACTTTGTGGGTGACCCGACCTTTCTCTCTGGCTGCCCTTAGTATTCTCTCTTTTATTTCAACCCTGTTGAATCTGACGATTATGTGCCTTGGGGTTGCTCTTCTTGCGGAATATCTTTGTGGTGTTCTCTGTATTTCCTGCAATTGAGTGTTGGCCTGTCTTGCTAGGTGGGGGAAATTTTCCTGGATGATGTCCTGCAGAGTATTTTCCAGCTTGGATTCATTCTCTTCGTCCCCTTCTGGTACACCTATCAAACGTAGGTTAGGTCTTTTCACATAGTCCCACATTTCTTGGAGACTTTGTTCATTCCTTTTTGCGCTTTTTTCTCTGATCTTGTTTTCTCGTTTTATTTCATTGAGTTGGTCTTCGACTTCGGATATTCTTTCTTCTGCTTGGTCAATTCGGCTATTGAAACTTGTGTTTGCTTCGCAAAGTTCTCGTATTGTGTTTTTCAGCTCCTTTAATTCATTCATATTCCTCTCTAAGTTATCCATTCTTGTTATCATTTCCTCGAATCTTTTTTCAAGGTTCTTAGTTTCTTTGCATTGATTTAATACATGATCTTTTAGCTCACAAAAGTTTCTCATTATCCATCTTCTAAAGTCTATTTCCGTCGTTTCATCACAGTCATTCTCCGTCCAGGTTTGCTCCCTTGCTGGTGAGGAGTTTTGGTCCTTTCTAGGAGGCGAGGTGTTCTGGTTTTGGGTGTTTTCCTCCTTTTTGCGCTGGTTTCTTCCCATCTTTGTGGATTTGTCCTCTGGTCGTCTGCATAGTTGCTGAGTTTTCGATTGGGTCTCTGAGTGGACACCCAGAATGTTGATGATGAAGTATTTCTGTTGCTTGATTTTCCTTCTACCAGTCTAGCCCCTTCGCTGTACGACTGCTGAGGTCCGCTCCAGACCCTGCTTGTCTGGGGTGCACCTCTAGCAGCTGCGACACAGCGAGGGATGCTACCAGTTTCTTTTTCTGCTATCTTTGTCCCAGGATGATGCCTGCCTAATGTCAGTCTTTTGGATATAGAGGGGTCAGGGAGCTGCTTGAGGAGACAGTTTGTACTTTAATTGCTGAGCTGTGCGCTCTGTTGTTCCTTCAGGGCTGTTAGGCTGCTATGTTTGATTCTGCTGCAACAGAGCTCATTAAAAAACCCTTTTTTTTTTTCTCAAATGCTCTGTGTTGAAGGGTTTGGGCCTTATTTTTGGATGTTCGATGAGGTGTCCTGCCCAGCTAGAAGGCAGACTAGCCACTGTTTGGCTGCCGAGGCTCCGCCCTGCTGTTGTGTGATTCGCCCTGTTCCTGCAGGCTCTGCTGTGGTCTCCACCATGCCCTGCGGAGGAGTCTCTTTGTTATAGCGTGTTGCCTCAGCAATGGCAGGCTGCGTCAGCGGTGGGCATGTATCTCAGTAGGGATGGGTTGCCTCGGCAATGGCTGGCTGCGTCAGCAGTGGGCGTGTATCTCAGTTGGGGCGGGTTGCCTCGGCAACGGCTGGCTGCATCAGCAGTGGGCTGTATCTCAGTTGGGGCGGGATGCCTCAGTAGTGGTGGACGCCCCTCCACCACAGAGCGTCTCGGACCATCTGCTCCGAGATGTTTGAAATCACAGTTTTGTTCGTCCCACTGGGTATCCCAAACGATCTGTCCCTGCAATCCCCTGGGCTGGGCTACTGTCCAAGTCTCGTTCAGTCTCAAGTCCAGCCCTCTCAAGTCTCAGGTTGCCAGTTCAACAAGGCACCCGGACAAGCGCGCCCTGTGGGGATTGCTGGGTAGGGCCGGCCACCGCCGCCCCGGCTGCCGGCTTCGCCTGGCAGACCTACTGCCTGGCATCCCGTGTCTTTTTATACTTGGGAGTTTCCCTGTTCTGTGGGCAACAAAGATCAGTCTGGAAATGCAGCTCTGACTCACCGTTTGCGGATTCAACGCGAGCTCCAATCCTGGGTTGTTCTCACAGTGCCATCTTGAGTCCTCCCCCCAGCTGCATATTTTCTTTTGAGAAATGTCTGTTCATATCTGCAGAGATAATTTGACTTCTTTTTTTTTTCTATTTGAATACGCTTTATTTCTTTTTCTTGCCTGATTGTCCTCACCAGAACTTCCAGTACTATGTTGAATAGCAGTGGTGAGAGAGGACATCCTTTTCTTGTGCTGGTTTTCAAAGGGAATGCTTCCAGCTTTTGCCCATTCAGTATGATATTGACTGGATTTGTCATAAATAGCTTTTATTACTTTGAGATATGTTCCATCTATACCCAGTTTATTGAGAGTTTTTAACATGAAGCCTGTTGAATCTTATCAAAGGCCTTTTTTTGCATCTATTGAGATAATCATGTGGTTTTTATCATTGGCTCTGTTTACGTGATGAATTATGTTTATTGATTTGCATATATCGAAGCAGCCTTTCATCCTAAAGGTGAAGCCAACTTAATCATGGTGGATAAACTTTTTGATATGCTTCTGGATTTGGTTTGCCAGTATTTCATTGAAAATTTCGCATCAATGTCCATCAGGGATATTGACCTGGAAGTTTTGTTTTTTCGTTGTGTTTCTGCCAGGTTTTGGCATCAGGATGATGCTGGCCTCATAAAATGAGTTACGGAGAAGTCCCTCTTTTTCTATTGTTTGGAATAGTTTTAAAAGAAATGGTACCAGCTCTTCTTTGTATTTCTGGTAGAATTCAGCTGTGAATCCGTCTGGTCCTGGGCTTTTTTAGGTTGATAGGCTACCAATTGCTGGCTCAATTTCAGAACTTGTTATTGGTCTTTTAAGGGATTTGACTTCTTCCTGGTTTAGTCTTGGAAGGGTGTACCTGTCCAGGAATTTATCCATTTCTTCTAGATTTTCTAGTTTATTTGTGTAGAGGTGTTTATGGTATTCTCTAATGGTAGTTTGTATTTCTGTGCATTCAGTGGTGATCTCCCTTTTATCTATTTTTTTAATTGTGTCTATTGGAGTCTTCTCTTTTTTCTTCTTTGTTAGTCTGGCTAATGGTCTATCTATTTTGTTAATCATTTTGAAAAGCCAACTCCTGGATTCACTGATTTTTTTGAAGGCTTTTTGTGTCTCTGTCTCCTTCAGTTCTGCTCTGATCTTAGTTATTTCTTGTCTTCTGATAGCTTTTGAATTTGTTTGCTCTTGCTTCTCTAGTTCTTTCAATTGTGATGTTGGAGTGTCAATTTTAGATCCTTCCTGCTTTTTTCTGTTTGCATTTAGTGCTATAAATTTCCCTCTCCACACTGCTTTAAATGTGTCCCAGAGATTCTGCTACATTGTGTCTTTGTTCTCATTGGTTTCAAAGACCATATTTATTTCTGCCTTAATTTCGTTATTTACCCAGTAGTCATTCAGGAGCAGGTTATTCAGGTTCCATGTAGTTGTGCAGTTTTGGGTGAGTTTCTTAATATTAAATTCTAATTTGATTGGACTGTGATCTGAGAGACTGTTTGTTATAATTTCTTTTCTTTTGCATTTGCTGAGGAGTGTTTTACTTCTAATTATGTGGTCGATTTTAGAATAAGTTCTATGTGGTACTAAGAAGAATGTGTATTCTGTCGATTTGGGGTGGAGAGTTTTATAGATGCCTATTAGGTCCACTTGGTCCAGAGCTGAGTTCAAGTGTGGGACTCTAAGTCTCTTTGTAGGTTTCTAAGAACTTGCTTTATGAGTCTGGGTGCTTCTTTATTGGGCGCATATATATTTAGGATAGTTAGCTCTTCTTGTTGCATTGATCTCTTTACCGTCACGTAATGTACTTCTTTGTCTTTTTTGATCTTTGTTGGTTTAAAGTCTGTTTTATCAGAGACTAGGATTGCAACCACTGCTTTTTTTTTTTTTTTTTTTGCTTTCCATTTGCTTGGTAAATATTTCTCCATCTTTTTATTTTGAGCCTATGTGTGTCTTTGCATGTGAGATGGGTCTCCTGAATACAGCACACCAATGGGTCTTGACTCTTTATCCAATTTGCTAGTCTGTGCCTTTTAATTGGGGCATTTAGCCCATTTATATTTAAGGTTAATATTGCCATGTATGAATTTGATCCTGTTATTATGATGTTAGCTGGTTATTTTGCCCATTAGTTGATATACTTTCTTCATAGTGTTGGTGATCTTTACATTTTGGGTTGTTTTTGCAGTAGCTGGTACCAGTTTTTCCTTTCCATATTTAGTACTTCCTTCAGGAGCTCCTGTAAGGCACATCTGCTGTAGACAAAAATCTCTCAGCATTTGCTTGTCTGTATAGCATTTTATTTCTCTTTCACTTATGAAGCTTAGTTTGGCTGAATAAGAAATTCTGGGTTGAAAATTTTTTTCTTTAAGAATGTTGAATATTGCCCCCCACTCTCTTCTGGCTTGAAGGGTTTCTGCAGAGAGATTGACTCTTAGTCTGATGGGCTTCCATTTGTGAATAACCTGACCTTTCTCTGTGGCTGTCCTTAACATGTTTTCCTTCATTTCAGCCTTGGTGAATCTGACAATTATGTGCTTGGGTTGCTCTTGTTGAGGAGTATTTTTGTAGTTTTCTCTGTATTTCTTGAATTTGAATGTTGGTCTGTTTTGCTAGGTTGGGGATGTTCCTCCTGGATAATATCCTGAAGAGTGTTTCCCAGCTTGGTTTCATTCTCCCCATCACTTTCAGGTACACCAATCAAATGTAGGTTTGGTCTTTTCACATAGTCCCACATTTCTTGTAGGCTTTGTTCATTCATTTTCATTCTTTTTTTCTCTAATCTTGTCTTCATGCTTTATTTCCTTAGGTTGATCTTCAGTCTCTGATATCCTTTCTTTCCATTGATTTATTAAGCTATTGATACTTGTGTATGCTTCACAAAGTTCTTGTGCTGTGTTTTTCAGATCCATCAGGTCATTTGTGTTCTTCTCTAAACTAGTTATTCTAGTTAGAAATTCCTCTAACCCTTTTTCAAGGTTCTTAGCTTCCTTGCATTGGGTTAGAACATGCTGCTTTAGCTCAGAGGAGTTTGTTATTATCCACCTTCTGAAGCCTACTTCTGTCAATTTGTCAAACTCATTCTTCGTCCAGTTTTGTTCCCTTGCTGGCAACAAGTTATGATACTTTGGAGGGGAAGAGGCATTGTTTTTTGGCATTTTCAACCTTTTTTTGCTGTTTTTTCCACATCTTCATGGATTTATCTGCCTTTGTTGTTTGCTGTTGGTGACCTTCTGATGGAGTTTTGACTTGGCCATTTTCTGCAGATCTGCTGGAATTTGCTGGGTGTCCACTCCAGAGCCTGTTTGCCTGGGTATCACCAGCAGAGGCTACAGAACAGCAAAGATTGCTGCCTGCTCCTTCTTTTGGAAGCTTCATCCCAGAGGGTCACCTGCGAAATGCCAGCTGGAACTCTCCTGTATGAAGTGTCTGTCGACCCCTGATGGGAGGTTTCTCCCTATCAGGAGGCACTTGAGGAGGCAGTCTGTCCCTTAGCAGAGCTCAAGTGTTGTGCTGGGAGATCCACTGCTCTCTTCAGAGCCAGTAGGCAGGAACATTTAAGTCAGCTGAAGCTGCCCCTACAGCTGCCCCTTCCTCCAGGTGCTCTATCCCAGGGAGATGGGAATTTAATCTAGAAGCCCCTGACTGGGGCTGCTGCCTTTCTTTAAAAGATGCCCTGTCCAGTGAAGAGGAATCTAGAGAGGCAGTCTGGCTGCCATGGCTTTGCAGCACTGCAGTGGGCTCTGCCTAGTCTGAACTTCGCAGAGGATTTGTTTACACTGTCTGACCATTTTCTTTCGATCTTCTCACTTTTTTGTGTTGACTTTTTGATTTGTGGGAGTTCCTTGAAGATTCTTGATATTGGTCCCTTGCCAGTTTCAAATGTAAATATCTTCTACTATTCTCCTATTTGTCAGTCAAATTTTATTGCACGAAAATAATTTTTGTTTGTTTGATGTTATCAAGTCCATTAATTTTTACCTTATGATTTGTGGTTTTTGGGTTTCATATATGCAGTTCTTTTCTAGCCTTAGGTTATAAATACAATATAAATATTTGTCTTTCATATTTAGTTATTTAATTCATCTGGAGTCCATTGTGAGATGCTGAGGTAGGTAAGGATTCATTTCTATGTTTCTTTCTTTTTTAAAAGTTTTATTTTATTTTCATTGACACATAATATTTGCATATATTTATGAGGTACAATGTGGTGTTTTGACACATGTATACATTGTGGAATAATCAAATCAAGCCAATTAGCATATCCTTCACCTCAGAGATTCATTATTTGTTTGCAGCAAAAACGTTTAAAATCTTTTTTTAAAGCTATTTTGAAATCAATACACTATTATTAGCTATAGACACAGTGTTGTGCAATAATAGATCACTAGAACTTTTTTTTTTTTTGAGATGGAGTTTCGCTCTGGTTACCCAGGCTGGAGTACAATGGCATGATCTCAGCTCACCGCGACCTCCTCCTCCTGGGTTCAAGCAATTCTCCTGCCTCAGCCTCCCAAGTAGCTGGGACTACAGGCGTGTGCCACCATGCCCAGCTAATTTTTGTATTTTTAGTACAGACTGGGTTTCATCATGTTGACCAGGATGGTCTCGATTTTTGATATTGTGATCTACCTGCCTTGGCCTCCCAAAGTGCTGGAATTATAGGCATGAGCCACTGCGCCTGGCCACTAGAATTTTATACATATCTAAGTGAAACGCTGTGTCAGTTGACCCACGTCTGCCCTTTCTCCATCCACCCCTTGCCCTGCCAGCCCTTGAAACTACCATTCTACTTTCTATTTCTATGAGTTCAACTGCTTTAGATTGCACATGTAAGTGAGATCTATATAGTATTTGTCTTTCTGTGCCTGACCTATTTCACTCAACATAATGTCTTCTAAGTTCATTCATGTTATTGCCAGTGACAGAATATCCTGTCTTTCTAAGGCTGAGTAGAATTACATTGTATGTATCTATAGCACATTTTAAAAATTCATTAATCCATTGATGGACAATTAGGTTTTCATAGCGTGGCTACTGTGAATAATGCTGCAGTGAACATGGGAATGCAGATATCTCTTGATACACTAGTCACAGTTCCTTTGGGTATGCATCCAATGGTAGGATTGCTGGATCATATGGTAATTAATTTACAATACCACCAACAGCATATAAGTGTTCCTTTCTCTTTATATTCTCACTAACACTTGTTATTTTTTATCTTTTTCATAATAGCCAGTCTAACAGGTGTAAGGTGGCACTCACTGTGATTTTGATTTACATTTCTCTGATGATTAGAGATGTTAATCACATTTTTATATAACAGTTGGCCATATCTATGTCTCCTTTTGAGAGATGTCTATACAAGTTGTTTGTCCATTTTTAAAATAGGGTTATTTGTTTTCTTATTACTGAGAACTTTGAGTTTCTTGTGTTTTTGCATTTTAGCCCCTCATCTGATGTGTAATTTGCAATGTTTTTCCGATCTGTGGGTTGTCTCTTCAGTCTATTACTTGTTTCCTTTACTGTGCAGAAGCGTTTTCATTTGAAACGATCCCATTTGTCTACTTTTGCTTTGATTGATTGTGTTTTGGGGTCATATTCAAGAAATCTCTGCCTAGCTCGATGTCATGGAGGTTCCCCCATGTGTTCTTCTAGTAGTTTCACAGTTTCAGGTCTTAAGTTAAAGACTTCAAACCATTTTAGGTTGATTCTTGTAAGAGGTTAGATAGGGTCCATTTTTATTCTTTTGTCTGTTGATATTCAGTTTGCCAATTTATTGAAGAGATTTTTCTTCTCTCATTGTGCGTTCTTGGCACCTTTTTCAAAAATTGGTTTACTGTGTGGGTTTATTTGCATGCTTCCTATTCTATTCTATTGGCTGGTATATCTGTTTTTATGCCAGTTTCATGCTATTTGATTGCTATAGCTTTGTAACAGATTTTTAAATCCTGTGATGTGATGCCTCCACCTTTGTTTTGTTTGTTTGGTCAAGCTTGGTTTGGTTATTTGGAATCTTTTGTAGTTCCAATACAAATTTTAGGATATTTTTTCAATTTTTGTGAAGAATGACATTAGAATTTTAATAGAAATTACATTAAATCTGCACATTGTTTGGGGAATATGAACATTTAATAATATAAACTCTTCAAATCCATGAACATGAGATATCTTTCCATTTATTAGTGTCATCTCCTATCACTTTTTATTAATGTTTATAGTTTTCCACATACAGGTCGTTGACTTCTTTGGTTAAAATATTTCATTTTTGGATGCTATTGTAAATGGAATTGTTTTCTTAATTTCTTTTTCAGACAGTCTGTTGTTAGCGTATAGAAATGCCATTGATTTTTGTTAGCTATTTTCGTGTCCTGCAAATTTACTGAATTTGTTTGTAAGTTCTAGTAGTTTTTGGTGGAATCTTTAGGATTGTCTGTATATAAAACTATGTCTTCAGAAAACAGAAATGATTTCACTTCATTCTTCTCCATGTGTATTCCTTTTATTTCTTTCTTTTGCCCAGTTGCTCTTGCTAGGGCTTCCAGTACTATCATGAGCAGCAGTGGTGAGACTGTCTTGTGGGCGTCCTGGTCTTGATGTTTTTTTTCACCACTGAGTACAACATTAGCTGGGGGATTGTCATATATGGCCCACATGGTGTTGAAAAACATTCTTGTTATACTTAATTCATTGAGTTTTTTTGTCATGAAAGAATATTGAATTGTGACAGATCCTTCATTCTGTTAATATGGTGAATCACATTTATTAATCTGCACATCCTAACCTTGCCTCCCAAGAATAAGTTGCACTTGATCACGGTGAATGATCCTTTTAATGTTCTGGTAAACAAAGTTTGCTAGTTTATTTTTTGAGGATGTTTATATCTATATGCATCAGCAATATTGGCCTGTAGTTTCCTTTCCTTGTAGTGTCTTTCTCTAAATTTTATATTACAGTAATGTTGGCCTCATTAAATGAGTTTTGAGGGCTGGGCTCAGTGACTCACACCTGTAATCCCAGCACTTTGGGAAGTCGAGGAGAGCAGATCACAAGGTCAGGAGTTGGAGAGCAGATCACAAGATCAGAAGTTCGAGACCAGCCTGACCAATTTGGTGAAACCCCATCTCTACTAAAAATACAAAAATTAGCTGGATGTGGTGGTGGGTGCCTGTAGTCCCAGCTACTCAGGAGGCTGAGGCAGGAGAATTGCTTGAACTTGAGAGGCAAAGATTGCAGTCAGCCGAGATCATGCCACTGCATTCCTTCCTGGTGACAGAGCCAGACTCTGTCTCAAAAATAAAAAGTAAAATTAGTTTTAAAGAAATGTTCATTTTTTCTGGAAGAATTTGGAAGGATTGGTATTAGTTCTTTAAATGTTTGCAGAATTCAGCTATGAAGCCATCTTTTATTTTTATTAATCTAGTAAGCCAATTTTCCCAACACCATATATTAATAATCAGTTTCAGTTTAATTTGTGGGGATTTATTATTCCCATACATACACTGGCTCTATCATAGCTTTCTTTTCTTCCTTGGGCCTGTTATGTTTTTCAATTTTACCTTTTTATGCAGAGGAGTCTTGCTCTGCCACCCAGGCTGGAATGCAGCAGCATGATTATGGCTCACTGCAGCCTCAACCTCTTGGACTAAGCGATCCTCTTACCTCAGCCTCCAGAGTAGCTGGTACTATAAGTGTATGCCATCATACCTGGCTAGTTTTTTAATTTTTTTTTTTTTTGGTAGAGACAGGGCCTTCCTATGTTGTCCAGATTGGTCCTGAACTCCTGGCCTCAAGTGATCCTCATGCCTTGGCCTCTCAAAGTGCTAGGATTGCAGGTGTGAGCCACCGTGCCTGGCTTTGGACTGTTTTTTTCTTAATTTTTAATTTTTGTGGGTACATAGCAAGTGTATATATTTAAGGGATACGTGAGACATTTCGATACAGGCATATAATGTGTAATCATCACATCAGGGTAAATCGGGTATCCATATCCTCAAGCATTTATCCTTTCTTTGTGTTACAAACAATCCAATTTTACTTTTAGTTATTTAAAAATGTACAATAAATTATTATTGACGGCAGTCACCCTGTTGTGCTCTCAAATACTAGATCTTATTCATTTAACTGTATTTTTGTACCCATTAACCATGTCCACTCACCAACCTCACTATCCTTCCCAGCCTCTGTAGGAGGAGATCTGTCATTTTACTCTCTAGCTCTATGAGTTCAATTGTTTTATTTATTTATTTAATAAAAGGATACAAAATTTCATGTAGACAGAAGCAAGAAGTTTAAAAGTTTTGTTGTACAATGTGGTAACTATAGTTAATAAAAATGTATTCTTTAAAATTTCTGAGAGTAGGCCAGACATGGGAGCTCATGCCTGAAATCTCAGCATTTTGGGAGGCTGAGGCAGGTGGATCACCTGAGGTCAGGAGTTCAAGATCTGCCTGGCCAATGTGGTGAAACTCCATCTCTATAAAAATACAAAAATTAGCCAGGTATAGTGGCAGGTACGTGTAATCCAAGCTCCCAGGAGGCTGAGGGAGGAGAATCGCTTGAACCTGGGAGGTGAAGGTTGCAGTGAACCAAGATTGCCCCATTGCACTCCAACCTGGTCAACAGAGTGAGACTCCAACTCAAAAAAGAAAAAAATTGCTGAGAGTAGATTTTAAGTTTTCTCACCACAGGAAATGATAAGTGTGTGAGGTAATGTATATGTTAATTAACTATAGCCATTCTAGAAGATACACTCATTTCAACATGTCTTATGCAATAAATATATAAAAATTTTATTTGTAATTTAAAAATTAATCAAGTTAAAAATTACAGCAATAAGCTTATATGTTGGCATATGATTTCATCAAAAATAATTCTATTTTTCAAAATAAGAAAAAATTAATAAAGAGCAGTATTGTGGCCGCAGCCACCCCAGACCGAGCGCTGAGTTCAGGAGGCTTGGACCCGAGTTTGCCACCGGGCGCCCCCGCTGCCGCCCGCCGTGGACGCGCCCCGCGGCCGAGCTCTGGCGGCCGCCGCGCCCGCGTCCCGGAAGGCCAAGCTGACGCACCCGGGGAAGGCGATCCTGGCAGGCGGCCTGGCGGGCGGCATCGAAATATGCATCACCTTCCCCACAGAGTACGTGAAGACGCAGCTACAGCTGGACGGGCGCTCGCACCCGCCGCGGTACCGGGGCATCGGGGACTGCGTGCGGGAGACGGTCCGCAGCTATGACGTCCTGGGCCTGTACCGCGGCCTCAAGCTCCCTGCTCTACGGCTCCATCCCCAAGGCGGCTGTCAGGTTCAGAATGTTCGTATTCCTCAGCAACCACATGCGAGATGCCCAGGGACGACTGGACAGCACGCGCAGGCTGCTGTGCAGCCTGGGTGCCGGCGTGGCCGAGGCCGTAGTGGTCGTGTGCCCCATGGAGACCATCAAGGTGAAGTTCATCCACGACCAGACCTCTCCAAACCCCAAATACAGAGGATTCTTCCACGGGGTTAGGGAGATTGTGCAGGAACAAGGACTGAAGGGGAGGTACCAGGGCCTCAGCCACCGTGCTGAAGCAGGGCTCTAACCAGGCCATCCGCTTCTTCGTTATGACCTCCCTGCGCAACTGGTACAGAGGGGACAACCCCAACAAGCCCATGAACCCACTGATTCCTGGAGTGTTCACAACTATTGCGGGCGCAGCCAGTGTCTTTGGAAACACTCCTCTGGTCGTGATTAAGACCCAGATGCTGGGCCTGGAGGCGCACAAATACTGCAACACATGGGACTGTGGCTTGCAGATCCTGAGGAGGGAGGGGCTCAAGGCATTCTACAAGGGCACTGTACCCCGCCTGGGCCGGGTCTGCCTGGATGTGGCCATAGTGTTTATCATCTATGATGAGGTGTTGAAGCTGTTCAACAAAGTGTGGAAGACTCGGAGACCCACAAGGGGACCGCCCCAGGCCCCTCCGGAGTGCCCCACCACCCTTGTCTCACGTGAATCCAGTGCAGTAGTGCCAAAAGGCCCCTTCCCACGTCCCTTGAGCTCTGTGGCCTGGTCTGTGCATCGCGGCCATCAAATCTGTGTGTCCCATAATGCCGTGTCCCCCCTGTGGTCTGTGACACCACCACTGTGCCCCAGTGTCTGGCCTAGCCATGGCTGGGTGTATATCTGGCCTGTGACCCTGTGCCCACTTGTCCATGTGCTTACTGTGAGCACTGTTCCTGTGTTTCACGTTCTGTGTCATGTGAACCTGTGCCCCACGTCCCAGGATGCCCGTGTGGCCCTGTAGCCCTGGCCCGGTCCCAGTCCAGTGCCTTCCACCCTGCCCCGGCCTACCACAGCTGCCTCCGGGCCTTGACCTGGCTTCAGTGCATTCCCTGGGCAGCAGCCCCCCTGCTTCTCCCGCCATTGGCCTTAACTGGCCCTCGGGCCCTCCCTCCACCCAGGACAGGGCGGCACCCGCCACTCTCAGGACCACCCTGTCAAGGCAGAATAAACTGGATCCTGTTACAAAAAAGAAAGAGTGGTATTGTTTTACATTTTTGAAAATCTCTTTAATACAAGGCAGCTAGATCTTCATATGTGCCTCTGTGTTCAAACTATTACATATTATTTTGGTTGAAGCATGTGAAGAAAATTTGGCTCAAACATGTAGTGGGAAAACGTAATGGTCTTTCATGAGCCTTTTCAGGTAATTGTGCGTCTTCTTTGACACTATCCCCAAATTTGGCCAATGGTAATTTCTTTTTTTTTTTTTTTTGCTTTAAAATTTTATTGAAATTCAAGTTTAGAATTTAACAATTTAATACAATATTACACTGAATACTTTCTAACCAGCATTTTCACCTGCTTTACATAATTTCTAGGCATAACTTTTAAGAACTGTTACTTTCTGGCTAATTTTCCATGATATGCCAATTACACATTCATTAAAATTTCAGATACTACCTGAATTATTCTTATCTCAATGTCAGAATTTAAAAATAAGTTCAAATACTGAAAATCTAAGACATTAACACTGGGGCCCTTGTAATATAAAGAAAAAAATTGTACAATCTTAACTGTTGAAAACTCTTATTAACATTTACTGCAGTAACAGAATATGAATTTTTAACATAACCATATGAATTTCTCAAGTATTTTCTACTGATGTGTGTCTGAAGTTATAAAAATCTTCTCTCTTTTAAACGAATCTATACTGAATTACTCCAAAAATAACAGTGATACTTTAGGGTCTTGCAAATTTATTCTAGTGCATATTTTAAATACCTAAAGTACAGTCTGTGCAATAGCAGATTACTAGAAAGAGTAAGTGTGGCTTGCTTTCTTTTTTTGAGGCAGGGCCGCGCTCTGTCATCCACACTGGAGTTCACTGGCAAAGTGTGGCTTTAAGGAGTGAGTCGTTTGGGATCACGAGGGAACATGGAGGTCTGACGAACATTATGCAATCCCAGAAACAGCATAGTCACTCGTTCCAACCCAATGCCTCCGCCAGCATGAGGAGGAGCTCCAAAGCAGAAGGAATCAATGTAAGCCTTAATTTTCTCCAAATCAATTCCATGATGGAAAGCTCTCTCTGTTGGCAGCTGAGGATCATGTATTCTTTGAGCTCCTGCCAATATTTCTTCTCCTCTTATGAACATAACATAAGAGTTGGACTGTTTAGGATTTCTCGGGTCAGGCATGGTGTAGAAAGGTATTACAGCCAATGGATATTTATCAAGAACACAAAAATCCGTATCACACGTTTCCTTTACCAAATGACCCAACAGCTTTTCATTTGGTGTACTCAGATCATCTTCATCTCCCATTTCGGCTCCAGCTTCCCTAAGCATAGCCAATGCTTCACAATATTCTCGTCTTAGAGTTGGCTCCAAAAATTTGAATGGCTCACATGGGAACTGTTTATTCACCATTTGAATTTCAGTCTGAAACCTTTCTTGAAGTCCTTTAAATATTGGTACCATGGTGTCAGCAATTTCTTCCATAACTTCGTGGTAATGGTAATCAAAAGCCATTTCAATGTCCAAACCAACAAACTCAGTTAGATGTCTATGGGTATTAGAGTCTTCTGCTCTGAATACTGGTCCAATACAGAAAACCTTCTCAAAATCAGCACAAATGCACATTTGCTTATACAGTTGTGGGGACTGAGCCAGGTATGCATTATTTTTAAAATGACACAGTAAAAACATTGGCTCTTCCTTCACTGGCAGCTGAAATAATTTTATGAGTTTGGATTTCCACAAAACCTTTGTTAATTAAAGTTTCTCGGGCCGGGTGCGGTGGCTCATGCCTGTAATCCCAGCACTTTGGGAGGCCGAGGCAGGTGGATCACAAGGTCAAGAGATCGAGACCATCCTGGTCAACATGGTGAAACCCCGTCTCTACTAAAAATACAAAAAATTAGCTGGGCATGGTGGCGTGTGCCTGTAATCCCAGCTACTCAGGAGGTTGAGGCAGGAGAATTGCCTGAACCCAGGAGGCGGAGGTTGCAGTGAGCTGAGATCACGCCATTGCACTCCAGCCTGGGTAACAAGAGCGAAACTCAGTCTCGGGGGGGAAAATAAAAAGTTTCTCGGGGGGGAGGACTCAAGATGGCGCTGTGAGAACAACCCAGGATTGGAGCTCTTCTCGTTGAATCCGCAAACGGTGAGTCAGAGCGGCATTTCCAGACTGATCTTTGTTGCCCACAGAACGGGGAAACTCCCAAGTATAAAAAAGACACGGGACGCCAGGCAGTAGGTCTGCCTGGCGAAGCCGGCAGCCGGGGCGGCGGCGGCCGGCCCTACCCAGCAATCCCCACACGGCGTGCTTGTCCGGGTGCCCTGTTGAACCGGCAACCTGAGACTTGAGAGGGCTGGACTTGAGACTGAACGAGACTTGGACAGTAGGCCAGCCCAGGGGATTGCAGGGATTGGGATACCCAGTGGGACGAACAAAACCGCGATTTCAAACTATCCCGAGCAGACGGTCCGAGACGCTCTGTGGGGGAGGGGCGTCCACCACTACCAAGGCAACCCGCACCAACTGAGATACTCGCCCACTGCTGACGCAGCCAGCCATTGCTGAGGCAACCCACCCCAACTGAGATACACGCCCACTGCTGACGCAGCCAGCCGCTGCCGAGGCAACCCGCCTCAACTGAGATACACGCCCATTGCTGAGGCAGCCAGCCGTTGCCGAGGCAACCCGTCCCTACTGAGATACACGCCCACTGCTGATGCAGCCTGCCGTTGCTGAGGCAACACGCTACAACGAAGAGACTCCGCAGCAGGGCTTGGCGGAGACCACAGCAGAGCCGGCAGGAACAGCGCGAATCACTCAACAGCAGAGCGGAGCCTCGACAGCCAAACAGTGGCTAGTCTGCCTTCTAGCTGGGCAGGACACCTGATCGGACATCCAAAAATAAAGCCCAAACCCCTCAACACAGAGCAATTGAGAAAAAAAAAAGGGGTTTTTTTTTAATAAGCTATGTTGCGGCAGAATAAAACATAGCAGCCTAACAGCCCTGAATGAACAACAGAGTGCACAGCTCAGCAATTAAACCCCTATAAAGTACAAACTGTCTCCTCAAGCAGCTCCCTGACCCCTCTATATCCAAAAGACTGACATTAGGCAGGCATCATCCTGGGACAAAGATAGCAGAAAAAGAAACTGGTAGCATCCGTTGCTGTGCCACAGCTACTAGAGGTGCACCCCAGACAAGCAGGGTCTGGAGCGGACCTCAGCAGTCATACAGCGAAGGGGCTAGACTGGTAGAAGGAAAACCAAGCAACAGAAATACTTCATCATCAACATTCTGGGTGTCCACTCAGAGACCCAAACGAAAACTCAGCAACTACGCAGACGACCAGCGGACAAATCCACAAAGATGGGAAGAAACCAGCGCAAAAAGGAGGAAAACACCCAAAACCAGAACTCCTCGCCTCCTAGAAAGGACCAAAACTCCTCACCAGCAAGGGAGCAAAGCTGGACAGAGAATGACTGTGACGAAATGACGGAATTAGACTTCAGAAGATGGATAATGAGAAACTTTTGTGACCTAAAAGATCATGTATTAAATCAATGCAAAGAAACTAAGAACCTTGAAAAAAAATTTGAAAAAAGATTCGAGGAAATGATAACAAGAATGGATACCTTAGAGAGGAATATGAATGAATTAAAGGAGCTGAAAAACACAATACGAGAAATTCGCGAAGCAAACACAAGTTTCAATAGCCGAATTGACCAAGCAGAAGAAAGAATATCTGAAGTCGAAGACCAACTCAATGAAATAAAACGAGAAACCAAGATCAGAGAAAAAAGCACAAAAAGGAATGAACAAAGTCTCCAAGAAATGTGGGACTATGTGAAAAGACCTAACCTACGTTTGATAGGTGTACCAGGA
This sequence comes from Callithrix jacchus, assembly GCF_049354715.1. Lineage (NCBI taxonomy): Eukaryota > Metazoa > Chordata > Mammalia > Primates > Cebidae > Callithrix > Callithrix jacchus. Next base: position 43,386,651 of record NC_133514.1, read on the forward strand.
GGGGACGAAGAGAATGAATCCAAGCTAAAAAATACTCTTCAGGACATCATCCAGGAAAATTTCCCCCACCTAGCAAGACAGGCCAACACTCAATTGCAGGAAATACAGAGAACACCACAAAGATATTCCGCAAGAAGAGCAACCCCAAGGCACATAATCGTCAGATTCAACAGGGTTGAAATAAAGGAGACAATACTAAGGGCAGCCAGAGAGAAAGGTCGGGTCACCCACAAAGGGAAGCCCATCAGACTCACAGCAGATCTCTCGGCAGAAACACTACAAGCCAGAAGAGAGTGGGGGCCAATATTCAACATTCTTTTTTTTTTTTTTTTTAATTTTAGACAAAACAGACTTTATTTTTTATTTTTTTAAATTTTTTATTGGATTATAGGTTTTGGGGTACATGAGCAGAACATGCAAGACAGTTGCATAGGTACACACATGGCAGTGTGCTTTGCTTTTCTTCTCCCCTTCACCCACATTTGGCATTTCTCCCCAGGCTATCCCTCCCCATCTCCCCCTCCCACTGGCCCTCCCCTTTCCCCCCAATAGACCCCAGTGTTTAGTACTCCCCTTTCTGTGTCCATGTGTTCTCATTTTTCATTACCCACCTATGAGTGAGAATATGCGGTGTTTCATTTTCTGTTCTTGTGTCAGTTTTCTGAGGATGATGTTCTCCAGATTCATCCATGTCCCTACAAACGACACAAACTCATCATTTCTGATTGCTGCATAATATTCCATGGTGTATATGTGCCACATTTTTCCAATCCAGTCTATTATCAATGGGCATTTGGGTTGATTCCAGGTCTTTGCTATTGTAAACAGTGCTGCAATGAACATTCGTGTACATGTGTCCTTATAGTAGAACGATTTATAGTCTTTTGGATATATACCCAGTAATGGGACTGCTGGGTCAAATGGAATTTCTATTTCTAAGGCCTTGAGGAATCGCCACACTGTCTTCCACAATGGTTGAACTAATTTACACTCCCACCAACAGTGTAAAAGTGTTCCTTTTTCTCCACATCCTCTCCAGCATCTGTTGTCTCCAGATTTTTTAATGATCGCCATTCTAACTGGCGTGAGATGGTATCTCAATGTGGTTTTGATTTGCATCTCTCTGATGACCAGTGACGATGAGCATTTTTTCATATGATTGTTGGCCTCATATATGTCTTCTTTCGTAAAGTATCTGTTCATATCCTTTGCCCACTTTTGAATGGGCTTGTTTGTTTTTTTCCTGTAAATCTGTTTGAGTTATTTGTAAATTCTGGATATCAGCCCTTTGTCAGATGGGTAGACTGCGAAAATTTTTTCCCATTCTGTTGGTTGCTGATCGACTCTAGTGACTGTTTCTTTTGCCGTGCAGAAGCTATGGAGTTTGATTAGGTCCCATTTGTCTATTTTGGCTTTTGTTGCCAATGCTTTTGGTGTTTTGTTCATGAAGTCCTTGCCTACTCCTATGTCCTGGATGGTTTTGCCTAGATTTCCTTCTAGGGTTTTTATGGTGCCAGGTCTTATGTTTAAGTCTTTAATCCATCTGGAGTTAATTTTAGTGTAAGGTGTCAGGAAGGGGTCCAGTTTCTGCTTTCTGCACATGGCCAGCCAGTTTTCCCAACACCATTTGTTAAACATGGAATCCTTGCCCCATTGCTTGTTTTTGTCAGGTTTATCAAAGATTGTATAGTTGTATGTATGTTGTGTTGCCTCCGGTGCCTCTGTTTTGTTCCATTGGTCTATATCTCTGTTTTGGTACCAGTACCATGCTGTTTTGATTACTGTAGCCTTGTAGTATAGTTTGAAATCCGGTAGTGTGATGCCCCCCGCTGTGTTCTTTTTGCTTAGAATTGACTTGGCTATGCGGGCTCTCTTTTGGTTCCATATGAAGTTCATGGTGGTTTTTTCCAGTTCTGTGAAGAAAGTCAATGGTAGCTTGATGGGGATAGCGTTGATTCTGTAAATTACTTTGGTCAGTATAGCCATTTTCACGATATTAATTCTTCCTAACCATGAACATGGAATGTTTCTCCATCTGTTTGTGTCCTCTCTGATTTCGTTGAGCAGTGGTTTGTAGTTCTCCTTGAAGAGGTCCCTTACGTTCCTTGTGAGTTGTATTCCAAGGTATTTTATTCTTTTTGTAGCAATTGCGAATGGCAGTTCGCTCTTGATTTGGCTTTCTTTAAGTCTGTTATTGGTGTAGACGAATGCTTGTGATTTTTGCACATTGATTTTATATCCTGAGAGTTTGCTGAAATTGTTTATGAGTTTCAGGAGTTTTTGGGCTGAGGCAATGGGGTCTTCTAGGTATACTATCATGTCGTCTGCAAATAGAGACAATTTGGCTTCCACCTTTCCTATTTGAATACCCTTTATTTCTTTTTCTTGCCTGATTGCTCTGGCTAGAACTTCCAGTACTATATTGAATAGGAGTGGTGAGAGAGGGCATCCTTGTCTATTGCCAGATTTCAAAGGGAATGCTTCCAGTTTTTGCCCATTCAGTATGATATTGGCTGTTGGTTTGTCATAAATAGCTTTTATTACTTTGAGATACGTTCCATCGATACCGAGTTTATTGAGGGTTTTTAGCTTAATGGGCTGTTGAATTTTGTCAAATGCCTTCTCTGCGTCAATTGAGATAATCATGTGGTTTTTGTTTTTGGTTCTGTTTATGTGGTGAATTACGTTGATAGACTTGCGTATGTTGAACCAGCCTTGCATCCCCGGGATGAATCCTACTTGATCATGATGAATAAGTTTTTTGATTTGCTGTTGCAATCGGCTTGCCAATATTTTATTGAAGATTTTTGCATCTATGTTCATCATGGATATTGGCCTGAAGTTTTCTTTTCTCGCTGGGTCTCTGCCGGGTTTTGGTATCAGGATGATGTTGGTCTCATAAAATGATTTGGGAAGGATTCCCTCTTTTTGGAGTGTTTGAAATAGTTTTAGAAGGAATGGTACCAGCTCCTCCTTGTGTGTCTGGTAGAATTCGGCTGTGAGCCCGTCTGGACCTGGGCTTTTTTGTGAGGTAGGCTGTTAATTGCTGCCTCGACTTCAGACCTTGTTATTGGTCTATTCATAGTTTCAGCTTCCTCCCGGTTTAGGCTTTGGAGGACACAGGAGTCCAGGAATTTATCCATTTCTTCCAGGTTTACTAGTTTATGCGCATAGAGTTGTTTGTAATATTCTCTGATGATGGTTTGAATTTCTGTGGAATCTGTGGTGATTTCCCCTTTATCATTTTTTATTGCATCTATTTGGTTGTTCTCTCTTTTCTTTTTAATCAATCTGGCTAGTGGTCTGTCTATTTTGTTGATCTTTTCAAAAAACCAGCTCTTGGATTTATTGATTTTTTGAAGGGTTTTTCATGTCTCAATCTCCTTCAGCTCAGCTCTGATCTTAGTAATTTCTTGTCTTCTGCTGGGTTTTGAGTTTTTTTGATCTTGCTCCTCTAGCTCTTTCAATTTTGACGATAGGGTGTCAATTTTGGATCTCTCCATTCTCCTCATATGGGCACTTATTGCTATATACTTTCCTCTAGAGACTGCTTTAAATGTGTCCCAGAGGTTCTGGCACGTTGTGTCTTCGTTCTCATTGGTTTCGAAGAACTTCTTTATTTCTGCCTCCATTTCGTTGTTTATCCAGTCAACATTCAAGAGCCAGTTGTTCAGTTTCCATGAAGCTGTGCGGTTCTGGGTCGGTTTCTGAATTCTGAGTTCTAACTTGATTGCACTATGGTCTAAGAGGCTGTTTGTTATGATTTCTGTTGTTTTGCATTTGTTGAGCAGTGCTTTACTTCCAATTATGTGGTCACTTTTAGAGTAGGTGTGATGTGGTGCTGAGAAGAATGTGTATTCTGTGGATTTGGGGTGGAGAGTTCTGTAAATGTCCACCAGGTTTGCTTGCTCCAGGTCTGAGTTCAAGCCCTGGATATCCTTGTTGATTTTCTGTCTGGTTGATCTGTCTAGTATTGACAGTGGAGTGTTAAAGTCTCCCACTATTATTGTGTGGGAGTCTAAGTCCTTTTGTAAGTCATTAAGAACTTGCCTTATGTATCTGGGTGCTCCTGTGTTGGGTCCATATATGTTTAGGATCGTTAGCTCTTCTTGTTTTATCGATCCTTTTACCACTATGTAATGGCCTTCTTTGTCTCTTTTGATCTTCGTTGCTTTAAAGTCTATTTTATCAGAGATGAGAATTGCAACTCCTGCTTTCTTTTGCTCTCCATTTGCTTGGTAAATCTTCCTTCATCCCTTTATTTTGAGTGTTTGTGTATCCTTGCATGTGAGATGGGTTTCCTGGATACAGCACACTGATGGGTTTTGGATTTTTATCCAATTTGCCAGTCTGTGTCTTTTGATTGGTGCATTTAGTCCATTTACATTTAGGGTTAATGTTGTTATGTGTGAATTTGATACTGCCATTTTGATACTAAATGGCTGTTTTGCCTGTTAGTTGTTGTAGATTCTTCATTATGTTGATTCTCTTTAGCTTTTAGTGTGATTTTGGAATGGCTGGTACTGGTTGTTCCTTTCTATGTGTAGTGCCTCTTTTAGGAGCTCTTGTAAAGCAGGCCTGGTGGTGACAAAATCTCTGAGTACTTGCTTGTTCGCAAAGGATTTTATTTTTCCTTCACTTCTGAAGCTCAGTTTGGCTGGATATGAAATTCTGGGTTGAAAGTTCTTTTCTTTAAGAATGTTGAATATTGGCCCCCACTCTCTTCTGGCTTGTAGTGTTTCTACCGAGAGATCTGCTGTGAGTCTGATGGGCTTCCCTTTGTGGGTAACTCGACCTTTCTCTCTGGCTGCCCTTAGTATTTTCTCCTTTATTTCAACCCTGTTGAATCTGACGATTATGTGCCTTGGGTTTGCTCTTCTTGCAGAATATCTTTGTGGTGTTCTCTGTATTTCCTGCAATTGAGTGTTGGCCTGTCTTGCTAGGTGGGGGTAGTTTTCCTGGATGATGTCCTGAAGAGTATTTTCCAGCTTGGATTCATTCTCTTCGTCCCCTTCTGGTACACCTATCAAACGTAGGTTAGGTCTTTTCACATAGCCCTACATTTCTTGGAGATTTTGTTCATTCCTTTTTGTGCTTTTTTCTCTAATCTTGGTTTCTCATTTAATTTCATTGAGTTGGTCTTCGACTTCAGATATTCTTTCTTCTGCTTGGTCAATTCGGCTATTGAAACTTGTGCATGCTTCACGAAGTTCTCGTATTGTGTTTTTCAGCTCCTTTAATTCATTCATATTTCTCTCTAAGTTATCCATTCTTGTTATCATTTCCTCATATCTTTTTTTAAGTTCCTTAGTTTCTTTGCATTGATTTAATACATGTTCTTTTAGCTCACAAAAGTTTCTCATTGTCCACCTTCTGAAGTCTAATTCCATCATTTCGTCACAGTCATTCTCCGTCCAGGTTTGCTCCCTTGCTGGTGAGGAGTTTTGGTCCTTTCTAGGAGGCGAGCTATTCTGGTTTCGGTTGTTTTCCTCCTTTTTGCGCTGGTTTCTTCCCATCTTTGTGGGTTTATCCGCTTGTCGTAGTTGCTGACTTTTCGATTGGGTCTCTGAGTGGACACCCAGATTGTTGATGATGAAGTATTTCTGTTACTTGGTTTTCCTTCTACCAGCCTAGCCCCTTCGCTGTATGACTGCTAAGGTCCACTCCAGGCCCTGCTTGTCTGGGGTGCACCTCTAGCAGCTGTGGCACAGCGAGGGATGCTACCCGTTTCTTTTTCTGCTATCTTTGTCCCAGGATGATGCCTGCCAAATGTCAGTCTTTTGGATATAGAGGGGTCAGGGAGCTGCTTGAGGAGACAGTGTGTACTTTATAGGAGCTCAGTTGCTGAGCTGTGAGCTCTGTTGTTCATTCAGGGCTGTTAGGCTGCTATGTTTGATTCTGCTGCAACAGAGCTCATTAAAAAAACCCTTTTTTTCTCAAATGCTCTGTGTTGGGGGGGTTCAGGCTTTATTTTTCAATGTCCGTTGAGGTTTCCTGCCCAGCTAGAAGGCAGACTAGCCACTGTTTGGCTGCCGAGGCTCTGCCCTGCTGTTGTGTGATTTGCCCTGTTCCTGCAGGCTCTGCTGTGGTCTCCACCATGCCCTGCGGCGGAGTCTCTTCATTGTAGTGTGTTGCCTCGGCAATGGCAGGCTGCGTCAGCAGTGGGCGTGTATCTCAGTAGGGACGGGTTGCCTCGGCAACGGCTGGCTGCGTCAGCAGTGGGCGTGTATCTCAGTAGGGACGGGTTGCCTCGGCAACGGCTGGCTGCGTCAGCAGTGGGCGTGTATCTCAGTAGGGACGGGTTGCCTCGGCAACGGCTGGCTGCGTCAGCAGTGGGCGTGTATCTCAGTTGGGGCGGGTTGCCTCGGTTGTGGTGGACGCCCCTCCCCCACAGAGTGTCTCGGACCGTCTGCTCGGGATAGTTTGAAATCGCGGTTTTGTTCGTCCCACTGGGTCCCCCAAACGCTCTGTCCCTGCAATCCCCTGGGCTGGCCTACTGTCCAAGTCTCGTTCAGTCTCAAGTCCAGCCCTCTCAAGTCTCAGGTTGCCGGTTCAACAGGGCACCCGGACAAGCGCGCCCTGTGGGGATTGCTGGGTAGGGCCGGCCGCCGCTGCCCCGGCTGCCGGCTTCGCCAGGCAGACCTATTGCCTGGCGTCCCATGTCTTTTTTATGCTTGGGAGTTTCCCCGTTCTGTGGGCAACAAAGATCAGTCTGGAAATGCAGCTCAGACTCACCTCTTTGCGGATTCAACGAGAGCTCCAATCCTGGGTTGTTCTCACAGCGCCATCTTGAGTCCTCCCTCAACCTCACTTTCTATTGGAGCCTTCTCTCAGCTGATAAAGGGGCTCAAGTCTCCCTCGTGCAAAAATAGAAACACTCTCTGGCCCTCTAGCTGATAGTCTGATTACCTTGTCATTTCTATTTATTCCTCATGCTTCTCCCATCACTCTGTCTCCCCCCTCCTCTGGAGGGACCCTCATCAAGGTTATGAATGGCTGTACTGCTGAGTGCACAGTTAGCTTTTTAGTCATTATCTTAGCTTTTGTGTAAGTCGCTTCCTTCCCAAAACTTCTCTCTCTTCGGGGAGGAAGCATTGTGCTTTACAGATTTTTCTACTGATTTTCTGATCACGGTGTCGTATTTTGCCCCCAACCCTGGGTTCTTCTGTCTGCCCCCTTAACTTGGGGTTCCTGAGGGCTCCACCCTCAGCCCTTTCTCTTTTCACTTTCGAGGCTTCCCGAGGGATTCATACAACCCACATGCCGAGGGTGTACGGATATTCATCTTCAGCTGCGCTTCCCCTCCACATCAATGCTTCCCAGGAGACCCAGAGACGTGAGCAAGCCAATCACAGAATCCCATCTTTGCAGGGAAGTCTATTTCCTGAGACCACCTGGGTACTAGCAATTGTACCAGTCAGGATCTGGTATCTATTGGAATGAATGGAAAAGCAGAGAAGCAGCACTCAGATAACCAGAGGAGGCAGCTACCCCAGCAGCGCAGGGGGGATGAAGGAAGAGGTTGCTGCTAATGGAACCCAGAAACTGAGCAGAGCTGGGGAGAGTTGAGACTTAGACCCTGTAAAGAACGCAGCCATCTCGGGGTGAAAACTCAGCAGAAGTCGCGGAGCTGGGACTCAGGGGCTGAGGAGGGGCCCTGACCGGCTGGTGCTGCTATTCCTGAAGGGATACACGGGACGGATTCCTGGAGCTGGAACATCAGCATCTTTGGCTGCTGGCAGGACAATGAACCATCGCTGGCACCCTGTGGGGAAAAGCGTGTCCTCTCCCTCCTCCAGCCTTCCGTTACCCTCTAGCGGCCCCTGTTGGTAGAGCCTGATGGGGATCCCTCCAAAAAAAGGAGCAGTGGTTTTCGGAATTTACATGGAGGTGAACCGATGATTAGCGGTCTGTCATTCACCTCTGAATCTGCTCCTTCCGCAGTGTAGTCCAACATCCTAGGTAATGAGTTACCTGCTCATGCTCCATGCCAGAAAAGTGAAGTCATCCTGTACTCCATTCTCTCATATCCCACAGCCAATAAATTTGACTTCCTATTTATTTATTAGAAACAGGGTCTTGCTCTGTCTTCCGGGTGGCCTGCAGTGGTGCGGTCATCATAGCTCAAGGCGCTGCAGTCTCCAATGCCTGGCTTCAAGTGATTCTCCCACCTGCAATTCCTGACGTGCTGGCATTACGGATACGAGCCGTCTGGGAGCTGAGCGCGGTGGCTCGAGCCTGTAATCCCAGCACTGTGGGAGGCCGAGGCAGGTGGATCACGAGGTTAAGAGATCGAGACCATCCTGGTCAACATGATGAAACCCCGTCTCTACTAAAAATACAAAAAATTAGCTGGGCATGGTGGCGTGTGCCTGTAATCCCAGGTACTCAGGAGGCTGAGGCAGGAGAATTGCCTGAACCCAGGAGGCGGAAGTTGCGGTGAGCCGAGATCTAGCCATTGCACTCCAGCCTGGGTAACAAGAGCGAAACTCTGTCTCAAAAAAAAAAAAAAAAAAAAAAAAGAACCGTCTCGTCCAGCCCTGAATTGTATTTTAAAAGTTCTGACCCGGTGTGGTGGCTCATTCCTACAATCTCAGCATTTTGGGAGGCCCAGATGGGAGGACAGCTTGAAGCTAGGAGTTGGAGGGCAGCCTGGGCAATATAGAAAGAGCTCATTTCTACAAAAACTAAAAAAAAAAAAGGTAGGCATGGTATTGCACATCTGTAGTCCCAGCTGCTCAGAAGGCTGAGGTGGAAGGATCACTTGAGCCCAGCTGTAGTGAGTTGTCGCACCACTGCACTTCAACAGGGAGACAGAATGAGACACCACCTCTAAATAAATAAATAAATAAATAAATAAATAAATTTGTTTCTTCCTGTTTGTCTCCAGTGCCTCTGCAATCATTTTTTTTTTTGAAATGGGATGTCACTCTGTTGTCCAGACTGGAGTGCAGTGACACGATCATGGCTCACTGCAGCCTTGATTTCCCCAGGATCAGGTGATCCACCTGCCTCAGTTTTACTATTTTTTTTGTTTTTTGAGACGGAGTTTCGCTCTTGTTACCCAGGCTGGAGTGCAATGGCGCGATCTCGGCTCACCGCAACCTCCGCCTCCTGGGATCAGGCAATTCTCCTGCCTCAGCCTCCTGAGTAGCTGGGATTACAGACACGCACCACCATGCCCAGCTAATTTTTTTTGTATTTTTAGTAGAGACAGGGTTTCACCATGTTGTCCAGGATGGTCTCGATCTCTTGACCTCGTGATCCACCCGCCTCGGCCTCCCACAGTGCTGGAATTAAAGACGTGAGCCACCGCGCCTGGCCAGTTTTAGTATTTTAGTAGAGACCAGGTCTCACCATTCTGCCCAGGTTGGTCTCAAACCTCCGGGCTCAAGCGATCCACTCACCGCGGCCTCCCACAGTGCTAGGATTACAGGCGTGAGCCACCGCACCCAGCCTCTTTTTGTTGTTGCTGTTGCTGTTTTCGCTAGAGAAAACGTTGGTTTTATTATTCACAGAATACTTTGGAAATGACACATAGACATTAGTGTCATTTTGGAAATGACACAAAGGACAATTGACCAACTGGTTTGCCATTCATTTTTACTTTAGTTTTGTAAAATATATCAAAAGATAGACGGCTTTGCACTCATTTTGACCCTTGACATTATCAAGCTGAGCAACTGCTGCAGCCTCTTACCGGATCTTTTTGACTCTTTCCTTGTCCCTTGCAAGCCTAAGTGGTCTTTCTAAAACGCCAATTGATAACATTGTATCAATGTTCATGTTGCACACCTGTTCATGGCTCCTGTTCCTGACATAAGCAGCATTCTAAGACTTCATCTCTTTGTCTTTGCTTCCTCTTCATCACTAACTGCCTGGCACCTTATACTTCCTCTACGCATGTGTTCCCAAGCACTGCACTCTCACCCTCCCGTCCATGACTGTAAGTGGAGTCCCTCTTTGAAATGCCTGCCGCCCCATATCCAGGCTGCCTGGCAGTCTCTTTCTCATGCTTTTAAATCTGGCTGCTGTTGCCTTTCCTGAGAAACCTTCCCTAATCTCCCAGGTTAAGTCGATCATTGATTTCTTTGTCACCATGGCTTGTTTTTCTCATGTTACTGACCACACTGAATTTTGCGTTTTCGTGTATGAGTCTGACTCCAGATCTGGATTAGGATAAGATTCAGCAGTCAGTGACAGCAAATCAAAAAAGATAGCCACTCATACAGTGTCAGTGCTTATTTCGACACAGAAGTCATGTACAAGTCGGCAGTCCCTGGTAGAGATGGCTTCCCTGGGCCAGGGAGATGGGGGGCTTATCTTGTTGCCCCACTTCCCTTAATGCACAACCTCCACTTCCTGGTCCACAAAGGTTACTCTAGCTCAGCCTGTTGGGTTTGCATTCTGATCAGCAGAGAGGAGAAACAGAAGGTGACGGACACATCTCCTTGGTCCAAGGCCACTTACTCCCCAGACTCAAACTTGTAAGAAGAGGCTTGTGTTGGTTTGTCAGGACTGCCATAACAATTACCACGAACCTGTGGCTTTAAAACAATAGAAACGTATTCCTTCACCGGTTCAGTGGCCAGAAGTCTAAAATCAAGGGCCATGCTCCCTTCGAAGGCTCTGGGGAAGGTCTGGTTCCATGCCGTTCTCCCATGCTTTCACGGTTGCTGACAATCCTGGGTGTTCTTTGACTTGCAATGCTTCGCTTCCATCTCTGCCTCTGTCTTCTCTGTGTCTTCACACAGCCTTCTCATACGGATACGAGTCACTGGATTTAGGGGTCACCTTAATCCATTGCAACTTCGACCAGTTACAAATGCAAAGACCCCATTTTCAAATAATGTCAGCTTCTGAGGTTTTGGGTACACACGAATTCTGGAAGGACACTACAAGAATCTTATGTCTTCATAAGACTGTGGGACAATTTTTCTAAAGTTCTGAGGAGAAAAATAACTTTTAGTTCAGAATTAAATACTTAACCTGTCAACCAAATTTGAAGGTAGATTTGTTTCTATCTCTCATGCACTATTTCCTAGAAGCTACCAGAAGGTGAGTTTCAGTAATAAATGCGTGCATACGTACCAATAAACAGAGAGATGGGGAGAGTGAGCCAAGAAAGGGGAAGGCTAGATGCAGGGAATCAGTGATACATCAGAAAGACAGGCGAGAGAAATCCCAGGAGGGCAGCCATGTCCCCTGTGCCATAACTAGAGAAGGGACAGACAAGCAGAAAGCTTCAGGGGGAAGATACCCAGGTAAAAAATGAGAACCCATAATAATGATTTTTAAAAACTTAAGTGGTTCTGTCTCATTACAAGAATCTTATGTCTTCATCTTGCAACATGGGGCACTGTGTCTAGGACTTAGTAGGAGCTTAACAAAAAGGTTTCAGAATTGAATACAACTGATTACTGGCTTCCAAGGTGTTTGGTTTCAAAGTTCTCTTCAATTAACATTCACTGAGTTCCTTTTCCACAGGGCTGGCTAATCATTTTCTAATATTTTCCCATGAAAAATTAGAATCAAGTCAGCATGGGGTGATTTCCTGGTAATTCATCCAAATTACATACCACTTTATCCTGGTAAAGTAAAATAATACTTTGAAACATCAGGACAAAGCTGTAACAAAATATAGTCATTCCTTTCCCACCCTCAGTCCTGCTCCCCACGTGCAGCTCCTGTGAACTCTTCCAGCTGGTCTCAAGGTATTGAACTCCATGTTTCCAAGGAACACGTGCACACCACAATCCTGAAGGTCATCAGTTTTAGGCACTGCAGCTGACCTGTCAGGGTCCCTCCTGGTCCCTTGGGCCTCACCCCTCAGCACAGCTTGCCTACTTCTAGCTCGCAATATCTGTATCTCTTTGCCTGAGGATTTTCTTCAAAGACTGCTCACCTGTGCACAGGAGCAGGCATAAAATGCGGGGCCATTCCCCAGAAGCAGATTCAACCTGGCAGGACTTGGTGTATAAATCCCCCCACTCCCTCGCCCCTGTGGTGGGCTGACTCAGGCAGGTGCTGCCCCATTCTCCAGAGTTGCTCTGAGGGCTCGAGACGTAGTCTCCTCAAGGGGTTTCTGGTTGATCATGCACCCTTATTGGTGGCTGTTACTCTCTCCACTCCTCTCTGGTGTTTTTTTGTATCTTCCAAGTAAGCTTTTATTTTAAAAAATACCTTTTCGTAAGTACTTTTTCATTGTAGTAAAATGCACAACACGTAGCATTTATCATCGTAATCTCTTTAAGTGCACAGTTCAGTGGCATTGAGTACCTTCACATTGTTGTGCAGGCATCGCCACCATCCATCTCCAGCACGTTTCATCATCTCCAGCTGAACTCAGTATCCATTAAACAATAACTCCCCATTCCCTCTCTCCCCCAGGCCCTGGCAATCCCTTCAAATAGACTTTTGCATTAATTCTTGTCTCTGGATCTGCTTCGGGAGAAACTCAAGCTAAGGCAGACATTAATTATTGATTTTCTGTCATGGTAATTCATTCAACTAGTATTTATTAAAAATCCCCTAGATGGCAAGCAATAGTCTATAAGTTACACTGTATCTGTTAGAAATATATATATTATTTTTAATATATATATATATATCTGTTAGAAATAATATATATCTGTTAGAAAGTCTTATAAAGAAAAATAAAGCAGAGTAGGATAAGAGCGCTACAGTTGGGGGCAGCATTACTGCTGATACATTGGACAAAGAAGAGACATTTAAACAGGGACTTGAATGAGACGAGTGAGTGAGCCACATCCTGTCTGGGGAAGGGAGTTCTAGGCAGAGGCGCCTGCTAGTGCAAGGGGCCAGAGGTGGGAAGAAACTTGGGTGGGGTTCAGGGTTCTTTTTCTTCCCACCTGCAGGCATATACTTCCCCTTCAATCTTCTCAGTACAGTTATAGCACGTGCTTTGGATGAGTTAATAGTTGATTGTTACATTATTAAGCTTATGCAAATATTGTTGACTGCTAAGCCATCCAGTATACAATTTTCGCTCCTTTATAAACTTTCGTTTTTTCTGGGGTTGGAAATGCTTTTCACTTGCTTAGTTTAGCATTGATAAGGATTTTACCAGAGAAGCAGAACCACTCATTTTTAAAAATCATTATTATGGGTTCTCATTTTTTACCTGGGTATCTTCCCCCTGAAGCTTTCTGCTTGTCTGTCCCTTCTCTAGTTATGGCACAGGGGACATGGCTGCCCTCCTGGGATTTCTCTTGCCTGTCTCTCTGATGTATCACTGATTCCCTGCATCTAGCCTTCCCCTTTCTTGGCTCACTCTCCCCATCTCTCTGTTTATTGGTACGTATGGACGCGTTTATTACTGAAACTCACCTTCTGGTAACTTCTAGAAAATAGTGCATGAGAGATAGAAACAAATCTACCTTCAAATTTGGTTGACAGGTTAAGTATTTAATTCTGAACTAAAAGTTATTTTTCTCCTCAGAACTTTAGAGAAATTGTCCCACAGTCTTCTAACATCCGATGAGATTCTTGAGAAATCCGGTGTCATTCATATCCCAAGTTCATTGCATGTAACTAACCTACCTACCTTCTTCCTTCCTTCCTTCCTTCCTTCCTTCCTTCCTTCCTTCCTTCCTTCCTTCCCTCCTTCCTTCCTTCTTTGCTTCTTTATTTTGAATATATTTTTATCCACATGTTGTAAACTTTCATGATTAAGATTCTTTGCTGTGGAACTTTAAAAATTAATTGTATTGGTTATTAAATGGGCCCTTTAAATCTGCCCAGATTGGAATTTTCCCATATTATATCTTTGTTAATATTATCCTATTCATATTTTCTCTTTATGGGACGTCTACCAGTTAACTCTTGGTCTCCTTGAATTGCTCACTGAATTTTCCTCTCTGCCTCTCCAGAGCTCATTTGTTTGTTGCTCCTCTTCCTCCTCCCTCTCCTCTTCTTCCAGTTCTGAAGTATTTCCTGGAATATCCTTGACTTTATTGACTCTTCTATTTATGAAACAATTTTTCATGTTCATAATTTTATTTCACTTTTAGTAGAGTTTTCTTATTCTGTAATTGCTCCCATTTTGCTATCGGGGCACTCTGTTCTCATTTCATGGGGGCCATTTCTTTTTTGTATCTCTCTAAAGATATTGACAGTCTTTGGAGCTTCTTTTCTGTTCTTCATACCGTCTTTGGTTCCCGATTTTAAAAATCATTTGTTTTGATCTTCATGTTAGATTCTTCCCTTAAAAAAAATCTATGGCTACTTTGCTGTCTGTTTTCTGTTTGCATTTTGAAATAAAGGACTCAAGGGTAGATGTGAGGCTCTCTGACTGCAACAGGCACTGATTCTGGACTTCACAGTAGGGTGGTGGGGCTGGAAGCTGGCTTCTCCCCTGAGAAACACTCAGCTGTACCTGCACATACACTCAGGACTATCTGTTTGTTACCAGAGAATTCTGTTTCTTGGGGGAATATTTTCCCATCTCCTGTCTGGCCACTGGCATTTGGGGACTGGGACTGGAAGAGGATGGTGAGGAGTGAGGGAGGGCGAAGCTGTCTTTGTTTTGTAGACAGAGGTCTTTCAGCCCCTCTCTTCAGCCTGGCAGCTGGCCCATGCCTGTCTGCGGGCCTCAGGAGCCCTTTTCTGAAGTCCATCCTACAGGGCCAAGGAAGGGCCATTCCTTGGCTGTGCGGTGTTGGGAGGGGATTTGGGAGCCTGACTATTCTGTATGAAAGTTTCAGACAGGCCTCTTTTTAGTTTCTTCTCTTGGCCCACTTTACCTCGGAACTCATTGCTTTCATTTTGGGCCACCCAGGGTCCAGCAGGGAGTGGAGAGCGGCCCAGCCTCCCCGTCCTGTGTGGGGATGCCCCACTCTTTCACCCGCCATCTGACCTCTGGAATCTTGCTGCTGTCTCTCTGCTGCTAGAAAGTCTTCTCTTCTCATTGTCTTTGTAGATTTACTCCTGTTTTATTACTTTCTTGTGATATTACTGCTGTTTAAGAGAGTAGGTATAAATGCTTTTGCTCATTCTACCTAGTTAGCTGGAAATTTGCCTATTTTTGTTGGGCTGATTTGCATGGACAGTTGGTGGCTAATGCTATTCACTGCACTTCAGACTGTTCTTCCACAGAACGTGTGCAGAGCTTCTGGCGACGGCAGGAATAAAGCAGCGCTGAAGACCCTGGGCTCTGGTCTAGCTAAGCGCGTTTGAATGTTTGCTTGGAGAAGTCACTTTCTTTCTGTTTCTCAGTTTCCTCATGTGTGAAATGGGGATGATGATAGTTCTGACGTTAGAGTTAAATTAGATAATGCTTGTAAAATGCTTTGCTGTTTTGAGCACAGAATAAGTATTCAATAAATTGGAGCAATTGTCATTATGAATCCAATTACTGTATTCATATATTACGCAGAGATAAGAATGTCTCTGCAAATACTATTATAGCTGAGGTAGGACCCAGTCGGAAAAAGACTCAATATTATAGACAGAAGTCCCTAATAATTCCAACCAAGCAAGGTATTTATTAAGCACCTAGTGCATACCAGTATTACACTAATCACCGTGGGGAGCACAGAGAACGGTGTTCAGATACAGAGTCTGTCTTTAAGGAGCTTGCCTTCCAGCTGGAGGGAACAATGAAAGAACAGCTAAGACCTAAGTCATCAGTTACTGGCTAAAGTAGAATAGAGACAAAGGGAGAAGATGTGGGGGTTAGATTAGGGGACACATGGCTGCCTGGAAGATGGGGAATCTGGACTGGGTTTGGACGAAGAGGCATTTCTTGAAGCACTAAAGGGAGGAAAGAGTGATCCAGGTGGCAGAGACAGCAGGAGTCCAACAGGGTGGGAGGGAGAAGGCTTATGTCTGCAGATCACAGCAAGAAGAAAGCTCAGGTGAAGGAGAAGCTGCTGAAGGTAAGGCTGGATATTAAAGGTGCGATTAGACTCCGAACGGCTTAGAGAGTGTGACAGGAGCTGGCAGGCAATGTAGCAGACCCTGGCTTTTGAGCAGGGAACAGTCTTAGCTGTTCTTTCATTGTTCCCTCCAGCTGGAAGGCAAGCTCCTTAAAGACAGACTCTGTATCTGAACACCGTTCTCTGTGCTCCCCACAGTGCTTAGCGTAATACTGGTATGCAGTAGGTGCTTAATAAATACCTTGCTTGGTTAGGTACAAGAGGTACCCGATGCTTTACCGTGGTCTCCAACTGCGCGAAGGAGAAGGAGAACACAGAGGGCAAGTTCTCCAAACTTGCCTGAGAAGTGACGGATGAGATGGATGAAAAATTGATGCAGATCATAAATACTGTAGGAGCGAATGCACCAGATACACATAAGGATCATGTTCAGGGAGCAGCTTCCCCTTCGGTTGCAGTAGGAAGAGTTCCTTTCTGGGGACAGAGGAAGGAGAAGGAGATGCATGTCCAGGGTGGAGGGTGGGGCTCCTCTTGGGGTTGCTGCTGCTCCAGGAAACCCTGAGGTCGCAGGTTGAAGCTGTCCACGTGGTGGGGGTGGGGAATGCACCCCCTCTTAGCCTTAAGGCCGCTTCTCTGGCTTTTTCTCCTGCAAGGGAAATGTAGACTTGGCCCCTGCTGAACGCACTGGTCCTCACTGACATCGACTCGTTTTTCTTTTCTGTGTGCCTCACAACTTGTCCTCATGAGCCCCCTCTACGGTCACTTCTGTTCTCTGCTTTGGGGTGACATTGAGAAGTCCCTGTGACCCTATGGGGTTTTCCTCTTTCATCCACCTGCCCCTCAGAGAACTGGCATGGAGATCTTTCACCTCTGACAGGCAGCAAAGAGTTCTTGCACCTGAGTATCTGTGGACTAACACCCTCCCGAGGAGAAGAGTGAAGGAAAGAGACCAGGCTCTAGAATCTCAGCATCCGCTCTCAGGGGCACTCTCGCTGCAGCTTAAGCTGTTTCTCATCGGCCCATCTCTGGTAGTTTATTTCTGAACTGCTTAAGATTTTGCTGGGCTGTCTGGGGGTGGGGTATGTCATGTTAGGGTAATAGTGAAAAGCAAGTGAAGCAGGGGAGGCAAGTGAGAAAGGGCCTGCCCAGGGTGTGCTGATAAATGTTTAACAGGAGTGGAAGCAGAGGACTTTGATTTGTGAAGTTTGCTGATTTCTGTGGTGTCAACACTCTCCCCTGGCCAATTTCAGGCTATAAACAGGATGTCAAGCAGTTAGTGTAATTCCAAAACAGACTCACACAAACTGGTTGGTGCTTTCACTAGCACATCCCTGGTTCCACCGTCTCTGGAAGTTTATAAGCCCAAGCTGCCATCATACATTTTACCATCAACCACAGTGGAACCGAGTATCTTGCCTCTCTGTGCCTCAGGTGACCAAGAACCTGGGTCCTCGGCCCCAGAGCACATCGTCAGTGCAGAAGTTATAAACTGGAAAGCTACGTGGGTCATTGGAGAGTTTCTCTGGGGTCCCTGGTTGCTGTGGGTACTGCCTAATGATGCAGCACAGTCAAGTGCAAGAATGAGGGAGGGACAGGAAGGAAACAGTGCAGTCACCTCAGAAGCAAAGGGCTCAGATTGCTGACAACTGATCCAGGCCTCCTTGCCTGCTAGGGGTACAGACTGTGGCTCCCCTCAGCAGCTGCAAGGTTTCTGATATTGCCCAAGCACGTCTCCCTGGTCTACCATCGTGATGGCTAACATCAATTAAGCTTCGTTAACGGGCCAGGTTGCTGCACTAGCTGTCAACCAGACTTCATCCGCTAGTCTCTATAACAACCCTGGGAGGTAAGCAGTCTTTTCCCCTGCTTTAAGCAAAAGAAGACAGAGGCTTGGAGTAAGTCACATGCCCAGTGACACAGCTGGTAAGTGGTAGAGCTGTGATTTGAAGCTGGCTCTGTTTGACTGCAGGCCCTTTCTGGAACTCTGGACCTCAGTGATGTGGACGTATTCTCTGCTGTTTCTTATTTCTGGCTCTGGGAGGGACAGACTCACTGGACCTTCCTTGACTGGCCCCAGAAGCCGGATTGTCATGTTCAGTTCACCCAAGGCCTGTCTTTGCTCCAGCACCACTGCAGTCAGTGGGGAGTATGGAAGCCCAGGTGGACTTCACCTTGAAGATGGAGGCAAGGAAATGGCACTCTTTGCTATGGAAGCAAATTAAATCCTGCCAGAGGCGAAGGAGGCCAACCACCTGAGAAGAATACCCACTCTAAGAATACCCACTCCGTCTTTGCCTTGCTGAGAAGACCAAAGGGTTCCTTGGTGCTTACTGCACAGTCAAGGGTGCTCTATAGAAGGCTGTCAGGGGCCTCTGATGCACAGAGTAATTCAGGGGAGATAAGCTACAATCTAATGGGCGGCAAGACGCCATCATCATGTCACATAAAGGCAAAAGACTTGAATGTCTAATGAAGAACAAGGGACCCTCCCAGCACTTTGGGAGGCCAAAGTGGGCAGATGGCCTGAGATTAAGAGTTTGTGACCAGCCTGGCCAATGTAGTAAAACCCTGTTTCTACTAAAAATATGAAAATTAGACAGGTGTGGTGCTGGGTGCTCTGTAATCCCAGCCACTCTGGAGGCTGAGGCAGGAATTTCATTTGAACTTGGGAGGCGGAAGTTGCAGTGAGCTGAGATCACACCTTTGCACTCCCTCCTGGGTGACAAGAAACTCTGTCTCAAAAAAAAAAAAAAAAAAAAAAAACACACAAATGACCCAAGCAGAGCAGGCCGAGGCATGTCAGGGTGTCCCCACAATATATATGTACACCAAAAATAAAATTCTAAGGCCTCTAAAAGACTGAACGGACCCCCCCCACCACCCCCCACACCAGCCTTGACCAACAGGATCCCAAAGAAACCTGAAAAAGTAGTTAAGGCCATAATGGAAAGCGGGGTCAGACATGCTCACCGTAGCCTCCTTCCTTTGGAGTTGAGACAAAATTGACCAGCATTAGCACTGTAACGGAGACCTTCAGACTGATGAAACAGACTCTGTAGCAATAGGATACCAGATTTTAACCTGACTCTGGTATAGCATCACATGACAGATAGCAGGCCCTGAAGGAAATAAAAGTCTTTTACCCCCAAATATATTCCTTTGACATAGTTTGAAATGGCCCTGCAAAGCTGTCTCTTGTCGGGGAAATTTAAATTCTGCAGAGAACCTCCTTCCCTTACTAGGTCCTTTGCAGAGAGTCTGACACCTCTTTAAGGTTCAATAAGAGACATTCACATCTCTTCTCTCTGAAGCCTGCCACCTGGAGGCTTCATCTACCTGACAAGATCCTTGGCTTCCACAACGTCCCTCACCTTAACTCAAGCTGACTTCAACTTTTCAGGCAGAGTTTCACTCTTTCAACCAATCAGGAAATCTTTGCATCCACCTGTGACCTAGAAGTCCTCCTGCTTCAGGATGTCCCACCTTTTCTGGCCACACCAATGTAGACATTACATGTATTAATTTATATATTTTCCTGTAACTTATGTCTCCCTGAAATGTATAAAACCAAGCTGCAGCCCCACCACCTCGGGCACATATTCTCAGGACCCTCGGAGACTGTGTCACAGGTCCTGGTCTTCAACCTTGGCAAAAGAAACTTCTAAATCGATTGAGACCTGTCTCAAATACTTATTGATTTACTCATGGAAGATGCAATTTCAAGCGGCTAGAATAGATTATGTAGACAGAAGGCTCCACACCCTGGAAAAAGCAACTTCGTCAAGCTTTCATTGCTCAGTGGACACCTCCCTAAAAAGTTCTCTGCTCTGTCCGGGTGAGATGGCTCACACCTGTAATCCCAGCACTTTGGGAGGCCAAGGTGGGAGGATCACTTGAGGTCAGCCATTTGAAAACAGCCTGGCCAACATGGTGAAATCTGGTCTCTACTAAAAGTACAAAAAATAGCCAGATGTGGAGACACTCACCTGTAATCCTAGCTACTCTGGAGGCTGAGGCAGGAGAATTGCTTGAACTTGGGAGGTGGAGGTTACAGTGAACCGAGATTGCACCACTGCACTCCAGCCTCAGTGACAGAGAGAGACTCCATCTCAAAGAAAGAAAAAAATAAAAAGACTTCTTTGCTCCATTTGTTCAGTGACTGTGAAACCGAATCTGGCACTTCCTCATTGTTCTAGCACCTCTGCTCGCTGGTAAATCACGTGATTTACTCATTCTCCATCCTCCATGTCTTTGCTCACCTGTGTTCTCCTTGGAATGGCCGCCCTGTACCATCTTCCTTACAAACCTTCACGCTTCCTTCCAGACTCAGCTTGAATGCTGCCCAGAGTGAAGGGAGGTTCTGATTCTCTCCTCACTCCCCACACGCCCTGCTGGAAGGATCCTTCCCTCTTCGACACTCCCTTAGCAAGCCATCTGCATCTTCCGATAGCAGGTTCTCATCTGTGTTGTATTTATGTGCAGGGAAGCTTCTCCAGGGCATGACCATGTATAACATCGCTGTCCTCACCACAGCAACTGGCATGGCACCTGTGCATACATAAAAACGGAGAAGGTATTTGCTGAGCAAGATACTTAATTTTATTTTGGGGCAGAACATACCTACCAAAAATTAAACCCAGACAATGACCTGAATGGGCCATCCTGCTGGGCACACATCTCTCATTGAAGGATTACTACGCAGTCCCTTTTGAAGTTGGTGATTTTGGATTCTTCCCCAAATATGTGTTCATCCTTAGACGAACCAATGCAATTTAATTCATTAATCTGTAGAACAGACCCAGACACATCTGAACTTGGTTAAGGCCATCTTAAGGCCCAGCCTAATAGAGTAGAATGCCTCTGGCTGACATAACCTTCTGACTGTTCATCTTCCTCAGAAATTTTGCATTAAGAGCAACAGTGTCAATTAGGTGAGAAAAGTCCCTGGTAATGCGTTCGGTGCTGCACTTCGAACTGATTAAGCTCAGAGTCCAGCCATACAGGGGATCCCAGGCATTTAAATGTGGAGCTGTATCCAATTTCAAGTACCTTTTCTTGGTCTGGTTGTAAAAATTGCCTCTGTCGGCTTTACTTTCTACTTTGTTGAGGAGCAGGAAAGGTGAGGGCAGAGCAACCCAAGTTGTATAGGTGACTATCTGTGCTGTAAGAGGAAAATGCAGCATGTCTACCTGCAAAGAGGAGAGTCAACATCTTGCTCCTCATGATGATGCCAGAGGCACCAAAATGTAATGGGAGAACTTGAGAGATGAGGAGAGATGGAGAAGCAAATTACCTGCTGGTGCCTGGAAACCATGGCATCCCAGAACATCGCAGTCAACAAGCCTGCAGGACCTCCAGCTCTGACTGCCTCCTGGCTCTAGCCTTCAGACCACACAGCCCAGGGGCCCAGCACATGCTGTTAGCATCATGCAAACAGACTGGCTGATCCCTGCAGGGCCGGGAGAGAGGGCACTCGTCCTACCTCTGCCTCTTCCTCTGCTGGAATTGGATTTGAAGCTCTGGGTCTCCTCAGGATGAAGAATGAGGCTGTGTGTTTCATCCATCTTCCCGCACCCCATCTTGAAGGTCACCTGGAGCTTTGGTGGACATTTATGGCTTCTGGATTCATCTTTCTTTTCTTTCTTTTCCTTCCTTCCTTCCTTCCTTCCTTCCTTCCTTCCTTCCTTCCTTCCTTCCTTCCTTCCTTCCTTCCTTCTTCCATCTTTCTTTCTGACAGAGTTTCACTCTTGTTGCCCAGGCTGGAATGCAATGGTGCTATCTCGGCTCACTGCAACCTCTGCCTCCTGGGTTCAAGTGATTCTCCTGCCTCAGCCTTCCAAGCAGCTGGGATTATAGGCACCCAACACCATGCCTGGCCATTTTTTTGTATTTTAGTAGAGACAAGGTTTCACCATGTTGGCCAGGCTGGTCTCAACTCCTGACCTCAGGTGATCCCCCCACCTCTGTCTCCCAAAGTGCTGGGATTACAAGCATGAGCCACCCCACCCGGCCTGGATTCATTTCTCATTGCTGCACAACAGCAATTGAAGTGACACACATTAGCAGGTTAAAACACACATGTATCACTTCACAGCTCTGTGGGTCAGTGAGAAGTCTAGGTCACTTAGCTGGGTCCCCTGCTCAGGGTCTCAGGCTGATGTCACAGAGTCACCTGGGATTGCAATCTCATCTCAGGCTTGCAGTCCTCTTCCACACTTTCTGGTAATTGGCAGAACCCAGTTCCCTGTTTTAAGACTGAGGTCCCCATTTTAAGACTGAGGTCCCCATTTTCCTGCTGGGCGTTGGCTGGGGTCACTCTGAGCTCCCAGAGACTCCTCTCAGGACCTTGCCCCATGGCCCCCTCCACAGCACACCTCCAGGAGAGTGTCTATTGCTGCTTCTTGTCTCTTTCTCGGCTCATCTGCTAAGGTCAGCACCACCCAGGGTAGTCTTCTTTTTGGTGAACTCAAAGTCTACTGATTAGGGACCTTAATTATATCTGCAAAATCTCTCCTGCCATATAACAAAATCACAGCCATGGTCCAGGCCACACTCAGGGAGATGGATTATACATGGTGTGTGCACTGAGAGGGACATCTTGGAGCCACCTTAGAATTCTGACTACTACAGCATCTGTCCTCCAGCTCCAGGTGTCGCCTGAGGGATTTCCCTGGCCCTTAGAGCACTGGAGAGGCCTGAAGTGCAAGGAATTTAACACCACCAGGGGGCACTCTCCACACGGAGGGGAGAAAGTGGGCGCATGCATACCCTGGCCTTCTGGTCCCTCGGTGAGACAATTCTGACGTGTGTTTTACCCGGTTTCACAAGGGTCTCCAAGAGGGAGTAAACTTCAGGTCCTAGGGCAGCACCCCACCTGGCAATGTCCCCTTGAGTCGCTTTCCTCCCTTGCCTGACTCAATTCTCCTTCCTCACCACACTTCCAGGGGCCACCTCCTAAGTTCTGTTTGCACCCAAATCAGGATCTCAGCATTTGCTACTGGGAGAACTGGCATTCAGTCAGACTCGAGCTTCATTCCCCACGTCCCCTTTGCCTTTCCCACAGCAGCCTTGTTAACACATTTCACTCTCCTCAAGGTCTGCACTGCCTCATCCCACCCAGCCCCCAGGAAATCACCCAGCCTTCTGACTGAATCCACAAGGTAGAGGCCGCTTCCACTTTCCTGACGTCTCTCAGGATTTCCTCCCTCCTCCACTGTGTGTATCCTCCTTTCCTTGTGTGCAGAGAATGAAGGGCTCCTTCCCTGTACAAGTCAGATTCCATCCCTTCTTTTCCGCCTTAGGACTCACCTTGGCGGTCTTCTTTTTTTCTTTTGGGTTCACTCCCTCTCAAGCCTCCCAGTAGGCTCTTCTCCTTCCCACAATACAAAGGCTCACATCTCCCATGAAATAACTCTTACTTTTGTTCACCAACACTGAAGCCATCCTCCCTCAAATGAGGTCAGTTCTCCCATCCTCTACCAATGTGTGGTCATGGACTCATCAAGCCCAAGTGTGTTCCTCTTGTCTCCCTAGCTGCTGGAAGCTGCCTCCCCAGTGGCCCCCAGTTACGGGACTTCTTTCTTCCTCCCTCCTTCCCTCCCTCCCTCCCTCCCTTCCTCCCTTCCTCCCTCCCTACCTTTCTTCCTTTCTTCTCTCTCTCGCTCTCTCTGCTCCTTCTTTCTTTTTTCTTCTTCTTTTTAAATTATTATTATTTTTTTTAGAAACAGGGTTTCCCAGAGCTGCCCAGGCTGGTCTTGAACTCCTGGGCTCAAGTGGTCCTCCTGCTTCAGCCTCCCAAAGTGCTGGGATTACAGGCATGAACCACTGTGCCAGCCCTGAATGACTTCTGATTGCAGCCTCTCAGCCTTTCTTGGTCTCATTCTCTCTGTTGTCTCTGTAGGATTTAAAACTTCTGCTCCCTAAAGAAGCTCTTTCCTCTTTCAGTTTTCATGAAAGTGACATTTTTCAGTTTCTTTCTTTCTTTTTTTCCCTGGCAACTCCTTTCAACTTCTGGTCTCCTCCTTTCATCCTCATGTCCCAGACATGGATACCTGCTCAGAGTCTCTGTTTGCTTTCTCATCCTTGGCAGTTCCAGAGCTCCGATAACCACTTGACCCCAGACTGTTTCACACTCTACTCTCAGCTTCAGGACCACATCTTTCCTGAGTCAGGAATGATTTAATTTGTGCTAAACCACAGTGTGAGAAATACGGCATCCAGGCGAACATGCTGCCAGCAAGCTGTGGTGCCTCCTTGTGTGAGACGAGACTCCAGTCTGTGTTGGCCTCCCCGCTCTTTCCAGGACCAGGGACAGCAGGAGAGCGCCCCTCCTTGAGTGCAGCCAGAGCTTCTCGGGATCATTTTGTTCATTTCATGCTTAAGGAGGCCACGTGGAGTAAGAATTCTTTCCCCACATTTTACACATGAGTACACTGTGTCCTAGAAGCCTGAACTATTTGGTCCACGTGGGCTCTCAGCCCCCACTGCCTTCTCTTGTGTTGTCGACACCACCTTACTCCAACCATCTCTGCCGGGCCTTCTGTCCCTCTCCACAACAGAGCACTACAGTCTTGGGGGCTGAAACAGTAGACGTTTCCCCACAGTTCTGGAGGCTGGAGGTGAGGGATCAAGGTGTCTGCAGGGTTGATTTCTTTGGGGCGTCTCTCTCTGGCTTGCAGAGGGCCATCTTCTCCCTGTGTCTTCATGCGCTCTTTCCTCTGCTTGTATCTGGGTTCTAACCTCCTCTTACCAGAACAACGCCTGTCACTGGATTAGGGCTCACCCTAATGACATCATTTTAACTTGGAGACTCTATCTCCAGGTAAAGTGATGTTCAGAGCACTGGGGGTTAAGACTTCAACATACAAGCTTTGGGTAGGAGGCACAATTCACCCCGTGACATTCCCATTTGACAATGGGAAAGAGATGAGGGTCACGTGGTTGACCTCTGACCATCGCCATGTGCTGCCAATACATGGCTGTAGCCTCTGCCTGCCAGGCCCAAGGTGCCCGTAGGAGGTGTGGCCTAAGACATCACCGTCCCTCCAGCCTCCCGCTAAAGCCCGAGATGACCCAGCAGATCTACCCAGCTTGTTCCTGTCTTCTCACGGTGCCCTGCCCCCTCAGAGACCTTGCTTCGGACAAACGGAGGCCCGGAGGGTGCCTCTGGGATGTGCTCCTGCAGGGAATGCCCTCCCCTCCTGGCGTCTTCCTCGGCGTCCTCCAAGAAGCCCTTCCTCCCGCCTCCATGCACGCTGTCTTCCCTCTGCTGGCGGGGCGGACGGCACCCTCCCTTTCTGCTCTCGTCTCTCCTTGTTCCCTGATTGTGCTCTCTTGTGTGGTCTCATCATTCCAGCAACGTTGCCAGCTGTTTGAAAGCAGCCACCAGCTCCATATTTTCATTCCTCACAGCGCCTGACTCTGGACTGCACCCGCGCTAGACGGTCAGTGAAGGCGGAGAGGGACCGAAAAGTGTGGAAATGCTTCCTTCAGTTCCTCACACCTGCTTTACAGAATGGAGGAAAAACCCCCAACTTTAGGAGAAACCTTCAATCATTTTCTGCGGCTCTCTTCTGATCTCCCCTCCCCACCCTCCTAAAGGACTAGGATGTGAAGGAAGAGTGGGGGGCGTTTCCAGGCACCTCCAGAAGGTCGCTGCCTCCTCTGCTGTTTCTCCAGCTCCTCTCCCCTCTTCCTGCTGTTCCCTGTCCTTTCTGGTGCCCGTGTCACACACCCTCATGAGCGGTCTGCACCCTTCCTCTTCCTTTCCGTGCACACACGCCTGCACAAACACCCACGCACGCACACACAGGAACACACACATGCAACTCTTTCCAGAGCAGACCCGCGTTGGAAGGGGGCGTGTAAGGGCCAGATATTTTGCTGCTTTGAATGCGGGATTCTCTGTCCCTCCAGAAGGATGGTGTCACCTGCGTTTCCCAGTCCCACCCCGTGCCTCCTGCCACTTCTTGTGTTGTCGATGTCCTCCAAGTGCCTTCAGCGATGTTTCAGGAAATAGGCCTCGGAAGGCTTGGTCAATGACAAGTGCCTTGAACAATGTGCTCTCTTGTGAGATAAGTAAGAATGTTACCACTCTATCTTCTCTGGGGAATTCGAAATCTACATGTGTGTTTAAAGGCTCTGAGAAGTTGCGCAGTAAAGAACCTGCTCATGTTTACCAAGGCCAGTTTTTCCTAGTTCGCGTTGCACTCCCTGCTCACCCTTCAAATCTCCCCCTACACATAACACCATTTACTAACCTGGGGAGTCGTTTGGGACTCATGGGCTTGCAGGCGGGGCAGCACCGACAGGGGCCGATGGAGGGGAGGGGAGGCAGCAGAAGAGATGCTGTCATGGAATCTGCAGCAGCGGCAGCAGCAGTGGTGCCAGGGCGCAGGCTGTCAGTCACTCCCAGGCACACAGATCCGTGTGTGACACAGAAGACAGCAGTACCCTGGGTCGAGTCTCCTCGGGGCATGGAGTCATACAGGAAGGGGGAGGAATGAAATTTCGTAAATAGCAACTGTGGCTGTGCTGCTGGAGGCCTGGCTGCCTTTCCTTCCCTTCTTCTTGTCTCCTGGACATACATCCTCCAAGTGAAGGCCCTGAAATCTTTTTTTTTTTTTTTTTTTTTGAGACGGAGTTTCGCTCTTGTTACCCAGGCTGGAGTGCAATGGCGCGATCTCAGCTCACCGCAATCTCCGCCTCCTGGGTTCAGGCAATTCTCCTGCCTCAGCCTCCTGAGTAGCTGGGATTACAGGCACACGCCACCATGCCCAGCTAATTTTTTGTATTTTTAGTAGAGACGGGATTTCACCATGTTGACCAGGATGGTCTCGAGGGCCCTGAAATCTTAAAGCTCAGCCCACAGCTGAGGTCAACAGAGGCAAGGACAGGAGAGTCCCCAAGGCAGCAGCAGTCAGGGTGTGATGCCAGGAGACCCAGGAGCTTGTGGCTTTGGTATTCTGTTCAGAAAGGCTGCTGGCACCCATACCAATAGACTGATGTTCTTCTGATGAAATTTCCCCCCATGGTCTCAGGGAAGAGCCTGGGAAGGAGAGAACAAGGGAAGCAGCTTGGCTTCTTCAGGGCTGATTGCGATAGCACAGAGCAGGTCAGCTGCTGCTCTCTTGAGAGACCCCCCACTTCTTCCCGGCCCCAGCTTTGGGGGCACCTGAGTGGGGGCTGCTGGGATGGGCCTGGTATAGATCTCAATCAGGGGCATTCCTGCCTTGACCTGCACCTCTGGGCAGAGGCCATGCCCAGGGCATTCTGTCACAGAAGGCATGAGGTATCTCATGGGACTGCCGTGCTGGCAGAGCAGGAATGGCATTGCTGAGGTAGAAAAGGTTGTAGGGAGTCCAGCTGAGGTGCATTAGGGAGATGGATTTCCTGCTCGTTTCCAATCTAATAATTAATACAGAAGCCTGAACAGCATGCATGGCAAGCAGGCCCACAGGAGGTGCCGCAGAAGGGCTGAGGGAAGCCCCAGACTCCTCTGAGCACCTGCTTTTCCTCTTGTGATGTGTCGGGGGGCAGGAGGGGAGTTCTGGAATCCATGCCAGCTGCAGATACTCCAGAAGTCTGATGATGGGAGACCGAGGAGGCAGAGTGCATGGCACACACACAACCTCAAACAGCCGGGCCCTCTCCTCTGCCTACAGCACCTGCTTCTCCATTTCCCACCACAACCCTGACAGCTGCTTGTTCTCAAAGTGAGGTGGCAAAGGGTGTGTCTTTTCACTGTGATAAGGGTGCATGCGGGCCAACAGGGACTGAATCAGGATGCAGTGGAAATGGCTGTGCCTGTGGGGCTTCAGAAACTTAGGTTCAAATCCTGGCTCCACCGCTTCCTGGTATTTGGCAGGTGATTCACTTCTAGAATTTCTGTGTCTTCATCTGTAAAACTGGAGCATGGCACTTGCACTCATTTATTTAGTGAACAATATGAATATATGTAAATCCACACTAAAGTGTATTCTAGGTGCTAAAAGTAAAGCAGTGAACAACAGATAAAGTCTTCCCTCTTAGGATTTGTTTTTGTTTTTGTTTTTGAGACAGGGTCTTGCTCTGTGTCTAGGCTGGAGAGCTGTGGTGCCACCATAGCTCACTGCAGCCTCCAGTTCCCAGGCTCAATCAATCCTCCTAACTCAGCCTCCCAAGTAGCTGGGACTACAGGTGTGCCACCATGCCTGGCTAACTATTATTATTGTTTGCAGAGTCTCCCTGTGTTGCCCAGGCTGGTCTCAATTTCTTGGGCTCAAGTGATTCTCCCACCTTGGCCTCCCAAAGTATTGGGGTTACAAGGATGAGCCACCATACCCGGCCATAGCATGTTTATATTCTAATGTGAGAGGGTAAAAAACTCAGTAAAATAAATAGATGATGTATCAGGTGGTAATAATACTATGAAGAAAAATAAAGCAGGATAAGTGGACTGAGAGTGACAGTGATGTGTGTGTGTGTGCTCATGGGAAGGGGGGTTTTTTATTTTTTTAAGAATGGGCAAGGAAGTTGCCTTTGATGGGTGATACTTGAACAGAAACTCTAAGAAAGCGAGGTTCTATGTAGATGTCCTGGCACAGGCAAGAGTAAGGTCAAAGGCGCGAAGTGGAAGAGTGCCGGGCGAGTTCAGAGAGCATGGAGACCACCAGTGCGAGGACAGGAGGTTTACGTCCTCTCGGATGCATGCATGGGAGTCCCAATTCTCCAGGTGATGACATGAAGAGGCGGGCTTTTGGGGGTGACTGGGAATGGGATTAGTGCCCTTATAAATGAGACCCCAGAGAGATCCCTTGTCCCTTCTGCCCTGCACAGTTACAGTGAAAAGCCAGCCATCTATGAACCCAAAGGCAGACCCTCACCAGACACTGAATCTACAGAGACCTTGATCTTGGACTTCTTAGCCTCCAGAAATAAATGTTGTTTTGTTCTTATGCCACCCAGTCCATGGTATTCTGTTATAGCAACCAGAATAAATTAGGACACTGTATGTCTAGAGTAGTGAGAATGAGGAGAATTTGCTTTCTTCATGGAGAAGCAGAGAATAGAGAGATGTGTGTGTGTGTGTGTGTGTGTGTGTGTGTGTGTGTGTGTGTAGGGAGGTCATGTCATGCAGGTCTTGCATAATTACTTTAAAGGAAATGGACCGTCATTGGAGGCTTTACGCAGAGAACTAACATGGCTTGACATACATTTTAGAAGCATCACTCTGGCTGCTGGGTGGAAGGGAGATTTTAAGACTGCTGTTGGACAAGGATAAAGACTAGTTGGGAGCCAGCTGTGTCTTCAGGTGACAGATGATGATAGCTTGGGTCATGGAAGTAGTGATGGTGTTAAGAAATAGTCAGGATCTGAAGATGCTTGGCATTTAGAAGCTATAAGACTTCCTGATGGATGGATGTGGGGTGTGTGCATTGTAAGACACAAAGAATGCCTTCAAGGCTTTGTTCTGAGCAGTTGGTAGAATGGAGTTGTCATGGACTAAATTGAGGAATCTGCTGGAAGGAGACGGTTTCTGTTGTAGCGGGGCTGAGATCAAATGTTCGGCTTGAGTCATGTTAAGTTGCAGGTGCCTGTCAGACATCCAAGTGGAAGTGTCGAGTAGGCAGGTGGATGTGAGAGTCTGAGCCTAGGGGAGAGGCTGGGGCTGAGATATAATGTTGGGAATCACCAATTTGTAGATAGTTTTTTAGATCTTGGGACTGCATGAGATCATAGGGAGTGCACGAGGATGGAGAAGAGAAAAGGTCCGCGGAATACTCCAGTGTCTAGAAGTCAGAAAAATGAGAAGGAACCAGCAAGGGAATCTAGAAAGCATGCTACAGACAGGCATGTAATAGCACAGAGCAGAGGCTCAGTTAAACCCAGCCACCGCCATCATCATAATCATCCCAATATTTATGGTTAGACTACTGGAAAAAAATAGTTTTAAGCAAAAAATAGCAAGAGTGCAGGAGGATGTACCTCCCCCACGTTTTTTCTGTTTTTCTTCTCTTTCCTCTCTAGCTCCTAGTTACTCATGGTTTCAGACTTCCATCAACTTAATAAAAACAAAACAATAGAGTGAAGGCTGAAAAATCACCTACTGAGTACAACCTCCACTATCTGGATGATGGGTACCCTGAGAACCCAGACTTCACCAGGATGCGGTATATTCATGTAAAAACTCTGCACTAAATATATGTTACAAAGAAAAGAAAACAGTCAATAAAATAATTCTGAATATGTTAAAGCAGTCAGCTCATAACTCAGTTCAACATATTCCAGCAAAGCTGAGGTCTTTGTGTAGTTGGTAGGGTGAGTAATAACTGAATGGGGTCACAATGAGGAGAGTCAGGAGGGCTGGACACGGCTTCCACCTCTTGCCAAAGCCTGGTGTGGCCACAGTTGAATCATTTCATGTCTCCCATCCTTGAGGAGGGTGAGACCACTGTTCAGATAGGAAGACGAATCATACTTCTCATATGGCATCTGCGCCATTTGCTTTTCTGGTTTCCAAGGCATCTGGATCCTATCCTCAATTATTGATGTGAGATAATGGTTTTCTCGTTTTTCTTCAGAGAGTCTCACCTGGAATTGTTGCCCATTTAGGACCCACATGATGTGGCGAGAGAAGCACCATTTAGGGCTGACTGTGAAGGTCCCACAGCATCCATCCCTGTAGGCACTCTGAGACCTATGATCCTAGCAGACCAGCAGAAGGCAAATTTCTTGAAATATCTTCATTTATTTTCTTACATAATTACCTTCCTTGGATTGCATTTTAAGAATCATGCCGTTGGCGTTAGTTAAACCTGTTAGAAACAGTCGTGCAAAGTTCACTGCTACGTTTGCAGAACTGTGGTTGCAGACACCATCCTATACCATTCCGGAAAAGCCTTTTTTTTCTTTCCCACTTAACCAGGGTGCTAATGGAAAAGCCTTTTCCAAGTGTGCTTTGTGGAGTACACATCTGCAGGATACTAATAAAAGTTTCATCATGGGCCGGTTGTGGTGGCTCACACCTGTCATCTCAGCATTTTGGGAAGCTGAGATGAGTACATCACCTGAGGTTGGGAGTTCAAGACCAGCCTGGCTGACAAGGAAAAACCTCTTCTAAAATTTTATAAAAATACAAAAACATTTAGTTGGGCATGGAGGCAGATGCCTATAATCCCAGCTACTGAGGAGGCTGAGGCAGGAGAATCACTTGCACCTGGGAGGCAGAGGTTGCAGTGAGCTGAGATTGCACCACTGCACTCCAGCCTGGACAAAAAGAGTAAAACTCAATCTCACCAAACAAACACAATTTCTTCATGGGAAAAGGTTAGAAAGTTTGGGGGGGCGCGAAAGGATGACTTTCCTGAAGGTTGTCTCAGAGGTTTCACTAACACAGCAAAAAAGCAATG
Organism: Callithrix jacchus; assembly: GCF_049354715.1. NCBI lineage: Eukaryota > Metazoa > Chordata > Mammalia > Primates > Cebidae > Callithrix > Callithrix jacchus. The sequence continues at coordinate 43,417,939 of NC_133514.1, forward strand.
TGGGTCCTTGGAAAGGGGATACACTATGCATCATTTCCCATTCCATTTCATTGACCATAGAATCCTATTTTGAGCTGGATCCCTTGGGATTGTGTTCCACACACCAGCAGAAGAGCCTCTGGATGCTTCTTGCTCAGTCAGTTTAGCACCATGGGCTGGGCATGAGAGATGCAGAGAGAAGGGGCACATATGCACTTAGCAGCCTGGAGCATTGCAGGTGGCTCATCAGTGCATGGTGGTCTTCGGTGCTAGAGGTCCCAGGAAGCCATGCAGCATCCTGGCTGCATTAGATACTAACTTCTGCTATTTATGACGTCAGGTGTTTAATTTCAAATCTATCATTCAACACTGTTCTGTAAAAATAGTATACAAAGTTTAATATTGGGAAAGGAATTTGGAATTAAGTTTGTTATATTAATGTTTCATGATGGTGATGGGGTGTGACGTCAATTGTTGCTATAGCTTGCTACCTGGGAATAGCACTGAGGGGCTCCCTACCTCCTCCCCTACAGGAGAAGTCTCCCCTTGTCACTTCCAAACACATACATTCCCTAAGTTTCCCATCATTCCCCAAGCTTCATTCTCTGAAGCTACAAGGAAACCCCATAGGAAAAGCTTGCTTCTCTCCTTCTCTGGGCAGATCAACCACCATAGGTGTGTGTGCAGACTGCATGCCCTCCTATTGATGCAAGATTAATTATTTACAGGCTGGTGATTGCATTTTAAAGTGGGAATTGAAATGTGTTTTGCTAAAGCTTCCAAAGTGGGTAGGAAGAAAGCAGGAAGATGTAGATCAATGGGTGCAATAGCCTGATGGGCAGGGCCTTATTGTTAAGGCTATGTCTTTAGCCAGGGGAGACAGCAAGAGTCACAATATTGAAGCACCCTTAAGAGAACCAAACTGGTCAGCTAGAGTGTTTCAGATGGGAGGGTTTTAGTTAGAGCCAGCTGTCCATGTAGTAAGATGTAAGGGAATGGCTTATAAGTTCTCTAGCCCTAAATAGGGCTACTATAATTTCATCACTAGAACTAAATCACTGATATTGTTTGGCTGTGTCCCCGCCCAAATCTCATCTTGAATTGTAACTCCCAAAACTCCCACATGTAGTGGGAGGAACCTGGTGGGAGGTGATTCAATTACAGCGGTAGGTCTAGTGGTAGTGAGTAAGTCTCACGAGATCCAATGGCTTGATAAGGGGAAACCCATTTCACTTGGCTCTCATTCTCTCTCTTGCCACTGCCATGTGAGACACGTCTTTCACCTTCCGCCATGATTGTGAGTCCTCCCCAGCCATGTGGAACTGTAAGTCCAATAAACCTCTTTCTTTTGTACGTTGTTCCATCTCGGGTCTGTTCTTTATCAGCAACATGTAAACAAACCGATATGATCACTTTGACTCTTAGAGGGTTTTCTATATTCAAGAGGCCTTGGAAAGCCAGGCATGGTGGCTCATCCTTTTAATCCCAGAACTTTGGGAGGCTCTGCTGAAGTTGGCTGCAGGGTGGGTACCACTTTTAGAGTTTTATTATAGCAGGGCAGTAAAGGAAACCCCCTTTCAACATTGTCTTGGAGGCCCTTTCTGGGGGAAACAAATGTATGTGTGGCCCGGAGATGGATGGAGTTAGGGAGAAGGTGAAATTGTCAAACTTGGTGAAGTGAGATATTTACAGAGCTTGCTTTGCACTGATCTGAGCTTTCTCAGGCCCCAGCAACAGCCTCAAGAACAAGTGGTCCTACAAGGCCTCCCCAAGGCTAATGAGGCTGTGTGGAAGCCAATAGCAGAAGATCCAGGCTGGGTGCAGTGGCTCATGCCTGTGATCCTAGTGCTTTGGGAGGCTGAGATGAAAGAAGTTCTGGAGGCCAGGAGTTCAAGACCCACCTGGGCAACACAGTGAGACCTCCATCTCTACCAAAAACAAAAAAAAGAAAAAAAGAAAAAATTTTTAAAGCCCGAAATACAAAGGACTCAGGGAGATGAGAATGGGGTGCCTGAGTCATCGCATTCATGGAGGCCCATCAAGACAGCAGGGAGCCATCCACTACTGACAGCAGGCAGGCCCTGGCGAGAATCCAGGCATCCATTTTTCATATGCTCCTCCCTGGGCCAGTTCTTGGTGGAGACCACAGAACTTCGCTCACAGCAGGTGCTCAATCATTGCTCACAAAGCAGACAGGTTATTGAATACAGCTGAAAATGGCACAGAGGGGAAGAAGGGCACACGCAGAGACTTTCTGTCTTTGCAATTCTGTCCAAGGCTGTGCCCAAAGCCGCTGACGTTGGCTTTATGTTATCCAAAGGGGCAAGCAAGTGACCCTACCCAATCCAGGGATCCTGAAATATTCAGAAGCCCTAATGTTTGTGTGAGGAGAGAGCCGAGCTTCTTTCCAATGGGAAGTTCAATTATTCAGTAAGGCTAGAGCTCTCTGGGTGTTTGGAAATGCAGGGGCACACCAGGAGGCCGAGCTCCATGTTCCTCTGATTGGAGACCACTTTGCTGCCAGGAGGATGTACCCAGGGGGTCCTGCCCCAGAAACCACCAGCCACCTGTCCTCTGCTTTGCTCCACGGGTGTCTTGGGGCTTCTTCCCAGAGTGCTGGTGCCTCTGACAAAACACGCAATTAGTGGGATGACAACCTATTTCTTGCTACAGAATGTATTTCTGATTCAAACTAGGGTTTGGTTTGAGGCAGGTGCCTGTTGCTAGCACCCTTTTCAGCTGCCGTCAGGGTCTGGCACCAAGAGTTGTGTGAATTTAAGGCGTCTTTTGTTCCAACAGAGCTTGTCGTTATCTGTCTAATGTAAACAAAGGTGTGCATGGGTTTGCCCTAGCTGGATCTTTCTCCTTCTCTGGGAAGTGTTGTTCCCAGCAGCATCAAGCTGGGGAGACAGACAGGTCGTTATTCGGAGAGTCCTGTGGGGGCGGCTGTCACACCGAGTTAATCTGGCTGCCCCCCGCCCATGCAGAGCAATGCAATGGGGAATGCTCTGTCCAGCACGAGTGGCCGTGGGGAGCGGCTGAGAGTCCTGCTGCATTCTAAGTGTCTCCTAAGGGAAAAGCTACTACAAAGACGAGCTCAAGTAGGGTTTTCAGTGGTGGAAATGTGGTTCGCCTCATTCATGCCTTCAAGAAGCATTTACCCTACTGTGTGCCAGGCATACAGGGGTGGCAAAATGTTTTCAGAGTATGTGGTTGTGTGCTGGTATGTGCCTGTATTCCCAGCTACTCAGGCGGCTGAGGCAGGAGAATCACTTGAACCTGGGAGGTGGAAGTTGCAGTGAGCTGAGATTGAGCCACTATACTCCAGCCTGGACGACAGAGCGAGACTGTGTCCCCCCGCCCCACCCCCAAAAGAGTCTGTGGTTGTAGGAAGGAAGGAGCTGCATGCATTGTTTCAAAACACCATGAAAAATATTAGAAAGGGACTGGACCCAGTGGCTCATGCCTGTAATCCCAGCACTTTGGGAGGCCGAGGCGGGTGGATCAGGAGCTCAGGTGTCTGAGACCAGCCTGACCAACATGGTGAAACCCCGTTTCTACTAAAAATACAAAAATTAGCTGGGCAGGGTGGCGCACACCTGTAATTCCAGCTACTCAGGAGGCTGAGGCAGGAGAATCATTTGAACCTGGGAGGCAGAGGTTGCAGTGAGCAGAGATCGTGCCATTGCACTCTAGCCTGGGTGACACAGTGAGACTCTGTCTCAAAGAAAAGAAAAGAAAAGAAAAATACTATAAAGGAGTTGTGTCATTGTTCATTCATTCATTCACTCTTAACAACAAAAAGGGGTTTAACCCATAGTAGGTCCTGGATGTTCCAAACTTCGCCCACTGACTTTCAAGCTAGACCAAACTGCTTCCCAATGGAGAAAGGCATGGGCAAAGCAAAGGCAGAGGAATTGCAGAAAGAGGGATGAATTCCAGCCACTGAGATCACGTTCATGGCAGGCAGCTGTGTGGTTTGTGTTCATTCCTCCGGGGGCTGCTGCAGCTTTTCTGGAGAACTGTTCCCTCTCCAGAAGTGTGAGGGCTGCCACCCTCTTCTCCTACTACTGTGCGTCAGGGTCACCCAGAGGGCATCTTCACCAGCCATAGGGACTCTGCTTCTGTGCTGGGCTTTCAGGCCCGTCCTGGGAGGAGAGGGGCGCAGCTGTGCTCCATGCAATGCAGCCTGATCCAGTCCCCAGGTGGAGGCAGGAGGAAGGTCATGTCTCTGAGACATCACACGTTTTGCAGAGTCCTTTAGTCCTAAAGTTCCAGCCCTGGTTCTGGGTGCGTTTCTAAACCCAGGGACCTGACAGTGCCCAGAGAGCCACTGTGATTAGATGGAGTAGCCACTGCTCCAGCTTCAGGTCAGTTGCTGATGGGATGACATTTAGTAAGTGTCGAGGAAGCATCTGTCTTTCTTTCACGGAGAAAGGACTCTGCCTCATTCTCACCATAAGCAGAACAACATTAAGTGCTGAAAAGGTCAGGCAGAGCCTCCGTGGGGTCCTAAATTCCAGCATCCCCAAACATAGTGATGAACAAACAGGAAAAGCACGACAGGAAATTCGCAATAGAGCCGGAGCTTATGCCCAAAAAACAAGGAAAGATGGGCGACCGCACCAGCCATCAAGGAAATGCAAGTTATAAATAGGTAAAGTTTTTGCTCATCTCATTGGTGGAAATTTAGAGAGCCGTACTGCAGAGGATGTGGATAGATGGGTGTTCTCACCCCTCGCCCACTGCTGCTGATGGCGATGCACATTGGCGCAAGCTTTCTGGAGGGTAATTTGACAATTTGTGTATGAGCAGCCCTGAAGCGCTGATACGCTTTGAGCCAGCAATGTTAATTTTAGGACTTTATCCTAGGCAGTAATCAAATTTATGTACAAGATTTATGTTCGAGAATATTCATCTCGGTCATTAGTGTAATGGAAAAAAAATTAGAAGGTACCCAAATGTCCCGCATAGGGGATCGGTTAAATAACTGATGATACAACTAAAGAATGGAGAATAGTTTATTCATTAGACATGGTTTCCTCAGAATATTTAATGGTGGAAGGAAACAGTGAAACAGCAGGGCACAAAATGCTGGATGAAGTATTTAGATTTTGTTAACGTGATAATACAAGCACAGAAAAAATTATTAAAATAACAACAGGGATATCATTATAGGGGCATTTTTTTCCTTTTTGTGTTTACAATAGTGAATCACATCGTCTCTCTGAGTCCCGGTTTACTGTTCTGTAAAACATCCATGATGCTGAGAAGATCCACTTCAACATTTTTAAAGCATCCCACACAGTGACCAGCACATTATAATTCTCAGTGGATGGTTTGTGATATCATTTTCCACAATTGCCATTGAGACACACCTAGTCCAGATATTGATCATAACAATTACTAAAGTCATTTTGCCTCACTTTTTTTTTTTTTTGAGACTGAGTCTTGCGCTGTCTCCCAGGCTGGAGTGCAGTGGTGTGATCTTGAAACACTGAAATCTCTGCCTCCCGGGTTCAAGTGATTCTCCTAACTCAGCCTCCAGAATAGCCGGGATTACAGGCACCTACCAGCACACCCAGATTTTTTTTTTGTATTTTTAGTAGAGACGGGGTTTTGCCATGTTGGCCTGGCTGGTCTCTATCTCCTGACCTCAAGTGATCCTCCTGTCTTGGCCTCCCAAAGTGCTGGGATTACAAGCATGAGGCACTGCACCCGGTGTCCTCCCCACATTTTTCCCAAGATAACAAAGGGATTAATTGAAAAAAACCCTAAGTTATTTTTACTAAAGTTCTAGTGTTAAACTTCTGTTTTTTTTTTTTTCCCAAGAAAGGCTTAAGCCTTGTGTCCTCTGCAGTAATCTCCGCTGTTGCCCAGTTCAGAGTTCCCCCCATTCAAAATCCAGGCTCTGTTGGTCTTTAGTATCTCAGTCCCCTACTTATCTCAGGTGATTTTATGTTGGGGTGATGCAAGCTACATATTTACTAACTACAGAGATTTCCAGTCCCTGTGGTTAGAGTAGCTCATAGCTTGGTTTTAAGGAGTGTTACCTTCAATGACATTGAAATATCGGTTTGCCCTTAATGCTCTCTGCAAAATGTCTGTTGTCGCCTCTTGATTCGGGTTTCCAGATCTCTCCTTTTTTCTCTTTCTTGGGTCTTTCTGTTTGTCTGATCTGTTGCCCGCATTCTCTTGAGGCTGAGATTTATATTCTGAGCATGTAGGTGGGAAAAATAACTTCTAACTCGGGTCAGAGTTGAAAAGGACCACACCTGCACTAAAATTTTAAAATGAGCAAAATACCTGTCTTTTGAGACACTATTAATTAGTCTTTGACTGACACAGCCTTGAGTTTTATTAGTTAACTAATTCATACCTATCATCTAAGAATTCCCTGCTAATGAGATCGTTCTGGAGCTCTGAACGGGTGCCCAGCACAGGTGGTAAGGCTGAGGTAACTGGCAGTCTGTCTTTTTTTATGCACAGGTATGAGGGCATCTTCTTTTCCAAGTTACACATTCCCAGCCCATCTGACTCATTTAGAGGAAAAAACACTTTTACTTGCCAAAGTGATTAGAAAAAGGTACAGCCTACAGAGAAGAGGGCTGTGGCGGGGAGGCATTCTCTTACTTATCTTGATATGAGCCTGAGCTCCTGATTCTATAAGACACACAGTCTTATAAAAACATCATGCAACAGATGCAATGAACAGCTCATGACCAGAGGGCTCACCCAGGGTCTTTGCCTTTGATCATCCAAAGATGAGAAACCCCCAGTTCTGGAAACAAGACGAGGCTGAGAGGAGCCTCCAGCATCACGACAGGAATTGCACAATCCCAGTGGACTCCGATGGAGGTCCCAGACTAGATGATTGGGAGCATGCTAGCTGTGGGCTTATGCAGACGAGGGTTTGTGGGCATGGGTGTGTGTTGAAGATGAGAAGTGTCCTAGTGCCAGGCAGCTCTGGTCCAGGGAAGCTTAAGCTCCGAGTGCTCTAGATTTCAGTAGTGACCCTTTTGTTGACAGGATGAGGTGCCTCTCTGACCCTGTTTCTCCTCTCTGAAATGGGGATGATACCTACCAACTTCCGGCCTCCCAGGGATGCTGCGAAGGCTCTGGGAGCTAACAAATGCTTTAAAATGCTTTACAAATCAGTGGTGCCCACAAGTGGCATTGTTACCCCTGGCAGAACCTTCTGCTTTCTTAATTCATTTGAAGGAAAACATCCAGCTTCTCTCTGATGCCATCTGCTCGGGAGGTGTTCAGCTGGAAGAGGATTATACAGCTTTTAGCATATAAATGATGTGCAATTTGTTCTGTTTATAAAATTACTTATTCTCAATGTAAGAAATTTAGAAAATACTGAAAAGGTAAAAAAAGGGAAATACATTTCATCCTGAATCTCATCATATACAGGTAACTACTTCCAGCACTTTTGGGGAGTTTGCCTGTTTAGCTAGTTAGACAACTAGGTCAGTTAGAACCCCCTGACCTCATGGGAGCAGGTGCTCCCTTGTTTTGGGATTCACCCATTTGTGGTGCCCAGGTCCCCAACCTGCTCCTGCATCTCTGACACTGACTTGCTTTCCCAGGTACAGAGTAAAGCTTAAGTTGACTCCATGGCTAGTTCAAGCGCCCTGCTTCCAACACTGAAGGATGACCACTTGCCCTTGTGAAACGTTACTAAATATCAGGACCTCAGGTTGGGTGGATTGCCGGGAGGGAGAAAGCAGTGTCAGGTGAAATGCATTGGCATTTCAAACACAATTGGCTGCTCTACACCCCTGGCAATGGCTTTAGTAACTTCACTGATCCCCGAGATTGAACATCAGGACTATTAAATGCTAATTGAGTTGAAAATCCTTCCCGAAATGCTCTAAAACTTTCAGGCAGTAAAGAGCTCCTGACTGCATCTGGAGTTGTGCGCTGGAGACCGCTTGGGCAACATACTCTGCCCACCTCTGCTCCTGTTCATCTTCCCCTTCTTGACACAGCACGATTGCTGTACACAAACAGGTGTTTTTCTTTTTAAGCAGAATGCGTATTTTCTGTGGCTGCTGAGTCAGTGCTTTGGAGTGTGCTGTCTGCTCTCAAACGTGCTGGTGCCACAGCCATGAAGCCTGGACACTCTAATATATGCCTGGAGGTCCATCCACTGTGTTTTTTCAGAGATGCTGATTAGGCAATACTGCAGTTTGAAGTTTTCCTGGAGGGAACTTCACAGGAGTTTCCCCAGGATGGATGTGATTCTTTTCTTGTGGTCCAGAAGAAAGATTCTCTGTGAAGCAGTCATTGACATCTCCGCCCCTCCCCACTCTGTTCTGTTTATTTTCTTTTGCTCCCCTCTCCCACTCCTGGGAGAAGATCCGAAAGTTACATCCAAAGGTAAAATTGTTGGAGAATTGTGTTTTGTACTTGCCCTGAAAATAAACTGTCATTAAACAGGTGAGAAGGCAGAGAGCCAGGCACTGGTCAAGTATCTGCCTTACTGCCAGAACCCAGTCTTCCCACCGAGTCCAACACCTTCATCACCCTATCACACTGCAAGATGGAGCAAGGACCTCCTCCCTGAGCCTTAGGGACCTGTGCCCTTCACCCCAAGCAGGGAAATAAAGAAAAATCTTGAGTTCCTTCATGGGAAATTCAAGGCCCCCGGCTAGCCTTGAGAAGTAAATCAGCAACTTGATAAGCATGAAGGTAATGGTAGCCTACGGTAACAGCCGAGGAAGTGGAAACTGAAGATAAGGTCTTAGCATATGTCCCTGGGCTGTTTTTCAGAAACCACCTGGGCCTCCTTCTCAATGGATTCGCTGACACAGAGCTCAGATAAGGAGAAACTGAGGACTAAACTCTGATCCTGTTCTGTGTTCTAAGTTTCTTCCTAAGGGGCCTAGAGGAGGCCACACCCAGGAGCCAGAGCTAACTTTTTTTTTTCTGCTGATCCCAAATTTTTAGACAAAAGTTTGACTCCTTAACCAACTGTAAATCAGAAAAGCGTTGAATCCACCTATGACCACGTATGAAAGCTTCAAGGTCTGTTTTTGGGTCAAACCAATGTATCCCCTCCAAGTACTGATCTATGACTGCCTGTACTTCTTTCTCCCTGCTTTTAAAAGCCTTACCTCTGCGAGTTCAAGTCTTAAGCCTGAGCTGCCCGAGTCCCCTTGCTTGGTGCCCTGGAATAAATGCCTCACTTCCTCTCCCTGCAGTCCCAGGGTCAGTGTTTGGCTTTGCTGCACAAGGCCAGTGGGCCCCAGTTTGATTCAATAACCATCAGCAGCTCCTCTTCTCTAAAGAAAGCCCATGCCTAATTTGAAAATAAGAAGCCAGGCATCGAGACCATCTCAGCTGAAAGAGCAGGAAGAGACGATGCCCCTGTTGCTCTCCCTGCACCCCCTCATCTTGCAGGCTACACCTAGTTTCTTCTCAGCACATTGCACAGGGTCCATTCCTGTAGCATCCCTGAAATGCCACCAGACTTCTGCATCTGTGCGTCTCGACCGTCACTGAAAAAATGAATGCCAATATGAACCGAGGGCTAATGTCATAAAGGGGGCCTTGCCATATGGTGACAACATTTGTTGAGCTTTTAGCCAGCTACTGTGTAAATGCTTTATATGCGTTCACTCGCTTAACCCTTCCAGTAACACTATAAGGTAGGACCTATTGAAATGCCCATTTTACTGAATGGGAACAGAGGTGCAGAGTGGTCAAGTGTAAAATCTTGTGATCTCACTCCCTACACTAATATACATTATGTAATAGATAGTTTATAATACATATTGGCTGGGTGCGGTGGCTCACACCTCTAATCCTGGCACTTTGGGAGGCTGAGGGAGGTGAATCACTTGAGGTTAGGAGTTCGAGAACAGCCTGGCCAACATGGTGAAACCCTGTCTCTACTAAAAATACAAAATTTAGCTGGGTGTGGTGGTGGGTACCTGTAGTCCCAGCTACTCAGGAGGCTGAGGCAGGAGAATCGCTTGAACCCTGGAGGAGAAGATTGCAGTGAGCCAAGATCATGGCATTGCACTCCAGCCTGGGTGACAGAGACTCCATCTCAAAAAATAAAAACAAAAACAAACAACAAAAAAGATAACTTATGATGCATATTGTATGCAATGTTTTATATTATATTATTACATATATTATATATTTATGTATTTCTTATAATCTTTACAAAACCCTTGCAAGGAAGGTGTCATTACTCTTATTTTACGATACATAATAGAGAGTCTAACAGCTTGAGAAATTGATACAATGTCACTACATCTGCTAACAAATCATTGAACAGGAATTTGAAACCAAGTAACACCCTTTTTCCCCCCACAAAAAGTCAATGCTTTGTTCATGCCCCACCAAGAGATATTTTGGTTTTGATTTAAGTTACTCCCCCCAGGCTGGGCACTAAAGCAGATGATAAGGTGCTAATGCTTCACCAGAAATCACCAAAAGGCAGCATCAGGCAGGGATGGTATAAAAGGGTTGAGGAGCTGGGTAATGTGCATTGGCTAAATAGCTCCCTGGAAAGCAGAGCCACCTTTCAGACATACCTCTGGGGAGCAGTGTGCCCGGGTCCACAAGACAAGCTCATCCTGGGCTCCAGGTGCATCTCAGAAAAGCAGACAGAGGACTCTTCTGCAAATCACTGGTTAACAGCAAATGGAACAGTCTTTCCTGAGCACTGTCTTGTCTTTTTAAAAAATCATAAGAGAGGAAACCACATTATACCTCCAGCATAGCCATAACGGTCACCACATTTTGGTTAGGCATAGTTTGGACCAGAAAGAATACTGGCTTTTAGAAAACAGAAAATGATCTAAATTGGGATACATATAAATACAAGCTTTGGGAACTAAAAAAGGAACACACAAATAGAATCTGTATCATAAACTTGGCTTTACAAGAAAGGTTGGTAAGGGAATCATTTTATTTAAATGACGAGGAAGCTTCAAGCAATAGTGAGCAGCTGGTGATCCCCCATTTGTGGGCCAATGGTGAAGCATGTTAATAAAGTGACCTTAGGGAAAGATCAGAGTGATGTTTTACAGAATTCTGGAGCTAAGGGACCTTGGAGAGCATCTGGTCCAAAGATCTCATTATAAAAATGCAGGAACTGAGGCCAGGAGAGGAGGGGAGACCTCCCTATGCTGGCAGAGATACAGTTGTTATGCACAAAACCCGTTCAATATATTTTGAAAATTGTAAGTTTAATGGTTGCAAGTGCAATTTTGTTACATGGATCTATTACCCTAGCCGTGAAGTCTGGGCTTTCAGGGTAACCAACACCTGAAATGTACATTGTACCTATTAGGTAATCTCCCATCTCCACGCCCCTCACCACCCTACCCTTCCGAGTCACCAGTGTCTATCATTCCACATTCTGTGCCCATGTGTACACATCATTCGCTACTCCTTATTAGTGAGAACATATGGTATTTGACTTTCTGTTTCTGAGCTGTTCACTTACAATAATGGCCTCCAGTTACATTCACACTCCTACAAAAGGCCACCAGTCAGGATGGCTATTACTAAAAAGACAAAACATAACAGATGTTGGTGAGGAAGTGGAGAAAAGGAAACGCTCATACATTGTCGGTGGGAATGTCAATTAGCCCAACCTCCATGGAAAACAGTATGGCCGTTTCTCAAGGAACTGAAAATACAACAGTCATTGGACCCAGCAATCCCACTTACTGGGTATCTACCCCAGAGGAAAAGACATCATTGTATCAAAGGGATACCTGCACCTCCAGGTTTATTGCAGCATCATTCACAACAGTAATGTCATGGAATTGACTTAAGTGCTCATTAAAGGATGATTGGATGAAGGAGATGTAGTGTGTACACACAACGGAATACTGTTTAGTCACAAAAAGATTAAAATCGCGTCTTTTTCAGTAAACATTATTTTTGAGTAGTTGTGTGGGTGTGTGGATGAGAAAACAGAAAAGGTGGACATTGCTTTTCTAGTTTATGGCCGTTCCTCTGCAATACTATTTGACTTCAAAACCTTGCTTTCTCCCTATGTTGAACACTCTTTTTTGTTTTTGAGACAGAGTCTCACTCTGTTGCCAGGCTGGAGTGCAGTTGTGTGATCTCCGCTCACTGCAACCTCCACTTCCCTGGTTCAAGTGACTCTCCTGCCTCAGCCTCCCAAGCAACTGGGACTACACGTGTGCACCACCATGCCCAGCTAATTTTTGTATTTCTAGTAGAGACGGAGTTTCATTATATTGGCCAGGCTGGTCTCAGTTTCTTGACCTCATGATCTGCCCATCTCAGCCTCCCAAAGTGCCAAGATTACAGGCGTGAGCCACTGCGCCCAGCCTGAACACTCTTTTTTTGATTAGTTGTAAACAGTAAGGTCTCATTAAAGAAAAGAATAGAGAGGACTCAAGATGGCGCTGTGAGAACAACCCAGGATCGGAGTTCTCATTGTGTCTGCGGAGAGGTGAGTCTGAGCTGCATTTCCAGACTGATCTTTGTTGCCCACGGAACGGGGAAATTCCCAAGTGAAGAGGAGACATGGGGCGCCAGGCAGATATTCCGCCTGGCGAAGCCGGCAGCCGGGGTGGTGGCGGCCGGCCCTACCCAGCGTTCCCCACAGGGCGCACTTGTCCGGGTGCCCCGTTGAACCGGCAACCGGAGACGTGAGAGGGCTGGACTTGAGACTGAGCTAGACTTGGACAGTGGGCCAGCCCAGGGGATTGCAGGAACAGAGCGTTAGGATTGGCCCAGTGGGACGAACAAAACCGCGATTTCAAACAAGCCCCGTGCAGACTGCCCGAGACTCTCTGAGGGGGAGGGGCGGCCACCATTACCGAGGCAACCCGCCCCAACTGAGATACACGCCCATTGCTGACACAGCCAGCCATTGCCGAGGCAACCCGTCCCTACTGAGATACACGCCCACTGCTGACGCAGCCTGCCGTTGCCGAGGCAACACACTACAACAGAGAGACTCCACCACAGGGCGTGGCGGAGAACAGCAGAACAGCGGAGCCAGGGCTAGCCTCACAACAGCAGGGCGGAGCCTCGGCAGGCAAACAGTGGCTAGTCTGCATCCTAGCTGGGCAGGACCTCAACGGACATCCAAAAATAAAGCCCAAACCCCTCAACACAGAGCATTTGAGAAAAAAAAGGGTTTTTTTAATGAGCTCTGTTGCAGCAGAATCAAACATAGCAGCCTAACAGCCCTGAATGAACAACACAGCTCACAGCTCAGCAATTAAACCCCTATAAAGTACAAACTGTCTCCTCAAGCAGCTCCCAGACCCCTCTATATCCAAAAGACTGACATTAGGCAGGCACCATCCTGGGACAAAGATAGCAGAAAAAGAAACTGGTAGCATCCCTCGCTGTGCCACAGCTGCTAGAGGTGCACCCCAGACAAGCAGGGTCTGGAGCGGACCTCAGCAGTCGTACAGCGAAGGGGCTAGACTGGTAGAAGGAAAACCAAGCAACAGAAATACTTCATCATCAACATTCAGGGTGTCCACTCAGAGACCCAATCGAAAAGTCAGCAACTACGCAGACGACCAGCGGACAAATCCACAAAGATGGGAAGAAACCAGCGCAAAAAGGAGGAAAACACCTGAAACCAGAACACCTCGCCTCCTAGAAAGGACCAAAATTCCTCACCAGCAAGGGAACAAAGCTGGACGGAGAATGACTGCGACGAAATGATGGAATTAGACTTCAGAAGATGGATAATGAGAAACTTTGGTGAGCTAAAAGATCATGTATTAAATCAATGCAAAGAAACTAAGAACCTTGAGAAAAGATTTGAAAAAAGATTTGAGGAAATGATAACAAGAATGGATAACTTAGAGAGGAATATGAATGAATTAAAGGAGCTGAGAAACACAATACGAGAACTTCACGAAGCATGCACAAGTTTCAATAGCCGAATTGACCAAGCAGAAGAAAGAATATCTGAAGTCGAAGACCAACTCAATGAAATAAAATGAGAAACCAAAATTAGAGAAAAAACCGCAAAAAGGAATGAACAAAGTCTCCAAGAAATGTGGGACTATGTGAAAAGACCTAACCTACGTTTGATAGGTGTACCAGAAGGGGACGAAGAGAATGAATCCAAGCTGGAAAATACTCTTCAGGACATCATCCAGGAAAATTTCCCCCACCTAGCAAGACAGGCCAACACTCAACTGCAGGAAATTCAGAGAACACCACAAAGATATTCCGCAAGAAGAGCAACCCCAAGGCACATAATCGTCAGATTCAATAGGGTTGAAATAAAGGAGAGAATACTAAGGGCAGCCAGAGAGAAAGGTTGGGTCACCCACAAAGGGAAGCCCATCAGACTCACAGTAGATCTCTCGGCAGAAACACTACAAGCCAGAAGAGAGTGGGGGCCAATATTCAACATTCTTAAAGAAAAGAACTTTCAACCCAGAATTTCATATCCAGCCAAACTGAGCTTCAGAAGTGAAGGAAAAATAAAATCCTTTGCGAACAAGCAAGTACTCAGAGATTTTGTCACCACCAGGCCTGCTTTACAAGAGCTCCTAAAAGAGGCACTACACATAGAAAGGATCAACCAGTACCAGCCATTCCAAAATCACACTGAATGCTAAAGAGCATCAACATAATGAAGAATCTACAACAACTAACAGGCAAAATAGCCACTTAGCATCAAAATGGCAGTATCAAATTCACACATAACAATATTAACCCTAAATGTAAATGGACTAAATGCACCAATCCAAAGACACAGACTGGCAAATTGGATAAAAAGCCAAAACCCATCAGTGTGCTGTATCCAGGAAACCCATCTCACATGCAAGGATACACAAAGGCTCAAAATAAAGGGATGGAGGAAGATTTACCAAGCAAATGGAAAGCAAAAAAAAGCAGGAGTTGCAATTCTCATCTCCGATAAAATAGACTTTAAAGCAACAAAGATCAAAAGAGACAAAGAAGGTCATTACATAATGGTAAAAGGATCGATACAACAAGAAGAGCTAACAATCCTAAACATATATGGACCCAGTGCAGGAGCACCCAGATACATAAGGCAAGTTCTTAAGGACTTACAAAAGGACTCAGACTCCCACACATTAATAGTGGGAGACTTTAACACCCCACTGTCAATACTAGACAGATCTACCAGACAAAAAAATCAACAAGGATATCCAGGGCTTGAACTCAGACCTGGAGCAAGCAAACCTGATAGACATTTACAGAACTCTCCACCCCAAATCCACAGAATACACATTCTTCTCAGCACCACATCACACCTACTCTAAAATTGACCACATAATTGGAAGTAAAGCACTGCTCAACAAATGCAAAACAACTGAAATCATAATAAACAGCCTCTCAGACCATAGTGCAATCAAGTTAGAACTCAGAATTCAGAAACAGACCCAGAACCGCACAGCTTCATGGAAACTGAACAACTGGCTCTTGAATGTTGACTGGGTAAACAACGAAATGAAGGCAGAAATAAAGAAGTTCTTCGAAACCAATGAGAACGAAGACACAACGTGCCAGAACCTCTGGGACACATTTAAAGCAGTCTCTAGAGGAAAGTATATAGCAATAAGTGCCCATATGAGGAGAATGGAGAGATCCAAAATTGACACCCTATCGTCAAAATTGAAAGAGCTAGAGGAGCAAGATCAACAAAACTCAAAACCCAGCAGAAGACAAGAAATAACTAAGATCAGAGCTGAGCTGAAGGAGATTGAGACACGAAAAACCCTTCAAAAAAATCAATAAATCCAAGAGCTGGTTTTTTTAAAAGATCAACAAAATAGACAGACCACTAGCCAGATTGATTAAAAAGAAAAGAGAGAACAACCAAATAGATGCAATAAAAAATGATAAAGGGGAAATCACCACAGATTCCACAGAAATTCAAACCATCATCAGAGAATATTACAAACAACTCTATGCACATAAACTAGTAAACCTGGAAGAAATGGACAAAATCCTGGATTCCTGTGTCCTCCCAAGCCTAAACCAGGAGGAAGCTGAAACTATGAATAGACCAATAATAAGGTCTGAAGTTGAGGCAGCAATTAAGAGCCTACCACACAAAAAAAGCCCAGGTCCAGACGGGTTCACAGCCGAATTCTACCAGACACACAAGGAAGAGCTGGCACCATTTCTTCTAAAACTATTTCAAACAATCCAAAAAGAGGGAATCCTTCCCAAATCATTTTATGAGACAACCATCATTCTGATACCAAAACCCGGCAGAGACCCAACAAGAAAAGAAAACTTCAGGCCAATATCCATGATGAACATAGATGCAAAAATCTTCAATAAAATATTGGCAAGCCAATTGCAACAACAAATCAAAAAACTTATTCATCATGATCAAGTGGGATTCATCCCGGGGATGCAAGGCTGGTTCAACATACGCAAGTCTATAAATGTAATTCACCACATAAACAGAACCAAAAACAAAAACCACATGATTATCTCAATTGATGCAGAGAAGGCATTTGACAAAATTCAACAGCCCTTTATGCTAAAAACCCTCAATAAACTCGGTATCGATGGAACGTATCTCAAAGTAATAAAAGCTATTTATGACAAACCAACAGCCAATATCATACTGAATGGGCAAAAACTGGAAGCATTCCCTTTGAAATCCGGCACTAGACAAGGATGCCCTCTTTCACCACTCCTATTCAATATAGTACTGGAAGTTCTAGCCAGAGCAATCAGGCAAGAAAAAGAAATAAAGGGTATTCAAATAGGAAAGGTGGAAGCCAAATTGTCTCTATTTGCAGACGACATGATAGTATACCTAGAAGACCCCGTTGCCTCAGCCCAAAAACTCCTAAAACTGATAAGCAACTTCAGCAAAGTCTCAGGGTATAAAATCAATGTGCAAAAATCACAAGCATTCGTCTACACCAATAACAGACTTAAAGAAAGCCAAATCAAGAGGGAACTGCCATTCGCAATTGCTACAAAAAGAATAAAATACCTTGGAATACAACTTACAAGGAACGTAAGAGACCTCTTCAAGGAGAACTACAAACCACTGCTCAACGAAATCAGAGAGGACACAAACAGATGGAGAAACATTCCATGTTCATGGTTAGGAAGAATTAATATCGTGAAAATGGCTATACTGCCCAAAGTAATTTACAGAATCAACGCTATCCCCATCAAGCTACCATTGACTTTCTTCACAGAACTGGAAAAAACCACCATGAACTTCATATGGAACCAAAAGAGAGCCCGCATAGCCAAGTCAATTCTAAGCAAAAAGAACACAGCGGGGGGCATCACACTACCGGATTTCAAACTATACTACAAGGCTACAGTAATCAAAACAGCATGGTACTGGTACCAAAACAGAGATATAGACCAATGGAACAAAACAGAGGCACCGGAGGCAACACAACATACATACAACTATACAATCTTTGATAAACCTGACAAAAACAAGCAATGGGGCAAGGATTCCATGTTTAACAAATGGTGTTGGGAAAACTGGCTAGCCATGTGCAGAAAGCAGAAACTGGACCCCTTCCTGACACCTTACACTAAAATTAACTCCAGATGGATTAAAGACTTAAACATAAGACCTGGCACCATAAAAACCCTAGAAGGAAATCTAGGCAAAACTATCCAGGACATAGGAGTAGGCAAGGACTTCATGAACAAAACACTAAAAGCATTGGCAACAAAAGCCAAAATAGACAAATGGGACCTAATGAAACTCCACAGCTTCTGCACGGCAAAAGAAACAGTCACTAGAGTGGATCGGCAACCAACAGAATGGGAAAAAATTTTTGCAGTTTACCCATCTGACAAAGGGCTGATATCCAGAATTTACAAAGAACTCAAACAGATTTACAGGAAAAAAACAAACAAGCCCATTCAAAAGTGGGCAAAGGATATGAACAGATACTTTACGAAAGAAGACATATATGAGGCCAACAATCATATGAAAAAATGTTCATCGTCACTGATCATCAGAGAGATGCAAATCAAAACCACATTGAGATACCATCTCACGCCAGTCAGAATGGCGATCATTAAAAAATCTGGAGACAACAGATGCTGGAGAGGATGTGGAGAAAAAGGAACACTTTTACACTGTTGGTGGGAGTGTAAATTAGTTCAACCATTGTGGAAGACGGTGTGGTGATTCCTCAAGGCCTTAGAAATAGAAATTCCATTTGACCCAGCAATCCCATTACTGGGTATATATCCAAAAGACTATAAATCGTTCTACTATAAGGACACATGTACACGAATGTTCATTGCAGCACTGTTTACAATAGCAAAGACCTGGAATCAACCCAAATGCCCATGGATAATAGACTGGATTGGAAAAATGTGGCACATATACACCATGGAATATTATGCAGCAATCAGAAATGATGAGTTTGTGTCGTTTGTAGGGACATGGATGAATCTGGAGAACATCATCCTCAGCAAACTGACACAAGAACAGAAAATGAAACACCGCATATTCTCACTCATAGGTGGGTGATGAAAAATGAGAACACATGGACACAGAAAGGGGAGTACTAAACACTGGGGTCTATTGGGGGGAAAAGGGGAGGGCCAGTGGGAGGGGGAGGTGGGGAGGGATAGCCTGGGGAGAAATGCCAAATGTGGGTGAAGGGGAGAAGAAAAGAAAGCACACTGCCATGTGTGTACCTACGCAACTGTCTTGCATGCTCTGCTCATGTACCCCAAAACCTATAATCCAATAAAAAATTTTAAAAAAATAAATAAATAAAAATAAAAATAAAATTTAAAAAAATAATACAAAAAAAAAACAAAAAAAAAATGCATTAAGAACAACCAAAAAAAAAAAAAAAAAAAAGAAAAGAATAAAGCCAAGGACTTTAAACATCATTTTATTTATTTATTTTTGAGACAGGGTCTTGCTCTGTTGCCCAAGCTGTAGTGCAGTAGTGTGATCTTGGCCTATTGCAACCTCCACCTCTTGAACTCAAGCGGTTTTCCCACCTCAGCCTCCTGAGTAGCTGGGACCACAGGCATGCATCACCATACCTGGCTGAATTTTATATTTTTATAGAGACGAGTCTCACTATCTTGCCCAGGCTGGTCTCAAACCCCCAAACTCAAGTGATCCTCCTGCCTCAGCCTCTCAAACTGTTGGGATTACAGGCATGACACTGTGCCCAATGTTTTGTTTTTTAAAACCGTATGTACAGATGATATGAAATCGGAAAGTTACAAAAGCTCTAGACTTAGAAAGCATCTGGATCTCTTCCTGGCTCCGGCTGGAAAGCACTCCTTCCTGGTGGGGCTCACCCTGTGCTTTTGAGCCCCACATGTCCTTCCAGGGTACTCCAGGAATGCACAAGCACATTTGTAAATGCACTCTGCTCTTGCTCTTTCTGTTAACACCCTATCCGTGGTGTTCTTCATCTTCCTTTTATTATTTAACATGCACCTTGGGGACTGCTGACGTGGCAGGCCCTACTGAGTCGCTTCTTTCTTCTTAAATGGCTGCATAGTCTTGCATTGTCTGAAAGTACTATAATCTATTTAATACATTTGGGTCACGTCCTCTTTTTTGCTGTTTCAAACAATGCTGTGATAAATATCTTTTGTACATACATCATTTCACACATATGGGAGTATAACTGTAGTATAAATTCCTAGAAATGAAATTATGGGGACAAAGGGGACACGTCTTATATTTTCTCGATATTGCCAACTTCCTTTGCCCCTAGCAAAAAATGGAGGGCCTGTTTACCCACATTACAGCCAACACCCAGCATTTCCAAGCTGTTTACTTTTTTAAATATTTAGGCTAAGCGAAATGGTGAAAAATATTGACTGTATTTTTTAAAATCTGCATTTGGAGATAGGTTGAGCATTCTTTTATATGTTTAAGAGTTTTCACAGGAATAAGTATTCCTTTTCTTTCTTTTGCTCATTTTCCTACTGGCTACTGGTCTTTTCCCTTACTAATTTATAAGAAATCTTTATAAATAAATTAAATTAGCTGTTTATCTGCTCTATTATGTGCAAATATTTTCTCATTTTGATATGTGTCTTCTCATCCCCCACCCCATTACTTTGCAGACTTTTTTTTTATTATTATTGCTGTGATCAAATATGTGGACCTTTCTCTTTGTGTTTGGATTTTGGGTCATACTTAAACATTCCCCGTTCAAAACTATAATACAAAATCTTATAGTATACTTTGAGTACTTTTAATAGTTCCATTATTGTATTCAAATTTTTGATATATCGGAACGTTATCTTATGTAAAATATGCACTATAGAATATAGCTTTATTTTGCAGATCTTTACCCAGCTGTTCCAATATTATTTACAAAATAATCTACATTTACTCATTTTGAAATGTTATCTTTATTACATGAATTTCAGTCTACTTTTGCCTTTTCTATGTGAATCCATTAATTGGTCTGTTTGGTCAAGAACACTACATTATTTTAATTCCTATGGCTTACAACAGATTTTAATAGTTGTTGGGGTTCTACTTTAAAAAAATTTCTCACTCTTCTTGCTTGTTTATATTTTTATTATGAAAAATAGAATCAGTTTGTAACTTTGTCCCTCTTCCTCCCCAAACACTGTGGGTTATGTTATTTTAAAGATTAATTTAGGGATAATTGACATCTTTGTGATGCTGTATATTTCTCTTCTAGAACATGGCACTCATTTTATTCATTAAATTGTTCTTTTATGTCTGTCAATTGCATTTTAAAGTTTTAATCACATAGATGTTACACATTTTTAATATATTTTCTAGGTATTTACTTTATTGTTATATACTTTTATTGTATCTCCCAAACAATTTCTATTTTTATTTATATAAAAATTATTTAGTTTGATATATTAATTGCATACCCAATCGCTATCAATTTTCTTATTTGTGCTCTTTGTAACTAGTCTCATATGCTTTCCAAGTATACAAAAATGGTTGTAATGATATATCTCTTTTGTTCTAATGTGAATGAGAATAGTTGCTATATTTCTACATTTATCTGGCTTTTGTGGTGATCTCTATACATGGATACATGCAAATACATGTATATAAGTTATATGTATTTTTTTATTTTTTATTTTTTGAGACAGAGTTTCACTGCGTTTCCCAGGCTAGAGTGCAGTGGCATGATCTTGGCTCACTGCAACCTCTGCCTCCCTGGTTCAAGCAATTCCCTGCCTCAGCCTCTCCATAACTGGGATTACAGGATCCTGCCACCATGCCCAGCTAATTTTTGTATTTTTAGTAGAGATAGGATTTCACCATCTTGGCCAGGCTGGTCTTGAACTCCTGACCTGGTGATCCACCTGACTCAGCCTCCCAAAGTGCTGGGATTACAGGTGTGAGTCACCACACCCAGACAAGTTTTACATTTTTTATTAAATAACCATTTATTCCTAGATCATCAAAAATTTTTATCAAGAAATATTGCTTGTTGGTGGTTGGAGAAATGTTGGTTAAAGTATACAAAATTTCAGTTAAGAGGACTAAGTTCAAGAGATCTATTGTACAACTATATGACTACGGTTAATGATGTATTGAATACTTGAAAATCGCTAGGGGAGTAGATAAGTAAGTGTTCTCACGACAAAAAAAATACTTGCCTGAGGGAATACCTATGCCAATTAGCTCAATTTAGCCATTCCATAATGTATGCATATTTTAAAACATCATACCTTTCAGGTTATTTCCATTTTATTGTTGCTTATGTTGAACAATTGTTCTTCTCTCTTTACTTGATTGGGTGAGTTAGCAATTTATTAATTTCAGTGTTTGCTTTGGTCAAAGAGTCATAATTTAGAAATTAATTCTTCCTGTTTTAGTTTCCAAATTTATAAATTTCTGGTATTATTTTAATTTAACATTAATTTACTCTAGGTATATTTTGTTCTTTCTAGTTTGTGATATATTTATTTTTATTCTATTTTAATTGTTCATAAAAGCATTCAAGGCATTCTTACTTATTACTGCAGTCTGAAGGAATTTTCTTCAAAACGCTAGTTGTATCAAATGGTTTCTATCACATAGTATATTCACAGTTAAAAACTATTGACGCTGAAGTGACACGTTCCTATAATGCTCAAGTCAGTGTCCTGATCTGAAAGGTTCTTCAGTAGAAAAGTAATTTATAAACGTATTTGAAAGAATTTTTGACTCTAATATTTGGGAGAATAAAATCAGGTCAGATTAACATGAGTTCAGTAAATGTTAAAGGAACTGAATTGTATTTATTGTTTAATTTCCTCAATACAGTGTTTCTGAATGGTTTCTTTTAAATTTATGTTCATGTTTAAAAGGATTGACAATTTTTTCACAAAGTAATATAACAAATAAAAAATTGCTATCATCTTTGGTCTCCAAAACTCTTTTCAAGTAACAGTCTAAAGAGAACTATTTTAGGCCGGGTGCGGTGGCTCATGCCTATAATCCCAGAACTTTGGGAGGCCAAGGCGGCTGGATCACCTGAGGTCAGGAGTTTGAGACCAGCCTGGTCAAGATGGCATCTCTACCCCTGGTCAAGATGGCATCTCTACTTAAAAAAAAAAAAAAAAAAAAAAAAAAATTAGCCGCATGTGGTGGCGGGTGCTTGTAATCTCAACTACTTGGGAGGCTGAGGCGGGAGAATCATTTAAACTGGGGAAATGGAGATTACAGTGAGCCAAGATTACACCACTGCACTCCAGCCTGGGTGACAGAGTGAGACTCTGTCTCAAAAAAAAAAAGAAACTATTTTAAAATTCATAAGGAAGAAACCATGATATGCTTGTAGCAATGTACTTTAGTGAAGGAGAGTTCAACTGAAAAGTAGTGAGTGGTTTGGCACTCTTCAATATATAAATTAACAAGAAGTAATGTATTATTCTCAGGTAACATTATTCTAACTCAAAGTGCATTTATTGAGAACTATTGTATGTCTAGGACTGTGTTGATGAATTTAGCTACATTAGCTAATATAATAACCCTCCTAATAGTGTTTTAAGATGGGTGCTGATTACTTTTACAGTCATGGAAGTTGAAGCTCAAAGAAGCTCTGGGTAGAAAAGGACATAGGTGAGAATTAACACCAGATCTGCTGGCTCCTGATCCAGCTCTTGGCAGATTCAAAAGAATGAGCCGAATACCGGTGCGCTAGTCTTTTCTTCCATCCTGCTACGCCATGAAAATGGCAAGTACGTCAGACAGACAGAAACGTCTTCCTTCCCAGAAGAATATATTGAGCGCTACTATCATAGGACCTTCCTCCCACAGAGATCTCCCAGTGGAAGAGATCTCTCTACCTTCAGAGTGTGTCTGCTCACGTGACAAGGAGGGACAGGCTGTAGGACTTGTAATGGCAGAGCGAGCATGCCAGGAATGGGAGGCAGCGTTCAAGGAGCAGTGTGCAGACCGGGATTCTGGAAGGGGCTCTAAAGATTGCAGATACAGGTGGATCCTCTGAAAGACAGGAATATGGCAGGCAGGAGGGGAGGGTGCCAATACTGTAGAATACCATCTATTGCAACTTACAAATAGGCGTATGTCCTGTGCTTTATTTTAATGTTCAAATGTTGAAAATTAGTGAACTTAATGACAACAACAGTGACAAGAAAAAGGAGAGGCAAAATAAAAGGAGAGAAAAGAAAGATAGTTTACAGAAACCACAAACAATCACAATTTGGAAGGTAAAAGATATCGGCATCTTATCCTTTCCATTTCTTCATCTTCATGGAGAATTATACTCAAACTATTCTAATGAGGCGAGAGAACAGGGCCATGGACTAAATTGTGTCCCTCCCCTAGCCAAATTTATGTTTAAAGCCTGAACTCACCCACCCACGTGACTACCTTTGGAAATAGGGCCTTTCTGGAAGTAGTTAAGGTTAAATGAGGCCGTAAGGGGAGGGTCCACCGTGATTCAACAGGATTAGTGTCCTTATAGAAAGAAACACCAACCAATCAAAAGGATTAGTGTCCTTATGTGAAGAGACACCAGAGAGCTTCCTCTCTCTCAGCCAGAAAACAGCCATGTGCGAGCTGAGAAAAGAACCCTCACCAGAACCTGACCCCAACAGACCTTAATCTAGGACTTTCAGCCTCCAGAGCTGAGCAAAAATCAGTTTCCTTTGTTTAAACCACTCAGTCTGCACTCGGTGGTATTTGTAACGGTAGCTCACATATTTTAGAAGTTCTCTAAAACTAGAACTCTTCACTAATCTCTCATAAACACCAGTGGCCTTAGCAGTGATCAGAAATAAACAAGCAGCAATGAGGTGAGGTTCGTCTCCCAGAGCAACTGATATCAAATCATTTAGCAGGTCTTTTGTTCATGACATGCATTCCCACCATCCTGAGGTAGTCACAGCCTAGGTTAAGGACCCCTCAACATTTGGTGAAAGATGTTTGTGCAGATAAGTTGGAAAAGTTGAGGGTAACTTTGTGTAGAGTTGCTTGTGCGTATAGAAACTTACAAAAGTATGATTTTTAGGAGACATTCCTTGTCTTTAATGTGAAGTCAAGAAAGATAATCCTCCCTGCAAACACACTTGGAAATGAAAGGTCATGCCACATGGGCCAAGGTTTAAGTCAATGATGCAATTCATTCATTCATTCATTCATTTATTCTTCAACAAATATTAATATTTACAGAGCCCTAGTGTGCATCAGGCCCTGTGCTCTGGTCACGTCAGGATGCTGCTTGTTAGATTCTCCCACTTACATTCTCATGCCTCTTTTTCTTTTTTCTGAGGCTGATCTTGAACTCCTGACCTCAGGCAATCTGTCCACCTTGTCCTCCCATGGTGCTGGGATTACAGGCAAGAGTCACCATGCCCAGCACCTCATACCTCTTGAACAGCACTTTTTACGATCTTCTTGGGACTCAGAATGTTCTATTGCTCATGGCTCTTTGATGAACTTTTGTTTATCTACCACACAAGACCTTCAGCATCAGGATGAGGAGTCCAGACATATTATCCAAACCTAGTCTCCAAGAAGATCTGCAATTATCAGAAAATATTTTCTTAACCAGTCAGGATGGTGAATTCTAGACAGGACTTCCTGTGCAGCTGACTATAAACTTTAATAAAACTCCCGCTCATGAATCCACATTTGTGCTCTTATTCCTGCAGACCAGGCCATTCCACTGTGCCCATCACAAGGGCAGAAGTACCATATTTTCTTATGCAAATGCCGCTCTCAGTGGCACCAAGAAGGAAGAATCATGAAAAGAACACTGGTTCCTAGATGCTGTAAATCACAGAAGCCTAGCAGTACCTCAGAAGTTAAAAAAGAGATTCAAGGTCAGCCCTACGCACAGCAGGGGCATAGCTCTAAATAAGTTGGCAGCTTCGTCCTTTTCCAGCCCTTCAGTGTCTTGGGCTGTGGAGACTTTCTTAAGGAGCTTGTGTCGATTTCAAAGCTTTCCTCTGGAAGCCTAAGCCCTTCGTAACAGTTCTTTAATAGCTAAAAAGCAGAGTTGGATTCTGAAATTCCATCACTCATACATTTTGTAAAACTGATGTTAAGAGGATTTAAGCTGAAATGTTGGCACCATCATTCTTTTCTTTCTCATCTGTCACTTCCTTGATCCTTGACCCCCTCAGACAACTAGAAATGGGAGTAATTTTAATGCATTTCAGCACTAAGGAATCATTTGCTGAAGTTACCTGAGAATAATTCCCCCCGCAATCCAACTCCTGAGAAAAATCAGTAGTGTGTGCCGTAGTCATTATGTGATGACTTTATGTCACACTGGTCTCATAAATATCTTTTAGCCTAGAATCTTTAAAAAAAATTAAGTATATGCTGTTCTGTCTTTTTCCCCCTAGGAAATCTAGGTGAGGAGGTGGAGCTGCATTGTCACCAGTAAGATTAGAGATGAGATTTTCATGTCCCCTTTCTTCTCGCTGGTTCCATAATCAGCATAGGCTGATCTGTAAGAGAAAGAAGTTACCTTTAGGAATAGCTATCATGAGGGCCTAACATGGGAAATTGAAAAGGAAAGTAGGAAGTATGATGAAGGGAAGAAAGGTGAGAAGGAATCTCCAGGGGACATGGAAGCCTGGCCTGGAGGAACACTCTCTCACAGCATTTCAACTGGAGGAGAGGGGCTTCCTGTTTCCTAAGATCCACAGGAGCTGGCACTGCCTTCCAGTCTAAGATCCAAGATCGCCTCTTTGTAGCCAGCCCATCTGTCATCTGCCACAGCTTAAAACCCACGCCCCAGCCCTGGTCTCTAGGGCAGTTGGTGATAATTGGGCATTTTCTACTCTTTACACGTGGGAAGAGACCTTGTTTAAAACAGCCCCTCCTTCCCCTTTTTAGAATGATAAAGTAAAAAAAAAAAAAGTGTCTGTGATTCAGACCTATTATCCGAGCACTTTGGGAGATTGAGGTGGGTGGATTCCCCTGAGCCCAAGAGTTCAGGACCACCCTGGTCAAAATAGCGAGACTACATCTCTACCAAAAAATGTTAAAAGTTAGCCGAGTAGGGTGGCCTGCAGCTGTAGTCACAGCTACTTGGGAGGCTGAGATCGGGGATCCCTTGAGCCTGGGAGGTCCAGCCTGGGCCACACAGTGAGACCTAATTTCTTAAAAGAAGTATCTGGTCACTTAATGAACTAGGTGTTGAAATAGAAGCATCTCTCATTAAGGAGAAGAAAATAGTTGTTTTTTTTTTTTTTTGTGAAGAGAGAGAAGTGGGGTGAACCTATCTGAATCTTATCAGCTCCCGACTGAGAAGGGCCATTCAAAGCCTTTGGCAAAGACATAGGGTAAAAGGCTCAGCACTTTACCAGCAAACGGAGGGTGGAAATGGTGGAGAGAAAGCACTGGAAGCTGCAGTTCTGGGAGATGCTACAGAGGAAACTGCCCTGTCTTCCGGGCTTCTGGGGAATAGCTTGGAAGAGATGGTTCACGTGTTGGGGAGCGGTCCTGAGCAGGCTGAATTGGGGGAATAAGAGTGTTTCTCTGAGTCTAAACCAAGCTAAACATTCAAATAACCAAAGCCTGGGATTGGGACGTGTAGTTAAACGTGCAGGTTTGTTACATAGGTTTACATGTGCCATGGTGGTTTGCTGCCCCTATTGACCCGACATCTAGGTTTTAAGCCCTGCGTGCATTAGGTATTTGTCTTAAGCATTTTGTGTTTTTTAACCTTTGAAATAAATAGATGATTAAAGTAGCTTCTAGCTACCTTCTATTGAAGGCAACTGTTGTATAGTAAACTCTTGCAGAGAGAGTTATTCTTGAGATCTATCTTTTCTAAACGTGTGATGCTGTCTTGAAGAGAGTATACATTAGCATAATTTCATTTTTCCTTAATAATTTCTGGTATCACCATAATGTCAACTATTTACTGCGGCTGTGCCACAGCGATTGGAAAGAGCCACAGTTCGTCACTGGTAGGAGAAGATGCCTAGTATGAGAAGATCCTGAACACGCAGCATGCAGAGGATTCTTCAATCAAACCTCTGTCTTAACAGTGGCCACCTCTACTGAGTGTCCAGGATTTCCTTCCCTTTCTTGTCTTCCACTTCAATTTATTTCTCACCTCCCTTCAATTTTTCTACCTCAGCCTCCCTGCCCCCAGGACTCCTTCTTTATTTCAAAGGGGTCAAATATACCTGCCCTGCAACACTGAGAGAGAAAGTGCTTCCTCCAGATACAGCTTCGCAGCAGACCAGGGTCTCCTTGCTTGTGTTTGTCAGTGGTACTTTTCCAGGGTAATGTACATGCAATCTACACTAAAGCACAACCGCCCAGGCCTTACCAAGGCTCCTTCCTTGCTGAAGGAAGAGTAATGGAATAGAGTTGAGGGAAAATGAGGTCCTGCCACCATCTAGATGCTTTTGGCACTTCTCTTTCAACAGATGCTTTGTGTGTCCCAAAGATGGGATACTTCACTCTCTCCTGGATGCTTTAAACAGAACTGAGCGACTTTTGGGCTAGATGTTACCTAAGCGTCCTTCCTGTTGTTGAAGTGGTCAGTTTTCCCCAGCTGTGAATAGAGCAGATCTGCCCATTTTCTCAACAGCTTTCCAATGCTGGGATTTCTACGTGTTTGTCTAGCAGAATTCTAACCGCTGTGGGCATTGTTGTGGATTGCAGGGGTGGGGCATAAGGGTGATTCCTATGGAAACAATAATGAAAATACAAACAAGAATGTGATTGATTTTAAATTGTGTGGTGCAGGCTACAATCAAAAGGGCTGGGCAGACAGGAGTAGTGATGGAAGGGAGATGTGGGCTGGGCCTTCAAAACTGCAATATCACAAGAAGGCAGGGTGGGAGGAAGAAACTGAGGCAGCCATGGGAAGGTCAGGAGGTCAGAATATTAGATTCACAGGAAGGCTGTGACCAAATTAGGGCACATGAAGATGAGAGTGGAATAAGGTTAGGCAGGTACGATGGAGCCAGATCTCACCCACCTCTGGAAGCCAGGCAGAGGGCAAACTAGGGGCTTTAGGCTTGGGCTGCTTAAACCCCAGCCTCCTTCAGTATGGAGTGTATTTCTGGACAGACAGTGATATTTGGTGCAAATCTATGGATTGATTGATTGAGACAGAGTCTCACTCTGTTGCCCAGGCTGGAATGCAGTGGTGTAGTCTTGGCTGGTCAGTTTAGGTCTGGGTATTAACTGAGTCAAAATATAGTGAAATGGAATGAAGGGGACCACAGACTGATCAAAGCAGGCAGCAGTGAAGGATATGAGTGGTGTGCCCACAGAGGTGTGTGCCTGCATGCACATTTGCGTGAGGGTGCCCACAGAGGTGTGCCTGCATGCACATTTGCGTGAGGGTGTCCACAGAGGTGTGTGTCTGCATGTACATTTGCGTGAGGGTGCCCACAGAAGTGTGTCTGCACGCACATTTGCGTGAGGGTGCCCACAGAGGTGTGTGCCTGCATGCACATTTGCGTGAGGGTGCCCACAGAGGTGTGTGCCTGCATGCACATTTGCATAAGGAAGGGGCTGGAAGGGTCTGCACCACAAAAACATGGAATTTTTTTTTTTTCAGTTGGAGTCTTGCTCTGTCACCCAGGCCAGAGTGCAGTGAAGCCATCTTGTCTCACCGCAACTTCTGCCTCCCGGCTTCAAGTGATTCTCTTGCCTCAGCCTCCTAAGTACCTAGGACTACAGGTGTGTGCCACCACACCCAGCTAATTTTTATATTTTTTGTAGAGACGGGGTTTCACCATGTTGGCCAGGCTGGTCTTGAACTCCTAACATCAGGTGATCCATTTGCCTCGGCCTCTCGAAGTGCTGGCATTACAGGCGTGAGCCACCATGCCCAGCCCAAATCCTTCTTTTAACTCACATATCAAAGTTGATACATTTTGGAGTAGAATACAAAATTCGCATGATTTGAATAATAAAGCCTGCACATTTGAAGAAATTCTGGCTTGTGGTGGGTCACTTGGATGACACCTTCATATTTGAAGGTCCTTTCTCCTAGAGCAGCATAAACCAGTGGAAGAGTTTGAGAATTTCCTTAGGCAACAGGAAGGGAAACACCATTGCTTGCAGCTGTGCCCCTCTGCCCTGAGCAGCTTTCCTGCCCCTCTGAGTGTCTTCAGGTCTTACCCCAAGAGCAGATGTGACATCTGGCCTAGGACAGCCAAGTGACCCATGTTAAGACACTGCTGCTATTGTCACTAGGCTTAACATCAAGGGCGAGGACACCTTCGTCTTCCGTTGTAGGTTTATTTGCCATCATTCTCTCAAACAGCCCTAGAAAGAATGGTCACTCTGCTTTATAAATGAGGAAATGGTGTGTGGCAGGTGTTGTAAACACATGTTGGATGGGTTCTTTCAAGAAAGCGTCTATGTTAGAAAGTGGGTCCTGGCTGGCAGGGGTCCAACAGCTGTCTCCACGTGTGCAGACTTTTATTCTAGAAGGATGCTTCACCCTACATGTGATCTGCCAGCCTCACAGAAGGCAAGCTGACCTTCTTAATTCAGCTCCCCTACTCCTGTCAGTTGTTGCATTGCTGGACAATATTTTATGACAGCTTTCAGCTCCATAGTTCTTATGAAGAATTTAACTGAAGCAAAACAGAGTTTAGGTGGGCAATCTAGCTTTGCACATCTCTCTCTATCTCTCTATGTCTGTTTCTGTCTCTGTCTTCTTCTTTCTCTTTTTCACATTATTTACAACTCTGCATTTATTACAAATTGTAATAAATACGATAGTGATTTGAAGAAACAAGATCACCTGCTTCATTCATCAGGGTACGTTAAATAATAAAATATCCTTACTGTTTTCAAACCACACAAAGCCTGAATATTCTAATACCAGCTTTCCGAAGTCTCATTAGTAATTAATGAAATCATTAAGAATGGTTCACAGTGACTGACACCCTCCTGCAGCCACAATCTCCTCTTATGCTTTGTTGAAATGTCACTGGCTTCACAGGTTTGATTTTCATGGTGGGAGTGGGAGTGGGGGTGGGGGTGGAGGGGGAGGGAGTTTGATTTCCCAACAGCTATCAGCTAGAACAGAAAGCTGTGAAAATGTTCCTCCAAGTTTCTCTACTTGGGAAGCTGTGTTTGGAGAAGTTTTCTGAAAAACCTTTCATTCTTCCAATGCTGGGATCAAGAAATCCTGCTAATACTATATTTTCACTGAAATAGTATTGTATGGCTCAAGCAGATATGTAGTGTTGAAAGTCACCCTCTTCTTTTTTTCCTCTTGTTTTCACACATTTCCCTCTTTCTTGACATTGCCTAGATGTATTCTCCTCTTCTCCCTTTTAGGAACAGAATTTGGCATAAATAAATGATAACTGAGAAAATGGCATGAATGGACGAGTACATGCAAGATTCCTCCAGCCTCCCACTGTAGGTCATGGTAATTTGCTGTAGCAAATGGTTACCCACAGGAAAGATGGTGGTTCTGGCAGCTGCTATCTAATTTGTGTTTTAACCAAGAAACCCACATTCTTTCCCTAATTATTCAAAATGGAACAGGAACCTCCAAAAGCCTTTCCGACCAGTAATGTCCCGAAACTGTTAAATCAAAATGGACTGCTTTGCCGAGTATGGCCCACAAAATGGAATTTGGTACATTTCATACCCCAGTGAATTTAAATTGTATGGAGCTGATATTTAATACAAATGCAAGTACCAGTGGAATCTGCGTACTTAATATTCATTCTCTAACTCTCAGAATTAAGCGGTTGATCTATAGGACACAAAGGGAGCATCCTTCTCTCAAAGAGAATATTTTATGACCAGGCAGTTTAAAAGACACTGACATAAACAACTGTTTGCAGCTTGCTCTCTTTCTTTTTCTCTCTCTCATCTTCAAAAGGCAAAACGTACATGTAAGGACATGCTGTTTTTAGACAAAGCATTTTAGAAAATCACTTGAAATGTTTTCCTTTTCCTTCAGGGACAACTGAACCTTTGATAGGTACTCAAGAGAGTTCTTATAATTTAATTTATTTCTCTTATTTTCTTGTGGAGGGAGCACAAAGAGATAGTATGAAGGCACAAAGCTGAAGCCTACTTTCACTTGAAAATAAAAATCATAGTGCTTAAACAATGAAAACGTTATTTATGGTTTTTACACCATGACCAAACACACCAGATTTTCTAGGACAGTGTCAATTTCAAACGTGTAGCTAAGTTTAGCTGCATTATTGTGCCTTCGTGTGAATTTCACCTAGACAAATGAACGAAATAGAAAACAACTATTTTGCTCCATCCCTTGCCCTAGTTTTGAATTCCTAATATAGGGTTACTCTCCTCTACCCATGCTGATATTTGGAAAGCCATTATGGAAAGGACTTCATTTTTTAAAGTTATGCCTCACAAGTAAAATATGCATCCTACATCCTTCCATTTCCTTCAAATGCTTGAGGGAGAAGGAAGGCGCTGGGTCTTCACCTGCCTCATTTTCCATAGAGAACACAGAGGTACTGAGAGCTTTGAGTGACTCCGAAGCTGCCACACTTCAAAGTGGTTAGTCCTGAGTTTAGCTCCTGGACTCCAGAGCGGGCCCCCTCTGCACTCTGCTCAGCTGGAAGAGTAATCGCAGCGGAATGAGGATGGCACGAGGCTCAGGGCTGTGCACCCTGAATGCTTTGAAATGGGTTTTAGTAGTCAGCCCAGTTACTGAGTGCTAGGTGCTATCTGTGGAGTGATAAAGATATGCATGATACCATCTCTGTCCTTACAGGACTTGAAATGTATATAGGGAAGCCAGGCATGTATGCATGAAATAGAAAGCCACCATACAAGGTGGTGGGGTGCCTGCCGTTTGCTGCAGAAGACACAGCAAATAAGGACTGATAAGGACTACAGTTATTTAACGCCCCAGGGGAGGCCAGGGCAGGACTGGAAACGTAGTCTCATCAAAGACATGGGGATCCCAGGATGAAAAAGCTGAAGGGTTAGTTTCTGGTTCATCTGAAATTTGGTATTCTGAAAGCTTTCTTTAAAAGAACCTTTTATAATTCTCTCTTAAAAATATTCAGTCCATTTTGTCCTTTGCCATTTGTGAATTGGGTTATAGGTCTTTTACTTATTGGTCTATAAAAGCTCTTTTATTTTAGAAACATTAATAATAAACATTTTTCCTAGTTAAGAAAATGTAGTTGCCAAGTAATGTCTTTTCCATATGGTAACAAATACATAAAGGAGAGAGGAAGGTCAAAATTTGTGCTTTATGATTTCTTTTTAAATTTAAAAATTTTTAATTTTATGGGTACATAGTGGGTATATATACTTATGGGGTACATGAGATATTTTGATACAGGCATGCAATGTGTAATCATCACACCAG
This sequence comes from Callithrix jacchus, assembly GCF_049354715.1. NCBI lineage: Eukaryota > Metazoa > Chordata > Mammalia > Primates > Cebidae > Callithrix > Callithrix jacchus. Next base: position 43,450,680 of record NC_133514.1, read on the forward strand.
GGCACCTCAAGCATTTATCATTTATTTTTGTTACAAACAATCCAATTGTAGTCTTTCAGTTATTTTTAAATGTACAATATGTTCTGTTGACTGTAATAACCCCGTGTGCTATCAAACACGACATCTCATTCATTCTAACTCTATTTTGTACCTAGCAACCATTCCCCCCTGCCCCTTCCTAGCCTCTGGTAACCATCATTCTATTCTCCATGTCCATGAGTTCAATTGTTTTAATTTTTAGCTCCCACAAGTGAATGAGAACATGTGAAGTTTGTCTTTCCGTGCCTGTTTTATTTCATTTCACAGAATTCCTTCCAATTCCCTCCGTGTTCTTGTAAATGACAGGATCTCATTCCTTTTTATGGCTGAATAGGACTCCATTGTGTATGTGTACCACATTTTCTTCATCTAATTTGTCTGTTGATGGACATTTAGGTTGCTTCCAGATCTTGGCTATTGAGAATAGTGCTGCAATAAACGTGAGAGTGCAGGCATCTCTTCAAGATACTGATTTCTTTTTTGGGGGTATATACCTAGCACTGAGATTGTTGATCATATGGTAGCTCTATATTTAGTTTTCTGAGTACCCCCCGTATTGTTCTCCATAGTGGCTGTATTAATTCGCATTCTCACCAACAACGTAGAAGTGTTCTCTTTTCTTCACATCCTTGCCAGCATTCCTTATTACCTGTCTTTCGGATAAAAGCCATTTTAACTGGGGTAAGACTTTACGATTTCTTGGTGAACAAGGAAAGGTGTTTAAGCTGTTCCCACCCTTTGATGGGCATGTTCTCTCCTCATGTACGTAGGTTGCTGATGAAAGTCTAAGCGATTAATTTAAGCCATGTCAGAATAAACCAAAGGAGGGTCCCAGCAGAATCATTAACTCTGGAACACCCCGCTCTCTGGACCTTCTGGTGAGAACAGTGAGAAACTCCAGAGTTTTATGGACTTTAAGAATAGCTCTTCTGAGACTCTTTGGATAGGGTGCAAAGGAAAATTGTTTCCTCAGGTTGGAGGACGAGGGGGGCTGCGAGATAAAGAACTGGTAGATAAACTCCAGGTGTGCACCTACCATGCTCCCCAAGCAATCTACAATGACCTTCACACGCCCTCCAGGGTGGCCCTGTGAAAAGCATTACTCCATTCCTTCAGCCCTCAACCTTGCTTGGCTTTCCAGAGCCTGTCTCACGCCGGCAGACACCCCACGGTTATCATTCTCTCTGCCCTCAGCAACATTTACCAGTTAGGGGAAAAAATAAGGCCAGAAAATTGTTGCTATGGGCTCTGTTTTGTGGAAGTTAAAATGCTGGAGCAAGAATCTGATTGCTTGATAGCTCCATCTCTCTCTCTCTCTTTCTCTTTCTCTCTCTCTCCTACTCTCCTACCCCCGACACCTTCTCGTTCTTTTCCTCTCCCCTCCACCTCCTCCTCCCCACCACGCTACCCCACCTTTTCCTACTCGTCTCCCCTCCCTCCACTGGCCTCCCGGTCCTGCCCCCACCTTGGGCTGGAGGAGAGCCTTACAGGTTGTCAATGAAACATGGAATTATTTCCTTTGATGGCTTAGATAATAGTAGGAGCCAAAGCAATGAGTGAGGTCGGCTGAAGCCAATGCAGTCCTGCCCGGGACTGGAGAGCCAATCGCAAGAGCAGAGGGCGGGGCGTCGGCGCCAGCAGATAATTGCTAAGTGCATCGCTAGCACAGTTGGTCCGCGCTGCCGAAAGGTCTGGTCGCAGAGACAGGAACGCGTAATCCTCAGCGTGCTCCAGCCCACAGCTTCGCTCCACTGCTCCGCAGGGCAGCTGGCCTCTGGGCACCGGCCCTTCTGCTTCGCGGAAAAGGTACCTCTGCCTGCGTCCCGGGGGTGCAGCGCCTGCGTCTCCATTCCCAGTGGCTTTGCAGTTTAGCTTAGGTGGAGGGATTGCAGAAAGAAAAGTTTCTAGGAGGAAATGTGACAAAGGTGGGAGGGAAATCACTGTCTTTCGTTGGGAGGAAAACAAGCGGACAATTTGGAAAACTTCTGCGCTGGCAAGAAATGGGCTTGTTTACTATTCCTAATTAGCTGCGCTCAGGTCTGTCTAAATAGGTCTGCTCTCCGGGTAGGGTGTCTGCAGGGCCGGGGTGGGGATTCGGGTGTGCTAGGTGAAAGAAGTTGAATCCCAGGATGTGCTGTTTCCCGGTGCACCCATCATGGGTAGGCTGATTCCTAGAAACGTGAATGGTTGTTTGTGTTTTCCGCTGTAGGGTCTGTCCCCTTCGTATTACCTTGATCTGTCTTCCCCAAACTATTGTGACCTTCAACTGGAGTCCTTCCTCAAACTTCTGCCTCCTGCCCTGTCTCAGTTCATTTTATTTGGTGGAATGAGACATTCCCTGGGGTGGGGGTGGGGGGGAGGGCTGTCCTGTTTGACCTGGTGGACACCTGCGTGGCAACTTGGTGACACACCAGCAAAACAGTTCTCAGAGGAAAACATATCACATAATCTCTTACCTCCCGAAAACTCTGGAAGACTTTCCAGGCTTGGGGTGTCCTGAAAAAAAAAATGGGATAGAGTTCGGTTTGGTCCCGGGTGAACGTACACCCTTGTCCCCAGAAGGGGTGCCTGGCCCTGAGCATCCCCACAGCTCTGGGAGGTGGAGGCTGGTGGAGGGGCTGGCTCCGTGTAGGTGCGCAGGTTGTTTTGGTGCACAGGTGCATTTGTGGCAGAGGTGGTGCTGAAGAAACCATCCACACTGCCTCTGCGAACTGCTCTTCAAGTAAAACAGCTCACCCTGGCAGGCAGCTGATTCAGCCCAGAAGCACCCTTGAGCGTTCTAAATCGAGAGACCTCAGGGGCCTCTCTTGCTCTGAGACCCTTGGGAAACTCCTTTCTCCCCCCCTCGCCTCCCCCACCTTTGGCTTCTGCCAAAGGGAGGTGTTAGGGAGGTGAGCCACTGGGAAGCAGGGTCCCCATGGGGAAGCAGGTAATGCGCTTGGTCTTGAACTTCCTTCCTCTTCTGCGACGGCAGCTTCTGCTTGTGTGCCCGCCGCACTTCACCAGGTGCACTGCCTACCTGAGGGAAACTCTGAAGCTGATAGCCTGGGGCTGGTCATTTTCTTCCCTTTGATTTCGGTTAAACCTGCAACTGGGAGTTGGGTTCCCAGTCCAACAAGAGTGAACGTGGTGGGAGGGATTCTCTAGTGACACCTCTTCCTCAGGGCACCTTTCAGCAGAGATATAGATAAGTCTTGATTCTCCAGCTCCACAAATCCCTTTCACTTTTTAATTCTTATTTTTTTAAACCTCCGCAGCAGACTCTACTCCACCTCCTGTAGGCAGCTATTTTGGATGGGAACTGTGATTACTGAAGTTCTACTCACAATGGTTAAAAAAATGCCTGCCTTTTTTTTTTTTTTTTTTTTTTTTTTGGTCAAAATACCATCAGCTTTCTCTTCTGCACATCGGATCTGACAGTAAACACAACAACAAATTTGCAGCCCTGCCAATTATAATCTCTTTGTATTTGGGGGGCCTGGATTGGAATCCAGACTTTTCCCAGCCGGTGGGCATGGTTAGTCGTGGACCTCATCCTCTGTGGCCTCACTAGGGCATGCGGCCCCCAGGGAGCCCAGGAGAAGCAGCCCCTGGCACAGGGGGGATCTTGCAGGAGAGCACCTTGGTTTTCCTGAAGGCGGTAAGGAAACTGGAAAATGCTTTTGAGTTTGAGGATTGCAAAACTGGGGGTTCCCTCTAATTGATGCCGATCTGTTGGATTTCTATCGTGATAGGAAACATTAAAAGTAAGGCACTTGAAACAGCTCCTGAAGAGTGACTCATGCACAGAGGGAAGAGGCAGTGTGGGGGAGGGGGCGGAGGGGGCCTTGGAAAGTACAAATGGGACACGCTGGAGCGCTCGCTTTCCTTCCCTCTGCCTCCCCCTCATTCCTCTTTCTTGTATTTCCTCATTCGGAACAGGGATCATTAAAATAACAACTTTAGACCAAAAAAAAGGATCTTAGGAGCTGAAAAATATTTGACAAAGTGCAAAACATCTTCACAGCTTCACCTTGGTTGGGGTGAGGTGTGAAACCCGGGACCCAGCGCCTCCGCTACCATCTAGTTTGGAGAATCTAATTGCTGGTGTTAGACTGATTAACTCCTTGTGAATCTGCGTGCCTGTTTGTGTGTGCAAGGACCCATGGATACTCAGGAAATTAAATGTGTTACTTGCCATTTCATCAAACATGACGGCTTTAGCCCGGACCCTGGAGAAGCACCATCCACAGACCAGTGTTTTCTCCTCTTCTCAGTTGGCCAAACTGGATCTCTCTTAACCACTATGGTGGGGAGGGGTTGTGTCTTTCTGCTTTTCCAAGCCCCACATGAGTTACCTGGGAAATAAAAGTCCTCTCCTTACTCCTCTGTCCCTCCATCCCCGTCAGCCTTCTGTTACCCCTTTTCATCATAAACATAGCAGTAAGTGATCTTTTTGCCAACATACTTGGATCTTGTCATTGTATGCTGATTTTTCTCTTAAAATTGTCCCCTGAAATAAGATTGAAAACATATTAAAATTTTTATCAGAGAAGAGCCTTTCTGCCTTCTACTTTAAAATTGAATTTTGTGGTTTTGGGGAAATCTTAATAAGTACATCTGTTGTGTTAGTTGTTCTGGGAAACACTTTGACCTTGGTTTTTTCTGTGGTTGTGTGAATTTCCTGCCTGTCCTAGGGGAAGGTGTGTCTGGAGATCTGAAACCTTCTGGAACATCTCAGAGAGTTGAAGAGGTTGGAGCACGGTATTTCTGGGTATTCTAGGTGGGGCAACGGCTGTTTTGAAACCTAGGCCCTGAAATGTATTCACCATACTCTGTTATTTTCCCTCTTCATCTTTCATTTAGGAAAATTTCATAGCCAAAATTATGAGTGAATAGTTCATCTGACTCACTCTCCTTCCCATGCCCCTTCCTCCCTTCCCCCTTGGGAGCTATTTCACACTGAAGCAGGTACCTGAGTAATCTTGCTCAATCTGACATGTAGGGGCACCTCTCTTCCCTGGTTTCTTTTTGTTTCTTCCTTCATGTCATTTCAGGGTACTCCAGGGTGGAGATCTAATTGTAGATACCTTGCCCAGCTCACTCCTGAAAGGGTTAACCAGGGAACTTCAGGAATTGTGGGATGCAAGGGAGCCTTCCCTGGGGGAGCAATGAGGTAATCCTTTCCCCCAGTTCAGTTCTATGCAGACCTCCCCAGAGCACCCAGGGTGGTGCAGCAGACCTGCGGACCTGCACAAGGCAGATGCTTCTGAGCACAGTGCTGTCTGGCACCCAGGGAGTTCCACCAGGTGCAAGCGCTTGCTGTGCCACTGCCCTGAGGCCAGCGCCTGCTGCAGCCCCGTGCACAGAGCTGACCTTGGAAACATTAGCACGCAGGGAAATTTGTCTGCTGTGCGCTCAGTTTCTTTGTTCCCCTATGTCTATTAATAGTTGGAAAGGATCAAATCTACTCATTCATACTAAGGTGTGAGCAGTTAATAGTGTTACCACTTCAGAGGCATTTAAGTTCTTAAAGGAGATCAAAGATGTGCATATGTCCCCACTTGTAAGGGGGAGCTAATCATTGAGTACACATGGACATGAAGAGGGGAACAGTAGACACCAGGGCCTACTTTAGGGTGGAGGGCAGGAGGAGGGTGAGAAGCAAAAACCTGCCTATCAGGGACTGTGTGTATTATCTGGGTGATGAAAAAATAATCTATCTGTACAGCAAACCCCCATGACGTGTGATTTACCCATTATGACAAACCTACGCGTGTACCCCCTGGACTGAGAATTTAAAAATTGGAAAGAAAAATGAGAAAAGATGTACACAGTCAATTTCTGGGCACCTGCTAGTGGGATTAGGCAGACCGAGTTTGGACACAGAGCAGAGTGGGGAACGGTGGCCTCGCCTTTTAGCTCTGGCTGGTCCTGCTCTGACTGGTGCTGAAAACATGCTGCAGTGTCCCAGAGCATGGTGATGTTACTATCTGGGCTCTGGTACTTGAGGTAGATGCCTCGGATTTGACCTTGGACACGTGCTTATGTGCCTGTTCCGACTTTCAGTTCTTTCAGATACAGAGCCAGAGGTCAGGACTATGTTCTCACAGGCTCCATTATGCTCCAACCTTCTCTCTCGATTTGCCACAGAGCCCTACGTCCCACTGCAGATGCTACAGCTCTGGAAGGCCTCGGAGCTTGCAGAGCACCCTCCCTTATGGGCCATAGTGATCAGCGATGCTTTCAGAGCTGGAACCCACGAGGGCAGCTCGGAGGAGCGGTGGATGTTGTACCAGAAGAAACACAGGATGAGGGCTGATGTAATAACTGATTTTGGTTTAGGAGGGGATGTTATATGGAGGATGGCGACCAGCTGTTCTCCATCTCCAGCAAGGATTGAACTAGAGAAAACAGAAATTGCAGCAGATGTACTTAGATTAGGTATGAGGAAGAATTTTCCATCAGCAAGAGATGTTAAAAAGGGAAGGTTGTTGAGCCTCTGTGGTGATCTTTAGGAAATGGATAAGCAGGGGCTTTAGCTGGGGGAGGAGCTGTGGATCTGTGAGGAGGGAAAGCCAAGGGCCATCACGTCCAGGCTTCTGTGCCCTCTGCTGATGAGAACCCTGACCTATGTCTCCAGAGTCTCACCGTCCCTCTGGGGCTATTGAAGTGGCTGAAAACCAGAGTCCCTGGGATGAAGGAGAAAGGAGTGCAGCCTACCTGGGGTGTTCCCTTGAGCCTGGGAGCACCTCCCCCTACCCTGCCTTGTGCCAGCTGCCACCTGGACTGGCAGATCCTGTCTGTTGCATGGGAATCTTTCACCACATCTAATCTTTCACTTCTAGATGTGGCAAATGATGCCTAGAGAGGTAACAGGCCTTGGTGTTATCACACAGTGAAGCCAATAGCAGAGCGAGGACCAGAATCCCGGTCCTCCATCTCGCAAGTCAGTGTTATTTGCTTTATAGCTCATTTTCTTCTCATTTCCAAATTGAGTAGACCATTTGCTTTCTTTGGCTCCTAATTTCTCTGTAACCAAATGGCAAAGACAGGGACACCTGTGGTTAAGCAATATTAATTGAGTGCCTGTTACTAACACCGTGCATGCCACCAGCTTCTCTGTTGATTCTGATGACTCTTTAGTTCTGATTGAGTGGCTGGGAGGGGCTGTTGACCCATCCCTGTGGGGGCTCCTGAGTTTGGCTGCGAGGCCAGGGTGGCAGGAATGCATTCTACAAACCAGAGCTGAGAGGAGGGGATGGGTAGACTGGAAGAGGATGAGAGGAGAGACACGGAAGCAGAGAGATACTTAATCTGAATCTTACAAAGGGAAGAGAGACTTTAAATTTCTCTGCAAACTCCTCATTGGATATGTGAAATAAGACAGGCCTGCAGCATGGATCACTCTGGGTAAAACACATCACCTGTTACCTTATGAAACACAATGAACATACTATGTGAGGGAATTCAGGGAGGTGGCGTGGTGGCCCAGTGGCGGGGCGGCTTAGCTCTGAACCAAAAGGCTGGCTGTCAGTGAAGTCAGGGAGTCTCAGTTTTGAGAATGAGACCATGGCCAGCTGTGGAGGCCTTTGCTTTGTGTTTGTTTGAGCCAAGTAGGAAGCGAGATAAACTGGTGAACTCGGCACCACAGAATCCATCCATCCTGTGTGTAGCCCTGAGAAGAAAGAAGAAAGCACCCAAGTTAGTGCTGAGCTAGGCAGCAAGAGGATAGTGCAGGGTTGGCAGTGAGTGTCCTGTGGGGAGGGCATAGCCCTCCCATGTCCCTGGCTGGCCAGGGCGTCCCTGTGCTAACAAAGGCATCCTGGGCCTTTGTGTCCAGCATGGGGGTAGGAACTAGAGGGTCCTTCTCCTGCAGGAACTGGCCCAGCAAGACCATAAGCCCCTCAGACAGCAGGGCAGGCTGTCCTTCCAGAGTGGCTGAGACAAGGCATGGAGATGCCTCAGGGGCAGAGGGCCTGGGGAACACCAGGGGCTGGGTGGGCCAGGCAGGCGGCCCAAGGTGTGAGACAGACTCAAGCTTGGGAAGATGCAGACACGAGAGGAGCAGTGGGTCAGCCCAGAAAGGGAGGAAACCCAGGGACCGCAGTGCTCATCTGCAGAGGGAAGAGCAGCCCACGTGGCTCATGGTGAGAACCCAAAGGATACGCCTGCAGGGTTGCCGACCCAGTGCCCGCATACATCCATTCCACTCACCGTGATGTTCCACTGAGCTCACCACCCTGTCCTCAATTTCTTTCTTCCTTTCCTTCCCTTCTCCCTTCCTTTCCCTTCTCTTCCCTTTCCTTTCCTTCTCTTTTTCCTTCCCTTCCCTTCTTCCTTTCCTTCCCTTTCCCTTTCCATCTTCAGGGTCTCATTCTGCTGCCCAGGCTGGAGTGCAGTGGTGCAATTATGCTTCACTGTAGCCTCAAACTCCTGGCCTCAAGCAATCCTCCCACCTCAGCTCCCAAAGCTCTGAGATTACAAGCCCGTACCACCGCATCCGGCCCCTGCCCTCGATTCTGATGACACAGACCTTACTGGAATGTAGTCAGGTGTACTAAGTGGACAGAGTACATCTGGGCGCAGGGTACATCATGATTCTCCTTATTTGGGGTGGGCAGAGGAACCTCTGGGAGCGAGGAACACCTGAGTGGGACCTGAGGCGTGAATAGGTGCCATCAGGTGGATGGGAAGAGGGTGGGGAGGAGGGAGTCACGGTGGCAGGACTCCATCCAGCGCATGATCGGCACAATGTGTTAGTGAGACATGGATGTTCCTGAATCTGCTCATACGAGGCATGTTTTGGGGGCAAGGGGAGCTAGGCCTGTGGGTGCCCACCAGGTAGGGAGGGGCCGCTGCCTCATGGAAGGGCAGAAAAGTGTCAGGCTGGAAATGACATGCTCACATTTGCATCTAGGAAAAATGGTCCAGCAGTTGTAAAATGAAGAGTGGAGGTGAGGTTTGAGAGGGGCTCAAAGGGAAGGGGGTCACGCCTGGGCCCAAGAGGCCAGTTCAGAAGTAATTTGCTGCTGTCCAGCTGAGAAATGGCAAGGGCCTGCAGGAAGACAGCCGCACCAGGGAGAGGGAGGAGGCCGAGGCTTTGACTTCGTAAGTTACACTAGATCAGGCAAAAATGAAGAGGAATTATGCATCCCCAGGAGGAGAAGCTGACAGGTGACAAAGAAAGGTCATGGTGTTAGATGAAAGAGAGAGCAGTGTTCCCACTGAAGCTGGGGTGGGAGGAAGTGGGTTTAAACTATAGGAGAAGGCTCTACATTGGACGTTAGAATTAACACTCCAGTGGAGGTGATGCTGAGATGTGGGGAATGGGGTCATTCTGGGGGGTTGCAGACTTACTCTCTTTTTCAAAAAGTATTTTTAAAAATTAGCCTTCCTGATTGAGAAGTGAGCAAAGAATGGGAATAGACAGTTCACATAACAAAATGGCCAGAAAAATGTGTAAAAGGGTCTCTCCTCACTAATAATTAAAATGTGAAATGAAAATAAGGTATTGTTATCCATTTAACACATTGGCAGAAATTAAAATGATAATATCATATCCAGTGTTGTTGGGAATTGGGCATTTTTAGACTTAGCTGGTGGGAAGATAATTTGGAAATATGGGAGACATGTCTCAAAAAAATAGACCCTTTGAGCCAGTAAGCAATTCCTCTTCTAGGAATTTATCCTTAGGAAATAGAGATGCACAAAATAGTTCTAATTAAGAACATTCCTTTCAGCATTATTCATTATCAGAAAACATTGCATGGAGGCATTAGTTAAATATAATATGGCTCCTCCATAAAATGGAAATCAAGGGAACTATTAAAATTACATTGAATAATACATAAGAATGTAGGAACATGCTAATAATATATATTAAGTAAGTAAAGACTTAAAAGTAAATAGAGTATAATTGCAATTATAACAAAAGGTGTATGTAGTCCTGAAAACTTCACTGCCTTTTGGGAAATGTACGACTTTTGATTTCTTTTTTTTTTTGAGAGGGAGTTTCGCTCTTGTTACCCAGGCTAGAGTGCAATGGCGTGATCTCGGCTCACTGCAACCTCCATCTGCTGGGTTCAGGCAATTCTCCTGCCTCAGCCTCCTGAGTAGCTGGGATTACAGGCATGTGCCACCATGTCCAGCTAATTTTTTTGTATTTTTAGTAGAGACGGGGTTTCACCATGTTGACCAGGATGGTCTCGATCTCTTGACCTCGTGATCCACCCGCCTCAGCCTCCCAAAGTGCTGGGATTACAGGCGTGAGCCACTGTGCCCGGCTGACTTTTGATTTCTTTAAAGTTTTTTGTACTTTCCAAATTTCCTACGGTAAACATGTTATTTTATAAATTAGATGACATACTTTTTAAATCAGTCATTCCAACCACACACATTCAAGCAGGGCCTATCCCTATAGCAAGCTGGGTGCAATGCTGTTCATTAGGATGTGAAATGCCTGCATCCTGAGTCCATCTGGTGGGAGAAGAGAAATGCTCACATGAAATCCAGCAAGGGCCGCCTGCTTCATCAGAAAGGGCTGGACGTCTGTCGCAGCCAGGTGCGGAGTGTGCGATCCCTGTGCAGGGAACGTCTGTGTTCCTTCCTCCTGGCCACGCTCACACCTCCGGACCCTGTCACCTGCGGTGGTCAGGCCTACCTTAGCATTTCAAGGGGTGTATCGCATATATCTCCTCATTTCACAACCAGAGAAGTTGAGGCTCAGAGCAAGAGGCTGTGCCTTGGGGTCACAGAGCCAGTGAGTGGCTTTGCTACTATGGAAACAAGAAACTGTGCTGCCCCACACCATGCTTTTTCCAGAGTGGGCTACTTTGGGGGTTCCATGTGCTCTAGAAGAGGGTGGTGGATTTCCTCAAGAAAACATGAGCCACCTTTCCTTCCTTTCATCCTTCCTTCCCAGAAGCCACGCCTTTGGCTCAATCTACTTATTAATTAAGACCAAATGAATGTGAGGCAGCTATCCCATTTACAGCAGGGAGTCTGGGTTTTTCGCACCCCCATCCCCACCCTGTGGTGGCCCTCTGCGTCCCCTCCTGATGGATGTCGCATTTGTGAATGCTTTTCCTGAATGTGTGTGTTCCCCGCTGTGGTTTCCTTTGGTGCATAAACTCCAGGCAGCCCAAGACAGTCTGCACAGGGTGAAAGTCACAGCTGGCTGGCTCCATGATGTGTGCCAGGGTCACCTGGGGGCTCCGGGGTGCCTTCCCTAGGCAGGGCAGGTGGCGGCTCTGATGGGCACACCCTTGGACCGTTCACAGGCTAATTGGGAAAAGTGGACAGGCCTGCCTGAAAGTAGGGCAGGACAAAGAGGAGCGGTGTAGGCTGCTTGGCTGTTTGCTGCTCTGATTATTTTAATAATAACTCATTGTATGGTGTTTTGTATTCATAAGCCTCTGAGGTGGGTGGGGAAGGTGCTGGCACCCCCATTTTGCAGAGGGAGAAACTGATGCTTGGAAAGGCAAAGCCACTCTACTTAATTTTTAAGGGCAGCAGGAATAAGCCAGGCATGGAATGAGCTAGATTTTCTGTCTGCAAATACAGCCCTACCTGTCATCGGTAAGGGCTCCTTGCTGGCCTACCTGATGTTTCTGGAGAACGAGGGGTGCGAGTAGCACCCTGTGGAGCCCTGGCAGATGCTGGAGAAGTTAAGAGTAATGACTTTGGGTCCAAGGGTGTATTCAGCTGAGGTCGAGTGTAGGTGCTGAGAAAAGTGGATGCAGGAGAAGGCGAACATGGACTCACAGGACTCACGGGGGCAGAGGGTCCCAAGCCCTGAGCACTGAAGGATGCTGGCCTCATGGAAGGCAGGAGGGGCATGCTGGGTGCAAGTGCAGATCTGGAGCTGAGAGCCGGCACGGACTGTCTGTGGCTGCCCAGGGGCAGATTGCCTCCACCAGGAGATGGGAGAGGACAGTGGCAAGAGGTGCCCCAGCATGCTAGGCTCCATCTCAGAAGTCCCTCCTGTTTATTACACCTGCAATCACTGGCTGTGAGAGGACTAAAGGGAGGGGGAGCCCAGAGGCTGGGGGGCTCATAGCTGTTTTTTCCCCTCTGCCATCTCCCTGGCTTTTGTTCCTGTTGAGAATGCAATTGCTCTGTGGGGCTGCAGGAAGAGAGAAAGGGAGATTGGGAGGGTTGCCGTCTTGTCAGTTCTTACCGTGCCTTGGGAAACAGATGATTTTTTATTTCTTTAAACTTTTTTATATTTTCCAAATTTCCTATAACAAACCACTATTTTACAAATCAGAAAACACGCTTTTTTTTTTTTCTTCTGAGACAAATTCTTGCTCTGTTGCCCAGGCTGGAGTGCAGTGATATGATCTCAGCTCACTGCAACCTCTGCTTCCTGGGTTCAAGCAATTTTCCTGCCTCAGCCTCCCAAGTAGCTGGAATTACAAGTGCCTACCATGTAGGCATGCCTGGCTGATTTTTGTACTTTTAGTAGAGATGGAGTTTCACCATGTTGACCAAGCTGGTCTTGAACTCCCAACCTCAGGTGATCCACCTGCCTTGCCTCCCAGAGTGCTGGGATTATAGGTGTCAGCCACTGTGCCTGGCTTCCCCCACTTCTTTTTCATAAGGGACTGGGAAGGGGGTATGTGTTTAAAAGCCAAACAGAACAGCCTGAGCTTATGCTTTTAGTGTTCCCTATAAAATGATGACCTACCTTAACCCCTCCTGCCATTAAACATTGAAACAGACGGTGCCAGCTCTCTGAGGGGTGAGCCTCATACAGGTTTGCAGCAGCCATGTGGGTCTGCCCTGCCAAGTCCCCACTCTTTGGCGATGCCCGGCCTTGCTCCTGCAGTTCCTGACTCAGTCTCAACCTGGAAAGATGCAGGACACTCCTCGAAATGAGGACACCAAGGGGGAGTGAGGGGGAGTGATGCTGCCGTGGCTTGTTAGCAGTTTTCACCATTTATCAAAGGAAATGAAAAACAAACAGTGCAGTGATTTTAATTACTCTGCATTGAGGAGGTGATCAAACAGCCAGTGACTTTAATTATGGAATCCAGAGCCAGGCAGCTCCGCGGCAGCTTCAGCCTTGCCCAGGATACCCCACCCCTCTGTGGACTAGAGCTCAGCTGTCCCAGCCATGAGCTTTGCACCTTTGCCCTCCCTGTAAGTCCTAGAAGAATGTATGGAAATGGGAAAATCTGGCTTCCTCATGGGCTGGGGATTGGGTTGACTGGGATGATAGGGGCCATGGTAGACTGGATCATGGATGAGGGAGATATATATATATATAAAAGGTTATACATAAAAAAAGAAACACTGCAAGCATATTATTGGGGGTGGGGCATTTGGAAGAAAGTGTGCAAATAGTTGCTATCTCCCGATCTCAGCTGGAACCGGCCGGTCTGCAGACTATTTAGTGAAAGTTTGACAGATCCAGCTGCTGCCTCTCTTAATGCCTCAGGAAGGCTGTGGTGGAGATGCTCTCTCTGGAGTTTGAAAGAGGCTGAAGTCCAAACCTTCGAATTCCAGGATTCACAGATTAGGGAAAGTCCCGCTTCCTCCCTGCTGGAAGACCATCTGTCAGCTGGCTGGCTCTCCTCTTGACATCTTGCCGTCTTTTGGGCTGGTCCTAATTGATGCTTGGCTTTATCCTTGTTAAGTACGTTTTTCACCCTCACTGCCCCCTCTACCAGTAGTTTTTTTTTTTAACTAGCAAGTGCATTGAACTTGTGAGGTTGAAACATTTCATAACAGGCTTTTTTTTTTGTTAATTCCTTGGTGTCGACAGTGCAGTGAACACAGGTTTTCACTGTGTCTTCCCAGTGGACTCTTGGGATTCTCACTGTGTCAAGATTATCTTGCCCGAATGTAAGCATCTGTCTTGCCTGTAGTTAGATTATAGGACACTGCTATTTTTGTTTTTTTCAGAAGTCTGCTATAATCTACCTATTGATAGAGCATTTTGCTAACTTTAGCAAAAGCCACATTATGTTTCAGAAGCAGAAAAATTGTCAACTGGTACACAGCGTCTGGGAGAGAGCAAACCTGAGGGCAGCATAGTTTTAATTGCCTGGAGATGCCCATTAGTAACTTTTTGTCCTCTTCTGTGGACAGTCAACAGACTGTCAAATAATTTTCTCTAGAGGAAATATTTGAAATAAGAGTATATTCTCTAAAGATGCAAAGCTTTTGAAAATAGTAATGAAGATGCTTAATTTTTTTTTTTTTTCTTTTTGGAGCTGTTTGGCCATAGTGATCTGGGAACAGACCCAGGGTATCCACATACTTCTTTCAGGAGGAGATCCAAGTTCCATGAAAATGGAGGAACTGAGCTCATCGAAAAGTGAAGTTGTAAGAGCTGCAGATGCGATATTTATTGGTCATTGATATTCTACCTGCAGACTCACTCAGCACTTGCAGTCACATTAACTGGGACTGAATCTCCCGATGGAATTCAGTATCTTGCTTTTGTCTTTTCGATGCATGAGTTTGTACAGTTTATGGCCGTGAGGTCACCCTGTGGGCGCTGGAAGAATCTTGTTATTTGAGCTCACATCAATGCAATCGATAGATGCTTGAGTTCTTACCCTGATTCTGCCACAGACCACGTGACATTACGCAAGACATTTAATTTCTTGAGGCCTCAGTTTCTTCATCTGTCAGATGTAAGAAAGATACTTTTACTACCCCAAGTGAGTTTAAAATGTGATGAATGTAGGATCACTTTGGAATGCTGGAAAGTTTTATTGCTAAAGTAGGGTGTATTAGACAGGGATCTCCAGAAAAAGAGAACACACACACACACACACACACACACACACAGAGAGAGAGAGTGAGAGAGAGGGAGCACACATGCAGAGATTAGGAATCAGCTCACATGTTGCTGGAGGCCAAGGGAAGGCCTGCAATCTGACGTTTGCAAGCTGGAGAACTAAGAAAGCTGGTCATGTAATTCAGCTTGAAACTGAAGGCCTGACAATCAGGTCTACCCATAGTCCCAGGGGCCAGAGAAGATGGATGTCTCAGCTCAGGGAGAGAAAGAGCAAACACACCCTTCTCTGCCTTTTTGTTCCATTCTAGCCATCAACAATTGGCTGATGCTCATCCTCGGTGGTGGGGGTAATCTTTGCTCAGTCTACCAGATTCAAATGCTAATCTGAGAACTCCATCTTCTACATGCCCAGAAATAGTGTTTTACTATTTCTGGGCATCTCTCTGGGCATCTCTTAGCCCAGTCAAGTTGACACATAAAATTACCTGTCACATGTGATAAACTTATTCATTTACCTCCTTTCTGTAGAAGAAACAGTCTTCTCTTCTCCTGTTACTTCTCAGTGGTTAGGTTGGCTAGTGGAATACTTGGGCACTTTCCAGAGTCCCCCAGGCTGGGATAAAGAAGAAACCCAAGGTCCATTAGTTGGACTTTGGCTGAATTGTTCCATTTCCAGTTATATGAGTCCTGGTTTTCTGGGTACATGGAGGGGAAAGATGGAAGGGACCGATCTTAAAAATGTGTGTACTTTCTTAGTGGATTTATCTTCCAGTCATTGCCAATTGCCCTATCAGCCAAAACTCAAGGCCAGCATCAAATTTGTTCAACTGATTTTTATTTCTCTGATAGCTTCTGCCATCTCATGCCAGCAGGATGTAGTGATCACTTGCAGGCACACATTCTGCAGAAAGTAGACAAGGAGCAGTCTCAGGTGTGATGTTGAGTCTCCTTGAGATCGTAGAGCCGGCAGCTGTTGAGTCAATGTTGCACTTCTGTGTAGTAAGCACTGTGAGTGTTGAAGGCAGGAAAAGTGCTGAGAACATGGAGATAAAAGCCCAAAATATCAGGGCTTGCTGCTGCTGCTTTAGAGAGACCAGAGAAGACATTTTAGTCCAGCAGGAAGAGGAAGTGTCTACTCTCCTGGGAAGGCTTCTGTCCCTGGAAAAGCAGGATCTCATGGGTCCCTTTCTCAGCTCCCTTCCAGTTCTTTCCCATCTTCCAGCACACAAATGTCACCTTGGAGTAGGTGGACACAGGGGCCCATGCGATCCTGCTGGGTCGCTCATCTAGCCAGCATGTATAACTTGATCAGTTGTACAAGTGGGGCTTTTGTCATGGGGCTGTGGGACCGAGCAGTGACTGGAGAGGTTGCCCACATGCAATGTGTTAGAATGAAGGATTTGGTTCATGTTTATAAACAAGGTCCTAGCAATGAGAGACATTGACACAGTTAGAAGGAAACCCAAATTGCCTCCTAGCCTTGCCTTTCTGCCAGGGGCTTGCATTTCAGAGCTAAAGATGCTTTGGAGAAGTCATTTTAAAAATGTGTTTTAGGCTAGCTGTGGTGGCTTATGCTTGTAATCCCAGCAGGAGACCGAGGCAGGTGGATCACCAGAGGTCTGGAGTTCAAGACCAGCCAACATGATGAAACCCCATCTTTACTAAAAATACAAAAAAATTAGCTGGGCCTGGTGGCAGAAACCTGAAATCCCAGCTACTCAGGGAGGCTGAGGCAGGACAATCACTTGAACCTGGGAGGTTGCAGTGAGCTGAGATCGCACCATTTTACTCCAGCCTGGGCAACAAGAGTGAAACTCCATCTCAAAAATAAATGTATTTTACAGTGTACTGTAGGACTCTGGTTGACTAAAGACCAGCCAAGGACCAGCCAGATCAGAGCCCCATCATTATTACTTTCTTCTTGCAGAGATTTAAAGTGGAATTAAGTGATCAGAAATGCCTAATTGTTCATGGACTCTTTGTCACTGGCAGGTGAGGATGATTGTAAATCACTGCTTTCTCTTGACCCCAAATCAAGTGGCGGAGTGCAGCCAGGCACTGTGCAAGGCTGGGTAGACTGCGGGGTGCAACCAGCTTTGCCTTTTCTGACCGTGAGATCTGGAATTCTGTCAGAGCCACAAATTACTTCTCCTTGCAGCAATTGAAAAGAAAGAAAGATAACTGGAAGATAACTGGGATGCTTTAATAAGGATGACAAGAGCCTTGAAGCAAATGCTAAATCAACAGTTTGATTTAAAAGCTTGGAGAGACCCCGGATTTGGAGTCAGGACACATGGGCTGGAATCCCTGCCCTGTTTGTGCAAGTTCACTGTGGTCTGAATAGTGGATGAGGCTGCAGGATGGTATAGCTCAGAACAGAGGTGCACTTGGTGGGTAGAGGGAGAGTTGATGAGCTTGCTCAGTCCCTTGGGGGACTGCCATTGCTGCCCCCGGGGGCCACACTTGCTTTTTTACCTTAGTGCCACCTATAGGTTCAGGTGCCTCACCTACAGGAGGGCCTTGTGGGGCTGGGGGCCGTGTTGGGGGAGACCTAATACTTTCTACCCAGACCTGTTTCTAATCACAGAGGCATCATTTTCTAACCAGAGAGGAGCCCCTCCATTGGCTGTAGATGCTGGAATGTCTACATAGTAGGCACGTGCTGCCTGGCTGTCCTTGGAGACTGCCCTGCCCAGGACAGTGCAGAGATGAATCCTGCAGGTGCTCTGTTTAGGACCACCCTCTGGGCTCTTCTTAACAGTGCTCAGGATAAAACTCGAAATAGAAACAGGAAGTTCTATTGAGACACAACAGATTACACTAGTGCATTTTACTTTTATTACTGCATTTCCGGGGCATTTTATTTTGTTATTTTATCAGTTTATTATTATCTAGCTAAAGTACTTAGAATGGTGCTGGGTACCGAGTACAGAGAAGAGAGACAGTTTTTGCCTCTAAGGGGCTCACAGTCTAGAGGAGAAGCAGGCAGCCAAGCACAGCATCGTGGGAGTGCACAGGGAGCCAGGGAGCCTGAGTAGGGGGCACTGGCCCAGCGTGGGTGGGAGGAGTAGGGATGTCTCAGAGAGGTGATGCAGAGGAGAGAACCCAATCTAGACGTGGAGGGGACAGGGAGCAGGCACATTTTTGGTGGTAGTGGGGTGGGCCTCTGGAGTGGCTGGGATTGGTTGGCCATGTAGCTGAGCTGGACACCTTGCTGGTTCCAGATGCATTTACATCTAGTAGGAGTTAGCAGTTGCTCAGATGCATTTACATCCCGTAGGAGTTAGCAGTTCTTTGGGTTTCAAACTCGCTCTTCTCTGAAACTGACGGGTAGTCGAGGCCCTGGGGAGAGAGCACCTGCCATTGGGGCCACCGCAAAACACATTAGACTGTACTACGTTTCACCCTAGGGTCGAGCTGCAGATTGAATGATGTCACCCAGGACCATTGTTCCTATAGGACTAGGTAGCCTGTGATGTTGTTTTTCTTCTTGCCCCTGACACCAGCATCCAACAGGGTTCTATTGTACACAGTTCCCATTCTGTGGGGCTCCTTAGAAAATTAGCCGAGGAACTCCCCCGGGTGCCAGGTGGCTTGTAATATCTCATTAGGAATAGCTGTGTGGGAAGAAACAGTATTTTTAGCAGTGGGTAGGAAGTGTTATTGAAATATGACTTATTTGACATTATGGAACTTAGAATCATCGGTTCAAGTCAGATGGTACTATAGTAACTGTAACCACCTTGGGGACTGAGATCAAAAGAATGGGAACTAGATTTTGGCACTAGCTGATTTCTCTTTTGTATACGATTAAACAGTATTGAACCTATTTCAGAATACCAGAAACAATGCCTTGCCTAGTATTGCATAAATGTTACTCAGAGAATGAGTTTCTGGACTCCTGGAGGAGTTCTGAATCTTTGGGAATTGATCTGCTCTCTGACTAAAGGATGTAGCACGTTGCCAATTTCTAATGAGGTGAGAGCCACAGCAGGGCTGTGTGTGAGCTCAGCTTCATGGGGCGGGGGGGGCAAGTGAGAAGAAACGCCAGCCACAGGCAAGGTTTGCCAGGAAACAGACTTTGCAGAGTTTGGTGCTCAGGGTGCCTAGGGGTGGCTCTGGGGAAGGATACCCATAAAAGGGAGGAGCAGAAGCAGGATTGGGAAGAGGGAGAAACTGGGCTTTGGTGCAGGTACAGTAGCCTCAGCTGACCCCATGGGGAGTCGTGGAGCTGAAAAGGCTCATCAAGGTTGTTCCATGTTGTGTTGCAATGACTAGGCTTTTTCACCTTTGCGGCTGTCAGTTCTGGATGAGGCAGGAGCTGCAGGTACCTGGAGGAGTGTGACTTTGGGGCGTGACTCTCTGAAGCAAGCCATTCCTGAAGGGACAGGTTGCTGAAGGCTGAGTGCCAACTGTATTCTCAGCAAGTCGAGGCAAGTGTTTCTTGCTTGAAAGGGCACCTCAGCCATGCATCTCCCTTGTCCACCAAAGATGTTCCAAGGACTTATTTTAATGTGAGTCCAGGCCACTCCATCAGTAGGCAACTCACAGCCCACTGACTTGGGAGGATCACCACTTAGTTTCGTTTGGTGGCAAATAGGAATTACTACTTAAATTAGGAGTTGCTGTTTTTTTTTAGATGGAGTTTTGCTCTTGTTGCCCAGGCTGGAGTACAGTGGCATGATCTTGGCTCATTACAACCTTCGCCTCCCAGGTTCAAGTGGTTCTCCTGCCTCAGCCTCCCGAGTAGCTGGAATTATAGGCATGCACCACCATGCCCGGCTAATTTTGTATTTTAAGTAGAGACGGGGTTTTGCCATGTTGGACAGGCTGGTTTCAAACTCATTACCTCAAGTGATCCACCCGCCTCGGCCTCCCAAAATGCTGGGATTACAGACGTGAGCCACTGCACCCAGAGGCTTTTTAAAATTCAGATAAATATATGGGGTACTGTATGATTTTGTTATGTGCATTGAATGCGTGTTGGTAACATTAACGAGTTTCTCATTATCCACCCGTTACTCTTCTAAGACTTCATTGTCTTTCACTCCACACTCTACGTCCCTGGGTTATACTTTTTTTTAGCACCTACTTATGAGGGAGAATGCACCTGGCTTTTGACTTTCTGTGCCTGGCATGTTTTACTTAGGGTAATAACCTCCAATCCATCCATGTGGCTGCAAAAGACATGCTTTCATTCTTTTAATGACTGCATAGTATTCTGTGGTAAACCACGCTTTCTCTATCAATTCATTCATCGATGGACATTCAGGTTGATTCACTATCGTGACTAGTGCTGTAATAAACATACAAATGCAGGTATCTTTTTGGTATATGGATTTCCTTTCCTTTGGGTAGATACCTAGTGGTGGGATTGCAGCTAGCGCTCAGTTTGAGGTGGAATCTGCTTTCCACTTTGACCCTAACATCTTCATGTGTCACAGATCTCTGGGCTTTGCCATTTTAGACAAAATGCTTACCTGTAAGTTTCTGAGGGTGGCAGAAGAGGAAGGCACACCGGAGCCCAGCTGCCTGCCGCTGCTCTGTGCCTTCCTCTTGCCAGCCCCCGGAGATCTGACGTGGAAGCTGGTCTTTCTAGGCATCTCTGCACCACTGCGTCTGCTGCTCAGTCACAGAGGGCTTGTTTCCCCAAAGCTTAAAAGGGCGCTTTTGGTTTCTCCCTGCCCAATGTGATTCTTCAAAGGAAGATAGTAAATATTCTGGATGAGTTAGTGAGCTGCAGGGAAAGAACATTATTTCAGGAATTAGGGATCTCCGTTTTGCTTTTTATATACAGGGTCCATTTGGGTAAGTGTCATCATTTACCAGGGCATCTTTTCCATTTTCTTTGGGAATGTGAAAGGGTTAGGCTAGATGTTCCCTAAGGCCCTTTCTGGTGCTGTGATGTTTTCATTCTCACTTCCATCATTAATGTGACCTCATTCTCTCTATGCCACTCAGTTCCAGTTGCCTTCGTGTCTTGTCCCTTTATTTTGGCCTCTTCACCTTCCAAATTCTTTCTTTACTGTCTACCTAAGTGTTCATGTCTTCTGTTTCCTTCCCGCTCTTCCCTGATGCTGGTCTTTTTCCCCATGGAGCAGCTTCACCTTTCCCCTGCCTGGCAAGTAGTGTAAGAGGTTATTAGGAGGGGCAGGGCTGGTGGCATTGACTAAGGGTCAGTCTGGCCATGGCAGGTGGGCAGGATGGTTGAAGACACCAACAGTTCACTGCCAGGGTTAAGCAGAGCTAATGAGGAGAGTGAGGAGTACATTAGAAGGGTATAACCCCCAGCCTGGGCAACATAGTCGGACCCCATCTTAAAAAAAAATTAAAAAGTTAGCTGCACATAGTGGCACACACCTGTAGTCATAGCTATTCTGGAGGCCGAGGCAGGAGGATTGTCTGAGCCCAGGAGGCTGAGGCTACAGTGAGCTGTGATTATGACACTGCACTCCAGGCTGGGTAAGAGAGCAAGAGCTTGTCTCAAGAGATAAAAAATAGAAATAAACAAAAGAAGGGCATCACCAGCTCACAGCGAGGCTTCCATGCTGTCCCCAAAGCCAGGAACTTCCCAGCCAGGGAATGAATCTATATCAAAATCTGTATCAATACAGTCTCATTTCCTGGAAACTGGCCAGCTGCTGCTCATTTCAGCTAAAAGGCACGAAGAACTGATTTGGAGGAAGAATTTGACAGTGTAACTACATTAAGAGGTGGAGCGGTGAGATGTGTGCCTCCTCTCCAGCATCAGGGCTGTTGCCAGATGGCCCAGCTGTCATTTCTGACAAGACCCTGCGACTCTGATGTGTGGCACTTGCTCATTACCTGGCATCCCAGTGGTCAGGGCCAACTGCTCCATTTGCCCCTCACAAGATGGCAAAGCAGATTCCACAAGACACCAACACTAATGCACCAGGGGGTGAGGAGCATGGGTTTATTCCAAACTAGAGAAAGAGAGCAGCCTTCTTGGCAGGTGCCACTGCTACTCGAGAATATCCTCCTGGTCGGCACACCTGTAAAGATGCTCCTGGACCATGTGCCAGGCACACGCCTTGTCCTGCGATGATGCTCTGCTTTCTCATGAGTTGCTTGATTTTAGCCCCCAGAAGCCACACTCTGTTCAAATGAGAAATGGAGTGTCCCTGACCTGAATGAGCATTCTCATTGAGGTCTTCACTGTTTAGTGCCATGACCCAGAGAGCTGAGCCAGAGACAAGGGATCGGGTTTGGTCTCTGGACTCTCAGACCCTTGAACATCTCTGCTTTTTCCAGTGCTCCTCTACAAAGCACATAAGAGGTTTCACTGGGTAAAAAATGCACTTCTGTGTTTTGTTTTGTCTTTTTTTTTTCTAGCCATGCCAAGTCACTCAGGTTCAAGTAGAGTTAGTTAAGGTCATGCTGGGTAAATCCCGGAATCATGGTGGCTTAGTACCTTAGAAGTTTAGTTTTCAGTGCCATGAAAGTCCAGTGGGCAACAGGGGTTGGGGAAATGGGGTTCTGTTCCATGCAGTCATTCAGGAACCAAGGCTTTCAGAGAGCCTGCCTTCTTTACCATGTGGCTTCCAAAGTTGACCAGGGCAGTGGCATCCATGATTTTTGTGCACATTTCACCACCCAGAGCTCAATTATGTGGTGCCCTAACTGCAGAGAGGCTGGGAAATTCAGTCTGATCTTTTGTGGACAGGAGAAAGGAAAAAAACAATGTCCCTATTGCAGAGGGTGTGGAAGATTCAATTCTAGAAAATCAACTCTCATTATTGGTGCATACATGGTATCTTTCTACGTATCCATCCATTTTTTCGTCTTATGTATGTATCTATGTTTCTGTCAATCAATCCATCATCTATTTAGTTTCTATCTACCTATGTTTCTATCTATCTATCTATCTGTCTATCAGTCATCATTTCACTATCACTAACATCAGTTACCATCGTTGTGAATAACAGAGTGGGCACCCATACAACATCTTCTAAAGAAAAGCTGAGACCTGGCAACCACTTACATCTGTCCATGTATTTCTCTCTCGTCTCTTCTGCCTTCACCATCTGAGGCAATCACCATTGTGAATCCAGTTCTCATTTCTTTGCCAGACATTTTTAGAGTCATATCTTTTCTACATGTGTGCCCAAGATGTCTACATTTTCATTTCAGTTGTTTTTGACTTTATAAAAAGGATCTTGTAAGCATGATCTTTGGATTCCACTTTTTCACATAAATATTAGATTACTCTGATTTCTCCATATTCTGGTGTGTTGCTGTGCCCCATTCATGCTGTGACTGTACCTCGGTTTATTCATCCACTCTCCCGTAGGTGTGCTTGTGGGCTGATTACAGGCTTTGCTATTTGAACAGTGTTACTATCATCATCTCTTACATGCTTTGTGTCGTACGTGAGCAAGACTCTTTCTTGTCTGAGATTAGGAGTGCAGTTGCTGGGTTGTTCAGCTTGATGAGATGATGCTTAACTTTCAGCTTCTCCTCCTGTGAAAATGTGCACAGGAGCTTGTATACAGCAGGGCCAACTCTTGATGTGGCCAGATATTTTAAGTTTCATCAATCTTCCTGTTGTTTATTGATGATTCTAATACACAAACAATAACCTTTCTATGGTTAATTTCCCATCGTTGCTGAATTCCCAAAGAGATCATTATTTTCCCAATTTCTTACTGCATCCCAAAGTAGGGGTGTCCCAAGTTCTCAAACCAACTCTCAATGGAAATCTGAATGGAAGTTCTAATGGAAAGACTTCCATTAGAAAGGGTGGGGGAGGCTGCCATGTAGACATTCGTAGGGAGCTGCTGGGTAGTGAGTCCCTTCCTCTGCCTTCTCAGCATTTAAATTCCTGTGTCTTCCTGTTTTGGCTTCTCTAGATACTTTTACATGGACTCTACATTTTCACTGATTTTAGGAAGGTCAGGAGACAAATCAGCGCCAAGCAGTTAGAATTCCTCAAAGAAGCCCAGTCAAGTTAATATGCGGTAGAGGAGAAGGGAGCGAGAGTGTCTGCTGGCTGACTGACAGCACTTGCAGCAACCTCGGAGTATGAATTCAAATAAAAATAATGGTGTTCCCTGCAGCAGCTTGCTCTGTCTCGTCAGTGCTTTCCTCTGCAGTTGAATACAGGTGCAGAACGGTGCTTCCCCAGGCCTGAATGCCATTGCTGCATTTAAATCTGCCCTCAATCTGTCTGGTTTCGTAGGGGCAGTCTTGTGAAGATAAATCATGTAAACAAGTTACGGTAATGGAATACATATTTAGAAACTGCATTTTTGAAGGCTTGTATTCACCGTTGAAAGGAAGAGTCCTATAGTCGTTCAACTTGTTAGGAAAATCCACCTGTCTGGAGCAGGCACCTGCTTCACTCAGTTTGCCGATGCATAGTAAAATGGGGGGACCCACGTGGGCTTTTCTCCTTTGGGTGGGGGAGGGTAGGAGCCTATTTTTTAACATGTGAGTGGCTTTTCCGCCTGGGTGCGCAGCCCTTTGGTGTGATGGAATGAGCGATGGGAAACATGAGGAGCATGTTTTATTCTCTCATATTTTCTCCTCCTCTCCCTGCTTCTCTTTGCAGGTGGTGATCTTTTCTGTTTCTCTCTGCCTCTGGCTTTCCCCCGTGATGTGGGCTCTGTTTTTGCTCTGACTTGAAGTGGTAAACTAGTTGAAAATCCAAGCTCTCCACCCGTCACTCACTTTCTTCCCTCTGAAAGTGCAGAAAGAGGAAGCAGATGCTTTGGGCCTGCTGTGACCCAGAAAGGTGCTGGAGTTTATCCATTAGTGTCCTACAGAAGCACCTGCACTCTCCCTGACAACTGTGCTCCATCGTGCTGGCCGGACACACCAGCTGGGTGCATTTGGGCTTGCTGCGTGTTATCGCCTGACACCTTGGGTTCTCCCCAAATCTTCCACTGCAGGGTCCCTTTAGAAAGCCAGATAGAATGGCTTTTATCTTGCAGAGCCTCTGCTAGCCCCTACCTGCCTCTGGTCCTCAGGTTCCTGGTCTCCCTGTTAGGTGGAGGCAAAGGGACGTACTGAAGCCTTAGTGAGTACCTACAGGGTAAGGAGATGTTCCAGAAGGATGACATGGGGGCCTGCCAGAGCGATTGTCTTCCAGCTGGCGTGAATATTCTATTTATGTGTTGAAGCAGGTGGGAAGTGTGTCTGTGTTTATGGAGGGTGGTGTATGCTGGATCCCAGAATGTGAACCTTTTCCATGAGATCAGAACCTTGTTCATTGCTGCAGACTGAGTGCTTAGAGCAGTACCAGCCATAGAGTAAACTCTCAATAAAAATTTATTTCACAAATAAAGACAGAATCCAAGTGATGTTGTATGTCCAGGACTTAGGCAGAGGCCATTTGGCGAATTACATGGAAAATCTGTGGTATTTGCTTAGAATTTACAGTGAAAATCTGAAGCCTTGGGCTGGGCTGGTCAGCGCCTGCTCTGCTCATGTTTGCTGGAGTCTACAATTCAGACTTGTCCACGCAGACAAAGGAAAAGAGATCAGAGAGGGGAGAGGTGGTAAGGAATTAGCCGCATGTGCCTGCCCTCGGAGGCTGGCCCAGAGAGCTGCCCTGCAGGCCGGGGCTGGCTTTGCTGCTCTGCTTCCTGGATGTCATCAGGCCAGTCTGTGCCATGTGATTGACAGCTATGGTTCCACGGCCCGGGGCTGGGGGTGAAGCGCATGTGTCCAGCAGTGGCCGATGCCCCTGAGTCAGGAATCAAAGAGCCTGGTTTTATAAGTGAAGAAAATGGTGCCATTAAAAGGCAATTATTCAAGTGGTGGGAGTCAGCGATGCAGCTCCTGGCAACGCCAGGCAGGAGAAGGCAGTGGTGTGGGGAGTTTTTGCTCCATCTCTCTCTTTTTAAACAAAGCTCAGGCTGGAAAGCAGAGCTTGCACCTGCATCTGGGTGATGTGCAGTGGGAGACTTAGACTGCCAGATTCCTTTATCTGAGCAACATCAGGAATGGGGAAGACAGCCTCAGACCAGAAGAAAGGTCCTCATCCTGAGGAACAGGGAATTGAAAAGGCTCTTCAAGCTGGCTGTGTACTTGACCTTCACCCTGCTCTCAGCTGCTGCACAGGGGATTCCCCTGCCTGTCGACTTAGTGGGTGTGTGAATGAAGGGAGAGTGTGTGCTGGAGCCTGTGGCCCCAGGAGTGCGGGTCAGACGTCTTCCCCTGTGCTGCACCCTAGCTGCCTGCTGTCCCCTCTCTCTGATGGAAGATCAAGATGATTTCATTTCTAGAGTACTTTTCTTGTTTTTTTTTTTTTTTCTTTTTTTCCTAAGCCTGCGTTGTCTGCTGCCACGGCAACCAGCCCTGCCTTACCCACCTTCATGTGGGGGGAGGTGTGACCGGGACAGGACAGACCCTGCCTCCAGCTCATCCTCTGAGGCTCCTGCGCAGGCAGCCATGGCAGAGATGTTTGCAAAAACCACTTGCTTGCCTCCTGAATCTCTCCTGCTGTTGGTAGACAGCCTAGAGAGCAAGGAGGTTTTTCTTGCCTCAGAAGGACAGTGGCGGGGGAAAGGGAGCAAACATCGTACAACAGGCACCAAAGCAACAGATACGGTTTAAGGTTCAGGGAATAAAAACAAAATTATAACAAAAGAGCAGACCAAGGCTGGAAACAAGTCAGCCCTCACTCCCGTACTCCCCTCCCTTCTGAGCTGAGTCTCATCCCTTCTCCTTTGTTTTAGTAAATCAAAGTAGAAGCAAGTTCAATTGCTTTTTTGAGATGAAATTTTTTTTAAATTGGCCTGAGTTTAAACAGCAGTGGAAGGCCTTTTGTCTGTTTCACGTTCATAACCAGGTCATAGTTCATCTTAATTGATAGCATTTTTCGTCTGCCATGGAGTTTGTCAAAATTGAAGGAGATAAAAGTTCAGCCTCTCTGCCTTGGATCCAGGGAGCCAGTGAGCTGGTTAGCACTGCCAAGGTCAGCTGGGCTCGGGGACCAGGCTGTTTGGTGGTGGTGTGGGTGGGCAGGGGGTATCATCTGGTGGAAGGTTCCAGGCTGGATGGAGAAGGGTCAGCAGGACTGGGCAGAGGGCACAGTGGCTTTTTGAGGTGTCACGCCATGTTGGGGGCAGCAGTAGGTCATGGATCTGCTGAGGGGGAGTGAGGTTGCAGAGGGGCAGAATCATGGTTGTGCGGGCAGAAGCTGAAATAGAATGTCCGGGAAGATGTTAGCGCGTCCCAGCTCAGTTCAGGCAAACACGGAAAAGAGAATCTGGGCACTGAGGTCAGAAATAGCTTCTGAGGCTCCATCTGGACCATTGAGGCTCTTCAGGTCCCAGTATATTAATTCTGCACCGAATTTCTATCCTAGGCTTTCCTTTTGTAAATTTTTATGGTGGTCCCTAGCCGGAGGGAGCAGGGAACAAACTGAAGGGCATGCCCAGTGCTGAGGACAGAGGCCCAGGGGAGGGGTGAAGGCTGTGAGCACAGAGGTCAGCCCTGGCTTGGAAAACAGCACCACTTAGGAGCTGAGTGACCTCTGGGTGAGTTACTCAATTGCCAAGCCCGAGTCTTCTTATTTAGACAATGAGGCTGTCAAGTCTACACAGATCTTGGAGGGAATTAAATCAGGTGATTTATATAAAGCCCTCAGCACAAGGCCTGGCTCGGGAAGCACTTCAGTGAAATCTTTATGACTCTGGGTCAGGAGCTCTCACAAGAGGCCAGGCCTGTTGGGATCATTGTTAGAGCAGCCACAATTCCTGACACTGGAGAGCTTGCAAAGCTCTCCATCCTCAAATTTTCAAACCTATAGAACTTTCTTAAAGAGATTTTTGATAATCTTTTCTTCTTACTCAGAAGCTCAGAAAGATTTGGAAGACAGGAGTTGTGCCTCTGTTATCCCTGAGCCTGGGGACTGCCACAGGGAGTTCTGGTTGCTGGAGTGCCTGGGCCTCCGCCATACTTTGAATGACATGCTTCTCCCTTTTCACCCCCTTGGGAAGCAGGTCATGGGAGGTGAGCACTCATGGGAGGATGAGAGGGTGAGACAAAGTTCTCATCAAACCTCTCCTTCTGCCAGGGTCAGCGCCTTGTGACAACAAAAATAGATTTTAAACGTTTATGCAGTACGGGGTCTTCACAGGCCGGAGTTTCAGCTGGCAGGAGGAGTGGGCAGCTGCATTTCCATGGAAACGAGCCATCTTTGTGGATGGTACTGTTGATACCAAAGAGAAAGGCTGTAATAGCGATAAAAGCTGTGATTTCAGGATACCGACCGTGTTATCTTCTCGCTTAGCCTTTCATGTGGTTCTATTTATTTCTCTTCTTAAATATTTGCAGCATCCCTCTGAAAATAAGAATAACGATTATATAAAGTTAATAATATTAATGATAATGATGGTAATATCCCCTTTTCGCGTATCTCCGCTATGCCCCAGTCTGTGCTAGGTGGCTCGTCTACATTATTTCTAATCCTCACAATAACCCTGTGAGAATGTTCCCCCCATTTTACAACTAAGGAATCCAGGGCTTAGCGAGGCTGTGTAAGTTGCTGAACAACCTAGTTGGCAAGCAGCCACACCTGGATTTGAACCAGTGTCTTTCCCTCTGAAGAGCCCTGCATGGGTTTTGGACTCTCTGAGTCAGAAGTTATTTCAGCACCATCAGAAATGGAATGGAGTAAAAAATACTAATCTTTTTGAAACAATTTCCTCTGCACAGATACCCCAAAAGATACCTGCATTTATCTGTTGATTGCAGCACTATTTACGATAGCAAGGTCATGGAACTAACCTAAGTATCCCCCAATGGTTGATTAGATAAAGGAAACATGGTACATATATACCATGGAATACCACACAGCCATAAAAAGAATGAAATAATGTCCTTTGAAGCAACCGCGGTGGAGGTGGAGGATGTCATTTTAAGTGAACTAACTCAAAAGCAGAAAATCAAATGTTGCATCCCCTCACTTATAAGTGGAAGCTAAACAATGGGTACATGTAGACATAAAACACACTGGGGACTCCAAAAGAAGGGAGGAGTGGAAGCGGGGGTGATGGTTAAACCATTACCTATTGGGTACAGTGTTTAATGCTTGAGGGATGGGTGTGCTCTCCCCACCATTATGCAATATACACATGTAAGAAGCAAGTACCTGTACTCCCTGAATCTAAAATAAAAATGTAAAAAGAATATGACTCTTTTCCATGAAGCCCCAGATCGCTCTGGAGTTTTAGCCTGCATTCCTTTAATCTGTTCTTGAGAAGCAGAAAGAAGCAGAAAGGAAGGTTTCATATCTGCATCTGAGGATCCTGAAAAAGGCCATTCCTTTCACCTTGAGAAACATTTCAGGACCTGGCTGTTCTCCCCCAGCCTCATTTTACTCCATCTAGGTTTTGAGATTCTTTTCCTTGCATTTTTCTGCCTTTCCCCCTTATGTTGAAATATTCCAAATTAGCCCCACCAATGCCCCTCCTATATATATTCTCATGCCTAGTGGTAGTAAGAGTTCTTTCTCTGTGCCAGGAAAAAGAATTAACTTCTGAGTTGGAACTCATTTCTTTCCACTCTAATCCTATCCATCCTCAAATTTTCAACCCTAATAGAACTTTCTTGAGGAGTTTCTTGATAATCCTGTCTTCTCAAATCCTGTATCACTTTCCATCAGCCAAATTGCTGAAATTAGTTGCCCATGCCTTAGGTGTTGGTGTGTGTATGTCTCTTCTTACTCAGTAGCTCAGAAAGATTCAGAAGACATGGGATGTGCCTCTGTTATCCCTGAGCTTCACTCACAGTAGATTTCCTCAGACCATTATGGAATCAATAAAAGCTCTCCTCCTTGATATTTCCTTTATTTCTGACACCTAGCTGCACCTCTGAGTCTCACACTGTCACTGCTATATGCATGGATCTGTAGAAGCTAAGACCCCAGGACAGCATGTGAGAACGTAACCTGCTTTAGTACTGCATCCACCTCGGGTGGGGGCCTCTTTCCTCCATTGTGGGTAGCATTATCCTCTGTGAGTATTGCAGAGTGATAAGAGGTCATTCAGATCCTCCAGTGGTTGCTAGGCCATGTGCCTGCCTTTGCAATGTGCTGTGCCTGGGAGTACAGATGGTGCTTTCTTTCAGGTCCATTTCAGACTCAGGAAATCAAATTCCTGTCTTCCCCTACTCTTGTATCCCTCCTCAGAATGTCCCAAGGCTTGATGGCACAGCACAATATGAATGTTTCGGGGGAGGATACTAGACACTGGCTCTGATGGGACAGATTGGACTGACCAGTAAGTGATCAATGGCTCTGTCTTTCCTCCAGCTGCTGGAGTAGAGCATGGGCTTGTCAGGACCATGGACAAGGCTAAAAAAATGGAAATCTTTTTTTTCTTCCTTTTTCTTACCAGCTGTCTTGGTGAAGACAGTGAAGGCCAGTGAAGCTAAAATCCTCTTTTGAACAAACTAGAGGAGGGGAGCAAGTGACATCCTCTCTTCTTGGGAATTCCAGTCTTTGCATCATAAATTGGACCCTTTGGTTGTCTAAAGTGACCTACATGGACAGAGCTCTCTTTTCCTGTGGGAAAACCCTCATGTACCAACCAGGCTGACACTTGTCCACTAATTGCCTCCCACTGGAATGTAACTTGTTTGGGTATTCCACTCAGGTGTCATCAATTTCAGAGGGGTCCTTATTGCCTTTTTAAAAATTGCATGTGGACTTGTTCAAATCAATGTTCTTATATAAAACAGTGGAAAAAGCCATGATATTTCCTCTTCCCTTGAATTTCTTTTAGTATACACATTTTATATTCTGCATTTAAAGCTATTTCTATTGCACAGCTACTTTACCGAGACTCAGACTCCTACGGGCCTGCTTGGTCCGACACGTACCTTGAATATCCTTTCACAGTGTTTGATTTTTGCAGTTGCTTGTATAATGAGGAAGGAGTGTGCAGTGAGTGTGGAGATTCCTATTAACCAGGTCACCTGTGAATCTATTTTCATGTGCTTTTTTATTAGAAATAGCAGGGAACACGGTAATGTTTAAACGCAACCACTTATAGAAGCTTGGCTTAAAAATATACCTTAGTAAGTTTTCTCTTCTTATTTGACATTTCAAAATGTTGTACTACAGTTTCTCATCATCAAAACACCTCTTCTTCATTTACATTCTGGGCCGTGAATAGAGAGCATTACAAATGACTGTGATATTTTGGGTTGGCATTGGGACTGGCAATCCTCTGCCTCAGAAGTTCCCATCTTTGTAGTGCCCTATTCTGGTCTTGGTCTTGCTTTTGAAGAAGATAGACTATAATGAAATAGACTCAGAACAAGATGGTAAGGCCAGGTAGGACGTGGAAGTAGATAAAAGAGAGTTATCTTCAGACACTCGAGGGAGGATATCGCTTGAAAAAATGGAGACTGGTATGGTCCCATGTTGTACCTAATGACACAATCACTGGATGAAAACTTTGGTGGGACAGATTTTGATTCAGCCTAAGAAAAACCTAACAACTAGAGCTTCTGGACTTTCTGGAACAGGTTGCCTTGTGGGAGAGGAGGTGGACCTCCAGGCCAATTGGGCCACCTGCCAGGTGAAATAACAGGCCTACATCAACCATGAGACACAGTACATGGCATAGCTATTGCTTGCTGGGGGCATTGAAAAACCACAGGTATTATTATCTCTTAGGAGCAGAAACTGTAAATCCTTTTGAATTGCTGAATACAAATGCCCTGAATGAGCCACTAGAGCCAGGGCTAAGGACAGAATGTGAGAATGGAGTGTTGAGGCAGACAGCCTTTTATTTCAGGCAAATACTTTACTAATACGGCCTGGTTATTTAGATCATGTCAAAAACCACCTAAAATGAGTCACAGTACTTCATTTTGTTGCATTGCTCAGGACTTGGCCAACAACTTGACAACATCAGGATGTTATTTAAAAATATACTACTGTTCCCTTTCAAATGCAGAGAGTTTTATGGTTGCTATGGCACTTTCTCATATATTCCTCCCTGTGATCTTCACTATCACTTTCTAAGGAGGCATAGAAAATATTATTATCTCAATTTTTATATGGGGGAAACAGTGGCATGGAAAGTTGAGTGACTCACCCAATGCCATGTGGTAGCACCAGATCTGGGATGGATCTAGCCTGTGGAAATCTGAGTCCTGGAAGTGAGGCAGTATTTTTGGCTATGCTAATGACTAGCAGTGTAACTGTGGACAGTCTTATAGGTAAGATGATGGTGTTGGAATAAGATAAAGTCCAAAGTACCTTCCATATTACTGTTGTCTGAGCTTCTCTTGCCTCTCCATAGAGCATGCTGTCTGCCATGGTCCTGGTAGACAGCATGCTTGGCTGGTAGTAATACGAGTTTGCAGGCTGGGTGAAACAAGTGGAGTTTGCGGGCCGGGTGAAACAAGCGGAGTTTGCGGGCCTGGTGAAACAAGCGGAGTTTGCGGGCCTGGTGAAACAAGCGGAGTTTGCGGGCCGGGTGAAACAAGCGGAGTTTGCGGGCCGGGTGAAACAAGCGGAGTTTGCGGGCCGGGTGAAACAAGCGGAGTTTGCGGGCCGGGTGAAACAAGCGGAGTTTGCGGGCCGGGTGAAACAAGCGGAGTTTGCGGGCCGGGTGAAACAAGCGGAGTTTGCGGGCCGGGTGAAACAAGCGGAGTTTGCGGGCCGGGTGAAACAAGCGGAGTTTGCGGGCCGGGTGAAACAAGCGGAGTTTGCGGGCCGGGTGAAACAAGCGGAGTTTGCGGGCCTGGTGAAACAAGCGGAGTTTGCGGGCCGGGTGAAACAAGCGGAGTTTGCGGGCTGGGTGAAAGTGGTCAGATGCACTGGGGTGTGTTTCCGGGGTGGAAACATGACACTTCAGCTGCCATAAGATCCATTTCCAACAGATCGATTTCAGAAGCTTGAGATCCTTGGCTGCAGTTTGATTTCAGGTTTGGAATCTGAGAATATGTTTATTTACTTTGTGGGTCCAGTTGTGGCGCGCAGTGATGGAGGTGGCCTTTCTGAATTCAACAACTCTAAATGGAGAAAAGTCAGCTTGAACAGTGAGGTCTCTGGTGTTACAAAGTATGAGGTTGCAAGGAAAGTTATAGTTTAGTCTGATTTTATTTCTGAATTTTCTAATTGTAACTATCCAACTCCAAACTAGAGTTTATACTGCTTAAAATCTCTAGACAAAGCTAACTTCCTCCTTGACTACGAAAGTAATATATGATTGTTGAAGAAAAAAAATTAAAAATTGCTTTTGCAATTTTCTATCATTTCCCACAGATAAGTACTATTAAAATTGAGCTATAATTTCCTGGAATGTTTTTTATACCTCTGTACATATTTTTAAACAAATGCAGTATAATACCACACAGACTTATAAATCTCTTTTGCTAATGATAAACCTTTTCCTAATGCTCCCTTAAAGAAGGATTTATCTGAATTTGGATTTAGGAGCCACTTAATTTTCTAGTGTGATGTTGCATCAAAGTTCATTTAACCTACTTTCTATTGTATGTATTAGGTGCTTACGACATTTTGTTAATATATATAACATGTGAAAATATCTCACATACATCACTTTTTAGAATTTTTATGTTTGTAGAGACAGAATATCTCTATGTTGCTCATGCTGGTCTCAAACTCTTGGCCTCAAGTGATGCTCCCACCTTGGTCTCCCAAAGCACTGGGACTACAGGTGTGAGCCATGACACCCCACCTTCACAGAAACGCTTGACAAGGCATTAGATATAAGTCTGGTTTGTTCAAACAGAAAAACTATAGCTGGATTTCTAATTTTAGGGTATAGCAACTCTGTTGGGTATTTATGAGAAAATTATAACGTATAGACGTAATATGGTTAATCGATACGGTAACGTCAAGGGAGACCCGCCTCTCTGTCACCATTGTCAGACCTGTTACTGTGATCCATTTCACATGGTTAATATCCTGCATAAACATCAAAGCAGTGGACTCATTTTTCTTTTCTGTTGATTCTCCTGTAGCCTGATGAAGTCCTCCGATATCGATCAGGATTTATTTACAGACAGTTACTGCAAGGTGTGCAGTGCACAGCTGATCTCCGAATCGCAGCGTGTGGCCCACTTCAAGGTAAGGACAGCTTTCCCACTCTGTTTGCAAATGCAGGCGGGAGCATCTTGGGTCGTTGTTGTAGGACTCCAAGATCCTCCCTCTGGACTTGGGGCAGATTTTAAGAACCACGGGGCTTGAGCCCGTACAGTCTGAGGTCAAGGCCAGCACAAGTGTTTATGTGTGGAGTTAGGAGTGAGAGTTGGGGGTGTTGTTGTCAGATTCGGGCTGCTTCCCGGATCCTTTTTTAAAATTTGTATCTCAGCCTCTGGAGACTCTGCTTGGGCTTTCTCTACTTGTTAAATCTGTCATGTGCATCCACGAAGTTCCTTTCAATGCATTGTGCCAGCTCCTCTCTCCACCTATGACCCTGAAGATAAGCTCAGAAGACCTTTGTTAACCACTGAAGGGAAAGAGGCAGCAAGTAATGAAGGACCCGGGTCACTTCCTCCCTGCAGATTGCTTCCACCTGATGGCCAGTACCCAGCATGTGCTTATCACCATCAAGATGCCTTCTGCAGAGTTATAACAAAGTTTTAAAGTGCAAATACTCTCGAAAGTCATAAATCAGTGGCCCTGGCTCTTTAGGATGGGGGAACAAATGGCTGCTTTTTGATCCTCTATTGGGAGCAGAGGATGAGAGCAGAGAGGTTGGCCTGTGTCTGAGGATGAGGAAGGAATGAGGTGCCATGGATGGAGTAAAGAGAACTGTGGAATTCTGAGATGCTGGGCGCTACCAGCGCGTGTTTTGTTTTCAAGAGAACATATACCAGTAGGAATATGAGCTTCTTTCTTTTATTTCTCTCTCTCCCTCCCTCTCTCCCTTTTCTTCTTCTTCATCTTCTTCCCCTCCCTCCCTTTCTCCTTCCCTCCCTCCTTCCCTCCCTCTCTCTCTTTCTTTTCTTCTTCTTCTTCTTCATCTTCTTCCCCTCCCTCTCTCTTTTTCTCCCTTCCTTCCTTCTTTTTTCTTTTTTTAAGACAGGGTCTCACTCTTTCACCCAGGCTGGAGTGCAGTGGTGCAAGCATAGCTCACTGCAGCCTCCACCTCCTGGGCTCAAGTGATCCTCTCACATCAGCCTCCTGAAACAGTTGGTACTACAGGCACATGCCACTGAACTCAGCTAGTTTTTTATTTTTCTTTTTAGTAGAGACTGGGTCTTGCTAAGAACACGAGTTTTCAAGTGTAAGAACTTGAAAGTAATTTTAGGTTGGAAGGCTTAGCCAGCAATTTTCTTTTTGTCTGACAAGTCTGACAAATGCCAGTTGTCACTGTCAATCCTCAAACTCCTCTAGCCCTCAGATTCCTCTATGCACAATGAAAATAATTATAATGACACACACACATATGCACCCAGAGGGACAGTCAGCAGGCCCTGCATACTCCTCAGGGTTCTGTGATGACCAAATCAGATCTATCGAAATCGTAGCTGTGAAAATGCTTTGGAAGCTGTAAAGTCCACCAGACATGCAAAGTTATGTTCTTATTCATCATTAATTCCTCTGCAGCAATGTTTTGATGGAAGCAAATGTTTGGTGAAAACTTTAAAATCAGCATCTATGTAAAAAAATTAGTATAGGCATTGTTAAAAGGCAACCAAGTGTTAGAAGTCAATTCAAACTTAAAAGAATTATCTAAAAAAGTCAATCGTTTAAAATTAAGTACTTTCTAATTTCTGTGGCTATGGCTTCATAAACACATTATGGGTGTGTGAG
Source organism: Callithrix jacchus (assembly GCF_049354715.1). Classification (NCBI taxonomy): domain Eukaryota; kingdom Metazoa; phylum Chordata; class Mammalia; order Primates; family Cebidae; genus Callithrix; species Callithrix jacchus. The sequence continues at coordinate 43,486,226 of NC_133514.1, forward strand.
TGTGTGTGTGTGTGTGTGTGTGTGTGAGTCTCGCTCTGTCACCCAGGCTAGAGTGCAGTGGTGTGATCTTAGCTCACTGCAACCTCCACCTCCCAGGTTCAAGTGATTCTCCTGCCTCAGCCTCCCTAGTAGCTGAGACTATAGGCATGTGCCATCACACTGGGCTAATTTTTTATATTTTTAGTAGAGATGGGGTTTCACCATGTTAGCCAGGATGGTCTTGATCTCCTGACCTCATGATCCCCCTGCCTCAGCCTCCCAAAGTGCTGGGATTACAGGCATTAGCCATCATGCCCGGCCATATGGTTTTATTCGTATGATTTCCCCCGTTAAGGAAATGGGGGAATTTGTCCCTCTCTGAAATTCCATAGCCTCCTATTAGTTCTTTATGTTCTTCCTTTATTAGACTTTTTGTGTTCGTTTGTAATCATCTTACTAGATTCATAAGGACAGAAATGGAGTTTCATTCATTTGGTCTTCCATAATTGCTGGAATAGCGCCTGCACATGACAGATGTTCAGAGAGTGTCTGTGGAGGGGGTGGGTGTGTTACAAAACTGTACTGGTGACCCTGTCCCACACTGTCTTATCAGAAAAGTAATGTCAGAACATTGAAAACAACGAAAAATTGTTAAACAAAAAATTCAGCTGCTCAATTAAGTGTTATTTGATCACACGTTTTGTACATCTTTCTGTTAGCATACTGTACTCTTGCTGTTACACAATCTAATTGTTTAGAGAATGCGTTAGTGTTGGTTGAATGTAGCTAGATGACATAGAGAAAATGAAGTGATTACAGTAGATCTGCAATTAACAGTGTTACACGTCATCGAGGTAACATTAAATGCATTCCCATTAAATGTGGATGGGAACTCTCAATGATAGTTTCCTCCCTTTCTCCAGTCAGAGGTAAGGCCCTTTCTACAGTGAGAAATAGCTGTGCATTCTTGCTGCAAAGCTGCTGAGCGTGTGAAAGGGACACAGTCAAGACTGAGGGTATCTTATATCAATCTCCGGTCTCCCCAGCTTTGGCTGAGGCTTCTCCAGCACCACATCTTTGTCTCTAAGAAGACAGTTTGCCTCAGATGATCTCTAAGGCCATTTGAAAATTGATATTCTGATTCTATCAGTCTGCCCCTTCCCTCCAGAGACACCTTCCCTGCTGAAGTGACTTACAGAACGGGTCTCTAGGAGATTGAAACTCCATCCAATTCATTGAAATTGTTGTCACACTTAGTCTCCATGTCCTATTACTGATTTGTTTTGGTATGATTTCATTGTTCATTTCAACCTGATAATTTTCTCAGCTTCCCTATGGGGCAAATCAGTGAGAATCCACCATGTATTTTCTGTATGTCCAGCAATATTAGTGTTAGTTACTTCAGGGGATTCTGAACCTATATGATAAGTGATCCTTGTCCCTAAGAAGTTCATAAACTTCATTGAGAGAAAAAGTCACAGATAGTTCAGTGGGGCAAAAATACCTGTGTGATTCCAAGCACGTGACCTGTAGAATTCTGCTGTCTTTTAAGGAGCTACTGATGGAATTTGATACAAAGAGAAAGTGTTAGGGTTTTTTTTTCCCCATTTGGTGTCCTGATACATGCTGCATCATGCTGTTAACTTTGTAGATATCTGCATATTACAAATTTAAAAGAGTGAGGCATCACTGAGAGCTATTATAGCCAAGAAAGACTTGCTGGAAGATGTCGTGGATTTCTCCATGCCTCCACAAATGGGTTAAGTTTAGGGGTGAGTGGAACAAGGACAATCTTAGTATCTATCTTTCAGGAGTGTTGAGGGGGCTACCCTGGCAGCATTGTGTTAGGAAAGGATGGGGTCAGGATGTCAAGGAAAGAGGAGTTTGGATTCTGTGAGGCTCTGAAGCGTCTGGCAGCATAACGCATTAACTGAACATTTCTAAGTGATACATAGATGGTGGTGGTCAGGGCATACTGTTGGGGAAGAAAATGGCTTTTGGTATGACTTTTGCTGTGAGACTAGTGTGTTAGCCTTCCGAAGTAGGAGAGCAAAAGAAAAGAGATGGGTTAATGCCAAATAATTGGACACCCCATTTGAAAGCCTGAACCTTTGCACAAGAGCACAGAAAAACCTAATACATGTCTAATCAACCAAACCTTTTCATGCTATGCTTTAAAAATCTCTTTTTGTGGCCAGGCGTGGTGGCTCCCGCCTGTAATCCCAGCACTTTGGGAGGCCGAGGCGGGTGGATCATGAGATCAAGAGATCGAGACCATCCTGGTCAACATGGTGAAACCCCGTCTCTACTAAAAATACAAAAAATTAGCTGGACATGGTGGTGCGTGCCTGTAATCCCCGCTAGTCAGGAGGCTGAGGCAGGAGAATTGTCTGAACCCAGGAGGCGGAGATTGCGGTGAGCTGAGATCGCGCCATTGCACTCCAGCCTGGGTAACAAGAGTGAAATTCCGACTCAAAAAAAAAAAAAAAAATCTATTTTTGCATATGAAGTCCTCAGGTGGAAAACAATGGGGAACATAGAGGCATTATTTTTCTTACCTGCTAAGCGTTAAGAACACATTAATGTTTCAGTGGGAAATATAATTAGATGTCTCTATTCACTGGACGAATAGTCTGAGTCAACACCACAAGTAGACACAGACACAGAAGGAAGAGAAAGCTTTCAAAGGAAAGGGCCTAAGCATTGTGGGGGTTAAAAACAGTTTTCCAGGGAGGCCATTTGTGTGATTTGCTGCAGTTTCAAGTGGCTACAGAATAATTTCCTGCAAAGGGAAAGAGTTGCTCGTATGAATGAAGGAGTGGCTTTCTGCAATGTGGGAAGAAGGAAAAAGTACAGGGCAGAAAGATGTACACTCACACACCCACCCACAACACATACACACACACACATACACAGAAACACCCGCATAAACACCCACACACACCCACAAATACACACATAAACACAATAAACACACACACAAACATAAACATACCCATATACACATACACACACTGCACACATAAAAACATAAACATGTGCTTATACATATACACACATACATCCGCTCCTAACACCCACATACCCACACATACACACATACACACACATAAACGCAATATACCACAACCTCTCACACATACACACATAGATACACAACCCCACACACATAAACACACATACACACAAACACACAAATACAAATACCTATACACATAAACACAAACACCCAGGTACACAAATGCACACATAAACACACACACATACACCCACATAAGCACATAAACACCCACACAAACACACATATGCACACATAAATGCACAAACACACCTCCACACGTAAACACAGATATGTAAATACACATACACTTAAACACACATAAATACACCCACCTCCAACACACCCACACCCATGCATACACACACACATATATATATACACACACACCCCCCAGACACCCTCTCTCACAAGCATGCCCACATACATATATGCAAAAGCACATGTAAACACACATACAGACACATAAACACCCCCCTACACCTTCACAGACCCATACACACATAAACACACCTACACACTCCCATGCTCACATAAACACACATACACAAAAACACGTACACACCCCAGACACTCCCTCCCCCAACATACACTTAAACATACCCACATACATATACACAAATGCACATGTAAACACACCACACCCCCTACACACACCTGTACATGCACACATACAATACACAGAAACACATACATACACCCCAGACACGCCCCACACACAAATACACACGTACACATGCACTCCCAAACACATACACACACATAAGCACCAATATGTACACATATACACATACACAAATGCACACACAAACACATATACATACATACACATAGATACACATATACCCCCCAACACCTCCTACACATAAACACACTATACACACACATCCCTGCATACCCACACATGTACACACACACACATACACATAAAAACACACATACACATATACACCCATAAATACACCTGCACAAACCCACACAAACACACACATACACCAATACATGCACACACATACACACAAACACACAGAAACACACATACACACCACCCATACCTACACACACATACACACACATATACTCGCATACACATACACACACACACACACAGAGGGAAAATCCTTATGTTGTGTATCGGTTTTTGTAAACTGTGACTTTAAGTGAAATGGCGTATAATTAAACCAATCTTTTTCTGCATCAGTGTTATACTGAAATGACATTGAATGAAACGATGTTAGTTGAAGACCTGCTAGACCTGGTTTCACTTAAAGGTTCAGTTTCCAAGAACCTGTGAATGATGTTAAGTAAGGACTTTCTCTCTCCATATATATATATGAACAAATAAAAACTTTATATATTCTCTATATATTATCTATGTACATATTAGAATATATAGTTAGAATATATACATATATATATCTGAAAAGGAATTCATAAACACACACACAGCCAAAGGAAGAAGGTACCGAGTAGACCTAGGAGAGTGAGAAGAACTGCTGGGCAGATCCCATCAAGCCAGCCATACATGCGCCTGCCCAAATGCTTGTCCCTTCCGGTGAACCCTAATAACCCTTGCGTTGATGTGCTGCATGTCTCATTAATTGCTCCAAGTGAAATCAGTGGTTAAACATCCTTGTCCCTCCCAAGAGGACTGCAAGCTTCCTGAGGGCAAGTGGGAGCCACGTGCTAAGTGTTTTTGTGCATTCCTGCCTTTGATGAAGGCCGAGGTGTCCGCACCAGAAGAGATGATGATGTATTAATACACTGAACGTAAGTCTGTACTTGAGAGCCCAATGTCAAGACATGGTTATGAGTGATGGTTTTATAGGTATGGCAAAGGCATTTCTCCAAGGCAGTGGGAAATTTTTCAAGTATCTCTAAATCTTGATGTAATATCAGTACGGGTGAAAGAGCCCCTTTAGCCTACCTGGGAATGGCAGAATCTAGTATTATTCACTCATCATGGTAGCAGCAGGCATATTGGACCTACAGAGACATGCCAAAAATATTTGTTTTCTGTTTCAGCTGTTTTGATTGCCTTCCAACAGAACTTTGGCCTTGCCTAGCATCTATTTAATCCAGGGGAGCAGCTGGAAGGGCATTTGCTAGCTTCTGTTAAGTCAGGTTGGAGATCAGGTGTAAGTATTCTGTGGGTGGTGATAAAAAGGTGAAAATGAAGGTTTCTAAAATGAGCTGATTAAAGTTTCACAACTTTCCAGAGCTATTAATGCCTTTGTCGCCTTTTCTCTCATAGACCCTCACACCTTCTTCTTACCTTTGCTTTTTCTTTTTTCTAATAGCTCGAAGTAAGCGTGCAGGCTAAACAGCTTCCTTCAGATGTATGAGGTTGTGGGTTTTAGATCAGGCTCTGACTGTAGCCTGTCGGTCCCACCCAGCACTGCACCAACTGGACCTGAGTCCAGCCGGGCCCACACTTACCCTAGGTATTGCAGGCGAAGTGTTCCTGGAGATCCAAGGGCTAACTGGGCAAAGACTAGGAAAGGTCTTTATGGCAGGATGCCTGCGAGGATCCCTTCTTTGCATTACACATTGAGAATCACTGTTTCAGTGTTTTTGAATATCCTGGCATCATGACTGCTTAATTCTCCCAGAGGCTGTTAGTACAATTATTGGTACATTTGTCCAGGGTAGTATCTTCATAATATCCTAGACTTACTGACACAGATAATATTTCTGATACGATAAATAAAATTATTCCATATATGGAAGACCTTTTTGGATGTTTGGTGTGTGGCGGCCTAGCTCCGATTATCTGTTAATGTTCACCTTTTGTTTCCATGTTCATTTTATTGAAGAGTCTTAATCTTCTGTAAGATTTGTAACAAAAGGTTATATTTTCCTTTTGTTTTGCTCCAGCAGGGCCAGCATGGGCATCTTACCTTTTATTAGTCATTGTTAGTAAAAATGGTTCATTGGAACACAAAATGAAGTGCTGGTAAGAGGCTTTAATGAAGTAGAGAACAGTAGGCTGAAGAACCCACCCAACTCATGGCAACACGCACGTGGCTAAGAGCAGCTGTTAGATGATGTGCTTCGTGATCGTTGGTTAAGAGAACACAGGTAGAGTGTGCTCTGTTGCCTGAATTCTCATTTGCAGAGAGCAGATGACGTCACTTAGTGGAGTTTAGGAGTCAGACCTACCTGCAGGAGAAGTTGGAAAATGCACCTTAAATGTGTGGGTAAAAGGAAACAGATTTAACAAACACATAGCATCATCTCCACCACTCTACCCTTCTGGTCACTAAGTATCCATTTCATTCTTCCTCCGACACAGAACACACACATCCCCTCTTAACAGGAGTGACTTCAAGTTTTTCCCAATCACTGTTCAGCTCAAATTTCAGGATCTCCAGGAGTGGGCCTCCCCTATTGAGTGGGAATGTGACTCCTCTTGGTTCAGCGGCTTAGGAGCAAAAGAAAAATATTACCACTTTCCCCCTACACTTTTAGATGGTGATGATAACAGTAACATTTCCCATGTAGAAAAAAGAAGAATGAAGACAGAGAATTCACTGATCCTTAGCAAAGGACAACTTTGCCTGCAGGGCAACACTGTAATGTTTCCCTTTCCATAAAGTGGGGCAAGTTCATGGAATAGAATCTGATCTTCCTCTGTGGGAGGGACTTTCTTTTTCATTTTCCCCAATGACCCCGGCACTGACCCCTGGCGTTCTCTTCTGTCCATTATTCTCCTGGCCACGTCAGAAATGGATCCTCTCCCCTCCTAGGGACTGCCAGCATTCATAGCCTACTTCCTTCCAGAGACTGATTTAAGGCTTGCAGAATATTAAAAGTGTTTCTAATTTAGTATCATAATGTCTTTAGTAATATTTTTTCAATAATGTAAAAAGATTTCCGATTTATTTTTTAAGAAAGTTCCATGTCTCAGTAACAAAACAAATTCTCTCCTAAATACAATTTCACGACTGCTTGTTTATTTTAATGCTTCCTTATCCCTGTGAGGAAGTGTTGTCTCTTTTTTCCAATTTAATGGTGGGTATCTTGAGGTTATCTTTAAAAAGCAGGTGGAAAGGCTATGCCCTTCATTTGATTTTTGCCAAAGGCCTGAGTCCCATGCTCAACTGAGAAGTTTCCCTGGATCTCCAACCCTCAATATGTTTAAAAATGCCATCTCTCATGGTTGGGTGTCTAGAAGCAATTGGCAAATGGCCTTTCCAACTCTCCATGTCCTAAATTTATGGATTATCTCTCTTTCATATGACTTCTATCTGCTAAGGGGTAAGTTGCATTCTGACTTTTTTTCTTGAAAAACTTGACCAAACACCAATATAGACAATTACTAACGAATATAGTAACGAAATAACATATATTAAAGTGTTTTTTATCCTCTTCCAATTCTTCTAGAACTCTATCCATGTCCTAGAATAGAACCAATCTGGTTCTCCTACAACTGTAAGCTCCGTAGGCAGGTAGTGTGACTTCCAAAGTATTGTAGGCAAGTTTTGTCAGTATTTTGCTACCATGTAAACTAAGTCCGCAATATCTGAACCTTCCCCATTTACTACACATCTGCCAAGCCAATGTCACATTTTTGTTGTTGTTGTTATAGGATAAACCCAGTATCTATGATAGACAAGGCAGGCTAATTCTGGCAACAAATACTTTCAGCATCTTAAAATAAAAAATTTTTTTCTTGCTCACATTGTAGCCATTGTAGGTTAGTGGAGGGAGATTTGGGGTTACATAATTGTTTAGAACTCAGACTGGCAGAGGCATCTGACATTGCCCTGAGTATCAAAATTCAACTGGGCCGGGCGCGGTGGCTCACGCCTGTAATCGCAGCACTTTGGGAGGCCGAGGCGGGTGGATCACGAGGTCAAGAGATCAAGACCATCCTGGTCAACATGGTGAAATCCCGTCTCTACTAAAAATACAAAAAAAATTAGCTGGGCATGGTGGCGCATGCTTGTAATCCCAGCAACTCAGGAGGCTGAGGCAGGAGAATTGCCTGAACCCAGGAGGCGAAGGTTGCGGTGAGCCGATTTCACACCATGGCACTCCAGCCTGGGTAACAAGAGCGAAATTCCGTCTCAAAAAAAAAAAATCCAACTGGTATCTGGGAAACTGATGGGGATGATGGGTGACTGCACAGGACATTTTACGGACCAGCCCTGGAAATGGCTGATATGATATCTCCCCGATTCCATGGAGAACTCAATCTGTTTTCTTCTTTTTTTTTTTTTTTGAGACGGAGTTTCGCTCTTGTTACCCAGGCTGGAGTGCAGTGGCGCGATGTCGGCTCACCGCAACCTCCGCCTCCCAGGTTCAGGCGATTCTAATGCCTCAGCCTCCCGAGTAGCTGAGATTACAGGCACGCGCCACCACGCCCAGCTAATTTTTTGTATTTTTAGTAGAGACGGGGTTTCACCATGTTGACCAGGATGGTCTCAATCTCTTGACTTCGTGATCCACTGCCTCGGCCTCCCAAAGTGCTGATTTTCTTCTTACTGTAGAGAGACTGGGGCATGTCACCTTGCTGGGTGCGTAGGAAGAAAATGAAACTGGTTTGGCGAACACACAGCATTGTCTCTGTGCACCGTATATGTGTGATACTGGAGGAAACGTGGTGATTAGGACCTGCGTTGTGGATGCTGGGGTGAAGAAGAAAGAGAAGGAGAGGAAAGACTGTGCTTCCCAAAGGGAGTGGTTTTGGCAAACGAATGAATGAAACAACCATTGAAACTGAGTGTTTTGGAGCTGCTGTGAAGCCGGTGCCCATTTTACTACAGTGCGGGGAGGAAATGGAAGCAAGCAAAGTGCTGTTTGTCTAAAAGACAAAAGAATAACATGCTATTGACTTAGACTTTTCTCTCCGTTTCCCCTGACTTAGTCGATTAAGCACAAAAGGTTTTCCGGTTGGGACTTGGAGCCTGTGTGCCAAGTGGCATGTCTGACCCGTAGCATTTCTCTTGTGCCTACGTTTTGGGGCCAGCTGTCTCTCAGGTCCTGAGCTGTGTGCCTCACTGCTAAATAGCCTGAACCATCCCACCTTCCACTTGGAGGTGGAAGGACAGGGTCCTCCTGAGGGTCTCCTTAGCTGTGCGCTGTGATTGAGGACACTGCCTGTGGTATCCTGGGGCCTTATTTAGATGGACGTTTGACAAACATTTTCCTTTGCTCTCCTCTTCAAGAAAAGCCATTCATCTTTTGAGTGGCAGCTCCACGTAGACACGTGACTTTGTTTCTTGCTTTGCTTTTGACCCCAAATGCATGGCCACATCCAGCAACCAGACAAAATGCTGTGTCTACATCTTGTGCTTGACTTACCTCTAGTTGCTGTTTTGTTTCTCCTGTTTTATTTTATTTTTATTTTTGGGACAGAGTCTTGCTCTGTTGCCCACAGTGGAGTGCACTGGCACAATCTCGGCTCACTGCAACCTCCGCTTCCCAAGTTCAAGAGATTCTTCTGCCCCCGCCTCCAGAGGAGCTGGGATTACAGGTGTGCACCACAACACCTGACTAATTTTTGTATTTTTGATAGAGAAGAGATTTCACCATGTTGACCAGGTTGGTCTTGAACTCCTGACCTCAGGTGATCCATCCTCCTTGGCCTCCCAAAGTGCTGGGATTACAGGTGTGAGCCACCACGTCTGGCCTCTCCTGTTTTATTTTAAATACGTATCACTCATTTATTTTATCTGATTATATTACATGTAGTTACATTTTGGTATGTGTTCTTGAAGTATCTGAGCAAAGTGGTGGAATATAAATATGTGAATATTTGTTATTTTAGCATTTTATTCATTTTTTGAAGATGCAGTAAATTCACAATTCAAAATTTAAAAACTATGAAAGAGTATGGTATGTAAAAAGTTCCCTACCTATTCCTGTTTCTTAGCTACCTAGTTCTCAGAGGAAACCAGTCTTCCCAATTTTCTTTGAAATATTCTTTGCATATAGATGCAACTTAATTTTTCCTTTTATCTATTTTTCAGAAATGGTAACATGTTATAAGTTTCATTTGTCTTAATTGTGGCATAGATTTTCATTTTATGATTGTATCATAATTTGTAAAGTACTTGATAAATTGACTGATAACTGCATGGTAGCCTTGATAAAACCCTGGTAAAAAAAAGACTTTCTCCTTATGAATACTTGTGCAGTGATGCATGTATCAGTTGCTTTTCAAATCTTGACCCGAACTGATTGGTTATTGACTGTGACAATTTTTCTTCCAGCTTTTCTATTCCCCCTGTTCACGTGAAAACATATGCAATCCTGACCCCCAAGTAGTTCAGCCATCTGGGATTGTTTATCTTTTCAAAAAGATATTAGCAGGCCGGGGAATCCCCAAAGTAGGTGGGGTTGAGTGTGGAGCAAAAACATGTGTCTTCGCCTAAATTCCTTCTGATACTTGGAGGTATTGAGAACAGCCTGCTCTCCTTGTTTGCTATGATTTGAGAATTAATTAGTTTCCTCAGGCTTCTATACTGAGATGATTTAATTCCAAGTGGAACTTTTCTAACTTTGAATGCTGTTGCTTTCTCAGAGGATCCTGTGAATTCATAACTGCACCCCCTCAGGTGACCAGGCCACCTTCGCATCCCGGCTCCGGTGCCTCCTCTCCACCCCCTCCCCAGCCCCCCTGCTCCCCCAACCTCTGGGATCACCTTTGCTGCAACTATGCCAGCTGCAGGAAAGGCTCTTATAGTCCTTTTAAAGTTTTTAGGTTTTACTGATAGGAAAAAGAACAAAACTGTTTTCTAGCTCTGCCGAATACTCCTCTTCTGAGCCTCTACGGGCCTGGCTCTGCCATTCCCCAACTTTGTTCTGACTTGGGAAGTTTCCCTGCCTTCTGGACCAAGACCTCCTTCCCATTGACGTTTTTCATTAATTCCATGGAGCTATCAACTTATCATCAATACATCTTCTGGAAATTTAGCTTCTCCAGGTTCTGCCCTTGATAATACCCCTTATCTGACTCTCCAGGTCTCTGGCCCTAAAGCCAGCTCCCATCTTTAACCTTTCAGGGAGCCCTCTGGGATGCTGTCACTATCTTTAAAGACCAAAAGTGACATCTGCTTTTCGCATTCAATGGAAAGGTTCAGGGTGCCTTTTGATTCACTTGCTGAATTTTCCTTCTATCCCTGGAGGTAATTCACTCTTAGTTTATCCTCAGAGCAGGTCTTAGCTATGAAAACAGCTTTTGGTGTACTCAGGGTCGGAAGGTCCGTGCTGGAGGAACAGCCTTAGCTAAATCACTCAACACTGCCTGATTTTAGTTTCTTCTTCTGTAACACAAGAAGGTTAGGGATCTTCTTTGTTTTTAACCCCTTTCCTCATGCCCATCCCCTCCCTCTGCCCTCATGGATAACTATTTTAGGACATTTGATGTGACTTTTATTTGTATATGTTCTTTAAGATGCGCATGGGTTTGTGGGTATGGATGTTTTTTACATAATTTTAAAAGTTTAGAATAGTTTTAGTTTTACATGAACGTTATAAAGTATGGAATATTTTTATGTACCTGGACACACATTGTTTCCCTTACTGTTAACATCTTATATTGCTATGGTACATTTGTCACAGCTAATGAACCAGTATTAATACATTATTACTATTATATGTTATATTATATATGTATAATATAATATAATACGTTATATTATAGTAATAATGTATTAATAGTTATATAATATGTATAGTATAAGATATATATATAGAGAGAGAGAGAGACAGAGTTTTGCTCTTTTCACCCAGGCTGGAGTGCAGTGGTGCAATCTTGGCTCACTGCAACCTCTGCCTCCCAGGTTCCAAGTGATTCTCCTCCCTCAGCCTCCCAAGTAGCTGGGATTATAGGAGCCTGGCACCACCCTCGACTAATTTTTTGTATTTTTAGTACAGGTGGGGTTTCACCATGTTGGCCAGGCTGGTTTTGAACTCCCGACCTCAGGTGATCCACCCACCTCCACTTCCCAAAGTGCTGGGATTACTGGCATGAGCCACTGCGCCTGGCCTATAACCTATATATTAAAGTGTCAAGTCCAATCTTTGTTCAGATTTCCTTAGTTTCTCCCTCATGTCTTTTTCTGTCCCAGCTTCCCACCCAGGATTCTGTGTTATATTTAGCGTCATGTCTCAGTAGGCTCCTCTAGACTACGATAGTTTCTCAGATTTTCCTTGTTTTGGATGACTTTGTCAGTTTGAAGATTACTGGTCAGGTATTTGGTAGGATGGACTTTAACTGAGATTTATTTGCTGTTTCTCTTATGATGAGACTGGAGTTTTGTGTCCTTGCAGAGTAAGACTGCAGAGGTGAAAGGGTCCTTCACATCAAGGGTACATGCTATCCATGTGACTTATCAGTGTTGCTGTTGACCTTATCACCTGGCTGAGAAAGTGATGGTCAGGTTTCTCCACTGCAAAGTCACTCCAATCCCTCCGTTTCCATTGTGTACTCTGGGAGGATATTATCATGCACAATGTATATAGGCATGCATTTTTGTTTTATTTTATTTTTTGAGACAGAGTCTCACTCTGTCAGCCAGGCTGTAGTGCAGTGGTGCAATCTCAGCTCACTGCAACCTCTGCTTCCTAGGTTCAATTGATTCTCCTGCCTCAGTCTCCTGAGTAGCTGCGATTACAGGTGCACACCACCATGCCCAGCTAGTTTTGTATTTTTGGTAGAGACAGGGTTTCACCATGTTGACCAGGCTGGTCTCAATTCCTGACCTCAGGTGATCTGCCCACCTTGGCCTCCCAAAGTGCTAAGATTACAGGCATGAGCCACCATGCCCAGCCTGGCATGTGTTTTTAACACATTATTGTGTGATATTGTGGTGCAAATCTCATTCTTATCTTGCTGTTCATTTGGCAGCGCATTTCCAAGAGCCATCCATGTTCCTGCATTTATATGTAATCTATGACTTCTAACTGTTGCCTAACACTCCATAAAACGCATCTATTACCTTTTGACTTTCCCATTCCTTCAGGTATGGATACTAAGTTTGCCTCCAGTGCCTTACTAACACAAGCGGTGCTGTGACAAACACCTTAACAGATGCCCTAAAGAACCATGGGGGATTTCTCTGAGATGATGTGGAGACAAAAGTGACTCCACCTTGGATGCTCATCCACCACGTTGACTTCCGATTACCCCAGTCCCGTAAATGCTTCCTGATTGCTATGACTGCTATTTTATCTCCTGTGTGTGGTGTAGGAACCGGTCAACCTTGATGTTATGGCACACGTTACAGGTTGTGACCCTGGCCTGTTCTGGAGGGTGCCTTTAGCTGTCTTGCACAGATCATGTATCCCCTTTCCCTATGGAAATATACCCAGCCCTGGGTCTGGGGGTAGCAAGTGTGAAGATCTACCTGTCTGAAAACCAACCAAGGCCACACTTCTGTCTGTAAGTTCCCCCAGTGAAACTTTTTTTTTTTTGAGACGGAGTTTTGATCTTGTGTCTAGGCTGGAGTGTAATGGTGTGATCTCGGCTCACCACAACCTCCACCTCCTGGGTTGAAGCAATTCTCCTGCCTCATCTTTCTGAGTAGCTGGGATTACAGGCATGTGCCACCAGCTAATTTTTGTATTTTTTTAAGAAGAGACGGGGTTTCTCCATGTTGGTCAGTCTGGTCTCAAACTCCCGACCTCAGGTGATTCACCTGCCTCGGCCTCCCAAAGTGCTGGGATTACTGACATGAGCCACCGTGCCTGGCCATTCAGACACTCCTCACCGCCAAACTGAATTCATCTCCCCTGTTTTTTTTGGCTCCTTCAGCATTTGGGGGCTGTACATACAGCTCTTTCATGGAACAGATGGATATACAGCCATCATAAGGTGTGTAATTACTGAGTCGGACTCAGCCTTGCTCTACTCTCCAACCAGTCACACATGAGGGTTCCCAGATCTCTACATCCCTGCCGGTAATTGGCTTTCTTCAGCTTTCACATTTTTTCCTAATCTAGTCAATATATTATTGTTACTTTAGATTGTAGTTCTCTAATTATTATGAAGGTTGAACAACTTTTAAATATACTTATTAGCCCTTTTGTTTTCCTTTTTAAAATGATTCCTGTTCATATCATTTGTCCAGTTTCCTATTGGTGTGCTTGTATCCATTCTCTTTATTTCCTCCTGTGTTCCTTGTTGGATTTAGACATTGTAAATATCTTCTCCCATTCTGTCATCTTCCTATTATATCTGTTCATGGTGCCCTTTGTTCGTTTTAATCTTGCCCATTTTCATATGATCAATTTGATAAACATTTTGCCCTGCAGTTTGTTTAAGAAGCCCTTTCCATTAATAGTTAAAAAATTAAGTAAACCATCTTCAGTTAATCGACACTTCCATTTTTCATCATATCTTTAACTCTATTTCGAGCTTACCTTTAATATTGCATAAGGTGGGCATCCACTTTGACTTCCTTCCATACGGTGAGCCAGTTTTCCTACGACCACTTACAATTCACTCCTTCCCTGTAATCTGGGGTGTCGCTTTGCCATGTGTTAATTCCCACATGTGCATGAGTCTGAATCAGATTCTTTTCTTTTGCTTTATGAATTTAATTTTCTTGATCTTTTCTAGTCTTTTGTATTTAGTGACTGTGCTTTAATATCTGAAAGGGACAAATCACGTACCTATCTTCTTGTATTGTAGAGTTGACTTAGCTATTTGTTTAGTGTATATTCTTTAATCCATGTGAATACTTGAAGTTCACAAATCCGGTGGAAATCTTGACTGAAATTTTGTCCAATTTAAGAAATACATGTGTGTGTATGTGTGTGTGTATGTGTGTACACACATGTATGTATGTTTTTTAAGATGGAGTTTCACTGTTGTCACCCAGGCTGGAATGGAGTGGTGTAATCTTGGCTCTGCAACCTCTGCCTCCTGGTTCAAGCGATTCTTGTTTCTCAGCCTCCCAAGTAGCTGGGATTATAGGTGCCTGCCACCATACCCAGCTAATTTTTGTATTTTTAGTAGAAATGGAGTTTCTGCCTGTTGGCCAGGCTGGTCTCGAACTCCTGACCTCAAATGATCTGCCCGCCTTGGCTTTCCAAAGTGCTGGCATTTCAAGCGTGAGCCACTGCACTCAGTGACAATATTTTTATAAGTCATCTTTTCTTGTAGCAGGAGTATCTATCTTTTCAATTTAAAACTGATTTCTATATTAAAATTTCAGAAAAAGGTAACTTAATAAACGTATACACCATGAGAACACACATAAATGTTGTGTGATTGGATTCTTACTACTATCTTTCCATCCTTTTGTTAAGGGTTAATCAGTAGGCTTTTAACTAAATTGTAATCATGTTGAGAACAAAGTCTATGCCTTTAATTTCTTTGCTTTCTATTTTTAAATAACACAAGTTGTATTTGAGATTCTGAGGAAACATGTGCAGGTTTGTTCCATGAGTATAATACATGATACTGTGGTTCGCTGTATGGATCCCATTACCCAGGTAGTGAGCATAGGACCCAGTAAATAGGTTTTCAGCCATGCCCCTCTCCCTCCCTTCTCTAGCAGTGTCTGTTGTTCCCATCTTCATGTCCATGTGTCCTCAGTATATAGCTCCCACTTATAAGTAAGAACGTGAAGTATTTGGTTTTCTGTTCCTGTATTAATTTGTTTAAAATTATGGCCTTCAGCTACATTCATGTTTCTGCAAAGGACATGATTTGTTCTTTTTAATGGCTTCGTAGTATTCCATGGTGTGTTTGTACCACACTTCCTTTATCCAATTCACCACTGATGAGTACCTAGGTTGATTCCGTGTCTTTGCTTTTGTAAATAGCACTGCAACGAACATACAAGTACATGTGTCTTTTTGGTAGAATAATTGACCCAGCAGTCCCAGCACTAGGTATATACCCAAAGGAAAATAAATCATTCTACCAAATGCTTTTAATTACATTTTATCCTTTCTGTGTCTCAACATAAAACATAAAAAGAGTTTTGGAAATTGTTTTTTTTTAAATTGGTTGGCATCCAGGGTAAGCATCTTACTAGAGGTGAGCTTTTAAAATTAGTTGGCGTCCAGGATAGTTGGCATCTTATTGCAGGTTTTCTCTGACCTCCTCTTTTTCCTTCTTCACTTTCCTTTTTTCTTCCTCTTCACTGATTTGCCTGCTCCTTCCCTCTCTTTCTTACTGCCTCCGCTGAGTGAAGATGTCTGATGTGACAGTGTAATGGGAGCTCGCGCCTACCTCCATTTATTGAGTGAAGCTCAGCACGTTTTTTTTTGCAGTGCGGTGCAGTACCTCTGGGAAGGAGCAATGTAACTTAAAACTAGCTGTGTCAATAAGTCAAGGTGAGTTTTCAGCTTCATACTACTGCATTGCCAACCATTAGAAAGATGTTACCATTTATTGCCAACCTGTCTCTTAAATATCCTGTAATAAAAAGCCAAAATATGCTGTCTTTGTTTTTCCAATTTCACCATAAGCTGCATTTTCATTACCACATTTTCTTTGCAAAGTGCTGTAACATTCTTTATTGAAAACTTTATTGTTTCAGGTGTTCACATAGTAGTCTCCTTTGATCTAAAGAAAAAACATTATTTTCTTAAATGAAGGGAAAGGAAAGTATTATAGTGTATCCTTTTTATTTTGCTAGTGACCTGTTTAACCCCTGCCTCGTGGGCTGTTATTGCCTCGTGTCTGCTTTTCAATCTATTTAATTATGATGATCCAGAGACATATTTGACCTGTACCCTAAGTCCATGTAATAATAAGCTATATGATAATGGAGTTTTCCTAGTTTAAAAAGTGTTTCAATCTGATTGTGTTGCTGTGCACAGAATTAATCAAGTCAGTTTTCTTCGAGACTATGTGCACGGGGAAGGCAAGACCATGTTTGAAGAAATAGTTATAAAAATCACATGCTGAATTTGCTGAATGAAGGCACTAAGAAAGCACAGTACGCCTTGCCTCTAGTATTAAGAACCTGAATGTCTTTGGAATTCCTTGGCATGGCTGAGATAATTGATACTGGTGATGCTATTTACGGAATAATCAATTTTCTGATCTTGTTGAGGAGAAAACAAAGTTTTGAAATTAATGATGTCACTGTGTCCCTATGGTGAATTTCTCATGAAATGTTTTCTGAGTAAAGAAATATGAGATAATGTTCACTACATTAGCACCTTAAAGACCAAAAGGAAAGCAATCCTGTAGCTAAAGTGTGAATGTGGCAGAGAGGCACATACTCTGTTTAATAAAAGTAAAGAGCCATGCTGGATCGTAAGGTCCAGGGTTATTTCCTTCCTCTTTGAGGTCATGGGACACTTCCATCATCCCTCGCCATTTAGACTTGATTCCAGAATTAAAGAGGGACTTTTGTTTTGTTTTGTTTGAGACAGCGTCTCGCTCTGTCACAGGGGCTGTGCAGTGGTGCAATCTTGGCTCACTGCAACCTCTGCCTCTCAGGTTCAAGTGATTCTCCTGCCTCATCAGCCCCCCATGTGACTGAGATTACAGGTGTACACTACTATGCCTGGCTAATTTTTGTGTTTTTAGTAGAGACTAGGCTGGTCTTGAAGCAGCTGACCTCAGGTGACCCACCTGGCTCAGCCTCCCAAAGTGCTACAGGCATGAGCCATTGCACTCAGCTGACTTTACTTTCTTTCCTTTTTTATCCCCCTCTATCCTTCCACCTCCCCCTGCCCAAGAGAGTCTTATCTTGGTCTCTGGGCATATTCACTCTAAAAAACTGCAAGTTCCTTCTGCTTGTTTTTCTGACAGTGGTACACAGAAAGATACACTGGTTAATGTGCTTATATTTAGGTCAGCCAGATAGCATAAGATCCTAAAGGTGGGTGACTCGCAGCTATTTCTGAGCGTTTTCTTCTAAGTTTGGAGTCTGGTGATGAACAACTGTGATGTGTGGCTGCATTTATTATCCCAACATATGTTTTGAACATCTGCACTGTATAAATGCACCATAATAGCTTCTATTTTCTCCTCTATGGGGATTCTAGATTTAAAAAAACACATCAAAAACCTTGCATTCATTTTGGGTAGGGAATTAAGACAGAAGCAGAAATGACATCCATACAAATGAGAAGGGTGGATGTAGCATTGTCTGCCGTTTGCAGAGACAGCTGAGCTCACTCTGAGCCTTTGGTGATATGCTGAGACGGAGAAGCAACATCCAGAGACAGGTAAGTATGAGCTATCCATCACAGAGATTTAGGATGACTTGGCGAGAAAGCAAATGCAACTCGACTTATTCTCTATTTAATGAAATGTAAATAATAGAAAGAACTGGTTCGGGAGCCAGAAGCTCAGAGACAGCCGAGGGTGCCATGGGGGCTCAGGACGCTCACCTCACGGCTCTGCCGGATCCCCGCCAGTCGGGCAGGAGGCGGACCCTCCGTAGTAGCGGCAGCAGCGAGGACTTGAGCGCCGGCGGCAGCGACACCATGAATCTCTCCTTTATGGCCACGCAGGGTGGTAGGATCTCTGGAAGGCAGCTAAGCCACTGTGAGTTAATGACTGCTGTGCTGTGAAGGTCATTGATCATTGTCTGCCGTTTGCAGAGACAGCTGAGCTCACTCTGAGCCTTTGGTGATATGCTGAGACGGAGAAGCAACATCCAGTGAGCTGCCCATGATGGGAGGAGCTTTCATGGACTCACCCGATGAGGACTTCGGCACTGAGTACTCCCTGTTTAATTCCTCTGCCAATGGCCACGCGGCCTCCAACGGCCAGGGCCAGCCGGAAGATCCTCCTTGATCCTCCAACGACGCCCTCTTGCTATGGATTGCCATCATAGCCACGCTGGGGAACATCGTGGTGGTGGGCGTGGTGTACGCCTTCACCTTCTGAGAACGGCACACTCTGCACCACCATGGGGTGAGGCTTGGCATGTGGCTCTGTCTTGCTGTTGGCCTTTAGCTGCTCCCATGTTCTAGAACCAGGAGTTCTGACCGGGGGCAGCGGCCGTCCTTCTGGAATTTCCGCCTGGCAGCCCTGATTTCAAATATCCCACGTTGTGGTCAAACTGAGTCAGAGAACATGGAAGTATGGGCCTCCTGCTCCTAGAGACATGACGGGGCAAGGCCTCTAGAAGGCAGATTGGGGATTCTTGAAACTATATTCCAAGAACAGGAGACCAGATGGAGCAGCTAGTTAGTAAACCCCGTCTCTACTAAAAATACAAAAAGATTTAGCTGGGCATGGTGGCGCTTGCCTGTAATCCCAGCTACTCAGGAGGCTGAGGCAGGAGAATTGCCTGAACCCAGGAGGCGGAGGTTGCGGTGAGCCGAGATCGCGCCATTGCACTCCAGCCTGGGTAACAAGAGCGAAACTCCGTCTCAAACAAACAAACAAACAAACAAAAAAACATAGACGTGGTTTGACGATAGCTTTCTGGTGGTAAATAATCACTTGTGTGTCTTGTTTTTATTCAAACTTAGGGCATGGGGTGCTGGGGCAAGAGCAGCCCTCAGAATTTCAGCATTCAACACCCAATTCTGGTTTCACATTCAGCCCCTTGGCCATCTGATAGGGCCATTGGATGGTCCTAATTTGACTTTGAAATGGCACCTTTGTCATGAGACACCCAGCCCTTTCCAAGACCCAAGTGCATCGGGAGACCCAGGAATGAGGGGTTTACTGGTAATAGGGTAGGGTTTCTGGGGGTGTCAGTGGTGGTTTTTACCTGTTGGCCGGACTTTTTCTTCTTCTTCTTTTTTTTTTTTTTGCCAGTCAGTTTGAGCTTATGAGGTTAGCCTTGAACTGATGACCTCGCCTTCGTGAGCGCCATGACCTCCGGCGGGAGCCACTTTGGACCCCCTTTTTCTTCTTTTTACGAAGAGGAGCGGATGTCTTTAACAGCTAGGTCTGCCAGGCCGTGGACTCTTCAGGCCACCCATGTGAAGATGCTCTTTCTTCTCTGAGGAATTGTGAAATTTTAGAGATGAGCAAGGTTCATGTCCACTGAATGATTCAATGGATGGGTCAGAAAGGGGTGTAATTCACCTGTGGTAGTTCGTGGAGGAGTCAGAACCGAAAGATGCATCTTCACTCCCAGCTCACTGCTCTCTCTGCCCTAGCTAAGCACTTCCCTGAGGAGGTTCCTGAGAAGCTGCCCTCAGGAGAATGTCCAGGCATCTTGAAGGTGGGTGCAGGATTGGCAGGCAGCTCAGATCCCCATCTTCTACGCTCAGTTTGGATACCGTGCACTCTCCTCCAGCTGTGAGTGCTTCTGCCCAAGCCACTTCCTTAAATTCTTAAAAATCAGTATCCGGGGGGCCTGGCAAACAAGGAAGCTTCCAAGTAAAAACACATAGAGAAGGGCCCACTTTTCTTTCTTCCTTAGGAAGTCCCATTGCACAGGACTCACCCCTGCCCCCTACACCTTCCCAAGGCAGCCTTCCCATGCAGATGGATCTGGAAAGGTCCCAGAAAGGGGCTTACTCACCTCTAGGCCCAGAGAGGTTTTCTGCTCACTTTCTACACTGCAAAAACAGAAAAATCACATCAGCAACCCCCTCTGTGATAGAGAAACTTAAAAAGCTGGTTAGGAAGCCCTGTGTATATTTAGGGACAATTACAAAAAAGCTGGGCTTGCCACTATGGTCTCAGGAGAAATGAGCGTTCTTGATGACAGGCAAAGGGACATCTTAGTTGTCTAGAAGTGGCACCCTTCTCTGGAAGCTGCCATAGTAAAAGGATTACTAACCCAGCTCCACACAGTGCCTGCTCGTGGCTGCCAGTTCTTACTGGTCACATACGGCACTGCCGCCGTATGTCATCCACCAGCTTTGGCTTAAGAGGAGGTCACAAGTGCAAAGAAACTGACCTTGGCAATGAGGGAGAAGGGACACGACCATCTCCCTGGAACCCCTGGAATCACTGACAGGGCGGAGGGTGGGCTGGGTAGTTAGCCATGGTGTGCATGGGTGTTTCCAGCAAGTCTCTCTCCATCAACCCCCAGGTCTGTCCCATAAGCAAGGTCTTTGACAGATGGATGTCTCCATGAAAAAGCCCAAGGAGAGAAGCCCAGAGCCAAGGCAGGGTTGCTTGATGTCTACATGGAGTCACTTCTGCCCACATGCTCAAATCTTCCCTTCTGACCCCACATCCCTAGGAGGCCCTGGTCCTTGTAAAGATGCAGGAGGCAGCTCTCTGGCCTCCAGTGGCCCATGGAGATGGCGGTTGGGAGAGAGGGTTCTGTGTTAGCTCCAGTGAAGGGAGGAGAAGGGAGGAGAAAAGAATGGCTTCTAGCACTGAAGACGACCAGCATCCCAGGCACTGGGTGCTTCTGGCTGCAGTTTTCCCTGTGGAGGCCCCTCAGCCTCCACCCCTGACCTAAATGTCAGTTACATTCAGTATTCAGGCCTCTCTCCCTCTTCAGTGTCAGAGCGGTAGATGATCCAGGGTGTTGGAGACTCGTCCACTCTGCGTTGCACAGATGACAGTGACTTCCTCAGGGTCACTCCATCTTGGTTTCTTATGGTTTCTTATCAACTTCTCACCACCATCTCTCAAATAACAGTGAGGATAGATATGCCAGTTAGTGTCTGATTAAGGAGCAAAGGATGGATTTCCAGCCAGAGTGAGCTGTGCTCTCCCTCCTGCCTCAGTGGGGGTCCATCTTAGCAGTTTGAAAAGGGGAAAAAGATGCTGGTCCTCACTGCTCGAGTACTGTGTCCAGGTGCCACTGGACTTGTGTGCACATTAACTCCTTACCATCACCACACAGCATCCTTGTCCCAGTGCACAGGTAAGGAACTAGAGGCTCAGAGGAGTGAAGTCACTTTCCTGAGCTTACAAGCATGAACGTGATGAGCTAGGATTTGAACCTGGGAAGCTGGGCTCTAAAACCAGGCTCCTTCTGCCTTCTGCGACTGGGTAGCACCTCCAGGGCACATTTACACCAGGCCTTGAATCTGCAGAGTCTGTTTCTCAGGATGCCACATCATGGTGTGACCTGGGCCTGCTCTGGCTTCCACAGGTTCCTGACCATCATCAGAGTAGAACACGCTCAACGTCCCTCCCAGTGTTCTCTCTGCCCGGACTTTAGGGGTGCTGGTCCCTGAGGCCTACCCCTTCTTTAAGGTTCAACTCAAGTCTCCTTGGAAGGCCCCAGTGAAGTTCCCAGACACCGGGTTTCTTGGGATGCAAACAGAAGGGGACCCCCCCCCACCTGGCCAACACCCAGAAGCCCAACAGAAGCACTCACACATAGAAAGAGGCTCACTGCAGCTCGAACTGCAGTCAGAGTCCTGGGACCATCCTGTTCTGCAGGGTGACCCCAGGCTCCCCAGGGTAGGAGAGGGATCCCCCTTGCTCAGGCTATAGCTGGGACCTCTGTTCTGGCTTCTCTCTGGGTGGGGTTGACCCCAGAGCCCACCTAGATTTGACGAGTCAGTGCTGAGAAGAGGCTTGCCTGTTAAATAGCTTCACCTCGGAGAAAGGGTCCTGCATTTTCTGGAATGTTCTCTGTGATCACCCCTCTGTGTGCCCCTCCATTGCTCCTCTGCAAGCAATTAGGTGTTCCTCACCTGTGTTTGTGTGTGGGACACTTTGGATTCAAAAGAACAATTTAGGCTGCACGCAGCAGCTCATGCCTATAATCCCGGCACTTTGGGAGGCCTTTGGCAGGAATAGGAGTTTGAGACCAGCCTGGCCAACATGACAAAACCCTGTCTCTACTATAAATACAACAATTAGCCAGACTTGGTGGCATGTGCCTGTAATCCCAGCTACTCAGGAGGCTAAGGCAGGAGAATTGATTGAATCAGGAGGCAGGGGCTGCAGTGAGCCGAGATCACGCCACTGCACTCCAGCCTGGGCAATAGAATGAGACTCTGTCTCAAAAAAAAAAAAAAAAAAAAAGAGCAACTTGTTGCTTTGTGAGGTTGTGAGTAGCTGCCACTGGAGGTCTTTGAGAAGAGGCCAGATGCCGCTGTGACCAGGCCTGTCTTAAGAGGACTTGGGCCTCCAGGGACCCAGGCAGGATGATGGCGCAGCTCTTCCTACTCCCAGCCGACGTTGTCCTTCCCCTTTCCCGTGAAACCAAGGTCAAGAGGCAAATAAGACTCCCAGCTCCACTCCACCCCCCAGAGAGGAATGATTCTCTCTCTTTTCAGATCCCCCAGGATCTGAGGGAGAAAGGATGGGAGGAGGGGCGGCAGCACTTTTCCAGCCCGGGCTGAGCTGGAAGTCTTGGAGGCCCGCCAGACCACGCTGGTGTATCCTGGGGTGGGTCTCTGGAGACTGAAGAAGGTTGGCCAGTCTGCCTGTTGTCAGCACTGCTGCCTGAGCACTGCAAGACAAATGGCACTTCCCTTCTTCACAAGCGTGACCTGCCTTTGTTACTAGCAGTAGTATTATTACCAGTTATTGTTCCCACTGCTGCCAGTTTTGCCCCTCTTTTTGTTGCTCTATTTGTATCTCATTTAATTCTCAAATTGCCCCTGGGGACAGGAATGAGGATGCAGAGAGATGCACATTAATTATTGTCCCGTTTTTCGTTGGAAAACACTGAGGCCAGGGCTGATTTCTCATATCTAAGAAGCCATGATTCAGACCCAGTTCTTCAGCTCCAGAGGCACCCTGCATCCATGCCCCCCAGGGTCGCCCTGGGATGGACCATCCCGGGATATGGGATCTAAGAGGCTGGGGCTGAGGTTTGGTTTGGTCCTCAAGAGCTTGTAGCCAGATTGCCACAGTCAAGTGTAAGTCCAGGAAAGGGGCAGGCAGCAGTGCACATGGATTTGTCGGTTTCAGAACCTCAGACTGATAAGAGGCTGTAGAGAGCATCTAGTCGGGACCTTCAATTTTTCAGGAAGAGCAGCTGAAGGCATGTGGAAAATTAGTGGAGAGCTGACAAGTTTCTGCCAGGCGCCCAGAAGTCTGTGATCCAGCACATTGTGCATTTGGTGGGAAGCAAAGGGCTTTCCCGGGATTACCTGCGTTGGTTCTAAGGTGGGTTGTGCTCACTGCAACTGCCACTGGCCCCCTTTGCTGCTTCCTGGCAGATGCCCAGTGATTGTCCCTGAGCAAGTCCTAGGGTTTGGCTGAGATGCTGTGACAGGGGAGTCCAGGGAGCTCCGCTCAGGGGTCCAAAGGGACCAGTCGGAGCCTGAATGTTCTGTGTTCACCTGCTCCAACCCCTCCCATCCTGGCCCACTCCAGGGGCCCCTGACCTTGATCACTCAGTGAGAAGGATGGAGGAGAAGGTGGCTGAACTGAGTACTGAGAACCCAGAGGAGAAGGTGGCTGAACTGAGTACTGAGAACCCAGAGGGACAGGGTCCGCAGCTTCCAAGCAGGAAAAGCGACCTCTGAAAAATCTGGATAACCAGAATTATCATAGCACCCACGTACTCCCAGTGCGTTCTTCTGAGATCAAACCTTGAGCACTTACTGGGTTTCTTTTTGAGGAGGAGGGAAAGTAACAAAGGACAAAGCAATGCAAACCATCATGATCGAAGACGAGGAAAGACTCCTCTGGAGCGAGAAAACAGTTACTGCCAGAAGCAGAGTGGAAGAGCCAAAACGTACACAAAACTGACTACATAAATTTTGAAATATAAGTGTATAGTGTGTTCTGAGTCACTGTAGAAGTCATGCATTGATTTTCAAGATAGAAAATAAAAGCACAGAACAACAAAAACAACAACAAAAAGAACTGCCTGTGTTTTTTGTGGACTAGATCTGTATGCGTAATATATTTAATGATTAAAAAGGGGACATGTGGTTGTTTCACATACAGAGCAAAGCTCTGTTTATGGCAGCACATCTCTGAGAATTAAGGCTGCCCAAAGCCAAGTTTCAGCAAGCACTGCTTTTCTGTATGTGGACGTTTTTCACATGCGTGACCATGAGGAGCTGGGCATCCATGGCATTAGGAAATAAAGTCACTGCTAACGCCCTGAATTAAAAGAAAGGGAGAAAGAAACAAAGCAAAACTCTGATAGTGAGGCTTAGTGTTTGCTTTCATAGTGGTGTAGATGTTTGTAACTTTAAGTGCTCCAGTGAGTATTCACACACTGTGGATTGAACTGCCCACACACAAAAAGTTGAGAATGCTGTTTCTCAAACTGGGTTTAACTTTGACCTTCTACAAATTCTTTCAGAGCTTTGAAGTTTTTCTTTTTTTAAATAATTCTTAATGCATATACTTTACCAGATCAAATGTTCCTCTTTTTTGTGATAATAATTAATATATGTTTTTTCTTGAACAAGATGAGATTATTCTTATTTTTTCTCA
Source organism: Callithrix jacchus (assembly GCF_049354715.1). Taxonomy (NCBI): domain Eukaryota; kingdom Metazoa; phylum Chordata; class Mammalia; order Primates; family Cebidae; genus Callithrix; species Callithrix jacchus. The sequence goes on from NC_133514.1 coordinate 43,511,476, forward strand.
GACAAGGTTCATCAGATCTTAGAATTTTGTTCTTGTGAAAACTTGAGATCTTTTTTATTTATACTTGAGAAGTATTTGTTTAAATGATATTATAGTATATCTGAGCCTACTACACAATTACCCCTTTTTGGTCTTAATATTTTAAAATTGCTTTTGTGCCAATAATCTCCTAAGTCAGTCAACCAATAATTTAGATTATGAATATGATCATAATCTATGACCAACAATTTAGAATATGAAGATGATAGATTGATTGATTGACCCATTTCCCAGATATGTCATGGTTGCTGTTTTTAAAATGAACTTGCTTATTTTTTTAGGGCAGTTTTAGTTCACAGCAAAATTGACTAAAAGGTACAGAGATTTCTCGTGTATTCCCTGCCCCACACATGCACAGCCTCCCCCATTATCAATATCATCCATTAAAAAGGTGCATTGTTAAAAGTAATGAACCTATATTGACTTACATCATTATCACTGAGTCCATAGTTTACTTCAGGGTTCATTTTTGGTGTTATGTATTCTATGGGTTTGGACAAGTGTATAATGATTTGTATCTAAAATTATAGTATCATACAAAGTAATTATTTCCCAAAATCCTTTGTGTTCTGTTTGTTCATCTCCACGAATTCCTGGCAACCACTGATCTTTTTACTGTGTCCTTAGTTTTGCCTTTTCTAGAATGTCATATAGTTGGAATCATACATTATGCAGCCTTTTCAGATTAGCTTCTTAAATTTATTTTTTATTTTATTATGTTTTTTTTAGCTTCTTAAATTTAGTAAATGCAAGCTGCATTTAAGTTTCCTTCATGTCTTTTCATGGGTTGATAGCTCATTTCTTTTTAGTGATGAATAATATTCCATTGTTTGGATGTCCCACAGTTTATTTATATAGTCACCTATTGAAAACCTCTTGGTTACTTCCAAGTTTTGGCAATTATGAATAAAGCTGCTATAAATATTCATGTGCAGGCTTTTATTTTTGACCAAGTTTTCCACTCCTTTGGCTGTATACCAAGGAGTGTGATTTCTGGGTTATATGGAAAGGGTATGGTTAGTTTTGTAAGAAACTGACAAATTATCTTCCAGAGTGGCTGTACCATTTTACATCTCCACCAGCAATGATAAGAGCTCCTGGTGCTCCTCATCCAATAGTACCATTAGTGTTCTGGATTTTGGCCATTCTAATAGGTATGCAGTGGTATCTCACTGTTATTTTAATTTGCAGTTCCCTGATGACGTCTGATATGGAGCATCCTTTCATATGCTTATTTGCCACCTGTATACCTTCTTTGGTGAGGTGTCTCTTAAGGTATTTGGCCCATTTTCTAGTGGGGTTAGTTGCATTCTTGTTGAGTTTTAAAAGCTCTTTGTATATTTTGGATAACAGTCCTTTATCTGATATGCCTTTTGCGAATATTTTCTCTCAATCTGAAGCTTTCTTTTCATTTTCTCAACAGTATTTTTTACATAATAGAAATTTTTAATAATAAAGTCCAGCTTGTCAACTTTTTCTTTTATAGATCATGCCTATGGTGTTGCAACTAAAAAATTATCACTAATCCCAAGGTCATCAGATATCTTCCCATATTACCTTCTAGAAATGTCGTAGTTGTACATTTTATTATTTTATTGTACTTTAAGTTCTGGGGTACAACTGCAGATCTTGTAGGACTGTTGCCTAGATACACACATGCCATGGTGGTTCGCTGTCTCCATCTCTGCAGCACCTGCATCAGGCATTACTCCCAGTGTTATCCCTCCCCAACCTCCCCACATAGTTGTATATTTTAAATTTAGGTCTATGGCTCATTTTTAGTTCCTTTTAGTGGAGAATGTAAGGTCTATATCTAGATCATTTTTGTTTGGCATGTAGAGAGTAGATATCCCATTGTTCTAGCATCAGTTGTTGAATATACTCTTTTCTTCATTGTGTTGCCTTTGCTCTTTTGTGAAACATCAATTGACTCTATTCCTGTGGATGTTTCTGGGCTTTCCATTCTGTTCCATTGGTTGATTTGTCTATTCTTTCACCAATACTAAACTGTCTTTATTACTGTAGATTTGTAGCAGATCTTGAAGTCAGATAATGTCAGCCCTCTTACTGTTCTTCTTTTCTAATATTAAGTTGGCTATTTTTGTTTTTTCCTTCTCCATCAAAACTTCACAATCAATTTCTAAATCGATTTCAAGTTATCCACAAAATAACTTTTTGGGATTTTGATTGGGATTGAACTGAATCTATAGAATAAATTGGGAAGAACTGAGGCCTTGACAATACTGAGTCTTTCTATCCAGGAACATGGAGTATCTCTCCATGTATTTAGTTCATCTTCGACTTTATTCATCATAATTGTATAGTTTTTCTTATATAAATATTATACATGTTTTGTTATATTTATAAATAACTTTTTTTGGTGTGCTAACTTAAATAGTATTGTGTTTTAATTTCAAATTTCACTTGCTCTTGGTTATAGAAAAATAATACACTTTAATGTGTCAGCTGTGCATTCTCTAACTTTGCTGTAATCACCTATGAACTCTGGGGGCTCTTTTATTGATTCTTTGAGATCTTTTATAAAAACAGTCATGCCATTTGTGAAAAAGGATAGTTGTATTTCATTCTTCCCCAAAGGTATACTTCTTATTTCCTTTTCTTGCCTTATTGCATTAGCTAGGACTTCCAGTTCAATGCTGAAAAGCAGTGGTGCAAGGAGACATTCTTGTCTGGTTCCTGATCTTTGCAGGAAAGATTCTAATTCCTCACTGTTATGTATGGTGTTAACTGAAGGTTTCATGTAGATGTTCTTTATAATATTGAGAAAATGTTCCTCTCTTCCTTTTACTGAGATTTCATAACATGAATGGGTGTTGGATTTTGTCAGATGTTTTTTCTGCATCTATTAATAGAATCATGTGATTTTTTTTTCCTCTTTAGCCTGTTGATATAATGGATTACATTAATTGATTTTTAAATGTTAAACCAGTCTAGAATACCCCAAATCTCATTTGGTTGTAGTGTATCATTTATTTTGTACATTATTGGATTGAATTTGCTAATATTTTGTTGGAAATATTTGCATTTATGTTCTTAAGAGATATTGGTGTGTAGTTTTCTTTTTCTTATAATACTGTTTCATGGTTTTGTTATTAGAATAATGCTGGCCTCATAGAATGAGTTAAAAATCAGGTAATGAAATTATTGAAGTTTTTTGTTTTTTTTTTAATAAAAGAAAGTATCTTCTGAAAGAGACCATAAAGAGTTGAGTTGGTGTAATTTTTTCCTAAAATATTTGGTAGAAGTCACTAGTGAACCCATTTAGGTTGGTGCTTTCTGTTTTGGAAGGCTTAATTCAATTTCTCTAATATATATAGGCCTATTAACATTGTCTATTTCTTCTTTTGTGACTTTTTTCATATTGTGTCTTTTAAGAAATTGGTGTCATTTCATCTAGGTTATTAAATTTGTGGACATAGAATTTTTCATAGCGTTTTAAAATTATTGCTTTAATGTCTTGAAACTTGTAGTAATGTTCCCTTTTTATTTCTGATATTAGTAATTTGTGTCATCTCTCTTTTGTTCTTAGCTTGACTTGAGGCTTATTGATTTCGTTGATGTTTTCAAAGAACCAGCATTTGGTTGTGATAATTTTTCTATTAATTTTCTTTTTCTAATTTTATTGATTTCTGCTTTAATTTTTATTTATTTTCATCTGCTTGATTTGAATTTAATTTTTTTTCATATTTTTCTAGTTTTCTGAGGTAAAACCTTAGGTGACTGATTTTAAATTTCTCCTCTTTTCTAGTGTGTGAATTCAGTGCTATGAATTTTGCTCTAAACACTGCTTTACTGCATCTCACAAATTTTAAGTTATGTTTTTATTATCATTTGGTTCAAAGTATTTTAAAGTGCTTCTTGAGACTTTTTTGGACCCATGTGTTATTCAGAAGTGTATTGTTTAGTCTTCAAGTATTTGGGGATTTTTAAACTCTTTCTGTTATTGATTTCTAGGTTAATTCCATTGTGGTCTGAGAACTGATATCAATTTCCTTTATTTCTACTATGATTTTCATTATTTTAAATTTGTTAAGGTGCGTTTTGCAGCCAGAATATGGCTTATTTTGCAGCCAGAATATGGCTTATTTTGATGTATGTTCTGTGTGAGTTTGAGAGTGCACATTCTGCTGTTGCTGGATGGGGTATTCTATAGATGTCCTTGATATTCAGGTGATTCATGGTGTTGTGCTCATGTTCTCACCAGTTTTCTGCTTTTTGGCTCTGTCCACTTTGGGTAGAGATGTGGTGACATGGCCAACTATAGTAACAGATTCATTTATTTCTCCTCGAAGTTCTATCAGTTTTTACCTCATGTGTTTTGACACCTTGTTATTAGGTCTATACACATTAAGGATTGTCATGTCTTCGTGGAGAATTAACCCCTTTATTATTACATAATACCTCTTTTTATCCTTGTTAACTTGTCTTGGGCTGAAGTCTGCTCTGTATGAAATGAATATAGCTATTTCCGCTTTCTTTTCACAAGTATTAGCATGGTATATCTTTCTCCATTCATTTTATGTTAATCTATATGTATTTTTATATTTAAAGATGGTTTACTGTAGATGACATATGGTTGAATTTTTGGTTCTCTTCATCTAGTCTAACAATCTCCAATTTTTAATTTGTGCATTTGGACCATTGATGTTCAACGTGATTATTGATACACTATTATGTCATACTTAATGATATGATATAGTTTCTGAGAAATGCATCTTAGGGGATTTCATGATTGAGCAAACATCAGAGTGTACTTACACAAACCTAGGTGGTATATCCTACTACCGATGGTGTAGGTTTGTACTTACGCAAAGCTAGATGATATCACCTAGGCTACGTGGTAGAGACTATTGCTCCTGGGCTACAAACCTGTACCGAATGCTACTATACTGAATAATGGAACACAACGGTCAGTATTTATGTATCTGAACATAGAAAAGGCACAGTAAACATATATAAAATGTAAGAAACAGTCCTACCCATATAGGGCACCTACAGTGAATGAAGCTCGTGAGACTGAATGTTGCTCTGAGTAAGTCAGTGAGTGCTGTGAACTGAGGACCTTACTGTTCACTACTGTAGACTTTATAAACCCTGTACACTTGGGCTACATTAAGCTTATGAAACATATTTTTCTTCCATAATAAATCAACCTCAGCTTGCTGCAAATTTTTTACTTTATAATTTAAAAAATGTTATTTAACTTTTTGATTCTTTTGTAACGACACAGATTAAAACACAAACACACTGGATAGCTGTACAAAATATTTTCTAACTTTTATCAGTATTCTATAAGCTTTTTTCTATTTGTATATATATGTTTTTAACTTCTCAAACTTTTTTGTTAAGAACAAAGACACAAATATGCACATTAGCCTAGGCCTAACAGGGCCAGGATCATCAAGACAATAGATGATCCTAGGCAACAGAAAATCAAGACAATAGATGATCCTAGGCAACAGAAAATCAAGACAATAGATGATCCTAGGCAACAGAAAATCAAGACAATAGATGATCCTAGGCAACAGAAAATCAAGACAATAGATGATCCTAGGCAACAGAAAATCAAGACAATAGATGATCCTAGGCAACAGAAAATCAAGACAATAGATGATCCTAGGCAACAGAAAATCAAGACAATAGATGATCCTAGGCAACAGAAAATCAAGACAATAGATGATCCTAGGCAACAGAAAATTGTCAGCTCCATTACAATCTTATGGGACCACCATCATCCGTGTGGTCCATTGTTGACTCAAATGCTGTCATGCAGCAAATGACTGTGGTTAGATTAATGTCTAATATATTCGTTACTGTTTTCTATCTGTCACCCTTGCTTTAGTCTCTGGTTTTATCTTGTGCTCTTTTCTACATATTGTGGTTTTTATTGAGTATTTTATATGATTCCGTTTTCTCCCCTTTATTAACATATTAGTTATTCTTAGTTTTTACTCTTTTGTTGCCTGGACTACAGTTTGTAATATTTACTTGCAACTAATCCAAGTCTGCTTCCAAATAGTGCTATACCCCTTCATGATTGGTGTATCTCATAATATCAGAATGGTCCTAATCCCCTCCTCCCTTCCCTTGTTTTATTGCTTTCAGTCATTTCTCTTACAAATAGTTATATGATTGAATGCATTGTTGCTATTATTATTTTGAACAAACTATTATCTGTTAGATCAATTAGAAAAAAATCCTTATATTTTACCCTCATCCATGCTCTTCCTAATCTTATGCAGAGCTGAGCTTCTGACCTTTATTATTTTCCATTTACATTATAAAAATTGTTTTTAATTTTTAAAATATCTGCCTTTATTTTGGGCATTCCAATGGAAAACCCTTCAGAGAGCCCCCAGAGCCCTCAGGAGAAAGCTCCAATGGTCATGGGGCACAATCTTTCAATTTGGAATAAAGATAAAAATATTAGTGGTGCACACCTGTAGTCCCAGCTACTCCAGAGGCTGAGTCAGGGGAATCGCATGAACCCGGGAGACGCAGGTTGCAATGAGCCGACATTGTGCCACTGCACTCCGGCCTGGTGACAGAGCAAGACTCCATCTCAAAAAAAAGAAAAAACTTAGTCTTTCTTTTTCTCTGACTCCTTGCTTCTGTCTGTCTCTGCCCACACATATCAGAAAGGAAATAGAGAGAGAGAGGAACAGAAACCTTTTTAAACTATCTAAACATCATTAATATCTAAATATAGTTTTGGATTCCCTTTCTCCCTCTCTCCCTCCCTCCCTCCCTCCCTCCCTCTTTCCCTCCCTCCCTCCCTCTTTCCCTCCCTCCCTCCCTTTCCCTCCCTCCCTTTCCCTCCCTCCCTCCCTCCCTCCCTTCTTTCCTTCCTTCCTTCCTTCCTTCCTTCCTTCCTTCCTTCCTTCCTTCCTTCCTTCCTTCCTTCCTTCCTTCCTTCTTTCCTTCTGTCTGTCTCTCTCTATTCATCCAGCCAGCCAGCCATCTATCCTTCTATCTGTTTCTCAAGATGGAAACAGGCAGACAGACACAGCAAGAGAGGAGCTAGGCAGGATGCTAAAGTTAAGGCCAGCTGGGAGCATGTCCCATTCATAGTCAATTGAGGGGTCTGGCCTGAAAAAAGCCCCTCCCAATGGCTAGAAGCACAGTTCAAAAACCCAGAGTAGAGAAGAGGGATGGAGGAAAGTCTGTACGCTGCTAAAACTGCCTTCAAGTTTAGCCATTGTTTTATTTACTGATAGAACACTGTATCGGCTTAGGTTGAAGCCTCAGAAGTAATGCTGAGAAATAGTAGCAATAGCAATAAAGGCAAAGGAAACTTAATCTCAGCTGAGTGCCGCTCAGGGAAAGCTGGTAAGAATTATCCACTTTGTCAGTGAAGTTTTCTTCTGTCAGAGCTAACAGAAGTTTGACGTGATGACAACTATCAGGAGCATCAGCAGGGCCCTCTGTGGCTCTAAAATGGACTGGATTTATGCGGCATATGGAAACCCAAGGCAGCTCTTCATGGTGGAATTAGTCAGGGAGTAAGAGGTGTTTATTGGTTTCTAAGTGTTCTTTTCTGCTTTCAGCAATGTCTTTTCTCATAAAGCTTGCAAGCAGGGCTTGAAAAATAAGGTGTCCTGTCCTCTGGGGGTTGTCATACATTAAACAGCCTGGCATTGGGACCTTGGAGCGGAGCCATGCCAGTCAGCAAGAACGCATTCCACTGTGGAGCTTGATAAATGCTTGCCAGGGCAGGAGGAAGAGAACATCAGAAAGTTCTTTCCAAGATGCACGTGGGTGATTAACTTGCAGATCCAGTCCCCGAGCATAACTACTCAGTTTATTTGTGAATTTCCAGTTCTTTGAAGACTTTCCTAGGTCACAAAGAGATGCAGGAAAAAGCCAGTGAAGAGCCTGATCCCTTAACCTGAAGTAGAGGTACCCCCTGCCCCCCATTCTTGGGCAAGGTACTGTCCCTTCTTGCTTCCCCTGCTAGGAAGCTGGGCTGTGCCTGGTGGAGCAGTGAAGACCTGGAGAAGAATGAAAGACGTGGACACCTGATACTGGCTCCCTAGGACCTTGCCTTGCAGCAACCTGCCAGCACCTCAGTGCCCTGGCCTATTGCCTGGCTCACTCCTTCTAGGGTTCTGACCTGGAATTCAAGGTCTTGCCCCACATCCAAAGGCTGCCTGTTCTAGTGCATGTTCTAATGTTCAACACAGCAGCCTCTACATGGGGGATGCTGCAGGTGAGGAGGGTGTGACTTGTCCACAGACCCCGTGCCTGATAAGCTTCCTGGTGGCAACAGTTCAATTTACTGAGGACCGAGTGCTGTGCTAATCTTTCTATGCATCCTGTCATTTCTTTCTTCTGATGACCTCTTAAGTGGTAGCTATATCAATTTTGCATGCTCCTCTTTAGAGGAGATTGTGGCTCATGGAAGTCGTGTAATGTGCACAGCTACAATACCTGAGCCCTGTTATTTTACAGATTCTCCAAATATCACCCTCCTTAATCTTGCTACTTACCCAGCCCCCCACCTTCACTGTCTGAGGTGAAAGGACAGCTGACAATGCAGCTGAGATCGATTGTGGTCTCTTTCATTCAGTAAGGATGTATGGGGCTCTCAGAATGTGCCAAGCACTGAGCCTGGTCCCCAACACACAGGGTGGACAGTAATGTCGGCACTGTCTGGGAAGTGGCACGGGGTGCCTTGAGGGCAGGGATTAATGTGTGCAGCACAAGTGTGATGTCACTCAGGAGGCCATAAGTGCACAGGCAGAGGCACACTTCACAGACAGGTGCTGGTGCTTTTTGATGGTGTTAGTAGCTAGTGGGGTAGGATGCAAGGTGTGGTGGACAGGCCTGTATTCACAGAGGCACTGTGAGGTGGGATCTGCAGAGTGAGTGAGGGTTCAGCGGTTACACAAGGGAAAGGAGACTCCACGTGGATGGCACAAAAGCTCAGAGCTCCGAGTATGTGGACCTGGTGTATAGCGTAGCTTTGCTGGAGCACAGAGTGAGGGGAGTGAGTCTGCAAAGCTAACCAGGCCTGATTCCCTGCCTGTGGCCCCTGGAGGTGAAGAGCAGGTGAACTGGCTAAAGCGGGGGCAGTTAGCCAGTTCCAGGGCTGGAAGGCTTTGTGCCCATTCAATCCTGCCCTGGGAAGTAGATCAGATCTCCCAGCACAGCAGGTGTTCTGGGACTTCCTGCAGTTTCCTTGACACCCTGGAGAAAGAGAGAAAATAAGGAGAACTCTGACTGGAAGGGGAAAGAATTCTAGAGTGGATTTGATGAAGAAGCAGAAGGGAAGACTGTGAAAAACGCTTCGGGTTTGCAATTCCAGGCACCTTCACCTCTCCAGTTGCTGCAGCAGCTGTGTAGGGTGGGGCGGGGCCAGGAGGGGAAAGAGATACCATTCTAATTAGTGCATTTAAGGGAGAACTGTAGGTCTGCAGTTTCAAAAGTTTTTTTTTTTTTCTTTCTCTCTCTTTTAAATACGATGGAGACAGTGATAAAGAGCTGGGTGAGATTCAGGGTTCTGGTTAGCAGACAACCACTTGGGGAGTTGCTGACTTCAGCGCTTACTCTCTCCCTTTCTCAAGTGCTTTTCTCCTCTGGGGCTAAATACAGAAAGAAACATCCAGAGATGAAACATCAATGCTCTTTGTTTTGTTTTTCAGTACTGATCGGTGTAGATCATGTGGGGGTCATTTATTGGGAAAGAAGATGTGGCATGGCAGGGGACATGCCTTGAGGGGGGTGTCATGTTTCAGCAGCACAGACAACCGTGGGGTGTCTCCTCCCTCTGGGGAGCCTCATGGAGCCTGAGGTTAGGTGCACCAGCTGCTCTGCATGTTCACTGGGTATCTGTGGCTATTCAGGCTTTCAAGGCAGGTTAAATATGGAGCGGAAACGTCCCCTTTCTTTGTAGCTGCTCCAGCCCCTGAGAGCCTGCCAGAGGGGGAGAGCTAGGTTGCTCTGAGCAGGGACTTCACAGCATCAACCTCTATCTCTTCACACACCAGAGTTGCTATTGAAGACTCTGAGTGAGAAGAAAGCGGGAAAGAAGAACAAAGAAGAAAGTGTGGAAAATTAGAAAGCTGCGGTTATATATTTTAAGCTCTTCTTTTGCTATGCGGTTCATTTTGTAACAGGAAGTGACCAAAACCCGTCTAGGCAGTGTGTTGGCTAAATGCTATCATACTTGCAGTGGTAGTGAATGGAATATAAAACATCCCTTTGGATGCTCAAGAATGCCATCAGTTTGCAATTTGCAGAACAGAAAATGTTTATTATAAAGTATGAGGAAATTTTTATATGCAACATTAATGCAATGGATTGTATAAAAAAAATCTGGGGAGTGAAAGTTTACATCTTGAGTTCCAGAGTCTCAGACCTTTAAATCAATACTCCACTTCACTGATGAGAGCAGTTTCCCCACTGATGCATCAGTCTAGCCAGTCAAAACGTAAAAGGAGCCCCGTGGGAGGAAGCAGGTGTGATCCTAAATTCTCCCCTCAGCCTAGGGACAGCCGAGGCTCTGAATTGAATTTCTGTAACTGTAAATTCTGGAGTTAACTATGTTGGCCAGAAATTGCACTAAAAAGCAGTCTCGTGGTCTGGTGATCCTGGTATTTCATAAGGATCCCTTGCAGTTTTCAATTTGTGTCTTTGGCTGCCTGATGGACAGACCGGGTGAGGTTTGTATTTGTGTCTTTAGGAGTCAAGTATGCCAGGGCCTTTTGGCATGAGTGCTTCACGTGAGTGTGCAAACTATTGGCCGAGACTGCTCATGGAGGCTTGCCCCCAGATCAGCCGCAGTGATCAGACGCATGGCTATAATCATGGGCTCAAGGCTAGGGCTTTCAAGGTAAGGGCTAAGTCCAGAGTAGATGTGTGATTAGACAAGGGTCTGGGGAGTTATACCATGGCCAGGATGCTAGAATAGCATTGCTGGTGACACACTGGTAAGTGGAGAAATACAGGTGCAGAGAGGACTTCTGAGGCTTTGTCTTACGTTGGAGACAGAGTATTTCTGCGTCTGTCAGCCTCCTTCTTCTGAGCTTCCAGAGCCATCTCGTCTTCCTCTGCTGACAGGAGAATGAGATGCCATTTGCCACTTTTGCCGGGTGTCCCCAGCCCACCTGTAGACCCTCGTCCTCACGTCAATGCAATCATTGCCACACAAAAGCACAACACCTGGATGATGACAGCTGGCTGTGTGTGTCCCCAGCTGAGACAAAGACCCAGAGAGAAGAAAACTGAACCACAGGGGAGGGACATGCCTGATCTGGGAACACCTGTGTCCACTGGGGAAGGGAGAGTTGGAAAGGCAGCAGGATAGTGTGTCTCACAGCATTGGTGAGCTAAAACCCAGACCACAGTTGCCCTGCAGTTTCCTGCTCCAGGCCACGTGCTCTGCTGGTGGGCTTCATTCCTTCTTGAGTTGTGTTTCCCCCATCCCTAAGACAGGGAGGCAACACAAAGCCCAAGTAAACTCCAAGGAAGAAGGCTGATAGAGAAGCAGGACTGTGGGCTCTCCTGTAGAGAGTGCCTGGGGTCATGTGGCTGGAGAAAGACTTTGTGAAATGCAACGTAGTATGTTTCCTTTCTGGGTGCCCCAGGTTTTAACTAGTAGTCAGAGCCAAGACACAGAGTGCTATATGGTGTGTTGCTTTATGGTGTAGGGTAAATTCATTTCTGAAGCACTTGATGTCCAAGTCAGGGGAGATTCTGATGCCTCCAAACGCCCATGGAGTCTCTGTAGCCAATGGTGCAGACAAGCTGTTTACCCTCCACATGCGTGAGGTCAGTTCTTCCTAAAGATATCCTACCCCAGTAAGAAAGAGCCTCATTATCCTACTTCTATGGATGCATTAGTGCTGATGCATAATGTGGATCAGCACTAATGCATCCGTGCATTTGATTAAATGATATTTACTTTCAAGTTCAAGAAGTTCCAAAGAGGTAAAAAGGAAAAAAAAATTGCCTTTTGGTATCTCCTAAGTCATCTGGCAGATAACTAATTGCAAGGGAAATTCTTTTTGGTGAAAGAGGACATTCTGCTTAACTGAATGAGAATACCAGGGAGGGGGGAGAAATAAACACAGTTTGTTTTCCACAGATGGGAGCTTGCATATGTCCTTGAGGAGCGTGCAGATCTGGGGCAGAAAATATATAAATATGTGCTTCTACTAAGAGATCCCAAGGAGGGGCGGGTCTGTCACACTCTTCCTGAAGAAGGTGACAAGAGGAATTCAGATGGATTATAATTACAGATGTCACATCTCAGGGGACCCCTCAACCTTGAGAAATCCCAGGGCTTAGACAAATGACATAGACACAAATGAGTGACTCTGGTCCTCACAGACCAGCAGGTTTGAAAACATTGGGGACATTGCTCGCCATGAGCAATTCATTTTACTTGGAAACATTTGCAAGTGTTGGACTTTTCGGCATGACTTGGAGATAAGATTAAATGTCAGGAGAGCTTTAGAAACACCCCCAAATGGAAAATTTGTAACGCTTGAAAGGAAGCAGCAAATTCGTGAAAGGATTTCAAGGCTGTTGTTAAGTCATGGTATTAGGAAAGAAAGGTCAGCCCTTGGCCGATTGGAAAATCGATGGAGCGTGGCTCTGGGACTTGTCTTGCGCCTTGTGTGGACAGTGAGAGGCGGCATTCCCCCGCCAGGTGCACACTGCCCATTTTGTGCCTTCTCTCACCTATCCTTCAGTTTTCTTACCTGGCAACAAAAGGCAAAGTAGGGTTTTGTTTGTTTTTTGTTTCTGTGATTTTTTAATTGATAGACTTATTTTTATGTGCAGTTTTAGGCTTACAAAAATTGAGCAGAGGCCAGGCACGGTGGCTCACGCCTGTAATCCCAGCACTTTGGGAGGTTGAGGCAGGTGGATCACAAGGTCAAGAGATCGAGACCATCCTGGTCAACATGGTGAAACCCCACCTCTACTAAAAATACAAAAAATTAGCTGGGCATCGTGGCGCATGCCTGTAATCCCAGCTACTCAGGAGGCTGAGGCAGGAGAATTGCCTGAACCCAGGAGGCAGAGGTTGCGGTGAGCCGAGATTGTGCCATTGCACTCCAGCCTGGGTAACAAGAGCGAAACTCCGTCTCAAAAAAAAAATTGAGCAGAAAGTATCCATATACTCCCTCTCACCACGGTTTCTCTCTGTTATTAATATCTTGCATTAGTATAGCATATTTGTTGCAATTAATGAACCCACATGGACACATCATTATCACCCAAAGCCCACTGTTGAGCTCAGGGCTTATTCCGTGTATTATACATTCGATGACTATTGACAAATACATAATATGTGTCCACCATTACAGTGTCATACAGAGCAGTTTCCCTGGCTGAAAAATCTGATGTGCTCCACCTAGTCACCATCCCCCGACCCCACCTCTTGAGCAACCGCTAATCGTTTTACCATGTCCATAGTTTTGCATTTTTTAGAACATCATATGGTTAGTATCATATAGGATGTGGCCTTTTCAGATTGACTTCTTGTACTTAGTAATATACATTTAAGTTTTCTTTATGTCTTTTCATGGCCTGATAGCTTATTTCTTTTCTTTTCCTCCCCTCCCATCCTCCTTCCATCCCCCTCCCTCCCTCCCACCCGCCCATCCTCCCTTCCTTCCTTCCTTCCTTCCTGTGCCACGGAACTATGGTGCATCCATACAATGGAATAGTATTTTTTTTAATTTAGGAAAGCTCTTTATTTGAATCTTAAAAGATCATGTGAAATCTGAGAAGTCTCATACTCAGTGTCTTAACATTATTCATATTTCTACCACAGCTTCATATGAGGTAAAGGAAAAAAAATTAACAGTCAAATAGGTAACTACATAACCATACAGTAAAATTTTTTTTCAAATAAGATTAATAAACCGCTGCACTTTTAAAGTTGTACACATTATAATGGGTCAAATGCTGCTGTTTTAGATTGCAGCTGTAGAGGGCTATGACAACGGTACAGATTTAAAACTCTGACATTCAACGAGAAGTCCCATTAAGACTCAGTATCTGAGGAAATCCATGTTGCTGGTACCCGCTGAGGCTCCTTCTGAGCCTTCTGTATGGCAGACAACAACTGGGCACATGCATCTTTTTTTTTTTTTTTGCTTTTTAAAAGGCTTTATTGGGGAAACATACAGGGTTGGGGACCGTCCTTGAGCCCTCAGGACGCCATCCTCCATGTTGCTGGGCAGTCGAAGTCCCCAGGGGCCCCTGCTCAGAAGTGTGTCACCAGTCTCTGCAGGGGCCTCGTCTGTGACTCCTGGAGGGGCCCACTCCGGGGTAGCCACTAGACCCCCATCCCTCGCTGCTGCTGCTCCTGCTCCAGGTTCCGCTGTAGGACCTGCTGCTGGTTGGCAATGAGGCGCCGGATGCCGTTGACAAAGTTGCCCTGGTCGTGGGGGATGAGGCCGATGAAGATTTTCTTCTCCGAGGAGTACAGGAGCATGAGCACGCGGATCTCGCACGACGCCTTGTAGGAAAAGTGCACGCAGCCAGCGAAGCCATTGTCCATGATCCGGTACAGGCTCTTCAGCGTCTCCAGGTCCTTGGTGAAGTAGAACTGCACCAGGCACTAGTTTCGGAACAGCGGCACCAGCGTGGTCAGCAGCTGCTGCGGGATGAGCTGCATGCACAGCTTTCTCGGCCACTGCTCAATCCTCAGGATCTCTCCCTGGTTCACGTAGACGTGGGACGGCAGCCACCTCTTGGACCAGCTGTTGGGCTCAGACCTGGCCTCCTGCCACTCCATGACGCCGCTCCACGCCAGGAACTTGTTGACGATCTGGACTGGGCCTGCGTGGATGCCACCAGGTCCCACTGCCTGCTTGCAGGTGATGATGACCTGCCGGATGGCGCTGACAAAGCCGCTCTGGTCGTAGGGGCCACTCTGGTCATGTGGAATGATGGCCCGGTTAGCAGAGAGGAGGGGCCTCCTGACCTGTCGGGAACGGGAAACTTTGTGACCAACATACACCTCGGCTGCGTCAACGATCGGAAAAAACAGCTGAGGCAGCCCTTCTGCTCCCTTCAAGTCCGGAAGAAAGCTTCCAGTTGATCCCCAGCTGCCAGAGGGAAATCAGCCTTGGCAGGTACCACCCTGGCCTCTCCCTGACTCCCAGATCCCAGCACCTCACAGCACTCGCCTCCCCACCTCCAACCTGGCACCAGCTTTGCTGGCTTAGCAGCTGCAGCTTCCTACTTGAATTCGGCCCCTTGGATACCTGCAGCCCGTCCGCAGGCATCTTTGCACCAGGAGACAGCCAATCCCTGGGACTGGAGGTGTTTTAACCTTGACAGATTGACTTGGCAACTGGGCCCAAAGAGAACAAATACAGCAAGTTCAGCTACCCCTGAGAGATCATATCTAATAAATAAGCACAAGCCCTAAAAAAAAAAAAAAAAAAAAAAAAAAAAAAAAGTCAGGCGTGGTGGCTCACGCCTGTAATCCCAGCACTTTGGGAGGCCGAGGTGGGTGGATCACGAGGTCAAGAGATTGAGACCATTCTGGTCAAATGGGAAAATTTCGTCTCTACTAAAAATACAAAAAATTAGTTGGGCATGGTGGTGCGGGCCTTGGGAGGCTGAGGCAGGAGAATTGCCTGAACCCAGGAGGTGGAGGTTGCGGTGAGCCGAGATCGCGCCATTGCACTCCAGCCTGGGTAACAAGAGCGAAACTCCGTTTCAAAAAAAAATAAATAAAATAAAAAAATTCGGATTTTTCGGCTTGCCATTCACTTTGCTGTGAAGATAGCGTCGGGCAGCGGGACAAAAAAACTTGGACTTTCGCCGAAAGTGGGACTAAGATGAGTATGAGAAACTCGCCGAGAAGAGAGACTCACGGAAGAGAGAGAAAAGAAGGATGGAAAACCAGTGCAGCCTGCCAAGCAAGAGTTTCTACGGCACAGGGACTACAGGGTGGACTTGGAATCCAAACTTGGGAAGACAATTGTTATTGCCAAGACCACACCTCAATCTGAGATGGGAGGATGTTATTGCAATGTCTGTGACTGTGTGGTGAAGGACTCCATCAACTTTCTGGATCACATTAATGGAAAGAAACATCAGAGAAACCTGGGCATGTCTATGCGTGTGGAACGTTCCACCCTGGATCAGGTGAAGAAACTTTTTGAGGTCAACAAGAAGAAGATGGAAGAAAAGCAGAAGGGTTATGATTTTGAGGAAAGGATGAAGGAGCTCAGAGAAGAGGAGGAAAAGGCCAAAGCATACAAGAAAGAGAAACAGAAGGAGAAGAAAAGGAGGGCTGAGGAGGACTTGACATTTGAGGAGGATGATGAGATGGCAGCTGTGATGGGCTTCTCTGGCTTTGGTTCCACCAAGAAGAGTTACTGAGGCTTTCTATGCTTGGCCTAACTTTGGCCTATGCTGGACCTAACTTTGTGTGTGTTTGTAGTGGGGGGGGCGGGGTGGTAATTTCTTTTTGGGTAATGGGAAAGTCCTTAAGAGTGTTAATGGGGAGGGACAGAAGTTGGGGCTCATGGTTTCCTCTACTTTGGGAGAGGACACAGATTGCAGAGGCAATGCTGTGGCATATTCCCTCAGCCTCAGTATATCACTGGAGTCATAGGACCCCTGTCCACCTGAGTTCCCAATAAAGAACAACCTCCCTTTCTGAGGCTGCTTTCCCAAAACTCTCCCTGCATCTCAATCTCTCCATCTATCCAACCTCTTGTCTGAGCATCCCACCTTTATTCTGTGTTCTGCCTTTGTTCTAATTTTAACTCATGTTCAGCCTGCAACAGAAGCATTCTCTAGGTCCCAGTTTCCAGTTGATTGCATATCCTTGACCAGCCCTTTTTCCCATCCTGCCCTATGGTTCTCTAGCCACCTGTGCATGCATGTGTATTTCTGCCTGGTTCTATGATGTGTGTGGATGTGTGTGCATGAATCTGT
Organism: Callithrix jacchus; assembly: GCF_049354715.1. Taxonomy (NCBI): domain Eukaryota; kingdom Metazoa; phylum Chordata; class Mammalia; order Primates; family Cebidae; genus Callithrix; species Callithrix jacchus. The sequence continues at coordinate 43,528,453 of NC_133514.1, forward strand.
CACATAGAGGGGGCCTGAGCTGGAATCTCAGAGCATTGCTGCCCTGAGACCCAATGTTCTTGGCTTCCTCAGAGCATGTAACAGGAAATTAAATGGGATGAGTGTTTGGTTAAAAAAAAAAAAATCCTTTTTTTTTTTTTTTTTTTTTTTTGCCAAGACACTCCTTTAATAAATATCTCATACAATGATTCTGCCTTCGGCTCTGTTTTTCCTGTGTAGGCCTAGGGAGTGCCAGGTGCCTCCCTCCTCCTATACTATTTTGGCTCCTGCTATGAAGGGAATAGTAAAACAGCTTTATAGAGAGGAGAAGCTTTAGCTGGAGAACAGCTCTGTCTTCCTAGGAACGAGGGACAGTCAATAACCAGGAAGGACAGAGGGCCAAAGGGCCCTTGCTAATCTTACTATTAGATGGGCACTTTTTATTTTGAGATGGAGTTTTGCTCTTGTTACCCAGGCTGGAGTGCAATGGCGCGATCTCGGCTCACCGCAATCTCCACCTCCTGGGCTCAGGCAATTCTCCTGCCTCAGCCTCCCGAGTAGCTGGGATTACAGGCACGTGCCACCATGCCCAGCTAATTTTTTGTATTTTTAGTAGAGACGGGGTTTCACTATGTTGACCAGGATGGTCTCAATCTCTTGACCTCGTGATCCACCCGCCTCGGCCCCCCAAAATGCTGGGATTACAGGCGTGAGCCACCGCGCCCGGCCAGATGGGCGCTTTTAGGAAGGGTTTTTAGCTATTGTTTCTCCTTGCTTTTAATGACCCCAGCCCCGCCTGGAGTGGCTAGAAGCCAGCAGGCACCCACATGCTACTACCAGTGCCTCGGCTTTCCCCCAGCCCGGGTCAGGCTGTGGGAGCCACTGTTATCTGTGTTCTCTGCCAAAGACTCTTGGGGGGCCTTATACCTACCCTGTGCATTGGGGCTGGACCAGGCTCCTGCGTCCTCACTCAGGTTTGCTCCCACTAGGCCCACTGCTGTATGATCTGGGGGCCACCACCCTGGGCCAGTGTTCTCTGGGCTGCCCCCATGGTGTGGAGGCAGGACTGGTGCCCACAACACTTCCTCCTTGCTTCCACCCCTGGCAGCAGGGAAGGGCTTTGCCTGACAACACCCAGCTTTATGTAAATATTTTGCAGTTGTTACTTAGGAAGCAGGGGTGTCCCATGCCCCATGGCTCCTACTCTGTGCGGAATGTATTACAAAGCCTTGGGGGCGACGCCCGGCCCTTGGATGCTGTTTGGAGAAGGAATAAATGTTTTCTCATTCAAAAAAAAAAAAAAAGGAATACTGTTCCATTGTATGGATGTGCCATAGTTTATCCTTTTATCTACTGAAGGATATCTTGGTTGCTAATGGCAAAATTTTTAATCTTATGACTATATTAGTATTACTGGAATTGAGAGAGGAAAGTGGCCAATTCAGGGAAAATATGCATATTTATAGTCTACTTTTTTTTTAAAGACTTTTTTCAGTTTATAAAAAAACAAAGCTGAACCATCTGAAATTACCAATATTTAATCATTTTCACATACAAAAATGGTAGTTTCGCATGGTTCAACACAGCATATGCTCACAGTATGTAGCTCACATACAGACGTGTAGAAAATTGAAAGGAGTTTTGCTGTAGGCAACGTAATAGAAAATTCATGTAAAAGTATTTTCTGCCTCAAAGTCCAGCCTGTCTAGTTTCAACCCCATAGCTAGTTCTAGTATTTTTAATCCCAGAAAGAGGTGAACTCATTGCATGCTTTGGGTGGATAGCAACACCGGTGCATTTTGAATCAACCCACCAGATGTGGAGTCACGGCTCCTCTGCTGTGCAGCGCCCCTCTTGATGAAGTTCGCTGGTGCTCATAGCAATCCAATTAATTGAGCGGCCAGTGGGCACCAGGGCACAGGCCTGGCCTTCTATAGCTTCCTTGCGTGTGGACTTATAAGGGAGAGCTTCTATTTCTTAGGTGAAGACAAAACATTGCAGAATATGCTGGTCAGTGTCATGAAAAGTATGCTGATCTTAGAGTCAGTAGTTGGTCAATAAATATTATTAAAAGAATCTACGTTCTGAGTTCTGGAGATTTAACAGTGAGCAATTCAGACTAGTCCCTGCCCTCAAGAAGCTTCTATTGCAGAAGGCTGGATACTAGGTGAGGGGAACTGCATGAGCAGAAGATGGCCTAACTCAGCCATGAGCCAGAGAGAAGGACCTGTGTGACCTTGGCCGGTTGCTCAGCCTTTCTGAGCCTTGGGGTTTTTGGAGGATCAGATGAGATAGGCTATGAGATAATAGTGTATGTGAAATCACTTTGTAAATTGTACATTACTCTCTCAGTATAGTTTCTGTGGTTATCTGTTTTCAGACTATAACCCTTTGCTTTGGAAGTGTGGCTCAGGCTGGGATTTCACAGGCTTAAGTACTTTGGAATTCGTAGGACAGCTTCCATGTTACCTTTGATTCCATTGTGATTTTGGTACCTGGTCACATCTCTGGTCCCCTGCGCTCTCTGGATGCCATCCTGTGCTCCTCCGCTCCTTCTGAACATCCGTTCATTCAGTGTGTTCTGGAAATTTTTTCTAGAATTGGTGTACAATGTTTGGTAGAATTTCTTAGTGAAACCATCCAAGTGTGGCATTTCCTTTGTGAGAAGATTTTAACTGCAAATTTAATTTCTTTAATAAATAATCTATTCAGGTTATCTGTTTATTCTTAAGCTTTGGTAGTTTGTTTTTTAAAATAATTTGCTTATTTCATCTAAGTTGTAGAATTAATTGGCAGATTATTTATAATATTACCTGATTATTATTTTAATATCTGTGGAAGGAGTCATGTACTTTTTTCTCTCATTCCTGATATTTGTGATTAGTATCTTTTCTCTGTTACTCTATTGGTCTGACTAGAGATTTCTCAATTTTGCTGATCTCAGAGAATGAGCTTTTGCTTTCATTGATTTTCTCTGTTGTATTTCTGTTTTTGTTTTCTTGATTTTCACTCTAATACTTCTATTTTTTCCTTTCTTCTGCTTTCATGAGGATTAATTTACATAGTCCTCCTTATCCATGGTTTTGCTTTCCACAGTTTCAGTTACCCACAGCCAACCATGGTCTAAAAATATTACATGGAAAATTCCAGAAATGAACAATTCATAAGGTTTAAGTTGCGTTCTGTCCTGAGCAGCACGTGAAACCTCACCCCATCCAGCTTCATCCTGCCCTGGCTGTGAATCCCAGTGTCTCTGCGCTGCAGGTGCTGTCTGCCTGTGAGTCACACTTGCAGACCTCAAAGGTTGTCAGATCCACTGATGAGGCATCACCATGCTGGTGTCCAAGTCACCCTTACTTGACTTAATGGCTCCAAAGCACTGGAGTAGTGGTGCTGGCAACTCAAACATGCCAAAGAGAAGCTGTAAAGTGTTTCCTTTAAGTAAAATCATAAAAGTTCTCAAGAAGGAAAAAAGTTGTATGCTGAGGTTGCTAAGATTTACAGTAAGAATAAATCTTCCATCCATGAAATTGTGAAGAAAAAGAAATTCGTGTTACTTTCACTGTCGCATTTCAAACTCAAAGAGTTATGACCTCAGTGTGTGATAAGTGCTTAGTTAAGGTGGAAAGGCATTACATTTATTGATGGATCGCGTGGACAGAAACATGTCCTGATGGACAGCCGTTGGGTTTGGCACTATTTGTAGTTTCAGGCACCCACTGTGGGTCTTGGAACTTATTCTATAAAAGAAGACTGTGGTCGTCTTCTTTTTCTAGTTTTATAAGGTGCAAACGGAGGTCATTGATTTCAGATCTCCCTTCTTTTCTATTATAAGCAGTAGTGCTCTAAAGTTGAGATGGCATTTCAAAGTCTCCATATAATGAATACAGAGTGTTAAAATTGATTGGGACATTTGAAATTCTCATGTTCTACCTTTACATTTTATAGTTAAGGAAACACACATTAGTCAGCATGTTACAATTAATTTATGTACCGCTCTTGGTGTTTATTGAAAAAACTTCTCTGTGAAACCGGTTTTGGAATGTTACCTATCTTTATATTCAGAGACAGACTCTGTCTGTTCTGTTTTAATCTTGTTAACTGAATCCAAAATTACATTCCAGTTACTCTTTGTGGACCTAGAACAGCCTTCAGTGAAATGCAATCCTAATTTTCTTCTGTTAGCACAGCCTGTTTGTTTCCATCTATCCTCGGGTCCAGAATTCTTGAGGAAGGGGAATTTCATTACACATACCAAGCCAAAAGAAGATGTCACACTGCAGAAGGTGACTGTGTGAATTCTGGTCTATAAGTTGGGAGGACAAGGACTGAATGAGGATGGTAAATGAATGGAGGCTCACGGAAGGAGATGCTGAGATTTCACAAGAGAATAACTAGAATGTGCATGCTGGCTATTCTTTGTTTTGGTAGCAATAACTCAACCAAAATACTTCACATTCCAGATTACTTAATCTGGTATATTTTGACCCTTGTCGTGTAAGATAGGCATCAGAGGTTTGAACAATGAATGAATGAATGAATGAATGAATGTCATGTACTGCTGTGTACTATTTACCTTCTGTAATTCATGAACATTCAACTTTTCTCATAGGTGAAATATAGCAGCGTTTGTTTTTCTTTTTTTTGGTAGAATTGGTTTAATCTAGTAAAAAACACAAGCTATGAATATTAATCAGTCAGCTTCCTTTCTCACTTTGGCCCAATTTTGTAAATTCACTCTCAGCAGAGAGGAGTAAGATTAGAAATACCAGGAATCAGATTGAAATTTGACTTGGAATCGATGTATCACCCCCTTGTTGAAGTCCAGAAGAAAGGCCTGCACAGAACAGATGGTTGTGTTTAAGGCACTAATTTCTTCTGGCTTCCTAATTCAGCAAGGAAGAAAGGAATCAGCAGCCGCAGCCTCCCCTTGGCTGCTGTGTTTTGTCATGGAAGTCAGAAACAACTGCAGTGGGCTGTCAAGGAGCTGAAGGCAGCTAAACCCTCTCTCCTTAAAAAAAATAATGGTCATAATTTTTCCACCCTTATTAATCAGTTTTCAAAATTTTTAATACATTTCTATGAAATGGTGAATCAGTCAGCAGGTGAAAAGAAGTGGGCCAGGCTGACTTGAAATCTAGCTAAGAGCGGGTGGCGGGAGGGAGAGGGCTATGCATGCTGCCAATGACGTTAGGATGAAGACATTATTATTTTCCCTGGATGGGAAAATGTCCAGCCTGAATGCATGATTATACTGGTTAAGCACTTCTCAGTAGTTTTAGACTAACTTTATATGTGCATATTTATCTGTGGGCTGACTTTTGTGGAGAGACTGAATCAAAATTAGATTGTCAAGAATGATGAGGGTCAGGAAGAAATTATAGAATCCTGACCACGTGTTTGAGAAAGACAAGCAGAACTGAGTTTGACAGACACTTCTGTTTCCTTTGCTTTAACTTCAGTCTGAGACAGCGAGACTAATTAATATACTAGATGTAATCATTTCAAATCAAGGAGCATTGTTTTGGACACCTATGGTATATTGTACTTTGTTAGAATATGGAAGACTCATCAGGCTTTGTTCTTTGCCAAAGGGCTGTGGTTTTGAGCCACATGAGATAAGCCGGGCAGTTATTAGTCTGTATTTTATGAATTGCTGAAATGAAAATCAGAAAGGGCTAAACTATGTGGCCAAGACAATGAGAGCCATGAGAGGTCAGTATAGGATGAAATTAGTGTCTGGAGCTGCAGGAGAAGATTTCAGAGCCGGGTCAGTCTTGCGATAGACATTGAAGGGTCTGCTTACATACACATAGTCTAGTATATCAAAGGGAGGCATATGTGTATCCCAAGAACTGGGGTGACACTCAGTGAACACTTAGAAGCACCAATATGCAATGTGTGATCTTAGGGTGCTGGAAAACTGATCTTGGAGCCCAGCACTGTAGTTAAGACTTTAGTCTCTCAAGTCAGAAAGCTTGGGTTCAAATCCTGGCTCTATACAGGGGACTTGCACGAGTTAAATATTATTTAACTTCAGATTGCAGAGAGTTAGAAGTTCGTAATGTGTTTTAAATCAGTCAATGCAAGCTACCTCTCTTGTTACCCCTTGACTTATGTACTTTTATCATCACACCCTGGGAAGGATTTGACCTTGGGCAAATCTGTAGCTCAGGGGATCCCTGAAAAGGCTGGAGTCTGTCAAACCCCAGGAGCAGCGCTAATGAGTTCTCCACTGAATAAGGATGGGGGCAGCGTGCCTTTGTGTCCATCAAACTGACTAAACTCTTTATGAGTTTTAAGGGTCTGTCTATGGAGTCTGCCAAATTTTCTAGATAAACATTTGTTATTATTTGCAAACAATAAGTTGTAGCTCTTCCCTTCCTATTCTTCGATCTTTTTCTTTCTTGGCAGGGAACTCCAGTGCTATATTCAGCAGCAGTAGTGATGGTGGCCAGATTTTTTTTGTTTCTAGTCTTTAAAAGAATGCAATCAGTATTTCCACATTAAGTGTAATGGTTGTTGTAGATTTTTCATATACTCTGTATGGAGAGAAGAACAGTCCTGTCTTTCCCTAGCTACCTGAATTTTTAAAATACAAATAGGTGCTGGATTTTGTAAAATGATTTTTCTGCATTGATTTAGATATTTATTTTTTTACCCTTTAGTCTATGTGGTAAATAATATTGATTTTTTAATGTCGCGCTATGTTTGTATTACTAATTAATCCATGATTGCATGACATATTACTTAAAAAAACTTATATTCAGTTGGTTAATTTTACTTAAGGGTTTTGACATCTGTATTTAAAAGCAATGGACCTATCAACCTCATAAAATGATCTGGGCATTTGAACCTCTAAAACAATATTATTGGTGGTGTTAGTGGTAGCGGTGATGGTAGGGAAGAAAGGAAGTGGTTGATCATTTCAATTATTTTTATTTGAAGACTATTTCGCTCTTGTTGCCCAGGCTACAGTGCAGTGGTGCGATCTTGGCTCAATGCAACCTCAGCCTTCTGGGTTCAAGTGATTCTCCTGACTCAGCCTCCCAAGTAGCTGGATTACAGGCATGTGCCACCACGCCCAACTAATTTTTGCATTTTTAGTAGAGATGGGGTTTCACCATGTTGGCCAGGCTGTTCTCAAACTCGTGACCTCAGGTGATCCACCCACCTCAGCCTCCCAAAGTGCAGGGATTACAAGCATGAACCACTGTGCCTGGCCTCAATTTCTTTAATACTTGAGATTTTTTGAAGTTTTTTTTATTCTTGAAATTTTTGATCATATTTTCTAGACATGTATCTATTTTGATTTTTGTAGTTGTTCTTACTAGTTTTTATAATTTTAATTTCTAAATAACAGCTTTATTTTGATATAAATACTATAAAATCTACCATTTTAAGCATATAGTTTGGTGATTGTTGGTTATTTCATGGAGTTTTGCATGGATCACCACTGCTTCTAGAACATTCACACCACCTCCCCCCAGATCCCTAAACTCGCTGGCTGGAGTGCAGTGGTGTGATCTCGGCTCACTGCAACCCCTGCCTTCCAGGTTCAAGTGATTCTCCTGCCTCAGACTCCCAAGCAGCTGGGAACAGGTGCCCACCACTAGGCCAAGCTAATTTTGTATTTTTAGTACAGATGGGGTTCACCATGTTGGTCAGGCTGGTCTCGAACTCCTGAACTTGTGATCCACCACTCAGATTACAGGTATGAGCCATTGGTGTCTTTGAAGCACAACATTTAAAAAAAATTGATGACATCCAATTTATTTATTTTCTTGTCACACGTGCTTTTGGTGGCACATCTAAGAAGCCATTGTTTAATTCAAGGTCACAAATATTCAAAGACTTATAGTTTTAGTTGTTACATCAAGGCCTACAATACACTTTGAGTTAACTTCTGTATATGGTAGGAGGTAGGCATCCAACTCCACTGTTTTGCATATGTCTATTTAATTGTCCCATCATTATTTGTTGAATTGTGCTGGGATAGTTGTCAAAAATCCATTAACATAGATTAAAATGGAAGGGTTCATTTATCGATTCTTAATTGAATTTCATTGATCTATATGTCTGTCTTTATGCCAGTACCACTCTGTTTTGATTACCGTAGCTTTATAGTAAGTTTGGAATTGGGGAGTGTGAGTGTTCCAACTTTGTTGTTTGCAAGATTGTTTTGGCTAATCTGAGTCTGTGTGAATTTTAGAATCAGCTCGTTCCTAGGTATTTCTTTTTCTTTTTGATGCTATTGTAAATGGAGTTGTTTAATTTCATTTTTAGATTGTTAATTGATAAGTGTTTAGAAACGCAATTGATTTTTGTATTTTGATCTTGCATCTTGCAACCTGGCTGCACTAGTTTATTAATTCTGATTTTTGGTGGGTTGGTTAGGATTATGTCATCTGCAAGTAGAGAAAGTTTTATTTCTTCTTTCTAGTTTAGATGCTTCCCCCACCCTCCTCACCACCATGATTTGTCACTTAATTGTCCCGTTGTGAATCTCCACTACAACATCAGGTGGAAGTGGTGAGAGAGGATATTCCTGTCTTACTCCTCATCTTAGGAGGAAAGCTTCTGATCCACCATGAAGTGTGCTGTTAGGGTTTTTCACAGATGGCCCTATCAGGTTGGTTTCTATTCCTAGTTGTTGAGAGTTTTTGTCATGGGAGGGTGTTAGATTTCGTTCAAAGCTTTTTCTGGCTCTATTGATATGATCATAGGGTTTTTGTCTTTCCTTCTATAAATGTGGTACATTACATTAATGGGTTTTCATCTATCAAACTGATAAATCTTACTTGGTCATGGTATATAATCCTACCATCTAATATGTCTGCTTTATATTTTGTTGATTTCATGTTTTTGCTTCATATTGGTAATATCTTCTCAACCTCTCAAATATAATTATCTTTCTTATTTTAAATTCTTAGTTCATATATTCCAGTATTTTTGTTTCACTTGGTTTTGTGCCTGTTGCCTACAAGAATGTCAGTGCTCCAGACTAAAACAGGAACACTGAGCAAGGGATTTGATATAGGACGAAAGATAATGGTTCTTTTTGGAAGCACAGAGAGTCCCCAGCTGACGATGTTTCAACTTAACAATTGTTCGACTTTATGATGGTGAGAAAACAATACAGCTTCTGTAGAAGCCATACTTCAGTACAGTATTTAATAATTCACATGAGATCACCAACACTATATTATAAACAGGCTATGTGGTAGATGGTTTTTGCCAGCTGTAGCCTAATGTAAGCGTTCTGAGCATGTGTAAGGTAGGTCAGACAAAGCTATGGTGTTGGGTACCTTATGTGTGTCAAATGCATTTCGATTTCATTTACCGCAGGTTTATGGGGAGAAATCCCATCGTGAGTCAAGGAGCATCTGTACTGAGTTTGAGTAGGGTGGTTGGATGGCTAAGGGTCAAGGTTGTGAAGGTGGTTAGGAAGAGGAGAAGGAAAGTTGGGAGGGGAGGGAAAGATAAGGTTCTGAGAAATGAAAACTGGCAGTTGAAGAGCTTGAGAGCTGGAAGCCATTAGAGCAGAGCCGCTGCCGGAAGAGGGCTTACTTCATGCTCCGCACCGCTCAGCCTGCTGTTTCCAGGTGGCCGATGGGTTGGTCTTGAGACCGCTTCTCCCTGATTTTGCCTCTCACTGAGGTGCTATCCAGCTGAAGCCAGAAGACAGCTCACTCAGTCTGGTTTGTTTTCCTGCCAGTCTGGGCTTGGCAGCCACCAGGGAGAGAGGAGAGAGCTAGAAAGGAGAGGAAAGGAAAGCCGCAATTTTTTTTTTTTGAGACGGAGTTTCGCTCTTGTTACCCAGGCTGGAGTGCAATGGCGCGATCTTGGCTCACCACGACTTCCACTTCCTGGGTTTAGGCAATTCTCCTGCCTCAGCCTCCTGAGTAGCTGGGATTACAGGCACGCGCCACCATGCCCAGCTAATTTTTTATATTTTTAGTAGAGGCGGGGTTTCACCATGTTGCCAGGATGGTCTCAATCTCTTGACCTCGTGATCCACCCGCCTCGGCCTCCCAAAGTGCTGGGATTACAGGTTTGAGCCACTGCGCCCAGCCAAGCTGCGATTTTTAAAAATCGATTTTTCTAGGAAGCACTGGGGAAGCTGGTGAAAAATCTAAAGCCCAGAACTCTATCCCTAGTCATCCTTATTATTCGGTTGAAAACGTGCCTTTTAAAAAACTCCCTGTGCTTCTGAATCAGGTGATCCAGGCATCAAACAGAGAGAATGGAAAGGAGAGGACTCTTGCAGTCTGACCTCCGGCAGTCCCCTCTCAGTTGTCCCCAGGAGGAGATGCTCTGCATGCCCTTGCCTCTAGAAATGTAAACCTCTGCCTGTGTTTTTCTCTGGTTCCCCTGGTTGAGGGAGAGGCAAGATATGGAGCTCGGGTGGGTACCTGTATGAGTCCATTTTCACGCTGCTGATAAAAACATTCCTGAGACTGCGTAATTTATAAAGAAAAAGAGGTTCCTCATGGCTAGAGAGGCCTCACAATCATGGCAGAAGGCAAAAGCACCTCTTACATGGTGGCAGGCAAGAGAGAATGAAAGCCAAGCAAAGGGGGTTTACCCTTACTAAACCATCAGATCTCCTGTGATCTCACTACCATGAGAACAGTATGGGGGAAACTGCACCCATGATTCAATCATCTCCCACCAGGTCCCTCCTACAACACATGGGAATTGTGGGAGCCACAATTCAAGATGAGATTTGGGTGGGGTCACAGCCAAACCGTATCAATCCTGATTGAGTAAATACTGATTATATATTTCCAAAATACGTAATCCAGCCTCTCTAGCCAGGTGGTTGAGTAGAGGATGCATTATAATTTAAAATAAAAGTCCTGCAACTCAATCAATCGTCTACTCAACCACCTGGCTAGAAATGTTTTTCTTTAATCATGCCATCAATGGAAAGCAACCTGCAAACAGACTAAAATCTGGGTCTTTGAGTAGGCAAATAGAAAAATTGAAAAGCAGGTGGGGGTTGAGCTGCAGGTGATAGTGGAATTGCAGCTGGCAGCGAGTGCCTGCTCCCCCTAAGGCTTATAAAGATGGATTAAATAAAACAAATATTGCTGGAAAAATAAAATATGCTTTTGAGTACTTAACTCTGTTTGGGGACTCAGAAAGATGGAATTAAAGAGAAAAAATTTCTGTCTTCCCATCATTAGGTGAAACAAAGCTACTCACATATTTTTCTACAGTGTTATAGCTAGCCCCAGCTGCACTGGTGAGGCATGAGAATTTTCAGCCCTGCACCACTTCCACTGGGTAATTTTCTGTGCAAGAAACTGACTCAAGGGCAGGGGGAACAACATTAGTGCAGAGACGGGAGAGATGGATATGCTGTTCTGTGCATATTATTTTATACTGAGAAATGTTCTTTATAGAATTCACTGATTGATTTTTTCAGGTTATAAATGTTATACATACCTAGAAGTATTTTTTTGAAATAACGTGAATATAAAACCTTCAAAAATCAAGTCACAATTTAAGTGCACCGTAGGAATTTGACTTTAAAAATATAATTTGCTGAGAGATGGAGAATCCCTTTGTTCAGCAAGTACTCTATTATTTTGTTGTTTTGTTAATCCAGCTTTTTCTTCTATTATGCTTTGTTTAAAGCAAGGTCCATTTAAGCTATGTTACGTAATCTGACTTACCTAGCTACTTAAATAGTTAATGAGTATTTAAAGAGGAACAGCCTTTGCAGAATATTTAAAGGTGTGTTGTAGGGTTGGAGCAACAGAAATGGAAGATTCACTCAAAATAACAGAGTTCAATTTAAGAATAATTATATGATACATGCTACGAAGTATAAAATAATAGGGTAAAAACAGAATCTAATGTAAAAATGTTATGCAGAATAACAAGGTGATCAGAGCAGGTTGGGGAGCTCCTGGGAGCCTTGTTGCAGCTTCTGACCTTATTGGGGTTGGCTGAGGGACTGTCCTGCCCACCTTGTCATTCACATAAGGGTGGGGACTAAACCTCACTTGAAATTGGTGGCAATTTGCCAGTGGTGGGGTTAATTTTTGGACTCCACACGGTGCTATTTTTATAAAGTGCTGCATTTTTTCTTAGTCTAGCCACAAATTTTACAGAAGAAACCTGAGACATGGGAAACTGTAGCCCAGGATTGGCTCGTGTTGTTTAAACTTCCGCATTTTCGGAAGGATTTGATAACTTTGCTATTTCACATTACCCAGTCTTCTCTGACTGTAATCACTGATCGCACTGGCTTAATTCTTTCCCTTGTCCCTAACTTTTAACTTCTCTTCAAGGGCTTTCTGGGGAAATAGCACTTTTTTCCCCAGACAGCAAAAGAGAGGCCTAGATGAGCCTGTGTTCTTTTATTTCTCATATGATTCTGTTTAAAATGCACAGACATCATGGAGACATATTTAGCTCTGTACTGAACGCCAGAGAAAACTGTCCCTCCAGGCTTTGGTGGTAATTTAATTTTTTGAGTTGCAGGACTTTTATTTAGAATTGTAATGCATTGATGTAGTCACTTGTGTAGGCAGACAGCCACATAGATGATTACAAACATGCTTCCACAATCACGGGCACCGCACATCCCCCTGTATGTGATTTTTTTCTCCAACAAAAGTTTGCTTTTTTCCAATACTTTTTATGATAAGTGTTCCTCATGTTAAATGCTCTTGTAAATATATTTTAGAAGAAACAAAGTGACCTAATTCTGGAAACATTGAGGCTACCCTTTGTGCATTTGGAAATTGAATTTATTGCTGTGTAGCAGAAGAAAGACCCCAGGAGAACATCTAGTGTAGATGGATGGCATGTTATTAGTCAGCCTCGGCTGTCATAACAAGATGCCAGATTTGGGGTCTTAACCAACAGACATTTACTTTGTTGCCGTGTTGGAGTCTAGAAGTCCATGATCAAGGTGCCAGCTGGGTTGGTTTCTGGTGAGGGCTCTCTCCTGGTGTGTAGACAGCTGCCTTCTTACTGTATCCTCACATGGCCTTTTCTCTATGCATGCGGACAGAGAGTGAGAGAGCACAATCTCTGGTGTCTCTTCCCCTTCATATAAAGACACCAGTCCTATCAATTAGGACCCCTCCCTTATGACTTCACCTAACCTTAATTACTTTGTTGTAGACTCTGCTTCCAGATACAGTCACTGGGGATTAGGGCTGCAATACAATTCAGTCCAGAACAAAACAAATATCCACCACCCTATAATTAAAAGCAAAGGCATAGCACCTTTAGCCACAGAAGCCTGCATATCTGACCACAGGTTAAAGGGCACTTTACCAAGCTGGTGTCTGATGGATCTCTGATTCTTGGAGACAGTGGAGCAGTGAACTCTGCCTTGTCCCAAACCTCTCTTCCTCAACACGCTGCCTCTGTATGAGCCGTGGACTCTGCAGCCAGGCAACTGCCGCCCTGAATCTCTACTTTTGCACAGTTGCAGCAGACCCTCAGTTTCTTCAGCGCTTGTGCTTCAACTGCAGTCTTCATCAGCTCACCTCCTGAGCGGTTTTCCTCCACCGTGCACTTTGTCAAATGCCTGTGAGCCCTGCCGCCTAGGACTGTCTCTGGTCTGCGGGCTCCCTCCCTCCTCTGTGACTTGCACTGCACTCATGGAGTTTAGAGACGGCAGTATATGTGTGAGGCTTTCAGTCTCATCTTTTGAATGCAAAAAGATCTATAACAACAGTGATTTCAAATGTACGCAACACTTTTACACAATGGTCTTCATTCATCAGGGGTCTTGGTTTCTTGTTCCGAGGTTGACTTATTCTGTTCTGCACGTGTTCAATCACTGAACTGATGAATCTTTATTGAGCACCAGCCATGTGTCAGGCGTTGTGATAGATCTGGGGGATGTAACAGTGAAGCCAACAGATATAATCCCTGTTTGCTGAGAACTTGTAAGTTGTCAGATCTTGAGAAAATCTCTTGGTCTTTCTGGACATATTTTCCTCATCTTAAGGTAGGACTATTTGAATGATACATCATCAGTATTAGAATGAATCTTTAAAATAATTATTTTTTCCATTCCTATCATTGGAATGATTTGGTCTTCTAAGTAATCTGAAATTTCAAGGAAGCATTAATAAGAAAATTTAAAATCACTTGTAATCCATATAAACAACGCTAATCTTCTGGTATATTTCTTCCTGGACCTTTCCTTGAATATGCATACAGAGACATATACATTTTTATTTAAAAATTTGCATTCTGATTGAAAACTACCTTTTAAATTTTATTTTATATATATATATTTGAATATTATTATGCTTGCCAATGGCTCTTTGGTATCTATGGATATTTTATAGTATTTATCCTTCTTGTTTTAGGGCATTTAGCTTATTTTCCCGTGTTTACTATACATAAATGGCATTACAGGTCTCTGATTGCTTCCTTAGAATAAATTCATAGAAGTAGGATTGCTGAATCAAACAAGTTTTTGCTCCGGATATATATTGCAAAATTTCCATCCAGGAAGCTCGTATCAATTTACATGCCTATTATCTATGTGCACAAGGGCTAGCTTTTTCTGCATCTTCCCCAATATGGATATGTATATTTTGTCAATCCTAGCCAATTTGCTGGGTGAAAGAAACACATTTTTTTAAATCAAAAAATTGTAAGGTAGCTTTTGGATGAATTTCCTTTTGTAAGTCGTTTAACTATTAGTATTTCTATAATTTCTATTTGTGTCCTTTGTCTATTTTAAGATTCTTTCTGAATAAATTTGGGAGGACACTTTTGATCTCAAACATATTAAGCCATTTTCTTTTACACACTGCAAATATTTTTCCTATTTTGTGGGTTGCTTCTTATAGAAAAGTATTTCAGATTGAAAACACTTATTTATTTATTTTTTGGTAGCCAGCTTCATCAGTCCTGCATTTTTTTCTTTCTTTGCTTAGAAAACTTTTCCATCACAAGGTTAAATATATTTTCCTAGTTTTTCTTTTGGTCCCAAAATTATTGAACCTATTTTGGAGCTTTTTATTATATTCTATGTATTTGTCTGTTTATTCTGCCATTAAAACCACGTTACATTTGTTCTGGTCTTTCATGTATAAGATCTTTAGTTTCTTTTTTTCCTATTTTATTTTTTATTCTATTTCTATGGATTCTAGAAATTGTCTCTATCTTGACCTCTACACAGATCTGCAGTGTTGATTCTGCTATTAAACTGAAAGACCTTCAAAATTAAGCTGTGATGTTTTAAATTCCCATTCTGTATTAACTCAGACACCGATATCTTATCTCAATCTGTTGTCTTATCTTGTCTTTTAGCTTTTACGCTGTTGATATTTTCCTGAATTAAATGACATAAAACATGTGCCATTAAAAACTTCTATGTCTTGTAGTAACTATTGCATAAACAATTGCTTGATTTCCTTGATAGTTTCTCAAAAGTCTTCTTTCATTTTTTTTTTCATAATTTTTTATAGATGTCACCCATCTTTGGCTGAGCAGAAGGTTATTAAGGCCAGCCATGTGTCCCCTCTATGTGTGGTTGGCTTTGGATCTTTCCATCATCTACCTAAATCCTTTTAGGATCTTCTGATGTATGTTAGCACTAGGATTTAATTAAAGACCATTTCAGTAGCCCAGTGGCCTGGGCAGGAGGTCAGGCCTGGCACCTCGGGGTGTTCCAGCAGAGGAGTTTGACTTCTTCCTTCCCTATGTTGGTGAAGCCTTCCTTTAGGGACCAGTTTTCCCTTCCTAGAGTTTTAGTTGGCCCATCACAGGGAGTTTCTGTGCCCAATGTTCTTCCCCTGAGAATTAAGGGAAGATACATCAGTTTGGAAAAGAGTTCCATTCATTAGAGGGAATCCCCAGCACTTGTAGTTTTCTGTGTGGCTTGTCTGTATTTAACCCTGCCCTCCTAGTGAGGCCACACTGCACCTTTTCCAGGGCTCATCCCTGGGGCCCTCAGTGAAGGGATGCCACCTGGCGTTCTGCCAGGATGCCCTCTCGTTCATCCTGTGTGATGGAGCCCCTCATCTCACATCAGCCCGTTGTTTCACAGGAATCCCAGTGAGCTAGACATTGGTGTTTGCTGTCCTTTCCCTTTTGGCTCCTCTTCTCTCTGGAATGACCTCAAATGTGGTGGCATGTGAGAATCACTCTTTGCTCCAGGTTTTCCTGTTTTATTGAGGTCCTTGGCTTATTTTAGCTGGTTTCTAGAAGAGGTATAATTAGATGCCTGTGATGAAATAAGATGGTGGAAGACTTATCTAGGAAATCAGGAATGGATCTTTAAGCTTATTTGAGATAGCACCTCTCCTGCCAACCTCACAACTGTGATTCCGGGATGAAACGAGTTGATGAGCGTGAAAGGACTTTGAAGACTGCCTGAAGCATTGTGCAAATACACGGTTGCTTTGTTATCTCCACATTTTATGGGACCAGAAATCAGTAGCCTTGTTGGAAGCATATTTGAGTTGTGAATTTTTTGAGGCACGTGTGACAATGGAAGATGGTTGTTTAGGTGGCGCGCAAAGCCGTTCTATTTCTATGCGTTTCGCCTCTTCCTTTCACAGCGATACATCTGACATAGAGGTTTGTCTTGTTCTTTATTCCCCCAAAGAGAAGACTGGCCTGAATTTCCATTTTAGACGATTTCTTTGCATGCCAAGAGATTGTTCCAGCAAAAGAAACTAATCTTCATATAGGTCTGTCCCCGCACAATGCCTAGGACTGGGGGCAAAGGCTTTAATTAAAATGGAGGAGTTGGTAATTTCTGGTCGATCTGGGAAGCTTAAAGTTGATGTGGTTTGAATGCAAGTAATGACTTTTGCTCAAAATGCAAATAATAATGCAAAAAAGAACCTGGGATTGACTCTCAGTGCAATTGGAAGAGATTGTTATTTCTTTTTCATGTCTTTTCCCTTAAAGTAATGGTTCTTTTTTCCTCCTGAAACTCTGTAACGTATACATTTAACATGTGGGTATTTTGTTTTTCTTAAAATTCTTTTCACTTGGCCATTTCAGACTCCTAAAAGCAGTGGAAATTTTGGGTACTAATAAATCTGGGCGAAAGTCATAAGGATGTGTTGTTGCTTATGTTTATTTGGAGGATGTAAGAGCCAGTGTCAGACGTCTCTTTTCCTCCAGCCCTTCTCAGTGTAGTTGTGTGGATAGCTTAGGCCTCCCCATCCTCTAGTCTCTATTCATACACAGGAAGTGAAAGTGACATGTAAGTACCCTGGCATTTACATGTACCAAAAGGAAGTTTTAAAATTTTAAGTAGCATGCGTTGCTCTTGGGTTAAGAAGGCTCATCTAATACCAAGTACTGCAATGAAACAAAAATGCATTCTAAATGTTAACAAGACATTAACGAGGGTAGATGAAAATGTGGTCGATTATACCAGTATACATTAAAAGCATTTCTGATCAGTGATGCTTTTTACTAATTACAATAATTGTGGGTAAAAAGTACACATAATGTGAAATCAAAATGGGTTAAGCATTGTAAAATTATAGTTATTACATGAATGTTACAAACAAATTTGTTATGAAAATAAAGACTAAAAACCATTCATACTCCCCATAGCCTCATAAATCGTTATTTTTTTCTTTTCTACCTGTATTATCTACTTACGCACTTTTATGTCATTGTAATCATAGTATCTGTGTAGTTTTGAGTTTAGCATTTTTCTTTCAGCATTCATTGTATATGTATGTATGCATATATGTATATATAAAATATACATTAAAAACCTTTATATATGTGTGTGTGTGTGTGTGTGTATGTGTGTGTGTGTATAGATAAAGGGTTTTTTGTCCCCAAATCTCCTTTTAATATAGGTCATGCCACAGCTGCTTTAACCAGCCTTCTCTTGTTGAATCTGCAATTGTCTCCCTAATTTTTTGTTCCTATTTAGGTACTGCTGCAATGGATATCTTGCTTCAATTAATTTTCACTTTCTTGTTGTAGGAAAGTTTTTGTTCATTTGTTTGTTTTTTTTTTTTTTGAGACGGAGTTTCGCTCTTGTTACCCAGGCTGGAGTGCAATGGCGCGATCTCGGCTCACCGCAATCTCCGCCTCCTGGGTTCAGGCAATTCTCCTGCCTCAGCCTCCCGAGCAGCTGGGATTACAGGCACGCACCACTGTGCCCAGCTAATTTTTTGTAATTTTAGTAGAGACGGGGTTTCACCATGTTGACCAAGATGGTCTCGATCTGTTGACCTCGTGATCCACCCGCCTCGGCCTCCCAAAGTGTTTTTTACAATAAATTGAAAGGAATGAGATTACTGTGCCAAATCTCAAAGACTTTCTAGTAGGTACAGGGTAGAGAGGAGCCAGTTAGAGGAAGACACTCTAAGTGTCTCAGAGTTTCATCTAGAAAGAGAGGTGAGAAAGCTGGGAAGAAAGGAAAAGGCAGCTGAGGTGGGCTGATCACTTGAGGCTAGGAGATCGAGACCAGCCTGGCCAACATGGTGAAATCCTGTCTCTACTAAAAATACAAAAACTAGCAGGGCGTGGTGAGTAGCTCAGTCTCCCAGCTACTCAGGAGACCAAGGTAGGAGAATCACTTGAACCTGGGAGACGGAGGTTGCAGTGAGCCCAGATTGTGCCATTGTACTTCAGCCTGTGTGGCAGAAGAAGACTGTCACACACACACAGGCATGCGCGCGCACACACACACACATACACACACACACGAAAGAAAGAAAGGAAAGGGCTCCATGGCAGGTCTCCATCCTTAGGTGTCATAGGCCTAGGTTGGAGGCAAGGCAAGCTGTAAAAATCCCAGGACAATCTTCAGGGAACCTCTTTCCCTTTGTCAACCAAAATAATTTGGAATCAACTTTGGATTTGAGTCAGACTAACCGGGAATATGACTGCACATTCCTCCCACTGAGAAGTCTGCAGATTTTCACTTCCTGCTGGAAGTTGTTAGCAGGGAAGGCATTGGATCTGGTCCCGGCACCCTGGAGAAAGCAAAGAGAGGGAAAAAAGATGTCCAGGCAAAATGAATGCTGCTAAATGATGATCAGGGATGCCTCCACCGTCATTCCAGATGCAGGAGGCATTTGCCAAGGCTCTGATTTCCGTCACCCATAACCCTAGGCTAGGGCACTACTGCAGGTATAGCCATTCCCTCTCCCGCCAAAACTGGGGTGGGGGCCGTGAGGGAGGAAAACAGGCCTGTAATGATCAAAATCACTGATAAGCCTCAAATCCCAGCATCTCACATCACTAATGGCTTCATGGCAGAGCTTGGAATTTATTTTCCCTTTCTTTTCAGCCAACGACTTTTTACTAGTTTGTCTAACTGTAGTTAAATAAATAACTCAGTGAACTCTGCCTTTACTAGAAAGCCTTTTTAAAAGCAATGGAATACCTTAAGAGGGGAAAACAAAAACAGCCAGAAACCAGACTGTGTGATGAGATTTCCAGTTTTGCTGTAATTTCATTCTCTGGAAATCCAGAGCTTTAAGAAATTGATAATGCAGGGAATGTGAAAGGAAGTTCTTCTCTGGTAACAAATGCAGAGTTGAAAGTCTACGTCAGCCACATTTGAGCTCACATTGTTACCACTTGTTTTTCCATCAATTATCGTCTGTGTGCCTTTTCACCAGCCCAGGCTGTGTCCACGTTCAGCATCTTGCAGGTTAAACGCTCCTTTTTATTCTTTTCACTGCAGCAGTCGTCCCAATATAACCATGACTCCTTCCTTACCTCCAAAATACCCTCAGCAAAATGGGAGAAAATATGTGCAGTTGTTAGCAAGCTGCAAATTTATTTGCAAAGAGAACAATATACGCCTGCACTGTCATTTTCATGTGGAAGCTGAACAATGATGTTGACTCATCTGACATACATCTACAGCTTTTTCTCATAACAATCTTCTAGGCAGAAAACAAACAAAAATCCTTCAGATGAGCTTTGATTAAAACCTATGTAACCTAGAAATAGTGCTACAAGTGTTGACAATGTATTTCCAAGTCACATTTCACTACTTCTACACGTCTGTAAAAATTTTTCATGTTTCATTGGCACTTTTCAACCCATTTAAAGGCCTTAAAAGTGTTCAGGGATTGTCCAGAAGCCTGGTCTTTTTGTTCTAGGAAGAGAATAAAGGAATTAAGAAAGTAATGAATGCGGAAATTGGACAGGAAGGATTTACAATCTATCCTGTAAACAAGAAGCAACTTGCTGTGTCTTCTCTGGAAATCACTTTGCCTTCATGGCTGATTGATAAAAGTAAACCACCATCTAGGAGACAGGCTAGGATGCAACTGTAAATAAAGCCGCAGTGGAACAAAAGCCTTGAAAAGAAGGAAATAACCTGAGTAAAGGAATAGGGAAGGGGGATTGGAATTAGGGAACAATGGATTGAAGAGTTGATACAGTCAACAGCGAGAAATCTTTAACATTATGCAGATTACAATTTTTCATATGCAATGTCTCATTTGATTCTTATGACACCCTAACAAAATTGTGATATTCATTTTGTGCATGGAGAAAATGAGACTTACTGTGATTATAAACACATTCCAATAAGAAACTGGCCTAATATCACACAGCTAGGAAGTGGTAGAGCTGGAACCCAGATTCTGAATGTCTGAAGATTTTCTTAGTGTTCTTTTCACTCTGCCATCCTGCCTCAGTTAGAAACTTGGAAATTAGAACTGCTGTATTCTCTAAAAGTGGTGGGCATCTGGGTGGACTCTCAGTTGAGCAAAGAAGGGGAAATAGGCAACAAAGAGGGCATCAGTTTCTCCATGCTGGGCATGAACCTCAGTGTGTCCAGAAATCAACAATCCTGCTAATTCCGAAGAACACGGGTCTTTATTTGCTCAACTGCATCATCTGCTGGCAGGTAGCTTAGGCTGTGGTCAGGCCCCAGACTGACATACAATTCTCTTCAGTTTGCTCATGATATCTGACCTTAGAGAATCCTATCCCTTCTGATAGCTTATTAATAACTTGGGTATGGGAGAGCCATCAGAAAAGCCTTCTACTGAGGGTGAGGTGTACCAGGCTCCCAGGGAGGCATTGTCCCCAGACCCTGAGGGCAGGGCAGCAGCAGTGAGAGTGATCACTGTTCCTCTTCCCATCACAATTGATCCTTATGTTATTTCTTTCGTTTTTCTGTTTTTATTTTGCGGAAGATTAAATATAGTATATCATCCACTCTAGGCTAAATGATCCCACTGCCTTCACCTTCTTCATTACTGTGTTTTCCCATCATGAGATTACATTGGCTTTAGAACTTGGGGCAAACCGCTTAACCTCTCTGAAACTATACCCTACACTCACAGGAGTTTGCAGAAGCGTCTTCTACTGACAATACAATTCTTGCATTTGCAGGCACTGCCAGATTTCAAAGGATTTGAAATAACTTCTCTTTTACAGTATCTGTTTCTGCTTTTCCTTCTCAGAGTCGAAAACATGCAAGCAAAGTCCGACCATATTACATGCTTCACCCCAGGGACGGAGGGTGTCCTGCCAAGAGGCTCCGGTCAGAAAATGTGAGTATCTGGCACCATGTGATATCCTTAGACGATTTTTTCTGTGTGCCGAGAACTTTGCAGGTGTAGGAATTGTAGTCTAGTCCAGATTCCTAGAAAAACTGGGTGAGAACTAGTTCTCATTAAATATTACAGATATTATAATATATATCAAGGTATTTTTTTTTCCTGCCAGAACTTGCCCATGTAGTCTTGGAGGAGTTTTTGATGACATTGCACTGGGGCCACAAACAGTGAGAATACACAGAGGTTGTAAGACAGAGAGCAAGCCTGGGTGAGGGGAGACAGGACCACGACATGATAAAGTATTAAGAAGACAGGACCTCAGGGGCAGATGCTGTCGGAAATACTAGATACTTCACTTTTTATATATTTTATTTTCCCTCTGCTGTGTAAAACAGAATGCCTTGTTTGTTAATTTATAATGAAGAGTGTGCATATCTTGTAAATAAAAATACCCAGGCTTCTCGACCCCTCTCCCTGAAGGAACATTTGCTTGGGAAGACAAATGACAATTATAAAGTTGCTTTGAGGGTGTCAAGTCCAAGCAAAGGGTTTATTTCGGCCAGGCCAAGGCAAGGGCTGATGAAATAAACATTCCTTCTTCCCAGTAGGGGTTACTTTTCCTAATGAGAGGAATATTCATATCCAGCAGCTGCAGAGGCTCCTCCTGATAAACACTGCAGATTAAAGAGAAACTCCTCGCCCTTTGAGTTAAGAGTAGGCTGCGGGCATAAAATTCCTACCCCACCCCATTCGCGTGCTTGTGATCTTGTCCTGCTGCTGCCATGTAGATGATGGTTTTCTTTTCTTCTTAAAAATTAATATATGATCACTGAAGAAACTTTACAAAACCTCCACTTGTGTATTTTTCAGAACTGCCTATAAGCAAAGGTTGTGAGCATCAGGGCTGGTGTTCCTAACAAATTCTAAACATGCCTCTTGGTGTCACAAAACGAGCTGTTCATACACAGACTAATCTGGAGCACTGCGGATCTGTCTTTACTGCCTTGGTGAAGCAGCCTTTAGAGCTTATTGGAAGCAAAAGATGTCATGAAAACTTTGCAAGCTGCTAAGAGCTGGGACTGAGTCTAGTTTTTTGGTTTTTTTTTTTTAGTCCTTAGCTGTAGGACCCTGGGCAAATAATTGATCTCCTGGAGCCCCGGTTTTCTCAATCAGGCAGGCCGTAATCATATTTCACTTTCCTCACTGGGCCATGGCAAACATTAAATGAGATGGTAGATAGGAGGTGTACTGTGACTTGCCAAGCGTCATATCCTGGCACTGAGGAAACAGTGCAGTGTTGCCTTAAAGAAATTTGTAATGTATGGGAGATTGACACTGTATAAAGAGGAGCTGTCATATCACAGCATAAGTATTTATTAACATCCTGCACAAAGAACCATGGAGACAAAAAGCAAGTGGATCTTGCCAAGGGGCTCTGGTCAGGGAATGTGTTCCTGAAGAGTTGGCATTGGAGCTGGGGCTTGGGGACATGAATGGATTTTACCAGCTGGAGGCCGTAGAAGTGAGAGAGGAGGATACCAATTTCCTAGGTACATTCCTCTCAGAAAAACTTACTAAGCCATGGGAGAGTTGGCCTACACCAGCTTTTACGTAACCTTGGAACACTGTGGCTACTGGAATTGTGCTTCCCATTGGGAGAGTATCTATTAGCAGAAAGGATGGACTTCGTGAAATGATCCAGCAATGGGATCTGAATCCCTTCATTTA
The DNA here is from genome assembly GCF_049354715.1 of Callithrix jacchus. Lineage (NCBI taxonomy): Eukaryota > Metazoa > Chordata > Mammalia > Primates > Cebidae > Callithrix > Callithrix jacchus. The sequence continues at coordinate 43,551,666 of NC_133514.1, forward strand.
ATAGCCATTTAGTGTCTCACGCTAATGGTCAGAGACAACGGGGTTCATGGCCACTTTACAATTAGCTATTTGGATACAGATTATTTTCTATCTGCTCAGGTTGTAATAATGAATGTTGCACTTACGTCTGAGCTCCTAGGGAAGGCTTACAGTGGCAAACAGAGATTACTGGGCTCAAGCTAGTGTTGTATTTGTAGCGACTCAAGATGGTCCTTGTCACTCTGGTCAGGTGCACAGTTCTTTTCCCTCAGGCTCTGGTGCTGCTGATAACCATGAGGACAGTTTACAGTGGGGAAGGTGTTTGGATTTCAGAGCAAGAGGCAGCTGTTTGCATTCTTTAACAAAGGTCTCTTGGAAAACTTTTTCTTCTGCTGTTTCCTGGGTTTTGAAAACCTAGATCTAGCAATGATTTATTTATCAAACCATTTTTCTATAAGTTATTCAGTATAATATAAAAGCAAATCAGTTAACAGAAAAAGCAATAAAATCGTCTTACTTTTTGAAAGTGATAGTTGATGCTTTTGTTGCACTGCGTTTATGTTTATAGGCAAATATATAATTTCCATTATGCATTTTGATCTATTGTACACAGCATGGAATTCATCCCCAGCACTTCTCAGGAGCTTTAAGGGCATATGCTGGAGTGGGTGGGCATGGTGGCTCACTCCTGTAATTCTAGCACTTTGAGAGGCCGAGGCAGGCAGATCATGAGGTCGGAGTTCACGACCAGCCTGACCACCATGGTGAAACCCGTCTCTACTAAAAATACAAAAATTATCTGGGTATGGTGGCATGTACCTGTAATCCCAGCTACAGGAGGCTGAAGCAAGGGAATCGCTTGAACCTGGGAGGCAGAGGTTGCAGTGAGCAGAGATTATACCATTGCACTCCAGCCTGGGTGACAGTGACAAAGCAAGATTCTGTCTCAAAAAAAAGAAAAAAAGAGTGTATGTTGGTAATTATATTAATCAACTTTCTTTTGCACAGACTTATACCTAAGGATTGAGAGATGTTGTCTGGAGAATAAGAAATGGTATCTTATTTTGGGGCATTGAAGCCATTGCTGGGTCCGGAGCCAGGGAGCACTGCTGTTCTGGGTGAGTGGGTGCAGTGGCTCACATCTGTAAACCCAGCACTTTGGGAGGCTGGCAAGAGGAACAGTTGAGGTCAGGAGTTCAAGACCAGCTTGGGCAACATCATGAGACTCTGTGTCTACAGTTGTTGTTGTTTTTTAATTAGCCAGGTGCATACCTGTCGCCCCAGCCCTTCAGGAGGCTGAGGCTAGAGGATTGCTTGAGTCTAGCAGTCAGAGGCTTCAGGGAGTTAGTAATAATATCTATCATATAGAGTTATCATAAGACCCAACTGATATAAGTCATCTTTGGCATTTTGTTTCCAAAGCACGTTCTGCATGTGAATTATTACTCATACTGTCTCCACCAGCACCCTGTGTTCTCAAAGATTGTAACACTGTCTTCCACCTGCCTCTCAGTTCCTACTCATCTTCTCTGCTCCCAGGGGCTGTGACAGGTTTGCACCCCAGTGATACCTGATGGAGACGAGCATTCACATCTGCCCTGAATATCACCAGTGCACGGCTTCCGAAACAGAGAAAACTTGTTCCTGACTTCCCACACCCTGACCACACATGAACCCTGCTCCCACCCCCATTCATAGTAACTCCAAATTTCCGTACAGAGGCAGTGAAGGGTTATTTTACTTCCAAGGTCTGCTGTTGCCATTTCCACTTCAGGCCATTGGACTTTTGCTGCTGTTGTTTCAGACACCCAAATTCATTTCTGTCTTCTGTTTTGACATTGTCAGCTGTTGAAATTTTCTCTTCACGTGCTTTTCTCTTTAGCATCCTTACTTGGATCTTCCATTTTTTTCTTCTCCTGGAAGACATTTTTCCCTTGGGACCACAGAGCAAAATTAAATGAGAAATAAATTGTTATAGTCAATTGCCTTAGAGAAATTTTCAGTAATCCCTTGAGCGCTAGAGACAGAAAGGACTTCAATGTTCACAAAATCCATTGAGACTCCATTTTTCACCCTTTTCTTATCTTCTCACCCATGGGTCATATGCTTTGGGAAAAACATGATCTGTTTGGGAAACAGCACTTTTAAGTAAAAGGGTGATTCAGTTTTACCTGTTTTTTTTTTTTTAAATATACTTTGATTGTAGCAAAACATAAGTAACTGTTGACCAAAATTACAAGTCAGTATTAAGTAAACAGTGTTTTCATGTGGAGTTAAGATAATTCCCTCTAAACGTAGAGAAGCTTGGCATTTGCTCAGTGTTATTTGGGTCATTACTCTTAATATAAAGGCTTTCATTTAGATCTGAAATATGCTGCATAGCTTGAGAAACTGAGTGTCACTTTCACAAATTCCTAAACATCCTAGAGTCTAGGTGGAGAGGAATCAATCTGATCTAAACCCTTCTTAATACGTGGTGAAAATAAGGAATTACCATGACTTGCCCAAAGTGGTCAGACCTGAGATTAAAATGCTGCGTCCCTAAAGGCTATTCCTAGCTGTTTCCCACATATCTTGAGATGATGTCTTATTTTTCAGCATTGTAACCATTACTGGGTCTGGAGCCAGGGAGCACTGCCGTTCTGGTCAGGGTAAATATCGTGGTGGGCTTTTATCAGGGGCTTTCCACATGTTCTAAACGCTTTACAGATGCAAGTGACTTTTCATCTTCACAAGCCCTGAGGAAGGCAGGAGTTGTCACCGTCCCCGCTTCACAGAGAAGCAAACAAACAGAGATTAAGTAACTTGACTGTGATCACACAGCTGGTACTTGACAGAGACACGGCTGGGAAAGTTGATCTTCTGTGACACTGTAATCTGGCTCCACAGCATCCCTTCAGAAGACGGTAGTGAGCATCTGTGAAGCACTGGGGGACAGGGACACCTTCCCCAACACAGAGCAGGATCTACTGGGGGAGTCAAATGTGTAGACCACGTATCTTAATGCAGCGTGGTAAGTGGTAAGTGATACCATAGGTTCAAGGACAGATTTGAGTAAGCGTAATAAAAAAGAGTGGGGAAGGGCTCTTTTGAGTGTGCAGCCAGCATTGGTAATGTCTTCAGGGAAATAAAGTCAGAGGCATTGCTTGAGTATGAAGTTCTGACACTGTTAAATTCCTAGGGCTGCTGTAACAAATTGCCACAAACTGGGTGTCTTCAACAAAGAACATTTATTCTCTGGCAGTTCTGGTGGCTAGAAGTGTGAAACTGAGGCATGGGCAGGGCCTTCCTCTGGGGAGTCTGACTGAGAATCTTCCATGCCTCTCTCATAGATACTGGCGGATTGGCAACTGTCCTGCAGAAATCTCTGCCTCTATCTTTTCATTTTTATTTCTTATTTTTAGAGATGGGGTCTTGCTCTGATACTCAGGCTGGAATACCGTGGCATGATTATAGCTCACTGCCACAAACTCCCAGGCTCAAGGGATCCTCCTGCCTTAGCCTCCCAAGTAGTTGGGATTGCAGGCATGCACCAGCATACCTGGCTAATTTTACAATTTTGTAAGATGGGATCTTGCAGTTTCCCAGGTTGGTCTTGAACTCCTGGCCTTGAGTGATCCTCCCACCTCGGCTCCTCAAAGTGTTGGGATTACAGGTGTGAACCACCACACCTGGCCCTTTCCTCTGTGTTTATCTCGGTGTGTTCTCTCCCCTTCTTCTAAGGACACCAGTAATTGGATTTATGACCCAGTATAATGCAATATGACATGTTCTTAACTAATTTCACGTACAAGACCCCGTTTCCAAATAACACTGCATGTCCTAGGCTGATGTGAATTTGAGGGGGGCCATTATTCACTCAGTGCCACGGCGGAGGCAAGAGTTGAGGGTTGGGATAGTGGGACATGGTGCATAACATTGACATTTACTTTGTCAGATGTCCTCCTGTCTTCTCAAGTGGTCTGCTGCTGACTTCATGGTCAGTTCTCAAACACAGATGCGTTTGCCAACAAGTGCTCTGTGTTAGAAGTGGAGATTCTATCCCCAGTTCTGCTACGCGTGACTTTCACAACTTTGCCTTAGACTTTCTAAAACTTAATTATCATGGTTTTAATCAAGGACTATAATTGCTGACCCGTCTGTCTCTCTGCGCTGTTAAGGGGCTTGAGATGAAATCTTGTTTGTGAAGGTGCGTGATAAGTTGTAAAGTGTGTGTCAAGTGTTCCATCATGGAATTTTTTCTTCTTTCTTGTGGATTATCTCCTGACCTATGGGCCCATTCACAATTAATCAATCAGCCAATGTCTACTGAGCTCCTACTATTTACAGAATACAGAGCCACATACTGCAAAGGACACAGAAAAAGGATGAAATATGGGGTTCCTCAGGTAGTTGGAGAGATAAGTCGTGCAGAAAGCAATGTAAAAACAACCAAGGGCTGATGTGTGTGGCCCTGACTCTAATGAAGTCAAGGATCAGAAAAGTGATTTTTTGGTGGGAATGCTTAACAATGGCTTCCCCAAGGCAGATGCTTTAGAAGGCTCTGGAAGGTTTGTGCCATGGAGGGGCACCTGTTCTTGGCGGAGCTGCCTGCTGTGCAAAGCCTTGGAGGCAACGATGAGGAAAGCCTGTGGGAGAACTGGTTAGGCAGGAAGGTGCAGGGGCCCTTCAAACAGACTTTCATTCAGTATTTATTTCGAAAGGCCCTTTGAAAAATTAGCAACACACAAATATAAAACGAACACATTTGTTTTATATTCAAAATAAGGAATCAAGCCCATAACCCAGTTATCACATTAACACTTGTTTGGAATTGGAGCTCTTGTGGGTAGCCGTTGTTACCCACATTTGGCCAAGATAGAGATTACATTCGTGGATATGATTATGAAGTACTATGTGACATATGTTTAAAATTTTCCTTTACTGCCTTTTGTTATAGCAAATTATCTCCCCACCCCCACACCACCTTCACCTTTCTTCCTTCCTTCTTTTCTCTTCTTCAGCCTTCTTTTGTGAATTTCCGAATCGGCAGTTTCTTGGGAGGCCAATTAAAGGTTTATAATGTAGGTAATAACACAAATCTCTCATTTTTAGGAAAACACATGCATTATCGGGTTCAGGATTATAGCTGACTGCAACTGTCAGTTCCACGTTGGCCACGCCCCAGGTTGGTGATGAAACCTCCAGTAGCTCTGTGCAACTTGGAACTTGGATGTGCATGGTGCAAAAGCACGGGAGAGAGTGCGAGAGAGAGAGAGTGGGGGGGAGGGAGGGAGAGAGAGAGAGGGAGAGAGAGAGAGGAGAGAGAGAGAGAGGAGAGAGAGAGAGAGAGAGGGGGAGAGAGAGAGAGAGAGAGAGAGGGAGAGAGAGAGAGAGAGAGAGAAAGAGAGGGAGATAGAGGGAGAGAGAGAGAGAATCATTGAGAGAGAGGGAGAGAGAGAGAGATTTGTGGACAGAATGTTCCCTCGACCATGAACCAAGTCAGCTTTGCCAGAAGCAAGAACCATTCAGAGTTAGTCAATGGAAATTTAGCTTAAAAGGCATTTTTTACCGACTTCTTCCAGTGCAGATTTTGTATTGCTTCTAGTTAGGTGACCCAAGAGGCTGCTTAGCTCTCCCACCCCCAATCTGGTTCTGGTGAGGGTTCTGGGAAGCAGGGCTGGAGCCTGGGGTGTGTCTGGGAAGGGATGCAGACTGGGTTGGCCAGTAGGAGGGGGTGGGTGCCTGTGGGCAGGTGGAAGATTTGTAGAAGCAAGTGCATGCCAATCCACAGATGTTTCCAAAAGGTCAAATAAAAGGAAAAAATCAGGACTTAGATAAGGACTGATCATATATGGAAGTCTGTTGCAACAGGGGGAATGTCCCCACTGCTCATTTTAGGGAGAAGTAGAGCACGGCTAGAAGGAACTGGATGTTGGAGAGTCAAGTAAGTAGGTGCAGTGAGTGAGCAGCTAAGCAAGCATGCTTCTCTGCATATGCAGTCCATCGATTCCAGGGAAAGGCTCTTGGCAGTAGTGACGTCTTGTCTACATTCTAATGCTTGCATAAGCTCTCAGTGCTCACACAAGCGTAAGAGCGGGGCAAAGTTCAAGGACCTTGGGAAGCAGAGAAGGCTGACCAGAGTTTGCTCAGGTCGCGTTAGTGGGCATTTTGTCCCGATTTGTTAGTGGGGATGAATAGTTCAGTTAATAGCTGCAGAATGGGAATTGGGAGAGTTTGTGTCTGGCCTTGTCAATAGGTAAATAAGATGATCATCCACACGTCTTAGCTAAGTCTTTTGGAGAGAGGCTCGTTTTTGCAGTCAGCCCTTTCCTGGAACAGAAGAGGATGGGAGATTTAAAAAAACGATTCCTGTTTTCCAGGAGCAGGAGCTCATATTTTTCCAGGAGCTCAGCTGAAGTTCAGCATTGTCATGTGGGTGGGGCTCCTGTGGGTGGGACGGGACCAAGACGGTCGACTTTTGTCTTCATTGGCTTGTGATCTATAACAAAAAACTCATAGCCTAGGTGGCTTAAACATGAGAAATGCCATTCTCACGCTTCTGGGAAGTCCAAGATCAAGATGAACGTGTGCGGCCGATTCAGCTTCTGGCGAGGGTTCTCATCCTGCTTTGCGGATGAGCATCTTATTGCGGTTCATGTGGCATGTGGGAGAGCAAGAGGCCAGCTCTTTGTGTCTCTTTTTACAAGGGGACTCATCCCATTCACAAGGGCTCCACTCCCATGACCTAGTCATCTCTCAGAGGCCTATCTTACAGCCTTTACATACGCTCATACTGGGTATTGGGCCTTCAATACTGAATTTAGCAACCCTAGATTCTAGACTGGCTTTTCCCAGATAGCATTCCAAAGGGCTGATGTAATCCAATTATGACTGCCGTAGCATTGTGCACATTTCTCTTCTCCAGCAGGTCATTAGGAAGCACTACTGATTCTCTGTTTCATTCCCTTTATGTCTGGCACCCTTTCCATTGTTCTGTCTTTAACCGGTAGAGACAGTTCTCCCTGTGCCATTAGCGAGCCTTTCTCTGCTTTGCTGTACACTTATGTTAGGGAGCGCTGTCACCATCCAACTCTCAAGGGTCAAAATCCCATTTATTCTCAAGCTCCATTTTTCTTTGCTTCCTTCTAGAGAACACCAGGCATTCAGCATTTCTTCTTTCTATTTAGTATTTTTTCCATAGTATTTTTATGATTGTTATTATTTTTGCTGTCCCCATAAATGGAAAAGAAGACCACAGACAGAACTTTAAATTAGACCTTGTCATTTACAGGAAATCTGTATTCGGGAGAGAATGTTCACAGGCCCCTGCTAACTAAAATCTGTTGATGGCCACGCCGTAGTTCTTCACATCAACACAGGAATTGTTGCTGTGTTTATTTTTTGAAAGGGATGATGACAACATGCATTTGAAAAGAGTCATGGTGACTAATGAAAAAACAGTACAGATGGTTATTTTACTGAGTCTTCCAGCTTTCTCTTAGACTGATGTGGAGGCTGATTGTAGAGGGACTGGCTTCATGACAAGAAGAGAAAGAGGATACAATGAAGTCTTCCTCCCATTTCTGTCCTTCAGTTGTTCAGAGGTGTATTAGTCAGGGTTCTCTAGAGAGACAGAACTAATAGGATAGATGTATATATAGACAGGAGCTTATTAAGGAGGATGGACTCACATGACCACAAGGTGAGATCCCACAGTAGGCCATCTGCAAGCTGAGGAGCAAGGAAGCCAGTCTGAGTCCCAAGACCTCAAAAGTGGAGAAGGTGACAGTGCAGCCATCATTCTGTGGCCCAAGATCGAGGAGTCCCAGAGCTGAAGAGCTTGGAGTCTGATGTTTGAGGGCAGGAAGGATCCAGCATGGGACACAGATGTAGGCTAGGAGACTCAGCCAGTCTAGTCTTCCCACGTTCTTCTGCCTGCTTTTATTCTGGCCATGTTGGCAGCTGATTAGATGGTGCCCACCCAGACTGAGGGTGGGTGTGCCTCTCCCAGTCCACTGACTCAAGTGTTGGTCTTTTTTGGCAACACCCTCACAGACACACCCAGCAACGATACTTTGCATCCTTCAATCCAATCAAGGTGACACTCAATATTAACCATCACAAGAGGTAATTCATTGCCCTTCTAAGGATATTTGATGGATACCTAAACAAATGTATTATTCTCCTATATTTTACATCAAGTGCGGTACAGTATATGTACCATTTTACCTTTGCTTTTTTACCTAATGATACATATCTTGGAGGTCATTTGATATGAGGTAAAAAGTGTGTGTGTGTGTGTGTGTGTGTGTGTGTGTACAGTGGATGCTCATTATTTGTGGATTCCTTGTGCAGATTCGCCTACTCTCTGAAGTTTATTTGTAACCTCCCATCAGTACGGGCACACGTTTGTAGTCATTCACAGCCATGGACAGAGTAGTGAAAGGTTTGAGTGGCCCAAAGTGCATGTTTCCAGCTGAGGTTAAGCCAGGTGAGCCTCTGCCTTCCTACTTCGACTTCCATACTGTGAACAAGTGTTCTTCTCACAGTCTGTTTAGAGCTGTGCTTGTTACTTTTTCTGCTTTTGGTTGTCAATTTCACTGTTTAAAATGGCATCCAAACACAGTGCTGAAGTGCTGCCCTGTGTCCGTCTGGAAGCACAAGAAGGTGGTGAGTTGCCTCAGGGAGAAATGGTGCTACATAAGCTTCCTTCAGGCGGCGTGACACTGCTGCTGGCCATGAGCTCAGTGTTAACAAGTCAACAATGTATATTAAATAATGTCTTTTAACAGAAACGTACATAAAATGAGGTTACGTTTTGATCAGTTGAAAATGTTATGACCAGAGGCTCACAGGAAGCTAATGTTGTATTTTCTCTAGGAGCAGTGGTTCAGTATTTGCTCATTCAGTGTTCACAGCAACTTTACAGAACAGAACTACCACAAATGAGAATCGAGTGTACACACACGTGTACACACATGTATACGCGCACACACAGAGACACATAAACATAAACTCAAACAGTTGCGGAGTATTTCATTGTATGGATGGCCCATAATTTATGTCATCACCTACCGATGGACATTTGAGCTTTTCCTATCACTTGCTGTTACAAAGAATGCCATGATGAATAAATGTGTCAAGTATGTAAGTATATATATAAGAATGTTTCCTAGACGTGAAATTGCAGGGTAAAAAGATGTGTGCATTTGTAATTTTGATAGGTATTGCTCTGTGTCTCCATGGAGGCTCTGCTCATCTACACTGCCCGGGGCTGCCAGGACCCACTATCTCCTGGAGCAGCTTTCTCCACAAGCCTGGTGGCAGCATGGAACATAGACTTTGGACTTTTCTTTGTGTTGTTTAAGACAAATACACGGAACTTGGTGTTTGAGAGGCCGCTCTGTATATCAGGGGCATGAGAGTAACTTTAAGCATCCAGATGCTTTCCATCTTTCCCCACTCGGAGTACCCCCGGTGGGAGGAGAGTGAAGCAATAATGTTTCAGGTCCCAAGGAGAGGATCGATGTGTATGGCTTCCCTTCATTTGCATCTCTTCAGGGTAATGTGCAACTTCTGTAGTCTAGTTAAGGACAGGCCTGCTGTTACTATCTGGAAGACCCGAAGAGCAGTTAGAAAATCAATAGATGTGATTTAGTATTTACTCATGTGCCTCACTGTCTCAGGTCAGGAGTCAGAAAATAACCACTGGCCAAATTCAGCCACTGCCTGTTCTTGTGTGCTCTGTGAGCTAGGAATAATTTTAAGCTTTTTGACGTTTAAAAAAAAAATCAAAAGAAAAAGGGTATATAATGACACATACAAATTACATGAAATTCAGGCTGGTGTGGTGGTTCACACATGTAATCTCAGCACTTTGGGAGGCCAAGGCAGGCAGATCACTTGAGTACAGGTGTTGGAGATCAGCCTGGACAACACGGAGAAAGAATCCCTCTCTCTACAAAAAATACAAAAATTGGCTAGGTGTGGTGGTGCATGCCTGTGGTCCCAGCTAGCCGGGAGGCTGAGGTGGGAGGATCACTTGAACCTGGGAGGTGGAGGTTGCAGTGAGCCAAAATGATGCCTTTGCACTCCAGCCTGGGTGACAGAGTGGGTCCCTGTCTCAAAAAAAAAAAAAAAAAAATCACATGAAATTCAAATATTAATACTCATAAGTAGAAAGTCTTATTGGAACACAGCCACACTCATCCCTTCACGTATTATCCACAGCTGCTTTCACGCCACTAGAGCAGAGTTGAATAGTTGCAACAGATATGGTATATCCCAGAAGGCCTAGGATGTTTACTGTGGCCCTTTACAGAAGATGTTTGCTGCCCGTTGCAACTCTAAAGGTTCCTTGGCTTCTGTTCCTCATCAGACTTTCAGTTTGTGGTTGTGAGGTTGAAGGTTTCGCCTAAGACAGAAGCATCATTTCAAGCCCCTGAGTTTCCACTTGCATTGTTGCTGTTTGGCTTTGTTTCTTTTCGTACAGAAAGTTTGAAATTTATGAACACATTATGTGGAAACAATGATGACAGCTTGCTTCTGTTTCTTTTTTTTTCTCTTCTTTTCTTCCCCTTTCCCTTCCATTCCCTTCCCTCACCTCCCCTCCCCCTTCCCCTTTTCCTTCCCTTCCCCTCCCCTTTCCCTCCTCTCCCTTTCCCTCCCTTCCCCGCCTCCCCTCCCCTCTCCCTCTTCCTTCTCTTGCCTCCCCTCCCCTCCCATTCCTCGTCCCCTTCCCCCCTCCCCTCCCCTTTCCCTCCTCTCCCTTTCCCTCCCTTCCCCCCTCCCCTCCCCCTCCCTCTTTCTTCCCTTGCCTCCCCTCCCCTCCCAATCCTCGTCCCCTTCCCCCCTCCCCTCCCCCCTTCCCCTCTCCTCCCCTTCCCTCCCCCCTCCCCCTCCCTACCTCTTCCCTCCCATCCCCCTCCCCTCCCATTCCCCTCCCATTCCCCCTCCCCTCCCCTCCCCTCCTCTCCCATCCCCTTTCCCTCCTCTCCCTTTCCCTCTCTTCCCCCCTCCCCTCCCCTCTCCCTCTTCCTTCCCTTGCCTCCCCTCCCCTCCCATTCCTTGTCCCCTTTCCCTCCCCTCCCCCCTTCCCCTCTCCTCCCCTTCCCTCCCCCCTCCCCCTCCCTACCTCTTCCCTCCCATCCCCCTCCCCTCCCATTCCCCTCCCATTCCCCCTCCCCTCCCCTCCTCTCCCATCCCCCCTCCCCTCCCCTCCTTTTCCCTTTCCCTTCCCCTTTTCCTTCCTTTCCTTTCATTCACTTTTTCTTTTCCTTTTCCTTTTCCTTCTTTCAAGATAGAGTCTCTCTCTGTTGCCTAGGCTGGAGTTCAGTAGCATAATCGTAGCTCATGGTCTCAAACAATCCTCCTACCTGAGTGTCCCAAATATCCGGACCAAAGGCACGAGCCACTGTGCCCAGCTAATTTTTAAATTAAAAGCAGTTTTTTAGTAGAGACAAGGTCTCACTATGTTGCCCAGGCTCGTCTTGAGCCTCTGGCCTCAAAGGATTCTCCCCAGCTTGGCCTCCCAAGGTGCTGGGATTGCAGGCAACAGTCAGCCCACCCGGTCATTTTATGCTGTCTGTCCTGTAACCCAAATACCTGAGTTTTCTAGGTCAGCCCATATTTACAATGTTCTTTCTTGTCAATGCAAATCACCTCACCTAACTATACCCCCAGGTGGAATAAAAATCTTTTGTTATACTGGTACAAATACACAGATAATAATTGAAATGAAAAAATAGTAGAACTCGTCATTGATGGAAACATCTGGCATACTGCTTCAGCTACACGTGATTTTCTAGGCCTGAGACCAATTCTCTAGCTTGGGACTCTGCTTCTGAAACTCATTTATACTGAGATATATATCATAGTTATTACTTCTGCCTAGAATCTGATACAGAGGAGAGGAAAGAAAGACTGCTTGAAAAGACAGCTGTGGAAATAATTGTTTTCCCTGGTGGAGATAGTGCCATGGGTCTTTGCTCACTAGAAAGCCTAGTAGCCCACCTCCTGTACTTTAACTCCATTATTTTGTTGTTGACATATAATTGCATACACTCTCTTGTTTGTATCTTTTTTTTTTTTTTTTAGACAGAGTCTTGGTCTGTCACCAGGCTGGAGTGCAGTGGCGTGATCTTGGCTCACTGCATCCTCCACCTCCAGGGTCCAGGTGATTCTCCTGCCTCAGCCTCCCGAGTAGCTGGGACTACAGGCATGTGCCACCAGGCCCAGCTAATGTTTGTATTTTTAGTAGAGATGAGGTTTCACCATGCTGGCCAGGATGGTCTCAATCTCTTGACCTTGTCATCTGCCCACTTTGGCCTCTCAAAGTGCTAGGATCACAGGCATAAGTCACCATGCCCAGCCTAAATCTTTTTAATATGTCAGGCCCTATGCTGAATATTTGGTAGAAATTTCATTTGAACTTTATAAATATGAGTGAGAATCTCCATCACCTCTGTTGAAAACATGTGGCGAGGGTTTAAGTCAAGAATCTTACCCAAAGTTACTCACCTTGTGGGCGATATAGCCAAGATTCAAACTCAATACAGTTTGGCTCTAGAATCTGAGGTCTGTATTACCATGTGATCTTCAATAATTTATTTTTTCATTTAGAAAGTACTAATTGCTTGCCTACCAAGAGTCAGGCAGGTTGCTGATTGCTGGGAATTTTAATGGTAAATGGAATAGATACAGTTTCTGTTTGCAGAACTTACAAGGATAGTGGTGGGGGGAATGGATGTTAATAAAAATCATACAAATATTTAAAGAAAAGTAATGGGAAAGCTTAGGATAAGTAAATCCACGAGGTCTTTGGAATCGGGGAAGGGCTTTCCTGAATACCTGATGCTTGAGTTGTGTCTGGAAGTTGATTGGGGATTAACTAAGTCAAGAGGTGTATGTTTGGCGGTGATGGTGGGGAAGGGTGCAGTGTGATAATTCCAGGCAGGGAAGTAGCGTGTGCAAAGACCCTAGGTCTGAGAGAGCTTGGCATTTGGAAGGAGTGAGAAGGAAGCCATAAAAAGAATGAGTTCTTGTCCTTTGCAGGGACATGGATGAAGCTGGAAGCCATCCAAGCAAACCAATACAGGAACAGAAAACCAAACACTGCATGTTCTCATTCACAAGTGGGAATTGAACAATGAGAACACATGGTCACAGGGAGGGGAACATCAGGTTCCACACCAGGGCCTGTTGGGAATTGGGGGGGCAAGGAGAGGGACAGCATTAGGACAGATACCTAATACATGTGGGGTTTAAAACCTAGATGATGGGTTGATAGGTGCAGTAAACCACCATGGCACATGTATACCTACGTAACAAACCTGCACATTCTGCACAGGTATCTCAGAACTTAAAGTAAAATTAAAACAAAAAAAAAAAAGAAGAAGAAGAAAGCCAGCATGAGCATGGCTGGTGTTTGGAGAGAGAAGCAGGCAGTCATGGGAGACCCAGAGTGGACTGATGGGAAGAAGGGCTGAGGGGAGCTGTTGAGGATCAGTCTTGTAAGAGTCCACTGAATCAGTGTGGCCTTGGATGAGGCTGATGGCACAAGTGAAAAACGAGACATTGATAGATTTGGAGGATACCTGAGTAGGTAAAAATGGATGAATGGAATAACTAGTGCAGGAGCAAAAGAGGTTTCCAAATGACTTCCAGGCTGAAATCTGGAAGGTTGCTGTCCCATCCTGCAGCCACAGGGATGCTGATCTTTAAGGCCGTGACTGCAGAGAGCAGGAAGACCTGAGAAGCAGGGAGGATGTGAGGGAAAACCCTTTCTCTAGGTTGTTCCAGGTTCTTCAGGTGGAGCCAGAGTGGCATTGCATGAAGGTGCAGTTTGCTTCCAGCCAAGGAGGTAGTGGGCAGCCTGGCAGGAGGGACTGGGCAAACTCTTGTTCTCAGAGCTTCCTTTCAGCCAAGCCTTTCTCCTTCTCTGATGAAAAGAGGAGTAGGAGGAAGAAGTCAGGGCAAGCTCAGTGGCAGAGGGTGTCCCACAGGGGCACAGGCCAGAGACACCCTGCAGGTGTGCTGATGCCCAAAGCCAGGAGAGTGGGCTGGGTTCTGGGCAGGTGCCAAGCGAGAGGGCACCCTGGTGTCACAACTTAGGGTGGCAGAAGGTGGTCTGGAGGGCTTCCCGGGAGGCTGCGATGTCAGCAGTGATTTGATATGTGCTTCCAATAGGAGGACTGGGGTTACTTAAACAGCTGGGACAACTCGGGTGTGGTCTTGGGATCTCAGCTCCAGTGACTCCTGGAGGGTCCACCCTGTTCTTTAAATTTAAAAGGCAGAGATGGGAAGACCCACAGAGCATAGTGTTAGACTTTAGGAGGTCAGGGGTCTTTCCTTATTCATCTTTGTATCCTCGGCATTTCGCACAGACGGGTTCCACACATGATTGTTCATATTTTTATAGTAACTACCCTGCTGTGTTTCTTTGAAACAATTATAATTTTAAAATTTATTTTAACAAAAACCTGCCATTTGTGTGGAAAGTCTTACAGAACAATAGATTGCATCTGGTTTTCATTACACACCTATTGAAGTCGTCCTTCTCTTGTAACCACCTTCTTTCTGGCTGTCTCTGTTGGTCATTGCTGCCCTAAGCTTGACTTTATTTTATATCAGGCCCATTAGTGCAGGGGTTGATGTTATAGTTTGGATATTTGCCCCACCTAAATCTCAGGTTGAAATGTAATTCCCAGTGTTGGAAGTGGGACCTGGTGGGTGGCAATTGGATAATGGGGATGGATTTCTCGTGAGTGGTTTAGAACAGTTTAATTAATGGTTTATCATGAGGACTGCACCATCCCCTTGGTGTTGTTCTCATGAGAGTGAGTGAGTTCTTTTGATATCTGGTTGTTTAAGTGTGTGGCACCTTCTCCCCACATCTCTTGCTCCCACTCCTGCTGTGTGGGACACCTGCCTTCCCTTTGCCTTCTGCCATGATTAGAAGCTTCCTGAGTCCTCACCAGAAGCAGATACCGGCACCATGCTTCCTGCACAGCCTGCAGAACTGTGAGCCAAACCTCTTTTCTTGCAAATTACCCAGTCTCAGGTATTTCTTTATAGCAATGCAAGAGTGGCTTAATACAGTTGATTTGCAGCTAACAGAGGTCTCTGCCCTTCCCACATTTATTCCATGTTTCAGCCATCAGAGAGAAGGAATGTGTTCCTCAGGAAGTTCCCTGAAGGACATTATGGCCGTGCCTTGGGGGTGAAAGGATTGATCATACATATTGCATGACCCTTAGTCATGGAAGAGTATAAGCCATCCTTAGCAGTGTCTTTCCCTTGGCATGCTAAATGGGCCCTTGAAAATCAGCCAAAATCTATTTTTGTGCAGGGTAGTTTGAATAAAAGAATTCTGGTGGCCGCAGACTGCAAAAGAGAATGACTGTTTTATGCCACAATTGCTCTCTAACTTCAGTTCTGCCATGTCCATTTTCCATGCTGGCGTTTGCTTTTTCAGGGCCCGCTGGGGTGCACAGGAGTCTCTGCCTGGGTGTGGCAGCTGGGCTCTTCAGTGTTCTCTTTCCTTCCTGCTCTGTTTCTTTTTTTTTTCAGGTGTCTGATTCTCCAGTCTATCTTTCTTTCCCTGATAGATGGATTTCTTTGGTTAACTGCTAGAATCCTACGAAACATAAGTTTATTTTTCTCATAAATCTCAACTCTTTTCTGAAAATTTGTATAATTCGCTTTTAATAAAATTTCTTTCCTTCTGTGTCTGGGTCCGTTTGTCTTCATCTCTTGCCAGGTGCAGGGGGAGGTCTGGAAGCCTCTCGCTTCTTTGCTTTCCTTCGTTCTACTTAGCACCGTGAGTCTTTGCTCTCATATGCCTCTCATAAATCATGCTTGCTGTCACCATTAGGTGACCCCGTGGCCATTCTGTTTCTCTTTAGTAACCTCTGGGCATTCTTCGTGCCTAAAATATTATTCTTGCAGAGCAAAGAATTCTGCTTCCTTCACTACCTTCTGGCTTGTGACTGTTCCACTTTGTTTGGGTTGATGCATTCTTTTAGGAACACATATTTTTTCTTCTTGCCTTAGAATCAGCCAACGTTGTGACATTAAAATACAAGATACATTCATAACTTTGTGTGACCTGGATTTGGTGCAGGTCATGCTGAGACAATGATGAATGTCTTCTGATCAACACGAGAGAACCTGGCAGAAAATACATTTTAAAACTAGGAGTGAAGTACTGAGTTCCATTAATTTGCAGTAAATTGTCTTTTTGGACTTAGGTCTGGCAAGCCCCTCCTGTGCACCTGACTTGTGTCACAGGCTACACTGGGAACTCTGCATATGTTGCTCTTACATAATTTTCAGAAAATTCTAGCATGTAAGCGTTACTGTGTGTGATTTGCAAATGATCTAAGGAAGGGGCAGAGGGCAGTGGAAGTAGAGACAAGATCAAACCGAGGTCACCTGAATCTGGCAGCTTTTTTATCTTGTCACCTCCTTGTGGCCGCCTTTGATGCATGGCATTTCTTTATTTTTAAGAACATACTTTCACTCACTCCTGCCTCAACCATTTCATGTATAAATGACCTTAGTAGTCCCAGGGTCCTGTAGAACATTTTTTATGAGACTGACTCAAGGAATTCTTCCCCTCAAAGCCCACGGTCAGTGCAGCAGTGTTCATGGGGTCATCTTAACTCTGTTCTTTATTCCCAGGTACCTGCTGAGATTTGGTGGCTTGCAGACTTGCTGAAAATCTGAGGGGTGAGATGGTGTGATGCCACTAATTCAGCATCATGTAAAGGAGAGGGCATAGCTTTGAAATAATCTAAGTTTAAAGCAGGGAGTACAGGACCTCGTGTGAAACAGGTGCTCAATAACTATTACTTCTTTCTTCTTCCCAATGGACCAGATGATGGTGAACCTCTTTCTGATTGGATATTTGATAGTGTATTAGTCCGTTCTCATGCTGCTGATAAAAACATACTCAAGACTGGGTAATTTATAAAGGGAAGAGGTTTAATGGACCCACAGTTCCACATGGCTGTGGAGGCCTCAAAGTCATAGCAGAAGATGAAGGGCACATCTTACATGGTGGCAGACAAGAGAATGAGAATCAAGTGACAGGAGTTTCCCCTTATAAAACCATCAGATCTCATGAGACTTATGCACTACCACAAGAATGGTATGGGGGAACTGCCCCAAAATTCAATTATCTCCCGCCAGGTCTCCTCCACAACATGTGGGAATTATGAGAACTACAGTTCAAGTTGAGATACAGGTGGGGACCCAGCCAAATCATATCGGATAGAAAGTAACAAAAACCAACAACAAAAGACTGATTAGAATGAACCAGTGGGTCTGTATTCCAAGGCCAAATGCTGCTTAGAGATGCACTTCTTAAAAAAAAAAAAAAAAGAAAGCCCTAAGTAATTGTCAAGAAACTAGAAAAACAGAGAGAAAATATTATGGTGCCCAATATCATTCTTGTTTTAAAGAAGCTAAATGAATATAGAGAGTGAAAAAATATGGTGTTGGCATTTGCACACTGGGGCTTTGCTCAGAGGAACACATCTTGTCATTACTTGGCCACAATCCAGCCCCAATATTTAAGTCTAGCCAGAAGAGAGTTAAGATATTTTGAGCAGCTCTAAATGACAGCACACACAGCTCCTGAGCTGCACATATGGAGCGGCTGGTTGTATTCCCCTCCCTTCTGCTCATGGGCGGTGTTATCCAGTCACGGCACAGTGACTTTAATAGATATTAAAAATGCAGCTATTTGAGCATGTCATTCTCAAAGCCCCATTGAAACTCTCTATGGCAGCACTGTGACTGAACATGGTACAAGGCCATTACCTGCCTGCAACAGGAGCCATTCCTTTTGATCTGTGACCCCGGATAGCAAAATAGTTTTGTAATCATGTATAATTTGTCTATTAGCTTTGTCTTTGTACCAAGCATAGTTAAAAGAAAAATAGTATGGAAAGATTATTTTTATTATGAATTCCTGATGGAAAAAGTCATTTTCCTTCAAAGTTATTAACTTGGTTTTACAGCTGACCTTTAAAAGAGTGTTTATGACTTTAAATGCTCCCGAGCTCAGCAAATATTATCCTCCATATAATTTAAATAGTCATTATAGCTTTGTCTATAAGCTCAGACTATGTATCATCAGATGCAATGCTGGCCATTTAAAGTTTTTGACATTTTATTGTAAAAGAAAAAAAAATCTTGTTCCATTGGTGTGTTGAGTGATGGTTGACCTTTTCTTATTAAATTTCCTCTTCCTATTTCATCTGTATGTAATCCTAGAAGGTCACTGGTTGGCAGTAGCAACCCCAGACTTGAATGGTCATGAGGTCACATCCTAGAACTGACAAATTAGTTTGTTTGGCCTCTCATTATCCATTATTTCCCTTACCGTAATGGGGGATGAAAAAATTCAAGCTGGAATTGTGGCCTGAAATGTCTTAACACCAAGAATTCAGGGCCTTAAGTGAGCGTCTCCTCCCACCTCTCTTACTGTACATACTTTGCATTTTTATGGGGTTTTTTTGTATGCTTTATGACATACTCCTGGGCATGAGTTTTCTGCGTTCACAGCTGATGATGAAGAAAAAAAAAAAAACAGAACGAGAAAGAAGGGAGGGAGAAAGGAGAAAGAACAGAGCACTATCAAGGGAAAAGTAAAACTGAATCATAACTGAAGAATATCTTAGCTTGGAAGGGTTTTTGTGGCTTCTCCATGGAGTCTTGTCACCTAGAAATAAAACGGAAAATCTGTAGTCCTGTGTGCATTTCACTTGGACTTCCAGAAAGGCTGGGAGATCTTGGGTGAGTCATGTAACTTCCCTGGATGATTTCTTCCTCTGGAATAAATGATCAATTGTTCCTTTCCAATTTTAATAGCATGTGATTTAAAAGCTCCTTGAACACCAGTACCATGATTTATATTCTGTTTATAACAGAAGGGATTAATGAATTGTTTGTAATTTCAAGTAGTTCTTTTGTTTTATCATGCAATCATTCTCCATTTCTATAAACCATTAATCCAAGTTTCGTGCATATTCTGGCCTAGCATAAGTGGTGAGCACAGCCGGGCAGGGTCCCTGCCCTCCACTGAAGGTGGCGGCTCTCATAAGTGCTATGGATGAATGGACATGGTCCCTGGGAGAGCACATGGGGAGGGGTCACTTGCCTCGGAATGAGGGAAGGTTTCTGCAGCAGTGATTCTGAGTGGCATCTGAAGGGTGCAGAGGCTTTAACTGGGTAAAGAGGTAATGGGAGAGCATTCCAGGAAGAGGGTCAGCATTATGAAAGTTTGGGAGAAACAGAAAGAAGGCAAGTGAGGCTAGGGCAGAGCAAAGTAGGGTGTTGTGGTAGAAAAGGTTAGCATGACCGATACGGTAGGAGCCAGATCACGTGCGGTTTGTAGGGAAAAGAGTGATAATATCATTTACCATTCAAACCATTGCACTTCTGAAAGTGAAAGAGCACTATTAATAGTAAAACTGGGCCGGGTGCAGTGGCTCACACCTGTAATCCCAGCACTTTGGGAAGCTGAGGGGCAGATCATTTAAGATCAGGAGTTCAAGACCAGCCTGAAAATACAAAAATTAGCCAGGCATGGTGGCACATGTCTGAAATCCCAGCTACTAGGGAGACTGGGACAGGAGAATCACTTGAGCCTGGGCTGCAGCGAGCCGAGATTGCACTACTGCTCTCCAGCCTGGACAAAAGAGGGAGATTCCATCTCAGAAAAAAAGAAAAAAGAAAAAAAACTGGAATGACAGGTGTAACCTGATACAAAGACCCTATTTGAAAGCCTTTAAAGAATTTTTTGTCTTTAAGTGATGAGAGGACATTAACATGTTTTAAGCTGGTGGACTGAAATGATGAGACTTGGATTTGGAAAAGCGTACTGTTGCAATATGGAGACAAAATTAAAGGACGTCCCGGAGGCAGAGCAGGCAGGTCTGTTAAAGCCTATTTGTGGAGGTCCAGGGAGACATGACTGGAGATTGGACAAGAGGTGGAGATTAGGAGAAAGGGACAGATAAGAGAGCATTTAAAGTCATCATTTTCAGTGATAGGCCACTGATTGTACCTGGTCCTGGTTCTTTCTATTTAAAGTAAGTGTAAGCCACCATGCCTGGCCATCCCAGCACTCTGGGAGGCCTAGATGGGTGGATCAGCAGGTCAGGAGTTCAAGACCAGCCAGTCCAATATAGTGAAACCCCATCTCTACTAAAAAGTACAAAAATTAGCTGGGCATGGTGGTAGGCGCCTGCAATCCCAGCTACTCTGGAGGCTGAGGCAGGAGAATTGCTTGAACGGGGAAATGGAGGTTGCAATGAGCGAAGATCACACCACCACATTCCAGAGTGGGTGACAGAGCTAGACTCCATCTCAAAATAAATAAATAAATAAATAAATAAATACTAAATAAACAAAAGTAATTGCAAAAACCGCAGTTACTTTTGCACCAACCTAATACTTCCTTAGATCCATGCACTTTGATATTATTCTCCCAACCTGACTCAGGGCTTCACCAGGGAATGTGCTTGGCCAGTGGAGGAGACAAGAAATGTGTGTGCATTGCACTTAGACTCCTACTGCTTTGAACTCCGTCCACCAATCTGGGTCCATCTCCTGGAGGAGGAGAGAACATGTGAAGAGGCGTGGACACCCACCATAAACTTCAAAACCAGCCACTTCCAGCCAACCAAACAGCAGACACAAGCACTGAGGGCTGCGGAGCCTGTTCAGACCAGAGGATCCACTCAGCTGCCCCCTGCCTGAATCAGGTGGACTAGATAAATGATTGTTATTTTAAAGCATTAAGGTTTGGTTGGATTGATTGCATGGCAATAGATACAGAAGATGTTCATGAGAGAAAACTCTAGAAGAGGACCAGGTTTAGTCTAAACAACTTCGTTCAGACATGCTGACTTTGAGGAGTGGTTAAGACATTGAAGAAAGAGGTGATGTGGCCAGGCGCAGTGACTCACACCTGTAATCCCAGCACTTTGGGAGGCCAGGGCGGCTGGAGCACTTGAGGTCAAGAGTTTGAGATTAGCCTGGCCAACATGGTGAAACCTCGTCTCTACTAAAAATACAAAAATTAGCTGGGCGTGGTGATATGTGCCTATAGTCCCAGCTACTCGGGAGGCTGAGGCAGGAGAATTGCTTGAACCCAGGAGGTGGAGGTTGCAGTGAACTGAGATTGTGCCACTGCACTCAGCCTGGGTGACAAAGTCTTGAAAAAAAAATAAAGGAAGGAAGGAAAGGAAGGAAGGGAGGGAAGGAGGGAGGGAAAGATGGAAGGAAGGAAGAAAAAAAGAAAGGAAGGAAAAAAGGAAAGGGGAAGGGGAAGGGAAGGGAAAAGAAGAAAAGAAAGAAAAGAAAAGGATGTTAACCAGGAGTGGCCATTCCTCTGCGGAGGTCAGAGGGGAGGCTCTGAGTAGGAGGGAGAAATCTCTGTGTGAGCTCTGCAGTCGAGAACATCTACCAAGAGAGCTTGAAGAGAGAAGAAAGTGAGCCTGGAAACCTACTGGCTGCGAAGATGGCGAGACCACCAAGGAGACCTGCAAGAAGCAGGCAGAGGACAGGAGGAAAACTAGGAGTGCGCTGTGTCAGGGAAGCTGAGGGATGCTCAGCTGAGCACTAAGAAATCAGTGCTAGAGGATGAAATAAAAACCATGTGCATTTTATTACTGAGTGTTCAGTAAGGCATACACTGAGTGGCCCGTTTTTGTTTCCTTGAGAGGGGAACTGAGTGATGAGCAACACAAAACAGCAAATGTCCCTAGCGTCTTACCTTTGCAGTGATTTTGATGAAGTTAGAGACAGGAATAGCAGAAACCCATCCTCTGGCTGGGAATGGGGGCAGTTTGCTGGGCAGATCTGGCTCTGAACACTGTCCTAAGGTGAGGAATTTGCCATCTGCATCCTCTTTCTGCACTTGTTCCCTCTCACAGCCACCATGCTTGACTTTCTGACAGCATCTTCACCCTGTTTCCAGAACCTTGGCTTGCAAACTCATTTATACTAAGGTGTAAAGGACTGATAAGCCTTAGTCTTTTGTTTTGCTCAGAGAACTACACCTGAAACAAGAAATCTCTCTCTGCCCTGGAAAATGCAGTACTCTGAGTGTGGGGAGGATATTTTCAACCTTCCTCTTTTACTTGAATTACTTCTTGCAGTTGACTTTTAAATGCCTTGGACATAGAAACCAAGGGTCACGCAAGGGTAGACTTTTGGGCGCTTTCCGTCTACAGTAATCATACCTCAGAGGAATTTTCCTTTCTTTCTCTCCAACCCTGCTTCCTCTCTTAAATTTCCTTTTAGAATTTGATTAATAGCACCAACTTCTTCCCTTCACTCAGGCTGGAAATGACTGAATTATATTTGACCTGCTCGCTCACCACATCCGGATGCTGTGATTCCGCCCTGCCTGCCACTGGTGGCTTCATCTCTGTCCCTCCCCTGTGGTTTCAGAATGAGTTCACTCTTTTATCAGCTCCCCCTTGGCTCCATGCCCCTGCCTCCTGACCCTTGTTCCAAGTCTGTTTTCTTCTATTCAGCCTAGAAATTGTGCTACCAGAATTGCCTTTCTTAGGTAAGGATCTGAACTTGGGCCCATCTATACATCTTTGATGGTGCATTTTCTCCTAAAACCTAAACTTCTTATTCAAAATGCCCATTGTCCCTTCTAAGGTCTGCCAAACTAGGGCTTGCCTGCCTTACTGATTATTTTTGTTTGAAAGTAATTGAAAATTGCAGGATAGCAAGAGAAGAGACAAGCTAAAACATTTTATTCTCCTTCATTCCCAGTGGAGGCTGGAGGTCTATCATTTTATGCCCCTTTGTGAAGATGCAAGTCTCAAACTACTCAAAATAACCTAACCCCTGGGGTGGGTGTTGCTTAATCATTCAGTGGGGAGGAACTCTGTGAATTACAGCTGAGTTGCTCCAGGAGGCTGCCCTGAGGAGGGTGCTGGAAGTGAGGCGAAGGCTCTGACTTGATGTATTCTTTCGCCTAGGACAGAAATGGTGAGCCCTTGGGTACATCTTATCACATTTCTCTTCCCTTATGTGGGACACTGAAGAGCAGGGTGTTCCTAATATTTTATAGAAACATAGAAGGAATCCAGCATGATGACTAAGCCAGCTGGACACCTGCAGAGGCATCTTGCATCCTGGTTCAGCACCATCTCCCTACGCCATCTTCACCTGCAGCTGGAGTAGGCTGGCCTTCCACGTCTGTTGGCTAGGGACACAAACTCCCTGGATTCATCTGGATTAAGAACCCAAGACACTGGTCACGATCTGTGAATCAGTCTCTTCTGCTTCCCATGAGGAAGAAACATCTGAACAGGTAGGGTTGAAGGAATCCAAGGTCCCATGGAGGGGACTTTTCATAAGGGGGCCCTTCACAGGCCTGTACTATCTCATTCTAGTCTCAGTCTTTCTGGACTCAGCTCCGGGCATTCACCCAGGTGAATCATAATCATGTCAAACCTGATCCTCCTTGCTCCCGGGAGCATTCTTCCTAGCTGTATTTTTTTTTTTTTTTTTTAAATAAACACGGCTGTACTAGGGGAAGGGAGGAGGGACGGGTCAGTCTTCTCTCAGGCTCCCGAACACGGCAGCTGACACGCTCTGCTGCTCTAGCCGGACCTCGTTGGGCTCCAGGTCCATCAAGTCCTCATCCTCATCCTAGCCCAGCTGGATCTCCTGGGGGTTGACCTGCTGCACCAGCTCTGCCAGCTCCTCCCTGGAGGCGTCGCTCCTCAGGAACAGGATTTGCTCTGGGCACGCAGGGGCTGGTCTCACTCCGCCTCAGCTGCCAGCTGTTCTGTGCGCTGTTCCAACAGCTTCATGTCATCCATGCCGCTCTGCCCAGGGGCCAGGTCGGACATGGTGCCCGTGGCGCTGCCCGAGACCTTGAGCATTTGTGAGGCCATGAAGTTGACCTGCGTGTTGTATGTGGCCTGCACGCTCTGCCAGATGCACAGCATCTCCTTGATGGTGTCCTCGTTGCCGTGCCGGACCTCAAAGTTCTTCCATGTCTGCCAGAATGCCCCGGTCATCCGGGGCTCGCAATCTGGGAGCAGAAGCTGTAGATGGCCTGGGCGCAGTCGATCTCCCCCAGCTTGCACACCATGTCTGCAAACCACAGGCACATCTCACGTGCATGCTCATTGGACAGCACCTCGATGGCCTTCTGGTAGATGCCTCGGGTGTGGGTGACCCCGTAGATCTCAGCCGCCCACTTGATGTAGATGTGGAACATGTCGTACTGCTGCACAGGCTCCACGGTCCTGGTGGCGCACTCGTACACAGCCATGGCGTGCCAAGCCAGGCCCTACTCCTCCTCCAGCCTTGGCATATTTTGGTGGGCAGCCGTCCAGAGCCTGTTCAAACAGGTCCCGTGCCCGCTCCAGCTTGCGGCCCCCGTAGCGGTCGATGAATTTGCTCAGGTAGGTGCTCCAGATGTCCGACACGTTGGGCCACTTGAACAGCGAGATGCCATGCTCCTATGCCTTGAAGCTCTCCTCGAAGTACTTGTGCTCCTCCAGGAACACGGCTTAGTTGATAACGATCTGGGGTGTCACGATGCACAGGTCCAGGATGCGATCGTACATGGCCTTGGTGAACTGGAAGGTGCTGAGGCTCTCCTCCAGGTCGGCGAGCATGAACCACACCTTCAGTGACTTGTACACGCAGTTCTGCACGGGCTCTGAGCCGTCAAAGTACTCGGCCCGGCAGGCAGGCAGCACCGTGGACTTCTGCAGCAGCAGCAGGGCCTCGTCATAGTTCTCGTGCCGGAGCTCCAGCTCCCCGGCACTGACACCATAGCTTGCCAGGTTATCCACCTACTTGAAGTTCACCTTGGTGGCCTTCTTCAGGATGACACGGGCATCATCTAGCTGCCCATTGTCCTCATAAAACTTGGCAAATGCCACCCACAGAGTGTGAGGCTTGCCTGTGGCCTGGAAGGGGTCCACCGTCTGCACAGCCTCTGTGTAGGTGTTGATGATCTCCCGGGGGCGGCCCTGGTGCAGGGCGACACGCTTATGCCACTCATGCACGTGGTGTGGGTTCTGGTGCAGCAGGACGCTGTTGAGGAGCAGGGGCCGCCTGCTGATGAGCTGCTCAAAGCGGGCTAGGCGCAGCTCCAGATCCACATCGTCCTCCTCGTGTCCCAGCTCTGAGGCGGTCTCCATCTTTGCAGTGATCATGCTCTCCTTGAACGGGGCGTACCTGTCAAACACCTGTGTGAAGTCCCGCACGGTCATCACCGTCCGGATGGCTTCCTCATACACATCCCAAGCCTTCTCAAAGTGGCCGCTGCGGATGTAGTAGTCGGCGAGTGAACACCAGACCTTGCCCAGTTGGTCAGTGAAGCGGCTGAGACCCCCACGGATGATGGCGTCCACGTTGAGGGACTGGACCTTGTCCGGGTTCTGGGAGATGAGGTCGCACAGCTCGTGTCACAGCTGGTAGTTGGACTTGCCGGCCTTGGACACGAAACTCTCGTCGTTCACCACTGTGGCCAGGCACTGTGCGACTTCATCCAGCCAGTCACTTCACTTGAGGTACTCAATGTACTCCTCTGCACTCTCAGGACTCACCTTGAGGAAGCGCCGGTAGCCACACACAGCTGTCTCGGGCAGTGGATGTGAGCGCAGGAAGCGCAGATACAGGGGCCAAATTCGAGAGTGCTGTGTGATGGGCAGCGCCCGGAAGGCACGGTCGAAGGTGCGGCAGGTGTGTGTGACACGCCCCTGGTCCATCAGGAACTGGCAGTAATCTAGCCACAGACGGGGCATCCTGTGCATGAACACAAAGACCCTCTCATGACAGTTGTTGACATTTTCATAGGCGGGGTCGGTCACACAGCGATGCTTCACCTGTGCCCGACGTGCCTTCAGGTATCGGTACCAGAGTTTGTAGGAAGACAAGGTCTGGCAGCTCAGGCCATGAGAGCCGCGCCATTAGCACCATTTTCCTGGATGCCCAGGCCCCTAGCTGTATTTTTTCAAAGCTGTCCATCCTTCCAGAAATGGATGTCTGCTCTCCTCTTCCTTTTTCTGGAGAAGCTCATTCATCACTCACGGATCCAGTCAGACAGCACATGCACCACGAAGGCCACCAAGATCTGTGGCTCCACAGCCAGAATTGGCCACTCCCTCCCCATGCCCCCGTCCCCATTCTGTTTTGTGGTGTGTGTGTGTGTCCCACGTACCAAGAGCCTCCCACTCTCCTTGAGGAGCCTGGAGCAGTGGGATTCTATTAATCCACTGTGATCCTCCTGCGGCACTCACACTTCAAGTCCTCTTCTGCGTCATAGGCACTCAGTGTACCTGGGATGGATAAATGAAGGACCGAATGAGAGAACAGCCCCTGGGTTTTAGCCATACCTCTGCCAGTGCAGAACATCCCTCGTGAAGCTGATTTCCTGGCCCTTGGGAAGTGTTTACTGGGCAACTCAGGCAGGACAACCTCCAATCCACAGTCTGGGGCTTCTCCTGACTTCTTGAGTCCATTAGGGAAAATCAGGAAGGAAGCTCCCTGTTCAGCTGTCATCCCAGGAGACTGCCCTCAGGTGTTCATGGAAATTATGCAATCAAGTAAATGTTTTAAAGCCCTAAATTCTTGCTGAGTAGGGAAAGATCTAAATTATTCAAAAGCTCCTTTCAGAGAGGTCAGCCTTTGGCCAACACAAAAAATAAGTCAACATATTTATTTTCTTTTCTGATTATAAAATGATGTATGACAATTATTTTTTAAATATTGTTTATTTATTTTAGTTGAAAATTAAAGTCCCACCCCTAAGGCATATTACTGTTAACAGAGGGGTATAGATTGATCCTTTCAGATTTCATTACTTTTATATATCTGCAAATATATATATATATATTTATGAACATATATATTTATATACAAGTGATATATATTTATATGAAAACCACATATATAAACTATATTTCTATGTTTATTTTATATATATAGTTTTTTAAAGCAGAATTGGGGTCATATTATCAGTGATGTTCTTATTCTAGTTTTTTGAGACAGGATCTCCCTCTGTCACCCAGGCTGGAGTGCAGTGGTGTGATCATGGCTCGCTGCAACCTCAGTCTCCTGGGCACAGGTGATCCTCCCACCTGAACCTCCTGAGTAGCTGGAACTACAGGCACGTGCCATCACACCAAGCTTGTTTTGTTTTGATTTGTTTTATTTGTATTTTCAGTAGAGACGGGGCTTTGCCATGTTGCCCAGGCTGGTCTCGAACTCCTGGTTTCAAGTGATCCGCCCACCTCAGCTTCCCAAAGTAGTGAGATTGCAGGCGTGAGCCACAACACCTGGGTATTCTACTTTTTTATGTGCTAAAATAGTTTAGTCAGATTTCTATTTCAATACATATGTTTTCTTTCGAATGCTTTACTGTTTAGTGTTATATTGATTAATATTTTGTAATATATTAAACCAATTTCATAAAATTGAAGATTTACATTGTTTCCAGCATTTCAGTATTATTTTTGTCCACTGGTACAGGTACTTACATAGAGACATTCTGACACTTGGTGTCGCCACATTTCAATGCATGCACATTTCATAGCCTTCGACCTGTGAAGCCAGGCTGCCCTTCAGAAAGGTGGGACCGACTGAGATTCCCAACACCAACATCCCTCATCTTCACAAATGGGATTATTAATATAATACTGGATATTTTTAATCTTTATAAATTTGATAGGCAGAAATGCAATTTCTTTCATTAATACAAATTTAATTACTAGCAAGATTATCATTTCCTATGTTTATGTCTTTTTATTTTTTCGAGATGGAGTTTTGCTTTTCACCCATGCTGGAGTGAAGTGGTGTGATCTCGGCTCACTGCAACCTCCGTTCTCCATGTTCAAGCAATTCTCCTGCCTCAGCCTCTGAGTAGCTGGGATTATAGGTGCCCACCACCACACCCTACTAATTTTTGTATTTTTTTTAGTAGAGATGGGGTGCCATCCTGACCTCAGATGGTGCACCCGCTTCGGCCTCCCAAAGTGCTAGGCTTACAGGCATGAGCCACCATGCCCGGCCAATGTCTTTTTTAAACCTTCACAACCTCTTCCAAATATTCCATTGTTATTTTTCCTTAATTATTGACTTTTATCTTTTTCTTTGTGTTTTTTCTCCAGTTTGTGAAATTGTCTTCTAACTTTGAGACAGCTATGTGTGTGTGTGTGTGTGCATGTGTGTGCATGTGTATTATCAAAGGTTAGTACTGTGCAAATACATTTTTGCTAAAGGAGATAACACCAACTAAAATAGATTCCTCAAGAATCTGATTTACTATTTTTTTTTTTGTCCATATTCATACCTTTATAGAGCTTATATGTCAAAAACTTTACACAGTGACACCATCAGCCCCTGGCCCACCTCTCTCCTTCCCACTTCTGTGTTCCACCCTGCTTAGATCCTGGCATACAAAGGTTGATCAAAGGCAGCAGCCACCTCAGACTAGCACAGTGCCAGTCCTGCAGGGGATAGAGTCCTGGCAGGGTGAGGATGAGGCTCCCGCAGCCCAAGACAGGTCCCAGACCTTGGCCCACCCAGTGAAGACAAAGGGGCCTCAGGTCCCCAAACTTAGCTCACGTAAGAGCAGATGCCCACAATTGCCCCTGCCATGCCAACTTGTATGGACATGACCCTGGCCCAGCAGTGCAGCAGGCTGAGGGTGTGGTGGGCTCAGGCCCATGAGCTGAGGGGGGTGGGTGCGGATTAGCGCTGGCCGGCCTGCTTCTCACAGTACAGCTTGTTGCCCACCCAGAAGTGTTCATGCATCTTTTTTTTTGGATCATAAAATCACTGCATTTAGTTCCACAAGAAGTAAAGGCCATATACTCTAAAGAACAAGTCCAATGTTCAGATACTCTGTATTATCATGTTTAAGATCTAATGATCCAAGGTTAGTGAAATGCCTCATATACAAAGATCAATAGTTAAAAAGTATATAAAGTGAAATAGCAAGCAATATCCTTGAATTCTAAATGAAGATTTTAGACATCTTGCATTGTATACAGTATCAAGCCTAGGCATTAAAATGTTTAGAGAACCATTACATTTACAGAACTCAATTATGACAGACCTGTATTATGAAACAGATACTTCACCCACAACTTAGGAATGCTGCTACTTTTTACTTAAGAGCTCAAAGTTAAAATGGTATCACAAATTAAAGTTAATCTGTGATTACAAAAATTAAGGTGTTATCCTGGTTAAGGGGAGTTACCTCTGATAAGCTACAACTTTCAATAGCCTACAATTAACATGGCATTTTAGTATCTTATGAGAAAGAAGGAAATATTTTAATTTGGACATCTGTGCTAACTAGACAGAAGTGGAAGATCTCATTAAACTTTGAAAACAATGTCATCAATTTATATAAAATCCAAATCACTGAGACAGACCATAGGGGGCCCCAGTTTCAGGTTTCACTTTATAGTACAGATGTAAACAAAAGAAGGAGCTCAAAATGCCAAATAAAGCAAGACTAAATAATAAAGCTGCATCAGTGGTCTCTGGAAAGCTTTTTTATATGATGTGTTTGAACTTGGAGAAAGCATCAAACTTTAATATAAGCTTTGCATGTTGCTAATGCGTTTTTGGAAGCCATAAATCAGGCAGAAAAAAAAAAAAACTAAGAAAAACTAAGTGATACAACATGAAAATGGCAAAATATACACTCCAAACATTTTTTTTATTGCAAGAAACAGAAAGCACACAACAGCCTGTACATACATATAAAATATTAACTATAGACAGACAGATGTAGAACATGTCATCATGTTCATTAGTGTACAACCTAAACGATCTATCTGCAGCGTCCTTAGCTTAGCCGGAGGTGCGGGGCAGAGAAGGTCCGGACAGCGGAGAGCCAAGTTCGAGCTCTGATGATTCTCCGTGTCCCCAGAGAGTGGGTCGGGGAGGTGTGACAGCTGACGACGAGGGTGGGAGGAATGAGGGAGTGCTGCAACTCTGGAAAAACAATTCAGCTTTTCTGTGGAGCTAGTCATGCGTTCATGGGCCTTTTGCTATCATTCTCTTCCAAAATTGCCCAGAATCCAGGCTATCCTTCCCATTGCACTGCTCTAGTTCTAGCCTATCTTTCTCCAGAAAGATAAAGATTTCCTTCCCTTAGGAAGGGGCAAATTCCATGGATCATCAGGACACTCCTGCTCCATCCTGGGCCAGGGGATCCTCTGTGCCAGGGGACTCTGGGCACATTCCCTTGAGCTCATGGTTAAGGAGCTCCACGTCTGGGAGGCCCGTGTCTCCCTGGGACTCTCAGGCATTCCCTGCACTCACCAGCCCCAGGGCGTAGCCATTGGGCCTTCGCTCTGGGTGGGGAGCACTGCTGTTGGCCCACACTCCTGGGGGGTGGCCGTTGAGACAGAGGCTGACCTGCTCTCCATCACTGCCATGATCTGCTAGGGCCTGGGCACTGGTGCCAGCTGCTGCCTTGAAGGGTTCTTGCTGCCCTAGGACGTGGCTGCGAATGATCTGGCGGAACTCTCAGATACAGTAGGCATAGATGAAGGGATTCACAACCGAATTGGTGTGGGGGAAGACGATAGCCAGGTGCATGAGCCAGAGAGAGGCGTGGTTGCAGTCGGAGCAGAAGAGGGTGAAGCAGTTGATGATGTTCAGAGGCAGCCAGCAGAGGGCAAAGAGCACCATAATGATGGCCAGCGATTTGGCAGCATGGACCTCCTTCCTGGGCTTGACCAACTCAACAGTTGTGGAGGCGGGGGCAGGAGTCCCCATGCCTAGGAACTGTTAAGTCAACAGTTCCAACTGTTAAGCATATTTCTCAGTTCAGACTTAAATTTGATTATGTCCCCATCAAAAAGAATCTCCATTTTCTGAAGGTCTGTTAGTTAATTTGAGATAATTTGTTATAGACAGGTATATCGTATTACTGAGGCTACAAGGTAGTTAGCAGATGAGGGCCAGTCCAGGTTTTTCTGATACTTTATTGTGTTAGAAATATTGAGTTCTAATGTTACAGCTGAGGAAGTATACAGTTTGAGAATTGTAACTCATAAGGGATTCACTGCACCGTAGCTATGCCTGTGTGGAGTCTACATATGACCAATACCAACCCATCATCCAGCTGAACAAAGATACTGTAACATTATGATTTGAGTGGTGCTTTTCCTTGCTTTGTTAACCATCACAAGAGTCTGCAGCACAATGTTTCTTTTAACAAAGCTAGAACAGTTTTGGCTTCTTAAACTTCATATTTGGGTAGGTTAAGCTGCCTTACGTGTTCAGTGTGAATAGTGTTTAAGTTGAAAATATTGTAAAAAAATTATATTTTTTCCAATGTGAGTTCTGCAGCTCATAATATAACCAGTCTGAAGGGTTCTCCTACTCACAGACCCCTTCGTTTACTGTGAGTTAAGCCTCACTGCTAAACAAAGTATTTTGAAACTGGAAAACCAGGCATGCTGCCTTCCATAATACACCACTATACTCATGATGGCAGGAAGGTGGCTTGAGGACTAGCGGCAATGACACGGGATGGATTCAATCATTGCCCTTACTTATCTCTGATCTTCTTCCCATCCTTACACCAAATAGTCACTTGTTCCTACCTTCCCTATAAACCTCTCTTGCCTGGCTGCAAAATTTTAAGGCACCAAAGACAAAATTACATTATGCTCTGAGTGATTACTTACAAGTACATCAGAATATTTATTTACACAGAAAAGCACCGGAAAGGAGGAACACAAAATAAGAAAGACAACTGACACAGTACTGAAATTTTTCTTTTCTTTTACTGCTATATTTGTACAATAAATGAAAAAGGAGGGAAAACCCTATCAGAGCAATGGGCAAGGAAGTGGCAAACTAGGTAAGTCTCCTGGCTCCCTGCTAGCTTGGGGTGAGCAGAGCTGCATCCAGTGGAACTAAAGCTGTTCCAGGATTATCGAAAACTGAGCAGCAACCTTGGGGGACCTGGGTCATCATGTACTCCCACAACTGAAGGTCCTTCTGTGGCCTCGATTCCCGTCTCAAGGCCACACCTTCCACTTACAGTGGAGTGTTCCGCACCCAGCGCATCGACCTTTACCAGCAGGCCTCCCCACCAGCTGCCCTGCGGTGGATACCTAAGCCAGGTTTACGGCCACCCTGGAAATTTCCCTTATGTGGGCCTGTAAAAACCTGAGGAAAAAAGGGGCTAACATTAATAGATGGGGGTGGTAATAGGGGTCAGCTAGGTAAGCAAGGGGGATTGCCACCAGTTGAGAGGCGAGACTGGTGCATTCTGTTTTTTTCGGAGGTCTTCTTGGAGGTGATAGAGAGCGTTGACGTTTTCTTCTACAAGGCCTGTTTCATTGATATAGTAGCAGCACTGTTCCTGAAGAAACAGACAGGTACCTCCTTTTTCTGCCATTAGCAGGTCTAGGGCCTGTCGGTTTTGGAGAGTTACCTGGGCCAGTGACGTGATTTGTCACTGGAGGTGCTTGTGTACTACTCAGTCAGCATAGAAAAGTAACTGAAAGATTCTTATCTTTCTGTCCTTGATAAAGTAGTAAAGAGAACCAAACAAACTCAGGCCTGATGGGAAAAATGATTCCTTTATTCTAGCAATTTACTCCTTGCTGTTGGTATGGGAAGTTTTATTAAGTTCTGTTATTAGAGTTCATATCACAAAATGATATGTAACAATAACCTTTACTTGGGGTAAATCATGAATTTTTTTTCTTACATGTGAGTATAAAAGATGAAAGTTGAACAGCATGGAATCTGTCATTGCCAAATTATTAATGAATGTATAGTTCCGGTATTCTTTGAGATACAATATCATTAATTTCCTAATTGTATTTCAGTGTTTTTGTGTGTGTGTGTGACCACTAAGCTTCGATCTTAATATAAAGCTGTTACCTTCTACGGAATTTAAGTCTGAAGATGTAAAGAGGGAACAGGCCTTGTGTAAAAGAAGATACTCTTTTTTTTTTAATGCTCCTTACTGTGATCACAGAAATATAAAATAATGCAAGTGCTCTCTAGATTTGTTGATAAGCATTTTATGCTTGCATTTAAACTTGAAATGTGTGAACAGAATGAGACAATCAGTTAAATCAGAGTACACCCGCGCTGAGGGCTTGCCTGCCGTGTTCGCGGCTCTGCCACTCTTGGGGGGGAAGGGCTGCTCAGCTCAAGGTGCTCTGCTTGTGTAGAGCCTGTGTCCTCTGACAGTCGTGTCCCCAGACAGTTCAGACACCCTTGGGGATGGCACTCCACACACAATAAAGACGCAGGGGCTGGGGAACCCCAGCACTCGGTGCCCTTTGTCCAGGGTTAAAATCGGCCTATGGGGTGTGGTGAGACGGCAGGCTGCACAGGTGTAACTAATGTATCTTTTCCTTAAAGTTGTAATAATGGGTAATTTGTCAATAAAGCATTCCTTGGGGGAAAGTCCAAAAAAAAAAAAGAATTTTTTTTCTTTAAAGCTGATCAAAAACCTTTATTTTTGGTCCTCATCATTCAGTAAGCCACGTATGCAGAACACTTCTTCATCTCTGCTCCAAGCACCAGCAGCTGCATCCAGGCTTGACATGGAAGACAGAAGTAGTGGAAGACCTTGCAGAGAAAAGCTAATTGATGAGATCTCTGCTTATCCCAGCATAGGTGACGGCAGAACAACAAGAGTGTCTTTAAGTGCAAAGACTCCGTTCTTCAAAGCTGAGTCCTGTAGAGAGGGGTGAACTGAAGGCTGCAGATGAAGGCTCACAAATCTGCCCCACTCAGCAATCAATCCAAAGTACCTTCCAAAAAAGCAAATTCATCCACAGCTTCTATTGCATTATCCAAGCCTCTCCTCTGAAGGGGTTTCCTTTCTCCCTGCTGAGCGCAGCAGTAGGCATCTTTTGCAGTGGTCTCCACAAATAGCTCCGCTGCTGGTGCCAGAATGAAGATGGCTTCCTGTCCTGCTAGCGACACGTCGTGGTCCGCCTTCACCAAGGCGTTTACTCACGCCAGAGGCAGCCTCGAGAGATGTGCCCCAGGCACACTAGTTGGGGCTGGGGACTGCGAGGCCGCTGCTTCCCTAGCGGGTCCGTCTTCCTTTCGGGGAGTCCCGCTTCCTGAAGCCGCCGCCGCCGCCGCCGCCGCCGCTGCCGCCGCCACCACCGCTGCCATCCTGGCCCTGAGGATTTTTTTTTTCCTTTTTTTTTTTTTTTTTTGTGCACCACCCCACCCGGCTAATTTACTTTTTGTAGAGGCGGGGTCTCCCTATATTGCCCAAGCTGGTCTCCAACTCCTGTGTTCCTCCCGCCTCTGCCTCCCAAAGTGCTGGGATTACAGGTGTGAGCCCTCGCGCCCAACCTTTTTGATGGTGACAGAAAAGGATGCAGTTGTCAGCAAGATGACTGGGGGTCCTGGGGGAGGAGGGTGTGGAGACTGTAGCCAGGATTAGGGTATAATATGAGTGTAACGTCTTCTCACTAGTGAGTTAAGAGAGCCATAGCATAGTGGGGAGAGAGGACATGAGGAGAGGACTTGGGGGCTCCTTTCAGTCACAGGGTGAGAAAATACAACATAAGGCCTGGGTTATAAATGATGTCTCTCTGCTTCCATTCATTAGCTGTGTGGCCTCAGTTTCCTCGTTTCCTACCTCTTAGGGGAGAGGTTCAACAGAGGCAGCTGAAATGAATGTATTTTATAGGGTTTCAGGCCGTTG
The DNA here is from genome assembly GCF_049354715.1 of Callithrix jacchus. Taxonomy (NCBI): domain Eukaryota; kingdom Metazoa; phylum Chordata; class Mammalia; order Primates; family Cebidae; genus Callithrix; species Callithrix jacchus. The sequence continues at coordinate 43,586,353 of NC_133514.1, forward strand.
TTACTGAACAAGAGAAGCTTGTAACAGGAAAAACTAGAAGAGTTTGGTGGGCTCAGGCTTTGGACTTTTTAAAAGCAAGACCCTGCAGGGAGGTTTGCTCTCAGAGCTTAGGATGCACCCAGAGACGCGCCCCTAACCCCCACAGCTTCAAGACCTCTCACCTCAGCTGGACCACAGCCGGAGCGTCATGAGCAGATGAAAGCCAGCCACTTTCAGGAGGACGATTCGGAACCCAATCACTGACAGGAGCTGGTGTTAGTCTTCTGCTGTCTCACTGCAAGTTGCTGCAGCTTCCTTGGAAAAGCTCTTCTGCTCAGCCCAAATCTCAAAGAAGTAGACCCGAGTGTGAATTACTTAAAAAATTATGGAGCATTAATTTTGATATTTCCCTTGGTATTTTCCTGTCATTTAGAGGAGCTACAGCTGTTTGGCTGTTTCCTTACCACCGAGATCTGTGAACATATTGCCTTAGTTATTGTTGCTAATGGAAACCTGAAGAGCCTGGAGCTTGGGAGCAACCACACAGGAGATACAGGGGATACAGCTGATATGTGATGCTTTGAGTTGGTGAATATTGGGCTAGAAGAGTGCATGTTAACCACTGTCTGCTGTGATGCTGTTGCCTCTGTTTTTACCACCAACACAACACTAAAAAGACTCAATGTGCTTCGAAATAGCTTCAGTGATGAAGGAATTGTAAAACTTCTGGAGAGCTTGATGCGCCCAAATTGTACACTGGAGATAGTTGGGCTTCCATTAAGTGGCACGAGCACAGAAACCCAGCAGTTGCTGACGACCGCAAAGGAAAGAAAACCCAAGTTGATCTTTCTGTCTGAAACTTGGTCTGCAAAAGAAGGCAGAGAAATTGGTGTGCGGCCGCTTTCTCAGCTAGGTTCAATAATAGCTAATTCTAATTTACAGCACATGTTTTCCGAATTTTCTCCACCCGTGTAGCGTCAAATACAGCACCTAGGCAACTCGTTTAATCATGTTCTACGTAAACCATATTTGTTATAAATTACTACCATGACTGGAATGCTGGAGAATTAGGGTTATGATTTTCCTATTTGATTTGTGTGTGTGACCTTGATCCAGTCAACCACTTTCTTCTTAAAATTCCAACACTCTCAAGAGTATAAAAGGATTATATGAAGTAATAAAGGGTTACAATGCATTGGGAAAAAATTTTTTTTTTTTTTTTTTTGAGACTGAGTTTCGCTCTCGTTACCCAGGCTGGAGTGCAATGGCGCGATCTCGGCTCACCGCAACCTACGCCTCCTGGTTCAGGCAATTCTGCCTCAGCCTCCTGAGTAGCTGGGACTACAGGCACGCGCCACCATGCCCAGCTAATTTTTGTGTTTTTAGTAGAGACGGGTTTCACCATGTTGACCAGGATGGTCTCCTTCTCTTGAACTCGTGAGCCACCGCGCCCGGCCTTTTTTTTTTTTTTTTTTTTTTTTTAGCGTGGTGTGTAGCTGACTGAAGACCCCCAGGTTCGAGCGGTGTGGGGGGTGGAGGGACGGAGGGAGAAGGAAGTGGGAAGTGGAAGGATACGGGATTGTGAGGAGGGGTAATTTCTAAACAGATTATCGAAACCCAAGACTTTCCAGAGCGTGGCAAATTGCCCTGGAAGAAATAACTCAGGAAGGCCGCGGTCCGGACCGAGGCTCCCGGGGCCAACTTCAGCGTTCAAAGTCTCAGTTCAGCTACTGCCGGCGTCCGCAGGGCGGGAGAGTGACCCGACCCGAAGCTGCGGCTCCGACGTCCGCTTGCGCGAACCATGCGGCGCGCTCCACACAGCTCCGCGGTTAGGGAGCAGCCGCCGCTGGGGAGAATTGGCTTCGGGAACGTGGCTGAGCGTTCAAGGTCTGCTCCCGGGCCTCGGGCAGCCTGTCCTATCTGACTCTTAATTCTGGGCTGTGAAGCCCGGCAAAGTTACCACTTTTACTCCGAACACGCACCACGTGCTTTGGGTCAGCGACGTGCTCAGCCAAGCTGAGGGTGGCCAAACTCCTTTGGATGCTTTCCAGCTTCCAGCCAGCATGACCTGCGAGGACGCATCCAGCCCGGGGCCAGAGCCCACAGAGCCGGAGCCTCCAACGGAAGGGAAGGAGACTGCCTCGCTGGAGAAGGAGGCCCCCCAGACGCAGGGCATACGCATCAAAGTGGAGCCCGTCCCGAGGGAAACCAAAGGCTCAGAGGACAGTGGCGACGAGGATCCCTCCGGCTACCCGGCCCCACCGCGGCCCGAGTTCACCTCTGTCAATCGGGCAGGGGCCCTGAAGCAGGACCCAGTGGGGCCGTGGGGCCTGGCACCTCCCGGGGACCCCCCGCCCGCCTTCCTGCATGCGGGCTTCCTGCCGCCCGTGGTGCGGGGTCTGTGCACACCCGGTGCCATCCGCTACGGCCCGGCGGAGCTGGGCCTGGTGTACCGGCATCTGCAGAGGCTGGGCCCAGGCCCCGCGCTCCCTGAGGCCTTTTACCCGCCCCTGGGCCTGCCCTACCCGGGGTCTGCGGGCACCAGGCTGCCGCGGAAGGGGGACTGAGGACTGGCAGAGCCGCCAGCACTCGACCCTGCGACGGCTGGGGGCCCCCCAGGACTGCGGCCCTGCTCTGCCCGAAGCCCTGAGAATTAAACGCCGGCTCCCCCTGAAAACAAAAACAAAAACAAAAAAACCTTTTTTCCCTTGGCTTTTTTAACCTTGGCTTCCCTTGCAACCAATTTGGACATTAGGAGAACTGTCAGAATGAGGAGATCCTGAACAGTCTCAAGTATGTCCGCCCTGGGGTGGATACGAGCCCACCTTCACCCTTGTCCAAAAATGTGAGGTGAATGGGCAGAACGAGTATCCTGTCTTAGCCTATCTGAAGGACAAGCTCCCCTACCCTTATGATGACCCCTTTTCCCTCATGACCCATCCCAAGTTCATCATTTGGAGCCCCATGTGCCACTCAGATGTGGCCTGGAACTTTGAGAAGTTCCTCATAGGGCGGAGGGAGAGCCCTTCCGAGGCTATTGCGGCACCTTCCCAACCATCAACATTGAGCCTGACATCAAGCGCCTCCTTAAAGTTGCCATATAGATGTGAGCTGCTCAGCACACAGTTCTCCAACCCCATCCAGTCCCGAGGAGCCTTAGTATTCAGCATACCCTCAGACTCTGTTGGACCTCAGCATTCCGTTGATATCACTCCCCTTCACTGAAGAGCCTTGCCTTTCCCCTCTGCCCATTTCCTTTTCCTCTCCCAACCCTCTTGTGATTGAACTAGGGCTTCAAGACTTGGGTAAGCTCTGGGCCTTCACAGAATGATGGTACCTTCCTACACCTTCATGGGTGGTGTCTGAGAGGCGTGAAGGGCCTGGAGCCACCCTGCTAGAAGAGACCGATAAAGGGCAGATGTGGAAACAATAAAAAAAATTAAAAAATTATTATTTTTTCTTTTTTTGCATTCACGACAGCCAGTGCTTTATTGGCTATTTAGTAAATGCCTCTTGGCTGAAAACTTTTCCATCTTTTCCCCACAGGGGTTCAAGCTGGCAGCATTTGCCATCCTATGGGGTCCAAGGGTCAGGGTAGGTGGGGAAGAAAGGGTTGTGTTGCCTCGACTCTCCAGCCTCCTCTACTTGGCAAGGAGTCTTGCTGCTGCATGGTGACATGGGCCATCCATGCTGGGGCAGAGCTGGCAACTCCAGGGCCTGGGTCTAAGGTACCATATTCCACCATTTGAAGGCAAAGGATACCCGGTGGATGGTGGCGCAGGCACAAGATGTCTCCCACATCTGCCAGGTAGCAGTCGAAGCCCGGAGGCTCCAGCAAGCAGCGCATCTTTTCTTCCAGGCAGCAGGTGCCCTTGATTTGGGCTCCGAAAGGCTTGGGGATCCCCAGGTTCTTGCCCATCACAATCATCCACAGCAGGTTAGGGAAGTATGGCCTCACAAAGAGCCTCTTAGGCTGCTGTTGAGAGGGGACATTAGTCAGCTTCTCCAAGCAGAACAGCTGGGGAATCTTGATGATGTCCTGTTCCACCAGGCCCAGCTGTCTTCAGGATGTCATGGTTCAGGTGAGTGCACTTCTCCACGTATTCATTCTGCTTCCTCAGGCTTTCATCAGCCAGAAGCTGGTCAATTGTTTTGGCTTCCGTTCTGTTAGACAGGAGCTGATCTGCTCTAACTCCATCAAACAGAAAAGCATCACCATAGCCTTCCTTCTGTTTCTCTTGGAAGAGTTTGTAGCAGGTGCCGGGGCTGGCCAGGAGCAGCTGGAAGCCCTTTTTGCCCTCACTCTTCTCATCTGTGGGTATGAAACACATGAACTCATCCACGTGGCCGGTCATTAGCCAATCTGAGTAGAGTCCACCAGTGCTTGGACCTGCTGGGCATAGAGGAAGTCACAGAGGGTCTTATTCATGGCCCAGCCCTCCACGCTGGGGTAAGAGCTGCTGCCAATGAGGACTCTGCCCAGGGGGTATTCTTTCCCTTGGACCTTGACAGGTGAGGACACCATCACGTTCCCGATGGAATCCATGCTGGCCACTTTATGGTCCTCAGTGTTGTGGGTCATGTAGCCAATACCAGGGCTCAGTGAGTATTTCATGGGGAACTCATCAAGATTGGGGGCTCGAGGCATGTCAAGGATCAAGGATGTGGTCTTGTGGGGTGCCTGGGTGTAGCACCCAGGCCCAATAATGAGAACCAATACAAGGGAGCAGAACTAGCCAAGGATTTCTGGATGTTGTAGTTTTGGCTGTGATCCAATAGAAGACAGCTGAAAACAATGAATTTCATGGCTAGGAACCAGCTTCATCATTCAGCACCCCATGCAGGGTTCGCAGCTGCCTCCCTCTTCAACCTCAACATCTGCATATTTTCCCCATCCACATTCAGCATTTTGTCTCCAAAGCCCTTGTCCCAGGTTCTGATGATCTGTCTCTACTTGGGTTACTGGATTGATGATATGGGCAAGCGTAGAGGTCAGGAAGGAGACCCAAGCATCCGGGATCACCTGCCTCCTTGACTTGCACACTGCATTTCAATAGAAAAAAAGGCTGGCCAATTGGCGCCTCCTGAATCACCTTCCTGTAGATGGCAGGCTTGGTATTGGGGAAACTCTCCGGAAGACACTTTTCACTTAAACAAGATCCCCACTGCTCCATCCAGAGACCAGAACCTTTTTACATGTGATTCCTAAAACTGTAAACCCGAAACCCTTTCACATGTGATTCCTAAAACCGTAAATCCAAAACCCTTTCACATGTGATTCCTAAAACTGTAAACCTGAAACCTTTCGCATGTGATTTCTGAAACTGTAAACCTGAAATCTTTCACATGTAATTCATAAAGCTGTAAATCCAAAACCCTTTTACTCGTGATTTCTAAGGCTACACTGTAAGCCTATATAAAGGCAGAACCTTTCCTTGTTAGACTAGCTGGGTTTAGACAAATCATCACCCGGATCTGGGCAGTAATAATATTAATAATAAACCCCTTCTTTCGCCCCCCCAAAAAATTACATATAGGCTATATATGTAACTTGTTTGAAAATGCTCAAAAATGTCCATTTTATTGGTCAGGGGTGCAGTACAGGCACCACGTGGTTGTCCGCAGGAGCTTTGGGGGTCTGAGCAGACTGAAGGGATATGCCCTTCCCAGGGCTGGGCCCACTGACCACCCTTCCGCCCAGGGGCTGACCCTCGGGCCCCATCCCCAGCAGCCCAAAGGCCGTGTTGAAGAAGTTGATGGGAGTGGAACCCTTGGTGATGAGAATTGATTTCAGGTCCAGGGACTGGAGCAGTTTGACCTGCATCTCAGGCCCAGCCACTGCAAGGTTCCTGATGGTGCTGGGGCCCAGGACCTCTGTCATCTGCTTGAACTTCTTCACCTCCACCTCAGCCAGCTGCTGAGCCTTGCTCACCTCCAGCTCCAGCTGGGCCCGGGCATAAACCAGTTCCAGCTCTCGGACCTTCTGCACCCGCTGGAGCTCAGCCTCTGACTCGATGGCCAAGGCCTCTGCTTTCAGCTTGGCCTGCAGCACTGACCCTTCTCCCTCAATCCGGGTTGCCTCTGCACTGGACTTGGCCTCCGCCTTGTCGTTCCTGGTGCTGTCCACGGCCATGCTCAGAGCCTCCAGCTCCTGGAGTTCCTTACGCGGTTTCTCAGCTTCTGACTGGTCCAGGATCTTCTGCCGCTCAAGCCAGCCGCGGGCTTCCCGCTCCAGTCTCAGCCTCGTGCTGGCTGCTGCTTCCTGGGAGTTGGTGGTGATCTCAATGGCCAGCTGGACGCTGCTTTGCAGGGCATCCCAGGTTCTCTGGTCCGCGGGCTCTACTGACTACATCCCGATCCCGGGGCCTGGGCAGGGCCATGCCATTGGGGCCCTTGGCTTCCGAGGTCTCAAAGCCAAAGACAGCAGTGCGAATGATGCAGGCCGAGTTCTTATGGAAGTCATCAAAAGTGACAGAGGCCACAGCCCCCTGCACCGGGGATGCGATGGCCTTGCAGGCATCACTCATTGGACCAGGAGCCTCTGGGGGTGGCTGATCACATGGAGTTTTTTATTTTTATTTTTGAGATTCATATTTTATTTACAAGTAAATGAAGAATGTCCCTGTAAACTCTAATTCGGGATACAAAGAACAATATAAAGTAGTTGCTGGTGCCACAGTGACATGTGAAGGAGTCTATGCCACTGTTTCTTGAAACAACAATTTTGTTATTTTTTAAAAACCCCACCTACATGATTTCTTCATGTTGCATGTGTAAAAGAATGAAAAATAAGAGTGATTTTTCAAAATTCTACAGTCTCTGATCAACTGTGAGGTGACCAGGATGTCACTTTCACTCAGTGACAGCCCCTACTCTTCAAGAGCAACAGCCTCTGGGCAAGACTTAGTACTCCTCCAGAGTATCTGCTCAAGGAATGGAAAGACCTCGGTCCTTCAGGGCCTGCACTTTCAGCTTCTCTGCCTCCAATTTGGTCTGCTGTTCCACCCTTTGCTCTTCTAGAATTTCTTCAATGGATACTTGCTGGAGGGGTGTGTCACTCTCCTTTTCCAAGTCTATTTCTCCTAGTAGGACCACACAGGCCCTGAGCCGCCTGGTGGCCCATGGGAAACAGCTGTTCCTCATCACCAACAGTCCTTTCAGCTTTGTAGACAAGGGGATGCGGCACATGGCGGGTCCTGATTGGTGCCAGCTCTTTGATGTGGTCATCGTCCAGGCGGACAAGCCCAGCTTCTTCACTGACCGGCGCAAGCCTTTCAGAAAACTCGACGAGAAGGGCTCGCTTCAGTGGGACCGGATCACCCACCTGGAAAAGGGCAAGATCTATCAGCAGGGAAACCTGTTTGACTTCCTACGCTTGCCGGAATGGCGTGGCCCCCACATGCTCTACTTCGGGGACCACCTCTATAGTGACCTGGCGGATCTCATGCTGTGGCATGGCTTGCGCATGGGCGCCATCATCCCCAAGCTGGAGCACGAGATCCGCATCAACACAGAGCAGTACATGCTCTTGCTGACGTGGCAGCAGGCGCTCCAGGGCTGCTGGAGTGCATGCAGACCTATCAGGACTCGGAGTCAAGGCAGGTGCTGGCTGCCTGGATGAAAGAGTGGCAGAAGCTGAGGTGCATCACCAAGGCCCTGTTCAATGCGCAGTTTGGCAGCATCTTCCGAACCTTCCACAACCCACCTACTTCTCAAGGCGCCTCGTGCGCTTCTCTGACCTCTACATGGCCCCCCTCAGCTGCCTTCTCAACTACCGTGTGGACTTCACCCTCTACCCGCGCCACACACACCTGCAGCCTGAGGCCCCACTCTGGATGGACCAGCTCTGCACCGGCTACATGAAGACTCCCTTCCTCGGTGACATGGCTCACATCTGATGAGGGCAGCTTTATTGTCCCGGACAGGCTCCCCACCCTTCCTGCCCCATCTAACCAGGGCATCCACCCAGACAAGCAATAAAAATGGTCTCCTCCCTGAAAAAAAAAAAGGCCCAGAGCCCTGAAGATCTCTGGAGTTTTCGGTCTGGGTGGAGGCTCAGCTGCCTGTGGTTGCAGAGGGGCAAACCCAGAGAAACTGTCTTGATCCACCACAGACGCCACGACAGTTGCCTTGCCTAGGTAATCCTTCTTGGCCAGCTGAGCCATTTGGTCGAAACAGTCTGCCCACAGGGATCACCACGGGCTCATACAGCTTCTGCTTCCAGACACACTCCATAGCCTTGTCGATTTTGGAATGTCTGGGCTCAGACTTCATGCTAGTGGCCAATGCTAACTGTTCCTCAGCTTTTTTCCATTCCTCCTTCTTGGCATACATGAAAGCAATGTTATATAACACCTCATAGGCAAACAGCTTGAACTGAAGCCCCAGGATTTCTGTGAGAGATTCCTTAGCATTTCTATGGTGCTAAGCACCCTAGATTAATGTTCCAGAGATGGAACTCTGGAATGCAGATTTCCATATAAGGCATATATACACTTCACATTCTTGATGATTATCAAGAATGATAAACTTTCAAATGTTTATCATATGCGGAAAACACTCATAGCCTCACCAATGGGCCCTTTTTACAGGAGTGACTCCATGCCTGTATGCAGAGTACTTTTTTTTTTTCCCATGGTTTCTCAATTTTAATATCCTTCATCCAAAATTAAGCCCACGGATCTTCCAGCTCATCTCTAAATGTATGGTAACTGCACCATGTGGAAGAATAGCAGTTGTTACACTCCTGTGCACCCCCATTCTGCTCTCAGTACCCTACAGCAGGCTTGCCCATCATCAGAAGACTGAATCAGTTACTATTTTCTTTCCTCCGTTAATCATAAATGGAAGTAGCCTTGATTCTCTTCTTTGAAGCTTAAAATTGATATTATTTCCTATTGCCCAGTTTTCTGCATGATTCCTCTTCTGCCTCTAATCGTTTTAAACAGTTAGTGATTTCTTTCTTTAAATTTTCTTCTGCCAAGTCACAGGACATCTCTTTAAGCTTCACTCTCTTCTCCAAGGTAAACCAGTCACACTTAAATCCCAAAGATAATCTGAGAAATTCTGTGTAGAGTCTTGGAATGCAGTAATATCATGAGCTGGACTTGTACCTTGGGCCTGTATCATCGGAGAAGCTGATCTTGTATCCTCCTCTTTCTTACTCTCAAGGTCACAAGTAGCCATATTCAGAATTTCTAATCCAGAATCACTTGAAGTTATAGTACTGTCTGTCAATGAAGTGGGTCTGGGTAACGGTAGTGAGGAATGTTCCCTGGACTGCAGCAGGCTCTCAGAACACACGCGTTCAACGTCATTCTCTTCCATGCTTGGCTCATCATTCATCCTGATGCAGCCTGAGAGATTTGTTCCTTGGTTGGGGCCACCTGTGGGGCCTGGGCACTTGTGATGTCTTGTTACACCCAAAGCACCGTCCTTTACTTCTCCATATGTGAGCCTTTCACACAAAGCATGGATTCAGTTGGCTACACCTGAGAAGGGTGTTGATTCCAGGGTTGGAACTACTGTAAAACTATCCAGAGATAAGGCATCCAGCAGAGGTGTGTACCAGCATGTATGTTTCAAGGTCAGGGGTGTCTGATGTATTCTTGCTTCTTGACCACCATACGGTTTGTGGCAACACTGCTTCAATTTTTCTTGAAGAGGCTGTTGAATTGCATTTTTGCAGGAGAGGGAATCATAGTGAGGGAATTCCTCATCTAAAACGCTCTGAAACAACAAGCCATGGTGTTCGCCTTCAATTAACCTCTTTCGAAGTGACTCAACTGTTGTTTTCAGTTTCCTTGTCTTCTGCTGAAGTGCCTGGCAAGTGTTCGATAACTCAGTTTATAGTTTGAAGGTTCCATTGTTCCCAAATTGCTTCCTCTAATTTATGCCATAAAGACATAGCTTTTTCACTGGCAGAGTGGGCTTCTCGATCTTGATCCTTAACCTGCTCCTCTGCATCCTCCAGCCATTGGCTGGCTTCTTGGAGCCTCTTTCTCAGGATGCCTTCCTGGTTGACAGCATTTTCTTGCAGTTGTTTAATGGCTTCTAGTTGTTTCTGACTGGCAAGAAATTCTTTTCTGAAATAAAAATGTTCCTGCCTGAATCTCTCCTGTGATTAATGTTCCAGAGAACATTCTTGATTTGGCTTAGCAGAGTATGACATACTGGTTTTTTAGTGTCCATACAATATACATACACCCAGTAGTATGTATATTAAGCATGCACTTAGTGGTAATGGATTTTTTCTCCATGGCCTAAATCAAGACCATTAGAAAGCGCTGGGCCGTGGGAGCAGTAACCATCTGATGACTGTCTTATGCATCCGGGTCCAGGGACATGGGCGATGTGCCTCGTCTGTGTTAGAGGGTGGGAGGGGTGTGTTTGGCGCTGCATGGGATCTGCTGCTCCTCTCCTGGATTCACATCCCTACCCAGGGCCCGCTTTCACTAGGTGTTCTGCCCTATCCTGGTTCAAGGAGGTCATCCAGCTGACTTTACCAAGCAGAATTGGGATAGATTTGATATACATTTGTCTGACAACATGGAAAAGGGTTTTCCTCCTCCTTTCCCTCCAAGGTACATTCTACTGCTTCGAACTTCCAAGTATATCTAGTGACCTTTTAAAATATAAACGTTTTCAGAAAAATGAGGGTTGCTTTCCTTGTATGGGCTTATTTTCTTGACTACCTGAACTGCAAGGGATTTTTATATATTCATATGTTCCAAAGTCAGCAATTCTCCTGTGGGTTCATTATTGAATGTGCTATAAATGAAGTCTTTTGCAATTAAAAAAAGATTTGCCCACATCCAAAAAAAAACAAAGTTCTTCACCCGCAGGGGGGACTTCTTGAACACCTGCCCACAGTAAATAGACAATCTCCTCCGAAAACTTCTTCATCTTCTTTAACTGAGACACGAAGTACCAGAAGTGGGACTTGGTGATGATGTGATTAGGCGCAAAGATTCTCATGCGGTAGAGGGGCAGTGTGTGGCATTTGGGGGTGGGCAGGCAGTGACCCACCACCTTGTACTCTCGAAGTGTGCCCGAGGCCTTCATGGTGTTCTCTCTGTGCTCGCCGCCTCCCGCAAAAAAGCTTGTTTAAAAAAAAATCTATTTATTTATTTATTTTTTAAAAAATTTTTTTAAGAGATGGGTCTCACTATGTTGCCCAGGCTGGAGTGCAGTGGCTATTCACAGGCACAATCCCATTACTGATCAGCACGGGAGTTTTGACCTGCTCCATTTCCAACCTGGGCCGATTCACCCCTCCTCAGGCAACCTGGTGGTCCCCTGCTCCCGGGAGGTCACCATATTGATGCCGAACTTAGTGAGGACACCCGATCGGCATAGCATACTACAGCCCAGAACTCCTGGGCTCAAGCAATCCTCCCATCTCAGCCTCCTGAGTATCTGGGATTACAGGCACATGCCACCATGCCCAGCGAACTTTTCGTATCTTTAGTAGAGACGGGGTTTCACCATGTTGGCCAGGATGGTCTTGATCTCTCGACCTCGTGATCCACCCTCCTCGGCCTCCCAAAGTGCTGGGATTACAGGCATGAGCCACCACGCCCAGTAGAACACTCATAGGAGTTTAATGTCATAAAAGCTTATGACCAAGAAGTATGGTCATAATAGCATCATGCTATTATTATATTATTAGTATGTTAGGCATGTCATATACATGACAAGGCTGTGTGGGACATAATGGTCCTAGTGCCCCAAGCACCCTAGATTAATGTTCCAGAGAAGGGATTCCCAAGACCCCACCACTTCCCCTGTAGTTACCACCCAGGTAGAGCTGGGGGGCTGCAGCCGGCAAGGTGGAGGAAATGGGTTCCTCCATTTCGCCAGCACGAAGAGCTCCAGGCCTTCCTCAACCTTCTGGAGGACAGTTTTGTCCAGGAATTCCTCTCCAAAGACCCCTGCTTCCAGATTTCACGTAAGTATCTCCTGGCCATGGTGCTGGTCTACTTCCAGCGCGCCCACCTGAAGCTCAGCGAGTGCACCCACAGCAGCCTGTTCTTGGCCCTGTACCTTGCAAATGACATGGAGGAGGACCTGGAGGGGCCCAAATGTGAGATTTTTCCATGGGCCCTGGGAAGAGATTGGCGTTTATGAGTGGGGAAGTTCCTGCAGCAGAGGGATAAGCTGTGGGCACGGATGGATTTCCGAGCTGTCGTGAGCCGCCAGTGTTGTGAGGAGGTCATGGCAAAGGAGCCATTCCACTGGGCTTGGACTCGGGACCGGTGCCCCTACCATGGCAGGGTTCAGAGGGTCTGTCCACAGGTCCCTTTCCGCCTTCCCCGGGGCCCTGGCCTCTTGCCACTCCACTGTTCCCCCGTGGCTTGCCCCAGCACCGCAGCTGCCACCCACTTAAGCCTGTGTCATTCAAGTGCTCTTCTCTGACCTCGGAGTGTCATTGCCTTCCCTTCCAAAATTCTCTCTCAGCATTCAAAAACGCCTGGGGCTGGGACTTTCTCCTCATCTTACCCCCTCCCAGATGCAACTGGAACCTGACACCTACTGCCTCCGCCTTTTCCCAAAGCTTCTGCCATGCCCTGGGCACTGAAGTTCTGTAGAGTGAAGAATGTCACACCTGCTGGCCCACTGACCCACACACCATCAGCCATGTTCCCACCCCTGCCCCTTCCTCCCAGCTGCAGCTTTACCCACTCCAGTCCTGGTCCCCTCTAATAAATTCATGTCTACAAGACAAAAACAAAACAAAACAAAACAAAAATGGTGTGGTTTTATTTATTTATTTATTTATTTATTTATTTATTAGCAATTACATTTTTTGTTATAAAAATCTCAAAAATATCTATCTTTGCTGGAGGCCAATCTTGTAAAGTGGGGTCAAAGGCAATCCTGCTGTTTCTCTCTGAAAGCTAAACTCCCTTTGAATGAAAAAAATCATACTAGAACACCCAGAATTTTATTCCCAGGCTTCATAATGCAAAAGGCAGTTGGCCTCCTTAGGAAACATGAAAGTATTACCTAAACCACAAATATTTCTATCAACTCCATTCAATCCAATTAAGGAAAACAAAATGATAAAAATAGGAACTGAACAGAAAGTAAATTCATTTTCTACTATGATTAACATTCAAAGGTTGCTTCAAATTACTTTTAATTATCATTCTAGCCAGGATCACACTAAATAAGACCTCATGATGGTCCCATATGCAGCCATTTCAACTAAAGCGTGGCACAGAATGCTCTGACCTGAGCCACAAGCAGCACAGTCATCACCTCCCCCAAGCACAGGTTGCTGCGGTGAACCACCCTTTCCTTTTCCTTTCCTGTTTATATTCTCTACTGCATTTCAGTTTCCTAAAGGTCCCAGCCACACAGTGTTCTTTTAGGGATTAAAGTAGGAGGGAAAAAAAAAGAAACCAACATCCATTCTCGAAGAAAAAAAGTAAATCCATGTCATGGTGAACTTCAGCTTCCTGACACATTTGAGATCAGTGTTCTCCAGTCTGAACATAGTCTTCCGTGACCTGGGAGAGTGTGATCAGGTACTGCCAGCTCAGGGCAGCCAAGAGCATGACAAAGGACAGGTAGCTGGGGGAGTAGTGGCTTTAGGAGATTAGCTGAGAGTTGAGAAGATTCTGCGTCCGGATGGTGGAGATGATCTGCCTCGTTTTACTGGAAGATGGGTCTGAGTCAGGGATTCTATTGTAAATCTCTTCCATATACTGATATATGATGGCTTTGACAGCTGGCATATTGGTGGCATCCATTATCAGGGTCACTGCTTGCCCTTTCTGAATTTTCACTACCCTTCTGAACACCTGGAGACTTTTGAATGAGGTGATAAACGAGTTAGAATGAGCAGTATCACATCACTTACATGTGATTTCATATTAGCATACTTGGCTTAGGAAGCCAAGCACTTAGTTGTGATAAGAAGGAAGTCCAGCATCAGGGAGAATGTGTTGTGAGCAAAGTCTTGGGCCAGCAGGACGCTGCCACACTGGGCGCTGAGGTCCCACATCTGGCCGTTGAAGGTCACCACGTGCTGGGCCCCAGCCATCAGGGCATGATCTGGGGAGAAGCAGCCCCAAAGGCAGGGTGAGTGAAGCCAGCTTCACCCACTGCAGTGGGAGCCCAATACCTGCTGGGCACCCTGATGCCTAGAGCCCCAGCTTAGCCTGCCCTGAGGCCGGGAGTCCCCCTCCCCTGGTGCAGCAGCCAGAGGCCCAGTGATTTCCCACCAGCTTCAAGGTGACATGAGCTAATTCAGCCCTAACAAGGAATGGAGTCCTGAGACCTGCTACAAAAATGCTGTGCTAAGTAACGAAGCCTGACTCAGAGGCCACATATTCTATGCTTCCATTTACATCAGATGTCCAGAGCAGGCACAGCCATGGACTCAGCAGGCAGATTGGCAGCTGCAGGGTTTCATTTTAGGATAATAAAAACCTTTTAAAATCGATTGTGGTAAGGCACACACAGTTCTGTGAATAAACTAGAAGCCACTTGGGGAAAAAAAACAACATATGGACATATGTAAATGTCCATCCTATGTCGTGACACCCAGTATGCTAAATAAGCCAGCTCATAAGGAGTTTTAAGTTGTGAGAAGGAGGACTCCACACAGTTGTTGCTGCCTATTGTGGAGCCTCTTCAGGTTAGGGGCTCTCAGCCATCTCTAACCTCTGCCCTCGCTGCTCTTGGAATTGTACCCCCAAGATGCTCTCTGCCTTCTCCAAGGAGGGAGCCACAGAATCCTGAGGTGAATGTGCCCTAACCTGTTCCTCTGTGCCCAGGCCTTATGCATTCGCTGACTGACTCAGCCCCCATTGTTGGGGTCCGGCACGTCTGCTGGGGGGCTGCCGACCTGCGGGAGTCCCCGAGACCGCCAACGTAGATGTCTCGTTCAACCTGAGGGAGAGAGTGTGCGGAAGTGAAAGAAGAAAGAAAAGCGGAGTCTGGAGGTCTGCGTGACTCTAAGTCAAGCAGCAGCTTTATTTTTGTGGGTTACAGCTTTTATACCTTTTTTCTTGTTACATTTACTTTAGCTCAGCAGAAAAGGGGGTAAACAGAAAAGGGAACAGAAACCACATAAAAATAGTTATCAGGGGCTTGTGATAACAGCTCACAAAGCAGTTTGAAGGAGCTTGTGGTAATAGCTTACAAAGCAGTTTAAAGGTTAATATATGTTTTTTAAGAGTACACAGTGCAATCAAACAATGGTGTCCTCATGGTGGCTTGTTAATTATGTTTTCCATCAGGAGGTAGAGCAAAGGCTCAGCTCCTGAGAAAATATGGGCAGGGGATCTCTGCCCCTCTCAGGCATCTCAACTGCAGCAAGTCTGTTGCTTACACAGAGATTAAAGGGGATATGAAAGCAGTCAGCACAATGCCCTCATAAACCGCAGGCCCTTGCTCTATATCTTGTTTTTGCCTCAGTGGTTCAGCCGGAGACCCTTGCCTCAACTCGACAGCCCTCGAGAGTGGGGGCAGAGCAGATAGGTCCAGCAGCCAAAATGGGGCGAGTCATGCTAGCTGTCTCAGGCCTTTGGCGCGAACACTGCAGGGGGAGAGCAGATAAGTCCAGCAGCCAAAATGGGGTGAGTCACGCTAACTGTCTCAAGCCTTTGGCATGAACGCTGCACCCCTTGCTTCTGGGGGCCTTTCCTACCCCCATCGGTATCAATAAAACCTGTCTCCAGTGGGAAAAAAAAATCTGATCACAGATTTTTATATATATATGTGTGTATATATATATATATATATAAAATATGTTCTTCACATGTACCCCCAAACCTAAAATGCAATTATATATATGGGGTATGTGAAGAACATGCAAGATAGTTGCATAGGTACACATGTGGCAGTGTGATGTGCTGCCTTCCTCCCCTTCACCTATATCTGGCATTTCTCCCCATGCTATCTCTCCCCAACTCCCCACCCCCTGCTGTCCCTCCCTATTCCCCCGAACAGACCCCAGTGTGTAGTGCTCCCCTCCCTGTGTCCATGTGTTCTCATTGTTCAACACCCACCTATGAGTGAGGACATGTGATATTTCATTTTTTTTTTTTTTTGCAAACTAACACTTTCATTGTCAACACAACCAGCCCACCTGCTCCAAGAAGGTTATGAACAATGGGTGTCTGGGGTCTGTGGGAGAGAGGGGTCAGCACTGTGAGAACTGCTGGAGCCACCACAGGGGCTGGTTGGGTCAGAGGCAGGGTCTAGGGTGCCAGCAGCGGAGGAGAAGCTGGGCCTGGGATTCCCCCTGGCTCATCTGCAGCAGGCCAGTGAGAGCTATCAGCTCCAGCCCACTGAGCCAGGCGGTGGAGTGGCCTGGGGAGGGTTACAGGCTGGGGAAGACCCAGGGGGACATTATGGGAGGTGGTGGCAGCCATTTCAGGGAGCTCATCACCTGCTGGGGGGCCTCGAAAAGGTATAAGGGGACACTCTGTCCCAGGGGCAGTAGAGGGTCTGAGAAGAAGAGGTCTTCATGGCACATCACCAGGAACCCTGCATCTGGGTGCACCTGCTGCCCATTCTCATGCCCTGTGGCAGGGGCCACAGGCCGGGGACCCCTACCTGAGGCTGCCTCATACAGCAGCCAGAACAAGGGGTGACATAGCGTCTGGCCTGAGAAGGAGGCTCCTGAGCTACAGTTGACCCCCCACACCAGCCGAGGCCCTGCTTTGGCTTCGTACTTGGGGTCCCAGGGTGCTGGAGGAGTCATCTTCGAGGGGGCCTCCTCCCAGGCCATCTGGGGGGAAGGGGAACTGGGGCTCCGAGGGGCTGCTCAGCGGCCGGATGTGGCGGATCGCCGGGCAGCAGCAGCTGCTCTCTCCGGGTCCAGGAATGTCTGTGGGATGGGGGCTGTGGGCTGTCCCGTGGGGGTGTCTCCAGCTCCCTGGGGGCGTCTGCTCCTGAGCTCCAGGCCTCACCCTGGTCCCTGCCCACGGTGGGGCCTGGTCCCTCGGGCACCTCTTCCAGGCCCGTGCTCCACCGCTGTGGCAACTAGGGCAACATGCCGTGTGCCCACCGCCCAGCCCGCTCAGCCTCCCTCCGTGGCGTGGCGCGAACTGGCCCACGTCTTTTTTTTTTTGCCACAGTGTTTATTGTGCCCCTAGAACCTCCAGGATCTGTCCCCAGCTCCTCTCTGTTGCCCTCTTCCTGCTTCTCCTCAGTCCCTCCACTCCAGCACCCCCAGCCCTGATTCTCTCGAGCTCCTCCGCAGGCCCTCTGCACAGGCGGCTGTTCAGCCAGGCCGCTCCTCGCCGGGACCTCCCTAGTGTCCTCCATCATCCCCTTCAAGTCCCTGCACCCAGGTCACCTTCACACAAGGCTTTTCCTCCCAGCCCTGCCCCTTCCCTGCTTCACTCTTCAGCATAGCTCTTCCAGCACCTCATTCTCTGATACACCATGTGTTTCACTTTGTTTGTTCATTATCTATCTCTCCACACTGCTCGTTTGCAAGAAGCAAGATTCCATGCCAGGTCTCTGACTGGCTCTTTTTTTTTTTTTTTTTTTTTTGAGACGGAGTTTCGTTCTTGTTGCCCAGGCTGGAGTGCAATGGCGCGACCTCGGCTCACCACAACCTCTGCCTCCTGAGTTCAGGCAATTCTCCTGCCTCAGCCTCCCAAGTAGCTGGGATTACAGGCATGCTCTACCATGCCCAGCTAATTTTGTATTTTTAGTAGAGACGGGGTTTCACCATGTTGACAGGATGGTCTCGATCTGTTGACCTCGTGATCCATCCGCCTCGGCCTCCCAAAGTGCTGGGATTACGGGCGTGAGCCACTGCGCCCAGCCCCGAATGGCTCTTAACCACCACACATTAGGGCTCCAGGTGACTGCGCCCCCAGCAATGCTGCCTCCCATACCACCAGCAATTAAGTTGGCCGCTGGAAGACAGGACAAGCTTCCCAGAAGAGAGATATGGAACTAATTCACATGGGCTTTTTAAGAAGCTTGGAATTCTGGGACCCACACCTCTGCCCTTTTTGGGAACTGTTTTATCCTACCGACAGGACTTTTGGAAGTTTGACATGGAATGTTATAAAAAGTATGGAGAAGTGTGGGGGATTTATGATGGTCGACAGCCTGTGCTGGCTATCGCAGATCCCAACATAATCAAAACAGTGCTAGTGAAAGAATGTTATTCTGTCTTCGCTAACCGGAGGTCTTTCGGTCCAGTGGGATTTATGAAAAGTGCCATCTCTATAGCTACGGATGATAAATGGAAGAAAATATGATCATTGCTGTCTCCAATCTTCACCAGTGGAAAACTCAAGGAGTCCCTATCTTTGCCCAGTATGGAGAGGTGTTGGTGAAAAACCTGAGGCGGGAAGCAGAGAAAGGCAAGGAATCAACATGAAAGACATCTTTGGGGCCTACAGCATGGATGTGATCACTGACACGTCATTTGGAGTGAACAACAACTCTCTCAACAATCCACAAGACCCCTTTGTGGAAAGCACCAAGAAGCTTTTAAGATTTGATGTTTCAGATCCATTCTTTCTCTCAATAACAATCTTTCCATTCCTTACCCCAATTCTTGAAGCATTAAATATTTCTGTGTTTCCAAGAGATTCTACAAGTTTTTTAAGAAAATCTATAAAAAGGATAAAAGAAAGTCGTCTCAAAGATACACATAAGCACCGAGTGGATTTCCTTCAGCTGATGATTGACTCCCAGAATTCGAAAGAAACTGAGTCCCACAAAGCTCTGTCTGATCTGGAGCTCATGGCCCAATCAATTATCTTCATTTTTACTGGCTATGAAACCACCAGCAGTAGTCTTTTCTTCGTTATGTATGAACTGGCCACTCACCCTGATGTCCAGCAGAAACCGCAGGAGGAAATTGATGCAGTTTTACCCAACAAGGCACCAGCCACCTATGATACTGTGCTACAGATGGAGTATCTTGACATGGTGGTGAATGAAACACTCAGATTATTCCCACTTGCTATGAGACTTGAGAGGATCTGCAAAAAAGATGTTGAAATCAATGGGATGTTGATTCCCAAAGGGGTAGTGGTGATGAATCCAAGCTATGCTCTTCACTATGACCCAAAGTACTGGACAGAGACTGAGAAGTTCCTCCCTGAAAGGTTCAGTAAGAATAACAAGGACAACACAGATAGCACATATACACATCCTTTAGAACTGGACCCAGAAACTGCATTGGCATGAGGTTTGCTCTCATGAACATGGTACTTGCTCTAATCAGAGTCCTTCAGAACTTGTCCTTCAAACCTTGTAAAGAAATACAGATCCCCCTGAAATTATGCTTAGGAGGACTTCTTCAAACAGAAAAACCTATTGTTCTAAAGGTTGAGTCAAGGGATGGGACTGTAAGTGGAACCTGAATTTTGCTAAGGACTTCTGCTTTGCTCTTGAAGAAAGCTGTGCCTCAGAACATCGAGACCTCAAATTACTTTCTGAACAGAACCTTGAAATAAAGGTGGGCTTAATAAAAAACAAAAAAAAAAATCCCTTTTTTTTTTTTTTGCTTTTAAAATATTTATTGAGCAGAGAAAAAGAAAGGGAGCTAAAAAGATAAAATAGATGTTGAGTTAACAGCTTTCTTCCAAGTTCTGGCGGACTTCAGACTTTAAATGTGTGGCTCAAACTTCAATTCTCCAGCTGGCCCTGATGGAGGAATTCCTTGTTGTAATTTTTTTTGTTCAGTCTGCTGTATGACCTGATGATATTCCAGCTTCTGAGCCTCCAGTTGATCGTGCTGATGCCGTAGCTCTTCCTTTTGTTTCTGAAGCTCATTTTCTTGTAAAGCAATAATATTTTTGTATTCTTTTAGTTCTTCCTCTGTGAAGAACTGTTGCTGATCTAATGTCTCCCAGCTATCTGGCCCCAAGAATTCTTTTTTTTCTGTGGCTTTCAAAAACTCCTCCAGAGTCACCAAACGGTCTTTGTTGGTATCAACCTCATTCATTGCATGTTCCCTCATTGTAAGCCTTTCTTCTTCCATTTCTACCATATCATCCTCTTCAGTTTTAGGGTCACATACTTTCTCCAACTCTTTAGTAAATAGGGCTTCTAATTCTTGTTCATCCAGAAATCCATCACAGTCGCTGCAGGAATCCGTTCAGGTCTCCCTGGCCCTCTTTCCAGCTTTTATCTATCAGTCAGATGTGACTGATGAGATGCTGAGCTTCTTCCTCACTCTGTTTTGAGGCCTTAGAGTATAGATGGGTGTGCCTTTCACTGAGCAAATCATACAGACTTTCCTCAACATGTTTACCAGAGAGCAGTTAGCTGAGAGCATCCTGCACAAGGGCAGCACCAGATGTCGGGTGGTGGAGAAGTTCCTGAAGATCCTGCAAGTGGTGGTCCAGGAGCCAGGCCAGGTGTTCAAGCCCTTTCTCCCCAGCATCATTGCCCTGGGCATGGAGCAGGTGTATCCCATTATCGCCGAGCATCCCTCTCCTGATGTAAAGGCCGAGTTGTTTGAACTCCTTTTCCGGATGCTCCATCACAACTGGAGGTACTTCTTCAAGTCCACTGTGCTGGCCAGTGTCCAGAGGGGGATCGCCGAGGAGCAGATGGAGAATAAGTCCGACGTTGCGTTGCACGCACGGCTGGCCACCAGCACTGTCACAGGTCTGGGGCTGTCCACCCGGACCCCGGCTGTGAGCACTTCTGAGTTGAGCGCAGGCTCTGGCACAGGTACCAGCACCCCGTCCACACCCACCACCACCAGCCAGAGCTGCCTCATCGCCTCATCCCCCACCCTCATCTCAGGGATCACCAGCCCCTGTCTCCTGGACTCCATCAAGACAACCCAGGGCCATGACCTGCTTGGCCCCCCCAAGTCCGAATGCGGCCACAAAAAGATCAAGGCAGAGAACCCGGGGGGTCCGCCTGTCTTAGTAGTCCCCTACCCCATCCTGGCCTCGGGCAAGACTGCCAAGGAGGGCAAGACGTAAGGTATGCCCGCCGACCTTTTTCACCAAGTCGGAGATGCAGATCACTCCAAGTCGCACACAGAGGCCAAGCCCCACAAGTGCCCGCACTGCTCTAAGTCCTTTGCCAGTGCCTCCTACCTGGCCCAGCACCTGCGTATCCACCTGGGTGTCAAGCTCTACCACTGCTCCTACTGTGATAAGTCCTTCCGGCAGCTCTCCCACCTCCAGCAGCACACCAGAATCCACACAGGTGACAGACCCTGCAAGTGCCCACACCCTGGCTGTGAGAAGGCTTTCACTCAGCTCTCCAACCTGCAGTCTCACCAGCACCAGCACAACAAGGACAAGCCCTACATGTGTCCCAACTGCTACTGGGCCTACTCGGACTCCGCCTCCCTGCAGATCCACCTCTCGGCCCACGCCATCAAGCATGCCAAGGCCTACTGCTGCAGCACGTGTGGGCAGGCCAAACCTCGGAGACCTACCTGATGAAGCACATGTCCAAACACATGGTGGTGGAGCACCTGGTGAGCCATCACTCACCCCAGAGGATTGAGTCTCCTGGCATCCCGGTGCGAATCTCTCTCATCTGAGCCCACTGGAGGTGCCGCCCCACCCGGCCCACTGGCAGACACAGACCCAGGCAGCACCAGGCCCCGACTCCCTCTGGGGGCCCTCCAGGAACCACCAAGCTCTCTCACGACCTTCCCAACCTTCCAGAAAGCTTGGTCCGCAGAAGCCCTGCCTGGTCCAGTCCGGGGGCGGCCAGGCCAGCTGCAAGATTCTGGACTGTTTTGGTGGCATCCAAAGACGATCTCAGAGCACTTAGAACCTCTCTGTTGAGTTTTCTTTTTGTTCCCCACCCTTCACTTGCTTCACTGTTTTTCTTTTTTTGTTTGTTTGTTTGTTTTTTAAGTTTGTTTTGGAAATAACAGAAAAGATATTTATTGGCCAGGAAGTTGGTGCTGCTAAGACCGAGAAATTTAAAGAATCGGACAGATGGACGCTGAGAACCAGAGGGCAGTGTGGGACCTTCTCTTGCCATGGCCTCTGGTCTTGAGGAAAGGCTCAGGCCTGGGTTTCTGGACTGCTAAGGGGACCCCAGGTGGGAGGGGCAGGAAGCAGCCGGAGTGAACCCTTTGCCCCTGAGCACCAGGCTCGCACCTCTTGAGCTGTGCTCTGTGGCATCACTGAGCAGAGGGGTGCAGCAGCTTCAGGAGGCAGAAATGAGAGGGGCAGGAGATCCACAGGACCGAAGGGTGCAGTGGTGGGCTGGGTGGTGGGCTGGCCCAGAGAAATGGGTTGGGGACGGGGTAGGTAAGAGCTAGCCCTCTGCTGCTGCCCTGAAGACCATCCCAGTCTACCTCAGTGCTGGCCAGGAAACCCTTTGGCTACCTCTCCCACCATCCCAGACTGTGGGCAGGGGAATGGAGAGGGAGTGGGCCTGGGGCTGGGACCTCCCTCCAGAGTTTCCTCCACATGTGGGCAGTGCCCAGGGAGGGGTTATCCCCAGCCCAGGCCCTAGGCCTCTCAGCAGGGAAGGGATCCTCGGGGAGGTGGGTCCCAGGAGCAGACCCTACCCCCAGGCCCCACAGACACACCCCAATCTGAAAGCCATGCTTGTCCTTGTATATAGGAACCATGTACAGAGCCCAGAGAAGGCCCGCACATGCCCCCAGGAAAAAAAAGAAAACTAGACAGAAACTCATCTATATATTCTGTAGCTGGAGTTCCATTTTGAATATTAACTGTGATATTTTTATACACCTTTTAAGCCTTAACTGGCCATTGATTTACCAGTTTAATGTTTCCTGGGGTTTCTTTTCCCATGGGATCCTCTGCCCCCACCCCCAGCCCTTTGTTTGACTTGCCTCGTCTGATTCTCAGTATTGTAGCTTTTGTCCGCATGTTACTCCCTGTAAATATGCTGTTAAACATACTGTTAACACCACTTTGCTTTTTCTATGGGACCTCCAGGCCACCATATTTAGAACTAGTTACCTTATTAAAGAAGAAAAAACAGTCTGTTGGCTTCTCAGTCTGCCTCTCGGAGGCAGGGAGGTGAGGGCAGGTGCCCCTCAGACACTTCAGGAAGGAAGTTTGCATTCTATTTAAAAAAGGGGGTGGGGAGCAAATGAAAATCAAATGTTGGAGGAAAACACTAAGGGCGGCAAGAAACAAAGGAATTACAAACCCTCTGCTCTTTGCATTTCTCTGTTATAAAGAATAAACTGTACCTGCACCCCCACAAAAAAGAGGCTCCTATTTGGGGAGCCCCTGGCAGAGGGGCTATGTCCCCCTGGACAACTTGTTATGACTCCATCACAGGCCTGGCCGAGCTGGGACAGGATGTCATCAAGACTCTGATTCTGCCTCGGCTGCAACAGGAAGGGGAGCGGATTCGCAGCTTCCTGGATGGCCCTGTGCTGAGCAACATTGGCCGGATCGGAGCTGGCCATGTGCAGAGTCTCCTGCTGAAACACTGTGCCCCTGTTCTGGCAAAGCTGCGCCCACCGCCTGACAATCAGGATGCCTATCAGGCAGAATTTGGGTCTCTTGGGCCCCTCCTCTGCTCCCATGTGGTCAAGGCTCAGGCCCAGGCTTAGCAGGTCAACAGGACCACTCTGACCATCACACAGCCCCCAGCCCACGTTGACCTTCTCACAGGCCCCACAGCCTGGTCCTCACACCCCTTGCTTGCTGAAGGTTCCTGGCTCCATCACACTTCCCAACCAGACACTGGTGTCTGCACGAGCAGCTGCACCACCACAGCCTTCCCCTCCTCCAACCAAGTTCATTGTAATGTCCTCGTCCTCCAGTGCCCCATTCACCCAGCAGGTCCTGTCTCAGCACCTCAGCCCCTGGCTCAGGTTGCACCACAACCTCGCCTGTCACCACCACTGTCCCCATCGTCAAGCTGGTCTCCACCGCCACCACCGCACCCACTAGCACCGCTCCCTCTGATCCTGGGAGTGTCCAGAAGTACATCGTGGTTTCACTTCCCCCGACAGGGGAGGGCAAAGGAGGCCCTGCCTCCCACCCTTCTCCAGTTCCTCCCCCAACATCATCCCCCTCTCCGCTCAGCAGCAGTGCCCTCTGTGGAGGGAAGCAGGAAGCTGGGGACAGTCCCCCTCCAGCTCCAGGGACTCCAAAAGCAAATGGCTCCCAACCCCCTAGCTCCAGCTCCCCTCAGCCTGGCCCCCGGATTCCCACACATGCAGACAGGCACACACATGCATGCACACTAGGCGGAAGGAAGTTGTAGATTGCTTCCTTCATGTCATATTGGGGTCCGGCACGTCTGCTGGGGGACTACCAACCTGCAGGAGTCCCCTAGACCGCCAACGTAGATGTCTTGTTCAACCTGAAGGAGAGAGTGCGCGGAAGTGAAAGAATAAAGGAAAGTAGAGTCTGGAGGGCTGGCTTAGGCTGTGTCCAAGCAGCCATTTTATTTTTGCAATACGTTTCATTATATACTTTTCTGAAGTCAAAGTTGTTTATGCCAGATCAACGTACTTAAGTTACAGTAAGCAAGTTATGCCCACTAAGTTACGCCCAGTAAGTAAGTTAAGTCCAGTAAGTAGGTTACGCCCAGTAAGTAGGTTACGCCCAATAGGTCAAGGTAAGTAAGTTACAGTCACGCCCAGTAAGTTACGTTAAGTAAGTTACAGTTACACCCAGTAAGTTACAATAAGTAAGTTACCAAGTGTAAATACTTAAGTTAATATTTTTACAATGAAGGTAACAAGGGTCCAAAATGAACACAATCAAGCAATAAACCATAAGAAGCCAAAAGTGGACACATTGCCTCCCAAGTCCTCATATCCATAAAGTAATGTCTGTTAATTATTTTGAATAACATAGTCCCTCTCTCAGTTCCTGCTTTCCCTCAGCTCGACTTCCCCAACTGGGCATCTGTGTCCGGGCTCAAGCTCACCAGATTGAGAGGCCCATTTCCTAGGGGCCTCACACGGGAGTGATCCCCACAATGTCACTTTATTTTTAGATATTGTACAGCCAGTTTCTCAGAGTAAAAATTTGGTTTCTAAAAATAAAAACTAAAAATTACATATATATAAAAAAATTACATGAGTGTATTGTGTGCTGCTGAGGTTTGAGGTATGGATCCCATCACCTAGGTACTGAACATGGTACCCGAGAAGCAGTTTTCAAACTATGCTCCTCTTTTCTCTCCGATCTAGTAGTTTCCAGTATCTATTTTAACCATCTTTATATCCATGTGTACTCAAGGGTTAGCTCCCATTTTTAAGTGAGAACATGTATCTGGGTTTCCGTTCTGGCATTTGTTTGCTTAGGATTATGGTCTCCAGCTCCATCCATGTTTCTGCAAAAGACATTATTTCATTGTTTCTCTAGCTGTTTACTATTCCACAGTATATATGTACTTTTCTTTTTTTATCCAGTCCACCACTGATGAAATACAATGTTGCTTCTATGTTTTGCTATTGCGAATAGCACATCAATGAACATACAAGTGCATATGCTTTTTTGGCAGAATGATTTATTTTTATTAGGGTAAATACCTGGTAATGGAATTCCTGGGTTGAATGGTAGCTCAGTTGGAAGTTATTTGAGAAATCTCCAAACTGCTTTTCCCAGTGACTAAACTGATTTTCATTGCCATCAGCTGTGTATAAGCATTCCCTTTTCTCTGCAGCCTCACCTGTATCTGTTATTTTATTCACTTTTTAATAGACAGGCATTTTTCAACTGATGTGAGATGGTATCTCATTGGGGTTTTGGTTTACATTTCTCTGATGATTAGTGATGACGAGCATTTTTTCATATGTTTGTTGGCCATTTGTATACCTTCTTTTGAGAAGTTCTGCTTATGTTCTTTGCCCAGTTATGAATGGAGTTATTTGTTTTTTGCTTATTAAGTTTCTAATATAGATTCTGGATATTAGGCCTCTGTCGGTGCACAGTTTTCAAATATCTTCTTCCATTCTGTAGGTTTGTATACTCTGTTGTAGTTTCTTTTGCTCTGCAGAAGCTCTTTAGCTTAATTGGGTCCACTTGTCCTTTTTTTTTTTTTTGGTTGCAATTGCTTTTGGGGACTTAGACATAAATGCTTTGCCAAGGCTGATATTAAGATGGGTATTTCCTTGGTTTTCTTCTAGGATTTTTATAATTTGAGGTCTTACATTTAAATCTTACATCTAATTCAACTTTAGTTTTTGCATATTGTGAAATGCAGGAGTCCAGATTTATTCTTCTGCACATGGCTAGCCACTTATTCCAGAACCATTTGCTGAAGGAGTCCTTTCCTTGTTGCTTACTTTCATTGGCTCTTTTGAAGATAAGCAGCTGGGGCCACATGCCTTTACTTCCGACTTCTCTACTGTTTTCCACTGGTCCTCATGTATCTTTTTGTACCACTACCATGCTGTCTTGGTTACTGCAGTCTTATAGCATAGTCTGAAGTTTGGCACTGTGATGCCTACAGATTTGTTATTTTTGCTTAGGATTGCTTTGGCTATTCAGGCTCTTTTTTGATTTTATATGAATTTTAGATATTTTTTTCTTATGTGAAAAATGGAATTGGTGGTTTGATAAAAATAGCACTGAATATGTAAATTGCTTTGAGGCAGTATAAACATTTTAACGATATTGATTCTCCAATTTATAAGCATGGAACGTTTTTCTGTTTATTTGCATGGTTTTTTATTTCTTTCAGCAGTTTTATAGTTCTCCGTAGAAATCTTTCACCTTCTTGGTTAGCTGTATTCATTTCTGCAGGCTTCTTAGGAAGCATGGCTAGGAGGTTTCAGGAAGCATGGCTAGGAGGTTTCAGGAAACTCAAACTCAAGGCAAAGGCGAACAGGCAGCACGCTGAAGGGGCGTGAATAAAAGACTTTCTGGCTCTGGCTTTTAATAATTTGGGACTCCAACTGCCACTGTACTGGACTGTGATTTATAAATCTAGTAGCTACACAGGGGTAGAGGCTGAGCTGAGGATTTACCATAATGAAATGTGCTAAATCTTCATTTAGGAGTGCAATCGTGAAGTGAAGGCGTCTGCTTTCTTTCCAGTATCATGTCATCACAGATAAAAGCCTCACACAAAGACAGAACTACACCTCCCCAGCTTTGAATTGGTGGGGCACTAGCAGAAAATACTTCTAGCTCAGCTTTACTCTTCTTCCACACTAGGCTGGGCCCAGCAGTACAGGAGAGAATGAAGGGAGGAGCTCCAGGAGGTGAGGGAAGAGCCCTAGTAGGGTGGCCATCACAACCACTCACTGAGAGCTGCCCTTCTTAAAAATGTATTCTATTTTAGCCACTGGGTTGCTTCCTTTCTCCTTTTCTCTCCACTGCTCAAGAACAGATTTAAGGCCAGGTGCAGTGGCTCATATCTGTAATCCCAACACTGTGGGAGGATGAGATGGGTGGATTGCTTGAGCCCAGTTCAAGACCAGCTTGGGCAATACAGCAAGACTCCAGCTCTTAAAAAAATAGAAGCTTGAGGAGCCCCTCTCCCTTCCATAATTCCCCTCATCCACTGCCCACTCCAGGCACTCACTCAAACTTGCTCTTCAACTCTGTATACAAGCAGAAGCAATAAACCAATCTGATTTTCTTTTTCTTTTTTCTTTTTTTAAGACTGGGTTTCACCATGTTGGTCAGGCTGGTCTTGAACTCCCGACCTCAGGTGATCTGCCCACCTTGGCCTGCAAAGTGCTTGGATTACAGGCGTGAGCCACCACGCCTGGCCTGATTTTCTTTTCAATTAAAAAAAATGCGTAGCTTGATGAAGGCGTGGATAGCCTGAAGGCAGCCATTCAGAGCAGACAAAAGGATCGGCAAAAGGAAATGGACAATTTTCTGGCTCAGATGGAAGCAAAGTACTGCAAACCTTGCAAAGGAGGAGGGAAAAAAATCTGCTCTCAAGAAAGAAAAGAAATAATGGAATTTTTCTCTTCAGAGGTCCTTAGGTGTAAATTGATGCTATCGTAGGCAGGGTGCAGCCAAGATTTGAAGGCAAAAGTCAACTCAACTCTTGAGAAAAGTTGTCTTTCCAGCCTGAATTTTTCAGATAGATTAGACCAAGCAGAATCTGTCAACTTGATCTTAGTATTTCCTAGAAAGCACCTGACATTGTGTGAGGTCTCACCTGAAGGAACTCGGTGGTGACAGTTGGGAGGGCGGAGGGAGGCAGTGTCCTTCCTGACAGAACTTGCCTCTATGGATCTCTATCTAGATCCATGGTTCTGTTCATGGTGTTTTCTGCGATGCGTGTGTCTGTTAGCGTAGGCTCTCCCCAGCTAGAACACCTTCCAAACACTCGCTGGACAGCTGCCTTCCACATACTTCCCATTTACATTTGGTCTTAATGATCTTGAATAGACCCTCTATTCATTTTACTCAGTCACGTTTTGTACTGATGTACAAAGCAGATTAGAGGGAGGAAATGAAAATTGGAGGGAGCACCTTTGAATTCGAGGTCCCTATAAACTCAGTTCACACATTTCTCCCGCAGCATCTCAGTCCTTCAACACCGGCCCCCCGTTCGTTCATTTTATTAAGAGTTAGAGCACACAGATTTTTCACAAGGCCGCATAGACTGCTGTGTGCACAGTCCTAGACATCTGTGAACTTAGATGGAAAAAAAATTGCATCTTTATATGCACCAATCTCTTGAAAGTTAGTATTTATTTCAATTATAAATGTGATACAGTAATACTAGCAGTTTCTGACACCAATAAAAACCAATATTTTAAAACTGTATTACTGTTGGTGAAGATATCTTGAAATATCACTACTATGAAATGAAACTAGATTTTGTTATTTTATAAAGAAGCATATTGTTACTATACCTTTTATCACACAAGCGCTACATATTTTGATGGTTGCATTTCAATAGATTGTGATCCTGTGAATTTTGCTTTATGTATTTAAAAATGTTTTGTGCAAATCAAAACCACAATGAGATATCATCTCACACCAGTTAGAATAGTCATCATTGAAAAGTTGGGAAACAGCAGACATAGGAGAGGACATGGAGAAATAGGAACGCTTTTACGCTGTTGGTGGGAGTGTAAATTAGTTCAACCATAGTAGAAGACAGTGCGATTGTTCCTCAAGGATCTAGAACCAGAAATATCATTTGACCCAGCAATCCCATTACTGCGTATATACCCAAAGGATATAGACACATGCATAAATATGTTAATTGAAGCACTATTCACAATAGCAAAGACTTGGAACCAACCCAGATGCCCACCAATGATAGACTGAATAAAGAAAATGTGGCATATGTATACCATGGGATACTATGCAGCCACAAAAAAGAATGGGTTCATGTTGTTTGCAGGGACACGGATGAAGCTGGAAATCATCATTCTCAGCAAACTAACACAGGAACAGAGAACCAAACACCACATGTTCTCACTAAGTGGGAATTGAACAATGTGAACACCTGGACACAGGGAGGGGAACATTACACACTGGGGTTTCTCAAGGGGTACGAGACAAGGAGAGGGAGAGCATTAGGATATATACCTAATGCATGTGGGGCTTAAAACCTAGATGACAGGTTGACAGGTGCAGCAAACCACTATGGTACATGTATACCAATGTAAGAAACCTGCACGTTCTGTACGTGTATCTCAGAACTTAAAAAACAAAACAAAACAAAACAAAACAAAACAAAAAACAAACCTGAAATGCAAAGAGGGTAAGCAGGCAGCTAGCAAGTCAGTAACTTATGTCAACTCTTTTTTTTCTTGTGTCAGTTGTACTGCTGACACTGAAATAGATAATTGTATTACTCTTTACAGTCCCAAATGAAAGAATTTCCAGAGTTAAGTTTGCCATCGCCTGTCAATCTCTTGCACACTTTAATATTCTCTTCTCTCAGAGGGGGAGATTAGAAAAAAAAACCAAAACCAAAGTTTATCTTGAAAATGGGTCTTTAGGCTTCACCAGGTTGCTAAGGGCATCCGAGGCACCCATAGGTTAAGAATCCCTGAGCTGGACACAGCGTGAAAGTTGCAAGAAGGTTCTAATTTGCTCCTTGATGAGAAGCTGAGGTTTCTTCTGCTGCCTTGACTCCTTTTGGGTATTCCTCCTCCTCAGTTCTGCCCATGTGACTGAGTCAAAAATTAGCCGGGTGTGGTGGCACGTGCCTGTAGTCCCAGCTACTTGGGAGGCTGAGGTGGAAGAATAACTTGAACCCAGGAGGTGGAGGTTGCCATGAGCCGAGACTGCCACTGTGCTCCAGCCTGGTGACAGAGCACAGAAAAAAAAAAAAAAAAAAAAAAAGATCTTTTCAGAGGCTCCTGGAAGCTTCTCCAATGCTGTATCAAATGTATTAACATCCACCCACATTCTACATTTTTATATAAAAACTTGAAAACATTATTTTAATTTTGTTTTTTAAATCTTTTAGATTTTGAGAACCTAATTTAATTTACAACTTAATGCAGTTTCTTGACAACCAATATGCTTACTCAGGGGTTCTAGCAACATGGGAAAATCTAACATACAAATTGTTTTCTAAATGCCATGAAATTTTTATGAGCACTAAATTTCACAATTAATGAAGTTGACACACGATACGTTTTGTATACATTTAATCAAACATTTAGCTATAGCGATTTTTGTGATTTTCTTTTCATATTTTGGAGACTTTTTTTTTTTAAAGTCTGTTTTATGGGTCCTGGAAAGCACCTAGATACTTGTGCCAGTGTCTAATGGATTAAATGTCTCAGGGGCCACAGCCTCTTATATTCAACCTCTACACAGGGCGCATCCTCCACCTCCTCTCAGTAACCGAACACTTGGCTCCCTCTCCTCACTCCGGGACTTTCCTGCCACCTTCTGTAGGAGCGGAGGCTACTGGCTTCCTTTGCTGTGGACGCTACCGGCAGCATTAGTCAGCACATTCCTGCTTCCTCCTTGCTTCGTGCGTTTTACTCAGTGCAAAACCATCCCCTGTACTTGACGTTTCATTTTACCCACAAACATCATCCTGATAGCTCTGGTTTTGCTGTAATCTGTGGTTTTACTCTTTATGCTCTTTGATCCCTGAATCAGTAACCTTCCTGCTGTCCAGCCACCGCCCTGCACAACTTTCACCTCCCACGGGGACAGGGTATCCCGCCTTCTAACCTCAGAGCTCTATGGCAGGGTCTGAACTTTGTTCAAGGCCTGTCTCCAGCTTCCCAAGCAAAGCATAGCCATTTTCTCAGTAAATGTTTCTTTCTTAAAAATGCATGAATTCTCTTTGTCTCCATTGCGATCCAACTCCCCAATTCCAGAGTCTTATTCCTTTGTTAACACCTGGCACCTCTTCTGTATTAAATTGCAATATATAAACTTCTAATCAGAACCTCCGTCTCATCTAATTCTCCACCTCCTGATTCTTGGGACTCATTCTCTTTATCTCATCCATATCTCCCGTCCCTTCCTGCTTTTCTTCCAACCCATCCAATACTGACCTCTTTGCTTCTCTTTTCTCAGCTCTCCTTCCGACCAGTCTTTTGCCAGCATCCTCAGTGTCTTAGCTGTAGCAGCAGGGATGGCAGTCATATTAATCATTAACATGACCAAGTGCCTGCAGTGGGCCAGACTCTAAGTTCAGTGCTTCCCATGCATTGCTTCACGGAACTGTTTGATGTGGGTGCTATTATTTTCTTCATTAAGAAAAAACTAAGCCGAGGATAAGACAGATGAAATAACTTGCTTCATATGCTCTGAAAATTTCAGGCCTGATACTTCATGCCATTTTCCACTCTATGTATATATAATCGGACCTCCCCCCAGCTTCACTTCCTTTCCTTGAGCAAGTTTATGCAGACTTCTCATCTCATTTACCTCCTGCTCACATGGCTACGGGCACCTCTGAAACCCTGGCCGAGGTTACTGATGCCTTGCTAATGACCGTGCCAGCTGGCCGTTTTAATTCTTTTCTCACCTTTCCTGAGAATATGCCAAAAACTACTCAGGTTTTCTTTAAAAAAAACACTTCATTTTTTTCCCTCTTGGATTTAACCACTCTTCTCCTCCTCATTTTCCTTCTGTTTCTGCCCACTTCATTCTCTGTGGCTGACTTGCCTTCCGTTGCTCCTCTTTCAAATTCTAATCCACCCAAAATCTCATCCTGGCCTCCCATCCCTCCTCTCGTTAAATCGGGGGTGTCCAATCTTTCAGTTTCCTTGGGCCACATTGGAAGGAGAAGATTTGTCTTGGACCTTACATAAACTACGCTGACGATAGCTGATGAGCTAAAAAAAAAAAATCTCATCATGTTTCAAGAAAGTTTACAAATTTGTCTTGGGCCACATTCAAAACCATCCTGGGCCACGGGCTGAACAAGCCTGCTCTAAATGCATTTCTGTGTTTTATTCACTGTAGTGACTTCAATCACCATTCTGCCTGCTGACCTTAAGACCTCCTGCTCACTTCTAGACCTCTGTGCCCAAATGCTTCATGAATCTTTCCATCTGGAAGTTGCTTAGGCACTGCTTATGTCCAATCAGAGCTACCTCTAGTCCAAGTGTTTGAGTCTTAATGAGCCCGCCCAGCTGCTAGGCTGGAGTCCTTCTTATTTTTAACCCCTATTTCAGTCCATGAGTACCTCCTCTCTCTTGTTATCTGCTTAACCCCTGATCTCTGATTCCTCCACCCACTCCTCACTGGTTTTCACGTCCCGCTTTGCTTCCCTCCTGCCCATCTTCACAGACTGCCAGAGGACTGTTCTCTATCGCAAAACCCATCACTTCTCGAGCTTTTCTCTGCTCATAGTTCACCTCCAATCACTCCCTCTGCTTGTGGACTGCCTCCCTTTACTCCTTTTGTCATGTACTCATACAATCCTTCCAACACTTTTTTTTTGACAGTTGTTTCTGTTTTCTTTAGTTTGGCCTCTGTGTGCCTCCCGGGCAGCCATGATGCCTCTTCATTTTGGACCTCCACGTGCTTGTACCATACTTTTCTTATAGTGGGTGTTCTGTAAATATTCATTGAATGAATGACAGTCATGAGGTGCCACTTGAGTGTGAGCTAGACCTTACTGCTGAAAGGTATAAAACTAGCATTCCAGGAAAGCAAGGGTTCTGGGTGATATCCAAGTTTGAGGGAAGGTGCTGCCATTTCCTGACTGACGTTTGCTCCTTGATATTGGTATGGCTGACAGGGTCGTGTCCCTCCTCCACCGCCTATGCATTTTCCCCGGGGGCTGTTTGCAGCAGTCTGGAAAGGTTACAGGAGTCATCATTTTTACCAGGTTTATATGTTTTCCTGGACTCAGGCCCCCAGTCAACAAAATGGACTTCTTTGGTGGTTTTCCTTCTCCATGTTCCTGAGGCCATTGTGGTTGAAAGATTCCTAGGAGATCAGGTGAGGTTGGTCAGTCTTCCTGATCACCCCGAGGGGCTGTAGGTCTGAATAGCATCAGTGGACTTTACACAGCGTTTCTCCTGCTCTGCACCGTGGCATGACTACATCTACTGACGCGTTTACTTATCTGTGTTCCTTAATAATCCATTTTGGATTCTTAGCTTCTGGGAAGACTGAATTCAAAAGATCTAATTTCCAGCTTCGTCTCTGCTACCACTTTACTGTGTGCCCTGGGACAAGTCACTCCCACTCCCCGTGCCTGTCTTTTTTTCTGGAAAAGGAAGATGCTTCCCAAGCACCCACCCAGACATGCTGTTCTGGGACTCTGAGTGTTGTGGTGCGTCCCGGGGTTAAATGTCCATATGTCTTTGTTTACAGGTCTTAATAGTGAGACACTGAACTCACTGCTTTACAGAGACTGAATACACTGAACACCATGCTTAGCAAATTGTGATTGCCGGCTGTAGGAATATCCCTTCCGAGAGGAGATTGAAAAGTGGATGTAACACAAAACCTGCTTACTCAGGCTTTACCATGGGTTAAATTCCTGAAATCAGCTCTCAAATATTTTTTAGATCCAGTTTCTAATTTATATCCTATATTTTAGTAATGCTTTTAAAAAAATCTGGCACTGTCTGAAAATGGACTATTCTAAATAAGTATGTTTTTCAAATAACTGGCTATGACTCTATGAGCACAAAAATGAATAGTGCTCATTTTATAAGGGTGGAAATCCTCACAAAACATAGAGAGCATTATCTTGTCTTATAAACAGAAAATGTTGAGTATAATTTAAATTTCTTATGTGGCTATAGTCATGTCTTTTATTCCTCTATTCAACAAATATTTATTAAACTCTAATATGTAAGCCCTATGCTTAAGCGGTGGGCATCCCGTGTCTTACTTTACATTGACCACCACCAAAGATTCCTCTTATCGCTTCATTCACACAAGTTGACTCTTTTGACGTTATATATTACATTTGGAGTTCTGAGCAACGATAATGCAGAGTTTCTGCCTAGAGCATCAGGTTTGGTGGGCAGTTCAAATTATCACGATCCGTCAGTAAAAAGGTGAGTCAGCTGTGTCTCGCTCCAGCCATTTTAGTCAGCTAGACATGGGCGTTCCCCCAATAAAGGGTGTGAAATTGCGTATGTTCTTCAAGCGTCAAACTCAACAGGCTCTGTAATCTTTAGATCCCTTTTCTTTGTATTATTCACAATAAAAATTGATATAGAGCCCATATGATATGCTTAGGGTGCATTTAAAATTGTTATACACTCATTTTGTTACAAAGCAATAAATATTTATTGAAAAATTCAAGCAAGAGAATGTTATTGCAAAATATTTATTTATTTATTATTTTTTGAGATGCTCTCTGTTGTTGCCCAGGCTGGAGTACAGTGGCACAATCTCGGCTCACCACAACCTCTACCTGCTGGATTCAAGTGATTCTCCTATCTCAGCCTCCCGAGTAGCTGGGATTACAGGCATGCGCCACCACGCCTGCCTAATTTTGTATTTTTAGTAGAGACAGAGTTTCTCCATGTTCGTCAAGCTCCTGTTGGTCTCCTGTTGGTCTCGAACTCCTGACCTCAGGTGATCCCCCTGCCTCGGCCTCTCAAAGTGCTGGAATTATAGGCATAAGCCACTGCAACTGGCCAAAATATTTAATTTTTACATTTCTGTCTTTAGAGATTTTTAAATATAAACAAACCTTTTTTTTTTTTTTTTTAATGTTAGGAGATTTTCAAGGTTGGCCTCCAGTAACCTTGAAAATAGCCTTAAGCAGTTTTAGGGGACGGTGGTGTTCTGGAATAGTTGCTGTTAAATATAAGGTGACTCCTACTTTCCCTTTGACATTCATTTTAAACCTGGAGATGGTTTCTACAGAGAGTTGGGAGAAGAGACTGAGGAGTGTTTTTAATGAGAGACGGATGATTACCAGGGTCTTCCAGAATGTCAGAGCATGCCAACAGGCTACTTCTTCTCTCTCTGTCTCCACTCCGTGTTACTTTTCCAAGAATGGGAGGCAAATTAGCGCATTACAGTTTCTTTAAAAGATTATTGTTGACACATGCACACGTTATGTTTATTACAGCACTGTTCACAATAGCAAAGACTTGGAACCAACCCAAATGCCCATCAATGATAGACTGGATAAAGAAAGTGTGGTACATATACACCATGGAATACTATGTAGCCATAAAAAAGGATAAGTTCATGTCCTTTGCAGAGACATGGATGAAGCTGGAAGTCATCATTCTCAGCAAACTAACACAAGAACAGAAAACCAAATACCACATGTTCTTACTCGTAAGTGGGAGTTGAACAATGAGAACACACAGACACACTAAGGGGAACATCACACACTGGGGCCTGTTGATGGGATGGAGGACTAGGGAAGGGATAGCATTAGGAGAAATACCTAATGTCGATGATGGGTTGATGGGCACAGCAAACCACCATGGCACGTGTATACCTACGTAACAAACCTGTAGGTTCTGCACATGTATCTCAGAACTTAAGTATATATTAAAAATTTGTTTAAAAAGAGTATTATTGGCCTGGCGCGGTGGCTCAAGCCTGTAATCCCAGCACTTTGGGAGGCCGAGGCGGGTGGATCACGAGGTCATGAGATCAAGACCATTCTGGTCAAAATGGTGAAACCCCGTCTCTACTAAAGATACAAAAAATTAACTGGGCATGGTGGCACGTGCCTGTAATCCCAGCTACTTGGGAGGCTGAGGCAGGAGAATTGCCTGAACCCAGGAGGTGGAGGTTGTGGTGAGCCGAGATCGCGCCATTGCACTCCAGCCTGGGTAACAAGAGTGAAACTCCGTCTCAAAAAAAAAAAAAAAAAGAGTATTATTTCTCCTTACTCTGAAATTATGTAAAATAAGCTTCTATTTAATACCAAATATAATATTAATATAATTAAAGGTATACCTCACTTTAAACTTTTGAGGTAGTTCTGGAAAGTTATAAGCAAACTGATAATTTGCTTTAAAAATAAGTTTCTCATGGATTTTGTATTTTATTTTGAAAAATGCCTGATCTTGTGCCCGGACCTTTCTTCTGTTACTATTTTCCTGATGTTCTGCATCTTGTTCTGGATTTCCTATCCTGATTCAACATGTTTTCAACTGAAATCCTCATCTTACCCAAATAATTTCCCCATTCACTGCTATTATCTGACACGGAGCATCACTGTTCTCCTAATCACCCAAATGGAAACACTAACATGCTAGGCTCCTCTTCTTCATGTATCCAAGCCCAAAGCCCTAACTCACTGTTCTTGAAGCTATTGCAAAGTGTAGCTTGTTCTAGTACCATCAGCCTTAGCAACATGGAACTCTCCAATAATACACCTTTTTTTTGCCCTGCCTCCTAACATGACATTCTCTGGACACAGGATCTCTAACTTTAAATTTCTGAAGGGTCTTCTACATCTAGGTCATTTACATATACTTAGAGAGATTAGTTCTTTTGGCCTCTTGTGGAACTGACAACAGGATACACTGTGAACAATCACATCCACCCTCCACTAGGAGCGATATTTGGTTTCCTCACAGCCTTATGTGCAACTAAACCCAAGAATAGACATGGGTTTTGTCTCTTGGTCCTCTTTACTAAGGAACTGATGAGTAACCTTTACAAGTTAACACCAGGGGAATGATTTCTGAGCTGATCTTGTCTGTCTGAGGTTTGTGTTGTTCTTACCCCAAAGTCTGGATCACTCTGGAATGCCCATGGCTTGCTCCAGACCCTTATCAATACCTCGACTTTGGTTTGGTCCTCTGCAAAGTGTTTCCCTGAAGACTGTTCTCTGAGCCTTGGTGGTAACATCACAGCACTATAGTTCTATCCCTCTAACCTTGTTCACCTTTATCTTCTGTAACACCAAGGATGATGGGGGGCCATCGGAAAGCTCTTTTGGGAAGAGCCCCCTGTTCTTCCCAATAGAGTCAAAACATAACATACATTCTCTATTTGGAAAGCTCCGTGACACTCCTTGAGTAGTACAATTAAGCCTCCTCCAGGCAACAGCAACCGGGGACATTACTGATTGAGTTGATTGTATATATAACTACACAGGATTGGGCCACCATTGCTTCTCTGCAAACTGTGATGGCATATTTTTATCTGATATTGCTTCTCTGTGTCTTCTTTCCATTTAGAAGATCCTTAGCATCTGTGAAGGATTCTGTCATTCATTCAATCAACACTAATCCTCGTTTTTCTCTTTGAACAAAGCTTAGTGGTTCCTGATTGCCTAACAAATTTATCACACATTTCTTATCCTAGCATTTATGGCTCTTATTAATACAGCTGCAACTTACCTTTATGATTCTCTTTCCAACTCACACTCCCTTGTTCAAAATCCATACCTAGACAAGTAGATCCTTTTTCCATGTCCAGTGCATGTGTAGCTTCCTATCCTCACTCCTCTAAGCATCGTTCATCTTTCCT
This sequence comes from Callithrix jacchus, assembly GCF_049354715.1. Classification (NCBI taxonomy): domain Eukaryota; kingdom Metazoa; phylum Chordata; class Mammalia; order Primates; family Cebidae; genus Callithrix; species Callithrix jacchus. The sequence continues at coordinate 43,624,080 of NC_133514.1, forward strand.
ACCTGCAGTCACTAATGGTTAAAATCCTGCTGTCTCTGAGTCTCGGCTAGGAACTATCTTCCCTGTGGAACTCGCCTTGAATTTCTTGCTGGAAATAGTGTCTCCATGATTTTGGTGTTCATAGTATCCTGTTTTTACCGATCACCTCTGGATGTAGCTAATTATTAATATCTACCTCCAAGGTGTCAGCTCCTTCGGGGAAAGGGTGTGTCTTACTCAGAGTACTCCTGGAATACTGTGGGGATTCGTGGCAAGGGTCAGGAAACATTTGTTGAATGAATGAATGAATGACAGTTGTTGCATAAATAGGAAACTCATTATTTTTGCTAATTTAGACCTGTTCTAAGACTACCTTTCACAACTAATATTTCTTAAACTGGAGCCCACCTATAATAGTTATCTGGAATCCCTGAGTATGTGATTCTTAATGAAATCTGAAAGCAGTGCCTAAGGCTCCACCAAGAACAGTGATTTCCGTCGGCCTGTCCCTGGAATTGTCTTGACACGACTTGTAATAGGCTATGACTGCTCAACAAACCCAAAAGCTTCCGCATTTCAGCAACTTGTTAACAGGCCCCTGAACAACTCTAGTTAATTCTGTAGAATATACAGGATTCACTTTGAAGTACATAATATTATTAACACAAGTCCTGTGAATTAACATTGTGACTAGGCAAGCATTGCAAATTAGATGCAGTTATGCTCGCTCTGACTTTTTAAAATGTAGAACATAATAGAGTTTCAAGGCATTTTAGGCTTGGAAATGAAATATACCAGAGTTTTGATTTTTGCAAAGACAATGACAAACTTAATGAAAGACCAAGAATGGGTCTGTTCTACTCCCTGAACCCCCTGCGATAATTGTCCGACTACAAAGATGAATTGGGGGCTTTTATAAAAGGATGGCAACTCCCTTTAACTGTGCTCATATTTTTAAGGTAAAAGTATAGAGGACAGCCAACTCTTGCTTTGAGCCAGATTTGCTTGCCCTTCTTTGAAGGGGGGTGTTTTCCTAGGGTTTCTTTAGAGCCTTCTGAGATCCCCACCAGGTTCATATCAGTCCCACTCAGATACACATTTAGGTCTGAATCCTTCCGGGGAACACAGGTTGGGAACACTCTTAAGAACCCACGTACACAGAATATAACATGAGTATAAATTAGGTATGTTAGAGAAATAAAGTATTGTGAATATGTTAAATTAGGCAAATAAAAAAGGTTCATGATATGACAGCACATAGGTGCACATTTATAAATAAAATCTCTATTTTTATGTGATGGAATCCCAACAGATATGCTCATATTTCCAAATGAGGGATAGATTTATATCAATTCATCTTCAATCATAGTTTTCCTATTAGGTATTTTTATCACGTTCTTATATATGTGAAATCATTAGTAGAAGTAAAGCAAAGAATGCTGGTCTCTTTCATCTTTCAGCGTTATTCAAGCAGGAAAGACAACTGGTTTCACAATGTGCTTTTAGGGTACCAGCCCTTTTAACGGGACTGGGGGAAATTATACTCTAAAAGCATTCATGAATTCATGACTGTGAGCTTCCATCCATGGATAATTGTGATAAATGTTTCATTTACATTTCTATTATTATGGATTATCTGTTTTCTTTTTAGTTTAGATTAAAACATAATATACTCACATGTGAAATTCAAGTGAAACCTTCTGTGAATCACAGGTCTGCAGATTTTAAACATAAGTATGGTTACTCAAACATATTGTTTACACCTGATCAACCATGTTTTAATCAATGCCAAATAATTTGTTTTTTTAAATAATGAGTCTTCAAGAAAGAAATATACAGCTGGGCCAAGTGGCTCACACTTGTAATCCAAGCACTTTGGGAGGCCTAGGTGAAAAGATCACTAGGTCAAGAGATCGAGACCATCCTGGCCAACATGGTGAAATCCCTTCTCTACTAAAAATACAAAAATTAGCTAGATGTGTTGGTGTGTGCCTGTAGTCCCAGCTACGTGTGAAGCTGAGACAGGAAAATCACTTGAACCCGGAAGGCGGAGTTTGTAGTGAGTGAGCCACTGCACTCCAGCCTGTGACAGAGCGAGACTCCTTCTCAAAAGAAAGAAAGAAATATACAAAGAAAGCGCTAATAGGCATTAACTAAAAATTTGTTGCTTTGGATATTGGTTTATTATTTAGTATCTACTTAGAACATGTGGACAGCTACTTGAAATAGGATTTTGCTTTGCTATTTAACATGGTTAATAGTAAAATGTGTAAATGAATGATAATGCTTTAGGCTGTGTATGTGCATGAATCCCCGCAGCCTTCACATAGCTCTGCTAGCCTAGGTTAGAACAATACACAGACCTCCCATTTAGATACTAGATATGACAGAGATAATTAGCTGTCCTCCAAAAGATTTGTACCCTGCCTCCCAGAGTACAGAGAATTGCTGCTGACAAGTGTCTTACCTGCAAAAGACATCATTTCCCAGCCCTCCTTACAATTAGATGGGTCCTGATACTAGTTCTCACCAGTGGAATCTGAACAGAAGTGAAACACATCACTTTTAGGTCAAATTGTTTAAAAGAAAATGTAAAACAGTTGAACAAAGAAACAAATTCGTGACATATTCATGCATCAGAATACTGTTCCTCAATAGGAAGGAAAGAACTACTGATTCAGGTAAAAACACAGATAAGTTTCAAAACATTGTGTGCTAGAAGCCAGACACAAAAGAGCGCATATTGTATAATCCCATTCATATGAGGTCCAATAATAGACAAAACTAGTCTACGGTGAGAAAAATCAGGAAGTGGTTGCCTGTGGGGAATGGTGGGTTGGCTACACATGAGTACTAGGGAACGTTCTAGGTGAAAACAATGGTTGGCATCTTCTTCTGAATGGTTATTACACAGGCGTAACAACTGTCAAAACTCATTGAACTCAACACTTAAGATCCAAGCATTTGTGTGTGCATGTGTGAATTACATTTTAGTAAAACCAGATGTGCCTTCTCGATTTTCTCTTTCCCCGTTCTCTAATTCAGCAGTTCTCAACCAGAGGCAATTTTGTCTCCCAGGAGACATTGGCAGTAGGAGGAGGAGGCATTTTTGATTGTTGTGCTTCTGGTGTCCAGTTAGTGGTAGTCAGTGATGCTTCTCAGCATCCTACAATGGCACCCAACGGCCCGCCACAACAAAGCATCATGCGTTCTGAAATGCCAGTGGTGCTCAGGTTGGGAAACTGCTGTGGCTGAATGCAGAGGGCGTTGAGTCCCGGGAGACAGGTAGACCCGAAAGATAGAAACATTCTGGCCATCAGCACAGGATGTTACATGATCAAGAAATAAATTTTTACTGTGATAAGGCACTGAAGTATTAGAGTTTGTTTGTTTCAGTGGTTAGCATTGCTTTCATATACCAGCCTTTAAAACCTCGATGCTAAGAATAATATTTATTGCAGTGTCCTCCTTATGAGGAAATGTGAGTGAAATTTATCTTAAGTTTTAATATTGAGCAAAGCTATGCCTCCTCTAAACCATTATTGTAATTTTATCTCAAAGACATTGTCAGTTTTATAACTTAAAGTGTTTTCCTTCTTGTTTCAAATCACAGAGAGTAATTCTTAGGCAGCTCTTACATCTCCAGGAATGTATGATTTGTGTTTCTGCATGCTCCTCTTGTCTTGAATATTTTTCTATCTTTATTTCCCCCTAGCACCAATCCCATAACTACCTCTTGGTATTTCATTATTTTTTTAAAGCCTAACTCGTATCCTTTGCATAAAACTTCAGCTTATAAAAAATAAATAAAATATTATTCAAATACTTAGCATTTCCTTATTTAGGTTTTGAATTAATAATGGTTTTCATATCTCAGACCTTGAAGGGATTTTTATCTTGTCTTAACCTCTTAAGATCGAGAGAGATAAAATGTTGATAGTGATAGTTCATAAAACTGTTTTAGCTCTAAAATAGAACGTGTTTTCTACTGTATATAAAAGCTGTATTCTTTATACATGGAGTATAACTTGTTCATCACTAATTGGACACACCTTTTGAATTCTTCTAATAAGGAAATGGGATTCATGCCACTCTATAGAGGACATTCTTGGCTGCTTATTCAACATCCATCCTCTTCTTCTTTTTCCTCTTGCAGAACTCCAATTTTATTCAAGATTCCACCCATTTGAGCTAATCTATAAGCTTCCGGGGAGAAAGACATCCACTTAGCAGCATGGGTGGTACTTTGGTTGGAGTAAGCTGTGGCCTTTGCCTCCCTGTCAGTCATTGGTTTAATCCATGGGTCGGTCGTGCTGTTCAGGCTACTGAATTGCAGAAGTCAACTGACGTGGGGAGTGTGAGTTCCAGGAATGATTTTCCTCAACCTTAAAAATAGACATGAGGGAAGATCATTGTTCTGTTGCTTGTGGACACTGTTGTATCTGCCTGAGATGACGAGAACTCTGGCAGCCATCACAGGGCTATATGGAGAGTTAGCCGGAAGCACAAACCAGCTGGCCAGAGAGATAAAAGATTTCCAAACCACTAACCAAAAAAACCCCTGAGCTAAATTCCCTCTCCATTTGTTGTATGAGAAAATCATTTTCATTGTACTTGTACTTGAAAGTATCCTTTCCAAAATATCTTCTTGTACCTCTCCGCTGACTTAGGGTGATTTTTTTTTTTTTTTTTTTTTTGTGACGTTGTCTTACTCTGTCACTAGGCTGGAGTGCAGTGGTGCAATCTCAGCTCACTGCAACCTCCGCCTGCGTTCAAGCGATTCTTCCGCCTCAGTTTCCCGAGTAGCTGGGACCACAGGAGCGTGCCACCACGCCCAGCTAATTTTTGTATTTTTAGTAGAGACGGGGTTTCACCATGGTCAGGATGGTCTCGATCTCTTGACCTCGTGATCCGCCTGCCTCGGCCTCCCAAAGTGCTGGGATTACAGGCCTGAGCCACCGCGCCCGGCCCGACTTAGGGTGATTTTAACATTTACAGTGTTCCTGTGTGTGGCCAGTATGAAATCCAGGCTTATGAACTAGAGAATGCGAGACCTTTACTTTAGTCAAACTACGCTCTAAGAAGCAGAACGTGGCCGGGCGCGGTGGCTCAAGCCTGTAATCCCAGCACTTTGGGAGGCCGAGGCGGGTGGATCACGAGGTCAAGAAATCGAGACCATCCTGGTCAACATGGTGAAACCCCGTCTCTACTAAAAATACAAAAAATTAGCTGGGCATGGTGGCACGTGCCTGTAATCCCAGCTACTCAGGACAGGAGGCTGAGGCAGGAGAATTGCCTGAACCCAGGAGGCGGAGGTTGCGGTGAGCCAAGATCGCGCCATTGCACTCCAGCCTGGGTAACAAGAGCGAAACTCCATCTCAAAAAAAAAAAAAGAAGCGGAAGGTATTAGCCCAAGCACCCAAGGGAGGAGTTGGCAAAGTTTTTCTGTGAAGAGCCAGAAAGTAAGTATTTTAGACTCTGCTGGCCGTACTGTTTCTGTTGCCACTCCTCAACTCTGCGGTTATAGTACAAAGGCAGCCATTGATGAAACATACATGAATGATGCATGGCTGTGTGCCTGTAAAATTGTATTTACAAAAAGCAGTCAGTGGGCCAGGTTTGGGTTGTGGATTTGCTGACTATGGTTTGGGTTGTGTGGTTTGCTGACTTCTGACCTAAATTACATTCAAGCCAACTAGATAATCAAGGTTGATGGTTGATGGGGACATGGAACAGGTAACTGTGAGATCACTTACCTTGATCAGTTTTCTCTCCTTTTCTTGTATTGTCTTCCTTCCTGTACAATAACCATTTTGCAGTAAGGCGGAAGACAGGGCTAAAGTCAGGAGAGAGAAAATTGAGAACAAGAGATTTACATCACAGACATTCTACTGAATCCCTTACTGAATAACCAGTGGTTGGCTACACTCCTCTGAAACCATTTGTCTAGAAAAGCTCATAATCTTAATGCATTTGAATGAGAAAAATACATTTGAACCAGGTTTACTCCAATCCGTCTGTTTCTATACAAAATATCTTTGACCAAATAAAAGGTAACATGATCTGCCTTCAGAGTTTGCATAAAGGCAGGTGCATCTGGGCAGTCTGGACAGGGATGCTGCTCTAATTAGGACAATGGGAAATCCGTTATTTCTGAAAGTGCCTGCCTGTCATATTTAGCCAGCATACTCTGAGATCTAATGAACCTCTCAAAAACAACAAGGGATAATGCAAATCAGGTAAGACTGATTTAGAAAAATGCCAGTGATGAGTATCTGTTGAGAAACAACTAAGAGAGGAAAAGCAGAATGGAAATGGGAGTGTCCTGGCTTAGCTGGTCTGATGATAAAAATTATGCAAATGTGCACAGCACATCTTTAGAATGCTATTATTACAAAGCCCATCTCATACTTCTCATTGCTCTGTTTCTTTAAATGCAGTGCGTCCCTGAAAGTAGGCTGACATGAAATCATGATGTTAAAGCAGATCTTTAGTGTACATAAGCCCCAGAGTGAAAGGATCGCGGTGGATCACTCGCTTCCTCTGTGACAGCTGGTGAGGGTCCGTGAAGCGTGTGCCTCTTAGACTAAGCATTTTGTTTTCAAGCAACTGCTCTTTGAAGCCCATTTAGAATAGAAGTACACATGTTTCACATGAATACATGCTACCTTGAGACATTTCTATCCAGCACTTTAGTGGACTCTGATTAATACTAGCACATACAAACATGGAACTAGAACAAAAGAAACCACCCCTTAGGAAGGCTCCTCAGGAAAGATGCTGTATTAGCTTCGTTTCTAATTAGGTCCTTTCTGTCTTTGGGGGAATGGAGGAGACCTGAATCCCTCTAACTCTTCCACACAGTCGCTCCCCACAGCCTGATTGCCACTTAGCAATTAATTGAAAAACCCATGCTTTTAAGTTGATGCCAGATGACTCAGCAGGAATCAGCACACTTACAGGTGTCTCAGGAAGCACAACTCTAACGCCTAGTACTTCTTGATGACTTCCCTCCTGATGGCACTTCCCGCAGTTTGCAACTAACTAGGCAGTTCCACGGCAAAACGGGTTACTTGCAAGTCATGTGGGGATGGAAAAGGAGTTATAATTGTAGCACTATTAGTGGAAAATATAGACAGGTTAAACAAGAAGTATAATGCTGAGTTCTAATCCTTCAGTTAGTAAAAAAATTCTGTAGTTGAGTGTGGGGAGCTAAAGGTATCATCCCAGCTAGATCTGGAACCTTCTTTTGACCTGGATCCTCCTCCCTGCCCACTTTTTCTCCTGCTCTGCAGTTCTTTCCCTTTTCCAGATTGTATCATCTCTTTTCTCATCTCCACATCTTATATATGCTTGGCGAAGTCCTGCCCATCCTTCAAGACTCAGTTCAAATCCTTTTTCCTCTGTGACGGCCCCAGCGCTTTTAGGGAAAGTTATTGTCTCTTCTGTGCTTCTCCTTGTCTACTGTAGATCCCATCACAGTGTATAGAGGTTGACTGACCCAGTGATGTGTCATTGTCCTTCTTTCACTGCAAGCTTCTGAAGTTCAGAATTACTCATCATTGTCTCCTCAACGCCTGGTATATAGTAAGTGATCAATACATATCAGTGAATATGAGTCAGACCACTGAAAAGCTAGATGTCATCTTCAGACATTGCCCAATGATGTACTTATCTATAAAACAGGTTGGAACAAAATCAAACTTTCTTTGCAAGGCTGTCAGACCACACTACAGAACTGAAACCCAATAAGCTCCGAACCTTACTAACAGCTTAGAGGATAATTTACATCTGGACATCCTATGTGACTTAGGTCCACCGTAGAGACCACATCTGGCTTTTTCAGTGGTGTTGCCATCACTTTCTCCCCATTCTATTTGGATTTTATTATCAAGTAAAGTCCCAGAGTGAGGTAGTCTACACCTTTTATTGTGGTCTTATCCCAGGGCCACACTGCTGGGCAGAGGACTGAAAACAATGAGAACATCGGGGAATGGCTTTTGTGCAGAGAAATCTAAGTGCAGAGGGAAGAACAAGCCCAAAGGACAGGGAAAAACAACAACAAAAACCTAACACAAACTAAGCAGAGTTGCTTACCTGGATCTTTGAGGAAGAGCCTTAGCTGGGAGCAAGTGAAGGGATGTGTATCAGGAAGACTCAGGGAGGCACAGAGTTTTGCACATAGGGACTCACTCAGGAGAGTGGAACCAGGGTGCAATTTCACATGTGACATTGTCAGGAAGTGAAAGCTTTCTGCTGGCTCTCACTGCCCACACAGGGGCATGGGGCACAGTCCTCCTCTCCACCAGCAGCATCTTTCTCTATCTATCCCCTGACCCTCCTCATTAGTCACCAGCATACACATGTATTGTGTTCCAGTGGTTGATTTGTAAATATGTTACCTAGAGTATGAAACACTTTTCCCCCACTCCCACAGGAATAATGTAAAATCTGATTAGATTCCTAACTGATCCACCAATCCTTATTAATTTAGAGAATTAAAATAAACTTTTAGCTTTCTTTTGATTTAATTAATACCCAGTTCTTTTTTTTTTTTTTCTTTTGAGATGCAGTCTTGCTCTGCTGCTCAGGCTGGAGTGCAATGGCATGACCTCGGCTCACTGCAACCTCTACCTCCCACGTTTAAGTGATTCTCCTGATTCAGCCTTCCCAGTAGCTAGGATTACAGCTGTCCGCCACCACACCCAGCTAATTTTTGTATTTTTACCATAGAGGAGGTTTCACCATGTTGGCCAGGCTGGTGTTGAACTTCTGACCTCAGGTGATCTGCCCACTTTGGCCTCCCAAAGTGCTGGGATTACAGGTGTGAGCCACCATGCCCGGCCCTACCCAATATTTACAGCATGATTTCTATGAGAAGGTATATTTGGGACTCTAAATGTGAAATGCTTTTTCTCCTATCCTTCTCTGCCCTGTGTGAGGAGACTTCTAGGTCCTCGGGATTCACAGGCAACGCTCTGGGGATTACAGTCCTGAGAATTGGTTAGTTTCTCACTTTTAAAACAAGTGCCACCTCTGTTACTGCATTGAGAAGACATTTTCACATCCCTGCCTTCTCGCTGAGTGAAGATGCAATTCCAGTTATAATTGGGTGGGAAGAAATGGCATTGTCCCAGTGGATAGGGGCCTCACATGCTTTGGAGACATTTTCTTGTACATGGGCCATTCTTGTGGTGAGAATTTGTATGTTGGTGATGTTTCAGACTAACTTCTGAGTGTGTGTGCTGTGTGTGTGTTGATGCTCACAGGTGGAGATGTATGTGCGCCCTTGTCACCGGTGTCTGATTCCATCTCTGTCTCCTTCCGCCGCTAGAGTCACAGCATTCCGCAGGTGCTTTGTGCAGCCTGCTACACTCCCAGCAGGTTCCTCCTCCTGCCTGGAGCAGGGTGGGTGTTTGTTGGCGGTATATGTACAGCTTTTTCCTTTGAGGATTTCATTAGATAGTTTTATTTTTATGCATCAAAGAAAAAAGAGAATGAATATTAGACTTTTTGAGAGTAATGTGAATGTGACTTTATCATATTTGATGGCAATTTACCTAAGGACACACTTAGGGCTCTTTATAAAGAAATGCAGAGAGTCTACAAAAGATCATTGCAAGCATAATAAATCTGGGGAAGCGGCTTCAAGATGTGTGTGATCCAATCGTATACTGTACTTATCTGGTTGTAAATAAGAATTCCTCCCTACTAAGATGCTTCTAGCTAATAGCTCTAAATTACAGTCGCGTGGCCTGGCTTTAAGATGAAAGCTCTAAGGTGTAGGAAATCTCCACCTTCAGTGTCACCTTAAGGCTTAAAAGCCTTAAGCTTTCTCATGGCATTGACTACTCTGCCTCTGAGCATCTCTTTCCCCCTCTCCCCTCCCTCCCACCTTATTCAGATCATGCTAAAAGGAAACAGACATTTCTAAAAGAGTCTACTGGGCTGGGTGTGGTGGCTCATTCTTGTAATTCCAGCACTTCAGGGGACTGAGGCAGGTGGATTATTGGAGGTCAGGAGTTTAAGACCAGCCTGGCTAACATGGTGAAACCCCGTCTTTACAAAAAAACAAAATTTAGCCTGGCATGATGTTGGGCTAAGCTGTAATCTCAGCTACTTGGGAAGCTGAGGCAGGAGAATTGCTTGAATCCGAAGGCAGAGGTTGCAGTGAGCTGAGATCATGCCACTGCACTCCAGCCTGGGTGACAGCAAGATTCCATCTCAAAAAAAAAAAAAAAAAAAGTCTACCCAGTGATGCTAAAACTTTATCTGGCCTGTGATCTAGCTGGGCATTGATGCCACACTTCCTGTCTGCCTTGCCCTGCAACTCAAATGGACAATTACACCAAGGAGGGGATTATGCAAATCCTTTGACCACAGACTAGTACCTGCATTCATCCATAGACACTATAAAGAGTTCTAGAAAACCAAGCGTAGATTTTATTAAGAAAAGTTGGGAACACTTACTCTGAATGGTCTGCTAACTCCCTTTACATTCATATTCAATAATAGTGCCGGTTAATAAGATCAACAGTGGCAACAATCACCTGAGTGGAATTGCTCTCATTTAGATCATGACTCATGCCCATGTTGATGTTTTCAAACAAATTTCTGAGACTAAATAACATGCCCCAAAAGTTGATAAGAATGTTCAGCTGCAGACATTTGTGGTTACTTTGGAATTAGGGAGAGGCAAGTCCATTGTTGACCTAGGTTCATGGGGGGCAGAGAATTATGTAGATGGTCGCTGGGTCCTACTGCAGAGGGCACGGTAGATTCTCTCCAATTCCTAACATCCAGACAGAACTCACCTTGGGGAAGCATGGGCTGCTGAGGAGCATGGGATCTGTGCCCTTTGCCTGCAGGGAGAGCAAGCACATAAAAAGGCCTTGAGTGGGCTGGGTGCAGTGGCTCATGCCTGTAATCCCAGAACTTTGGCAGGCTGAGGCAGGCAGATCACTTGAGGTCAGGAGTTCAAGACCAGACTGTCCAATATAGTGAAACCCCATCTCTACTAAAAAAATACAAAAACTAGCAGGGTGTGGTGGTGGGCACCTGTAGTCCCTGCTACTCTGGAGGCTGAGGCACAAGAATGACTGGAACCCAGGAGGTGGAAATTGCAGAGTTGAGATTGCACCACTGCACCCCAGCCTGGGTGACAGAGCGATACTCCATCCCCCCCCCAAAAAAAAAAAAAAATGGCCTTGAGTGCTTTCTCCATAAACTTGCTGCCTGTCAGTCCCCCTTGTCCAGTTGGGTATTTCTCCCTACTTTCTCTAATTTGCTTTCATTAAAGTCTTTTAGTTTTATTTTTAGAGACATGGTCTTGCTCTGTCACCCAGGCTGCAGCGCAGTAGCACAGTAATAGCTCACTGTAGCCTCAACCTCCTGGGCTTACGCAGTCCTCCCACCTCAGCCTCCCACAGTGTGGGATTACAGGCATGAGCCACCACACCCAGCCTCAAAGTCTTAACAACTCCTATGACAACTTGTTAATTATCAAAATAGAGAGAGAAGAAAACATCAGTTTGGGGTAATGCATGTAAAGGGAGCCCTCAGGCTGATTTCTCTGCTCCACCCATTTCTCATCTGAGTGAACAGTATTTTGAAGTTGCCTCCAAGAGTTGGACTTGATCATTTTGTTTTCTCCCATTTGTAAGGATTCCTGGATTCCAGGTCAGTGCCACAGGGGAACCTTGGGAAGTGTATGTATGTCAGAGAGTTAGAGGAAGAATGTCATCACAAATTGGAACTTGAATCCACAAGAGTATGAGAGAGAATTGCTTCCACTCCGGAAGTCATTATCTTGTGCCCCCAGAAACCATATCTGTAGAGCAGGCATGAGAACTATGCTTTAGATGTGCTCCTTTGCACATTTTACTTTGTGCTACCAATTTTTGCTTGCTTTTCTCTGTGTGTGTCTCTCTGTGTCGCTGTCATGGAGACAAACTGAATGAGGAAAGGAAAAAGGAGATCAGGTGTGCGGTAGCTGTTCTCCAGAGAATCCTACCCAAGGGTCATGGGTGATTTCTGTTTTTCCTCCACCTTTTCCAGACTGTCTTTCTACTGTGGCCTTTGAATAAACTGGAAATTAAAAATATATACATGAGAACTGCAGTTTCCTAAATCATTTGACACTCCAGTCACCCTGCAAGTATTGTTATAAGGAGTTTCCCCCAGAACAAACTGGCTTACTTTTATCTTCAAGAATGGGATTAGTAGGACTTGGTTAGATTGTCTAGTTCATTTGGGCCCAAAGTAGGTTTCTTCCTCTAACCCAGGCCTACCTAAGAGGATGCCAAGGTCTGGGAAGAGCCTGCCTAACCTCCACGGCAGCTGGTGACACTCTGACGCAGACTTGTCCCTGCCCTGTGGATTGCTTTATGTTTAGGGCAGAATTGCTACCAGTTATGAAGTGGAGGATGCCGTGTTAGTTAATGACGAGCCATTTATACGTGGCTATCTGTATGAGGTTCTAATCCAGAAGTTGGCAGGAAGGAGTAAAAGAGAACTGAAACACAAAATGCTAAGTGCATTGTGGTTTCCTGGATTGGATTCTGGAACATAAACAGAACATTAGTGGAAAAACTAGTGAAATCTGTAGGAAGTCTGGAGTTTGGTAACAGTAATATACCAATGTTAATTTCTCAGTTTTGATGAATGCGTCACAGTTCAGTAAGATGTAACAGGTGGGGAAATGAAGAACGGTATATGGGAGCTTACTGTACTATCTTTCTGTACATTTAAAATTATTCACAATTAAAAATTTATTTAAAATATGATAAAAAGAAACATACCACCCAGAGTCATAATAACTTTAGTAAAGTAGGTCCCTACTGACAGATTATTTGAAGTTTGAATTTTTTGTGTTTTTCTCAAGAAATATACATTTTTACTGAATGCTTTATTTTGTTTTTATTCATTTATTATTTTAAAAATTTTTTAAGAGACAGAGTCTTACTCTATCACCCAGGCTGGAGTGCAATGGTACAATTATAGCTTATTGCAGCCTCGAACTCCTGGGCGCAAGTGACCCTCTCACCTCAGCCTACCCAGTAGCTGGGACTACAGGCATGCACCACTACGCCTGGCTAGTTATTTTTTATTTTTATTTTGTGGAGATAGTGGGGGGTCTCACTGTGTTGCCAAGGCTGGTCTCAAACTCCTGACCTCAAACAATCCTGCTGCCTGGACCTCTCAGAGTGCTGGGATTACAGGCATGAGCCGCTGTACCCTGCCTTAATGCTTTCTTTTGAATATTTTGTGTTAGAAGATATTTATTGGTGGAACTAACACAGAAAAGGTAATAAATATGTGATTTGTTTTGACATTTTCATACTGTCTATATCAGAGACCAACCACTTATTAAATAGTGAGTGGGAAAATCAGAATACCTTCCATCTGGGTCCTTGAAATTGGGACTTGAGAATCTTCAGTGTGTGCAAGGTTTAATATGCAAAAGGATGATTTCACCCTACTGGGAAAAGATGGTATTACTGAGCAATCAAAGACAAAATTACAGGATTATAGAAGAGATACAACACGTTCCAGCTCTTTTCTTTGTGAAAAACAAGTGCTCAGAACTTTTTAAAGAAAGACAGAGTTTCATATCCAGAGAGATTAACTTCCCAGTGGCACAATTTCACAATGATAGGTATGCCAGCAGTCCAGGGGACAGGAGGAGAAAAGGCAGGTGCACGAGATCCCCGTGGGCTTCCTGGAGAAATTGCCAGTGACAAAGCTCCAGCTCAGTCTGACCAGCTAGCAAAGTAAAAGGGCCTAGGTAGGCATTGATATCTCAAGGAGACTTGCTTTTAGAATCCTCCATGGAGTACAAAGCAGTAATGAAGATCTCCTGCTAGAGGATGAGACATTTGGATCCTAATCAAACTGACCCTCCCTTCTCATTCATTCATTCATTCATTTATTTTTGAGACAGTCTCATTCTGATGTGCAGGCTGGAGTGCAGTGGTGTGATCTCGGCTCACCACAACCTCCACCTCCCGAGTTCAAGTGATTCTCCTGCCTCAGCCTCCTGAGTAGCTGGGATTACAGGCACACAGCACCATGCCTGGCTAATTTTTGTATTTTATAGTAGAGATGGGGTTTCATCATGTTGGCTGGGCTGGTCTTGAACTCCTGACCTCAGATAATCTGCCCTCCTCGGCCTCCCAAAGTGCTTGGATTACAGGCGTGAGCCACCACACCCAGCCCAAACTGACTCTCTCTTTAAGTAAAGGGAGGAAGAGTCCAAGGAGACACCTCTTGCAGTGGATTTGTGGCATTTTTTAGTAGGGGGCAGACTCTCTTGCAGGGCTTGATCCCCTTCCTGTATTTCTGATGCAGCAGGTCTGGTGAGGGCCCGGTAATTTGCATTTCCACGAGTCCTCAGGTGATGCTGTCGCTGCAGATTCAGGTACCACATTCTGAGAATCCAGACTTTTTCCTGAGTATCGTGAATCCAGCTGAGCTTTGAAATCTGTTTGCCTTTAAAGCCCTCCATTAACGTTGTATCTTTTCTTAAGGTCCAACCCTTTTCTTTCCCCATGCTGTAGTGATAAAGATAGCGGTGGAAATCGGAGGACAAGTGTCTATCTCTGACTGGCTTCTCTACAATTGGAAGTAGCACTTGGAGTGATAAAGATGTAAAACCACAGGCCCTTGTAGAGGGGCCAAAAACACTCATCTTGATGCCTTAGCAGTTTTTCTCTGACTTGGAGGGCCCAGCTATTGTCAGCATTGCAGCTTGTTTGGACGTCCACATGGCATTGTAAATGGCCCCACAGGGGAATGTGCTGAACGAAGGGAATCAGATGAGTGAGGTGGGTCATGCTGGTGGCAGTGCCAGCTAGGGACATCCCTGTAGCTCTGCTCCACGCATGGCTGGGCTTCCTCCCAAAAAGCGAAAGGGGATCTCATCTCATAAAGCACACTCTTTCTCCCTTTTTATCCATCAACCTTATAAAATTGTGGGATGAGAGGTTTACTTACTTTTGATAGAATTATTTTTCAAAATTTGATTTCTTTTTTAAAATAAAAAAGTAACATCTACTGTGGAATGTTTAGACAATTCATAAAGAACAAAGAAAAAATAATTTTGCATAATCAAATGTATATATCTATCACTTTTTCAATATTTAGAGGCACGCTTTTCAGGTTTTGTTTTTACTCTTGCTCTTTCACATGTGCAAATCTTCCTCTTTCTGGGTACTATATAGATCATGCTGTATGGGTCTCAGTCTGGGTGCAAGCTCTGTCTTTATTAGCAGCTACAAGGCCCCATTTGATAGTCATCATTTCCCCATCACTGCCTGACCTCATCGCCTCTGATTCCCTCTGCCCCCGTTTGGCTGGTTTCCTTTGCTAATCTGTGCACACACTGCTCACCTCATACTCAAGGCCTCTCTACTCGCTGTTCCTTCTGCTTAGAATGCTGTTCCTCAGTTCCTCACTTTGTTCTGGCCTTTATTCAAAAGTTCCTTCCATAGCGAGGCCTTCTTGGACCCCCTTTAACATTTCTCAAACTTCTTCCTGAAAACTTCTTTCATTTATTCCTCCTTAGCAAGCATGACTAACATAATATGTATTTTACATTTTACTTACTTGTCTTAAATACGGTCAGCTTCTCCAGCTAGAATATAAACTCCATGATGGGGACACCACTGGATTGCTTTCTGCACCCTACAGGACAGTGCCTGATGCAGGGTTGACACCCCGTAAATAGCTGCTTTAAGATGTCGAATGAATGAGCTTAACAATTCATCATAAATTATATTCCATATTCCATGGCGTATTTTTCTATATTAAGATTTTTAATAGCTTTGTTTCCATTTAATAGCTTTTTCCATTATATCAATATATGACTATACCGCAGTTAATTAGACATGAATTTAATAATGAATTTACTACAGTTTGTTCAAATATTATCCTCTATTCACCTCAGTATTGTAAGTTTCTGCTTATTTTGCCGTTCTAATCAGCACCTTAGCAATCTACCTTGTATATATTTGCTTGAATCCTGATAATTTTTCTAGAATAAATTTCCTTTCTGGGTCAAGAAGAAAATATCTTTAAGGAGCTTGATCTATATTTCAAATCACTCTCCAAAAGGCCGTTTCTCTAAGCAGGGATTTCTAATGCTGTTTCTTTGCATCTTTGACAATACTAGACATTGTTTTTCAAAAACTTTCCAATTTTTATGAGTAAAAAATGGTAACTCATTAAATAATTTTATGTTCTTTACTGGTAAGATTGACCTTTTTATATTTTTTAAAATTGGATATGTATATTCCTTCTCATTCTTTCTTTTTTTTATTTTTTTTTGAGATAGAGTTTTGCTCTTGTTGCCAAGGCTGAAGTGCAATGGCAGGAACTCAGCTCACTGCAACCTCTGCCTCTCGGGTTCAAGCGACTCTCCTGCTTCAGCCTCCTGAGTAGCTGGGATTACAGGCACCTGCCACCATGCCCAGCTAATTTTTGTATTTTTAGTAGAGGCAGGGTTTCACCATGTTGGTAGGGCTGGTCTTGAACTCCTGACCTCAAGTGATCCACCTGCCTGGGCCTCCCAAAGTGTTGGGATTACAGGTGTGAGCCACCGCACCTGGCCTGGATATACATATTTGTTTTTATCCATTTTTAGTTTATGTCCTTTGCTTAATCGGTGGGGGGTAAATCAGCTTTCTTTTAATGCTTTGCAAGTGTTCTTTCTATAGATCAGCATTAAAAATGTGTATAGTTAATATCCTTTGCCATTTGCTTTGAAACACCTTCGTGCTCTTTTTTTCCTACATGACCTTGATCTTGGCTTCATGTTATTTCTTGATATACAGAATGTTTCTGTTAAATGGGATATGCATTTATTTTATGTTTTGAACTGTTTTCAGTGTAATGCTTAAAAAAAGACTGTATGAGTACTTCTATTTATTTCTCCTAGTTACCTATGGTTTTATTCTTTTTCTAAATTGTTTATTCAGTCCTCCAGTTCCATTCATTGAATAATGTCCTTTTCCACCCTGAATTGACATTTCCTTTATTACATGCTAATTTGATGTGTTATTTTGTTCTTTTGGCTCTGCCTGTTTTATTAACCTGTGCCTTTCTGTAGCAGAAATCCACTTTAAACATTATTAGAGTTTTATAAAATGTTTTTCATATTTCAGACTACAACTGCTTCTCATTTTTGACTTTCAAAATTATCTTAATCATTTAGTATCTGTATTTTTCTTGAAGAAATTCAGAATCGTTTTTTCCAACCTCCAGTGTTCAAACTTGTAACAGTTTTGCAAATACATTTGGGAAGAAATTACTGCTCTTGGCTAATTCAATTGGCTAATTCTTTAGTCCCTTTCTTTAGCACAGTTATGAGATGTTATTTGATATGCAGCGCTCCTGGGGCAATTCCCAGTTTCTGGAAGTTCTTCAGCTAGCAAAGCTCTGTTCCCCTGGGTGTCATTTTTTTTCCTGCTCCTTGCTACCTGGGTTCCCAACATTAGGAGACAGGGCCTTCCATGAAAACCATGTCCGCTGGGCGTGGTGGCTCACACTTGTAATCCCAACATACTGGGAGGCTGAGGCAGGAGGATCACCTGAGGTCGAGAGTTTGAGACCAGCCTGACCAACATGGAGAAACCTTATCTCTACTACAAACACAAAATCAGCCGGTCATGGTGGCGCATGCCTGTAATCCCAGCTTCTTGGGAGGCTGAGGAAGGGGAATCGCTTGAATCTGGGAGGTAGAGGTTGCAGTGAGCTGATGGCACATCACTCCAGTCTGGGCAAAAAGAGCAAAACTCTATCTGAAAACAAAACAAAACAGAAAACCCCATGATTTCAGGATACGGCGCTATTGGAGCTTCCTGCCTCTGCCCCGGTAGCCCTTCCGTCTGTGGGTAAGGTGGGGAGCTGCATTCACCAGCATGCAATATACTAACTGCCTCCCCCACCTAACTGCTTAGTAGGCGTGGGTGTCACAGAATGGATGTAGAAACATGGCAAAGCCATGTGTGTTTATCATTGACGTGATAGCATGTGCTAAAGATAACTTGAATGAAAGCCCATGGTTCGGAATAACTGGTTAACTATTTTGTTGGTACAAATCTGGGTCTGGGGGACACAGTGGAGAGATCCTCGGGGTCTTATCTTTGTTTCAGGGGTTTCTCTTTTATGAGACATCGCCCTGAGTGGGTCAGTTTTTAAGAAAAACAATAGCCTATCCTTAAATATAGTATTTGCTCTCTGAGTTAGGCGTCATTCTAAGTACTTTCCACATATAAGCTCATTGAGTTCTCATGACTGCCTTATGAGAGAAATGCTATTATTATTTGGTTTTTACAGCTTATCTCAGTTGAACTCCTTGTGCCTTACAGCAGGTAGAAATTCATTTTAGATTCTGGCATCAGGTGGTCTATCAAATTAATTTTCAGTGTGCCCTTCATCTTTTTCTGTCTTCGTTAATATTTAAAAGTTATAGTTAAGGAGACACCTAGGGCTGCTAACCACATACATTCTAAACCTGTTATTAGAAAATAAATCACATATACAAAATTCAGAAAACAGATGTATCCCTCAATGAGTCCTAAGGTAAACACTATTATAACCACTGCCTAGGTTGTGAAATAGACCTTTGCCAATCATTGCAGAAGCTTTACCCTTTGTCTCCTCCCAAGGTTGACCCTCTCCGTTCCACCAGCAGTAATCACGATCCTGACTTTCCAAGGACCACTTTCTTGAGATTTTGTATAATGTTATCACTAATGCACCCCTTTAATGTCCATAAGTTTATTCTTGCCCAATTTTAAAAATCTTGACATATTTTTTACATCTAGTCTGCAGGTTCCTTCTCTATCTTTTATTCTTTTCTTTACAATTTACGTATAAAAGAAGCTGGGGCATTTGACCTAAAGAGTTATCTAAAGTATAGGTTTTGCTAATTGAATACTAGTGATCCCCATTAAACACTTTCCCGTTTTTCCTGTTCTCTGGAAATTGGCAGATGGATCCCGAGACTTTATTGGATTTGGGGTTGATACATTTGGCAAGACTATAAATGGTGCTGGCTTCTTTCATTAGGAGGCACATGATATCTGATTGTCTCTCTTCTGGTGATGTTAGCAGCTGTTGATGCCCAATGCCTGGATGCATTAATTCATTGAAGGTTGCAAAACTGTTTTCTTCTATTTTTTTTCATTGATTAATTGGAATAATTTTAGAATGAGCAATTTTCCTCATTTATTGTTTGATACTCTGTGCTACAATTCTTTTAGGAAAAGCAAAAAAATTGCTTCATTCTTTTCTTTTATTGATTGTCTAATGAAAGAACTGGTTACCTGTCATTCTACAAAGGTGAACAAACAGGTTTTTAGGAAATATGATTATGAATTCATGTATTTGAACCTATTAGAGAAGTCTTGGTCCTTTTAAAGATCCAGTTGTCTTGTTTGCTTCAAGGTTGCCTTTGAGTCCTTGTATCCAGACTGTGGTCGTCATTCCTAGCATCCTTGTTGTCTAGCACGGCAAGAGATTCCCGGATCATGTGGTACACTTCCTAGAATTAGCCTCCCCCCACCCCAGAAAGGCTGGGTTTCTTTTCATGGGAATGGCACTTCAAGATTGCTAGGGTTTTTGAATGCTAGGGACATTTTATAGAGTTTTTCATTGCTTTTAAGGCCTCTTCACTGGTTAGAATTAAGAAATGTATATGTTTATATGGTATCTCAAGCGTTTATACTAATATCTCCAATTCAAATCACAATTACAGGTTTGATATTCTCTTATATTCCATCTCCTTCATCTTTTTCCACATTGAGTATGTTGGTTCACAAAGACACAAGAAATGATGAATTCGAATATTCCATAAGTATTGATCTACTTTATCCAATAATATTGCACATGTCCCGTGAATAACAATGTTGATGCTACAGCACCAATATAATGAACTGAGAAATGAAATGTCTCTATTGCAGCACACAATCTCCCCAGTGTCTCCCCATCTTAAACATGCTGCATCTGTATTATCCGAGTTCACAGCCGTTATACACTGTACTTTACCTTTATTGCTTCCATTTACATGTATTTACATATCTATATGTATATATCTCAGACTACCACCAGTTCTTATGTCAGTGTCTTCACAGTCATTCTGGTTATTAAAATCAATCTTACATTCTAGTAGGCACATCAGAGACAGCTCATGAGAACAGGCTTCCCCGAGTTCTTGCCTGTTTTCTCATTGGGCCCTTTATACTTAAACGTCAGCTTTGCAGGATACGCAAAATTTGTCACACGCCATTTTACAAATCTAAAATACATTGCATCATGTGTTGTTGAAATAAAACATTGTGGTTGAAATGTCTGATGATAATCTAATTTTGTTTTCTTTCTGTCTTTTTTTAGGTAATTTGAAAATATCTTTTTACAAAGTTTAGTAATTTTCCTGAAAAATGTTTTTGTGTCAGTTGTTTTGGGTTGACATTTAGGGGTGTACATGAGGCTCTTTCCGTACACTTGGCCCTCCATATTCATGGGCTCCACATCTGTGGATTCAGCCAACTGCAGGTCAAAAATACTTGATGAAACAAAGTAAAAAATCACAACACAATAAAAATAATCTAAATAAAAGATATAGTATAACATTAGCATAGCATTTATATTCTCTTAGGTATTATAAGTGGTGCAGGGGTGATTTAAAGTCTACAGGAGGATGTGCGTAGGTTATATGCAAACACTGACATTTTATTTCAAGGACTTGAGCATTTGCAGATTTTGACAAATGTAGGGGTCCTGGAACCCATTCCCCACGGATACTAAGATGACTGCATATACTTCCTTTAATTTTAATTGTGGGAGAGTTTTCTCAATTTATAGTTTGTTTTGTTATCTTGCTTTGTTTTTTTTCTTCAAGATCTCCTAACATATATATATATATATATATATATATATATATATTAGATGATTTTTGTCTTTGTCACTTGCCAATATATCTCATTGTATATCATTCTTTATTATTTTTAATTGTTATTCTTCATTTTATTTGTCTTAGAGAATTATTCATTGTATTTATTTACTTGTTTCTTTTAGTTAAGTCTTCATTTCTGAAGAGAATGATTTTTTTTTTTTTTTTCTTGGCGGGGGTGGGGGGTGGGGATGGAGTCCTGCTCTGTCGCCCAGGCTGGAATGCAGTGGTGCTTGAAACCTCCTGGGTTCAGGCAGTTCTCCTGCCTCAGCCTCCTAAGTACTACAGGTGGACTACAGGTGTGTGCCACCACGCCCAGCTAATTTTTTTTATGTTTAGTAGAGACCGGGTTTCACCGTGTTAGACAGGGTCGTCTCGCTCTCCTGACCTCATGATCCGTTTGCCTCAGCTTTCCAAAGTGCTGGGATTACAGGCGTGAGCCATCGCGCCCAGCCTATTCTTTTACCTCTAGTTTTTTTTTGTAGTTTTTCCAGCTGATTTGTGAATGTTCTGCTTCTTAATTCTGTTGTTTTTTCATATCTTGTATGATTTTCTTAAAGTCTCTTAGTTTGCTTTGAAATATGAAGTCATTGTTTTGATCTTTTTTGTAAGCATGTGTTTCTGGCATGTTTTCATGGCCTCTAAACATGCTGTTTTGATCCTTTTTTAAAATAATGAATTTCTATAGCATTTGATTTTGCTGTTTTTCTCTTATTGTCATTATACTGTTTCTTAAACTATCAGAAGGAGGTATGATTCAAGATTGCTTTCCTGGCTGGATACAGTGGCTCATGCCTATAATCCCAGAATTTTGGGAGGCCAAGATGGATTATCTGAATTTGAGGGTTCGAGACCAGCCTGACCAACATGGTGAAACCCCATCTCTACTAAGAATTCAAAAATTAGCTGTGCTTGGTGGCGGGCACCTGTGATCCTAGCTACTGGGGAGGCTGACACAGAAGAATCACTCGAATCGGGTCAGCAGAGGTTGTAGTGAACTGAGATGGTGCCACTGCCCTCCAGCATGGGCAACAGAGCAAGACTCTGTCTCAAACAAAAAATAAATCAAGGTTGCTTTCCTAACTTAACAGAGCTTCTTTGGAAGAGAGAGAGAGGGCCTATGTGTGTGTGTAGTATAGTATTTAAGAACAAAATGGTTTGTTTACTGACACGTATTAGCTCCACTCTCCCCTACATTTGTCTGAACCTTCTCTTTTCTTTGTCTCCATCATTTTTGTCCTCCGCTTTGATTCTACTCTCAGCAGTTTCTCCTCAGTGTGAAGCCGTGGCCTGAAAAAAGTTCTGTTGGGTGGTACGGAGGGTCGGCTGTGTCTGCCCCTCCAGGCTCTCCGCATGCCTCTTTTACAATCTGCTGAGGGGATGGGACATGCGCTTCTGATATCAGCTGCTGTTCTCACACAGGCCTGCCAGGCTTTCTGTGAATACCTGCTGCTATTGAGGATTCCTATATCTCCAGGTCCAGCAGAGCTCTCACTGATTCCCTCTACTTCCCTGCACAGATGCTGATGGCATGCAGATTCTGTGCTATTACTGGTTTATCTCCATTCACTTACATTTTGAGGTTCATGAGAACAACCTTGTCATCTAGTTTCATAATAAATATTGTCTGGGGGTCTTGCACGCCCTGCGCTCGCCATGGCGGCCCGGGAGGCGACGTGAGCGGCTCCGCCGACCCGGAGCAGGGCCCTGGCCGCACCCTGAGCTGCTGCTGAGCGCCCAGGGCCATGCGGCCGACACAGCTGTGGTCGCCGCTGCGGCTGTGTTCCCTGCTGCTGCTGCTGCTGCTGCTGCTGCTGCTGCTGCTGCTCGGATCCTGCGCCGCGGCCAAAGTGCTCCCGTCAGACTCTTTCCCAGCTGCCCGCTCCTCAGCACCAGAGGATTCACCGATACAATGAAGAACAGGTCCTGAGTTGGGAGCCAGTGACCCTGAGCAATGGCACGAGGCCTGTGGTCTACTGGGTGCTGTTTAAATACAGCAGTGATGAATGGCTGACGGTGGACACGTCCATAGGGGTGAATTGTACCCAGATCACAGCGACAGAGTGTGACTTCACTGCCGCCAGCCCCTAAGCGGGCTTCCCAATGGATTTCAATGTCACTCTACGCCTGCGAGCTGAACTGGGAGCACTCCATTCTGCCTGGGTGACAATGCCTTGGTTTCAACACTATCGGAATGTGACAGTCGGGCCTCCAAAAAATATCGAGGTGACCCCAGGAGAAGGCTCCCTCATCATCAGATTCTCCTCTCCTTTTGAGATCCCTCATACCTCCACCGCCTGTTTTTGGTACTGTCAATTACTGGGAAGAAGCTGGAGTCCAAAAGGTCAAAGGCCCTTTCAGAAGCAACTCCATTTCATTGGATAACTTAAAACCCTTCAGAGTGTACTGTTTACAAGCCCAGGCACAACTGCTTTGGAACAAAAGTAACGTAAATGGGCACTTAAGCAACACATCTTGCTACAAAATCATGGCAGATGCCTCCGCCAAGCTTCCGCAAGTCATCCTGATCTCTGTGGGAACATTTGCGTAGATGTCAGTGCTGGCAGGGGCCTGTTTCTTCCTGGTCCTGAAATACAGAGGCCTGATTAAATATTGGTTTCACACTCCACCAAGCATCCCATTACAGATAGAAGAGTATTTAAAGGATCCTGCTCAGCCCATCTTAGATGACTTGGACAAGGACAGCTCACCAAGGGATGACGTCTGGGACTCTGTGTCCATCATTTCATTTCCAGAAAAGGGGCAAGAAGATGTTCTCCAAACACATTGAACCAAAGCATGGGTCTAGCCCACCAGCCCCCTGGAAGAGGCCATCAAGCCAGCGGAGCTGCTGGAGTTCTGTCTGGACTTTACAGAGACCAGTATTCCCTTTTCCTGCCTCCAAAAGGCATGTCCCTGCCTTGTGAGAGACAGTGGGTCTCATGGGAGTGACAAGCTTTTCTTTTTTCTTGAAGAATTTTCAAAATCATACAAGTGTCCAGAATGATTCTACGGAGATGTCCCAGGAAAATTAAGGCTTCTCTTAAACACTAAAAAGGCATGTAATTGCTTGTTAGCAAAATGGATGTGACATATCTCTGATGCATTTTTTATTGTTGGTTGGGCTGAGTGGTGAGAAGACCTGGTTTTCATCTTCTCAACTTTGGCAAATGAGCCGGAGCCCCTTGGGCAGGTCACACAACCTGTCCCAGCCTGTCCCAAAGAGTGACCTGAGTGGCCCTTCACATTCACAGTGTGCTGGCTTCAAATGTAATTAATCCTGTAAATATATTCCTAGTAATTTAAGATTTTTATTTTTTCTTTTTGAGATGGAGTCTTGCTCTGTCGCCAGGCTGGAGTACAGTGGCGCAGTCTCAGCTCACTGCAACCTCCACCTCCTGGCTTCTAGCGATTCTTCCGCCTCAGTTTCCCAAGTAGCTGGGACCACAGGCACGTGCCACCATGCCTGGCTAATTTTTGTATTTTTAGTAGAGGCGGGGTTTCACCATGTTGGCCAGGATGGTCTCAATCTCTTGACCTCGTGATCCGCCAGCCTCAGCCTCCCAGAGTGCTGGGATTACAGGTGTGAACCACTGAGCCCGACCAAGATTTTGTTTTTAAGCTAGAAATAAAAGACTGTGTAGTGCATGTTTTTAAAAATAAATAAATAAATAAAAAATAAATGTTGTCTGTGAGTTTTTTAATTTGGCTTTCTAGTTCTATTTTTATTTGGGAATTTAGAGAGATTAAAAAAATGATACAGGAGGGGACTTAAGATGGCACTGTGAGAACAACCCAGGATCAAAGCTTGCGTTGAATCCGCAAACGGTGAGTCAGAGCTGCATTTCCAGACTGATCTTTGTTGCCCAAAGAACGGGGAAACTCCCAAGTATAAAAAAGACACGGGACGCCAGGCAGTAGGTCTGCCTGGCGAAGCCAGCCGCCAGGGCGGCGGCAGCCGGCCCTACCCAGCAATCCCCACAGGGCGCGCCTGTCCGGGTGCCCTGTTGAACCGGCAACCTGAGACTTGAGAGGGCTGGACTTGAGACTGAACGAGACTTGGACAATAGGCCAGCCCAGGGGATTGCAGGGACCGATCGTTTGGGATACCCAGTGGGACGAACAAAACCACGATTTCAAACTATCCCGAGCAGACGGTCCGAGACGCTCTGTGGGGGAGGGGCGTCCCCACTACCGAGGCAACCCGCCCCAACTGAGATACACGCCCACTGCTGACGCAGCCAGCCGTGGCCGAGGCAACCTGCCCCAACTGAGATACATGCCCACTGCTGACGCAGCCAGCCATTGCCGAGGCAACCCGTCCCTACTGAGATACACGCCCACTGCTTACGCAGCCTGCCGTTGCTGAGGCAACATGCTACAACGAAGAGACTCTGCCGCAGGGCGTGGTGGAGACCACAGCAGAGCCTGCAGGAACAGGGCGAATCACACAACAGCAGGGCAGAGCCTCGGCAGCCAAACAGTGGCTAGTCTGCCTTCTAGCTGGGCAGGACACCTCATTGGACTTCGAAAAATAAAGCCCGAACCCCCCAACACAGAGCATTTGAGAAAGAAAGGGTTTTTTTTAATGAGCTCTGTTGCAGCAGAATCAAATATAGCAGCCTAACAGCCCTGAATGAACAACAGACCGCACAGCTCAGCAATTAAGCCCCTATAAAGTACAAACTGTCTCCTCAAGCAGCTCCCTGATGCCTCTATATCCAAAAGACAGACATTAGGCAGGCATCATCCTGGGACAAAGATAGCAGAAAAAGAAACTGGTAGCATCCCACGCTGTGCCACAGATGCTAGAGGTGCACCCCAGACAAGCAGGGTCTGGAGCGGACCTCAGCAGTCATACAGCGAAGGCGCTAGACTGGTAGAAGGAAAACCAAGCAAAAGAAATACTTCATCATCAACACTCTGGGTGTCCACTCAGAGACCCAATCGAAAAGTCAGCAACTACGCAGACGACCAGCGGACAAATCCACAAAGATGGGAAGAAACCAGCACAAAAAGGAGGAAAACACCCAAAACCAGAACACCTCGCCTCCTAGAAAGGACCGAAACTCCTCACCAGCAAGGGAACAAAGCTGGACGGAGAATGACTGTGACGAAATGACGGAATTAGACTTCAGAAGATGGATAATGAGAAACTTTTGTGAGCTAAAAGATCATGTATTAAATCAATGCAAAGAAACTAAGAACCTTGAAAAAAGATTCGAGGAAATGATAACAAGAATGGATACCTTAGAGAGGAATATGAATGAATTAAAGGAGCTGAAAAACACAATACGAGAACTTCACGAAGCAAACACAAGTTTCAATAGCCGAATTGACCAAGCAGAAGAAAGAATATCTGAAGTCGAAGACCAACTCAATGAAATAAAATGAGAAACCAAGATCAGAGAAAAAAGCGCAAAAAGGAATGAACAAAGTCTCCAAGAAATGTGGGACTATGTGAAAAGACCTAACCTACGTTTGATAGGTGTACCAGAAGGGGACGTAGAGAATGAAACCAAGCTGGAAAATACTCTTCAGGACATCATCCAGGAAAATTTCCCCCACCTAGCAAGACAGGCCAACACTCAATTGCAGGAAATACAGAGAACACCACAAAGATATTCCGCAAGAAGAGCAACCCCAAGGCACATAATCGTCAGATTCAACAGGGTTGAAATAAAGGAGAGAATACTAAGGGCAGCCAGAGAGAAAGGTCGGGTCACCCACAAAGGGAAGCCCATCAGACTCACAGCAGATCTCTCAGCAGAAACACTACAAGCCAGAAGAGAGTGGGGGCCAATATTCAACATCCTTAAAGAAAAGAACTTTCAACCCAGAATTTCATATCCAGCCAAACTGAGCTTCAGAAGTGAAGGAAAAGTAAAATCATTTGCGAACAAGCAAGTACTCAGAGATTTTGTCACCACCAGGCCTGCTTTACAAGAGCTCCTAAAAGAGGCACTACACATAGAAAGGATCAACCAGTACCAGCCATTCCAAAATCACACTGAATGCTAAAGAGCTTCAACATAATGAAGAATCTACAACAACTAACAGGCAAAACAGCCACTTAGCATCAAAATGGCAGTATCAAATTCACACATAACAATATTAACCCTAAATGTAAATGGACTAAATGCACCAATCAAAAGACACAGACTGGCAAATTGGATAAAAATCCAAAACCCATCAGTGTGCTGTATCCAGGAAACCCATCTCACATGCAAGGATACACAAAGGCTCAAAATAAAGGGATGGAGGAAGATTTACCAAGCTAATGGAAAGCAAAAAAAAGCAGGAGTTGCAATTCTCATCTCTGATAAAATAGACTTTAAAGCAACAAAGATCAAAAGAGACAAAGAAGGCCATTACATAATGGTAAAAGGATCAATACAACAAGAAGAGCTAACGATCCTAAACATATATGGACCCAATGCAGGAGCACCCAGATACATAAGGCAAGTTCTTAATGACTTACAAAAGGACTTAGACTCCCACACAATAATAGTGGGAGACTTTAACACTCCACTGTCAATACTAGACAGATCAACCAGACAGAAAATCAACAAGGATATCCAGGGCTTGAACTCAGACCTGGAGCAAGCAAACCTGATAGACATTTACAGAACTCTCCACCCCAAATCCACAGAATACACATTCTTCTCAGCACCACATCACACCTACTCTAAAATTGACCACATAATTGGAAGTAAAGCACTGCTCAACAAATGCAAAACAACTGAAATCATAACAAAGAGCCTCTCAGACCATAGTGCAATCAAGTGAGAACTCAGAATTCAGAAACCGACCCAGAACCGCACAGCTTCATGGAAACTGAACAACTGGCTCTTGAATGTTGACTGGGTAAACAACGAAATGAAGGCAGAAATAAAGAAGTTCTTCGAAACCAATGAGAACGAAGACACAACGTGCCAGAACCTCTGGGACACATTTAAAGCAGTCTCTAGAGGAAAGTATATAGCAATAAGTGCCCATATGAGGAGAATGGAGAGATCCAAAATTGACACCCTATCGTCAAAATTGAAAGAGCTAGAGGAGCAAGATCAAAAAAACTCAAAACCCAGCAGAAGACAAGAAATAACTAAGATCAGAGCTGAGCTGAAGGAGATTGAGACACGAAAAACCCTTCAAAAAATCAATAAATCCAAGAGCTGGTTTTTTTAAAAGATCAACAAAATAGACAGACCACTAGCCAGATTGATTAAAAATAAAAGAGAGAACAACCAAATAGATGCAATAAAAAATGATAAAGGGGAAATCACCACAGATTCCACAGAAATTCAAACCATCATCAGAGAATATTACAAACAACTCTATGCACATAAACTAGTAAACCTGGAAGAAATGGATAAATTCCTGGACTCCTGTGTCCTCCCAAGCCTAAACCAGGAGGAAGCTGAAACTATGAATAGACCAATAACAAGGTCTGAAGTTGAGGCAGCAATTAAGAGCCTACCTCACAAAAAAAGCCCAGGTCCAGATGGGTTCACAGCCGAATTCTACCAGACACACAAGGAGGAGCTGGTACCATTCCTTCTAAAACTATTTCAAACAATCCAAAAAGAGGGAATCCTTCCCAAATCATTTTATGAGACCAACATCATCCTGATACCAAAACCCGGCAGAGACCCAACGAGAAAAGAAAACTTCAGGCCAATATCCATGATGAACATAGATGCAAAAATCTTCAATAAAATATTGGCAAGCCAATTGCAACAGCAAATCAAAAAACTTATTCATCATGATCAAGTAGGATTCATCCCAGGGATGCAAGGCTGGTTCAACATACACAAGTCTATCAATGTAATTCACCACATAAACAGAACCAAAAACAAAAACCACATGATTATCTCAATTGACGCAGAGAAGGCATTTGACAAAATTCAACAGCCCTTTATGCTAAAAACCCTCAATAAACTCGGTATCGATGGAACGTATCTCAAAGTAATAAAAGCTATTTATGACAAACCAACAGCCAATATCATACTGAATGGGCAAAAACTGGAAGCATTCCCTTTAAAATCTGGCACTAGACAAGGATGCCCTCTCTCACCACTCCTATTCAATATAGTACTGGAAGTTCTAGCCAGAGCAATCAGGCAAGAAAAAGAAATAAAGGGTATTCAAATAGGAAAGGTGGAAGCCAAATTGTCTCTATTTGCAGACGACATGATAGTATACCTAGAAGACCCCATCGCCTCAGCCCAATAACTCCTGAAACTGATAAGCAACTTCAGCAAAGTCTCAGGATATAAAATCAATGTGAAAAAATCACAAGCATTCGTCTACACCAATAACAGACTTAAAGAAAGCCAAATCAAGAGCGAACTGCCATTCGCAATTGCTACAAAAAAAATAAAATACCTTGGAATACAACTCACAAGGAACGTAAGAAACCTCTTCAAGGAGAACTACAAACCACTGCTCAACGAAATCAGAGAGGACACAAACAGATGGAGAAACATTCCATGTTCATGGTTAGGAAGAATTAATATTGTGAAAATGGCTATACTGCCCAAAGTAATTTACAGAATCAACGCTATCCCCATCAAGCTACCATTGACTTTCTTCACAGAACTGGAAAAAAGCACCATGAACTTCATATGGAACCAAAAGAGAGCTCGCATTGCCAAGTCAATTCTAAGCAAAAAGAACACAGCGGAGGGCATCACACTACCGGATTTCAAACTATACTACAAGGCTACAGTAATCAAAACAGCATGGTACTGGTACCAAAACAGAGATATAGACCAATGGAACAAAACAGAGGCACCGGAGGCAACACAACATACATACAACTATACAATCTTTGATAAACCTGACAAAAACAAGCAATGGGGCAAGGATTCCATGTTTAACAAATGGTGTTGGGAAAACTGGCTAGCCATGTGCAGAAAGCAGAAACTGGACCCCTTCCTGACACCTTACACTAAAATTAACTCCAGATGGATTAAAGACTTAAACATAAGACCTGGCACCATAAAAACCCTAGAAGGAAATCTAGGCAAAACCATCCAGGACATAGGAGTAGGCAAGGACTTCACGAACAAAACATCAAAAGCATTGGCAACAAAAGCCAAAATAGACAAATGGGACCTAATGAAACTCCACAGCTTCTGCACAGCAAAAGAAACAGTCACTAGAGCAGATCGGCAACCAACAGAATGGGAAAAAATTTTTGCAGTCTACCCATCTGACAAAGGGCTGATATCCAGAATTTACAAAGAACTCAAACAGATTTACAGGAAAAAAACAAACAAGCCCATTCAAAAGTGGGCAAAGGATATGAACAGATACTTTACGAAAGAAGACATATATGAGGCCAACAATCATATGAAAAAATGCTCATCATCACTGGTCATCAGAGAGATGCAAATCAAAACCACATTGAGGTACCATCTCACGCCAGTTAGAATGGCGATCATTAAAAAATCTGGAGACAACAGATGCTGGAGAGGATGTGGAGAAAAAGGAACACTTTTACACTGTTGGTGGGAGTGTAAATTAGTTCAACCATTGTGGAAGACAGTGTGGCGATTCCTCAAGGCCTTAGAAATAGAAATTCCATTTGACCCAGCAATCCCATTACTGGGTATATATCCAAAAGACTATAAATCGTTCTACTATAAGGACACATGTACACGAATGTTCACTGCAGCACTGTTTACAATAGCAAAGACCTGGAATCAACCCAAATGCCCATTGATAATAGACTGGATTGGAAAAATGTGGCACATATACACCATGGAATATTATGCAGCAATCAGAAATGATGAGTTTGTGTCGTTTGTAGGGACATGGATGAATCTGGAGAACATCATCCTCAGCAAACTGACAGAAGAACAGAAAATGAAACACCGCATATTCTCACTCATAGGTGGGTGATGAAAAATGAGAACACATGGACACAGAAAGGGGAGTACTAAACAGTGGGGTCTATTGGGGGGAAAAGGGGAGGGCCAGTGGGAGGGGGAGGTGGGGAGGGATAGCCTGGGGAGAAATGCCAATTGTGGGTGAAGGGGAGAAGAAAAGCAAAGCACACTGCCATGTGTGTACTTACGCAACTGTCTTGCATGCTCTGCTCATGTACCCCAAAACCTATAATCCAATAAAAAATAAAAAATAAATAAAATAAATAAAATAAAATAAAAAAATAAAAAAATGATACCAGCCGGGCGCGGTGGCTCACGCCTGTAATCCCAGCACTTTGGGAGGCCGAGGTGGGTGGAACACGAGGTCAAGAGATCGAGACCGTTCTGATCAACATGGTGAAACCCCGTCTCTACTAAAAATACAAAAAATCCGCTGGGCATGGTGGCGCGTGCCTGTACTCCCAGCTACTGAGGAGGCTGAGGCAGGAGAATTGCCTGAACCCAGGAGGCGGAGGTTGCAGTGAGCCGAGATCGTGCCATTGCACTCCAGCCTGGGTAACAAGAGTGAAACTCCGTCTAAAAGAAAAAAAAATGATACCACTGCTACCAACAGTTTCTGAGAATTCTCATTTTATTTTGTATATGTGTAGTTTTCACCAATCAACAGATATTTATTAAATGGTCTGTGGCAGGGCCTATTATGCTCACCAAGAATATAGCTATGAACAAAATAGGGTTTCTACCATCAAGACGTATAATAGGAAAAAAAATGTTATTTAACATGTATACTACTAAATAAGTGAGAAAATGTCAAATGTAAGTAATTTTTATAAATTAAATGAAATGAGATATGTATCTGTTCTTTTAAACCATTTGATTATTTGAGTATATATGTGTGTATATAGTGTGTGTGTATACAGTGTGTGTATATAGTGTTTGTGTATACACATTATACACACACACATATAGATACACACATACATACACACAAATATATTTGACTTACCTACAAGTATTTATGAATAGTATTTTCTGGATTAAAAATGGTGTTTCCATATAATGCATTCTTTTATCTTCTTATGAATAGGCAGATAGATTTTATTCTCCGTGTGACAGAGGAGGAATTTCATGTTTAGTAATTATAAGTGACATCTAACACACTTATAGCCAAAGCTTCACCAAGTATCTTTTGAATCTGAATCTGCTTTTTTTAAACTTAATATTCTATTTTTTAATACCACATTACATAAAACACTGTGCTAGGGGTTAGAGATGACACCTTTTCAGCCCAAATGATTAAGTTTCATTAGTGACAACAAGATACATGCTTAGTACTGTCAGGCAGGGGGTTGCCGGGCAGGCCTGATGAAGTTCTGTGGCAGTGAGGAAGCATGAGCTGTCTTTGTGGCAGGGTGTCCCAGGGAGCCTGGCGAAGGAGATTGCATTTGAGTGGTCCTTTCATGTAAAGAGATGGGGCCGTTTCTAGTTGGAATGAGCCACGTGAACAAAGACAACCTTAACACCACTGGAGGAGCCCGAGAGTTCAATCAACTGTTTAGTTTTTCTTCATACACTCATCATTCAATAAGCTTCTATATTGCTCTGTGCCAGGACAGAGATAGAAAGATAGATAGGGAAGGAGCTTAGTCTAGTGGGAGAGACTTGTGCTCCCCACCTGATTTGAAAGTGAGACCTTTCAGTGGGACTGAATCTTCACTCACCTGCAGCATCCAATAAGAACAGGCAGCCGGGAGATGAGCAGAGGATTTTAGAGCTGAGATTCTGAGCCATTTTCTTGGCAGGCTGCTTGGTGTTCCTAACCTTGAAAAAATCAATTTGCTTGGAGCATATTATGTCTGAAAAGCACCCGTGGGGAAAAAGACTAGGAAGTGTGTTGAGTGTTAGATGTTAGCGGAATTTAAATGTCATGATAAGGAATTTATTTTGGAGTAGTAAAGCATCGTTGAGAGTTTTTGACAAGACTGACCTTGTCAAAAGGTCAGCATATCTGTGAATTCAGCCAAAAATTCAAAAATCAGTTCCCCCACTTTCTGAAAAGATGACATATTGAAGAACTTATTTAAACCCTCTGAGCTTCATTTTCTCGACCTGTAAAAACCAGAATTTATTTATGTGTTTATTCACTGACACCTCATTTATTCATTCATTTTGTTCAACTGATATTTAATAAATACTCAGTTCGGGACCCACATGGTCTAATGCAGTAGCCACTCATTCAAAGGAACTATTGAACACTTGAAATGCAGGTAGTCTGAATTGAGATGTGCTGTCAGTGTGAAATATACAGTTGATTTGGAAGTTTTAATATGAGAAAAAGAACATACACTACCTCATGAATAATTTTTATGTTGAATATATCCTGAAAGGAAAGAAGAAATAAGTTTAGGAGAGCTGTTGTACAGCATGGTGACTATGATATGATAGTCACTATGATACAGCCAATTATGATACATTTTATTATTGAAATGCCAAGAGAGTTGATGTTAAGTGCTCTCACCACAAAAATTATAGCTATGTGAGGCAATCATATGTTAATTAGCTAGATTTAACCATTCCAAAATGTATATAGGCTTCAAATACATAGAATTTTATGTCAATTAAAAAAAATTGAAAAAAATTTTGAAATTAATTTCATGGTTTTTTTTCCAAAAATATGGCATTTAGAATATTTCAACGTGGCCTCATTTACAGCTTGTACTCTCCTTCTATTGGGCAATGCTGCTCTAGATACTGGGGGTACAATATTGAATAGTGATCAGAGACAGATAGTACGTTTAAGTATCTAAGTCATCTAATTCTAGAATGTGAAGTAAGTGCTGTGATCTTCCCACCTCCTCTCATCCCACCTTTGCTCTCTCTTGGCCTCTATTCATTTGTGGCATTTTCTGAGCCACTTCTCTTGGTTAGGGGAGCTTATTTAATTTACATGGTTGTCCTCTCTCAGGAGCTCTGGCTAATTTCTTCCTTTTGGGGTCTTGAAACTACTGTGACCATCTGTTTCAATATTTTTTCAGTGACTGCAAAAACAAATGAAAGTCATCCAAATTCCAAAGGCAAACAGAATTCTTCCACTCTCTTGAGTAGAAATCTTCATTCTCTCTTTCCTTTGTTGTCAAAATGACCATTTCCCCCAAGACACGGAAATTGAGAGTGTTCATCCACAGAGTCGGTGGTTTCTATCCAGGTAGCAGAGCATGTATCTGTCTAGTTAGCAGTGGAATCGGAGGCTTCCAGCCAGCCTTCCTGAAGACACTACAGCTTCTCCATCCTTTGTATCTAGACATACCCTTTGTTTACAACAGTAACATGTCATTCCCATTATATCTGTTTCAGTACAGTGTATGAACTTTATGCCAATTGGCCTTTTCCTGAGACAAAGCAATCACGTTGGTAAGAAAGCAAGGGAGATATTACATTAGGTGGAAACAGAGTTAAGTGATCAAGTCAGAATTGGTTAATGACTGGCCATGTCAAGTCACTCAACTGTTTAGTTCATGTTTATCAAGTCTCTTTTATAAATCCAGACCTGGATCATCAGGCACTGGCGATGATCTGAGGATAATTTCTGAAGTTCTTATAAATTTGCTGCCTTTAAGATGTTTTTAGAAAGACAATTCTAAAATGAAAACAAAACAGTAATAAAGCAGTTAAAGGGCAGGACTGGCAAGGTTGTTAACGACTAGGAGAGGTCAGGGAGGAAGACATGGATGAAATTTGTAGACATCTTGAAAGAACTCTGGGAAAAAATGAAACTTAATATCTGGATGTGACTTAAACAGGTCAGGAGGAGAGAGAACAGCTTGACCCAAATGGAGTAGAACGGGATGCATGAGAGAGAACTGTGGGAGACAACATTGCTCAGGATCCTGTAGTCAATCAGGAAATGTGACTTCCAGGCCTTTTGGTTCCAGTAAAGTGGGAGAGAAGAGACCTCATTTTCTGTGTTCTGCTTTTCTCCAAAGTTAAATACCAGAACATAAGCAACAACATGCATAACACTGGAAATAGTTACATTTATTGGACATTCTACCTTACTACAGGGTATGTGCTGAGAGGTACAGTTACATCTGCCTCCAGCGGAAGGTATCAGATGACTGTTGCCTTCAGGTGTTGCTTAGTAGCAGCTGCAAGTAGAGTTTCATTATAGCCGCAGAATGTCTTCTGCCAAAATGAACTGCAGTGATCAGGATCGTAGAATGTTGAACCAGCGCTCAGACAATTTCATATACTACACAGGAGCCAACATGAACAAAATACTCCTCATTATGATTCACTTCCTGAATGAGTTTCACCTTCAAGCAGAAGATACCTAGAAAAGAAAAAAAACCTAACAACTTATGCTTCACATTTTCTTTGAGCTTTTGAAATAATTTTAAATGAGTCTTTTAGGCATTTTTCTCCAGAACAGGTTTATTGTGATCTAATTCATATGTCACACGATTCACCTGTTTAAAGTATAAAATTCAAGGATTTTAGGTGTATTCACGGAGCCATGTTTCTGCCAGATCTACAGTAACCTTGGAAATCTTTACTCATTGCAATCACTCCTCATTTCCCCTCCTCTCTCCCTTCTCCCCACTCCCCCACTGCCCTCTGGTTCCTAGACAAGCACTAATTCACTCTAGGTATTTATAGATTTTCCTGTTCTGGAAATACCACGTGAATGGAATCATACACTATGTGGTCTTTTGTGAATGACTGCCTTCGTTTATTTAGCATAATGTTTTCAAGATTCATCCATGCGGTAGCTTGTATCAGTACTTGATTCTTTTGGTTGCAAATACCATGCCATTGTATGGACATACCACATTTCATTTACTCCTTGTGCAGTTGGCAGACATTTGGGTTGTTTCCACTCTGGGGCTATTATGAATGATGTCGCTATAAAAACTCATGTAAAAGTTTTTATGTGGACATATATTTTTATTTCTGTTGAATGAAATACATTCAATTCTCATTTTCCATAGTAGTTATTTCCTATATAGTTACCATCAACACTGAATTAGCAAATACTAGCCACTGCTCGTAGGTAAAATACAGGATTCGGTCTGGGAGACATCTGGGTCACATTTTATCAATCCATCCACATGTAACCTTGTTTTGTGTGTGTTTCTTTTTAGAGATACCTTATAGAATATATGTATACATATATATAATTACATAAATATGTATAATTATATGTCTTATATATACATATGTATAATTATATATTTTTTATATGTATGTATATGTAATTATATTAACAGCCCCTCTATTGTCAGGTACGTAAAATTGCCTGGTCCCTCTTCTATAATTATGACATAACTATGTCCCATGATACCTTATTGTATAACAATGGGTTTTCCTCTTCTATTATTTTTCATTCTTCTATATGATAATGA
Source organism: Callithrix jacchus (assembly GCF_049354715.1). Lineage (NCBI taxonomy): Eukaryota > Metazoa > Chordata > Mammalia > Primates > Cebidae > Callithrix > Callithrix jacchus. The sequence goes on from NC_133514.1 coordinate 43,660,310, forward strand.
GATTGCCCAGGAGAGCAGAAATCTGGGAATATATATTAAAACTACCATCGTGAAACTAACACAGTTCCCTACGGAACCCTCAAGTTGGTTTATAAGTTGTTGACACCTTTGGTTCTTTACCTGGTCATCTTCCTGTCAGTTGGAAAAATGTTGGCTTGCAATAGACCTCCCTGTGTTACCTGTCTCCTCTTTTGACTTTTATGTCATGCAAGTTACTGATCCTCCAAATGAAACCTCTCCTCCATTCATTCAATACATATTTGAAGGTCTTCCAGTGTAGTAAGTGTGGTGCTAGGTGCTGGGTCCTCACTATCAATGAGACAATTTCCTAGATCTTAAAGAAGTTTCACCGTCTCATGACAGGGACAAATATGAAAACAAGTAAGTGTAATACTTCCACGTTCTGTAAAAGAAGAATGTATAAGGCACCCAGGGGACCCAAAGGCTGGTTCTCACTTCTACCATATAGTAGAGGGAGCCAGAAGAAGCTTCAGACTGGTGCAATGGCTCACTCCTGCAATCCCAGCACTTTGGGAGGCAGAAACAGGAGCATTGCTTGAGCCCAGGAGTTCAAGACCACCTGGAAAATGGGTTGTAGAGATCCTGTCTTTACAAACAATAAAAAAATATTATCCAAGTGTGGTGGCATATGCCTGTGATCCTACCAACTCTGGAGATTGAGATGAGAGGATTGCTTGAACCCAAGGAGTTCCAAGCTGCAGTGAACTTTGATGGCACTACTGCACTCCAGCCTGAGTGACAGAGCAAGACCCTGTAGCCAAAAAACGAGAAGCAACTTCACTTGAAGGAAGTGATGAACCAGGAAGAAAGGTTCTGGTATGACTGAGTTAGACACAAAGTGATTCAGAAGGGCATTCCAGCATTTCCTTTAAGAAAGGCCTAAAGATGAAAACCCACATAAACAGGCCTGATTTACATTAATGTTTTTTAATCTCACAATTAGGAGAGTGTGAGTGTAATATGAGACTGTAATTCCTTGATTATAATACTTCCCCTTATTTTCTGTCTGCTTCTCCAATTCTCCTGGTGCCAGCCTCCTTGATAGCAGGGCATGGAGTCATACTCACCTGGCTCAGCATCTAACACAATTAGTTAAGTCCTTAAAAATGTGTTGGGTAAATGAATACCATAAATCCATTTCTCATTACTCAGTTTAAGGGCAACTCTTTGCCCTGGAAACTAGTTCTCAGTCATTTTGTACGGTGATGCTGGCCTCTGTGTGTGGGCACCACTAGACTTTCCTTAGAAATTTCTACCTGTGAGAGCTTCAGGGAGAAAGGCCAGGCATGTTGAAGTTTTCCCTGAAAGTGGCAGAACAGATGCACAGATTCTAAAGAGGATACACGGATGAACATATGCACAGATTCTAAGATTGAGGATTAAGTTCTGGCCTATGAACTTGCTCCTAATTTTAAAAAATTACATGCTTTGACCTATGTCATGCATAAGTAGGTAAAAAAAGGCAGTATAATTCAAGCACCGCCTTTTACCCTGAAAATCTTCCTTTAAAAAAGAAATAAGACGTGATTTCATTCTTTCTTATGGCTGAGTAGTATTCCATGCTGTGTGTGTGTATATATATACATTTTCTTTATTCAATCATCTATTGATGGACACTTACGTTGATTCAATATCTTTGCTATTGTAAATAGTGCTGCAATAAACGTGAGTGAAGGTACCTTTTTAATACAATGATTTTTTTTTGTCCTTTGGGTAGATACCCAGTAGTGGGATTTCTGGATCAAATGGTAGTTCTCTTTTTACTTCTTTGTTACACTAACAGCCCAGACTTCACCGATACGCAATATATCCCTGTCACAAAACTGTACTTGTATCCCTCAGATATATACACATTTTTTTAAAGTGAGACTAATAATATCCTCCAACATATAGTAAAGAGACACCAAGTTTGGTCTTTCATTCTTCTTGAGTGAACTGTTTGTCCTTTAATGGGCTGGGACCATTTAGGAAGCCCCTGATTTGCCTCTTCCTGGTACTCCTGGTCTGTGCCCTCTCCCTGGCTTCTGTGCCATCTCCTAGGCTTGGCTGGGGAGGAAGGCAGCTCAGGGGAACCAGGAAGCCAACTCTTCCCTTTCCCTTCAGGTCCGTTTCCCTTCAGGTCCATTTCATCTCTGTAGTATTCCACACAGAAGTATAAAAGTATTTGTACTTTTTTGTTTTTTCTCTATGGAGAAAGCTCAACGCACTTCAGTTTTAAACCCTCAGTAAGAATATTGCCAATGGGCACAGCCTCGGGGCTACTAGATTTCCTAGCAGGAAAAGACCCACTGGGAAAGCCTCTTCTCTCTTCAGAGGTCCTTTTTTACTCACTAACCACCTCCACCCCCCCGAATGTTTCAAGTCTCCTCCTGAACTTCAGGCCAGCCTCCTGCTCCTGGGACACACACACACACACACACACACACACACACACACACACACCCTTCCTTCCAAGGACAAAATGCTAATTATCAGAGATATTACAGACTAATGCCTTAAGGAGGAAGGAGTTCATTTCCTAACTACCACATAATTTGCAAGGCAGCACTCTCTCTAGCAGTCTGCACATCTTATTACTCCGCAGATAAAATATGTAATTCCCTTCCTCCAGCCCGTTGCCACCCTCATCCTCCTCACCATCCAATTTTAAATTGTACTCTCTGGGCTCACTAGGAATAAGAGAAGGGGCCATTGTGGGGCCATATAGTCATTCCAGCTTGCTCTTGAACAAAGAGAAGCTTGGCTGTTGCTGCACCATTAAGGAATAGATTAACCTCTTATCTAAAAGTCTGTTCTACCCTCCAATTTTAACTAGGCAGGAGGGGAAGCATGGATTAATCCTCCCTTCATAAATATAGGTAATTGATGACCTGAGTGCACAATAGCAGCTCACATGGTCTGACCAAGGATTTATTGTTTTCTGAATTATGATTCATTTTCGTTAATTCTTACAAAGGAATAAAAATCCAACTGGATTTAAGCATTTTGTGCAGCATTTAATGACTCACCTTTCTTGAAGAAAAGAAAAATTACATAAACTCTCCCAGAAAATCAGCCAGCACAGGCATTATAGCTTTATGATAGACTCAAGTTAATTATGAAAAACACTCAATTCCTTAAAGAAATCTTTAAAAATCTTGAACATCGTGGGCATGTATCCTGGTGAGGCTAAAACTGGTCAAAAGCAGAGCAGAATAACAAATGAGAATTTCTGCTAAATAGTTCAGGCCATCTGAACTCTGCTATTATACTGACTTTAATGAGTATAATGGGTCCGGTTAGAGACTGCTTTCCTTAACTGTGCCAGGCTCAATGTGCTCTCATTTCATTGTGGGCCCCGTTTTTATTTGGACAACTCATCTCTGCAAATTTGTCCTGAAATCTCAGTATCCAGTGTTAATATCTACTAACTAAATGTATGTCAAACTCAGTCACTGAGTAAGTTTTGATGATGATTATCATGAAGAAAAAGAGATTGCAGAACAAAAACTAGATGTTTCAACACTCTCGTTCATCTGGGATAAGTCTCATTTGCAAAAGAATGGAATGGGAGAAAGAAATCCTGGGACCTGGGTTTGTCTCACACGTGGCCTTTCTTTCTCTTCACACAAGGAAGTGATGCTGACATGGTGGATAAGAACAAGTGCTGCACTCTCTGCAACATGTCATTCACTTCGGCCGTGGTGGCCGATTCCCATTATCAAGGCAAAATCCACGCCAAGAGGTTAAAACTCTTGCTAGGAGAGAAGACCCCATTAAAGACCACAGGTACGTGTAGGAGCAGTGATCATGTGGAGACCCTGAAAACCAAGTGCTGGCCTGCCATGCGGGTCATGCTCCTCTTTCATAGGCAGCTGCCAGAACCAGAACCCAGTGGTAGATGTCACTCAAAGCCTAAAGGATGGGTGGCCTACCTCAGTAGACCTTGCTGTCTAACTACCATTTCAGGTGCACATTCTATCAGCCTGGCTCCTTCCGATGAAATAATGCATCAGCTTGCATCTGCTGAAGAGCTGTGTGCATTCTGCAAGATGTTGTCTATCATGCCCACTATGTATTATGTAAGATGTGGTGTTTATTCTGTTTTCTAGATTCCCTCTGCAATCAGTGTGGATCATGCATACTAGATTATGTGTAATAGAGAGACCCCCTCAATGTCTGTGTAAAGTAGGACATCATGCTTTTTTACCTGGAGGGCTGGGAGGAACAGAAAGAAAAACTGTAATCCTTAAAACTGCTTTAGTGTGCCAAGAACTGATTTTTTTTTTTTCCTGAGATGACATTCTCATCATCTTTGCAGGGGATCCTGTGATTCATCTTGCAGGAGATCCTGTGACTCAAACCTATTAACTTTCACAAGTAAAAGCTTAAATATTGATAACCAAGTATTTGACCTTCTAATTGCTTAACTGAAATAAATTCTTCAGAGGTCTATCAAATCATGAAACTAAAATACTGTTATAATTTAATCAAGATGGACTATTTGGACAAGATTTATGTTGTGGCAGAAATGTGACCAAACAGGTTATAATCCGGAGAAGCTGGGGGCACATTTCCTGGTGCCTGCTCTTTCCACTGCAATTGAAATTTAGCAGTACATTTTATCTTGCTGTCTAATGAATCACGCATAAACTGTGGGTGTAATTATTTTTTAAATGGTATTTTGGAAACTGGAGAGAGTCTAAAACAATGCTTGGCTTTTATCCTTACCACTGTTTTTCTTAAGAAAAACATATTATTTTACTAGAGAATCACAAGGAATTATTTTACTGTATTTTTCTAGTTAGTTTAACTAAACAGCATTGTTTTTATAAAGGGGGCTGTGGCATTCAGCCCTAAGATGGGTTTGCAAAACACAGGAAATCTGGAGACAAGCTCTGTGTTTGGGGGCACAGGTTGTGTGTCAGCATTTGATGAGCAGCCAGTCAGTCGAAACTCCTGATTCTTGCTCCCTGAAAGGTTGCATATTCACCTTGTAACCTACTCTCCATCAAATCTCTTAAAATAGACACCTCAAAATCGCCGCATGGCAAAACTGTTCTTCATGAATTTAAACAGTTTCAAGACAACTGAGCATCTGGTTGTTTTCCCGAATTTGACCACTCTCAGAACTGGAAACTAGAACTTGGAGGTAATTTGTTAGCTGTCATCAATATATTCCAAAGGAAAAAGAAAAAACGAAGAACAGCCTTTACTGAATGGCTTAGTCATGGCTGTTCATGGGACTGGCTCAGCCCTCCCTGTTGCAAAAAGCAGGTTGCTAGGTAGGCAAGAAGTGAATGAATAGGGTGTGCGGCACCAACAGCTATGGCTCAGGTTGGGCCTGCCTTGTGCCAGCACCCCCTTTGCACCCTGCTCATACCCACCTCTGGAGCGTGCCCTTCCATCCATTCCCCTCTGAAGCTGCTTTGAGCAGAAAGGATCATGGAAAGTAGCAACAGCAGACAGATCAGAGTGCCTAGAAAGCTAACCTGGTTCCTGGCTTGGGCTGGTCTGAACCTAGCTGTTGGCAGGGAGCAGAGAAAGCAAGGGCGCCTACTAGAGGGAAAGTAGTCAGACATGAGGCAGATTGGTTAACAGGAGAAAAGGCATGCAAATGCATCAACGCGTATACACGACAGCCTTTGAAGTGAAGACCCAAATGCAGTAGAAATTGGACATTTTTATAGTTAGGTTCAGCAAAGTAAGGGCATATATAATGGACTGTACAAAAAGGGAATGATCTAATGCTGTTGGATGGAGTGGGGACACCCAGCAGGGCCTGTCTGTCTAGAGTCTTCTTTGTCTCTCTGGGCAGTACTCCCTCCTTCTGGATGTGGGGCAGGACCCTCTCTGGAAAGGGGGTCTAAAGCCCTACTGTCAAACATTGGTCAGATAATTTATTTTATTTATTTTTTTTTTTTTTTGAGACGGTTTCGCTCTTGTTGCCCACACTGGAGTGCCGTGGTGCAATCCTGGCTCACTGCAACCTCTGCCTCCCGGATTCAAGCAATTGTCCTGCCTCAGACTCCCAAGTAGCTGGGATTACAGGCACGTGCCACCATGCCCAGATAATTTTGTACTTTTCGTAGAGACGGGGTTTCTCCATGTTGGTCAGGCTGATCTTGAACTCCCGACATCAGGTGATTCGCCTGCCTTGCCCTCCCAAAGTGCTGGGATTACAGGCATGAGCCACTGCACCCGGCCCCACAATTTCTTTATGGTCAGTTTTTACCCAGAAAGGTGAGGGGAATGAGGGGAAAGTTAGAGTAATATTTTTAGGTTTTATGACTGGATTTGGGGTAGAGGGGTTCTGGTTTCTGACCTGCCTTGGAGAAGAGGGTTTCCAGGCCAGCCTTGGATGAGAATGGGACAGGGACAGGAGGGTAGGAGAATGTCAGAGAAAAACTTTGCTTCTGAGGCTGCTGCTTGGGTCTTCATCTTGAGGTATTTTTTTCTGAGCCCCAACGGCAGAAGTAGGCATTGGGGGGATGTCCCAGATCAAGGGTTGAAGGCCTGATATGAGGATGGCACCAGCATCAGAGGCTCTGGGCCCAGGGAGCACACAGGTGAACCAGCAGTGTGCTGGCGTAGGGAGGTCCTGGCAGATGGTAGCAAGGCCTGCTGCAGTGCTGGGTTCTAGGAAAGGATAGGCTGTGAAGACCATGGCAGGACACCACCACTTAATACGAGCATACTGGGCTGGAGTCCATGCCTAGGGAACAAAACAGGAGCTGTATTCTAGCCTTAGAGTATAGGTTGGGGCTTGGTCTCAAGTTACGGCAGGTACAGGAGAAAGACCTGGAGGCCCTGGACAAGAAAACCCACGCTGTGGCCCCCTGAGCTATCAAGTGAAGCTCCCTGAATAGAGTCCAGATGCCGTCTTCCCTGGCTGTCTGCAGCCACACCCAGCAGCAGCTTCCAAGGGCTTCACCCTCCACATGGTGGTTGCCTTGTGCTCCTCTAGGAACCGCTCTGCCTAATTAACCAAGTTGGCTTCAAATTGTTTCTGTAATAAAAAGAAAAGGGAAAAAAAACAGAAAAGACAATCAACTGAATCAAGATGCAAGAGAAGCAATTCGGCTCAGGTATGCTGCCCTCACCCCAGTGAATAACAGGCTCTTGAACTGCAGTGATTTCTGTGTTGGAATAATTGAACCACAACTCATTGCTTCTGCCAGCTACTTTGATGAGGGTGAGCAGTTGGGACCTGTGAATCACTACCTTTCCACCTCCTCAAGCTGCCCTTTGATCAAGCATCCTCTGGGTCTCCTGCAGAATGAGTTGCAACTTGAGTTGCCGTCTCCAGATGGGTGCATATTTACTAGGATTTCTGAAATGCTTGGCAGAGCTGCTGGAATAACACTCATTCATTTACATATTGTCTGTGGCTGCTTTTATGCTGCAGTGGCAGAATTGAGTCATTATTACAGGGATGATCCAGGCCACAGAGCCTAAAATGTTTGCTATGTGACTCTACATATAAGTTTGCTGACTCCTGATCTAGATACTGGATAATCTTGAAGAACATGCAACAAGGAGACTCACAACAGGTGTTGGTGTGAGTTTCCATATAAAATGGAAGCAGTCTTCCAGATTGTGTACCAGTCAGGAGCTGGGGAGGTACCTGGGGTAGAGATTAATGAAAAGGATGTGACTGAGAGCAGGCTCATACCTGTAATTCCAATATTCTGCTGAGACTAGGCAATATAGTGAGACCCTTTCTCTACAAAAAAACTAAAGCCTGGGCAATATAGTGAGACCCTTTCTCTACAAAAACTAAAAGTTAGCCAGGCATGGTAGCACATGCCTGTAGTCCCAGCTCCTCAGGAGGCTGAGGTGGGAGGATCAGTTGAGCCTTGGAGGCTGATACTGCAGTAAGCCGAGGTAGCACCACTGCACTCCAGCCTGGGTGACAGAGGAAACCCTGCCTTAGGAAAGAAAGAAAAAAGACTCCAGCCGTTGGGTTTAGGGCACACTTTAATCCAGTATGAGCTCATTGTAGCTTAACTAGTTATAGCTGCAAAAACCCTATTTCCAAATAACTTGACATTCTGAGATTCTGGGGGACATAAATTTGAGAGGACACTTTTTAACCCAGTATATGAGCAAACTCCAGTTAACTTCTGGCAGCCGGCAAAGATCACAGGCTCTGATGCTGGGCCCGCCAGCTCATGATTCTCCTCCCACAACCTCCTTTTTTTTTTAATGATAAACCAATATTAGCAAGATCTCATCAAAATCCTGAAGAAAACATGACATTTAACTGGTCTCTTTAGAAAATTTCTTTTGAAGAAAATACGAATGGGGAGAAATCTGATGTATGGAAAAAAAATCCTTAAACTCCAGGTATTCTCCATTTTCCACCATTCATCAAAGTGATTTTTAAGATTGTGCATAATCTGAATGGTCAGGTTCTATCCTGCATTAATAAGAACATTTATCTGTGTCTGTAGCAGAGACTTTGCTTATCTGACACCCATTTGCTTCTTATCTTCCCCAGACATACAATTGATTGTGTGTTAAGGCCTGGCTGCAAGATGGGAAAGAGCCGTTCAACTGCATTAGCCTTTGTATGAACAAGAAATAAGCCTGTATTGTGATACTTCGTGGTTGTATGATACTACAGGAGAGTCTAACCTATCTTGTGGCTACATTATCACTTAGAGTTACTGTTTCAGCTGTAAGCTTTTATGAACACATCTGTCATTCATGGTGAAGATGGGTATGAGTGCGATCCTCCATATAATTTCCAGACATCATTAGCTTGACAGGTAATGACATCAAATTTAGCAATAACCTTTCTTTCATTTCTGACCCTTCAAAGTTTGAAGTGGCCCTAGGGTTATGTGTGTCTTAACTAACAAGGCTGGCTGGCTGGAGAACTGTTCCGAGGTATGCTCCGCAGGGACCACAGTTATTACTGCCTCTGTTCATGACTGCACCTCTGGGCACATAGTAGGCATTTAATTAGTACTTGTTAGATGTGTAAACATTGGAAGCATACACTAGAATAATGATACATAGTTAAGTGTCTACAGTTTTATTTTCAAATTAGTTACCTTGGTTATTTAAATTTTAGTCAAGTATGATGATTTTAAAAAAACAGTGGTTTTCCAATGTAACAGGAATCTATCATTCCTGTCCACTTGCTTGATCTTACAAAACTCCTGTCTTTGTAAAATAGGGGATATACAGAATAACAGAGGCCACGAACAGAGCCCATAAAGTCAGACACAGTTTTAAATTCTGCTTATGTGCACGGGGACGTTCACAAGTGGTTTTAATTCTTCAGCCCTCAGTTTGCTATGGGTAAAGTGCCTCACTATAAAAATTCCACACTGCAGAATTATTAGAGTGAGTCAGAAGACATAAGTAAAATACTGGGTACAGTGCCTGCCACACAAATTAAGTGTGGAGTGGAGTATTACTCTATGTAAATACATACGAGTGTGTGCACACAGTCGAGACTCATTCTTTGAGGATTCCGTACTGATGGATCCACTATGATTTATCTGTAACGCCACGTTAATACTGCTGGTGCTTTCGGGGTTATTCCCAGACGTGTGAAATTGTGAAAAATGTGTCATGCCAAGTGCACATTCCCAGCTGAGGTTGAACACGGTGACATTCTGCCTTCAGGTTTCAGCTCTCATTTAGTAAATAGTTCCTCTCTCTCTCTTTTTGTCGTCTATTTAGTGCCACATGTTTTGCACTTTTTGTGCTTTTTGTTGGTGATTTTGCTACTTAAAATGTCCCCCAGGGTAGTGCTGAAAGGCTGTCGAACGTTCCTAAGTGCAGGAAGGCTGTGGTGAACCTTACTGAGAAAATTACAGTGCCACTGGTGGTGTGTTTAAAGTTAATGAACCAAACATTTATATTAAATTGGACACAGTTAAGCAGAAACACATATACATCAAGGTTGTCTATTGATTGATCAAAATCTTCTAACCACAAATTCGTAGGAACCTAACACTGAATTTCTCTTAGGAGCAAATGTTCAGTATTTGCTATTTCAGTGTTCCTGGTAACTTTGTAAAACATAACTGTCATGAATAACAAGAATAGACTATATTCATAGCAAAAGTACTTTCAATTCATTACATTTATGTAAAATAAGTTTCAAAAAGCCTGTTCATCTCTCAACAATTAAATAAGAATATATACTATTTAAAAGATTCTGGGTGTGGTGGTGGTGGTAAAACTACATACAGTTGAATAGACTCCATCTAGCTTCATAATGAAATCAGTAATCGTAACTGATAATTATAAAGATGTTATAAGAAACAACATGTGCGTTGTTTCACCTAATCTTCATAAAAAGCATGAAGCTCACAGTATTATTGTATCTGATTTACTGAAGGGGAAACAAGCCGCGCAGACTGAGTACCTTGCCTGATTTTATATTATAAGATACAGAATTGGAAGTCAAGCCCAGAACCTTTGATTTGCAGAGTACTGGACCTTTCTTTCATTTCTAGCAATACATAATGTTTCATAAAATGATTTACTGATATTTGCTCATCTACTGAGCAGAACATTTCAAAATCCAAGGCTCTCACTGAGTGAACTGGTAGCAACAAAGACAGGTATTTATACACTTTAAATCAAGTATTTCTTATTAGCAAGAACAGTAAACAATGTAAGAAAAGGAACAGATGAGCAATGATCTCGTTCATTTCATGTGTCGTGTGTTCATTGTATATTCCTCTTCTAAAATCTTGTTAGTTCTCTTCTTTCTTTCCTTATATCCTATTGAAAATGAGAGAGACAGAGCTTCAGAACTTTTCCATAAATTTTCATACCAGACACAGAATTGCTTATTTAAGTTCTCTGTTGAATAAGTAAGGATCAGGGTATTCTAGGTTTGTTTGAAAGTTACATAAATTCAAATTTTGAATAATATATGCATTCTAGGTTCAATCACACCTCATATTTGCATATAAGATTTTATACACCATAGCAGTTCTTTCATCTGAATCAGGTTATTTGGTTTGTGTGGCATAATCTGTCTAGATGCTTGTTTTAATAGATGCAAACAATAGTTTGTCAAACAGGCACGTCGTAATAGTGGTGCATTTTCTTTTAAATTAGGAAAGCTGGCGTGTTCTGAGGCATCATCTCTAGATCAGTGCATTTGTTCCAGTGATGTTTTTGGCTTTTCTAAGCTTATAAATGTAAGTAATAGATTCACAGGATTGCAGAGCTGGAAGGGGCTTAGTGTTTGTTATTTTAGCTATCTCAGATTCCTTGCGAGAAAACTAAAGCCCAGAGGGGTGAAATCATTTACCCAAGGTGATACAAGTGGCTCACAGCAAAGACACTTCTCATGCAGTAATGATTCCCTGGTGTCACTGACAGGAGAAACCGTGCCGGTTAGTCCCTGATTGTCCTACAGTGAGTAGGATTTAGATCCATTAGCAATGTGAGGTGAGCTGAATTCTTTTGGTCATAATTTTCATGCACTGGGTCATAGCAAGCTTGGGGCAATGATTAGATCAAGACTGCCTCCGTTCTTGCGTTATGGTTGATAACTAATGAAACAGGAGATCTATGATTGGATCTAACTGAAGATTTTAACAAGGAGCAGAGCCTATGGCTTAGGTGATTTTCACAAATCTTTTTCAACACCGTGAACTCGCTTTTCTCTTTTGGGCGATCACATGGTGGTATAAGACAGCTGATGATCTCAGCGGCTTTTATGATGTGGTTATACCTTTATTTCAGGAAATATTCTTTGAAGTACTTTTATAAAGGAAAATAGTAGAACATTAATATAATCAATTTCCTGTGCATACTCTGAAACTGTCAACAGAAAACATGGTCAGGACTTGGAAGCCATACACAAAATGCATTACTATTCAGACAAAAGTACAAGTGAAAGATTTGCTGGCAACAACTCCTGAATCATCTATTAGAGATAAGAACCCTAAAAGTGTCTAGTCTATAAAATTGAGAAGACACTCATAAAGTAAGCACTACACCTGAAATGATTGGTAGTAAATGTCCAAACTATATTCTCATTCTTTGAAATAGCTATACATTTTAAATGTCAGCCTCAAAATTCTTGGTTAATGCTCAGATTGGTTTCTTTAAGAATCAGATACAATGGGTACCAATTACTGCCTGGCATTTGAGTGCAATTAATAAAACATTTTGAAATATTTTTTGAAATCCATGTAAATTACTTCTGCTGTCTGACCGTGAATGAGAAGGCCGGCCCTAGCCATTCACTGGGGTACCCTCTCCCTCTTTAGAGCCAGGCAAAGGGCGAAGTCTCGACCTGTGGACTCTGGCTACTTTATGATCTAACCCAGGATGCTGTTGTGTTCTCGGCCTCCACAGGCTGGAGGTCCAGCCCTGGGGCTCCCTTAGAAGTAGATTTTAATAATCTGTTTTCCTACATGGGCCAAATCTTTTCTGTGCCAACCTAGACTGTGGAAAAGAAGAGCAAGATCCCATGGGTGGCATTCCTAGGGAGGTCCCACCACAGTGGATATACTGTTTTTAAGCTGCCCATGTCTCTATCGACAGTTGCAACTCCCTTTTCTCCTCGTCCCCAAGAAGCCAATTACTTTGCCAATGACAGGCCTATCCCTCTAACATTCAGGTCCTTTTGCCTCTCAGACGAGGTAACACAAATCCATTTGCTCATTCTCTCTTAGGGAAGGGGAAACCAGACTTCAGGGCCTAGCTGGCATTTTGGAATGGAATGCAAAAATTCCTCTCCTATCAGTGAAGTGAGCCTATAAGAAAACAAGACATCTAATTTCTCAATAGTTTACTCTGCTCTGTAACTTGTCACGTGACACAGACGCCTAGCATGTTCACTTACTGAAAACAGAAAGATGAAACTGAATGTATTTCCTCACTTTGTCAGCCTTCAGAGTTGTTTCTCTTGTGTAGGTTTCCCACTAAGTGATTTTCTTCCATTGTTTGCTGAGCACTCAGTAGTTTATGGCTCTAATTGTAAATCCACCTAAGGTTTTTAAGGGGTATTTTGGCCATCCCGAGGTACCATGAATTGTAAAGGGGAGACTAAAGAGCCCCAACGAAGTTTGTTTTATTTTTATTTTTATTTTTTTGAGACAGAGTCTTGCCTTGTCACCCAAGCTGGAGTGCAATGGCATGATCTCAGCTCGCTGCAACCTCTGCCTCCTAAGTTTAAGCGATTCTTCTGCCTCAGCCTCCAGAATAGCTGAGATTACAGGCGCATGCCACCACGCCCAGCTAATTTTTGTATTTTTACTAGAGATGGGGTTTCACCATGTTGTCCAGTCTGGTCTTGAACTCCTGACCTCATGATCCACCTGCCTGGGCCTCTCAATGTGCTGGGATTATAGGTGTGAGCCACCTCACCTGGCCTACTTTATTGTATTAAATTTGTTGTTGTTGTTGTTGCTCTGTTGAATTGAAGAACCAAGGAACAAAGTTTTTGCAACTCTTCTTGGAGGCAGCAGTTCTTCTTGTTAGTGGTTCTGGCTGAAGACAATCTGGAAATTCTGAGTGCAGTTCTCAAAACTGTAGACATTGGTAAGTCTTTGGAAGCCAGGGGTCCTCAGTCATCTAAAGCAGGGATTGCTGCCATCTTGCCATCTGCTGAGCTCATGTGGCTGAGAAGGAGGAGGTGGGTTGAAGGCCCACCTGTGAATTTTTGCTGTGATCTATCTTGCCATCTGCTGAGCTCACGTGGCTGAGAAGGAGGAGGTGGGTTGAAGGCCCACCTGTGAATTTTTGCTGTGATCTATCTTGCCATCTGCTGAGTTCACGTGGCTGAGAAGGAGGAGGTGGGTTGAAGGCCCACCTGTGAATTTTTGCTGTGATCTATCTTGCCATCTGCTGAGCTCACATGGCTGAGAAGGAGGAGGTGGGTTGAAGGCCCACCTGTGAATTTTTGCTGTGATCTGTCTTGCCATCTGCTGAGCTCACGTGGTTGAGAAGGAGGAGGTGGGTTGAAGGCCCACCTGTGAATTTTTGCTGTGATCTATCTTGCCATCTGCTGAGCACACGTGGCTGAGAAGGAGGAGGTGGGTTGAAGGCCCACCTGTGAATTTTTGCTGTGATCTGTCTTGCCATCTGCTGAGCTCATGTGGCTGAGAAGGAGGAGGTGGGTTGAAGGCCCACCTGTGAATTTTTGCTGTGATTATATCTTGATTAGTGCAGACTGCTAGTCATTAGTGTCTTCATTTTGCATTTCACTCAACAGAGTAGATGAAATCTTAATACCTGGCCCTTTCATTTTCAGTTAGCAAAACTAATATATCAAGAATGCTGACGAGCAAGCAAGGCAAGGACTCTCTCTGGTGTGTAAACGAACCTTGAGTCTGTCCTTTTTGACACAAAGGGAGGTTTTACTTGTAGTCAAAGTAAGTCCGAGAGAAAGAGGCCCTTCCATCTGAGGAATCCTGATAATTCTATATTCAAAAATTGTGCTTTTTTTTTTTTTTTCCTTTCTGAGAAGGAGTCTTGGTCTGTCACCAGGATTGAGCGAGATGGTGCAATCTCAGCTCACTGCAACCTCGGCCTCCCGGGTTCAAGCGGTTTGTCTGCCTCAGCCTCCTGAGTAGCTGGGACTACAGGCACATACCACGATGTCCGGCTAGTTTTTTATGTTTTTTAGTAGAGTTGGGGTTTCACCGTGTTGGCCAAGATGATCTTGATCTCCCAAACTCGTGATCTGCCCGCCTCAGCCTCTCAACGTGCTGGTATTACAGGCATAAGCTGCCGTGCTCCACCCCAAAATTGTGCTTTTTTAAAAAAAAATTGTATTTCATCCAGAGTGTAGTGTATGGAATGACTTCTACCTAGACATTCATGAATCTTGAATTACCAGCATGTCCGTCTCTCTGCTTCCGGTAAGATTCTATTTGACTCTTTCTCATTGTCTGGTATGGTTTACCTAGTATCTCCCCCTTTCCCATCAGGTATTAATAATCCTTAATTCTGTCAACCTCCCGGAACCACCCTTCCCGGGGACAGCCAGCATGCCTTCACATCAGGGATCTTCTCCCTTCAGCTCCCTCCCTTCTCTGTTTCAAAGCTGGTTTTCAGCAGCTTCGGGAAACAGTTGGCCATCAGTCTACATTCTGTCACCTTCTATGTGTCTCAAGTGTCATTAAGTTGTATTTCAGCCCCTGTCTTCTGGCTAAGTAATTCCACTCCTTTATCCTGCATCATACACCTTTCTTCCTCATGCCGTTTCTCTGGCTCTTATATATACTTTCTATCATTCTGTAAAACATCCTGGATGGCTTTGAAGGAATCTCTGATGGCTGGAATGTCAGCAAACTTATGACCAGATACAGGAACCTGATATCACCAGCACACGAGCTTTTCTGACTCACTCTTACCAACCACCCTTCCTGCCTCATGTTCTCCACAGCCCAGAAATGTGGGTCTGAGTGAAGAACAGGGGGCAGCAGTCAGGGGATCTGGGTTCTAGTCTTAGTTTTCTCTATGGTCAAGATGCCAGAAAAATAACTTTAGTGAAACAGACACTTTTAATCTTCACAACAAGGGTGTGAAATTGAACCGCTAGGAAACATTCTCACTATAGGTAAAATAACCCACCAGAGTTGTGATTTGAATCAAGTTTTGGTCAAAATGATATTTCATAATATTATTTTCTTTGTACCTGTTTCTCTTATGTTTTCTACAAATTATTATTACTTTTTTAATTTGTAGAGACAGCATCTCACTCTGTTGCCCAAGCTGGAGTTCAGTGGCATGAC
The DNA here is from genome assembly GCF_049354715.1 of Callithrix jacchus. Taxonomy (NCBI): domain Eukaryota; kingdom Metazoa; phylum Chordata; class Mammalia; order Primates; family Cebidae; genus Callithrix; species Callithrix jacchus. Next base: position 43,676,041 of record NC_133514.1, read on the forward strand.
CACGGCTCACTCAGCTTCCTGGGCTCAAAGGATCCTCCCACCTCAGCCTCCTGAGTAGCAGAGACTACAGATGTGCATCACTGTGCCAGGCTAATTTTTAAGTGTTTTTTTTTTTTTTTCCATTGAGACAGGAGTCTCTCTTACACCCAGGTTGGAGTACAGTGGCGTGATCATAGCTCACTCAAGCCGGGAATTCCTGGGCTCAAGAGAACCTCCTACTTCAGCCTCCCAGGTAGCTGGGTGTGCAGTCTCACTGTGTTGTCAGACTGGTCTCAAACTCCTGGTTTCAAGTGATCTTCCCACCTCAGCCTCCCAAAGTGCTGGGATTGCAGGTGTGAGCCACTGTGCCTTGCCAGTGATTTTTTTTTTTTAAAGAATGCATATAGACTTCTGTAGAATGAATACATCTTAATAAAATAGTTCTGCAAAATTAGTTCAAAATATGTCCATTTCAGACTTTAAGCTCCAAGAGGTCCTGGGTGGCCCTCTATATCTAAGGCAGGGCACAGTGCCAGAACATAGCTGAATGAATGAAACATGACTATACAAATATTTGGTACGGTTGAAGTGCAAGTGAAGCCCAAGCCCTACGCTGTTGCTCCAGTCTGTGGGTTCCCAGTCCTGTCTGCCCATTGGAGGTACCTGCAAAGCTTTAACATCTCTCATGGCTGGGCCCCACCCCAGGGCATTCTGAGCTAAGTGGCCTAAGTGGGTCTGGCGTCCCTGAGTGTCTAAACATCCCCAAGGTGATTCTGACAGGAACTGAATCCAATGCTTTCCTAATTTAATTTGCATATGAGTCACCAGAGGCTCTTGTAAAATGAACATTCTTATCCAGTGGTCCAGGATGGGGCCTGAGATGGGCTTTTTATAATAAGCTGCCTAGTGCTGTGGATGGTCTTGGTGGGTGGTGCACACGTCCTCACTGGCTGTTAATGACACACTTGTCCTAAAAATCCCTCAAAATAAATCATTCGTATTCTCTCTCATGCCCTCCCTTCTGGCTGTGGCAAAAATGAAGTGTGCAGTTTGTGGCCAAACCATAGTTAAATTAATGATTGTGGGTGACACCCCTGAACAGTTCAGGCTCTAGGTAGGCTTCTGCTCCCCAGGGACTGAATTAGCCTAGGGATTTTCCAACATTAGTCTGCAAAGTCTTATCTGCCCTAAAATCAACTTCCTTCTTTGCCCATCAGACTCATTGCTCCGTTTGAGAAGCAGTGGTGTAGGGGTGTGGTCTTCAAGCCCTCAGGACCGGGGTACTTTCTTGCTTTCACATTTAATACTCTAAATTCTCTCTATCTTGGTGATGGCAGGGACCTGACATGATGGAGCAGAATAGCCCCATCTACCTCACGTCTGATCTCAAGAGTTCTAGAGCTGCTTTGAGATTTCACAGACTGACTCAGAAAAGCAGTTCCCAAATGCCAGTTGAGATCAAGTGCTTTATTTCTAGATTGAATTCAAAGTGATACATGCAAAATATATGCATAACTAATATTCATCCTTTAAATACAAAATAGAGCCAATTTTCATAGCTTGCAAACTGTGGGTTAAGACCAATGTTATTTTTAGGGATATGTGCTTAAGGCAACTCAAAATGGAGGTTCAATAGAGAACCCACGAGGTCTCTTTTTCATAGGCGAGGGATGGTAGCTGAAGAGTGGGTGTAGACACAGGCATTCCACTCACAGAATGGAACAGCACCAGCTTCCCTAAATTCATTCTAAAATCGCAGCTTTCCTCTAGCCCAGGACAAAAGGCCACCCTCTTTGTCTCTCTTCCTCTAAACTTAGCCTGCACTTTCTCTCTGCTGTGCCTCTGGCACTGATCACTTTTCTCATCTTTGAATTCTCTATAAATATTCATAGGATGTAAGAAATGATCCAGGAAGCTGGCTCTCTAGTTGAATCGCTAATGCTGCCGGATAAGTAAATCATTCCCACCCCTGATCACGGGGTATGGATTAGATGACTGGGGAAGGCTGGAAGAATTAAAAGAACCAAAGCTTGTTTCAGTTCCCAGGGGTCAGTGGACCAGGCTTCCAGGCCTTATAGGATAATGCCTGTGAGCCAGGTGATGCCTCCAGCCCAGTACTCCAGGAGCAGCAGCTTCAGTGGGCATTGAGAGTGCCAGTGGGTCAGCCAGTTCCTGTCAGGGAAACCCACATTGTTCATCTGGAACCCTGTGTTAAATGTGGGGTTTGAGGTTTATGAGGAAAGGCAATCATCATTTCTAGCAGTGCCCACTTAGCAGATTGTGGATTCTTCCCAAGCAATGCGCAAAGAAGGGAGAAGGGTGAAGTCATAACTCTTAGTGTTTCTAAAAGTTTACCACAGTCTTAATGTCTCTGTACTTTTTTTTTTTTTTTTGCTGTTCCCTTAGGTCCAAAGAAATGCCTAATAGGTAAGTTTATTAAATAGCTAGGTCCAAACAACTTAAACACTTATGTCCTAATAATTTAGTAGCCATCTGAATTCTTTTGTTTTTGAGACAGGATCTCCTCTGGTGCCTAGGCTGGAGTGCAGTGGCACACATATGGCTCACAGCAGCCTTGACCTCACGGGCTCAAGCAATCCTCCCATCTCAGCCCCGCCCTGTGTAGCTGGGACTATAGACATGCGCCACCACGCCTGGCTGATTTTCATATTTTTTGTAGATACTGGGTTTTGCCATGTTACACAGGTTGGTCTTGAACTCCTGGGCTCAAGTTATCCACCCATTTCAACCCCCTAATGTGCTGGAATTACAGGCGTGAGCCACTGTGCCTGGTCTAAAATAATTATACACATAAATTGAAAAAAAATTTTTAATATTTTCACTTCCTTCTTAAATAACTACACTAATGAATGTGTTTGCCTGGCAGGCACTGCACAACTTTCAAACCAAATTGGACCTTGCCACCTTTGTTTCTTGTTCCTCACTGAATGATTTGATTGCCTGGTCATACACCACAGTATCCAACAACCCAGCTTCACAGAAAGGGAAATCATTACAAGGAGTGTAGCATCTAGGTTGAAACTGCGAGCTACCTTGAGTTAATGGTCCCTGTGGTGACCAACAGATGTTACTAGACTTTCCCCAAAATGTCAAAGTATCTTACAGATTTCCTATGAGTTTGTTCACTGTGCATCGTAGGAGACCTCTGCACAGTTCGAGGACTATGGCCTAACTGGAGACTTTGAAACTGAACTCAGGGAGTGTGTCACCTTAACTGAGGAGGGTTTGAAGATTTAGTACCATGAATATACTGCAGGGCAACCACGGCTTTGCGGATCTGTCTGGACCGTGGATGCTATCACTGACGGCAGCATTCGGCGTTAGATCTGCAGGATATCCTCAAGTCATTCAGTTTATGTAAGACAAGTGATTCCTTCTCTTACGTAAATGACTCTGTGGAGAATAAGCTGCTTCCCTCATTCAAGATGGGTTATTTAACACTTGTTATGTGCCAAGCACAGTCCTGAGTACCTGGAATCTGTCAGTAAACAAAGGATAAAAATCCTTGCCCTCCTGGACCTTAGATTATGGCCTCTTCATTTCAAGGCAAAGAACGTGGAATATTACAGCCTTTGGATTCTTTTGCCAAGCAGCACAAGAAAGTCATGAAAGGACTTTTATTGCCTCTAAAGTTCTATTTAATGACTTATTTTCAAAGATGAAAATTCTGCAGAAAACAGGCGTACTTAAGACATGTAGAACCTAATCAAGTGACTGAAACTAGAGGGAATTATTCTATATTAATGAAAATCAATGATCTATGAATACTCTCTTAATGAAGACTGATGATATATGAATGCATTGTGAGTAAAGAAGCAACTTCTGTTAATAGGCTGATTATACTTAGAATGTTGATACATAGTTGAATTGGACAGTCCCCTTAAGTCATCCTCATCTTTGTTTATTCTCAGGAAATGTGAAATGGCATGTATTTTGAAACGCTGGATATATTATAGTGCTTTTTCATTTACTTTGTGGTATAAAATAAATAGCATGTGGATTTTTCTATCCCGTGGTGGTAGGTAGCAGAATTCACATCCAGAGTATCCTTCATTTTAGCTAAATAATTAGAGCTGTATTTGAATTTGTGATAACGGTGGGAAAACTGCTTTTCTCTTTTAGAGAAATAGGAGAAGCTGGTATTTTTACATTATATTCTGACTGGGCCAGTCTTCTTCGAACACATTTTCCTTCAAGTCTACAATAAATTAATAATAAAGCACTGCAAATAAAATCTTCTGAGATTTAAGACTGGGTTGTGGCATCACAAGTTCCGTAAGCAGTGTTTTTTAGACTTTGTACTAAAACAAGTTAGTATAATATGTGGCCTATATATAAATGGTAAAATAAAAATGTTTTCCATCTGCATCAGGGAGTGTATATCCGTGAGTACAAAGCAGATCACCCATATTCCAGAACTCAGAAACAACTATTGCTAAGACTTTTGTCTATAGTCGGCTAGTCTACAAAGCTTTATGCATATATATATAGCAATAGTAGTAGTTATAGTTATATAAAGTTTTGCAGCCATGTGTGTATAAGTGATTTTGTTTATATGATACATATAAACCGTATCTTTTAGTTTACATCCTATTCTGAACATTCCCCCAGGTCCCTACATACTTTTCTAAAACATATCTTTTTTTCCATTGCTGCATGTTTTTCGGAGTATAGGTGACTATGGTTTATTTAATCTGTCACCTACTAGGAGTATCTAACTTGTTTCTTAACCCTGTAAAATAAGGTTTATGAAACTATCAAAGATTTAATATTTATCTATCATATTTATCAAAACATGAGCATTCCCCCAAGTTGATATTAAAAGCCACTAGTACTTTTCTTCCTGCATTCATCACACATTCATTGAGCATCTGCTATCTACACAAGAGGCCCAAGCCTCTGCCAGAGATGCAAAAGAAATCTAAATATGAGGCCTGACTTTGTGGTGGGCATGGAGGTGAGGTGCTTCCCCGCAGAGGAGGCTGGACTGTTTGGAGCCAGAGCTATAGAACTACATTGACAGCTGCCTCTTAAGCCACTCACTGAATGATCTAATCTAACGTTACCATTGGTAGCATTTGCAAAAAACAGGGATACTTGCTGAAGAAATACTACTATCATTAATTTGATTTAGAGTAGGAAAAAAAGAAAGGCAGTTTGTCATAGGGACTGGAAATCAGAAAAAGTGTTTTTTAGAAAAAAAAATGCACATTTTCAAATAATCCCCACTGAGAGCAGATGTGGAAGCCTAGGAAATGTGTTTTGACTCTAGAATGAATCTGTTTGTTTATTTGGCCTGTTGCTCTGCAGGCATTATTGGAAATGAGTTGACACTGAAATATGGGGCTGGTCTTAGAGTCCAGAGATCTGGTCTTTGCCACTTCCTCTGCTGCTTATTAATCAAGGGACTCTACACTACTGGGTTCATTTCCCTGGGCTTCAAGCTGCCTTATTGACCAGACAAGATCTCTGAGTAACTTAAGAAAACACACAGAACAGACATAATAAATTGCATGATATCACAAACTGGGAAGAATTATTGTTGTGGATGAGAATGCCTTAGGTGAAAAAAAACACAGGCTTTGAAATGAATAAATTCTGGCTCGATTTCTCTATATCAAAACCCCCACATCCCTTGTGACAATGAATTAAACTTCACTATCCTAAAGCCTAGAAAGCATTAAGCATGAGTGAAAAGGGAGAGAAAAGGGGAGAAAAGGAGAAAGGAAGAAAATAAAGAGCCAGGGTCTAGGGAGGGAGTGTGATGGGGGACGTAGAGAGAGAGAAAGTGTATGTGTGTATTTGTATGTGTGTGTTAGACAGGGAGGCGGGCGGTGGGGGAGAGAGAGAGAGAGGAGTGTAGGGTTGTCAACTTGAATGGCAGAGAACCCGTGACTTCTTGACAAACTAAAAGGGACTAGAAGGCACAGGGACAGGCAGGTAGGAATCTATCTCACTGCTGGTGGTGTCACCCTCCTTTCCAGCTAAAGATGCCCACCTGGTGGTCTGACAGAGCTTTGAGATCTGTCCGTGGATCTTGTCCTCTTGGATGAAATGCCTGCTCTTGTCTCTGGAACAGTTGTTCCCAAAGTCTTTCCTAATTTCCCTGTAGGACGTTAAATCCAGTCTGTCCTCAGAAGCTGGAGCGACCAATTTCAGTTTGCCTAGGACTCTCCCTGTTGAAGCCCCAAAAACCACAGGTCCTGTCTCAGTCTCAGTCAGGCTAGGATGGTTGGGGCCATACCAAAAGCTGGAGTGAGGGTTTGGATGCCATGATAAGCAGGTCAGAGTAAATGGCTTCCTGTTTGAAAGTAAATTTTCCAAGAGGATGTGCAATCTCTGCAACTTACAGAACTAGGCCACTCCAGAAAACAGAATTTTGGGAGAATAATTGCTTTCAATATAGTTAGTTAAATCCAAAAGAAGGAGAGAGACTGCGACATGCATGTACACTTTGAGATGCTACCCTTCCGCAGCTCAGCCACCAGGATCTTGTCATGTACCGACATATTTATACTGACTGGCGCAGGCCCTAGCTACCTAAGCTGTAAATGACACAATCCAGAAGAAACAAGAAAACTCTTGGTTACCATATTTCTCTTGGTTACCATAAAACTCTTGGTTACTCATAATGTGAAGAATATTTTATTTATTCATTCACTCATTCATCAAAAGGTGTGGAATTTACACTACGTGTCTGTTGCATGCAAAGTGCTGGAGCCATGAAGAATCAGGTTGTAGACTATGTTAGGTAATTAGACAATGCAGGCAATTACCAAATGACAAAATTTTCTGATAGAGACTGATATGGTTTGGCTGTGTCCCCACCCAAATCTCATCTTAAATTGTAGTTCCCGTAATTCTCTCTTGTCATGGGAGGGACCCAGTGGGAGATAATTGAATCAAGAGGGTGGTTACCCCCACACTGCTGTTCATGTGAAAGTGAATGAGTTCTCATAAGATGTTTGCTTCCCCTTCTGCCATGCTTGTAGGTTTCCTGAGGCCTATTGCTCTGTGGAACTGTGAGTTAATGAAACCTCTTTCCCTTATTAATTACCCAGTCTCAGTTATGTCTTTATTATTGGGGTGAGAACAGACTAATATAGAGACACACACAGGAGCTGTGGAAATACTTTTACCCTTAAATCAACTGTGGTTATTATGCCTGCAAGAAACAAATATATGACGAATATTCATATTATTTTAGATTATTACTCAAGACAACATATCCCACAGGTGACAGATAGCTGCTGATAACAGACTCCTTGACAAACCTTGCACCAGGTACTAAGAGTGATGTTGAAATTCATTCTACATTGAGGTGATTCTTAGAATTCAAGTGTTGAAAACTGGCTTGCTTCACTTAGCTCAAGCCTTAGAGGAACTCACATTGATTTTACTGACTCTGAATCAACTATAGATCCATGACCTTTTGTTGAAAATATTTGGGGCTGATTGTATTTTGCAAATCAGAAATTGTAGGATTTGGGATAGATAATAAGGCACAGATACCATATGCTGTGTTTATATGGATATAGGACAGCAGTCCTGACCAAAGGTATTAATAGTTCTATTGCAATATGTATGTATGTTTATGTTAAATGTAAAGACTATAGTTTGTGTCATGTGACTTCATGTCAGCTTTTGGTAATAAATTGATTTGAAAAAACTTGACTTTCAGGTTTTTTTTTTTTTTTTTTGCATTTTTATGAATTGAAACAAGGATTGTGAACATGTACTGAAGAGAGCCAACACAAAGTGTCTAGTGGGAGCTTCTGTTCCAGTTTCCCTTACACACACACACACACACACACACACACACACACACAGATGCACATTCACACAGCTAAGGTTATAAGGCGGTATTTAAGAAATGCTAAATGAATTGTGCAGTGAGTAAATGCTGTATAAGCTTAGAGAAGGAAGACCTACTTCTTGCTGAGGTTGTTAAGACCCCACAAAGCATATGGGATTCAGGAGCATCTCATGGGAGAGGTGCGTGGCTATGTGGAGTGTCTGGTACAGGGCAGCACAGCAGGCTGGTCACGGCCTTGGACAGAGGCAGGGGGGACAAGAGCGCTTGCTTCATGGGGAAAGGAATTGGCATTGCCGTCTAACTTTACCAATATGAATTTATAATGTTAGCTCCTATTTTCGTGATTCTTTTATGTTATGCTAAAATGGGAAAATTAATTGAAGTTTTCAAAGGCGAGTAATTATTTCTTTCTGTCTCATGGATGATGTGACATTTTGGCTATTGCCTACAGCAAAACTAGCTCCATTGCTGTTGGATGTATTATGCTGCTTTCTGTTATGTGAAGACCTAAGAAAACTTTATTTTCTAGTTATTTTCAAAGAAAACATGCAATATTTAGATCATTTGTTCTCAACATTGGCCATGCTTTGGAAACACGGTTCAGGCTCTGGGAGGAGGGAGGTTTCAAAATCATCCTGATGCTTGTTTCCCACTCCTGGAGTTTAAGGTACAGTTGATCTGGGCAGAGTCCGGACACAGAAATTTTTCAAGCCTGGTGAGTCTAATGTTAAAAACCACTGGTTTCAATTAATATATTTTGGTTGAATCTATTTAAGGGATAGGTAAAGTCAATATTTAGTTAATTTTTTTTGCAATTAGAATAAAAACATAAACTATAAAATAAAAATTAACTACATATCAACTAAAGTTTTTTAAAGTATGTTTTTAAACCAAAAGATCTTTGCCCCACTCTTTATTCATTTTATTGGAATAATACATTCTGCTAAAGAATGTCAGTGTTATGGTTCATGTACACACACAGGTTTATCATTAAAACCTGGAAATTGCTCTCCTCCCACGTAATTTCTATATTTGGCATTGAATCAAAACCGTAAAAGGGAGAGAGCTTCTACAATTTGTTCCATCTACAGCCCAGGGGTTAGCTGCAAAGTACGTTAATTTTAAAAGAGATGGTTAGCCTGAACTTTAACCTTGAGGAAACCAGGGACCTTAGAAATTTGCCAAAGGTCACACAGCTCACTGATGGTGGAGCCCCATCCAACCAGAGGTCTGATTTTGATTCAAGGCTGTTTATGCTACTGCGTTTGTCTGCTTGTATAGGCTTTAAGGGAATATAAGCTGGGTTTAAATGGGTGAAGACAGTTAAAAACAGAAGCAAAAAAAAAAAAAAAAAAAAAACTTTAAACTTTCAGGCTATCCACAAGATGTAGAATTATTCAGGAGGAGAAGCTACAATACTAGTGTAACATCAAATTATTTTCTTATGTGCAAGATAAGATTATCTTATTTGATGGATATTCTATTGTGCCTCACTCCTACCAGGATATAGTATAGAAGGTATCAATTGATAAAATTGACTAAAATGTTTTATAGGGCCTACTTTAAAGAAAAATAAATTATGCTTCAAGAATCAACATTTATTCCGATTGTAAACATTTGATATGCTTTCCATTGCCATCAAGAACAATAGGCGGCTATAAATCCTCAGAAATTGATAAGGGTTCAGGAAACTTTGGAAGCAAGATTCAATTACCTTCAGAAAAGTAGATACAGATCTTCTCACATCCAGGTCAACTGCATATTTGTAGCTTTTATTTCTAAGTCATAGCTGAATGATACTGGGTGGCTGCTGGAATGGCCCACGTTTGAGCTTTGTTTCTACATGGTGATATATGACCAAATCCTGCAATGAGACTTTTAAGGGGCATGCTGTTTGTGAGTCTCTATAGAAATAACACCATTAAGTTTAAGCTAGCTAAAACGTCCCCATCTGATGAAATCTCTAAATAAAGGGAAAAGAACTTCTCAGGAATACTGTTACGATACAGGTATTACTTGAATTAAAATGTCATTTAGCAAATACTTGTTTCTATTTAAGGTTTTTAATAGAAAAGATAAAAATCGACATAAAAGTTACTTGAAACCTTGGCGATTTGGTTAACTGGTTCCTTGTTCTTGAGGTCTCAGCTTTTCCCTGGAGCAGCGACCCTGATGCTCTTGGTTTTGCCAGCTGCATCCTCCATCTCAGAAACAACACACACAGGATGCTTTTGTGGACTGTGTTAGGACTGACGGCCCATGTAAAATTTATATATTGATTTCTTCTCCAAAATATTTGGACCAGAATATTTTTTCCAGAATTTAATGAAATCCTATATGAAATACAAAGATGATGGATCTAGAAAACATCTCCCTTTGCTTATTAAAAAGTGTGAACAGGAGCCTGGGGGGTATTGAAGCGAACATTGGCTTTGGGAATTCCAGATTTTGTTTTAGTCCTGTTTTTCCCATGAGTAGATACCTCACCATCAGTAAACCACTAGCATTTCTGAAGTCTAACATCTGAAAATGGGATAAAAAACCAAGTCATAGTCCTTGTGAGGATGGAAGCAACTTGTATGTTGTAATGCATACAAAAGTTATTTATTTATTTATTTATTTATTTTTGAGACGGAGTTTCGCTCTTGTTACCCAGGCTGGAGTGCAATGGCGCAATCTCGGCTCACCGCAACCTCTGCCTCCTGGGTTCAGGCAATTCTCCTGCCTCAGCCTCCTGAGTAGCTGGGATTACAGGCACGCGCCACCGTGCCCAACTGATTTTTTGTATTTTTAGTAGAAACGGGGTTTCACCATGTTGACCAGGATGGTCTCAGTCTCTTGACCTCGTGATCCACCCGCCTCGGCCTCCCAAAGTGCTGGGATTACAGGTTTGAGCCACCGCGCCCGGCCACGAAAGTTATTTTGACTTTCCATTAGTAAGCTCCTTCAAGTCAGACTCTCTTTTCTGTTTTATTTTCTGGACCAGAAATAATCACAATGAAATGTGTTAATTGAATAGGCGGGACAAAGCAATCTCAAAATAGTGATATATGTTGGCCAGGCGCCGTGGCTCAAGCCTGTAATCCCAGCACTTTGGGAGGCCGAGGCGGGTGGATCACGAGGTCAAGAGATCGAGACCATCCTGGTCAACATGGCGAAACCCCGTCTCTACTAAAAATGCAAAAAAAAAATTAGCTGGGCACGGTGGCGCGTGCCTGTAATCCCAGCTACTCAGGAGGCTGAGGCAGGAGAATTGCCTGAACCCAGGAGGCGGAGGTTGCAGTGAGCCGAGATCGCGCCATTGCACTGCAGCCTGGGTAACAAGAGCGAAACTCCGTCTCAAAAAATAAATAAATAAATAAAATAAAAAATTTTTTAAAAATAGTGATACATGTCTATTCTGTTTAGATGAGTACACCTGAGCTACGGTATTTTTCTTTTGGTTTTTAGAAAAACGTTTCAGCATCAACGTTAGCAAGTACAGGTTGAATATAGCCTATTACAATAAACAAACAGCTGACGATAAAATTGGCATGACTCCCTCAATTAACACAACCCATGTCACCAAAAGATCGGTTTCTACCACTTAGCCAAATCCTTTATTTATTGGTTATTTATATTAATAGCACACAATGTACAATTCATTCATTCAGAATCTTTCTAAGTCATGATTTTCCAGTGTTACTTCAAGCATTAGCTTTCTTTTGACTGATAGATGACTCCCTTACCTCTATGAATTTATTTATTTAATTGCATTTTATCCAATATTTATTTTTAGCATTACACACACACACACACACACACACACTCTAATTGAAAGCAATTACAATAGGCTTATTGCATTACTAGTGATGCTAGAAAAATTATTGCTCCAGTTTTACCTGGTTCATTGAACTTGTCCCCTGTATTTTACCACTTTTTCTTTTTTCTAAATGCCCATGTTAGATCAGAATGCATTTTAAAAGTGAGTGGAGAGAGAGGGGGACTCAAGATGGCGCTGTGAGAACAACCCAGGATTGGAGCCCGCGTTGAATTCGCAAACGGTGAGTCAGTGCTGCATTTCCAGACTGATCTTTGTTGCCCACAGAACGGGGAAACTCCCAAGTATAAAAAGACACGGGACGCCAGGCAGTAGGTCTGCCTGGCGAAGCCGGCAGCCGGGGCGGCGGCGGCCGGCCCTACCCAGCAATCCCCACAGGGCGCACTTGTCCGGATGCCTTGTTGAACCGGCAACCTGAGACTTGAGAGGGCTGGACTTGAGACTGAATGAGACTTGCACAGTAGCCCAGCCCAGGGGATTGCAGGGACAGATCGTTTGGGATACCCAGTGGGACGAACAAAACCGCGATTTCAAACTATCCCGGGCAGAATCCGAGATGCTCTGTGGGGGAGGGGCGTCCACCACTACGGAGGCAACCTGCCCCAACTGATATACACGCCCACCGCTGAGGCAGCCAGCCGTTGCCGAGGCAACCCGCCCCAACTGAGATACACGCCCACTGCTGACGCAGCCAGCCGTTGCCGAGGCAACCCGCCCCAACTGAGATACACGCCCACTGCTGACGCAGCCAGCCGTTGCCGAGGCAACCCGTCCCTACTGAGATACACGCCCACTGCTGACGCAGCCTGCCATTGCTGAGGCAACACGCTGCAACGAAGAGACTCCGCCGCAGGGCGTGGCGGAGACCACAGCAGAGCCGGCAGGAACAGCGTGAATCACACAACAGCAGGGCGGAGCCTCGGCAGCCAAACAGTGGCTAGTCTGCCTTCGAGCTGGGCAGGACACCTGATCGGACATCCAAAAATAAAGCCCAAACCCCTCAACACAGAGCATTTGAGGAAAAAAAAAAGGGTTGTTTAATGAGCTGTGTTGCAGCAGAATCAAACATAGCAGCCTAACAGCCCTGAATGAACAACAGAGTGCACAGCTCAGCAATTAAACCCCTATAAAGTACAAACTGTCTCCTCAAGCAGCTCCCTGACCCCTCTATATCCAAAAGACTGTCATTAGGCAGGCATCATCCTGGGACAAAGAGAGCAGAAAAAGAAACTGGTAGCATCCCTCGCTGTGCCACGGCTACTAGAGGTGCACCCCAGACAAGCAGGGTCTGGAGCGGACCTCAACAGTCGTTCAGCGAAGGGGCTAGACTGGTAGAAGGAAAACCAAGCAACAGAAATACTTCATCATCAACATTCTGGGTGTCTACTCAGAGACCCAAACGAAAAGTCAGCAACTACGCAGACGACCAGCGGACAAATCCACAAAGATGGGAAGAAACCAGCGCAAAAAAGAGGAAAACACACGAAACCAGAACACATCGCCTCCTAGAAAGGACCGAAACTCCTCCCCAGCAAGGGAACAAAGCTGGACGGAGAATGACTGTGACGAAATGACGGAATTAGACTTCAGAAGATGGATAATGAGAAACTTTTGTGAGCTAAAAGATCATGTATTAAATCAATGCAAAGAAACTAAGAACCTTGAAAAAAGATTCGAGGAAATGATAACAAGAATGGATACCTTAGAGAGGAATATGAATGAATTAAAGGAGCTGAAAAACACAATACGAGAACTTCACTAAGCAAACGCAAGTTTCAATAGCCGAATTGACCAAGCAGAAGAAAGAATATCTGAAGTAGAAGACCAACTCAATGAAATAAAATGAGAAACCAAGATCAGAGAAAAAAGCGCAAAAAGGAATGAACAAAGTCTCCAAGAAATGTGGGACTATGTGAAAAGACCTAACCTACGTTTGATAGGTGTACCAGAAGGGGACGAAGAGAATGAATCCCAGCTGGAAAATACTCTTCAGGACATCATCCAGGAAAATTTCCCCCACCTAGCAAGACAAGCCAACACTCAATTGCAGGAAATACAGAGAACACCACAAAGATATTCCGCAAGAAGAGCAACCCCAAGGCACATAATCGTCAGATTCAACAGGGTTGAAATAAAGGAGAGAATACTAAGGGCAGCCAGAGAGAAAGGTCGGGTTACCCACAAAGGGAAGCCCATCAGACTCACAGCAGATCTCTCGGCAGAAACACTACAAGCCAGAAGAGAGTGGGGGCCAATATTCAACATTCTTAAAGAAAAGAACTTTCAACCCAGAATTTCATATCCAGCCAAACTGAGCTTCAGAAGTGAAGGAAGAATAAAATCCTTTGCGAACAAGCAAGTACTCAGAGATTTTGTCACCACCAGGCCTGCTTTACAAGAGCTCCTAAAAGAGGCACTACACATAGAAAGGATCAATCAGTACCAGCCATTCCAAAATCACACTGAATGCTAAAGAGCTTCAACATAATGAAGAATCTACAACAACTAACAGGCAAAACAGCCACTTAGAATCAAAATGGCAGTATCAAATTCACACATAACAATATTAACCCTAAATGTAAATGGACTAAATGCACCAATCAAAAGACACAGACTGGCAAATTGGATAAAAATCCAAAACCCATCAGTGTGCTGTATCCAGGAAACCCATCTCACATGCAAGGATACACAAAGGCTCAAAATAAAGGGATGGAGGAAGATTTACCAAGCTAATGGAAAGCAAAAAAAAGCAGGAGTTGCAATTCTCATCTCTGATAAAATAGACTTTAAAGCAACAAAGATCAAAAGAGACAAAGAAGGCCATTACATAATGGTAAAAGGATCGATACAACAAGAAGAGCTAACGATCCTAAACATATATGGACCCAACACAGGAGCACCCAGATACATAAGGCAAGTTCTTAATGACTTACAGAAGGACTTAGACTCCCACACAATAATAGTGGGAGACTTTAACACTCCACTGTCAATATTAGACAGATCAACCAGACAGAAAATCAACAAGGATACCCAGGGCTTGAACTCAGACCTGGAGCAAGCAAACCTGGTGGACATTTACAGAACTCTCCACCCCAAATCCACAGAATACACGTTCTTCTCAGCACCACATCACACCTACTCTAAAATTGACCACATAATTGGAAGTAAAGCACTGCTCAACAAATGCAAAACAACTGAAATCATAACAAACAGCCTCTCAGACCATAGTGCAATCAAGTTAGAACTCAGAATTCAGAAACCGACCCAGAATCGCACAGCTTCATGGAAACTGAACAACTGGCTCTTGAATGTTGACTGGGTAAACAACGAAATGAAGGCAGAAATATAGAAGTTCTTCAAAACCAATGAGAACGAAGACACAACGTGCCAGAACCTCTGGGACACATTTAAAGCAGTCTCTAGAGGAAAGTATATAGCAATAAGTGCCCATATGAGGAGAATGGAGAGATCCAAAATTGACACCCTATCGTCAAAATTGAAAGAGCTGGAGGAACAAGATCAAAAAAACTCAAAACCCAGCAGAAGACAAGAAATTACTAAGATCAGAGCTGAGCTGAAGGAGATTGAGACACGAAAAACCCTTCAAAAAATCAATAAATCCAAGAGCTGGTTTTTTGAAAAGATCAACAAAATAGACAGACCACTAGCCAGATTGATTAAAAATAAAAGAGAGAACAACCAAATAGATGCAATAAAAAATGATAAAGGGGAAATCACCACAGATTCCACAGAAATTCAAACCATCATCAGAGAATATTACAAACAACTCTATGCACATAAACTAGTAAACCTGGAAGAAATGGATAAATTCCTGGACTCCTGTGTCCTCCCAAGCCTAAACCAGGAGGAAGCTGAAACTATGAATAGACCAATAACAAGGTCTGAAGTTGAGGCAGCAATTAAGAGCCTACCTCACAAAAAAAGCCCAGGTCCAGATGGGTTCACAGCCGAATTCTACCAGACACACAAGGAGGAGCTGGTACCATTCCTTCTAAAACTATTTCAAACAATCCAAAAAGAGGGAATCCTTCCCAAATCATTTTATGAGACCAACATCATCCTGATACCAAAACCCGGCAGAGACCCAACGAGAAAAGAAAACTTCAGGCCAATATCCATGATGAACATAGATGCAAAAATCTTCAATAAAATATTGGCAAGCCGATTGCAACAGCAAATCAAAAAACTTATTCATCATGATCAAGTAGGATTCATCCCGGGGATGCAAGGCTGGTTCAACATACGCAAGTCTATCAACGTAATTCACCACATAAACAGAACCAAAAACAAAAACCACATGATTATCTCAATTGACGCAGAGAAGGCATTTGACAAAATTCAACAGCCCTTTATGCTAAAAACCCTCAATAAACTCGGTATCGATGGAACGTATCTCAAAGTAATAAAAGTTATTTATGACAAACCAACAGCCAATATCATACTGAATGGGCAAAAACTGGAAGCATTCCCTTTGAAATCTGGTACTAGACAAGGATGCCCTCTCTCACCACTCCTATTCAATATAGTACTGGAAGTTCTAGCCAGAGCAATCAGGCAAGAAAAAGAAATAAAGGGTATTCAAATAGGAAAGGTGGAAGCCAAATTGTCTCTATTTGCAGACGACATGATAGTATACCTAGAAGACCCCATCGCCTCAGCCCAAAAACTCCTGAAACTGATAAGCAACTTCAGCAAAGTCTCAGGATATAAAATCAATGTGCAAAAATCACAAGCATTCGTCTACACCAATAACAGACTTAAAGAAAGCCAAATCAAGAGCGAACTGCCATTCGCAATTGCTACAAAAAGAATAAAATACCTTGGAATACAACTCACAAGGAACATAAGGGACCTCTTCAAGGAGAACTACAAACCACTGCTCAACGAAATCAGAGAGGACACAAACAGATGGAGAAACATTCCATGTTCATGGTTAGGAAGAATTAATATCGTGAAAATGGCTATACTGCCCAAAGTAATTTACAGAATCAACGCTATCCCCATCAAGCTACCATTGACTTTCTTCACAGAACTGGAAAAAACCACCATGAACTTCATATGGAACCAAAAGAGAGCCCGCATAGCCAAGTCAATTCTAAGCAAAAAGAACACAGCGGGGGGCATCACACTACCGGATTTCAAACTATACTACAAGGCTACAGTAATCAAAACAGCATGGTACTGGTACCAAAACAGAGATATAGACCAATGGAACACAACAGAGGCACCGGAGGCAACACAACATACATACAACTATACAATCTTTGATAAACCTGACAAAAACAAGCAATGGGGCAAGGATTCCATGTTTAACAAATGGTGTTGGGAAAACTGGCTAGCTATGTGCAGAAAGCAGAAACTGGACCCCTTCCTGACACCTTACACTAAAATTAACTCCAGATGGATTAAAGACTTAAACATAAGACCTGGCACCATAAAAACCCTAGAAGGAAATCTAGGCAAAACTATCCAGGACATAGGAGTAGGCAAGGACTTCATGAACAAAACACCAAGAGCATTGGCAACAAAAGCCAAAATAGACAAATGGGACCTAATGAAACTCCACAGCTTCTGCACGGCAAAAGAAACAGTCACTAGAGTGGATCGGCAACCAACAGAATGGGAAAAAATTTTTGCAGTTTACCCATCTGACAAAGGGCTGATATCCAGAATTTACAACTCAAGCAGATTTACAGGAAAAAAACAAACAAGCCCATTCAAAAGTGGGCAAAGGATATGAACAGATACTTTACGAAAGAAGACATATATGAGGCCAACAATCATATGAAAAAATGCTCATCGTCACTGGTCATCAGAGAGATGCAAATCAAAACCACATTGAGATACCATCTCACGCCAGTTAGAATGGCGATCATTAAAAAATCTGGAGACAACAGATGCTGGAGAGGATGTGGAGAAAAAGGAACACTTTTACACTGTTGGTGGGAGTGTAAATTAGTTCAACCATTGTGGAAGACAGTGTGGTGATTCCTCAAGGCCTTAGAAATAGAAATTCCATTTGACCCAGCAATCCCATTACTGGGTATATATCCAAAAGACTATAAATCGTTCTACTATAAGGACACATGTACACGAATGTTCAGTGCAGCACTGTTTACAATAGCAAAGACCTGGAATCAACCCAAATGCCCATTGATAATAGACTGGATTGGAAAAATGTGGCACATATACACCATGGAATATTATGCAGCAATCAGAAATGATGAGTTCGTGTCGTTTGTAGGGACATGGATGAATCTGGAAAACATCATCCTCAGCAAACTGACACAAGAACAGAAAATGAAACACCGCATATTCTCACTCATAGGTGGGTGATGAAAAATGAGAACACATGGACACAGAAAGGGGAGTACTAAACACTAGGGTCTATCGGGGGGAAAAGGGGAGGGCCAGTGGGAGGGGGAGGTGGGGAGGGATAGCCTGGGGAGAAATGCCAAATGTGGGTGAAGGGGAGAAGAAAAGCAAAGCACACTGCCATGTGTGTACCTACGCAACTGTCTTGCATGCTCTGCTCATGTACCCCAAAACCTATAATCCAATAAAAAATTTAAAAAAAAAAAAAAAGTGAGTGGAAAAGGCCTTCAATATCCATGTTTACAAAGCTACTCCAGGCAGCCAAATACTTAGAGCTATTGTCCATAGCTCCTGAGAGCCACCGTGGAAATAACTGAGAACTTATTTTTTTTTTTTTTTTGAGACGGAGTTTTGCTGTTGTTACCCAGGCTGGAGTGCAATGGCGCGATCACGGCTCACAGCAACCTCCGCCTCCTGGGTTCGAGCAATTCTCCTGCCTCAGCCTCCCGAGTAGCGGGGACTACAGGCATGTGCCACCATGCCCAGCTAATTTTTTGTATCTTTAGTAGACACGGGGTTTCACCCTGTTGACCAGGATGTTCTTGATCTCTTGACCTCGTGATCCACCCGCCTCGGCCTCCCAAAGTGTTGAGATTATAGGCATGAACCATCGCGCCCAGCCCTTATTTTTAAAAACTTATTTTTCCCCTAAGCAATGGTCTCTTGAATTATCAGATTTTGGCACAACAATATGAAAACTGTGATCTCAATACATTAAGAATATTTATTTGTGTCCCAAGTCAAAAATGAAAGCTGGCAGGGCTAATTTTCCGGCTGTCAGTGAACTCTAGGGGATGTTTAAGCTGTGTAGTGAACAGGAGACTTTTGGTCTTCAGGGACTGAGGAAGAGTGGACTCAGTGTTGGACTAACGTGGCTGTGGTTCTCTGGTTGTTTCCTTTCACAGCAACACCCCTGAGCCCACTTAAGCCGCCACGGATGGACACCGCTCCGGTGATCGCATCTCCCTATCAAAGAAGAGATTCAGACAGATACTGTGGGCTCTGTGCAGCCTGGTTTAATAACCCTCTGATGGCCCAGCCACATTATGATGGCAAGAAACACAAAAAGAATGCGTCAGGCCGGGCGCGGTGGCTCAAGCTTGTAATCCCAACACTTTGGGAGGCCGAGGTGGGTGGATCACGAGGTCAAGAGATCAAGACCATCCTGGTCAACAAGGTGATACCCCGTCTCTGCTAAAAATACAAAAAATTATCTGGGCATGGTGGCGCGTGCCTGTAATCCCAGCTACTCAGGAGGCTGAGGCAGGAGAATTGCCTGAACCCAGGAGGCGGAGGTTGCGGTGAGCCGAGATCGCGCCATTGCACTCCAGCCTGGGTAACAAGAGCGAAACTCCGTCTCAAAAAAATAAAAATAAAAAAAGAATGCGACAGGAGTTGCTTTATTAGAACAACTGAGGACAACCCTGGATGTGGAGGAACTGAGAGGTAAAGGGCAGCTCTTCTCACTTCTGCCACAAAATTGAGCTTTCAGAGAAAAGATGGGGCTTTCACAAACCGGGATGATTTTTCTTCTTTCTTTAATTATTTAGGAAAAAGTGAGGCTCATCCAAAAGAAATGGACAAGAAAGGAAATGAGCAGAAGACTCGCTTTAGTTTAATTTTTTATCAACTCCTTTGTTTCAAAGTGTTTATTTTCATATTTGTAGTGACCGCTTTTCAAACCAAAGGCATCTATTCATGAACTGGATTGTTTTCCTTCTGCTGTATCTTTAGCCGCCTTTACTGAATGCTTTTTCAGAGTAGCAGTGTTAGAAAAGGGGGGCTAAATGGGAGGCCGAGGCAAGTGGATTGCTTGAGGTCAGGAGTTCAAGATCAGCCTGGCCAACATG
This sequence comes from Callithrix jacchus, assembly GCF_049354715.1. Classification (NCBI taxonomy): domain Eukaryota; kingdom Metazoa; phylum Chordata; class Mammalia; order Primates; family Cebidae; genus Callithrix; species Callithrix jacchus. The sequence goes on from NC_133514.1 coordinate 43,695,923, forward strand.
GGGAAACCCATCTCTACTGAAATGCAAAAATTAGCTGGGTGTGGTGGTACATGCCTGTAATGCCAGCTACTCAGGATGCTGCGGCAAGGGAATCGCTTTGCCCAGGAGGCAGGAGTTGCAGTTAGCCGAGATCGCTCCATTGCACTCCAGCCTGGGTGACAGAGTGAGGCTTGTCTAAAAAAAAAGAAAAGATGCTAAAAGGCCAAATAGTATTAGAACCTGCTGAATTTGGAAACCATAGCATGAGGATTAGTTCTGTGGATTCCTTAGGAAGCCATCAACCAACTTGTGGGACTAAATAGCATATTTTATCAGCAGCAACCATTCAAGCATTTTTGATCACCAGCCTCCTTTTGATCAGCTTGATACTAGCAGCATAGAAGTGCAGTGACATTGCAACTGTATTTTCTGAGAAACGGCATTTTTCTCAGAAAAGTAATTCTGCAAGGGGTGCTATTGATACTAGACTTTAGATTTGGTCTAAGTTTGATAAGGTTTTGTGGGCAGATCAGGGGACTATCATTCATAACGCCTGTAAGCTATGGATAGCAAAATTTACAAATTAATTAGGAGAAGGCAACCTGGGCTTAACCAGGGTTCTGCATACACGGCCTACGATTCTAATTACCCTAACCTGGCTGTGAACCTCTAAGGGGTATAATTGTAACAGAAAATGACTTGGAACAATTCTAGACAAAATAAGTAATATAAAAGGTCATGCTACAACGAACTGAGAGGAAAGGACAGGTCACTTCTCAATATGTTGGTTGCAGAAGATCTCAGCAAGGGAACATGCTTAATTTAGAACTAGAAAAGTAGGTGGCATGTTAGAAGGTGAGAAGGCATTCCGTGTGAGCAGTATCGCATATGCATGGGCAAAGGTCAGGAACAGGCCAGAGACAGCTAAGAAGTCATCATGGAAGCCTCTTGTACTGCAGCATAGATTTAAGGTTGGAGATACATGACCACATCTGTAGAGCTTGATTAGAGATTGATCTTTTCCCCAAAATACCAGTTTTTTAAAAAGCTAAAAGGAGCAAATATTAAAAACACTTTATTTTCATGTATATTTTTTAGCTACAGAAAAGCAACATGAAGCTTTATATTTCAACATGTTGGATAATCTCATTGCAGAAGCTTTTGAGTCAATGGTACTACTGCTTTTTGATGGAGGATTCTTGGGTTTTCAGTCTACGTCATGTCAAAGAAAATAAGCAGGGTCTCTCCATAGCTGAAGGCCTACCTGCAATGTCTGTGTTACTGGCAGATAACAAGTTGTCTCACCAACTCCTTCCTGGCAGGGCACTGAAGGAGAAAAATAGGGCTTTATTTATGTGTTGGTGCCAGATACTATGACTTGAAGAAAAATTATTCCTGGAGCACATTCTTCCTGTCTATTTTGAATTATCAACGCTGCATCTTTTATGTACAACTACATCTTCATGACTTGGGCATCTGAATTCTGTAACATTTGAGCAGCTTGTCTTTCATACAGAAGACAAAAAGGCTGCTCTTCGACTCAATAACTCAATGTGACTGTGACTCAGTAGCCCATGGAATGTGATTAGCATTGAACACAATGCCCTTGAAACCAACCTTTCCACATGTGCCAGGTGATATCCTCATAGGTGTTTATTCAAGCATTAAATATTGCAAAAGCTTGAGGAATAAAGCAACTATGGTAACCCAGCACTTTGAAACACACACACACCACACACCCTCCTCTATTCTTGTAATGCTTCTAATGTATGGTCAATCAATTAATAAAGGCAAAAATACTAATCCATAAATATAGGCATGTCCATGACTTTAATAAAATGGTATCAGGCAGCTGAAGCATGATATAGCAGTGTTACAGGATGGTAGGCTTTTTCTCTTTCTCTCATAGCATTTCTCACATTTTTAAAACACTCCATTGTTTACTTACTTTTTTTTTGTATTTTTTTTCTCTCTAGTCACTTATAGATTATTAGCGTCTATGTCTGGTTCACTCATTTATATGTTCAAAACACCTAGAACAGTGGCACATATAATAGTTACTCAATAGTTGGCTGAATGAATGAATGAGCAGAGAATGTCCTAAAACAAAATCACCTGAAATCTTTAACATGGCAATCATTTTCATTTCTAGAAGTCTCCTGGTTTAATATTTTTATAAGAAATTATTTCTAATTCTGTTTTACTTTTCTTAAATGATGCATATTTTATGTGTAGTGAAATGCAGAGATATTACATGTTACAGTTCTATGAGATTTGACAATGCAAATCCCTGTATAACCCACAGCCCTATTAAGATACATAACTTTTCCATCATGGGAAAATTTCCACGTACTCTTTCCCAGTCAATTCCAACCTTCCATTCCAGAGAACCACTTTTGTCACTTTTTTCATGACAGATTCGTTTTCCTTGTTCTAAAACTCCATATAAGTGGAATCATAAAATACGTATTTCTTGTGTGTCTGGGTTATTTTGGATAGCATATTGTTTTATGAAATTTATTTATTTATAGCACACAAAGCAAAGTAGTACCTTTTTATTCTGAGTAGTATTCTATGGACAAAAATACCACAACTTGTCTGTCTATTCTATTCAGTGATGACCTTTGGATTATTTTGGTACTATTTTAGATAAAGCTTTCATGAACATTACTGCACAAGACTTTTTTTTTTTTTCTTGGTCAACGCGTGTTTTGCTTCTGTTGGTAAATAGCTAGGTGTAGGATTGCTGGGTCATAAGTTGTATATATTTTGACCATTTAAGAAACTGCCAAAATCTAAAATAGTTGCATTATTTTTCACTTCAAAAAGCCAACATGTAAGAATTCCATAGCCTCATGAACATTGTTCGTACCAGTCTTTTAAATTTTAGCCATTTTAGTGGGTTTAGGCGGGTGTTTCGTGATGCCTTTAACTCGTATTTCCATACTGACTAATGATGTCAAGTACTTTTTAAATGTGCTTGTTGGTCATTTGTCTGTCTTCCTTTGTGAAGTGTCTGTGTCTATTTTTAAAAATTTGGTTTTTTGCCTTTTCATTAATAAGACAAGGTATAAGGTTTTCACATATAATGGATTCACATTCTTTCTTGGATATATGCATTGTGAATATTTTCTCCTAGTTTGTGACTTGACTATTAACTTTCTTAAGCCTTTTGATGAGCAGGCATTTTTAAATTTTGGATGGCGAATTTGTCATTTTTATTCTTTTATAATCATTGCTTTTTGTGTCTTACCTAAAGAAATCTTTGCCTGTTCCTATGACCAAGATATTCTTGTATGTTTTCTTCTGCAAATTTCATAGTTTTAACTTTTACATGTAGGGTTATGATGTATCTGAAATTAGTTTTCATGAACAATATAAAGTAAAGGTTAAGCTTTATTTCGTTTTTACGTATTTGCACAGTTGTTACAGAAAGTTGCAGTAAATGTTTTCTTTTCCTCATTGAATTGCCTTGAATGACCTTTATTGAACCTCTATTGATTGTGTGAGTCTATATCTGGACAATCTATTCTGTTCCATGGGTGTCTTTGTCTTTATACCAGCACCCCAGTGTACTGATTTTTCAGGATTACAGAAGTCTCAAAGTGAGGCAGTGCCAGTTCTCCAACTTTCTTCTTCTTTCTCAAGATTATTTGGCTGTTTTAAATCCCTTACATGTCAACATACATTTTAGAATCAATCTTGCATAGAAGATTTGTTGGAATGTTGAATGGGATTGAAGTCAATCTATAGACCAATTTGGGAATAATTTATTTAAATTCTTCAAAATGTTGTGTCAGAAGATGTTCGGATTTATGAACATCCTCTGTCTCTCTATTCATTTATGTTTAAGTTATATCGGTAATGTTTTGTAGTTTTCAGTGTTAACGTTTTGCACATCATTTGTTAAATTTATCTCCAAGTACAGTTGACCTTTGAATAACACAGGGACCAGGGACACCAACCCCCTCCACAGTTGAAAATCTGCAAATAACTTTTGACTCTTCAAAAACTTAACTGCTAATAGCCTACTGTTGACTGGAAGCCTTGCCGATAACATAGTTGTTAAAATATGGTTTGCATGGTAAACATGTTTATACTGTAATTTTATAATAAAGTGACATAAAGAAAATGTTATTAAGGAAATCATCAGGAAGAGAAAATATATTTACTATTTGTTAAGTGGAAATCCTCATCATCTTCATCTTAAGTAGGCAAAGGAGGAGGAAGACGAGGAGTTGGTTCTGCTTCTCAGAGTTGGCAGAGGCAAAAGAGGTGGAGAAGGTGGAAGGGGAGGCAGAGAGTCAGGCACTCTCGGTGTAACTTTATGGAATACATCATTGTTTCTGACTTTTTTGCATTTTCGTTTCTCTAAAAATGTTTCTCCACAGTACCAGTCCTTCCACTGCTTGCTCTTATTTCAGTATCTGTATCAGAGAAGGGTCTGTGTCATAAAAGAAGTCAAAAAGCAGTCCTGAATCATTGGACCCCTCTGCCAAATTGTCTAACATCAGCTTGTTTTCCGGCACTGCTTCTTATACATCGTTTTCCCCGTCATCTGGCACTGGCTCAGAAGCACTCCCTTCCATCACGCTGTCTTCTGTTAATTCCTCGGGTGTAGTGTCTGTTAGCTCTTGGATTCCAAACTTTCATAATGCTTTCTCTATCAGAATTCTCTTCCATAGTGTCAACAGTCCTGTCCGTAGAGTACCATGAGTACAAGCCTTAAAGTTCCTAAGCACCCCCTAATGTAGGGGCTGATGTAGGTACATTGTGTTTAGTGAGGGGTAAACCACACTGATGCCTTCAACGTTGAATTCATGGGGTTATGGGTAGTCAGGGGCATTGTCCAATATCCAAAACACTTTAAAAGGCAGTTCCTTACTGGCACGGTACTTCCTAATTTCAGGGACAAAGCATGCATGGAGCCAATCCAGAAAAACAGTGGTTGTTGTCCAGGACTTCTTGTACACCCAAAAGACGACCAGCTGGTGTTTATATTTTTCCTTCAAGCCTACTGGGAAACCTGGGTAGCAGATTTATAGATAAGGGCAGTCCCTATCATAAACCTGACTGCATTTGCACAAAATAGTAGAGTTCTCCTATCCCTTCCTGCCTTAAACCCTGGTACTTGTTTCTCTTCCTTACAAATAAGTATCCTTAGTGGTATTTTTTCCCCAGAATAGGACGTTTTTTCTGCATTAAAAAACCATTCAGGAAGCTGATTTTCTTTTCTTTCTTTCTTTTTTTTTTTTTTTTTTCCCAAAGTCTCACTCTGTTGCCCGGACTGGAGTGCAGTGGTGGGATCTCAGCTCACTGCAACCTCCACCTCCTGGGTTCAAGCAGTTCTCCTGCTTCAGCCTCTGGAGTAGCTGGGACTACAAGTGCATTTCACCACACCTGGCTAATTTTTGTAATTTTAGTAGAGACAGGGTTTTTCAATGTTGGCCAGGCTGGCCTCCAACTCCTGACCTCAAGTGATTCTCCTGCCTCAGCCTCCCAAAGTGCTGGGATTGTAGACATGAGCTACTGTGCCCAGCCGTTCCTCAATAATTTTCTTAATAATGTCTGGGACCTCTTCTGCTGCTTCTTGGTTGGCAGAAGCTGCTGCTCCTGTTATCAGACCTTCCTTTGCTGGCATTAACTTCTCCAGCTTTAGATCCTTCACCTTACTTTTGCTTTAAGGTGTGCTATAATAAGTTCACTTATTCTTGAATCATGTTAAGTATGCCTTTCTTTTAACAATCTTGTACCACATAAAAGCTGCATTTCTTACGTAAGGCCAAAATATTGCTCAAAAAGTGCAAGGTTTTCATGTGTGCTGGTATAGCTATAGCAACAATCTCACAAATTTATTTTTCTTATTTTGTTTTGTTTTAAACAATGGGCCTTATGCTGGATTCATTTATCTTGAAGCGGCAGGCAACCAATCTGAAGATCTCATCCATAGCACACGTCAAACAATTCAACCTGTTCTTGTAGCCCTGACTTTCCCACGCTTCTTAAGAGCACTTCCAGCATCATGAGTTGCACGGTGTTATTCAAGGTTTCCAGCATTTCACTAAACATGATGAAAAATACATGAGAACCTCCAGAGATCACTCTTTACTGCAATACACAATTGACTGGGGAGACAAACTGCTCACATGGAGATGATTAGTGCCACATGACATTGTAAGTGAATCCTCACAGTACTTGCCCTCATTGCAACAGCAACAAAAGACAGTTCTGAAATTACTGCAGTAGGGCAGTGTTTACTTACGTTAGCTATATGCAGCTATGATTTAATGCTGCATCTTTACATTTCTTTACATTTCTTTTGACTACAAATGGTGCCATGCGTGTGGTCTGTGTATATGTGTGAAAGTTTTGATCACTTTCAACTTTTAATAATAGATTTGTGTATATTTTCTGATAGCAAATGATAAAATAGACTAGTAGCTAAATATATTTTATGCATTCATGACATATGTAACTTTTTATAATTTTTAAAAATATTTCTGGGCTTTGTGGTTCATCTATTTTCTCAAATTGTGGCATATCTCCCAATATTTTTCCAATATATTGATTGAAGAAAATGTCTGTATAAACAGACCCATGCAGTTTAAACTTGTGTTGTTTGAAGGTCAACTAAATTTTGTGGTGTTTAACCCTGGTATACATTGTATTATATTTTTGAAAGAAATTTTTTAATATATATTTTATTGTGCTTTAGGTTTTGGGGTACATGTGAAGAACATGCAAGATGGCTGCATAGGTACATACATGGCAATGCGGTTTGCTGCCTTACTCCCCATCACCTATATCTGGCGTTTCTCCCCCTGTTATCCCTCCCCAACTCCCCACCCCCCGCTGTCCCTCCCCTAGTTCCCCCGCAACAGACTTCAGTGTGTGATGCTCCCTCCCTGTGTCCATGTGTTCTCATTGTTCAACACCTGCCTATGAGTGAGAACATGTGGTGTCTGATTTTCTGTTCTTGTGTCAGTTTGCTGAGAATGATGATTTCCAGCTCCATCCATGTCCCTACAAAGGATATGAACTAATTTTTTTGGCCTCATGTATGTCTCCTTTTGTAAAGTGTCTGTTCATATCCTTTGTCCACTTTAGAATGGGCTTGTTTGTTTTTTTCTTGTAAATCTATTTTAGTTCTTTGTAGATTCTGGATATTAGCCCTTTTGTCAGATGGGTAGATTGCAAAAATTTTTTCCCATTCTATTGGTTGCCGATTCACTCTAATGATTGTTTCTTTTGCTGTGCAGAAGCTCTGGAGTTTAATTAGGTCTCATTTGTCTATTTTGACTTTTGTTGCCAATGCTTGTGGTGTTTTAGTCATGAAGTCCTTGCCTATGCCTATGTCCTGAATGGTTCTGGCTAGATTTTCTTCTAGGGTTTTTATGGTGTTAGGTCTTATGTTTAAGTCTTTGATCCATTTGGAGTTAATTTTAGTGTAAGGTGTCAGGAAGGGGTCCAGTTTCTGCTTTCTGCACATGGCTAGCCAGTTTTCCCAACACTATTTATTAAACAGGGAATCCTTTCTCCATTGCTTGTTTTTGTCAGGTTCGTCAAAGATCAGATAGTTGTAGATGTGTGGTGTTGCCTCCAAGGCCTCTGCTCTGTTCCATTGGTCTGTATTTTTGTTTTGGTACCAGTGCCATGCTGTTTTGATTACTGTAGGCTTGTAGTATAGTTTGAAGTCAGGTAGTGTGATACCTCCAGCTTTGTTCTTTCTGCTTAAAATTGACTTGGCTATGCGGGCTCTCTTTTGGTTCCATATGAAGTTTAAGGTGATTTTTTCCAGTTCTGTGAAGAAGGTCATTAGTAGCTTGATGGGGATAGCATTGAATCTGTCAATTACTTTGGGCAGTATGGCCATTTTCACAATATTGATTCTTCCTAATCATGAGCATGGAATGTTTCTCCATCTGTTTGTGTCCTCTCTTATTTCATTGAGTAGTGGTTTGTAGTTCTTCTTGAAGAGGTCCTTTACATTCTTTGTTAGTTGTATTCCTAGGTATTTTATTCTCTTTGTAGCAATTGTGAATGGCAGTTTATTCTTGATTTGGCTCTCTATTAGTCTGTTATTGGTGTATAAAAATGCTTGTGATTTTTGCACATTGATTTTGTATCCTGAGACTTTGTTGAAGTTGCTTATTAGTTTCAGGAGATTTTGGGCTGAGATGACGGTGTCTTCCAAATATACAATCATTTCATCTGCAAATAGAAACAATTTGACTTCCTCCTTTTGTAATTGAATACCCTTTATTTCTTTTTCTTGCCTGATTGCTCTGGGTAGAACTTCCAATACTATATTGAATAGGAGAGGTGAGAGATGGCATCCTTGTCTAGAGCCAGATTTCAAAGGGAATGCTTCCAGTTTTTGCCCATTCAGCATGATATTGGCTGTTGGTTTGTCGTAATTAGCTTTTATTATTTTGAGAGACGTTCCGTCAATACCTAGTTTATTGAGAGTTTTTAGCATAAAGGGCTGTTGAATTTTGTCAAAGGCCTTCTCTGCATTTATTGAGATAATCATGTGGGTTTTGTCTTTCATTCTGTTAATGTGGTGGATTATGTTTATAGACTTGCATATGTATGTTGAACCAACCTTGCATCCCCGGGATGAAGCCTACTTGATCATGATGGATAAGCTTTTTGATGTGCTGTAGCAATTGGTTTGCCAGTATTTTATTGAAGATTTTGAAATTTTATTTCATGTGTTTTATTTTTATGTGTTGCTGATATATAGAAAAGGAAACTGAATTTTGTTCATTGACCTTAATTCCTGTGACTTACACATAACTTTCTTCTCATTATTCGTATATAATTTAATGGTGCAAATAATTTCTTCCTTTTGTATTTTGTTAATTTTTTCATTAATCATTGGGAACCTTGTGAAATTATGTTATTCTTGCCTTCCTTTGCTTCAAGTAACAAATCAAATTTTTGAAAATAAAATCAGTTTTATAGATTAACAAAGAATTGTAAATGAGGTTGGCCTAGATAGTTATGAATCTATATAACTTGGTTACTGACTCAGCTTTAGTGCTGTTTGTTCCAGAGACCAGATGATACCTGTTTCTACTTCCAAGTTTAAAATTAATAAGGAAAAAGAGTTTTATCTTCCTTAATATGTAATGTAATGTAGAAAACAAAGGAAATCATTGAGTTATGGCATTATAAATTTCAATGGTCAGAAAGTACTTCAGAGGTTTTATTTATAGATTAAATTCTTGTGCCAGCATAAAACTCAGAAAGAAGGCAGTTTCTTACTTAGAAATAGTGGCAAAGTAAATTATAAAATTATGACTAGGTGAAGATAGAATATTCATTTTGCAGACCATTATCATTTATTCTTTTGAATACTTTAAGATGGAAAAATGCAGTTATTTTATTGTTGCAGAGGAAATGAGAGTATTCTACTGTAATTCTCATCTGAAGACACAGAACAAAATAATTCATTTAAAAATTTAATAATGTTTCCAAGAACTGTAAGCTGAGTTGTGCTGGAAAAGACAGTCAATATCATTGAACTATGTCCCTTCTTTTTACAGAGAATGATTCTGAGGCCCAGAGACGTAAAGTGACTATTCCCTTCCAAGTCAGGGCTAGACCCAGGGCTCCTCACTGAGAGTGACACAGTTTCTGGTGATTTATCATTGACGACCCAGAATCCAGAGCAATTAACTCTTTTGTTTAAAACAGTTGAGTTTGGGAGACTTAAATATTTTTAGTGCAGAAAACTTGCTTTGAACTGAAGTATAGGATAAGCATAGCCAACGCTCAGTTTTCTGGGAATGGATTATTTGCAACATGCAGTATGTACCTTTAACAAAGGAAAGCCCCCCACATTCATGACTCCATCACAGCTGGAGTGAATATCGCCATGCCAGACACTGAAGTCACTATTCATGGGGGCCCGGGTGAGAGAGGCCAAGTTCTAGAAAGAGAAGACACACCACTGGAGAAGCCCCTAGAATGTACAGTAGCTCCGCCTGTAATGCAGCTGCTGCCTCTGTGTGTGGGGATGAGGGTGAATTGCAAGAGGATGCAGGCGGCTTATCTAGGACTTCAAAGCATGAAAGTAGTATGTGAAACAAAGGAGTACATTCGCTTCAAGATAAGCAGAACCTGGTGGTGGGAGTGCTTTACGTTTTTTGTTTTGTGTTACGTTGTTTTGTTTTTTGAGATGGAGTCTTGCTCTGTCACCCAGGCTGGAGTGCAGTGGTGTGATTTCGGCTCACTGCGACCTCTGCCTCTCAGGTTCAAGTGATTCTCCTGCCTCAGCCTCCCGAGTAGCTGAGATGACAGGTGCGCACCACCATGCCCGGCTAGGGCTTTATGTTTTGAATCGTTTCTGCTGTGAGCTTTCAAGTGATAGAGGATTAACTGCCTCATATTTTCTTCCACTTAACCTTGGCACGGCCTTTGTCCACATCCCAGGCAGTGGACAGCTTAGTCACGTCAATGCGGTGACACTCCTCTACCTTCAGGGACCCAAGTTACCTGTGCCCAGGCACTCAGGCTGTGGATCTGCTAAGACCAGTGAAAGGAAAGGCACTCTAGGTAAATATCAATAGTAGTAATAATTTAAAAAACAGTTTTATAAGGTAACCAATGCAACTATGGCTGTACAATAATTACCTCCAAACTCAGTGTCTTACAACAAGTGACACTTCTTGTCTCTCACAGTTTCCATGAGGGATTTGGGAGTGGCTTGGCTCAGCGATTCTGCCTTGAGGTTCTTCACAGTATTGTAGCAGAGACATCCATCAGAGCTGCCATCATCTGAAAGCTTGAACGAGGCTGGGAGGTCTACTCTTAAAGGTGGCTCATTCCATTCTGGGTAACAGATTAGTGGTTGCCAGACATTGGGGAGGGCAGGAGAGGTTGATGATAATGGGGTGTTGGAAGCATAATGGAAATTATACTTTGACCATAGTGATGGCAATCTGGCTATATGATTTTGTCAAAATTTGAACGGCTATGTATGCACGCGGGTAAATTTAAAAAGCTAAGTAGAAGAAAAGAAAAAAGGCAGCTCATTCACACACCTGGCTTGTTGGTGAGAGGCCTATTGTTTTCTCCTTGTAGGCCTCTCCCCAGGGTTTTGGAAGCAGTGGTGCTGTAGTCTCTGGCTTCCCACAGAGTGAGTGATGCAGGGCAGCATCTGGAGGAAGCTCTCCTTTCTATGGTACCTGAAGGTCTCTGAGCACCACCTCCACTCATGCTATGTGTTAGAACATCTTCGTATCACCCACAGTATCCAAAACAAGGTGTCATTAATAGAAGTCCTGGAGGATAGGTTTCCCTCCTGTCGCTCAATGGAAAAACTACACTCCACATTCTCCACTCTGTGAGATACAGTCAGAATTATGGGTCTCAAACCGATGCTTGAACATTTCCCAGTGCTGAATATTGACAAAAATTAGTGTCATTAATAGGTACTTTTAATATATTTAATCAATTAAAATAAAAGCATTTGTTCTCTCAAAGCTAATATTTTCAGTCTCTGAAAGCTGTATGTATTGTATCTAGTTAAGAATCTGCAGAAAATAGGACCTTTAAACAGATAAAATAATTATAGAACACAATTCTAAATTAAATATTAGTGGAAGAGGTGCCAGAAAAAATACTCAGCTTAGATTACACCTGGTTATTTTTGCATTATTATTTTTAATGTGTTTTGACACCTCAGCTGTTCTATGTAGACTCACTCTGATCTTCAGATCCCACATTTTGGATGAGATGATTAAAGTGTTTAAATGGCTCGTGTTCCTGTCATATAATGGGGGGAGGAATGAAGTGGGAAAATAGTGTGCTATAGAAGAGATCATTTTCATTCACTCATTTTGTCATTCATTCATTCACTTATTCAAACACACTAAGTACCTGTTATGTGAGAGGCCCTGTGCTTAAACTTATAAGGGAAAGTGACTCATCCTCTAATCTCAACGGGTTTGAAGTCGGGAAAGGGATGGAGGAGAAGATAATATCTTTACTGAAATAAACATAACAGAAAATATGAGAAAAAGGAGCTTCAGAGCCCTCCAACCACGATGCTTTGGAAATGGAGAATACAGAAAAAAATGACTTCCAACTTGGAGTCAGCACTGAGACATGTAGAAGTTAGCAGCTAGTTTCCCTAGAGCAGAGAGAGCAGCATGACCACAGGCACAGAGTTATGGGGAAGGGGGATCATAACCAGCACTCGGGTCAGAGGGGACCTCAGGTAAGAGAAGGCCGAGAAGACAGATTGGAACCGAATTGTGAATGGCCTTGCATGTCAGGCAAAGCTGAACTGGTTTTGGTGGCCACTGATGTGGTTTTGAGTAGAGAGATGAATACTTGGCAGTAGAGCATGTGATCATTGGAGTGAGGAGATTCTGAAGGCCAGAAAACCAAATGGAATTCATGCAGAGGCCTGGTGAGGGCCTGGAGGAGACTGAGCCAGAGGCCAGAGAATAGGGACGAGGTGGAGAAGTGGAATAAGTGAAAGATATCTTGCTTGGTGCACTCTTCAGAGTGCTCTCCCCCTTAGCAAAATGAAAATGAGCCTGTACATTAGAATTCTCAAAGACACCGAGGCAAGGCCAACATCTCTGTCTGGGAACCCCAATAGGAAAAATAGAAGGGTCATGAGTAATATGAGTAATAATTTCGATTTCTGTTCCGTCTCAAATCCACCAGAAATGTAGTTGATGAACCGTCTCAGTAGTGTATTTACATCCTGTAGGGCCATTCTTCCTTCTGCTGGGATAGGTCTTTGCCTGCTATTGTTATTAATGAACTAATAAATGGAACACTCTCTAAAGAAGCTTGGTTAACTCTTCCGTCATCACTGACTAGGATCCGAAAGAGACGAGATTGGCAGCTAAAACGGAATCATTTTCGCACTACTGTGTCCACTTACGCACTGTGGGCAAACTTAAGCAGGAAATTAGAAACCTATCTGAATTTTTAATTTCAGAGTCAGCTACTACATTCGAAACAGCCCTACATTTGCTATATGGAAACACTGTCCTCTGTTATTAGATGTTGGTCAAGAAAAGGGCAAAAGCAAAACCCCCTACCCATATCTAAAGTACTTACCTGGGCTGGGCGTGGTGGCTTATGCTTAGAATCCTAGCAATTTTGGGAGGCAAAGGTGGGAGGATTGCTTGAGCATGGGAACTCAAGATCAACCTGGGCAACATAGTGAGATCCTATCTCTATAAAAAATAAAAAAAGTTAGCCAGGCATGGTGGTGTACACCTGTAGTCCCACCTACACAGGAGGTTGAGCTGGGAGAATCACTTGAGCCTCTGATGCAGAGATTACAGTGAGTCATGATTGCACCACTGCACTCCAGCCTGGGTGACAGAGTGAGACCCTGTCTCAAAAACAAAAAAGTACTTAACCTATTCTTTAGTTGCCGATTTTGGCTACATTGAAGAAGCTGACAATATCATGTGAAACTGCCATCTGATTCATTTTTCTTCTCAGTGCTCTAAGGCCTTCTCTTCCTGGGTGTTGACTGAAGATGTCTATTTAGTTTAAGCTCAAGAACCTGTGTAGTATTTTGCAGGAGCTCAGCATAGTGTTTTCATAAGGTTCCAGGAAGACGTATTATTATGCTGCCTCTAAAAAGCTGTGGGTTTTTTTGTGGCCCACATTCATTTGACAAAACAAGAGATGCTCGTGAAAAGATGCAAAATCAGGAGAAACCTGTCCTCTAACAAGTGGGAAACTATTCTGTTTGTTTCCAAAATTATAACTTTAATGCCATGCAAAATAGTAGCCTTAAGTGTCTTTTATTTTAAAGCTGCTGCAGATGGACCTAATTTTCTGCAGTAGATGGTCTTCTCTAACTGGCTGTAAACTTACGGTATAAGAAACAAACGTCAGGTTTATTCAAAGTACAACATACCTATTGATGTATTTGTTTACTGTCTCATTTGACTAATGTTTAATAAGCACCGGCTGGAGATAATGGCTGACGCCAGTAATCCCAACACTTTGGGAGGCCGAGGCAGGTGGATTGCCTGAGGTCAGGTGTTCAAGACCAGCCTGGCCAACATGATGAAACCCCATCTCTACTAAAACTACAAAAATTAGCTGGGTGTGGTGGTGCATTTCTATGGTCCCAGCTGGTCAGGAGGCTGAGACAGGAGAATTACTTGAACCTGGGAGGCGGAGGTTGCAGTGAGCCATGATTGTGCCACTGCACTCCAGCCTGGGTGACAGAGCAAGACTCCATCTCAAAAAAAAAGTCAGATGTACTCAAAGTAGAACATACTTACTGATATACTTGTTTACTATCTCATTTTGACTAATATTTAATAAGCGCCTACAGTTTAATAGGCACTGTGATAAACCCTGGAATACCAAGATGCCATTGTCCTGATACGTAAAGAAAGACATTCTCCCTCTTTTCAAAAAGTCCACATCATTGTGATTTCTGAGGCAAGTGAAATACTGTGAAGAGCTTTTTACCTGAAGATCTCTGGTATGTTTTGTGTGTATAATAGCATAGACATATGGTAAAGAAAGAAATGAACAAAAGCTTAGCTCATTCAGTACTCTGCAGTCTACTTTTCAAATAGATTCTGCTGCTGGCCATTATCACCTTATGTGAATGTTTCCCCAAGAAAATGGAGATTTTATAGTTGAGGGTAAGGTAAGGGAGGAAATAGCAGGTGTCCTGATAAATTGTGTCGGAAACCTTTGTATGACTTTATACCCAGGACCAAAACTGCTACCTGAAAATGGAGAAATTCCTTCTCCAGGAGCTTTGCTACAATGGAGTCACCTGAAAGAAAGAGCTTTTCATTTGTCCATCTATGAGTCACTCAACAAATGCCTATTAGGTGGTTATTATGTAACAGGCACTATACCCAGTGCTGAAGATGTAATAATGAAAAAGGCATGGTTCTTTCCTTCAGGAAACTTTTCAGCTAGTAGGTAAGGCAAGCAATCTAACGTTATTTGAAGGATGCTTTTTAGATCCTCAAATGATTTGCATGTCTTTACTGTACGAAATAGGAAAACTTCCTTTAAAATCTTGAAAAAGCCACTTCAACTTAAAAATAGACAACTGAAGAGTTCTTTACAAATATGGAGGCTGATGGGTTGCTGCCAAAAGAAATGTTATTTACCAAAACAGATGTTTTACTTAGAAGGTGAGTATCATGTCTGCATTAGATAAATAGGTTCCTAGACCTGAATAATGAACAAAAATATGCAATAACTTGAATTTGGAGCCTATTTTTACAAAATATGAGAAATAATGATATGTTTACCGAAATAGCTAATGGGCCAGTGGTGTGGTAGCACAGCTTTTCAGTTACCAGCTGGCAAACTGTTAAGTGATTTGCAGGGAGTTATCAAGTGTTGCTGTTTTGAAAATAAGAGTCTTGATTTCTTTTGCAGTTATATGTAAAAGAAAGGCATCTATCACTCAGTATAAACTCTAATACAGGAACTACAGTTTTACAAAGTTCTAGTGAATCAGTAAGGTTCAGTGTAGTTGACTCAGGGTCATAAGACCTGGATTTGATTCCTGTCTTTCCTACTAAGTAGCTGCGAGACCTTGATGAGTTGCTTCGTCTTTTTGGGCCTGTTTCCTCTCAGAAACGAAGGTGTTGGGAGAGGTGATCTCTTCTAGCTTTGTTATCCATCCAGTTTCCATAGAGGTGAGTCTGTACCACCGGGGAACAATTTATTCTGAGTCTGTGAACTTGGTTTGTGAAGAATTGCACTTCCAGAATATGTAAAATATCAGATTGTTGAAGCTTATGTTTAATGATGCGCTGACCCTACCTTGGGACCACCAATAAAAAGGGGTTATTTTGTTCCCTCTCTATTTTGTTTGACCGCCCTTGGACTTCTGCATCCAGGGGCAGAGCAGGGACCCAAGGCAGCTATGTGTTCCGGCAGAAAGCTTTTTATTATGATGTGGCTTGACTCTGCTCAAACTCTATCTTGACTTGTAGCCCTAAGCAAACCAACATGTAAGGAACTTTGTTTCAACACACTCCCTCATACCTAAAACTTGCTCTCTACCCTCAAGGGACAATGTCTTCTAAATTTATCGACTCCTTCCCTCTTCTCATTTCCATTTCATAACCTTCCTTTACCTGAAAGTGCACATTTGTGAGTTCTGTAGTTTCAGCTTTCAGACATAAAGGTTGTGTAGTGGAGTTGTTAGTGGTCTTGGCCTCTGCAGCACGTGTACCCAAACATGACTCCTGATCATTTATCTTGTTTCTAATTGTCACTCATTTTTTCCAAGTGTGGTTACCATGTGAATGGAAATCACTATTGCTGCAACCGAGTCTGGGGTCTGTCTCTACTAATGCTCGAGTCATCAGACCAACCCTCCTACTAATAATATCTGTAAACTCTGGACAAAATATTAAAATCATCTACTTGAAGACAATGGAGAGCAATCAAAACCAGGCAGAAACTGGAAGGAGGTGAGCATTTGGAATAGGAAAGAACGTTGAGTGAGTTTACCAGTTTTTGTGGCTATTTGCTTCAGGGCTGATCTTAGCAGCAAGCTGGCTGGCTGGAATGTAGGTTAAAAACCCATAGCCTTACTGGCTTGAAGACCAGAGGAGAGAGCTCTGGGTAACTGTAGCACAGGGAAGCAAAGCAAAGCAAAAAATTCCAGAAAAGGGAAAAGCACAGCTGTGTGTGTGTGTCTATATACATTGCCTAAACCTGTTCTTGATAACTAAACAATGTACCCATAGACCCAACTCCAGATATCCCAGCTCAGGCTAAAAGTACTGAGAAGAAATTTCAGCTGCTTCACACACACCTCCCAACTCCCTGCACCCCATCCCAACTTCCACCTCACCTCTACCACACACACATCACAGGGGAACAGAATATGGAGTTTGAATTCAGTCAAGTTTGCTGCCTGCTTTCAAAATCAATGTTCTGGAGGAATATAACAGAATCCAGAGTTTATACAATATATCATTCGTAGTGTTCAGATGCAGTCCTAAATTAATATGCATAGGAGGAACTAGGAAATGTGACTCAAGCTCAGGAGAACAAGCAATCAATAGAGACTAATACTGAGATAATCCAGCTAATAAAATGCAAGGATTTTAAAAGTAGCTATTATAACTATGCCCAAGGATATAAAGGAAAATATATCATGGTGAGTTAGGAAATAGAACATTAATCAGCAATAGAAACAAAAAGAGCCAAGAGGATCTGAAAAATAAAATATTCAAAGTGAAAAATTTATTGGATGAGTTTATAACATGAATTGGATTTAAAGAAAAAGAACTTGAAATTAGGTACTATCTAATCTCAAGAAGGCAGAGAAAATATTTCTTACAATTAATACACAGTGTGTGGGACAATGTCAAAAGTCTTTCATATGTGAAAGAAATACATTTATTTGCATGATTAAGAAGCTCATGAATCCTAAGACAAATATAAAGAAAATCACACCTGAAATTATTACAAACAGTAATTCCTCACTTAGTATCTTTAGCAAGTCCTTGAAAACTGACACTTTAAGTAAAAGGCCTACAGCGAGTCCTTGAAGAAGATGATTTTGTTCAACTTTGTTTTGTTGATGAGAAGAAAATGGTTTTCTTATACATTGTTTCATTAAAGTCACAATTTCTAAGAATATATTGACAACATCAAGAGAGAACTTGCTGTACCTAATGGTCAAATTGCTGAAGACCAAAGAGAAAAAGGAAATCTTGAAAGCAGCCAGAGAAGAATTATTTACTAAATAATTATTTATTATGTCATGACATATCATATGGATGTCAATGACAATATGAATTATAACTGATTTCTCATTAAAACAAAAAATTAAATCCAGAATTGAGTGAAACTCTTTACTGCAAGGAAAAAAGTCCTGTTAATCAGTGAAAATATTCTTCAAAAATAAAGATGTAATAATAACATTTTTAAATAAACAAAAACTAAAGAATGTGTTGCCAGCACAAATGCTGAAATAGGTCTTTAGGCTATACTGAAAAACCAGATAAAAAATTAGATCTTCAAGAAAGATGAAAATGACCAGGAATGACAAATTCATGTATTAGCATAGCATGCTTTCTTTGTTCTTAATTTCTTCAAAATACACACAATTTTTATGCCTCCTTTAAGAAACTGAGACATACCCAGGTACTTGGGAGGCTGAGGTGGGAAGATGGTTTGAGCCTGGGAGGTGGAAGTTGCAGTGAGCCGAGACTGTGCCATTGCACTCCAGTTTGATGAACAGAGCCAGAACCTGTCTCCAAATAAATAAATACATACTGAGACATAATTCACACACCATAAAATTTGCCATTTTGAAATATACATTTCAGTGGTTTCTAGTATGTTTATGAGGTTGTACAACTGTGAACACAATCAACATTAGGGTATTTCACCATTTCCCATTATTCCCTCACCATAGCCCCAAGCAAACACTAGTCTTGGTTTTATCTCTGGGGACCTATGTATTCTGGACATTTGATACAAATGGAACTGTACAGTATGTGCCTTTTGTGTCCCTTTTTTATTGACACGTAATAGTTGTACATATTTATGAGGTAGATGTGTTTTCTTGGATACATGCACACGACCTGTAATGATCAAATCAAGGTAGTCTCAAAACTCTTCACTCAGCTATTTAGCATAATGTGCTGAAGGATCATTCATTGTGTAGCATGTATCAGTACGTCATTTTTATTATTTAATGATATTTTAATTGTAGGGATACACTTTATTCATCAGTTGATGGACATTTAGATTGTTTCTATATTTTGACTATTATGAATATACTGCTTGGTACATTCATGAAAACGTGTTTGTGTGGATGTATGTTATCAGTTCTCTCGAATATATGCCAAGGAGTAGAATTGTTGGGTCATATGATAACTCTATGTTTAACTTGTTAAGGAATTGCAGAAGTGTTTGCAAAAGTGATTGCACCATTTTACATTCCCACCAGCAATGTGGGAATTGTTCTAATTTGTATACATCTTTGTCAGCACTTATTATCTACCTTCTTCATTCTAACTGTCCTAGAATATGACGTAGTATGTCACTGTGGCTTTGATTTACTTTTTCCTGATGGTTAATGAGATTCGGTGTCTTTTCATGTGTTTATTGAACATTTGTATATCTTCTTGGAGAAATACCTATTCATATTCTTTACTTCGTTTTTAATTGAGTTATTTGCCTTTCGTTGGGTTGTAAGAGATCTTTAAGTAGTCTGAATACTGGACTCTTATCAGATATATGATTTTCAATTTTGTCTGTCATTCTGTGGACTTTCCATTTCTTAATTGAAGCACAGACATTTTAAATTTGAATTAAGCTCAATTTACATATTTTTTCTTTTGTAGTTTGCATTTTTGCATCACATTGAAGGAAATATTGGCTAATCTAATTGTCACAAATATTTACATCGAAATTTTATTCTAAGAGTTTCATAGTTTTACTTCTTACATTTAGGTCCTTGATTCATTTTGACTTAATTTTTGTATGTAATTTGAAGTAAGAGCTCAACTTTATTCTTTTCCATGTGGTAATCAGTTGTAATAGTACCATTTGTTGAAAAGACTTCTCTTATTTGATTGTTGAGGCACCTTTGCTGAAAATCAATGGACCATAAATGTAGGAATCTATTTCTGGCCTATCAATTCTATTCCATTAATCCGTACATCTTTTTTTTCTGCAACGCAGCACAACCTTGATTACTGTAGCATTGTAGTAAGTTTTGAATTCGAAAAGTGTCAATTCTCCAATTTTGTTCTTTTTTCCAGACTTTTTTGGTGATTTTGGGTCTTTTAAATTTTCACAGGAATTTTAGAGCCACCTTGTCAATTTCTCCAAAAAGGCGGCTAGGATTTTGGTAGGGATTGTGTTGACTCTGTAGATCATTTTGAGGAGTATTAGCATTTTCGCAATATTAAGCCTTCCAAATTATGAACACAAAATGACTTTTCATTTATTTAGATTTTATTTCTCTCAACAATATGTTGTAGTTTTCAGCGTATAAGTTTTGCATGTGTTTTGATAAACTCATTTCTAATTGTTTTTATACAATTGTAAGTGAAACTGTTATCTTAATTTTATTTTTGGATTGTTCATGTAAATATGTAGAAGTATAATATATTTTAATATAAATCTTGTATACTGCAACTTTACAGAACTTAGTTTTATGTGTTGTGTGTGTGTGTATGAGTGTGTGTGTGTGTGTGTATTCCTTAGCATTTTCTAAATACAAGATCATGTAATCTCCTAATAGAGAGTTTTACTACTTCTTTTTCATTATGGATGCCTTTTATTTAATTTTCTTTCCTAAAGATACTGGTTAGAACCTCCAGTAAAATCTTGAATAGAAGTGGCAAGAGTGGACATACTTGTCTTATTTCTGATCTTAAGGAGGAAGCTCTTCATTGTTTACCATGAAATATGATGTTGTGGATTTTTTTCACCAATACTCTTTATCAAGTTGAAGAATTTTCTCTTTAAACTTCATTGAGTGTTTTTAGCATAAAAGGGTGTTGTGCTATGTCAAACGCCTTTTCTCTATCCATTGAGATGATCAGGCGATTTTTATCTTTTATTTAATTTATTCCATGAATTACCTTTATTGATGTTCATATGTTAAACCAACCTTGCATTCCTGATAACTTCCACTTGGTTATAGTGTATTATCATTTTTAGGTTCCTAGATTTAGTTTGCTAACATTTTGTTGAGATTTTGATGTCTATTTTTATTAGAGATGTTGGTCTGTAGTTTTCTTATGTTTTTGTGATGACTTTGTCTGGCTTTGGTATCAGGGTAATATAGACCTATGGTGAGTTTGTGGAATTTCAGGGTTAAACAATGAAAAAGATATGACCACAGGTGTCAGTAGCACACATGAGGTTTACATATGTGATGCTTTGATAGGCTTATACGCAAGAGAAGTGCCTCACTCTGTGCATTTCACAGGCTACAGTGTGAGGACCACTACCCAGAACAGGAGGAGGTCTAGGAAACTTTTAAAGGAGAAGGTAATCAGAGAGAGGACTTGAATGGGTAGCAATGTTGCTCAGCAGCATGGCAGGGAGTCTCTGGGCTAGAGAGTCATAAAGGCACTGGTGGCTTTGCATCTTTTATAGCTACAAGATTTATTTTTGCCTATGGCTAGCAGATGTTGAGTGTAGTTTCACAGGGTATGTAAAACATGAATGCTCTCTGTGACAAAAATCTGCTTACCTGGCTCTATTTAACTCAATTGAATGCATAAAAAATTTGAGTTTGATTCTGGTGGATTTTGTGCTAACAGGTCTCAGCCTGCTATGAAGGAGGGAACAACGAAGGACCGGCATATGGGGGCCATCTTTGGCTCATTTATGTAACACTGCCTTATAGAGTGAGTTGGGAAGCATTTCCTCTTTTGTTTTTAGAAAGACTTCATGAAAGATTGGTGTTAACTTTTCTTAAAATAGTAGAATTCACCAATGAAACCATCCAGTCTGACTCTTTTTTTGTATGAAATATTTTTGATTTCTAAGTCAGTGTCTTTACTTGTTATAAGTCTACTCACACATTCTATTTTTTCTTTAGTCAGTTTTGATAGTTTCTTCCTTCTACAAATTTATCTGTTTTAGGCAGGTTGTCTTATTTATTGAAATGCAAGTGTCCATAGTGTTAACTAGCAATCCTTTCTATTTCTGTAACATTAGTAAGACCATTAGTGATGTCCTCTCTTTCATTTTTTAGTTTAGTAATTTGTGAATTATCTCTTTTTGTCAATTTAGCTAAATATTTATTAATTTTGTTGATTTTTTCAAAGAACCAACTTTCGGTTTTGTTGACTTTCACTATTGTTTTTCTATAATCTATTTCATCTTATTCTATTCTAATGTATTATTTCCTTCCTTCTGCTTTCACTGAGATTTTTCATTGAGTATTTTGCTCTATTTCTAGTTTTTAAGATAAATGTTTAGTTCTTGAATTGAGATCTTTCTTATGTTTTTAAATGTGTATATTTGTACCTATAAATTTCCCTTCAAGTACTGCTTTTGCTGCATCCTGTAAGTTTGGATATATTATTTTCGTTTTCATTTATCTCAGTATATTTTTTGCAGTCCATTTTTATTTGTAATTTGATCTATTGCTTATTTAAGAGTGTGTGGTTTAATTTCCACTTATTTTTGGATTTCTCAAATTTCTTTTTGTTACTGATTTCTAATTTTGTTCCTGTTTGATTAACGAATATACTTAACTAATTTTAACCCTTTTCAATTTGTTAAGACATGTTTTATGGCCAAACATGTAATTCATCCTAGAGAATGATTCATATGCACTTGAGAAGGATATGTATTCTGTTGTTAATGAGTGAAGTGTTCTGTAGATGTCTCTAAGGTTTACTTGGTTTATAATGTTGTTCAAGTCTTTTATTTCTTGTTGATCTTTTGCTAATAGTTCTACCCATATTGAAGGTAGAATAGTGAAGTCTCTAACTAAAGTTGAATTATCTCTTACTCCTTTAAATTCTATCAGCTTTTGCTGTATGTACTTTTGGGGCTCTGTTCTTAGGTACATACATGTTTATAACTGATACATTGACCGTGTTATCATCATGAAATGTCCTTCTTTGCCTGTAAACAAATTAAATTGACGACAATAAATAAAATTTATTAAATGGATACTTATTGTTTTAAGTTGATTAATATAAATTACATTGTTAACTATGTAGACTATAGAGGTAGTTAATTAAATATTAATAAAATTGACAACTATCACATAAAGAATAAGAATGTAAGCTTCTTGGCCAGGTAATATCACACCTGTAATACCAGCATTTTGGGAGGCTGAGGCAGGTGGATCACGAGGTCAGGAGTTTGAGATCAACCTGGCCAATATGGTGAAATCCTGTCTCTACTAAAAATACAAAAATTAGCTGGGCATGGTGGCACACACCTATAGTCTCAGCTTCTCAGGAGGCTGAGGCAGGAGAATTGCTTGAACCTGGGAGGCGCAAGTTGCAGTGAGCCAAGATCATGCCACTGCACTCCAGCCTGGGCCACAGAGTGAGACTCCGTCTCAAAATAAATAAATAAATAAATAAATAAATAAATAAGGTTCTTATACTTCATGGAAAGTGATACAATATTAATTCTAAGTAGAATAAAAAGTTAAAGTATGTTTACAATAATTCTTAGAGAAACCACAGTGAAATACAAAGATATATAGCTAAAAAGATAACTGACAAATAAAAATGACAGTCTAAAAAATTCAATTAAATGAAAAGAAGCAGAAGGGAAGAAGAGAGAAGCAAAAAATAGATGAGATGAACAGAAAACAAGTAGTGAAAATGGAAATTCTAAATTAATCATCTTAGTAGTTACATTAATTATAAATGAATTAAACACTTAAGAGGCAAAAATTTTCAGAATATAATATTCAAAATACAACAAAACCAATCCTCACTGGTTTCTTTATATTAGTGGTTTATAATATGTATTAGGATATATGTATTAGTGGCTTATAATGGAGACACTTCTTTGTGTGAACTTATTATAGAGGCAATGCTTATCTATTATGGTGTTTTTATATATTAGTGGTTTATAATATATATTAGGATCTATATATTAGTGGTTTATAATGGAGACACTTCTTTGTGTGAACTTCCTACAGAGGTGACACTTACGTATTATGGTGACTAACTCACAATAAGGAGATTAGGATTCTAGTGGGAAAAGAAGTGTGTTATCTGTATATCAGCCTGTTGTATTATTGTTACCTTGATATATACATTATATTACATATATTACTGCATAGGGCTATATACATACAACTGTGAATACTATGGTTTATGGATTAAGTTTATTCAAAGATAATTTTAGTTAATAATGCATTTTTATCTCATATGAAAACTGCACCTATCATGAATTGTCACTCAATTGCATTTAGCTCACCTCTCTTCATGAATCTCAACCAGTGTTGGGACTGTTACATCCAAATTCGAAGCATTTTAGTTATATCTCAATCAGGCATTTCCTTGAATACTTCTGTTCTAAAGTGCTCCAGTCATTGGGCTAAGGAGAATTCTTTTCCCCAGGCAACAATGTGGATGGGCATGGAGTTTCTCTTCTATAGATATTTTCTTCTGCATTTTTACAAATGTTTATTCAAATAAAGACCATTAGTGCAATGGACCTATATTTTCTGTGTTTTTTATTTAGTTTTATGTATTCTTCTCTCTAAGCCATCAAATAAAACTTCCTTAAACACAATATTGATTGTGTGGTGGCTTTCCCTATAAGTCTGCTCTCAAATACTGCTTGCTTAGTAAAGTTAGGTTTTTTCTTATTTTAGTAACTTACAATTTTCATTCCTATCCATGTCTTACTTATCTTCCAAATAAACATTTTAGTTTAGGATAGTTTTAGATTCACTAAAACATTGTGAAGATAGCATAGTTTTTATACATGCCATACCCAGCTTCTCCTGTTATTAACATCTCACATTTGTCACAGTTAATGAGCCAATATTTTACATTATTATTAACTGAAGTCCACAGTTTTTTCAGATTTCCTTAATTTTTACTTAGTGCCCTTTTTCTGTTTCAGAATCCCATATAGAATCCTATAGTAAATTTATCCATCACATGTTTTTAGACTCCTCCTCTTGGCTGTGACAGTTTCATAGACGCTCCCTGTTTTGGATGATTAATAGTTTTGAGAGTACTGGTCAGGTATTTTGGAGAATGCTTCTCAACTGAAATTTTCCTGGTGTTTCTCTCAGGATTAGACTGGGATATGGGTTTTTGAGAGAAAGATGACAGAGGTGAAGTGCCATCTTCATCACATCATATCAAGTGTGCCTACTATTATCGTGACTTATTGCTACTGATGTTGGCCTTGGTTACCTGGCTCTTGACCATCTTGGTCACTCTTGGTCATCCTGTACTCTTTGGAAGGAATTCATTATGCACAGCCCAGGCTTAAGGAGTGAGGAGTTGTATTTCACCTCCTTCAGGATGGAATATCTACATAAATTATTGAAAATAATCCTGCATATGAGGTTTGCCTATCTTCTTTGTTTATTCAATCATTTATATTTGAATAAGCTCATGGATACATTTCTTTTACCCTTTAATCTAATTCTACTGTGATTATTTTATTGCTTAAGTTGCTCTAGATTTTGCTATTGGGAACTCTTTCTGTTGGCTCCCATGTGGCTTTGATATACTCAAATCATTGTGCGTGTGGGTGTGAGTAGTTTTTTTCTGTACTCCCTTATTTTCCAGCGCAACAAGATGCTCAAGGCTGATGTTGTAAATTTCCTGCCTCGGTCCTAGAAACAGCCATTTCTGAAAGGATTTCCGGTCCCTTTTTCCTGGAGAATGATATTAGAAACCAAGATTTGGGTGCTAGGTCGCTTGCTTAATTTAAACGATTTCTCCTTTTTATTCCATCTAATCAAATTCTTTCCCTTCAAATATTTTTTTACATTGCATCTATACCCTGAAGCTTATCATTCCCCTACTATAAGCTTAGAATCTCCTAAATGGTCTCTTTGTTCAACCTATTTTCTACTTGGCAACTGTAGAGATTTTTATAAAATACAAATCTCATTATGCCATTACCCTGGTTTAAAAACCTTCATAAGCTCAGTATTGTCCTCAGGAGAAAGTTTAAACTTAATATTGTTGGAAATGTTTTTTTTTTTTTAGGGAAAAAGAGAAAAAGAAGGGGAAAAAAAGAAAAAGAGGGAAAAAGGAATATTACTTCATTCCTAAAATGGGTTTCAATAATGGCCGATCAATATTTTGAGTGTTTAAAGTGGTTAATGCATATTTTATGTGTTTAAAATGGAGACCTCTATTGTGTTTATTTGTTCTGGCTCTGAGTTCAAATCCTGGATATCGTTATCAATTTGTTGTCTCGTTGAATCTAAATCTATGTGTCTTATGTATCTGGGTGTTAAGATCTCTTATTGTTACATTAATCCTTTTACCCTTGTATCCTTATAGCTTTGAAATCTATTTTGTCAAATGTGAAAATTGCAACTCCTGCTTTTTATTTATTTATTTTTGCTCTCCATTTGGTTGGTACGTTTTTTTTTTTCCAACCCTTTATTTTGAGTCTATGTATATCTTTGGATATACCGTTGGATTTTGTCTGTATCTTTTGATTGGGAGATTTGGTTGATTTAACTTTAGGGTTGCTGCCATTTGATATTAACTGGCTATTTTGTCCTTTTGTTGATAAAAATTCTTCTTTATGTTAACGCTCTTTACTTTTTGGTGTATTTTTAGAAAGGATCATACTGGTTGTTCCTTTCTGTGTATAATGCTTCTTTTAGAAGTTCTTGTAAAGCAGGCCTGGTGGTAATAAAATCTCTGAGTACTTGCTTGTTCCTAAAAGATTTTATTTTTCCTTCAAATGTAAAGCTTAAATTGGCAGGATATGAAATTCTGGGCTGAAAGTTTTGTTCTTTAAGTATATTGAATATTGGCCCCCACTCTCTTCTAGCTTGTAGGGTTTCCGTTGAGAGATCTGCTGTAAGCCTAATAGGCTTACCTTTATGGGTAACTTGATCTTTCTCTCTGGCTGCCCTTAATATTTTCTCCTTCGTTTCGATCTTGGTGAATCTAACGATTATGTGCCTTGGGGTTGGTCTTCTTGAGGAATATCTTTGTGGTGTTCTCTGTATTGCCTGGGGTTGAATAGTGTCCTGCTTTGCTAAATTAGGAAAATTTTCCTGGATAATGTCCTGGAGAGTATTTTCCAGCTTGACTTCATTCTCTCCGTCACATTCAGGTACACCAATCAAGCGTATATTAGGTCTTTTCACATAGTCCCATATTTCTTGGAGACTTTGCTCATTCCTTTTTATCCTTTTTTCTCTATTCTTGTCTTGTCGTTTTGTTTCATTAAGTTGGTCTTCGACCTCTAATACCCTTTCTTCTGCTTGATCCATTCGGCTGTTTAAGCTTGTACATATTTCACTCAGTTCTCGTGTTGTATTTTTCAACTCCATAAGTTCATTTGTATTCCTCTCTATATTGTCTATTCTTTTCAACATTTCATCGAACCTTTTTTCCAAGTTCTTAGTTTCTTTACATTGGGTTAGAACAAGTTCCTTTAACTCCCAGAAGTTTCTTATCATCCACCTTTTAAAGCCTACTTCAGATAATGGAACACAGTCCTTTTCCATCAGGGCTTGTTCCATTACTGATGAGTCCTTTTCCATCAGGGCTTGTTCGGTTGCTGATGAGTCCTTTTCCATCAGGGCTTGTTCCGTTGCTGATGGGTTCTGATTTTGAGTATACTCGGCCTTCTTAGGCTGTTTTTTTCCCTTCATTTTAGATGAACCGCCTTTCTAATTAGTTTTCTGAGTCGACGTCCGACTTACTGATTCCCAGTGCTGGGATCTGAGCCACCCACTGTGGCAGCCTAAATAGCAGCGATAAGACTGATGGTGCTCTTCTGCCCGGGAATCTCTGGTCTGGCTTCCCTCTTGAGTCCGCAACAAGCGGCTCTGACTTCCCGGAGCTCCAAACTCTGGTCAGTAGGGGAAGCGGTCCCGTTGGCTCTGCGTGAAGAGCTGCTGCGCCGAGACGCCGGCAAAACCGCAGCAGCGGCCACAAGAGTCGCGCTGGCGACCCGTGGGGCTCCTCCACTGGGAGTCGGCTAATCGGTGAGTGACGAAAATTCGTCTAATGATGTGGCGTCGTCTCGTTCTCTGAGCTTTCACTGGGAGCTACAATCCTGAGCTGTTAGTGGTCGGCCATCTTGGATCCTGGAAATGTTTTTGGTGTCTGGTTTCTGGTTTCTATTTTCCTCTCCAACTTCACCTCTTAAAAACTCTCAACCTTGGTTTGCACTGCATCCTTACTAAAATTACTTTTGTTTCTTATGAGCCTTTGCATAGTTTTTTTTCTTCCTGGAACACTGCCCTTACTCCTTTTTTTTTTTTTTGCCACCACACACACACACACACACACACACACGCACACGTACACCCTTCATTTTGTAGATTCCTACTAAATTTCCAAATTTCTCCTTAAATGAGCATCTTCTGAGGACCTTTCTCTAAAATGCTTCCAGGTTGGGCACACTTCCTGTCTCCACAGGGCTCTGTACAATTGCAGCAGTCATTGCAATGGGCAGTAATTACCTTTTCACTGTCTGTTCCCTCTGGACTGAGTTTGTGATGGCAGAGACCCTGTACCTTTGTTTCATCATTGTATGATTAACATTCAGCACAAAATCTGTCACTTGGTATGCACTAAAAAAGTGTTTATTTAGTGAATCAGTAAATAACCCATGGGGTATTCCCCACCATGCTAGCCTCAGGATGTGGTGGTCACTCACATGTCTAAAGAAATATGGGTTTCCAAGTGTTAAATATGTATTAATTTTTGTAAGCAAAGCATCCTTCAGTATGTGAGACATCTCCTCCACAATGGAAAGATGAGAACAGTTACTGAAAATTATCTGGTTACTCATAGTTAGGCAGAGTTCCTGGATTTCTTTGTTCTTCTTTGCCACGGTAGAAACAGAAGGCAGATGATAGCTTCTAGACTGCTTGGGATCAGTTCTTATCTAGAGTGTGGGCATGCACATGTGCTTGGTTAAACAGACTGGGAAGCCAGCCATGGAGACATGTACAGGAATTCTAAAGCAGCGAAGGAATTTACACCTGCACCTTGTAGCTCAGAATAGAACGTGGCCTCCAAGGTATCTTCAAACAACTTCCAAAACTTCTCCACTTTCATCCCAAGAGTTAGAAACTCATGAAGAATCTAACACAAGAACAAGTAGATAAGGTTTGACTTTGCCTATTCATACCCTTTTTTTACTCAGAGAAAACTTTGGTATCTTTTAAATATCTTCCCTAGGGAAACTGGGACAGCCATTTTGGTCTCATGAAATTGGCTTATATGTGAGGTTTCCAGAGCTGCTAGAATGGAAATGATCTCTGCTCCTTCTGAACATACGCACAACAGTGCTTCTCCTCTAAATCTGGTAGGATTTTGTAGACATGCCCTCCAATCCTCTTGACTGAGCTCACAAATCCCGAGGTTGAAGAAATGGAGAGAATATTAACAGCCCCCCTGTAGCAGATAGCTTATCTATGTAAAATTTGACACGCTTTACCAGTTTTTCTTAAGAAGGAAGAACATGCTTGTAATTAGGTTTGAAAACAATCTTTTAATGATATATTGTCTTAAAGGGATGACCCTGTTTGACCAAATGAGAAAATGGGGACAGCCAAATGGTCTGAAACATTTGGCTTCTCTAGTCTCCTGGTGCTCACACTGACTGTGTATGTGTGCTGTCCCTCTCAGCCACAATAATTAGGATGACTAAATATTTAATTATTTGTCCTACCCTTTGCCTTTGATAGCCTAGCAACAAAAGTTATTTAGTTGGATACCCTATATTACTGAATGTTCACCCACTAGAACAGTGAGCCATTTGGTGCAGGTATGAATTTTTTTATGGCCTCTAAGTTTATCTAAAGATGACTAATTGAATTTGAATTTTAGATAAAAACTCTTTTAACCTACATAGACAATAAGTGTGCAGATATTTGTGACATACTTATACTAAAAATCTATTTGTTGTTTATCCAAAATTCAAATTTAATTGAGCATCCTATATTTTTATTTCACAAATTTGACAACCTTAATGCCCTCCCTACTTTTTCAGGTTTAAAATATCTTTAAAAATTTAAATTTCAATCAAAAAGTATAAGGCCATTTTAGAAAGAGAAAATGGGTTCACTTTATTTTTATAATGTTAGCTTTGCCTGTTCATAATCCCCAAATTTGTAAAGTCATTTAAAAAAAGAATAACTGAAACCTTATATTCTTTGATTAATAAATCCTAGAGATCTAATAAGCAGAGTGCCTATACTTAAAAATACTGTATTGTATACTTAAAAATTTGCTAAGAAGGCAGCTATTATGTTAAGTGCTTTTATCACAATCAAAATAATAAGATAAATAAAGAGGGCGGAGGAAGCACAGAAGTGATAAATGGGTAAGAGCATAGATTGTGGTGATGGTCTCACAGGTGTATATTTATCTCCAAATCCATCAAGTTGTGCACGTTAAATATTGACAGCTTTTTTATGCCAATCCTACTTCAGTAAAGTAGCTTACAAAATAAAAAAGAATAAAATCACGAAAACACTGTTTTTATAAATAATTCTTTTCTGCACACATTCTTGAGATGTTTAGTTACAAAAAAATTCTGAGCTCTTATTTCATTCCTATTTGTCTAAGAAGATTTGGAAAGTCATCTAACCGAAATACATGTAAATGTTTATCCACATTGTTTGACTATTTTTTCCATTATATTGTGACATCAAAGCCTCCACCATCTTCTTTTTTCTTTTGAAAGGCTTTTAGTGGTAATTTCTCCCATTTAGCAATGTGCCCAGTTAGCACCTTTGCTATACTTTTCTCTACAGATAGATTATTTTATCTGCTGCCTTGACAGAGATCTCTAGATATATTGGAAATATTTACCACATATTTACAAAATGATTCTTAATTGCAATTAAGCTAGCATTGTTATTATTATTTTTGCCTGTTTAGGAAGTTTGGTTTGTAAAGTTGATAAATTTTCATGCAAGTCTTGTGAACTCTGTTCTGTTGTAGTTGCTGCTACTGTATATTCTATCCTTTAAAAAAAATTCCTGGAACTATCCCAAGAACTTCCCAGAACTTCCCAGAACTATCAAGGCAAGTTTCTGATATATCTTTGAAATTACTTGGCAAACCAAACCTAGATATCAAAAAACGTTTTTTTGTTATTTGTTCATTAGCAGACACTGCTTGTGCTGCATTTGTGATAAGAACCACACAGAGAGGCCACCTGTGGAATCATGAGACTCCTCTGTGCAATCAAGGTGGAGCCATTGGCAACTGTGTCTTTTCAAGTATCACTAAATAAATGGATCTTTATTAGATTCTACTAAGCCGCCCTTCTAGCCTTCATATCCTCTGCAAAGTCATGTACAACACTAAGACAGATGTAAAGGGCTAGTGCTGTGATTCTCAACCCTTAGGAGGCTGAGGCAGGAAGATTGGGCCCCGGAGTTCAGATCAGCTTGGGCAGCTTAGAGAGACTTCATCTCTACAAAGAATAAGAAAACTTAGTCGGGCTTGGTGGTGTATAACCGGTAGCCTAATCTACCCAGGAGGCTGAGATTGGAGGATTGTTTGAACCCAGGAGTTCGAGGCTGCAGTAAACTATGATCTCGCCACTGCATGGGGTGACAGAGTGAGACCCATGCCTCTAACTCAGCCTGGTCTAAAATTCCTGGCTTCAAGTGATTCTCCTGCCTTGGCCTGCCAAGGTGCTGGGATTACATGCATGAGCTACTGCACCTGGCCCAGTGAAATTATTTAGATGTGAAAGTTAAGGAAGAAAAGAGTGAAGAAAATCAAAAGAACCCACAAAACGAGTGGCAAGGAGGCAGAGATGCTCAATTCAGGGCACAGAGTAAGTGCTCAATAAATACAGCGGGCGGATGGAGGAAACTCAGAGCAAATGTGACCAAAGCCTACTAAACGGATGAGCGCAAATAGCCAGAGCGAGGTTTTCCAGACACCCAGTTGAGGAGCATTCCTGAAAGAAGCACAATGTAGAATAAACAAAAGAAAGTACCACTGTTCCCAAGGTAGTAAATTTAGAGAGCTCAAGGGTCAGTCCAGAGCCAGAATATACATCTCTGCGGAAACAAGCAAATTGTGCTTGATGAATCCATAAAAAATAACCAGGGCAACCTCTCCTGCCTTTCAGGCCCAGGGCAGGTGGGCCCTTCCCACAGTACCTTTGGGCTGGGTGAGCCACATGCTAATCCTTGGGTTCTGAAGCCGGTGTTAACTTTCAAAGGTTTTCATCTCCTCCTGCTTCAGCTCTTTGGCACATTCTTGCTCTGTGTTCTGGTTTCAGGGAGTTGCCGGCTTGATAAACTACAGGAAACCCACGTGCATTTTACATCCAATTTATAGAGCCCTGACTCTACGGTGCCTAAATAATCTGCGGTGAAGGCGGCTCAATGGGCCGTGAAATCCATTTGGAGATGGCGTGCCCCGCTTCGGAGACTGGCTGTGTGTCTGGCTTCCTTGTCCACTGTTTCTCTGTTTTAGGCAAGGGACAAGGGATGAGGCTTTGGTACCCTGCTTGCCTGCAGTCAAAACATTAGCTTTCTTCGCCGGCAACCCACCGAGAGAAGGGCCCTCTTCCTGAGTCTGGGCCGCTGTTTTCTCCAAGCTTCTTCAGCCTCTAGCTCTTGTCCTAGGGCCTTGGATCTGGCCCCAAAGGCAGGGCAGGACTTGTCAGAGGCACCAGGCTCCAAATCTGACCCCACGTCTTCTTGGGAAGAACTGCAACCTTTCACTGGCTGTGTTACCGGTGTTCAGATTGACTGGAAGACCATTGTGCATGCTGGGGGCTCTTTTTAGAGCTCCCTTAACCTGTATCCCATAATCATAATCCCGATTAACTTCCCCATTTGGCTCTGTGGTGACAGATGGCCAGTGGGGGTGACGCTTTCTCCATTTGGACTGCAGGTGTCCCTGGCAGTCTCCTAGAACCTGGACTGCATGTCCTGAGCTCCTCCCTCTTGCTAATGTTGGGACAAAGGATTTGAAGCGGCCACTCCCCGCCCCCACTATACCACTGTCCTCTCTACCTCCAGATGTGGCCTCTTCATCCCCTTCTTCCAGCCTCTTCAGACCCTGTCCTCTGGGCCTGATGCAGCATCCCCTGTTGAACCCACCAGGAGATGGTCCATCCCCCACAGAGTTCCAGTCTTGAACATTCCTCTGCCATGTTCTGTACCTGATCAGCCAGTGGCCCTGCGGAAAACAGATGGCACGCTGGAACCGGGCGATTCGAGAGTGTGTTTAACACAAGGCCTTTTTACATAGGTGTGGGAAGAGCGTAGGCTGGCCACGAAGTATAGTGAAGAACCCAGGGCAGCATCAGGGAGCTCTTACCCCCCTGCTAGGATTGAGGATCAAGGGCAGGGGACAGTATCAGAACCAGCCTGGCAGGACTCACAGCCAGCTTGCGGCAGTCCCCCGGGAGGGGCGTGAGGAAGTAGATTTCCGATCTTTCATGAGCAGAACTCAACAGGAAGCCAGAAGCAATGTGGGCTTGCTGTTGTGCACATGTCCAGTCTACGGGGCTTGTGGCCGAGTGGAAGACAGACGTTCCATCCAGAGAGCAAAGCAGAAGAGGTCCAGCAGAGCATGTGCATGAAACCGTGTATACTGGCTGGGCAAGGTGTCTCACACCTTTAATCACAGCACTTGGGAGGCTGACGCAGGAGGGTTGCTTAAGCCCAGGAATTCAAGACCAGCCTGGGAAACATAGTGAGACCCTGTCTCTATAAAAAATAAACAAAATGTAACCACATGTGGTGATGTTACTTGTAGTCCCAGCTACTCAGGAGGCTGAGGCAGGAGGATCACTTGAGCCCAAGAAGTCAAGGCTGCGGTGAGCTGTGATTGTGCCACTGCACTCCAGCCTGGGCAACAAAGTGAGACCCTTTCTCTAAATAAAAATAATAATGATTTTTAAAAAGGGGTACATTGTGTTTTCAGAGGCCGTTTTCACAGGCCTTTCCAGCTGTAGGCAACTCACCTCCCCTCCACTAACAAGAGAGGCTGTGAGGCAGCTCTGTGGCTGGAGTGCAGCGCTGTGGTTTGGATGTTTGGCCCCTCACACCTCTGTTGAAATTGAATGGAGGTGGGGCCTAGTGTGAAGCATCTGGGTCAGGGAGATCCCTCATGAATAGATTAATCCCTTCCTGGGGGATGAGTGTGTTTTCCCTCTAGTTCCTGCAAGAGCTGGCTGTTAGGAAGAGCTGTGCCCCTCTCTCTCCTGCTTCCTCCCTTGCCCTGTGATCTCTCCATGCAGCAGCTCCCCTTCCCCTTCCACCAGGAGTGGGAGCAGCCTGAGACTCTCCACAGATGCCCAGTCTTCCAGCCAGCGCCATCACGAGCAAAGAAACCTCTTCCTTTATCAATTACCCAACTTCAGGTATTTCTTTACAGCAACACGAAGAAATAGAGAGCCTGCCCCTTGCGGCTCTCACTTCGCAAGGTTTGGGATAGCAAATGTGAGTTCCGATTGGCTCCATTGGTTGAAACAGCAACTTGTAACCAGGAAAGGGTCCCGAGTCTTTTCAGACTGAAAACCTATCCGTGTAAAACCTGAACTGGCTCAAGCAAGGCCATCTCAAAGGCACACTCAGCATTAATTACAGGGCTCTCGGGATATGAAGAGAAAAATTTGACATTTACTTCCAGTGATTTCAGAAGAGGAGAAAGATGGCTCCCCTTGCCCTGTCCTGTGCTGTCCCACTCCCCTCTGCACAGACACACCAAGCCCAGGTGCCCGGGGCCAAGCTCTCCTGCCACCCTGCACAGGGGACAGAGAGGGTGGCAGCACATCCTGGCTGGTCTCTCCAAGAGTCATGATGTGGGGAGGGTGTGCAACCACTGGGTAGAGGCCAGAAATAAGTGTCTGAGAGTAACAAGGAAGTTTGTGTGTGTGTGTGTGTGTGTGTGTGTGTGTATGAGAGAGAGAGAGAGAGAGAGAGAGAAGGGGGAGAGTTTCAGGCAGGGTAGAGTCAGGGAACACATGATGAAATCACATCCTCCGGGTGGTGAGGGGGAGCAGTGCCTTGTTCGTGGAGGGCCTGCTATGGACTTGGCCTGCTAAGAGGTTCCTACAGGTCGTGTGATTTCACATTTATTGCACAACAAACCCATTAAGTATGCAGTGTTACTGAGTTTTGAAATGAGAAGACTGGGGGAGTCAGAGAAGTTAGGTCACTTGTTCAGAGTTAAACTGCAAACACAGGGAAAAGTGTGGGTTCAGACCCCGCTCTCTCGACTCTACAGACTCATTTCCACTGGAGCTAATTTCCCTCAGTCTGAGGACATCACTCTGTTCTGTTCTGTGTTCCTTTCTGTTTGGTTCCTCTACTGATCTACGTGCATGTGTGCACATGTGTGTATATGTGTGCATGCGTGTACGTGTGTGTATATGTGTGCATGTGTGTACGTGTGTGTGTTGGGTGCACAGAGTGAGAGAAAAAGAGGAGAAGAAAGTAAGTATACTATTCCTAATTATCTCCTTGTCCTGAACATAAAGGCTTGGCTAGAATTCTGAAAGAAACTTTCAGTCATACCTGTTGTAATAGAGAAGTGGTGGCGTCTCACACATGTTGTGCACCTGTCTCTATTCACAGCACCACTGGCATGGATGAAGCCCCGCTGGCCTCTGGAGTTTTTTGAACACTTTCATAGGTCAATACCAGGTTGATTTTCACTTGGAACTCCCGACCTCAAGTGATCTGCCCACCTTGGCCTCCTAAAGCGCTGGGATTTTAACTTAGAAGAGGCAGAAAATGGCACAGCTGAGGGAGGAAGGGATCCAGGTGGAATAAGAGGTCTAGGCCAGGGAGTATCTCTGCAGATGGCAAGACCTGGGAAATCCAAGATGCACAGCCCGTAAAGCTGTGGCTCCTGCACACTCCTCTGGCCGTCCCACCTCTGTCCAGGAGGCCCAGGAGGTCAGTGTGCAGTGGGTAAGGGTCAAAGAAAAGCCCCCACTGGGAGAAGACTGGATGGGAATGAGTGTGGCGAAGTGGAAAGTGCTCTGGACTGGAAGTCAGACTTGGATTTGATCCTTCCAGCCCTGACACCACCACGAAGTCCCTAACCGTGAGCCTAAGAAGCCGTCAGGTCAACTCTGTGCGTCTCAATTTTTTTGTGTGCTAAAATAAAAAGGTTGTTTAATCAGGAGTCAGCAAACTCTCGCCTTGGGGCCAAATCCAAACCCTCGCCCTGTTTTTATAAATGAAGTTTGATTGCAGCACAGCCGTGCTCAGTGTTTTACAGCTTATCTGTGGCTACTTTTATACCATAATGACAGAATTGATTCTCCCAGCAGAGACCAGATCGCCCATGAAACCTAAAAGATTTACTCTCTGGCCCTTTGCAGAAACTCTCTGCTGACCTCTGGCCCAGAAGATTTCTAGAGCCCTCCCGATTCTGAGATCAGACATTATGTCTTACCAGGCCTCGCATTTCACAGGCTCCAGGAGAGTGGCAGGTGGAAAGTGTGTAGATGCCCTGAGACCTAACTTGGGAGGCTGCCTTGCAGACAGTTTCTACCTACCCTAGCTTCCCTCATGGCCCCTCTGTTTTGGGATGCTACAGCTGAGGAACCACAGCCACCCTCCAGTGATACAAGACAGAAACTGGCAAGTAACTGACCCAGCTGCCTCACTCTCCATGGGACAAAGCTGACATTTGCCTAGTGGGATAAAGCCCCATTGGCCCACCCAGAAAACTGCCCATTCGCCCCACCTTGGGGGCTTTCTTTCCTTCCTGGCTCCCTTCCCCATTCCCTCCTCTGCTTCCTAAGTTCACCTCCCCATCAATTTGTTGCTGAGGCTGCTCTGGGGAAACCCCAGTGCAGACATGACATGTGGCTCATAAGCGCCTGTTGTGCTTGTCAGCAGTCATCTGCCTGTGTCACCATACTCTGCTACAACAAACAATGTAGCAAAATGTAGCAAATTAAAAAAAAACTTGCAACAAAGATAGAGGCATATGGTTCTAGGAGACAGGACTGAATTATAATTTTTGCTGGGTGAACTTGGGTAACACATGGACCTCGTGCCTTTGTCTGTGAAATTAGAGGGCCAGATTGCGTGAGTCCCTACATACCTACTAGTTCCAAAATGCTATAAAATTGGATCCAAGGGCGTCTTGCTAATCTGATGGCAATAAGTCAAAGCAGATATAGATTCACATTAATCACTGAAGGGTTTTTGTGATAACAGATTGTGCTTTGTCTTTTTCTAATATGATGGGGAATTGGGAATGTCATCAGTGTTAGGACAGTCCAAGCCTCGGACTCGCTGAGTAACCTTCACCTCTTACTTGAGCAAACCCTCCTTTTCCCGTTATTCCCCACTCCACGCCCCACCCTTGACCTCACCTCTCCATTCTTCTGAGCACCCACTTGAGAAAATCATGGCTAGCACATAGCTGAAAAGTGATGGGTCTAATCCTATGTGGCTTGGCTTCTGAAAGTAGAAAAGTTTGGGGAAGTCTGCCCAGAAAGTCTTAAAAATCTTGGTAATCTGGGACATACCTTCTGTGTTTATAAATTGTACGCTTTATCCCAAAACTCAAGGGTTTGGAGGAAACTTTTGCTCATTTAATCATAATAAATATCAAAGGCAAATATTTATTAAGTGCCAACTGTGTGCCAGACACAGCTGTGAACTGGGAATACAATGGTAAGAAGGCAATTATTGACTAAGTCATCGAGTAAATAATCTCTCAAATAAATGCCACATTGCAAACTGTGACAAATGGTCTGCGGAAAGAGTCCAGGGAGGTGGAAGGTGTGTGATGGGTCCCAAGGCCAGCTGGGGATGTGAGTGGTGGGGAGGAGACGCTGGGGCTGAGATCTGGAAGGAGTGGCCATTAGCAAGTTGGTGAAGGAGGGACCGTAGGTGTGTGAGGAACTTGAGGACAGAAAGGTGATTAGAGGAACAAAAGGAAGACCAGATGTAATCCCAGCACTTTGGAAGGCAAAGGCAGAAGGATCACAAGGTCAAGAGTTCAAGACCAACCTGGCCGAGATGGTGAAACTATCTCGACTAAAAATACAAAAAATAGCCGGGTATGGTTGTGGACACCTATAACACAGGCAACTTGGGAAGTCGAGGCAGAGAACTGCTTGAACCTGAAAGGTGGAGATTGCAGTGAGCCAAAATCACACCACTGCACTCCAGCCTGGGTGACAGAGTGAAATTCTGTCTCAAAAAAAAAAAAAAAAAAAGGAGAAAGAAAGAAATGAAAAAGAAGAAGACTGGAGTGGCACAGGCACATGAGGCTAAGAGACGAGTGGGAGCTGGAGAAGCAGAGGCAGGGGAGCAATCCTCCATCCTTTCATTCATTCATTCATTGAAAAAACATTGACTGAATTCCCATTGCACTCTGAGCTCTCCTCCACGCTTGCAGCTGTAGTGCAAGTGAGGCAGTTGCACTCGAGCAGCTCATATTCTAGTGGAGAAGGCAGAGCACAATCAGGTAAATGAATAAATAGTTCATGAGGTTCAGGTGGAGGCAAGTGCAGTGAAGAAAAGACAGTAGAGGAAGAGGTAGCAGGAGGCTGGAGTGAGACCGGGAAAAGGAGAAATTTTAGTGGGAAGTGGTTGGGGGAATCGAGTGGAAACCTCAGTGAAGACCTGACTTGCTAAGGTTGTTTTGATTCCATGAAGGATGGGAACACATCTCATGAGCAGTGCTGGCCTCCCTATCTCCTTAGTAAGCCAAGAGGAGCAGACAGCAAGAATTCCTTACACATTCTGGCTAATAGAAAATAACTGGGAAGGGCAGGATTTTAAGTCCTCTGATTAAGAAAAATTTTTTTCTTCAAGCTTTAAGTTCAGGGGTATATGTGCAGGATGTGCAGGTTTGTTACATAGGTAAATGTGTGCCATGTGGTTTGCTGCACAGATCATCCCATGACCTAAGTATTAAGTCCAGCATGCATTAGCTATTTTTCCTAATGCTCTTCCTCCCCCCACCCATCCCCCAGTATGTGTTGTTCCCCTCCATGTGTCCATGTGTTCTCATCATTCAGCTCCCACTTATAAGTGAGAACATTTGGTGTTTGGTTTTCTTTTCTTACATTAGCTTGCCGAGGAAAATGGCTTCCAGCTCCATCCATGTCCCTGAAAAGGACATGATCTTGTTCCTTTTTATGGCTGTGTAGTATTCCATGATATATATGTACCCCATTTTCTTTATCCAGTCTATCATTGATGGTCATTTAGGTTGATTCCATGTCTTTGCTATTGTGAATAGTGCTGCAGTGAACATATGCATGCATGTGTCTTTACAATAGAATGATTTATATTCCTTTGAGTATATACCCAGTAACGGGATTGCTGGGTCAAATGATATTTCTGCCTCTAGGTCTTTGAGGAATCACTTCATTGTCTTCCACAATGTTTAAACTAATTTACACTACCCCCATCCGTGTAAAAGTGTTCATTTTTCTCCAGAATCTTGCCAGCATCTGTTGTTTTTTGATTTTTTAATAGTAGCCACTCTGACTGGCATGAGATAGTAGGGTTTTGATTTGCAATTCTCTAATGATCGCTGATGCAGAGCTCTTTTTCATGTATTTGTTGGCTACATGTATGTCTTTCTTTAAGAAGTGTCTGTTCATGTCTTTTGCCCACTTTTTAATGAGGTTGTTTGCTTTTTCTTGTAAATTTGTTTAATTTCCTTGTAGACTCTGGATATTGAACTTTTGTTGATGGATAGATTTCAGAAAATTTCTCCCATTCTGTAGGTTGCCTGTGCTCTGATGCTAGTTTCTTTTGCTGTGCAGAAGCTCTTCAGTTTAATTAGATCCCATTGGTCAATTTTGGCTTTTGTTGCAATTGCTTTTGGTGTTTATATCATGAAATCTTTGCCCATGCCTATGTCCTGAATTACCATTGCCTAGATTTTCTTCAAGGGTTTTTATAGTTTGGGGTTTACATTTAAGTCTGTAATCCATCTTGAGTTAATTTTTGTATAAGGTATAAGGAAGAGGTCCAGTATGAATTTTCTGCATATAGCTAGCTAGTTCTCCCAGGACCATTTATTAAATAGGGAATGCTGGGTCAGGAGCGATGGCTCATGCCTGTAATCCCACCACTTTGGGAGGCCAAGGGCAGATCATGAGGTAAGAAGTTCAAGACCAACCTCACCAAGAGAGCAGTCTGGACAATATGGTGAAACCCATCTCTACTAAAAACACAAAAATTAGTTGGATGTGGTGGTGGGTGCCTGTAACCACAGCTACTCGAGAGGCTGAGGCAGGAGAATTGCTTGAACCTGGAAGGCAGAGGTTGCAGTAAGCCAAATGCCATTGTACTCCATCCTGGGTGACAGAGTGAGACTCCAACTCAAAAAAAAAAAAGGGAATCCTCTCAGGTTTGTTGAAGATCTGATAGTTGTAGGTATGCAGTCTTATTTCTGAGTTCTCTATTCATAAAATTGGTCTATGTTTATGTTCTTGTACCAGTACCATGCTGTTCTGGTTACTCTAGCTTTGTAGTATAGTTTGAAGTCAGGTAGCATGATGACTCCAGTTTTGTTCTTTTTGCTTAAGATTGTCTTGGCTATTCAGGCTCTTTTTTGGTTCCATATGAATTTAAAAATAGTTTTTTCTAATCCTGTGAAGAATGCCAATGGTAGTTTAATGGAATAGCATTTAATCTATAAATTACTTTGGGCAGTATGGCCATTTTCACAATATTGATTCTTCCCATCCGTGAGCATGAAGTGTTTCTCCGTTTGTTTATGCCCTCTCTGACTTTTGCGAGCAGTGGTTTGTAGACCTCCTTGAAGAGGTCCTTCACATCTCTTGTTGACTATATTCTTAGGTATTTTGTTATTTTTGTAGCAATTGTGAATGGGAGTTCATTCATGATTTGGCTCTCTGCTTGCCTTTTGTTGATGTGTAGAAATGCTAGGAGTTTTTGTACATTGATTGTGTATCCTGAGACTGCTTAGGTGGCTTATCAGCTTAAGAAGCTTTTGGGCTAAGACAAGGGGGTTTACTAGATATAGGATTATGTCATCTGCAAACAAAGATAAGTTGACTTCCTTCTTCCTATATGAATATGCTTTATTTCTTTCTCTTGCCTGATTGCCTGGCCAAAACTTCTAATACTATGTTCAAGAGGAGTGGTGAGAGAGGGCGTCCTTGTCTTCTGCTGGTTCTCAAAGGGAATGTTTCCAGCTTTTGCCCATTCAGTATGATGCTGGCTGTGGCTTTGTCATGTATGGCTCTTGTTATTTAGAGGCATGTTCCTTCAATACCTAGCTTATTGAGAATTTTTAACACGAAGGGATGTTGAATTTAGTCAAAGGCATTTTCTTCACCTATTGAGATAATCATGTGGGTTTTGTCTTTAGTTCTGTTTATGTGATGAATCACATTTATTGCTTGGCATATGTTGAACCAGCCTTGCATCCCAGGGATGAAGCCAACGTGAAGGTGATCAATAAGCTTTTTGATGTGCTGCTGGATTCAATTTGCCAGTATTTTTTTTTGAGGATTTTTGCATTAATGTGCATCAAGGGTATTGGCCTGAAATTTTTGGTGTTGTATCTCTGCCAGGTTTGGGTATCATAATGATACTGGCCTCACAGAATGAGTTAAGGAGAAGTCCCTCCTTTTCAATTTCTTAGAATAGTTTCAGCAGAAATTGTACCAACTCTTCTTTGTATCTCTTGTGGAATTCAGCTATGAATCTGTGTGGTCCTGGGATATTTTCAGTTGGTAGGCTAATTTCAGAACTCATTATTGGTCTATTTGGGGATTCGGTGTCTTCCTGGTTCAGTCTTGGGAGAGTGTATGTGTCCAGGAATTTATTCATTTCCTCTAGATTTTCTAGTTTATGTGCATAGAGATGTTTATAGTATTCTCCAATAGTTGTTTATATTTCTGTGGGGTCAGTGGTGATTTCCCCCTTATCATTTCTGATTGTGTTTATTTCTCTTTTCTTCTTTATTAGTCTAGCTAGAGGTCTATCTATATTTTTTTATTATTTCTTTTCAAAAGTCCAGCTTCTGGATTGATTCATTTTTGATGGGTTTTTATGTCTTTATCTTCTTCAGTTCAGCTCTGATTGCAGTTATTTCTTTTCTTCTGCTAGCTTTGGGGTTTGTTTGCTCTTAGTTCTCCAGTTCTTTTAGTTATGATGTTAGGTTGTTAACTTGAGATCTTTCTAGCTTTTTATGTGGGCATTTAGTGCTATAAATTTTCATCTTAACATGGCTTTAACTGCATCCCAGAGATTCTGTCTGGTACATTGTCTCTTTGTTCTCATTAGTTTCAAGGAACTTCTTGATTTCTGCCCTAATTTCATCATTTACCCAAGAGTCATTCGAGCAGGTTATTCAATTCCCATGTAGTTGTGTGGTTTTGAGTGAATTTCTTAATCTTGAGATCATGCTGTGGTCTGAGAGACAGCTTGCTATGAGTTCAGTTCTTTTGCATTTGCTCAGGAATGTCTTACTTTCAATTATGTGATCAATTTTAGTGTCATGTGGTGATGAAAAGAATTTGT
The DNA here is from genome assembly GCF_049354715.1 of Callithrix jacchus. NCBI lineage: Eukaryota > Metazoa > Chordata > Mammalia > Primates > Cebidae > Callithrix > Callithrix jacchus. The sequence goes on from NC_133514.1 coordinate 43,738,050, forward strand.
ATTCTACTGTTTTTGGAGGCAGAGTTCTGTAGATATCTATTAGGTCCACTTGATCCAGAGCTGAGTTCAGGTCCTGATTATCTTTGTTAATTTTCCGTCTCAATGATCTTTCTAATGTTGTCAGTGGGGTGTTAAAGTCTCCCATTGCTATTGTGGGAGGGAGTCCAAGACTCTTTGTAGATTTCTAAGCACTTGCTTTATGAAGCTGGGTGTTCCTGTATTGGGTGCATATGTATTTATGATAGTTAGCTCTTGTTGTTGAATTGGACCCTTTACTGTTATGCAATGCCATTCTTTGTCTTTTTTGGTTTTGTTGATTTAAAGTCTATTTTGTCAGAAACTAGGACTGCAATCCTTGCTTTTTTCTGTTTTCCATTAGTTTGTTAAATTTTTCTCCATCCCCTTATTTTGAGCCTATGTGTGTATTTGTACATGAGATGGGTCTCTTGAAGACAGCATACCGATGTGTTTTGACTCCATCTAGTTTGCCATCCTATGTCTTTCAACTGGGGCATTTAGCCCATTTACATTTAAGGTTAGTATTGTTATGTCATGATGCTGGCTGGTTGTTTGCAGACTTGTTTATGTAGTTGCTTCATAGTGTCACTGCTCTGTAAACTTGACTGTGTTTTTACAGTGGCTGGTAAAGATTTTATCCTTTCCATGTTTAGTGCATCCTTCAGGAGCTCTTGAAGGCAGGCCTGGTGGTGACAAATTCCCTCCACATTTGCTTGTCTGTAAAAGATCTTATTTCTCCTTCACTTATGAAGCTTAGTTTGGCCAAATATGAAACTCTAGGTTAGAAATTCTTTTCTTTAAGAATATTGAATATTGGCCCTCAGTCTCTTCTGGCTTGTAGGGTTTCTGCTGAAAGGTCTGCTGTTAGCATGATGGGCTTCTCTTTGTAGGTGACCTGGACTTTTCCTCTGGCTGCCCTTAACATTTTTTCTTTCATTTCAACCTTGAAGAGTCTGATGATAATATGTCTTGAGGAGACCTCTATTGGGAGGTCTCACCCAGATAGGAGGAACGAGATCAGGGACTTGCTTACATTAGCAGTCTGACTGCTTTTTGGCAGAGCAGGTATCCTGTATTATGAAGGACCCTTCCTTATCCAGACCATTTGGATTTTCCAAAGCTGGTAGGCTAGAATGGCTACGTCAACCAAACCACAGAGATTGCAGCCACGCCTGTCCCTGGGAACTCCTTTCCAGGGGGAGATCAGAGCTCTATCTGCAGAACCCTGGCTGCAGTGGCTGAAGTCCCACAGGGAGTTCCTGCCCAGTGAGGAGGAATGGATGGGGTTTCACTTAAAGGAGTGGTCTGGCCACCATCTGGCAAGGCAGCTGTGATGTGCTGGGGGACCCTTCCTTGTCCAGACCATTTGGTTTCTCCAAAGCTGGCAAGCTGGGATGGCTGCATCTATTAAACTGCAGCAATGGTGGCCGCCCCTCCTACTGGGAACTTGGTCCCATTTCAGGCAGACTGCAGCCTGCTGCCATTGGCTGGCAGAAATTCTAAGCCATGGCTCTTAACTTGTGAGCTGCCATGGAAGTGGGGCTCACAGAACAATGCTGCTTGCCTCCCTGGATTCAGCCCCCTTTCTGGGAATATGCATGGATACCTCGTTCACTGTGATGGAGATCCTGGGGCTGGCTGTGTAAGGGGTCTCTGTGTGCCTCAGTGGCTGCCCTGCCAAGACTCCACACAGCTCTGTGTATCAGATCCAAAGCCATGGTGGTGTGAGCTCATGAGGGGATCTCGTGAGGGGCTGCAGCAATCTGTGGGAGAAGCGTGATTTTCCAGGCGGAGTCACACAATCACTCACTGCTTCCCTTGGCGGTGGGTGGGGGTTCCTTTTCCTCTGCGCTGCTCCTGGGTGGGCCAGTGCCCCACCGTGCTTTTCTTCATTCTCAGTGGGTCGAGTGGTAGGCCTAGTCAGTCTCAATGTGAGAACCTGGGTATTTCAGTTGAAAGTGCTGGATTCACTTGCCTCTTTCATCTCCGTGAATGCCGCGGACTGCAGCTGCTTTTCATTGACCACCTTGCCCCTCTAGACTTTCTATACCAATTATTTTATTATTATTATTATTATTTGAGACAGAGTCTCGCTCTGTTGCCCAGGCTAGAATGCAGTGCTGCTATCTTGGCTCACTGCAACTTACACCTCCTGGGTTCGAGTGATTCTCTTGGCTCAGCTCCCCCAGTAGTTGGGATTACACGCTCCTGCCACAGTGCCTGGCTAATTTTTGTATTTTTAGTAGAGACAGGGTTTCACCATGTTGGCCAGCCTGGTCTTGAACTCCTGACTTCATGATCCACCTGCCTTGGCCTCTCAAAGCACTTGGGATTACAGGCATGAGACACCACACAGAAGCCACCTGGGCTGGCCCAGTTTTAAATTTTTTATGGATTTGCTTTTATTTATTTTTCAGGATTGTTTTGGTAGAGATGGGGTCTCACTCTGTTGCCTAAGCTGGTCTCAAACTCCTGGGCTCAAGCAATCTTCCTGCCTCAGTGCTGACATTACAGGTGTGAGCCACCACGCCTGGCCTGTATTTATTTTTAAATCCCAGAAAATGTAGGACCTTGGTTGAAAGGGGAAACCCCAAGGGAACAGGCTATGGATACAGAGTTCAAAGAGAGAAGTGAGTGGGAAGCGTCTCTGTGCCATGTCTATGGCGGCCCTTGGAGGGAGAGGTGAACCTGAGCCATGCTCCCCAGCTGAGGCTGAGCAGATGTAAACCAGGAGATAAAGGGGCTGAGGTTGAGGCCCTGACCAGCCCAGCAGCTTCCCTGCACCTACTCTGAGGGCTGGAGGCAGCTAGAAAAGGATGTTGGTTTCAAGGGCTGTTACAAGTGGAAGATCTGGCACCAGATGGAAGAGAGGTTTTATGGGGCCTTTCTGGAGTCAGTTTTTCTACAGACTCAATGTTCTGTGGTGGTGTCTATGCCCAACCCTGAGCACCAACCTGCAGGTATCGACTTTAAGCCTAAGCAGTAGGGACGCCAATATCTACCTAAGCCCCTTTCTCTAGAGTCTGGCATTAATAAAAACATTCCATGGGTCTCGGAGAGTGCTCCTCAAGATTTCCCTTAGTGTCTAGTTTCTAGGTTAAGGGGTGTGCTGGTGAGAGAGACAGAGGGAGGGAGAAAGGAAGGAAACCCACTGGCCATTGGTGATCGATTTGACCTTCAGCCCCTCTTCCCTCCCAAGAGGCTCGGGTGGGGCTGAAACTCTCAACCCTCTAATCCTGCCTTCCTGTTTCTAGCGACCAAACCCCCAACCCATGGCTACTTAAGGGCCCCCAGCCACCAGTTAATTAGCATACAAGCAGACATCACTCTGGAGATTCTAAGGATTTTAGAAATTGAGTGCCAGGAAACAGGGGTCAAAGAACAAAAATACATTTTACAATAGCACCCATTCCATCTGCTCTGCGTTTTTATGTGATTGTTAGCGCACAGTTCACGTATACTAGATTGATCATGTGGCTTTTAAGTTAAAATACTAGTATCTTTTAAGCTGTTAGTAAAGTCTTTAAGGTTGTGTTCCTTTGTCTTTTCTTTTCCTCACCATTAGAAGCCTCGCAGATTGTTCATAACCCTAGAATTATCTAACAATGGATGTACACGGAAAGCCACGGCCAAGGTCAGACGCAACAGATATTCATGTCACAGAACAAGTCTTGGGTGTTGTGATAATAGCCCTGGTTGAGCTAGTTTGGAATCAAGATTATTTAACGTCATCCAATTTGCATGCGTTCGGGAGAGAAAGGCCAATGGGCACAATACATTTATTGGGAAAACACATTTTAGGATGATGTCTTTGCTGGGAGCTGCTAGAAAGGCTTGTTAATTGAAGTGGCTTTAGGAAGAAACGCTCTAGGATTTGGGGAATGTGGCTTTCTGGGCAGGGGTCCTCCAGGCGCATTCTCCCCTTTGTCTACTGTGGCCCTCATTAGGGAACACTCAGCAGGGGTTTGGATCTCTTGCTCAAATCCGGAGAGCCGGAGTGAGGGTGGGGTGGATGGAGAGGAAGGAATCCTGGATCTTATGACTCGGGAATATTTCTTAAAGGCAGTGTTGCAATAATGAAGACAGACTCCTTACTCTGCCCTCTTTGACCTCCCTAGTCGAGAGCCACTGGGGTTCCCACTAAGCCCCTGCCCCACTGCTTCACAGCTGTAAGCCCACAGAAGGGGGCTGTGCCCTCATGTGCCAGGTGGCTGGCTGGGCTAGCCCAGCTCCAGCCTGCAGGGGTACAGCTGGCTCTGGAATGCTGCCCGATCTAGGAGGGGCAGCGGCAGGGTGGTGAGCACCCCTCCCAAAACCTGGCTCACTGTCCTGGGAATCGGCTGTCCCAAAACCAGGCAGAGTGACCTGTGGAATCGTGGTGCCATCTGATGGCCAAGACAGGGAATAAACTGGGGACACTCAGAGGGACAGCATGGATGAACGGACAAGCCCAGCGGCCCCCAGCCCTGGCCCAGGTCTGTGGCCTTGTCAGAGGTGTGTGAACCAGAAAACTGCATCTTAAACAGGGGCTGGGTAAAATGAGGCTGAGACCTACTGGCTGCATTCCCAGACAGTTAAGGCATTGTAAGTCACAGGATGAGATGGGAGGTCAGCACAAGACACAGGTCACAAAGACCTTGCTGATAAAACAGGCTGCAGTAAAGAAACTGGTCAAAACCCACCATCACCAAGATGGCCACAAGAGTGACTTTGGTGGTCCTCACTGCTACACTCCTACCGGTGCCATGACAGTTTACAGATGCCGGGGCAATGTCAGGAAGTACCCTACATGGTCTAAAAAGGGGAGGCATGAATAATCTACCCCTTGTTTAGCATGTCATCAAGAAATAACCATAACAATGGGCAACCAGCTGCCCTCAGGACTGCTCTATGGAGTAGCCATTCTGTTATTTCTTTACTTTCTTTTTTTTTTTTGAGACGGAGTTTCGCTCTTGTTACCCAGGCTGTAGTGCAACGGCACAATCTCAGCTCACAGCAACCTCCGCCTCCTGGGTTCAAGCAATTCTCCTGCCTCAGCCTCCTGAGTAGCTGGGATTACAGGTGCACCCCAGCATGCCCAGCTAATTTTTGTATTTTTAGTAGAGATGGGGTTTCACCTTGTTGACCAGGATGGTCTCTATCTCTTGACCTCGTGATCCACCCACCTCGGCCTCCCAAAGTGCTGGGATTATACGTGTGAGCTACCACGCCCGGCCTTATTTCTTTACTTTCCTGACAAATTTGCTTTCACTTTTTGCTGCGGACTCTTCAGGAATTCTTTATTGCGTGAGATCCAAAACCCGCTCTTGGGGTATGGATGGGGACCCCTGTCCTGTACCAGCTTGGCAGGTTTAACCTCAGCCTGTGGCTCTGATGAGGCTGCTCTGAAAGCACTGGCGGCCAGGCTGGAGTCCACGGGTTGCGGTGTAGGAAAGAGGGACATGGACTCTGCCAGGAGCTATGTGAGGAGGCCGCTATCTGCTCACTTAGGTAGGGTGGGAGGGGCAAGGAGTGTTGGGGGGCTGTGATCAGAGAACAGGATCTAACTTGACCCCTGTGAGTCTGCACTCCACTGGAGATCCGCTGTGAATCTGCCCTCTTGAACCCGGGCAAGCGGTGTCTTCCTAAGATGAACTCACAGAAAATAGCCCGGAGCCAATGTCACTAAAGTGGTGTGCGCTGCTGCAGCCCGAAGCACCGTGGGTGTTCCTGGAGAGGGGACAAAAGAGGAGAAGCCAGCCAGGACTGCACGGAGGAGACGTGAGCCGGGGCAGGGCCACGTGGAGGAGAGGAGCTGGGGCCTGCACCGCAGGGGTCTGGCTGAACCCTCTAAAGCCAGCAGTGTTCGACAGATGTCTTCCGGGGTCTCCGGTCTTGCTGCTGTTGTTGTTTTCCTGTGTTTTCCTCCTAGCCTAATGACTGTCACATCACCTAAGACAGGGGTGTTCAATTTTTCGGCTTCCCTGAGCCACATTGGAAGAATGGTCTTGGGCCATACATGATATTCACTAACACTATTGATAGTTGGTGAATTAAAAACAAAAAACAAAAGCAAAGAACAACAAAACCCCGAAGTCTTATAATTCAAGAAAATGTGTGAATTTGTGTTGGGCCACATGCAAAGCCGCCCTGGGCCGCAGGGTGACAAGCTGCCTTAGGAAGTGATGACTTTGAAAAACATCTCAGGAGAAGCAGCTGTTCCCCGGGCCAGCCATGGCTCTGACTCAGAGCAGCCTTGGAGAGTAGATGAGGTCTGCAGAGATGGCGTTGAAGTGAGAGTGGGGGCGGAAGGTGTTCTAGGCCAGAGGACCCGAGAGGCAGCTCTGAGTCCAGAGAGCTCTGGAGCCCATGAGTCAGGGAAGACAGGGCTCGTGTGGCCGTAGGTGCGTGGTGTGGGAGGAGGTAATTGACATTTTAAGGCAGGGGAGGATGTCCTCCCTGTTCTGAGGTCCCCTCTCCTTTTCCCCTCCTGTCCTCCTTGCTCTCTTTCTTTCTTCTTCTCTTTTTTTCAATCTTCTTTCTACCCTTTCCTGCTGTTTGCTATAAAATCCCTGTCTTGGCTAAGTCCTTGACTGGGGAAAAAGTAAAGTTCGAATTCCTTAAAACTAGCCAGACTTTCAAATTTTTTGGCAACAGTTACTCCCTGCAAGAAAAAAAATACCAGTGCCAATCACCCAGAGGACCTTTTGGGCCATTTTGTGCAGGGTTTCCTCATGGTAGGGTATCTCTGGCGGGCATGAATCTGCCTTTTTGGACCAAGGGAGCAGTTTCTTTTCAGAATGACTCTCAGCCAGGCACGGTGGCTCATGCCTGTAATCCCAACACCTTTGGAGGCCGAGGCAGGTGGATCACCTGAGTTCAGGAGTTCAAGACCAGCCTAGCCAACATGGCAAACCCCACCTCTACTAAAACTACCCAAATTAGCCGGGCATGGTGGTGGGTGCCTATAATCCCAGCTACTCGGGAGATTGAGGCAGGAGAATTGCTTGAACCCCAAGGGGCAGAAATTGCAGTGAACTGAGATTGCCCCACTGCACTCCAGCCTGGGCAAAAGAGTGAAACTCTATTTCAAAAAAAAAAACAAAAACAAAATGACTCTCATTGTCTTTAGAGCCACTGGATATGGGGTCCAGGGCAGAAGGAGAGGAAGGGAGTCACCCAAAACCAGCACTTGTTCTGTGAAGTGGAGCTCAGGGTTCTGAGGCCTTGGGGGACCAAGTAAGTCATTAAGTTTGCTCAGGAAACTTCACCGCTTAAAGGAAGGTTTAGGTGGATCTCATTACAGAGGAAATAGTACTATTTTTTCATCGGCTGCAGTATCACTGTGGATTCTGAATTCACCTAAGGCCAGGCTTAGCTGTGTAATCTGAATTCTAGAATGAGTACTGAGACACTTGTAGATTGGCTTCAGGTGGGAGTAACTTCTGTCCCCTGGGCAAGGCTTAATACCTGCTTACGGCATGGTATTTTTCCTCTACTGGGGCCAGATGACAGTCAAAGACCAGAGTGAGCTACCAGGAATCAATTGAATCCCGTATTGGAGAGCAGGGCACATGTTTCCTCTTCCTCGAAGGCCAGCTTGATGCAATGTAGGGAAGAGAGAGCGAGGGTGTGGGCTCGGATCTGGCTTCCCCCAGGTGCCTGCTGAATGACCTCAGGTATGTTGTATCATTCCCTGACCCTCACTTTTCTCATCTATAAAATGGGCTGAAAGCCCCATGGGAATGTTGAGCAGATTTGGTTTACTAGGTAATATATATAAAAGCTGTAAGTATCTGAATGTAACAGGATATTAAAATTCAAGTTTTGACCCAGATGTAAAATATTAGATGTTAGATTGAGTGTGAGAACAGAACACATCACTCAAGAAACCTTTAAAATACCAACTCAAAAATGCTGACTCTTGAACCCCTTCCCCAGGATGAGAACATAAAGGGGTCAGGAGCATGTCGGGGAGAGAGGCAAAGATGAGGGGATTTCTGCAGGTGCCATTTGTGGGGTCTCCACTCTGCCCTCAAGAGTCCAGGGTTGTTGGTGCTGTCTCTTTCACTCAAGATGGGCATAGTAGCTCATACCTTTAATCCCAGCATTTTGGGATGCCAGGACAGGAGGATCCCTGAAGGCCAGGAGTTTCAGACCAGCCTGGGCAACATAGTGAGACTCCATATCTATCAAAACAAAACAAAACAAAAAATGAGAGCGACAGAGGAGAATGAGAGGGAGAGAGAGACCTCCCGTAACAGGGCAGCCTGCACAGGTAGGGATGTGTTCCTTGAAGCTGGGGACTCTAGGCTTGGGGCTTGCCTTGCTGCTAGGAACATTAAGTGATCTGTGTGGGATAGAGGAGCAGAGGCTGCCCGAAGAAGGACTGCTCCATCCAAAGATGGAGCAAAGGCTCCGTAACTTTCCCCTATGGATGATCTGTAGGTCACGTGGATCCATTTTGAGACTTGTCCAAGAGGACCTGCTAGGCATAGTGTGGTCTGCTGAAAGAGAGCCTCATTCAGCAGGAGAGTAGTGGGAAGCTTAGATTTGGGGAGCCCCAGTTTGGGAATTCCCAAAGAACCATGAAGATGCCCATCAGAGTCCACTTTCACCAGCTGCCTGCAGGAAAGCAGGGACGCATCCATTCAGGTAAGAACCGCCCTATCCTTCACCTCTCCCCTTTAATCCCCACCCTGCCCACCTCCTTCAAACCCTGGCAGGCTCCCAAACAGCAGCTAGTGAATGGGGAGGAGACTGCTGGAGGAAGAGACTGGAAGTGGCTGTCCCTCCCCGAAGGCTAGCTGCCCACCTGTAGGCTTTATCAAGGAGGATAACGGAGAACTAAGTGTGGGTTAGTGTTTTGAGTAAGACACTTTTCTAACTAAGAGAACATGCTCTGTGCCTCAGTGAAGACTATCTCTAAGCTAAAAGTGAGCAAAGACAAGTCATTGGCTTGATGAGTTTTCATCTGGGGTAGAGGAAAAGCCTCCCCTGCTAAACAAACTTTAACAAGTTAGTGGAAGTCAGAAAATAGAGGTGTGCTTCGATCATATTCCACTGGAGCTTGTCCAGCGTGCCAGTCCCACAAGAACAAGGCTGGCTTCTGGCTTAAGGGGGAGGCAGTGATGAGGAGTGGGAGGAGACTTAGTATCTGCTTTATTTGCAACCACAGGTTAAAGATAGAAAAATTATTCTCAAGGCATTAATAAATCCATGAATCAATTAGCTGTTCCTCTTAAGACGGGGGCAGAGCAGTAGAGTTGGGGAAGGGGGACGTCGTTAGATCCCCTGGGTCATTGCAGGCGGATGGAGTACAGGACAGCATGTGAAGTAGTTGGTCCGTATCTTCCCTTTCTGTAGCTTTTCCTCATCCAGTTTTTATTAAACAAAACTGACTGAGCACCTATCACCTTTAACATGTGATACTCTCTCGCAGGGCTCTCTGCATCTTAGCGCTGGACAGAACCCTTGTTCTTAGAAAAAATGCACTCATATTAAGGGGTGAGAGAATTCAGTGTTGACAGTCTCAAGTGTGTGTGTGTGTGTAATATATTTGTATATTATATATAATGCATATATATCATATATATGCACAGAAATACACATACGATTGCAAAAACTGTATGAGTTGAATGTCTAAAACAATGAGACATCACAGAAAAGCATTAAAAGCAGAGGCAGGCTGGATGTGGTGGCTCACGCCTGTAATCCCAGCACTTTGGGAGGCCGAGGTGGGTGGATCCCTTGAGGTCAGGAGTTCAAGACCAGCCTGGCCAACATAGTGAAACTCTGTCTCTACTAAAAACACAAAAATCAAGGGGAAGCTGTGGCACATGCCTTTAATCCTAGCGTCTTGGGAGCCTGAGGCACAAGAATCACTTGAACTAGGAGGCAGAGGTTGTAGTGAGCTGAAGTCGCACCACTGCACTCCAGCCTGGACGACAGAGCAAGACTCTATCTAAAAAAAAAAAGGCAGAGAAAAACTACGATAATGTAGAGGTTCCCACATCTCATGGAATCTATTGATTCTGATTCCGTCTACACAGCCTTCCTTCCTTAGAGGGCCGCCCCCGCTCCGCTGTGGTCCTGGTTGGGCTGTCAGTCATGGCGCTTTGCCCATGTAGCCAAAGGAGTAGGTACGTGATTCAGATGGATCAAGTGATTCTTTTCCACCAGGAAGGGGAATCTGTAGTGAGGATATCAGGGATAAAAGTCAGCTGGAGATGAGTCATTCAGACGTCAGCAGCACAGTGGGACTGTTCACAGCTCTGTCTCCTGAGATTCTCCAAACCTGCCCTTGGCATCTGTCCTTCCAAAAACCCTGTTGATCAGCTTTTTTTTGTTGTTAGATTCAGTCCAGCCTACTCTTGTTGTTTAAAGTAGACTGCTAGAGCTTACACCCAATAGCTCTAAAATGGACACATCACTGTTATGTTTTAGCCAGTTTTCTTCTAGTCTTTTTCCTATTGTTTGCATTCTGTGGTGGGTTATCAGAGAGAGCTTAAACCAAACCTCTGGAGACATGCAGCCTCTGTGAGCAGAGGCGGACACAACAACCGTGGCTCTGGAGTAGGAATGACCTGAGGGTCACCCCATCCTCTGCCCTCACTTGACAGCCGAGGAGACTGAAGGCCACTGGAAGGGTTGCAACTTCCCCTGCACCTTTCTTGCTGTGCAGTGGGATTTTTGTTGCTAATGCCGGGTGCTCTCTGGTGTGCACAAGCTGGAGACATTTCATTGTGCAAGTGAGGTGCTTCATGTACTTACTGTAAGCTTAACTTTTTAACAGACATTGGGCGTATTGAAGGACACCATGAGATACTGTATATGCTTCTTTCTCATTTCACTGAAGGGAAATACAGAAGAGATAGGGGTACCTAATATGTCAATGAAGAAAAAGGTTTTTTTTTTTAGAAAAATAATCTTTCCAGGACTGGCATGGTGGCTCATGCCTGTAATCCAAGCACTTTGGGAGCCCCAAGGCAGGAGGACTGTATGAGTTCAGGAGTTCGAGACCAGCCTGGGCAACATAGTGAGACCCCTGTCTCTATAAGGAAAAAAAAAATCAGCCAGGCTTCCCAGCTACTAGGGAGGATTGCTTGAGCCTGGGAGGCAGAGGTTGCAATGAGCTGAGAACACGTGACTATACTCCAGCCTGAGTGACAGAGCCAGACCTATCTCAATCATCATCATCATCATCATCATCTTCTTCATCATCATCATCTTCTCAGTGTTACTGATGTGAAAGTGAGAAGATGGGGATGTGGTGAGTGAGTAAGTGAGGGAGGAAGTGGGAAAGGGAGAGGGGATCACTTTAGTACAAAGGACTCAGAAAACCCTCCACAAATTCCCTCTCCAATCTCCGTGTCTCAATAAGCATTGGAAAGCGATAATGAGGCTGTTATTGTCTCCACATCCTCCCTTTTCCAGCTACCCTCTCTGGCTACCCTGATACCACCCTTGTTCTTGCTGTGCATTCAGAACACGCTTTCAGGGAGATTTTAATGGCCAGTTTACAAGGACCCTCTCTTTTGAGACAGCATGGCTCGGATCAAGTTTAAACATCTGCTTTTAAATAGAAGGAGTGAGGACAGACTAAGAACATTTCAAATATGTAATTCATGACTCTCAGAGCCTTGAACTGCCTGGGGAGAGGAGGCCAAGGTCCCCTTTCCATCATGAGGCACAGGCCTGGGGCCTGGCCTAGAAGAAATGGTCCCTGTTTGAGAAGAGGCATGTCTTGGTCTTCAGGTTTCAGACATCTGTGTCTCTGAGGTGCCATTTCCTGTCTGTAAATGTAAGTTTTAAGCTCTTGGTGTGTTCTTTTGCACTCCAAAGTAAACAGAGCACCTGGATTTAATCAGTCTAGACGGTAACAGATTCACGTTCTCAGTCCCTTCGTAGGTCCCCACCCCTAGGTAAGGGCTGGGAGATGGGGCTAGCTGTGAGTCAGCCTGACAGTCCTGGAGGATTTGCTTCCCCATGGACTTGTTATAATGAGCAGCTTGCAGCCGACGTCGACTCGAGGGTCTCTTCCCGGTGTTCATGGACTGTTCTCCAGAACTTTGTCTGACTTGAGAGAGACGGGCTGCTGAGTGGGGCCTGGAGCACTTCACATGCCAAACACTAGCGTCAAGTTCCAGTGGTCAGCTGGGTATGTTTCACGAAGCACACTTGAGCCTCAAATCTGAAAACATTCTGGCACTTTTTTTGCATTTAAAAAATGTTTCAGGGCTCAGCGCAGTGACTTACCTCTGTAATCCTAGCACTTTGGGAGGCTGAGGTGGGTGGATCACCTGAGGTCGGGAGTTCAAACCATCCTGACCAATGTGGTGAAACCCCGTCTCTACTGAATATACAAAATTAGCTGGGTGTGGTGATGCATGTCTATAATCCCAGCTACTTGGAAGGCTGAGGCAAGAGAATTGCTTGAACTCAGGAAGCCTTGGTTGCAGTGAGTTGAGATCGCACCATGCATTACAGCCTGGGCAACAAGAGTGAAACTCCATCTCCAGAAAAAAAAGTGTTTCATGAAGAATCAATTTTCTTCCAAATTAAGGTTTTGTTTTGTTTTTGAGATTAAGTCTCACTCTGTTGCCCAGGCTGGAGTGCAGTGGCACGATCTTGGCTCACTGCAACCTCTGTCTCCCAGATTCAGGCAATTCTCCTGCCTCCTGAGTAGCTGGTATTACAGATGTGTACCACCGCACCCAACTAATTTTTGTATTTTTAGTACAGATGGGGTTTCACCATGTTGTTCACGCTGGTCTCGAACTCCTGACCTCGTGATCCAGCCACCTCAGCCTCCCAAAGTGCCGGGATTACAGGCGTGAGCCACTGCACCCAGCCCCAAATTAAGGTTTTTGCTTTTGGATGCCTGCTCCTTTGGTAAGGTCCTGTAAGTCAGGTCATGGGCTCTGCGTGAATTAGTGAATGCTGAAGATTGGCCGCAGCTCCCAGAAAGAGGGGATCCATTCTGAATGCAATCGGCAGTGAACTTCACACCTACGCTTGGTAAGATTCTAAAATGAGTTGTTTGTCTAAGCATCTGGAGAGGGGCCCCGGGATGGCTGTTTTAAGTAGTTGGCATAGATTAGGCTTCTGCCTGTTCTGACGCTGGCATCATGGAACACTTCGCGGAGCTCGGGGGCATGAGACCTCTGTGTTTCAGCAGACCCTCTTGCCAGTGCTCCCTCTTCATTTCTTTGCAGGAAGGATGGAGAAACTGACCAAGTCTAGAAGGAAGCTAATGTGCCTCAGGGGGGCAATGTGACCCTGCAGAGAGCACCTGAGCCTGAGCAGAGGCCCACGTCTGTGTCCTCAGCACCACCCTCTCCCCCTGGTTCATTCATTATTTTAGGGGCAGGCATTGCTCTTCTTTTCGTTTCAATTTGATAAAGCAAATTCATAATTTATAAAATAGTTTTACAAGCTTGGAATGAGAGCTTTGGAGAAGGCATGACTTTTCTCCTTTATGTTTTCCTTCTCCTCTTTCCCTTTCTGGGTTATTTTCCTGACAAATTTAAAGTAAATATATATTTTTTAAAGTCCGATTTTCCGCCCTCTCCCCCGACCCGCGCCGCCCCCCGCCCAGCGCCGCTCTGGCTGCACAGTGCTGGCTCTGAACTTCGGGCTCCTGATAAGCTAGCGCCTCCGTCTTCTCCCGTCAGCCGCCATCATGATTGTCTACCGGGATCTCATCAGCCACGATAAAATGTTCTCTGACATCTGCAAGATCCGGGAGATCGCGGACGGACTGTGCCTGGAGGTGGAGGGGAAGATGGTGAGTAGGACAGAAGGTAACATTGATGACTCGCTCATTGGTGGAAAAGCCTCCGCTGAAGGCCCCGAGGGCTAAGGTACCGAAAGCACCGTAATCACTGGTGTCGATATTGTCATGAAGCATCACCTGCAGGAAACAAGTTTCACAAAAGAAGCCTACAAGAAGTACATCAAAGATGACATGAAATCCATCAAAGGCAAACTTGAAGAACAGAGACCAGAAAGAGTAAAACCTTTTATGACAGGGGCTGCAGAACAAATCAAGCACATCCTTGCTAATTTCAAAAACTACCAGTTCTTTATTGGTGAAAACATGAATCCAGATGGCATGGTTGCTCTATTGGACTACAGTGAAGACGGTATGACCCTATATATGATTTTCTTTAAGGATGGTTTAGAAATGAAACAATGTTGACAAATTTGGCAATTACTTTGGATCTATCGCCTGTCATCATAACTGGCCTCTGCTTGTCATCCGCACACCAGGACTTAAGACAAATGGGACTGATGTCATCTCCAGATCTTCATTTATTTTGACCATGGTTTATTTGGAGTGGAGGCATTGTTATTAAGAAAAACATGTCATGCAGTTTCTCTAAAAATAAAATCATTTTTTATTGCATTTTATTGCATTTTAGGGTACATGTGCAGAACGTGCAAGATAGTTGCATAGGTACACACATGGCAGTGTGTTTTGCTGCCTTCCTCCCCTTCGCCCACATTTGGCATTTCTCCCCAGGCTATCCCTCCCAAGCTCCCCCACCCCGCTGTCCCTCCCCTATTCCCCCAATAGAACCCAGTGTGTAGTACCCCCTTCCCTGTGTCCATGTGTTCTCCTTTTTCCTCACCCGCCTATGAATGAGAATATGTGGTATTTCATTTTCTGTTCTTGTGTTAGTTTGCTGAGAATGATGTTCTCCAGATTCATCCATGTCCCTACAAAGGACACAAACTAAACATTTTTGATTGCTGCATAATATTCCATGGTGTATATGTACCACATTTTCCCAATCCAGTCTATCATCGATGGGCATTTGGGTTGGATCCAGGTCTTTGCTATTGTAAACAGTGCTGCAATGAACATTCATGTGCATGTGTCCTTATACTAGAATGATTTATAGTCCTTTGGATATATACCCAGTAATGGGATTGCTGGGTCAAATGGAATTTCTATTTCTAAGGCCTTGAGGAATTGCCACACTGTCTTCCACAATGGTTGAACTAATTTACACTCCCACCTACGGTGTAAATGTGTTCCTGTTTCTCCACATCCTCTCCAGCATCTGTTGTCTCCAGATTTTTTAATGATCGCCATTCTAACTCGCGTGAGATGGTATCTCAATGTAGTTTTGATTTGCATTTCTCTGATGACCAGTGATGATGAGCATTTTTTTCATATGTTTATTGGCCTCATGTATGTCTTCTTTTGTAAAGTGTCTGTTCATATCCTTTGCCCATTTTTGAATGGGCTTGTTTGGTTTTTTTCCTGTAAATCTGTTTGAGTTCTTTGTAAATTCTGGATATCAGCCCTTTATCAGATGGGTAAACTGCAAAAATTTTTTCCCATTCTGTTGGTTGCTGATTCACTCTAGTGACTGTTTCTTTTGCCGTGCAGAAGCTGTGGAGTTTGATTAGGTCCCATTTGTCTATTTTGGCTTTTGTTGCCAATGCTTTTGGTGTTTTGTTCATGAAGTCCTTGCCTACTCCTATGTCCTGAATTGTTTTGCCTAGATTTTCTTCTAGGGTTTTTATGGTGCCAGGTCCTATGTTTAAGTCTTTAATCCATCTGGAGTTAATTTTAGTGTAAGGTGTCAGGAAGGGGTCCAGTTTCTGCTTTCTGCACATGGCTAGCCAGTTTTCCCAACACCATTTATTAAACAGGGAATCCTTTCCCCATTGCTTGTTTTTGTCAGGTTTATCAAAGATTGTATGGTTGTAGATATGTTGTGTTGCCTCCAATGCCTCTGTTCTGTTCCATTGGTCTAAATCTCTGTTTTGGAACCAGTACCATGCTGTTTTGATTACTGTAGCCTTGTAGTATAGTTTGAAGTCTGGTAGTGTGATGCCTCCCGCTGTGTCCTTTTTGCTTAGAATTGACTTGGCTGTGCGGGCTCTCTTTTGGTTCCATATGACGTTCATGGTGGTTTTTTCCAGTTCTGTGAAGAAAGTCAATGGTAGCTTGATGGGGATAGCGTTGATTCTGTAAATTACTTTGGGCAGTATAGTCATTTTCATGATACTTATTCTTCCTAACCATGAACATGGAATGTTTCTCCATCTGTTTGTGTCCTCTCTGATTTCGTTGAGCAGTGGTTTGTAGTTCTCCTTGAAGAGGTCCTTTACGTTCCTTGTAAGTTGTATTCCTAGGTATTTTATTCTTTTTGTAGCAATTGTGAATGGCAGTTCATTCTTGATTTGGCTCTCTTTAAGTCTGTTATTGGTGTATAGGAATGCTTGTGATTTTTGCACATTGATTTTATATCCTGAGACTTTGCTGAAGTTGCTTATCAGTTTCAGGAGTTTTTGGGCTGAGGCGATGGGGTCTTCTAGGTATACTGTCATGTCATCTGCAAATAGAGACAATTTGGCTTCCACCTTTCCTATTTGAATACGCTTTATTTCTTTTTCTTGCATGATTGCTCTGGCTAGAACTTCCAGTACTATATTGAATAGGAGTGGTGACAGAGAGCATCCTTGTCTAGTGCCGGATTTCAAAGGGAATGCTTCCAGTTTTTGCCCATTCAGTATGATATTGGCTGTTGGTTTGTCATAAATAGCTTTTATTACTTTGAGATACGTTCCATTGATACTGAGTTTATTGAGGGTTTTTAGCATAAAGGGCTGTTGAATTTTGTCGAATGCCTTCTCTGCGTCAATTGAGATAATCATGTGGTTTTTGTTTTTGGTTCTGTCTATGTGGTGAATTACGATTATAGACTTGCGTATGTTGAACCAGCCTTGCATCCCTGGGATGAATCCTACTTGATCATGATTGATAAGTTTTTTGATGTGCTGTTGCAATCGGTTTGCCAGTATTTTATTGAAGATTTTTGCATCTATGTTCATCATGGATATTGGCCTGAAGTTTTCTTTTCTTGTTGGGGCTCTGCTGGGTTTTGGTATCAGGATGATGTTGGTCTCATAAAATGATTTGGGAAGGATTCCCTCTTTTTGGATTATTTGGAATAGTTTCAGAAGGAATAGTACCAGCTCCTCTTTGTGTGTCTGGTAGAATTCGGCTGTGAACCCTTCTGGACCTGGGCTTTTTATGTGAGGTAGGCTCTTAATTGCTGCCTCGCCTTCAGACCTTGTTATTGGTCTATTCAATAGTTTCGGCTTCCTCCTGGTTTAGGCTTGGGAGGACACAGGTGTCCAGGAATTTATCCATTTCTTCCAGGTTTACTAGTTTATGTGCATAGAGTTGTTGTAGTATTCTCTGATGATGGTTTGAATTTCTGTGGAATCTGTGGTGATTTCCCCTTTATCGTTTTTCATTGCATCTATTTGGTTGTTCTCTCTTTTCTTTTTTATCAGTCTGGCTAGTGGTGTGTCTATTTTGTTGATCTTTTCAAAAAACCCGCTCTTGGATTTATTGATTTTTTGAAGGGTTTTTCGTGTCTCTATCTCCTTCAGTTCTGCTCTGATCTTAGTTATTTCTTGTCTTCTGCTAGGTTTTGAGTTTTTTTGATCTTGCTCCTCTAGCTCTTTCAATTTTGACGATAGGGTGTCAATTTTGGATCTCTCCATTCTTCTCATGTGGACACTTATTGCTATATATTTTCCTCTGGAGACTGCTTTAAATGTGTCCCAGAGATTCTGGTATGTTGTGTCTTCATTCTCGTTGGTTTCGAAGAACCTCTTTATTTCTGCCTTCATTTCATTGTTTATCCAATCAACATTCAAGAGCCAGTTGTTCAGTTTCCATGAAGCTGTGCGGTTCTGAGTTTCTGAATTCTGAGTTCTAACGTGATTGCACTATGGTCTGAGAGGCTGTTTGTTATAATTTCAGTTGTTTTGCATTTGCTGAGGAGTGCTTTACTTCCAATTATGTGGTCAATTTTAGAGTAGGTGTGATGTGGTGCTGAGAAGAATGTATATTCTGTGGATTTGGGGTGGAGAGTTCTGTAAATGTCTATCAGGTTTGCTTGCTCCAGGTCTGAGTTCAAGCCCTGGATATCCTTGTTGATTTTCTGTCTGGTTGATCTGTCTAATATTGACAGTGGAGTGTTAAAGTCTCCCACTATTATTGTGTGGGAGTCTAAGTCTCTTTGTAAGTCGTTAAGAACTTGCCTTATATATCTGGGTGCTCCTGTATTCGGTCCATATATATTTAGGATCGTTAGCTCTTCTTGTTGTATCAATCCTTTTACCATTATGTAATGACCTTCTTTATCTCCTTTGATCTTTGTTGCTTTAAAGTCTATTTTATCAGAGATGAGAATTGCAACTTCTTCTTTTTTTTGCCCTCCATTTGCTTGATAAATCTTCCTCCATTTCTTTATTTTGAGCCTTTGTGTATCCTTGCATGTGAGATGGGTTTCCTGGATACAACACACTGATGGGTTTTGGTTTTTTATCCAATTTGCCAGTCTGTGTCTTTTGATTGGTGCATTTAGCCCATTTACATTTAGGGTTAATATTGTTATGTGTGAATTTGATACTGCCATTTTGATGCTAGCTGGCTGTTTTGCCAGTTAGTTGATGCAGATTCTTCATTTTGTTGATGCTCTTTAGCATTTGGTATGTTTTAAAATGGCTGGTACTGGTTGTTCCTTTCTATGTATAGTGCCTCTTTCAGGAGCTCTTGTAAAGCAGGCCTCGTGGTGACAAAATCTCTGAATACTTGCTTGTTTACAAAGGATTTTATTTTTCCTTCACTTATGAAGCTCAGTTTGGCTGGATATGAAATTCTGGGTTGAAAGTTCTTTTCTTTAAGAATGTTGAATATTGGCCCCCACTCTCTTCTGGCTTGTAGAGTTTCTGCCTAGAGATCTGCTGTGAGTCTGATGGACTTCCCTTTGTGGGTGAACTGACCTTTCTCTCTGGCTGCCCTTAGTATTTTCTCCTTCATTTCAACCCTGGTGAATCTGACGATTATGTGCCTTAAGGTTGCTCCTCTTGCGGAATATCTTTGTGGTCTTCTCTGTATTTCCTGGACTTGAATATTGGCCTGCCTTGCTAGGTTGGGGAAATTTTCCTGGATAATATCCTGAAGAGTATTTTCCAGCTTGGATTCATTCTCTTCATCACATTCTGGTACACCTATCAAACGTAGGTTAGGTCTCTTCACATAGTCCCACATTTCTTGGAGATTTTGTTCATTCCTTTTTGTGCTTTTTTCTCTAATCTTGGTTTCTCATTTTATTTCATTGAGTTGATCTTCAACTTCTGATATTCTTTCTTCTGCATGGTCAATTCGGCTGTTGAAATTTGTGCATGCTTTGCGAAGTTCTCGTGTTGTGTTTTTCAGCTCCTTCAATTCATTCATATTCCTCTCTAAGTTGCCCATTCTTGTTATCATTTCCTTGAATCTTTTTTCAAATGTTTTTTCAAGGTTCTTAGTTTCTTTGCATTGATTTAGAACATGTTCTTTTAGCTCACAGAAGTTTCTCATTACCCACCTTCTGAAGTCTGATTCTGTCATTTTGTCACACTCATTCTCCATCCAGCTTTGTTCCCTTGCTGGTGAGGAGTTTTGGTCCTTTGTAGGAGGCGAGGTGGTTTGGTTTTGGGTGTTTTCCTCCTTTTTGTGCTGGTTTCTTCCCATCTTTGTGGATTTATCCACCTGTCGTCTGAGTAGTTGCTGACTTATCGATTGGGTCTCTAAGTGGACACCCAGATTGTTGATGATGAAGTATTTCTGTTACTTAGTTTTCCTTCTAACAGTCTAGCCCCTCTGCTGTACAACTGCTGAGGTCCACTCCAGGCCCTGCTTGTCTGGGGTACACCTGTAGCAACTGCAGAACAGTGAGGGATGCTACCAGTTTCTTCTTCTGCTATCTTTGTCCCAGAATGATGCCCACCAAATGTCAGTCTGATTAGTCCTTTTTGAGGTGACTCTTTGGATATACAGGAGCCAGGGAGCTGCTTGAGGAGACGGACTGTACTTTATAGGAGCTCAAGTGCTGAGCTGTGAGCTCCATTGTTCATTCGGGGCTGTTAGGCAGGTGCGTTTAGGTCTGCTGCAGCAGAACTTAAAAAAACCCTTTTTTTTTCCACAGATGCTCTGTCTCGGGGAGTTAGGGCTTTCTTTATGAGTATCCATTGCACTATCCTGCCCAGCTAGGAGGCAGTCTCGTCACTATTTGCCTGCTGAGGCTCTGGCTTGCTACCACGGGGTCTGCCCTGTTGCCGTGGGCTCTGCCCTGCTGCCGTGGGCTCCACCCTGCTGTTGTGGGCTCTGCCCTGTTGGCGGAGTCTCTCTGTTATGGCAGGTTGCCTCGGCAACGGCAGGCTGCGTCAGCCATGGGAGTGTACCACAGTAGGGGCGGAATGCCTCGATAGTGGTGGACACCCCTCCCCTACCGAGCTGCACTGTCCTGGATTCAGCTGAGCCCGCAGTGAAACTCTCAACCCCGAGTGTTTCAAATCGCCGTTTTGTTTGTCCCTGTGGGGGTGGGACCCATCAAGCCTGATCACCTGGCTCCCTGCCTCAGAGCCCTTTTCCTCTTTTTTTTTTTTAAGTTGAACAGTTGACTCTCTCACAGGTGTTTCAGTTGCCTGCTGATAGCGCACTGGGATCTGTGTGATTTCCTGTGCAGTGACCCACTGCACTGGCTCAAATGTCACTTCCCGGGAATCTCCTGGTCTGGCTCACTGTCCAAGTCCCATTTAATCAGATGGATATGTTAATCTGCCCTCCCAAATCTCAGATTGCTGGTTTAACAGGGCACCCAGACCAGTGTGTTTTGTGCGGGGTGCCGCTGTGCTGCAGCACTGGCTGAAATGGCTGCGCAAGCCGAAAGGGCTGCGCTGGCATCCTGTGTCTCTCCTACACCTGGGAATTTCCCCGTTCTGTGGGCAACAAAGATCCATCTGGAAATGTGGCTAGGACTCACCCTCTGCGCCTTCACTGAGAGCTGCAATCCTGAGTTGTTCCTACCACGCCGTCTTGGAAAATCTCCCAATAAAATGCATTTAAACTAAAAAAAAAAAAATTCCAACAACCCTTTACTTTGATTTTTTAAGATCTATGGATTTAGAAATATCACTTCAAAAAGTTGGATTTCAGATTCTTAAAACATACCCAGTTCATAATGGACAAAGGTAAAAATGGTGATTTTGGAATTATTTTTGTGCATGGGATTATCTGCCAAAAGCAAAAAACAAACGCTTAAATAAGCAAAAAAAAAAAAAAATGCTGGAACACAGTTCATACTAAAAAGCTGCCAGTTCCAGTCCATCCTGGCGTAGCTGAGCTGGACAGGATCAGAGCAGTCATGTTTTCAATGACAGTCGCTCAGACCCGAAGCATGCTGTGACCTCAAGAATAACTGGAGTTTTTCCTTTCTTCAAAGTACTTATCAGGCCCTGAGTTTCTGACAACTTTTGGAATATATGCAAACAAAAGACAAATATTCTATTTATTAAAGCACATAAGACAGCAAGAAGAAAACAACATGAATTTCTTTAGGGAAAAAAGAAATCCCCTGTATAGGCTTGGCTGGGGCGGAGGTGGAAGGATTGCTGGAGGCCAGGGGTTCAAGACCAGCCTGGACAATATAGCAAGACCCTGTCTGTCAAAAAAAAAAAAAAAAGCCAGGCCCACTGGCATGTGCTTGTAGTCCCAGCTACTTGGGAGGCTGAGGCAGAAGGCTAGAAGGCTAGAAAGTTGAGGCTGCAGTGAGCTATGATTGTGCCACTGTACTCTGCCTGTGTGACAGAGTGAGACCTTACCTCAAAAAAAGAAAAGAAAAGAAAACCCCAGTTTATATGGTTGAAGTAAGCAAGGAAACTCTTCCTCTCCACTTCCTTTATTAAATGTACACATCCTAAAATGCTTTTTCATAAAACTGGAATTAGGGAGGGCTTAAAGAGCAAAAAGGGAAATTAAAAAATAAATAAAACGAAATGTACACAAAACGTTAGCATGTGCAAGGATGCTGCTGCTGAATTTGTCGTCTATGAGAGACCAGGGTTATCGTCCCGGACACCCACAGTTGGAATTCCCAATGCCCCACGAGCTAGGACTTGTGGTCGGAGCACCTGAGGAACTGTACTGCCTTTGTTTTCTCCAATATTTCCTGGTAGACAGGCCCCCTTCTATTACCACAGTTGTTAATGATGCCAAGCTGAAGGCACAAAGAAAGCTCAAAATAATCTCAGAAGGTTAGAACAATAGACTCAGCGAACCATGAGGACATTTAATGAGCATGGATGCAAAATGCTTACCTCTGGCCTAAAAGACTACCTTCCCTTATGCTGTGGCATTAGCAGTGGTCCTGTGTGGAACAGAAGAATTAACACCCTGCTTAAAACCCCTTGGTGGCAAGTCAAAGGTCTTAACTCACCGTTGAGACCCTGTGAGGCTCTGCCTACCTCGCTATAGCCTCACCATGATGCGCTCTTCCCCTGATTCTCTGTGGCTCAGCTACAGCGGGCTTCTTTCAGTCTTCAACGCAGCTTGGTATCTCTTTCCTCAGGGCTTCGCTCCACCTAGAATACTCCACCTGCATAGGCCTTCATTTAAACATCACTTCATTGTTCAGGCACGGTGTACTGAGCTTGTACTCTATGCCAGCCACTAGATGCTGGAGACACAAGGGTAAACAAAGACCAAAAATCCTCATACCTGCCTTCACAGTGCAAAAGATGCAATGAGACACAAGCCATGTGCTGGAAGGTATGGCAGAGAGGCAGATGGTGCTCCAAGAACATGGGCTGGGACTGAGCTGAGATTCTGGGGAAAGAGCAGGAGTAGGGGTTAGAGGGAATGGTGTGTGCAAAGGCCCTATAGTGGAGGGGTCGTAAACCATTTAAGGAACTCAGGGAGGGCCAGTGTGCCTAGAATGCCAAGAACGTGGAGTAGGCTGACACGACGGCACACGCCTATAATCTCAGTACTTTGGGATGCTGAGGCGGGAGGAGGATAGCTTGAAGCCAGGAGTTCAAGACCAGTCTGGTCAACATAGACCCCTGCTTCTACAAAAAATGTTTAAATTAGCTGGGCATGGTGGCATGCACCTGTAGTTCCAGCTAGTCAAGGGACTGAAGTGGAAGAATCCCTTGAACCTGGGAAATTGAGGCTGCAGTGAGATGTATTTGTGCCACTGCACTCCAGTCTGGGCAACTGAGACCCTGTTTCCAGAAACAAAACAAAACAACCCTCCCCAAATTAACAAAGAATGTGGAGTAGAATGGGTATGGTGTGGGATGAATATGGAAGGGTCTGCTTATCTTTCTTTTCTTTTTTTTTTTTTGAGCAGGGTCTGACTCTGTTGCCCAGGCTAGAGTGCAGTGGTGCCATCATTGCTCACTGTAGCCTCAACCTCCTGGGCTCAGGTGATCCTCCCACCTTAGCTGGTGCATACCACCACGTCTGGCTAATTAAAAAAAATATTTTTAGAGACAGGGTCTCAGTTTGTTGTCCAGGCTGGTCTTGAACCTCTGGGCTCCAGCAATCCTTCCATCTCTGCCTCTCGCAGTGCTGAGATTACAGTTGGGGCACCATGCCCAGCCTATAAACTCTCTGGACTCTAACTTCTAGGCTCAAGTGATCCTCCTGCCTCGGCCTCCCAAATGCCTGGGATTAGAGGCGTGATCCACTGCATCCAGCCTTTGCTCTTCATTTTCTGAATTTTCCGTTGTTTGTGCTCTGTTTGAAGAGGCTGGATTAGAGCTAACAGATCTGTTCTAAAGGCAATTTGCACTGAGATGGAAGGTTTAGCTGGAGTCAACATTTACTCAACAGATATTCGCTAGGCAGTTATACTGTGCTGAGAAGTGTGTTGGCTGCTGGGGACATCTACAGGAGGACACAAGGTGGACATGGTTCCCGACCTTCTGGGGCCACAACGACGAGTAAGCAACACAACACAGGCTGAGTGCCCTCACAGAGTAGGCAATGTTGGAGCACCTCGGGGGCAATGGAGCCCAGACTGGGGAGCACAGAAATAGCTTCCTGGAGGAAATGACTGGCTGAGATTAGAAGGACCAGTGGAGTCGTCTCAGTAAATGACCAGGAACAACGTTCCATGCTGACTGAATGCCACAGACTGTGTGTGCTGAGCCCCAAGCTCACCCTGGAGTGAGGGAGCATTCATTCATCTCTTACATTAGGGGTGCTTTAGTCTTGCCAAAGTTTAAGAAGCTTTGAGGAGAACCCAGCGTTTGACAAGTGAGCTCATATTCCAACCCCATCACTGCACAGCAGTGTGACCCACAGACAGCCGCCTGTGCCCAGCCTCATCTACACAATGTGATAATAACAATGAACATATGGCGTTATCAGGAAGATCCAATGAAGTAGAAAGGTCCACACTTCTCCCCTTTCCCTGAAACATTCTCTTATTTTTATGTATCTGTCCCCGTAGTCCACTATAGAGCAGATGGGGGGCCAAGTGTGGAGGCAGAGATGAGAGTGGTTTCAGATCCATTGTTTTGCAGAGGATCTGAATCTCAGGATGTAATGTGAGAAAACACTGAATTCTCATAACAGAGAAGAAGTCAAACCATGGGGCCTGGAGCTCTGGGAATAGTTGCCAGGGAAGTGGACCCTGGGGAAGTGGTATAGATGATACTGCCATCCTTGGGGAAGTGGCATAGGTGGAACTGCTGTCCCTGGGGAAGTGGTATCAGTGGCACTGCCATCCCTGGAGAAGTGATATCAGTGGCACTGTCGTCCTTGGGGAAGTGGTACAGGTGGCACTACTGTCCTCAGAGAAATGGTATAGGTGGCACTGCTGTCCCCAGTAAGGTGGATCAGTGGCACTACTGTCTCCAGGGAAGTGGTATCAGTGGCACTGCCATCCCTGGGAAAGTGGTATCAGTGGCACTGCTGTCCCCGGAGAAGTGGTATCAGTAGCACTGCTGTCCCCAGGGAAGTGGTATCAATGGCACTGCTGTCCCCAGGGAAGTGGTATCAGTGGCACTGCTGTCCCTGGGAAAGTGGTATCAGTGGCACTGCTGTCCCCGGGGAAGTGGTATCAGTAGCACTGCTGTCCCCGGGGAAGTGGTATCAATGGCACTGCCATTCCCAGGGAAGTGGTATCAGTGGCATTACTATCCCTGGGTAAGTGGTATAGGTGGCACTTCCATCCTTGGGGAAGTGGTATAGGTGGCACTGCCATCCCTGGGGAAGTTGTATAGGTGGCACTGCCATCTCTGGGCAAGTGGTATAGGTGGCACTGCTATCCTTATGGCACCTTGCAAACCCAGATTGCTTATTTTAAGCCTCAACTTCATCTGACTTCTTCAGGAGAACTGCAGATGCCAGGGGAGAGAATATGGGTGAGGGCTCTTTGGCTGGTGCAGACAGTGACACCACAAACAGACCTCCTCCCTGATATTTATCCTTATTCAGTCAAATAAGGGCAGAATTTCCTTGGACAAATAAAACAAATTGCTTTAGTGTTTTACTGAGCTGCCTGCAGACCCTCTGTTCTGTAAGAATGAGACGGAACAGCTGTGCCCAAACTGCTGGTGCAGGGCTGAGTTCTCTCCTTAGGGAAGTGTGACATTGGCAGGGGTAACGTTCACCCCAGGGAGGTGTGAGCATCCTGGACTGTCCTCTGTTAACTCTTTGTAAATCTCTTTCCCCTGCCGAGCTTTGGGGGCCTTGTGTAGAAAAGGAGAGGCTGGATCAGAAGATGACAAGAGTGATGCTCATTCCACCTGCATGACCTCATGTAGCCTCATAATAATGCTCTGAACTTGGAGGCCAAGTATCCATCCCATTGTCAGATGAAATAACTGAGTTAGATAACTCAGTCACGTGACCGGGAAGTGGTATGGCCAGGCCTATTGACTACACGTGGAAACTCTATTGGAAACAACAGAGCTTTCCAAAAGAAATCATCACTTATCAAAACTCCCAGGACAAAGCAAGAGTAATATATGGGTAGGTATATGCTGACAGGTTGACTGTTTTTGAATTTGTTTTTTATTTTTGAGACAAGGTCTCACTCTGTCCCCCAGGCTGGAGTGCAATGGTATGATCACAGCTCACTGCAGCCTCATTCTTGGGCTCAAGGGATTCTCCTGCCTCAGCCTCCCCAGTAGCTGGAAGCCCAGCTAAGTTTTTAAGTTTTTGTAGAGATGAGGTCTTACTACATTGCTCAGGCTGGTCTTGAACTTGTCCAGAGGTGAGTTATAGTGCCACTGCCTGCGAGTTCAATGTTAATGAATCAACGTTATATGTTAAGGGATCCTCCTGCCTCGCTTGGTCACCGATTGGCTATTTGATTGCAAGTTACAGAGACTCTTCGGTGAGCCACGTAGCAGGGTATTACCACAAGGTTTCTACTCTCCTGGACTCACGTGTGGCTCCCATATCCTTTTGGAATATGCAAATGCTGGCTTGTAGGGGCTCTCCCAGCATTTTCTCCTGCTGTTAACCAACAAACCAGACAACCAACCAAGCAATTAACTACAGTTTATTCTTACATTTTGTGGAATCCATATTTGCAAATTCTTCTGCTCGCCAGAATTTACTTGGACTACCTAAAATCAATACTTGTAGCACATGCGCAGTCATTCCTCGACATGTGAAAAATGATGAAAAATTTGAGTTGCCTGGCACACGTGCCCCCAAGTGAGGTGGTGCAAAGCGAGGCCCTGCCTTCTTGATTCGGTTCTCAGGCTGAGGACTTGTGCTCTTTTCATGGTCTATTTAGTGTCATTTATTTTTGCATTTTTCTCTCTCTTCAGCAATTTTCCTGTTTAAAATGCCCTCAAAGCTGGGTGCAGTGGCTTACGTCTGTAATCCCATTACTTTGGGAGGCTGAGGCAGGCAGATCACTTGAGGTCAGGACTTTGAGACCCTCTTGGCCAACATGGCCATCTCTACTAAAAATGCAAAAATTTAGCTGGGTGTGGTGGCAGGTGCCTGTAATCCCAGCTACTTGGGAGTCTGAGGCAGGAGAATTGTCTGAATTGAGGTTGCAGTGAACTGAGATTGTGCCACTACACTTCAGCCTGGGCAACAGAGTGAGGCTGTTTCAGAAAAATAAAATAAAATGCCCTCAAAGATAGCACTGAAGTGCTGTCTAATGTTTTTAAGGACAAGAGGGCTGTGATGAGCAGATCATTTGAGCCCAGGAGTTAGAGGCCAGCCTGGGCAACAAAGTGGGACTCTCTCCAAAAGAAATAAATAAATAACCAGGCTTGGTGGCACTCACCTGTGGTCAAGCTACTCAGGAGTCTGAAGCAAGAGGATCACTTGAGTCTAGAAGTTCCAGGTTGCAGTAAGCTATGATCTCACCACTGCACTCCAGCCTGGGTAACAGACTGAGACCTCTTTCTTTCTTTCTTTCTTTTCTTTCTTTCTCTCTCTCTTTCTTTCTTTTTTTTTTTAAGGAGATGGAGTTTCACTATGTTGGCCAGGATGGTCTTGATCTCTTGACCTTGTGATCCGCCCGTCTCGGCCTCCCAAAGTGCTGGGATTACAGGCGTGAGCCAACTTACCCAGTCTTTCTTTCTCTCTCTCTTTCCTTCCTTCCTTTTCTTTTTCTTTCTCTCTCTCTCTCCTTCCCTCCTTATCTCCCACCCTCCCTCTCTTCCTTCCTTTCTTCCTTGCTTTCTTGCCTGAGTTTTGCTCTTGTTGCCTAGGCTGGAGTGCAATGGTGCAATCTCAGCTCACCGCAACTCTGTCTCCCAGGTTCAAGTGATTCTCATGCCTCAGTCTCCTGAGTATCTGAGATTACAGACATGTGCCACCACTCCCAGCTAATTTTGTATTTTTAGTAGAGATGTGATTTCTCCATGTCAGTCACACTGGTCTCAAACTCCTAACTCAAGATGATCTCCCAGCCTCAACCTTCCAAAGTGCTGGGATTACAGGAGTGAGCCACTGCACCCAGACGTGAGACCCTATGATTAAAAAAAAAAAAAAAAGAAGAAGAAGAAGAAAGAAGAGAAAAGATCAAGAGAAAGTGGAGTAGCAACACAATTATATTCACATTCCTATGCTAATATGTAGAGAAAATGTAATTTCTTTATTTCTCCACAACCAACCTAAATTTTCAAGTGAGACCCCATTTTGGTAATAAGGAAGTGTACTTGAACTTTAAGTTTGCCAAAGATCGACCGGGTGCAGTGGCTCATGCCTGTAATCCCAGCACTTTGGGAGGCTGAGGCGGGAGGATCACCTGAGGTTGGAGGCCACCGCATCTCCACTAAAAATACAAAAATTAGCTGGGCCTGGTGGCATGGACCTGTAATCCCAGCTACTTGGGAGACTGAGACAGGAGAATCTCTTGAACACAGTAGGCGGAGGTTGCGGTGAGCTGAGATTTGGCCATTGCACTCCAGCCTGGGTGAAAAGAGCAAAACTACATCTCAAAAATTAAAAAAAAAAAAAAACAGTTTGCCAAAGATTGGTACCTCAGTCTCCAGATGCTTTGATCTCTTGAACAAATGCTCAGTCTCCACCCAGACCCCACAGGGACCTCCCAGCCCTCTAGTCTTTCTCTAAGAGATGTCTGGGTATCGGGGGTTGGAATTGGCCAGATCACCAGGAGTCTTGATGACCTCATGGAGGTAAAGTTGATTATGAAGTTTGTAACTGTATAAATTGTAAAAAGAACAAACAGTTTATTTAGAAGATTGTAAAAGTATCCTGGCAAGTAGAGCCAGGAAGCCTATGCTAAACATGTGTAACAGGAATGGGGAGAAACAGAAAAATACTCCAAAGCCTCTGTGGTTAAACCAGTGTGGTGTTGACACATAAATAGACATACACACCAAGAAACAGACTAGAACATCTAAAACAAGATGCAATTGCTTATGGAAACTTAGTATATAATAAAAGAGGCAACTCAAATCAATGGAGAAAGAAGGACATTTTTTAAAGTGGTTCAAGGGCCAGGCAAGGTGGGTTTATGGCGGTAATCCCAGCGTTTTGGGAGGCCGAGGCAGGAGGATCCTTGAGAACAGGAATTGGAGACCAGTCTGAGTAACATAGTGAGACTCCATCTCTACAAAAATAAAATGTAAAAATAAAAATTAGCCAGGCCTGGTGGTGCACACCTGTAGTCCCGGCTACTCAGGAGGCTGAGGCAGGAGCCTAGGAATTCGAGGCCATAGTAAGCTATGACCCACCACTGCACACCAGCTTGGGCGACAGAGTGAGACTGTCTCCAAAAAATAAAAAGTAAAGAGATCTGAGGGTATCTGGATAGTCATGCAGAAAAAGATAATATGGACTCCATTCGTCACATGGTACTCTGGGATAAATTTCAATCAGAGACTTAGGCGTGCAACTACTAGAAGAAAACATGAGTGTATTCCTTTGCAACTTCTTCACAGAGAAAACTTTCCCAAGGCTTAAACTCCTGAAGCAATAAGAGAAAAAGATTGATAAATTTGATTCCATTTAAACAACTTTGCATGGCCAAAAAATCATAAGCAAAGTATCATTTCCTGGGAAAAATATTCTAGACAAAGGGTCATCATCTATATATGAATAGCTTCTAAATTAAAGCAGAAAAAGGCCAACAAGTTAATAGAAAATTAGACTAGAGAAATAGACAAGCCATAGAAAATGAAATCCAAATGACACTTAACTACATAATAAAAATTCTCAGTCTTGCCTATAAGAAGAAAAGTGTGAATTAAAACTCATCAAGATATCATTTCTCACCCAGCAGATTGTCAAAAGTCAAAATGTTTGACAACATATTCTCTTCTTTTTTTTTTTTTTTTTTTTGAGATGGAGTCTTGCTCTGTTGCCCAGGCTGGACAGCAATGGCATGATCTCGGTTCACTGCAGCCTCCACCTCCCAGGTTCAAGTGATTCTCCTGCCTCAGCCTCCTGAATAGCTGAAATTACAGGCACCTGCCGCCACTCCCAGCTAGTTATTGTATTTTTAGTTAGAGACGGGTTTCACCAGGTTGGTCAGGCTGATCTTGAACCCCTGACCTCAGGTGATCCACCCGCCTCAGCCTCCCAAAGTGCTGGGATTACAGGCATGAGCCACCACACCTGGCGGCAACATATTCTTGACAAGCTGTGGGAAACCAGGCATTCTTATACATTGATGGTGGGAATATAAAATGGTAGAATTGCTATGGAGGGAAACTTGACAATATCAAGCAAAATTACATATGCAGTCATTCACTCAGCTGGCTGTCCTGCTTTTAGGTATTTATCCCAAAGACAGTGTGACAAAAATACGAAAAGATGCGTGCACATGGCTATTATTACAGCACAACTTCACTAAAGAGGCAACCGCTTAGCTATCCCTCAGTAGAGGGTCTGGTGGATGACTTATGGTACATCTGCATAATAGAGAGCCATTCAACTGAAAAAGAAGCTATTTTTATGTATTATTACCATGTAGTTATTTCTGAGTTATATCTATAAATGGAAAGAGCAAATGGAGAAGCATATATAGCATATAAACGTGTATACCATTTAGGTGACAGACCTATGCGATTTGTATAATTAAAAGGAAGGATATGAATATGCACACACACACACATTTTTTTTTCTATAAATATATCTAAATTTGTATTTTTTTAAATGGAGAGAAAAACCATAAAGAGGGGCTGGGCATGGTGGCTTATGCCTGTAATCCCAGCACTTTGGGAGACCAAGGTGGGTGGATTGCTTGAGTTCAAAGTTCGAGACCAGCCAGACCAACATGGTGAAACCCCGTCTTTACCAAAAACACAAAAATTAGCCGGGTGTGGTGGCACACGCTTTTAATCACAGCTACTCAGGAAGCTGAGGCAGAGAATTGCTTGAATGCAGGAGGTGAAGGCTGCAGTAAGCCAAGGTTGCGCCACTGCACTCCAGCCTGGGCGACAGAGCAAGACTCTATCTCAAAAAAAAAAATAGAAGAATGATAGTCATAATTTCACAACATCTACTTTATCGTTCTAGGCAATGGTCACCAAGAGCTGCTAACATCACCAAACGTTATGTGCCTCTTTGCCAAAAAAATTCAGACCTGAATCTGAACAGCCCTACATTTAACCACCAACTTACAGAAAATACAGTGGACAGAGTAACATGTAAACCACCCCTTAGGGGTGTGATCTGCAAAAACCCGACTGTGAGAAACTCCAGGTTTCTTCAGCAATCAATTGCAAGGAAACAGAGTAATAAAGGGAACCAATAGTTTTTTGAAAAATATCAACCAATTGCAATATATAGATCTTAATTGGATCAGCAGGGCTCAGTGGCTCACGCCTATAATCCCAGCACTTTGAGAAGCCAAGGTGGCCGGATCACCTGAGGTCAGAAGTTTAAGACCAGTCTGACCAATATGGCAAAACCCTGTCTCAACTAAAAATACAAAAATTAGCCAGGCCCGGTTGTGCATGCCTGTAATCCCAGCTATTTGGGAGGCTGAGGCAGGAGAATTGCTTGAACCCGGGAGGCAGATGTTGCAGTGAACTGAGATTATGTCACTGCACTCCAACCTGGGTAACAGAGCAAGACTCCATCTAAAAAAAAAGAAAAATACTTTTTGAAAATGATCTTAATCAGATCACGATTCAAACAAATTATAAAACAATAAGGAAATAAGGAAAACTTGAACACAAGTTGGATATTAAATGAGTTTTACAGTGGTAGGTGAGGTATATGGATGAATTCATCATGGCTTGATAACTATTGAAGCTGGGCAGTGAGTACATGAGAAATCATTGTACTCTTCTGTCTGTTTTTGGATATATTTGGAATTTTCCATGATAAGCGGTTGTTATTGAAAGCCCACTCTGTGTATCCAAAACTAAACATTCTCCTCCTCCTCCTTGCATTCCTGCTGCAACCATCCTAACCCTCCCAGAGCCAGAGGAATGGTCAGAAATCAAACACGCGGGCCTGTAATAGAGAAAAGCAACTGACATATTTCCAAAAATATTATTTCCATTTCAAAAGATTTATTTTTGATGGAAGATGATAAGTTCCGTTTTACATTAGTTGAATTTGAGCTTCCCAACTCCAGCAGGAGTCAAAAATGCAGGACTTCAGACTGGAAGGCATGACAGGTCTGAAGCTGTGAAGAGATGACGTCCCCAGCAGAATAGAAACAGGAAGAAAAGAAAAAGAGGAGCACTTGGGATGGAGTCTTTCCCCTCCTTCCTTCTTTTCTTGCTTACTAATTTGGAAATACATGTGTAAGATAAGAGGACCAGGGGATAAAAAAGATTAAAAAGTGCCATTTATTGAGGAAGAAAGGCATTAGGTGTGCCATGCATGGTGGTTCACACCTGTAATTCTAGCACTTTGAGAGGCCAAGCTGGGCAGATCATGAGGTTAGGAGATCGAGACCATCCTGGCTAACATTGTGAAACCCCGTCTCTACTAAAAATACAAAAAATTAGTGGGGTGTGGAGGCATGTGCCTGTAGTCCCAACTACTTGGAAAGCTGAGGCAGGAGAATCACTTGAACCCAGGAGGCAGAGATTGCAGTGAGCCAAGATCCTGCCACTGCACTCCAGCCTGGGCGACAGAGTGAGACTCCATCTCAAAAAAAAAAAAAAAAAAAGGAAGGCATTAGTTGCTATGAAAAGCATTAGGTTCTATGACAGGCACAGAGGACACACAGAAGACCTCTTAAGTTTGACTGAAGAATTCAGAGAAATGCTTCTGTTTAGGAGGCCAGAGAAAAAAGTGAAACTGAGGCCCAGGGCCATGTCTTAGTTCTGGCCAATGAAACTACAGGGGAACTTCTGCAAAGATGTTTTGTTCTCTGCTAAAAAGAAAGCCCCGTTCTGCCCAGTTCCTTCTTTGCTGCTTCCTGCTGTGGGTGCAGTGTGAGGCTGTGGTGCTTGGAACCACGGCAACCACTTTGTGACCAGGAGTCAGCAAGCATGAGGACGAGATGTCAACACACTGCGGGTGTTTGAAGTCGCCTGGTCCTGGATGCCATTGCCAAGCTACTAAACAAGCCCCAAGCAACCTAGACTCATTGTTAAGTAAACAATAAATCTTCTTATATTTATTAAACATTATTTCAACTTTTATTTTAGATTCAGGGCTTTATTACATGGGTATACTGAGTGACATTGAAGTTTGGGGTATGAATGATCCCATCATACCCTGCCTACCAATGAAGAATATAAATATGGATCAGGGTCAAAGCCAGAGATGGATTGAGGCAGAAGGTAGGGGGTAAATGAATGCTCTTGACCCTAGGTATTCCCTCTTGTGCTCCACCTTCCCAACCCCTTTATCCTCAATACAAAGGGTGCCTCCCAGCAGAGCAGGGCCACCTCTGCTTACCTCAGCAATAGGTGTTCTTGCCAGGAAAAGGAGGAAGAAACAGCATTTGAGAAAGTAGCAGGATAGTGAGCATAGTATCCAGTAGTTATTTTTTCAGCCCTTGTCTTCCTCCCCGCACTCCAGGTAACTCCAGTATCTTTTTTTTTCTTTTTTTTAATTCAAACTGAGTCTTGCTGTGTCACCCACGCTGGAGTGCAGTGGTGCAATCTTGGCTCGCTGCAACCTCTGCCTCCCGGGTTCGAGCAATTCTCCTGCCTCAGTCC
This sequence comes from Callithrix jacchus, assembly GCF_049354715.1. Classification (NCBI taxonomy): domain Eukaryota; kingdom Metazoa; phylum Chordata; class Mammalia; order Primates; family Cebidae; genus Callithrix; species Callithrix jacchus. The sequence continues at coordinate 43,771,491 of NC_133514.1, forward strand.
CCTGAGTAGCTGGGACTACAGGCACACACCACCAAGCCTGGCTAATTTTTGTATTTTTAGTAGAGATCAGGTTTCACCATATTGGCCAGGATGATCTCAATCTCTTGACTTCATGATCCACCTGCCTTGGTCTCCCAAAGTGCTGGGATTACAGACCTGAGCCACTGTGCCTGGCCAACCCAGTGTCTATTGTTCATATCTTTATGCTCGTGAGTACCCAATGCTTAGCTCCTGCTTATCAATGAGAACATGCAGTATTTGGTTTTTGTGTTCCTGAGTTAATTTGCTTAGGATAGTGGCCTCCAACTGCATCCGTGTTACTGCAAAGGATATGATTTTATTCTTTTTCATAGTTGTGTAGTATTCCATGGTATATATGTACTACATTTCCTTTATCCAATCCACCATTGATGGGCACCTAAGTTGATTCCCTGTCTTGGCTATCGTGAACAATGCTGCAACGATAAATGTTTTTATGTTGAAAACATTATTAAGTTGAATACTTTTTTACCTGCAATGAAATGAACTCACTGATGTGTTTCTTCTCTACCAAACCATGAATTGCCTGGAGAAGCAGCATAGCAAAATGATCCCAACAGTCCATGTTGATGTGTATGAGACCAGTCTTGAAAGCAGTGAAAATTGGAGTGGGCAGAATCCAGACTGATGGGGTTAGTGTGTGGTCAATGTCAGCTTCTGGGAATCCCCCTGCCTACCAATGAAGAATATAAATATGGATCAGGGTCAAAGCCAGAGATGGATTGAGGCAGAAGGTAGGGGGTAAATGAATGCTCTTGACCCTAGGTATTCCCTCTTGTGCTCCACCTTCCCAACCCCTTTATCCTCAATACAAAGGGTGCCTCCCAGCAGAGCAGGGCCACCTCTGCTTACCTCAGCAATAGGTGTTCTTGCCAGGAAAAGGAGGAAGAAACAGCATTTGATAAAGTAGCAGGATTAAAGGAAGAATTTCTTTTAGGGTGGGAAGACTTGAACATGTCTGTGGCTTGAAGAAAAGAAGAAACCAAAAATGGAAGCAAAGGGGGTGATTGATGGAGCCAGATGGAGGAAGTGGAAAGATCCAGAGATGGGGCAGGGGGAATGAAGAGAGGCTGGTTCATGGGTACAAAACACAGATAGTATTTAATATTGCAGTAGGGAAACTATAGTTAGCAATGATTTATCATACATTTTGAAATAGCTAGAAGATTTGTAATGTTCCCAAAACAAAGAAAAGATAAATGCTTGAGGTGATGGCTATCCTAATTACACAGATTCCATCATTACGCATTGTATGCAGGGATCAAAATATCACACATATCCCATAAATATGTACAAGTATAAAATATCACCTTAAAAACACAAAAAAGAGAGATGCAGAGGAAAGGTATTTTTTCTTGTGAAAATAGGCAAAGAGAAGAGAATATATGAGATATGTGGGAAAGGATATGCAAAGAACTTTCCTGGCTGACTCTGACGTCTGACAGGCAAGTCGTAAAACTGGGGCTTAGCCTAGGAGGGTTCTTGGCTTCACCACAAAAGGAATTCAAGGGTAAGATGGTGGTGATAGATGCAGCTTTCATTGGACTGCATACAGTGGCAGCAGGGGACTGGTCCTTGTAGGACAGGGCTACCCTTGAGGCAGGGAGCCCAGAGGAGCAGCTCAGAGGCAGTTTGGCCATCACATTTATACTGACTTTTAATGACATGCAAATTAAGGGGATGATTACACAGAAACTTCCAGAAAAAGAGGGGTGACTTCCAGGTCATCAGGTTGTTACCATGGAAGGGGGTGATAGCTTCTGGTGTTGCCATGGCAATGGCAGTTGACATGGCATGGATGGGCATTTCTTATAGGAAGGTGCCCTCGCCTCTTCCCTGTCTCAGCCAATTCTCAATTTAATCTGAAGCCTGAGCCCTGCCCCCAGAGTCAAGTCCCTCCTTCTACCTCAACTCAACTTCAAAGGCTGAGTTGTCATTTTGGGGAGATGAAACAGAGCCTGGTCTTCAGTGGCCTTACAGGTGGCATCTCCCAGAGGCATCCGCAAGGTTAAGGGCTCAGAGTTCAGCCTTCCATTTCAGAAATCAACTGTCTGTGTGAGCAGAGTTGACTAGGCTGAAAATGACTGTCTTACACTCACCCAAGTAGTGACTCCTGGGCTTCAGACCGAGCACTGTTTCCAGAGTGTGGCAAGCCACTCTACCTTTCTGAGCCTTAGTTTTTCTATTTTCAAAGTGATATGAAAAATAGTAGTTGTCTCAAGGGCTGCTGTTATAATCCAACTTGATCATTCATGTCATCTACCAAGCACAGTGCTCAATAACCGATTACATTGGGAGGCCAAGGCAACCAGATCACTTGAGGTCAAGAGTTTGCACCAGTCTGGCTAACATGGTGAAACCTATCTCTACTGAAAATACAACAATTAGGCATGGTGGCAGGTGCCTGTAATCCAAGCTATTCAGGAGGCTGAGGCACAAGAATCTCTTGAACCCAGGAGGCAGAGGTTGCAGTGAGCCAAGATTGTTCCACTGCACTCCAGCCTAGGTGACAGAGCTATAAACAAACAAACAAACCATTTATTCAGTCTCGATAAATAAATAAACCATTGCAATTTTTTTATTCAACAAAATTATGGAACACCTACTTTATACCAGGCACTGCGCTCTGTGTGAGGACATACGTAGGTAAGTAAAATTAGCAGTGTATTCTTGTCTTCATAAAGCGCTCATTAATGTTGCCAAGAGAATAATAAATGCAATGGGTTCCCATCTGAGAAACTCCAGAAAAAGCCTGTTCTAGGCAGGCATAACTGTGGAGGTTTAGAAAAAGCACACCAATTCTATAAAGTCAGAATGAGACTGTAAGTTTGTATCAAGACACATAACTCAATGGGGGTCAGATCAATGCAGTCAGCTCTACAAAACACTATGAGAATGTTGCTCGGTGAATGCGGAATCAGGGTATAGTGGGTTGAATAATATCCCCCCTGCTACGGTTTGACATGGTTTTTTAGGCTCCACCAATCTCATGTTGAAATCTTATCCCCAGTGTTGGAGGTGGGGCCTTGTGGGAGGTGTTTTCGTCACTGTGGGGGTGGGGGCTTGGTGCCATTCTCTCAGGAGTAAGTTCTCATTCTTCGTTCCAGCCAGAATGGGTTGTTGAAAAGATCCTGGCCTTCCCCTCATTTTGTACGATCAGCACATGCCCCTTCCTCTTCAGCTACAGCTGGAAGCAGCCTGAGACCTCATCAAAGATGCTGGTGCCATGCCTCCTGTACAGCCCACAGAACCATGAGCCAAACAGACCTCTTTCCTTTATAAATTACCAACCTCCGATATTCCTTTACAGCAGTGCAAGATGAAAAATCTCCCAAATTCATATTTCCCCAGAACCTCAGAATGTGACCTTATTTGAAACAGGGTATTTGCAGATATAACTAAACATCCAGATGAGGTGCTATTAGATTAGGGTGAGTTCTGTATCCAACCTTTGTGTTCTTATAAGAAGAGGGAAGATCACACAAAGACACAACAGAAACAGACAGAGAGATAGGGGCCATCTGAAGGCAGAGGCAGAGACTGGAGTTACGTATCCACTACCAAGGAGACCCTAAAACCACCAGAAGCTGGAAGAGGCAAGGAGGGCTCCCACCCTAGAGCAGGGCCTGGCCAGCACCTTGACTTTGAACCTGTGGTCTCCAGAACTGTGAGGATGTGCTTCTGTTGTTCTGAGCCACCTAGTCTGTGGAGACGTTACTGCAGCCACAGTAAACTAATGCGCAGGAAAGGCAAGTTTGTTCCATGCAAATGGCCTGTGCTAGTTAACTTTGTTTTGTGGCTCTACTCACCAAGACACCATACCCCAGCCAGCTGATCATGGCCACTGCTTGCTGCACAGAGCTGGGGCCTCCCTCTTCTCCCTATGGACTTCAGGACAAAGCCCCCCCTCCTGATGGTGTGTGTTTTCCTTCTTACAGAACTCCACGCCATCAGTATGTGTCTTTACTAAATCTCCCCAGCCACACACTCCCAGACCAGACTGTCACTGGGGATTCTTACACGGAAACTTCTACTGATGGCCCCTGGGTGCTCCTTCCTTCCACTCTGAGAATGTGGGGGTTGTCCTGCCCACATGCCCTTTCGCTGCTCACATGTGGGGTGAGCATCTGACAGATGCCCTTCAGAAGGTGGGGGTGGGCCAGGCATGCTGATGCACATGGGTAATCCCAGCACTTTGGGAGGCCAAGGCAGGTGGATCACTTGAGGTCAGGAGTTTGAGACCAGCCTGGCCAACATGGCAAAACCCTGTCTCTACTAAAAATACAAAAATTAGCCAGGCGTGGTGGTGCACGCCTGTAATCCCAGCTACCTGGGAGGCTGAGGGAGAAGAATCACTTGAACTCAGGAGGTGGAGTTTGCAGTGAGTCAAGATTGTGCCACTGAACTCTCAAAAAAAAAAGAAGGTGGGAGTGGAGGGAGAGTGAGTGGAGGTGGCGCTCAGGACAAGGTGACTGGAGAACAGGGGGTGCCCACACCTCTTTCCCTTGCCTCTACTAGATGAACATTGGTCAACAGATATAGCCAAACTCCTGTAAGAAGACAGGACCTCCACAAGTATCTATTCTTCCCTTTCAGATTCCTCTTCCCACAATCTACGTTGTTTGGATTTAAAAATAAGCATCTCAAAAATGTTGAGGCTGGCTAATGCTGACCTTGTCACAGCTACTCTGAGCCTCCAGAAGTTTGTAGTTACTTCTTGTTCATGAGCTTGCAAAAAAACCCTGTTTATAAAAATCAGAAATTGGCCTTCTATTTATGAAACAATGGCATGCGAGAAAATAAACACAAACATGGCATACTTGAAAAGAGCAGGACAGAAAATAAACAGCTGAAAGAAGTCTGAGCTAGCTCATTCCCCGGCTGCGTTCCACCCTTAGCCAGGGCACACATTTGCAGCCAGCACACTCCTTCGCAAGAAGCTTGGAGCTTGACTGACAGCTGTCACCCTGGTCCATCTCAGGCCAGAGTGTGTCGCAACTGTGTCCCTTCTTTAGGCTGCCAGCCCTGGGGAGGTCAGAAGATAGGTGATATCACTATTCGTATTTGCAGGCAGTGCTTTGCCCACAGCTAGCACTCTGTAAATGCCTTGTGTTCATTAAGAGCTATTTCCATTGTACTTATTTTTGGTATTTAGTTCTTAACATATCCATTCCATCATGACCTTTGTTAACTGCTGACACATGGAGTGTGCTCAAAACAAATGGGCTTTTGTCTCCTATTGTCCTTTTAAATGTGTTTGTGGAAGGTAATCATCCCTGCCCTTGAATGGAAAATTGGGCAGAACTCTGGCTTCTCTGCTGACTCTTTATTTTTTTTATTTGTTCGTTTAGAGACAGAGTCTGGCTTTGTTGCCCAGACCGAAGTGCAGTGGTGAAATCATAGCTAACTGCAGCCTTGAGCTCCTGGCCTCAAGCAATCCTCCCACCTTGGCCTCCCAAAGTGCTGGGATGACATGTGTAAGCCACCACACCTGGACCAGACTGTACATTTTTTTTAGACTGTTTTTTTTTTTTTTTTGAGACAGAGTTTCCCTCTTGTCACCCAGGCTGGAGTGCAATGGCATCATCTTGGCTCACTGCAACCTCTGCCTCCTGGGTTCAAGTGATTCTCCTGCCTCAGCCTCCCGAGTAGCTGGGCTTACAAGCACTCACCACCATGCCCGACTAATTTTTGTATTTTTAGAAGAGACTGGGTTTCGCCATGTTGGCCAGGCTGGTCTTGAACTCCTGACCTCAGGTGATCCACCCCCACTCAGCCTCCCAAAGTGCTGGGATTACAGGTGTGAGCCACTGCGCTCCACTGACTGTACATTTTTTAGTGAGCATCTTTATCTTTCTTTTTAGAGACAAGCTTCCACCTGTTGCTCAGTCTGGTCTCAAACTCCTGGACTCAAGGGATCCTCTTGCCTCAGCCTCCCCAGCATCAGGGACTACAAGAGTATGCCCTGTGTCCTGGCTAGAACATCTTTGACTACACAGCAAGAGGACAAGGACCTGTCTTGACTTCCTTGGTGTCAATATTGCTCAGTTTTAAATGATCAGGTTTCAAAAACCTTTCATCTCAAATTCTTGAATGATACTGCACTGCTATTTTATATTTGTTTGAATTTATTTTCTTAAACAGTTTAACTCAAGTGCTAAAAAGGAAGCTATCGTCCCAAGAAAACTTTGAAATTTCCTGAAATGAATGAATTCTCTAGGACCTCAGCATAAATAAAATAACAGGCTTAGGTTCATGAATAAGGAAACTATATGTAAAGTCAAGACTCTTTATGTTGTAAGTGACAGAAACCTACCTTGAACTAATGTAAGCAAAAACGAGGATACTGGCACATGTAAGTGGGAAGAAGAGTTAGTCTTGATCGCAGGCTAAATGAATCCCAGCTCCCCTCACTCCCCTCCACGGGTACCCTTTGGCTGTAGTGGGCATCTTCCATGTGCTGGGGGAAGCAGCTTCTGATGGCCCAAGCACACTCTCCTAGCACTGTCACTTCAGAAGCAAGAGGTCACCTTCTTCAGCGGCTCCATGAGAAAAGTCCTGGAGAACAGCACCAAAGCCTTCGCTGAAGTCAGGCAAACAGCCGAGATGACAGGAGGAGGGAGACACACGCCAGGCCTCCAGGAGACAAAGGGCCATTCCAGCAGCCCACAGGCATTGGAACCCCACTGCCACTAAGAAGAAAGGAAAGCTGTAGTCGGCTGGATGTGTTACTGATGTATCACCTTTTCTCACCTTTACTCCCTCCCTTTCACTTCCCTTGGTGGCGTCTATGCTAGATAGTGACAGATACTGTTAGGAGCTGTAAACTAAAGCTAAACTCCTAAACCCCCCACTGACTGAATGGACCCCCTCATGGCTAAGGGGACCCCAGAGAAACCTGAAAAGTTGAGTTCTTGGCCATGACGGGAAGGGAGGTCAGAGGGGCCTAGTCAGATGGGCCTACGACCTCTATTTCAACATTAATGCCAGTGTCTAACTCCAAAAGGAGTTAATGTTGAAATAGTGGTCGTAGGACTGACAAGACGGACTCTTTGTGACAGTAAGATGCCAAATTCTAAACAGGACATAAGCCGACACAGGCAAGGGTTAAGTCACACACTCCTACAGGTCATTCTGACCCAATGTATTTATTGGTTAGCACAGGGGTCTCCAGCCCTGTGTTAGGATCCGGGCTGCACTGCACCGGTAAGGGGCAGGCGAACTTCCTCTGTATTTATACCCGCTCCCCTTCGCTCACATTACCGTCTGAGTGCCACCTCATGTCAGATCAGCAACAGCATTAGAGTCTCACTGAAGTGTGAACTCTATTGTAAATTGTAGGTGTGAGGGATCCAGGTTGCGCGCTCCCTATGAGAATCTAATCCCTGATCATTTGTCACAGTCTACCATCACCCCCAGAAGGGACCGTGTACGTTGCAAGAAAACAAGCTCAGGGCTTCCACTGATTCTACATTATGGTGAGTTGTATAATTATTCCATCATATATTACAACGTAATAATAACAGAAATAAAGTGCACAATAAATGTAAAGCACTTGAATCTCCCAAAACCATCCTCCCAACCCAGTCCCTGGAAAAAACTGTCTTCAATGAAACCAGTCCTGGTGCCAAAAAGGTTGGGGACCACTGGGTTAGCAGGCTTCTTTATTGCAACTTAACATTCTTTCCGAAGACGCCAAATATTTAAACAAAGCTTTACTTGCTAACCAATTGCAAATTAAAGAGTCTTTTGGCTCATGCTTGCAATCCCAGGACTTTGGGAGATCAAAGCAGGCAGGAGGTCAGGAGTTCAGGAGTTCGAGATCAGCCTGCCCAAAATGGTGAAACCTCATCTCTACAAAAAAATACAAAAACTAGCCAGGTGTGGTTGTGTAAGCCTGTACTCCCAGCTACTTGGGAAGCTGAGGCACAAGAATCACTTGAACCTGGGAGGTGGAGGTTGCAGTGAGTGGAGATAATTCCACTACACTCCAGCCTGGGTGACAGAGTATGTCCCTGTCTCAAAAAAAAAAAAAATCTCTGAACCCACCTACAACCTGTAAGCCAAGGTCATAGGTGCTTCAAGATGTCCTACATTTTTGGGCCAAACCAATGAATAAACTTCATGTATTGATTTATGACTTTGCCTGTAACCTGTACTTCCCTAAAATGCATAAAACGAGTTGAGACCTAATAGCCTCGGAACTCCCTTTTTTTTTTTTTTTTTTTTTTGAGACAGAGTCTCGCTCTGTTGCCCAGGCTGTAGTGCAGTGACACGATTTTGGCTTACTGCAACCTCTGCCTCCCAGGTTCAAGCTATTCTTCTGTCTCAGCCTCCCAAGTAGCTGGTACTACAGGCACCTGTCACCACGCTGGGCAAATTTTTTCTATTTTTAGTAGACAGGGTTTCATCATGTTGGCCAGGCTGGTCTTAAAATCCTGACCTCAGGTGATCCACCCACCTTGGCCTCCCAGAGTGCCTGAACTCCTGAGCTCAGGTGATCCACTGGCCTCCCAAAGGGCTGGGATTACAGGTGTGAGCCATTGCGCCCAGCCCCAATTGATATATTAAAATTATAATCCCCAGTACCTCAGAATGGGACCGTATTTGGAGACAAGGCCTTTAAAAAGGTAATTCAGATAAAAGGAGATCGTTAGGGTGGGCCTAATCCAATATGACCAGTGTCCTTACAAAAATGAGGTGGGGACATAGAAATGCAAGATAGGTCACATGAGGTCACAGGGAGGAGGCAGGCTGCAAGCCAAAGAGAGAGGCCTCTGAAAACCAACACTTCTGTTGCTTGATCCGGAACTTCCACCCTCAGGCTGTGAGGAAAGAAATTTCTGTTGTTTAAGCCCCTGCCTGCTGTACTCTGTTATGGCAGCTCAAGCAAACCAGGTCAGATGCAGTGACACCCAGGAGAAAATGAAGTCTTGGGAAAGGAACCTGCAGGTGAATCGCTGTCTCTTTTGAATTTCCTGGCACAAAGACGGGGCGGCATGCTCTGCCACAGCTCAGCTTGGTGCCAAGCTCCACTCTGCAGGAGGCCGGGGGGCAGAGGGAGGGGGCAGAGATGCTGACTGCTGAGGTCCATCTGCTTGGAGGAGGAAGCCCTGTGGCTTGCAGCATGTAATTGGGGCTGAGTCACAGTACCAGAGCCACCCTGCTCAGCCCAAAAAGCAGAGCAGATGGCCCCAGAGAAGAGCAGCAGGAGAGGTTCATTTGCCCCTCTCTGCCTCTAGGCAGGCACCACACAGAGCAGACTGTCAGGGCACCCTCATTTGCAGGGCCAGGGCCAGGGCATGGAGAGGGGGCACTCATCTCAGGCATGAAAGCTTAGGGGGCTCCAACTGCTCAGCAGTCAGGATGAATCATCCTTTAATGCAATATTGTTAAAAATCTACATGAGTGTAAACACATTCATGATGAACAAAATGTTTCTGATATTTCCTTTTGCCTCAGGGATCCAATGTGGTTAGCTTAGAGCTTTTACGGATCCTGCCTTTATTTAAAATTGTATTTTTTATCATGAATTTTTTTGTATTAACTTTGCTCTTAAGAATTGTTGCATTCGCTGGACACAGTGTCTCACGCCAGTAATCCCAGTACTTTGGGAGGCCAAGGCAGGCAGATCACCTGAAGTCAGGAGTTTGATATCAGCCTGGCCAACATGGTGAAACCCCATCTTTACTAAAAATACAAAAATTAGCCAAGCGTGGTGGCAGGCGCCTGTAATAACAGCTATTCAGGAGGCTGAGGCAGGAGAATCACTTGAACCCTGGAGGTGGAGGTTGCAGTGAGCCAAGATCGCACCGTTGCACTCCAGCATGGGCAACAGAGCAAGACTCTGTCTAAAAAAAAAAAAAAAAAAAAAAATACTGCATTAAAATATTTGTCTTCAGTTTCATTCACTATATGCACACACACATTATAGATGAATACAGGTTTTAAAAATGGCCGTCTACAGTCCAATTAACAGTAATGTCCTGATGTCAGTTTCCTGGTTTTGATTTTGTACTATAAGATATCATCATTGGGGAAGTTGGGTATACCAATGTTGCGATTTTCTGTAAGTCTATAATTATTTCAAAATTAAAATTTTTGCAGGAGAGTAGCACGTACTTTTAGTCCCAGCTACTCAGGAAGCCGAAGCTGGAGGATCCCTTGAGCCTACAGTGTCAAGCCTGCAGTGAGCTATGATTGCACCACTGCACTCCAGACTGGTGACCCAATCTCTTTTTTAAAAATTGAAAATATTGCCAGGCGCGGTGGCTCACACCTGTAATCCCAGCATTTTGAGAGGCCAAGGCGGGCAGATCACAAGGTCAAGAGATTGCGACCAGCCCGAACAACATGGTGAAACCCTGTCTCTACTAAAAAATACAAAAATTAGCTGGGCGTGGTGGCGCGCGCCCGTAGTCCCAGCTACTCAGGAGGCTGAGGCAGGAGAATTGCTTGAACCCAGGAGGCGGAGATTGCCGTGAGCAGAGTTTGCGCCATTGCACTCCAGCCTGGCGCCTGGCAGCAGAGCGAGACTCTGTCTCAAAAAAAAAAAATAATAATAATAATTGAAAATATATTTATTTTATAAATTACTGAATTTAGGGGCACCCAGGTCAATTTGAGCCAACAATGAGCATCTTACTTGCATCTGCCAGTCCTAGCCTTGCATGTTCTGCTCTCAAACCGTGGGGGACATCAGCCAAGACTCTCACCTCGCTCAGCAAAGCGCAGACATTTAGCTTTCCCTTGGGCAGTCCACAAACCCATCAGCCTGCCCCAGTCCACCAGCTAATTCTGCCCCCAGGGACACTCCTTCCCTGCTACCTGGCCCTTCCCCTCTCCGTAAACCCCCTGTGTGGAACGTTCAAGCATGAGCAGCAATCAGATAGGCTTTGCTTTTCTTCTTTTTTGTTCTTCAACCAGTTCAGTTCAATTTCCATGAAAAGTGCTCAGGGTGTAAATAATGTCACATCTCATGTTAAATTTCAGTTGTGAGTCAGGGCCTGGGGTTTTGACAAGCGCCCAGGTGATTCCAGTGTGGAAGTTGAAGTAGAGAACCACCCCTGGAGCCAGTTCTTGACTTTGGGCACACATTAGAATCTTCTAGGGCCGTTAGAAAGGCAGATTTTCTGATGCGCCCTGGACTTGCTAAATCAGAAACCCTGGGAGTGTGCCCAGCCATCTGTGCTTGCAAAGCCCTCCAGGCAATTCTCATGCTTGCTGAGGGTTGAGGACCACTGATATAGAACTTTAAAAAAATAGGATGCTTGGAGCCATGCTCAGAGATGCCGGTCTCATTGGTCCGAGTTACCGTCCTGCTGTCCCACATAGAGAAAGTTCCTTGGGTCATTCTACTGAGTGCTGGGGTGAGAGCCGCTGCTCCACTGATCACTCGGTGATCAGCCGAGTCTCCATTCCTGGTTCTCCAGCACAGTGCTTCTCCGAGTGCTTATGTTTCTTACAGAGAAACCAAAGATTTGGTTGCTTCCTTAAGCAACAATCCAACGCGTAAAGAGGAAATAAAGTGCTTTCGAGAAAATGCCATTCTAAGCACCACGGCATCCAGGAGGCCCCTATGCTGTGTACGCTTTGATTTGTGTGAATTTATTTTGCCTATTCTTCTCTTCTCTTTGTGCAACTCTGGCAGGGTGAGAAAACTTCAAAAAGATATAAGAAAAGTTGTTCTCAAGTGGTCTGGGGCACGACCTTTTTGCTCGATAGAATTCAAATCTCCGTCTGGGGATATCATTTACTCCTGATAAAATGCTTAAGAACTTTTCTCCCCCCACTGGCTGCTCTGAAAAGCCATCTTTGCATTGCTCCTCGTCCGACTCCTTGCTCGCCGCAGCTGCCTCCACCGCGCGCCTCCTTGGCCCTCGCAGACTCCGGCAGCTTTATCGCCAGAGTCCTTGAACTCTCTCTTTCTTTTTAATCCCTCGCATCGGATCACCGGCGCGCCCCACCATGTCAGACGCAGCGGTAGACACCAGCTCCGAAATCACCACCAAGGACTTGAAGAAGAAGGAAATTGTGGAACAGGCGGAAAATGGAAGAGACGCCCCTGCTAACGGGAATGTGAATGAGGACAATGGGGAGCAGACGGCTGACAATGAGGTAGATGAAGAAGAGGAAGAAGGTGGGAAGGAAGAGGAGGAGGAAGAAGAAGGTGATGGTGAGGAGGAGGATGGAGATGAAGATGAGGAAGCTGAGTCTGCTACGGGCAAGCAGGCAGCTGAAGATGATGAGGATGATGATGTCGATACCAAGAAGCAGAAGACCGATGAGGATGATTAGACAGCAAAAAAGGAAAAGTTAAACTAAAAAAAAAAAAAGGCCGCCGTGACCTATTCACCCTCCACTTCCGGTCTCAGAATCTAAACGTGGTCACCTTCGAGTAGAGAGGCCGGCCCGCCCACCGTGGGCAGTGCCACCGGCAGATGACACGACGCGCTCTCCACTACCCAACCCAAACCGTGAGAATTTGCAACAGGGGAGGAAAAAAGAACCAAAACTTCCAAGGCCCTGCTTTTTTTCTTAAAAGTACTTTAAAGAGGAAATTTGTTTGTATTTTTATTTACATTTTATATTTTTGTACATATTGTTAGGGTCAGCCATTTTTAATGATCTCGGATGACCTAACCAGCCTTCAGAGCGTTCTCTGTCCCACTTCCGACTTTACTTGTGGTGCGACCATGTTCATTATAATCTCAAAGGAGAAAAAAAACCTTGTTAAAAAAAGCGAAAACGACAACAGAAAAGCAATCATATTCCGAGCATTCCAGTACCTTTCTTGTGTGTGTACTTAGCTGTACTATAAGTAGTTGGTTTGTAGCAGATGGTTAAAAGGCCAAAGATTAAAAGGTTTCCTTTTTTTCCTTTTTTGTCTACGAAGTTGCTGTTTATTTATTTATTTATTTTTGGCCTGTTTGATGTATGTGTGAAACAATGTTGTCCAACAATAAACAGGAATTTTATTTTGCTGAGTTGTTCTAACAACAACAACAAAAAAAATCTCATTAGATTTAGAAAGATGTGTCCTGAGAAAGCAGTCACCAACTTGCTGTCAGTCACACACAGAGGTTCTGGAAACCAAACACATTGACCTTTCTGTATCCGGCCTCATACTAATTATCTTAACATTTTATTCCTGGACGCAGTAGTGTGCACCTGTAGACCCAGCTACATGGGAGGCAGAGGCCAGGAGTTTGATACCTTGAGGGCAGGAATTCAAGGCTGCAGTGTGTTATGATCTGCCTGTGAATACTCACTGCACTCTGGCTCAGGCAATCACAGTGAGACCCCATTTCTGGGAAAAAAAAAATTCTTAGCCAACACATGTGAAATATAGCTGCCAGGCAGCTTCTCTCTTACAACAATATTATAATAAAATTTTATATGGGAATACAGGTGCACACCACCACACCTAGCTATTTTTTGTTGTATGTTTTATAGAGATGAGGTTTTGCCATGTTGCCCAAGCTGGTCTCAAACTCCTAGACTCAAGCTATCTGCCTGCCTCAAGCCTCCCAAAGTGTTGGGATAACAGGCATGAGCCACTTTTCTGGCCTGAAAAGTTGTTTTTTTGTTTTGTTTTGTTTTTGAGACGGAGTCTTGCTCTGTCACCCAGGCTAGAGTGCAATGACACAATCTTGGTTCACTGCAATCTCCGCCTCCCGGGTTCAAGCGATTCTCCTGCCTCAGCCTCCTGAGCATCTGGGACTACAGGCACCCTGCCACCATGCCTGGGTAATTTTTGTGTTTTTCAGTAGAGACAGGGTGTCACTATGATGGTCAGGCTAGTCTTGAACTCCTGACCTCCTGATCCACCTGCCCTGGCTTCCCAAAGTGCTGAGATTACAGGCATGAGCCACTGTGCTCAGCCTGAAAAGTTTTTAATGCAAGTTATATAAATATTGTATTTACTGAAACCAATTTTATGCAAGGCAAACAACAAAAGAAGTATAAATAGCAGTAAGTGATCATCCCCACTGAATTCCACTTCCCAAAGGGAGGATGACTGATTCTATGAGGTGTGTGTCTCACCACCTTTTATTCATTCATTCATTCATTTATTCACCATTCAGTAGTCCAATATTTAATCAATCACCTATACTGTTCCATGCTGAGCGTGGGGATGCAGCTGTGCATGAGATAAACACAGTTTTTAAACTCATGAATCTTACATAAATGATAAATACAAACTCTCATACACAATTGGTTGAGCAATTACTAAAAGAAACTATTGGCTCAGCTTTCTTTTCTGCTATAGATTTACCAAGGAAGGTTAAAAACATCTTTCCCTGTCCCCATGGAGAGCAGGAATGAGCTGTGCTGTCCTCTCCCCGCTCCCACTCTTTCCACTCCATTTCTGGTCCCCTGCCCGATTTGCTAGGATCACTGGGGGATTAAGGTGTATTGCCCTGGACAAGGATCAGATAAGATAAAAGTGGGCTGGTTGTGGGAGGGAGTTGGAGAGGGTGGAAAGTGAAGAAGTGAGATTCCTCACCAGAGAAAGAGAGCGAGAGAGAAGGGACGGTGTTGGCAACCACTGGAGGTGATAGTGACCAAGCCCATTGCACATAGCACACCATGGGGACAAAATTTGAAGGTTGCCTAAGGAGCTAGCATAGTAGGGAGTCTGGTTCCCAGTCCCCCTGCCCAAGCCTGGGATCAGAGCAGACCTTTGGAAGTGGCAGCTAGAGGTCTAGCAGTGCATGCCTAGCTGTGGCCAGGGTGGACTCAAAGCCAGAGCCACTTCCTCACTTCCTCTGGACTAATAACACAGGACTCCTGCATGGCCGAGGCAAACACAGTGAGCATCTGTGCTCTGGGCAGTGCCAGCTGAGCACAAGGTGTTATTTGATTTAAGAAAATAAAATATGATGTTTCCTGCATCCTGGTGTTGCGAAGCAAATTTGTGCCCACTGGATACACACACACACACACACACAGACAGACAGACATCAAACACACACAAGCACACTCATAAAGTTTCTAGTTTTGTTGATCAGCTCCTAACTGCATTATCATTATTTTTACAGCACAGGGACTAAAACTGGACTGGAAGCTTCTTTCACTAACAATAGGGCTTGTGGCTGCTTTCATGGAACATGTGCACTCTCAGTAAGAATGTTGAGGCCAGGCACGGTGGCTAGCACCTGTAATACTAGCGCTTTCGGAGGCTGAGGCAGGCAGATCACCCGAGGTCAGGAGCTCGAGACCAGCCTGGCCAAAATGGTGAAACCCTATCTCTACTAAAACTACAAAAAAATTAGTCAGGGGTAGTGGCAGGCCCCTGTAATCCCAGTTACTTGGGAGGCTGAGGCAGGGGAATTGCTTGAACGCGGGAGGCAGAGGTTGCAGTGAGCCGAGATCGTGCCACTGCACTCCAGCCTGGGCGACAAGAGAGAAACTCCGTCTAAAAAAAAAAGAGACAAAATGTTGAAGCAGTTTACTACAAAACAGATCCTGTGTCCTTCACAAAGCCTGAACTCTCTGGGCGATATTCATGGCTGCATGACACAGCTTAGTGTGATTAAATGGGTTCCTAAAGATGTAATTTTTATACAGCAATCCCAGGGTCACTTTGAGGGGTCAAAAGATCATGAGAGGATCAAGTTGGAGTGGGCCATCCCTCCTGAATTAAAGAAGCCCTGCTTTAAAACAAAACAAAACAAAACACCACTACTGAGGGATAATTTACATGCACACACAAAATGTACTCTTATTTATAAAAATAATAATACTACCACACAGGGTTATTGAGAGGATTACATTCAATGAGGTCAGATATCTAAAATGTAGAGCAAGCTCTCTAAAAATGGTATTCCTCTCCCATCCCCGGCTTGGGAGAAAGGAGAGCCTGCCGGAAGGACACTCTGGCCCTGTTTAGCTCAGCGGACCAGATGTACATGAGTAATTCCCAATCAGTATCACTCTGCGAGCCGTCTGTGAGCTTAGATAATTTAGCCCAAGTGCATATTGTCTGGTTCAAACCGTGTTCTGTGGGCTTTCACTTATTTCTAATCATGCTCTAAAATGATCCTTTTGAATTAACGATTCAAAGCTCCAAATTATCCTAGGTTATCTTTAGCCTGGTTGGGGACATTAGAGATAAAGAGACCGAGTTGGCTGCTTGCTTGGTAATGGAAAGTTCCTACCAGCAAACTGCTGGAAGCTTCTAGAGAAACAGGTTCATCAGAACTTGGGGCAGGGTTAATGAGATTTACATTATACCAGACTTCTTCTGGGAAAGGCAGTGGCTTTTTCTAAGCCCTTTGCCACAGATTCTGAAGACCTGTGCTGTCAAATCTCACTCCGTGGGAGTCCCGGAAAACAGAGATATTGGAGCATGCAGCAACTTGGACAGTAACCACCTGGAGCACCTGGAAAAACAACAGAGCCTGGAAAGGCCACGTCAAGTCTAACAAGGACCAGGAGACCAGGTCCAAGAAGGAGAAGACTGGAGTGTTGCAATATTCATAGTTCCGCCAAGAGTTCTGTGCAAATCCCTTGGGAGCTTGATATCTTCATCTGTAATGAAGGGGTTGGACTGAGGTCACTTTTAGCTCTGACAAACTATAATTTTGTGATACTGATTAATCCATGAACATCAGGTGCTGGGAACTTGGCTGCCCCGTCAGATTTCTGATGCACATAGAGCCCCGTGTGAAGTAACTGATGACACAGGCTGGGAGGATTTGTGAGGCAAATGACAAAAGTCATGAAGCTGGCATTGGGGTGGGGAGGGTAGATCCATTTTTGATCTGCTCTATTTCAGGTAAAGGTAAGCCCTTTCCATATACATTATTGAAGGCACATGGAATACAAAACTGGAGGTTTGGTAGAGAAGCCACAACTAGAAGTCATGCTGGGGATCACTGGCAAACGAGATTCAACAAATATTTATTGAGCACCCAGTAGTGCAAATAAATAGTCATCCATGCAATCAACAAACATTTATTTAACATCGATTACGTGTCAATACCACTACATGTACTGTGGAAAAATAAAAAAGAAAGGAGGCACAGACTTATTTGTCAGGAATTTGCAATAAAAGTAGTATTTGAATAAGACACAAAGAATTATGTGACAGGCTGATATAAGATGAGTTCCATATGAGAAACATGGTGATTTGGGGGACTGAAGCAAGTGGATGGAATTGCGGCATCAGGGGGACTTCAGGAAGGAAGTGGTGCTTGAAACAGGCTTTGAAGAAAGCATAGTGTTAACTCAGTGGAAAGGGGGACTGGAGAGGGCATTTCACAGAGAGGAAACTGTAAGTGAATATCCACCTGCACTGGGAAGGTTTGCAGCATTCTGCATGACTAGCAAGATGCCGGTTGGAATGTGAGCACAGGTTATAAAGGAGCAGTGGGAATGAAGCTTTGGGTGGAGAGAGGTTTGGGTAGATAGTGCTGAAGGCTGAAGAGTTTCCTTATTTGGGGACATATTAGGAGGGCATCAGTCTCCTGTTATGTGCAGGTGTGTGTATGGTGGACTGAGCGCTTAGCCTTAATAGTATTTATCTGGCTCTGCTGGGCAGACCAGATTAGAGTTTGAGATAAGATCCAGGTGAACTTCTAAGTTCTAAGATTGGATGAACCCAGAGAGGGGTAAAGGCTGAGAGGAGAGAATTGAAGTCTGGGGTTGGGCGCAGTGGCTCACACCTGTAATCCCAGCACTATTGGGAGGCTGAAACAGGCAGATCACTTGAGGTCAGGAGTTTGAGACTAGCCTGGCCAACATGGTGAAACCCCATCTCTACTAAAAATACAAAAATTAGCCAGGTGTGGTGGCAGGCACCTGTAATTCCAGCTACTTGGGAGGCTGAGGCAAGAGAATCACTTGATCCCGGGAGGCAGAAGTTGCAGTGAGCTGAGATAATGCCACTGCACTCCAGCCTGGGGCACAGAGTGAGATTCTGTCTTAAAAAAAAAAAAATTAAGTCTGGGAATAATTTTTTTTTTTTAAGAGACAGGGTCTTACTCTGTCCCCCAGGCTGGAGTGCAGTGGTATGATCATAGCTCACTGCAGCTTTAACCTGCTGGGCTCAGTGATCCTCCCACTTTATCCTCCCAAGTAGGCAGGACTGCAGGCATGTGCCATCATGCCTGGTTAATATTTTTAAAATATTTTGTAGAGCCGGGGTCTTGCTGTATTGCCCAGGCTGGTCTCTAACACCTGGGTTCAAGTGATCCTTCCAAAGTGCTGGCATTACAGGCATGAGCCACTTCGCTAAGCCTGGATTGATTTTTAGAGACAGTCAAAGTGGCAGGGCCAATGTAGAAGGCAGAGGCACAGAAGCTAGAAGCTGGACACATCCACTCCACTATTTCCAGGCCCAGAAACAAACCATCAAGGTGGGGAGATAAATGGAAACCTTCATGGTCTTCAAGCCTAACTCACATTCCTATCAAATTCAGGAAAACACAGAACTACGGTCCACAGCAAAAAGTTGTGGACTCAGAGATCTGGCTCAGCTTCAAGACCTCAGTTTTTACCCATAAAATGGGGAGAGTATTAGGAAGACCCATGAGTTAATGTATTTAAACTAGTAGGCACTTAATTCCTCCAGCTGAGTCACAAGTATGAAAGACTTCCTAACTGCATGCAGTCTGTTCTACGAAAAATCAGGTCATGTTTTCGTCAATACGGGTTGAGCATCCCTTATCCAAAATGCACAAGACCAGAGTGTTTCAGATTGTGGACTGATACGGTTTGGCTGTGTCCCTACCCAAATCTCATCTTGAATTGTAGCCCCCATGATTCTCATGTGTTGTGGGAAGGACCCTGTGGGAGATAATTGAATCATGGTGGGGGTACAAGTCAAGTTCCCCCATACTGTTCTCATTGTAGTGAATAAGTTTCATGGTGTCTGATGGTTTTAGAAGGGGAACCCCTTTTCGCTTGGCTCTCATTCTCTCTTCCCTGCCGCCATGTGAGACGTGCCTTTCACCTTCTGCCATTATTGTGAGGCCTCTCTAGCCATGTGGAACTGTAAGTCTGTTAAACCTCTTTTTCCTTATAAATTACCCAGGCTCAGGTATGTCTTTATTAGCAGCATGAGAACAGACTAATACATGGGCTTTTTCAGATTTTGGAATATTTCCTTATACATAATGACATATCTTGAGGATGGGACCCATCTCTAAACACAAAATTTATTTATGTTTTATATTCACATTATATACATAACCTGAAGGTAATTTTAGACAATTTTTTAAAAATTTTTGAGACAGAGTCTCACTCTGTTGCCCAGGCTGGAGTGCAATGGCACAATCTGGGCTCACCAACATCTGCCTCCCAGGTTCAAGAGATTCTCCTGCCTCAGCCTCCTGAGTAGCTGGGATTACAGATGCCCACCACCGCACCTGGCTAATTATTGTATTTTTAGTAGAGACATGGTTTTGAGATGTTGACCATGCTGGTCTCAAACTCCTGACCTCAGGTGATCCACCCACCTCAGCCTCCCAAAGTGTTGGGATTACAGGCATGAGTCATTGCACCTGGCTCGTTTTATACAATATTCTTAATAATTTTGTGCATGAAACAAAGTTTGTGTACACAGAACTGTCAGAACCAAAGGGGTCACTATCTCTACCCCCATATGGACTGCCCCCCCCAGTATGTGGTTGTTCAACATCACCATCACGTCTGACTCTGAATTTTTATGCTACTGATAAGCAATCATGTTTTTACACTTATCCATACATAAGTACTTAGTAAAATATATGACAAACTATTAATACAGTGAAAAATACTGTGTTCCAGGTAACTAAGCATCAGTAGCCTCCCCAGAACACCTGCATCAGCTGTGAGACAACAGCAACAAACAGAGGCAGGCGTCAGGCTCCTCCTACTGTGCTAAGTTCAATTCAAAGGTTCCTGTATTTTATTTTTTAGGTAGAAGAAACATCAGAAGTGGTTGAGGGACCAGGAAGTCGGTTCTCTAGGAATGAGGAGGCTCTACTGGGTGGCTTTTTAAAATGTTTCCTCCAGAGTCATCTGCCTCATTAACAGCTTTTGTCTTAGACCTCTCCCTTTGATTTTATACACTGCGTGATGATTTCTTTTTCTGTTATGAATCTGCACTGCTCTCGTCTTTCAATAAGCCCAGCGCATGTTTTCAGCATCTCAACAGGCACTTTTTCTGCAGTGTTAACAATGTCATCTTCCTCATCACTGTTAACACGATCACCTGGATTCAGAACCATTTCGGCAATTTCACCATTGGTCAATGAACGAATGACAGAAGCCTCACTATTGGTGTTAAAAATTCCAGGCCGGGCGTGGTGGCTCATGCCTGTAATCCCAGCACTTTGGGAGGCCGAGGCCAGTGGATTATGAGGTCAAGAGATCGAGGCCATCCTGGTCAACATGGTGAAACACGGTCTCTACTGAAAATACAAAAATTAGCTGGGCATGGTGGTGTGTGCCTGTAGTCCCAGCTACTCGGAAGGCTGAGGCAGGAGAATTGCCTGAACTCAGGAGGCAGAGGTTGCGGTGAGCCGAGATTGCGCCACTGCACTCCAGCCTGACGACAGAGCAAGACTCCGTTTGAATTAAAAAAAAAAAAAAAAATTCCTTCGATATTCACTTCTTCCAGCTTATGGAAGGACTCTGAGGATATATACATTTTTCATATGTAAGGAGATTAGACATCATTTTTTCTCACTTGACATACAGAATCCTTCAAAGTCACCACCTTGTTCATCATCATCACTGAACATAGTCTCAAGCCAGAGGTTTGTGTGCACCACTGTGTCTATAGTCGCTGGGTTCCAGGCATTAGAAGCAGCTTATACAGCATCCCCACGCTAAACTCCTTTTGAAGACTTTCCGTACCCACATCTCTATTCACTGCTGCCAGCACGCTGTTCAGGAAAGTATTGTTGTTGGTGGTTTTTCTTTTTGAGATGGAGTTTTGCTCTTTTTGCCTAGGCTGGAGTGCAATGGCGTAATTTCAGCTCACCATAACCTCCGCCTCCCAGATTGAAGCGATTCTTCTGCCTCAGCCTACCAAGTAAGTGGGATTATAGGCCTGCACCACCACACCCAGCTAATTTTTTGTACTTTTAGCAAAGATGAGGTTTCTCCATGTTGGTCAGGCTGGTCTCGAACTCCCAATCTCAGCCTCCCAAAATGCTGAGTCTGCCCACCTCCACCTCCCAAAGTACTCGGATTATAGGTGTGAGCCACCAACGCCTGGCAAGAAAGTGTTTTTATATTTATTCCTGATTGATCTAAGGACACTCTGGTCATGTGGTTGAATTAAGTCACATTTTGGGAAAAGTACACAGCATAAACATTTTTAATGAGAATTTCAGCTGCGAAATGAACAGAATAGTTGTCAAGAAATCACAAAGTCTTACAGTTGTCGTCCAGTCTAGCTTCCCTGCGGTAAGCATGAGCCACTGGAACAAAACTGCTTGTGAAACAAATTAGAAAAGATGTCCCTGGGACCCATGCCTTTTTGTCAGCATAGCAATGGACTGGTAAGAAATTCACTCCTTGAAAATAGTGAGGACCCAAGCTTTTACCCATCACAGCAAGCTGACCCTAATGCATGCACAGCCCTGCACAGTTGCTCTGTCCTTAGCATCCTTAATACTTGGGGGCCTCCTCATCAGCTGCTGTCAGTCTCTTTCTGGGGTAATTATGCTAAAACAGTGAGATTTCATCAGCATTATAGACTTGTTCTGGCATCAGACTTCATCAGCATCGACCCTGGAAAACTTATCAATGAATTTCTCTGGTGTTTTGTGATCATCAGATGCTTTGTCACCACACGTCTTCAACAACTTTAATGCTGTGTCTTTAATTTCTGCAACCAGCCTGTTGGACATTCACGGTTCCCTTCAATTGCCAGTCCAAAGTGATAGATCTTTGCTTATTTCAAAATCAGCATACCATTAAGTAACAGGAGTTCATTGCCACACTGATGGATCCACTCTTTCTTTTTTTTTTTTTTTTTTCAGATAGAGTCTCTGTGGCCCAAGCTGGAGTGCAGGTGTGATCTCGGCTCACTGCAACCTCCACCTCCCAGGTTCAAGGGAGTCTCGTGCCTCAGCCTTCTGAGTAGCCGGGACTACAGGTGTGCTCCACCATGCCCAGCTAATTTTTGTATTTTCAGTAGAGATGGGGTTTCAATATGTTGACCAGGCTGGTCTCGAATTCCTGACCCCATGATCTGCCCACCTCAGGCTCCCAAAGTGCTGGGATTACAGGTGTGAGTCACTGCGCCCGGCCTGGATTCATGCTTTCAATAACGATTGAGATCTTCATTTTAGCCTTATGCGCTGTTTTTCTATTTATCATTAGTGTCTTTTCATCACTTTCAGCATAGAACTTCCAGTTTATCCTTCTGTTTCCTCAGGTCGTCTATGGCATCCATTCTGACACCATCTCTTCCGTGAGGCACTTCACAACCACTTCCAGTTTCTCTAACAGCTTGACTTCTTGTGCTGCAGGTAAACATAAGTGCTTTCCCTTATCACTATTACGCACAGAGGTATCTGCAGGCCCTTTTAACATTTTCAACAATATCTCTGCACCACAGACCAGAGAATAAGCAAAAAAACACAGTGAGTGATGCATGCAGGTCTTGGCCCCATGTGGGGTACCTTGTGGAACCTGCATTTGGCCTGCACATATGCCATTTTCTCAGCCTTTGTGGGCATGGCTGGGGGGGCAGGGATCTGGGTATGTACACTAAACATATATTGCAGCAGAAGGGGGCTAGGAGAGTCTGAAGGGTCTTTTCCCTCTCAGATGGGGATGGTAAATAAACTGTGTGTTGTACAATTGAGTTTTGACTGTGACCCTTCACATGGGCTCAGGTGTAGAATTTTCTACTTGTGGCATCATGTTGGTGCCCAAAAAGTTTTGGATCCTGGATTTTCAGATTAGGGATGCTTAGTCTGTATCAGCAAAATAACAAAACACAGTAAGCCTGCCCTCCCCAGAGTGCTATAAAGAAGTTGCACTGCTGAAATGTCACCAAGACAGTGGCCCAAGTATCAGAATCTAAAATAAGAAAAAATTCCAGAATGAACTGTATTCTGAAACCAAGAGCTTGGGCTTTCTGACCTTTTCCATTTTTAACTCCTATTTTGTATTCCAAATGCAATTCTCCCATCCCACCAGACACCGTAGCCTTTCTGCCTCCTCCTCGCCATGACATGGTGAGAAAAACCCGAGTGCAGTCATGATGAGCTGATGTTTGCAGAGGCGTTGGGAGTCTTGCTGGTGCATGCTTCGCAAACACAGGATATTATTTCTAAGCTGCTGCTTAAAGAAGGGAGAGACAGGGAGGAGAAGTCTCCTCGTGTTCTGGGGAAGCAGCAGGGAGCAGGTCAGGGGAACAGGAAATAACCAGCGATTTCCCAGAGCCTGGGAGAGAGCAGAGCCATGGGGGGGCTGAGGCTTTGAAGCTCATCTCAGCGAAGGGGGCGGCCCATATTTTCCACATTGCATTGGAGAGAGCAAAGCCTCCTGAGCAACTCAGTAATAAAGACAAAGATATTTTTGCAAATAAATTGTTGGCTGGAAGGCTCATGGGAGGTAAGCAGAGATCCTGGCAGCTCACCCTCTCCTGCTGGGAGTTCTGTGTATGTAAACTTCCTGGTGAGAATCTCCACCAGTTCCTCTTGACAGGCACCTTAGGGAGAGCCAGACCTTCAGTCTCCATGCCTCACACTGAGTTTGACACCAAAGGTCACAAAGCCATCAGCAAGAATCAGATTCTGTTGTCTTTGTTGTACAAAGCAAAAGGCGGGAGCCACCTCCCAGCACCTGACCTCTAACGCACAGTAAACCCAGCACAGCTCTCTTCACATTCTTCTAAGGATTTATACAAGGACAGCAAGGAAACCTACCTGCCTCATAAACCTACCCTGTCTCTCACGCTATGCCTCTTTATGGTTCCACATCCCTCTACAGGAGAAGTTTGAAGTTCTGAAATTTAAAATCGAAGTTTATCTAAATTAAAGACTGAGCAATGGAGCTTTCTCTTTTCCCAACTCTAACAGGAGTGATATTTGAAAAAAATCCACAATGGACTTACTCCAATTGCACAAATACTTATCAAGAATCTACTGCCTGCAAAACACCACACTAAGCACCACGAGAAAGATTCAGAAATGAAGACTGTTTGAATGATGCTTGTGATCTGTAAGGCACAAACGCATAAATAAATTATGAGCATAAGGCAGGCAACTATCCTATTAGAACATAAAGGATAAAAAGGGATTCTCTTTTCCTCCTGGGAGAATTGAGAAAGGGAGTTTGACACAGGTTGGCATTGACATGGCTCTGAAGGAAAGGACTTCAGCAAGTGACCCCCAGTGGCAGCAGCTGTTTTCCACCTGCAGATTCAAGGAGGGAAGAAGCAGGAAGTTGTGAATACCTAGATGTGGCTTGAATATGTTTTGGGTAGAGAGTGTTGGGGAGGTGAGAAGGAGCAGTAGCTATGGAAAACAGACTAAGGAGTTTGGACTATTTTCTCTGTGAAAGAGGAAAGAATTAAATGTTCTTTAAAATGAGCGAAATGCTGTTAGAATGGAGTGTGCATGGAGTCAAGACCGGACTGTTACGATAGCACAGCGAGAGAAGCTGGAGACGGTGGTCATGGGCTTGAGCTCCTAGAGCTCCTAATCAAGCCTCATCTTTCTCAGGCAAGTGTCAGGGAGCCAAACATGTTAAGGTGGAGATGCAATAGCTCTGTAGATACAAAGAACAAGGGGCCCAAGTGTCATCACTGGACACATGTGTAATACCTGGGACACTTGTCACAGACATGGCCACCTGGATTTATGCTACAACCTGAGGTCTGCAGTCACAACCCTTTCTGCTAGCTGCTTCGGTGAAGAATGAAGCCAGACCAATGTGGGATGGAGCAAGTCTCCAACACTACATGCTTAACAAATGGTGACATAGGCTGAGCTTTTCAGATTTAATGACAAGATGAGCATGTCCAGTATCATGTACCGCACTGGTCAGAATTGTGTACCATGCTAGTCAGTATCCTGTACTGTTCTGGTCAATATATATCATAGACCCTGCTGGTCAGTATCATGGACCTTGCTGGTCAATGTCATGTACCACGCTGGTCAGTATCAGCTACTTTGCTGGTTGGTATCATGGACGGTGCTGATCAGTATCGTGTACCGTGCTCGTCGGTATCATGTACCATGCTGGTTATTCCCCAACTCCACTAGGATCTGCTCTGTGCCTGGGGGCCTGAGCTCTACAAAATACATCTTCCCTCCCCTCTGGTTTCCAGCTGGGCTTCAGTCTAACCTTGGACACCACCCAGCAATGTCCCTTAACTCTGCCCATACCTCTGTACCTAGTCCCATCAATTATTATCTTCTAAGAACAATAAATTCTTGTCAGTGTGCCATCTGTTTCTTGCCGGGATCGTGACAAATATATTAATCCTCTCTATATGTGCCATCAATCCTTGTAGCAACCCTGAAAGGTATTGTTTCCATTCTGTAGATAAGAGAAATGAGGCACAAAGAGGCTAAGAGATTTTCTGTGGCAGAGGCCATAATGCTCACCTGTTACAATGCCCCCATGCCTCCATCCCAGCCCTGAGAGAAGGGGCACTGTATGATCAGTTCTGGCCAATAGGCTACAAGATAAAGTGATGAGCTGGATGTGGCAAAGCATACCTGTAATCCCAGCACTTTGGGAGGCTAAGGAGGGAGGATTGCTTGAGGCCAGGAATTCGAGATTGGCCTGGGAAACATAGTGAGACCCCATCTCTACAAAAAAAAATTTAATTAGCTGGGTGTGATGTTAAGTGCCTGTGGTCCCAACTACTTGGGAGGCTGACATGGAAGGTCCGCTTGAGTCTGGGCAGTCAAGGTTGCAGTGAGCCACTGCACGCAAGCCTATGTGATAGAGTGAGACCCTGTCTCTAATAATAATAGTAAACATTTAAAAATAAAAAGTGACATATGGACATGGTGCAGGGAGGTGTGGGCGCCTCTCTGTCAGGGCAATCTGGGGACCTGGAGGTGGGAGTTGCATGAGGTGAACAGTGCGTGTTGCTTAGCCATTGGAAATAAGACAGCTTCCTCACACCCACAACCAACTTTATCTGAGTGAAGTACAAACTTTCATGTGTGAAGCCAAGAGATGTGTTACCATATACCCATCCAAGCCATCTGCTTTCCTAAGGTCACTAGCAAATGGCAGAACCAGGATATAAGCAGGATACAGGACAGCTGTACATCCTGTGCTTTGTACAAGGAATTAATTAGGAGGAAGAAAAAGCAAAACAAAACAGTACTAGGCCAAGTGAAACCAAAGCCTAGGGCATTTTCTTTTGCTTACTTTTTCCACAGTTGTTCTGCCCTTCCTAGTACATCCACCCATCAAGCCAGGAGCTTAAATTTCCTGAGTGCTTGACACATGCAAAGAAATGTGTTACATATGTTGTCTTGTCCTTACAGGAGGCATGCACAATTATTATCCATGGTTTTTATTTGAGCCCACTGAGTTCAGAGGGGTTAAGTAATGTTTGAAGTTCATATAGGTGGTGTCAGAACTGGGATTTTTAACCCAAGATGTGTGACATCAAAGCATAATCTTATGCTATGACATAGCATAAGATTTTTGCCAAAGCTGACAGGAAGGGTGGCATGAAAATGGTCACACACACACACACATACACACACACACACACACCTCGAGCCACCTAAGATTGAAGGGCGCCGATCCAACAAACTACAATGTTACCCCAAGGCCCCGCCACTGCACTTAAGCAAATGTTCTCAGCAGCCAAGATAAAGTAGCTTTTAATCAGAAAGCTTAGTGCTGTGCTTGGGAACTCCACTGCTATTTCTATGCTTGAAGAGTTTCTGTTTTGCAAGATCAATGGTCCGGGTTTTGAAAACTAGCTATTTAGGTAAATGCGTGCTATGGAAACTGAGGGGTGTGCTTATCAAGGTGGCTCTCCATGCCTAGGCAACCACAGGGTCACAGGGTGCTTACTGTGGTGGGACATTCACCCACCAGCAAGTCCATGGAAACCATTCCTCTAGGAAATCATGACATTTGGCACAGAATGGGCCTGACCTGTGGAGCACACCCACCATCCAGATGTCCATCTTTTACATCATTGTGAATCAAACACACCAGGGATCTCCAAACCACCCAGCACAACTCACTCTTACTTAGTAATAACATTTCTTTCTTTCATCCTGTGTATTTCTTTTTCTTTTTTCACGAGCCTTGTTCTGTTGACCAGGCTGAAGTGCAGTGGTGTAATTTTGATTCATTGCAGCATCAATCTCCTGGGTTCAATGGGTCCTCCTGCCTCAGCCTCCTGAGTAGCTGTGGCTACAGGCATGTGCCACCAGACCCAGCTAATTTTTTTTTTTCAGACAGACTCTTGCTCTGTTGCCCAGTCTGGAGGGCAATGGTGTGATTTCGGCTCACTGCAACCTCCACCTCCCGGGTTCAAGTGATCCTCATGCCTCAGCTTCCCAGTAGCTGGGATCACAGGTGCCCACCATCACTCCCGACTAATTTTTGTATTTTTAATAGCGATGGGGTTTCACCATGTTGGCCAAGCTGATCTCAAGTGATCTGCCTGCCTTGGCCTTCCAAAGTGCTGAGATTATAAGCATGAGCCACCATGTCCAGCACTAGCTAATTTTTGTACTTTTGTAGAGACGGGGTCTTGCTGTGCTGCCCAGATTGGTCTCGAATTTCAAGATTCAAGCGATCCACCAGCCATGGCCTCCAAAAACGTTGGAATTACAGGCATAAGCCACCTTGCCCAGCCTGATCCTGTATATTTCTTAACTAGTCTTCCATTTGGCTCATATAATTACATCAATGCTAGCATACAATTCACATTAGGGAAGCAAAGATAAAGATACATATGTGAAATTATATAAGATAAAGTTGCCTAAATAGAATGCAGCCTAATTCAGGCCTCCCTGTTGCCACGTCTGGGTTTCTAGAGCAATCCAAGATGTAAGCAACATTTATAGATCTGGGTTTAGTGACTTCCAGCCAACTTTTTTTTCTGGTTATGATAATATTTCTTTTTTTGTGAAATGTTTTTTCCTAAGGGTAAGTGATTTTTTAATATGGGAGAAAACTACCTTTTCCACTAATAAGGTGGAGTAGATATCCTGCTAAAGCAATGCCAAATAAAACATCTAAAAATATTGAATACAAAAATACTATTTTTTTTATATATCTGAGATGGAGTCTCATTCTGTCACCCAGGCTGGAGTGTATGATCTCTACTCACTGAAACGTCCACCTCCTGGGTTTCAGCAATTCTCCTTCCTCAGCCTCCTGAGTAGCTGGGACTACAGGAGCCCGCCACCACACCTGGTTAATTTTTGTATTTTTAGTAGAGACGGAGTTTCACCATGTTGGCCAGGTCAGTCTCGAACTCCTGACCTCAAGTGATCTACCCACCTCAGCCTCCCAAATCGCTGGCATTACAGGCATGAGCCACCTCACCTGGCCTGAATACAATAATTTTTTAAGCTTTTTTTTTTTTAATTGACTTCACTTTCAAGATGGCAGGGGCAATTCTCAGGAGTTGGAAATGAAGAGACCAGGAAACTACGGTGGTAAGGAGGTCTGTCAGCCTCTGTCCGTAGACCCTATGAAGGAGTTTACCATTCTCAGTTTTCAAAGCCCTGAGTTTAAATGGCCTCATGAGGTAAGGAGACAAGGCCTTGGGTCCATACATTTTGGGAAGCGTGAGATGCATCACATATATTTGCCACCCTCACCAAAAAGGTGAGCCTGAAAATCTCCACACCCTGAAATGATCATGACAAAGAAATGTATCTGCTGTGGCCTTGGCTCTAGGTGCAGGGGGGAAAGGGCCCCCAAAATTTGAATAACCATATCCTTCTGACAATGAATTTAAATCACCTGGGCTGTCCAGAAACCCCAGAGCTAAGAACGACTCTAGAGGGGTCTTGGGTTGAGGGCAGCTAGCAGAAGGTAAAAGTAAATCCTTTTTGGAGGTTTGCACACTCAACCAAAGCTTCTCGAAATTCCACACATAAAGCCCAAAGGCCGGCCAGGCACGGTGGCTCAAGACTGTAATCCCAGCACTTTGGGAGGCCGAGGCAGGTGGATCACGAGGTCAAGAGATCGAGACCATCCTGGTCAACATGGTGAAACACCGTCTCTACTAAAAATACAAAAAATCAGCTGGGCATGGTGGCGCGTGCCTGTAATCCCAGCTACTCAGGAGGCTGAGGCAGGAGAATTGCCTGAACCCAGGAGGCGGAGGTTGCAGTGAGCCGAGATCGCACCATTGCACTCCAGCCTGGGTTACAAGAGCGAAACTCCATCTCAAAAAAAAAAAAAAAAGCCCAAAGGCCGTGAGCTCACAGCCCCAGTCACAAACACAAGTGAACAAGGTACCATGAGCAAAAGGCAACAGAAATGACCGCCACCAAGAAGCCAGGTCCCCAGGAGCACCAGATAGAGGACTTATCCCATATAGAATATATAATGACCCTGTTTACACGATTTAAAGAAATAAAAGGGATTCAAACACATATACAAAAAATAAGAGAGTTAGCCATGCATGGTGGCACACACCTGTAGTCCCAGCTACTCAGCAGGCTGAAGCACAAGAATTGCTCGAGCCCAGGAGGCAGAGATTGCAGTGAGCTGAGATCGCACCACTGCACTCCAGCCTGGGCCACAAGCAAGACGCTGTCTCAAAAAAAAAAAAAAAAAAAAAAAGACAGTATCAAAAAGATCAGACAGACTTGAAAAAAGAAACACAGTACTTCTAAAAATAACAAAATAAAATAAATGGTGGAAATTAAAACTCAATCGATAGGTTAAAAAAAACAACTGAAAGAATTAGGCGATAATTTCCTGGGCCTGGAAAATTCAGGTTATTGCCTTGAGAATGTTTAGGCTAAGAAGCACCCAGCTGGATCTGTGACCCTTGGAGCTGGGGTCCTGCAGCAGCACTGGTTGTGTGCAGGTCAGAAGGAACATTCACCCTGTGTCAAGTAGGACAGAAAGGATGACCCTAGCCCTAGAGTTCCCATGGACTTCTAAAACAAAAGTTTTTTTTACTCTTTAAAAATTTGTTTGATTTAAAGGGGCTTAGAACTAAGGTCTTCAGAAGCCTTCCACATAATTTTCTACTTAGGAGAAGATATCTTCCCCTTAACCGAATAAAAAAACATCTGAAACTTGATGTGCACAAATGTTTCATGTTGAAGTCTGCAGGTGTGTGCGTATGCATATGTGTGTGTGTAAATTTTAAAGTAAGACTTTACTATGCTTTAACAGAATATTTTGTTGAAAACAGAAGAGATGGGAAGAATTATGAACAGCAAAATACACAAAGATCTTACCCAAAACTCAACACAGAGACAAAATAAAGGAAAAATATGAAAAAGAAAAGCAAATATGCTGATGGATGGAATGAGAAGACTGGAAGCACAGTGACTAGGAATTCCATAAGGAAGAATTATCCAACATTCAATGGCAGGAAATTCTCCAGAGCTGACGAAAGATACAAATCCCCAGATTTACGAAAGAAGTGAATCTCAAGCGAAATAGCAAAAAATGAAGCCCAGGTCACATCATTGTGAAACTAGATCACCAAAACAAAGAGAAGGTCTTAGGAGTAGCCAGGGAGGAAAGACAGTTTATCTGTAAGGGCATAAAAATCAGACTGTCAGCAGAGCTCTCTCATTGACAGTCATAAGACAGAGGTACAATATTTTTCAAGCATGAAAAAATAACTGTCAACCTAGACAACCTATCATTCAAGAACAAGGACAAAAATAAGATACTCTGCCCTCCTTCTCTCTCTCTCTCGATCCATATATACACATATATGTCCTTGTTCTATGTCCGTATAGTTTACTGCAGCTCAGTTAAAGCATTCCAAGGTCTTAGAGTGCTGTGGAGCTGGGCAATACGGCAGACAGTTGACTGTCTCCTAGAGTGTGTTCTGCTCTTCTCTTTGTCCTTCTAGTAATAGAATCCCCCCACCTTGCATTTTAACTGGGCACACCAGTTAGAGACTACATTTTCCAACTCCCAATTGGTATGGTTTAAGGGGTGAATGAGAAGGGAGAAATCTGAGACAGAGAATGAAGACAAACTATCAAGAAGAAATAGGAGACAATAGCTGGAGGGGAACATGTATTCCAGAAACAGTTTTGCTTTTTTTTTTTTTTTTAAGATGGGGTCTCACTGTGTTGCCCAGGATAGTCTTGAACTCCTGGCTTCAAACAGTCTTTTCTCAACCTTCTGAGTAGCTGAGATTACAGGCACAAGCCACCACACCTGGCTCAGTTTTGCTATTTTTAAAGACAATTATACTACAGCAGGTTTGTTTATGTGTATGATCCAATGAGAGAGAGAAAAAGTTGCAAAATAGACAGGGGAAGCTGCAAGAGGGAAAGCTGAAAGAAGGAAGGTCCAGAACTTGTGTGGTAGCAGAGATGGGGCTTTGATAGAGCTGGGACCTACCCAATTAGATAATCAGATAATTTGCCAGCATCCATGCCATCTCATTGCATTTTAATAATTCAATTAAACATCTTGAACATTATTTGCTTTTCCTAAAAGGAGAAATTCTGTACTCTTTCAGAGTAGGCATCATTGATGAGACTTAGAATCTCCAGGTAAAAGATGATTCATGTTTAAGATGCAAACCAGAGTGATCCCAGACAATGGGAAATGTTGAAGAACAGGGTTTGAGGGTACCCAAAATGTGTATGTGAAAGCACTTAAGCAAAGATGCCTAGGTTCATTGCTGGTTATTTTTCCCTGCTTTTCCATAATGCAGATCTGAGAATGAGTTCTCTGAAGGTCAGACAAAGGACTCACAGAAGAAAGTTGTTGAGGAGGTAATAGGACAAAGAGATAACTCTGTGAGGATGTCCCGTGTGTGGGACCCTCAGAAAGACTGAATAAAAGGTGGAGGTGCTAACAGAGCCAAAAGTACCCACACCTTGAGCTGACAGAATGAGGCAAGGGACAGGGTGAGAGGGAATTCTTCTGGTACTATAATTTAGTAAGGACTTTCTGAAACTCCAGTAGTGTTGAGATTAAGCAGTTTTGGTCTAGTGGCAACTTCATGGGAAAGAGCCAGAGGGAAAATCAACTTGCATTTGACATGAAACACATACTCTGTGGGTATTCATCAGAGTAAATTATATGCATTGGGGATGTTCAAAAGCACTTCCTTTTTTTTCCTTAATGAATATGTACTGTTGGATAACATTGTACTGCCTTCTCGGCTTTTAGTAACAATCAACAATTTCTGATGCCTATAATCTAGCATTTAACTGTCTATACTTATGATGAAATTGAGGATACATACACATTACCATAATCCCCAGGAATTGCATATTATTTCCTACCAATCCTTAGTTCCTTGCTCCTCAGCAAAACGCAGGATTCCAGCCAGACTGGCGGGCAATGCCGTGGGAGAGCCCAGTGCTGGGAAGAAGACCCAGCCTCAGGGGGAGCCTGGGAGGCCCGTTGAGCTGGCCCGGCTGCCGGCCAAGGAATGGAAGCGCCAGACTGGGAAGGTGCTGGGGCAGAGGGGTAGAAGAGGGCCAGGATGGGCATTTCCACACCTTTCTCTGTCACCTTGAGAACATGGGACATTTGGCTATTAATAATCAGTAGCTGTGTCCTGCTATCCTGGGAAGCCTGGGGAAACCATGACTAGGAGGACAGCCTCCACGTGGAAGGCAGCTGAGCTGGAGGGAGTGACGGTTGCAGCCTGGCCCGGGCCTTCCTCCTCTTCCTGCAGGGCCTCCCTTGGTGCTTTTCTCCATGGCTCTGTGTTGAGCGTGCAGAACACAGGCACGTGAGGCCCTCTGTTTACAAGTTGGAAAGAGCCAGGTGGTTCTAATAGGTCTTTTTTAAAGGAGAAGGCTGTAATCCCAGAACTTTGGGAGACCGAAGTGGGTGGATTGCTTGAGCTCAGGAGTTCTCCACCAACTTGGGAATCATGGCAAAACCCCATCTCAACAAAGGATACAAAAATTAGCCCGGTGTGGTGGCATGTGCCTGTAATCCCAGCTACTAGGGAGACTGAGGTGGGAGGATCACTTGAGCCCATGAGGTCAAGGCTGCCATGAGCTATGATCTTGCCACTGCACTCCAGCCTGATGACAGAGTGAGACCCTGTCTCCAAAAAAAAAAAAAAAAAAGCAGGCAAGGGAGCCCTGCCATGTACCCAGCTTCTTCTCACAGCAAACCAGGGGGCAGGTAGCACAGGTGCAATCACTCACATTTCAGAGAAAAGGCACTGGAGAGGTAAAGTGATTTACTCCCAGTCAGTGGCAAACAGGGATCAGGCTCCAGGTCTCTGGGGTCATCTCAAGGACTGGTTCCATCAGGGCTTAGAATTGGAAGTTTCTTAATTAGCAGATGTGCCTTCATGAAGATGTGAAGGCAGGAACCTGACATTAATTGCTACCTCCTCAATTATGCTTTGATGAGCCAGCATCCAAGAGTGACTGACCACCTAACATAAGCAGTTTTATAGAACTGTAACTGAAAATCGTCATTTTAATGTCCATATCTTGACCAGCATAGACCTAATGCACTACCCAGGTAGTTTATGAAAGTGCTTCCCATTCTGTGTTCACAGACTTGGAAAGTGGGCAGCAGTCCTGAAAATTGTACATATTCTGCAGAATTAAGAGGATCTGACAGCAACGGATCACAAATACAGGAGCATCACACGTTATGACCTCATCACATGTTATGTCAGTCCTGAGTCTTAGCCCAAGCAGACACTAGTAACCAAGATAAAAATGGGTGGAGAGACACAGAAAGGAGGAAGACTCCACAAATCCATTTCCCATCAACTGGTTCTTCTGTCACTTCTCCCTGGCCACAGACACTTTTGGCTTCTATTTCAAATAGTGTGGAGGGGATGCAGAAAGAGCAAAGACCCAGCCTCTTCCCATGGGGGGCCTGTGGGAGAAGTCTAAAAACTGCTCCTGTGTCAACCTCCCATCCTGGCCTGAAGGAAGGGAAGGAGCCCTCCAACCTTGGGTGGCCTATGCCATCTTCCCCTTTCCACAATCCCAGCTCCTCCTGCCCAGATTGAAACTCCTACTGTCAGAAGCGGGGTAGGTCGAGGAAAGGGATCACTAGGAATAAACTTGATGAGGAACTTCCAAGGCACCTCATGAACAGGCGTTAGTTTATTGTCATGAGCTAATAATTGCTTCTTTAACAAGTTTTTAAGGAATTTCTGCTGCAGACTCAGTGCTATGGGAGGCACTGCGGGGCCACAGAAACTTCTAAAGGGCTTGCGAAGCAGTTAAGGACAGGATATGCATATGGCACAGGAAGCTTCAATGGATAACACCAAAAAATATAACGAAGCCACAGACTGCAACAGGAACCATAAGAACAACTAGGGAATTAAAAAGAAAGGGACCAGCTGAGCCCAGTGGCTCACACCTGTAATCCCAGCACTTTGGGAGGCTGAGGCGGGCAAAATCACCTGAGGTCAGGAGTTTGAGACCAGCCTGACCAACACGGTGAAACCCTGTCTCTACTAAAATTATAAAAATTAGCTGGCATGGTGGTAGGTGCCTGTAACTTCACCTACTTGGGAGGCTGAGGCAGGAGAATCACTTGAACGCAGGAGGCGGAGGTTGTGGTGAGCCAAGATCGCGCCATTGCACTCCAGCCTGGGCAACAAGAGCAAAACTCCGTCTCAAAAAAAAAAGGCTGGGCCCAGTGGCTCATACCTGTAATCCCAGCACTTTGGGAGGCTGAGGTGGGCGGATCACCTGAGGTCAGGAGTTTGAGATCAGCTTGGCTAACATGGTAAAACTCCATGTCTGCTAAAAATACAAAAATTAGCTGGGTGTGGTGGCATGTGCCAGTAGTCACCACTGCTTGGGAGGCTGAGACAGGAGAATCACGTGAACCTGGGAGGCAGAGGTTGCAGTGAGCTGAGATTATGCCACTGCATTCCAGCCTGGGCAGTGGAGCGAGACTCCATTTCAAAAAAAGAGAGAGAGAGAGAAAGGGACCAAAGAGGGCTTCCTGGCACCCAGGAGGAATTCACAAAAACATTTCCAGAGCAAAAAGTGAAAGTGTCTGTAAAAGGGTACGTCCTCCCCTGGACTATGAATTCCTTATGGGCAGAAGTAGTAAAATGATAGGCGGTTCACTGAGATTGAAGGGAATGGCATAAATTTGACTACATCAGAATTTTGTCTGGAATCAACCTTGCCTACCTCCACCTGATTTAGTTAGAATACCGCAGTGTGAGTGGCGGTCTAGACAAATTTGCCTGAGTAAATCCTGAACAGGTAAGTATCCTGAAGTTTTTGGCTTAAACACAAACACAGCTTCTCAGTCTCTCTGGCGGCCCAGGGACAGTGACCTTTCTTAGTGTCTGCAGGAGATACACATGAAGCCAGTGTCACCCTGAGCCAGGGGCCTATTGGCAAGTTCCCAGGTGAAGGTGGGGGGCTAACCCGAAGCACGGCTCCCCCTCGGCACTGCTAGGCTGGATCATTCTCTGTTGCAGGGGCTGCCCTGTGTGTTCTTAGTGGCATCCTTAGCCTCTGCCACTCTGTGCCAGTAGCGCCCAACCCTCCCCAACCCGGTCCAACAAGCACCAATGTCTCTAGCAGCATCAAACATCCCCCTGGCTCTAGGGATCAGATCCCACACTACCGTGCCACGAGAGGGTGTCTAAAACCAAAGGTCTGTGCCCTGCTCATCATTCACACAATCCCCTGGCAAAGCCACTTTGCTTCTGCTGATAGCATTCCCTTACATCTGAAGGGAATTTAGACTTCCTGTAATTCAAGGATCTCTTTTTAAGGAGATTAAGGCCCAGGAGGGACCTCCACATGGGACACGTCATGTCGGAGAGACTCCACATGGATCTGCCCAGTACCTGTGTGTGGGACAGACAGGACCTGGAGATCCAGGGTGGGGATGGTGAAGGGAGAATAGACAGATGGGGGGGGTGCATTCATGAAATGGGGTGACATCACAGCAGTTCATAGAGTAAAAACTGTCGAATCTGCCACCTGGCCCTTGCAAGGCTGCTCCCTACCATAAAGCAGGAAGTAGGGTGCCAGCTCCCCTCGCCTCCAGCGGTGCCCAGCAGGCCCCTTGCTGGGGATGGGCATATCACACTATGGATATTTGTTTTAGAAATAGTTCTTGAGGACCAAAAGGTAAGCTGAAGTCATTTGTTCATCATTCAGGAAACATTTTGATGTGCTTTTGTTGACTACTGAGGACACAAGTCTCTGCCCACAGGTAGATGTATGCAGCAGGCATGAAGAGATCCTCCTAAAACAAGGACACATGTGAGGCAACAGGCATGTTGTGGGGGCTGAGGGTGCAGAGGGGCTGCATCCAACCCAACAGGAAAGACAAGGACCACTTTCAGGGGCTGCGAACCCCCGAGCTAAGTCTAAGAGGATGATTTCAGCAGTTACAGAGTAAGAAAGCGAGGCTGGAGGAGGGCACTGGAGGTGCAAGGGAAATCTCACAAAAGCTTGTGGCCCATCAGGCACAGCAACCTCACGCCTGTAATCCCAGCACTTTGGGAGGCCGAGGCAGGCGGATCACCTGAGGTCAGGAGTTTGAGACCAGCCTGACCAACATGGCAAAACCCCTTCTCTACTAAACGTACAACAATTAGCTGGGCATGGTGATGGGTGCCTGTAATCCCAGCTACTCAGGAGGCTGAGGCAGGGAAATCGCTTGAACTCTGGTGGTTCGAGGTTGCAGTGAGCTGAGATTGTGCCACTGCACTCCAGCCTGGGCAACAGAGCAAGACTGTGTCTGGAAGTGATACAGTGGGCGGGCAGAACCCCAGCACTCCACCTCGGCAGGATGTTAGAGTCAAGTCAGAAGAGAGAAATCAGGGCCGGGCACAGTGGCTCAAGCCTGTAATCCCAGCACTTTGGGAGGCCGAGGCAGGTGGATCACGAGGTCAAGAGATCGAGACCATCCTGGTCAACAGGGTGAAACCCTGTCTCTACCAAAAATACAAAATATTAGCTGGGCATGGTGGCGCGTGCCTGTAATCCCAGCTACTCAGGAGGCTGAGGCAGGATAATTGCCTGAACCCAGGAGGCGGAGGTTGCGGTGAGCCAAGATCGCGCCATTGCACTCCAGTCTGGGTAACAAGAGCGAAACTCCATCTCAAAAAAGAAAAAAAAAAAAAAGAAGAGAGAAATCAGACTGAAAGGCTGTGACTGCAGTCTTGAAGAACTTGCATTTCATCTCTAAGGCAATGAGGAGCCACTGAGGGATAGAATCAAGGAGCACAAGGTC
Source organism: Callithrix jacchus (assembly GCF_049354715.1). Lineage (NCBI taxonomy): Eukaryota > Metazoa > Chordata > Mammalia > Primates > Cebidae > Callithrix > Callithrix jacchus. The sequence goes on from NC_133514.1 coordinate 43,808,859, forward strand.
AGGCGGGGCAGCAGGTAGGACAATGCTGCAGTGAGGGGAGACAGGGGAGACCCACAGGCAGGGTGGAGGGAGGAGAGTCAGGGATGCCTCTGAGGATGCCTAGAAGAGCTAAGAATGATGCTCAGGGCTGGACGTGGTGGCTCAAGCCTGCAATCCCAACACTTTGGGAAGCCAAGTTGGGAGGATCACTTGAGGCAAAGAGTTCAAGATGTTCAAGATTGAGGTCTCGCTATGTTGACCAGGCTGTCAACATAGCGAGACCTCAATTCTGTTTAAAAACACAAAAGCAGATGCTCAGGTGTCTAGCGGTGACTTAAATGAGGCAGTGCACACAGAAGAAGCAGGCATGCAGCGGGAGCTCTGGACCTCCACGTAGGACGCGTTACGTCTGAGAGACTCCACATGGAGCTGCCCAGTACAGGTGTGTATGGGACAGACGGAACTGGATAGCCAGGGTGGGAATGGTGCAGGGGGAGCAAATGGACAGAAATGTGTCTATGAAATGGGGTGACATCACGGCAGGGGCTGGGGTGTGGGCACAAGGAATAAACGCAGGGAATAGCAGCAACATCTAAAAGAGGCACCCCCCCCCCACCAGAAACCAACTTCCTGATCAGCCCAGCCACTCTGTTAGGCAGGATGCTCTTGCAAGACCCGTCCCCTCGCCCCTACCCCTGCACCCACCCCCACCTCCACCCCCCAGGCCAGAGTAGCCATGCTGGTCTTCTCTGAGCTGCAGAGGGAGCTGGAGTCTGAACACAGAGGGGAAGTGCTCAGACTACTCATCAACCTTTGTTTCCCCATTGCCCAGGCAGCTCCAAGACTTTCATTTCCCACCACCACACTCTCCCCAAGGCACCAGAATGTGAGCTGGCACCACGGTGAGGACTCCGGACCTACTAATGGACTGTGAACCTAACATTTGTGGGAAACGTTGCACAACTTCTAAGGTCTGTGGTCAGATGGGTTCACCCACAGCCTAATCGTAAGTGTAGATGCTTAAGAACTAGATTGTAGCTTACAAAAGCTGTTGGCTGTTTATCGCGAAGTGTGCTACCAGAGGGTAGTGCAGTTTTGCTACATATTTGTAGTCCTGTACATTTGAGGGTGGGAATAAGGCTCTCTGAGCAGCCTCTCCGCATGTCATGCCCTCTAATGAATACCCACAGTGTCCCCATTTCTCATGAACCAGGACTTGACGTTTACCCCTGGATATCTCTCATAGACTCACGCTCTCTGTGGGACAGAGACAAGAGCATTTGCTCAAACCCTTCCTGAATTCTTTTCAACCCTTAGCTATTTCAGTCCTTTTCACAGTAGTCACACCTTTCAGCCACTGAGTTATTCAACCTGAGACTCAGAGGCCTGTCCTGGGAGGAAAATGATGGTTTAAATGAGGAGCATTTCCTAAAGCATTTTGCATTTTATTTCTTACTCCAACTTTGCAAGTACTTCTGTGTATAGAAATTTTTACTCTTTCCCTAAAGCTTTGTAGTCTCTCCTTTCTACTGAAGAGAAATTAAAGTGCAGCATTGGGGTCAGGGTCCAGAGCGTAGAACGTGCCTTCAGGTGGGTCCAGGCAAGGGTGTGGCCCCAGGTCATGGCCCCTGGCCCTGGCCCTCCTCAGGTACTACTGCCTGGAGGAGGATTTAGTGTTAGCTGGAGTACTTTGGTATTTTACCTGTTTAAGAATGAAATGCAGTTAGGCATGGTGGCTCACAATTGTAATCCCAGCATTTTGGGAGGCTGAGGTGGGTGGGTCAACTGAGGTCAGGAGTTCGAGACCAGCCTGGCCAACATGGTGAAACCCCATCTCTATTAAAAATACAAAAATTAGGCTGGGCATGGTGGCTCATGCCTGTAATCCCAGAACTTTGGGAGGCAGAAGCAAGTGGGTCACAAGGTCAGGAAATCAAGACCATCCTGGCCAACACGGTGAAACCCTGTCTCTACTAAAAATACAAAAAAAAAAAACAAAACCATGTGTGGTGGCGGGCGCCTGTAGTCCCAGCTACTCAGGAGGCTGAGGCAGGAGAATCACTTGAACCTGGGAGGTGGAGGTTGCTGAGATCGCACTACTACACTGCAGCCTGGGCGACAGAGCCTGCATCACTGCACTACAGAGCGAGATTCTGTCTCAAAAAAAAAAAAGAACAAAGTGCTTCCTGGCAGAGTGAAGTCTCTCCTCCTTCCACAGTGGACTCTCTTTATTATGACAGTGATGTGATTGGGGTACACAAGCTGGTGTCTTCTCCAAAGGTCAGCTGAGGAGCTCTCTGGAAACACAAGTCCATTGTGAAATCCTCAGCAATTCCTCACAGCAGAATATCACCCTGTGAGAAACGTAGGAATCTAAACCCTGCAATTCACAGCCAGTCTGGTGAAGCATCCGGACAAGGAGACTAAGATTTAATCTTGATTCTCCACTAATTGGCACTGTAGTGTTCCCAGAAGTCATTTCTGCTCACTGGGTCTCAATTTTCTAATCTATAAAATGAAGGGTTGGAGTAGATCACTGTTTCTCACGCTGCGGGGTATAGACATATTCTTGGGAGCTGTGAGCTCTCTATTAGAATTTTTTTTCCTAAAAAAAACTTTTTTTTTGAGACGGAGTATTGCTCTGTCACCCAGGCTGTAGTGCAGCTTACTGCAACCTCCATCTTCCACATTCAAGAGATTCTCCTGCCTTAGCCTTCCGAGTAGCTGGGATTACAGGCACACACCATCACATCTGGCTAATTTTTGTATTTTTAGTAGAGATGGGGTTTTGCCATATTGGCCAGGCTGGTCTTGAACTCCTGACCTCAGGTGATCTACCTGCCTTGGTCTCTCTAAGTGCTGGGATTATAGGTGTGAGCCACTGTGCTCAACCTTTTTTTTTTCTAAATGTTTGATTTTATTTATTTATTATTTCCTTTAAACTGTCTCCCCCAGGAAGGATTATTTATTTTTGATGTCTTGCTCTGACATCAAGGCTGGGTCATATGATCTTGTGGCGGCATGATCATAGCTCACAGCAGCCTTGAATTCTGGGGCTCAAGCAATCCTCTTGCCTCAGCCTCTCGAGTAGATGAGACTACAGGCATGTGCTACCACACTGAGCTAATTTTTTATTTTAATTTTTTTTAGATATAGGATCTCCCTATGTTGCCAAGGGTGGTCCCAAACTCCTGGCCTCCAGTGATCCTCCTGCCTCAGCCTCTCAAAGTGTTCAGAATTACAGGTGTGAGCCACTGCACCTGGCCAACCCAACTTTTTAATTCAAAACAGTTCAGACTTACAGAATAATTGCAAAAATAAAATAAGAACATTCACACACCCTTCACATGGATTCACTAATTAATAGCATTTTGCTACGAAAGTCTATTCCCTTCTATGGGTGTTTTCATGTTGATAAAAATGGGCTGGGCCTGGTGACTCAGGCCTATAATCCCACCACTTTGGGAGGCCAAGGCAGGCAGATCATCTGAGGTCAGGAATTCGAGACCAGCCTGGTCAACATGGTGAAACCCCATCTCTACTAAAAATACAAAAGTTAGCCTTGCGTAGTGGTGCACACCGTAATCCCAGCTACTCAAGAGACTGAAGAAGGAGAATTGCTTGAATCCGGGAGGCAGAGGTTGCAGTGGGCAGAGATCACATCACCGCACTCCAGCCTGGGCGTCAGAGCAAGACTCTGTCTCTAAATAAATAAATAATAAATTCATGTAAGCTTCTATCTGAATTATAACGGGGGCTACTGCCTGCACCAGGGCTTGGGGGTCTGCTTGTGTCTACCTTCCCTTTGGCATCAGATGAAGAGGTCTCCACAATATCCACACCAAATGATATCATGAGGTCCCACATAAATGAAGGTTGTTCAGTAATTTTAAAGGGAAAAGCGTGTGGGAAATTTGAGTTCTTTCTCATTTCATACATTTGCAGTATAGTAAAGGCATGTCAAACACACACACAGACTTCTCCAGAAGTCCTTTCCATATTGATGTTACCAGTAGCAATTTAGTTTGAGCAAAACATCATTTGACAAATTAAATTAGTTACTAAATTAAATTTTTGTGATTTGAAAGGAATTTTTTTACTGACTTTGTAAATTTGTCTTATTATAATTGGTCAAGAGTTATGAACATAAGGGCTTTATTTATTTTTAAGATGGAGTCTCACTCTATTGCTAGGCTGGCGTGTGTGGGGTGATCTCGGCTCACTGCAACCTCTGCCTCCCAGGTTTAAGCGATTCTCCTGCCTCTCCCTCCTAAGTAGCTGGGACTACAGGCACACGCCACCATGCCCAGATAATTTTCGTATTTTTAGTAGAAATGGGGTTTCACCATGTTGGCCAAGATGGTCTAGATCTTTTGACCTTGTGATCCGCCTGCCTTGGCCTCCCAAAGTGCTGGGATTAGGGGCATGAGCCACTGCACCCCACTGAGCATAAGGAATTTATAATGTTGGCGTAGACCTGAGCAGCACTATAAAAAAAGTAAAACTGAGGTCATGCTAGAGTGTCACTGGGGAGACTTGCATTCATCTTGTTTATAAACAATGGACCAGAACAAGTTCAGATGTGCCTCAAGAGGATCAGGCAGTTAAGTAAGTATACCCATTTTGTTATATTGAGATTCAGTACAAGATTTTGTTTGGAAAAAGTTTGAATATCACCTATCTAGAATAATTTGATGAATCCGTTCATCTTTAGCAACTAAACCCATTTATTTTCACTTCGAAAGTACTGTTAGCTGCGGACCATCTTTCATCCCCATGCCTTTTGACATTTCACTTTCTCTTTTCTTCTTTATTGTTATTATTATTTTAGATAGGTTCTCGGTCTGTTGCCCAGGCTGGAATACAATGGTGCGATCATAGCTCACTGCAGCCTTGACCTCCTGGGCTCAAGCAATCCTCCCACCTCAACCACCCAAGTAGCTTGGACTACAGGTACCTGCCACCACACCTGGCTAATTTTTTAAACAATTTTTTTCATAGAGATAGGGTCTTGCTATGTTGCCCAGGCTGGTCTTGAACCCCTGGCATCAACTGATCCTCCCACCTTGGCCTCTCAAAGTGCTGGGATTACAAGTATAAACCACCACACCTGGCCTCTCTTTCTTTATTGTGTATTACTTGGGAGGCTGAGGCAGGAGAATCTCTTGAACCTGGGAGGCAGAGGTTGCAATGAGCAGAGATCATGCCACTGCACTCCAGCCTGGGCCACAGAGCGAGACTCTGTCAAACAAAAAAAAGAGAATTTAGTCACATGAGAAATACATAAAGGTATAAGTGTTCTCACCAAAAAATAAAGGTGACCATGTGAGGTGACGGATGTGTTAATCAACCTCCCAAGCAGCTGGGACCACAGGCATGTACCACCACTCTTAGCTAAATTTTCAAATTTTTCTAGAGACAGAGTTTCACTATGTTGCCTAGGCTGGCAGAACTTTAATTTTCTAAAAGCAATAGAATATTGCAAATAAAGTTGAAGCCACTTTTTTCCTTCCAACTTTCAGCCCTATTCTCTCTCCTCCCTAGGAGAGAGAATACTACTGGGGATGTGGGGGAAAGGTAGCATGAGGCAGGAAGGAGAAAGGTGAGCCCAGGGTCCTCTCTACACAGATGCACCCAACAAGGAAGCCAAGGTGGCTGCCCCATCACACCCCTCAGCCAAGGCCGCTCCCAGAGGCGAGCAAGTGGAAGTGAGTGAGGCTTAGGCACCAGTGCTAAAGGTCAGGCTTTGAGTCAAAGCTCAGGGTCTGCAGACCTCGTGACACAATTCTCATTTAGCTTCGATTACATTATTTTCCCAGAGCTTAGGATAAAAGCCATTTAAGAAACAAAAGGGAAATCTGGGTTGGGACCAGGACCACCAGGGAGCTCCTGAGCTGGCTTGGTGGCATCCCAGGCCCGTGCCAGGACCTGGCAGGGCTGGTTTCCATGGGCATGAATAGGCCCACATCAGAATTCCAGGGCACGGGCAAGGATTACAAACAGAAAATGACCTCCTGAACAGAGGGCAAGGCTTTGAGTGTTCACATTTCTTCTCCGTGCCCACACTCAGAAGCACCTCTTAACCCTTTAATCACCTGCAAGCTTGCTCACTCGCATGAGGCGGGGGGTCACACCTCTGCAGCCTGGTTTGCCTCCCATGTAACATCAAAAGGGGAGGGGCGATTCTCCTGGAAACCTCAGCACCCTGTCCTGAGAGGAAATGGAGTGCATGGTAACATGCAGCCACCACTGTGCTTCTCTGAGCCATCTTGTCTAGTTCTGATGTGTCACATGAAATGAGACAAAGGGTGCCAGCAGTGCCTCAGCCCTTGGCCAACCCTGAGCATGGTGGTGAGTGCCTCAGGCACCGGACTTGCCCAATTCTTGGGATTTGAAAAAATGAAGTTGGATTCAGCCAGCCGCTGAGGTTATAATTCCATAAGGAGGGAGTCAACAGCACATTTCTTATTACATAATTATTCTCTAATTTAATTTTTTTGTTTGTTTGTTTGTTTTCTGTAGAGAACAGGGTTTTGCTGTTGCCCAGGTTGGTCTTGAACTCCTGACCTCAAGCAATTCTCTGGCCTCCCCCGGTGCTGGGATTATAGACATGAGCCACTGTGCCTGGCCCTCTAATTTAAATGGAAAGCAATTAGGTGAAAAAGACACCTAAGTTATCAGACGCTCCAAAGCTTCAGAAAACCTTTTATTCCAGTCTATGGGTTCCAACCCAGATCACAAGACATATAAAATTCACAATGTCTACGGGGCTGCCCATTAATTCCTTTAGGTTTTGGTCTTTTCAAGAGAAAAGGTCAAATGTGACCGGGCAGGGTGGCTCACATCTGTAATCCCAGCACTTAGAGAGGCCAAGGCAGGTGGATCACCTGAGGTCAGGAGTTCGAGACCAGCCTGGCCAACATGTCGAAACCCTGTCTTTACTAAAAATACAAAAATTAGCGGGTGTGGTAGCACGCACCTGTAATCCCAGCTACTGAGGAGGCTGAGGCAGGAGAATTGCTTGAACCTGGGAGGCAGAGGTTGCCGTGAGCAGAGATCATGCCCTGCACTCCAACCTGGGCAACAGAGCAAGACTGTGTCAAAAAGAAAAAAAAGAAAAGAAAAGGCGAAATGCCAAAGGTATTAGTATTGAATGTACCATTTTCATGGGTGAGGCACTAAAGGCTGCTTATATGACAAGCAACAATTTCTGAATAATATTTGGACAGTACTCTACTATTTTCAAATCATATACACACAGCCTCATTTGCTTGTTTTGATTTGCAGTGCTTGCTGCCTGCTGGTGAGTTTCTCTCCGTAGACCGGGACTCCTGGGCAGCTTCCCTGTTTCATCTCAGGTTACTACATGCTGTGCAGAACGGTCTTGCTTCTGGCATTTCACAGCTGTGAAGTATAACCTCCAGAAGAAATAGATTGAAACACATGAAATCGCCATTTTTTTTTTTAAGTAAAAAAAAGGTTTGGTTAATGGTAACTCCATATGATCCAACCTAATATTTTGGTCTAAACAAAGTTTGTGACCAAAGATGCCATTCCATGAATGTTCGCTTTGTCTGAATCCTGTTTTTATGGATTCAGGGAACTAGCTCTAAATGCTTTAAATGGGCCGGGTGCAGTGGCTCGCTCCTGTAATCCCAGCACTAAGGCTGAGGTGGGAGGATCACCTGAGGCCGGGAGTTCAAGACCAACCTGGCCAAAATGGTGAAACTTTGTCTCTACTAAAAATACAAAATTAGCCAGACATGGTGGTGAGCTCCTGTAATCCTAGCTACTTGGGAGGCTGAGGCAGGAGAATCACTTGAACCCGGGAGGTGGAGGTTGCACTGAGCTGAGATCATGCCACAGCACTCTAGCCTGGGCAACAGAGCGAGACTCTGTCTCAAAAATAAAAAAATTTAAAAAGCTTTAAGTATATTAGCTCCATTCGTCTGTACTGTCACCCTATGAAACAATCCTCCTGTTAGCCACCGTTCACAAGTGAGGAAACCAAGACACAAAGAAGTTCAATAACTTAGCCCTTGCCCAATCTCACCAGAGAGGATGCTGCTCAGCTCAGCCTTGGACCCATGCAGTCTGGATCTGAAGCCTGTCTTCTTCATTCTGGCTTCCTACCCAAGGAAACCAGACAATGGCAAGCCAGACGGGAGTGGGAGGAGACAAAGAAACTGATTTGTATTAATGTCCAGTGGGATTTTCATCTAAACATAAATGCAGACCCTCACTAAAATAGCTTAAGCTATAGGAAATGCATTAGTTACCTAATAATAAATATAGGCCAGGCACGGTGGCTCATGCCTATAATCCCAGCACTTTTGGGGGCCAAGGCAGGAGGATCACCTGAGGTCATGAGTTTGAGAACAGCCTGGACAACATGGCAAACCCTGTCTCTATTAAAAATACAAAAACTAGCTGGGTGTAGTGGCAGGCACCTGTAATCCCAGCTACTCAGGAGGCTGAAGCAGGATAATCACTTGAACCCGGTAGATGGAGGTTGCAGTGAGCTGAGATCGTGCCACTGCACTCCAGCCTAGGAGACAAGAGCTCCATCTCAAAAAAAAAAAAAAGAAGAAAGAAGGAAGGGAAGAAGGGAAGGGAAGGGAAGGGAAGGGGAGGGGAGGGGAGGGGAGGGGAGGGGAGGGGAGGGGAGGGGAGGGGAGGGGAGGGGAGGGGAGGGGAGGGGAGGGAAGGGAAGGGGAGGGGAGGGGAGGGGAGGGGAGGGGAGGGGAGGGGAGGGAGGGGAGGGGAGGGGAGGGGAGGGGAGGGGAGGGGAAGGGAAGGGAAGGGAGGGGAAGGGAGGGGAGGGGAGGGGAGGGGAGGGGAGGGGAGGGGAAGGGAGGAGAGGGAAGCAGAGAGGAAAGAAGGAGGGAAGAAGGGATGGAAGAAGGAAGGAAGGAAGAAGGAAGGAAGGAAGGAAGGAAGGAAGGAAGGAAGGAAGGAAGGAAGGAAGGAAGGAAGGAAGGAAGAAAGAAAAGAAGGATTAGTCGGGTATGGTGGCAGGTGCTCGTAGTTCCAGCTACTCAGGAAGCTGGGATGGGAGGATTGCTTTCCCTCTGGGAGGTTTTTTTTGAGAAAGAACCCTGTCTCAAAAAAAGAAAAGAACTCCAGAGCCTGGGCAGTGGCAAGACTCATTAATTTCATAGAACAATTGATGTCATCAAGGGACAGTTGCCTCTGTCTTTGTGCTCTGCATCCTCCAGGCTGTTTCTCTCATGGGCCCCAAATAACTGCTGCAGTCCAGCCTTCATGTGCCAATAACAATAGCCAGGCAGAAGGAGTGGATCAGCCTTATTTTATGTCCCATTTTAAGACTGAAGAAAATCAGGACCGGGCACAGAGGCTCATGCCTGTAATCCCAACACTCTGGGAGGCCGAGGTGGGTGGATCATGTGAGGTCAGGAGTTTGAGACCAACCTGGCCAACATGGTCAAACCCCGTCTCCACTAAAAATACAAAAATATTTTCCAGGCATGGTGTTGAGTGCCTGTAGTCCCAGCTACTTGGGAGGCTGAGACAGGAAAATCTCTTGAACCCAGGAGGTAGAGGTTGCAGTGAGCCAAGATTGCACCACTGCACTCTAGCCTGGGTGACAGAGTGAGACAGTCTCAAAATACAATAAAATAAGAAATAACAGTAATAGACCCATTGCACAATAACACAGATGGCATTCCTTAAATTATATACACATTTATTTATTTTTATTTTTTTTTTTTCCTTTTTTTTTTTTGAGACAGAGTTTCGCTCTTGTTACCCAGGCTGAAGTGCAATGGCGTGATCTCGGCTCACCGCAATGTCTGCCTCCTGGGTTCAAGCAATTCTCCTGCCTTAGCTTCCCAAGTAGCTGGGACTAAAGGCATGCGCCACCATGCCCAGCTAATTTTTGTATTTTTAGTAGAGATGAGGTTTCACCCTGTTGACCAGGATGGTCTCGATCTCTTGACCTAGTGATCCACCCGCCTCGGCCTCCCAAAGTGCTGGGATTATAGGTGTGAGCCACCGTGCCCGGCCTACATATACATTTTTTTAAAATGTTACTTTAATTCTGGGGCTATTTTTCTAAAATAAAAGAAAATTTAGTAGAATAGTAACTTTGTTTGCTATTTTTACAAATCTGTAATGTCTGAGCTAAAAAAAGATACCCCTCACATCCGCTTCTGCATTTAGTCTGTGGTGATGTGTTATTTTGGTTGAAGAACATGAAGAAAATTCAGTGTCACCCAGATAAATAGCTGGGAAAGGGAGGATCATTTAAATAGCGTTTCAAGATAATCGTGGATATTTTTCTTTGATGCTGCACTAACCATCAGCAAGTGGTGCAGGTTGAGTACCCCTTATTTGAAATGCCTGGAACCAGAAGCATTCAGATTTCGGACAGTTTTCATTTTGGAATATTTGCATATGCCTAATGAGATACCTTGAGGATGAGATCCGAGTCTGAACACAAAATTTATTCGTTTCATATACAGCTTACTCATATAGTCTGAAAGTCATTTTTATATAATTTAGATAATTTTGTATACAAAACAATTTTCACTGCATTGACTATGACCTGTCACATGAGGTCACACGAGGAATTTTTCCATGTGTGGCATCATGTTGGTTCTCAAAAAATTTTAGATCTTGGAGCATTCTGGATTTTGGATTTTTAGATTAGGGAAGTTCAACCTGTAGCATTTAATGGTTAGTTGCAATGTGGAATCAGAAACCATAATAATTAACTTTTCATACTATAATATTAAAATCCATTCATCAGTCAGGCGCAGTGGCTCACACCTGTAATCCCAGCACTTTGGGGGGCTGAAGCAGATGGATCATCCGAGGTCAGGAGCTCAAGACCAGCCTGGCCAACATGGTGAAACCCTGTCTCTACTAAAATGCAAAAATTAGCTGGGCATGATGGTGTGTGCCTGTAATCTCAGCTACTCATGAGGCTGAGGCAGGAGAATCATTTGAATCCAGGATGCAGAGGTAGCAGTGAGCTGAGATCACACTGCTGTGCTCTAGCCTGGATGACAGAGTGAGACTCTGTCTCAAAAAAAAAAAAAGAAATGCATTCATCTATTTGACATTTTGAATGGATATTTTATTTATGAATGTTTCTATAGCATCACACATTTTTCACTTAGAAAATATTGACTTGGGCTGGGCGGGTGGCTCATGCCTGTAATCCAAGCACTTTGGAGGCCAAGGCAGGTGGATCACCTGAGGTCAGGAGTTCAAGACCAGTCTGCGCAACATGGTGAAACCCCGTCTTTTAAATTAAAAAAATATACATATGTATATATTGGCTTACTGAGTTATGCAGATCTTCCAAATATTGATATATTTCACAATACCAAAAAGTTCATTCATGGCACTACCTATCTTTATAAGGAAAGTATTAAGAAGCCATCAGACTTACAGTGGTGGATACAATTTTTACAGTATTCCAATTTTTCACGAAATGTTTAAATTTTATCATTGGCGAGGAAAAAATATCCATTGTTTTCACTTAAATAAAATGTCCACTTTGTTCATTTTTAACAAAACACCTCCCAAATACCCAAGTCTAAATAATCATAATTTGTCCACCTGCTGCTCTTTCAAGTAAAATGGTGCTCCATGATCCAAGTAGCTTGTTTAGCTTATAAGTCAAGCGGTTGCTGATATGGTTGGGCTGTGTTTCCACCCTCTCTTAATTCCCATGTGTTGTGGGAGGGGCCTGGTGGGAGATGACAAATCATGGAAGCAGGTCTTTCCTGTGCTGTTCTTGTGATAGTAAATGGGTCTCATGAGATCTGGTGGTTTTAAAATGGGAGTTTCCCTGCATAAGCTCTCACTTTGCCTGCTGCCATCCACGAAAGATGTGACCTGCTCTTCCTTGCCTTCTGCTGTGGGAAGAAAGTTGCCCAGGTGCCATGGCAAGAGACTGAAGGCACAATCTGTCCCAGCATAATAAATAACTGATTACTTAGATATAGCAATGACACCAAATATATTTACTGATTACATAGTGATAGCATAATAAATAATTGATTACTTAGATATAGCAATGACACCAATTAGACTTAGATACAACCACATAATCAATTACATGCTCAATCTTACTACATTATTCTTCTCAATTATTAACCTTTGCTTTAGTATGACAGTGTAGGAACATTTTTGGCCTTATAGTGTAGAAATAATCTGGTGAAATATAATTTGGAACTGAAGGGACATTGTGAGAAGTGATCAGGAGGCGAGAGTAAATGCCTTAAGGTAGCACCAATGCCTGGGAAAGACTAACAGGCAGGTCTTGTGGGTGACGCCAGCGCCTGGGGAGGCGCCAGCCTGTTGCTTAGCAGGCTGTGAGGGGGAATTTCCCTTTCACTGGGGAGTTCAGAAAACACTTTGCTTCTTCCATCTCTTGAGGAGGTCTGACACTAGCCAGGGGCCTAAACACCTCTCCGTGGTGCTGTGCTCCGATGGTCACCATCCTTGTCCACTTTTATATTCCACTTTCCCACCCAGTGCTCCCTTGTAAATTCTTAGAAGAATAGAGGAATCCTAAAAGCCTTTGATCTCTCTGATAAGTGCATAGAAAGATACTGATGTATGTACCTCCCCTCCTTGCAGCGGCTACCTGAGAGGGAGGGGCCCTCTGTACTGTTCCCATGTGGCCCCCCATATTGTAAGAATGTGATTTGCTTGACCCCTATCAATCATGTTAGATGAGTCACTCTCCTGACCCTGCCCACCCTGCCTTGTATACAATAAATATCAGCATGTCCAGGCATTCGGGGCCACTACTAGACTCTGTGCCTTGGTAGTAGTGGTCCCCCGGGCCCCACTGAATTCTTCTGTTACTCTGTGTTCTTGTGTCTTTCTTTCCTGCGATCTGTCGTCTCCACACACAAAAGAACACCCACTAGATCATGCAGGGCTGGACCCTGCATTCTGCCATGATTGTGAGGCCTCCCAGCCATGTGGAGCTGTAAGTCCCATAAACCTTTTGTAATTGCCCAGTCTGGGTATGTCTTTATCAGCAGCATGAAAATGGGCTAATACAGTTGCACAGGTGCTTTTCCTGAGACAACCTTCATACTTCAGTATGTAGCAAAAGTGCTTCATGTGCACTTCGCATCTGGTCTAATTAAAAGGTATGTGTTCAAGATGTTAAGATTTGGCCAGGTAAAGGTAGTTCACACCTGTAATTCCAGCACTTTGGGAGGCCGAGGCGGGTGGATCACCTGAGGTCAGTAGTTCCAGATCAGCCTGGCCAACATGGTGAAACCCTGTCTCTACTAAAAATACAAAAAATTAGCCAGGCATGGTGGGGGCACTTGTAGTCCCAGCTACTTGTGAGGCTAAGTGAGTAGAGATTGTTCTACCGCACTCCAGCTTGGGCAACAAGAGTGAAACTCCATTTCAAAAAAAACAAAAGAAAATGAAGTTAAGATTTAACAGAATTATCTACTTTTACAGCTTCATCAAGGACATTCTGAAGTGAAACTGTCTTGTCCTTTATTAACTGCACGTATGGGCTGGTGGAGAACATATGGTCCCTCTGTTACGGATTCAGCTGGATTCATGTTGAGGAGCCAGCAGTTGTACTCACCTCAGCTTTTGTATCATGCGTGCTAATGTCAATAGACTTGTTCCAGGATACAATGTGAGATTCATAAGAGGCTTTTCAAAGCTTTGTATTTCTTACTAAGCAGCAAATTCGTTGTCAAAGGAGTTCTTCCACGACTTGCATTTGTTGCCAAGTAATTCCCATGAAGGATCTTTGGTGATTATTAGTTGGGGCTGATACTGGATGAATACATACAGAAGAGCAAGCCCAGTCAAATTTCTAGATTTGTCCCAGTGGTAAGCAGAAGTACAATTCTGCAGAAGAGGTATTAATTCGCTTATTACTTTTATAGCCAAATCTTTAATGCAACAAGTTACTGGGTCGTTGGAAAGTGGCATTACCATAATTCCCTTTACTGACTTTTCGTCTGGCAGGCATCCAGCAATGTCATCTATAAAAGGCTTTGTAAGGCTTTCAACTTCCATGTGCCCTTCTGCAGCCTATGTAATAAAATAGCTTAACTCTTCAAGGTGCTTTGGGCATTATCTCATTTCTAATAGGAAAAGCCGTGACAGACAACATTTAGCTTTTAAACAACTATCATGTCTATATTTAATATATTTAATCCACAGGGTAAGGGGGAGGTGGGGATGGTTAATGGGTGCTAAAAAAAATAGAAAAAATGAGTAAGACCTACTATTTAATAGCACAACCGGGTGACTATAGTCAATAATCATTGTACATTTTAAAACAATGAATTGGATTGTTTGTAACACAAACGATAAATGCTTGAGGGGATAGATACCCCCTTCTCCATGATGTGATTATTAATATCTAGTATTTGAGTACAATAGGTTGACTAGAGTAAAAATATTTTAATTGTATATTTAAAAGTAAAACAGGCCGGGCGCAGTGGCTCATGCCTGTAATCCCAGCACTTTGGGAGGCTGAGGTGGGTGGATCACAAGGTCAAGAGATCAAGACCATCCTGGCCAACATGATGAAAACCTGTCTCTACTAAAAACACAAAAAAATTAGCTAGGCATGGTGACAAGCACCTGTAGTCCCAGCCACTCAGGAGACTGAGGCAGGAGAATCACTTGAACCCAGGATATGGAGATCGCAGTGAGCTGAGATTGCGCCACTGCAGTCTAGCCTGGTTAAAGAGTGAGACTCTGTCTCAAAAATAAATAAATAAATAAAAATAGTATAATTGGATTGTTTGTAAAACAAATGAGAAATGCTTGAGAGGATGGCTACTTCATTCTCCATGATGTGATTATTTCATATTTCATGCCTGTATCAAAATATCTCATGTACCCCATGAACTATGCACCTATGGCCAAGCATGGTGGCTCACGCCTATAATCCCAGCACTTTGGGAGGCCAAGGCAGGTGGATCACTTAAGGTTGGAAGTTCAAGACCAGTCTGACCAACATGGAGAAACCCTCTCTCTACTAAAAATACAAAATTAGCCAGGCATGGTGGTGCATGCCTGTAATCCCAGCTACAGGAGGCTTGAGAATTGCTTGAACCTGGGAAGCAGAGGTTGCACTGAGCCAAGACCGCACCATTGCACTCCAGCCTGGGTAGCAAGAGTGAAACTCCCTCGCAAAAAGAAACAAAAAACTATGTACCTACTATGTACCCACAAAAGTTAAAAATTAAAAACTTTTTAAAGAAAAAGAAAATAAAAGGAAAAAAAAATAAATAAAATATTTAATTTATTTTTCTTTAAATTCCGAGTGAGTGGTCTTCAAGCGATGCCACAACTTAATTGGTACCATGATACTTTCTCTTGTTTTATTAATAAGCTTTATTTGTTAGAGAAGTTTTAGGTTCACAGCAGTACTGGGAAAAAAGTACTGAGAATCCCCACATACACACTGTCCCCTGACTCACACAACCTTCTCCATTGTCAACATCCCACACCACAGTGGTACATTTGTTACAGTCAATGAACCTACCCGTGACACATCAGTATCACCCAAAGTCTGTAGTTTCCATGAGGGTTCCCTCCGAGTGTTGCACATTGTGTGGGTTTGACAAGTGTATAATGACATGCATCTACAATTGTAGTATCATACGCAGTAGTTTTACTGCCCTAACAATTCTCTGTGCTCTGTGTATTCATCCTTCCCCTCTCCCTAATCCCTGGCAACCACTGATCTTTTTCCCATCCCCCTAGTTTTCCCTTTTCCAGAATGTCATATGTTGGAATCATACAGTATGGAGCCTTTTCAGATTGGCTTCGTTCCGTTAGTAATACGCATTTAAAGGGGGATGGGTGGGGAGCAAAAAAAAGCAATATGCATTTATGTTTCCTCCATGTCATTTCATGGCTTGAAAGCTCATTTCTTTTTACCACTGAACAATATTCCATTGTCTGGATGTATAAAAGTTTATTTTTTCACTCCCCTACTAAAGGGCATCTTGACTGCTTCCAGGTTTTGTAAATTATGAATAAAGCTGCTGTCAACCTCCATGTATGGGTTTTTGTGAAGTTTTCAACTCCTTTGGGTAAATACCCATGAGTGCCATAATTGGATTATATGGTAAAAGTAGCTTTTCTTTTGTAAGCAACTGCCAAATGGTCTTCCAAAGTGGCTGTGTCATTTTGCATTGCCACTAGCAATGAATGAGAGTTCCTGTTGCTTCACATCCTTCCTGGCATTTGGTGGTGTCCCTGTTTGGGATTTTGGCTATTCGAATACACATGTAGTGGAATTTCATTTTAATTTGCAATTGTTTGGGATTTTGGCTATTCTAATACACATGTAGTGGAATTTCATTTTAATTTGCAATTCCCTAATGATATGTGATATTGAATATCTTTTCAAGTGTTTACTTGACATTTATATATTTTCCTTAAGGAAGTATCTGTTCAGGTTTTTGGCCCATTTTTTCATAAGTTGTTCATTTTCTTACTGTTGAGTTTAAGAGTTCTTAGATTTTTGGGCAACAGTTTTTTATCAGTTGTCTATTTGGCAGAATTTGTGTGGCTTGTCTTTTCATTCTCTTGATATTTTTTGCAGAGCATTAGTTTGTAACTTTAATGAGGTCCAGCTCATCAGTTATTTATTTCATGGGTTGTATTCTTGGTATTGTGTCTAAAAAGTCATTACCATATCCACAGTCATCTAGCTTTTCTCCTGTGTTATCTTCCAATAATTTTATGGTTTTGCATTTCACATTTAGGTCTAAGATTCATTTTGGGTTATTTTTGTGAATTTTCTTCTTTAAACTGTTGAATGTGGTAGATGATATTAATTGATTTTCAAATGTTGTACCTTGCATACCTGAAATAAATTCCACTAGGTTGTGGTATACAATTTGTTCTACACATTGTTGGTACACATTGTTGGATTCAATTTGCTGACATTTTATGGGGGATTTTACCAATCTATGTTCATCATAGATATTGGTCTTATAATTTTGTTGTAATGTCTGTCTGTCTTTCGTATGTCTATGCTGCACTCATAGAATGAGTTAGGAGATATTCCCTCTGCTTCTGTCTTCTGGAGGAGATTTTAGAGAAATAATTTCTTCCCTTAATGTTTGGTAGAATTCACCAAACAAGGTTCCCAGCATGGTCTTGAATTCCTGACCTCAAGTGGTCCACCTGCCTCAGCCTCCCAAAGTGATATGATTACAGGCATGAGCCACCATGCTCAGACATCTTTTTTCTTTTTTTAAGATGTAGTCTCTATCACTCAGGCTGGAGGGAAGTAACATGATCTTGGCTCACTGCAACCTGTCTCCTGGGTTTAAGTGATTCTCATGCCTCAGCCTCCCAAGTAGCTGGGAATACAGGTGCTCACCACTACACCTGGCTAATTGTTGTTTTGTATTTTTAGTAGAGACGGGGTTTCACAATGTTGGTCAGGCTGATGTCAAACCCCTGACCTCAGGTGATCCACCTGCCTCGGCCTCCCAAAGTGCTGGGATTACAAGGACAAGCTACTGCACCTGATCCATTTATTACTTTCTCTTGAGATTTCCCTTTGAACCATGTGTTGTGTTACACAGAAGTGTGTTATTTAATCTCCATGTATTTTGGAATTTTCGAGTTTTCTTTCTGCTATTGATTTCTACTTTAATTCCACTGGGATATTACAGCAGATATTGCATGATTTCCATTATTAAACTTATTAAGACACATTTTATGGTCCAGAATGTGGTTCTAGCTTGATGAATGCTCCAGGTGAGCTTGAGAAGTGTAATCTGCTGTTATTAGATAAAGTAATCTATACATGTGACTATATCCAGTTGATTTAGGATGCTATTTATTTCAAGAATGCTCTTACTGATATTCTGCCTGCTGGATCTGTTCATTTCTGATGGAGGAGCACTAAAGTCTCTAAGTATACTGGTCATCTATTTCTCCTTGTAGTTCTATCAGTTTGTGCATCACATATTTTGATGCTCTGTTGTTAGATGCATACACATGAAGGATTATTATGTCTTCTTGGAGAATTAATCCCTTGGTCATTATGTACTCCACCTTTTTATTCCTGTTAACTTTCCTTGCTCTGAAGTCTGTTACAGCTTTCTTTTGATTAGTGTTAGCATGGTATATCTTTCCCCTCTTTACTTTCCATCTCTATGTGTCTTAATATTTAATGTGAGTTTCTTGTAGACAACACATAGTTGAATCTTATAATTGACCCACTCTGACAATCTCTGTCTTTCAGTTGGTGTTTTTGGATCATTTGTCATTTAAAGTGATTCCTGATGTGGTAGATACTGTATTTGTTAATGTTTTCTATTTGTTGCCCTTGCCTTTTGTTCCTATTTTTGTCCACCACTCTTTTTCCTGACTTTTGAGGTTTCATTTGTTTGTTTAGACACAGAGTCTCACTCTGTTGCCCAATCTGGAATTCAGTGGAGCAATCGTAGCTCAGGGCAGCCTTGACCTTCTGGGTTCAAGTAATCCTCCCAAGTTAGCTAGGACTACAGGTGTGAGCCATCATGCCTGGCTTATTTTTTTTTTTTTTAAAGTAGAGGCAAGGTCTCTCACTCTGTTGTCCTGCTTGGTCTTCAACTCCTTGGCTCAAGCAATCTTCCTGCCTACACCTCCCAAAGTGCTGGGATTACAGGTGTGAGCCACTGAGCCCAGCTGCCTTTTGAAGTTTTAAGTGAGCACTTTATACAATTCCATTATCTCTACTTTTTGAACATTATCAATAATGCTTCTTAAAAAAATTTTTTTTAGTTGCTGTCCTGATATTTGCAATTCTACTTTGAAA
Source organism: Callithrix jacchus (assembly GCF_049354715.1). Taxonomy (NCBI): domain Eukaryota; kingdom Metazoa; phylum Chordata; class Mammalia; order Primates; family Cebidae; genus Callithrix; species Callithrix jacchus. Next base: position 43,827,643 of record NC_133514.1, read on the forward strand.
TAAAACTATACCACTTCACAAGGATTGCAAGTTACCTTTGTAGTAACAAAATATTCCTAACTCCTCCCTCCCATCTTATGTCATTGCTGTCATTTCATTTCACTTACATGTAAGCATACATAAGCATTTATATTTTAATACATTATTGCTATTATGTGAACTGTCATCTGTTAGACTAATTAGGAATAAGAAAAATAAAAGTGTTATTTTACCTTAATTTCTTCCTTCTTCAAAACTCTTCCTTTATGTCAATCCAAATTTATGACCCATATTATTTTCCTTCTACTAAAGAATTTTTTTAACATTTTATTGCAGGGCAGATCTACTAGCTACAAATTGCCTTTTTGTTTGGCTGGAATGTTTTTATTTCTCCCTCAATTTTTTTTTTTTTTTTTTTTGAGATGGAGTTTCATTCTGTCACCCAGGCTGGACTGCAGTAGCATGATCTTGACTCACTGCAACCTCTGCCTTCTGGATTAAAGCAATTCTCCTGCCTCAGCCTTCTAAGTAGCTGGGATTACAGACATGCACCATGATGCCTGGCTGCTTGGCTAATTTTTGTATTATTAATAGAGATGGAGTTTTGCTATGTTGGCCAGACTGGTCTCGAACTCCTGACCTCGTGATCCGCCCATCTTGACCTCCCAAAGTGCTGGGATTGCAGGTGTGTGTGAGCTCCATGCCCACCCCTTCTTCACTTTTAAAAGATAATTTTACAAGGTAGAGAATTCTAGGTTAGTAGGGTTTTTTCCCTCCTTCTCAATACTTTAAATATTTCACCCCACTCCCTTCATGCTTACATAAATACTAAGGAGAAGTCAGCTCTAATTCTTACAGTTGCTGTTCTCTAGGTAAGGTGCTTCTCGCCTGTGGCTTCCTTCAGGATTTTTTACCTTTGATTTTCTGTAGTTTAAATATGATATGGCTAGGTGTAGTGCAAGGTTCGTTTTTGGGGTTTTTTTTGGTTTGTTTGTACGGAGTCCTTTTGACAGTTATTCTGGTTGGTACTCTCTTAGCTTCTTGGATCTGTGGTTTAGTATCTATCATTAATTTTGGACAATTCTCAGTCATTGCTTAAAATATTTCCTCTGTTCCTTTCTTTTTCTCCTGTTATTCTCATTATGTGTATATTATACCTTTTGTTGTTGTCCTACAGTTCTTGAATATTATGGGGTTTTTCAATATTTTTTCTGCTTGCTTTTCAGTTTTGGAGGTTTCTATTTTTTTTTTGTTGTTGTTGTTCTTGTTGAGATGGAGTCTCGCTCCACCACCCAGGCTGGAGTGGAAAGCAATGGCACACTCTTAGCTCACTGCAGCCTTCTAGGTTCAAGCAATTCTCCTGCCTCAGCCTCCCTAGTAGCTCAGATTATAGGCATGCAGCACCACATCTGGCTAATTTTTGTACTTTTAGTAGAGATGGGGTTTCACCATGTTGGTCAGGCTGGTCTCGAAATCCTGACCTTGTGATCTGCTCGCCTTGGCCTCCCAAAGTACTGGGATTACAGGTGTGAGCCACCATGCCCAGCCTCTAAAATAATAGAGGTTTCTATTATTTTACCCTTAAGCTTGGAGATTCCTTAATCAGCTGTGTCCAATCTACTAATAAGCCCATCAACAGCATTCTTCATCTCTGTTATAGTATTTTTATCTTTGGAATGATTTCTTTTTTCTTTCTTAGGATTTCCATCTCTCTGCTTACATTGTCCAACTGTTCTTGCATGCTGTCTACTTTATCTATTAGAGATCTTAGCAAATGAATCATAGTTGTTTTATTTTATTTTATATTTTGTTTTTTTTGAGATGGAATCTCACTCTGTTGCTCAGGCTGTAGTGCAGTGGCACAATCTTGATTCATTGCAACCTCCACCTCCCATGTTCGAGTGATTCTCCTACCTTAGCCCCCTGAGTAGCTGGGATTACAGGTGCCCAACACCACGCCCAATTAATTTTTATTTATTTATTTATTTGTTTGTTTGTTTATTTATTTATTGAGACAGAGTTTTGCTCTTGTTACCCAGGCTGGAGTGCAATGGCACGATCTTGGCTCACCGCAACCTCCACCTCCTGGGTTCAGGCAATTCTCCTGCCTCAGCCTCCTGAGTAGCTGGGATTACAGGCATGCACCACCATGCCCAGCTAATTTTTTGTATTTTTAGTAGAGACGGGATTTCACCATGTTGACCAGGATGGTTTCGATCTCTTGACCTCGTGATCCACCTGCCTCGGCCTCCCAAAGTGCTGGGATTACAGGCTTGAGCCACCGCGCCCGGCCACCCAACTAATTTTTATATTTTTAGTACAAGATGGTGTTTTGCCATGGTGGCCGGTCTGGTGTTGAACTCCTGACCTCAGGTGTTCACCTTGGCCTCCTAAAGTGCTGGGATTACAGGCGTGAACCACTGTGCCTGGCCTCATTCTTTATTTTTTAACTGTAGGTGACATGTCTCTTCAACGTGGCCTTCTTTACCTGCAAAATGAAAATTTTAGACCACAGGTATGATCTCAAAAGTCCCTTACTGTTCTATCCACTTCCAATTAATTAATGTGATGAAAGCACAGTAATTTTAATACTCCAAGCACTGCAAAGTTGTTTCAGTTCACAAAAACATGGCCTTAGCAGTTTCCACAGACTTGCACAATGACTTGCTCCAGTGGGTTCCTCAGAACAGATGACAGCACTGCCACCCAGCATCCTGAGTGCTCAGTTTGGAGGCTTCATGAGATCAAACTCCAATTTTAACCCAAAATATCTCTACTATTTGGCCTGCAGAACAAAAGCATAAACAAAAACCTTGATTTGACTAAAATACCAGCAGAGAGGGACACCATCTGTGACCTTGCTAAGGAATTTGAGAACTGAGCGGCTAAGAGAGAAATTTGCAAGAGAGCTGCAGTACTGAATTTACTGTTTTTAAGACTGCTTGGGAAACCTACAAAGAAAAAAATAGCAAGAATAATAGTAGGACATTGGTCTGCCAATCGTTTAGTTCAAATATGTTCCCCCTTAAGAATCCAATGGAAAAAAATTGTGTATTAGTCATAGCCAATAGGAAAATATAATGGAAGAAAAGACAGATCTTGTCTCAAAAAATATAAAAATAGCTAAAAATTAATTTATCAATAAAGGTGCAGTTTCCATAAAGAACATTTTATAATTTACTCTTGGACACAAAGACGAATCACATAGAAAGATACACTATGTTCTTAGCTAGGAAGACTCCATATCTGAAAGCTATCAACTCTCACTAAGTTGGTCTATAAATTTAATACAATTCCTGTAAGATTTTTAAATGGATTTTTAAATCACAGAAGAATGGTCTAAACCTTGAATATAAAAATAAATGATTTGCCAAAAAAATTCTGAGAAAACAAGAGTAAGAAGAATTGGAACTAGAGCAAGCAGATACTTTTAAACATTAAAAACTTCAATAAATAAAATAATGTTACACATAAATCAGCAGAAAGTTGATAAATAGACAGAAATACAGAAATGGATAACATAATGAAGGTACATTAAAATCAATTATGAAAAAACAGAATATTTACAATAAATGGTCTTAGAACTACTGGGTAAAGAAACACATGGACACGTTCCAAAGAGGCCACATTTTTTTTTTTGAAACAGAGTCTCACTCTGTCACTCAGGCTGGAGTGAAATGGTGCAATCTCGGCTCACTGCAACCTCCGCCTCTGGGGTTCAAGCAGTTCTCTTGCCTCAGTCTCCAAAGTAGCTGGAACTACAGGCGCATGTCACCACACCCTGCTTTTCTTTTGTATTTTTAGTAGAGACAGGTTTTGCCGTATTAGCCAGGATGGTCTTGATCTCCTGACCTCGTGATCCGCCTGCCTTAGCCTCGCAAAGTGCTGAGATTATAGGCGTGAGCTACTGCACCTGGCCTGGGCCATATATTTAAACATAAAAAAGGAAGCTGTACTCTGGGAGGCCAAGGTGGGTGAATCACTTGAGGGCAGGAGTTTGACACCAGCCTGATCAACGTGATGAAACCCTGTCTCTACTAAAAATACAAAATTAGCCAGGTGTGGTAGTGTGTGCCTGTAATCTCAGTTGCTTAAGCGGCTGAGGCAGGAGAATCACTTAAACCCAGGAGATGGAGGTTGCAGTGAGCCAAGATTGTGCCACTGCACTCCAGCCTAGGCAACAGAGCAAGACTCTGTCTCAGGAAAACAACAACAAAAAAAAACTGTAAAAGCATATAGAAATCGTAGCCAAATTTATTATAAGCTGAGAAGGGGTATTGGTCAGCTGCAGCTCCTGCCAAGCGAGGTAGGATAGTAGTTAAGCAACAACTCCCATTAACTATTTAACGGAAAAGCACTTGGATCCTGCCTTGACCTTCCACAGGTGAAAACAATATGGCTGCTTCACTTTTTCCTCCAATCTCCTGTGAAAACAGTGTCTCCTTTGGCTCACTTTCCCAGGAGGCCCACAGGAAAGGGAATTCTGAGGCCTGTAGTTCAACCCAATCAAGTCAACACATCCCAAAACCATCACCCTGAAATGACTAGCGATCAAGGTTTTCTATTCCAGTATTGCTAGTTAAAGCAATAACCCAAATAAACAATCACCAAGTCTCTCAATAAACAAATTATGGTAATCTATACAAACCTATAGATGAGTATTAAAACAAATACTACAGAATCATCTTAAGAATGAAAAAGTTCTACACAGACGAAAACTACATGAAGCAAAAAAGAAAAAAAAAAGAAGAAAAAGTTCTATTAACGTAACAGTTTCCAAAAAAAACTGTGTCAATTGAGAAAGGGAGTTGAAACCAGTAGGTTTAAAAGAAGAAAGAAAATGTATTCTGATTTACTTGAATATGCATAAAATATCTCTGCATTATTAAGAAAGCATTAACATTCATAGATTCCAGAAGGGAAAATAGCAGCTGAAGAAGAAGGGCTGAAAGAAGATGTCCTTTCACTCCTACTAAATTTTGAATCATATAAATTGATCTATTTTTTAATTAGTATATGTTTTTTTGAAAAAAGGAAACTATCTAAAGAGTGTGTACTGGATATCCTAACGTATGTGGCACAGTGCTAGGTATTATCTAGTCACAGAGATAAATCCAACTTGGAACCTCTCTTGTCCTGAAGAAGCTTAGCATCTTCTAGCAGAGATGGGATTTTGCCATGGTGGCCAGGCTGGTCTCTAACTCCTGACCTCATGTCATTCACCCACCTTGGCCTCCCAAAGTGCTGGGATTGCAGGCATGAGCCACCGCATATGGCCTCTTCTGGATTTTTCTTCCTCCATATTCCTTAAATGTCAGTGTTCTGCAGGGTTCTGAGGACCACTTCTTTTCTCATCCCTCCTGGGCTGCAGAACTGTGCATGTGTATCCATCTCTAATTCATTTCCACAGAGTGGTCACACACGTATCAATATGTCTAAAATCAAATCATCATTTTCTCCACCTGCAAGGTTAACCCCTGGAAGCCCCAACCTGATATTCCTCCCAAATTATTTTAATCTCAAGGGGATTTTTCATCCTGTACTTCATTATTATTTACTATTTATTTACTGTTATTAAAACAGAAGGGTTGGCCGGGCATGGCAGCTCAGGCCCCTAATCTCGGCACTTTGGGAGGCCAAGTCAGGTGGATCACTTGAAGTCAGGAGTTTGAGACCAGCCTGACCAACATGGTGAAACCCCGTCTCTACTAAAAAATACAAAAAATAGGCCGGGCGCAGTGGCTCACGCCTATAATCCCAGCACTTTGGGAGGCCGAGGCGGGTGGATCACGAGCTCAAGAGATCGAGACCATCCTGGTCAACATGGTGAAACCCCGTCTCTACTAAAAATACAAAAATTAGCTGGGCATGGTGGTGCGCACCTGTAGCCCCAGCTACTCAAGAGGCTGAGGTAGGAGAATTGCCTGAACCCAGGAGACGGAGGTTGCGGTGAGCCGATATTGCGCCATTGCACTCCAGCCTGGGTAACAAGAGCGAAACTCGGTCTCAAAAAAACAAAAATTAGCTGAGCATGGTAGACACCTGTAATCCCAACTTCTTGGGAGGCTGAGGCAGTAGAATCACTGGACCTGGCAGTCCAAGACTGCAGTGAGCAGTGAGCAGAGATCGCACCACTGCACTCCAGCCTGAGCGACAGTGTGAGACTTCATCTCACACAAACAGTAACAACACACAGAAGGGTTAATTTTTTTCAAGTCTGTCTTTTTTGTTTGCTTGTTTCCTGCTTTTGCTGAATGCTAAGAAAAGCCTTTCCTACTCTCAAATCAGATAAAATTTTGTCCATACCTTTATTTATTACCTTTACAGTTTAATTAAATCTTTCATTTTGCTGAAAGTTATTTTGGTATGAGGTAGAGATCTAATGTTCTAATACCATTTGTTGGAAAAAAAAATCCATCCTTCTATTTGTTTGAATTTGTGTTCACCTTATTCTCTGGGGTTTTCCAAGTAATAAATGTAATTAATAAAAGTTCCACTTTCCTTTCCAATGTTTATACTGCTAATATTTTTTGGGTTGGCAGCAATAGAAATGTAGAAACTGAGCCAGACACTGAGGCTCATACCTGTAATCCCAGCACTTTGGGAGGCCACCGTGGGAGGATCACTTGAGCATAGGTGTTCAAGACCAGCCTGGGCAACATAGTGAGACCTTGTCTCTAAAAAAAATAAAAACAAAAAAACATTATCCAGGTGTGGTGGTACATGCCTGTAGTCCTAGCTGCTTTGGAGGCTGAGGCAGGAGGATCCCTTGAACCCAAAAGTTCAAGGCTGCAGTGAGCTGTGTCCAGCCTGGACATCAGAGACCTTGTCACAAAGGAAGGAAGGGAGGAGGGAGGGAGGGAGGGAGGGAGAGGGAGGGATCCGACACTGATATGATTTGGATATTTGTTTTCTCCAAATCTCATGCTCATCTCCCCAGAGCTGCAGGTGGGAGGTGACTGGACCATGGGGGCAGATCCCTCCTGAATGGTTTCACACCATCCCCTTGGTAGTAAGTTGGTTCTCACTCAGTTCATGTGAAAGCTGGTTGTTTAAGAGCCTGGGATCTCCCCCATTCACTCTCTCGCTCCCGTCCTCACCATGGGAGGTGCCTGCTCCACTTCACCTTCTGCCAGGAGTAAAAACTCACCAGAAGTAGATGCCAGCACCATGCATCCTGTAAAGCCTGCAGAACTGTGAGACAATGAAACCTCTTTTCTTTATAAATTACCCAGCCTCAGGTATTTCTTTATATCAGCATAAGAATGAGTATAAGAATGGCTTAATACATTATCTTAAGCAGGAAACAAGAGTACAGACCGGATGCAAGTCATGGCTGAATTGGGGAAGTCATATGACATCTTAGTTCATCTGCCTCACTATCCCGCCACTCTTCTTCCTATGTGGTTCTCATTTTCAGACAGGTACATCATAAACAGATTTAAGTCCAACCACAGGTCCCACTTATCAGCCTCTTTTTGTTTTTTGTTTTATTTTTTCGAGTGGAGTTTCACTCTTTTTGCCCAAGCTGGAGTGCAAGGGCATGATCTCGGCTCACCGCAATCTCCACCTCCCTGGTTCAAGTGAATCTCCTGCCTCAGCCTCCAAAGTAGCTGAGTCTACATGCATGCGCCACCACACCCAGCTATTTTTGTATTTTTAGTAGAGACGGGGTTTCTAAATGTTGGTCAGGCTGGTCTTGAACTCCTGACCTCAGGTGATCCACCCACCTCAGACTCCCAAAGTCCTGGGATTACAGGCATGAGCCACCTCACCCGGCTATCAGCCTCTTTTTCCTAGTGACATAACTGCTTGGAGCCTGAGGAGGCTGCCTGGCAATGTTGTCTGTGGTCACTTTTTTCATCAAAATCCAATACAGACATTATCATCTTGTCATGCTGGGCCAGGCAGCTCTGTGAGTGACTTGAACACAGCTGGAGCTGGACCACACCTTATCAGTTTCTTGACAGAAATAGGCTGAGCTCTGCTTCCCACCAAAACCCTGTAGTCTTAGGATATGGACAGGAAGAATTGATGGGGTAGTTTGCAAAAGGGGTCTTTCCTTTGCTTAAATATCTGCTTAGGCTGTATTTCAACCCTGTCATTCAAAGAGATTTCCTAAGTTTTCCTCCCTGCGTTTGTACAGCAGTGCTGCATGAGGGAAGTGCTCCAGGAAGGCCCAGGCCTGGCTGCCCCAGGAGTTTGGGTTTGCTCATTGTTCACGGTCCTACCATGGACCCTCCATTGCAATTGCCAGAGTTCAAATTGAAGGTTAAACCTCAGCCACACAGTTAGAAGCAAAGTACAGAATTCATTTATTGCAGGTCGGTGTGATTATGAAACTGGTTCTTATTTTCAAATATTTGGCTCAGTTTTTTCTGTTTCCAGCCAAGCCACCTTGGTCTGGAATCTGTCACTTCAGTGATACGTTTTGCTGAAGGCTTTGATATCTGAGTTTGAGTTTCAGTTTAAGGGGCCTGTGATCCCGCAAAGCTCCCTAGCATCCCAAGGGCCTTGTTTGCCGACATAATAGATTATGGGCTGCCTCCCTGCTGTGGGAGGAATCCACAGGAGCCCCCAACTTCACATTTTCCCTGAAAGCCTTTTCTCTATGGAAACTCACTCTCTGTACCAATTGTTTTGTTTGTTTTGTTTTGTTTTTGAGACAGTCTCCATCTGTCAGTCAGGCTGGAGTATGGTGGCGCAATCTCAGCTCACTGCAGCCTCTGCCTCCTGGGTTCAAGCGAGATTCTCTTGCCTCTGCCTCCCGAGTAGCTGGGATTACAGGCATGCACCACCATGCTCAGCTCATGTTTGTATTTTTAGTAGAGATGGGGTTTCACCTTGTTGGCCAGGCTGGTCTCAAACTCTTGACCTCAAGTAATTCACCCACCTCGGCCTCCCAAAGTGCTGAGAATATAGGCATGAGCCACCGCACCCAGCCTTTCTGTACCAATTTGTGCCTTCATGAAGGCCTTTCTCCTGAAGCCTAGTGGAGTGTTTGTGCTCGCTGCACCATCTCCAGTTTCTCCAGAGGGGCTTAGTTTCTGCCTCTTCTGCACTCCCCCAACCAGGAACTCCACATGAGGGTTGTCCTCCCCTATGACCTCATGAGGTGTCAATGTCACCTATAGGTTTACAGTTTTGGGTGGGGGTAGGAGGGTGAGGGAGTGGTCTTAGAAGTTATCACTGGGAAGCCAGATGGCAGCAGGGCAGACATCTGTGGCAGAAGCCGGAGGTCTCCCCGACCCTGTGGTCAGCTGATGAGGGTGGTCGTGGCAGATAGAGTGAGGTTTCTGCCTTTGTGAACACTGGGCATCTGCCTGGCACAAGCTTTGAGTGCAGACAATTTGAATTCTCTAACTGCATGGAGAAGAAGCAGAGACCATGGGGGAAAATAAGAGTGAGATCAGATTGGGAGAAGATACTTGTAGCTTCTTAAACCAAACACAGACTAATATCTAGAGCATACAGGGAGAGAAAAGATAGGAACTTCAGCAGAAAAACGGAGAAAGAGAAGGGTGTGAACCCAAGCAAGTGCAACAGCAGCAACAACAGCACCACAGGCAATGAAAGAAGAGGAAGCCCAAAAGGCAAATAAGCCCACAAAGATATGCAGGGAAATAAAACTAAAACAAGAATATAGCCCTCAGACTTGCTAGGGCCTGACACAGAAAGCTGACAATGGCCGGGCACGGTGGCTCACCCCTGTAATCCCAGCAAAAGAAGTGGCACTCGAATATAAATTTTCTTTCAGCAAGGCAACTTGACTTTCTGCAGAAAGGGTGCACTCACCAAGGGTTTACCACCGGAGAACACCAAACAAAGGAGGCAGGACCATTGATATCTAACACGTCCCTTCTACTGCTGTGTCCTGATTCCTTTGGCTGGAACTGGACCTCACAGTCTAGGCTGCACCCGGTTAGCTAACAACTTAAAACTTTCCTAAATAGGTAAAGGCAGAGGAGAACAAAAGAAAAGAGGAAGTAACTTGAGGAATGCAAAACTACTTCCAAATAAGGAATAAGCTATGATCTAAGACTTGCCTGGGCTTGTCTAGGCACGTCAGGGCAAATAGGTTAAAATGTAAGAACTAAGAACACTGGGTACACTTGTCGGGGTCCGGCACGTTTGCCGGGGGGCTACCGACCTGTGGGAGTCCCTGAGACCACCAATGTAGATGTCTCGTTCAACCTGAGGGAGAGAGTGCACAGAAGTGAGAGAGGATAGGAAAGTGGAGTCTGGAGGTCTACTTGCAGCCAAGCAGCAACTTTATTTCTGTGGGTGACAGCTTTTATACCTTTTTTCTTGTTACATTTACTTTAGCTCAGCAGAAAAGGGGGCAAACAGAAAAGGGAACAGAAATCACATAAAAATAGTTATCAGGGGCCTGTGATAACAGCTCACAAAGCAGTTTAAGGGGGCTTGTGATCATAGCTTACAAAGCAGTTTAAGAGTTAATATATGTTTTTCAAAGATGCACAGTGCAAGCAAACAATGGTTCCTTAAAGGTGGCTTGTTAATTATGCTTTCCATCAGGTGGTAGAGCAAAGGCTCAGCTCCTGAGAAAATATGGGCAGGGGTCTTTTGCCCCTCTCAGGCATCTCAGTTGCAGCAAGCCTATTGCTTACACAGAGACTAAGGGGGATATGAAGTAGTCAGCACAGTGTCCTCATAAACCACAGGCCCTTACTCTGCATTCTGTTTTTGCCTCAGTGGCTTAGCCATTTTTACCTCGACTCGACAGCCCTCGAGAACGGGGGGCAGAGCAGACAGGTCCAGCAGCCAAGATGGGGCGAGTCACGCTAGCTGTCTCAAGCGCTTGGTGTGAACACTGCATACACTTACTTCTTTATTATGACTAACAGCTGCTCAGGAGTATTAGCAAAAGGTCTAGAGTAAATTAACTTTTAAAGAAGCTATTATTTATAATGAACTAAGAGAAAAATTTTGAAGAGGAACTTTATTTTTATTTTCTACACTTTAGAAAATTACTTCTGTTTGATTTATTTTTATTTTTATTTTTTCAGGAATACTAGTTATCCATATGTTGGATTTCCTGGCTGTCTAGCATAGCCAGTGTTGAAATGACTCGGTTTTTCTCCAGGGGTAACTCACCCTCTCCAAGGCAAGCCTGCACACGATCTCATGTCAAAGACAGAGGAAAATGGATGGAAAATGTTCAGTGGTCAAGTATGCAAATGTCTCTTTGGCAGGTCACATGGCTAAGATCAAAATCAAAGTGGAAGGGACTTCAGAGTTACAGAACAAAGGGCAAGGATGGAGGAAGACTATTAATTAGTGCCATTAATGTGATCAGTCAACCACTTTTTTTTTCTTTTCTTTTCTTTTTTTTTTTTCCAGACAGAGTTTTGCTCTTCTTGCCCAGGCTGGAGTGCAATGGTGTGATCTCACCTCACTGCAACCTCCACCTCCCAGGTTCAAGCAATTCTCCTGCCTCTGCTTCCCAAGTAGCTGGGACTACAGGCACACACTACCATGCCCAACTAATTTTTGTATTTTTAATAGAGACGGGGTTTCACCATGTTGGCCAGGCTGGTCTCAAACTCCTGACCTCAGGTGATCCACCTGCCTCAGCCTCCGAAAGTGTTGGGATTACAGGCATTAGCCACTGTGTCTGGCCCACATTTTTTCTTTATTTATTGATTTTTCTGCAGAATCAACTCTGTAGATTATATATTTTGTTACTGTGTTTTCAGTTTCCACATTGTTGAAGGAGAAGACAGAGGACTGACACTACCTGGCTTCAAGACGTACTACAGTGCTACCGTAATCTAGACAATGTGGTGTCGGTGACAGAATAGACAAGTCAATGGAAGAGAACAGAAAGCTCAGAAATAGTCCCACATAAATAAAATCAACTGATATTTGACAAAGGCTCAAGGGCAATGCAATGGAGAAAGACGGTCTTTTCAATGTTGGTGCTGGAACAACTGGGCATCCACATGGAAAAAAAAATGAATCCATACACAGCCTTTACACACTTCACAAAAGTTAACTCAAAATGGATCACAGAACTAAATGTAAAATGGAAAACAATGAAACTCCTAGAAGATAGGAGAAAGCCTAGATAACTTTGGTTTGGAGATTATTATTATTATTATTACTTTTTTTTTTTTTTGAGATGGAGTTTTGCTCGTTACCCAGGCTGGAGTGCAATGGTGTGATCTTGGCTCACCGCAACCTCTGCCTCCTGGGTTCAGGCAATTCTCCTGCCTCGGCGTCCTGAGTAGCTGGGATTACAGGTACGCGCCACCATGCCCAGCTAATTTTTTGTATTTTTAGTAAAGACAGGGTTTCACCATGTTGACCAGGATGGTCTCTATATCTTGACCTCGTGATCCACCCGCCTTGACCTCCCAAAGTGCTGGGATTACAGGCTTGAGCCACCACGCCCGGCCTGGTTTATTTGTGTATTTTTGAGACAGAGTCTCACTTTGTTGCCCAGGCTGGAGTACAGTGACATGATCTCAAGTCGCTGCCTGGACTTCCTGGATTCAAGTGATTCTCCCTGCCTCAGCCTTATAAGAAGCTGAAATGACTGGTGTGCGCCACATGCCCAGCTAATGTTTTCTGTATTTTTAGTAGAGACAGGCTTTCACCATACTGGCCAGGCTGGCCTTGAACTCCTAACTTCAAGTGATCCATCTGCCTCAGCCTCCCAAAGTGCTGGGATTACAGGCATGAGCCACTGTGGCCGGCCTTAGAGATGACTTTAGATATAACACTGAAGGCATGATCCATGAAAGAATTGGGAAGTTGGACTTCACAAAAGTTAAAAATTTATCTCTGTGGAAGATACTTTCAAGAGAGTGAAAAAACAAGCCACAGACTGGGAGAAAATATCTGCAAAAGACATATCTGATAAAGGAATGTTACGTGAAACATGAAAAAAAAAAAACCTCTTAAAATACTAACATAAGGAAATAAACAGCCCAATTTAGAAATGGGCCAAGGACTTCAACAGACCTTTCACCAAAGAAAATATACAGAAAGCAAATAAGCAAATGCAAAGATGCTCCACATCACAGGTCATCATGGAAATACAAATTAAAACAATAAGGTACCACTACACACCTATTGGAATGGCCTTAATTCAGAATACTGGCAACATCACATGCTAGTGAGAATGCATAGTAACAGAAACTCATTCATTGCTGGTGGGAATGCAAAATGGTCCAGCCACCTTGAAAGACAGTTTGGCAGTTTCTTACAAAACTAAACTAACACTACTCTCTGATTCAGCAATCACACTCCTTGGCATTTACCCAAAGAAGTTGAAAACACAGGTTGACACCAAAATCTGCACTGATGTTTCTATCAGCCTTATTTGTAAATGCCAAAACTTGGAAGCAACTGAGGTGCCCTATAGTGAGTGGGAAAATAAACTTGTGTACCTCCAGACAATACAATATTATTAAGTGCTAAAGAAAAATTAGCTGTCAAGCCATGAAATGAGGTGGAAGAAACTTAAATGCATATTACTAAGTGAGGAAAGCCAATTTGAAATGGCTGCATACTGTATGATTCCAAGTATCTGACATTCTAAAAAAGGCAGAACTGTGGGACAGGAAAAAGATCAGTGATTGCCAGGGATTCAGGGAGGGAGGGATGAATAGGTGGAGCACAGAGGTTTAGGGCACTGAAAATACTCTGTATGAAACTTATGGTGGATGTGTGTCAATATATATTTGCCCAAACCCATAGAATGCACATCACCAAGAGAAAGCCCCAATGCAAACTATGGACTTCCCTGGTAATGATTTGTCAATGTAAGTTTCAACAAATGTATCAGCCTGATGATAAGGGGGAGGCTACCATGTGTGGAGGCAGAGGGTATATGGAAAATCTCTGTACTTTCAACTTTGCTGCAATCCTAAAACTGCTATTTTTTTTTTTTTTTTTTGAGATGGAATCTTGCTATGTCGCCCAGTCTGGAGTGCAGTGGCCCGATCTCAGCTCACTACAACCTCTGCCTTCCGGGTTCCAGAGAATCTCCTGCCTCAGTCTCCCTGGGACATCCCACCACACCCGGCTAATTTTTTGTATTTTTAATAGAGATGGGGTTTCACCATGTTGGCCAAGCTGGTCTTGAACTCCTGACCTCAAGTGATCTGCCTACCTTGGCCTCATAAAGTGCTAGGATTACAGACATGAGCCAGCGCGCCCAGCCCTAAAACTGCTATTTAAAATGTATTTTTTTAAAAGTCAACTAGTGCATAAGAATTATTACAAAAAATATTACCCCTCCTTGCTGCTGACGCCTAATCTTGCTATGGGAAACCATGTTCCGTTCTTTTGATTCTTCATCTATTTCTATTTCTCCAGGTCCATAAATATTGTATCAAGTATTTAAATTCTTATTTCCATTATGAACATTATCCATTAAGTTTTTATAACTCCCACATTTAGATGGCATACAAAGAGCTAGTGAATGAATGAGATGGAGAAGGTCAGACATGTAGGAGGAGAATTGAGAGAGGGTAATACTGGAAAATAAGGCCAAGTGTGAGTCTCAAGAAAAGGGAGTAACCAGTGTTATCAGATGCTTGAAGCTGATCAGGAGGTAAGGACTGAATGGAGCCCACTCTGTTTACGTGTTGACTTGGACTTCTAACTACATCAGTGTTAGAAGAAAGGGTAGGGGTTTCCTGTGAATAAACTGGACTGCTTCCCAGTAACTAAGGGAATTCATTCTAGGTCCTCTAGCTGCTGAGCCAACTGGGAGTGGGGGCAGGAGAGCTCTCAACTGAGAGATTGAATCTCTGGACCTGAGCTCAGCTTCCCATGGGACTTGGAACTTTCTTACCCCAGCAAGGTTGACTGTAACATTTCATGAGCCCCAGAGTCTCCCCAAGCTGGGCATCTGAAGTTCCCAGATACCTCAGTCACTCAGGTACTCAAATCCTTCAAACAAGACAGGTTTTCCTAACTTGCCCTCCAAAACCCATGGAGAGGGAATCCCTCACTTAGGACAAGGACCCCACTGGACTTCTCTGTATAGGATGATGGAAGAATCAGGTCACCCATGTCTAGCCTTCTCTTCATTATCCTTGGCCTGTGTAAGTTCCCCCAAGGAAGCATCTTTCAAAAATTCCTGCCATGTGCTTTGACAGACGTCATACTATGTTCTCGTGCATGAATAGAGGGGACCAGCATGCAGCATACTAGCATGACAGGGATTTTAGGAGGGAAGGACATGAGTGTCAGATTTCAGGAGGTTGAGGAGGAATTGGAAAGTACGAAAGTAGAGACTGAAAGCCAAGACTTGTTGTTCAAGAAGTTGGTTGACAATAGGATGAAGAGAATCGGAAAAGCTGAAAGAATAAGTTCCTGAGGGATTCAAGAGAGGACAAAATAAAAAGTATTAGGCCGGGCGCAGTGGCTCATGCCTGTAATCCCAGCACTTTGGAAGGCCAAGGTGAGCAGATCACGAGGTAAAGAGATCAAGACCATCCTGGCCAACATGGTGAAACCCCGTCTCTACTAAAAATACAAAAATTAGCTGGCCATGGTGGCATGCACCTGTAGTCCCAGCTACTCAGGAGGCTGAGGCAAGAGAATTGCTTGAAGCCAGGAGGCAGAGGTTGCAGTGAGCCGAGATCGCCTGACTGCACTCCAGCCTGGCAACAGAGCAAGGCTCTGTCTTAAAAAAAAAGTATCGACTTTGTCAAATGACCAATCTAACAAATGGGGAAATTTTTCTATATGCTTCTTTTAAGGTTCAAGCCATCAGAATTCAAATCCAGCTCATCCCAATTTCAGAATGGACCACACTGTCAGCCTCAGGAGTGAGGATCCCGACAGCCTGGCTCCTGAACATGATTTGAAAATAAATTATTTGAATCAGAGATAATAAGGTATGCACTTTCAGATAGCCTTGGAAATGTGTACCATGCTTTGCTGCATCAAAGAAACGGTCTGCTGAAACAAGAGGAGGAAGTTGTCAGGAGCAGAATGGTGGCAGAACATCTGAAATTAAAACAAGAGGTACTTCTTTAAAAAAAATTTTTTTAGAACCTACTGTTTTTTCTATTAATTTTTTTTACAAATCAAAAAGACCTTATTAATATTAAATTATTAAGCATAGTGTCTTAAATTAATATTAAATTACCAAGCATGGTCTCTCACACCTGAAATCTCAGCACTTTGAAAGGCCGAGGCAGGAAAATTGTTTGAGTTCAGAAGTTTGAGACCAGCCGGGGCAGCATAGTGAGACTCTGTCTCTCTGAAATGCTTTTTTAATTAGCTGGGTGTAGTAGCACACACCTGTAGTCCTAGCTACTCAATAGACTGAGATGGGAGGATTGCTTGAACCCAGGAGTTCAAGGCTGCAGTGAGCTACGATCCCACCACTGGACTCCAGCTTGGGTGACAGAGCAAGACCCTGTCTGACTTGGATGTAAGAACACTTGGGCATGGGAGCAGATGGGTGCCTACGTGCTGGGGATGGGGATGGAGGCTACCTCAGAGCAAAAATATTGAGCTTGCCTAGATCACTTGTAGAAATCCTTTAAGTCCACAGGGGGAACTCTTGCAGAAATCTGTCATCACAGATATTGCCTTCTTTAAAATATTTCCTATAAATATGATTTATTTCTTCTTATCCTGTAATGTGTAACGTTATACTCTTGGAGCCATAGAGAAAAATCCCTCCCACTGTTCCTACTCTTCAGGAAACTTACACACTTTACCTGAGTGTTGGTAAATCGGGCTGACAGTCATCTGAATGATGGAATCACTCCATAAAGAAGAGCTTCTCCCTGGGCTAGCATTCTGGTTCTACTCTTGGGAACTGCGAAGCATCAAGTGACTTATTGAACATCTCTAAGCCTCTGTAGCATGTCCTATCTGAACCTAGTTTGTTGGTCGGGGTGTGTGTGTGTGTGTGTGTGTGTGTGTTTTATTTTTTTAGATGGAGTCTTGCTGTCACCCAGGCTGGAGTGCAATGGCACGATCTCGGCTCACTGCAACCTTCACCTCCTGGGTGCAACCGATTCTCCTGCCTCAGCCCCCCGAGTACCTGGGATTACAGGCATGTGCCACCAGGCCCAGCTAATTTTTGTATTTTTTGTAGAGACAGGGTTTCACCATATTGGCCAGGCAGGTCTCAAACTCCTGACCTCAGGCGATCCGCCTGCCTTGGTCTCCCAGTGTTGGGATTACAGGTGTGAACCGCTGCACTCGGCTCAACCTAGCTTTTTGCCAGGACTGTTGCAGAGCTGTCATGATGGGACTGTTCTTTGTTATTCTCCTGGGTCACATTCACTGTATCCTAGATCCTGCTCCTTATTTTACCAGAAAACCTTCCCAAGCTTTTCCAGTAAAGGGATGGGCAAGAAGTAAATTTTCTGAGTATTGTCTGCCTAGAGGGGGCTTTATTCTGCCTTCACCCTAGCAGAATAACTGTCGCATAGACTTCTTCCTTTTTGTTTTACTCACTTACCCTCAGAAAGAAGACCCATGGAGAGGGAGCCCCTCCCTTGGGATGAAGACCCCCACTGTACCTCTGTATGGAATCATGGAAGAATCAGGAGACCCATGAGGCTTTTACAATTTTTTTCTTGAAGGTTCTCAAATTTCACAGTGAAATTTCTAGATGTGGCTTTTTTTTCTTATCTTCCTAGACATCCTGTAGTCTGTTTCTCTACAAGTTCCAAAGCTTATGTGTTTCTTTTTGTTTGTTTGTTTGAGATGGGGTCTCATTCTATAGCCCGGGCTGGAGTGCAGTAGCGTGATCTCGGCTCACTACAACCTCTGCCTCCTGGGACCCAGTTCAAGCAATTCTCCTGCCTCAGCCTCTTGAGCAGCTGGGATTACAGACATGTGCCACCATGCCCAGCTAGTTTTTGTATCTTTAGTAGAGACAGGGTTTCACCATGTTGACCAGGGTGGTCTTGAACTCCTGCCCACCTCGGCCTCCCAAAGTGCTGGGATTACAGGCGTGAGCCACTGTGCCTGGCTGCTTATGCTATTTTTAAAATAAATTAATGTCTTTCATTTTCTTTGCCCTAGAATTCTTATTTTTCTTTTCTTTCTTTCTTGAGACCAGTTTTGCTCCTGTCACCCAGGCTCAAGTGCCCAGAAATTCAAGACTAGCCTGGGCAACACAGGGAGACCCCATCTCTACAGAAAGTTTAAAAATTGGCTGGGCGTGGTGGTGCGCACCTCTTGTCATAGCTACTTGGGAGGCTGAGGTGGGAGGATCACTTGAGACCGGGAGATTGAAGCTACCGTGAGTCATAATGGCACCACTGCATTCCAACCTGGGTGACAGAGCAAGACCCTGTCTCTAAGTAAATAAAGAAATAAAGAAACCTGGCTGGGCATGGTGGTTCACACCTGTAATCCCAGCACTTTGGGAGACAGAGGCGGGCAGATCTCCTGAGGTCAGGAGTTCAAGACCAGCCTGGCCAACATGGTGAAATCCTTTCTCTACTAAAAATACAAAAAAAAATTAGCTGGGCGTGGTAGAGAGTGCCTGTAATCCCAGCTACTCGGGAGGCTGAGGCAGGAGAATCGCTTTAACCCAGGAGGTGGAGGTTGCAGTAAGCTGAGATTGCGCCATTGCACTCCAGCATTGGCAACAAGAATGAAACACCACCTAAAAAAAAAAAAATTAGCCGGACGTGGTGGCTGGCACCTGTAATCCCAGCTACTTGTGAGGCTGAGGCAGGAGAATTGCTTGAACCTGGGAGGCGGCGGTTGCAGTGAGCCGAGATTGCACCATTGCACTAGCCTGGGGGGAAAGAGAGAGGCTTCATCACAAAAACCAAGAAAAAGAAATAAAGAAATCTATGATAAATCCCCCTGGAAATGTGTACGAAGGCTTTCTAGGCTCTGCTCTCCGGGTCGTGCTCAGCCCCAGCCTGCAGTCGCAGCCCCGGCCATCAGTAACTTAGGCTTTCCACCCATCTCATCTCTCACCACCACTCTGTTCACTTTGTGTTCTACAGAAATTTGTTGAACTCTCTTGTTTGCTGATGATACTCCTTTCTATTCTCTTTATTGTTGGAGTTTTTAAAGTATTAGTAATTCGCATTATAATAGAGTTTCTAAATTTATGTACTTAGTCTGCCATCTGAGACGGAAAATTTTCCATTTTCTTTAGTAATCAAGAAATAATTTCATTGTGGTTTCTAAGGAAGAAAAGAAAGGGTATTCTGAATCATGAGCAGTTTTGATGGCTAGGATGACTAGAGTTGAGGAAGTCCATGAAAGCAGAGAATATCTTTCTTCTCATTTCCAAAACAGCTCCTTAAGATGTAAGGACGGGCAGAAATATTGGCTATTCTCAAGCCACATTAGATGTCTTTGGGTTCTTTTCTCTCACATCTATATAGACCTGAATTTGGCTCTGATACCTTCTTCAATGAATGCTTATTACAGAACGTGTAAAATACACACATTATTTTATTTTAGCCACCCTACAAATTAGAGGTTATCTTCATTTTATAGTTGACCAAATGGAGACTCAGTGAGGTTAAGCATCGTATCCAAGCTCACACAGTAAGTGGTCGAGCAAGAGTTTTAGCCAAAATGGTTTGCACTGAAGCCAATACTCTTCCACTTTGTACCACAATGGGGAAAAAACACATTAATGTGTAAGCATTCATCTCCTCTTTCCTTCCCCACTCCCAAAGTCTCAGGTAGTTTGGTGCAGTAGAAAATGTACCCATTTAAAAGTCAGAAAACTTGGATTCTAGTTTTGCCTCTGCCATATTTGGTAATGTTGACCATTGCTAAACTTTTCAGATCCTTAGTTTTCTCATCTATATAAAAGGAACAATAAACTCAGTTCTCTGTCAACCACAGAGCTGCAAAAAGGATCACACAAGAACGTGTATATTAAAAGTCCCTTGGGTCAGGCGAGGTGGCTCACGCCTGTAATCCCAGCACTTTGGGAGGCCAATGTGGGCAGATCATAAGGTCAGGAGATCGAGACCATCCTGGCTAACACAGTGAAATCCTGTCTCTAATAAAAATACAAAAATTAACTGAGTGTGGTGGCAGGTGCCTATAGTCCCAGCTATTCAGAAGGCTTAGGCAGGAGAATCGCTTGAATCTGGGAGGCAGAGGTTGCAGTGAGCCAAGATTGTACCACTACACTCCAGCCTGGGCGACAGAGTGAGACTCTGTCTCAAAAATAAAAATTAAAAAATAAAATAAAAGGCTCTGGGCCAGGCGTGGTGGCTCACGCCTGTAATCCTAACACTTCGAGAGGCTGAGGTGGGTGGATCACTTGAGGTCAGGAGTTCAAGACCAGCTTGACCAACATGGTGAAAAACCATCTCTATCAAAAATATAAAAATTAGCCAGGCCTGGTGGTGGGTGCCTGTAATCCCAGGTACTTTGGAGGCAGATGCAGGCGAATCACTTGAACCTGGGAGGAGGAGACTGCAGTGAACTGAGATCACGTCATTGTACTCCAGCCTGGGCAACAAGAGCAAAACTCCGTCTCAAAAAAAAAAGGCTCTGCAGATCATTAGGGCAACAGCTCATGCTTGTATAGTACTTTATCATTTGCAAAGTGTTGTCAAATAATTTTGGTTTTACAGATAAAAACTGTGGCTAAGACTGGATATAATCCAGCTCAACTTTGCAAAATCAGGACTGAAGCTTGGCTTTTACTTCTCCAAATCACATTATTTCCCTGACTTGGTCATGCTGCCACCTTGTTTTACAAGATCAGTGTTTAATTATTAAATAATCAACAACAGAGTTCCTTTACAGAACTTAGTCAATTGAAGTTCTATTCTATTCATAATTTTATTTATATTTTTTTTCTGGAACTCACCTATTAAGTAGAATGCAACTATGTTCATTATTTATTGTTCATTTATTACCCAATTATTTTTTTAAGATGGAGTCTCGCTCTGTCGCCAGGCTGCAGTGCAGTGGCACAATCTTGGCTCACTGCAACCTCTGCCACCCGGGTTTAAGCGATTCTTCTGCCTCAGCCTCCCCAGTAGCTGGGATTACAGATGTGCACCACACCCAGCTATTTTTTGTATTTTTAGTAGACACGGGGTTTCACCACGTTGGCCAGGATGATCTTGATCTCTTGACCTCGTGATCTGCCTGCTTTGGCCTCCCAAAGTGCTGGGATTACAGGCATGAGCCACTGCGCCCAGCCTACTTAAATATTTGAAGCTAATATATAATGACTGAAAACTATGAAGCAATTCTTTAAAAGTGCTTAAATTAAAACTAGTAAGAAAATTAGGCCTGATGCTGGGCGTGGTGGCTCATGCCTATAATCTCACCATTTTGGGAGGCTGAGGCGGGCAGATTACCTGAGGTCAGGAGTTTGAGATGAGCCTGGCCAACTTGATGAAACGCTGTCTTTCCTAAAACACAAAAATTAGCTGAGCTTATTGGCACACACCTGTAATTCCAGCTGCTTGAAAGGCTGAAGCATAAGAATCCCTGAAACCCAGGAAGTAGAGGTTGCAGTGAGCCGAGATAGCACCACTGCACTCCAGCCTGGACTCTGTCTCTAAAAAAAAAAAGAAAGAAAGAAAAAGAAAATTAAGCCTGACACAGTGACACAATCTGGCACATATCACGATCCCTGGCACCACTGAATACCAGATAAAAAGCTAGCCTAGGCCAGGCACGGTGGCTCATGCCTATAATCCCAGCACTTTGGGAAGCCGAGGCAGGTGGATCACAAGGTCAAGAGATCGAGACCAGCCTGGCCAACATGGTGAAACTCCATCTCTATTAAAAACACAAATTTAGCCAGGTGTGATGGCAAACACCTGTAATCCCGACTACACTGGAGGCTTAGGTAGGAGAATCTCTTGAACCTGGGAGGTGGAGGTTGCAGTGAGTCAAGATTGTGCCACTGCACTCCAGCCTGGGCAACAAGAGTGAAACACTCCATCTCAGAAGAAAAAAAATGTACCTAATTTTTTTTAACATCCTAGCAAGTGACATGATGTGTACATGGTCTTTGACATTCGTTCAAGTACTTCATTTTCAAATGAGCTGGATTATAGCCTCCAACCTGATCTCCTCATGAAGTCTGGTTGGAGATCTCAGGACATCCTAGTTAGAGGGTCCGTTTGTCTGAACTGCGTCTAGGTCTCCATGCATCCTGCTCACGGATGAGTGAGAACATAGCCACTGAGCCCAGGACACAGGGTACAAAAGGAAAGCCAGAGACTGGGGCTCAGACAAAACAGGAACTGAGGCAGAGGGAAAAAGCGACGTCAGAAAACTCGAAGCAAATGAAACACAAAAAGGACTTTGTGTTTTCTTGGTGTTGGCGTTGCTCTGAGATGGGGAGATGTACCAGAAAGAGAATGGGATGCTAATTAATATTCAGGTTACAGAAGCCAAAATGAACCATTTTTTAAGAGTAGAGGTAATTAAATCTCTGCACATACAAAGCAGAAACTAACAAGCACTTATTGGCAGTCTACTTCATTGAGCTGGTGAGCTTCATGACTTTAAAATCACAAGAATTGCACAGGTGCCATCGCTGCAGAGAACCTGCCTGTAGCTGGGGCCCCACTTTCCTGCCCTCCTCAGGGAGCCAACTGCTCTGCCTACCCCGTGATTGGGCACCAGTGACATCAGCTGCCAGCTGGATAACCAGTTAGTGTCACAGAGAAACTGGGTACAGCTTAAGGGTAGAGATATAACTTCATTATAGGCACTTAGGAACTTTTTCAAAAGACAATTTGAAAAATTACCCATAATTTCATAAACTCAGAGCAGTTGCGTTCTGTAAAGAGGGATTTACGTATAACTAGGCTTTACATTTTATTTATTTATTTGTAAGACAAGGTCCTGCTGTGACACTCAGGCTAGAATGTAGTGGTATGATTATGGCTCACTGCAGCCTCAAACTTTCCACTGACCGCAGCCTCCCAAGAAGCTAGGACCACAGGTATGCCACCATGCTCAGCTAATTTTTTTATTTTTTGTAGAGATAGGGTCTCACTCTATTGCCCAGGCTGGAGTGCAAGCTGAGATCATAGCTCACTGCAGCCTCAAACTCCTGACCTCAAGCAGTCCTCCCACTTCAGCCTGCTGAGTAGCTAGGACTGCAGGCATACACCACCGCTTCAGCTAATTTTTAAAAATTTTTGCAGAGACAGCGTCCCACTATGTTGCCCAGGCTGATCTCGAGCTCCTGGCCTCAGGCAATCCTCCCACCTCGGCCTTCCAAAGCATTAGTATTACAGGCACTAATACTGAGCCACTATACCTGACTTACATTTTCATAATTATCATATAAAAAACAACTGTCAGGGCCGTGATGGCTCATGCCTGTAATCCCAGCACTTTGGGAGGCTGAGGTGGGCAGATCACCTGAGGTCGGGAGGTCCAGCCCAGCCTGACCAATATGAAGAAACCCTGTCTCTACTAAAAATACATAAATTAGCCAGGCCTGGTGGTACACCCCTGTAGTCCCAGCTACTTGGGAGGCTGAGGCAGGAGAATCGCTTGAACCCAGGAGGTGAAGGTTGCAGTGAGTGGAAATCACGCCATTGCACTCTAGCATGGGCAACAAGAGTGAAACTCCACCTCAAAAAATAATAATAATTGTCAGAAACTACCAAAGTCTGCTGAGCCTTCACCTGTCAGACACGATCAAAGAGTAATGATTCTAGACTTAATCTCTCTGTGTACTTTTTTGTTTGTTTAAGTAACACTCTTAATGTTTAGGCCCTAGGATTCTAAACAATATTTTGTACAATTAAAAAAAAAAAAACATAAACAGGCTGCTGCCTGGGAAAAAAGAACACTTTGAATGTTAAACAAGATATGCTCAATTACAGATTCACTTCTGATCTTCAGTAAACATACTAAACATGCCAATCTTAACAATAATCACTAGTCTCTGCATACAATTTTGCATTCTTTATTCATGTATGTCATTTTATATATACAGGTCCCTCAATTCATTTCCTAAACAGTCACCCCTGTCTCCACTCTGTTTTTAACTCCACGTTGCATCAGTTTTGTTCTGGTTGTGTCGAGGGTCAGCTGAGAATCTTCTCTTGATTTTCCATTGTCCTTGGAGTCAAAAAACAAGCTTAGAAGTCAGAACACTCTCCTGAGCTGGTTCCTCACCCTATCCTCGTCTTCCCTGAGAAGCCCTTCTAGGACAGATGCACTGGTCAGCTCTCCCAGCCCAGAGCACAGCTCTGCCCACACTGGGCGCCTGCAGCTTACTGGTTTTGCTGGTGTAAAGTGATCATGGATGGGTGCTATCATTTCCTCAGACACCTGACGCTTTTGATTCTCTCCCCTGATGTGAACAGTACTTGTGGATAACGCATGCCCATCTCCCAATGGAGTGCGAATCCTTTTCTTACGGATTTGCATTAAATTCCTGTTAGATTTAATGATGAGAAAGTCTCTTCTTGGACCTGTCATTTGCATTCACTTTGTCCATAGTGTCCTTCATTGAAGAGAAATTCCAAAATTGATGTAAGTGAACTCATGTTTAGCCTAATGTATGTGCTTTATGAGTTTATAATGCATTCTTCCAGATCTTTCTGCTGTTACACCCTCTATCAAATCAGTCATCAACTTCCCTAGAGTCCTGAGTGATTTTATTCATACAATTATCAAGATTTTGTCCTCGTTAAAGCGATTCTTTAGTTGTCCTGTCTTGTTTTCTGAAGTCTGATCTCCTCAAGGCTAGGGACTGGAAATTATTAATCCTTGAGTCCCCAGCACAGCCTGACTCATGATAGCTAGTGCTGGTGGAAGGAAGGAATGACCCATTTTATTGGCCATAGCATTGTCTGTGTTGAACTCTAGGGAGTCATTTCCTCTCACCCCTACAATGCCTTAGCCAAGGACTCGCCACTCCCATGGTCTCTTGCTCACAGTAATTTGGACGATTCGTGGACACTCGAGTGAATCAGAACCTCTCTTCTAAGAATTTAGAACTGGGGCTCAGACAGAGTCAGTTTGCACCTGATGCTGGCCCCAAGGAGTCGTGTAGCATCAAACAGCCAGGCAGGGACACCCGTGCCAATTATCAGGGATTCAGACTGAGAAGGAGTATTCAGGGGGAAAACTGTCCTGCAGAGCAAAACAGAGCAAGAGCCCATGAGGGGAAGGGGAGAGAGACTGGCTCTTCCTTGGTTCCTGACAGGTTTCCAGTTCCTGGTTCTGATTCCTTATGAAGCCTTGGAGTTCATACTCTGTCTTCTTTGACCTTGAGAATGCTTTAGTAGGTCTTCTTTTCCTTATAAGCATAGAATCCCTACAATAGTGATTCATATATTTTCTCCATAGTGAATACTTGCAATTTTCACATTGTTCACGGGAGACAGTATTAGCTTGTTCAATATATATTTATTATCGGTGAGGCATCTTGTCAGCTCTTACAGTCACACAAAAGTGGACTTACAGGCTGGGCAGTGGCTTACGTCTGTAATCCTAGCACTTCGGGAGGCTGAGGCGGGCGGATCACCTGAGGCTGGAAGTTCGAGATCTCACCACTGCACTCCAGCTTGGGTGACGGAGTGAAACTCTGTCAAAAACAAACAGACGCCAACAAGCACACAAAACAAATATATAGCTTAATGAGTGAATATAAGGCACACACCCTTGTAACTGTCACGTAGGTCAAGAAATAGAAGTTTAGCACTCACTTCAGAGGCTACTGATTCGCTTAGATTTGCATTAGGTATAAGAAAATCTTCTGGACCTGTCATTTGTGTGGCTTTATCCATAGTGTCTTCATTGGAGGAAATTCCCAATTTGAATGTGAGTAAATTAACCCATTTTGGTTTTTTGCCTAATGCATGTGCTTTGTGACCTTTAGTATTCATTCTTCCAGATTGTTCTGCTGTTGCCCCTCTGTGACATCAGTCACCACCTCCCTTAGAAGCCTGAATGACTCTAAGCCCCACTGCAATCACAAGCCCTAGAGGTTAAGTGTGAATTACATAAATGATAAAAGGATTAGGTAAGCAATAATGCAAAGAAGTTTGCAAAGTAAATGTCTATGTATATATTAGATGAATTTTTACCACTTAAAATTGTTTTAGCAGGGGAGAGGAGGAAATGGGGAGATATAGGTCAAAGGGTACAAAGATGCAGTTATCACAGGTGAATAAGTGGAGAGATATAGGCCAGGCACAGTGCTTATAACCCAGCAAGTGTGAAATCACCACTGAGACAAAGACTAGGCCAAATCACAGGGTCTTTATTGCCAGCAGCCATGGAGGACTTGCATCTCTCTAACCCATGGCTCCAAAAGAAGGGTGTCAAGACCTTTTATGCCCGTAAACCACCTCCTGGGCGGGGGTAGGGGCAAGGGGCTTTGGACATTCTGAGGGCTAGGGGACTTTGGACATTCCAATTGTTACTTAAGTGGTTCACAGAAGTCAAGATAAGCGTTAGTTTACATATTGTCTGGGTAGGGTGGAAATTACAGACCTTAGTTACTTATTACAAGTCTTAAAATGGCGCAGGGGCCAAATGGCGTTGGTTTGGACTGCTTGCCTGTCACATTAGAGTTACAGAGAGCAGTTTCAACAGAAAGCTGAGGTATGGTTGAGGGATACAGTTTATGGGGCATTTACCGAGTCACACACTGGCTCACAGCTGTAATCCAGCACTGTGGGAGGCGGGGTGGCAGGATCACTTGAGCTCAGGAGTTTGAGACCAGCTTGGGCAAAATAACAAGACTTCATCTCTACTAAAAATGAAGAACATTATCTTGGTGTGGTGGTGGATGCCTGTGGTTGCAGCTACTCAGGAGGCTGAGGTGGGCGGATTGTTCCAGCACAGGAGAGAGAGGCTGCAGTGAGCCCTGATGATACCACTGCACTCCAGCCTGGGTGACAGAGCAAGACTCTGTCTCAAAAAAGGAAAAAATAAAGGTCCACACCAGTAATCTCAGCACGTTGCGAGGCCGAGGCAGGTGGTGAAACCCTGTCTCTACTAAAAATACAAAAACTTAGCTGGGTGTCGTGGCACATGTCTATAATCCCAGCTACTCGGGAGGCTTAGGCAGGAGAATCGCTTGAACCTGGGAAGTGGAGGTTGCAGTGAGCCAAGATCACACCATTGCACTCTAGCCTGGGCTACAAGAGCGAAACTCTATCTCCAAGAAAGAAAAAAACAAGTCTAGAGATCTAATGTACAATATGAAGACTGCAGTTAATAATATTGTATTGTATACCAGAAGTTTTCTAAGAGAGTAGATTTCAGGCATTCTAATCAGACAAAAAAAGACAGGAACTATGTAAGATGATGGATATGTTAATTTACTTGATTGTAGTAATTGCTCCGCTATGTGTGTGTTTATATACATGAATATGTATCACATATATATATACAGCAACATTATGTTGGACACAATAAAAATAAATTATTTTAAAACCTACCCACAGTCAAAGATTTATTGTAATGCTGGGATAATCACTATTCTACATAGCTCATTGTGTGAGACAGAGTCAGATATAGGTGGAGATACACACATGTAGTATTAATATGCAAAGTGTTAATATAAAAGGTGTTAATTTCTTTTTTTTTTTTTTGAGATGGAGTCTCACTCTGTTGCCCAGTTCCCAAAAGGTGTTAATTTAACAGATAAGAAAGCCAAATATCAGAGATAAAGAAATTGCTAAAGGGATAAAGCTAGCCTTGAAATCAAGATCTGGGCCAGGCACAGTGGCTCATGCCTGTAATCCCAGCACTTTGGGAGGCTGAGGTGGGTGGATCACGAGGTCAGGATTTCAAGACAAGACTGGGCAAGATGGTGAAACCCCATCTCTACTAAAAATACAAAAATTAGCCACACGCGGTGGCGAGCACCTGTAACTCCAGCTACTTGGAAGGCTGAGGCAGGAGAATTGCTTGAACCTGAGCGGCAGAGGTTGCAGTGAGCCGAGGTCATGCCACTGCACTCCATCCTGGGCAACAGAGTGAGACTCTGTCTCAAAAAGAAAAAAAAGAAAGAAAGAAAATCAAGATCTAACACCCCTTAAATCCTGCTATGGTAATTCTAAGGGGTTTTTATCTATTCGTTCAAGTAGCTTTGGCATAACACGTACATGTTACTACATGCATATGTCATTGAAAGTATGAAACTTTATTTTTTAAATTATATAATACAAATATTTTACTCCTAAGAATGATTTTTTCCCCTGATTTATCCTAGTTATATCTTTCTTTCTTTTTTTTTTTTTTGGAGATGGAGTCTTGCTCTGTCTCCCAGGCTGGAGTGCAGTGGCGTGATCTCAGCTCGCTGCAACTGCAACCTCTGCCTCCCAGGTTCAAGCAATTCTCCCACCTCAGCCTCCCAAGTAGCTGAGATTACAGGTGCACGCCACCACGCCTGGCTACTTTTTGTATTTTTTTTAGTAGAGACAGGGTTTCACCATGTTGGCCAGGCTGATCTTGAACTCCTGACCCCAAGTGATCTGCCCGCCTTGGCCTCCCAAAGTGCTGGGATTACAGGCGTGAGCCACCACGGCCACCCTATCCTGGTAATGTCTTATTTATTTATTTACTTATTTTAAAGACAGGGTCTTGCTCTGTGCAGTGGTGTGATCATAGCTCACTGCAGCCTCAAACTCCTGGGCTCAAGTGATGCCCCGACCTCAGCCTCCTGAGTAGCAGGCAAGTACCACCACATCTGGCTAATAAATTATTTTTTGATATGGAGTCTCTCTGTGTTGCCCAGTCTGGCCTCAAACTCCTGGCATCAACTGATACTCCTGCCTTGACCTCCCAAAGAGCTGGGATTACAGGCATGAGCCACCATGCCCACCTCTCACTATATTTTTAGCCTAACTTATGTAGAGTGGCTCAGAGCAAGTATAACACCAATAATAATGTCTCTAATGGAATACATATTCTGTTAGACACTGTGCCAAGCAGTTAACATTGGGTATTTTATTTAATCCTGAAAATAATTCTTTATCATCTCCATTTTATAGATAGGCCACAGGGCACTGCTGGTAAGAAAAAGAGCTGGGGCCAGGCACGGAGGCTCATGCCTGTAATCCTAGCATTTTGGGAGGCCAAGGTGGGCAGATCACTTGAAGTCAGGAGTTCAAGACTACCCAGGCCAACATGGTGAAACTCCGTCTCTACTAAAAATACAAAAAATTAGCTGAGTGTGGGGGCAGGCACCTGTAATCCCAGCTACTCTGGAGACTGAGGCTCAAGAATTACTTAAATCCAGGAGGCGGAGGTTGCAGCGAGCTGAGATCACACCACTGCACTCCAGCCTGGGTGACAGAGTGAAACTCTGATTCAAAAAAAAAAGACAAAGAGCTGGGATTTAAACCCAGGTCCCCAGGGCTGTCTCTGGCCATAGCTGGCATTACTAATCCCTCCAATATATGCCTAGGGGATGTAGCTACTGACTTCAGTGCTCTGGCTTACTGCATATACTGCAGGGGAGTCTTTTTTTTTTCTTTTTTAACTTGGACACTCTTGAAACACTGAACTGAAACTATAGCGAAAAGAGCCATTAGAGGAAGAAAATGAACAAACTTCAAATCTTATCTGTGCTCCTAAGGCTATGACTGTTGGTTCTCTTTCTGTGATTTATAATGTGTCAGGATAACTGCTTTAGAGGAAAAGCTAGACTTCATCCAGTCATCAGCTGGAACCCTGGGTGGCTGCAGACTCAGTGACTCACAGAAAGAATACACAGGAGAGAAGAAGGTGCTGAAAAGTTCCTGTCATACTTATAAATTACTGACAAAATACTTTCTGATATTTTTTTATTTTATTTTATTTTATTTATTTTGAGACGGAGTTTCACTCTTGTTACCCAGGCTGGAGTGCAATGGCACGATCTCGGCTCACCGCAACCTCCGCCTCCTGGGTTCAGGCAATTCTCCTGCCTCAGCCTCCTGAGTAGCTGGGATTACAGGCACACACCACCATGCCCAGCTAATTTTTTGTATTTTTAGTGGAGACAGGGTTTCACATGTTGACCAGGATGGTCTCGATCTCTTGACCTCGTGATCCACCCGCCTCGGCCTCCCAAAGTGCTGGGATTACAGGTGTGAGCCACGGCGCCCGGCCAATATTTTTTTAAATATCAGAAAGTATAATATCAGAAAGTATTATGGCAGAGTGTCAGTAAAATAATAACTTTTTCAGCATGAAGTTATTCTGAATTTAGTTTATGCAACAATTTATGTAAACCTGCCTGTCACTGGAAAACAGTTTGTCTTATTTTGTTCTCAGTCATAACCTAAATGACAACCAAGTATGTTAAGTGGCTTTTGTGAACTTGCTACAATCTTTTCCTGCCCAGACTTGCCTGGTACAAAATGCACAAAATAGACCTGTGATTTCTAAACTGTGGGTTAATCATGTGAACACAAAGGGAAAAAAAAAATAATCCCTTGTATTTGAGTGTTTGAAAATGATACTTTAAAAATATTATAAGAAAAAATTACTTGCTATCACTTGACTTTTTTTTTTATCTCAAAGGGACTTGAATAATAAGGCTGCTTTGTTATCTGATAAATTAGGCATGCCACATTACTCCCAAGGAAAAAATATCTGTATGATTTTTCTCCTGGAAACAATGCTTGGACCTCTAAATCTTTCTGTTTCTATTAGGAGAGTCATAGAGACATAGAGTAGAAAGGCTCTTAAGAGATAACACAGTTCTAGTTTTGAATGTTCCCTCCCCTCTAACTTCTCTGCCCCTGTATTTCCATCTGAAAAACAGGGATATGAAGGGTGATACAGAAGACTGAAAGCTTTAAAAATGTGCTCAGAGCGAAGGATACTTGGCCGTGGTCATAGATGGCAGTTTGTTGAGATGACTTGCTTCATGAACTTCTGATTTCATTTGCTAGTGCCTTTACCTGGGACGGCAGGGAAAGCTAGAAAATACAAATTCTCATAGCCTGGAGGGATTAGAGACTCCACACATACCTGATTTTGCTCTTTACGACTTTTTAGTATATACGTTGGTAACCTATTAAAAACTACATTAAATAACAACAAAGGATTTTTGCATTGTCTTCCAAGGGGCTTACATTGTGTATCACTTGAATGAACATCTCTAGGGTAAAGGCAGTCTTATTCTTACTTAGCAGATGAACAAAGTGAAGCCTACCAAGGTTAATGATATGCTCAAATTCAAACAGATATAGCATAGATTGGAACGTGCTGGAACTGTTTCTAGTCCTCTGTTCTATTAACTAAATCATTACCTGACTCATCTTCTATATTGGTGCTTTTAAACTCATCCTATAAAACACAGAAACGTAGAGTTGCCTTTGATTGAATTAAATATAAGAAATCAAACTGAGCAAAAGTCAAATTTTACTTTAATTACTTAAGGAGAAAGATAAACTTGATCCTTTTAGTTGGCCAATAATGATAAGCAATAATAGAGTTTGGAAGGAAAAGGTTATTTGGACCATGAAGTGACTTCCCTCCATTCAGAACTGTTTCAAGCTAAAATTACTCTCCAACAGCTTGAAAAAGCAAATGTCAAGCCTCAGTCAAAGCTTTTAGCAAGCAGAACTGTGGCTACATTTGTCATGTGTTGTTAATGTGTTCATCTCAAATTTCTAAACAGCTATAATTAAGGAGTAGGTTTCTAAAAATTTATAATCCGTTTGAAGTCTACTCAATTTGCCAGAGTTTTTTTTTAAAAAACAAAGAAAAGGTATATTTGACAAGTATTAAGTTTGAATACTTAAGTATTAATTTAAGCCTAAGTAAGAATTGTTATTAATTCTATGTCACTATGGCAACGGGCCACAGGCCATTAAATAAGGCAGCTTAGAAGAGGCCAAAAACATCCAGAACTTTAAGTAAAGTTAGGATGCAATCCAATAAGCAAATTCTGAGTAATTAACTTTTCAACCACTTTTTATTCATTTATAATTAGTAGATAAATGAAAACCTGTCCTTGGAACTTGCATTTCTAAAGCCCAGTCTCCAGTCCTCTGCAGAAAACATCACAAGTCTGACAGATAAAAAGAGAGAGCTGACTCTGAGGATCAAAAGTCTCCAAGAAGAGAGACAGCAACTCCTTTCCAAGAAAGATTTGCTGATAAAAGCCTTGACTGCTAAAAAGGGGGTGTAAAGTTTGTTTGCAATTAGCCAGGCAGGCACCTTCTTCAGTGTTTTGGGTTGTTGATATATTTCCTCAGTTGTGGTCAGTTTCCAATACACAATATTTGATTATCAATGTTTTATTGACATGTAAGACAGTAATGGCATGTTAGACTTTGCTTAAGAACTATAAACTGTGAGCAGGGTGTGGTGGTGCACACCTGTGATCCCAGCACTTTGGGAGGCTGAAGGATCACTTGAGGCCAGGGGTTTGAGACTAGCCTGAGCAACAGAGCAAGATCCCATCTCAAAAAAAAAAAAAATTAGCCAGGCATGATGGTATACATCTGTAATCCCAGCTACTCACAAGACTGAGGTGGGAGGACTGCTTGAGCCCAGGAGGTTGAGACTACAGTGAATTATGATCATGCTACTACACGCCAGCCTGGTTGACAGAGCCAAACTTCATCTTTCAAAAATAAAAAATAGGCCGGGTGTGGTGGCTCACACCCATAATCTCAGCACAATGTGAGGCAGAGGTGAGTGGATCAGGAGGTCAGG
This sequence comes from Callithrix jacchus, assembly GCF_049354715.1. NCBI lineage: Eukaryota > Metazoa > Chordata > Mammalia > Primates > Cebidae > Callithrix > Callithrix jacchus. The sequence goes on from NC_133514.1 coordinate 43,860,235, forward strand.
AGTTCAAGACCAGCCTGGCCAACATAGTAAAACCCCATCTCTATTAAAAATACAAAGATTAGCTGGGCATGATGGTGGGCACCTGTAATCCCAGCTACTCGGGAGACTGAGGCAGAGAATTGCTTGAACCCAGGAGGCAAAGGTTGCAGTGAGCTGAGATCATGCCGCTGCACTCCAGCCTGGAGAACAGAGAGAGACTCCGTCTCAAAATAAAATAAAACAAATAAAAACTATAAATTGTGGAAGATGGTGACTTAAATTAATTCAAAACATTATGTCATGACACTTGTACTAATGTGGTGATTTGCTAAGTCTGAATATAAAAATGGAAAAAAATTAATGTGTAAAAATAATCACCTGCACCATTACTACTCTTTTCTTTTTTGAGATGGAATTTCACTCTTGTTACCCAGGCTGGAGTGCAATGGCAGGATCTCGGCTCACCGCAACCTCCGCCTCCTGGGTTCAAGCAATTCTCCTGCCTCATCCTCCCGAGTAGCTGGGACTACAGGCGCACACCACCATGCCCAGCTAATTTTTGTATTTTCAGTAGAGACGGGGTTTCGCCTTGTTGACCAGGATGGTCTCGATCTCTTGACCTCCTGATCTACCCGCCTTGGCCTCCCAAAGTGCTGGGATTATAGGCGTGAGCCACTGCGCCCGGCCCTACTCTTCTCTCTCTCTCTTTCTTTCCTTCCTTCCTTCCTTCCTTCCTTCCTTCCTTCCTTCCTTCCTTCCTTCCTTCCTTCCTTCCTCTTTCTTTCTTTCCTTCCTTCCTTCATTCCTTCTTGACAGAGTCTTGCTCTGTCACCAGGCTAGAGTGCTGTGGTGCGATCTCGGCTCACTGCAACTTTCACCTCCCAGGTTCAAGCCAGTCTCCTGCCTCAGCCTCCCGAGAAGTTGGGATTACAGGCGCCTGCCAACAAGCCCAGCTAATTTTTGTATTTTTAGTAGAGATGGGGGTTTACCATGTTGGCCAGGATGGTCTCGATCTCCTGACTTCATAATCCACCCTCTTTGGCCTCCAAAAGTGCTGGGATTATAGGCGTGAGCCACCGTGTCTGGCCCTGGTTTCCATCAGTGTTAAAATGGGACATCGGATAGGGTTAAACATGTGATTGGTCCACCCAGCATTGCCCAAATACCAGCTAGGAAGTTTCTAAATCACCTGCAACCGCTTTATAGTTCCTTCCCTTTGGAATGCAAATAGCTTTGTGTTCCATTATCATTAATTGTAAGAGCTAAGAGTTGGCAAACCAATTAAAATACTGGTAGAGCAAACTAATTTGCAAAGGCAAATGTGTAATTTTTTGGATTGTTTGCTTTTACAAGTTTTCCATATAACCACTTTCATTGGCATGATAAATTGAGAATTTGTTGCTAAACACTTTTGGAGAATAATTATATATATATATATATATATATAAATTTAAATTATAATTTCTGGCTGGGCAAGGTGGCTAATGCCTGTAATCTCTACACTTTGGGAGGCTGAGGAAGGTGGATCACCTGAGGTCGGGGGTTCGAGACCAGCCTGGCCAACATGGTGAAACCCCATCTCTACTAAAACTACAAAAAATTAGCTGGGCATGGTGGCAGGCATCTGTCATCCCAGCTACTCTGGAGGCTGAGGCAGGAGAATCGCTTGAACCCGAGAGGCGGAGGTTGCAGTGAGCTAAGATTGCACCACTGCACTTCAGTCTGGGCGAGAGAGTGAGACTCCATCTCAAAAAAAAAAAAAAAAACCTATGAGAATAGAGTTATCCATAGAGCCACTGCTTTCCGAGACAGCATGGCACTGGATTTAACCTGATTTGATTAAGTAAATATTTGTTAAACACCTACTATCTCAAGGTACTACAGTGGATCAAGGAAAAACTTGAGAGGAAAGGAAATCATGTTTTATTTGTGTGTGTGTGTGTGTGTTTGTTTTTTTCTAAAAAAAACATTCATATATATAATATTTTACCATATGTTTGTCAGAAACCATCTTTTTATATACCTGCCTTTGTAACTCTCCCATTTGCCCCTGGGCAAGCATTTCTTCCCTGTCTAATCTTCACATTTGTCAATATTGCAGAAGTTCAGGACTGGAAGAGTCACTCACACGTTCGCTTTTATTCATGTCTAAGGTGGTGACCAAAAAGTTATCTGCTGTGCTCTCTCTTCCTGTCTTAAGGGGATGAGAAAATAGAGTTGACATCCCTGTTTCAAATGGATTCAAAACCATAGAATCACTTTTTTAAGACAGAGTTTCACTCTTGTTGCACAGGCTGGAGTGCAATGGTGCAATATCAGCTCACTGCAACCTCCGCCTCCTAGACTCAAGTGATTCTCCTGCCTCAGCTCCTGAATGGCTGGAATTACAGGCAATGTGCCACCACACCCGGTTAATTTTGTATTTTTAGTAGAGACAGGGTTTCTCCATGTTGGTCAGGCTGGTCTCAAACTCCTGACCTCAGGTGATCTGCCTGCTTCGACCTCCCTAAGTGCTGGGATGACAGGCGTGAGCCACCATGCCCAGCCAGAATCAATTTTTTTAAGGCGTTCCAGTGCATTTAATAATCTTGATGGGGAAGAGTTGACATTCTGATTGCTAATGTTTAAGATGATAGAGGAGGGCTGAGTGCGGCGGCTCACACCTATAATCCCAGCAGTTTGGGAGGTTGGGAGTTTGAAACCAGGCTGTCCAATAAGTGAAACCCTGTCTCTACTAAAAATGCAAAAATTAGCTGGGCATGATGGTGCATGCCTGTAATCCCAACTACTCAGGAGGCTGTGGCAGGAGAATCACTTAAACCTGGCAGGTGGAGGTTGCAGTGAGCCAAGATCTCCCCATTCCACTCCAGCCTGGGCAACGAGAGCGAGACTCCATCTCGATTAAAAAAAAAATGAGAGGAGAGCAGAATCGGAAGTGGTCGCCGAACAAGAAGCTGGTGTTTGGTTAATTGCTTACACGATGTGATTTCGGAGGCCATAAAGACTTTCTTATCTCTAAGAATTACCACTGCTCTCTAATGTCTAAAAAATTCATTTCCCTCCTATTGAAAGCTCTGTTAAAATACAGACCAAACACCCTGTAGGTGTAACACTTTGACTGTTATCAGTCATCCAGACTTGTGTGGAAGTGTTTTAGATTCCTTTCTGGAAGGAGATTTTGGTAGGGAACAGGAGGATATTGGATACTATGGGACTAAGTAGAGGAGAAAGAAGCGTAAGCATATTGTCTAAGACACCTTAGGCACCTCACCTGTTTTTCAGTTTGACGGATGATTGGTATGAAGGGAAAAACAAAACCTGTTTTAATAAGAAATGGATTCATAAATGCTTTTTTTTTTGAGACGGAGTTTCGCTGTTGTTACCCAGACTGGAGTGCAATGGCACAATCTCGGCTCACCGCAACCTCCGCCTTCTGGGTTCAAGCAATTCTGGGGAGGTAGAGTCTCCCGAGTATCTGGGACTACAGGTGCGCACCACCATGCCCAGCTAACTTTTGTATTTTTTTTAGTAGCGACGGGGTTTCACCTCGTTGACCAGGATGGTCTCGATCTCTTGACCTCGTGATCCACCTGCCTCGGCAGTTTGGGAGGTGGATCCCAAAGTGCTGGGATTATAGGCGTGAGCCACTGCGCCCGGCCCATAAATGCTTTTTCTATAAATTAACAAACTCAAGCTTATAGAAAAAGTTGTTCCAGTGCAATAAACTCCTACACGCTTTTAATCCCCACTTGGTAAAAGCCCCTCTTGTTTCATCCATGTTTCTCCTCATCTGTTCATTCATATGCCTGTAGTTTGCTAAGAACTGAGTTTCTATCTGCTGTCACTTCTCTTTAAGCCAAATAGTTTTCTTTAGTATTTCTTGTATAACAGATCTGCTGCTGATAAATCCTTTCAATGATTATTTATCTAAAAGTATTTCATTTACCTGAACGTATTTGTAATAGCTGCTTTAAAGTTCTTATCTGTTGGCCGGGCACAGTAGCACACATCTGAGAATGGGAGATGGCTTGAGTCCAGGAATTAGAGACCAGCCTGGGCAACATGGCAAAACCCCATCTCTACTGAAAACACAAAAAATTAGCTTGGCATGGTGGTGTGTGACTGCAGTCCCAGCTACTCAAGAGGCAGAGTTGGGAGGATCACCTGAGCCCAGGAGGTCAAGGCTACAGTGAGCTGTGATTGTGTCACTGCACCCCAGCCTGGGTGACAGAGTGAGACTCTGACTCAAAAATAAATAAATAAATATAAAGTTCTTACCTGCTAATCCAATATCTGGGTCATTTTGAAGTGGTTTTCTATTGACTGCTTTTTCTCGGCTATAACTGCATTGTCCCATTTTCTTTTTTTTTTTTCTTTTTGGCTGTGGGTCTCATTTTCTGTTCTGATCTCATTTTCCTATTCTTCTCAAATTCCTGTAATTTTTGACTGCATATTGGACATCGTGAATGATACAAAGTCTCTAGATTCTGTTATCTTCCTCTGAAAAGTGCTGATTTTTGTTCTAGCAAGCAAAATTAATTTGGCAAGACTCAAATGGCAATACCTATGGTGGAAGCAGCTGAAAACTGCTCAGTTCTTTCAGCTTTTTCTTTTTTCTTTTTTTGTGATGGAGTCTTGTTTTGTTACCCAGGCTGGGGTGTAGAGGCGCAGTCTCGGCTCACTGCGACCTCAGCCTCTTTAGCAGTTTGCTTCCTGACAGGCTCCTGAGAGACTATAGATGCATAGTTCAAGGATCAGCCAAAGACTTGCCCAAATTTACATGCAGTTCTTCTGTGGTTCACTTCTTTCTGGGATGTCCCCGTCACTGTCATCTCTCCAGAGTCCCTGAGCGCTGACCTCAAACTCCTCCACCGATAGGACTGTGGCTTTCTGACTGTGTTCTCCCATAGTCCTGAGCTGTAGACTGGGAAATGTCTTCAGGCAAAAATCCATAGAAATGAGAATCTCAACTGGTAACCTTTCAAGAGTCATCTTCCTTCTGGTTTGTCTGTGTAGGGTTACCTCCAAATAGTTGTTTTTAAAAATATTTTGTCCTGAACTCACTGTCACTATCTCCAAGAGTCAGTGTGACACGATTACCTCTACCATTACCAGCAGAGACTACACTTTTAAAAAACACCCCAAAAATCACCACTATAAACTATTACAAGTAAGTTAATTAATTCAAGTAGTTACTGAGCACTTACTTTGGGCTAGTTACTATGCCAATACTAGGTACTAGAAATCCTTTCAGTTATAAAGAATTATATTAAAGTCAACTTGAATGGGCCTAATTCTTTTTTTTTTTTTTTTTTTAATTTTTTATTGGATTTTAGGTTTTGGGGTACATGAGCAGAGCATGCAAGACAGTTGCGTAGGAACACACATGGCAGTGTGCTTTTCTTTCCTTCTCCCCTTCACCCGCATTTGGCATTTCTCCCCAGGCTATCCCTCCCCACCTCCCCCTCCCACTGGCCCTCCCCTTTCCCCCCAATAGACCCCAGTGTTTAGTACTCCCCTGTGTCCATGTGTTCTCTTTTTTCATCACCCGCCTATGAGTGAGAATATGCGGTGTTTCATTTTCTGTTCTTGTGTCAGTTTGCTGAGGATGACATTCTATTATCAATGGGCATTTGGGTTGATTCCAGGTCTTTGCTATTGTAAACAGTGCTGCAATGAACATTCGTGTACATGTGTCCTTAAAGTAGAATGATTTATAGTCTTTGGGATATATACCCAGTAATGGGATTGCTGGGTCAAATGGAATTTCTATTTCTAAGGCCTTGAGGAATCGCCACACTGTCTTCCACAATGGTTGAACTAATTTACACTCCCACCAACAGTGTAAAAGTGTTCCTTTTTCTCCACATCCTCTCCAGCATCTGTTGTCTCCAGATTTTTTAATGATCGCCATTCTAACTGGCGTGAGATGATATCTCAATGTGGTTTTGATTTGCATCTCTCTGATGACCAGTGACGATGAGCATTTTTTCATATGATTGTTGGCCTCATATATGTCTTCTTTCATAAAGTGTCTGTTCATATCCTTTGCCCACTTTTGAATGGGCTTGTTTTTTTCCTGTAAATCCGTTTGAGTTCTTTGTAAATTCTGGATATCAGCCCTTTGTCAGATGGGTAAACTGCAAAAATTTTTTCCCATTCTGTTGGTTGCCGATCCACTCTAGTGACTGTTTCTTTTGCCGTGCAGAAGCTGTGGAGTTTGATTAGGTCCCATTTGTCTATTTTGGCTTTTGTTGCCAATGCTTTTGGTGTTTTGGTCATGAAGTCCTTGCCTACTCCTATGTCCTGGATAGTTTTGCCTAGATTTCCTTCTAGGGTTTTTATGGTGCCAGGTCTTATGTTTAAGTCTTTAATCCATCTGGAGTTAATTTTAGTGTAAGGTGTCAGGAAGGGGTCCAGTTTCTGCTTTCTGCACATGGCTAGCCAGTTTTCCCAACACCATTTGTTAAACAGGGAATCCTTTCCCCCTTGCTTGTTTTTGTCAGGTTTATCAAAGATTGTATAGTTGCAGATATGTTGTGTTGCCTCCGGTGCCTCTGTTTTGTTCCATTGGTCTATATCTCTGTTTTGGTACCAGTACCATGCTGTTTTGATTACTGTAGCCTTGTAGTATAATTTGAAATCCGGTAGTGTGATCCCCCCCGCTGTGTTCTTTTTGCTTAGAATTGACTTGGCTATGCAGGCTCTCTTTTGGTTCCATATGAAGTTCATGGTGGTTTTTTCCAGTTCTGTGAAGAAAGTCAATGGTAGCTTGCTGGGGATAGCGTTGATTCTGTAAATTACTTTGGGCAGGATAGCCATTTTCACGATGTTAATTCTTCCTAACCATGAACATGGAATGTTTCTCCATCTGTTTGTGTCCTCTCTGATTTCGTTGAGCAGTGGTTTGTAGTTCTCCTTGAAGAGGTCCCTTACGTTCCTTGTGAGTTGTATTCCAAGGTATTTTATTCTTTTTGTAGCAATTGTGAATGGCAGTTCGTTCTTGATTTGGCTTTCTTCAAGTCTGATATTGGTGTAGACGAATGCTTGTGATTTTTGCACATTGATTTTATATCCTGAGACTTTGCTGAAGTTGCTTATCGGTTTCAGGAGTTTTTGGGCTGAGGTGATGGGGTCTTATAGGTATACTATCATGTCGTCTGCAAATAGACCTCAAAATAAAGATATTATTCAGAGACATTACAATCCCTTCTCCCCACCCACTGAAAAGGATTAACATGCACGTTTACTTGCTTTCTCATCGGCATTTTACACTTACGCGGTTCACCTTCTCAAGAAATTCTGATTGCTGAGCCCAAAAGCATTTGCAGTTACCACCACCAAATCGGTTATAGTTTAAAATTCTCAATTTTCTTTGGCTAGTTTGAAATTTGTCAAAACATATATTCATAAAAACCTCAGAGATAGAACACTCTTTGCTAACAGTAAGACCTCTGTCACGTCTCCATTTGAAAGAAAGGAAACTCTGGAGCTAGAAACATCACCCTAAAAGAGGTGAAAGCATAGTGCTCCTTCAGCATCAAAACTGGGGCCTGGGCAGGGCCTCCCCTTTACCATCTTCCTCTCTGGATTGTGGAATGATACTCACCTCCACAAATGGTCTTAGCTTCTTACTATATCTAAATAAAATAAAATAAAATAAAGGTAAGGCTGGGCTCGGTGGCTCATGTCTGTAATTTCAGCACTTTGGGAGGCGGAGGTGGGTGGATCACCTGAGGTAAGGAATTGGAGACCAGCCTGGCCAGCATAGTGAAACCCCATCTCTATGAAAACTACAAAAGTTAGCCAGGTGTGGTGGCACATCCTAGTAATCCCAGCTACTCAGGAGGCTGAGGCAGGAGAATCGCTTGAACCCAGGAGGCAGAGCTTGCAATGAGCTGAGATTATGCCCACGCACTCCAGCCTGGGTGACAGAGACTCCAACTCAAATAAATTGAATACAGGTAGAGGTTTCATTGATATAAGGTCCAATGCTGAATGCTACCTATTTAGGGTTAGAGGTCAAAGAAGGCTTGCATTTCTGCTATGGGAGTGTGTAGGGTTCACCACCTTAGTTCTGAGTTCCTCATTCCCACTCTTAAATCTTCCTTCAAGACCTGTCTCACTCACACAGGCGTATGGGAGGATAAAGAGGGATGTAAAAAAGAGAGGTAGGACATTTTTCCTGCTTTATACCTTTGTCTAAGTTTGGCTCTGGCTTCATTAGGGAACCACGTGGGAAATACACTCACTGAGCTCCTGCCCCCACCCTCTGGTCCTCACTATTTTGAACATGTTGGAGGTTGTTCAGTGCCCTATTTCCATTGGCTTTCCAGCACCTATTCTGCTAATAGAATAGCCTATGGAAGAGAATCACATATAGCAAGCACAGGAGAAACACTCCAGAACCAACCACTGAAATGAATTACTTGGCTCCATACAATGTTCTTTTGTTCCTTCTCCCTTTCTTTTCTAGGTTAAATTTATTCTTATAACATCTGAAACTATTTTTTATTACTATTTTATCTTATTTCTAGTGAATACTTAAAATACTTCTGATGTCACAGCAGTTTTACCATAAACCTTCCATGTCATTTTCCGATGAATCATGAATAACTCAATCAGACACAGCGTGAGGTCAACAGCAAACATCTGTGCCCTTGGAGGCGGCCTTCTCCCCTTTGCGCAGCTGGCTGGCATCAGCTAAACACCCAGTTACTTAACACACTCAAGCTGTGCACCAGGGCAGGCTGACCAGTGCTTACTACTGAGTATCTTACACATTAAAAAGGGAAGATGAAACCAGACAAAGAATACAAGGGTTAATTACTAGCTTATTAGTCGTTCCATTTTTCTTCCAAAGAAAACAGTTCCGTTGAGTCTCAGGTGGATGTGGGTAGCAGGACGGCCAGGCAGCGCAGCTTTGAAGTGTGGCTCCAGGGCTTGTGCTCTCCCCAGTTCAGCTGTTGAAGCAAGGAAGACTTCAAAGCCAGCTTGCTGTTGTTCCTGCCAGTGGGGTGCGTGCAATTCCCATCAGTTTGCTTTAAGGAAAAATCAGAGAGGAATTCATCCTCTCACTTGCCAGGGTTTGATGCTCACCAAACAGTCTACTAGAGTTTGTAGTTACGACCGTCTCTCTACCTAGTGGACACAAAGAAATCAATTCATTTCATTGTGTGGCTTATATTTATTTATGTACATTAATTGTATAAATCTGATAGCCAGTTTGTGTAATTTGTCCAGATTGTGCCACATGTCAGTGACAAAGAAACCACTCCAGCTGCTGATTAAATTCACTGCTCATGGAAATATACAGTAGTTCTAGGCAAAGGAAAGTTTAGAAGACGTGCTGCTTTGCTACTCCAGCCCATAATTACAACTGTTTATAATACTTTAGTCAGATTTAAATTCTACATACAGGCAGTACACTCAAACTCCTTTGTGAGCTAAAAAAGAATTATTCTATTTGGTCAATTCACCTTGTGCAATATATACATTTTTGAACAACACATTTTTTAAAGTAAATGCCATTCCCCTGAATGATTTTATTTGGTCTAAACCTTAATTTTTATTTAAAATATATATTTCATTTTACAATAATAAAGGGAAAAAGAGGTAATACTTGAAGTCATTAACTTTTTTTTTTTTTTTGGTGAGATGAAGTCTTGCTCCGTTGCCTAAGCTGGAGTGTAGTGGAATGATCTTGGCTCACTGCAACCTCCACCTCTCAGGTTTAAGTAATTCTCCTGCCTCGGCTTCCCAAGTAGCTGGGATTACAGGTGCACGCCACCACACCCAGCTAATTTTTGTATTTTTAGTGAAGACAGGGTTTCACCATGTTGGCCAGGATGGTCTCAGGAAACTCCTGACCTCATGATCCTCCCATCTCAGCCTCCCCAAGTGCTAGGATTACAGGTGTGAGCCACTGCACCCGGCCAACTAACTCTTATAATTGAAAATAGCTCTAGTTCGAAAACAGATTGAGTTACATGGACAATTAAACTTCCCCACCACTACCCATATTTAAATAAATATGAAAAATTAGGTAAAAACAGAATGGGAAAGATATGAGGCTCTTTTCCTCATGAGGAAAAGCTTAGCATGTTAAAAACGCAGAAGTAACCAGACAGCAACATTCCCCAGTGGCAGTAATAACGCCTCGCCAGTGGTAGCACTACTACCGCAGAGTTGCCAACACCAATACAGAGGCATTCATTTATTCAACAGCAGGGCCCCAGTACGGCCTAATAGAGCTACCTGGTGGAAAGGAAAGTCCGCGGAGCATAATTAATGAGGAAAACATCTAGTTACAGAAAGCTTCTAAAATTATCACAGGAATATGCATCATGATGTAGAAAAGACAGTCTACCATTCAAGTTCTGAAGAAGCAAAGATTACCAATTAAAAAGCTGTCAAAAGCATATTCAGGAGGCTGAGGCAAAAGAATCACTTAAACCCAGGAGGCAGAAGCTGCCTCGAGCTGAGATCGTGCCACTGCGCTCTAGCCTGGGTAACAATGAGAGACTCAGTCTCAAAAAAGAAAAAAAACACAAACAACTGATAACAACAATAACAAATTAATCTGTTATTAATATCACACCATGGAATATAATCAAAGAGAAAGTTATTCCAATGGCTGCATTTTTATTTTTTAATATCGTAAAATGTTCTAATCGCAACAAATTAATCTGTTATTAATATCACACTTATCACAGAATATAATCAAATAGGAAGTTGTTCCAATGGCTGTATTTTTATTTTTTAATATTGCAAAATGTTCTAATCACAGTGGCATAAACTCCAGGATTCCCGCTTCCCAAGATGTGTTTTTATTTCTGATTGTATCCTGAAGGAATCAGAGGTCTTTGCAAGGTAAAGTCACCATCACTGGTTACAGAGATCCTTGGTATGTGCAAGCTTCCTGTGTCCAGGCCTTTTGAGCCATCTGTATTTACCTAACAATGACTTGGAGACGCAATTTAAAAAAGCAAAATGCACAAAACAGTTGGGAAAAAGTCACAAGTAAAATAATTTTATGCAGACAGAAGTTGTTTTTAAAGCTGTTCATGATTTAGTAGAAAGAATTAGGAGCTTGCAACAATTACTTATGTTGCTCATTTGCTGAGGTTTCACTCCAGTGAGAGCTGCACACTGTCGGCCTGGTTTTGTGGCTGCTGACAGTCATACTTCCTTGCTATTCACAAAAACAACAATAAGAAAAAGAGGTAACATTAATAAAACTGCAAAATGATTACTACCTAACATCATTAAATTACAGTAAAGTCATAGTTTCAATAGAGAATTTGTTTGTTTGTTTGTTTTAGAGATAGAGTCTCATTCTGATGCCCAGGGCTGCAGTGCAGTGGCACAATCACAGCTCACTGCAGCCTCAACCTCTTGGGCTCAAGCAATCCTCCCATCTCAATTCTCAAGTAGCTGGGACCACAGACAGCACCACCACATCCAGCTAGTTTTTTATTTTTTTTGCAAAGATAATGTCTCGCCACATTGCCTAGGCTGGTCTTGAACTCCTTGACTCAAGTGATCCTCTCACCTCAGCTTCTTAAAGTGCTGCGATTACAGGTGTAAGCCACTGTGCCCAGCTAAGTAATTAGTTTTCTATCTTTCCATCAAAAACAAAAAACCAAAACTGTGGGTTTATAATTGTATCTGCTGTGTTACTGAGCATATTACTGACAGCAGATAACTTGTTTTGCATAGGTATCAACAAAAACTTAGTTCTTATAATTTTTCAGAGCTCCTGGCTCTGTATGTATGTATGTATGTATGTACGTACGTTTTTTTTTTTTTGAGACAGAGTTCCGCTGTTGTTACCCAGACTGGAGTGCAATGGCATGATCTCGGCTCACCACAACCTCTGCCTTCTGGGTTCAAGCAATTCTCCTGCCTCAGCCTCCTGAGTAGCTGGGACTACAGGTGCGCACCACCATGCCCAGCTAATTTTTGTATTTTTAGTAGAGACGGGGTTTCACCTTGTTGACCAGGATGGTCTCGATCTCTTGACCTCGTGATCCACCTGCCTCAGCCTCCCAAAGTGCTGGGATTATAGGTGTGAGCCACCGTGCCTGGCCTGTATGTATGTATTTTTAAGATGAAGTTTCGCTCTTGCCCCACAGGCTGGAGTGCAATGGTGCAATCTTGGCTCACTACGATTCTCCTGCCTCAGCCTCCCAAGTAGCTGGGATTACAGGCGGCACCTGCTACCGCACCTGGCTATTAAGTTTCATTACTTACAATTTTTAATAACCTTTTGCTAAATGAACTCAATTCCAGAAAATCTATTTTAAACATGCAATGCGTATCTTTCAGTACAGAATATACTCACAAATGGAATACATTTCCAGTTGTTGTCTTAAACGAATCTTGCTTAACGTGTCATAGAAGTTGGGCTCTGACAAAGTTTCTTCTGTAGGTGGCAGGCTGAATATCCTCATAATTCTCCTTTTGTTCCTAAAACACAAAATCCATGCAGAAGTGGTATCTGTATTAACGTTACGTTGTAATATGCTCATGATCCTGGTCATCAGAAGCTATGGTAAAAGGAATTAAATTACAACAAGCCCATTTTACTTTCCATTTTGTCTTTGGGAGCTGCTTCCTTGGCTCAAAGTATTTTTTCTAAAAAGTATGAGGCTGTAAGTGAGAAAAGTACGTAGCTAAACACATCCATTTAACACAACAAAGTAAAGTTTCTCCAACTGTGATTCTCCCCCAAAGGCCAAACATCCTAAGAGAAAATCAGAAACAAGAAAACAGCTGATTTTCCCTCCCTCTCATGTCATCCAGATAAAGCTAAATTACTGCCCTGGAGAATAAACTGAATGTGAGCAGAACTTAATTTTGGAAAGTAATGAATAAACATATTTCTTAAATACAATAGCATGGCCTTAGTGGAGACATCTTTTTAAAATTAAGAACAGCATGCCTCTGCTTTTAAAAGAAACGTGGGAAGGTGGCAGCGGCTGTTTTTAGAGAAAAGCGGTCACCAGCTGGGTGATCAGTGATGGTTAGGGAGCCTCCTCTCTCTGGCCCGAGTTCAGGAGCCCACAGGCCAGCAGCTCCAGGAGGGTTCAGCTGAGATCTGGGCGCAAGTGCAGGCTCTGAACAATTCCTCAGACCAAACTTAAATTATTTCTGGATTACTAATTACCTTGAACTCTCTGATGTCTTTTCACCTTGGGAGAGGACACCTATCAGCAAGTATCTGCAGAACCATCCCAATCTAACACTGGCTCTTCCTCTTTAAAGCTTCCCCATACCACCCCCTTTTTACTGTACTTCTGGGAAAGGAGCCAGGGAGGGAGTGTGGAAAAGCAGTTAAATGAAGCTATAACATCTGGAATTAAGGCAGGAAATATTTATTGAAGATTTACACTATGTGGCACACCAAGGATCGAAAGGTAAAAGACAAGACATGTTGTGGAATGGACAGACAGACAAGTCATCAGGTAAGACTAACACTGTTTAATAAGTGCTATGATAGAGTCATGCACAAAAAAAAAAAAACAAGGAAAAGCTTATACTGGCTGAAGGGAGATTTGCTAAGACATAGGAGTCAGTGTTTCTGCATTCAGGGACTTAAGCCAAAAAAATGTGCTCAATGAAGGGTGACAATGTTATCATCTCAGGCTAGATAGAAATTACAAAATTGAGAGTTTAGTGCAGCTGGCCTGGGGGCTGAGAGCTGTACTTAAGCCTCCATTTCTTAAAGCAATGGGTTTTTTGTTTTTTTTTTTTTTGAAACTGAGTCATACTTTGTCGCCCTGGCTGGAGTGCAGTGGCACAATCTCAGCTCACTCTATCCTCCTCCCAGTTTCAAGCAATTCTCCTGCCTCCACCTCCTGAGTAGCTGGAGTTACAGGCTCATGCCACGATGCCCAGCTAATTGTGGTATTTTTAGTAGAGATAGGGTTTTACCATGTTGACCAGGCTGGTCCTGAACTCCTGACCTCAGGTGATTCACCTGCCTTGGCCTCTCAAATTGAGGAGAATACAGGTGTAAGCCACCATGCCCTGCCAGCAATGAGGTTTTCAGAGTCAAACCTTGGCCACCAATGCTTGAGACCACAGTAGACCATGTCTTTCAGCACTATAACAAAAATGATAAATTTTTTTTTTCAGATGGAGTCTCGTTCTGTTGACAGGCTGGCGTGCAGTGGTGCAATCTAGGCTCACTGCAACCTCTGACTCCCTGGTTCAAGCAACTCTCCTGCCTCAGCCTCCTGAGTAGCTGGGATTACAGGCACATGCCACCACGCCCAGGTAATTTTTGTATTATTCGTAGAGACAGGGTTTCACCATGTTTGCCAGGAAGTTCTTAATCTCCTGACCTCATGATCTGCCCACCTCAGCCTCCCAAAATGCTGGGATTACAGGCGTGAGCCACCTCGCTTGGCCTGATGAAATTATTTTTATGCATTCATTTCTTATTTCTTAAACTTGCAAAACTTGTAAATGCACAGTTTTTATCCACCCTGAGAAACAAAAGTTTACCTTTTGGCATACATGAAGAGACCGAAGCTAACAAGGATAACTATCAAGTAAACATTGGTGGCTTCGTTCCAGGCTTCGTGAACGGTATAATCAATAGAACCGTCGTCAGCCATCCCTCCATAACCCCCGGCCATGGGGCTGTAAGAGAGAAAAGAAAGCAAGGTTTCTTTTAATTAATGATGGTAACACTGTCTGGGGAAGGGCTGGCAAACATACGGCCTGCTGGCCAAATCCAGTCCACCACCTGTTTGTGTGCGGCCCATGAGCCAAGAATGGGATTTACATTTCTAAATGGCACATTTAAATGGTGCAGTTGGCCCTCTCTATCTGAGGGTTCTGCATCCAAATAATCAACCAACTGTGGATGGAAAGTATTTGGGAAAAAAAAACAACAGAATTTTAAAAGTACGTTACACCAGCTATTTACACAACATTTACATTGTATTAAGTATTATAAATGCTTAGAGATGATTTAGAGTATACAGAGGATGTGCTTAGGTTATATGCAAATACTACGCCATTTTATATCAGGACTTGGGCATCCACAGATTTTGATTATCTGAGGGGGTCCTGGCACCAATCTCCCAAATACCAAGGATTGACTGCACCTATACAATATCAATTTTGTTTCACAGCCCACAAAACCTAAAATATTTACAATCTGGCCTTTTAAGAAAAAGTTTAAGGCTGGGCATGGTGGTTCACGCCTATAATCCCAGCACTTTTGGAGTACAGGGCAGGCAGATACAGAGGTCAGGACATTGAGACCATCCTGATTAAGGTGGTGAAGCTCCGCCTCTAATAAAAATGCAAACATTAACTGGGTATGGAGGCTTGAGGCTGAGGCAGGAGAATCGCTTAAACTCAGGAGGCAGAGATTGCAGTGAGCCAAGATTGCACTCCAGTGTGGCGACAGAGAGAGACTCTGTTTCAAAAAAAAAAAGAAAAGAAAAAGTTTAACAATCAGAGGGCTAGATAATTAGGGCACATTATGCATTTCCCCTTATATTTGACTTTGACAGCTCCTATAGAATGGTTAAAATTTGGGATATAAAATAATATTATGAAAAGGACAGAGCTTGAAATGTTATTGCAGTTTCCAAAGTATAACACCCAGAGGAAAGCAACAGAATACTTTAAAATAGAGACTTGGTCAGGCATAGTGGCACACACCTGTAATCCCAAAACTCTAGGAGGCTAAGGCGGGCAGATCACCTGAGGTCAGGTGTTCAAGACCAGTCTGGCTAACATGGTGAAACCCTGTTTCTACTAAAAATACAAAAATTAGCTGGGCATGATGGTGCCTATAATCCCAGCTACTTGGCAGCTACGGCAGAAGAACTGAAACTGAGAGGTGGAGGTTACAATTAGCTGAGATTGTGTCACTGCACTGCAGCCTGGGCAACAGAGTAAGACTCTATCTCAAAACAAACAAACAAAACACAGAGGCTCAACACCTGGCTGTGCTGCTAGGACAGTGTTGCATAGCAGCCTAGCAAAAATGTGACAGCCAGAACATGGCTCTCTCAGCCCCCATGCCTCCCACACTGGAAAACGTTTGGAGCTTTATCTAGTTTTGGCCTCCTGGCCAAATTTGGTTGAAAGCAGCTATGGGATGAAAAGACACATTTTGCTGTTGACACAGCTGTGACATCTACCCTAGGAAAAGCATTCTTTGTACATTCCCACAGAATGTTAGAGTGGTCACAGCAAGTGCATCAAACAGCAAGTAAAAGTAATGACTTCTTATTTGTGTTTAAGAAGCTAACTGAATTTTTCCTTAAAGAGAAAGTTCCTATTTTGTGTTGGGACATAAAAGGTAAGTCTAAGTAAAATGACCTAATATGTAAAGAAAATCTGGAAGTGTTGCTTTAGACACTCTATATACAAGAGAAAAATGGATAAATATAGGTGATCACTGTAGTTTCTGAGAACCAAGAAAAAGTCTAAAAAGTTGTTTGGCGATTTTTTCTATGCTGCCTACTACAATGAAGGGATTGCAAAAATTCTTCCACTAAAATGGCTTGCAAGAGTCCAGGCTGTAAGCCTCCACAGTGTGCATTAGTGTAGATTTGGCCAGGTAGTTAATATACGTGTATCGAGGGCAGAGTTCTTTCTTCTAGTTTTGCCTCTATATAAAAAGAACAAAATTTCAGGAGAGGTCTATTCCTAAGCCACGTGGCAAGTTTCTGCCTTTCTGACAACTTGTCTTTGTCAGATGTTTAGGGACATACTGGACTCCTTTAGAATAAAGTGAATATCATGAACAGCCATTTAACTTAAACTCTTCCCACTGAGGGCAGGAGTGATTTCACTAAAGTAACTACTGGTGTCTGTTGAGTATAAAGACTGGTCTTGTGAAAACTAGCCAGGCAACAATAAAAACAGAACTTAAATTGTAAAAATTTGTAGAATGCAATACCTAAATATTATTTAAATACTAGACTATACCCAATTCCTAGATACTGAAGACTGGCTGTGGATTTTTTGGAGTGAGAGGTATTTGGCATATTGACAGTTTCAATTCTTATTCCTCAAAACTAAATTCTAGAGTTCCTCTCAATGTAACTTTATGGTTTATAGTAAGTAATCAGCCTACTTTAGACATGGAAACTTTTGGAAGCCCAGACACTATAACTGTCTTTATAATTTATGGAATCTCAAATTTCATTGGTGCCAAAGTGTAAAATAGCAACAACCACCACCGTGTTTGGCAAAAATAAGACGACTTTATGTGTCTGATTTGAGATGCTCCAGAAGGCTGAGGACAATTATGCAGCAAGGGAAGCAGCTTTCAGGATTGGGACTTACTAACGAATTAGGCAAGAAACGGGGAGCCATACGGCACAGGCCATTAGAACATTTCACGGGTGCCATTTATTTGACAAATTATAAAATGCTTCCTCTTTTCTAGTGACAAAATGGATCTGAACCAGGTTAATTTCTTGATGTAATTTTTCACGTTTCTGTTCATGTGCCACTCACTAAATGGTATATTCCTACCCAAAGCGCGACTTCCTCCTGCCTCAAATATGCAGGCCTTTAATTACACTTAGGCAAAATTTTCTAATTACTGCTGACACAGAATGGTAAAATTTTAACATGAATTATACAACCTATATTATACAACATGATTGGTATGTCATGAGGTCACTCTTCCGTGCTTTCAGGGACGGCACTTGAGCTATTTTTAGGAGTGTAGTTGTGAAAGATTTACAGGGGGGAGGCCTTTACCACCCAGTCCTCAGTCATGACCAATGGCATGACTTGGTAAGGCTGCCAGGAGTAAGGAGTGGTCTGATCCTGAGTCACAGAACAGACTCATGGCCCATGCAGCCTGAACTATGACCCCATCCCCTCCTCCCCGGCATGCCACAGTGTAACCAAGTGTACACATATACACCTGTTGCCTGCTTACTGCATCCCACCACAGCCTTCCTTGGGAATCTAAAGTAAAACACCTTTTTTCACATTTTCCTGTGATGTAACGCTTGAACTATTTTAGCAAGGAGAGGCTAGGATGGACTGAATTAAGTCCCAAGTAAACATGAGTATCTAATGTCACCAATATATGACAACTAGGGGTTGGTTTTAGGTTGACGAACTCTTAAGATGAGAACAACTTTTTCTTTTTATAGACACAGGGTCTTGCTCTGTCACCCAGGCTGGAGGGCAGTGGTGTGATCTCGGCTTACTGCAGCCTCAACCTCCTGGAATCAAGCAGTTCTCCAGTTTCTGCCTCCCAAGTGGTTGGGAATACAGGCGAATGCTACCAGGTCCGGCTATTTTTTATTTATTTATTTAAGACGGGAAGGGTGGAGGTTGCGATCGTCTCACTATACTGCCCAGGCTGGTCTCGAGATCCTGAGCTCAGGCAATCAGCCGCCTCAGCCTCCCAAAGTGCTGGGATTACAGGCGTGAGCCTCCATGCGCAGCTGAGAGCTACTTTTTCTAGGGACTAAGTGACTGTATCAAAAGCTTTAAAATCTGTGTCGTGATTTTGGGATCATGATGCCATGTCTAGGTGGTTCTAAAATGGATCACCTCTTGTCATCGTGCCTTGAATGTTAATCATTTTTGTCTCTCACTTAGAACTTTGTCAATACATTGGAACCACTTAGTTCCCAGAGTCCCTTACAACAAAATCCCCTGCGCATCAATTAACGGGATTTCCTTCTCTCATCCCTCTGAAACACTAAAGGCTTGGGATCCTGAAGCAGAAGGGCACACGCTCACAGGCCTTCACCCAACATCGAGGAAAGCAATTCACATGTGTTGGGCAGTCAACAGAGTCACTGAATTATCCCAACAACCCTGCTGGGCGGCACTAAAGCTCCATTTCACAGGAGAAGAAACTGGGCAGACGGCAATGGTTATGTAACTTGCCCAAAGCCACACGGGCCAGGGCGTGGAGGCGCGGAGCTGTTACGTACACGACTCCTAAACCTGAACTCTTCCAGTTTGTGCCCCGATTCTGAGAGACCCGCTCCTGCCGAAAGAAAGTAAAGTGGAAGGAGAGAAAATGCAATCCTCTCCCAGGAAGCGGCCCGGGCCCGGGGCGGCTAGGCTCTGGGACTTTTCTGCCGCCCGCAGGCTGCGCGTGATTCAGCCTCAACCCTCCCGCTGAGCCCCCGCCGACCAGGCAGATGGGCCGACGCGACTGGCCCGTGTGCGCTTCCGGAAGCAAGCGCCTGGCTGCTCCCCGCGACGCTGAGGGGCTCCGCACCGGGGACAGGCAGGTGCTCGGAGCGTCGGGGACCGCGCGGGATCTGGGGCGGGCAGCGACCTCCTTCCCCCCGCGTCCGGGGCGGAGCGGGGCGTGGCCGGGTGACGCGGCCTCGTCGGGGACCGGGAGGCGAGGGGACGCGGGGCCACTCACGCTGCCGGCTCCGGAGGCGGCACGCGGCCAGTGCTGCTCCGCTCCGGGGCTCTTTCCCCCGGGGTCGGGGCCGGACGCGCGGGAAACGGTTACCGAGCGGACCTGGACGCCCTCTGCCTTCGTCATTTCCTGCTGGCCGGTCGGTTTCCGGATGAAACGAGGAGCCAGGTCTTTTTTTTTTTTTTCCTTTCCCCTTTTCAGTTTTTTGAGCCGGAGAGACGCGGCGGCTGCACCGGTGCCGCCCCCGGGCGCGTGAGTGGAGCCGGGCTCACTTCCCCTCCCCCGCCGCGACCCCCGGTTGGGTCGCGTGCGCGCAGCCCCCCGCGAGCCCCCGGGCTGGACTCACAAGCTCCCGCGGGTGGGGGGCGGGCGCCGGCTGGGCTCACGGTAGCGGCGGGTCGCGTTCCCCGCGCCTGCTGGCCCACGTGGACCTGGCCGTCGCGTGCCGTGCGGCGCCTTTGCGAAAACCCGGCGGAAGTGGCGGGGACTCGGCTTTACCTGGGAGTGCAGCGCGCCTCCCGCTCGGCTGTGCGGGCGTGGGGCGGGACTCTGCGGGGGAGGGGTCGTGTGCGTTGTCCCACTAGGCGCGTTGAAGCCGGGCAGCACAGAGGATTTCTTTTTTGATCTTGAGGGCATAGAGTCCCTTTTCATATTCACGTGTACTCTTAAGAAAGCGTCTGTTTTTCCAAACTGGCTTTCCATTCTCCCCGTTCTAAGTGATGCGTGGCTGACACCGTAGTGTTTTAAAAACTGGATGTGGCCAGGATGCTATAGCATTGTCAGTGTAAGTGCCTTTTTGGTATTTTTATTTAATTGTGTAGTGACGTGACAGAAGTGTTTTCCAGCTTGACACAGGTAATGAATTTGCGTAGGATTTCAGCAACAGTATGGAAGTGATGAGATGTCAGTGGTTGGTGCCACTTTGCAAATATATGGCCACTGGTCCACGTGCTTCTAGTATTAACGATACAATTTGAGTAAGTTCTCTAGGACCAACTGACTGTTATTTATAAGTCATGAAACCCTGCAGAAATGAGCGCTGACATTGAATACTTAACGGGTTTTCTATCCTTTGTGGGTCATCTGTTACAATTAAACTCACCTTTGTCTAGATTAAGACCATTACGCAATAACATACTAGCTTAATTTACAGTATATATATTTAGGTATATTATAGATGCATAATCATATATATAATTGTATAGCGTTTAGTTCGATTCTAAAGTTGGAAAATAAGCAATGTTGAGTACTGATTGTTTGCCGGGCCTGTGCCAAATAAATGGTGTGCATGCTTTATGTCACTTAATCGCAAAAAATTTGAATACGTGAGTTTGATTTCAGTGTGTCCAAATGTGAAACGTGTACATTATTGTTTTGTTTCGCTTTTGCCTAGGCTGGAGTGCACTGGCACTATCTCGGTTCACTGCAACTTCCGCCTCCCGGGTTCAAGTGGTTCTCCTGCCTCACCCTCCCAAGTAGCTGGGATTACTGACGCCCGCCAACACACCCAGCTAATTTTTGTATTTTTAGTAGAGACGGGGTTTCACCATGTTGGCCAGACTAGTATCGAATTCCTGACCCTAGGTGATCCTCCTGCCTCGGCCTCCCAAATTGTTGGGATTTCAGGCGTGAGCCCCCACGCCCATCAAACGTGTACATTAAATGCTTGTTTCTGCTTTTGTAAAATAAGAGTGTTGGCAATATAAAATGAACCATAGAGTAAATTAATGTGCTTTTCAAGTTGGAAGATGGCTTTACAAATTCATAGAACTACATACAATTAGTCCCTTTATTTAGGTGTTGAATAGTTTCCAAAGCCCGGTGTTTTAGTTATCCAAGTTTCCATTATATAACATTGTCACCCCGTGAACAGGCTATGCTAGGACATTGGAAAAAGGGAAATATTGAGAAAGCCCTAATGGCCCCCCTTGCCATATTTAATTTCTAAGTGACAGTCCTAATTAAGGGTAAACAAACATGAAACAAGGCTAATTTTCCAATACCAAACTAAAGAAATAAAAAACAGTGGGCTGGCTGTTACTTTGTTATGAGTCTAGCACAATTTTACTGGGCATTTGAATGTTAAGGATGTTATTTACATTGTAGGTAGTTGTGAAAGATCTGTGTGCCTGTTTTTAGCCTTTAAATGTGTTGAACATATGCTTACTATTGAGTACAGTACTTTGTGCATTAATAAGTTTTTGATTGGATTTAATTGAATAGTTTTGGCTTCCTTAATAAGTTTGTTTTGAAGATAGAATTTAATGATTTGTGCAGGCATAACAGTTCCAACTAACAATGATTCTGAAATGAGCATAGGGTCTAACAGTTCGAATCTTGTTGGGTGTTTAAAGGACTGGAGAGTTGGAGGTGTGTCTTTGTGATTAAAAAAGCATACTGGAACTTAGCTATCAGATGATTCTGGTGGTCCATCTTTGGGAAGAGGAAAAGATGAAGAATGCTTTGCTAGTATTTACAAGAGGGTTTCTTAAAGGCATTCTCTTTGGGGAGGGGAGGATTTGGGAGTTGTCAATACAAGGATCTTAAAAAAGACGTACATGTGGCCGGGCGCGGTGGCTCAAGCCTGTAATCCCAGCACTTTGGGAGGCCGAAACGGGTGAATCACGAGGTCAACAGATCGAGACCATCCTGGTCAACATGGTGAAACCCCGTCTCTACTAAAAATTACAAAAAATTAGCTGGGCATGGTGGCGCGTGCCTGTAATCCCAGCTACTCAGGGGGCTGAGGCAGGAGAATTGCCTGAACCCAGGGGGCGGAGGTTGCAGTGAGCCGAGATCGCGCCATTGCACTGGGTAACAAGAGCGAAACTCCGTCTCAAAAAAAAAAAAAAAAAAAAGACGTACATGTTTGTCTTTTGGAGTGAATTTGTGACTGATTCTTGTCACCACATGCATCTTCAGGCACTTCCCCAACTTTGATATTTATGGGCAGTCCACTAGTAAATGAAGTAAAGAAGAGGGGAAAAGTGGGGCTGGGTAGGTGGGGAGCAAAGCATGCCTTATTAGGTTTTCATTTGGGCAAAACTTAGAAACCTCCACAGGCCTCTGTTACAGAAACCATTCCAATAACATTATATGCGTTTGTAAATCTCTTATGTGTTATTCGTATCAAGAAATACGGAGAATATCCTTTTATGTGCTTTTTAAAGATGGAACTGATTTAGAATACAATATATTACCATACATGAAAAAATTCAAAAATTTTTTGTCATTTTTGGAAAACCATAGTGAGTATAATAACAATATTGGCTCCTGTTCATAAGGCATTTAAATGGTGTGTTTCCTATGACAGGAAGACAGTCCTTTCTCAATCCTTCAAAATTTGGCCCTAGATGGAGTGCCCTTTACACTCCCTGAATGCGGGGACTTTTTCTGTCTCACTCATGTTTTTCCCTGGGGCCTAGAACAGAACCTGGCATATGAAAAGTGCTAAGTATGAGCACCTTCCCTGGGGAATCCTCTTTCCGCTTTCTGGTAGTGAAGATCCCACCTGCCTTTAGGTGAGGGCCCCTCCAGCCTGACTTTCTCTGCAGAGCCTGGAGCCCACAATGACTCTTTGAACATTAACTGTGTATACTACACTCTGTGGCAGTTAATCTTTTAAAGCTTTATATTGTTACCTGAGTGTTTCATGTATTTTGTTTCCTTGCCCAAAATATAAGCTCTTCAAGGTTAGGGGATGTCCTATTTTTGAGAATTGCTTTGGTGTCCATAATATATATGTATATATACAGAGTAGGTTTGTATTTACCTATTGAATGAATGTTACATACCATGGGAAACAGCAAAGATATTCAGAATGGTAGGTAATGTTTTCATTAGGCAAACCTAGTGTACACATGTGAAACAGTACTAGGATTTGGAGCTAAATAAGATTTAATATTTATGTCATGCTTAAAATGTATAACAATCCTTTGAAGTAGGTACAATTATTTTCTCATTTTTCAAAGGGAAAAATGGAGACTCAGCAAAGTAATTAAGTTTCTTGCTCAAGATCGTACTGGAAGTCATAAGTAGACAGTCTGGCTCCAGACCCAGTGCGGTTTCTCTGGGGAGATTTACTTTAGACTTCGAAGAGAGATCTAAGCACTACTCTAGCAGCTGTAAGAGATGTTCTTTTAAAAATTTCAAAGTAGCCTGAGAGACTGCAGTGTCTCTAAACTACAGAAGCAATGCTGAATTTTCTATATAGAGGAATTGGTAATGGAATGGTTAAGGGGACACTATCTGTATATTGAAATGACTAAAGATGCGTCAGAGAAACTGAATTTTGAATCTCAAAGCTGAGGATTATAATTCTTTATACATGTTGAATTCTAGGACAGTGATTCACCAGGACATAGGACAATAACTGCTTCTTACTAATTTAGTATCAAAAAACTTACGCCAAATGAAATAATACTGAAGGACACTGGATATCTTACGGCATTTCTTTTTTTAAACGTACTAGATTTGAAGACCTAGTGGTAGTAATTTACCTTAATGTGGGTATTACTAAAGGTTTCTTGTACACTTCTGTCCATTTGCTTTGTCTTTTTGTAGAAATTTTTTTTTTTGAGACAGGATCTCACTCTGTTGCCCAGGCTAGAGTGCAGTAAAGTGATCTCACTGTAGCCTCTGCCTCAAGCAATGCTCCCACCTCAGCCTCTAGAGTAGCTGGGACTACAGGCATGCACCACTGTGCTCAGCTGATTTTTAAATTTTGTGTAGCGATAAGGTCACACTATACTTCCCAGGCCGGTCTTAGACTCCTGGGCTCAAGCAACCCTCTTCCTGCCTCAGCCTCCCAACTGCTGGGTATGTCAGTGAGCCACTGTGCTTGGCCTTTTGGTAGAATCTTTTTGTTGTTGTTTTGTTTTTGTTTTTTTTTTTTTGAGATGAAGTTTCGCTCTTGTTACCCAGGCTAGAGTGCAATGGCACGATCTTGGCTCACCGAAACCTCCCCCTCCTGGCTTCAGGCAATTCTGCCTCAGCCTCCTGAGTAGCTGGGATTACAGGCACGCGCCACCATGCCCAGCTAATTTTTTGTATTTGTAGTAGAGACGGGGTTTCACCATGTTGACCAGGATGGTCTCAATCTCTTGACCTCGTGATCCACCCGCCTCGTGTTTTGTTTTTTTAGATGGAGTCTGGCTCTCTTGTCCAGACTGGAGTGCCATGGTGCAATCTTGGCTCACTGCAGCCTCTGTCTCCCCTGTTCAAGTGATTCTCCTGCCTCAGCCTCCCAAGTAGTTGTGATTATAGGCAGCTACCACCACACCCAGTTAATTTTTGTATTTTTAGTAGAGACCATGTTGGCCAGGCTGGTCTTGAACTCCTGGCCCAGGTGATCTGCCCATCTGGCCTCCTAAAGTGCTGGGATTATAGGTGTGAGCCACTGTGCCCGGCCTTTTTGTAGAATCTTGATCCACTTTCTCAGATTGTATTGAGTGATAGAGAACACTGTTGGGGTCAGGAGGTCATGTCAAACCAAGTAATTTTTTTTTTTTTGGTGGAAAAAAATGTAAAATTGTGTGGTTGATTTGGTGATACAACTGGAATAAAGTCAGTTGGAAGCTGTTTAGAATTAGATGAGGGCCTACAAATTCCAGCAAGCTAAAGAACAGTGGTATTCTCTGAAAGCCCCATTATGTCTCCCTTTTGTTGGGAGCTGACAGTATGATTTGGGGGACATCGGGCATCAACAGTCACTGAATCTAAATGGCTCCACAGATAGGGGAGTATATACATCACCACACCAGCTGTCCAGGAATCAGGAGGAAGTACCCTTGAATGAAGCATGGGCTGCAAGCCTGGTTAGCAGCCAGGGAGGACACACGTAAACGCTGCAGGTACAGTATTCTGTATTACACAAATTGTTTCCACTGGGAAGGATTTCATGTCATTTATCTTGGGGGTAGCTTCAGAATTTGAGTCAGTGATGAAACGACCTTCTGCTTTCATTATGCTCTCATAAGAAGATCACATATTTCTTATGTGATAGGATGGCCTGCATAAAATAAACTTGTAATAATGAATATGAACCTATACACCTTGTGTTCTGTTTAAGTATCTGAGGAAGTAATTTGGAAAACTTGAGTTAAAATAATCTATTTTGAAGTTTTTATCCAATTGGCATGTTAGCCCTAATCTTCATTTCAGGCTTTTCTCTAAATGGGATGCTTTTAGGGAAAGAGAAAATGATACATTGATTAATTTATTTTCAGCCTACGAAGCTAGGATAATTCAATGAAATCTCTACTGGCCCCATATTATGAACTTTAGGGTCAGAGAGCTTGATTCTGAATGTGATCTATTTTTTTTTTTCTGTGACTGCCTTGGAAGTGATCTATTCTTTAACTAGGAATGTACAGCAGAATGACCCAGGTCTTATCCTGAAAGTAACAGATGTCTTCACTTAACCCCGGAGATGCATATTTGGTAGAGCTGCTGCCGCAGGCCCCAGACATTAGTATTAAACTATTCTTAAGTGATTCTGGTGCCTCTTCCAGTAAGGAGAACCAGCCCTGTATTTTATATTTTAGAAAACCTGGGCAAACAAATGACTTGCCTAGATTTGGTTCAGTGATACGAGGATTTAATCAACAGATAATACAGTTTCAGAATCCTATGGCTGGAAGAAGTTTACTAAGTAGTCATCAACTCAGTAGTTCATTTTACAGATGAATATAAACCATGCTTGTCAATTATTTGCAGTACTTTTATTGTATACCCTGTGATGCCCTTTTTAATTTTTTTGAAAATACTGTATAAACTCAAGTGAAACATTAAAATTCTTATTAGAATGATTTTTCAGTCTTAGCTAAAATATAATATTGTATGAAAATTTGCACTGCATTGTTAGTTTTTTTTTTAATCTAGTTGATTTTCAACTTTTCTTTTTTTAAGGCATCTCCTTGGAAACAATGCCATCTCTGAATGTGAGAGATAATCCTAGTTTCAGCATGTCTGCAGCAGAGACCAGTACATCAGGCTTATTCCCACAGGAAGTCTCCTAAAGCCTGTGGTGCAGCAACCATTTCCAGGACTAAATAATAATGTGTCAGATGCCTGTGAGTGGACTGCCTGGCCAAATGACTCACGAAGATATTCATGGAAGAATAGTCAAAAACCAAAGAGAAGGTTCATTCTAGAAGCACCTTCAATTCCATCGAGGATTTTTGAAAAGCTGAAGAAGAAAGTTCTGAAAATATGAGTGACAGGACTCCAGCACGTTTCTCTAGTTGCTTCTTACATTATCTTTGTTAACCCATTTTTCTGTATAATATTTGAGTTATTTTCCACTACTGCAATGGCTGGTAATTTACTTAGGCTCAGAGTTTTACTCTGTATGGACAGAGAAACAGGACGTAACAGCAGTGGGAGAACAAATAGGAACAGTTCATTGGGATGTTGGTCCCCAGAAATTGGCTTTCATGGACTAATTCCTACAGGGTATGGTGTGTTGAAGAATTGCTTTTTCATAGTGATGTGTGCTTCTTGTTCGTACTCCTATGACTTTAATTTCGTCTTTCTTTATCTACTCCTAGCCTCTGTATGTGCCTACTTTTTTTGAATAATTTTTGGCACTGAAGATCTAATGACTGTATTTTTTCAGTTTAAAAATTATATCTTCAGAAATAGACCTCTGGCATAGTTGTATTCTACCATAGGTTATTTTCTAGGATCAAGAATAGAACAGTTTCCATTCTCTCCAGCATGAATCTCTCCAGCATGAAAAAGTTCGTCTGTTCTTTTTCAGTGTTTTGATGTTGTTCTCATATTCTAGCTGGAAATGAAGGGTAATCTGTATGTTCTATTTTCAGTTTTCTGGGAGACCAGAAAAACTTGGGTAGTAGAAATGTGTAGAAAATTTACGGTGTCTCCTAACCATGTGTTAAACTTGCATTAAGCTTTTTTAGCAATATCGATGTCTGTTACCTCTTCTTTCCCTTTTATTTTATTTATTATTTTTGAGACAGTGTTGTTCTGTCGCCCAGACTGGAGTTTGATGATGTGATCTTGGCTCACTGCAACCTCTGCTTCCCGGGTACAAGTAATTCTCGTGCCTCAGCCTTCCGAGTAGCTGGAATAACAGGTGTGCACCACCACATCCCACTAATTTTTGTAGTTTTTAGTAGAGATCAGGTTTCACCATGTTAGCCAGGCTGGTCTTGAACGCCCAACCTTAGGTGATCTGCCCACTTCACTCTTGGCTCACTGCAATCTCTACCTCCTGTGCTCAAGCAGTTCTTGTGCTTCAGCCTCCTGAATAGCTGGGATCACAGGCATGGGCCACCAAGCCCAGCTAATTTTTGTAATTTTGGTAGAGATGGGGTTTGCCATGTTGTCCAGGGTGGTCTTGCATGCCTGGCCTCAAGTGATGCACCCGCCTCGGCCTCCCAAAGTGCTGGTATTACAGATGTGAGCCTCTGCACCCAGCCTAATGGACACATTTTTAGTAAGTAGTTTGTTGATTAGAATGAAGAGCACTTGGTATAAGTACATGTTATTGTTTTCAGCTGTTATGGCTAAGTCAGTTGACCTCCTCAACCATTTTCTCTTCTGTAAATTGAGGACAATTTTTGCTTTTATGAATGAAGTCTTACCCAACAGGGAGAAGTATAAACAAAGAAACATATTTTTAATTTAGTGAAGCAAAATTCCATACATCATTTTAAAAACATCGTTTCTTTCCCTCATAGGCCTCTTCTGCATCATTCTTTTAGCTTCCTTCTGCCCTGTTTGTCGCTTGGTCCCACCTTTATATTTTTCCTCTTTGGTCCAGAATTTCTTGTTTTTCTTGTATTTTGCCCCCCATGACTCAGCCTAGTCTCTCTGTCCTCTCTGGACTTGGGTGTGCCTCCTTCCTCGAGTGCCACCTCATCTTTGGCTGCTGTTAGCCCTCCCACCTGCACACTTGCCACTTCACCCTTGCCTGCGGTGCACTTGCATTCTGTTCAGCCTGGTCAGTGCTGCTCCATTCCTCTCCACCGCCTCGGTCTTCTGTTTCATCTAGCTCTGGTTCTTTCTTGTCTCCACATTTATGTTCTTTTCTTCCTGTGCTCGTTAATCCTTGTGTACTTGCTTCTTGAGCTCTTTTTTAATTTATAGGTATTACTAGATGGATTTGTTGTCTGCCTTTGTATAGAACACACATCCTTACTGTGTATTTCCTGAGTAGCCAGGATGAATCCATTATTATTAACTTTCCTTGGAACATTGAGCTTCCTGTGTTTTCTGCTTCTGAGAATTAGATTAGTATTCTAGAAGACTAATACTACTTTTAAGACACATAGGCTGCCCTTTCAGCCCTTTGTTCAAGAGGTTGCAACATATATCACTCCCTTGAAAGAGTAAACAACACCCAAAGCAAGTTTGGGGTGGAGGTGGGGGAGGGCAGGAAGAGAAAGGTAAGTGCTAGAAAAGGACTCATCAATAATTTGCAGAACTGGACTGAAATCTAAAAGCATAAACCTTAACATTTTTTAGGTAAAAGGTGCCTGGAAAGAATAAAACACATCAGTACTTCTGTTAACTAGTTTTAATATTGGGTCATTTGTAGTTTACATTCTCCTTTAAGTTTTACGACCTTCAGTGTTTTACAAAGCAGAGACTTAATCTTGTAAATATTTTATTTTTGAGAGAGTTGATGTCTCCTTAAATTTTAACCTGTGTCATTTTGTAATTATACTATAATAGTCTTAGAATGCCATTAACAACCAACCCTGTTCGTTTCTTGTGTGGAAAAGCTTATAAATTGTGTTCTTGCCCCTCTGAACCCTGTAGTTCTATCAGAGTGAAAATGAAGCTTTTGGCAAAACTTTATATTAGGCTGTTGACTCACACTGTCTCATATTTTTTTATTCTTCTATGAATATGGTGCTATCCTGTCATTTAATGTATGTGAACTGCTAAAGGTAGACTGCTGTAAGTGCATTTCTTAAAAATTCCTATTTATTAACGTTCATGGTGTTTAAGATACAAGAACGGCCTTACAAAGCGGGGATGATTGTATTGAAGTTCTTTCTGCTGAGCCTGGCTTGTGAGGGTGGTTGTTTGGGTATCTTGGAGCTAAAAGAATAGCTAAGGGTCCACCAATGGTCCCGTAATATTCACCACAAGAGCAGTTAGTAAAGAATGGCCGCAAAGCCACATTAGGCTACTGACGAGGAATTTACGTAGTTGTGCCAGGTCTGCCCTGTGTTCTGGAACTATAGAGATGAGTAAGGTATGGTCCTTTCTCTCTGGAGGCTCACAATTCAATAGGGAATATTAATAAGTGAATGATTGCAGTATAGCATGGCCAATGCTAAAATATATGTGTATAGCAGCTATTGCAGGAACTGATTAATAGGGAGAGTCTGGCTGGGCATGGTGGCTCACACCTGTAATCCCAGCACTTTGGGAGACCGAGGTGGGCAGATCCCTTGAGGACAGGAGTTCAAGACCAGCCTGGCCAAAATGGTGAAACCCTGTCTCTACTAAAAATACACAAATATTAGCTGGGCGTGGTAGCAGATGCCTGTAATGCTAGCTACTCCAGAGGCTGAAGCAGGAGAATCCCTTGAACCTGGGGGGCGGAGTTTGCAGTGAGCTGAGATCGTGCCACTGCTCTCCAGCCTGAGTGACAGAGTAAGATTGTGTCTCAAAAACAAAACAAAAGTAACCATATTACCTTATAGTCAGTGCTTTCTTTAGTTAAAAGAAGTTTATTTAGCCTGATCAGTTTACCAGATGTCTTTTTCAGTCACTTTTTTCTCTTCCATAAATCCATTCTCAGAAGTTGCAACAGTTGAGCATATTTGACCAAAATGTACCACAGGCTTCTGAAACCTATTCAGAAAGAAGCCTGTCAACATGATTGGAGTGGGTCTTCACAATGACTGCTTTCAGGAAGGCTGGAGTAAAATTCATGGATACAGAAGTTTTGGAGTATGTTAGAAAATCATTAAGTCTTTGTATAGTTATAATCCCAACACTGGGTTATATTTATTTAATACCAACCTGAGTATAGTTCCTGAATAATATCTGTTTTGGAGAGTTGGACAAAGTTAACCTTTTTGCTCTTTTAAAAGGTGGTGTTTAAATTAACTTCCTTTAACAGCACCGAACTAGACAATCTGCATTTCTAATGTAGAAAAAAAAATGACACAGTGATTTGATATTCTGTTTATGTTTTATTATCTTCCTAAATTATCAGCTCTTCAAAATATGGGTCTCTGGCCTGTATACTATCGGATATATTAAGTTGGGTTAATTTTTTGCCTGAAAAATTTCATTCTTCTGACTGAGGTTGTTTGGGTTAGTTAAAAAAAAAAAAAAAGGCTGGGCGCAGTGGCTCACGCCTATAATTTCAGCGCTTTGGGAGGCCAATGCTGGTGGATCACGAGGTCAAGACATTGAGACCATCCTGACCTACATGGTGAAACCCCGTCTCTACTAAAAAAAAAAAAAAAATTAGTAGCTGGGTATGGTAGTGCGTGCCTGTAGTCCTATCTATGTCGGGGGCGAGGCAGGAGAATCACTTGAACCCAGGAAGCAGAGGTTGCAGTGAGCCGAAATTGCTCCACTGCACTCCAGCCTGGGTG
Organism: Callithrix jacchus; assembly: GCF_049354715.1. Taxonomy (NCBI): domain Eukaryota; kingdom Metazoa; phylum Chordata; class Mammalia; order Primates; family Cebidae; genus Callithrix; species Callithrix jacchus. The sequence goes on from NC_133514.1 coordinate 43,891,198, forward strand.
ACAAAGCAAGACACTCTCAAAAAAAAAAAAAAAAAATTACATATTCAGCACATGATTAAACTTGTACATTAGATTGTGATTTTGTGTGTTATAAGGATTGTTACTGGGGTAATCTTAAAATTTCGGTGTTTGCATAGAACTACCCGCCCAGGATTTTGATAAAGATCAAAATATATATTGTATCTAAAATCTCTTTTTAAAAAGTTTTTATTTTGCTTATAATCAAAAGGTTTAAATAAGGTTAGTGTATATTTTATGATTAGTATTATTTTGTATTGACGTAATATTCAGAGAGAGGAAAACTGTATTCCCATAGAAAGGCAGACTTGGTGTATTAATATTCCAAAGCTTAGTTTAAGCTGGTGATGATTAGAAAAGTGGCTTTCATTTGTGTTCTCTGGAAGATTCTCAATAGGCCTGTGGGTATGTGAACAACAGCATGTGTAATCTCCGTAATGAATGTCTTGTTAGCAGAAATGTCTGGGGCATTGCTGAGATGTCGAATGAGCTAAGGTACTGGTTTTTTGTCTTTCACCGCTCTCTATTATGTTTTTTGAGAAACTGAGATTTTCCTGACAATGTTTTAGTTTTTCTTGGATATTTATTAATGCTATTAATAGTAATAGTTTCCGTTAAGGACCCTCAGTAGGCTCTTGACATACATTTAGCCCATTGCTATTACTTACGTAATTTTCTAATAAAATTTAATGTTATGAAATATATTTTCTGGAATATACTAATAGAATATATCATATATACTAATATAATAGAATCATATAAGTAATATTATTCTTATGTTTTTGAGATGGAGTTTTGCTCTTGTTGCCCAGGCTGGAGTGCAATGGTACAGTCTCGATTTACCACAACCTCTACCTCCCAGGTTCAAGTTATTCTCCTGCCTCAGCCTCCTGAGTAGCTGGGATTACAGGCATGCACCACCAATGCCTGGCTACTTTTGTATTTTTAGTAGAGATGGGGTTTCTCCATGTTAGTCAGGGTGGTCTCAAATTCTTGACCTCAAGTGATTCACCTGCCTCAGCCTCCCAAAGTGCTTGGGATTATAGGCATAAGCCACTGCGCCTGGCCAGTAGTATATTACTATATTATAAGTAATATATATTATAAGTAATATAGTAATATCTATAATAGAATATGTAAGTAATATATAATAGAGTAACAATAATTATATTAATATAGTATAATAAATTACACTAATATAGTAATATAAATGAATTAATATATCCCTATTATTAATATAATGTTATATTATAAGTAAATAGATGTTAGAGGAGCCCTTCAGATGAATAGATTGGTTGTATTATATTTTATTTTTTTAATTAAAATTTAAAAATTTTTTAAATTTTAAAATTTCTTTATCACATTTAAAAAATGAGGAAATGGGCTAGGTGTGGTGGCTCATACATGTAATTAGAATGCTTTGAGAGGCCAAGGCAGGAGGATCACTTGAGCCTAGGAGTTCAAGACCAAGCTAGTTAACATAGCAAGACTCCATCTCTTAAAAAACAAAAATGAGCTGGGTGTGGTTGCATGTGCCTGTAGTCCCATCTACTTGGGAAGGTGAAGTGGAAGAATTGCTTGAGCCGAGAAGTTTGAGGTTACAGTGGGCTATGATCATGCCACTACCCTCCAGCCTGGTTGACAGGGTAAGACTCAGTCTCAAAAAAATAAAATAAAATAAATAAAGAGGAAATTGAGAGAGGATATGATGGAATTGCCCAAGATCATGCAGAAAGTAAATGATGAAGCCAGGATTTTAATCTAAGTCTGGTTAAATCTTGTGCTTTCAACTACTTTTCTCTACTGCCTTTTAAAATATTTCCCCTTGAAAAAGTAAAATTTGGCTGTTTTATAAATGCGTATTCTTTTGAGCTAAGGAGTACTCTTTCAACCCTGTGCTATACACCTGTTTTTTTTTCAAAATAACTTATCTTTGTTCCTGGTTATAGAAGTAATAAGATTCAGTGTTAGAGTAATCAGTGCTTAGTGGTAATAGAAAATCAGATCATTCAGAAAGGTATATAGAAGATAGTAGTGAAAATGACTAGTAATTCTGCCACCCAGAGGTTAACATTGTGATGCATAGTCTTCCTTTTTGGTGTATAAATGCGTACACATAATGTTTTTAAAATATAATAGATTTATAATAGGCATGTTGTTTATTTATAATTCTAATTTCACTTATCATATCTTGGCCATTATTCTGTCATTATACATTTATATTTTCATTTAAAATTTTTTCTCCACTTTTTTTTAAATTTTATTTTTTTCTCCATTTTTAAAAGTAAACTTTTTTAAGAAAAGTTTTAGATTTACAGGAAAGTTGCAAAGATTAATAGAGTTCCCATATACTCTACATCCAGTTTCTTTTTTTCTTTCTTTCTTTCTTTTTTTTTTTTTCGAGACAGTGTCTTCCTCTCTTGCCCAGGCTGGAGTGCAGTGGTGCAATCTTGGCTCACTGCAACCTCCACCTCCTGGGTTCAAGTGATTCTCCTGCCTCACCCTCCTGAGTAGCTGGGACGACAGGCACACAGCACCACACGTGGATAATTTTTGTATTTTTAGTAGAGATGGGGTTTCACCATGTTGGTCAGGCTGGTCTCAAACTCCTGACCTCATGGTTTGCCCGCCTTAGCCTCCCAAAGTGCTGGGATTATAGGCGGGAGCCACCGTTCTGGCCCACTCTTTTTGTTTGTTTTGTTCTGAGACAGGATCTTGCTCTGTCACTCAGGCTGGAGTGCAGTGGTGCGATCTCAGCTCACTGCAGCTTCCACTATCAGGCTCAAGCAGTCCTTCCACCTCAGCCCCCCAAGTAGCTGATACTACAGGGGCACACTGGGCAAATTTTTCCTTTTTTTTTTTTATAGAGGCAGGGTCTTGTTATGTTGCCCAGGCAGGTCTCAAACTCCTGGACTCAAGTGATCCACCCACGTTGACCGCCCCCCACCAAAGTGCTGAGACTACAGGCAGAAGCCACTGCACGCAGCACCAGTTTCTCCTATTGTTAACATTTTACATTCATGTCATACATTTGCTAAAATTAATGAACCAATATCAATACATTGTTATTAACAAAACTTCATACTTTATTCAGATTTCAGTCCTCGGCTGTGACAGTTTCTGAGACTTTTTTTTTTTTTTTTAATGACCTTGACAGTGTTCAGGTTCACCAGTCAGATATTTTGTAGAATGTTGCTCAATTGAGATTCTCTGTTGTTTTTTTCATGGATAGACTGGGGTTAGGAGTTTCAGGGAGGGAGATCACAGAGGCAGCAGGCCATTTTCATCACATCACTTCCGAGGTATACACAGTCAACATGACTCATCAGTGATGATGTCACCCTGCTAGGGTTATGTTTGCCCGGTTCCTCCACTGCAGAGTTCCTCCTTCTTAACCTCTTTCTGTGCTTCCACCTTGGAAGGCAGCCAACACTTAAGGAGTGGGAAGTTTTGCCTACCTCCTTGAGGGCAGAAGATCTATGTAGATGATTTGGAGTTCTGTACAGGAGCTGTATCTGTCTCTTCCATTTCTTTATTCAACATTTATATCCGTATGTGCTCATGGATATTTATACCCTGGGTTATAATCCAATGCTACTTTATTTATTGCTCGGATTGTTCTAGCTTTTGTCATCGGGAGCTATTTCAGTTGGTTCCTGTGCCCCCTTGCCATATCCCTATCATCGTGGGTTTATATTTAATTTTTTAAATAGCTGCATGGTATTCCGTTGTAAGTATGTACTCTAATTGATGGTAATTTAGGTATCAGATCAGTTGAAAACAATACTGTGATAAGCAGTATTCAGAAGACATTTATGAAAATTGCTAATCATGTACTCAGAGAGGTCTGCCCATTTTACTTTTTTTTTTTTTTTTGAGACAGAGGCTTGCTCTGTTGCCCAGGTTGGAGTGCCGTGGCCTGATCTTGGCTCACTGCACTCTCCAACTCCCAGATGTAAGCAATTCTCCTGCCTCAGTCTCTCGAGTAGCTGGGACTATAGGTACTCTCCACCATGTCCAGCTAATTTTTGTGTTTGTGGTGGAGACAGGGTTTCACCATGTTGGTCGCTGGTCTGGAATTTCCGACCTCAAGTAATCCACTCACTTCCATCATGAGCCACCGTGCCCAGCCATTTTACATTTTATGTGATATGTGACTCTTAACAATACCTAAGCAGATTTCGGAGGCGTGAGCATTCTCACCTATGGAAAATAGAGGTGTATCTATCACCAGAGTTGCCTTCCTTCGTTTTTCTGTATTTCCTTCAACGAGCGATGATGGTGGGTGTGGCACCAGCAGTCCTAAAGAGCTGCTGTGAGACACCTCTGCCTTCTCAATATACAGTTGGCTGCTATAGACAGCTACCAGATGAATTAAAACTCAATTCAGAAAAAAACAGCATTCTTAGAGTAAAAATATTAGACCTTGAAGCAACTTTAGAAGTCATCATGCTTTACCCATGGATTTTAGAAACAGGAAACTTTTTATTAGGTGAGATGGTTTGCCTGGAATTATGCAGTAGCAAAAGCATTTAAGAATTTGGATTTCTAGGCCGGGCGTGGTGGCTCACGCCTGTAATCCCAGCACTTTGGGAGGCCGAGGTGGGTGGATCACGAGGTCAAGAGATCGAGACCATCTTGGTCAACATGGTAAAACCCCGTCTCTACTAAAAATACAAAATTTAGCTGGGCATGGTGGCGCGTGCCTGTAATCCCAGCTACTCAGGAGGCTGAGGCAGGAGAATTGCCTGAACCCGGGAGGCGGAGGTTGCGGTGAGCCGAGATCACGCCATTGCGCTCCAGCCTGGGTAACAAGAGTGAAACTCCGTCTCAAAAAAAAAAGAATCTGGATTTCTGCCTAACTCTCAGAATTTCCTTAAATGGGTGTATTTTATATCTCATGGAAAAATATGCATAATTTTTATGTTGGAAAACTTCAAGCATAAAGAAGACAAAATAGTGTCATCATTCATGTCCCCATCACCCAGCTTTATCTATCGATTTGTGGCCAGTTGTGTTAAAACTTCTACTCACTCACCCCCACGACCATGTTATTTTGAAGTAAATCCCAGGTATTAAATCACCACAAATATTTCAGATATTCAAAAGGAAAAAACTTTTCAAAGCATAACCATTTTCATACCTTACAAGCATTTCTACTTAAGAATATTTAGTCGTAAAAACTTCCAGAAGTTGTATTTACTGTGAATTAAAATGTAGCTTTAGTAAAAATGCAGTTCCCTGGTATATACTCTCCCAGCAATTAGGAAGAGATTCTGTCCACCAGCAGAATGGTCTAGGTTGCAGCTTTTATCAGAATCTGCTGTCTGGGGGTCCTAGTTGGAAGAAATAAATTAATCTCCTAATTGAGTTCTTCTGAGGCCGAACGATTGATAAAGACTGTATGACAGATCTCTCCTATTGTTGCTTTTTTACCTTAATTAACTCTTAAGCTTTGTGCGTGAGGAAAAATTTCCAAGGACAAATCACAAGAAGAATTATGTTTCAGATTTTGTCACTTTAGCCGAAGCCACAGATGGGAAGAAATGCAGTGGTGGAGCTGTTCCACTCAGATCTTTTGTGCGGGATTTCTGAAGATCAAATAAGAGTCTTACATGTGATTTCCTGCACTGGGACTTTACAAAGCTTCTAAGAAAACCAACATGTTGATTTTGCATTTGTTTTAAGAAGATGACTTCTGAGGAAATACCCTTGATATCAGAGATGAACCTAAAGGCAGAATGGACAGTGATTATTATGTTTTCTTCAAGCAGCACATTAAGTGGATTACTTGACTGTCTATGACCTAAAAGGGTGATTAATACTCTCGATGTTTTAGATACTGTCTTTTCCTGGAGTTTTACTTGATCTTTAAAATTAAGTGAGATACTAGCCCTGTCTCAAAAGCTCTACAACCAGAACAGCAAACTTCCCTTTAAATACCCATTTACTTGCATTGAATTTATCCTCTAATTGCCTTTTTGTTCACATACTGTTAAAATACGCAATTTAAACGTCTAAATTGGAGATGAGGTGAAAAAGGCAGAAATTTTCTTCTTGCTTTTTCTAAGCACAATGAAACCAATCTTAACTCCATGATTTTATTTAAAACTTTTATTGTAAATAGATACTCATTTGTTAGCCGGCATTGTTCATTATACACAGATTCGTGTTTTACTCTAACCTAAGGTTGGACTTTTCTGCCTTTTGCTTTTGACAACATTACTGACTTTCCTTTTCTCTTTCTTCTTTCATGAACAGGCTTTGTTATTATACTCGCTTAGCTTTTTTCCCCCTCCCATTTTGAGCACCCTCTTGGTTTTATTTCTGAATTTTAGCTTTTACCTACTTATTTCCATCCAGTGAATACCTCTTAAAAAGGAGAAATAAATGGTTTCTTTTTGTTTCTGAGTAAAATTTGAAAGATTAATAAAAATAACCAGTTTCAAATCCCTGGTCAAGCGTATTCAGTTATGGTAGGCTGAAGTATATTATGGATTTGAGGTTCTTGGGAGCCAGTGTTCAGCCTGTATGCTCTATATGAATGAGTGGGCATATTTAACATTCAGCTCTATAGCATTTTTACCTACCCTGTCTGTTCGAAGCTACTTTTAAAACTCCTTTTTGCTGGATGCAATGGCGCATACCCAAAATCTGAACACTTTGGGAGAGGCCAAGCTGGAAGAACTGCTTGAGGCCAGGAGTTCAAGACTAACCTGGGCAACATAGTGAGACCCCATCTCTACAAAAAAAATTTTTTTATTAGCTAGGTGTGGTGGTGCACACCTATAGTCTCAGCTACTCAGGAGGTTGAGGCAGGAGGCACGCCTGGTCCTAGGAATGATTCAAGGCTGCAGTAAGCTATGTTCGCACTACCGCAATCCAGCCTGGGTGACAGAGCAAGTCTCTTTGAAAAGAATAAAGAAAAGAACCCTTTTTGCTACAATAATATTTTTTCTTTTTTGAGATAGAGTCATGCTCTTATCGCCCAGGCTGGAGTGCAGTGGCGCGATCTCGGCTCACTGCAACCTCCGCCTCCTGGGTTCAAGTGATTCTCCTGCCTCAGCCTCCCACGTAGCTGGGATTACAGGCACCTGCCACCACTCCTGGCTGATTTTTGTATTTTTACTGGAGACAAGGTTTCACCATGTTGGCCAGGCTGGTCTTGAACTCCTGACCTCAGGTGATCCACCTGCCTTGGCCTCCCAAAGTGCTAGGATTATAGACATGAGCCACCATAGCTGGCCAATGATGCTTTCTTTAAATTGTTTTTGCTTTGAAATTGTCTTGCTTTTCTTAACTTTCATACCTTGGCTACTTACCAGCTGAGGTTGAATGAATTTCTTGTCTTCTCCATCCTTTGGTGTCCTCCTCTGAAAAGTAAGGATATTAATCAACAACCACCTCACTGTATTGTCTGTTGAGTTAAACGAGATGGGCTCTAGTACCCGGCACATGACAACTGCTCGCTCACTATAATTCGGCCGTCTTTCCCTCTACCCATCACTTGCATCTTTCCCCTTTAAATGTTTGTACCTTCACTTAGGTTAGAAGAAGTGGTTTATGTCTCCTAAACAGGTGACCCTCTTCACAAACTTAAAAAGCTTTTTTTTTTAATGATTGCAGATTCACAGAAAGTTACAGAAGTAGTATGGAGAGGTTCTGTTTTCCTTCTACTCAGTTTCCCTCCAAAATCCAGAAAATTGCGATAAATTTGAATAACCCACAGAGCTTATTCAGATTTCCCTGTGTTACGTGCCCTCATTGGTGAAGTGTATGCCTAGTTTGGTGCAGTTTAATCATGAGTAGATTTGTGTCACCACCACCAAGATCAAGATACAGAATCGGCTGAGTGTGGTGGCTCACACCTATAATCCCAACGCTTTGGGAGGCCGAGGCAGGAGGATCATTTGAGACTAGGAGTTCGAGACCAGCCTGGGCAACATGCCAAAACACCATCTCTACAAAAAGTACAAAAATTACCCAGGTATGGTGGCATGCACCTGTAGTCCCAGCTATTCAGGAGGCTGAGATGGGAGCATCACTTCAGCTCAGGAGGTTGAGGCTGCAGTGAACGATGATGGTCTCACTGTACTCTAGCCTGGACAACAGAGGGAGACCCTGTCTCAATAAGAACAAAAATACATAATTATTTATCAACCCAAGCCTTTCCCTTTGCTGCAGCTCCTAACCTCTGGTAACCACTAGTCTGTTCTCATCTCTGTAATTTTATCATTTTGAGAATATTATATAAACGGAATCATATAATATACAGCCTTTTGAGATTGACTTTTTTCAGTCAGTATAATGCCTGTGAGATCCATTAAGTCCTGAGTATCAGCAGTTTATTACTTTTATTGCTGAGTAGTATTCCATGATGCAGAGGTACCACAGCTTAGCCATTTGTCTATTGAAAGACATTTGGGTTATTTTCAGTTTTTACAAATAATGTTGCTATGAACATTTGTGTACAGGTTTTTCTGTGGACCTAAGTTGTTTTTTTTTTCTCCCTGTGGGAGAAATGCTTATGAGTGTGATTGTTAGATCAAAATTTTTTAAGTGAAACGTTAGGCTTTTTTGAATATACGTGCTTAATGCAGTCAGCAGTTGTAAAGACAGTCATTTCTTAGCAGCAACCGTTATAAATAATACACATTGCCCCTTGTTTTAAAATATCTTTCTGTATAATTTGCAGCTGAGTCCAAAATGTAGAATCCTGTCTTATGTGTACTGTAAGAAAACATGTATTCAAATATTATTTCCTTTTGTTAATGAATCCCTTTTAATATTTTAATGAGCTTTTTATTGTGGGTTATAATTACTGTTCTCAATGAATTTGGATGGGGAAAAAATTTCAAGTAATGGGTTTTTAAAAAATCATTTTGTAATGTGGTAGAGGTTAATTTTTTTTTGTTTTTTTTGGTGTTCGTGGGTGGACATTAAGAGTTTTTTTCCTTTTTTAAATACCCATAAAGATTAGCATAAAGAGACTGGGTGCTGTAGGCCCAGCACTTTGGGAGGCTGAGGCAGGTAGATTACTTGAGGTCAAGAGTTCGAGACCAGCCTGGCCAACATGGTGAAACCACATTTTTACTAAAAATACGAAAATTAGCCCGGAGTGGTGGCAGGCGCCTGTAATCCCACCTGCTCGGGAGGCTGAGGCAGGAAAATTGTTTGAACCTGGGAGACAGAGGTTGCAGTGAGTTGAGATCATGCCACTGCACTCTAGCCCGGGCAACAGAGTAAGACTCTGTCAAAATAAAAAATTAACATAAAGAGTTGGGAAGCTCATTAACTGACCAACGACCAACAACATTTCAACTGATTGGTCGAGCAACAGTGGTACTTTTGTTTTCCAAAAAGTTTGGAGTCTTAAGATGTTTTAGAAAATTATTGGCTCCCAGGCTAATAATACATGATAAATTATTAGAGTGAGGCTACAAATATTTTGACATGTGAGGGGCTCCTAGATATGATAGCCATAAGTTTAAGTCACTTTAATTTGGGCTTCAAAAGCCAACATAAGGGCAGTCCAGGTTATGGATGGGGCACAGGCATGGGCTGGTCCATAGGTTTGGCTTTCCCAGATGTATCTTGCTAGCTTTTACGTAAGTGATAAAGGAAGTGCTCTTTGTGTGAAGTTGGGGTAAGAGAAGAAGAGTGAAATATAAAAAGCAGTAGTGCTTGACCTCAACTGCATGTTCAAATCATCTAGATAGCTTTAAAAACAAAGCAAGTGTCTATGCTGGGCCAATTCAATTAAAATCTCTGATCTGAGTACTGACTGACAGAGCCTATTGTGGGTCATGTTCTTCTCTTTTTCCAACTTAATTTTTTGCTTTGTAAAACAATATTTACTTGTAACAAGTGAAAGTACACACGGATGAATAAACAAGAAGTCATGTCTCGCCCATGTACATAGCCCGGTGTAAATTCCTCCCCACCTGTTTCTGTACTCAAAAGTATGTATAATGACATAGGGTTTGTGAGATTTTTGTTTTTTAAATAGGCTCAAACTCTGAACATGATTCTGAAGCTGGATTTTCCTCCTCAATATATCGTAGATATGCTTCCAGGTCAACAGATAGAAATTTAACTGTTGTTTCAAAAATGTGAATAAAACTCTATAGTCATTATGAATAAAATATAAATAGCCATTTGGTATGGCTTTATGTAAAATAATAGAGTCAACCATTTCCCTGTGAATGGACGTTGAATAGACATTCAGGGTGTTTCCTTTCTTAAAAAAAAAAAAGTTTGCCACTGCAAACAATGTTTTTGTATATATAATCTTAGGGACTTGTGCTTTTTTCCCCTAGAGTATTCTTATAATCCGTGATTTGATTTCAGTCAGATTTCTTAGTTTCTGGATGTCTTCTCTGTTAGAATAAATGAATTAGTGTCAGTTGATTTCCAGTTAATTGACTCCTTCTGGGTATTAAGTTGGGCATTAATAGGAGAGTCAACTATTTTAGGAATATTTGGATACTAATGAATCCTGGCAACCACAATTTTTCCAGAGGCCCTAGAATCCCTAGGACGAAGCTCCTTAACAGAGGCCCATGATGGGCTTTGTGGAGGTCCATGAATCACGTGGTATTGATTGCAAAATTCTGTTCACTTGAACGTTTTATGGCCTTCATCAGATTTTCAAAGGGGCTTTTGCCTGGAAATGCTTAAAAATTGATAATATATTCATATTGTCAATTAGAGATTACTAAGCCTAAAGAACCTATAAGGTACTGTGAGTACCCATCAATAGCACTTATTTATTTATTTAGAGACAGGGTCTCCAGTTGCCTGGACTAGAGTGCAATGGCGTGAACACGGCTCACCGCAGCCTCAGCTTCCTAGGTTCAGGTGATCCTCCCAGCTTGCCCTCCCGAAGTGCTGGGATTGCAGGCGTGAACCACTTTGCCCAGCCTCAGTAGAACATTTTTAATCACAATATCCTCTTTCTTTAAAGACCTGGGTCAAAATAAGTTTATCTAATTTCCAGGTCATATAAAATTAGGAGAGGTGACTAATACTATAGATAGCAGATTCTAGTTTCAGAGTCATCTAAATAGGCTGTAATAATGTTCTAAAATCAGCAAGGTGAGATACTAAGGATAAATCATCTGCAGGAGTTGAGAAATGCTTGGGGGTGGTGGACAGTCTCAAGTGCACGAGATAAAAAATAGCTCAGAGTTTACTGGGGCACAGGCTTATATGAGCCATCTCTGTGATGTGGCTGCTAAAAACAGCAAGCTCAGGTTGCATTGATGCGTGCCTAGATTACATGGAGTCTGTTGTCCTGTTTTGTGTGCTAGTTAGAGCACCCTTGATGAATTGTGTTTAAGTCTCTGAACCACAGTCTAGGTGAGATGTTGGCAAGTGAGGGAGGCAGGACCGGTGGTAGATAGAGAAAGGAAGTCACATCAGGATCTGCTGCTAAAGGAGTTTGTTGGAGCTGAAGGACAGGACAAAAGAGTGGTAGCAGCCCTTATAGATAGGGAATAGGAAGACCAGAGGGTGATATGTGGATATTCAGTGCTCAATAACTGAATGAATGTGTGGAGATTACAAGGCAAAGGATTTTGACTTGGTCTAAGACAGAATCTTGTGATGGTGAGAGCTCTCCAGCAATGGGATTCACTGCCCTGGAGAGTAGTGACCTCCCAGGTAGGGGAAACCCTTCAGGCCCAGCCATAGACGAGTATTAGCTCCAGACCAGATTCCTGCTCTAAGTGAAAGGTTACACAACAGGACTTAAGAAGTTCTTAACTGGAGCTTTATATTTCTTCTCTCAGGTACCTTAATTCTAAAACAGGAAAAAATTCTAGGATGATATCATACTCTCTTTAAAAGTACTTTTATGAAAGGAGTGCTTTTGACTCAAAGGCTACGTAATTGTCAGTAGAGGTATTTCAGAGGTGCCGAGAATTGAAATATAACCGATTTTTATCTGAAACTGAAGTGCATAAGTTACTCCACTGTTCCACCTGAAGTAGTTAATCTGGACTTGTAAGATAGTATCTAAGATTTCATTTTGGTTACTTTAGAGAGGAGAAGAATCACAATTTTCCAAATTATAAAAATGAGTAAAAGAGGAAGTGTCACCATTTCCTGCCCTCGCTATGGCTTCAGGAAGCATAGGCACATTGTCTCCACTAAACTAGTTGTCCTGGCTTCTGACTTGCATAGCAGCCTCGTGTGGTGCCAGTGTCATGCTGTGTCACGCCCATGGGTTTGCACCCAAGCTTGCATACCGACCTGTGGAACTGTACTGCCAATATTTGCTGAAGTTGGTTGAGACTAAGCTGTTCCTTATGATTCTTTGATAATTGAAACGATATAAAATTTTTTGAGGTTGTGAAAATACATAAATATTGTCAAACATTTTTATATAAAACTTTTTTTAAAAACCCTGTATCCTAGAACCCTATTCTAAGACAGGCTAGCAGTCTTAGAACAGTTGGGGGGCTGCAGTCACTTATGACCCCAGGATTTCTACTTTTTATAGTACCAGGGGTGCAGGTTAGAGGTTAGGACGGTACCCGGGTGGATTCAAATGTGGCTCCAGCACATAGTGGCCGTGTGACCCTGGTTTCCCAGATCCGTTCTCTCACTTGCAGAAGAAAGACAGTGGTAAACTCTTGCTGTTGTGAGTAAGCACTCAGCACAGGGCGGGCACCTAGAGAGAACTCAGAAATACTATGTTCTGTTACCAAACCTTCTTCTCTCACCTCTCCATCTCTTCTATTTTTTCCGATTTAACAGATACTGTCATCTGTATATCTTGTATTATCTTGAACACAGCATGTCTAAAACTAATTTTTTATATCCTCACTCCACCTTGTTCATCCTAAATCTACTCTTGCCGTATCCTCCTGTCACTTCTGTTTAATTCACAGGTGCCATTCATCAGAGGTAGCATGGGGAGAGGTTAATACCACCAGCTCTGGAGTCAAAACTGTCTGGGATTCAATTCCTGTCCCACTACTTATCTCCATGTCACCTTGGACAAGCTGATTTAGTGTCTGTACCTCTCAGGTTCTTCAGCTATGAAGCAGATGTGATATCAATCATCTGTCCTGCAGAATTGGGAAAACACAGTGAGATCAATACATATTAAGTGCTTAGTATGGTTCCTAATACTTAGGTGCACAATACATGATTATTGTGTATACCTCTCACACTAGCAGTGGTAGTGTCATCCTTAATTCCCCTTCTTCCCCCCACCGAAGTCATCAGTGTTAGGATTATACCTCCAAAGTCTCTCTTTTCTTTTTTCCATCACTGCCTTTACACCAGGCTTCCCTAAGCTGAATCCATCACTCACAGACATTCATCGGCCCCAGAAATTGCATGTACATTTTTTGACATATATGCGTGTTTCTTAGGGAAAGAGCTTTTTTTTCTTTTTTTGAGACAGAGTCTCACTCCATTGCCCAGGCTGGAGTGCAGTGGCATGATCTCAGCTCACTGCACCCTCGCATCCTAAATTCAAGCAATTCTCCTGCCTCAGCCTCCCAAGTAGGTGGGATTACAGGTGTGTACCACCATACCCGGCTAATTTTGTATTTTTAGTAGAGATGGAGTTTCACCATGTTGGCCAGGCTGGTCTCAAACTCCTGACCTCAAATGATCCACCTGCTGCGGCCTCCCAAAGTTCTGGGATTACAGGCATGAGCCATCACGCCCAGCCGGGAAAGGGCTTTTTAGCTTTTATCATTGGCATTCACGTAAGTCTCTTGCCTGTTTCCAGTAGGCAATAAACTAACTGACATTTCTCCCCTAGTCTCTATTTCCAATCTGCTCTTCACAACGTTACCTGGTTAACTATTGTTTTAATGTTTTCCTAATGGTGTCCTAAGCTGACACAGTGTTGTTGAACTCCCAGTTGCCCACTGGAGTAGTTTTTACCCCTGACCACAGGTCAGAATTGCTACATGGGATGTTTTTAAAAATTACTGATGCCTGGACCCAACTATTAATAGTAACAAAGAATAGGCCATCAGCATTTTGTTTTAAAGCCTCCCAGGAGATTTTAATGTGTATCCAGAATTGAGAGCCTCAGAGCTACAGGATAATGGACCAACTCCTAGCATGGTGCTTGTGGGCCCCAGCAATCTAGCACCAATCTACTTTTGCAACCTAATCTTCTACCTGTCCTCCCATTCATATCCCATCACTCGTACTCAAATCACATACTTCTTGCTGTTCCCAGAACATGCTACCTGGTTTTCTACCCCTGAGCCTTTGCCTGTACTGATTGCTCTTCCTAGAATGCCTTTCACCATTTCTCTGCCTGGGTATTTCCATCGCAAAAGCCCCCAAGCCCCAGAGAGAATTGCATCCTTTACTTCCATTACATTATTTACCTGTATTATAATTATTTATGTATCTGTCTTCCAGAGTACACTGAACTCATCGAAGATAAGATCCTATTCATTTCTTTTCTCAAGCACTTGGCACCAGGTTAGAAAGCTCCCTGAGAGCATGATGGATGAATGAATACATGAGAATGCACAACCAGCCGCCTGCTCAGGAAAGTCAGGAAATCTATGGCGATGAGGAATGCAAGTCAATGTGGTGCAGAAGTGGTTAAAAGTGGCCAGCAAAGTTTTATCTTCTTCTGTTGCTTTTTCATACTTTTATAAAAAGGAAGGATCAAAATATACGGAGTTTATCTTCTAGGATAAGGAAAGTTAAGACCAGCTTTAAAAATACCCCCAAACATGGACTGTCTGACTATAACGGCATAAAGTCATGTCATAATATCTCCCGAGACTCTAGCGGTTTCTGAATGAGAGGTGGAGAAGCAGCCACTGTGATGGTGGCAACAGTTAATTCTGCCCAGTGGATTATTCCAGCCGAGTTACTGATATGAAGATGCCCTTATATGGACAATTCTCCAAACATTATATGTTTCTAATTTTGATCTCACCCCTGGCCTTTGTGTTTTAGCTGCTGTCTAGTCCTTCTCGGCTATTTTTACTACTTTTTTTTCCCCTCCATACGTCTCAGAATTGTCCAGCATTCTAAAGAATGGCAAGTTAAATGTGATTTATTCTTCCTGTTTTTTTCAGTGCCTAGGATTAGGTTAAATGTAAACGTGGTTTTGAGAAACATTACTTTAGTAAATGATTTCAGAGATACTCTGTGGGATATTGTTTGAGGGGTGTTTTGTGTTATTCGTTCCTTATCTTAATTATTTTTCCTGAGCACTGACTGCCGCAACACTTTTATGAGAAGATATGGTATATTTAAAGCTGATATGAAGAACAGTGGCTACTAATCTGATGTTGTGATTTGGGCATACATAATTCTGCTCTGCTGTATATGAACAACTTGAATGTTCTTTGTCTAACTAGCTGCTTATTAGTTTAATAATTTTAAATAAGATGGTCAAGAGTTTTCTTTTTTAAAGTCACAGTGTTGGTTGGAACTTATAAATATGCTACCCTGTTACATTTCCATCCATCTTACTGAAAAAGCATTTTTTGGGCTGGGCATGGTGGCTCAGGCCTGTATTCGCAGCAATTTGGGATGCCAAGGCAGGCAGATCACTTGAAGTCAGGAGTTCTAGACCAGCCTGGTCAATATGATGAAACCCCATCTGTACTAAAAATACAAATATTAGCCGAGTGTGGTAGTGTATGCCTATAGTCCCAGCTATTCGAGAGGCTGAGGCAGGAGAATCACTTGAACCCAGAAAGTGAAGGTTATGGTGAGGCAAGATTGTGCCACTGCACTCCAGCCTGGGCATCACAGTGAGACTCCATCTCAAAAAAAAAGAAAAAGAGTTTGTTTTCTTTTTTTGCCTTAAAGAAATCTGGATCTATCCAGAGCTGTTCCTTTCAACATGGTTTATATAAAAGGTTCTTAGTTTGGGAAACTCGAAAAGGATAATCTTCAGTCATTTTTAAAGAGCATTTTTAAAAAACAGATCTGAGTCAAACAAGTGGGAAATGCACCCTGTCCTGACAATTGGAAAGGCAAGGATATAATGTCAAAAAGGAGAAACCAACTCTTACAATGAAAGCATTAATGTCTAAAATAGATAATTGTCTATTATTTCACAGTCTGCAATCAACCATGGCTATCCCGGTACTGTTTGTCTACTCCTCTTTTGTGAACCATGCCCCTGTATTATAAAGGAACTGGTCTCTGGTGTTTCTCAGAATGGTCTCTTGGATTATTATAATTATTGGGCTATTATAGTTCTGAGAGCTGAGTTGTTGATCCTTCTGGGTTTGGTTTTATGGTTTTTTGGTGGGTTTTTGTTTGTTTTTTGCTTATCACAGCTGCTTTGAAAACAAACTTTTTTTTTTTTTTTTTTTTTAGTACATTTTAAATGAAAGACTTGGTACCTAAGGATACTGTCATGTCCGTTTATCAAGAGACCTATTGGAAGTAGCCACCTGCTGGATTCTTATAGTCAAGTGCAATTAGATCCTCTTCTGAATATTTGTCTCTTAATGTGAGCTTGACTTTGAACTGCTTACCCTAAAAGTGACCACTTTTTAGTTTATCTGTTTGGAGATGGATCATATCCATTTACAGCAAAACTTTTTTTTTTTTGAGATCAAGTCTTGTTCTGGCGCCAGGCGCCAGGCTGGAGGCTCACTGCAACCTCCACCTCCTGGGTTCAAGCAATTCTCCTGCCTCAGCCTCCTGAGTAGCTGGGACTACAGGCACGTGCCACCACGCCCAGCTAATTTTTGTATTTTTTAGTAGAGATGGGGTTTCACTGTGTTGGCCAGGATGGTCTTGATCTCTTGACCTCGTGATCTGCCCACCTCAGCCTCCCAAAGTGCTGGGATTACAGGCATGAGACACGCGCCCAGCCAAAACTTAAAAATTAGAAAACAAATTCTTGATTTCCATGTCTCTTGGAAAATTGGTATCAGGTGTTGACTTCTACCACACACGCCGGCATCTGCCCTTCAAGCGTATCTTACTCAGAGACCTGAAAGCAGGAGCCTTGAGAATAGACTTGAAATTATTAACACTGAAGCTGGCGGCTCCTGGCTGTCATTATGAGGGTCCTTTCAGGCATATACCCTGCACATACCCTGTCTGCCTGAAATAGGTACAAGGGAACCTGAAACCTCAGAGCCCCAGATCAGATTTTCTACCTACCATGGCCAGGTGGTTTAACT
Source organism: Callithrix jacchus (assembly GCF_049354715.1). Lineage (NCBI taxonomy): Eukaryota > Metazoa > Chordata > Mammalia > Primates > Cebidae > Callithrix > Callithrix jacchus. The sequence continues at coordinate 43,908,366 of NC_133514.1, forward strand.
AGAAATTCTCCTTCATCGTTACTTTATATAGCTTACATATCAAACATATATATTATATTTATATATATATTTTTTTAAATCCATGCCAAGCTCTGTTCTAAGTGATTTATGCACATGAAGTCATTTTTGCAATAGTCCTGAAAGGTGGATGGATTCCTATCCTCATTTACACATGGGCAGAGAGAACTCTATTAAACAGCTTGCCTACTGTCTCAAAGCTAACAAGTGGTTCAGTTTGATTGAACCCGGGGTATGGCTCTATTAAAAAACTCCTACAGCCCTATTTTCCTCAGAAAGTCTTAAATTTCAAGTCAAAAGTAGGGTAATCTTTACATAAAGACTGTAAGAGCTCTTGAAACAGACTTGAATGATTGTGAATCAGTATAGATTGAAATAACAACAATTAGTATTTGATACTATGTATCAAAAGACTTGGACAATCTATAGCTCCTTGCCTGATACTTAATAGTTTTCCAATTATTGGAGGAATAAACTGAGAAATGGATATTTATGAGAAGCAGTTTAGCACAGCTCATGATTTCACCTTCTATCCAGTACAGAATTGGCAATAAGGTTTTGTTTGTGATGGGTGAAGTTTACCTTGGTGATACCTATGAAAAAGTGGTTTCTAAACAAAGAAATAATGTAAGATTGCAGGAAAATGTTACTTATTTCAACATTGCAGAATATTTTCAAGCACTTTTAGTAGGTTTTTTGTTTTTGTTTTTAGTATAATCCAGTAACTATCCTTAGTACCTTCCTCTTAAAAACAGAGGAAACTCAGTTTAACATTCTGTTGATTCAAGTAATGAAACTGCATTGAAAAGTCTTTCAGTTTAGATATATAACTACTTCAAGCCAAATTAGTGTGGGATTAGTAAGATGTTTGTTAACCTAACTTTCAAATTACTGTGGCTTTAAAGCTGTTTGACTTTTTCCCCAAAATCTTACTGCATTCAGGGTTTCTTGTTTTAGATTAGCTTGGATTGTAATAAATGATAGAAGTGAAAGTTGCACTTGATAAGCCTATGCTTATTTTTCCATTTGAGGTGCATTCATAAGGTGGTATGAGCACTCCTTTGTTTTGAAGCTAGTGGCCGTGTTGTATCTGTCTCTAGTGGTTTCAAGCCTCGCATCTTTCTGTTTTGTTTTGTTTTGTTTTGTTGAGATAGCTTCTCTTCTGTTGCCCAAGCTGGAATGCAGTGGCACAATCATAGCTCACTGTAGCCTCAAACTCCTGTACTCAAGAGATCCTACCACCTCAGCCTCCCAAGTAGCTAGGACTACAGGTGGGTACTACTGTACCCTGCTAATTCTTTTTATTTTATTTTTTATTTGTAGAGACAAAGTCTCACTATGTTGCCCAGGCTGGTTTCAAATTCCTGGGCTCAAGCAATCCTATGCCCTTGGCCTCCCAAAGTGCCGGGGTGATAGGCATGACACTGTGCCTGGCTAAGCCTAACATCTTGTATCAGCAAGTGCGGAATTACTGCCCCCAAGAGAAAGGAGGAAGCTTCCAGTGTCAAAGTAGAGGAAGGATAGCCTGTGTTCTTTTAACTGAGTGGAGGCAGATATTGGGGTGCATGAAACGTGTCTGACCTTGTACTCTAGATCTCGTGGATGCTAGACAATGGAGGAGGAAGGGAAGCATTTAAATATATTTAGCATCTTCTACATAACCAGATACTGTTCTTGGTGATAAAGCTGTATCTATATATCTACACTCATACATGCCTATCTATATCTATGTATCTATCTGTTTTCTGTGTATGCATAAACATATGTTTATTGAACAAAACATTTTCACCGGGTACTGTTCTACACACTTTACAAATAAAAACTTACTTAGTCTTAATAATAACCCCGTGAGATGTGTAATTATTATTCCCATTTTAAAAGTGATGAAATCAAGGCACAGTGAGAAAGTAATTGCCCAAGACAACTACAAAGTGATGAAGCTGTCATTTGAACCAGGAACCTTGCTGTAGATGGCACTTTCATTGGACACTTTAGAGCCTAGATTTGGAAAAATTAAGTAAGTTAGTCATCAAAGCAGCTATTACTTGACGGAGCTGGAATCTCAATCCAAGCTGTCCCCTAAACATTGTAGCTTTCCTTTTCTCCATCTTTGCTTGTGTGTTGCTTCTCTATAGTGTTCTTTATACTCCTGCTGCTGTTGAGAGCTTAGAAGAAGGCTCCTTTCAAATGCCACTCCCAGGCCAGGTACAGTGGCTCACAGCTATAATCCCAGCACTTTAGGAGGCAGAGGCGGACTGATCACCTGAGGTTAGGGGTTCAAGACCAGCCTGACCAACATGGTGAAGCCCCATCTCTACTAAAAGTACAAAAATTACCCGAGCATGGTGGCAGGTGCCTGTAATCCCAGCTACTTGGGAGGCTGAGGCAGGAGAATCACTTGAACCCAGGAGGTGGAGGCTGCAGTGAGATGAGATTGTGCTGCTGCACTCCAGCCTGGGGTGACAGAGTGAGACTCGGTCTCAAACAAACAAAAACAAATGCCACTCCCTCCAAGATGCCTGTTCAAAAATTGGAGAAGGGGTCTTGCTATGGTGACAGGCTGGTCTTGAACTCCTGACCTCAAGCAGTCCTCTCACCTCAGCCTCCCAATGTGCTGGGATTACATTATAGGTGTGAGCCACTGTACCTGGCCGAAGATGCCCTTTCTTTCTTTCTTTTCTTTCTTTTCCTTCCTTCCTTCCTTCCTTCCTTCCTTCCTTCCTTCCTTCCTTCCTTCCTTCTCTTTTCGTTCTTTCTTTTTTTTTTTTGACAGACTTGCTCTTTGCCCAGGCTGGAGTGCAGTGGCGCAATCTTGGCTCACTGCAGCCTCTGCCTCCTGGTTCAAGCGATTCTCCTGCCTCAGTCTCCTGAGTAGCTGGGACTATAGGCAGGCGCCACTATGCCTGGCTAATCTTTTTGTATTATTAGTAAAGACTGGGTTTCACAATGTTGACCAGGCTGGTCTCGAACTCCTGACCTCAGGTGATCCCCCCCACCTCAGCCTCCCAAAGTGTTGGGATCACAGGCATGAGTCACTGTGCCAGGCCGACCTTTCTTGATTAACACAACTGGAAGCCTCTTCTTTGCTTATGTTCCTATTGGAATGAACTTTTAACTTTAGGGATGCTTGCTAATTACTCCCTTACATGATAAGCTTATGGACAGTATGACTCTTATCACATTATGAGCCTCTTTTTTTTTTTTTTTTTTTTTTTTTGAGATAGCGTCTTGCTCTGTCACCAAGCTGGAGTGTAGGTAGTGGTACAATCTTGGCTCTCTGTAACCTCCGCCACCTGGGTTCAAACAATTCCCCTGTCTCAGCCTCCCAAGTAGCTGGGATTACAGGCGCTCGTCACCATGCCTGGCTAATTTTTTGTATTTTAGTAGAGACAGGGGTTTTACCGTGTTTGCCAGGCTGGTCTTTATCTCCTGACCTCTTGATCCACCTGCCTCGGCCTCCCAAAGTGCTGGGATTACAGGCATGAACCACTGCACCTAGCCTTTTTTTTTTTTTTTTTTTGGGATGAAGTCTTGTTCTCTCACCCAGGCTGGAGTGCCAGTGGTGCCATCTCAGCTCACTGCAGCCTCTGCCTCCTGAGTTCAAGTGATTCTCCTGCTTCAGCCTCCCTAGCAGTTAGGACTACAGGCACCTGCCACCACACCCGGCTACTTTTTGTATTTTTAGTAGAGATGGGGTTTCACCGTGTTAGCCAGGATGGTCTTGATCTCCTGACCTTGCGATCCGCCTGCCTTGGCCTCCCAAAGTGCTGGGATTATAGGCACGAGCCACCACGCCTGGCCTATGAGCCTCTTAAGGGCAGAACTGTCATTGACACCACTTTCTGCTGTGGTCATGGGCATCCTGCCATTCATACAAATCTTGCAAATTCTTGAGAGTTAGTTTCCTGATGGTGCTTTAACCATCAGTGTGTTAAATTGATGGCTATTCTGAATGTAAAGCAGTATGAAAGCCCCAAGAGAATTCCAATATAATTTTAAATGTCAACTATGTTACAATGAGTATTCAAACAACAGCAGTCATAGTGGTGCCTTTACTCTCACAGTCCTCATTCTGAATGTAAAGCAGTATGAAAGCCCCAAGAGAATTCCAATATAATTGTAAATATCAACTATGTTACAATGAGTATTCAAACAACAGCAGTCATAGTGGTGCCTTTACTCTCACAGTCCTCATTCTGAATGTAAAGCAGTATGAAAACCCCAAGAGAATTCCAATATAATTGTAAATATCAACTATGTTACAATGAGTATCCAAACAACAGAAGTCATAGTGGTGCCTTCACTCTCACAGTCCTCAGAAAAACTATGTCATAAGATTATGCTGAATTAGCTACTTATCAAAGTTTTTTTGCAGAACTGTCTTGAAGAGTTTGCTTCTATGTATCTATCTATCTTTTTTGTTTTTTAGCTGAAAAAGATAACAATTTCTTCTTTGTAGAGTTAGAGCTCTCTGTTGGTATGTATTGAATTAAATCTGTTTCAGAAGTGTGAAGACTGCATTGCTGTAGATCACACTGGAGTAACCCTCCTTAGCATGCGGCCTTTTTCAGGGATGTGTGTTAGTCAGCTTGTGCTCCATAACAAACCACCTGATACTAGTGGCTAAAAAACAGACATTTCTTTCTGTACCTCACAGTTCTGTAGGGCACTGGGATCGTTCTGGCTTGAGCCAGCCTGGCTGGTCTTTGCAGTTAGCTGGCAGCTGGCTGGGCTGTGTGGTTTAGGATGGTCTGACCCGCCCGTCATGTGCTCGACGGGCTGACCTGCAGCAGGGACTCAGCAGTGATGGCACGTCCCCACTCCATGTGGTCTTCTGCAATTGGCCAGCCAGGGCAAGGCATTTTGAAGTTACAAGAGAGGGAGAGCCCCCACACGCCAGGGCCCAGCGTTACTTTTGCTGTTATCCTGCTGGCCAAGCCCAGAGTACAGGAAGGGACTCCCTAGGGTAAGGACGGAATAGGGGACTTTACAGCAGTGATCTGCCCAGACACTCGATCCTGTGCTAACCTCTGTCTGGGGACATGTGGCCATATCATGGAGAAAATTAAATAGGCTGGCACAGCTACAGCGTTTTCCAAAGGAATTACAGACCCTAGTTTTCCTGAAATACTTAACAACCATTTGAAGTTCCTTTCAACATTTTATTTTTTGAAGAAGCTTCATGCTATAAAAACAGGGAGCCTTTAATCCACACTCAGTAAATATCCCAAATTGATCTTCAGCAAGTACACACTGCTGCTAGACCTGCTGTGAGCATAATGGCTCCAGCCGTTTATTGAGACTCTTGTGTGCCTGTGTCATATACATCTCACTTCCTTCCAACACCGACCCTTGATGTCAGCATCATTATCCCCATTTTACAGACTAGGAAGCCGAGTCAGAGGTCAGCTCAGTTGTTTGAGGTCAGACAGCTAGTAGGTGGTGGGCTACATTTTGAAGCCAGGTCTTTCTGAGTCCACAGCTACAATCCAAAGAATTCCTAAAGTGGGGCAGGTACAGTGGCTCATGCCTGTTATCCCAGTGCTTTGGGAGGCCAAGGCAGGTGGATTGCTTAAGAGACCAGCCTGGCCAACATGGCGAAACCCTGTCTGTACTAAAAATACAAAAATCAGCCAGGCATGGTGGTAGGCGCCTGTAATCCCAGCTATGCAAGAGGTGGGGGTTGCAGTGAGCCAAGATCACTGTGACAGAGTGAGACTTTGTCTCTAAATAAATAAATAAATAAATAAAATACAAAGAATTCCTAATGAGTTGATAGGGTTTTTTCTTCAATGTTCATTGTTTGATGGCTTTTTTTCTTTGAGGTAGAGTCTTACTCTGTCACCCAGGCTGGAGTGCTGACGTGATCTCAGTTTACTGCAACCCCTGCCTCCCAGGTTCAGTTGATTCTCACACCTCAGCCTCCCAAGTAGCTGGGACTACAGGTGCGTGCCACCATGCCTGACTAGTTTTTTTGTAGAGTCAGAGTTTCGCCACGTTAGCCAGGCTGGTCTTGAACTCCTGACCTCAAGTGATCCTCCTGCCTTGACCTGAAGTAGTTGGAGCAAATAGCTAGGTTCAATTTGATGATAAATAGCTCAGAACAGAAACTTCACAGCTATTTCCCGATGTCACTTTAAAATATGTTGGAATACCTGATTTCTCCATGAGCTATCCAAACTAAAATTCACAGTCTTGAGTTATTCCAGGACGTAGATTTAAAATTTAATCAGAAAATAACCTTCATTTAGTAAATGAGGGACCAGGGGTGGTGGCTCCATGCTTGTAATCCCAACACTTTGGGAGGCTGAGGCAGGTAGATTGCTTGAGCCCAGGAGCTTGAGACTGGCCCAGGTGACATAGCAAAACACCATCTCTACAAAAAATATAAAAGTTAACCAGGTGTGGTGGTGCATGCCCCAGCTACTTGGGAGGCTAAGGTGGGAGGATCCCTTGAGCCTGGGAGATGGAGATTGCGTTGAGCTGAGATTGTGCCACTGCACTCCAGCCTGGGTAACACAGCGAGTTATCATCTCAAAAAAAAAAAAAAGGAAATACACTGTATCCCACTGTGTGGCACCCCTTCCTCCTCTCCCCACTGCATCCATAGCACATTGCACATAAACTTCATCTCCATAAACTACTTATTCAGGTATTGTATCTGCCTGGATAAGTCTGTTCCTGTCGCTAAATGTGAACTCCTTGGACACAGACACCTTGTCTTTCATCTCTGTATCTGTCCGCAGCACCTGGCACAGTAACTGGAATGTGCCAATTTGTATTATATGATTTTATTTATTTATTTATTCAGAACTGAAAAAGAACTTTATTTATTGAGGGCAAGGGGATGCAAACAATACAAAAATCAACAGCTTGTCTGGCATTTAACTTTTCTTTCTCTGCTCGTCAAATGGGAGTTAGATTTAATTTGTACACTTGCTAAGGGTCCTGATCTGCTCATGAAATCCTTATATAGGGGAAGCTGTGGGGAAGATTCCTTAAGTGACCCTTTGGGACAGCTCTTATCAGGGCCTGGGGAATTGCTCGTTTCTGCCTACTTCTTTGCCTTTGCATCATGTGTGCTACAAAATAGTCTTGCATGCAATGGTGAGGCCTGCAATTAGGGAAAAGAAGCTCTGGAAGCCCACTTTACCATCTCTGCACTGGTCCAGGTCCTTCATTATTTTGTCCACGGCCAGAGGGTCTTTTTGATTTTCCAAAAATCCAGGAAACTTCTTTTTCATGAGTAATCTCATGTCCTCCTTTGTTAAGTAGCTTTTATCCCGAGCAAATTTGTGAAATGTAAACATCATGGTTTCCATGGCATGTTCCATTTGAGATGGCATTTTGGTGTGGTATGTTGAAGCCTTGGCAGAGGTGTGGTGGACGCTGAGCTAGCTAGATGTGGGGCAGCAAAGCAAGCGCTGGGGGCTGTGAGCCTTCCTTAGTACGTGCAGCGGGTGAGCTATTTATTTATTTATTTATCGAGATGGAGTCTTGCTCTGTTGCCCAGGCTGGAATACAACAGTGTCGTCTCAGCTCACTGCAACCTCCACCTCCCAGGTTTAAGCAATTCTCCTGCCTCAGCCTCCTAAGTAGTTTGGATTACAGACACACACCACCATCCCCAGCTAATTTTTGTCTTTTTAGTAGAGACGGTTTTCACCATGTTAGCCAGGCTGGTCTCGATCTCCTGACTTTGTGATCCACCCCCCTCGGCCTCCCAAAGAGCTAGGATTACAGGTGTGAGCCACCATGGCCAGCCTATTATATGATTTTATAACTAAAATTTCAAGTCTAGCAATGAAATTCTTCTTCTTTTTGGTTTATTTTTCTTCCTTTTAGTCCTTTCTTTCTCCGGGGATCTTTTCCCCTTCTCTTTATCTGTCTCAGTTCCTTCGTCTTCTGTAGCTCTCCATTTCTCCCAGCATCTGCTGCTAGTCCAGTCTCCTGGTTCTTAACCTTCTTGAGACACAGACTCCTTTAATAAAATGATGAAGAAAGTTATCTCCCCAGAAGAATACACACAGAAAACACAGAATATTTTGCTATTATTTCAGAGGTTAAGAATGCCAAGAAACTAGGCACAGTGGTTCATCCCTGTGATCTCAGCCCTTTGGGAGGCTGAGGTAGAAGAATGAATCACTTGAGCCCAGGAGTTCAAGAATGGCCTGGACAACATGGTGAGACCCTGTCTCTACAAAAAATTTTAAAAATTAGCCAGGTGTGCTGGCACATGCCCGTAGTCCCAGCTACTCAGGAGGCTGAGGTGGGAGGATTACTTGAGCTAAGGAGGTCGAGGCTGTAGTCAGCCATGATTGTGCCACTGCACTCCAGCCTGGGGTGACAGAGTGAGACCCTAGCTCTAAAAAACAAAAAAAGAATGCCAAGTGTCTAAACTTTGAGCTCCTTGAGGACAAAAACTAGGCTTTTTTCATCCTCTATGCCCAGTATCTAAGTTGATGTTTATTGAGTGTATATGAGTGTGCAAGATGCTCACAAACATATTAATACATGTTGTAGAAAAGCTGTTGTCAGTAAGGTACTTGTATACTTAGACTTTCCACTCTGATAGTTACAGGCACATGTGGGTACTGGGCACTTGAAATGTGAATCGTCCAGATAGGAATGTACTAATTGCAAATACGCACTGCATTGCACAGGCTTGGGGCAGTACAAACAAGAATGTAAGATATCCCACGAATAGTTTTTATGATGATTACACATTAAAATGATCATATCTTGGATCTACTGCATTAAAGTACATTATTAAAATTAATTTTACCTCTTTATTACTTTCTATAAACAGCTACTAGAAAATTTTAAATTATACATGTAGCTGCTGATAGAAGGTTGGTATCTGGGTTAATTCATTAGTGTAGATTCATAAAAAACAGTCATTTTCTTTAGTTTCATGGATTTGTTGAACTAAAGATCCCATAGGGTTACCACCTTCCCTGTCCCTCCTCCCCTACAACCAAAACTTCATGAGAACAATTCGTTCTTCCCATTGGGAAGAATTTACTCTGCTTTTAAAGGTACAGATTTTTCTCTTGTCATAAGTATACCTAGAACAAAAGCATTGTTGACTCCAAGTAGTTTCACTAATGAAAAGGAAGCAGCAGAATGACTCATGTTGGAGGAGACACTGTTTTCTTTGGAATGCTTTGGTTCTTGCATTTTGGGACAGGTGTGGCTGCTGTTGAACCAGCAGAGTCATCCTAGGCACATCTGACATGTGAGGAATTGCTCAGGGGCCCCAGCATTCCAACTAATGGATATAGGATCCATCATATATCAGGTTTCTCCTCTCCAATACAAACTCTGATGCGGAAATGTACTTGGTGCATTTGCTTTTTCTTTCTGGTTTAGGGCAGAAATAATATTTTGGCTTAGAGACTTTTCTACTGAACTATGACATAATAGGGTAAGAATATTGTGTCAAAAATAGCCTCACACGGTCTTTTTTGGCATTAAGAGTTCTGGAGTGAGTTTGCGGTGGATTATTGAGAATAATTCTGTTCACCAGCAGCTGGCCATCTTTGATGAGTGCTGACTTCTCTCCTTTCAGCACAGAGTGGGAAACGCCTGCCTCCTATGACTCTGGATTGGAGTGATGGGGAGTGCACACCAACCATCCTCTTGCAGAGGTGGGGCAGGTGCTGGCACAGAGCCTCAGGTTAGGCCGAAGGGATGCAATCTCAGACCAGCAGCCAGCAGTGTTTATAAACAACAGGAGGGAGATCGTGTTGGCGATTTCCAACTCACACCAATGGAGATCAACCGGTTTGCGCTTTGGGCAGCAGGCTGCAGATGGACAGTGCCTCCTGAGGGCATACTATGTTTTAGGGATCCGTGTTGCAGGATACCTGCCTGCAAGAGAGAATCAAGGAGTGCTTTTTAATCCCCTGGAGCTCAGGCCTGGCGTTAAGTAGAGTGGGTGTTAAGTAGAGTGAATCTCCTGAAGTCCAAACTAACATATGACATTTTTAAATTAGGAAAACAAATGGCTCTGAAAAGGTCTATGGGATTATAGATAAGTATATTATACAGAAAATGTTATAGAGGGCTCAGGAGGTGATGGGGTAATCCAGGGTTGGTTGCATTGAAATTGAATTACCCTGTCTTTTACTCATCTGTGGAAAAAAAAAAAAAAAGAGGAAAATTATGTCTCCCAAAGATGCTTGGAGATTTAACTGGATGTTTGTAAAGTGCTTTGATATCTTGAATAGAGTGTCCGATAAGAACAAAGCAAGCTAGTCTGAATCATCTTAAGTAGATACTAAGCGGTACTGTGTCTTTGTTGTAAGTTGTACTTCTGTTTTCAAGAGAAAATTTCACGTTCTGATATTCTTTTAAGTATGAGCTGTATGCTTGGGGTCTTTACCTGTTAACCTGAGCTCCAACATGCTTTGTAGAGGACAATTTTTCTAGCCAAGCAGTTAAATGCACCTTAAAATGCTTCTTGCTGAGGATAATGCCTTTGCAAATGTTTGAGATATTTATACTTGGTTGTGATTTTTTACTGAACCTGTGTCTTCATAGCAACTCCTTGGGAGGTGCAGGAAGCAGAGCCAGAGAGCAAGTCCCTGCAATCGGTTCATTATAGAGAATAAAAAAGGTTTTATTTCAAGGTTCTGGTGGGTAGACTTACTGATAGGCGTATTCTGTGTCTATTTAATTTCACATAGTGCTGCATCTAATCACGCTGTTTAAATAATCGGACAGAATGTCCTTTTGCTCTGCTTTTGCTTGTGAAGAGCACACAGCACTGCCACCTTGTTGCCAAAGTTTGGTCTGATTTAAATGTGCTTAAAAATCAAGTGAATGCCTGTTGGGAAAAAGCTTACTTCTTCTCTTTGTCAGTACTTGCAAAAACAACTTAAAAGAAGTTAGCATTATTGGACTGAATTCAGTAATTAGCATAATCATGATGCTATGTATTATTCACCAGGGCACGCCCCTTGGCCACATTTCCCATTAAGAGGACACCGATGTTGTCCTAGTGAATAAATCCCGGCACACATGATGCAAATCAGCGTGTTCCTGCCTGCCGCTCGGCTGCGGTTAATTTTAGCCAGCGTTAGTTCTATGAGTTGTAAAAGTAGAAGTTAGCAAGCTGAAATGTGACTTCTCGGCCTAATGTGATAGGGTGTCTATTTTAGACTTCAGATTGTGTGTATGATCAGGAGAGCAGTCTGCTGAAGAATTGTGGCTCAGTTTTCTTTGAAACTACTTGTAAGTACTGGGTGGAATTTTAAGACTTCTCTTTGTTCTTTTCTCCTTCTTAAACCTTTCTAGTGTTACCGTCATAGTAATGTTTACCTCTTGGGGAAACTGTAAGCTTTGAGGTTCGTACTTTAGAGAAAGCTAAGAAAGGCGGCAAAAGATTTTTCTTTAAATGTCGCCTACTGCAATAAATCTATCTTATTCAATTTTCCCAAGAAAAAGTTTGTGATTCTTATTTTTGCAAAAGCAAAAATAGTTATTTTATGTTAAAATATTTGATTAATAGATATGGTTTCTGTAAATACAGAAGCATTGTATTGTGTCATTGAGCCTTATTTTCTACTATGGTAACCTAACTCTTGAGGAAAAAATGTTAAAAGTTAATTCCTGTTGTACTCTGTGCGACGAGTTTATGCTGTAGAAATAATGGAGTGTCAAAATAATTTTCTTGATGATATAAATGGACTTTTAAAAAACTTTTTAAGGGAAATTTGTGCTTAAAAAATAAATCCACATATGCCTAAAGAGAAGTACTTTTTAAAATTAGGAGGAAGGTTTTAGAGAATAATTTAAAGCATCCTCTTTTAGACTGAGTTAGTTATCAAAAGTAACCAAAGGCCATGGGATTCTGTAACCTTAACTGCTGTTCATCTAACGTTATTGCCAACTTAAATTTGTACTGAAGAAAACAAAAGATTTTGATGTCGCATATTTTAAATTACATTTGAATCACCTTGCTCATTTAGAAGTGTGTTTTCACTGCGGACTGACTTCATGCCAAACAGATTGCTTACAGCAGGGAAACAGGCGGGAATTTCTTCATCAATTAGAAAGTAAATGTATCAGCTCTAGGAATACTGATGTTCATGAAACAGTTCTCCTAGGCGATACAGTAGGTGCTTACCAGCTATCTGTGTGCTTGTCAGCTCCAGAGTGAGAGAGGAGGCAGCCCTTCAGGAAGTATTGTGCATGCCATTTTCCCATTTTGAAAAGATTTAAAGACGTCTTTGTTATTATGTATTGTCTGATTTTAAATGCAAATGACATAAAGTGTCAACAATGAAAGGAAATGTTTCAGTGTTCCATTTAGTAGGAAAAGAATGTAAGAAAGGAAAGTAGTACTGAGTTCTTGGGCTATTGTTAGAAAGAAACTTTTTCATATTTAGTCTTTATTGAGCTGAAGAGAAATTTGCTGTCTGGATGAATTATAACAGAATCTTCTAATGTCATCTTCAGCAGTGAAAGGGGTTTTGTTCCACTAATCCTTCCTAATATATTTTTTTATCCAAAACATTCTGACATTGCTGTTATTCTTTTAATTGTTAATAAGGCACCACCAGAATCTCAGTGGAGTGTTTTGGAAGGTACACTGTAGTCTGGTATTAGTTTTCAAGCTAGTATTCACTTGACCTATAGTAGTTTTTAGTCCTGCAAAAGAGAAAAGCTGATTCGAATTTATCCATTGTTTAATTTCACAGACGTTTCTATAGGTTTTTCTACTACTAGGAAGCACGTGCTTTATGGCAAGTTGTTAAAATTCCCATGTTTGTTTTAATGATTTACGTGCTGTGAGAGTGACAGCGGTGGGTGAGAGCAGAGATGGCTTTCATTACATGAGTGTCAGTGCTGGGATTCCTCGTGTTTGCCGATGCTGCGATTCTCTTCGTTGCTTCTACCCTGTGTGCCTGGTGAAGTAATGCTGGCCATGACCAGTTATGACCTTGGGTGACAAATCATGACTAGCTCTATGCAGAGTCACACATGGGGGGCCCAGGTGCCGAGAAACAGGGCAGCCTTGTAGCCGCAGGAGGAGTCTAGGAGCCGAGCCTGCTGGCCCTTGCACTGCTGTCTCCACACCTCAGGTGACCACACGTCTCCCCTGCAGTCCTGTTGGGGCCAGTCTCTTACTCTGCCTGTGCTCTCATCCTACTCCTCCACCTCTTAAAATAGTTGCAGACCCAGAGGCTCTCACAGAAACGCTGCCAGTTGCAGATTTATTTCACTGTTACTTTCTGCCTAGAGGATAGCCTTCTGCTCAGAAGCTTTAGGGGGTTTCTCAGGGACGCAGAGAAAGGGTCCCTTTTCTCTGGGACTTCTTCACTCACAAGGTTTTAATGGGTCCCGTGATTGCATGGCTAAATGGAACTACGCTATGTAACACGTTGCCTTTTGCCCTGGAGCTGAAATGCTCAGTGATCGATCACATCCCCAGAATGTTCTCTCTCTAAAGGAAATCTTGTCGGCAGAGGCTATGTTACCTGAGTTCCAGCTGTTGATCTAAAGTGGAAGGAGCAGTGAGCAGAGGGATGCCTTCGGCCTCCGCCCATGTTAAACACAAGTATAACATAATGGGATCTGGCCCTGGGGAGGAATGCTGATTTCTCGGGGACTGCTGTCATTATTTTAGCATGTGTTAAGCACCTTACAGCACATGCAGTGTGCAAAAAAAGTACAGTTCCAATCCACGTGCTACAACGAGTTAGGACACAGAAACTGAGCCCCTGACATTCAGTAACTACAGTGGCAGAAAATATGTGCAAACGAAGAAAAGGGAAACAAGATGAGTGGGGTGCGTTGAGGATACTTCAGCATTCAGCTCCTCTTGGCTTTTGCCAAAGACGATTAGGACACACAGCTGTGCCTTCCCTTTCCCTCCCAAACCTGGGAAGTGATGGGGACAGATGACAAGACTGACCCCAGAAGCCTTGCCCCCCGACTCCTGTTCTCCATTGCAATCCTCCTGCAAAGAGGAGAAGCTTCACAGTTTTACTTACACCTGAAACTATTATTATTCTGTGAAGGGGGTAAACTTGTTATAAAGTCCAATAAATATCAAAGCATCTTTCTCTATAAAATGATAGTTAGATAGAAATCTCAAGTTCCAGATTCTCCCTTCCCGAACTGGTTTGCAGTTCAAGAGTTTACTTAATCCTGCATTGGATTAGGATATTGAGTCAACTGTAATATTAGTTAGGGAAATGCCTTCAGCTTCTCAGAAGGAAGGCGTTATGAAGATCTACTGAGCATTACTGCAGCTCGTTAGAAGCACATGAATCAGAAGAAGGGCTGATAGGCAGGCATGGGTACTGGAGAGTAATAACATGAGTGGCCTGTGTAGGTCTGTGAGTCACCCCCTCCTGCATAGTTCTGTGAGTCACTCCTTCCCTCCATACCCAACCTCAGCCAGTCTGTGGGTTCTGGGTCTCGTTCTGGTCTCGTTAAGGTTCTGGGTCTCGTTCATGGCTCCACTATGAAGAGACTTGGAGAGGGCTCCACAAAGAACCTCAAAAAAAAAAAAAATTGAGGGTTGGAAGGTGATACCTATGATAAGAGGGTGGATAACTTCTATTATTTAGCATGGAGGAGGGAGCAAATGACTGGGAGACTCTGATATTGTTTTTAAGGTATATATGTGTCTCTGCGCCAAAGAATGGTGACCCACTGGTATCTGTTTCCATCGGGAATAAAAGGGTCAGGTCCGGCAAGGGTTAGGCTGGAACAGAGGTGCTTGCAGTGGAGGCCTGATTACTTCAGCATCAGCTCTGCCTGGGAACATGTGAGAAATGCAGATTCTCAGGCTCCACCGAGGCCCTGCTGATCCAGAAACTATGGGGTGGGGCCTGGCAGTCTGTGTTAAAAAAGCCTCTCAAGTGGTTCTGGTACACCCTGACGTTTGCGGTCTGCCGGATGAGATGCAAAGGAGGAAGGTATTATAATTGGGGAATCTGGATGCCAGAAAATGTAACCCTTTTTCCTGAAGTCATCTAAACCTGGGATTAAATTTGTTTGCAGTGTTTTCAATGTAATCTCTGAAGTCAGGAGATAAATGACCTCTCTAAGCCCCTTCCAGCCCTGACTTTGCTCTGGATTTCCTTTTTTCACTTAGAGAAGATTAATAATTAACCAGGAAAATTTTGTAATTACTTTTCTGACCTAAGACAGTGTCATTCTCAAATGAGGCTCACTTGAGATAACGTGAGAATAATAATATTGTGTTAGCAGATGGATCTTAGTATGTTATCAGCATTAGTAGATAGACTTTCTCCTCTCCATCTGACCTCACAGCCACCTGAAGGGAATCTGGGCAGAGGTAGTGTGTAGCCTGCATGGGGCAGGGGGAAGCTTGATGTTGGCTCATGAGTACTTTACATCACAGACTGTGGCCAGGTCGATCCCTGTCTTCACACGGCCCATTTCAGAAGAGAAGGAGCTGGAAGGAAAGTTGGACCCTACCCACTACACCCTAGGAGCAGGAAGCAACTTAGAAGGCCCTAACAAATCTAAGCACAGTGGAATGTGTTATCTGTGTGTCCACCCTCCACTAGAGATGGAGGAGAGGGGCACATTTTATCTCAGCATTTTTGTATCTGTGACGGATAGTCCAGTGACACACATAGGATGTACTTAATACAAATAAATTCTAATTATTCCATTGGAGTGGCTAAGGCCACAGGGAGTGCTCTGCCTTCTCCTCTGTAATGAGTTCTCTAGAGTCAGGAAGGTGGCCGTTCTTATCTTTCCCAATCAAAACAGTTACTCCTAGGAGTCACCTATTCATCTCTCTGCTCTCTCTTCCCCCCACCTTTGTTTGCACATAATAGAAATGCATCTGAATTTAGTTATGCCTGTGCCCTTTTGTATATTTTCCTTTGTGCTTTCGATTGACTGACATGTCTCTGGTTGAAAACACAGGCTGCCGAGAGTGTCTATTTGTTATACATTGTATAGCATTTAGGACAATAAAACCTTTTTGTGATCATAATGAAGAAAGGGCTCTCTGAGGACATGTTTTGCCAGTGCTGTTTAAAAAGTGTCACACTTCCTGCAGGAGCTAGATTTTTAAAAATAATAATAAAGATAAAAATAAAAACTGTTACACAACTAATGCACAGTCATGTCTGAAAAAGACCCGCCCTACCTTAGCCAGGGAATCGTGGCCCTAATATTTCAGCACTTGAAAATGAGCTCGGGCTGGATGCGGTGGCTCACACCTATAATCCCAGCACTTTGGGAGGCCAAGGTGGGTGGGTCACTTGGGGTCAGGAGTTTGAGACCAGCCTGACCAACATGGTGAAGCCCATCTCTACCAAAAATACAAAAATTAGCTGGACATGGTGGCACACGCCTGTAATCCCATCTAATCCAGAAGCTAAGGCAGGAGAATCACTGGAACCCGGGAGGTGGAGGTTGCAGTGAGCCAGGATCACACCACTGTGCTCCAACCTGGGTGACAGAGCAAGACTCTGTCTCAAAAGAAATGGGCGGATCTGTAGAACCCTTGGCTTTTATAACATAGTTAATTACGTGTTTGCAGAGTGTTAAAAATTGCTTGAGATGAGAAAAGACTGGTGAGGACAGTTTGACCCAAACTCTAGTTTGCCTGGTCATAAGATATTGATGTTATCTATTCAGTCTTTCAATCTTTTGTCCTCATTATATTTCAGAAAACTGACCTCTCAGACATGAGGCTGCATGCACTGTTATTTTCTACATCTGTGTCTATTTTCAGAACATATGAGGCCCAATGAATATGTGGCTGTACACAGAAAAGATAGATGTGTCTTCCCAATTCAGAGGACACAGGGAGCTGATCTCCACCCTGGATGAGCCTTGCAATATACGTAGAGTCCGTGAAACCCATGAACTCCCAATAACTATATATCCAGTGGGGAACATTCTGAGTGTCTGTTCAATTTGGTTCTTAATAATGGCAATCAAAAAGCTATTTTCATTTCCTTACCAAGAGGAATTACTAAATAGTCATTCTTTTCTTGAAATGTTGTTTCTAAAGTCAATCTATAGCTAATTAACAAATGTGTCATTAAAATTTAAAGTGGTTAAGTGGTCTGAAATAAACTTTGTCTCATTATAGCTGTCCAGTCAAAAAAAAATTAAACTTGAAGGAAAAAGTTAAAAAAAAAGTTTTAATTATTATTAGACTGCACAAGATTTATGGACCTAATAATTGAATAAAATATCCCCAGAAACATCCTAATAAGTTACTGATTAAATAATTTATGGTGTTTCCATAGCGTAGAACACTATGCAGCCATTTAAAATGATGGCGTTAGATATATATCAAGTAAAAATTAGCAGGTTACAAAACATTATGTGTTTATGACTCCATTTTTGTAAAAGCAAGGCACATGCATGTATATATGTACCTGAGAAAAGAATGCTGCACTTATTATAAGCAATAACTATCTCTAGGAGGTAAGCTTGTATGTGGTTTTTGCCCCTTCTTTTTGGTTACCTGTATGTTAATTTTTTTCTTCAATGAGCATAGATTACTTATGTAATAATGGAAAACTTTCTTTTTAAAAAATAACTATTGGCTGGGCGCAGTGGCTTACCCCTATAATTCTAGCACTTTGGAAGGCCAAGGCGGGTGAATCACCTGAGGTTGGGAGTTCAAGACCAGCCTGATCAACAAGGAGAAACCCGGTCTCTACTAAAAATAGAAAATTAGCCGAGCCTGGTGGCACATGCCTGTAATCCCAGCTACTTGGGAGATTGAGGCAGGAGAATCGCTTGAACCCGGGAGGTGGACGTTGTGGTAAACTGAGATCTCACCACTGCACTCCAGCCTGGGCAACAAGAGTGAAACTCCATCTCAGAAAAAAAACTATTTTATTTTAATTCATTTTATTTAATTTGGCAGTGCCCTCTCAGTTGGCTCATATAAGTAGTGTATCAGTCCAACTGATAAAATGAGTACACCAAAATGTTAACTATGGTCATTTTGCAGTACTGGGCCAGTAGCATTTTTTTCTTGTTTTACTTTCCTGTTTTCTATATTTACCAATTTTTTTATGCACACATGTTATTATTATTATTTTTGAGACAGGGTCTCACTCTGTCATCCAGGCTGGAGTGAGAAGTGCCATCAGGGTTCATAGCAGCCTTGACTTCCCCAGCTCAAGTGATCCTCCCACCTCAGCCTGCCTAGTACCTGGACCTGAGACTACCAGCATGCACCACCACACCTGGATAATTTTTTAAATGTTTTATAGAGACGGGATCTCACTTTGTTGTCCAAGCTGGTCTTGAACTCCTGAACTGAAGCAATCCTCCTGCCTTGGCCTCCCTCCCAAAGTGCTGGGATTACAGGCATGAGCTACCATGCCCAGCCAATATTATTTTTACACTGAAACAGTTGGACTCATTTTTAAGGCAGAGACTTGGGATCATGGCTTTTGGAAAGACACCCACACAGACTGATGTGTAGTGGTCATTGAAAAGGTTTAATTCTGCAGGATTACAGCAAGTGTCTGCTTTCACTGCCACACTGGATCTTAACAGACTCTATAATCTGATCTCAAATTGGCGGGATCTCAGACTCAGTATTATTTAGAGAGCAATGGAAGGGTACTGGGGACTTTAACATATTTTTAAGTCAATTAAAAAAACACTTTTGGTGTTATGATTATCCATTAAAATTTCAGAAAGGCCTGGAGTTGAAGTTGTTCAATTCAAAGCCGTGAACAGTGGAACCATGTTCAGTAGGCCTTGGCTAGTATTTTGAGTGACAGTGATGAGGATGATGGAAAGAATGAATCCCCTAGCCAGTGTTTCCAGGGCACTTATGTGTGTAGTATCAAGGTGTATTTCACCAGTGTTCACTAAATGGGAGAGCACTTTAAGAAAGTACTGGCTCCCTCAGTTACTTCTGCCAGACGCTGCCAGGATGTCCTCATGGCATTAATCAGATTATTTTGGGTAACTTTTGGTGCTTGTGGCACTTAATTTAAGAAAACCTTGAACAAAGTGGGTCCCCCCACTAAGGCAGCCCCCCCTCACCTGTTCATCCACTGCCACATGAGAATAAGTACTTTTGATGGCCATTGAGAGAGTCTCTCTTAAGCCTGGGCCTGGAGTAAAATGGCATCTGTCTTCCTTTGGGCATTGAGGCTGAAATTCAGACTGAATTGAATCTGTTTTCAACAGGACTAAGGCCTTAAACTTAATTGAAAACCAAGTACCTTGATAAACTGAAAGGAATCTAGAATCATGTGCTACCATGTTTTTGCCTGGCCTTTGGTTTAGAACCTGTGTTACTCATAGAATTTCGTGGAATGCTCAGAACTCAGAAAGCTGGTTTTTCAGGTTTCTGCTTTACATTTGCCATCCTTATGAGGAATGCTCTTCTGTTCGTGCTCACCTTCCTTTCCTCATCGTCTCGTGTCTTTCTCCTGCAGTTATACCAAGAGTAATCATGACATTCCTCTCTGCGGTATTACTTCCTTAGGAAGTGAAGACATGCCTCACATGGGCACATCTTCATTTTCTCTGCGGGGGGAAGAAAGAGGTGTGGTGAACACCTTCACTCAATAGTCAGTATTGCTTCCAGTGAGAATTGTCGGGGGACAGTTCCCAGGACATCAGCATGTCCTGGCTGCCAAGTAGTTCCAACTGCGTTGAGTCCCAGAGCTCTCCTGCACACCATGTCAGTATAGACGTGCACAGTGCCACATCAAGATCGAATAACAGGTGTTGAAATTTGGTTAATTTGCAAGTTGAATGCCTTAAAAGAAGAAAGAAAATGTCTTTTTACTTCTTTAGGAGGGATAGAGCAGAGAAAACAGGTTTTCTGAGACTAGACTATTTGGACAAGGCAGAAAAACTGGTAGTCATCAAGAGAAAGAGGGTGACTTTTTTATTTTTTAGTTTTCAAGATGGGGTCTCATTCTATTCTCCAGGCTGAATGGCACGATCTTGGCTCACTGCAACCTCCACCTCCCATGTTCAAGTGATTCTCCTGCCTCAGCCTCCTGGGATTATAGGTGCTCGCCACCATGCCTGGCTAATTTTTGTATTTTTAGTAGAGACAGGGTTTCACTCTGTTGGCCAGGCTGGTCTTGAACTCCTGACTCCAAGTGATCTGCCCACCCCAGCCTCCCAAAGTGCTAAGATTACAGGCATGAGCCACCACACCAGCCTGAAAGAGGGTGACTTTTATAAGAGGAAGAAGAGAGTGGATCTGAGCTTAAAAACTTGAATGGAGTTCATTTTCCTCTTTTTTATCTTGTTCTTTTTACTTGTTTTTTTGTTTGCTTGTTTGTTTTTACCTTTACTCTGAAGACTAAAACCAAAAGTAAGACAGATTAATTTAGTTAACATAGGTGTTAGGACTTATACAAGAGCTCATCTGTTATAAAGGTTTTTAAAAAAGCGATTACCTTAGACCTGACTTGAAATTAATGTGGCAGCTGTTACAGGAAGAGGGAATCGCCGGGATGTTCGGTCACTTTCTGCCTTGGCTGCCGTGTGTTTAGGTGTCCCTAGGGAATTAGAGGGCAGAGCACCTGGCCACGCAGCTCCTTCTGTCAGGCCTGATTTTTGCCATCTCTATTTTTGTTTACATTTGTTTGGTTCTCCCCTGATCTTTAAGTCACAGTGTCTTCAGGCCTGTGAGGCATGTCAGCAACAATTAAATAAATCCAGAGTTTGAGGTTTTTTGTTTTTTATTTTTGAAACAGAGTCTCGCTGTGTCTCCCAGGCTGGAGTGAAGTGGCAGGATCTCCACTCACTGCAACCTCCACTTCCCAGGTTCAAACGATTCTCCCGCCTCAGCCTCCAGAGCAGCTGGGATTACAGATGTGTGCCATCATGTCCGGCTAATTTTTGTATTTTTAGTAGAGACCAGGTTTCACCATCATGGCCAGGCTGGTCTTGAACTCCTGATCACAAGTGATCCACCCGCTTTGGCTTCCCAAAGTGCTGGGATTACAGGCATGAGCCACTGCAACTAGCCAAAATCCAGTTTTTACTTGAAGAGAAAAGACTCAAAGCCTCATCCCAAAGAAATGTCTCCTGATCACATATAAAAGCTTGACAGCATCATATTATTAACTATTAGAATGATAATTTTTTAAGTTTAATTTTTACTGTATTCTGGGAAGAAATTATCCTCAGCGACCAATGGTATTTTAGAAAGCTTTTATTCTCTATCTCCCTGCTAACCAGGAAGCAGTGAACTTCGAAGAACTCAAGTAATCAAATTGAATCCAGCTGTGTAAGAGCAGTACAAATATAAAAGTGTATTTTTTGCTGGGTGCGGTGCCTCACACCTGCAATCCCAGCACTTTGGGAGTCTGAGGTGGGTGGATCATCTGAGGTCAGGAGTTCCAGACCAGTCTGGCCAACGTGGTGAAACCCCATCTCTACTAAAAATACAAAAATTAACCAGGCGTGATGGTGGGCGCCTGTAATCCCAGCTACTCAGCAGTCTGAGGCAGGAGAATTGCTGGAACTCAAAAGGTGGAGGTTGCAGTGAGCTGAGATCATGCCACTGCACTCTAGCACGGGCAACAACAGCAAGACTCATCTCAAAAAAAAGGGGATATTTTTCTCACAGCAAATCTTGGTTATTTATTTTTTTGCACACAGTAAAGTTCACTTTTTCTGATATATAGTTTTGTGAGTTTGTACACATATACAGATTTTTGAGAGCACCACCACAGACAGGTTATAGAATAACTCCAGCTCCCCGAAGAACACTCTTGAGCTGCTGCCCCTTTATTCAGACTCTGCCTTCAACCCTTACTCCCTGAACTGCAAAAGGAGTCTCCAAGCCACACACAGCCATGGTCAAGGGTGAAACTCTGTGGGCTACGGGGGCTTAAGCACAGCCTCTGGTCACTAAGTGGCTTGTGCTGTCCCACAGGTGATCCCTAGCAAGTTAGACTAGCATATGAAAACAAGGAGAAAAGCTGAGTGGGGCTGGCAGCTGCTTTGGAGAATCATTATTAGTTTAGCCAAGTACCCACACGATTAAGTGACAACTGCAGGCCTCTGGGGAGTGGGAGTATGAGTGAGCAAAATTGTTACCGTTTTTATTTAAAAGATGCAGTTTTCAGTGAAAAATTATAAGACATGTAAAGAAACTAGCTCATGTGGAACGCACACGGGGCAGGGTGAGGGGAGACAGTGGAGACTGCTTTTGAGGGGTCCCAGATACTGAACTTAGCACACAGTCTTTAGAGCAGCCCTTACACATACATTCAAAGAACAGTGTTTAAATAATTAAAAGACGGTATGCAGGCAGACTCATCAAATAGAAAATATTCATGAAGAGATAGGAATTATTAAAAAAATAATAAGAAGAAGAACCTGGCGGGGCACGGTGGCTCATGCTTGTAATCCTAGTACTTTGGGAGGCTGAGGTGGGTGGATCATGAGGTCAGGAGTTTGAGACCAGCCTGACCAACATGGTGAAACCCCGTCTCTACTAAAAATACAAAAACTAGCCAGGTGTGGTGGCATGTGCCTGTAATCCCAGCTACTCAGGACGCTGAGGCAGGAGAATTGCTGGGAGAATAACCTGGGAGGTGGAGGTTGCAGTGAGCTTAGATTGCGCCACTGCGCTCCAGCCTGGGTGACAGAGTGAGACTCTGTCTCAAAAAAATAAAAATAGGGCCGGGCGTGGTGGCTCACGCCTGTAATCCCAGCACTTTGGGAGGCTGAGGTGGGTGGATCACGAAGTCAAGAGATCAAGACCATCCTAGTCAACATGGTGAAACCCCGTCTCTACTAAAAATACAAAAAATTAGCTGGGCATGGTGGTGCATGCCTGTAATCCCAGCTACTCAGGAGGCTGAGGCAGGAGAATTGCCTGAACCCAGGAGGCAGAGGTTGCGGTGAGCCGAGATCGCGCCATTGCATTCCGGCCTGGGTAACAAGAGCGAAACTCCGTCTCATAAATAAATAAATACCATTTGGAGACACTAAAAGCACAGACAACAAAAGTAGAAATATTGGTCTATATAAAAATTAAAAGCTTGTATACATCGAAAGATACCACAGAGTGGAAAGGCAGCCTCACAAATGGGAGAAAATATTTACGAATTTATACCTGATAAGGATCCAGAATATGTAAAGAACTCCTGTAACTCAATAGCAAAATGCAAATGACCTGATGTTTAAAATGGGCACAGGACTTGAACACACTTCTCCAAAGAAAATAATACAGATGGCCAACAAGCATGTGAAAATATGTCCAATATCACAAATTATTTGGGAAATGAAAATCAAAGCACAATGAGATACCACCTCCACCCG
This sequence comes from Callithrix jacchus, assembly GCF_049354715.1. Taxonomy (NCBI): domain Eukaryota; kingdom Metazoa; phylum Chordata; class Mammalia; order Primates; family Cebidae; genus Callithrix; species Callithrix jacchus. The sequence goes on from NC_133514.1 coordinate 43,931,673, forward strand.
TTAGGACGGCTATCATATAAAATAAAACCAACAAGATAACAGGTGTTGATGACGATGTGGAGCAATTAGAACCCTTGTGCACTACTGGCGAGAACACTAAATGGTGAGGCCGCTGTCAAACAGTACGACAGCGACAGTGCCTCAAAAACTTAAAAACAGAATTAACCATATCCAGCAATTCCATTTCTGAGTATATATCCAAAAGGACTGAAAGTGTGGTTTTGGACAGAGATTTAATATCAGTATTATTCACGGTCACTGAAAGGTGGAAGCAGCACACATGTCCACTGATGGATGAATGGATAAATACAGTGTGGTCTACACCTACAGGGAAATATTACTTGGTCTCAAAAAGGAAGGAAGTCCTCATACATGCTGCAACGTGGATGAACCCTAAGTGAAATACGCCAGTCACAAAAGGACAAATGCTGTGTGATTTCACTCATCTGAGGTCCTTAGGCAGTGAGATTCATACAGACGAAGGTGGAATGTTGGTGGCAAGAGGCTGGGGAAAGGAGGGAATGGGGTATTATTGTTTAAAGGGTACAGAGTTTCAGTTTTGCACATGAAAGTAGTTCTGTGACCGGATGGTGGCAAGTGTTACACAGCAGTGTGAATATCCCTAATGCCACTGAACCATACACTTTAAAATGGTTAAGATGGTAAATTTTATGCAATGTGTATTTTACTGTAATTTATAAATGTTGTTTGTTTGTTTTTGAGATGGAGTCTCACTCTGTCACCAGGACTAGAGTACAGTGGTGCAATCTTGACTCACTGCAACCTCCGCTTCCCGGGTTCAAGCAATTCTCCTACCTCAGCCTCCTGAGTAGCTGGGATTAAGGTGCCCACCACTATGCTCAGCTAATTTTTTGTATTTTTAGTAGAGATGGGGTTTCACCACGTTGGCCAGGCTGGTCTCAAACTCCTGGCCTCGTGATTCACCCACCTTGGCCTCCCAAAATGCTGGGATTACAGGCGTGAGCCACTGCGCCCAGCCTAAAAACATTTTTTTAAAAGAAATTATGCAGTTCCAAAGTATAATAACCAAGATTAAAACCTGCTAGAGAGGCTCCATAGTAAATTATAGGTGCCACAAGAAGGATCCACAGGAATAAGACGTTGCCATCTGAAGAAAAGGAAAAGGAACGAAGAAAAATGAAGAGTGCCAGAGAAATGTGGGCCACCATTCAGTGCAGCAGCGGGAGAACTGACAGAGAAGGGGCAGAAAACAATATTAAAACATTTAAAAATAATCATGGCTGGGCACAGTGGCTCACGCCTGTAATCTCAGCACTTTAGGAGGCCAAGCGGGGTGGATCACTTGAGGTCAGGAGTTCCAGACTAGCCTGGCCAACATGGCGAAACTCCATTTCTACAAAAATACACAAATTAGCCAGGTGTGGTGGCGCATGTTCGTAGTCCCAGCTACTTGGGAAGCTGAGGCAGGAGAATCGCTTGAACCCAGGAGGTGGAGGTTGCAGTGAGCTAAGATCACGTCATTGTACTCCAGCCTGGGTGACAGAGCGAGGCTGTCTCAAAAAAATTTTAAAAATATGTGGTCATTTATTCTAACTTCCCAAATTCAATGAAAAACACGAATCTTCACATCCAGACCGCTTAGCCAACTCCAGTTAGGATAAATACAGAGATCCACATCTAGAGGTACCCCAGTCAGAAGTTTAAAGACAAAGAAACCCTTGGAAGCCACAAGAGAGAAGTGACTGTCAAGTCTGTTGGTACTCAAGTAAGACGGACAGCAGACTTCCATTAGAGACAGCAAGGCTGAGGCAGCGGGGCCAAGACAGCGGATAGCATATTAAAGTGCCAAAAGAATCCTACATCCAGCAAAGCTGTCTTTCAAAAGTGAAGGCAAAATAAAAACGCTGCCACATAAATAACAACAGAGATTTCATCCATTGCTAGCAGACCTGCCTCACTAGAAGAAGGGAGGCACAGAATCCCAGCATTGTGGGAGGCCAAGGCTGAAGGATTGCTTGAGCCCAGGAGTTCTAGATCAGCCTGGGCAACATAGTGAAACCTCAACTCTACCAAAAACCTAGCCAGGCAGAGTGGCTCATGCCTGTCAAGTCCTGGCTAGTTGGGAGGCCGAGGCAGGAGGATAAAGGCTGCAGTGAGCCAAAATCATGCCACCGCACTCCAACTTGGGTGACAGAATGAGACTTTGTCTCAAAAAAAAAAATTAAAAATTAAAACATTGCGCCGGGCGCAGTGGCTCATGCCTGTAATCCCAACACTTTGGGAGGCCAAGGCGGGTGGATCATGAGGTCAAGACATAGAGACCATCCTGGCCAACGTTGTGAAACCCCATCTCTACTAAAAATACAAAAAAAAAAAAAATTAGCCGAGCGTGGTGGTGTGTGCCTGCAGTCCCAGCTACTTGGGAGGCTGAGGCAGGAGAATTGCTTGAAACCGGAAAACAGAAGTTGCAGTCAGCCAGGATCGTGCCACTGCACTCCAGCCTGGCGGTAGAGCTAGACTCTGTCTCCACAAAAACAATAAAATAAAAAATGCCAAAGGAGGTTCTTCAGGTTGAAAGGAAGTGACACTAGACAGTGATTTGAGTCTACCACAAGTACACACACACACACACACACACACACAGCTCTGCTAAAGATAATTTAGTTAATGATAAAAGACAATATAATTACATATTCCTTTTTCTTTCTTAACTAATTGAAAATATCATGAAAGAGCAGCTTCTATCTGGTTGCCCTCCAGTTTATAAGGAAGCTCTATGTTGACCTCAAAACAATCTCTAGCTCTAAGTTTTCTTTTTCCTTTCTTTTTTTTTTTTTTTTTTTTGAGACAGAGTTTTGCTCTTGAATTTCAGGCTGGAGTGCAATGGCACGGTCTCAGCTAACTGCAACCTCCTCCTTGTGGGTTCAAGTGATTCTCCTGCCTCAGCCTCCTGAGTAACTGGGATTACAGGCACCTGCCATCACGCCTGGCTAATTTTTGTATTTTTACTGGAGACAGGTTTCACCACATTGGCCAGGCTGCTCTTGAACTCATGACCTCAGGCAATTTGCCCGCCTTGGCCTTCCAAAGTGCTGGGATTACAGGTGTGAGCCACCACGTCTGGCCTAGCCCCAGGTTTTCTAAAGGAAAAACGCAGGCACAGGGAGCTTAGCAAGCTCCCCTTTTCTGGGGGGTTGCTTTCTGGGTATTTTATTTGTACGCATGTGTCCATCACCGCATGAGTGTACCTGAGAAATCAGCTAACATCTCTGAACATTCCATGCAGTGAGAGAAGGGGCGAGGAAAGAAATGAGGGACTCTGATGCCTGGGTCACTCAGCCCCCCTGAGTTAGAGAAGGGTTAGAGAAGGGAAGAGCTGTCCTGACCTCTGGGAAGGAGGAAAGGTGGGCTGTTAGTTAGCACCTCCCTCCCGCAGTTTTGAGGGCTCACTCCGGGCTTAGATTTGCCAGGGTGCCCTTTGGTCCAAATGCAGGTGTTTTGCTTAGTCCTGTGACCTGTTCCACTCTTGGCCTGGAGGCCTTTTCGTGCTGCTGCCGTCTCAGGGCCAGCTGCATGGCCGAGATGCTCAGTTGTGTGAAGGCAAGAAAACAGAACACCCTGCTGGCTGGATGCCCTTCGGGTCTGGAAGGCCAGGCCCAGGCGCTTCTGCATGATATGGTAGCAGCCTTCAGCTGCCTGGCTGCTCCCCCCAAGTCAGGCCCTCATGGATCATTGTGGCTGCCAGCCATAGACCACACCCACCCAGACTTCCATCAGACTGCACACTGGATCTGTCAGGGGAAGCTGTGGGGCTGCACCCCATTCTGCCCCCATGGCCTCTCCTGCAAAGCTCAAAGATAGCTTGGAAAGCACAGAGTACAAGAAAAATGATCTTGATCTTGCATAAGGATTTAAGAGTCATGAGCATTCTCAGAGTGAGGAAATAGTTTTCAAAGAAATCTTATAAATTGTCTTTTCTCTTTCGTGTGTTTTTTTTGTTGTTGTTTTTTTGGTTTGTTTTTTTTTTTAAGATGGAATCTCGATCTGTTGCCTAGGCTGGAGTGCAGTGGTGCAATCTCAGCTCACTGCAACCTCCACCTCCCAGATTCAAGTGATTCTCCTGCTTCAGCCTCCCAGGTAGCTGGGACTACAGATGCCCACCACCACGCCCAGCTGATTGTTGTATTTTTAGTAGAGATGGGCTTTCATTATGTTGGCCAGGCTGGTCTCAAACTCCTGACCTCGTGATCCACCTGCTTTGGCTTCTCCAAGTGCTAGGATTATAGGCAGGAGCCACTATGCTGGGCCTCTTTTGTGTTTTTTGACTGCCATTCTATGGTTCTTTGACGGTATTAATAATATCAAACCAGTGCTCATGGTTTCTTAATTTAGTAGGATTTCACTCCCAGTAGTCTCTATAGAAGAGGAGAGGAACTGCTAAATTTCTACCTGACTTAACAATCAAATGAGCACTCTTGGGACCACATTGCCTGTGGTTTAGCGTGTTTATACTGCCAACTTGGCAAGTTATTGGTGGAGTGGAATCAGGTTTTCAGAGTTCTGATAAAGGACTTCAGAGACTTGAACAGATTCTCCCACATGGCAAAGAGGAAGAGGCTGCCTGGATCAACTTAATAATCGTTTGTCCTCTGTTGCTTTTTCCACTGCCTAAGAACAATTGCTTAAGAATCTCTGGAATGATAACAAGAATTGTGGGACTGTAAGTTGAGCATGGAAAGGAGTTAAGATAATTTCTTTTGTCAGTTTCTCTATTTATATTAACATTTCATTAATAGAAAGAATACGTGGTTGTACCAGCAATGAAAGTTTTATAAGTACCATCCATACTTTTATTTAACCTCCAATAGAATCCAAACAGAGCTAACAAATAAACATGTAAGAGCCATATCTATTTTCATACATGGTTCCATTTTAAACTGTCGCTGAAAGGAAAGTATTTCCCTAATATAGCTCTTGGAACCTAGCCGAACAGTCCAACATTTCAGGGCACAGAATTGGAACAAGTGATGCTAGGTTTGTCATTCAATAGAAGTTTCAAATGTTAAGCAATTTGCTCTTGAATATCTATTTTTGGTTATGAGTGAAGAGTATACCTAGAATACCTGGAAGGGCGGGAAATCCATCTATAGTGCATACGGAAAGGAAGAAAGGAGAAAATGTTGAGAAGCCTTTTCTGTGTTAGAGAGTGGAAATAAATGCATAAAGCTTGGCTATTCTTGTCCTTCACTCCCAGACAGTTGTGTGCCTCAGACTCTTCAGCAAGGCAGTGATCTACTTTAAAAGTCTCTCCTGCTGGGGAGTCCACATTTCCAGTGGGAGCTTACTTTGGTGGACTGCAGCCTATTCCATTATAAATGTGTTTCTCCTATACAAATACAGTTTTTTGTTGTTATTGTTGTTTTCGGAGATGGAGTTTTGCTTTTGTCTCCCAGGCTGGAGTGTAGTGGTGTGATCTTGGCTCACTGCAACCTCTGCTTCCTGGGTTCAAGCGAGTCCCCTGCCTCAGCCTCCCGAGTAGCTGGGATTACAGGCATCTGCCATCATGCCCAGTTAATTTTTATATTTTTAGTAGAGGTCGGGTCTCACCATGTTGGCCAGGCTGGTCTCCAACTCCTGACCTCACGTGATCCGCCTGCCTTGGCCTCCCAAAGTGCTGGGATTACAGGTGAGCCACTGCGCCTGGCCCAGTTGTTTTTTTGTTTTGTTTTGTTTTTTTGAGATGGAGTTTTGTTCTTGTTGCCCAGGCTGGAGTGCAAGGTGCAGTCTCTGCTCACTGCAAACTCTGCCTCTTTAGTTCAAGCAATTATTCTGCCTCAGCCTCCCGAGTAACTGGGATTACAGGCACCCACCACCATGCCTGGCTACTTTTTTGTATTTTTAGTAGAGACAGATTTTTACAATGCAGAGAATTTTCACCATGTTGGCCAGGCTGGTCTCGAACTCCTGACCTCAGGTGATCCACCTGCCTTGGCCTCCCAAAGTTCTGGGATTATAGGCATGAGCCACTGTGCTCAGCCAAATACAGTTTGGGTTTTTTTTTAAGACAGGGTCCTACTTTGTCACCCAGGCTGGAGTGCAGTGACAACACTCCCGTCTCACTGTAGCCTCGACCTCCCAGGCTCAGGTGATCGTCCCACCTCAGCCTCCTGGGTAATTTTTGTATTTTTGGTAGAGATGGGGTTTTGCCATGATGCCCAGGCTGGTGTGGAACTCCTGGGTTCAAGTGATCTGCCCACCTTGGCCTCCCAAAGTGCTGTGATTGCAGGTATGAACCACCTCACCTGGCTGAAATACTGTCCTCCTTAAATGAAAGACTGTTTCCTTGTGCTGTGTCCTCAGATTAGACAGAGAGGTTGATACACTTTTCCTTATAATAATTTTTTCATGGACTTATTGAATTGTAAATTTAAAATGAAAATAACAAAATCTTAAAATTACCCATCATACAGTGATTCAGATTCCATAGACACGTCACCAAGGATGGCACTTACATGTCTTGAGGCGGCCTTTTCATTAAAAAAAAATATTTTCCATGTAAGCCATGTTGGACCTTCTAAATCTTTTCTTCTTCAGGCCAAATCATCCTAACTTTATCTCATTTTAATTATTTTTGCTGTTTATTTTCTTTACCTTTAAAAATACATGTGTTTAGACCAGGCGCGGAGGCTCACGCCTATAATCCCAGCACTTTGTGAGGCCAAGGCAGGCAGATCACAGGATCAGGAGATCCAGACCATCCTAGCCAACATGGTAAAACCTCGTCTCTACTAAAAATAAAAATAAAAAAATTAGCTGGGAGGCAGAGGCAGCGGAATCGCTTGAACCTGGGAGGCAGAGGTTGCAGTGAGCCGAGATTGTGCCACTGCACTCTAGCCTGGCGACAGGACGAGACTCCATCTCACAAAATGTACTTAGATTTACTTATTGTAGATGTATGCAATGCCTTCCCAGAAGGTAAGCGGCTGTATGTAAAACATCTAAATATCACAGAAGCTTTACAGGCTGGGAAGAAATTTCCCTGTGGGAATGAGAAGAATGTGGCAGGAGCGTGAACAGAGCAGGAAGGAGACCTGGAAGGAAAAAGGGCAAGGAAGGCCGAGCCCTCAGGGTCCAAAGCAGGAATCTTAGCTAGAGAATCAAACTCACGAAGGCTGTTGACTGCACTGCTCAAGGCAGGGTCGGAATTTTCCACCCCTCCCCACAGGACAATCCTGTGGCTCACAGTTCAGGCTAAACGGCCTCTTCCTGGCCCTGTGGTCTCTGGTTGATGTAGAATAATAGAGCTGGACAGGACCCGAAGATGTCATCTGATCTTGACAATTTCGAAGTCTGAGGGCCCTGCAGCATTCTTGAGAGTCCATTCTCTTTAGTAGCCTCCCTCCTTCCCATGTCTCTCCCCTCCCACCCCCAGCTTAGGCCAGGACCCCAGGGAACCTCAGTGCCCAGGGCTGGACCTCGTAGCATCGGGGGCTGCTGAGTGTCAGGCAGGAGCATCACTTCCTCAGCTTTGCTTTCATTTCAGTGCCTCCTACTGTGGTATGGTGTGGACTCATGGGAAGGAGACAGTCATTTAGGGACTCATTGTTTAAAACTACTTTCAGTGATGCAGCCACATCTTTAAAATGCCCAAAATTGGACTCGATTACTGCTAAAGTCTCTTCAGACCCTAATGATCCTCTAACTCTGTAAACCAAAACAGGAATAAAAGAGTAATTATAGGTTGCTTCTTGTGAGCATTAGCCTCAAATACTGTTTCAGGAGAAAAAAGAGGCCAGCAGAGTTCTTGGCACCATCGAGACGTTTTCTATTCAATTCAGTCCCGAGGGCCAAACCTCAAGAGAAGCAGAAGGAAGATGAAGGAAGAATTCAGATAAAGACTCTGTGTGACTGAGCATGGGCCCTTTGGAATATAAATTGAACCCAGGGCTGGACACGGGTGGTTCACGTCTGTAGTCCTGGCACTTTGGGAGGCTGAGGTGGGAGAATCAGTTGAGCCCAGGAGGTTGAGAGCAGCCTGGGCAATATAATGAGACCTTGTTTCTACCAAAAAGAAATTTAGCCAAACATGATGGTGCCTGCCTGTAGTCCCAGCTGCCGGTGAGGCTGAGGTAGGAGGATTGCTTGAGCCCAAGAGATTAAAACCATCCTGGGCAACATAGGGAGAGCCACCTCTCCCCACCCACCCCACCAACCTGTAAAAAAGTATAATGAAAATTAGCTGGGTGTGGTGACGTTTGCCTCTAGTCCCAGCTACTCAGGAGGCTGAGACAGGAGAATTACTTGAGTCTAAGAGCTTGAGCCATGATCGTACCACCGCACTCCAGCCTACACAACAGATGGCAACTCTGTCTCAAAAAGAAAATTAAAGGAACAAATAAATAATTGAAATATAGTAGAAGACTCCACACCATGCAGAGACCTTTTTACCAAGTGCTCCAATACTGAGACAAAAGGATACTCTTGACAGTGAAAAGCAAAGCTAAATAAAAGGAAAATATGATGTGTTTTATGTTTTGCATTGTAGGTAGTAAGCCTGGAGAAAAATTGAGGCCCCAGCTAAAAGCCTAAGTAGATACATGTAAATTCATTTTGTTTATTTAAGAAAACTAAGCCTATTTTTGTGGTAAGTCCGTTTTTTAAAAAATGTACTTTATAGTGTTTTGAATGTGGCTCCAGTGATAAAAGTGGTCATTGCACATGGTAGAAAATTTTGGATAATGTCAAAAAATTCAAAAGAGACCTAATAAGTGAGCAGTGCAATTAGCCTTTGGGCTTATTTCCTGAAAGTCTTAGGTGGTGCTCTGTTAAAGTGGAGGTCATATATCACATGTTTCACTTAGGACCACTGTGTTCCAGTGTCATGAAAATCTCTCAAGTTAATCATTGGAGTGGCTACCTAATATTTCATCTTTTAGAAGAAAGTTGCCGGTATTTCCTTAGCCACACCCCTGACTGGAACATTTAGCTGTTCCCTCTTTTTCATGATCATAATAAAAGACACTACAGTCCATGTCTTTATGCATTATTTGCCCGTATTTCAAAGTCTTTGCCTATTTTCTTAAGCAGTTGAGGTTGATGTCATAGGAGCACCCATATCCCTTAGTGCTCCTCACTTACAGTAGAGCCCTCGAGTTGCCGTGCATCTGACCTGGCCTGGTGAGTTGACAAGAACCATTTTCTTTTTTTTTTTTTTGAGACGGAGTTTCGCTCTTGTTACCCAGGCTGGAGTGCAATGGCGCAATCTCGGCTCACCGCAGCCTCCGCCTCCTGGGTTCAGGCAATTCTCCTGCCTCAGCCTCCTGAGTAGCTGGGATTACAGGCACGCGCCACTATGTCCAGCTAATTTTTTTGTATTTTTTAGTAGAGACGGGGTTTCGCCATGTTAACCAGATGGTCTCGAACTCTTGACCTCCTGATGCACCTGCCTCAGCCTCCCAGAGTGCTGGGATTACAGGCGTGAGCCACCGCGCCCAACCTCTGTGGGTTTTCTATCAGCGGTGCTGGTCAGTCCCTCCTCGATCTGTCTCCTCACTGCCATTGTTTTAAATGTGCTGTGACATCACCTGTTCCTGAGCCCTTGCTTGATTGAGTGAAATGAGTTTACTGCGTCTTAGTGGAAGATTCCCTTTCTCACTGAAAAGAGAAATTTTTTTCTTTCTTTTTTCACTATGTAAACTATATGCCATCCTGGGGGACTTGGTGAAGGTGGGGTCAATGCTTGCAATATAGGTAAGGGAAAATATCAAAAGCGAACATTACCTTTTATGACCTGTATTTTTTCTGATCACTTTTTTGAGATAGACCGTATGCACTTCAGTAAATAAAGCTCAGCAGTTGTAAGTGAACAGTTTCGTGAGTTTTGACAACATGTGCAGTAATATAGCCACCGTCATATTCAAGATGCACAGCAGACTGTTTCCTGTGTAGACATGGGCTGTTTCTCTTGGGTAAATACATCCCAGATTAGGGCTGCTGGGACATGTAGCGAGTGGACGCTTCACTTTTAAGAAATTGCCAATAGCTGGCCAGGCGCAGTGGCTCACACCTGTAATCTCAGCACTTTGGGAGGCCAAGGTGAGTGGATCACTTAAGGTCAAGTGTTCAAGACCAACCTGGGCAACATGGTGAATCCCTGTCTCTACTAAAAATACAAAAATTTACTGGACACGGTGGCACATTGGGGAGGCTGTAATCCTGGCTACTGGGGAGGCTGAGGCAGGAGAATCGCTTGAACCTGGGAGGCAGAGGTTGTAGTGAGCAGAGATCGCACCATTGCACTCCAGCCTGGGTGATAGAGTGATATTACATCTCAAAAAAGAAAGAAAGAAAGAAGGAAGGGAGGGAGGGAGGGAGGGAGGAAGGAAGGGAGAAAGAAAGAAGGAAAAAAAGGAAAGAGAAAGAAAAGAAAGGAAGGAAGGAGAGAGAGAAAGAAAGAAAGAAATTGCCAACTGGCTGGGCGCAGTGGCTCATGCCTGTAATCCCAGCACTTTGGGAGGCCGAGGCAGGCAGATCACGAGGTCAAGAGATTGAGATGATCTTGGCCAACATGGTGAAACCCCATCTCTACTAAAAATATCTTGGTGTGGTGGCACGTGCCTGTAGTCCCAGCTACTGGAGAGGGTGAGGCAGGAGAATTGCTTGAACCCAAGAGATGGAGGTTGCATTGAGCCAAGACCGTGCCATTGCACTCCACCCTGGCAACAGAGCAATACTCCATCTTAAAGAAAAGAAATTGCCAATGGTTTTCCAAAGGGTCTTTACCATGCTGAGTGTTTTTTTCTTAGCATCTTTCTAGTGTTTGTCTTCTTTACCTCTTCGCCTCCCTTCATCCCTTACAATGTTTGTCAGTCTTTAACCATAAACAAGGCCAGAGTCTGCGTGTTGAGGAAGAAGAGCAGGTCTAAGGGAGGAGGCTGGGGAAACCCACAAAATTGCAAAGAGGGTGGGGCACAGGGCTGCCCAAGAAAGATCCTTCCAGAAGGATTCCGAGACCTCTCATTTGATATTCTTCTGCGACTACACTGATGCCAGTAACTTCAAGTTGCTTGAGACGAAACGTTTCTACCCAATTAAGTTTGATCCTCAGAATAATTCTGTAAAGTGCATGCACCGTCACTATCGCCATTTTATAGATGCTGCAATTCAAAAAGTATGTGTGAGGTACCCAGGGTCAGCCACTAGAGAGGAACAGAACCAAGATGGGGCCTTAAGCTTCCTGACCATTGCCCCAGGGCTTTATCTGCTAAGAAAGGTAATAGTCACCATGTATTGATGGCTGGCATTGAAGCTTGGGCCTTTTCGATTGCACATAACCAGTGGCCCCAGTCCCCATGGTTCAGGTGAGTCATTGAGGTGACTTGCCCGGGGTTGCAGAGCCAGGAGCTGGCTGGACAGAAATGGGCCCAGAGACCCTGACTGCAGGTCCTGTGCTCATTGCCTTTTTCCATGCAGGAGAAACGAATGTTCCTTTTGTAACCACAGAGAGGAAAGAAGGTGGCAAGCCTTCCTCCTCAGGCAGGTGCTTGCTGGATTTAGGCTGGTGGGCTGAGTGTGTGAGTGTGAAGGAGAAAAGCCACGCCACAGAGCATAGGCACAATTGTGGAAATGAACTGTCTAAGACTGGGTAAGTAGGAGAGGGGATCTCCAGGCAGAGACGGTGCCAAGGGGAATATCAAGGTGATTAACAACCTCCCCAAGCGAAACCAGGCCAGGGCGAAGCTGCTGGGGGCTCATGCCAGCCGCACTTCCCATCCACATTGCTCCTGTGGCTCACCTATGTGAGTTTCGTGAGTTTTGACGACACGTACAGTAGTACAGCCGCTGCCATATTCAAGGTGAACAGCAAAGGAATGCTTTAAGGCACAGTAAACCCAGCTAGTTTCACCAAGTCAAAAGCCCACCTGTGGTCAAACCCCATCCTAGCCCCAAAAAGCAAAACTAAAAACAATGCGAAAAAGAAGAAAAACCCACCTGGTTATTTTTCAGTTCAGTTCCAGAAACCATGTATCCTCTCTCCACCCCCGTGTTTAATCCACCACCTGGTCCTGTTGGATTTTGCCTCCGTAGTTCTCTTAAATCATCGTATTCCCTCCCACCCATCTCTGTCCACACCCTGGTCCCAGATGCCTCCTCTCAAGCCTAAACCATGCAACAGGCTTCTGACTCATCCTCCATGTTCTCCCTTGCCTTCTATCTACAAAAATATAAAAAATTAGCATAATGGTGGGTGCCTATACTCCAAGCTACTCAGGAGGCTGAGGCAGGAGAATCGCTTGAACCCAAGAGGCAGGAGGTTGCAGCGAGCCAAGATCGCACCACTGTACTCCAACCTGGGTGACAGAGTGAGACTTTGTATCAAAAACAAAAGAAAAATTGCTAAGTCTGGGCTGGGTATGGTAGCTCACACCTGTGATCCCTGCACTTTGGGAGGCTAAGGCAGGAGGATCACTTGACGATAGGAGTTTGAGACCAGCTTGGGCAGCACAGGGCAACCCCATCTCTACAAAAAATTTAAAAATTATCGGGGTATGGTGGCACATGCCTGTAGTCCCAGCTACTGAGAAGGCTGAGGCGGGAGGATTGCTTGAGCCTGGGAGGTTAAGGCTGCAGTGAGCCATGCTTGTGCCACTGCATTCCAGCCTGGGTGACAGAGCAAGAAAAAAAAGAAAACAGGCCAAAAAACCAAGTCTGGTCATGCCAACGCCCCTCTCTGATTAAAACCCTTCAGTGGCACCCACTGTCCACGTGGTGGCCATTCTTCAACCACACCCACCCAGCCTTCATCCTGGTTCCCCACACCCTGTCCTGCCTCCAGCAGGCCCCTCCTTCCCACCATGAGAACCATCTGGAATGAGTGCCCCACACACAGACACACACACCAGGCCCAGAGTGACTGGCTGTCTGAGGTCTTAGGTGAGCCTTTGCCACCTGCTAGACCAGGTCCCACCAGCTATGCTCTTACGACTCTGTGGTGCCGTCTCCTGCCTGCATAGTTCTTGTCACCAGTTTATAGAGCTGTGTGTGTTGGTATGATTCGTGTCTGTTTCCTTCACTGGACTTCCCAGATGTGCCAGGACCACATCCATTTTGATCATTCCATATTTCTCGGTCAATAATTGAATATTATTCATGTTTGCCCTATTGGCAAGGTAGCCTGGCCAATAAGATTTTATCAATAATTTGTTTATATCTTGAGATAGATCATACTAGCCCCCAGTGTTTAAAGTTCTGGTTTTCATGCATAGATTTAGTATGCCTGTCATATTAATAAAACACTCTTTCAGTGGAATATTGTCTTTTGCCTTTAGAGTGGTCTTTTCATTTGTCTCACGTGAGAGCTGAATCTCCAAAATTGCACAGGCTCAAAAATCTTAGAAACGATCAGAACTGTCAGTGTATATTTTTTAATTGTGTGCCTGTAGTATTACACATCAATGATGCTCAATACATTTGTAGATTTGTTTATTATATATTATTTTCATTTGAAAAGCACGTAACCACAGTATACAGTTTAGGGAGGAAAGGGAGAAATTCATCTATCACATTACTGTTCAGCCTCTGTTATAATTTTGGTATATTTACCCTTTGGCATTTTTATTTCCATTATTTTTTTTTGTTTATTTATTTATAATTTTTTATGAGCCCTGCCTAAGCAGGACATCAAAAAATTCAGTTATAAACTCATAATTGTTCTTCTCCATGGAAATCTTTAGTAAAAGGTGAAAGATTTATTCGTTATGAAGAGAAACCAGAGCATATTTTATTTATTTTTTAAGATGGAGTCTTGCTCTGTCACCCAGGCTGGAGTGCAGTGGTGTGATCTTGGCTCACTGCAACCTCTGCCTCCCGGGTTCAAGCAATTCTGCCTCAACCTCCTGAGTGGCTGGGATTACAAGCATGTGCCACGAGGCCCAGCTAGTTTTTGTATTTTTAGTAGAGATGGGGTTTCACCATGTTGGCCAGGCTGGTCTCAAGCTTCTGACCTCAGGTGATCCACCCACCTCAGCCTCCCAAAGTTTGAGATTACAGGCATGAGCCACCATGCCCGGTCTTTTATATACATTTACATTTTCAACACTGCCGCAATCACAGTGTACATAAAATTGTGTGTCCTGTTTTTTCCCTTTAAATAACCTTATTGAGGGCCTGGCGCGGTGGCTCACGCCTATAATCCCAGCACTTTGGGAGGCTGAGGCGGGTGGATCACAAGGTCAAGAGATCGAGACCATCCTGGTCAACAAGGTGAAACCCCCGTCTCTATTAAAAATACAAAAATTAGCTGGGCATGGTGGTTCGTGCCTGTAGTCCCAGCTACTCTGGAGGCTGAGGCAGGAGAATTGCTTGAACCCAGCAGGTGGAGGTTGCGGTGAGCTGAGATCGTGCCATTGCACTCCAGCCTGGGTAACAAGAGCAAAACTCCGTCTCAAAAATAAATAAATAAATAAATAACCTTATTGATAGGTCAAATTATTATATTATACATGGTTTGATATTTATTCAGTTTGACTGACTCAATAAGCATTTATGAAGAATATACCACTCTATATGCCTGATGCCATTCAAAAAACATATACAGTGCCTTGGCTCACCAGTAATAAAATACCATAATTATGAAGTGTGCAGTGACATTATTTCATGGATGTGTCTTGTGGCATCTCCTCTCCCAGAAGCAGGAGCAGTGGTGTGGGGGAGGGACTGCTCCTTCTGGGGTCAGGGGAGCCCTCTCTTGATAGTGACATTTGAGCAGGGACCAGGGAGCAGGGAGCTGTGCAGCTGTGGGGGAAGATTCTTCCTATAGAGGGATCCTCAGGTACAAAAGCCCTGAGGTGAGAGTGTGCCTGGTGTTTTCAAGGGATTGCAAAAGGACAGTGACACCAGGGCATCATGAGGGAGGGGAGAGGAGCTGAGGCCAGTGAGCTGCGGGGAGGCCTACAGGGTCTTCCTGGCCCTGGTGGGACACCTAGCTTTTCCTCCTAGTGGGATGAGATGGTGGCATCATGACAGGATTGCCTCCGCTGTCTAGGTTTCTCTGTTCCTCTGTGGGGCCCTTCAGTTCCTGCCTTTGTCACCCTCCAGATGAGCGTGACCTCTTGCCAGGCCTGTAAACTCCCCCAGACACATGCATGATAATACACTGTGTGCGTTGCTTACACGTAAATGTGCAGGTGGGTGGTTGGCCACACCCGGCGGTGTCTCAGACTGATTTGGTTATCACTGTTCCAGGAAACTGGGCACATTCCACATACTTGAAAAACCATGCAACTAAATTTCTCATTTCTTAATCTTTTGCTCATTTGAGACCGTTGTTATTCTCTGAAAATAATGACCAAATATGTTTTTCCAATTGCATAAAAAACATAACCTAGTAAGGATTACTATTAGTCTGTGATTATTAAGCATGCTTCAACTCCTGAAATTCTAGAAAGCAGGTTTTCCTGTTGATTTTGGTTGGGGGTGGTTATCCTCATTATAAGCTTCCTTGAGTTGTGTTATGGTTAGGCCCTTCACATGCCAAAGTTAGATCCCATTAGCAGGCTTAAAACATTTATTTCTGAAAGAACAAACTGTTACAGGTTGCTGAGTATAATTGATTTCTTTTGTTTCCTTTCTGCTACAGGAGGAGACATCACAGCTTTCCCAGATCGGGAGGAAAAATATGGAATGTGTTTTACTGCTGACTGAACACAACCAAATGAACTGTCCTGACAGTAGTTTGAAAACCAGCAGCTAGCAGTTTGTCCAGCCTCTAACACTGTCCAGCACTTTCCAGCGCAAACTCACTGTTTACAAGAACTCTTGGCCTTACGCAGTTTATAACCTCAAGCTTTGTTTATTTAAAATCTTCCTGCAAAAGAAAAGTACCTGGCACCCACTTTCCAAAATGGCCATGGATGAGTATTTGTGGATGGTCATTCTGGGTTTCATCATAGCTTTCATCTTGGCCTTTTCTGTTGGTGCAAATGATGTCGCCAACTCCTTTGGTACAGCTGTGGGCTCTGGTGTGGTGACCTTGAGGCAGGCGTGCATTTTAGCTTCAATATTTGAAACTACCGGCTCCGTGTTACTAGGAGCCAAAGTAGGAGAAACCATTCGCAAAGGTATCATTGACGTGAACTTGTACAACGAGACAGTGGAGACGCTCATGGCTGGGGAAGTGAGTGCGATGGTTGGTGAGTAGCCTCTCCTCTACACCGATGGGACATCTGCCTGCTGACCCACTTCCCTACAGTACTTTGCCCATATCCATAAATGTGATTTTTCCTTTGGCTTTTCAAAAACGGGTTGGATGTTTCATATTTACTCTATTTTTGCTTTCTGCATACTAATTTATTATTTTTAAAGTTTTAAAGTGCTTAAACAGCCGGCAACCATTTATTTTCTCAACTTTTTAGCAAACTTGATTGGTAAAATCGATTTCAGCTGAGTGAATACTTTTCAGAAAGTATGAAAGAGATCTTTGTAGAATAGCACTCTATTAGTTTAGAGTTGTTTGAAGGTTATCTAAGTGAATGTGTTTTCAAGGTCAACATATGAAATTTCCAGGAAGGTCGATTTAGATTTTTTTCTTAAGGTTTTTCATCAATTAGGAAGCAATGTTTTGAAAACTTGGATGTCAAAATTAATATTTATTTATCTAACTTTTATATTCTCAGTTTAAATTCTAAAGAAGTTACCAAATAAATCTTAAGTGCTTGTGTTTCAAGAAATTCTGGTCTTTTATATGATTTGTCATCCTTTCGTTGGCTTTTGTTTTGATTTTCTGATTCTACCTCTGGGAACTCCATTTGGTATGTTTGTTTTGTTTTCCACCCAAAAAAATAATGTGCATGTTGCCTGTGATAGCATGACCTTTTATCGCAATTTTAAGTTGTCTAGATGAAGTGTGGAGATGTATGAACTGTGTGAATACGCAGAGTGGCTGGCTGGACAGAGTGATTTCCCCATGGCCTAGGCAGACAGATCCTGGCCCCATAGGTCCTCCCATCACCGCGCTCGCTACTACAGAAAAGAACCTTCTGGGCAGGCGTGCGTTAAGTGCAGCTGACAGGATTCTTTCTCTGCTTGCCTCTAGGTAGAGATGACGGCACAACAGACAGCTGATGTATACGGGTAATTTGGTTAGGGAGAAGAGGGTTAGAGAGGAATTCTACCACCTTCTGCTTTCCACAGGACATATCCTCTTGTAGGAAGAGTCCTGCAGCAGGAGGTAAGATGCTGGTGTACTGAGAATACAGCCACATTCCACGACCCCTGACTTCTTTATTTTGTAACCTGCGTTTCTTTGCTTTTTTCCTTTTTTGAGATGGAGTCTTACTCTGTCACCCAGGCTGGAGTGCAATTGCGTGATCTCAGCTCACTGCAACCTCCGCCTCCCAGGTTCAAGCGATTCTCTCACCTCAGCCTCTAGAGTAGCTGCGACTACAGGCGCCTGCCATTATGCCTGGCTAATTTTTGTATTTTTAGTAGCGATGGGATTTCACCATGTTGGCCAGGCTGGTATTAAACTCCTGACCTCAAGCAATCCACCCATCTTGGCTTCCCAAAGTGCTGGGATTACAGGCATGAGCCACCATGCCCAGCCCGTCACTTGCATTTCTTAAACACCCAGAATGTAGAGATTATTGACCAAGTTTACAATCTCCTTTTGTTACGAGGAGGCCCAATCTCCTTTTGTTACAAGGCATTTGATCAGAAGCAGCCTGGTTTACTATGGTGTATTATTCATCACACATTATAGGTCAGTAACACATGCCAGGGAGCTCCTATTTCTCAGCTTGACGATTTGTGTTGGAAAGATGTCATATTCAACTTTGGGAGGCCCCCAAGATGGGTGGACCACTTGAGCCCAGGAGTTCCAGACCAGTCTGGGCAACATAGGGAAACCCTGTCTCCACAAAAAATTTGAAACATTAGCTGGGCGTGATGGCACATGCCTATAGTCCTAGTTGCTTGGGAGGTTGAGGTGGGAGGATCGCTTGAGCCCAGGAGGTTGAGGCTACAGTGAGCTGTGATTATGCCACTGCACTCCAGCATGGGCGACACAGCCAGACCCTGTCTCAAAAAAAATTAATCAGATTCCAGATCACTTTTATTTTAACAACTATAGTCATTATTGAATTTTACTCACCTTCATGAAACATAGATATCTCAGCATAGTCAGATATAATGGAAATTTCCCTTGGAAAAATAACCATTCTTTGTAAAATTCACCCTTGATAGTTGTGATAGATATCTAGTTCTATCAAGCAGAAATTAAGACTTTTCTAATCAAGAAAACTTGACTAGATGTGTTGAAAGTATGGGACAAATCAAGAAGAACATTGACAAAATTAAGTTTTGTTTTGTTTTTTTTTTCCAAGACAGAGCGTCGCTCTGTTGCCTAGGCTGCAGTGTAGTGGCGCCATCTTGGCTCACTGCAACCTCTGCCTCCCAGGTTCAAGTGATTCTCCTGCCTCGACCTCCTGAGTAGCTGGGATTATAGGCTCCCACCACCACGCCCAGCTAATTTTTGTATTTTTAGTAGAGATGCAGTTTCACCATGTTGGTCAGGCTGGTCTCAAGCTCCTGACGTCATGATCCTCCCATTTTGGGATTACAGGGGTGAGCCACTGTGCCTGGCCTAAAACTAAATCTTTTTTTTTTTTTTTGAGGAGTCTTGCTCTGTCGCCAGGGTGGTGTGCAGTGGTGTGATCTTGGCTTACTGCAAACTCCACCTCCCAGGTTCAGGCTATTCTCCTGCCTCGGCCTCCCAAGTAGCTGGGACTACAGGCGCATGCCACCACACCCAGCTAATTTTTGTATTTTTAGTAGAGACGGGGTTTCACCATGTTAGCCAGATAGTCTTCATCTCTTGACCTCGTGATATGCCTGCCTCAGCCTCCCAAAGTGCTAGGATTACAGGCGTGAGCCACTGCACCCGGCCTCAAAATTAAATCTTAACTAAAGTTTTTCGTTTTGATGGATAAACTTTAAAGGAATGGAGCTGCTTATTAAAGAAATTAGAAATTCATTTGTGAGGCCATACTGAAGACCTCTGTGAGGCCAGAGGGCTCACTCTTCCTACAGACAGGATACCTTGTTTCGTTTCTCAGTTCCCCACCCCAGGCCTTTGGCTCTTTACTGAAAGAATGAAGGATACTTACCCCAACTAGAATTTGGGTTTACCAAAGTAGTTTGGGGTTTTGCTTGAATAACTTGATTTTGTTTGCTTTGGGTTTTTAAACATTTTTGGGGGGTATGTGGTTAGATGAATCTCAAAGCCTATTTTCTTGGGAATTTGTATGAGTTACCTAGATTCGTAAAATCAGGTTCTTTGCCCTGGGAGCTACATAAATGGAAGATGGTGGTGTAATTACCATTGGCCAAAGCCACAGCTGATGCTGTCCAGATGCCTGAGTTCTGCAGTCTTCCTCTCCTAAGTCCAGCAGGCCTTTTCTTCTTCTCCCTCTCTCCCCCGTCCTTAATTCTATTCTACTTGCTTCTTTTGTTTTCTCCTTCAGTGGCTTCTCCCCTAGCCCCTGGGCCTCTATGCTTCCTGACAGTTGTGTTCGAGTTAAGGCGGCAGAGCAGCCACTGGAATGGTCCTGAGCAATCACCTTGCGGGCTAGCTCAGCTCTGTCTGTCCGTCCTGTAGGAAACCACCAATGGCTCCAAAAATCTGAGAGTTCAAAACTCTGATCTTCTTGTGGAAAGACCCACACTAGCACAAATGAGCCAGCTCCTCCAAGCCCTTAAGAAGCGCACAACCCGCTTCAGCCCCCTCTGCCCAGCCACACTCTGTGCCACCTCACCCCTGCCCGACTGCCTCCCTGGCGCCTGAATCTTTGCTCTGCTGCTTCTTTCATCTGCACAGGAAAGGTGGCCTCCGAGATGCCCATCTCCCCACTTTCCCTAGGTCGAGTCTTGCAGCCTTATCCCGTGCTTCATCTCTTTCCTCCTTGTCGGATGCCATTACCATACATTAAAGTATGTCTTTTTCCCTCTGTTTTTCCTGACACTAATGTGATCTCATTTATCTTCAGACACCCCTGAGGCTAAGGCTCTCTCACCTACTCCCAGGCCTTGGCCCCACCTGCCCCTCCCTCAGCTGCCCCCTCTCTCTCCTCGCCTCCCTGCTGTCCTCTCTCCTCCTTCTTCCCTCTCACAGGTGGTCCCATTACTCCCTACCTTTCTTTGCAGACTCTCCTGCTCCAGGATATATTTTGTAAAGTCAACCACAGGAAATATAGCAGCTTTCAGGAAGGACAAATCTCATGATCTAAATTCAATAGTGTGGGTTGATACCATTGTCTCACATCATGAGATTATTTTAATTGTAAGAATAGAAACCATATCGTATATTTTCTAAGCTATGAATCTGTGCTACGAAACATGCTCCAAACACTGGCTTTTTTTTTTTTTTTAAACCGCTAGTCCCCAAGGAGCCCAGGGCTCAGATGTGGAGGCTTAAGGACGTGTCCGTGGGTTAGGCCTGGCGCTGCCATGGAGCCCAATATGGGTTTGGCAGCACAAGGCTGGCCCCTTCTCCTCCCAAAGCACGCCCCAGGGATTGACACGGGGTCACAGCTGGCCTCAGCTCAAAGGTCAGCACGCTCAGTGCGCATGGGAGCAACTGCATGTATTGCTTCATAGACTGGGACCTACACAGCCCTTCATGGTCCTTCTGCAACTCAGATGCCTCTGAAGGAAATGCCAGGGGTCCCCTGAATACTGCTGCTGCTGCCAGGCAACCCGGTTTCCAGAATTAACGTTTGGGATTAGTAACATGCCCAGCTTATCAGCCAGGCCCTTTGTTCCCCTACAGTTCCATGGGAGCTTTTCAGCAACTGCTTCTAAAAGTGATCTCTCCCGGCTGATGCTTTTAATACTCACTGCAAAATCTGATCTGCTTATGAAAATATCTGAAGTGAACTGTAGCCTAGAAAAACATTAAACCTAGAAAAGAGTTGGTGAAATTGAGGTCAAAGGACACAAAGCCAACACTAATGGGATCCTCTTAACAATGAGGAATCAGACACACAAATAAAAGGTCCAGGATTCTGGGCAGGGGCTAACAGCAGATGCCCAAATTTGGATTAAATATCTTGGTTATTTCTCACAGGAGAGGCACCATCAAAAAGCAGTATGGGCTGGTGCAGTGGCTCATGCCTGCACTTTGGAATGCTGTGGTGGGAGAATGGCTTGAGCCCAGGAGTTCAAGATTATCCTGGGCAACAGAGCAAGACCCCATCTCTGCAAAACATTTTAAAAATTAGCTGAGTGTGGCAGCTCATGCCTGTAATCCCAGGGCTTTGGGAGGCCGAGGCAGGAGGATTGCTTAAGGCCAGGAGTTCAAGACCATCCTGGGTAACAACAAGATCCTCTCTGCAAAAAAATTTTTAAATTAGCCAGGTGTGGTAGTGCACACTTGTAGTCCCAGCTACTTGGGAGGCTGAGGCAGGAGGATCATTTGAGTTCAGGAGTTTAAGGCTGCAGTGAGCCATGATCATGCCACTGTACTTCATCCAGCCTGGGCAAGAGTGAGACCCTGTCTCTAAAAAAGAAAAAAAAAGCAACATGGTATTACACTGTCTTACATAGACAATATAACCTACCCAATATGTCGTCCTTTTCATTATGTGACCATAAAGCGTAACTATAAGAAAATCTTTTCCCAGGACGTTGCCTTTCTTGCCTTTCTGTGTTCATTTGAGTCTTTAATCTCTTGCTTGGTTTTGGCCAAACTTCACCCCAAAACGAGTTCCTCTGCAGCACCCTCACTGAAAACTGACACAGCAGTCAGTGTGTAGCACCAGGAAACTTGCCTTTAAATGCATAATCAGGCGGGGCTCGGTGCCTCACGTCTGTAATCACAGCAGCGCTTTGGGAGGCCAAGGCAGGCGGATCACTTGAGGTTAGGAGTTCAAGACCTGCTTGGCTAACATAGTGGAACCCCGTCTCTACTAAAAATACAAAAATTAGCCAGATGGGTTCGCTTGAACCCAAGAGACAGAGGTTACAGTGAGCCAAGATCAGGCCACTGCACTCCAGCCTGGGCAACACAGTGGACCTGCCTCAAAAAATAAAAAAAATTAAATTAGGCTGGGCGCGGTGGCTCACGCCTATAATCCCAGCACTTTGGGAGGCCGAGGCAGGTGGATCACAAGGTCAAGAGATCGAGACCATCCTGGTTAACATGGTGAAACACCGTCCCTACTAAAAATACAAAAATTAGCCAGGCATGGTGGCGCGTGCCTGTAGTTCCAGCTACTTGGGAGGCTGAGGCAGGAGAATTGCTCAAACCCAGGAGATGAAGGTTGCGGTGAACCGAGATCACGCCATTGCACTCCAGCCTGGGTAACAAGAGTGAAACTCTGTCTCAAAAAAAAAAATTAATTAATTAATTAATAATCATCGTCCCTGTCCTCTCTGTGTTAAGAAGGCAGAAGTATTCCTTTAACTAAAGTAATTGAGTGATTTTGTCCAGACTGTAGCACTTTGTAAAGAAACAATTCACAGAAAATGAAACTCAGAGAGATGTTATGGAGAACATTTGGATTTCTTTCCTTGGTGTGTGCACCTCTATACTCTGCATCTGATGGTTTTGTCCTTCAATCTATAGGTTCCGCTGTGTGGCAGCTGATCGCATCCTTCCTGAGGCTTCCGATCTCAGGAACTCACTGCATTGTGGGTTCTACAATAGGATTCTCACTGGTCGCAATCGGTACCAAAGGTGTGCAGTGGATGGAGCTTGTCAAGATTGGTAATTGCCATTTTCTTTTACCTATAAGAAGGAAATTTTACATTTTCTAGAGTAAGTTTTATTGCAAGTTACCTTTATATCTTTTTCTTCAAATGTTAAGGTTTAAAAGACCTAGATGGGGTTGGGCGTGGTGGCCCAAGCCTGTAATCTCAGCACTTTAGGAGGCCGAGGCAGGCAAATCACAAGGTTAGGAGTTCAAGAGCAGCCTGGGCAAGATGATGAAACCCCGTCTCTACTAAAAATACAAAAATTAACCAGGCGTGGTGGCTAGTGCCTGTAATCCCAGCTACTTGGAAGGATGAGGCAGGAGAATTGCTTGAACCCAGGTGGCAGAGGTTGCAGTGAGCCGAGTTCGTGCTACTGCACTCCAGCCTGGGAGATAGAGTGAGACTCTGTATCAAAAAAAAAAAAAAGACCTAGATGGGCTAGGTATGGTGGCTCATGCCTGTATTCCCAGCACTTTGGAAGACCGAGGCAGGCAGATCACCTGAGGTCAAGAGTTCAAGACCAGCCTGGCCAACATGGCAAAACCCCATCTCTACAAAAATTAACCAGGCATGATGGCAGGTGACTGTAATCCCAGCTACTCGGGAGGCTGAGGCAGGAAAATCACTTTAACCCAGGAGGCGGAGTTTGCAGTGAGCTGAGATGGTGCTACAGCATTTCAGCCTGGGCGAAAGAAAGACTGTGTCTCAAAAAAAAAAAAAAACACCTTGATAGTGTGGGTAATGCATTTTCCCTTAAAATTCCTGTTAATGGAGATAGTGAACTCTTACATGCTAGACAATTATTTAACTCTACTCTTTTTTTTTTTTCTTTTTTTCGAAACAGAGTCTTGCTCTGTCGCCCAGGCTGGAGTGCAATGGCATAATCTCGGCTCATTGCAACCTCCGCCTGCTGGGTTCAAGTGATTCTCTTGCCTCAGCCTCCCGAGTGTTGGGATTACAGGTGCCTACCACCACGTCCAGCTAATTTTTGTACTTTTAGTAGAGATAGAGTTTCGGCATGTTGGTCAGGCTGGTCTTGAACTCCTGACCTCAGGTGATCTGCCCGCTTTGGCCTCCTAAAGTGCTGGGCTTACAGGTGTGAGACACCGCGCATGGCCCAACTCTAATCTTTTTAAATGTTACATTGTCATCCAGCTTTGGAAATCACCCTCTGTTCTTCCCAGGCAGGTAAGACATGTATTTGACTGAAGTCAGTCTGTAGGTCAGAGAAAGACTGGGCACAATTGAGGAAGGTGCCTGGAATCCAGGAGTGTAGAGTCTTGGAGAAGCCTCAGAGTGAGCTCCGTGTTCCGTCCCTCCCTGCGTTCAACAGATCATCCAGGCCAGGCGTAGTGGCTCAGGCCTGTAATCTCCACACTTTGGGAGGCCAAGGCAAGAGGATTGCTTTAGCCCGGGAGTTCAAGACTAGCCTGAGCAACATAGCAAGACCCCATCTTTATAAAAAACAAAAAAAGAAAAGAAAAGAAAATTAACCTGGTGTGATGGTGCACACTTGTAGTCTGAGGTACTCAGAAGGCTGAGGTGGAAGGATCACTTGAGCCTGGGAAGTTGAGACTGCACTGAGCCATGATTGTGCCACTGCATTCCAGCCCCTGGGTGACAGAGCAAGACCGTGTCTCAAAAAAAGAAAAGAAGTCATCCAGCTTGCCCTTCGGGAAGAAACACTCTACCAAGTATCCTCTCTACCTTGTAAGCCTGCTCGGCAGGGACCAACACATAAGCCTGTACCTAATCTCAGGGGTCTAACAAGTTAGTGCCTGGCTCTGCTTTTAGCAAGAGGTAAATCCATTCAGCTCCACGAGTACCGACCCATCCATTGTGAAAGATACTCTTTCACTCCATCTCCATCTTCTGGGTTACTCAGTTTTTTACAAGAATCATGATGGCCTTAGGAGTCCTGGGTCAAACTGGATCCCTGACCTGCCAGGCAGGTGCACAGACCACAGGGGAACACACCTTCCACCGCAGGCTTCTAGAAGAGTGGTTCTCAACTCTGGCTGCACTTTAGAATGACATGGGAAAGTGATTTTAAAATACCAATGCCCAGACCCCATTCCCAACCTTCTAAATCAGAATTCTGGGGGTCCAGCCAGAGCCAAACTAGTTTTTGAAAACACCCCAGATGGTTCCACTGTACAGTCAGAGGTGGGAGCTACTTGGCTAGAGGCTAAAAGTTTCAGAGTTTCAGGAGTTAGATGGCAGGAGTGAAAGTACCAGGCTGGCCTTGGCAAAGGAAATGGAAGTTGGCCCAGCTCTTAAATAATCCTTACTGTTGGAACAGCGACTGAGTCTCCATATGTGTTGATAAGAAGGGCAGGCAGAAAGACTCCATGGGCGGCAGCACTCAGGATGCTGCCTTCTGAGGCCAGAGCTTGGGGCAGGGGTTCCTTGACTCTGCACTGGCGGTGTGGTCAGTGGTGCGTGACTGTGTGTTGGTGTCTGAGTTTGACCATAGATGAGTAAAGATTAGCTCTGCCAAGTCACAAGGATTCGTTAGGTTCTGAATTAAAGGTAAATAATTCTGGAGATATTTATGAATGTATGTAATACATTTTGTTTATCATTGTGTTCTATGAATGTGACCATAATTATGGATGAATTTTAACATTCATTAGATTTTTTTTTAATTATTCAGTTGCTTCTTGGTTTATATCTCCACTGTTGTCTGGTTTCATGTCTGGCCTGCTGTTTGTACTCATCAGAATTTTCATCTTAAAAAAGGTAAGTGGGGCTTCCACTTTTAATTAATCTTCAGAACTGGTTTTGGCTCTAGTCAGTAGAAATTAATCATGAGAGGGGTTAGAGGAATAATTGTATTTATACAATTAGTTCAGGCACAATTCAGGCGCAGCACCCTGCAGTTAGCATCGCATGTTACTATAAATAACCAGAAAGAGCCAAAGTAAATTACCCAGAGATTCCCCCAGAAACAAGCACTGCAAATAGTGTTTCTTGGCTCTGTGCTTCAGTTCATTAGTCAACCCTCCCAGGAACTGTGCTGAGACCTCAAAAAGGAAAGGTAATTATTTCCTGAATGTTAAACAGAATAGAATGAGATAGTGTTAAGATTTTGAAACTGTCGTTAAAAAACAGCTGGAGAGTTTCCTTACCCAAATGTGAAGGTGTTTTTCTATTTTTCATTTAATGGAGAAAGCAAGCTTGAAACACCAACTCAATTTGAGGAAAGCATAAAAAGAAGGAAATATACCTATTGGGTGCATCTTATCTAAAAAAAAGTTAGCGCTTACTGAGATCGGTGTTCTAGACACGAAAGGTGGCTTTCTTTTTTTGTTTGGCAGTCAGGAGGCTGCTGCAGTGTTTGATAACCATCACTTCCTCTGCAGGCAGGGACGTGCCCTCCAGGCTGTACCTTGCTTGGAAGCAAGCTCAGCCCTTTTCTCACATCCTTGCTTGTCCGTCTATTGAAGGGCTCATTCTCCGGGGAACACAAAGTTGCTGTCGCCATTTCTCACCCTTCCTTCTCCTGGGACCAGCTACGCTCATATTGGAAGGCACGCCCCTCTCTAGCCTGCCAGTCTTCACCCCTCCCCTCCTGTCCCTGGAATCCGTGCTCACCTGACACGCCCTATTCAGCCCTCAGGTGTCACTTACTAGGAAGCCACTCCTCTCCTCCCCTCCCCAGACTCACTTGGTGCCCTCTCTTTCGAGCTCCTGCCGCAGTCTACCTTCCCATCGCGGCACTTAGCAGGTCATATGGTGCTGCGTTTCTTGCTTATTACCTGTTCACTATTTGTCTAAGATCTGTGAGAGCAGAAACTATGACTGTCTTGGCCACTTCTGTATTCCAGGGCCCAGCACTGTGCTTAGCACTTACAAGACACTTGGTAAATATTTAGGAGGAGGGAATAATAGATGCTTGGATGGGTGGCAGATGATGGAGGGATAGATAGATGCAAAAAAGGAAGGAAGAGAGAGAAAGGAAGTGGAGGGAAGAAAGGAGACAGGTCAAATAAGAAGTCTGTCAAGGACTTTTAGGAATAAGTTATTTTAGGCCTGGTACGGTGGCTCACATCTTAATCCCAGAACTTCGGGAGGCCAAGGCGGGTAGATAACTTGAGTTTGAGACCAGCCTGGCCAACGTGGCAAAACCCCATCTCTACTAAAAATATAAAAATTAGCTGGATGTGGTGGTGCATACCTGCAGTCCCAGCTAGTCAGGAGGCTGAGGCAGGAGAATCGCTTGAACATGGGAGGCAGAGTTTGCAGTGAGTCAAGATAGTGCCACTGCACTCCAGCCTGGGCAACAGAGTGAGACTCCATCTCAAAAAAAAAAAACTAAGTTATTTGAGAAAACATACAGTGATTTAATTAAAAACACAGACTCAGGGCTGTCTACCTGCAGAAGCTGTTGGTTGGGAATCTCTCTTTAGCAATTGTTGTCCCTAAGAAAACAATGCTTTGGAAACCAGAGGCTGTAGGCATTGAGCCTCCAGCATTTTGTTTTCAGTTCAGCCTGGGTTCTTTTCACTTGCTACATCACAGGTGATCATAACTGGCTGTGTCGCTCACGCCAGGCTCCAGCCCATTCATCTCGATGTTTGCCACTTGTCTCTCCCGCCTGGTCCGGTGTGACACTCCCACACTTGAGTCTCATTCTGTCCTGCTCTTACTGTACCTCACACCTCCCTGCATTTAACTCCAGCCTCTTGACAAGTGCTCTTGGCCCCTTGAGACATTCCAGAACAGCTCCTTGATGGGCTGTGCTGTTCTGCAAACATAGCTGATTTCCACGTGTGTCTGCATTTGGCAGTAGCCGTCTTTGAGGTGCTTATCCATACTTCCGCAGCTCTTACCGCATTTTAGACTTAATTGTCCTTGGATCACAGCAGGTAGCATGTTCATGTAGGTGTGTCCTTTGTGGTTATTAGAAGTTAGTCCCTTTTTGAATTATTTGAGCCACATCTGTGTGCCAGTGCTACATTGATGGGAGTTCCTGGCCCATATTTTTACTTCAAAATTCTCTTCATATCTGCTAAAAACTCTAAATTTCTCATATTCTCTCAGATGTTGTTTAACCTAAAACATGCGCAATACCATTCTTGTTTAGGGAGTGTTATAGCAGAAGCCTAAATCAGTAAATAAATGTCGAATGTCGAATAAATTATTTGACAAGGAACCGCAGTTCTTTTTAACTTCTAATAGTTGAAGCCTAAATACTATACTTGTGAAAAGACTCAGAAAATCATAGCACATGGTACCATAGCCGAGATGCGTTGTGTAAGAGTGTCGTAAAATCTCATGGTAATGCAGTGATGCTGAAGTCATCTGACTCTGTTAGAGGATCCTTGGAGGTTGAATCTCAGATTATTTGTTGAATGTAGCCAGTGAGGGCCAAAGCTGGACTCAGCGTAGTGAACGCTGTGGGTTTTGAAGAAGGAGATGCCCAGCTCTGGGCTTTGGTCCTCCGGAACCGGCTTAACCTAATAGTTTTTTTCTGTTTTGAAGTCTGACATCAGCTCATGTGATTCCAGTGCTTAATGTGTCTGCTGGCCACAACAGTGGGCTCTTTGACACTGTGTTTGTGTGGGAGAGACGGCCCCAGCCAATGCCGTTTCTATAGAAGTGGAGCAGATCTCAGGCGGTGACAATGCCCGCCCTTTCGGCCACATTGGGGTTTGGGAAGACTTTCTTGTAACAGTATTTTGTATCATTTTGTCTGTGTTGGCTCCAAATACTGCTGGGATCCTGACCTCCCACTCTGTCCTTGTCCCACAGGAAGACCCTGTTCCCAATGGCCTCCGGGCACTCCCGGTATTCTATGCTGCTACCATAGCAATCAATGTCTTTTCCATCATGTACACGGGAGCACCAGGTAAGGTTCCCTTGGAAGCGTACTCCAGGGGCAAAGCGCATTGTATTCTAACAGTATCCGTTTATTTGGTGCTGGCCTTGTTGGCTGACAATAAAAAACATTACTCATGGTCATTATGGAATAATAAAAAGAGTGGTAAATGCATTTACTTGTTTTAATTAAATACCCAAGAGATATGTAGAGTACAAAAGTAGCAGACTTTCAAGTTAGAAAAAAAAATTAAATCCCCATTCAGCTTGCTCAGCGTCTCTGAGATTTTTTGTGGAGGGGGTTAAAAATTCTTTCTTTCTTTCTTATTTTTTTTTTTTAGCGAAACGGGGGATCTCACTCTGTTGCCCAGGCTGGAGTGCAGTGCTGCAATCACAGCTCACTGCAGCTTTGACCTCATGGGTCCAAGCAATCCTCCCACCTCATCCCACTGAGTAGCTGGGACCACAGGTGTGCGCCACCACACCCAGCTTTTTATTTTTCCCAGCAATGGGGTCTCTCTATATTGCCTAGGC
Source organism: Callithrix jacchus (assembly GCF_049354715.1). Lineage (NCBI taxonomy): Eukaryota > Metazoa > Chordata > Mammalia > Primates > Cebidae > Callithrix > Callithrix jacchus. The sequence continues at coordinate 43,960,761 of NC_133514.1, forward strand.
TGGCATCAAACTCTTGGCCTCAAGTAATCCTCCTGCCTCAGCTTCCCAAAGTGCTGGGATTACAGGTGTGAGCCACATGGTGCCTGGCCTAATTATTTTCTTTTAGACCTCGAATAGGAAAAGAAAGAAATTTGGGCATGGTATTCTTATTTGCACCCATTTCAGCATTGATGAGCCGGCAGCATTCTGTTAAATATTTCTGTCCATGTTGGGTAGAGCATATTCCTCCTCTATTTGTGAGATGCGCCTCCTACAGCCAGACTGTGGGATGTGTGGCGTCAACAGATGTGTTAGTTTGTGTTGATTTTTATCTTGTTAATGTCCTTTATGGATGAGGATTCAGTTATTAGCCATATCTGACAGAAAAGCCTCCCTCTCTGTGTTTTAAAGATGAAATTTCTGTTAAATGACGTGTCCTATCATAATGAAAAAGTGCTCTCTTCCAAAATAGTGGAAATCTTTATTACTTTCTCAAACTAGTTCTTCTCAACGTAATGTTTCTGACAGTTTATTACACATATCTAATTATATTTTCTATGTTTCAGTATTGGAAATAAATTCTTTCTAAATGATTCTAACATTAGATAACCTTTTTGTGGCATCTGTGCAGCATTTAAAACACTGATCTTAAAGGTTTGAATACTTACTGTGCAGCTTCCAGGCTTTGGGTGATTTGGGGATGAGGAAGGGAGAGCGCCACAGCTGCTCTAGGGGCTAGGAAAGCAGGAAGCAAAGGTTGTAGGGGTGAGGAGAGCAGGAGGAAGGTGAAACCCCAGTCACAGGTAACAGCAGCCTGCTGCCTCTTTCAGCTTTATAATTCGTGGACTAGGAAGTGTGTTTGTCACTGCTTTTTGAAATATGTGCCCCATGATAAGTTTTTTTTTTAAACTGAGGCCAGGTGCAGTGGCTCACACCTATAATCCCAGCACTTTGGGAGGCCGAGGAAGGCAGATCACTTGAACTGGGTCAAGAGTTCGAAACCAGTCTGGCCAACATAGTGAAACTATGTCTCTACAAAAAATAGAAAAATTAGCCAGGCATGGTGACACATACCTGTTATCCCAGCTACCCGGGAGGCTGAGGCAGGAGAATCGCTTGAACCCAGGAGGTAGAGATTGCAGTGAGCTGAGATCCCACCACTGCACTCCAGCCTGGGTGACAGAGCAAGACTCCATCTCAAAAACAAAACAACAAAAAACAATTTTTTAAGTGAGTGACAGAGAAAAACCAGTTCCACACCACGGAGTTGAGCACGCCACCTAGTGTGTGAATCCTTCAGGCATCTCTTAGTGCCAGGCACTTAGAAGGCCCGGAGCGCTGGATTGGAAGTGAACTCTATAGCGGGAGATACCTTAGACCTTGTTCTTATTTTATATGGGCTTTTAGAGCTGAAGTTAGCTGAGCAGAAAGCAAAGCGTCCGCATTCACCAGGTGCCTCCTGGGTTGGTGACTTAGGAGCCTGAGCCAGTGAAAGCTGAGGATGCCTTCTGTGGTGCCAAGTCCTGAACATGGGAATTGGCATCGATATGGATGGGGTTTGTTTCTGCATTTTATTTTTTCCACCCTCTATTCTTTTTGCTTCTTGGCTCTTCTTCCAACTGTCAGAAGACAATTCTGATTTTTAATACAAATCTGACTTTTTCTATACATGGCCTTTTTTTCCCATCTCTTCTTGTCCCCATCTTTTGGCTGCAGTTGGCACATTTGCTAAAAGTGTCATCTTACCAGGAGAGTAAATTACCCTAGGGGAAATTAAAGTATGTGATGAGTGAGACTCTAAGAGTAGTATAAATACTGTATATGGTTGTCGTGAGAAATAAATAATATGAATGTATTGAACCAAGCTTTCCGTGGATTAATCCTTTTAGTCCTCCCAACTACTCTTGGAGATTGGTAATACAAATAACCTCATGCTACAGGTTGGAAACGGAGTTAGGGCCATGCTCAGTGCCCAAGGTCCTGTAACTGATAGGATGTAGAACCAGGATTTGAGCCAGGCGTCCAGTCCTGAGCCCCAGCGTCTTAGTTGTGACATTATACAGATACAGGTCCCTTCAAACACCACATATAATGCCTGGTATGTAATGTTGCTGTTCATGACAATAAAAATTGCATCAACCTTAAGAAATTCTTTCTCTTCTCTTAACTCCCTTTAAAAATGTCTTCCAGTATATTTGGAAACCTGGCTAATACACACACACACAAACACACACACACACACACACGCACACACACACACACACACGCACATATTAAGATGGAGTCTTGCTCTGTCTCCCAGGCTGCGGTGCAGTGGTGTGATCTCGGCTCACTGAACTCTCCGTCTCCTGGGTTCAGGGATTTTCCTGCCTCAGCCTCCCAGGTAGCTGGGACTACAGGCACGCACCACCACACCCAGCTAATTTTTTTATTTTTAGTAGAGACAGGGTTTCACCATGTTGGCCAGGCTGGTCTTGAACTCCTGACCTCAGGTGATTAGCCTGACTTGGCCTCCCAAAGTGCTGGGATTACAGGTGCGAGCCACTGTCCCTGGCTATTTTTGTATGTATTTAATACCCTAGTTAGTGTGAAGAAGCCTCTACCTCCTTAACTAGGAATATAAAAAATCTGGGCTGGTGATGGTGGTTCACACCTGTAATCCCAGCACTTAAGAAGGCTGAGGAGGGAGGATCACCTGAGGCCAGGTGTTCAAGACAAGCCTCGGCAACATAGCAAGACCCATCTCTACAAAAATAACAATAATAATAATTGTAAAATCTGTACGGAGGAATAAAGGCTATTATGAACCATGATCATGCCACTGCACTCAAGCCAGATGACAGAGCGAGACCCTGTGTCAAAAATCGGTATAAGGATCTTGAAGTTCATTATTCCCTTGAAGCACAAGCAGTATTCCCAGTCCTGAAGTTGGCGTTAGGTTCTATAGTTGGGTGGCTGTTCTGTGGGAATGTGACATCACCTCCCCTCCCTAAGTCTTATTCCTGATTATAAAGTAAGGCCACGAGTAGCATCTCCACTCAAGGGACACTACAGTCCCTGAGATAATGCAGGCAGGGCACCTGACACAGTGCCTGGCACATCATCAGTGCTTCATACGGTCATTTGATTTGTCCCTTCCTCTCCTCAGAGGTTGGCTCCAGGACCTCCATGGATACCAAAGTCCACGGATGCTCAAGTTCCTGAAGTTGGCCACCAGTATCGCTGGACCCACGGATGCAGAAGGCCAACTGTGCCTGTTAGAGGCTATTTTGTTACCATCAGTCATAATTAACCTAATCCAGTCTTTAGGCCTTAACTTGCCAAAAACTCCTGAGTCATCCTGTCTTTGTTTTTCCACACATTTTTGTATGGAAAAATTCTTACTTGAAGTTTTTTAAGGGGCTGGCCTAGAGGAGAAGAAGGTCATGGCTCTGAAGGTTCAACCATTTTTTTCTTGCAATGAGTCAAAAGGACTTTGCTTGGGAGGCCGAGGCGGGCGGATCACGAGGTCAAAAGATCTGACCACGTTACCATTCTGGCCAACGTGGTAAAACCCCGTCTCTACTAAAAAAAAAAATACAAAAATTAGCTGGGTATGGTGGCGCATGCCTGTAGTCCCATCTACTCAGGAGGCTGAGGCAGGAGAATTGCTTGAACCCGGGAGGCAGAGGTTGCAGGGAGCCGAGATTGCGCCACTGCACTCCAGCCTGGCGACAGAGCGAGACTCTGTCTCCAAAAAAAAAGGACTTTCCTAATATTTTGATTCCTAGAGAATGTTTCTAGAATGTCCTTTTATCCTTCAATCTAGACTTGAAGTACATGCTGTTTCTTCAGTGTGGATTATCTCTGCAAGTCCAGCTGTGTCTTCAGCAATGGTGGTGTCCTATTTTGTGTTTTTGGTGTTTTGATTTCCTCTGCTCTCTACTCTGATTATTGTGAAGTTAATTGTTTCTTAGGCTTAGTTTGATTTCTTGCAACCTCTGCTTCCCGGGTTCAAGTGATTCTCCTGCCTTAGCCTCCTGAGTAGCTAGGACTACAGGCACATGCTACCACGCCCAGCTAATTTTTATATTTTTAGTAGAGATGGAGTTTCACCATTTTTCCTCAAATAAAAATCATTCTTCCACTTCAAAGACTAAGTTCACACTTTGAAAAAATTGTCTTTGACTTTTTTTTTCTTAAAAAAATTATTTGCAAGGACCAGAAAAATAACTTTAGGAAATGAAATGCTTACTTGGGATGGATACAAGCCTAAGGTTCAATTTTAATGCAAACGTCTTCAGTTGTGTGGGGCCTGGTTTTTGTTCAGTGTTGAAACAGTGAATGCTAAATTTCATGGCATGCCCCTTTGAACAGTCAAAGCAGGTACCCAGTTAAGCCTCTGGTAGGCACCTTCTAAGGCAATGTGTGGTCCCGGCCAGCAGCAGCATGCGAGAAGTTGTCAAAATGCAGATTCTGAGGCCCGGCCCTGGACCCACTGAATGGGAGACACTGCAGCCCAGTGATCTGTGCTTTAATAGGGGAGCCTTGGTGATTTGGACACACGTTTGCAGTTTGAGAACTCCTGCTCTAGACACATCTCTCACCAGAAACATGGCTTCCTCATTACAGTTCTCATGGAATGGGTGCTCCCAAAAATTCTAACCCTAACCCTAACCCAACCTTTGCTCACTCTTTTCCACCAGCAAAGGAATTCCCAACTTCACCAGGCCCCGTTCCTGACTTCCCCAAAGCATGTCTGTATCTGAGACATGCCTGTACCTGCCTCTGTGACCTCCTCTTCTTCTCCCTCCTTTTCCTCCTCTATCTCTTCTTACTTTTCATCTTCCCCTCCTCCATCTCTTCCTCTTCCTCGTCCATCTCCTCCTCCTCCAACTCTTCCTCCTCCTCCTCCAACTCTTCCTCCTCCTCCTCCAACTCTTCCTCTTCCTCCATCTCTTCCTCCTCCTCCATCTCTTCCTCCTCCCCCTCCATCTCTTCCTCTTCCTCCTCCATCTCTTCCTCCTCCATCTCTTCCTTTTCCTCTTCCATCTCTTCGTCCTCCTCCTTCATCTCTTCCTTCTCCTCCATCTCTTCCTCCTCCTCCTCCATCTCTTCCTCCTTCTCCATCTCTTCCTCCTCCTCCATCTCTTCCTTCTCCTCCATCTCTTCTTCCTCCTCCATCTCTTCTTCCTCCTCCATCTCTCCTCTTCCTCCATCTCTTCCTCCTCCTCCATTCTTCTTCTTCCTCCTCCGTTCTTCCTCCTGTTCCATCTCTTCCTTCTCCTCTTCCTCTTTATCTCTTCTTCCTCCTCCTCTTCCTTCTCCATCTCCACCTCCTCATCTCTTCCTCCTCCTCATCATTTCATCCTCCTTCATCTCCTCTTCTCTCTCATCTTCTTCTTCCTGTTTCTCCTTCCCCTTTGCTCCCTCTTTCTCCTCCTCATGCTCCTCCTCCTGTTTCTCCTCCTCCTTCTTACCTTCCTCCTCCTCTTCTTCTTCCATCTCTTCCTCCCCCCACCCATTCTTCCTCCAATTGCAGCTGCCTCTGATCCAGTTTTTAGGAAACCAGGACATCAGAACCTCTCAGGCCCCCAGTTGGCTTTGTGAGAAGGACCCTGCTTTCAGAGGGCCTCTTTCTTCCATGCCATGACTGTGATGTGCAGGCTGTGGAGAAGCCAGAAATTGCAGCCACAGTGATTCCTAGTCCTGGACTGGGGAAGCCCTGGGGTGAGAAGAGTCTCCAGCTATCACCAAGAGCTGGATTCAACACAGGGTCATTTAGATTCACTTTCTCTCTGAATTAATACAAGTGAACCAACCCTGGTTTGAAAAAGTTGGAACTAGCCAGGCACAGTGGCTCAAACCTGTAATCCAAGCACTTGTGGGAGTCAGAGGCAGGCAGATCACCTCAGGTCAGGAGTTCGAGACCAGCCTGGCCAACATGGAGAAACCCTGTCTCTACTAAAAATACAAAAATTAGCCAGGTGTGGTGGTGTGTTCCTGTAATCCCAGCTACTTGGGAGGCTGAGGTGGGAGAACTGCCTGAGCCTGGGAGGCGCAGGCTGCAGTGAGCCAAGATTGAGCAGCTGCATTCCCTGGGCGACAGAGCAAGACTCCATCTCAAAAAAAAAAAAAAAAAAAAAAAGAAAAGAAAAGAAAAAAAAAAGAGGCCAGGTGCAGTGGCTCACACCTGTAATTCCAGCACTTTGGGGGACCGAGGCGTGTGGATCACCTTAGGTCAGGAGTTTGAGACCAGCCTGGCCAACATGGTGAAACCCCGTCTCCACTAAAAATACAAAAATTATCTGGGCATGATGGCACGTACCTGTAATCCCAGCTACTTGGGAGTCTGAGACAGGAGAACCTCTTTAATCTGGGAGGGGGAGGTTGCAGTGATCCAAGATGGCACCACTGCACTCCAGCCTAGGCAGTAGAATGAGACTCTGTCTTACAAAAATAAAATAAAGAACAAAAAAAAAAAACACTTGGTAACTTGTGCAAAAAATAATTTTTTTAACTTATAGAGCAAATTAATGCTTTGAACGTGTTGATCTAGAACAAAAGACAAAGCTCAGTTTTAAGATAAGCCAAGATATTAGAGCAGTTCTGCAAATGAGGTAGTGTGTGTGTGTGTGTGTGTGTGTACACAATACATGAGTGTGAATATTTGCTGTGAGGAGATATCTGCAGCACGTTGTTATGTGATCAACAAAAGCACAGAATAGTATATAGTGGGATTCTGCTTCTGTTTAAAAAAAAGGAAAAAAGAAACACAAACATTCTACACAGTGTCCATGCTTACCTAGAAAATGCCTGGAAAGATACACACCAAATAGTTCCTACTGTCTCGGTGTGAAGTGGGTTGAAGAGGGGAGGATGAGGAGGTAGGTTCATATTTGTACATCATGCAGTTTTCTGGGTACTACTGACAGTTTTACAATAAGCATGGATTATTTGTGTAATGGAGTCAGGAAGAATCTGTGCAGTGAGTCCACAAGAAGGAGTGTTGTAGGGAGGTCACAATGCCTCATAATATAAGGAAACTGAAATGGACAAAAGCCTTACTGGTCCCGTCTAAGTTTTGTTTGGAGATCCTTAGTCATGAGTGTTAGCCGTGAAAAACGAGAAGTACAACAAGGTAATAACAGTGAAGACTGAGCTTATATAAAAAGTTCTATGTGCTTCTTCCTAAATGGCTAGAATATTTGTCTGATCTTTTGGGGTTTTGGAATAGAATTGTAAAGATGCTTGAGGTTAGAGCTAAATCACTGTTCATGGTATCTTTGCTGCTCCGCAAATGAAAGGCGCTTGACATGAAAGGCCATTTAGTGGCTGGAGTGGAGAATGAAGACCCAGAGCTCCCGGCACTGGTTCCTGGCAGCCACTTTTGGCTGAGTGAACATGAACCGCTGAAGCTGTGCCCTGCTATGCCCATCCGCAGAGGGAAATGACAGCCGTGTCTTTCTGCCTGCTGAAGGCATAATTGTTTAGAAACAATTTGAGATCCATACCAGGAAGACAATTTAATAGAAAGAATTTTTGTCAAAAATATGGTTGTGTAGAAGTCAGTCTTGCGTTTTTTGTTGTTGTTGTTTTTTGTTTTGTTTTGACACGGTGTCTTGCTCCGTTGCCAGGCTGGAGTGCAGTGGTGTGATCTCAGCTCACTGCAACCTCTGCCCCCTGGGTTCAAGTAATTCTCCTGCTCAGCCTCCTGAGTAGCTGGGACTACAGGTGTGTACCACCATGTCCAGCTAATTTTTTTTTGTATTTTCCATGGAGACAGGGTTTCACTGAGTTGGCCAGGATGGTCTCGATTTCTTATCCTTGTGATCCACCCTGCCTCAGCCTCCCAAAGTGCTGGGATTACAGGCATGAGCCACCATGCCCAGTGAGTTTTTAGGAGAAAAACCGTTTGCCTTGGGTGTGCATTGATTCAGGTGCTATCCTGTGCTGAATCGTTTTTTGTCTTTTTTTTGTTTTTTTGTTTTTTATTTATTTATTTTTTGAGATGGAGTCTCTCTCTTGTTGCCCAGGCTGGAGTGCAGTGTTGCAATCTCAGCTCACTGAAACCTCCGCCTCCCAGGTTCACAAGATTCTCCTGCCTAGCCATGGGATTACAGGCACACCACCATGCCTGGCTAATTTTTTTTTTTTTTTGTATTTTTAGTAGAATCGGGGTTTCACTATATTGGCCAGGCTGGTCTCGAGCTCCTAACCTCATGATCCACCCGGCTCAGCCTCCCAAAGTGCTAGGGTTACAGGCATGAGCCACCACGCCTGGCCTGAATCTTTGTATTGAATTTTTATCCATGAAACTGGATTTTACATATGTCATACCATTTGGAGCTTTGTAACACAGAAAACTGTTGGTTTACTTTTTCACATGCAGGCTTTAAAAGTAAATCCTTGTGCTCATCTGATTCTCTGCTAAATCAACAAATCGCTGGAATACTTTAGTAAGATCCTATCTGCATTCTGCTCCCCTCCTTACCAACTGTGAACAGCTTCCCCTATTTTCCCAGGTTCCTTCTCTCTTCTTCCTCCTCTGTGACATGTTACTCTCTCCCCATCACTCACCCTGGGGGATGTGTTTCTCTCCTGCTTTCCCTGCCGTTTTCTCATGACTAGAGGTGATTTCAGAGTTTTCTGGCCATTTCCCAGGCCACATCAGTGGTAGAGGCAAAGGTACAAAGGGCAGGTGATACTGTCTTAGGTCTCACAGGGTGAGAAGTCTCGTGCCCAACCTCAGGTTCGCCCCTTTGGTGTTGGTCCTGACACCATCTGGGACCCTATGTGACCCTGCTGGGAACCTGGCGTGGTCCTAGAAGGAGCTCATCAAGTCATCTTTCTTGACTTCTGTTTTGGACCCTGCTCAGCATGGATGGTAAAAATATGGCCTGATAGCAAAAATGTTCTGTCATTTTTAAAATATGTATCCCAGATTGTTTCTTTCTCCCTGTGGTCTGCAGGGTTTGCCTCTCTTAGATCAGTTCAGCACAGCAAAGCCAAAAGTAGCACAATCAGCAATTTTATCATTAGCGAAACCACAGGAGAAACAGGGAAACCTCCTGAGGAACCATGCTTTGAAGCTGTGTGTGGGATCAGTGTTGGTATCAGTTGTTAGCTTGAGGTTGGTGAAGAGCAGTTACCATTTGGGTTGGCAAGAACCAGCTTTGGCACAGTCCTTTGCTACATGGTAAGAACTATGACATGAAAGTGGACAGCTTATGCTGGGAAGCTTGGCCCCAGACACGGTCCAGCGCAGTCAACAAAGGGGGTCGCACAAGCAGCTCTCAGCTTTGGGTTCGGGGGCAGTGCCTGTGTTGGATGGGACCTGCTAGATGGGGGTGCAGCACACAGCAGGGCCAAGTCCACGTCCTTCCGATGTAGCCAGCGGGGTGGGAGCCCAGCAGTTAAGTTCCTGTCCTCCCCCAGTGACCTTAGCCATCCCTGAGCTAGGTGAATCTAGGTTTTTGTTTTTAATATTTATATACATTAATTCTATTTGTAGTATTTGCTACCTATTCTATTAATACAACCTCTTACAATTATAAAATTTTTTTTTTTTTCCTGAGTTGAGTCTGGCCCTGTCACCCAGGCTGGAGTGCAGTGGTACAATCTTGGCTCACTGCAACCTCCACCTCCTGGGTTCAAGCGATTTTTTCACCTCAGCCTCCCAAGAAGCTGCGATTACAGGTGTGTGCCACCATACCCAGCTAATTTTTTTTTTTTTTTTTGAGACAGAGTCTGGCTCTGTCGCTCAGGCTGGAGTACAGTGGTACAATCTTGTCTCACCCCAACCTCTGCCTCTGAGGTTCAAGGGATTCTCCTGCTTCAGCCTCCCAACTAGCTGGGACTACAGGCACAGCCACCATGCCCAGCTAATTTTTGTATTTTTAGTAGAGACAGGATTTCACCATGTTGGCCAGGCTCGTCTCAAACTCCTGACCTCAGGTGAGCTGCCCACTTCGGCTTCCTAAGTGCTGGGATTACAGGTGTGAGCCAACGCACCCAGCCAAAATGTTTAATAGTACGTTTTTGTTTTTGAGGCAGTATCTCGCTCTGTTGCCATCACTGGAGTTCAGTGGTGATATCATAGCTCACTGCAGCCTCAAACTCCTGGACCTGAGATTCTCCCACCTCAGCCTCCCAAGTAGTTGGGACTACAGGCGTGCACCACCACTCCCAGTAATCTTTTTAGTTTTATTTTGTAAAGACAGGGTCTTGTTATGTTGCTCAGGCTGGTCTTGAACTCCTGGCTTCAAGTGATCCCCCAACCTCAGCCTCCCAAAGTGCTGGGATTACAGCCAGGAGCCACTCTGCCCAACCTAATAGTACTTCAGCTGAGTAACTTTGTGCTGGTTTGTATGTATAAAATGGTCAACAACGTAGCAAAGACTGCAGATTTATTTTAGAGCAAAGTGTTAGTTAACCCCTTTAGATTTTTTTATTTTTTTGAGATGGAGTTTCACTCTTGTTACCCAGGCTGGAGTGCAGTGGTGCGATCTCGGCTCACTGCAACCTCCGTCTCCTGGGTTCAAGCAATTCTTCTGCCTCAGCTTCCCGAGTAGCTGGGACTACAGGCACGCGCCACCATGCCCAGCTAATTTTCGTATTTTTAGTAGAGATGGGGTTTCTCCATGTTGACCAGGATGGTCTCGATCTCCTGACCTCGTGATCCACCCACCTCGGCCACTCAAAGCGCTGGGATTATAGATATGAGCCACCGTGCCTGGCCCCCGTTAAATTTTTTTGACAAACAAAAGTGCATTTGTATTATATACATATATTTATTTATTTTTCTTTTTTACATTTTTTTACCTTTTTTTAGTAAATTCTCCCAGATTCTTATTATATATTTTAAAGTTATTACTATAAAAGTGTGTGTAATAAAAAGTGAGATTCCCACTCCAATCTCCCATGTCTCCATAAAGAAGTTGGAAACCACTGTACGTTTCCAGAACTTTTTCTGTAAGTTCACTGATACGGCAGGAGTGTGGAAGGGGGATATTTTATTTTCAAACGTAAATTACGTCATGCTCTGTGTATATCCTACAGCTAGCCTGCGTTACTCATTGAATCTGAGGCCTCTTTCCTTATCAGTACATAGAGACCTGCCTAATTCTGAAGATTGTCTACAATAATTATTTCACATTCTCATAATGATGCATATATTAGTTCTACAAATTCTTACTATTACAAATAATGCTGTGACAAGTATTCTTGCATATATACCTGTGGGTTTGTGTACAAGCATGAGTGTTTAAGCTGTGCACATATGACTGTGTGTGAATGTGCCTGTTGTCACCATTGATAGCAGATGGATAAAATTCAGTGATGAGTGCTGGAGACCTCAGTGCTATGAAAAGATGACGATCTCAAAACATGTACACTTCCACCCTTGGACTGGCTAGTTATTACTAGTTAGTGTGCATTATGGGATTTGAATGAAAAGTTTCTCTGCACTGTAATTTCATAAGTTGATGGTTCAAAGAAGAGTTAAGTTTGAAGGTCGGTGGTCTTTTAAAAAACTCTTATTCCTTTGGCCAGGCATGGTGGCTCATGCCTGTAATCCCAGCACTTTGGGAGGTAAAAAAAAGCAGGAACGTCCTTTGAGGATAGGAGTTTGAGACCAGCCTGGGCAACATCACAAATTCTCATCTCTTAAATAAATAAACAAAATAAAACAACAGAAAAAATCCTTTTATTTCTCAAACGATTTTAAAGAAGTTCTGTGTATGGGGCCAGGGCCCACATCCGTTTAAAGTAGGGCTGCTGGCTGCTGGCGAACTAGGAGAGGCCTCAGTTGCGGGAGCCAGGCAGCATACAGATGGCAGCTTTCTGCCACAGATGGGATGGGCTGGGATAGGCATCAGGACGGAAGACAGCTGACTCTTTTCTCAGCCACATTTGCGCATGCAGCCATTTAGATATGGAAATAATATGTAAATGGCTTTCATCTCAACTTAATATGCTGTTTGTGCCCAGTTGGTAAAATTTTATTTATTTATTTATTTATTTATTTTTGAGATGGAGTCTTGCTCTGTTGCCCAGGCTAGAGTGCAGTGGTGCAATCTCAGCTCACTGAAACCTCCACCTCACAGTTTCAAGCAATTCTCCTGCCTCAGCCTCCCAAATAGCTGGGACTACAGGCACGTACCACCACACCTGGCTGATTTTTATATTTTTGGTAAAAGCAGGGTTTCACCATGTTGGCCAGGCTGGTCTTGAACTCCTGACAGGTAATCCTCCCACCTCGGCCTCCCAAAGTGCTGGGATTACATGCCTGGCCCCCAGTTTGTAAAATGTTAATAATTAGCTTACTAATTAGTCTAAGCACATATTCACAAGATACAGGCTTTCCACATCAAAAAGTATAGCATGTTTTTTTTGGTTCAGAGTTTTATTCACTACAAAATCCAGGTGATTGATTCTTGATTTGGGAAGTGGGAAGTACACTGCTCTGAGGCCTGACCATCAGAAATTTCCAGTAACAACACTGCTTCTCATTTTCCTTCCCAGTGCTCGGCCTGGTTCTCCCCATGTGGGCCATAGCCCTGATTTCCTTTGGTGTCGCTCTCCTGTTCGCCTTTTTTGTGTGGCTCTTCGTGTGTCCGTGGATGTGGAGGAAAATAACAGGTATGGGGTTTTTTATTCTTCTGATTTACAGAAATGCTCCTGATTCCTGAATTCTCACATGTAACACGCCACAATCCTTACTAACGGGGGAAACGGAAGTGTGGGTGACTCCAGAACATACCGCATCCTCTGTCTCTCGGCTCCTGAGCGCTTTGTGGCTCAGACGTTTTCTGGATAACTTGTAACCCAGGTGGGCAGGAAGGACCCAGTTGCCAGGAGTGACTGGAAGTTAAACGTGCAGTTCAGTTCTGCCAGCCTGTGGGAAAACATTAGCCTTCATGGAAATGCAAACTAATACCACAAGGAGGTTTTGTTTCTCACCCACAAGAAAATGGCTAAGAGTAAAAAGTTCTAGTAATTCCAAATGTGAAGAAGTAAATAATTGGAACTCTCCTAGGTTTATGCTGAAATGTAAAATGGTGCAACCACTTTGAAAGTTAGGTTTACAGTTATAAAGATTCTTACACTTACCATGTGGGCCAGTAATTTCATTCCTAGCTATTTATCCAAAGAAGTGAAAACATGTGTTCATAAAAAGACTTGTATACAGATCTTTTCATCATAATAGCCCAAACAGGCAAACGGGTAACCAAATTGAGTAAATGCATGCACTGGCCCACCTCGCAGCAATAGAGAATGAACTGCTGGAGACCTGACAGCTTAAGGCATCCCACAGCCATGATACCGAGCAGAAGCCCATGATCCAGAAGGGCACCTATCCTGCACGCTGGCACCTATCCTGCACGCTGGCATTTTTCATAATATTTCCATACATTTTCATTTAAAAGTTTTATGGATCTTTCCATTAAATTTAAGAATAAGGAAAATTCATCTGTAGCAACAGAAAACGCTGATCGCCTGGAAAGGGTGGAGTTGGAAAAGGCAGCTTGGGAACTTATCAGGGACATGAAATGTCTTTATATTCATCAGCGAAGGGGCTTTAGAGTGTACCCACTTGCCACAGGCCATCACCTACGTGCTTAAAATGCATGCATTTTGTTATATGTATATATATAACCTATAATAATAATTGTATTATTATAGTACCATAATAATGATACTATGGTATAATACAATTTTTATACAAAAACTGTATAGTATTATCATAACTGTATTAATATAGTTATAGTAATTATAACATAAATTACATGTAATGAAACAAAACAATAAAAATAAAACCAATTTTATTAAAAGGAAAATGATTTTTAAAAAGAAGAAGAAGGGCCGGGCGCGGTGGCTCACGCCTATAATCCCAGCCCTTTGGGAGGCCGAGGCGGGTGGATCACGAGGTCAAGAGATCGAGACTATCCTGGTCAACATGGTGAAACCCCGTCTCTACTAAAAATACAAAAAATTACCTGGGCATGAAGGCGCGTGCCTATAATCCCAGCTACTCAGGAGGCTGAGGCAGGAGAATTGCCTGAACCCAGGAGGGGGAGGTTGCGGTCAGCCGAGATGACGCCTTGCACTCCAGCCTGGGTAACGAGTGAAACTCCATCTCAAAAAAAAAAAAAAAAAGGCCGGGCGCAATGGCTCATGCCTATAATCCCAGCACTTTGGGAGGCTGAGGTGGGTGGATCATGAGGTCAAGAGATCAAGACCATCCTGGTCAACAAGGTGAAACCCCGTCTCTACTAAAAAAAAATACAAAAATTAGCTGGGCATGGTGGTGTGCACCTGTAGTCCCAGCTACTGGGGAGGCTGAGGCAGGAGAATTGATTGAACCCAGAAGGCGGAGGTTGCAGTGAGCCGAGATTGTGCCATTGCACTCCAGTCTGGGTAACAACAGTGAAACTCCCGTCTCAAAAAAAAAAAGAAGAATATGGCTTAGGAAGTCAGCCAGGGCTGTTTTCCTATTCCCAGGAACATACTTGAATTCCAAGCCTTGAAGTCACATGCTTTTTACAGGGCTCTCAAAAAACAGATATTGACATTTGGTCTCAGCATGTACCATAGGGTCACATTTTAGTATGGTTGGATCTGGATTTTATGTTTTGAAGAAGACCAAAATACATAAGGAGACAAAGCATGCTCCTGAATTGGAAGACAGTATAGTAGAGATGCCAGTTCTTCTCAGATTCATCTCTAGACTTCAGATAATGTAAATAGAAATCCCAGCAGGATATTTTGTAGATTTAGACAAGCCACTTTTAAAGTTCATGTAGAACATCAAAGGAACTAGATGAGCTGGAATAATTTTGGAAAACAAAAAGTTGGAGGATTCATATTAACCTGACTTCAAGACTTTTTTTTTTTAATTTTTTTATTTTGAGAAAGAGCCTCACTCTGTTGCCCAGGCTGGAGTGCAATGGCACCGTCTCAGCCCACTACAACCTCCGCTTCCCAGGTTCAAGTGATTCCTGTGCCTCAGCCTCCCGAATAGCTGGGATTACAGGCATGTGCCGCCATGCCTGGCTAATTTTTATATTTTTAGTAGAGGCGAGATTTCAACATGTTAGCCAGGCTCGAACTCCTCACCTCAGATGATCCACCCACCTCTGCCTCCCAAAGTGCTAGGTTCACAGGCATGAGCCGCCACACCCAGCTGAAGACTTCTTATGAAGGCACAAGGCAGTGTGAAATTAGGGAAGAGAGAGAGACGCATAGATTAATGGAACAAGAATAGAGTCTATAAATAGACCCTAATACAGCACATGCATTTTTGATGAAGGTACAGAAACAGTTCAATGGAGAAAGGACAGTCTTTTCAACAAATGGTTTTGGAACACTAGGCATCCATATGCCAAAGTAAGAACCTTCACCTAACCCTCACTTTAAAAATTAACTTAAAGTGCCTCATAAATCTAAATATAAAATTTAAAAACAATAAGACTTTTAGGAAAAAAATATAAGGGAAAACTTTTATGACCTTGGGTTGAGAAAAGTGTTTAGATATGAAACCAAAAACATGATCTATACAAGAAAAAGTTAGGCCAGGCACGGTGGCTCCCACCCGTAATCCCAGAACTTTGAGAGGCTGAGGCGAGTGGATCACCTGAAGTCGGGAGTTTGAGACCAGCCTGACCAACATGGAGAAAGCTGTCTCTACTAAAAATACAAAATTAGTTCGGTGTGCTGGTGCATGCCTGTAATCCCAGCTACTCGAGAGGGTGAAGCAGGAGAATCACTTGAACCCGGGAGGTGGAGGTTGCATTGAGCTGAGATCATACCATTGCACACAAGCCTGGGCAACAAGAGTGAAACTCCATCTCAAAAAAAAAAAAAAAAAAAGATCAAGTTAGTAAGTTGTACTTCATCAAAATTTGAAACTATTGCTCTGTGAGATGTATTATGAACAGAATGGGAGAAAATGTTTGCAAATCCCATACCTGACAGTGGACTTGTATTAAAAAAATATAAACAAATTTTAGAAAGGAAACAACTCAGTCAAAAAAAATGAGCAAAATAGGTCTGGCATGGTGGCTCACTGCAACCTCCACCTTACAGGCCCATTACAATAGGCCTGTAATCCCAGCACTTTGGTAGGCCGGGGCAGGCAAATTACGAGGTCAGGAGTTCGAGACCAGCCTGGCCAACATGGTGAAACCCCATCTCTACTAAAAATACAAAATTAGTCAGGTATCATGGAAGGTGCCTATAATCCCAGCTACTTGAGAGGCTGAATCAGGAGAATCCCTTCAACCTGGGAGACAGGTTGCAGTGAAACAAGATCATGCCGCTGCACTCCAGCCTGGGCAAAAAGAGTGAAACTCCATCTCAAAAATAAAAATCTTTAAATAGACACTTTACCAAAGAAGATAGATGGATAGCAAATGAGTCCATGAAAAAGTGCTCAACATCACTAGTCATCGGGAAGTGCAGATTCACATGACATTGAGATACTGCTACCACCTACTTGAATGGCTTTTAAAAAATACTGACAGTAGATTGGGTGTGGTGGCTCACACCTATAATCCCAGCACTTTGGTAGGCCAAGGTAGGTGGATCGCGAGATCAAGAGATCAAGACCATCCTGGCCAAAATGGTGAAACCTCATCTCTACTAAAAGTTAAAAAATCAGCTGGGCATGGTGGCGCATGCTTGTAGTCCCAGCTACTCGGGAGACTGAGGCAGGAGAATTGCTTGAACCTGGAAGGTGGAGGTTGCAGTGAGCCAAGATCGCTCCACTGCACTCCAGCCTGGGCAACAGAGTGAGACTCCATCTGAAAAATAAATAAAACATTTATAAATTTAAAAAAATAGTAATAATAAATACTGACAGTACTAAATGCCGTCAGTATTTAGAAGAATGAAGAGCAACTGGAACTCATACATTGCTGGTGGGAATGTCAGATGGAACAGAGAAACTGTTTGGCAGCTTCTTATATGGATAACACTTGCCATAAATATACTCTTAACCACTCACAGGTATTTCCCTAGAAAAATGAAAACTTAAGTTCACACAAAAATCTGCACATGAATGTTTATAGCATCTTTATTTCCAGTCACCCAAAACTAGAAACAATCCACATTATCCACAGAATAAACAAACTGTGGTGCCTTTGTCCATTTGAATACTGCTCAGCGATTAGAGGGAACAAATTACCGATTCATAGAACAACGTGGATGAATTTCAAAGGCATTATGCTGAGTAGAAGCCAGTCGCAAAAGATTGCTTTTATTTTATGATTTTATTTATGTGACTTTATGAAAAAGGAAATTTTTCAGAAATTGAAACTTCTGATTCTGAGGTTAGTTTAAGAGAACAGAGGCCAGTCCAGGTGGCTGTAGATTTACAGAACATTAGCGCTGGAAGGAACTGTGGTATTGGGCTCTAGCCCTTTTTCAGTTGTTTTTGCATATGATAACTCAGGCCCTAAACTTCCATCTTTTCCTCAATTGCTGAATTTTCTAGCTAGAGTTTTCCAGGTAATTAAATGGACTTTTGACTTCTCTTTTCTTTACTTTTTTTGAGACAGAGTTTCTCTCTGTTGCCCAGGCTGGCATGCAGTGGGGCAATCTCGGCTCACTGCAACCTCCACCTCCCGGGTTCAAGTGATTCTCCTGCTTCAGCCTCCTGAGTAGCTGGGATTACAGTTGCCTGCCACCATGCCTGGCTGATTTTTGTATTTTTAGTAGAGATGGGGTTTCACCATATTGGCCAGGCTGGTCTCAGACTCCTGACCTCATTATCCGCCCACTTTGGCCTCACAAAGTGCTGGGATTACAGGTGTGAGCCACCGTGCCCAGCCTCGACTTTCTTTTCTCTATCTAGCTATAACTTATTTTTTTGGTTTCCAAAGTAAGTGCTGAAGCATAAAGATATAGATTCACATCATCCTGGGACAAAGATAGCAGAAAAAGAAACTGGTAGCATCCCTCGCTGTGCCACAGCTGCTAGAGGTGCACCCCAGACAAGCAGGGTCTGGAGCGGACCTCAGCAGTCGTACAGCAAAGGGGCTAGACTAGTAGAAGGAAAACCAAGCAACAGAAATACTTCATCATCAACATTCCGGGTGTCCACTCAGAGACCCAATCGAAAAGTCAGCAACTACGCAAACGACCAGCGGACAAATCCACAAAGATGGGAAGAAACCAGCGCAAAAAGGAGGAAAACACCCGAAACCAGAACACCTCGCCTCCTAGAAAGGACCAAAACTCCTCACCAGCAAGGGAACAAAGCTGGACGGAGAATGACTGTGACGAAATGACGGAATTAGACTTCAGAAGATGGATAATGAGAAACTTTTGTGAGCTAAAAGATCATGTATTAAATCAATGCAAAGAAACTAAGAACCTTGAAAAAAGATTTGAAAAAAGATTCGAGGAAATGATAACAAGAATGGATAACTTAGAGAGGAATATGAATGAATTAAAGGAGCTGAAAAACACAATACGAGAACTTCGCGAAGCAAACACAAGTTTCAATAGCCGAATTGACCAAGCAGAAGAAAGAATATCTGAAGTCGAAGACCAACTGAATGAAATGAAACGAGAAACCAAGATCAGAGAAAAAAGCGCAAAAAGGAATGAACAAAGTCTCCAAGAAATGTGGGACTATGTGAAAAGACCTAACTTACGTTTGATAGGTATACCAGAAGGGGATGAAGAGAATGAATCCAAGCTGGAAAATACTCTTCAGGACATCATCCAGGAAAATTTCCCCCACCTAGCAAGACAGGCCAACACTCAATTGCAGGAAATACAGAGAACACCACAAAGATATTCCGCAAGAAGAGCAACCCCAAGGCACATAATCGTCAGATTCAACAGGGTTGAATAAAGGAGAGAATACTAAGGGCAGCCAGAGAGAAAGGTCAGGTCACCCACAAAGGGAAGCCCATCAGACTCACAGCAGATCTCTCGGCAGAAACACTAAAAGCCAGAAGAGAGTGGGGGCCAATATTCAACATTCTTAAAGAAAAGAACTTTCAACCCAGAATTTCATATCCAGCCAAACTGAGCTTCAGAAGTGAAGGAAAAATAAAATCCTTTGCGAACAAGCAAGTACTCAGAGATTTTGTCACCACCAGTACCTGCTTTACAAGAGCTCCTAAAAGAGGCACTACACATAGAAAGGATCAACCAGTACCAGCCATTCCAAAATCACACTGAATGCTAAAGAGCTTCAACATAATGAAGAATCTACAACAACTAACAGGCAAAACGGCCACTTAGCATCAAAATGGCAGTATCAAATTCACACATAACAATATTAACCCTAAATGTAAATGGACTAAATGCACCAATCAAAAGACACAGACTGGCAAATTGGATAACAATCCAAAACCCATCAGTGTGCTGTATCCAGGAAACCCATCTCACATGCAAGGATACACAAAGACTCAAAATAAAGGGATGGAGGAAAATTTACCAAGCTAATGGAAAGCAAAAAAAAGCAGGAGTTGCAATTCTCATCTCTGATAAAATAGACTTTAAAGCAACAAAGATCAAAAGAGACAAAGAAGGCCATTACATAATGGTAAAAGGATCAATACAACAAGAAGAGCTAATGATCCTAAACATATATGGACCCAATGCAGGAGCACCCAGATACATAAGGCAAGTTCTTAATGACTTACAAAAGGACTTAGACTCCCACACAATAATAGTGGGAGACTTTAACACTCCACTGTCAATACTAGACAGATCAACCAGACAGAAAATCAACAAGGATATCCAGGGCTTGAACTCAGACCTGGAGCAAGCAAACCTGATAGACATTTACAGAACTCTCCACCCCAAATCCACAGAATACACATTCTTCTCAGCACCACATCACACCTACTCTAAAATTGACCACATAATTGGAAGTAAAGCACTGCTCAACAAATGCAAAACAACTGAAATCATAACAAACAGCCTCTCAGACCATAGTGCAATCAAGTTAGAACTCAGAATTCAGAAACCGACCCAGAACCGCACAGCTTCATGGAAACTGAACAACTGGCTCTTGAATGTTGACTGGGTAAACAACGAAATGAAGGCAGAAATAAAGAAGTTCTTCGAAACCAACGAGAACGAAGACACAACATGCCAGAACCTCTGGGACACATTTAAAGCAGTCTCTAGAGGAAAGTATATAGCAATAAGTGCCCATATGAGGAGAATGGAGAGATCCAAAATTGACACCCTATCGTCAAAATTGAAAGAGCTAGAGGAGCAAGATCAACAAAACTCAAAACCCAGCAGAAGACAAGAAATAACTAAGATCAGAGCTGAGCTGAAGGAGATTGAGACACGAAAAACCCTTCAAAAAATCAATAAATCCAAGAGCTGGTTTTTTGAAAAGATCAACAAAATAGACCACTAGCCAGATTGATTAAAAAGAAAAGAGAGAACAACCAAATAGATGCAATAAAAAATGATAAAGGGGAAATCACCACAGATTCCACAGAAATTCAAACCATCATCAGAGAATATTACAAACAACTCTATGCGCATAAACTAGTAAACCTGGAAGAAATGGATAAATTCCTGGACTCCTGTGTCCTCCCAAGCCTAAACCAGGAGGAAGCTGAAACTATGAATAGACCAATAACAAGGTCTGAAGTTGAGGCAGCAATTAAGAGCCTACCACACAAAAAAAGCCCAGGTCCAGACGGGTTCACAGCCGAATTCTACCAGACACACAAGGAGGAGCTGGTACCATTCCTTCTGAAACTATTTCAAACAATCCAAAAAGAGGGAATCCTTCCCAAATCATTTTATGAGACCAACATCATCCTGATACCAAAACCCGGCAGAGACCCAACGAGAAAAGAAAACTTCAGGCCAATATCCATGATGAACATAGATGCAAAAATCTTCAATAAAATATTGGCAAGCCAATTGTAACAGCAAATCAAAAAACTTATTCATCATGATCAAGTAGGATTCATCCCAGGGATGCAAGGCTGGTTCAACATACGCAAGTCTATCAACGTAATTCACCACATAAACAGAACCAAAAACAAAAACCACATGATTATCTCAACTGATGCAGAGAAGGCATTTGACAAAATTCAACAGCCCTTTATGCTAAAAACCCTCAATAAACTCGGTATCGATGGAACATATCTCAAGGTAATAAAAGCTATTTATGACAAACCAACAGCCAATATCATACTGAATGGGCAAAAACTGGAAGCATTCCCTTTAAAATCTGGCACTAGACAAGGATGCCCTCTCTCACCACTCCTATTCAATATAGTACTGGAAGTTCTAGCCAGAGCAATCAGGCAAGAAAAAGAAATAAAGGGTATTCAAATAGGAAAGGTGGAAGCCAAATTGTCTCTATTTGCAGACAACATGATAGTATACCTAGAAGACCCCATCGCCTCAGCCCAAAAACTCCTGAAACTGATAAGCAACTTCAGCAAAGTCTCAGGATATAAAATCAATGTGCAAAAATCACAAGCATTCGTCTACACCAATAACAGACTTAAAGAAAGCCAAATCAAGAGCGAACTGCCATTCGCAATTGCTACAAAAAGAATAAAATACCTTGGAATACAACTCACAAGGAACATAAGGGACCTCTTCAAGGAGAACTACAAACCACTGCTCAACGAAATCAGAGAGGACACAAACAGATGGAGAAACATTCCATGTTCATGGTTAGGAAGAATTAACATCGTGAAAATGGCTATACTGCCCAAAGTAATTTACAGAATCAACGCTATCCCCATCAAGCTACCATTGACTTTCTTCACAGCACTGGAAAAAACCACCATGAACTTCATATGGAACCAAAAGAGAGCCCACATAGCCAAGTCAATTCTAAGCAAAAAGAACACAGCGGGGGGCATCACACTACCGGATTTCAAACTATACTACAAGGCTACAGTAATCAAAACAGCATGGTACTGGTACCAAAACAGAGATATAGACCAATGGAACAAAACAGAGGCACCGGAGGCAACACAACATACATACAACTATACAATCTTTGATAAACCCGACAAAAACAAGCAATGGGGAAAGGATTCCATGTTTAACAAATGGTGTTGGGAAAACTGGCTAGCCATGTGCAGAAAGCAGAAACTGGACCCCTTCCTGACACCTTACACTAAAATTAACTCCAGATGGATTAAAGACTTAAACATAAGACCTGGCACCATAAAAACCCTAGAAGGAAATCTAGGCAAAACCATCCAGGTCATAGGAGTAGGCAAGGACTTCACGAACAAAACACCAAAAGCATTGGCAACAAAAGCCAAAACAGACAAATGGGACCTAATCAAACTCCACAGCTTCTGCACGGCAAAAGAAACAGTCACTAGAGTGGATCGGCAACCAACAGAATGGGAAAAAATTTTCGCAGTCTACCCATCTGACAAAGGGCTGATATCCAGAATTTACAAAGAACTCAAACAGATTTACAGGAAAAAAACAAACAAGCCCATTCAAAAGTGGGCAAAGGATATGAACAGATACTTTACGAAAGAAGACATATATGAGGCCAACAATCATATGAAAAAATGCTCATCGTCACTGGTCATCAGAGAGATGCAAATCTAAACCACATTGAGATACCATCTCACGCCAGTTAGAATGGCGATCATTAAAAAATCTGGAGACAACAGATGCTGGAGAGGATGTGGAGAAAAAGGAACACTTTTACACTGTTGGTGGGAGTGTAAATTAGTTCAACCATTGTGGAAGACAGTGTGGCGATTCCTCAAGGCCTTAGAAATAGAAATTCCATTTGACCCAGCAATCCCATTACTGGGTATATATCCAAAAGACTATAAATCGTTCTACTATAAGGACACATGTACACGAATGTTCATTGCAGCACTGTTTACAATAGCAAAGACCTGGAATCAACCCAAATGCCCATTGATAATAGACTGGATTGGAAAAATGTGGCACATATACACCATGGAATATTATGCAGCAATCAGAAATGATGAGTTTGTGTCGTTTGTAGGGACATGGATGAATCTGGAAAACATCATCCTCAGCAAACTGACACAAGAACAGAAAATGAAACACCGCATATTCTCACTCATAGGTGGGTGATGAAAAATGAGAACACATGGACACAGAAAGGGGAGTACTAAACAGTGGGGTCTATTGGGGGGAAAAGGGGAGGGCCAGTGGGAGGGGGAGGTGGGGAGGGATAGCCTGGGGAGAAATGCCAAATGTGGGTGAAGGGGAGAAGAAAAGCAAAGCACACTGCCATGTGTGTACCTACGCAACTATCTTGCATGCTCTGCTCATGTACCCCAAAACCTATAATCCAATAAAAATTAAAAAAAAAAAGAAGAAAACACATACTTTCATTTATAAAGAATTCTAGAAAATGCAAATGAATCTATAGCAACAGAGAGAAGATCAGTGATTGCCCAAGCACTGGACTAGGAGGGGAGGAGAAGGCTGAAGAGAGGAGCAAGTAATTACAAAGGGTAATGAGAAAATTTTGTGCTCATTATCCTTACTGTGGTCATGATTTTATGGTGCATTTTAAGTATGTGCAATGAATTTGTGTCAAGTATACCTCAATAAATATGTCCAATTTTTTTTGAAAAAAAAAAAAAAGATATAGATTCACTTTTTAGTGTTCATGTTTCAATAACAAGAACTCTGTTTTCTTTAGGCAAATTACAAAAAGAAGGTGCTTTATCACGTGTATCTGACGAAAGTCTCAGTAAAGTTCAGGAAGCAGAATCCCCAGTATTTAAAGAGCTACCAGGTGCCAAGGCTAACGATGACAGCACCATCCCACTCACTGGGGCGGCAGGGGAGACGTCAGGGGCCTTGGAAGGCACCTCCACGGGCAGCCACCCTCGGGCTGCATACGGTAAGATGTGCCTGGAGAGCTGGGGTTCTGTGGCAGCGCGGAGATGTTCCTCTAGGGAGGACCAGCTGGGCCTGGCTGTGGGCAGTCTGGTTTTAATGCACAAAAGCATCCTTCAGTTTTATGATTTGAGAAAACCGAGAGGCTAGGGAGGCCTCAGGAAACCATTCCACAGTCAGCAGAGCAGTCTTTACTCTGGTCCTGTGATTTCTTCCAAGAGCGGTTTATAGTCTCACCGTAGGCGCTGGGGCCGCATACCATATGTCTCACCAGAGGGGCTGGGGCCACGCACTGTATGTCTGTGCTGCACCCACTCAGTACACATGCAGATCTCCATGCCCCAGGAGTTACCGAATTGCTGAACGCTGGTTAATCCAGCTTACTATGGAAGTTGCAAGGAGGAAGCTAAATTTGTAACCAAGAAGGTGGTCTCACCATTGAATCACAGAAACTAGAAACCTTAGAAAACGTCCAGACTGGCCGGGCACAGTGGCTCATGATTGTAATTCCCAGCTCTTTGGGAGGCCAAGGCAGGTAGATCACCTGAGGTCAGGAGTTCGAGACCAGCCTGACTAACATGGTGAAACCTGGTCTCTATTAAAAGTGCAAAAATTAGCTGGGCATGGTGGTGGGTGCCTGTAATCCCTGCTACTTGGGAGGCTGAGGCAGGAGAACTGATTGAACCCAGGAGGTAGAGGTTGCAGTGAGCCAAGATTGCACCATTGCAACTCCAGCCTGGGGCAACAGAACAAGATTCCGTCTCAAAAAAGAAAAGAAAAGAAAAAAGAAAACATCTAGACCATTCTGTGTCCTTTAGACTCTTAATGTTTATGGACAGTGCCCAGGGAGCACAGCTTTGCCCAAGCCTGCCCCAGTGGCTGCCACCTCTGCAAGGTGGGTTCAGGCACCTGCCTGCAACAGGTACAGTCTCAGATGTGGCCCAGAGAAAGCAAATTTGTTTTGCCTGATTTATCTCAGATACTGCCTTTGACAGTATGACTGACCTTTTAAGATGCACCTAGAAAATTAGCCGGGATGATGGTGGGCCTCAGTAGTCCCAGATGCTTGGGAGGCTGAGGCAGGAGAATCAATTGAGTCCAGGAGTTGGAGTGAGCTATGATTGCACCACTGCACTCCAGCCTGGGTAACATAGCTGAGATCCTGCCTCCAAAAACGAAGCCAAAACAGAAGCACCTGGAATATCCACCTCACATAAAGTGGGTTTTGTCTTACGTATGAAGTTTTTCTAAGATGAATTTCTTAGTGCCAAGTGCCTTAGTAATTTCTGGAAGACACTTTTTAGAAGTTAACATGTTTTGAAAATACCACATTATTAGTTTTGCCCTTTTGTTATGTTTCCACGTTTATTATGTTTTTAATGGTAACCATAGTACATGTCCTTTACAGCCAACTTAGAAAAGATAGTGTATGTTAATAAGTCATCCCCAGCCTTCCAGAGATAAGTGCCATGAAACAGTGGGGAGTGTTTCCTTACTTTATATTGGCAAGGCTGGAAAATGAGACCTTCTCTAACCCTTTTCAGGAAGGGCCCTGTCCATGACCCATGGTTCTGTGAAATCGCCCGTCTCCAATGGCACCTTCGGCTTCGACGGCCATACCAGGAGCGATGGTCACGTGTACCACACGGTGCACAAAGACTCGGGGCTCTACAAAGACCTGCTGCACAAAATCCACATCGACAGGGGCCCCGAGGAGAAGCCAGCCCAGGAGAGCAGCTACCGGCTGCTGCGCCGGAACAACAGCTACACCTGCTACACTGCGGCCATCTGCGGGCTGCCGGTGCATGCCACCTTCCGAGCTGCAGACTCGTCGGCCCCAGAGGACAGCGAGAAGTTGGTGGGCGACACCGTGTCCTACTCCAAGAAGAGACTACGCTACGACAGCTACTCGAGTTACTGCAACGCGGTGGCGGAGGCGGAGATCGAGGCGGAGGAGGGTGGCGTGGAGATGAAGCTGGCATCGGAGCTGGCCGACCCCGACCAGCCGCGGGAGGACCCTGTGGAGGAGGAGAAGGAGGAAAAGGACGCGCCCGAGGTGCACCTCCTGTTCCATTTCCTGCAGGTCCTCACCGCCTGTTTTGGGTCCTTTGCTCACGGCGGCAATGATGTGAGGTGGGTGCATTCATTCATTCATTCAAGAGTCCCGGAAGCTCCACCAGGTGCCAGCACTGTGCGAGTGCCGGGATCCAGCAGTAAACGGCACCGGTGGAAGCCCCTGCCTGGGGTAGGGCGCGCAGGCGGTGGACAGACCCATAAGTCAGCCTTGTGTACGGGACTGCGACAGCATCAGCAGGAAAGTGAGGTAGACGCAGGGCAGGAGCTGCAGGGGTGGCCGTGCAACCTGGACTACCCAGGGAAGGGCTGGCCAATGACGGAGCTGCAGGGGTGGTCATGTGGCGTCCACAGGAAGGAAAATGGCAGGTGCAGAGGCTTGAGGCAGACACACACCTCTGACCTCCAGGACGAGCTAGGCGGTCGCTCAAGGGGCCAAGTAGAGACCCCACGTCTACAGTGTGTGGATGCAGAACGCGTGGCCGGTGGACACCGGAAGGCCTCACCCCAAGAGGGGAGTCATGAAGTGGCTTCTGGGGCCACGCAGGGTACGTTTGACAGGGGCACTGGCTTTTGGGCGACGGGCTGGACATGGATGTGAGAAAAGAAGGGAAGAGGCTGATGCCGGACCGGAGCCGTGGCCTCGGCAAGGCAAGAGTGGAGCTGCCACCTTTTAGGGATGACGCAGGCCCTAGACACGGCCAGTGCGCTATGATGCTGTTCAGGCTGAGCAGGCAGCGGGCATGTGCGCCCGAGTTCAGGTCAGGCCAGGCTGGGTGCAGAGCAGGTGACTTGGTTGGAGGAGTGCTGGGGCAAGCAGTGGGAGGCAGCGCGCCCAGACTGAGGAAACAGCAAGAAAGAAGGTATGCCATACCAGGATGCTAGGAGAACTTCCTAGGAGGTGATTTTATTTTAATTATTATTTTTTTATAACGGAGTCTCGCTCTGTTCCCCAGCCTGGAGTGCAGTGGTGTGATCTCGGCTCACTGCAACCTCCTTCTCCCAAGTTCAAGTGATTCTCCTGTCTCAGCCTCCCAAAGCAGCTGGGACTACAGGAGTGTGCCACCACAACCAGCTAATTTTTATATTTTTAGTAGAGACAGGGTTTCCCGTGTTGGCCAGGCTGGTCTTCAACTCTTGACCCAGGTGATCCGCCCACCTCGGCTTCCCCAAGTGCTGGAATTACCGGCGTGAGCCACCGCGCCTGGCCATCCTTCAGTAGCATCTTTAACCCCAGTGAGAAGGCTCTGCCCCACTTGTGGGCTCTGGTTCTCCCCACTGCATGGTGCAGCCGCTGGAGCTGCCACCAGAGCCTGCAGGTCACTCCACATATAATGTCACAGACATCCTGCAAATAAGTGTGTAGGGACAGGGACGGATATAACTCTCTAACCTTCACCCCACCCACCCCACCCCACGCCCAGGCCCAGCATTTAGGAAGCAGGGCAGCCTCCTGGGGCCCAAGAACCACAAGTTTGGGTCTCTGCTGTCTTCTTACAGCTGTGTAGACAAGTCACTTGCTTTTCTGAAGTCTCAGTTTCGCAATCTGTAAAATGGGGAAAACAATTCCTAACCTCCCAGGCTTCCCCTGTGTAACGTGATGAGGATGGTGCTCCCAACTAGCTCGGTTTCTGTGCATTTCTGTTCGTGGTCATGGTCAGCCCACTGACGTTTCAGGGGACCCTGCTGTTGTCATCTTCTTTTGCAAGTAGTGACTCCCCGTGGGCTGTGCACTCTGCCTCCCCACGTGCAGCTGTGTCTCTGCTCTTCATAAAAGAAGTCTTGCTGCAGACAAGTGCATCTTTTATTCTGCTCAGCATCACATGGGCATTTCTGTGGTATTTTATTTGGTATTTTCTTGGAGACAGTGTGCTCTGCCCTATGTTAGTAACTTTGTCTGCCCCCACGCTGTCCCACTTCCTCCTCATCATCGAGCATTCTTTATAGAAGGCCTGGTACTGGCAGAGCACTAGGAACTGGGTCCCTGTCCATTAGGAGTTTAAACACAGGGAGATGAGAAAAACATATCCATGGAAAAGTAACAACACAGTCTCACATTCACGCATTCAAATACACTCACATGTGCGCTCACACAGGCCCACTCACACGTACTCACACACAACAGTGTTTCAGTTCAAAGAAAACAACTAGGCAGTGGCTGCTTGGGGTGACTGTAGAATTCTGAGCAGTTGCTTGCAGCATGGAGACTGTTCTGGCTTTGGAGCAGGGAGGGCATCTGGTGAAAGCACCATTCTAGAAGTCATCTGAGTGAGAAGAGGAGTCCATGCATTCAGCACGAGGTTGAGCCCCGAAGCCTCAGCACTGAGCTGCTGTGGCCTATCCCACCCTCCCTCTAACACCCCTCTAAGCCAGGGATGGACATCTGTCAGAGATGGGATCTGACACTCAGGGTCACAAAGGGAGACCGAAGCTGACTTGGAAGCCAGTTCCAGTGACTCAATGACACCCGGTCTATACAGCTGACTGCGGGAGGAGAAAAGAGCCAGGGAAGCTGTTAAGAGCACCTCAGGTCTCATGAGCTCCGGGGGCCTGACAGACATGAGCAATGTAGGGACAGGGCCAGAGGGCCTGAAGGAGCCTGGGCTGCGCCCACTCTGCTGCCTCAGAGGTGGAACTCCGGCCTCAGTTTCCTCATCAGTAAGACGGAAGCCACAGTGCCCGCTGTGCAGGGTGGCTGTGGGGATGGAAATATTGCACTCCATAGTGAGGGGCCTGACAGTCTGTCCAAAACTGGCAGAGAAAATAGAAATTTGAGGAGAAAGGGAAGAAAAGAAGAACTTGGTTGTTGTGTCGTGAACTTGGTTCTTTTAAAAATTAATTTTGGCCAGGTGCAGTGGCTCACACCTGTAATCCCAGCACTTTGAGAAGCCAAGGTGGGTGGATCATTTGAGGTCAGGAGTTCAAGATCAGCCTGGCCAACATGGTGAAACCCCACCTCTACTAAAAATACAAAAATTAGCTGGGTGTGGTGGTGCGTGCCTGTAGTCCTAGCTACTCAGGAAGCTGAGGCAGGAGAATCACTTGAACTCAAGAGGTGGAGGTTGCAGTGATCTGAGATCTCGCCTCTGCACTCCAGCCTGGGCGACAGAGCAAGACTCTGTCTCAAAAAAGAAATTAATTAATTTAATAGGCTGGGCATGGTGGTTCATGCCTGTAACCTCAGCACTTTGGGAGGCCAAGGTGGACGGATCATCTAAGGTTGGGTGTTCAAGACCAGCCTGGACAACATGGTGAAATCCCACCTCTACTAAAAATACAAAAATTAGCTGGACCTGGTGGTGGGCACCTGTGGTCCCAGTTACTCAGGAGGATGAGGCAGGAGAATCGCTTCAACCCAGGAAGGAGAGGTTGCAGTGAGCCGAGATTGCACCACTACACTCCGGCCTGGGCGACAGAGGGAGATTCTGTCTCAGTAATGATAATAATAACAACAACAAATTACACACCTATTAGGATGGTTACCATTTTAAAAAAGTAACAAGTGTTGTGAAGGATGTAGAGAAATTGTTACCCTCTGCACTGTTAGTGGGAAGTAAAATGGTGTAACTGCTATGGAAACCAGGATGCAGGCTCCTCAAAAAATTCAGACCTCCCACCTCCCCTATGACCCAGCATTCCTGCTTCTGGGTATACGTCCAGAAGAATTGAAAACTGTGTCTCAAAGAGACCTTTGTACCCCATGTTCAAAGCACCACCATTTGCAATAGGCAAGAGAGGAGAGCAACCCAGATGTGCACTGACAGGTGAATGGAAACGAAACGTGCCTGTGCATGCAGCGGAATACTGTTCAGCCTCAAAAAAGAAGAAAGTCCTGTCACCTGCTGTAACATGGATGAACCTGGAGGACATTAGGCTAAGTGAAATAAACGATCACAGAAAGAAAAATGCTGTATGGTTCCCCTTCTGAGAGTTGTCTGCAGCAGTCAAATTCATAGAACTAGAAAGTTTATGGTGGTTGCCAGTAGCTGTGGGGAGGAGCCGTGGGAATTTGTTTGAAGAGTGCAGCTTCACATTTGCCAGATGAACAGGTTCTGGAGATCTGTTTCACAACAGTGTAAATATACTTAACACTGCTAAACTGTAAGAATGATTACGATGGTAAAGTTTATGTTATGCTTTTTACCACAATTTTTTAAAAAGTCATTTTGATCATGACTCTATTATATAGGTGAACCTCAAATACACTAAGATGAGCTATGCTCCAGACAGAAGTCACCATGTACAAGAAGACTTGGGAGACACTGGGTTCCGTTTCAGACCACTCCAATAAAACAAGTTTCACAGTACAGTGAGACACACGGTTTCTGGTGTCCCAGCGCATAGAAAAGTTATGTTTGTATATTACCACGCCATAATGTGTTAAATGCGCAACAGTATTATGTCTAAAAAGCAATGTGCATACCTTAATTTGAAAATACTTTGTTGCTAAAAATAATGCTAGCAACCCTCTGAACATTCAGTGAATCATAATCCTTTTGCTGATGGAGGATCTGGCCTTGATGTGGATGGCTGCTGATTGATCAGGGTGGTGGTGATTAAATGCTGGGGTGGCTGTGGCCATTTCTTAAATTAAGACAACAGTGAAATTTGCCACATCAATTAACTCTTCCTTTCACAAAAGATTTCTTCATAGCACACGATACAGTTTGATACATTTTACCTAATATAGAATTTCTTTCAAAATTGGAGTCAATCCAGTCACACCCTGCCTCTGCTCTATCAACTGAGTTTATAGAATATTCTAAATCCTTTATTGTCATGTCAACAATGTTCACAACATGTTCACCAGGAGTAGATTCCGTCTCAAGGAGCTTCCTTTGCTCATCCAGAAGAAGCACCTCCTCATCTGCTAAAGTTCTGTCATGAGGCTGCAGTTTGCTCACATCGCCAGGCTCTCCTTCTAGTTCTCTTGCTATTTCCACATCTGCAGGGACTTCCGTCATTAAAGTTCTGAACCCCTCAGAGTCATCCATGAGGGTTGGAATTGACTTCTTCTAAACTTCTGTTAATGTTGGTATTTTTACTTCCTCCCATGGATCACAGATGTTCTAATGGCATCTAGAATGGGGGATCCTTTCCAGAAGGTTTCAGTGGACTCCTCGGACTCATCGGAGGAATCACTATCTATGGCAGCTATAGCCCTACAAAGTGTATTTCTTAAGTAATAAGACTTGAAAGTGAAATTACTCCTTGATCCATGGGCTGCAGAACGGATGCTTTGTTCACAGGCAGGAACACAACATTCATCTCCTTACACATCTCCATCAGAGCTCTCTAGTGACCAGGTGCATTGTCAATGAGCAGTAATACTTTGAAATATTAATATTTTTTCTGAGCAGTAGGTTTCAACAGTGGACTTAAAATATTCAGTAAACCATGTGTAAACAGACAGATTTACTTTGTTGTTACATTTCTAGAGCACAGAGTAGATTTAGCATCATTCCTAAGAGCAATGGGATTTTTGGAATGGTAAGTGAACACTGGCTTCAACTAAAGTTACCAGCTGCATTAGCCTCCGAGAAGAGAGTCAGCCTGTCTTTTGAAGCTTTGAAGCCAGGCATTGCCTTCTCTCTGGCTCTAGAAGTCCCAGCTGGCATCATCTTCCAATAGAAGACCCTTTCGTCTATATTGGAAATCTGCTGTTAGTGTAGCCACCTTCATCAGTGATCTTAGCTGGATCTTCTGGAGAACTCACTGCAGCTTTTCTATTAGCACTTGCTGCTCACCTTGTACTTTTATGCTATAAAGATGGCTTCTTTCCTTAAACCTCCTGAACTGACCTCTGCTGTCTTCCAGCTTTTCTTCTGCAGCTTCCTGAGCTCTCTCAGCCTTCACAGAATTGAAGAGAACTAGGGCCTTGCTCTGGATTGGACTGTGGCTTAAGGGAATGTTGTGGCTGGTTTGATCTTCTATCCAGACCACTCAAACTTTCTCCGTATCAGCACTATGGCTGTTTTGCTTTCTTACTATTCATGTGTTCATTGGAGCAGCACTTTTCGTTTCCTTCAAGATGCTTTCCCTTGGCACTCACAACTTGGCTGTTTGGCCCAAGGGGCCTAGCTTTTGACCTGTCTCTGATTTTGACAAGCCTTCCTCACTAAGCTTAATCATTTCTAGGTTTTGATTTAAACTGAGAGACATGCAACTCTTCCTTTCAATTGAACACTTAGAGGCCACTGTAGGGTGATCTATTGGCTTAATTTCAATATTGCAATATCTCAGAAAATTGGGAGGCCGGAGGAGATGGAGAGAGATGGGGGAGTGGCAGGTCTGTGGAGCAGGGAGAACACACAGCATCTATCAGTGAAGCTCACCGTCTCATATGGGAACAGTTCATGGTACCCCAGAACAATATAATAGTAACATAAAAGATCACTGATCACAGATCACTACAACATATATGATAATAATGAAACAGTTGGGAGTACTGTGAGAATTACCAAAATGTGACAGAGACATGACGTGAGCACGCACTGCTGGAAAATCGCGCCAGTGGACTTGCTTGTTGTGGGGGTGCCACAAACCTCTAATTTGTAAAACATATCATACCCGAAGGCCAGGCGCAGTGGCTCACCTGCAATCCCAGCACTTTGGGAGGCCAAGGTGGGCAGATCACGAGGTCAGGAGTTCGAGACCAGCCTGGCCAATATAGTGAAAACCCGTCTCTACTAAAAGTACAAAAAATTAGCTGGGCATGGTGGCGCGTGCCTATAATCCCAGCTACTCAGGAGGTTGAGGCAGGAGAATTGCCTGAACCCAGGAGGCGGAGGTTGCGGTGAGCCTAGATTGCGCCATTGCACTCCAGCCTGGGTAACAAGAACGAAACTCCGTCTCAAAAAAAAAAAAAAAATTAGCTGGGCATGGTGGTGCACACCTGTAGTCCTAACTACTCGGGAGGGAGGCTGAGGCAGGAGAATTGCTTGAACCCAGGAAGCGGAGGTTGCAGTGAGCCAAGATCATGCCACTGCACTCCAGCCTGGGTGAGAGAGCGAGACTGCATCTCCAAAAAATATAAAAAAAGAAATAAAGAAGGAAGAAACATCATATCTGTGGAATGTGATAAAGTGAAGCGCAATAAAACAAAGTCACCTGTACCGTGTACAGTGCCACTTGCATATGTAATCTTTTTTCTTTTTCTTTTTCCCAGTAACGCCATCGGTCCCCTGGTAGCCTTGTGGCTGATTTACAGACAAGGTGGGGTAATGCAAGAAGCAGCTACGCCCATCTGGCTGCTGTTTTATGGAGGTGTTGGAATCTGCACAGGCCTCTGGGTCTGGGGGAGAAGAGTGATCCAGACCATGGGGAAGGACCTCACTCCCATCACACCATCCAGGTAAGCCCGGGCTGGTGGACAGGCAGGGTGGGCTTGTCATCCGAGGCCTGGGTGGAGCTGCCCAGCTGTGTCTGAATGGCCAGCTCAACACTGGCAGTCAGCAGTGGGTCACAGGGAGGAGGGGACAGTGGGCAAGAATGGCCCCGCCCCACCTAGCATGCCACCTCCCCTCCTCCTCCTCCCTCCCTATGTCCCTGCCTCCAGCCACAGGGTCCCTGAGCGGGAAGGGTCCCTGAGAGGGAAGGGCAGACAAGGAGGGGTAGGAGAGCGGAGCAGGCAGGGAGGAGAGGAGCAGCCAGCTTGGGGGGCCAGAGGCAGGTGGGCAAGGAGGGCACAGACTGCAGCAGGCCCAGGAGCCGATCTTTCCTGAAAGTTCGCTGGCCATGCCAGCTCTCAGTGGCCACCCTGCTGGGGTTACCTTAGCTCTTGCTCTGCCAGACAGGGAGGCATCCCCTGCCATCGTGGGTGAGCGCTGGAGGCTTTAAATGTGGTCTCTCAACCACATAGCCTTCAGCTGCATCAGGGGTTAAAGGAACTTCCAGAACTTTTAGAATACGACCAAAATTTGGAGCCATCTATGATGGGAAATCTCTCTTTTTAAAGCATATGGGAGGTTTCCTTTTCCTACAGGCTCAGGAGTTCAAGGAAGGGAACCAAGGGCAGCTGGGGTGGGGAGGACCAGAATCCAAACCCCATCACACAGCTCTGCTCTACATCTGCAGAGAAAGCTAACATAGCTCCAGTGAGCCTCCTATATACACAGAGACTTTAAATTTCTAATTTTGGTTCTCACTTGAGATTCATTTTAATAAAAGATAATTTAGAAGATTGGTTTGAAGAACAATTAGTAATCCGAGAGAAATACACTCTTTCGTAATAAGTGCGCATTTTTAAAATGAGAGCATAGTTTTTCCTTTTCCGTTTTAGAAATGTCTATCTTACTGCACAGCAGGAATGTCTGGCCACGTGACTGCCGTGCGTGGGCTTTGAAAAGGTATCAGAAAGTCGGGCCGCTGGGGACCGTGGCAGGAAAGCGCAGCCTTGGTGCCTATTGAGCAGCCTCTTGTTCTGTTAAAGTCGATCTTGCCCAGTCAGCAGCAGGCAGTCACCCCCCCAGAATGTTCTGGCGAGCCTCTGGCACCCACTGGGTGTCAGGGAGGCTGATAAAAGGGCGCCCATGACTTGTCTCATGCTCCCCCTGCAGCGGCTTCACGATCGAGCTGGCCTCCGCCTTCACCGTGGTGATTGCCTCCAACATCGGGCTTCCAGTCAGCACCACGCACTGCAAGGTAGGCCCCTGCTAGCCGGGAGCCCTTCCCCAAGCCGTTAAGATGGGTCCAAAGCCACCGAGCCCGCGCGAGGGAGGCGGTAGGGCTCTGAAGGTGGTTGTGCAGACGAGTCTCCAGGTTCTCCGCGTCTGCCGGGACCTTGTTTTCCTCCATCTGCCCCTCCACCGTCCTCCTGTCGGCAGGACGACAAGATCCCTCGTTCAGACCTGGCTTTTCCAAGGCAGAATGCTAGGGCTAGCCCGCCTGGGACTGGCCTGCTGCCCTCCCGATTTCCACAGTGCAGTTCAATTGGTGTCCTACGTGCTCTGAGCATACCCATGGGCTTACCTGGGTACCTGCCACTCAGTCCAGCCATTGAGGGGACTGGGGGTTGACAGTTGAAATAGAAATTAACAAAAATCATTTCTGTGGAATTGTTTCTGGTTTTGTTCCTTATGTGATGTTCAAAGTGACTGACTTTATTGCCCTTAATTCCCCATGAGGGGTAATTGCTGATACTGACCACTGTGTCATGCTCTGAAACCTGGAGCTGGACAAGAGAGGGTTCCTGGTGGTGGTGAGGAAGTTGGACTCCAGGAGTTCCAGGGAGTGATCCACAGGTGGCCAGGATGGGGAGGACCGGAACCCGGGTCTCATCACCCAACTCTGCCCAGCATCTACAGATAGATACTCCTAAAATAGCTCCGGTGAGCCTCTGTATACAGACACACTCACCAGTCTCAACAAAGCAAAAGTTCCTTCCAGATGTTTCCTAGGTTCATTTATTTGCATCATTCCAGAAAAACTCATTGGCGTTTGCTGCGTAGGGGCAGAGCTGTAGGCAGCAGGAGGAATACATGAGCCCTCATGACAGACACAGCCACCCACGTTTATATTTACTAACGATTTCAAGATTCCAGCCATAAGTTAAAAAAAAAAACAAACCTCCAAGCAAAGGCAGGCGGCTTCGTGCTTCAAACACCCAGGTCAGGTGGCCCTCACAAGAGCATCTGGAATGCCCCAGCAGTGTGTTTCAAAGCTGGGGCTCTGTGCATGAAGAATCAGCCTCAGTGGAAAGAGGTTTTGTTTTTTTTCCTTTTTTGCTATCATTTATAGAAACACTTCAATTTCCACAAAGCATCTGTATTCATATCCCCCCAACTTACTGATCATCAGGAAGTGCTGGGTACTGTGCTCAGCACCACATGCATGGCATGCTGTTCCCTCTCCTAGGCAAGCCTGTGGGGTCGGAACTGTCAACTCCCAGTCCACAGGTGAGGAGACTGGGTTCCCTCAGAGCTGGACCGCTTACCACGTGCACACAGCCACATGTGATAGATGGAGGATTCAGATCTTTACCTCAGGCCATACACCTCCTCATTCATGTCCCCATCAGCACCATCGTGGTGCCCAACCATGGCCAGGATGGCTGAGGCAAGCACTCCACTGGCGCCATGAACATGAGTCCCCTCGGACTCCCCAAGAATCTTCCCCAGCTTCACAGATGAGGAAACTGAAGCAGAGGAAAGTTAAGTAACGTGCCTGAGGTTACACAGCCAGGGAGCCGCCCAGCCAAGGCACCCACGTGGGCGGCGTGGCCAGCGCCCTCCTCCCCGGCTCCACCTGGCAAGCATGAGGGAGGCAGGCAGGAAGAGGTGCGCCCACTACCCGTTCATTGTGAGTTTCCTAATGTGGGTTATTTAAAACTTACCAGAGAAGCACATATTCACTGAAATAAACAATATAAGACTATAGGGAATGAAAAGTGACATCTTCCCTGAACTCCATGTCAGTTCCATTCACTGTGGTATGTAGGAGCATGGAGGAGACACATGTCACTAAATATATTCTTTCCAAGGACACAGGTTTGTGACTTTGATCAGTTATCTTTTGGAATGCTTTTAAACAGATGTAATGCCATCTTTTTAATGATTAATCTACCCTTAAGCAAGACTGCTGAAGGCAGGCAGACCCTTCCACACCAGTTGAAAGAGCTTCCACACCAGTCGAAAGAGCTTTTCTTTTTTTTTTGAGATGGAGTCTTGCTCTCTCACCCAGGCTGGAGTGCAGTGGCGTGGTCCTGGCTCACTACAGCCTTTGCCCCCGGGTTCAAGCAGTTCTCCTGCCTAAGCATTCAGGGTAGCTGAGATTACAGGCATGTGCCACCACACCCAGTTATATTTTTGTGTTTTTAGTAGAGACACAATTTCACCATGTTGGCCAGGTTGGTCTAGAACTCCTGACTTCAGGTCATCTGCTTGCCTCAGCCTCCCAAAGTGCTAGGATTACAGGCATGAGCTGCCGTGCTCAGCCTGAAAGAGCTTTTGAAAAACCACCATGGGTTTGGTTTTTCCAGCTTGCTGCTGTTTAGCTAACTGTATGAGCAGTCTAATCCATACGGATGTTTACTATATACAGTGTTGGAATGGACAATACTGATTTTGCTAATAACACTATAGGAATAGATGAGAAGTATAAAATGCTTATTTAAAAAGCCAGACTCTCAAATTCTCTTGACGTGTGATTTCCCCAATACTGTATTGATATTTATAGCATAATAATGCGTAACTAAGAGATTTATATCCAGTTTTTACAGCAAATAGATGTATATGTTATTATCCTAAGATATCTGTACAAGCACGTGATAAGTTTTGTTTCCTTTGAGCTGGTGATGGGTAGTATTAGGATAGCTTGTTGGCACATAAAGCAGGTCTCCCTGACATGGGCCTGCAGTGGGATGCCATCTGTAATAGGTCACAACTTGGATTCTAGTCAGTTTGTCTGATATCACTGATCTTGGACTTCTGGATAAAGTCCAGAGCTATTCCCTGTGAGC
Source organism: Callithrix jacchus (assembly GCF_049354715.1). NCBI lineage: Eukaryota > Metazoa > Chordata > Mammalia > Primates > Cebidae > Callithrix > Callithrix jacchus. The sequence continues at coordinate 43,998,115 of NC_133514.1, forward strand.
ACTAAGGACAGTCTCAGCTCTCAGGAGCTTGCAGTGCAGTTGGAGAGCAGATGGCTCTCATTAGAGTCCAAATAATAGAAGTGCTGGGGAGAGTTCACAGTTGTCATTACCCGGTAATTCTTACTCTCTCATATCACATATTTCCCTTGCACACAACAGTCCCCAAATGGCAAATGTGGGATGAACTATGAGAGCCGTGGGATGGCGTGAAGAATGGGGCCCTCTGTGAATGAGGCCATGAATCTGGAAACATTCAAAGGGTATTGATGTCCACATAGAGTCATAGTTGAATTGGATGAGTTTCAGGATAATTACCTGTGTTTGATTTTTAAGTTTCTTGCTTACAGCCATCTAAGAGAAGGTAGGGAAACTGGGGACTTGGCAGGAAATAAGATGAAAACTATTGTTTAGAATGAGTTTTTGAATTTATCTAGGTATATGTTATTGATTTAGGCTTCCTTCTAAGTGTAGGTGGCCAAGTGCGTAGATTTGTTTTGTTTGAGACAGAGTCTTGCTTTGTCTCCCAGGCTGGAGTGCAGTGACAGAATCTTGGCTCACTGCAACCTCCGTCTCCTGGGTTCAAGCAATTCTCTTGCCTCAGACTCCTGAGTAGGTGGGGTTACAGGTGTGCACTACCACACTCGGCTAATTTTTGTATTTTTAGTAGAAATGGGGTTTTGCCGTGCGACATGGTGGCTGTAATCCCAGCACTCTGGGAGGCTGAGGTGGATGGCTCACCTGAGGTCAGGAGTTCGAGACCAGCCTGACCAATATGGTGAAAGTATTTTCTCTACTGAAAATACAAAAATTAGCCTGGTGTGGTAGCAAGTGCCTGTAGTCCCAGCTACTCAGGAAGCTGAGACAGGAAAATTACTTGAACCTGGGAAGCAGAGGTTGCAGTGAGCCAAGATCACGCCATTGCTCTCCAGCATGGGCAACAGAGCAAGACTCTGTCTCAAAAAAGAAGAAAAGAAAAGAAAAAGAAAAGGTATATAGGAGTATGAAGAATTTGAACAGTTACTTAGAGCAGCATAATTAGTAAGTATGTATAAATTTTTACCCTACTGATCATATGTCTTCCTGTCAAGCATCATGAAACGTTTATAAATCCTAAAGTCAGAAAACCATGATAAAAATCTCTATAAAACTTTAAAAACTGGCCTGGTGTGGTGGCTCACACCTGTAATCCCAGCACTTTTGGAGGCCGAGGTGGGAGGATTGAGCCCAGAAGTATAAAACCAGCTGGGGCAACATCTTAACCCTGTCAGTATTTTATAAAAATTGAAATTGCCAGGCGCGGTGGCTCACGCCTGTAATCCCAGCACTTTGGGAGGCTGAGGCGGGTGGATCACGAGGTCAAGAGATGGAGACCATCCTGGTCAACATGGTGAAACCCCGTCTCTACTAAAAATACAAAAATTAGCTGGGCATGGTGGCACGTGCCTATAATCCCAGCTACTCAGGAGGCCGAGGCAGGAGAATTGCCTTAACCCAGGAGGCGAAGGTTGCAGTGAGCCAAGATCGTGCCATTGCACTCCAGCCTGGGTAACAAGAGCAAAACTCTGTCTCAAAAAAAAAAAAAAAATACAATGATAGCTTTCTTGAAAAATAATAAAAACCAAATGTGTGTGTCTGTGAGTGGATACAAATAGCAAGACCTGTGGCAACCAAAGCTATGCTAAGTTGAAAATTCATATATATATATTTTTTGGGAGACAAGAGTTTTGCTCTTGTCACCCAGGCTAGAGTGCAGTGGTGTGATTTCAGCTGACTGCAACCTCTGCCTCCTGGGTTCAAGTGAGTCTCCTGCCTCAGCCTCCTAAGTAGCTGGGATTACAGGCCACCACCACACCCAGCTAAATTTTGTATATTTGGTAGAAACGGGGTTTCACCATATTGGCCAGGTTGGTCTCAAACCCCTAACCTCAGGTGATCCACCTGCCTCAGCCTCCCAAAATGCTGGGATTACAGGTATAAGCCACCATGCCTGACTGAAAATTCATATATTTAAATGGTTTAATTGATAAAAGAGAAAATAAAATAACCAAGTATTAAAATTAGGATTTTATAAAAAGTCCAGTACAATAAAAACAGAAAACAGCTTGTAAGAAATATAGAAGCAAAATGAATTAAAAACAAAATAAGAAGGGGAGAGGACAGTAGCTGCTAATAAAATAGTAGATCACATCAAGGAAAAGAGGGAGGGAATTAAGTTGGGAAGGAGGAAGACATTGTAACAACAGATGGAGAAGAAAATTGTTTCCATTGGTAAAGAAAGCACACAGCTGTTAGCTTAGAATTTGAAAACCTGTGAATTATTTTCTGCAGCTACACACATGACAAAGAAATACTGACCTGAGAAGTAGAAAAAAGTGGAAAATCTGACCCAGAACAATAGGGTGAAATTAAGGGAGTTCTCCAAAAACAATTGTTCTCACCTAAAAAAGCAAAAAGGTGCTAGGGGTGGGGCGGGGGAAGATACTGCTGACTAGATGAATTCATTAGCATCTTTTCGATTTAAACAAACAAAAAAACAGCTCTTACATGATATAAACTTCCCCACAATGTAGGAGGAAAACACAAAACTAGAAAACCTCTCCCATTTGTGCTATAGCGTACACTGAATAATCCTAATACCAAACCTAATTTAAAATATTACAAACAGGCTGGGCGCGGTGGCCTGTAATCCCAGCACTTTGGGAGGTCAAGGCGGGTGGATAACGAGGTCAAGAGATAGAGACCATCCTGGTAAACAAGGTGAAACCCCGTCTCTACTAAAAAAAATACAAAAATTAGCTGTAATATATATATATATATATATATATATATCAATGAAATCTATGTTTACCTATGAATATTAATTGAAAAAATCTTCAAGCAAGATGCTGATAAATGGCATCAACAATATTTGGCCAGGCACGGTGGCTCACGCCTATAATTCTAGCCCTTTGGGAGGCCGAGGCGGACAGATCACCTGAGCTCAGGAGTTCGAGATCAGTCTGGCCAACCTGGTGAAACTCTGTCTCTACTGAAAATACAAAAATTATCCGGGTGTGGTGTCAGGTGCCTGTAATCCCAGCTACTAGGGAGGCTGAGGTAGAAGAATCGCTTGAACCATGGAGGAGGAGGTTGCAGTGAGCTGAGATTTTGCCACTGTACTCCAGCACTTTGGGAGGCCGAGGAGGCTGGGTCACTTGAGGTGAGGAGTTTGAGACCAGCCTGGCCAACATGGTGAAACCCTGTCTCTACTAAAAATATGAAAATTAGCCAAGGGTGGTGGCATGCACCTGTAATCCCAGCTACTGGGGAGGCTGAGGCAGGAGAATCACTTGAACCTGGGAGACAGAAGATACAGTGAGCTGAGATCGTGCCACTGTGCTCCAGCCTGGATGACGCAGCAAGACTCTGTCTTGGGGGGGAAAAAAGAACTATATAAAGAGCTATATGCTGAAGAGAAGAATCCCCAAACAATTCTACCTAAAATCTAAGCCATTTTAAAAGCTGTAACAAATGTAGGGGACCGGGTAATGCTGTACTAGAGCGTGTTTCTGAGATTAGCCTGTGTACATTGGTTGAGTGTAGACTTTGTGGCTCACCTGTTTTCCTTTGCAATGTCTGTGCTCCCACAGGTGGGTTCGGTGGTGGCGGTGGGCTGGATCCGCTCCCGCAAGGCTGTGGACTGGCGCCTCTTTCGGAACATCTTCGTGGCCTGGTTCGTGACTGTCCCCGTCGCCGGGCTGTTCAGTGCTGCTGTCATGGCGCTTCTCATGTATGGGATCCTTCCATATGTGTGATTTGTCTTCTTCCAGCTGCCAACAGCTAAAGGGATTGTCTGGTGTGAGCATGTGGGAGACATGTGCCCTCATGCCGCACACACACATCCTGGCTGTGCATGGCTCTCTCATGACCAGCTCTCCGCCTCCCTTCCAGGAGGCTCCATCCCACTGTTCACCCAGGCTGCGGAGACTCACCTTCCCAAGCTAACTTAACTACTGTACATAATAATATGTATTAAACTGGTATCGTGGTGATATAATGTGGTGCAGTTACTTATATATTAAATATCTATTGTATCCATAGAATAGGTAGCATTATTTCAAACATATTCAAGATGGGAGTGGAGATCATTGCCTAGAAGTCAATATTCAGTAAATCTTGTACATAGCTATTTCAATAGCAAATGTTAAGCCTTTAAAAGGAAAGCGTAGATTGGAAAATAATTTTTTTCCAAATGATGTTTTTCCCTTCTAATATACTGTAAGGTAACGAGCTTCAGGACAGGTGACATGACCTATCAGAGGCCACATGCTGTGGGATGACAGCAGGACGGGAGGTCACAAGTGCTTTCACTGAAGATTTGTTCATATACTGTGTATTGATTCTTGTGTAATATATCATCATTGCTTTTGTAAATACGTAAAACTGTAATTTTTAATGGTGTGCTTCCCTTATACTTTTTGGATCAGAGAATTTTGGAAAGTACCAAAGAAGCAGGGGAATCATTGGCCAGTGTTACATTTTCACGTTGTCTGTCTCCCCCTCACTGATCATACCCGCCCTGGAGCAGCGTGTGGCAGCGGCACCGTCACCCAGCATGCGCCACACCGTGGCTCCCACCAGCAGTGCCGCCGCCACCGCCGCCACACACCAGATCCTACCCCCCCTGCAGTGGCCTTTCCTTGTCATCAGAGTAGAGAATGCACAGGTGTCAGTGAGGGCGTGCAGCCGAGCACTACATGTCAAGTCCAGTGTCACTTTCCATCCCAGTTCTTGCAGCCCGAAGAATGGATCCTTGTCTCAAATGTCAGTGCAAGGGAGGCTTTTTCTGTGCTTTGACATTCTAGCAGTTCAGGGACAGGAGGGAGGGGGAAAGCCGGACACTGATGGAGTATTTCTCTGAGGCCCACGCAAAGCTGGACACCAGGCTCTACTCTAGCCCATTGGAGTCTCTTCTTTTTTGATAGCGGGAGGGAGGAGGTGCGACTAATGTTGGAGCCTGAAACTATGGAAATGCTGCTAAAACTTTTATATTGACAAACATTTTCTTGGTACTTCATTGTGATTTTTCATTAATCAACCATATTAAATTTATAATAAAAAATGCCCCTCAGAAGTTTGCCTCTGAAGCATTTTTCTCAATATTGATATTTTTTTCTTTCAGAGTTTCCACAAAAAACAGAAGCCATATAATTTGGTCGTTGTATCCTTTGTTGGTTTCCCTTAGTTGATATGATGGGTTTGTACAGAAAACACACATGAAGAGGAAACGGAGGCACAGCATCCCCGCCCCACACTCAGAAACCTGCAGTCAGCAGCTTATGGGGTAGTGGGTTGCCAGGTTCTGGGCTGAGGACTGAGTGGGGAAGTGCAGGTCTTATCCTTTGCTCAAGCAGCCAAAAACACCCCGACTTGCAGCTTCTGGAGGCCCCGAGGGAAACCCCTTAATCCTCTGCAGCGACCACAGCTTAACCTCTGACTCCCTTATGAGCTGGAAAGGAGATGGATGAGGTGAAGTGGCAGGTGCAAAAAAATGCATCTCCACTAAGAGCGCTGCCCTTTCTGGTGTTTAAACAGCACCTTAAGCCTCCAGTGTCCCACTTCAAGAAAAGATTGATTTTCCTCACAAATCTATGTAAGTAACAGCACAACACAATGCAGGTGAACCTTGTGCAGCCCAGTCTGCGGGATTCAGGCATAGTTCCCGAATCCTGCCTGAGTTCACCGGCCTCTTCCTCTAATAATGCAGAGGCCTCAAACAGAGGGGATCCAGCCTGCTGCCATGCGATTCTGTCCACGAGATCCCTTTACTCCACCTGAGAGAACTGTCAGGGAGGCCTGGAGACTCCTCCCTTTCCTGCTAGCTCACCACCCCTGTCCCGGGAGGAGGGCTGCCACCTGAGAGCCCCACCTGGCCTCTCAGGCAGGACGCTTCCCGGGGTGAGAGGGGAACAGGCCACACTCTCCACACTGAGCACTCCCGTGACAGCACAGGCGCCCAGTCCGCCTGACCAGCCGATCCCCCACGAGGGGAGTCATGCCAGCTGGGACCCCTGCCCCTGCAAGGAGGCCCCTGTGGGTGGCTGGGGGTGCTGCAAGTCACTGGCAGGGAAGCAGAGTGTCTGGGAGCCAAGCGAGGTGGTGAGAGGATTTGGTCTGCTGAGGCCAAGCATGGAGCATCTTCAAGCCAGAGGGAATGCCTGCAGGGACTCCCTGTCTTGGGCCACCAGTTCTACCCAGAGAATCTTGCCTGAGTTCACCGGCCTCTTCCTCTAATAATGCAGAGTCCTCAGACAGAGGGGACCCCGCCTGCTGCCATGCGATTCTGTCCACGAGATCCCTTTACTCCACCTGAGAGAACTGTCAGGGAGGCCTTGAGACTCCTCCCTTTCCTGCTGTCTGGGCTCCTCTGTGGGGGGCAAAGTCTGGATGCTGTCAGAGGAGTTTGAGTGTGCTCAAGCGATTCCTACGCTTCAGCCTCCCAAGTAGCTGGGATTACAGGCACCCGCCACCACGCCCAGCTAGTTTTTTTGGATTTTAGTAGAGATGGGGTTTCACCATTTTGCCCAGGGTGGTCTCAAACTCCTGAGCTCAGGTTATTCACCTGCCTCAGCCTCCCAAAGTGCTAGGATTACAGATGTTAGCCACTGCTCTTGGCCGGTAATAAACTTTTCAGCAAATATCTAAACACAACAGATTCATTTTCAACAAGATAATTTTTAAGCTCTCCCCACCTCCCCTTCTTAAAAGAAGCTGAATTTGAATTCTTAAGGAGTAGTGATCTCAAGCTGCAGAATAAAAACTTTAAATCAGCATCGTTAGGATGACAAGTAAAGATCTCTGGCCTCTGGGTTTATTTGATGACAGTGAGGTGGTGAAAAGGGCCTCTGAGGAGCTCTCGAAGTGAGTTTTGAGGCATCCCAGGTGAGGCTGTCGCTGGACTGCGCTCACCCATGGGAGACCAAGCTTGCTGTTGCCTTTCAGGCTTCTGGAGTCTGGCAGGACCAGGCTCAGAGTTCAACTCCTGCTTCCCTGACCCTCGGCCACTTTCATTGCTCCTATTAGAGCCAGTTTTCCTGTGTTCAAAATGGGCAAAGGGAGCCTCTCCCAGGAGTGTGAGGATCGGGGCATCGGCATGAAAAAGGGATTACCCCAGGGCCTGGCCCCAAACAGGCTCCCCAAGCAAGCATTTGTCCCTCTCTTGTGGGCGAACCCTTTATTTTATGGGTGATTCCCCTCAGGAGGATGGCTCTCAGGAGAGCATTAATGGGATGTGGAGCAAAGGGAATAGAAAACAGTCCACAGTTAGTTGAACAAAACCACTAGAGACAAGGACGCTAGTGAATGGGTTCTCTGCATGCTTGATGGGGGACCAGGAGACCTGGAGAATGTGGTTACATAAGCGGGCAGTGGAGCTCTGCTCTTGGATTAACTGTCACCCTCTTAAATATTTTTATCCTTTATTGTGTTGAAAAAACAATAGGCCAGCTGCAGAGGCTCATGCCTGTAATCCCAGAATTTTGGGAAGCCTAGGTGGGCAGGTCACTTGAGGTCAGAAGTTCAAGACCAGCCTGAACAACATGGTAAAACCCTGTCTCTACTAAAAATACAAAAAAAATTAGCGAGATGTGGTGGTGTGCGCCTGTAGTCCCAGCTACTGGGGAGGTTGAGGCAGGGGAACCGCTTGAAACAGGGAAGCAGAGATTGTCATAAACCAAGGTCGAACCATTGGACTCCAGCCTAGGTAACAAGAGCGAAAAACAAAAACCCAAAACAATAAAAGCATGACTCATATTATGAAAAAAAAAAGTCACCTATATCCCACCATCCCGCCACCACCCTTCTGAAACATTTTCATTTCCCCCCCTTTTTTTTGAGGCCCAGTTTCTCTCTGGTTGCTCAGGCTGGAGTGCAATGGCGCCATCGCGGCTCACCGCAACCTTCGCCTCCCGGGTTCAAGAGATTCTCCTACCTCAGCTTCCCGAGTAGCTGAGATTACAGGTGTATGCCACCACGCTCGGCTAATTTTTTGTACTTTTAGTAGAGACGGGGTTTCTCCATGTTGGTCAGGCTGGTCTCAAACTCCCGATCTCACGTGATCCACCTGCCTCAGCCTCCCAAAGTGCTGGGACTACAGGTGTGAGCCACCACACCCGGCCTGCATTTCCCTTATTTCACTGGATCTTTGAAGCACTTGGAGCTGGCTGGCCATGGCAGGCACAAAAGCCCAGAATGAGAAAATGTTTCGGGCCAACCCATCCGGGGCCAGGGCAGGCCAGGCTTCCTGGCCTTATCTGGCGGCTTCCTGGCCTTATCTGGCGGCTTCCTGGCCTTATCTGGCGGCTTCCAGTTCAGCAGCGGCCAGGCAGGTCCACAGCTGTGGTCTCCATAAAAGGGATTGTGGGTAGGCCCATGAGGAAGTTCCAGGAAGGAGCACTGTGAGAAGTGCTTAGGAGCCTAGGAAGCGAGGGTGAGGGCTCATTCCGCCTGTTTCTATAAAGGAAACCCGAGAATTCAATACAACTTTACATGAAGAGTTTCAGACTCAACAAGCATGACCATCTGCTCTCCGTGTGGCTAGAACAAAACCTACTTACACAGCAAAAGGGATTTTGGCCAGAATAAGATGGAGAATTTCCTTGCTTTTCCCAACACTTGCCATTCCGAAGTTAAACCAGACCCTGAATTTAGAGACTGCAATGAGTGGCGGGGAGTGGGGCAAGGAGGTCAAAGCAAGAGGAGCTTAAAGGGCTCCAGGCAGAGCACGACCAGGAAGCTGTGGGCATCTGTTTGGCAGCAGTAACAGCGGCACCTGGTGGGGTCGAGTTTAATTGCAACTCCACTACCCCATTCCCAGGCCTGGACGCCCTCCCCAGGTGGACCGCCAGATCCCGGGGAGGAGCCGGGCATACAGTGCCTATGCAGCGCGGGAATGCCGTGCCCCGTCCTTAACGTTTCCTTCCACGTGACTGGACCCCATTTGGAATCCACTTTTGCTTCCTACACCCTTTAATCCTTTCCGCCAGAGAAAGGAGTGTATTTGATAGGTACGCTGGGGAAGAAGGAACTGGGCTGTTGGAGTTAGCCCCCCTCAGAGCACAGGCGCGCCGCCCCCCTCGCCCCCTGCCCCGTCTCCTCCAGACCAGCCAACCTTGGCGGGAGGGAAGGCCTGCCCGGTCCGACACTGCCAGCGATTCACCCTAAGCCACAGCCTCACCAGGACTTTCTCAGTAGGAAAGGCCACATTCATGGAGGTCTATCCAATCACACCCTAATTTACTTTTTTTTTGTTTTGTTGTTTTTTAAGAAATGGGGGTGTCTTTAGCCCAGGCTGGTCTCGAACTCCTAGGCTTAAGGGCTCCTCCGGCCTCGGCCTCCTAAAGTTTTAGTATTCCCGGCGTGCGCCACCACGCAGCCACAATTTGTTAAAAGCTTGGCGGGGTCGGCGGCACTAGGAAGGGCGCGCGGGGTCTGAAAACACCCCTCGCGCTAACACACACGCCTGCACCCAGAAACAGGCCATGGGTTACAAGGGAGGCAGCACCTGAGCGCCAGCACTGGTGTGGTGGGCAAAGGAAAAGCGGCTCTGCTTCTCAAGGGCAGCCAAGGAAGCTGCATGCGGAAGGCCGGGCTTGGCGTGGGAACCTCGTGTGTTTACAGAGAACGCTCAGGGCGCTGCTCAGCTCCAGCCCTTCCCGCGCTAGAAGCTGAGGCTCAGAAAGGTAACAGCGAGCCTCGGAGGACAGGCACAAGAAGCCAGACGGAACCGCAGGACAGCACCATCGCCCTCTGTCCCTCGAGCAGACCCTTGGCATAGGACAACGGTCAGCGAAGCACCGCTACAACATCCCAGTCACTTACTGGGTAATTCGTATGTAAAATAGGATGCGTTCACTTAACATTTGGCTCACGCCTGTAATCCCAGCACTTTGGGAGGCCAAGGCGGGTGGATCACCTGAGGTCAGGAGTTTGAGACCAGCCTGGCCAACATGGCGAAACCCCGTCTCTATTAAAAATACAAAAATTACCCAGGTGTGGTGGGGCATGCCTGTAATCCCAGCTTTTGGGGAGGTTGAGACAGGAGGATCGCTTGAACCTGGGAGGCAGAGGTTGCAGTGAGCCAAGATCACACCACTGCACTCCAGCCTGGGTGACAGAGCGAGACTCCTCCTCAAAAAACAAAAGAGAAAAACCCCATGCTGGTTAGTCTCTTACCACAAGCAACACCCGTCCTCCTGTGTCACCCTCCATGGGGGTAGCCTTGCTAAGGGCGGAAGCCGGGACTTCTAACCAGCTCCACGTGGGACACTGGCCTGCTGTGCAGAGGTTGGGCCTCCACCTCCTCCAAACCACCAGTCCTAAGAGCTTTAGCCTGGTTACAGAAATAATGTGAAACTTGCTTTAGAAACCTGAAAAGTATACAGTAAATAAGGATATGTATAATTCCACCTCCTGAGATAATAAATATTAGCATGTTGGAGCACTCTCTCATATATCTGCATTCACATTTAAAAAATATATATATTAATACAAACCTAGAGGGATATCCTTTTTGTCCACTTCAGGCCATCAGTACAAATAACTTTGCCCAAGAAACAATGAGGCCTTGGGGTTTCCCTGCTGCCCCTTCCTGTCTGTCTTAAGAGTCTCACTCTTGTCACCCAGGCTGGAGTGCAATGGCAGATCTTGGCTCACTGCAACCTCCACCTCCCAGGTTCAAGTGATTCTCCTGCCTCTGCTTCCTGAGTAACTGGGATTACAGGCACCTGCCATCATGCCCCACTAATTTTTGTATTTTTAGTAGAGATGGGATTTCACCATGTTGGCCAGGCTTGTCTCGAACTCCTGACCTCAGGTGATCCGCTTACCTCTGCCTCCCAAAGTACTGGAATTACAGGCATGAGCCACTGCGCCTGGCCAAGATATCCGTTTTAACATTTTGTTTATATAAATAGATATTTACGTAATCTCTAACAACACTGAAACATATCTTCAAGGACATATCAAACAGTCACCAGTGGCAAAAGAAACAGGAATTAGAAGAATGAGAATTTCCAATTTACTTCTAAATTGAATTTGTTTCTAAACAAATTCAAACAGCAAACTGCATTGCTGTATTTTTTTTAAAAAAAAGAGATTCAGGGAAAACCCACTGAGGAGCCCCTCTCTCCAGGAGAGAGCTTTTCTTTCCTCTTTTCTCTGGCCTATTCAACCTCCACTCTTAAACTGTTTTGTGTGTCCACATCCTCGATTTCCTTGGCATAAGACAAGGAACCTCCGTTATTTACTCCAGACAACAAGGGTTCATTTTGAGGCCCCATCCAGGATTGGAAAGTACATTCATCAGAAAGAATGTTGCTGCAGATGGAGCCACGCATGGACACACCTCTTCTCCGAGGACCCTTCGGTCAACACCAGGAGGAGCCTTAACTGCTGTCCCCCACATGACACTCCTCTTCAGCAGGAAGTAGCCAGAAAGACTCAACTCCCAACACCCCCTAACATTAGTTAGAATTACCACTCCATATAGAGGAAGTGATACCAGAGCCTTATTTAGGCAGATAGTGAGGGTAAGAGAGTCCTTGGTAAGGTTTCCTTTTAATAAAAAGCAGCTTAAAAACTCAAGCTGCAAGCGTAGATAAGCAAGCTGGCGGCTTGCACAGGTGAATGCTGGCAGTTGTGCGGATAGGAAAAACTACCTGGGGGCCACGCATGTTCAACATGAAGCCTCCCTCTTCCTTTTTGTCACATGTGCAATAAAAAGGCAGGCAACATGGCACCAGCCAGGTAGAGACCCCATTAGCATAATAAAGATCAGGGTGGGATGGCCAGCTTCTTCGTGCAAATAGCACCTGGTCCCATCAATCTCTCAGGCCCCATGTAAATCAGACACCGCCTCCTCAGGCTTGCCTATACACCCCGCGCGTTTCATCATGAAACTGGAAGACCCACTCAGGAGCCCCCTAGCTCTCTGCAAAAAAGAGCTTTTCTCTCACCTATTAAACCTCTGCTCTTAAACTCAGGAAAAAAAAAAAAAGACTTTCAAAAGTTCTGCTTTTAGAAAGATGATTTACCAGTGAGTCTGAGGATTTTATAGTCTGCTCATTTTGTCTCTAAACTGGTATTTAATTCCTTGGTTATCATTTTTCTATTCTAGTCATCAAAATCATGTTTCTGATGCCCAAGAGGAGCCCTGGAAGTGTCCATCCAACTCTGGCCTCCTCCCACCGTCTCTCCTCCCATGCTTCCCCAAATGTACTCTTCCCTCTTTCCACATGCTCACACCCATCATTTCTCAGCAGCTGCACAGAACTCCCAGGGTGATGCGACCTATCACACCATAAGCACAAGTGTGCCGCTGTCCAGCATAACCATGCTTCCTCCCTTAGCCTGCCCATGAGAGCAAGAGAGCAGGGATCAGCGAACTGAAAGGGACAGGCAGTAGCCCCAATCATTTAGATACAAATCTTACCTGTGAAAGTGCTCCTTAAAACAAATCACATCAGGCCGGGTGTGGTGGCTCATCCCTGTAATGCCAGCACTTTGAGAGGCCGAGGCAAGTGGATCACGAGGTCAGGATATCGAGACCATCCTGGCCAACATGGTGAAACCCCATCTCTACTAAAAATACAAAAATTAGCCGGGCATGGTGGTGCGTGCCTATAATTCCAGCTACTCAGGAGGCTGAGGCAGGAGAATCACTTGAACCCATGAGGTGGGGGTTGCAGTGAGCCACGAGCACGGCACTGCACTCCAACCTGGGTGACAGAGCGAGACTCCATCTCAAACGAAACAGAACAAAATCACATCAAAGGTAAGAAAACCAACAAGTCAGAGGAGCAGTTATGTTCCAAATGTGATGGGTTTATTTTATTTTACTCTAATGCAAAACCAAAGATTGCACTATAGCACAGAGACCAGTATATTACAAGGTCATGAAAAAATGGTGTGGGACATGCAGGACGTGATGTACAAACTGGAGGGTCAGAGCATCTCCTCTAAAATGACACTACGCTGTCACTGAGGAACACATTTAGTAACACTGCAGAACTGAACTGAAACGTGGCACAAACATGACAACTTCCAGGCATGCCTTCAAGAGCCTCCCTCAGGATGGACTCACAATCCTTAGACTTCAGTGTGGGGAGGATTACAATTCTTTGGAAGAATAAAAAGTTCACACTTTTGAAATTTCACAGAAGAATTTTAAGGCCAAAACATAGTGGGTTTTCTCTTCACTTCCAGGGATAAATCTGATGCTTTCTTCAAACCACATTAAGCTTCCAGTTCAAATCCCAAGCCAACCTTGTGACCTCCTGCACTGAAGTTCTTTCCATCAATTAAAGCTGATAAGGTCAATTTGACTCCTAGGAAGAAGAAAACACCACAATCACTTGTAACAAGTATTACAATTTGATCTGAACGTTCTAGAAACAGCAGATGGTATCAATGGCATGGATTGTAGCTGGGTATAAGACTTATGAGCAAACAGCTATTAATCAGTTATTTATAACCATCCGATGTGTGATAAGGAAAGCATGATCATGGCAAACTCTCTCTGAAGTTCAGGGTTAAGGGCAATGGGTGATCAACCAAATTCAAAGGCCAGAGTGACCACATTATAGTCAGAAATACACATTTTTTAAATGCAAAAGTATTTGATTGTTTTGTTTCCTCTCTGAACAACCAAAGGTTACAAAATGGTCTGAATCAACCTACAGTGACTACAGGTTGTTCTGCAGGTCATTTTCATTTTTCCTCTATCACTTTCCACCCCAACCCCTGTGTTCCTAATTCCTTTACTTACCTGGTCGAAGGGTCTGAGTATAACCCAGTCCAATCAGGCTGGCATTATTTACTTTAGCCTAAGATTAAGAGATAGAATAATAACATAAAACAGTGAATTACTTTGTCCTTCAGGTTTCCAACATTAAAAGCACCCTAGATGCTAAAAGCCAATCTAGAATTCCTGATTTTTTTTTTAAGATGAAGTTTCATTCTTGTCACCCAGGCTGGAGTGCAGAGGCACAATCTCGGCTCACTGCAACCTCCACCTCTGGGTCCAAGAGATTCTCCTGCCTCAGCCTCCCGAGTAGCTGGGACTACAGGCATGTGCCCCCACACCTGGCTAATTTTGTTGTTTTAGTAGAGATGGGGTTTTACCATGTTGGCCAGGCTGGTCTCAAACTCCTGACCAGAGGTGATCCGCCCACCTCGGCCTCCCAAAGTGTTGGGATTACAGTTATGAGCCACTGCACCCAGCCAGAATTACAGATCTTTTAAGAAGTCAGTAAGACTGGTAGGGGTGGGAGGTACCTTGAGAATGCATGCTTCAAGGCCTCAAGCAAAATTCTTAAACACTACACAACCAAACACCCTGAATTCTCTGAGATACCAGCTGACAATCTCTCACAGTGGTTACAGAATGCACTCACTCAGGTGACAGAAAAAACAGATCTAGGTTCAAATTGTGGCATTGCCAGTTACTGTGTGACCTTGGGCAAGTTAGCAGATCTTTCTAAGGCTCAGTTTTCTCATCTGTAAAACAGGGATGAGGATAACACTACTCGCCAAATGGAGTGGGTATGAGGATTAAATGAGATAACATACATAAAGCCCTTAGCACAGTAACTGAAATTTAAGAGCTCAGTGTTATTTTCAGTAAGAGTTACTATAGGAACAGAAACAGTCATCTAATTCCATGAATTTCCATCCAAATAAGAAAATTCTGAGGCCAAAGTCATAAAATGACTTGAGAAGGTCAGACAACAGATACATAGCAAGACGTAGGACTAGAACCCCTATTTCCTGATTTCAAGCATAATATATATTTTTTTTGAGATTAGCATCTTGCTCTGTCGCCCAGGTTGGAGTACAGTAGCATGATCTTGGCTCACTGCAATCTCTGCTTTCCAGGTTTCAGCAATTCTCCTGTCTCAGCCTCCCTAGTAGCTGGGACTACAGGCGTCTGCCACCATGCCCAGCTAATTTTTGTATTTTTAGTAAAGACAGGGTTTCACCATCTTGGCAAGGCTGATCTTGAACTTCTGACTTCAGGTGATCTGCCTGCCTCAGCCTCCCAAAGTGCTGGGATTAAAGGCATGAGCCACTGTGCCTGGGCACATAATATTCTCTTCACTACACAATGAGCTGGCTTATTAAATAAAGAACAAACAAACTACACTCATATCACAACATTCACTGAAAACTTAGACACAAACATAAGAGCAGATCCAATCTGGCAGCACACTCTTACAGAGAGAGAAGTTCTACAATCCAGCTTGTATTTGGCAGCAATGCCGAAACGGGTGTTGTTACTCCCAGCCGTCCAAGCAAGGTTTATTGATGTTTCAATCTTCTCATTAACCCTCTGATAGATAGAACCTCCAAATTCAGTGCCATCATTCCTGTTTTCATAGATAAGAAAACATCATAAATATCTAGTTGTACCATTGTTGTTATGGTATAAAAACAAATTCTAAGACTACCTAAACAAGGATCCCACTTTGTAACTATAGATATCAGCAAATTTCTAGCATAAATGACTAATAAACAAAACACAGAACTAAATCCAGCTATGCCAGTAAGGACTGCTTAATTAAAACATAACACTTGATTCATTTACTTGGCTCCTCCACAGGATGTGACTTTCTTAAGACAATTCAATTAAGCACAAAGGCAGACACCTCAGGTAAGCATAATCTATAGGTCTCTGAGAAGTTCATAGAACTTAGAAACTTCAAAGTAGAGTTCAATAAAGATTCTGCAAAAAATAAAAAGGTAGAGGGGTATAGGAATAAAACCAATTCTGAATTTCCTTTAAAACACAATCCTACAGTTATAAAGCACCCTCCCTACAATACCTAGGGTGCACTGCTCCAGAAAAGCACCTCAGTTATTGCTTCCGAGCATGCCAGAGGTGAGTCCTTGGGTTTTCATGTTTTCCCGATAATACTGTTTCATCAATTTCAGTAACTGTGTATAACACTGCTTGCCTTTGTTTTAGCCATCATAAGTGAATTAGAGTATCTAGCAGAGAGGAATCTGCAACAGTTTAAAAACACATAATTTGCCCTTTGTTTTTTCTTCCTGGTATATATAGTAGCAGTGTCCAGTAGGCCCACCATAAAATACCATGTAAAATTTCCAATTCATCCCGCCACACAGTGCAGCCTACATAACTGAATCCCAGGACTCTTTCAGAGCTTCTGTTACTTCTGAATGCATTAGCGGTACCTGGATTCCAACTGAGAATACCTGAAACCTCAACAGAATTACAAGGATATCCCAGGACGCTCAAATCAATTTGGTGGTTGTTATTGGTGACCCAAACAGACCTATTTCCAGATACTACCAAGATGAGAGGGCAGCAGAGTAAGCAGGAACATCTCCAAAGGGTCATCTTACCACAAGGTAAGCCAGGCTCTGGGCTTTCTCTATCCCAGTGGTTCTTCTACAGAGGCTAGCTTCCTGAATTTTAGGGTGCAGGCTGAGGGTACAGTGACCACCAGCAGCACAGCACTGCACACCATGTGCACCAACCTCCTGGCAAGGTTTTGCTCGCACCGCAAGGATAGGTGTTCACCAAGGCATGTTAAATCTAAGTATGACCACTTCTAGCCTTCTCAGCATGCTAATGGCTACAATCTTTTGGGCAAAGACACTAAGGAATAAATTATAAACACTCACACATGTGTGTGCAGCTGGAAGTCTGCAGCCTTATAACCCAGGGCGAAATTATTCTGTGACAGTTTGGATTTGGCTGTGTCAAAACTCATCTGATAGCCAGCAAGCCACCCTTCGAAGGCCAACACAGCCCAGCCATAGATGGTTGGTCCAGAAAAATCTATATCAACATTACTGCCAACACTGAAACAATCCCGTTTATATGAGGCCTTCAATTTCCCACTCTTCTTTCTGCAACAAAAAAACAATGAGAACAACATGAGTTTTTACTACTGTCTAGGAATTTTTAGAGTAAGATCCACTCTCTCTTCTCCCAATGTAAATATTATTTTGGTACATGCCACATATATAGTAAAAACATTTCAAATGAGCTAGTTCTACAAATATAATGTTGTTAGGATTAAGCATGTATAGACTATGATCATCTAGTACTCATTATAAGTTCAAATGATAGGATACTTCATGATTTATTTCATAAAGCATGAACAAAAGTATAAGATATTTCAGTGCCAAATTAATAACCTGAAGATGTATGCAGATGTATGAAAAGCCAAATCTCTTTGAACGTTTCCAAATGCCAAATGACAGAAAGAGTTAACACCCAATACACATTATTAACCTATCACGGAGAGAGAGAAGTGTGCTTTTTTGAAGGACAATACTGAAAAAATGAAATTAGTTCTTAATAGCCCTTATTCTATTTCAATCAAGCCTCTTATAAGAATATTTGTCCTGGCCGGGCGTGATGGCTCATGCCTGTAATCCCAGCACTTTGGGAGGCCGAGGCGGGTGGATCACGAGGTCAAGAGATCAAGATCATCCTGGTCAACATGGTGAAACCCCATTTCTACTAAAAATACTAAAAAATTAACTGGGCGTGGTGGCGCGTGCCTGTAATCCCAGCTACTCAGGAGGCTGAGGCAGGAGAATTGCCTGAACCCAGGAGGCGGAGGTTGCAGTGAGCTGAGATCGCGCCATTGCACTCCAGCCTGGGTAACAAGAGTGAAACTCCATCTCAAAAAAAAAAAAAAGAATATTTGTCCTAAAGATAACTGAAGTGTGTGGCAGAAAGAACACACCTATTGTTATGGCTGAGACAAATGTTACTTTGCATTCATCTAGCACCTTTGTCCTTCATATAACAAGGGCCCACATTAGGCAGATAGGAAATGACACAATGTCCCTTTTTTTTTACATGAGGAAATTGAGGTCAAGAAGTTGGGGGATTTAGAGAGGTTAAGAAATCAAATAGGCAGCAGAACTAATCATTATAGCATTTGAGAGCCAGGAGATCACCCTCTTAAGAAATTAACTTTTCAACACCATAAGGCAGGGTGAGGGAAAAAAAAGAGAAACTAACTTTCTCAGCAGAATACCATGTCCATCAATCTTTAGAACTGCTTAAGATTCATCTATGGTCTCAAGACCCTTCTAGCTCCTAAATGTTTGCTATATGTGCCTCTCTGAAATATATTTATACATTTTTATTCATCTATTTAGTTTTCAAATTGTTCATACTGCCGTGGAGGGGAGGGATCTTCCTTTATCTTTACTACATACATGTGGTCTCCAATACTCTTTATAGCAACCTCCTAAGTTCTTCCTGCCTCTGAACTTTGCACTGTATCTCCTTCTTCTAAAGTTCTCCACCCTTTAAGACTCCAAAAACGTTTCAGGAAATAGGGTTCGAATAATTACCCTGTGTTCGGCACAAACATGGTATCAAGAGTCAGTTTCAACCCTTCAGCCAACTGAAAAACAAAGATTTAAAATAAGTAATTAGTAATTTTCAATCATGTATCTGATTCAAGAAACCAATTCTAAAGTTTCCTCTAAGTTCTTTAACAACAAAAAGAAGTCATTCAAGAGAGTGAAATATTAAATTATGTAACGAGTGAGCTCTCCATCCTCCTGTGCCCTCAAACCAGCCTTCATGATGGTTCTCCCACCAAAAATGGGGCAAATCCTATCTTAGCAAGTTAACAGAAAATACAGTTCAAAACCAAACAGAATTCCCATACAACAAAATCATCTTGATACTCTCTTGAAAGTGTGGTAATGAGATAAGCTGACATTTAACAAGCAATCTAAGTAATTTACTCAGCTTTGCATATATATTATCTATACATGGTATCTATACCAAAACAGTGCCCTGTACATATTGGGCACTTGACAAATATCTAATAGATTTTCTCCTTGAAAACGTGAGAAAATTTTGGAAAAAGTTTCCTGTCAAGCCAATTTTGGAACAATTACAAAACTAATTTCCACAAATAATTTATTCTACCCAGGAGCAGCTCAGCTGTTTAACAGAGAACCAGTCAAAACAAAGAAGTAATATAATAACTAGAGTACTCTATAAGACATCAAAAAACGCCACATGCAGAGAAAAAATATGGCTACTAGATAGGTTGTAAGATCTCTTTTGATTATATTTGCGGTTTGTTCATCATTCAATCTATAAGATAAAGTGAACCTATTAATAACTTCTAATGTTTTCTCTTACCTTATTCTCCCAAGAGATTTCTGTCCCTAGAGTATTGTCTGTGTTCCATTTTTGGGTGAAGGTAAGTCCATAGTTACAGACCTTATATTTGGTTTCTAGGTTGCCTGATGCTTTCCCTGTATCAGTGTAAGCATGACCAGAAGTAGAAAATTCCTGGTAAGCAAGAAAAAATAATTATTTTAAAATTAGCTCATCAAGTAGAAAATATTCACTTTGGAAAGCAGTGTTCAATTCATCAGAAACAGTACCATGTACTGTTTGCCACAGCCCTACTCTATGGCAACTTATTTCCTCCTTTCCCCTTGTTTTTCTAGTCTCTAAATCTTTAACCAGTTTTGCCAAGCACAGCGGCTCACGCCTGTAATCTCAGCATGTTAGGAGGCCAAGGCGAGTGACCGCTTGAGTCCAGGAGCTCGAGACCAGTCTGTGCAACATGGCGAAACCTATCTCTACAAGAAATACAAAAAACTGTCTGGGCATGATGGCACGAGACTGTAGTCCCACTCTGAGCCCAGGAGGTGGAGGTTACAATGAGCCGAGATCATGCCACCTCACTCTAGCCTGGGCAACAGTGAGATCTGTCTCAAATATAAATATATATATCAGTTTCAGATCTTTCCATTATTCTACCTCTCTTATTGATATTTCTTGTTCCATATACTCTCTTACTAAATGGGAATCCTAAATTCTCTCCTTTAAAAAAGAAATATTTTTACTGAAAACAAGTGTCTTTACTAAAAAGACAAAAAATATTCCATCTTAAACATTTTACTTTCATGACCTAAAAAAAGGTTATCAGTTCTCTGCTATATATTTCAAAGTATTAGTTAATTTAAAGGTGCTTAAAAATCCCAAAATACTGCCCTCCTCCCTTTTAATAGAGTCAACACTTTACTACTTCCTTTTTAAAAAAAAATATATTTTTTATTGTGATAAATACATTTAACATAAAATTTACCATTTTAATAATGTTTTAACTGTACAGTGAAGTGGCATTAAGTACAGTCACACTGCGGTGAAAACTTCAATGCTTGTGTGCAAAACTGCAAAACAGCTGCTTAAACAATTTCAATATTTCAAACTACTACCCATTTTTCAAAATAAATGGAATGCTATAATTTATCCTTCTTTCCTCCTTTCTATCCTGTCTACCTTTAAGAGTGCTTCTACCAAATAGTACGAATGATTTAAAATATATCCTTCACCCTAGTTCAGTGCCCTTTAAATCATATGACAATAAGCAATTAGAAACAGACCTCCTTCTGGAGAAAGCAGTCAGCACCTGTCACTGACAATCTATGAACTGTCAAGAAAAAACATTCTGATTGGCCCTGTTTTAGGGAGCATTTCTGAAATCCTGCCAACAGTAATGAGATGCTGCCAACCCTGACCAGTCTGTTTCATGGCCTGCAACATGAATCCTCTCCTTAACAAATACCCTGCCTCCTAACTCTAGTTCTACAGGAGAATGAGACAACTGGGAAGCTATGATCTGTTTATCAACACCACACAGACTGCTTTCAAAGACAGTATCATGCTGCATATTTAGGGGAAGGCCTTAGTAAAAAATGATAATGTATTAATCATGTTTAACAGTTCATATAATTATTTTAATGTGACAATCGTTTTTCTTTTAGTAGTCCAACTATCCAGTGTTTTATTTTTCACATTTACTTTTCACAAACTTGACAAGTATAACAAATGCAAATCTTAATTTTGGTGTTAGAAAAACTTTATGCACAAAATTAAGGTAGAGGGGTAGTCTACATTTCTCCCTTGTCATCAAATTCTTAGTTTGAAAGTCTGTCATGAATCTAAAATTCCGCAGGTACAAATGTCAAAGAAAAGGCTAGAATGTTCTAAGTTGAGTTCCAGGCTCACGATTCACAATTCGGTTTGTGTCTAATTACATAATTTGGTCAAACAAGTGCAAAATACATTTATATCATGCATATAACATGCATATAGCTCTACATTAAATCCTTAGTAAGCAACAAAACAAACAAAAATGTTACTGTTAAGTAGAGGCATATGAGAAAAATATTAAGCCACAATCTAAGAAATTTGGAACAATGATTGAAATTTATCCTAAATCAATATCAGAAATGAAAAGCAGTCACAAAAACAAGCATACAAATAAGCTTTTTTCTTACCATCTGAACGAATATTACCATAAAACAGCAGCATGAAAGGGAGATAAAATTTTAGTTGATGATTTTTACAACACAAACCTAATGAGTAAATTCTGGAACCTACACGAAATGAGTATGATTCTTCTATTTTAACAGAACTAGATATATAGCATGCCCATCTTAGTAAGGGAGGTGTATATAAAAACCCAGGAAAGAACGATGATCACAAACCATGATCATACAAAGTATAATTACAATTCCACATGCCTCTATCCTTCTGATTAAATTATACATCCAGAAATAAAATTTGCATGGGTTTGAATGGATAAATACCAAAAATGATGCAGCCAGTGAGGAGAAATCAGAGCATAAGGTGAATGAAAAGTTAACCTACTTGCTGAGATTTAGAACAAAAGCTTTTTTTTTTGAGCCGGAGTGTGTCTCTGTCACCCAGGCTGGAGTGCAATGCCGTGGTCTTGGCTTACTGCAACCTCTGCCTCCTGGGTTCAAGCGATTCTCCTGCCTCAGCCTCCCAAGTAGCTGGGACTATAGGCATGTGCTACTACACCCATCTAATTTTTTTATTTTTAGTAGAGACAGGGTTTCACTATTTTGGCCAGGCTTGTCTCGAACTCCTGACCTTGGTGATTTGCCTGCCTCAGCCTCCCAAAGTGCTGGGATTACAGGCATGAGCCACTATGGCCAGCCAAAAGCTATTGTTAATGATACTCTGAAAATATGCCAACATAGCCTTTATTGTAGTCTTAACTTCCAATAAAAAATACTTTATAAACATCAGTTAAAAACTGTAGAATAATCTACATGCATACATGCAGAAACACATTTTATTTGTATATTTTGTTTCAACTAATCATTAAGGGACAGAGTAAAGTCCATTTGTTTTTGCAAAAACATAATAAAACTTCCTTGAACCCATTATCATGGAAGTAAAGGTTTTTAGTGCCCATATACATATTCATTAAAGTATAAAAATATGGCATGGGTCAAACAATATATATTCTCTATCTTCTGAGTAAAAACTGTATTATACTCTTATTATGAAAAACACAAAAGGTGTCTTCAAAAATTCAACTTGGTTGTTTATTTTAATTGGTAAGAAGGCTGTTTGGAATCTGAGAGGACAGAGCTGTGGGGAAGACAGCTGGTGCTGGTTCACGTAACTAGACTGTCATGATTTTTACACACGTTCCTTTAAGTTAATTATGCTACATCCATTAAAAATATATTAGATACTCACCACTCCACTACAAGACTTGGTTTTCAGGTCTATCTTGACCATGCCAAAGCCTACGCACACACACACACACCAAAAAAAAAAAAAAAAAAAAACAGTAATGTACAAAATGTGACATTCACTAGTTTTTGCAACTCAGAAATTATTTAGCCCATAGTACCTTCCATATTAAAAATGCATAGTATTTTCATTAGGTGAAGAGTTCCACAAGAAACTGAAGTATAACCAAATAAATTCAGTATAATTTTCGAGCCTTCAAAGTGAATATACTTTTAAAATATAAGTTAAAAAAAATAAAAGGAATATGCATTATTCCAAGAACCAAAATTACTGAAAAAATAGTGTGCTGCTGTATATATAAGCTTAAAATATACAATTAACATCACTAGGTAATAAGAAAAAATCAAATATATACAGCACAAAAATTTAAATTTTAAAACCTAAAAGGAAATGTTTATTTAGGATCAGAATATACATTACTCCAAAGAAGTCAAAAGTTATGTTGTCACTTTTGTTTTTTTTGAGATGGAGTCGCTCCGTCACCAGGCTGAAGTGCAGTGGAGTGATCTTGGCTCACTGCAACCTCCGCCTCCTGGATTCAAGGGCTTCTCCTGCCTCAGCCTCCTGAGTAGGTGGGATGACAAGAGCACCACCATGCCAAGCTAATTTTGTATTTTTAGTAGAGATGGGGTTTCACCATGCTGACCAGGATGGTCTTGATCTCCTGACCTCATGATCTGCCTGCCTCCGCCTCCCAAAGTGCTGGGATTACAGGCATGAGCCACCGTACCTGGCCTACATTGTCACGTTCATAAAAACAGTGCCATTGTTTGGAAGGAGAAAAAGTACTACCCCCTACTTTAACTGTCCTCAGGACCAGAAAAGAAGACATACATGTTATAGATTTACATTATTTTCCATTACATATAACATTAAATATGGACATATATATACATTTGTATTACATATATAATTGCTTTTAATGCTTGTAAGGGGTTCTACTGCTAAAGAATGAGATCTAATAGCCTGTTACTGGTTATCCCCTGAAATCTTGTGAAGTGGATTAATGCTGACTTACCCTTACTTTTCTAGCACAAGTATTTACACGGCAGGCATTCAACACTAACCTTTACCCAAAACTGGAAAGTTACAATAGCACGCTTACCATATCCTTTGTTGAAGACATCCTTAGCAGCCTTTCCTAGGTCACAGTAAGTTGGTGTGTTACACATATCTTATAAAGAAAAATGGGGGCAAAGGAATAAAAATAACCATTTAGTATTTATTCACGCATAGTTCCTCCACTGTTTCATCCTGTGAGAACGGGTATACAGTTTTCGCTTCCTTTGTATCATTAATGCTTCAACTCTAATGCAATCAAAGATATGAGACGGTATTCTGCTCCTTCAAAAAAAAGAACTTTCTAGAATACTGAGAATAAAATGGTTTTCCTGTGAGATTCAGAGGTCATCTTTCTGATTGCATTTCAAAGAAAAGTAAGTTCTTACAGGTTGGTAAAGATGCTATATTAAACTGTACTTCTTTAAAAAAAAAAAACACAATATTTACCTTAGAAAAATGTCTCTCAGGCTCTTATGAAACCAAAGTCCTGTACAAGACAACAATGGAAATTTTTAAAGAAACTGTTAAAAGATGGAATCAAAATCCTCAGGGTCAATATTTTTCTCCTCAGAAATTCAGTTCTTTCAAAATAAGAATTACCATACTAAATGAAGTATATTCATCTAGAATATACCTTATCACAAAGCTCTTCTTAAAGTGCTATAATTTTACCCATTAACCAGATATATGATAGATTCTACCTGCAGCAACCTGCTTACCAAAAGTTAGTGTAAACTCTGAAGTTAACGCCTTCAAAAACCACAGGTGCCTTGATTTTTCATCTTGCCTATTAAAAATTCGCCCAGCTTTGCTACTAGTAAAATGACATTCACATCAAATTCTCAGAGCAACCAACACTGCTGAACATCTCATTCCTTTGCCCTCTTTGTATCATGGGAAATCTCCCTGCAGCAGGTTCTTCTGTATTCCTCTCGCAGACTCAAAAGCTATGTTTAATGATTACAGACCCACCTCTAGCAGTGCCATTAGCCCAACGACTATGTCAGAAAAATCCAGAGTATCAGCTAGCCCTTGCAATTGCTATGCCTGAATGATCTACACATTTAAGCTCATATTGATTTATATATAGCCCAGCTCTTAATCTAGGCTTCTGCTGAGCTTCTGCCTGTCCCATCATACCAAATATATATAGATATGATGCACTTAAATGGGAATGCATTTAAATTTTTTTCCTTAACATAAATCTGTCAAATATTACAGACAATATGATATGAAGAAAGAGAATAGTATAAAAAAAATTAAAGAGGAAAGGGTAATACAAATGTACTGACTCATTCCATAGTAAAACTTTGCTGCTCTAAGCTACAAGGTTTCATAGTGCACTTTCAGAACGATTATTTTACAATTCAATCCCTTGTACTAAAATGATCAATTCTAGACTTTTTATATTGTCTCAATTCTAATTTGATATTACTCTTTATGATCACAATTGATGTTGATGTTTGTTGAAATTTCCCCAGAATTCTATTAATCTGGGAGGTAAGTATAGAAATGCAGTCAGTATATATTGAAATAGAAATGTTAAAGCTTTACAGTCTGATTTTTCATACTGCCCAGGAAGATACACTTAAATGTTTAGAAGCACCATATATATATCTAGGGACTAGTTTCAATACTTTACTATTTTGCTTTGTTATTTTTCAAAACCAGCACCAGACACTATGCAAAAGTCACGTAGCTGGTTTAGTTTACTAACTGACCTCAATTCTGCCTAGTGCAAGCTGACTTTTTCAGGCCCATGATTCTGATGGGACATGCACTGCTAGAATGATCAAGCAAAAATCGAGAACAGAAACTTCATGTTCCTCAAGAGTAAAGCTACAACCACACGTCTCCACCAGCTCTACAGAATGCACCTGCCCGCAGATTTGCACCCTGCACAGAGGCTGCAGGAGACGCAGACGGGGAAAAGCGTTAGCCGGGGCTACTGTTTTACAAAGCCACTAACTTGACAGCCAGTACAGAGCCCGTTTCGTTCCTCGTTTCTCCGTTTTGAGTTGCACGCAGGGCACCCTCCCTCGGCCGTAAGGAGGGGAGGACTGGCCTGATGCTCTACAGCAATTCCGGAGGGCAGGGGTGGGCGGAGAAGAGGAGTGGGGTTCGAGGATCCAACTTCCCTAGAACCGATATCCTTTCTAGCTGACCCCTGAGAGGAAAGTGCAGTCCGCACGCCGGTGGGGGAGGTCGCGGTCTGTGCCCAGAAGCCACTTGCCCCGCCGCGCTGCGGCTCCATCGCTTGAGGCGACCCGGGAGAGTCCCGGCGGGAGCCAGCGGCCCTAGCCCCCCGGTCCCCACCCGGCCCGCGGCCGGGTAGCCTACTCCCTGCCCGCGGAGCCTCTGTTAGGCCCGCCTCCCGCCCGGCGCCCTGCTCGGCCGTGGCCCACTGCTCCCCGGGCCTTGAGCCCGCGCGGCCTCGGCTCTCCTCACCTCCACCCCGAGGGCCTGTCTCCACTCCGCCAGGGCAACGCTGAAGGTCTTCAAATCAACGCCGTCCGCGCCTGCGCGGCCTCGCTCCCTCAGCCGCGCCTGCGCGCCGCGCCTCCCCCAGCTCCTGTGCGCCGGCGTGTCGCCCCACGGTCGCACGCTACCGGGCAAGGTGCACAGACGAACAGCCGGGCGGAGCCAGCACCACCAACTGTCCGGCTCCGCGGCGCGCGTGCGCAGGAGGGCCTGGTGTGCACAGCGGGGTTGACTGGGGATCGGAGAGGCCGGGACCGCACCTATGCCCACTTGGGGACTCATTCTCGCGAGAATGCGCGAGGTTGCTAGTTACTGTTGCCAAAAACAACCAGACAAATCCAAACCGAGACTTAAAGACAACTGCCCATTCTTCAAAAATGTCAATTTCATGAAAGATTAAGAAAAAAGCTAGTGAACTGCTCTAGACTAAAGGAAACAAAAGATATGGCCCTAAAAGAATTGTGTAATCCTATATGACAGCCTGGGTAAAAACCTAACAGGCAAACAAAACCAGCTATTGAGGATCGTTATTGGGACAATCGGGGAAATTTGAAAGGAGAGTATGGCAACAACGTAAAATTTTCTGAAGGTGGGGGCGGTGGCTCACACCTGTAATCCTAGCACTTTGGGAGGCCGAGGGGGTCGGATCACTTGAAGTCAGGAGTTTGAGACCAGCCTGGCCAACATGGCAAAACCTCATTTCTACTAAAAATACAAAAATTAGACTGGGCACGGTGGCTTACGCCTATAATACCGCACTTTGGGAGGCCGAGGCAGGTGGATTACCTGAGGTCAGGAGCTCAAGACCAGACTGGCCAACATCGTGAAACCCCATCTCTACTAAAAATAAAAAAATCAGCCAGGCGTGGTGGCACATTGCCTGTAATTCCAGCTCCTTGGGAGACAGAGACAGGAGAATTGCTTGAACCCAGGAGACGGAGATTGCAGTGAGCCAAGATCGTGCCACTGCACTCCAGCCTGGGCTACAGAGCAAGACTCAGTCTCAAAACAAAACAAACAAACAAAAAGAAAAAATTAGCCAGGTTTGATGGTGCACTCCTGTAATCCCAACTACTTAGAGGCTGAGGCAGGAGAATTGCCTGAACCCAGGGGGCGGAGGTTGCAGTGAACCAAGATTGCACCACTGTACTCCAGCCTGGGTGACAGAGCAAGGCTCGGTCTCAAAAAAAAAAAAAAAAAAAAAAAAAAATTTCTAAGTGCAGTGTACCTTGGTTATGCAGAAATGGCCTTGTGTTTAGGAAATACATGCTGAAGTATCTAGAAGTGAAATATCACATGTCTGCAACTAACCCTCAAATGGTCCAGAAAAAGGAAAAAACAAATATGACAAAATGTTAACAACTGGTTAATCTAGGTGGAACATATATGTGTGTTCATTGCACTATTCTTGAAATTTTCCACTGAGTTTTTTTTTTTTTTAAATAAAAAGAGAGAAAAGCCCCATAAAGTCTGATGCTCCACACGATACCAAGTTGCTGCTTGAATCAAAAGGCAAATATCAGATTTGCCTCCTGTGTGAAAGGTATTTCAAGTTAATAAGAGTTAAGTAAGATACATGTCTCCAACAGACTCATAATGTAAGACTTGGACAAATATCTGCTGAATGAGGCCAAATATGATCAATGCCATAAGCAAAGTAGTATAACCTAGGAGCCCAAGTAAGGTGAGCTTACGAGTCCAAAGAGTTGGATTTGTGTCTCAGCTCTGCCAACTCTGTGGTCTTAGGCAAGCATTAACCTCTCTCTGCCTCAGTTTCCACATCTGTGAAACAGAACTAATATCAACTCAGAGGATTATAGTGGATATTAAATAATGTATCCAGTCTGGGCACCATGGCTCACTCCTGTAATCCTACCAGTTTAGAAGACTGAGGCTTCTTCTAAGAAGAATTGCTTGAGCCCAGGAGTTTGAGACAAGTCTGGGCAATATGTTGAAACTCCATATCTACAAAAAAATATAAAAATTAGCCAGGCATGGGTGGCATGTGCCTGTAGTCCCAGCTACTTGGGAGGCTGAGGTAGGAAGATCCCTTGAGCCCAGGGAGGTCAAGGCTGCTGTGAGTTGTGATTGTGCCATTGCACTCCAGCCTGGGTAACAGAGGGAGGCACTGTCTCCAAAAACAAACAAATAGATAATGTATCCATAGGACATAATTTACCTGGCATAGAGAAAATGTTCATCAGTTAATAACACATGAAAATAAAGGAGTTGGCCAGGCGCAATGGCTCACATCTGTAATCCCAGCACTTTGGGAGGCCAAGGTGGATGGATCACCAGAGGTCAGGAGTTCAAGACCAGCCTGGTCAACATGGTGAAACCCCATCTCTACTAAAAATACAAAAACTAGCCAGGCGTGGTGGCTCACGCCTATAGTCCCAGCTACTCGGGAGGCTGAAGCAGGAGAATCGCTTAAACCTGGGAGGCGGCAATTGCAGTGTGCAGAGATTGTGCCATTGCACTCCAGCCTGGAGAAGAAGAGTGAAACTCTGTCTCAAAAAAAAAGGAAAGAAAGAAAGAGAGAGAGAGAGAAAGAAAGAAAAGAAAGAGAGAGAGGAAGGAAGGAAGGAAGGAAAGGAAGGAAGGAAGGAAGGAAGGAAGGAAGGAAGGAAGGAAGGAAGGAAGGAAGGAAGGAAGGGGAAAGAAAGAAAGAGAAAGAAAGAAAGAGAAAGAAAGAGGAAAAAGACTGGCCTTCACCATCTCAGAACTAGAGCTAAATAATTCATTCATTCTCACATTCTCATTCCCTACCCACACTGTGATCTAAACTCTCCAGAAGTGTGGAAAGGACTTTATCAATCTGAATCCTGATACTAACACCATGGCACTCTCCTGTGAAATCGATAGAATCAGAATTTTAGAGCAGG
Source organism: Callithrix jacchus (assembly GCF_049354715.1). Lineage (NCBI taxonomy): Eukaryota > Metazoa > Chordata > Mammalia > Primates > Cebidae > Callithrix > Callithrix jacchus. Next base: position 44,027,179 of record NC_133514.1, read on the forward strand.
GAAGGGACTCTGAATGCCTTCCTTTGAGGGACATTTGCTAAGTGCTTATTGTGTCCAGGGCATGATGACAGTGCTCGGAGCTGCGTCCAGGAAAACACCCAGAACATCCCATTGCAGAGGCCCGTGGAGATGCCGTCCCGAGGGAGCAGGCTCCCAGCACAGGTCACTCGCCCAGCCAATTTACCTGCTGGTCTGCCCCTATGACCTTGCTCAGAGAAAAATCTTGGAAAGTTTATATTATACTGTTTAAACTATACTGTTTTACTCTCCGAGATGGAAAAACCAACTGAGAACAGAAGCTTTTCTATAAAGATTTCATAGCTCAATTGCCCTTACTGTAGGATATGATAAGATTCTGAAGCCAGCTGTGTAATTTAACTCCATTTCTTTAAAGAAAAAGGGCTGGCCAGGCATGATGGCTCATGCCTATAATCCCATCACCTTAGGAGGTTGAAGCAGGAAGATCACTTGAGGCCAGAAGTTCAAGACCAGCCTGAAAAACATAGTGAGATGACATTTCTGCAAAAAATAAAAAATTAGCTGAGCATGGTAGCACATGCCTGTAGCATGGTAGCACATTCCAGCTACTCAGGAATGTGTGAGAAGATCACTTGAGACCAAGAGGCTGAGGCTACACTGAGCCAAGATGGCACTACTGCACTCCAGCCTGGGTGACACAGACCCCATCTCAAAACAAAAAAAACACAAAAGACAACCCAAATAACCAACATTTACAGGATATTAAATAAACTATAATATAACCATATTCTGGGTTGTGGTATAGCCATGGGTTCTGATAATATTTGATGAAAGCTCAGTGAGAAAAGAAAGAGGAGGAAACAAAAGTGTATGTACAGTGTAATCCCAATTGTGTGTGTGAGCATTGTAATTTTACTTTAAGAAGCAAGGGAGCAGTAAACATAAACATCAAGCTGGTTGCAGTGGTGCACACCTATATCTCAGCTACTCGGGAGGCTGGGGCGGGAGGATCACTTGTGCTCAGGAGTTCCAGGCTGTAGTGCACTCCAAGCCTGCCCGTAAATGGCTACTGCACTTCAGCCCAGGCAATGTAGTGAGACCTGGTCTCTAAAAACAACACCCTCAGTGTAGACCTCCAGTGGGGAGGCAGGCAGAGGGATTGGGAAGAAGAGGCGCACGTGAGTGGATGTAGGCATTAGTAACGGCTTGTTCTGGAGCTGGCGATAGATTAATTATATTGCATATTAAACAAATAAATATGGCCGGGCGCGGTGGCTCACACCTGTAATCCCAGCACTTTGGGAGGCCGAGGCTGGCAGATCACCTAAGGCTGGGAGTTCCAGACCAGCCTGACCAACATGGAGAAACCCCATCTCTACTAAAAATACAAAATTAGCCAGGCATGGTGGTGCATACCTGTAATCCCAGCTACTCCGGAGGCTGAGGCAGGAGAATCGCTGAACCTGGGAGGCAGAGGTTTTGGTGAACAGAGATTTCACCATTGCACTCCAGCCTGGACATCCAGAGCGAAACTCTGTCTCAAAAACAAACAAACAAACAAACAAGCAAGCAAAACAAAAAATGCTGCATATACTTGTGTATACATGGCTGCATAGAAAAAATTGGGAAAATTTTACGAAAATTTCTAGACATCTGATTTTTATTTTATGCTTCATACTTTTCTGTATTTTCCCACATTTCTAAGATTTGGGAATATATTTATTTTGTAATTGAGAAAGTGGGGCTCACTTGCATAAGGTGGGGTAGTACCTAGATGTATGGGAATGACAGTACTATTCCATGGGGAATTTCCACCAGAAATCGGGAAATGCTCCTGGAATCACGAGCCTGGACTTTGCACTGGGCCTTCTGAGTGTGCACCTCACTCTTTACCACAAGGAGGAGCAAGGGAACAACATAAAAGAGAAGCCAGACAGGGAGGGGAGGAGGGTGTGGAGGGTAGGGGGAAGGGAGTGGGGGATGTGGGGAGAGCCCAAGGCGACAACCTCCCCTCTCACCCAAGATCTTCATGAAGTTATAAACGTAACTATGAATTAGGATCTGAGCTGTGTCTGGGGACTTTCTGGCAAAGTCAGAATCTAATTTGTATTTTGTTTTTAGATTTTCTTTCTCTTTTTTTGAGATGGGGTCTCACTATGTTGCCCAGGCTGGTCTCAAACTACTGGGGTCAAGCAATCGTGCTGGAATTAGAGCGCTGGCCACAAATCTGATTCAAATGTCAGACGGGCAGCAAGTAATTACTAAGTTGTTTTATGGGGAAACCAATGTTGTCACCATACCACACACAGCTCCGTTACAGCCTGATGACACAACCTACAAGTCATTTAGTCTCAGTCACTTCCTTGTGAAGCTCTCGCCTCCCATTTAATCAGAGACAGTTTGGGAAAGAAGGAGGTGACATACACCCATAGTTGTAATTGGAAAATAGCCCAGGCAGTGTTCCTTGTTATTTTATTTTGTTTCCATCCACTTGGTGTTTGGAAGTAGACATCAGTTAACAAGCTGTGTAGCAGACATAGAGGAAAGCATGAACTTTGAAACCAGAATTCTTACATTCAGATCCCAGGTCTGCAGCCCCCTCGTTGTGGGCCTGTGGTAGGTGACTGGTCCCTCCAAGTCTCAGTGTCTTCATTTTTAACCTGGAGATGCCCAGAAGGAAATTCCTGCTGGGTAAGGTCCCCCAAAGGGAGGCTTCAGCCACAGACAGCTTTCTTTGGCCAAAAGTCTTAGTAAGGCCTGGATGACACTTGGGCTAGGAGCCTGGGACGGAGGGGCCAAGATCACACCCGCTGAGTCAGATACACCCCAACACCCAGAAAGACTGGGTTTCCTAATGCAGCAAGATTAACCACTTACATCTAAGGAAAAGAATCAGACCTAGCCAGGCACTGTGGCTCATGCCTGTAATCCCAGCACTTTGGGAGGCCAAGGTGGGAGGATCGCTTGAGCCCAGGGGTTCAAGAACAGCCTGGGCAACATAGCAACATCCCATCTCTACAAAAAATTTTAAAATTAGCTGTTGTGGTGGCATGCGTCTGTAGTCCCAGCTACTCAGGGAGCTGAGGCTATAGTGAGCTGTGCTTGCACTGCTGCACTCCAGCCCGGTTGACAAAATGAGACCCTGTCCCTAAAAATAAAAGAATTGAAGAATGAGACCCAGTTCGGTCTGCATCTTAGGGTCCAGATCCAAAGATGGCAGAACTCCTCATGTTTTATGTACCATGAACATGTCAGCAGCGGCATGGCACAGAGGAAGGAAAGCAGGTCAGTGCGCAGGAACACTGGCAGGGTGGGTGAGGTGCTTAGGAACCAGGAAGACACAAATAGACACAACTTGATTTTTTGTTTCCTCTCTTTTGAGACTGTCTTGCTCTGTTGCCCAGGCTGGAGGGCAGTGGTGCCATCTTGGCTCACTGCAACCTCTGCCTCCCAGGTTCAAGTGACTCTTCTGTCTCAGCCTCCTGAGAAGCTAGGATTACAAGTGCCCACCACCATGCCTGGCTAATTTTTTGTATTTTTAGTAGAGACAGGGTTTCACCACGTTGGCTAGGCTTATATTGAACTCTCTTTTTTTTTTTTTTTTTGAGACGGAGTTTCGCTCTTGTTACCCAGGCTGGAGTGCAATGGCTCACCGCAACCTCTGCCTCCTGGGTTCAGGCAATTCTCCTGCCTCAGCCTCCTGAGTAGCTGGGATTACAGGCACGCGCCACCATGCCCAGCTAATTTTTTGTATTTTTAGTAGAGACGGGGTTTCACCATGTTGACCAGGATGGTCTCGATCTCTTGACCTCGTGATCCACCCGCCTCGGCCTCCCAAAGTGCTGGGATTACAGGCTTGAGCCACCGCGCCCGGCCTATATTGAACTCTTGATCTCAAGGGATCCACCTGCCTGGGGCTCACAAAGTGCTGGGATTATAAAACATTGGGCCAGGCGTGATGGCTCATGCCTGTAATCCCAGCACTTTGGGAGGCTGACGTGGGTTGATTGCCTGAGCTCAGTAGTTCACGACCAGGCTGGGCAACATGGTGAAACCCCATCTCTACTAAAAAAAATACAAAAAATTAGTCCACTATGGTGGCATGCGCCTGTAGTCCCAGCTATTCAGGAGGCTGAGACAAGAGAATTGCTTGAACCCGGGAGGCAGAAGTTGCATTGAGCCAAGAACGTGCCACTGCACTCCAGCATGGGCGACAGAGCAAGACTCCACTTCAAACAAACAAAACAAACAATGGCAGAGCCTATCCTTGAGGAAGGAGGGTCCAGAGAGCCTGGTGTGAAGTCAGGACAACTCCAAGGCTGTTACTGCTGGAAAGGGAGGTTCCCTGCACCAGCACATTGCACAGCTCCAAAGTCATTGGCCACGTGCACCAACCACTGTCCGAAGGTGCCTCCTGAAGCTGAGCAACTCCAGGGCCTTGGCAGATGTCAGCTGAAGCTCCCAGAAGACTGGTGTGTAAAAGGCCCTCAAGACCAGGAGGAACTGAGACTGCTCGTGACATGACCTGCCCTAGGCCACACCGTCTGCAAAAGATGCTGGCACCAGCCGCCCTGGTATCCAGCCTGTGCTGTCCCTGGGTGCTGCCCTTCACTGCCCAGCCTTGTGGAGGGTTGGGCTTACTTTCTGACCTCAGGGAAGCAAACAGCAACGTTTTTGTCATCTCTGTGATCACATCCTGCGGTCTGTCTGCCCCATCAACATGCCCCTTCTCATCTTTTATTTTATGGAATGTTTCCTGTGAGATTCTGCCAAAGACCTGCTTGTTTCCGTTACTTTGATTTTCTCTTAAGGAAAGCAAAATGTATGGAAATCAAACTGGTTTTATCACAGGAGCCATAACAAATCAAACTTTCCATTCCTGAGTGAGTATAAATAATCAGTTCTGACACACACCTTTGACGTGAACCAGAGCAGCTGTCGTGCAGCAGGACACGGGTGGCAGGTCTCAAACATGAGTGTGCAACTTTTACCCAAAGAGTGGAGTCGGTGCGGAAACTGGGACCTCTGGAAATTTCTTTTTGAGAAATTTCATTTCCTCTAAGCTTAGTCAATATTACTCAATTTTAGTGTTCCCTCGGCCCAGGTGCTCACTGCAAAGCAGGGAGCATCAGCCTGAGATTTTCAGTTAACTGTAATCCTTGCCACGGGGCGTCAGGATGGCAGTGTCTTGGCCAGAACTTTGCAGGACGGCTTTCTTTGTTCTGTGGCTACAGGAGTGTCTTGTGGTGTCGCTTTTCCAAAGACAGCCACAGCTCCAATTGCCACTCGGGAGGGCTTGTGGAATGGGTTCTGTGAAGCTGCTGCCGTGGCCTGCGCTGTGAAACTTGTGGCCTGACCTGAGAGTAGAGAGGATGCCCTTTAAACAGAAACATTTTTAAAGTTTTCCTCTTCCTACTTAATTCTCCCTGCCATCCTCTCCCTACTGCCCCATCATCTCTAATCCCCAAATAATGGAGATGCGGGCTCCTGGCAGCAAACGGTGCCACAGGGCATCTCATTTCAGTTGGCATCCTCATGGAGGGACACTGGGCTGATTAGTAGCGGGCGAGCAGCCTTGGGAAATCTGAAAATATACCAGAAGTCATTTTCCAGAAACTACCTCACATGCTTACTTTCCCCCAAATTGCTTTGGCTTTTTAGAGACCGAAATCCTAGTCTTATTGCAAAACAAGTCCTAAGATTAAGGAGATTTTCCTTTGATGAGTTGTATGAAACACATGTCCATTGGCAGCCTGCTGAGGTTGGTCCATGGGGGATGCTAGGCACTAAACTCTATGGAAGGTGGAAAGTTCTGGCCTGGAAAATGGGTGAGAGACATTTGTTTAGAGGGTTTTTGTTTGGTTTTGTTTTTGCTTTGCTTTCTTTTGAGTCTTGCTCTGTTGCCCAGGCTGGAGTGCAGCAGTGCAATTTTGGCTCACTGCAACCTCTGCCTCCGGGTTCACCCGCCCAGCTAATTTTTGTATTTTAGTAGAGACAGGGTTTTGCCATGCAGGTTGGTCTCAAACTCCTGACCTCAAGTGATCCGCCTCCCTCGGCCCCCCTCGGCCTCCCAAAGTGCTGGGATTATAGGCATGAACCGCCTCGCCCACCCCGAGCTCATGGTCTGGTTGTAGAGACAAAGACGTAGGCGATGGCAGTGGGGTTTTGCAAGCGTCGTGGCCGGTTGGTGACGGCTATGCAGAGCGGGGCTGATGGGGCAGGGGAGGGGAGGCCCACCGATGATGATCAGGCCCAGCCCCAAAGCCCACACTCTCTCAGTGCCGAGACAGAGACAGAGATAGACAGACACAGACAGACAGAGGGTCGCTTTTCAGTGTTGTTCACCCCTGTTGGCGACCCTCTGGCACCTGCACCTGCCTCTCTCCTCTGTCTCTCAAAGGTAAAACAGAGAGCCTTGTTGGTGGAAGACATGCCACTCATATCTGCCTAGTAGATACCCCGCAAACAGTTGACTGTGCGGACGGCTTTTCTCAAGGCACACTCTTATCCTGCTCCCTCAACCTGATTTTCATCCTGAATTCTCTGTCTCTAGGCCCACCTCTACCCACCCATCGCACCAAATCAGAGAGGGCAGGATCATCCCAGCTTCCCCCCACTCCACTCCCACATCCAGTGATGCCGCTTTAACTTCAGACTCTCATCCTTTGCTTGGTTCCCATTGTCACTGTGGCACTGCCTCAGATTGGACCTCTTCATTCTGGGCGATGACAACTGAGTCCTAAGTGGCCCCAGCCTCTCCTCTCTCTCACTGCAACCCAAGCACCACACTGCCACCAGCATTGTGCCCTGGAAGCAAATTAGATCACACCAGGGTCTTCCTTCCTTTCTCTTTTTGTTTTTCCCTCCCTCCCTCCCTCCCTTCCTTCTTTCCTTCCTTCCTTTTTCTGGTGGGAGGACAGGGTCTCGCTCTGTCACCTAGGCTCGAGTAGAGTGGTATGATCATGCAGTCTTGACCTCTTAGGCTCAAGCAATCTTCTTACCTCAGCCTCCTGAATAGCCAGGACTACAGACACATGCCACCGCACCAGGGTCATTTTTATATTTTTTGTAGAGGTAGAGTGTTGTTATGCTGTCCAGGCTTGGTCTTGAACTCCTTCCTTCAAGTGATCCTCCCACCTCAGCCTCCCAAGTAGCAGGGACAACAGGCTCGTGCTGGCATGCCCAGCTGATGTTTTTTCTTTTTTGTAGAGACAAGGTCTCGCTATGTTGCTCGGGCTGTTCTCATGCCTTGGCCGCAAGTGGTCCTCTTGCCTTATCCTCCTCACAAAGTGCTGGGTACAAGTGTGAGCCACTGCACCCAGCGGACCATGCCATTCTCAGTCTGAAATATCTCCCATGACTTCACATTGTGTAGAGAATTGAATCTGACTTTCTTAGCATGGCATAGCAGGGTCTGCATCTTGCTTCATCTCGTCCTTCCATCATCTGCTGCAGCCACACGATCTCTCACTAGGGCTTAAGTGCACCTCTTGCCCTTGCACACACTCCACTCTCTGAGCCCAGGCGAGAACATCGCCCACTTCCCAACCTAAGAAGCTCCTATACAACCCACTAAACTCAGCTCAAATATTACCTCCTCTATAAACATACTCCTTTATTTCTTTAGAAAGTCTAAATCATGCCTTCCTCTGTATTTATATCTTTGTAAGTCCTCTGGCCTTATGTTTATATCTTTATATTAGTGCTTGTCATAATATATTGGAATCATCCATATGTACATGTCTTCTTCTTTTTTTTTTTAAAGATGGGGTTTCACCATGATGGCCAGGCTGGTCTTGAACTCCTGACCTCAGGTGATCCACCCACCTCAGACGTACATGTCACTGTCTGGATATCTCTCTTTCTGTCACCCAGGCTCTGTCATCCATACATACATGTTTTCTGTCTGTTTTAGATAGAGACAGCTAGATAGATGGATAGATAAGATAAGCAGATAGATAGAGGCTGGAGTGCAGTGGCACGATTGTGCAGTGGTGCAATTATAGCTCACTGCAGCCTCAATCTCCTGGGCTTAAATGATCCTCCCACCTCAGCTTCCTGAGTTACTAAAACTACAGGTGAACACTACAATGCCTGGCTAATTTTTTATTTTTTATTTTTTTGTGGAGACAGGATCTCAATATGTTGCCCAGGCTGGTCTTGAACTCCTGAGCTCAAGAGATCTTCCCACCTTGGCCTCCCAAAGTGCTGGGATTACAGGTGTGAGCCACTGTGCCCAGCCATCGGAGTTTTATATTTTATTGCCAACATCTAATCTAAGGCTCTGCTCCATGCTGGGTGCTCATTGGCTGTTCGTACCTTGTTACAGGAGTTCCTGTCGGTCCTTTCATCTGTGTATATTGTCAGGGGCCTTTGGTAACCTGAAATTCCCTTACGGTGAGGCAGCAGGAAGCAGAGACACCCAGCAGAGACAGAACCTTGGGGCTCTCTCCTTTATCTTTGGTCATAATTGTCCAACTTCAAAATAAATTCTGTAACACCACCAGTCACCAGGGTTATCATTCTATCAAAGGGTGTTTGATGTTGTCAGTTTAAAGTATTAAAATAAGTAACTTCCACACAAGAGGTACACAAGCAATATCAACCTGAGGACGAGAGCCAAGTACTGGGAAGGCTCAAATCACCTGCATCACCTTTGGAACTGCACTGCATTACTCAAAATTGAGAATGTTCTCGTGCACAGAATGCTGAGATTTGTGTCTGTGTGTGTGGTTTTTTTTTTTTGAGATGGAGTTTCGCTCTTGTTACCCAGGCTGGAGTGCAATGGCACGATCTCGGCTCATCGCAACCTCCGCCTCTTGGGTTCAGGCAATTCTCCTGCCTCAGCCTCCTGAGTATCTGGGATTACAGGCACGCGCCACCATGCCCAGCTAATTTTTTGTATTTTTAGTAGAAACGGGGTTTCACCATGTTGACCAGGATGGTCTCAATCTCTTGACCTGCCTCGGCCTCCCAAAGTGCTGGGATTACAGGCTTGAGCCACCGCGCTCAGCCTATTGAGATTTGTGTCAATGAACTGATGTTAGGTTGTTCTGCAGGAAAACATAGTAAATGTTATCATTTATGGCATAGAAAAAAATATGTTTTCAGATGACTCTAGGCTAAGAGCAATGAAACAATGAAGAGAAAAAACGATCTTTTGACCCAGATCTAGATTGTTCTACCCTTAAAGTATTTAAGGTGATAAGCACATGTCTAAATTACCTGACTTCTCTAATAGTCAAATGGAAAAAAAAAATCAGATGGGAATGGGATGAAGCCGAAGTTTTAAGAAATTCATATTAGGAAATTCAAAATATATGAAATTTCATCTGAAATCAACCAGAGACTTGGATCCTGTTCTGCTTAAGTGAGTTTTACATAATGCAACACAAATTAAATACATTGCTCATAAAATGGACCCAAAACTTCCTACTGAATTGTATAAAATGAGCTTTCTATCATTGTCCCCATCATTGAAAAATAGGATTTTCATAAATCACACTATTTTCCTAATAACCCTGACTTCAAACAGTTCAATTTTTATTTAAAGGAAAGTGATTTCCCAAATGGCATTTAGTCAGAACAGGTGCTGTTCCATTGACAACTTTTAAACGGTTGGAATTAGATTTGACATCTGGATGCCAGAGCTAATCAGGGGGCGTTTCCTCTTTTTCTATCTGTGCTCACTATCTGAAGCCCAGTTTACAGCTTCTCAGTGTATTTTGTACCTCATTAAATGTTTTTGGCATCCTCTATAGCATATTGGCCAGTATGATTCATCCTTTCTTTGAGCACAATTAGCTGTGAAAACAGATCTTAGGACAGACTCCCTCCTCCACCCCGAGGATTACTGAAGGTAGGAAATGCAGGTGATTATCAGAGTCTGCCTTTGATACAGACATCCTGCTCTGCCTTGGCCCTTTGAACTAACTTTGATATGCAATAATTAAGAGGGATTCAACCCCTGGAGGAGAAGCCGCATGGCCCTGCCTCTTTCTCCTTCTATTGAGTCCTTGTTTTGAACTATTGATCAAACAGATTTGAAGGGATTTGTTGAAGCCTGTGTGGGGTAGGAGGAAGCAACAGAGTGGGGAGGATAGGCACATCTGGTTATAAATAGTTTCAGGAGGAACCTGCTGGTCAGACCCGGCTCAGCTGATTTCAAGCACCTCACTCAGACTAAGGTTCGCTTCTCTTTCAGAAAAAGCAGTGACAAACTGACGACGTATTGAGCTGCCAGCTTGGTGGAAGCTCTGCTGTGGGTGGAGAGCAGCCTCGCTTCGGGGACGCACAGTGCTGGGACCCTCCGGGAGCCTGGGGATTGAAGGATGGTGGCAGCCGTCCTGCTGGGACTGAGCTGGCTCTGCTCTCCCCTGGGAGCTCTGGTCCTGGACTTCAACAACATCAGGAGCTCGGCTGATCTGCACGGGGCCCGGAAGGTAAGGCTGCTAGGGAAGGGCCCGAGGTACCGGGCTGCTGACAGCTGGGTGTTCTGTTTAGGCTTTAGTAAGTCATTTTGATTCACGTGTGAAATGTCTTACCTAGCAGGTAAATTGAATTGGCTCCAGATTTGGAGGGCACCCTGGTAAGACCCAGTGGCCTTAGCATGAATGTATGAAATAAACACAGTGGCTTTCTGCATCATTCATTTGTAAGTCAGGGAATAAACCAACACTTCGAAAGCTCTGCTCTGTGCCAGCTCTTTTACATGTAATACCTCATTTACTCTTCCTCACAACTTGAGACAGGTGAAACACCCCCTAATTCCAGATGAGGAAATAAGACGAGATGCTGAGGAGCTTACCCAAGCTCGCACAGCCAGCAAACATGGGAGCAAGGATTTAAACGGAGGGCCATGATGGTGCCTTGTCACCGTCTAACTTCACAGAGAGTTGTTTTAGGGATTGCTTTATATATGTCTATGTTATTATATATCTTATATATTACTATATATATCATATATACTATATGTACATATCTCTGTAAAAGCATCAACTGTTGATGGGAACAATTGATCTTCAGTATCTCTTTCTCTGTGTAAATGAGGCATCATTGAAAATCAAAGGACAGTTCATTTAGGGAAGGCTCTTTAAGTTACATTTGATTCACTAGACTAAAAAATCAAATAGGAATGCCACAAACATCAGTAATATATTTAATTAAACTGCAGCCAGCTTCCAGAGTTAAGATCTATTGAATATCTCATAATCACCTTTTAAGACACACGTAGGAAAACATTTTCTCCCATTTTCACAAAGAGCACAGGAAAACGAAATTCTGAGTTAAGACAATTTTTCAAACTCAAATAGCCTTTGCAGCACCCAGGTCTCTCCCCAGGTGATCTGAGCTTTCCTTCGTGGGAGAAAACCATTTCCACCGAAAAATAAGGTGCTGCCCAGGGTTTGTCACAGTGCCACTGTCCTTTGCCTCCCTCCACCTCCTGCCTTGAATAAAAAGTCATCTTCCATTGTGTTGGGTTTTCTAGCCTTGTGACAGCAGCTTCCCTCCACAGGGCTCACAGTGCCTGTCCGACATGGACTGCAATACCAGAAAGTTCTGCCTCCAGCCTCGCGATGAGATGCCCTTCTGTGCTACATGTCGTGGGTTGCAGAGGAGGTGCCAGCGAGATGCCATGTGCTGCCCTGGGACATTCTGTGTGAATGGTGAGTGACCATAATGCCAACAGTGGTTTTTAACCCGAAGGCAGTGTCTAAGCCCCATGGACAAGAATATTCCAAGGCAGGCACTTTCTAATAGCGCTTTCTAGATTCATGCTTGAGGTAAATTTATGCAGCTGCCTTTCTTTTTTCTTTTTTTGAGACAGAGTCTTGCTCTTGTTGCCCAGACTGGAGTGCAATGGCACGATCTTGGCTCACTGCAACCTCTGCCTCCTGGGTTCAAGACATTCTCCTGCCTCAGCCTCTGGAATAACTGGGATTACAGGTGTGCACCACCATGCCCAGCTAATTTTTGTATTTTTAGTAGAGACGGGTTTTTGCCATGTTGGTTAGGCTAGTCTCGAACGCCTGGCCTCAGGTGATCCAACCACCTCAGCATTATAAAGTGCGGAGATTATAGGTGTGAACCACCGTGCCTGGCCTGCCTTTTCTTAATAAAACAGAATAATTTATTTCCTGGCAACAGCTTTTGCCAATGACTTGGAGATAATGATTTTGAAGGAAAGATTCAAGTTGGAAACATTCAAAGACTTCCATTTCCACTTGGATTCTATTAGCTACTTTTATTGGAATCCGATTTCCATTTAGCTACCTTGTCTGCCACATGTGAGCATGTGAATATTTAGTTCATGTCCCAGAAATCTAGAAAGTTACATATAAACTGAAGGCAGAGGTGCAGCCAAACTTAGTAACAGCAGGCTAATTAGCGTGGCCTGGTTCTCCTTCTTGAAGTTAGTAATTCCAGTTACACCTGGTTGTCTCTCAGATGTTTGTACTACAATGGAAGATGCAACCCCAATATTGGAAAGACAGCCCGACGAGCAAGATGGCACAGATGCAGAAGGAACAACTGGGCACCCAGTTCAGGAAAACAAACCCAAGAGGAAGCCAAGCATTAAGAAATCACAGGGCAGGAAGGGTAAGAGCAGCATTCTGAGCACCTTTTATTTCAGAAATGCATTTTCTCCTCTCAGCCTCTTAAGGATAGGCTGACTAACTTTATTCTTCTCCATCAAAGAAACACTTAAGGAGCATGTGCTGTTGTAATCTCTTTCCATAAGAAGCTGTGGGGGTCACAAAGAGAGTGGCCTAAGGTAGTCTGCAGGTTGAGAGAACGAGGGAATAGCCAGTAACAGTAAATCAATTCCATTGGGTAGGGGTGGAATTGCCATTGCATTACTGCTTTTAGCCTAAGACCTAGCTCTGTGAGACCCATGTGCTGTGTCTGTTTTTACTTTGTGGCTGTCAGTCGTAGGTCCCATCCCCTTATCCCAGTAGCAGTGCCCGGGCAGGCCACTTTTCCCGTTTATCACTAAAGCCCACATTAACCTTGTTACAGGACAAGAGGGAGAAAGTTGTCTGAGAACTTTTGACTGCGGCCCTGGACTTTGCTGTGCTCGTCATTTTTGGACGAAAATTTGTAAGCCAGTCCTTTTGGAGGGACAGGTCTGCTCCAGGAGAGGGCACAAAGACACTGCTCAAGCTCCAGAAATCTTCCAGCGTTGCGACTGTGGCCCTGGACTACTGTGTCGAAGCCAACTCACCAGCAATGGGCAGCATGCACGGCTAAGAGTATGCCAAAAAATCGAAAAGCTATAAATATCTCAACATAAAGAAGAATCCTCACTGCATTCTAGCTCAGTCTTGGACATGAACTTTCAAATGCTTCCATACAGATCTCTCCTAAAATCAAATCTTACAGCAAGCAAAATAGCCTCAAACTAGAGAATTGAGATGATGGCCTTGTGATGAATGAGACTAGCATTAGCTTTTTGTCTGTTTTTCCAGAAAACCAATGAGATTCTGTAACAAAATAATTTATTTCTAATCTAGGGACTCAATTCAAATCTTTAAGAATTGAAATTTAAGGTATATATTTAAGGTATACAGCGTGAGGTCTTGAAATAAATATACTATAGTTGAGCTACATCTCTCTCTCCAAATAACTCTTTAAGCAATTTCTGGTGAAGGCTGGTGCCTGACAGTATCCTAGGGGGGAAAAACGATAGCATCTGAGGTTAAATTAATTCTTTTATCTTACCAGGAAAAATTATCACAGCAAATACTGTATTTTTCCTTAAAAACCATTCATTTCTTGGAAAGGAAATGGCATTTCATGACAAAATAATTTGGTTAATAAAGAAGTTTCAAAAAGTAATGTCCTATGTCTGTATAGTCCTTTGCAAGTTATAAAGCATTTTTACATGTTTTCGGTAGCTTTACTTACCATTTGATAATTTTGATATTTATATAATTTTAATATTTGAAAGGCAGGGCTTTCAAGGACTGTTACTTATACATTTTGGCCACTTGCACTTAAAAGTTAACCCAGAGGAAAACCTAGGCAAAAAAGTGAAATTTTTGTATGAAGTTTAAAAGGCTAGATTTTTGTGCATACAAGTGGCTGTGCTTAGGAAAGCTCTTTCTAGTGAATTTCAAGCAAGTGCTACAGATTTCATCTCAGAGTTAAACCATATACCTGTTTTTCTATTCAGGTGATAAGTGTATATTACAAGATCAGTGATATAGTTTGGAAGTTTGTCCCCTCTGTATCTCATGTTGAAATGTGACCTCCAGTGTTGGAGGTGGGGCCTGGCAGGAGGTGACTAGACCATGGGGGCGGATTCCTCATGGATGGCTCAGCACCATCCTCTTGGTGGTAAGTGAGTTGTCAGTTCACACAAGATCTGATTGAGAGTATGGCACCTCCTCTCTCTCATTCCTGCTTTTGCCATGTGAAGGGCCTGTTCCTGCTTCATCTCCCACCATGAGCAAAACCTTCCTGAGGCCTCCCAAGAAGCTTAGCAGATGCCAGTGCCATGCTTCCTATATAGTCTACGGAACTGTGAGCCAATTAAACCTTTTTCTTTCTTTCTTTTTTTTTTTTTTTTTTTTTTGAGACAGAGTCTTACTCTGTCCCAGGTTGGAGTGCAATGGTGCAATCTCAGCTCACTGCAAACTCTGCCTCCTGGGTTCAAGGAATTCTCCCTCAGTCTGCCAAGTAGCTGGGATTACAGGTGTGTGCTACCACACCCAGCTAATTTTTGTATTTTTAGTAGAGACAGGGTTTCACTTGAACTCCTAATCTCGTGGTCCACCGGACTTGGCCTCCCAAAGTGCTAGGATTACAGGCGAGAGCCACCACGCCTGGCCAATTAAACCTTTTTCTTTCATAAACTACCCAGTCTCCAGTATTCTTTTATAGCAATGCAAGAATGGACTGATACAACCAAATATGGGCCCAACAAAAAATTGCACTTATAAAGGTCCCTAGTTACTGCTTTTTTCTTTGAGATGGAGTCTCGCTCTGTCACCCAGGCTGGAGTGTAGTGGCGCGATCTCAGCTTACTGCAACTTCCACCTCCAAGTTCAAGCAATTTTCCCACCTCAGACTCCTAAGTAGCTGGGATTATAGACATGTGCCACCACTCCCAGCTAGTTTTTGTATTTTTGGTAGAAATGGGGTTTCACCATGTTGGCTAGGCTGGTCTCCAACTGCGGACCTCAGGCTATCCACCTGCCTCAGCCACCCAAAGTGCTGGGATTACAGGCATGAGCCACCGTACCTGGTTTCTAGAAAATCCTGAACAATCTTCCCGAGGCTAGCTTCTGGTTGTACCTTAATTAACCAATTTGTGATCAGTAAGTAGGGGTAACATGGTTTATAGCACAGAGCAGAATATGAGAAAATAAAAACTTCCATTCGAGATCTGCTATCATCTCGTATCTCTCTACCAAACCTATAGTAAAGTATGATCATGAATATGAAAATTAAAACATATTTGCTAAGGAAATAAGAACATCATCATCCAATAACAGTACAAGAGATTTTATTGACTACATTGCAAGCTAAAGCATGAAGAAGAAACGATCATTTAAAAACACCAAAGACCCTTACATAGCAAAGGTTAAGAAATAAATTAAAACTCCTGTTGGGCTTTGTCTGCCAGGGAAGCTACAGGCCTCATTCACTCCGGTCCTTGGGTTCTCGGTATTTCCACTGGATGTAATCAAAGATGTCTTTCTCACTATCCACTGGCAGTGGTTCTCCAGCAACTCCTGCAAGTACAGAGAGAAAAAACTTACTGTAAGAACCAGTTTTGTAATTTAGTTATAGAGGGGTTCAGGATTAAGAGTTGTGTGGGACAGGCTGGGCGCAGTGGCTCACGCCTGTAATCCCAGCACTTTGGGAGGCCAAGGTGGGTGGACCACGAGGTCAAGAGATCGAGACCATACTGGACAACATGGTGAAACCCTGTCTCTACTAAAAATACAAAAATTAGCCGGGCGTGGTGGTGCCTGTGGTCCCGGCTACTTGGGAGGCTGAGGTGGAAGAATCATTTGAACCCGGGAGGCAGAGGTTGCAGTGAGCCGAGACTGGCCACTGCACTCCAGCCTGGCAATAGAGCAAGACTCTGTCTCAAAAAAAAAAAAAAAGAGTTGTGTGGAACTTGCTTTCAAAAGAAAAAAGAAAATGGTAACCAAGTCCCTAAAAATAAAAAAAAAAGACACTGGCTGGGCACGGTGGCTCACACCTGTAATCCCAGCACTTTAGGAGGCTGAGGCAGACAGATAACCTGAGGTCAGGAGTGTGAGACCAGCCTGTCCAACATGGAGAAACCCCATCTCTACTAAACATACAAAATTAGCAGGCATAGTAGCACATTCCTGTAATCCCAGCTACTCGGGAGGCTGAGGCAGGAGAAATGCTTGAACCCAGGAGGCGGAGGTTGCAGTAAGCTGAGATCGCGCCATTGCACTCCATCCTGGACAACAACAGTGAAACTCCGTCTCAAAAAAAAGACACTGACCATGTCTATCCTCTCCCAGGAGCCTGTGCAGGACCTTTGTCTTGTGTGTCACCAGTGCCACAAAAGGGAAACTGGGCATCCCAGCTAGGGCCACTCAAGTCATCCTCACTCATGATTGTCCTCTCTGCTGGAGCCACTATGTATTATATAAAATACTCTAGTGAGTTCCTTTGCAACTCAGTTCTTGGACTAGCAGCACTGGCATTATCTAGAATAAGTTTATCCAGACCATGGTCCACATGCGGCCCAGCATGACTTTCAATGTGGCCCAACACAAATTCGTAAACTTTCTTAAAACACGAGATGTTTTTGTGATTTTTTTTTTTAAAAGCTCATCAGCTATCGTGTTAGTGTATTTTATGTGTGGCCCAAGACAATAATTATTCTTCAAATGTGGCCCAGGGAAGCCAAAAGATTGGAAACCCTTGATTTAGAAGCTTACTAGAAATGCAGAATTTTGAGCCTCACTGCAAGCCCAAGGAATTAGAATCTGAATTTAGTGAGGTCACTGTGTTACTGGTATGCACACTTAATTGTGAGAAGTACTGCCCTTGTTTACCAGAGATGAAAGCTCTTATTTTACACTTTGAGGACAAAATGACAAAAATTCATTCTCTATAGTAAACCACACGGTATACTGTGAAATGTTAACAGGACCCATTAAGCATAGATTCTTTGAAAATTCTTTAAAAGCATGGGACCAAAGATACTGTGAATGCAAAGTGTGTGGCACTGAAAACAATGCTACTTGAGTTCTACACTAACTGGCATAGTTACTAGACGGCTTTTAGGGAAACTACATTTGCTAAACCAAAGTATCTTTGAAAATAACCTTCTCTCCAGATGAGAGATGATCTCTAATACAGACATGGATACTCACCAGTGACTCCCAAGGGACGGATGGTGTACTCATTGATTGTGAAGCCCTTTTCTAGGGCATAAGCCCTCATATTCTTATTGAAAATATCACTCCCAGTGAAATAGAGAACACCACAGTAATACTGATCTTTGGGTATCAACCTAAAAAAAAATGGACAGTAGATACATTTTTTTTTACTATGCATTTAGAGTTTAGCAAATATAGGACTCCTAAAATTAATAAGGAATAAAATACCTAAAATAAGCCTAAGTGGTCTAATAACTTGGAGAAGACTATCATTAGGTAGACTGCTCAAATCACTCCAACCTTGTAATTTGTTTAGGTTTCAGGAAACTTTGTTCTGAAAGAGGTGTGGAGAAATGAAATTGCATTATCACTTATTACAACTAACTTAGCCCAGGCAGGAAATGACTTTTGAGCAGTGGAAGGCATCATGGTGAGGTGCAAATCTAGAGGAAATAAATCAGATTCTGTAGACAGTCATTATTCTTTACATACTTTGGAGCTAAACATTGCATTTGGCAAGAACATATGGCTCTTGAGGGTAAAAGAGGCTCTAGATATAAATGTGAACTCTAACATACAAACAGGGAGAAAACAAGACAAGTTGGAAAAATTAACAGGTCAGCAACGAAGTCTGAACAATACCTGATATCAATTCTTCTGTGTGGATATTCTTTTTCATCATTTTTACTGGGAAGTTGGCAAACACCCTAAAATGAATATTTTAAACAATGTTTAAAGATTTTCTAAACTTAAGGTTTAATTTTAATCAAGTAAAACACAAGGTCATTTTTGTTTTTAGTGTTGGCAGCTCTAGAATTCTGAGCCTTTTAACTGCGCAGCTTCTGTGAGCAATATACTATCACCACCTGTCTATTACGCTTCATGATAATTAGAGAACTACACAAAACGCAAACAAGGATTCTCATTATGAGGATTTGGCCTTTGCATGATTCTAAACAAGAAACTAATCAAAGAAAACACTGAAGAGGAAACACAGAGATCAAGATAAACAGAAGAGAGCAATGTGGAAGAAACAATCATTATGCAGGAAGAAGAAAACAAAAAACAGCTACCAGTAATAGTCTCAGGTAACCAGAGATACTCTATCCATGAAATAAGAATAGAATACTACAGAAATCCCTTGGGGAAAGGTTTAACTCAAAATTTAAAATGATAGGTAGCAGAAGTAAAAGAGTTTGAAATTGAAGACATCTCTCAAACACTACAAGGGAGAAAGACATGAAAAATAAGAAAAATATGAGATAAGAAAATGAGAGGATCACTTTCTTCCTTCTCCATAGGTGAGTTTTCATTATATGTCTACAGTTTCAAACGAAAGTTATCCAAGTCTGTTTTATCTTTTCCCTTTCCGGAAAGATGGGCAAAAAATCTGGACTGGTCAGTAACCCATACATATGTAAAACGAGCTGTAAATACCATCAAATTTCCAATTAAAAGTGTCAAATGCTACATTCTAAGAAAAATACACAAGTGACAAGCTTCTGGTCCCCAAGAGTGGTCAAGTTAACACACATGCCACTAAAAGTCATACTTTTTCACTCAGTAAAATAGGAAAATTAAAATCTAAATTAATTCTTTAGCTGTTCTCATGGAAGAAAGATTTATGAAACACATTTACCTTCAAAATATGAAACCAACCTTCTTAGGCACTAACAAGTTCCAACTCAACTTCTACCTTCAAGTGGATCAGAAGTCATTTCCACCTGGAATTACCAGGAGGTATTACCTGCGGATGCGGATGTCTAGATGCCACAGGGAATGATCTTGTTGTTTGTCACATCAGTAATAGGATTTTATCTCATGGCTTTGTTCCTTTCCTCAAGGCTAATTTTATTTCCTGTACTTTTTTTGAAGTGCTAACGTTAAAGAATTTCTCTGTTTTACTGTAAATTCTTTATTAGATTGAGTGGATTAGCTTTGTTTGGCATTTCATTTAGGCAGCTTCATGCTGAGTATCTGAAATAAAGCCTCTTTCATTTGCTTGGGGTAGCCATGGTATCTCCTATTGTCTCTTGAATTCTTACTGCAGATATTTCACAGAAAATCACCCAAGGCCAAACCTACACAAAATACTGAAATTTAGAATGGCGCTAGCCTTATATAAAACCAACAGTTAAATGCAGAGGAAATTTTTTTTTTCTTCTGAATGTTTTTATATTCACAGGAAGAACAGCTCAATTACCTAAAGACTGTGCCTTGTACAAGATGATCTGGAGAAACCACGGATTTCCTATGGTTTGATTACCATTAGCTTAAAGGAATGTGTGTCTTGAAGATAACTTGAAAAACACATGGATAGGCATACCTTTAAGACTAGTCGGTGGTGATAGCAAGAAGAGGTTTTGCAAAAAACGGGATATGGAATGAGAATGGTTTACTTCACTACATAAGTTGAATTCATTTTGCAGCCAGTTTCCTTTCAGAAGCCTAAAGCTCTTAACTTCTTTGGGTACCTCGCTCATGCTTATTTCCATAGGCTTGCTGCTCGGACTCCTGCCTAGCTACCTCTTCCCTCTGATATCTGCTTAGCCAACTCCCTCTGTCTTTCTCTAAGTCTCATGTTCTCAATGAGGCTGCCTCCAACTACACTATTTTATTTTATTTTTTACTTTTTTTTTGAGACGGAGTTTTGCTCTTGTTACCCAGGCTGGAGTGCAATGGCGCGATCTCGGCTCACCTCAACCTCCGCCTCCTGGGTTCAGGCAATTCTCCTGCCTCAGCCTCCTGAGTAGCTGGGATTACAGGCACGCGCCACCATGCCCAGCTAATTTTTTGTATCTTTTGTATCTAGAGATGGGGTTTCACCATGCTGACCAGGATGGTCTCGATATCTTGACCTCGTGATCCACCCGCCTTGGCCTCCCAAAGTGCTGGGATTACAGGCTTGAGCCACTGTGCCCGGCCCCAACTACACTATTTAATACTGACTCCTGCACTCCCCTCTTCCCTACATTCTGTTTTTCCTTTTTAAAAAATAACACTACCCTAACCTATAATTCACATATTTATGTTCACTGTTAACTATCAGTCCCTTCCCATAATGCTGAAATATGAGTTTTACTTAAATTCATGGATACATCCCAAGCTTTGCGAACAGTGCCTGGAATGTAGGAGATGCTGGTACGGATTTGCTGAGGTGACTGAATACAACTTCCCGCCCTGGGGGAGCTCACTTTCCTCATCTCGTTCTCCTTTCATGTTGCGATCCTCTCTCTCTATCCCTTCTTCTGTGTCCCAACCTAATCCTTACCAGGTCACCTCCTCTCCAGACCCATTTCCACACAGATGATATCTTATATTTGTGCAGCTCTCTTTGTGCAACTCTTAGAAGATCCAGTATCTCTGAAATTGTGCAACTTCTTATTTGTACATCAAATATTTGCACAAATTCTTCAAAGTTTCCACATATACTATTAAACTTTGATCTGCATAATGGTCTTCTGACGTAGGGCAAATATCAACTTTAAAGGTAAAACTCAGAGGCCTTCTAGAAGTAAATCCACCTCCCCAATGCCACACAGTAATGGAGCCAGAAGAAGATCCCCTATCTTCTGTATCCAAATCTATTTTTCTACAATGAAAGATACAAACCATCTCTTAACTGTCTCCAAAATTGACTTGAAAATTGACCTAGCGTGCTTCTCTTCCTAACAATGATTACAAATGTCAAAATAGCACACTCAAATATGGTATTTTTTAAGTTCCAGGGAATAAGAACCACAGGTATAACATCCGAACTTTGTCAAAAACCACCTGCTAAGATGGATTCCTATATGGCAACATAAAGGCCTTAGTTTCTTGTTCTTATTGTCACCTGAGTCTTCTATACTTTCAAAACAAATAAACAAAGGCAGTCTTCTTGTTTTTAACTGGAAATACGTCTGGGGGATGCCTTTCCTGGCAATACTTCTAGATGTGCTGCCAGATACATGACTGCAAGACTGGAAGGCAAGATAGGGCATGGTTCCTACAATCCCAGCTCTATCCTACAATGGGTGGGTGGCTTAGTCTTTTCTGTGGCACATGTACAGTGAGATGTGAACTGCCCTAATCTCTAACTTCCAGGCAAAGGGTTTCCTTTCTTTGATTGAGCAACTACTGGGATAATCCAAGTCCACCACTATCAACAAGATCACACAGACTTGGCTACCCACCTTTCCTTTTCAGGTTACACCCAGCCCACTAGCTTATACTTTTTCCTTGTTTTTCTTTTTTTTTTTTTTGAGAGGGAGTCTTGTTCTGTTGCCTAGGCTGAATGGAGCCCAGTGGCAAGATCTCAGCTCACTGCAACCACTGACTTTCACAGAGATGATACTGGAGGAAGAGATTTAGGCCAGAGAGGTCCCAAGAACATACCCAGACATAGCAAGACACTTTTCTACTGTGCAAAACATCCAACTTGTCTAGTAGATATTGTTTTTAGTATTTTATCTGACTGAACATTCCTTAAATTTAAGATTCATGCACATTCATTTTGAGTGAATTAAAATCCATCTTAATATGAAAAGGCTGTTCATGGGGCATACACAAGCCTTATTTTTAATACCATCTCATGTATGTATATACTTTCGGGCACAGAGTAAGACTTCAAAACCTGACAGAGTCAAGAGAACAAATCAGAGATGTAATTTCCAAAGACTGACTAGAACCTTCACTTTAATCTTTCCAAAGTTCATTTGGAAGCATTGTTAAAGTGTGACCAGCTTAGAAAATACACTTTCACAGCCGACTTATATCACCATGTTGAACTTAATGATATGATTTTATGTACGTGTGTGGGTTAAACATACACAACACATAATTTACCATCTATTTTTTTTTTCTTTTTTGAGATTGGGTCTTGCTCTGTCACCCACACTAGAGTGCAGTGGTGCAATCATGGCTCACTATAACCTCAAACTCCTGGGCTCAAGCCATTCTCCCACCTTAGCCTCCCAAGTCTCTGGGATTATAGATGTGAGCCACTGGGCCTGACTACTATCTTAACGATTTTTAAATATAGCATTCTGTGGTATTAAGTACCTTCACATTGTTGTACAACCATCACCACCATCCAGCTCCAGAACATTTCATCCTCCCCAACTGAAACTCTGTGCCATTTAAACACAAACTCCCTGTTACTCTCTCCTTTCAGACCCTGGCAAACACCCCTCTACTTTCTGAACAAGATGATAATTTAATTATCTTTCTCAACTATATTCTACTTTTGGCTAAAAGTCTTGTCAAACCTATACACTCAGACTTAGTAACTGTAGCATGTCCACTCTCCAAAAAGCACAGTGTTTTTCCTTTTAGTCATATAACCTAGGAAAAGTAGAACATGGAGAAAAATGGACTCAAATGACGTATATAAGTGACCAGAACACTTAATGACACCTTAGAAAAGAAGTAAGAGGCCAGGCACAACGGCTCATGCATGTAATCCTAGCACTTTGCGAGGCCAAGGAGTGTGGATCACTTGAGCTGAGGAACTTAAGACCAGTCTGGGCAATATGGTGAAACCCCATCTCTACAAAAAAATACAAAAATTAGCTGGGCATGGTGGTGCACAACTATAGTCCCAGCTACTCAGGAGGCTGAGATGAGAAGATTGCTTGAACCCTGGAGGTTGAGGCTGCAGTAAGCCATGTTTTCACCACTGCACTACAGCTTAGGTGACAAAGACCTTGTCTCCAAAAAAAAAAAAATTAGTAAGAATCTTAATTCTAAGCTTGGCATGGTGGCTCATGCCTGTGATCCCAGCACTTTGGGAGGCCACGGCAGGCAGATCACCTGAGGACAGGTGTTTAGGACCAGCCTGGCCAACACAGTGAAACCTGGTCTGTAATAAAAATAAAAAAATTAGCTGGGCGTGGTAGCGGGAGCCTGAAATCCCACTACTCCAGAGGCTGAGACAGGAGAATCAGTGGAACCTGGGTGGCAGAGGTTGCAGTGAGCTGAGATCACCCCACTACACTCAAGCCTGGGTGATAAGAGTGAAACTCTATCTCAAAACAAATAAACAAAATCTTAATTTTAGATTTCTATCTGCCTTCCTGTTGGTGTTCATATAGGACCATTTATTAATCATTTTTAATCTACTAGCCATTCATCTTGAATTATTAAGTCTTAATTCCTCCCTAATCAACTTCCCTCATTATCATTCCATGTAACATGTTTCTTCCCCTGAGTGTTCTATCACAGACCCTGATGACTTTTCTTTCTTTGGTATTGAAATAGATTAATACTTTTCAATCAAATCTAACTTAACTTACTGAAGAATTCTGAGTCAGAGAATATGAGAACCATTTGCAATTTTAGGGAAAAACTTACTTTGTATCAAAATCATTACTGATACTTTCAAAAAGCAATTATGCCTAATTAACTATTATGATAACATAGGTTATTTACAAGTAGAGAATTAAAAGAAAATTCTTTCCTAAAATATTCTGAGTAGTTATGAAAATCAGGCATCCTGCTGATTATTTTTCTTTCAGGTCTCATGGATGTCTATTTGTTGACTGTAATTCAAAGCTACCATGAAGTCATACACTCAGAATGGTTATTGAACAGTCTCCAAGGTTTTTTCAGATGTGCTAACTCTAACAAGTACTTACCATGAACTTTGTCTCACCCTTCGACAGGGTATCTGTGATAAAATGTACTTTTTGTAACTGCTCCACAACCTGATGTAATAATTTTGGCTGTAGAATCATAATTTGGGAATAAGAAAAAGAGTAATTACTTTGTAATGGCAAGAAAACATTTAACAATATTTTTAGAGACAGAGTCTTGCTATATTGCACAGGATGGAGATTGTGCTATTCACAGGTACAGTCATGGCAAACAATAGCCTTGAACTCCTGGACCTAAGTGATCCTCCCACCTCAGCGTCCAGAGTACCAGGAACGACATCTCGCCTGGCTAAGAAAACCTTTTTTTTTTTTTTTTTGGCAAGGAATCGAACCTGGCAAGAAAACATTTTTAACATGAGTTTTCTAACCCCTTATTTGTGGAGAAATCTCTATGCTTTTAATGTTCCGAGCAAGCCCCTTTTCCCTCCAATTGAAAATTCATCTTATCAAATAAAACATATTTTTAGAAACCACTGTTTAAGATACTACGATTGTTAAAACAATTATTAGTTGTGTTTATCTGTTTCCTTAAATCAAAGAGTTTTGCTGTTCTTGAAATGGCTCTTGGGAAAAAAATCAGTCAAAGAGTCAGCTGTTTCATCTTTCAAAGGCATATGTTCTCAAATAAAAAATGTTTTGCCTTTGCAGGTTTTCTAATAGAAGTAAGGTTTCCCAATATTCCATTTTTTAAGAGAAAATATTCCTTTAATGCAAACCCGATTATAGTATTTCTGAAGTATTTATGACTGACAGTAAATCATTCTAAAACTATTATATTAAACATCATCTCTTTCGGCCGGGCAAGGTGGCTCACACCTGATTTGGCACTTTGGGAGGCCAAAGCAGGCAGATCACAAGGTCAGGAGTTCGAGACCAGCCTGGCCAATATGGTAAAACCCTGTCTCTACTAAAAATACAAAAGTTAGCTGGGCATAGTGGTAGGCACCTGTAGTCCCAGCTACTCAGGAAGCTGAGGCAAGAGAATCACTTGAACCCAGGAGGCAGAGGTTGCAGTGAGCTGAGATTATGCCACTGCACTCCAGCCTGGGAAACAGAGTGAGAATCCGTCTCAAAAAAAAATGTCATCTCTTTCAAATGTCAGACTGTCCTTTGAGCTCCTCACGAAGAGCAATAGGTATCCCTTTTGAGAACTTTGCCTTTCACAGAATTCAATCAGTACAAAGCTCTTCAGCAGATTTTTCAGGAAGGCGAAAACAAAACTTATTCTGAAAATATGCAACTATCATTTAAAAAGTGAAATACAGCATTGTGTTAAGACTGACTGCATTGATTACAAACTCTGAGGTACCTGTTTGGTTGATTCTGAAGTGAAGCTTGGATGGGTCAGGAGAACATCCATGTCACCACTGGACTCTGCACCTGTGATGATAGAAAACACATATGAGATTGTCCACATAAATCTATCAATTGGGCAAATGGAACCAAGCTGATGACACACACAGAAGAGCCTTACTTCTTACAGCCTAACTTTATATTTCACTGTGCTTCACAGTCAGAATTAGTTAAAAGATTTCAATTTTCTGTCCAACTATTCAGGTGTATTGATGTAGACAGCAGAATCTGTGATGACAACAGTAATCGGCATTAGATATACATTGCATACAACGGGTTAATGTGTTAAAAATGCACCTAAGTAACTACTCACTAATGAATTAAAACAATACTTTAAAAAACACCTACGAACAATTCTATTTGTAAAAGTCTCAAATTAAACAATATACTCTAACTCTACAAAGGATAATCAGAAAACACATTTTGGCCGGGCACGGTGGCTCATGCCTATAATCCCAGCACTTTGGGAGGCTGAGGTCAGAAGATCACTGAGCCCAAGAGTTCGAGACCAACCCAGTCAACATAGAGAGACCCAGGCTCTTTCTCTCTCTCTTTTTTTTTTTTAAAGAAAACTCATTTCAATTCTTATAACTGAACTGAATTAATAAATTTATTACTATAATGGTATCATGGATAAGAACAGCACTTTATAATGATTTAGGTTTTGGTCTTGATCTATACTCTATAACCACATAGCTTTAGGCAAGTTATATACAGCTATTTAAACCTTTCTTTTACTACATTCTATAAAATTATGCCTCCACTTAGATGGAATTTTTTTCATTTTACTTTTTTTTTCAGTGTTGCAAATGAGGACTCTTCATTCCTCCAGACCTCAGTTTCCTTATATGTGAACTACTAAAAACTACTTCATATGCTATTGTGTAAGTAAGTAAGAACATATGTAAAAACATCCACTCCAGTGCCTGGCATATAGCATAAAATAATCCAATCTCTCCCCTCGATTTCATTTTGGTGAGTACAATATAGGCCAAACATACTTTTGGTGACTAAAGATCTTGTAGTGTCTTTGTGATCCTCCCACTTTTGGCCTCCCAAAATGCTGAGATTAAAAGCATGAGCCACAGCACCTTAACCAAATATTTAAATATAAAGAAGACTAGGTCGGGCACAGTGGCTCATGCCTGTAGTCCTAGCACTTTGGGAGGACAAAGTTGGTCGATCTCTTGAGGTCAGGAATTCAAGACCAGCCTGGACAACATGGTGAAACCCCTTTTCTACTAAAAAACAAATACAAAAATTAGCCTGGTATTGTAGTGTATTCCTGTAATTTCAGCTGCTCAGGAGGTTGAGGCAGAAGAATTGCTTGAACCCAGGAGGCAGAGGTTGCAGTGAGCCAAAACTGCACCACCGTACTCCAGCCTGTGTGACAGAGCGAAACTCCATCGCAAAAAATAAGAACAAAACTAGACTCAGTGTGTACTGTACATACTTGGAAGCTATTTTAATAAAGAAAATTATATTGTCTTCTCTTCTTCTCACTTCCTTCTCCTAAAAGCTGCATGTCTTTCACTATCCACTAACAAAAATGTTTCACTTTATTTAAAAAAATCAAACACAAACTGTATGAGCAAAAGAAGAGAAACAACCCAAGGGTCCATTAATAGGGGACTGGATAAATAAATGAGTATGATACATGTATACAACTGAATGTTATGCAGCTACAAAAAAAATAAGGGGCCAGGCACGGTGGCTTATGGCTGTAATCTCAGCACGTTGGGAGGCTGAGATGGGTGGACCACTTGAGCCCAGGAGTTTGAGACCAGCCCAGGCAACATAATGAAACCACATCTCTACCAAAAATAAAAAAAAATAGCCAGGGATTGTGGCATGTGCCTGTGGTCCCAGCTACTCTAGAGGTTTAAGTGGGAGGATCACTTCAGCCCAGGAGGCACAGGTTGCGGTGAGCCGAGATCACGCCACTATACTCCAGCCTGGACAACAGGGCGAGACCCCATCTCAAAAAAATAAATAAGAAAGTTTTCTATATATTGATATGGAAAAATCTCCAGGATGTACTTTTAAGTGAAAAAAGCAAAGTATAGTATTGTATATATATTATATTACTTTATGAAAGAAAGGGAGGAAAATGAAGTCAAGATGGTATACTAACATTTAGTTGTATTTTCATGAAGAAACACTGCAAGAATCCACAGGAAAGTGGTTTTTAATGGGACAGTAGTAGGAGGGAGCACACAGAGCAAGTGAGATGACTTACAGTATACCTTTTTATATGAAAGCATGTAACCATACAATATACCCCAAAAAAGTAAAAATAGAAATAAATCAATCCAGGAGGGTTGTCATAGCCAACAGAACATGCATTTGGCTTGCTGTGCCTCCAAATCTACATTTTGAAAATAGAGAATCCCAGCTCCCACCCAAGGAGATTCTTAATTAGTAGATTTGTAGCAGGCTAAAACGTGTATTTTTTTCTTTTTGTTTAAGTCGTAGGTATTTCTGATGCAGACTACTTGAACAACTGGTTAACTTCATTTCTCTCATTTTGCAAGTATGGAATCCAAGACCAGGAGAGACATAATAGTGGTAGATTCGGCCTCAGACCCCAGGTCTTTTGGCCCCAGTCCGACATTCTTTCTATTGATCAGTGAGTATGGATTGAGTTTTCTCTCTCCAACTCCAGATTCTTGCAGCAGCTACCCAGAGTATTTCTGATAGGCTGTCACCTACTTCCCAGACAAAACTCCATAGGTGGCCAAAGATTCAGTTCAGGTATCTACTCTGAAATGTTTTAAATAAGGTTCTTCTATTCCAATTTAAAAAGTTAATATTTTTAAGCATATCTGAGCTTTTCAAAATTTTAAACCACAAGATACCAGGATTGCGTGGTTCTTAGTTTGCTCACATTCACATACTACGTAGAACTCTTCTGAAGAACTCGGTTGTTATGAGAACTGGTTTTGAACTGGTACTTCTAAGACATCATTCTTAGCTCTATTACAGAAAACTTGGGCAGGTGGGCATGGTGGCTCACACCTGTAATCCCAGTACTTTGGGAGGCCAAGGTGGGTGGATCACAAGGTCAAGAGATGGAGACCATCCTGGCAACATGGCAAAACCCCATCTCTACTAAAAATACAAAAATTAGCTGGGCGTGGCGGTGCATGTCTATAGTCCCAGCTACTTGGGAGGTTGAGGTAGGAGAATCTCTTGAACCCAGAAGGCAGAGGTTGCAGTGAGCCAAGATCACACTCTAGCCTGGAGACAGAGTGAGACTCTGTCTCAAAAAAAAAACCTTGAAAAATAAGAAAGGTAAATAAACAAAACTACCCACAACTTCACAATTATCTAGCTAGACAACCATTACTAGCGTTTCGATATACTTAAATCCATTTAATAAATTTTGTTATAACTAGTCATTAAGATATCATCCTGTACTAAAATCAGGATGAATTTCCCCTAGTTACATATTCCCATCTACAAATAAATACCTTTAACTAATAGGTCTTAGTGAGTCTATAAAGTACCACAAATTACATCTTTTTAATCCAAGTTCTTAACATACATTAGGCAATTTTAACATCAGGGCATAAATAACCCAAGATTAGGAAGCAGGTTACCTCTTCTGAAACTGCCACAGACTGTAGCAATGTATTCAGAATCCACTTTTTTAACTTCATTTAGTACAATATCCTAATAGAAGAAAAATTAAGTCAGTATTCCCAAAATGGCTTTTCACCAAGTGACACTCTCAATTCTAATCAAAGAATATAATTTGATACATCTTACTTGCATTTGTAACATCTCTTCACGAGGTATTCTTTTTTCAAAGTCCCCAAAATATCTATAAAGACAAAATAAGTAGACAAAAGATTTTTGTAAAATTTATTCAGTGCTGGCTATATAGCAGGTCATTTTTTTTTTTTTTTTTTTGAGACTGAGTCTTGCTCTGTCACCTAGGCTAGAGCGCAATGGTGCAATCTTGGCTTACTGCAACCTCCACTTCCTGGGTTTAAGTGATTCTCCTGCCTTAGCCTCCCAAGTAGCTGCGATTACAGGCACGTGCCACCACACCCAGCTAATTTTTGTATTTTTAGTAGACACGGGGTTTTACCATTTTGGTCAGGCTGGTCTCGAACTCCTGACCTTGTGATCTGCCCACCTCGGCCTCTCAAAGTGCTGGGATTACAGGTGTGAACCACAGCGCCCAACCAATTTTTGTAAAATTTAAATCTCCTTAAAAATTAAATTGCCTCGGCTGGGCACTGTAGCTCACACCTGTAGTCCCAGCACTTTGGGAGGCCAAGGCTGGCAGATCACGAGGTCAGGAGATCGAGACCATCCTGGCTAACCTTGTCTCTACTAAAAATACAAAATTTAGCTGGGCATGGTGGCATGCGCCTAGTCTCAGCTACTTGGGAGGCTGATGTAGGAGAATCGCTTGAACCTGGTAGGCGAAGGTTGCAGTGAGTCAAGATTGTGCCATTGCACTCCAGCCTGGGTGACAGAATACGACTCTGTCTCAAAAAATAATAATAATAATAATTAAATTGCCTCTTATAACAATTGTTCATGTCATACCAGCAGATCATTCTCATGAATCAAGGCTAGAATGAATTCACTTAGACTATAACAGCAAAATTGGGAGTAGGGTAAATGGGGGAAGGTTTATTCCTAAATTGGATCAAAATCCTTAAGTGTCATTCTTCGTAATATTCCAAAGACCCCATCTAAACTCATTTGTAAATAAGCTACATATTCATGTAACAAGTAGTAAATAAATATATTTAAGTTAGGGCATATTTTCAAAGTAGACTACTCTCTACTGACAAGGCAAGGGGTTACAGTGTACCATTCTTACATCCTGCAAAATTGTATTTTCAAATACTATCTTGCAACATGGATGAACTCAGGCAACAATATGCTAAGTGAAAGAAGTCAGTCACAAAAGACACATATTGTGTGACTTCAGTTACATTAAATGCCCAGAATAGACAAATCCGTAGAGACCGAAAGTAGATGAGTAGTTGACCAGGTCTCAGGTGCGGGTAGGGGAGGCGATAGGGGAGTGACTGGTAATAGGTACAGGGTTCTTTTTGAGATAACAAAAATATCCTAAAACTGACTGTAGTATGGTTGCACAACTTTGTGAATATATTAAAAGTCACTGAATTGTATATTTTAAGAGTTGTACAAAATACTAAAAGTCACTGATTTGTATATTTTAAATGGATAGCTTATAGGACATATGAATTACTAAAAGTCATTGGATTGTGTATTTTAAATAGATGATTATAGGATGTATGAATTACATCTCAATAAGGCTGTTAGAGTGTATTAACTAAGTGTGAAACAACGTCTAAGCATATGCTTCAGCATGTTGAAGCGCTTGTTCAGACAATTCTTAACCAAACCAGTTCTTCAAAAGACCTCCATTTACTACAGAAATGCCAGGAAAGCAAGAACCATACCATCCTGGTCTCTTTCTGGCTCAAGATTTTGGAATGGTAGTATAAGTTCAAAATACTATGGCAGGCTGGGTGCGGTGGCTGATGCCTGTAATCCCAGCATGTTGGGAGGCTGAGGTGGATGGATCAACAGGTCAGGAGTTCGAGACCTGCCTGACTAACATGGTGAAACCCCATTTCCACTAAAAATACAAAAATTAGCTGGGTGTGGAGGCGCATGCCTGTAATCCCAGTTACTCAGGAGGCTGAGGCAGGAGAGACACTTGAACCTGGGAGGAAGAGGTTGCAGTGAGCCAAGATCATGCCACTGCACTCCAGCCTGGGCAACAGAGTGAGACTCCATCTCAAAAAAAAAATAATTATTATGATAAAGCATCAACAGGAAAATTCAAAAGGTTATTAGGACCGATTCACCACCAACACTATAAAATGCCAGAAGAGATACATAGAGTGCTTATGTATTGTAACTATAAATAATTAGAAAGCATGCTTATGTATTATAACTATAAATAATTAGAAAGCAGGTTCCCAAAGTATATCTGGCACACAAAACAATTATTGATGCTGATATAGAAACATGCCTACTAGTTATTCCTGTATGGTTATTTAGGTGTGAGGTTTTTCCTTTTTTTTAAATTTAGTTTTCCACAGTCATGTCCTATTTTCAGGTAGATTATAAACTCCTTAAAATCTACACTGAACCTCTGTATCTTTACCCCAGACCTAGTGCAGTGCTTTGTACAATGTGAGCATAAAATAAACACCTGCTGATTGGCTGATACACTCAGTCCTAGATATTTTAAAAGGAAGTTCCCTGTTAAAGTTAAAAAAAAAAATTAGAGAAATCCTTAAAACAAATAAACTAGAAAGCAAAAGCGAAAGCACTGTGTGAACACAGGCAGATACTCTACAAATTCCACAAATCTTAGCACTTCTGAATAGAAAAATGGTTGTGATTTAGCTAAGTTTGAAGAGTCCTTGTGATGTATAAAAGAATGTCTATAAACATTTTACTTTTATATCTCAAGAATCAAAAGAAAATTTGCTGTCTTACTTCAGCCCAATTCGCTGATGATGGTTCAATTTATCTTCATTTTTTCTGAGATCTGTATAGAAGATAAATAAAGTTGATATGTTAATTCAAATGCTTTTGGGGGAAAATGCTAAACTCAATGACCCTTTTTACAAAGAACCACCTGGGGGACAAATACACTGAAATGTCTGAAACACAATGAGACAAAAATTTCAGATATGAAGAGCTAGATATAAATGACTCTTCAAATCAACGTAGTAAAACCTAAAGGCTGATTTCATGGTCCTTTTTATTTACTGAACAAAATTTTAACTAGAGTTATATAATAAAATAGTATATAAAACATAATGGAATCAGGCCAGGCACAATGGCTCACGCTGGTAATCTCAGCACTTTGGGAGGCCGAGGTAGGTGGATCACCTGAAGTCAGGAGTTCAAGACCAGCCTGGCCAACATGGTGAAACCCCATCTCTACTAAAAATGCAAAAAATTAGCCAGGTGTGGTGGTGCGCCCCTGTAATCCCAGCTACTCGGGAGGCTGGGACAAGAGAATCACTTGAATCTGGGAGGCAGAAACTGCAGTGAGCCAAGATCATGGCATTGCACTTCAGCCTGGGTGACAGAGTGAGACATCATCTCAAAAAACAAAAACAAAAACAAACAAAAAAACCAGAATCACATCAAATTTTACTGACTATAGCAAAAAACAACCTTATAAGAACCAATATGGTTTAATTTATTGTTAAGAGCAGTAACCACAACTTCTAAATGTTTTCTGATTAACTAGGTTTATTTATATTGTTCATTTGTTCATGCACTCTTTCATTCCATTAGTACAGAGTACTAGATCTGTGCAGGCATTGTGCTAAAAATCCTGTTGAAAGGAAAACTATTACTATATCTTCATTTTTTTAACTTAAAAATTGTCAGAACATCACATATTAAGTGTAAAAAGTGACTTAGTTCCATTCAGGTGTTCCTTTACTAGGTATGAGTCCAGCTGTGAGCCTCGTTAAAGAAATAGCAAGGGGGAAGGGGGAGGAGGAAAAAAAGAAATAGCAAGATAAGCACGCTTCAAAAGCAATGCCTATAAGCCCCCTTATATTCACAAATACACACATTCCCTCTGGAGATATAAATTGCAGAAAAATAAGCATCTTTATGGAACATAAACCAATTGATATTTCCTATGGTTGTGTGCACACAGAAAATGCTAAAGTATATGACTAAACCTGAAGTGGAAATACTGAGTGTATTATATAGATATATATAGTTATAGATATCGATAGTTATATTACATATCTGTGAATTTTGAAATATAAAAAACAGAACAGCAGATCCTTGACACTCCCAAGAGATGCAACTCATTACCTCCAAGAAAACCACAGATTCATGACCCCTTTAGCCAATCATTTTTCTCATATAAGCTGTCTACACCACAAGCAGCAAAGTATAAACCCTCTAGAGATGCACATGTAGAGTTTATTCTCTAGCAATGTGGCTCATACAAATTCTTAACTTAGTACTATTACTAATCATGCCACATAAGAGTTGGTTACCATTTTTAAGTAGTACTTACTATGTACCAAGCACTCCGCTAACTGCTTTACATGTATTGTTGCATTTAATCATATGAAGCGCAAATACCCATTTTGTAGGTGTGAAACTGAAGCAACACGGTCATCCCACTCTAATAAAGCAGTGGAGATGGGATTCAAAGCCAGGTCAGTCTCCAAAACCTGCCTACCTAAACACTGGGCTGCCTGCAAAAAGCTGAACTCACAAATACGGAATCCGAAATACCATGGATACGCTGTAATGAATTTGTATGTCTATATATACCCAGGAAAAGCATAAAGAGATGCTAAAGCATTTTACATGGAATTACATGTAAAGGATTACTATAGGAAAACATTTTATAATTACTTGTTAGGCTCTATTTTTATCACTTCTTTGAAAGCAAAAATTTCTTTAATAAGCATTACATTCATGCCTGTAATCCCAGCACTCTGGAAGGCCAAGGCAAGCGGATTGCCTGAGCTCAGTTCACAACCAGCCTGGGCAACATGGTGAAACCCGGTCTCTACTAAAATACAAAAAAAAAATTAGTCGGGTGTGGTGGTGAGTGCCAGTAGTCCCAGCTACTCGGGAGGCTGAGGCAGGAGAATTGCTTGAACCCGGGAGGCGGAGGTTGCAGTGAGCCAAGATCGCACCTCTGCACTCCAGCCTAGGTGACAGAGCAAAACTGTCTCAAAAAAATTAAAAAAAAAAATTTTTTTTTAAATTACCATTACAAATCTCTTACAGAATCTTTCTCAATAATATATAACTTAGCTTTTAATCTGATGTAAGACTTTATTGCCTAAAATTTTATTAAAGAAACAAAAGCAATTTAGATATTTGAAAAATCTTCAAATGATAATTATTTCGTTGCTTTTAAGCCAAGAGGTTGGTTGTTGTTCATCTTCTTTTTTTTTTTTTTTGAGATGGAGTTGTACTCCATCCTGGGCGATAGAGTAAGACTCTGTCTCGAGGGTTCAAGCATTCTCCTGCCTCAGCCTCCCAAGTAGCTGTGATTGCAGGCACCCACCATGACGCAGTTTCGCCATTTGGCCAGGCTGGTTGTGAATTCCTGACCTCAAGTGATCTCCCCGCCATAACCTCCCAAAGTGCTGGGATTACAGGCTTGAGCCACCATGCCCGGTACTGGGTCTTGGTCTTCTTAGTTTTCTCTGAGTTATTTACAAACCTAAAAATGTTTATGATGGTAATATAAACTATACCCTATATCTATTCTACTAGAGAGTTAAAAAGAAAATCTTATCATTCGTATCTACCAATTGAGAATGTGTTTTTCAAGCTGAAGTTTGTTAGAGTGTTAATGGTCCTTCTGGAATTAATGATCTACAGTCATACTCACCTTCTAGTGTTTTAATTCCTTCATCTACAAACTTCCTTGCAGCAGATGGACTACAAAAAGAAAAGCATTATCTCAATATTGGGGGAAACTTGGGATACTTGTAACAACCCTGTCTTAATAGTAAGAAGAGTTGCTATTAAGCTAAACAAGACCTGCTAAAATGTTACATGGCTACTTTGGCAATATTCAACTTTATCCAAAGTACTAATTCTTAAAACTTCAATTTTTAGGAAGATAACTATGAACTCGCACATGAAAAAGATGTCTAAGCGGCTGCTGTCATAGGGCTCATGTACAGATGGCACTTGAAAACTGTTCATTCATTGAACTAAGATTTACTGAGGGCCACTATGTGCCACATAGTCTCCTGGGCGCTGAAAATATAGCAGGAATAAGAATGTAAGTGGGTAGACAGAGACAACAGATACACAAACAAGAAAAATATTAGGTGGATAAATTAAAATAGGATGATATAACAGTGTGGCTGGGTCCTACTTTAGACTGAGTGGTAGAAGGTCTTTGAGATGATATCTAAGCTGAGGTCTGAATTACTAAAGAGCCAGCTATACAGGGGATCAATGGGAAAAACATTTCAGGCAAAGTGCAAGGGCCTAAGGCTGGCATAAGCTTGGCCTACTCAAGAGAAGAGAAAAACTAGGATGCATAGATTTAAGTGATGGTATAAGGTGCTATGGAGCAGTACACAGGTATTACATTCTATTGTGCTGTTAGAACTGTAGTGGTAGGTTTGGATTTCATTGAGTGTAATGGAAAGCTATTAGAGGACACTGCACAAACCAATGATAAAATCTGATTTAGGCGTAAGGTTCTGGGCGGTGGTCTGGGGAGCGCAGCAGCAATGGCGGGCCACCTCGTGCTCTACAACGGCGCCAAGATGCCCATCCTCAGGCTGGGCACCTGGAAGTCCCCCTGGAAGGCCAAGTGACCGAGGCTGTGAAGGTGGCCATCGACGTTGGTTACCACCACATCGACTGTGCCCACGTGTACCACAATGAGAATGAGGTGGGGGTAGCCATTCAGGAGAAGCTCAAGGAGCAGGTGGTGAAGCGTGAGGAGCTGTTCATCGTCAGCAAGCTGTGGTGCACATACAATGAGAAGGGCCTGGTGAAAGGAGCCTGCCTGAAGACGCTCAGCTACCTGAAACTGGACTACCTGGACCTCTACCTTATTCACTGGCCAACTGGCTTTAAGCCTGGGAAGGAATTTTTCCCATTGGATGAGTCAGGCAATGTGATTCCCAGTGACACCAACATTCTGGACACGTGGGCAGCCATAGAAGAACTGGTGGATGAAGGGCTGGTGAAAGCTATTGGCATCTCCAACTTCAACCATCTCCAGGTGGAGAGGATCTTAAACAAACCTGGCTTAAAGTATAAGCCTGCAGTTAACCAGATTGAGTGCCACCCATACCTCACTCAGGAGAAGTTAATCCAGTACTGCCAGTCCAAAGGCATCGTGGTGACCGCCTACAGCCCCCTAGGCTCTCCCGACAGGCCCTGGGCCAAGCCCGAGGACCCTTCCCTCCTGGAGGATCCCAGGATCAAGGCGATTGCAGACAAGCACAATAAAACCACAGCTCAGGTGCTGATCTGGTTCCCCATGCAGAGGAACTTGGTGGTGATCCCCAAGTCTGTGACACCAGAACGCATTGCTGAGAACTTTAAGGTCTTTGACTTTGAACTGAGCAGCGAGGATATGACCACCTTACTCGGCTACAACAGGAACTGGAGGGTCTGTGCCTTGGTGAGCACTGTCTCCCACAAGGATTACCCCTTCCATGAAGAGTTTTGAAGCTGTGGATGCCTGCTCATCCCTGAGTGACCTATACCTGTTTCCTGACTCATTTTTTTCCTTGCAAATGTAGTATAGCCTGTGTCATTCAGCAGTGGGACAGCTTATAGAGTGGCCAGCGAGAGCGTGTCTGGCTTGATGTTATATCTCACGAGGCCTGCCCATAGAGTAGAAGTCTCTTCCAGTTTGCTTTGCCCTTCTCTTTGCCCCACTGAGGAAAGTACAACCTGAATACCCTTTCTGACCAAAGAGAAGCAAAATCTGCCAAGTCAAAATGGTGCCACTAACAGCTGAGTTTTGACTGCTTGGAACTGTAATCCTTTCAGCAAGACTTCTCTTTGCCTCAAATAAAAAGTGCTTTTGTGAAAAAAAAAAAAAAAAAAAAAAATCTGATTTAGGTTTCTAAAGATCACTTTGTTCATATAAATAAATCAGAACGTCAGAAATGATTGAAGATATAGGAGGGGGGCACAAGGAACCTTAGCAATTAGCCCAACTTCTCTCTCATTTCATAAGGAAGGACACTGAAACCTAGAAAGATACAGCGACTAGCTAAGGTTACAAATAAAGCTGGTGCTACCATTGGGACCAGTACCCAGATTTCCTGACTCTCTTCTCACTGTATCAGTTTATAGCATAATAAAGCAGGAGCAAGTAACAGAAAGACATGCATACACACACATATAAACACAAGCACAATAGTCTAAGGCCACAGTGTTTCAGGACAAATAAGCCTCTATCATTCAGAAAGCTATGCAAACACCATTGCCTTGTGATACAGAAACTGATACTGATGTCAGGAAGGCAAAGCAGCATAGAAGAAACAAAACTGAACTGGGAGTCAGAAGATATGGGTTCAAATCTGGCTCTGCCATCGTTACTCATGTTCTACATTCAATTTTCAGTTCTCTTGCCTAGAAAAAAAAGGACAGTGGATGCTCTGTAAAACACCTTGTGTTTCACACCTATAATCCCAGCACTTCTGGGAGGCTGAAGTGGGAGGACTGCTTGAGGCCAGGAGTTCAAGACCAGCCTAGGCAATATATAGAGACCTCTTCTCTACAAAAAATATAAAAATTGGCCACACTTGGTGGTGCAAGCCTGCAGTCTGAGCTACTTGAAAGAGTACTCTCCCCCAAGGCAGTAGAGTCACTTTACCCCAAAAGTTCAAGGTTACAGTGAACTATAATAGCACCACTGCACTCTAGCCTGTATGACAGAATAAGACTCTATTTCTAGGAAGAAAAAAAAATTTTTTTAATTCTTCTAATGAAAATTTTATAATGGCCTTCAGTCCCCAAGGAGTCATGCTCATTTTCTTTTTTTTTTTTTCAGATCGAGTTTCACTCCTTCACCCTGGCTGGAGTGCAGTGGCACAATCTTGGCTCACTGAAACCTTTGCCTTCTGGTTTTGAGCAAGTCTTCTGCCTCAGCCTCCCGAGTAGCGGGGATTACAGGCGCTTGCCACCAAACCTGTCTGATTTTTGTATTTTTAGTAGAGACAGAGTTTCACCATATTGGCCAGGACGGTCTTGAACTCTTGACCTTGTAATCCGCCCACCTTGGCCTCCCAAAGTGCTGGGATTACAGGCGTGAGCCACCATGCCTGGCCATCATTTTCAATATACTAGGTTTAAGAATTTAATATGTTGGCTGGGCGCAGTGGCTCATGCCTGTAATCCCAGCACTTTGGGAGGCTGAGGCGGACAGATCACCTGAGGTCAGGGGTTCAAGACCAGCCTGACCAACATGGAGAAACTCTGTCTCTATTAAAAATACAAAAAATTAGCTGGGTATGGTGGCACATGCCTGTAATCCCAGCTACTTGGGAGGCTGAGGAAGGAGAATCACTTGAACCTAGGAGGTAGAGGTTGCAGTGAGCTGAGATTGCACCATTGCACTCCAACCTGGGCAACAAGAGCAAAACACTGTCTCAAAAAAAATATTATGTTTAGAATAACTTTCACTGAAAATGCTGCCACTTAAAGAACGAATCATGATATTCAAAAGAATGCACCATTCCATAAAGACGAGAGCACTACAGTCTTAATATTTCAATGTGAATCTTTACTTCAGCCAGTGTCAAAAAAGCCCCCCTTGGTGCTAACTCAAATTTTAAGATAGTAATCTCTTCATTATAAAATGTTTGAAGCCAGGCGATGTAGTGTGCACCTATAATCCAAGCTACTTGGAAAGCTGAGGAGGAGGAATCACTTGAGCCCAGGAGTTTGAGACCAGCAACAGTGATATAGCAACCCTGTCTCAATAAAAATAAAAATAAAATAAAAAAACTTGAGGGCTTGTTCCAAATTCATGAGGTGCTGTAACAAATATGCTCAGAGAAATGAAAGAAGCCAAGCTGGAGCAGGCAACAGATGCACATGGAGCAAACGGTAGCCCAGTTTAGAGGAAGGAGAGGTTCTTTCGGCCGGGGAACCAAACTGGTGTCATGAAGGAGGTAACATATCCCTTGGATGGGGCTTTTACAGTAGAAAGCATTGTCTGAAGAACTGGCCTCAGATCATAAGCTATGGAAGGATGAACCGTACGGCTAAGGTACAGAGGTGGAGAAGTACAGGTTTTGAGAAACAGCATGTAAAGCATGTAATTTACTTTGGCTAACATGAAAAATAAAACCAATCGATGACTGTCTGCTTAAAAAACAGTTCTTACCCAATGCCACTAACTCGAGTCAGGAAATTGATGGATGAACTTGTATCATCTTGCCGAATCTTTAAGAAAAGAAAATCTAACTATAATTATTTGAGGACTTAAATGATCTTATTAGAAACATTAACAGTCTGCTAAAAGACATGAAGGAGCATCTACATTTTCCTGGATGATCCACACAAAATTATTCACAGGTAACCTAGGGAGTTATAGGTGAATAACAGAGTAACTGAAGATGTCTCTTCTCTAATTTATCCAATACTTTTAAAAAGGTCTATTCATAACAGATCAGAAGTGATATAATTATATCATGGGGTGAAATAAAACCATAAAAATGCTTGGGAGAATTTAAACACAGAAAATCCTAAAAGATAACAATCTTTTAGTCAAAGTTTATAATCTCTTTTCTGAATAGTACTGAAAATGATGAGCTAACAATCTCTTGAATGCCACATAAAACAAGTGGACATTTTATAGAACAATATTCAAAATTTTAAAGATAGAATAGTTAAAGCCATCAACTCCACTCATCTCTTTTCTTGTGAGTCTCACTAGAGTGAATGGCATCAGTCACCCTGCAATGACATTACTGTAAGGTCAACAGCCTCGCTGGGAGCCGGATGGACAACATCCACCCATCTCCATGTCTGATAACAGCATTATCAGTCCGGATACATTACTCAGCATCTGGCTTCTCCATGCGGGCTCCCCTCACCCACTTCTGCATTCTGCTTCCAGATCTATATTCAGCACTAGACTATGCACTCTCAGCACTAAACTATGCATTTGAACCCGCCAAAATTTTTAAAAATCCCACCAAGCCTTACACAATGGCAGCTTGCCCCATACATCCTTAGCCAGCCCACCCCCAATAAGTCCCACCTCCCTACCTATAGCGGCTCGCCCTGTCCGGGCCCTGTCTCCCAACAACTAATGAAATTGCCTATGCTTTGTTTTCCCAATATCCGATCAATCACCTCTGACCCCTATAAAACCCCCTGCCCTGAGAAGTTAAGCACGACTTCTCTGGCCCCATCCTGGACCATAGAACCTCGCCCGGGAGCTGAATAAATTGGATTTTCATTTTCGTATACTGGCCTCAGTTTCCTCATTTCAACTCGGCTATATATCTTACAGTTACATAGTGGTCATAATGGCAGACACTATAATCAATGAAGTAAACAAGTTAAAATTTTACCTTTTCCAGTTTACGTAATTTTCCAGTTGCTAAAAACTCATCAATTTTTTCAGCAATTTTCGTTCCTACTCCAGGCTACATGGAAAATTAGAAATATAACAGGCATATGAATATAATGCTTACCAAATCACTAAAAGATAAAGTAAAAAGCAGAAAATGAAAAACAAATGAGTATCACATGACAAGGTTTGAAATAATGAACATGGAAAACTGAACCCCAGTAAAAAATAAATTCTCCCAGAGACAGAACCCTACATGATTGACAAAAGGGAAACCCTAACAAAATAATTATAAATATCTCTTATTTACTTAAAATTAACTTTTGTTGTAGAAAAATTAGAAAATACAGAGTTGCATAAAGAAGAATATTCACTTGTCAGTTTCATTATTCTGAAAAGTAAAATCATCTGTAACATCATTCCCCAACATTTGGTATATATTACTTGACATCTTTTCTGCTTATATATATAGGCAGAATTAGATGTGCGATGTACATACTTTTTCTTAATACATCACGAGCAATTTCCGTACCAATAAATAAATACAATAGTATCTTTAATGGATGCACAGTATATAATTGTATAAATGCATAATGATTTCATTAGCAAATACCCTACAGGTAAACATGCAAATTGTTTCCAATTATTTGACAGTATAACAATATTCACAAATTTCCTTTAGAACAGAGGTTGTCAAGCTTCTGCATACATTAGCATAACATGGGGGAACTTGTTAATAACCACACAGAATGTCAAGTCCCACCCTAGAGTTTCTCAATCACCATGTCTAGGGCAGGGCCAAGAATATGCCTAAGTTCTCAGGGGATGCTTGATGCTGCTGGTCTAGACACTTCATTCTAAGAATCACTGCTCTGGAACTGCACATTCCAACATGGTATACTAGCCACATATGACAATTTAAGTTTGGATTAATTACAATTTAAAATTCCATTCTTCAGTCACGACATCCATATTTCAAGAACTCAATGGACAAATGTGGCTCATGGTTGCTGTATTGGGCCGTGCTTTTCTAGAATCTAAGTTCTAGGAGAGCAGAGATCTTGTCTTTTCACTCTTTTATTCCTAGTGACTGACATACAAGTGATCAAAAATTATGAGCGAATGAATCCTAGTAGATATATATCTCTATTAGTTGTCTTAGGAAAAATACTTCAAAGTGGAATTGCTAGGTCAAAGGGTACATACATTCTGACAAAGCAGCCTACAGAAAGGCTGTAACAACCAACACTTTCATGGTCAGCAAATGAGTGTCCTTTTTTACATATCATTCTCCACACTGCCTGTATTTGATGGGCACTATATAGTGTCTTGTTTACTTTGCAACTTTGGTATTTGTAAAACTGAACTTTCTAAAATGTGTACTGGTCCTTTTTAGTTAAACATCTTGCTTAATAATAGATGTGCCAGTATTTCCTACTGCCTCTTAGGCTTAAGTTCACTCATCCATATTATTGATTTATTTAATGTTTAATAAATGTCCCCAAATTACTGAAAGCATATTCAAGCTTGGAAAATAGCAATTACCAGACAGAAATGAACAAAAGATTTAGGAAGCAGAATAGATTAGAAAAAAGAAACTGCTCAGGCTCATTTCCTGCATCAGAAGATTCTTTTAAAAGGCAATTATTTTTCCCTTTACAGGTAGTGCTACAATAATTTTACTCAATAATATACTGACTTCAAGCAATTTAGGCCCAAGCTACTTTCCATATACAACATTAAGGAATAAAAAGCAAACTAGTCATTCTGGAAATTTCAGTTTTCTAGAATTACTGAGAAGTAATAGATTAGATAATCTAAGAAGAATCTATTATTTGTATTACTGAGAAGTAATAATCTAGAATAATTTCTAGAATTACTGAGATGTTAGTTTCCTTAGGAAAAATACATCAGAATTACTGAGAAGTAATTCCAGAAATGTGCTAGGTAGATCTGTGATTCTTTTTTTTTTTTTTTTTTTGAGACAGTCTCACTCTGTCGCCAGGCACCAGGCTGCAGTACAGTGGCACAATCTCAGCTCACTGCAACCTCTGCCTCCCAGATTCAAGCAATTCTCCTGCCTCAGCCTCCCGAGTAGCTGGGACTACAGGTGCACGCCACCACGCCCAGCTAATTTTTGTATTTTTTTCAGTAGAGACAGGGTTTCACCATGTTGGCCAGGATGGTCTTGATCTCTTGACCTCGTGATCCGCCTGCCTCGGCCTCCCAAAATGCTGGGATTACAGGCTTGAGCCACCACACCCGGCCAGATCTGTGATTCTTAAAATAATTGTGAAAAGGAATAATGATGAGATTTTTACATTATTCCCAGTCTTATGCAGAAGGAATTTTGGATACTTTTGTACTCTTTATATGCTCAGATTTGAGATGAAGTGTTTCAAAACTTATCAGGAGTTTTTCTCTACCAAATGAGCAGGCTATTTGCAACAAACATAAAAAAGGAAGTACTGTATGGATAAAAGAGGAAGTTAATGGAAGCAGGGGTGGTTCCTGAGACTAACAATGGGTCAGTTCACCAAGACAGAAACTCAGAATTAAAGTCCAATGTATTTATAACTTACTTAGTCTATTTCAGGATATATTGATGCTGAGAACTGTCTATGCTACAAGGAGTTAAAGTCTATATATCAGAGCATGATTTGTACTGAGTAACCAAGTCCAAGTTAAGATGTGGCACATGTTGAATGTGGACAATTTGCCACTAAATCATAAGATGTACAAGATTTATGGTAATGTTATGACTCTAAAGGGCAAAAATATAAGGGGTATTATGGGCCAGCACTTTGGGAGGTTGAGGCAAGAGGATTGCTTGAGCCTAAGAGTTTAAGACTAGCCTAGGCAACATAAGGAGATCCAATTTCTACAAAAGAAATATTTAAAAAAACATTATCAGAGTGTGGTGGCGTATGCCTGTAGTCCCAGCTACTCAGGAGGCTGAGGTGGGAGGATTTCTTGGGACTGGGGGGTCAAGGCTGCAGCAGTGAGCTGTATCGTGCCACCACTGCACTCCAGCCTGAGTGACAGTGCGATTCTGTCCCAAAAAAAAAAAACACAAAAAACGGACAATTATGGCTCATCTCTTGAGAAGCTTAAAGATAATCCTATATTGGCTGGGCACGGTGGCTCAAGCCTGTAATCCCAGGACTTTGGGAGGCCAAGGCGGGTGGATCACGAGGTCAAGAGATCGAGACCATCCTGGTCAAATGGTGAAACCCCGTCTCTACTAAAGATATAAAAAATTAGCTGGGCATGGTGGCGCGTGCCTGTAATCACAGCTACTCAGGAGGCTGAGGGAGAATTGCCTGAACACAGGAGGCGAAGGTTACGGTGAGCCGAGATAGCGCCATTGCACTCCAACCTGGGTAACAAGAGCGAAACTCTGTCTCAAAAAAAAAGATAATCATATATTAATATTTAAATTCCAGAGAACATTTGTGAAACATTAATAGGAAAAGAACAAAAAGAAGTGATAACTATCAGGACCTGGACTAGTCAAAAGCCATGTCAGGCCAGGTACAGAGTGGCTCACACCTATAATCCCTATACTTTGGGAGGCTCAAGGCGGTGGATCATCTGAGGTCAGGAGCTGGAGACCAGCCTAACCAACATAGTGAAACCCTGTCTCTACTAAAACTACAAAAATTAGCCAGGCATGGTGGTGCACGCCTGTATTCCCAGCTACTTGGGAGGCTGAGGTAGGAGAATCACTTGAACCCTGGAGGCGGAGGTTGCAGTGACCCAAGATTGCACCACTGCACTATAGGCTGGGTGACAGAGTAAGACTCTGTCCCCACCCCACCAAAAAAAAAAGAGTCATGTTAATTTGGCATCCTTCACACTCAAGTAGAAATTCAATGTGAGTACATGTATATATTGTAACAGT
This sequence comes from Callithrix jacchus, assembly GCF_049354715.1. NCBI lineage: Eukaryota > Metazoa > Chordata > Mammalia > Primates > Cebidae > Callithrix > Callithrix jacchus. Next base: position 44,071,510 of record NC_133514.1, read on the forward strand.
AAGAAAGAAAACTGTAATTACATATATTTTTAAAAAATTTAATCCATCTTCTCCCAAATAAAAACATTTTGAGATTGAAACAGTTTGTATGAAACAGCATGAATATTATTCCAAGAAATCAGGAGCAGTAAAATCAGCCTGTGCAGGTCAAGGCCACTTCAAACAGGCAAGTTTGGTTTGGTGGGAACCCACCAAATTCGTACACCTGCGAACTCTTCAATCAACACGCTAACTAAACTTACCAATTTCTTAGCTTCAGCTCCACTCTTTATTTTGTATGGGTATTTTGCTATAACAGATGCTGCTTTTCTATGAGGAAAGAAAAAAAGGAAAACCAATTAGAAATCCAGCAGGGCCTTAATTTTTCGTAAACTGGAATATACATACGAGCAAATATCTACGCTTATGCTTTCTCCAAGATAACTAATTTTCTACCTCCATATGAAACTTAAAACTCAGATGAGCTGACAGACTACCTACTATATGTCTAACTTTTAAAGTATCTTGAAAAGCCCCACATTTGAGAGTAAATGAATTTAAACCCTACACATCAAAGTATGATTTGTACTGAGTAACTAAGTGATTTGTTTTGATTTGTACTGAGCAGCAAAGTGATTTTAACAGTATAAATAATACTAAAGGAACGGGGAGACTAATTGTCTTTTTTTCTTTAGGAGTAAGTAGAAAATATCATTGGCACCTTTTAAAAAACAACCAGTTTTTAGAAATTGTTCATAACTCCCTCATAAAAATGTGCCACATGTGAATTACTAGACACCAGATCTTCTTATGGATAGCTATTTTATTTTTTGAGACAGAGTCTTGCTCTGTCGCCCAGGCTAGAGTGCAGTGTCACAATCTCAACTCAGCCTCCACCTCCCGGGTTCAACCTCCTGCCTTAACCTCCTGAGTAGCTGGGATTACAGGTGTGTGCCACCACATCCAGCTAATTTTTGTATTTTAGTAGAGATGGGTTTTCACCATGCAGGCAAGGCTGGTTTCCAAACCCCGACCTCAAATGACCCACCAGCCTCGGTCTCCCAAAATGCTGGGATTACAGGTGTGAGCCACCATGTCCAGCCCTTGGATAGCTATTTTAAAATTCATAGTTTCAACTGCATTCCTTATGTCCCTATATCAGTTTATTTATTTTTTAAATGCAGATGGGGTGTTGCTATGTTGCCCAGGCTGGTCTTGAACTCCTGGGCTCAAGCCATCAACCCGCCTTGGCCTCTCAAAGTGTTGGGATTACAGATGTGAGCCACCTTGCCTCACCCCATAACAGTTTTTAAAAATTGTTTCCATTTCAGTTCAGCATAAGGCAGTGACCTGTAATTCTTGCCCACCTCCACACATATCTAGTTTGTTAATCTGGGTGACAGACTGGATACACGCTGGGAGCTCGCTGATGGTATTCTGTCTAAAATTTCAATGCAAAATGTAATTTAGAATTGATGCTGATAAGAACTGACAGTACAGCTAAGTCAAAAGCATAAATACTGGATAGTCTTTGGAACCTTGGATTTCAGTCTATTATAGCACAAACAACCCTTTAGATTTGGATCTGAGCTTCTCTCTAAGCACATGACTGATGATGAGTCTGAAAAGACATATTTATAAGCAAAGGAACAGGCAAGCACAGTTTATGCAGGGGATCATTTCAGGAAAGGCAAGGAATTCCAGGTTATTGGTCCTGTGAGGCAAAGCCTAAAATGGAAAAAGAATCAGATGAAAGCCCTTTTGTATGCTATGGGGTATTTGGGTTTTATCAAGGTAAAGAGAAAACTTTATTTAATTATTTAATATGGGAGAATGACAAGATCAGATAACTATTTTCAAAAGAATACTATGGCCACAATAAAGAGAAATGTCTATTGAGGTAGGGAGGAGCATGCAGGGGTGGTAGGAAATTACCTGCTTTTCCAGACTTATTTCCCAATCACACCATACCCCTTAAGCAAACTGAATTTCTGACTTCTAGAAAACGTTATACCCCTTTGGAGGTCAAGGCGGGCAGATCACCTGAGGTTGGGAGTTCAAGACCAGCCTGACCGACATGGTGAAACCCCGTCAAAAAAAAAAAAAAAAGTTATACCCTTCATGTTTCAATGCCTTCGCACATTTTATTTGTCTACACTAATGGCCCTCTCACTTACCCCCGATGAGCTTCTTCAAAACTAAACACCTCCTTTCGGAGGCCTGCTGTGATCCAAATAGAAAACAAAGTTGAATATTGCTATGATTTTTCAATCAGCAAATGTATGGATGATAATACAATTATTTTACTTTACATAGGAAATCACAGAAGTAAGGAAAGGAGGGAGCACAATCAGCTCTGAACTGCGGGGAGTGGGAATGGAAGAAGGGAGCTGACTTGGGATAAAGACAATATAGGGCTAAAAATGTGGAGAAAAGTCCAGTGAGACACAGATTTGGAGTCACTACATTAGTAGCATTTCAAAGTCAAGAATGGCAAGATTGCCAGGGAAACTACAGAAAAGAGGGCTAAGGGCAGACAGACTTCTTGGAACCACAAGTTGACTATCCCTTATCTGAAATGCCTGGGACCAGCACTGTTTCAGATTTTGAATTTTTTTCAGGTTTTAGAATATTTACGACTGGGCATGGTGGCTCATGCTTGTAATCCCAGAACTTTGGGAGGCCGAGGCAAGCAGATCACGAGGTCAGGAGTTTGAGACCAACCTGGCCAGCATGGTGAAACTGTCTCTGCTAAAAATACAAAAAAATTAGCTGAGCAGCTACCAGGGAGGGTCAGGCAAGAGAACTACTTGAACCCGGCAGGCGGAAGTTGCAGTGAGCCAAGATTGCACCACTGCTCACCAGCCTGGCGACAGAGCAAGACTCCATCTTCAAAAAAAAAAGGAAAGAAAAGGAATATTTGCATATACATAATAAGATATCTTAGGGATGAGACCCAAGTCTAAACACAAAATTCATTTATATTTCTCATACACTTTATACACATACCCTGAAAGTAAGTTTATATAATCGTTTTAACAATTTTGTGCATGAAACAAAGTTTTGACTGCCACCTATTACATGAGATCGGAGGTGGAATTTTCCACTTGCGTCATCATGTTGGCAATCATCCAGATTTTACAGCATTTCTAATTTTCAGATTAGGGATGCTCAACCTATACCAACATTGAAAAGTAAGACAGAAGAAAAGATGAAAGAATGCCATTACAGAAATCAAGAGACTTCCACAGAATGAGCTAGGGGTGAATGCCACTGAGAGTCCAGTAAGATGAGATGTAGGTGAGAGGATTTCCAGAGCAAGGGTAGGTCCAGGCAAGAACTGGGACTTCTTAATGACTAAATGACTAGGGATTAAGAAGTCCAGGCAAGAAATGAAGATTTTTCAAGAAGATTAACTGTAAAGTGAGAAAAGAGATAAGGTGCTAACTAGAGGGAAGTTAAGATTGTTTTGGTTTTGGTTTTGAGAGCTGAAGGACTTGGACATATTTATATGCTAAGGAGGGCTGGCACGGCTGATGCCTAGAATCCCAGCACTTTGGGAGGCTGAGGCAGGTACACCACTTGAGCTCAGGAGTTGAAGACCACCCTGGGCAACATAGCAAAACCCCATCTCTACAAAAAAAAAAAATGAAAAAAAAAATTAGCTGGGTGTGGTGGCATGTGCCTATAGTCCCAGACTCTCAGGAGGATGAGGTGGGAAAATCGCTTGAGCCTGGAAGGTTGAAGCTGCAGTGAGCCATGATCATGCCACAGGGAGACCCTGTCTCATAAATAAATAAATAAATAAATAAAGGCTAAGGAGCCTTTTATGGAAAGAATGAATAGGTTAAGGCCCCTGGTGAGATGGATAAGGACAGGATCCCATGAAGGTTAGATGAGGATGCTACAGGATCAGCTTCAGACCAACCAGAAGAAAAAATGTAATTCCTTGAACCACATATATTTCATAGTATGGACTTCATCTGCTGTGTTTCAATACGGTTAAAATTACACTGCATTTCTAGTAATTCATGTTTGATGATGAGAAAAATACATATCAGGCTATACCTATCTACAATCAGAACTGGGAACTTATCTGAATTGATCCTATAAAGAACTGCCCGCACTCTTCAACGAATACTGAGTAAGGTACCAGCCTCGGTTCTTGCTTTTCCCCCGCTCTTGTAGATGGACCAAGTATCCACTGGGTCCTCAGTCCTGTTAACTGCCACTCTAAACAGGCCATCCCAGAACGCATGCTACCCGAGAATGCTGCACTGTCCCACCTGTAAGCATTGTACTTGTGGATAGCTTGGCTCACGTTCTTCTCAAAGTTTGCGAGTTCTGAAAAAGCAACAAGAGGCTCGGTGAACAAGAACCACGAATAACAAACAAGAAATGTTTTCTGGAAAGGGACGTGGCAGCCTCCAAGAGACAGTGACTACCTGTTTCCTACAAGGGCCAGACCAAAAGCAGTCCAAGCGATGGCCCAGGTGTCCCCAGCAGGACTGACAACTATCCAGGAGCGCCGGAGAAAGATCCCCACGGACTACCCGCTGCTAGGGGTCGACTCCACCCACTGGACTGTAGGGGTGGGAGAGAGGGAAGGGAGGGGAAGGGGTTAAAAGGAAAAAAGAAAGCCAGCAGGGCCCGGCCCGGTGCTAACCCGTGAGCATGTCGGTGATTCCCGCGTTGAGAGTCTCCTGCGGCGCCTTCCGTTTGCTCATAACGGCCTGAACCCGAGAACCCCAGAGTGTTCAGAACCAGGGATTGAAGCCCTCTCCCAGCTTGACGGAGGTACCAGACTTGGGGAGGGGTGCAGGAACAACCCAGCTCCGGCGCGACCTGCGCTACCGGCACAACCTGCGGAACAATGGCTGCCCCTGACAGGGGGCGCGGCGCGCGGCGCCTATGGTGACGTCACGCGTCCTGGGCGGGGAGGGGCGGGGCCGGGCCAGGCGGGTGTGGCGGAGCTAGAGAGGTGCGTCCGCGGCGGAAGACGAGAGGGACCCCGGGGAGTTAGTGGACTCCTGGACTCGTGGATGTGGATGCGGGGCGGGGGAAATAGGCGCCTCAGAATGACAGCTCAGGGGCCTTCCTATGAGAAGACCTGGAGTTTTGACCTAAGAGATTATGTTATATCGAACTCAGCATAGAAAGTCAACACCAGAACAAAAGTATGCCAAATTACAGGGTTTATTGCCGGCGACCACGGAGGACTCACGTCTCTCCAACCCGTGGCCCCGAAAGGAGAGAGACAAGACCTTTTCATACCCGCAAAACCACCTTGGGAGTTGGGGTGGAGATGGGAATGAAAGCTATCAATCACCTCCCAGGCTAAGACGAGGGTGAGGGGCTTCAGAAATTCCGAGGGCCAGTGGATTCAAATCACCTTCTGGGCGGAGAGGAGGGTGAGGGGGTTCCGGACCTTTCGAGGGCCAGGGGACTATTTGACATTCTGATTGTTATTTAAGGGTTCACAGATGCTAAGATTAGCATTCATTTACACATCGTCTGGGTAGGGGTGGGATCCATAGATTTTCAGTTGGTTGGCGCCAGGATGGAATGATCTGGGGGTGCTTACTCTGGGAAACAAAGGCCAGCAATTCTGGCAGATAAGAGAAGGTATGCAGCTTTACCTCTCTTTGCATCCTGCAAATGATCTAGCAATTTACAGAAACCAAGGTTAGCAGTCCTTGAGGAGAATGGAAACATTTTTGTATTTTATAAGATGGCAGCATACAGGTTCCAACTTAAGTTAGCTATATCACAATTACATCTGTTTTCCCAGTGTTTCTCTAGAATCCTTTCCCTAGAAGGGGAAACAGGAGTACGATCTTGATTCTGAAATACTTGCGCTGGTGGTGCGGCTTCCTGCACATACATGTGCTCTGTAATAGCGACCAAATGCATGGCGCGTTTTATATGTGGTCAGAGACGACGATGACTTCACACTTACTGTCAAAACTTTCTCTAAGGATACCGGGCAGTCCACACTGCAGTGCAGCCTCCGACTAGGGCGCTGTCGGAGCCCGGCATGAACCCTGCAGAGAACAGGAAGCCTCCCGCACACAATGTATTAGCACACCTGCCAACCGGTGTCAAAAGATATTCTATTTTTAATCCCCCTGCCTTTGTGGTAGAGGCCAAATTGATGAAGGGACCATATGTAGATCATGAACATGGACCCCTCATTATAACATGATGACCTACATCTGAGAAATTTACAATCTGCTTGAGAAATGGAAACCTGACATCAGCAATAGTTTATTTTACAACCGTAACTCCTGGGTTCATATCGAACTGCAATTCCAGGCAACTGCTTTGTGCATCAATAAAATTAAAATCTTATTACAAAATGATTTGTAGTTGCTGTAGAGAAATCTGGAAAATGTATAAAAGGAGAAAATATTCAAATCAGTGATCACATCATACAACTGAACTATTATTATTTTCGGACATGCACTTCTAGTCTTCTAACCCAGTCTATTAAAAATTCCCATTATTTTCCGATATATAGCATTAGTTTCTTTGATTAGCAAAGTTGTAGTGGTTGTGTTTTCTTACAGTGTAGTGTATATCTTAAGTTACACTTATCGGAAATTTGTAATTATGTTTTCGAATTTCCTATTCATATCATTTACTCATTTTTCTAATGGGGATAGTTTGTTATTAATCTGGTAGATATTATATATATTACTACTTGCCCTTTTTTCTATATCTTTTGTAAAAATTTTGTAAATATTTGTATTTTCCTCTATTCCTTGCTTTTTAACTTTACACCTTGAGCTTCTTAACACCTTTATTGTCACTCCCATTTACGTATATGACTTCTCCTAGTTTTTCCTGTTCACATTTTTTCTGTCCAATCTCTTTAACAGGCTATATTCACATAATTTTGCTCTGAAGAACTATTCCTCCTTAAATAAAAATGTATTGACCTCTGAATTTTAAAAGTTTCAAATGTAGGGAACTATGGGATCACTTTTACAATTTTTTTTTTGAGACAGAGTTTTGCTCTTGTCCCCCAGGCCGTGCAATGGCACTGTCTCAGCTCACTGCAGCCTATGCCTCTTGGGTTTAAGTGATTCTCCTGCCTCACACCGCCCCCCCCACCCCCGAGTAGTTGGGATTATAGGAGCCCACCACAACACCTGGCTAATTTTTGTATTTTTAGTAGACAACATGGTTTCACCATGTTGGCCAGGCTGGTCTCAAACTTCTGACCTCAAGTGATCTGCCCACCTTGGCCTCCCAAAGTGCTAGGATTATAGGCGTGAGCCACCACACCCAGCCCATTTTTACAAATATTATATTTTTTAAATTAGTGCCAGAGAATCCAAAGAAAATAATCCATTACCTATCATTATCATCTTAGAAAACCCTACATTTGATCTACTTCATGACTTTCTTCTTGAAATAACTTGTTTCAATTGGCTTCTGAGATTCCACATGCTCTGGGTTTCCTTATTCCTCATTGGCCATGCCTCAGCGGGGTGTGTGTGTGTGTGTTCGTGCATGCCCAAGCTGCTTCCCAGCTCCTCCTCCACTCTCCAGCCTTTATGGGAAATGGGTTCACACTTCAGTTTTCTAACCAGCTTTTCCACTTTGTCCAGTTTTACCTGTTTAAATGGCATGTCTAGCTTGAAGTCTCCTGAACTCATAGTTCAAGTCCTGACCTCTCACTTGAGTTCCTGTCTCATATATCAGGCTGTCTGCTGGATAGCTCTAGTCCATAATAGGCATCTCAAAGATAAAATGTCCTAACTCCTAATTCTTGCCCCACAAGCTTCTCCTTAACTTTCCAGAATCTTGGATAATAGCATTTTAATCCACCCTGCTAGCAGGTCATTCTATTTTTTTTTTTCATTCTATTTTTTTTTTTTTTTTTGAGACAGAGTCTCGCTCTGTTGCCCAGGCTGGAGTGCAATGGTGTGATCTCGGCTCACTACAATCTCTGCCTCCCGGGTTCAAGTGATTCTTCTGCTTCAGCCTCCCGAGTAGCTGGGATTACAGGCACACACCACCACACTGGCTAATGTTTGTATTTTTAGTAGAGATGGGTTTTCACCATGTTGGCCAGGCTAGTCTAGAAATTCTGACCTCAGGCGATCCGCCAGCCTTGGCCTTCTAAAGTGCTGGGATTACAGGTATGAGCTACCGTGCTTGGCCAGGAGACATTCCTAATTGCCCTTTTCACACCCCACATCCCATCGGCTAGCGGATCTTGACTGTTCTCTCTCAGGAGTATGTGCTGAATTGGATGACCTCTCCCCCTCAGCTGCCACTGCCGTAGCTTAAGCTCCCATGACCTCCTGAACTATTGCCACAGCCTCTCCAGCGGGCTTTCTGCTTCTGCTCTTGTCCTCTTAGAGAACATTCCCCAAACAGGATGCATGATATTTTTAGGATGCAATATCAAATATGTCCCTATTTATTTATATACCCTTCCACTGCACTTAGGACAAAAATCCAAGCTCCTGACAGGGGTGCAGTGGTTCACACCTGTAATCCCAGCACTTTGGGAGGCTGAGGCAGGTGGATCACCTGAGGTCAGGAGTTCCAGACCAGCTTGGCCAACGTGGTGAAACCCCATCTCTACTAAAAATACAAAAATTAGCCATGCATGGTGATGGGCGCCTGTAATCCCAGCTACTCCGGAGGCTGAGGCAGGAGAATTGCTTGAACTCTGGAGGCGGAGGTTGCAGTGAGCCGAAATTGAACCACTGCACTCCAGCCTGGGAGACAAGAGCCAGATTGCAACTCAACAACAACAAAATAACCCAAGCTCCTTTTCATGGCCCACAAGGCCTAGTGTGATCCATCTCCTGCCTGCTCTCTATTGCATCTCTTGACATGTTTCTCACTGCTTAGGACACACACACTTCCCTATTTCATACATATATGTGCCTGCTCAGTGTTGTCCCCTCATTGTATGGGTCTTTCCCTGGCTGCCTTCTTCTCATCATTCAGGTCTCAGCCTAGCAGTCACACTCTTGTCACATTCCTGAACCAGGCCCAGGTTTTTACCATGTTTTTCTTTCTTTCACAGCACTAAGAACGACTGGAAACTTTCACGTGTGGCTTGCGCATTATGCACTCCCTGCTCACTCCTCCTCCCACCAATGTGGAATGCCAGCTCCATTGGAGAAGGGACTTAATTTTTGTTTCCACATAATAAGTACTCAATAAATAGTTAGTATCTTACAGTTTTGCTGAAGTGTCAAACATGGCCGGGTACAGTGGCTCACACCTGTAATCCAGCACTCTGGGAGGCAGAGGCAGGAGGATTGAGCCCAGGAGTTCGTTCAAGATCAGTCTAGGCAACATAGTGAGACCCCATCTCTTTTACAAAAATGACAATGTACCAGGTGTGGTGGCATGAAGAGATAAAGCATGGGATTCTTGGATTCACTCAGCCATCTCAGTAAAAGGAATAGAGAGATGGGATTGTTCTGGAAGATTTGTGGAGGACCCTCTTGTCTAATGGCATTGAACTCCATGACATACAGAGGAGATCCACTAGGTTTCTGAGAATGTTACATCAGCAGAAGTAGCTTAGCCTGGAAGGGACAGAGACAGTGTGAAATGAAAATAGGCTGTTGAATTCCAAACTGCTACAGGCAGGAAATGGACTGATAGAGCTACTGAGCTGCAAACACGTGCTACCCTTCAAGAAAAAGCAAGAATAACTCCAAGAGCAGAGCCAGGGGCACAGAGGCAGAGGCCCGAGGAGCATACAGAGATGATGGATGCAGAGACACAGGCCTATAAGGTACTGTGAGCATAGACTCAGGCCTATAGAGCCACCATGGGTACAGAGAGGCCCATGGTTCTGCTGTGAGCAGATACAAAGGTCTGCAGAACTGCTGAGGGGCCAGTGGGCAGCACTTCCAACTAGGGGATTATTTTCAGACCTTGAATCCTAATGGACTTTTCTCAGCTGGATCAAAATTGGCTGCGAACGGTGATTTCTTTATCCCTTCCAGTTTTCCCTTTCAGAAGGAGAACATCTGTCATATGCTTATTACATCATTTTACATAAATTTAGATCAATTCCAAAGTTATTTGGAAGCTGGTAACTTGTAGTTTCACAGGTCCACAGCCAGAACAATTTAATCCTAAAATGAATCAATCATGCCTGGGGTCTCACCCACATTTAACTTAGTTAATGAGACACAGGACTTCTGAGCTAATACATTGATGTGATTTTGGTCTTAGTTCATGCTGTGAGTTGAGACTGGGAGATGTTGGATGGAAAAATTTATTTTTCATGACAAATAGGGATTCTGGGGTGCCAGAGGGTAGATTGTAGTGGGCTGAATGGTGGCCCTCAAGAAGATATGTCCACATCATAATCCCCAGAGCCTATATTACCTCATATGGCAAACTATGTGATTGTAGGAAGCATCTTGAGACAAAGTGCTTACCCTAGATTTTTCCAACTGGCTCTAAATCCAATGACAAGTATTCTTGTAAGATACACGGCAGAGATATGACAGAGAAAGAGGTAGCAATATGACCCCGGGCAGAGATGTAGAGTCAAAAGTCAAGGATTTCCTGAAGCCACCAGAAGCTGGAGGCCACCAGGGACAGAACCTCCCCAGAGCTTTCAGAAGAGGTGTGGTCCTTTCACATCTTTATTTCAGACTTCTGGCCTCCAGAACTGGGAGAGAATCAGTTTCTGTCATGTATGCCACCCAAGTCGTGGTAACTGGTTAGAGCAGGTCTAGGGAACTAATGCAGGTAGAGAGCAGGCTTTGCTGGGGACTTTCTTTCTGTGCCCATTGGTCAGTTTCTCCAGCACTCAATCTTGAGACAAAAAGAAAAGCCAAGGAGTAACCACCAGAGTCCTTGCTCAAATCCCAAGGTCTAGGGAGAGTCTTCTGTCTTATCTCTACCATTCAGAGTCTTGTATTTGTTTATATAACGAAGGAGTTTCGCTGCATTTAATGAGAGGTAAAAGTGTATCTATCTCATCTTCCTGGAAGCAGACATCCTAACTCCTAGATTTTCACTTTTTAAATCAATTACACTGTTCCAGCCACAGGGTTTTTTTTTTTCCCCAATTTTTTTTTTTCTTCCTTTCTTTTCACAACCTGTCCTGTAACTGAACAGCCATAAACTTTGTAATGACTGCTTTGGTTGGCATTTCCTTGGTCAAAATTCTTCTGTGGCTCAGCTGCCTAAAACATAAGCTAATATCCCTAGGCCCAAACATCCATTCCCTCCCCAACCTGACTCCGTCCTCGCCTTTTGGGTGTTACTTCCCACTGTCATTTACCAGGGTTTCCAAAACCGTGCTTTATTAAACACTAGTTCCTTGGGATGTTGATACATGTTTCACACAATCAGCAGGAGAAAATGTATTTATAGTCAAATGACATTGGTAAACAGTGAATTTACACAAAGTTAAGCCAGTTTCTTTATGATAAGACCTTTCAGATACTTTCCCAGTACACAATGTGAATGTCTAAAGAGCGAGTGAAATAAGAACCGTTTGCTAAACTTACTTGACCACAGAACGCTTCATTCTATCTCCATGGAAACTACTTTGTGAAGTCTCCTACTACAATTTCTTCTCCAACAAAACTCACCTGTTTGTGACCATCTGAACTCATTTTGTGCTTCTGCCTTTATACAAAAGAGAAGTTCTGTGAAATGTTGAAGAAGCAGAGATATGGCACTATTAACGGTCCGGGCACTATACAAATTGATAACATTTTCCATTATTTTAGTTCAGAAGCCCTAACCATAGATACTCTAACAGTGGATTGTGGAACCAATATGAGTGTTACATATTGGGTTACATGTAACAAAATATAGAAGCTATTTTTAAAATGAGTCAATTTAATAATACTGCTATATGCTGTGAGAGGCAGGGACTCCCCAGCCTCTTGAGCAGGAACAGAGGCGTGAGCATGGTGGTCAGCGGGCTGGTGGTCCACAGATACCCTTTTTGTCCCTCCTTCGCCGTGACAGTCACCCCCAGGTAATCTTTGGAACTTGGAAAAGGCAGCTGCTCTCCCATCCTGGCTACCGTGAGTCACTCTGTGGCTAACAGGGCTACAGATGGAGAGCTTGGCACTCCAACTTTGCTGAAAGGAGGACAGCCACCAAAGTAGTAGGTAAAAACACAATTTTAGCAGCAGTGAAATAAAAAAAGGAAGAGAGGATGGGGCCAGGTCACACCTATAATTAAACTGTCTGTTTAGGAGAAGCTGAATCCAGAAGAAACACAAGCTGTAAAGTGAAAGGACAGGGAGTAGGGCCACTGGAGAGCAGGGGAGGACAGGCTGGCATCAAGCGCTGCTCTAACTCTGCCCGGAAAGATTTTAGTTGGATACTGTCCAGTCACGTGTGTGGCTAACTGTACTCTAAGCACTTTTCTCGCGGCAGAGGAAGGAGGTGCCATGGCTGTACCCCTGAATGCTTGTGGGGCCGGCATTGTGCCTGGGCCTCTTTCATGGAGGACCTCCAGTGTGTAGACAAGGTGCCGGCAGTGCCCTTGGAGGGCTACACCCTGGGTCCTGGGTGAAAGCTGCTGGGGAAGTAAGAGCTCCATCTGGATACCAGAGAATGCTGGGACATCAGTGCAGCAGGAGCCATCACGGAGAGCCGTGGCCAGACAGCCCCACATCATGAGGCCTGTTCCAGGCATCCCCATGTCAGGGGGTTGAGTCTTCCCAGATCACGAGGCCTGCTCCAGGCAGCTGTGCTCTTCTTCTTCTGTTTGTAACCAGCTCCAGTCTAGGGCCTGAAAGTCAACAGGCATGTTAAAAATACAACGGCCACCAATACATCTCAGGTTATTTTTCCTCTTCAGGAGGCAATCAGCACAATTTAGAAATATATTGAACCCAGCTGGAGGCTCACGCCTGTAATCCCAGCACTTTGGGAGGCTAAGGTGGGCAGATCATGAGGTCAGGAGTTCAAGACCAGCCTGGCCAACATCGTGAAACCCTGTCTCTACTAAAAATACAAAACCTAGCCGGGCATGGTAGCGAGTTCCTGTAATCCCAGCTACTCAGGAAGTTGAGGCAGGAGAATCACTTGAACCTGGGAGGTAGGGGTTGTAGTGAGCTGAGATCATGCCACTGCACTCCATCCTGAGCAACAGAGTGAGACTCCATCTCAAAAAAAACAAAAAAGAAAAAGAAACATATTAAAACCCCTTTATTGGCTGGGTAGGGTGGCTCATGCCTGTGGTCACAGCACTTGGGCAGGCTGAGGCAAGTGGATCGCTTGAGGCCAGGCAACACAGCAAGACCCAGGCTGCATAAAATAAATAAATTAAATAAAAATTAAAAAGGTAAACCCTTTTATTTATAAGTCCTGTGACTACAGGCCACTCTTGAGCTAAGTTACATACTCAAACTGTACAGGATCTTTGCTTGGATTGACTTAGAGCCCTTGAGATTCCATGACTATGTGAACTGGAAAGGTAACGTCAGTACCACTGTGGCTCACAGCACTCAGTCCTGTGCTCACTGTGGGTAGCTCATCTCAGCTATGGATTTCCAGCCTCACCACATGACTCGGCCGGATGAGACTTCCTCTTCCTCCCACAGACATGCAAGTAAGCAATGAACTGATCAAAACATATGGTATGCCAGGAGGAGAGTGGCAAGAGATACAGAACGCCCACAGACTGGAGGAGGACATGTGACTATCTCAGCAAAGGCTGCAATTCACAGTGGTATCCCCTGTAATTCTTCCAAAAGCTTAAAGTTAGGGGAAGTTAGCAAGTGATTAGCAGGTAAAGGCCATGTAAAGATCTAAGCAAATGATGCAGGACTCTCTCAACAATGGAAGCTTTGTCTTAATGTACCTGTACCTGGGTTAGTTTTCTCATAACTAGCTCTACACTACACTCCAAGGCCCTGAGGACAAGGCCACGGCTGGTTCCTGCTATACCGCCAGACTCACTAGTAACTCCCATCCCCCTCCCCTGCCCAGCACTCAACACACAAATGCTCCACAGTAGGACAGATGGTACAGTGGGGACAGGCTTCTGGGAACAATGCTATCTTCCTCCTCATCACTGGCATTATGTGCTGCAAGGATTAAATAAGATAATGCATATATGTACTTGTAAGCCTTTAGTAACTGTTAGCCATCATTATTATTATGAATAAAAAATGTGTACTAGAAAATCATAAATACACACTGAAAAAAATCAGCTGGGTATGGTGATACACACCTGTAGTCCCAGCTACTCAGGAGGCTAAGGCATGAGACTCACTTGTACCTGGGAGGCAGAGGGTGCAGTGAGCCAAGATCACGCCACTGCATGCCAGCCTGGGTGACAGAGCAAGACCCTATCACAAACAAGCAAACAAACAAACACTGAAGTTGAAGATAATGCCAGACTGCTTTTCCATTTTCTTTCTCTTTTGCTATAGAAAGAAGGGGCATGGAATTGCGGGGGGCTCACACAAGCTATTACCATAAAACTCTGGTCTTGCTCCCTCACGGTGTCCTGTATGGCATTTTCTAGCAGGATGCAGAGGTTCTGTGCTTCAGCCACCAGTTCTTCACTAGAGAAAATGATCAAATTATTAGAAAGTGGTCATTATTAGTGATGAGAGCTAACACTGCTGTTTTAAAATATGTGAAAGTTTTGATAACTTTGGTAATTTTTTTTTTTGAGATGGGAGTCTCACTCTGTCGCCCAGACTTGAGTGCAATAGCGTGATCTTAGCTCACTGCAACCTCTGCCACCCAGGTTCAAGTGATTCTCCTGCCTCAGCCTCCCGAATAGATGGGATTACAGCTGTGTAACACCACACCTATTTTTTTTTTTTTTTTTTTTTTTTTTGCATTTTCAATAGAGACTGGGCTTCACCATGTTGACCAGGATGGTCTTGAACTTCTGACCTTGTGATCCGCTCACCTTGGCCTCCCAAAGTGTTGAGATTACAGGCATGAGCCACTGCACCTGGCCTTTTTGATAGTATTTTTTAAATGAAGTAATAATTACTTTGACCTTGAGTGTCTTAAAACACCAACCCATTGACTAATACTTTCATTCATCTTGCTATGCACTTTCCACACATAAGCATTACTGTCCAAAATGCAAAAAAAAGCAAACAGATCTCAATAAAAAGTCAGAAGTAAAAAGCTCTTTCTGCTTTCTGATTTACTAGATAGCTGAATTTAATTCTCAAACTGCCAAAATCTAAAGATATTCTTCAAATCACCTGTTTCCCAATTTTTGAAGTAGACCAAAAAAAAAAAAAAGAAAAACAAAACAAAACAAAATAGGCCAAGCAATTGGGTTCCATAGTTCCTTGGAATCTGTTGAAAAGCAAGTTCTGGGATTTGATTTCCTTTAATCTATCTCTCCTCTTTTCTATAATAAAAAAAATGCATGTTTCCTCTTAGGACTAGGCCACAGTGAGAAAGAACAGCATGTAATAAAACATCCATCTTTTTCTAATCTCAGCTACGCTGTGGGGAGATGAGAGACATCCTGTATACCTAGGTCCACCTTTCTAGAGTTTTGAGGATATCACTGAAGGGAATAAGCCACATAAGGGAAGACAGTGCCCCAGAACTCCTCTCACTCTGCAAAATGCGACAATCTGATGGCAGGAGCCATTTTTGCCAAGCCTCGGGGCCTCTAGCTAGGCTAAAGGCTCAGTGCCGGCCCAGAGGGCAATAGAAGAGGCTCCTGGCCTAGCTGCTATCCTCCAGGAGCTCATAAGATGTTGGGGAAATAATTTTTATTTAAAAAAAAAAAGGCTGGGCGCAGTGGCTCACGCCTGTAATCCCAGCACTTTGGGAGTCTGAGGCGGGTGGATCACGAGGTCAGGAGATCAAGACCATTCTGGCTAACATGGTGAAACCCTGTCTCTACTAAAAATACAAAAAAATCTGCTGGGCGCACTGGCTCATGCCTGTAATCCCAGCACTTTGGGAGGCAGAGGATCACAGGGTCAAGAGATTGAGACCATCCTGGCCAACATGGTGAAACCCCATCTCTACTAAAAAAATACAAATATTAGCCAGGCGTGGTGGCATGCCTCTGTGGTCCCAGCTACTGAGGAGGCTGAGGTAGAAGAATCGCTTGAACCCAGGAGGCAGAGGTTGCAGTGATCCGAGACTGTGCCACTGCACTCCAACCTCGCGACAGAGCAAGACTGTCTCAAAAAACAACCAAAACAAAAAACAAAAAAATCAGCCGGGTGTGGTGGCACAAACCTGTAGTCCCAGCTACTCAGGAGGCTGAGGCAGGAGAATTGCTTAAACCCAGGAGGCGAAGGTTGCAGTGACCAAAATTGCACTGCACTCTAGCCTGGGTGACAGAGCGAGACTCCGTCTCAAAAAAAAAAAATAGAGAGACAGGGTCTCACTACATTGCCCAGGCTTGCCTCGAACTCCTGTGAACCTCCTGCCTCAGCCTCCCAAAGTGCTGGGATTACAAGTGTGAGCAAAACTTGTATCACTTTTGTCCCCACAGGACCTAGCAGATGCAACAAACACCCAGAGAAGTGGTAAAATCATCGGACAGACATTCACCAGTGATGAATGCTTCCACCCCCAATCTCCTGACGTGCCCCTGATGGTCATGCTTAGCACTCCTAAGGAGGACCTACCTCTTCTTGGCTGTCTCGGGTAAGCTGTCAGAGGTCGTGGAAGGCTGAGACATCAGCTGCCCAGGCTGGCTAAGTCGAGAGGCATTCATGCTATCAGGGCTTCCACTGACGGGACCACGGACCTTGCTCTAGGGGACAAAATCAAAAGAAATTAGGAGCCAAGTAATGAATCACACTTTGCATTCACGCCACAGTATTTTCTCAGGAGACAACTGGCTGCCAGACGCCAGAGCTATCCCTAGAGCCCACCAGTCAGCTCCCCTACCCGAGGGTCGGCTGGTGCTTTGCATCTGGCTTCAAAAATGTTTCTGTATCAAAAGGGGGATGTTTGAAGAAAGGATTCTAAATTTAGGAGACCGGAGTGCCTACATTTATTTACAGGGTTTTTTCTTTTTTAAAAAAATCAGCTTTATTCCTTTATTTATTTATTTATTGAGAGTCTCACTCTGTCACCCAGGCTGGAGTGCAGTGGCATGATCTTGGCTCACTGCGACCCCCGCCTCCTGAGTTCAAGCAATTCTCCTGCCTCAGCCTCTTTCGTATTTTCAGTAGAGATGGTTTTTCACCATATTTGCCAGGTTGGTCTCAAACTCCTGACCTCAGGTGACCCACTAGCCTCAGCCTCCCAAAGTTCTGGGATTCGTGATCCATGGTGCCCAACCCCTTAATGAACTTTTACAAGAAAAGAACGGGGAAGTATTTTTACTCTTTTCCAGGTAGAAGACAGACACACACAAAAAGGCTATGGGAGTTCCTGTGGCTCTCATCCTATATGATCTGGCTGAGAAGAAGCCAGGACACCCTGACTCCCAGGGGGCTGTAGCCACTGCCCCTCCCAGCTTGAAGGATCAAGCAGCGGCTCCCGCTCCAGCTACCTGAGCCTCCTCAGCTCATAGCCCATGACCACCCGCCAACCTTCAGGTCACCCATCTGCTGATCTCTGCCCCGCATGGTCCTCACCCCACCCATGTGACCTCCCTCCCCCGCCCCTGGCACTCACTGTGGCCTGCAGTCCTTCATCCTCTCACGTTTCCCTCAGGCCATGGAACTCTCCTGGCTCCACATCCTCCCCTCCAGCAAAACCTCAAGGCCCACACATCAAGGAGCCATGCAAGTGCCCAAGCCGTCCTCCTGCTGACTGTGCCTGGGGAAAGGCCCAGCATTGGTCTCCTGTGCTTTTGCCCTGGACCACAAATGCAGCAGGAAATGGTGCCTGCGCTGCCTGGCTCCCTCCTGGCCAGGACCTGCCCCAGCTCCTGCCCCATCCTGTCCTGTGCTGCACAGGGACGGCTCAACTCCAACCCTGAGAGCAGCCCTTCTCAGTGTTGAGGTTGGCCAGGGGCTCAGATTCTCCAGCTGCCTGGAGAGGGACTTCCCCAAATCCCAGATGTGATCACATCCCCACACTCGAGTTCCTTTAATATCAAAGGAAAAGACAGATCCTGCCATGTCCTGTGTGCTTTGAAAACAAACATGGGCTGGGCGCTGTGGCTCATGCCTATAATCCCAGCAATTTGGGAGGCCAGGGCAGGCAGACTTCTTGAGGGCAGGAGTTTGAGACCATCCTGGCCAACATGGTAAAACCCCATCTCCACTAAAAATACAAAAATTAGCTGGGTGTGGTGGCATGAGCCTATAGTCCTAGCTATTTGGGAGGCCGAGACAGGAGAATCACTTGAACCCAGGAGGTGGAGGTTGCAGTGAACTGAGATTGTGCAGCTGCATTCCACCTGGGAGATGGAGCAAGACTTTGTCTCAAAAAAGGAAGAAAACGTTATACAAAAATTAGCTGGGTGTGTTGGTGGGCACCTGTAATCCCAGCTACTTGGGAAGCTAAGGCAGGAGAACCACTTGAACACAGGAGGCGGAGGTTGCAGGGAGCTGAGATCGTGCCACTGCACTCCAGTCTGCATGACAAAACAAAGCATGGCCCTCATAAGCTTGCCCTTGTCTTCTTCAGCAGCTTCATTCTCCATCGCAGCCTCCCCCCACACACCAGCCTGTCCCCACTTAGAACACACGGATTCCCCAGGCTCTCTGCCTTTGATAAAGCAACATCTCTGTCCTGGAACATCCTCACTCTTCAACTGGACAGCTCCTTATGAACTTTCTTATTGTTCCCTCTTTTCTAAGAAAAGCTGGAGCTCCCCCTGCACACAGAAACTGCAGCTCATGCCTCCTGGAGCTGCTTGCCAGCCCTTCCCACCCTGAGCAGCTCTCGCTTATGCCCATCTGTGCCCCTCAAAGGATCAGGCCCTCCTGGGAACAGGTGCCATGCCTTCTCCCTGGTGTGTCTTGCTGGACATACAGTCAGCATTTAATAAATGCCCAATGGATGTAAAGGACACATCAGGTATCACTTGTGAATACGTGCACCTCCCTCTCCTCTTCAGATCCTCTCTATGGCATTATCCTGCTTTCTCCTTTTCCTCTCTTCTTACAGGAAGGTATGTCGCTCATGGTCCCAAGGCTTCCCCAGCGCTCTGGCATGTGACCCCAGTCCCTCTGTTCTCTGCACTGTGTGTGTCATGCCCTCCGCCTTTGACAATGACAATCTCTTAGGGCGCCACCTCCTGCTTCCACCATGAACAACCATCTCCCTTTCCTTCCCTTTGCTCTTTTTTAAAAAAATTTTATTTCTTTATCCTCATTGTAGAAACTGGCCCTTAGCTTTTAAAGGCAAATGATGCCTAAGTCACGCTTCCATCCATGTCACCTTCTCTGCAGCCTTTCACAATAGGGCTCCCACTCCCAGCAGCTCTGGCTCCCATGACGTGGCCAGCCCTGGCACTTCTCCCATCTCAGTTCATGGCTGTTTTGTTTCACTTTTTCCCCCCATGTGACATTCCATGGACTCACAGCTATGTTAAGATGGTGTGTACAGAAAGCCTGGGTTACTGCACTGACGGCAGCACGGATGGAGGCAATGGGCAACTAAGTCGCACTGCTGAACATGACGGTGGGCTGAATGGGTGGCCCTAAGAATATGCCACATCCCAACTACTGGAACTCTTGTGAGAGTGACCATACTTGCAGAAAGCGTCTTTAGAGACGTAATTAAATTAGAGATCCCGGCCGGGCATGGTGGCTCATGCCTGTAATCCCAGCACTCTGGGAGGCTGAGGTGGGCGGATCACAAGGTCAGGAGTTTGAGATAAGCCTGGCCAACATGGTGAAACCCCATCTCTACTACAAATACAAAAATTAGCTGGGTGTGGTGGTGGGCGCCTGTAATCCCAGTTACTCAGGAGGCTGGGGCAGGAGAATCACTTGAACCCAGGAGGCAGAGGTTGCAGTGAGCTGAGACTGCACCACTACACTCCAGTCTGGGTGACAGAGCAAGACTCCATCTCAAAAAAAAAAAAAAAAAAAGAAATTAAGGATCCCGAGATGACATCACCCTGGACTATTTGGGTGGGACCCAAATCCAATGACAAGTGTTCTTATAAGAGATACCCAGATGAGGGACACAGGTCACATGAAGACAGAGACAGAGACTGGAGTGATGCAGTCACACACCAAAGAATGCCTGGAGCCACCGGGAGCTGGAGAGGCAAGGACAGTCCCACCCTGAGGGCCCTCAGAGACAGCTCAGCCCTGCTGACATGGTACTTT
Organism: Callithrix jacchus; assembly: GCF_049354715.1. Taxonomy (NCBI): domain Eukaryota; kingdom Metazoa; phylum Chordata; class Mammalia; order Primates; family Cebidae; genus Callithrix; species Callithrix jacchus. Next base: position 44,091,705 of record NC_133514.1, read on the forward strand.
CAACTTCTGGGCTCTAGAGCTCAGATAACACATTTGTTTTTGTTTTTAGTAGAGACAGGGTTTGTTCTGTTGCCCAGGTTGGAATGTAGCAGCATGATCACAGCTCACAGCAGCCTTTAACTCCTGGGCTCAAGCGATCCTCTGACCTCAGCCTCCCCAAACTGCTGGGGTTACAGGCCTGAGCCACCATGCCTGGCCCAAATTTCTGTTGTTTTCGCCTTTCAGTCTGTGATCATCTTTACAGTAGCCATAGGAAAGCAATACACAGATAAATGAAAATGATTAGCACAGGCCTTTACTCTGACCTCCCTGCTCACGCCAAGTCAAAAAACAGTGACATGAAAACTGAGCAGCAGCTGAGTGGGCTAATGATGGCTCTGTGGTGTCCCGTGTGGGATAGCGGCAGTGCACAGAGGCAGAAAGGCACAGGCGGCTGGCAGGCCAAGGGCCTAGGGCCACAGCGCTCACTCACACAAGCGATCTTCAGGAGATTCCAGAGCTCCTTCTGCCGCTTCTCCTGCAGCCGGACAACAGTCTTCTCATCCTCATTCATCAAGCTCATCACCTCTTCCACCTTGGGCAGCAGTTCCAGTGCCTTCTGCTTGCAAACCACAGTTTTACTGCAAAGAATAAACACGACAAACTCTAATGGCATTTGGACTGGGGAAAGCAGAAGCCGTGGCAACTGTGCATCTGGTCAGCAGCTGCAGAAAGTCGCTTCACGAGGTCCACCAAATCAGAGCAGAGGGAGGAAGGGGACCTCGCACCCAGCCTACATCTCCCAGTCCTTCCTCCAGAGCAGGAAGGTTGGGGCTCATACCTGAGCTGTGTATAGATCACTCGCACTTTCTTCTCAAAGCTCTGAATTGCCTGAAGCAGCAGCCGCACCATTTCCTGACTGTCACCCTCAGTTCGCTGGTCTGGAGAGAGGGAGGGTAGCATAGTTCCTCAAGGAAGCCAGCAGAGAGTAGCGATGCCCCAAAAATGAGATAGTGAGAAGCCCAAGGCAGACACAGAACCCCACTTACCTCGTGGCTTTTCTCTTAGTCTCCTGTAGAGCTCCCTTGCTTGCTCCTCTCTAAAATATACAAAGAAGTTCTGTCTAGATTTGAGGTAAAATATGGCTAATTTTTATATTTTCTTGGTAGAGATAGAGTTTCACCATGTTGCCCAGGCTGGTCTCGAATTTCTAGGTTCAAGCAATCCTCTTGCCTTGGCCTCCCAAAGTGCTGGGATTACAGGTGTGAGCCACTGGGCCTGGCCAAAAAAAAATTTGTTTTAAATGTGCTGAGCATGGTGGGATGTGCCTATAGTCCCAGTTATTTGGGAGGCTGAGATGGGAGGGCTGCTGGAGCCCAGGAGGCTGAGGCTACAGTGAGCTAATATTGTGCCACTGCATTCCAGCCTGGGCAACAGAGCGAGACCCTGTCTCTTAAAAAAAAAATAATAACTAGAGGAGAATAAAGGGTTAAGTAAATAGAGAAAATACAGAATCAAAGTTCTGACATTCAGAGCTCCTGTCCTAAGAATCCTAATCAGGGAACACTGCTGAGCTCACAGTGACACAGCCCTTGACAGGCTGACCCAGGCTGCCTGGTTCCTTCCATCTGCACACCAGGACCACATACACATGATATTCAGGTAAGAATGATCTTCCCAGAACGGTCCTCCCCTCCTGGAGCCAATGCCAAATACCTGACAGAGACTCAAACGAACGGTTTCCAGGTCCAAACTCCTAAGCCTCATCGGGTTCTTCCTTCTCTCTCTTACTTTCTGCTCTGAGCTATGCCTGCATCAGGGTGTGGCAAATCAGGGTGTGGCAAATCAGGGGAGTCTGATACAGGCGTAGAGGCTGCTTGCATTTCACAGCCTTACAGATTACGGACTACCTCTCAAATGCATCATCTGAATTAATCGTTACACATTCGTGAGGTCAGACTGCTTTTCTTGCCACTGAACAGATTTGGAAACTGAGGCTTAGTGATGATTTGCTGGAGACAACCCCACAGGGTAGCATGCTCTAGAGGATAATGGTCCCACATAGCCACTGAGGGTTCCCTCAACACACACAGAAGCTCCAGGGGTGTCTGTGTGTGCTGGGCACAGTGAGACCCCCCAGCTGATACTCACAGGTCATCCAGTGTCCCCCCCTGCTTCCGGCCCATGGGGCTCCTCTGCAAGTCCACAATGTCGGTCTGCAGCGCCATCATCCGCTCCACCAGGAGTTTCACTTCATTCTCCTAATGGAAAAGCTGTGCTAATGTCAACTGATGTGGTAGGAGCATTCTGAGATGCAAGATCTGTCCGGGCAAGGCTAGGGTCCCTCCACACTCCCTGAGGACTCTCAATGGACTGGCTCAAAGGAATGTGGACTGTGGAGTCAGAATGGCTACGTTTGCCTCTCAGTCCACCACTTTCCAGTTGTGTGACCCCTGGGCAAGTTACTTACCCCCAGGTACAGTTTCCTTTTGCATAAAATAGGCTTCTAACAGGGCGGAGGAGTCATGTAAGATGAAGTACTTAAAGCTTCTGGTGTGCTGCCTGGCATACTGAAGATGCCCAAGGCACATTACTTTCTCTTTGCTTAATCTGTCTATCTCAATGCCACCAGCAGGGAGGCCCAGACTGCTTTATTTCATAGATTATGATTCCCAAGATGAGGAGAAGCACTCACTTTCTATGGTTAATATTCACCATTAAACACACATATCTATCAGTACTAAATTAAAAATAGATACGAAGACACAGGTGAAGATTCTTGCCCAAGTGCCCAAGGAAAGACAGGGGCTAAGACCAGGAAAAAGCCCCAGAGCCCAACTTCAGCCTTCAGTTTGTGCAAGTTTCTTAAGTCACACATATTTCCTTTGCCTTCATAATTAGCATTTTCAGTGGCATCTGATTTATGCTGTCCTGACATTCTCTGCCTAGATCTTTTATTTTCTACGGATTTAGTGTCCCAATAAAATTAGTCAAAAACCTTCGATAAGAGGGAGTGGGAGTGTTGATCATCCCATCCTATGCCCTCCCTAACAGGAAACGGTCTCGACTTTTCCCCAAGGGAACCTAACACTTGCTCCTTATTTAAACCTGGACCATCTCTGTCCATCCATGCAGCTCCTGCATATGGCCACAGAGGGGCTCCCTTTACTGGCTACTCTCTTGGCCTCTTTCCAGTCAGTCCAGTTAAGCTCAAAGCATGGTGAGGAACACCTGATTTTTGACAGAGATCAACCCAGTGTTGATGAGAAAGTGAGAAGTGGGAACACAAAACTTCACCCCCTCAGTAAGTTCAAAAACCCAGAATAAGTCTCCTACCCGCCCACAGCGCTCCACAGCCTGCTCCATTTCCCTCCAAGCCAGCAGCAGTTTATCTGATGCTGAAAAAAATTGAGAAGGAAAAACAAAACAAAACGAAATAAAAACACCACAAAACTAAAATGAAATAAGCAACTCAATTATAATAGGACAAAAGAAACCTCAGAAAGAGGAAAAGAAAAAAACAAAACACACGGTCTCTCTAAACGCATTGCAAAGTGCACACTCACTGATGCCAAACTCGGTTTGCTCGTTGTACTTCTCCAGGTCAATCTGGATGCTGGTTTTGAAGAAATCCAACTTGGCCTTGAGCTGCTGAGACATGGAAGCCATGGAATTCTTCATCTTGGAGAGACAGCTGTTGTTCCGGAGGAGATTCATCCTGCAGGAACCACAAGGAACAGAGTCTTGGAGCATCTCTGGGATCCAAATTCCATTTCCTGTACAATAACAAAACCCCCTCAAATGTCAAGGGAGGTCCTGGTTATAATTATCATCATCATCATCATTATTACAGCAGCCACTCATAACTCAAGGACAATTTCCTAGCCCTCAGCAATGCCTGAGGTTCTGCACCAAACTTGGCATCAGGCAAAGGAAGACACAAAGGGCCAATAATGTTGGCAAATGAGTCACACTGGGGAGGGAGTCCATAAATCCCCAGCAGGACAGTCAGGGAGTTTTGCTAATCCACATGGCAGTGAGCTCCTCTGGGTTCCCAATCCAGCCGCAGCTCTGCCAGCTTAGCCTCAGTTCTGCACTCCATGCCTGTGCTGACCACACTCACCTCGCCAGGTCTAAAGGGGCCTCCTTCAGTCCAGCCCACCCAACCGCTTCCCGTCCATCCAAACCAGTGTCTCTCTTTTGTTGCTCCTAACAGTTGCTTCTGGGTTCCTGCCTCAACCATCTCCCTGTGGCCAAAACCACCAAGCACTTTTAAATAAATTAAGGTAAAAAAAAAAAAAAGCCTGGCACGCTACATGGCAGCTCGCTGTCCCTGCTGCAGCCGGTTGCAATCCTCCTTCAGGGTCTGGATGCTGTGCCAGACCTGGCCCCACACCTTCCTCAGCTGAAAGAAGGCAAGGTTCCTCTTGGGCTCTTGAACTAGAGACAGAGACACAAGCAACTGTCAGAGAATAACCACAGTAACTCTCCTACAATTAACCACGCCCTGCCTCGCAACGCTGCTGCACTTTCACGATTTGTACCTACTATAGGATCACGTAACTCTGGAGAGTGTTATGCCTGGTTACTGTCACATACATGTTTTTATACCCATGACAGCATAAGCATGTGCCAGGTAGTCAATAAGTAGCTGTTGATTTGAAGAAAAACTTCATGAACCATTTGGACACATGTGTATAGAGGGCCATATGTTTTCAATAAAAAAAAAAACCTTTTTTTTTTAAGAGATAAGGCCTTGCTCTGTCACCCAGGCTAGCATACAGTGGGGCTGATCATGGCTCACTACAGCCTTGAACTCTCAGCCTCAAGCAATCCTGCCTCAGCCTCCTGAATAGCATGCACCACCACATCTGGTGGAACAGGCATGTACCACCACATCTGGCTAATTTCTAAATTTTTTGTAGAGATGATATCTCACTGTATTACCCAGGCTGGTCTTGAACTCTTGGGCTCAAATGATCCATCTCACCTTCCTAAAGTGCTGGGATTATAGGCGTGAGCCACCATGCTCGGCCTAGGAGGGTGAAATTGACTGATGGTTTCCTGTACTCTCTCTTGCCTACTCTTGCATGTCCTAAATAAGGAAGGCTGCCCCAAGGACCAGCAATACTGATTTCCTTCGTGTGGCTCCCTTCCTTAGTCCTGTCTCCCTTCCCTGCCTTGTCCCACACATAACTAATTATTTAGAAAAACAAATTCTTACGGATATAGCTGACACTTTCAGGTTGGGGCCGTGGGGAGATCTGAGTCTCATAGGTGACTTTACTGTTGTCGAAGAGAAAAACAAGATCCATGTCCAATGTGCGGCCCTCATTTAACTGCAAAGGGACAAGAACAAAATGAATCTTGTGGATCCAGCCCTCTCTTTTCCAACTAATAATGAAGAGGTTCCAGAGCTTTCCCCCTGCTCAGCAAGAGCATCTTCAGCCAGCAAGTATGAAGCAGTCACAAAGTCTTTCTTAACGTCTCCAACCTATACCTACTGTCTGAACGCATTCCTAGTCACAAACTTATTACATTCTATTTTACTCTGTCTTCCCTGTGAAGTTGAGAAATTCACTATATACTTCCCTGTGCAATGATTATTTCTCATATAATAACTTTATCTCCACAAGTCAGCAGGGGCCATGTCTTACACAGCTGTAGTTAACTCAGCTGCCTAACCCAGTTCTGTACACAGAGGCCATTATAAATAGTTTCAGTTGACTCAAGACAGTGCAGCATAATTTTTTTTAACACACTTGGAAGAGGGCCAAGTGGGCAACCTGAGAGATTAAAGTGCTACAGCATCACTTTTTACAATAAAGGTAAGAGAAAGGCCTTGGAGGGTCTGAAAGTAACAAGTCCAGCAAGGCTATTTGTGTTTCCTATCAGGCCACACAGAGGAACCCACATGCCATCTTACCAGGCAGGTATCTGCACTGTGTGATTAACAGACTACACGACAAAGTAGAATGGAAATCTGAAGGTGTGATGAGTTTCCCAGGAGGCGCAGCCAAAGAAAACACGGTGGTGTGTACAAAGTCAGGGCTCACCTTGCTGTCTGAAATACACTGAGTGGCAGGCTTGTCAGGGATCAATGCCAGGCCCGCTTCCTGCAGCAGCTCCTGGTCCTCCTCTGGGATGCCTGTGTCCTGCTGGATTCTGGCCTTCAAGCTCTGCAGACTCTCGTCCTCTGTCACAGGATAGGTGTGGATGGTGCCTGTGACCATGTTCAAGATATGAACCAGCTGCAACACAACCCAGATGTTACTGGAAAACTGATTTCTTCAAGGACATGGCCATCTACTTGCCTAGCTCCGCTCTCTGCTACTCCCAACAGTTCCCAACCACACAAAGCAAGGGCCTAGCTTGAGGGAGGGAGGTCACGTGCCATGTTTTGCATATTTTAGTCTTTCATAATCCTGTCTGTCTGTGGCTATGACCTCATAGCCAATGTCAATTAGCACAGCTGTCCTTTCTTTACTTATACAGAAAGACTGATGCAGAAGCCTAAATTTCCTCACTAGGTCAGCTGGCCCCATCACCTGCTCTGTCCTAAAAACTGCATGTTCTTCTGGGGACCCCAGCTGTTGCCTCAAGGCTAACTTGGCTCCATGCTCACCTTTGAGTTTAAGATGTCATCCAGGGCCTTGAAACAGCCATTGGGCCCATACGTGGGATCCGTGCCCCTCTGCCGGGGGTGCCACATCAGCATCAGCTGCAGCCACTTCTCCAGTCGCTTAGCCAGGACACTGTGGAGAGGAGCAGAGTGTGGGAGGAGATACTTCCAGCCAATGTTGGGCCACAGTGTGTGTCTCCCAGTATACACACAGACGGCAGCCAATAGACAGTGAACAAAAATGAAAATGGTTTATTGGAGAGAAACAGTATAAACATTTCTAATCAATTAGTCAGGTGCTCACACCTCTTTCCTGAATTCTAAAATACCCCCAAATCAGAGATTCCTGACCTCCAAATGGCAGCATAAGAATGACCCATGAGGGCCAGGCGCGGTGGTTCACAACTGTAATACCAGCACTATGGGAGGCCAAGGCGGGTGGATCACTTGAGGTCAGGAGTTTGAGACCGGCCTGGCCAACATGGTGAAACCTCATGTCTCCTAAAAATATAGAAATTAGCCAGATATGGTGGTGCACACCTGTAATCTGAGCTACTCAGGAGGCTGAGGCAGGAGAATTGCTTGAAGCTGGGAGGCAAAGGTTGCAGTAAGCCAAGATTGCACCACTGCTCCCCAGCTTGAGTGACAGAGCAAGACTCTGCCTCAAAAAAAAAAAAAAAAAAGATGAGAAAAGAAACGAATGAGGCTTTTAAAATACACTTTATAGGCACATCCTGGCTCAGGTGACCCCTACAGAATCTAGATCCCATGCTGTCAGATGTAGTGAGTTCACAGGACAAACTCCAAACGCCTTCCCCTGACCCTGCAGAGCCTGCCTCCTGTGAACCCACCCTTCCCTGAGGCCAACACAGCTACTCACCAGCTCCCAAATGTGCCTCACTCACCCCAATCTTTCCCCTTAGAATTTCCTTCCTCCTTCCTCTTCATCTGTCCATGTCCTGCACATCTGTCCAGACCCTTCCAAAAAGTTCCAGCTTTTCCTGTCATTCCACATAGCATTAGTCTATCGAATCTTCTCTTCCACCCCGTGATTATGGTAATCATTATCCATGTCACTCAGTTATGTGTGACTGCCTTGTAGCTTTCTTTTGTACTGTACCCAATTCTGTACTATTACACAATGTTATTAATTATTTAGATTCTGGCTCTGAGACTGGATTGTAATGTCATTCAAATGACAAAGATTTATTTGTTGACTGTAACACAGAATTGAGCCACATGAAGGGTGGAAAGAGAAATAAGGTATAATTCCCCACCCTTAAAAGGATTGCTGTTGAATAGGCGATAAACCCTACGCAAAACCGAAGGTGATACAAGGTAGAGGCTACTAAGGGTAGTAAGAGGTATAGATAGATTGTTATGTGAACTTAGAAAAGAGATGATTTCTAAGGAGATGAGGGAAGGGAACCCATTCTAGATTTAAGATTAAGAAGGACTGCTGGGCACAGTGGCTCACGCCTGTAATCCTAGCACTTTGGGAGGCCAAGGTGGGTGGATCACGAGGTCAGGAGTTAAAGACTAGCCTGGCCAACATGGTGAAACCCCATCTCTACTTAAAACATGAAAATTAGCCACCTGTAATCCCAGCTCCTGAGTACGCTGAAGCAGGAGAATCACTCAAACCTGAGAGGCAGAGGTTGCAGTGAGCTCAGAGTGCACCACTGCACTCCAGCCTGGGTGACAAAGTGAGTCTCCGACTCAAAAAAAAAAAAAGATTAAGAAGGACTATGTCAAGTTCTTAGTCAGAGGACAATATCCTGATAACCTATTTAAAAGTCATCAGATGTCATTTTAGACTTGAATTTCTTTTTTCTTTTTTTATTGAGATGGAGTCTCACTCTGTTGCCCAGGATGGACTGCAGTGGTGCAATCTCAGCTCACTGCAACCTCCGCCTCCCAAGTTCAAGCGATTCTCCTGCCTCAGACTCCAAGTAGCTGGGATTACAGGCACGCGCCACCATGCCTGGCTAATTTTTGTATTTTTAATAGAGATGGGGTTTCACCATTTCTACTAAAGATGCTGGCCAGGCTGGTCTTGAACTCCTGACCTCAGGTAATCCACCCACCTTGTTAGGATTACAGGCATGAGCCACTGTGCCCAGCCCAGACTTGCATTTCTAAAAAAGGAAGAAAAATATGTATTCGTGTGCCTTACCTGTTAAGATTATTGGGGTAAGGTAAAGAACTTGAAAACTTCACTGTTCCATTCAAGTCTTCACTGACAACAATGTCCATCTCACTCTTCTGCCGGACTTTCGAATGCCTGCAAATATGAATTCTGTTAGATACAGTCACATGTTGCTATGACAAGGACACATTCTAAGAAACTCGTCATTAGGTGATGTAGTCCTTGTGTGAACACAACACAAACCTAGAAGGTTTCGCCTACTACACACCTAGGCTGTATGGTACGCCCTATTGCTCCTGTACAGCATGCTCCGGTACTGAACACTGTAGGCCGGGTAACACAATAGTAACTATTTGTGTATCTAAACATATCTAAACCTAGAAAAGGTACAGTAAAAAAACAGTATTATAATCACATGAGACCACTGTCATCTATGCAGTCAATTGTTGACTGGGATATCAATGAAATATACAGTCATACATATCCCTACAACACTTAGCACTCAAAAGCCACTTTACATTTGTGATATCAGTTTACAACTATATAGGAGACTTACAGCCCCAATCTTTTGGAATAATAGTCAGTTCATTCACATTGAGTCAGGCAGATCCTTTAAGACTGGTCAGGACTGCTTGAATGATTTTTTGAAGAGCAGCCTTTAGCAGAGTCACTGACCATCTCATGCCCAGAGTTCTGAGCAGTACTATTGCCTCCTTATCTCATCCTTGGCTTTTCCTTCTCATTTGCTTTACCTTCTATTTCATCTATTACACATTCCTGTGTTTTGATCGAGGTTAAAATTGGGACTTCCAAACCTAGATTATAGCGTGCATATGACATTTACCCGAAATATGCACAACCTATGCACACACATACACACTTCCTTCTAAATGTACACAGCTAAACACTGTTTCTAAGGATAAGTGAACTTACACATTTCCCAACTTAGGGAACTTCTTGGGGTATCTGAAGTAGTATTTTAAGGTAAAAATATTTTTTTCCTCTGTTGTCCAGGCTGGAGTGCAGTGGCACAATCACAGCTCACTGCAGCCCCAACCTTGCAGGCTCAAGCAGTCCTCCCACCTCAACCTCCTGAGTAGCTGGGACTACAGGTGTGCGCCACCACGCCCAGCTAATTTTTATATTTTTTGTAGAGACATGGTTTCACAATGTTGCCTAGGCTAGTCTCAAACTCCTGGACTCAAGCAATCCATTCACTTCGGTCTACCAGAGTGGTAGTGCTAGATTACAGGGGTAAGCAACGGTGCCTGGCCAGTAAAAATAATCTACACACAGCTGGCTTCAAATCTTGGTAATAAGAACAGTAAATCTGAATAATGCTTCATAGATAACCAAGTACTCTGACACAGAGCATAAACTTATTGTCATGACAGGCCCATGTGGCAGACATTATTTTTAGTCCCCCAATTTGGACTAATGATTTGCCCAAGGTCACACAACAGAGTAGCAGAATCGGGGGCTCAAACCCAAAGTCTGGTGTTCTTTCCATTCTGTCTGAATGTCCAGATACAGTTTTTCCTCAAAACATCTGGGAAATTCAAATAAAAAATGCTTTGCTCCAAACAATACTCATTGGTAAGTGGTGAACCAGCCTCTCTGGACCACACTGGAAAGACAGAAGAGCGACACATGGCAGGGGCTGGTGCTTCACAGCTTGGGCTGACACTGTGACAGCTGTAAGTTGGGAGCTCCAAGACTTTCTAATTATATAAGTGTGCAACAAGCCTCTGCTAGAAAACTTAGGCTGTTGATGGGAAATTAGGAAAGGACCCAAAATAAGATGCTTACTGCTTGGGCTTGTCCTAAAATGTATTTCAAAGTGGCTTTATAATAGAATTGTAAAGCTCAAATTGCATTTGTCTGGAAATTACTATTTATCTGCCATCTGAGATGAGAGATTGGAAATATTTTTAAGTTGCCCAAAACATTAAAAAGTAGATTGGTCCTCAAAAGAGCTCCTTATTGGGTTTCAGAGAAATCTACTTGAAACTGGCCACCTGGCCCTCCAGCACTGATGAGGGAACCTTTAGGAAGACGGCTTTGCAAACAACAGATTTCCTACGAGGACACTGGGTCTTCAGAATGTATTTTCAACAAGCACCTGTTCTTCTAGTTCTAATGGATTTTAATTCATCTTGTCATAAATAAGGCAAATGCTCAACAAGTGACCTGAATAAATGCAATAATTCCTTTAGTTAAAACCACTATTGATGCACATGTAATTTAAAGCTATTTTTATGATGCTTATACTACAAAGTGAGACTATAAATTAATGAACAAATTCCTCAATATTCCAGAACCTATGTAGCTAAAGGAGCAATGCCTGTTGTGAAATAGCCACAGTTGGGCATTCTTTGCCATTTCTGCAGATTCAGGGCAGGGACCTCCCTCACTGGGGGATAAATGTGGAATTGAACAGACTGCCATCACCTAAGACCACTTTTCTGGAATCGAAATCAAAGGATACACTTTACTTTTTTTTTTTTAAGGTGGAGTCTCACTCTTTCACCCAGGCTGGAGTACAGTGGCACGATCTTGGCTCACTGCAACCTCTGCCTTCTGGGTTCTAGTGATTCTCCTGTCTCAGCCTTCCGAGTAGCTGGGATTACAGGGGTGTGCCACCATGTCTGGCTAATTTTTGTATTTTTAGTAGAGACTGAGTTTTGCCATGACGGCCAGGCTGATCTCAAACTCCTGACCTCAGGTGATCTGCCCACCTCGTCCTCCCAAAGTGCTGGGATTACAGGCGTGAGCCATTGTGCCTGGCCCACTTTATTCTTATAAATAAATATTCTCATGAGGTAGATACTTGTCCTCTGAAAACACTCGTGTTTTGTTTTCATTACTTCCAGAAGGTAACAACAGCCAGTGTTGGCAAGGATGTGGTGAAAGGGGCAGAGTCCATGCTCCAGGTGGAGACGTGCATTTATATGACCTTCCTGGTGAATAGTTTGCTAACTAACATGCATCAGAAACCTTTAAAATGTGCAAATTCTTTGATCTGTTAATTCCATTTCAAGGTTTTTATCTTAGGGAAACAACTGTGTGCAAGAATTTCCCTACAAGGATGTTATTCTTAGTGTTATTTTAAGAAGTAAAAATTATCAATGTGCTTTCAAAAACGGGGGATAAGTAAAATGAACCACAGCACAAGCCCTTCAATAAAATAATAGACACTACAAATAATATGGAAAAACAAAGCATTTTCAGTATCAAGTTTGAAAGGCAGGTTGTATGAGGATATTATAATAACCTACTTTTGTTTACACACACTAAAGATCCTGGAGACACAAAACCGTTCATAGTGATTACTTCCCAATTATGGGAGGACAGTTGATTCCTGTCTTTTTTTTTTTCGCTGTTTCCATATTTTCCAAAACACAAAAATGAAACAAAGTTAATCTGACAAAAATGAGGGGGCAATTAAACTACACAGTACTACTTAAGCTCAAAATAATCATTTTTTGTGATGCAAATTGGCTCAAAAGGAAATTCTCATGATGTGAAAAGCTTTAAAAGCATGTGCAGAACCGTGATCAGAAAATTTACCATTCGGTTAAAGGCGGGGAAACATCACTGCAAGAACAACAAATACAGGCCAATTGACTGGAACATGTCGTAAACATCCCTCAAAGATTTGAAAACCCTGGAACATATGAAAACATGCCTGGAAAGCAGCAGGTGCCTATGGGGAGGGAAATGAGGGTCCAGGAGACTGGCGTGACTTTTCACTGCATACTCCCCCATTCTTCTGGAAACTTGAGCCACGCGAACTTATCATTGTTCCAAAAAATTAAAACTTGAAATAAAGAAGTTTTGAGCAGCAGTAGCATCAATTAAACTAATGTGTGGCGTCTCAAGGAACAATCTTGAATAAAATCTAACTGATTTGGGGTAATATTCACTTTTAAATTATACATTTTAGTAATAATTAACTTTTAAAATTTTCTTTTCTGCCCCCCAGTTCTTTATTTAAACTGACAAATAAAAATGGTCTATACATATCATGTACAACATGATGTACACACTGTGGAATGGCTGAATTGAGCTAATTACCATATGTATTACCTTACATATCATTTTGGTGGTGATGATTAACTTTTATATAAATATCATGAACAATACATTATTTCTTTAATCAGCAAAACGAAAGCTAAGAGTACAGAGTAATTCTACAGATCTTCATTGTATCCCTTAATTTTTAATTAGAAAAATGTGTAATTTATTAGGTTCACAATTTCAGCTACATTCTTATGTTTTATGCTCAGTTGTTGTTGTTGTTGTTTTTAATCTTTTTTTTTTTTTCAAGAAAGAGTCTCACTCTGTTGCCCAAGCTGGAGTGCAGTGGTGCGGCCTCTGCATTCTGGGTTCAAGCGATTCTCCCACCTCAGCGTCCTGAGCAGCTGGGATTACAGGCACCTGACACCACACCTGGCTAATTTTTGTATTTTTAGTAGAGACAGGGCTTTGCCATGTTGGCCTGGCTGGTCTAGAATTCCTAGCCTCAACTGACCTGCGTGTTGGCCTCCCAAAGTGCTGGAATTACAGGTGTGAGCCACTGTGCCCAGCCACGTTCTTACGCTTTAAAAACAAAAATTTATATTCAGGTTGTAGTAAAATTTGTCAACAACAAATTTTCACATAATTCCTCCTGATTTGTCATGTGTATGTGTCTTATTTCTGTTTACTTACAGCATTCTCAGTGTTAAGTGTACATTTTTACACAATAGTCTCTATTTCTAAATACAGAGCAGATGACATTGACACAGCATTATATTTAAAGATGTGAAGGCTCAGAATCCACACGAAGACTTAACAGCTACTCTCTCTATTAACAGGTCCCTGGAGCATAGACCATCCCCCTGCCCGTGTTAGGTCCTAATAGGCCTTCCTCTCAGAAGAGACACAACATAGATCTCCCAGGCATGGTGATGGGGCACCCAGGGAAACAGGGTGCATGAAGAGAAAGGAGCAGACGGGGCTCCCTCTTGCATTCAGGCGGCCTGGCACCACTCACCACTGCACGGGCTGCCAGTTGGGGAGGAAGGGCCGGAAGCCCGTGATGCACTCGAAAGCCAGGGTGCCGAAGCTCCAGTAGTCGACAGTCACCGTGTACTTCAGCTGCTCCAGCAGCTCTGGGGCCTGCAACAACACAAGGGGGCACATCTGAGCTGCTCCTCTCTGGAGGGCCACGGCTCCTCTCTGGGCAGCCAACCCATCTGCTTTCACCCCAGGCTTTCCTGGCTCCATCCCAGGAGGCACTGGCACATGCACTCAGGGTGAGGAGGGGACCCCAGGCGTGTTTAGCATGTATATCATGCTACCATTTCTAAGACCTTTCTATGCCCCACTCACTTAAGTAAGTACTGATGGAGGGGCTAAAGATTCAGGGACAGAGTATATCACACACCCATCGCTGGGTTTTAACTTCTCCCCTTTAAAAATGAGGGTTGCAGGCCAGGCACGGTGGCTCACATCTGTAATCCCAGTACTTTGGGAGGCTGAGGCAGGCAGATCACTTGAGGTCAGGAGTTCGAGACCAGCCTGGCCAACATGATGAAACTGTCTCTACTAAAAATACAAAAATTAGCCGGGCATGGTGTTGTGGACCTGTGTCCCAGCTACTCAGGAGGCTGAGGCACAAGAATTTCTTGAACCTGGAAAGTGAAGGTTGCACTGAGCAGAGATTGAGCTACTGCACTCCAGCCTAGGTAACAGTGAGACTCTGTCTCAGAAAAAAAAAAAGAGGGTTGCAGCATTTCAGGTGCTTATGGAAGACTAGCTTAAGGCAGGATGCAGTTGTGGGTGCTGTGTAGAAATGGGAAGAGAGGCTACAAATGTTAAAGAAAAATGATACCAGGCTGTCCACACCAAATGCATGCATTAAGTGCTGGCTGAACCCCTGAACCAGCTACCATGTGGTTGCAGAAAGGGCCAGGATATAATCAGGCAAGGAAAGCATGATGCGTGGCTGCTGCTGAGGCAGAGAGAGCTGGAGGGACCAAGGAAGGGGACGCAGGCCAGCGGTGCTAGGGGTGCAGACTGGGCTCAGCAGGGGGTGGAGACAGAAAGGACCAGGGCAAGCAAAGGCATGGAGACAGGGTTGTGCATGGTCTGGTTGGAAATGTGAAGCTTAAGGAAGGGCCTAGGAGCCCAAACCAAGAGAAGACATGCTGGGATGGGCAGATCAACCTCTGTGTCTGGTTATGGGCAGATGTTACAGCTCATGCGAGTACATGACTTAACTTAGCTCTCGGTTAGAGCATGGGGTCCCCCTTGCTTGACTGCTGCTGAGCTTTGGAGGACTCCAGAAGGACCTACCGAATCACAGGCCAAATGGACACAGGTGCCTGAGTCACAGCCCCCTGCAAGTCTCCGCTCTGAAAGCTGCAAATTCCTTGAGTCAGTCCCAATTGTGGTGGCTACTGCCAAGCAACCTGTGACAGGTCTCGCTGGGCAACTGTGCTAAGCCCTCCTGGAATCTAATTGCCCTCCACATCGTCACTGCCGCCACCCTGCCCATGATTCACTCCTCTTCAGTGTGATTCCTTCTCTATATAGTATCAAGAGTGGGCTTTCCAAAGAGTTGCTCCTTCTCCCACTTAAAACCCATTGATCTCTGCCGAGGTTTTAAGATAAAGTCTAGAACTTTAGCCCAACCCTGAAGGCCCTTCATAATCTGTGCCCTACCTTGCTCCCAGCTTCAACTCAAGACTCTCTTTTCCTTTTGTGCTTAGTTCCAGCCACACCTGCAGGTCTTCCTGTGTGTGATCCCTTTGCATGGAATTCCCCTCCTGTCCCCTACTTCAGTCCTTTTCACCTCCTCAGCCTTCAAGTCCCAGACCAGGCTGAGGCCTCCCAATATACACTCTCACAACACCCTGCACTCTTGCTTTGTAACACTCACTGCAACTGTAATTTCTTAGTTATCCGTAATGCCTGCTTTCCTGCTAAACTCTAAGCTCTGAAGGCAGAAAGGGCTTGTCTTTTTCCCCATTGCATCGCCAGCTCTGAGCATAGCACCTGACACAGACTACACTCCATCAATATTCTTGAATGAATGAGTGAATACAGAAACCCAATATTCAGACCAAATAACATAAACAAAGCGTGGTGAGCTCAGACCTCTGGCCCCTCCTCAGTGGGGCTGGAGATTCTGAGATACCTCATAGAAACTGTGGCCTCAGCTGGGCTCAGCGGCTCCTGCCTGTAGTCCTAGCTACTCATGAGGCTGAGGTGGGAGGACCGCTTGAGACTGGCACATATCTGTTTAAAACCCTTTCCTTTTGGACAAGACACTGAGGCACAGAGAGGCCAGGGGATGGTGCAAGGCGCATGAGCAGAGCCCTCTGGACATCAGCAAAGACGACCACGTCCCTCCACGGGGCATGTGGTGGCAAAAAATGCTGACTCGACCAGGTTATAGGTGTGACCTCATGCATCCCTGAAACATTCAAAGAGCAGGTGGGACTTAGGTGCTGGGAACAGGGCAGGAGAGGAGCCTCACAAATGCAGCAGCAGGGAGAAGCCTACAGGCAAACAGGTAAGGCCCACTTTTTACCAGGTACTGCAGGGTCCCCACAAACGACGTGCAAAGACTGCTCTGATCCAGCTCTTTGGCATATCCTAGGTCAATAATTTTGTGTATTAACTGAAACAAAAGGGAGGAGGAGAAATCTGAGCGTTATAAGAACACACTGTCCTTCTACAAAGTTTCTGACTGTCTGCTGTTAGAGCAGAGGTATTTCTGAATTCCCAGGTATGAGATCCCATACTCCTAAGAGCCGCCAGATACAAAGGAGAATGCTGGCAACATGGTAGATTCAGGGCAAAAGAAAAGGCATATTATAAAAATGCTAGGCACTAGGCACGTGTCCTCCCACACTCAGCCACCCATCGTCATAGCAAGGCTGAATGACCAGAAGAGGCACAGCCCTCAAGACGGCTAAAGCTGGACTTGAAACAGGAAGGACCGTGCCAGCCTCTTCTCAGTAAAGACCCTCAGTGCTCAAATCTGAGCAGAACTGAGTGTGAACTGGAAGAACGGCGAGCCCTATGGTAGTCACAGGCCAGGCCTAGGTGCTGAGGGCAGCTGTATGGGAAGGGATTAGGTGATCTAAGAGCTCAGTCACAGCATTCCATTCAGCTGAGCCTGTGCTCACCACCCCAGCTGAACACACAGAGTGGGGAAAGACCACAGTGTCAAGCCCATGGGGCAGTCACCACCTCGTCTGAGCCAGGTGGCCACAAAGAGCTCTGGGGAAACCGCAGGCTGGACCAGGCTTGGCGGCAGACACCAGCTCCCAGTGCCTCTTCCCAGCCACATCCACAACCAACTGATTGCTGGTTTCCATTTAGCATCGAGAAGTGAGGCCCTTAAAGCAAACAAAAAAACAAAAAGTTGATTTCCAAGAAGTGCTAGTCCCAAAGGCTAGGGGTGGAGGTGGGAAGGCAAACATTATTTTCCTTATCAGATTCCTGCAACTTGAGCAACTAACAATGTGATCCATTCAAATTTGCCTCACTCTGCAAGAAAAACTGTTTTGCTGCATATTGTTTCAAATCAAAAAGCATTCCCAGAGAATCAAAGTGCAGGCAAGGAAATGCAAATACACACAGACAGGCAGAGTGCGCTCCTTTCCTCCTGGGGCACTTCCGGGCACACCCACCCGAGGCTAAGTCCCAGGGCGCCACTCACCCTCTGTTCTCCTTGCTGCAGGACGATGTTTTCTGGCTTTAGATCCCGATGGATGATTCTGTTTTCATGAAGGTACCTAAGTGCAGAGGCTGAGGGGGTGGGAAGTGGGGGGGTGAGTTTTTATAAAGCCAAAAAAAAATGCTTTTCATGACAGAATCTCCTAACCTGCAAAAAATAAATGCTATGATTGCGCCACTGCACTCCAGCCTGGGCGACGGAGTGAGACTCTGTCTCAAAAAAAAAAAAAAAAAAGATAAATCCTGCGTGCCCCTGAAATATACTCTGACTTCTTGAGCAAAACCGCAGGGTGGAGGGCAGGGGCCCTACTATGCAAGGCTTAGACTTCCATCAAAATCTGGCACTCTCTGCCTTGGATTCATGAGGTCACCAACGGCCTAGAGCAGTGCTTCCCAAACTACCTGGACCAGCAGCAAACAAGCTTGTTCAAAATGAGAAATTCTCAGGCCCCACTTGAGACCTCTGGATTCAAGTCTCTGGGGGTGACCCCAGGATCCGTATTAACAAACCTTCCAGGTGATGCTAACGCCAATAAAGTTCGAGAAGGGAAACTTCTCTGGTCTAGAGGCTCAAAAATCTAAATTCTATAGGATGGGCAAGGGAGAAGGGCCCCTGAGGACAGAGTCATATGGTCACATGACAGACGGTCCCAGGAAGTCAGAGCAAGCTTCCAGGAAGCAGCAGGAAGGCAGGAGAAGAGAACAGGGATACCTCCCCCATATACGGACAGCTCAGCGTGAACTTACTACCTGCCCAGTTCTCTGGGGCGTTCTGTGAGGGATACAAAATAAGGGGTGTGATCCCCAACTCTAAAGAGCTCAGAATCTAGTTGGCGGGAAGCAGACAGCACAACACTAGCTGTGGAGGCATCTGACACCAAGAGCTTCTGCTGTAGAGGCAACGTGATGCCGTCAAACAAGGAGGGACCCGCCTGCAGCTCAGACGGCAAGAAGGACGTGATTTTATCCCCGAGAGAGACTGAATAACTTTAACAGACATCTGGCTCACTGCACTACAAAAGAAAGAAATCAAGTAAGTAGTATTGAAAGGAGATAAAATTATTTTTATTTGGAGATGCTATGACTGGCCTAGAGAGCCCAATAGACTAAAAATTGGAAAAAATTTAGCAAGTTGTCTGGCAACAAACAAGAATATACAAGTCAATAGCTTTTCTCTATGTTAGCTATATCCAGTTGCAGTGGAAAAGAAAAAAAACCCATTCACATTAGCAACAAAAACTCTAAAACACCATGGGACACATGTAGCAAAAACAGCGGTGTATGTAGGAAAGTCATATGGCATAAATAGAACAGGGCAAAAAACTGAAAAGGTTTTAAAAGTTTATGGAAGAAGATACTATAAACAAAGCCAAAGGTTAAGAGAGCTGGGAAAACAGTATAACACATATGCCAAGAAGTAAAGATAGCTAATAGATAAAAAGCCCTTACGAATCAGTAAGAAAGGAACTCAGAAGGAAAATGGGGCTGGGCACAGTGGCTCACCCTTGTAATCCCAACACTCTGGGAGGCCAAGGCGGGCAGATTACCTGAGGTCAGGAGTTCAAGACCAGCCTGGCCAACATGGTGAGACCCTGTCTCTATTAAAAATACAAAAAAATTAGCTGATGTGGTGGCGTGTCCCTGTAACCCCAGCTACTTGGGAGGCTGAGGCAGGAGAACTGCTTGAACCCAGGAGCTGGAGGTTGCAGTGAGCTGACATCACAGCCACTGCACTTTAGCTTGAGAGACAAAGCGAGACTCTATCTCAAGAAAAAAAAAAAAAGAAAAAGAAAAATGGTTAAAGAATATTGAGTGGTGACAATGCACAGAAGAAGAGACACAAATGATGACAGTTATATGAAAAGTTGCTTCACCTCACTGGCAGCCCAAGGATACTTACTGTATGTCTTGGAATGAAATAATTAGAAACAAATAGAAAGTCACTGGGAAATGGTAGAACAAGTTATGGTAGTGCCACATTAGAACAGGCAACTCTTGGGTTGATATTTTCTGACTCAGAGGGACAGTTAATGGTATGACCTACTTTTCGTTTAAAATTCAAAAAGTCAAAAGTAGTAACACTGAGAGGTTTAACAATGAGCTCTCTCTGTGCTGCTGCTACCGCCACCATCAACATACACTCTCTCTCTCTCTGTCTGTCTCTCTCACACACATCAAGCCACACTACGAGGGCAGCAGCCAGGGCAAACTGAGGAGTGGAAGACTCCTGAGGCCCAGGCAGTGATCCTGTCTGCTGTCATGGGGACTCTGTGCAAGGCAGTGGAAAAGACTTCCACAGAAACCGAGTAAGCAAACACCTCTGCAAAGACTCTAAGCTGAACATTTCCTGAAAACATATTTAAGAGTCAAACTGAGAGTGGAACAACTGAATCCACCTTATTAAGGGGAGCTCCAGCTCAGAACATTAAGCTATACAAGGTGAGTATCTCTTGTCCAAAATACTTGGGATCAGAAGTTGTTCAGAATTTTTTTTTTAGATTTTAGAATACTACTAGCATATTCCTAATGAACCCAAGTTTAAACACAAAATTCATTTGTTGAAACAACTGAATTTGTAAAAAATGATTTTATAGTCTGATGATAATTTTATACAGCATTTTTAATAATTTTGTGCACGGAACAAAGTTTGTGTTAAGTACTTATGTGTGGAGTTTTCCACTTTTGGCATCATGTCAGCGCTCAAAAACCTTCAGATTTTACAGCCCTTTGGATTTTGGCCTTTTGGATTAGGGATTCTCAATCTGTGGTGCCAGAACTCTCCTTACATCAGCTCTTTTAAGCCCAGCCTTGGATCATGTGGTTCCAACATTTCATTCTGTTCCTCAGTTTTCATTTCCTTCCTACGTGACAGAGTACATAAGTTTAGGTCCAATTAATGTCTGGATGAAGTGAAAGACTCACTGCTTTCCACATGCCTAAAAAATTCTGTTTCATCTTGTTCTAAATTGTGTTAATGTTTAAAGAGCAATGCTTCTCATCAGCACATTTATTTTTGTTTTACTAGTTATTATTAATAAGCAAAGCAGAGCATAGTAAAGTAAATGAAGTATAATATATAGCTGTACTAACACAGCCTTGCAGACGGGGATGGCACTGCTGTTGAATCTGAACTACTGGCTGGCAGAGAGCAAGGCCATGCAAGAACTCCAAGTGTCTATTAATTGATAGGTTCACAAAAGACCTGTGTGGATATACAACAGGCTGCTGAAGAGTATCAGGATGTAAAACATAAAAGTATAGGTTAGTTTTTTCCAAAGCAGAATGTATAGAAGTTAAGATACTGTAATTTGCCCGAGTACACATGCCCAGACTGAGACAAGGCCCCAGAGCTGGAGGCATAACACCTCAGGGCAAAACCCAGGGTGTAAACAGGTTAGACTGTCCCCAGAGCCACCCCAGTGAAGACGAGGAGGAGCATTCGGATCAGACCGAAGGCGCTGCTCTCTACGCCACACAGATTACA
Source organism: Callithrix jacchus (assembly GCF_049354715.1). Taxonomy (NCBI): domain Eukaryota; kingdom Metazoa; phylum Chordata; class Mammalia; order Primates; family Cebidae; genus Callithrix; species Callithrix jacchus. The sequence goes on from NC_133514.1 coordinate 44,112,675, forward strand.
GTTGTCACCAGATCTTCAGTGAGGAGGGACAGCAGGTTGGTAACTCAATGCTCTACTATTAATAGCTGTCTATTTTTATGCTTAAACAACTGTACAAAACAAACTTTATTCCTCATTTGGGGGTAGTCATCTATTCTCAAATACCTCTGTCAACTTAATAAAGTCCAGGTTTAAAGAATCCAACAGGGGATGGGCGCAGTGGCTCACACCTGTAATCCCAACACTTTGGGAGACTGAGGCAGGTGGATCACCTGAGGTCAGGAGTTTGAAACCAGCCTGGCCAACATGATAAAACCCTGTCTCTACTAAAATACAAAAAATTAGCTGGGGGTGGTAGTGTATGCCTGTTTAATTCCAGCTACTTGGGAGACTGAGGCAGGAGAATACCTTGAACCTGGGAGGCAGAGGTTGCAGTGAGCTGAGATTGCGCCATTGCATTCCAGGCTGGGCAACAAGAGTAAAACTCTGTCATCTCAAAAAAAAAAAAAAATCTAACCGGTATTGTTATACATAATTTCTTGGACTGAAATGTAAAAATTCTGATAGGCAAGACCTCTTAAATGTGCCCTGTAGAGAATACGCTTTCAAAATGCTTGGTTCAGTATCACTGTGCTACATTTTACAAAACAGTACTTCAGAGCTTAAGTGAAATGAATCAAAATTGTCTTAAGCCCAGAGAATCTAACTTTGCTTAGATTCTATGGAAAATGAGATACTGAGACTAAGGAAAATACTGTTGTATCTGGAAGTTTATTAAAAATCTAAATCCCTGGCAATAGCAATAAGACATGTTTGTAAAAATTGAAAGCTACACCACAAAGCATAAAAGCCTACCAGGTAATTTCTCAAGTTCCCATTACAGAGAAGAGCTGTGAGAAGTGCCACGCTGCAAACTGTTAAGCTATTTACAACTACACAGTGAGGCTGGGCACAGTGGCTCATGCCTGTAATCCTAGCACTTTTGGAGGCTGAGGAAGGAGGATCCCTTGAGGCCAAGAGTTTGAGACTAGCCTAGGCAATACAGCAAGACCCTGTCTCTACAAAAAAAATTCTTTTAATTAGCCAGGTGTGGTGGTGTATGCCTTCGTCCCAGCTATGTGGGAGACTGAAGTGAGAGGATCACTTGAGCCCAGAAGTTCAAGACTTGAGCCCGGGAGTTCAAGGCTGCAGCGACCATCATCGTGCCACCGCACTCCAGCCTGAGTAACAGAGCAAGACCCTCCCTCCAAAAAAAAACACAAAAACTAAAATAAACGACATAATGCATTTCCACAGAGCGGGTCCACGTGGTGGACTTGCCGCAGGAAGATAACAGCCTCCTTCTCTCACCCTCCTCCGGAGCCACGCCCTGGTGGTCACCCCAGCCTTTCCCCAGCTCACGAGGAAGGCATAAACACACAACTGAAGAATATGACAGTCCCATGGGTCTTACTGATGAGCCACAGCTCCAAATCACAGCCCTATGTGTTTTTTTCAGATGACAAACCACAAACTGGGGAACAGATAAGAGCAGCTAGACTTCCAATGAAAAAGCATTTTTATAAGGGTGGGCTCACAAATCCCTATTTATTACAAGTTTAGAGGGATGACTAAGTTTCCTTCAGAACATTTTTGTTTGAGCTACATTCCACAGAGAACAAGTGGAAAGATAAATGGTCCAAAAGGGTGAGGGAGAGATTAGAAGGGTACAAAGACGCCCGTCACCAGCTGGTAATCCAAGTCACCAGTGAGTGGGAAGGGCAACGGATGTCCATTCCCTCTGTAAAACCTGCTGCCTGGGTCCTACTGTGCCAGCCACTTCAGCGTCACTGGGCTTCCCAAACGAAACAGACCGGAAGGCCAGCTATGGACATAAGCAGAGAGATTTAGCCTGGCTAAAGGTTACTTGGCTAAAATAGCCTTCAATCAATCAGTGGGGCAGCAAGGCAGTAATGCTGGGTGCTGAGGGGAAGGTGTGACATCTTCACTAATTCATTCAATGAGGCTCTATCAAGTGTCCACAAGTGTCCACTATCTGCACACGGTGGGAAATGTGCCACTGAATCAAAGCCTTTTCCTAACTTCCTCAACAGGCAGTCTGGTCAACTGTCCCCAAACCCAGAAGTCAGCCCTCACTGCCAAAGCACAGGCAGAAATCACAGAGCAATAATGGCAATGCAAAGCATCAAAGGAGCAGAGGAGATGACACCAGCAGAAGGACCCACAGGAGAATCCCTGTAGCCCAGGTCAGGCTGTAGTCCCCAAGGAGGGGCGGGTCTGCAACTGTGCCCGAAGGATGGGCAGGCTCAGGGTCTCTGGGAGGTGTGGGAACAGCTTCCCTAAGAGGCAGCACATGCGAGGCCAGCGGGGGAGACAGGTGGGTTTGGAGTCCTGGATGGAGGCTGGCAGGTGGGTTCCGAGGGTCATGCCTTGAGGCTGGAGGGTGGGTTCTATGAAACACACCCGAAAGCTGGTGGATGGGTTCCATGAGTCACACCCGAAAGCTGGTGGGTGGGTTCCATGGGTCATGTACAGAGGCTGGCAGCTGGGTTCCAAGAGTCATACACAGAGGTTGGTGAGTGGGTCCCATGGGTCATGCCCAGGCTGGCTGCCATGGGTGAGAGAAAGGTGTGGTGAAGGGGGTGGGCCTTTATCTAAGAGTGGACTATGGATGGAAGTGCCCTTCCAAAACAGAAGGGTGGATTAGCACACACGGATAAGGAGGCCAGGGAGGAGGCTGCTGCAGGGATTTGCCGTGACACTGAATCTGTGGAAGCAGCAGTCTGCAGCCTCTGTAATGTGAGGCTATGAGCAGCAGCAGGGGCCAACTCTGAGAGACCAGGTTTGACAGACACTTGGTCCTAGGCAGCAGGCAGAAAGTGGCACCATAATACGAAAGAGAGGATGGCAGGAGGGACCCCTGGCTGAGGAAAATGACCAGGGTTTCTATTGGAAGTGACTGGAAGAAAGACCTGGTGGACATGGATATGGACTTTAGGATGAGTTCAGGGTTGATTTCCAGATTCTGAGAACGATGTGGTGACAAAGAGGGCATAGGAGTGGCTGGGCAAACAACGTTGAGGAGCAGCAGGTGGCCGGCGCAGGGGAAGGGAGGGAAGGACAGACAGGCCAGCGCAGGGGCAGGTGGCAGAGATGAGGCACAGAGCCCATGGGAGGCAGTTAGGCCGCCAGCTGGGGGATGTCACCGTTCTGAAAGCCACAGGCCTGGACAATGACATGAAGTTGTTAGAGGGAGACAGGGCCCTAGAGAGCACTCGGAAGCCCAAACCCCTCATCCTAAAGTAGGGGAGGCTGCAGCCAGGACATGCTGAGCCTCGCCTAAGGCTCTAGAGCTGTCAAGTAGAGCCAGAACTGAGGGCCAGCTGTCTTCTCTCTCATCGTTACTGTGCTTATTAACCTGGTTCCCTATGCTTTCCAACAAGCTTTATGTGCAAAAGATCTGGGGTCAGGTCATCATCTTTTGTTATAATCAACACTTCGGTAAGACGGTTATGTTTGACAGAACCACTCCGAAGATCCACAACGCTAGGCAGAGCAACCGATGTGTGATTCCTGGAATGGAGCTCTCTTCCCCAAAGCCAAGTGCTCTCTCTAAAACCCTCTGCTCTTTAACGGTGATGTCCTGGATGCCTGCTAGGAGCAGCTCCAGTAGGAACAGAGGTAGGGGCTCAGAGAAGGAAGCACAGACAGCAACAGAGGGGTGGGTTCCCGAAGGCTTGGAGCACGGGATGGACTCACCACAGCCAACCGACCAGCCACCTGCAGAATCCAGGAAAGCTGATTCCATTCTAAGATCAGGTAAGGCCCATGCCCGCCCAACAGGGCTACAGCCCACAGCAGCAGACAGAGCAGCAGCCTGCCCCAAAATTTTGAGAGCTCAGAATTTTGCACCTCCGTTGACAAAAGAAAACACACGCCAATGTTTGCCAAAGGACAATGAGCAAGGCTATTTAAATAGAGTCCACTCACATATAACTTCCTTGAGTTATTTTAGGGACACATTATGTGGCAGTCCACATCATTTCCAGCTGCTCCACACCTGTCTCCAGTTGCCTATCAGCATGGAGCAACGGTCTGGCGGGCAAGTCCTGGCCAGGACGCAGGGGGCTTACCTCTGTGCTTGCCAGGCATCTGCTCATTTCTTTTTTTCTTTTTTTTTTTGAGATGGAGTCTTGCTCTGTTGCCCAGGCTGGAGTATAATGGCACGACCTCAGCTAACTGCAACCTCCGCCTCCAGGGTTCAAGCAATTCTCATGCCTCAGCCTCCTGAGTAGCTAGACTACAGAGGCATGCCTCCATGCCAGGCTAATTTTTGTATTTTTAGTAGAGATGGGGTTTTATCATGTTGGTCAGGCTGGTCTCAAACTCTTGACCTCAAGTGATTCACCCACCTTGGCCTCTCACAGTGCTGGGATTATAGGCATGAGCCACCACACCTGGCCATCTTCTCATTTCTCTCTGGCACTCTGCAGCATCTTCTTGGGCAATGTGAAGTTCAGTGGAAAAATCCTATCCATGTCTGTTATCTTGACACTGTTCTGAATGGGTGTCTCTGGGAGGTTAGTGGTGCAGAAGAGAGTATGAGACAACAGGTTTAACCCAGAAGACCAGGCAATTAATCCGAACCCAGTGGTCAAGGGTGTGGCTCTGCCACTTATCTGAAGTCAACCTGGCAGAGAACAGCAGTGGCAACTCCAACAAAGGAAATGTGGGGCCAGTGCTTGGAACAAACTGGAACAAAATATGCTCAGGAAATGTTCCAAAATACAAAAGAGTTATGTTAGATGAACTCTGGCTCAGTCACCAGATCCTTGCAAAAATAAATTTAATGGATTTAGTACACAAATCAAAAACAGGGATGAAAGTAAAACATGAGCTCATCAGCAGCCTCAACCACAAAACCAGGACTGCACTGTACCCAAAAGGTGGTGGAGACGGAAACAGGCCTGAGGAAGGCCGGCCTCTTCCAGGATGGGAGTCTCAGAAGGCACCCACCCATGTGTTCCCTGGATCCAGTCTCAGGTCATGCCCTAAAGAAGGCACTGAGCGTTTCCAAAAGGGGAGGCCAAAAATCAAAATCCAGAGCGGGAAGGAAATGAGCAAGGAACTTGCTGAGTGCACATTCTGCAGGAACAGAGCATTGTGCTAGGAGCTTTATTTATATCTCCTCATTTGATTCCACAACAATTCTAACAAGGTGAGTAAGGCTCCCATTTTACCGCTTATAAAAGGGTGTTAAGTAATGTGCCCACGGTCACACTGCTAATAAGCAGAGGAGCTAGTATTATTGGACCTAGAGTTGTTCATGATGTGTGGACATCTGATGTGTTAAAAAAAAAAAAAAAAAAAAAAAAAGGCTGGGCAAGGTGGCTCATGCCTATAATCCCAGAACTTTGGGAGGCCAAGGTGGGTAGATCAAGAGGTCAGGAGTTCAAAGCCAGCCTGGTCAAGATGTTGAAACCCTGTCTCTACTAAAAATGCAAAAATTAGCTGGGTGCAGTGGCAGGCGCCTGTAATCCCAGCTGCTCAGGAGGCTAAGGCAGGAGAATTACTTGAACCTGGGCCCGGGGTGGATGTTGCAGTGAGCCAAAATTGCGCCACTGCACTCCAGCCTGACCAAGAAAGTGAGACTCCATCTCAAAAAAAAATTGGTCCTTACTTATTTTAATTTCCTTAAGGATTTATTTCATTCATTTGACAATTTTTTTTTTTTTTTTTGAGATGGAATTTCCCTCTTGTTGCCCAGGCTGGAGTGCAATGGCACAATCTCGGCTCACCACAACCTCCTCCTCCAAGGTTCAAGTGATTCTCTTGCCTCAGCCTCCTTAGTAGTTGGGATTACAGACATGTGGCACTACGCCAGGCTAATTTTCTATTTTTAGTAGAGACAGGGGTTTCACCATGTTGGCGGGGCCAGTTTTGAACTACTGACATCAGGTGATCTGCTCACCTCGGCCTCCCAAAGTGCTGGGATTACAGGCATGAGCAACCTTGCCTGGCCCTCATTTGACAAATATTTATAGAGAAGCTGATATACACTAGGTACTGCTGTTCTAGATGCTGGAGATACAGCAAGGACTGAAGTTTATGCCCTTAAGTTTACCTGGGCACGTAGTAGGCTGGGTGTGATGGCTCACGCCTGTTAATCCCAGCACTTTGGGAGGCCTAAGTGGGCAGATCACATGAGGTCAGGAGTTTGAGACTAGCCTGGCTAACATGGTGAAACCTTGTTTCTACTAAAAATACAAAAAATTAGACGGGTGTGGTGGCACATGCCTGTAATGCCAGCTACTCAGGAGGCTGAGGCAGGAGAACTGCTTGAACCTAGGAAGTGGAGGTTGTGGTGAGCCAAGATCACGCCATTGCACTCCAGCCTGGATAACAAGAGCAAAACTCCATCTTAAAAAAAAAAAAAAAAGAAGAAGTTTAACTGTAGTGTACTAGTTAGTAGTTCAAAGTTGAATTATTTCCAACTCAGGGTCACAGAGAGGAAAGACAGAGAATCAGCAACCTACAGAATTTAATATTCATCTGCCTATGTATAAGAGACCTGCAGCACATAAGCACTTGAGAACCCACCTGTTTTCATTATTGTAATTTACAAGTAACTTAAATATATACACACACACAATTTAAGTAAAATAATATAAAACTACCACACAAGCCGGGCATGGTGGCTCATGCCTGTAATCCCAGCACTTTGGGAGGCCGAGGCGGTCGGATCACAAGGTCAAGAGATCAAGAGCATCCTGACCAACATGGTGAAACCCCGTCTCTACTAAAATACAAAAATTAGCTGGGCGTGGTGGCGCATGCCTGTAGTCCCAGCTACTCGGGAGGCTGAGGCAGGAGAATTGCTTGAACCCGGGAGGCAGAGGTTATAGTGGGCCAACATTGCGCCACTGCCACTCCAGCCTGGTGCCTGGCGACAGAGCACGACTCTGTCTCAAAAAAAAAAACAAAACTACCACACAAGTCAATGGTAACTGAATTCAAAGTGGACCCAGACCAAAAGAAGATGTAACCAGAGTGCTCGCTTCAGCAGCACATAAACTAAAATTGGAACGATACAGAGAAGATTAGCATGGCCCCTACGCAAGGATGACACACAAATTCGTGAGGCATTCCATATTTAAAAAAACAACAACAAAAAAAGGAATATGTAACCAGAGATGTTCTGTGAATATCAGTAGGGAAGCACCTGCAGAATAAACCACCACATGAGGAAGCCAAGAGTTACCCACACTTATGCCAATAATTTAAAGACTTTTGGCCAGGTGCTGTGGCTCACGTCTGTAATCCTAACACTTTGGGAGGCCGAGGCGGGGGATCACTTGAGGTCGAGTTGGAGACCATCCTGGCCAACGTGGTGAAACCCTGTCTCTGCTAAAAATACAACAATTAGCTGGGTGTGGTGGCATTCACTGGTAATCCCAGTACTTGGGAGGCTGGGGGAGGAGAATCGCTTGGACCCGGGAGGCAGAGGCTGCCGTGAGCTGAGGTCACCCACTGCACTCCAGCCTGGGCAACAGAGCAAGACACTGTCTCAAAAAAAAAAAAAAAAATGCTTTCTTGATAACTAACTTGCTAAAGTCATCAACAGTCTAAGGAGTGAAAGAAAAATATCTGGGAGAAAAACATCCAAGAAAAATAACCTGACAAAGCTCTAACCAAAGAGAAACAAAATAAAAGTTGCCCGTGAAAAGCAAGAGAATATTCCCCAACCTGCTAGCCTGCCTTCAGCAGAGAACAAATAAAGAATCTGGCCACTGAGATAAAAGATAAAATCAAGTAAGCCTCCAGGCAAAACGTGGATGGGTGAGCCTTGGGTCAGGGTGTCAAGAAAACAAGGGGAATTTCTAACTGCTGGATTAGATGCTCTAGGTAGACAGAGGAGACGCATGCGGGCCATGCACAGGGTGTCCCTTTGGGCCAGCACTGGGTGCCCACTCAAGTCAAATAAAACTGGTGTAATGTCAACTAATCCTTTATGTGAACTCCACCCAAAGGGATGAAGACACAGCACAGAGCAAGATGGGAATTTTATATGTCAAACTATTTTGATCTTAACCTTAAATATGTCATTGCTTGACTTTCCCCCTTCCTTTCCTTCTTGCTTCTCCTCTGTCCAAAGCAGCAGTCAGGAAGAGGCCAGACCCACACTAGCAGGACTAAGTGTGGGACCATTGTCCCTTCCAGGCCCCAGCTTAAAGAACACAGCTTTACAAATGAGGGAGAATGTTAACATCTGGTGAACTGAGGGGAAGGGTATGTGAATTTCACTGTACTACTCTTTAAACTTTTCTATATATTTGAGAATATTCCAAAAAAAGTTTGAGCAAACAAAAGAAAAAATATATAGAGCTCTGAAAGGTTGAGATAGGGGAGGGATGAAAATGGCACCATTCTCCAAATCTGGTCTAAGATAAATTCTCAATAACTCTAAACCTTAGACCCAACTATTAACTTGCACCAACAACCTTGGAGATTATTTTCTAAAAAAACAAAAAGCCCTGAGCAAGTCCCTCTCCCTTGTGACATCTGTCTCCCCAGGCTGGGCCAGGTGCTGACCTTCCACGCCCACCCCTCAGTCCCCTCCTGAGTGGGTGCCAGGGTCTAGGAGGTTCCACTGGCTTCTGCAGGCTGAGGTCACTCTTTCCCATGAATGGCCAGCTTGGCATTCTCAGAGGGTGCCACAGACGCCTTCATCTGGGGACACCAACAGTACCCAAGGGATTAAACATGGACAGTTTTTCCTACAGCTCTGGCTGGCAAAGAACGGCCAACGTGGGAATGGAACAATTCATTGCCAAGGGACAAAACTCATTCGAATGACAGCCTATTCCAGTGCTGGCCATTCCAGGAAAGTGGGGAGGGGAGCTTCATAATGGGAAAGGAAATCTGTTATTCTCTATACATCATATTTCACTTGATGAGTTAGTCAGGAAGGAAGGGAAACCTATTTGAGTGCAGCGTCTGGCTGGCTGGCTCCTTGTTGACCTCCCCACTCCACCAGGGTCCCCCTCCCCGGGTTCCCAGTCCCCTTCCACAGAGACCAAAGGACCCAAGTGTCTGCCTGCGGTGTTCCGCAGGGACTCACAGGGGCACCACACTCTCCCCGAAGGACACGGCCTAACTCCCGGGGCTGGGATTTACCAATGTCACTCAGCAAGGTGAGGATGGCTCCTTCCCGCAGGCCACAGCAGTTCTCAAACTGGTTCAGGTACTGTCAAGAAAGTGAGAAGCAGCGTCAGAGCTGGTGGTCACAAACCACAGGAAGTCCACAAGTGTCTCTTACCAGCCAATGTGACCAGAGAGCTGACCCCGGGCTCTGATCTTTGGGGGACCTGCTTTTGAGGAAGCCAGGGTAGCAGGACTAGCAGGGATTGGCTCGAGGAGGAGAAGGAAAAGGGGGAAGATGAGAAGGAGGAGAAGGAGGAGGAGGAAGAGGAGGAAAAGGAGGAGGAGGAGGAGGAGGAAGAAACAGTTCTGACCACCTCCGGGCTCTCACATCCTCACAGCAAGGGCTCTGTGGCAAGGAAAGTTTCATTCTCACCAGCTGCTGAAGTTCTGAGCAAGGCAGGTCAAAGTCTAAGCACAGGCAATAGGAATTCTCTGTGCCTAAAGGTCCCAGAGACAGGCAGGCTGGGAAAGCATCACTGGAAACCATCTGCTATCTCTTGGCCACGCGGGTGATGGTAACAGTAGGAAATACTTACTGAGCACTTATTACGTGCCTGGTGCTGAAGGAGCTCTGCATGGATTAGCTCGGCAAACCCTTCCCTGTGTGACCTCATTTAATACTAACCACCACCACTGAGTAAGCACAGGTGGAATCCCCATGTTGGAGGAGGAAACTGAGGTTACAGGGTGGGATACCTGTCAGCTCACACAGCTGTGAGAGGGCAGTGCTGGAAGGCGGCACAGGTCAATCTGAAGATGGAGCCCAAGCCCTCAACCCCCTGCCTTCCAGGCCCCTCGACTGTCCCTGTGCTGCTGGAGCTGGCCTCAGAGGCGGAAAGAAAGAGGAGCTTGCCAGCTGAGCCTCACAGGCAGGAATTCACATCACATTCATAAACACTCAAGTCTGTCTACACAGCCGGCATACAGACTTTTAATATCAACTCTTACATGTGCCCATGTGCTGGCCAAGCCTGCCTCTCCCTGCCCACGGGTGAAATGCAGATTTTGAACTTTTTAGAGGGAACAAAGGAAACAACAGATAGCAAGAGCCCCGGACAACAGTGTCCTCCCCCAGCCCCACTGGGTGACGGCAAGGACAGGGTCCCTTAGAATTGGAGGCCTTCCTGTCACCCCCTCAATCATCCTGCAACTGCACCAGGTCAGTCATGTTAAACTTTCCATCTCTTCTTCCCTGGCTTGTTGGCTCTTTGCCGCGTAAAAGACCAAGTCAAAAAGCCTCTGCCTCACTTCAGAGCCCTCTGTAATCTGGCCACATCCCACCTACTTCCAGGCTGCCCTCTGTGAACTCTCCACTCCACTACAACGTGGCTTTACCTCTACACAGCTGCAGTTAGTAATGGGTGACTGTCAAAGGTTAGCAAAATAAAGAGGAAAATCAAAGTGCTGCTGAGTTCCCCATCTCTCATTGTGGGTCATGCCAAGAGCTGTGTTCATATCCTGCTGTGACTGCCACTCCCAGGATGTGCCCATCTCCAGGGAGAGCCACTCCGGCAGGCCAAGCCCCATGGAAATTTTCCTTTTACTTTACTTATCTGTCTCTTTGTTTTGAGACAGGATTATCTTTTTCTTGAGACTGAGTCTTGCTCTGTCACCCAGGCTGGCATGCAGTGGCACAATCATAGCTCACTGTAGCCTCAACCTCCTTGGCTCGTCATCCTACCCCAGCTTCCCAAGTAGTGGGGACTACAAGCGCACGCTACCACGCCTGGCTAATTTTTCATTTTTAGTTTTTGAAGAGACAAGGCCTCTGTATGTTGCCCAGGCCAGTCTCAAACTCCTGGCCACAAGCTATCCTCCGGTCTCAGCCTCCCATAAAGTTCTCCTTTATGTAAAGACGCACAAGGGCTCGGAGGAACAGTGAGAACACTGCCTGATGTGTGACTGGGAATGGCCACTGAAAGGGATTAAATGCCTGGGCTCCCACCCCTACTTTTGTGACCCTTTGGAGGAGAGGAGAGGTACAAGGGGCTGTACTCGCAGAGCAACCGACCTCTTTTTCAATTAAAATAAAAATTGTTTTCGCCAAGCACGGTGGCTCACACCTGTAATCCCAGCATTTTGGGAGGTTGAGGTGGGCTATCACTTGAGGTCAGGAGTTCAAGACCAGCCTCGCCAAGATGGTGAAACCCCGTCGCTACTAAAAATACAAAAATTAGCTAGGCATGGTGGTGCACCTGTAATCCCAGCTACTCTGGAGGCTGAGGCAGGAGAATCATTTGAACCCAGGAAGTGAAGGTTGCAGTGGGCTGAGATCATGCCACTGCACTCCAACCTGAATGTCACGGCAAGGCTCTATCTCAAAAACAAACAAAAAAACTATTTTGCTCATAGCTTCCAGTTTTTATGTGATATGGCTTTATTCAGTCTCACAGATGGACAAGTGGCCTGTGGTTGGGTCCCTGTGGGCTGGGACCCAGGCTCTGCTGCTGCAGCTATGTGAGGCCCAGCCTCTCTGGGTATGACATCCACCTGTGATGTAGGAACCATACTGTGTACCCACGTGTGAACTGTTGGAAATCGAATGAGGTAACATGAACTAGCAGACTGTGTTCTGCCATAGGGAACAATGGAAAGGAGGGCACCCAGAACTGCTCCCAGGACTAGGAGGGGCTGCCATCCACCCCTGTGAAGTGAACATTCTAGGGAACAGGAGGTGGTGTGGTGCGAAGGCGGAGAGCAGAGCCCCACAGATGAGTCCAGGTGGGTCAGGTGGGTCGGATGGGTGGGTTGGGTCTGCAGCCCTGGCCCAGCTCCCTGATCGCAAAGCCTGCTCCCTCCCTGCTACAGTCCCCACCCCCATGTGTGGTGCTGTCCTATCTCTGGAATAAAATCCCTCCTAATAAGGGCAGCAATGGTGCTGGCACCATAGGCCTGAAGTGGCCGTAATGTGTCCAGGGAGGAAGCATTTGTTTGGGAACTCGCCCAGTCCTTCCCCACGCCCAGACCTGTGATGAGTTTCCTCGTCACAGGAGAATCCCAGCAGAGTGTGCAGCACGCCCTTCCCCCTTCCCTGGCATTCTCGGAAGCGCCTCTGACTCACACACACACCAGCCCCAGGTGGTCAGGGAACAGGGGATCTGAAAGGCAAAGCAGTCCTGCTGGAGTCGCTGGGGCTCCCCAAGCTTCCTGATGATGACAGCAGTGAAAGGTCTCCCCATACCCCTTCCTGGTGTTCCACCTGCCTGGACAGCCTGTGCACCCGGTGGCCGCAGGAGCCTCACCTTCCGGAGATCTCCTCCTTGGCAGTACTCCATGGCCAGCAGGGGTAGGTCATTGGGCGCCAAGTTCTGCATCCCCTCAGGGACCTCCCGAGCAGCCACCACATTGGGGTGGCTCAGCCTAGGAAGGAGGAAAACCAATGAGAGCTCCTGCCCAGACCCATCCCTGCCACCCCCACCAGCTCTCAGCAACAAACGCCCAGGATAACCTAGGGCTTCCAAAGAGAGGAAGACAGGGCCCAGGACAGGCGGCCAACTGCAGTGCCTGGGTCAGTGGAGCTGGTCCAGCCCCACCCACAGCACCAAAACTCAGACCCTGAGGGCGCGCTGCATGTAACTTGAGTTTCTCATGCATGCCACATCCCAAGTCCTCATCGTGCTACCAAAACTGCTCCTACGAGGCTCTTCCAATCTCATGCCCTCCATATGGGGAGGACGTGTCACACATACTAGCAGGCAAACAAAGTGGTGCCTGCTCTTTGTTTTCGTATTTTTTTTCTTTTCTCTGTTTATTTTTTGGCAGGTTGATTCATGCACACACATCACCCCCAGGTAGACATGCAGAAAGGGGTCTGAGAAGGAACTCACATAACCAAATGCAACCATGATGTAACCAAATGGCACCTCCTCTTTTTAAGAGGCTGGCAGAGGAGCCCCTTCATGGTGTCCTCACTAGCTCTTTTGGAGCCCACCTAATGCCTCACTAGCTAGGAGGACAGCAGCCACCAGGCAGATGGACAACCTGGTCTCCACACTGGAGGAATAAATGTCAGCGGCAGCATGACAGCAGAGAATGGTCACGTGTACCACCTTGAAATTGGAAATACAGGAGGAAAGAACGCTTTTTTGCTGACAAAGGAAAGGTCACCATGATAACTTATTAAATTATTTAATATTACAAAATTGACAAAAAGCCCTTGACAAGGCCCCATGTGGACTTTAGCTGCTCCTCGTCTAGTGTCTTTAGAAGCAGCAGAGTCGCTGCGGAGACTGCCGGGCTGGCATCCTGATGGAGGGGCTGAGATTTATGGCTCTCCTTTCTAGATGCAGTGGGGGCTGGTGCTCCAGGTTTCCCTTGGGTCCCTGCATGCCAGGCCTCACCTTCTCATGATCTGGATCTCCAGGCACCACCGGTCTCGGTTCCGTGGGCTGAGCTCCTGCCGGCACTGCTTGATGGCGATCTGCTCACCTGTTTCCTACAGAAACAGCAGGGTGGGGATCAGCAGAGTGAGCTGCAGGCCAAATCCCACCTGTCCGCTGCACAGGAGGGGTCTCCAGTCCCCAGCCATCGCCTGCAATCACCTCCTGGTGCTCCTGGGCCACATGTGCACCCCTCATGGACAGCCCCGTGGCACCTGCTCTTCGGGCTGTCTCCTCACCACCCCACCTCTCACCCAGCCTCTCCAGCCTCATTTCTTTTTTTTTTTTTTTGAGATGGAGTCTTGCTCTGCATTGGCACAATCTTAGCTCACTGAAACCTCCACCCCCGCGTTTCAAGTGTCTCCTGCCTCAGCCTCCTAAGTAGCTGGGACTACAGGCATGTGCAACCATGCCTGACAAATTTTTGTGTTTTTAGTAGAGATGGGGTTTTACCTTGTTGGTGAGGCTGGTCTTGAACTCCTGACATCAAGTGATTTGCCCACCTCGGCCTCTCAAAGTGCTGGGATTACAGACGTGAGCCACAGGGTCCGGCCTTGCCTACCTCATTTCTATCTATCTAGAGTCTACAGAGCCTTCAAGGCTCTGCTTCATTCCCAGCTCCGCCATGCAACCTCTGCTGACTGTTCCTGCCTGGAGAGATTTCTTTGTCCAAACCCCAGCTATGGCTGGGATATTGCTGGGACATTGCTTATAATTGACCACGATGACCTATAAAAATGGCACTTGGATATGGTTCAGGCTAACAGTGAATGCCATGTTGAGTGTCTTCACTGTTTCACGGGAGAGTTTTGCCTCTTCAGAGAGAATGCAAGCATAATATAGGAGATGAAACACCAGCTGGTTCAAATTTCGACTCTGCCATTTATTAGCTATGTGACCTTGTGTCTTGGTCACATAGACCAACTGAGTCAAACCACTTGGTCTGACTCAGTCTTTCATCTGTAAAATGGGAATACTGAGACCCACCTGTCAGGGCTGTCATGAAAACAAGCCCCTAGCAGGTATTAGTAAACCCCACAGAGCAGGGAACCCAGGTTACCTGAGTACTCCTATTTAAAATCCTGCAGAGATCAGCTCCCACCTTCCTTTCCAGCCACTCTCCCATGACACTGCAGCCAGACGGCACCACCTACCCCAACGCTCAGCCCTGCTCCTCTACACTCACCAGCACAGGTGCCTAGGCACCATGGTCTGCCCAGCTCAACAGGGTCTCGCCCTCCACTATACTCCTGTAACAGCTAATTACTTCAGTGCACACGCCAAAGGGTTACTTTCTGCAGAATAACTGGCTGTTTTCTCTTTTCTCTGTTAAATTACAGACTTGTACATCTTCATGGGCTTTAACCTCTACCAAGGTAACCAGCAGCATTCTCAATGGTGACTCCTCCACCTGCTGAATCATGAGCTGAGCCACTGGCTCCTGGCAGCCTCCCCTCTTCTCCCTGGTGCATGAGTGGGGATGCCGGAGAAGGGCAGGCCCTGAGGTTGTGGCACGGGCAGCAGGGAGACTGGCTCTGGCCTCAGGCACTCCAGCTGCTGCAAGGAAGTCACCACTGTGCCAATGGCACCTATTTTGGCCATGGGGGTCTCCAAGATGACTGAGGGGCAGCAGCTGCCCTGGCTACAGCCCCTGGAGCCCCGGGCTGAGAGGCGATCCTGCCACCACTAAATGAGCTGACCTGTACCAACATACCACACCTCCTGCTGCAGGTGCAGGAGCAACCTCCCAACAGGAGGCTGAGGTAGGAGGATTGCTTAAGTCCAGGAGATCCGGGCAACAGAGTAAGACTCTGTTTCAAAAGAGAAAAAAAAAAGGACCCACAGAGAACTGCGGCAAGGCCTCCCAGTGTGGCTGTTCGCACAGCAGTGGAGCCACCTCAGTCTTCCGGTTACCAAACTAGCCAGGATCCCTGCAGGAATAGGGACCTTCCTAGCAAGAAAAGGAAAAATGGACACCTCCACACACACCAGAGCCGTCTAGTAAGGCCACTGAGTCATTGACCAATGAACCAATCCTTAATGCTGACA
Organism: Callithrix jacchus; assembly: GCF_049354715.1. NCBI lineage: Eukaryota > Metazoa > Chordata > Mammalia > Primates > Cebidae > Callithrix > Callithrix jacchus. The sequence goes on from NC_133514.1 coordinate 44,128,286, forward strand.
CCAAGAACTAAAAGCTTCAGAAAAAAGGTAGAAATGAACAGTAGACTCCATGCCAGAAAGCAGGTACCGCCAATGCCTCTAAAATACTCTGGGAAGCTGCTCTCAGCAAAGCCCAACACCACTTTGGCTAACCTTTCCATCAGATGGTGGCCTTGCATGCCTGCTTCATTTTTTTTAACAGCTCTACTGAGAATAATTCATGCACCACACAATTCATCCATTTAAATGACACAGTTCAATGGTTTTTGGTATACTCAAGAGTTGTGAGACCAAAACCATGATGCACTTTAGAACATGTTCGCCACCCCACAAAGAAACCCTACACCCATCAGCAGTGACTCCCCACTCCCCTGACCCCTCCAGTCCTAAGCAGCCATCCATCTCTTTCCATCTCTATGGATTAGCGTGTCCTGGATGTTTCCTATAAATGGAATCATACATCATGTGGCCTTTTGTGACAGGCTTCTCTCCCTGAGCACTGTTTCCAAGGCCCACCCATGCTGCAGCCACAAGCTTACATCTCTGACTACAGCAGACCCCTCAGTCCAGTCTGCAGCAGTAGGCATGGGCACCCAGGTTCTGCCCTAAGTGTCCTTCTCATTCTCTCTTTGCCTAGTAGAACCCTGATCTTTGGCCTAGATTCTGAGGCATTCTCTGAAGAACTGACTTCTTTTCTCAACAATTATAAACCCTATTGCTAATTTTTGTTTTTAGAGACAGGATCTCACTCTATTACCCAGGCTGCAGTGCAGTGGAGTGATCATATCTTACTACTGCCTCGAACTCCTGGGCTCAAGCGATCCTCCTACCTCAGCTTCAAGTAGCTGGGATTACAAGTATGTGTCATTGTGTCCAGCTACATTTTTATTTTTATTTTATTTTTGTAGAGACAGGGTCTCACTATGTTGCCCAGGCTGGTCTCAAACTCCTGGCCTCAAGTCATCCTCCTACCTCAGCCTCCCTAAGCACTGGGATTACAGGTATAAGCTCCTGCACCTGGCCACTTTGTTGCTACTAAATGGATTACGACAGTGGCACAAGTCATGGTGGACAGAAGTCCACCTCAAGCTTTTCAAGAATTAGAGAATGTGGCAAAAAAATAACATTTCTGGCCAGGCACAGTGCCTCATGCCTGTAATCCCAGAACTTTGGGAGGCTGAGGCAGGTGGATCATCTGAGGTCAGGAGTTTGAGACCAGCCTGGCCAATGTGGTGAGACCCCCATCTCTACTAAAAATACAAAAATTAACTGGGTGCGGTGGTGGGTGACTGTAATTCTAGCTACTTGGGAGGCTGAGGCAGGAGAATTGCTTGAACCCGGGAGGCAGAAGTTGCAGTGAGCTGGGACGGCACCATTGCACTCCAGCCTGGGCAACAGAGTGAGACTCTGTCTCACACAAAAGAATAACATTTCTTTAATCGATGTGCAGACCATCTTACACCTCCCTGTACCTCCCAATTCCTGGTCTGTTCTCAGGCTGACGTGAACTTGGTTTCAGGTTTCACTTCCCACAGTGCTCAGACTCGGACAATTTTTGCCCAGTTCTGTGGTAGCTTCATCCACAGCAGCTCTGCGTGACGATATCTGCTATGGTTTAAGTGTCCTCGGTTCTCCAGAATTCACTGAAAGCCAGTTCCTGCTGTAGCAGTATCACCTCAGTATTAAGAGGCGATTCGGCCACAATGGCTCTGCACTCGTAGGTGGGACTGACGGTTATAAAAGGACGAGTTTGGCTCCTTTTTTCTCTTGCCCTTTTGCCTTCGCCCTATGATGATGCCTTGATCTTGGACTTCCTAGCCTCTAGGATGGTGAGAAATAAAATCATTCTAAATTACCCATTCTCAGCTACTCTGTGACAGCTGCACTGAGCGGACTGAGACTGCTACAGACACTTGCCTCCAGTTAGACGGAATTTGCAGTGGAGCTCAGATGTGGGGAGCACAGCGTTCCACAGAGACCGATGGCCCCACTGCAATGTGGGGTGCCATTGCCAAGAGCATCTACCCACCTTGGTCCACCCTGCAGCATTTCCGAGGACAGTATTCCAAACAGTGGTTTAGCCGAAGAGACTGTAACTCATGCTTCGTTACCTCAGAATGACTGAGACTTTAAACCAAGATACTGAAAAATCTGCAGCAACTTAACTTCAATACGCAGAAGAGTGCACTCATTTTACGGCTGCCGTAACCAATTACCACAAACTTGGTGGCTTAAAATAACACACTTTATTTCCTTGCAGTTCTATCTGCTGTAGTCTGACGTGGGTCTCCCTGGGCTAAGATGTTGGTGAGGCTGTGCTCCTTCCAGAGGCTCCAGGGGAGAGGCTGTTTCCCTGCTTTTCCTTTTCCATCTCTAGAAGCACCACTTTCTTCAGCTCACGGCCCCATAGCCCATCCTGGCTCTGCTGCCGCCCTCTGCCACGTTTAAGAACACCTGGGATTACACTGGGGCCCCTGGGAAGCCAGGCCAATCTTCCATCTAAGGGCAGCTGATTAGAAAACTTAATTTCATCTGCAACCTTAATTTCCCTTTGCCACGCTGCCCTACCTGGTTATAGGTTCATGGATTAGGATGCAGATTTCATGGTGGGGTTGGAGGGGATTATTCTACCTATCACATATAAAACAGGAGAGATAATCAGATCCAAAAGGTAGATTACATGACTCAGTTTATTAAGTGATTTAGGTAATCTGTCTAGCTACAAATTGGATAATTGCAGTCTTTTGCCCAACATAAACATTAGACCAGATATATAGCTGTCACTTGGCCCAACCCAAAATCAGGGGGAGATTTTTACACTGAAGACTGAAGATTTGATATTGGCCTTAAATAAGCAAATGCAAACTTAAAAAACTGAACTCAGCAATGTGAACACTGAACAAGTCTTGAAATAACTGGGCATAGAAACCAAAACTAACTTTCTACTCATAAACAGCTCAGCTTCGCCCTAGAGTTGAGAAGAAATCCTGAATTCCTGGGCCTAGGAAGTCTGCTCTACATACAGACACACTTAAACTTTTCCTAACACAGTGGCTCTCATCTGCCTCTGGGAAGTATTCTGAAATATTCCGTTTTTCCATGAGTAATGTTTCATTTGAAACAGAAATGCAAACAGAATGACTTTGTTACTAAAAAACCTGCTCTAGAAAATAAAATTCAATTAAAACAGCCCAGAAACAGGCTACAAACACTGGATTTGAAACTCTGGGTAGTTTGTTCTTCACTAGCAGTGGAAATCAGAGATGTAAAGTAATAAAGATGGCTTACTTTATTTTGCATAGAATCTACTGAGTCTTAGCTCAGTTCTACGGAAACCCAGACTGGGCCTGAGCCATCTCAGTATCCAACTTCCAGTACGTGAACTCCTCATTGGCAACACAACTTAAAACTGCTTTGCAGCCAGGCATAGTGGCTCACACCTATAATCCCAGCACTTTGGGAGGCCAAGGCAGGTAGATCACTAGAACCCAGGAGTTTGAGACTAGCCTGGGCAACACGGCAAGACTCTGTCTCTACTAAAAATATTTTTAAAAACTAGCCAGGCATGGTAGTACATGCCTGTAGTCCCAGCTACTTGGGTGGCAGAGGCGGGAGAATCATCTGAGCCTGGGAGGCCAAGGCTGGGCAATAGAGCCAGACTCTGCGCTACAGTTAAGCTGTGATTGTGCTGCTGTACTCCAGCCTGGGCTACTGGAGTGGGACCCTGTCTCAAAAAACAAACAAAAAACAACAACAAACTGATCTGTATTTTGAGAAACGGGAGAAAGGGTCTCCTGTGTGTCCACATTGAATGTAGTGATTATGAAGGTCCTCAGAGTTTGCAGTTCCTTGCCTTTGATGCATGAAAACATACAACTTGTGTATAAACTTGTGTGTTATGAGGTGTGAAAAAGGCAGAGGGGACCGGGCGCAGTGGCTCACATCTGTAATCCCAGAACTTTGGGAGGCTGAGGCAGGTGGATCACAAGGTCAGGAGATCGAGACCATCTTGGCCAACATGGTGAAACCCTGTCTCTACTAAAAATACAAAAATTAGCTGGCTGTGGTGGTGCATGCCTGTAGTCCCAGCTACTCAGGAGGTGGAGGCAAGAGAATCACTTGAACCAGGGAGTCAGAGGTTGCAGTGAGCCGAGATTGGGTCATTGCACTCCAGCCTGGTGACAAAGTGAGACTCCATCTAAAAAAAAAAAAGGCAGCAGATGGGGAACACATCCTCAAACCAAAAGGTGCCTGGCAGAGGCTAGCTGAAAACCAGTCACAGGACAAACAAAAGGGGCTGGCCCAGCTTCCTGAAGTTCGCCTCATTCAATGACTCAGGGGAAATGCACAGAGGCCAAGAGCTACGTTTAGACCCTTAGCGCAGAAAACCCAGGGTCCCGTTATCATGGCAAGTGTCCATCCAGGCCACTATGAACACGGGGGAATTAGTAACAACCTCCTCCTCCTTCTCAGAACCCACCCCCTGAGATGAGTGCTTCAGAAAGGACATGCAAGGCTGGGACCAGAGAGACTGTGCGGGAGGACCCAGTCCTGGGAGCCAAAACATCTGGGGTAAGGCTGCAGTTTCACCCAACTCAGCAGGTGACTGAACACACCCTGTGCTCCAGCATCACCTGGTCTATGCTAAGAGGGCCATGACTTCTTCACCCTACTCCCTACAGTGCAGACCCCCAGGGGAACAGTGGCCTCCCACCTCAGCCACAGGAGCCAGGCGCTCAGGCTCAGGAGGCAAGCAGGTCAGGTGTAACTCCCTCCCCCACTGCCTGGTAAAGGTGCGATAGGAGCCCATGTTATAAGCCTCTGGGTCCTTATCCATAAGACGGGGATGGTTCCACCTGCTCCAGGGAAGTCAGCTAAAAGGAAACGCAGATCTGTCCGCAGGGAGCCAGGAATAAACGACTGCAGCCCCACTTCCTTTTCTGGCCCCATGGAGATGCTGTTCTGCCCACTCAAGTTGCCTTCTGTCTTCCTGCAGGCGCTCGAAAGTCTATCTCCTTTCCAGATCCTGCTCAAGTTCCATTTACCCCAAGAATCCTCCCTTCCCCAGCATTCAGTAGAGATCGTGCAGACAGGGAACCCAGCTCAGCTGCCACAGGATGCCCTGGAGAAACGGTAGCCACTGTTACCACACAGTTTGGTGCTTGGATTTAGACTCATTGAATGCGTTCCTGAATGTCCCTGGATCACTATGATCAGAGAGTAAGCACGGAAAGGGCAGGGCCCCTTTTTTCCTGGTATCCCTAATGGTGCTCAGGCCCAGGCTCTATAAATCCCTAGAGAAGTGATTGAACAGAGCGGAGGCTTTAAGCCTTCGAAAGACACATATAAGCTGGGGTGAGCTTCATCTTGTCCCATGAAGGGCCAAGTACGGATCCATGCTGCTTCATAGAAGGGATCGTTAATACTCTGCCTTCTAATAGCCAGCACATACATTGCCTCCTCCACCCCCATGAGCATCCCACAGGGCCCCAGGCAGTGCTTCCTGGTCCCCCTCACAGCCAAGCGCACAAAGAACATGACGGCATCTCAAGGTACCCTGGGTTGCTTCCAGAAGGCAGCTGGCCCAAATCCTGCCCAGCCATATTGGGGACCCAGCACTGAGGCAATCAATATCTGAGAATCCCCATAATCCATGTGAGAAGTGGGGGCCCACAGCCAAGATGCTGACAGAGCCAGGATCTGAACCCAGGTCTTGTGTTTGCTCCCCTCCGAAAACATGCTGCCGGGTGGGGGCACTCAGTTATCTCTTTCTCTTCTTCCTTTGTATTGAACAAAGGTCTCATTGAAAATGTCAGCCTATCTAAACCGTACTGGGAAGTGGCTTGTGCTGACCCCTGGGCTGGAGGTCTTAGGGAGTCCTGACACAGTGAGAAATGGTGAGGCCCACGCATAGCAGGAGAACCAAAGGAACAGGGGAAGCAGGTGGGGGGCTCATTTGTTAACTGGTCGCCCTCCCCAGGAAACACTCAATGTGGGGTTCTCTGTTTAACAAGGAAGACTTGCAGTGTTTTGTTCTCCAAAGAAGCATTTTCCAACCAAGTGCAGTGGTTCATGCCTGTAATCCCAGCAATTTGGAAGGCCAAGACAGGAGGCTCACTTGAGCTCAGGAGTCCAAGACCAGCCTGGGCAACATAGAGAGACCTCATCTCTACAAAAATAAAAAAATTAGCCAGGCGTGGTGTCTCACGCCTGCCGTCCTAGCTACTCAAAAGGCTGAAGTGGGAGGACTCCTTGAGCCTGGGGGTTCAGGGCTCCAGTCTAGGTGACAGAGGGAGACCCTGTCTCAAAAAACAAACAACAAAAAACCAACAAAGAAGTGTTTTCCCCTTCCTGCTTCAAAAAGGTTTAGACTATGGGGAACGGGAGAGCCTAAGGAACACTGAGGCCCCACCCTGAGTCCCCACCACAGAGGGCCACAGGCATAATGGAAAAAGCATGTGGCTGGATTCAGAACAGATGTAGGTTTCAATCCTAGCCTCTTTGCTTGCAAGCTTAGACTCTGTGAGTGAGTCACAGAGACTGTGCTTCAGTCTCCTCACCTATAAAATGGGAGCAAAGACAACAGTACTTCCTTTTGGAGTTGTGAGGGCTGGACAGAAAGCATATAAATACCTAGCCTGGTGCTGGCGCATAGTAGCTGCTCAGTAAATGATGCCCCTGATTATCAGGCCACTTCTCTGACTGAGGATACCAATGCTTAGGGGCTTTTTCATGTAATTTCTATGGTGATAACTAAAACACTCCCTCTTCGGCAGACAAGATACAGTGCGAGGAGTGTTGGGAAAGTGCCTACTGTTGCTATGTGGAGTAAAACCATGCGTTAACCAACACCACCATAGCCCAGCTGCTTCTTTCAAAAGGCTTCTAACAGGGGGGTCCCCAACAGAGAACACACATGCTCATCTTCCAAATTTGAACAATGATCAAAGACCTCTCCTCAGCACCCAAAGCAGCCCTAGAGAGTTCCCAAACTTAAGGAGAACCCAAGAGGAAGGTAGAGAGCTTCCTGGCCTGGGTCGGGCTTAAGGGAATCCACTGAGGACCTGCACAGGCGCTCCACTCCTCCTGCTCCCATCCACCTCTACTCCACCCACTGCCTGGGCTGTGTCCCTATGGGCACAGTGCCTCCCTCTAAATATCATTCCACAGCTCCTCTATCAAAGCAAAACCTCCTCAGCTGAAACTGTCCAGAAAACGCCACAGGATCTGACTCGCACCATCCACCTTCAGACACCCAGACATTTGTGCCCCGTCCTCCCTTCCAGCCACGCTGGCCTTCTGTCCTGCCCACTCACCACACCTGCCCTCCACAGGGGCCCCTCAGCAGCCTCTCCCTTTGCCTGGAACTCTCCTCCCACCTTCTCTGCCCAGCTGACTTCTATTAGGGCCCAATTCAAGCACCACTTCCTTGGGGAACCTCCTTTGACTCCGATGATCCCACTCCCAACAGAAGGTCTCAGTGCACCGGGTCCCTCTCCCAACTTGCACTTATCACACTTAGGAGCTTACATTTCTAACTAGTTGACTAAATGGCTCTTTCCCTTCTCCAAAGAGGTCTGCTTTAATCACCACTGTACCCATAACAGACATTTGATAAACATTAGTGGACTGACTGAGTGGGTGATTTGGGGCACCTAGCACATATACAATGTCAGGCATTTGCTACAGGAGAACTTAAGGAGCTTCAAGGCCAGATCCAGCCTTGGCTGACCAGGAACGCAGGATCCTGACGAGACTTACTCCACACACAGATGGGAAGGACAGCAAAGGAGCCAGCCTGGAGGAACTCACCAGGAGAACTAGTTCCCACGGAACAAAGCCGTCCCAGACGGGTATGCGGAGGAGGTGGCCTAGAGCTGTCCTGGAGGAATGTAAAGGAGAGGGAGTCCTGTCCCAAGACAGGGCTGAGTGGCTGAACCATAAGCAGCCAAGGGGAAGAAGGATGGAGAGGTAGGTACAGACAGACTGTGTGGGGTTTAGCTGGCAGAAGGAGGAGGCTGGCTTTTGGCTTTTTAAAAGTAAGTAACAGGCCGGGTGCAGTGGCTCAGGCCTGTAATCCCAACACTTTGGGAGGCCAAGTGGGGCAGATCATTTGAGGTCAGGAGTTTGAGAACAGCCTGTTCAACATGGTGAAACCCTGTCTCTACAAAAATACAAAAATTAGCCAGGCGTGGTGGCAGGTGCCTGTAATCCCAGCTACTCGGGAGGCTGAGGCAGGAGAATCACTTGAACCCAGGAGGCAGAGGTTACAGTGAGCTGAGAACATGCCACTGCACTCCAGTCTGGGTGACAGAATGATACCCTGTCTCTAAATAAATAAATAAATAACAAATTAAGACTTTTGAAAAGGGGAAGGGACTGGAAAGTCATAATTTCAAATTCATGGATTAGAAGAATATTGTTAAAATGGCCATGCTACCCAAAGCAATATAAGACTCAATGCAATCCCTATCAAAATAACAATGACATTTGTCACAGAAACAGAAAAAATCCTAAAATTCATATGAAGCCAAAGAAGACCCCAAATACCCAAAGCAATCAAGAGCAAAAAGGACAAAGCTATAGACATCGTAGCATATGAATTCAAAATATAATACAAAGCCATATAACCAAAATAGCAATGATACTGGAATAAAAACAGACACATAGACTAATGGAACAGAGCAGAAAACCCAGAAAGAAATCCATGCACTTACAGCCAACTTGTCTTGAACATAGGTGCCAAGGACATACACTGGGGAAAGGACAGTCTCTTCAATAAATGGCACTGGGAAAGTGAATATCTACCTGCAGAAAAGTGAAACTAGATTCCTATCTCTCACCAGACACAAAAATCAACTCAAAATAGACTAAAAACTTAAATATAAGACCTGAACCTATGAAACTACTAGAAGAAAATAGGCCAGCCATGGTGGCTCATACCTGTAATCCCAACACTTTGGGAGGCCGAGGTGGGCAGATCACCTGAGGTCAGGAGTTTGAGACCAGCCTGGCCAACATGGCAAAACCCCGTTTCCACTAAAAATATAAAAATTAGCCAGGGTGGTGGTGTGCACCTGTAATTCCAGCTCCTGGGAGGCTGAGGCAGGAGAATTGCTTGAACACAGGAGGCAGAGGTAGCAGTGAGCTAAGATCGTGCCACTGCACTCCAGCCTGGGCAAGACTCCATCTCAAAAAAAAGCAGCAGCAGCAGCTGGGTGCAGTGGCTTACACTTGTAATCCCAGCACTTTGGGAGGCCAAAGTGGGTGGATCACAAGGTCAAGAGATCAAGACCATCCTGGCCGACATGGTGAAACCCTGTCTCTACTAAAAATACAAAAATTAGCTGGGTGTGGTGGTGCACACCTATAGTCCAAGATACTTGGGAGGCTGAGGCAGGAAAACTGCTTGAGCCTGGGAGGCAGAGGCTGCAGTGAACCAAGATTTTGCCACTGCACTCCAGCTTGGCAACAGAGCAAGACTCCATCTCAAAAAAAGAAAGAAAAGAAAAGAAAAAGAAAGGGCGCAGTGTCTCATGCCTGTAATCCCAGCACTTTAGGAGGCTTAAGTGGGCAGATCACAAGGTTAGGAGTTCAAGACCAGCCTGGCCAACTTGGGGAAGCCCCATATCTACTAAAAATACAAAAATTAGCCATGTGTGGTGGTGAGTGCCTATAATCCCAGATATTCGGGAGGCTGAGGCAGGAGAATCACTTGAACATGGAAGGAGGAGGCTGAGGGAGATGGAGATCACGCCACGGCACTCCAGCCTGGGCAACAGAGTGAGACTCTGTCTCAAAAGTAAAAAAGAAAAACTATAAATAGAACTACAATATGATCCAGCAATCCCACTACTGGGTATCTATCTAAAGGAAAGGAAATCAGTTTATCCGATTCATTGGCACCTCAAGTTTATTGGCACCCTCATGTTTACTGCAGCACTCTTCAAAATAGCCAAGATATGGAATCAACCTACATGTTCATCAATGAACAAATGAATAAAGAAAATGTGGTACACAGACACAATGGACTCTTATTCAGCCATAAAAAAGAATGAAATCCTGTCATTTGTGGCAACATGGATGAGCCTGGAGGGCATTACATTAAGGGAAATAAGCCAGGCCCACAGAGATAAATACCACATGTTCTCACCCATCTATGGGAGCTAAAAAAAACTCATCTCAGTTGGGTAAAGTCGGTTGGCCGACACCTGTAATCCCAGAGCTTTGAGAGGCTGAGATGGGAGGATCCCTTGTGTCCAGGAGTTCAAGACCAGCTTGGGCAACAGAAAGACCTAATATCTACAAAATTTCAAAAATTAGCCAGGCATAGTGACAAATACCTGTAGTCCCAGCTACTCAGGAGGCTGAGGCAGGAGGATCACTTGAGCCCAGGAGGTCAAGGCTGCAGTGAGCCATGATGTCACTACTACACTCAGCCTGGATGATAGATTGAGACCCTATCTCAAAAGAAATTAAAAATTTAAAAAAAAAAAAAAAAAAAAGACTAGGCATGGTGGCTCATGCCGTAATCCCAGCACTATGGGAGGCCAAGGTAGGCGGATCACCTGAAGTCAGGCGTTCGAGACTAGCCTGGCCAACATGGTGAAACCCTGTCTCTACTAAAAATACAAAAATTAGCCGGGCGTGTTGGCACATGGCTGTAATCCCAGCTACACAGGAGGCTGAAGCGGGAGAATCACTTGAATCCAGGAGACAAAGGTTGCAATCAGCTGAGATCATGACACTGCACTCCAGCCTGGGTGACAGAGCAAGACTCCATCTTGAAAAAAAAAAAACTGATCTCAGCCACGCGTGATGGCTCACGCCTATAATCCCAGCACTTTCAGAAGCTGAGGCAGGTGGATCACCTAAGGTCAGGAGTTCCAGACCAGCCTGGCCAATGTAGTGAAACCCTGCCTCTACTAAAAATACAAAAATTAGCTGGGTGTGGTGGCGCGCACCCGTAATCCCAGCTACTAGGGAGGATGAAGCAGGAGAATCGCTTGAACCTGGGAGGCAAACGTTGCAGTGAGCCGAGATCACGCCATTGGACTGCAGCCTGGGCAACAACAGCAAAACTCTGCCTCAAACAAACAAAAAAACCTGATCTTATAGAAGTAGAAAGTAGAATAGTGGTCATCAGAGGCACGAAGGGGTGGGGGATGGGGGCCAGAGGGGGAAATGGGAGAGACTAGTTCATGGGTACAAAATTACAGTTAGGTGGAATAAATTCTAGTATTCTATAGAACAACAGGGTGACTGCAGTGAATAAAAATTCATTGTATATTTCAGGCCAGGCACAGTGGCTCATGCCTATAATCCCAGCACTTTGGGCAGCCAAGGTGGGCAGATCACCTGAGGTCAGGAGTTTGAGACCAGCCTGGCCAACATGGTGAAAACCCATCTCTACTAAAATATAAAAATTAGCTGGGCATGGTGGTGTGGGACTGTAATCCCAGGTACTCAGGAGGCTGACGCAGAGAATTGCTTTAACTCAAGAGGCAGAAGTTGCAGTGAGCCGAGATCGCACCACTGAATTCCAGCCTGGGCAACAGAGCAAAACTGTCTCCAAAAAACAAAAAAGAATAATTGTATATTTCAAAATACCCAGAAGAATTTTGACAGTTTCCAACAAAAAGAAAGGATGTTTCAAGTGATGAATATGCCAATTACCCCGACTTGATCATTATACATTATATATGCATCAAAATATCACATTGTACTGTGCCCCATAAATATGTACAATTATGTGTCAATTAAAAATTAAAAACAGGCCAGGTACAACTCATGCCTATAATCCTGGCACTTTGAGAGGACAAGGCAAAAAGATCACTTGAGGACAGGAGTTCTAGACTAGCTGGACAACATTGTTAGACCCCCATCACTACAAAAAATTTTTAAAAACCTCAGCTAAGGCCAGGTGCCGTGAGGCTCAGGCCTGTAATCCTAACATTTTGGGAGGAAAAGGCGGGAAGACTGCTTGAGGATGGGAGTTTGAAACCAACCTGGGTAACATAGCAAGACCCCCATCTCTCTACAAAATTAAAAAAAAAATTTTAATTATTTGAAATACGGATTTTCATCATCATTCTAAATGAAATTCTCACTTTCATGTGGATCTGCTTATTTTGTGCTGTGCAGTATTGCAAGAAATACTGGAAGACATCATAGTCAGCAAATATTTCAAAGAAAAATTTTTTTTTTGAGACAGGGTCTCATTCTGTCGCCCAGGCTGGAATGCAATGGCACTATCTCAGCTCACTGCAACCTCTGCCTCCTTCAAGTGATTCTCCTGACTCCACCTTCGAGTAGCCAGAATTACAGGTGCATGCCACCATGCCCAGCTAATTTTGTATTTTTAGTAAACATGGAGTTTCACCATGTTAGCCAGGCTGGTCTGAACTCCTCACCTCAAGTGATCCACCAGCCTCAGCCTCCCAAAGTGCTGGGATTACAGGGGTGTGCCACCATGCCCAGCCTTTTAAATAATTTTTTAAAAATTGTTTTGAGACAAGGTCTCACTCTGTTGCCCAGGCTAGAGTGCAGTGGCACAATCATAGGTCACTACAGGCTCAAACTCCTGGGCAAACAATCCTCCCACATCAGCCTCCAACTGGGATTACAGGTATGCACCATGGCTGCCTAATTTTTAAAACTTCGTAGAGATGAGGTCTTGCTATGTTGCTCAGGCTGGAGGTCTTGAACTCCTGGTCTCAAGCCATTAAAATATTTAAAACTATTTATTTACTCTCATCCTTTAAATTTTCCTATTTCTGTATGTTTTATAACATATAATATCAGTATATATTAGTACATGATATTCCACTGTTACCATAGATATGTATAATACAGACTAAGAGCTTAACTTTTTTTTTTTTTTTTTTTGCTATTTAGGTGACATAGTCGATAAAACTTGGAGACCACTATCCTAGAGTCAGCTCAGAAGTTCTGAAGCCCTCTTCCCAGTCCCCCTACTCACTGTCCCAAGATGACCAAGGCCAAAAGCGAGTCCTTGTCCCATTAGGAACAGAGAAGGTATAGGCAATGAGGAGGAAGCCTGGTTCCCCGCCCCTCCCGAGGCTGCACAGAGGAGGGCCTACCTGATTGTGCCATCGGATGACATTTCCAAATCCCCCTGTCCCAAGGCGCTCTTTCATTTCCCAGGTCCCACACGTCTGGGTTGTCAGGGAAGGTGACCAGCTCATACTGATGTCGTGCTAACTCTGTAAGCAATTTGGGGTGGGGGATAAAAGGTTAGGATTAAGAAAAAAAAAAAAAAAGGAGCTCAAAGGGCTGGAGAAGGCAAGAGATATCACTGCTCTTGTATAGAAGAGAAAAAAAATACACTGGCTTTTTACCATTTACAATGTGTTTGGTTTGTCCAAACTTTGTGGCAAACTTTTGTCCCTCTTACCCTCCCCCATCCCGGTTGCTGTGGCAGCAAGCAAGAAAGCAAGCCACCTAGGGAGGCGATGCCCACGCCCTTGCTCTAGCGAGGGAATCCCTAACTGACTCCACCAGGGGCCCCCGGGCCTGCCCACCTTCTGCCCGAGCTAGCAGGGACAGAACCTACTTCTGAGCGTCCCCTCGGTCACGTGTGTCTTTATAACATCCCCATAAATCGCGGGTTTCTCTCAAAGCCACCCACCCCCAAGGAGCCACCCCTGCCAGAGCTGTTTCTCCCGGCTTCCCAAACTTCATCCCCCACAAGTGAAACGCTCCCCCGTCCGCAAGCTGCGACTTCCGAGCGGCACAGAGGGGTCTTCCGGGCCTGATGGGAGCGGGGCGGTGGGGAGCGCGCCCAGGCAGGGCGGCGGGGCCTGCAGGTGGCACCTGGGCCGCGCCCGCCGGGGGGACTCACCTGTCGGCGGGGACGCGGGGCAGGGGGCGGGATCTCCGGGGCTGGGGAGGCGGGGCTGGGGCGGCCAAACCCGGGGCTCTGACGCCCCCTAAAAACATTAAAATGCGAGACTCTTAACCCAGGCAGCGTGGCTCGACTTCCTCAAACACTTCCTGCTCTGATGTCACGGAGCACGTGGGCCGTGGCCGCTCTTAAAGGGGCCGCGCGGGGCGGACCAGGTCCGGATGCTGCGAGCGCCCCGGGCTAGCTGGGCGTTCCCCGAGACCTCCAGGCGACTCCCCGGGGGCGGGGTGTGGGGGCGCGTGTGGCCTCTAGAAACCCCTAGGGAAAAGGAGACTGTGCTCACCGATGTAAAAGAACAGCCCTGAAATGACCCCCGTTACGCCCTGTTCTCTTTGGACAAGTGACTTCCACCTGGAGCGGTTTCTGGGCCCGGCCTGGGGATTTCCTCACCCTGCCCCCTAGGCTTCCACCTCGTTGGAATTTCCCGCGCCCGGCTGGGATGTTTTAGGGACTGCTTGTGAGAATTGCCATTGCCGCCTGCCCTCCTACGGGCGCTCCCCTGTAGCTGAGAAGGATCAATCACAGCTGACTCCTGAGAGGTGACAGCCCCGTCTAGCCCTTAAGAAAAGGAGACCCAGCAGTGTGAGGCCAAACTGCAGCCTCAGTCCCGGTGACGCCGGGAAACCGCGAGGCGCTCAGCCTGAGGTTCATCGTTCATCTCTTTCCTGCTTGGAGTCAGAATGCCCTCACTACTGAGTTTCTCCGTTTTATGGGATTACATTAGTGGACAAAGGAGGGGTGTGTGTGCGTGTTACTGGATTTTATTCAAGCAGGAAAAAAGTATCAAAGGAATCTGAAGATGATAATAGTAACTCCCATCTATAGGGTGCTTTCACAGTGCGGGGCGCTGTTCTTAATCTCTGTACTCAGATTTCCTTATTCAATCCTCAGGGGAACCCTATAAATTGGACAATACTGCATCATTATTATTATTATTATTATTATTGAGACAGGGTCTCGCTCTGTCACCCAGGCTGGAGTGCAGTGGTGTCATCACAGCTCACTGCAGCCTCCAACTCCTGGGCTCAAGTGATTCTCCTGAGTAGCTGGGACTACAGGTGCACAGCTCCTATACCTGGTGGGGTCTTACTCATCGTGTTGCCCAGGCTGGTCTCGAACTCCTGGACTTAAGGAATCCACCCACCCGTGCCTCCCAAAGTGTTGGGATTACATGCGTGAGCCTCCGCGCCTGGTCTGCATTATTATTATTTCCATTTTGCCAATGAGAAAACCGAGGCACAGAGAGGAAAACCCTTTATGGTAAAATCATAGGGCTGCTACGTAGAGGAGCTGAAACTCAAACCCTAGCAACTGGTTCCCAGGTTCTTAATCCGTGGTTAAAAGTGGCATGTTAAGAAGTTCAGAAGAAGGCAAACTGGATTTTGAATCCAGATACTGCTGTTGGCTACCTCTGAGGCATTGGGGCAGGTTACTTAACCACTCTGAGCATTTATTTCTTCTTTTAAAATGTAGGCAATATTAGGTTCAATTGCATTTAATTGTCATTTTTTTTGAAACTGAAAACAGCCAAAACATCAGTGAGAAAGATCAGCAGTTTCATCTGCTTTGGTGTAATAGCAGGAGGACGGCAGGGTCCCCTGTCACAGAAAGGAGGCGGCCCCAGAGCTGTTGTGAGGGACAAATGAGGTATTGACAGCAGCAGTGCTGGCCAGCCCTGGGGTTGAAGTTAACTCTTAGGGACAGATCTCAACCCAAACATAGGGGTCAGTGGTGCCCAGGGCTGCGCTAGGTGTGCTGGCTATTCTGCTTGCCTTCCTGTCTGCCTGCCTGCTTTCCTGCCTTCCTTCCTGCCTGCCTGCCTTCCTTCCCTCCCTCCTCCCCTCCTTCCCTCTTTCCCTCCTTCCTTCCTTCTCTCTTTCTTTCCTTTCTTTTCTCTTTCTTAACAGGGTCTCCCTCTGTCGCCCACTTTGGGGCATAGTGGCGGGATCACAGCTCACTGCAGCCTTCACCTCCTGGGTTCCACAGGTCCGCCCGCCTCAGTCTCCCCAGTAGCTGGGACTACAGGCATGAGCCACCATGACCAGCTAATTTTTAAATTTTATTTTGTTGAGATTGGTCTCACTATGTTACTCAGACTTGGCTTGAACTCCTGACCTCAAAGCAGTCCTCACACCTTGGCCTCCCAAAGACCTGGGATTACAGGTGTGAGCCTTCATGCCTGGCCTGGTATTTCTTGATTACTCCCAGCTAAATGGCATGCTCAGCCTCAAGGCCAGAAGCAAAAGGAACATGAGTAAATAGTTGTAACACACGTAGAATAGTGCCGGCATCGTCTAAGTGCAATATAAGTGTTTGCTTACTAAGTAAATTTTTTTTTAATAAAACATTTATTGGCCAGATGCAGTGGCTCATGCCTGTAATCCCAGCACTTTGGGAGGCCAAGGTGGACAGATCACTTGAGGTTAGGAGTTTGAGACCGGCCTGGCCAATATGGTAAAACCCTGTCTCTACTAAAAATACAAAAATTAGCTGGGTGTGGTGGCGTGCGCCTGTAATCCCAGCTACTCAGGAGGCTGAGGCAGGAGAATCACTTGAACCCAAGAGGCTGAGGTTGCAGTGAGCTGAGATCATGTCATTGCACTCCATTGCCTGGGTGACAGGAGCAAAACTCATTCTCAAAAAAAATTTATATATATTATTGAACACCTATATGTGCTGGGCACTATGGACAGTCTGTTTCCTGTATGATATTATAAAAGGTTTCTCTTTAATCCTGTCATCTCTGAAAAACACATCCCTGAGAAACTTGCCAAGACATCCGCTACTATGCCAAACATTTACTCTGCGCTCCTTTAATTTGAATCCTCATTTTGCTCAGCTTAAAATAACTTGGCTTTCAACTGAACATAAATCTCTCTGATAAAGTCACGTATTACTAGGCTTTTTTTTTCTTCAATTAATCATGTCCCAGGAAGGGGCCTCTGGGTTTTATCAAATTCCAAGATATTTATTATCTTAAGTTCTATTTTCTATCCAGATAAGACATGTTTAGATATCTCCACCTGCATCTGGTCTCTGTCCTGCTCAGGAGACATGAACAGACTGTTTCCAAAAGATATTTTCAGATGCAGCAGAAAAATGTCTCTTTCCTCCTGCTTTGAGGCTGAGTGTGCTATTTAGCTGTGCTATAGGGAAATCAAGAAATACTGACCAGCCAGAGTGCCTAGCTCAGCCCAGGGCATTACTGACCCAGGGGATCCAAGCAATGGCATGAGATCTCATCAGAGGCACTTAGACTCTCACTGGGTTTTTAAAACCCACAGAGAGCCATCAAGTAAGGACAGACAAGAGCTAGTCAAACAGTGCTGTTATAGGAAAGGGGTCCCAATCCAGACCCCAAGAGAGGGTTCTTGGATCTTGTGCAAGAAAGCATTCAGGGAGAGTCTGTAAAGTAAAAGCAACTTTATTAAGAAAGTAAAGAAATAACAGAATGGTTACTCCATAGATAGAGCAGCTCCCAAGGGCTGCTGGTTGCCCATTTTTACATTTATTTCTTAATGATATGCTAAACAGGAAGTGGATAATTGATGCCTCCCTTTTTTAGACCATATAGGGTAACGTCCTGACGTTGCCGTGGCATCTGTAAACTGTCATGACGCTGGTGGGAGGGTAGCAGTGAGAACGACCAGAGGTCACTCTCGTGGCCATCTTGGTTTTGGTGTGTTAGAGCCGGCTTCTTTACTGCAAGCTGTTTTATCCTCAAGGTCTTTATGACCTGTATCTTGTGCTGACCTCCTATCTCATCCTGTCACTTAGAAAGCCTTAACCATCTGGGAGTCTCAGCCTCATTGTACCCAGCTCCTATTCAGGATGGAGTTACTCTGGTTCAAATGCTTCTGACAGTACTAGTGATAAGGATAAGGTTTCTGAGCACTGTTAAATTTAAAATGAAATCTTGTTCGCAGAGTCAGTCTAAGACAACTGTCTTCTTACTCAGTCTTTTATGTCACCCATTGATTAAACTGCTCTCTTACCTGATGGCAGTCAAGCAAAGCAGTACTGAGCTCCTCTGAGTGGGGAAAGAATTGCTTTCTGTGCAACCTGGAGCTGAATCATAGAAGGAAAAGACAGATTGAAAGTTAAGAGGCCGTAAGGCAGACCACGGAGGATGGGGAGGATTTCCCCAGCACCCCAGCCCCCACAGCCAGCTCTGGTCCAGCGGTTTCAGCAACTCTTTCATAACCCATCTGATTTTGTTTTATCCCAGTCCTTCAGAGAAAGGACTCTGCAGGTCAGGACTTGCTCCTTCAATGAACAAAAACTCCTCTGCCAGAGAAGTTGGAGAAACTAGTTTAGTTGGAGGACGTGAAGAAGTCTGCCTTTGTTCTGGGGACACTGGTGGGAGATGAGGGTGGGCTGGTAGAGACAAGGGTGAGAACAAACCTTGGCCCAGACCCTTCGGGCTCCAGGCAGAGCTGGCTGCAGAAGATGAAGGAAAGGAAATTGGCCAGTGCTTTCTCTGTGACTGGACCTAGGCCAATTGAGAAACTGAGAGGAGCAGGGCCAGCCAGGCCGTTGTGCCTCAAACTTAGGCCGAAACACAGAGAAGCAAGGATTTGGGGCTCTGAGTCACCCTCCCTGGAGGAAGGAGAACTTGGAGGAGGAAATCACTTTGCAAGCTCCCTTTACTTTTACACACATTTTTTATTCCAGTAAATTCAAACTAAAGAGGAAGAAGTCATGAAAGGGCCGCTGCCACCTTAGGCCGTGGTGGCGGAGATCAAGGATATGGGCCAGTGTAGATGTCTAAGAAGCCAGCAGGTGTGCTTTTCGGCTTACTTTGGTTCTGAGCTCTTACTTTTGACCCATGGGATCAAAGATATTGTTCACCACTGCATCCCTGGCACCTGGTACATCATAGGTACTCAATAAACATTTTACCGAATGAATGAGAGAAATGGTCAATACAAAGACTGGCCAATGCGAATAGTGAAACAGCACCCTTTAGCGTTGGGCTATGCATGGTCTTGGAGCTTGAGAGATGTGAGTTCCAATCCTGGCTCTATCTTTTCTTGGCTTTGTGAACTCAGGCAGTTTATTGACCCTTACTGAGCCTCAGTTTTCTCTTCCATGAAGTAGGGGTGAATAAAACCCACTCTTCATGGTGATACGTATTAGTGAGATAATATACATAAAAGTGCAGAGCCTGATGCTTGTGAAGCCCTCATTGCATAAGCCCTCTCTTGGTTATTAACGTAGTTATTTTTTTAATGCCGTAACCCAGAAGTTGGCTGATATTCTTGTTCTGTGATTCAAGTGAAATGGGATCTGACTGGGCGTGGTGGCTCATGCCTATAATCCCAGCACTTTGGGAGGCCGAGATGCACGGATCACCTGAGGTCAGGAGTTCACAGAAAAACTAGGATTCCACATTTGGGGAAGTGACAGGGGTCAGCACATCTGCAGTGCAATGGATAAGCCTCACTTATCACTCTGGGAGAACCACTTTTGTGATCAGGGCATCCTCCCTGCCAGGAGGATAAAGGCCAATTTTAATTCATTAGGTTGGTACAAAAGTTATTGAGGTTTTTGACATAATAATTTCTAATTTCTTTCTAGAGAACTTCTAAGCTTTGGGCAGATTGCTGGGTTTGGCTGGATTTTTCATGCCTGAGGAGTCAGAGGTCACAGATGACCAAATGACTGAGCCAACTGGGTGAATCTGGGGTCAGTGGCCCCAGAATAACACGAGCCTGGCTGGGCTGTAGCAGGAAAGGACCACTAATCGCTGAGACTGCAGAGCCTGGGCCAAGAATGGGGAAGAGAGAACAGAAGAAAAAAAGCTAGTTTGGAGGGAGGAAGGTGGAAAGGGCCACTAAACAGTGGAGATGGGAACTTTAACCAAAATCCTGGGCTGTGTTGCAGTTCACCTGCCAGACCCCAGTCCCTCATGGGCTCAGGCCTCTCTCTGCACTTCTCCTTGGCAGTGTGCCTGTCCCTTCTACCTGCTTGTCCCAACTTCTTTCTGCAGGAGTCAGCCGGTGACATCCAGAAGGCCGGATCACTGTAGGAGACCAGAATATGCTACCCAAAATAGGCCTCTTTGGCATACGGATTACGCTGAGAAATAGGAATAGAAGAAGCAACCCTGAAAGCAGAGTGAAAATGACCCTTTTGCCTGGGCGTGGTGGTGTGCACCTGTAGTCACATCTATCTGGGAGTCTGAGGCAAGAGGATCGCTTGAGTCTAGGAGTTCACGACCAGCATGGCCAACATAATAAAAACCTGTCTTTATTTAGAAAATAAAATGGCTGGGTGAGGTGGCTCACGCCTGTAATCCCAGCACTTTGGGAGGCTGAGGTGGGGTGGATCACCTGAGGTCAAGAGTTCAAGACCAGTCTGACCAACATGGTGAAACCCCATCTCTACTAAAAATATAAAATTAGCTGGATGTGGTGGCAGGCACCTGTAATCCCAGCTACCTGGGAGGCTGAGGCAGGAGAATTGCTTGAACCCCGGAGGCAAAGGTTGTAGTGAACAGAGATCACACCATTGCACCCCAGCCTGGGCAACAAGAGTGAAACTCCATCTCAAAAAAAAAAAAATGTTTAAGGCCAGGCATGGTGGCTCACACCTATAAATCTAGCATTTTGGGAGCCTGAGTCAGGTGGATCACCTGAGGTCAGAAGTTCAAGACCAGCCTGACCAATATGGTGAAACCCCATCTCTACTAAAAATACAAAAATTAGCCAGGCATGGTGGCATGGCTGCCCAAGTGGAGTTCCAGCTGCTTGGAAGGCTGAGATGGGAGAATCGCTTGAACCAGGAAGGCAGAGGCTGCAATGAGGTGAGATCACTCCACTGTACTCCAGTTTGTGTGACAGAGCAAGACTTGCCTCTAAAAAAAAATACATTAAATTAAATATTTAATCCGGGCATGTTGGCTCAAGCCTGTAATCCCAACACTTTGGGAGGCCAGAGCAGGTGGATCACAAGGTCAGGAGTTTGAGAACAGCCTGGCCAACATGGTAAAACCCCGTCTCTACTAAAAAAATACAAAAATTACTCAGGCATGGTGGCAGGCACCTGTAATCCCAGCTGCTTGGGAGATTGAGGCAGCAGAATCACTTGAACCCAGGAGATGGAGGTTGCAGTGAGCCAAGATCGTGCCATTGCACTCCAACCTGGGTGACAGAGACTCCATCTCAAAAAAAAATTAAATATTTAAAAAACGACCCTTTTGTAAGGGAAATTTACATCTATAAAAAACATCTCTCTGCTGTTTTTTGATAGTCTCAGCAACAACAAATAACATCTCTTGCCAGGCACAGTGGTTCATGCCTCTAATCCCAGCACATTGGAAAGCCCAGGCAGGAGGATCACTTGAGCCCAGGAGTCTGAGACCAGCCTGGGCAATATAGGGAGACCTCATCTCTACAAAAAAATCAAAACATTAGCTGGAGTTGGTGTCATGCCTGTAGTCCCAGCTACTGGGGAAGCTGAGGTAGGAGGATCACTTGAAATCAGGAGTTTGAGACCAGCCTAGGCAACACAGCAAGACATCTCTAATTAATTAAAAATAAAATATAATTCTACATATATACTTAAACACCAGAAAAACCCTCCTGGGCACGTTGGCTCACACCTGTAATCCCAGTGTTACAGGAGGCCAAGGCAGGTAGATCTCCTGAGGTCAGGAGTTCGAAACCCGCCTGGCCAACATGGTGAAATCCTGTCTCTACTAAAATACAAAAATTGGTCTGGCATAGTGGCAGGCACCTGTAATCCCAGCTCCTCGGGAGGCTGAGGCAGGAAAATTGCTTGAACTCAGGAGGCAGAGGTTGCAGTGAGCCAAAATTAAGCCATTGCACTCCTGCCTGGGTAAGAGGAGTGAAACTCTGACACAAAGAACAAACAAACAAACAAAAAATCTCCATTTGTAAGAGTTTCTCTGTCCCTATACCAGTCATAGTGGCTTACCCCTGTACTCCCAGCACTTTGGGAGGCCAAGGCCAATGGATCACTTGAGCCCAGGAGTTTGAGACCAGCCTGGCCAACATGGCAAGACCCCATCTCTACCAAAAATACAAAAAGTTCGCCAGGCATGGTGGTGTGCACTTGCAGTCCCAGCTACTCGGGAAGCTGAGGCAGGAGTATCTCTTGAGCCTGGGAAATTGAGGCTGCAGTGAGTTGTGATTACGATACCACTGCACTCCAGCCTGGACAATGAGCATGAGACCCTGTCTCAAAAAAAAAAAGAAAGAATGTGGCAGTCAGCACTCCTGGATCTCCGTGTATAGTGAGAGGAAGGTACAGGTTTCTCTTTTGTCCCTTCTGTCTCAAATTCACATTAGCAGGAGAAATCATTTGTTAAGAATTATTTTTTTTTTGTACTGTGACTATGGTGAAATACAGTTTGGGGTAACCATTGGTCATTGATCCTTTCACTCCCAGGGACAGCTATTGCTTTCCTGTCTCCTTTTGTGTCCTAAAAATGTCGCATGGCTTTCTGACTGCTGGGGTGCCCAGGTTATCCAGGCTGCTTGTGTAGGCAGCCAACCGCCAGGTCGGGGACACCTCAGAATACAGCCAGCCAACTGCCAGACGGGGGCCACGCCGGAATAGGACCAGACAGAAGGAGAAGTGGGGGCTGCATCCCATCTGTGACCAGTGTCTATCAACCTAAAATTATCAAAACGGTCAGAATCTAGTTCAAAGAGAGGTCATCAGCACGGAGTTGTGGCCTGTGGCCCAGGACACACTTCCAAGTTGCCTTGGGGACTGCTCCAGACAACAAAAGAGAGGCTCAAGTTTTTTAAAGGAAAAAAAATAACGAATCAGAAGAGGAGGGGCAATTACAAAAGTTGTTTGTCAGGAATTCTCGTTGGTTTACAGAAATAACCTCAGTTATTTTTATGAACATTGGTGATTGGCTGTGCATTGTTGAATGACAGGGTGTATGGCATTTGATGGCTACTTGGTAACAGTCTAGAGCTCCCATAGCAAGTAGCTGCTAGAGGTAATTATTTCACTCAAGGGAGAGAGGGAAGTGA
Source organism: Callithrix jacchus (assembly GCF_049354715.1). Classification (NCBI taxonomy): domain Eukaryota; kingdom Metazoa; phylum Chordata; class Mammalia; order Primates; family Cebidae; genus Callithrix; species Callithrix jacchus. The sequence continues at coordinate 44,151,206 of NC_133514.1, forward strand.
CTGCTGTTACATTTTAAATGCCTTTCTGGGTCTCAGAATTTAAAGGGACTCACATTCCTTAAATGAAATGTATTTCTTGGAAGCAGAGGTGAACGGGGTCTCACTGTCACCCAGGCTATAGTGTAGTGGTGTGATTGTGGCTCACTGCAGCCTCGACCTCCCCAGGCTTAAGCAATCCTCCCACTTCAGCCTCCTGAGTAGTTGGGACTACAGGTGTACACCACCACATCCAGCTAATATTTGTATTTTTTGTAGAGGCAGGGTCTCACCGTGTTGCCCAGGCTGGACTCAAATTCCTGAGCTCAAGTGACCCACCTGCCTCGGCCTCCCAAAGTGCTGGGGTTACAGGTATGGGCCACAACATCTGGCCGGATGAAATGATTTTTCTTTTTCTCATGTCCTACCAACCATTGCCAGTTCTTGGGGTGTTATCTAAGACTTTCTTCCTTTGGTGGTCTGTGGGAATGGTTGTATCTTTGCACCCTGTTTGAAGAAGCGTCTCATGTCTGTGGTTAAGCCATAAAGGCTCATTGTTTTTTTTGTTTTGTTTTGTTTTTGAGACAGAGTTTTGCTCTTGTTACCCAGGCTGGAGTGCAATGGGGTGATCTCGGCTCACTGCAACCTCTGCCTCTTGGGTTCAAGCAATTCTGCTGCCTCAGCCTCCCAAGTAGCTGGGACTGCAGGCGTACACCACCATGCCCAGCTAATTTTTGTATTTTTAGTAGAGACGGGGTTTCACCATGTTGACCAGAATGGTCTCGACCTCTTGACCTCGTGATCAACCTGCCTTGGCCTCCTAAAGTGCTGGGATTATAGGCATGAGCCACCTCACGGGGCCAAGTTTCATTGGTTTTAAGTTTTAAGAGGCTTACTGCTTTGGGCTTTAGTCATCTGCTAAGTATACATTTTCTGTAAATGAAAAAGGAAAAAAAATTATTCAAATAAAAGTTCAAGATTGCCAGGAATACTTAATGTTTGTCCCAGAAGAATTTGGTAATAAAATATTTGAAAGGATTTTTTTAAAGGAGCTCTATGCCGAGAAGTTGGCCTGACCAGAAGCCAATATTCAGACCCTCATAGGAGTTACTGTTTTAAGTCTTCTCTGTTCTGTTGATCTGATCCTGCAACTCCCATGGGAATGTCTCTATCACCTGAAACTCCCTTCCTGAAGCCCTGCTGACTGCTTCAGTGTTCAACCAACTCTGTCGGCTCCCTATTGTTGGCACGATTTTGCTGAGGATAACGTGGGACTTTACTGGCTTCTTTGGGGAACTTGAGATCTCCCTACCCTGGCTCCCCTGCAACCTCTTCCTTCCCGTTGCTCCTGTTTTTCCTCTCTTCTTCCATTTTCTCTCCAGTTCTCCTTTTTTGAAACAGAGTCTCACTCTGTTGCCTAGGCTGGAGTGCAATGGTGCGATCTCGGCTCACTGCAGCCTTCACCTCCTGGGTTCAAGTGGTTCTCATGCTTCAGACTCCTGAGTAGTTGGGATTACAGGCATGCACCAGCATGCCAGACTAATTTTTATATTTGTAGTATAAATGGGGTTTTGCCATGTCGGGCAGTCTAGTCACGAACTCTTGACCTCAGGTGATCCACCTACCTTGGCCTCCCAAGTGCTAGGATTACAGACATGAGCCACTGTGCCCGGCCTCTCCAGTACTCTTGAATTCTATTGTGTCCTGCAAGCTCCCATCCTCCATCCTTCTGTCTACCTGGCCAGACTTTTCTCCTTGGCCCTCCAGCCCCCCAGTCACTTGAACTTGAGATTTCCCTACTCTCAAGGGACTCAGGGTCTCCCAAAAGCAACTACCTGAGGCTGAAAAATAAAAAAAGAGTGACTGGAAACAGACTGGATATTTTATCCACTCAGATGGGCGTTGGGAACATGATGTCGCTGCTAGATGTCTCCTTAGTCACTGGCCTAAAATGGAGTTCGTAGCTTCCCTAAGATTCACCTCTGGTTACAGACAAATATACCCCCAGACTCTTCCTGGGAGTAAAAGTACATCATTCCTTTGTGCCTTTGAGATGCAAATTCTCTACCTTGTTTTCTATGGGATCTGAGAGCCATCTCTTGCAAGGGAAACGTCAGGGAGATGACTCTCAGCAGAAGGAATAAAAAGGAGAGATATTTGGGGAAAAAATGGACAGATAAAAAACACTTATGACATTTCCATATGTTATTAAAAGCTTTAGCCCTCTGAGCTGGTACTTCGTTCCATCTGCCAAAAACACAACTTGAATCCAGCTAGTCTGTCTATTTTCATGTTTGTGTATGTCTTCCTATGCATGTTACAGGCATGTAATATTTTTTGACCTCCAAATGGTGTTGCCAGAATTAAGTTGTAAAAGAGCTCTATTTAACTGGTCCAGGCTTGGTGGCTCACACCTGTAATCCCAGCACTTTGGGAGGCTAAGGCGGGTGGATCACTTGAGGTCAGGAGTTCGGGACCAGCCTGGCCAACATGGCAAAACCCCGTTTCTACGAAAAATACAAAAATTAGCCGAGTGTGATGGCACATGCCTGTAATCCAGCTACTCAGGAGGCTGAGGCAGGAGAATCTCTTGAACCTGTTATAGTGAACCCCAGGTTTTTTTTTTAAAGAATCAGTATGTTAGTATGTTCAGCTCTCTTATTCTTTAATTCTCTATTTTAAAGTTTAGCTTCTTTGTAATTCCAGTAAACAACCTTCTCCACCGGTTCAAATCAATAGTTCACATCTGTTCCCCCCAGCTCCCAGCTCTGTCCTGACTCATCCTGGTCACCTGCTCCAGTCACCTTCTTTGACCTAGGTCACCCCCAGCTACCTGCTCTGACCCGCCTTCAGCCGTCCTTCCCACCAAAACACCCACCCTAACACACTAGCTCGGACCCCTGCTCTCTTTAAAAAGCCAGTTGGGATTAGTCTAGCTTGTGCGGTCTACCTCTAGCCAATAGGGGAATGACACAGCAGTAGGAACAACCCACGTCAGGCATAAGTACCCCTTCCCCCTTGTCCAAGACTGCAGGGGCCATCATTGCTCCATCCATGCACCCCAAACCCTTCTATAGAAGTAAACTGCCTTGCTGAGAGGACATATCTTTGAGTGATATTTCTTTTGCAGCATCAAAATTTTTCTTTTTCTTTTTTTTTTTGAGACGGAGTTTCGCACTTGTTACCCAGGCTGGAGTGCAATGGCGCAATCTCGGCTCACCACAACCTCCACCTCCTGGGTTCAGGCAATTCTCCTGCCTCAGCCTCCTGAGTAGCTGGGATTACAGGCACGCGCCACCATGCCCAGCTAATTTTTTGTATTTTTAGTAGAGACGGGTTTTCACCATGTTGACCAGGACAGTCTTGATCTCTTGACCTTGTGATCCACCCGCCTCGGCCTCCCAAAGTGCTGGGATTACAGGCTTGAGCCACAGCGCCTGGCCCCAAATTTTTCTTATAACAAACCTGGGAGGTGGAGGCTACAGTAAGTCGAGACTGTGCCTCTGCACTCCAGCCTGGGCAACAGAGTGAGACTCCGTCTCCAAAACACAACAACAGAAAAAGAGCTTTATTTAATTGGATTAAGGAAAAAAATCAGTGTTCAATTAAGGATTCTCTCGGACAAATAAGAACTGAACCAAATGCTTTCCAGATTCATGTGATTTGAGTAATCTTTGGTAAATAAGAATATTATTGACTTAGTAAAAAACAGATATGCCTTAAAAGTTGTCAGCATTAAATATAATACAGACACAACTTTTCTTCTACCTAGGTTTACTAGTCAAATAAGTTCATGTTGTCTCTATGTTACATTTGTCAGTAAGAAAAATAACTCCAGTGCCAGGCACAGTGGCTCGTGCCTGTAATCCCAGAACTTTGGGAGGCCAAGGTGGGTAGATTGCTTGAGCTCAGGAATTTGAGACCAGCTTGGAGAACATGGTGAAACCCTGTCACTACAAAAAATACAAAAATCAGCTGGGCATGGTGTCATGTACGTGTGGTCCCAGCTACTTGGGAGGCTGGGGTGGGAGGATTGCTTGAGCCCAGGAGGTGGAGGTTGCAGTGAGCTGAGATTGTGCCACTGCACTCCAGCCTGGGTGACAGAGTGAGACCCTGTCTCAAAGAAAAGGAATTTAAGATGATGGCTAGGTGTTTAATGTGTCATGAAATCTTCATAAGTAACCCACACATAGTTGTTAAGAACAAATGATAGATGTAAATGAAACTGCCTTTGCAAAAATATATTAGTGAGAAAATTATGGCAGTGGGGGAAATATAATCTAGACAGACCACCTCTCCATACTTGCCTCTAGGTTTCAAGCTACTTTAATTATTCCTGGGCTTAGGCAGAGATAACTTTGGAAGACATTTGGCTTATAGTTTAAGTGATAGTAGCCTTTCCCCAAAACTCAATCACCTTCCTAGGGGAAGGAGAGGAGCCTGACTTCTGCTAAGGTGTAGACTGGTCACAAGATATGCAACTTCCCAAATTACTCCTGCAAATAACATCACTACACTATTGTAGCACCTAAGATTGGCCTTTTGAGATACCTTTTCAGGTTTTTTGAATGTCTAACATGGACAGGATACACCAACCAATGATGGCTCCATCTGTACCCACCCACTGGTCCTGTGGCCCCACCCAGAAGGAACTCAGCTCAAGAGGACCACCTATGATTTCACCAACCAATGAGCAGTAAGCACCCATTTCCTAGCCACTCCCACCCTTCCCTGAAACTGCCTTTGAAAACACCCTAATCTGTGAGCCTTTTATGAGATTGATTTGAGTAATAACTTTGTCTCCTGCATGACATGGCCAGGCCCACAACAAATTAACTCTTTCTTCTCTCTCTCTCTCTCTCTCTCTCTCTCTCTCTGTTTTTTTTGAGACAGAGTTTCACTCTGTTGCCCAGGCTGGAGTGCTGTGGCACGATCTCAGCTCACTGCAACCTCCGCCTCCCAGGTTTAAGCAATTCTCCTGCCTCGTCCTCCTGAGTTAGTGATTATTTTCCCAGCAGCTCTTCCATGCCAGGCACTGTTCTGAGTCATTTCAGCATCATGATTTTCCTTGGAGGTGTCATGGTTAGACCCGTTTTATGGGCGAGAATACTCAGGCTCAGAGTAAATAAGGAACTTGTCCAAGTGAAATTAAGGTTATTAAGGTTAAGAACAAGTTATGAAGAGTTAAGAATAAATTCATGATTGCTTAATTTCTAGTGAAATTTTAAAAAAATTCTAACATTGTGTAGACAGGCAAATTTATGAATATATAATTTTATAATTTTTAGAAACATATTTTTTCATAGCACAGTTTTTCTTTTTTCATCAGTTAAATTCTTTTTTTTTGGAGATGGAGTCTCACTCTGTCGCCCAGGCACAGAGACTGTGCAGTGGCACAGTCTCAGCTCAGTGTAACCTCCACCTCCCAGGTTAAAGCAATTCTCCTGCCTCAGCCTCCTGAGTAACTGGGACTACAGGCACACGCCATCACGCCCTGTTAATTTTTGTATTTTTAGTAGAGATGGGGTTTCATTATGTTGACCATGATGGTCTCGACCTCTTGACCTTGTGATCTGCCCGCCTTGGCCTCCCAAAGTGCTAGGATTACAGGTGTGAGCCACCATGCCTGTCCTGACAGTTTTTCAATGTGGCATGGGACATGTTTACTAACACACTCAAATATCTGTAGTTCTTCAGTACTAAGAAGCCAAGAGTAGTTACACATATATCCAGCAAGTATGCTTCAATGTTTTGTCTTATTTGGAAAAGATCTAGGTATGCAATGAAAAGATCAAGGTATACAACTCAGCAAAACCCTGAGTATAAGTTACCAAAGAGATTTGGGAAACTATTTTTAGTAGACATATTATAAACCATAATCATTGTTAAAACTCATTTATAGCCGGGGGCAGTGGCTCAAGTCTGTAATCCCAGCACTTTGGGAGGCAGAGGCGGGTGGATCACAAGGTCAAGAGATCGAGACCATCTTGGTCAACATGGCAAAACCCCGTCTCTACTAAAAATACAAAAAATTAGCTGGGCATGGTGGCACGTGACTGTAGTCCCAGCTACTCAGGAGGCTGAGGCAGGAGAATTGCCTGAACCCAGGAGGCAGATGTTGCAGTGAGCCGAGATTGCACCATTGCACTCCAGCCTGGGTAACAAGAGCAAAACTCCGTTTCAAAAAAAAAAAACTCATTTACATACTTTTATCCTATTTTTGTAACTGCCTGACAGGTTCTTCCTGCCTGCTTCACAAATGAAGAGCACGGCATTGCAGTAAAGAAAGAGTTTAATTGGATGGGTGCAGTAGCTCATGCCTATAATCCTAGTACTTTGGGAGGCCAAGGTGGATGGATTTCCCGAGCTCAGGAGTTCGAGACCAGCCTGGATAATATGGTGAAACCCCATCTCTACTAAAAATTAAAAAAAATAGCGTGTGTGGTGGCAGGCCCCTGTAATCCCAGCTACTCAGGAGTCTGAGGCAGGAGAATTGCTGAAACCTGGGAGGCGGAAGTTACAGTGAACCGAGATCATGCCACTGCACTCCAGCCTGGGTGACAGAGCAATGCTCCTTCTCAAAAAATAAATAAATAAATAAATAATTAAGGCATGCAGCATTAAGATGTGTCTCTGTTGAGAAAAAAAAGGAGAGTAATTTGGTTCATGTTTGAAGTTTATGTAAAAGCAATTTCAGAATGAAAAAGGAGAATGAATGAAGGACAAAACTGAATTGGGCCAGCCATGATGGCATGTGCCTGTAGACCCAGCTACTCAAGAGGCCAAGGCAAGAGTATCACTTAAGCCTAGTAGTTTGAGACCAGCTGGGGCAACATAGGGAGAGTGTCTCAAAACAAAAAGAAAAAGAAAAACCTGAATATATGTAGAAAGTTAGAGAAGAATCTTGTGTGATCAAGTTGGCTAAAATGGAATCAATTTATTATAAAGGATGTCAAAAATGAGCCTTGATATCAAAAGTACAATCCAAAACTAAAGTTTCATCTTCTCTGTTAAAATTACAAAGTTTTATTTGTAATTTATTATTGGACTTGTCTTGATAAAATATTATGGAAGGTTTTTCTTTACCTTCTGTGTAATCTGCACAGGAAATCTAGAATTTGCTTAGGTGGAAAAATATTTGCATCTTATCAGAATAATATTCTGTGTTTCATGTTGTCTTTATCAGGTCTTTGATTACTTAAGAAGACTCAGTCTTCTCTATTAAAAGAGCTAAGCTTTAAAACAATAACTATATGCCTTTCTATAATTACCTCTGAAATCTTCCAGCATGTTGATTAAATGGATAACTGAGTAATGTTTTACAGTGACCTGTGATCCTATTTAATAAAAAAATTTAGTCTTTTGACTTGAAAAAAAATTTCTGTCCTTCTTAAATTTTTTTTTTTAGAGATGAGGTCTCCTCCTGTGTTGCCCAGGCTGATCTCGACCTGCTGGGCTCAAATGATCCTCCTGCCTTGGCCTCCCAAAGTGCTGGGATTATAGGCATGAGCCACTCAGCCCAGCAATCTTTTGGCATCTTTGACAACTTTGCAAAATCAAACTCTTAAGTGAAACCTTTCTGACCTTGAACTAACTTTGGAATTTTCCTAAAGGCCCCTAAAAAGCCGCAAAAGACTTGTCTTTCTTCTTATAAAAATAAAGAATAATTAATTGTTAAATTAATTAGGGTTATTTGGTCTGTTAAATTACATGGGAAGCATTGTCAAAAAAGAAGTGATGCTGGCTGGGCGTGGTGGCTCACCCCTGACATCCCAGGACTTTGGGAGGCCAAAGCAGGTGGATCACAAGGTCCAGAGATTGAGACCATCCTGGCTAACATGGTGAAACCCTGTCTCTACTAAAAATACAAAAAATTAGTTGGGCATGGTGGCGGGCACCTGTAGTCCCCATTACTTGGGAGGCTGAGGCAGGAGAATTGTTTGAACCTGGGAGGTGGAGGTTGCGGTGAGTCAAGACTGTGCCACTGCACTCCAGCCTGGGCGACAGAGCAAGACCCCGTCTCAGAAAAAAAAAAAAGTGATGCTCAATCTTTTTTATGTTATATTTGTATGTATTTATGTTATAATGTGTTCCAGAAATTGTATGAAGTTCCTAGAGATCTGATGGGTCCTGATATAATGTTATCAGTCCTGATTCTAGTTACTATCTTAAAATGTATGTGACAGAAATAACTGGATTTCTTTCTCAATTGTGTTATAATGAATTCTTATACTTTAACCATGGCCATTTAAAGTCTTTTGTCATCCATGGACAGTTAATTGTTTCATTCTGATGCATTCCTAAAAGCTTTTGCAAACAACTATAATGTGAACCCCTGTGTTTATATGGTTTCTTTGTGTGGTTGCCTTGCTGATGAGTAAAAAAAGTCACTTCCTAGCAGGCCCAGGAACCTCAAGAAAGTTTGCATTTGTAGTCAAGGAGATTCATGGAGAAAACGGACAGGTACACATTCCTGATGACTCTAAAATCATACCCTTGAACTTGCAGAACACTAATGGAAAAACTGATTCATTCACGAACTTGCTAACTAAAGATTAAACAAAACAAGAATTAATTATGTTGAACCAGATGACCCGATGAAGATGATTATAATTTTTTTTTCTTGAGACAAAGTTGTGCTTTTGTTCCCCAGGCTGGAGTGCAAAGGTGCATTCTTAGCTCACTGCAACCTCTGCCTCCTGGGTTTAAGCAATTATCCTGCCTCAGCCTCCCGAGTAGCTAGGATTACAGGCTTCCGCCACCATGCCCAGCTAATATTTTCTATTTTTAGTAGAGATGGGGTTTCACTATGTTGGCCAGACTGGTCTTAAACTGCTGACCTCAGGTGATCCACCAGCCTCAGCCTCCCAAAGTGCTGGAATTACAGGTGTGAGCCACTGCACCCAACTGATAATTATAATTCTTATGACTTCTTGTTTTGGAACATTTCTGGGTCTTTAATGTTTTTTCTCTTTTTTTCTTAAGATAACTATAACTTACAGCAATCTGGTAAATTATACCTTCGTAAACAGAATTGAAACATTTATCCTTTCTTCTCTACCTGATCCCTGTAGAATTCAGAAACTCTTAATGACTACTCTTATTTTCATGGCTATATGCTTACTTTCAGAAATTCGATGAGAATCTATTCTCTTTATAACAAGGGCACAATTGAATACCTTGACTATATTACTATGACATTTACTAGAATGTCAAATATGAAACTGTACATATAATCAGATAGGATCAGACAGTTTTAAGGAACTAAGGTTGACTTTATGGAGCCAAAAAGCCAACCTTGTACTTTACTTATGTGGTTTCTTAGTGTGTTTGCCTTACAGATGAGTAAGAAAGGTCACTTCCTGGCAGACCCAGGAATCTCAGGTATTTTGGGGACATCAAGAAAAGAATAATTCATCAAAGTCTTAGATATTGCAGGCACAGTTGAAACAAGCCAGACAAGTTCTCTTTGTATTCTTGAGACATTTGTAAAGTCTAACCTGAGATTTCTTATTAAAAGTTCCAGCAAAGCAGACTTAAAAACACTACTTTTGTTGAGCAAGTATAGTGAGACTAGTCTTATTTTGCAAATTAGTCTTTACTTTGACTATCTTTGGTAGAAAAGGGGGTGACAGGGAGAAATATTATGTTTTGGTAAAAAACTATCGTGTACCTGTGGTTAGATTCTAGTTCTGTTCATTGTCTTTGAAGTTTTGTTATTTACCAGCAAACTGGATGGAATCCGGAATTCCAGTCTCCTCCAATATCTGGTTATGCCTCTCCAAACTAACATTCCAATTTTTTTCCCAACCCTTCTCACTTGGAATCACTGAGAACAAAAACTGCCCTTTTCATGAAGCTGCAAAAGCTGAAGCTGGTTAAATTGATATCAACTTCAGAGTGTTGCTGAAAAGAATCAGATTCTTTGATTGATGATCAAATCAAATACGTTGAAGAAATACATTGGTTTGGTCCAGAAATATAAGACAACTCAAAGCAGGAGCTTCCAGGCTATAGATAAATTGAAACGTTTTCTGGTTGACAATTGGTTGAATTTGTCTAAAGCCCTGGGATGATAGAAAGGAAACATTCAGGTTAAGATAAAAGATTGTGGAGACCAAAGTTCTTTTGAAGTCTTATAGTGGCTGCCCTTAGAGACAATAGATGACAAGTATTTCCTATTCAGATCTTTAAAAAGTGCTAGACTCTTGGTTAATCTCTTCAGGATTGGGAGGTCCTGGAAGAAAAAGATCTAGCTTTGCTAATAGAGATTCTGCAGGGCCATTTCAAAATACGGCAAAGAAACATGTTTTGGGTTAAAATATTCTGACTTTCTTTTTTGTCACATTATGCCAGAGTCAGATTGGAAAGCAAGTCACAATATATAGGGTTAAATAAAACCTATCTGATGAGAATCTGTGGTTTGTAGGGGAATTACCCCTTTGTACTTTTTAAGGTGTAATAATTCATTTGGAATTTCCTTTTGTATGAAGAATAAGGAAGGGATTCAGCACTATTTCTTTTTCCCAGTGGGCTAGCTTGTTATTCCAGATATTTATCTACAAATCTATCTTGGCTGGGTGCTGTGGCTCACGCCTGTAATCCCAGCACATTGGTAGGCCAAGGCATGAGGATTGCTTGAGCTCAGGTGTTCAAGACCAGCCTCATCAACCTAGTTAGATTTGGTCTCTACTAAAAATAAAAAAAATTACCTGGGCATGGTGGCACACACCTGTAGTTCCAGCTATTAGTGAAGTGGGGTCATTCATCTGGGGTATTATCCAAGGTTCCTTGCCTCAGGCCAAGGAAATAGAGGAAGCAGACACACACAGGAGTGAGTTTAAGAGCAGAGGTTTAATAGGTGAAAGAAAGAGAATATCTCAGCAAACTGACACAAGAACAGAAAATGAAACACCGCATATTCTCATTCATAGGCGGGTGATGAAAAATGAGAACACATGGACACAGAGAGGGGAGTACTAAACACTGGGGTCTATTGGGGGGAAAAGGGGAGGGCCAGTGGGAGGGGGAGGTGGGGAGGGATAGCCTGGGGAGAAACGCCAAATGTGGGTGAAGGGGTGAAAGCAAACAGAACACACTGCCATGTCTGTACCTATGCAACTGTATTGCATGCTCTGCACATGTACCCCAAAACCTAAAATGCAATAAAAAAATAAGAAAAAAAAAAAGAATAGCCATCTCTCCCGCAGAGAGAGAGAGAGGCTCCTGAGTGGGTCATCTGGTTCTGTGATGGAATGCATGGGGCTTTATAGACGAGCTTGAGGAGGCCAATTTCTGATTTACATAGGGCTCGAGATTGTCCCAACTGGGTGTGCTGTTTTCATAGCATGAAGAAGCTGGCCATCCTACCCTAATCTTTTATTATGCAGATGGGTCTCTACCTGGTTGGCGTCATGTTGCCTGCTTTTTTACTGCACATATAGGGACAAAGAAAACGGAAGATGGAGCCTGCATGTTGACCATGCCTGGCCTCCAGGCACAGCAGCCAGCATTCACTCGTACAAGATCTTGCTTATCTACATTTGCAGCTGGCTTTTCAGGCTGCTCTTTGTTAGAAAAGAAATGATTTGGGAACTGCTATTTATTAAAAGGGAAACCTTGCCAAAGACTCTCTTACCCTCACTAAATGCCTAAATAATTTCTTTCTAGTTCCTGTATATTTAGGAGGCTGAAGTGGGAGGATTGCTTGAGCCTGGGAGGTTGAGGTTGCAGTGAGCTTGACACGCCACCACGCTCCAGCCTGAGTGACAGAGCCAGACCCTGTCTCAAAAAAAAAAAAAAGACAAACCCTAAAAATCCATTTTATTTCTCACTGCATTGAAATGCCATTTTTATTATAAACTTCATTCTCACTTGTTTTAATCTGTTCTTAGACTCTATATTATTCTTGGACTGTAGTTTTAATCTACTCTTGGACTCTGTATAACAGCCTACTCCACTGTTAGATGAGACTAATGGTCTCATCTTGTTAGAGTAGGTAGTGTGGCAGACACGAGCAGGGCAGGAGCGCACCCCCACCTCCTCCACAACCACCTCAGGAATATCAGGCAACCATCTTGCTGAAATAGTCATTGGTCACAACTGGTGCCAGGAAAAGGCAGTCTCCCAATGGATAAAAACACCAGAAGCTGGTGATCAGCAGCTTCCCACTAAGATCTCAGAAGCTGGGCCAGCATAATTCAGGATCAGTGCTTCCTGGAGAACATCTATCTTTCTTCATCACCAGCAATTGATATGCACTGAACAGCTGCTTGGCAAAAAAGGCCAGAACAAGTGGTAGTATCAATACTCTAAGACAGGGGTCCCCAAAGCCTGGGCTGAGGACAGGTCTCATACACCTGCCCTTATACTAGGAGGGGAGAGGTGGGCAAGGGGGCATTACCACCTCTATTAGTCCGCTTTCATACTGCTATACAGTGTGAGATTTACCTCGGACTAGGTAGTTTATAAACAAAGGAGATTTAATGGACTCACAATTGCATAGAGCTGGGGAGGCCTCTGGGAACTTACTGGTAGAAGGAGAAGCAGGTACTTTCTTCACAAGGCTGTGGGAAAGACAGAGAAAAGCCCAAAGAAAACGGTCACTTATAAAATGATCAGATCTCATGAGAACTCCCTCAGGATCATGAGAACAGCATGGGGGAAATAGCCCCCACGATCCAGTCACCTCCCACTGGGTCTCCCCTTCAACACCCGGGGATTACTGTTCATGATGAGATTTGGGGGGGGACACAATGCCTAACTATATCATTTTGCTTCTGGCCCCTCCCAAATCTGATGGCCCTTTCACATTTTAGAACCAATCATGCCTTCCCAACAGCCCCCCAGAGTCTTAATTCATTCCAATATTAACCCAAAAGTTTAAGTCCAAAGTCTCATCTGAGACTAGGTAAGTCCCTTCTGCCTATGAGCCTGTAAAGTCAAAAGCATAGTTACTTCCTAGATACAATGAGGTACAGGCATTGGGCAAATGTTCCCATTTCATGTGGGAGAAATTGACAAAACCAACGGGCCACAGGTCCCATGCAAGTCTGAAATCCAGCGAGGCAGTCATTAAATCTTAAAGCTCCAAAATAATCTTCTTTGACTCCATGTCTCATATCCAGGGTTTCACCATGTTGGCCAGCATGGTCTCAAACTCCTGACATTAGGTGATCTGCTAGCCTTGGCCTCCCAAAGTGCTAGGATTACAGGTGTGAGCCACCGCACCCAGCAGATCTTATTCTTTTTAATAGCAGGATCAGATTCCATTGAATAGATATATCACTTCTTAATTAACCATTTCCCATTTGCCTCTTGATGGCTGTTTCTAATTTTGGCTACTGTAAAAGAGCTCAGTAAACATCCTTTTACGTGTATCTGCAATAAACATCCTTGTACATGTTAAGAGTTTAAGAGACGTTCCTAGAGGTGAAATGGCTGGTTCAAAAAGCACACAGATATAAATATTGTAATAGTTCTCGGCCAACTGCTTTCCAAATGTTTATGTTTTCAGTACATTTTCCAGTTAAGGGCTCTCAGGTCTTGTAAGGTAAGGGTTGTCTTTCGTGTCTGAGCCTTAGAGTACTTGATTCTATAATGATTACAGAACGATGAAAGGATGAGCCCCTCAGGACAGGATCTCACTCTTTATTTTGCTGTCAAATGCTTGCCAAGTGTGTTCAGCTAGAACCCGAATTGCTCTCTGCCTGGCTGTGTGATTCTCCACTACTCAAATGCTTCTCCAGCCCAGCTCTGTTGGCTCCCTGGGAACTGCTGACAGATGGCCTGGGGCCTGTCAATGAGCCTTTGTGAACATAATCAGTTTGCAGAACCAAGGGAGTGAGGTGTCCTGATCAGTTTTCTGCCTTCCTTCACACCGGAAATTGTAAACTCATGATGTCATTGGAGACATCGGGGAGAGGTATTCTCAACATGTAAAGCATCATCAAACTAGAATTTCTAAAGAAACGGCCTAAAAGCCCTGGGAAAGTAAATCATTTTGGCAACAACATGCTCTCAGATCAGTCTCTCAAATGCCACAGAAGACCTTTATTCATAGGTTATAAACTAGAGTTCAGCAGAAGTTCTGTTCTATAGAGGTGCAGTTCAGCCTAGTGAGGCACAGGAAATAGCCTTTTTATGGGTGGTCACTCTGGACATTGGGTCTTTCCAAACCCTGACTCAATTACAGCTGGCAGCCCAGTGTAGCTAAATAATCTATTGATAGCTGACAATTTCACGTATAAAATGAAATTTTAATTGGGAGGCTGAGTCAGAAGAATCACTTAAGACCAGGAGGTCAAAGCTGTAGTGAGCTATGATCTCACAACTGCATTCCAGCCTGGGTGATGGAGCAAGATCCCTTCCCTAAAACTTAAAGATTCAATTACTTTCTCAAATTACTATCAATCAGCACAGAAATATCTTAAGGAAGATTAAAAGAAGCAAAAGGAACATGGCATACTTAAATCAGGTCTGTTTACCCAAAATATAACCAATAGCTCCATTTGTGTCAGTCTGTTAACCGTGTCCATCAATGACACAGTGCTGGGACTGCCTGGGAAGGCCCCTCCCTTATTTTCTGAAGGGGAAACAGAATGGACTCTGTTCCCTGATCTTCTTCTCTCAAATAGGATAATTGACTGCCCTGTGTCAGGTAAGACTGGAAGACTCTGAAGATTTAAAAATAATTAATCGGCCGGGTGAGGTGGCTCACGCCTGTAATCCCAGCACTTTGGGAGGCCTAGGCAGGTGGATCACGAGGTCAAGAAATCGTGACCATCCTGGTCAACATGGTGAAACCCCGTCTCTACTAAAAATACAAAAAAAAAATTAGCTGGGCATGGTGGCGCGTGCCTGTAATCCCAGCTACTCAGGAGGCTGAGGCAGGAGAATTGCCTGAACCCAGGAGGCGGAGATTGCGGTGGTAACAAGAGCGAAACTCCATCTGGGTAGCAAGAGCGAAACTGCGTCCAAAAAAAAAATATAATAATAATAATAATAATTAATCCATTCAAATAAAATTACCAGACCAGCATGACAAACACATGGGCCTGGATTTTTTCATTTTGGATGGGTGACCTCAAAGCATGGCAGAACTTCCAAATAAAATAAGGAATGTTCACAAATATAATTGAGGGGACCAAAGCTTGGTTTCCAGAAACAGTTACCCCAAGGATAGTAGGAACTTGTTTTGCAGTTTGTATAGACAACTGGGCATATAGGCTTGGAATTAGATGAGAATTCCCTAATGGGCAGCTGTAGATTGATTCACATCTGCTACATCATCTGAGTTCAGCCAGTTTCTACCTATATTCTAATTTTTCCAATATGGACAAAATTCTAGACCATGTACAATTGCAAAACCTCAAATATTATGTGACTCAATAAACGAGCCTGTCCAAATACATAGACTCTTAAAATGATTAAGAGAATCCCAGAATCCAGGACCATTTACCCTTATTTTAATGTTCTGAACATCATGACCCTCACTCCCAGTTGCAAACTAGGTTCCTGTGAGTACCGTCTGTCTAAATCAATTCTACCCTCTGACCAAACTTCGAACTGAGGTGGCTTTATGGAGTGTGATAGGCTGTAGCACCAACAATTTCACTTGAAGTTACGCTGGTTATTCTTCTGCTGTTGATGATGTCAATTAACAGTTGAGATTATGACTAATCCTAACCAAAACTCAGGGAACTGGTGGGACTCAAAACCTCCAGAGATGTTTTGGGGCCCTGAGAACACAGATCTGTAACCAAGTACCCCCGACTTTTTCTAAGAAAGAGTTTATTTTTTTCTCTCTTCTTTTTCCTCCTTTTCCCCACTTCCTACTTTAGCTCTTTAGAAATGCATTAATAACCGGCCTGGCCAAGATGGTGAAATCCTGTCTCTCCTAAAAAAATTAAAAAATTAGCTAGGCGTGGTGGTAGGCTCCTATAATCCTAGCTACTCCAGAGGCTGAGGCAAGAGAATCTCTTGAACATGGGAGGTGGAGGTTGTAGTGAGCTGAGATTGCACCACTGCACTCCAGCCTGGTGGACAGAGACTCCATCTCAAAAAAAAAAAAAAGAAAGAAATGCAATAATAGCCTATTACCTCCTCTTCATCAGACATTTCCTATAGGACAAATTCATCTAACTATGTGCTTAGATGCTCCAGAGCAGAATGCTCACCCACCAGGAGGTTTCTTCCAGAGATAACAAACGATTTTTTTTTAGATTTGTTTATAAGGTTTCATTTTATTTTATTTTATTTTTATTGCATTTTAGGTTTTGGGGTACATGTGTGGAACATGCAAGATAGTTGCATAGGTACACCCATGGCAGTGTGAAAAGTCCCGCTACAAAGCTCTCTCCCCACTGGAGAGTTTTAGGCCACTTTTACAACCCATTTCTGCCCATGAAAATGCCAGTCCAATTGCCCAGTAGGTAGGACACTAAGCTGGCACAAGGACCACTCCCCACCTGCACACCTTCTCCCCTGCCTTTTAAAAGTGCCCACTTTCTGCTCTAAGAGCAAAGCAGTATCCTTAAGGCAGGAAGCCTGTACTTCTTCCCCTAAGCTGGCTTTGGGTGCCCTTTTGCATATTAACTGGTCTCTGTCCTCTGATATTAGTTCCACCATCTAATTGAAGCTTGAGTTCCACACTGACCAATTCTATCCATTCTCTTTGTGTTCTCCTGCCAGCATTAACATGACTTTTACCACTGCTACTCATAAACAAATGGGCTGATATGTCTCTATCAATTCTACTCTATTCTACCACAAAGAGTTGAAGCTTTCTATTTTTCATTTGTTTCCAGTAGGTTTGTAATTGCTCATTGAAGCATTTTCAGGATGACAGTTTTAAAATCTTTGTCAGATAGTTCTAACAGCACAGCATTGGCCTCTGTTGATTGTCTTTTTTCATTCACTTTGAGATCTTCCTGGTTCTTGCTGTGATGAGTGTTTTTTGGGGGGGTTTTTTTTTAGATGTAGTCTCGCTCTGTCACCCAAAATGGAGTGCAGTGGTGTGATCTCGGCTCACTGCAACCTCCACCTCCTGGGTTCATGTGATTCTCTGGCCTCAGCCTCCTGAGTAGCTGGGATTACAGGCATGTGCCACCACACCTGGGTAATTTTTTGTATTTTTAGTGGAGACAGGGTTTCACTGTGTTAGCCAGGATGGTCTCGATCTCTTGACCTCATATCCACCCACCTCGGCCTCCCAATATGCTGGGATTGCAGGTGTGAGCCACTGCGCCCAGCCGAGTATTTTTTTTTTAATGGAAAATTTATTTTTTATTAAGAATGTCAGATTTTGAAACTAGAAGCAGTAAAATGCATGAAAAGTTTAAAATATAAATTTCAGATAACTCTTAGAGCAGCAAAAAAGCAGAATAAAGAAAAACTTAAAAACACAGGCACAGCCTTTTCCTGTTACTGTGCCATAATTAACATCAAGTAGCCAACCAGTTTTTTCCCAGAAAATTATGTTCTCTGCCTCCTGAACCACAGATTTTCAACTGGCCCTTCCTAGAAAAAAAAATTCCAATATATGTAAAGGCATCAACAATTGGGAATAAACCAGTAGCTTCTTAATTCAACCCTAACGAACAATGGAAACAAAGATTAAAGCATATAATGGCCATTTGGCAACTAGAATCAGGAAAATGACCCAGGGTTTTCAGCTGCTGTCCCAAATTTGTTCTCTCTCTCCCAAATCCTTTGCACTGTCATCTCTAAAAATCAAAACCAACAGCCACATAACCTATGTTGGAAACACATGAAATATCTGTTTGGCTTTCCCCTTCTAAAACTTCAATCAAGGCCTTTTTGTTTAGCAGATTTGTTTCTTTTAACATTTGACTATAATTACAAATATGATACAGATCATGTAATATCTGTTTTCCCAGCACAGCCAGACAGAAAAGAAGGTTGAATTGGAATAAGAACAAAATCATTTTGTGGAAGTCCTAAATGTACCACATTCTACTTTCGTGGTGTGTGGCAATATAGATTACTTACTGTTTATAAATAAACTTAAGAGACAGGCTTAGAATGGTCAGGCTGGGTGGTTCACACCTGTAATCCCAGCACTTTGGGAGGCCGAAGCAAGCAGATCACCTGAAGTCAGGAGTTCAAGACCAGCTTAGCCAACATGGAGAAACCCCATCTCTACTAAAATACAAAATTAGCTGGGCATGGTGGCGTGTGCCTGTAATCTGAGCTACTCAGGAGGCTGAGGCAGGAGAATCGCTTGAACCCAGGAGGTGGCGGTTGCGGTAAGTCGAGATCACGCCATTGCTTTCCAGCCTGGGCAACAAGAGTGAAACTGTCTCATAAAAAAAAACAAAAAAAGCCCCAGAAAACAGAAATTAAAAAAGGAAGATTTTTCCTGGAAGGTGTATCATCATTCAGTTTAAAATCTTGTATTTATAGAGTTAAATAATCACCTTACGGTTGGGTGTGGTAGATTATGCCTGTAATCCCAACACTTTGGGAGGCTGAGGCAGGTGGATCACCTGAGGTCAGAAATTTGAGACCACTCTGGCCAACATGGCAAAACCCCATCTCTACTAAAAATACAAAAATTAGCCAGTGTGGCAGTGGGCAACTATAATCCCAGCTACTTGGAGCTGCTTGAACCTGGGAGGTAGAGGTTGCAGTGAGCCAATATCACGTCATTGTACTCCAGCCAGGGTGACAGTGGCAAAACTCTGTCTCAAAAATAAAAACTGCCTTTTACAAAAATGGTTGGCTCATTTGAAACCATCCAAAAGAAAGTGTACGTTTTGGAAAAACAAATACGCTGTTGTTAAGCATCAAATTGTAATTTGTCAATTTGGGATGCTGACTCTTAATACAGTATAAAACAAGTTCAATTTAAAACCGTGTTAGATTAGGCCGGGCTGGTGGGGAGAGGCACCCACTGGAGGGGATGCAGGGTGAGCGGGCCAGGCCAGGCCACCTGAGGAATGGCAGATACAGTGGGCAACGGAAGGGAGTGAGAAGGAGATGGGAAGGGGGATGAGGGCTGTGCTGTTGAACTTCAAGGATGGTGACGCCAAGTGCACAGGAGAGTCCCTGTGGCTGTGGCCACTGATATGAAGGCTCCTGCTGAAGGAACTGTTATAAGTGTTTTTTGATTGGTCCATGGACATTTGGAGCATGACTATGAGTCTGGATCTTACTTAAACATGTGTTTTAGCTTGCTTCCTCTGATACCCTTCCGACAGGGTTGAAGGAGCTACATCATCACAGCCAGATGAGGGTATAGGTCCAGGTATAATCGCCAGATGGATTATTCTTGTGTGCTGCACAGACAAAACCAGGTCACGGAGACAGCAGTGTTGCAGAAGAGAAAGAGTTTCATTAACTCAAAGCTTACCAAGCAAAAGGATGGGAGTTTATTATTCAAATGAGTCTCTGAAGAATTCAGAGGCTAGGGATTTTATGGATAATTTGGCAAGCAGGGGGCTAAGGAATGGGTGCTGCTGATTGGTTGGGGATGAAATCACAGGGGGGTGAAAAACAGTTCTCGTACTAAGTCAGCCTCTGGGTAGTGGCCACAGGACTGGATAAGTCATGACTCATGGGTCCAGGTGGAGGCAGTTGTTCCCAGAATTAAAAATCCTGAAAAACATCACAAAAGACCAATCTGAGGTTCTATGACAGGGATGTTATCTATAGAAGTGATTGGGGAAGTCATAAATCTTGTGACCTCTGGCTCCATTACTCTTAAGCAGTGAACAATTATAGGAAAGCCACCTAAGGAACTGTGGCTGGTTATCATTTAACTATACCTGCATCTTAGCAAAATTCAGGCCCCTCTCATCATCCTCATCTTGTGGACTTTCATTAGTCTTACAAAGGCTGCTTTGGTCCCTGAACAAGGAGGGGGACAGTTTTATGGAGGACCTATTATCATCTTTGCTTCAATGTTAAACTGTAAAACTAAATTCCTTCCATGGCTAGCTTGGCTTACACTCAGAAATGAGTGAGGATGGCCAGTCTGTAAGGCTAGAAGCAAGATGTACCCATCCAGGCTAGACTTCTCTCACTCTCTAATTTTTGCAAAGATGATTTCACATGCTTCCCACTCAGCCAATGTTGGTTCTCAAGGGTGGGGACTCATTACTGCTGGGCAAAGACAATGGTCTCCACTGACACTTCTCTAGCTGGCAGGGCTCAAAATTCCAAGTTACTGCTCCCCACTTGGTCTCTATTGATACTGAGTTGTGGGATAGCCTTGCTATATCTGGGTCATGGTGAAAGTCCTTATTCTTTTTTTTTTTTTTTTTTTTTTTGAGACAGGGCCTTGCTCTGTTGCCTAGGCTGGAGTACAGTGGTACAATCTCAGGTAACTGCAACCTTGACCTCCTGGGCTCAAGTAATCCTCCCACCTCAGCCTCTGGAGTAGCTGGGACTACAGGCATGCACCACCATGCCAGCTAATTTTGTTAATTTTTTTTAGAGAGGGGGGTCTCACTCTGTTGCCCAAGATGACGTTGAACTTCTAGATTCAAGCAATCTTCCTGCCTTGGCCTCCTGAAGGGCTGGGATTACAGGAGTGAGCCACCTTGCCCAGCCCTGTGATTTCTTTTAATCAAGAGTTTTAAATGTTTTGACAGTTTTGACAACTTTCCCAAATTGAAATCGAAATGAAGTCTTTTGGACCTATAACTCACTCTGGGATTTTACAGAGAGATATTAAATTAATTAGGCTTATTTGATATGTTAAATTGCATAGGAAGCACGGCTGAAAAAGAAGTAGCCAGGCACAGCACCTCGTGCCTGGAATCCCAGCACGTTGAAGGCCAAGGTGAGCAGATTGCTTGAGCCCAGGAGTTCAAGATCAGCCTGCGCAACATGGCAAGACCCCATCTCTAAATGTAAAAGAAGAAAGAAAGAAAGAAAGAAAGAAAGAAAGAAAGAAAGAAAGAAAGAAAGAAAGAAAGAAAGAAAGAAAGAAAGAAAAGTGATGTTTAATCCAGGCTGGAGTGCAGTGGCATGGTCTCAGCTCACTGCAACCTCCGCCTCCTGGATTCAAGCGATTTTCCTGCCTCAGCCCACTGAGTAGCTAGGATTACGGGCACCCACCACTATGTTCAGCTAATTTTTTTTATTTTTAGTAGCAAGTGGGTTTCACCATGTTGGCCAGGCTGGTCTTGAATTCCTGACCTCGTGATCTGCCAACCTCAGCCTCCCAAAGCACTGAGATTACAGGTATGAGCTACTGCACCCAGTCAATATATATTATTCTTATGAATGTTCCACAGATTTATGAAATTCCTAGAGATCCGATATGTCCTGGTATAACATTATCAGTCTTTTTTTTTTTTTTTTTTTTGGTAACAGAGTCTTGCTCTGTCACCCAGGCTGGAATGCAATGGTGCAATCTCAGCTCACTGCAACCTCCACCTCCTGGGTTCAAGCCATTCTCCTGTCTCAGCCTCCTAAGTAGCTGGGATTACAGGTGCTCGCCACCATGCCCGACTAATTGTTTAGTGGAGATGGGGTTTCACCTTGTTGGCCAGGCTGAGACAATGGGTTCTTACTGCCTGCTGCCCAAACAAAACTCACTCAAACCATGGCGTTGCAGTAAAGAAAGTTTAATTGACACAAGGCTGGCCATGCCACATAGGAGATGAAGTTATTACTCAAATCAATCTCCCCAGAGGCTTGGAGGTTGGGGGGTTTTCAAAGATAGTTTGGTGGGCAGACAGGTAAAGTAGGGGAAATGCTGATTGATTGGGTTGGAGATGAAATCACAGGAAATTGAAGCTGTCCTCTTATGCTGAGTCAGTTCCTGGGTGAGGGCCACAGGACTGATTGGTGGGTCCAGGTGGGGCCATCTGGTGTCAGAAATGCAAAAACCTGAAAAGCCATCTCAAAAGGCCAATCAGGCCATGTGCAGTGGCTCATGTCTGTAATCTCATTAATTTGGGGGACCAAATGCCTGAGAGGGTGGATCACTTGAGGCCAGGAGTTTGAGATCAGCCTGGTCAACACAAAGAAATCCTGATTCTAGTAAAAATACAAAAAATCAGTGGGCATGGTGGTGTACACCTGTAATTCCAGCTACTTGGAAGGCTACTTGAACCTGGAAAGCAGAGGTTGCAGTGAGCTGAGATCATGCCACTGCACTCCAGCCTGGATGACCAAGGAAGACTCTGTCTCAAAAAAAAAAAAAAAAAAAAGAAAAAGAAAAAGAAAAAAGAAAAATCCAAGGTAAAAAGAATTTTAAAAAAATCAATAAGAAAGAGAAAAAACATTGAGGTCAAAAGGCCAGTCTTGGTTTCTACAGTAGTGATGTTACCTTCACGAGTAATTTGAGAAGCTGCAAATCTTATGACCTCTGGAATAATGGCAAGTAATTATTTAGAATTCAAGCCCTTCTTTTTCTCTTAACTTGGTGGCCTTTCATTAGTTTTAGAAGAAGAGTTTAGTTTGGGGGAAAGACTATTATCACTTAAACTATAAAATAGGCCAATGTAGTTATTCACACTTGTAATCCCAGTTCTTTGAGAGGCCAAGGTAGGCAGACTACCTGAGGTCAGCAGTTTGAAACCCAGCCTGGCCAAAATGTGAAATCCTGTCTCTATTGAAAGTACAAAAATGAGTTGGGCATGGTGGTGGATGCCTGTAATCCCAGCTACTTGGGAGGCTGGGGCACAAGAATCACTTGAACTCAGGAGGTAGAGGTTGCAGTGAGCCTGACTGCACCACTGCACTCCAGCCTGGGCGACAGAGTGAGATTCCATCTCAAAAATATAAAATAAGATAAAACAAAAAAGTAGAAAACAAATTTCTCTCAAAGTTAGCTTGGCCCATGCCCAGGAATGTGCAGCCAATCTGTGAGGCTGCAGACAGATGCAGTCAGAAACGTCAGATTTCTCTTCCTGTCTTAAATTTTGGAAAAGTCATTTCATTATTGTCTTAAAAATGTTGTATATCACAGAAATAACCATAATGTTCTTGTCAATTACATTATAATGAACTCCCATAAAATCTTTAATCATGGTCATTTTAAGTCTTTTGTCATCCACAGTTAATTGTTTTATTCTTGTTACAGTAGGAAGCCAGTCAGGCAGAAACAGGGCAGAAGCGGGTCCCCACGCCTCCCAGGAAAGTCAGGCGACCGTCAGGTGACGGTCATGAAGCTGCCTTTGCAAAATGAGGACTGAGATGGTGAAAGGGATCTAACTTAACCACCTCCATCTTGCTTCTAGCCTTCAAGCTGTCCCTGTTCATTCCTGCGCATAGGTTGAACCAACTTTCGGAGAAACTGTTTATAGTTTATAGTTTAAAACAAAGACAATAGCAGCCCTTTCCCAAAGCAGATCTCCTTCTTGGCTGGGAACTAGATTGCCTTTGCAGGACTGATATCAGCCACAAGATTAGAAATTATGGTTTAGGAGTCAGGCAGCTGGAGGCTACAAGATTCTGACCCTCCCTAAACTGCTCCTAAGGTCAGTGCTTGAGATATTTTGCAGACCCTGTACTTGATGAATCAGCTGGCACCACCCAGATCAATAAACTGGCTCATTTGATCTTGTAGCCCCCACCAAGGAGCTGACTCAGCATAAAAAGACAGCTCTGACTCCCCATGATTTCATCTCTGACCTGAGCTCTCCTGGCTCACTGGCTTCCCCCGCACCCACCAAGTTGTCCTTAAAAACTCTGCTCCCTGACTGCTCGGGAAGACTTATTTGAGTAATAACAAAACTCTCGTCTCTTGGACAGTCAGCTCTGAGTGAATTAGTCTTTCTCTATTGCAATTCCCCTGTCTTGATGAATTGGCTCTGTCTAGGAGGCGGGCAAGGTGAACTTGGGTGGTTATAGTCAGGCAGTTGTCACACTGCCTCTCTAAAATAATAATTGGTCCCAGCCAGTGCCAGGGAAAGGCAGTCTCTCTATAGATTAAACACACACACACACACACACACACACACACACGCACACAACCCTGACTGGTGATCAGCATCTTCTTGGTAAGATCTCAGGAGTTGAGCAAGTGAGCTCAAGCATGCACATTAAGAGGCATGTAAACCCCCAAGTCAAAAGGTCAAACCCAGCTGGGTGCAGTGGCTCACACCTGTAATCCCAGTACTTTGGGAGGCTGAAGGAGGTAGATTGCTTGAGGTCAGGAGCTCAAGACCAGCCTGGCCAACATGGTGAAACCCCATTTCTACTAAAACTACAAAATTAGCCATGCATGGTGATGTACACCTGTAATCCCAGCTACTAACTTGGGAGGCTGAGGCAGGAGAATCATTTGAACACAGGAGGTGGAGGCTGCAGTGAGCTGAGATCAAGCCAGTGCACTCCACCCTGGTCAACAAGAGCAAAGCTCCATCTCATAAAAAGAAAATTGAAAAAATAAAAAGGTCAAACCTCACACCTGACCTCCAAGATGTCTGCATGGCTCTCTTCCAAGTGTACTTTACTTTCTTTTCATTACTGCTCTAAAGCTTTTTAATAAATTTTCACTCCTGCTCTAAAACTTGCCTCAGTTTCTTTTTCTGCCTTATGCCTGTCAGTCGAATTCTTTCTTCCAAGGAGGCAAGAATTGAAGTTGCTGCAGATGTGGACAGATTTGCCTCCCGTAACACTCTGATCCTTTCCTGAAAGCTTTTACAAGCAACTATAAGCTTTGTCTCTAAGGAGGAGCATGATGATAACTCTGACAAGTATAAGTTTCTGATGTAATAACTTTAAGATAATCTTATTGGATTGGGTAGGAATTTCCAGTATTCTAATAATGAAACTGGTGGGTTCTTAAAACTGCTAACCAGGACCAAGCAGAACAAGAAGACCTGTACCTGAGACTAAATAGATTGAGGAGGCTGACTATAATTTTTATGACTGCTTCTTTGAATCACTGCTTTTTAAAAAAATACTTTGTTTTTCCTGATTTAAGGAAATGTTTTTTCTCTTTTTCTTAAACTAACTATAATTTACAGCAATCTGGTAAATTATACCTTTGTAAACGGAACTGAAGCATTTATTTTTTTTTCTCCCTACCTGTTCCCTTTGGAATTCAGAATTCTTACTAAATATTCTTATTTTCATGACAATATAGTTTTTTGCATAGGTTCAATGAGAATCTGTTCTCTGTATAACAGAACACAACTGGAAACATTGGTGATATTACCAGGTGTCTCACTGAGCCATACTTGAGAACAATGTGCATAAAATCAGATACGACCTGACTGGTTTTGGGAACTAAGGAGGACTTTAAGGAACCAATGAAGCCCTTTGGGAGAATTGACTTGGCACCTGGCTCAAAATGGCTCCCGGCCTTATGGTGTCAACCCTTTAACGGGAAGAAGTTGAGGCAAAATTAGTGCAAGTAGAATGTTTGAGTCAAGCTTGTGAATTGCAACCCTGGGGTACAGATTCAAGTTGCCCTGAATATAGACTGCTTAGCAGCAATTACAAGTGGATTTTTAATGGGAGAGAAGAGGCAGTTTCTGAGTTGTTTACTAAGAATTTACATTAAAATAACATAAGCTATTGGTTGGCTATACATCATTAAGCTAAGAGTGTGGGTTATAGTGTCTGTTATAGCATTATTGTGTTCATTTATAGCTACCTGTGGTAATAGCAAACAGGTTCAAGAGATGAATACATAGTTCAAGAAAGGAGAAGCAGAATGTGTAGAATGTGATTGCTCTCAGCACACTGATCATAAGGGCCTCTCGTTCACCGAAAGCTAAAAGGCCCTGACAGCAGCATACCATAAGGCACACCATCTTGTTTTACCATGTCACCCTGGAATCAACAGTGATTTTTAAAAATCAAATAATATGTGGAGTTTGACTAAGCTATCCTCAGAATGGTAAATTTCATCCTAGCAACTGAATTCATACCATTGACTTAAACCAGCACTCTCCAGGGTACAGTATGTTTAAGATTTAAAAAGTGGCTAGGCCAGGTGGCTCATGCCTGGGATTTACACATTTTTTTAGGTATCTCCCCAGATAATTTTATTTATTTGTAGTAGAGATGAAGTCTCTCATGTCACCCAGGCTGGTCTCCAACTCTCCAACATGAGGCACACATGTAATTGAATATCTGCTTCTTTTTCTCTTGTTAATCTGTCTTTTGTTACAGGGGTCTATCCTGTCCACCTAAAAGGAAAGGGCTGAAACACAAAATATAATTTAAAGAGTTTACTTGAGCCAACATGAGGACAGCTGCCTGGAAGACTCAGACCCATGCAAACTTGCATAGGAGTTCCATTTGGTTTTGGCTACAAGTGGGTTTTTAAAGGCAATAAAAAGGGACTACAAAGTTGCTTGTCCAGAATTCTCATTGACTTACAGAAAGAGCACTGATTTGTGATTGGCTCTATGTCGTTATAAGGTATAGGGTATGTGTCATAGTGTCCAGTGCACCATTCTTAGGTTAATTCATAGCTACTTGTGGCACTAGCAGATAGTTTCAACGGATAAACACATACCTCACTGGGGAGCAGGACATGATTTCTGGCTCAGTTTTGTGCCTCTCTGGGGCTGATAATTTCTTTCTTTCTTTTTTTTTTTCTGAGACAGAGTAGCTCTCTGTCACCCAGGCTGGAGTGCAGTGGTGCAATCTTGGCTCACTTCAACTTCCGCCTCCTGGGTTCAAGCAATTTTCATGCCTCGGCCTCCAGAGTAGCTGGGATTATAGGAGCCTGCCACCATGCTCAGCTAATTTTTGGAATTTTTAGTAGAGGTAGGATTTTGCCATGTTGGCTAGGCTGGTCTTGAACTCCTGGTCTCAAGTGATTCTCCTGCCCAGGCCTCCCAAAGTGCTGGGATTATAGACATGAGCCACCACGCCTAGCCTGAAGCTGATAATTTAAAAGACACACATTCATCACATAAAAGTTCTTTTCTCAGTTCCAATTAAGAACTGTGAATAATAGAAAATGATCTTTCCTCTCTACATAAACATCACTATTTTACTGGTAGGTCTAAATTTAGTAATTACAGCTCTCTAATTGTACGGAATCATTATAATAGAATGTAGGAAATTTTATATCATTAATTAATTAAGACAGTGTCTTGCTCTGTCACCCAGCCTGGACTGCATTGGAACAATCATAGCTTACTGCAGCCTCAATTCACATAGGCTCAAGCAATCCTCCTGCCTCAGCCTTCTGTGTAGCTGGGACTGGTGTGTTTAGTGGTGTGTGCCACTAAACCCAGATAATTTTATTTATTTGTAGTAGAGATTAAGTCTCTCATGTCACCCAGGCTGGTCTCCAACTCTTGAGCTCAAAGAATCCTCCTGCCTCAGCCTCCCAAAGTACTGGAATCACAAGCGTGCACCAACGTGCCTTGCCAATGTTCCTTCTTCTTGGCACTGGTCCACTGTTCAAAGCAATTTCTAGCCTGAAATATAGACAGCTAGTCTCTGAGTCTTTCTTCAAGATCATGCAACCCAAAATTGCCCTTCATTCCTCTTTAAATAAAACATCATAACAATGAATTCATTGTCATGAATTGCTCTTCATTCTTCTTTAAATAAAACATCATGACTAACAGGTCTACAGTCATGCATAACTGGTTTCATCTGTTGGATGTCTTTTGTTTTGTTTTATTTTAATGTAGCCTTAGGAGACAAACCGAAAAGTGCACACATCATATGGCTACAGCTTGCCATCACCCAGGTCTCATGGTATCTTATTAAATGTGAGGGATGTTGCAATTCTGATATGGCCATGGAAACCGAAAAATAGGTTCACAGCTTGCTGTGTGCAATCTATAAATGCTATTTACTTAATGCTTGTGAGGGGTTGGGTGCGGTGGCTCATGCCTGTAATTCCAGGATTTTGGGAGGCCAATCTGCAGATCATCTGAGGTCAGAGTTCAAGACCAGCCTGGCCAAGATGGAGAAACCCCACCTCTACTAAAAATACAAAACAGCTGGGCATGGTGGGGGGAACACCTGTAATCTTAGCTTCTTAGGAGCCTGAGGCAGGAGAATCACTTGACCTGGGAGGTAGAGTTGCAGTGAGCCAAGATCATACCACTGCACTCTAGCCTGGGCGATAGAGCAAGACTCCATCTCAAAAAAAAAAAAAAAGTATAACGTAGAAATAAATATTAAATTAAATTAATCTAATTACTTTACCACATATCTTCCCACCTCCCGGAATTACTAACCCTATTACTTTTATTATCTTGTTAAGCCTCTAAAGGAAGATTAGTATCTACAACAGCAATAGCTATTATACTATATCAGAAGGCTAATTGTTAAGTATAGATAATGTTTAAATTACTAATGTGTCCTATACTTGTAACTTGGATTTACATTTACATGAATTACTTTATTTCATGCTTTAATATAGACACAGGCCAAGCATGGTGGCTCATACCTGTAACCCCAGCATTTTGGGAAGCTGAGGTGGGTGGATCACTTGAGGTCAGGAGTTTGAAACCAGCCTGGCCAACATGGTGAAATCTCATCTCCACTAAAAATACAAAAATTAGCCAGGTGTGGTAGTGGATACCTGTAGTCTCAGCTACTTGGGAGGCTGAGGCAGGAGAATCACTTGAACCCAGGAGGTAGAGGTTGCAGTGAGCCAAGATCACCCCACTGCACTCCAACCTGGGTGAAGGAGTGAGACTCTGGCTCAAAAAAAGTAATAATAACACAGACACAGGACACAAAATCATCCCGAGTTAATTTAGCTTATCTGAGAGCCGGGCAATGGAAACCCACAGATGGGCTTTTATAGGCCCAGAAGCATAGAAGTTGGGCCTGGCTTTCACTGTCCGCTATCAAAGAACTATGCATGGGAGCACCAGCTCACTGGCCATCAGGACGTCTCCCTCACCAGAAAAGCTAAAAGGCCCTGGCAGCAGCGTGCCATAAGGCAGCTCACCACATCTTGTTTGGCTGTGTCACCCCAGAACCAACAGTGATTTTGACAAATGAGGGTTTGACTAAGCTATCCTCAGAATGGTAAATTTCATCCTAGCAACTGAAGTCATACCATTGACTTAAAACAGTACTCCCCAGCATACAGTATGTTTAAGATTCAAAAAGTGAAGAAGTTTCAACCAAATTGTGGATAGCTCCATCCGAAGTAAAAATGAAGCTAAAATTATTCTTCCATTTTTGAAGGGGGAGGTTTCAAACACATAAAAGTTGAAAGAATGGTACAACAAAAATCTACGTAACTTCCACCCAGATTAAACAATTGCTGATGTATAATCATATTTGTGCACTCTTTCACTCTCCAAGGTCTGTTAGGTAGACAAATGAGAGAGAGAGAGAGAGAGAGAGAGAGAGAGAGAGAGAGAGAGAGAGAGAGAGAGAGAGAGAATTTATGTTTAGATTTCGCTATGTCATTTGAAAATAAGCTGTAGACTTTATTATGAATGACAGATCATCCCTAAATATTCCAGTGTGAATCCTTCTTATTATTATTATTATTATTATTTTGAGACAGAGTTTTGTTCTTGTTGCTCAGGCTGGAGTGCAGTGGTGATAGCTCATTGCAACCTCTGCCTCCCAGGTTCAAGTGATTCCCCTGCCTCAGCCTCCTGAGTACCTGGGATCACAGGAATGTGCCACCACACTCAGCTAACTTTTATATTTTTACTAGAGGTGGAGTTTCTCCACGTTGGTCAGGCTGGTCTTAAATTCCCTACCTCAGGTGATCTGCCTGCCTCAGCCTCCCCAAGTGCTGGGATTACCGGTGTGAGCCACCATGCCTGGCTGACTCTTCTTTTTGAGACGTGGCCCAGGCTGGAGTACGGTGGCACGATCTCGGCTCACTGCAACCTCTGTCTCCTGGGTTCAAGTGATGCTCCTACCTCAGCTTCCCAAATAGCTGGAACTATAGGAACTCACCACCTCGCCTGGCTAATTTTTTTTTTTTGAGACAGAGTTTTTCTTTCGTCACTCATACTGGAATGCAGTGTCTTAATCTCAACTCACTGCAACTTCCACCTCCTGTGTTCAAGCTATTCTGTCTCAGCATCCCAAGTAGCTGGGATGATAAGCACCTATATACCACACCTGGCAAATTTTTGTGTCTTTAGTATAGAAGGGGTTTCACCATGTTGACCTGGCTGCTCTCAAACTCCTGACCTCCGGTGATCCACCCACCTTGGACCCACAAAGTGCTGGGATTATAGGTGTGAGCCACCAAGCCCAGCCTCCAGCATTAATCTTCTAAGAATAGTCTCCTACAAGGATCTAGAAATAGAAATACCATTTGTCCCAGCAATCCCATTACAGGGTACATACCCAAAGGATTATAAATCATTCTATTATAAAGTCACATGCACACATATGTTCATTGCAGCACTGTTTACAATAGCAAAGACTTGGAACCAACCCAAATGACCATCAGTGATAGACTGGAAAAAGAAAATGTGGTACATATTTTCTCAATGGATGGAATACTATGCGGCCATAAAAAAGGATGAGTTCATGGGACATGGATGAATCTGGAAACTATCATTCTCAGCAAATTGACACAAGAACAGAAAACCAAACACCACATGTTCTGACACATAAGCAGGTGTTGAACAATGAGAACACATGCACACAGGGAGGGGAACATTACACACTGGGGTCTGTTGGGGGTTAGGGGACTAGGGGAGGGATAGCAGGGGGTGGGGAGATTGAGGAGGGATAACATTGGGAGAAATACCTAATGTAGGTGAGAGGGGGATGGAGGCAGCAAACCACCATGGCATGTGTATCCCTGTGTAACAATCCTGTAAGATCTACACACGTACCCCAGAACTTAAAGTAAAATAAAATGAATAAATAAAAATAAATACAATTAAAACAGAATAATCTCCTACATAACTATAGTACTATTATCAGACCTAGAAGAACTAATTATAATTCCATAAGGTCATCTATACACAAATCATATTCCAGTGTCTGAAATGATCCCAGGAATGTCTTTAGTAGCTTTCATTGCTTGCAAGTGCTAGTTGTGTGTTCCGTCATCCCTTTCCGCCTAGCTCTGCAACACCCAGCCCTTTTCCCTCCCCTCAATAACTTTAATTTTTTTTCTTTTGTTTTAGAGACAGGATCTTGCTCTGCCACCTAGGCTGGAGTACAGTGGTGTGATCACAGCTTACTGCACGTTAAATTCCCAAACTCAAGCAATCCTCCCACTTCGGCCTCCCGAGTAGCTGGGACCACAGGCACATGCCACCATGCCCTATCCATTTTTAAACCTTTTGTAAGGACAGGGTCTCACTATGTTGCACAGGCTGGTCTTGAACTCCTGGCCTCAAGTGATCCTCCTGCCTTGGCCTCCAAAGTGCTGGGCAGATATGTGCCACTGCACCTGGCTGACCTTGAATTTTTGGTAAGTCTGGGACAGTCGTCTTGTGGGATGTTACATAAGTTGAAGTTGCCTAGATTTGGATAATTGGTCTCTTGATGCCTTTTTAAACTTTTTCTCTATCCCCTTTACTTCCAGGGTCCTGGAAGGTATGTTTACCGCCTTGAATAGACTCAGATTAAACATTTTGGACAAGAAAGAGTTCATGGATGACGGGGTGTACCTTCTGCATCACATTAGGAGGTACATTGAGTAAGGCTTTTTGTTCCACTATCTATGAGGCTAATTTTGATTGCCTTATTAAAGTGGTGACTGCCAGATCTCTCTCTTATAGAGGTACATTTTCTCTTTGCAATTCACAATGAATCTGTGCATAATTCTTTAGTGCCATGAAAACATTCTGTTTACCATAACCTTTCACCTGATGGTTTTAGTATCTGTTGATAATTCTTGACTGAATAAATTATTACATTTAGGTTTGTAAATAGGTGATATCACAAAAATGACTTTAATATTAGAGAATACATAAGTCAAGACCCTGGCAAGAACTAGGTGTCTCACCATGCTTTGTCTAAATACAGACAAATAATGTTTTTACTGGAGATCTGCAAGTAATGGCTTAAACTTCAATGTGTGGTGACTCCGTCTCTCTGAGCCTCTTCTGGAAATGAAATTCCCCTACAATCTCAGCTTACTTACCCACCTTATCAGCAAAGCCTTGGTTGAATAGAAGCGTCGGTACAAGTGTAGTTATAAAACTGTTAGGAAGGCCGGCCACAGTGGCTCATACCTGTAATCCCAGCACTTGGGAGGCCGAGGTGGGCGGATCACGAGGTCAAGAGTTTGAGATCAATCTGATCAGCATGGCAAAACCCCGTGTCTACTAAAAATAGAAAAATTAGCTGGGTGCAGTGGTGAGAGCCTGTAATCCGAGCTACTCAGGAGGCTGAGGAAACAGAATCGCTTAAACTCGGGAATCAGAGCTTACAGTGAGCTGAAATTGTACCACTGCACTCCAGCCTGGGGGACAGAGTGACTCACACCTGTAATCCCAACAATTTTGGAGGCCAAGATGGGAGGATCACGAGATCAAGAGTTTGAGATCAATCTGATCAGCGTGGCAAAACCCCATGTCTACTAAAAATAGAAAAATTAGCTGGCGTGGTGGCGAGAGCCTGTAATCCCAGCTACTCAGGAGGCTGAGGAAAAAGAATAGCTTGAACCTGGGAATTCGAGGTTACAGTGAGCTGAAATTGCACCACTGCTCTCCAGCCTGGGGGACAGAGTGAGACTCCATCTCAAGAAACAAAAATGAAAACAAAAAACAAACAAACCAAAACTGTTAGGAAAAGCACAGAATCTGGATTTAAAATCAACGGCTACATTCACTTGCGTAGACTTAAATGTTTATGAAGGTTTCCATGGTTAAATAGTCCAAAGGAGAATTTGACGATTAACAAAATAGTCTATAAAGTGCTCATACACCACCTCTCTCTCTCCTCAGTGAAAAATCTGTAATTCATAATATGATGCATTTTATTGGAACTTCTAAAGGAGATGAGTCAGAACATGGTAAGGAAGTTAAAAGGTTTGGAGGAATCAAATTACAGCTCAATCCAAGAAACTGATTTACTAGGGGTAGTTTTGGGGACATCTGATTACTCTGAATTTATGCTAGTCCTTTCCCAAGTAGAATTAAATTGTGTTTAACATTTCCCAAAATATTCATATTCAGTTATTGACATGAAAAACACTGGGAATTTAGAAGTACCATGTGATCCTTTCGTAGCTCACAAGCAGATGGCTGAGTTTTCACGCTCATGGGTGGATGTGCCTCCCTCAAACCTTATCAAGATGTCGGCACATGACTTGTGTGATGTAAATTTTTAAAAAGAAAAAGTGCTCTATGAGAAAAGTAGGCTGGATGTGGTGGCTCACACCTGTAATCCCAGCACTTTGGGAAAGCCAGGCAGGTGGATTACCTGAGGTCAGGAGTTCAGGACCAGCCTGACCAACATAGTGAAACCCTGTCTGTACTAAAAATACAGAAATTAACTGGGTGTGGCGTCAGGTGCCTGTAATCCCAACTACTTTGGAGGCTGAGATAGGAGAATTGCTTGAACCTGGGAGGTGGAGGTTGCAGTGAGCCTAGATAGTGTCACTGCACTCCAACCTGGGCAACAGAATGAGACTCTGTCACAAAAAAAAAAAGAAAGAAAAGAAAAAAATAACAAAGTAATAATAAAAGTTAGCAAAGACAAAAAGTTACATCATTAGCATAAAAAAATAACTGGAACTATACGCCCCAGCTCTTATCAGTTTAAAATCCCATAACTAAATGAACAACTCATTGACAGTCAACAGATGAAGTCATCTATGTTGCAAAATAAGGAGAGGATTTATTAATGGTGGGAGAGACCAACTTCACTTAGGCACAGTTGTTTAAATGAAACTTGGGTTTAAACTTTAAATATACTTTTGCCAATAATAACCTTAGGATTATTTTAATAGAAAAAGGAGGTACAGCTATTTGGAAATAAGGAATATTATTTGTTGATGAAGAAAAACACCAAAATTCCCTAGCAGGCATAAAAGAAGTCATCAATTAAGTGGCTTAATTCCTATGATCAACCAGCATTCTTTTTTTTTTTTTTTTATTTTTGAGACAGAGCTTCACTCTGTTGCCCAGGCTGGAGTGCAGTCACACAATCTCCTCTCACTGCAACCTCCGCTTCCTGTGTTCAAGTAATTCTCCTGTCTCAGCCTCCCGAGTAGCTGGGATTACAGGTACTCACCATCATGCCCCACTAATTTTTGTATTTTTAGTAGAGATGGCATTTCACCATCTTGACCAGGCTGGCCTTGAACTCCTGACCTCAAGTGATACCCCCACCTCAGCCTCCCAAAGTGCTAGAATTACAGGTGTGAGCCGCTGAGCCCAGACTCAACCAGCGTTCTTAATAGCCCATTGCAGCATTTCCCAACCTTTTTGGCACCAGGGACTGGTTTTGTAGAAGACAATTTTTCTACAGACCAGAGTTCCTGGGCATGGTTTCAGGAAGATAGAAGAGTTATTGTGACTTTATTTCTATTATTACTACATTGTAATATATAATGCAATAATGGTATGACTCAGCATAATGTAGAATCAGTGGGAGTCCTGGGCTTGTTTTCCTGCAACTAGACAGTCCCATCTGGGGTGATGGGAGACAGTGAGATCATCAGGCATTTGAGTCTCATAAGGAGCACACACACAACCTAGATCCCTCGCAGGTGGAGGTCCCAATAAGGCTCATACTCCTGTGAGAGTCTAATGCTACCACTGATCCTACAGGAGGTAGCGCACAGGCAGTAATGCTCGCTGGCCTGCCGCTCACCTCCTGCTGTGCGGCCCACTTCCAACCAGTCTGTGGCGCAGGGGTTGGGAATCTCTGCCCTATTGGACTTGTCTACATATTTGTAGAAGAAATAATGTTATATAAGTTAGAAATGAGAAAATTAGATGTGTTAGCACACCTTTGTTTAAAGGAGAAGTAGGATAGAAGGCTGAAAGGGTGAAATGCAGACCCAGTGGGGAGGTCTTGAGTTCTAGAGCCTGCACATTCTCCCACAGGTAGCAGGGAGTCAGTGAAGGTTGTGGAGCGAGGCAGCAATATGAAGAACACGTGGTTGAGAGATGACTGGGACCACTTCTCTGAGAAATAACATCTAGTATGAGCTGGACACTGCAGGCCCAGGCAAGATACTTTCTCCCGTCCTCAGAGCCAGTCTGCAAAGTGAATACTCTCCCTTTCTGAACAGAGAGAATATGTCTCACTGAAGGCCACGCTACTGGTAAATTGTGGAACTAAGATTCAAAACAGGGCATTCTTCTCTCCACCCCAGGCAGTGGCCATAACCAGAAATGTAGAAACCCTGCCTGCTGGGGCAAGGGAGGACGCTGGCCTGGCACATGGCTTTCTCCTGTATTTTTGAGGGCATCGGCACAACCAGGGGATCCACTGGGCTTACGCATCCCACTCCCCTCCCCATCCCTTGCTGCTACGTGTGTGACCTTGGAAAAGCCACCTTATCTTTCCTCTAAATGGCTAAAGACTTGGCAAAGGAATGAATTCCACACCCTACATGGCAATTTCAGAGACTAGGTGTTCGGCCGTCACCCTCAAATGTGTCATTTCAACATTTTTCTACTCTCACTTCCTTCTTACCTACTTAAAACCATCATTGTTGCCAAAAGCAGGAATGGGGCAGGTGCACTCAAGGGGAAGAATTCGGAAGAGGAAATCTGTAGGGGCCATGATGTTTCCTGAACTCAGAATATAGCTTGATTCTGAATATATAAAGAATATCACTTGAGAGGTCGTGGAAGGAATGGAGTTGGGGTTAGTGATTGTTTCTGGGTACAGTTGCAAAGTCACGTCCCCAGTGTTTCTCAGATCTTCACATGCATGTGAATCACAGCAGGATCTTCTCATAATAAAGCTTCTAGTTCAGCAGGTCTGGGGCGGGGCCCAAGAGTCTACATTTCTCACAAGCTCCCAGTTGTCGCAGGTCCCGAGTTCACACTTTGAGCTTCAAGTAGCCAGATTTCATTGTTTGTTTTGTTTTCGTTTTTGATATGCAGTCGTAGTCTTGTCGCCCAGGCTGGAGTGGAGTGTAGTGATCTCTGCTCACTGCAACCTGCGCCTTCCAGGCTCAAGTGATTCTTCTGCCTCAGCTTCCTGAGTGGCTGGGACTACAGGCACCTGCTACCACACCCGGCTAATTTGTATTTTTAGTAAAGACTGGGTTTTGTCATATTGGCCAGATTGGTCTCACACTCCTGACCTCAGGTGATCGGCCCACTTCGGCCTCCCAAAGTGCCTGGATTACAGGCGTGAGCCACCACACCTGCCTGAGCCAGACTTCTTCAAGGACAAATCTCTGTAAAATGATGGCAGAGGATCTTGCTTAGGGTGGAGGAAATGTGAAGGAGTAAATAAAAGACATTTGTGCAAATGATACACTTCAGTATTAACTGTTTAACTCAACAAGTACTTGGTGAGAGTTCCCCAAATGCCTGGCGAATGCGACAGAGGAAAAAGAGACCTGCTCTTGCAAATTGCTCCAAGTTTCAGAGGGTGGAATGAAAATAACCAAAATGTTCTGCAACTAAGCAACCGAGTGAATCAGGTGCAGAGAGGAGATGAGCTGGGGCTGATGCCTCAGCAGGAATCTCTGGAATTCCTCTTGCTTGGTGACGTCAGTCACAGAGCAGCAGAGCCCTGGCCCCTCGTGCGCACTCCAGGTGGGTCTCAGCCAGGATGAAGGGAGCACAGCAGACAAACACTCCACTCCCTTCTCCCCAAGGGAGCCAAGCTTTTGCATCCCCAGACAGCCTCCAGGGGTGAGTGGCCAACGCCTTGAGGTCCCCGCCCTGCACCACCCCAGGTTCCAGGGTCCAACTCTGGGAAATTGCGGCATTCTCTGAACCCTTCCTGCTGGTGGGATGAGGAGGAAGGCGGTTCCTGGCAATAGGGCTAGGGAGGAAAAGCGTCCTGGGGCTCAGCCGCCACTGCAGGCTGCACTGTGGAGAGAGCAAGGTCCAGCTCCTGGAGGATCCGGGTTTGATCGGACTCTGCACTTAGGGGAAACAGTGAAAGTTGTGCTAGTATTGCTTCACAAAATGGAATTTGTAACACCCACCTCATCAAATTTCATGAGAATGAATAAGATCATTGATCATTTATGTAAACTATCTGGAACAGTGATGGAACCCAGAGGCTTCGTTAGCTCCTTTTCCTCCTGCCCTGAGGAGAAGGACCAAAGGCCTTAGCATGGCTCATAGTACCTCTCAGAGCTGGCCCCTGCCTCCCTGTCTAGCCTCATCTCTGGCTCCCACCTCCTCTGTCTCCAGCCACACTGATGAGCTGAGGCTGCCATGGCCCCTGCGATGCCATGCTGCAGGACCTGGGCTTCACTTGTGCTTCCCTTTCCAGCAGTGGCCTTCACCCCAGCCCGCTTGGCAAATGCTACTTCCCTCTTTCAGCTCAGCACAGCAATGCCTGTCCCACAAAGCCTGTCCCACAAAGCCTGTCCCATCCTAACCCGGCTCAGTAAAAGCAACCGGTCCCGTACGAGGCACTGCTTCTGTCCTGTGCATCTCCTCTCTAGTGTAGTGTGACAAACAACAGCCCAGGGACCAAATCCAAATCACCACCTGATTTTGTAAATAACTTTTTTTTGAGAAGGAGTCTCGCTCTGTCACCAGGCTGGAGTG
Source organism: Callithrix jacchus (assembly GCF_049354715.1). NCBI lineage: Eukaryota > Metazoa > Chordata > Mammalia > Primates > Cebidae > Callithrix > Callithrix jacchus. The sequence goes on from NC_133514.1 coordinate 44,188,741, forward strand.
CAGTGGCGTGATCTTGGCTCACTGCAATCTCCGCCTCCAGGGTTCAAGCAATTCTCCTGCCTCAGCCGCCCAAGTAGCTGAGATTACAGGCCCCCGCCACCACACCTGGCTAATTTTTGTATTTTTAGTAGACATAGGGTTTCACCATGTTGGCCAGGATGGTCTCAATCTCCTGACCTCGTGATCCACCCGCCTTGGCCTCCCAAAGTGCTGGGCTAAGAGGCATCAGCCACTGCACCCGGCCAGCTTTTTCTTTTTTTTGAGATGGAGACTGGCTCTGTTACCCAGGATGGAGTACAGAGGCACAATCTCGGCTCACTGCAACTCCGCCTCCCGGGTTCAAGTGATTCTCTTGCTGCAACCTCCTGTGTAGCTGGGATGACAGGCCCACAACACTATACCTGGCTAATTTTTGTGTTTTTAGTAGAAATGGGGTTTCACCATGTTGGCCAGGCTGGTCTCGAACTCCTGATGACTTCAAGTGATCCAGCCTCCCAAACGGCTAGCATGAGCCACCACGCCTGGCCTATAAGTAACATTTTATTAGAACACAACCACACTTATTGCATAGGGTCCCTGGCTGTTTTCATGCTGCAAGGGCAGAATTGGATAGTTACGACAGAGACCCTGTGGCCTGTAAAGCCTACACTATTCGCCACCCAGCCCTTCCCAGAAAAGTGTTTCCAGCCACCAGCTCTAGTACTTCCTTGTCTCCTCTCCCTAGACTCTGGCTACTGAGGGTGCAGAACAAGTGTCACTCGGCCCTGCAGCACGCTGCCTGACCCAGCAGAACCCAGCACTGAGGAGGAGAAGGCTGAGCACGGAATCACACGCGTGTGTTTTCTTCTTTGTCCTTCTCATTCTAGGCGAGTGAGGGCCCCTAGTGTGACTTGAATTAGAGGCATAGAGTCTATTTGATGGAGGCAAGGCTTCCTGGGTTCTAGTAGGTAGACCAGAGTGAAACTGTGATGCACAGCAGCCTCTCTGGATCAGGAAAAGCTCTATCAGGAGATACTCCCTCCCGGCACAGTGCTCCTGAAGACAGTTCCCAGGATGCCTCAGAACCAGAAAAAAGACTCAGGGGATAGGAGAACAGCAGAGAAACCTGCCAGAAGTTCTGTCCAAGGAAGTGTCACACAGTCAGATTTTGTAAATTTCAGATTTTGACAAATGATCAAATCAGTTTCTTAGGAAGTGATGACATTAAACTTGCTGGGACTTTTTTCTTGTAGAGACGGGATCTCTTTATGTTGCCCAGGCTGGCCTCGAACTCCTGAGCTCAAGCAATCCTCCTGCCTTAGCTCCTCAATGTGCTGGAGTGAGCCACTCACCTCTCCCCACCCTTTTTCTTCAAGAGACATTGTCTTGCTCTGTCACCCAGGCTGGAGTGCAGTGGAGCAATCATAGCTCACTGCAGCCTCAATCTTCTAGGCTCAAGCAATCCTCCTACCTTAGTCTCCCAAATGGTTGAGACTACAGTTGTGCACCACCATGCCTGGCTAATTTTTTTTATTATTTATAGAGACGGAGTCTCTCCATGTTGCCCAAACTGGTCTCAAACTCCTGGCTTCAAGCAATCCTCCCACCTTAGCCTTCTGAAGTGCTGGGATTGTAGCCTGGAGTCACCACACCTAGCCTGTTTTTTATATTACAATTAGGTCAAGGGAACCCGTGGTGGTGAAATGTTTGAAACCTTGACAACAGGAGTGCCAGTGGTCACTGTTGGTTCCAGCAAGAGGCAGGACCCCAGAGGCCTCCCCTGCATGCTGGATCATCTTGTGGAGGCAGAAGAAAGCCACACAGAATCACAGAGAAGTTCGTCTGTGGATGGCAGTCACTCAGCAACACAGCCTCTCCCAGGGACCTGAAACCGCCAGGAAATAAGAATGCAGGTTCCTGGGTTGCCAAAATGTTCTCCGCAGTGGCATGCCAACACACACCAACGGGGGAGCCACGGTCCTTTGATGTTTCCTGTCACAATTGAGGAAGTTTGGACCATCCACCGAAACGTGTTCTCCTTTCAGCTAGGGACGGTGGTGACTTCATACATTAGTAAACACTTGTGTTTTGACTTCCTATCCTGAAGTGCCGGACAGGAACACTTCAGATGTATTTTTGTTTATTACTTTACCTTGCATCATGTATAGGAATTCAGCAGTCAAGTACCACTTCCTGTTTAGGAGAGGCAAGAGTGCTTCAGGGAAATGGTGCCATTCAGCTTTGTGGTGCTTTGCTCCCTGTACTGTTGATCCCCTCTGCCTCTGGTGCTCCCATTAGCACAGCTGGAGGACCCCAGGGTGGCCTGAACAGCATCGCATGCAGCTGAGCTCCCAGGCAGAGCCTGCAGAAGTAGCTGCATTCCTTCCCACCTTCTCTGCTCCCAATCCTCCTTTCTGGTCTATGCACTTTACAAAGTTACTTATTAGGGAATAATAATTTAACATATGCCAGGCTCATAGCAATGCTGCACAAATTCTCCTTTGATCCTCTGAAAGCCCTTTGGGGTAGATAGTATCAGGTGCCTTCCCTTTTTATTTAATTTTGTTTTATTTAGTTATTTAAGAGACAGGGTCTTGCTCTGTTGCCCAGACCGGAGTGCAGTGGTGTAAACGTGGTTCACTGCAGCCTCGACATTCTAGACTCAATCCTCCTACCTCACTTTTAGCCTCTCGAGTCACTGTTAGCACAGGCACACACCACCAAACCCGGCTCATTTTTTAAAATATTTTGTAGAGATGAGGTCTCATTATGTTGCTCAGGCTGGTCTAGGACTCCTGGGTGCAAGTGAACCCTCTGCTTCAACCTTCCAAGGTGCTGGGGTCACAGGGAGGAGCCACTGTGCCGGCCCGCATTCCCATTTTACAGATGAGTAAACTCAGTCCAAGAAGCAAAGTGTCTTGCTCAGTAGCTCACAGCAGATGGTCTCAGGTGTGGCTTGACCTCTGGATCATGTTGATGCTAATACAGGATTCCAGGGCCTTTGGGCAGATGTGTTCCAGATATGGGACTGTTCCCCCACCTTCCTCCTCCAGCCTCACTCAGCTGGAAAGCAGCTTCCCCTCCTGGCCCTATGGCATAGCCAGGACAGCTCTGCCCTTCCGGCCCCATGGAGCACAACCTCACACTGCTCTGACATCCCAGTGACTGAGTGCAGACCAGGAGGCTGCCAACATCTGGAGGGACAACTTAAGGACTCTGACCAGGGGACACCTTTGGCATCTCTGGGGATGGAAAATGGGCCATCTGTCCCGGCCCGGCGGGGTGGAGGCTGTTGTGAGGGTGAAGTGCCACGGCAGCTGCAGCTTCCCGGGTCAGTGCCCACCCTCTGGCCAGAAGGCTGAGGCCACTGAGATCAATAGTTCCTGTGCTCAGCCAGAAGCTCCTGACTGGTACTTGGGCATGAAAGGTCCCAGAGGAGATATGGGAGAGTTGTGGGACTACGGAGGGGTCTTCTGTTCCCATTGTGGGTGAGCAAGCAGGAGGAAATACCATGCAAAGTCTCGGGAATATTCTGCAGAGACAGGAGCCCCACTTGCTTTTTCTGCCTTAGGGACCCAGCCGCGGCATCTGTAGGAGCGGCGTGAGCTCCAGGAAGCTACAGGGCATGCAACTGCCACCGCGATCCCTCCTGGCCAGCATGCTGTTGTTGGTGTTTCTCCTCTGGTGTGGGCTCTGCAGGTAGCACAGCAGATAAAACATCAACAAATTCCGTCCTCACTTGAGCTGCCTCCAGGAGGCTGACGGGTGGCTCAGAGGCCTGGGGCATCCCTGCCGCGTGGCAAACTGGCTAAAGCCCAGATTCCATTGTGGCTGGCCTTGTTAGTTTCCCTTATGTACCAGTGAGCAAACCTGTGGCCACAGGCAAGTCACCTGACCTCTCTGAGCCTTGGTTTCCTGTTCTGTGCATGGGTATGACACCATCTTTGCCCGTTCCTCAGGATGTGACATTTGTGAAGAGCATGTGTGGTGGTGTGTGTTACGGAGATTTGTGACAGGTGATGTGCAAATAAAGTTGGTCCTTAGGCCCACCTGGAGACTGCAAAGCAGGCTTTTGAGGAAGTCGCTTGCTTCTACTTGTTTGATTTTCCTTCCTGTCTCCCTCTTCTCTCTAAATCCTTGCCATCTTTGAGGTATTGTGGTGGGAGCATGGTGACTTGGAGGGCCACACCATGTGGAATCAGGAATCATTGCCATCTTCTTTGATGGCCCAGAATAACTTTCATTTCCCCACTGCTCGGTGTTAGAGTGACCCCCCGGCTTATCTGTGGTTTCACTTTCCACAGGGAAACTTCCTGGGCTACAGCACTCACTGCAGCCTCAAGCTCCTGGGCTGCAGAGACTCTGACCCAAGTCTTCCAGGAGGCTGGACCACAAGTGCAAACCACCATGCCTGGCTCATCGTCTGTATTTTTTGTAAAGATGGGGTCTCACTATGTTGCGCAGACTGATTTGGAATTCCTGGCTTTAAGCAATCCCTCACCTTGACCTCCCAAAGTGCTGGGATTACAGGTGTGAGTCACTGCGATCAGCTCAGAACAATAAGTTATATTGAGAGAGAGAGATATTTATAGAGAGACCACATTCATATAACTTTTATTATAGTACCTTGTTATGATTGTTCTGTTTTATTATTGGTTATTGTTGTTAGTTTCTTGCTGTACCTAATTTATACATTAACTTTTTATGAGACAATGCCTCTCTCTGTCGCCCGGGCCGGAATGCACTAGCATAATCTTGGCTCACTGCAGTCTCCTCCTCCTGGATTCAAGGGATTCTCATGCTTCAGCCTTATGAGTAGCTGGGACTATAGATGCCCGCCACCACACCTGGCTAAGTTTTTTGTATTTTTAGTAGAGACGGGGTTTCACCACATTGGTCAGCAAACTCCTGACCTCAAGTGATCCGCCCGCATTGGCCTCCCAAAGTGCTGTATGAGCATGAGCCACCACACCGGCTACATTAACCTTGATCACAGCTATGGATGTATGGGGAAGGGCATCGTATACATAGGGCTTGGTACTACCCATGGATTCAGGCATCCATTGGGATCTTGGAACACATTCCCATGGTTAAGGGGGACGGCTGTGTGTGATGACCCTCGCAGCTCTCCGCCTCCTGCTCCTGGAGTGTTCTTGGCTCTTCAGCGCCACTCCTCTCTATCTTTCACATCTTTGCCCTCTGCCAGCCTAAACTCAATGACCCATCGTGAACCACTACCACCATGCTCATTGACATGCTGGAAACTTTTCCTTTCTTATTCTAAACTCAAGGCCCTGTGAAGACTCTACTAGGGAAGCACACATACTTCTTTGGTTTCCAATCTGATTTCAGAGCAATGCAGCAACCTCTCCTGTGCTGTTAATCCTTGGAGGGAGTGTGCATTTTTAAAAAGTTGGCATTGGGCACAGTGGCTCAAGCCTGTAATCCCAGCACTTTGGGAGGCTGAAGTGGGTGGATCACCTGAGGTCAGGAGTTTGAGACCAGCCTGGCCAACATCGTGAAAGTCTGTCTCAAAAATCTTCAAAATACAAAGATTAGCTGGGGGTGGTGGTGGGTGCCTGTAATCTCAGCTCCTTGAGAGGCTGAGGCAGGAGAATCGCTTGAACCTGGAAGGCAGAGGTTGTAGTTAGCTGAGATTACACCACTGCACTCCAGCCAGAGTGACAGAACAAGACTCTGTCTCAAAAAAAAAAAAAAGTTGGCATCAATGTATTTTTCCATCTGACTTATGTCTTCACATTACAGCATACTTTCTGTATGAGCACGCACATATCAGATGGTAACTTTGGAATGGCTGGGTCTGTGCCATTGACCCGGCACAGCTGTGAGGGTGGTGACAGGTCAGCAGGTGCACACAGAGGGGCTTTCTTCTACATTGAAGTTCAGGTCAGATGATTCGAATTCACAGTGCTCATTCAGGGCTCCGCGTTCTGGTGGCTTCCGTTGATTTCTAATAAAAGCTGCAGACTGAGCCAGTCCTGCACACACAGGGAGATAGGTCAACAGACATTTAGGATGTGATTAAGCCCATCAATCTAATCGGTAACTAAAATCAGACAGGAAGCTCTGTGCCCTTAGATAAAGAAAGGCTGGGGAGAACATGATCTCAATTTCATTTTGATTGGTGCAAACCCCTCACAGAGAAAAAAATGTACGATCAGTTAGAATGAGGTGAAAGAATATCTCTATAAAATATGCATCACTTCCCTGGCGGGGAGGAGATTGGAGCTATGGAAAGCTACACCAAAGCTGTATTCACTGGACAAAAATGCTTGACTTGGGAAGGAGGCCAGGGCCGGGAGTCCTGTGATGCCATGGTGGGAGGTGGGTCCCATGTAAACAGTGGTGTTCCTGTCACCCCAAGCACATGTCGTGGAAGCGTGGGTGACCAGAACTGATGTAAGAGCCTCTGCTGTGGAAGTCAGCATGCTCTCCTGGAAGGTGCCTCCCCCGAGATCTGAGTGATCTAATTACTGAGGTGAGCAGGGATTTAGTCATTTTCCCAAAGGAGCCCACCCCAGACGCAGCCATGGCCTGGGATTCTGGGGTCAGCCTGGAGTCAGAAGGAATTGAGTTATCTGTATTCATTTAGTTTTGGTTATTGTCAGTGTTATTTATTTATTTGTTTTTTATTTTTAGAGACGAGGTTTCACTGTGTCTCCCAGGCTGGAGCGCAGTGATGTGATCACAGCTCACTGCAACCTTGCCTTTTCAGGCTCAAGGGATCCTTCCACTTCAGCCTCCTAAGTAGCTGGGACTACAGGCACGTGCCACCATGCCTGACTAATTTTTTTATTATTTGTAGAGATGGGGTCTCGCCATCTTGCCCAGGCTGGTCTCAAACTTCTAGGCTCAAGGAATCCTCCTACCTTGAGTTCCCAAAGTGCTGGTGAGCCATCTCACCTGGCCTGGTGTTGTTATTTTAAAACAAGAAAAGAAATGACCAGAAAGGCTAAAAGGAAACAAGCAGCATCCTCCATAGGAGGTTGGAAGGGTTGGTGGTACCAGGTCCAGCAGAAGAAGGGCCCAGAGATCAGAAGCCAGACCTTGAGCACCAGCTGGGTAGCACCTGGAAATGCCTCAGCACAGCCTCTTTGCAGAGTTTGCACATTTAAAATAAGGAGTAGGCCAGGCACAGTGGCTCATGCCTGTAATCTCAGCACCTTTAGGAGACCGAGGTGGGTGGATAACTTGAGTTCAGGAGTTTGGGACCAGGCTGGCCAATATGGTAAAATCTTGTCACTACCAAAACAACACAAAAATACAAAAATTAGCTGGGCATGGTGGTGTGTGCCTGTAGTCCCAGCTACTCAGAAGGCTGAGGTAAGAGAATCACTTGAACCAGAGAGGTGGAGGTTGCAGTGAACCAAGATTATGCCACTGCACCTCAGCCTGGGCGACAGAGTGAGATCCTGTCTCAAATTATTAATTAATGATTGTAATTAAATAAAGAGTAATTAAATAAAGAGCTCAATTTTCCTAAGCAGATTGACCACAGGCACCCTTAAAATTATAAGACTCTGATAGAATGCCTACAGATATTCATTAGCTATGATATGCTTAGATAAGTAAATAAGCAGATGTCAGTGAATAAAATTAAATTCTTATGTATAGTATGCATACATAAATATAGATATAATTTTATAATATCAGAAATGATCATATTTTTCATTTGCAAGTACTTTCTTTTTTTTGTTTTTAGAGTTGGGGTCTCGCTCTGTTGCCAGGCTGTACTTGATCATAGCTCACTGCAGTCCTGGACTCCTGGGCTGAAGTGATCTGCCTGCCTAGACCTCTGAATGGCTTTTAAAAGTATTTTCTCAGAGTCAGGGTCTTGCTCTGTTGCGCAGACTGGTCTCAAACTCCTGGACTCAAGCGATCCTCCTGTCTTGGCCTCTCAAGGTGCTGGGATTATAGATGTTAGGCACTGCACTTTGTCAATATTTTTTGAATTAGTAGACATTCCTTGGAGCAGTTTCAGGTTTACAGAAAAACTGAGCAGGAAGCACAGACTTCCATATGATTATCCCTTCTCTTCCCTCCATAGTTTCCCCTGTTATTAACTTGCACTTAGTGTGGTAATATTGTTTTTTTTTTTTTAAACTACTATTGTTTTTCAGTTTTTAGATAGTCAAAACAAAGTTGTAGACCTATCATTATCTTGTATGGGAATTTAAAAAATGTATTTCATGGGGCTAATGTATTAGTCTGTTCTCATGCTGCTTAAAGAAATACTGAGACTGGGTAATTTATAAAGAAAAGAGGTTTAATGGACTCAGTTCCCCAAGGCTGGCAGAGCCTCAGGAAACTTAAAAATCATGGAGGAAGGCATCTCTTCACAGGGCAGCAGGAAAGAGAATGAGTGCAAGCAGGGGAAAAGCCGGACACTTATAAAACCAGCAGATCTCGGGAGCCTCACTCATTATCACCAGAACAGCTGGGGAAAACAAGCCCCATGATCCAATTACCTCCACCTGGTCCTGCCCTTGACCCATAGGGATTGTGCGGATTACAATTCAAGCTGAGATTTGGGTGGGGACACAGAGCCAAACCATATCAGCTAAATATTCAAAAAAATACTGCTCCAAGAGAATACTCCAATTTTTAACTTTGTAGCCTTGGTTCTTGTTCATGTGTGTGACACTAATGTTGCTTAAGAGGCAGCTGGGAAAAATGTGAGGCAGGGGCTCTTTAAAATTCCTTTCTTTATCTTTGAGAAAAGAGTACGAGGCTTTCCCTTACAAAGTGCTTTCTGTCTGAGGATGGATATAGCTAAAGAATAAAGCTACAAAAGATGTTTATAAGACAGTTTACTAAGTCACCAGTAGCATGTCCCAAAGCATTTTCCTTCCCACACTTTCCTATTTGAGTCAAATAATAATCCTGTGAGTTTACTTCCTTATCCTTAGCACAGGCAAATGTATTTGCCCAGAGTCATGCAACTGATCTCAGAGGAGAGGAAGGAAACTTTCTGACTTGCAGCCCCAGGCTCCCTCCAGAAGCCTGCACACTCAGCAGGGGGGTGTATTTGAAAATTGATAGCTGGGGATGTGTTAGAGGCTCAAAAGAGGTAGATTTAGGTGCAGGAAAGAAAATTCTGTGTTGGAGAATCAGTAAACCAATCTCAGAAACTCAACTCACTCCACAAAGGAGATGATTGAAAATGAGATGTGTTCAAAAACAATTTGAATGAACTCGTGGATACTCCATCATAGGTTATTAAGGAAAACTCCTATTCTTCTGACATGCTCCTATGAACAACCAGACCCTTCCAGTGCCAAAGAGAGAGTGCTGGGCTGGGCACACCCAGACTCACTCACATCCAGTGTGGAGCCAGTGAAAGCCATTTAGAAGCATTGCAAAAGGAACTGAAAAATAATTCACCAATAATGACAGTACTCCAACACTTAATTTTCTCTTTTAATCTCTATCCATACATCTATGTCGCGTTTACATTATTATTATTGTTTGAGATGGAGTCTCACTCTTGTCAAACAATCTTGGCTCACTGCAACCTCCACCTCCCAGGTTCAAGCAATCCTCCTGCCTCAGCTTCCCGAGTAGCTGGGATTACAGGTATGAGGGAATCTGTGGGGATCGCTCCCGTGTGAGGCCCCTGGGAAATGGGCCTCACCATACGGTGAGCTTAAGCCTAGACACAGATCCCTAGCTGGGGGAGTCGAGCTGAGGGAAAGTAAGAACCGAGGGAGGGTCAGTTCGCAACACAGGTACCCGCCACCACACCCGGCTAATTTTTGTAATTTTAATAGAGATGGGGTTTCACCATGTTGGCCAGGCTGGTCTCAAACTCTTGGCCTCAAGTGATCCGCCTGCCTTCGCCTCCCAAAGTGCTGGGATTACAGGTGTGAACCACCGTGCCTGGCCTACATTATTTATATCACAGCTCAAGTACAAATTTATTTTCTTCTTCTTTTGAGCAAGGCAATTTTGTGATTGATTTTGATATGTCAGGATAATTATGTTACTAGTCATCACAATGGCTACACAATATTGCCTATTATATCCTAGTCTACCAGGCCCTATTTCTTGGCATCTATTTTCAGTTTTTAGATAGTCAAAACAATGTTGAGGACCCATCACTATCTTGTAGGGAATTTAAAAATGAATTTCAGTGGGTTAAATATTGAAAATAATTGCTGCATCAAGAGAATAATCCAACTTTTAACTTAATATTTTGAAATAATTTCAAACTTACCAAAGAGTTGCAAGAATAAAGACTTACTCCTACAGTTTGGTGAGCAGCCCTTAACAAGAAGCAGCATTTGTAAGGGTTCTTTTTTTTTTTTTTTTAATTTTCTTTCTTTTATTTAATATTAAACTTTAAGTTCTGGGGTACATGTGCAGATCATGCAGGGTCTTCCCATGCCTTCAGCTTGTCCTGTTTTGATGTTTCTCGTTTGTATGGAATTCACACAACTGGTGCTATTACCAGCATGGGAGTCTAGTCTCGATCAGCAGTCCTCAATCTTTTTGGTACCAAGGACCAGTTTTGTAGAAGACAGTTTTTCCATGGACAGGGGGAGGGGAGGTAGTTTCAGGATGATTCAAGAGTATTACATTTATTGTGCAGTCTATTACTACTACACTGTAATATGTAATGAATAATGGAACCAGTCAGCATAATGTAGAATCGATGGAGCCCTGAGCTTGTTTTCTTGCAACTAGATGGTCCCATCTGGGGGTGATGGAAGACAGTGACAGATCATCCGGAATTAGATTCTCATAAGGAGCACACACACAACTTAAATCCCTCACATGTGCAGCTCACAATAGGGTTTGTGCTCCTATGAGAATGTAGTGCTGCTGGTGATATGACAGGAGGCGCAGCTCAGGCAGCGATGCCAGCGATGGGGAGCGGCTTCAAACACAGAGGAAGCTTCGCTGGCTCTCCAGCTACTCACTTCCTACTGTGCAGCCTGGTTCCTAGCAGGCCATGGATGGATATGAGTCTGTGGCCCAGGAGTTGGGGATGGCAAGTTTAGATGGAGACCTAGACAAGGCATGCAACATTAACACTGATTTCAGATCCATCATGAATTTACCCCATTCCCTGCAAAACCAGGTGGCTATCAAAATTACACCTTCTTAGTTTGGTCACAAAATATCTGCCTTCTGGTCCAAATCCACCTTGTCATAAGTTTCTTGCCCACTTTTCTTTTCCCTGAGTTTCCAGAGACATCACATCATTTCTCACCCAGCTGAGCAGAGTCTCAGCATGGTTCTCGTTCGAATGCACATCCTGCCACCTGCCCCAGTGAGAAAGGTCGGAGCAACTCCTGTTCTCTGCCCCACCGCCTCCATTACTCATGCATTCTATGGTGGTATCCCCTGCAGAAACAGCCAGGCTGGGAAAAGCCCTGCAGCAATTCTCCATCCAGTTTTTCTGTGCCTGCTTTGTCTCTGTGTGTTATCTAGGTCTGGGTTTTATTTCTCTTTTTTTGAAAATAAAGGGCTTTGATGCAGTGTTCCCAGGACATGAGGTCACGAAGATTTATTTTCCTTTTTTTTCCCTGTTCTTTTCTTTTCCTCCAAGAGATCCCTTGACTAAAATCAAGGTTCCCATTGTCACCGTATCAGCCTGCCCACGCCTACTTCTGCATTCTCAGGCTTCCCCAGACCGAGAGAAACTGATTGCACATTCAGAAGGAACACAGAGGCCCCAGTTTCTAGGGCTGCAGAGTGCTACTGCGTCTCAGTCATTTGAATATATTTCAGCAAAGCTTGGGGCCCCCGCTAAAGATCTGCAAACCCACTCCTCTCAGTCTCCCATTGTTTAGCTCCTATTTATAAGTGAGTGCACGTGGTTGTTCACTTTCTGTTTCTGAGTTATTTCAGTTAGGATAATGGCCTCCAGTTTCATCCATGTTGCTGCATAAGACAGATTTCATTGTTTTTATGGTTTTGTCGTATTCCTTGGTGTATATGTGCATTTTCTTTATCTAGTCCTCCACTGATGGATACTAGGTTGATTCTGTACCTTTGCTATTACAAATTTTGTGTGATAAATGTATGAGTGTAGGTGTCTTTTTGATGTAATGATTTCTTTTTCTTTGAATAGATACTCAGTAGTGGGATTGCTGGGTCAAATGGATGTTCTATTTTTAGTTATTTGAGAAATCTTCATGCTGTTTTCCACAGAGGTTGTACAGGATCCAGGATTTAAGTATGACCATTCAGTGGAAAACCATCCCTCAAGACTTCAGATGAGAGTCCTCATGACCAGCACGCCCTGCTGAACCACAATGCCCTACCCCCAAAAAAACCTCCATCCTCACTATCTTAGACCACATTGCAGGAAAGCAGCCCCACGCCCACCAGACAGGCCCACAGCTGCTGTCGCTCATGGGAGGTCTACCTCCTGTGCTCAGCATGCAACCCACCCCCAGTGGTCCTTTTTTACAACGACCATCAGCAGGGCTCTAGCGTGATACAAATGTGGAAAAGCAGTTTGACTTCAAACTCAGCACTCGAGGCTTGACAAATATGAGTATATTTAGGATCAGAATGTATGAAATCTGGCCTCTCCTGAATAGTTGGTCATCCCACAATTTCCTCTGCCAACCTTCTCTTCTCTCCTCTTACTGCATTCTTTCTTTTCTTTGTCCCCTTCCTTCCTTTCCTTCTTTCTTTCTTTTTCTTTCTATCCTTCCTTCTTTCTCTCTCTCTTTTCCTTTCTTTTCTCTCTCTCTTTCTCTCTTTCTTTCTTTTTTTGATGCAGTTTCACTCTGTGGCCCAGGCTGGAGTGCAGTGGCCCAATCTTGGCTCACTGCAACTCTACCTCCCGTGTTCAGTGATTCTCCTGCCTCGGCCTCCCAAGTAGCTGGCACTACAGGCGCATGCCACCAAGCCCAGCTAATTTTTTTTTGTATTTGTATTTCTAGTAGAGACCAGGTTTCACCATGTTAGCCAGGATAGTCTCAACTTCTGAGCCTTGTAATCCACCTGTTTTGGCCTCCCAAAGTGCTGGGATTACAGGTGTGAGCCACTGCTCCCCGCCTCCTGCATTCTTTCTTCTCTTTCTCATTTTTACAAGGTCTGGTCTCAGCCAGACATGAACCAATGACGATAGATGCTCCTGCTGAGCCTCATGACGTGCCAGGGACCTGACATGTGTGGCTTCTCTCTCCCCACGTGACCTGCAGATGCAAAAGCCAGAGCTCAGCATAGTTGAAAACCCTGACTGAGGTCATACCCCAGTTACTGGCACAGCCGGATTTAAACCTAAGACTTTCCCCTACTCCACAGGGCTTTTATTTCTCAGTCATCTGAAAAGGTGTCAGCAAGGGAAATGGCTTGTCTATTTCCAGGGGCATTTTACAAGCAAACACTGAAAGGCTTCTGTGGGCTTAAAGGCTGATGGCTTTGATAGAATTTCAGGCATGTTGGCCCCCAGGCTCTGTGTGTATTTCCTGGGCCCACTCTGGGGATGCTGGAGCTGGAAAGTCCCTACAGGCCACCTACTGCAGCCCTGCACTTTACAGAGAAGACAAATGATTCTCCCTAAAATTACAGAGCTGGGTCCGAGAAGCCTACTGGAGTAAACCCCCCTGGGGGCACCTCCCACCTCGGGTGAGCCAGGCTGGTCTGCCCTCTCTGTGGCTAACCCCCTGCACTCCCGCCACCAAAGTGTTCCAATCCTGGGGCATCCTTCAGTCCTTTTAGCCTCTCATATCCTGAGAGGCCAGAGCTACAACCACAGATTCAAGAAGACACCCCACTTTCAGCCCTATCTGGTGCCTTTAGAATTATAAACACTTTTTGTCATCACAGGGTCCTGAGAGTCCCTTTAAGCCTTGGACATCAGGATTTTAAAGGAAGATGATTCTTCCATCTTACTCCCAAATTCCTGCGAATCGATGACATCAGGGCTGTGAATAATCAGCCTGGCCCGAAGCCAGGATGGACTGTGCAAACTTCCTCCCCTGCTTTAAAAAAACAGGCCCCGCCCCAGCTCCCTCATGGGCCTGTCCACTGGGCATCCTCCTGCGGCACAGAAACCCGCCCAGCCGGGGCCAGCAACCCACCCCCTGCCTGGGAACTTAAAGGAGGCCGGAGCTGTTCAGGGAGCTCAGAGCTGAGATCCTACGGGAGTCCTGGGCTGGAGAGAAAACCTCTTCGAGGAAGGCAAGGAGCAAGTCTCGGTAGGTCGAGTTTCTGCGCCTGGGGTCTGTCTCCTCTTTTTCTCCCTTAAAAGTCTTTCCGGCAAGCGGAGCTGGTGAAGGAATGCTTTAACGAAGCATTTCAACTTTGTAATTCAGGCAACTAGAGGATTCGCTAGAATCCACTCCAGAGGAGAGATGTCTGTTTGCATTTGCATGTGACTGGGTTAGACTGGAGTGTTTTGGAGAGGAGAGGGAGTCGGGGGAATGGAGACTAAGGGGGATGCATTCCTTGGAGAAGCCTCTGCTGGCAGAGTAAAGGGGAAAGTGAAAAGGACATACAGAAATGCCCCAAGTAGGCTACAGAAGCACCCCAAGACGAGCAGGCAATGCAGGGAAAATTCAGAACAACTGGCTTTGGGTTGCTCTGGACAACCCATGTGTCACTGGACACGTGGCTGTGACAGCCAGGAGGGTCCTCTGGGGTCCCCCAGTTAACCCCTTCCCCCAGTAAACCCCTAGGAAGGAACTGAGGCTGCGGATGGGGCAGAGGGGGCCTTACTTCCAGGGCATGATTTGCTAGGTGCTGGGAGAGAGAAGCAGGTGACTTTCACGTCCCACATTACCCCGTAGAGAAATGCCTCTGATCTCCTCCCCAGGTGCTGCCCCTGCAAGTCTCCACAGGTCAGTTTGGTGCTCTGGCTTTTTGCCCAGGGTGCCTCAGTCTAGTGTGCAGTACCCCTTAAAGGCCATTTCAATCACAGGGGAAAATCTAACATCAATGTCTTTTATTCCTAAAGCACTCTGTAGGAAGCCTATGAGCTCTCTAGATTTTCACTGTTATTATCTTTATTTTCTTAACCACACAGGGAGGGAGAAAGGGAGGGAGGAAAGAGGAAAACACGCCGAGGTCCCAGGTAACTAATAACAAACTCAAGCTCAAAGAAGTGTGGTAACAAGGATGCATTTGGTGGCCAATTGGGAATAATATGGTGGTCTCCCGTAGCTACTTGATGACAGAAAAAAATGTTGTGTGTGTGTGTGTGTGTGCACGCACGTGTGTTGCAATCCCAGGAAGCAGTCCTGCGAATGCCACTGTCAGGTGGAGTTCCCTCAAAGGTGACTTCCTAGCAGTTCTTGCTGTGGCAGGAATGCTCTCTCTGGGATCTAGAATCAATCCATGACAATCAAATCAATCAAAGCATGAGCTGCTGGATGAGTGCTTCTTGTGCAGGCGGAGTTGGACTCTGGCACCGGCAGGGACACGGTGAGTATTGAGATATGAACAGCTCCGTCCCGCCCATCCATTTATTCCACCTCAAATGTTCTCATAGACACCAGCCTCCAATCTCTGGATCAAATGATAAAGCCCCAGATCAAAATCTCAGGAGCAAACGAAAGCTGACCTCTCTCTAAAGTGCTCCTTCTCTGCCTGACTCTCCAAGATCAGCTGTTTATTGCACGATATCTCGTGTTGGATTCTCTGTGTCTGTGGCTCCCCCTGCTTCATCACGGGCCTGGGCCAGGCCGGGCAGCTGGGGAGTAGCTGGGAATAGCCATTCCCCTTGTCGGTTTGTGAATTCACTGAGGCTTTGATTCCCCCCAGAGCCTGATGCGTTGCTGAGCGGAGCCAGTGGTCAGTAGATTTCAAAGGATTCCAGCAAGCAACCCAGGCACTTCTTTGTGAACCCAAAAGTATCTGAGATGGGTCTCAGTCAATTTAGAAAGTTTATTTTGCCAATGTTAGGGAAATATCTGTGACATAGCCTCCGGAGGTTCTGAGGACCTGTGCTCAAGGTGGCCAAGGTGTGGCTTGGGAGACATGAGACATTAGACAATGTGTGTAAGATATGCAGTAGCTCGGTCGGGAAAGGCAGGGCAACTCTACAGGGACTTCCAGGTCATAGGTAGGTAAGAGACAAAAGGCTGCATTCTTTCGAGTCTTTGTCAGCCTTTCACTGAATACACAATTTACATGTGAGAGTGGGGCAGAGGAAGAGTCATTTGTGCCTTAGTTGGCTCAGTGAATCTACTTTTTTTGGTTTTTTTTTTTTTTTTTTGAGATGAAATTTCACTCGTGTTGCCCAGACTGGAGTGCAGTCTCACTGCAACCTCCACCTTCCGGGTTCAAGTGATTCTCCTGCCTCAGCCTCCTGTATAGTTGGGATTACAGGCACCTGCCATCACATCTGACTAATTTTTGTATTTTTAGTAGAGACAGGGTTTCACCATGTTGGCCAGACTGGTCTTGAACTCCTAATCTCAGGTCATCCACCCACCTCAGCCCCACAAAGAGCTGGGATTACATGCGTGAGCCACCATGCTCAGCCTGAATCTACATTTTTACAAAAACAATAGGGTAGAGGAAGCAATCAGATATGCATTTTTCTCAGGTGAGCAGAGGGATGACTTGAGGTCTGTCCTTTGTCCTGTATCTTGTCCTGTATTCATTTGCATTGCCAGGTGAACTTCAGCAGAACTGCTTTAGGGTAAAGAACTTGAAGGCCGTAAAGACTTTCCTTGTGGGTAAATGGTGAGGGAGGTAAGTAGCTTTTTATCTCTGTAGCTGCCTATGTGGGAATAAAATGGGAGGCAGCTTTGCCTCGTGCAGCTCCTAGCTTGGCTTTTCCCTTTGGCTTAGTGATTTGAGGGTCTCAAGATTTATTTTCCTTTCACACCTTGGTTGTGTCACTTGAAGCCATCATTACCATTTAGGGCTTTTCTCTTTTTCTGGTAAATGAGTAGCCAGGATTAGACCACAGTTGGGAAAAGTTACTGTATAGCTCAGATGAGGCCTATTGCTGGTCTGCCAACAGGAGGTTTTTTTTGGTCAAGGCGTTTTACAGCAGCTTAAGGGGGCCTTTTGCTGGATTCCTCCATTTGGAAGGAGTAGTGTTGGCTTCAGGACTTCTAAAGCTTCCAGAGTGTGTAAAGGTTATTTCCAGTCCTATGGCTGAGAGGGCAATGTGGTTGATAAACAATGGTAGTGAATGTAGCTCCCTTTGGAATTCAAAATCCATGTACTTCTCTGAGACACTGAGTCTCTGGTGTTGAGGAAAATTTTAGGTTCTTGTTGAAATATTGAGTTTTCCTTTTTTATTGTTTTTATTTTTTTTGAGACGGAGTCTCGCTCTGTCACCCAGGCTGGAGTGCAGTGGTGTGATCTCTGCTCTCTGCAACCTCTGCCTCCCAGGTTCACGTGATTCTCCTGTCTCAGCCTCCCAAGTAGCTGGAATTATAGGAGTGTGCTACCACGCCTGATTAATTTTTGTATTTTTTAGTAGAGACAGGGTTTCACCATGTTAGTCATGCTGGTCTTGAACTTCTGACCTCGTGATCCACCTGCCTCGGCCTTCCAAAGTGCTGGGATTACAGGTGTGAACCACCATGCCTGAAACAGCACATTCTCTTAGCAATATGTGTGTGTGTGTGTGTGTGTGTGTGTGTGTGTGTAATTTTTAGAGATGAGGTCTCACTCTGTCACTCAGGCTGGAGTGCAGCAGCATGATCATAGCTCATTGAACCTTCAAACTCCTGGGCTCAAGTGATCCTCTACCTCAGCCTCCCAAGTAGCTAGGACTACAGGTGCGTGCTGCCACATCCAGCTAATAATAAAATTTTTTTTGTAGAAGCGGGGTCTTGCTATGTTGCCCAGGCTGGTCTCAAACTCCTGGTCTCAAGCAACCCTCTTGTCATGGCCTCACAAAGTGCTGGGAGTACAGGCAACAGCCACTGCACCCAGCTCCTCTTAGTGATATTTTACAAATTTTATATTAAAAAAAATTTCATATTTATCCCACTTGGGAAACTTTTGTAGAATGGGATAGAGGGACAGATAAACCCAATTCTTGATCCACTAAAAAATAACACCTGTGACAGAGTGAAGATGAAACAGGTTCTAGGCACACAGCAGATGTTTTAAAAACATTTTTGAACTCAACTTTGCTGGAGTGGTGGTGCTGATCATGACTGCCAGGAAATGCTAGCCAGCTCTTCCTATATGGGTTACATGACTGGGTGTCTGCAGCAGCTGCATGAATTACACATGCCAATGGCCAAGACCCAGCAGTGCCTCGGCCAACAGACCCAGCCGATGCACACGGGTGATGGCGCAATGCTTCAAACACACACACTGGTGGCTTGGGGAAGGTTTTTTGAGGATTGATCAGAAGATCTGATTCCACCTGGAGTCTCTGACGTGATTACTTCCGGGCTAGGTGGAACCCGGATACCAGGAGACCTGCGTATTGAGAGCCTTTTCTATTTATTATGTAGTCACAAATATTCCATTAACATAGAGCTAGGCATTAGAGAATCCATGCTGGATTCCTCCAAAGGCCCCTAAATCCTTAGAATGCTCAGAGATTTCAAGCACATGTCCTCCTAGGATCACCTCAACAAGCCTGGGATGGACACCCTCCTCCGCATTCCCCTCCAAGCCCACCCCGCCCTCACCTCACTGCATGGCACGGCACTGCTCTGCTGGACCCAGAGTGTCTAGTCATTCATCAGGCCCCTTCTTAACTATGAGCTATTTGAGGATAAGAGCTGCGTCTTTGCATCGCCAGAGCCTGTGCCAGGGCACGCTTGGTGCTCTGTTCACGTTGATGGTGAATAGATGGCACGGGTTGATCATGGTCTCCGAGTGCCTAAGAGGGAAGCGGCTCATGTGGGTGCTTGAGGCCTGGGGGATAGGGGTCTGGCAGGCACTGGGAGGAGGACACCCCTGCAACTTCTCCATCCCCCTAGGTGGGGCTCTTGATGTGAGCAGTTTTATTTCAGCTGAGTCTCCAGAAGGCAGGGGATGGGGACTGGGGCAAGGGGACTGCTAAACCAGCATGGATAAGCTAGCAGAGGCCAGGTGCACAGCTCCTGCCTGTAATCCCAGTACTTGGGAGGCCAGGGCGGGCAGGTTCCTTGGGCCAAGGAGTTCGAGACCAACCTGGTCAACATTAGCCAGACTCTGTTTCTACAAAAAATGAAAAAAAAAAAAGTAGCCAGTTATGGTGGCATGCACCTGTAGTCCCAGCTACTTGGGAAGCTGAGGTGGGAGGACCTCTTGAGCCAGGGAGTTTGAGACTGCAGTGAGCTGTGATCACGCCACTGCACTCCAGTCTGAGTGACAGAACGAGACCCCGCCTCTAAATAAATAGAGAGAGAGACTACCCGTCAGCTTGATTTCTGCTGGCTATTCTCATTCTGTCATACTCACCAAAAAGAGAAACTTGTTTTATTTTGTCTTGTTGTAGCAAGAGCCAGGGTCTACCACCTGGGCAACTGAGAGAAAGGGAAGGATTTTTGGGGGGAAGCTTCAATTTCCTTATTTTTCTCACGTGATGCCTCTGACTTTTATGATGCGGCTGGTCAGATGGGCTTTATCAAAAGAGATGGCCTGATTCCCAGCTGTCAGCTTCTAGTTCCAGCTTCTGCTGGGAGTCCACAGTGGCCTCTGCATGCGTGGTGTGAGAAAGGCAAATAAAAAACAGTAAAAACCAGATTAAAGACACCACCCTGTATTAAGGAAATAATGGCTCTTATTGATACTGTTCTATGAACACAGACGAAGGAACAAAATTCTCCATCAATTTCAGGGAATTGGTTATAGGCTAACACAGGTGGCCAGATGATCTAGGAAGCAGGATTCAGTATTAACAGGGATCTATGAGGACCCCACGGAGCGTGGTGTCTCTTCAATGTCGGCAGCTTCAAGCTGTTCCAGGGAGAAGCTGGAAAGCCTTGGAGCTCTGGTTGCGGAAGGAAGTTCATGACAGTAGGTGCAGGTCGCTCCTGCCACAAACCAGGTGTGGAGGAAGGACTTACCTGCTTCTCCAGTTACCTTACAATTCAGCAAGATGAAAATGATTAGCTCATGAGAAAAACCAGGAAACTGAGGCTCAGAGAGAGTGAGCTGCCCACACAGAACCTGTGCTGTAAATGCAGTCAGGTTTCCCGCTTAAGAATCCGGTGACCATGCCCCTTCTGTGCGGTATTCTGCTGTTGTATAACACGTGGAACAGCACATTAAGAATGCTACGGCCGAGGCCAGGTGCGGTGGCTCATGCCTGTAATCCCAGCACTTTGGGAGGCCTAGGCGGGCAGGTCACCTGAGGTTGGGAGTTGGAGACCAACCTGACCAGCATGGCGAAACCCTGTCTCTACTAAAAATGCAAAAATTAGCCAGGCGTGGTGGTACGCACTCGTAATCCAAGCTACTCTGGAGTCTGAGGGAGGAGAATCGCTTGAACCCCGGAGTCGGAGGTTGCAGTGAGCTGAGATCATGCCACTGCACTCCAGCCTGGGTGACAGAGTGACCCTCCACTTCAAAAAGTTACAATCGGGTGTCACACAGACAGTGAGGAGTAGTGGAAAGAGTGTCAGGTTTGGGGTAAGAGAATTGTGTCTCCTGGGCTCGAGTCCTGATGCCAGCTCTCACAGGGTGTGTCACCGTACAGCACGACCCTTATACTTTTTTTTTGAGACAGGGTCTCTCTCTGTCACCCAAGCTGGAGAGCAGTCTTATGATCATAGCTCACTGCAGCCTCAAACTCCCAGGCTCAGGCCATCCTTCCACCTCAGCCTCCTGAGTAGCTGGGACTACAGGCATGCACCACCATGACCAACTAAGTTTTTGTATTTTTCGTAGAGACAGGGTTTTGCCATGTTGCCCAGGCAGGTCTCAAACTCCTGGAATCAAGCTACCCACCTTCCTTGGCCTCCCAAAGTGTTGGGATTACAGACATGAGCCACCACACCTCGCAAATTTTTGTATTTTTTTTTTGTACAGTCGGGGCCTCCCTATATTGCCAAGGCTGGTCTTGAACTCCTGGGCTCATATGATCCACCCTCCTCGGCCTCCCAGAGTGTTGGGATTATGGACATGCTCTTGGCCCCTGAAACTTTTTTGAAGTTCAGTTCTCTCATCTGTAAAAAACGAGGTAATAATATTGCCTCAAATGACTTAACGGACATGAAAGCGTTTTGTAAACTCTGTGCCTGGGAAGGTGGAAGCTGCTCGAATGCCTGTTGAGTGAGTGGCATTAATCTGTGTACATTTCTCATGCGACTATAATGTCACTTTCAAGTAAGGAAGGCCAGTAAAATGCAGGTCAAGTCATGTAATGATACGATGAAAGTTTCTGATCAGTATTTCCTAATTCAAGCATGTTGAAATGTGGAGATGTGCTGGAGAATTGTCAAATCATTGCGTGTTTAATTACATTGTGAGGATGTTTGCTTTAGGGAGTGGAAGGAACATGAGGCACGAATGACCTTCATCACCGAACACGACATCCATTTAGATTCACTTTAGATTCCAGGGCTTGTTTAGATGCAGACTTTGCGGTTAACATTTTATTGCACTGACTGATTTAGTTTTCACCAGGTGGACCTTGTGTCTGCTTCAGAAGGATCTAAGTTTATTAGAACAGGGTTTCTTCTGTTTTGATTGTGGGAGGAGGCAGGATAGCCTTCTGTTTTCCTAGACCCACAACCAACATTCCCCACTCCTCCAAATAACCAGGATTACTGGGCCGAGG
Organism: Callithrix jacchus; assembly: GCF_049354715.1. Classification (NCBI taxonomy): domain Eukaryota; kingdom Metazoa; phylum Chordata; class Mammalia; order Primates; family Cebidae; genus Callithrix; species Callithrix jacchus. The sequence goes on from NC_133514.1 coordinate 44,210,396, forward strand.
GTAGCGCCTCGAGGGGATGACAGCTGCACATGCCTGCTGTAGCTTTTTCTGAGTTTAATTCCATATAGCTTAGACACAGGCCATATGCCTACATTTGGAAGATGCTTTGGAGAAAATTCTGCTCTGATGGGTGGGGGCAGGGTGTGCCAGGAAGAGATTCTATTTTTCTTTTTTCTTTTTTTTTTTGAGACGGAGTTTCACTCTTGTTACCCAGGCTGGAGTGCAATGGCGCGATCTCGGCTCACCGCAACCTCCACATCCTGGGTTCAGGCAATTCTTCTGCCTCAGCCTCCCGAGTAGCTGGGACTACAGGCACGCACCACCATGCCCAGCTAATTTTTTGTATTTTTAGTAGAGACGGGGTTTCACCATGTTGACCAGGATGGTCTCGATCTCTTGACCTCATGATCCACCCGTCTCGGCCTCCCAAAGTGCTGGGATTACAGGCTTGAGCCACCGCGCCCGGCCTCTTATTTTTCTTTTTCTAAGACATGGGGTCTTGCTATGTTGCTTAGGCTGGTCTTGAACTCCTCGCCTCAAGTGATCCTCCTGCCTCAGCCTCCTGAGTAGCTAGGACTGCAGATACAAACCACCACACTCAGCTCTGAGAGGATTCTATTCTCTTTACCTTATTGGAACTGGAGATATTAGATAGGAAACAGTTTCTTCTCCCCTAGTTATAAACAGTTCTGTTAAGAGAGGGAACATAATCATTTCGCCTATAGAAAATCACCTTTTTGAAAATGTAAGAACTACTTATGTGATGGTAGTTTTTGAAAGTGGTTTTTCTTTTGAGGTCATGGCCTCTGTAATAAGAAGGGCCTGGAGAAGTGGGATGAGAGCTACCAGGCTCGAAGCTCCTGTTCGGAACAAAGGTGTGCTTTCGTGGGAGCCTGCCGCCCTCGAGAGGCTAGTTCCTCTCCCAGCATCTCACCTCAGCTCTCGTCGTGCTCTAGAAACTTGCCTTTGCTGGTCCAAGGCATCCTTCCAGGCTATGGTGGTTGTGGTGGGGGTGGCAGTGGAGAGGGTGTTGTTTTCTTTAAACCCATGAGTCATTTTAGGGTACTGGTACTCTCGGAGACTGACTTTCTCTTGCTCTGATTTGGAGACAGACCTTTTGCAAAGCAACAATAACCTAAGAATCTTGACCAAAGATGAATGTAGCAGACCTTGTACATGGTGCAACATTTGATAATAGTATCAGTTTACTTTTGTGTTTCCCTTGCAATTTCCCTCCTCCACTAGCTTGCTGATGTTTCTGCCTTCTTCTTGCTGGCAAGAGTGCAGACTATAATTCTTCAGTTCATTAACATCTGGAGCAATTGCACTGTCTGTAATTTGATTGATTGACTACATGTGTACAGTTCCTTTATTGCAAGTCTCCTTTTCTTTTCTTTTTGAGACAGAGTCTCACTCTGTCACCAGGTTGGAGTGTAGTGGGGTGATCTGGGATCACTGCAATTTCCGCCTCCCAGGTTCAAGTGATTCTCCTGCCTCAGACTCCAGAGTAGCTGGGACTACGTGTGCATACCACCATGCCCAGCTAATTTTTATTTTTAAAAGTATTTTTAGTAGAGATGGGCTTTCACCATGTTGGCCAGGATGGCCTCGATTTCTTGATCTCGTGATCTGCCTGCCTTGGCCTCCCAAAGTGCTGGGATTACAGGCGTGAGCCACTGTGCCCAGCCTGCAAGTCACTTTTCTATATAATTTTTTTTTACAAAGTCCCACTCTGTCGTCCAGGTTGGAGTGCAGTGGCACCATCTCAGCTCACTGCAACCTCCACCTCCTGGGTTCAAGCGATTCCCCTCCCTCAGCCTCCCAAGTAGCTAGGATTACAGGCACCTGCCACCATGCCTGGCTAATTTTTTTTTTGTTTTCTTAGTAGAGATGGAGTTTCACCATATTGGCTAGGCTTGTTTCAAACTCCTGACCACAAGTGATCCACCCGCCACAACCTTTCAAAGTGCTGAAATTATAGGCTTGAGCCATCATGCCTGGCCATATAATCTATTTTTTTTAAATGTTTTTATATTAAAATATATAGAGACAGAGTCTCACTATGTTGCCCAGGCTGGTCTTGAACTCCTGGGTTCAAGCGATCCTCCAACCCTGCCCTCCCAAAGTGCTGGGGTTACAGGCATGAACCACCACATGCGACCTCACTTTCCTATATAATTGAAACAATAGAACTGCAGCACCATTTGTAGCAGTTTCCCGTTTTACACCGCATGTGCACACTCCCTATATCACATGTTCTCACAAAAAAACAGAAACCACAGGATGTCAGCCCCAGAGACAACCTTGGAGCATCCAGCCCACTTGGTTCTGCATTGCTGGCAGCAGATTTTATGTCGCAAAATATAGATGTTTTCGGGGAAAGACCGCACATTAATTTTTGCTCAGTCATTTTTACCTTATGTGAATGAGTTGATCAGTTCATTTCCTGGGAGCTGGTTTTTATGGAGGGAAGATGGAGCCAGTAGGAGGAAGATAGAGGGGGAGGGCGTTGAGACAGCACCCCACCAACATTCCCCTGTCCCTCCTCCAGCTGACCTCCACCTTTCCAGGGGCTGTGCCCAATCCAGAATCAGTTACTCACTGGTGCTCATTGACCATCATTCCGCCATGTGGCCACCACAGAAATGACCACCACCTTTCTGGTGTTCTCGGCCAAAATGGCACACATCCTTAGCTCTGGGAAACAGTCCATCTTCCAGGAGAGTGTGCTTACAGCGCGGTACCCTACTCCCTGGTTACCAGACTATTGTTCCCATGTTTCCCCGAGAACAGTCATCATTTTCAGGTTGTTTGGCAGGGCCGGGGAACAGAGTCACTCTGGTTGCTGCAGTCAACAGACCAAAAATGGCTTCCAGCCAGGAAGGTCAGAGCTGCTCCGTGGGACACGCATGCAGCTTGGAAGCAGACAGGGCCGGCCGAGCACAGATCCACACGCTGCGTCTGACACACAGGTGCCTGGCCACACATCCTTCAGATCCAGCCTGCATTCTGTCAGCCAACTCACAGGCCCTGTTTTTCTAATTTGCACAGATTCTTTGTCAACCTGCCGTGCCTTGCTGAACTTCATCCAACAGAGAGGGTCCCTTTTGCAAATCTGCAAAAATAACTTTGTGTGCCAGGGTGGCCTGACAGGGTAGGCCTTGGGGTCCTGGGACCAGCATTCCACCTCTTCGTTCATACAGCGATTCAGGATTCCAGCCCAGCAAAAGTCAGCAACCTTGGGGCTTTCCTTTCTTTTTTTTCTCCTGTTTTTCTGTGGCTCCCTTCCTACCCCCTTCCTTCCTTCTTCTTCTTTGCCTGCTTTTTTAGTTCTTTGATGATTATGAGAAACTACTAAATATAGCAAAAGGAAGATAACACAGAACAAAATTACAAGTCTTTGTATTGATAAAAACAAGCCTCTGAAGGCTTCTTCCATCCATTCTGCCAACGCCATCTCTCCTGGCCTTGCCAGAGCACTCGTGGACCTCCCTTTGGTGAGGCCCGAAGTCCATCCTGGCCACACCCTGCAGTCCTGGGTCTGAGTCTAGAGTTTTGGCTTTCACTCTGCTCTGCATCCTGGCACTGCCGCCAGACCTCAACGCCCCCCTCTTCTTCAGTGAAGGCAAAACAGGACACATTTTTCCTCCCTCTTTTCTCTTTCTGTTTTCAGACTGCACTGTTATTCTGCTGGCTGGATGACTCATTTCTTTGTCATCTCTTACCCACTAGGCCTTTCCAGCTGCTCCAGTTGCCTCTACATGATGTGGACAGAGCTATCACCCTGCTGGGGTGAGATTCGCTTGCGATGAGTCAGCTCAAGGGGCAGGAAGGTCCAGGGAGTCAGAGGAAGAGAAGAGACAAGTCTCTAATTCACTGAGGAGAACAAAGACAGAAAGATGCTCCTGCTCCCTTAGCTCTTATTGAAATTGTTCAGTTGCAAAAGGGTGGAGTGCAATGCAGCTGGTGGTGTGTGTGGGCCAGCCCCAGGTCATGCTCCTCCTCCACTGGTCCCCACAACCCCTGGTTATCCAGAAAGGGGGATGTTCGGGCAACACTGGTGTGTCCATACTGCACTCACACTGCAGCTTCCCACCATCTAGGATTGCATTCCCTGTAGGAAGACTTTGAGTTCTTAAAATAAAGCAGTAACTTGGTGGGCATCGGGAAAAATCAACCAAACTGATACCCCAGGCTGGGATGCATGAGCCTGTCAAGAGGGCTGGGTGGTGTGGACCGGGATGAAGGTCAGGTTCACTCACTCACTGGCGGTTTCATTCAGAATTCCTGTGAGGTGGGAGCACTCACCATCCTTGGGGCTTGCCTAAGAGTAAGGAGTGGGGTAACCTAGAAATACATGAACATCAGGGAGAAGCACGGAAGGAGTTTCAGATGAGCTGCTTTTACAAGGTTAAGTAATGGGATAAAATTAAAAAGGGGAATTTAGGAGGAATTTTGGGAAGTTTTGAGAAATGGGAAATTTGAGGAACTTTGATAAAGAAGAGATCTGGAGAAAGTCCCGTGATAAGAAGATTCCACCCTGGACGCCTGGTTTCTGAAACTTCCTGGAGCCAGTGAGTAGCACAGCTCCTTCCTCCAAGAGAAAGGGGCCCACGAAGAGCGCACTCCAGGGAGACCTCGGGCACTGCGGGGGCGCGCAAAGACTGGAGACTTCTGTTTCCTCCTGATGGGATAGGTGCAGGGAGGCAGGAGGGTGCCAGGCTGGCGAGCCTCCCTCTGCACGGTGTTTTCCTATTGGAGTCGCTGTCCCGCAGGCCTCCCCCACCCTCTCCCCACACCACTCTGCCTGACACAGCAGCCCAGGGAGAATCTGTCAGGCGTGGGCTGTGGCGAGTCGAGGAGGGCGATGGGCGCCTCCCACGGGGGAGCTCTTTTCTAAGTAACCAGCGAAGATCCAGAGCCGGACCCAGGCAGGGAGGCAAGGCCTGGAAGCCCCTGAGCCGCCAGGGCCTTAGGAGCTCGGGGGAGGGGAGGTGGGACCTGAAGTTGTTGTGACTGAAGGGAAATGAGTCAGGGAAAGAAATGCCATGCTTTAATCCTTGTGGATGAAGGAAGAGCAGGCCACCAGACCGCAAAATAACACCCGACCGACTAACCTACTTTGAGCTGCCGAGGGCAGGGTGACCCGGGAGAGGCAGATGGAAACTCGAGCTCTGGGGTCCAGGGAGATCTGATTCTTCTGACCAAACACGAGATGCCTCCCCTCCTTCCTGAAAATATGCACGTTGCCGGATCTGCTGCAGTTTATGAAACAGGAGACAGATGTTCTGGCAGAGCGGTGGGGAGGGGTGGAGGGTGGAGAGGAGGGCTCTGCTTTGCAGGGAGACCCTCAGGCAGGGGAGTAGGCTCCATCCCTCGTGAAGGAATCGGGCAGTCTGAGGCAGGCTGGCTCTACGATGTGCTGGCAATAAAATCCCCACGGCTTCTGCTGCAGAAGCCCAAGAGCACATGAACGCGGCTCCATCTAGTCAAGCCCAGGGCAGGAATTCCCTTCCAGGAAACCAAGCCAGAGCACTGTGGTCTCCGGGCTGCCCAGAAGTCTCAGAAATGGTCTAGCCCTTCCGCCCACAGGGATCTCTGTGCAAAATTATCTCCCAGCATTGGCAGATGAACAGATAAACAAAACGTGGTCTATCCACACAGTGGAGTACTGTTCAGCCTTAAAAAGGAAGGGAAAATGCTGGGCGTGGTGGCTCACGCCTGTAATCCCAGCACGTTGGGAGGCTGAGGAGTGAGGGTCACTTGAGCCCAGGAGTTTGAGACCAGCCTGGACAACATAGAGAAACCTTGTCTCTTTCTCTCTACACACACACGCACACACACACTCGCACACACACACAGAAACCTTGTCTCTATATACATAGACACACACACACACAAACCTTGTCTCTATAATATACACACAAACCTTGTCCTTTACACACACACACAGAGAAATCTTGTCTCTACACACACACACACACACAGAGAAACCTTGTCTCTGTACGCACACACAGAAACCTTGTCTCTGTACATACACACAGGAAAACCTTGTCTCTATACACACACACAGAAAAACCTTGTCTCTACACACACACATACACACAGAGAAACCTTGTTTTTATGCACACACACACAGACACCTTGTCTCCATACATACACACACACAGAAACCTTGTCTCTACACAAACACACAGAGAAACCTTGTCTATATGCACACAGAAACCTTGTCTACACACACACACAGACACCTTGTCTCTATACACACACACACACACACACACACACACACACAGAGCCAGGTGCAGTGGCACATGCCTGAAGTCCTAGCTCTGGGAAGCTGAGGCAGGAGGATCTGTTGAACCCAGTGGGATCAAGGCTGCAGTGAGCCCGTGTTCATGACACTGAACTCTAGTCTGGATGACAGAGCAAGATCCCGTCAAAAAAAAAAGAAAAGAAAAAAAAAAAGAGAAGGAACTTCTGATACATGCTACAGCAGGGATGCACCTTGAAGACATTTGCAAATAAACCAGTCACAAAATAAGAAACACTGTCTGATTCCACTTGTACGATGTGTGAAGAGCAGTCAGATTCATAGAGCCAGAAAGTAGCAGGGTGGCTGCTGTGGAAAAGGGGGAGGGGAGTTAGTTTTAATGGCTGCAGAGGTTCAGTTGGGGGTGATGGAGAAGTCCTGGAGATGGGCTGTGGGGGCAGCTGCACAGCAGTGTGAAGTGCTTACTGTGACTCAACTGTGCACTTAACATCGTTAAGGTGGTAAACTTTGTGTTATGTATATTTTGCCACAATAAAAAAATATGTAGTTTCTAGAATCCTCTTCTAGATGCACGTCTGGCTTCTCCCGCGGGGCTGGTGCTGGAGGAAGCTGGCCAGGACAATGCTGCAGCTTCTCCTCTTTTGCCATCGTGGACCTCTCACACCACATGATCAAGCTCTCTTTTCTCTCCCTCCAGAATTTAAGGAACACTGTGAAGCAGTCATGCGTACAGTGAAGACAGGGCTCTGCTGTGTGCTGCTGCTCTGCGGAGCAGTCTTCGCCTGGCCCAGCCAGGTGGGTGTCCAGGATCCCCGCGTCCTGCCCCTTGAGGCTGCGATGATTCCAGAGGCTCCAGGGGTCTGCATCCATTCGGGCATGGGGTGGGAATGCTGTCAGGGAGAGGAGAAGCATAGGGACGAGGGGTCAGCATCGCTGTGGAGCACACCTCCCACACTCCCCTCTGTACAGCAGACTCTATTTGGGGGCCCAGCACAGAGCCCTAGGCACTTATTTTGAACTGAGTAAGCAGTTAATTCCATTCCCTGCCTGTGACTGCCTTTTTTGCAATCGTTTTTAAAGAATGTATTTGGGCTGGGCGCGGTGACTCACTCCTGTAATCCCAGCACTTTGGGAGGCCAAGGTGGGAGGATTGCTTGAGCCCAGGAGTTTGAGACCAGCCTGGGCAATATAGTGAGACTCTGTCTCTACAAAACAAAAACATTTAAAAATTAGTTGAGTGTAGTGGTCCCAGCTATTTGGGAGGCTGAGGCGGGAGGATCGCTTAAGCCCAGGAGGTTGACTTTGGTGACATATGATTGCCCGAATGCATTCCAGCCTGGGTGACAAACTGAGATCCTGTGTCAAAAAAAAAAAAGGCAATGCAAGTGCCATGAGCCAGAGCAGCAAGTGAGCATCACTCATGGTACTGTCTAGCTGATATGGAAGCGCTACACACTCTGAGAATGCCTAGCAGTAAAGGGCCTCACAGAAGACCAAACTAGCCCCACCTCTGCCACAGAACCCTAGAGCGGGGAGAGCCCAGGTGACTACGTGGAATAGACAGGCAGCCACAACTCAACTGCCCAGTGTGATGGCCACTGACCACGTGTAGCTGTTTGAATTTAAAATAATTAAAATTAAAGTTAAAAATTGTTTCTCAGTCCCACTGGCCACATTCCAAGCACACGGTGGCCCTGTGTGGCTTCTGTTATGGATAGCACAGACAGAAAACATTTCCGCCATGCAGAAAGCTCTTCTGAATGGTGCCAGTTAGGAAGGAGAGGGAGAATTGGGCCAGAAGGCAGGAGATGGACGCTCACTTGGGCCAGTTACCCCAGGGGGTCTCTGAGCTAGGGTGCCTGGCTGGCAGGTTCATGTGGGCCTCTGGGTTCCGCCTTTACTCTTAGGATGCCTGGCATGTGCTGATCCTTCCTCTACCCCTGGTTTCTTTGCAGGAAATCCATGCCCGATTCAGAAGAGGAGCCAGATCTTACCGAGGTTAGTACATGGGGTCATGGGAGCAGGAGGCAAGGTGGGCGCAGGGTGCATTGGGCCCTGTGAGGCCTTCCACCACCCGCCACCTGCCTATGGTGTGACAGTGCCATCGCAGTGTAATTTTACAGAGATGCCCATGTCGGCACCATCCTCCCATCAGCTGCAGCTGCTGGGGTTCTGATTCTGAGGGGAGCAAAAACAGGTGTCCCCCCAAGGAGCCAGCTTGTCAGGGATTGCAAGCTGGTGGGGGGTGGCTGGCCACTGGCCCGAGGTCCTGGTTATGCAGATTAGAAGGCAGATCCCAGGAGAGAGACAGCGGCTTGCCCAGGGTCATGCAGCCTCCAGCAGCAGGGCCAGGGCAGGCATGGCCGTGGCCAGCCCCACACTCTGGGTCTCGTCCTAGGCTGTGATCCCGCCACAGTGCACCGGCGGCTTTGCTAACAATATCCCAGCGTATCCATTACCTTCTGTTGACACAACAGGGATGTCCCACCAGGGCAACCCCCAGACGTGGCGGGGTCTCTAAATCCACGTCTAGAGTTGACTCTAGGAGGCTGAGGAATGTGAGGCTCAGCTTCAGGCCCAAAACTATCAGTTTAGGCCCTCATTTTCCCTCCTTCACCACCCAGTTCTTCTGGTTCCGGAAGACTTCACAATACCCTTTGTAAAGGTATTAAAAAGGGTAACTGACTCCCCAGAGTGAGCCACACCTCCACTCTTAACACCTTTGTTATTGGATGGCCCCGTTGCTTCCTACGAGGGTATCCTGGCCTCACCGACCTCAGAAGCAGCAAGGGTCCGACTTACAGTGAGGACGTGCCACTTCTTTCATTACTTGAAAGTAAAGTTGTTGTTTTTAAAGTTGGCATTCTGGCTTGAAACAGAAAGATGGCATGAGAATATTAACGGGAGTACTTCAACTATTTTCATTATGCCAAAAATATTTGGAGAAGTGGCACATTTTCTGCAAAGACTAAAATGTCAATTTTCTTTGGGGCCAAAAATGCATCATTTCTGTGTGGTAATACTTATGTGGAACAAAAACTCTGGCAGGCAGTTATGTATACATATATATTTTTTGGTGGATTCCAGTGAGAAGAAACCCAGGTGCAATGGCTCACATCTTTAACTCCAGTACTCTGGGAGGCTGATCCAGGAGGATGGCTTGAGCCCAGGAATTCAAGACCAGCCTGGGCAACATAGTGAGACTCCACCACCACCTCCCCCACCCCACCACCTGGGCAACATAGTGAGAGCCCCCCGCCTCCCCCGCCTCTACAAAAAATTTTAAAAATTAGCTGGATGTGGTGGTGCACACCTGCAGTCCCAGCTACTTGGGAGGTTGGGGCAGGAGGATTGCTTGAGCCTCGTAGGCGGAGGTTGCAATGAGCTGAGATCACACCCTGCATTCCAGTCTGAGTGACAGAGACCCTCAAAAAAAGAAAGAAAGAAAGAAAAGAAAATGAAAAATTAGGCTGGGTGTGGTAGCTCATGTCTGTAATCTCAGCACTTTGGGAGGAGGAGGTGGGTGGATCACTTGAAGTCAGGAGTTTGAGACCAGCCTGGCCAATATGGTGAAATCCCCTCTCTACTAAAAATATAAAAATTAGCCAGGTGCAGTGGCAGGTTTCTATAATCCCAGCTACTTGGGAGGCTGAGGAAGGAGAATCACTTGAACCCAGGAGGTGGAGATTGCAGTGAGCTGAGATCATGACACTGCACTCTAGCCTGGGTGACAGAGTGAGACTTTGTCTCAAATAAATAAAAATAAATAAATAAATCATATGAGAAGATACTCAATGGCACTCAGAAAAGAAATGCAAATTTATTTTATTTTGAGACAGAGTCTTGCCCTGTCGCCAAGGCTGGAGTGAAGTGGTGCAATCTCAGCTCACTGCAAACTCTACCTTCTGGGTTCAAGCGATTCTCCTGCCTCAGCCTCCTGAGTAGCTGGGATTACAGGCACCTGCCACCAAGGCTGGCAATTTTTGTAGTTTTAGTAGAGATGGGGTTTCACCATGTTGGTCAGGCTGGTCTCGAACTGCTGACCTCAAGTGATCCACCGGCCTCAGCCTCCCAAAGGGCTGGGATTACAGGCATGAGCCACAGCACCTGGGTGGTATTCATTATCTTGTTGTCTCCAGTTGTGTCTCTTCAAAAAAGTAGTATGCAATGGTGTCTATGGAAAGCAAGCGAGGGAGTTTTCCCAGTAGGTCCAGGGGCGTTGAGTCATTTCATTTTGAGTCATACTCTGATGAGGCCGGCCTGTCTTTTCTCACAGTGCTCTGCAGAGATGAGAAAACGCAGATGATATACCAGCAGCACGAGTCATGGCTGCGCCCCGTGATCAGAAGCAACCGGGTGGAATATTGCTGGTGCAACAGTGGCAGGGCACAGTGCCACTCGGTGCCCATCAAAAGTATGTACTGAAGCTGGGAGGTGGCACATGCCTGTGATCCCAGCACTTTAGGAGGCCAGGATGAGAGGACTGCTGGAGTCCAGGAGTTCAAGAGCAACCTGGGCAACAGACCAAGTCCCCTGTCTCTACAAAAAATAAAAAGTTAGCCAGGTCTGGTGGGGCTCACCTGTAGTCCCAGCTACTTGGGAGGCTGAGGCAGAAGGATCACTTGAGTCCAGGAATTGGAGGCTGTGGTAAGTTATGATTGTGCCACTGCACTTCAGCCTAGGCAACAGAGCAAGCCCCCATCTCTAAAACAAAACAACACAAACAAACAAAAACAGAAACCAAAAAAGCCCAGTCCGAATGGACTTAGGCTGAGGCTTCGCGTTCAGGGGTCCAGTCTCAGGAGCCTGAACCCTGTCTTCCATGGTCCCCAGCAAGTTCAGATCTTCAAAAGGAGCTTCCAGGCCTGTTCGGCCTTAGGCAGAGGTGAAGGGATGGCAGAAAGGGAGTGAGACTGAGCGACCTTGGGCAAATGCCCGCTTGCCTCGGTTTCCTCATCTGGAAAGTGGCGGGAATAATAGTGCACACTTCATGGTTTGCGGGGAGGATTAAATGAGCTGATTTTTGTAGACTGTCCAACAGTGCCTGGCACGTAGAGCACACGCTCAACGCTTTAACTCACATCATCCTCGGAGCTGCTTCAAGGGTACAGTGGACCCTTGAACAGCACTTGTCTGACCTGCAGGGTCCATTTATGTATGAATTTTTTTCAACCAAAGGCAGGATGAAAACAGTATTTGTAGGATGTGGAACTGGTATACGTGTGTTCCGCGCTGCAGGACTTGAGTGCATATGGACGCGGCTCCTGGAACCCTGGCCCGTGTGCACAGAGGGAGGCTGACATTAGGGCTTCCTTCTTATACTTGACAGGTTGCAGTGAGCCGAGGTGTTTTAATGGGGGCACCTGCCGGCAAGCCCTGTACTTCTCAGATTTCGTGTGCCAGTGCCCCGAAGGATTTACTGGGAAGAGATGTGAAATAGGTGAGTAGGTGGGAGCATGTGAGAGGGTCTGAAATGCCACTTCCCCAGCCCCCCAGGAAGGAAAGGCAGGGTGCAATGGCAGGGCCAGGGTAGGGGCCAGGGACAGAGAAGGCGCTTCTGACGTGGGTGGGAAAGCACAGTGCCAGGTAGCAGGCAGAGCTTGGGTGTGACCCTGGAACCAGGCTGGCACTCCTGCCACCAGCCTGTGGCTTCTGAGCCAGCCTACATCAGGCCTGGGGGATGACAGGGCAGAGGGGAAGCCCCCTGAGGGCTGAATGAAGGGGATTCCCATGTGAAGCATCTGTGCCCTGCTCTCCGTCAGATACCAAGGCCACATGCTACGAGGACGAGGGCATCAGCTACAGGGGCACGTGGAGCACGGCAGAGAGCGGCGCTGAGTGCACCAACTGGAACAGCAGTGTGCTGGCCCAGAAGCCCTATAGCGGGCGGAGGCCGGATGCCGTCAGGCTGGGCCTGGGGAACCACAACTACTGCAGGTAAGGGCATGATCCCGAGGTGGGTTCCCCTGGTGAGAATCTGCTATGGCTAGGGAAAGATTCTAGCAGATCCATCAGGGTTTTCCCGAGAAACAGAACCAATACAGGATGAATGGATGGATAGATAGATGGATAGATTGATGGATGGATGGATAATAAATAGAAGATAGATGGATAGATGATAGGTGATAGATAGATGATAGATTGACAGATGATAGATGATTGATTGATAGATGATAGATTAGATAAATAGATGTTAGATACATAGATGATAGATGAGAGAGAGAGAGAGAGTGTGTGCGTGTGAACCCAAAGTAACTGAGACAGCTCTCAATCAATTTAGAAAGTTGATTTTGCAGCCAGGCGCGGTGGCTCACGCCTGTAATCCCAGCACTTTGGGAGGCTGAGGCAGGTGGATCACGAGGTCAAGAGATCGAGACCATCCTGGTCAACATGGTGAAACCCCATCTCTACTAAAAATACAAAAAATTAGCTGGGCATGGTGGTGCATGCCTGTAATCCCAGCTACTCAGGAGGCTGAGGCAGGAGAATTGCCTGAACCCAGGAGGTGGAGGTTGCAGTGAGCTGAGATCGCGCCATTGCACTCCAGCCTGGGTAACAAGAGCGAAACTTGATCTAAAAAAAAAAAAAAAAGTTGATTTTGCCAAGGTTAAGGACATGTCGGTGACACAGCCTCAGAAGGTCCTGAGGACACGTGCCCAAGGCAGTCAGGGCGCAGCTTGCTTTTACATATTTTAGGGAGTCGTGAGACATCAATCAACATGTGTAAGATGTACATGGGTTTGGTCTGGAAAGGTGGGACCACTCAAAGCAGGGGCTTCCAGGTCATAGGCAGATAAGAGACAAAAGGCTGCATTCTGAGTCCTTGATGAGCTTTTCACTGAACACACAATTCAGTCTGGCTCAGTTGATCTGCATTTTTACGTAAACGATAGGGCAGAGGAAGCAATCAGATATGCATTAGTCTCAGATGGGTGAGGGATGACTTCCTGTCCCGCACCTGGGAAGATAAGCTGTCCCTTCACATCGCCAGGGTGAAATTCAGCAGAACTGTTTTAAAGTAAAGATCTTCAGGTCCGCAAGCAATTTCCTTGTAGGGAATTTTTAAATAAAAATCTTTGTAGCTATCTTATTGAGGAAGAAAATGGGAGGCAGGTTTGCCTGGCGTGGTTCCTAGCCTGACATTCCCCTTTGCTTAGTGATGTTGGCAACCCGAGCTTTATTTTCTTTCACACTAGATAGATAGAAAGACATTTATGTTACAGAACTGGCTGACAGGATCGTGGGGGCTGGCAAGTCTGAAATATGTAGGTCAGCCAGGCTGGAGACACAGGCAGGAGCTGAGGCTGCTATCTGAAGGCAGAATTCCTTATTCGGGAAACCTCATATTTGCTCTTGAGGCCTTTAAGTGATTGGATGAGGCCCAGCTACGTTATCTAGGACAATTTCCTTTTCTAAAGTCAACTGGCTGTAGGTGTTAAACACATCTATAAAACACTTTCACAGCTCCTAGATGAATGTTTGATTAACGAACTGGGTACCACAGCCTGGCCAAGTCGACACATAAGACTGTGCCAGTCCACACCTTGTCAACTTGGCACCCACGGGCATCTCCTTAAACCACACCACCTCCAAGTAAACATAGGAATGAAGTCATACTCCTGCCTAACACGATACAACTACCAGTGTACAACCAAAAATGCACTCCTGCCTGGGCATGGTGGCTCGCGCCTGTAATCTCAGCACTTTGGGAGGCCAAGGCGGGTGGATCACCTGAGGTCAGGAATTCGAGACCAGCCTGGCCAACATGGTGAAAACCTGTCTCTACTAAAAATACAAAACTTAGCCAAGCCTGGTGGGGAGTACCTGTAATCCCACCCACTCCGGAGGCTGAGGCTGGAGTATTGCCCAAACTCAGGAGGTAGAGATTGCAGTGAGCTGAGATCGAGATCACGCTATTGCACTCCAGCCTGGGAGACAGAGCGAGACTCTGTCTCAAAAAAAAAAAAACAAAACAAAAAAAGCACTCCCCATTCCGCAAGAAGAGGATACAAGAGTCCTTGGGTCCCAGATGAGAGGCTTCACCATTGACCTACCCTGGCCCTCCTGGGGCTGATTTTTCAGAAACCCAGACAGAGACTCAAAGCCCTGGTGCTATGTCTTCAAGGCAGGGAAGTACAGCTCAGAGTTCTGCAGCACCCCCGCCTGCTCCAAGGGTAAGTGGCAGCCACCCCACCTTCCCCTGAGTGCCCCTGGGGGAGGAGGGTCTGGGAGGACAGGCTGACAGCCCTCTTGCGTCTGAGGGGAGGAGGGGGAGGCCAGGAGGGAGTCATTTTGGTTGCAGAGGGCAGAAAGGCAGGACTTAGGTCTGTGCCTCGGCTTGGCCTCTGACTGGCTGTTTGTCTGACCTGGAGCTGATCTCCTTGCCCTCTGACCCTCAGTTTCCTCCTCTGTGGAGGAGAGGATGGGCAGAATCAGTGGTTTTCCGTCCTTTTGAGAATAAATGGAGATTCTCCCATTTTTTATTAATGGGCGAATGGGCCTTTCTCTCTTTCACTCCCTCTCAAACCTTGTAATGAAAAAAAATAAAACAAAACTTCCCAGACTGAAAAAAATATATTAAGTTACAAGACCAGGTACAGTGGCTTATGCCTGTAATCCCAGCACTTTGGGAGGCTGAGGCAAGCAGATCACCTGAGGTCAGGAGTTCGAGACCAGCCTGGCCAACATGGGGAAACCCCATCTCTACTAAAAATACAAAAATTAGCTGGGCATGTTGGTGGGCACTGTAGTCCCAGCTACTCAGGAGGCTGAGGCAGGAGAATTGCTTGAATGGAGCAGAGGTTGCAGTGAGCTGAGATCATGCCATTGCACTCCAGCCTGGGCGATAGAACAAAAAACTGTTTAAAAAAAAAGAAAAGAAAAAAATACTAAGTTACAAAAAGGCACTATGGATTCAGTGGTACTTTTACAAATCATTACATTATTTATCACAGCACTATGAAAGATACTTATTAAAGTTCTAAACACATATAGGGCCAGGTGCAGTGGCTCATGTCTGTAATCCCAGTACTTTGGGAGACTGAGGCAGGAGAATTGCTTGAGCCCAGGAGTTTGAGACCAGCCTGGGCAACAAAGTGAGACTCCATCTCTATGAAAAATACAAAAATTAGGCAGGTGTGGTGGCATGTGCCTATGATCCCAGCTGCTTGGGAGGCTGAGGTGGGAGGCTGAGGTGGAAGGACAGCTTGAGCCTAGGAGGTTGAGGCTTTGGTAAGCAATGATTGTGCCACATTGCATTCCAGCCTGGGTGACAGTGAGATCCTATCTCAAAATAAATGCATAAATATGTGTGTGTGTATATATATATATGTATATGTTAGATATATATTAAATTTATATATGTATATATATTATTTGTATGTATATGTCTAACACACACACACACACACACATATATAAACACTCAGCAGCTACCATTCAGCGCATGGGTCCACGGGTGATGCTTGTGACTCTACGACTTTATGGTCACTCTAAAGCATCTTCCCCATCACCCATGGTCTGGTCTAAATGAGGTCTCACAGAGCTAGATAATCTTAAAAATCCCTCCATTTATGGTGTTTGTGTATAGAGGTAGGCTTTGTCAGTTTCAGATGGGGAGAAAACAATGGAGAAATGGGAGAAATCGATGAAAACAGGCAGCACTCTACAGCTCATACCCTCCTCCTTTCTAAGCCCATCATCAGATCCTCAGGACACTGGCAGACACAATCTGAGAAATAACCCCCACCCCAACCCCACCGAAGCACTTTGGTTCACTGCAGCCTCTGAGTCTACACTAAGAAATCTCTAACAGCTTTCAGAGCAGCTCCAGAAACAGTCCCCACTCATGGAGCGTAGCAGCCTTCCTGAACCTGAAAATGCCCCTGACTCTCTCTCAACACAGCGAGGGATCTAGGGAGCCACTTCCAGTGGAGATGAAACCCCCTTGCCATCTCTATTAAAAGGACTCAAAGAAGGGGAAAAAGGCTGGGCGTGGTGGCTCAGACCTGTAATCTCAGCACTTTGGGAGGCTTAGGTGGGTGGATCACCTGAGGTCAGGAGTTCAAGACCAGCCTGATCAACATGGTGAAACCCCATTGCAATTAAACATACAAAATTAGCTGTTCATGGTGGTGCATGCCTGTAATCCCAGCTACTCGGGAGACTGAGGCAGGAGAATCACTTGAACCCAGGAGCTAGAGGTTGCCATGAGCTGAGATCACACATTGCACTCCAGCCTGGGCAAGAAAAGGGGAAGTGCGAGGTGTTACACTTTTCTCAGCACTTCTCCAGCTTCCCTGGCTGGCTGCTCCACTTCAAGCCCCAGCCCCAACTTGCCTGCTTTAGAATTTGTTTTTGTTTCAGTTTGAGAATTCTTTTCTTCCAGGAGAAAATGGTGACTGCTACTTTGGGAAAGGGTTAACCTACCGTGGCACCCACAGCCTTACCACATCGGGTGCCTCCTGCCTCCCGTGGAATTCCATGATCCTGATAGACAAGGTTTATACGGCACACAACCCCAACGCCCAGGCACTGGGCCTGGGCAAACATAATTTCTGCCGGTAGGTAGCACAGGGGCAGGGGTTCAGGGCTTGGCAGAAAGCGGGATTAGGGTGTGAGATGGGGGAAGAGTCCATGCCTCAAGTTATACAACAGACCCAGTGCATGGGACACACCCATGGATATTACCCAGTCCAGCCTCTTCACTTGCTAGAAAAACACTTACTGTGAAAAGTAAGGCGAGCCAGTTTTCCAACCCAAATCCCAAGTTGGGTCCTGGCCTGTAACCATTCAGTCCTCATCTGTTCTCATCACATCTTTATTCCAATGACTTGTGAGAGTTCCATAGCAGAAGAGCTCACAGTTCTGTCCACCAGCCCTATGAGATTAGCACTCAGGATTACTGGTTGAATAACAAAGTTGCAGAGATGTTCTCCTAGGGTGGGGGTGTGCCACAGAGTCAAACTGAGCTCAGTGTTCTCCCTCCCAGCTCAGTGGTTTTCATCAGTTTAGTGAGGCTCCTTCTACTCTTCCATGGCCTGTGATGTGACTGCAAATGGGATTGAAAACTTAAACTCCTGGCCTGGTATGGTGGGGCACACCTGTAATCCCAGCACTTTGGGAAGCTGAGGCAGGAAGATCACTTGAGCCCAGGAGTTCAAGACCAGCCTGGGCAACATGGCAAGACCCCATCTCTACAAAAAATAAAAAATAAGAAGATAAAAAGGAAACCTTAAATTCTCTTATTATTTAGGAATCCTGACGGGGATGCCAAGCCCTGGTGCCACGTGCTGAAGAACCTCAGGCTGACGTGGGAGTACTGTGATATACCCTCATGCTGTAAGAGCTGGGCCTCGGCCACCTCCCTGCACCTGGTCCCCCTGCTTTGCTGTCTCCTTTCCACTTTCTAGGCCTTCGTGGCCATCTGGTGCCAACTGTGTGCCTACCAGACTTCCAGGCTTGGTGGGGTTGCGGCTTCCATGACTGAAGCCATGGTGGGTGGGCAGGTGTCCTCATCCCACGCATGGGAGTGAAGGGGAGGGGCGAGAAGAAAGAAAAGAACACTGCAACCTCACTGAGAAGTCAGTAGGCTCTACCCTGCTCTCTAGACGCATCTATCAGTGATGCTGAGGATGGTGGGGAATGCGGGAGGCCTCGCAGGCATGGCTCCTTGCAAGATAAAGTCCTTTCACCATATTTGTCCAATAGCGTGGTGGAGGTGGTCTTCCCACCTCCAGTTTACTGAGTAGGAAACAGTCTCCCAGACACCAGGTGGCCTGCCCCAGCTTGCTGGGCACCGGGTGGTAAAGCCAGGACCTGCCCTCACGTTCTCTGACTCCAAGCCTTGTACTTCTACTGTGAGCTCTTCCACATTTCCTGCTGACCCCATTTCACACAAGGGAGGTGGGCTCAGGATGTGGGTGAGAGACAGGAGATTCAAGTTGGTGCGTGTTGCTAAAAAATGAAACTTTAGTTTGGAAATGGCCAGAAACTAGGTTATTAATCAGCTCCCGTGAACACACAGATCAGGCAAAGTGTTCCCCCAAGGAACACAAGTCTAACTGGGAAGATGAGACACAGACCACCAGCTAACTCACATCCAAGGCCATTAATGTGAGTCCTCAGTGGTCCGTGCTCCTAAGCTCCTGAGAGCTGAGCAGGTGGGGACGTCACGAAAGTTTTGCGAGGAGGCAGGATTGCACCTGGGACTTGAAGCATGGGTAAGGTTGGGAAGATGGAAAAGAAATGAGCAGCCATTCCCCAGAAGGAAGCTGCCATCCTTTATTTCTTAGGCAAGGAAATGGCTGTAGGAAAACATTAGGAGGAATGAAGGATGGCAGATCCCCAGTTTTGGAGTCAAACAGACTTGGGAACTAACCCAGGTGCCATTGCATCCTTGGGCAAAAGTGATTCCACCTCCTGAAACTCTGCTGTGGGAACTAAAAAGAATGTATGGACAACACTTGGCAGGCTGATCCCAACAAGTGAAAGTTGTGGTTTTACAGCCATGCAGATGACCCCATCATTCTACCTACACATGTGCAGGAAGCCTGACGGTCTGACGGCCTCCTCATCCTTTCCTCCCCAGCCACCTGTGGCCTGAGACAGTACAACCAGCCTCAGTTCCGCATCAAAGGAGGGCTCTTTGCTGACATCGCCTCCCACCCCTGGCAGGCTGCCATCTTCGCCAAGCACAGGAGGTCGCCAGGAGAGCGGTTCCTGTGCGGGGGCATCCTCATCAGCTCCTGCTGGATTCTCTCCGCCGCCCACTGCTTCCAGGAGAGGTAGGAGCCCAGGAACGCAGTGGGTTTTTCCACCCTCTAAAGCCTAGAAATGAAATCCTTTAGGGGAAATCCCCCAGCAAAAATAGCTTTCTAAGGCTGTTTCTCTACCAGGTTTCCGCCCCACCACCTGACGGTGATCTTGGGCAGAACATACCGGGTGGTCCCTGGTGAGGAGGAGCAGAAATTTGAAGTAGAAAAATACATTGTCCATAAGGAATTCGATGATGACACTTATGACAATGACATTGGTAAGAGGTCGTTATTCCCGGCTCCAGTTCACACTCCAGATCACACGGCACACCCATGTGCACTCACCTGTGTTTGCACACACGGGCCTCCTCCTCCAGCCCCTGCCCCTCATGTGTGTTCCTCCCCTCCCATGGGGCCACAGCCTTTACACCTGGCTCACTCCTCCTCTCTCCCTCCCAGCGCTGCTGCAGCTGAAGTCTGATTCGTCCCACTGTGCCCAAGAGAGCAACGTGGTCCGCACCGTGTGCCTCCCGGTGGCTGATCTGCAGCTGCCTGACTGGACGGAGTGTGAGCTGTCTGGCTATGGCAAGCATGAGGCCAGTAAGTGGGAGGAAGTCTCAGCCCCATCCTGTCTGCGGGACAGCAGGGGAGGCTGCTGTGGACCAGAGGAAAATGGGGTCAGGAGAGCAAGGTTCCAGCCCCGGGTTAGGCACTGATGCCAGTCCCATCTCCCGGTGCCATGGGCGCCCGTCTCTGTTGTCCCTGCCTCCCAGGGACACTGCAGGCCAGGAAAGGGCATAACAGCATGAGGGCTTCGAAGTGCTGCAGGTGTCGGGAAGGTTCTGAGTGGGAAGTGGAGTACGGTCACCAAGCATGTGGGTTCTGGGAAGCTGAAATTGTGTAGACGCAATTTCAAATCCCACTTGCTGAGCTGTGTGACCGTGGACGTGCATTTTTATTTGGAACTGCTCCCAGCCTCAGTTTCCTCATTGGAAAAGTGGAGACAGAACTAGCTCCCTAATTAGATGAGGAGTGTTAAATGAGATAATACTGAATGAATGGTTGTCAGCCGGGGTGCTTTTGCCCCTCCCAGGAAACATTTGGTAAGGTCTGGAGACATTTTTGGTTGTTATAGCTCAGGCTGAGGGTTGACACTGGCCTTCAGTGAGTGCAGCCAGGGATGCAGGGTTGTGCCCTCCCCCACAACAGGGACCTGCCTGGCCAGAAGCCTCAGTTCCACTACAGAGAGGCCACAGGTTCAATCCTGGAATCCTGCTGTTTTTGTGGGTCAAAACAATAAAATGCCAGCGATGTCATAGGATTCGACCTAATACATGTTGATTCTTGATTGCTGTTAGCTATTATTGGAAAATTTGACTTTCTCTTTCTAAAAGGTTCATAAATAACTTTCCCTAAAACCGTATGATGGTTCTCCCCTTTCAGCTTCTCCTTTCTATTCGGAGCGGCTGAAGGAGGCTCATGTCAGACTGTACCCATCTAGCCGCTGCACATCCCAACATTTATTTAACAGAACGGTCACCAACAACATGCTGTGTGCTGGAGACACTCGGAGTGGCGGGCCCCAGGCGAACCTGCACGACGCCTGCCAGGTAACCAGGAGTGCTGTGCCCACGTTGGGCACAACCTGGGGGAAATCCCCCTGGGACAACAGGTCTTCACCAAGGAAAAAAATTATCACCAGAGTGGAGTGACTTCCTCTTAGCAATACCCCTGGGGATTCTAGATGGGGCCCTCAGAGAATAAAGCAACTGGAGGAAGATCAAAGTCACCTAAGCCTAAGAACTCTAAACTGCAGGAAATTTCCCCGAGGTCTGCACAGGAAACTCCACCTGTGCAGGATTTCCTTTTAGCCCAAGCAATTGATTGACTACTGAAGGGATGGAGAGAGCCACACAATTGAGAAATGTTTGCCTCTGTTGGTGCTAGAGAATCGGAGTCTGCTTTGTAGAGGAGAAGGCAGAAAGGCCACTTACTGGGAAGCAGGATCTAGATGATGTGAGAAAGAAGCTTTCAGACCTCACAGTCAGCCCTAAGACCCTGGGAAAGTACACTACTTCAGGTTCTTTGTGTGGGCAGCTTTATCAGAATTAGTACTTATATTTCATGATTAAGCAGATACTGGGGTGCTGGAGGACAGGCCAGCCTGCTAGTATTAAGACCCACACATAGCCAAGGATTGTTCTTCCTCAGACATTTCAGTGCCTGCAGCGTGCCAGACTCTCCTTTAGGGGCTGGGGGTAGAAGAGATACAAAGAGAAGCAAGGCCAGGCTCCGGCGCTGAAGGATGGGCAGGCTTTGTTCTTGCAAGGCAGTCATATCAGCGGTTTCGCCTCTGATTCCCTGACGTATTTGGTTTCTTTTTGAATGGTTTCTTCAGAAACCTCAGCTATATCACCTAGCTCACAGTCCAAAAAGAAAAAGGTTGTACCAAAATGAAACCATTATCTATCTGCATGCTTAGTTAAAAACAAAAACAAAAAATCTATTTCAATATAAGAACAGCTAACAATTACCAAGAGTTTTATGTCTTCCATTGTCTCCATGCTTTCCATGCATTCTTCTACTGAATGCCATAACCACCCTGTGGTTAGTATTAATATTATCTCTATGGTACAGATAAGAAAACCGAAGCATGGATAGTCTAAGGCCACTCAGCTAGTAAGTGGTGGAGCCAAGTCAGAAACATTTGAACAATTTACTTTGCCAGAATAGATACAGCCTAATCCTCCACTTAACAGCATGCCTGGAAAAAACAGGTTCTTAGAAACTGCACCTGTAAGTGAAATGATGTATAACAAAACCAATTTTACCATCAGCTAATTGATATAGACAAGAGTTTACCAGGCGAGGTGGCTCATGCCTGTAATCCCAGCACTTTGAGAGGCTGAGGCAGGTGAATCACCTGAGGTCAGGAGTTCGATACTTGCCTGGCCAACATGGTGAAACCCTATGTCTAAAAAAACACAAAAATTAGCCAGGTGTGGTGGTGCATGCAGGTAAGCACGAGAAATGCTTGAACCTGGGATGCAGAGGTTGCAAGCCGAGATCGCGCCACTGCACTCCAGCCTGAGTGGGTGGCAGAGTGAGGCTCCATCTCCAAAAAAAAAAGTAAAGTTCCTGTGGCAATATTTCTAGTCATAAAAACATCAGCAAACTTTTAAACAAAGACCCAAAACACTTCTAATATTCATTGTTGAAAGAAATGTGAGCTATACATATATTTAAGAAAGATTAATAAAGACAAACATCGTATTTATTTACCCAATTTTTGGAGAATAAGTGAGTGATGGTAGTCATAATAGTGGGGGTGTTAATTCAGGGAATAAACGTTTGCAAAGCAAAAATGGTAAGGAACACTTCTCACTACCATGAAGTTCAAAAACAATCACAGGCTGAGCGTGGTGGCGCATGCCTGTAATCCCAGCACTTCAGGAGGCCAAGGTAGGTGAATCACAAGGTCAAAAAGATCAAGACCATCCTGGCCAACATGATGAAACCCTGTCTCTACCAAAAATAGAAAAATTAGCTGGGCATGGTGGCTTGTGCCTGTCGTCCCAGCTACTCAGGAGGCTGAGGCAAGAGAATCACTTCAACCCGGGAGGTGGAGATTGCAGTGAGCTGAGATTGCACCACTGCACTCCAATCTGGTGACAGAGCAAGACTGTCTCGAAAAAAAAAAATCACAAATAGGGCAGGCTTCCTGACTGCCTCCTCACCACATGGTTTATCATCATTCATTTGTGTAGTTATCATAGACTAGACAGATTTTTACTTTACAACACTTTGTATTCATTCATTCATTCATTTTCCAACCCGCTTATTCCAGTTCAGGGTCTAGGGTAGGGGTGGCCAGAGCCACCAGGCAGCTCAGGATGCAAGGCGGGACCAGTCCTGGACAGACAACGCCATCCTATTGCAGAGCCACTGACACTCACTCACACTCACTCAGACCGGGCCCATGTAGACATATCCTCAGCTGGCCTAACATGCACAGCTTTGGGATGTGGAAGGGAACTGGAGTACCTGGACAAAACCCAGGCAGTGTCCCCAGACAGAAATAGATTTTTTTAAAAGTCTTTTGAAGAATACAGTGTTCATGCTACACATACTGACTTTCCCCATAGTCTGCTCTTTTTGCAAACGCCAAACCTGCCATCTCCTTTGCAGGGCGATTCGGGAGGCCCCCTGGTGTGTTCGAAGGATGGCCGCATGACTTTGGTGGGCATAATCAGCTGGGGCCTGGGCTGTGGACAGAAGGATGTCCCAGGTGTGTATACCAAGGTTACCAACTACCTAGACTGGATTCAAGACAACATGCGACCATGACCCGGAACACTCGACTTCTCAAAAGCAAATGAGACCCAGCCTCTTCCTCTTCTTCAGAAGACACTGCAAAGCTGGAGTGATTCTCCATACAGACTTCTCCAGACCCACCACACCACAGAAGTGGGAGGAGAGCCTCCAGGAGAGGGAAGGGTGCATTTTCCCAGATACTTCCCATTTTGGAAGTTTTCAGGAGTTGGTCTGATTTCAGGATACTCTGTCAGATGGGAAGACATGAATGCACACTCACCTCTCCAGGAATACCTCCTCCCAGGGCAGAGTGGGCATGCCACCATTTTCAGCTAAGCCCAACCTCCTGACCTGTCACCATGAGCACCTTTGGAAACAGGACCACAAAGACAAAAGCATGTCTCAATAGTAAAACAAGATCTTTCAGGAAAGACAGATTGCATTAGAAAGAAACTGTATATTTATAGTCATGAGAGCCCAGCAGGGCCTCAAAGTTGGGGCGGGCAGGGCAGCCAGTCATGTTCCTCAAAAGCACCCTTGACATCACGTCTCCTTCCCCTTTCCCCACTCCTTGGCTCTGGGAAGGTATTCCTTTTGTGTACAGTGTAAAGTGTAAATCTTTTTTCTTTATAAACTTTAGAGTAGAACGAGAGAATTGTGTTATTTGAACAAGTAGGCTTCAGCATATTTATAGCAATCCATGTTAGTTTTTACTTTCTGTTGCCATAACCCTGTATTATACTGTACTTAATAAATTCAGATCTATTTTTCACAGTTTTTCCAAAATCAAAGTGGAATGGTTTTGTTATGGATGCTGTATCCCACTGTTTATTTATGTTCACATTCTAAAATCATTCGGAATGTCTGCTTCATTCACTCAACATACACACACACATAACATACAAGGCAATGGGCTAGGTGCTCCCCAGACAGGGAAAAGGAGGAACAGGGATGCCGGGTCTGATGGGATGATACGGCATTTAGAGAAGTACCAAGGTACAGTGGAGCTGGCCACAAAAGGGCAGAAACTTGTAATGGAATTTAGCTGCAAGAGGGACTGGGGAATCTTAAGGAAAAAACAGAATGGTGCAGTGTGGGGGAGGACTTTTACAAACTGGGTGAAATGTGGACTGTGGACAGTGTGGAAAAGGCACTCTCCACGGAGGTATGAATATTTAGAGGGCCAAGAGACGGGAGTACAGGGAGAAATAGGGAGTTGAGCTTGTCTGAAGTTGAACGTCAGGAAGAGGAACAGAGGCTGGAATTTAGATTATGGGGGCTCTGAACACCAAACTGAGTTTGGACTTGACTCAATTCTGTAGGCAACAAGGAGCTAAGGAGACTTCTGCTCAGGGAAATGAGGAACTGAGCATGGCCTAGGAAACCTAACCACGAGGTGACTGGCGAGCGGGCAGGCAGCAGGAGAGGAAAGCTGGGGGACAGGGAGGAAGAACCCCACTGTGACCTTGCTAACACAGCAACATCCCAACTGTTGGTTTGGCCTAGAAGCTGGTATTTGGACCTCCTGTTTCCCATCCTGCCTTAATTTTCTGCTCATTAGAAAGAACCCCTAGACCAGTCCACACAAGTATGTTATCTAAGTAATGTTGCATCCTGCTTCTCTTAGACTACTTTCTACCTGTAAGATGCAACTCCTATTCCTGGCTGCTGCAGGCAGCTTTTGTTCTTGCTGACACTCTAGTTCCAAGAATAAATCGAATGCTGCAGTGCTGCTGTTGGGGATATGCTGACACAGCTCCTCAGAGAGGAGGAAGGTGGTCATCTCTCTGGTGGGGTTGTTAGAGCTGCTCAGTTTAGAAGGTCTTGGAAGAAAAGTCATTTAAATTCACAAAACAGAGATTCTTTTTTTTTTGGCAGAGTCTTGCACTGTTACCAGGCTGGAGTGCAGTGGAACGATCTTGGCTCACTGCAACCTCCACCTCCCAGGTTCAAGTGATTCTCCTGCCTCAGCCTCCCAAATAGCTGAGACTACAGGCACGTGCCACCATGCCCAGCTAATTTTTGTATTTTCAGCAGAGACAGGGTTTCATCATGTTGGCAAGGATGGTCTCAATCTCTTGACCTTGTGATCCGCCCACCTCAGCCTCCCAAATTGCTGGGATTACGTGTGAGCCACTGCACCTGGCCAAGAAAGATTCTTTAATGCCCAAGAGCTTGATTGGGATAGGGGGAGATAGCGGGGAACATCTCTGAAGTGTTGAAGTCCCCAGGCCAGTAAATAAATGCAGGCCACAGAGACTTAAGTCACAGACTGCTTGCTTACACGTTCTACAATCTTTTTTTTTTTTTTTTTTTTTTTTTTGAGACAGAGTTTCGCTCTTGTTACCCAGGCTGGAGTGCAATGGCGCGATCTCGGCTCACTGCAACCTCCGCCTCCTGGGTTCAGGCAATTCTCCTGCCTCAGCCTCCTGAGTAGCTGGGATTACAGGCACGCGCCACCATGCCCAGCTAATTTTTTGTATTTTTAGTAGAGACGGGGTTTCACCATGTTGACCAGGATGGTCTCGATCTCTCGTGATCCACCCGCCTCGGCCTCCCAAAGTGCTGGGATTACAGGCTTGAGCCACCGCGCCCGGCCTGTTCTACAATCTTTAGACAGATTGTGTATCTCAGCCATTTCAGAAAAATATCATTTGAGGTCAGGCACGGTGGCTCACGCCTGTAATCCCGATACTTTAGGAAGCTGAGGTGGGTGGAGATGAGGCCTGGAGTTCAAGACCAGCCTGAGACATGGCGAAACCACATCTTTACTAAAAATATAAAAGTTAGCCGAGTGTGGTGGTGCAGGCCTGTGGTCTCAGCTACTCAGGACACTAAGGCAGGAGAATTGCTTGGGCCTGGGAGGCAGAGGTTGCAATGGGCCAAGATTGTGTCACTACACTCCAGCCTGGGCAACAGAGCAAGGCTGTCTCAAAAAAAGAAAAGAAAAATACTGAGGGCCAGTAAGATGGAACCCCCAGGCACTGAATTTCTGGCAGAAATTCTGGTTTCAACCCCTCCCCTCTTCTTCATGGTCAGTGAAATGAACTGAGGCAGTGAGGCCCCTGGGAATGAAAATGTGAGGTTAAAAGACCCCAGCATTCCTCCCACGCAGTCTTGAAACCACAGACTAGATGGAGACAATTGCTCAGAAGAGGCTCCTGACTGAGAGACAGGACAGAGTCCCAGCCCAGTGAGGCAGATACTAAAACATGCTCAAAGAACAACATATCATTACCCGGAATAGGTGTCATGGAAATTAAATATCATCTCCTCATTATTCCCAGCTGGTTAATAAAACAAATCGATGGTAACAGTCCTGGAGAACAAGAAAGACCTGTGCAACTCTTCTTACTGGGAGAAGGCCTAGAGGAACTCGCATGGTGACACTGTACCCTCCCAGAGCCCCAGTCCCATCTGTTTATCAAAAAGTGTACGAACTTTTGGTTCCACCTAACTTCAAAAGCCAAAGACTCATACAATCCTCAGTACTTAGGATCTTGGAGGGTGTTTAAGAGTTTGAAAGTAAATTTTCTTTTATTTATTTTATTTTGAGATGGAGTCTCACTCTTTTTGCCCAGACTGGAGTACAGTGGTGTGATCTCGGCTCACTGCAATGCCCCGACTCCCAGGTTCAAGCCATTCTCCTGCCCCAGCCTCCTGAGTTGCTGGGATAACAGGTGCCCACCACCACGACTGGCTAATTTTTATATTTTTCAGTAGAGATGAGTTTCACCATGTTGGCCAGGCTGGTCAAATTTCCTTTTAAAAATTCTAACAATGGACAAGGCGTGGTGGCTCACACCTGTAATGCCAGCACTTTGGGAGGCTGAGGTGGGAGGATCATGAGGTCAGGAGTTCGAGATCAGCCTGGCCAATATAGTGAAACCCCGTCTCGACTAAAAATAAATAATAAATTAGCTGGGCATGGTGGCAGACGCCTGTAATGCTAGCGTTCTGAGGCAGGAGAGTCACTTGAACCTGGGAGGCGGAGGTTGTAGTGAGCAGAGATCGCGCCACTGGACACTAGCTCAGGCAACAATGCAAGACCCGTCTCAAAAAAAAAAAAATTCTAACAAAACAATGAGTATTGATGATACGGAGTCCCCACCTACTGGCCAGAGATAAAAGTACATGTATACAACCAACTTCCCGTCCCATCTTCAAGGTCAGAGCACAGGGGCACAGAAACAAGGTAGCAGGGGCAAAGAGGCAGTCACTGCTGGCTGAGAGGAAGATGGGGTGGGGCACTAGCAGGCCCTGAACACTCAAGGGAGTATGCACGAGTTTTAAGATCTTTTCACGGTCATGAGATGTTTACAGAAAATCGTTACAGGTGTGGCATAACAATTGGCTCCCAGTGCCTTATCTTGTATGAAGCCTCTCCTGGAATAAAGACATTGAGTGCCACAACACCCTGTTTCACGCCTAAATTAACAGAGCAAGGGAAGCAGGTTAAGAGAATGGGGAAAGTGCTAAGCATCTGCAGCTTCAATGGTTTTGTCTTTTACACTCTGGTGAAAAATAACTAGATGGATCTGGACCTTACTTCTCAGAACCCTAAAAATGACATTAATATCAGCATCCGCTATTTTCCAGATGCGACTAGAGAATCTGGAATCAAAACACATGCTTCAGGTCTGCTGGCTGGACAGAAACAGCAAGATCCTCCTGAGTTGCTGAGTTCCTTACTCAGTTTCTCCTAAGATGTGAGTGGCATAGTATTATTATTAGTCCTGGTAACAAATCACTGAGGACATAGAGGACTGGTGAAACTCAACTTTATTAAACTCAAACATTGAAGCTACTTCTGCACGTTAAACACACATGGAACCGAACAGCTCGATGGAGACACCCTGTACTTATGCTGACACCACAGGGATGGTAACGGCAATGCCCGCTGCACTCCACGGCCTGCTGCACGTGACAGGGCAGTCACTTCATCTGTGCTTACACCTGCAGGTACCTTACTCTAGAAACACTCTATTTCTTCTTAGGCACTGCCCTTGAAACAGGCTGAGTTCTAGAGGAAATAAAACAGCTGCACTTACAAACCTAAAAATATTCAGGGACCAAGATTAGTTGTTCTGTGACCCAGGAAACCTTAGAATCCTGTAGGTCCCTCAGGAAAAGTGCTTCCAAGGACTTGGGAATCCACAGGCAGAAATGCTTCTCTTTCCGGGGTCGGTGTATATGTCACTCCAGGACAAATTGCAGAGTTATGTGTGGATAGCACAGTTTATCCCATAGGGAAATCGCAAAGCAACACAACTCTGCAGCAAAACTAATCCCAAAGTCAGAAGAGAAAACTAGCAAAAACTTTGCACAAGTATTAGAGAAAAATTCTAGGGTGTGGAGAGCTAGGGTCTTCCTTTTTCTCCACACACGAAGCAGAGCACAGTATCATTTCTTAAGCTATAATTAAACAAAAAGCCTTTGAATAAATATTTAAATAGTAATAGACACACTGAACTAGGACAAAAATGACCCACTGGGAAAGAAAACCTGAGGTATTCCTTTAGTTGCCATGTTTCTTAAACTGGGTTGCTTACACCTATGATCAACACAGTCCTTCTTCCTACTGATTTTATTCAGATTAAGAGGAAATGTTTTGTCTCAGAATGAAAAGGGACTGGTGGATATTAATGAATACATGATCGAGT
Source organism: Callithrix jacchus (assembly GCF_049354715.1). Taxonomy (NCBI): domain Eukaryota; kingdom Metazoa; phylum Chordata; class Mammalia; order Primates; family Cebidae; genus Callithrix; species Callithrix jacchus. The sequence continues at coordinate 44,239,402 of NC_133514.1, forward strand.
ACAAAACAAGACTGTGAAGAAATAATTTTACCAGGCAGTTTCAAGGATCAACCACGCCCTTGACGGTAAGCTTTCTCTTTTCCCAGGGAGACAGATGGAAAAGTTTCCAATGGGAAGGTTAGGGTCCGGTACCAGTCCAGCACTGACAAGTAACCATATGAGCTCACTCACAGCTGTGCCCATCTTCATGGGAAATGAGTCGGCCCCCTCTACTCCACTATGAGGACACACAAACCCTGACTGCACTGGGATTACAGGATTGGCTTCTCTGAAACTCTCCTACTTTTCAAAAATCTTGTGGAAGGATCAGGTAACAGGAAAATGGCTGGTGAACTCTGCAAAAGGAAGGGAGTAGAACTGTTGTGGGTGAGAAAAGAGGCATCTTAGGCAGCCATCATGGGAAGAAGACGGGTCACCTTCTCACTGAAGATAAGACACCAAGTGCTGATGGCCGGCAACAGGCAGTGTCTGAAAACCAGTTTGATACCATGATGGTCTTCGAGGGAAAATCTGATTCCATTGGGGTTTGCATGTCAATTGTGGACTCAAATTTAAGAAGTTTCCAGTCTGTTTCCAGAAGTACAAGTGTTTTCTACATATGAGTAGAGGAATCAGAAAGAAACCAACTCAACTCTTTCCTTCCCATCCCTCCTTAAGGTAGAGTCTGACTGCTTTTCTTGCCAATCTTTCACTTAAGTGTCTCCTCGTAACTCCTTTACTTCTATGTCCTCTTTCTTCTTCTTCACAGATCAGACCCGTAACTGGCCTTTCCTTGACTAACATTCATTTTCTTCCCATCCTTCTTTCTAATCTTTCTACCTTAAAAATCCAACAAAGAAGAATTTCATTGGCTTTAGATAATTAAAGCCTAGCAAGCTAACAAATGCTGGTCTTTCCTATAGAAACCATGTTTAAAATGGCTACATAAGCACCAAGCATCCTACCCTCATCACACACCTCGTCCTTGAGAACTGGTGTTGCTGTGTTTCAGTTCTGCCCAGTTCTCCCTGGTGACCTTTTCCTCCCTTGATTAGTTCCATGGCACTGAAGGCTAAGGAAAAAAGGGAGCGGGTGAGTCCAGGAGGGGACGGACCTAGGAGACAGGCTGGTATTTTTTTACTTTTAGACAAGTAAGAAATGAAAAAGTGTGCAAGACGATTCCCTCTGCAAACGCTCCCTTCAGGTTCGAACTTGGAACTTTCCCGCTTTGGTCATGTATTTTATACCCTTAAAGGGTTTGTACTTTTCTCCATACATATCCAGACGATTCACCTTGAGTCCTAGAAAGGAGGGAGACAGGGAAAATAAGACATGAGGATTATTCAAAACGAGCAGGCCGCGTAACTGTTTCCATTCACTTCAATACACCAAGGTCAGTGGGATGGGCATCTCTGTGACAGGGAACCACTATGCAGAGCAGATGGATTCTCCAGTCTTGGGACAGACACTGACAGCAAAAAAAGGCTCCAACAGAAAAGCTACCTATGAGAAGACCTGTCCCTGAAGTGGAAAGGGCACAAAGTGATGTGCAGACTGAAATGAAGATAAGGAAAAAATTAGACCGCTGCATGATTTTTCTCAAATTATTGGATGGAATAAATGAATTCATAACAAAACAAATGAATAGTGAAGTAAATTATAACTAAAGGAATTAACATCAAAAGTAATGAATTAATAGATGAATATTTCCTAAGTATTCTCACTAGCCTAAGCCAAAAATATTTTATACCATATAGAGCTTTATTGTTTTAAGATGGAAGAGTTTATAATTTAAATGAATTTCAATTACATAAATTGTATAAGGCCTGTTTGTAGAGAAAAACAGAAACTCCAAAGCTAAAATCATCTCATTTCCACATCAGAGTTGTTCTAAGGATTAAAAAAGAAAACATATGAAAAGAGCTTAAAACACTGCCTGGTACATAGTAAATGTCCCCAAAGTGGTAACTGATTTCTATTGTGCTATAGTCGGCACAGACTATAACGAACTGACCTAGAGGCCCAGTGGTTCCAAAATAGAAATAAGAGCAAATATGAAAGTCTTCTGAAATTAGGAGAAAGGAGTGGAAATTCCTCTTTTCAGGTATAGCTGAGAATACACACGCATTCTCATACTGAAAACCTTGGGAACCTGAAATGAACAACCCTAGGATGATTCAAAAAGGCTGGTGAACAGTTCTGTCTATCAATACTGTTTCTTTCTCAGTGTGTCTTAGGCGCTTTTATTCAGGTCACTTATGCCAACTTCAAAGTAAGGGTTGTAAATTTTCCCCAGAAATGTGCCAGAAAAGATGTTACTAACGATTGTATATCAGGTAATGAAACTAAACCTTGTAAACAGGAAGCCCAGAATGTTTTCCTGCTGTCTGCGCCATGTGGGAGAAAGCCGTTTTTGTTCCCTTTGGAGCCTCTTGAGCTCTGGGTCACTTACCAGAAATGGCCAGCTGCTGTATCTTAAACTGCAGGTTAATTGTGGGGTTTTCATCTGGTTTGGAAGCTCCAGCCTGAAGACTCATGGTCCCCTTCAAACTTGGTAGCTTTTGTGGATTTATTTTTCCTACATCCCAAGATAGCATCTTCAAAGAAAATAAAAATGGAGAAGTTGTCTTTCCAAAAAACAGTTACAGCAGAATCCTGCATTTGAGGTGGCCGAGATCTCATCTCAGGACACCTTTTCAAAATATTATAAGCTACCTCTGGGTAGCTTTCCATTGAGAATCCTACGTGTTACTTTAAGTTATCTCACAGAAGAAAACAAGTTCCCTTCGATTCATCTCGCCTTCTAAACAAGGTCTAGAGTCTACACAGAGAGAGCCTGCAGACTGGTTTGTGCTTAACATCAGCAATTCAAGATGTCCTACCCATTCCTACCTTTGTGACTGGGTCAAATGTGTGAGTCCCCTGCGATGGAGTGAGGCTCATGTTCAGGACCCCCTTGGGCATCTGGCTGGTGACAGTCACTCCCTCGATGGTCTTCCCCATTGTCTGCTTGGGTCCCACCGTTATTTCAAAGCGTCCAAAAGAACTACTGTCCCGGAAACTGATGTTATGTTTGACATACACTGGGATTGCAACCAGACTGGAACGGAGAGACAAAGAGCCATTTCATTTGTGCACTGGGAAAATAGCAGTGTTTCCTCCTTCCACATGATACTCTTTCTGCCCTGTTGGTAGCTTCTTCTCCCTTAACTATGTCCTTACTTTTTATCTGAAAAAATAAACAGAAAAAAACCCCAGTAATCTATTTTTTTCTTTTTGAAAAGCTAAGATACTGTCTAGTAAGTAAACTAACCTTTCTGATGACTCTGAATAATATAAACAAAATCAAAGAGTATACTACTATGAGAAAGGCATAATGTACAAAAATGTATGTCACTATGTCTGTTTTTAACTTGTAACATATGACCAATCATCATTTGCACTGGGGAGAATAAGATTCATAGCTCACGGATCTTTTATATATATATATATTAAATATATATATATATATTTTTTTTTTTAGAGAGAGAGTCTGGCTCTGCTACCCGGTTGGAGTGTAGTGGCATGATCATAGCTAACTGCAGCCTCAGCCTACAGGGCTCAAGTGATCTTCCTACATCTACCTCCTGAGTAGCTGGAACCACAGGCAGAGAACACCACACCCAGCTAATCTTTATATTTTTTTCTGTATAGACCGTGTTTGGCCATGTTGCCCATGTTGATCTTGAACTCTTGGGATCGTGATCCACCTGTCTCTATACACTTTTTTTAGGATGCTTTCATCTGAGCACATCTGACCTCATCTGGTCCTTACAAAAATCCCATAAGGTAAAGTAGGCTGTCATGATTTGACAGAAGAAAAGGACTCAGAGAAGTCACAGAATATTCCTGAAGTAATAACAGTTCCTAACATTTATTGAGTACTTCCTGTCTGCCAGTCACTATGCTAAATGGTTTCTATCCATTTAACCCCCACTGTGTTTAATCCTCCCAATAAGTATGAAGTAGATACTGCTACTGTAACTATGCAGTAGGTACTGATTTTATACTGAATGTCCTTAAGTATCTTGCCCAAGGTTCTAAGTACTGAAGATGGGGTTTAAGTCCAGGGAGTGTGACTCCAGAGGCTCTGACCTCAAACACTCAGATATTTTCCCAAATGATTTATTCCATGAGAAGGGAATTGTGACTCTGGGGTCTCCTGACTCTCTTCTGTCTGTATGCCTTATGCTATACAACACTGCTTCCAAAACCCTTTAGATTCCAAATTAAAGAGAATGTTCAAGACCAAAAATCACTGAATTTTCTGCTTTTTCACAGCATAACTTAATGCTTCTTTTAGATGAGGGGTATTGAACACAGCAGACTCTGATTTGAGAAAATAATGTTTCTCAAATCAGAACACAATCAGATTCTGATTTGAAAAAATAATGTTCTTGTTTAGACATGTGACAACAAAAATAACAGCAAACTTAATGAGCACTTCGTGTTAAGCACTATTCAGATTCTCTTATTCAATCCTCAGAACAAAGCACTTTATTATTTTCAGTTTACAAATGAGATAACAGATAGAGAGAGGTTAAGCAACTTACCTGAGGTTACCCAATTAGTAACCACAGAAGCTGGAATGTGAACCCAGGTAACTTTAGAGCCTGAGTTCCTAATCACTACAGATACAGTTTCCACTACACATACATACACAGATTCCATTCTTAAAATTATAAGAGCTGCTTACTTCTGTGCACTGACATGGTAAGAGAGCAGGCGGAAGTTTCCATCAGGAGGGATGAAGGAGAGGATGCGCTCAGATTCCCAGCGCTTGAAACGAACACAAGGATGGAAGCTGACGTCATCCAGCAACCTAGGGTTCTACAGTCACCAGGAGAGGAGAAGCAAGAAGTGGGAATTAAACAGCCACGGTGCTTTCAGGAAAGCAATTTAAAAGCTGTTTTTTTAATTAAAATACCACACACACACACACACACACACACACACACACACAGAAATCATGTAGTACTTCTAGAAATTCAAGCCTGATACAAGCTTCGTGGCTGTCCTAAATATTTCTTCTTGTTCTATTCCATTCCCACTACTCTGTCTTTCCAGTAGCATTTCATTTCTCAAGAACTCAATCTCCAGCCCAGGATTTTACCATGAAGGAAAGCGTAAGGTCTGGCATGCCAGTCAGCTTGACACAGGCATCAATCACCCCCTGGATCTCAGCAGTAATTGTCGAGCCTGAGACAGGAATAAGACAAAAAGAGCACAGATTACTGAATACTTCTCTGTCCTTCTCAACAAACTTACTTCATCCCTCCTTCTTTTCCTCTTACCTTCCCCTTACTCTCTCTCTCCCTTTCTTTCTTTCTGTCTAACCATCCAATTCATTTATACAATCCATCTATCCATCATTCTGAACACTTATCAACTGCATATCAAGTATGAGACACTATGATGAGGTAATGGTAATAAAAAGATTAATGAGGTAGTTCCTAACCAAAAGGAGTTTTCAGTCTAGTATCAGAATTAAACAGAGCATCATTATTTCAGCCAACCGTTGAGAAAATTTCCTATCAGAAACTGTTCTCCCTAAGGTCACCAATGAGCTCTGCTGCTAAAGTGAGTGGTCACTCCTGGTCTCTATCCTACAGGGCCTCTCTGTAGCATGTGTCACTGTCTATCACTTCCGCCCTCCGTCCTAACCTTTCCTGGTGTCCTCCTATTTTCCCAGCTCCTCTTCCTCGATGTCTTCAGCAGGTTTTCTTTCTTTGCACTTCCCTTAGATGCTTTTTCAGTTCTGAATGTCTATTTTCTTTAACTCTCGTACTTCCTAAGGCTTCCATGATCATTTGTGGCCTATTATTACCTATTCCTTTTCAAGTTCAGCCCCATTCCTGCCTAATAGATCTCTCCACTTGGATGTCACTGAGGCACATGTCAGAAGTGAGTCCATTCTCTCATGCCCTGGACCTGCTGCTCCCATTTCCACATCTGTGTGACAGTACCATCTATCCCACTGCCTAAGCCAGAAATACAGGTGCATCCTGATGACGTCCACTTCCTCCACCCGTGTCCAGTCAATGATCAGCTCCTCTCTTTTCTAGGACTCACCTCTCTCTGGTCTGTGCATTTCTCTATCCTCATTGCACTATGGACATCTATGCTTTGGGCCTGGACTTCAGCAGCAGCCTCCTAGCTGCTCCCTGCCTTCACGCCTGCCCCACTTCAGGCCATTCTCCACACAACAGCTGGACTAATCACTCTAAACTACAAGTCTCATCAAGTCACTCCCCAACTTAAAATTCTTTAATCACTCAAAACTGCCCTCCTTAAAGTGGCAGGCAAGGTTCTTCATGATCTGGCCATATATATTTTACTCTTTCATTGAGATAAAACAGTAAAATGTAAAAATCTTAACATGTACAGCTCAATGATTTTTTAAATATATGCACATTTATGCAAATACTGGCTACACCAAGAAACATTTTCAGCAACCAAGCACTCCCTCTTACCATCCCAGGTAATCCACATCCCCAGAATTCTGACTTCCATTACCTTAGACTAAATTGCATCTGTTTTCAAACTTCATATACATGTAATCCCACTGTCTATAATCTTACACATCTGACTTTTTGCTCAATATTGTGATGTTTGTGCATAATTTGCTTCCAAATCCACATATCTTAATAATTTCATTTCACACCGATGAAGCATAAACCCTCCCATGTCTCCGTTACGCTTTCTTCAGGGGTGGGTACCTCTCTCATATACTCCACCTTTTTAACTTCCTTTCTCCCTCACTAGATTTAACTAAGCTTTCTGCAGCCACAGACTATGTCTTACTCATCATCAAGTGCCAACTATCTAGCACTTTGCTATGACGCAAGTTTTCAATAAACATTTGTTAAATGAATAAGTTCACTAATGTGAAGAGAACTTTTTACAAATTTTTTTTTTTTTGAGATGGAGTGCAGTGGTACAATCTCAGCTCACTGCAACCTCCGCCTCCCGGGGTCAAGCAATTCTCCTGCCTCAGCCTTCTGAGTAGCTGGGATTACAGGTACAAGCCACCATGCCTGCCAATTTCTGTATTTTTAGTAAGACGGGGTTTCACCATGTTGGTCAGGCTAGTCTTGAACTCCTGACCTTGTGATCCACCTGACTTGGCCTCCCAAAGTGCTGGGATTACAGGCGCGAGCCACCGCACCCTGCCCTTTTTTTTTTTTTTCAACTAAAGACAGGGTCTCACTATGTTGTCCAGGCTAGAGTGCAGTTGTTATTCACAGGTATAACAACAGCTCACTGCAGTCTCCTACTACTGGGGTTAAGTGATCCTCCCACCTCAGCCTCCCAATAGTTGAAACTATAGGTGCATACCACCAGCACTGACTTCTACAAATTCCAAAGCTCTAGGACTTCTAGTCATTTTTACCTAATTCAGAACACATAAAAAAGAAGGCTCCCTGAATTTTGTGATTACAACTTTAGTTCTGCCATCAGAACTGGGAGTCAAATACTTTCAAGAAGGAAATCTTATCAATAAGAAATTAATTTTTTATTTCTTTTTTTTTTTTTTGAGACAGGATCTTGCGGTTGACCAGGCTGGAGTGCAGTGGCATGATCAGGGCTTACTGCAACCTCAACTTCACAGGCTCAAGCAATCCTCCCACCTCAGCCCCATGCAAAGCTGGGAATACAGGTATGCACCACTATGCTCAGCTAATTTTTTTCACTTTTTGTAGAGACGGGGACTCACTATGCCGCTCAGTGTCTCATTATGTTGTTCAGGCTCAAGCAATCTTCCCACCTCGGCTTCCCAAAGTGCTGGGATTACAGGCATGAATCACTGCATCTGGCCTGTTACTTCTCTTTTTTATTCAAGCGGTTAAGACCAATAAAGCAAGTAAATGTATGAAATAAACCCTGGTCTGCATTGTAATATTAAAGTCCACTTCCAATACCCAGCACAGTGCCTGACACAAAGTAGGCACCTAATTAAAGTGGATAACCTTGAATGGAGATTAATTCTGAAACTACAAGCATTATATGAAAGAGGCCCCTTTCTATTTTCATATTTCTGAGAACATATTAAAAGCACCTACCTGATTTATCAATAATGGCATCAATCTCTTCAATCACATCAAAATAGGCCTCATTGTTGGTGTATTTCACCCCAGTCCGTCGCCAAGGCACCACTGACAGCTGCCCAGTGGGAAGTTGGTCACCCACATTGGTGCTTCCTAAGACAATTAAAATTACTGTATTTTAAAAGCAATTTGACTCTAGAAACCACAGAACACTTCCCTAGATGTTTCTATGCTCCCATTATTCATGTGTTTAATTGAATAATTTTTCAAACAAAAGGTGAGAGTTTTCCCAACTTCCATATAGGGCAACCTAGTCTATTTTTAAAACCCCTTGTTGTCATCTGGTCTGCCTCTTCAAGCAGAATAAAGGTTTAAGAAAAAGTCCCCTGAGAAACAGACATCATATTTTGGTTTTGAAAGTAACCTGAACTTAGTATCTCAGATTCCACAATAGCTTGCAGCTTAAATAATGTATTGGCTTTCAGCAGAGTTGGTAATCTACATATTGATATAAACATTTCATGGGTAAAAACAGTATTTGGGCCTGAGGTAGGTTCTTAGGTACATTTATGGGAGATATTAAAATGTATATATCAACATGATCTGTCTCACTCCTAAGCTCCAATACTAAAACTTAGGAAAACACAAATTTGATCTCTGTCTTCAAGAATTAGAGACCAATTTCTTCACTTGTTTTTTTCCTTTACAGGCATAAAATTTTTAAAAAATTCAAAAGGATAAAATAAATTAGTTTGAATTATATTTCCTTCTTCCATTACCTGGATTGTTTTATTTTTTTTCTCTCTTTAAAAAAAATTTTTTTTTTTTTGAGACAGTCTTGCTGTGTTGACCAGGCTGGAGTGCAGTGGTGCGATTTCAGCTCGCTACAACCTCTGCCTCCCAGGTTCAAGCAATTCTCCTACCTCAGACTCCCAAGTAGCTGGGACTACAGGCACATGCTACCACACCTGGATAATTTTTGTATTTTTAGTAGAGAAGGGGTTTCACCATGTTGGCCAGGTTCGTCTTGAACTCCTAACCTTATGATCCACCTGCCTCAACCTCCCAAAGTGCTGGGATTACAGGTGTGAGCCACCACACCTGACTAAAAAGATCATTTTAAGAGATAGGTCTTCCTATGGAGCCCATGCTGGAGTGCAGTGATTATTCACAGGCACAGTCATAACTCACTGCAGCCTAGACCTCCTGGGCTCAGGTGGTCCTCCCACCTTAGCCTCCAGAGTAGCAGGGACCAGAGGCATGTGCCACTATGCCTGGCTAAGTTCTGTATTTTTTATAAAGACAGGGTTTCACCATGTTGCCCAGGTTGGTTTTGTACTCCTGTGCTCAAGTGATCCTCCTGTCTTGGCCTCTCAAAGTGTTGGGATTATAGGTGTGAGCCAATGTGTCAGGCCCATTTTGGCTTTTCAAAAGTGGTTCTCAGATTCCCCTTTTCTAGATTAAGGTGAGATACAGGCTTAACTAACTTCATAATATTCATAAATGATTCAGGTACTAACAACGTTTTTATGGCTTAAAATAAACTCAGAATATTGAAGAAACCACCAAATTTGTCTTCTTAAAAAGAGGAACTAAGTATTCAAATGTATCATCAAGATATAATAATCAGAGCAGTCTAGGGAAAAGGCAGGAAAACCTAAAAACAGACCAAGAATCAATAAGACAGGACAAGACAGAAATGTCATTCTAAAACAGGGAAAAGGGACAATTATACAATGGTGCTAGAAAAACTATTTTGAAGAGATAAACATTACTGTATATCCAGATAATTTTTTTTCTTTTTTTTTTAAGATGGAGTTTCGCTCTTATTGCCCAGGGCAGAGTGCAACGGTGCAATCTCGGCTCACTGCAACCTTTGCCTCCCAGGTTCAAGCAATCCTCCTGCCTCAGCCTCCCAAGTAGCTGAGATTACAGGCGCCTGCCACCATGCCTGGCTAATTTTTGTATTTTTGGTAGAGACAGGGTTTCACCACGTTGGCCAGGTTGATCTTGAACTCCTGACCTCAGGTATCTGCCTGCCTTGGCCTCCCAAAGTGCTGGGATTACAGGCGTGAGCCACTGTGCCTGGTAACCAAGATAATTTTCAAATGGATTAAAGAATTAAATCCAAAAATAAAATAATAAACAAACTAGAAGAGAAGTTTTTAAAAAAGGATTTACCCTTCTCTCTCATCAAAAAGAAATTCTATTTAGTCTAATAATTATAAAGCTTGCATTTAATTCCTTAACCTACCTGGAATTTATTTTGTGCATACTGTGAAGTGGAGGGACTTAATTTTTTCCATATTGAAGCTGACTGTCCCAGTACAATATAGTTAACAACTGCCCCCGGTCCACTGATTTGATAAATGACCACATCTATCTACACCAAATTCCTATAAAAGCAAGGGTCTGTTTCTGGACTATTTTATCCCAATAATCTGTCTGTCTGCTACTGGACAAATACCAAATTTTTAAAACTACCCAAACTTGGCTGGGCACAATGGCACACGCCTGTAATCCCAAGACTTTGGGAGGCCAAGGTGGGTGGATCATGAGGTCAGGAGTTCGAGATCAGCCTGACCAACATGGTGAAACCCCATCTCTTCTACAAATAGAAATTAGCTAGGCGTGGTGGTGCACAACTGTAATCCCAGCTACTCAGGAGGCTAAAGCAGGAGAATCACTTTAATCCGGGAGGCAGAGGTTGCAGTGAGCCAAGATTACGCCACAGCACTTAGCCTGGGTGACAGAGCAAGACTCCACCTCAAAAAAAAAAACAAAAAAAAAACCACTACTCAAACTTCATACAAGTTGAGTAATTTTATCTGAAATGTTCAGGACCAGAAGTGCTTCAAATTTTGGACTGTTTTAAATTTTGGAATATTTGGATTATACCAGTTAAGCACTCCAAATCCAAAAATCTGAAATCCTCCAGTGAGCATTACCTCTGAGTGTCATGTCACTGCTCAAAAAGTTTTGGATTGTAGAGCATTCTGGATTTTGGATTTGGGATGTTCAACCTGTAATGTATTTTCTATCTGGCAGGATACATTTTATCTTTCTTCTTTTTAAAAAAATTATTTTCAAAACTTTCTTTGCTCTTGTAGTATGTCTTCTGCATGAGTATTTGTCTTGTGTACTACATAAACTTGTCTTGATATTTGACAGGGCAAATCCTCCCAACAACTCCTTTGTAATTTTTTTTCAAAACTGTCCCGGCTATGGCACTATTTATACTTTTTTAAATGTATTTTTCAATCAGTTTGTAAAATTCCATGAAAATGCTTGTTTATGCATTAAACAAGACCCAAAATGTAAAACCTTAATGAAACAGAATGATTAAATTTGATTAAATCAAAACATTTAAAATATGACTAAACACCAGAACAAAGTTAAATTACAAATGACAGTTTGTAAAAAAAATTCTGTAATACAGTATTCAAAAGACATAAAAGAGGTTATTTTAAATCCATATGAAAAAAGAAAAACATGTCAATAACCAAAAAATGAGGCCGGGTGCGGTGGCTCACGCCTATAATCCCAGCACTGGGAGGCCGAGGCGGGTGGATCACAAGGTCAAGAGATCGAGACCATCCAGGTCAACATGGTGAAACCCCGTCTCTACTAAAAATACAAAAATTAGCTGGGCATGGTGGCGCGCGCCTGTAGTCCCAGCTACTCGGGAGGCTGAGGCAGGAGAATTGCTTGAACCCGGGAGGCGGAGGTTGCGGTGAGATGAGATCCAGCCTGGGTAACAAGAGTGAAACTCCATCTAAAAAAAAAAAAAAAACAAAAAATGAACAAAATACATGAAATGGTAATTTATAATAAAGGAAAAACAGTCAATAGATATTTGAAAAGATTTTAGTCTCCTTAATAACAAAAAATGACTGTGTAAATACAAGATATTAATAAACTATCATATCACAATTTCTAAAAAATTATTAATGATAATAATAGGGTTGACTACAGTATATTGAAATTGCTACTGAAAGTATAAATTGGCCTAAATTTTCTGGAGGGCAATGCATTATAGTCCTTAAAAATGTACACACCCCTTGACACAGCATTGCTACTTCTAGTACTTAAAAGAAATCATCCCAGATGTGCACCAAGATTCAAGTATAAGAATGGTAATCCTTGTTATTTAAAAGAACAAAAAAATCAGTAATATCATAAATAAGGATTCAATAAATAACTTAGGGTCCACTCCACATAGAAGAAAACTATAAATAATTAAAAATGAAGGCCAGGTGAGGTGGCTCCCACCTGTAATACCAGAACTTTTGGAGGCTGAGGTGGTTGGATCACTTGAGGTCAGGAGTTCAAGACCAACACGGCCAATATGATGAAACCCCATCTGTACTAGAAAATACAAAAATTAGCTGGGCATGGTGGCGTGTGCCTATAGTCCCAGCTACTCGGGAGGCTGAGGCAGGAGAATCGCTTGAGCCCAGGTGGAGGTTATAGTGAGCCAAGATCGTGCCACTGCATTCCAGCCTAGGTGACAGAGCAAGACTCTATCTCAAAAAAAAGAAAAACAAAAGGTAGAAGATATCGTCATGGGATAATGTTCATAAAGTATCATACATTAAAAATGTGGTGGGATTAAGAGTGATTTTTATATTCTTTGTGCTTTTATATACTTCTTTAAGTTTCTACAATAATCATGCATTTCTTCTGTAATCAGAAAAATTTATAAAAAACACTTCATTTTGTCATTAAAATCACGGTATTTTCCACAAAGCAAAAATATTATTTCAGGTTGTACTCAGTCTACAAGAGTGCCCAGGCGCGGTGGCTCATGCCTATAATTCTGACACTTTGGGAGGATGAGGCAGGCAGATCCTCTAAGGTCAGGAGTTCAAGACCAGCTGGTCAACATAGTGAAACCCCATCTCTACTAAAAATACAAAAATTAGTTGGGTGTGGTGGCGCATGCCTGTAATCCCAGGTACTCGGGAGGCTAAGGCAGGTGAATCACTTCAACCCAGAGTGCGGTGGTTGCATGAGCCAAGATGGCGCCGCACTGCACTCCAGCCTGGGTGACAGAGCAAGAGACCGTCTCAAAAGAAAAAAAAAAATCTACAAAGAGCAAAATTAATGCACTAGGACATCTGAGATCCCAAAAGACAAACACTCAAAACAATGTGCAACACTGGACTAAGCCACTCAGGCTGTAGGATGGCTGCTCTCTATCGGTTGCCCCCTCCGCCATACCTGTGATGGTGTTGACAACCGTTCGAAGGATAGTGGGAGGCTTTATGAGTTCTTTAAGAATGTTCGACTCAGTAGCCAACGGAAAACCATTGTCAAGCATCTCTTCCAATACCTCATAAACCACAACCACATTGTCTTTGATCACTGGCTCTGAACAGACTCCAAAATAATCCTGATGGAGACAGAATACACACATTCATCACTCAGATACTGTAAAAATAAATAAATAAAAGAATGTGCCTACAGAGAATGAGGATCTGGCCTGTCCATGTGTTTTTGGGGTATTCTTCTACAGTGAGGGAATGCAGCATAACCACCATCCTCTTAGGCAGTCTGTTTGGTGGAGAGCACTAGGCTGGCTTTTGGTACTACTGTCATTACTACAAACAACGGGAACTTACTTAATCTCTTGGGTTAATTTCCTTAACTTGATAAAATACACAGAATACAAAATTGAATCTTCTTATATGTGCTTATGAACAAGAATTTGAAAGAATTATACAAAATAATACTTGATATAACACAGAAGAGTCCATGAAAATCTTTACCCCTACTGCTGTGCTATTTCTTAACACTGATGCAGTGAGTAAGAGTTGAGAGAGGAAAAAAACGAAATGAGGGGGACCAGCTAGCACACCTGAAAATTCTTTTCAATCATTCTTAAAAAAGATGCTAGGATTCTAAGAACACTATCCTTTTATTTAAAGGATGCTAAATTATCCGGATTGTGGGAAAAGCGCTGGATTTCAAACCAGAAGACCTGGATTATAATTTTGTCATTTGTTAGATTAAGTCATGTTAACTAATTTGGATCTTGATCCTTTAACAGAATAATCAGGTCTGTAAGAACTAGGCATGACTAATTAAGCACTAACGCTCATGAATGTACTTTGTAAACTATAAAGCACTACAAAATGGAATGTGTGATAATTATTTAGAAAGAAATGTTTGTGGCCATTCAACGTTCCTTCTAGCAATGTCAGTATGTCTTTTACAGGGCCTCTGAAAAGGTCACGAAACCCTCTTGAACTCATAGAATGAAGGAAAATTTACGCCTTTTAAGAAAGTCCATTCCGTTCATGAACAGCTCTGATCATTCCAAAGTTCACTCTTTTGCCAAACTGAAATTTGTCTCCCAGCTGCTTTACAAAGCAAGTGTACATAAGTACCTTGCAATTATTTGAAAACTACGAGTTTTCACTTCAGTTTTTTCTTCTCAGGGCCACACTTCCAAGACACTTCCACTATTCATGGTAAGGTATGGTTTCCAGGTTGTTTTACCATCTTTCCATTTCTTTGACATCCAAAACTGAACAGACTCTACTAGAGTCTAAATTACATTAGATAACATCATTTATCCATGAAATTCCAACACCTGGGTCACCTAAGAGTTAGGAATGTATTCCTAAAACAAAAAGATTCTCTCTTTATAAGAGGAAAATTCTCATTCTGAATGAGAATTTAAAAGAAGAAAAAGTCACACATTTCCTTCCCAAGAGTGACTTAATTTTTAAAAATAAAACACTTCACTCGGGTTTATAAACCAGGCGTCATGTGAACTAAGCAGCTGGAAAGGCGCCTCACAATATGAACAAGTGCTGCAGACGGCAAGCCTGCAATTCTCTAGCAGAGCCGCTCCTGTCACATTCAGGTCCTGGAAAAATCATGCTGCCGGAGAGGAGAGGACGCACATTGGAGAAGACACGAGAATCAGAATATGTCTACTGGCTTTTAACAACTGCTTCAAAAATGACAAGCTCTGAAGTCTCAGACTTCCAAATTAGCAACTTTACTTTGTTTTCCCAAATTCCTCTGTGGTTTCAACTAGATCAAACAACTCTTCTCACTTCCTGTCTTGTAATAAGTTACATAATACTAGTGTGGCCATATGAAGCAGCTGTCAGTTTCACCAGTGGGACTATTAATCTTAGAATGGGTGAAGTATCACATGTGGAAATCATAAAAAGGCCCAGTTAAAGTGGTTTAGGATCACAACTCCTGGGTTCTTCTGGTTCTTCCACATACCAGGGCTTACCATACTTGGTTTTCACTGTGCAAAGGGTCCAGTATGCTGCATGAGAACTGAAATTCCAGAATACCAGTACTATCAGAGAGTATTTGCAGGGAAAAACATAAAACCTATTTTAATTCTCTTGGGAAGGGAAGTTGTTCTAGATGTGGTGCAGATATCAGTACCAGAGAAAGGACTGTTTGACTTGCTTTTCAACTTTTATCATAATGTGTGGGTCCTCAGTCTTGTCTCTAATTCCACAATTCCAGTATTCATATGACTCATTCCAGACCTCATATGACACAGACATTAAGCCAAAGGGCCCTTGCTTCTCATTTGAGTTATGCAAATAACCACAACAGTCAGAAGCTGAGTGGTTCCGTTGGGAGAGGGTTCTTCTGTGTGAATCAGCGTTGGCGCCGTCTAAACTCCTGTGCTGCAAGTGGTGGTATCAGTCCTGGTATCACTGATACCAGGACACCGCTTAGACACCCTTAGACACCGCTCCCTAAGTTCTTAAAATCTATTCCTGAAGAAAAAAGCTTAAAATGAAAACTGTGCCTCATAAAATGACTCATTAAATTCTCACGGGCACATGATGTTTCCCAATTTCATCTTTGCAAGGAGAGCTCATCAGCAGCACTCTCGTGCCATTAAGAACCACCCAAACCTGAGAAGCAGTACAGGTTCATGAATTACTCCTGCCTGGGACAGTTAAATTAAGCATTCCTTAGCTTTTTCTACTTTTTCTTTTCTATAACTTTACACAATCACTTTCTGATACAACTCAAAGCAACATAGGTTACAATGGTTAGCATCAAGACCACCAGGCAAAAACAATCTAAACTCCAATTTATGAGCAAAAAGTAGAACCAGAAACAGAAAAGCTATATAAAGACATCGCAAATAGGGTGGCTTTCCCATGCAGCAGGTTCAAAAACATTACAATTGTCATTTCGTATGCAGCCAATTCAATAAACAGAAACCAGAATCTTATTAGATGGGAGAGGAAGTGAGTAATACCAGAGTTTTGATTTTTTTTTTAAGTTTCTTTTTTGAGAGAGTCTTGCTCTGTCACCCAGGCTGAAGCGCAGTGGCACGATCTCGGTTCACTGCAACTGCCACCTCCTGGGTTCAAGCAATTCTCCTGCCTCAGCCTCCTGAGTAGCTGGAATTACAGGCACAGGCTTGTTTTAGTAGAGACGGGGTTTCATCATGCTGGCCGTGCTGGTATCGAACTCCTTCCCTTGTGATCCCCCCGCCTCAGCCTCCCAAAATGCTGGGATTACAGGCATGAGCGACCACACCCGGACAGATTTTTTGTTTTTCTTAATGGAATATTTATACAATGGAAATAGGACTATAAAGACACTTCACAGTTTACATATATTAACTTTCCCACATTCACGAACCTGAAATGTGTCCACCACTCGGTGAAGAAACTCAATGACAAACAGAGGGGGGACCTCCGTCTGGATAACAGCTACAAAAAAGATCTTGTGGCGGTAAACACTTAAGAGATAGTGGTGAGGGGTAGGGATAACTGGAGGCACATTTTCTGCCTCAGTAGCTCTCTCTTGAGCCTCGAAAAAGTAATCACAAACAGAACGGCTGACCACGCTTTTCCAGTGTTTCTCCAGGAAAATGTCTCCAGAGGAGTTGATCAAGAAAAGACTATGGATCATGGTGGTGACTGTCAGTGACAGAAGAAAGCCTTTTTCAGTCTGAAAGCCTCAGGATGTAAATTTCCAACTCTAAAAACAAAAGTAGCAATATTCAGTTCCATTCAACCAAAACACCCTCCCCATCTTTTCCAACAGTCCAAGACTTCCCCATCTTTCAAGACCAGGCCCAATCTTCCCCTCCTGCATGAGTATGAAGATAGCCCTCCCTTGAATTCCAAAGGATAATGGAATCTGTCAATCATATACTCCCAGTTACCTTTACTCTCCCCCGAATTGCATCCATTTAAAATTCTACTTAATCTTTGGGTGCCTCCTGAACCGAACTGCAAGCTCCTTGAAGAAAAGGACCGTGCCTCATGTTTTGTGTTGCCTGACTGCAACATAATCAGTGTTCTTTGAAGACGGCTTCGAAGAACACTGAATTTGATGTTGGTTTTGCCCACAGCTCACACATAAACAAGAAATATGCAGCTTAATACGATAGCCACTAGCCAAATGGGACCTAGGAGCACTTGAAAGATGGCTGGTACGAACTGAGATGTGCTGTAAGTGTAAGACACACGACAAATTTGGAAGGCTTTGTATGAAAAAAAAGAATTTCAAACATCAATAATTTAATAGTGATTATATGCTGTAATATTTGGGATATACTAGGTTAAATAAAATATATTAAAATGAATTTAACCTGTTTTATTATTTTAAGGTAGTTTCCAGAACATGTACAATTATAAATGTGATTCTCTTTCTATTTCTGCCGGACAGAACTGGTCCTTGGGGGGGTCTTTAATTCATCCAATCAGACCTATTCTCTGAGCACTCCTTAAGCACTTGTTAATACAGAAAGACATTGGGGGCCTTTAAAAAGATCCCTCTGGGCTCCCGGCTGTGATCCCAGCGCTTGTGGAGGCCTCCACCGGCAGATCGCTGGAGCCCAAGAGTTCGAGACCAGCTTAGGAAATACAGCGAGACCCCGCCTCGATAAAAAGAGATTCCCCTGGGGGCAGACACCCCAAGTCCCTCTGGCGGCTGCATCTCTTCGGGCCAGTCGCCAGGATGTGACCATTCCGCGAACCGGCGCCGGTGGTCAAAACGCAAGAGGCCTGCGGTGCCCAGCGCTCCGGGGCGAGCTCAATACCTCTGCCGGGACGAGACAGCGGGAGGAAGGGACAGCCGGGCAGCGGGGGATACAAGGAAGAAGAGGCGGCCCAGGCCGGCGGTCTCTGCGCTGGCCCTAGCCCACAACCGGCAGCGACTGAGGCCCCGGGGCGAGGGCAGGCAGGGGCCGGGCTGAAGGGGCGCGCGCGTTCCGAGGTACAAGCGCAGGGGCGCCGGACCGCGCCAGCGAGCGCACGTGCGCTGTCATGGCAACAGTGTCCCCTCCTCCCGCTGCCGCGGGACCCCCTCACCTAGCCCTGAACCCGGCCCCTCACCTCTCCCCGCCGCGTCCAGCAGTCCTGAGAAACCGCCAGGCAGCATCCGGAGACCACGTCCCCCGCCCGGCGCATCTCAGCCCCGACCATCCCGCGCCCGCGCCCCGCCCGCGCCCCCGCCCCAGCCCCCGCCCCAGGCCGGGGGTCGACCGCAAGCCTCACCAAGCCTAGCTGCTCGCAGCGCCCAACGCTTCAAGGCGCGGACAGGCCCCGCTCCGCCCACCGCGCACGCTGAGGCAGCCGCTCGCCCGCTGATAGGCCGGCCCGAGGGCTATGCGACCGCTCCGCCCACGATCCCCTCCTGAAGGCCGCTGATTGGGCGACCGGTAGCCGCTCCTCCCCCTCTGGTTGAGCGCTGTTGGCAGCTCTCCGTGTTATCGGACTCGAGGCCCCTGATTGGCCCTGTTGAGGCACCAGTCATCTCCGATTGGTGCAGCTCTACAGCCTCGAGCCCTGATTGAAGGTCGAGGACAGTGCGAGCCGTTCGGCCCCAGTCATCCAATCGCAAAGGGTTGGGGCAGCCGCGGCTGCGGCTCGCGTGATTGCGGAGTGCGCCTGGAGGGGGCGCTGGAGTGTGTGTGCCGGGGAGGGGTGGCTTGCGGCCACGAGTTGCTGACAGCGCCTAGCGGGTGTTAAATCCTGAGGGTGGCGGCTACCCTCCAACTCCATGGACGCCTATGGGAAGAGCGGCCTTCTCTGCTGTGTACCGGGCCCTGAGTCAAGTTGGCGAGACTGGCAGTGGCGCCACTGGCGCCGAGCCGTGGACCCCGACTCTGGCGGGGCCGCGGCAGGGCGCCCACCCTCCGGAATCTCAGATCCCAGCCGGGGAGTGAGGGGCTGGGCGGGCCTCTCCACCTATTTGGAGACCCCAGTCGGGACTTGGATACGCTTTTGAGTGGTCTCTGTCGTGGTGTGGAGTGGAAATCAGGACCAGGGGCCGCCCCCGTGACACTAGCAGTCAGGCCCGAATGCGGTGAGGCGTCATCGGCCTTGGACCCGGCGGTGGGGGCTGGTGACAGTGGCGACGTCGCCGATGAGGTGTTCGCCATCCCTGGCTTTAGTATTCACTTTGGTGAAATGGAGTGTGGTTGGCCGCTCCTCCACCACAAGCCCTTTGTTGAGGTGGTGCGGTGGGTTCTCTCCGCGCTTGCTAAGGGCAAATAAGTTGACTGATTTTGAACTAAAGAGAAAAGCCAGAAGCAAAATGGCAAAATGATGTGACGCTGGGTGGGCTTAGGGACGCTAGTGCCAGAGGAATTGGCTTGAACTTGCTCCAACACTTACAACCTCGGTGACCGTGAGAAGGAACTTTACCTCCTGCTTACTTCTCAAATAAGGATGCGAATAGTACCTCCCTCCTAGAGTTGTGAGAATTGAATTGAAAAGTGCTAGCAATAGTTATGCTCTAAGGAACAACGTGGGATACTATAACACGTGGTAATGTGTGTCAAAGGTGAAGAAATGCAGTCACTGCTGTGAGCGTTTCTCATTCATTCCCTGAATTAACATTTGCTGAAAACCCCCGCGTATTGTCCTGTGCTGGGTGCTGGAGATGCTGCAATGACTGCTGTCACAGGCATCATCCCTGTAGTTACAGGGCCCAGCAAGAAAGACAAATGAGAAAAAAAATATTTTAAGCAGAAAAAAGAAAAAAAAGACAAATGAAAAGCAAGGGGATTGCAACGCAGTGTAATGAATAAGGAATGCTTATAGATGGCTGACCTCAAGTAAGGGAAGACCCTCTACCTTGAAACCTGAAAATGAGACTGGATCCCTCAAATGCAGGGATGGATGGACGGAGAAAAGAGTACATATGGAAGGCTCTGGAGATGAGCAAGTTAAGTAGCTGAGCTGGAATGGGAGGAACAGTGCAGGGAGATGAGGCTGAAAAGCTAAGTAGGAGCCAGGTGGTTATGAACCTTGGAATTGTTAATATTTATAAAATACTACCTGCCATACGCTGTTTTATAATTTGTAAGTACCATTCCATAAATATTTAGTGAGCCCTCCCATGTGCCAGGCACTGTTCTAGTACTTGGATACATAACAAGAGTAAACAAAAGACAAATATCATTTGGGGCCAGGCGAGGTGGCTCATGCCTGTAATCCCAACACTTTGGGAGGCTCACATGGGCGGATCACTTGAGGTCAGGAGTTCAAGACCAGCCTGGCCAACATGATGAAATCCTGTCTCTACTAAAATTTAAAAATTAGCCAGGCATGGTGGCACGTGACTGTGGTCCCAGTTACTCAGGATGCTGAGACAGGATTGTTGCTTGAACCCAGGAGGCTGAGGTTACAGTGAGCTAAGATCGCCCCACTACACTCCAGCCTGGGTGACAGAGAGACTCTGTCTCAAAAAACAAAGACAAAAATTCCTGTCCTAGTGAAGCTTATATTCTAGTGGGGAAAGACACATAATAATAAACGTAAGTAAACAGTAGGTTAGAAGGTGGCATGTGCAATGAAAAAAAAGAGTGTGCAATGAGAAAAAAAAAACTATCAGGAATATTATGGGATTGGAGGGCAAGTTACAGATTTAAGAAAGTAGTGAGAATAAGCCTCATTGAGAAGAGAGATTAGCACAAAGACTTGAAGAAGACAAAAGAGTTAACTATGGGGAGACCTCGGGAGAGAGCATTCTAGCAAAGGGAACAGGCACTGCAAAGCCAGTGAAGCCAGAATGCTCCTGGGGAGTTCCCAGAGCAGGAGGGGTGGCAGTGTGGCTGGAGTGAAATGGGCACAGGGTAAAGGAGGAGACAAGGTTACAGGCTGGGTGGTCTCATCACACAGGGGCTTGAAAGCTCTTTTAAAGATTGTGGTTGTGAAAAGGAGAGCCCATGGGGGGTTTGAACAAAGGAGTGAAAGGATCAAATTTATCAGTCTTCTGGGTTGAGAAGACTGTGGAAGGAGACCGGTGAGGAGGCCACTGCAGTGACCCAGGTGAGCGGTGATGGAGCTCAGGCCAGGCTGTGGCCACAGAGGTGGTGAGGAGGAGGTGGACTGTGCAGGTAGTCTCCAGGAGGAGCCAGCTGGATTTCCAGATGGGTGGGATCTGGGGAGTGAGAACAAGAGAGCAGGGAGGGCCAGTGAGCTTCACCATGAAGAAGGATAGTTTCACCAACTGGACTAGAAACACTGTGGGTAGGCCAGATGGCTCACACCTGTAATTCCAGCCCTTTGGGAGGCTGAGGCAGATGGATCACCTAAGGTCAGGAGTTCCAGACTAGCCTGGCCAACATGGTAAAACGCTGTCTCTACTAAAAATACAAAAATTAGCTGGGTGTAGTGGTAGGCGCCTGTATTCCCAGCTACTCAGGAGGCTGAGGCAAAAGAATTGCTTGAACCTGGGAAGCAGAAGTTGCAGTGAGCCGAGATTGTACCACTACACTCCAGCTCGGGCAATAGAGTGAGAGACTGCATCAAAAAGAGAGAGAGAGACAGACAGACAGAAAGGAAAGAGAAAGAGAGAGAGAGAGAAAGATAGACTATGGGTAAGTCAGGTTGGAAGGGAGAAAACTTGGGGAAAAAAAAAGAAAGAGAAAGGAAGGAAGGAAAAGAAAGATTATGGGTAGGGCAGGTTGGAAGGGAGAAAACTCAGAAGTTTCGTTTTGGACATGTTAAGTTCATCATATGTGTTAGTCCATTTTGCATTGCTATAAAGCAGGGGTTTCCAATCTTTTGGCTTCCCTGGACCTCATTGGAAGAATTGTCTTGGGCCACACATAAAATACACTAACACTAGCAATAGCTGATGAGCTAAAAAAAAAAAAAAAAAATCACAAAGCAATGCAGCCCATGGGCCTCAGGCTATAAAGGAAGACCTGACACTCGGTGATTCATAATATAAAGAAAAGAGGTTTATTTGACTCATGGTTATGTAGGCTATGCAAGGGTGACACCAGCATCTGCTCAACTTCTGGTGAGGCCTCAGGAAGCTTTTACTCATGGCTGAAGGTGAAAGGGGAGCAGGTGAAACATGGTGAAAGCAGGAGCGAGCAAGAGAGAGGAGGTGCCAGGCTCCTTTAAGCAACCAGCTCTCTTATAACCCAACAGAGCAATAACTCGCTCATTACCGTGGGGATCACTTGAAGTGATTCATGATTCATGAGGGAATCCATTCATGAGGGATCCATCCCCATGACATCTTCTACTAAACCCACCTCCAAAACTGGGGATCACATTTCCACCTGAGATTTGGAGAGGACAAACATCCAAACTATATCAATATATCTGTGAGCTCCATTAGCTATCCAAGTGGAGATGTTGAGAAGGCTGCTGGACATATGAGCCCAGAATTCAGGCGAGTAGGCTGGGCTTGAGAGGTAAATTTGGGTGTTTTCAGCATATGGGTATTTAAAGTAGTAGGATCTGTTGAGATGACTGAGGGAAAGAGCATGGAGAGAGATGAGAACCAGATTCCAGGGACACTCCAAATTTAAGAGTTCACATAAGAGAGGAGGATCCGGAATCATATAATCCCCCCAACTACTCTAAGATGAATTACTGTTGTGATCCCCTTTTCATAGGTGAGGAAGCTACACAGACTGCTTAAATAACCTACCCAAGGTCAAACAGCAAAGCTGTGATTCAAGGACGTCGGAATATCTGAGTAGAATGTCTCTGATTCCACACCTCTTACCTCTAATCCCAGGAACCCATTGAAGAAATGTGAAGCAGAGAGTGTCACGCTTTCAGATTTCCATTTCAGAAAGACCATGTGTGCAAGACGGACTGGAGCAGGCTGAGCCTGGGGGCCGGGAGGTCATTTAGACAACTGCAGCAATCCCTAGGAGAGAGCTAGCGACTGGAGCCATAAGGCAGGGATTAGAGAGAAGTGGACACCTTCCAGAGAAGATAGGGATTAGGGATTAATGGAATATGAGTGGTGAGGCAGACTAGGTTTCTGATTCCGGCAACTATGTGGATGGAAACATCATGTGTTGAGATGGGGATCATCACTGGAAGAGAGGCCCCTTGAGGGGAGGGTGCATGAATCCGGTCATCACAGTGCCCAGGGGCATGAACCAAGTTGACACTCAAGTACTTGTTGAATTGAATCAAGTAACATCGAATTTGGGAGCTCTTATAATACTTTCCCATGACTTTGAGAGAGGCCACAGGAAATCATTGACAAATGATAAGTCAGTCCATTTTGTGCATAAAAATCTCCAGGGAAAGATTTTCTAAAGCTGCCACTGACAAACCATTATGGTGTTCAACAGCACTCACTGCGGAGAAATTTTTCTACCATTAAAAAGTCAGTCCAGCTATCAGGGTTCACTGGGAACCATTTAATTAATTAATTAATTAATTAATTTGTTTATATTTAATTTTTGGTCCGAGACAAGAGAGGCCTTGCCCACCCAGAAAGACACCTCCAACATCACCACTGTGGCTTCGCCGTTTTCTTCCTGTTCACACGCGTGCTCTCCTTGCAGCACACCTCACTACCCGTCATGCACTAAAGTGACAGAGTGCCTTCTCCCCATGCCTCCTTCTGACAGAGCCCTCTACCTGGCACATGTTTGCCTTTTACTCATCCTATTTTGGAAATTCAATCCAGCTCGCAAGGCCCAGCCATATGTTTCCTCCTCCACAAAGTCTGTTGGAAGCTTCATGCCCCCACACTGAGAGTAATGTTTCCTCCTCTGTAATCAAAGAGCATTTCCTGGCTCTTTCATGTAACCTACAGAGCGGGCACATTCTGCCATGCATCAGCATGTGCATCTGCTGACCAAAATTGGATTATAAGCTCTTTGGGGGAACCATAGTGTGTGTCTCACAATATTTAGTGAACAGTCACCTATTAAACTAACAGTGATGGAGTGCTTACAACCTCCTGGACACTGCAGGTACAAAGACGTGGTACTCTATGTTACTTCAAGGAGCATACAATCAAGTGTGGGGGAGTCTTAAAGAACAGACAGCTCCCCTTATCAAAACCAGGCCGGGCATGGAGGCTCACACCTGTAATCCCAGCCCTTTGGGAGACAAAGGCCAGTAGATCACCTGAGGTCAAGAGTTCAAGACCAGCCTAGCTAACTGGTGAAACCTTGTCTCTACTAAAAATACAAATCAAATTAGCTGGATGTAGTGGTACGCTCCTAAGTCCCAGCTACTTGGGGAGGCTGAGGCAGGAGAATCGCTTGAACCCAGGAGGCAGAGGTTGCAGTGAGCCAAGACCTCACCACTGCACTGCAGCCTGGGTGACGGGGAGACACCATCTCAAAAAAAAAAAAAAAAATCAAAACTAGCTTCGTTAAGCCTGGTCATGAAAGGAGGCTGTCCATGTGGAGAGGAGAAACTGTACCTGATGCTCTACTCTAGAAAAAGAGACCCATCTTTCCCTTAGGGACCTCTCACTGCTGGCTGCAGCTCCCACCAACATACTGGTTTTGGGACCGTCAGTATCCCTTTAACTCTTCAATGGCATTTAGACACACTATTTTTTTGTTATTCATTTAATTTCCCATAGCAGAGCGGAGACCAGGATGCACATTTATCCAAAGTTTGTCTAAAGATAAAGATAGGCTGGGTGCAGTGGCTCACACCTGTAATCCCAGTACTTTGGGAGGCCGAGGTGGGCAGATCAACTGAGGTCAGGAGTTCAAGACCAGCTTGATCAACATGGTGAAACCCTGTTTCTACTAAAAATACAAAAATTAACCAGGCAGTGGCAGGTGCCTATAATCCCAGCTACTCAAGAGGCTGAGGCATGAGAATCACTTGAACCCGGGAGGCAGAGGTTGCGTCAAGATTGTGAGTCAAGATTGTGTCACTGCACTCCAGCCTGGGCAAAAGAACGAAATCAGTCTCAAAAAAAAAAGGACTTGAAGATAACAGAAGGGAAGTGAGCAGAAAGAGTAACATGCAACTAACAATGTAGCTCACAAATGTGATCAATCTGGGCATCTTAGATGTCTCTATGGGATGCACACCTGCTTCCAGGGGGCAAGGGTGCTGTGTACACCTCCTCTCGTGCAGGATCCCTGGCAAGCCATCTCGAGTTTCTGAAATCCAAACCCTGTCTGAAAAGGAGAGAGCAGCTTCCCTCTCCTGGCGGCCTCAGGCTGGCCTCCTAGTTCCAGTCTGCTGAGGGACATAATTATTGCACCAAATGGTCCCTTCCCTAGATGATTAACCACAAGAATATCCAATCATGAGGCCACGCTCTCGCCTCAGGGGCATGGCACTACTCTGGCTTGTTAGACGCTCTGCCATTCTTTCTTTACTTTTGCCTAGATGGCTTCATGAGTGTAACACTCTTTTAATAATAACAGCTCTCCATGTATGTCCAACCTCAGCTGTTTTCCCCAGCTTAGTAAACAATGCCACCACCCTTCCAGCTACTCAGACCCATGAGTCATTCTTAAGTCCTCCATTACCCTCATCCCCTCATGTAATCAGAAGCCTGTGGGTTCTATCTTTAAGGTACATCAGGAATTCAGGCTCTTTCCAATGCAACGTCATCACGCTAGTCCAGGCCACCATCACCACTTGCCTGAAAGATGATAACCACTGCCGTACCAATCTCGCATTTCTACTCTCGCCCCTCTAATCTTTTCTATACAACAGCAAAAGTGAGCTTTTAAAACTGTAAACAGTTACGTGCAGCTTGGAACCCTTCAGCGCATTCCCATGGCATTAAATCAAAAATGCCTTTACTACTTCTTTTTTTTTTTCCTTGGTGACAGGGTCTCACTGTGTTGCCCAGGCTGGAGTGCAGTGGTGTGATCATAGCTCATTGAAGCCTTGAACTTCTGGACTCCTGGACTCCCACCTCAGCCTCCTGAGTAGCTGGGACTCCAGGCACACCACCACACCCAACTACCTTTACCACTTATCTGTCCTCTTGAGATCTCTGATTGAATCTCTTGCCACACTCCTCTACCCCTCACCCCCACTCCCAGCTCAGGGCCTAGAATGTGCTCTTTCCCCTGCTTGGAAGCTCCTCCTGTTCTTCCTTTAAGTCTTCCTTTATGGTACCTTCTCAGGGAGTCTTCCATTAGCAACTTGTCTAAATCTACCCCCTATCTTCCTCTTCTACTGCCACCCTAAGTATTCTGTCTCTTATTCTTTATAATACCCATCACAACTTGTAATTAATGTGTTTATTCCTCTGTGGTCTGTTCTTCGTTGTCACTCTTCCCCACTAGAGCACGTGCCCCTGAGGGCAGGCACTGTGTCTGTCCTGCTCGCCTTTGCATCCATTGCGTAGCACAATGTCTGGCATCCAGGAGATTTCAATAAATGTTTGTTTCCCTGTGAAAAGCAGTTTGGGGATCTCTCAAAGAATTTAAAATAGCACTACCATTCAACCCAGCAATACCATCACTGGGCATATACCCCAGGGAAATTAAATTGTTCTACCAAAAAGACACATGCACTCGTGTTTGTCATTGTGTTATTCACAATAGCACAGACATGGAATCATCCCAGGTGCCCATCAATGGTGGATGGGATAAAGAAAAGGCAGTACATATACACCATGGAATACTATGTAGCCATAAAACAGAGTGAAATCATGTGCTTTGCAGCAACATGGATGCAGCTGGAGGCCATTATCCTAAGCAAGTTAATGCAGAAACAGAAAAGCAAATACTGCATATTTTCACTTGTAAGTGGGAGCTAAACATTAGGTACACACAGACACAAAGATGGGAACAATAAACACTGGAATCCCAAAAGCGGAGGCAAGGGAGGAAGTCAAGGGTCAAAAAACTACGTATTGAGTACTATGCTTACTACTTGGCCGACGGGATCAGTAAAGCCTCAGATCATGCAATATACGCATGCAACAAACCTGCACATGTACCTCTGAATCTAAAGTCTTAAATAAATTAATGTTTGTGGCTTACATGAACTGTTCTGATCACCTTCCACTCACTTGTTGGTGAAGGAAGGGAATACCTGCCCTAAAAGTGCAAGATAGCCAAACGCATGACCCCTGGCCCTGGACGGATGAGATTTACAGCAGTTTATTCACAATGTAAACTCAAAGCTGGAGGAGGAGGGCACTGCATGCTATGAGGGGACCATGGGGGCTGCATTCTGAAGTACAGCAAACCCCCAGAAAAGCAATCTTGGTAGTGTCAAGAGGGCAAGATGGCCCTTGGTTCCCATTGGAGCATGTGATTGGTTTGTTTGAATAATTTCACAGGCTGATGGGAAGGTGAAGGTCATTAGGTTTAGAACTGCATGGGTGCAGCTTGTCCAGCTGATAGGAGAATTAACCAGGCATGTCTGGTGAGAGTAGGGGAATTCACAAGCCTTTGGGCCCTGTGCTCCTCAAGGATGTAAAGGTAGCACTTGAAAGTTTAGGTCTTACCACATAGCATCTGGACAAGAGACATACACATGCAGTGGTCAGAGGCAGGGGGTATGGGGAAGATACTTTATTATTACAAGACTAAGTGAATGAATTATTATACTATAGTCCTGTGATTTGTATGTACAGGCTACTAGATGAGTAGCTAGTAAGTTTTCCTCTAAAAAAAAAAAAACCTGAATTCTGATTCCTACCTTTTTTTTTTTTTTTTTTTTTCTGAGACATGGTCTCTGTCACCCAGGCTACAATACAGTGGTGTGATCTTGGCTCACTGCTGTAGCTTTCACCTCCCAGGCTTAAGTGATCCTCTCACCTCATCCTCCCCAGCTGGGGACTACAGGTGTGTTGTCACCATGCCCGGCTAATTTTTCTGCTTTTTGTAGAGACAGGGTTTCACAACATTGCCCAGGCCAGTCTCAAACTGGACTCAAGCAATTTGCCTGCCTCAGCCTCTCAAAGTGCTAGGACTGCAGGCATGAGCTACTGTGCCAGGCCCCCTAATCCTCCTTTATTCTTGTCCTAAATGGGAGTCCATGGGGAATCATGCTTAGCTGCATATAACAGAAAAGCCAAATAACACTGGCTTAAACAAGATAGGGGTTTATTTTTCTCTTCACATCATGAGAAGTCAAGAAGTTCAGAAACCCAGAGCTGGAATGGCAGTTTCCATCATCGACTCAGGCATCTCTTAGCTTGTCATTCCACCCTTCCTAGAGGTGGAGCTTTCATCCTCATGCTTACAACATTGTTGCTGTGGCTCCAGGCATCAAGCTATATTCCAGGCAGAAAGGAGAAAAGATGAAGAGCAAATGGGCATGAGCCAACTGAGTTGGCTCCCTCTAAGGAACTTTTCCTGAATCCCACTGGCCCTCTATTGTTCAGATAATAGCATGCTAAAAGAGGTTCTGGGATTGTTCTTAGCTGGGCACATTACTGCCCTGACTCCCACTTCCAAAATGGATTCTGTGAATAAGGATGACAGGAGAATGGATATCCAACAGGCGACTAACAGGCTGTCCATAGCCAGTGTGAGTGAACAGTGTGATTACAATCAATGAATAGACTGAATATTTTAAATAAGGTCTGGAATTGAAGGGCTTAGGTAAGGTGGGCTGGAAAATAGAAAGGCTCCACAACATCACCTTTACTTAAAAAAAAAATTTTTTTTTTTAACTTTCAGACAGGGTATTGTTCTGCTGCCAAAGCTGGCCTTGAGCTGCTGATCTCAAGCTATCCTCCTGCCTCCACCTCCTGAGTTGGGATTACAGGCACAAGCCACAGTACTCAACTTTTTATTTAACCTTGTCAGAAGATAAGACAGACACATGTCCATTGTGAAAATAAGGTGCATATGTGATGCCATGGTAAGGGTCATGTCTGAAAGCATCGTGGGGATGACAAGCAATCCAGAGGCATCGCTACAAACTGGCGGTGTGACCTCAGGCAGCTTACCTAGGGAGGTCCTTGGGTCTCTGGGTCTTAAAATGAGAGGACTGAACTAAACTATCTCTAAGATCTTTCTCAACTCTAAATTTCGATTATAACAATGGTCATTTTTGTTTTAGACAGGGTCTGGCTCTGTTGCCCAGGCTGAAAGTACAGTGGTGCCATATCTGCTCACTGCAACCTCTGCCTCCTTTGCTCAAACCATCCTCCAACCTCAGCCTCCAGAGTAGCTAGGACCAAGGCGTGCACCACCATGCCTGGCTAATTTTTTTTTTTTTTAGATGGGGGTTTCACCATATTGCCTAGGCTGGTCCTGAACTCTTGGGCTCAAAGGATCTTCCCATGTCAGCTTCCCAAAGTGGTAGGATTACAGGCGTGAACCACCACACCAATTTTTTTTTTTAATTCAGTGAAATATTTTAGACAAATGAAAGGTTTCATAGAAAACAGATGAAGAGCTGAGTGAGACAGAACATACCTACCTGTATTCTCAACTACTCAGGAAACTGAGGCAAGTGGATCAGTTGAGCCCAGGAGTTCAAGACCATTCTGGGCAATATAGCAAGACTCTGTCTGAAAACAAAACCAACCAACTAACTAACAAAAAACGATCAAGCAGAGGTACCCCAGAGGACGAAGGAAGAGAATTCTGGAGCAATGTCTACTTGGCCTCGGTCTTCATTCCCATGGGGTCCCCTGAGTTTTGTGGAGCTCACTTCTACATAGCTCCTTGTGTGACTTCAACAAAATAAAATGACACATTTATTGGTAAAAATCAGATTACCATCAGAAATAGAAAATTGCTTTTACTTGGCAATAACAATCTTAGGCACTTTTAACCAATCTCATCACATTAAATAACTAGCATTTCAGGCCGGGCGCGGTGGCTCACGCCTATAATTCCAGCACTTTGGGAGGCCGAGGCGGGTGGATCATGAGATCAAGAGATCGAGACCATCCTGGTCAATAAGGTGAAACCCCGTCTTTACTAAAAATACAAAAATTAGCTGGGCATGGTGGTGCGCGCCTGTAGTCCCAGCTACTCGGGAGGCTGAGGCAGGAGAATTGCTTGAACCCAGAAGGCGGAGGTTGCGGTGAGCCGAGATCATGCCATTGCACTCCAGTCTGAGTAACAACAGCAAAACTCTGTCTTAAAAAAAAAAACTAGCATTTCAAATTGTGATACTGTGTAATAACCCTCATTTGAAATGACTGGAGAAATATTCACCAAATCTCACGGAAGAATGACAGAATTTTCTCCAAAATTTATCAGAAAAGAAAAGAGGTTGGACTGTCAAGAAACGTACTTATTATTTTCTAGATAGTTATTCAGATAACACTTGTGCGTGGAGGGAAACACACCCCTGGGCTTTGCAAACACTTGTTTCCTGTGTGTCAGACTCGCCTACAACCTGTTTATCAAATGGAGCTGATAATAATTGGACGCAAAGACCACACCACTTACCTCTCATCAGTCACCTGCTTTTCTTGTCATACTTTCAGCATTTATGAAATTTTAAACTATGCCTTTTAATTATTTGGTAATTACTTTTAAACTTTATTTAAAAATATAGAACTGGCCGGGTGCGGTGGCTCAAGCCTGTAATCCCAGCACTTTGAGAGGCCGAGGCGGGTGGATCCCGAGGTCAAGAGATCGAGACCATCCTGGTCAACATGGTGAAACCCCGTCTCTACTAAAAATACAAAAAAAAAAAAAAAAATTAGCTGGGCACGGTGGCGCGTGCCTGTAGTCCCAGCTACTCAGGAGGCTGAGGCAGGAGAATTGCCTGAACCCAGGAGGCAGAGGTTGCAGTGAGCCGAGATTGTGCCATTGCACTCCAGCCTGGGTAATAAGAGCGAAACTTCACCTCAAAAAAAAAAAAAATATATATATATATATATATATATATATATATAGAACCGAGTTCCGAACAAATTATCCTTGAATTTCTCCCTCTAGTAGTTACACTTTTCAGTATCTGTGAAGTTTTCTGACTCCTCTGATCATTTTTCCTCCCACACAGCATCTGAAGTGTATCTGTACAGAATAGCTGGAAGTCCCAGCTTTACCCTCTCTCTGCGTTTTCCTCTCACAGCCCCTTCTCTTGGACCCTGCTCTTCCTCTCAGCACGGTAACCTTTTTTTATTTCCAGATAGGTTTTGAAAACACCGTCTGTTCCCGTCTTAGGATCCCTGGGGCAGATGATAGGTGTCTCCCACAGTCCAGACACATGGCCACCAAAGATGTTCTTGCCTTTTTTTTTTTTTTTTTTTTTTGAGACGGAGTTTTGCTCGTTACCCAGGCTGGAGTGCAATGGTGTGATCTCGGCTCACCGCAACCTCCGCCTCCTGGGTGCAGGCAATTCTCCTGCCTCAGCCTCCTGAATAGCTGGGATTACGGGCACGCGCCACCATGCCCAGCTAATTTTTTTGTATTTTTAGTAGAGACGGGGTTTCACCATGTTGACTAGGATGGTCTCGATCTCTTGACCTCGTGATCCACCCGCCTCGGCCTCTCAAAGTGCTGGGATTACAGGCGTGAGCCACCGCGCCCGGCCCGTTCTTGCCTTTTTAATGTTTATCAAGTTCTTCCACAGGCAACAGAAAGTAAGTCGTCTTTAGATATTTATAAAAGGTAACACAGACCTTTAAAAATATGATCGTGGTACATTTCGAATGAGGACTGTGTGAGAAACATACAGGTCCTATTGTCTCCCTCGTTGTGTTGTCTTTTCCTCAGCCAACAAGTGATCTGTTGCCAGCGACAGAGAGACAAACAACTAACTGGTCCTTATTCTAAGGACCAGGCCCAGCCTGGAATGCGGCCAGGAGAGGAGTTCCTGAGCCGGCCTCGGGGACGCGGCGGTAATGAGCCGCCGGCCTCGGAAGGTGGTGCTGTTGGGTGTGAGGGGAGATCCTGCTTGCGCTGGAACTCAGCGAGCGGCGTGCCAGAAGGAAGCCGCGATTTCCAATGCGGATTCCCCTCGCTGAGACACTACTCTTCAGTGAGAGCTCTAGGGCATCTGAGAGTTTGAGGCAGAGGCAGAACGGCTCTGGGCCGAGTGATGGCGAGGAAACCAGCATCCAGCGCGAGTGGCGGACGCCGGGCCGGGCGCGCGCATCCAGGGGCGCCTTGGGGACGGCGCGCGGAGAAAAGTTGCGGGGCTGAGAGAAAGGGTGGCGCTGGAGACCAGATGGTTTTCATCCCCTGGAGACAAAGAGGTGCCTTCTTTTGACAACAGCTGCCAGTGACATACAAGCCATACGGCGGGGCCGGCGGGGGAGGGGAGCTCGGGAGGAGAGAGCCTAAGGCGGGGAACTGCTCTGACTTTCTATAATGGGGTGGTTGCCATGGTGACGGGCCAGGTATCTAAAGGGGCGGCTGAAAGCACCCTTTGTTCTGGGGCCCGGCTGCCCGGGTTGTGCCTGTTCCTAAGAGACACCTTTAGACACCTCCCTCCGTGCCGGGGCGAGCTGCGCCCGCGGCTGGGAGCGTCTCCGCGGCAGTTTCACACCACGGTCCGCAGGTCGCAGCACCACTGCGGCTGCACGCGCGCTGCATGCGGAGGGCAACGCCGCCTCCCACGCACGATCCACCCGAAATCCGAGCTGGTAGCTCGCCCGCCGGGGCCCAGACGCGCAGGCCGGGACTCGGTGCTCCGCCCAGTCCCCGCTGCCCCGGGGAGACTTCGAATTACAAGGCGGAGCAGGACCCGGTGACTCCACAAATAACTCACTGAGGTCTGGGGCGAGGGCACTCGGGAAAGCCCCGTAGAGTCACTTTGCAGTCGTGCTGGAAGGAAAAGCAGAACCAAATCACTGGATAAAGAAGATTAAAAGTAAGGCAGCCTTACAACGTTGCTTGTAAGAGCAACCAGCTGGAAACAACCTAAAAGTCCGTTCTTGGGGGCTGGGTGAATGATATGGGGCGCATCCCTCTGAGGGAACCCTAAGCTGCCATTAAAGAGTACCTGGCAGCTGCTGTATTTGCTGAGACATGGAAAATTTCCGGTATTATTCTAAGTAATAAAGTGCAGAGGAGTATGAGTTGGGTGTGTGTGTGTTTGCATCTCTGGAAGTGGTTGCCTCTTAGGATGGTCTCTGTGTGACTAGAAGAGGAGAGAAAGAAAACTTGCTTTTCGCCATGCTATAATCTTCCGCACCTTTCGAATTTGCCGTTTGTACTATCTTACTCACAAAGGGAAAAGAACTTTGAAATAAAATCGCATTTGTTGAAATAAAATCGCATTTGCTTGAACACTAATGAGATGTGGCACTCTCCATAAAGTATCTCAACTCTTTTTTAGTGCTTTAATAAAGATTACTTTTTAAAATATATGTGCACAAATTCCATTAGCCCACAGATATGTAACGTTAATGGCAGTGGCAAGTCAGAGATGAAGATGTATACTTCTTTCCTGCCTTCTTGTGGTGCAGAGATGGACGGAGCCAGCTGTCATTCAAGGAGCCCGCTGTGTAAACCCATCTATTTATTATTGTATCACTTTAATCACAGGACCCTCACATTAAA
Organism: Callithrix jacchus; assembly: GCF_049354715.1. Lineage (NCBI taxonomy): Eukaryota > Metazoa > Chordata > Mammalia > Primates > Cebidae > Callithrix > Callithrix jacchus. The sequence continues at coordinate 44,273,125 of NC_133514.1, forward strand.
CAAACATGACACTAGGGAAATTTTCCTAGCTACAAAATGGCATATAACCAGTGAAATACTGGACTACCGAACACCAAGGTCATGGATGATCTTTCTACACAGATAAAAAGAATTGTTTCTTAGCAATGACTTCACTGACTGATGATAGTAAGTTAACATCTATTGAGCATTTACTGTGAGCCTTATTGAGCACTGTTTAGAATTTGATATGCAGGCTGGGAGCAGTGGCTCACGCCTGTAATCCCAACATTTTGGGAGGCCAAGGAGGGTGGATCACTTGAGGTCAGGAGTTCGAGACCAGCTTGGCCAACATGGTGAAACCCCGTCTCTACTAAAAATACAAAATTAGCTGGGCATAGTGGCACGCGCCTGTAGTGCTGGTTCTTGGGAGGCTGAGGCAGGAGAATCGCTTGAACCTGGGAGGCGGAGGCTGCCGTCAGCCAAGAGGGCGACAGATTGAGACTCAGTTAAAAAAAAAAAAAAAGAGTTTGATATGCATTATTTCTTTTAATCTTCAAAACAGTTTCCCTATTTCACAAATGAAGAAACACAGAAACATTCTTCAGTTTACCTGATGTCACACAAGAAAGCCACAGAATCTGGATTTGAATACACATCTGACTGACTCTAAAACTTATGTTTTTAACCTCTACCCTACCTATTACTTTTTAAATAACGGTGAAAATTCAGGCTCAGTATGACTGTAATCCTCAGGTTTCATGAATTGAGAAAAGGGTATCTAAAGGTTGAGAACTAGATTACCTTTGAGGAAAAGGTTGCAAAACATAGTGGGTATAGTTAATGCAGTCTTCATCTCAGTGTCCTAACTAAAGTTTGATTGGAACAAGCCAAGCTCATGTGTTTGTGCTATCTATGGCGGAGTTGAGTACTTGCAACAACTAAAAATATTGACTAAATGGACCTTTACAGTAATGTTTGCTGATCCTTGTTCTAGAGTGATGGTCAGTACTCAGAAAGGCAAAAGAGAGCAGAACTTTTAGAAAAGTGCCAGCCCCATTCTAAATGTTATTTTCATATTCACCCAAGTACTCCAGTCCTGTTCAAAACTGTGCATTCAGACCAGGCACATTGGCTTACATCTGTAATCCCAGCACTTTGGGAGGCCGAGGCAGGTGGATCATTTGAAGTCCAGAGTTCAAGACCAGCTTAGCCAACATGGTAAGATCCTCCATCTCTATGAAAAATAGAAAAATTAGCCAGGCATAGTAGTGAGCACCTATAATCTTAGCTACTCGGGAGGCTGAGGTCGGTGAATTGCTTGAACCTGGGAGGCAGAGGTTGCAGTGAGCTGAGATTGTGCCACTGCACTCCAGTCTGGGCAAGAGAGTGAGACTCTGTCTCAAAATAAAACAAAACAAAAACAGAATTGCATATTCAGTGCTGTCCCAAAGGGCTTTAGTATTTGGGAAAATAACACCAGTTTTTAACAGGATGAATATGGTATGGATTTCATTCAACTACAAAGGACTTTTTTTATGCTTTATTGGAGCCAAAAGACTGAGAAGCAATTGGGCTGCTTTTTGGTTTTGTTTCTTGGTTGTTTTTTCTGTGAGAAGGAGCTAGCTTACCTATGAGCATGCATCCTTTGCTCCTGAGGCTGTTCTTTAGCAAAGACCTTCCAGGAAAAGAAAGAAGCCAAGGATAGATGATGTTTTGCCAAAATGAAGTAATTATTATGACTTGAGATATACCTATGATACTTGGAATTGGCTTGGAGAGATGATTGCCAGTTTTCCTTAGATTTCAAAGAATTGTGCTCCTTTTTTAAAAGCTTCAATGGCTCTGGAAAACATATAGAAGACTGTGTGTGAATTTATAGATGATCACAGGGCTCTCTCTTGGGACTGTTGGCCACCAATTGCAGGGTGGAACTTTTAGGGAAACTGATGTGAAGGGATATGAATTCTAGCTACCCCCTCCTCTTATCACTGTCTCTGTCACTTCTACTCCAGAGAGGTAGCAGTTGCTCCTTATTGCACAACCAGAAACCCAAGTTTATGCTCATGGACATCACCTGCTTCTAAGAGCCAAAAGCTGTAGATGTCTTTAGGCAGCATGCCAGATGACTTTGAAATTTTGTTTCTTTAAGCTGAGAAGAACTCTCTAGAAGTTTCTCCACCCATGTAACAGCTGACCTGTGTTGGCTTGTTTGAAACACTCATAAAATTGGCCACAGTACAAAACTCTTATGAAGCACTGGGCTTACCAGTAGAAACAGAATACGTAATTATGGCAGAGCTGTCACTACTCAACATCACTTGTAGGTCTAGGCAAATGCTAATTCCAGCTAATAAAAATTAGGTTCTGATTATAGAATCTCGGTGGTGGGTATATGGGTGTTTACTGTACATTTCTTGTTCTTTACTTTCTTTTTTTAAATTTTTTTTTTATTTTTTGGAGACAGGGTCTTGCTCTGTTGGCCAGGCTGGAGTTCAGTGGCTCACAGCAGACTCAATCTTCCGGGCTGTGCACGCCATCCTCCCACCTCAGCCTCCTGAGTAGCTGGACTACAGGAGCACGTAATTAAAACCGGCTAATTTTTATTTTTGTTTTTTAAATTATTTATTTATTTGAGATGAAGTCTCACTCTGTCGCCAGGCTGGAGTGCAGTGGCGCGATCTCAGCTCACTGCAACCTTCACCTCCCAGGGTCAAGCGATTCTCCTGCTTCAGTCTCCCGAGTAGCTGGGCTTACAGGCATGCACCACCACGCCCAGCTAATTTTTTTGTGTTTTTTGTAGAGACAGGGTTTCACCATGTTGGCCAGGATGGTCTCGGTTCCCTGACCTTGTGATCCACCGCCTCGGCCTCCCAAAGTGCTGGGACTACATATGTGAGCCACTGCGCCTTGGCCTATTTTTTTTTTTTAATTTATTTTGAGATGAAGTCTCGCTCTGTCACCCAGGCAGGAGTGCAGTGCCACTCGCTGCAGCCTCTGCCTCCCGGGTTCAAGTGATTCTTGTGTCTCAGCCTCCCAAGTAGCTGGGACTACAGGCGCGCACCACCACACCCCACTAATTTTTGTAGTCTTGGTAGAGACAGGGTTTCACCATGTTGGTCAGGCTGGCGTCCAACTCCCGGGCTCAAGTGATCCTCCCCTCTCCGCCTCCCAAAGTGCTGGAATTGTAGGTGTGAGCCACCGCAGCTGGCCATTTACTGTATATATGTTATGACTTTCCTGTAAGTTTGAAGTTTTTTCTAATCAAATATGGGGAAAAATTAGATTCTGTCTGAAAGCTCTCTTTTCTCCAATTTTCTGGAGGACAAAACAAGATGGAGAAAATACTAGAACTTAGTTAAAAACATATATAAGGCCGGGCGCAATGGCTAATGCCTGTAATCCTAGCACTTTGAAGGCCAAGGTGGGCAGATCATGAAGTCAGGAGTTCGAGAGCAGCCTGGCCAATATGGTGGAACCCCTGTCTCCACTAAAAATACAAAAAAATTAGCTGGGTGTGGTGGTGTGTGCCTGTCGTCCCAGCTACTCAGGAGGCTAATGCAGGAGAATTGCTTGAACTTGGGAGGTGGAAGCTGCAGTGAGCCAAGATCACGCTAATGCTCTCCTGCCTGCGCAACAGAAGGCGACTCCCTCTCAAAAAAAAAAAAAAAAAAAAATCTCCCCGCAAAAAACCTCAATTAAGATAAGAATTCAATGAAAATTAAAAATACAAGGTAAGATTCATAAGCTACAATAATTTTGATGATCTTTTCCTAAGATTTGAAAACACTTTGGGAAAAACATTTGGACATTTCCTAAAAAAAAAAAAAATTTCCCAGGATTATCCTTAAATTATCAGTGAATAGTAATAAGAATAATTGTGTGTATTTTGGTGGAATTTTCTCCTCCCATTCAGACTTAAATTGCCATTACTTAATTGTTTCTAACTCCCAAGTAGCCCTCTTTGAACACTTGCATCTCCCGGAAGTTCCCAAAGAGCCTCAACCCATGTAGATGTCAAAGTTTCTTCTTTCATTTTCTCTCATTTCCCTAATAAGCATCCATTGCCATCTCTTCTTACAGCTGCCAAACTGCTCCCAAGCTTCTACTCAGTTCACCTCTCAGCCTTTTCAATACACGTATAAACAGGCAGAGAAGAATATGAAGTGACTACTGAACATCGTACTTTTTTTTTTTTTTGGTGCATCTTCATCTTTAATAAATACTATCAACATTTGAGAAGCTCAACAATGGGTGTGGAATGGCAGCTCACTGTGTAGCAGGTGCTGGGGACTCAGTCAGGGTCTTGGATAGGCACTTAGTTATAGCAAGAATGTTTCATAAATGGTATCTGATATAGCCAAGATTAGTGGGGAAAGTGTAAAGTATAAAGTCAATAGTAGTATACAGCAAAAAAAAAACAAAAGACTAGTGGGGAATACAAACACATTGCTTAGAAATAATTATCCACAGATCTAAAGTTGCTAAGTCTTTTTTTTTCTTTGCAGAAAGAAAGAGGGGAAAGAAAAAGATAAGAGAGAAAAGCTTCCATAGATCTTGTAGAAGGAAAAAAAGTCTTTTTTTCTAATGTAAAAATACATAATTTTTTTCAGAGGGAGGAGGAACAGCTTAATCCAGAAAACACATTCATATTAATCATTCTTCTCCTATACTTCAAATTTGTACTTAATGCCTTTCTCCTCCTGGTCATCAGAGGGAACACCTGGGTATTGTGGCAGAAGTTTATATTTCTCTAAATCAATTTCTGGAAAAAACGTGTCACTTTCAAAGTCCTGCATGATCCTTGTCACAAAGAGTTTAAGATGGCCTGGGTGATCCATGGCTTCCTTATAAACAGAACTGCCACCAATTATCCAAATCATGTCTACTTTATTTGCTAATTCTGGTTGTTCAGTAAGTTTTAAGGCATCATCCAGACTTCTGGCAAGAAGAGCTCCTTGTGGAGGTTCCTTGAGTTCCCTGCTGAGAACTACATTAATTCTATCCTTTAAAGGTCAATTCTTCTCAGGAATGGAGAACCAGGTCTTCCTACCCATAATCACCAAATTCTGTTTATCTTCTACTGAAGAGGTCGTGGTCATTCTCTGGAAATACCTGAATTCATTCCTGAGCGGCGGCCAGGGCAGTTCACCGTTCTTGCCGATGCCCATGTTCTGGGACACAGCGACGATGCAGTTTAGCAATTGAACCATGACAGCAGCAGTGAGCACTGACGCCGCTCGCTACACCACCCTGAACATCGCACTTTTGACTAATTAGACCTAATGAATTTTCTTAGCTTACTAATAAATATATTTTTCTTTTTTAGACAAAGTCTTGCTCTGTTGCCCAGGCTGGAGTGCAGTGGCGCAGTCTAGGCTCACCGCAACCTCCGCCTCCTGGGTTCAAGTGCTTCTCCTGCCTCAGCCTCCCAAGTAGCTGGGACTACAGTCACTTGCCACCATGCTCGGCTAATTTTTTGTATTTTTAGTAGAGATGGGGTTTCACTGTCAGGATGGTCTTGAGCTCCTGACCTTGTGATCCACCTGCCTCAGCCTCCCAAAGTGCTGGGATTACAGGCATGAGCCACCACGCTCAGCCACTAATATTTTTTATATTAATATACTGGTATTTCATGTTTGTATAATAATATACCCTAAACCTAATCTCCCGCTCCACAAAAAGGCTCTTGATTAACTACACAAGGAGCCAAGTATTTAATTTAATAAGAAAAAAGCAAGAAAGTTGAAGAATGGAAAATGAAAATAACAATAAAAAGTGAAATTGAAAATTGATCAAACAAAAAAGAAAGTAAGGGAGGCGGGGAGAGTTAATAGGTACAAAAAAATAGAAAGGTGAGTAAGACCTAGTATTTGGAAACACAACAGGGTGACTATAGTCAATAATAATTTAATTGTACATTTAAAAAATACTAAAAGAGGGGCAGAGCTTGGTGGCTTATGCCTGTAATCCCAGCACTTTGAGAGGCCGAGGCAGGAGGATTGTTTGAGGGCAGGAGTTTGAGACCAGCTGACCCAACATGGTAAAACCCCAGCTCTACTAAAATACAAAAATTAGCCAGCCATGGCAGTGCACACCTGTAATCTCAGCTACTCGGGAGGCAGAGGTAGGTGAATTGCCAGAACCCAGAAGGCAGAGGCTGTAGTGAGCTGAGATTGTACCACTGCACTCTAGCCTGGGAGACAGAGCGAAACTCTGTCTTAAAAATAAATCAATATATAAATAAATGAAATAAAAATTACTAAAAGTATAATTGGGTTGTTTGTAACATAAAGGAGAAATGCTTCCGGGGATGGACACCCCATTTTATTTATTTATTTATTTATTTATTTGGGTTTTTTTTTTGAGACGGAGTCTTGCTCTTTTGCCAGACTGGAATACAGTGGTCCCATCTCAGCCCACTGCAGCCTCTGCCTCCCAAATTCAAGTGATTCTCCTGCCTCAGCCTCCCAAGTAGCTGGGACTACAGGCATGTGCCACCACATTCAGCTAATTTTTGTATTTTTAGTAGAGACAGGGTTTCATCATGTTGGCCAGGATGCTCTTGATCTCTTGACCTTGTGATCCATCCACTTCAGCCTCCCAAAGTGCTGGGATTACAGGCGTGAGCCACCACATCTGGCTGGATAACCCATTTTACAGGATGTGATTATTATGCACTGCATGCCTGCATCAAAACATCTCATGTACTCCATAAATACAGACACTTGCTATGTACTCACAAAAATTAAAACAGAAAATTAAAAAGAGGGAAAGTAAAAATAAAAGAATAAGAAAGATATAACCATGAATACAGGAGAGATTAAAGAAAAATGTTTACTTCATAAAATTATGTGGCAGCAAATATGAAGATCTAGAGGAAATTGGCAACTTCCAGGTAGAATGTAAATTACCAGAAGTGACACAAAAGAAGGTGGAAAATCTGAATGGTCCATTATCATAGAAGAAATTGGAAAGGTTATTAGACATTTTTCGTTAGAAGAAGAGGAAACAGGCTGGGCCTAGTGGCTCAGGCCAGTAAACCTAGCACTTTGGGAGGCCAAGGCAAACAGATCACTTGAAGTCAGGAGTTGGACACTAGCCTGGCCAATATGATGAAACCTTGTCTCTACTAAAAATACAAAAATTAGCCGGACATGGTGGCTACTGTAATCCCAGCTACTCAGGAGACTGAGGCAGGAAAATCGCTTGAACCTGGGAGACGGAGGTTGCAGTGAACTGAGATTGTACCACTGCACTCCAGCCTGGGCAATAGAGTGAGATTGTGTCAAAAAAAAAAAAAAAAAAAGAGGAAACATAAAAATTACTATCAATATCTTCAGAGTGATCTCCATGGAATGAGAGCAGGATAACACAAAAGAAGGAGCAAAGAGAACAGAGGATAGAAAATAACTTTTAGAAATTTACAATATGTCTATCTACATAAAAAACTCAATAAAACATTTGGGAGAGCAAGTCTAGGAAATCTCCCAGAATGTATAGAAACAAAGGCAAAAGTATAGAAAACAGAAGAGAAAATATAAGAGAAATAGACCATTTCAGGAAGTCTAATTTTTACTTTATTTTATTTTATTTTTTGAGACAGAGTCTTGCTCTGTCGCCCAGGCTAGAATGCAGTGGAGTGATCTCAGCTCACTGTAACGTCTGCCTCCCGGGTTCAAGTCATTGTTCTGACTACAGGTGCACACCACCATGCCTGGCTAATATTTTGGCAGAGACAGCGTTTTGCCATGTTTGCCAGGCTGGTCACAAACTCTTGGTCTTCAAGTGATCTGTCTGCTTCAGTTTCCCAAAGTGCTGGGATTATAAGCATGAGCCACCTCACCTGGCCCTTATTAATAGAAATGTTATTATAAATAGAGAAAAGGAAGGGGTGTGTGTGTGTGTTTTGAGACAGTCACACTCTGTCACCCAGGCTGGAGTGTAGTGGCATGATCTTGGCTCACTACAACCTCCGCCTCCCAGGTTCAAGTGATTCTTCTGCCCCAGCCTCCCAAGTAGCTGGGACTACAGGCACACACCACCATGCCTGGCTAATTTTTGTATTTTTAGTGGAGATGGGATTTTACTATATTGGCCAGGTTGGTCTCGAACTCCTGATCTCATGATCCGACTGACTGGGCCTCCCAAAGTGCTGGGATTACAAGTATGAGCCACCGTGTTCGGCTTGTGTGTGTTTTTTTGTTTTGAGACAGAGTTTCGCTCTTGTTACCCAGGCTGGAGCGCAATGGTGCGATCTCGGCTCACCACAACCTCCGCCTCCTGGGTTCAGGCAATTCTCCTGCCTCAGCCTCCTGAGTAGCTGGGATTACAGGCGCGCACCACCATGCCCAGCTAATTTTTAGTATTTTTAGTAGAGACGGGGTTTTACCATGTTGACCAGGATGGTCTCGATCTCTTGACCTTGTGATCCACCCGCCTCAGCCTCCCAAAGTGCTGGGATTACAGGCTTGAGCCACTGCACCTGGCCCGTGTGTGTTTTTTTAACTACTAAATTTCCTAGTATTGAAGGGAAATAAATTACTGAGTATGTAAATTGAAATAAATGAACAAGTGCCTAGGTAAAAGAATGAAAACCAACCCCAGTAAAACAAACAAATAACTGAAACCTACAGGATGTAAATTTTTTAAAGTGGAGAAAAAATGGAGGAGGAGGGGAAGAATTAATAGGTTGCCTAGTGGCCTCTGATCGGGTGGGGAATAAAGGAGAGAGGTTATACAATGTAGTTCTATTGAAGAATGAAAGAAGAATGATTTGGGTACATAGAAACCTGAGCAAACAAACAAAAAGTAATCATTAACTTCAGGAAAAACAGAAAGTAACACAAGAAAAAGAAAGTCATCATAGCATATTATGTGGTTCATTAGTGAATATAATTTAACTAATCATTATAAATTCCATCAAGATGGACTTTATTTGGATTACTAATGAATCTCCAGCACCTACAGTAATGTTTGACACATAGTATGCGCTCAAAAAATATTTGATGAATTAATGAATGAATACCGAATAATAACATGAATTATGATATAACTGGACTACAAGATTGGGAGAGGAGAAGGCTTTGGGAAGACTGAAGCTCCCTCCTGTATAATAGAAAATCCATTGGTAAAGTAACAGAAAACAAAGTGGGGATGGGTTGAGTCAAGAAAGAATCATCAAAGAATATGGAAGTAGCTGGATGTGGCGGTTCATGCCTATAATCCTAGCACTTTGGGAGGCCAAAGTGGGTGGATCACGAGGTCAGGAGATCGAGACCATCCTGGCCAACATGGTGAAACCCTGTTTCTAATAAAAATACAAAAAGTTAGTCGAGCGTGGTAGAGTGCACTTGTAGTCCCAGCTACTCAGGAGGCTGAGATAGGAGAATCGCTTGAACCTGGGAGGCAGAGGCTGCAGTGAGCTGAGATCACCATTGCACTTCAGCCTGGAAGACAGAGTCTTCTCAAAAAAAAAAAAAAAATTAAAACTTACATGCATCAAAGGACACAATCAACAGAATGAAAAGGCAATCCACGAAACAGGAGAAAATATTGACATGCCATATGTCTGATAAGGGGTTAATATCCAGAATACATAAAGAATTCTTAGAATTCAACAACAACAAAAAACAACCTGAGTAAAGAATGAGCAATGGATTGAATAGGCATTGCTCTAAAGCAGATATGCAAATGGCCAATTATGTCTCAATCAGAGTGAGAGAAAAAACAACAACAACAAAAAACAACAACAAATGGCCAATAAGCACATAAAAAGTTCTCAGAGGCTCACTCCTGTAAGCCCAGCACTTTGGGAGGCTGAGGCGGGCAGATCACGAGGTCAAGAGGTAAAGACCGTCCTGGCCAACATAGTGAAACCCTGTCTCTACTAAAAATACAAAAATTAACTGGGCGTGGTGGTGGGCACCTTTAGTCTCAGCTTCTCGGGAGGCTGAGACAGGAGAACTGCTTGAATCTGGTAGGCGGAGGTTGCAATGAGTTGATACTGCACCACTGCACTCCAGCCTGGGCGACAGAGCGAGATTCCATCTCAAAAATAAATAAATGAAAGAAAATATGGTCAACATGGGGAAACCCCATCTCTACTACAAATAGAAAAATTAGCTAGGCATGGTGTCGCGCACCTGAGTTGAGATAATGCCACTACACTCCAGCCTGGGCGACAGAGTGAGACTCCATTTCAAAAAAAAAAAGTGCTCAGCATCTCTAATCATTAGGAAAATGCAAAACAAAACACAGAGAGATGTCATCTCCTAACCATTAGGATGGCTACTATTAAAAAAAGTCAGTAGAGAAATTGGAACTTTTGTACAATGTTGGGAAATGTACAATGGTGTAGTCACTATGGAAAATAGTATGGCAGTACCTCAACAAATTAAAAATAGAATTACTATGTCACTTCCACTTCTGGGTATATACCTCAAGAGATTGAAAGCAGGTAAGTGGGAGCTAAGCTATAGGTATGCAAAAGTATACTGAATGGTGTAATTGACAATAGCGAATCAGCAATGCTTGGGGGGAGGCAGGGAGGGATGAAAATCTACCTGTTGGTTAAAATGCAAACTACTCAGGTGATGAGTGCACTAAAATCCTAGACTTCATCCCACGCAGTTCATCCATCCATGTCACCAAACTCATACATACCCCTAAAGCAAGAAAACGAAGAGACAACCCCAAAAATGGGGGACAATATTTGCAAATCATATGTCAGGTAAGGGACTAGTATCTAGAATATTTAAAGAACATTTATAATTCAACAGGAAAAAGATAAATAACCTAATTTTAAAAAGTGCAAAGGATTTATATAAACATTTCTCTGAAGAAAAGATGCCCCAGATCATCAATCAACAGTGAAATGCCAATGAAAACCACAAGGAGATGTCCATTTGTACCCACTAAGAAGGCTATAATCAAAAGTGATGAGAACAGAAGAAAAGGAAGGAGAAAAAGAAAGAAAGAAGAAAGTGTTGGGATGTGAGAAAATTGTAACCCAGTAGCTCACACCTATAATCCCAGCACTTTTGGGAGCCTGAGGCAGGAGGATCACTTGAGGTCAGGAGTTCCAGACCAGTCTGGGGAACAGAGTGAAACCCCATCTCTACAAAACACTAAAAGTTAAAAAATTAGCTTGGTGTGATGGCACCTCCCTGTAGGTGGAGGTGCAAACTACTCAGGAGGTAGATCCCTTGAGCCCAGGAAGTGGGGGCTGCAATGAGCCGCAATCGTGCTCCACTGCATGACAGAGCGAGAAGCCATCCCCACAAAGTTAAGTAAAGAAATTGGAGCCTTTGTCTATTGCTTCTGGGAATGTAAAATGGTGCAGCGGCTGTAGAAGGCAGTGTGGTGGGTCTTCAATAAGTTAAACATGGAATTACCATGTGAATGCCCATACTGGCAGCTCACCCAGCCCACACACTCAACCAGCACCTTCTCTGCACTATGGAAGACCCACTCACCTGAAGCCAAGCTGTCCGGCAGGCAGGCCAAGGCCAGACCACCAGGAAGTGGCCACAGCGGGCCACATCCAATGTCTTCATGATGTTTGACCAGCGGCAACCCGGGAGTTTAAGAAGGGCTTCCATGGGTTTGCCCAGAGCTGTGATGGCTTCACTGACCAAGCAGACCTGCACCACGTGCTGGCCTCGTCAGGGGAGAAGCCCATGGTGAACAGCTGGAGGATGAGCTGACTGAGGCCCCAGGGCCCATCAACTTCACCATGCTGCTCCCTGCATTTGGGGAGCTGCTGAATGGCAGGGCCCCCAAACATGTGATCCATAACACTCCGATGAGGCAGCCTCGACTTCAGGTTTTCTCTAGGAAGCCCCCCATGGTGACTGCCTCACAGACAAGCAAGTGGACGAGTTGTATCAGGAGGTTCCTGTTGACAAGAAAGGCAACTTCAACTACGTGGAATTCACCCTCATTCTCAAACACAGCACCAAGCACAGACCACAAGGCCACCCCAGCCCTCCTGACACCCAGGCCTGTCCCAGTCACCCCTCCCCACACACACACTCTGTACGAGCTCCATGCCCACAACCCTGCAAGACCCTCTCAGGGGGTCCCCACTTTGAGAGGTTAGGATCCCAGCTCCCAGTGGAGGAAACGGGCCATGAAATGTGAGTGCCAGGAAAGGGGCACACCACCAAGCTGAGGCCAGTGTTCCCACCATGACCCCAGAGCAGGGGAGGAAGTCTGGAACTCCTCCAAGGAAAGACGACCTCTGGGAGATGGACCAAGGGCAGGAGCAGGAGGTACCAAGGGAAGGCCCCTCAAGAGAGCCAAGCCTTGGCCAAGGCCTGCCCATTCCTGGGCTGCCCTCTGGGAGGGAGGGCCTTGAGTTGTGGGATCTGACACCACTTTACGCGCATTCTCACATAAACACAAAGTCATCAAGGTCACCTCTCAAAAGACAGGATGCCAGATCTCTCCCCTACACCCTGTCTGGCACCAGAGCACACCCACACACAGCACACCACGCACCGTGGGAGTGTACTGTTGAGCGTGCAGAGGGCGGGACATCCATTCTAGGGGAGGCAGAGTCTCCAACAGAGGACCAAGCACTGAAAAGAAAAGGAAGGAAAGAATTACCATGTAAATCAGCAATTGTACTGTTAGGCCCAAGAGAATTGAAAACATATGTTCACACAAAAACTTGTGCACAAATGTTTATAGCAGTGTTATTCACAACAGCGCAAAACTGGAGACAACCCAAATGTCCATCAGCCAATGAATGCAGAAACAAAATGTGATATATTCATGCAATGGGCTACTATTCAGTCATGAGAAGGAATGAAATGCTGATCCAGGCTACATCAGGATAAACCTTGAAAACATGACGCTAAATTGGCTGGGTATGGTGTGGTGGTTCACGCCTGTAATCCCAGCACTTTGGGAGGCCGGGGTGGGGCGGGGGGGTGGATCACAAGGTTGGGAGTTTGAAACCAGCCTGGCCAACATGGTGAAACTCTGTCTCTACTAAAAACACAAAAATTAGCCGGGTGTGACGTTGGGCGCCTATAATCCCAGCTACTCAGGAGGCTGAGGCAGGAGAATTGCTTGAATCCAGTAGGTGGACGTTGCAGTGAGTGGAGATTATGTGAGTGAAATGTGCACTCCAGCCTGGGTGACAGAGTGAGACTCAGTCTCAAAAAAAGTCCCCCCAAAATTAGGCTAAGTGAATGGAGATAGGAACCAAAGACCACATAGTGTATGATTCCATTTATGTGAAATGTCCAAAATGGGAAAGTCCATTGAACAGAAAGTAGATTTGTGGTTACCACGGATGGGGGCAAAGAAAATTGCCACTAATTACTTATAGGGACAAGGTTTCTTTTGAGGTGATGAATGTTCCAGAGTTAATAGTGGTGATGGTTGCACATGTTCGCTGTAACTAAAATCACTAAAGCGTATCCTTCAAAATGGGTGATTTTTGTGTCAGATAATTTATATTTGATTTAAAAAAAATAGGCCGGGTGTGGTGACTCATGGCTGTAATCTCAGCACTTTGGGAGGCCAAGGCGGGTGGATCACAAGGTCAGGAGTTCAAGACCAGCCTGACCAACACGGTGAAATCCCATTTCTGCTAAAAATACAAAAATTAGCCATGCAGGGTGGCACACGCCGGTAATCCCAGATACTTGGGAGGCTGAGGCAGGGAAGTGCTTGAATCCGGGAAGTGGAGGTTGCAGTGAGCTGAGATCGAGCCACTGCACTCCAGCCTGGTGATAGAGCACAACTCTGTCTCAACAAAAAAGAAAAGAAAAGAAAAAAAAAAAAAAAAAAAAAATATATATATATATATATATGGGATGAGTTTAAAATTACAAAAAAGCATCCCAAATAAAATAACAATAATTCAGTATACCATTATCTAGTATTAACCCTGTTAAGCATATTTACTTCTATAAATTCTTCATATGTGTACCAACAATAAATCTTCATAATAATCTAAATAATGTAGTTTATGTAAAGAAGTTTGAAGATGAAAAAAATAACTCCAAATACCATCAATAGTTATCATTAGAGAAATATTAGTTCTAGATATAGCGCACACACACACACACACACACGCACGCGAATACACACACACCCCTAAAAGGAGAAGAGAAAGATTTTGTTAGAATAGGATTAAACATAGGATGTTCTTTTAAATAAAAAGTATACAATTTAATTTTATTTGCACTTGATAGAATAAAAAGTAAGGGAAATACATCTAGAGGAACGGTTGAATTTTCAGGTAAATGCTTCTGCACAATAAAATATATTATTAAAAATCTTCTAGGTTTAAAGAGTTGGAGATAGAGAAGGAGGGAGGGAAAAAGGAGAGGAAAAAGCACAAGAGATTATGGAAAATAAAGCTAGTATCTATTTTTAAAAACTCTCTAGTTCCATTTCAGGTAGCAGACAGTGTTCTTCTGCTTTGGAATTTGAGGGCATAGGTCTTACTCTCTCCCAGCTCCCAGAGTTTTTTTGTTTTTTTGTTTGCTTATTATTATTTTTATATATTTTATTGCATTTTATTTGAAGTGGAGTTTCGTTCTTGTCACCCAGGCTGAAATCCAATGGTGTGATCTCAGCTCACTGTAATCTTCACCTCCTGGGTTCAAGTAATTCTGCCTCAGCCTCCTGAGTAGCTGGAATTACAGGCACCCACCATCACGTCCAGGTAATTTTTGTATTTTTAGTAGAGATGGGGTTTCGCCATGTTAGCCAGGCTGGTGTCGAACTCATGAACTCAGGTGATCCACCCGCCTCGGCCTCCCAAAGGGCAGGGATTGCAGGCATGAACCACCGTGCCCAGTCCAGCCCCCACGTTTTCTGCCCTAGTTATATTGGTATTGTCCTACTCTCCTGGTTTGTATCAGTCACATTCTCCTATGTAACAATAACCCAGTAGGTGGTCACTCTTGAGCTGAATTTTATGGAGTTTGTGCTCATAGCCAGTTTTGCTTTGTTTGTTTTTTAATTGTGGCTTCTGTGTTTCTGGATTGTGTGTGGTGATTCATCTTGAAATCATCTGGATTTCATGGTCAAGCAGTTTGGTTTTTCCCTGGGAAGAACTCATGGTTTCGTATTTCCTTAACTTGGTCATGCCTGTGGATTTCTTCCTATTGACTTTGCACATGAACAACGTCTTGCCTGCCTATTAATTCCTGGGTCACAGGTTTTGGGTTTTGGGTAGAATTTTCTAACTACAGCTCCTTTGACCTGAGGTTTGAAGCACTGTCATGTCCCTCTTTTTGGGTAATTTCATTTCATGTCTACATGCCTACAGACTTCTTTCCTTATCCTTTAAATTCAAGGGTTTACACGGGAGATGTCTTAGGTAGGAGAGTTTATCAAGTTCTCTTGGTGTGCTATGTCATGTTGTATACTCTGTGGATTTAGGTGTCTTTTTTTTTGAGACTGAGCCTTGCTCTGTCACCAGACTGTAGTGCAGTGGTGTGATCTCGACTCACTGCAACCTCTGCCTCCTGGGCTCAAGCAATTCTCCTGCCTCAGCCTCCAAAGTAGCTGGGACTATAGGCGCATGCTATCACGCCTGGCTAATTTTTGTATTTTTAGTAGAGATGGGGTTTCACCATGTCAGCCAGGATGGAGGCCCACCTCAGCCTCCCAAAATGCTGGCATTACAGGCGTGAGCCACTGCACCCAGATTTAGTTTTGTCTTCAGCTTTAGGTATGTTGTCTTATATGACATAGTTTAACATAACTACTTTCTACTGCTCTGTAGATATGTTGGATTATATTTATCTATCTCCCATATGTTTTAGATTCCCCAGTTATTTTACTGTTTATCTTATTCATTCATCTACATTTGCTGTCATTATTTCCAGCCTTTCCCCTTTGTCATTCATTCCTTTATCAATGCTGTTTATTTTGATTGTTGTTCTTTCTTTCTTTCTTATTTATTTATTTATTTGAGACAGGCTCTCAATCTATCACCCAGGCTGGAGTGCAGTGGCACAATTACGGCTCATTGCTGCCTCAACCTCCTGGGCTCAGGTGATCCTCCCACCTCAGCCTCCTGAGCAGCTGGGACAACAGGTGTGTGCCACCACATCCAGCTATTTTTTATATTTTTTGTAGAGACAGGGTTTCATCATGTTGCCCGGGCTGGTGTCGAACGCCTGGGCTTAAATGATCCACCTGCTTTGGCCTCCCAAGGTGCTAGGATTACAGGCATTAGTAACTGCGCCAGGCCTCTAATATAAAAATGTTGACTTGGACCTCAGTTGCTTCCTAGTTCTGAATTCCCCCTTTCTGTCTCATATTTCAGTTTGTTTTATTGTGTTCATATATATATATATAATTTGCATTGGAGTCTCACTCTGTCCCCCAGGCTGGAGTGCAGTGGCAGAAACTTGGCTCATTGAACCTCCACCTCCTGGGTTCAAGCGATTCTCCTGCTCAGTCTCCCAAGTAGCTGGGATGACAGGTGTGTGCCACCATGCCCTGCTAATTTTTGTATTTTTAGTAGAGATGGGGTTTCACTATGCTGTCCAGGCTGCCCTTGAACTCCTGACCTCAAGTGATCAGCCTGCCTCAGCCTCCCGAAGTGCTGGAATTACAGGCTTGAGCCACTGCACCTGGCCAAAGAAATTTTTTTTGTTTTCCTTGAATTATATGTTTTTCCCAGTTGGACCCTTCTCTGCTTTTTTGTGGGGGTGAGGGGGTGGGCTGTAAAAACTTTATCTCCTGATATACCATGGTGAAAATGAAAAATTATGCAGCTGCTTTGGAAAACAGTTTTGGTCATACTTCAAAATGCTAAACATGAGAGTTACCAAATGACTCAGTTTAACTCATAGCTATATACCCATAAGAATTGAAAACGTTAAGTCCACACGAAAATCTGTACCTAGCACCATTACTAAAAATGGCTAAAAAGTAGAAACAATCTAAATATCTGTTAACAAATAAATGCATGAACAAATAAATGCATGAATGCATTGTGCATTCATACAATGGGCTATAATCCAGGCATAAAAAAGAAAGCAGTACAGATATATGCTACAGCAGGATACACCTTGAAAGCATTACGCTAAGTGAAAAAAGCCAGGTACCAAAGACCATTACTGCATGATTGCATTTATGTGAAATGCCCAGAAGTAGTTGGATTCTCTATATAATTGAAGGTGGGGCTAACAGGATTTGCTGACACATTGGTTGGGCGGATGGGAGAAAAGAGAGCCAAGAACCACTTTGAAGCTGTTGGCCTCAGCACCTGGCAAGAATGAGACTGCTACCTCTACCAAGATGAAGAGAATATTAGAAGGTTGCTTTGGGACAGGTTAAATTTGAGATGCTTCCAAGTGGAGCGGTTGAGGAGTGTGGTGTAATAAAGAATACATCTTTGTTCTGGGTCTCTGGCACGGAGCTTCAAAAAACTCTTGGAATTTCCTAAGTGACAGGGACAGGAATGTGCTTGTTATGCTAATGAGGGGACTTGCGGCCTTAGATGGCTTCCGGATGGGGGCTGGTCACCAGAAAGAACTGCCTTGTGAAAAGAGTTAGAGGGTTGCGGCTTTGGGTCAGCCCCACCCCTGGTGGTAAGGTTGGCTAGAGATGGAGTTTAATCACATGGCCTGGGAACAAAAATCAATAAAAACTCTGGACAACAAGGTTGAGATGCACTTCCTGGTTGATGGCCACAGTGATGTGACAAGAGAGCTCTGCACCCCTCCCAGACCTCGCCCTGTGTGCATCCTTTAGGAAGTATAGCATCTTCAGTCAGCTCTGTCCATCATTTTAGTGAATGACGAAACCTGAGGGGGTCACAGGGATCCCTGAATTTATAGCAGGTGGCCTGGGTGTCAGAGGTGTGCGAACCAGAGCAGCTCTATCTTGAATAGGAGCTGGGCTGCATTCCCGAACAGTTAAGGCAGTCTAAGTCATAGGATGAGACAGAAGGTTGGCACAAGATAAGGGCCTTGCTGTTAAAACAGGTTGCACTAAAGAAGCTGGCTTTAACCCACCAAAACCAAGATGGCCATGAGAGTGACCTCTGGTCATCCTCACTGCTACGCTCTCATCAGCATCATGACAATGTACGATGCCATGGCAATGACAGGAAGTTACCCTATACTGTCTAAAAAGGAGAGGCATGAATAATCCACTCCTCATTTAGCATATAATCAAAAAATAACCATAAAAATGGGCAACCAGCAGCACTGGGGCTGCTCTGTCTATGGAGTAGCCATTCTTTTATTCGTTTACCTTCCTAATAAACTTGCTTTCATTTTACTCTGTGGCCTTGCTTTGAATTCTTTCTGGCACGAGATATAAGAACCCTCTTTTGGGGTCTGGATTGGGACACCTTTCCTGTAACATGAGGATCCCACAGTGGCTGCTGTCTGTGGCAGGGACAATTCTCTTGAACTTGTAGAGTCTGATACTAACAGCGGTGGTTAGCTTCAGATTGAGTGGTATTTCAGTGTGCCCGGTTGCTGTAGGAACAGGTGGATGGAGATGAGATGAGGGGTTGGCTGGCATTCAGCTCAGGGATCCAGGTAAGCAGTCAAGGCTGGAGAGAAAGCATTGTGAGCTATGAGTACATGGAGGCTGTTTGAAGACCCAAGACTGGATGAAGCTTGTGTGTGTGTGTGTGTGTGTGTGTGTGTGTGTGTGTGTTTGTGCTGATGCGTGTGTGTGTGTTCCAATAAAACTATTTATAGACCCTGAAATGTGAATTTCATAGAATTTTCATGTGTCATGAAATATTCTTTTTTTCCAGCCGTTTAAAAAAATGTAAAAACCTACGAGGTTATGTTAAGTCATAACAAAAGCAGCCAGCCACCAAGGACCGCATATTGTGATTCCATTTATATAAAGTGCCCAGAGTAGGCAAACCCACAGAGAAAGAAAGTAGATTAGTGGTTGCCCAGGGCTGGGAGAGATAAAGAGACTGGGAGTGTGGGGTTTCTTTCGGGGGTGATGAAAATGTTCTAAAAAAGTGATTGTGGTGGCTGGGCACAGTGGCTCATGCCTATAAATCCCAGCACTTTGGGAGGCTGAGGCGGGTGGATCACAAGGTCAAGAGATCAAGACTAACCTGGCCAACATGGTGAAAACCCGTCTTATAAAAAAAAATAAAAATAAAAATAAAAATGACTGTGGTGATGATGGTCATCAACCATGCATACACTAAAAGCACTGGATTATACACTTTAAAATGGGTGAGATGGGCTGGGTGAGGTGCCTCACGCCTGTAATCTGAGGTGCCTCATGTCTGTAATCTCAGCACTTTGGGAGGCCAAGGTGGATGGGTCACTTGAGGTCAGGAGTTTGAAACCAGCCTGGCCAACATGGTGAAACCCTGTCTCTACTAAAAATTAAAAAAAAAAAAAAAATAGCTGTGTGTGGTGGCAGGCACCTGTAATCCCAGTTACTCGGGAGGCTGAGGCAGGAGAATCACTTGAACCCAGAAGGTGGAGGTTGCAGTGAGCCAAGATTGCGCCACTGCACTTGGATGAAGCTTTCTAAGGAGTGAGCATAGACAGAAAAGAGAAGATATTTGAGGCCATGCCAACATTTAGAAGTAAGAAAGGCTGGGTGTGGTGGTCCACACCTATAATCCCAATGTTTTGGGAGGCCAAGGTGAGAGGAGTTTGAGACCAACCTGGGCAACATAGCAAGATCCTGTCTCTACAAAAATTTTTAAAAATTAGCCAGGCATTGTGTGATGCATGGCTGGAGTTCAAGCTATTCAGGAGGCTGAGGCAGGAGGATCACTTGAGCCCAGGAGTCCAAGGCTGCAGTGAGTTATGATTGCACCACTGTACTCAGCCTGGGTGACAGGACAAGACCCTGTCTTAATAAAAATTTTAAGAAATAAAGTGAGGAAGCTGAGGAGGAAGCAGCAAAGGAGACTGGAAAAGAGCAGCCAGAAAGGAAAACTAGACAACGGTAGTCCCTGGAGAAGATAAACTGCGTCTGATGTTGCTGATAGGCCAAGTCAGGTGGAGACTGGGAGTTTTTCACTCCATTTAACAACATGGAGGTTCTAGGAGATCAAGGTGAGAGAAGGTTAAATGGAGTGATGAAGTAGAAGAAAGAATGGGAGATGAGAGAGTAAAGCAACTTATACAACAGTTTTGCTATAAAGAGAGGAAAAGAACTACAATGGCTGGAGGAGGGCATTGGTCTGCTTTCTGAAAGGCACAATGAGCAGAAGGGTCATAGCAGATGGAAATGATCCAGGAGGAAGGGAAACATTTACACAGAAGAGGGACCTGGATCAGAGCAAGTGGGACGAGTGAGAGGGGAGCTGGGACGGGGTCCCATGCACAGTGGAGAGACCAGCTCCGGTAACAGCAAGACACAGTTCACCCACAGTGCGGGAGGCAAGTGCAGGGCTGCGTGGGGGCAGTGCCAGGTGCCTACAGAAACTCTGCTCTAATTACTGTTGTCACAGTTTGGATGATCCAGAAGCAGACACCGAGACAGAGAAGTTTATCAGAGATCAACTCCTATGAACAGAAAGCAAGGGTAGGCAGAGGAAGAAGCAAATGAGGGGGCAGGCCCAACACAGCTTCGCTGGCCCAGTGGGGCACTCTGGAGGTCACACTACCCACCAGGGTTGTCCTGCTGTGAGCTGTCCTCTGCGGCTGGCTTCCCTAGCCCTTTCTGAAGCCTGAATGTGCTGGTATTGTCAGTAAGACGCTGTCGTACAAGTGTGGCCATGCTCGATGCCAGCTGTGGACTCCCGGGGTGCCCTGAGGACTGTGACTCTTCCGGTCCACTAGGTCTTGTAACTCCTCAGAGAGCTGTGTGTCGAGGGCCACTCATCACGTGTACATTGGTTCAATATCTCTGATCCAGGAAGGACAGGAAGAGGGATGCGTGGTGTGCAGGGTCAGGGGCTGGCAGTCTACATGTGGGAAAAGCAAGAGAAAGATCATGAAAATGAATGGGCTGGGCATGGTGGCACACACCTCTCATTCCAGCACTTTGGGAAGCTGGGGTGGGTAGATCGCCTGAGATCAGGAGTTGAAGCAACATGGTGAAACCTTGTCTCCACTAAAAGTACCAAAATTAACCAGTTATGGTGGCAGGTGCCTGTAATCTCAGCAATTCAGGAGGCTGAGACAGGAGAATCACTTGAACCTGAAAGGCAGAGGTTGCAGTGAGCTGACCTTCATTTGATAAAAAAAAAAAAAAAAAAAAAAAAAGAATTGGAAAATGAACCAAATTAGATGAACCAATCCAAACCCCAGAACAGCCTCACAAATCAAGACTAAAGCACTCCCAGCTCTCCACTGAAATGGTCTCTCCTGGGGTGAATGTGGCTTACTGTCCCTAGCTGTGAACTGCTCACCAGGTCATCCCTGGGCCCTCTGAGGTAGGAAATCACTCCTCGCTCTGTGCATCTTCTGTTTGGCCCTCTGGACCCTCCACCCTCTCTTCCCAGCCCTGACCTCTGCTCTGGGAGGCTGACCTTTACAAGTTAGTCAGTTCCCTCCCTCTTTGGGTTGGGTTCAGTCAATAGGGAGCCCCATCAGGAAATTGGAAGCAAGGAGGAGAATGAGGCCAGAGTACTTGTTCCCCTGACTCTCCTGTGATGCCACCCTGGGCTGGCTGTGTCCTTGGACAGTAGGTCACTGGTTCTATTAAAACAGATTAATCCACATGACTGTCCTTCAGCTACAGGCATGTTTTCCCTGCTGTTCTCTCAGACCCCATTCTACAGAGTCCTGTCTAGTCTTTGGCGTAGTTTGCTTTTACCCTACCCATATTTTGGGAATTAATCATTTTGCAGATAAACCCTTCTCAAATATTACATTTCTTGTCCCTGGCTGATATACCTTCTAAGTCTTGATCTGTTGCTGGAGCAGCTAGGAGTGGAGGACAAAACAACTGGGCAGAGAAACAGTACTCAGAGGAGAGTATGTATCAGTGAGGCCCCTCGCAGGTGCTGTGCTCAAAGCCCAGGAGGCGTGGAAAGCAGAAAGCACTGGCTTATGTAACTCAAGAGCACACGGGCCTTCTTTCTGCAGGCACAACTGACCTAAGGATGGAAACACTTCCTCAAGGCCCTGTCTCTTGGTTCATCTGCTGCTTTTGCTCAAGGTGTTTGTTTTATTCACAGGCAAATTCTGGTTTTGAGATGGCAAAGATGGCTAAAGGCAACACGTGCTGATATTGCCCTTCAGCTGCTGATCCCATAGAAAGAAAGAATCTCTTTCCTGGCAGCACCAACAAGAGTCCTGAGTCTTTCACTGATTGGCTTGATTTGGGTCACATGCTTGTTCTGAACTGATCATGATGACCAGGGGTGGTGTCACAGAATTGTCCAGACTTGGTTCATCTGCCCAGCTCTGTGGTGGCAGGTGGTGGAGGGCCAACCTTGCTTGCAACACATAGTGTGAGTTCTCTGCAAGGAAGAAGCGCTCCATCACCAGCAGTGGGGTAGGAAAATGATCAAGGGCGGCATAAGTGAACCTCCCACAGTTGAGTGTAAGTGACTTAAGGGTGAAGGTATAAGTAGTAGCTTTAGGGAATTTTGCTGTGAGAAGCTGCTGACCACTTTGCCCTAGATGTAGGTGATATAGCAACATGGCCCTCTTTCCACACTTGCTGGTCGGCCTGATGGGTGGTCAAATTGGGAGAGGTAAACTCTAGGGGATTGTGAATTGCTTTGAAGTTTGACACTATCTCCCAAAATGAGAAATTACTTCAGGCCTCCAAGTGTGTTTAGATATCTCACTAGCAATGCTATTGATAGTGTGGGGCTCTGAGAGCCACAGCAAGAAAGAGCCAAGTGAATGTACCCTCGGCCCGGCATCAAGAGCCCCAGTCCAAGAACTGTAGGGCCCAGCAGGCAGATGTGAATGTGTGGAGCTCACCTGGCTGCCCTCCCTGGGGCCTACACAATTGCATCATGCTGGGGAGCCATGAGGCCTCCTTGGAACCCTGTACCTTGAGTTTTCGCTCTCCTTTAAGAAATTCTCTCGGACCCACTGCACTAGTTTTATTTTTGCTGTACCAGTTCATGTAAGCAACTCTGCCTGGTCAAGAGAACCTTAGGCTGGAAACGGTGACTCACGCCCTTAATCCCAGCACTTTGGGAGACCTAGGCAGGAGGATCCATTGAAGACAGGAGTTCCAGACCAGCCAGGGCAACACAGGGAGACCCTGTCTCAAAACAAGTTTTTAAGTTAGTCGGGGATGGTGGCATGCCCTTGTAGTCTCAGCTACTTGAGGGGCTGAGCAGGAGGATCACTTGAACCCAGGAGGTTGAAGCTGTAGTGAGCTATGATTGTGCCACTGCATTCCAGATGCCTGGGCAAAACCTGCCTCTAAAACTAAAACAAAAACAGACCCTAAGCTCAGCCTTCCTCACCCCCACCGTGCTGGTCCTGCTGGTCTCACTGTGGAGAGTGGGATGTCCAGGTCTTAGCTGGTTCTATTGGGGCAGGACCTAAATTTGGGGCAGCAACAGCCACCTTATGAAGAGAAGAGGACTTCCCATGTGCCTAAGATAGTTCATTCTGCCAACTGCCCTCCTAAATCTACATTCTCGCAGAGCTGTGAAGAGTATGTGTCTCCTGTTCTATCTTCCACTAGCTCCTTCAAATTCTCGATTATCCTTCACAGGGTATCTATGAAATGAGGACATGTCAGGGGCTGTGAGCCAGGAGTTAATGGGCCTCCAACCCTCCAGGAGCCAGAGAGAGTCCAGAGACCAGGAAACAACAGGACCTGGGCTCAGTCGGCCTGCCCACGGGGACATCTGTGGGAAAATGACCCTGGCCACGTGGAAGGTCATCTTGCTTGTCAGTCAGACCTGCTGTGCCAGAAGATATCCAGAAATGAATGGGCAAAGCTGGGGTTAATCACAGAGAAGAAAAAATGTGATGAAGTGCAGACATGAATTAGGGCCGGGCAGTTACAAATACTCTGGACACCAGGCTTCTAGCAAAGCAGTCCTTTTCTATTTAGCTGTCATATCTTCATCCAGTAGCAAGTCAGTCTGAAAGGGGCAGACCTCAATGGACACGGGCTTGCCTGCAGCCCCTGAAGGGAGGATCCCAGCTGGCTAGCTTAGGCTGGAATCTCCTAGGCCATATCAATCGCCCTGGGGGCCAAATTGCAAAATCCAACAGCGTCAGAGGTGCAAAGTCTGCCTGCCTTTGCCTTTCTCAGAAAGAGTCAATAAGCAGTCAGGGGGCAGTGTGGGGAGAGGGTAGGCAGATAACAAGCAGAGCTGTACACCAGACAATTGGTTAAGGTGAGGTCCCAAAGTCAAAAGTGACCTGGAAGCAGACAAGAAGCCAGGAGGATGAAGAGGTGGAACCGATGACCATGGGTGGCAGAAAGTGTCATTCCTTGGAGAAGACCCTGGCCCAGGATAAGTTTGCATAGATGCCTGGGCCTCGCCTCCACATGGTTCCTGCCTGAGGATGCCCCACAGCCAGGCGCAGCATGTTAGAGCCACAGGCTTTTGCCAGACACTCAGACTACAGAAATACATGGGGCTCCTCCAGGAAGAGAACTAAGCCTCAAACAGGGCTTGTGGGACTCGGAGCACTACACAGAGATAAACAGGTGAAGTCCGCAGGATTAACTTAGAGTGGGGCAGGGCATGGGAAATAAGGAGTAGAGGAATAGGAGGTGGCAATTGGAGCTGAGCACGGATGATTGAGACCTGACACAAGAATCCCTGCTTCGGCCTACACTAGCACCGTTTCCAGTTCTCCCCTGAGATAACATTCTCTGGCGGGCATTCGATTTGGTGGCCCTAACTATGAACCTCCTCTGGGCCAGCTATGGTCACCTGGGGACACTCTGGAGTGACCCCGAAGGCCATATTTTGGAGGGCAGCAGGAGGTGTGTGTTCTCTGTCCTTCCATGAACCCTCCATGGCTCACAGACCTGCCCACTCACCTCACCAACCCAGTAAGGGCCAGCAGCTTCCAGCTCCCCAGAAACCCTGCTCTCCAGTGTTGCTTTCTCAGGATTCTCACTTTTGAATCCCAGCCCCCATGCTGTGATAAGCCCACATGATGTGGCATGGAGAGGCCATGGGTAAATGCCCTAGTTGACCGTCCCAGCTGAGCTCAGCCTTTGGTCAGCCCAGTCCAGGCACCAGACACATAAAGGAGGGAGTCATTGAATAATTCCAACCCTCAGCCATTTGAATCCTGCCAAGGTATGGGACCAGGTGGAACGCTGTTCCTCTTGTGCCTTAGCAGAATTCCTGATGCACACAATCTGTGTGTGATCAAATGGGTGCTATTTTATACCATGAGTTTGGAGTGGTTTATTATGCAGCAATAGATTTTAGAATAGGTCTCAAGCCTTCAAAAGCAAGCCTACTGAGAGCAGTCTTCACATTCAGGGATGGGGGCTGGGCTTCTAAGCCTGAAGGTACAGTGGGCAGGGGCAGCGGATGAAGGAGGAGAGGAAGTTGCTTGCTTCTCTGAACCTTTCTGTAGGCAGCCCACCGGCCAGTCTCATCTTTATTCCACCTTGAAAAAAGTCCAAGTAGCCTTTTGAGGTTGGAGCCCTGCCTTGAACCTCAGCCTTGCCAGTCTCTAGTCCCCAAGACTGTATACTCTTCTCCAAATTCTAGTTGATTCCTGCATCATCTTAGACCAAGCTTGTCCAACCCGCAGTCCATGGGCCACGTTCAGCCCAGCATGGCTTTAAATGCAGCCCAACACAAATTTGTAACTTTCTTAAAACATTCTGAGGGTTTTTTTTGCGATTTTTTTTTTAGCTCATCAGCTACTGTTAGTGTTAGTGTATTTTATGTGTGGCCCAAGACAATTATTCTTCGTCCAGTGTGGCCCTGGGTAGCCAAAAGGGTGGACATTCCTATCCTAGATGATTCTCAATTGGAGATACTACCCAGGCCTCATTTCAGCCCTGGGTCATCATAGGCATTTAATACACATGAATGAACTAATGACTTGTGACTCTGAGGCTGAAAGCCACCGCGGTTTAAACCAGGCTTCACATCCTTCTTGTTCCAGGCCGTGTAGCAGCAGGGCTTGAGCTTCGGGGATTACATTTGAGTCTGTCATCCCTTGAGCTTTGTGATCTGAATAGCTGGGTTTTTTTTTTTTTTCCGAGATGGAGTTTCGCTGTTGTTACCCAGGCTGGAGTGCAATGGTGTGAACACCTAGAAGATCATGCCAGAGATGCACATTTCCCGTGGGAGGCAAGGCAATATGTATTGTTCAGTTTTCAATTTGGTGTTGGAGAAAGGGTTTCCAAGAGGCACTCCTGTAGGGACTATGTCAGATGGAAGAGGGTGGTAGGTAGATAGTTCTATTCCTGGAAATAAAAGTGCTGAGGTGAAGCCTCACCATCCTCAAAGCTTGTCAGGTACATTAGATCAGGAACCCCTGATGGACAAACTTCCAGCCGTAACTTCTCCATGCTTTCTCTGCAACAAATAAAAATTAAGCCCCAAAGTCCTATATGCTCATTGTGGGGGACAGCTCTAGAAGTGAGAGTAAGGAACACTGTGGTCCAGTGGTTGGCGGGCTTTAGGGGAGAGAGAAGAGAGAGAATACATTCCTGACCCAGAGTGGAGGTGGCAGCAGCTGAGAAAGGGACAGAAGACAGAATCTTAGGCTTGTGAGTAAAAGAGAAGGAAACGCAGGTTCCTGGAACAAGCTCTTAGGATGGAGAAACTGAAAGACGCATGCATGATCCTCTAACATCTGGTGAGCACAAGCTGTCCTTGATTCCACTGGATTTCATGCCCCATCGACATGTATCCCAGGGCAGAGCCTGGGGGTGGTGAAACACATATACTTCAAGCTTCATAGGTAAAGCTGAGGCTGGCTCTGTTGCTCTAGAGCTATCTGAACTGATGGGTTGTAGACATGGATTTGGATGTTATTCCCTAAATGTGGACCTGGAACCAGCTCCCACGGTCTGAAGGCTTGTGTCCCTTCCAATATTCGTGTTGAAACAGAATCCCCAGTGCAACTGTGCTGGGGCTTTCAGGAGATGATAAGGCCCTGAGGGCTCCACCGTCATGCATGGGATCACTGCCCTCATGAGAGGACTTGAGGGAATGTGTTTGGCTTTTCCATCCCTTCCTCCATAAGAGAACACAGCAAGGCGCCATTTTGGAAGCAGAGAGCAGCCCTCACCAGACACGGAATCTGTCAGTGCCTTAATCTTGGACTTTCCAAGTCTCCAGAACTGCGAGAAATAAATTTCTATTATTTACAAATTACCCAGTTTGACTCTCTTATAGCAGCAGGAATGGATACCAGGGTCCCACTCATCCCTTCATAGTGCCTTATCAGACTGAAGACGTTCACCGGCCAGCTTTTGTAGCAGCCCAGGTCCCTAGAGCAGGCCTAGAAGGTCGGGGAGCACCAGCATCAGTAGCAGGGGCAAGCCCCTACTGAGCTCTATGATTACGTAATCAGAGTTCTAGGACATCCCTCAGATGGTAACCCTGGCAGGTGAGGTGAATAAGCAAAGACACACTTAGAGTTTTTGCTCAAGAAGCACTTGTAAGATTTGTGAACTTGGATCTAAAAAGGAGAAGACATCTGTTCTCCAGGAATTAGGGAGATGACAGGACTCAGAATAAGCAAATTAAAGCTATTGTGAAGAGGTACTGACACCATCTTGACACAATAGATACTTGAAACCCAACTGTAAATGGAGCTCTTACTGAAGAATTGGGGTGGAAGACCAGGGCACGAGGTCTCCAGAGAAGCCATGGGAAGAAACCCTTGGGCCAAGAAAAGAAAGCAACTGAGTGAGTGAGAGGGTTCCAGCAAGTCTCCCCTCATATGACCTTGGGGCTTCTGATAGAGAGGAGGCCAGAAATTGTCTGGGGCCCAGCTGGATTGCCTGAAGCTAGGAGCTGATGAACTCTGCCAAATCCATTTGGAGAAAAACCTGTGGGAGAAGAGAGGACTTTTGACCAGGTGGAATTAAGAGAATTCCCAGCAGCTTCCAGAAGTTAACGCATAGAATGAAATCCTGGCATTGTCCGAAGGTTGGAACATGGAATTGAGAGACGCTCAATGTTTCACATGCACATCTAGGCAAAGAAATAGAATCAATGAGGTTTTTCCAAACGGAGGTTTTCTATGTCCAAGTCTAGCCACTTAACATGAGGTGTATGTATTCATAAAGTACTTTCCGCCGGGTGCGGTGGCTCACCTTGTAATCCCAGCACTTTGGGAGGCCAAGATGGGCAGATTACCTGAGGATGGGAATTTGGGACCAGCCTGACCAATATGGAGAAACCCTGTCTCTACTAAAAATACAAAATTAGCCAGGCCTGGTGGTACATGCCTGTAATCCCAGCTACTCAGGAGGCTGAGGCAGGAGAATCACTTGAACCCAGGAGGCGGAGGTTGCGGTGAGCCAAGATCGCGCCATTGCACTCCAGCCTGGGTAACAAGAGTGAAACTCCGTTTTTCAAAATAATAATAATAAGTACTTTCCATGAATTAAAACTATCTGTGGCCTCTTGTTCCCATCATCTGTGCAACTAACTGCATGTGGGATTTCATGAGAGATGGCATAGATTAAGGTGCTATATGACTGCTGCAATAAATTCACTTGGGGGAGAAGTTCAGCATCTTCCAAAGGGACTTTTAGGGGTATCTAACAAGGCTGAAGGCAAAACAGGGAGGACCAATCAGCTGCAGTCACCATGCACTACTCCATGGAGCTGCAAATGCATCCATATCTGGAATGCTGGTATTCTCAGGATGAGAAGAAACCACACCTCTTCCAACCTGGCCTCACAGGTTGAGTTGGTTTTGGGGAGTCCCCTGGAGCTTGCTGTGGTTCATGTAGAAACATCATATACTATGCCGACAGAGTATTTGGCCTTGCACATACATGCAGACCCACCCATCTTCCTGTGCTACACTCAGTTGCTAAGGAGCAAAACTTGAGTTGCATCTTAGGGAATTCATTCTTCATAAAGATTATTGCTTCTTGGAGAAACCCTAAATTTCATGGGATCCTCAATCATTACAATGGAAAATCAAGAAGGCAGTGTAGAGACATGATTAGGATAGGGAGGTCATTTGAAAGGTTCTTACATGGCTTAATCTGACCACATAGACAAATTAATTGTCTGCCATTTCAATGGAGACAGTTGCTGCAAACTCATCTGTAACCTTGCTCAAAAAATAAGTGCAGTTTGTATATTAAAGTTGCATTGGGTACCAAATGATGGAATTCAGAGCCCTATCAGTGAAAATCAAGTATATCCACTCTCCAGAAAGCAGCAGGGGAGCAGCCACAGAGGGACCCAGGGGACCAGAGAGAATGTTCTGCAGGAGTCATTCCTGCCTTTTCCCTGGTCTCCTATCCCACATCATGTGACCCAGGCAGGCTACTATCTTCTATATGTTTCTTGTATCTTCTCTTTTTTTTTCCACTTCCATCACCAAAGCATTAGTCATTTTTCTTCTGCTCTATTGGAAACATCACCTCAACTGATCTCTCTGCTTGCATTCCTACCAGACTTGGATTCATCCTTCACATTCCCCTCAGCATTGACTGATTCACTCCATTACTGGAAATCCTTCAATAAAACCCCACTGGGGCTGGGCAGTGGCCCATGTCTGTAATCCCATCACTTTGGGAGGTTGAGGTGGGAGTATCACTTGAGGCCAGGATTTCAAGTCCAGCCTGGGCAAAATGGTCAGACCTCGTCTGTACGAAAAATTTAAAAATTAGCTGGGTGTGCTGGTGCATGCCTATAGTCCCAGCTACTCACCAGGCTGAGACCAGAGAATTACTTGAGCCTAGGAGTCTGAGGCTGCAGTGAGCTATGATTGAACCACTGCACTCCAACCTGGGCAATAGAGCAAGACCTTGTCTCAAACCACCTTCCACCAACAAAACCCCCCTTGGGTATCTACAGTACAATAAAGTCCAAACTTTTGCTTTTCACTAAAAAAAAAAAAAGTTTTTTTGAGACAAGGCCCTCTGTATCGACAGATGGACACACCCTCTGTATTGACAGCTGGACCCGCTGATATGGTTTGGATGTGTCCCCACCCAAATCTCATCTGAACTCCCATAATTCCCTCATTTCCCTGATGTGTGGGAGGGACCCAGAGGGAGATAATTGAATTATGGGGGCAGTTTCCCCTATATTATTCTCATGGTAGTGAGTAAGTATCACGAAATCTGATGTTTTATGGGGGGAAACCCCTTTTGCTTGGCTTTCATCCTCTCTTGTTTGCCCCCATGTAAGATGTGCCTTTTGCCTTCCATCATAATTGTGAGGCCTCCTCAGCCACGTGGAACTGTGAGTCCATTAAACCTCTTTTTTGTTTATAAATTACCCAGTCTCAGGTATGTCTTTTATCAGCAGCATGAAAATGAAATAATACGCCCGTCTTCTGTATTGACAAGTGGATCCTCCCTCTGTACTGACAGGTGGATCCCCTCTCTGTATTAAACAGGTCGACCCACCATGTATATTAATAGCCAGACCCGCCCTCTGTATTGACAGATGGATCCTCCCTCTGTATTGACAGGTGGATCTTCTTTCTGTATTGACAAGTGGACCCATCCTCTGTATTGACATGGATCCTTACTCTGTGTTGACAGGTAGACCCACCCTCTATATGAACTGGTGGATCCTCCCTCTGTATTGACAGCTGGACCTTCCCTCTATTGACAGGTGGGCACTCTCTCTGTATTGACAGGTGGATTCTGGCTTTGTATTGACAGCTGAACCCACCCTCTGTTTTGACAGATGGATCCTCCTCTGAATTGACAGGCAGACTCACACTCTGTATGAACAGGTGGATCTTCTCTCTGCATTGACAAGTGGATCTTCTCTCTGTATTGACGGAGGGATCCTCTCTCTGTATTGACAGCTGGACCTGCCCTCCATATTGACAGGTGAATCCTCCCTCTGTACTGATAGGTGAACCTGCCCTCTATATTGACAGGTGGATCTTCTCTCTGTATAGGTGGACCCACCCTCAGTATTGACATGTGAACCTGGCTCACTGGGCTCATCTTGGCCTCAGTCCAGTGTTTGGTGCTCTCAGGCCTTCCCTGACTTCTCTAGGCAGGTGGATGCTTCTTCCTCCCCACTTCCATTCCCGTAAAGCTGTGCTGGAGGACCACCCATGGCATCGGAGTTGGTGTCATGGATGTCTGCCTTCCTGTGGAACTGAGCTCCTCAAGGGCAGCTTCGCGTCATTTACTGTATCCCTGGTGCCTACCATAACACTGAGTAACTCATGCTAAGAAACTCATCAGTTGCTTTTATTATTTTTTTTAGGCACAGCTTTGTGGATGTAAAAACTCATCAACTTTTTAAAATGAATATTTTGGTGGTCTTCTCCTTCTTCCTCTTCTTCTTCTTTTTCTTCTTCTTTTTTGAGATAGAGTCTCACTCTGTTGCCCAGGGTGGAGTGCAGGCACAATCTGAGCTCACTGCAACTCCACCTCTCAGGCTCAAGACATTCTCTGGCCTCAGCTTCCCGAGTAGCTGGGGTTACAGGCACTATGCCTGGCTAATTTTTGTATTTTTAGTACAGACGGGGGTTTTGTCATGTTGGCCAGGCTGGTCTTGAACTCCTGACCTCAAGTAATCTGCCCTCTTCGGCCTCCCAAAGTGTTGAGATTACAGGTGTGAGCCGCCGCACCCAACCTTATTAATTTTTCCATGATTTCTCGTCCCTATCTGTCATTGATTCCAGTCTCTAACACCTACTCCATAGGCCTTTCTTCCTTGTTACATCTATGTATCCTCATTTTCCTGTTCACAATAGTTATCCCTACCTGTACTTTCTCTCCCCGTATAGAATTTTTCAAAGTAGAGTATACAAACCCCAAATGATAATACATTATAAATATCTCTAAATATCCCAAGTGCCAAGACACATTGATGGAGGAACAGTGCCCAGCTCCACCCCTCCCTCTGGAAGGAGGACCAAGTTCCACCCCTTACAATGATCAGTAAAGTTAATTCTAAGTCTTTGTTGACTTGAGTGTGGTGTCTCTGGACCTGCAGTGCCTTTTAAGTCCTATTGCACATGTGACATCATGGAAACCCTTCTAATTAGAGTCAAAGAGGAAATGTCAGAGTGTGGTGCTCGTCCCTGCAATCCCAGCACTTTGGGAGGCCAAGGCAGGTGGATCACTTGAGGCCAGGAGTTTGAGGCCAGCCTGGCCAACATGACAAAACCCCATCTCTACTTAAGAATACTAAAATTAGCTGGGTGTGGTGGAATGTGCCAGTAGTCCCAGCTACTTGGGAGACTGAATCAGGAGGATCACTTTAACCTGGGGGGTGGAGGCTGAAGTGAGCCAAGATCATGCCGCTGCACTCCAGCCTGGGCAACAGAGTGACACTTTGTCTCAGAAAAAAAAAAAAAAAGAAGAAGAAGAAGAAGAAGAAGAAGAAAAAGAAGAAATGTCAAAATCTTGAATCTCTGAGATTTTGGGCGAGAGGTATGCAGGCACTCTCTTTACAATATTTCTTTACTTGCTTAGTTGTTTGAATGGGAGGGAGTTTATTGCCTTAAATCTTTCCATCTTTAAATACTTCCAGTTCCTTTAGCCTTTTTGGAACCATATACTTTTCCAGACATGCGTTGCTTCCCCTGAGCCTGAATTCCTCTTGAGCGCTTGAGATGTGCATGAGTCGCCCTGTGGAGAGGCGCCCATCAGAATCTTCTCAGTCAATGAATCTTGGGGAAACACCCCCGGGAGTTTACGCGTACAGAACTTTCACTCTTGTTAGCAATAGCTCCTCACTCTTAAATACGCCTCATCAAGCAACAACAAAAAGCAGTGTTCACTCATGAAACCAAGGGCAGCTGGGGGCCTCTTAACTTGGACACAGCACAATCTAATGAGTAGTGCCCTAAATCAGAGGCTGCTTTCTATGAAGAGATATCTAGACAAAGTATGATCTAGTGGGCTATAAATCATGAATATGAGAGTCCAGGAAACAGAATAATGGCGAAAGTTTTGTTTTGTTTTTTGAGACCGGGCTTCACTCGGTTGGCCCAGGCTGGCATGCGGTGATGTGATCTTGGCTCACTGCAGTCTCGACCTTCAGGACTCAAGTGATCCTCCTGCCTCAGCGTCCCAAGTAGCTGGGACTATGGTGCTTGGCTTTTTCTCTCTCTCTCTCTCTTTTTTTTTTTTTTTATTTTTCATAGAGACAGGGTCTTGCCATGTTGTTCAGGCTGGTCTCAAACTCCTGGACTCAAGCGATCCACCTGCCTCAGCCTCCTGAAGTGCTGGGATCACAGGCATGAGCCATCATGCCTGGCCAGGCCAAAGTTCTTTGACTTAGTTCAGCCTGTGTTAGTTTAGTCCACACAACCTGGCACAGATCCTCTGGATCCTCACTTCCCTTGTGCCTCCCTGTGCCTCCGCCCCCACCAGCCCTTGTACATCTCCTGCTACTGCCCACGCTGGGGATTTGCTCCCATTCTTCCTGCCTCTGGAAGGTCTTCCTCCCTCCATGCGTATTCTATTCATAAATAACTTGTGGCCGGGCGCGGTGGTGCACACCTGTAATTCCAGCACTTTGGGAGGATGGTGGTAGGTACTTGTAGTCCCAGCTACTCAGGAGGCTGAGGCAGGAGCATGGCTTGAACCCAGAAGGTGGAGGTTGCAGTGTGCCAAGATTGCACCACTGCACTCCAGCCGGGGCAACAGAGTGAGACTCCATCTTAATAAATAAATAAATATTTTGTCACCCAAATTAATTCATATGTTCTGTTCTGAAGTCTTTGCCACCCTTTGTCTTTTTTCTCCCATTAAACTAAAATCAGAGTAACTGCCCAATTTGGCCAGGTTAGGTGGCTCAGGCTTATATTCTCAGCACTTTGGAAGCTGAGGGGGGTGGATCACTTGAGGTCAGGAGTTCGAGACCAGCCTTGCCAACATGGTGAAACACTGTCTCTACTAGAAGTACAAAAAATTAGCCAGGCATAGTAGCAGGCACCTGTAATCCCAGCTACTCAGGAGGTTGAGGTAGAAGAATTGCTTGAACCTGGGAGGTGGAGGTTGCAGTGAGCTAAGATCATGCTACTGCACTCCAGCCTCAGTGACAGAGCCAGACTCCATCTCAAAAAACAAAACAAAACAAAAACATATATTTACTTTTTAAACAGCGCCCTGTTGAGTGTGTACTCTGTCTCCTATTCCCCTACCTACTAACCCGGCCAGAGCTCCAACACTGCACCCAGCCCCAGCCCCAGCTACACTATATGAGAACCCGTAAGTCTCAGAGCTGGGACTTGAACCAGACAGATCGGCTTGAGTGTCTGTGATCTTAGTTTTTGGGCTCAATTATTCAGCAGAGAAGGAAAGAAAAAAGGCAGGCCGGGCACGGTGGCTCACGCCTATAATCCTAGCACTTTGGGAGGCCGAGGCAGGTGGATCACAAGGTCAAGAGACCGAGACCATCTTGGTCAACAAGGTGAAACCCCGTCTCTACCAAAAATACAAAAATTACCTGGGCATGGTGGTGCACGCCTGTAGTCCCAGCTACTCGGGAGGCTGAGGCAGGAGAATCGCTAGAACCCAGGAGGCGGAGGTTGCCGTGAGCTGAGATAGCGCCATTGCACTCAAGCCTGGAACTCTGTCTCAAAAAATAAATAAATAAATAAGAATAAAAAACAAAAAATAATTAAGGGAGTAGTCCTACCCTTAAAGAACTTGCAAATTTTCGGGGAGACAAGACATTTACACATGTAAAATGAAATCACAGAGTAGAATTGCTAATGTTTAGAAGACAGATTAAGACAATGAGAATAAAATAGGATATGCTAGAAAAGTATCTTCTTCCTGATAATAGACACTGGTAGGGTGTTTTACCCCTCCCACTTTTCTTTTCAAAACACTTCCATTCAAATAGATTAACATTCCCACTTACCAGCTTCATTTGACAAGAACAAAAAGTTGACATGCTGTAGCAGATATGGTAGACTGGTTCTCTCAATACTTATTTCAACCTCTCTTCTAGGGTACCTTCTTGCACTGCAAAAACAGGAAAACTAAAAACTAAAAAATGACACTTCCCAGACTCCCTTGCAGCTGGGGTCTGGATGGGATTCATGTTCCACCAATCGGATGCCTCTGCTTCTGGAAGTGTATATGCAGCTGAGTCAAGTGAGAGGAAAGGCAGCAGGCATTGATTTTGTGGGACTGCAGCAGGTGCAGTACGGCTTTGTAGCTATTGCAGTGGTGTTGCAAAATACACAGGACACAGCCAAGGCATCCTGTTCCAGTTCTCCAGAATCTGTTGAAAGCAACATTGTAGCAGGCCTCTGGACTTCCAACTGGCTAAGCTTATGATGCTCTAGACAAGAGGTCCTCCACCAGGGGCTATTTTGCTTCCGGGGGGGATTTAGCAAAGTCTAGACACATTTCTTTCTTATTTTGAGATAGGGCCTTCCTCTGTCACCCAGGCTGGAGTGCAGTGGTGCAATCATAGCTCACTGCAGCCTCAAACTCCTGGGCTCAAGCAATCCTCCCCCTCTTAGCCACTTGAATAGCTAGAACTACAGGCACGTGCCACTATGCCTGGCTAATTTTTAAAACATTTTTGTAGAGATGGTGTCTCCCTATGTTCCCTAGGCTGGTTTTGAACTCCTGGGCTCAAGTGATCCTCTGGCTTCAGCCTCCCAAATTACTGGGATTACAGGCATGAGCCTCAGTGCCCAGCCTGGAGACATTTCTTATTGTTGTGACTGAGGGGGTGCTATCTGTATGTAGTGGGTAGAAGCCAGTGACGTTGTGAGACATCCTGCAATGCACAGGGCAGCCCCCTTCACAAAGAATTATCCTGTCCGAAATGTCAACTGTGTCTGTCCTAGAGCCTGTGATTTACATGGTGATGTCCTAATTCCAAAAGCTTCTGGTAATCATAAAGTAGCCATTCCCTCAGGTGGTTTACTTTTTTTTCTTTTTTTAGATGGAGTTTTGCTCTTGTTGCCCAGGCTGGAGCGCAATGGCATGATCTTGGCTCGCTGCAACCTCCACCTCCCGGGTTCAAGCAATTCTCCAGCTTCAGCTTCCCAAGTAGATGAGATTGCAGGCATGTGCCACCATGCCTGGCTAATTTTGTATTTTTTGTAGAGATCGGGTTTCACCACATTGGTCAGGCTGCTCTTGAACTCCTGACTTCAGGTAATCTTCCCACCTCGGCTTCCCAAAGTGCTGGGACTACAGGCGTGAGCCACCACGACTGGCCGGGCAGTTTTTTTTTTTTTTTTTTTTTTGAGGGGCCCAAAGGTTTTATTTGACTGGCTCATAGGGTGGGGGACGCACCCCCTACAGAGCCACCTCGGGGGCCACTTTTCCGGGTCCCTGGCCTTTGGCCAACTCTGCCGCCGCCGCCTTCTTCGCCCGCAGCTGCCTTCTTCTCCCGCCGCTGCCTTCTTCTCCCGCCTCTGCTTCCGCAGGAGCAGCCGCCGCTCCCGCTCAAACTCCTTCATTCTCATCACATAGTCTCGGTGCTCGCAGTCCTCCCACTCGTGCCGCTCGTGCTTACAGGCCAGGATGTTGGGGAAGTTGTCGCGCTTGCACTTGAGCAGCCGGATGAGGCAGTGAGCACAGTAGTCCCGCAGCTGGAGCCTGGCTGGGCGTCCATCCTCTCCTGCTGTGTGGCCACCATCTCGCGCTCCTTGCGCTCCGGTAAGCCATAGTCGGGAGGGAAGGTTGGAAAATTCGAGGCATCGCCCACGTAGCGCCGGACCAGGTGCGCCCCCATGGCTGCAGTCGCCGCAGGTTCCTGCAGCATCCGAGGGTCACCTCGGCTTTTATTTGCATTTATGTTATACCAATTTATTCCCGAGCCATAACTTTCTGTTTCTTCAGTTTCTTTCTGCATATCTTTTTCTTCTGTGCAACCTCCTCTTCCAAGTTAGGAACAGTTTTGTTTTGTTTTCAGGAAGGGTCATCTTAGCGTGTCAGGAGGAGTGCGTGCGTGGGTTCATCTGACCATGAGCTCTGAGTTTCATGGGACATCTTGGTGGCTTTGTTCGCCTTCATGTGCTCAATGACTACAGCATCTACATCCAAACTCTTAAGGACAGCGTTACTCTCTGCATTTTGGGGCAGCAGTAATTCAGCACACTATTTGAGCCACCGACCCTGCATTGTCCCCACTGTCTGGCCTGGGCACTGCTGCCGACTCCACTATGGTAAGGCAGCATGGCACACGTTGCTTCTATATTGTGACATCTTTCAGATACTGGGTGGCTTTGGGGATATGCAAAGCCTTGGTGGCCTTGGCAGTTTCACGGGTATTCCTGAAGTGAACACAGAGATTTGAACTTTGTGATTTGTGTAATCTTGTGGGTGTTGTGGGTCAAGTGAATCATGCACCATTTTCAGAGTTTAACTTAGGCCACTTACAGGAAAAGCAGGGGGTTACTGGGGCCCTGTCATTTTGAAAGATCCAGCCTAAAGCCTGCTTTTCCAACCCACAAACATGTCTGTAAGCACCTGATTCCTTGGATTAAATTCCTTTTCTGTTTAAGACACCCAGAGCAGTTTCTAATCTGTGATTGAAGACTGATGCACATGTCATTGCAGAAACTGAGCCCCTATGATCTCGCATTTGAAAAATTGCAAAAAATGTAGTTTTGTGCTAACGAACCATAAGAAGTGTTAAGCTCTTGTGTAGTTTTTTGTCTCTCTCCTTTTACCCACAAAGGCATCATGTGTCAATCTGTATATGGAATCGTGTAATATGCTTGATCTAAGAATTTTAAGATACCACAAAGCAGATACCCAGAAAGCCAGAAGAAGATGAAAGGGACCTTTCACCATGTGTCAGGAAAAAAATTCTAGCAAGACATTTCACATATAAACAAACAGACAAACAAGAATGCGCAATGGCCTGGAGTGGCCATGAAGGCTTGCTGGAGGCAGCGCTAGGCAGGGGTGGAGAGCGCGGACACTGGTCAATAGCTGCTGTTTGGGTTCAAACCCTGGCTCTATGTCCTGGGAAATTGGTTAACTGCATCTATAAGTTGGCAGTTGATAATAGTCTGTATGTCATCGGGAGAGGTAATCCATATATGTAAAGACAGGCTCTTCACTGTCACCCAGGCTAGAATGCAGCATTGCAATCACAACTCACTGCAGCCTTGACTTCCTGAGCTTAGGTCATTCTCCCACCTCAGCCTCCTGAGTACAAGAGACCACAGTCATGTGCCATCACACCTGGCTAATTTTCCGTTTTTTGTTTGTTTTGTTTTTGTTTCTTTTGATACAGTGTCTCAGTCTGTTGTGCGGGCTGGAGTGCAGTGGTGTGATCTTGGTTCACTGCAACCTCCGCCTTCTGGGTTCAAGCAATTCTCCTGTCTCAGCCTCCTGAGTAGCTGAGATTATAGGCATACACCACCATGTCCAGCTAATTTTTGTATTTTTGGTAGAGTCAGGGTTTCACCATGTTGGCTAAGCTGTTCTCAAACTCCTGACCTCAGGTGATCTGCCCACCTTGGCCTCCCAAAGGGCTGGGATTATAGGGGTGAGCCACCACACTCAGCAGTAATGCTTTTAAAAGGTATATTAAATCAAATAAAAATGGAGGTAGAACTTCAGTTGGATAGAATGCGTATTATCAAATGAGTGAAGAGATTTTTGAGGTAGGTAAAAGAGTAGTAAGGCTGGAGCACAGGAAGAAATGTGGCTCGAGTTCTGTGCAAGCTGGTATCGAGAGATGGTGACATCAAATATCTGCACAGTAAGGGAAGGACAGGGTGTAGGGTTTTGAACAGCTTCCTAAGTAGGTGAGGCTATAACCTGCAAAAAAATTGAGATGTGGCTGGGCACTGTGGCTCATGCCTGTAATGTCAGCACTTTGGGAGGCCAAGGCAGGGGATCACCTGAGGTCAGGAGTTCAAGACCAGCCTCGCCAACCTGGCAAAACCCTGTCTCTACATGGGTGGCTGTCACGAGTATTGTTACTTCTGTGCCAGGACAATGCTAGACGCGTGGATAGGTGTGGGCAACAGGCTTTCCCCTAATAAACTGCCCCCTGAATGTGCCATGGCACCTCCAGCCTGGGGCTGGGATGGCCACTGCTAGGCCTTGCCCTGAGATACCACAGTATACGTGTGCCCAACCCATGCCCAGGACCCCATTCCAGGGGGT
The DNA here is from genome assembly GCF_049354715.1 of Callithrix jacchus. NCBI lineage: Eukaryota > Metazoa > Chordata > Mammalia > Primates > Cebidae > Callithrix > Callithrix jacchus. The sequence continues at coordinate 44,312,209 of NC_133514.1, forward strand.
GCAGAAGGTGGCAGTAGCCACAGGGGATGAGGAGGGGAGACCTGTGGTGCCAGGGGGTAGGAGCAGTGGGCTGAGACCCTGTCCCAGAGGTGCAGGGATGGTATGTCAGCTGAAGCTCCAAGCACCCAGCACAGGCTCCATTGTCCCGGAGGACTTCACTGACAAAACACACATTCAAAGATCACGTTATCAAGCATTTCAGAATGCCTGTCAAAGGGCATTAAACATCAGGCATGGGGACTTCCTGAGCACAAGGTGTGACTCAGCAACCATACAGTATGGCTGAACTGTTCCACAGCTGTTGCTGTGTTCTGAATATTTGTGTTCCCCTAGAATCCGTATGTTGAAGCCCTAATTCTCCATGTGATTGTGTTTGGAGATAGGGATTTTAGGAGGTAATTAAAGTGAAATAAGGTTATAAGGGTGGATTCTAATCCAATAAGACTTGTGTCCCTATAAGAAGAGAGAGAGACCAGTGTCTCTCTGGGATTACAGGTGGCTCATGCCTGTAATCACAGCACTTTGTGAGGCTGAGGCAGGTGGATCACTTGAGGTCAGGAGTTCAAGACCAGGCTGGCCAACATGGTGAAACACTGCCTCTACTAAAAATACAAAAGTTAGCTGGGCCTGGTGGCACATGCCTGTAATCCCAGCTATTCGGGAGGCTGAGGCAGAAGATAATTGCTTGACCCCAGGAGGTGGAAGTTGCAAGGAGCCGAGATGGTGCCACTGCACTCCGGCTTGGATGACAAAGCGAGACTCCATCCCCCTCAAAAACAGAGAGAGAGGGAGCGACAGCAAACTACACCTTCTCAGTGAGCATGCATCGAGGAGAGGCCACGTGAGCATAGACAAGAAGGCAGTCATCTGCAAGCCAGGAAGAGAGCCCTCACCAGAATATGCAGGTGCCCTGATCTCAGACTTCCAGCCTCCAGAACTGTGAGAAAATGTCTGTTGTTTAAGCCACTCAGTCTATGACATTTTGTTCTGGCAGCCTGAGCCATCTAATGCCCCTGTGGAGCCAGACTGGGGAGCAGGAAGATCATGAATTCCTTAATGAACCTGTTGAGTTAGGGGATCTAAGTGATACTCAACTGGCTATTCCTCATATACAAACTAGTAGATCCAGTGGCCAAGAGGGAAGCTAGAAATATCAGTTTGGGAGTCATTAATATACAAATAGTAATTAGATCCATGGGAGTGGATGAGATCACCCAAGCATGGTGTTTAAAGTGAGAAGAGAGTGTAGTTAGAAACTAAGGTGGGGTGCCAACATTTAGGAGGTGGCCAGAGGCTGAAAGACAAAGAGTAGGAAAGATCAAAAAGAAGGGAGGAAATCCAAGAGTCAAGTATGGTATTCTGGAAACCAAAGAAAGGTAGAAATTAGTCAGCTTGTTAAATGCTGTTAACAAATCAAGCAAGAGAAAGGTTGGAGAATGCCTGGTGGATCTGGCCATGAGGAGGTCTCGGGAAGGTAATCTGGTTTGACAAGTGGAGCTAGAAGCTGAACTGGGATGAGGTGAGGAATGCAAGGGTGAGAGGCAGCATGGGGAAGCCCTATGTCAGTGGGGCTGTATCAGATCCACCCACAAGCTGTAAAGGTCAAGATTCCTGGGCTCTTCATGAAGGGACTATGATTTGGTAGATCTGAGACCCAAGAATCTGTTGGGTTTTTGGTTTGTTGTTTTTCTTTTTGTTGTTTTCCTTTTCTGGCCTCTAGAAGATTTTATGCCCTGGCAGGTTTGGGAACTGCTGAGAGAATGCAAATAATCTGAACTGCATTCAGAGAGACTAGGGTTGCAATCTTGATTCTGTCACATCTTAATTTTAGCTGTTTGAACCAGAAAGAGAGACTTCAATCTCTTTGAGCTTCAGGTATCTCATTCACACCCAAAATAGTGATAGTCTTGCTTTGTGTTATTGATTTGAAGATTGGAGAGTATGTATATATAATCTGGCACAGAGTCAATATTTAGTAAATAGCAGCTGGTGCTACCAACAGTGGATAGAGCAAATATAGACTTTCCCTTAATAAAGAGGTTGGCTAGGAGAGGCAGGAGAAAGCAGGATCAATCCCTGCAGTACCATGTTCAAAGAGGGATAGTATTTTGTCTTGTCTTGATTTTTGTAAGACAGCAGAGCTGTGAGCACATCTGTAAGCTGGGACACAAGAGGGGGAGGTAGGGTACAATGAGTCCACATCTCTGAGTTGACGGGAGGAATTGGCCCCAAAGCACAGATGGAAGAATTAGCTTTGAGCAGAAGAAGAAATGCCCTTGGAAGAAGTTAGTTGGTATGGGAGCAGGACATTCAGGGGTTTCGCTCCTGATAATTCCAATTTTTTCTGTGAAGTGGGAGGCAGTGTCATATTCCAAGAGGGGTAGGAATCTTGAGTGTAGACACAGGTGTGGGGAGAATGTGTTGGGAGTGTGAATGAGAGAGCTGGGAGACAAGAGCTACAGAGAAAGGGTAATAAGGGTGTCCAGTCTAGATTGGAGACCACCGATTTCTTCTTTGCCTCTCTCTGTAATATCTGTGGTTTCAGCTAGCCTCTGTATTTGTCTGGAAACAACAGATGTACCACTGATGTGTGCTGAATGCCTGTGCCAGGCATTGCACTAAGCATTTTACATGTGTTATTTTACTTAGTCCTTACAGCAGTCTCACCATGTAGGGACCAGCCACGATCCTTGTAATAGACGATGAGCTGAGGCTTAGAGAGGTTAACTAACTTGCCCGAGGTCACCCAGCTACGCAGGTGCACAGTAAGATCTCTATTTCAGATCTGACTCCAGAGTTTTTGTTCTTAACTGTGGCACGCCACACATTGATTGGGATTAGATTTTGTTGGCACACATAATGGAAAATCAAAACATGGAACAGATAAGATACAGGTTTATTCTTTTTCTTTCTTTCTTTCTTTTTTTTGAGACTGAGTCTTACTCTGTCACCCAGGCTGGAGTGCAGTGTTGGATCTTGGCTCACTGTAACCTCCGCCTCCCAGGTTTAAGCGATTCTCCTGCCTAAGCCTCCTGAGTAGCTGGGACTACAGATGTTCTGCTAATTTTTGTATTTTTAGTAGAAACAGAGTTTCATCATGTTGGCCAGGCTGGTCTCAAATTCCATACCTCAGGTGATCCACCCGTTTCGGCTTCCTGAAGTGCTGGAATGACAGGCGAGAGCCACCCTGCCTAGCTAGGTTTATTCTTTTTCATGTAATGGAAACTCAGAGGCAGGGAGATCACGACTGGATGGCAGCTCCACAATCAAGTTCCCAGGCCTTTTCTATCTTTCTGGTCCACATCTTTAACATGTGACTTCCATCCTCAAGGTTGCTTTATTGTCCAAAAGGCTTCTGGAGTTCCAAACCTCACATCCACATTCCAGAAAGCAAGAAGGTACAAGAAGCGAAAGAGGGTCTATAGGGGTCTGTCCTCCTTTCAAAGAACTTCTCTGCAAGTCCTACCCAATTACTTCTGTATACATCTTGCTGATGTAAGATCTTCTCCATAGATACAGGAGAAACAAGAGTATGTCATCTTAAGGACACGTTTTGCTATCTACAACATAACAGAGTTTTGTTAGTAAAGAAGAAGGAGAAAGCAGACACTGTGTGGGCAGCTAGAGTGTCTGCCATACAGTGAGTTTCACATATACTTCAAACCATAGGGGGAAATCTGCTAATTCTCATTTCATTAACATGCAAGCCAAGTAGTTCTTGCTAAGCTTTCCAAACTCACCAAGCAGGTGTGCTCTCTCAGTAGTAGATTCATAGCAGAATGTTTCAATAATGTCTTAATGTGAAGGCATCATTATTACATAAACTAGAGACCTTCTAGGTCCTAGTGAGAGAATATCGAACACAAACTGGCCTATCCTTCAAACAAACTGCCTTAAACCTTGATCAGGCTAGCTGGTGAAGTCCAGAGGCAGTGGGCCTTGGAGGTGTTTTGGGCAGAATGACTCCTGGTAAAAGTTGAGGCCAGGCCAGGCACGGTGGGTCACACCTGTGATCTCAGCACTTTGGGCGGCCAAGGCCTATGGATCACTTGAGGTCAGGAATTTGAGACCAGCCTGGCCAACATGGTGAAACCCCATCTCTACTAAAAATACAAAATTAGCTGGGCATGGTGGCACATGCCTGTAGTCCCAGTTACTTGGGAGGCTAAGGCAGGAGAATTGCTTGAACCTGGGAGGCAGAGGTTGCAGTGAGCTGAGATTGTGCCGTTGCACTCCAGCCTGGGCAACAAAAATGAAACTCCATATCAAAATAAAAAAAGAGTTGAGGGTTGAGGGTACGTGTTTCTTTGCCACATCCACAGGGAGAGAATAAGCCTGTTTTCCCAGTAGTCTCCCTTAAGTGCAAGGAAAAGACTTCCCAGCAACCTTCTGTGCAACTTTTCGTCAGTCTCATGAGACAGGGTCTCACTCTGTCTCCAAGGCTGGAGTGCAATCTTGCAATCACAGCTAACTGCAGCCTTGAGCTTCTTGTCTAAAGTGATCCTCCTGTCTCAGCCTCCTGAGTACCTGGGACCACAGGTAGCACCCTCAGCTAATAAGATGCCCCTTCTTAAACAAGGCATGGAATGGAAGATAAGAACACCTGTAGGCTAATAGGGCTACCGCATTTACCGTGATTTCAGTTTCCCCAACCAGATTGCTGCGAGAGAGAGGTGAAGGACAATTTTATCTATAGTATTTTCCCCCAAACATAGCCGAAGACATTTTCGTATTCCTGTGTCCTTATCATGAAATACGATGTATTGCAATATTCTTGTTTTTGTTTGTTGGTTTGGTTGGTTGGTTGGTTTGGTTTTTGAGACAGAGTCTGGCTCTGCCGCTCAGGCTGGAGTGCAGTGGTGCAGTCTCGGCTCACTGCAACCTCCAACTCCCAGGTTCCAGCAATTCTCCTGCCTCAGCCTCCCAGGTAGCTGGGATTACAGGTGCAAGCCACCACACCTGGCTAATTTTTGTATTTTTATTAGAGATGGGTTTTCACCATGTTGGCCAGGTCTAACTCATGACCTCAGGTGATCTGCCTGCCTCGGCCTCCCAAAATGCTGGGATTATAGGCATGAGCCACGACTCCCAGCCTAAAGTTCTTGACAAATGGTTGAAAATATTTATTGCTCATGGATGGGAGTATCATAAACATGGTAAATATGGAACTTGTCAAATACAAATGAGAAAATGGAAAGAAATGGAAAAAGTAAAGCTACATAAATTCATAGCCTCACTATTGTGTTTAGCAAGAGTTTATTTTTCCCTTCATGGGAATTCTTTTTTTTTTTTTTTTTTTTTTTGAGACAGAGTTTCTCTCTTATTGTCTAGGTTGGAGTGCAATGGTGCAATCTTTGCTCACCGTAACCTCCGCCTCCTGGGTTCAAGCAATTCTCCTGCCTCAGCCTCCTGAGTAGCTGGGATTACAGGCATGCACCACCACGCCTGGATAATTTTGTGTTTTTAGTAGAGACAGGGTTTCTCTATGTTGGTTAGACTGGTCTCGATCTCCCGACCTCAGGTGATCCACCTGCCTCGGCCTCCCCAAGTGCTGGGGTTACAGGTGTGAGCCACTGTGGCCGACTGAATATTGATATTTTTCTAAGAAAAAATTTAAAGTGTGTGGTTAATTCTTACACCCTTTATAGGTTTTTTTTTTTTTAAGTTTTATTTTTTGAAATGGAGTTTCACTCTTGTTATCCAAGCGAGAGTGTAACAGTGTGATCTCGGCTCACTGCAACCTCTAGCTCCCAGATTGAAGCAATTCTCCTGCCTCAGCCTAAAAGTAGCTGGGATTACAGGCACATGCCACCACACCCAACTAATTTTTTGTATTTTTAGTAGAGACGGGGTTTCACCATGTTAGCTAGGCTAGTCTCGAACTCCTAAGGTGATCTGCCTGCCTCGGCCTCCCAAAGTGCTGGGATTACAGGTTTGAGCCACCACGCCCAGTGATTTTTAAGTATTTTAGGATTCACCTTTTACTGAATTTTGTGAAATAACCTAACAATGGAAAGAACTATGTCTAGACCCTAAGAGCAGGAAGAGTTATTAGGTTTCTCTAGCTTCTGTTTTCCATTGAAGAGGGGCTTCTGATACAGTAGAAATCCCTGCTTCCCTCTACCCGACTCTATCTTTCTTCTATGGGACTGGGAGTGACTTATCTGAAGGGTAAGTTGCAGATAAAGAACTGAGCAGGTATATCCAATGTGAAAACCTATTATTACTCACTGTATTTTTCACTATTTTACATTTATTATCATGATACACTGGAATTTATTTCTTTATCTGCAAAAAGAGCATAAATTTAGTTTTTAAATATAAACTCATTCCATATTTTGTCCTTTACCTGTTTTAAAGATATGCACTAAAATATTTTTCTTACTGTAGTTACCCTTGGAATTTTCACCACCTACCTTAACAAAACCTAATGATGATTCAAGTCGTCAGCTTTACACCAAATCATCCTTTAACTCCAGTCACCCCCTTCTCAGGTTACATTGCTATTGGGTCTAACCAGGCCTTTTATTTTCTTTTTAATTTTTTTTTTTACAGAAAATTTTTCACAGTAAAATTAAGAGGAAAGTACAGCCTGAGTGTGGTGGCTCATGCCTCTAATCCCAGCACTTTGGGAGGCTGAGGTGAGCAGATCACTTAAGGTCAGGAGTTTGAGACCAGCCTGGCCAACATGGTAAAACCCCGTGTCTACTAAAAATACAAAAATTAGCCAGGCACGGCGGTGGGTGCCTGTAGTCCCAGCTACTCAGGAGGCGGAGGCAGGAGAATTGCTTGAACCCAGGAGACAGAAGTTGCGGTGCACAAGATTGCACCACTGCACTCTAGCCTGGGTAACAGAGAGAGACCCTGTCTCAAAAAAAAAGAAAAAAAGAGGGAAGTACAGATGTTTTCCATACACTCCCTGCCTCCACAGGTGCACAGCCTCACCCATTATAAACATCCTCCACCAGAGCGGTACCTCTGCTATAACCCATGAACCTACATTGACACATCATTTTCACCCAAAGCCCATACTTTACATTAGGGTTTACTCTTGGTATTGTGTATTCTATGGGTTTGGATAAATGTATAAAGACAATGTCTCCGCCATTGTAGTGTCATACAGGGTATTTTCACTGCCCTGGAAATCTTTCATGTTCCACATAGTCATTCTTCCCTCTCTGCTAACCTGACACCACTGATCTTTTTATTGTCACCATAATTTTGCCTATTCCAGGATGCTGTATAGTTGGGATAACACAATCTGTAGACTTTTCAGATTGGTTTATTTCACTTAGCAATCTGCAATTAAGGTTCCTCCATGTCTTTTCATGACTTGATAGCTCATTTATTTATTTATTTTTAATTAAATTAATTAATTAATTAATTAATTTTTTGAGACACAGTCTCACTCTGTCCCCAGGCTGGTGTGCAATGGTGCCATCTTGGCTCACTGCAATCTCTGCCTCCTGGGTTTAAGCAATTCGCCTGCCTCAGCCTCCCGAGTAGCTGGGACTACAGGCATGCACCATCACCCCCGGCTAATTGTTTGCATTTTTAGTAGAGATGGGGTTTCACCATGTTGGCCAGGATGGTCTCGATCTCCTGACCTCGTGATCAGCTACCTCAGCCTCCCAAAGTGCTGGGATTACAGGTGTGAGCCACTGCACCTGGCCGGTAGTTCATTTATTTTTACTGCCGAACAAGATTTCATTGTTTGGATGTGCCACAGTTTATCTGCTCAACTACGGAAGGTGCTCTTGCCGGTTTTCTTTAGCCCCACAAGTTGGACAATATTATTGCTTTCTAACCACCAGTGTTTGTTTAGAATGACCCACACTTCAGATCTTTTGTCCAGGATTGCTTTCTTTCTTTGTGAAATATATATCCTCTGTAAACTCCTAGTAGAAAGCAAGTTGCTTTTTATTTATCCTTCTTGGCATTTATAGGAATTTCTGAATCTATGAATTACTTTAATCAGTTATGAAAAATTCTCAGCAACTATTACTTTAGTATTGCCTCTCCCTCATTCTGTTAGCTCCTTCGAGAACTTGTAGGACGTGTATGGCAACTTCTCACTTTACAGGCACATATCTTTTTTTTTTTCTGAGATGGAGTCTTACTCTGTCACCCAGGCTAGCCTTCAGTGGTGTGATCTCGGCTCACTGCAAACTCCACCTCCCAGGTTCAAGCGATTCTCCTGCCTCAGCTTCCCAAGCAGCTGCAATTACAGGTGCCCAACACCACACCTGGCTAATTTTTGTATTTTTAGTAAAGATGGGGTTTCACCATGTTGGCTAGACTGGTCTCGAGCTCCTGACCTCAAGTGATCCACCGCCTTGGCCTCCCAAAGTGCTGGGATTACAGGTGTGAGCCACCACACCAGCCTACAAGCACTTAGGTTAGTGAGTGTCTAGGTCTGTTAAAGCTGCTATAACAAAAACACCATTGACTGGGTGGCTTATAAACAGCAAAAAATTATTTCTCACAGGTCTGGAGGCTGGGAAGTCTAAGATCAAGGTGGCAGCATGGTCAGGTTCTGGTGAGGGCCCCTTTCCTGGTTCATAGATGGCTGTCTTCTTGCTGTTTCACGGGGAAGGAGTGGGATGGGCTGTCTGTGGGGCCTCTTTTTAAAAGGTACTAATCTCATCGTGTGCCCTTAAGACTTAATCACCTCCCAAAGGCTCCACCTTCTAATACCATCACCTCGGGGCTTGGGATTTCAACATAGGAATTTCTGGGGAACATGAGCACGTAGACCATAGCGAGCAGTCTCTTGCAGTCTCTATTTCTTGTTTCTGGACTACAGTCTTTGAAATTCCTACAGATTGACCCTCTAGTTCACTATTTAAACGTTTCCAGTATGCTGTTTAACTTTTCTGTTTTTTCCCAATATTCTACCATGATAATTTTCAAACTATGGATAAGTTGAAAGAATATTATGTTAAACTCCCATACACCCATCATCTATGTTTTACAATTAATATTTTACTGTCCTTGTTTTGTCACATATCTTTCCACTGTTGACCTCTCTATGCACAATCTCAACACTGTGCACACCAAAGTCAGTTGCAGCATCAGTGTATTTACTTCTGAATCTTCCATTTAGTTTTCATTTTAGATTGACATGATTTCCATTTCTAAAAGGTCCATTTACTCCTCTTTCATATGTATCCAGTCATTTCTGATGGTCTCTTACTCATCACTTCTCTTTCCAATTTTTTTCATTTCCTTTTTGGAGATGGAGTTTCGCTCTTGTTACCCAGGCTGGAGTGCAATGGCAAGATCTCGGCTCACCGCAACCTCCGCCTCCTGGATTCAAGCAATTCTCCTGCCTCAGCTTCCCGAGTAGCTGGGACTACAGGCACGTGCCATTATGCCCAGCTAATTTTTTTGTATTTTTAGTAGAGACGGGGTTTCACCATGTTGACCAGGATGGTCTCGATCTCTTGACCTTGTGATCCACCCACCTCGGCCTCCCAAAGTGCTGGGATTATAGGCATGAGCCACTGCACCTGGCCAGCATTTTTTTTTTTTAGAAACAGCTCTTGCCTTGCCACTGGGCTTTGGTAGAAGTTGAACATCTAGCCATTAGCCACCAAGGCACCAGGTAAGCTGAGCTGCCTTCCATGGACCAGGTGTCAGCTAATCCAATCACTTCACTGATGCTGCTCACTGGTACTACATCATCCAAAGGAACAGGCCCCGGAAGACAACTGCTTCAAGAACAGATGGATCAAGGGCTCAGTGCGGTAGCTCACGCCTGTAATCCTACCACTTCGGGAGGCCAAGGCAGATGGATCACCTGGGGTCAGGAAGTTGAGATCAGCCTGGCCAACATGGTGATACCCTGTCTCTACTAAAAATACAAAAATTAGCTAGGCGTGCTTGAGCGTGCCTGTAATCCCCACTACCTGGGAGGCTCTGGCAGGAGAATTGCTTAAACCTGGGAGGTAGAGGTTGCAGTGAGCTGATATCGTGCCACTATACTCCAGCCTGGGTGGCAGAGCGAGACTCCATGCCCTGGACCAAAAAGACAAAACAAAACAGATGGATCATATTTACAGTGTGTCTATTCACAGTGCACTCTGGCCCCTGCTTAACTGTGGACACTACTGTGTCCTTATGAAGAATTCTTCACTCAATCCAACTGAATGAGGAGAAACTATTTTGAGCCTGGCTTACCAATGGAATTTGTGGTGCTGTAGCCTCACTAAGAAGTTGTCCTGGGGCTGGCCATGGTGGCTCACGCCTGTAATCCCAGCACTTTGGGAGGCCAAGGTGGGCAGATCACCTGAGGTCAGGAGTTGGAGACCAGCCTGGCCAACATGGTAAAACCCCATCTCTACTAAAAATACAAAGCTGGGGACAGTGGTACATGCCTGTAATCCCAGCTACTCAGGAGGGTGAGGCAAGAGAATCTCTTGAACCTGGAAGGCAGAGGTTACAGTGATCAAAGATGGCACCGTTGCATTCCAGCCTGGACAACAAGAGCAAAACTCTATCTCAATCAATCAATCAATCAATCAATCAATTGAAGTTGTCCTGAAGGACAGTGATACAGAGAAATCTTCCAGGCAGATAGAACATCAAGCAGCACATCTCCTTGTCTACTTCATCAAGAAGAGATTAGCCTGAATGGAGAACCTACCTCAATTCACCGGTAAAGGCTGGTGGCTGGACTGAATGATCAGTGACTTAGAATGACCTTGATTTGGAGGGTAGCTGCTTTGGGGAGGAGGTTTGAGGACAGACCTCTCAGATCGTGCCAGTAGTATGCAAAACGCTGGGCCCAGATATATGTTCACCAACAGCCCTAAGAAGAAGGCTCCTAATAACCAGGTTGGCAAGATGACTGAAGCCAGCTTCCTTCTCCCACCACTTCAGTGATTCATGAATAAAGTGGCAGTGGTGGCAAAGCAGGAGCTGTGCAAAACCTCATCATCATGAACTTCCCTTCACCAAAGCCAGCCTTGGGTATCATGGGCTCATGACCATGCTTCGGCCCAGCATGCCAGCAGCAGCCACCAGTCTTGAGTCCCCAGTATGGTATCACTTCCGGGTATCAGCTGTTATGTGGTAGGTTGATTACATAACATAGGACCTTTTCAGTCCTGAAGGGGGTAACAATCGATTCTCATAAGGAGGGACAGAAATGCTTACTTCGCATTTGTTTTTTTTTTGGCTGTTGTAGCACTGTCATTCATGGACTTACAAAATGTTATACATGTCACAGGACTCCGGAATAATGTTACCTCTAACCTAAAAAATCAGTCCACACTGAAAAAAGAAAAGGACTGGGGTTTATCATCTTAGGATTCATGGATCTTACTGTGTACTCAATCACCTAACAGCAGCTAGCTGCTCATTTAAAAGGGTCAAGTGGAAACAGTCATGTAATTGCCACCTGCTCCAGAGAGACGAAAACTTTCGAGTTTTCAACATCCGAGTGGAACTGGACATGCAGAATCATGCAAATACGAAAAAGCAGCACATCCAAGTCATTGCAGGTAGTTGAAAAGGGCAGAAAATGGGGCAGGCAGGTGAGCTTTGTAGATCCTACTGAGCAACCTAGGCTTACCCCCACAGGTGATAGGAAGTCCAAGACGGTTGCTATCAGAGTGACAGGGACCAGGACAATTTACATTTTGGAGGAAAGCTTCATAACACTCCTCCCCTCTGCAAGCCTTGCCTCCATGCATAACCCCCTCCCCACAAGGATAATTTATTTCATGAGTCCTCGATGTTTTATATATTGCATCCACAAATTATTTGACACTTCCTTCCCGGAGGTGGGGCTTCCTGTTTCCCTTACGCTGGATTTGGTAACCAGCATCTAACAAAACAATGGAAAAGAACAACTTTACAGTGGAGAAATCTGCTTAACTAAACCATTGAGGTTAATACCACATAGACTCTGATAGGATGTGATGAGAAGGACATGTCACCTGTCCCATTCTTCCCAAAAGCGAAGTAAGGGGTACACAGACACGTTCTGTACTATCTTTGCAACTCTTCTGTTAAATCTGAGATTATTTAAAAATGAAAGTTTAAAAAATGATTTCAGAGTAAAAACATTTAAAAGGGGGGATGACTTTGTGTCCAAAAAGATTCTCAGTAAAGGGGTTGTTTATTTATTTTTGAGACAGGGTTTCACTCTTTCTCCCAGGCTGGAGTGCAGTGATGTGATCTCAGCTCACCACAACCTCTGTCTCCCAAGCTCAAGCGATTCTCCTGCCTCAGCCTTCCAAGTAGCTGGGATACAGGCATGTGCCAGCACACCTGGCTAATTTTTGTGTTTTTAGTAGAGATGGGTTTCACCATGTTAGCCAGGCTGGTCTTGATCCACCTGCCTCAGCCTCCCTAAGTGTTGGGATTATAGGCCTGAGCCACCACACCCAGCCTGTTTTTTTTGTTGTTGTTGTTGTTTGTTTTTTGAGAAGTAGTCTCACTCTGTCCCCTAGGCTGGAGTGCTCAATCTCAGCTCACTGCAACCTCTGCCTCCCAGGTTCAAGCGATTCTTGTGTCTCAGCCTCCTGAGTAGCAGGGATTACAGGCGTATGCCATCACGCTAGCAGATTTAAAAATCCGTGCCCAGCTTTGGCCTGGAGTTTTAAAGAATAAAAATATATAAAAAAGAATATATTTCAGCCAGGCACAGTGGCTCATGCCTATAATCCTAGCACTTTGGGAGGCCAAGGTTGGTGGATCACAAGGGCAGAAGTTCAAGACCAGCCTGACCAATATGGCAAAACCTCGTCTCTACTAAAAATACAAAAATTAGCCAGGCGTTGTGGGGCACGCCGGTTATCCCAGCTACTCAGGAGGCTGAGGCAGGAGAATCACTTGAACCTAGGAGGCAGAGGTTGCAGTGAGCCAAGATCTTACCACTGCACTCTAGCCTGGGCAAAAGAATGAGACTCTGTCTCAAATAATAATAATAATATATTTCAAGCAGAGTGAAAGTGATTCTACATGAAAGGATGATATTCAAGAAGGAATTGGCCGGGCGCGGTGGCTCAAGCCTGTAATCCCAGCACTCTGGGAAGCCGAGGTGGGTGGATCCCGAGGTCAGGAGATCGAGACCATCCTGGTCAACATGGTGAAACCCCGTCTCTACAAAAAATACAAAAAATTAGCTGGGCATGGTGGCACGTGCCTGTAATCCCAGCTACTCAGGAGGCTGAGGAAGGAGAATTGCCTGAACCCAGGAGGTGGAGGTTGCGGTGAGCCGAGATCATGCCATTGCACTCCAGCCTGGGTAACAAGAGTGAAACTCCGCCTCAAAAAAAAAGAAGGAATGATGAGGGAGGAAAGTGTAAGTACTTGGGTAACTCTAAACAAACATCAATCACATAATAATGTTTCAGGAGTTTAAAAAAAAGAAAGACGTACATGACAAAAGTATCAAGTATATTTAGGGGGATATAACAGTTAAATTGTTCTAGGATTCTTGTGACATTCAAGATGAAGCTAAAGATAGCTTTAAACTTGATACACACACACAGACACACACATACACACACACACACACATTTCTGGGCTGGGTGCAGTGGCTCATGCCCGTAATCCCAGCACTTTGGGAGGCCAAGGTGGGGGATCACAAGGTCAAAAGATCAAGACCATCCTGGCCAACATGGTGAAACCCCATCTCTACTAAAAATACAAAAATCAGGTGGGCATGGTGGCACATACCTGTAATCCCAGCTACTCAGGAGGCTGACGCAGGAGAATCGCTTGAACCCTGGAGGTTGCAGTGAGCCAAGATCGTGCCATTGCACTCCAGCCTGGATGACAAGAGCAAGAATCCCTCTCAAAAAAAAAATTGTGGGGTTATTTAAAATACATATATATATGTGTGTATTCCAAATAAGTAAATGTTTTTAAAAATCTAAACAAAAAAATCCAATAGAAGGCAATAGAGTAGCTACAAATAAATACAGAAAAGACATGAGGCTGGGCATGGTAGCTCACACTGTAATCTCAGCACCTTGGGAGGCCAGGCTGGGCAGATTGCTTGAGTTCAGGAGTTCCAGACCAGCCTGGGCAACATGGTCATACCCTATCTCTACCAAAAAAAATACAAAACTTAGCCATACATGGTGGTGTGCACCTGCAGTCCCAACTACTTGGCAGGCTGAGGCCGGGGGATCACTGAGCCTAAGAAGTTGAGGTTGCAGTGAGCTGAGATTATACCACTGCACTCCAGCCTGAGCAACAGAGCAAGATCCTGTCTCAAAAAAAAAAAGAAAGAGAAAGAAAAAAAGAAAAGACATAAGCTGTGTGCAGTGGCTTGCATCTGTAGTCCTAGCAATTCTGGAGGCTGAGGTGGGAGGATCACCTGAGGCCAGGAGTTTGAGACCATCCTGGGCAACACAGCAAGATCCAGTTGCTACAAAAAAATTTTTTTTTGAAGAGGAAAATGATTTAATGAAATGCTAGTTCACAATTCTTTCACAAAAGAAAAGTTAAATCCTGTATCACAAGTTAAGTCTAAAATGAAATCTTTGAGGGAACTCTAACAGAACATTTTACCTATATTATTTACTATAAAAAAAATAGATATGTTTTCAAAAATTAGCATGTATGTGTACAATTCAAGTCACCCTTAACTAACTAAAAAGTATTTAAAAAGCAGTGCAGTTGTGTCCTACTGGATAGTTGCAAGCATCTCTTTAGGCTCTTCACTGGATCGTTGACATAATACAAATTTAAGCTATAAACACATAATGTTGTGCTCTCTGAAGATAGCCTAATCAAGCAATGTAAACCAATGCAAAAATGTGACTTTTTGGCTGCTTATTCCTCCCCATGACTTGCTATCTTTTTTTAATCAATTGTCCAAGGAAATTTTTATGGGGAAGGGAAGGGAATGCTTTGGCATTATAAAAGGAACATTGTTCAATCCCAGTAAGGTAAAACTGAAAACAGCCTGTGCAATAAAGAAATTTGAAAAAATTTCTTTATGGCTCTGTTTATTTGTTTGTTTGTTTGTTTGTTTGAGACAGAGTTTCCCTCTTGTTACCCAGGCTGGAGTGCAATGGCGCGATCTCGGCTCACTGCAACCTCCGCCTCCTGGGTTCAGGCAATTCTCCTGCCTCAGCCTCCCGAGTAGCTGGGATTACAGGCACGTGCCACCATGCCCAGCTAATTTTTTGTATTTTTAGTAGAGACGGAGTTTCACCATATTGACCAGGATGATCTCGATCTCTTGACCTCGTGATCCACCCACCTCGGCCTCCCAAAGTGCTGGGATTACAGGCGTGAGCCACCGCGCCCTGCCTATGGCTCTGTTTAAAAGGACACTTTGGCAGTGACATGACGGGGAAAGTTTAGTTGAGTATTTTTTGAACATATTGCACTCTGGTTTTTTTGTTCAATTACATTAATGCATAGAAACACAATTTTTACCTTTGAATAATAAACTGTCTAACCTATTATAAGAAGAAAAATCATGGAAAATAATTTCTAAAAGCCTAACAGGAAAAAAATAGGCATATTAACCTTCCTTTGCTTAACAAAATATAGAAAAACTATGAGAAGGGAAAAATGTGCAAAGAAAATTTTTGATCAGTCTTGTGTGGGTACAGGTTTATATGTGCCAACTGAATGAACTATAAGCAGCACTGTGAGCGCTGATTATTTAAGATGACTGAGGATTACTGTCAGTGATAGGATTGTGTATAATTCCACTTTTAATATATACATCTGATAGGAAAACTGAAACTTCTGTTTTAGAAGAGAAAGAAAATAGCTGAATTTAGCATTTCAGTAGCATGCTATAGAATTCATCATGATTAATTTCACATTAAATTATGGACAATGGCTATATCACATTTCATGTTATCACCAATAGCAGTAAAACAACAACAAATGAACAAACAAACAAAAAAAACGGTGCCTGACAAATAATCTCCTGGGGACACAAATAGGTGTCCAGTGAGCAGCTTGGTTCAACAGCGCATGCTTTTCCTCCACCAGATTTAGGACACAACCTTAAAATTTTAGAATGGCCAGAGAGGTCATTCTTTGCTGAATTCCAATATCTGAAAAACAATTGCTTGAGCAGATTGTAAGCGCTTGTCATTATTGTTAAAAAAAAAAAAAAAAAAAGGGCGGGGTTGGGGGGAGAAAAAATACACATACACACAACCCAAAAGCACTGAAGTTAAGCATTAATAAGCCAGCTTTGTGATTTATGATCAGTATCCAAAACTCCAGCTATAAACAATGCAAAATAGTGCTCCTCAGTATTATTTTTGCAATTGTTAGTAATGTTAAACATCAAGGAAAATGAAACACATCACTGCACATTACAGCCGCAAAAAACAAAAACGAAAAACAAACGGCGAAACTTTGAAACTAGATAACTGAATCATTTCTGATGCTATATCACAAATAGCTTCTGATGTTTATTTTATGTGAAAGGTTTTTACACATGTATGACATTTTCCTTGGGTGATACTTCAGGTCAAATGCTGAGTTATGGCACGAAGAGCATAAAGAAGTTCAGCTTGCATTCGTGCTTCCATTAAAAGTAGATTGACATGAACTTTTTTTGAGTGTTTGAGTTTGCCGCCAGTAACTATCATATATGCGCTTTGTAGTTCTCTCAGGATAGCAGGTCACTGTCTTAATGTAAACCTTCAAGTTTCTTTCAAGTAATTGATTAACTTCTCCATAATCATAGTCATCATACCTGATTCCAAACATACAGTGAACATAGTTAAATAAAGCTCTGCGCAGCATGGTTGTGTCAACATCCTCATGGGTGGCCATAGTGTTATATGTGAGACTGTAGACCATCCAAAATGTTTCATCAAGAAGATGCCCAATGTCAGAACAAAGTCTGTTCACCAGGCAGAACCCATGATTTTCCCAGGTATAGTCCTGAGCTCGGAATGTTGGCAAATGCTCTTCTCCTCATCTGGCAAAGTCTTCATACCCAAAACCAGGGTCTTCAATATATCAAGAGACATCAGATGTTATAATCATGTCATCTTCAAACTCTGAATGAGGAAATGAATGAAAAGTATCTCTCTAGAGACCACAAAAAGACATCCTTTCTTCTCCTTCTCAAAACGAGTGCTCATTTCTTCCTGAGATGCCTCTTCATCTTCCCTTTCTTCTTGAAGTCTTTTCATCCTTTCCATTAAGGCCTCTAGCTCACTTAGAGAATCAACAATTCCAAAGTTGCTTCCTGAAAGGGATGCATTCTCTATGTTGTTGTCATTAGCAAGATCACAAACGCAGAAATTGTTGACTGATATTTGCCTGAATCCATTGGAAATTTCTGGATCTCTCTCTGGATTGATACCACTACCAAAAACAAAGCTTGCCAAAGCATGATAATGTGCCAGTAGGACCACAGCATGTACCAGTTCAGGCAAAGACCAATTATTTTCTCCAGTTTTGACAAGTTTCTGAATGTGCTCTTTTGTGATCAGCCAAGGTCGGTGTGCTAGCAGCTTATTAATTTCATTAAGATTTTTCAGTCTTTGTGGCACATACGCCAAACCATTCAACCACTCAGCAATACCTCCAGTCTTTAATAATTCACCCACATGCATGTTTATTAAGTAAGAACACTGATGTCTAGCTGCAGCCATTATTGCAATATAGTGCCTGTATGGTAGAGAAAGGGGACCATCCATGCCTAACATGTAAAACTGGCTCCGCAAGAAAGACTCCAGATACTGAGTGTGTAAACTCATGACCTGGGTGATGTTGTACAGACGACCATATGCAGAGTATTCTTCCACAAGAAAGTTAGTACATTCAACCACTGTGTTTGCTTGGACAACTTCCATCTCTGGAATAAAGGCACTTGGTCCTCTTGTCAAGGGTTGACATACTCTGATTCTTTTATCCTTCCGCAGCACTTTCCGGCAGTTGGTACAGAGCAGGTAGTTAGCCGCGGCCGACGGGCTGCCGCCGCCCGGGTTCATCGTGGCTGCGGGCTCCGAGGCGAGAGCGGGCGGAGGGCCGGGGCCGGGCTGTCACTGCGGCCACCGCGGGGCCGGTCCGTCCCCCTCGCCGCCTGCCGCTATTCCGCCTCAGCCTCCTCAGGGCGGGATATCGGGAGGAGAGGCGACGGTCGGAAAGTGAGCGGCAGTGCCTGAGGCGACCAACGCGGCAGCTGCCCCAGCGACGGCGGAGACGGCAGCGGTTGCACCTCACCGGCCCGTTGTTCCACCCGTCCCCATCCTCCAGACCCCCGTCCCCGCCAGTCTAGGACGAGCAGCCACCACCACCGCCGCCGCAGCGCCTCAGTGCCGCTACAAAAAAATTTTTTAAATTAGTTGAGTGCTACAGGCAAGAGCCTGTAGTCCCAGCTATTCAAAAGGTTGGGGCAGGAGGATCCCTTGAGCCCAGGAGTTCCATTGAGCTGTGATCATGCCACTACACTCCAGCCTGGACATCGACAAGACTAGGTCTCAAAAATGAAACAGAAAAAACAAAGGAAATAGAAAATAGAAAAAATGAAACAGAACAAACAAAGAAAATAGAAATAAGAAAATATTAAAGATAAAGATGGAAATTAAGGGCGGAGAAGACATACAATAGAGAAAATCAATAAAGTCAGACTTCTTTTTTTGAAAAAATTCATAGCATTGATAAATTTGTCAATAACATTCAAGGCAAAAAACCAATATTAAGAACGATAAAATGTATTTACAGATACAAACATGGCTTATAAAAGAATATTATAAACAACTTCCTGAAAACTAAAATGAAATGATACAATCTTAGAAAAATATGCTATCAAAACTGGTTACAGAAGATAGAAAACCATAATAATCTTATGATCATTAAGAAAATGGATCAATGGTCGGGCAAGGTGGCTCATGCCTGTAATCCCAGGACTTTGGGAGGCCGAGGCAGGCAGATCACGAGGTCAGGAGTTCAAGACCAACCTGGCCAACATGATGAAACCCCCGTCTCTACTAAAAACACAAAAATTAGCTAAGCATGGTGGCTCGTGTCTATAATCCCAGCTACCCAGGAGGCCGAGGCAGGAGAATTACTTGAACTGGGATCCAGGAGGCAGAAGTTGCAATGAGCCGAGATTGCACCATTGCACTCCAGCCTGGGCTACAGAGGGAGACTCTGTCTTGAAACAAAAACAACTAAAAACGAAATTGAATCAGTACAGCAAATATTCTCCTACGAAGAAAATACCAGGTCTGGATGGTTTTATTGATGAATTTTCCCAAATGCTTCAAGAACAAATAATTATGTTTTATAAAACTTTCTAGATTATAGAAAAAGGAGAAACAATCTTGTCTCATTTCATTAAGCAAGTATAACTTTGACACAAAACCAAGCAAGAGGCCGGGTGCAGTGGCTCACGTCTGTAATCCCAGCACTTTGAGGGGCCAAGGAGGGCAGATCACCTGCAGTCAAGAGTTCAAGACCAGCCAACATGGCAAAACCCTGTCTCTACTAAAAATACAAAAGTTAGCTGGGCCTGGTGGCACGCACCTGTAATCCCAACTACTAGGTAGGCTGAGGCAGGAGAATCACTTGAGCCCAGGAGGTGGAGGTTGCAGTGAGCCAAGATTGCGCCACTGCATTCCAGCCCAGATGACAGAGCAAGACTCTGTCTCAAAACAAAAAACAAAACAACTCTTAGCAATGTGGAAATAGAAGGGAATTTCTTCACACTCATGCAGAGCATCCTCAAAATACCTATAGCAAACATCACCCTTAATTTGAAAGCATCCCTTGTAAGATTAGAAGCAAGATAAGGGTACCAACTGTCACTGCACAAATGACAAAACGAGAAAGGATACCTTTATGTAAATCAATTATAGGAGCTTCCACTCAACAAAAGACACCATTAACAAGAGTGAAAAGAAAAGCTTAATACTAAAGGGCATAATATGAACATATATGAACTGACAAGTATCAGTACCTTGAATATATGAAGAATTAAGAAAAATATAAGCAATCCAAGAGAAAAATAGACAAAAGACTTGAGGAAGAGCTTCCCAGAAAAGAAAACTCAAATGGCCAATAAACGAAAGTCAATCTCACTAGTACTCAAAAAAGTGCAAATTAAATACTTCACATTTATATTATGGTCACTATATAACTTGGACTGGTTTAGCGCCTTAACTATAGTAACTTAAAAAATTCTCACAACAATCCTATGTGATAATATGGTAGGTATTAGTGCTATTCACTAATATGCCTTTCATGAGAAAACATACGAATCCTTAAAATCATGTAGTATAAATCCACCAAACTTTGCTCTTTTTCAAAATTTTGTGACAATCTTTGTATTTCCATAAGACTTTAGAATTTGCTTGTCAGTTTCCTTCCTTCTTTCCTTCCTTCCTTTCTTCCCTCCCTCCCTCCCTCCTTTCTTTCTTCCTTTCTCTCTCTCTTTTTCTTTCTTTCATTCATGGAGTTTTGCTTTAACCCCCCTGGGCTGGAGTGCAGGGGCATGATCTCAGCTCACTGCAACATCTGCCTTCTGGGTTCAAGACATTCTCCTGCCTCAGCCTCCCGAGTAGCTGGGATTACAGGCGTGCACCACCATGCCTGCTTACTTTTGCATTTTTAGTAGAAATGGGGGTCTCACCATGTTGGTCAGGCTGCTGTCGAACTCCTGACCTCACATATTCTGCCCACCTCAGTCTCCTAAAGTGCTGGGATTACAGGCATGAGTCACCATGCCCAGACTGCTTGTCAGTGTCTATAAACAAAGCCTGCTGGGATTATGACTACAATTGCATTGAATCCATAAATTAATCTGAGAATAATTGATATTTTTTTTTTGAGAAGGAGTTTTGTTCTTGTTGCCCAGGCTGGAGTCCAATGGTGCAATCTCAACTCACTGCAACCTCCGCCTCCTGGGTTCAGGCAATTCTCCTGCTTCAGCCTCCTGAGTAGCTGGGATTACAGGCACACACCACCACACCTGGCTAATTTTTGTATTTTTAGTAGAGACAGGGGTTTCACCATGTTAACCAGCCTGGTCTCAAACTCCTGACCTCAGGTGATCCACTCACCTCAGCCTCCCAAAGTGATGGGATTACAGTTTTGAGCCACCAGGCCCAGCTGGGAATAATTGATATCTCAACAACACTGAGTTTTCCAACCACGAAACTTTCCATTTTCTTAGTTCTTTTTTTTTTTTTTTTTTTTTTAATTGGAGACAGTGTTTCACTCTTGTTGCTCAGGCTGGAGTTCAACGATGTGATCTTGGCTCACTGCAACCTCTGCCTCCTGAGCTCAAGGGATTCTTCTTCTGCCTCAGCCTCCCAATTAGCTGGAGTTACAGGTGCCCACAACCACGCCCAGCAAATTTTTTATTTATTTTTATTTTTTAGTAGAGTCTGGGGTTTTACTATGTTGGCCAGGTTGGTCTCAAACTCCTGACCTCAGGCAATCCACCTGCCTCTTCCTCTCAAAGTGCTGGGATTACAGGCATAAGCCACTACACCCAGCCCCATTTTCTTAGTTCTTAGCTTTTGGCAATATTTTGTAGCATTCAATGAACAGATCTTGCACTTATTTTGTTAGATTTATCCCCAAAGTTTTTTTTGTTTTTGTTTGTTTTGTTTTTGATTTTGAGATGGAGTCTCGCTCTGACACTAGGCTGGAGTGTAGTGGCGCAATCTCTGCTCACTGCAACCTCCACCTCTCGGTTCTAGTGGTTCTTCTGCCTCAGCTTCCAGAGTAGCTGGGACTACAAACGCGCACTGCTGGGCCTGGCTAATTTTTGTATTTTTAGTAAAGACAGCGTTTCATCAGGTTGACCAGGATAGTCTTGATCTCTTGACTTCGTGATCCGCCCACCTTGGCCTCCCAAAGTGCTGGGATTACAGGTGTGACAAAGCTTTCATATTTTTAAGCTACTGTAAAAAGCTAGTTTTTGTTGTTGTTGTTGTTTTGTTTTGGGTTTTTTTTTTTTTGCATTTTAATCTCCAATTGTTTGTCATTAGTATATAGAAATACACTTTATTTTTTTTCTTTTTTCTTTTCTAACAAAAGTCCTGAAGAATACACTTTAGTTTTTAAAATTTTCTGGTAAAATACCCAAAGCATAAAATTTACCATCTTAACAATTTTTAGGTGTTCACTTCAGTGGTGTTAAAAATACATTGATATTGTATAACCATCACTACTATTCATCTCCAGAACTCTCTTAAAATAATAACTCCCCATTTTTCCTTTCTTCCAGGACGGGGCAACTACCATACAACTTTCTGTCTCTGAAAATTTGTCTACTTTTAATATTTATCTTTTTGTGATAGATATCTGGCTTATATCACTTGATACAATGTCCTCAAGTCTCATCAATGATGTAGCATATGTCAGAATTTCCTTCCCTTTTTTAGGCCCAATAATATTCCATTGTATGTATATACCATGTTTTGTTTATCCATTCATCTGTTGATGAACATCTGTGTTGCTGCCACTTCTTGGCTACTGTGAATACTGCTGCTATGAATATGGGTCTATAAACATCTCTTCAAGATTCTGTTTTCAAGACGGAGTCTCACTCTTTTCAGCCAGGCTGGAGTACAGTGGTGCAATCTCGGCTTACTGCAACCTCAGCCTCCCAGATTCAATAAATTCTCCTGCCTCAGCCTCCCCAGTAGCTGGGATTACAGGCTTGCACCACCACACCCAGCTAATTTTTGTATTTTTAGTAGAGATGGGGTTTTACCATTTTGGGTAGGCTGGTCTCCAATTGACCTTGTGATATGCCCACCTCAGCCTCCCAAGGTGCTGGAATTACAGGAGTAAGCCACCACGCTTGGCCAGTAATTTGTTTATTTTCTTTCTTTTTTTTTTTTAGACAGAGTTTCACTCTTGTTACCCAGGCTGGAGTGCAATGGCGCGATCTCAGCTCACCACAACCCCCGCCTCCTGGGTTCAAGCAATTCTCCTGCCTCAGCCTCCTGAGTAGCTGGGATTACAGGCACGCGCCACCATGCCCAGCTAATTTTTTGTATTTTTAGTAGAGACGGGTTTCCCCATGTTGACCAGGATGGTCTCGATCTCTTGACCTCGTGATCCACCCGCCTCGGCCTCCCAAAGTGCTGGGATTACAGGCCCAGCGTTTATTTTCTTTGGAAAAACATCTGTTCAAGTCTCTTGACCAATTTTAGATTGGGTTGTTGCTTTTATACTTGATGTTTTCATATTGATTTTATTTATTTATTTATTTTTGAGATGGAGTCTTGCTTAGTCGCCCAGGCTGGAGTGCACAACCTTGGCTCACTGCAACCTCCGCCTCCTGGGTTCAAGCGATTCTCCTGCCGTAGCCTCCTGAGTAGCTGGGACTACAGGTGCATGCCACCACACCTGGCTAATTTTTGTATTTTTAGTAGAGAAGGGGTTTCACCATTTTGGTCAGGAGATACACCCTCTGACCTGCTGATACGCCCTCCTCGACCTCCCAAAGTGCTGGAATTTCAGGTGTGAGCCACCACACCCAGCCGTATATTGATCTTATATCCTGCAAGCTTGATAAACTTACTAATTCTAGTAGTTGTTTGTTGGATATTCTAGACAGACAGTCATGTCATCAGTGAATAAAGACACCTTTCTTTCTTTCCAATCTGGATGCTTTTTAATTCTCTTTCCTTACTGTTCTGCTTAGAACTTATAGTACCACGTTGGATAGAGAAGCGGTGACAACAGGCATCTTTGCTATGATCATGTCTTACAGGGAAAGTATTTGTCTTTCATCATTAAATATCATGTAGGTTTTTCAGAGATGTCCCTTATCATCGTGAGGAAGTTTCTTCCTATTTCTAATTTGCTCATATTTGTTTTTATCAGGAATAGATGGATTTTGTCAAATGCTTCTTTCTCTATTGAGATAACATATGATTTTTCCTTTTTAGTCTGTCAATATGATGAATTACATTGATTGATTTTCAAATGTTAAAGCAGCCTTGCATTCCTAGGATAAAGCCAGCTGGTCATGCTCATAAAGGACATCCCTTTTCTTGGAATGCCTTTGTCTGGCTTTGGAATGAAAGTTATGCTAACTTCATAAAGTGAGTTGGGGAATATTCCCTCCTCTTCAAATTTCTAGAATTTGAGTAAAATTGGTTTTATTTATTTATTAAATGTTTGGTAGAATTTATTAGTGAACTAATCTGTGCCTGAATTTTAACTATAAATTTTGTCATTTTTATAGATATAGGATCATTCAAATCATCTACTTATGCTTTTGTGACTTTTAGTACATTTTCTTCCAAGGAATCTTTTTATTCAATCTAAGTTTTAAATGTATTGCCATAAAGTTGTTCACAATCTTTCTTTTTTTAACGTACTTAGAATCTATAGTTATGTTTTTTCATTCCTCACGTTGTTAATTTATGTTTTCTGTTTCCCTAGTCAATCTTCTTAGAATCTTATCAATTTTATTAAGCTTTTCAAAGAAGTCTTTTGGTTTCATTGATTTTCTCTATTACTTTTCCACTTTCCATTTCATTGATTAGCGCTCTTCATTATTTCCTCCTTTCTACTTACTATGGGGTTTATTTGTTCTTTTTTTTCATTTTTAATAATTTTTTGAGTAGATGCTTAGTTAATGGATTTGAGACATGTCTTCTAATATAATAATTTAAATTTCTCTCTAGATATAGATCTAGCTGTATTCCGTAAGTTTTGATATGTTTCTTTCTATGTCCATTCAATAAAAACATCTGTTCAAATCTCTGAAACATCTGTCTTAGAACTTTTCTAACTTCTCTTGTCATTTTCTCTTTGACTTATGTTGTTTGATTTGCAAGTATTTGATTTTCCAGACTAATTTCACTTTGATCAGAGATCATACTTCATATAATTTTAATCTCTTAAGTTTCCTGAAATGTATTTTACAACACAGAACATAGTCTATCTTGGTGAATATTTTCTGTACACTGGCAGAGAGTACATGGATTCTTCTGTTGTTGGGTGCAACGTCCTATAACAAGTAGCTCAAGTTAACTGACAATATTGTTCAAGTATTCTATAGCATTACTCCTTTTCTTTCTGCTTAAAAACATCAATTATTAACACAGTGCTGAAACTTAAATTGTGGATTTCTTTATTTTTCCTTTTGGCTCTCAGCTTTTGATTCAGTGTTTTCAAGGCCTGTTATTTGTTCCATAAGCATTTTGGATGATTGTGTCTACTTGATAAACTGACTCTCTTATCATTCTGAAATATCTGTCTTTATTCCTGGTAATATTCCATGTTCTGAAATCTGTCAGTTTGATAATAATACAGTCACTCCATCATTCTTTTGGTTAGTGTTTGCCTGGCATGTACTTTTCATTCTTTTGCATTTAACATATTTGTGTCTTTTAATCTAAAATGTGTTCCTGTAAACAGCACTTATTTTGTTCTTGTTTTTATTTTTTAATTTTTTTAGAGATGTAGTCTCACTCTGTCACCCAGGCTGGAGTGCAGTGGTACCATCTCAACTCACTGCAACCTCTGCCTCCTGGGTTCAAGCAATTCTCCTGCTGGGACTTGCTGGGACTACAGGCACATGCCACCACACCTGACTAATTTTTGTATTTTTAGTAGAGATGGGGTTTCACCATATTGGCCAGGCTGGTCTCGAACTCTTGACCAGCCTGCCTAGGCTAGTCAAGCCTAGACTTCCCAAAGTGCTGGGATTGCAGGCATGAGCCACCGCACCTGGCCTTGTGCTTGCTTTTATATACAATCTGATAATTTCTGCCTTTTAGTTTGATGGTTAGACCACTTAGGTTCATGTAATTATCAATGTAGTTGAGTTTAAGTGTATCATTTGCTATAGTTTTCTATTTGTCTCATATGTTTTTTGTTTTTTATTCTTTTCCTGTTTTCTTCTCAATTTTTTTTTGTGATTCTTTTATTTCCACTATTGGCCTAGTAGCTGTACTAGTTTTTATTATTACTTTTAGGGGTTGTGATATGGTACAATATGCACCTTCAGCTTACTACATTCTACCTTCAAATAATAATATGCCACTATATGTGCAGCATAAAATTTTGTAACTGTTATGACCACTTCTCTACATTCCCCCATTATCCATTTTATATTACATAAGTTTTAAACCCCATAATGCATTTTTACCTTACACAATCACCTTATAAACAATTAAAAAATTGTACTTATCCACACATTTCACATTTACATAGTTCTCTCTCTCTCTCTTTTTTTAAAGATGGAGTCTTGTTCTGTTGCCCAGGCTGGAGTGCAGTGGTGCGATCTTGACTCACTGCAATCTCCTCCTCCTGGGTTCAAGAGAGTCTCCTGCCTCGCCTCCTGAGTAGCTGGGACTACAGGCACATGCCACTACACCTGGCTAATTTTTGTATTTTTAGTAGAGACAGGGTTTTTACCATATTGATCAGACTGGTCTTGAACTCCTGACCTGAGGTGATCTACCCACCTCAGCCTCCCAAAGTGCTGAGATTACAGGCATGAGCCACAAGTTCTAAATACTTATCTATAAATCAAAATTTCAGTCTAGTATCCTTTCCCTTTATTTTTGAAGAAATATCTTCACTATTTCTGGAAGTTTATGTTTGCTAGTGATAAGCTATCTTGTCTTTCCAGCTTCCCTCCCTCTCACCTTCCTCCGTGTATGTGTGTGTGTGTGTCTTTCTTTCTTGTCCTGGAAGCTCCTGTTTTCTAGTGATAAACTATCTTAGCTCCTCCCCTTCTCTCCCCCTCTCCTTTGCTCCCTCCCTCCCTTCTTCCCTTCCTTTCCTTCCTACCTTCCTTCCCTTCCTTCCTTCCTTTCAGACAGGTCTTGCTCCATCACTCAGCCTAGAGTGCAGTGGTGCAATCATGATTCTGTGCAGCCTTGACTCAAGTAATCTCCCCATCTCAGCTTCTTAAGTAGCTGGAATTATAGGCATGCACCACCATACCCAGCGATTTTTCAATTTTTTTTTGGTAGAGATGAAGGTCTCACTATGTTGACTAGGCTGATCTTGAACTCCTGGTGTCAAGCGATCCTCCTGCCTTGGGCTTTCAACATGCTGGGATTACAGGTGTGAGCCACTGCATTCAGTTGCTTTTTTCTTTTTGTCTGAAACATTTTTATTTCTCTTCCATTTCTGAAATACATTTTGCTGCGTAAAGAATTCTAGGTTGATTGAAAAAAATCGTTCAGCAATTTGAAGCCTATTTTTCTTGGTTGCATAGTTTCTAATAAGTCTAATGTAATTCCTATCTTTGTTCTTTTCTGTGTATGATCTTTTTTTTTTCCCTGGGGATACTAAGACTTTCCCCTGGTTTCAGCAATTTTGCTATAATATGCCTTGATGTGGTTACAATTTTTTATTCTGCTTGGTGTTCTTTGAATGTCTTGAATTTGTGAGTTTATAGTTTTTATTACATTTGGGACTATTTCAGCCATTATTTCTTCAAATTTCCCACACTCCTTTTAATACAGGCAATATCATTTTCAGTACTAAGAGGACACCCTCCTGAAGACTAAGGCTAAAATGTACCAACAGGTCTTTCCATTCTGGCTGGTGGAAACAGGCACAATTTTCATTCATATGGGAGCTCTGGGAATTGTTTCTCTCACCCTTTTTTGGTGGTTTGTTTCCCCAGTTAGTTTTCAATTAGTCTCTTCTCAAATATGTGCAAATCAATGCTCATCCAAAGAAGCAAGAGGATCCCTTTGTAGATACTTGGAGTTGTATATATGTGTAGCTTTCCCCTTTCTGGTTCTCTGTCCTCCAAACTTTAGCTACCTTGGCCTTCCTGAATCCTGATATTTGTCCCAAGTCAGCAATATTGCTGGACTTTGGGCTCTGCCACTGCCTGTCCCATGGCCTGGAAACTGTCTCAAGGCAGTAGGCTGGGGCAATTAGATGGCTCAACTTGTTTACTTCTCTTACCCTAGTAATCACTGTCCTACATTGTCTATTATCCAATGTCTGCAAACCATGGTTTCATATATTGTGTCAGAAAATATATGCCAAAAACCATTGTTTTATTATGTATTTTTCCAGCTGTTTAAGAGAGGATGATAAATCCAGATCCCATTACTCAATTGTTGTCAGAGCAAATGTTCATACCTGGAAAGCATTTTAAAATACAGAGCCAATTTAATCTCAGAAATTTAGACCTAGTAGGTCTGGTGTGGAATTCTGGACTCTTTTACTTATTAAAAAGTACTGAGATGATTCTGATACACAGTGTTGTAAACTATATCTTGATATCTGAGGTAGACTTTTTTTTTACTGAGGGGGAAGACCAGACCATTTCATCTGAAAAACTTTTCCTGGTTCTGAGCATGATGAGGGTATTTATAGCCAACTGAAAACAATTAGGAGAGCCAGCTAAAACATAAAACATCTGTTTGAAGGCATCAACGAGTGGCTGAGGCAACCAGGACTTATGAGGACACAATCTCAGAGAAGGGGAAACTATACGTAGAGGTGAACTGACATTCAGCAGTACCTCTGTCCCTTGAGGAAATTCTGGGTATAAGGCCAGAGTCTGAGTTTTGGTTCTGAGTATAGGAAGAGGCCCTAAGAGGCAAAGACACCACCAAGGATGATTCTGTCAGCTTAGGAGGGTTGGAGAGACAAACTTAAGAACAAGAGGGGCCAGATTCCCAGTGTGAAGGGAGGGGTGAATGAGCCCAATATGGGAAGTTTCTCTCAAGTAATTTTCCAAATTCTTAAGATGCATGAGACAGAAGGCTAAGGAGCTAAGCAGAAAGCGTCTGAAAAGCAGAGTGAAGAGATTTCGACCATCGCACGGTTCTGCAGAAACCAGAATTAGAGTTCAGGGTCCCAGGGAACACACACGACTCTCAGTTGGAATCCCTGGAGGCTTATGCTACCAGAGCAGTAGCAAAAAAGAGGTGAATTAAATCTTGCTAAAACCCAACCCCAAGTTAACTGAGTCTCTGGTTGATTAAGTTGATTAGCTCTCACTCTAAATGCTTTGCAAAGGACAGTAGGAATCCTTCTCTGGATGAAGATAATACTATCCAGAGCCTCTACAATTTTTCATATTTGAATGTGTGACATCCTATTAAAAATTCTCAGGCAAGCTAAGAGCCAGGAAAAAAAAAAAATGACCCAAACCAATGGAAAGAATATACAATAGAAATAGATCCACAGAAGATGCAGCTACCGTAATGATCAGAAAGAGCTTTAAAATATCTAGGATTGGGCCAGGTGCAGTGGCTCATGCCTGTAATCCCAGCACTTTGGGAGGCTGAGGTGGGTGGATCACCTGAGATCAGGAGTTTGAGACCAGCCTAATCAACAAGGTGAAACCCCATCTCTACTAAAAATACAAAAATTAGCTGGGCATGGTGGCATGTGCCTGTAGCCCCAGCTACTCAGGAGGCTGAGGCAGAAGAATTGCTTGAACCCGGGAGGCGGAGGTTGCAGTGAGCTGAGATTGTGCCACTGCACTCCAGCCTGGCACCTGGTGACAAAGTGAGACTCTCTCTCAAAATATATATATATTTTTAATTAGAAAGAAGGCAAAAAGCAAAGAACAGGGGATGTGAAATGGGTGATTCAAAAGAAAATAAATGATGATAGGGTAGACATACATCCAAATATACCAGTAATTACATTAAATGTAAATGGACTAAAAATTTTTCCTGTTGAAACCAAGAAAGAGCAGTCTTCCAATTTCAGGCTGGCATGGACTCTGCATAAGACACAATTACCAAGTACAAGTGAAAAGGCAGGGATTCCTAGAGCAAAATATTCAAGGGGGAAATAACTTTTAACTGCCAGCTCCACAGGGCTGAATCTTGAGTAAAGGTTGAACTAAGAAAACCTATCCTTTTTGAAGGATGATGGAAGAACAAAAAAAAAAAAAAGAAAAACTATCCTTTCAGAGTGCAGATTGGTTTTTAACTTGCAAATGACGAGGACTTTAATCTGTCTTTGATGTGAGATTTTTATTTTGAGAAGACCTGAATGTGCCATTTAGTTATGCAAATGTAAAGCAGAGACTCTTTATGTAAGCTGTGCGAAAAGCTCAACTGGGCTTTGTTGTTATAAATTGTTTTAAATTCCTGCTAGTGTTTTCTTAATCCCCAGTTTGGTCTTTCACTGGGATGGCTGTGGCTAGTTTTCTTCCAAATTATCCAAAAGTAAACACAACTCATCTCTGCATTATTTTTCTTCTAAGGCGACACACTGTAGTCTCACATGAAGAACTCATTGTCTTTGTATTAATATAACTTTGTCCTCCTTGGGAAATAAAAATCTGCCTATTCTACTAAAAGACAATTTATTTTTTATGGAGGTGATTTTATTACAAACACGGACCATTTTACCTGAGAATGTGTCTATCTGATTCATCTTGGATGAAAGAGATCCTTTTAAGTGGATTATCTTGTATCCCAAATTTCTGTACTGCGTTGGAGATGGAGCTTGGAAGTAGGTGATGAACAGAAGCTCAGCCAACCTCAATACATTACACTTCTGTTTCTATGTCAGTGTCAGGATATTGATTTGGCTGGACCATCATCTAAAAAGTTAGTTTTGTTTTGTTTTGATTGAGTCTTGCTTTATTGCCCAGGCTAGAGTGCAGTGGTGCGATCTCGGCTCACTGCAACCTCTGTCTCCTGGGTTCAAGCGATTCTCCGGCTTCAGTTCCCGAGTAGCTGGGATTACTGAAGCACGCCTCCACGCCCAGCTAATTTTTGTATTTTTTAGTAGAGACTGGGTTTCACCATTTTAGTCAGGCTGGTCTCCAACTCCTGACCTCAGGTGATCTGCCCGCCTTGGCCTCCCAAAGCGTTGCGATTACAGGCTGAACCACTGCGCCTGGCCCAAGTTACCTTATTCCTATTGAATGGTCCCTACAGTCTATGGTATGGAAGGTAGGGCTAAATTAGAGTGGAGATCGGTTATAGGGACAGAAGAGGTTGGGTTCCCTCTCGCAGTGTCTCCAAGGCTGGAGTGCAGTGGCCATCAGAGTTCACTGCAGCCTGTAACATCTGGGCTCAAGCAGACCTCTCCAGTAGCTGGGCTATGGAAGCGCCCCACTACAACCGGCTTTCCTAACGGCTTCAATTTTTCATTCACGAGCAACACTTTTGTTGTTGTTGTTGTTATAGACCGCCTTCTACAGTACTTGTACATTATTTTAGGTGCTGGAGATGCAAAAAGTCATAATAGAGCATTTACCAGCGAATGTATTCAGAACATACATATATATATATATATATAAAGAGAGTGCGCACAGAAAATATGTTAAGTGCAAAATGACTACAGCAAATGATACCACTACGGAAGCTCAGAAAAGGAAGTCAGCATGAAAGTTAAGGTAATGAGTGAGAGGGAGGCCCTTACAAGCTAAAGCTGAGATAAAATGAGTAGGTATTGGGGGCGACAGTCTAGGAGGGGAAGTGCAGGGTTGGGGACAGAGCAGATAAAGTTCAGGCAGCAGGGTACACTTCCATGTAAATGATTAAGCCTTTAGTAGGTCTTTT
Organism: Callithrix jacchus; assembly: GCF_049354715.1. Classification (NCBI taxonomy): domain Eukaryota; kingdom Metazoa; phylum Chordata; class Mammalia; order Primates; family Cebidae; genus Callithrix; species Callithrix jacchus. The sequence continues at coordinate 44,343,651 of NC_133514.1, forward strand.
TCATGTCATTTACTGTCTTTCCAGTGAATGCAGAAAAAAAGTATGACTTGGCCAGGCGTGGTGTCTCACCTCTGTAATCCCAGCACTTTGGGAGGCTGAGGCGGGCAGTTCACAAGTCAAGGAGTTCGAGAACAGCCTGGCCAACATAGTGAAATCCCATCTCTTCCAAAAATACACACATTAGCCGGGCGAGGTGGTGGACGCCTGAAATCCCAGCTACTCCGGAGGATGAGGAAGGAGAATCGCTTGAACTCGGGAGACAGAAGTTGCAGTGAGCCAAGATCGCACCACTGCACTCCAGCCTGGGTGACAGAGCAAGACTGTCTTTAAAAAAAAAAAAAAAAAAAAAAAAAAAAGGTATGACTCAATCTCCGCATCCAAGAGTTTAAAGCAGATGAAAGGCAAGACAAAAAGAAACATCCATGCAGTCAGTAGACGACAGGCAGGCCATGAAAAAATGCCTGCTTGTGGTTCTGCCCTAAGTACGGACTGGAGTTCCGTACAGGTCAGGAAGGGAAGACCGGCTTTAGAGTAAGACAAATCTCGGTCCCAGGCTCAGGTGAGCGCCACACACTAGCTGTGTGACCTTGTTCAAGTCACACGACCCAGGTCTGTGGAGTTTCCCACAAAATGGCTCTAGCGAGGTCCAAGAACCCACTCAGCTGCTGGTGGACGGAAGAAATGAAGTCAGTGGTTAAAGGGCTTAACACCGGTGCCTCCGGTTCCGCCCTCTCCCCAAGTCTTCCCTCCAGCGGGACAGCTCCGTCAGAGGCTGAGGCGAGCTGCCAGGGGTGAGAACAGGAAGCCGCCTCCTCGCCGCCCTCCAGCCCCGCCCACGGGCACACCTCGGCCTCGGGCTCCCGGACCGTCGCCAAACAAGTCCGGGTGCAGGTGAAAGAGAGGAGAGAGAGGGCTGCTAAAAGTAAACAGACGCCGCCGAAGAGTTCCCATACTGCGTGGCTGCCGGATTTCCGTGCGACACTGAAGCCACCCCACCCAGGCGCCTGCCCTTAGTTTCCCCAGCTGCGGCATGGAGGTGCACCGGCTCCACCTCTCCTGGGTCGCTGCCTGACCTAAACGTGTGAGAAGACCGAAATGAAGCCCCCGGCTGACCGGCCTCCAACCCCTTCCAGTCCTCCTCCCACCCTGGCTTTGGCCGTTTGTACCCGCCCCACGTGACCCCGCCGACCGGCTCTTCCCTGCTGCCCCGCCCCGCCCTCCGGCCTCTGCCGGCTCTCTGCCCAGCTCTTTCCGCTCTCGGCCACCCCCTCCCGCTTTGCCGGGCCTCCACCTCCCCCAGCCTCCCGCCCAGGCTCTTCCCGCTCTCTCCCCCAGGCAGCCGTTCCCTCGCGACTGCTCCGCCGCCTGACTTCCCCTCCCCCCGGCCCGAGTTAATTGTCTCCAAGATGGCGGCCGTGTCAGTTTGGGGCATCTCCGCGGTCCGGCCTGGGGCCCCCGGATCCCGGCTCTCCTTCCTGCCGGTAAGTAGCCGAGGGGCCGCCCCGGCCGCCCAGCCCGAGGCCGAGCCGCTCCAGGGCCCGCTCCGCTGCCTCGCGGGGTCGGCGGGCCGCTGCAGGCCCCGTCGCGGCCTGCGCTGCCTTTTGCTGTTCTGCGCCAGGCCTCGGGCTGGGGCGCCGTGGCCGCCCCTTCGCGCCCGCCCGCCGGGCGCCCGGCTGCCCCCGCCCGCGGCCCGCGTGCCGGGCCCGCCCTGGGGGAGCCGGCAGGTGGGCGGGCGGCGAGCGGCCCAGGCCGCGGAGCCTCGGGCTGGCGAAGTCCGGGAGCCCGCTCTCACTCGGGGCGCGCCCACCCGCTTTCCTAGCGCCGCGTCGGCCGAGTCGGGCGGCTTCCTCCCCGCTCGCGGGCGCTCTGTCATGGGCTCGGGTTCCGGCTCCGGCTTGGCCTCCGGCCGGGGATCAGAGCCGGGCTGAGGCGGCAGGCGGGGCTGACAGGCCGGCGGGTGTTGCGGTGCGAGGCGCAGCACGTGTTGTGTTGTGTCTGCCCGGCTGTCAGCCCCGCCGCCGAGGGAAGGCCGGGCGCCTGTCAACCTCGCCTTCTGGCCCGTTGCGCGACTGTCAGGCTCCCGGCGCCCCGCGCCGCCCTGGAGCCGGCCCCCGGAGCTTAGGGTGCGGAGCTGGGCTCGGGCGATGCACCGCTCTGAACTCCTTCACGTGATTTCATTGTTAACTTGTTCTCGGGGTCTGTTCCCATCGCGTGGAAACGGCGCAGCGCCGGTCGGCGAACTGCGGGGCACACGGGGCTGTGCCGATCCAAGTCTTTGAAAAGAGAGCGCGAAGACGTGTTTGGGGGTGGGGAATGGGGACGGGAAGGACTGTCGGAAGCGAGTTGCGCTCACTCTAGCCGCTGGTGTACTTTCCGGGAGTTAAGTTCCGTGGCTACAGGCGCTTTACTTTCCGAAGACCTGGAGACTGCTGACAATCCGGGCCGGAAAGACAATGAGTGACTGTCACTCATTCTTTTACCTGCGAAGCTTAATCAATTAGGACGTTGCTTCCCAGCTTCTTAAGCTCACGTTGTAGCTTCTCAAGCTCACGTTGTAGCTTCTCATTTAGTTTAGCGTAATGTCTGTATAGTGAGCTTGCTTGGGGGTAATAATACGCCTATTTCTATCCTCTGGAGACCCTCACCAAAATGAAGAATCCCTCTCCCAGGGGGGCTTCTTTTTAGGCAGCTAATTTTAAAACAAATCTTGGCTCAGATTTGAATGTTTGCTTCAGTGTTTTATTTCCTATCAGAGTTAATGGTAATATCTCTTTTCTAGTGTGTATTAGTTTTCGCTTGATTTTAATGTCACAACTAAGAATAGTTGCTGTGGGAGCCATTTGTCTACCATCGTTTATATTGTAATGCAAATGATCTCCAGAACGAGAGCCGAAGTTCCCAAAAACACTTCAGTTAAACTTAGTTTTGGAGGCAAAAGAGTTAGATTCAGAATTCAATATTTTGGTGATTAAAAAAATTGTATCTACCATATTCTTTTGTAGGAAAGGATACTGACTTTGGTTCAGAGAGACAGTATATTTGTGTTTCTGTTTTATTAATGTTCGTTTCAGAGCAGCAATCTCGAATTTATATCTTTATTATATGGGCTTCTGTTTAGACCCACAAGTAGCCAGTACATTCTTTTCTGTACTGTACATTTTGTATGTAGTATGTGCATTGACCCCAGTGCCTTCCTCATTTCTAGTTTTCCTGTCTGTGGATTGCTTATGCACAGCTTGACAGCTGTGACTCTCTTCGGCATATGGATATAACATCTTAGTTTGGGTTAGGAGAAGCTATCAGCATGTAGTTCTTCAAGTTTGAATGAAAGTGGATTATTTTTAAATTCGGTAAGCACTTTCACACTGGGCTATTTTCAGTAGTATTTTTGCTTCCATTTGAAAAGCTTAAGGTAATATTGTGCTTAAACTATAAACTAGGTGCATGCTGTATTCATTATTTTCATATAAGAAATAGCTAAATTTTCTCAATCGTTTTCTGCCTATCTTGACTGTTTTTTATCCACTCTGAATGTCTAGAATTTTGAAAGATGAAAGATTCACTCTTACTTTCATTGCAGGATTCTTTCTACTAATCCAGATACTTGTTGAAGTGCTGACTAGTTTCTTGGGGAAAGATGTGGAGGAAGAGTTCAAATTCCTAGACTGGTGAGCAGAGATTGCAGAGTACAGAATAGCCATCATCCCCTCTGGTTAGTTGTAGCTTAAGGTCATTCTTAGAACATCTCCTGTGTTTCCTCCTTGTATCCTAATTACTCATCTTTTCTTTTTTATCCCAATGGTTTATGTACATGATTGTTTGGAATGTTAATAGATGAGTTTGGAAATTCTAAAGGGTGCCTAGTAAACACTTGCTGTTTGATTGCTTTAAGATAAGGATGCTTATTTTCATTCAAAATAGGTCCTAGTAGAAAACTGACACTATTTTCATTGCTTTTCAGGCATAAGATGCACATTTTTCTGCTCTGAAGCCGGGAATGAAATATTCTTGAGTTCTTAAAACTTTATGAGGAGACCCCTGTGTGGTGCTATTGAGAAATTCATTGGGAAGTTTGAAGACATTTCAAACAACAGGTTGTTTTGGTTTCTGCAGTACAACTGTACTACAGAGGCATTCTATTTTGTGAATGGAGGAAGGTCCACCTGCGCAGTTGAGGACCTGAGCACCAAGCTCAAACCCTAGGTTGTTTCAAACAACAGGTTGTTTTGGTTTCTGTAGTACAACTGTACTACAGAGGCATTCTATTTTGTGAATGGAGGAAGGTCCACCTGCGCAGTTGAGGACCTGAGCACCAAGCTCAAACCCTACGAGAAGGACTGACGCCATGTGCCTCACTTCCTGATGCCCCTCAAGCCACACACGGTACTCCTCAGCCAGGACTGCACCATGACCTGCGCCTTTCTTGGGAACCCACAGCAACCCTCTACAAGGGCGACATCAATATCACGGCCAACTCCAAGTTGTGGTACAACTCTACCAGCAGCGTGTGCACCCTCGTCATCCCCACCTGCACGCTCAAGGACAACGGCGATTACAGCGTGCTGGTGGAGAATGAGCTGGGCAAGGACCGCAGCAGCTGCACGCTCACTGTCTACGACAAAGATGACAAGTCAATTGTAGCATCCATCGCCGAGAGTCTGCAGAAGAAATCAAAGCATCTTATGTGAGCTCCAGCCCAGCCTAGGCGTCAGGAGACCATTATGATGTGGAGCTTCTTGGCCTGTCCTCTGCATGGACCGGTGTAGGAAGCCCAGTTTGCTGTCTGGTGCTTGTCAGTGTAAACATTCAGTGAAGGGATGGAAAACTTGTATGCTGTGGTTAACTGGTTCCCAGACTCCGAGAGTCTTGTTTTACATGGTGTAAAACTTACTCAGCATCAGGATAAGGGATAACGACTCTATGGATATACAGAATCCTTCACCAGGGTAAAACTCCCAAACCCGCTTTATACTGAGTGGATTTTGGAGGCCATCAAAAAAGTGAAAAAGGATAAACAGTGTCATTCAGAAGAAAGGATATGGAGCGCAGTGTCTTCATCCCATGGCTTGGATCATAAAACTGTTTTAGAACAATTAGAGTTGAGTGTTAAAGATGGAACAATTTAAAAAGTCTCAAATAAAGGACTCAATTCCTATAAAGATCCTGATAATCCTGGGCGAATAGCACTTCCTAAGCCTCGGAACCATGGAAAATTGGATAATAAACAAAATGTGGATTGGAATAAACTGATCAAGAGGGCAGTTGAGGGCTTGGCAGAGTCTGGTGGCTCAGCTTTGAAAAACATTGAACGTTTTTTGAAAGGTCAGAAGGATGTGTCTGCATTATTTGGAGGCAGTGCAGCCTCTGGCTTTCACCAGCAGTTACGATTGGCTATCAAATGTGCCATTGGCCATGGCAGACTCCTTAAAGATGGACCTCTTTATCGGCTCAACACTAAAGCTACCAGTGTGGATGGGAGAGAGTTGTGAGTCTCTTTCCTGTTTACCTCCAGTGTCCCTTCTTCCACATGAAAAGGATAAGGTAAGAATGGCATATGCCTCCGGGTTTATAGAGCTGATGATACACGATGCTATAAATTCACGTTTCTAGGAAGTGATATTCAACTTTTTTGTTTGGGGACTTTTGTGAAGTGATCACCTCTAGTTTTTTATTGGTGAGTTCTAGCTATGAGAACTTCATAGATTTGTTCTGATACTTTGAAATATTTGAAGCCTATTATTTTGCCTGAGGAGTACGCCAGCATGAGACTTGAAAACTTTTAACTAATGCCTTACTGCTGGAAGTTGATGAGCAGCCAAATCCTGGAGACTTGAATCTGAAACAAGCAGATGACTCTGAGAACCTGTCTTTCTCTATTTTCCATTTTGTGGCAGATTATTCGTTAGACAGGAATGAGACAGATTCTCATGACCCATAGGCACAACTAAGCAAACTTAGCAATTCTTGTTTCTGCTGTTTGTATTATAGTTTTCTATCATGTATTATGGCTTTGCATATGATGAAGTCCTAAATGTTATTTATGACAGCTATAGTTACTTGGGACAGGAATACAGTATCCTATATTAGAAAAGTTCTGGAGAGCTTGGTACAGTAGCTCATGCCTGTAATCTCAGCACTTTGGGAGGCTGGGGCAGGAGGATGGCCGGAGCTCAGGAGTTTGAGCCCAGCCTGGGCAACATAGCAAGACCCCATGTCCATCAAAGATAGAAAAATTAGCCAGGTATGGGCATGCCTGTAGTCCTAGCTACTTGGGAGGCTGTGTTGGGGAGGATTGCTTGAGCCCAGGGGTTTGAGGCTGCAGTGAACTATGCTCTCACCACAGTACTTCAGCCTGGACAACTAAGTGAGACCCTGTTCTGAAAACAAAAAGAAAGGTAAAGTTCTGGAGAGTTGGAGTTTTGATGTCCAGGTGTATACTTTGTTGTGTGTTTCAAGCTGTTACTGTGTAGAGTTGAAAGTATGACTTCTTGAAGTGTAAATTTGGTGCTTGGAGATTAGGAGAATTTTGTTAGTACCTATTTTTTACATTGACCTAGTATCTTAGCTGTAAATTTACTTGAGGTGCTCCGAATTGTAGTTCCTTGGAGAGCAGTGATGCTTTAAGTTTCTGCACACCTTGGTATAAATAAATAAAATGATCTTCATTTCGCTTAAGATGATGAAGGATACTTCTAAGGGAGAGATGGTAAAGTTAACATTGAATGTATTTTAAAAATTTGAGGTTTGATCTAAATTTGTTGTATTGTTAGCAGCCCACTGAATACCTGTGGATTTTTCTTCAATAATTGAAAATTAACAGTATTTTTCTTTGATGAAATTTTTAGAGAGCCAAACCCCTGGCTAATTTTTGTATTTTTAGTAGAGACGGGGTTTCACCATGTTGGCCAGGATGGTCTCTCGATCTCTTGACCTCATGATCCACCCGCCTCGGCCTCCCAACGTGCTGGGATTACAGGCGTGAGCCACCGCCCCCAGCCTGATTTGAGCATTTAAGACTATGTATTCCAGGTAGACAAGTAATTAAAATGCTCTTTTCTGTATTTCAGTGCTGTAAGAACTCTTACCTGTAAAAACTGTTTATTTATCACATGTGGCTGAAGTTAAATATAATGATTGAATTTCTACAGTTATTATAAAATGATCTAACAGGTTAACTGCCTGGAAACAGGAAGTAATTTGTAGTTAGATTAGTTCAGTGCCATACCTGTGAATTGGATGTTACAAGTTCTTGTTAGGACAGCTGTTTGCTTTTATTTATTTATTTTTGAGATGGGATCTCGCTTGTTGCCCAGGCTGGATTGCAGGGGTGCAGTCTCAGCTCATTGCAACCTCCGCCTCCCAGGTTCAAGCAATTCTCCTGCCTCACTTCCCAAGTAGCTGAAATTACAGACATATGCCACTACGCCTGGCTAATTTTAATTTAAAGTTCCTCTCCTTTAAACTATCCAGTCAGTTCCTATGCAGAATTGATGGTTTGCTGTTATGAACCTAGATGTTCTCAAAAAAAAAAAATTAGCCAGTTTATTTGACAGTGATGGAGAAAGGAAGATGTATAGGCAAGAAGTAGTTTTAGGCATTAATTGGCTCAGCATATGGTCAATGAGCATCTACTGTGGGCCTGGCACTCTACTTGGAACAGACAGTTCTGTCTTCTCTGGGACACTAATACAGGTATTTCTATTGACCTGGCCAGCTGTAAGGTGAAGATGAAATTCAAAGACTGTGTGGAGTAACCTGAGCAAGTTCCTCTTTATTTTTTCTGATATTAATTCTAACTTTTTATTTGTGCGTGTGTGTGTGTGCGTGCGTGTGCGTGCACTTTTAACCTTTGGATGGAACTGTGTGTTAGATTTTTAGCAGCTGAGTGGTTTTGGTCTCTTTGGGAGACCAACTGTAAAAATACGTTTAAGAGGAGTTTTGTGAAGACATTTGAACTTTAGTATGTTCTTTTCACATTGATAAGTAGTTAGAAGACTCCATGGGATACTGTGATTAGAAGTTTTCACCCATGTTACAAGGGACATTTTTGAGCTAACTTTAGAATGTGGTAGTTCATGGTGAGTTTATTTGTTTAACTTGTTTATTTACTATGTGCCAGGCATTACTTTATTGCTGTATGTATATTAACTCATTTAATCCTCTAACATAACTAGCTAGTTATTAATAACATACCAGTACCAGCAGTGAAATAGGTACTGTTACTTTACAGCTGAAGAAACTGAGGCATAAAAGAGATTTCAGTAATTTGCTGAAGTCATACAAATACTAGGTGGCAGAGCTGGGATTTGAATTTGGGCAGTCTGGCTCCAGAGTCTTTCTAATAGCCTTACTGACCACCTCTTAGGAACAGTCATGTATAATGGCTATCACTGCACTCAAGTACAAAATTGCGAATGTCTTTAGTGTTAACTTCATTAACTTCATGGCACGTTTCCTGATTGTGAAAGGACAAATTTCCCTCACCTCACTTTCATTGTTTATGTCCCTTTTTCTTTTTTGCAGAAGAGATTTCAAAACTCACTTAGGACCAGTGGTAAGAATATGTCAGGAAGCAAATATTATGAATAATTAGTTTTGTATATCTAAGGTCCATTAAAAAAAAGTTTCACTTACATACGATTTTTTTTTTTTTTCCTTAAAGATAATTTCTATACTTAACTAATTTTCAGTTGTCACCAATATTTTCTGATAGGCAATTTAGGGAATCAGTTGTTTGGCTATACCAGAGTGCTTTAATTTGGGATAAAAAATATTGCTTTCCTTGAATCATGGGATTACAGGTTCGGAGGATAGTGTGTACCTGGCTTAACTAGCAACTTCCTCCTTATAAATTTCTTTTTGAAATATAGATACCACTGTAAGGTAATTTGTTCCATTTACTTAACTTATTCATTATTTAGCAAGCATTTGAATGCCTGCCATGAACAGTGCATTTAGGATTTAGGTCCTGTGAGGGGATTAAAGCAGAAATAATAGAGATACAAAATACATTTTTTGAAAGCCTTTTTTACTTTATGAACTGTATTTTTTTTTTACATTATTTTTTCATAATTAAGTGTTATGACTCTGAGAAATAATTAGATGTTTAGTGGGCAAGGCAATTATATGAGATTGTGCTGGGTCAAATGGTGTTTCTGGTTCTAGATCTTTGAGGAATGGCCACACTGCCTTTCACAATGGTTGAACTAATTTATACTCCCACCAACAGTGTAAAAGCATTACTGTTTCTCCACATCCTCCCCAGCATCTGTTGTCTCCTGGCTTTTTAATGATCGCTATTCTAACTGGCATGACATGGTATCTCATTGTGGTTTTGATTTGCATTTCTCTAATAACCATTGATGGTGAGCATTTTTTCAGAGGTTTATTAGCCACATAAATGTCTTCTTTTGAAAAGTGTCTGTTCATATCCTTCACCCACTTTTTGATGGGTTTTTTTTTTTTTCTTAGAAGTTCGTTTAAGTTCCTTGTAGATTCTAGATATTAGCCCTTTGTCAGATGGATAGATGAAATTTTCTCCCATTCTGTAGGTTGCCTGTTCACTCTGCGATTGTTTCTTTTGCCTTGCAGAAGCAGCTCTTTAGTTAAATTAGATCCCATTTGTCAATTGCGGCTTTTGTTGCAATTGCTCTTGGTGTTTTAGTCTTGAAGTCTTTGCCCATGCCTATGTCCTGAATGGTAATGCCTAGGTTTTCTTCTAGGGTTTTTATGTTTTTAGGTCTTACACTTAAGTCTTTAATCCATCTTGAATTAATTTGTGTATAAGGTGTAGGAAGGGGTCCAGCTTCAGTTTTTTGCATATGGCTAGCCAGTTTTTCCAACACCATTTATTAAATAGGGAATCCTTTCCCCATTGCTTGTTTTGTCAGGTTTGTCAAAGATCAGATGGTTGCAGATGTGTGGCATTATTTCTGAGGCCTCTGGTCTGTTCCTTTGGTCTGTATATCTATTGTGGTCCAAGCAGTTTAAAGTCAGGTGGTGTGATGCCTCCAGCTTTGTTCTTTTTGCTTAGGATTTTCTTGGCTATACAGGCTCTTTTTTGATTCCATATAAAATTTAAAGTAGTTTTTTATAATTCTGTAAGGAAAGTCAGTGGTAGCTTGATGGGGATAGCATTGAATCTGTAAATTACTTGGGCCGTATGGCCATTTTTACAGTATTGATTCTTTCTATGCATGAACATAGAATGTTTTCCCATTTGTTTGTGTCCTCTCTTATTTCCTTGAGCAGTGGTTTGTAGTTCTCTTTGAAGAGGTCCTTCACAACCCTTGTAAATTGTATTCCTAGGTATTTTATTCTCTTTGTAGTAATTGTGAATGGGAGTTCACTCATGATGTAACTCTATTATTAGTGTATAGGAATGTTTGTGATTTTTGCATATTGATTTTGTATCCTGAGACTATGCTGAAGTTGCTTATCAGCTTAAGAAGATTTTGGGCTGAGATGATGGGGTTTTCTAACTATACAATCATGTCATCTGCAAACAGAGACAATTTGTCTTCCTCTTTTCCTGTTTAAATACGCTTTATTTCTATCTCTTGCATGACTGCCCTGGCCAGAACTTCCAATACTATGTTAAACAGGAATAGTCAGACAGGGCATTTTTTTGTGCCAGTTTTCAAAGGGAATGCTTCCAGCTTTGCCCATTCAGTATGATATTGGCTGTGGGTTTGTCATAAATGGCTCTTAGTATTTTGAGATATGTTACATCAATGCCTAATTTATGGAGAGTGTTTAACATGAAGGGGTGTTACATTTCATTGAAGGTCTTTTCTGCATCTGTTGAGATAATCACGTGTTTTTTGTCTTTGGTTCTGTTTATGTGATGGATTACATTTATAGATTTGCATATGTTGAACCGGCCTTGTATCCTAGGGATGAAGCCCACTTGATTGGGCTTTTTGATATGCTGCTGGGTTCAGTTTGCCAGTATTTTATTGAGGATTTTCACGTCAATGTTCATTGGGGATATTGACCTGAAATGTTCTTGTTTTGTTGTGTCTCTACCAGGTTTTGGTATCAGGATGATGCTGGTCTCATAAAATGAGTTAGGGAGGAGTCCCTCTTTTTCTATTGTTTGGAATAGTTTCACAGGGAATGGTACCAGCTCCTCTTCATACATCTGGAAGAATTTGCCTGTGAATTGGTCTGGTCTTGGGCGTTTTTTGTTTAGTAAGCTACTAATTAATTACTGCCACAATTTCAGAACTTACTATTGGTCTATTCAGAGATTCAACTTTTTCCTGGCTTAATCTTCAGAGAGTGTATGTATCCAGGAATTTATCCATTTCTTCTAGATTTTCTAGTTTATTTGCATAGAGGTGTTTATAGTATTCTCTGATGGTAGCTTGTATTTCTGTGGGATCAGTGGTGACCTCCCCTTTATCAGTTTTTATTGCGTCTATCTGATTCTTCTATCTCTTCTTTATTAGTCTGGCTAGCGATAGCGGTATATATTGTTGATCTTTTCAAAAAACCAGCTTCTGGACTTACTGAATTTTGTAGGGTTTTTTATGTCTCTATTTCCTTCAGTTCTGCTCTAGTCTTAGTTATTTCTTGTCTTCTGCTAGCTTTTGAATTTGTTTGCTCTTGCTTCTCTAGTTCTTTTAATTGTGATGTTAGGGTGTTGATTTTAGATCTTTCTTGCTTTCTCCTGTGGATATTTACTGCTATAAATTTCCCTCTAAACACTGCTCTACCTGTGTTCCAGAGGTTCTGTTACCTTGTGTCTTTGTTCTCATGGTTTAAAAGAACTTATTTATTTCTGCCTTAATTTCGTTATTTATTCAGTAGTCATTCAGGAGCAGGTTGTTCAGTTTCCATGTAATTGGGTGATTTTGAGTGAGTTTCTTAATCCTGAGTTCTGATTTGATTGCAGCTGCCTGTTTTTATATGGCCTTTGAATTAAGAGTAGTTTTCTTTTTTCAATTTTTAATGGCTGAAAAATTGTAAATGATTAAAATATATATTTTATAATGGAAAAATTGAGATTTACATTTTTGAGTCTATATTGGTTATTCACAACAAGTAACTATCCCCAGGGACAAATCACCCAATTTTTAAACCAAAAAATCAAACACAGTGATTTGCTTTCAATATGTAGAACCCAGATGTCTGGGCAGATTTCAGAGTCTTCATGAGAGATCTGAGAATTCATCCACACATCAAGAAACAATGAATAAATATGTCCTACAATTATGCATGAATCAAGTATAAGTGCTGTGGTGATTTATAAAAGAAACTCACTTCAGGGTTTTACCTTTTGTTGTCTGTGCTTCTTTTTTTCAATCTGCCATTTCTATCAACTGTAATGGGAGTCACCACCCTCCTGGATGGCCTCCTGCCACAGTGACTGAGCATCACGGCTGTGGCATTTAATCTCATCATGGAACAAATGTTTGCCATTGGTACTCGCCAAATCCAGAGCATCTGAACACTTGATTCAGAGCCCCTCCATTTCCACAGTCTTTCCAATAGAATTATCTAGCTTTGTCTGTATTTTGACTATATTTTCTTGTATAGTCACAAGAAATGAGTATGGTGAGAATTTATTTTGAGTCTCATTCAGAAGTTTATTCTAGAAACAGATTATATTTTGAGTCAACTATGAAGTGGCTACTTGCTAACAGAAGCTTTCTATTTGCTAACAATGAATGGCTGCCTCGAGCTGCAGTGAGCTCCAAGTCACTAGAAATTTTATTTATTTATTTATTTATTTTTATGGCTGGATACAACCATTTATCACAGTCCCTACAGATGGGATTTCTACCCTGGGTGGCAGATTACCTCTAAATTCTGATAACCTTTAAGGTCCCTTCTGATTCAAAATTTATTGTTCTAAGATAAGGCCCAGGAGCATTTTTCTGAGACTGCCCCAGAAAAACATTTAATAACTCCAGGCAAACAATGACTCTTGTTCATCATTTACCTGTTACTGCCGCCTGCCTCTTGCTTTCCATTAAGTTTGCAAAGAGTAGAAGATCTGGCTTGTGGGCTGCAATTTAATATGTGTGCAAAAGTGATATCAGAATCCTGCTGTTAAGAGGGCTGTCCTCCAAGGAACAGGGCATGCTTTATTAGTTCCTCATCAATTAAGCAAGCGAAACCTCCAGCCTTCAAAACAACCGTGTCTCAGTGGCGACAGAGAGAGATGATTTTGTCTACAAGAGCAGAAATCCACTGGGAACAATGAATGCCTCTGTTCCACACGGGGGAAGGGTGGGGGTCATATCCGCCCTAAGCAGCTATTTTCAGTGACAGAGAAAAATACCCTTCCAAGGGAGGGTGTGACAAACGAGGTGACTGGGGGCTTCCCCAAACTCCACATTGTCCTGCTCCAAGATTCTGGTACATGGCACTCTGTAGGAACACACATGGGGAATCCCATACAAAGGAACATGCTTTTCCTTATGAGAGTATTTTTTCTTAAAAAATGTCATGGGCTGGGCATGGTGGCTCACTCCTGTAAATCCCAGCACTTTGGGAGGCGGAGGCAAGTGGATCACCTAAGGTCAGGAGTTTGAGATCAGCCTAGCCAACACAGTAAAATCCCATCTCTACTAAAAATACAAAAATTAGCCAGGTGTGGTGGTGGGCACCTGTAATCTCAGCTACTCGGGAGGCTGAAGCAGGAGAATCGCTTGAACCCAGGAGGCAGATGTTGCTGTGAGCCAAGATCATGCCACTGCACTCCAGCCTGGGTGACAGAGCAAGATTCCATCTTAAAAAAAAAAAAAAAAGTCATGGAGAGTAGTGACGTCTATATCTCAACATAATCAGTGCAGAAAGAGTTGAGAATTCCAAGGTATACCAGGTGTGGCATACAGGGATGGAGGAGGATGATGGCTATCAGGTGTTACTATGGGACATAGTGAGAGGCGAGGACTGTAAAGAGGTAATGCTAGAAAATTAGGCTGATGCCTGGTCATGGAAGCCCTTGTGTGCCAGATCAGATGCTCCTGCAGGTGTTAGAGAGCCAGAAAAGGATTATGTAAAGGGAAGTGATGTAGACGCAGCTCTGTCCCCCACATACTGCAGAAAAGACTTGGATGTTCCACAGGCTTCTGAAACCCAGAAAAGAAGCTTTAATTGGAGATATTAGTTTGGGCATCATTAGGGTGTAAGTAGATGATAAAGTTTGAATGTTTGTCTCCTCCAAATCTCAAGTTGAAATGTGATCCCCAGTGTTGGAAGTGTGGCCTACTCGGAGGTGTTTGGGTCATGGGTGCGGATCCCTCATGCATGGCTTAGAGACATCCTTGAGATGATGAGTGATCTCTCCCTCTGTGAGTCCCCGTGAGAACTCACTGTAGGGCAGATCCAGGCACCTTTTCTTCCTGCTCCCCTCTCTCGCTCTCTTTCCTACCATGTGCTATGCCTGCTCCCCCTTCTCCTTCTGCCAAGATTAGAAGCTTTTTGAAGCCTCACCAGAAGCAAATGCTGGTGCCATGCTTCTTGTATAGCCTACAGAAGCATGACACAGATCAGCCTCTTTTATTATTTTTTAAAATGTATCTAGTTTTGAGACAGAGTCTCACTCTGTTGCCAAGGCTGGAGTGTTGGAGTGTAGTGGTGGGATCACAGCTCAATTCAACTTCTGCCTCCCAGACTCAAGCGATCCTCCTGCCTCAGCCTCCCAAGTAGCTAGGATTACTGGTGTGCACCATCATGCCTGGGCTAGTTTTATTTTTATGGAGATGAGCTTTCACTGTATTGTCCATATATTGCCTTTTTATAAATGCCTGACTATTTTTATCTTTGCAGAGACAAGCTTTCACTGTACTGTCCATATACTGCCTCTTTTCTTTATAAATTGCCCAGCCTCGGTATTTCTTTACAGCCATGCAAAATGAATTAAGGTAGTAGGTGACGAGATCTTGGAAAGTACGAAACCACCCAAAGGAATAGAAAATGAGACGAGTATGGAGAAAATCAGGATCCTGTGAGTGAGATCAAAAAGCAACACATGAATCCATACAAGAGTGACCGGGAGAGTCAGGAGAGCAAGGGGACCCAGAGAAAGACACCACCAAAGCACCACAGAGTGCCACCTTCTTCCATCCAAGCACCTCTTCCCATCTGGGAGATGGAGAAGGAGGTACTTACATGCAGGCAAACCTGAATCAAGGGTGACCTCTCCTTGGATATCAATTTTATTCTTGGAACTAAAGAAAAGAACACGCATATGGAGAGAGGGGATGCTGAAGTGGACATGGCCCTGGTCTTGGTGCCAGAAGATTGCCTTCTGATCTCTGTTCTGTGTGACCTTGGGAAGGGCACTTTACCCCTCGAAGCCTTTATTGTCTCGTCTGGAAATTAAGGTTGTTATTTGGTATGTTCTCTACTCTCAACTCAAACAAAAGCCATTTCTATTAGGAGATGAAATTGACAACGGTCTCTCCAGCCAAGTCGAACCAACAATCGCCATCCTTCCCACTGCTGGAAGTGTATTTAATTTAATGCAAGTGGCAAGCTATTTCAAAAAACATTGTGTTTCCTTTTCTACCTTAAACCTGCCATAATGTACAGGCCCCAGGTCACATCTGGCTGTAATATAAAAATTATAAGCTCTGTTCCTTCTGATCAACAGGAGGAACATTCCTCTTGGACTTCTCTACTTTTAAGAACATTCTTAAAAGTCTTGAATGAATCATTACATTCAAGCTTCCACAAGCTCATTTTTGGAAATGCAGTATTTCAGAGCACAAATAGAACGGTTTACATGCACCTTAAGTCGGGATTTGTTGACATCGCAAGGGAAAAGATGAGACACATTTGCTCATCCTCTGCCAGGAGAGTTGCTCTGCTGTGCAGCAAGCACATGCAAAGCTCCAACCCACATCATGAGAAATTCTTGTGCAAAACCCCAGACACACATATCTCAAGTTACTGCAGCCCAGATCTCTGTGTTCCAAGATACTCCTGGCCAGAGAAAAGGTGAAACAATAATTCTTGCTGGAGAGGAGGGGGGAGGCTCTTATAACAGATAAAAACAATCCTCATAAAGAAATCTTGGCTGGCCATGGTGGTTCCCACCTTCACACCTGTAATTCCAGCACTTTGGGAGGCGAAGGTGGGCAGATGCCTTGAGGTCAGGAGTTCCAGACCAGCTTGGCCAACATGGTGAAACACAGTTTCTGCTAAAAATAAAAATAAAAATAATTAGCCAGGCATGTGACATGCACCTGTGGTCTCAGCTACTCGGGAGGCTGAGGCAGGAAGATTGCTTGAGCCTGGGAGGTCGAGACTGCTGCAAGCTGTGATTGTGTCACCCACCCAGCATGGGTAACAGAGTAATACCTTGTCTCAAAAACAACAACAACAAAAAAGCAAAAAACAAAAAGAAGTTTCTGACCCCTTTTTAAGTGACTAAGCTACCTCTGCGTAAAGTTGTATAAAGGACCAACTGTGGCTTGACGGTCACAGCGCTGAGACTTGAGTGCTTGCCATGACCTTTCCACGCATCCTGACCACCAGTGAAGGCAGAATTAAAATACTGAAGAAGTGTTCCCTAGTACTACAATACTACCAGCCCATAAAACTGAGATGTATTGGCGATGCATTCTGCAGGTGTAGTATACATGGAGTAGCTGCTGAAGAATGTGTGTGTGTCTAAGGAGTTCAACAGCAGGCATCGCCAGCCCAGCCCATGAGTCCTGGTGTGGTGTTACTACTGCCTCCATTTCCTGGAATGTGTGTATAGTCCAGGGGCCTTCTTCCTCTCTTTCCATCTGGAAACAAAGTCACTCAGCCTGGTGTCAAGAGAAATTGTAGCAAATAGCAGCAGAGAGAGACCAGGTAGACAGCAACATCTGTGAATTGGGATGAGCCAAACCCCAATGCTGCTGTGTCCCCATTTCTTGTATTTTTTTTTTTTTTTTTTTTTTCCTAAAATTGGGTTTTGCCTCTCTCTGGTGCCTTCTTGATTAGTTTAATAACTGACCTTCTGAATTCTTTTTCAGGTAAATTAGGGATTTCTTTCTTGGTTTGGATTCATTGCTGGTGAGCTAGTATGATTTTGGGGGGCTGTTAAAGAACCTCATTTTTCATATTTCCAGAGTTGGTTTTCTGGTTCCTTCTCATTTGGGTAGGCTCTGTCAGAGGGAAAGTATAGGGCTCAAGGCTGTTGTTCAGATTCTTTTGTCCCACTGGATGTTCCCTTAATGTAGTTCTCTCCCACTTTTCCTAGGGATGTGGCTTCCTGAAAGCTGAGCTGTAGTAATGGCTATCTTTCTTCTGGATCTTGCCACCCAGCAGTTCTATAGGCTCTGGGCTAGTACTTGGGGTTGTCTGCACAGAGTCCTGTGATAGGAACCATCTGTGGGTCTCTCGTGGCTGGTGGGTAAGAGTAATTCTATGAGGTCTGTAGTTTTGTTTGTTCAATGCACTGTTTTTATATTGGTCGGCCTCCTGCTGGGAGGTGGTACTTTCAAGAGAGCATCAGCTGTGGTTCTACGGGGAGAATCAGGTGGTGGGTGTGATCCCAGAACTCCCAAGAGTATAGGCCCTTTTTCTTCAGCAGTAGCTGAAGGGTGGGAAGGGAAGGACCACCAGGTGGGGGCAGGACTAGGCATGTCTGAACTCAGGCTCTCTTTGGGTGGGTCTTGCTACAGCTGCTGTGGGAGCTGGGGGTGTGTTTCCCAGGTCAATGGAGTTATAGTCCCAGGGTGATTGTGGCTACCTCTGTTGTGTCATGCAGGTTGTCAGGGAAGTGAGGAAAATCCAGGAGTTGCAGGCCTCACCCAGCTCACACGCAACCTAAAAGGCTGGTCTCACTCCCACATACCCTCTCAAACAGCACCCAGTCTGTTTCTAGGCAGTGGGTGAGCACGGCTGAGAACCGGCCCCAGGCTAGCAGCCTCCCAACTGTGAAAGCAAGTAGGGCTTTCATGCTTCCCTGTCTGTGGAGTCTACATAGCAGATTCATGCCCTCCCCTGAGTTCTGGCCAGGAGACTTACTTGGTTTGGAATTGTTACATAGTTCAGCTAGTGGTTTACTTCTCCCCATTGTCTTTTCCCAGTACTTCTGGCAGCCCTCCCCAAGGACCCCTGTGAGGCAAGGCAGAAATGGCTTCCTAGGGGATCCAGAGAGCCCATGGAGTCTTTCCCACAGCTTCCTCCACCCCTGTATTTTGCTTGGCTCTCTAAATTAACTCAGTTCCTGGTAAGATCAGAACCTTCTCCCATGATCTAGACCCTCGGTTTCCCAATGAAGGTGTGTGTTCAGGGGTGAACAATCCCCCTTTCCCACTTCCACAGTTTAGGCACTTACAGTATTTGGGGTGTCTCTTGCATCCTGCAGGAGCAGTCTGCTTCCTTCAGAGGGTCTGTGGGTTCTCCTGGCATTCCTGGTTTATTCCTGCAGTCGTTCTGTAGCAAAAGGTCATGATGTGAGACTCCACATGCTGCTCTGTCTGTCCGAGTGGGAGCTGCCAGTGGCTATTTCTTCCTTCAACCGCTGTTTTTTTTTTTTTTCTTGAGACTGAGTCTTGATCTGTCACCAGGCTGAAGTGCAGTGGCACAATCTCAGCTCACTGCAGTCTCCACCTCCCGTGTTCAAGCACTTCTCCTGCCTCAGCCTCCCCAGTAGCTGGGATTACAGGTGTGCGCCACCACACCCAGCTAGTTTTTTATATTTTTAGTAGAGGCGGGGTTTCACCATGTTGGCCAGGATGGTCTTGATCTCCTGACCTTGTGATCCACCCGCCTTAGCCTCCCAAAGTGCTGGGGTTACAGGCGTGAGCCACTGCACCCGGCCAACCGCTGTTTTTTTGCTGTGAAGCCCAGGCAGCGGGAGTTCATGAAGAGGGTGTTGAACAGGGACCAGACGACGTGGTCGCACATGGAGGTCTCCCTGTGGATGCGGATCATCGTGAATGTCGGGGGTACAGGGTTGTGGGGCACCCCTGGTGCAGCCACCTCTTGCTCCTCCTTCGGCATCTCAGTCGGGGGGACGGTAGGTTTGGCGGGAGTGAAGAAGGTTTGGACAGAGTGGTTCATGGTGTCCAGGGAAGCCCAGCTGTGGTCGGGTTGCTGGGATGCTTCTCAGTGGGGCCTCCCCTTCCCCGTTAGTTTGGATTTCTCATCTCCGCTCAGGTGTTCTTAAAGTGACAGACAATTCAAGTGAGAGGGTGTCAGATATAACTCACCATTCTGACATGCTTTCTTGGCTCCTGACTGCCTCCTCCTGGCTGGTTTGCCACTAATGGTTTCCGGGTTCTGGGGTGCAGGGGACCACTAAGCTCCCCTGAGAGGATTTTTTCCAGGCTCTTGGTCTCTCACTCACCCAAGAATGGGAGAGGGGACCACGATGCAGTGCACTCACAAGTAATATTGAACTCCAAAGAGTTTTTGCAGAAAGTGATTTATTTAGACAGAGAGGAAAAAAAGAAAGATGAGAGAGAGAGAAAGCTTCCACGAGGACTGTGGAAGGGGACCGAAGTATGGAATCCCGGAGAGGAAAGCAGCTTCCACACTGCGTGGAAGGGAACCCCAGAGGGGGACATCCCTGACAGAGAGAAAGCTTCCACAAGGATGGTGGAAGGGGACCCAAAGATGGAATCCAAGGAGGTGAGGAAGAAGGGGACTTTTAACCTGGGAGGAATTCCCACCTTCTCCAAGCCCCCTGGCCAACGAAAAAAAGTTCCTTTAAAATTCCGCTGGAGTGCTTGACCTTTGGTCCTTTCCCAGGTGTGTGCGAAATTTAAACAAAGACCTCTAATCCCTGGATGGAGAAAGAGGGGAGGGGGCAAGGTTATGGCACTGGGAAGGTTTTGCCTTTGAAATTACGCCCCCTTGTGGATCCAGGAAGAAAATGCATTCCCTCAGAACCACAGGGCCTTAGGTGAGGTGGACACACTGCCCATAGGGGTGAGCAAGGAGGGAATTTCCAAACCCAAGAACTGGCAGACCTGGTAGAAACTGCTGGAGAGAGAACAGTTACTTGGGCTCAAGTCTAGAGATTGTGATGTGCCTTGCTTTCTAGAATAATAAAAACCGTGTATGCCAGCAAAAAACAGAATGGGTGATGCTAATGGAATGTCGTTACAACACACATGTATGTATGTTTATACACACTTATGCACACATATGCACACACAGATATATATTATGTGTGTGTAGTTATAACTGAGGTTAAACTGCTAGGTGATAAGAACGCAGTCCTACTTTTCTACCTTCTTTTTTCTAACATCTTTCAAACAGGATTTTTAAAAGATATTTAATTATTTTCAATAATTAAAAAAATTTTCAAACAACGAATATGCAGGCTGAATTATTTATCAGTAACATATTTTACATTTGGTTTTAAATAAGCAATGTGTTGTATAGATATTTTAACATTTTAGATGTGAAAGTAAACATAGCTGCTCCTCATTTTTGGAAGAGTGGATTTACAATATATGTATTTGTTGCAAGTCGTGTATTTAAATTACTTAAAAATACATCTTTGGTAATCGTTTTTAAAAATAAATTTGTGGCACATTAGAATGTTTTGAAGCAAACTTGCTTTTCATTTTGTATTCTCTAAACACCAAAATTTTACTTTGAAGGATTAAAAAAACTACAAAAATATTTATATCTGACCTATAAAATAAGTAACTTAGATGGAATCATTTGAATTTGGAAATTTTTTTATATGCTAAATTTGAAGCATCAATGCCATTTTGTTTTTACAGATTTTCCTTGAAACATTATATTGGCTACTGAAAAGAGTATGATCCTTTATGAAAGGATTTTAGTGATGCAACTTGTGTATGAGGTACATTAGGAAGCATTGATTCCTGTGTTCATTCACTAACATTTAATGAAACAATTTATAACAGGGCCACAGTAAGTTCTGGGAGTGTGGTCAGACATGCCTCCCTCCTCATTGGACCCACAAGAAGCTTTCAGGGTTCCTGGAGAAAGATGCCCAGGGTGCAGAGGCCAGGGTGGGGAATCCAGCACAGGGGGCCTGGCCTCACAGGGGAGTGGGAGAAGCCTTCCCATTCCATGTGCTCCAGTGCAAGGCCCACAGGAGCCCCATGAGTAAGGCCAACCTAGACCCTGCATGGGGGATTCCCTTGACAGCGAGGGAAGGGCATGGCCTGAGGAGCTAAGGGCCCTGGCGTCAGAGACCTGCTGCGGACTGGGCCGCTGCTGTGGTTGGGCTCTCTGGTTCCAGAAGGGATGGGGAGTCATGGCGTCCCACTCCTTTCGCAGTGGTGTCATCTTCGCGCAGTCCACCTCCTTCCCTTCTTTCTTCTGTCGCAGCTTCATCACTGCCTTCTTGGCGATGAGAATCTCCAGCAGCTTCTGCACGTCAGGGTGGATGAATGTGCACTAACCTGCCTCCATCTGCCTGGGTGTGGGGTCTCCCCAGAAGGAAGGCTCTAGGGGGTGGTTGGGAAGATGCTGTTGCTGGAATTTGCCATGTGAGCAGGTGGAGAGGCCCCACGTGGTGGCAGCCTCCTTTTACCAGGAGAGGTCCCCAGTGGGCTTGCCGGAGCGCCCAAGGCCAGAGATCACCATGGTTGGAGCTTGCAGCCACCGCTGGTGTGGAGGGGAGCTGTGGGGGCTGGGGCATGTTGTGGAGCCACACGGAATTCCAACCAGGCTGGAGGGACGTGGGGGTGGAGAGGAGGCCACGAGCCTATGGGGCTGTGGTGAAGGAGGAACAAGCGCATGTGTCCGGGGTGCACGGTGTTTTAGGGGAGGCAAGGGCTCCGGTGGCCTGGCGGCACTCAGGGTTGAGTGTGATCCAAAAGGCTCTGAGGAGGTCGTCGGGCCTGGTGACAGCGTGGAGGCCAGAGGAGCCAGGGAAGCTGGTGGGGACGGGCAGGATGAGGGGCCCAGCAGCCGCATGGGCCAAGTCAGAGGTAGGAGGAGGAGCTGGGACCTGTGCATGTAGGTGGCCTGAGGCAGGGAGGTGGGTGAGGTGGGGAGATGGGCTGGCTGGCACTGCAGTTTACCATATGTTCTTTATCCTCCCACGTCGCTTTTTCAGTCTCCTCAGCCATGCATTGCTACCTATCGCCCCCATGTTGTTTGTGAATCCTTCCAAGGATAGGCGGGGACGTTTAGCGGGTGAGGGCCCCTCATCTGTGCCCCACCTCCATTGCTTGGGAGGGACCAGTGGCAGCTGCTGGGGTTGCCCTGACCGTTTTGCTTGTTGGGAACTGTGGCCGGCAGCTCTCGGTGGAGGGGAGCTGCCTACTACTGGAGCCGCAGGATCCTTGCGCTGGGTCTCCTTCCCCCGGATCTGCAAGCCTGAGGAGCTGGGTAGCTGCTCTTTCTCCAGCACCTGAGAGGCCACCTTCTCTGGCCAATGGGAGCAGTCAGGAACTGGGCCAGGGAGCACTGCTGGAGCTGGGTCAGGCTTCCCAAAGGGAAGGACGCCTCCTGCAGGGCTGTGTGCACTGGGCACTCCATGGGCCTCGGATTGGACACTTCCCTTTAAGGCCCTGGGACTGCAATTGAGGGAAGTGAGGTTTCCCTGAGTCTCCAGGGGCCTCAAGGTAGATGCTGTTGGTTCATTGCCACAGGGGCCCCCTTTCTCCTTCCTCCTGCCCCTGGGTCTCTACCTCATCATCCATTGGTTCTTCCATTGGTTCTTCCTGCTCTTTTTCTGCTATCGCCTCCATTGGTTCTTCCGGCTCTTCTTCTGCTGTTGTCACCTCCATCGGGGCTGGCACTTGTAACAAAGGCAGCCTCAGCCTCACGGGGCTTCTGCGTACAAAGTGCCTTGCAGACAGCATGACTTTCTTCCTTGAGGGGGGCCTCCACACCAGATGAGGCAGGGCCTGCTGTAGGGCGCTCAAGGTCGGGGTGAAATTCCTTCCGGATGCTAAATGGGGCTGAAGACCTCCGTGATGACTCAAAAATCGAGCAGGGTATCGGGTTCCCAGGTGAGGCACACTCGCAGGAGCTGCAGGGTAAACCCGGCCATCCGAAAAGTTTGAAGGAACAAGAGGAGACCATTAGGGTTGCCACTGCTGCCGGGGCCTGCGGTGGAACCAGTAAAAAAAGCTCCTGCGTTTTCCCATATTGTGGGAAATTCCCACAGACAAAAGGTAAACGTCAGTAATGGAGAGTATACTCGTGAGTCTACACACTCGTGAGTCTACACCTCAGTGTATACCCGCTAGTCTGTGGCCAGCCACCACTTTATATCTTTAATATTTTACCACCTTGGAATTTACCACTGGGTGGCTGGGCTCTTATGACATCACAGTGGGGCTGGTGACAGAGCAGGCTGTGGGGCAGTGCACAGGAGCCCAGCAAGAGCACTACAAGTTGAGTCAAAGGGCACAGGGCGAGGCTCCCCACCCATCTAACTGGACTCTAGCCCCACGGATGTTCTGCTCCTGGGGGGCAGGTGTGTGGCCCTGGATGGGCCCCACCGTGGGGCTGTGGGGCATGCGTGGCTGATCTGCCAGAGCCCTTCCCACCTGGTGCCTGGCCCAGGTGCTGGCTGGCACCCAGTGGCCATGTCTTGGCCAGCCTTGTCTCCTGGGTTACAGGGCCAGACCCTGCTGGAAGCAGAGCTCAGGACTAGCCAGATCCTGCCAGGCTCCCGTAGGGCCTCAGCGCCTCTCTGCCGCCTGGAGCCAGGCCCGCCTTCTCCGTTGTGGTCCTGGCCTCTCCAGGCAGATTTTAGGAGAGGATGCGTGCCCTGGCTTGACTGGCTGCCGCCCCTTACCATTTCCCTTCCTGGCAGGCAGGATCTTTACACAGCTCCAGATCACCCCACACAGAGGAAACTGGGCCCCAGCACCTGCCCCGGGAAGGGCTGATGAGCCAGGGCCGGGGCCTGTCTCCCACAAAGCCCTGGCACTCTCCTGAGCCTGTCCTTGACACTAAGCCCGGTGTTGGTTTGTGCCCTGAAGCCTTCTGCCCACCCACAGATGGTCTGGGAGCTGGGCATGGAATCCTCTGCACACTCTCCCCCAACCTGCCCTGCCCTGCCCTGCCCTGCCCTGAGGGACCATGAGATTTCCAATCACAGGAGCATTTCTCCTAGCTTAGGAAAAGTGGAAACCAGGGGAGGAAAACGAGAGAATCTTTCTCTGTAGAGTAGGTGAGGGTGCAGTAGAGGGGCAGTGGGAGGAGGAGGCTGAAGCAGAACCCCTCCCTCAGCTCCAGCCCTGGGTCCCTCCACCCCACTGGCTCTACCAGATCCTACTCCAGCAGCTCACCCTGTCAGAGACAGGCTTCGCTCCATTTTCTATTCTGTCCCCTGGGACACCGGTGTCATCCTGTTCTCCTTGTCCCCTTAGAGAGCTAGGCCTGAGCCCACCCATTTCATAGCCTTGGAAAGTCTGAAATTCTCCCAGTAATTCAGGTCATTTCCTAAGGATTATTTCAGAATCTCCTCTGTTCCCGTAATTTCCCCACACCCTACGTTTTCTACTTTCATCAACCCAGGATAGAGCTTTGAAATTCACAAAACTAAAAAGTATAATGAAAATACACATGACATTTTTAAAATTAGGAACATAATTTTGAGTTACCCAATTATGGAGATTGCTGTAACAAAAACACAAACACTTTGACAAATTATGTTCAAAACAAGAATTAAGCCTTTACTTGTTGTCTTTACGTCTTTTATATGTTGCCCTGATCCAGTTCTTCTTACTCTGCCCGAAATACAGTCCTCATTGTCCTGGGTTTTGGAACATGTGCGCTGTGACTATAAGCTAGGGGTGGCTTGGGATGATCTGAGGTCCAGTTCCTGTGAGTGGAGAGAGGGTCTGGGTACCCACTCTCTTTAAGATAATTGGAGTGTACAGTACAGTGGGCAGAGGGATCGGTGGTGGTCCCCAAGACTATCCTCAGATTCAGGGACACTTCATAAAAACTTTCAGAATTCAGAAAAGCTATTCTACACATGGTTGTAGTTCATGACAGCAAAAGGACACAGAGGACAATCAGCAGAAGTAAAGAGCACATTAGTCAGGCCAGGCACGGCGGCTCACGCTTGTAATCTTGAACTTCTGACCTCAGGTGATCCATCTACCTCAGCCCCCCAAAATGCTGGGATCACAGGCGTGAGTCACCATGCCTGTCCTGGGTTTCTTTATATCTTTAATATTTTACCACCTTGGAATTTTTTTTTTCTTTTTACTATAAAAAGCATATACCTCTAGAAATTATGAGATGATATATTCATAAAATGTGCTAGTCTGCTACAAAATGCCGGTGTATGATAAACAATTCACAACTGTCTACTTTTCTATTAAAGTTCTCTGCAAAATAAAGGTTACAAATAGATAAAAATTATATGTAAATGAAACTACTAGAAATAAAGGTGAAAAGAAACAAATTTGAGAGAGGGCCCAGTGGTTCACACCTGCAATCCCAGCACAGTTTTGCTCTGTCGCCCAGGCTGGAATGCAGTGTCCTGATCTTGACTCACTGCCACATTAGCCTCCAGGGTTCAAGTAATTCTCTTGCCTCGGCCTCCCAAGTAGCTGGGAGTATAGGCCCGTGCCCCCATGCCTGTCTAATTTTTGTATTTTTAGTAGAGACGGGGTTTCATCTTCATGTTGGCCAGGTCAAGAGTTCAAGACCAGCCTGGCCAACATGTTTGGCCAACATGGTGAAACCCTGTCTCTACTAAAAATACAAAAATTAGCCAGGCATCGTGGCACATGCCTATACTCTCAGCTACTTGGGAGGCAGAGGTTGCAGTGAGCCGATATGCCATTGCACTCCAGCCTGGGCAATGAGAGGGAAACTCCATCTTAAATAAACAAACAAACAACTTTGTATGCTATGCAAAAGATACAAGGAATTTAAGGTGGGTTTTTGTTAAGGGAAAAAGAGTATTTTTTCCTAAAGTGGTTGTAATAGTGGTTATTTAAAGGTTGTTCTAGAAGAAGCAAGAGAAAAGTGTACAATTGAATGGATATAAGAAGCTGTAAAAGGTTCATGGAAAAGAGAAAGAATCTTACCTCATGTGTTCAAGCTGATCACAATGAAGTGGATTTACTTATAAGGTATTAGAATGAGCCTTAATGTCAACAGCGCACTGATGCAAAATTAGAGTTTAGTTTTCTCTCTCTTAAAAGTGACAATATGGGCTGGGTGCAGTGGCTCACACCTGTAATCCCAGCACTTTGGGAGGCCAAGGCGGGTGGATCATGAGGTGAAGAGATTGAGACCATATTGGTCAACATGGTGAAACCTTGTCTCTGCTATTAATCTTTTATACCATATTTTACTGTACCTTTTCTATGTTGTTAGAAACAAATGCTTGTTCTTGGTGCTGAAAAGAACTAGTGCTCAAAGAATTTTCTCAGCAAGGCAATTTAATTCTACAGAAGGATGTGTCTCACGGATGGAACAAGGGTGAGAGCACATCTCAACAGGGGAGGGGGAAGGTTTCTTATCCCTGATGCAGGTATTCCCTACAGCTGTGTTGTTTCCCTATTGGCTAGGGTCGGACTGCACAGTCTAAGGTAATTCTGATTGGCTATTTTAAAGGGAGCAGAGGTATGAGCCAGAGTGGCGGGGTGAGCAGTTTGTCAGGAAAGACAGTTATGGACCAGGTAACTAAAGGTGACTCAGGTCAGAACAGGTGACCAGGGGTGACTCAGGTCAAAGCAGATAACCAGGGGAACAGATGTGAAAAGTTGTTTACTGATACTAGAGGCAAGGGGCCAAAAAGAACCAGGAAGTTAAACTTTAAAATGGAGAAAGAAGAATGACAGAGCTGAACATACTGACATACTGATTACTTGAGGAGAAACTTGGAGCTCACTATATTTAACATATGTGTAGATAACCTTAGATACAGAAATACTTATGATTGTGTTTCAGTTGCCTACAGTGTTCAATGCAGTAACATGTGATACAGGTTTG
Source organism: Callithrix jacchus (assembly GCF_049354715.1). NCBI lineage: Eukaryota > Metazoa > Chordata > Mammalia > Primates > Cebidae > Callithrix > Callithrix jacchus. The sequence continues at coordinate 44,370,516 of NC_133514.1, forward strand.
TGGCCCAGACGCAAAAGGATGTACCATATAGCCTAGGTGTGTAATAGGCTATATACCATCTAGCCAAACTGATAAAATTGCTGAATGATGTACCCCATTAAGCAATGCATAACTGTATTTCGCCTGCCAGTTTGCTCCTCACTATTCCCATCCCTTCAATGAACGTTGCATAAAACTCTTAAGAACAAGATATTTTACATCCCAAGGGACTCACATCTGGGCAAGTGTTCCAGCAGAGTATGCCATAGATGTGAAAATTGATTAAGATTTTAAACTCCAGCCCAAATGTTAAGTGCATATTCAATTGCAAATGTGCCTGCTTTGCATTCCCTCAGGCCCTAGTGTAGTATTCAGGTGCTAATCAGAACTCACCGAAACAATTGTTGTTCATTCTATTCATCTGTAACTAAAATCTATTCAAATTGTTAATACAGAGAAGCTTTCAAGGAGCCAAAAGGGAACATACTTCAAAGTGAAGAAGCAGCTGTAGTTCATTACAGGTGTGAGCCACCATGACTGGCTTTGTAATTGTTCTGGGGTACCATAGATCGCTATTCATGTAAGATGGCAAACTTAATCTATAAATATGTGATTTCTGATGGCTTCACCAGCTAGCTGTTCCCCCATCTCTCACCCTCTCCTGTAGTCTCCCTAATCTCTGCGACACAATGATATTTTAGGCCAATTAATAACCTACAATCGCCTCTCAGTGTTTAAGTGAAAGGAAGAATCCCACATCTCTCACTTTAAATCGAAAGCTAGACACGATTAAGCTTAGTGAGAAAGGCATGTTAAGAGCTGAGATAGGCTGAAAGCTGGGCCTCTTGTGCCAGTTAGCCAAGCTGTGAACACAAAGGAAAAGTTCTTATAGGACTTTTGTGCTTGTGCTCCAGTGAACACATGAATGTAAAAAGCCTTATTGCTGATGCAGAAAAAGTTTGAGCGCTCTGGTTAGAAGTTGTAACCAGCCACAGCATTCCCTTAAGCTATGCCTAGTCCAGGGCAAGGCCATGATACTCTTCAATTCTATAAAGGCTCAGAGAAGTGAGAAACAGCAGAAGAGTTGGAAGCTAGCAGAGGTTGGTTCATGAGACTTAAGGGAAGAAGCCATTTCCATAACATAAAAATGCAAGGTAAAGCAGCAAGTACTAATTTAGAAGCTGCAATAAATTGTCCAGAAGATTTAGCTAAGATTATTGATGAAAGTTGCTGCACTAAACAACAGATTTTCAATGTACAGGGAAAAGCCTTCTATTGGAAGAAGACACCATCTAAGACTTTCATAGTTAAAGAGGAGAAGCCATTGCCCACATTTAAAGGACAGCTAACTCTCTTGAAAGGCTCATTTACCATTCCGAAAATCCTAAGACTCTTAAGAATGATGCTAAATCCTAAGAATGATGCTAAATCCCCTCTGCCTGTGCTCTGAAAAGGGAACAACAAAGCCCTACTTTCAGCACATTTGTTTACAGCACGTTTTACGCAATATTTTAAGCCAATGGTTGAGGTCTCCTTCTCTGAAAAAAAGATTCGCTTCAAAATATTACTGATCATTGACAATGCACCTAGTCATGTACAGAGACTAATATTATTTTCCTGCCTTCTGATACAGCATCTATTCTGCAGCCCCATAAATCAATGAGCAATTTTTACTTCCAAGTCTTATTTCTCAAAAAGTATATTTTGTAGGCCTATCGCTGCCGTGGATAGTTATTCCTCTGATGGATCTGGGCAAAGTAAATTGAAAACCTTATGGAATAGATTAATCATTCTAGATGTCATTAAGAACACTCACAATTCACAAGATGAGGACAAAGTATCAACATTTACTAGAGTTTGGGAGAGGTTGATTCAAACCCTCATGGATGACTTTGAGGGGTTCAAGACTTCAGTAGAAGTAATTGTAGATATGGTAGAAATAGGAAGAGAACCAGAATTAGAAGCAGAGTCTGCAGATGTGATTAATTGTGGCACTCTCATGATAGAGCTTTAACAGATGAGGAGTTGCTTCTTACAGATGAGCAAAGAAAGTGGTTTCTTTCTTTTCTTTTTTTTTTTTAGATGCAGTTTTACTGTTATTGCTCAGGCTGGAGTGCAGTGGCACAAACTTGGCAACCTCTGCCTCCCAGATTCAAGCGATTCTCCTGCCGCAGCTTCCTAAGTAGCTGGGATTACAGGTGCCCACCACCAAGCACACCTGGCTAATTTAATTTCATTTTATTTTATTTTGTTTTTTTAGTAGAGATGGAGTTTCGCCATGTTGGGAAGGCTAGTCTTGAACTCCTGACCTCAGGTGATCCGCTGGGCTTGGCATCCCAGAGTGCTGGGATTACAGGCATAAGTCACTGTGCTCAGCCTTTTTGTTTGTTTGTTTTTTTGAGATGGAGTCTAACTCTGTTTCTCAGGCTGGAATGCAGTGGCATGGTCTCAACTTACTGCAGTTTCCACCTCCTGGGTTCAAGTGACTCCCCTGCCTCAGCCTCCCAAGTAGCTGGAATTACAGGCACATGTCACCATGCCCAGCTAATTTCTGTACTTTTAGTAGAGACAGGGTTTTACCATGTTGGCCAGGCTGGTCTCGAACTGCTGACTTCAGATGATCTGTCTGCCTGGCCAGAAAGTGGTTTCTTGAGATGGAATCTACTCCTTGTGATTCCATGGAGTGAAGATTCTTTTTTTTTTTTTTGAGACAGAGTCTTGCTCTGTCGCCTAGGCTGGAGTGCAACGGCATGATCTCAGCTCACTGCAACCTCTACCTCACAGGTTCAAGTGATGCTCCTGCCTCAGCCTCCCCAGTAGCTGGGATTACAGGCACCTGTCACCATACCCCAATAATTTTTGTATTTTTAGTAGAGGCAGAGTTTCACCATGTTGGCCAGGCTGGTCTCAAACTCCTGATCTCAGGTGATCCGCCCACCTCAGCCTCCCACAGTGCTGAGGATTACAGGCATGAGCCACTGTGCCTGGCTGGAATGAAGTTTCTGTGAACATTGTTGAAATGACAACAAACAATTTAGAATATTCCATAAACTTAGCCAAGAGGCTAAGGTGGTAGGATCTCTTGAGTGGTAGCTCCTCAAGAGGCTGAGGTGGTGGGATCACTTGAACCCAGGTCAACATTACAGTGAGCTATGGTCAAGCCACAGAACTGCAGCCTGAAAGACAGAATAAGACCTTGCCTATTAAAAAAAAAAAGTCCCGTGTATTTCATTTTATAAAATGAAGATTTATAATCCCCTTGCTGATCCCCAAGAAATCCTGGGCTGTTCTAGGTAGGGCTTTGTCAATGTGGTAGGCAGAATAATGACCACCACCCCAAAAATGTCCATATCCTAATCCGCGAAATGTGTTTACTTTCCATGGCAAAAGGGAATTTGCAGATGTGAATGAGGTCAAGCACTTTGTTGGGGGAGACATCCAGGAATATCCTGGTGGGCCCAGTACAATCACTGGGCCAAAGATGTGGAGAAGTCTTCCTGGCAGCCATCAGAGAGGGAGAGGCACACTGCTGATTTGAGGATGGAGGAGGGACCACAAGCTAAAAATAGGGGGAAAGGGGAGGAGGCAAGGAAATGGATTCTACCCTAGAGCCTTCAGAAAAGAATCCAGCCCTGCTGGCACTTGGATTTTAGTGCAGCAAGACCTATCAGATCCTGACCTGCAGAACCGTATGAGGATACGTTTGCGTTGTTTCAGGACTACCATATTTGTCGCGATTTGTTACAACAGCAATGGAAAATTAACACAGTAAACACAACCTGACTTAACTCCATTGACAATCTAGAGTTAACGTCTCTCTTTTTTTTTTTTTTTTTACTTTTTCTGCAAAAACCTTGCAGAGTCTTCAGCAGTATGATTCTGGAGAGATAGGACTGTGGGACACTTACAAAATGGTAAAATTAGAAGCCATAAAAACAATCTCAATAAACTTCAAAAAGTAAGTGTCATACAGACTGTGATGTCTGCATGCAACACAATTAGGCTAGAAGGTAATAATACATAATGTCTGCTGAAACTGCCAAAGGCTCACTGATGAAAACGTGGAAGGATACACAACAGAATATTATATCCCACATGCTAATGTAGATTGGGGTCTGCAGATGCCTTAGGCTTTGGGAACCATAAGGTCTCCGTCACCACTACTCATCTCTACCACTACCATACAAAAGCAGCCGTAGACAAACAGGCACAGCTGTATTTCAAACAAACTCTGTTTATAGCACTAAAAGTTGAATTTCAAACAGCACAAAAACATTTCGATTGTTTTTTTCAACCATTAAAAAATGTAGAAACTGGCCAGGCGCGGTGGCTTATGACTGTAATTCCAGCACTTTGGGAGGACAAGGCAGGCAGATCACTTGAGGTCAGGAGTTCGAGACCAGCTTTGCCAAGCTGGTGAAACTCTGTCTCTACTTAAAATGCAAAAATTACCTGGGCTTGATGGCATGCACCTGTAGTTCCAGCTACTTGAGAGGCTGAGGCAGGATAAACCTGAGAGGCAGAGGTTGCAGTGAGCCGAGATTGTGCCACTATACTCCAGCCTAGGCAACAAGAGAGAAACTCCGTCTCAAAAATAAATAAATTAATTAAATTAAATGTAGAAACCATTTTCATCTTGTGAGCAGTAAAAAAACAAGCAGCAGGGTAGATCTGGGACCCAGGACACCATCTGCTGATCACCGATACAGATGAATTTCGGCACCATGATATTAGCTTAATGGAAGTCCAAAGACTGTATGCAGAATGAGACTTTTTAGTAAATTAAAGTTTAAAAAAACTATACACAGAGACAGATATTTTCCTCTTATTATTTGCACTTCTGTGACACGAACACACACTACTGGTTCGTGTGTATACATATACGACTCTGTATATGACTCTGATACCACTCCTTGCCCATCTTTTTTCGAACTACTGATGACAGAGAGAGGACTTTTTTTTTTTTTACCAGCTACAGGGATGTCAGTTTTCAAATTACACATAGGTAATGAAATATATGTATGTGTGTGTGAATATACATATATATGTTTATCTTTTTTTTTAAGAGAGAGAGAGAGTCTCACTCCGTTACCCAGGCTGGAATGCAGTGGCACGATCTTGGCTTACTGCAACCTCTGCCTCTTTCTGGAGCGCAATGGTGTGACCGGGGCTCACTGCAACCTCTGATTGCTGGGATCAAGCAATCCTCCCACCTCAGCCTTCTGAGTAGCTGGACCACAGGCGCACGCCACCACACCCGACTAATTTTTTATATTTTTTGTAGAGATGGAATCTTGTCATATTGCCCCAGCTGGTCTTGAACTCCTGGCCTCAAGCCATCTTCCTGCCTTGGCCTCCCAAAAAACTGTTGGGATTATTGGCATGAGCCATCTCACTCAGCCTCAGCTGCAATTTTTAAAAGAAATATATTACTTCCAGAGCCAACTCCATGTATGCATACACATACTCTTCTAACCAATTTTAATTTTAATCAATTATTTTTAAGGAGCAAAGTACACCAAACTCCCTTCATGGCCTCATCTGCTTGCTATGTAGCATACATGTTGATGGTGTTTATTCTATGACTTTAGAGCGGAACAACATGCCTTTTGCAAACTGGTGCCAGTTACAATTAAACATCCATTTTCTATGTGCTGCAGATAGATCTCTCTAATAAATATCAGTACACACATCCAGAGATTAAAAAACAAATGTGTCTTTATCTAGGAACTAAGTTTTGTTGCTATATTTGAGACGGAGTCTCACTCTGTCGCCCAGGCTGGAGTGCAGTGGCACGATCTCAGGTCACTGCAACCCCCGCCTCCTGGGTTCACGCAATTCTCCTGCCTCAGCCTTCCAAATAGCTGGGACTTCAGGTGCCCATGCTCAGCTAATTTTTGCATTTTTAGCAGAGACAGGATTTCACCATACAGGCCAGGCTGGTCTTGAACTCCTGACCTCTTGATCCATCCACCTTGGCCTCCCATTACAAGCATGAGCCACCACGCCTGGCCTGGAACAAAGTTGTTAGAACTGAAAAACACTACCAGGTTATACTCCTGGGTATATAGCAAGAGTGATAAGCACACATGTCCACTGAAAGACATGCAGAAGAATGCTGATAGCAGCTTTAGTCACAATACCCAAAACGGCAAACAACTCAAATATCCATCAACAAGAGAATAGATAAATGCATTGGAGTGTATTCCTTCAATGGAAACACAGCAATAAAAAGAGTGAACTGCTGCTAAATGCATCAATATAGTGATTCACAAACATTAGGATGTACAAAAGGAGCAGACCAGTGGGACGGTCCATGCTGTATGGCTCCATTTTTATGAAGTTCAAGCCATCAAAACCAACTTACGATGATAAAGTCAGAATAATCGTTATGGGAGGGGCATAGTCAGGGAAGCAGCATGTGGGAACCTCCTGGGGGTGGAGATGTTCTATCTCGTCATCTGCAGGGAGGGCACATAAGTGTATAGTTATGTAAAACTTCACCGAGTTGTATATTTAAGATTTGTACACTTTCCTCAATGTATATTATGCTTTAATAATAAAAAATAAAATCTCAGTAACCTATCTTTCTGAAATCCCAAAGACAGGGAACTTCTCTAAAATACCCTTTCCCTTAAAATCTTTCATCCCAAACCTGACACGCTAAAAAGCAATATCATTGTCTAACGCCAATGTCAGAGGTCTCAGGGTATTCTGTTTAAGGTGTCCCCTGGAGCACAAATGGATGCATGTTTTACATTTCAGTGGAAATGGAATCTCTCAGCCTCTCATTTCCCACCTTACCTAGTCACCATGTGAGTGAGGAAAATCTGGCTCAGTATTTGGATATGCAACATGATAGAATATGACTAGAATTTCCATAAAGGAAAATAGAAATTATCCTGCAAATACATAGCTGGATGCACAGGCAATTGTAAATTCCCTAAAGGTGGAGAAACATCATCATAATAATTGTTTTGTAATTAGAGCTTTTTATACTGTGCCTTTCCTGAACATAGTATAATCAGGATGGATGGATGGATGGATGGATGGATGGATGGATGGATGGATGGATGAATGGATATATAAATGAATGGATTGGATGAATGAATGGATAAATGGATGGATAAATGGGTGGATGGATGAATGAATATATGGACAGATAGATGGATTGGATGAATGGATGGATGGATGGCTGTGTGGGTGGTTATATGGATGAGTGGATAAATGAATACAATGTTACATCCTCAGTGAAACAAAGTCTAGTCTTCCTAAATGCGTGTTTTTTTTGTGGCAAGTCCTCCTTCGGGCTTTATAATTAAACTAGCCTCCCTTATGTTCTCCCATCCAGTTCTTTTGTGTCTTTGATGAAATGTAATTATACCTAAATAGTATATTTCTCAGTGTTCTTCCTGTTCTCATGATTTATGTCCTGTGGTGAAATTTTCTGGTGATAAGAGCTGGCATCTGTTCCCTCATTTTCTTTCATGGGAACTAGCAGCACTGATAATTAAAGTTGGTTTAACATACACAAGTTATATAGATACTGGGATTTCTTGTTGATGTCTTAATCAAACCATCAAGCATTTCAACCTAAGAAGAGTGCATTTCTCTTTGGGAACCTCTGGGGCCCAGTGCAAGTCAAGGCCCTTCCACCCAGGGAAGTGGTTAACTGGGATTCGTCCCTAGTGCTAGTCTCCCAGCCTTTCTGAGCCGGGATATTCAGCTCCTTGTTTAACTTTGCACACCCCCTCCCCAAGGGATCCCTCCTATAAGACCACTTCCACCTTTTATTCTAAGCAAACATGGGTTGGAGTTTTGTCCTTGGGAACCCAGAAAGTTCTGGGAATCACAGACTGTAGACTTTACCAGGCCAGGGTTTTCTCTTGATATTTTTTGTGTATCACTAATGGTTTCTATGACAGGTGAACTCAAAATTGGTTTTTAAGAGATACCTGTTGGCCAGGGGTGGTGGCTCATGCTTGTAATCCCAGCACTTCGGGAGGCTGAGGCAGGAGGATCGCCTGAGCCTGGGAGTTTGAGACCAGCCTGGGCAACATGGCAAAACCCCATCTCTACAAAAAAAATACAAAAATTGGCCTGGCATGGTGACATGAGCCTGTGATCCCAGCTACCTGAGAAACTGGGGTAAAAGGATCACTTGAGCCTGGGAGGTTGAGGCTGCAGTGAGCTGTGATCATGCCCCCACTTCATCCCAGCCTGGATGATAGAGTAAGACCCCCTCTCAGAAAAGAGAGAGACAGTGAGATATGCTTGTTGATTAATTCTCTTTTTGGTGGGGGTGGGGGGTGGGAGAGACAGGATCTTGCTCTGTCACCCAAACTGGAGTACAGTGGTACTGTCATGGCTCACTGCAGCTGATTTCTTGGGCTTAAGTGATCCTCCCACCTCTAAGAATTGCTGTTCTTTGGATGTCAATATTAAGAACCAGTCACTAGGAGTTTGAGACCAGCCTCGGTAACGTAGCAAGACTGTGTCTCTATAAAAAAATTTAAAAATTAGCCAGGTGTGGTAGTAGTTCCAGCTACTCAGGAAGCTGAGGTGGGAGGATCGCTTGAGCCCAAGAAGTCATGGCTGCAGTGATGACTACACCACTGCACTCCAGTTTGGGTGACAGAGCAAGATCCTGTCTCCCTCACCCCCCCAACCCGCACCAAAAAAAAGCATATCTCTCTCTCTCCCTCTTTTTTGAGACAGGGTCTTACTCTGTCATCCAGGCTGGAATGCAGTGGGGGCATGATCAACAGCTCATCCTGTTGTTGAATAGGCCAGAAAGTTGCCTGCTTCACATTCCTCAAACCTCCATGTCTTTGTATTGCCTGCAAGAGATGGTGCTGATACATCAAAGGACAGCCTATCTGGGACAGGTCAGCTGCTCATCTCCAGGGTGGTGTAGAGGATCTCCCTGGGACACGGTGTCTTCCCTCCTTGCATGACTGTCACATAGGAGGCAGTCTAGTCTAAGAGGGTTATCTTTGATGTGTGGAAAGACTTCTGTCATGGCTGGGTCTGTCTGGAGTAACTTGCTAGAGCCTATATTAGATGGGTAAGGGTATCTTTTATTTTTTTTTTTGAGGTAGAGTCTCACTCTTGCCCAGGCCCAACATCCGCCTCCCAGATTCAAGCGATTCCTTGCCTCAGCCTTCTTAGCTGGGATTATAGGTGCCCACCACCACACCTGGCTAATTTTTGTGTTTTAATAAAGACGAGGTTTCCCCCATGTTGGCCAGGCTGGTCTCGAGCTCCTGACCTCAGGTGATCCACCCACCTTGGCCTCTCAAAGTGTTGGGATTACAGGCATGAGCCACCATGCCTGGCCTGGTATCATTTTTAACACCTATGTCAGTTTTTCATTTATAACTAATAAATTAATATATACATACATAATCGTGTTAATAGATGGCATGTGAAATTGAAAACTCATATTACGCTCCTCAAATTCCAGGTTTTGAATGTTCCTCACATCACTCATAAGGACCAAAAAGTGTGTGGGGGTAGGGAGGGGTCTCTGCGGTGGCTTCCTCATCTGCTCAGGGCTTCTGACGTGGCTGCTGCAGGCTGATGCTTATCTCCATTGCAAAGATCTTTGCCTCTATCCCGTTAGGGACAGAAAACTCAACATTTCCAGCCATCGTGTGGGTCCTCTCAATAACTCTAAAATCTGTAACTTAAAAAGCCCTGTCTTACCAGTGAGGAAGAGGATGTCCTGGACCCCCTTTCTTCTGGGCCACCATGTTTGTTTGTGTGATATTCACAGCCCACCCTCTTCATGCTCAGTCTCCACAGCCCACCCACCTGCCAGCCATCACCATCTCCTGCGCTGCTGCATCAGCCTCTCTCCCAATGACAGAGGCCAGAACCCGAACCCCAAAGCTGTCTGCTGTTCAGGCACTCATCATACCTTGGTCACTTATCCCAATCGATGAAATGGTGTGTTTGATCAATACTGCTTATTTGTAATGACTCTATGCTAATCTCAGTGTAACTTAACATTTGTCAAGTAAGACTGTCTAGATTTTGTTAGGGATTGATATCCATGCATAGGTCTCTGGTTTCTAGAATGTGTCTGCCTTTCCTTATTCAAATATTTCAGTTCAGGCCAGGCGCGGTGGCTCACACCTGTAATCCCAGCATTTTGGGAGGCTGAAGCGGCGGATCACCTGAGGTCAGGAGTTTGAGACCATCCTGGCCAATATGGTGAAACCCCGTCTCTACTAAAAATAAAAAAATTATCAGGCGTGGTGGCGGGCACCTGTAATTCTAGCTACACGGGAGGCTGAGGCAGGAGAATTGCCTGAACCTAGGAGGCAGAGGTTGCAGTGAGCCAAGATTGTGCTGTTGCACTCCACCCTTGGTGATAAGAGCACAACTCCGTCTCAAAAAAAATAATAATAATAAATGGAAGAAAAAATTCAGTTCAGAACTGTTGGCCAGGACCAATCACCTCCGGAAACTGGAGTAAGGTCACAAATTGGCATAAAGATTCTTTGCTTGATTTTCAGTGAAATTTCAGTGAGTCTAGTCATGGCCAAAGAAAAGCAGTGAAATTTCAGTGAGTCTAGTCATGGCCAAAGAAAAGCAGCAGATAGAATCATACTTGCTTATTCCTGCATCATGTTTTCTAAAACAAACCCCTTTACTCAACCATTGCATGTGAAGTTTTATACTTGCCAACTTAATATTACTTCAGGTAAGAACTCACCCAAAAATGAACTCAAACTAAAGCTTAGCACGAGGTGAAACAAAAGAGAAAGGAAATGAGTTCCTTATGCTCCAATGTTTGAAACTTTCCCCAGAAGACTGAAAATCATCGCTAATAGGTCTGATGAACTGTTTCAAAGAACACACTTCCCTGCCACTTACAAAACCTGAAAGCTACTTTTCTTAATACAGAGAGTTAACTGAGGGCCGGAGGGAAGAGAGGGGCAAAAAGTCCTTCAGGGTCGTCAGCAACCCTCTTGGAATTTGTCTGTTTCCTTCTAGGATTAAATCCATCAGGCCGGTGACTACAGTCGCATCCTCCCACCCCTTACCCCCCACCCCGCCGTGTGGTCTCACAGTGATGCAGAAGTCTGTGTGCTGGGTCTGGAGACCGGATGAGCTGGGACCAAAAAGCTGAGGGGCAGCACAGGCTGCTTCCCCAGCCCCACCCTCACTTCCTCTCCAGTTCCACCAGGCAGAAAACTGAAGCCATTGGAGCCTGCTTTGTAATTCCCTGCTCACTAAGGAAGCAGAAAGAAATGAAAAGTCCATGATTATCCTTCTGTCTCCCTCTATCAGGCCATAAACTTGGGTAAACGGAAATTTGCTCTTGAAATGGACTCAGAACAGAATAGTTACTATAATAGCAAAATGTGCTTCATTTTAGATAACTCTTAGCAATAAAGAGATATTTGTGGCCAGGTGCGATGGCTCACGCCTGTATTCCCAGCACTTTGGAGGCTGAGGTGGGCAGATCATGAGGTCAGGAGTTCGAGACCAGCCTGGCCAACATGGTGAAATCCTGTCTCTACTAAAAATACAAAAATTAGCCGGGCGTTGTGCGGGCATCTGTAATTCTAGCTACTCGGGCAGCTGAGGCAGAATTGCTTGAACCCAGGAGGCAGAGTTTGCAGTGAGCTGAGATCGTGTCACTGCACTCCAGTCTGGGCGACAGAACAAGATTCTGTCTCAAAAAAAAAAAAAAAAGTGACTAAACTGCTGAGTAGATGTATAGTAGACTTAGGTTTGTCTCATTCTCATTCAACAAAAGTTGTAAGTGATTTTCAGTCCAGATACAGTGGCTCATGCCTGTCATCCCAGCACTTTGGGAGGCCACGGCAGGAGGATCGCTTGAGTTCAGGAGTTTGAGACCAGCCTAGTCAACACAGTGAGACCCCCATCTTTACAAAAAAATTTTTGAATTAGCGGGTGTTGTGCTGCACACCTGTAGTCTCACCCACTCAGGAGACTGAGGTGGGAGGACTGCTTGAGCCTGGGATGTCAAGGCTGCAGTGTGCTAAACCTCTCACATAAAATGACAAAATTCTGTGATTTACAGAACTGTGCTAAGGGCAAGCTCATGCACTGCACTAACTCGAGGCTTAATGTATGCTGCTTACAGGCCCCTGCCAGGTTAGGGGTGTAATAACCAAACAAAAGAGGGCCGAGGTTTATGCTGGCAGCAAACAAACACATAACACACAAAAACGAAGAAACAACTTTTATGTCAGAAAAAAACTTCATGTCATAATTGCATTCAGACAATGTAATTGCACTCAAACAATAGCTATTTGGGGTTTTATTATTATTTTTGAGACAGTCTCCCTCTGTCACTCTGGCTGGGTGCAGTGGTACAATCTCGGCTCACTGCAGTCTCGGCCTCCCAGGTTCAAGCAATTCTCCTGCCTCACCCTCATGAGTAGCTGGGATTATAGGTGTGCACCACCACACCCGGCTAATTTTTTGTATTTTTAGTAGAGACGGGGTTTCACTATGTTGGCCAGGCTGGTCTCGAACTCCTGACCTCAAGTGATTCACCTGCCTGGACCTCCCAAAGTGCTGAGATTACAGGCATAAGCTGCCGTGCCCAGCCTTAAGCAACAGCAGTTTGGATAAGACAAAGCGTTACAATAGCCCTCCTCTCAGCAGTTGCAAAAACAAGAAAACAAAAACCCAACATTTTGGATTCCCATATTCTTATGCCTTATTGCTCCTTAATACCATTTGGATATTTGTGCCCAGCCAGTATTCATGCGTGGGGCCTAGTGGGAAGTGACTGGATGATGGGGGTGGTTCTCATGAATGGTTTAGCATCATCCCCATGGAGCTGTCCTCGAAATAGTGAGTTCCTGTGAGATCTGATTGTTTTTGTTTTTGTTTTTTTTGAAACGGAGTTTCGCTCTTGTTAACCCAGGCTGGAGTGCAATGGCGCGATCTCGGCTCACCGCAACCTCCGCCTCCTGGGTTCAGGCAATTCTCCTGCCTCAGCGTCCTGAGTAGCTGGGATTACAGGCACGCGCCACCATGCCCAGCTAATATTTTGTATTTTTAGTAGAGATGGGGTTTCACCATGTTGACCAGGATGGTCTCGATCTCTTGACCTCGTGATTCACCCGCCTCGGCCTCCCAAAGTGCTGGAATTACAGGCGTGAGCCACCGCGGCCGAGATCTGATTGTTTAAAAGTTTGTGTCCCCTGGCCAGGCTCAGTGGCTCATGCCTGTAATCCCAGCACTTTGGGACGCTGAGGTGGGCGGATCACAAGGTCAGGAGTTCGAGACTAGCTCTACTAAAAATACAAAAATTAGGCGTGGTGACACAAGCCTGTAATCCCAGCTACTCAGGAGGCTGAGGCAAAGAATTGCTTGAACCCGGGAGGTGGAGGTTGCAGTGAGCCAAGATTGTGCCACTGGCGCCACTGCTCTCCAGCCTGGGCGACAGAGTCAGACTCTATCTCAAAAAAAAAAAAAAAAAAAAGTGTGGCTTCTCCCTGCTCTTTCTCTTGCTCCTGCTATGTCATGTGGGACACCTGCTCCTTTCCCTCCTTCCTGGAGTAAAAGCCTCCTGAGGCCTCCTAGGAAGCTGAGCAGGTGCTAGAGCCATGCTTATACAGCCTGCAGAACTGAGCAAATGATACCTCTTTTCTCTATAAAGAAATACCCAGTCTCGGAAATACGAAATACCCAGTAAAGAAATACCCAGTCTCAGGTATTTATAGCATCTCAGGAATGGCTTTACACACTCCTTCAACCAAGGTGCGCTCGCTCTGTCATTTTCGAAAACGATGGGTGAGGTTTCAGAAGCACCCAAGAACTCACCCTTAAAGTCTACCCTTTAAAACCTGATTGAGAATTTAGTTCACTCTGGTTATTGGCTCAAGAAAGATCCTGGTAGTTTTAAGAAAGAAATGGCTTGCCACGTGGGTAAGATGACTGGTCTATCAGATGGAGGGTTGGATAAGAGCAAATGAGGAAGGCACAGAGACGAGAGCTGAAAATAAAAGAAAAAGTGAGAAAGGGGAATGCAGGGAAAGGTAGAGGATGAAGAAGTTGGATTTCTGTTGACAAGCGCATTTGTCTCCTCTCCTCCACTTAGCTCCCATTAAAAGAGTTTTATTTTTTTATTTTTACTTTTTTGAGATGTAGTATCACTCTGTTGCCCAGGCTGGATTGCGGTGTCATGATCTCGGCTCACTGCAACCTCCGCCTCCTGGGTTCAAGCTATTCTCCTGCCTCAGTCTCCCGAGTAGCTGGGATTATAGGCAACCACCACCACACCCAACTAATTTTTGTATTTTTAGTAGAGACGGGGTTTCACCATGTTGGCCAGGCTGGTCTAGAACTCCTGACCTCAGGTGATTTGCCTGCCTTGGCCTCCCAAAGTGCTGGGATTACAGGCATGAGCCACTGTGCCCGGCCAAAAGAATTTAAAAAACTGCATTTGCACAAATTTCCCTAACTATAGCTTAAAAGCCCCATGGCCTATGAAGACGACTGTCAAAAAAAAAAAAAAACCACCACGCAAAATAATATGTTGGCGAGGATGTGGAGAAATTGAAACTCTCTTGTGTCTCTGGTGGAAATGTAAAATGGTGCAGCCACTGTGGAAAACATGATGGTGGTTCCTCAAAACATTAAAAATAGAATTCCCATGGGCTATGGTTCAGCTGTTTCCCATCTGAATCTAGAAAATAAAAGAGGTTTTGTATGTCCATCATCAGTCTGTTTTGTGTTGCTATAAAGGAATACTGAGACTGGGTAATTTATAAAGAAAATTCTATTTGGCTCACAGTTCTGTGGGCCGTACAAGAGGAACAGTGCCACATCTGCGTCTGGGGCAGCCTCAGGAAGCTTCTAATCAGGGAGGAAGGAGATGAAGGGGCAGCATCTCTCACTTTATGAGAGGGAGCTAGGGAGACTGAGGAGGTACCATCTCTTTCAAACAACCAGATTTTGTCTCAATTCATAGAGTGAGAACTCACTCATTACTGTGAGGACAGCACCAAGCCATTCATGAGGGACCTGCTCCCATTTCCCAGATAACTCCCACCAAGCCCCACCTCCAACCCTGGAGGTCACATTTCAACATGAGATTTGGAGGGGACAGAACATCCAAACCAAGGTACCCACTGCAGCATTATTCAACAGCCAAAAAGTGGAGGCAACCAGGCATCCATCTACAGATAAGTGGATAAACAAAATGTGGCCTGCACACGCAACGGAATAGTGTTCAGGTGGCTCACGCCTGTAATCCCAGTGCTTTGGGAGGCCAAGGCGGGTGGATCACCTGAGGTCAGGAGTTCAAGACCAGCCTGGTTTAGTCAAACCCCATCTTGACTAAAAATAGAAAAAATTAGCCAGACGTGGTGGTGGGCACCTGTAATCCCAGCTACTCAGAAGGCTGAGGCAGAGAACTGCTTGAATCTGGGAGCCAAGATCTCGCCACTGCATTCCAGCCTGGGCAACAGAGCAAGACTCTGTCTCAAAAAAAAAAAAAAGAAAAAAAAAAGAAAAAGTAGGAGGTTCTGACACATGTTAAAATGTGGATGAGGGCAGGCGCAGTGGCTCATGCCTGTAATTTCAGCACTTTGGGAGTCCAAGGCGGCAGATCACCTGAGGTCAGACGTTCAAAACCAGTCTGGCCAACATGGTGAACCCATTTCCACTAAAAATCCAAAACTTAGCCAGATGTGGTGGTGCGCGCTATAATCCCAGCTACTCAGAAGGCTGAAGCAGGAGAATCGCTTGAACCTGGGAATCGGAGGTTGCAGTGAGCCGAGATCTAGCTACTGCACTCCAGCCTGGGGGATAGAGCAAGATTCTGTCTCCAAAAGTAAAAATAAAAAACCTTGGATGAAACTTAAGGACATTTTGCTAAGTGAAATAAACCAGTTACAAAAAGAATAGCAATATATGGGCCAGGCGTGGTGGCTCACGCCTGTAATCCCAGCACTTTTGGGAGGCCGAGGTGGGCGGATCACCTGAAGTTGGAAGTTCGAGACCAGCCTGACCAACATGGAGATACCCCATCTTTACTAAAAATACAAAATTAGCCAGGTGTGGTGGTGCATGCCAGCTTCTCAGGAGGCTGAGGCAGGCGAATCCCTTGAACCCAGGAGGTGGAGGTTGCAGTGAGCCCAGATCGGTCTGTTGTACTCCAGCCTGGGCAGTAAGAGTGAAACTTCATCCAAAAAAAAAAGACAATGTAGGGCTCTACTTGGATGAGATCCCTAGAGTACTCAAATTCACAGAAACAGAAAGTAGAAGATCTTTGCCAGGGAAATGGAGAAGGGGCAAGTTGGGAATCATTGATTAATGGGTATAGAGTCTCAGTTTTGCATGATGAAAAGAGTTCTGGAGATGGATGGCAGTGAAGGTTGAATAATGTGAATATATTTAATACTGCTGAACTATATGGTAAAAAATGGTTAAGATGGGAAATTTTGTTCTGTTTTTTGTTTTGTTTTGTTTGGATTTTTTTAACCACAATTAGCAAGGACACAGCCCACAGGACAGGTTCCTCTCCTGGAGTTTGATGTCCCAGCTGCCATATCTCCACACATTGCCCTGGAATGTGATGGGTAACACATGAACCTTGCTGGAAACACAAATGATCAGTCCCACCCAGACCTCCTGAATCAGAAACCCTGGACCCTTGGGCCAGGCGTGGTGGTTCACGCCTGTAATCCCAGCACTTTGGGAGGATAAGGCAGGTGGATCACCTGAGGTCAGGAGTTCAAGACCAGTCTGGCCAACATAGTGAAACTCCATCTCTAAAAATACAAAAAATTCTCCAGGCATGGTGGTGGGTACCTAAAATCCCAGCCACTCAGGAGGCTGAGGCAGGAGAATCACTTGAATCTGGGAGGCAGAGGTTGCAGTGAGCCAAAATCACTCCATTGCACTCCAGCCTGGATGACAGAGCAAGACTCTGTGAGAAAAGAAAAGAAAAAAGAAGGAAGGAAAGAAAAAGAAAGAGAAAGAAAGGAAGACTAACTCTGGAGCCAGGAATTAGGGTGTGAACAAGCCCGCCAGGTGATTCTGATGTCCCTCAAGACTGAGAAGCACAGCACTTGGGTGGTAGAAGTGGGATAGTTAGAAGGTGTGTGTTTTGAGAGTCGGGGGATGTTTTGAAGACAGAGAAAATGTGTGTTTGAAGTAGATTGGAAGTGGCTGGACAATGAAATAAAAAAATGAGGTTGAACAGATACTTGCTGAATGAATGAATGTCTTTTAAAGCTGTTGTTCTGCTCTTAATTTTTCTTTGTTTTCCTCGAGTCAGGGAAAAAAAAAAAAACATGCCTTCTCAAGCATTAGTTGGAGAATGGGAAACAGGCCAGGATGGTTGATGTATAATCGTTAGAAAGGTGGGCAAGGTATAGTTTCACACAAATGTGTACTTCCAAGACAGGCAATGATGAGCAGTAGGTGGGCGGTGGAGTCACACATTTGCTTCCTGGTGACCTGATGATC
This sequence comes from Callithrix jacchus, assembly GCF_049354715.1. Lineage (NCBI taxonomy): Eukaryota > Metazoa > Chordata > Mammalia > Primates > Cebidae > Callithrix > Callithrix jacchus. Next base: position 44,387,967 of record NC_133514.1, read on the forward strand.
ACCCACGAAGCCCACACACCCCAGAGTGTTCTAAGGATGCTTCTTCTTTCTTACTTTCTGATGTCAGAGGGGGAATGATGTGGAATGTGGCCAGGGACTGAGGGGATTTTTGGGACAAGGGACTTTCTATTTCAAAACTGGGTCAGTCCTTGGCAAACCAGGAAGGTGGGCTGCCCTACCTATAACACGGACTTGCAGAATTTTCAAACCTAAAGAGAGCATCGAGCGCAGCTTTTCTGTGGTTTCACCACTCTGGCTATGGATGAGAATTACCTGAGGAGCTTAAAAAACAAAAAAGCAGTTCCTGTGTCTCTCACCAAACCAATGAAATCAGTATGTCCAGGTACAAGGCCCAGGCATCAGTACTTTCTAGAAACTTCCCAAGAGCAGTGAGCATCCAGCATGAAGAACAAGGGATCTAATGCAACTTCTCTCCCCGATAGGCGAGGAATCTGATGGCACAAAAGGTTGTTTGTCCAAGGTCACACAATTATTAAGGTGCAAGATCAGAGTTCCGGACTCCTGGGCCAGCTTTCTTTGCATAGGACAAGTCTTTTTAAAGATGTTAATTACTGACTCGTTATCTGCAATCGACCCTCTTCAATTGCCCAGTGTTAATCAGGGCAAGGAGCCCACACACCATCAGTCTGGCCTTCAGTAGAGCAGCGCTTTTGTGGGGAGAACCTAGGCCTCTCCCTTCCTGCTCCCTCCTGACCTTCCTCCCTGCAATGTTCTCAGTTCGCAGTCCCCTGGCCGTTCTTTCAGATTCAGCCCCTGCTTGTCGCCCTGTGATCGCCTTTGCTCTGATTTACAGACGTGGCCTCAGCAATTTGATCACAGCCCTGGGCTTCCTCAGCTCTGGGCGTCCATGTTCTGTGGACACTGGGGTGGCTGATCCGGGCCAGGAGTCTAATGCATCCGTAGCACGTTTGGTGCGTCCCCACCAGAGGGGCTGGGACAAAGCTTCTTCCATCCCAAAGCCTGTCGCGGTGGAAAAGCAGACCTCCAGCCCGGCCAGTCTGAGCAGGGCTCTCCCCTGCTCCTCCGACCAGGCTGCAGCCCTGAAGAACGGTGGTGGCTGCGAGGACACAGTGCGGAGGCTCGTGTAGCTCAGACGGGATGAGGGGAAACCTCAACAAAGAAACAGGACGGCTGAAGGATAAAAGGAGAGGTGGGGGCCCCTCTTCAACCAGGGCTCCCGCACTGCACTCTGCGCCCCTCCCAGCACCCCCCGTATCTCCGGGGCCTTCCTGGTCTCTGGCACCCTCGCGGGCCCTGCTGGCCCAAGATGCTTCAATGTGGTCGAGCCCTGCGCCACTGAGCGTTTCCTCCTGGTCTTTGCGGAGGTTTCACTTGGAAGAGGCCAGCGCGGCCAGGTCTGGAAACCTGGCTGCTCTCAGAGCCCCCAGGCCCTGTTCTAGGCCAAGGGATCAGAACTCCGGAGGAAAGCATCCAGGAGTTTGTGTTTCTTTTTATTTTATTACTATTATTATTATTTTGGGAGGAGTCTCGCTCTGTTGCCCAACTGGAGTGAAATGGTGCGATCTCAGCTCACTGCAATCTCTGCCTCCCAGGTTCAAGCGATTCTCCTGCCTCAGCCTCCTGAGTAGCTGAGATTACCAGTGCCCGCCACCACTCCCGGCTAATTTTTGTATTTTTAGTAAAGATTGGGGGCGGGGGGTGGTGGGGGTTTCACCATGTTGGCCAGGCTGGTCTCGAATTCCTGACCTCAGGTGATCTGCCTGTCTCGGCCTCCCAAAGTGCTGGAATTACAGGCGTGAGCCACCGCGCCCAGCCGAATTCGTGTTTCTTGAATGCTCCCCAGATAGTTGGGAAGCACAGGTAGGTTTTGGAAACACTGCTCTGTAATCCATTTAGACGATTTCTTTCTCTTGGAACCCTCCTCCCGTGCACACGGGTTGCCAGCGGCCAGCGCAGGAGGTTCTTTGGGAGGGAGCAGAGATGCTGTTAGCGTTCACAGGATTCAGAAGTTCTTGATTCATGATTCAGAGTGTCTGAATTTGCGGGGTGCAGTGGCTCACGCCTGTGATCGCAGCACTTGGGAGGCCGAGGCAGTCCAGGCACCAACTTGCCACCTAGAACGCGCAGGCCTTCCCGGCTACAGCTCCTCAGGGTTTGCACTGCCCTCCTGCAAGCGGTGCGTGGAAGGGTAGAGCTGTTAAACGAACAGCCCGTTGCCTTCCAGTGCTTAGTTTGGGATTTAGACGAGCTGTTTTTTGTTTTTTGGTTTTTTTTTTTTTTTTTTTGAGACGGAGTTTCGCTCTTGTTACCTAGGCTGGAGTGCAATGGCGCGATCTCAGCTCACTGCAACCTCCGCCTCCTGGGTTCAGGCAATTCTCCTGCCTCAGCCTCCTGAGTAGCTGGGATTACAGGCACGCGCCACCATGCCCAGCTAATTTTCTGTATCTTTAGTAGAGACGGCGTTTCACCATGTTGACCAGGATGGTCTCGATCTCTTGACCTCGTGATCCACCCGTCTCGGACTTCCAAAGTGCTGGGATTACAGGCTTGAGCCACCGCGCCCGGCCCGAGCTGTTATTTTTACCTTTTTATTTAAAATTTAAGGAATAAATACGTCTGAAGCACACACCCTTTAAAGGCCTGCAGTGTGAGCGGTGAGCCACCAGAGGGCGCCCGAGCGCCACAACTCACCCTGGTCCAAGGCCCTGCAATGCCCAGCCCCGGGAGGCTGCGCAGCACATCCAGGAGCCACGGCTTAACCTGGTCTGATCCCAGGAAAGAATTGGACACTTATTTAAAAGGCTGGTGCGGTGGCTCACGCCTGTAATCCCAGCCCTTTGGGAGGGCGAGGTGGAAGGATCGCTTGCGCTCAGAAGTTCAAGACCACCCCGGGCAACATGGCAAAACCCTGTCTCTGTCTAATTAAAGTACTACCCTGCCCAGGAGTGGATTTAAAGAGATTTAAACCAAAACAATATCTATAGAGTAAAATTTTAGGCATCAAAGGATGCGAGATTATTTGAGAGGGCAGTGAGCATTTCAAATTCAGACACCGGTGACGGAGCCTCACTCTTGTCTCCCAGGCTGGAGTGCAGTGGCACGATCTCCGCTCATTGCTACCTCTGCTTCCCGGGTTCAAGCGATTCTCCTGCCTCAGACTCCTGAGTAGCTGGGATTATAGGCATCCACCACGGCACCGGGCTTATTTTTGTATTTTTAGTAGAGATGGGGTTTCATTGTCTTGACCAGGATGGTCTTGAACTCCTGATCTCGTGAGCCACCGTGCCGGGCAAACTCAGACACTTTGAATCCTGAATCCAGACCTTCTGAATCCTGTGAATGCTAACAGCATCCCTGCTGCCTCCCATCTGGTAGTGAGAAGAGGATTGGAGGATTTGAAATGCTGGCTGGCTGTAGAGCCAGGCAACACTACCGCAGGAATGACCGAGGTTAGACAGAAGGAAGACCCCAAGGAGGGGAGCACTGGTAAACCCTGTTGGGTGACTGAAGAATTAGGAAGCTCATGGACCCCCCAGAAGGCGGGAAGTGTGTTCTCTCCATGAGAAACTGGCACACTCTCGTTTGTGGGATCGCTTATGAAGTGTCATGATACAAAGACAGAGCACCAGGCTGTGAGAGGTGTGGTGCCACCCGATCCTACCCCCAACTCACTGTGACTTCGCTTCCCCAGGTGTTGGCGTGAAGCAGGTAATTTACATGTAAGCTTTTTATACTAGAAAGACAGTTCCCTTAGACTTCTTTTTTTCTTTTGAGACAAAGTTTCGCTCTTGTCCCCCAGTCTGGAGTGCTAATGGCGCTTTCTTGGCTCACTGCAACCTCCGCCTCGATTCTCCCGCCTCAGCCTCCTGAGTAGCGTAGCTGAGATTAAGGCAAGTGTTGCCACACCCAACTAAATTTTGTATTTTTAGTAAAGAAAAGGTTTCACCATGTCAGCCAGGTTGGTCTCAAACTCCTGACCTCAAGTGTCTGCCTGTCTCGGTCTCCCAAAGTGCTGAGATTATAGGTGTGAGCCACTGCGCCCAGCCAGACTTTTTTCTCATCTAAACTCCTTGCTTTTTACTTTTTCCTCATAAATCTTCATTTCTAGATCCCAGGTCTCTTGATGTCCCCAGAATAAACATATTTAACTTCCTAAACTATCTTTGTCATAAAACAGCCAAAACAGTGCTGCAGATGGCTCCAGACAGGTTGGGGTGCTGCTGTGTCATTCATAGGGTGATCAAGTGACTGTCAGTGTCATGTAGTCTTATTCTTTCCAGTTAATGCAATTAATTAAATCAATACCTCAATGCAATTTTATTTTTCTAACTGTAAAAAGATGTAGAAATAAAATAATAAAGCAAAAAGACATATTTTGTCCCAATTCACACAAATGTGGCCACAAACGAAGCCAATCTGTCTTACTGGCATGGGCCCAGCACCCACCCTGAGGTCACTAAGTATTGTGATTCTGTGGATAAGTGGGTAGGAGTTTGCACTGGAAGGGACCTTGGCAATTGGGCCTGCCCTCTTAGTTTTGTTATTTGCAAATCCACTAAGCGTATTTTCCATACTGTCAAGAGGTTAAATGTGTTATCACCATGCAGCCCACCGCTAGAGCACCTCTTCCAGGCTTGACATCCACTTGTTTGTTTTTTTTTTTTTTTAATTTATTTTTATATGTATTTTATTGCACTTTAGGTTCTGGGGTACATGTGAAGAACATGCAAGATTGCTGCATAGGTACATACATGGCAATGTGGTTTGCTGCCTTCCTCCCATCACCTATATCTGGCATTTCTCCCCATGTTATCCCTCCCCAACTGCCTAACCCCTACTGCCCCTCCCCTAGTTCTCCCCGACAGACCCCAGTGTGTGTTGCTCCCCTCCCTGTGTCCATGTGTTCTCATTGTTCAATACCTGCCTATGAGTGAGAACATTCAGTGTTTGATTTTCTGTTCTTGTGTCAGTTTGCTGAGAATGATGGTTTCCAGGTTCATCCATGTCCCTAAAAAGGACATGAACTCGTCATTTTTTACGGCTGCATAGTATTCCATGGTGTATATGTGCCACATTTTCCTTGTCCAGTCCATCATCGAGGGGCATTTGGGTTGGTTCCAAGTCTTTGCTAATGTAAACAGTGCTGCAATGACCATATGTGTGCATGTGTCTTTATAATAGAATGATTTATAATCCTTTGGATATATATCCAGTAATGGGATTGCTGGGTCAAATGGAATTTCTATTTCTAGGTCCTTGAGGAATTGCCACACTGTCTTCCACAATGGTTGAACTAATTTACACTCCCACCAACAATGTAAAAGAAATAGGAACACTTTTACACTGTTGGTGGGAGTACAAATTAGTTCCACATCCTCTCCAGCATCTGTTGTCTCCAGATTTTTTAATGATCGTCATTCTAACTGGTGTGAGATAGTATCTCAAAGTGGTTTCGATTTGCATTTCTCTAATGACGAGTGATGATGAGCATTTTTTCATGTTTGTTGGCCTCATATATGTCTTCTTTTGTAAAGTGTCCATTCATGTCCTTCACCCACTTTCGAATGGGTTTGTTTGTTTGTTTTCTTGTAAATCTGTTTTAGTTCTTTGTAGATTCTAGATATAAGTCCTTTGTCAGATGGGTAGATCGCAAAAATTTTTTCGCATTCTGTTGGTTGCCAGTTCACTCTACTGATTGTTTCTTTTGCTCTGTAGAGGTTCTGGAATTTAATTAGATCTGATTTGTCTATTTTTGTTTTATTTGCCAATGCTTTTGGTGTTTTACTCATGAAGTCCTTGCCTATGCCTATGTCCTGAATGGTTTACCTAGGTTTTCTTCTAGGGTTTTTATGCTGTTAGGTCTTATGTTTAAGTCTTTAATCCATCTGGAGTTAATTTTAGTGTAAGATGTCAGGAAGGAATCCAGTTTCTGCTTTCTGCACATGGCTAGCCAATTTTCCCAAAACCATTTATTGAACAGGGAATCCTTTCCCCATTGCTTATTTTTGTCAGGTTTGTCAAAAATAAGATGGTTGTAGATGAGTGGCGGTGCCTCCAAGGCCTTTGTTCTGTTCCATTCGTCTATATCTCTGTTTTGGTCCCGGTACCACGCTGTTTTGATTACTGTAGCCTTGTAGTATAGTTTGAAGTCAGGTAGCGTGATGCCTCCAGCCTTGTTCTTTTTGCTTAGAATTGACTTGGCTATGTGGGCTCTCTTTTGGTTCCATATGAAGTTTAAGGTGTTTTTTTCCAGTTCTGTGAAGAGGGTCATAGGTCACTTGATGGGAATAGCGTTGAATCCATCAATTACTTTGGGCAGTATGGCCATTTTCACAATATTGATTCTCCTAACCATGAGCATGGAATGTTTTTCCATCTGTCTGTGTACTCTCTTACTTCCTTGAGCAGTGGTTTATAGTTCTCTTTGAAGAGGTCTTTTACATCCTTTGTTAGTTGTATTCCCAGGTATTTTATTCTCTTTGTAGCAGTTATGAATGGGAGTTCGTTCTTGATTTGGCTCTCTTTAAGTCTGTTATTCGTGTGTAAGAATGCTTGTGATTTTTGCACAATGATTTTGTATCCTGAGACTTTGCTGAAGTTGCTTATGAGTTTCAGGAGATTTTGGTCTGAGATGATGGGGTCTTCTAGACACACAATTATGTTGTCTGCAAATAGAGACAATTTGGCTTCCTCCTTTCCTAATCAAATACCCTTTATTTCTTTTTCTTGCCTGACTGCTCTGGCTAGAACCTACAATACTAAATTGAATAGGAGTGGTGAAAGAGGGCATCCTTGTCTAGTGCCAGATTTCAAAGGGAATGCTTCCAGTTTTTGCCCATTCAGTATGATATTGGCTTTGGTTTGTCATAAATAGCTTTTATTGTTTTGAGATAAGTTCCATCAATACCTAGTTTATTGAGGATTTTTAGCATAAAGCGCTGTTGAATTTTGTCAAAGGCCTTCTCTGCATGAATTGAGATAATCATGTGGTTTTTGTCTTTGGTTCTGTTTATGTGGTGAATTACGTTTATAGACTTGCATATGTTGAACCAGCCTTGCATCCCCGGGATGAAGCCTACTTGATCGTGATGGATAAGCTTTTCGATGTGCTGTTGCAATCAGTTTGCCAGTATTTTATGGAAGATTTTTGCATCTATGTTCATCATGGATATTGGCCTGAAGTTTTCTTTTCTTGCTGAGTCTTTGCCTGGTTTTGGTATCAGGATGATGTTGGTCTCATAAAATGATTTGGGAAGGATTCCCTCTTTTTGTATTGTTTGGAATAGTTTCAGGAGAAGTGGTACCAGCTCCTCTTTGTATGTCTAGTAGAATTTGGCTGTGAACCCATTTAGACCTGGGCTTTATTTTGGTAGGCAGGCTATTAATTGCTGCCTCAACTTCAGCCCTTGTTATTGGTCTATTCAGGGTTTCGACTTCTTCCTGGTTTAGGCTTGGGAGGGTGCAAGTGTCCAGGAATTTATCCATTTCTTCCAGGTTAACTGGTTTATGTAGATAGAGTTGTAGTAATCTCTGTGGTGGTTTGTATTTCTGTGGAATCTGTGATGATATCCTCTTTATTGTTTTTTATTGCATCTATTTGATTCTTCTCTCTTTTCTTTTTTATTAATCTGGCTAGTGGTCTATTTCGTTGATCTTTTCAAAAACCCAGCTCCTGGATTTATTGATGTTTTGAAGGGTTTTTTGTGTCTCTATCGCCTTCATTTCTCCTCTGATCTTAGTTATTTCTTGTCTTCTGCTAGATTTTGAGTTATTTTGATCTTGCTCCTCTAGCTCTTTCAATTTTGATGATAGGATGTTGATCTTAGATCTTTCCTTGCTTCTCATGTGGGCATTTATTGCTATAAAGTTTCCTCTAGACACTGCTTTAAATGTGTCCCAAAGATTCTGGTACGTTGTGTCTTGATTCTCGTTGATTTCAAAGAACATCTTTATTTCTGCCTTCATTTCATTGTTTATCCTGTCAACATTCAAGAGCCAGCTGTTCAGTTGCCATGAAGTTGTGTGGTTCTGAGTTAGTTTCTCTTTTCTTTTCTTTTCTTTCTTTCTTTCTTTCTTTCTTTCTTTCTTTCTTTCTTTCTTTCTTTCTTTCTTCTTTCTCTCTTTCTCTCTCTCTCTCTCTCTCTCTCTCTCTCTCTCTCTCTCTCTCTCTCTCTCTCCTCTCTCTCTCTCCTCTCTCTCTCTCTCTCTCTCTCTCTCTCTCTCTCTCTCTTTCCTTTCTTTCTTTTCTTTTGGAGACAGAGTCTGGCTCTGTCACCAGGCTGGAGTGCAGTGGGGCAATCTCGGCTCACTGCAACCTCTACCTCCTGGGTTCAAGTGATTCTTCTGCCTCAGCCTCCTGAGTAGCTGGGACCACAGCTGCGTGCCACCATGCCCAGCTAATTTTTTTTGTATTTTTAGTAGAGACGCAGTTTCACCATGTTGGCCAGGATGGTCTCAATCTCTTGATCTCATGATCCGCCCACCTTGGCCTCCCAAAGTGCTGGGATTACAGGCATGAGCCACCGCGTTCGGCCCTGAGTTAGTTTCTTAATCCTGAGTTCTAATTTGATTGCCCTGTGGTCTAAGAGACCGTTTGTTATAATTTCCATTCTTTTGCGTTTGCTGAGGAGTGATTTACTTCCAATTATGTGGTCAATTTTAGAGTAGGTATGATGTGGTTCTGAGAAGAATATATATTCTGTGGATTTGGGGTGGAGAGTTCTGTAAATGTCTATTAGGTTTGCTTAGTCCAAATCTGAGTTCAGGTCCTGGATATCTTGTTAATTTTCTGTCTTATTGATCTGTCTAATACTGACAGTGGAGTGTTAAAGTCTCCCACTATGATTGTGTGGTAGTCTAAGTCTATTTGTAGGTCATTAAGAACTTGCTTTATGTATCTGGGTGCTCCTGTATTGGGTGTGCATATATTTAGGATCATTAGCTCTTCTTGTTGCATTGATCTCTTTACCATTATGTAATGCCCTTCTTTGTCTCTTTTGATCTTTGTTGGTTTAAAGTCTATTTTTTCAGAGACGAGAATGTAACTCCTGCTTTTTTTGCTCTCCATTTGGTTGGTAAATCTTCCTTCATCCCTTTATTTTGAGCCTTTGTGTATCCTTGCATGTGAGATGGGTTTCCTGGATACAGCACACCGATGGGTTTTGACTTTTTATCCAGTTTGCCAGTCTGCATATTTTGATTGGGGCATTCAGTCCATTTACATTTAAGGTTAATATTGTTATGTGTGAATTTGATCCTGCCATTTTGTTGCTAGGTTGTTTTGCCCATTAGTTGATGCAGTTTCTTCATTGTGTCAATGCACTTTACCATTTGGTACATTTTTGGAGTGGCTGCTACTGGTTGTTCCTTTCTATGTTTAGTGCTTCTTTCAGGAGCTCTTGTAAAGCAGGCCTAGTGGTTATGAAATCTCTAAGCAATTTATCATTCATAAAGGATTTTATTTCTCCTTGGCTTATGAAGCTTAATTTAGCTGGATATGAAATTCTGGGTTGAAAGTTATTTTAAGGATGTCGAATATTGGTCCCCACTCTCTTCTGGCTTGTAGGGTTTCTGCTGAGAGATCCACTGTGAGTCTGATGGGCTTCCCTTTGTAAGTAACCTGACAGTTCTCTCTGGCAGCCCTTAGCATTTTCTCTTTCATTTTGACCCTGGTGAATCTGAGGATTATGTGCCTTGGGATTGCTCTTCTTGAGGAATATCTTTGTGGTGTTCTCTGTATTTCCTGGACTTGAATGTTGGCCTGCCTTGCTAGGTTGGGGACGTTCTCCTGGATAATATCCTGAAGAGTGTTTTCCAGCTTGGATTCATTCTCTCCATCACATTCAGGTACACCTATCCAACGTACATTACATCTTTTCACATAATTTCATATTTCTTGGAAGCTTTGTTCATTTTTTTTTTACTCTTTTTTCTCTAATCTTGCCTTCTCATTTTATTTCATTCAGTTGATCTTCAATCTCTGATATCCTTTCTTCTGCTTGGTTGATTTGGCTATTGAAACTTGTACATGCTTCACAAAGTTCTCTTGTTGTGTTTTTCAGCCCCATCAATTCATTTATATTCCTCTCAAAGCTGTTTATTCTCGTTAGCATTTTGTCAAATCTTTTTTCAAGGCTCTTAGTTTCTTTGCATTGGGTTAGAACATGTTCTTTCAGCTCAAAGAAGGTTGTTATTACCCACCTTCTGAAATCTGTTTCTGTCAATTCATCAGACTCATTCTCCATCCAGCCTTGTTCCCTTGCTGGTGAGGAGTTGTGATCCCTTGGAGGAGGGGAAGCATTCTGGTTTGGGGTGTTTTTATCCTTTTTGCACTGGTTTCTTCCCATCTTTGTGGATTTAGCTACCTGTGGTCTTTATAGTTGTTGACTTTCAGATGGGGTCTCTTAGTGGACATCCTTTTTGTTGATGATGAAGTTATTTCTTTCTGTTTTTTAATTTTTCTTCTAATAGTCAGGCCCCTCTGGACTGCTGGAGGTCCACTCCAGACACTGCTTGCCTGGGGATCACCTGCAGTGACTGCAGAACATTAAGGGAAACAGTTTTTTCTTCTATCTTCATCCCAGAAGTATACCCATCAGATGTCAGAATGAGCAATCCTTTATGAAGTGTCTTTGGATACAAGGGGGTTGGGGAGCTGCTTGAGGAGACAGTCTGTCTCTTATAGGAGCTCAGGTTCTGAGCTGTGAGGTCTATTGTTCTGTTCAGGGCTGCTGGGTAGGTATGTTTAAGTCTGCCGCAGTGGAACTCATAACTGCCTTTTTTTCCCAGGTGCTCTGTCCCGGGAAGGTGAGGCTTTATTTATAAATTCTTGACATGCTGCTCCCTTTTTTCAGAGATTCCCTGCCCAGCAAGGAGGTAACCTAGTCACAGTCTGCCTGCAGAGGTGTTGCTGAGCTGCTGTGGGCTCTGCCAGCTGCTGTGTGAACTTCATTGCAGTTTTTTTTATAGAGGTATACTTAGAACTGCCTCAGTAATGGCAGTCGGCCTCAGTAATGGCGGACTGTCTCTGTAATGGTGGACTGCCTCAGTAATGATGGACTGCCTTGGTAATGGTGGACTGCCTCAGTAATGGTGGACTGCGGTAGTGGTGGACTGCCTCGGTAATGGTGGATGCCCTTCCCCCCACAGGGCTGGACCATCCCAGGTCCAGCTGTGCTTGCTGTGAAATTCTCAGTCCAGAGTGTTTCAGATTGCTGGTCTTTGTGGGTGTGGGACCAGCTGTGCCAGATCACCTGGCTCCCTGTTTCAGTCCCCTTTTTTACAGTTGAATGGGCGACTCTGTCTCCAGGGTGTTCCAGGTGCCAGTTGAAATGGCACCCAGAATTATGTGAGTTTTTGTGCAGAGACCCACTGTGCTGGCTGAAACAGCCATGCTGGAGACTCATGGTGCTTTTCTGCCCAGGAATCTTCTTGTCTGTGGGCAGTAAAAATTCGTATGGAAATGCGGTGATCACTCACCCTCTGTTTTTTCACTGGGAACTGCAATTCAGAACTGTTTCTATTCATCTGTTTTAGATGGTCTCCTGTTTCTTCTTTCTATACTCTTTTCAGTGAGCAAAGTCATACTTTGATTATTTTTCTATGAGTTCAGCAAAAAATGGATTCTAACTTTTAAATTTTTAAAAATTATCTTCCAAAAATTCATCCTCATCCTTTTTTTCTTCGGTCCTGTGTTCCCACATCCTACCACTTCACATGCTCAACTTTCATGTGTTAATCCACGCCCTTGTTTACAGTTGCTCCGTGAGCTCTGAATCCACTTACATGTACTACAGAACCAACCACAATGCTTCTTTTTGTCCCCTTAGAGGTCATGAAATAATTTCTCAAAGTTTCTCCTTTTCTCATCAATACTGAAATGTCCTTTTCTTTATAAAATCTTTTGTCTTTTTAGCTTTAATAACCTTTTAAATGGTGTTGTGGGGTTTTTTTTTGTTGTTGTTCGTTTGTTTTGTTTTTGGGGGGTTTTTTTTTTTTGAGATGGAGTTTTGCTCGTTACCCAGGCTGGAGTGAAGTGGTGTGATCTCAGCTCACCACAACCTCCACCTCCCAGCTTCAAGCGATTCTACTGCCTCAGCCTCTGAGTAGCTGGGATTACAGGCATGTGCCACCACACCTGGCTGATTTTTGTATTTTTAGTAGAGACGGGGTTTCTCCATTTTGGTCAGGCTGGTCTCAACCTCCTGACCTCAGGTAATCCACCTGCCTCGGCCTCCCAAAGTGCTGGGATTACAGGTGTGAGCCACCACACCTGGCCGACTGGTGTTGAGTTTTACAGAAAGGGGAGTACTAAACACTGGGGTCTATTGGGGGGAAAAGGGGAGGACCAGTGGGAGGGGGAGGTGGGGAGGGATAGCCTGGGGAGAAACGCCAAATGTGGGTGAAGGGGTGAAAGCAAACAGAACACACTGCCATGTGTGTACCTATGCAACTGTATTGCATGCTCTGCACATGTACCCCAAAACCTAAAATGCAATAAAAAAATAAGGAAAAAAAAAATAACAGCTCAGTTGGACATGAAACAGACAAAGGGAGCCTTGTCTCAGTCTCTTTGAGATGGAGTTTTCACCATGTTGGCCAGGCTGGTCTTGAACTCCTTACCTCAGGTGATCTGCCCACCTCAGCCTCCCAAAATGTTGGGATTACAGGTGTGAGCCACCATGCCTGGCTCTTCGGTTTCTTTTAACAAAGATTTTGGGGGCAGATCTGTGCTCTGAGGATAAAGCTAACCACCCTAAAATCAAGAGTCCTTCTCTGGGGATTGTCCATCTCTCCCAGTGTCCCCCACCTTGAAGACCATGTCTCATCCCTTCTCCACGCCCTCCAGAGACTTTCACAGTCAGAAGGAAAGTCAGGCTTTTTCAAATAAACAAACGAACAAACAACTATAGATGTTTCAAGCCAGCCCTACAGGCTTCCAGCTCGCTCCCTACCCCTCTTTTAATTCCCCTACTCCTGGCTCCGAGTCAATGACTAAAGCTCTCCAGGAGTATTTATGGCCGGAGTATCTGTTGTTAACCTTGCACTAATCCTTTGGCTCCATCTCAAAAAGACGGAGACAGGCTTCCTTTGTTTAATGTCCCCTTTTCCCCTAAAGTCTAAACTCAATGGAGAGATGATTTGAGGTTTCTACCGTGGGATGGAGAAGAGCTGAGTGTCTTTTCAGGGAGAAAAGTGGCTGTAAAGGGAGAGATAAAGGAGCCTCCCAAGGCAGAGGAAGGGGCTGGTGGGTCCTTCCAGCAGCAGCAGGACCGTGCCCCACTCGGGGCTGCACTTGAGGGGTGCAGTCCTCAGCAGGCTGGGGTTGTGTGCAGCTCAGGGAGTCAAGGTCCAATTACCAAGGCCTCCAGTCTTGACAGAATACTTGGCATTGGAGAAGGCAAAGAGCAACCGAGCTGCTGGCTCCAGGGGACCGTGTGGGCTGATCATGGACCCGGCTGTGGTCAAGGCAGCCTGGAGGATACAGGACTGTGCCATATTTTGGGGACCACAAAGGCCTTCCAGATTCAGTCGCTCCCAACGGGAAAGGACTGGAGGGCCTGCGATGACTGAGACTGAATTTCCAGCCAGTTCCATGGAAGGCTACCTTTATTTTTGATTTCTTGAAAATAAAGGTGAAACTTTCTGTACACCTGGATTGGTGGTGGCTGATTCGCTGCTGAGGCCGTTATAAATTCTCAGCAGGCCTGGAGCACAATTCAGAGGGATGGGAAATCAGAGCCTGGCTCCTTCCTTCCTCTCTGCGTTCCTGACATTCTCAAGCATTTGCAGGTGACATGCCCTGGACACAGAGAGACGTAGGGCTGGAGACCAAACTCTCCCTCCCCCAGGAGCTGGTGGTCTAGGAAGGGAAGCCAGGCATTGTAACAACATCACGATGCGAGGGTCTCTGAGACAGGAGTCCTGAGGAACAGACAGAGGGCTCCAGAGCTCAGGGCTCCGGGTCCTGGCCAGACCTCAGGATACAATGGCTCCTTACCCAGCACCCTCTGGGTGTCTCAAACATGCTAATGGCATACACAGGAGGGTTAAAATAAGAAATTTAAAAATTGGACTAAATTGGCCAGGCTTAGTGGCTCATGCCTGAAATCCCAGCACTTTGGGAGGCCAAAGCAGGTGAAACACGAGGTCAGGAGTTCAAGACCAGCCTGGGCAACACGGTGAAACCCCGTCTCTTCTAAAATACAAAACAATTAGCTGGATGTGGTGGCAGACACCTGTAATTCCAGCTACTTGGGAGGCTGAGGTGGGAGAATTGCTTGAACTCAGGATGTGGAGGTTGTAGTGAGCCAAGATTATGCCGCTGCACTCCAGCCTGGGTGACAGAGTGAGACTCTTGTCTTGAAAAAAAATAAATAAATAAAACTGGACTAAGAGAGAATTCCTTTGTGCCCTGGAGTGGGTTCCTCCAGCACTGAGTGCCCATCTAGATAGGTGTTGGCTCCCACCCTGCCCTCTTGTCTGTCTAGCCCTGACTTTGTACTTGACCTTCATTGGATGTATTACGCATTTATCAAGGGCCCTCTGGGTGTGCACAGCACTGAACTAGATGAAATCTGATCAACTGTAAAGAAGAAAAGATGGCCTTTTCAGTGTCCAAATCTCATACATAAAACACCACTAACCTCCCACTCTGTTGTCCCCTGTAGTGACCAGAAGGTGGGCCTGGTGGGGTTAAGGGAGCCACAGAGAATGTGCTGATATTAACACACGTGGGAATCACCAGAGAAGGGAGGCTCTAGGGCATACTCATGACTCTCAGGTCCAACCTAAGAAGAGACTAGAGAGGCAGGGCACGGTGGCTCATGCCTGTAATTCGAGCACTTTGGGAAGCTGAGGTTGATGGATCACCTGAGGTCAGGAGTTCAAGACCAGCCTGGTCAACAAGGTGAAGCTCCATCTCTACAAAAATTAGCCAGACATATTGGCGAGTGTCTGTAGTCCCAGCTACTTGGGAGGCTAAGGAGGGAGAATGGCTTGAACTAGGGAGATGGAGGTTGTAGTGAGATTGCACCACTGCACTCGAGCCTGGGCGACAGAGCGAGACTCCAACTCAAAAAAAAAAAAAAAAAAAAAAGAGAAGGAAAGGAAAGGAAGGAAGAAAGAAAAGAGAGGCCAGGCACAGTGGCTGAAAGCTGTAATCCTAGCACTTTGGTAGTTCAAGGCAGGTGGATTACCTGAGGTCAGGAGTTCAAGACCAGCCTGGCCAACATGTTGAAACCCTAACTCTACTAAAAATACAATTATCCAGGCTCAGTGGTGGGTGCCTGTAATCCCAGCTACTAGGGAGGCTGAGGCAGGAGAACGGCTTGAACCCGGGACGTGGAGTTTGCAGTGAGCCAAGACTGCGCCACTGCACTCCAGCCTGGGTAACACAGTAAGATTTTGTCTCAGAGAAAAAAAGAAGAAGAAGAAAAGAAAATAGAGAAATAATGGGGACGAGAAACTTTTCACTAACTTTCAGGACAGACGTGGTAAAGTGTGTTTCTCCTGTACACAGATCTCCAACCATAAGAAAAGCAGTGCAGAACATTCAGAAGTTGCTTAGCTTCATCCTTTCTCCAGTGCCCTGCATCTCTTGCAGAGGAGCAAATTAATAAGTCAGGAGTTAGGACCCAGAGATACGTTTTAGACTTACACGATCTGACAGCTGACTGCAATTCAATGAAGTGCACTTTGAGAAGCAGCACACTCGGCGAGAGGGGTTGAGACTGTTTTATTCCACTCCAGGTATTGCTGTCCTCTTGGGTTCCACTTTGGATTTTGAACCCCTGTATTTTCAAAACCCCTTTTTCCAATGAAAATGCTCTGTTATTAAAAAGGAAGAAATTGTCTTTCTGAAACTGACATCACGATGCTCACAGATTTTATGCTGGTTCTCATCGTCCTTGGCATCCCTTCCTCAGGTAAGCCCAAGTCACACTGAATTAAAACTACAACCGCAGAATTATTTAAGCAGAGGAGGCAAAACTATGGTGTTGATAATGCTAGAATTACGACATGTAATACACAGGATATATTTCGGATAACCCTTAAAATATGGCCCAAATGAGCAATTCTGTGAGATGTGGGTTTTTTTGCTGAAGAAATCATATCTATGAATTTCATAATGTTTATGTTTTTGTCATTTGCTGTATTTCTCCTGAATCACTACGAGCTTGGTAAGAAGACACGAAAGCAGGAAAAATGTTGCTGAATCCACTGAGCATTACTCAGAGAATCGTTCAAATATTTGGCACAAAAATTTACTATATCAACATTTTTCGACCATATTTACTAATAATTTCTATATCTATGTTTAGATATTTAATTTTGTCCAATATGCCCTGTAGACCTATAAAAATATTTTATAAATTTGTGTATGTAGGTAGATTTAGTATGTTTGTATATCACAGTTAAACACAAGTGTATCAAATGTCTATGAATATGTGTGTGTTTTATATGACTATTAACTGAATATAGGGAATTTTTGATAGGGATAAAGGACAAATAAAAGGAAAAAATGAAAGACAGACACACAGAGAGAGAACAAAAAGAGAAAAGGAAAGAGGGAGAAAGTACTGAAAGGCTTTGGGAACTAGTCATTTGCACCAGCCAATTTCCTGGGTTTGGGAATCATTTCATCTTCTGTGTAACTTGAGAACAGAAAGTTTTCCCCATTGAATCAGAAACCATCTGAAACCACAGCCAGATGGTGAGAAAAGTGTTGGTCCACTAGCAATTTGTATTATTTTCTCAGTAGTATTTTTGCCACGTTTGATTATTGTAATTTCCAAATGGAGAACTGGAGGCACTGAGGGAGATTTGCCCAAATCCAGAAATAAATTCTGCATTTCAAGGTCCCAGGGCAGCGAGGCACCTGAACCGTTATCCTATTGCCAGAAACGACCTTTTCTCAGACCAAGGACTCAAAGTCAAACAGGAGTTTCTAAATGCAGAAAGCCTCGAACTCATTTCCAAATATCATGAACTGTTGACTTTTCAAAGTCTTAAATGCAGTTTGCCAGTCACAAAAATAAGAAGAAACTTCTGTGTGTTTGAGCTTACAATTAATGTATGAGTGTCTGATGTTTTCCCGTCTTTATTATTCTATTTACTATAAAATAATGGATTCTTACCACTCTTTTCCCAGGGAATGATTTCACTCAGTGGTTAGCGAGGGTGTTTAGCATAATGCTCTTGGTTCAGCTAAGCCTCGTCCTGTATGTACAATCATGATTACATAAGAAAACTGGAATTTCTTGGCACTTGGCATTGGTCTCCATTGTGCCGGCTGCAAGTGTTTGGGAAGATTGTGTGATCTCTCATAGATCTATAATAAATCTAATAACCTGTGATAAATCTTACATCTGTGAGTATTTGTAGATTCATCAGCATCTGCTCATGTTTTAAAATCTGTCCCACATTTCCTTACCTTTTTTAACTTTCCTACACTTTGTAAACAAAATAGTTTCTTTTTGTTATACAAAACTACTTTTTTCAAATTACAAGAGGCAACCCTTTGATTTTTGTATTTTTGGCTTTGGTATAAAGATCGTCGGGTGTGGCCATGGGATGTATCTCATATTGCTATTTCCAATTTTGTGCGTGGTGTCTGCTGTCAAAAAGCAGGGAGTGTATCCTATTTATCTTCCCATCTCTCTTACAACATGATGATATTCAATAAATATTTATTAAACATCTACTGTATACTAGAAATGGTTCCAGTGTGTAGGAATGCAAGAGGAAATTTTTTTTTTTTTTTTGAGATGGATTCTGCTCTGTCACCCAGGCTGGAGTGCAGTGGCATGATCTCAGCTCACTGCAACCTCCATCTCCCGGGTTCAAGCGATTCTCCTGCCTCAGCCTTCCACTTAGCTGGCACTACAGGCACGCACCACCACACCCAGCTAATTTTTGTATTTTTAGTAGAAACAGGGTTTCTCCATTGTTGGTCAGGCTGGTTTCGAACACCTGACCTCATGATCCGCCTCTGTCTCAGTCTCCCAAAGTGCTGGGATTATAGGCATGAGCCATCCCAAAATGCTGGGATTGCAGTCATGAACCACTGAGTCCAGCAAGAAATTAAAGCCATTCTAATAAATTATCCACTGGGTGTGGTGGCTCATGCCTATAATCCCAGCACTTTGGGAGGCCCAGGCAGGTGGATCAGCTCAGGTCAGGAGTTCAAGACCAGCCTAGCCTGGCCAACTTTGCGAAACACCATCTCTACTAAAAATACAAAAAATTAGCTGGGCATGGTGGCGAGCACCTATGATCATAGCTATTTGGGAGGCAGAGGCAGGAGAATAGCTTGAACTCAGAAGGCAGAGGTTGCAGTGAGCCAAGATCATGCCGTTGCACTCCAGCTTGGGCAACAAGAGCAAAACTCCCTCTCAAAAAAAAAAGTTCTCATGCTAGCAAGAATCCATTAAATATCCATCCTTTGACTTCACCATGAAGGCTAACTCTATGGGTTGACAGAAGAGGCTGCCATATTTGTGGTATGCTTTTTCTTTTTTTGACAAGTTGGCAATAGTGGAAGGAAAAACCAAAATATACACCAAAAGGCATCCAAACAAAAAAATTCACATTTCCCAGTCATCTTTGCTGAGGTTTGGATTTCTTCCATTATTTCTTTTCTGTCCTGGCTGAGGATAAAAAATGGCATTATCAGTAAAACCATGAATGATCCTGAAGATTTTTATGAAATCCTGTCCATAAAATTATGAACAGATGCTAATGAAGCTAGAAATACTCAGATGTGCAATTTATCACAGATGATTGGATTTAATGTAGATCTGTGAGAGAGAAAAGTTTTATCTATTAAGTCTTATCAGTCATTTATACCTCAGTGTGAGTTTGTCAAAAACTCACTTTTGCTAAAAGTGGATGTGGATATGGGGGTAGGAAGAGAGCAGGGTCATCTGAGAGACTGAGGAAAGGAAATAAAATCAAGAATAAACAGACCAAGGTTTGGCTGGGTGCATTGATTCACATCTGTAATCTAACATTTTGGGAGCCCAAAGGAGGATCACTTGAGCCCCAGAGCTCAAGACCAGCCTGGGCAACTTAGTGAGAGACATCTGTCTCTACAAAAATATTTAAAAATTAGCCAGGCTTGGTGGCATGTACCTGTATTTCCAGAAACTCTGGAGGCTGAGGCAGGAGGACCACATGAGCCCAGGAGGTCAAGTCTGCAGTGAGCTATGATGATGCCACTGCGCTCCAGCTTGGGCAATAGAGCAAGACTCTGTCAAAAAAAAAAAAAAAAAAAGAATAAAGAGACCAGAAGATCAAGTCTTCAGTTCCAAAGGAAAATTTCTTTGTCTTGAACTGTTATTGGGCACCTCGTCAACATCTTTTATGATTTCATTCAGTGGGGCTGAGAGCCCCAGCCCCTCACAGGGGTGAGTCTCTCCAGTCCGCTGGTAGATGTATTACTTTTACCTGACTGCCCTCTCTGTTGAGATAAACAGCAGCTGCAAGCGAAGGGCTGCTCCCCAGTCACAGGCACATCTTAAACTTAAGCTGTCTTTTGTACCTTGAAAACAGTAAATATCTGGCGTTAATAGGCCACATTTTGTGGATGTTTCATGAACACAAAGACCCTAAAAGCCAAGGAGGTGTGAGCTGCTAGAGGCCTTGGCCATCACCTGAGGGATGCTTGGAGTGCTTGGATGTTAAAGGCTTGGAATCAAAATGAGAACCCATGGTCTCTAAATCTGAGTCCAGTGCTTCTAAATGTTAAATAAATATTTGTTGGATTCTTGTCCTAATGAGTGATGACTTTGGCAAGGGAGTCAGCCTTCCAAGCCAAGAGCAGCCTGTCCCAGCCTGAGCTCAGTGCACAGGAGATGACCAGCATCAGGCGGAGCACGCTCCTTCCCTGTTCCCGCCTCCGAACTGAAGCCTTCGCACTCGCTCTCTGGAGCTCTCTGGCTCTCCATCTTCCTTCCTCTGCCCATGGAGTTGTCTGTCTGGCCCCAAAGGAAAAATATGTATTTATGTAAAATAGAAACAAGCATTTATTTATTTACTTATCATAGCCTCACTGCACCACCGAGGGTGGTCTCAAACTCCTGGCCTCAAGTAATCCTCCTGCCTCAGCCTCCAAGTAACTGGGATTTATAGGTGTGAACCACCACACCCAGCCCCAGAGGAAATATTTTGACAAAGAAAAATGAAACAAAGATTAAGCAAGGAGGCCAGGCAAGATGAGTGGCTCATGCCTGTAATCCCAGCACTTTGGGAGGCTGAGTCAGGCAGATCACCTGAAGTCAGGAGTTTAAGACCAGCCTGGCCAACATGATGAAACGCTGTCTCTACTAAAATATAAAAAATTAGCCAGGTGTAGTGGTGGGGTCTTGTAATCCCAGCTACTCAGGAGGCTGAGGCAATAAAATCACTTGAACATAGAAGGCGATGGTTGCAGTGAGCTGAGATCATGCCTGTACTCTAGCCTGGGCAATAGAGCGAGACTCTGTCTGAAAAAAAAAAAGATTAAGCAAGGAGAAGCAGGAGAGAAAAAGGAAGAACAGGGATTTAGAGGAGCAGCAAAACTCCTTTTTTTACCAACAGAGGTGGTGGAAAGCTTAACAGGCAGCGAACACTCTCTGAAGCCACATTGTTAGACTAAGTGTGTGTGTTTGGGGCTGAGGGGAGAGGGACTCAAAGCAAAGAAATGTGGGGTGCACACAGCCACACGTGAGGCACGAATGTGCCCTCACTGTGGAGCATGGGGCATCCTCCTCCAGGGAGCACAACCACAGCAGTGCCCACCGGGGAGGCCTCGGGCAAAGTCCCCTGTGCCTGGCGCTGACAACAGCAGGAGTCTCGAGTGCATGACACAACGTGTCACCAAGGCAGAGAGTCTCCCTACAGCCAGGCAAATGCTGTTTGTGATGTGATTTTAGAATATCATTCTTCCAGATAGTAGATTGCTTTAAATAACAGTAAAGCATTCTGGAAAAATACAATGCTAACAGCAAATCATCAAAAATAGCAATAACAGCAAATATATGTATATGGAATTGAATTGTTGGAAAAAGGGAAGATGGCTGGCCTGGCCACCAGAAGACCATGCAGGCCACCAATAGCTGGGCGACCCTGGGCAAGGCTCCTCTCAGTGCCCCAGTATCTTCACCTGTAAAACGAGGGGCTGGGATGGTCCTGGAGGTCTTTCTTGGCTTTATTGTCTCAGCTTTATTATCAGTTCATTTTTCTTCCTCCTTCATCGAGGCTGAAATTGGGTCCAAGCTTCTCTAACAGATACAGCCATGACCGGGTGCGGTGGCTCACGCCTGTAATCCCAGCACTTTGGGAGACCAAGTCAGGCCGATCACTTGAGATCAGGATTCGAGACCAGCCTGAACAACATGGCGAAACCCCGTCTCTACTAAAAATACAAAAATTAGCTGGGTATGGTGATGTAATTCCAGCTACTAGGGAAGCTGAGCCACGAGAATCACTTGAACGTGGGAGGCAAAGGTTGCCGTGAGCCAAGATCATGGCACTGCACTCCAGCCGGGGTGACAGAACAAGATTCTGTCTAAAAAAACAACAAAAAGCATCCACAATGGGGGACACTCATCTTCCAAGAAAAAATTCTTGACTTCTCAATGGATTACTGAGATGGATTTTAGAATATTGTGATTCATTTAAAATATAAGCCAGTTTGCAAAAATTTGGTCTATGCACAACTTTCCAGGAATCCATTTATTTCTTAATTCAAAGACCACTTGTCCTGGAAACCTTGAGTGCATCTGTGATTTTACATCCTCAGGAGCAGTGAGCCAGGCTGGCTCTGCCTCATTCCTGTGGGTCACAGAAAGTCCCATTACAGCCTTTTGTTCATGTGTTCATTCATCAAACATCATCAAATATTTATGGAGGCCCTGGTCTCAAAGGATCAACTGTGAGAAGCATTTGGCCTTTCTTGTAATGTTCTGTTTCACAAGAAGGACAAACCAGGAACACTTCCAGCCTGTCCTCTAAGTCTGCTCCAGTAATGCCAGTGACTTCAGCTTCTATTTTGGAAAGGTTCTGGAAATTTGAAGATATTAGGCAGAAAGGATTTAATCTTTGGCTTTTTTTGTTAGGGGGATAAATTCTGTTCTGGTCAGAACAGATTTTCATTAGTCAGGCTGCCATCACAAAATTAACAACAGACAGTTCTGGAGTCTGGAAGTCTGTGATCAAGTGCTGGAAAGTCAGTTTCTGGTGAGGACTCTGCCTGGCTTACAGACAGCTGCCTTCTTGCTGTGTCCTTACTTGGTTTGTCCTCTGTGCCTCCTCCTCATAGGCTTTGTCTTTAAATACAGTCATATTGGGGGTTAGGGTGTCAACATTTGATTTTCGAGGGATGTAAATATTCAGTCCCTACCAGCCAGTACAGTTCATGCTTTTTGTTAATTCAGACGGAAGGTGCGTCTTCTGACAGTGGTAACACAGGTGGAGATGTATGCTGTGCCTGAAAGAGCACAGCTACTCGTTGCCCCTGGATCTTGGTCAAGATCAGGATTCCTGAATCTTCTCAGGGGGTACAGCTGCCTAAGTGCAAATGCCAAGCATGTCAGGTCAGAATTTTAGATTTCTCCTTTCAACGTGAAACTCCACCTCCTTTCAGAATGACTGGACAATTTTTCTATTGGGAAAGGAAGTTCATGGTCACAGTCCCCACTCTTCTTTGGGAACCCTCTCTTATGTGTCCAAAACTCTCTCAGCTCAGCGTTGTCTGAGCTAATAGGGGTGTGTGTGTGTGCGCGCACACGTGCATGCATGTGTGTTGGTTCAGGCATCATTCAGTTGTCCTCTGCCTTCCTGGAGTGCCTTCATACATTGTGAGATGGTGTCTTCAGTAATTTGTGCTCATTTGGCTGACCCGGGACTCAGGGACTCTGCAGGAACTGCAGCACTCCAGCATGTCAGCAGCTAGTCAGGTGGTGCAAGCAGCTGTCAGGGCTGGGTTCAGATCTCTGTCAGTGCCTACAGTGGCTTAACCAAATAGAAGATTGCTTTTCTCACATACCAAGGAATTTGGAGGCCAATAGTACAGGGCTATCAGAAACCCAAGTTCTGAGTGTCTCCATTCTGCCCTCCTATGTGTGTAGCTTTCAGCAGGTTTGCAAGACACATGAGTGGCCAACTCTCCAGTTCCAGGCAAAAAGGAGACTGACATGTCAGATCAAGTCCATCCTTTTTAACAACCTTTCCTGTAAACACCCCAATCCCAACAGATTCTAATTTCATCTAATTGGCTAACATGTTTCATAGGCTATTCCCAGCTGCAAGGGAGCTGGGAGCTGAGCTTTGTAAGCTGGCACCATGCAACCCTGAATAAATTTAGCATCTGTTGCCAAGGAAAAGGGGGGAGTGGCTGTTGGGCAGGGAACTGCAGTGTCTGCCACAGTGCTGCTCTGGTTTGAATGTGTTCCCCAAAGTTCATGTGCTGGAAATTTGACCACCAACATAGTAGTGTTGGGAGGTGGGGCCTAATGGCAGGTGTTTGGGTCATGGGAGCACCACCCTCGTGAATGGATTTATGCCATTATCACAGAAGAGGTCAGCCACCTCTTGCCTCTCTCACCCGCTCTTTGCTCTTCCATCATGTCTGATGTAGCAAGAAGGCCCTCAGCAGATGCTGGTCGCTCAATCTTGGACTTCCCAATATCTAGAACCATGAGCCAATAAATTTCTGTTTGTTATAAACTCCCCAGGTTGTGGTGTTCTGTTACAGCAGCACAAAACAGGTGAAGACAAGTGCCTTTCAAACAATATTTTCTGCCTTAGAGGAGGGGGCTGCCTGCCCTGGGGATGACTGGAGGAGGACAGCTGTGTCCTCACTGCTTCCCTCTTCTCTTGAGCAGTTCACCTCTGGTCCCAAGTCTCCAGATGCCCCTCAGCAAAACAAAGGCTATGAAGCTGACTGCATTGTTGCTTGAGTGTTTGTCCACTCAGCATCGATTAGCTCAGCAGCTGCTGGGTGACAGTCACCGTTCTAGGAGCCAGGAATACAGGAGTGAGGAAGACTATCCCCAACTTACTGGAGCTGGCATCATCTAGGAAAGGCAGACAGTAATAAACAGATAAATGTGATATGATTAGGTCATATCACTGGAAGATAAAGTACCCTAAGAGAATGGAGAGGGAAGATTTTTTAAATAGTGTAACCTGAAATGACTTTCTGAAGGAAATGATGTTTGAGCAGACTGGACAAGTGAAGGGATGGCTGTGGGCTCTTGGGGTAAGGGTGAGAGAGAGCCTTACCCATGCAGATGCATGCTGGCTTGTTCTGGGAATTGCAGACTGGCTCTAGGGCTGGGGAGGAGGGTGTGGGCAGCAAGGTGGGGAGTGCACAGTCAGGGCCACATGGGACCGGGGAGACTGTGGTGGGACTCCGGATGTTTCTTTCTGAGAGTGATAGGCAACCATTTGGAGGGCTTAGCAGGGAACTGACATCATCCTCTCTAGCTGCTGTGTGGGGAATGGACTGTGGAAAGGTCAAAAGTGGAAACAGTTAGAAAGTAGTGCAGGAGTCCCAGAGAGAGCATCTGTGTTCTCAGCGTGGCCCCAGTGGAGACAGTGGGGAACAAACAGGACTGGGATGCAGGCTAAAGGATGTTAAGACCCGATGTGGGTTGGAAGAAAAAGAGAGGAGTCGAGGATGACTTCAGAACATCCCCCTGAGCAAATGCCCACCTCGTCCCCTAGAGGCTTTGGGGATTCTCTCCATTCTCTCCCTGTACATTTCCAGGAAGGTTTCCCAGATCTTTACAGGCAGATGCCCTGGCGGCTGCCCAGCTGGATGCTCCCAGGGCCGCTTTTGGTACTAATAGTAATCAACAGATCAGTTTTTGTTTATTTTTGTTTCTTAAAAAAAATTTTTTTTTGAGACAGGGTCTTGCTCTGTCACCCAGTCTGGAGTACAGTGGTGCAATCACCATTCACTACCGTATTGACTTCCAGGACTCAAGCAATCCTCCCACCTCAGCTTCCCAAGTAGCTGGGACTATAGGGATGAGCCACTACGCCTAGCTAATTTTTTAAATTTTTGTCAGTCAGGGTCACCAGGTGCGGTGGCTCACACCTGTAATCCCAGCACTTTGGGAGGCTGAAGCAGGTGGATCACGAGGACAAAAGATCGAGACCATACTGGCCATTATAGTGAGACCCCATCTCTACTAAAAATACAAAAATTAGCTGGGTATGGTGGTGTGTGCCTGTAATCCCAGCTACTTGGGAGTCTGAGGCAAGAGAATCGCTTGAACCAGGGAAGTGGAGGTTGCAGTGAGCCAAGATCACTTCACTGCACCCCAGCCTGGGCAACAGAGCAAGACTCCATCTCAAAAAAAGAAGGAAAAAAAAATCTCCGTATGTTGCCTAGGCTGCTCTCCGACTCCAGGGCTCAAACAGTTCTTCTACCTCAGCCTCCCAAAGTGCTGGGATTACAGGTGTGAGCCACCATCCCTGGCCCACAGTAAAAAATAATGATAATAATCACAAATGTAAGGTTGCATCTCTCCCTATTACTCATTTTAAGTGGAAGGAAATGGGGCCCAGCACCCTTGTAGCACACAGCCCACCTCCCCCATGCCTCCGTCCACTCTATGGAGCTGGGACAAGGCACCTAAAATTGCTCCTCTCTTAGGAAAGTGCATACGGAAGCCTCCTGCACACAGGGGAAGGTGTACTGTTTTGCTTTTCTTCCTAATAAGAATCCCTGGATTTTGATTAGGCAACCCGAGGGGCATGTCTCTCATGAGGTTATTACCCAACACGTGGGTCTCTCAGTGGGAAGAAAAAGGGTTTCTATGGTCAGGACATGGTGCAGAATGGGTTGCATTAATCATGTGCTGAATATACAAGGAGGGGCAGGTTAAAACTCCTAATCAGTAATGAGACTGCACCTGTGAATGGCCACTGCACTCCAGCCTGGGCAACACAGTGATACCCCATCTTTTTTTTAAAAAAAAAAGGAGGGGGCTTCTGGCTGGGCGCGGTGGCTCACACCTGTAATCCCAGCACTCTGGGAGGCTGAGGCGGGTGGATCACGAGATCAGGAGTTTGAGACCAGCCTGGCCAAAATCATGAAACCCCATCTCTACTAAAAATACAAAAATTAGCCAGGCGTGGTGGCACACGCCTGTAGTTTCAGTTACTTAGGAGGCTGAGGCAGGAGAATCGCTTGAACCCAGAAAGTGGAGGTTGCAGTGAGCCAAGATGTGCCATTGACTCCAGCCTAGGTGACGGAGCGAGACTCCTCAAAAAAAAAGGAGGGGGGGCTTCCTTGTTTTAAATGTGATAGCACTGCATTGAAAGGAAATAAAACTTTCTCTTGGGATTGCATTCCTAAGCCATTTCCCCCAACTGAAGGGTTAAAGCTTAACACTGGGTGTTTCTGAGGCTCTCACACAGTTAGGCACTGGGCAGAGTGTGACATCCTGCCTGCTGACCAAGGAAGGACTTTGTAAGGGAAGACTTCCTTGGGAAGAAGACAAAGAGGACCATGAGGGGCACACACTTGGTGTTCAGTGACCACGTGCCGACTATGACATCTATTAACACACATAAAACGAACACCCACTCTAGGCCAGGCACTGTTCTAGGTGCTGGGTAAACACAATCAAATACAACGGCCTCTGCACCCATTGTGAGGGAGCTCCAGAGGGAGACAGGCAAAACAAATAGACAAAAGACTTCCAAAGGGAGATGCTGGAGGGAAACAAGGCTCAGAGACTGAAAACAGCTTGTGGGCAGCGTCCATGTCTGCAAAGAAGGGCCATTGCAGATGGCACCAAAAGTGAGGGTCACGTGGCTGCAGATGGAGCTTTTGGGGCCTGCATATTGACCCTGTGGTGGGAAAATCTTGTGAGAGAGTGCAGCTCTGGGTAAAATGTGGATTCTGTTTTCAGCTGTGCGTGTTTGGAGGGAGGTAGGAGTGGACGTGGAAACCCTTGTATACTCCAAGCTGCCTTTCAGAACCTGGGCTGTTTAGAAACAGACACAGCATTCGGTGCAGGAGGCCAGGGCCACGGGATGCCACGGGACACTCACGCCCCTCCCACTAACCCAGGTCTCCCACAATTCTTTTACAGCCACTGCAGGGTTCAGTTCAATCGCCGAAAATGAAGATGCCCTCCTCAGACATTTGTTCCAAGGTTATCAGAAATGGGTCCGCCCTGTATTGCATTCTAATGACACCATAAAAGTATATTTTGGATTGAAAATATCCCAGCTCGTAGATGTGGTGAGTAATCCTTGGCACGTGGCTAAAAAGAACATGCATTCCTTAACCTGTTTGTGAGTCTAAAATATTTTTTATTCCCTATGTCTGACATTTCAATTTTAAAAATAATTTACTGTGAGAGAAAATCTGCCCCCAAGAAGCCACTGAAATGACCCTGAGGAAAGAACGAGAAGTTGTCATGGGGTAAATTTTCATTGCAGCACTGTTACTATGGGACCTTTTTGCCAGGGGGAGGATGTGGTTGCTAAGACAGTCACTGCCCCGGTCCGGCTGCTGAACACCCAGGGAGGAGTGCTGGGAACTGGAGACAAGAAGGGCTGAGCCCAGGGCTGCCGTACTGTGATCGCTGACC
Organism: Callithrix jacchus; assembly: GCF_049354715.1. Taxonomy (NCBI): domain Eukaryota; kingdom Metazoa; phylum Chordata; class Mammalia; order Primates; family Cebidae; genus Callithrix; species Callithrix jacchus. The sequence goes on from NC_133514.1 coordinate 44,415,548, forward strand.
CTCCCTGGCTGTGCCCTGGGCTCACAGAGGTGTCTGCAGGGAGACAGGGTGGTGAGAAAACTGCCCAGAGCAAGGCCTGTTCTTGCTCTCCCTAGGCGGCCTCGTCACCTCTCCTGAGCTCACCCTTGCCTTTGCATTCTGATTTTCCTTTTGGGCTTGCATTTCTGCCATGATTATGTCCCTAGAAGCAATCAGTGAACTTCAGCTCCCTAAAGCAACAAAATTGTCCTGCTATGGTCCTCAAAGCCCCAGAAGAATCCTCCCATGTTGCCTATATTCCCCACCCCACTACATACATGTGCACACACTCACCTGCGCTGACTGGCTCAAAACCCCAGGATTCCTTCTAGAAAGTCATGCAAAGTTCATCTCCAATTTAGCTACTATTTACCTCTTATTTTATTTTATTTTTTGAGACACAGTCTCACTCTGTTGCCAGTCTGGAATGCAGTAGCATGATCTCACCTCACCGCAACCTCTGTCTCCCAGTTTCAAGCGATTCTCCTGCCTCAGCCTCCTGAGTAGCTGGGACTACAGGGCGCGCTAATCACCACACCCAGCTAATTTTTTTTTGTATTTTTAGTAGAAACAAGGTTTCACCATGTTGGCCAAGCTGGTCTTGAAATCCTGACCTCAGGTGATCCTCCTGCCTTGACCTCCCAAAGTGCTGGGATTATAGGCATGAGCCACTGCACCTGGCGTTTTTTATTTTTATTTTTTTGAGAAAGAGACTTGCTCTTTCACCAAGGCTGAAGTGCAGCAGTGTGATCTCAGCTCACTGCAACCTCCGCCTCCTGGGTTCAAGCGATTCTCCTGCCTCAGCTTCCTGAGTAGCTGGGATTACAAGCGTACGCCATCATGTCTAGCTATTTTTTGTATTTTTAGTAGAGATGAGGTTTTGCTTTGTTGGACAGGCTGGTCACAAACTCTTGACCTCAGGTGATCCACCAGCTTTGGCCTCCCAAAGTACTGAGATTACAACTGTGAGCCACTGTGCCTGGCCTATTTGCACATTTAAATTGCCTTCTGGGTTATGCAATTAACTGCTACTTGTTTTAGTTCTTTTTCATTTTAAGCAAAATCTGCATGTTATTTGACTGTTTTAAATTGAGCATCTTAGGCCAGGCGCAGTGGCTCATGCTTGTAATTCCAGAACTTTGGGAGGCCGAGGCAGGTAGATCACCTGAGGTCAGGAGTTTGAGACCAGCCTGGCCAGCATGGTGAAACGCTGTCTCTACTAAAAATACAAAAAAATTAGCTGGGTGTGGTGGTGCACATCTGTAATCCAAGCTACTCGGGAAGTTGAGGCAGGAGAATCACTCGAACCCAGGAGGTGGAGGTTGCAGTGAGCTGAGATTGTGCCATTGCACTCTAGCCTGGGCGACAGAGCGAGACTCTGTCTCAAAAAATAAAATAAAAAATAAATTGAGAATCTTTTTCACTTCAAACACCTCAAAGGAAAGACTCAGATTTTTCTGATCAAAAATAAAAAACAGCTGGGTGTGGTGGCATGCACCTATAGTCCCAGCTCCTTGGGGGTTGGGGCGGGAGGATCATTTGAGCCCCAGAGCTTGAGGCTGCAGTGAGCTACGGTGGCATCACGGCACTCCATCCTGGGCAGCATCTTGAGACTCCATTTCTAAAACAACAACAAAAACCACAACTTTCTTTCACTTTGATTTACAGTACTTTTCAAATTGTCATTTTCTCAGGATGAAAAGAATCAGCTGATGACGACCAATGTGTGGCTCAAACAGGTAAATTTCAATCCAAGTGATTGTGTCTGCCAACGCAGTCACTTATCTTTTATTTGGAAAGGCTCCCATCTGAAAAGCAATGATTTAAGGGGGCGTAGCATGTTCCTCAGGGAGATGTGTGGCAAGGGTCTGTGGCTTTTATTTTCTGTCGTGTTCGGGAGCTGGTCCTGGAAGCCCCTGGGTACACACTGTTGTGCATGGTTGCTCCCAGCAGTAGAACTGGTCCTGGGTCTGGAGGAGATGACTCTTCTGCTGTGGGCCCTGGGACCACTCGGAGAAAAGAACAAAGAGCCTCCCAAGATGTACCACTTTCCCCCAGGTAGGGAACTGCAACTGGGTAGGAAAATCCCTAGCCTCCTCTAGTCCTCCATGGGTGGAATCTACCTCCAAAACCTCTTGTTGCTTCCAAGGAAGAACTGAGCCCTAAATGAGGGAATAATGGGGCTGCCCATTGTTAATTTCAGAACAGAGTGAAGCCCAAAACAATGAATACATGGTTTTCTAACATCACTGAAAATGCATTTTGAATCATTTTCAGCTTTCTTCTTAGATAATTGCTTTTCACTTGGCTACAGCTTATTTCCTAAACCCAGGGGAATGTGTCCAGAGGAGTTTGTTCTAGGATTGTCAGTAAATAATTACCATTCAAATCCCAGTTTCGCATATCTACAAAGAGAAAATATTGACACTTGATAGTGGGAAAGAAGTTTGGTTTATCCCAGCTACTCGGGAGACTGAGGCAGGAGAATCGCTTGAACCTAGGAGGCGAAGGCTACAGTGAGCCACGATCTCACCACTGCATTCCAGCCTGGGCAACAGAGCAAGAGTTTATATTAAAAAAAAGAAAGATAGAAAGAAAGAAAGAAATTGGGTTTAATTACTTATTTTGTGTTTTTATTTTGCTAGTGGGTTTTTTAAAAATTTAATTTGCTTTTATATTTATTTGCTTATTTATCTGAGACACAGTCTCTTTCTGTTGCCAGGCTGGAGGGCAGTGGCATGATCTTGGCTCGCTGCAACCTCCATCTCCCAGGTTCAAGTGATTCTTGTGCCCTTCCAAGTAGCTGGGATCACAGGTGCCTGCCACCACGCCGGCTAACTTTTGTATTTTTGGTAGAAATGGGGTTTCACGATGTTGGCCAGGCTGGTCTTGAACTCCTGACCTCAGGTGATTCACCCGCCTCAGCCTCCCAAAGTGCTGGGATTACAGGTGTGAGCCACTGTACCTGACCTAAATATTTTCAATGAATGTCTAGATATTGTGTAATTTGCCCCATAGATTTAGAATATTCCTGGTGGGATATTTCTGCTAATGCTTTATAAGGAGCAATGGTTACAAGAAACAGCAAGGAGCTTCCCTCAGCTTCATTTCATGTCAAATTTCTCCCACCCAACAACTTTAGTCAGAGTTAGAGAGCTATCATGATTTTCAGTGCTTTCTACTCATCTGGTTCTCCAATCATAGATGTAGGAACAAGCTGTGAAATGGGTCTGCATCTTGTGTTACTTGCAAATAAAAATATCCAGGAGAAAATAGGCCGGGCATGGTGGCTCATGCCTGTAATTCCAGCACTTTGGGAGGCCGAGGCAGGCGGATTATGAGGTCAGGAGTTCAAGACCATCCTGACAAACATGGTGAAACCCCGTCTCTACTAAAAATACAAAAATTAGCAGGGCATGGTGGCGCTTGCCTGTAGTCCCAGCTACTAAGGAGGCTGAAGCAGGAGAATCGCTTGAACCTGGGAAGCGGAGGCTGCAGTGAGCCGAGATCACACCACTGCACTCCAATCTGGGCAATAGAGCGAGACTCCTCAAAAAAATCCAGGAGAAAATAATAAGCTTGAATTGTATATATTAAAATACCATTTAAATAAACATATCTTGCTATACACCCATCTCATTCCTCAGTGACTTACCCACTTTTGCATTTCATAGACCATAGAATTGGGAAGTATTTTGAATTGATAAAGGCCAAGAAGAAATCCTATATCGAGCTTGCAGGGGAGAAAAGAACCCACACTTTCCTCTTAAGGTGAAAACAGGCTTAGAAATTAATAAAAATCAAACAAACACACAAACCCCCCACATGCCTCCTTCCCCCACTGCTCTTTTTTTTTTTTTTTTGGGCAGTGGTTTGATCTTGGCTCACTGCAGCCTCCACCTCCTGGGTTCAAGCAATTGTTCTGCCTCAGCCTTCTGAGTAGCTGGGACTACAGACATGTGCCACTACACCCAGCTAATTTTTGTATTTTTAGTAGGGATGGGGTTTTGGCATGTTGGCCAGGCTGGTCTCATACCCCTGTTGTCAGCCCAAAGTGCTGGGATTACAGACATGAGCCACTGTGCCTGGCCGAGATTAAGCTCTAATCTTTCACATAAAGCAGGGGTCTGGGAAATAGTAGGTCTTTTCACTTTTCTTGTGGTTTTGAAAATAAGGAGTCATTTCAACCAAAGAGAACAACGTTAGACAACAAAAGGGTGGGAGCCGAGGGCCCCTCAGGCGTCAGCTACAGCTTTGGAAAGGACTTCCCACAAAGTGTGCCACCAGAATCCCAGAGGCCTGGTGGGTGTCTTCAAATCAAGGTGGAATTAAATCCTAAAAATCAATTCAGCACCCAAAATTGAGCAGGAGAAATCCACAGGCACGAAGCACATTGACACTTGGAAGAGTCAGCCCACTGACGGAAGTTCCATTTAACAGAAGCAAGGGGAATAATCGACTTTTTTTTGGCATAAGTATGTAAGGTACAAGTGCAGTTTTGTTATACAAATATATTATGTAGTGAAGTCTAGGCTTCATATGTATCTGAATACTAATGTACATTATACCCATTAGGTGATTTCTCATTCCTCACCACCTCCCAACCTCCCACTCTTCCGAGTCTCCAATATCTGTTGAGAATAATATACTTTAATCGTGTTTAATTCAGAAATGCATAAATGAGGTTTATCTCATTTAAACCTCTCTGCCACCTGACTTAGGAAAACAGACATCATTACCCCTGTTTCATAGAGATCGAAGAGTTCAATCCTCGTCTGACTGGAATGTGAGTTTCTTAACCCCTGGCCAGGGTCTTTCTGGCCATATGCAGCCTCCTCCCTGAACACTAAGCCCTGCTTCTAGATCACCGGAGGAGCCAAAGCAGGAGAAACAAAGCTTCATATTCCAGAAAACTGCAGAGGATTTAGTCAATGCAGCATCCATTTGCACAGATTGAGTTTGGAGTGGGAAACGTTACAGTGGATATTAGTTAATAAGTGCTGTTATGGCACAGACAATGTTGGGGCAAAAAAGAAAGGCCAATTTTACAACATTGGGTGGCAAGCAGGGAAGGCTTCCTGGAACAGGAGGCATTGAGCTCCGCCATGATGTTACTTTTATGCTTTAAAAAAATGCTTTTTAAAGCTATAAGGATAAAAGAAAGTTGAAGGATTAAAGAAGGAAAAGAAAAAATAAAATAGATATTTATAAAAAAGCTATCATTGGTGTTCTACACAGATCTTAGTTCTAGAGCGGCTAATGATAATATCTCAGATTTACTGAGTACTTACTAAGTGCCCAGGCATGATGCTGACTGTGTCATGGTAATAATACCATTGAATTTTCACAGCCATCCTATAAAGGAGGTTCTATTATTATCCTAACTTTGCAGATGAGGAAACTGAGGAAGGTTAAACACTTTTAGGGGAAGTCCAGCTTCTGTAGAGAAATCATTCCCTTGCCTTAGACTGGAGGGAGAGTTTGGAGCGTGTCTTATTCTCCTGTTAGTCCTGTTCCTGTATAATTTCCTAATCCTGATCATCTAAGGCTTTGATTCCTTTTTCTTTTTTTTTCTTGAGATAGAGTTTCGCACTTGTTACCCAGGCTGGAGTGCAATGGCGCGATCTCGGCTCACCGCAACCTCCGCCTCCTGGGTTCAAGCAATTCTCCTGTCAGCCTCCCGAGTAGCTGGGACTACAGGTGCGTGCCACCATGCCCAGCTAATTTTTTTTTTGTATTTTTAGTAGAGACAGGGTTTCACTATGTTGACCAGGATTGTCTCGATCTCTTGACCTTGTGATCCACCCACCTCGGCCTCCCAAAGTGTTGGGATTATAGGCGTGAGCCACCGCGCCTGGCCCGGCTTTGATTCCTTAACCTCCGGGACATCTGATGGAGTTGGTCTAGAAAGAATTCAGGAGAGAATGAAGTTAGGATCCATTCCATCTTCCATCCATTCACCAGGATTTATTGAGAGCCTATGGGCCAGATGCCCTGCTAGATCCTGCATGTATAAAGAGTGACACACAGCACTGCCTGCAAGAAGAGGACACAGCGTTCGTTACCAAAAAATAATCACTGTGATAAACACCACAAAGGATGTACATATAAACCACTGTGGAGCTTAAAAAAAGACAATGAGACAGGAAGAAAGTCAGGGAAACCTCCCAAGGGGAGGAGATATTTAATTTGACTTCTTACAGAAGTTCTACAACCCAAAAAGGTGGAGAAGTTGTGAACCACCTGAATAGTAGTCCAATAACACCGCTATCCGAAAGCTCTCACATTTGCTCAAACCCACTGGTAACTCTTAGCAATCATCCCTGTGTGCCTCAGACAAAATGAAAACAAAAATGCCTAGTTCCCCGTTTCCTCATTTGCCTCCCAGACACTGAAACAATGCTCTCTAATTCATATCCACTTGGAGAAAAAAATTCTACATACTTGGAACAAAACCATCTTCCATGGCAGCGCATGCAAACTCATGGGGTTTTTTAGCCGATTTTCCTGTCTTATCCTCTGTTTCCATAGCTCTCCTCCGGTATATTTAGACACTCCTATCCTCTCAACCAAAGAAAGATCTTTATAAAGCACAAATCCAGTGACATCCAGAGGAAGTCTTCTACATGGAGCTATTTTTATTTTATTGATTTTATTTTGCAAACTAGTTTGTCTTCCTCCTTTGTACTTCCAGACAGTAATCAAAACCCCGTAAACTATAAATATAATGTTAACACTGACTCACCAGAACTACATGAGAAAGTACTTACTGCCCGAGCCCCTCAGATCTTGCACCGTCATATTCAAGGTTAGGAAAACTTGGAAAGCACCTCAGAGGCAATGGAAAATGAAACTGACCTTTTTTTTTTTTTGAGACAGAGCCTTGCTCTGTCACTCAGGCTGGAGTGCAGTGGTGGGATCTTGGCTCACTGCAACCTCCGCATCCTGGGTTCAAGCGATTCTCATGCCTCAGCCTCCTGAGTAGCTGGGATTACAGGCACCTGCCACCACGCCCAGCTAATTTTTGTATTTTTAGTAGAGGTTTCACCATGTTTGCCAGGCTGGCGTTGAACTCTTGACTTCCGTTGATCCACCTGCCTGCACCTCCCAAAGGGCTGGGATTACAGGCGTGAGCCACCGTGTTGGCCAAAACTGATTTGAAATGACACAAGCGTTGACCCTTTTGCCTAGATGTTACCATAGAAATATAGAAATAATCGCTATGACAATAAATGCCAAATTTACTCACTCCATATTTCCTGAGAGCCTACTCTGCACTGTGTAAATGAAAAACTGGGGCTTCGCCTAGCTTCACCCAGGAAAGAATTCAAGGACAGCAGCAGCAGAGACACTGCTCCCTGTAGACCATGGCTACCCCCCTGGCAGTGCACCCAGATTAGCAGCTCAAAAGTGAGCTTCAGGCATATTTATACCCACCTTTAATTATATGCAAATTGAGGGACAGTTTATGCAGAAATGTCTAGGATAAGGGTGGTAACTTCCAGGTCATTGCCATGGAAAGGGGTGGTAACTTCTGGGTAGTGCCATGGCAATGGTAAACTGACATGGAGCCCTAGTGGCCGTGTCTTATGGAAAGCCTCTTCTGCCTGGCCCTGTTTAGCTAGTCCTCAAGCTGGTCTGGTGTCCAAGTCCCTGCCTCCAGAGTCAGTATCACCTCCAGCTTCATTGTGCTAACCTACTCTTTGTTAGCCAGACAGACTCCATTTTGCTGAGAGCCAGATAGACTCCATCTTGACCTCTGCCTCACTCCTGCCACTCTTCCCTTACGTGCATACCTGGGTCTTGCTACTGTGCTGGGTCATGCTGTACTTAGAACTATAGAAACATATAACCTTTGTAACCATAGTCTGCTTGGCAAGCCCACTTGCCATTGTGAATGCCCCCCCCCATTGATTATATGACATGTATTGAATACCCCCGGGGTAACTGGCAATCATGGGAACCACTTGTATATATCCTCCATGAAAATCAACAATCATGAGAACCCCCTGCCTCCTAATTACCATCCTTCCTTATCTAACTTGCCTGTTCTGCTTCTGTAAATTCTGCTCCAGCTAGGCTCCCCCTCCCCTACCTAAATCTTTTATACCTAAAGATATAAAAGATAATCAAACCCCTTCCTTGGGGTGAAGACAATTTTGAGCATTAGCCATCTCTCGGTTACCAGCTAAAAATAAAGGACTCAGCCAGGCGCAGTGGCTCATGCCTGTAATCCCAGCACTTTGGGAGGCCAAGGCGGGTGGATCACGAGGTCAAGAGATGTAGACCATCCTGGTCAATGTGGTGAAACTCCGTCTCTACTAAAAATACAAAAAAAATTAGCTGGGCATGGTAGTGCGTGCCTGTAGTCCCAGCTACTGGGGAGGCTGAGGCAGGAGAATTGCTTGAACCCTAGAGGCAGAGGTTGCAGTGACCAGAGGTCACACCACTGCACTCCAGCCTGGCGCCTGGTGACAGAGTGAGACTTTGTCTCAAAAATAAATTAATTAATTAAGGGTTCATAATTTGAAACTCAAGAGCATGGGGCTGTTCCATCTAACTCGCCTGGGTATAACATCATAAGGCCCTGAGCTGGGCACTGTTGTATATACAAATAAGACAATGAGAGGACTGAATGACCCGGCTTTGCTGTAGCTAAGACACAGTTAGCTCTACTTTCCCCATGACAATCCTGAGGAAAATAAAACTGCTGGAAAGTCTGCCAAGGCCGACATCTTAAACTAGCAGTGTTTTTCCAATAGCTGATGTCTGTTTTAGATCAACAGAAAGTTGAGCAAACATGAAGGCCTCATTGAATAGAACCCTGGAGCTGATCTTCCAGGAAAAAGAAGAAACAGAACTGTTATGGAAGGGTCAGGCTAGCCCTAGAGATCTGGGTGAGCTCCCCAAAAGTCTAACTATCATTGGCAACATGGAATGGCAGTTATAAGCTCATGAATTCATCTCAGATCTTGACTTATTATCTGATTTTCCTTCCTTTTCTGTAACCTTACTCTGACCTTAGCAAAGGAGGCCAAGTTTGGACTTCTTATTCAAGTGGACCCTGGTAAGAATTAATTGAGTAGAGGTCAATAGGCCTACTATATAAACTTGGGGAAGTCACTTCACCTCTCTGACCCTCAGTCTCTTTATCTATCAAATAGAGGTGAACCCTAGCTCACAGTTTTGTCTGTGTGTTACATGAGAAAATGTGTGTGAATGTGACTAGCTCAATAAATGTCACTTCCTGTTGCCACCTTTGAGATTTCTCATTCTTTTTTTTTTTTTTTTTTTGAGACAGAGTCTTGCTCTGTTCCCCAGGCTGGAGTGGAGTACAGTGGCATGATCTCAGCTCACTGCAACCTCCACCTCCCATGTTCAAGTGATTCTCCCACCTCATCCTCCCGAGTAGCTGGGATTATAGGCGTGTGCCACGCCTGGCTAATTTTTGTATTTTTAGTTGAGATGGAGTTTCACCATGTTGGCCAGGCTTGTCTGGAACTCCTGACCTCATGTGATCTGCCCACCTGGGCCTCCCAAAGTGCTGGGATTACAGACGTCAGCCACCACACCTGGCCTTTATCCTTAATAACAAATTACATTTCTTGGCCTTAACAACTCATGAATTAAACAGGAATATGAAACACACAGTATGTCATGTTGTTGCCTTTAAGATTAAAATGAATCAACAATAATTTGGCTTTAAGAATTTCACATCTGGCTGGGCTTGGTGGCTCACGCCTTGTAATCTCAGCACTTTGGGAGGCCAAGCCAGGTGAATCATGAGGTCAAGAGATAGAGACTATCCTGGCCAACGTGGTGAAACCCCATCTCTACTAAAAATACAAAAACTAGCCAGGCATGGTGGCGTGTGCCTGTAATCCCAGCTACTTGGGAGGCTGAGGCAGGAGTATCACTTGAACCTGGCAGGTGGAGGTTGCAGTGAGCCAAGATCATACCATCATACTCCAGCCTGGGCAACAAGAGGGAGACTGTCTCAAAGAAAAAAAAAATTCACATCTAAGATGACTGGAGATCCCAGGGAAGTCCCAGAGACTGCAAATCAAGGCAACAGCCAAGAATATTTTTTTCTTTTTATCTTTTGGTCCTATTAGCATTGAAGTAAGAATAATTTGGGGACTTTGTTTATAGTTTTTACAAAAAGCCTTGTGATTTAGGTTTAAATAAAATTTGGTTCTGGATTGTGGTTTAGCTAGGCATTTATGAGTGATTATTCAGGTAATACATATAAGACAAGACAATTTTAAGGGATTATATATATTTGATGTGGATTTGAAATTGCAGTTTTCTGAATGAGGAAACCTAGAGTTGGAGTATTTTTCTGTTTTTTTCTTAGTCATAGATTAACTTTGATATTTAGATCTGACATATCCTCGGCGCTTCTGTTTCCTGCAAAAACACAGCTCTCAAGCTGAGAACTGCTGCGATGCGGAGCTGGTGTTTGTTGAGGGCTTTGAGCGTCGCAGCTAGAACACTCTACGCAAATACGGAATATTATTTCTAATCTCTTATCCTAAGATGGGAGAGACAGGAGCTTAATCTCCAGATGCTACCAGGGTTTCAGAGAGAACTTAAATGACCAGAAAACTTCGCAGCCCGATAGAGAACCAGATAGAGGTTTGGGCTCTGGCTCCTCCGGGCACAGCTGACTCCGCCACTTGCGAATATCCTGTGGCTTGTGCCATTCTAAACTCATGGTGGTCCTGGGCTATGAGGCACAGCTCTGTGGTCACCACACATCATGGCAGAAATTGGGTAGGCTGGGCATGGCAGCTAATGCCTAATCCCAACACTTGGGGAGGCCAAGGCAGGAGGATCACTGGAGGCTAGGAGTTTGAGAACCAGCTTGGTCAACATAGGGAGTCCCCTGTCTGTACAAAAAAATTAAAAAGTAAGAAAAAAAAATAAGGAAAGTTAGCCAGGTGTGGTGGTGCATACCTGTAGTCCTAGCTACTTGGGAGGCTGAGGTGGGAAGATGGATTGAGTCCAGGATGTTGAAACTGCACTGAGCTGCAGTTGCACCACTGCACTGCAGCCTGGGTGACAAGAGTGAGACCCTGTCTAAAAACAACAGAAGAGACACTAGATGAGCTCTCTGATGGGCAGCTCAGGGAGAGCACTCTGATTCCCAGGTCTGATAGCAGAAGGACATGAAGGTTGTGAAGAATGTCTCTAAGGCCAGGCGCGGTGGCTCACGCCTATAATCCCAGCACTTTGGGAGGCCAAGGCAAATGGATTATGAGGTCAAGCGATCAAGACCATCCTGGTCAACATGGTGACCCCCCCCCGCCCACCATCTCTACTAAAAATACAACAACAACAAAAAAAATTAGCTGGGCATGGTGGCGTGCACCTGTAGTCCCAGCTCCTCGGGAGACTGACAGGAGAATTGCTTGAACCCAGGAGGCGGAGGTTGCAGTGAGCTGAGATCGCACCATTGCACTCCAGCCTGGGTAACAAGAGCGAAACTCCGTCTCAAAAAAAAAAAAGAATCTCTAACCCCTGCAAAGCAGTTCAGCAGCTGGAGACGAGTGACTCGTCCAAGTTGTATAGCTGGTAAAGCACAGTCCCAGCGTGGAGCTCAGGGTTTGTGACTGGAGTCCAGTGTGCTTTGTCTTTTGGGGGCACCAGAGTAAGCAGTACTGACCACAAGTCTCACCAAGCCTTTTACTTTGCTGATTAGGAGCAACTGAGTCTGTTCTAGATCCCTTTAATATCCTCCTCAAGGATCTGAAGGCATCCCTCATTCATGCTCTCCTTCCTTCCTTCCCACAGTTGGGTCCATCTGCGGCCAGCCTTCTCCCTGCCCCACACAACCCTGCCCTACTCAGACTCCTTCTTATCCTGCATGTTTAGTCTAAATGTCACCTCCTTGGAAATGTCTTCTCTGTCTACTCTGCTGTTCTGTATCCCATACCCAAACTGTCTCCTTTATAGCAACTGTTGGGAGGTGTGGGTATTAGTTGACTGGCTTATCATCTGAGTCAGCCTCAGGATGAGAGGTCGAGGCAGCTGCACTCAGTACTAGTATGTGCCTTGCATATTTGATGAATGAATGAACTCTCTGGCAACAGTGAGCCCAAAAACGACTATCTCTGTGTTATCTCTGGCCACAGCTGTTAATCCTGCTGCTGAAGGTCAGGTAAGCAACACAAATCTTTCTGACTTAAAAATACCTCCCCCTGAGGCTTGCCCTAGTTCTCTTAGAACAATTTATGAAGCTGGTATTTGTTTGCTGCAATTTTGCAATTTGCAACAAGGCTGAAGTGCTAGAATTTTTGTCATTCATCCTCCTTTGCAGGATAGAGCTGGGCATAGGTAAAGATCTGTGGTGCCTGTAGGAGGAAGAAAACCGGATCCAAGAAGCAGGCGATTTAGTTTCCAGGAATCTTTTGGTCCCAGATGGAGGAGTTGTGCATTTGGGTTCATTAGCTGTGCTCACTAAAGATAACCTGGAGCATGAGGGCACAGCCCCAGCCAGTCTGCCCAGGATTGCACCTGTCTCTGGTGCTTAGCTGTGTGCTTGTAGCATGCTGCTGGCTGCATAGCCACTCAGGTTCTTCCCAGGATCAGCTGAGAACCTTTTAGTTGCAATCGACAGAAAACCTCAGGTAAACTAACACTAGCAAAAAGAGAACTTCTTAGTTTTCGCAATCGGAAAAGTTCAGGGCCAGGGCTGGCTTTACCTGTAGCTTCATCCAAGGCCCCCACTATATTCCCAGAACCTGGTTCCTCTCTGGGAGTCTCTGTGCTCCCTGTCCTCTGCGTTGATTCCATTCTTATCAACGCCCTCCCCTAGAAGCAGGATGGCTACATCAGCTCCAAACTCAAAATGCCTCGTATAGGCTGGGCGCAGTGGCTCACACCTGTAGTCCCAGCACTTTGGGAGGCTGAGGTGGGCGGACCACTTGAACTTTAGCTCAGGAGTTGGAGATCAGCCTGGGCAATGTGGCAAAACTGTGTCTCTACAAAAAATTTAAAAATTAGCTGGGCATGGTAATATGTACCTGTAGTCCCAGCTACTTGGGAGGCTGAGGTGGGAGGATTACTTGAGCCTGGGAGGCAGAGGTTGTAGTGAGCTAAGGTCACGCTACTGCACTCCAGCCTGGGCAAAAGAGCAAGATTCCATCTCAAAACAAAACATTTCCTGCGTGCTCGTTCATCAGAGAAAGAGTGTCCCACCTCTTGGTGGTCTTAGAGCCCTGTGCTGTCTTACCAACTCTGATTTGGTTGCCTGCTGTCCCTGAAAATCACGGTGGGCAGGTCTGAAAGGCAGGCCTGGAGCAGAAGGGTGCATCAGCTCCCCCAAAAGCTAATGGATTGAGAGTGGAGTGAGGTCATTCCACAAAAGGAAACTGGGGTTCTGTTACCAAGAGAAGGGCTGGTGAATTCAAGGCAGCAGACACAGCACTTGTCCATCTTAGGTCCTAATCCGATTTCCTCCTTTTATAAAGATCACTTGATGGCCAGACACAGTGGCTCACGCCTGTAATCCTAGCAATTTGGGAAGCTGAAGCAGGTGGATCACTTGAGGGCAGGAGTTCGAGACCAGCCTGGCCAACATGGTGAAACCCGTCTCTAACTAAAAATACAAAATTAGCCACACATGGCGGTGCATGCCTGTAATCCCAGCTACTCAAGACTGAGGCAGGAGAATTGCTTGAACCCAGGAGGCGGAGGTTGCAGTGAGCAGAGATCGTGCCACTGCACTCCAGCCTGGACAACAGAGTGAGACTCCATCTCAAAAAAAAAATAAAAAGATCTTTTGGTGTGCCCCTCCTTCCCACAGCCTTGCTGAAGCCGAGAAGAACCCCTGTGATGCATTCCTCATCTCATCATTCTTCCATTGCTCATCATTGCATTTGGACACAGTAGAGCATGCTTCTTTGTATAATTCACCTGACTTTTATTCATTTATTTACTTATTTATTTTGAAACAGGGTTTTGCTCTGTCTCCAAGGCTGGAAAGCAGTGGAGCAATCACAGGTGTCCGCAGACTTGAATAATACCCAGGCTAAAGTGATCCTCCCACCTCAGCCTCCAAAGTAGTTGGGACCACAGACACACAACTACACCCGGCTAACTTTTGTTTTTGTTTATTTTTTGAAGAGATGGGGTTTCCCTGTGTTGCCCAGGCTGGTCTCAAACTCTTGGGTTCAAGGGACCTACCTGCCTCCGCCTCCCAAAGTGCAGGGGTTACAGACGTGAGCCACCTTGACCAGATGTTTTACTGTTACTTATATATTTTACTATTTAACAGATACTTTACTGTTACTTATATGTTTTACTATTTATATATTTAATTATATATTTTACTGTTTAGATATTTTGTTATTGCTTATATTTTAGTATTTTAACAGATATTTCACTGTATTTTACTATTTGTCTTTTAACAGATGTTTTGCTATTAAGGCCAAGCAGTTTTTCTGTTTTATCATTGTTTTTTGTTTTCTCTCTTTGACAGAGAGGAGAAGGAATGAGCTGCTCTTTAGCCTGAGTACACAGTTGGGCTGTATATCTATCAGCACCAGAAATAACCCTGAGAACTGAGCCATAGAAAGCTTGCTAGCAGGCCAGGTGCAGTGACTCATGCCTGTAATCCCAGCACTTTGGGAGGCCAAGGCAGGTGGATCACAAGGTTGGGAGTTCGAGACCAGCCTGGACAAGATGGTTTCTACTAAAAATACAAAAATCCCACCTACTCAAGAGGCTGAGTGAGGAGAATCACTTGAAGCCAGGAGGCAGAGGTTGCAGTGAGCTGAGATCGTGCCATTGCACTCGAGTCTGGGTGACAGAGCAAGACTCCATCTCAAAAAAAAAAAAAAAAAAAAAAAAAGAAAGCTTGCTAGAAGCGACTGAACTTACGAAGCATCTTAGGCCACAGGTTTTCCCACTACAGTGCAGCATGGGGAGAGAGAAAAGCGTGGATCATCTGGCTTCAGGCAGACTTTGGCTTGAAGCCTTTTAAGGCCACTAGTCTTGCACATCTCCTAGGGGCACCCTTCACAGCAGAGTCAGCGTGCAGGACACCTCTGGAGTTGTGGCTGCACTGAAGACCCAACCATATGCAGCAGCCTTGAATCTCATTCCCCTCACTGACTAGCTGAATAGCCTTGGAGGTATTTGAATTCTCTAAGCCCTGGTTGCCTTATCCAATACAGCATTAATAAATATTTATTATGTTTTAGGCCAGATGCCATGGCTCATGCCTGTAATCCCAGCACTTTGGGAGGCCAAGGCAGGTGGACAACCTGAGGTCAGGAGTTTGAGACCAGCTTGGCCAACATGGTGAAACCCCGTCTCTACTAAAAATATAAAAATTAGCTGGGTATAGTGGCACATGCCAGTAGTGCCAGCTACTGGGGAGGCTGAGGCAAGAGAATCACTTGAACCCGGGAGGCGGAGGTTGCAGTGAGCCGAGATCACACCACTGCACTCCAGCCTGGGTAACAGAGAGAGTTACGTCTCCATTAAAAAAAAAAAAAATCTTTAGTGGTGTCATCTTTAGTAGTGACAAAAATGATGTTTTTAGAGTATGCCACAGTTTGATTAAATAAATACACAAGCATCCTCCTAAAGCAAAGGGAAAAGCATTTCACAATCCTAAGAGGGAACTGTGTGGGTTGTTCTCCTCTCTTGTAATTAGCACAGATGTGTATCAGCTATTTGGAGAATTATTACAATATATTTTCACTCCTACAAACAAAATATATTTTAAAATGCTCCAGTAGCAATGAAAGCACGAAGGTACCCGCCCCCTATTTCATAGCCTTCATCTTTTCTCAAGGAAGCCTCAATTGTATTTCAATTAAAAGAGGAAAAACCTTAGAGCAATGCATCCTCGTTCTCCATAAAGCAAAAGTCTCTCCTACTTTTTCTTCCACAAAAGGAAAAAATATTATATAAAACTGTAATACATCATAACTATGTGGGGTTGATCACAGGAATACAGGGCTGGCTCAACATTTTTAAAATTAATCAATGTAATTGATCATATTAAAGGACTAAAAAAGAAAAACTCAATAGGTGCTCAAAAGCTTTTGACAAAATTCAGGATCCACTGATGATTTAAAAAAGAAAATACTGTTCATGACCAGCCTGGCCAGCATGGTGAAACCCCATTTCTACTAAAAACACAAAAATTAGCTGGGTGTGGTGGAGCATGCCTATAATCCCAGCTACTCTGGAGGCTGAGGCAGGAGAATCGCTTGAACCTGGGAGGCAGAGGTTGCAGTGAGCAGAAATGGTGCCATTACACTCCATCCTGGGCAATAAGAGCAAAACTGTCTCGAAAACAAAAACAAAAAAAAACCTAGGCTGGGTACAGTGGCTCATGCCTGTAATCTTATCACTTTGGGAGGTTGAGGTGGGCAGATTACCTGGTCAGGAGTTCGAGACCAGCCTGACTAACATGGTGAAACCCCAACTCTATTTTAAAAATACAAAATTTAGATGTCATGGCAGGTGCCTGTAATCCCAAATCCCAGCTCTTCAGGAGGCTGAGGCAGGAGAATCACTTGAACCCAGGCAGTGGAGGTTGCAGTGAGCCGATATCGTGTCACTGCACTTCAGTCTGGGTGACAGAGTGAGACTCCCTCTCAACAAACAAAACAAAAACAACCCTCCGGAAACTAGGAATAGAAGAAATCTTCCTTAACCTAGTAAAGGATATTTACAAAAGAAACCCAATACGCAACATAAACACTTAATGGTGAACAACTAAATGCTTTCTCCCAAAGTTCAAGAACAAGGCAAGGAAATCTCGTCTCACTAATCCTACTTAACATAATACTACTCAATAATTAAGGCAAGGAAAAGCAGTCAAAGTTACTCAGATCGGAAAGGAAGAAATAAAATGCTCTACTTGCAAATGACATAATTGTCTATGTGGAAAAATCTACAGAAAAGATTCTAAAACTAAATGAGCTGAGCCAGGTCACAGGACATAGGATCAATATGCAAAAGTCGATTCTGTATTTAGATACTAACAATTAATGATTGGAATTTTAAAAATTAAGTGACATTTACAATAGCACCAAAACCACAAACTACTTAGATAGAAATCTTTTGTTTTTTTTTTTAATTTTTTTTTTTTTTTTTTTTGTTGGTGGAGTCTTGCTATGTCATCCAGGCTGGAGGGCAATGGCACAATCTCGGCTCACTGCAACATCTGCCCCCGCCACCAGGTTCAAGCAATTCTCCCACCTCAGCCTCCCAAGTAGCTGGGATTACAGGCACCCACCATCATGCCCGGCTAATTTTTGTAATTTTGTAGAGATGGGGTTTCACCATGTTGGCCAAGCTGGTCATGAACTCCTGACCTCAGGTGATCCACCCACCTTGACCTCCCAAAGTGGTAAGATTACAAGCGTGAGCCACTGCGCCCAGCCTACTTAGGTATAAATCTAACTAAATATGTGCAAGGTGTATAAGCCTAAAACTACAAAACACTAATCAAAAAAAAAAAAAAATTAAGACCTAAGTAAATGGAGACACAAATAATATTCCTGGGTCAGGAGATTCAGTATTATGATACCAGTTCTCACCAAACTAATTTGTATATTCAAATCAATCACAATTAAAATCTTAGCAGGATATCTTATAGATAGCAACAAGCAGATTCAAAAATTTACATAAAGCTATAGTAATCACAGCAGTGTGATATTGTCAGAAAGAGATACACAGGGCCATGCCTATAATTTTCAGCACTTTGGGAGGCCAAGGTGGGTGGATCACTTTAGGTCAGGAGTTCAAGATCAGCCTGGCTATAACATAGTGAAACCCTGTCTCTACTAAAAACAAAATTTAGTGGAGCATGGTGGCACATGCCTGTGTGGCACAGCTCTTTGGGAGGCTGAGGTATGAGAATTGCTTGAACCTGGGAGGTGGAAGTTGCAGTGAGACAAGATCACACCACTGCACTCCAGCCTAGAGGACAGAGCAAGACTTTGTCTTAAAAAAAAAAAGGGGGGGGGGAACAGATACACAAATTAATGAAACAGAACAGAGTCCGGAATAGACCCATGCACATAACACAGTTAGCTGATTTTTGACAAATGCACAAACGAAGTTCCATGGAGAATGTTTAGCCTTCTCCACAAAAGGTGATGAGACAGTAGGACACTCACATGCAAAAGAAAATGATCTTCGCCCTATTCCTGCAACCTTATAAAATATTAACTGAAAATGGATCTTAGACCTAAGTCTTAATTTTAATACTAGAAATTTCTAGAAGAAAGCATATGAGAAAATCTTTGTGACCCTGTTAGGCAAAGATTTCTTAGATATGAAACAGTCCATAAACAATAAAACTGATAAATGAACTTTTAGAATTTCTGACTTGTTAAAGACATTTTTTTTTTTTTTTTTTTTGGAGACGGAGTTTTGCTCTTGTTACCCAGGCTGGAGTGCAATGGCGCGATATCGGCTCACCGCAACCTCGGCCTCCTGGGTTCAGGCAATTCTCCTGCCTCAGCCTCCCGAGTAGCTGGGATTATAGGCATGCGCCACCATGCCCAGTTAATTTTTTGTATTTTTAGTAGAGACGGGGTTTCACCATGTTGACCAGGATGGTCTCGATCTCTTGACCTCGTGATTCACCCGCTTCGGCCTCCCAAAGTGCAGGGATTACAGGCTTGAGCCACAGCGCCCGGCCCTAAAGACATTGTTAAGAGGAAAAGAAAGACTGAGAGAAGATATTTATTTATTTATTTGGTTGGTTGGTTGGTTATTTATTTATTTTTCGAGATGGAGTTTTGCTCTTGTTACCCAGGCTGGAGTGCAATGGCGCTATCTCGGCTCACCGCAACCTCCGCCTCCTGGGTTCAGGCAATTCTCCTCCCTCAGCCTTCTGAGTAGCTGCGACTACAGGCACGCGCCACCATGCCCAGCTAATTTTTTGTATTTTTAGTAGAGACGGGTTTCACCATGTTGACCAGGATGGTCTCAATCTGTTGACCTCGTGATCCACCCGCCTCGGCCTCTCAAAGTGCTGGGATTACAGGCGTGAGCCACCGCGTCTGGCCCTGAAAGAAGATATTTATAAATCAAACATTTTACAAACCACTTTTATCCAGAATGAATTAAAAACTCAGTAAAGCCAGGCTCAGTGGCTCACACCTGTAATCCCAGCACTTTGGGAGGCTAAGGTGGGCGAATCACAAGGTCAGGAGTTTGAGACTAGCCTGACCAATATGTGAAACCCCGTCTCTACTAAAAAATAGAAAAATTAACTGGGCATGATGGCGTGTTTCTGTAGTCCCAGCTACTGGAGAGGCTGAGGCAGAAGAATCGCTTGAACCTGGGAGGCGGAGGTTGCACTAAGCCTGAGATCCACTGCACTCCAGCCCGGGTGACGGAGTAAGACTCCATCTCAAAAATTAAAAAAAAAACTCAGTAAGAAAACAACTTGATTAAACGTTATACACTTCAAATAAGATACATGTATGGGAAATGAAGAGAGTCATGATTAGTCATTAAGAAAATATATATTAAAAAAACACAGTGAGTCTGGGCTCAGTGGCTCATGCCTGTAATCTCTACACTTTGGGAGATGAGGCAGGAGGCTTGGCTTGAGCCTAGGGCTTCAAGACCAGCCTGGGCAACATAGGCAGACTTTGTGTCTACAAAGCAAAACAATTAGCTGGGTGTGGTGGTACACACCTGTAGTCCCAGCTACTTGAGAGGCTGAAGCAGGAGAATCACTTGAGCTGAGGAGGTTGAGGCTGCAGTGAGTCATGACGTCACCATAGCACTCCAGCCTGGGCAACAGAATGAGATCCTGTCTCAAATTAAAAAAAAAAAAAAAAACAGGGCCGGTGGCTCACACCTATAATCCCAGCACTTTGGGAGGCCGAGACAGGTGGATCACAAGGTCAAGAGATCAAGACCATCCTGGTCAACATGGTGAAACCCCGTCTCTACTAAAAATTCAAAAATTAGCTGGGCATGGTGGCACATGTAGTCCCAGCTGCTCGGGAGTCTGAGGCAGGAGAATTGCTTGAACCCAGGAGATGGAGGTTGCAGTGAGCAGAGATCACACCATTGTACTCCAGCCTGGGTAACGAGCGAAACTCCGTCTCAAAAAAAAAAAAAAACAGCCAGGCATGGTGACTCATGCCTGTAATCCCAGCATTTCGGGATGCCGAGGCAGATGGATCATCTGAGGTTGGGAGTTCGAGACCAGCCTGATCAACATGGAGACACCCTGCCTCTACTAAAAATACAAAATTAGCTGGGTGTGGTGTTACATTCCTGTAATCCCAGCTACTCAGGAGGCTGAGGAAGGAGAATCACTTGAACCCGGGAGGCAGAGGTTGCAGTGAGCCAAGATGGCACCATTGCACTCCAGTGTGGACGACAAGAACGAAACTCCATCTCAAAAAAAAAAAAAAGGATCTAAACACACTGCTAAGTAAAGAAGTCAAAATCAGAATGTTATGTTAATTCCATTTACATGACATTCTAAAAAGGAAGGCTGAAATTACAGAAACAGAGAACAAATCAGGATTTCCGAGGGTTGGCAATGTGGGAGCGGTTGATTACAAAAGGGCACCACCTGGGAAATATTTTGGGCAAAAAAACTGTTTTGGTGTCTTAATGCCGGCAGTTATTATACAGCTATTTGCATTAATAACTGTAAACGAAAGAGTGAGTTTTATTTTAAGTAAATTTTTACAAAGTGCATAAAGTGGAATTGAAACAAACCTGAGTGAGTTCCCTCCAAGATTTCGAGACTCAGGCCTACCAGTAATAGTAAGAGTTTCACTGGTAGGAGACAGATTATTCCTAGCAAGATTGTATTTGCTCTTCAAAATGGGCAGAGGAGGAAGAAAAAAAGAGAAGCTCGTGAGCACCAAGTAAACATGGTGAATACTTTATTATTGGGCTTTTAAATGGTCAGTTTCATATGCATCATTTTCCTTAAATATCAGACCATTTTGTTATACTTTAGATTCTAGCTTTTTAAAGGCCCATACATTTTAAACTTTTTTTAGGGGGGATCAAGTCTAAAAAATGTTGTCTGAGATAGACAATGTTTCCTCTGGGGTGTGGAGTTTCATCATTTGTCAGGCATCATGCATATTTCAGTATTTTACCGTCTAGTGACATCATCCATCAGCTGACTCCTGGTGCTTTAATGGCAAAGTTGGCATCACTGGACTCCAGGAATTCTCATGCTGGGCATGCCCTTCTAACTCTCTGACCTCCTTCGTCTGTACTCAGCTATCCACATGAGGGGCCATAGAACAGAAGAATTTAATTGTCAGATCAGATTTCCTATGATTCTGGACCTAAAATCTTTATATTTAATAGAGTCCACTCTGCTGTGATTGGATCATCCATACATCATCCTCTTGACCTTCACAGTCTGACCAATTTATGGTCAGGTGTATATCTAGATTCGTCAGCCCCTGTAAAACATGCTGTGTGATTTCGTCTTTATGAAGAAAAATGTGTAAGCTCCTGGAGGCTAATAACATTAAAAATATAATTTAAAATTATAATTGGGAGCTCCAAAAATAAATTCAGGTTGAAACTTAAAATGCCTGGAAAACATTTTTTATTGGATATGAGTTCTAATGTAATCAAGAAGAGTCCATGGAAAATGGCTGTCTCATATTAACATAGCTGGTGGATGTTTGTCCAATCCTCTTGAGTAGTGTTCAAAATCATTTGCACCTACTAGCATGTGATCAAAGTATCTACTCTCCTTTTATCCACTCCCCCAGAATAAACTGAATTAAGCCCATTTTTGCTTTTCTTTTTTTGGAGACGGAGTCTCACTCTGTCACCAGGCTGGAATACAGTGGCGTGATCTCAGCTCACCGCAACCTGCACCTCCTGGGTTCAAGCGATTCTCCTGCCTCAGCCTGCCATGTAGCTGGGATTACAGGTGCCTACCACCATGTCCAGCTAAATTTTGTATTTTTAGTTAGAGACAGGGTTTCACCATGTTGGCAGGATGGTCTCAATCTCTTGACCCTTGTGATCCATCTGCCTGGGCCTCCCAAAGTGCTGGGATTACAGGCATGCACCACCACACCCAGCCTGCTTTTCTTTTGTTTGTTTCTTAAGCGAAAATAGGCTGAAAAGACAGATGACAGATCATGAATCAGTGGCATTTGTTGCAGAGCCTCTTCATGGTGAGGCAGATACAGTAATTTTGGAAATGCCTAACATGCAAACTGTGTGGGCCAGGGTGAGATCAGAGGCCAGGCTGGCTCAAGGTGAACCCCGTACTGAGTCCTCAATAGGGTCACGAAGTCCAACCAGGACAATTTCCCTTTCATAATAAAACAGTGGCTTGGTAAGCTAACAGTAACTTGAAGATCTCAAGATCTTATACACCGAATTTTGAGAATAAAGTCACAATGTGCTAATTTCCTGCAGGAATGGACAGACCACAAGTTACGCTGGAATCCTGATGATTATGGTGGGATCCATTCCATTAAAGTTCCATCAGAATCTCTGTGGCTTCCTGACATAGTTCTCTTTGAAAAGTAAGTATCACATTGTTTCTTACTTATAGGGAAAAAAATAAAAAATAAATATTTAAAGAAGTAAAAAGAAAAAGGAAAGTAAAATCACAAAAGAAAATGAAATTGGTCAATTAACACTAGGAATAGAAAATTCTGATTCAGGCAAAATACTTTAAAAAATTCAACTTTAAATGATGAAATAATTGTTTCTTTTAAAACAATTGCCTGATGTTGTGGTAGAAAAGCCATAAAATAGAAATAGTCAATGCTAGGAAAAAAAAAACTAGCACATGCTCCACCGGCTGCTAAGGTGAAACTGCTTTGATTGCAGCGCTGACGGCCGTTTCGAAGGCTCCCTGATGACCAAGGTCATTGTGAAATCAAACGGAACCGTTGTCTGGACCCCTCCCGCCAGCTACAAAAGCTCCTGCACCATGGACGTCACGTTTTTCCCGTTCGACCGGCAGAACTGTTCGATGAAGTTTGGATCCTGGACTTACGATGGCACCATGGTCGACCTCATTTTGATCAATGAAAATGTTGACAGAAAAGAATTCTTCGACAATGGAGAATGGGAAATACTGAACGCAAAGGGGATGAAGGGGAACAGAAGGGACGGCGTGTACTCTTATCCCTTTATCACCTATTCCTTCGTCCTGAGACGCCTGCCTTTATTCTATACCCTCTTTCTCATCATCCCCTGTCTGGGTCTGTCTTTCCTAACAGTTCTTGTGTTCTATTTACCTTCTGATGAAGGAGAAAAACTTTCATTATCCACATCGGTCTTGGTTTCTCTGACAGTTTTCCTTTTAGTGATTGAAGAAATCATCCCATCGTCTTCCAAAGTCATTCCTCTCATTGGAGAGTACCTGCTGTTCATCATGATTTTCGTGACTCTGTCCATCATTGTAACCGTGTTTGTCATTAACGTTCATCATAGATCTTCTTCCACTTACCAGCCCATGGCCCCCTGGGTTAAGAGGCTCTTTCTGCAGAAACTTCCAAAGTTACTTTGCATGAAAGACCACGTAGATCGCTACTCAATTCCAGAGAAAGAGGAGAGTCAACCAGTAGTGAAAAGCAAAGTCCTTGAAAAAAAGAAACATAAACAGCTTAGTGATGGAGAAAAAGTTCTGGTTGCTTTTTTGGAAAAAGCTGCTGATTCCATTAGGTACATTTCAAGCCATGTGAAGAAAGAACATTTTATCAGCCAGGTGAGTAAACTGGTATTCCTGATAATGCCACCATAGAGGTGAACCAAAGACAAATATTTTGACTGCTGTTTATACATATAACATTTAAAGCAAGCCCTGACATGACATAGCAATTTTTGTATGAATTTTTAGGAAGTAATTCATAAAAGATAGGGAGCAAAAGTGAAGCAACTGTTAATTAAGTGCACTGTTTGTTATAATTAGCCTCAATTCTCTATTAAATAATTACACATTTTAAGTTGATTATCCTGGTCTCTGGTAATTTATCTCCCATTTTGCATGGGATTATAGATACGTTCAACCACAGTATTTAGAAATGAAAGACCAGAAAGAATCAGAATATAAAATTTAGTGTTACGACACGTATTTTGGTGAGGAAAGAGGATGTGATTATTTAATTTACAGATTTTTTTTTCCGAAGTGTGGACCAGGCACAGTGGCTCATACCTGTAGTCCTAGTACTTTGGGAGGCTGAGGCGAGTAGATCACTTGAGTCCAGGAGATCAAGACCAGCCTGGGCAACATAGTGAGACCCTGTCTCTACAAAAAAATTAAAAATTAACTGGGTGTGGGTGGGCATGTGTCTTAACACTTTGGGAGGCCGAGGCAGGAGGATCACTTAAGGACACAATTTGAGACCAGCCTGGGCAATTGAAGCAAGACCCCCATCTCAGGAAAAAAAAAAGGAGAATGAGAAGGAGAAACAAAGGTAGTGTGGGAAGAGTGTGAATTTCAGACTGAAAACAGTCCTGGGCTCAATCCTATTCTGAATGACTTAGACAAGTTATTTAGACTCAGTTTTCTGAACCATACCTTGAAAGGTTTGTATGAAGATTAAGTCACATAAAATAAAAATATGCACAGTGTGACCAGCACACAGGGGCTCAGCTTTGTTCTGTAAGCAGTCAAGTGTGAATTCACACCATTCTAAATCTCATCCTCCTTTTTTTTTTGAGAGAGAGTCTTACTCTTATCACACAGGCTGGAGTGTAGTGGCACAATCTCAGCTCACTGCAACCTCTGCCTCCTGGGCTCAAGCGATTCTCAGCCTCCAGAGTAGCTGGGACTACAGGTGTGCACTACTGTGCCCGGCTAATTTTTTTTTTTTTTTTTAAGTAGAGATGGGATTTCACCATGTTGGCCAGGCTGGTCTCAAACTCCTGATTTCATGTGATCCACCACCTTGGCCCCCCAAGGTGTTGGGATTACAGGTGTGAGCCACCATGCCTAGCCCATCCTTCTAAACAGTCCTTCCCTAGTGGAATGAAAATAGTATTTGATGTGCAAATATTCAGCGTAATAAAGTGATCTGTTGCCTAAAGCAAGTTACATTTTTTTTTTTTTTGAGACGGAGTTTCGCTAATGTTACCCAGACTGGAGTGCAATAGCAAGATCTCGGCTCACTGCAACTTCTGCCTCCTGGGTTCAAGCAATTCTCCTGCCTCAGCCTCCCGAGTGGCTGGGACTACAAGCATGGACCACCATGCCCAGCTAATTTTTGTATTTTTAGTAGAGACGGGGTTTCACCTTGTTGACCAGGATGGTCTCAATCTCCTGACCTCGTGATCCACCCGCCTCAGCCTCCCAAAGTGCTGGGATTATAGGCGTGAGCCACCACACCCGGCTACATATTTTCAATTTATATAATAACTTCAATTTATAGAGTTTATTTTATTCTAAAATTGATGAAGATTAGTGCCAAGAGCCTGATCCCATAAACAAACTGATGAAAGAATTTTTTTAGAAATACCCTTCTATATTTTATCTTGCATTCACAGACACTGCCTCATATATATCCTCTCTCATATATCCTGTTATGTTTTTCATCCATTTAAAATTTTTTTTAAAACCACTAGTAATGTGACTGCTGCTAGACAGACATTCAGCTGTCAATTTGGAGGTTTTTTTGTTTGTTTCTTTACATCTTTTAAAAATATTAATACAGGCCAGGCACGGTTGCTCACACCTGGAATCCCAGCACTTTGGGAAGCCAAGGCAGGCAGATCACCTGAGGTCAGGAGTTCAGGACCAGGCTGGCCAACATGGAGAAACCCTGTCTCTACTAAAAATACAAAAATTAGCTCGGCATGGTGTTACACACCTGTAGTCCCACCCGGGAGGCTAAGGCAGGAGAATCACTTGAATCTGGGAGGCAGAGCTTGCAGTGAGCTGAGATTGCACCACTGCACTCCAGCCTGAGCAACAGAGCAAGGCTCCGTCTCAAAAAATCAATCAATCAATCAATTAAATAAATAAATAGGCCAGGCGTGGTGGCTCACGCCTGTAATCCCAGCACTTTGGGAGGCCAAGGCAGGTGGATCACAAGGTCAGGAGTTCAAGACAAGACTGGCCAACATGGTGAAACCCCGTCTCTACTAAAAAACACAAAAATTAGCTGGGCATGATGGCTTGTGCAATCCCAGCTACTTGGGAGGCTGAGGTAGGAGAAATGCTTGAACCAGGACCCGGGAGGCGGAGGTTGCAGTGAGCCAAGATCATGCCACTGCACTCCAGCCTGGGCTACAGAGCAAGACTCCATCTCAAAAATAAGTAAACAAACAAATATAAAGATTTAAATGGTTCTTCCCCCTACCCCCCGCTCCCTGAGACAGAGGACATTTTTTTTCTCTAGAAGGATGAGGACTCCCCTTCCTTTTAGACTTCCGCAGCCTGGTAGCTTGTTCGTGCTCTGACTTCATGTTTATGGACCTGCTGCCCACTCGCTGCACCTCTGTTCCTAATAAAGGCACTCAGTCTCCTCTCCCTCATGAATTTCTGTCTTGTCCTGTTGGGTTCTCCTCCTTGGCTGTGCCCTTCCTTCTGGAACTGCAGCACAGCTGGAGTGGAAGAAAAGAAAGCCTGTGACAGTTGGCCACAAACGCTCCTAAATTACAAATTTGTGATTCTTTTCATACGTGTATCAGGAAGCACCCTAGTAAGATATACTGGCTTTTTATTCATGTACAAATTAGACTTTTCCCATTCTGATCAGTAACGTTTACATATGCAGACAGAATTCTATTGTTTCTATTTTTCTTCTTCAGTGCTGATGAGTGTTCCAAGCTGTTTTCTTTGGGCACAATTAGGGAAATCCCTGAAAGAACCTGAACCTGTACTGTGGTTGGGACATTACATGCTTTTGAAAACAAGTAAATGCTATAAATATGAATGTTACTCTTTTTAAATCCCTTGAGATGAATTCAGGACAGTTGCTCAGTGTCTTGAATGAAGGGCATCTTTTTCTCTTTTGCAGGTAGTACAAGACTGGAAATTCGTCGCTCAAGTTCTAGACCGAATCTTCCTGTGGCTCTTTCTGATAGTGTCAGTTACAGGCTCAGTTCTGATTTTTACCCCTGCTTTGAAGATGTGGCTACATAGTTACCATTAGGAATTTAAAAGACATAAAGACTAGATTACACGTTAGAACTGACATCTGACTGTCGCACAGACAGAATCTAAATGCACGAGCTTGTTCTACAAACCCCGATCACATAGTCTTCGTGGAAATGGAACACCCCCTCACCAGAGAAGCTCTAGAAAATGTGCTCATTTGTGGTTGCTGTCAGAGTGAGCTGCTTTGAAGGAAAGTGGAACCTCCTCAGGCCCCTGCCTTGGCTTCCCGAGACATTCAGGGAAGGATCATAAATCCAGGCTTGGCCTCATAGCCAGAGTGCACGAAAAGGTGTTGCCACTTGGTGGACAAACACCTCCTGGAAGTAGCAGGCCTTGGTGGGGGGAGGGGAGATCCACCTGGAGTTTAAGGCAGTCTCTGCATCTAGCTATCTGTGTGGGCAGAGCCTGGATCTCCCACCTGCCCTGTCCTCCTGGGGCTCTGTTGTGCTTCTGTAGTGATGGGCCAGGCAAATCTCAACAAGGATTTGGGGATTACACTGACAGGACAGCTGGCACTGCACATTTAGTAACACAGATTCCAAGACGCTTGGCCTACTGAGGCAGGTTATTCATGGTTTATTCACAGCATGATAAGACTTTCAGATGGTGAAACTGGAGCCCACTGTGAGCTGTCACTTGCTTTGAGGTCATGCATACCAAAATAACTCACAATAGAAACAAAGTCCTTTGCTGCCAGAAGTGCATTCATTAATACTCATTATCTTTTCCTAGCAAACTAGGGTACAGAGCATTCTCTGATAATGGTTTCTGATGTCACCTCCTCTAATCAGATCCATACCAGCAGTATCCCCTAGGCTCCCCATTCTGCTTCCCTGTCTCCTGGCACCTGGGTGGACTTCACCCCCACCCACCATCATTCCTTCTGTAGGACTCTGAGGGGAGTCTGCTCAGGTTCTTCTTGCCTTCCAAAATTGCTGCTGCCGCCAAATCCTTCCTGAATTTTAGCTTAAAGCAATTGTTCTCTTTGCCCAGTTATAAATCCAAATTCCTCTCTGGAGTACTTTTAGGCATGGCTCTTGCAAGCAGTTTGCAATCCAGGGCACCGTGGTGGCTCACACCTGTCACCCTAGCAGTTTGAGAGGTCAAACCAGCAGGATTGCTTGAGGCCAGGAGTTTGAGACCAGCTTGGTCTCTACAGCAAGACCCTGTCTCTACAAAAAATTAAAATTTTAAAAATTTTAAATGGTGATATATGCCTATAGTCGCAGCTACTCAAGAGGCTGAAATTCCCATTTCAGGATCATTTGAGTCCAGGAGTTGGAGGCTGCAGTGAGCTATTATTGCTCCACTGCATTCCAGCCTGTGCGACAGAGCAAGACCCAGTCTCTTAAAAAAAATCTAAGTGGCCAGGTGCAGTGGCTCACACCTGTAATCCCAGCACTTTGGGAGGCCCAGGCAGGTGGGTCATGAGGTCAGGAGTTCGAGACCATCCTGACTAATACAGTGAAACCTTCGTCTTTCCTAAAAATACAAAAAATTAGTCGGGTGTGGTGGCCACACACCTGTAATCCCAGCTACTCTGAAGGCTGAGGCAGGAGAATTGCTTGAACCCAGAAGGTTGAGTTTGCAGTGAGCCAAGATTATGCCTCTGCACTCCAGCCTGGGAGACAGGGCAAGACTCTGTCTCAAAAAAAAAAAAAAAATCTAAGCATGAAACATCTTCACATATTGTTACCACTAATGTATTTTGTCTTATTAATGCCATTTAGTTTGTGTTTTCTGTATAACGTTTTCTTGTTCTTACATCTTTTTCAGCCTTGGTCAACTTTGTAGTTTGTCCATTCCTTCTTTACTTTTAGTGGCTTGAAACTCACATGTCCACTTTTATTAATTTATTAATAAACATTCAAATTTTTTAAATCATTGTTGAGAATTAGTGTGTTTGGCTGCCACTTTCTATACAAAATAATTCCTTTAGGACCCTCACTACCCCTCACCTCCATTTCACTTTTATCACTTTCCACATTTTTTTTTTTTTTTTTTTTTTTTTTTTTGAGACAGAGTTTCGCTCTTGTTACCCAGGCTGGAGTGCAATGGCACGATCTCAGCTCACCGCAACCTCTGCCTCCTGGGTTCAAGCAATTCTGCCTCAGCCTTCCGAGTAGCTGGGATTACAGGCACGCGCCACCATGCCCAGCTAATTTTTGTATTTTTAGCAGAGACGGGGTTTCACCATGTTGACCAGGATGGTCTTGAACTCTTGACTTCGTGATCCACCCACCTCGGCCTCCCAAAGTGCTGGGATTATAGGGGTGAGCCACCGCGCCCGGCCTCCACATTTTTTTTTAATCATCCAGAATTTTAGTTCTAGATGATTTATTTTTATATTATGTGTTCCTTTCCCTAAGAACCATGTATTGACCACACATGTTGTCCACAACTACATGGCAAACAATTTTCTTTGTTTATCACTTTTTTATCTTAAACATTCCTCCTTTTCTGCTTCATTTGTTCCATTATTTCAGAGGAACGTGTCTTCAAGCAATTCTTTCAGGAAGTATTTGAATGTGGTGACCTTCCTGAACGCTTGCTTTTCTGAAATTGTAATTGATTTTGCCCTCACATTTAAATAATGGATGGGCTGGGCATGGAATTCTGGTTCAAAATTATTTTCCCTCAGAGCTTTGCAAACATCATTTTATAATATCCTGTGCTCTAGATGAGAAGCATGCTGGGGTTGATTCTCATTCCTTACTTGATAGGTCCTTCTAGGGTTTCAGTTTCCCAGTCAGTAATAAGAAGTATTGATGAAAACAGTCAAACTCTGTAAAATATTTGAAGAGATGTATTCTGAGCCAAATATGAATGACTGTGACCTGGGACACACCCCTCAGGAGATCTTGAGGACAGGTGCACAAGGTGGTCAGGGCACAGTCTAGTTTTACACATTTTAGGGAGACAGCAGACATCAATCAAATGCATGTAAGGTTTGCGATGGTTCTATCTGGAAATACATGTAAGGTTTGCAATGTGTAAGGGCAGGACAACTCAAAGCACTGTGGGCAGAGAGGGTTTTCAAGTCATAGGTAGATTTTAAATTTTTCTGATTGGCAATTGATTGAAAGAGTGAATATCCGGCCGGGCACGGTGGCTCAAGCCTGTAATCCCAGCACTTTGGGAGGCCAAGGCAGGTGGATCACGAGGTCAAGAGATCGAGACCATCCTGGTCAACATGGTGAAACCCCGTCTCTACTACAAATACAAAAAATTAGCTGGGCATGGTGGCGCGTGCCTGTAATGCCAGCTACTCAGGAGGCTGAAGCAGGAGAATTGCCTGAACCCAGGAGGCGGAGGTTGCGGTGAGCCGAGATCGTGCCATTGCACTCCAGCCTGGGTAACAAGAGTGAAACTCAGTCTCTAAAAAAAGAGTGAATATCAGTAGAAAGGAATGTCTGGTTGACAATGAGCGTTGTGGAGTCCAAGGTTTTATCATGTAGATGAAGCCTCCAAGTGCTGGCTTCAGAGAAAAGAGATTGCAAATGTTTCTTAGCAGACTTGAGATCTGTGTTGATGTTAATGCTACACTGAAGATAGTACTGTTGTGAGGTCCCTGTTTGGGGCACTATCTGGTCTGAGTTAAGAATAGGATAACAGAAGAGGCAGTTAATCTATCACAGTGATCAGTGATTGGAAGAGGGAGGACTGGTCTTTCCTAGTCAATGACAGAGCAAGGACAATGAGGAAGAGTTAAGCTATAATCTAAGAAACAGAAGTTACAGCAATGTGAGGCCATATAACTCAGCCACATCTCTCTCAAAGCTTAAAGCATTTGAGGGTTTCTAACAGCTCTTAAATTTTCTTTATTTTCACAATGAAGATACTAATTTTAGAAAAATATCTTTAGATCTGAATTCAGTTTCAAATTTTGAAAAAATAGCAGCATGAGCCAGGTGGGGTAGCTTATCCCTGTAAATCCAGCCACATGGGAGGCTGAAACAGGAGGATCACTTGTGCCTAGGAGTTGAAGGTTGCAGTGAGCTGTGACTTCCGCTGCACTCCAGCCTGGAGCAGCAGAGTGAGTCACATCTCTAAAACATAAAACAAAACAAAGTTTTGGAGTGCAATGGCGCGATCTCAGCTCACCGCAACCTCCGTCTCCTGGGTTCAAGCAATTCTCCTGCCTCAGCCTCCCAAGTAGCTGGGACTACTGGCATGCGCCACCATGCCCAGCTAATTTTTGTATTTTTAGTAGAGATGGGGTTTCACCACGTTGACCAGGATGGTCTTGATCTCTTGACCTCGTGATCCACCCGCCTCGACCTCCCAAAGTGCTGGGATTATAGGCGTGAGCCACCGTGCCCGGCCCATAAAAAAATTTAAAAAGGGAAAATACCAGCATGAAACATCTTCTACAGCAAGATTCTTTCTGATCAGACACAGATTCAGAAAAGATTAAGCCTTCACATGTGAGCATGCAGCCCAGAGAAGATAATACTAGTTCCAAACACAGAACAAACCGAATGTTTATATAACATAATAACCTTAAGGAAGTAACCACAAAAGATCCCTCTAAAGCAAAGACATTTTAATTCCAAATGTATAGCAAGAAAAATCTGTATGCAGAATTTGCTAACTAATCCCAAGAAGTGAAAGTTACAAGACCAATTTCTCTCTGTACCACACGTGTGAGTGTGGGACACGGATGTGTGCAGGCACACACATGGGCCACAGAGAGCTGTCCACGTTGTGTGCAGCCTTCAGATTTCTGTTCATACCCCCCCCCCACCCTCCTGAAGCCTTCACAGAACACATGGCCCCCACTGGGCTCCCTGTGTTGGAAAGCCAGTGACGTTTCTAGGGTATGCTGTATGGTTTAGAATATCATTTCTCTATGATTTTATTAAGTGAACTCACATTCTTAGCTATACCAGCATATTCTCCATTATACCCCCAACAATATCTAATAAAGAGCTTAGTCCACAGTCAAAGCTTAATTGATATTTGTTGATTAATTAAACCAGAGGCCGGGTGCGGTGGCTCAAGCCTGTAATCCCAGCACTTTGGGAGGCCGAGGTGGGTGGATCACGAGGTCAAGAGATCGAGACCGAGACCATCCTGGTCAACATGGTGAAACCCCATCTCTACTAAAAATACAAAAAAATTAGCTGGCCATGGTGGTGTGTGCCTGTAATCCCAGCTACTCAGGAGGCTGTGGCAGGAGAATTGCCTGAACCCAGGAGGCAGAGGTTCCGGTGAGCCGAGATGGCGCCGCTGCACTCCAGCCTGGGTGACAAGAGCGAAACTCCATCTCAAAAAAAAAAATTAAACCAGATACCAGGAATTTGGGATGGAGCTGTCTAAAACGGGGACAAATGTGTTCTCTTCCTCAGCCCCTCCAAATATTTCTAACTGTGTGTGTGTGTGTGTGTGTGTGTGTGTGTAATTTTCAGTATGCACCTTAAAATACGTTTCCTTACATTAAAACAATCTCCAAAATACTATTATCATACTTAGTAAAATTGATAATTCTACATTCAAGCTCCCCATCTCAAAAACATGTTAGATATAGTGAACCTCAAGTTTCTCTTCAAAGAATCATTATGTCAGTATGTTCAGCTCTCTTATTCTTTAATTCTCTATTTTAAAGCTTAATTTCCTTGTAGTTCTGGTAAACAACCTCCTCCACCATTTCTTTTTTTTTTTTTTTTTTCAAATACACTTTTATTTTCTGTTTTCCTTCCTCACATACAGAACTCCTCCACACACCGCACTTCTTGCAGCTATGAAGTCACTTGATGTTGGCCAGGTACCATTTTATCCCTAAAATTTTGTTGACATCAAAATATGATAGTTGACCAGTGTTACATCCATAAAATATTTACATAGCACAGCATATTAGGCTTTAGACATTTGGCAATTAGACCACATAAAAACAGGACAAGACCCCCATCCTACATGTTTGGAATCAGGTATTCACCGGTCCCTATCTGGCGACTGTACACTGTTCAAAGGGCAGCAGAGGCAACAGGCAGTTACTTCAGAGGACACTGAACACTATGACCTGGAAGCACGTTATGATGTTACCCAGTGTCATGTACCACACACCTTTCTCCAAGGTGGTCTCAACTCTAGAATGGCAGGTCCAGCTGATACAAAGTGCAGACAGACAACACAACATTTACTCTGTGGAGATATCCTACTTGTACTATGCATGTGCTGTGATTTTGAACATAACTCGTCCCAAAAACTTGTCACGATCATCCAGGCTTTTTAGGTTAGGCGATCCATCAATCTTGCACTCAACTGTTACTTCTTTCTCAGCACTGTTGGGAGCCAAGGTGACCTGAACAGCAACTAATGGCTGTAGATACCCTACATGCAGTTTTTTCCCATAATATGGGAAATATTTTAAGTCTATCATTCCATTATGAGGATAAGTTGTTATATTTGTTTGATCTTCATTCTTCAAAACACAATCTATCCTTGGCACTCCTTCAGGCTTTAATCCAATTATTCTGTTCATTTTCACAAGAATACAAGGTTTTCCTTTAGAATAGCCAAAATTAGGATCACTCATACCGCTGCATGCTTGAAGTAACAAAAGAGGAAACTGACATGCAACATAAACGGGACCCTTCTGTTCAAAAAGTGCTCCATCAGGACAGGTTGTGAGGTTCTTCTGTTCTTCTAAAGTATATGGTTTTAGAAACTTCTTAAGGTCTGCAATGTACCCTGCATAGGAAGTTGGGTCAGACACACTGAATGTGTATTCCAATGCAGTCACTGGTTTTGGAAAAACCATAAGTCCTGGGCTAGGAATCTGGTCACGATATTTTGGAACCTCATCGTTGAGAGTCTGAAGCATAACCCACATCGTGAATGAGAAGAGTGCAGCCAGGAACCCATAAAAAACTAGGTAGAAGAGCAAGATCAAACCCCAGCTCTTGGCGGTGCGCCCCAGGAACTCTCCGGTGGTCGGGTTGTAAATGAAGAGCTTCCACTCGGCCAGGCACTGGTTGAGGGACTTTTTCTCGTTCTTCGTCATGGTGTGCGCACGGACGGCTGGGGGAGCGGCGGCCGCGGGGATGGAGGTGGCGAGGGCAGCGGAGGCGCGTCCCAGCTCCGGCGGCGCAGCCGGGCGACGGGAGGGGAGGGTGGGACAGCCAAGAACACCTCCGCGTTACAGGGAGTACTCAAGCCGACCTCCTCCACCATTTCTTTTTTTTTTTTTTTTTTTTTTTTTTTTGAGACGGAGTTTCACTCTTGTTGCCCAGGCTGGAGTGCAATGGCGTGATCTCGGCTCACCGCAACCTCCGCCTCCTGGGTTCAGGCAATTCTCCTGCCTCAACCTCCTGAGTAGCTGGGATTACAGGCACGCACCACCATGCCCAGCTAATTTTTTGTATTTTTAGTAGAGACGGGGTTTCACCATGTTGACCAGAATGGTCTTGATCTCTTGACCTCGTGATCCACCCGCCTCGGCCTCCCAAAGTGCTGGGATTACAGGCTTGAGCCACCGCGCCCAGCCCCTCCTCCACCATTTCTAATCAGTAGTTCACATCTGTTTCCCCAGCCCCCAGCTCCGTCCTGACTCGTCCCAGTCACCTGCTTCAGTCACCTGCTCTGGTCACCTTCTTTGACCTGGGTCACCTTCTTTGACCTGGTCACCCCGTAACCATCCTTCCCTCCAGACCACCCACCCTGCCACTCCAGCTCGGACCCCTGCTCTCTTTAAAACAGCCAATTGGGATTAGTCTAGTTTGTGCAGTCTAACCCTAGCCAATAATGACACAGCAGGAGGGGCAACCCCCGTCAGGCATAAGTAAGTACCCCTTTTCCTCCCTTGTCCAAATGTGCACTCACCATTGCTCCATCTGTGTGCGGCACCCTTCAATATTAGTAAATTGCCTTGCTGAGAAAATTTATATTTGAGTGCTACTTCTTTTGCAGCATCAAAAATTCTACTTATAACACATCCTAATTTGATATTTAGTTTGTCTCAAATAGGATTCAACCCAAGACTATTTGTTATGCCTCTTAAATCTATTTTAATCTCTTTCTTGGCACTGATTTGTTGAAAGGGCCAGATCCGTTTTCCCCAAGTATATCTCACAATTTGAATTTTGTCTGATTGCTTGCTTCTGGTAGCATTAAGCTCATTCTTCTGTCTCCTGTGTTTTCCTGTAAACTGAAAGTTACAACTGTAACCCTAACCATAATTCTGGTTCAGTCTTTTTTTTTTCTTTTCTGAGATGGAGTCTCGCTCTGTTGCTTAGGCTGCAGATCAGTGGCACAATCTCAGCTCACTGAAACCTCTGCCTCCCAGGTTCAAGTGATTCTCCTGCCTCAGCCTCCCAAGTAGCTGAGATTACAAGCTTGTGCTACCACACTAGGCTAATGTTTGTATTTTTAGTAGAGATGGGGTTTCCCCATATTGGCCAGGCTGGTCCCAAACTCCTGGCCTCAAGCAATCCTCCCACTTCAGCCTCCCAAAGTGCCGGGATTACAGGCGTGAGCCACTGCACCCAGCTCAATCTTTTTGATAGGGAGATGCTATAGATGATAACATGGTGTTCATATTGTACCATAGTGAGGAGGCAGGCTAATTGGCTATCTGATCATTAGAGTTAAGATTAATTCCTAGGGCTGGGCGAGGTGGCTCAAGCCTATAATCCCAGCACTTTGGGAGGCCGAGGCGGGTGGATCACGAGGTCAAGAGATCAAGACCATCCTGGTCAACATGGTGAAACCCCGTCTCTGCTACAAATACAAAAAATTAGCTGGGCATGGTAGTGCGTGCCTGTAATCCCAGCTACTCAGGAGGCTGAGGCAGGAGAATTGCCTGAACCCAGGAGGCGGAGGTTGCGGTGAGCCGAGATCGCACCATTGCACTCCAGCCTGGGTAACAAGAGCAAAACTCCGTCTCAAAAAAAAAAAAGATTAATTCCTAGATTAAGGTAATGCAAATCTGATCTCTCCACTGTATTCATTAGTAACTCTATTGTCTAGCCTGTGGCCACAACACACAGCAAAGTTATAAAAACTCTTAGCTATGATCTTGGCCCCGTTGGAGATGGTGTCTAGCCAGCTAACATTGGAACATCATAATTTCCTGAGAGTAATATTCTTATGTTGGAATGGACCTTTCAGTTGTGTCAAAAGTCTTTCTCTAAAGCACCTACTGTTATCTATTTAAATTAATTCTCTAATTAACACAGTGACTACCAGATATGTTTAGCCTGACATGTATTTCTTCTTTGTATTAAAACTTCTGTTCAGTATGTCAATCAAGTAGCAGTTAGCATAAAAGTAACCCTATGTCTTTGGCTCATGGACATAATCTCGGGTTAATCTGTGCCCAGACGTGGACTGTCACCCCTCCAGGCAGTGTTGATGGCCATGGGACAGGGCAGCCCAGCCTGCTGTGGAATTAAGACATGCTCATCTGAATGCTCAAGGATGGTCTCAGCTCTGGGCATCAAGAGGAGAGTTAGCCAGGCCAGAAGATCCCAGTGTTCAAAAGGAAACAATACAAGGATGGTGTGACGGTTAAGTCAGGCAGCCTTTAAGAAACAGCCCTGTGTGGAAGGTGCTATTATCACTCTTGTTTTACAGATGAAGTTTCTCTTCATCTGCAAAATTCCATGGGGCGGGAGTGGGGAAGGATTCACCCTACTTTACTCAGGTACCCCAGTCATTGTGACAGCCAAAACACCTCGTCATACATTTCCAAACGCCAGCAGGAAATCGTGTGATAATGTGTGTGTGTGTGTTTGTGTGTGTGTGTGTGTGTGTAGAATGCATGCAACAGCGTCTCCAGTTGAGAATAACTGGTATCTAAACCCATCCAGGATGCTATGATAAAAATACCATAGATTGGGTGGCTTTTAAACCGCAGACCT
This sequence comes from Callithrix jacchus, assembly GCF_049354715.1. Classification (NCBI taxonomy): domain Eukaryota; kingdom Metazoa; phylum Chordata; class Mammalia; order Primates; family Cebidae; genus Callithrix; species Callithrix jacchus. The sequence goes on from NC_133514.1 coordinate 44,452,538, forward strand.
GTATTGCTTACAATCCTGGAGGCTGGAAGTCCAAGACAAGGTGCTGACAGGTCTGGTGTATGGTGAGGGCTGCTTCCTGGTTTATAGATGGCCATCTTCTCCCTGAGTCCTCACATGGTAAAAGGGCGAGGGAACTCTCTGGGGTCTCTTTTATAAGGGCACTAATACCATTCGTGAAGGCTCTACCCTCGGGACCTAATCACCTTCCAAAGGCCCCACCTCCTAACATCATCATATTGGAGGTTAGGATTTAAACTTAGGAGTTTGGGCCAGGAGCATTGGCTCACACTTGTAATCCTAGCATTTTGGGAGGCTGAGGTAGGCAGATCACTTGAGGTCAGGAGTTCAAGACCAGGCTGGCCTGCATAGCAAAACCCCGTCTCTACCAAAAATACAAAAAAAATTATCCGGGTATGGTGGCAGGTACCTGTAGTCCCAGCTACTCAGGAGGCTGAGGCAAAAGAATCACATGAACGTGGGAGGCAGAGGTTGCAGTGAGCTGAAATCGCACCACTGCACTCCAGCCTGAGTGACAGAGCGAGACTCTGTCTCCAAAAATGAAATAAAATAAAATAAACTTATGGGTTTGGGGAGGACACACATTCAGTCTACGGCAGCTGGATATGCTGAAGCACTGAGATGATCGCTCCAAAGTCTACAGGGGATGGGAGAGGGGAGGTGTGCAGATGTGTGCCCCTGTTCTTATCGCCTTGTTCCTGAAACTGCCTTAGTAAAAATTCTAATGGTGAGAAAAGAGATCTGACCTGACCCACTCCATCTTGCCTTTAACCTCCAAGGTGCTATTGTTTATCCCTGGACGTAGGCCAAACTAATTGGGAGGAACTTACTTTATAGTTTTAACTTTGTTGTTGCTTATCTTTTTTTATTTTTCTTTGAGACAGGGTCTTAGTCTATCACCTAGGCTGGAGTGCAGTGGCAGGATCACAGCTCACTGCAGCCTGGACTTTCCAAGCTCAGGTGATCCTCCCACCTCAGCCTCCCCGAATAGCTGGGACCACAGGCAGGCACCACCATGCCCGGCTAATTTTTGCATTTTTTTGTAGAGATGGGGGTCTCCCTATGTTGCCCAGGCTGGTCTCGAACTCCTGGGCCCAAGCAATCCACCTGCCTCAGCCTCCCAAAGTGCTGGGATTACAGGTGTGAGCCACCATGCCCAACTTGATTCTTTCCCTTTTTCCTCTCCAGATGTTCATCTTCTCTTATGTAAAATGTACCATTGGCAGCCAGCCTGTCCCTCTCTTTGCTTGTCCCACACCCCCCACCCCGCCTCCCGCCAAGGACTTTTATAAATGTTAAGCTTCCTGAAACGCTCTCCTGAAAAACAGCCACAGGTGTGTCTGCGGCTCCTGTTTTTCCCAGACTCTGCCTCAAGTGACTTAATAAACCTCGATAATCAAGAGACGCCTCAGTCCTTCATTTTGGTAGTCATTGTTTCTCTGAAAAATCAGATGATCAAGCACCCGAGGCTACATCCAGCACACGGCTTCGAGGGCTCCCGAGTGGAGCTGGTTGAGGGCGCAGGGGTCTCTGCCTTTCTTTCCCTGCCATCTCCATTCTGGCTTGTGAGCTCCCTACGACCTGGCTTGTGAGCTCCCGGGACTACCTACACTGGGCATCGCCCCTCTGCACTCAGCATCTGCTAATGTCGACGGTTTTTCCTCTGCCCACTTTTCTGCTGCCTCGGCCATGGGAAGTGTGACAGGGTGGGTGGGGCAGGGCAGTGGGGAGAGGAAACCTGGGATGCTTCCATCTGGCCTGTGACTTGTCTTCCTCCAAATGTCGGCCACGCAACTCTACTCACCACCTCCATGATTGGTCTCATTGTGAAAACAGTCTACATAGATGTTTTCATTTGTTTTTGTTTTTGTTTTGAGACGGAGCCTTGCGCTGTTGCCCCGGCTGCCTCAGTCTCCCGAGTAGCTCGGACTACAGGCGCCCGCCACCACATCCGGCTAAGTTTTTGTAGTTTTAGTAGAGACGGGGTTTCACTGTGTTGGCCAGGATGGTCTCGGTCTTCTGACCTCGGGATCCGCCCGCCTCAGCCTCCCAGAGTGCGGGGATTACAGGCGTGAGCCACCGCGCCTGGCCGATACTTTTATCCTTTACGCTCATTAAAGAAATGATGAGTTCGTGTCGTTTGTAGGGACATGGATGAATCTGGAAAACATCATCCTCAGCAAACTGACACAAGAACAGAAAATGAAACACCGCATATTCTCACTCATAGGTGGGTGATGAAAAATGAGAACACATGGACACAGAAAGGGGAGTACTAAACACTGGGGTCTATTGGGGGGAAAAGGGGAGGGCCAGTGGGAGGGGGAGGTGGAGAGGGATAGCCTGGGGAGAAATGCCAAATGTGGGTGAAGGGGAGAAGAAAAGCAAAGCACACTGCCATGTGTGTACCTACGCAACTGTCTTGCATGCTCTGCTCATGTACCCCAAAACCTATAATCCAATAAAAAATTAAAAAAAAAAAAAAAAAAAGAAAATTCCATTTTGCATTTCTCATTTGGCCTTTTACAATAAAATATATCCCTGAGATTGGTATATCAAAAAAAAAAAATAAAATAAACTTTCTCAGGTTTTTTGTTTGTTTGTTTTTTCTGATAGTCCTGATCTTCCTAAAATAAGTGGGCAGTTTGCTCCCTCATCTTCCTGACACAGTTTACATTTCAAAGCCTTCTTCTCCCTCCTGACTACAGTGAAAGATGCCCCCCAAACCACTCTCCCTAATTCGGGCCTCCCACTCCCAGCCCGGTCCTGTGGTGGTGAGCCTGGGGTTGGGATGGGGAAAGGATGAACCAACTCAATTGATTTACTTCTTTTTCTACTCGCATCTCATGGAAGAGGATGAATTGCACAAGAGGTAGAGACATGGTTAAAGAGGAGATTTGTGTTCTAGTGTGAGATTTATTAATTTGCTGTGTGACTGTGGGGAAACTACCTTTTGAGATAAAATAAGATTTGGGTTAAAAAATCTAGGAGTTTCATTTCATGTCTAAGACATTGATTATATAGTTCAGATACACAGACAATCTCCAATGCATGTGCACACGTGTGAACACACACACATAGATATTAATGATGAAATCATAATCAAGAGAGCTTCAAGTCAATTTTAAAAGTTAAAAATCTCAGGCGGGCTTGGTGGCTCATGCCTGTAATTTCAGCACTTTGGGAGGCAGTAGGATCACCTGAGATCATGAGTTCGAGACCAGCCTGGCCAACTTTGTGAAACCTCATCTCTGCTAAAAATGCAAAAATTAGCTGGGCCTGGTGATGTGTGCCTGTAATCCCAGCTACTTGGGAGGCTGAGGCAGGAGAATTACTTGAACCCAAGAGACAGAGGTAGCAGTGAGCCAAGATCGGGCCACTGCACTCCAGCCTGGGTGACAAGAGCAACACTCCATCTCAAATAAATAAATAAATCAAAATAAAATAAAAGTTAAAAATCTCAATTAACAAAGGGATCTTCAATGTTTTACTCTCTTTATGACCCTTTACACATTTTCAATCCATGCTTTTCTTTGTTCTTCTGAACAAATACTATGATTCCCTTTTTTTTCCAATGCTTATTTCATTTCTTCTTAAATGTATGTTGCTAGTTTATTTACTTGTAAATACAAGATCCTCTTTCCCCTAAAAGTCACTGAGCAACTTCTGGAAAGCTGGGCTGGGCAGTCTAAGGTACGCTCAAGTAGAAAGGTATGGGTTAAGAAGTCAGGATGGGGTCTCCTTGACCCTGGCTGGGAGCACTCTCCTCCCATCTCCCTGAAATGCAGGTCCTTTTTCTGCTTTATATGTTATATTTTGTGACAGGGTCTCATTCTGTTGCTTAGGCTGGAGTGCAGTAGCACGATCATAGCTCACTGCAACCTTGACCTCCTGGCTTCAACCTGTCCTCCTACCTCAGCCTCACGAGTAGCTGGGACTGCAGGCACCAGCGCTCACAGCTAATTTTTATATTTTTTTTGTAGAGACAGGGTTTTACCATGTTGCCCAGGCTGGTCTCAAACTCCTAGATTCAAGCCATCCATCCGCTTCAGCCTCCCATAGTGCTGGGAATACAGGCATCAGCCACCACACTTGGCTGCAATACAGTTCTTAAAAGTCTTGTTTTTATATCTGATGGGCAATTAATGTACAGAACATATAATGAACTCCTACAACTCAACAATCAAAAAACAACCTGATTTTTAAAATGGGTGAAGGACTTAAATAGACATTTCTCCAAATAAGACATACAAATGGCCAATAAGCACATGAAAAGTTGCTCAACATTGCTAATTATTAGGGAAACAGAAACCAAAACCTCAATGAGACGACACCTCTCAGCCATTAGGATGGCAACTGCCAAAAACCCAGAAAATAGCAAGTGTTGGTGAGGATGCGGAGAAATCGGAACCCTTGTGCACTGCTGGTGGGAACATAAAACGGTGCAGTCCGTGGAAAATAGGATGATGGTTCCTTAGAAAATCAAAAACAAAGGCCAGGCGCGGTGGCTCACGCCTATAATCCCAGCACTGTGGGAGGCCGAGGTGGCTAGATCACGAGGTCAAGAGATCAAGACTATCCTGGTCAACATGGTGAAACCCCATCTCTACTAAAAAAATACAAAAAAAAAAAAATTAGCTGGGCATAGTGGCGCACGCCTGTAGTCCCAGCTACTTGGGAGGCTGAGGCAGGAGAATTGCTTGAACCCAGGAGGTGGAGGCTGTGGTGAGCCAAGATCGTGCCATTGCACTCCAGCCTGGGTAATGAGCGAAACTCTATCTCAAAAAAAAAAAAAGGGAAAATTAAAAACAAAATAACCATGGGTACCAAAAAAAAGTAAGAATGAATAAGATCTAGTATTTGCTAACATAACAGGGTGACTGTAGTCAAAAGTAATGTAATTGTGCATTTAAAAATAACTAAAGGAGTATAATTGGATTGTTTGTAACACAGAGGATTAATGCTTGAGGTAATGGACACTCCATTTATAACAATCACCAATGTGATTATTACACATTGCATGCCAATATCAAAATATCTCACATAACCCATAAATACATATGACTACTATGTAGCCACAAAAATTAAAAATTAAACATAGAACAACCATCTGATCCAGCAATTTCACTTGTGAATATATACCCAAGATAACTGAAAGCAGGGACTCAGAGTTATTGGTAAGCCCAAGTCCATAGCAGCAGCCAAAAGGTAGAAGCAACGCAAGTGTCCATTGACAGCTGAATGGATACATAAAGTGAGGTAAGTATGCACAATAGAATATTATTCAGCCTTGAAAAGGAAAGAAACATGTTGACACGTTACAATATAGATGCACCTTGAAACTGTTATGCCAAGTGAAATAAGCCAGTCACAAATGAACAAACACAGTATGATCCCACTTATATGAGGTGGCCAGAGTGGTCGAATTCATAGAGACAGAAAGTAGAATAGGGGTTGCCTGTGAGGTCCAGGAGAAGGAGCAGTAATTCCTTACTGGGTGCAGCGTTTCCGTTTTGCAGGACAAAGAGTTCTGGAGTTGGATGGTCATGAAGGTCGTACAACAACATGAAGGCATTTAGTACCATTAAACTGTATGCTTAAAACCAGTGACGATGGGAAATGTTATGTGATTTTACCACAGTTCAAAAAATTTAAATGAAATTAGATATTGATTGGGCTTAACAATAAAAAATAAAGTATTGAGTAACAACCAACCCTTTTTAAAGACAGGAAGATAAAATGTAAGTATTATAATTACTGGCCGGCGCGGTGGCTCACGCCTGTAATCCCAGCGCTTTGGGGGGCTGAGGCAGGTGGATCACTTGAGGTCAGGAGTTCAAGACCAGCCTGATCAACATGAAGAAACCCTATCTCTACTAAAAATACAAAACTAATAAGGCTTGGTGGGGCATGCCTGTAATCCCAGCTACTTGGGAGGCTGAGGCAGGAGAATCACTTGAACCCAGGAGGCAGAGGTTGCCGTGAGCCGAGATCATGCAGTTACACTCGGGCCTGGGCAACAAGAACAAAACTCCATCTCAAAAAAGAAAAAACAATGTATCAAATAATGCTGAGAGGTGTGAGCTACATCACAAAGACATGCACAAGAAATCAAGCATGCACTAGGTCACAAGTGTGGCAAACAGTTCACAAATGTTGCAAGGTCCAATTCCCAGAGTTCACCTCTCACGTCATGATACTGAGAAACAGCACCCACTCACATGTCATGATACTGAGAAACAGCACCCACTGGAGGTACAGCAAAACTTCTTAGTGTGGCTTGATGTTAATTACATAGCTAGGCTGTAGTATAAGTCATTCATGTCCTTGGAAGCCAAACACACAGACACGAGAAGCGTGGCCTAATACTGTAACCGTGGGTACTGCCTGATCTGGGCACTAGTGTCGTAACACATTCACTTCTCCCCTGTGCTGCATCAGAGGATACTCCGCCTCCCAATGTACAAGAAAGTCCTCTTTTTCCATCTAGCCATCAGCTTTAGTAGATGAGGGACTTGGGTAGGAAGCCTTTGCCTTCCTTTCCTTGTGGCAAGGAATGCAGAACAAATACGGTGTCTGTTACTTTCTGAACATAAAGGAAAATACATTTTAAGATTTTCCTGTGTTCCCAAGTAGTGGCTGTAGAAATAGCCCCGCAGTTCCAAACACACAGACAATTATAAATACCCAAAGAAATACTCTGTCCACCACCATGGCCACGTATTTCCAGTCATCTTCTACCTGAAATGCAAACAAAAATTAGAGCTGGTTTAAAAAACAAAACCATGAGAAACAAGCTTTGTTTCATCAATAAGCTCCTTCTTTTTCAAAGAAGATTTCTCCAGTACTTTTTTTTTTTTTTTAGATGGAGTTTCGCTGTTGTTACCCAGACTGGAGTGCAATGGTGCGATCTCGGCTCACCGCAACCTCTGCCTTCTGGGTTCAAGCAATTCTCCTGCCTCAGCCTCCCGAATAGCTGGGACTACAGGCACGCACCACCATGCCTAGCTAATTTTTGTATTTTTAGTAGAGACAGGGTTTCACCATGTTGACCAGGATGGTCTGGATCTCTTGACCTCGTGATCCACCCGCCTTGGCCTCCTAAAGTACTGGGATTACAGGCTTGAGCCACCGCGCCCAGCCTCCAGTACTTTTTAAAGCAAATATTGGCAAGGCAGGCGGATCACCTGAGGTCAGGAGTTTGAGACCAGACTGGCCAACATGGTGAAGCCCCATCTCTACTGAAAATACAAAAATGAGCCGGGCATAGTGGCGGGCATCTGTAATCCCAGCTACCCAGGTGGCTGAGGCAGGAGAATCACTTGAACATGGGAGGCAGAGGTTGCAGTGAGCCAAGATCTCACCACTGCACTCCATCCTGGGTGGCAGAGTGAGATATTTCATTTCAAAAAATAAATAAATAAGAATTTTTTTTCTTTTTTTCTTTTACCTTCAAAGCTACCGCAAATCAACACAAGAAATTTTGTTTTGTCTGAAGAGGGTGGATGCAGAGCCTCCATGAGTGCCTCAGACAGCAGACTCTCCAGTAAAGCCCTGACTCCGTGGGTCACCAGGGACCTTTCCTAATTGCAAGAGACACTCCTGAGAAGCAGCTACTCAGAGAGCTAGACTCATGCTTTGCAACACTAGGTAGTCTGGCTTTCTGGTAAGTCTGGGGAATGAGTTTGAGGCGGCGGGCGGTGCTGCTGGGGATGGCGGATGTGGAGTATGATTGAGGACCCCTTTATCAGGAAAAGGCAGTCCTCCAGCCCTCAAAGGGATGCTGGCTGTGGAGAGCTAGTTGTGTTTCTCGAAGTTCCTGACCCTCCAGCCTTCCGCCACTGTCTCCACAGTTGTGTCTTGAGAGCCCTAACTGGTAGTGATTAAGTCAACAGCAGCTGTCTCTTAGATTAAAAAAAAATTTTTTTAGGAACAGGATTTTGCTGTGTTTCCCAGACTAGAGTGCAGTGGTGTGACTGTGGCTCACTGGAACCTGGAACTCCTAGGCTTAAGCAATCCTCCAGCCTTAGCTTCCCAAGTAGCTGGGACAACAGGTTTGGCACAGTAAAAAAAAAAAAAAATTTTTTTAAACAAAAGAAAAAAATTGTTTTTTAGAAACAGGGTTTCAATATGTTGCTCAGGCTGGTCTCCAACTTCTGGCCTTAAACAATCCTCCAGCCTTGGTCTCTGAAAGTGCTGGGATTACAGGCATCCACCACCATGCCCCGCTAATTTTTGTATTTATCATAGAGATAAAAATTTTAAATTGTATGAAGATGTCACCATGAAGGTGAATCTTTCTGGGCTCTTGTCCCATAACACACCTGCATGACAGCCATTCAGAGCATCTGCCCTCTGCACCAATAGGGCAGGGCGGACTTTCCATCTCACAGTCTCCTTTCACCAGGAGTGATGGCTGCCGGCAGCTGCAGTCCGAGGTCAAACCCAGACACCTGGCCTAAGTTTCAGATGACCTCAGCTAGTCACCCACATGGTGTGGGAAATTGGCATGATTCTCTTGAGCTCTGTCTTTGGAGGCTGAGGGAGGTGCATGCTGCTATAGTTAGACTCTGGGCAGCAGGAGCAGAGTACGTGAATGCTAAAAATATCCCTGGGGCTCATTTCACCAGCACCTAAATCCCTCTCGAGTAGAAGTGGGAACGGAGCTGCCTGAATGAATGCATTCCCGCCTCTCCCACTTCTCCCAGCACCCCCAGGCTGCACCCTGCTCCGAGCTCATTTCTCCTTCCCTCTGGGGCAGCTTTTCTCTATCTTTTTATTTGCTGCTGTTTCTTGTTCAGGGTTGTTTTTGTGTGTGTGTGTGTGAGACAGGGTCCTGCTCTGTCTTCTGTCTACCAGGTTGCAGCCTCGAACTGCTGGGCTTAAGCAATCCTCCCACCTCAGCCTCTAAAATGGCTGGGACTATAGGTGCACACCTTGGTGCTAATTTGTTTGTTGGTAGGATAGGGCCTCGCTATGTTGCCCAGGCTGGAGCTCTTGGTTTCATTAACTGAGGTTGCCCTGAATGTTTATTTATTTATTTTTATTTTTGAGATGGAGTCTTGCTCTGTTGCTCAGGCTGGAGTGCAGGAGCACAATCTCAGCTCACTGCCACCTCCGCCTCCTGGATTCAAGCGATTCTCCTGCCTCAGCCTCCCAAGTACCTAGGATTACAGGCCTATGCCACCACACCTGGCTGGTTTTTGTATTTTTAGTAGAGATGGGGTTTCCCCATGTTGGCCATGCTGGTCTCAAACTCCTGACCTCAGGTGATCTGCGCACCTCGGCCAAGTGCTCAGATTACAGGTGCGAGCCACCGCGCCTGGCCCTGAATGTGTATTTTAAGCAAATTTTGCTTGAGTTCACATTTCTGGAGGTGGAGATTTGCTCTGGGGCTGTTGGCACCTGACCCCACTCCACTGGCAGGTCTGACCTTGTCAGTCCACCCATAACCATATAATAACACAGCCAGATCTCAGCAAGGCTGCCTGACCCTCTCAGGAACAAAACTCACACTAAAGGTCTGACTGTGTCTCCAGAGTGCCCGAAGCCATGTGGAGGGGCTGCACATTTACCTCCTTGGTTGCATTGTGGCTCTTCATGTTTTCTGCTATGAAATGAACACTGTTAATCACATCTTCAACTTCAGGTGAGTGCTCTGAATTTTCCGCCATCCACTGTAACGGCTGATGACTTAATCTTCTCTTGCTGGTGGCAAGCTCATTTGATTTGTGACAATGGAAGCATTCTTTAAGATGTCTGGGTTCCCCACGGCTCGCAAACTTGCCCTTGGTGGGCCTCCTGGCAAGGTCTCTAGGCACTGCATCAGAGCCTGTGCCCCTTGTCTTGTCCAGAGGCCACCTCATCAGCAGGACCTGGGGCAGCAGCTGCAGGAAAACTGTCTTCACCCACCTGGGCATGGCGTGCGTCGTCGGGGTGCGGTAGTGTATGTTCAACACAAACACAGTCACCACGATGGACAGTGTGACAAAGATCATGGTGAACAGCAGGTACTCACCCACCAGTGGGACCACCAGAGAGGTGGATGGGATGGTTTCTGTGATGACCAGCAAAAACACAGTCAGAGAAAGCAGGACTGAAATACAAAGCGTCACTTTTTCACCACAGTCCGAAGGAAGGTAAAAGACCAACACAGTTAGAAATGAAATAAAGAGACAGGGGATGATCAGATTAATCGTGTAAAACATCGGCAATCTTCTAATGTAGAAAGAATAGGTTATATCTGTGTATATTTCCTCACAACAGTTGTATTTTATGTCATGTTTGTAGCCAGAGGCATCAATAATTTCCCATTCACTGTTTTCCCAAAAATCATTCATATCCACTTTTGATCCAATGATTAGAAGATCAATTTCAGCTTTGTCATACGTCCAGGAACCAAATTTTAGTGAACAGTTTTGATGATCAAAAGGGAAAAAGGTGATATCCATAGGACAGGAACTCTTAAAAATAGCTGGTGGAGTCCAGGTTATCGTGCCATTGTATTTAAGAAGAGCTTTTGTCTTGCCTTCAACTTGGAAGTCACCAACAGCACTGCAAAGTAAGTCAGACACCATTAGTAACACTCCCTTTGCTATGGGCCAGAATACACCAACAGCAGCTTTGGAAAGAGACTACAGTGGATAGAGACCCATACTTATTATAGAGAACAATGTCTGGCTTCCAAATCTTATCCGCAGGCACACGAAGAGTCTCAATGCCGTCGTATTCCGTTGGATCCCAGCGCAATTTATAATCATTCCAGATCTAAGATAAATAGAAATCGACTTTTAAAATTTCTTAAAAACTTTCTTGTCAGGCCCATTGGCTCACACCTGTAATCCCAGCACTTTGGGAGGCCGAGGTGGGCAGATCACTTGCGGTCAGGAGTTCGAGACCAGCCTGATCAACATAGTGAAACCCCATCTCTACTGAAAATACAAAAACTAGCCAGCAGTGGTGACACATGCCTGAAATATCGGTTACTTGGGAGATTGAGGCAGGAGTATCCTTGAACCTGGGGGGTGGAGTTTGCAGTGAGCTGAGATTTCATTACTGTATTCAGCCTGGTTGACAGTGAGACTCTGTCTGGAAAAAAAAATTCGTTTATTAATAACTTTCTTTCAATGATAATTTTATGATGGTTCAACAGCTGTTTTTGAAAAAGAAAAATACGCTGGTCATGGTAGCTCGTGCCTGTAATCCTAGCACTTTGGGAGGCCAAGGCAGGAGGATCACGAGGTCAGGAGATTGAGGCCAGCCTGGCTAAGGTGAAACCCCGTCTCAATTAAAAATACGAAAAATTAGCCGGGTGTGGTGGCACTCACCTGTAGTCTCAGCAACTCAGAAGACTGAGGCAGGAGAATCACTTGAACCCAGGAGGTGGAGGTTGCAGTGAGCCGAGATTGTGCCACTGCACTACAGCCTGGATGACAGAGTAAGACTCCATCAAAAAAAAGGAAAAAAATACATTCTTCTTTTTTTTTTTTCTTTTGTATTTTTAGTAGAGAGGGGTTTCACCATGTTGGCCAGGATGGTCTCGATCTCTTGACCTTGTGATCTGCCTGCCTCGGCCTCCCATAGTGCTGGGATTATAGGCGTGAGCCACTGAGCCTGGCCAAAAATACATTCTTATTTGAAGAATGTATTGGTTTCTATCAAAATCTGGACAATTATATCCATGGGGAAAAGGGGGCTAAATAGCTGAGCTGATTTGGGCAAATATTTCATTAGATGATTATCTATTGATTGTTAGTTGCTCATCAAAGTTTTTGGCTCAACTTCCATATTCCATGAGCCATACTCACACATTTCTAATACCAAAAAGCTCAAGGGTATGATGGTAAGTTTTGTCTTGTTTTTTAACAAAATCTTTATAAAAGATTAAGACTTCCTTTTTTTAATTTTCAAGACAGAGTTGTGCTCTGTCACCCAGGCTAGAGTGCAGTGGCGTAATCTCGGGTCACTGCAACCTCCGCCTTCCAGGTTCAAGAGATTCTCTGGCCTCAGCCTCCTGAGTAGCTGGGATTATGGCATCCACCACCACACCTGGCTAATTGTGTATTTTTACTGGAGACAGGGCTTCACCATATTGCCCAGGCTGGTCTTGAACTCCTGACCTCAGATGATCCACCTGCCTCAGCCTCTCAAAGTGCTGGGATTACAGGTGTAAGCCACTGCACCGGGCCAAGACTTTCTTAAGGAAGAAAGGGTATAACTGATAACACCAGCTGCTGGGAATCTCACATACATCTTCCAGTGCTTAGCCACCGACTTCTCCAAGCCTGGTCAAGCAGGGATCAAAGAGCAGGCAAGCCTCAGACCCTGGAGCTCAAGTTACAGATAAAAATGGGAGATCTGAGAGCAGCAACCAGGAAGAATGGAAGTCTCTATGTCAGAGGGACCTCTGTCACTAGGTGTCTGCACCTGTGAAGTGTGCATCAAGTCAGCTATTACCAGAGCTGAACTTTAGGCTTTGGAGATGACCTAATGGATAATATTTTATGTTCTATAACCAGTTGGAGATGGAGCGAGGTAGTGTTTATGGGGGTTTTTTCTTCCTGCAAGGCAGTGCTGAAGGAAGTGCTATGGGTTTTATCCATTGGACATCATTAAGCTGACACACGACATAGGCACATACATGACGCAGCCACAAATTGGTTTCCATGATCTGGTTTACTTCATCCTGGGAAGAAGAAATAATATGTTTAGCCTCAAATGTGCTTGCCATAGAGGTCTTAGAGCAGAAATGACAACTAAAAAGAACCAAATCTTACTTATTCACGCCAATGGAAGAAGACTGAAAGGCAATGCCTGAAAAGCATCCAGCATGCAACCAGAAGTGCAGCATTTCCACATCTCCCCAGCCCTTTAAACATGGCTCTAAACTCTTTCAGAGATGATTTAAGTCTCACCTTTTCTGTGAAGCGCTTCTGATCTCTGCAGCCTATAAAGGTTTCTAGTTCCGTGAAAGGAAGGAAGGAAAAGAAGAGCAGACAGCAGGAAGGAGGGAGGGAGATGCTGCAGACCTTGGTGGGGGATTCCAACCAGGCTTAGTGTTTTTGCCGGTTCCCTAAATTCCTCCCATTCTCATGCCTCAGGGCTCTCCAGGCTCTGAGTCCTGAAAGCCTGCCACAGGAACCTACCTTAAAATATCAGCCTCTGCAGGGCGCAGTAGCTCACGCCTGTAATCCCAGCACTTTGGGAAGCCAAGGTGGGTGAATCACCTGAGGTCAGGAGTTCAAGACCAGCCTGGCCAACATGGTGAAATCCTTCTTTACTAAAAATACAAAAAAATAGGGGGCTGGGTGCAGTGGCTCACACCTGTAATCCCAGCACTTTGGGAGGCCGAGGCAGGTGGATCACCAGGTCAAGAGATCGACACCATCCTGGCCAACATGGTGAAATTCTGGCTCTACTAAAAAAATACAAAAATTAGCTGGGAGTTGTGGCTTATGCCTGTAGTCCCAGTTACTTGGGAGGCTGCAGCAGGAGAATCACTTGAACTCTGGAGGCAGAGGTTGTAGTGAGCTAAGATTGCACCACTGCACTCCAGCCTGGCAACAGAGCAAGACTCCATCTCAACAACAACAATAAAAATTAGCTGGGTGTGGTGGTGGGTGCCTGTAATTCCAGCTACTCAGGAGGCTGAGGCAGGAGAATCGCTTGAACGCTAGGCAGAGGTTGCAGTGAGCCAAGATCGCGCCATCGCACTCCAACCTGGGCCACAGAGCGAGACTCTGTCTCAAATTAAAAAAAAATATGTCAGCCTTGGCCACCATGGAGTTTCCTGCTGGCAGCTGCTACTCACCCACTACCACTACCCCTACCCAAGTTACCATTTCAATCATTCACTACACAAATACATATTTAGTAACCACTATGTGCTCTATAAATATTAGAATGTCCTGCCTTCATGTGTCTTAGCTGTCAGATGGGAGACATAAAATTACTAATAGATCTATACTATAACACAAGATAGTGATAAGGCGTATAAAGACAAATAAAGATGGATGGAACGGTCCATGTGTGGACACACACACTCATGCACACACACTCATGCACACTCACACTCATGCACACATGTACAATCACATACACAAGCTCACACTCATTCACACACCCATACACACGTGTGCACACTCATGCACAACCACACACATGCATACACACTCATGCACACACTATGCACATACATCTCATGAATCATCACACATCCATGCGCACACACAGTCACCCACTCACGTGCACACTCATGCACACACACTCATCCACATATGCAGTCACACACAATCATGCAAACACGAATGCGCACTCACACACACATACATACATTCGTGCATACTGTCACACTCATGCACACTCATGCACATAGTCTGACACCCACATCTATTCTCGACAGGTTGGGCAAAGAAGGCTTCTCTGAGGAGGTAATGTTTAAGCAGATAAGTAAATGACCAGAAGAGGGTCAGGGCTGTGTGGAGAAAGAGCATTCCAGGTGACATCCCAAATGTAATGAGTTCCTAAGCTACCACCTCTCAGTGGGAGAACTACCAAAGACACAGCTGGCACCTTGAGCAGCCTTGCGGGCGGCAGCCTGGGGGCTGTGGGTATTTCCCCAGTGTCCAGCAGTAGAGTCTCAAGTCTTCCTCAGCCAACCTTGCCTCCCAAGACACTCAGGCACCCTCCAGAGTAAATGAGCTCTGTGATGGTGGCCGAGGGAGCCGTGGCCAGGCTCAGACACCAGGTTGCCCTGGGCCATGTGGCTGCCCTGCTGTCTGTTCTCCCCTGCTCCATACCCCCTGCTGCCCCTCCTGGAAAACTCTAAACAGTAACCCTGCCAGGCTTCCTCTTTCAAATGGGCCCGTGATAAGACAGGCCTGTGACAAGGCAGGTTAAGCCCCAAGAATGGGCCTGTGACAAGACAGGGTAAGCCCCAGGGTTTGAAAGGTCAGCAAAGGAATTACAATATGGGTTCCTGTGAATCCCGGGAAGCAAAGAAATGAGCTGTACTTATCCACTGGTTCACCAATTCATGGCTTTACAATTACACAAGCCTGCAGTCAGTACCTTCCGGTGATGAAAGTCCCCTTGCAATCTGCAGAGTCCAGCAGGGGCCGTGTCCATAAATCCACTCATGTTGGTCAGGAATGGACTAGCCCTGCAGTCTCAGTTCCAGCAAGCCCTCCAAGGTGACTGGCATGAGCCCCAACTGCCTCCAAAGCCTACTTTCTCTCTGAATGAACACACTGTGTCCAGAGGGCTGAGATCAGTTAGCAAGAGCCAACTCCACAGCCTCACCTCCACAAGCTGGGAGAAGCTCCAGGTGGTATGGACATGGCCCATGGGGGTATGGACACCTTCAGAGATGTCAGCTGACCCTATGGAGCAGGACCTGTCTGGCAAGTCGTACTCTCTCTCCATCCAATTCCAGCTCCCACCAATGGGCACGGCACTGCTATCAGACGTCCCTACTGGAGGAGTCCAAAGACCCACAGCATCAACCCCGTTCCTGGCGACATCACCCTGTACCTCCTTCTTGGGAAAATCAATTAATTGACACAGCAGTGCATCAAAGGCTTTGACTTATGATTTCAAATGGACTCATTGCTGGAGCAGCAGCAGACTCAGAGACCTGAATCAGAAAGGCCAAGTGGGCTGCACTGCACCAAGGCTTTATCTTTGTCATTTTGGATACGCCAGGCCAGCACAAACACCGGGCAGGGGCTGTCCTGGATCTCCCCAAGGAGCACTTGACCTTGCTCCTGCAGTGAAAAGAAACAGAAAACTTTCTGGCCAAGGTCATTTTGCATGGCATAAACACACTTCCAGGTAAAGCCTTGGTGCTCCAGGGCTAAGCTGGGGATCAGACAGAGGACCCCAAGGCCTTACAGAAGGGAGGGGGCGACAGAGCCTCCTGGCTGTGCCACTTCTCTCGGCCACCCCAAGTTCACCTGACAACACACAGCTGGGCATTTATCCCAGAGACATGGAGGTTTATATTTACACTAAAACCTGTACACAGATGTTCACAGCAGCTTTATTTGTAACCAACCAAAAACTAGAATCAGCTCAAATGTCCTTCAACGAGTTAATAAACAAAGCACCATGGGCCAGGTGAGGTGGCTCACATCTATAATCCCAACACTTTGGAGGCCGAAGCTGGCAGATCACTTGAGGTCAGGAGTTCAAAACCAGCCTGGCCAACTTGGTGAAACACCATCTCTATTAAAAATACAAAAATTAGCCAGGCATAGTGGCGCATGCCTGCAATCCCAGCTACTTAGCTGGGATTGACTCCCAAGTGGGAGTCTGAGACAGGAGAATCACTTGAACCTGGGAGGCGTGGGTTGCAGTTAGTCAAGGTCACACCACTACACTCCAACCTGGGCAACAGAGTAAGACTCTATCTGAAAAAAAAACCCAAAAAACAAAGCAGTCAGCAACCAGAAGGAATGAACTACTGATACACTTAATGACTCGGAGGACTTTCTAAGGGATGATGTTGAGGGAAAACCCCAGTCCCTGAAGTTTATCTACTTTATGATTCCAGTTATGCATAACATTGTTGAAATGAGAAAATTTCAGAAATGGAGGGCACATTAGTGGGGAAACCAGGCAGAGTCTACAAGGGATCCCTCTGTTATTTCTTACAACTGTATGTCATTCTATAATGATCTCAAGAAATAAAAGTTCAGTGTTAAAATCCTGCAGTTCCAAGTCTCTTTTACAGCTGGAGATAGTCAATGAGATGGAAAGCAATAGCTCTTACAGAAATCACAGAAGTCTAGGATGTACACTTTGCCCTTTTTCTCCCTTCCTTCTATTTCTTGCCAAGAATGTGAATGGGAGGATGGGAATACAGTAGTTATCTTGAACCATGAGGCAACACCAAGAGAAGCCTCCTGCAAAGAGTGGTGAAATAGAAAGGAAGGAACCCTGGTTACTGTTGCCGCTGGGATTGACTCCCAAGTGGGAGTCTGAGACAGGATCCTTTAGAATCTGTGATCCTTTAGAATCACAGCCCGTGGGAGTGACATCCCTGGAGTTGTGCAGTGCATAACCTGGGCAATTGAACATAGATGTGCAACCACTAACACCATGAAACTGACCGATGTTAATCTCCCGGACTGTTAACCTTTAGATTTCTGTTGCGTAAGTAAGGAATAAACTTGTTTGGTAAAGGCTGTAGGTTTTCTTTTAATCTCTGATACTAGCAACCAAATATAAATATCAAAATCTGCATTTACCAGCCATCCCAGCCCCAACTTTAGAGTAACCTCCTGCAAGGGTGTGTCCAGCAGGGTTGTGGAGTGAGGCCATGCAGTGAGGTGGCCGTCACGGATGTCAGAGGAAACTCAGTTCAGCTCTCTGTTCACAACAACCTGGTCCATTGCAAGAACTGCTTCCAGCCTAGCAGAAGACCAAGAACCAGAACAAAGCTACTGGGCTTGGGAAGGGGATCAGAACAGGCACTAAATAAATACTTACTAAAGGATGGGAGAGCACATCCAGGTGAGGGGAAACATCTGGCTTTAATTTTTTCAGCCAGTGCATGCACATTTCCAGCCTGGGTCACAGACAGAGGACTGGGCCAGGGTCCTCTTCATCCCCTGGGAAGGATGGACTGGAGAATGCAGTGGGGCCTGACTCATGCTTGTCATGAGGGTCTTTCCCCTGGTGTACCCAGAAGGGCCACCGCTGCCTCATCCACAGAGGAAAGTCTGGGAGGAAGGAGACCCCTTCGCCATCCATGGCTGTGGCTGACTTGATGAGCAGGGCTCCCCCTCCATGTGCTGTGGTCTCAGGAGCGCTCTAGCGCCCCTCTCTGGAGATGCTTCAGACCTCCTTTGCTTCTAAGCCTGCACCTTCCTGGAATTTGGTCTGAGCCCTGGAGCCCAGACCTTACTGTACCCAAGAGTATGGGCCTTGCCACCTCCTCTCCCTGCAATGGGGGAGCACAGCTTATCCAAAAAAAACGAGCTCCGGGCCTACTTGCCCTTGAACACGGTAGCAAGGAATTAAATTAAATCCTCAAATTCCCATCTTCTTTTTTCCAAGGCTGAATGGAATTGCATTTTTTTGTTGTTGTTGTTCTCATATAACTTAGAAGACTTAAAGCAATTCTTTTTCTTCTTCTTCTTCTTTTTTCCTCCTCTGTCACCCAGGCTGGAGAGCAGTGGTACAATCTCGGCTCACTGCAGCCTTGACCTCCTGGGCTCAAGCAATCCTCCCACTTCAGCCTCCCTAATAGCAGGGACTACAGGCGCGTGCCACCACACCTAGCTCATTTTTGCATTTTTGTAAGACAGGATCTTGCTATGTTGCTTAGGCTGGTCTCGAACTCTTGAGATCAAGGGATCTGCCTGCCTCAGACTCCCAAAGTGCTGGGATTACAGGCATGAGCCACTGCTCTCGGCCTTAAAGCAGTTTTAACTGTGGAGTGAAAATGGCATGAGCTTTGGAGTTAAATCTCCATTTTGCCATTTTGTAGTTATACAACCCTGGGAAAGTCACTTAACCGAGCTTCCGTTTCCTCAGCAGTGAGATGAAGATGGCCACACAGTGTAAACAGGCGTCAAGTGCATAATGGGCGCCCCACGAAGTTAGCTCCCTTTCACTCCCCTGCAACTCTTGTTTCATAAACTGGCTCTGAAAGCACTTCCAAGAAAAACACTGCCTCGACACAGACAGTTGCAACATCGGTGGGAAAAGTGCCTCCCTCCCAAATGGGGATGGCTTTGAAGGGCCAGATCTTGTGTAGATTCGAGTTTATCTGTATTTCTAAAATTCCTTCATTTACCACATGCAAAAGTGCAACAATGCTGGGGAAAGCTCTGATCAGAGAGCACTCACCACGTTGGCTAGCTGGGTGATGGCCACTTCAAAGTGCACCGTGACAGGGTCGGACACATTTTCCACGGGCCTGATGAACCGGTTGTAATGAGAAAACAGTTTGTGGAAGAGCCTCTCCTCAGTTGCGCAGCCTGCACAGCCTGCGAGGCCAAACCGAGGGGAAAGTTAGAGCCAGCCGGGCCACTGGCCACTGCAAAGATTCTGGGCAATTCTTCCCGGGCCCTGTGGGGAGTGGACGCTCCAGCCCATGACTGCATCCTGGTGCCTTCCCCACCTGTGCGCGCTCCACCAGCACCCATCTCACCCCACCCTCTGTGCCTCGGCTGTTCACCTTTACCGTAAAAGCAGCAATTTCAGGACTAGAGCAACATCAAAGCAATGATGTTGGTCAGAACATTTCTTCAAGTCTAAGGCACTGCAGATATAAAGGAGTAGACACAAGGCTTGGAATCTTTGCTTATGTAACTAAAGTAACTCAGTCTTACTGATGGCGCTAGACTCTTCCCAGTAATTAAGGAAAATCCTGTCCTTTCTTGTCTAAAATACTGATCCAACTAACACCTGTGCCGAACCAGCGAGGTGATCCGCTGGGGGATCTTCACCAAGCAAACTGAAATAACTAGTGATTTCATGATGGGCCTGGCAAGTCAAGTTCTTTTAAAAAATCAACTTTGAGGGCATGACCAGACGCTTCTCAAAAGAAGACATTTATGTGGCCAAGAAACATGAAAAAAAGCTCACCATCACTGGTCATTAGAGGAATGCAAATCAAAACCACAATGAGATGCCATCTCATGCCAGTCAGAATGGCAATTATTAAAAAGTCAAAAAATAACAGATGCTGGTGACACTGTTAGAGAAATAGAAAAAGAGAAATAGGTACACTTTTACACTGGAGTGTAAATTAGTTCAACCATTGTGGGAGACAATGTGGAGATTCCTCAAAGACCTAGAACCTGAAATACAATTTGACCCAGCAATCGCATTATAGGGTGTATACCCAAAGGATTATAAATCATTCTATTGTAAAGATACATGCACACATATGTTCACTGCAGCACTATTCACAATAGCAAAGACATGGAATCAACCTAAATGACCATCAATAATAGACTGGATAAAGAAAATGGGGTGTATATAAACACCATGGAATACTATGTAGCCACAAAAAGGAACCAGATCATGTGTTTGGCAGGGACATGGATGGAGCTCAAAGCTGTTCTCTTCAACAGACTAACACAGAAACAGAAAAGCAAACACTGCATGTTCTCACTTAAAAGCTGGAGCTGAACAGTGAGAACACTGGACATAGGGAAGGGAACAACACACACTGGGGCCTGAGGAGTCAAGGGAGGAAGAGCATTAGGAAAGATAGCTAATGCATGCTGGGCTTAATACTTAGGTGATGCGTTGATAGGTGCAGCAAACCCCCATGGCACGCGTTTACCTACGGAACAAACCTGCACGTACACCCTAGAACTTAAAATAAAATAAAAATCAACTTTGAAATTCAGGTATTTTGGAGATTTCTGAGAATGCAAGGTTTTTAAGGCAAATTTACTTGACACATTTTTAAAAAATGGAACATGGTTCTTAAATAATAGCCCATTCATTCACTAAATTCTAGATAATAATTTTATGCATATCTCTTTGTTTTCCAAGAAAATCTTAAAAGTGGGGTTCCTTGTCCTCATTTGACATAATTCATTTCATGACTACCTCCTCTGCATTTTCCCTTGCAGAATTCAAATTTTATACCTAACATAGGATTTCACTAATTTACCAAAGGGATTTATACATTGAAAGAAAAAAATGGAAAGAGCTTGAAAAGCTCATCAGGCAAAATGAATGGAAAGCTCTCTGTTAAATTACTAAATGGTAAGAGTTGCTTGATGAATGCCTTTGAAAACACTGAAACACTAGGGTTTTAGCAGGAAGGACAAATTTAAGGTAAAACATCATTCTTGCCATCATAATTAATCACGGTAAACATATTTCTCCATGACAGACAACAAATAATCCTCCTCATTACCCATTGTCTTCCTCCTTGAGACATTTTATAGCAGATAAACCCCCTGTCAGCCTTGAAAAGCAAGTCCCCTGCAAACCTAACAGCACAGTAATGTGATTTTGTTCAGCAGAACAGCAGTTATCAGTTTCTAAGTTGTAACTTTTAAAATGAATTATCTTACTCTTGAGACACGTTTCAGCATAGTAATGTGACATGTTTCCCAAAACGAACATGATTACCTAGAAAATGGAAGGGTTCATTGACTGAGTTATAATATCAGCTGACAAATTATCACTTTGAAAAAATATTAAACATGACTATAAATAAATAGGTTCAATATAGCCACAGCAGAGATGATAGAAAACTGTATCATTCTTATTATTCTTTGTCAATAAACTTATTAAGAATAACAAACTTATTATTCTTATTAATAAATTCTTATACTTTAATTATTCTTATGCTTCATTCTTCTTTCATTCTTCTTATTATACTTTAATTGGGAAAATAAAATAAAATATGGCTTACACTATGTTTCATGGTCCTCTCCTCCCCACCCTACCCCTCAGATTTCATCTTTTATGTTACACCTAATGAATAAAAAGCAAATAGATTAATTAGCAATTGTAACAGTGGTGGCTCCTATGCAGACCATAGAATCTTTTATTAATATATCTTCTCAAGCACAACTATAAAAAAGAGTAAATACATATAGCTACAAAGGGAACAGATAAGCAGAAATAAAACCTACCTTTAAAGAAAGGTGTGAACACACACAGCCAGAGACACAAGCCCCCATGAAGGAATCCCTGCCCTTTGCTGGTTGTCATAGTTAAAACACACTTGGATTCCTTTTTTTCTAGGCAAAGGATTGTGGAAAACAAAGAGCTATCAGCCGCAGGCATCCAACCTTGACATCATCAGAAGCCCACTGCAATCTGCGTGTGTCTTCTGAGAAACCAAAACATTCCCATGACTTCACACAGTTATTCACAGTATCAGAGACTGAGGCAGACATGAAGGGCGAATAAAACGATGCGATCTGATGTCAGATGAGTCATCACATTTCCTAGCAGCCTAGATGTGGCTTCATGCAAGAAAGGTGAAGAAAAGCAGAGAGGAAATGCTGAGGCAGACAGGACCCCTGGAGGACGAACACCTGTGAGTGGCTGAGACCTTTCTGTGGTGCAATATCAACCATAATCAGGGGGATTCACTGAGCTCCAACTACAGGTAAAGTTCACGCTAGGTCCCAACAAGTTTGTTCTGACTCATGAGTTCTCCAGTTGATCAAAACTTAACCATGTTAGAAAACTTTCTAAAATATGAATCCTCATTTCTGTCTTAATGAATGCAGCTTAAAGAGAACAGAAGTTTGTTTTTGTTTGTTTCTGACTCCAGGGCTTCCAGTGCCTTGTGTTTCTGAGTTTCTGAGTTCAGTGCTCATCCAGGACTAGATGTCAGAGAATGAGAGGAATGGATACACCTGGATATTTTCACATTTATTTAAATATTCTTATTGCAAAGCATGGTGGATCATGCCTGAATCCCAGTACTTTGGGAGGCCAAGGCAAGAGGATCTCTTAAGGCCAGGAGTTCAAGGCCAGCCTGGGCAACATAGGGAGACCTCATCTCTACAAAAAATAGAAAATCAGCTGAGGCATGCTGGTGCACGCCTGTGGCCCCAGCTACTTGGGAGGCTGAGGTGGGAGGATCACTAGAGCCTGGTAGGTTTAGTGCAGTGATCTGAGATTACACCACTGCACTCCAGCCTGGGAGACAGAGGAAAGACCCTGTCTCAAAAGTAAATAAATGTGCTGGGCTTAGTGGCTCATGCCTGTAATCCCAGCACTTTGGGAGCTGAGGCAGATGGATCACTTGAGGTCAGGAGTTTGAGACCAGCCTGGGCAATATGGCAAAACCCCATCTCCACTAAAAATACAGAAATTATCAGGGCATAATGGTGTCAGCCTGTAGTCCTAGCTTCCCAGGAGGCTGAGGCAGGAGAATCATTTGAGCCTGAGAGACAGAGGCTGTAGTGAGCTGAGATGGCATCACTATACTCCAACCTGGGTGGCAGAATAAGACCCTGTCTCAAAAATAAATAAATAAATAAATAAATATCCTTGTTAACTGGTTTTCTTGTAATTTTCCTCTTTTCTGTATAAGTTTAATGTCAGTGGGTTTATAATTAATTGAGCCTCTGACCAGATCAGTGTTGGTTAAAGAGGAATTAGAACTGAAGAAAGACCAGGCATAGTGTGCCTCATGCCTATAATCCCAGCACTAGGGGAAGCCAACGCGGGCAGATCCCTTGAGCTCAGCGGATCCCTTGCCCAGTTTGAGCAACAGTAGCCTGGGCAACATGGTAAAAACAGGTTTGTACAAAAAATACACAAATAATTAGCTGGGCATGGTGGCATGCACTTGTAGTTCCAGCTACTTGAGAGGGTGAGATGGAAGGATCACCCGAGTGCAGGAGTTCAAGGCTGCGGTAAGCCCCAATCATGTCACCGCACTCCAGACTGGGTGATAGAGTAAGACCCTTTCTCAAAAAAAAAAAAAAAAGGCTGGGCATGGTGGCTCACACCTGTAATCCCAGCACTTTGGGAGGCCAGGGCGGGTGGATCACCTGAGGTCAGGAGTTTGAGATCAGCCTGACCAACATGGTGAAACCCCATCTCTAATAAAAATACAAAAAATTAGCTGTGTGTGGTGGCAGGTGCCTGTAATCCTAGCAACTCCGGAGGCTGAGGCAGGGGAATCACTTGAACACGGAGGGTGGAGGTTGCAGTGAGCTGAGATTATGCCATTGCACTCCAGCCTTGGCAACAAGAGTGAAACTCTGTCTCAAAAAAAGAAAGAAAGAAAGTAAAGAAAATTGCAGAGATGGAAGTTAAAAGCCAACACATGGGGAGAAAATAAACATGTTTTCAAAAAATAAAATTAAAAAATCAAAAAAACAAAAGATTTAAAGACATTCTGTTTTTTCCTCATGTTACTTGATACTGCTTCATGTTCATATTCCAGGAATGTGTTTCTGTTCAGCTATGTTGTTGAAACAATCTAAACTCTAGAGTGCTGTCCATGGTTTCGTGAGGTGGAAAGGATGAAGGGAGGTGGGGGGATACATGGAGCCCTGGACGAAAAGAAGCTAATTAATATTGGAAGTGCTTTGGTGTCTCCCTATTGCCCACTCCACTTTACCCCTCCTTCCTTGTAGCCATTTTTAAAGGGAACTAGAAAGAAGCAGTGGATCGTAACTTTTTCATGTCCATGAGTCAGATTGAACCTATGGATTCTTGGACGTGGTGGCTCACACCTGTAATCGCAGCACTTTGGGAGGCCGAGGTCAGGAGTTTAAGACCAGCCTAGCCAAGATGGTAAAACCCCATCTCTACTAAAAATACAAAAAAATTAGCTGGGTATGGTGGTGAGCACCTGTAGTCCTAGCTACTCAGGAGGCTGAGGCAGGAGAATCACTTGAACCCAGGAGGCAGAGTTTGCAGTGAGTTGAGATCACGCCACTGTATTCCAGCCTGGGAGACAGAGTGAGACTCCATCTCAAAGAAAGAAAGAAAGAGAGAGGGAGAGAGAAAAGAAAGGAAAGGAAAGGAAAGAAGAAAGAAAGAGAAAGAAAAGAAAGAAAGAAAGAAAGAAAGAAAGAAAGAAAGAAAGAAAGAAAGAAAGAAAGAAAAAGGATCCTATACCTCCCATATACATATGCAGATTAAACAGAATTTTGCATATGACTTCTGGGAACTCACAGATCCATAAAAAGCCAACTCTGGGTGGAGGGTAACCATAGTTGGTTTCATAGTTTCCCCCACTATCTGTCTCCAGTCCCTCTATATCATCCCTTTTAAAAAATTATATATTCTTGGCTGGGTGTGGTGGTGCCTGCCTGTAGTCCCAGTTACTTGGGAGGCTAAGGTGAGACGATCCCTTGAGCCCAGGAGATCAAGTCTGCAGTGAGCTGTGATTTCACCGCTGTACTCTAGCCTGGGCAACAGAGTGAGATGAGAGCCTGCCTTAAAAAACAAAATAATAAGAAATAAGAAATACATTCTAAAGAGCTAATGTGTTAGGAAATGGATAGGCTTCGGAGAATAATTGTTGGGTTTCTTTTTGTTTTATTCAGAAGCTCATTTCAATTTGGAGGTTTTCTGAGGAAAAAAAAGAGGTGATACTGTTTAATATGAAACTTTTATTATAAAAACTATTTTAAGCTTCCCTCCACTCCCATTTGCTAAATTAGATTCAGTACTTCATTCTGATCTGAAAATAAAGACAATTTGATATGGTTATATACGATTGATTATGCTCTTGTTTGAAGTTTGAGGGTTTTTTGGCATAGAAACTGCATGAATGAGCATGTTTGTTGACCTTACTCCAACTGTCAGTTCTCTTTAAACTCAAAATGAGAACATTCTTTAGTTGTCCATAAAGAAACATAAAGGAAATAGCCCCTTAAACATGTATTATTTATAACTCCACTGCAGCAAATAACATCATCAATAATTTAATGATCCCATCTGCTTTTTTAAAATATCCACTGTCATTAACTCTCACATGTTCAAATCCTGAGTCGGTGGTATTTCACATCCACCACTCTTGACATTTCCAAATCACGCAGGGAAAATGAAACAGCAGTAGGGTAAGTATTCAAATTAAATGCTAATTTTAAACCACAAAAAAACATTAAATAAATCGCTAATTATAAGGGAGGCTCCAATTAACTCTACAATGCCCATCTTTTGTCCATCTAAATTTTAAGAAAAAAAGAGAGGCTTAGAGCCTGGGGTGGAGTCATGCAGTGAAAGTTAAAACTGTGTTGAGACTGTTCAGACATTGAATAAGAACTAGAGCTTCCTCTGAGCATGTCCTGTGTGCCAATCACCGTGCCAGGGTCTCTAAATTCTCACTTTCAATCCTCACAGGTTAGGTGACAGTCAGGGAGGGAAGGTGACTCACTGAAAGGTGCGTCGCAGCTGATCAGTGGCTCAGTTGGAATTCCGATCTAGGTCTGTCGTGTCAAACCTTAAAGCAATCCTAAAGTGCTGTTTGATCCACGAATACTTTGTATGTTCAATATATTTCTAAAAAGCTGTTACCGACATGGGCTGAGGTTAGCCCCACCTGTGTCATTATTCACCACGTATTCCCTTGATTCACTCCACCTGGTGAGGAAGCCAAGGCTAGTTAATACAGGGAGTTGAAACAGTGGACAGAATGCCAGACAGAAGTGGGAGCTGGGGAGATCGCTCCCTTAGGCCACAGGCTGATGTCAGGCAAGTTCCCAAAGCTGGGAGAGTGGCCAGTGACAGCCACACCCATCCATCCAGGCCGTGCTCTTGCTAGCTGTGTCATGAACATCTCGAAGGTAAGAGCTGGTGGAGAGCACATGGGCCACATGCCTCCAGCCAGAGCAATTCCCATACAGACCTTTGAGAACCTTCTATCAATAATAACCTTCTATTATCTCCCTCCAGCCTTTAACAATCATCTCTGGGCCTTTCAAGGTAGAGGGAAATGTGCCTAAGTTTTAAGTCTCTTAAAACATTCAATTCAGTTACGATTGTCATAGAACACAGCAGTTATTATCATATAATTTATTGTACTGTAGTAGACCCAGCTCTGTGATTGCAAATGAAAATAACAATACCAATGTGTTTGTTTCCTAGGACTCTTGTAACAAATTACCACCAACTTGGTGAGTTCATAGAGCAAAAAGTCATTCTCTCACAGTTCTGAGGCTAAAAAAGTCCTTTTTTTTTTTTTTTTTTGAGACAGAGTCTTGCTCTGTTGCCAGGCTGGAGTGCAGTGGCATAATCTCAGCTCACTGTAACCTCTGCCTCCCAGGTTCAAAGTCTCCTGTCTCAGTCTCCCAAGTAGCTGGGATTACAGGCATGGACCACCACGCCCAGATAATTTTTGTATTTTTAGTAGAGATGGGGTTTTGCCACATTGGCCAGACTGGTCTTGAACCCCTGACTTCAGGTGATTCGCCTGCCTCTGCCTCCCAAAGGATTATTGGGATTACAGGCGTGAGCCACCTCTCCAGGCTGAGGCTAAAAGTCTTAAATTGGGTGCTGGAGCAAGGCCACACTCCCTGTGGAGGCACTAGGGGAGGATCCTTCCCTGCCTCTTCCAGCTCCTGGCTGGAATTGCTCCAGCCTCTGACTTTGTGGTTGTTCGGCTTTTCCTTGTGCCTGTGCCTTCTCCTCTTCTGTCTCTTACAAGCAAGCTAGTTCTTTTGGGCCTCCAGGTAATCTCCGATAATCTCACCTCTGGATTCTTAATTACAGCTGCAAAGACCCTTTTTCTAAAAAAAGATCACATTCACAAGTGCCAGGGGTTAGGACATGAATACATTTTTTTTTTGGAGGGCCACCCTTCAGCCCACTACACCATTGGCCGCAGGATTGTGGTGAGGATTTAATTAGAAAATGTATCTAATAGCAGCTACTGAAATACATAGGGGCAATACACATTCATTTTCTTCTTCCAGAGAAGAACATTTTGTTTTTTGTTGTTGTTGTGGTTTTTGAGACGGAATTTCGCTCTTGTTACCCAGACTGAAGTGAAATGGCACGATCTCAGCTCACCGCAACCTCCGCCTTCTGGGTTCAAGCAATTCTCCTGCTTGAATCAGCCTCCCGAGTAGCTGGGATTACAGGCGCGCACCACCATGCCCAGCTAATTTTTGTATTTTTAGTAGAGACAGGGTTTCACCTTGTTGACCAGGATGGTCTTGATCTCTTGACCTCGTGATCCACTCGCCTCGGCCTCCCAAAGTGCTGGGATTATAGGCATGAGCCACTGCGCTCAGATCAGAGAACAACATTTTGATGTGTACAATGACAAACTTTTGGACCCAGTGGGGAGATGCAGAAACTATGACTGCTTTTACAGAAAAATGGTGCCAATTTCTTGTTCTTTTGAGAAAAAAACCTGAAAATCTGTGCATATGATGGCTCCTGATCAGCAGTTCTCAAATTTTAATGTGCATCAGAATCAAGGGTTGGGGCAATCTTTTTTATTTTTTTAACTTTTTTTAAGAGACGGAGTCTCCCTCTGTCACCTGGGCTGGAGTGCAGTGGCATGTTTATAGCTCTCTGGAGCCTCAAACTCCTGTGCTCAAGTGATCCTCTCATCTCAGCCTCCCAAGTAGCTGAAACTATAGGTGTGAGCCACATTGCCTGGATAATTTTTTTACTTTTTGTAGAAACAGTTTCACTATGTTGCCCAGGCTAGGTCTTGAACTCCTGACCTCAAGTGATCCTCCTGCCCAAGTTTTCTATAGCACTGGGATTACAGGAGCAAGTCACCACACCCAGCTGGGCAATCTTACAACATCAGTTTACAGGTTCCATCCTTAGAAATTCTGATTCAGTGGATCTGGCCTGGGGACCCAGATTTAACTGCATGTTGTAAAAGCTTCAGAGTTGATCCTGATGCAGGTGGCCAGCACTATACATCTGAGGAGCACTCCTCCAGAGAGTTTGCAGGAAGATTTCTATGCAGTCCATTTATAGTGTGGTTCTGTGATATTATAGAGTTAGACATTTCTGGGACATCTGTGTCTCCATAAATTTGTATGTCACAAAGCAAAAATGTTAGAGGTATTCTGAAGTTGCTATACAAGACACTGCATTTCATGTGAAAAAGCTAACTCAACATCAGGATAAGCTCTACTATGTTCTGGACACGGTGATAGATGTTGAAATATAGTTACACAAAATACACATTTTTTTTTCAGGTACCTATGGATTTACAAAAATTGACCTCTTGTTAAGACACCAACAAGTTTCAACAAGGAGCAAAGAATCTGTATCATATAGAATATTCTGTCTACAAAAAAGCAAAATTAAAAATCAATTCCAAGATAATACCCCAAACTTCCTTTTGTTGCAGTTATTAAAATGTTGGATCAGTTCTCTGTTTTTAAGAGGAGGTTAAACTAATTATAGATAAAATATGGCTTTTGTCTCTCTAGCCTGTGAATACAATTGAGATAATATTAAGCACGAGGTCTTAATTGTACCAGTTCTAACCCCCTACAGTCATGCTGAATGCAGCCCCTTCCCAAAATTGCCCTGTTATTTAGGATTCTGTAAATGCCCCTGTGAGAGCTTGACGCTGCCTCAGGCTTCCCTGTTACCTTGCTGGGCAAAGCCGTCTTCCCAAATGCCAAGGCCACCCTAGAGTCTGAGTCAGTGGGAGAGGAATGCAAAATAGGGCTGGGAGGGGGATCCAGGCAGGGGTGCCAGAAAGAACCTTTGCCCAGCCAGAAGACAATGAGCGATATTTTTAAGATATGAAAAGGAAAACAGAATTGTATTCCCAGCAAAAATTTGTTTTGCAAGCAGAAGTGAAATTAATGTTTTTGCAAATACATAAAAGCAGGAAAATGTTATCACCAGCAAACTTATGCTGTAAGAAATGTTTTAAAGCTACTCAAGTAAAACGGAAATAATACAGATAAAAATGTGGATACAAGACCGGGTGCAGTGGCTCACGCCTGTAATCCCAGCACTTTGGGAGGCCAAGAGGCAGGTAGATCACGAGGTCAGGAGTTCGAGACCAGCCTGGCCAAGATGTTGAAACCCTGTCTCTACTAAAAATACAAAAATTAGCTGGGCGCGGTGGCACGCACCTGTAATCCCAGCTACTCAGGAGGCTGAGGCAAGAGAATCGCTTGAACCTGGGAGGAGGAGGTTGCAGTGAGCCAAGATCATGCCATTGCACTCCAGCCTGGGTGACAGAGTAAGACTCCATCTCAAAAAAAAAAAAAGTGACTCTAAAAGAAATGAAAAGCTTAGTGAATGACAAATATGTGTGTAAATGTAAACGTTATTTTTTCTTATTTTGAAAATCTCAGCTGGAGGCGAAGCATGGTGGCTCAGCACCTTGGGAGGCCAAGGTGGGTGGATCATTTGAGCCCAGGAGTTTGAGACCAGCCTGAGCAACATGGCAAAACCCCATCTCTAAAAAATAAAATAAAATAAAATCTCAGCTGGGTGCAGTGTGGCTCATGTCTGTAATCCCAGCACTTTGAGAGGCTAAGGCAGGAGGATAGCTTGAGCCCAGAAGGTCAACGTTGCAGTGAGCCGTGTTCACTCCACTGCACTCCAGCCTTGGTGACAGAGTGAGACCCTGTCTGAAAATAAATAAATAAATTAATATCTCTTTAAAAGACAATCGCCTTTGAAAAACAAATGTTAAAAGTAATGTATTATGGGGTTGTAAAATGTAATGACAGCACAGAGGTCAGGAGACAAAAAATAGAAATCTATTGTTATAATGTTCTTATACTACATGTAAAATGGTATAATATTATTTGAAGATAGCCTGTGATATGTTAAAGGTGTATACTATAAACCCCAAGGCAACCACTAGACCTACATAACAAAAAAAGCACAGCTTTGGGTTCACAAGAAGTAGGAAAAAAGCAAAAAAAAAAAGAAACATAGCTAGTAAGCCAAGAAGGGAGATAAAATGGAATAATAAAACATATTTATTTAACACAAAACAAAGGGGGAAAGGAGAGCAAGCGAACAAATAAAAAATAGCACAAATAGGAAAAAGTAGTAAAATGGTAATGTAAACCCAACCAATTTTGAGAACTCATTAAATGTAAATGGGATCACGCCTCTAATTCCAGCACTTTGGGAGGCTGAGGTGGGTGGATCACTTGAGGTCAGGAGTTCAAGACCAGCCTGGCCAACATAGTGAAACCCTTCTCTATTAAAAAGACAAAAAATTGGCCGGGCATGGTGGCTCACGCCTGTAATCCAAGCACTTTGGAGGCCAAGGCAGAAGGATCACCTGAGGCCAGGAGTTCAAGACCAGCCTGACCAACATGGTGAAACCCCGTCTCTATAAAAAAAGAAAAAAAAAAATACAAAAAATTAGCTGGGCATGGTGGCATACCCCAGTAATCCCAGCTACTCAGGAGGCTGAGGCAGGAGATTTCTTTGAACCAGGAGGCAGAGGTTGCAGTGAGCCAAGGTCTCGCCATTGCACTCCAGCCTGGGTGACAAGAACGAAACTGTGTCTCAAATAAAAAAATGGATAAAACACATCAATTAAAAGACAGTAAACATTTGTTAGAATTAACCAGTGAAGCTATTTGATCCTGGTCTTTTCTTTGTCAAAAGCTTTTGGATTACTAACTGCCTTGGTTCACTTTGTGATGCTATAACAGAATATCACAGTCTGGGTAATTGATAAAGAAAAGACATTTATTTCTTACAGTTCTTGAGGCTGGTAAATCCCAGGATGAGGGGTTGACATCTAGCAAGAGCCTTCATGTTGTGTCATAAAATGGCAGATGGCAAAAGAGCAGGAGGGCAGGAGAGAGACAGCAAGAGTGGGCCAAATTTGCTTCTATTAAAAATCCACTCTTGCAATAACTAACCCATTCCTGTAATAATCACATTAACGTATTCATGAGGCATCAGTGATCTAATCACCTCTTACTAGACTCTACTGCTCAACGCTATTGCATTGGGGATTAATTTTGGAACACGTGAACTTCAGGAGACATATTCAAACCATAGCACTTAATCTTTTTAGTTCATATAGGTCTATTTGTGTCTTTCTAGGAAGCTGTTATTTCAACAAAGTCATCTAATTTTTGGCACACAGGCATTCAAAATATTTCATTTTAGTTATTCTCTCTTTTCTTCTTGGTCAGTCTATCTAAAAGTTGGCCAACTTTGTTGATTGTTTTCAAAGCCCACAGTTTTGGTTTCATTCATTATTTTCCTTTTTTTTTTTTCTATTCTGTATTTTCTTAATTTCTACCCTAATCTGTTCCTTCTGCTTACCTTGGGTTTTTACAGTTTAGGCAGGCCATTAGTTTCAGATTTTTTCTTCTTTTTTTTTTTTTGAGATGAAGTCTCTCTCTTGTCACCCAAGCTGGAGTGCAGTGGCACGATCTTGGCTCATTGCAACCTCCATCTCCCAGGTTTAAGCAATTCCCCTGCCTCAGCCTCCTGAATAGCTGGAATTACAGGTGCCCACCACCATGCCCAGCTAATTTTTGTACTTTTAGTGAAGACGAGGTTTCGCCATGTTGGCCAGGCTGATCTCAAACTCCTGACCTCAAAGTGCTGGGATTACAGGCATGAGCTACGGCACCCGGCCATCTTTTCTTCTTTTTAAATATAGGTGTTTACAGCTATAAGCTTCTCTCTGTGCACTGCTTTAACTGCATCCCATACATTTTTATAAGTTGCAGTTTTATTTTCCATTATCTCAAAGTATTTTCTAATTTTTCTCGTGATTTCTTTTTGACCCATTAGTTACTTAAGAGTATATTGAGGGCCAGATGCGGTGGCTCACGCCTGTAATCCCAGCACTTTGGGAGGCCAAGGCGGGTGGATCACGAGGTCAAGAGATCGAGACCATCCTGGTCAACACCCCCGTCTCTACTAAAAATGTGAAAAATTAGCTAGGCATGGTGGCGCATGCCTGTAATCCCAGCTACTCAGGAGGCTGAGGCAGAATTGCCTGAACCCAGGAGGCGGAGGTTGCAGTGAGCCGAGATCGCGCCATTGCACCCCAGCCTGGGTAACAAGAGCGAAACTCCGTCTCAAAAAAAAAAAAAAAGAGTATATTGATTAATTTCCACATATTCGTGAATTTCCCAGATTATCTTCTGTTATTCATTTCTAATTTAATTCCATTGTGATCAGATAATAATATCGTTTATATTATTTCAATCGTTTACAATTTATCAAAAGTGGTCCTGGTGGCTCACATCTGTAACCCCAGTGACTCAGGAGGTGGAAGCAGGAGGATTGTCCAAAGCTAGAAGTTTGAGACCAGCCTGGGAATCATAGCAAAATCCCATCTTTACAAAAATAAAAAGCTTAGCCAGGCATGGTGGTGCTCGTCTGTAGCCCTGGCTACTCAGTGGCTGAGGTAGGAGGATCATTTGAGCCCAGGAGTTCAAGTCTGCAGTAAGCCATGATCATGCCACTGCGCTCCAGCCTGGGCAACAGAGTGAAACCTCAACTCTATAAACAAACAAATAAATAAACAAACTTATTGAGACTTTTTCACGGACCAACATATGGTCTATTCTGGAGAATGTTCTGTGTATACCTGAGAAAAATATTTATTCTGATGCTTTTGAATGGGAAGTACTATAGATGTCTGTTAAGTCTCATTGGTTTATATTGTTCAAGTCTTTTATTTCCTTATTGTTCTTCTGCCTTGTTGTTCTAACCATTATTGAAAGTAAGGCACTGAAATCTCTAACTATTGCTCTGTCTGTTTCTCCCTTCACGTCTGTTTTTGTTTCATGCATTTTTCTGCTCTGTTATAAAGTGTATATATGGTTATAACTGTTATTTTTCCTGATGAATTAGCAAGTTTATCTTTATAATACACCCCACTTGCTGCATAAACTTTTTTTTTAAATGGAGATTTGCTCTTGTTGCTGAGGCTGGAGTGCAATGGCGCGACCTCGGCTCACCATAACCTCTGCCTCCCAAGTCCAAGGGATTCTCTTGCCTCAGCCTCCCAAGTAGCTGGGATTACAGGCATGTGCCACCATGCCTGCTAATTTTGTATTTTTAGTAGAGACAGGTTTCTCCATGTTGGTCAGGTTGGTCTTGAACTACTGACCTCAGGTGATCTGCCCCCCTTGGCCTCCCAAAGTGCTGAGATTACAGGCATGAACCACCGCACCTGGCAGCATTAACTTTGTTTTTTTTTTTTTGAGACTGAGTTTCACTCTTGTTGCCCAGGCTGGAGTACAGTGGCAGGATCTCTGCTCATCAAAACCTCTGTCTCCCAGGTTTAAGCAATTCTCCTGCCTCAGCCTCCCGAGTAGCTGAGATTACAGGCATGCATCACCAGGCTCAGCTAATTTTGTATTTTTAGCAGAGATGGGGTTTCTCCATGTTGGTCAGGCTCGTCTTGAACTCCTGACGTCAGGTGATCCATCCGCCTCCCAAAGTGCTGGGATCACAGATATGAGCCACCATGCCTGGCCTAACATTTCTCTTTTACAGTATAATTTGTCTGATATTAGTATAGCCATTCAAGCTCTGTTTTGATCATTTTTTGCACAGTATATCTTTTCTATTCTTTTACTTTCAATCTATTTATATCTTTGAATCTATAGTATGGCCCCTGTAGAGAGTATACAGTTGAATCATGTTTTAAATCCAGCCTCACAGTATCTGCCTTTTATTGGATTATTTAATCCATTCACATTTACTGTTATGATTGATACATTTGGATTTACCTCTACCACTTTGTTTTCTGTTGACTGTGTCTCATGTCTCTTTTGCTCCTTTGTTTTTCCTTTATAGTCTCATTTTGCATTAAGCGAATTTTTCCAGTGTATTTTTAAGTAATTTTAAGCTACATTTTTCACTTGTTTTCATTATAACTAATCTAGGGCTTACAATATACATTTTATAATCTACTTCAGAACCTTTACTAGCTTATTTCAAGTGAGATACATAAACTTTACGTTTTTTTCCTTTGAAAACCACCATGTTAATAACCTTTACTTCTATATAGCTCTGTTCCTTTCTCCTCCTCATACACTTATAAAA
Organism: Callithrix jacchus; assembly: GCF_049354715.1. Lineage (NCBI taxonomy): Eukaryota > Metazoa > Chordata > Mammalia > Primates > Cebidae > Callithrix > Callithrix jacchus. The sequence continues at coordinate 44,487,002 of NC_133514.1, forward strand.
ACACCTTTATTGATATATATATATATATATATTTTTTTTTTTTTTTTGAGACAGCGTTTTGCTCTTGTTTCCCAGGCTGGAGTACAGTGGCGCAATTTCAGCTCACTGCAACCTCTGCCTCCCAGGTTCAAGCGATTCTCCTGCCTCAGCCTCCTGAGTAACTGGGACTACAGGCACATGCCAGCAAAACCAGCTAATGTTTTGTATTTTTAGAAAAGCAGCGGTTTCACCATGTTAGCCAGGATGGTCTCAATCTCCTGACCTCATGAACAGCCCACCTTGGCCTCCCAAAGTGCTGGGAGCCACCACACCCAGCCATAATTTATATTTTTAAAGGCAGGTGTCCAATGTAAATAATTTGATGATTTGGAACATATACATATACCCATGATACCATCACCACAATCAAGGTAATAAACATATTGAGCCTCTCCAAAACCTTTCTTGTGCCCTTTTGTGGGTTTTTTCTTTCGTGTGTGTGTGTATGTGTGTGTGTGTGTGTGTGTGAAAAACATTTAACACAAGATCAATCCTCTTACTGAGACCGACTTTTGCTATGTTGCCCAGGCTGGAGCGCAGTGGTGTGATCTCAGCTCACTGCAACCTCTGTCTCCCAGGTTCAAGCGTTTCTCCTTCCTCAGCCTCCTGAGTAGCTGGAATTGCAGGCACATGCCACCATGCCCAGTTAATTTTTGCATTTTTAGTAGAGACGGGGGTTTCACCATATTGGCCAGGTTGGTCTTGAACTCCTGACCTCAAGTGATCCACCCTCCTCGGCCTCTCAGAGTGCTAAGATTACAGGCGTGAGCCACTATGCCTGACCTCTTAGAAAAATTTTAAGAGCACAACATCATGTTTTTAACCATGTGCACAATGTTGTACAGGAAATATCTAGAAAGTGTTTCTTTTTTATATGTTATTATTGGTATGCATATGATGTCTATTTATGTTACAAACCCAACAATGCATTATTATAATTATGTTATATAATCTTATGTCTTTTATGGAAACCAAAAGGAGAAAGTGAAGTGTACATTTACAGTTTGTTATATCAACCTTCTGATTTATCATTTCCGTTCCTCTCCATTGGTTCCTGTGATTCCAGTGACCATCTGGAATCCCAGCTTTGTCTTCACCAGCCGCTTTGTGCTGTTATTGTCAAATATCTTGTATTTCTATCTGTTACAGAACCAACAATGCAATTATGTACATACATTTTTGCAATTGCTTTAAAAATCAGTTAAGAGAAGAAAAGGCTGTCTATTCCCCTGATCTCACTGTTAAGCTCTGGCTGGTCACTCACTCAGCCAGAATCACACCCAGATTTTAGTACGCACCCGTTGCTGGCTGATTCCTCTATTGTTTTTGACAGTACAGTGGGGCAAAAATTGCTGTATGGTATGATTTAATTAAATTAAAGTCAAGCTGGTGCCAGGCTTTGAAGCTTCCTTTGACCCTAGGAGGGCCCTTCTTAGCTGTCTCTTTCCCTGGTTCTCCTGGTAAACTTCTATCTGGTCTGCTGTTTCATTTCCTCTTAATTGCTTATCATGTAACTCTCTCGGGGTTTGAACAATGCTCTTAGGTAGAAACTTGTAATAAGCTCTGTTCCAAATAAAGGCAATCTTCTTAGGAAGGGCTGCGGAGCTATCTGCTAGAAACTGTCCCTCTTGAGACAAACCAGGAACCTTTCTTAGGGACCTACTGAAACCCCACCCCAAAACATAAAAATAAAGAAAAAGTCTTCAGCCCCTTCAAGGAAAATTCCAGGCACTTGCTAGCCTTAAAAGTAAATAAGCAAAAACCTTTTTTGTTTGTTTGTTTGTTTTTTGAGACGGAGTTTCGCTCTTGTTACCCAGGCTGGAGTGCAATGGCGCGATCTCGGCTCACCGCAACCTCCACCTCCTGGATTCAAGCAATTCTTCTGCCTCAGCCTCCTGAATAGCTGGGATTACAGGCACGTGCCACCGTGCCCAGCTAATTTTTTTTGCATTTTTAGTAGAGACGGGGTTTCACCATGTTGACTAGGATGGTCTCGATCTCTTGACCTCATGATCCACCCGCCTCGGCCTCCCAAAGTGCTGGGATTACAGGCTTAAGCAGAGAGATAGTGATAACTTAGACAGCAGTTTCCCAAATTAGAGTCACAAGGTGTGACCAACAATGCAATTATGTAGATACATTTTTGCAATTGTTTTAATAATCAGTTAAGAGAAGAAAAGCCTGTCTATTCCCCTGATCTCACAGTTACGCTCTGGCTGGTCACTCATTCAGCCAGTATCCTGTATTGGATAAGGAGTGAGAACTAAACCCAGAATCCACAAGGTCAGTCTGGTCAACATAGTGAAACAATGTCTCTACTAAAAATACAAAAAAAAAAAAAAAAAATTAGCCAGGTGTGGTGTGGCGGGTGCCTGTAATCCCAGCTACTCAGGAGGCTGAGCGCCTGTAATCCCAGCTACTCAGGAGGCAGAGGCAGGTTAAATCACTTGAACCTGGGAGGTGGAAGTTGCAGTGAACCGAGATCATGCCACTAGATACCAGCCTGGGCGACAGTGTGAGACTCCATCTCAAAAAATAAAAATAGAAGACATCATGTTAATATATGTTCTCAAGTTGTTTTCAGAAATCTCCACCCCCATCAGATGAAACATGCCACGCTGCTGTCATATGGACCTCTGATAAGGGGTGAGAAGTAAATCTGGACTTCATTCTTTGTTCTAAGTTTTTTCCTGAGGGGCCTGGAGAGAGTCAAATCCTCAAGGCACATCTTTTTTTTTTTTTTTTCTTGCTCTGTTCCCAGGCTGGAGTGCAGTAGCCTGATCTTGGCTCATTGCAACCTCCGCCTCCCAGGTTCAAGTCATTCTTCTGCCTCAGCCCTCCCAAGTAGCTAAGACTACAGGGACACACCATCACACCTGGCTAATTTTTGTATTTTCAGTAGAGACGGGATTTTGCCATGTTGGCCAGGCTGGTCTCAAAAACTCCTGACCTCAAGTGATCCACCTGCCTCGGCCTCCCAAAGTGCTGGGATTACAAGCATGAGCCACTGGGCCTGGCCAAGTCAGGACAATTTGAACCTAGGTGTTGTCACCAAATTTGGCCTAAATAAATTCTCCACTTATTATTAATTTTGCCTCCGTTTCTTTCTTTAGGCCAACAAGTATATGCCCTCAGGAAACTGTCTGGAGACGATAACTGCCTTTTGGTTTTTTCTTTTTTTTTTTTTAAAGATGGGGTTTCACCCTGATGGCCAGGCTGGTCTTAAACTCCTGACCTCAGGTGATCCACCCACCTCGGCCTCCCAAAGTGCTAGGATTACAGGCGTGAGCCACTGCACCCAGCCTGGTTTTATGTTTTTCTAATTTCCCCAATTAAATTGTTGTTTCACTGGGGATAAGAAGGGTGCAAAGAGGCCTTGAAGGAGAGCAAGAATTTTATTTAAATGAGATGAAGAAAAGGGAGCAGTCCAGGTTGTGGGGGCACCAAAACAGTGAGAGAATAGGGAAACCTGGGAGATGGTTCATAGACTGATTTGATCCTTGACTGAGAAAAGGAGACATAATTAAATGGATGGATTAGAGTTAGATTTTGGAGGACCTTCAGTGTTAAGTGTATTAGCCTGTATTCATGCTGCTGATAAAGACATACCTGAGACTGGGATGAAAAAGAAGTTTAATTGGACTTACAGTTCCACATGGCTGGGGAGACCTCAGAATCATGACAGGAAGCAAAAGGCACTTTTTACATGGTGGCTGCAAGAGAAAAGAAAAAGAAGCAAAAGCAGAAACCCCTAATAAACCCATCAGATCTCATGAAACTTATTCACTGTCATGAGAATAGCATGGGAAATACCTGCCCCCATGATTCAGTTACCTCCCCCTGGGTCCTTCCTACAACACATGAGAATTCTGGGAGATACAATTCAAGTTGAGATTTGGGTGGAAACATAGAAAACTATATCATTCTGACCCTGATACCTCCAAATCTCATGTCCTCACATTTCAAAATGAATCATGCCTTCCCAACAGTCTCCCAAAGTCTTAGTTCATTTCAGCATTAACCCAAAAGTTCACAGTCCAAGTCTTATCTGGGACAAGGCAAGTCCCTTCTGCTTATGAGTCTGTAAAATCAAAGCAAGCTAGTAACTTCCTTGGTACAATGGGGTACATGTACTGGGTAAATACAGACATTCCAAACGGGAGAAATTGGCCAAAACAATGGGGTTACAGAGCCCATGCAAACCTGAAATCCTGTGGCGCAGTCAAATCTTAAAGCTCCAAAATGATCTCCTTTGACTCCAGGTCTCACATCTAGGTCATGCTGATTCAAGAGGTGGGCTCCCATGGTCTTGGGCAGCACCACCCCTGTGGCTTTACAGGGTATAGCTTCCCGTCTGGCTGCTTTCACAGGGTGGCATCAACTGTCTGTGGCTTTTCCAGGCACACAGTGCAAGCTGTCAGTGGATCTACCATTCTGACATCTGGAGGGCAGTGGCCCTCTTCTCACAGCTCCACTAGGCAGTGCCCCAGTAGGCCCTCTGTGTAGGGGCTCCAACCCACATTTCTCTTCCATGCGGCCCTAGCAGAGGTTCTCCATGAGGGCCCCACCCCTTCAGCAAACTTCTGCCTGGGCATCCAGGTGTTTCCATACAGCCTCTGAAATCTAGGCAGAGACTCCCAAACATCAATTCTTGGCTTCTGTGCACCCACAGGTTCAACACCAAATGGAAGCTTCCAAGGCTTGGGGTTTCCACCCTCTGAAGCAACAGCCTGAGTTGTACATTGGCCCCTTTTAGTCATAGCTGGAGTGGCTGGGATACAGGGCACCAAGTTCTAGACTGCACACAGCATGGGAACCCTGGGCCTGGTCCATGACACCATTTTCTCCTAGACCTCTGGGCCTGTGATGGGAAGGGCTGCCATGATGACCTCTGATATGTCCTGGAGACATTTTCCCCATTGTCTTGGGGATTAACCTTGGGCTCCTCATTACTTACGCAAATTTATGCAGTCAGCTTCAATTTCTCCTTAGAAAATGGGTTTTTCTTTTCTACCTTATTAGGCTACAATTTTGCCAAACTTTTATGCTCTGCTTCTCTCATAAAACTGAGTGCCACCAGACATGGTGGCTCACCCCAAATTTGGTAACCCAAGCACTTTGGGAGGCTGAGGTGGGCGAATCACCTGAGGTTGGGAGTTCAAGATCAACCTGACCAACATGAAGAAACCCAGTCTCTACTAAAAATACAAAATTAGCTGGGTATGGTGGCACATGCCTATAATCCCAGCTACTTGGGAGGCCGAGGCAGGATAATTGCTTGAACCTGGAGGTGGATGTTGTGGTGAGCATAGATCATGCTATTGCACTCCAGACTAGGCAACAAGAGTGAAACTCTGTCTAAAAAACAAAAACAAAAACTGAGTGCATTTAACAGCACCCAAGTCACCCCAACCAAGTCACTTTTTAAATGCTTTGCTGCTTAGAAATGTCTCCTGACAGATACCCTAAATCATCTCCTTCAAGTTCAAAGTTCCACTAATCTCCAGGGAAGGGGCAAAATGCAACCAGTCACTTTGTTAAAAGATAACAAGAGTTACCTTTGCTCCAGTTCCCAAGAAGTTCATCATCTCCATCTGAGACCACCTCAGCCTGGATCTTATTGTTCATATCATTATAGCATTTTTGTCAAAGCCATTCAACAAGTATCTAGGAGATTCTAAGCTTTCCCACATTTTCCTGTCTTCTTCTGAGCCTTCCAGTCTGTTCCAACCTCTGCCTGTTACCCACTTCCAAAGTTGCTTCCACATTTTTGAGTATCTTTTCAGCAACACCCCACTCCTGGTACAAATTTACTGTATTTGTCTGTTTTCACACTGCTGGTAAAGACATACCAGAGACTGGGAAGAAAAAGAGGTTTAATTGGACTTACAGTTCCACATTGCTAGGACACCTCAGAATCATGGCGGGAGGTGAAAGGCACTTCTTACATGTTGGTGGCAATGAACAAGAAGCAAAAGCAGAAACCCCTGATAAACCCATCAGATTTTGTGAGACTTATTTGCTATCACAAGAACAGCATGGGAAAGACTGACCACCATGATTCAATTACTCTCCCTGGGCCCCTTGCATAATATGTTGGAATCCTGGGAAATACAATTCAAGTTGAGATTTGGGTGGGGACACAGCCAAACCATATCACTAAGCTAACAAATTTGGTCTTCGGGTAGCAGGGAACTGCTGAAAGATTTAAACAAGAAAAAAAACATGATGAAAACTGTATTTTAAGAACTAATCTCCACCTTATGCTGTGTTTTTGTTTGGATATATCAAACTTTTTTTTTTGTTGTTGTTGAGATGGAGTCTTTCTCTGCCACCCAGGCTGGAGTGCAGTGGTGCAATCTTGAGTCCCAGCAACCTCTGCCTCCTGGCTTCAAGCTATTCTCCTGCCTCAGCCTCCCTAGTAGATGGAACTATAGGCACTGCCACCATGCCCAGCTGATTTTTTTGTTTTTAGTAGAGACAGGATTTCACCATGTTGGCCAGGATGGTCTCAATCTCTTGACCTGTTGATCCACCCACCTCAGCCTCCCAAAGTTCTGGGATTACAGGCATGAGCCACTGCACCCAGCCCAAACTTTTGTTTTTTAATAATTTATTTTACAGGTATTTTCTCTAGAAGAAAATGAATAAATTCCTGGGCACATACAACCTCTCAAGATTGAAGGCTAGGTACAGTAGCTCTCACTTGTAATCCCAGTACTTTGGGATGCTGGGACAGGAGGACTGCTTGAAGCCAGGAGTTCAAGACCAGCCTGAAGCAAAATAGTGAGACCCTGTTTCTACCAAAAAATTTTTAAAAATTAAGAAAAAAAGATTACCCAGGGGTAGTGGCACATTCCTGCAGTCCCAGCTGCTCAGGGTTCTAAGGCAGGAGGATTTCTTGAGCCCAGGAAGTTGAGGCTGCTGTAGCTATGATTGTACCACTGCACTCTAGCCTGGGTGACAGCGTAAGACCTTGTCTCAAAAATTAATTAAAAAAAAAAAGATTGAACCAGAAGGAAAGATAAATTCTCAACTGACCAATAACAAGTAGTGAAATTGAATCAGCAATTTTAAATCTCTCAACAACAAAAAGCCCAGATGGATTCACAGCTGAAATCTACCAGATATACAAAGAACTGGTACCAATCCTAATGAAACTGTTCCCAAAAATCAAGGAGGAGGGAATCCTCCCTAACTCATTTTATGAAGCCAATATTATCCTGATACCAAAGCCAGGCAAGGACACAACAGAAAAAGAAAACTACAGGCCAATATCCCTCATGAACACAGATGCAAAAATTCTAAACATAATGCTAGCAAAATGAATCCAACAGTACATCAATAAGATAATACACCATAATCAAGAGGATTTTATTTCAGGAATGCAAGAATATTTCAACACAAGCAAATCAATAAATGTGATTCACCATATAAACAGAATTAAAAACAAAAACCATGTGATCATCTCAATAGACAAAGAAAAAAATGCATTTGATAAAATTTGGCATCCCTTCATGATAAAAACCCTAAACAAACTAGGCATAACAGGAACATACCTCAAAATAATAAAAGCCATATATAACAGATCCACAGTCCACATTATACTGAATGGGGAAGAGTTGAAAGCGTTTCACCTAAGAACTGGAATAAGACAAGAATGCCCACTTTCACCACTCCTATTCAACACAGTACTGGAAGTCCTAGCCAGAGTAATTAGGCAAGTGAAAGAAATAATATGCATCCAGATTGAAAAAGGGGAAGTCAAATTATCTCTGTTGATGATAGATTCTTATACCTAAGTCCTAAAATGTATATGAGACCAAAAAAGAGACTGAATAGCCAAATCCTAAGCAAAAAGGACAAATATGGAGGCATCACATTACCTGACCTCAAATTATACTACAAGATTGTAATAACCAAAACAGCATGGTATAAAAATAGACACATAGGTCAATAGAACAGAATAGAGAAACCAGAAATAAAGCCATATATTAACACTTACAGCTAGATGACCTTCAGGAAAACTGACAAAAACATACACTGGAGAAAGGACACTCTATTCAACAAGTAGTGCTGGAAAAACTGTATTGCCATGTGCAGAAGAATGAAACTGGACACCTACTTCTCACTATATACAAAAATTAGCTGAGGATGGATTAAATACTTAAATGTAAGACTTCAAACTAGAAAAATCCTAGAAGAAAACATAGGGAGCCAGGCACAGTGGCTCATGTCTGTAATCCCAGCACTCTGGGAGGCCGAGGCAGGTGGATCACCTGAGGTCAGGCATTCGAGACCAGGCTGGCCAACATGGTGAAACTCCGTCTCTACTAAAAATATAAAGATTAGCCTGGTGTGGTGGCACATGCCTGTAATCCCAGCTACTCAGGAGGCTGAGGCCCGAGAATTACTTGAACCTTGGAGGTGAAAGTTGCAGTGAACTGAGATCATGCCACTGCACTCCAGCCTGAGTGAAAGAGCAAGACTCCATCAAAAAGAAAAGAAAAGGAAGGAAGGAAGGAAGAAAGAAAGAAAAGAAAAGAAAAGGAAGGAAGAAGGGAGAGAGGGAGGGAGGGAAAGAAAGAGAGAGAAAGAAAGGAAAAAGAAAATGTAGGGAAAATTCTTCTTGACATTAGCCTAGGCAAAGAACTTATGACTAAGACCTCAAAAGCAAATGCAACAAAAACAAAAAATAGACAAATGGGACTTAAACTAAGTCTGCACAGCAAAAAAAAAAAAAAAAAATTATCAACAGAGTAAACAGATAACCTACAGAATGGGAGAAAATATTTGCAAACTATGCATCCAGCCAAGAACGAATACACCAAATCTACAGGAAACTAAAACAAGTCAACAAGAAAAAAAATAACCCCATTAAAAATGGGCAAGGAGGACGGATGCAGTGGCTCACGCCTGCAATCCCAGCAGGCGTGAGATGGGCGGGAGGCAGAGATGGGCGGATCATGAGGTCAGAAGATAGAGACCATCCTGGCTAACACGATGAAACCCCGTCTCTACTGAAAATGCAAAAAATGAGCCGGACGTGGTGGCACGAGCCTGTATTTCCAGATCTTCAGGAGGCGGAGGCAGGAGAATCACCTGAACCTGGGACTTGGAGGTTGCAATGAGCTGAGATCATGCCACTGCACACCAGCTTGGATGACTCTGCCTCAAAGAAAAAAAAGAAAGAAAGAAAAAAGAAAAAGAAAGAAGGAAAGAAAGAAAGAAGAAAGAACAAAAGAAGAAAGAAAGAAAGAAGAAAGAAAGAAAGAGAAAGAAGAAAGAAAAGAAAGCAAGAAAGAAAGAAAGAAAGAAAGAGGGCAAGGAACATGAGCAGTTTTTGAAAGAAGACATGCGAGTAGCCAAGAAGCAAATGAAAAATTGCCTAACATCACCAATTGTGAGACAAATGTACCTTAAACCCACAATGAGATACTATCTCACACCAGTCAGAAAGGCTATTTATTTATTTATTTATTTTGAGACAGAGTTTTTCGCTCTTGTTACCCAGGCTGGAGTGCAATGGCGCGACCTCGGCTCACCGCAACCTCCGCCTCCTGGGTTCACGCAATTCTCCTGCCTCAGCCTCCTGAGTAGCTGGGATTACAGGCACACACCACCATGCCCAGCTAATTTTTTGTTTTTTTAATAGAGACGGGGTTTCATCACGTTGACCAGGATGGTCTCGATCTCTTGACCTCGTGATCCACTGCCTCGGCCTCCCAAAGTGCTGGGATTACAGGCGTGAGCCACCGCACCCAGCCTCAGAAAGACTATTATTAAGTAGTCAAAAAATAACAGATGTTAGCAAGGATGCAGAGAAAAATGAATGCTTATACAATGTTGCTGGGAATATAAATTAGTATAACCTCTATGGAAGAGAAAATGGAGATTTCTCAAAGAACTAAAAATAGAACTACCATTGACCCAGCAATGCCAATACTGAATTAAATACCGAGTATCTAGCCAAAGGGGGAAAAAATCATTATATCAAAAAGATACCTGCACTTACATGTTTATTGCAGCACTATTTACAAATGAAATAACTCAGAAACAGAAAGTCAAATACCACATGTTCTCACTTATAAGTGAGAGCTAAGTAATGTGTACACATGGACATAAAGAGTGGAATAATAGAAATAGGCAATGGAAATTCAGAAAGCTGGAAGGTTGGGAGAATAGTGAGGGATGAAAAATCACCTAATGGGTACAGTATACACTATTTGGGTCATGGTTATGCTTAAAGCCTAGATTTCATCACTATGCAATATAGCCATGTAACAAAACTACACTCGTAACCCCTAAATCTATTTTTGAGATAGAATCACACTTTGTCCTCAGGCTAGAGTGCAGTGGCACAATCTTGACTCACTGCAACCTCTGCCTCCCAAGTTCAAGCGATTCTCCTGTCTCAGCCTCTTGAGTAGCTGGGATTACAGGCACCAGCCACCACGCCCAACTAATTTTTGTATTTTTAGTAGAGATGGGGTTTCACCATGTTGGCCAGGCTGATCTCGAATTCCTGACCTCATGATCCACCACCTCGGCCTCCTGAAGTGCTGGCATTACAGGTGTAAGCCACCGCTCCTGGCTTATTTTTATTTTTTTAAGTATTTTCTCTTTTGTTTTTTGGAGATGAAGTCTCGCTGTCTCCCAGGCTGGAGTGTAGTACTACGATCTTGGCTCACTGCAACCTCCGGCTCCTGAGTTCATGCAATTCTCCTGCCTCAGCCTCCCTGAGTAGCTGGCACTACCGGCGTGTGCCACTATACCAAGCTAATTTTTATATTTTTAGTAGAGATGGGGTTTCACCATGTTGGACAGGCTGATCTCGAATTCCTGACCTCAGGTAATCCACCCACCTCGGCCTCCCAAAATGCTGGGATTACAGGTGTGAGCCACTGTACTTGGCCTCCATTGTCTACTTCTAATTCACACTATTCTACTCTATATTTCTATGACATCAACTTTTTTAGATTTGACATATGAATGAGAGAATGCAGTATTTACCTTTTTGTGCCTAGTTTATTTCACTTAACATAATGACCTCTAGCTTCATCCATGTTGCTGTGGAGGACAGGATTTTATTCTTTTTATGGCTGAATAATATTCCATTGTGTATGTATTTATTTTTCCCCTCATCTGCTGATTGACATGTTGATTCCAGACCTTGGCTATCATGAGAGTGCTGCAATAAATATGGAGGTGCAGGTATCTCTTCAACATATTGAAACTCACCCAATAGTCCCATAGACAGTTTTGAGGGATAAACATAGAAATGGACTCTTCTGATGTTAAAGCTTGGAACTTTGTTTTATTTGAGTTTCTTCCTCAGGGAAGGACCCCCGGGCCTCTTAGAATGTATCAAAAACTGAAACTCACCAGGTCACCATATCCATACAATCAGATGCCAGGCCCCTCATTCATCGTGATTGCTTCCTCACCCCTCCCAAGTTCTTGTCTTCCCATACTCGTTACAACATTTCCTTTATGCTCCATAAGCCCCTAATTTTAGTCAGTGGGGGAGATAAATTTGAGACTGATTTCCCTTCTCCTTTGCTGCAGCACTCAATTAAAGCTGTCCTTGATAACTATTGTCTTAGTGATTGGCTGTCTGTGCAGTAAGCAGCAGGACCTACCCGAACATCCAGTGTTTTTGTAATAATATTGGTTTCCTTTCTTTTGGATGTCTACTGACCAGTGAAATTGCTAGATCATATTGAAGTGGTGTCGATTGTCTGGAGTAATATCTGAAGTTTGTTGCCTCATGCCAAGGAAATCAAGGACACAAGGAGTGAGATTAAGAGTGGAGGTTTATTAGGCAAAAGAAAGAGAAAAGCTATGGGAATACTGAAATGAGAGTGGGGGAAAAAAAAGAAAGAGAGAGAAAAGCTCTCTATCCCACAGAGATTGGGGTTCCCAAGTGGGTCTTCTAGTTCCATGGTGAAATGTACAGGGTTTTACAGATGAGCTTGAGGAGGTGGTGTCTGACTTACATAGAGCCTGAGAGAATGGTTGGACTAGGTTTTCAATTTGCATAATGTTCAAAGAAGTTGGCCAGCCCACCCTAATCTTTTATTATGCAGATGGGCTCTCTACCTGGCTGGCACCACACTTCTTTCTTTTTTTTTGTTAAAGACGGGGTTTCACCATCTTGGTCAGGCTGGTCTTGGTCTTGAACTCCCGACCTCAGGTGATCCGCCCGTCTTGGCCTCCAAAGTGCTTGGCACCGCGTTTCCTGTTCCTTTACTGTACTGTGTTTGACAAAGAAAAGGGAAGATGGAGCCTCCATGTTGACCATGCCTGGCCCCCAGGTAGCCTTTTCCTATTGGCACAGCTGCTGACATTCACCTGTGCAAGCTTTCAGCTTGCTTATCTATGACCACAGCTTGATGCTACCGGCTGCTTTTTGTCAGAAAAGAAATGATTTGGGGCTGCTTTTAGTTGAAAAAAGCCTTACCAAGGACTTTCTTACCCTTACTAACTGCCTAAATAATTTCTTTTTCTCTCCTGTATCTATATAATAGTTATATTTTTAGTTTTTTGAAAAATCTCTACACTGATTTCCATAATGGCTGAACTAATTTATATTCCCACCAACAGTGTGTAAGAGTTCCCCTTTCTCGGGCCGGGAGCGGTGGCTCAAGCCTGTAATCCCAGCACTTTGGGAGGCCAAGGCGGGTGGATCGCTAGGTCAAGAGATCGAGACCATCCTAGTCAACATGGTGAAACCCCGTCTCTACTAAAAATACAAAAAATTAGCTGGGCATGGTGGCGCGCACCTGTAGTCCCAGCTACTCGGGAGGCCGACGTAGAATTGCTTGAACCCAGGAGACGGAGGTTGCAGTGAGCCAACATTGTGCCATTGCACTCCAGCCTGGGTAACAAGAGAGAAACTGTCTCCAAAAAAAAAAAAAAAAAAAAAAGGGTTCCCCTTTCTCTGCATCCTTTCCAGCATTCAGTTTTCAAATCTTTTTAATAGTAGCCATCCTAATGGGTGAGATGACATCTCATTGTGGCTTTGATTTGCATTTCCCTAATGATTAGTAATTCTGAGCATTTAAAAATATAGCCTGTTTGCCATTTGCACATCTTGTGAAAGATTTCTATTCAGCTCATTTTCCCATTTTTAATTAGATTGTTTATTTTTGATGTCGAGTTGTTTGAGTTTCTTGTATATTCTGGATATTAATCTCTTCTTAGATGAATAGTTTGCAAATATTTTCTACCATTCTACAAGTTGTCTTCACTCTTAATTGTTTTCTTTGCTGTGCGGAAACTTTTTTAGTTTGATGTAATCCCATTTGTCTATTTTTGCTTTTGTTTCCCTTGCTTTTGTGGTCTTACTCATAAAATCTTTGACCAAACCAATGTCCTGAAGAGTTTTCTCAATGTTTCGTTTAATAGTTTTGTAGTTTCAGGTCTTACACTTAAGCCTTTCGACCATGTTGAGTGGATTTTTGTATATGATGAGAGATAGGAGTCTGGTTTCATTCTTCTGCATATGGGTATCCAGTTTTTCCAGCACAAATTTGTCAAAGAGACTATCCTTTCCCCAGTGAATATTATTGGTGCCTTTAGACATCCCAGTGCTGCAGAATTTCTGCTCTTTAGTTCCGCCAAATCCAGGTTCTTGTGTCACGACCAGGAAAAGTTAGGCACGCAGACACATTAAAGGGTGAGGGGACCAGAATTTATTGTGCAACAAAGGAAAAAAAAAAAAACCCTCTCAGCAAAGTGAGGGGGTTCCTGCTAACAGCCCCCTGTGAGAGCACAGACTGATAACAGGCCTCAGTTTCACACAAGAACTAAAGAGACCAGGCTCCTGCCCTGTGCAAATGAAGCAAGCTTCCCATGGCTTCACCCTTTTCTCCCCATGTGCAGGCCAGTGGGACGGTCTCCCAGGACCCTCCCCCTTATCTGCCTTCTGCATATATCAGATGGAATAAAGTGTTGCCCAATTCTAGTATCAAATAAGAGCCAATTAGATTTTTGAACTAAGTTTGCTGTAATTTTATCTTTTGACATACTAAAGGAAATTGCTGCCATTCAATTGTTTTGACCTACAGAAATGGAAATGTTTTTATGGTTCAGCCTAATGTATTGCATGTTTTGGTAGAATACATTTAATGTTCCATTTTCATTTAAAATTGTTCAGAGTCTCTACTTAATGTAAGGGGTTGGGGTAGAGGAAGAAGGTTACTAAGACAAATAATAGTCTTCTGTATCCTCTATATGTTTAAAATGTAGAATGTTCTCAAACTTATAGGAGTTTAGGATTCACCTGGAGGGGTGTGTGTGTGTGTGTGTGTGTGTGTGTGACAGAGTCTTGCTCTGTTGCTAGACTGGAGATCTCAGCTCATCGCAACATCTGCCTCTCAGGTTCAAGCGATTCTCCTGCCTCAGTCTCTCGAGTAGCTGGAACTACAGGTGCGTGCCACCATGTCCAGCTAATTTTTGTATTTTTAATAGAGACGGGATTTCACCATGTTGGCCAGGATGGTCTCGATCTCTTGACCTCGTGATCCACCCACCTTGGCCTCCCAAAGTGCTGGGATTATAGGCATAAGCCACCGTGCCCAGTCGAGATTTTTTTTTTTAATGAATGCAAATGCCAGTATCTCAGCCCCAAAGACTCCAACTTTTACCAGGTACATAAGGCAGGAATTCTCAGACTACCCTTGGCCAAACACTGATCTAAGGAGAGAAGCAATGGCCAGGCACAGTGGCTCACGCCTCTAATCCCAGCACTTTGGGATGTGTTCAAACGGGGATCACTTGAGGCAAAGAGTTCAAGACCAGCCTGGGTAACACAGCAAGACCCTGTTTCTCCAAAAAAGAGAAAAGAAAAAATTAGCTGGGTGTGTGGGATGCATCTGTAGCCCCAGCTACTACGGAGCTTGAAGTGAAAGGATCACTTAAACCCAAGAGCTTGAGGTTTAAAATATATTTTATTTGTATTCCAGAAAGAGATGATAAAAAGAAGAGAGTTGCAAAAATTTAAAGAGACAATGGCTGAAATATTTATAGAATCTATGAAAGACATCAGATTCACAAATTGCTATATATACCCAGCAGGATAATAAAAAAGAAATCCGCACAACAGTAAAACTGCATAGCAACAAAGGGAAAAAAAGTCTCAAAAGCAAGCAGGCAGAAAAGACCAATAATGAAAAAGAAATGATATGTAGATATTAGACTGAATGTAAACTTCTCTACAGCAACAATGGAAGTCAGAAGATGGTGGGATAGTATCTTCAAAATGCTTGGAGAAAACAGCAGTTAACACAGAGTTGCAAACCCAGTAAAACTCTCTCTCCCTTTTTTTTTTGAGACAGAGTCTTACTCCTGTTGACCAGGCTGGAGTGCAGTGGTATGATCACAGCTCACTGTAGCCTTGACTTCCTGGGCTCAGGTGATCCTCCTGCCTCAGCCTTTCAAGTAGCTGGGACAACAGGCATAAGCCACCATGCCAGGCTAATGTTTTGTATTTTTAGTGGAGGTGCTGTCTTGCCATGTTGCCCAGGCTGGTCTTGGACTCCTGAGCTCAAGTGAACAGCCCACCTTGGTCTCCTAAATTGCGGGGATTACAAGTGAGTCATCACACCTGGCCCAGAAGAACTATCTGTCAAAAACAGGATGAAATGAAGACATTTTTTCTATCTAAGATTTTATTATCTAAGAGCTCACAAAGTGGCCCTCACTACAGTAACTTCAAAAGGAGGAAAATGATCACATAAGGAAGATCAGAGATGAAAGAAGAAACCATGAGATTGAGTGCAGTAGTTCATGCCTATAATCCCAGCACTTTGAGAGGCCCAGGCGGGCAGATCACTTATGGTCAGGGGTTTGAGACCAGCCTGGCCAACATGGCATAACCTAAAAATTAGAAAAAATTAACAGGGCATGGTGGCTCATATCTGCAATCCCAGCACTTTAGGAAGCCAAGGCAGGCGGATCACCTGAGGTCAGGAGTTTGAGAGCAGCCTGGGTAACATGGTGAAACCCTGTCTCTACTAAAAATACAAACATTATTAGCCTGTAATCTCAACTACTCAGGAGGCTGAGGCAGGAGAATCGCTTGAACCCAGGAGAAGGAGGCTGCAGTGAGCTGAGATCATGCAGAGAGTGAGATTCTGTCTCCAAAAAAGAAAGAAAGAAAGAAAGAAACCATGAACAAAGAAAATAAAAACATGTGGATTGATGTGCATGAATGTTATTTCTCTAGATTACTGAGTTTTTGGTGCTCATTTAAATTTTGTCCTACAACAAGTGCCTCACTCATTTTGCCTTGGGAAAGGATCTTATTCAATGTGAAGCATTTCACTTTATCTCCCTATTTTCACCCTAGTACCCTCTTTCTGTCTCCATCCTCAGCTGTCCTGAGTCCCTCTGGCTCAGTATCTTGAGAGAATGAACTCTAGTCTTTTGCTTGGAGGGAGAAGAGAGATCTGGAGTCTAGTGTTTGTTGGACAAACATTCAAAAAAGTTCCATTTTTATTCCCTCATGCACACCCATTTCATAAGTACTCGGTGCCCCAGTTCTTGAGGGCCTTTCTGGGGTGCCCAACACCACCTGACTTTCGTTAGAGCTTTCTCCATGGTTGGCTGAGGTTTCTGTCTTCTTGGATTCACTGGGTCAATCATCAGTCCTCTCTCCTTGCTTCCAAATGTTGTCCATTTCTCCATTCATCTTTGCCCTTGTGAACTTACACTTTTTCCAATCCCTTTTATAGCATTTTAATGGAACTTCTATTGGATGAGAAGCATTTTTCCAATCCACCAGATTTAACAAGAAGTTCTTCTCTTGTGACTCTCTCCTAGGAGAGAGAACTTTCCCAGAGACTCCCTCGGCAGACTTCCCCCTTCATCTCCACTGTCAGAACTAAGTCATGTGCCAGATTCTAAAGCTGACTTACCAGGCCGGAGAGCAGGGCTGCTGCCCTGAGTTAGAGCCTAATCCTCTGGGGTGGAATGGATGTTTCAGATCAACAACAGCGGTCACCTTCAAGAACCTTAATCAGGGCTTGGAAATTCAAACTCCAAACCAGTCCTCAAATCAGAAGATAACCCTTTGAAGGCCATGGTCTTATTTTGTAAATGCTTCATGTCTTTAGCAATTGACTGAGGGAATGATCTATTACATAAATACAATGCATGGAGTCCATATTTATGGATAAAACAGTGAGGTGGTAAAGGCAAGATGAGAAAGAAGGTTGAATAATTCACACAAGACCTGGAATCGTGGGATGGGTGGGAGAAGAAAAACTTGGTACTCTGCCAGAATCACTAACCAGTATCAGTGACTTGCTGTGTGAAATGGCATTTTAAATGTCAAGGAACTAAAGGACAGGATTATGGTAGCTTGAAAGCTAAACACTAAATCAAGTTACTTCAAGGCTCCTAGTCTTAAGGTCATATTTATACAGCAATGGCCAAATTGGACTGGACAAGAAAGTGTGGGTTGTTATGCTGACTGTGGCTTCCACATACATCAGAGGCCATTGGAAACTCATTTGGAAACCCCAGTTCTGCTCTGCAAGGCATTAAGACAGCATCTAATAAATTCTAACACATTTATTCAAGTGAAGTTTGGAACTGAAATTAAAATTGAACATAACCCACCCCCCAAAAAAAGACAACAAAACTGCAGATGGTTGAAAATACTGATTTCGTACCCTTGAGTTGCTTGTGTTACTGAGAACAAAAGGACGGCAGGAAGAACAATAGCACATCTAGGCCCATTAAAACTAGGGCTTAATATGAGATATTAAAGAGAAAGTGAATTTATTAAACAGAATAAAAGACATGGTCATATTGGTTACTTAAAAAAGTAAGCAAGCAAGAGGCTGGGTGCAGTGGCTCACGCCTGTAATCCCAGCACCTTGTGGGGCTGAGGTGGGTGGATTACCTGAGGTCAGGAGTTCAGGACCAGTCTGACCAACATGGTGAAACCTCATCTCTACTAAAAATACAAAAATTAGCCGGGTGTGGTGGCACACATCTGTAATCCCAGCTACTTAGGAGGCTGAGGCAGGAGAATTACTTGAACATAGGAGGCAGAGGTTGCAGCAAGCCAAGATCACACCACTGTACTCCAGCCTGGGCGTCAGAGCAAGACTCTGTATCAAAAAAGAAAAGTAAACAAGCAAGAAACACAGAAGGGTATGTTTTCTCATACAGATAATTCTAAATTATCTGCTACAAAAACCTTGTGTTTGGCTTGGTGCGGTGGCTCACGCCTATCTATAATCCCAGCACTTTGGGAGGCTGAGGCTGGGGGATCACGAGGTCAAGAGATCAAGACCATCCTGGTCAGCAAGGTGAAACCCCGTCTCTACTAAAAATACAAAAATTAGCTGGGCATGGTGGCACACGCCTGTAGTCCCAGCTACTCAGGAGGCTGAGACAGGAGAATTGCTTGAACCCAGGAGGTGGAGGTTGCGGTGAGCCAAGATTGCACCATTGCACTCCAGCTTGGGTAACAAGAGCGAACCTCCATCTAAAAAAAAAAAATCCTGTGTTTAAGAAAAAAATTCAGCCAGGTGCGATGATTCACACCCAGAACTTTGGGAGGCTGAGGTGGGAGGATTGCTTGATCCCAGGAATTCAAGACTAGCCTGGGCAACAAGGCTCCCATCTATACTAAAACTTATCTAGCACGAGCCTATCTCTACTAAAAATAAAAAACTTAGCAGGGTGTGGTGTTGCACTCTTATAGTTCCAGATCCTCAGGTGGCTGTGGTGGGAGGATTGCTTGAGTCCAGGAGGTCGAGGCTATAGTGAGCTATGATTGCACCACTGCACTCCAACTTAGGTGACAGAGCAAGACTATGTCTTTAAAAAAAAAAAGTCTTATTGGCCGGGCGCGGTGGCTCACGCCTATAATCCCAGCACTCTGGGAGGCCGAGGCGGGTGGATCACGAGGTCAAGAGATCGAGACCATCCTGGTCAACGAGGTGAAACCCCGTTTCTATTAAAAATACAAAAATTAACTGGGCATGATGGTGTGTGCCTGTAGTCCCAGCTACTTGGGAGGCTGAGGCAGGAGAATTGCTTGAACTCAGAAGGCAGAGATTGTGGTGAGCCAAGATCATGCCATTGCACTCCCGTCTGGGTAACAACAGCGAAACTCCGTCTCAAAAAAAAAAAAAAAAAAGTCTTACTGACATTTAAGTGTGTTTATAAATGCATCTTTTGGCATAGATTTGGATGGATAACTGAAAAAGAACCTAGTAGTATTTATCTAAAACTGTTAGGTGAGCTTGCTGCTAATGCAGAAATTCAGTCACAGGCCACTCTCAACATCCAAAGCTCCTGAGCCATAAATTTTTGAAAAATGAAGATTTATATAAACCTATGGATTGCTTTTTTTTTTTTTGAGACGGAGTTTCGCTGTTGTTACCCAGACTGGAGTGCAATGGCACGATCTCAGCTCACCGAAACCTCCGCCTCCTGGGTTCAAGCAATTCTCCTGCCTCAGCCTCCCGAGTAGCTGGGACTACAGGCGCACGCCACCATGCCCAGCTTTTTTGTATTTTTAGTAGAGACGGGGTTTCACTATGTTGACCGGGGTGGTCTCGATCTCTTGACCTCGTGATCCACTTGCCTCAGCCTCCCAAAGTGCTGGGATTACAGGCTTGAGCCACCGCGCCTGGCTGGATTGCTTTTTAAAGAAAAATGGACAATGGGTTACTTTGAAATTATGCAAAATAGTACAAATACTTTACACCTTTTCTGTAAATATCCTATATATTAATAATAAAAATTTACCTTTCTATAATATCACAGTTTTTAGGTATTATACCTATGTGAAAAAATAATATATTTCTATATACGATGCCCTTTTCCAGCAAACGTAAGGAATTTATGACATTCCCCATGAGGAATTTACTCAAAGCTTCACAGAAGAAAACAATATAGGAAATCCAAGCTTTTGAAGCTCATGGGTGATACATCTTAGGAAAGAAGAAAACTACATTACACTCTTCTCTCCGAGTATGTTAAAAAATCAATTTTATAATTAAGGTTTTCATTAAAAATTTTTATTTTTATTTATTTATTTGAGACAGTCTTGCTCTGTTGTCCAGGCTGGAGTGCAGTGGGGTGATCATAGCTCACTGCAGCCTCAATCTCCTAGGCTTAAGGGATCCTCCCGCCTCAGCCTCCCGAGTAGCTGGGACTGCAGATGCATGCCACTGAACCTAGGTAATTTTGCCCCAGCTGGTCTCAAACTTGTGAGCTCAAGTAATCCTCCCTGCTTGGCCTCCCAAAGTGCTGGTGCTGGGATTCCAGGCATGTGCCCAGCCAAAAAAAAAAAAAAACTGCAGTTGGTTGAAAATACTAATCTCATACCCTTGAGTTGCTTGTGTTGTTGAGAACAGAAGAAAGGAAGGAAGGAAGGAAGGACAATTGCACACCTTGAGTCCCAGCTCCCCCAGGGGCTGTCTGTAGCCCTCAAGGTGCAAGAGAGAAGTGCATGGGAAGGAGGAGAAAATAGTCACTATTTTTAAAAGCAAGCTGCAGTTTAAGCCTGTTACTTCAGGCACTGACTGCCAAGGACGAACAAAGGCAGACACCAGATAAAGTGGCCAGGACAGACTGTAATGAGGAGTGCGCTGCTGCTTGGGGAATAGAGAGCGCACACAGGGAAGATGAAACCCACCCAATAATCTCATATATAGTTTTTTTGGATGGACATAGAAATTGACCCTTCTGGTCTTAAAGCTTGAAGCTTAGGTTTGTTTTAGCTGGGTTCCTTCTTCAGGAATGGACTTTCAGGCTGTTCAGAAAAAGTTATCAGGGAACTGAAACTCACCAGATCACCACATCCTGACAATAAGATGCTCAACCCCTCATTCATCATGACGGCTTTCTTGCCCCTCCTGAGTTCCTGTTTTCTTACACATTGCTACATTCCTTCCCTGCTATGGAAACCCCCAGTTTAAGTGGGTGAGCGAGATGGATTTGAGACTGAGACTCGGCTTTCTCGGCTGCAGCACTGGATTAAACCTTATTCCTTAGCAGTACTGGGTCGACTCAGTCATTGGCTTTCTGGGCAGCATCCGGCAGGACGAGACTGAACCCCTGGCGTTTCGGTAACAGAGTCTAGCACGGGTTGAGCTCAACCTCGATTTGTACAGAGGTGATTGGGAGGGTTTTTTGTTTCATTTTGTTTTAAGAGAGAGTCTCGCTCTGTCACCAGGCTGGAGCGCAGTGGCGCGATCTCGGCTCACTGCAACCTCCGCCTCCCGGATTCAAGCGAATCTTCTGCCTCAGCCTCCTGAGTAGCTGGGACTTCAGGCGCCCGCCACCACACCCGGCTAATTTTTTCGTACTTTTAGTAGAGGCGGGTTTCACCATGTTGACCAGGAGATCTCGCTCTCTTGACCTTATGATGCACCCGCCTCGGGCTCCCAAAATGCTGGGATTGCAAGCATGAGCCACCGTGTTCAGTTGACTGGAAGTTTTAAAGAGAGAATGAGGGAGAAGTGAAATGAGTGAGCAGGGGCACATTAGACTGAGGGAAGTGAAGTTATGAAAGCAGGAAGGAGGGCCTGGTTTTAATCCAATTAGGCCACTGTGCCCCACGGACGTTGGGAGACAGCCATTCTATTGGCAGCTTGAGTCTTCTCGGGTACTTTTCCTCTGGGGTCATCTTAGAGAAGTGGCTTTGAGCTGCTGGAAACTGGGTCAGTGTTTTGCTCAACTCTTGCTAGGCTAACGTTCAGGTCCAGTGGAGAAAGGGCTCAGAGGAGCCTGCCCAGAGTTTGGGTAAGGAGAGAGCCTTTGTCGGGGCAAAACAACCGCCAGCCAGGAGTGCAAGGCCTGGGTGAGACGCCCGAACACTCCCCTTCCAGAGGCAGGGCCAGCCCGGCTCTATCTCTGCTCACCGGATCGCATGGGAGGGTGTTGCCAGAATATCTGGTTTTTTAAGAGACCTAAAATCTTAATTCTATGTGATCTCTCCTGAATTTTAATTTTGGCCAATTAAAAAAACACTTCAGGCCAGGCGCGGTGGCTCACGTCCATAATCCCAGCACTTTGGGAGGCCGAGGCGGGTGGATTACGAGGTCAAGAGATCGAGACCATCCTGGTCAAGAAGGTGAAACCCCGTCTCTACTAAAAATACAAAAATTAGCTGGGCATGGTGGTGCGCGCCTGTAGACCCAGCTACTCGGGAGGCTGAGGCAGGAGAATTGCTTGAATCCAGGAGGCGGAGGTTGCGGTGAGCCGAGATCGTGCCATTGCACTCCAGCCTGGGTAACAAGAGTGAAACTCTGTCTCAAAAACAAACAAACAAAAAACCACACACTTCAATTGGCGGTAGCCCCACAAAATACATCCACTGGCCAGATTCGGAACATGACCAGCAATAATTTACTTTTCTTTCTTTCTTTCTTTTTTTTGAGACAGAGTGTTGCTCAATGGCGCCATCTCGGCTCACTGCCGCCTCTGCCTCCCGGGTTCAAGCGATTTTCGTACCTCAGCCTCTGAGCAGCTGGGATTACAGGCATGTGCCACCATCCCTGGCTAATTTTTCTATTTTAGCAGAGATGGGGTTTCACCATGTTGGCCAGGCTGGTCTCAAGCTGCTGACCTCAAATGATCCTCCCGCCTAGGCCTCCCAAAATGCTGGGATTACAGGTATGAGCCACTGCACCCAGCCTGCAATAATTTTCTAATTCTGTTGTCTGTTGTAAGTGGAAAATAGAAGATAGAAGACGTCTTTTTTTTTTTTTCTGTGGAGTCTTGCTCTGTAGCCCAGGCTGGAGTGCAGTGATGCAGTGTCAGCTCACTGTAACCTCCATCTCCCGGGTGCCGGTTCAAGCAATTTTCCTACCTCAGCCTTCCAAGTAGCTGGGATTACAGGCTTGACCTACCACACTCAGCAAATTTTTGCATTTTTTTAGTAGAGATGGGGTTTCATCATGTTGGCCAGTCTGGTCTTGAACTCCTGACATCGTGATCTGCCCGCCTCGGGCTGGGATTGCAGGCATGAGCCACTTCCCCCAGCCGTAGATGTCTTAAGTTGCTGTTTTATTTAGGAAAACATGCAGACAGATCATTTTGCTGAGTTAGTCTGTATTTCTTAAGTTGCTCTACATACCGAAGTAAGATAAATGTTTAATTTTTGTGACGTTTGCCGCCCCCTACATCCCCCCCCCCATCCCCCGACAGAAAAGAAGAACATTCTTGGGAGTGTGAAAGCAGATTTCAGCAATGTGCCATCTGCATCTAAGGAGAGCGAGATGGGAGGAACTCAGGGATAAGATGGCTGCAGGTTTTTCCTGAACACCTGCAGCAGGCCTGTTGTCGGAGCCTGTGGTGGCAACCTGTTTCACAGAAGCACTGCAGTAGGGGCACTAGGGGAATAAAAGCCAGAGTTGCCCCACTGGAAAGTTCATAACGTTTCAGAAGATCACGGTGTTACTATTAGGAACACTAAATACCAAAATGCAAATATGCATGAACAAGGAAAGCAATGGTTTTAGCTAATTCATTTTATTTTGGAAAGTGACATGTGATCAGTGAGTTTAAAGAAGGTCTTAGGTTTATGTGATTGGGGGAAAAAAGGGTTATTTTTCAGACACAGCAAATACCAAGCTTCCCCTGCCCCCTACTGGCTGTCGCTTGCAATTTTAAAATTTTGAATAAGATGTGGTATATTAGAAGTTGTTAAAATAATATTTAAAAATTAGCCTGGTGATGCATGTCTGTAATCTAAGCTACTCGGGAGACTGAGGCAGGAGAATCGTTTGAACTCTTGGGAGGTGGAGGCTGCAGTGTGCTGAGGTTGCACCACTGCACTCCAGCCTTGGTGACAGAGAAAATTATTTCTTAAGCTGGGTGATGTGCTCGTTGACATTTGTGGTGTTTTTTTTTTTTGTTTTGTTTTGTTTTTGAGATGGAGTCCCATTCTGTTGCCCAGGAGGCTGGAGTTTTAGTAGAGGTGGGTTTCACCAATCTCAGCTCATTACAACCTCCACCTCTTGGGTTCAAGAGATTCTCCTGCCTCAGCTTCCTGAGTAGCTGGAACTATAGGCTCATGCCACCATGCCCAGCTAATTTTTGTATTTTTGGTAGAGATGGGTGTTCGCCATGTTAGCCAGGCTGGTCTCAAACACCTGACCTTGAGCAAACCGCCCACCTCGGCTTCCTAAAGTGCTGGGATTACAAGTGTGAGCCACCTCTCGCCTGGCCAAGAAATAAAATACTACCAATGAAGTTTGGAATCTCCTGCATACCCTCCCTAATTGCACTTCCCTCCTACTCAAAAGTATCCAATACTTAGAATTATCATCCCAATACATTTGTTTATAATTGTTCTCCATATGTATGTATCACTAAGCAACACTGGTATTGTTTTGCATAAAACGTATATAAATGATATAATTATTAGAATCTTCTGTAGGTTACTTTCGAAACCAACAGTATGTTTATGAGAGTCATTATTTATCATTATAGTCATTTTCACTGCTATCTAGAATTCTCTTTATAGAGCTGCCATCATTTATTTATTCATACTCATTTTTTTTTTTTTCTCTGAGAAGGGTCTGGTTGTGTGGCCTAGGCTGAAAGTGCAGTGCACACCATAGCTCACTGAAGCCTCGACCTCCCAGGCTCAAGAGCTCTCCCACCTCAGCCTCCCAAGTGGTTGGGACTTGCACCACTACCACACCTGGCTTTTTTTTTTCTTTTTTTTTTAAATTTTGGTAGAGATGGGGTCTCACTATGTTTCCCAGGCTGGTCGAAAACTCCCGGGCTCAAGGACTCCTTTCTCCTTGGCCTCCCTGCTGAGATTACAGGCATGAGCCACCATGCCCAGCCATATTTGTTTTAATGGGCATTTAGATAGCTTCTAATTTTTTACTAATATCAGCACTGCTTCTCTGAACATTCCACAATATGTCTCCTTATGCAAGTGTTGGATTTATTAGGTAGACAGAACTAATGCAATTGCTTTGTCATAAACACATCTCGAAGTCTTTCTTGTCATTTCTAACTTGTGCTCCAAAATAGTTGTAGCAATTTATTCTCTGACCATCAGTGCATAAAAGTTCCCACAGCTCCACATCCTCCTCTCCACTTGCTATTGTCTGATTTTTGGATTTTTGTATTCAGGTGGGTCTGTAATGCTATCTCTATGATTTTATGAGCCTGGTGGACTCAGTCTGCATGGGCCATAGAAATCCACTTGAGAAGTTTTGCTCTTGAGGCTTTCTATACACAAATAAAATCTATTTAAGTCATTGTGAATAAAGATTTATAAGTTTCTCTGTAGGGACCTTGAACGTTTGTGGTTAGATTCATTCATTAGGTATTTCATATTATTAAAGCATTTTAAGTGCATTGTTTTAAAATGACTTTTTTTTTTTTGAGACAGAGTCTCACTTTGTCACCCAGACTGGAGTGCAGTGGGGCAATCTCGGAACACTGCAACCTCCACCTCCTGGGTTCAAGTGAGTCTTCTGCCTCAGCCTCCCAAGTAGCTGGGATGACAGGCATGTGCCACCACACCCGGCAAATTTTTGTGTTTTTAGTAGAGACAAGGTTTTGCCATGTTGGCCAGGCTGGTCTCAACTCCTAACCTCTAGTGATCCACCTGCCGTGGCCTCCCAAAGTGCTGGGGTTACAGGCATGAGCCACCACGCCCAGCCAGAACTCCAATTTTAAGAGACCATCATCTAATTTCTGAATACGTTTCAGAGGTAGGAAATTATTTCACACACACATAAAGTAAGGACTTCTCTCAATTATAGCAAACACCCAGAGTGCTCACAGCTTCGGTTTTACAGCATCAGTCATGGGTCAGAAGTAAACAAAGAGGGGCCCGGCATGGTGGCTCATGCCTGGAATTCCAGCACTTTGGGAGGCTGAGGCAGGAGGATCACTTGAGGTCAGGAGTTTGAAAACAGCCTGGGCAACATAGCAAGACCCTGTCTCTACAAAAGTTAAAAAAAAAAAAAATAGCCATGTGTGGTGGCGTGTCTATAGTCCCAGCTACTTGGGAGGCTGAGATGAGAGGATCACTTGAGCCTAGGAGGCAGAGGCTGCAGTGAGAGGAGATCATACCACTGCACTCCAGCTTCTGTGACAGAGCCAGATCCTGTCTCCAAAAAAAAAAGAAAGAAAAAAGTAAAACAAAAATTCATCAGTCCAAATGACAAGGTATCTTCATAATTAATTTAGAGTCACAAATAGATGAACAAATAAACAAAAACAGATTCTTTGTTATCTCTTATCCAACAAAGAATAGATACCAGCATCTCAACAGATTACCAAATGGTCAGAACATAAAATAGATGGTCAGATATTGCTGCTGCCAATGAGGAATACTTTGCCACGTCCAAAGTGTAGTTATATAAACAGAGAATGTTCTCTTGCTACTCACAAAGGCATGTACAGTCCACCATACACCAGTCCCTGGACCCAGCCATGGAAAGGATCACAGCCCAAATCATTAAAGGACTGACAGACTTCACCAAGAACTATAAACAAAGTAAAAAACATTGAATCCGAGAGGGGAAAAAAAAAAGAGAGGAAAAATCAGAGACTCAATGAAGGACAAGTTCTGTTTCCACTTGGTATTCATTCTGGAGCTAAAGAAAGATGTGTCCAGAGCTAAAACAATCCGTGTCATTCATTTCTTGGGCACCACAGTTTAATTGATACTGACAGATAAAATCCATGTGAACATTCTGGTGGGGCCTCCAAAACTGTCAAAAAAAACCCTGTCAAATTGTATATTTTTTATTATTTATTTATTTAAGAGAGAGGGTCTACTGTTGCCCAGGCTGGAGTGAAGTGGCATAATCTTTTTTTTTTTTTTTTGAGACGTAGTTTCCCTCTTGTTACCCAGGCTGGAGTGCAATGGCGCGATCTCGGCTCACCGCAGTCTCCGCCTCCTGGGTTCAGGCAATTCTCCTGCCTCAGCCTCCTGAGTAACTGGGATTACAGGCACACACCACCATGCCCAGCTAATTTTTTGTATTTTTAGTAGAGACAGGGTTTCACCATGTTGACCAGGATGGTCTCGATCTCTTGACCTCGTGATCCACCTTCCTCAGCCTCCCAAAGTGCTGGAATTACAGGCATGAGCCACCGCGCCCGGCCGAAGTGGCATAATCTTAGCTCACTGCAGCTAAGATTATTAGGCTCTTAGGCTCAAGCAGTCCTCCCACCTCAGCCTCCCAAGTAGCTGTGACTATAGGCATGCACCACCATGCTTGGCTAATTTTTAATAGAGATGGGGACTTGCCATGCTGCCTGGGCTAATTTTTTTTTCATTAAAGCATGACTTTCACATGAATATAAAGTGAGCATATGTCAAAGATTTTTTTAACTTGTTCATGAGGGAACCAGCAGGATGATAAAGCTGGTTCAGAGTGTTTGAAAGGCGTGTTGGAATACAGTGGCTACATTAGACAAAACAGATTAATATCCTGCCTGTGATAAAACTGCAACCTTTGGAGTTCTCTCTTTTCTGAAAGAAATGGTACGTATCCATACTCACAAAAATCTGCCAGTTAGCATGCAACTTCAAAGACTTAGTCCTGGATCTCAAAAGTAAATAGCAAATTAAACAAAAGGTACAGTTTCTTAGAGAACTTAACAGTCTTTGAAGGGGCCCATTAGATGCACTCTGGCTTGGCATGGAAGGGACACGCAGTCATCCTTTGCCTTATTTCCATGTGTTGGATACCTTTTCTGAACAGTTTAACTGCTGAATTCCTATTGCGTGCTGTGCACTCTGGTAGGGGACTAAGGTGAATAAGACTTGACCTTATATTCAAGTGTCAGGTTTTGTAGAGAAACTTGATAAATAACTGAGTTCAGTAACATATTACAGGTAGTCTGACAAAAAGTCTCCACAGAGTTCAGGGGAGCAGAGAGGAGGGGATAGAAAGGGTCCACTGGGAGACCACAAAGTCAGAGGCATTGCCCTGCTGCTGGGGAGCCCATCAAAGGCAAGAAGGCATAAAACAGCAGGCCATTCGACTTGTCAAAATCACTCACTATGGCCTCTAATCTCATGCTGTTCTGAATGGTCACTTACGTGCTTTGTGTAATAACATTTCAGCAACATCCAGGCTTGGAATGAAGAAATGCTGTAAAGTATGAGAGATTATGTTATACTTTTTTTTGCAAAAAATAAGAGGCAGTGGGCAGCTGATGGCATTTGTAAGAATCAAGAGGCTGGGTGCAGTGGCTCATGCCTGTAATCCCAGAACTTTGGGAGGCTGAGGCGGGTGGATCATGAGGCCAAGGGATCAAGACCATCCTGGCCAACACACTGAAACCCTGTCTCTACTAAAAAGACAAAAAAATTGGCCAGGTGCGGTGACTCATGCCTGTAATTCCAGCACTTTGGGAGGCCAAGGGGGGTGGATCACCTGACGTTGGGAGTTTGAGACAAACCTGAGCAATATGGAGAAACCCCGTCTCTACTAAAAATACAACATTAGCTGGGCATGGTGGCACATGCCAGTAATCCCAGCTATTGGAGGCTGAGGCAGGAGAATTGCTTGAACCCAAGAGACGGAGGTTGCGGTGAGCTGAGATGGCACCATTGCACTCCAGCCTGGGAACCAAGAGCAAAACTGTCTCAAAAAAAAATTAGCTGGGCGTGGTGACATGTGCCTAAAGTACCAGCTACCTGGGAGGCTGAGGCAGGAAAATTGCTTGAACCTGGGAGGCAGAAGTTTCAGTGAGCCAAGATTTCACCACTGCACTCCAGCCTGGTGACAGAGACTCTGTCTCAAAAAAAAAAAAGAAGAAATTTGACATTTGGAGCCCACATTCAAAAATCCCATCTATACCATTTGCTAGCTGTGAGAACTTGGGTAAGTTCATTAGCCTCTCTCTGTGAGTCCTTCATGAAAAAAGGTCATAGATCCACCCATTACTGGGACCATGAGGTATACATGAAGAATATTGTTTATCTGGAAACTCACAGGCCATGTATTTCTAGATTAATAAATGAGCGAAGAGCTTACTTACAAATCTTGACCCATGGAGAAGTATCATGAAACTCTTGTAATCAGAAGCAGTTGTCTAGATCTCTCTTAGGGTAAAATGACAGCAAAAATGAGTTATCTCATCCAGTGTGTATGCATTAATTACATTCTGCGTGGTTGTCTTTTTATTGGTGAGAACTATCAAATGACTTAACTGTAAGTATATTGGTAAAGCACTAAACAGCCTTCCCTTAGATCGTCAGCATCCTCTATCATATCAGCACAGCCAGCAGTCCCAGGATGAGCAAGTATTAATCCTCCAGGCATCTTGTATTAGATGATATAGACATAAGACACTTGGCCCTCCAAATGACTTACTCTGACCCAATGCCCCTGTCAAGTCCTCAAGAAAAAACTTCAGTAGCGATTTTTTTAGACATCCATGAAAAATCGATGTTCCAAAAGTCAGGAAAGAGAGTTTCAAATAAAAAGTGACAGAGGAACTAGCCAGTGGTCATCACTCAGTATCCAGCAATTGTCCCAAGCCAGAAGTTGATCAGTTATTGAAATTTTCCCAAAATTCCCTAGATGTGAATGTAGGAAAGAAGCCCAAATCCCCTGTGCCTCGTCAGCTGGCAGGGCCATTTGATGCATCTGTGTGAGCAAGCTGAGCAGTGATCCAGCTCCATATATATATTAGATGGATTTTATTTTATTTTATTTTATTTTTAGACGGAGTTTTGCTCTTGTTACCCAGGCTGGAGTGCAATGGCGCGATCTCGGCTCACTGCAACCTCTGCCTCTTGGGTTCAGGAGAACCCTGAGTAGCTGTGATTACAGGCACACACCACCATGCCCAGCTAATTTTTTGTATCTTTAGTAGAGACGAGGTTTCACCACGTTGACCAGGATGGTCTCGATATCTTGACCTCGTGATCCACCCGCCTCGGCCTCCCAAAGTGCTGGGATTACAGGCATGAGCCACCGCGCCCGGCCATATTCGATGGATTTTTGCTCTTGTCACCCAGGCTAGAATGCAATGGCACAATCTGGGTTCGCTGCAACCTCCACCTCCCAGGTTCAAGCGATTCTCCTGCCTCAGCCTCTGAAGTAGCTGGGATTACAAGCACCTGCCATTATGCCTGGCTAATTTTTATAGTTTTAGTAGAGATGAGGTTTCACCATCTTGGCCAAACTAGCCTCAGACTCCTGACCTCAGGTGATCCACCCGCCTCAACCTCCCGAAGTGCTGGGATTATAGGCATGAGCCACCACGCCCTGCCTCTTTTGATATTATTGTTTCGACAAGTGATATATAATAAGGCCTTAAGTCTAAATAAGTCTAAAAATACTTTTGATGACTGTATATTTTAAAATTCCTGGTAGTAAGGCATTTTACTATTATTAAATTGGCAACATTTTTTCTTTCATAATGAGTGGTATGAAATAATATAATTTATTAAACATTTAACATGGTTAAGAATCATTGAGAGGACGGAAGAAACAAGTTGAGGTCAAGAAGCCAGATGAATGCCCAAAATCATGCAGAAAAATGCTACAGCGTGGACATCACTCCACCACCACCACCCCAGCCCTCCAAGGCAGGGATGCTGCTGCTCCCACTACCAACAGCCCTGTCCCCCCCTCCCCCGCTGCTCCAGCATCCCAGCCAATACTGACCAGAACTCTGTCTTCCTGGGTTGTAAACCCTGCTGGAGACTGTCTCTCACCTTTGTGCATTATTAGCTTCCCATACAAAGGCTATCGTGGGTACTAATGCCCTTGCCACAAAGATGGGAAACACACATCTGGCGTTTTTGGCCTTTAGAGTATCAAGCAGGCTTTGTCTCTGGCCAGTACTCATAAAAGAGAGATTCTCCAAATATAAACAGGAGACTCAGATGTGGGGCAGCCAGAAAGAATGATTAATATCCATACAGGAGGAACTGGGTGAGACTTCCTCCTGGTGAAATCATAATGCCCTTCTGTTGAGGCCCATGTTGAAAACATCACACTTGGCTGGGCTCGGTGGCTCATGCCTATAATCCCAGCACTTTGGAAGGCCGAGGTGGGTGGATCACAAGGTCAGGAGATCGAGACCATACTGGCCAGCATGATGAAACCCCGTCTCTACTAAAATACAAAAATTAGCTGGGCGTGGTGGTGGACACCTTTAATCCCATCTACTCAGGAGGCTGAGGCAGGATAATTGCTTAAATCCAGGAGGTGGAGATTGCAGAGAGCCAAGATCAGACCACTGCACTCCAGCCTGGGCAACTGAGAGAGACTCCATCTCAAGAAACAAAACAATGGCAACCAAAAAAAAAAAAAATCACAGTTGGTGGGCACAGTGGCTCATGCTGCAATCCCAGCAGTTTGGGAGGTACAGGCAGGCAGATCACTTGAGCCCAGGAGTTCGAGACCAGCCTGGGCAACATGGTGAAATCCTGTCTCTACCAGGTCTGTGACTGTGGTGCCAGCTACTCGAGAGGCTGAGATTTGAGGATTGTTTGTGTCAGGCCTCCAAGTCCAAGCCTGGTCATTATAGCCTTGGTGACCAGTACATACACCTTTGATAGTCTCCAGGAGCCAGAGAGTCTGAAGTAACTTGATGACCACAAAGAGCAGTGAAACAACTAGCTCCTGCCTCAACTGATTGCTCTCCCCCTGCAACGTTCCACCATTGTTCCTGCTCAGGCTTGTGAAGATTTCCCCTAGACATTAGGTTCCTCAAGATACCCAACCCTGTAACTATGTAATTTACCTCACTCTCCCCTCTGCTTGCCACTGATAACCTCCACCCTTATGATCATGCCTGTTTGTAATAGATAACCCCTACCTTTGTGACCATGCATCCCATGATGCCCTTCCCCTCCCCAAAATAGATTACCACCTTTAACTGACCATTTGCCCCAACCTTTATAACCAGACCCTTTCCTACTCCCCTCACCTAACTCCTTTCTCAGACTTGGCCCACTTGCATACAAATGGGAAATAAAATGACCTCATTGCCCACACAAAGCCTGCCTGGTGGTCTCTTAACATGAGCGGTACGCCTGACAGTTGAGCCAGGAAAGCAGAGGTTGCAGTAAGTAAAATTGTGCCACTGCATGCCAGCCTGGGTGACAGAAGGAGACCCTGTCTCTAAAAAAGGAAAAACAGAAAAAGAAAAATAAAAAATCAGGGAAAATCAGAACCACAAATTACCTTGAGGCCACCCAGAAACCAAAACCTCAGGGACCTCAGGGATGCCTAGGGTCACCAGAGACTGCAGTATTTTATCAAGAGGGAAGGTCCTGGGTCAACAACATACAGGAAGACACTGAGCATCCTGGAGCTTGAAGCTTGGCCACAGCAGTTTTTAAAGTGACTGATTTCCTTCCTTCCTTCCTTTTTTTTTTTTTGCCTTTTCAAGTGTGTATTTTTATATATTTTTTGTATTAAAAGAAAAGCATAATTACCACAAATTACAAAGGACTAAAGCAGGACTAGAATAATGAATGAACCACTTCAGCCTGCAAAGCAGATACTCTCAAAAATATTAATGTTATAATACAAGCTCATTCAAGTATTTTACATTTTTTTGTCCTTTTAAATATGATATCCTAGCACATAATGAAGACAATGTACTACGAGCATTAAGGTGGAACCTTCTCCGCAAAGCCAGATGACAAGTTTTCCTCTCCAGTGAGAAATGGGCTCCAAGTTCTTATCTTCTTTGCCATCAACATGGCTGAAGGGGGAGAGGGTGGGTGTCAGGAAAATACAGGGACTCTTCCACACGGGAGGTACTCTGGGGTTCCATTCAGGAGGGTGCCAGATAATTCAGATCACTCTATCCAGGCTTTTTTTTGGGCAAAAAACAACCTTCTCCCTCCCTAACTAGTCATCTTCCTTGTCTCTCCTCCTCATTTCCAGGACCTTCTAAGCAGCTTACTTTCTTTTATAAAATCAATCACCAGGAAAGGGAAAAAAAGAGCTACAATGGAACAAAACAAAAACGTTTAACAACTTTGGCATAGGGGCTCAGCACCTCTATCTGAGCCCCAGGGGTCCAAGCTGGGGCAGGGCTGTATGGTCCTTCTCTAATGGTAGTGCCTTTGCTCCCAGGTGCAGGAGAGGACAGAAGAGAAACCTGCCCCTTAACATGGCTGAGGCACACAGACCTGCTGATTTCTGATGCCCAAAGGTTATGTTGGCATGGACCAACCTTGGAAGGGACAGGATGAACAAAGGGATCTGGGCAGGCTGTTGCTTTGTGTCTCAGGTCTTGGATCCCCATGGGAGGATGGTGGGTGTGAAGTGGCTAGCCCTGATGACCCCCGCCACTTCTGGCATGCTTGTCACAGATACATCGGTCCTAAATTCAAGTGTCTTCAGAAAGTGAAGATGTAAACTACTCTTTGCAACATGAACTCCTAACGTCACAAAAAAAAGGAAAGAAGAGAGGGAAAAAAAAAGCTCCCCACTCCAGCCACCAGCCTATGTTGAGGTGGAGTCCTCACCTCCCTTCCCCAAAGGGGCTTCCTTTCAGGGACGTCTGTGAAGAAGATGGCAGCCCCCTGGCCTGGGAGTAAACTCTAGGTAAGAACAGCCTTTCCCCACACCCTAGGGCTTCCTTGTGCCCCCAAACCAGCAGAGAAAAAACACTGAGGTTTCTGTGATGCTGGATACGGTACAGGGCTGTGTGACCTGAAGGAAAGAAAAGAAAGGAGAAGGGAGTCCAGGAATCCAGTGTCTGGTACAATGTGAGGCAGGCACCAGACGGCAGGGAAAGGCCTCAGATACCACCATCATAGCAGAGACCAGACGCTTATCCTTGGTTTGAGACATGAAGTCACAGGAACTGAGATGGGCTTCCCACATACCAACCACTAGGAGGGCAAAGTTGGGGAAGGGCACAAGCTAAAATTTAACAAGGTACTCAAGGTAAAGGGGAAGCCTTTGTCAGCCTGGGATACTGTCTCCTACTCCCAACCTTTGGGCCCAACAGAGGAACCAGCTGAAAAGGAGAGCCAAGCACATTGCAGTAAGTGAGCAACAGGACCGTGAACTCCTCCATGTTACCCAGATCCCCCTGAGAGTGAACATGCAGTCATGCCCATACTCAGCACACATCCCAGTTCGTGTGGGTCAGTCCTTCATCATCCTCTCCCTGCCTTCTGACAACAGCAGACTCCAGCCACTCCGTTGTCATTTACAGCCCAACCCAAGCAGTCAGTGGCTGAAGAGAATCAGGTATACTCTATGTCCACATATACCTTCCTACCACAGGACTTCACCAACTGGCAGGATTCCCCCCAGCCCCCAATTCCTCCTCATCCCTTGTTCCCAGGTGGGTCAATTGGAGAGTGAGCATAGATAGATGGCTTGCAGAAGGGTATGCAAGATGGGGAGACTCCACCAGACCTTAGGAAGAGAATGGCATCTTTCTCCACCCTTTAAGAGAGACAGAGCCTCCTTGAGGTCTCAGAGATCTTTCAGAGCAGCACAAATGTTTCCAAGCCTCAGCTGCAGGTGTTCACCTTTCCACTCTGGGTGGAGGAAGACGTTCAAGCTGAGGACGAGTGTGTTCCAGATACAGGCCAACTCTGTTCTCCAACAGTTCGAAGGAAACTTGGCCTTGGGGTTCCCAGGATAGGATGAAGGGTGTCATAGCAGGACGGGGCCTGGCATGAGGCAACAGCAAGCAGAGCAAGGACACAACAGTGGCAGCAGTGTACAGGACGTCAGCTACAAATGATGCAACATCAGGGATATCTTAGGTACGGCTCTGATTTGAGCCACCCCCAACTCTCTTGCCTCCAGGATGGAGACACTGTACATGCAACAGTCCAGAGAAAAATTCTAGCCAGTCCAAGCCCAGGCACATCCAGAGAAGGTGGGAGCTCTTCGGGTTGACTCCACTGAGGAGAACAGGCATTTGGGTATTTCAGATTCCCGCTCCACAATAAGGCAACTTTTAAAAAAAATATTATTTCCAAAAGGAGAAGGACATAACTTTCTGTGGATTAGGAGGGGGTTTTCTGATTTTTTTTTTTTTTTTTTTTGGTCTTTTATGGTTGGTTTTGTCTTTTTTTTTTTTCCATTTTCTCAAGGATGGAAAGGTCAGAGAAAAATAAAATCAATCATCTTTCAATAGTCTTTCCTGGTATAAGCAGCATCTCTCTGGGCTGGGGAGTAAAGGGTGTGGGTCAAGGGGAGTAGGGAGAGGCTAAAACCTCCCCCCAAACCCCAGTTTTAGATCCTTTGGTTTCCTTCTCCCAGAAGATGGCAGAAGGACATGATGGTGATAGCAGGGAGAGTACATGGTGATGACAAACCCCAGATGATTGAGGGACCGATGCTCCTGGGGCCCAAGGTTATCACCAGAGCCTTCTATGGGACAGTGCTGGGCAATGGTGCCCGCAGGGCCTTCTTGTGGACTGCATAGTTGGCTCGAGGGGGAGCAGGAGGAGATTAGAGGTGGGGACTAGGGTTTCCGCCTACTAGCCGTGGGCAGGGCTGCAGAGTGATTTTGGTAATCCAGATGAACTATCAATAATTTAAAACTCTCTCTCTCTCTATATATATATATATATACACACACACACACACACACACACACACAGACACATATATATAATCTTCCCCCTTCCCCCCACCCTTAGAAAAAGCTTGGATGTTAAGAGTCATGGAGAGAGGAGGGGAAGGGGATGTAAGAGGCTCCTGCCCAGGGTAACTCTGATAGCTCAAATGGTGAACACATTGCTACTCAGCACGAAGGCCTGTCCTAGTAGCTTCAGGCCTGTCCCTTCATTGTCCCTTCTACTGGGACTGGGCACCCCCATGGACTCTTACCCACCCCACCCCTTTCCCTTCTTCTCAAGCCCCAGGGCTAAGGAGTTTTTCACTTTCCCAAAGTCTGTGTGTTCGAGTGCTGGCTTGTCCATTTGGCATCTTCCCGGACGGGCTGGCCAGTGGGTGGTGTAGGGGGTTGGTTGATCATGGCGGCAGGCCTGCTGGAAGACTGAGAAGGGCACCGCTTCCTGCCCTCACCACCGCCACCTCCTGCTACCACTGAGCGTCACTTGTGGTTGCCCTCCTCACCCATGGGGGGATCTACTCGGAAGTCTTCAAGACGTCGGAATTTGCAGAGGTATTCTTGCAGTTTGGGGTCAATGTCCAAGTTTTTGGCTTTGGAATATTTCAAGAAGGCCCAGAACTTCTCCAGGCCATACAGTTGGCCAGCTTCATAGTCCTTCACCGTTTTCTCCTGAAAATCTTTGAATATGTCCAGCCAGAATTTCTTTTCCAGGCCATAACTGTGGTATCGAAAAAGGCACTCCAAACCATATCTGTAGCCTTCTTTGGCATCCTCCAGAGCCAGCTGCTTGAACTCCTCATACATCTTTTTGTTGAAGTGATCTCAGAGGAAGAAGGACCAGAAGTGGAAGAGTGTGTTCATCTCCCGAGACTGGCAAATGCCCAAGCGTTTCTGCTCATTAAGGCAGCACCTATGATACTTATGGTAGACGTGTTATGTGAAGCCATTTTCCTTGAGCAGTTCATGGGAAGGATGCTGGAACTTGGGCAACGACTGGGGAGTACAGCCATAGCTGCCAACTGTAGGTGTCCCTTCTGAGGGGCTTGAGCTGATGGAAGCAGTACGGGGCCTGTGCTCATGGGAATCCATCACCCAGCCCACATGGCTCTCCAAGGGTGGGTTTGAACTGTGTCTTGTCTTTCTTTTTCAAGGCATCTTGGCATCCAGTGTCTGTCCTTCTTTCACCACTGGGTAAAACCGTGATGCCTGGCTTGAGTCTTTGAGCTGTGGTGTCCGGGGAGTGCGGGGGGTCCCAGTGTTGTGGTAGTTTGGTGACTCTGGGACGGTGGTTGATAGACAGTGGGCGATGGTGGAGGGTTCAGGAGCACCAAACAACTTGTTGGCCAGCGCATCCGTGTGAACTTGCTGGAACCGAGGTGGCCCAGGAGGAACTTCCTGGTTGGGATCCACAGGGGGCTCAGGAGTCAGTGTGTCAAACTGCTCCCGGCTGATCATATTGACTTTTTTGAAGTTCTCAACCTCTTGCTTGATCTGGGAATACTCAGGTTCGAACTTCTCAGCCCACAGGTCCTGCTCATAGTAGAAGAGGCCATCATTAATGACCTTGCCCAGCTCAGCACTCATCTTGGCACAGGAGGTGTGGTTGCCTGTGCGGTCCCCCCCAAGTGCCGGTGCATGCAATGTGGTGTCTGGGTGACAATGAGGATCTTGTTGACATCCCTGTCATCAATCTCATAGTCAGATTCTTCATCAGACTAGGCAGTAAAGGTGTTCTTCCACCCATCCACCTGCTCCATCTCATCAAACAAGAAATCCAGTTCCTCTTGGTCATCCTGATCCTTTGACATCAGCTGCTGGGAGGGCAGCTGCTGAGGCAGAGAGGTTGGGTGGGTAAATCTGAGCTCCTCTGACTTCTCGGGCCGTGCTGGGGACGGCTGAGGCCTCTTCTTCACTTCAATCCAGTTCTTGGAATCCAGGTCAGGCAGGCTGGCAGACAGGCCCTTGGGTAGTGTCTTTAGGTTGCTGACCTTTTCTGTTTTGGTTGGCACTGGGGTGACTGCACAAGGAGAGCCAGGCGCCGACTCTGTCTCCTTTTGGTAGTGCTGACTTGGTAGTGCTGATCGGGGACAAACTCAAGGCAGTTGAGAAGCTGGGAGAAATCAGTCTATGAATAATCCACTATTGGGGGACCAGGAAGAGGCCACTTTTCTGGTTCCTCCCTCCTATGAACTTTCTCATCAACAATCTCCACAACCTTGCTGTCTTTTAGGGCCACAAAGATGAGTGAAATGTCAGTGGTAAGGGCCTGCACTCGGTGGAAGGAAGCAATAAGAGTGATGGGTAGGAAATCATCAGCATCCATTTTCCTTCGGAGGAAGAAGTCTTGCTCTAAATTGTCCAGGCTGAAGTAGTATTCAATCTGGCACTTGATGTAGTCTGAGCAGTTCCTGATCCATGCTGTAAAGCTCGGTGCCGCTGACATTGTCACAGTAGTAGGTGACGTTGTTCATGTACTTGGGGGTACGAGGCCCCTCCACACCATCAAACTACCAGTTTGACTAGCCAAACTGGTAGTCAGAATGGGTCGATGTTTCATCCTGGTCGTGCCAGGCAGGCTCCGGTTTGATCTCTGGTTGCCAGGCTGGGGTGGGGGTGGGGCACAGGCACGCAGGTGGCCGGCTCAGACCCTTTGATCTCTCCGCGGTTGGCAGGTATGTATCTCGGCTCCGGCGGGCGAGTGGGGCGTGAAGCCAGTTTCTCTCTGGGCACTTCAGGCTTCATGTCAATTTGTAATAGAACCCACGTGTGTTTGTTTCCTTTCTTCTTCTGCCCGCCTCGCTGGCAATCCTCATCTCCATTCTTTTCTTCCCCTGATTCGTCAGATTTGGTTTTCGGACTCTCTATCGCTCCTTTCTCTTTTCTCCTGTTCCTTCATGTCCTTCTTGGGTGGCAGTTTACGGGCAGGCTGAGGCTTGTGGGACTGTGGTGCACACTCTTGTGGGCTATCTCTCCAGGTGTGGGCCAATTGATTGCATCTCCAAAGTCACCAACCTTGCTGCTTTTGTGCTGTTTAGGAACAGCTGCTCTCACCACCTTGGCTGGGGCAGAGTGTTCTGGGAGGCACTGTCCGTTCACGGTGATCAGGACCGGCAGCACTGCGTTCTTAATCCACGGGTTCACCTTGGGGGGAGGGGCTTCCACGAAGTCCCGGCGCCCCGCGCCTGAGGCTCCGGCACCTCCTCCGCCAACGCCTGGTTCGCAGCCGCCCTCCTCCCCGTCCCTGACGGCTGGGCCTTCGGCGCCCAGCGGCTGC
Organism: Callithrix jacchus; assembly: GCF_049354715.1. Lineage (NCBI taxonomy): Eukaryota > Metazoa > Chordata > Mammalia > Primates > Cebidae > Callithrix > Callithrix jacchus. The sequence continues at coordinate 44,525,865 of NC_133514.1, forward strand.
AGAGGCCACAGGTTCTAGCGCTCCTGCTGCTGGGTGCCCTCCTTGTGCGGCTTGGCGCTAGGCGGCCGGGGTCTCCGAGCGCCGCCGTTCGGCTCCCCACCCCCGCGGACGTCGTTCGTCCCGGGCTCGCCCTTGGCCTGAGGAACGGCGGCGGCTTCTTCCTCACCAGCACCCCGTGCTCTTCGACCTGCAAGAGCGGGCCCCCACCCCCAGGCAGGAGCGGCTCCACCAGAGTGGCGATCTCCGCGCCCGCCCCCCACGTCCCAGATAATCCCGGCGCGCCCGAGGCTGCCTCCCCCGCCTCGAATTGGGCGCCCCCGACTGGGCGCTGGGCCCCAGTTCCTGCGGATAAGGGACGCCTTGCTTCCACAGCCCCTGAATACCCACCCTCACATCCATACACTCCCTGCTCCCACAGCCCCTGAATAGCCACCCTGGCATCCATGCACTCCCTGCTTTTAGAGCCCCTGACTACCCACCCTCAGAGCAGTAAGAGAGCTGTCCATCCATGCACTCCCTGCTCCCACAACCGATGACTACCCAGCTTCACATACATTCACTCCTTGCTCCCACAGCTTCTGACTACCCACCCTCACATCCATGTACTCCCTGCTCCCACAGCCCCTAAATAGCCACCCTGGCATCCATGCACTCCCTGCTCTTTCAGCCCCTGACTACCCACCCTCAGAGCAGCATGAGAGCTGTCCATTCATGCACTCCCTGATCCAACAGCCCCTGACTACCCACCCTCCTATCCATGCACTTTCTGCTCCCACAGCCCCTCTCTACCCTCCCATCCTTGCACTAACTACTCCCAAAGCCCCTAAAGAGGCACCCTCACATCCATGCACTTTCTGCTCTTACAACCCCTGACGACGCACCCTAAGAGCAGCATGAGAACCGCCCATCCATGCACTCCCTGCTGCTACAGCTTCTGACTATCCACCTTCACATCCATGCATTCCCTGTGCCTCTCAGCCCCTGACTACCACCCTCAGAGCAGCATGAGAGCCCTGCATCCATGCTCTCCCTGTGCCCCACTGCCCCTGACTACCCATCCTCCCATCCATGAACTTCCTGCTCCACAGCTTCTGTCTACCCACCCTCACCTGATGCACTCCCTGTCCCACAGCCCCTGACTACTTACCCTCCCATCCGTGCAGACCCTGCTCCCACAGCCTTGGACTACCCACCCTCACATCAATGAACTCCCTGCTCTCACAGCCCCTGACTACCCAGCGTCACATCCATGCATTTCCTGCTTTCACAGCCCTTAACTACCCACCCTCCCATCCATGCACTCCCTGCTCTCACAGTCCCTGACTACCCACCCTCCCATCCATACACTTTCTGCTCCCGCAGCCCCTGACTCCACACCCTCCCATCCATGCATTCCCTGCTCTCACAGCTCCTGACTACCCAGCCTCACATCCATACACTCCCTGCTCCCGCAGCCCCTGACTCCCCACCCTCTCATCCATGCAGTCCCAGCTTTGACAGCCCCTGACTACCCAGCCTCACATCCATGCACCCCCTGCTCCCACAGCTTCTGACTGCCCACCCTAACATCCATGTACTTTCTGCTCCCACAGCCCCCGAATAGGCACCCTTGCATCCATGCACTCCCTGCTTTCAGTTGCTGACTACCCACCCTCAGAGCAGCATGAGAGCTGTCCATCCATGCACTCCCTGCTCCCAAAGCCCCTGAGTCCCCACCCTCTCATCCATGTACTGTGCTCCCACAACCCGACTACCCACCCTCACATCCACGTACTTCCTGCTCCCCCAGCCCGTGACTACCCACCCACGCATCCATACACTCTCTGTTCCCACAGCCCGACTACCACCCTCCCATCTATGCACTCCCTTCTCCCACATCCCCTGACTACCCACCCTCACATCCATGCACTTCCTTCTCCCACACCTCTGACTGCCCACCCGCTGAGCAGGATGAGAGCTGCCCATCCTTGCATTCCCTGATTCCACAGCCCCTGACTACCCACCCTCATATCCATGCACTCCCTTCTCTCACAGGCCCTGACTACCCACATTCAGAGCAGCATGAGAGCTGCACATTTATGCATTCCTGCTTTCACAGCCCATGACTACCCACCCTCACATCCATGCACTTCCTCATCCCACTCCCCTGACTGCCCACCCTCTGAATAGGATGAGAGCTGCCCATCCATGCATTCTCTACTCCCACAGCCTCTGACTACCCACCCTTACATCCATGCACTTTCAGTTCCCACAGGTCCTGACTACCCACCTGCAGAGCAGCATGAGAGCTGCACATTTATGCATTCCTGCTTTCACAGCCCATGACTACCCACCCTCACATCCATGCACTTCCTCATCCCACTCCCCTGACTGCCCACCCTCTGAATAGGATGAGAGCTGCCCATCCATGCATTCTCTACTCCCACAGCCTCTGACTACCCACCCTTACATCCATGCACTTTCAGTTCCCACAGGTCCTGACTACCCACCTGCAGAGCAGCATGAGAGCTGCACATTTATGCATTCCTGCTTTCACAGCCCATGTCTACCCATCCTCACATCCATGCACTCCCTGCTCCCACAGCTCCTGCTTACCCACCCTCAGAGCAGCATGAGAGCTGCTCATCCATGCATTCCCTGCTCCCACAGCCCATGACTACCCATCCTCCCATCCATGGACTCCCTGCTCCCACATCCCCTGACAACCCACCTTCTCATCCAAGCATTCCCTGTGCCTCACAGCCCCTGACTAACAGCCTCAGAGCAGCATGAGAGCCCTTTATCCATGAGCTTTCTGTGCCCCACAGCCCCTGACTACCCATCTTTCCATCCATGCACTTTCTACTCCCACAGCCCCTGACTACCCACCGTCTTATTCATGCACTCCCTGCTCCCATAGCACCTCACTACCCACCCTCACATCCATGCACTCCCTGCTACCACAGCCCCTGAGTACCTACCCTCGAATCTATGCACTCTGTGCTCCCATAGCTTCTGACTGCCCACCCTCACATTCATAAACTCCCTGCTCCCATAGCCCCTGAGTACCTACCCTCCAATATATGCACTGCATGCTCCCACAGCCCCTGACTACCAATCTCACATCCATACTCTTCCTGCTTTCACAGCTCCTGACTACCCACCCACCCGTCCATGCACTGCCTACTGCCACATACCTAACTACCCACCCTACCATGTCTGCACACCCTGCTCCCACATTCCCTGACTCCCCAGCCTCCCATCCATGCACTCCCTGCTTTCACAGCCCCTAACTACTCACCCTCACATCCATGCACTCCCTCCTCCCACAACCCCTGACTACGAAGCCTCACATCTCTGTACCCACTGCTCCCACAGCTTCTAACTACCCACCCTTACATCCATGCACTTTCTGCTCCCACAGCCTCAAAATAGGTACCCTTGCATGCATGCACTCCCTACTCTTTCAGCCGCTGACTACCAACCCTCAGAGCAGCATGAGAGCTGTTCATCCACGCACTCCCTGCTCCCACAGCCCCTGAGACCCCACCCTCTCATCCATGTACTCTGCTCCCTCAGCCCCTGACTACCCACCCTCACATTTATGCATTTTCTGCTCCCACAGCCCCTAACTACCCACCCTCGCATCCATACACTCTGCTCCCACAGCCTGTGACTACCCACCCTCCCATCTATGCACTCCCTTCTCCGACAGCCCCTGACTACCCATCATAACATCCAAGCATTTCCTGCTCCCACAGCTCCTGACTACCTACCCTCAGAGCAGCATAAGAGCTGCCCATCCATACACTCCCAGTTCCCACAGCCCCTGACTACTGTATCTCGCATCCACGCACTCCCTGTTCCCACAGCCCGAGTACCGACCCTCACATCCATGCACTACCTGCTCCCACATCCCCTGACTACCCACCCTCCCATCCATGCACTCCCTGTTCCCGCTGCCCCTGACTACCCACCCTCCCATACATGCACTTTTTTTTCCACAGCCCCTGATGACCCACCCTCCCATCCATGCGTCGTTCCCTTATCCCACAGCCCCTCACTACCTATTCTCAGAACAGCATCAGGGCTGCCTATCCATGCAGTCTTTTCTCTTGCAGCCCAGGATTACCCACCCTCCCATCCATGCACTCTCTGCTCACACAGCACCTGACTATTCTCCTTCACATACATGCACTCCCTACTCCCACAGCCCCTGACTACCTGACCTCCCATCCATGCACTCCCTGCTCCCACAGCACCTGAATACCCACCCTCACATCCATGCACTTTCTGCTCCCACAGTCCCTGACTACCCACCCTCACATCCATACACTCTCTGCTCCCACAGCCTATGACTACCCACCCTCCCATCTATGCACTCTCTTCTCTCACAGCCCCTGACTACCCACGGTCATATCTATACACTCCCAGCTCCCACAGCTTCTGACTACCCACCCGCAGAGCAGCATGACACCTGCCCATTCATGCACTCCCTGCTCCCACAGCCCTGACTAACCACCCTCACATCCATGCACTCCCTGCTCCCATAGTTTCTGACTACCCACCTTCACATTCATTCACTCCCTGGTCCCACATCCCCTGACTACCCACCTTCCCATGCACGCATTTCCTGTGCCTCACAGCCCCTGACTACCACCCTGAGAGCAGCATGAGAGCTCTGCATCCATGAGCTTTCTGTGTCGCACAGCCCCTGACTACCCATCCTCCCATCCAAACATTTTCTGCTCCCACAGCCCCTGACTACCAACCCTCCCCTCCATGCACTCCCTGCTTTCATAGCACCTCACTACCCAGGTTCACACCCATGCACTCCCTCCTCCCACAGCCCCTGAGTACCTACCCTCCAATCCATTCACTCCGTGCTCCCACAGCTTCTGACTACACAACCTCACATCCATGCTCTTCCTGCTGTCACAGCCCCTGAATACCCACCCTCCCCTCCATGCACTCCCTGCTCCCATAGCACCTCACTACCCAGGATCACACCCATGCACTCCCTGCTTCCACAGCCCCTGAGTACCTACCGTCCAATCCATACACTCTGTGCTTCCACAGCCCCTGACTACCCAACCTAACATCCATGCTCTTCCTGCTTTCACAGCTCCTGACTACCCACCCTCCCCGTCCATACACTGCCTGCTCAAACAGACCCTAACTACCCAGCCTACCATTTCTGTACTCCCTGATCCCACAGCCCCTGACTAACCACCCTCCCATCCATGCACTCCATGCATTCACAGCCCCTGACTTACCACCCTCCCATCCATGCACTCTGTGCATTCACAGCCCCTGACTACCCACCCTGAGAGCAGCATCAGAGCTGCCCATCCATGCAATCCCTACTCTTACAGCCCACGCCTACCCATTCTCCCATCCATGCATTTTCTACTCCCACATCTTCTGACTACCCACCCCCAGAGCAGTAAGAGAGCTGCCCGTCCATGCACTCTCTGCTCCCACAGCTCCCGACTACCCACCTTCCCATCCATGCATTCCCTGTGCCTCTCAGCCCCTGACTACAACCCTCAAAGCAGCATGAGAGCCCTTCATCCATGCACTTTCTGTGCCCCACTGTTCCTGACTACCCACCCTCACATCCATGCACTTTCTGCTCTCACAGCCCCTGACTACCCCTCCTCACATCCATGCACTTACTGCTCCCACAGCCCTTGACTACCCACCCTGACATACATGCACTCCCTGATCCCACAGCCCCTGACTACCCACCCTCCCATCCATGCACTCCCTGCTCCCACAGACCCTGAATTCCCACGCCGGCATCCATGCACTCCCTGTTCTTACATCCCCTGACTACCCATCCTCAGTGCAGCATGAGAGCTTTCCATGCATGCACTCCCGGCTCTTACAGCTTCTGACTCCCCACCCTCCCATCCAGGCACTTTCTGCTCCCACAGACTCTGAGTACCCACCCTCATATCCATGCACTCTCTGCTCCAACAGCCCCTGACTACCCACCCTCAGAGCAGAATGAGAGCTGCCCATTTATACACTCCCTGTTCCCACAGCCCGTGACTACTGTATCTCCCATCCACGCACTCCCTGCTCCGACAGCCCGAGTCCCCACCCTCACATCCATGAACTACCTGCTCCCACATCCCTTGACTACCCACCCTCCTATCCATGCATTCCCTTCTCCCACAGCCCCTGACTACCCACCCTCACATCTATGCACTCCCTGGTCCCACAACCCCTGACTACCCACTCTCCTATCTATGCACTCCCTGCTCCCACAGCCCCTGACTACCCACCCTCACATCCATGCTCTCCGTGCTCCCACAGCCCCTGAATACCCACCGTCCCATCCATGCACTTTCTGCTCCCACATCCCCTGACTATCTACCCTCACATCTATGCACTCCCTGGTCCCACAGCCCCTGACTACCCACCCTCACATCTATACACTCCCTGCTCCCACAACCCCTGACTACCCACCATCACATCTATGCACTCCCTGGTCCCACAGCCCCTGACTACCCACCCTCCTATCTATGCACTCCCGGCTCCCACAGCCCCTGACTACCCACCCTCACATCTATGCACTCCCTGGTCCCACAGCCCCTGACTACCCACCCTCCCATCCATGCACTTTCTGCTCCCACATCCCCTGACTATCTACCTTCCCATCCTTGCACTCCCTGCTCCCACAGCCCCTAAAAAGGTACCCTCACATTTACGCACTTCCTGCTCCCACAGCCCGTGACTACCCACCCACCCATCCATGCACTCCCTGCTCCCACAGCCCGTGACTACCCACCCACCCATCCATGCACTCCCTGCTCCCACAGCCCCTGACAACCCACCCTCACATTTATGCGCTCCCTGGTCCCACATCCCCTGACTACTCACCATCCCATGTATACATTCCCTGTGCCTCACAGCCCCTGACTACCCACCATCACATCCATGCACTCCCTGCTCCCACATCCCCTGACTACCCACCTTCCCATCCATGCATTCCCGTTGCCTCAAAGCCCCTGACTACCACCCTCAGAGCAGCGTGAGGCCCTCCTTCCATGAGCTTTCTGTGCCCCACAGCCCCTGACTACCCATCCTCTCATCCAAACACTTTCTGCTCCCACAGCCCCTGACTACCCACCCTCACATCCATGCACTCCCTGCTCCCACAGCCCCTGAGCAACTACCCTCCAATGCAAGCACTCTGTGCTCCCAACCCCTGACTACCCAACCTCACATCCATTCCTGCTTTCACAGCTCCTGACTATCCACTGTCATGACCATGCACTCCCTGCTCCCACAGCCCCTGACTAACCACCCTCACTACTATGCACTCCCTGCTTTCACAGCCCCTGAGTACCTACCCTCCCATTCATGTACTTTCTGGTCCCACAGCTTCTAACTACACACCATCACATCCATGCACTCCCTGCTTCTGCAGCCGCTGACTATCCATTGTCCCATCCATGTTCTCCCTGCTCTCACAACCACAGACTGCCCACCCTTTCATCCATGCACTCTCTGCTGCCACAGCCCCTGACTACCCACCCTGAGAGCAGCATGAAAGCTGCCCATCCATGCACTCCCTGCGTCTACACTTTCTGACTACCCACCGTCTCATCCATGCACTAACTCCTCCCACAGCCCCTGACTATCCACCCTCACATTCATGCACTCCCTGCTCCTACAGCCCCTGACTACCCACCCTCCTATCCATGCACTCCGTGTTCCCACAGCCCCTGACAACCCACCCTCACATCCATGTTCTCCCATATCCCACAGCCCCTGACTACCCACTTCAGAGCACCATCAGGGCTGCGCATCCATGCAATCTCTGCTCTTACAGCCCACGACTACCCACCCTCCCATCCATGCACTTTGTGCTCCCACATCCCCTGACTACCGACCCTCCCATCCATGCACTCTCTGCTCCCGCTGCCCCTGACTACCCACCCTCACATCCATGCACTCCCTGCTCCCACAGCTTCTGAATACACACCCTTCAAGAAGCATGAGAGCTGCTCTTTTATGCACTCCCTGCTCCTGCAGCCCCTGACTACCCACCCTCACATCTATGCACTCCCTGCTTCCATAGTCCCTGACTACCCTCCCTCAGAGAAGCATGAGAGCTATCCATCCATGCACTCCGTGCTCCCACAGCCCCTGACTACCCACCCAAACGTCCATTCGCTCCCTTATTCCACAGCTTCTGACTACCCACCCTCACCGCAGCATCAGAACTTCCCATCCATGCCATCCCTGCTCTTACAAACCACGACTATCCACACTCCCATCCATGCATTTTCTGCTCCCAAATCCCCTGACTATCCACCCTCAGAGCAGTATGACAGCTGCCCATCCATGCACTCCCTGCTCCCACAGCCCCTGACTACCCACCTTCCCATCTATGCATTCCCTGTGCCTCTCAGCCCCTTATTACAACCCTCAGAGCAGCATGAGGGCCTTTCATCCATGCACTCCCTGCTCCCAAAGCCCCTGACTACCCACACTCCCATCCATGCACTCCCTGCTCCCACAGCCCGACTACCCACTTTCACATCCGTGCACTTTCTGCTCCCACAGCCCGAGTGCCCACCCTCACATCCATACACTCTCTGCTCTCACAGCCCCTGACTACCCACCCTTCCTTCTAGGCACTCCCTCCTCCCACAGCCCCTGACGACCCACCATCACATCCATGCACTTTCTGCTCCCACAGCCCCTGACTACCCACCCTCCCATCCAGGCACTTTTTGCTCCCATAGCCCCTGACTACCCACCATACCATCCATGCAGTCCTTGCTCCCACAGCCCCTGACTACCCATTCTCAGAGCAGTGTGAGAGCTGCCCATCCATGCACTGCGTGCTTCCACAGCCCCTGACTACCCACCTTCCCATTCATGCATTCCCTGTGCCTCTAGCCCCTATCACCCTCATAGCAGCATGAGAACCCTTCATCCCTGCGCTCCCTGTGCCCCACATTTTCTGACTAACCACCCTCCCATCCATGCATTCCCTGCTCCCACAGCCCCTGACTACCCACCCTCCCATCCATGCACTTGCTGATCCCACAGCCCCTGAGTACCCACCCTCACATCCATGCACTCCCTGCTTCCACAACCTCTGACAACCCACCCTCCGAGCAGCATGAGAGCTGCTCTTTTATGTACTCCCTGCTCCCACAGCCTCTGACTACCCACCCTCACATTCATGCACTCCCTGCTCCCACAGCCCCTGATTACCCACCCTCACATCCATGCACTCCCTGCTTCCACAGCCCCTAACTACCCTCCCTCAGAGCAGCATGAGGGCTGTCGATCCATGCATTCCCTGCTCCCACAGCCCCTGACTACCCACGCTTACATCCATGCACTCCCTGCTTCCACAGGCCCTGACTACCCACATTCAGAGCAGCATGAGAGCTGCACATTTATGCATTCCTGCTTTCACAGCCCATGACTACCCATCCTTACATCCATGCACTTCCTGCTCCCACAGCTCCTGCCTACCCATACTCAGAGCACCATGAGAACTGCTCATCCATGCATTCCTTGCTCCCACAGCCCATGACTACCCATCCTCACATCCATGGACTCCCTGCTCCCACATCCCCTGACTACCCACCTTCTCATCCAAGCATTCCCTGTGCCTCACAGCCCCTGACTAACAGCCTCAAAGAAGCATGAGAGCCCTTTATCCATGAGCTTTCTGTGCCCCACAGCCCCTGACTACCCATCTTCCCATTAATGCACTTTCTGCTCCCACAGCCCCTGACTACCCACCGTCTTATTCATGCACTCCCTGCTCCCATAGTACCTCACTACCCACCCTCACACCCATGCACTCCCTGCTCCCACAGCCCCTGAGTACCTACCCTCGAATCTATGCACTCTGTGCTCCCATAGCTTCTGACTGCCCACCCTCACATTCATGGACTCCCTGCTCCCATAGCCCCTGAGTACCTACCCTCCAATACATACACTGTGTGCTCCCACAGCCCCTTACTACCCAACCTCACATCCATGCTCTTCCTGCTTTCACAGCTCCTGACTACCCACCCACCCGTCCATGCACTGCCTACTGCCACATACCTAACTACCCACCCTACCATGTCTGCACACCTTGCTCCCACATTCCCTGACTCCCCAGCCTCCCATCCATGCACTCCCTGCTTTCACAGCCCCTAACTACTCACCCTCACATCCATGCACTCCCTCCTCCCACAGCCCGACTACCCACCCTGACATCCCTGCACTTCCTGCTCCCACATCCCCTGACTACCCACCCTCACATCCATGCACTTTCTTCTCTGACAGCCCGTGAATACCCACCCTGAGAGCATGAGAGCTGCCCATTCATGCACACCCTGTTCCCACATACCCTGTCTACCCACCCTCACATCGATGCACTCCCTGCTCCCTTATCTCCTGACTACCCACCCTCCCATCCATGCACTCCCTCTCATCATAGCCCCTGATAACCCACGCTCACATCCATGAACTCCCTGCTCCCACAGTCGCTGACTACCCAGCCTCCTATCCATGCACTCCCTTCTCCCACAGCCCCTGACAACCCACCTTGACATCCATAAACTCTCTGCTACCACAGCCCCAGACTACCCTTCTTCCCATCCTTGCACTTTATGCTCCCACAGCCCGTGACTACCCACCCTGAATTCCATGCACTCACTGATCCCAAAGCCCCTGACTACCCACCTTCTCATCCATGCATTCCGTGTGCCACACAGCCCGACTACCACCCTCAGAGCAGCCTGAGAGCCCTCCATTTATACAATCCCGTTGCCCAACAGCCTGACTACCCACCCTCCCATCCATGCACTCCCTACTCCCATAGCACCTGACTACCCACCCTCACAAACATGCACTCCCTTCTTTTACACCCCCTGACTACCCACACTCTCATCCATGCACTCCGTGCTTCCACAGCCTCTGACTACCCACCTTTTTGACCATGCACTGCCTGCTCCCAAAGCCCCTGACTACCCATTCTAGCATCTATGCACTTCCTGGTCCCACAGCCCCTGACTATCAACCCTCACATCCATTCATTCCCTGCTTCTACAGCCCTGGACTACTCATTGTTTCATCCATGCCCTCCCTGCTCCAACAGCCGCTGACTACCCACCCTCCCATGCATGCACTCCCTGCTCTTACAGCCCCTATCTGAGCAGTATGAGAGCTGTCCATCCATGCACTTTCTGCTCCCACAGCCCCTGCCTACTCACCCTCCCATTTATGCACTCCCTGATCCCACAGCCCCTGCCTACCCACCCTTTCATCCATGCACTTCCTGCTTCCACACCCCTGACTACCCACCCTCAGAGCAGCATGAGAGCCACCCATCCATGCATTCCCTGCTCCCACATCCCATATCTACCCATCCTCACATCTATGCACTCCCTACGCCCACAGCCCGACTACCCACCCTCAGAGCAGCATGAGAGCTGCCCAACCATGCAGTTTCTCCTCACACTGTTCCCGACTACACACCTTCCCATCCATGTATTCCCTGTGCCTCACAGCTCCTGACTACCACCCTCAGAGCAGCATGAGAACCCTCCATCCATATGCTCCCTGTGCCCCAGAACTGTTGACTACCCATCGTCCCATTCAGGCAGTCTCTGCTCTCACATCCCGACTACCCACCCTCCCATCTATGCACTCCCTGCCCCAACAGCCCCTGACTATCCACCCTCACATCCATGTACTCCTTGCTGCCACAGCCTCTGACTACCCACCCTCCCATCCATGCACTTACTGCTCCCACCATTCCTGAATTCCCACCTTCCCATCTATGAACTCCCTCCTCCCACAGCTCCTGACTCCCCACCCTCCCATCTATGCCCTCCCCCCTCCCACATCCCGACTACCCACCCTCACATTCATGCACTTTCTTCTCCCACATCCCCTGACTACCCACTGTCCCATCCATGCACTCCCTGCTCTTATAGCCCCTGACTACCCACCCTCACACCCATGCACTTCCTTCATCCACAGCCCCTTACTACCCACCCTCTCATCCATGCACTCCCTCCTCCCACATCCCCTGACTCCCCACTGTTCCATCCATCCACTCCTTGCTCTTATAGCCCCTGACTACCCACCCTTAAACCCATAGACTCCCTTCTTCCACAGCCCCTGACTACCCACCCTCCTAATTATGCAGTCCCTGCTTCCAGAGACCCTGACTACTCATTGTCCCATCCATTCACTTCCTACTTCCACAGCTCCAGATTAGCCACCCTTCGATCCATACACTCCCTGCTCCACCGCAAGTGGCCTAAATTTCATATATATATATATATATATATATTGTAATTTCTTTTTCTTTTTTTTTTTTTGAGACGGAGTTTCACTCTTGTTACACAGGCTGGGGTGCAATGGCGCGGTCTCGGCTCACCGCAACCTCTGCCTCCTGGGTTCAGGCAATTCTCCTGCCTCAGCCTCCTGAGTAGCTGGGACTATAGGGTTGATACTGATTTCCATATGACAATGTTAGGCAAAGGCCTCCCTGCATTTGAAGAGCAGGTTTTCATTTATATGTATTTTTGGGAGAAAAAGTAATAAAAGTTGTAAATATAAACACACACACACACACAGTATGAAATGTACCTCAAGGCCTCTCCTGAGGCAGCCATTGACTGTGATAAGGCTGTGCAGCTGAGGTGCATGAATTTCATGTGTATGCAACACGAGAGATATTCCCAGGAACTTAAGCTTCATACTAGGAAATGTCTGTGTAGGTGTATTTGTTCGTTTTAAATGCTAAGGAGTGATCAGAGACTATGGTGGGGAGGGGAAGCTGTTCTTCCAAAGAGAAATTCGCTCACATTTTCTAATGAATTCTTCCTCCTTCCTTCACTTCCCTGCAGTGGAAATGTGGGGGAAACCAAAGCTGCGATTCCAGTCCACACCAGAGACCAGAAAGATTCCCAGGATCCAGGAGATGCTTCGTGAGCATCAGGAGCCTGCGGAACGCAAAAAGGATGGTCCTACATGAACCAGGAGGAACGACAATTGTCTGTAGTAAAAGATGAATGACAAAGGCAGGAAGGCACAAGAAGGCTCCCAGGTCGGTCCAGGTGAGATGAGAGGCCCAGTTCTTCTGAAATATGTGTGGTGTCCCAAAAAAGCCCCCAGGGGTCTGTTGTGGGCGCCACTGTGTCTGAAGTGTGTGTGGTGGTGGGGGGTGTCAAGGTAGGGCGTTGAAGCTCATTTCCCTTGAAGTAGCAGGAGCATGAGGCTGGCTCTGGGAAGCCTCATCCTCATTGCAGCAGGCAGGTGGATGAGCGATTAGATGAACAACAGTTGAGAGCTGAGCCCACAGAGTGGAGAAGGAGAGGCCAATGGATGGAGACACAGACACAGTCCACCAGAGCCTGGGAACCCCCCACACCTATGCGCTCCTCTTGTTTATCCGGAAAGGAGAGCATCAGGTTTGAGGAGGAATGGAACCTGAAACAAACCTCTTCCCTAGATGTGGAATTAATGAGACCCATTGCCTCTGCTCTCCGGTCCCTGTTCGTCACACAGAGTGCACCTACTGAGCTGGCAGTGGCCTGATGGCAGGTGATTCCTTGTGTGCCCAAGCCCAATCACGTAGTCAAGGCGAGACCCACTTCTCAGGCTTAGGGTCCCTGCAAATGAAGCATGAGGACCCCCATGCTTCTCAATGATCCTAGCAGGCATCCCTGGGGTCTCCACTCTTGACAAGTTAACCCAGTTGACCACATTAGGGAGTGTCAGGGACTGTCATGCCTCCCAGGTGACAATATCATAAAGGAAGAGACTGTAGACAGAAGATAATGCTCTTGAAGCACACATTCATGAGAACAGACCCACATAAACTCAGATGGTCTCACTCCCATTGAGGCTATATAGAATGCATGACAAAGATACACATGATTTTTCAAGGCCACTTTTCAAGTATTACGTACATTTATCACATAGTGATTAAACAGTGCAGTCTCTAATCCTGAGTTTCTGCTGCCCAAAAGATGTCTAATAGTATAATGAGAACACCTCCTCCAGGGCTCAAAGCATCTCTCCTACCAGGTACAGGCCAGACATCAGGCCCCAGGGGTCTGGAGCGGGCAGGAGGTGAAGGACAGGACATGGTATGAAGCAAACAGACATGAGTGAGATCAGAAGAGGCTGCTGAACGCTGGACTGGAGCCAAGCATGGGGTGCCCAGACCCGCTCTCCACTCACAGGAGCTGGACCTCGGATCGTCTCAAGCCACTCCTGGCTTATGGTGGGTGCACACATGTTCCAAAACCCAGGACAGTGAGGACTGTATTTGGGGCAGAGTAAGAAGAACTGGATCAGGGCAACATATAAAAGCTCTAAAGACAATAAGTAAAGGCTTCATTCCTGTTTTGAACATAATTTGTCAAAGTGTTTGTGTTTCTGTGGTTAAAATTATGGTCCTAATTAAAACAAAAAAAGTCATTTGTCATTTGTATTTTCATTACACTTTTTAGTTTTGTGAATTTCAAAGCTCTATCCCGGGTTGATGAAAGTAGAAAACGTGTAGGGTGTGGGGAAATGACGAGAACAGAGGAGATTCTGAAATAATCCTTAGGAAACCACCTGAATTCCTGGGAGAATTTCAGACTTTCCAAGGCTATGAAACGGGTGGGCTCAGGCCTAGATCTCTAAGAGGACAAGGAGAACAAAGTGACACCCGTGTCCCAGGGGACAGAGGAGAAAATGGAGCCAGGCCTGTCTCTGACAGGGTGAGCTGCTGGAGTAGGATCTGGTAGACCCAGTGGGGTGGAGAGACCCGGGGCAGGAGCTGAGGGAGGGACTGTGCTTCAGCCTCCTCCTCCCACTGCCCCTCCCCTGCACCCAGGAGCTCTTAGTGAGGAGGAGGCCCCAGCTATGTGATTCAGGCCTGGGCCCCAGTCCCTAGTCCCAAAGGGGATGCCCAAGGCTGTTGCTTGGTGAGACAGTGCACTTCAGATGAAAAAAATGCTCTTTCGTCTGAAGAGCCCTAGTGCCACGTGGCTGAGCCCCAGCTCCACTCCCCGGGTGATGGATCTTATCCTCACTGGGGTGTGGGCCTATTACTCCCCCACCTCCCCAGTGACCCACCCCTACCCCTACCCTACAGAGAAAGATTCTCTCTTGTTTTCCTCCCCTGGTTTCCACTTTTCCTAAGCAACAAGAGACGCTCCTGTGATGGGAAATCTCATGATCCCTCTGGGCAGGGCAGGGAAGGCGGGGTGAGAGCGCACAGAGGATTCCATGCCCAGCTCCCAAACCACCTGTGGGGTGGGCAGGAGGCTTCAGGGCACAAAGCAACACCGAGCTTAGTGGTGAGGACAGGCTCAGGAGGGAGCCAGGGCTCTGTGGGAGATAGGCCCCTGCCGTGGCTCATCAGCCCTTCCCAGGGCAAGTGCTGGGGCCCAGTTTCCTCTGTGTGGGGTGATCTGGAGCTGTGTGGAGACCCTGCCTGCCAGGAAGGGAAGTGGTAAGGGGCGGCAGCCAGTCAAGCCAGGACACACATCCTCTCCTGAAATCTGCCTGGAGAGGCCAGGACCACAATGGAGAAAGCGGGCCTGGCTCCAGGCTGCAGAGAGGCGCTGAGGCCCTAGGGGAGCCTGGCAGGATCTGGCTAATCCTGAGCTCTGCTTCCAGCAGGGTCTGGCCCTGTAACCCAGAGGACAAGGCCAGCCAAGACATGGCCACTGGGTGCTAGCCAGCGCCTGGGCCAGGCACCAGGTGGAAGGGCTCTGGCAGATCAGCCACGCATGCCCCACAGGCCCACGGTGGGGCCCATCCAGGGACACACACCTGTCCCCAGGAGCAGGACATCTGTGGGGCTAGAGTCCAGCTAGACGGGTGGTGAGCCTCTCCCTGTGCCCTTTGATTCAACTTGTAGGTGCTCTTGCTGGACTCCTGTGCACTGCCCCATACCCTGCTCTGTCACCAGCCCCACTGTGATGTCATAAGAAGCCAGTGCCACAGTGCTGGCCACAGACTAGCAGGTGTATACTCAGGTGTAGACTCACGCGTATACTCTCCGTTACTGACGTTTACCTTTTGTCTGTGGGAATCTCCCACAATATGGGAAAATGCAGGAGCTTTTTTTACCGGTTCCACCACAGGCCCCAGCAGCAGTGGCAACCCCAATGGTCTCCTCGTTCCTTTGAACTTTTAGGCTGGCCGGGTTCACCCTGCAGCTCCTGCGTGTGTGCCTCAACAGGGAACCCGATACCCTGCTCGATTTTTGAGTCATCACGGAGGTCTTCAGCCCCGTTTTGCATCCGGAAGGAATTTCACCCGAACCTCGAGCGCCCTACGGTGGGCCCTGCCTCCTCCGGTGTGGAAGCCCCCCCTCAAGGAAGAAAGTCATGCCGTCTGCAAGGCACCTGGACCACAGAGGCCCTGTGAGGCTGCCTTCGCTACAAGTGCTGGCCCCGATGGAGGTGACAGCAGAAGAGCTGGAAGAACCAATGGAAGAACCAATGGACGATGAGGTAGAGACCCAGGGGCAGGAGAAGGAGAAAGGGGGCCCCCGTAGCAATGAACCAACAGCATCTACCTCGAGGCCCCTGGAGACTCAGGGAAACCTCGCTTCCCTCGACTGCAGTCCCAGGGCCTTAAAGGGAAGTGTTTAATCCAAGGCCCATGGAGTGCCCAGTGCACACAGCCCTGCAGGAGGCGTCCTTCCATTTGGGAAGCCTGACCCAGCTCCAGCAGTGCTCCCTGACCCAGCTCCCGGCTGCTCCCATTGGCCAGAGAAGGCGGCCTCTCAGGTGCTGGAGAAGGAGCAGCTACCCAGCTCCTCAGGCTTGCAGATCCCGGGGAAGGAGACCCAGTGCAAGGATCCTGCGGCTCCAGTAGTAGGCAGCTCCCCTCCACTGAGAGCTGCCAGCCAAGCAAAACGGTCAGGGCTACCCCAGCAGCTGCCACTGGTCCCTGCCAAGCAATGGAGGTGGGGCAGAGATGAGAGGCCCTCACCCGCTAAACGTCCCCGCCTATCCTTGGAAGGATTCACAAACAACATGGGGGCGATAGGTAGCAATGCATGGCTGAGGAGACTGAAAAAGCGACGTGGGAGGAAAAAGAACTTTTGGTAAACGGCAGTGCCAGCTGGCCCATCTCCCCACCTCCCCACCTCACCCACCTCCCTGCCCCAGGCCACCTACATGTCACAGGTCCCAGCTCCTCCTCCTACCTCCGACTTGGCCCACGGCTGCTGGGCCCCTCATCCTGCCCGTCCCCACCAGCTTCCCCGGCTCCTCTGGCCTCCACGCTGTCACCAGGCCCGACGACCTCTTCAGAGCCTTTTGGATCACACTCAACCCTGAGTGCCGCCAGGCCACCGGAGCCCTTGCCTCCCCTAAAACGCCGTGCACCCCAGACACATGCGCTTCTTCATCCTTCACCACAGCCCAATGTTCTCGAAGCTTCCTCTCCACCCTCACGTGCCTCCAGCCTGGTTGGAATTCCGTGTGGCTCCACAACACACCCCGGCCCCCACAGCTCCCCTCCACACCAGCAGCGGCCGCCGGCTCCAACCACGGTGATCTCTGGCCTTGGGTGCTCCGGCAAGCCCACCGGGGACCTCTCCTGGTGGAAGGAGGCTGCCACCACGTGGGGCCTCTCCACCTGCTCACATGACAAATTCCAGCAACAGCATCTTCCTAACCACCCCCCAGAGCCTTCCTTCTGGGGAGACCCCACACCCCAGCAGACGGAGGCAGGTGAGTGCACATTCATCCACCCTGACGTGCAGAAGCTGCTGGAGACTCTCATCGCCAAGAAGGCAGTGATGAAGCTGCGACAGAAGAAAGAAGGGAGAGGGGCGGAGTGCCCGCAGATGACACCACTGCGGAAGGAGTGGGATGCCATGACTCCGCATCCCTTCTGGAACCAGAGAGCCCAAGAACAGCAGCCACCCTGTCCGCAGAGGGTCTCTGATGCCACAGCAAATGCAGCCAGCTCTTCTGGCCGCCCTTGCTTAGCTAGTGCAAGCCACCTGCACTATGAGCTCGAGCTCACTGACCACCTGTGCTCTCAAGCACAGCTGCCCTGGACTGTCAGCAACACAGACTGTGGACCCCAAGGGGTTACTAGTGGTCCCCAGAGTCCCTGATCTCAGATCCACCTCAATGCTTCCCAAATTTGGGAGGGCAGGCAGGACCCTTGCGTGTCTTCTGCCTGATGCTGCAGACTCCCTGGGAATTCCCTCTGGGGCGGCAGCGGGTCTCCCCGTGGCCAGAAACTGCCAGGCGAGCCATGGGGCTGCTCCTGGTCGGTGGCACTCCTTCCTCGCTACCGTTGCTCTGGGAAGCTCAGGCCTGGCGGCAGCCCCAAAAACAATGGGAGCTAACTTGGGACTGCAGGGGACCGGCCTCCCATGGGGAAGGTGGGCAGTGGGTTCACTCAGGACAGCCTGAGACTTTTGGAGGAGAGAGGGCAAAACCCTCTTCCACTTTGGTCGCTTCTGCAAGGGCCATTCAAGATACTCCTTTACAGTAGGGGTGGAAGAATGTGCCCCCTGCTGGGGTGTAAGGCAAGATGCCCCATAGCCCCTAATCTAGGGTAAAGAAGAGCACAGTAGGCTTGGGACACAGGGTGAGAAGTGGGCCTGGGTCTGGATCCCAGCCAGAGGTGGGGGCTGGGACCGGGGCCTGGCTGGAGTGAGGCTGTGCCACATGGTGGGGCTGGGGTGGTGCCTGGGAAAGCTGTGAGGATGCCTCAACGTCACCTTCACGTGGAAGAGAAGTGGCAGCTTCAGGTTATGATACTCTGTGCCTGTTTCCAGAGGAAGCCTCCTTCGAAACCCAGGCTGCGACCACCAGGGACTCGCTGTTGAAAGAGGGGAGAGCTCAAATGTAATACACTCAGAGTATACCCTTTTAAGCCAAGGCCTCTATTAAAATGTTCTTATGTATACAACCTAGTGAGTGGAGAGGACTTTTTTTTCTTTTTTTCCTGAGACAGGCTCTCACACTGTCCTCCAGGATAGGGTGCAGTGGTGTGATCTAGGCTCATTGCAGTCTTCACCACCCAGACTCAATCAATCCTCCCCCATCACTCTGCCAAATAACTGAGATAAAAGGCACAGGCCCCCTCCAGGGATTTCTCATGTTGGCCAGGCTGGTCTAGAAATCCTGGACGCAAGCGATCAGGAGTACATGGATGAAAGGGTGGGTAGTCAGGGGCTGTGGGAGCAGGGAGTGCATGGAAGGGAGGGTAAGGAGTTAGGGACTGTGGGAGCAGAGTATAAATGGATGGGAGCTCTCATGCTGCTCTCATGGTGGGTAGTCAGGGGCTGGAGGAGCAAAAAGTACATGGATGTAAGGATGTGTAGTCAGAGGCTGTGGCTGCAGGGAGTGTATGGAGGGGAGGTTGAAAAGTCAGGAGCTGTGGGGGTAGAAAGTGCATTGATGGGAGGGTGAATAGGCAGGGGCTGTGCAAGCAGGGAGTACATGTATTTGAGGGCGAATAGTCAAGGGCTGTGGGAGCAGGGAGTGCATGGATGAGAGGGTGGGTAGTCGGGCTGTGGGAGCAGGAAGTGCATGGATGAGAGGGTGGGTAGTCGGGCTGTGGGAGCAGGAAGTGCATGGATAAAAGGATGGGTATTCAGGGGCAGTGGTGCACAGGGAGCGCATGGATGCAGGGCTCTCATGCAGCTCTGAGCATGGCAGTCAGGGGCTGTGGAGGCAGGGAGTGCATGGATGGGAAGGTAAGTAGTCAGGGGCTGTGGAGGCAGGGAGTGCATGGATGGGCAGCTTTCATGCTGCTCTCAGGGTTGGTAGTAAGAGGATGTAAGAGCAGAAAGTGTATGGATAAGAGTGTGGGAAGTCAGCGGCTGTGATAGCAGGTAGAGCATGGATGGGAGAGTGGGTAGTCAGGGGCTGCAGAAACAGGGAGTTCATGGATGTGAGAGTGGATAGCCAGGTTGTATGAATGAGAGGGTAGTTACTCGAGGGCACTGAAAACAGGAAGTGCATGGATGTGAGTGGGGGTAGTCAGGGGCTGTGGGAACAGAGAGTGCAGAAAAAATAGGGTGGGTAGTTAGGGGCTGTGGCAGCAGGCAGTGCATGGATGGAAGGGTGGGTAGTCAGGTGCTGTGGGGGCAGAAAGGCCATGTATGTGAGCAAGGGTAGTCAGGGGCTGTGGGAGCAGAGAGTGCATGGATGGGAGGGTGGATAGTCAGGGGCTGTGAAAGCAGTGAGTGCACGGATGTGAAGCGGGGAGTCAGCGGCTGTGGGAGTACAAAGTGCATGATTGGGAGGGTGGGTAGGCATGGGATTTGGAAGCAGGGAGTGCACGGATTGACAGCTCTCATGCTGCTCTGAGGGTGGGTACTATGGGGCTGTAAGAGCAGAAAGTGCATTCATACCAGGGTGGGTAGTCAGAAGCTGTGGGAGCAGAGAGTGCATGTACGTGAGGGTGGATAGTCAGGGGCTGTGGGAGAAGAGAGTGCATGGATGTGAGGGTGGGTAGTCAGGGGCTGCAGATGCAGGGAGTGCACGGGTGGAAAGCTTCCCTGCTGCTCTCAGGGTGAGTAGTCAGGGGCTGTGGGAGCAGGGAGTGCAGAAATGGTAGGCTGGCTATTTAGGGTCTGTGGGAGCAGGCAGTGCATGGACGGAAGGGTGCAGAGTCAGGAGCTGTGAAACCAGAAAGAGCATGGATGTGAGGTTGTGTAGTCAGAAGCTGTGGGAGCATGGAGTGAATGGATTGGAGGGTAGGTACTCAGGGGCTGTGGGAGGAGGGAGTGCATGGGTGTGAGGGTGGGTAGTGAGGTGCTACGGGAGCAGAGAGTACATGGAAGGGAGGGTAGGTAGTCAGGGGCTGTGGGAGCAGAGAGTGCATGGATGGGAGGATGGATAGTCAGGGGCTGTGTGGCACAGAAAGCTCATGGATGGAGAGCTCTCATGCTGCTCTGAGGTTGGTAGTCAAGGGCTGTGAGGCACAGGGAATGCATGGATGGGAAGGTGAGTAGTCAGGGGATGTAGGAGCAGGGAGTGCATGGATGTGAGGGTGGGTAGTCAGGAACTATGAGAGCAGGGACTGCATGGATGTGAGAATGGGTAGTCACGGGCTGTGAGAGCAGAGAGTGCATGGACGGGCAGCTCTCATGCTGCTCTGAGGTGGGGTAGTCAGAAGATGTGGGAGCATGGAGTGCATAGATATGAGGGTGGGTAGTCAGGGGCTGTGAGAAAAGAGAGTGCATAGATGGGAGGGTGGGTAGTCAGAGGCTGTGGGAGCAGAGAGTGTATGGATGTGAGGGTGGGTAGTCAGGGGCTGTGAGAGCAGAAAGTGCATGGATGTGAGGGTGGGTAGTCAGGCTCTGTGGGAGCAGGGAGTGCATGGATGGGAGGTCGGGTAGTCGGTGTGGGAGCAGGAAGTGTATGGATGTGAGGGTGATTAGTCAAGGGTTGTGGGAGCAGAGAGTGTATGGTGTGAGGGTGGGTAGTCAGGGGCTGTGGGAGCAGAAAGTGCATGGATGTGAGGGTGGGTAATCCGGGGGTGTGGGAGCAGGGAGTGCATGAATGGGAGCGTGGGTAGTCAGGGGCTGTGGGAGCATGGAGTACATGGATGAACAGCTCTCATGCTGGACTGAGGGTGGGTAGTCAGGGGCTGTAAGAGCAGGGAGTGCATGGATGTGAGGGTGGGCAGTAAGAAGCTGTGGGAGCAGGGAATGCATGGATGGGAGGGTGCATAGTCAGGGGCTGTGGGGGCAGAGACTGCATGGATGGGAGGGTGGGTAGGCAGGGGCTGTGGAAGCAGGGAGTGCATGGATGGACAGCTCTCATGCTGCTCTGAGGGTGGATCATCAGGGGCTGTGGGAGCAGAAAGTGCATGGACGAAAGGATGGGTAGTCAGGGGCAATGGGGCACAGGAAGTGCATGGATGAAGGCCTCTCATGCTCCTCTGAGGGTGGTAGTCAGGAGCTGAGAGGCACAGAGAATGCATGAATGGGAAGGTGCGTAGTCAGGGGCTGTGGGAGTAGGCAGTGCATGGATGGGTAGCTCTCATACTGCTCTGAGGTTGGGTAGTAAGGGGCTAAGGGTGTAACAAGTGCATTGATGGGAGAAAGGGAGTGCATGCATGTGAGGGTGGGTAGTCAGGAACTGTGGGAGCAGGGAGTGCATGGATGTGAGGGTGGGTAGTCATGGGCTGTGCCAGCAGGGAGTGGATGGATGGGTAGCTCTCATGCTGCTCTGAGGGTGGGTAGTCAGAAGATGTGGAGCACGAAGTGCATAGATATGAGGCTGGGTAGTCAGGGGATGTGAGAGAAGAGAGTCCATAGATGGGAGGGTGGGTAGTCAGAGGCTGTGGGAGCAGGGAGTATATGGATGTGAGGGTGGGTATTCAGGGGCTGTGATTACTATTAATAAATACTGTAAGAGTAGAAAAACGCTAAATAAAAATTATGAGTTCTAATAAAGTAATAATCTAACTAAAATGTGAAGAGAAAGAAGAAAATGAAATAAGTTCATTGATTTCTAGATGCTAACAGGAAGATGTGAAATAACATCTTTTGAAGTGGACACACCAAATAGTAGAAAAACAAATAAGGAAAAAGAGAAATAAATTTTTAGAATGATATTAGTACAGGGGAACCTAGTAGAACAAAAACACAAACCTTCAAAACTCCACTCTTCCCTAACAATTTAAAACATTAAAAAAGAAAAACGAAACACATAAAAACCTTAAACACATAACACTAAAAAGACATAAAAAGGAAACACATTTAAAAAAAAAAAGAGTAAATAGAACAAAATACACCAATAAATAAATGACTAAAAAGATGGCAAAGTTGAGATGAAACATGTTGACTATATTAATAAATACAATAAATTTGTGTTTCCCCACTAAAAGAAAAAGAATTTCCAAGCCAGGTGCAGTGGCTCATACCTGTAATCCCAGCGCTCTGGGAGGCTGAGGCAGAAGGCTTGCTTGAGTTTGGGAGTTGGAAACCAGCCTGGGCAACACAGGGAGACTTTGTCTCTGCTAAAAATAAAAAACATTAGCTGGGTGCGGTGCTGTGCACATGTAGTCCCAGCTACTTTGGAAGCTTAGGCAAGAGGATCCCTTGAGCTGGGGAGGTCAAGGCTGCAGTGAGCCAAGACTGGGCCACTGCACTCCAGCCTGGGTGACAGAAATAGACCTTGTCTCAAAAAAAAAAAAAAAAAATCTGTACAGGCTCACAACACAAAAATTAATTTGGTGCCATAGAGAAGAAGCATACCTGAAACAATGTGATTCAGAAAGGCTGAAAATAGAGATGAGTAAATGTATTTCCAGAGAACAGAAACAAGAGATTCTGATATAACACAAGGTAGGATTTAGTTTCAAAAAACTTGCAGAAGAGCAACACGATAACAGACAAATAAAAATTGTATACTTTAAAATGTTAAAGGCCACAATTTACAATGAAGATATGCCAGGCACGAGTACCTACCCAAATAACACAGCAACTAACCTGTTTTTTTTTTTTTTCAGTAAAACGTTTATTACTGCATATGTGTTATATTAAATTTACACGATGATATATAAAAGCACATACTGTTTTTTTTATTGCATTTTAGGTTTTGGGGTACATGTGCAGAGCATGCAATACAGTTGCATAGGTACACACATGGCAGTGTGTTTTGTTTGCTTTCTCCCCTTCACCCACATTTGGCATTTCTCCCCAGGCTATCCCTCACCACCTCCCCCTCCCACTGGCCCTCCCCTTTTCCCCCCAATAGACCCCAGTGTTTAGTACTCCCCTCTCTGTGTCCATGTGTTCTCATTTTTCATCACCCGCCTATGAGTGAGAATATGCGGTGTTTCATTTTCTGTTCTTGTGTCAGTTTGCTGAGAATGGCGTTCTCCAGATTCCTCCATGTCCCTACAAACGACACGAACTCATCATTTCTGATTGATGCATAATATTCCATGGTGTATATGTGCCACATTTTTCCCAATCCAGTCTATCATCAATGGGCATTTGGGTTGATTCCAGGTCTTTGCTATTGTAAACAGTGCTGCAATGAACATTCGTGTGCATGTGTCCTTATAGTAGAACGATTTATAGTCCTTTGGATATATACCCAGTAATGGGATTGCTGGGTCAAATGGAATTTCTATTTCTAAGGCCTTGAGGAATCGCCACACTGTCTTCCACAATGGTTGAACTAATTTACACTCCCACCAACAGTGTAAAAGTGTTCCTTTTTCTCCACATCCTCTCCAGCATCTGCTGTCTCCAGATTTTTTAATGATTGCCACTCTAACTGGCGTGAGATGGTATCTCAATGTGGTTTTGATTTGCATCTCTCTGATGACCAGTGACGATGAGCATTTTTTCATATGATCGTTGGCCTCATATATGTCTTCTTTCTTAAAGTATCTGTTCATGTCCTTTGCCCAATTTTTAATGGGCTTGTTTGTTTTTTTCCTGTAAATCTGTTTGAGTTCTTTGTAAATTCTGGATATCAGCCCTTTGTCAGATGGGTAAACTGCAAAAATTTTTTCCCATTCTGTTGGTTGCCGATTCACACTAGAGACTGTTTCTTTTGCTGTGCAGAAGCTGTGGAGTTTCATTAGGTCCCATTTGTCTATTTTAGCTTTTGTTGCCAATGCTTTTGGTGTTTTGTTCATGAAGTCCTTGCCTACTCCTATGTCCTGGATGGTTTTGCCTAGATTTCCTTCTAGGGTTTTTATGGTGCCAGGTCTTATGTTTAAGTCTTTAATCCATCTGGAGTTAATTTTGGTGTAAGGTGTCAGGAAGGGGTCCAGTTTCTGCTTTCTGCACATGGCTAGCCAGTTTTCCCAGAACGATTTGAACAGTGAATCCTTTCCCCATTGCTTGTTTTTGTCGGATTTATCAAAGACTGTATGGTTGTAGATATGTTGTGTTGCCTCCGATGCCTCTGTTCTGTTCCATTGGTCTATATCTCTGTTTTGGTACCAGTACCATGCTGTTTTGATTACTGTAGCCTTGTAGTATAGTTTGAAATCCGGTAGTGTGATGCCACCCGCTGTGTTCTTTTTGCTTAGAAGTGACTTGGCTATGCGGGCTCTCTTTTGGTTCCATATGAAGTTCATGGTGGTTTTTTCCAGTTCTGTGAAGAAAGTCAATGGTAGCTTGATGGGTATAGCATTGATTCTGTAAATTACTTTGGGCAGTATAGCCATTTTTACGATATTAATTCTTCCTAACCATGAACATGGAATGTTTCTCCATCTGTTTGTGTCCTCTCTGATTTCGTTGAGCAGTGGTTTGTAGTTTTCCTTGAAGAGGTCCCTTACGTTCCTTGTGAGTTGTATTCCAAGGTATTTTATTCTTTTTGTACCAATTGTGAATGGCAGTTCGTTCTTGATTTGGCTCTCCTTAAGTCTGTTATTGGTGTAGAGGAAGGCTTGTGATTTTTGCAAATTGATTTTATATCCTGAGACTTTGCTGAAGTTGCTTATCAGTTTCAGAAGTTTTTGGGCTGAGGCGATGGGGTCTTCTACGTATACTATCATGTCGTCTGTAAATAGAGACAATTTGGCTTCCACCTTTCCTATTTGAATACCCTTTATTTCTTTTTCTTGCCTGATTGCTGTGGCTAGAACTTCCAGTACTATATTGAATAGGAGTGGTGACAGAGGGCATCCTTGTCTAGTGCCAGATTTCAAAGGGAATGCTTCCAGTTTTTGCCCATTAAGTATGATATTTGCTGTTGGTTTGTCATAAATAGCTTTTATTACTTTGAGATACATTCCATCGATACCGAGTTTATTGAGGGTTTTTAGCATAAAGGGCTGTTGAATTTTGTCAAAGGCCTTCTCTGCATCAATTGAGATAATCATGTGGTTTTTGTTTTTGGTTCTGTTTATGTGGTGAATTACGTCTATGGACTTGCGTATGTTGAATCAGCCTTGCATCCCCGGGATGAATCCTACTTGATCATGATGAATAAGTTTTTTGATTTGCTGTTGCAATCGGCTTGCCAATATTTTATTGAATATTTTGCATCTATGTTCATCATGGATATTGGCCTGAAGTTTTTTTTTCTTGTTGGGTCTCTGCCGGGTTTTGGTATCAGGATGATATTGGTCTCATAAAATGATTTGGGAAGGATTCCCTCTTTTTGGATTATTTGGAATAGTTTCAGAAGAAATGGTACCAGCTCCTCTTTGTGTGTCTGGTAGAATTTGATTGTGAACCCGTCTGGACCTGGGCTTTTTTGTGTGGTAGGTTCTTAATTGCTGCCTCGACTTCTGCCCTTATTGGTCTATTCATAGTTTCAGCTTCCTCCTGGTTTAGGCTTGGGAGGACACAGGAGTCCAGGAATTTATCCATTTCTTCCAGGTTTACTAGTTTATGTGCATATAGTTGTTTGTAATATTCTCTGATGATGGTTTGAATTTCTGTGGAATCTGTGGTGATTTCCCCTTTATCATTTTTTATTGCATCTATTTGGTTGTTCTCTCTTTTCTTTTTAATCAATCTGGCTAGTGGTCTGTCTATTTTGTTGATCTTTTCAAAAACCAGCTCTTGGATTTATTGATTTTTTTGGAGGGTTTTTCGTGTCTCAATCTCCTTTAGTTCAGCTCTGATCTTAGTTATTTCTTGTCTTCTGCTGGGTTATGAGTTTTTTTGATCTTGCTCCTCTAGCTCTTTAAATTTTGATGATAGCGTGTCAATTTTGGATCTCTCCATTCTTCTCATATGGGCACTTATTGCTATATACTGTCCTCTAGAGACTGCTTTAAATGTGTCCCAGAGATTCTGGCATGTAGTGTCTTCGTTCTCATTGGTTTCGAAGAACTTCTTTATTTCTGCCTTCATTTCGTTGTTTATCCAATCAACATTCAAGAGCCAGTTGTTCAGTTTCCATGAAGCTGTGCGGTTCTGGGTTGGTTTCTGAATTCTGAGTTCTAACTTGATTGCACGATGGTCTGAGAGGCTGTTTGTTATGATTTCAGTTATAAAAGCACATACTGTTTATATTATACAGTAATTTAACATCAACAGGAATATCAACACAAGTATTACTCATGCACAAAACATGCATATATCGGTATACAAAAAGCAATTTCACACACTACTGCTTACCAAAAAATTTCTTTTTTTTTAAAACACAGCCCTTCCACGTAGGATCAGTGGTCCAATCTGGAGTGGCGTGCACTAATATGTTCAGGTCAATGCTTAGGTGGCATAGCGCTCAGTGAGCAATTCTGGGATTGGAGTCATGCCCAAGGGTTCTTTCATTAAAAGTGAATGTCCCTGTGCCTGAGGACCAAAATTTTATCCCCAAAGCAAATCCTCCAAGGAATAAAAGATTGGATGGTCTACAAATTAGGGAGGGGAAAGAAGGCACCAAAATGTTAGATAAACGGCCCTAGAAGGGGTTATTGGGAACAGGGCCTAGGCACCAAGTGTGTCACAAGTTTCTGTGGATCCTTTTAAGTCCCTATCCAGGTTGCCATCTCTGGATTTAAGGTCTGGCCTCCAAGTCATGAGTCCAGTAAAAAGAACACTTCTGAGAAGAAAACCGAATGAGGATACAGCTGAGAAATGTAGACTACAAAATACTATAGAATACAATGACTGCCCCTTGTACCTACTTCACACTATTGTATGTGATGCCCCTCAACAGGAAAACCCTCGTGGAGACACTGCCCCGAAGACTCAAGGAGCAAATACAAATTCAAAAATCCCATCCACCTGACCTTGGGATCAAAAGGTCTCATCCCAACAAAACTTGAACATGAAAACCTGTACCTTGCTGGATGCTCAGAAAGGTTACAATACAAAACAGCTGGTACCACAAAACTCACTATAGCCACCATTAAAACGTCAACATTTACTTCTAACTAACAAAACATTCTTTACCCTCCCTTAAAGACACTAGCGTCCATATGTGATGAAGATGAGACAATAATTTATCTTGGTTTTAATCTTAAAAGAAAAGCGTCCCATGAAAGTATTAGACAAAAATCAAAACACCACCTTTTTTATTTTGGAAACTAGGAAAAAAAAAAGGACACTTTCTACACCAATGACATCACTCAAACCGTCGTCATCAGTTTCAAAGAGCCAGACAGAAAGTGGAGGATCTTCTTCCTGAGGTTATGTGAGGCCTTAATCTTTTTTTTTTTTTTTTTTTGAGACGGACTTTCGCTCTTGTTACCCAGGCTGGAGTGCAATGGCGCAATCTCGGCTCACCGCAACCTCCGCCTCCCGGGTTCAGGCAATTCTCCTGCCTCAGCCTCCTGAGTAGCTGGGATTACAGGCACGCGCCACCATGCCCAGCTAATTTTTTGTATTTTTAGTAGAGACAGGGTTTCACCTTGTTGACCAGGATGGACTCGATCTCATGACCTCGTGATCCACCCGCCTCGGCCTCCCAAAGGGCTGGGATCACAGCGTGGGCGCGAGAGCCACCGCGTCCGGCCCTTGGTTTTGTTTTAGACGGAATCTCATCCTGTCGCCCAGGCTGGAGTGCAGTGCTGCCATCTCGGCTCACTTCAACGTCTGCCTCCCGGGTTCAAGAGATTCTTCTGCCTCAGCCTCCTGAGTAGCTGGGACTACAGGCGCATGCCACCACGCCCGGCTAACTTGAGCATTTTTAGTAGAGGCGAGGTTTCACCATATTGGCCAGGCTGGTCTCCAACTCCTGGCCTCGTGATCCGTCCGCCTTAGCCTCCCAAAGTGTTGGGCTTAGAGGCGAGAGCCACCGCGCCCGGCCACAAACTGTCTTTTAAGAACAGGAAGTCGGGCCGGGCGCGGTGGCTCAAGCCTGTAATCCCAGCACTTTGGGAGGCGGAGGCCGGTGGATCACGAGGTCAAGAGATCGACGTTTCACCTGGTCAACATGGTGAAACCCCGGCTCTACTAAAAATACCAAAAATTAGCTGGGCATGGTGGTGCGCTCCTGTAGTCCCAGCTACTCGGGAGGCTGAAGCAGGAGAATTGCTTGAACCCAAAAGGCGGAGGTTGCGGTGAGCTGAGATCCTGCCATTGCACTCCAGCCTGGGTAACAACAGCGAAAACTCCATCGCAAAAAAAAAAAAAAAAGAGCAGGAAAAAGAAAGGTAATATATATTTTAAGGAGGTCCAATTTTAGGGGAGATAATAAGCTTGGGTTAGGCGTC
Organism: Callithrix jacchus; assembly: GCF_049354715.1. Lineage (NCBI taxonomy): Eukaryota > Metazoa > Chordata > Mammalia > Primates > Cebidae > Callithrix > Callithrix jacchus. Next base: position 44,554,968 of record NC_133514.1, read on the forward strand.
TGAAGTCACAAGAAATGCGGTAAAAGAAACACACATGCAAACTCCAGCAGGCACCAGCTAGACTTGAGTAGAGAGAGCAGATCCACGTTGGAAAGTTGCAGCTGCGAGGGAGGGCGAAGGCGGACTACACTCACGCCGTAAGCCCTCTGCTTGACAAGCAAAGTAGGCGAGACTCACGGATGCTGCTGGTGTGACGGCGGTCGTGGTAATGGTGGTGATGATACCGGCAGCTAACATCTTGAGCGTGCCAGGCCGAGCCGAGTCCTCTACGGGCAGAATGTCGCTGCTCACCGACAGCAGCCCCAACAGGACCAGGTGATTTAGTGATCTAGCCTCCTCCCGCGGTGCCGGGCTGACTTCACCTTCTCCGGAACACACGTGCCAACCTCTGTCCCGGGAGGGAGCCGGTCTCCGGCCCTGAGGCGGGGAAGGGCTCCCCTTACCGGAGAGGGACGCGGCAGCCGAGGGGCGGCCAGGGCTCGGTCTCTCCAGCTCCCGCCCCGCCCCTCCCCAGGCAGCCGCCCCTCGCCCGCCAGAGCAGGACTCGGCGCGTCCCGGGCGCGCCCACCCCGCGGACTGGGCCCGGCTGCACTCGCCTCTCCCTAGGTCCCCGCCCTGCCGGCTCGCGCGCCCGGCGGCAGCGTGCGGGACGGTGGGGGCGGGGTCACGTTGGGCGGCGTAGAAAACGGCGGGCGCGCGCACGTCCTGACGCAGCCTGGGCCGGCGGCGGCGCCAGGAGCTGGAGGAAGCCTATGTAGAGGGGTTTGGAGTCGCCGAGCCTTGCGATCGCTGAGTAGTAGGGAGCTGGCCTTTTCCCTAAAGGCCGGGGGCCTTCGTCGGGGCGCGAGTGCCGGGCTCCGGCGGCGATGCGCGGCCTGCGGTCCGGGGCGCCCCAGGGATGATGCGCCGGCGTCAGGAGAGAACATCGCCGCGCCCCGCGGATCCGCGGCGGGTGGAGCCGGTGCTCACCGCCGGCGGTGGAACGGTCCGCGCCCTCCCGGACTACCCTGACTACTCAACGTCACATCCATGCTCTTCCTGCTTGCACAGCTCCTGACTACCCACCCTCCCTTCCCTGCACGTGGTCCTCCCACAGCCCCTGACTACCCCTGCTCACATCTATGCACTCACGGCTCCCACAGTCCCTGACTACCCACTCTCCCATCCATGCACTCCCTGCTCCCACAGTCCCTGACTACCCACCCTCCCATCCATGCACTGCCTGCTCCCGCAGCCCCTGACTACCCACCCTCCCATCCATGCACTCCCTGCTCCCACAGTCCCTGACTACCCACCCTCCCGTCCATGCACTCCCTGCTTCCCACAGCCCCTGACTATGCTGTCTCCCATCCACGCACTCCCTGCTCCCACAGCCTCAGTACCCACTCTCACATCCATTCACTTTCTGCTCCCATAGCACCTGATTACCCACCCTCACTTACATGCACTCCCTCCACCCACAGATTCTGACTACCCATGCTCAGAGCAGTATGACAGCTGCCCATCCATGCACTCTGTGCTCCCACAGCTTCTGACTACCCACCCTCACATCCATGCACTCCCTGCTCCCACAGCCCCTGACTACGCACCCTCACATCCATGCACTCCCTGCTCCCACAGCCCGTGACTACCCACCCTCCCATCCATGCACTGTTCTCCCACACCCCTGACTACCCACCTTCCCATCCATGCACTCCCTGTCCCACAGCCCCTGACTGCTTATCCTCTTATTTGTGCTCCCACAGCCCCAGACTACCCACCCTCACATCCATGGACTTTCTGCTTTCACAGCCCCTGACTACCCACCTTCACATCCATGCACCTTCTGCTCCCACAGCCCCGGACTACCCAACCTCCCATGCATGCACCTTCTACTCCCACATTCCCTGACTACGCACCGTCCCACTGATGCACTCCCTGCTCCCACAGCTTTCCACAGCCCCTTACTACCCACCCTCACATCCATGCGCTTCCTGCTCCCACAGTTCCTTAGTACCCACCCTCACATCCATGTGCTTTCTGCTCCAACAGCCCTGGACTACCCACCCTCACCTCCATGCTATCCCTGCTCCCACAACCCCTGACTACCCACCCTCACATTCATTCACTTTCTTCCTTCCACAGCCCCTGACCACCCACCGTCATATCCATGCACTCCCTACTCCCACAGCTTCTGACTACCCACAATCCCATCCATGCACTCCCTGCTCCCACAGCCCCTGACTACTGATTCTTCCATCCATGCATTTTCTTATACCACAGCTCCTTACTACCCCCACTCAGAGCAGAATGAGAGCTGCCCATCCATGCACTGCCTGCTCCCACAGCCGCTGACTACAAACCTTCCCATTCATGAATTCCTGGTGCCTCGCAGACCCTGACTACTACCCTCAGAGCAGCATGAGAGCCCTTCATCCATGCGCTCCCTGTGCCCCACTACCCCTGAACACCTATCCTCCCATCCATGTACTTCCTGCTCCCACAGCAACTGACTACCCACCCTCCCATCCATGCACTCCCTACTCCCACAGCCCCTTACTTCCTACCCTCCCATTCATGCACTCTCTGCTTTCACACCCCTGACTACCCACCCTCACATCCATGCACTCCCTGCTCCCACAGCCCCTGACTACCCACCCTCCCATCCATGCACTCCCTGCTCCCACAACCCATGACTACCCAGCATCACATACATTCACTCCTTGCTCCCACAGCTTCCGACTACCCACCTTCACATCCATGCACTCCCTTCTCCCACAGCCCCTGAATAGCCACCCTGGCATCCATGGACTTTCTGCTCTTACAGCCCCTGACTACCCACCCTCATAGCAGCATGAGAGCTGTCCATTCATGCACTCACTGCTCCCACCGCCCCTAAATAGGCACCCTCGCATCCATGCACTTTCTGCTCTTACAGCCCCTGACGATGCACCGTAAGAGCAGCATGAGAGCTGTCCATCCATGCACTTCCTGCTCCCACAGCCCATGACTACCCACCCTCCCATCCATGCACTTCATACTCCCACAGCCCCTGACTTTTCACCCTCACATCCATGTACTCCCTGCTCCCACAGGCCCTGACTACTCACCCTCACATCCATGCACTCCCTACTTTCACAGCCCTTGACTACCCACCCTCGCATCCATGCACTCCCTGCTCCCACAGCCCCTGACTACCCACCCTCACATCCATGTACTCCCTTCTCCCACAGCCCCTGAGCACCTACCCTTTAATGCAAGCACTCCGTGCTCCCAATCCCTGACTACCCAACCTCACATCCATACTCTTCCTGCTTTCGTAGCTCCTGACCATGCACTGCCTGCTTTCACAGCCCTTAACTACCCACCCTATTATTTCTGCACTTTCTGCTCCCACAGCCCCTTACTAACCACCCTCACAACCATGCACTCCCTGCTTTCACAGCCCCTGAGTACCTACCCTCCCATTCATGTACTTCCTGGTCCCACAGCTTCTAACTACGCACCCTCACATCCATGTACTCCTGCTTCTGCAGCCCCCGACTACCCATTCTCCCATCTATATTCTCCCTGCTCTCACAACTGCAGACTACCCACCCTCTCATCCATGCACTCACTCCTCCCACAGCCCCTGACTATCCACCCTCAGATCCATGCCCTCCCGTATCCCACAGCCCCTGACTACCCACTTCAGAGCACCATCAGGGCTGTGCATCCATGCAATCTCTGCTCTTACAGCCCACGAATACCCACCCTTCCATACATGCACTTTGTGCTCCCACATCCCCTGACTACCGATTCTCCCATCCATGCACTCCCTGCTCCCACTGCCGCTGACCACCCACCCTCACATCTATGCACTCCCTGCTTCCACAGCCCCTGACTACCCTCCCTCAGAGAAGCATGAGAGCTGTCCGTCCATGCACTCCCTGCTCCCACAGCCCCTGACTACCCACCCTCACGTCCATGCACTCTCTGCTTCTACAGCCCCTGACAACCCACCCTCACGTCCATGCGCACCCTTATTCCACAGCTTCTGACTACCCACCCTCACCGCAGCATCAGATCTTCCCATCCATGCAATCCCTGCTCTTACAAACCACGACTATCCACACTCCCATCCATGCATTTTCTGCTCCCACATCCCCTGACTGTCCCCCCTCAGAGCAGTATGAGAGCTGCCCATCCATGCACTCCCTGCTCCCACAGCCCCTGATTACCCACCTTCCCATCTATGCATTCCCTGTGCCTCTCAGCTCCTGACTACAACCCTCAGAGCAGCATGAGGGCCTTTCATTCATGCGCTTTCTGTGTCCCACTGCCCCTGACTACCCATCCTTCCATCCATGAAGTTCTTGCTCCAACAGCAAGAACTACCCACCCTCATCTCCATGCTCTCCCTGCTCCCACAATCTCTGACTACCCCTCCTCACATCCATGCAATCCCTCTTCCCACAGCCCCTGACCACCCGCCCTCATATCCATGCACTCCATACTCCCAAAGCTTCTGATTACCCACCATTTCATTTATGCACTTTTGCTCCCGCAGCTTCTGACTACCCATACTCCCATCCATGCATTTCCTGCTCCCACAGCCCCTTACTACCCATTCTCAGAGCAGTATGAGAGCTGCCCATCCATGCACTCCCTGCTCCCACAGCCCCTGAATACCCACCTCCCCATTCGTTCATTCCCTGTGCCTCTCAGCCCCTACCACCCTAAGAGTAGCATGAGAGCCCTTCATCCATGAGCTCCCTGTACCCCACATTTCCTGAGTACCCACCCTCCCATCCATGCAGTTTCTGCTCCCACAGCCCCTGACTACCTACCTTCCCATGCATGCACTCCATGCTCCCATAGCCCCTGACTACCCGCCCTCACATCCATGCACTCCCTGCTTCCACAGCCCCTGACTCCCTATTCTCTCATCCATGCACTTTCTGTTCCCACAGCCGCTGACTACCCACCCTTACATCCATGCACTCCCTGTTTTCACAGCCGGTGACTACCCAACCTCCCATCCATGCACTCCCTGCTCCCACAGCCCCTGACTACCCACCCTCAGATCAATGTACTCTCTGCTCCCACAGTGTCTGACAACCCACCATCCCATCCATCACTCTCTGCTCCCACATTCCCTGACTACCTACCCTCTTATCCATGCACTTTATGCTCCTCCAGCCCCTGACTACTTACCTTCCTCTCTATGCCTTCTACGCTCCTGTAGCCCTACTACCCACCCTCACATTTATGCACTTTCTGCTTCCACAGCCCCTGAATACACACCCTCACATTCATGCACTCCCTGCTCTTACAGCCCCTGACTACCCACCCTCAGAGCAGCATAAGAGCCCTTCATTCATGCTCTCCCTGTGCCCCACATTCCCTGACTAACCACCCTCCCATCCATGCACTCCCTGCTCCCACAGCCCCTGACTACCCACCTTCACATCCATGCAGTTTCTATTCCCACAGCCCCTGACTACCCACCCTCCCATCCATCCACTTGCTGATCCCACAGCCCCCGACTACTCGCCCTCACATTCATGCACTCTCTGCTTCCACAGGCCCTTATTACCCACCCTCCGAGGAGCATGAGAGCTGCTCTTTTATGTACTCCCTGCTCCCACAGCCCCTGATTACCCACCCTCACATCCATGCACTCCCTGCTTTCACAGCCCCTGACTACCCTCCCTCAGAGCAGCATGAGGGCTGCTCATTTATGCACTCACTGCTCCCACAGCCCCTCAATACCCATCCTCCCATCCATGCACTCCCTGCTCTCACAGCCCCTGACTACCCACCCTCCCATCCATGCACTCCCTGCTCCCACAGACCCTGACTACCCACCCTCCCATCTATGCACTCCCTTCTCCCACAGCCCCTGACTACCCACCATCACATTCATGCACTTTCTGCTCCCACAGCCCCTGACTACCCACCCTCCCATCCAGGCACTTTCTGCTCCCACAGCCCCTGACTACCTTCCATACCATCCATTCAGTCTCTGCTCCCACATCCCCTGACTACCCATTCTCAGAGCAGTATGAGAGCTTCCCATCCATGCATTGCGTGCTTCCCCAGCCCCTGACTACCCACCTTCCCATTCATGCATTCCCTGTGCCTCTAGCCCCTGACTATCACCCTCAGAGCAGCATGAGAGCCCTTCATCCATGTGCTCCCTGTGCCCCACATTCCCTGACTAACCACCCTTTAATCCATGCACTCCCTGCTCCCACAGCCCCTTACTACCCGCCTTCACATCAATGCAGTTTCTGTTCCCACAGTCTCTGACTACCCACCCTTTTATCCATGCACTTGCTGATCCCACAACCCCCGAGTACCCACCCTCACATCCATGCACTCCCTGCTTCCACAGACCCTGAAAACCCACCCTCCGAGCAGCATGAGAGCTGCTTTATTATGCACTTTCTGCTCCCACAGCCCCTGACTACCTACCCTCACATCCATGCACTTTCTGCTTCCACAGCCCCTGACTACCCACCCTTATATCCATGCACTCCCTGCTCCCACAGGCCCTGACTACCCACCTTCAGAGCAGCATGAGAGCTGCACATTTATGCATTCCTGCTTTCACAGCCCATGACTACCCATCCTCACATCTATGTACTCCTTGCTCCCACAGCTCCTGCCTACCCACCCTCAGAGCAGCATGAGAGCTTCTCATCCATGCATTCCCTGCTCTTACAGCCCATGACTACCCATCCTCATATCCATGGACTCCCTGCTCCCACATCCCCTGACTACCCACCTTCTCATCCAAGCATTACCTATGCCTCACAGCCCCAGACTAACAGCCTCAGAGCTGCATTAGAGCCCGTTATCCATGAGCTTTCTGTGCCCCACAGCCCCTGACTACCCATCTTCCCATCCATGCACTTTTTGCTCCCAAAGCCCCTGACTACCCACTGTCCCATTCATGCACTCCCTGCTTCCATAGCATCTCACTACCCACCCTCACACCCATGCACTCCCTGCTTTTACAGCCCCTAACTACTCACCTTCACATCCATGCACTTCCTGTATTCAGTGCCCTCGAGTAACTACCCTCCCTTTCATACACTTCCTGGTCCCACAACCTGACTATGCACGCTGACATCCATGAACTCCTTGTTTCTGCAGCCCCTCACTAGCCACTCTCCCTTCCATGCTCTACCTGCTCTCACAGCCGCCCACTTCCCACACTCTTATCCATACACTCCCTGCTCCCACGTCCTCTGACTACCAACCCTGAGAGCAGCATGAAAGCTGCCCATCCATGCACTCACTGCCTCCACAACCCCTGACTACTTACCTTCCCATCCATGCACTCCCTGCCTCCACAGCCCCTGACTACCATGCTCAGAGCTGCATGAGAGCCCTGCATCCATGCGCTCCCTGTGCACCACTGCCCCTGAATACCCATCCTTTCATCCATGCACTTCCTGCTCCCACAGCCCGACTACCCACCCTCTCATCCATGCACTCGCTGCTCCCACAGCCCGACTACCCACCCTCTCATCCATGCACTCGCTGCTTCCACAGCCCCTGACTAACCACCCTCACATCCATGCACTCCCTGCTCCCACAGCCCTTGACTATTCGCCCTCAAATACATGTACTCCCTGCTTGCACAGCCCCTGCCTATTCACCCTCCCATCAATGCACTTTCTACCCCCACAGCTCCTGACTTTTCAACCTCCCCTCCATACACTCCCTGCAGCCACAGCCTCTGACTACACATCCTTACATCCATGTACTTTTTGCTCCTCCAGCCCCTGACTACCCACCATGAGAGCAGCATGAGAGCTCCCATCCATTTATACTCTGCTCCCACAGTCCCTAACTCCTTACCCTCCCTTCCATGCACTCCCTGCTCCCACAGCCCCTGACTACCCACCCTTTCATCCATGTACTCCTGATCGCTTGCGTCCAGGATTTCTAGACCAGCCTGGCCAACATGAGAAATCCCTGGAGAGGGCCTGTGCCTTTTATCTCAGTTATATGGCAGAGTGATGGGGGAGGATTGATTGAGTCTGGGTGGTGAAGACTGCAATGAGCCTAGATCACACCACTGCACCCTATCCTGGAGGACAGTGTGAGAGCCTGTCTCAGGAAAAAAAGAAAAAAAAGTCCTCTCCACTCACTAGGTTGTATACATAAGAACATTTTAATAGAGGCCTTGGCTTAAAAGGGTATACTCTGAGTGTATTACATTTGAGCTCTCCCCTCTTTCAACAGCGAGTCCCTGGTGGTCGCAGCCTGGGTTTCGAAGGAGGCTTCCTCTGGAAACAGGCACAGGGTATCATAACCCGAAGCTGCCACTTCTCTTCCACGTGAAGGTGACGTTGAGGCATCCTCACAGCTTTCCCAGGCACCACCCCAGCCCCACCATGTGGCACAGCCTCACTCCAGCCAGGCCCCGGCCCCAGCCCCCACCTCTGGCTGGGATCCAGACCCAGGCCCACTTCTCACCCTGTGTCCCAAGCCTACTGTGCTCTTCTTTACCCTAGATTAGGGGCTATGGGGCATCTTGCCTTACACCCCAGCAGGGGGCACATTCTTCCACCCCTACTGTAAAGGAGTATCTTGAATGGCCCTTGCAAAAGCGACCAAAGTGGAAGAGGGTTTTGCCCTCACTCCTCCAAAAGTCTCAGGCTGTCCTGAGTGAACCCACTGCCCACCTTCCCCAGGAGAGGCCGGTCCCCTGCAGTCCCAAGTCAGCTTCCATGGTTTTTGGGGCTGCCGCCAGGCCTGAGCTTCCCAGAGCAATGGTAGCGAGGAAGGAGTGCCACCGACCAGGAGCAGCCCCATGGCTCGCCTGGCAGATTCTGGCCACCTGGAGACCCGCTGCCGCCCCAGAGGGAATTCCCAGGGAGTCTGAAGCATCAGGCAGAAGACACGCAGGGGTCCTGCCTGCTCTCCCAAATTCGGGAAGCATTGAGGTGGATCTGAGGAGATCAGGGACTCTGGGGACCACTAGTAACCCCTCGGTGTCCACAGTCTGTGTTGCTGACAGTCCAGGGCAGCTGTGCCTGAGAGCACAGGTGGTCAGTGAGCTCGAGCTCATAGTGCAGGTGGATGTAGAGGAGCAGCTGCCAAGCCATGCCTCTGGCATCCTCCTCCGAGACGGGGCCTTCTGGCCATCAGTCATGTGGACACGCTCCCTGCCACAGACATGCCACCTGAAGTCTTGGCTTATTTCCATCTACGAGGAGATGATAGCTTTGGGTTGGCCATTGGGAATACTAGGTTCTGGTGGCAAACTCCCAGTGACTGTTTGAGAAAAGGCACCCCAAATGGGGTGATGAAGAGTAAATTTCATTTTCCTTTCACTAGATAAGCAAGGGCGGCCAGAAGAGCTGGCTGCATTTGCTGTGGCGTCAGAGACCCTCTGTGGACAGGGTGGCTGCTGCTCTTGGGCTCTCTGGTTCCAGAAGGGATGCGGAGTCATGGCGTCCCACTCCTTCTGCAGTGGTGTCATCTGCGGGCAGTCCACCCCGTCCCTGCTTTTTTCTGTCGCAGCTTCATCACTGCCTTCTTGGCGATGAGCATCTCCATCCAGCAGCTTCTGCACGTCAGGGTGGATGAATGTGCACTCACCTGCCTCCATCTTCTGGGGTGTGGGGTCTCCCCAGAAGGAAGGCTCTGGGGGGTGGTCGGGAAGATGCTGTTGCTGGAATTTGCCATGTGAGCAAGTGGAGAGGCCCCACGTGGTGGCAGCCTCCTTTTACCAGGAGAGGTCCCCGGTGGGCTTGCCGGAGCACCCAAGGCCAGAGATCACCGTGGTTGGAGCCGGCGGCCCCTGCTGGTGTGGAGGAGAGCTGTGGGGGCCGGGGCGTGTTGTGGAGCCACATGGAATTCCAACCAGGCTGGAGGCACGTGGGGGTGGAGAGGAGGCCGCGAGCCCATGGGGCTGTGGTGAAGGAAGAACAAGCGCATGTGTCCGGGGTGCACGGCATTTTAGGGGAGGCAAGGGCTCCGGTGGCCTGGCGGCACTCAGGGTTGAGTGTGATCCAAAAGGCTCTGAGGATGTCGTCGGGCCTGGTGACAGCGTGGAGGCCAGAGGAGTTGGGGAAGCTGGTGGGGACGGGCAGGATGAGGGGCCCAGCAGCCGTGTGGGCCAAGTCAAAGGTAGGAGGAGGAGCTGGGACCTGTGACATGTAGGTGGCCTGGGGCAGGGAGGTGGGTGAGGTGAGGAGGTGGGAAGATGGGCCGGCTGGCACTGCCGTTTACCAAAAGTTCTTTTTCCTCCCACGTCGCTTTTTCAGTCTCCTCATCCATGCATTGCTACCTATCGCCCCCATGTTTGTGAATCCTTCCAAGGATAGGCGGGGACGTTTAGCGGGTGAGGGCCCCTCGTCTCTGCCCCACCTCCATTGCTTAGCAGGGACCAGTGGCAGCTGCTGGGGTTGCCCTGGCCATTTTGCTTGGCTGGCAGCTCTCGGTGGAGGGGAGCTGCCTACTACTGGAGCTGCAGGATCCTTGCACTGGGTCTCCTTCCCCGGGATCTGCAAGCCTGAGGAGCTGGGTAGCTGCTCTTTCTCCAGCACCTGAGATGCCGCCTTCTCTGGCCAATGGGAGCAGCCGGGAACTGGGCCAGGGAGCACTGCTGGAGCTGGGTCAGGCTTCCCAAAGGGAAGGACGCCTCCTGCAGGGCTGTATGCACTGGGCACTCCATGGGCCTTGGATTGGACACTTCCCTTTAAGGCCCTGGGACTGCAGTCGAGGGAAGCGAGGTTTCCCTGAGTCTCCAGGGGCCTCGAGGTAGATGCTGTTGGTTCATTGCTACGGGGCCCCCTTTCTCCTCCTCCTGCCCCTGGGTCTCTACCTCATCGTCCATTGGTTCTTCCATTGGTTCTTCCGGCTCTTCTGCTGTTGCCTCCATTGGTTCTCCCGGCTCTTCTTCTGTCACCTCTATCGGAGCCGGCACTTGTAGAGAAGGCAGCCTCATGGGGCTTCTGTGGGCCAAGTGCCTTGCAGACAGCAGGACTTTCTTCCTTGAGGGTGGCCTCCACACCAGAGGGGCAGGGCCCGCCGTAGGGCGCTCGAGGTTGGGGTGAAATTCCTTCCGGATGCAAAACGGGACTGAAGACCTCCGTGATGACTCAAAAATCGAGCAGGGTATCGGGTTCCCTGTTGAGGCACACACGCAGGAGCTGCAGGGTGAACCCGGCCAGCCTAAAAGTTCAAAGGAACAAGAGGAGACCATTGGGGTTGCCACTGCTGCCAGGGCCTGCGGTGGAACCGGTAAAAAAAAGCGTTTTCCCATATTGTGGGAAATTCCCAGATGAAAGGTAAAATGTCAGTAAGGGACAGTATATGCGTGAGTCTACTACAACTGAGTGTATACACCCACTAGTTTGTGGCCAGCTGGACGGCTGGGCCAACTGGGCAGCTGGGCTCTTATGACATCACAGTGGGGCTGGTGACAGAGCAGGGTGTGGGGCAGTGCACAGGAGCCCAGCAAGAGCACCTACAAGTTGAATCAAAGGGCACAGGGCGAGGCTCACCACCCGTCTAGCTGGACTCTAGCCCCACGGATGTCCTGCTCCTGGGGGCAGGTATGTGGCCCTGGATGGGCCCCACCGTGGGCCTGTGGGGCATGCGTGGCTGATCTGCCAGAGCCCTTCCCACCTGGTGCCTGGCCCAGGCGCTGGCTGGCACCCAGTGACCATGTCTTGGCTGGCCTTGTCCCCTGGGTTACAGGGCAAGACCCTGCTGGAAGCAGAGCTCAGGATTAGCCAGATCCTGCCAGGCTCCCCTAGGGCCTCAGCGCCTCTCTGCAGCCTGGAGCCAGGCCCGCTTTCTCCATTGTGGTCCTGGCCTGTCCAAGCAGATTTCAGGAGAGGATGTGTGCCCTGGCTTGACTGGCTGCCGCCCCTTACCACTTCCCTTCCTGGCAGGCAGGGTCTCCACACAGCTCCAGATCACCCCACACAGAGGAAACTGGGCGCCAGCACCTGCCCCGGGAAGGGCTGATGAGCCACGGCCGGGGCCTATCTCCCATAGAGCCCTGGCCCTCTCCTGGGCCTGTCCTCACCACTAAGCCCGGTGTTGCTTTGTGCCCTGAAGCCTCCTGCCCACCCCACAGGTGGTTTGGGAGCTGGGCATGGAATCCTCTGTGCGCTCTCACCCCACCTGCCCTGCCCTGAGGGATCATGACATTTCCATCCCAGGAGCGTCTCTCATTGCTTAGGAAAAGTGGAAACCAGTGGGGGAAAACCAGAGAATCTTTCTCTGTAGGGTAGGGGTGGGGGTGGGTCACTGGGGAGGTGGGGGAGTAATAGGCCCACACCCCAGTGAGGATACGATCCATCACCCGGAGAGTGGAGCTGGGGCTCAGCCACGTGGCACTAGGGCTCTTCAGATGAAAGAGCATTTTTTTCATCTGAAGTGCAATGTCTCACCAAGCAACAGCCTTGGGCATCCCCTTTGGGACTAGGGACTGGGGCCCAGGCCTGCATCACATAGCTGGGGCCTCCTCCTCACTAAGGGCTGCTGGGTGCAGGGGAGGGGCAGTGGGAGGAGGAGGCTGAAGCACAGTCCCTCCCTCAGCTCCAGCCCCGGGTCCCTCCACCCCACTGGGTCTACCAGATCCTACTCCAGCAGCTCACCCTGTCAGAGACAGGCCTGGCTCCATTTTCTCTTCTGTCCCCTGGGACACAGGTGTCACTTTGTTCTCCTTGTCCCCTTAGAGATCTAGGCCTGAGCCCACCAGTTTCATAGCCTTGGAAAGTCTGAAATTCTCCCAGGAATTCAGGTGGTTTCCTAAGGATTATTTCAGAATCTCCTCTGTTCTTGTCATTTCCCCACACCCTACACGTTTTCTACTTTCATCAACCCGGGATAGAGCTTTGAAATTCACAAAACTAAAAAGTGTAATGAAAATACAAATGACAAATGACTTTTTTTGTTTTAATTAGGACCATAATTTTAACCACAGAAACACAAACACTTTGACAAATTATGTTCAAAACAAGAATGAAGCCTTTACTTATTGTCTTTAGAGCTTTTGTATGTTGCCCTGATCCAGTTCTTCTTACTCTGCCCCAAATACAGTCTTTACCGTCCTGGGTTTTGGAACATGTGCGCACCCACCATAAGCCAGGAGTGGCTTGAGACGATCCGAGGTCCAGCTCCTGTGAGTGGAGAGCGGGTCTGGGCACCCCATGCTTGGCTCCAGTCCAGCGTTCAGCAGCCTCTTCTGATCTCACTCATGTCTGTTTGCTTCACACCATGTCCTGTCCTTCACCTCCTGCCCGCTCCAGACCCCTGGGGCCTGATGTCTGGCCTGTACCTGATAGGAAAGATGCTTTGAGCCCTGGAGGAAGAGTTGTCATTATACTTTTAGACATCTTTTGGGCAGCAGAAACTCAGGATTAGAGACTGCACTGTTTAATCACTATGTGATAAATGTACGTAATACTTGAAAAGTGGCCTTGAAAATCATGTGTATCTTTGTCATGCATTCTATATAGCCTCAATGGGAGTGAGACCATCTGAGTTTATTTGGGTCTGTTCTCATGAATGTGCGCTTCAAGAGCATATCTTCCGTCTACGGTCTCTTCCTTTATGATATTGTCACTGGGGAGGCATGACAGTCCCTGACACTCTCTAATGTGGTCAACTGGGTTAACTTGTCAAGAGTGGAGACCCCAGGGATGCCTGCTAGGATCATTGAGAAGCATGGGGGTCCTCATGCTTCATTTGCAGGGACCCTAAGCCTGAGAAGTGGGTCTCGCCTTGACTATGTGATTGGGCTTGGGCACACAAGGAATCACCTGCCATCAGGCCACTGCCAGCTCAGTAGGTGCACTCTGTGTGACGAACAGGGACCGGAGAGCAGAGGCAATGGGTCTCATTAATTCCACATCTAGGGAAGAGGTTTGTTTCAGGTTCCATTCCTCCTCAAACCTGATGCTCTCCTTTCCGGATAAACAAGAGGAGCGCATAGGTGTGGGGGTTCCCAGGCTCTGGTGGACTGTGTCTGCGTCTCCATCCATGCGCCTCTCTTTCCTCCTCCACTCTGTGGGCTCAGCTCTCAACTGTCGTTCATCCAATCGCCCATCCACCTGCCTGCTTCAACGAGGACGAGGCTTCCCAGAGCCAGCCTCATGCTCCTGCTCCTTCGAGAAAAATGAGCTTCAAGGCCCTACATTGACACCCCCACCACCACACACACTTCAGACACAGTGGCGCCCACAACAGACCCCTGGGGGCTTCTGTGGGACACCACACATGCTTCATAAGAACTGACCCTCTCATCTCACCTGGGCCGACCTGGGAGCCTTCTTGTGCCTTCCTGCCTTTGTCATTCATCTTTTACTACAGACAATTGTCGTTCCTCCTGGTTCATGTAGGACCATCCTTCCTGCGTTCCACAGGCTCCTGATGCTCAGGAAGCATCTCCCGGGTCCTGGGAATCTTTCTGGGCTCTGGTGTGGACTGGAATCGCAGCTTTGGTCTCCCCCACATTTCCACTACAGGGAAGTGAAGGAAGGAGGAAGAATTGATTAGAAAATGTGAGCGAATTTCTCTTTGGAAGAACAGCTTCCCCTCCCCACCATAGTCTCTGATCACTCCTTAAGCATTTACAACAAACAAATACACCTACACAGACATTTCCTAGTATGAAGCTTAACTTCCTGGGAATATCTCTCGTGTTGCATACACATGAAATTCATGCACCTCAGCTGCACAGCCTTATCACAGTCAATGGCTGAGTGCCTCAGGAGAGGCCTTGAGGTACATTTCATAGTGTGTGTGTGTGTGTGTGTGTGTGTGTGTGTGTCTGTGTGTTTATATTTACAACTTTTATTACTTTTTCTCCCAAAAATACATATAAATGAAAACCTGCTCTTCAAATGCAGGGAGGCCTTTGCCGAACGTTGTCATATGAAAATCAGTATCAACCCTGTAGTCCCAGCTACTCAGGAGGCTGAGGCAGGAGAATTGCCTGAACCCAGGAGGCGGAGGTTGCGGTGAGCCGAGATTGGGCCATTGCACTCCAGCCTGGGTAACAAGAGTGAAACTCCGTCTCAGAAAGAAAAAGAAAAAAATTATAATTAATATATATATATAGGAAATTTAGGCCACATGAGGTGGAGCATGGAGTGCATGAATCGAAGGGTGGGTAGTCCGGGGCTGTGGAAGTAAGAAGTGAATGGATGGGACAATGAGTAGTCAGGGTCTCTGGAAGCAAGGACTGCATAATTAGGAGGTGGGTAGTCAGGGGCTATACAAGAAGGGAGTCCATGGGTTTGAGGGTGGGTAGTCAGGGGCTATAAGAGCAAGGAGTGGATGGATGGAACAGTGGGGAGTCAGGGGCTGTGGAGCCAGGAAGTGCATGGGTATGAGGGTGGGCAGTCAGGGGTTATAAGAGCAGGGAGTGCCTGGAAGGGACAGTGGGTAGTCAGGGGATGTGGGAGAAGGGAGTGCATGGATGTGAGGGTGGGCAGTCAGGGGATGTGGGAGGAGGGAGGGCATGGATGGGAGGGTGGGGAGTCACGGGTTGTGGGAGGAGGGAGTGCATAGATGGGACAGTGGGAATTCAGGAATGGTGGGAGCAGAAAGTGCATGGATGGCAGGGGGGTAGCAGGGGCTGTGGCAGCAGGGAGTACATGGATGTGAGGGTGGGTAGTCAGGGGCTGTCGGGGCAGGGAGTGCATGGATGTGGGGGGTAGTCGGGATGTGAGAGCAGAGACTACTTGAATGGGACGATGGGTATTCAGTTCTGGGGCACAGGGAGCATATGGATGGAGGGTTCTCATGCTGCTCTGAAGGTGCTAGTCAGGAGGTGTGAGGCACAGGGAATGCATGGATGAGAAGGTGTGTAGTCAGGAACAGTGTGAGGAGGAACTGGATGGATGAACAGCTCTCATGCTGCTCTGAGGGTGGGTAGTCAGGGGCTGTGGGAGTAGGGAGTGCATGGATGTGAGGATGGGTAGACATGGGATGCGAAAGCAGGGAATGCTCTCATGCTGCTCTGAAGGCGGGTATTCAGGGCCTGTAGGAGTAGGGAGTGCAATGATGGGTAGCTCTCATGCTATTCTGAGGGTGGGTAGTCAGGGGTGTGGGAGCAGGAAGTGCATGGATGGAAGGATGGGTAGTCAGGGGCTGTGCGACACAGAAAGCTCATGGATGCAGGGCTCTCATGCTGCTCTCAGGGTGGTAGTCAGGGGCTGTGAGGCACAGGAAATGCATGGATGGGAAGGTGGGTAGTCAGGGGATGTGGGACCAGGGAGTGAATGAATGTGAAGGTGGGTAATCAGGAGCTATGGGAGCAGGGAGTGCATGGATGTGAGGCTGGGTTGTCATGGGCTGCGGGAGCAGGGAGTGCACGAATGGGCAGGTGTCATGCTGCTCTGAGGGTGGGTAGTCAGAAGCTGTGGGAGCAGGGAGTGTATAGATATGACCGTGGTTAGTCAGGGGCTGTGAGAGAAGAGAGTGTATGGATGTGAGGGTGGGTAGTCAGGGGCTGTGGGAGCAGAAAGTGCATGGATGTGAGGGTGGGTATTCAGGCGCCATGGGAGCAGGGAGTGCATGGATGGGAGGTCGGGTAGTCAGGGGCTGTGGGAGCAGAAAGCGCATGTATGTGAAGCGGGGTAGTGAGGTGCTGTGGGAGCAGAAAGTGCATGGATGGGAGGGTGGGTAGTCCTGGGCTGCAAGAGAAAAGATTGCATGGATAGGCAGCCCTGATGCTGTTCTGAGAATAGGTAGTCAGGGGCTGTGGGATAAGACAGCGCATGGATGGGAGGGTGGGTCGTCGGGGGGCTGTGGGAAAAAAAAGTGCATGTATGGGAGCGGGGGTAGTCAGGGGTTGGGTAGGAGCAGGGAGTGCATGGATGGGAGGTTGGGTAGTCAGGGGATGTGGGAGCAGGTAGTGCATGGATGTGAGGGTGGGTACTCGGGCTGTGGGAACAGGAAGTGCATGGATGGGAGATACAGTAGTCATGGACTGTGGGAACAGAGAGTGCATGGATGGGCAGCTCTCATGCTGCTCTGAGGGTGGGTAGTCAGGAGCTGTGGGAGCAGGAAATGCTTGGATGTTATGGTGGGTAGTCAGGGGCTGTCGGAGAAGGCAGTGCATAGATGAGAGGGTGGGTAGTCAGGGTCTGTGGGAACAGGGAGTGCATGAATGAACAGCTCTCATGCTGCTCTGAGGGTCGGTAGTCAGCGGCTGAAAGAGCAGGGAGTGCATGGATGCAAGGGTGCCTATTCAGGGGCTGTGGGAGCAGAAAGTGCATGGATGTAAGGGTGGGTGGTCAGAAGCTGTGGGAGCAGTAAGTGCAGAGATGTGAGGCTGCATAGTCAGGGGCTGTGGGAAAAGGGAGTGCATGGATGTGAGGGTGAGTAGTTAGGGGCTGTGAAAGCAGGGAGTGCATGGATGGGAGGCTGGGGAGTCAGGGAATGTGGGAGGAGGGTGTGCAGACATGGTAGGGTGGGTAGTTAGGTACTGTGCATGGACGGGTGGGTGGGTAGTCAGGAGCTGTGAAAGCAGGAAGAGCATGGATGTGAGGTTGGGTAGTCAGGGGCTGTGGGAGCACACAGTGTATGTATTGGAGGGTAGGTACTCAGGGGCTATGGGAGCAGGGAGTCCATGAATATGAGGGTGGGCGGTCAGAAGCTATGGGATCACAGAGTGCATAGATTCGAGGGCAGAAACTCAGGGGCTGTGGCAGCAGGGAGTGGATGGGTGTGAGGGTGGGTAGTGAGGTGCTATGGGAGCAGGGAGTGCATGAATGGGACGGTGGGTAGTCAGGGGCTGCAGGAGCAAAAAGTGCATGGATGGGAAGATGGGTAGTCAGGGGCTGTGGGGCACAGAAAGCTCATTGATAACGGGCTCTCGTGCTGCTCTAATGCTGTTAGTCAGGGGCTGTGAGGCATAGGGAATGCTTAGATGAGAAGGTGGGTAGTCAGGGGCTGTGGGAGCAGGAGTACATAAAAGAGCAGCTCTCATGCTGCTCGGAGGGTGGGTAGTCAGGGGCTGTGGGAGCAGGGAGTGTATGGATGTGAAGGTTGGTAGGGGCTGTGGGAGCAGGGAGTGCATGGATGGGAGGGTGGGTAGTCAGGGGCTGTGGGAGCAGGGAGTGCATGGATGAAGAGCTCTCATGCTGCTCTGAGGGTGGGTAGTCAGGGGCTGTAAGAGCAGGGAGTGCATGAATGTGAGGGTGTGTATTCAGAAGCGGTGGGAGCAGAGAGTGCATAAATGTGACGGTGGGTAGTCGGGTTATGGGACCGTAGAGGGCATGGAGAGGAGGGGCTGGAGGAGCAGTCAGGGGCTGGAGGAGCAGAAAGTGCATGGATAAGAGGGTAGGTAGTCAGGGAATGTGGGAGCACAGAGTGCATGGATGGGAGGGTGAGTAGTCAGGGGCTATGAAAGCAGAGAGTGCATGTATGGGATGGTGGGTAGTCAGACATTGTGGGAGCAGAGAGTGCATTGATCTGACAGTGGGTAGTCAGGGGCTGTGGGAGCAGGGAGTGCATGGATGGGAGGTTGGGTAGTCACGGGCTGTGAAAACAGGGAGTGCATGGATGTCAGGGTGGGTAGTCAGCGGCTGTGGGAAAGTGCATGGATGAGAGAATGGGGAGTCAAGGGCTGTGGGAGCAGCGAGTGCATGGATGTGAGGGCGGGTAGTCAGGGGCTATGCGAGTAGGGAGTGCATGCATGGGAAGGTGGGTAGTCAGGGGCTGTGGGAGGAGAAAGTGCATGGATGTGAGGGTGGGTAGTCAGGGGCTGTGGGACCAGGAAGTACATAAATGGGAGGGTAGTTAGTCAAGGGTTGTGAAAGCAGGAAGTGCATGGATGTGAGAGTGGGTATTCAGGGGTTGTGTGAGCAGGGAGTGCATGGATGGGAGAATGGGTAGTCGGGGGATGTGGGAACAGGTAGTGCATGGTCGGGGAGGGTGGGTAGTCAGGGGCTAAGGAATAAGGAAGAGCATGGATGGGAGGTTGGGTAGTCACAGCCTGTGGGAGCAAGCAGTGCATGGATGGGAGTGTGGGTAGTCAGGGGTTGTGAAAGCTGGAAGGGCATGGATGGGATGATGGGTAGTAAGGAGCTGTGGGGCACAGGGAGCATATATATGGAGGGCTCTTATGCTGCTCTCAGGGTGGGAGTCAGGGGCTGGGAGGCACAGGGAATGCATGGATGGGAGGGTGGTTAGTCAGGGACTGTGGGAGCAGGGAGTGCATAAAAGAGCAGCTCTCACTCTGCTCTGAGGGTGGGTAGTCATGGGCTGTGGGAGAAGCGAGTGCAAGGTTGTGAGGGTGGGTAGTCAGGGACTGTGGGAGCAGAGAGTGCATAGATGGGAGGGTGGGTAGTCAGGGGCTGTGGGACCAGGAAGTGCATAAAAGAGCAGCTCTCATGCTGCTCTGAGGGTGGGTAGTCAGGGGCTCTAGGAGAAGAGAGTGCATGGATGTGAGGGTGGGTAGTCAGACACTGTGGGAATAGGGAATGCATGGATGGGAGGGTGGGTAGTCAGGGCCTGTGGGAGCAGGGAATGCATGGATGGGAGGGTGGGTACTCAGGGGATGTGGGGTACAGGGAATTCATGGATGAAGGGCTCTCATGCTACTCTTAGGGTGGTAGGGGCTGAGAGGCACAGGGAATGCATAGATGGGAAGGTGGGTAGTCAGGGGCTGTGGGAGCATGGAGTGCATGGATGGACAGCTCTCATGCTTCTCTGAGGGAGGGTAGTCAGGAGCTGTGGAAGCAGGGAGTGCATAGATATGAGGGTGGGTACTCAGGGGCTGCAGGAGCAGGAATTGCATAAAAGGGCAGCTCTCATGCTTCTCGAAGGGTGTGTATTCAGAAGCTGTGGGAGCAGGGAGTGCATGGATGTGAGGGTAGGTAGTCAGGGGCAGTGGGAGCAGGGAGTGCATAAATGGGAGGGTCGGTAGTCAGGGGATGTGGGAGCACAAAGTGCATGGATGGGAGGGTGGGTAGTCGTGGGCTGTAAGAGCAGAGACTGCATGGATGCGCAGCCCTGATGGTGCTCTGAAGTGGGTAGTCAGGGGCTGTGGGATACGGGAGGGCATGGATGTGAGGGTGAATCGTCAGGGGCTGTGGGAACACAGAGTGCATGGATGGGAGGGTGGGTAGTCGTGGGCTGTAAGAGCAGAGACTGCATGGATGCGCAGCCCTGATGGTGCTCTGAAGTGGGTAGTCAGGGGCTGTGGGATACGGGAGGGCATGGATGTGAGGGTGAATCGTCAGGGGCTGTGGGAACACAGAGTGCATGGATGGGAGGGTGGGTAGTCTGGGGCTGTAGGAGCAGGGAGTGCATGAATGTGAGGGTGGATAGTCAGGGCCTGAGGGAGGCGTGAGTGCATGGATGAGAGGGTGGGGTAGTCAGGAAATGTAGACGCAGGGAGTGCATGGATGGGCAGCTTTCATGCTGCTCTCAGGGTGGGTAGTCAGGGGCTGTGGCAGCAGAGAGTGCATGGATGAAAGGGTAGGTAGTCTGCGGTTGTGAGAGCAGAAACAACATGGATGGGAGAATGGGTAGTCAGGGGCTGCAGAAGCAGGGAGTGCATGGATGTGACGGTGCGTAATTAGAAGCTGTGGGACCAGAAAGTACATGAATGGGAGGGTAGTTACTCAGGGGCTGTGAAAGCAGGGAGTGCATGGTTGTGAGGGTGGGTAGTCATGGGCTGTGAGAGCAGGGAATGCATGGATGAGCAGCTTTCATGCTGCTCTGAGGGTGGGTAGGCAGGAGCTGTGGGAGCAGGGAGTGCATGGATGTGAGGATGGGTAGTCATGGGCTGTGAAAGCAGGAATGCATAAATGTGCAGCTCTCATGCTGCTCTGAATGTGGGTAGTCAGGGCCTGTGAGAGAAGGGAGTGCATGGATATGAGGGAGGGTAGTCAGGGGCTGTGGAAGCAGGGAATGCATGGATGGGCAGCTCTCATCCTGCTCAGAGTGTGGGCAGTCAGGGGTGTGAGAGGAGGAAGTGCATGGATGTGAGGGTGGGTAGTCAGGAGATGTGGGAGAAGAAAGTGCATAGATGGGAGGGTGGGTAGTCAGGGGCTATGGGAGAATGGAGTGCATAGATGGGAGAGTGGGTAGTCAGGGGCTGTGGGAGCAGAAAGTGTATGGATGCGTGGGTGGGTACTCAGGGGCTGGAAGAGCAGGAAGTGCATAGATGTGACGGTGGGTAGTCACGGGCTGTGAAAGTACAGTACATGGATGAGAGGGTGGGGACTCAAGGGCTGTGGGGGCAATGAGTGCATGGATGGACAGTTCTCATGCTGCTCTGAGGGTGGGTAGTCCGCAACTGAAAGAGCAGGATGCAAGGGTGCCTATTCGGGGGCTGTGGGAGCAGAAAGTGCATGGATATAAGGGTGGGCAGTCAGAAGCTGTGGGAGCAGGGGGTGCATGGATGTGAGGTTGGGTAGTCAGGGGCTGTCAAAGCAGGGACTGCATGGATGAGAGGGTGGGGAGTCGGGGCTGCGGGAGCAGGGAGTGCATGGATGTGAGGCTGGGTAGTCAGGAGCTGTGAGAGCAGGGAGTGCATGGATAAAAGGGTTAGGGGTCAGGGGCTGCGGGAGCAGAAAGTGCATGGATGGGAGGCTGGGTAGTCAGGAGCTGTGAGAGCAGGGAGTGCATGGATGGGAGGGTGAGGAGTCAGGGGCAGCGGGAACAGGGAGTGCATGGATGGGAGAATGGGTAGTCATGGTCTGTGGGAGCAGGGAGTGCATGGATGTGAGGGTGGGTAATCAGGGGCTGTGGGAACAGAGAGTACATGGATGTGAGCATGGGTAGTCAGAGGCTGTGGGAGCAGGGAGTGCATAAATGAGCAGCCCTCATGGTGCTCTGAGAAAGGGTAGTCAGGGGCTGTGGAATAGGGGAATGCATGGACAGGCAGCTCTCATCCTGCTCAGAGGGTGGGCAGTCAGGTGTGTGGGAGGAGGAAGTGTATGGATGTGAGGGTGGGTAGTCAGGGGATGTGGGAGAAGGGAGTGCATAGATGGGAGGGTGGGTATTCAGGGGCTGTGGGAGAATGGAGTGCATAGATGGAAGGGTGGGTAGTCAGGGGCTCTGGGAGTAGAGAGTGTATGGATGTGTGGGTGGGTAGTCAGGGGCTGTGGGAGCAGGAAGTGCATGGATGGGAGGATAAGTAGTCAGGGGCTGTCGGTGCACAGTACATGGATGCAAGGGTGCCTATTCAGGGGCTGTGGGAGCAGAAAGTGCATGAATGAGAGGGTGGGGAGTCAGGGGCTGCGGGAGCAGGGAATGCATGGATGTGAGGCTGGGGAGTCAGGAGCTGTGAGAGCAGGGAGTGCATAAATGGGAGGGTGGGGAGTCAGGGGCTGCGGGAGGAGAAAGTGCATGGATGGGAGGCTGGGTCGTCAGGGTCTGTGGGAGCAGGGAGTGCATGGATGTGAGGGTGGGTAATCAGGGGCTTGGGAACAGAGAGTGCATGGATGTGAGAGTGGGTAGTCAGAGGCTGTGGGAGCAGGGAATGCATAAATGAGCAGCCCTCATGGTGCTCTGAGGGAGGGTAGTCAGGGGCTGTGGAAGCAGGGAGTGTATGTATTTGAGGATGGGTAGTCAGGGGCTGTGGGAACAGAAACTGCGTAAATGTGAGGGTGGGGAGTCAGGGGCTGTGGGAACAGAAACTGCGTAAATGTGAGGGTGGGTAGTCAGGGGCTGTGGGAGAAGGGAGTGCATGGATGGGAGGGTGGTTAGTCAGGGAATGTGAAGCAAAGGGAGCGCATGGATGAAGGGCTCTCATGCTGCTCTGAGGGTGGTAGTAGGGGCTAGAGGCACAGGGAATGCATGAATGGGAAGGTGGGTAGTCGGGGCTGTGGGAGCACGCAGTGCATGGATGGGTAACTCTCATACTGCTCTGAGAATGGGTAGTCAGGGGCTGTGGGAGCAGGGACTGCATGGATGCTATGGTGGGTAGTCAGAAGCTGTGGGAGTACAGAGTGCATAAACATGGTGGTGGGTGATCAGAAGCTGTGCGAGGAGGGAGTGCATGGATGTGAGGGTGGGTAGTCAGGGCTTGTGGGAAGAGGAAGAACATGGATGTGAGGTTTGGTAGTCACGGGCTGTCAAAGCACGGCATGCATAGATTGGAGGGTAGGTGCTCAGGGGCAGTGGGAGCAGGATGTACATGGGTGTGAGGGTGTGTAGTGAGGTGTTATGGGAGCAGGGAGTGCATAGATGAAAGGGTGGGTAGTCAGGGGCTGTGGGAGCGGAAACTGCATGGATGGGAGGATGCGTACTTAGGGGCTGTGGGGCACAGAAAGCTCATGAAAGGAGGGCACTTCTGATGATCTGAGGGAGGCAGTCACGGGGTGAGAGACACTGGGAATGCATGGATGGGACGGTGGGTACTCAGGGGATGTGGAACCAGGGAGTGCATGGATGTGAGGGTGGGTGGTCAGGGGCTGTGGGAGTAGGAAGTGCATAGATGGGCAGTTCTGATGCTGCTCTAAGGGTGGGTATTCAGAAGCTCTGGGAGCAGGGAGTGCAGGGATGTGAGGGTGGAAACTAAGGGGCTGTGGGAGAAGGCAGTGCATAGATGAAAGGGTGGGTAGTCAGGGGATGGGAAAGCAGAAAGTGCATGGATGTGAGGGTCGGTAGTCAGGGGCTGTGGTAGCACAAAGTACATGGATGGGAGGGTGGGTCGTCAGAAACTGTGGGAGCAGGAGTGTCTGGATGGGACGGTGCGTAGTCAGGAGCTGTGTAAGCAGGGAGTGCATGGATGGACAGCTCTTATGCTGCTCTGAGGGTGGGTAGTCAGGGGCTGTGGGAGCACAAAGTGCATGGATGGGAGGGTGGGTAGGAAGAAGCCAAGGGAGCAGAGTACATGGATGAGAGGGTGGGGACTCAGGAGCTGTAAGAGCAGGGAGTGCATAAATGGACAGCTCTCATGCTGCTCTGAGGGTCAGTAGTCAGCAGCTGAAAGAGCAGAAAGTACATGGATGCAAGGGTGCCTATTCAGGGGCTGTGGGAGCAGAAAGTGCATGGATGTGAGGGTGGGTAGTCAGAAGCTGTGGGAGCACGGGGTGCATGGATGTGAGGCTGGGTAGTCAGGGGCTGTCAAAGCAGGGACTGCATGAATGAGAGGGTGGGGAGTCAGGGGCTGCGGGAGCAGGGAGTGAAGCTGGGTATTCAGGGGCTGTGGGAGCAGGGATTGCACGAATGGGAGAGTGGAAAGTCAGGAGATTTGGGAGCAGGGAGTGCATAAATGGGAGAGTGGGTAGTCAGGGGCTGTGAGAGAAGGGAGTGCATGGATGGGAGGGTGGGGAGTCAGGGGCTGTGGGAGCAGGGAGTGCATGAATGGGAGGGTGGGTAGTCAGGGTCTGTGGGAGCAGGGAGTGCATGGATGCCAGGGTGGGTAGTCAGGGGTTGTGAGAGCAGGGAGTGCATGGATGAAAGGGTGGGTAATCAGGGGCTGTGGGAACAGGGAGTGCATGGATGGGAGGGTGGGTATTGAGGGGCTGTGGGAGCAGTGAGTGCATAAATGAGCAGCCCTCATGCTGCTCTGAGGGAGGGTAGTCAGGGGCTGTGAAAGCAGGGAGTGCATGGATGTGAGGGTGGGTAATCAGGGGCTGTGGGAGCAGGGAGTACATAAAAGAGCAGCTCTCATGCTCCTCGGAGGGTGGGTAACAAGGGCCTGTGGAAGCAGAGAGTGCATAAATGTGAGGGTGAGTAGTCGGGGGCTGTGGGATCAGCAAGTGGATGGATGGGAGGGTGGGTAGTCAGGGGCTGTGGGAATAGAAACTGCATGGATGTGAAGGTGGGTAGTCAGGGGCTGTGGGAGCAGGGAGTGCATGGATGGGAGGGTGGTTAGTCAGGGAATGTGGGGCACAGGGAGAGCATGGATGAAGGGCTCTTATGCTGCTCTGAGGGTGGGTAGTCAGGGGCTGTAAGAGCAGGGAGTGCATGAATGTGAGGGTGTGTATTCAGGGGCTGTGGAAGCAGAAAGTACATAAATGTGAGGGTGGGTAGTCGCGCTACGGGAGCGTAGAGGGCATGGAGAGGAGGGTAAGTAGTCAGGGGCTGGAGGAGCAGAAAGTGCATGGATGTGAGAGTGGGTAGTCTGGGGCTGTGAAAGCAGAAAGTCCATGGATGTGAGGGTGGGTAGTCTGGGGCTGTGGGAGCAGGGACTGCACAAATAAGAGGATAAGCAGTCAGGGGCTGTGGGACAGGGAGTGCATGAGGTGAGGGTGGGTAGACAAAAGTTGTGGAGCAGGAAGTTCATCATGGGAGGATGAGTAGTCAGGGGCCGTGGGGCACAGGGAGCGCATGGATGCAGGGCTCTCATGCTGCTCTGAAGGTGGTAGTCGGGCTGAGAGGCACAGGGAATGCATGGATGTGAAGGTGGGTAGTCAGAAGCTGTGGCATCAGGGAATGCATGGATGGGCAGCTCTCATACTGCTCTGAGGGTGGGTAGTCAGGGGGTGTGGTATAAAGGGGCCCATGGATGTGAGGGTGGGTAGTCAGGGGCTGTGGGAACACGGAGTGCATGGATGGGAAGGTGGGTAGTCAGGGGTGTGGGAGCAGGGAGTGCATGGATGAGAGGGTGGGTAGTCAGGGGATGTGGGAGCAGGGAGTGCATGGATGTGAGGGTGCTTAGTCAGGAGCTGTGGGAGCAGGGAGGGCAGAAATGGTAGGATGGGTCGTTAGAGGCTGTGAGAGCAGGCAGTGCATGGTCGGGAGGGTGGGTCGTCAGGAGCTGTGCAAGCAGGAAGAGCATGGATGTGACGTTGAGTAGTCCGGGTAGTCCGGGAGGGCGCGGACCGTTCCACCGCCGGCGGTGAGCACCGGCTCCACCCGCCGCGGATCCGCGGGGCGCGGCGATGTTCTCTCCTGACGCCGGCGCATCATCCCTGGGGCGTCCCGGGCCGCAGGCCGCGCATCGCCGCCGGAGCCCGGCACTCGCGCCCCGACGAAGGCCCCCGGCCTTTAGGGAAAAGGCCAGCTCCCTACTACTCAGCGATCGCAAGGCTCGGCGACTCCAAACCCCTCTACATAGGCTCCTCCAGCTCCTGACGCCGCCGCCGGCCCAGGCTGCGTCAGGACGTGCGCGCGCCCGCCGTTTTCTACGCCGCCCAACGTGACCCCGCCCCCACCGTCCCGCACGCTGCCGCCAGGCGCGCGAGCCGGCAGGGCGGGGATCTAGGGGGAGGCGAGTGCAGCCAGGCCCAGTTCGCGGGGTGGGCGCGCCCGGGACGCGCGGAGTCACCCTCTGGCGGGCGAGGGGCGGCTGCCTGGGGAGGGGCGGGGCGGGAGCGGGAGAGACCGAGCCCTGGCCGCCCCTCGGCTGCCGCGTCCCTCTCCGGTAAGGGGAGCCCTTCCCCGCCTCAGGGCCGGAGACCGGCTCCCTCCCGGGACAGAGGTTGGCACGTGTGTTCCGGAGAAGGTGAAGTCAGCCCAGCACCGCGGGAGGAGGCTAGATCACTAAATCACCTGGTCCTCTTGGGGTTGCTGTCGGTGAGCAGCGACATTCTGCCCGTAGAGGACTCGGCTCGGCCTGGCACGCTCAAGATCTGTTAGCTGCCAGTACCATCACCACCATTACCACGACCGCCGTCACACCAGCAGCATCCGTGAGTCTCGCCTACTTTGCTTGTCAAGCAGAGGGCTTACGGCGTGACTGTAGTCCACCTTCGCCCTCCCTCGCAGCTGCAACTTTCCAGCGTGGACCTGCTCTCTCTACTCAAGTCTAGCTGGTGTCTGCTGGAGTTTGCATGTGTGTTTCTTTTACCGCATTTCTTTTGACTTCAGACGCCTAACCCAAGCTTATTATCTCCCCTAAAATTGGACCTCCTTAAAATATATATTACCTTTCTTTTTCCTGCTCTTTTTTTTTTTTTTGCGATGGAGTTTTCGCTGTTGTTACCCAGGCTGGAGTGCAATGGCAGGATCTCAGCTCACCGCAACCTCCGCCTTTTGGGTTCAAGCAATTCTCCTGCTTCAGCCTCCCGAGTAGCTGGGACTACAGGAGCGCACCACCATGCCCAGCTAATTTTTGGTATTTTTAGTAGAGCCGGGGTTTCACCATGTTGACCAGGTGAAACGTCGATCTCTTGACCTCGTGATCCACCGGCCTCCGCCTCCCAAAGTGCTGGGATTACAGGCTTGAGCCACCGCGCCCGGCCCGACTTCCTGTTCTTAAAAGACAGTTTGTGGCCGGGCGCGGTGGCTCTCGCCTCTAAGCCCAACACTTTGGGAGGCTAAGGCGGACGGATCACGAGGCCAGGAGTTGGAGACCAGCCTGGCCAATATGGTGAAACCTCGCCTCTACTAAAAATGCTCAAGTTAGCCGGGCGTGGTGGCATGCGCCTGTAGTCCCAGCTACTCAGGAGGCTGAGGCAGAAGAATCTCTTGAACCCGGGAGGCAGACGTTGAAGTGAGCCGAGATGGCAGCACTGCACTCCAGCCTGGACGACAGGATGAGATTCCGTCTAAAACAAAACCAAGGGCCGGACGCGGTGGCTCTCGCGCCCACGCTGTGATCCCAGCCCTTTGGGAGGCCGAGGCGGGTGGATCACGAGGTCAAGAGATCGAGTCCATCCTGGTCAACAAGGTGAAACCCTGTCTCTACTAAAAATACAAAAAATTAGCCGGGCATGGTGGCGCGTGCCTGTAATCCCAGCTACTCAGGAGGCTGAGGCAGGAGAATTGCCTGAACCCGGGAGGCGGAGGTTGCGGTGAGCCGAGATTGCGCCATTGCACTCCAGCCTGGGTAACAAGAGTGAAAGTCCGTCTCAAAAAAAAAAAAAAAAGATTAAGGCCTCACATAACCTCAGGAAGAAGATCCTCCACTTTCTGTCTGGCTCTTTGAAACTGATGACGTCGGTTTGAGTGATGTCATTGGTGTAGAAAGTGTCCTTTTTTTCCCCCTAGTTTGCAAAATAAAAAAGGTGGTGTTTTGATTTTTGTCTAATACTTTCATGGCACCCTTTTCTTTTAAGATTAAAACCAAGATAAATTATTGTCTCATCTTCATCACATATGGACGCTAGTGTCTTTAAGGGAAGGTAAAGAATGTTTTGTTAGTTAGAAGTAAATGTTGACGTTTTAATGGTGGCGATAGTGAGTTTTGTGGTACCAGCTGTTTTGTATTGTAACCTTTCTGAGCATCCATCAAGGTACAGGTTTTCATGTTCAGGTTTTGTTGGGATGAGACCTTTTGATCCCAAGGTCAGGTGGATGGGATTTTTGAATTTGTATTTGCTCCTTGAGTCTTCGGGGCAGTGTCTCCACGAGGGTTTTCCTGTTGAGGGGCATCACATACAATAGTGTGAAGTAGGTACAAGGGGCAGTCATTGTATTCTATAGTATTTTGTAGTCTACATTTCTCAGCTGTATCCTCATTCGGTTTTCTTCTCAGAAGTGTTCTTATTACTGGACTCATGACTTGGAGGCCAGACCTTAAATCCAGAGATGGCAACCTGGATAGGGACTTAAAAGGATCCACAAAAACTTGTGACACACTTGGTGCCTAGGCCCTGTTCCCAATAACCCCTTCTAGGGCCGTTTATCTAACATTTTGGTGCTTTCTTTCCCCTCCCTAATTTGTAGACGATCCAACCTTTTATTCCTTGGAGGATTTGCTTTGGGGATAAAATTTTGGTCCTCAGGCACAGGGACATTCACTTTTAATGAAAGAACCCTTGGGCATGACTCCAATCCCAGAATTGCTCACTGAGCGCTATGCCACCTAAGCATTGACCTGAACATATTAGTGCACGCCAGTCCAAATTGGACCACTGATCCTACGTGGAAGGGCTGTGTTTTAAAAAAAAAAGAAATTTTTTGGTAAGCAGTAGTGTGTGAAATTGCTTTTTGTATACCGATATATGCATGTTTTGTGCATGAGTAATACTTGTGTTGATATTCCTGTTGATGTTAAATTACTGTATAATATAAACAGTATGTGGTTTTATATATCATCGTGTAAATTTAATATAACACATATGCAGTAATAAACGTTTTACTGAAAAAAAAAAAAGAGGTTAGTTGCTGTGCTATTTGGGTAGGTACTCGTGCCTGGCATATCTTCATTGTAAATTGTGGCCTTTAACATTTTAAAGTAGACAATTTTTATTTGTTATCGTGTTGCTGTTCTGCAAGTTTTTTGAAACTAAATCCTACCTTGTGTTGCATCAGAATCTCTTGTTTCTGTTCTCTGGAAATACATTTACTCATCTCTATTTTCAGCCTTTCTGAATCACATTGTTTCAGGTATGCTTCTTCTATATGGCACCAAATTAATTTTTGTGTTGTGAGCCTGTACAGATTTTTTTTTTTTTTTTGAGACAAGGTCTATTTTTGTCACCCAGGCTGGAGTGCAGTGGCCCAGTCTTGGCTCACTGCAGCCTTGACCTCCCCAGCTCAAGGGATCCTCCTGCCTAAGCTTCCAAAGTAGCTGGGACTACACGTGCACACCACCGCACCCAGCTAATGTTTTTTATTTTTAGCAGAGACAAAGTCTCCCTGTGTTGCCCAGGCTGGTTTCCAACTCCTAAACTCAAGCAAGCCTTCTGCCTCAGCCTCCCAGAGCGCTGGGATTACAGGTATGAGCCACTGCACCTGGCCTGGAAATTCTTTTTCTTTTAGTGGGGAAACACAAATTCATTGTATTTATTAATATAGTCAACATGTTTCATCTCAACTTTGCCATCTTTTTAGTCATTTATTTATTGGTGTATTTTGTTCTATTTACTTTTTTTTTTTTTTAACTGTGTTTCTTTTTTATGTCTTTTTAGTGTTATGTGTTTAAGGTTTTTATGTGTTTCATTTTTCTTTTTAAATGTTTTAAATTGCTAGGGAAGAGTGGAGTTTTGAAGGTTTGTGTTTTTGTTCTACTAGGTTTCCCTGTACTAATATCATTCTAAAAATTTATTTCTCTTTTTCCTTATTTGTTTTTCTACTATTTGGTGTGTCTGCTTCAAAAGATGTTATTTCACATCTACCTGTTAGCATCTAGAAATCAATGAACTTATTTCACTTTCTTCTTTCTCTTCACATTTTAGTTAGATTATTACTTTATTAGAACTCATAATTTTTATTTAGCGTTTTTCTACTCTTACAGTATTTATTAATAGTAGTCACAGGCCCTGACTACCCACCCTAACATC
This sequence comes from Callithrix jacchus, assembly GCF_049354715.1. NCBI lineage: Eukaryota > Metazoa > Chordata > Mammalia > Primates > Cebidae > Callithrix > Callithrix jacchus. The sequence goes on from NC_133514.1 coordinate 44,585,054, forward strand.
CATATACTCTCTACTCCCACAGCCTCTGACTACCCACCCTCCCATCTATGCACTCTCTTCTCTCACATCCCCTGACTACCCAGCCTCATAACTATTCACTCAGTGCTCCCACATCTTCTGAGTGGCATGAGAGCTACCCATCCACCCTCAGAGCAGCATGAGAGCTACCCATCCATTCACTCCCTGCTCGCACAGCCCATGACTACCCACCCTCACATCCATGCACTCCCTGCTCCCATAGTTCCTGACTACCCACCCTCACATCCATGCACTCCCTTTCTCCCATCCATGTACTTGTTGCTCCCTCAGCCCCTTACTACCCAACCTCAGAGGAGTATGAGAGCTGCCCATCCATGCACTGCCTACTCCCACAGCCCCTGACTACGCACCTTCCCATTCATGCATTTCCTGTGCCTCTCAGCCCCTGACTACCACCCTCAGAGGAGCATGAGAGGCCTTCATCCATGCGCTCCCTGTGCCCCATTGCCCCTGACTACCCATTTTTCCATCCATGCACTCCCTGCTCCCACAGCCCCTGATTACCCACCCTCAGAGCAGCATGAGAGCTGTCCATCCATGTACTCCCTGCTTCCACAGCCCCTGCCTACCCACCCTCACCTCCTTGCACTCCCTGTCCCACAGCTTCGGACTGCTTACCCTCCCATCTGTGCCCTCCCTGCTCCCATAGCCCCTGATGACCCACCCTCCCATCCATGCACTTTCTGCTCCCACAGCCCCTGACTACCCACCCTCCCATCCATGCACTCCCTGCTCCCATAGCCAGTGACTATCCACCCTCCCATCTATGCACTCCCTTCTCCCACTGCCCCTGACTACCTACCCTCAGAGCAGCTTGAGAGCTGCCGATCCATGCACTCCCTGTTCCCACAGCTCCTGACTACCCTGTTTCCCATCCACGCACTCCCTGCTCCCACAGCCTCGTACCCACCCTCACATCCATGCACTCCCTGCTCCCACAGCCCCTGACTATCCACTCTCCCATCCATGCAGTCCCTGCTCCCACAGCACCTGACTACCCACCCTCACATCCATACACTCTCTGCTCCCACAGCCCCCGACTACCCACCCTCACTTCCATGCACTCCCTCCTCCCACAGATTCTGACTACCCATGCTCAGAGCAGTATGACAGCTGCCCATCCATGCACTCTGTGCTCCCACAGCTTCTGACTACCCACCCTCACATCCATGCACTCCGAGGTCCCACATTTCCTGACTACCCACCCTCACATCCATGCATTCCCTGCTCCCACAGCCCCTGACTACCCACCCTCCCATCCATGCATTCTGTGCTCCCACAGCCCGTGACTACCCACCCTAACAGCAGCATGAAAGCTGTCCATCCATGCACGCAATGCGTCCACAGCCCCTCACTACCCACCCTCAGAGCAGCATCAGAGCTGCTCATTTATGGAATCCCTGCTTTTATAGCCCAGGACTACCCACCCTCCCATCCATGCACTTTCTGCTTTCACATCCCTTGACTACCCGCCCTCAGAGCAGTATGAGAGCTGCCCATCCATGCATTCCCTGATGCCACAGCTTCTGACTACCCACCTTCACATCCATGCATTCCCTGTGCCTCTCAGCCCCTGACTACCACCCTCAGAGCAGCATGAGAGCCCTGCATCCATGCGCTCCCTGTGCCCCACCGCCCCTGACTACTCATCCTCCCATCCATGAACTTCCTGCTCCACAGCTTCTGACTACCCACCCTCACCTCATGCACTCCCTGTCCCACAGCCCCTGACTGCTTATCCTCTTATTTGTGCAGTCCCTGCTCCCACAACCCCAGACTACCCACCCTCACATCCATGGACTTTCTGCTTTCACAGCCCCTGACTACCCACCCTCACATCCATGCACTGCCTGCTCCCACAGCCCCGGACTACCCAACCTCCCATGCATGCACCTTCTGCTCCCACATTCCCTGACTATGCACCGTCCCACTGATGCACTCCCTGCTCCCACAGCTTTCCACAGCCTCTGACTACCCACCCTCACATCCATGCACTAGCTGCTCCCACAGTTCCTGAGTACCCACCCTCACATCCATGCGCTTTCTGCTCCAACAGCCCTGGACTACCCACCCTCACATTCATGCTCTCCCTGCTCCCACAACCCCTGACTACCCACCCTCACATTCATGCTTTCCCTGCTCCCACAACCCCTGACTACCCACCCTCACTTCCATGCACTTTCTTGTTTCCACAACCCCTTACCCCCCACCGTCATATCCATGCACTCCCTACTCCCACAGCTTCTGACTACCCACAATCCCATCCATGCATGCCCTGCTCCCACAGCCCCTGACTACTTATTCTCCCATCCATGCATTTCCTTCTACCACAGCTCCTTACTACCCCCACTCAGAGCAGAATGAGAGCTGCCCATCCATGCACTGCCTGCTCCCACAGCCCCTGACTACAAACCTTCCCATTCATGGATTCCCTGTGCCTCTCAGACCCTGACTACCACCCTCAGAGCAGCATGAGAGCCCTTCATCCATGCGCTCCCTGTGCCCCACTACCGCTGACCACCCATCCTCCCATCCATGTACTTCCTGCTCCCACAGCGACTGACTACCCACCCTCACCTTCATGCACTCCATGCTCCCACAGCCCCTGACTACCCACCCTCCCATCCATGCACTCCCTGCTCCCACAGCCCCTTACTTCCTACCCTCCCATCCATGCACTCGCAGCTTTCATGCCCCTGACTACCCACCCTCTCATCCATTCACTCCCTGCCCCCACAGAGCCTGACTACTCACCCTCCCATCCATGCACTTCACACTCCCACAGGCCCTGAGTAACGGCCCTCCCATCCATGCACTCGCTGCTCCCACAACCCCTGACTACCCACCGTCAGAGCAGCATCAGGGCTGCTTATCCATGCAATCCCTGCTCTTACAGCCCACTAATACCCACCCTTTCATCCATGCACTTTCTGCTCCCATGTCCCCTACTGCCCACCGTCCGATTTATGCACTCCCTGCTCCCACAACCCGGACTATCCACCTTCCCATCCATAAAATAAACCAGCCTCATCCATAAAATAAACCACCTAACCCTCCCAGTTAGGTGCAGCCGCTGTAAATCCGAGGCCCACTGGAGGAGCGGGGGTGGGGGGGAGGAAGGCTCCCCACTCTGCGGTCCAGGCCTCCTCGGCTTGTGTCTCCCTTCCCCCGTCCTCTCCTCGGAAGACGCCCCTACCCCGAGCCGAGCCGGGCAGGCTTCTTGTCCCGTCCCTCCCTCCCCCCAGCCCCCGGGGCGTCAGCAATGTGGACGGACCGGGAGAGGCGAGGCGCCCCTTCTTTTTCTTTCTTTCTTTCCTTCCTTCCTTCCTTTCTTTCTTTGTTTCTTTGTTTCTTTCTATCTTTCTTTCTTTCTTTTTTTCTTTTTCTTTCTTTCTTTCTTTCTTTCTTTTTCTTTCTCTCTCTTTCTTCCTTCCTTGCTTTCTTTTTCTTTCTTCTTTCTTTCTCTCTCTCTTTCTTTTCCTTCCTTCCTTCCCTCTGTCCCTCCCTCCTTCCTTCTCTCCCTCCCTCTTTTCTTCCTTCCTTCCTTCCCTTTCTTTGTTTTTTTTTTTGAGACAGAGCCTGGCTCTGTCACCCAGGCTGGAGTGCTGTAGTGCAATCTCGGCTCACCACAACCTCTGCCTCCCAGATTCAAGCGATTCTCCTGCCTCAGCCTCCTGAGTAGCTGGGACTACAGGCGCACACCACCACACCCCGCTAATTTGTGTGTGTGTGTGTGTGTGTGTGTGTATTTTTAGTAGAGAAGGGGTTCCACCATGCCAGGATGGTCTCAATCTCCTGATCTCGTGAGCCGCCCTCCTTGCGCTCCCAAAGTGCTGGGATTAAAAGCGTCAGCTACCACACCAGGCCAATTCCTTTCTTTCCAAACAAGCCCTGCCCCTGCTCCCTCCTCCCCAGTTTACCTGCCATCTACCACCTTGTTTTAGCATGGACAGACAGCATTCCTCTCAAGCCAGGAATTCCTTTCACAATGTTCCAAGCCAATGATCATTTAAGGTCTTCTTTATTACTTCCAGGGATGGCAAACTCATTACTTCACAAAGCGGTCCCTGACGTTCTTGGTCAAGTCTAATTATTTAAATGTTTCTCCTTATAAAGGGCCAAAGTTTACACTCAGCTTTTCTTTTTGAGGCTGGTTTATTTTACTTAGCGAAACGTTCTCAAGTTTCATCTATGTTGCAGCAGTTTTTAGAATTTCCTTCTTTTTAAGGCTGGATAATCCGATAATCCGTTCATCTGTTGAACACCTGGGTTCCTCCCACCTTTTGGTTATTGTGAAGACTGTTGCTATGAAAATGGATGTGTAAATATCTCTTTGAGTCTAGGTCATTTTTTGTTTTTGTGTTTGTTTGTTTTTAAGACAGAGTTTCACTCTTGTTGCCCAGGCTGGAGTGCAATGGCTCAATCTCAGCTCACTTCAACCTCTCCCTCTCGGGTTCAAGCGATTCTCCTGCCACAGTCTCCCAAGTAGCTGGGATTACAGGCATGCACCACCACACCCAGCTAATTTTGTTTTGTTTGGTTTTGTTTTAGTAGAGACAGGGTTTCATCATGTTGGTCAGGCTGGTCTCCAACTTTTGACCTCAGGTGATCCACTCGCCTCCAAAAATTCTGGGATTATAGGCCTGAGCCACCGCGCCCGGCCAAGTCTCAGTTTTTTATTCTTTTCTGTACCCAGAAGGGGACTTGCTGGATTCTATCATAGGGTAATTCTCTGTTTAATGTTCTGAGGCACTGCCCTGTTGTTTTCTACAGCAGTGCACGAGGGCTCCAATTTCTCTACCTCTTTGCCTACATGCATTATTGTCTATGTTTTGATAGCAAGCATCTTACTGGGTGAGAAAAAGTATCTCATTGTGGTTTTGGTTTGCGTTTCCCTAACGATTAGTGATATTGAGCAGCTTTTCCTGTGCTTATTGGCCATTTGTTTATCCTTTTTGAAAAAATGTCTACTCAGGTCTTTTGCCTTTTTTTTTTTTTTGAGACAGATTGTAGCTCTCTCGCCAGACTGGAGTGCAGTGGCGCCATCCCGGCTTACTGCAACCTCCACTTCCCGGTTTCAAACAATTCTGCGTGAGTAGCTGGGACTACAGGCGCACACAACTACGCCTGGCTAATTTTTGTTTCACCATGTTGACCTGGATGGTCTGAATCTCTTGACCTAGTGATCCACCTGCCTCAACCTCCCAGTCATGCTGGGATTACCGGCGTGAGCCACCAAGCCCAGCCCCTTTTGCCCATTTTTTAATCATCTTGTTTCAGACTAACATGTTTTAATTAAGAAGCTGAAACATGAAGTTTAATAAGTAAAAATTTGTATTTGTTTTGTTTTGATTTGTTTTGTTCTTGAGACAGAGTTTCCCTCTTGTTGCCCAGGCTGGAGTACAATGGTGAGATCTCAGCTCACCACAACCTCTGCCTCCCAGGTTCAAGTGATTCTCCTGCCTCAGCCTCTTGAGTAGCTGGGATTACAGGACTGTGCCACCACACCCAGCTAATTTTGTATTTTCAGTAGAGATGAGGTTTCTCCATGTTGGTCACACTGGTCTCGAACTCCTGACTTTAAGTGATCCACCCACCTCAGCCTCCTGAAGTACTGGGATTACAGGTGTGAGCCACCACATCTGCCTGTACTTGTATTTTTAAATGGAAGGAAAAACTGTACTTAAGAAAAAAAGGAGACCAGGCGAGTAGTCCCAGGTACTCTGGAGACTGAGGCAGGAGAATCACTTGAACTCAGGAGGTGGAGGCTGCAGTGAGCTGAAATTGTGCCACTGCACTCCAGCCTGGGCAACACAGGGAGACTCCATCTCAAAAAAGAAAAAATATTTTAAACTTCAATTTCAATTAAAATACAAAACAAGGGCCAGGCATGGTGGCTCACGCCTATAATCCCAGCACTTTGGGAGGCTGAGGCAGGTGGATCATGAGGTCAAGGGATTGAGACCATCCTGGTCAACAAGGTGAAACCCCTTCTCTACCAAAAACACAAAAATTAGCTGGGCATGGTAGTGCGCGCCTGTAGCCCCAGCTACTCAGGAGGCTGAGGCAGGAGAATTGCTTGAACCCAGGAGGCAGAGGTTGTGGTGAGCCGAGATGGTGCCATTGCACTCCAGTCTGGGTAACAACAGCGAGACTCTGTCTCAAAAAAACAAAACAAAACAAAACAAGGACCCGTAATCCTAGCACTTTGGGAGGCTGAGGCAGGAGGATCACTTGAAGCCAGGAGTTCGAGACCAGTCTGGGCAACATAGCAAGACCATATCTCTACAAAAAAAAATTTTTAATTAGCCAGGTGTGGTGGCACACACTTGTAGTTCTAGCTAATTAGGAGGCTAAGGTGAAAGATTGCTTGAGCCCTGGAGTTCAAGGCTGCAGTGATTTATGACTGTGCCACTGCACTCCAGCCTGGGCAACAGAATGATACCCTGTCTGTAAAAAAAGAAATAATAGAATAAAAATAAAAATATGAAAGAATACAGATCAATACTGAAGCAACTTACAACTTAAGTAACTCAAAATATCAAGTTTTAAGGTAATGTAGGCTGGCGTGCAGTGATGTGATGATAGCTCATTGTAGTCTCCAACTCCTGGGTTCAAATGATCCTCCTGCCTTGGCCTCCCAAAGTGCTGTGAAAGTCTTCTATGAATTTTTTTTCTTTTGAGATGGAGTATCACTCTGTTGCCCAGGCTGGAGTGCAATGGCATGATCTCAGCTCACTGTAACCTCTGTTTTCCCAGGTTCAAATGATTCTCCTGCCTCAGCCTCCCAAGTAGCTGGGACTACAGGTGCCCACCACCATACCAGGCTAATTTTTATATTTTTAGTACAGACCGGGTTTCACCATATTGGCCAGGCTGGTCTCGAACTCCTGACTTTGTGATCCGCCTGCCTCAGCCTCCCAAAGTGATGGGATTACAGGCATGAGCCACCTTGCCTGACCAAATATTTTTCAGTTAAGAGTAATAATAGCTTTTTTAAAACGGCCATACACAGTTGCTTGCTCATGCCTGTAATTCCAACACTTCGGGAAGCCAAGGCAGGTGGATCACCTGAGCTCAGGAGTTCTAGACCAGCCTGGCCAATATGGTGAAATCCTATCTCTACTAAAAGTACAAAAAAAGTAGTTGGGTGTTGTGGTGCATTTCTGTAATCACAGCTACTCGGGAGGCTGAGGCAGGAGAACTGCTTGAACCTGGGAGGCGGAGGTTGCAGTGAGCTGAGATCGTGCCAACAAACTCCAGCCTGAGTGACACAGTGAGACTCCATCTCAGGGAAAAAAAAAATGTTGTTGGAGGAGGAGGGCCTGGAAGAAATTGGTGGGAAGAGAGGGTGGGGAAAAGGGGTAGGGAGAGGGGATGGAAGGACGAACTTGGGGAGAGAGAATGAAAAGGAGATGATGGGGAAAAGAGGATGGGAATACAGTGGGGAGAAGTAGGTAACAGGGTGGGGAGTAGCAAAGAAAAAAAAGATGATGGAGGTGTTGAAATTTGGATTTGTCATCTACATGTTTTGGCCTCTGAAACATCTTTGTGAATGAGGATTTTTTTTTACTTAACATTTTCTAGACATGTTCTAAAAATGTAGACTAAGTCTGCAGTGCACTGAAGATGGCTTAGGGCAATTATTTGTCCGGATTTTGTGTGTGTCTATTTATGATTGAACTAAACTCATGCTTGTTCATAGCTGTGAACCTATTCTGCAGAGACATCAGAAGCAAGTTCGAGGGCATACAGCTTGCAGCTCAACCTTGAGAATCTTCCCTGAGGAGTCAGTACAGAACAGAAAATCCTGTTCTCTGTCGCCAGATGCATAGTTCATCTGCCAGCAGCTTTTAAGTGAAAGGGCCTCAGCAGAAGCTTTGGTAGAAAATTACTCCAAGAAGTGGTGAGTAGTGTTTGGAGATCAGTTTCTTAAATGTTACTCAATTTTGCACAAATATTTGTAAATTTCCCACGTGTCTGAAATTTGTGCAAATAAGTTCATGCGTCTCCAAGTTGCTTCTAGTATTTGAAATATTTCCTTAGGGGAAGCTGGAATTCAGCACATTAGAAATGTGTAACCATTTCTATTTTGTTATGCCAGCCAATGTTGATGGAAAAAAAAAGAAATGTGTAACCATTTCTTATTCTTAAGAGTCTGAAACCCTATTTAAGCCATGGTTTTCCAGATTGTTTCATTTTAGAGAGACTGCTGTCATATTTGGTAAGCATGGTTTTCTTCACCATATATATCTAGGACAGCGTGTCCAGTCTTTTTTTTTTGAGACAGAGTCTTGCTCTTGTTACCCAGGCTGGAGTGCAGCAGCTCAAACTCGGTCACTGCAACCTCCCCCTCCAGGGTTCAAGCTATTCTCCTGCCTCAGCCTCCCAAGTAGCTGGCATTACAGGCGTGTGCCACCACACCCAACTAATTTCTTTATTCTTAGTAGAGACAGGGTTTCGCTGTTTGTCAAGCTGGTCTTGAACTCCTGACCTTGTGATTTGCCCGCCTTGGCCTCCCAAAGTGCTGGGATTACATCATGAGCCATTGAGCCTGGCCAAGGGTGTCCAATCTTTTGGCTTCCCTGGGGAACATTGGAAGAAGAATTGAGCCACACATAAAATACACTAACACGGCCAGGCGTGGTGGCTCATGCCTGTAATCCCAGCACTTTGAGAGGCTGAGGTGGGTGGATCACTTGAGCTCAGGAGTTTGAGACCAGCCTGGCCAACATGGTGAAAACCCATCTCTACTAAAAATACAAAAATTAGCTGGATGTGGTGGCAGGCATCTGTAATCCCAGCTACTCAGGAGGCTGAAGTAGGAGAATTGCTTGAACCTGGGAGGTAGAGGTTGCAATGAGCCAAGATCGTGCCACTACACTCCAGCCTGGACGTCAGAGCAAGACTCCATCTCAAAAAAAAAAAATGTTTTAAAGTGTATGGGCTGGGAGCAGTGGCTCACGCCTGTAATCCTAGCACTCTGGGAGGCTGAAGTGGGCAGATCACCTGTGGTCAGTAGTTTGAGACCAATCTGGCCAATGTGGTGAAATCCCTTCTCTACTAAAAATACAAAAATTAGCTGGGGGTGGTGGCGGATGCCTGTAATCCCAGCTACTCGGGAGGCTGAGGCAGGAGAATCACTTGAACCTGGGAGGTGGAGCTTGCAGTGAGCTGTGACCACGCCACTGCACTCCAGCATGGGCGGCAGAGCAAGAATTTGTCTCAAAACAACAACGAAAAAAAGTTTATGAATTTGTGTTGGGCCACTTTTAAAGCTGTCCTAGGCTGCATGTGGCCTGCAGGCTTCGAGTTGGACAAACTTGGTCTAGCATCTAGAAATGAGACCTTTTTCTTTCTTTACTCTTTAGGGGAGGCATGATGTTTGAGGGTACAGGTTTTCTGGTCAGGCTGCAATGGCTCGATCTCGGCTCACTGCAACCTCCGCCTCCTGGGTTCAGGCAATTCTCCTGCCTCAGCCTCCTGAGTAGCTGGGATTACAGGCACGCACCACCATGCCCAGCTAATTTTTTGTATATTTAGTAGAGACGGGGTTTCACCGTGTTGACCAGGATGGTCTCAATCACTTCACCCCGTGATCCACCCGCCTCGACCTCCCAAAGTGCTGGGATTACAGGCTCTTCTGTTTTTAGAACCTCCAATGTACAAAATTAACCAGAATTTTGGTTTGTAACACTAAAATTATATATATAGTTTTTGCTTCATGTATTTTAGGGCTTCATTGTTAGTTGCATATATGTTTATAATTCTTGTATATTCCTGAGAGATTGATTCTGTTATCTTTACAAAATTCCCTTTATATGGAATAACATTTTATTTATTTATTTAATTAATTTTTGACACAGAGTCTCAAAATTTAGAACTACCTGTATGAGAAAACATGCTCTTCCGTGTTCCTTGCTTGTTTACTTTTTTGTTTGTTTGTTTAAGACAGAATCTTGCTCCGTTGCCTGGGCTGGAGTGCAGTGGTGTGATCTCAGCTCACTGCAACCTCTGCCTCCTGGGTCCCAATTGAAACAATTCTCCTGCCTCCGCCTCCTGAGTAGCTGGGATTACAGGCATGTGCCATCAAGCCCAGCTAATTTTTGTATTTTTAGTAGAGACAGGGTCTCACCATGTTGGCCAGGGTGGTCTTGAATTCCTGACCTTGTGATCTGCCCGCCTCAGCCTCCCAAAGTGCGTGGATTATAGGCGTGAGCCACTGCTCTGGCCATCTTTTTATTTTCTTTCTTTTCTTTTTTTTTTGAGATGGAGTCTCTCTCTGTAGCCGAGGCTGGAGTGCAATGGCTCAATCTCGGCTCACTGCAACCTCCACCTCCCTGGTCCTAGTTCAAGCAATTCTCCTACCTCAGCCTCCCAGGTAGCTGTGATTATAGGCATGAGCCACCATGCCCAGTGAATTTTTGTAATTTTTAGTAGAGATGGGGTTTCACCATGTTGGCCAGTCTGGTCTTGAACTCCTTACCTCATGATCCACCCGCCTCGGTCTCCCAAAGTGCTGGGATTACAGGTGTGAGCCACCGTGCCCGGCCCCATCTTTTTATTCTCAACATATTTTTATCACAAGGTTAAAGTGTGTCTCCTGCAGACAGCATATAATTGGAATTTGTTTTTCTTATCCAGTCTGACAATTTCTGCCCTTTGATTAGATCAGTTCACATTAGCATTAGATGCTATGATTGGGATAGCTGAATTTACCTCTGCCATTTTGCCTTTTATTTTCTATGCCTCATGTTTTATTTCTCTAGTCCTCCTTCACTGCTTTCTTTTACATTAACATTTCTAGTTTAAGATTTTAATTATTTTAATGATGTTCTTCACCACACTTTAGACTTATTTTCTAAGAGGTTGCTATAGGGCTTATCATATATAGCTTATTATAATTTACTTCAGTAAAATAAAATCAAGTAATACAAAAAAAAATAATAATTTACTTCAACTTACCAGTGAGATATTTTGCTGTATATAGTTCTATTACCTCTTATCCCATTTTGTAATATTACTGATATACATGTTACAAACCAGTAATGCATTTTTATAGTTATTATTGTAATTATTTTATATCTTCTAAGGAAGCTCAAAAAAAGGATGAGCAGGCCGAGCCTGGTGGCTCACGCCTGTAATCCCAGCACTTTAGGAGGCCAAGGCGGGTGGATCATGAGGTCAAGAGATCAAGACCATCCTGGTCAACATGGTGAAACCCCGACTCTACTAAATATACAAAAAATTAGCTGGGCATGGTGGTGCGTGCCTGTAATCCCAGCTACTCAGGAGGCTGAGGCAGGAGAATTGCCTGAACCCAGGAGGCAGAGGTTGCGGTGAGCCGAGATCACGCCATTGCACTCCAGCCTGGGTAACAAGAGCGAAAAACTCCGTCTCAAAAAAAAAAAAAAAAAAAAGGATGAGCAAGTATGTATAGTTTAATCTGTGATTTATTATGTTTCTCCACATTTCTTCCTATAGATTTAAGTTCTCATCTGATGTTATTTCTTTATTTTACTACAGCTTGCTTCTCATCCACTTCTTATGATCAAACATATTACATTATATTACAGGCCTAACACTAAAATTATATACATAGTTTTTGCAGTTGCTTTTAAATAAGTTAAGAAAAAAGATGCAGTTATGTGTCTTTTATAATTACGTATAATTATCTTTACTGGCAATCTTTGTTTTTTTTTTGGATTACTGTTAGGTGTCACTCGCTTTCAGCCTGAAGAGCTTCCTCCAGTGTTTTATTTTAATGTAGGTTGGCTAGCAACAGATTCTGTTTTTATTTTTCTGAGAATGTTTCTATTTAATCTTCATTTTTGTAGATCATTTTTTGTAGTCTATTTCTCCTTTTAATTCTGCCAATTTTTGTTTCATGTACTTTGGTGATCTGTTATTAGGTGCAAAAATGTTTATAATTGCTATGTCTTTTGCTATTAAACTTGTTAATTAATATATAATGCCTGCTTTGTCTCTTGTAACTTTTTGATTTAAATTCTACATTGTCTTCTGTTAATACAGCCACCCCAGCTCATTTTGATTACTATTTCTATGAAATATCTTTTTCCATCCTTTCACTTTTAACCTGTTTGTGTCTTTGGACCTAACATGAGTCTCTTACAGGTAGCATATAGTTGGTCTTGTTCTTTTTTTTTTTGAGATGGAGTTTTCCTCATCGCCCAGGCTGGAGTGCAAAGGCATGATCTTGGCTCACTGCAACCCTCCCAGGTTCAAATAATTCTCCTACCTCAGCCTTGGAGTAGCTGGGATTACAGGTAACTGCCACCATGCCCAGCTAATTTTTGTATTTTAGTAGAGACAGGGTTTCACCATGTTGACCAGGCTGGTCTCCACTCCTGACCTCAGGTGATCCACCTGCCTCAGCCTCCCAAAGCGTTGGGATTATAGACATGAGCCACCATGCCTGGCTGGGTCTTGTTCTTTTTTTTTTTAAATCCATTCCTCCAATCTCTGTCTCTTGATTGGAAAGTTTAATCCAATACATTTAAGTAATTATTGACAAGGAGGGACCTACTTCTGACATTTCACCCTTTGTTTTATAAATGCCTTACAGCTTTTTTTGTCCCTTACTTCCTGCATTAGAATTTTCTTTGGTGTTCAGTGGATTTTTTTATAGTGAAATATTTTAATTCTTTTCTCATTTTCTCTTGTGTATAATTCTATAACTATTTTCTTTGTGGTTGCCATGGGGATTACACTTCACATTGTACGGTTATAACATTGTAATTTGATTTATGCCAGCTTAACTTTAATCCATACAAAAACTGTTACCATAACATCCCCTCTCATTTATTGATATTTCAAAATTACATCTTTATACATTGTGTGTCCAAAAATAAAAACTCATAATTATTATTTATTATTATTATTATTATTTTTTGAGACGGAGTTTCGCTCTTGTTACCCAGGCTGGAGTGCAATGGCGTGATCTCGGCTCACCGCAACCTCCGCCTCCTGGGTTCAGGCAATTCTCCTGCCTCAGCCTCCCAAGTAGCTGGAATTATAGGCATGCGCCACCATGCCCAGCTAATTTTTTGTATTTTTAGTAGAGACGGGGTTTCACCATGTTGACCGGGATTGACTCAATCTCTCCACCTCGTGATCCACCCGTCTCGGCCTCCCAAAGTGCTGGGATTACAGGCTTGAGCCACCGCGCCCGGCCTAAACTCATAATTATTTTTAATGCATTAGTCTCTTATATAGAAAATATGTGAAGTTACAAACCAAAGTTACAATAATACTAGCCTTTAGACTAATAAAGATTTAGACTAATAGGCCAAGGTTTTCTATTTCTTCATTGATATTTCCATTTTGTTCATACATCATTTTCTTGAGTTTCTTCCATTAAAGATACTTCCTCTATGTATCTTTAATGAAATTATTTTAATATTTTTGTTTAATAGGTATGCCACATGGGCCTTCTAAGTGATAGTTGCTGTTGGTTTATCTTTTCCCTTTGAATGGGTCATACTTTCCTGTTTGTATGCCTTGTAATTTTTGTTGAAAACTGGACATTTGAATCTTATGATGTGGTAAACCCTGGAAATTAGGTTCTCTCCCCTCTCCAAGGTTTGTTGTTATTTTTGTCTTGTTTTGGCTTTTATGGTGTTAGGCTGTCTCTGTGGCAAGGATTAGCCTGAGGTGTAAATTTAACATATCAGGTCTTTTCTGAACCTTCACACTTCTCTAAGTAAGCACAGTGACTTTCTAATTCCCCCTCATATGTATAATTGTTTTCTAATGCCCTGGTCTTTAATGCCTGGCTCTCAAAAGGGGAAAAAGAGAAAAACGAAGGGGGTGAGGGGAAGACACCAACCATTTAACTTCCTTGGAAGTTGCTTTAGCTAAAGGAGAAGGGGCTTGCAACTGTCCGTGGGGTGGATGTAACAATGGCTGTTCACCTGTGTTTGCATCTCCATGATCAGAGCAGCAATCAGTGATCAGACATTAATCCTGATATTTGGATTTTGGATATTGCCCACCTTGGCTTCCGTAAGTCAAGTCACATGCAAGCTGCTCCTGTAGCTTGTACACTCCTGCCATGGGGCTGGGGATGGAAGATGGGTAACTGCCACCAGGCCAAGAGCTGATATTGACCAAAATTAATCCCAGTTTGTAATCCAAACCTTACCCCTACAAGTTGCAAGCCTTCAATAGACTCGAGTTCCAAAATAGTTACATCAAATTTTGCCAGTCTCATTTAGGCAGTGAGACAGATTTCCAGTGCTTCCTACTCTGCCATCTTCCCAGAATCAGATCCCTTTAACTTCATGTTTGAAAGATAATTTAGCTACCTATAAGATTCTTGATTGAGTTTTCCCTTCAGCACCTTGAATATGCCATCCACTGCCTTTTGTCCTCCATTTTTTCTAATGAGAACATCAGCTGTTAATCTTGTTGCCCTTGTAACTAGTCATTTTTCTGTTAACTACTTTTGAATTGTTTCAGCATTTTTTACTATTATGTCTGGGAGTAGATCTCTGCATTCATTCGACTTGGTCTTTATTAAGCTTCTTGAATGTGTGCTTTTTCATCAAACTTGAGAAATTTCTAGTCATTACTTCTTCAAATATTTTCCTGCTCTCCCCTGCCCCTCGTCTTCTAGTACTCTCATTATGCATATTTGGTGGGTTTAATGGTGTCCCATATTTCTCTGGGCTTCGGTTCATTTTTCTTCATTCTTTTTTTTTTTCTGTTTTTCAGATAGCATGATCTGTACCTCAGGTTCACTGATTTTTCTTCTGCCAGCTTGAACTACTGTTGAGCTTCTTTAGTGAATTTTTCATTCTGATATTGCACAACTCCCGAATTTCCATTTAGTTCTTTTCTGTTTGTATCTCCTCGATATTTTCTTTTTGTTGAGATATTGTCATCATCCCTTCCTTTGCCTCTTTAGGCATGGTTTCCATTAGTTCTTTTGAATGTCCTTATAATGGCTGTTTTTATTAAAATCCTTATTAAGTCTGGCATCTGGCCATCTCACAGACTATTTCTGGTGCAAGCATTTTTCCCCCCGTGTATGAAACATTTTCCTTTTTCTCTGCACATCTCATAACTTTTTTTTGAAAACTGGATGTTTTAGATCACATACTATAGGACGTCTAGACACTGATTCCAGCCACCCACTCACCCTCATTCCCTGAGGCTTGCTATCATTGCTTGCTCCTTATTTTTGAAACGGGTCTGACTGTTACCCAGGCCAGAGTGCAGTGGTGTGATCTTGGCTCACTCCAGCCTTGACCTCTCAGACTTAGTCATCTGCCCACTGCAGCTGCTTGAGTAGCTGGGACGACAGGCACATGCCACCACACCTAACTAATTTTTATTTTTATTTTTTTGGAGACAGAATCTGGCACTGTTGCCCAGGCTGTAGTGCAGTGGCATGATCTCAGCTCACTGCCACTTCCATATCCTCGGTTCAAGCAATTCTATTTCAGCTTCCCAAGTAGTTGGGACTACAAGCGTGCGCCACCACGCCCAGCTAAATTTTTTGTATTTTTAGTAGAGACGGGGTTTCACCATGTTGACCAGGATGTTTTCTTTTTTTTTCTTCTTTTTCCTTTTTTTTCTCTTTTTTTTTTTCTTCTCTTTCTGACCAGGATGTTTTCTATCTCCTGACCTCATGATCCACCTGCCTTGGCCTCCCAAAGTGCTGGAATTACAGGCGTGAGCCACTGTGCCCGGTCAGTTTTTTTTTTTTTTTAAGAGATGGGTTTCCACCATGTTGCCCAGGCTGGTATTAAACTTTTGAGTTAAAGCAATCTGCTCATCTCAGCCTCCCAAAGTGCTGGGATTTCAGGCATATGCCACTGTGCCTGGCCCTGTTTGCACCTTTATTTCATTACTTGGCTGTTTATGTCTTCTTCAGTGTGAAGTCTCTAATTTCATTCCTTAAAAGGTGCCGCTTTAGGTATACACAGTCACCAGGTATAATAGTAGTTTTGGTTGGGCCTGGTGGCTCATGCCTGTAATCCCAGCACTTTGGGAGGCTGAGGCGGGAGGATCAGAAGGTCAGGAGTTCAAGACCAGCATGGCCAACACGGTGAAACCCCATTTCTACTAAAAACACAAAAATTAGCTGGGCATGGTGGTGCCCACCTGTAATCCCAACTACTCAGGAGGGTAATTCAGGAGAATCATTTGAACCTGGGAGGTGGAGGTTGCAGTGAGCCAAGATCACACCAGGGCACTTCAGCCTGGGCTACAAAGCGAGACTCCATCTCACAAAACAAAACAAAACAAAACAAAACAGTATTTTCAGCAGGACTGCCTTTGACTGCTTGTTTTCCTAACTGCCTTTGTTGGTATTACACTCAGCTGTTAGCCTCCAATTTCCAGCTGATTGCCCTATTGTTTTTGACAATGCCGACACATGAATTGCTCCACACTGTGATCCTATTAAATTTGGGCCCCTTTGCAGGGGTTATTTTTTTGAGGCTAGTTTTTGAGATCTGATCTGACCCCAGGAGGGCCCTTCTTAGCTGGGTCTTTCTCTGGTGCTCTCTGGTAAATTACTAGCCTAGAATTTGGCTGTTGTGAAGCTACTAACTTCCTCTTTTGCTTACCACTCAATTCTCCACTGTTTTCGAGAGCATCCTTAGGCTTGAACTTTCCCACACTGTTCCAAATTGTCATTTCCTTTGCAAATAGCTTCAGAGCTCTCTGTTCTTATAACCTGCATCTCCCTTGGGAAAATCTGAGCCATTGCTCTGGAGTCAGGAGTGAGGACAGTGGCCTGCCTCTCTGGGAGTTACATGCCTACTTTATGAGCTCAGTTGAGACAAGAGCCCTTGGTCTTCCTTGGCTTACTTCTCCTGGCATAGAAAATCCACCTTGAGTGAGGTATGGAGAGGGTGATCAAAGACCCTGTGTGTTGGCCTGCCATACCTATGGTAGAGCCTCCACCTTGAGTGGAAGTTGGGGGTAGGGAGTCCCTGACCTTTTGGCTGGACACTCCTGGAATTTAGTCTCTGCCACACAAAGCTAGGACATGAGAATAGTGGCGACCAGCCCCTCCCTGGAAGATACCACAGTCCTTGATTGGGAGTTGAGGGAGTACCATCTTCTTGATCACATCCAAGAAGATTGAATGGAGCTTCAGAGTAGAACTTCTATAGCACTAAGTTGGGATAGCGGGTTTGGTTAGGGAGAAAATGGGTCTATGATGCCACAGACTCAATGTTCTTATGGAGATTTACTACACTTTCCTTATTTCATTTGCTACATTCCCTTAGGACAATTTGCAGAGATTTTAAATGGTTATTTTTAAAAATATTTTTTCTTGCCAGCACACTCTGGAAGTCATTTTTCTATTAAATTCTTGTTTGTATTCTATAGTTTACCTCACCAAAAACTAAAACAATAGTTTATTTGTATCCCTTAGGATATTTTAAAAATAAAATTTATATAATCTCAAGACATAAAATACTGTGAATTTGAAGAGAACAAATAAAAATTCAACAGATTTTTAATTTAAAAAATATTTATCATTTAGAAAAATCTCAGTAGAATAAAGCTATATTGAAGGTTTAAAAAGACATAGAATTGTAAGAGAACGTTACCTGGAGCAAATTTTTCAATAACTTTTAAGTATAATAGTTCTGCTTATTTCCAAAGCACTGTTGTTTCCTCTTCCATCTTTTTCTTTCATGTGAGTGATTGTACTTTAAAACACAAGACTATATAAAATCATAATGCCAAGCAACACTAGTTACCATCAGCCAAGAGCAATGTTCTTCACTTACTGGTCATCCAACATACATTACTCATCCAAATCACAGGAAGAGTATTAACAAAGCAAGAAAATCTATTCTTTTTCTTTAAATGCTATTCAGAGTGGACTATCTTTTTAAAATTCTGAACTCAAATGGATTTTAAAATATATTATATTGCTTCTTCCCAACTTTACAAAAGCTATATGTTGGGTATGTGTACACATGTATATATATATGTATTTTGTTGCCCAGTCTGGGTGCAGTGTTACCATCTTGGCTCACTGCAACCTCTGCCTCCCAGGTTCAAGCGATTCTCCTGCCTCAGCCTCCGGAGCAGCTGGGACTATAGGCATTCACTACCACGCCTGGCTAAATTTTTATATTTTTAGTAGAGACAGGGTTTCACTGTATTGGCCAGGCTGGTCTCGAACTCCTGACCTCAGGTGAGCTGCCCACCTCTGCCTCCCAAAGTGCTGGGATTACAGGCATGAGCCACCACGCCTGGCAACACATGTATACTTTTTTAGTACTAAAAGATGGTTACAAAATATTAATGCAAGCTAAAAAGCCCCTGTCATGTAAAACTTTCATTTGCCATCACCATTATTATTATACTTCTAAGAAAGAGATCATATAAATTACAGTTGAAAGAAAAAAAAAATCCCCAGTACTTGGATTTCCAAGTACAAAGTTTTGCTGTGTTCTCACTGCAACAACAGAATTATTTTCAGTACATATAACTGGTATACAATTAGTAAACATTTAAATTACTTTTTAAAAACTTAAAACTTCAATTGGAATGTGATAATTCAAGCCAAGTAGCATTTCAAGTGACCTTTATACTTGCATTATAAGGCAGCATTAAAAGATTATCCCTGTATCTATGTCAGACTGTTTCACCATGCCTGAACAGAACCCATTTTTACCTTTTCTTGGCAATGTTTTAAACAATACAATAGACAATTCAGAAATAAGCACCTGCACCTCAAACTTCTGTTTAACTACTATAAATTATTTAAATAAAAGCAGTTTCTATACATGCTGCTTGCTCAGTTCTCTCCACATGGGGATTTGTCTGTTGTGAAAAGAAAGTAGCTTGAGGTTAAATAATAATGCTAAGATGCTAAGTAATTATGATTTCCATTTTTATAATCTAACCTGGATTCTTCGTTCTGGGACACACACACAGTATTTGTCTTTCATGTAGAAGAGTATTTAGGTTGAAGGTATATACTTTTCAAGATATTTAGGAATAAACCTAAATATTCCTGAATACTTTCCAGGAATTGCTAGAAAGATGACTTATAAAACCAAACTTCTTGAATTGTATCTTCTAAAAACAGTTATGAGTTCCATGAATAACCTGTAAAAGTCTTCCAATTGATTAGCTTTAGTGCTAAATGATGTTATCAGACTCTGTAACTTCAAGTAATTTTCTGATCATTATTTCTATATTTGAGATACTGGTTCTTAAAACATCAAATCTCCATGAATCACAGTGCTATCCACTGGCAGCATGGCAGTGAATTACAATGAAAACCAGTTCTACAAAAGACACTTTGAACGTCATTGTTTCACACCTTTAATACTGTCTTAAAGGGTCTATTACTCTTCAACTATCTTAGTGTACTTTGAAATATAGAAGTAATAATTATCATTGGAACAGTAATTCTAAATCTAAATAGATAACTCCTATAGCAATATTTGTTTACTCGGAACATATTTTCATTTCAAATATGTGTAAAATTTCTCACAAAGTCAGAACACAACTCACAGTTTGAACAGAAATCTCAGTGTTTAAATCTCAACATTCAGTAAAATAAACACTACATAGTAGGTTGCTTTTGAATATAAATCACTCATTTAAGTAAATGGGATATAATTTCTAACTTGTGTTAAACGTGAAGAAATAATTTTTTTATGTGAAGCCTTGCCCCAAATCAGTCAAGTGCAAGATTATCATATGATACAAATCAAACTCTACTAACACAACACATTTGTCAGAGACTTGAAGCAGATCTGTAACTATAGTTGGGGAACTGAGTATCCTAGAAAAAAGCTTATCATAGATCAGGCCTCAGTTTTATTACTTCACTGATAACAATGCCTTACTTAGTTATTGAAGAATGTTTTTTCCATTGAAAATACACTTCTAATTTTATAATGCTAGACAGTAGGAGAAAAAATAGGAGCCCATTTAAAAAAAAATCCACTCTGATATGGAAGGACTCTTTTCTGCTGTGTAGACAATAATTTTTTTTTCTTTTTTAGGTACTGACTTGCCAGTTTATCCTTTTATCCTTGATAACTGATTCAAAAAGATAAATGAACCCTGTGACTTTACATATGAGAATATGTACATATACATATATTCTGAGAAGTTATGTCTCATGATCTGACCCATACTTCTGATTTAAAATATAACTAGTTCTCTCAATAAAACAGTATTAAGTTTTAAACTTAAATCACCCCTTTACTGCACTGTTCTCATTCTCTTTACACTTTTTATTTTTACATTATTTCTATAAATACTAAAAAAAAAAAAAAAAAAAAACAAAAAACTCCAATCTTGAAACCAACTTAGAGGTCTGAGGTTAGCTTATAACTTTTAAAATATTTTGTTAAAATGTAAAAAACCTGAAACTACAAACAAAAATTTTTAATTTTACAGTATATATCGAATTCTTTTTAAAAAAATATTCTGAACTGTTTTTATGTAAGTAACAAGTGTTATTTTTTTTTTAAATGAAACTCCTCTACAGGCTAGAAGAGGATATGTGGTATTGCCCCATTAGAAATCAATACACATTTCATTTTATTATGCTGGTACTTCGACTATTTCAAAGTAGTCATTTGGTAGAATCACATAACCTCTTTCTGATACGTCATCTTTCTCTTTCTGGAAGTGAACAACCTCCTTCAATTTTTCAAGCTGCCGTTCTTGCCTTCTACATCGCTGCTGTGCGGTCTTGAGCTTTTTTCTGAGTTTTTCAACTTGCTGTTCTAGTTGATGAATCCTTTTCCGCTGGTGCATTGTATCCTCCACAGTATAGTTGTGGTCACAGAAAACTGAGAGATTAACAGGGGTCTGAAGAGGTGGCATTAGTAATCCAATAGCAGCATCAACCTGGGAAACAGGAGGTGGTAAAGGAGGTGGGGGAAGCTGTTCTTGTGGCTCCAGAAGATCGTCTTTCTAAAACAAAAATACAGAGTATGTTTGAATTTATTACTAAAGATAACAGTTTAAAAAAAATCTGTGGACTGACTGGACACGGTGGCTCACACATGTAATTCTAGCACTTTGGGTGGAAGTGGCGGGCAGATCACCTGAGGTCAGGAGTTTGAGACCAGCCTGGCCAACATAGCGAAACTCCGTCTCTACTAAAAATATGAAAATTAGCCGGCATGGTGGTAGTTGCCTGTAATCACAGCTACTCGGGAGGCTGAGGCAGGAGAATCACTTGAATCCGGGAGGTGGAGGCTGGAGTGAGCCAAGACCATGCCACTGCACTCCAGCCTGGGCAACAGAGAGAGACTCTGTCATAAAAAAAAAAAAAAAACAAAACTAAAAATAAAATAAAAGAAGCTGTGGAATTTAAGAAATGCTAGATTTTTTTTTGTGTGTGTGTGAATCAGTGGTATAGAAACATTCCAAAATAAGAGGTTTCAGTTTGAATAAACTTTTTTACCAGAAATAGAAGGACAATGTAAGAAAGAAATAAAATGAATAATTAGATCTAATTAAATACTAAGCACTGAGGAGAAAAAATGCTTTGAAACTAAAGTGTCACCGATAAAGAAAAGCCATAACTTATCAATATATAACTGCTGGTACAGAGTGATTTTTAAATAAGTTACAAAGCTGGACTGAGTTTCTTACTATGAGGATATTTATCTTTAATAAACTACATTTTGGGTTTTTCAGAAGTGTATCACTGTTAACTACAAGGTTCCAGGTATTTATTCTCTTAATGCTAACTGAATTTTCAAAATTTTAATCAATGAACACATTAATTTTATAAACAGAAAGCAACCCAATATTTTAAAATGCATATTACCTTGTCATGTGGTTCAGTACAAAGAAATATTGTGGGCACAGCATTCTCTTTCAGTAACTTGTTGTTGCACTCCCTCTTAAAGCAGTCTGGAGTAAAGTGCTCTGAACAAATACTGCTATACTTGGTGGGTTTAAAGTTTTTTCTTCTGACAGCTGCCTCCCATTCTTTACAAAGACTGGGTCGAGTAAGAGGAAACCTAAGAAGAAGGCATAATTCAATTATCTGACCTGATTTTTTAAAATAAATAAAGGCATCCAAACTTTCCAGTTTAGGATATATCTTATATTGGTATTAAAGATGTTACAATGGTATTATATTGGATTCAAGATTAGCTTTAGTTATCTATTTATCCCACTTATTTATTTATTTTGAGACAGAGTCTTGCTCTGTTGCCCAGGCTGAAGTGCAGTGTGACAATCTCAACTCACTGCAACCTCCGCCTCCTGGGTTCAAGCAATTCTCTGCCTCAGCCTCCCGAGTAGCTGGGATTACAGGTGCCCTCCATCACGCCCAGCTTATTTTTGTATTTTTAGTAGAGACAGGGTTTCACCATCTTGGTCAGGCTGGTCTTGAACTCCTGACCTCGTGATCCACCCACCTTGGCTTCCCAAAAGTGCTGGGATTACAGGTGTGAGCCACCGTGCTCAGCCTATGTCATTTATTAATGTTTAACTTTTTTATACTGAGTTCACTAAAAGGCTCAAATACATGCTATAGAATAAATGTGCCTCTGGCTCATGCCTATAATCCCAGCACTTTGGGAGGCCAAGGTCCAAGGGATTGCTTGAGTTCAAGAGTTTGAGACTACCCTGGGCAATATGGCAAACTCCTGACTCTACAAAAAAAATACAAAAATTAGCTGGGCATGGTGGTTTGTGGCAAGGTACTCAGGAGGCTGAGGTGGGAGGATCACTCGAGTCAGGGAGATCAAGGGGGCAGTGAGCCAAGATTATTTCACTTGAATATAAGTGAATATAAGATATATTTGATATATTTGATAAATATAAGATATATTTGAGCCATACCCTGTCTCAAAAAGAAAAAAATAATCTGTCTTCTTATTTTTTACCAGTAATTTTCTGTGTGCTGCACAGAAAGACAAAGATTGCACATTTGTATCTATGTACTGGGAAAAAGAGGCTTCTATTCTAGTTCTTTTAGCATCAGTCTGACAAATATGAATAGGTTAAATTTGAATTAAATTAAAGGCAGGTAATGATGAGAGAAAAGTATTTTCTAATCAACTGGGATGTCCATCAGGCTCAGGTAAAGGAGGAAAGTGAGAGTTTACATTTATTAGTTTTACTCTTCCAAGTTAAGGATCTGGTAAACTGGGGGGATTAGGAGAAAAAAAAAAACAAAGAGAAGAACATTGTGAATTTATGTTCTACAGTTTCTCTTCCATGTTCAGTATGCTAGAGCTTCACTCTGCTATTAAGAGATCTTTATGAGTCCCTTTTCTTTGTACAACATAGCTCTCTCTACTGCCACTATGTAGAAGCTGGGAGAAGTGTTACCACTAAAATATCTCAGCTGGAAATGGCCTCTATAGGTATAAACTATGGTAGCATTAGCTGGTAAAATTCAGTACGCAGGGCCTCCTGTCTCAAGGACAATAAATTTACAGCTGTTTGTGAGCTTCTCTGTTAAGATCTTTCCCATCTTCTCCCAACACCTGCTCTTTTAGATAAGGGATAAGGTTCAGGTTAGCCCTTCTTTTGATTCAATTCACATCTGTTTTAACATCTAGTAGAAACACAGTGTTTTTTTGTTTGTTTTTGTTTTTTGAGACAGTCTCCCTCTGTCACCCAAGCTGGAGTGCAGCGCGAGATCTCAGCTCACTGCAACCTCCATATCCTGGGTTCAAGTGATTCCCCTGCCTCAGGCGTGCACCACCGCTCCCAGCTAATTTTTGTATTTTTAGTAGAGACAGGGTTTTGCCATGTTGGCCAGGCTGGTCTCGAACTCCTGACCTCAGGTGATCCGCCCACCTTGGCCTCCCAAAGTGCTGGGATTACAGGCGTGAACCACCACGCCTGGCCAAAAACACAGTTACTTCTGACTTGTGAATACCATCCTTAACTAGTTTCCAGTGCTGATGAAACATTTTCCATTTTATGATTCCTTCTGCCACGCCATCAGAAATGTGGGCTGGGGAGCTGTGCATGTAATCCTATTACCATCACCTGACCTATTCCTACATTTTTAAAGTACATGTTTACAGAAATTCCAATTAAATCAAGAGATAATATTGGGACATCCTGAACATGTTCTATCCACTTCGAGGGGGTAACATCATTACTCTGGAGACCTCCCTATATTCTACACACTCTTATTTCTATAGGGTCCATCTCACATGATAGCAAACATTTAAAAAATGCATGGAAACTCCTCTAGTAAACATAGATGGCCCCACACCAAAACATATAAATAAATTTAAAGACTATTTAACATTTTGCTTTTGTAATTACTTACCTAATTATAAAAGATAATTAGCTAATTACCTATGGCTAACTTGTATAGTTTACCCCTGGATCTGATTTCTTAGCTATCATCCGCGTATAGTCATGAGGAAATCTTGCAAAGAAAACTTAACATAAATGTAATTAAAATTCAGATGAATGAAAATATTATGTCACATTTTACAAGCGTTTGATAGTAATTTCAACTTTGCACGTTTTTCCCATTTTCAAGAGAATATTTTTGATCCTAGCACTCTTAACTGCGCTATCTACTGGATAAAACAGCTCTGAAAGCTGTGGTGAGTTTCCTCCGCAAGGGCTTCCTCTATGCACACGTAATGCCATAATAAATAAAGGTCAGTGTGAGCCATTTTATTATGATCCATGTTGTAACTGTCCATATTATCAATATTGTGGGCTGAAAAGAACGATTTATCTTGGCAGTACCTGAAGCTTTCTCCAAAACTTAGGGTCCTTAAAGCTTAGTTCTTAGAGATTGGGGGCAAAAATTCTCCCTGATTTCCCAGGCAAAAAATCAACCCTTAATTGCTACGATGCTGGCTTCCCATCCACCGTAAGGGCGAAAAAGGTAGTAATTTCTTCGTTTAAAGGCCTTTGTTTCTATTTCAAATTCACCCCTAAGACGTTATTCCACCTGGCTGGTCTGTGACCCTGGTGCTGGCAAAATCCGCGCCACCCGGGGCATTGCCCGCGGGCTCCGCAGTCGTCAACCCAGGCCGCGAGCGAAGCCTGCACCCAGGGCCTGCTTCAGGAGCGCAAGAAACGGCCTTCACGGCGACGCGCGCCGAGAACGCGCAGCCGGGCGGCGGTTCCCCACGGGACGCGGCGGGAAACGCCCCGCGCGGCCGGCCCCAGACCCCGCCCGCCCCTCGCGCGGACACGCGCCTGGCTCCGCCCCCGGCCCCGCCGGCCGCGCGCCCCCACCCCGGCTGGGACCGGCCCCACGAGGTGCGCAGGGTCCTCACTTGTGGAAAGAAACGGGCTTATCCTTGTCGTAGCGGTTCTTGCAGCCGTAGGCGGAACAGGACTGCACCATCCTTCCGGTGGTCCTCAGGCACTTCACTTCTGCCGCCGCAGAAGGCAGGGGAAGCTGCTTTCAGTGTCGCCGCGCTCGGTTGGACACCCTCGTTTCTTTTGTAGCTTTGGCCAACAGTTACAGTGATGGTGGCCTCCCTCGGGAGTGACTAGTGTGCCCGTTTTGTTGTTTGCATTAGCAGAAGGACCACAGCCATCGCCCTTCTCCCATCTCCAAGATGGCGGAGGCAGCTTCAACCTCACCTATCGCGAGGGGTGCGTCCCACTGTCTCTGATTACTCTGAGGTCAGAGGTAACCTTTCCTTGGGAAGCTGACTATTGGCTGAGGCCAGGTGTTTCCGGTGGTGGCTTCGGAATTGCGGAAGTGGGCGGAGCCCTGAGCTTCTGGCCGGAAGGAAGGAACTGCTTGGAGGAGGAGGTGCGGCGGGAGGGCGGATTCCAGGGGCCACCTCAAACCCCGGGCTGTTCCGGCGGATTAATTGATCTGGAGCTTTCCTGGGGCGGCTTAGAGTAGGAAACTACTGGGGCCTCTTGGAGAACAGGTGTAAAGCCGAGGTCGTTGTCTGATTCCTCCCATTTGTTTAAAAGGGCAGGCACAGATCGTGTATAATTAATAAAATTGTGGAACCTTTTCCCAGAATGCTGATCTTTATCCCATTGCCTGCCTCTTCAGGTATCACAAAGCTCTGTGAGAGCAATGTGACAGGTTTTTAGGAATGAAGAAAGACACACTCACCAAATAATCTCAGTTGCCAAACGCAGAAGCATTATAATATGTATGTATGTATATGTATGTGTGTATATATATGTATGCGTGTGTACACATATATATATATAATTAAAAAATGGAGACGGTGTCTCCCCACGTTGCCTAGGCCGGTCTAGAACTCAAGCCCAAGGGATCCGGCCTCCTAGTGGCCTGGGATTACTGGAGTGAACCACCAGGCCCTCTCCAGAAGCTTTTATGAAGGGATGTCCATTGCTGTGATTTCCAGGTGCTGCAGCAACTTTTCACATCTGAGAGAGACTATGTCAGAGGGGTTATAAACTGGAGCCACTCTGTGTTGAGTGAGGGCTAGGAAGATGAGGCTGAGACTTGCTAGGCTGCATTCCCAGAAAGTTAGGTATTCCTAGTCTCTAGATGTTTACAGTTAAGGCAACAGATTGATAATATTTACTAAACAGACCCAGACTTCCAAGTGTCCAGATATCCTGATATTTTGAGAACAGAAGCATTCCTAATTTTGCTTTATTGGGCAGGGCGCAGTAGCTCAGGCCTGTAATCCCAGCACTTTGGGAGGCCGAGGTGGGCGGATCACCTGAGGTCAGGAGTTCGAAACCAGCTTGGCTAACATGGTGAAACCCTTCTTTTCTAAAAATGCAACAGTTAGCCAGATGTGGTGGCACATGCCTCAAATCCCAGCTACTCTGGAGGCTAAGGCAGGAGAATCACTTGATCCTGTGGAGGTTGCAGTGAGCCATGTTTATGCCACTGCACCCCAGCCTGGGTGACAGAGTGAGACTGTCTCATAAAGATGATATTGATTCTTACATAATATAGTAATTAATCATTTATCACAAACCCTTGCAACAGAGCACATCTCCCATGATCTTTTTTTTTTTATCCTTTATATAAACAAGTGTATCTTTTACTTTCGGGAACACCCTGCTCTCTCTAAGGAGTAGCTGTACTTTCACCACTTTATGTTCTTGATAAACTTGCTTTTGCTTTGCACCGTGGACTCGCACTTAACGCTTTCTTGCACAAGATCCAAGAACCCTCTCTTGGGTCTGGATTGGTATCCCTTTCTTGTAACAGTTTTACTTAATTCCCTGCTCCTTTCCTTTACATAGATCTGAGCCAGGCAAACCTGGAGAGCACACTTTTGAGTAATTCCTTGGCCCTTATTGTCTACCTTTCTTGCCCCCTTAAATGTTGGTGTTTCCCCAGGGTTCTATCCTCTAACTCCTAAACACATGCTCCTTGAACTGAATCAAATGCCATGATTCTCTCATCTTTTATTTCCTTTGTAAATCTGTTCTGCCTTCGGGATTATAATCTGTGAATTATCTGTTCAACAGTTGCCTAAACTAGAAGTCTTGGAATCATCTTGGATTTTTTTCTCACCCATAAAACCCTTTGATGACCAGGTTAATTTTATAGACTAAATAAATAAAAGCCTCTTAAATCCATCCCTCTGTATGTCTCTTCACTGTTATTATTTTTTGAGAGGGAGTTTCGCTCTGTTGCCCAGGCTGGAATGCAATGGTTCGATCTCGGTTCACAGCAACCTCTGCCTCCTGGATTCAACTGATTCTCCCTCTTCAGCCTCCTTAGTAGCTGGGATTACAGGCACTTGCCACCATGGCCGGCTAATTTTTGTATTTTTGTAGAGATGGTGTTTCACCATGTTTGCCAGACTGGTCTCAAATCCCTGACCTCAGGTGATCCACCCGCCTCAGCCTCCTAAAGTGCTGGGATTACAGGTGTGAGCCACTGTACCTGGCCCTCAGTGTTCTTTAATTGTTATTATTATTATTTTCTTTTGAGACAGAGTTTCACTCTTGTTACCCAGGCTGGAGTGCAATGGCACGGTCTCAGCTCACCGCAACCTCCGCCTCCTGGGTTCAGACAATTCTCCTGCCTCAGCCTCCTGAGTAGCTGGGATTACAGGCACGCACCACCATGCCCAGCTAATTTTTTGTATTTTTAGTAGAGACGGGGTTTCACCATGTTGACCAGGATGGTCTCGATCTCTTGACCTCGTGATCCACCCGCCTTGGCCTCCCAAAGTGCTGGGATTACAGGCTTGAGCCACCGTGTCCGGCCAAATTCCTAGGTTTAAGCTGTCTGCTGGCCTGGGTCTCCCAAAGTCCTGGGACTCCAGGCGTGAGCCACCATGCCTGGTCTCCTCACAGTTGTTGACTAAGCCCTCATCGTCTTAACCTTGCAGCCACCCTTCAACTAGCCTCGTCTCCAGTTTTACCTCTCTCCACTCTATCTTCCATAGAAACTGCCACACCCCTGCTCATATCTTTCCAAGGCTACCTGCTGTACTGAATAAAATCCAAACTTCTTATGGTGAGTTATAAAACTCTTTAGGACCAGGTACTTCTACTCTTCCATCATAATTTCCCTCCACTTGTCTTTATCTCTGTTCTAACTTTATGTCTTAGAGGGCAAGCTCTTTTGTGGCTTCTTTAAATACGTTGTTTTCTTTGGCTTGAAATGCCCATCACTGACCTGTCTACCCTTAAGATATGGTGTAATGGCCTGTCGCAGTGACTCACACCTGTAATCCCAGCACTTTCCAAGACCGAGGCAGGCGGATCTCGTGAGCCCAGGTGTTCAAGACCAGTCTAGGAAACATAGTGAGACCCTGTCTCTACAAAAATTAGCCGGGTATGTTGGCACACACCTGTAGCCCCGATGCTTGGGAGGCTGAGGTGAGAGGATCCCTTGAACCCAGAAGGTCAAGGCTGCAGTGAACTGTGGTCATGGCATTGTACTCCAACCTGAGCAAACAGAATGAGACCCTGTCTCAAGCAAACAAACAATTGCCATGGCTCAGGTGTCAGGGCTCCGGAAGCTGAGGTATAAGGATCATTTGAGTCATGTTCAAGACCAGTCTGTACAACACAGTGAGACACTGTCTCTAAATTTTTTTTTTATTAGTTGGGCATGGTGGTACATGCCTGTAGATCCAGCTACTTGGGAGGCTAAGGCAAGGAGGATCCCTTGAGTCCAGGAGTTTGAGGCTGTAGTGAGCTATGATCATAACAGGGTGGGATTCCATCTCTAAATTTTATATACATACATGCACAGATATGTATTGCTAAAAAAAAAAAAAGGTAATGATCATCTGAGCCTTCAGCAAATGGTGATCAAACTGATGGAGTGTCTTGCCTTGATATTGATTTGATATTGATGGCTGCTGACTGATCATGGTGGTGGTTGCTGAAGCTTAGGTTGTGGTAAGTTCTCAAAATGAGACAACAATGGGCTGAGCGTGGGGCTCACGCCTGTAATCCCAGCACTTTGGGAAGCCAAGGCAGGCGGATCACGAGGTCAAGAGATCGAGACCATCCTGGTCAACATGGTGAAATCCCGTCTCTACTAAAAATTATTATTATTATTATTATGTTTAATAGAGATGAGCTAAAAATGCAAACATTAGCTGTAGTCCCAGCTACTCGGGAGGCTAAGGCAAGAGAATTGCTTGAACCCAGGAGGCAGAGGTTGCGGTGAGCTGAGATTGCGCCATTGCACTCCAGTCTGGGTAACAAGCGAAACTCCGTCTCAAAAAAAAAAAAAAAAGACAACACTAAAGTTTGCTGCGATTGATTCTTCCTTTCACTAAAGATTTCTCTGTAGCAAGTAACACTGTTTAATAGCATTTTACTCACAGTAAAACTTCTTTCAGAATTGGAGTTAATCCTCTCAAACCCTGCCACTGCTTTATCAACTAGGTTTATGTAATATTGAAAATATTCCAAATCCCTTGTTGTCTGTTCACAGCATCTTTACCAGTAGATTCCATCTTCAGAAACTACTTGCTTTGCTCATCTATAAGAGGCAACTCCTCATCTGTTCAAGTTTTATGAAATTGCAGCAACTCAGTCATCTTCAGAATTCACTTTTAATTCTAGTTCTCTTGCTCTTTCTAGCACATCTGCAGTGGCTTCTTCCACTGAAGTCTTGAACCCCTCAAAGTCATTCATGAGGGCTAGAATCAGCTTCTTCCAAACTCCTGTTAATGTTGATATTTTGTCCTCCCATGAATTATTGATGTTCTTCAGGTCATCTAGAATGGCGAATCCTTTCCAGAAGGTTTTCTTTTTTTTTTTGAGACGGAGTTTCGCTGCTGTTACCCAGGCTGGAGTGCAATGGTGTGATCTCGGCTCACCGCAACCTCCGCCTCCTGGGTTCAGGCAATTCTCCTGCCTCAGCCTCCTGAGTAGCTGGGATTACAGGCACGCGCCACCATGCCCAGCTAATTTTTTGTATCTTTAGTAGAGACGGGGTTTCACCATGTTGACCAGGATGGTCTCGATCTCTTGACCTCATGATCCACCCGCCTCGGCCTCCCAAAGTGCTGGGATTACAGGCTTGAGCCACCGCGCCCGGCCGAAGGTTTTTAACTGCCTTTGCCCAGATACATCAGAGGAATCACTATCTATGGCAGCTATAGGCTTACCAAATGTATTTCTTAGGTAATACAATTTGAAAGTCAAAATACTCCTTGATTTATGGGACTGCAGAATGATGTTGTGTTATATGCATGGAAACAACATTTATCTCCTTGTACATCTCCATTTGAGCTCTTGGGTGACAAGGCTCATTGTCAATGAGCAGTATTATTTTGAAAGGAATCTTTTTTTCCAAGCAGTAGGTATAACAACGGGCTTAAATTTTTCAGTGAACCATGCTGTAAATAGATGTCCTGTCATCCAGGCTTTATTATTCCATTTATTGAGCACAGGCAGAGTAGATTTACCAACATTCTTAAGACTAATAGGATTTCTGAAATAGTAAATGAGCCTTGGCTTCAACTTAAAGTCATCAGTTACATCAGACCCTAACAAGAGAGTCAGCCAGTCCTGTGAAGCTTTAAGGCCAGGCATTGAATTCTCCTTCTTGGCTACTAAAAGTACTATTTCCAATAGAAGCCTGATCTGTCTACATTGAAAATCTGCTGTTAGTGTAGCCACCTTCATCAATGATCTTAGCTGGATCTTCCGGAGACCTTGCTGCAGCTTCTCCATCAGCACTTGCTGCTTTACCTTGTACTTTTGTTATGGAGATGGCTTCTTTCCATAAACCTCCTGAACCAACCTCTGCTAGCTTCCAACTTCGTTCTGCAGTTTCCTTACCTCTCTCAGCCTTCACAGAATTGAACAGGATTTGGTTTAAGGGAAGATCATTTAAACTAACTTTTTTTTTTTGAGACTGAGTCTCGCACTGCAGCCCAGGCTAGAGCACAGTGGCATGATCTTTGCTTACTGCAACCTCCACCTCCTGGGTTCAAGTGATTCTCCTGCCTCAGTCATCCATGTAGCTGGGTAATATTACAGGCACGCACCACCATGCCCAGCTAAGTTTCATATTTTTAGTAGAGAAGGGGTTTTGCCATGTTGGCCAGGCTGGTCTCAAACTCCTGACCTCAAGTGATCCGCCCACCTTGGCTTCCCAAAGTGCTGGGATTACAAGCATGAGCCATGGCTCCTGGCCCATTTAGACTTTCTCCATATCAGCATTAAGGCTATTTAGCTTTTTTTTTTGAGACAAGAGTTTCGCTCTTGTTATCCAGACTGGAGTGCAATGGCATGATCTCAGCTCACCACAACCTCCGCCTCCTGGGTTCAGGCAATTCTCCTGCCTCAGCCTCCTGAGTAGCTGGGATTACAGGCACACGCCACCGTGCCCAACTAATTTTTGTATTTTTAGTAGAGACGGGGTTTCACCTTGTTGACCAGGATGGTCTCAATCTCTTGACCTTGTGATCCACCCGCCTCGGCCTCCCAAAGTGCTGGATTACAGGCGTGAGCCACTGCGCCCGGCCCCTATTTAGCTTTTTTTTTTATCATTCGTGTGTTCACTGGAATAGCACTTCTAATTACCTTCAAGAATTTTTCCTTTTCATTCACAGCTTGACTGTTTGGCATAAGACGCCTAGCTTTCAGCCTATCATGGCTTTCAACATGCCTTCCTCACCAGGCTTGATCATTTCTACCTTATGATTTAAAGTAAGAAACTTAGTGAGCACTTAATGGGCATTGTAGGGTCATTAATTGGCCCAATTTCAATGTTGTTGTGTTTCAAGGAATAGGGAGGCCCAAGGAGAGGGAGAGAGACTAGGGAATGGCCAGTGAGGAGAGAGTGAGAACACACACAATTTGTATCAATTAAACTCACCATATGAGGGTGCAGTTTGTAGCCCTCCAAAACAATTACAATAGTAACATCAAAGATCACTGATCACGGATCACCATAACAGCTATAATAATAATAAGAAAGTTTGCAATATTTTGAGAGTTACCAAAATGTGACAAAGAGACATGACTTGAGTACATGCTGCTGGAAATTGGTGCCAGTGGACTTGCTCAAAGCAGGGCTGCCACAAACATTCGATTTGTAAAAAGTACAATATCTGCAAAAATCAGTAAAGCAAAGTACAATAAAGTGAGGTCTGCTGGTACCAAAATACCAGAATAGTAATTTATTAGAATTATCAAGGATATATATATATATATATATATATATATAATTGTATTTTAGGTTTTGGGGTACATGTTAAGAACATGTAAGATTGTTGTATAGGTACACACATGGCAGTGTGGTTTGCTGCCTACCTCCCCATCACCTATATCTGGCATTTCTCCCCATGTTATCTCTCCCCAACTTCCCACCCCCCGCTGTCCCTCCCCCACAGACACCAGTGTGTAGTGCTCCCCTCCCTGTGTCCATATGTTCTCATTGTTCAACACCCACCTATGAGTGAGTACATGCGGTGTTTGATTTTCTGTTCTTGTGTCAGTTTGCTGAGAATGATGGTTTCCAGGTTCATCCATGTCCCTAAAAAGGACACGAACTCATCGTTTTTTTTTTTTTTTTTTTTTCTTGAGACGGAGTTTCGCTGCTGTTACCCAGGCTGGAGTGCAATGGTGCGATCTCAGCTCACCGCAACCTCCGCCTCCTGGGTTCAGGCAATTCTCCTGCCTCAGCCTCCCAAGTAGCTGGGATTACAGGCACACGCCACCATGCCCAGCTAATTTTTTTGTATTTTTAGTAGAGACGGGGTTTTACCATGTTGACCAGGATGGTCTCGATCTCTTGACCTCGTGATCCACCCACCTCGGCCTCCCAAAGTGCTGGGATTACAGGCTTGAGCCACCACGCCCGGCCGAACTCATCGTTTTTGATGGCTGCATAGTATTCCATGGTGTATATGTGCCACTTTTTCCCTGTCCAGTCTATCATCGATGGGCATTTGGGTTGGTTCCAAGTCTTTGCTATTGTAAACAGTGCTGCAATGAACATTCGTGTGCATGTGTCCTTATGATAGAACGATTTATAATCCTTTGGATATAAACCCAGTAATGGGATTGCTGGGTCAAATGGAATTTCTATTTCTAGGTCCTTGAGGAATCACCACACTGTTTTCCACAATGGTTGAACTAATTTACATTCCCAACAGTGTAAAAGTGTCTTATTTCTCCATATCCTCTCCAGCATCTGTTGTCTCCAGATTTTTTAATGATCGCCATTCTAACTGGCGTGAGATGGTATCTCTATGTGGTTTTGATTTGCATTTCTCTAATGACCAGTGATGATGAGCATTTTTTCATATGTTTGTTAGTTTCATGTATGTCTTCTTTTGTAAAGTATCTGTTCATATCCGTCGCCCACTTTTGAATGGGCTTGTTTTTTTTCTTGTAAATCTGTTTTAGTTCTTTGTAGATTCTGTATATTAGCCATTTGTCAGATGGGTAGATTGCAACAATTTTTTCCCATTCTCTTGGCTGCTGATTCACTCTAATGACTGTTTCTTTTGCTGTGCAGAAGCTGTGTAGTTTGATTAGGTCCCTGAGGGCACCTAATCTATTTTGGCTTTTGTTGCCAATGCTTTTGGTGTTTTAGTCATGAAGTCCTTGCCTATGCTTATGTCCTGAATGGTTTTGCCTAGATTTTCTTCTACGGTTTTTATGGTGTTAGGTCTTATGTTTAAGTCTTTCATTGATCTGGAGTTAATTTTAGAGTAAAGGTGTCAGGAAGGGGTCCAGTTTCTGCTTTCTGCACATGGCCAGCCAGTTTTCCCAACACCATTAATTAAACAGGGAATCCTTTCCCCATTGCTTGTTTTTGTCAGGTTTGTCAAAGATCAGATGGTTGTAGATGTGTGGTGTTGCCTCTGAGGCCTCTGTTCTGTTCCATTGGTCTATATCTCTGTTTTGATACCAGTATCATGCTGTTTTGATTACTGTAGCCTTGTAGTATAGTTTGAAGTCAGGTAGTGTGATGCCCCCTGCCAGGGATATTGAGACCGTTGGAAATATCTCTGAGGTCCTCTGTGCCTGTGTCTGATAAATATCAGAATGGATAACACTGTGAAATGAAAAAGTGTATTTCAACTTAGAGTTCCCTGAAATTGTTTTCTCATTTATTGATTCAACAAATATTTACTGACTTTACTGTATGCACAGTTCTGTGGGCTTGGGATACATTAGTGAAGGAGATTTCTGCCCTCAGGGAGCTAATGTTCTTGTGGGCATTTGGGAGGCAGATAGCAAACACGTGACCACAGAGTAAGTTAGCCAGTGAGAGCTGCTCCGTGGGGTGAGGGACTTCCAAGTTTCTTTATGGTGGACAGGACAGGTCTAACAGAGGAAGTGGCTATTGTGCAAAGATCAGGAGTTGGTGAGAGTTGGCTGTGAGGATGCCAAGGAGAGGAGCCTCAGAGTCAGAGGGAACTGCCACGGCAGAACTCCTGAGGCTGGAGATGCTTGGCCTGCTCGAATGACAGCAAGGAGGGATGGGTGGCTGGAGCAGAGTGAGCTGCGAGGACAAATGCGAGATGAGGTTAGAGAAGAAATGAGTGAGCAAGATCGTGTGGGGCCTTGCAGACTGGCGTGAGGACTTTGCCTTTATTCTGTGGGAAAGGGAGAGCAAGCAGGCTTTCCAGCAGTCACACCTAAGATGGGTCATTGGGCTGCATTGCATGTAGGTAGCTGGACACTTCCGGCCTGGGAGACTGCCCGGCAAATTGCTGTGATCCTTTAGGTGAGAGACCTGGGTGGTAGCCATGACAGAGTAAGAAGTGATCTTTTTTTGTCTTCTGCCCCTTCCTGTCTTTCCCTTCATTTATTTATTAATCTTTATGTGTTGAGCACTACTGTGGTGACAGGTATGATGGTACAACTGCGAATATCCGAATATCTGGGTAGGCAAAATTAACATTGTTTCTATTTTCATACAGCTTGTATTCTAGTGAGAGGACGACAGACAATGAAAACATCAATACGATGACGATGGCACTGTGCTGAGATGTCTGAATGCCTCAGAGTGCCCTGGGGGTAAGGAGAGGGGAGGATCACTGCCTACTTTTGCTGAAGTAGTTGGGTAGTCTGAGTGAGGAGGGAACATTTGGAAACAGTCTAGTAACATGAAGAATGAAAGTGGTGAGGCTGGAGGGAGCATTCAGGTATGGGATATATACTGAGGCCCTGACCTGTGTCCGCCTGTACAGGCAGGAGAGTTCTGTGTATCCCAGGAACCCAATGGGGGCTGTGGTGGTAGAGTCCAGGGAGCTGGGATGAGGGCATGAAGTGAAGTTGAAGAAGCAGGGAAGACTGTTGGTTTGGATTTAAGTGCAGTGGGAAGACATGATCTAATAAACATTTTTAAAAGGTCATTCTGACTACCGTGTGTAGAATTCATCAGAGGGCAGCTATGCAAGTGAGCAGATGCATTAAGAGGCTGTTACAGGCAAGCGGGAGATGTTAGTAACTTGGACTGCAGTAGTAGCACAGGGCATAGAGTGATGGGATTCGACAAGTGGATGGCAGAAATGGCAGGGCTTGTTGATAAATGGTTATAAGAATAAGAGAGGACAATGGGCACAGTGGCTCACGCCTGTAATCCCAACTCTTTGGAAAGCTGAGGCGGGTGGATCACCTGAGGTCAGGAGTTCAAGACCAGCCTGGGCAACATGGTGAAACCCCATTTCCACTAAAAATACAAAAATTAGCTGGGCACGGTGGCACGTGCCTATAATCCCAGCTACTTGGAAAGCTGAGGCAGGAGAATCTCTTGTGCCCAGGAGGCAGAGGTTGCAGTGAGCCAAGATTGTGCCATTGCACTTGACTTCAACTCAAAAAAAAAATGAGAGAAGAATTCAGATATCAACCCAGACTTAAGCTTGCATTTCTGGCTTGAGAGTTTTGTTTTGTTTTGAGATGGGATCTCCTGTTGCCCAGGCTGGACTGCAGTGGTGCAACCCACAGGGCTCACTGCAGCCTTGACTTCTGAGCCCAGGTGATCCTCCCACCTCA
Source organism: Callithrix jacchus (assembly GCF_049354715.1). NCBI lineage: Eukaryota > Metazoa > Chordata > Mammalia > Primates > Cebidae > Callithrix > Callithrix jacchus. Next base: position 44,621,468 of record NC_133514.1, read on the forward strand.
GCCTCTGGAGTAGCTAGGACCACAGGCATGTGCCACCACGTATGGCTAATTTTTTATTTGTAGAGACGGGGGTCTCACTATGTTGCCCAGGCTGGTCTTGAACTCCTGGACTCAAATGATCCTCCTGCCTCAGCCTCCCAAAGTGCTGGGATGATAGGTATGAGCCACCATCCAGGCCTGGCTTGAGCATTTAATCGGATGGATAGTGGTAACCTTTTACTGAAATGCAAACCACTTTTAGTAAAAAGGGAGCTACTTCCACCAGCAAAGTAAACACCTTGGAGGGGGAGAAGTGATTTAGGAAATTAGGTTGTCAGCTGGGAAGTGCAGGGGTATCAAAAGAGAATGAACGATAAGACAGTTCAGAGAAGCTGGGGCACAAGCCATCCAAGCAGCACCCAAGGATTGCCAGCTAGCAGGGTGCCATGGTGGTGTCTGTGATCATTAATTAGCTAGAGTGAAACCGGTCAATGTGGTGTCCCTCAGCCAAGTTCTCTTCTTTGTTCCCTTTTCTTGTTTCCGGTCTTCCAGTGAGCCATAACTTGTATACTTCTATTATCTGTTGAATATAATCCTTATGTTTCCTTATTTCAAAATGGTAAACGTAGACTATTGGTATGGTGAATTACATACAGTTTATTTATTTATTTATTGGAAGATGGAGTCTCGCCATGTTGTCCAGGCTGGAGTACAATGGCGCAATCTCGGCTCTCTGCTTTCTCTGCCTCCTGGGTTCAAGTGATTCATCTGTCTCAGGCTCCCGAGTAGCTGGGATTACAGGTGTGCACCACCATGCCTGGCTAATTTTTTGTATCTTTAGTAGAGACGAGGTTTCACCATGTTGGCCAGGCTGGTCTCTAACTTCTGACCCTGTGATCCACCCGCCTTGGCCTCCCAAAGTGCTGGGATTACAGGTGTAAGCCACCGCATCCAGCCAATTTATTTATTTTTTTGAGATGGAGTCTCACTCTGTCACCCAGGCTGGAGTGCAATGGCATGGTCTTGGCTGACTGCAACCTCTGCCTCCCGGGTTCAAGCGATTCTCCTGCCTCAGCCTCTGGAGTAGCTGGGACTACTGACACGTGTCACCATGCTCAGCTATTTTTTTGTATTTTAGTAGAGACGGGGTTTTTCTATGTTGGTGGCTGGTCTCAAACTCCTGACCTCGTGATCCGCCCATCTTGGCATCCCAAAGTGTTGGGATTACAGGCGTGAGCCACTGTGCCTGGCTGAATTACATATAATTTAAAACAATTTGTTGCATCGAATTGAATGTTGAATTTTTCTTTGTAAAACATCTCCATGACTAAATTTTCACTGCAGTCTGCCAATTAATTTATTTTCTTAATAGAAAAATAATTTTCAATGCTGGGCATGGCGGCTCACACCTGTAATCCCAGCACTTTGGAAGGCTGAGCCCAGGAGTTTGAGACTAGCCTGGACAACACAGCCAGACCATGTATCTACAAACTTTTTTTTTTTTATTAGCCAGGTGTGGTGGCACACACCTATAGTCCCAGCTACTTGGGAGGCTGAGGCCGGAGGATCACTTGAGCCCAGGAATTTGAGACTGCAGTGAGCTATGATTGTGCCACTGTACTCCAGCCTGGGCAACAGAGTGAGACTCCATCTGTCTCACTCCAACCCTGTCTCTGACCAACCAACCAACCAACAAACAAACAAACAAAAAAACCTAACAAAATTAATTAGAAATATGATGAGATATTAGATGTCCATTAATGATAACCAAAGCTATTGCAACCATTATACCAAATGCTCTTTCAGGAGTTCTGAAAGTAAACAAATGTTAAAGAAACAGAAAAATAACACCTTTAAATTTTTTAAGATATGTTGCTTTTATTCCAAAGAATAAAATGCTTGACAAACTCTTTAATCACAAGGATTGAACCAAACTACGTCTTCTACAACTCTGTGAGGTAGGTATCTGCACAGCCACAAGGGATCCACACGGTCCTTTCTTCCCTTTGAAACACTGAGAATTGTAGCAGTTGAAACCACTGTTCTAGTGGGCAGTTAGAACAGTTGTTTCCCTCATCTGGTTCCCCACAGAGCTGCCCAAGTTATTATTTGCTCCTGAGGTTGGACCATCTGTTTTATGACAGTTATGATATTGTTAAAAATCCGAATTGTTACTTTGATTTATATGATTTAACTCTGAATCACCTAAGTATTACTATGGTGTTCAAAACACTGATTGACTCTACTTGCTTTAAGAAGTCTCGGATCCCTTCTGAATTTATTATCAGAGATCAATAAAGATGACAATAAGCAGGTCTAAATTTCTGAGATGCTAGCATTTACCCTTTTCACAATTTAACAAGATTTAAGATCATTTAGTATTTTTTTATGTTATAAAATTTGGTACAATACACCTCTTTCAGGAAAGTCTTAGTAGTAACTCCAAATATTATAATTATTGTAACCAGAAATGTGACACTTGGAGCAGAACACATGCACACAAAATAAAATCCTGTCAAAAAATGACATCACCATCCCCCCACACCAAATGTATAATTGGTAGGAAATGCATTTCCAGTCTGGTACATGGCAGTTTGACAAACTCCTACTCATTTGCTTTTCAAGTTGGTGATTGCAGCTGATATGTTTTTCTGTGATGCATGCCACCCTGTTAGCTATTTGATTTGGAAGCGTAGAGTTAGGATTCATGCAGTCTTCAGGTGTCACCTCTACAAACCTTTCCTCTTACAAGTGCTTAAGCTGTCTTACTCTGATGGAAGTAATAAGGTAGCATGAAAGACTTCTAGAGAACCAGTTTCTCTCTTGCCGTTCCTCTTAACCTTCATGTCTATCTGAACATTCTGTGCAGGAGCCCTTCTAAGACATTTTGATTTAATGCCACTTGGATCAGTTATTTGTTGTGTGACTTCATTCAAAAACACTTTAATTGAAAGGGAAGGTAGTGCCCTGCATTCCTCACAAAATTGTCCAAAGGATAAAATGAAAAACGTGAGAAACTGCTTTAATTATAATGTGCTATGTTTAAGCATTATTGTCTTTCTCTATGACAAACAACAGCTCTGTCCTAGGTCCAAATTAGAAAAACACATATTGATATTTCATTCAGAATCTCATTAGTTGGTAGTTGATCTGATTTAACTAGAGAGAATGTGACAGATTTTGTCCTTGGCCCAGTCTGCATATAATTAGTCTCACTAATAAATTAATGGATTATTAATAGCAGTGATCTCAGATGACAATGCTAACATAGACTCCTGGGCATCCCTTCACATCCTGCCATCATACATTCACTAATGAGCAATGCCAGCCAAAGTGAGTCAGATCTCTCAATACTGTGTGGTATGGAGTCTTAAAATACATTCACTTGTTTGGCTCAAGACATGAATCTCTGCTGTGTGCTTCCATCTTGAGACAGTATTTTTTCTTTCTTTTTTTTTTGAGACGGAGTCTTGCTTTGTCTCCCAGGCTGGAGTGCAATGGTGCAATCTCGGCTCACTGCAACCTCTGCCTCCTGGTTGAAGGGATTCTCCTGCCTCAGCCTCCCTTGTAGATGGGATTACAGGCGCCTGCTACTGCACCCAGCTAATTTTTGTATTTTTTTACTAGAGATGGGGTTTTGCCATGTTGGCCAGCCTGGTCTTGAACTCCTGATCTCAAGTGATCCACCTGCCTCAGCCTCCCAAAGTGCTGGGGATTACAGGCGTGAGCCACCATGTTTATCCTTAAGACAGTATTATAAAAATTTCTGAAGGCGGGGAGGAAGGCAGCAGCAAATCACACTGCCACGTGTGTACCCATGCAACTATCTTGCATGTTCTTCACATGTATCCCAAAACCTAAAATGCAATTAAAAAAAAAGAAAAAAAATTTCTGACAACAGAAAACTAACCAAGTTTGTCGAATCTGTTGCTACAGTTAACCAGTAATTTCTGTTGTCAAATGTAAATACTGTTCCCTGTACCTTCCTATGGGCTTTGATGCCCAAAGACATGAAGATCCACGTTCTTCGGAAATGCATCAGGCTACTTTGTGTTTACAGCATCACCCAGGTTCCTAAAACAATCTCCCTTTATAAATTACTTTTATAGCTACTATTGAACTCTTGTTTAAATGTCGTAACTGTGAACATCAAGTGTGCTGACTGGAAATAAATGTTTTTCATCTTAATTCTATTGCTTAAAATGTGTTCTGTAAACTAGAATATGATACCGAAGTATGAAGTTCAAGTTTTTTCTTTCAGTTTCAGCTGATAACAAATAATTATACCAGAATGAAAAAGCAAAACTGCTCCAAATGCACAAAACTTAGCTAGCACTAAAAGAAATACTGAATTTTCCCCAATAGTGTATAATATTTTATTGTAACAAAAATATTTAGATGAATTTCACAGCTATATATTATCATATAGGTACCCGCTGAGAAGGATAAGGTAGATAAACTGTACATTTAACAACATTTTACTACACATCCAATTAATCTAAGTAATTTTGGGGAAAAAAAAAGATAAAAGGCTCCCTTTTTATGTAATTTCATATTTTTTCCAGACAACATAGAATCAAGATACAACTGTAGATAATTATAATTCTAAACTTAACATTAGAACCTGCAACATGTGAAAATTCCAGTTATATATTCCTAGGCATTTGTCAAATGATAATCAAATGTTTGTCTTATAGTGGTTTTATGTTTGTGAGATAATACTCCATTGCTTCATTGCTTTATACTGCCATGGGTCCTTCTGTTTGACGTTACACATTAGCTCAGATATCCTAGTAAACTTAGTTGTTTTTTTTTTTATTCATCTGGTTAGCCTTTGGGTTATCACTTCTCGATACATAATTGAGATGTAGATAAGCAATAAAAAGATGACAAAGAAATCATCTAGAAAGCCTAGAATTCCAAACAAGGCTTCAGGTACAAAATCTAGAGGGGATATAAGATAGAAAAAAGCTCCCATTAAACAAAGTATTATCCTGATGCGAAACATCCAGAAAAGGCCCCCGACTGAAAACATTTCCCTGAATGCATGTCTCAGTAAAGTAGGTAGATCCATGATTCTCTCCATAATCTGGTAGAGGAAAAAACAAATATTATGATTTGGCATGTAATGTGTCAGATTTCCAAATAATACAATTTTCTTACAATATGTAAACATTGTTGAGTTAAGGTGAATTAAGGAGTTACACAATGATTGAACATCGTATTTTCTAATGTGTTGTATTTAAAAATAGCTCTTCGAATACTAGGTTCTTACAAAATAGGTCTTAGTGAAGATAATTGAAAAGCAACTAAAATGTCATCAAGCTTAATATATGGGATACAGTAATGCAAAACTCAAGTCACATCTGATTTGAGTTAGTAAAATAAACCAAAGAACCTAGTACACAGGATTAGAGTCTGAGACTTCAGCTTAAGTCTCAGTTTTAAAGTCAGACAGATCTGGGTTTGAATTAAAAATCAATCACTTACTAGCCAGGTGATCTTGGGAACAGCTGCTTAACCTACTAGAGATAATTCAACAACTAACTGAGTATGCGCAAGGACTATTAAGAACTAAAAACGTTCTCTGGCAAGCAGACTTCAAAAGAACAAAAATGGCCGGGTGCGGTGGCTAGAGCCTGTAATCCCAGCACTTTGGGAGGCAGAGGCGGGTGGATCAAGACATGGTGAAACCCCGTCTCTTCTAAAAAAAAAATACAAAAAATTAGCTGGGCACAGTGGCGTGTGCCTGTAATCCCAGCTACTCAGGAGGCTGAGGCAGGAGAATTGCCTGAACCCAGGAGGCGGAGGTTGCGGTGAGAGGAGATCGCGCTATTGCACTCCAGCCTGGGCAACAAAAGCGAAACTCCGTCTCAAAAAAAAAAAAAGAACAAAAATAACTAAAAGACATACTGTGTATGAAAGACCTTTATAATTTGCCAGCTGATATAGAAGTGATTATACATTAAAGACACAGGAACTTTGATGTTTCAATAGTTTAAAAATAGCGGTGAAACTGATTCCTTCCGATGAATCACTTCCTCTGGTCATTCCTCTGCTATGTTTAACAATCTGTGTAACAATCATACACCCAACTCTGGATAGGCATTTTATGTAGCCAGATAAATTGAGAGGAAGATGGAGACAAAAATAACTGAGGAAGTGAGGAGAAAATAGTTTTTAAAACCCCCAGACCAAGAAAAAAATCATCTTGTGACTCCTTTTGGAACACTGGTCACCAAAGTACAAGAATGTTTCATAATCACTTTCTATGTTCTGTGGAAGAACTAATATTTGAAGCAAAACAGCTTTACAGCTTTCACAAAGTTTATGGTAAATGACTTTAGATACTCTAACAAACAGCCAGCATGTTTTGACCTCCTTTCTGTTCTTTTTCTGAGGTATTTTCTTCACTTGTAATATGGTATCATCATTTAAACAAAATATATAATAATCAGACAAGAAATACGAAATAATTTAGTAAGAAATGTTTTTGCATAAACTGACTCCAACTTTGAAGGAGGCAGAATATTAAAGAACTAAATGCCTTTATTATAATTTCATCACATACCAGGCTTTTTAACTCATTAAATATCTGAACAAAAAATAATTCAGTAATAGTATGATTCACATTTTAAAAATATGAATGAAAAAGTTTAAAGGCCAGGTGCGGTGGCTCACAGTAATAATCCTAGCACTTTGGGAGGCCAAGGCGAGCAGACTGCTGGAGGCCAGGAGTTTTGAGATTAGCCTGGAAAACATGGTGAAATCCTGTCTCTACCAAAAATACAAAAATTAGCTGGGCATGGTGGCACACACCTGTAATCCCAGTTACTCAAGTGGCTGAAACATGACAATTGTTTGAGTCTAGGAGGCAGAGTTGCAGTGAGCTGAGATTGCACCACTGCCCTCTGGCCTAGGTGACAGAGCAAGACTCTGTCTCAAAAAGAAAAGAAAGGAAAAAGTTTTAATGACTTTTTAAAGTTCAGTAGCTCCTGAATTTGAAACAGGTTGCTTTTTTTTTGAGACGGAGTTTCGCTCTTGTTACCCAGGCTGGAGTGCAATGGCGCGATCTCGGCTCACCGCAACCTCCGCTTCCTGGGTTCAAGCAATTCTCCTGCCTCAGCCTCCCGAGTAGCTGGGACTATAGGCGCACACCACCATGCCCAGCTAATTTTTGTAGTTTTAGTAGAGACGGGGTTTCACCATGTTGACCAGGATGGTCTCGATCTCTTGACCTCGTGATCCACCTGCCTTGGCCTCCCAAAGTGCTGGGATTATAGTTGTGAGCCACCGCGCCTGGCAGAGATGAGGTTTCACCATGTTGGCCAGGCTGGTCTTGAACTCCTGACCCTGTGATCCACCTGCCTCGGCCTCCCAAAGTTCTGGAATTACAGGCGTGAGCCACCGTGCCCGGCCCTTTTTTTTTTTTTTTGAGACGAAGTCTTACTCTGTTGCCCAGGCTGGAGTACAGTGGCACGATCTCGGCTCACTGCAACCTCTGTCTCCTGGGTTCAAGCAATTCTCCTGCCTCAGCCTCTCCAGTAGCTGGGACTACAAGCGCAAGCCACCACACCCAGCTCATTTTTGTATTTTTAGTAGAGACGGGGTTTCACCACGTTGTCAGGCTAGTCTTGAACTGACCTCAAATGATCCATCTACCTCAGCCTCCCAAAGTGCTAGGATTACAGGCATGAGTCACTGCGCCCAGCCCAAACCTGGAATTTTTTTTTTTTTGAGATGGAGTTTCGCTCTTGTCACCCAGGCTGGAGTGCAATGGTACGATTTCGGCTCACTGCAACCTCTGCCTCTGGGGTTCAAGAAATTATTTTGCCTCAGCCTCCCAATTAGCTGGGATTACAGGTGCCCACCACCATGCCCAGCTAATTTTGTATTTTCAGTAGAGATGGGGTTTCACCATGTTGGCAAGCCTGGTCTCGAACTGCTGACCTCAGGTGATCCACCTGCCTCGGCCTCCCAAAGTGCTGGGATTACAGGTGTGAGCCACTGTAGCCAGCCAACCTGGAATTTTTTTAAAGGAACATTTCAAACAAGTGGCTAGGGCAATTAGAATAAAACACAACTGTGAAACTGTTGAAGTTTTCAGTTGTAACTTTTCTCAAAAGACAAACGGTGTTTTAGTATCACATAGGAGTCACTAATTTTTTATTTCCCTTTAATTTTTTCTATTGCTCCGTGCAGTTTCTTTTTCATAAAAACTTTTATAATGCTGTTTGTTTTTTAAGAAAGAAAATTGTAGTCCTTGGTAAAGCTGTAACATAGTGATTGGCCTTTGGGAGGCCGAGGGGGGTAGATCACGAGGTCAAGAGATCGAGACCATCCTGGTCAACATGGTGAAACCCCGTCTCTACTAAAAATACAAAAAATTAGCTGGGTATGGTGGCATGTGCCTGTAATCCCAGCTACTCGGGAGGCTGAGGCAGGAGAATTGCCTGAACCCAGGAGGCGGAGGTTGCAGTGAGCCGAGATCGAGCCATTGCACTCCAGCCTGGGTAACAAGAGTGAAAACTCCGTCTCAAAAAAAAAAAAAAACAAAAAAAACATAGTGATTGGCAACAATGATGGTAAAAACTTGACCCAACACATATAATGAGATTTTTCTTTTTTCTGTTTTTTGAGAAGAGTCTCACTCTGCCACCCAGGTGGGAGTGCAATGGTGCCATCATGGCTCACTGCAGCCTTGACCTCCTGGGTTCAGATGATCCTCCCACCTCAGCCTCCTAAGAAGCAGGGACTACAGGCATGTGCCATCAAGCCTGGCTAATTTTTTGGTATTTTTTGTAGGGATGCGGTTTCACCATGTTGCCCAGGCTGGTCTCAAACTCCTGGGCTCAGGTGATCTGCCTGCCTCGGACTCCCAAAGTACTAGGATTACGGGTGTGAGCCAATGTGCTTGGCCGAGATTTTTCACAGTCAAAGAATACTTGTTGGTAAACCTCACTTTACAAAAGAGAAGTAATGTGTCTTCCTCTACCTTTGAACATGCTTTAGCGTTACTTACAGATCTGGGCTGTCCTGAGAATCTCCGGTTATAATCATTAATATCCTGATGCAATCTCACAACATCCTGAGACTGATCGTCATCACCAAATACCGTTAGGAGTAAGGTTACCTGCATATTATAGAAAAAAAATTATTTCAACTTTCTTTGTTATTATGTTTTTTTCCATTTTGTGTTATTATTCAATAGAATGATAAAGGCTTCTAAATTTATATTTCACTCACTTTTACATAAAGGCAACTGGGGGGAGGAGAGTAAGTAATTGTTTTGCAATAAAATCTAATGCAACATAGAATTTTAACTCCTATAAGGTAAAATAGGCACCATATCCAACTACAGGTCTAATATTTTCCTGTCCATACCAGGGATAAATTCAGTAGTTCTCTATTTGGGCCAACAGATATCTGAAGGTACAAGAATGATGAGGAAACACTCAGGAGGAAGGGGACATAAAATATGTAACTGTCACTTTAAGACAGAACAATTATGGTTTCCTTTTTTGGTATTAAAGTAATGATTGGTTATTCTTACTGGTATTTGAAAGATCTTTGAATGCTACCAACAATAATATAAATATTAAGTTATTTCAGGGACCAGCTCTCAAACGCCAATTCCTACTATAATAAAAAAAGAAATTCTTGATATTGTTATATAACAGAATACATTTAACCCTTCTTTCTTCATGATTGTGGTAAAAATAATATACAAATGTCCCAGGACCATACTGGAATAATCTGAAGGTAACAGACAGTACCTTGAAAAATAAATACATTTTTAGGACAGAACATCCCTGTAGAAAATGGTCACTAATTTTGTTCTCATTTCAGAAAAAAAAAAAAGAAAATGGTCACTAATGATTGTATGATGACATATAAATGGGAAGACGTGGTGGCTGATTTAGTTTTAATCATTTAGCTGTTGTTTTTATCCTTCCTCAGTTCAGCTGTAAAACCAAGGCTTCCCACTGCTTAGATGCTTTCCAAACAGCTAAACAAAGGAGTGACTAAACACAGAAGGTGGGAAGAACAGCAAGTGCAGCCATTTCTTCCTTCACAAATTTGTTAATAAAAAATGCATTATTTTGATACACATTAATGGAGCACCTATGGCAGGCCAGGTACTCTGCTAAGTGATAGGTATGCCAAAAAAAAAAAAAGAAGACACAACCCTGCTTCAGGGTGACTACAACACCCACAATAAAAGGGGAGGCAGACCCGGCCTACAGCCTTATATGGCCCTGGGGCAGGTCCAAGAATGCTGCTGTGAGAGGGAGGATCTCTTTTGCCTGGGGTGGCCAGGAAGCCTGACACTGAGCTGAGCCTGGAAACGTAGGACTGTGGTTGGTGTGCATGCATTCAAGGGGAGAAGTGGCGAGTGTAGTCACCACTTCCAGTCAGAGGCGGCAGCCTGTACATTTGCTATTTCCACGACCATTTACTGAAGGGGACTACTGAGAACAGGAGGTAGAACAAGCACTTGCCATCTGTCTTGCACCCAGGATGAATTACTCTTAGCTTAGGGAACTAAGAGCTACTATATTAAGACAACTTCATCTCAATCTTCTGAGCCTCTAGTCAATTTATGGATAGTACACAGGATACCACTGGCTACTGGACACATGCCCTTTGAAAATCCATGGGCAAAACCAAGAAGAGGAAGGGGCTGGAACTATTTTTTTTTTTTTTTTTGAGACAGAGTCTCGCTCTGTCACCAGACTGGAGTGCAGGAGCGCGATCTTGGCTCACTGCAACCTCTACCTCCTGGATTCAAATGATTCTCCTGCCTCAGCCTCCTGAGTAGCTGGGGCTCCAGGAGCGCACTACCACACCCAGCTAATTTGTGTATTTTTAGTAGAGACAGAGTTTCACCATGTTGGCCAAGATGGTCTTGATCTTGTAATCTACCCACCTCGGCCTCCCAAAGTGCTGGTATAGTGGAACTATTTTTTTAAATGTAAGACCTACTCCCTGGTTTGGATGTTGCTGACTGAGAGCAAAACATGCTGAGAGGCGGTATTGGCAAGTAAGCTTCAACTTTTTTTTTTTTTTTCCTAGACGAGTCCTGCTCTGTTACTAGGCTGGAGTACAGTGGCACGATCTTGGCTCACTACAACCTCTACCTCCTAGGTTCAAGCAGTCTTCTGCCTCAGCCTCCCAAGTAGCTAGGACTACAAGCGCAGGCCACTTTGCCCAGCTAATTTTTGTATTTTAGTAGAGATGGGGTTTCACCATGTTGGCCAGGATGGTCTTGATCTCTTGACCTCATAATCCGCCCGCCTTGGCCTCTCAAAGTTCTGGGATTACAGGCGTGAGCAACCACACCTGGCCATAAGCTTCAGTGTTGACTGCCTTGTGTCATGCATCCAAATCAGCCGGAGAGGCATACAGAAACATTAGTTTCCTCCTGATCATGTGGCCACAAGTAAAATATGAAAGAGGCAGAATTTGAGAATGTAGAAGCAAGAATGCTAAGAAAATGACTTGGACATCCTTCACTGCACCAGAATAAGAGGGCAGTTGGGGAGAAACAGACAGCTACAATAAACGCTGAAAGAGAGAGAGAGAGTGTGTGTGTGTGTGTTTGTGTGTACATTCCACTGATGGGTAAGTGGGAGAATACTTTTTTTTAGTGATGTAATCTCATTCTATTGTACACGCTAGAGTACAGTCCCATGATCATAGCTCACTGCAGTGTCAAACTCCTGAGCTCAAGCAATCCCCCTCAGCTCAGACTCCCAAGTAGTTGTGACTACAGGTACACACCACCACACCAGGCCAATTTTATTTTCTTAGTTTTTTTGTAGAGATGGAATCTCATTTTGTTGCCCAAGCTGGTCTCAAACTCCTGGCTTCAAGTGATCCTCCAGCCTTGGCCTCCCAAAGTGCTGGCCTGTATTTTTTTTTTTTTTTTTTTTGAGACACAGTCTCACTCTGTCTTCCAGGCTGGAGTGCAGTGGCATAATCTTGGCTGACTCCAACCTCTGCCCCCAGGGTTGTAGCAATTCTCCTACCTCAGCTGCCTGAGTAGCTGGGATTACAGGTGTCTACCACCATGCCAGGCTAATTTTTTGGATTTGTAGTAGAGATGGGATTTTGCCATTTTGGCCAGGCTGGTCTTGAATTCTTGACCTCACGTGATCCACCCGCCTCAGCCTCCCAAAGTACTGAGATTATAGGCATGAGCCACTGCGCCAAGCCTGTATTTTTCTTTTCTTTTTTTGTGAGATGGAGTTTCACTCTTGTTGCCCAGGCTGGAGTGCAATGGTGTGATCTCAGCTCACTGCAACCTCCACCTCCCGGGTTCAAGCAATTCTCCTGCCTCAGCCTCCAGAGTAGCTGGGATTACAGGCATGTGCCACCATGCCCAGCTAATTTTATTTTTAGTAGAGACGGGGTTTCACCATGTTGGCCAGGCTGGTTTCAAACTCCTGACCTCAGGTGATCCACCCGCCTTGGCTTCCCAAAGTGCTGGGATTATAGGCATGAGCCACAGCGCCCAGCCTGTATTTTTATTTTAAATGAAAAATAAATATAACGGAAATCATGAAAATAGTGTACAACTGAAAGAATGCCCTATTTTGTCATATTTAAAAACTGAATGTTGGTTTCTCAGAATTGTTCAGTATTCCATTTCTCCAGTTTGTCAAAGAAATGGAGAGAATATGGCATGTCTCATCTGCACTGACATTTCAGTGTCAGGTTCATGTTTACTTACTGCCTCCCTCCTGAGGTGGCTTCGATGCTAACTGTCATGGTCTAAGCTGTTCTGGACAATGCAATGTGGCCATGTCTCTAAAAGGAATGAAACATTAAAAAAATCGTTATATACTATTTAAAGCTATCTGGATCCTCACCAGAAAAAGATAGATTAAATATAAACTGAACAGGAAAAAACCTTTTTTTCAAAAGAAGTGTATATAGAGGATATATGTTAATATACTGATTAAGTAGTTTGGTTATTCCTTTGTTGGTATTGCTACAAAGACTTTATTGGGATTTTTGGGAAGGATTCATTTACCAGTTGTTTTTCACTACAACTGTAGGATTTCAAACAGGATTCCCGTTTTTAGTGATAGCTCAGTGAATTTTAAAAAAATAATTGTACAAATAAAAAAAAATTGTGGGTTGGGCATCGTAGCTCATGCCTATAATCCCAGCACCTTGGGAGGCTGAGGCAGAAGGATTGCTTGAGCTGAGAGTTTGAGACCAGCCTGGGCAACACAGGGAGACCTCATCTCTATTAAAAATAAAAAAAAAATTAGGCAAGCATGGTGGCACATTATGCCTATAGTCCCAGCTACTCAGGAGGCTAAGGTGGAAGGATTGCTTGGGCCCAGGAAGTCAAGGCTGCAGTAAGCTATGATCATGCCACTGCACTGCAAGACCTTGTCTCAAAAAAAAAAAAAAAAAAAAAAAAAAGGGAATAATAAATAATAAAGTAACATCAAAGAAGCTTTGGATAAATAAAGTTCTGCTAAAAATATAAGAATAATTCCAAATGCAGATACAAAAACCATAAAAATGTACAAAATAAACTAACATAAATGATGCTTTCTGCACACAAAACATTACCGTTTGTCTACAGATTGGACAACTGATTGCCCCAAGCCATGAACCGTATCGCCAGTAAGCAATAATGCAGGGACCTAATAGAAAGAGAAAAAAAAACACATTAATATTGATGTTTTAAAGTCTAGATATCCTCAGAAAGTTTCAACTATTTTAAATATCTTAACAGTACCACCTTATTTAAAAACATTTTTTATTTCATCCAGCCAACCCTTCAGGCGAATTCAAATGTAGTAAGAATTCCTGGCCATTAAAAAAATTTTTTTATTTAAACTCCAAGTTAAGGCTGGGTGCGGTGGCTCAGGCCTGTAATCCCAGCACTTTGGGAAGCCAAGGTGGGTGGATCACTTGAGGTCAGGAGATCGAGACCACCCTGGCCAACATGGTAAAATCCCATCTCTACTAAAAAATACACAAATAAGCCAAGTGTGGTGGCACATGCCTGTAATCCCAGCTACTCGGGAGGCTGAGGCAGGACAATCGCTTGAACCTAGGAGGTGGAGGTTGCAGCGAGCCAAGATCGTACCATTGCACTGAAGGCTGGGCAACAAAGCGAGACCCTGTCTCAAAATAAATAAATCAACTCCAAGTTAAGCTACAGACAGTTGTACACAGTCAAAAGCAAATATATATTAACTGCCTTAATGCTATGAGGCTTCATGCAAAATATTACATTTTCTTTTTTTTTGAGACGGAGTTTTCGCTCTTGTTACCCAGGCTGGAGTGCAATGGCACGATCTCGGCTTACTGCAACCTCCGCCTCCTGGGTACAGGCAATTCTCCTGCCTCAGCCTCCTGAGTAGCTCGAATTACAGGCATGCACCACCATGTCCAGCTAATTTTTTGTATTTTTAGTAGAGACGGGGTTTCACCATATTGACCAGGTGGTCTCGATCTCTTGACCTCAGGATCCACCCGCCTCGGCCTCTCAAAGTGCTGGGATTACAGGCGTGAGCCACCACGCCCGGCGACAACATTTTCTATCTAATATAAATAAAATAATTAAACATCATTGTAAATATAACAACCAACAAATCAGAGCATAAATTTTCTGTTCTAAATTTGGTATGTTATAAAAATAACACAACTTTTTGAAGAGTTTAGAAAACCAAATTATCAATGTGTTAACTAACAGTAATTAAGTATTAATAGTACAAGCAAGGAATCAAAGGACACAAAGAGTATATGCTCTGCCCTAATAAAGTTTATAATTCGGTTCAGGAATCAAATAAACTTTTGCACTAGATTGGATTTCTCTGCTTGAAGGTATTCATGAGCAGCAAGCCAGCCAAAGATGAGCAACACAGCCTAAAGGAAGAGTCCGGCAACCTCAAGAAGGGGCAGGTGTGCCAAGTATATAAGCACCAAACTTCATGCCAATAACAGGGGAAGGAATAGTTTTGAATACTGTCTGGAATTTAAGGGTCTAATTCACTTTCTTTTCTGTAGGACACCTGCATCTTCAACCATCCAGGTCCCACTGTGACTCTGAACTAAGTGTTAAGTGCTAAACTAGGTGTCCCTTCTTTCTCCAGGGTCCTCTGTGTATTCTTGCTCTTGCCTGAGCAACCTGGCTTAGCCCTCCTGTGTTCCTTATTCCTCCAGATCAAGTAAGTGTTCAGAATTCAGAATAAGCAACAGCAATCCAATTGAGGAGACCAAGGTGACATACTCAAATCAATGTAGAAGGCAAATTTTCATCTGTTTAATATTAACTTTAAATACAAAACAGGAGTGCAGAGAAGTATGTATTAGAGAGTAGCTTGTAGAGGAGAAAGGATATGAACTGAACTTTGTAGGATAGATGAGATTTAGATAGGCAGAAAACAGGAGAGAGGACACTTCACATTTTAAGAACAGCAAGAGCAAATGCCAGAAAAGAATGTCATGTGGATTAGGTTTGAGAGGAGAAACAGGTCTGCCTTCTCTGATGGCCATCTAATTTTCCCTACCCAATCTTTCATAACTTTCCTGGTGATTAGCATTTCCAATAGAAAATTAAAAGATAAAAACTGAAGTGTTTTATAATTTGTTAGCTACTTAGGCAAAAACCTTAAAGAAGAGTCTGAAATAAGTGGATGAAGCAATGATGGGATTGGATTACTAAAAGAGCACAAGGTACAGAAAACCCTGCCATTACATGGTATGGGTTCCAAATACTCACGCCATCTCCAAATGCACAAATAACACTATCTAATAATTCTATAGGATGAGATAAAGTTAGACAAAAGGGCTAACAATTTATAGAACCATTATATGCTACATTTTTAATTAGTCCCTATATGAAAATTTCCTATGTGTTGGGAGCAATAAGGCCCTATCTTGAACACAACTGTTTAAGCAGAAAGAAACAATAAAAAACTAGGTCTAGTGATTGGACACATCGAAGTGGCTTCGAGTGTTTACTAATGTATGAGCCAGCAATTATGCGGAACTGAGCACAGGGCTTGAAGATAAATCTAGGTTTAAAAATTTGGCTCTGTCACTTAACACCTGGGCTACTCTTTTTAAAATTTATTATTATTATTTTTGAGACAGGATCTTGCTCTGCTGCTCAGGCTGGAGTGCAGTGGCATGATCACAGCTCATTGCAGTCTCAAACTCCTGGGCTCAAGCGATTCTCCCACCTCAGCCTCCCCAGTAGCTGGGATTGCACGTGTGAGCCACTGCACCTGTGTAATTTCTTATTTTTTGTAGAGACAGGGTCTCTCTAGGTTGTCCAGGCTGGCCTCCAACTCCTGGGCTCAAGCAAATCCTCCTGCCTCAGCTTCCCCAAGTGCTGAGATTACAGGCGTAAGCTACAGAGCCTGGCCACTTTGTAAAATTTCATCACATCTCTAAGCCTGTTTCCTCACAGGTGGGGTTAGATGAAATATGTTAATGTCCAATATATAGGCATGTAATAACTGAAACTTTCCCCCTCAATCTTCTATGGCATAAGAAGCCATAGAAGATATTCCTGAATCTGCAGATTCAGGAAAAATGAAGAGTGGTGGAAAGCACTCCTTCCTGATACTAAGTAAATGTGAAATTATTCCCTTCTTACCCCAAGGCATGCTCTAGGTTTCTCATTCTCCCTCATTAAACCTCAACAGGTTGAAGTTAGAGAGGGTGTGTGAGAGAGAGAGAGAGAGAGAGAGAGAGAGAGAGAGAGAGAGAGAGAGAGACTGAGACAGACAGACAGACAGAGACTTTTACTAAAGTACTAAACCTTTAAGACTTTTAGTACAAATTAGAAATCAAAAGAGGCAGGAGGGCTATGGGAGGGTCTTGGGTAGGTTCTTGAGAGAACTTTCCTGCCTTGGGAAAGATGAATAATAAATCAAACTCCCAAAAAGTGATGAACAAGGAGGGACTCAGTGAATCCCTCATGCTATGTATCTAAGTGAACTACTATCCAAAGAAACACATTTCTGTTTATTGGGAAGCTGAATAATTTCTTTAACCTCTGAACCCATAGTTGCTACATGGACACACTAAATAGAAAATAAATAAGCAGGTATATTATTTAGATGCTAAGTATACTTGGTAGACAAGTAGAGCAGAATATCAGAGGTAATCTACTCTAGTCACAAAATACAAAAAGAAAAAATTAGGAATCCAGCCTTTGTACACATAGAGGTCTTGGTCTAAACAGTCACTTTTCCCAAGTATAGCACTGTTTGCTTACCACAAAAAAGATGTCCACAGTTGGTCTCCACTGGGAAGGAGGCTTGGTGCAGGCAGATGGGACAGTACATGTCAGTGTAGAACTGCTGTCGAGCGGCAGCAGGTGCATCCTAGTAAGAACACAAGTGCGCACATTGAAACACAACACATGTAGCCCTCAACAGTATCTTACGTTAAATTATATTTGAGAACACAGTCAACAGTGTGTAACCGTCATCAAACTGTATATGTGCAATAGTTTACGGTCATAATTTTGAGAACATTATGAGGCTATATTGTTTTTATTTAAACTGCATGGTCTCCACTTTCCTTCCTAAACATAATTTAAGACAAAAACCTAGATTAACTCAAAAGTTCCTCTTTTACTCTACTAAAATAAGTTATTCTGAGTAGTACAAGGCTAAGCTAATGCATAAGCGAACAATAATAAATGTCGAGGTCAGCCATGGTGACTCATGCCTATAATCCCAGCACTTTGAGAGGCTGAGGCAGGCAGATCACTTGAGCCCAGGAGGTCCAGACAAGCCTGCGCAACATGGCAAAACCCCGTCTCTACAAAAACAGAAAAATTAGCCAAGAGTAGTGGCGGCATGTGCCTGTAGTCCTGGATACTTGGGAGACTGAGGTGGGAGGATCACCTGAGCCTGGGAGGTTGAAGCTGCAGTGAGCCGTGACTGCATCACTGCACTCCAGCCTAGGCAACAGAGTGAGACCCCATCTCAAAAAGAAAAAACGAATAACAAATGTCAAACTGTTTTCTAAGTCTTCACTTTTTCCATTTTTACCATCTTTTTCATTTTAAAAATGTTGCATGTATTCAAAAAACATCCAGATATCAAAGATGGGTCATGAGGGCAAGGAATTTATTTGTAGGATTAATTGTACCTCAGGACCTAGAAAAGTATCTACATGGCTGGGGACGGTGGCTCACGCCTGTAATTCCAATGCTTTGGGTGGCTGAGGTGGGCGGATCACTTGAGATCAGGAGTTTGAGACTAGCCTGCTCAACATGGTGAAACCGTATCTCTACCACAAAATACAAAAATTAGCCAAGCACCTGTAGTCCCAGCTACTTGGGAGGGTGAGGTGAGAGAATCACTTGAACTCAAGAGGTGGAGGCTGCAGTGAGCCAAGATCATACCACTACACTCTAGCCTGGGCAACAGAGACCCTGTCTCAAAAAAACAAGGTGTCTGCGTAACATAGATCTTATGTTACTGTGTTGTAAAAATACTTATTTATCAAAACTTGTTTTGATGGAACCCAACACAGATAAAGTTGGCAGCAGGAAAAAAATCTAATTACAGAAAAAATATCAAATTTACTAAATAGGAACTGTTCTTAAGTGAATCCGATTTTTGCCACTCGATATTAATAAACAAATTTAACAAATTAAATTTAAATGATTTATTAATAAACATAATAGAGATTTTATACTTCTAAAACAGTCCTAAGTTACCAGAATATTCTGTGATCCAAGGCTACACCTTGATGTTACAGTCACTTAGGTCAATTCTAATGCTACAAAAGTGTATAGCACTTTATGTTACCCTCTCCACTTTTTCTCCTTTTTTTTTTTGGAGACATAGTTTCACTGTTACCCAGGCTGGAGTGCAGTGCTACAATCTTAGCTCGTTGAAACTTCTGCCTCCTGGGTTCAACTGATTCTCCTGTTTCAGTCTCTCGAGTAGCTGGGATTACAGGCGTTGACCACCATGTCCAGCTAATTTTTATATTTTTAGTAGAGATGGGGTTTTGCAATGTTGGTCAGGCTGTCCTCAAACTCCTGACCTCAGGCGATTCACCTGCCTCAGCCTCCCAAAGTGCTGGGAGTATAGGTGTGAGTCACCACACCTGGCCTTTTCCTTATTCATTTTTAAAGAAATTGACAAAAAACAATTAACAGTGCTATCCAATAGAACTTTCTTCAATAACTGAAATCATTGTCAGTGCTGTCCAATCCAGTAGCCGTGAGCTACATGTGGCCATTGTGTACTTGAAATGTAGCTAAAGACTGAATTTCAGCTGGACGTTGGCAGCTTATGCCTGTAATCCCAGCACTTTGGGAGGCCAAGGCAGGAGGATCATGAGGTCAGGAGATCAAGACCATCCTGGCTGACATGGCGAAACTTGGTCTCAACTAAAAATACAAAAAAAAAAAAAAAAATTAGTTGGGTGTGGTGACACATGCCTGTAGTCCCAGCTACTTGGGAGGCTGAGGCAGGAGAATCACTTGAACCCAGGAGGCGGAGGTTGCAGTAGGCTAAGATCATGCCATTGCACTCCAGCCTGGGCAACAAGAGTGAAACACCGTCTCAAAAAGAAAAAAAAAAGACTGAATTTCAGATTATCTTTAATTTTCTTTTTTTTTGAGATGGAGTTTCACTCTGTCACCCAGGCTAGATTGCAATGGCATGATCTTGGCTCACTGCAACCTCTGCCTCTCGGGTTCAAGTGATTCTCCTGCTTCAGCCTCCAGAGTAGCTGGGATTACAGGCATGCGCCACCGTGCCAGGCTAATCTTTGTATTTTTAGTAGAAATGGGGTTTCACCATATTAGTCAGGCTGGTCTTGGAACTCCTGACCTCGTGATCGGCCCGCCTCAGCCTCCCAAAGTGCTAGGATTATAGGTGTGAGCCACTGTGCCCAGCCAATTGTGTTTAATTTTAACTAACTTAAATAGCCACAGGTGACTGGTAGCTGTCATAGTGGACAGCACAGAACAGAATACATTGCCAGCCTTATTTTCACTCTGAGAACTGTGTGCCAGGTTTGAGGAAGAGGGAGGCAGATGAGTGGACACTGCTACAAGGAGACCTGGAAGATTCACCTCAATCTGGGGCCCCTTAATAGCTGAACCCAGTTATGCAATCACTAGTGTGAGTGTAAGCAAATATTAGTAGTCTCATATGTTAATAATAATAATAGCCAGACGCGGTGGCTCACGCCTATAATCCTAGCACTTTGGGAGGCCGAGGCGGGTGGATCACGAGGTCAAGAGATCGAGACCATCCTGGTCAACATGGTGAAACCCCGTTCCTACTAAAAATACAAAAATTAGCTGGGCCTGTAGTCCCAGCTATTCAGGAGGCTGAGGCAGGAGAATTGCTTGAACCCAGGAGGTGGAGGTTGCGGTGAGCCGAGATTGTGCCATTGCACTCCAGTCTGGGTAACAACAGTGAAACTCCGTCTCAAAAAAAAAAAATAGTTGCCTTATTTATGTCTAAAGATTAAATACGATTATTGTTTGGGAAATCACTTTGTAAATTATAAAACACTATCTCAACATGAATTATGTTTATAATTGCTATGGAACAGAGTACTACTAATATGCTTAAACTATTTTTTTTTTTTAGATGAGTCTCGCTCTGTCACTAGTCTGGAGTGTAGTGGCATGATCTCAGCTCACTGCAACCTCCACCTCCTGAGTTCAAGAGATTCTCGTGCCTCAGCCTCCTGAGTAGCTGGGACTACAGTGCACGCCACCACACCCAGCTAAATTTTGTATTTTTAGTAAAGACAGGGTTTCATCATGTTGGCCAGGAGGGTCTCAATCTCTTGACCTTGTGATCTGCCCACCTCAGCCTCCCAAAGTGCTGGGATTACAGGTGTAAGCCACCATTCCTGGCCCTGTTTAAATTATTCTTGTATTGGGCTGGGTGCAGGAGGCAGAGGTTGCAGTGAACCGAGATCACGCCACTGCACTCCAGCCTGGGCAACAGAGCGAGACTCGTCTCAAAAAAACCCAAAAAACAAAAAACTATTCTTATATCAATGACTACAAGTTCCATGAGGGTAGAAAATTTTGTCTGTTTGATTCACAATTGTATTCCCAATGCCTAGAAAATATGTGGTGAATGGATAAATTCATCCTTACTGGGGCCAGATGTGGTGGCTCATGCCTGTAATCGCAGCACTTTGGTTTTAGCGGAGCAAGCACAGCTCACTGCAGCCTCAACCTCCTAGGCTCAAGAGATCCTCCCACCTCAGTCTCCTGAGTAGCTGGGACTATAGGTGTGCACCATCATGCCCAGCTGGTTTTTGTTATTTTTAGCAAGGACATGGTTTTGCCACGTTGCCCAAGCTGGTCTCGAACTCCTGAGCTCAACTGATCCTCCTGCCTTAGCCTTCCAAAGTGCTGGAATTATAGGCATGAGCCACCATGCCCAGAATGTAATCCCAACACTTTGGGAGGTGGAGGTGAGAGGACTGCTTGAGCTCAAAAGTTGGAGAGCAGTGGGGGAACATAGTGAGATCCTGCCTCTTTAAAAAAAAAAACTTGTCGGAAATCAAGTTTGATCAGTAGGAAAGCTTTTTTTTTGAGATGGAGTTTCGCTCTGCCACCCAGGCTGAAGTGCAGTGAGATGATCTCAGTTTACTGCAACCTCTGCCTCCTGGGTTCAAGCGATTTTCCTGCCTCAGCCTCCTGAGTGGCTGGGATTACAGGCACACACCACCACACTCAGGTAAATTTTGTATTTTTAGTAGAGACAGGGTTTCACCATGTTGGTCAGGCTGGTCTCAAACTCCTGACCTCAAGATCCACTCCCCTTGGCCTCCCAAAGTGCTGGGATTATAGGTGTTAGCCATCGCACCCAGCCAGAAAGCAATTTTTAATTTTGTTTTTTGATGTTAGATATCTCAGCATGTAGGTGTACAATATCCTATTTATTCTGGGCTTCATAAAGTATATCATATCTGCAATTCTCAGAGATTTCATCTGGTAAAAAGCAAAGAACAGACAGGACAAAAATTAGTTTTTTTTCTTTGCCTAACTAGCTCTGTTGTTATAACTGACAACTGAAGAAAAAAAAAGGAAAAAACCAAAACAGCCACCTCTTCTAGTTATTTCTTTGTATGTGTTAGGGAGTATATGTCAGGAAAAAATTTTTTTTTTCACTACATCTCATTAAGGTCAATTAGACAGCAATTATTTCTACACTAATAAACAACAGGAAAACTGGCCAGGCACCTGTAATCCCAGCACTTTGGGAGGCCAATGAGGGGGGCACATCACGAGGTCAGGAGTTCAAGACCAGTCTGACCAACATGGTGAAACCCTGTCTCTCCTAAAAATACAAAAATTAGTTGGGAGTTATGGTGCATGCCTATAATCCCAGCTACTCAGGAGGCTCAGGAAGGAGAATCACTTGAACCCGGGAGGCGGAGGTTTCAGTAAGTCAAGATTGCACCACTACAATCCAGCCTGGGTGACAGAGCAAGACTCCATCTTAAAAAAAAAAAAAAGGAAAACTATCTTTTAAAGCAAATTAATAATAAACAAAACATGAAGACATCTAAATAGATTAAGGCTAGGCAATTTGCCCAATCTGTAAACATACAATTTATAAAATAATGTAAGGTAATTTGAAGCAGGAAAGAAGCCCATGTTTCCAAAAAGTAATTTACCAATCTTTAACACAATTGCACATGCAAAGGGAGCTATCACATCTACTCCTCAAATAAATGCATATACAGTACCTGTTCTGTTTGAAGCTGTTCTCGAAGTACCCTTACTAGCTCCTGGTTTTCTGGGTGAATGTTTTGATGTACATTTCTGTTGAATAGAATATAATAAATTTTGAATAGAAAATATTATCAGATGAATCCATTTTCTTGATGGGTCTAATTTCTGACTTATAACTACTGGTAATTAATAAATGTAATTGATGGCATACAAAAGCACTTCACTTCTGGGACTGTATGTTACAGGCTGTCCTGTGGTGAATTCTTCTGAGATCACTGATCATCAGCCAATTTCAGGTTTAAGCAGCAAATACTAAAATCCAGAGGCCTAGTACCTTGGAAATCTGTTGTAAACACAATCTTACAAATAATGTAAGAAACAAGTAACATTTGTTTCTTTGGTGAAATTTCTTCAAAATAAGCAGCTATCTAGTTTTATCTACTGTTATGCATTTGAACACTTTTCCACATTGAATTAGATCCTTCTCCTAACTCTTCATGTATTAGGGGTGGGAAACAACAGAAACTAAAATTATTAATGTAGAAAAGCCAGAACTTGGCTGGGAACAGTGGCTCATGCCTGTAATCCCAGCACTTCGGGAGGCCAAGGCGGGTGGATCACCTAGGTCAGGAGTTCGAGACTTGCGTGGCCAACATGGTAAAACCCTGTCTTTACTAAAAATACAAAAAATACAAAAATTAGCAGGGTATGGTGGTGTACACCTGTAATCTCAGCTACTCAGGAGGTGGAGAGAGGAGAATTTCGGGAATTCAGGAGGTAGAGTTGCAGTGAGCCGAGATCACACCACGGCACTCTAGCCCAGGCCAACAACAGCGAGACGCCATCTCCAAAAAAAAGAAAAGCCAAAAAAAAAAGAAAAAAGTCAAAACTTAACGTGTCACTAATATCTTAACATTAACAATTAAAATGGTGAACCAAAGGCAAGCTAGTGGCTGATATAAACAGATGGGATTAAACATCCCATATTGAAAGTCAGATGTGTTGGTCAGGCTGGTATGGTAGGGGCGAATTTTTACATGTTATCATGGCTTAATTTCATTTGGCTATAGATGTATTTTCTAAGTAAATGTCTTGAACAAGTATATTTTAAGTCTACACAGTCCCAGGGTTACTCTACAGAAGAGGCTTACTCTCTGGGTAAGCCAATATCCAACAGAGATAAAAACTCTCATATCCTAATGTGATAAGGAAACTTATAGAAATCCATCCTGTGATTATTCAATTGTTAGCAAAAAATGCAAATTTTAGAAAAAGAAGTTAACTAAATATAACCGTTAGTCTAAACAATGAAACAATTTGAACTCTGTTTAAACCTATTAAATCTTTTTTTTTTTTTTTTTTGAGGCAGAGTCTTGCTCTGTTACCCAGGCTGGAGTGCAGTGGTGCAATCTCAACTCACTGTAACCTCTGCCTCCCAGGTTCAAGCGATTCTCCTGTCTCAGCCTCCTAATTAGCTGGGATTACAGACACATGCCACCATGACTGGCTATTTGTATTTTTAGTAGAGATGGGGTTTCACCACGTTGGCCAGGCTGGTCTCCAACTCCTGATCCCAGGTGATTTGCCCGCCTCGGCCTCCCAAAGTGCGGGGATTACAGGTATGAGCCACTGAACCCAGGCTAAACCTATTAAAACTTAACACATTCTTTATTTTTTAATTTTTTTTTTTGAGACTGAGTTTCGCTCTTGTTACCCAGGCTGGAGTGCAATGGTGCGATCTCGGCTCACCACAACCTCTGCTTCCTGGGTTCAGGCAATTCTCCTGCCTCAGCCTCCTTCTTTATTTTAAAATAACACACATTCTTATGCTTGAACAGATGATCTGTGAAAAGAAAGCACTCACTATATGAAAGCACCCTGTCAAGGAGTAATCTAACTAGCAGAGGAAACATAATTTAAATACCAGTGAATACCTAGCTAAATGGCATTTCTCCATTCTTTGAGAATAGAAAAGCATTCCCTTTTCATTGGAGAAAAAATTGTAATGACATTTCAGAGTACAGACATGAACCACATTACTAGAAATAATCTCCTTTGGAATCGGTTGAACCTGGGAGGTGGAGATTGCAGTGAGCCAAGAGCATGCCACTGCACTCCTGCCTGGGTGACAGAGCAAGACTGTCTCAAAAAAAAAAAAAAAGAAAAACAAAAAAGAAAGAGTTTCCTTTGGCTTCTTTCTTTAAAAAATATGTAGGAATTTTTCTTTTTGAGATGGAGTCCCTCTGTTGCCCAGGCTGGAGTGCCGTGGTGTGATCTCAGCTCACTGCAACCTCTGCCTCCTGGGTTCAAGTGATTCTCCTGCCTCAGACTCCCGAGTAGCTGGGATTACAGGTGTGTGGCCACCATGCCCGGCTAATTTTTTGTATTTTTAGTAGAGATAGGGTTTCACCGTGTTAGTCAGGATGGTCTTGATCTCCTGACATCATGATCTAGCCGCCTTTGCTACCCAAAAAGTCCTGGGATTACAGGAATGAGCCACCACACCTGGCCTAGGAATTCTTAAATTTGGTGGTAGAATATTTTAAAAGATATATTCTATTTAAATATATTTTTAAGATATATATTAAATATTCTACCAGATTTGTGAAGCCAAGCAACAAGAAAAAACAGCCCAAGTTGCTGAATACTGCCTGTAACTCCTATGGTGATGGTATTTGGAGACAGAACCTTTGGGAGGTAATTAGGTCATGAGGGTGGTGCCCTTGTGATAGGATTAGTGCCTTTATAAAAAGAGATATGAGATAACCTGCTCCCTGCTCTACTCTCTTCCATGTAAAGACACAACAAGAAAACCACCATCTACAAACCATGAAGTCAACTCTTACCAGACACCAAATCTGACAACACCTTGATCTTAGACCTCTTGGCCTCTGGAACGGTGAGAAAAAAATGTTGTTTAAGCCACCCATCTATGGTTATTTGTTTTTGTTTTAGAGACAGAGCTCGCTTTGTTGCCCAGGCTGGAGTGCAGTGGCACAATCTTGGCTCACTGCAACCTCTACCTCCCAGGTTCAAGCGATATCTGGATAGATTTTGTATTTTTAGTAGAGACAGAGTTTCACCATGTTGGCCAGGCTGGTCTTGAACTCCTGACCTCAGGTGATCTGCCCACCTTGGGTTCCCAAAATGCTAGGATTACAGGTGTGAGCCACCTGGCCTGGTCTATGGTTATTTGTTATAACTGATTGAGACAATGGTCAAATACTTTTTGACAATGGTGCCAAGTCCATTCAATAGAGAAAGTACCCTCTTTCAACAAATAAGTGCCAGAAAAACTGAATATCCGCATTAAAAATATAAAAAGTAACTCAAAATGCATTCAAAGGGCAAAACTTAAAACTATACACATTTTAGGAAAAAGCAAGAAAATATTCATGCCGTTGGATTCTGGCAATGATTCCTTTCATATAAGACAAAATTATAGGCCAAAAAAAGAAAAAATACACAATGATGACTTCATCAAAATCAGAAACTATGTATATCAAAGGGCACTTAAGAGAGTAAGAAGAATATCCACAGAAAGGGAGAAAATATTGGCAAATCATATACAGGAAATCCTCATTTTATTTCGTTTCACTTTCTTGCGGTTAGCAGATACTGTGTTTTTTACAAATTGAAGGTTTGTGACAACCCTGTGTTGAGCAAGACTGTTGGCACCATTTTCCCAACAGCATGTGCTTGCTTCATGTTTCTCTGTCACATTTTGGTTATACTTGCAATCAATCAATCAACATTGTGTATGCTCTGACTGCTCTATTGACCAGCCATTCCCCAGTCTCTCTCCCTCTTCTCAGACCTTCCTATTCCCCAAGACATTGACAATATTGAAATTAGGCCAACTAATAACTCTATAATGGCCTCTAGGTGTTCAAGTGAAAGGAAGAGCTGCATGTCTCTCACTTCACATAAAACCTAGAAATGATTAAGCTTTGTGAAAAAGACATGTCAAAAGTTGAGCTAGGGCAAAAGTTGTGCTTGTTGGTCCAGTTGTGAATTAAAAGGAAACATTCCTGAGGGACATAAAAAGTATTACTCAAGTGAACACATAAATGATAAAAAAGCAAAACAGCTTTATTGCTGACATGGAGAAAGTCTGAGTGCTCTGGATAGAAGATCAGCCAGAACATTTCCTTAAGCCAAAGCCTAATGCAGAGCAAGTCCCTCCCTCTCTTTAATTCTTTGAAACTGAGGGATGAGAGGAAGCAACAAAAGAAAAGTTGAAAACTAGCAGAGGTTGGTTCATGACATTTAAATAGGATGAAGGGTAAACGTTTATGGAATAGCAAGTGCTGATGGAGAAGCTGCAGAAAGTTATCCATATCTAGCTAAGATCATTGATGAAGGTGGCTACACTGGACGACACCTTTTTATGTAGAAGAAACAATTTTCCATTGCAAGAAGATACCATGTAGGGCTTTTAAGCTGCAGTCAATGCTCATTGACCATTCTGAAAATCCTAGGGCCCTTGAAAATTATGCTAATCTACTCTGCCTGTGCTCTATAAATGCAACAACAATGCCTGGATGACAGCACATCAGACTATTCAAGCCCACTGTTGAGAGACCTAATGCTCAGAAAAAAAAATTTCTTTGAAATTATTACTGCATATATCTATGTAGTATATTAATAAAAAAATTTATTAAAAAGCAAATATTGGCTGGGCGCAGTGGCTCACACCTGTAATCCCAGCACTTTGGGAGGCCAAGGTGGGCAGACTTGGTCAGGAGGTTGAGACCATCCTGGCCAACATGATGCAACCCCGTCTCTAATAAAATATAAAAAATTAGCTGGGCGTGGTGGCACGTGCCTGTAGTCCCAACTACTCGGGAGGCTGAGGCAGAGGAATCTCTTGAACCCAGGTGGCAGAGGTCGCAGTGAGCTGATATCAGGCCATTGCACTCCAGCTTGGTGACAGAGCAAGACTCCGTCTCAAAAAAAAAAAAAAAAAGCAAATATTACTCTCATTGACAATGCACCTGGTCACCCAAGAACTCTGATGGAGATGTACTAGGAGATTAATGTTGTTTTCATGCCTCCTAAAACAGCAACCATTCTGCAGCCCCATAAATCAAGGATTATTCTGACTTTCAAGTTTTATTACTTAAGAAACACACTTTGTAGGGTTATAGCTGCCATAGATAGTGATTTCTCCGATGGATCTGGGGAGTCCACTGAAACCTTCTGGAAAGGATCCCCCATTCTAGATGTCATTAGAACACTCTTTTTTTTTTTTTTTTTTGAGACAGAGTCTCGCTCTGTTGCCCAGGCTGGAGTGCAGTGGTACAATCTTGGCTCACTGCAACCTCTACCTCCCAGGTGTAAGGGATTCTCCTGCCTCAGTCTCCCAAGTAGCTGGGATTACAGGTGTACACCACCACACCTGGTTAATTTTTGTATTTTTAGTAGAGACAGGGTTTTGCCATGTTGGCCAGGCAGGTCTAAAACTCCTGGCCTCAAGTGATCTGCCTGCCTCAGCCTCCTAAAGTGCTGGGATTACAGGCATGAGCCACTGTGCCCTGCCAAGAACATTCGTAAATCATGGGAGGAGGTCAAAATATCAAAATTAACAGGAGTTTGGAAAAAGTTGATTCCAGCCCTCACAGATGACTTTGAGGAGTTCAAGACTTCAGAGGCAGAAGGAACTGCTGCTATGGTGGAAACAGCAAGGAAACTAGAATTGGAGCCTGAAGATGTGGCTGAACTGCACTCAGACAAGGAGTTTCTCCTGATAGATGAGCAAAGGAAATGGTTTCTCAAGATGGAATCTAATCCTGATAATAACGTTGTGAGCAATGTTGAGATGACAATAAAGGATTTAAAGTATTACGTAAATGAAGTTGATAGAGCACAGGCAGGCAGGGTTTGAGAGGACTGACTCCAGTTTTGAAAAGAAAATCTGTGGGTAAAATGCAATCAAACTGCATCACATGCTACATACAGAGAAATCTTTTGTGAAAGGAAAAGTCAGGCAATGTGGCAAACTTTATTTGTTGTCTCATTTTAATAAATTGCCACAGCAACCCCAACTTTCAGCAACCACCACCCTGATCAGTCAGCAGTCATCAACATGGAGTCAAGACCCTTCATCAGCAAAAACATTATGACTTGCTGAAGGTTCAGATAGATAACTGTTAGCATTTTTTAACAAAGTATGTTATAACTAAGGTATGTACATTTTTTAGACATAATGCTATTGTACACTTCATAGACTATGACATAATGTGAACATAAGTTTTATATGCGCTAGGAAACCAAAACATTCATGACTCACTTTCATTCCCTTTATTGTGGTGGTCTGAAACCAAGCCTAAAATATCTATGGGGTATGACTATATCTGATAATAATATGAGCATATATAGAATGCTTATAACTCAAAAACAAAAAACTAAACAACACAATTAAAAAATGGGCAATGGTCTTGAATAGTCAATTCTCCATAGAAGACAGAGAAATGGCCAGGTACGGTGGTGTGCACCTCGGCAGGCTGAGGCAGGAGAATCGCTTGAGCCCAGGAGTTCTGAGCTATAATGTAATATGCCAATTTGGTATCTGCACTAACTTTGGCATCAATATGATGATGTTCCAGGAGCAGGGGACCATCAGGTTGTCTAAGGAGGACTGAACTGGCCCAGGATGAAAACAGAGCAGGTAAAAACTCTGGTGCTGCCACTTATAGGAGCAAAGACATGGAATCAACTTAGATGCCCATTAGTGGTGGACTGGATAAAGAAAATGTGTTGCATATACACTGTAGAATACTATGGACCCATAAAAAGGAAAGAAATCATGTCCTTTGCAGACACATGGATGTAGCTGCAGGTAATTCTCCTAAGTGAATTAATATAGAAACAGAAAATCAAATACCAGGGCCGGGAGCTACTGGATAATTATTATTTAAGGATAAGGATAGTTATTATTTTTTAAAAAACACATGGAGAATAATATGTGTTGGCAAGGATATAGAGCAACTGCCATGGTGCCTTGCTGGTAGGAATAGAAAATAGGGCAGCTGCTGTGGGACACAGTCTGGAGGTTCCTTAAAATATTAAACACAGAAATCACTTTATGACCTAGAAATTCCAGTTGAAAACATGGACTCAAACAAATACTTGTACACCAGTGTTCCTAGCAGCATTATTCACAACACCCAAAAGGTGGGAGTAACCCAAATGACCATTTACTGATTAATGGAGAAACTAAATATGGTGTACATACAATGAAAAATTTTAAATTTTGATATTTTTTAGAGACAAAGTCTTGCTCTGTTGCTCAGGCTAGTCTCAAACTCCTGGGCTCAAGCAATCCTCCCACTTCAGCCTTCCAAAGTGCTAGGATTACAGGTGTAAGCACCATGCCTAAGGAAATATTATAGTGATAAAAAGGAAGGAAATTCTAATAAGTGTTACAACATAAATGAACTTTGAAAACATTATGCTAAGTGAGGTAAGTTAGACACAAAAGAACAAATGCTGTATGATTCTACTTTATGAGGTGCATAAAATCGGCTCATTAATGGAGACACAAAGTAGAACACAGCTGAACAATGGAAGTTATTACTTAGATGGGTATAAAGTTTCTTTTTGAGAAGATTAAACACCACATGATCAGGTCGGGCACTGTGGCTCACACCTGTAATCCCAGAAATTTGAGAGGCTGAGGTGGGTGGACTGCTTGAGCCCAGGAGTTCAATGTCAGCTTTGGCAACATGGTGAAACCTCGTCTCTACCAAAAATACAAAAAAATAGCTGGCCAGGATGATGTGTGCCTGTGATCCCAGCTACTTGGGAGGTGAGGTGAGAGGATCACTTGAGCCTTGTGGGGGAAGGCTCTGGTGAGACAAGATTGTGTCACTGCACTCCAGTCTGGGTGCCAAAGAGAGAACCTGTCTCAAAAAAAAAAATTAAACTATTTTTTAAAAAGTTTAACATGATAAATTTTATGTTATATTTTACCACAAAACCAAAAAAGAATTATAATGACTAAAAATCATCAAGTAAATTATAAAAAAGAGACGTCTGAATTTTTTATTTTTTTGAGACAGAGTTTTGCTCTGTCACCAGGCTGGAGTACAGTGGTGAGATCCTGACTCACTGCCACTTCCACCTCTTGGGTCTGAGTGATTCTCCTGCTTTAGCCTCCCCAGTAGCAGGGACTACAGGTGCACGCCACCACGCACAGCAAATATTTGTATTTTTAGTAGCGACAGGGTTTCACCATGTTGGCTAGGATGGCCTTGATCTCTTGACCTTGTGATGTGCCCACCTTGGTTTCCCAAAGTGCTGGGATTACAGGGATAAGCCACCGTGCCTGGCCTGATTTGTCTGAATGTTAAACTACACATGCCTCCTCTTCCCAAAACACATCATTATTAGGTAATCATGATTACTTCGCTGATTACTTCAAGGCAATGTCCAAATAACTGGGAGTATATTATGTAACTTGAAAATATGTCACTTAGGCTGAGCCAAAATCTCACCATTTATTTTCACCTAGTGGCCCCAGTTCTGCCCATGAAACCATACAGTATAAATTTAATTTTTTTTTTAAACCGAGTCTCACTCTTGTCACCCAGGCTGGAGTATAGTGGCATGATCTCATCTTACTACAACCTCTGCCTCCCAGGTTCAAGCAATTCTCCTGCCTCAACCTGGTTGAGTAGCTGGTTTTACAGGTGCCCACAACCGCGCCCAGCTAATTTTTATATTTTTAGTAGAGACAGGGTTTCACAATATTGGTCAGGCTGATCTCGAACTCCTGATCTCCAGTGATCCACCCACCTCAGCCTCTCAAAGGGCTGGGATTATAGGTGCAAGCCACTGCACTCAGCCCTAATTCTTTTTTCTTCTATTGCTGCTGCACAGATTAAAATTTTAATTATTTAACAAGACCAAGCCCTCATCACAAAGACAGTTTTACTGTGCAGGAGTCCCTTCCCTTAAGCTAGACATCCCTCCTTCCTTCAAACATTTTATATGATTTGTTTTCACAGCTTTCTCTATTTTGGCAGTCTCCCCTGAATGTTTTCCAATTTAAAATGCTTGTCCCAAACTGAATATAATGCAGATTTGACCTTTAGCTATTACTTTTATAAAAGTAGCCTAGGGAGGGATCCAAGATGGCCGATTAGGAGCAGCTTAGGATTGCAGCTCCCAGTGAAAGTGTGGAGGGTGAGTGGACGCCGCATTTCCAGACAGATTTTTATTGCCCACAGACCAGGAGATTCCCAGGCAGAGGAGCCCCACGGGTCACCAGTGTGGCTGGTTTGGCTGGGGAGGTGGCCGCCGCTGGCGTAGTGGTTCTTCGTACAAAATATACAGGTCTGGGTGCTGTTTTAGCTAGCGATTGGAGCTCCGGGAAGGCAGAGTTGCCCATTCATCTGATTAAAAAGGGGACTGAAACAGGGAGCCAGGCCAGGAGATTCCTGGGCAAAAAAGTGCCATGAATTTCAGTGCCCCTTTCAGCCGGTGCGGTGGGTTGCTGCACGGGAAATCACACAGATCCTGGTGCCTTTTCAACAGGCGACTGGAACACCTGGGAGACAGTCAACTGTTCAACTTAAAAAAAAAAAAAGGCTCTGAAGCAGGGAGCCAGGTGATCAGGCTCGGCTGCTCCCACCCCCGCAAAAAAACAGCAATTGGAAACCTTCTGGATTGAGAGTTTCACAGCAAGCACATTTAAACCCGGGACAGTCCAGCTCTGTGGGGGAGGGGCGTCTGCCATTACCAAGGCAGTCCACCATTACAGAGGTAGTCTGCCATTGCTGAAGCAATCTGCCACTGCTGAGGCAGCCCACCATTACAGAGAGATTCCACCATTACAGAGGTGGGCCGCCATTGTTGAGGCAGATCTAACTATATCTGTGTAAACAGGACTGCAGGGAAGTTCACACGGCAGCTGGGCAGAGTCCACTGCAGCTCAGCAAAGCCTCTGCAGGCAGACAGTGACTAGGCTACCTCCTTGCTGGGCAGGGCAGCCCTGAAAAAAGATAGCAGCACAAAATAAACTAAAAAATAAAGCCCCAATTCCCCGGGAAAGAGCACCTGGGAAAAAAAAAGGGGGGTTTATAAAAGTTTCACTGCAGCAGACTTAAACGTACCTGCCAAGCAGCTCTGAATGAGCAACGGAGC
The DNA here is from genome assembly GCF_049354715.1 of Callithrix jacchus. Taxonomy (NCBI): domain Eukaryota; kingdom Metazoa; phylum Chordata; class Mammalia; order Primates; family Cebidae; genus Callithrix; species Callithrix jacchus. The sequence continues at coordinate 44,654,322 of NC_133514.1, forward strand.
TCACAGCTCAGCACTTGAGCTCCTATAAAGGACATACTGTCTCCTCAAGAAGCTCCATGAACCCTATATGTCCAAAGAGTCACCTCATAAAGGAGAGCTCAGACTGACATCTGGTGGGTATCCTTCTGGGACAAAGATAGCATAAGAAGAAACTAGCAGCAAACCTTACTGTTCTGTAGCCGCTGCAGGTAATCCCCAGGCAAACAGGGCCTGGAGTGGATCTCAGCAGTCCTACAGCAGAGGGGCCATACTGTTAGAAGGAAAACTAAGAAACAAAAAGAAATAACTTCATCATCAACAAACTGGATGTCCACTCAGAAACCCAATCTGAAAGTCAACAACTACAAAGATGATAGGTGGATAAACCCAAAAAGACAGGAAGAAACCAGCGCAAAAAGGATGAAAACACCCAAAACCAGAATGCCTCTCCTTCTACAAGGGATCACAACTCCTCACCAGCAAGGGAACAAGGCTGGATGGAGAATGAGTGTGATGAATTGACAGAATCAAGCTTCAGAAGGTGGGTAATAAGAAAGTTCTGTGAGCTAAAAGAACATGTTCTAACCCAATGCAAAAAAACTAAGAACCTTGAAAAAAGATTTGACGAAATGCTAACGAGAATAAACAACTTAGAGAGGAATATAAGTGAATTGAAGGAGCTGACAAACACAACATGAGAACTTCGCGAAGCATACACAAGTTTCAACAGCTGAATTGACCAAGCAGAAGAAAGGATATCAGAGGTCGAAGATCAACTCAATGAAACAAAACAAGAAGGCAAGATTAGAGAAAAAAGCGTAAAAAGGAATGAACAAAGTCTCCAAGAAATATGGGATTATGTGAAAAGACCTAATCTATGTTTGATAGGTGTACCTGAATGTGACGGAGAGAATCAATCCAACCTGGAAAATACTCTTCAGGATGTTATCCAGGAAAACTTCCCCAACCTAGCAAGGCAGGCCAATATTCAAGTCCAGGAAATACAGAGAACACCACAAAGATATTCCTCAAGAAGAGCAACCCCAAGGCACATCATCATCAGATTCACCAGGGTTGAAATGAAGGAGAAAATGCTAAGGGCAGCCAGAGAGAAAGGTCGGGTTACCCACAAAGGGAAGCCCATCAGACTCACAGCAGATCTCTCAGCAGAAACCCTACAAGCCAGAAGAGAGTGGGGGCCAATATCCAACATCCTTAAAGAAAAGAACTTTCAACCCAGAATTTCATATCCAGCCAAACTAAGCATCGTAAGTGAAGGAAAAATAAAATCCTTTGTGAACAAGCAAGTACTCAGATTTCGTCACCACCAGGACTGTTTTACAAGAGCTCCCAAAAGAGGCACTAAACATAGAAAGGAACAAACAGTACCAGCCACTCCAAAAACATACCAAATGGTAAAGAGCATCAACACAGTGAAGAAACTCCAACAACTAACAGGCAAAACAGCCAGCTAGCATCAAAATGGCAGGATCAAATTCACACATAACAATATTAACCCTAAATGTAAATGGGCTAAATGCCGCAATCAAAAGACACAGACTGGCGAACTGGTTAAAAAGCCAAAGCCCATCTGTGTGCTAGATCCAGGAAACCCATCTCACATGCAAGGATACACAAAGGCTCGAAATAAAGGGATGGAGGAAGATTTACCAAGCAAATGGAGAGCAAAAAAAAGCAGGTGTCTCAAAAAAAAAAAAATTCATCTGTGTAACTCAAACTTTGCACTGTTTGACCAACATCTTTCCATCCCCTAACGGGTACCATTCCACTCTCTGCTTCTGTGAATTCAAGGGTTTCAGATTTTACAGGTAAGTGGGATTGTGCAGTATTTGTGTTTCCATGCCTTATGTAATATCATGTCATCCAGGTTCATCCACTGTTGTTGAAAATGGCAGAATTTCCTTCCTTCTTAAGGCTGAAGAGGGTGCCATTGTGTATACAGAGAGATCTATATACTCACACATTTTCTTCATCCACTGGTGAACACCTAACTTGATTACATATTTCAGCTACTGTAAATAATGCTGCAATGAACATGGGAGCACAGATATCTTTTCGACACACTGATGTAATTTCCTTTCGATATATACTACCCCAAAGTGTGATTGGTGGATCATATGGTAGTTCCATTTTTAACTTTTTGAGGCACCTTCATACTGTTTTCCACAGCAGCTGTACCATTTAATGCTCCCCCAAAAAGTGCGCCACAGTTCCCTTTGCTCCACAGCCTCGCCAATGCTTCTTTCATCTTTATTTTTTTCATCTTTTTGAGACTAGCCATCCTAAAAGATATAAGGTTTTTTCTCATTGTGTATTTTTTGTTTGTTTGTTTGTTGAGATGGAGTTTCCCTCTTGTTCCCCAGGCTGGAGTGCAATGGCACGATCTCTGCCTCCTGGGTTCAAGCAATTCTTGCCTCAGCCTCCCAAGTAGCTGGGATTACAGGCGCCCGCCACCATACCCAGCTAATTTTTTGTATTTTTAGTAGCGATGGGGTTTTACCATGTTGACCAGGCTGGTCTTCAACTCCTGACCTCAGGCAATCCACCCGCCTCGGCCTCCCAAAGTGCTGGGATTACAGGCATCAGTTACCACACCTGGTCCCTTTCTGTATTTTTATTTTTTGTTCAGTTTTGTTTTTTTCTGAGACAAGGTCTTGTTTTGTCACCCAGGCTAAAGTGCAGTGGCGTGATCATAAGTCACTGCAGCCTTGACTTCCCAGACTCAAGTAAGCCTGCCATTTCATCCTCTAAGTAGCTGAGACTATAGGGTACACCACCTGGCTAATTAAAAAATTTTTTGTAGGCTGGATGTGGTGGCTCATGCCTGTAATCCCAGCACTTTGGGAGGCCAAGGTGGGCGGATTACCTGAGGCCAGGAGTTTGAGACTAGCCTGGCTAACAGGTGAAACCCCATCTCTACTAAAATACAAAAATTAGCTGGGTATGGTGACTGGTGCCTGTAATCCCAACTACATGGGAGACTGAGGCATGGGAATCACTTGAACCTGGAAAGCAAGGTTGCAGTAAGCCGAGATGGCGCTACTGCACTCTAGTCCAGACGACAAAGGGAGACCGTCTCAAAAAATTTTTTTTTTAATGTAGAAATAGGGTCTCACTACGTTGTCCAGGCTGGTCTTGAACTCCTGGGCTCAAGTGATCCTCCCAAAGTGCTGGGATTACAAGCATGAGCCACTATACCTCTCCAAAGATGTTAATTTTGATGAAGTCTGGTTTGTCTACTTTTTCTTTTGTTGCTCATGCTTTTGTTATCATATCTAAGATCCTTTGCTAAATCCAGTCATCATGATTTACCCCTACGTTTAGCTCTGATATTTAGATTGTTGAATTAATCTGGTGTGGTGTGGTCCAATTTTAATCTTTTGAATGTGACTACCCAATTGTCTTAGCACTATTTTTTGAAACCTTTCCCCACTGAGTGGTCCTGGCACCCTTGTCAAAGGTCAGTTGACCATAGATATATGGCTTGACTATTTCTGAATCTTAATTCTTTTTTTTGGGGACAGAGTTTTGCTCTTGTTACCCAGGCTGGAGTAACACGCAATGGCGTGATCTCGGCTCACAGCAACCTCCGCCTCCTGGGTTCAGGCAATTCTCCTGCCTCAGCCTCTTGAGTAGCTGGGATTACAGGCTTGAGCCACCGTGCCCGGTCTCTCTTAATTCTGTTATACCAATGTTAGCTATCCCTCCCAACTAACAATTGGTGGCTCACCCCTGTAATCCTAGCCCTTTGGAAGACTGAGCCATGTGGATCGCCTGAGCCCAGGAGTTAAGAGATGAGCCTGGGGAACATGGCAGAAACTTATCCGACCAAAATAATAATTATTACACAAAAAAATTAGCTAGACATGCTTATGCATGCCTGTAGTCCTAGCTAGTCAGGAGGCTGAGGTGGGAGAAGCGCCAGAACACAGGAAGTCCAGGCTGCAGCTAGCTGTGCTAGCCACTGCACTCCAGCCTGGGCTACAGAGTGAAACCTGATCTCAGAAGAAAAAAAAAAAAAGAAAAGAAAGAAAAGGCCCAAGGACAGAGCCCTGCAGCAACATATGATAACCTTCTTTTTGGTTTATATTAAAACATTAGTCAGGAATCCTAAGAACAACCTACTTGGTGGAGTTCACTTAACGCTGCTATAATCTAGTCATTATTCCCCCATGATATCCACAGTGTATCACCAGTATCACTCTGGATTATCACTCCATAAAACACCCTGTTGAAATTAAGACAATGTTACCCTAATAAGACACTATCAATACAGAGGTAACAAAGTAATCAGTACTTTGTCTAAGTGTTCACATTTTAATAATTCTTTCCATAATTTATATAGGAAATACAATAATTTGTAATTTTTAGAATTAATCTTTTTTCTATTTTATAATTTAAAAAATTTGTTTTCTATAATATATATAAAATTTAATTTATCTTCAGGTATTAACTTTTTTTTTTTTTTTTTAGATGGAGTTCACTCTTGTTGCCCAGGCTAGAGTGCAGTGGTGAGATTGGCTCACCACAACCTCTGCCTCCTGAGTTCAAGCAATTCTCTTGCCTCAGCCTCCCGAGTAGCTGGGATTACAGGCAGCCACCACCACACCTGGCTAATTTTTGTATTTTTAGTAGAGACAGAAAATATACATGTTAGCATTCAAACCCAGTGGAAAATAAAACACCTCAGTAAACATCTACAATCACTGAGATCTGTTACTTGATTTTCATATTAAGTATTACACATCATAAGGGGTAAAAAAGTCAGCAGCCCTTGCAAATGTATGCAACTCTTTTATCCTTTAGTCTCACCTGAAAAGTGCATATACCAGCGTAGCAATCAAAGCGAAACTAACCACAACTGCCACAAGTACTTGGTCGCTTACTCCTTCTATAACTGAATCATCATCCAGTTTCAAACTTTGAACTTCACCTTGATATTTGGCCATTCCAGGTCTAAAGTAAGAAGAAACAAGACAAGAGTTACAAATACACAGTGAAAATGAACTATACGAATCAAAGAAATGTTTATATAACTGACTTCTAATATATTTAGTTTTTGATAGCTCTTACTGAAGGTAGGCTGCAATTAAGTACAACTGCAGTGGGGATTCCCCAGTACTTAGTTCTTAAAAATTTGCCAGACACATTATTTTGGGGAGTATAAAATAGTTTGTTTTTTTTTTTTTGAGACAGCTTTACTCTTGTTGCTCAGGCAGCATGATCTCGGCTCACCGCAACCTCTGCCTCCCCGGTTCAAACTATTCTGCCCCAGCCTCCCGAGTAGCTGGAATTACAGGCATGTGCCACCACACCTGGCTAATTTTGTATTTTTAGTAAAGATGGTTTTTCTCCATGTTGGTCAGGCTGGTCTCGAACTCCCTACTTCAGGTGATCCGCCCACCTCAGCCCTCCAAAGTGTTGGGATTACAGGTGTGAGCCATCACGCCCGACCTCATTTATGTATTTTTTAAAAAAATAATCTTTTCTTCTTCAAGTTTAACCCCTTTAAGAAACAATCCATTCTTCGGCTAGGTGCAGTGGCTCATGCCTGTCATCTCCGTACTTTGGGAGGCTGAGGTGTGTGGATCACCTGAGGTTGGGAGTTTGAGACCAGCCTGGGCAACATGGTGAAAGCCTGTCTCTACTAAAAATATAAAAATTAACCAGGTTACGTGTGCCTGTAATCTCAGCTACTCTGGAGGCTGAGGCAGGAGAATTGCTTGAACCCAGGAGGCGGAGGTTGCGGTGAGCCGAGATCGCACCATTGCACTCCAGCCTGGGTAACAAGGGTGAAACTCCATCTCAAAAAAAAAAAAAAAAAAAGACTAAAAAGAGAAATTAAGGAAATATTCAATTAAATATATATATAATTAAAATAAACTGCCTTTATGAAACTTATTTAGCTGAAAAAAGTTTTATCCAATATCATCACTAATCAGGTACTTTAAGTATAGAAGTCCTAACACCTTTGAAAATAATCTGAACTGGCAGCTAGTAAGAAAATTAACACTCATGGAGGAAACCTACGCAAACAGATCAAAGCCAGCTTTCATCAGCGTTACAGGAAGTAATCACCTGATATATCAGGAACTTTTAATGACTGGTTTCAAATAGCCATCATAAAGGTACACAGCAGGAGACTCACAGAAAGAGGTCTAATTCAAGTATTTTCATTTAAAAGAACAGTTAAATGAGCTGCAAACTGAACTGAAGAAGGAGCCTCAAATAAGCTAGGGGTGGGCCATGGAGTCAATTTAGATTTTTATTTTATCAGGTTTCCTTTTTTAAAAGTAGAGATGCTATAGCTGTGTCAAAAGTCCTAAGGGCAGTGAGAACTACTTGCATCTGCTCAAAGATCCCTGTGTCAAGATTTCCAACCTCTAATTACCTCACAGAGATGTGAAGGTTAAAATAAATTAACAGAAGTGAAAGTTCTTTGTAAGTTAAGTCTACCAACAAATGCACTGTAATTATTACTACTCACATTTTCCCCTATGCTATACATTTAGGCAGTTTATTGTTTTGTACTTTAAGAAAATGCATTACATTTGTTTCTATGTCCTTCAAGGTGCAATCAATGGTAATGTGAATAAATTCTACTGTACAACATATATATATTATATATATATTTGACTACTATGCAATTACACTCTTAAGACATTGCTTCATGTACCTTTCCAAGAGCTCAGAGATCCAGGATATTTAAGTATTTCATGGTCATATAATTTTATCTGCATCATTTGACAGTAGAAATTCCCAATGGTGTTGAGAGGAAAAGAGAAGAGCACCACATTGTGTTGTCACATGGAAATCCCAACAAAAGCCAGGGCTTTCTAATGGAGATCTACTAATGCCATTTGACCTGCTTGTTGGGGGCTTTGATAGCACAACTTCTGCTATAGTTTCTCTTAAAATTGGAGTGAAAAAGCAACTGTAGGTGCTAGTGGCTCAAAAATGAGGTTTTATACCACCACTTCAGTTTGGAAAGAGGCTGGTCTGATTAAAAACTAAAGAAGATAAACAGGAAACACAATTTCCTACTTGAGGAGATGACATAATATCTCAGTCCTGAAAACGAATTCCAAAATCGAGGACTTCTGTTCTCCAGCTTTGGCTGTTCACAGTGATTATCTAGAACTAAACAGTGCTGCCGATTCTGTCGAACCACACAGGCTCTAAACTGAAGCCCAAGCAGTTGCTGCTTGGACATTAAGAGCCCTGAACTTTAGTTCAAAATCTGTTACAACAACTGTGTAAAAGTAAATAAAATTTAAAGGCTGTTAGAGCCTCCAAAACACCTTAAGCCTTGAGAGAGATGTGACTATAATCTGGGTCACATAACATGTTTACAATTCTGTTTCTTAGATTTTAGCTTAGCTCTTCCTCATTGTTCTTGTTTTATGAACAACTAAAAAAATACTAGGCTGGGTGCAGTGGCTAACGCCTGTAATCCCAGCACTTTGGGAGGCCAAGGCTGGTGGATCACGAGGTCAAGAGATCGAGACCATCCTGGCCAACATGGTGAAACCCCGTCTCTACTAAAAATACAAAAAATTAGCTGGGCATGGTGGCGCGTGCCTGTAATCCCAGCTACTCAGGAGGTTGAGGCAGGAGAATTGCCTGAACCCAGGAGGCGGAGGTTGCGGTGAGCTGAGATCGTGCCATTGCACTCCAGCCTGGGTAACAAGAACGAAACTCCATCTTAAAAAAAAAAAATACTAATAGAGTCCTTTTTTATTTTATTTATTTATTTTTTAATTCAGTCTCCGTAGAGACTGTCAAAAGTTGCCAGTGCTGACTATATTGTAAGTTGTCACGGTGGGGTATTGGGAAAAGTTTTCAATTAGCAATAATCAAGCCTTGGATAAACCTCATTGGCTACGATACTGCCACTATGCAAAGCTAGAGTCCAGATCAGACCTCCTCCTTCCAATCGCTGATCTTTATTACAGATTAACTGCCTCCTTTATTGTCCTGTACCTAACTCAGATGAGATGGTGCTCCCAACAGGGATCTTGAGAAAGTTACATTCTTTCTCCCCTAAAAATACACCTTGACTAATTAGATCATTATAACCGTACATTAAGTCTTACATTAAGATATTAAAATTCTGTTAAATGTCCCTAAATTTTGTCTATATAAACAATCCCAAATGTCTTAACAGCAATGACTTCCATGGTTTGAAATCTGTCCTTTCTCAGGTGGCCTGTCTTCAACCTTTATACTTAAACTCTCTTTAAACTCGATTTTGACCTTTTAAATTATTTTAGGTTAACAACTGTGACTTGATTTCTTCAGTTCCTTCTACTGCTAAATTTCTCTGACTCAGAGTTTTGGAAGAAAAAAGGCAAGATCAAAGCTGAACATTAGAGTGGTTATCAGTGAGGAGCTGGACTGGCAGAGCGAGACTGTCACCCTCCCTAGGACATAGTTTTACAGTTTCAGGTCTTTCAAGTACATATTACTTTAACAAGAAAAATAAAGCCAATACTTTCTTTCTTTTTTTTTTTTTGAGACGAAGTTTCGCTCTTGTTACCCAGGCTGGAGTACAATGGCGCGAGATCGGCTCACCGCAACCTCTGCCTCCCTGGGTTCTGGCAATTCTCCTGCCTCAGCCTCCTGAATAGCTGGGATTACAGGCACACACCACCATGCCCAGCTAATTTTTTGTATTTTTAGTAGAGACGAGGTTTCACCATGTTAATCAGGATGGTCTCGATCCCTTGACCTCGTGATCCATCTACCTCGGCCTCCCAAAGTGCTGGGATTATGGGCGTGAGCCACCACGCCCGGCTCTTGCTTCCTTTCTTGAGATGTGAATTGGGCTTCAATGCCTACTCAATGCCCATTCTCATCTACCATCCTATCACTCTATGGAGGCACCCACAGACCTAACTGGCATGACTGGCATGCCAACTGCTAAACGCTCTCACTACATCATGAACTTCCTTTTTGAAAAACAGTTATTACTCAAATTAATGTTTATAAATTAATTTTTAAAAATTATTTTTTGAGACAGGGTCACGTTGTTAACCAGGCTGGAATGCAGTGGTGTAATCTTGGCTCACTGCAGCCTCTACCTCCCAGGCTCAATCAACCCTCCTGCTGTGACTACAGGCATGCACCACTGTACTCAACTAATTTTTTAAATATTTTTTTTGTAGAGATGGGGTTTAACTATCTTGCCCAAGGTGGTCTCAAATTCCTGGGGTCAAGAATCTTGCCCACCTAGGCCTCCCAAAGTTCTAGGATTACAGGCATGAGGTACCATGCCCAGACAAAAGTTAATGTTTATAGGTGCCAAATATTTACAAAACCCATAAGTGACTATAGTTCAGTTTTAAAATATGTAGATACTGTACTTAATTGCTTCACCTTCAAAATTTATTATTATTATTAATTATACAATGTTAAGCACTTAGTTCCAAGCATATAAAGTAACACCTTACTGGATTTATTTTTCATTCCATTTATTCAAGTTATTTGGAGGTTCTGTTATAGGGTTTTTTAAAACCCTAGATTTGGGCCACTGCTGTGGCTCATGTCTGCAATCACAGCATTTTGGAAGGCTGAGGTAGGTAGATCACTTGTGGCCAGGAATTTGAGATCAGCCAGGCCAACAAGGTGAAACCCTATCTTTACTAAAAATACAAAAATTAGCCAAACGTGGTGGCGCATGCCTGTGATCCCAGCTACTTGGGAGATTGAGGTACAAGAATTGCTTGAACCCAGGAGGCAGAGGTTGCAGTGACTGCACCACTGCATTCTAGCCTGGGCAACAGAGAAAGACTCTGCATCAAAATACTGCCCAGATTTGATCATTACACATTGTATACATTTCTATCAATATATCACAGGTACCCCGTAAATATACACAACTATTATACATCTATAAAAATTAAAAATACAGTTTTAAAGAATTCCTCCTTTCAGTCAGGAATCGTATCTTACTCCTGTCATTAGTGCACAGGGTCTGATATGTTGTAGTGGCCAATAAATGTTGTTTACATGAAACCCAGAAACAAGGTTATTAAATGTATAGAACATGGTATGTAACCTATTTCATGGTATCCTGTAAAATATGAAAATCAGGTGCGGTGGCTCACGCCTGTAATCCCAGCACTTTGGGAGGCTGAGGCAGGTGGATCACTTGAGATCAAGAATTCGAGACCAGTCTGGCCAACATAGTGAAACCCTGTCTGTACTACAAATACAAAAATTAGCTGGGCATGGTGTTGGATGCCTGTAATTCCAACTACTCAGGAGGCTGAGGCAAGAGAATCGCTTGAACCTAGGAGGTGGAGATTGCAGTGATCTGAGATCGGCCCACTGCACTCCAGCCTGGATGACAGAGCAAGACTCCATCTCACAAAACAAAAAATGAAAAGAAGAGTTACTAATACTCAGTTTTGAACTGTTTAAGATTCACAAAAACTGAACCCCATCCATCTTGGAAACGGTGCAGTGTAATTGATAGGAGTTTGCAGAGGAACTGGCTTTTCTATTGCTCAGCTAGCTACATCTTATCAAGGAGTAGCTTAAGACAGCAAAGAAGCACAAGCTCCAGAGTTAGACAGCCCTGGACTTACATAAAGTCTCAGTCTCAGCTTCCTAATATGTAAAAGATGTTAGGTTGAACTGTAACAAACAGACATTCTTTTCTGGGGTGGGGTGGTGGGGTGGGAAGCGCAGAACTATGATAAAACCTAGCTATGCCCACCCCAGAGCTGGTCTACATAGCATCTCAAACTCTCTTAATCACAGCTCTCAGTGTGTGTACGCTGGGAAGACAGGATGCAATCTGGAGCACTGTCACACGGCACATGCCTCTTCAATCCAATAAGCAGCTGTGGGTAAGAACTAGCCTCAACTAACCAGAGAAAGGAGACAGCTAAGACAAATTCAACTTACCTCTCTTCAGGCATTTCCAAAGCTTTTGGGGAAGAAAAAAAATAAACCACACAGAGAAAATAAGGGAAAAATAGAAAATTCCAGGAATTCCTGGAACAAAGGAGAGAATCTCAGTGTCTTTTTACCCCAAGGCTCATGTAGAAACTTGACAGCCACATGGCTTCTGGAATGACTCACATCCAAGAAGCTTCTACTAATTTCTTTCATCAAAGGTAACTGGAATTACAAAATGAAACCTCCAGAACACTGCAACATCATGCACAAAAGCACTGGATAAGCAGACAACCTTGAAAAAGGAGACTTTTGGTCCATTGTGCCTAAGCCTTGAAAACCGGGCCGCTGAAGGAAGGGTGCTCAGGATGGCACAGCCACAGTCACTCCAGCAGGGCCAGCATCTTGTCTGCCCATCTAAAGACAAGCTGCATGTGAGTCAGGCTTAAGTCAATGTGACACATACTGACTGACTTCATTCATTTGCCTACAAGATTACAGGTCACTTAAAAGTGCTAGAGATTCGACAGAAACAACCAGGGAAGGAATGTAGGAACTCTAGTTTGACAAATATCCACAGTCACCAACACAGAAACCAAACATAGGCGAGACACATATGTGTAATTTCTAAAGATTTATCTGTCCCTGGTGTAGGGAAGAATGTTTGAAAAAAAGACCACTGAGAAGACTTCAGGTAAATTTTTTTTTTTACACTTACAAAATGCTAAATTATCAGATGTCAACTGTTGAGTGGTACTCTGTAAGGCATCCTTAAAAACACAATGCTGGTTCAGGCACAGTGGCTCACACTTGTGATCCCAGAACTTTTGGGAGGCCAAGGCCAGCAGATCACTTGAGCCCAGGAGTTTTGAGACCAGCCTGGGCAACATAGTGAGACCCCCTCTATACAAAAAAATAAGAAAATTAGCCGGGTATCGTGGCCTGCGTCTGTGGTTGCACCTGCTTGGGAGGCTGAGGCAGGAGGATCGCCTGAGCCCGGGAGGCAGAGGTTGCAGTGAGCCGAGACTGCGCCACCGCACTCCAGAATGAGACCCTTTCTTTTTTTTTTTTTTTTTTTTTTGAGACGGAGTTTCGCTCTTGTTACCCAGGCTGGAGTGCAATGGCGCGATCTCGGCTCACTGCAACCTCCGCCTCCTGGGTTCAGGCAATTCTGCCTCAGCCTCCCAAACTGAGGCTGGGATTACAGGTAAGCGCCACCATGCCCAGCTAATTTTTTTTTTAAGTAGAGACGGGGTTTCACCATGTTGACCAGGATGGTCTCGATCTCTTGACCTTGTAATCCACCCGCCTCGGCCTCCCAAAGTGCTGGGATTACAGGGGTGAGCCACCGCGCCCGGCCCACAAAACCCAACTCAATGCTGTCTTGAGTGCTCAATGAGAAAAACCTACTCTTATTAGAAAAAAAATGGAAGAAGCAAAATGAAAATGTGTCCTGGGAAGTTAACTTTGTTGCACTCCAAATAAAAATTTGGCATTGGCTAGTAGTTATGCACTCTATGCATGACAATTCTCTAAGGGCTCCAAAGAGAGTGTCCTGGAAGTTCCAGCAAATTTGCCCTAGGTTCCAGGTACACCAGAATGCTTACAGCAATGTTCTGAATAGCCTGTCTGGAACAAAACGCATACCCAGAGTAGAATGGATACACTGTTCTATTCACACGGTGGATTACTAGGCAGCAATGAAAATTACCTATAGATATACAGTACACCAATTTCATACTGATTGAAAACCACAAACACCACACTATGATCCACTCGCAAAAGTTCAAAAACAGGCAAAGGAAAACGAGATCGCATGCACACATAAGTGGTAAAGCTGTACGGAAGCGATAATCACACTAGTCAGGCTAGAAGAGAGAATCAGGCTCCGAGAAAGGAGCACAGGGCATGGGCAAGAAACTACTGGGGTGCCGGTAATGCCCTTTTCATTTTTATCTGCGTGTTTTATTGATTCTTCTTTAAACGTGTAGGTCGTATGCACTTTTCTGCGTATGCTATCTCTGTTAAAAATGTATCGGCAACGCTGCGGGGAGATTCGTGCCTCAAAAGAGGTGGGGGCTCGAGAACGATTTGCCTCGCCATTAAGCCAAGGCAACTCCGAACGCTGGGAGACGCAGGCCCGGGGTCGGCCGAGGTCCTTACGGATTGGCGAACGGGCGCACACCTCTCCTGCATTCAGGAGAGTTGTCAGGGTCGCGTTCCGAGCGACCCCAGAAGGAGCGGCGGTGTTCTCGCCGCTGGCTAAGCCCACCTAGAGCCCGAGCCGCCCTCCGCGTCGGCCCCTCCACCGTCGCCGGCGACTCCGGACAGCCGCAGGGCGATTCTGGGGCTTCCAAAGGTGGGCGGGGCCCCGAGGGAGGAGACGGCGACTCCCGCCGCCCCGCAAAGCCTCGGCTGCCCTACCGACCCCAGGAAGGCCGTGCCCAGCTGTCCGCGGCTCCGCGGGCCCGGGTGGGGTGGGCGTGGTCGCCGCGCGTTGGACGTACCTCTCCACCGCGGAGGAACTACCTCGCCAGTTCCCGGTGACAGAGAACAGATTATTTCCGGGACCGCTCCCGCCACCCTTCCCGGGCCACCACTAGCCGTCCCCTTTTTAATTTGGAGTGCGGGTGCGGGCGCACGCGCACTACCGAGCTTCCGCGAGGGCGCGAGCGGACGGTGGAGGAGGACCCGCCGCCTCAGCCGCCAGGGCCGGGCGCGTACGCGCGCGCCTCGACACGCAGCGAGCTGGCGGCGCGGGTCGGCCGGGGCGCGAGCGTGCGCAGTGGGTATTAGGCCGTGGCTCCAGCCAGGGCGGCGGAGCTCGGGAGGAGCGGTGTGGACGGCCGGGGGCGGGGACGCTGGGCGGCGGGCGTGGCCGGAGTTGCGCGCCGCTGGCTGACGCGCGGTCCCGATAGAAAGGAGAAGGAGGGGCCCCGGGGGTGACGGTGCGGAGCCGCTGCCAGCGCTGGGCTACAGTCGGCGGTCGTATCTGAGGAGCAGGAGGGCCGGAGGCCGAGGCAGCGACGCGGGCACCCGGATCCCCCGAGCGAGTGGCGGCAGCGTCTGGTCAGGCGGGAGACGCTGCCCAGCCGTGGCGGGGAAGATGTTTAGCGTGGAGTCGCTGGAGCGGGCGGAGCTGTGCGACAGCCTCCTCACTTGGGTACGTGGGGGCCGCGGGCCGGCAGGAAGACCCCCTCCCCCCGTCACCTACCGAGACCCCCCACGCGCGGCCTGGGGGGCGAGTGCCGCGGGCGACGGTGCCGTCACATCCGGGGCCCAGGGCGGGTGGGGTGAGGAGCCTCGGCCCAGGGTCCGAGAGAAACTTGCAGGGCCTGAGGCGTCGCGGCTCAGGGCGGACCCAGGCCGGGCCGGGCTGGGGTGGGGACGCAGCGGGCGACTCCGAGACCCGCGCGGCTCGCAGCTGGGGCGGCGCTGCGCTTCGGTGGCAGCCGAGCCTGGCCGCCCGGCGTCTAGGAGCCTCCGCGGCACCTCGCCTTTGTTGCCGCCTTCGCTGAGTACGGCCCTCGCCCGGCCTGGAAAGGGAAAGCACCTGTGAGGGAGCGTGGGGAGAATACGGGAGGTGCCGGGGGACCCCTTTTCGGACCCGAAGCGCCGCTGGCGGTGGGAGTGCTCCCGGGGCGGACGTCTGTCACAGGCGTCGGGCAGACCTAGTTTAGAAGTCTGGAGGTGTCCGGGCGTCAACAATGGAACTCGAAGGCCTTGAGGGACAGCGTCGTGGGATTCTGATTTTAAATTGTTAAACGGTTTTAGATTCCTCACGCTTTGAAGTAAATACGTATTCACTTCTCACGTCCGCGACCGCGCCTTCCTCAAGCTGGGTCTTCAGGACGCGGCCGGGGAACCGATGCCTGGGTTCCAGTCGTTCTCGCCGCGTTGCGGGCCGGGGAGGGGGAGAGATGCGCAGAGCTCAGGCGGATTCCGCTCTGCCTTCGGGAGCGTTCGTTTCACTCATTGCTGAGAAGGTTAATTAAATGTTTGCGGATGTGTTTTTGGAGGCGACTGTAGCATTTGTATTAATTTAAAGGTAAAACACGAATGTGAGAAAATCTGTTTAGCCTTGTCTTGGGTTACGAGTCGGGAATCCCTGGAGTGTAGACGTCACGCTCCTATGCAAGGCACCTTGCTGGAAAGGCTGGAGAAGTATTGCCTTACGTTGGTTTTGAAAAGTAATAAAAATAGTCTGAGGTTTTTATAATTTGGATATGTCACGAATCAATTTCTGTCCTCTGAAACAGACTGTATACAGTGGTAGAGCTTGAGGTAGCCAGTTGCATATTAGACCGTTTAGGGGATTTCAGATAGTTAGCAGCAATATGTAGTTAATGTGCAGCTTACACTTCTGTTGGGTTCCACCTCCAGGCAGGGAGATGACTTTCACTGCTGTATTTCAGAAGAGAGGAAAACTAAGTTGCATAATGTGGCCAAGGTTTGACTAAACAAACAACAACAAAAAAGATAGAGGAAAGAATTACTAAATTAAATTTTTTTTTTAATTCAGTTTCCGTAGAGACTCAAAAATTGTCAATGCCGACTATATTTCAAGTCGTCTTGGCAGGGTATTGGGAAAAGTTTTCAATTAGCAGTAATCGCGCCTTGGACAAACCTCATTGGCTACAATACTGCCACTGCGCAAAGCTCTAAATTCTTTGATAATGTGAGAGGAATAAATTTGGCCGAATCTGTAAATCTGTAAACAGAATGCTGAGGAACTTAAGATTGGAGTTTTTGAGTCTGTGCAAGTAGTGCTTCCCTTTATGCTAGAAAAAGAAGAAGGCAAAGATGAAGCTATTTGAATCTAAGTAGGGCTGCGTTGTTTAAAATCTAGGAAGAAAAAAAATACATGAAAATAGAGAGATGAACAGAGGCTCCTTAACTTACGATGGGGTTACCTCCCGACAAACCCATCATAAATTGAAAATACTGTAGTTGAAAATACGTTTCATATGCCTGACCTACCAAACACCATAGCTTAGCCTGGCCTACCTTAAATGTGTGCAGAACACTTACATTAGCCTACAGTTAAGTAAAATCACCTATCACAAAGCTTATTTCATATAAGGTGTTGAATATCTCATGCAATTTATTGAATACTGAAAATGAAAAATATGGTTGTATGGGCAGAGTATGATTTCTACTGAATCATTGTAAAGTTGAAAAATAAATTAACCCATCTTAAGTTGGGAACTGTCTGTGTTTGAAGGGCATCTGCAAAAATATGGTACTTAGTAATTGCACTTATGTAAGTGAGAAGTGCTGATAAAAATATAGAGGAAAAATCTGAGAAGTTTGAAAGGCTACTGACAGAACCTGACAACATGAGAGAATCTATTTAGAATCTCATAAAAAGAAAATGGGTAATCCACATTATCAGCTTGGTAGAGAGGTCAGGGAGTATGGTATTGTAGAATAGGGTTTTTGAAATGTCACTGGAAAATTCATCAATGAAAATTTCCGGATAAGATTAGAGATTATCAGTGACAAAATTGGAGGGCAGTGTTTATCAAGATGTAGAATTCTAAGATTTGGAAACACTTTAAAAGACATCTTTCAAAATAGAATGTAAATGCTGGGTTTGTTCTCTTTCAGCTGTCATTATAAAAAGCAGAATAAATGTTTTGGCGAGCAATGTTTGATGTCATTTACATGTCTAGTAGCACCCCCCCATCTGGAAGCCAGATTAATGCTAAACACAATTCTAAAACCAAATGCAAGCAAAAGTGTACACATACACTCCAAAGAAAAGTCTCATTTAGATTAATTTGCTCTATTTTATGTCAACTTCTAGTCAGTTTGGTTGCTTGTGGGGTTTTGCTCTCACTGAGCAAAATTCGGATAACTGTCAGTGACAGACAAGACCCAAGAGCTGGATGATTCCGTCTTTGGGCTGACATGCTTATGTACTTCTACAGGCTTCATGTGCAGTTATTGAAGATCAAAATTATAATCCTGAGCATCAGATAAAAGTTTGTTTTCACTACATAGCATTTAGAGATTGGAGAGACGTATATAGAACATTTTAGAAATTATTCTACTAGAAATGGCTAAAGTAATAAAAGCTCAAGTACTTAAAGGGATGATTCTTCCACTTACATGGAACTCAGTGGAACATCTCATTGCCTCACATGCTGGGTAAATTGCCCTTTTATCAGACAGCCTACTAGCACAAGAACCATATGTTCCAAATTTTTGTTGAAAAAGAAAATTATAAAAAAGTTAAGTATCATCCTACCAAGGGGAACTTTCCCATCTTAAGCTGAAATTCGAAATCAAAGTTCTTGCAAGCAAGTTCAGCAGGACATGCTTGAAAATTTCCACTGTGCCTCCTCTCTCCACTCTCTGAGTCAAAATCTGCCCTGCCTGTTAACACCTGTCAAGCCTAATTTCTTGAACTGTATGTGAATCTTGAAAAGATAGCACTTTTCCAGGTTTTAGAGACTGAAAAACAAGAAAGTCTACAATGCTACCAAGTTTTGTTTTGTTTTTGTGTGAACCTCTGTCTATGTTTCAGAGGAATTGCTACGAAGCTGTGACTAAAAAAATAAGTCATCACATAGGCTCAGTACACTTTGGGGTAACCTAGCAACATTAATATATCCTTATTGTTTTCATATTACTTATTTGGCAACTTATAAAATGCATACTAGTGTATAGAATTTGGGGTGGTATAATTATTACGGTGATATCTCTCCCATTCCATTCTCTGTCCTCTGCCTAACTTGATTCTGCCAACAACTTTTGTCCTGTCATGGAAGAATAAGTCACTGATATACAAAAGTTAAGGCACTTAAAAAAATAGTATAGCATAAGAGTATGCAGGTTCTGACATTAGGCAGCCTGGGTTCAAATCCTGGTTTTGTTCCATGCTAACTGTAGGTGACTTTGGACACATAACTTCATTACTGTGTTTTGATTGCATTGATATTTAACATTTCGTTTGTTAACTTCATCAGTGACTTTCATGCTTTAGTATTGATTTGCATTATCTAGAGAGCTTACTAAAACATTGATGCCCAGAATTGCTAATTCTGTAGGTCTGGGCTGGCTGAGAGTTTGCATTTCTAATAGGTTCCCAGGTGATGCTATTTTTGGTGCCTTGGGGGCCACGTTTTGAGAAAATTGTTTGACATTTAGTGCTGGACAGTTCTTTGCTGTGGGCACTGCACTATGTATTATGTTTAATATTTAGTATTAGCATCCCATTGCCTCAACCAGCTAGATGACTATAGCACTCAACTCACTGTTACAGCCAAAAATGTCTCCTAAGGAGCAAAGTTATCCATTGCTCTAGAGATGGTAATTCTAGGTGATCTCATGCTTTACTCCTCTCTTGCTTTTGTTGGGGAAGGGGAGGTAGAGGTTGGGTGGTGGTAATAGAGCTTCTTGGAATTAAAGGAAAGGTTATAACCCTTCCGGTAGAATTTAATGTCTTAATGCAATTAGGTGCAGTTGTCTTTCAGTTTTACTGTACTGCTATTCTGAAATATTCCATAGATGTTAGCTCAGAGAACTGGTGACAGATTCTTAAAAATTAAGATACAGTTTACATACCATAAAATTCATCCTTTTAAAGTGTATAATTTATTGGTTTTTAGTATGATCACAAGATTGTGTAGTCATCATGACTATCTAGTTCCAAGAACATTTTCATCACCCCAAAAATAAACTCTGTAGGGATAAATTTTATTTAGGATCTATATCACTTTCATCTTGCAGCAGAGGTGTACATCTCTGACTCTTGTGAGCAACTATGTACCTCAAGGGCTAATACAAAGAAAATAATTGAATAAAGCCATGTTTTAAAAACAAAAATGAAAATTTAGCTTTCTCTAAGTCCCAAGAGAAAAACAGATCAAGTCTTTTTTTTTGAGATGGAGTCTTGCTCTGTTGCTCAGGCTGAAGGGCAGTGGCCCAATCTCGGCTCACTGCAACCTTCCCCTCCAGGTTCAAGCAATTCTCCTGCCTCAGCCTCCCTGGTAGCTGGGATTACAGGTGCATACCACCACGCCCAGCTAATTTTTGTATTTTTTAGTAGAGAGAGGATTTTACTATGTTGGCCAGGCTAGTCTCGAACTCCTGACCTCAGATCTGCTCATCTCAGCTTCCCAAAGTTCTGGGATTACAAAAGTCTTAACAACTAAATTGCTCGCTTTTTTTGAATTACCTGCTTTGTTGAATTGCTTCTTCTGACTGGCCAGAGGCTGTTTTCCAATCTTGCATCCTTTCCCTTTAGTAGTGCTTTAGATGATAGGATTCTAAATGCTGAACCAGTGTCCAGCTATGTAAGAATTATTTGATGATCTTGTTAAAAATAGATCCCAAGCTTCCTACACACAGATTCTGATTCAGTAGGATAAGCTGAGAAATATGTATTCTCTCTCTCTCTCTTAAAAATCTTTTGTTTAGACAGGGTGTTGCTCTGTTGCCCCAGCTGGAGTACAGTGGCACACTCACGGTTCACTGCAGCCTCAAACGCCCAGGCTTAAGTGACTCTCCCATCTCAGCCTCCTGAATAGCTGGGACTACAGCTGTGAGCCACCAGGCCCAGCTAATTTTTGTATTTTTTTGTAGAGACAGAGTTTTGCCATGTTGTTCAGCATGGTCTCGAGTTTGTGGGCTCAAGTGATCCAGCTCTGATCTCCCATAGTCATTACTTATACCTGTAATCCCAGGTGGCTTATACCTGGGATTACAGGTATAAGCCACCACGCCCGGCCAAAATATGTATTTTCAAAATGGAAACCTCCCAGATGATTCCCTACACACCCCAGTTTGGGACCATTGCTTTAGACTTTGCAGAATACCTCATGGGCATTCATTTTCTTATTCATTCAGAAGCAGCACATCCCTCCATAAGCTGTTTTTCCCCTATCTTTTTTTATATGGAAAAACTGATATTGAGAGAGATGAAATGTACTGTCCAAATTTACAGGGCAAAACTAGGAATTCAAATTAGTTCCTTTCATTCAAAGTGGTGTTCACTGATGGCTTGTTCTGTATCGGGCATTGTGCTGAGGTCACTGATATAGAGAAGAATGAGACCTGACCCTCACTGCTGCCTCTCTTTTTCCTTCTAAACAAACCTACAAGAAGGAAGTTGGTTTTTCTTTTATGAAACTGGGCCACCGACTTAGCAACTGTAATATGAAAGCCAGTGCTTATTTCTTTTAAAATTATTACCACATTACTAATGAGCAGGCAGCTGGAGATAGTATGGAGTAAAAATCAAAATCAGTTCCGGCAAATGATGTTTGTTTCTTTTATTCATTTACTAATCATGTATTGCACCTCTACCAGCTATTAGGTTTGTGTCAGGGTAGCTTGGAAGGACCCTCTTATCACCTGTCCCAAATAGACACCTAAGTGAAAACTTGCTACAAGTATCTTATAATTCCCTGGGCCTCTACCACTATAACTGTCTCCACCCACAAGACTCTCCTATATTATATATGAAGAAGCTACTGACTGTACTCTTAATAGTTGCCTTTTAAAGATTTGATAAATGATTTGGTACAGAGAAGTGGACATTCACCCACTACTAGTAAGAGAATAAATTGCTACAGTATATATTTAGGGCAGTTTGGCAGTTTATCAAAAACCTTAAAATGTTCATACAGTTTTTGACCTAGCAATACTTCTTTTCTAACCCAATAAATAAAAATATATGTGAAGACATATGGTCACCTGAATGTTATTTCCAGTATTCTCATTGTCAATACTGAGTTTAGCTTCATCCTGTTAATATATAAACCTACTTAAATGGGTTTCCCTGTCTCTTTCCCTTTACTCCTTCCTTCATACTGCAGCCAGTGTAATCATATATTAATACAATGCAAACCTCATGGCTCACTCTTCTGCTTCAAATGCTTTGCTTCTTTTATTCATAGGATAAGGTCTTAATGTGGCTTCTAAGATTTTGCATGATAATTCTTCATTCTTTTGCCCTGTCTTTCACTGTTTTATTTTTCCCCGTTTCTGTTTCTTCCTCTGATTCTTACCCCTGCCCAGTCTGTACCAAGCTGCTCTTCATACCTAGATTACATTCCACTCTCACTTATCATCTTTATGCTTGCTGTTGACACCTCTGTAATACCGTTTCATTTTTTCTAGTTGTAAGTTCCATAAGAGGGTGGCCTGTGTCTGTCTGTTCTCAGGTTTTGATTTCCTTCTAAATCCTGAGTACACTACCGGGTGTAATCATTATTGGCTACATTTTCTTATTTTAGAGATAATTTACTCTGTTAGGGAAAGTACATTTCTTGGCTACATCATGTTGCTTACTACAAAGTTTTAGAATGTTTGACATCAAAATAAAGGGAATATCTAACCATTCTAAATGTGACTTCTACATCTGTATAAAGATATTCTGCCTCTGAGTAACAGAAACTACAACCTCACCAGGCGTAAAGAATAAATGAATTCATCTCACATAACAGGAAGCATCAAGATTTTTTAATATAGTAATTCAGTTTTTACCTTAAGGATGTTGTTTTTTCTTATTTGTTTGTTTATTTTTTTTATGGGGGGGGTTGGGGAGGAGGATGTAGTTCTTTCTAGCTCTCCTCTCTGCCTTTCACTGCATTGGCCTAATCTTAAGATGATCGCCTTAGTAGTCATGAGATGACTGCTCTCAGTAATGAAGGCAACATACTTAAATCAACAGGCGATTGGCTTTGCTTTCCCGGAAGCATCTCCTTGTCTCTCTTTAGTCCAAATTGTTTTTTCTTTGGTGTCCTTGAGTCAGTCAGTAGTAGAGAGGATGAAGGTGCCATGATTTTTGTAGACGGGTCTTGTGTGAGTAGAATGGATGCTGGGAAGCCACCCAGTATCCACCGCGATTTCTCTTTTACGAGTGGGGAAAATTACAGTAATACTTGGCTGGACATTTCCCTTAAAGGAAAAAGTTTCCAACCAGACTTTTAAAAATTTTTTCCAATCACCAAAAAAACAAAAAACAAAAATAAAAACCCTAAGAAATTGTCTACGTAGGTAACCATAGAATCTCTTCCCCCACTTTTTTCCCTTCAGATCCAGACATTTAATGTGGATGCACAATGCCGGACTGTGGAAGATTTGACGAATGGGGTTGTGATGGCCCAGGTTCTTCAAAAGATGTAAGAATAAATTGCTTATCTTTATGTGTATTCTTATGCATGGATATTTATTAGATTACAAACATAGATTGAAAAACAAAGTGCTTACATGAAATGTGTGTAGAGTAGGACCTGTAGGCAGCAGCAGCAATAGTTTTGATGGCATATACTTGTTAGGTATAGATTGGGTTGCAAGTTTAATAAGGACTATAATTGTTTAGTACTCTAATGGTTTTAGCAGAATTATTTGTTCTTGTATTTTTCTGTTTAAGCTTGGCAGAAATTTTCATGATAGTGGCCAGATTTTGTTGTTACGGGAGACACTAACACACTTACTCCATC
This sequence comes from Callithrix jacchus, assembly GCF_049354715.1. Taxonomy (NCBI): domain Eukaryota; kingdom Metazoa; phylum Chordata; class Mammalia; order Primates; family Cebidae; genus Callithrix; species Callithrix jacchus. The sequence goes on from NC_133514.1 coordinate 44,676,683, forward strand.
TTTAAAATTTTGCTCAAATGTCATCTCATCAGAAACACCAGGCTTGGGTACCCATATAAAATAGCAATGACAGTTCTCTTATATTCTCTATCCCCCTTAAGCTTTTGTGTTCTTCTTTCAAGTTTGTAACACCATCTAATATACCATATATTGGGTTGTTCATTTATCTGCCCCCAATGCCCCCAAACACATATATAGAATGTAAACTGCACATGGAGCCAGGGAATTTGTTTTCACTGTTGTATCCAAGCAACAGCCAAATGCCTGGTTTTATGTTGAACTGTATGAAATTCCTTTTCTTTATAGGGCAAAATGGTCAAAATCAGCAGTTCCTCCTAGTTTAATATGCATTATGGGTGCTTATGTTTGTTGAGTGACTGTAGGAAGGAGTATTTGTTTGGGATATATAAAATGTACCCAATTCTTCTAAGTACGTTGAAAACATAATTATTATGAAATTGATATTGTATGACTATCAGCTTTTGACCTAGGCATTTTTAAAAATTATGTGTGAATTTAAGAAGTCATTGGGTTTGTTGTAATTTGCAGATGCTTTCGTATTTTGAAGACCTGAACACTTACTTGTCAGCCTGATGATTTAAAAAGATTTACATATCACTAGTTGGGTTGCCCTGCATTTCTGTTGAAAATCAATGTCATGAAATGAATTATTGGTTTACTTTGCAGTTAGCTACATAAAGTTGCCATAGACCTCAGCACTTTGACAGCCCACGGCAGGAGTATTGCTTGAGTTCAGGAGTTCAAGACCAGCCTGGGCCACAGAGTGAGAGCCATCTCTACAAAAAAAAAAAAAAAAAAAAAAAAAGGTCGGATGTGGTGGTGCACCCCTGTGGTCCCAGAAGCTACTAGCAAGGCTATAGTTTGAGGATTGCCTGAGCCTGGGAGTTTGAGGCTGCAGTGAGCCCTGGTCAATCCACTGCACTCTCAATTCTAAAGGCAAACAGACAGATGATCTGAAATGTTGCCAGCATTGCAGATCATCTGTCTGTTTGCCTTTAGAATTGGGGACTCATGTTTGAACATTATAGCTTGTTTTTACTTTCTTCTATAACTTAAAATGCATGGTACGTTTTTCCAGATACATAGGCACACAGGTTTTTTAATGAAGCTCAAGAAAGCTCATTGGAAACGTGGCCTGCTCTGGTTTGAGCACTCTGAAAAGAATAATCTTGCCATTTTTATGGTCACCTATGAGTGGTGCCCTAATTTTAGCTTCCCCACTGAAGTTCTTTTTTTTTTTTTGAGACGGAGTCTGGCTAGGTTGCGAGGCTGGAGTGCAGTGGTGTGATCTCAGCTCACTGCAACCTCTGCCTGCTGGGTTCAAGTGATTCTCCTGCCTCAGCCTCCTGAGTAGCTGGGACTAAAGGCATGCACCACCACGCCTAGCTAATTTTTGTATTTTTATTAGAGATGGGGTTTCAGCATATTGGCCAGGATGGTCTATGTCTCTTGACCTCGTGATACCCCCGCCTCATCCTCCTAAAGTGCTAGGATTACAGGCTTGAGCCACTGTGCCCAGCCTCACTGAAGTTCTTAATAAAAATTATTTGAGTTTGTGTGGGCCTAGCTAAGTGAACTTTACAGGTATATGTCAATAAATGAATTTTCGGCCTAAGCTAGTTTGTGTAGGATCTTTATCACTTAGAGAAACCAGAAGAAAGAAAGTGTATGTATATTGTTTTATCAAGACAAGATTTCAGGAACAAGACAAGGATGTCGACTCTGCTACTTCTGATCAGCACAATCTTTACATTTTGGCTACTATGGACATTTTAACAATAATTTTATCTAATCTATGAACACAGAATATCTTTCCTTTATTGGAGACTTCACCTTCTTTCATCAATGTTTTATAGTTTTCAATCTACGGATCTTTCACCTTGTCGTTTAAATGTATTCTAAATATTTTATTTAATTTGGTAGCTATTATAAATGGGATTGTTTTCATGATTTCTTTTTCAGATAGTTTGTTGTTGGTATATAGAAACACTATTGATTTTTGTAGGTTGATTTTGTATCCTGCAACTTTACTATATTCCTTTACCAGGTCTAACAGTAAAAAGATCTGCACATTCAACTGCATTCCCTATAAAAATTCCAATAACCTTTTTAACAGAAGTAAGAAACAAAGCTAAAATTCATATGAAATAACAAAAGACCCCAAATAGCCAAAGCAGTCATGAGCAAAAAGAGCAAAGCTGGAGAAATCTCACTACCTGATTTTAAACTATATTACAAAGCTATGGTAATCAAAACAATGTACTACTGGCATAAAAGTAGACATATTGACCAGTGGAACAATACAAGTTCCAGAAATGAACCCATACATCTATAATCAGTTGATTTTCCACAAAGGTGCCACAGACACAATGAGAAAAGGACAGTCTCTTCAGTAAAGTGTTTTGTGAAAGCTGGGTATCCACATGCAGAAGAATAAATTCAGACCCTTATCTCCCCCGACATGCAAAAATCAACTCAGAATGGATTAAACATTTAAATATACCTTCTGAAATTGTAAAACTACTAGAAGGAAACATAGGAGGAAAGCTTCTTGACATTGGTCTGGGGGATGATTTCTTGAATTTGACTGTAGAACAGGCAACAAAAGCAAAAATGGACAAACGGGATTACATCAAACTAAAAACTTCTGCATGACAATGGAAACAAGCAACAGAATGAAGAGACAAACTACAGACTGGGAGAAAATATTTGCAAGCCATACATCTAATAAGAGGTTACTATCCAGTCTACAGTCTATTTAAGGAACTCAAACAACTGAATATAAAGAAAACAAATAACTCAATTTAAAAAAGCGTGAAGGATCTGAATAGACATTTTTCAAAAGAAGATATACAGATGGTTAACAAGCATATGAAAAAATACTCATCACTGATCATCAGAGAAATATAAATTAAAACCACAATGAGTTGTCGCCCTCACATCTGTCAGAATGACCGTTATGAAAAAGATGAAAAATAAGTGTTGGTGAGGATGTAGAGCAGAGGGAACCCTTGTACACTGTTGTTGGGAGTGTAAATTAGTACAGCCATTATGGAAAACTGTACAAAAAACTAAAAATAGAATTACCATGTGATCCAGCAGTCCACTTTTGTGTATATAGCCAAAGGATTTGAAACTGGTATGTTGAAGAGATACCTGCGCTTCCACATTTCTTACAGCATTATTCAGGGTGCTCAATTTATGGAAGCAATGTTAGTGTCTGTCAGGGAATGGATGGATAAAGAAAATGTGGTATATATGAACACAATGAAATACTGTTTGGCCTTTGTTAATTGATTGAGACAGGATCTCACTCTCTCACCCATTCTAGAGTATAGTGGATTGACCAGGGCTCACTGCAGCCTCAACTCCCAGGCTCAGGCAATCCTCACACCATAGCCTCCCTAGTCGCTTCTGGGAACAAGGGGTGCGCCACCACACCCAACCTTTTTTTTTTTTTCTTTTTTAGAGATGGATCTCACTATGTGGCCCAGGCTGGTCTTGAACTCCTGAGCTCAAGCAATCCTCCTGCCTTGGCCTGTCAAAGTGCTGAGATTAAAGGCATAAGCCTTCGTGCCCATGCCCCAAAAGAAGGAAATTCTATCATTTTCAGCAGCATAGACAAACCTGGAGGACATTGTGCTGAGTGAAATAAGCCAGGCACAGAAAGATAAATACCGACTCACTTATGTGGAATCTAAAACAATCGAACTCATAGAAGCAGAGATTGGAATGGTGTTGACCAGAGGCAGGAGGCTGAGGGGAATGGGGAGATGATAGTCAGAGGGCACAAAGTTTCAATTAGAAGGAATTCATTTTTTTGAGATTTATTGCAAGGCATGGTGACTATAGGTAATAATAATGTGTATTTCAGAATTCTGAGGGAGCAGATTTCAAATGTTCTCACAATAAAACATAAAAATTGGAGGCAATGGATATTAGTTTGATTTAATCTGTCCACATTGTATATCACAACATCATTTTGTACCTATAAGTATAGTTTGTCATTGTAAACTTTGAAAAAAAATTTTTCATGAATTGAAGTAAACAAGATCATAATATACATTATGTTTTACAAAGTGGTTTTTTAATTTACCACAGTCTTGTGGGCATATTTCTTACTAATAATTAGTTTTCAACCTTTCTTTCTTCCAGAATGCCTTCCTTTTTTCTTTTTATTGAGATACATCACATACAGAAAAGTGTTCTACAAAGTGATAATTTTGTGTGTATGTGTTGCATATCTCCTATAGCCTCCACTCAGATTGAAATACAGAACATTTCCAGCTTCGCCCTACTTCATAACCTCTATGCCAAAGATAGCCATGATTCTCACTTCTGTGCCATTAATTAGTTTTGGCCATTCTTGAATATCTTGTAAGTGGAATGATATAGTATGTACTCTTATGTTTGTCTTAAATTCAGCATAATGTCTGTGAGATTTATCTATATTGTTACAGAATATCTATTTTAAATAGTTGTATGATATACACAACCTCACCAACATTAGTTTTTTCTTTGTCAGTTGATATTTATTGAATGGCTACTTTGTGTCCAGCGTTGCTGATACAACTGGCAGCCACGTAGACATGATATTCCCCCTCAGGCAGTTCATAAGTGGGGAAGACAATTTAATTAACTATGAGAACAAAACTGCTGTTGTATTGAATGGTACGGAGAAGCACACAATGTTATGAAAGTTTACACAAGGTATATCTTTAACTTAGTTTAGGAAGTTATGAACATTTTACCTGAGAAAGGTAATTTCAATCTAAGTCACAGATTTCTTCACGGTGGGAAGAGCTTACTCAAAGGCCCTGTAGGATGTTGGAATATGGTGAGCACTGCTATGAAAAGGAAAGGTGTGAGTGGTTAATGCACAGAGGGGAGGGTATGATACAGATCAGGATGGAAAGGTAGATGGAGCCAGAATGTGCAGAGGCATGTCTTTATTCTAAGGGCCATAAGAAGCAGTTGAAGGCTTTGGTCGGGGGTGGGGGAATTGACAAGTTGGATTTACATTTTGAAAAATATTCTAGCTGCATATTTCAAATGAATTGGAAGAGCCCAAAGTGTTGAGGGATAACTAGAAAGAAGTTTGTAGTAATTCAGAAGGGAGATTGTGGTACTTTGGACTAGGAGGTGCTAAAGAAGATGAAGACAAGTGGGTGGACTCTAAATGATATGTAAAATCAGCATATTTTGATGGCTGGTATGGGGGGAGTTGACTTTTAGGTTTTTAACTGAAGCAAATACACTGTAGAGGGTATAAACCACTGATGTTGGAACACTGAAAGAAGATCTGCTGTGGAGGGAAGCTGGATGTGTCATGAGTGTAGTTTGGGGGACATCAAATCTGAGTGGTATGGAGAAATAAAGAGAAAACATCAAGTTGATAGTTGGACTGTATAGGTCTAGAGTTCAGAAGAGGAGTCCAAACTGGAGATATCTTTTCGGGTATCTCTTAATTGAAGCTATAACTGTGGATTAAATCACTTTAGGGGAGAGTATGAGGCAAAAAGGAAAACGTGTAGCCTGAGCCTTTAATTATTGGGTCGAGCAGCAACTGGCAGAGAGACCAGAGAGGTAGTAGGAAAGCCAGGTGAGTGTGGGTGCCAAAAAGAGGATTTTACTGGAAACATCAGTTCTTTTCATTTTGTCTGAGCTGAGAAGTGAAAAGCTACATCATTTTGTAGTTTTAGGAGAAATTTTATGAAATGTGAATGGATCTAAGTTTGCCTTTTGTTAGTATAATTTTTTATGTGTTTGGTCTTTTAAGTTATTTTGTTTGTTTTATCTGCTTTACAGCTTTCAAAATTTTTTTGCTGTTGACATCTCTCTCATTCTTTTTGTTTATACAGATTCAGATTCATGTCCCCTACTTAGTTTTTAAAAAATTGATAGACTTTTTCAGAGCTGTTTTACCTTCAGAGTGAAATTGAGTGGAAAAGAGTTTCAGTATGGGATGGTGAAAAGGTTCTGGAGATGGTTGGTGGTGATGGTTGCACAACAATGTAAATGTATTTGATACTACTGAACTGTGCAGTTAATGGTTAAGATGGTAAATTTTATGTTGTGTATATTTTACAATTTTTAAAAAGTTTTTAAAATGTGAGCAAAAAAATACAGTGAGTTCCCACATCCCCTTTGCCCACCACACACTGCCTTCCCCAACCCACAGGAGTGAATTTCTTAGCATAGATAAACCAACACTGGCACATCAATACTGCTCAAAGACCATCGTTTACATTAGGGTTTACTCTCGGTGTTGTATACCTTATGGGTTTTGACAAATGCATGTCATAGATCTACCATGGTAGTATAACACAGAATAGTTTCTCTGTCATTAATATCCTCTATGCTCTGCCTATTCATCCCTCTTTCCAAACCTGGGAAACCCTAATCTTTTTACTTACTGTCTGCATAGTTTTGCCTTTTCTGGAATATCATGTAGTTGGAACCATACACTATGTAACCTTTTCAGATTGACTTCTTTAACTGACAGTGTGCATTTTAGGTTCCTCTGTGTCTTTTTGTGACTTGATAGCTCATTTCTTTCTTTCCAAGTGGGGATGGCTCATTTCTTTCTAAAGCTTCCCTCTTTTTTTTTTCAGCCTTATTGAGATAAAATTGACATATAATAAATGCACATTTTAAAAAGTATACAGTCTGATAAATTTTGACCTGTGTATATGCCTGTGAAGCTATCCCCACAATCAAGGCAGTAAATACATCCATCACATCCAAAAGTGTCCTCATGTCCCTTTGTAACCCCTTCTTTCCTGCTACTCCCACTCCCAAGCAAACACTGCTCTGCTTTCTGTTATAGATTAATTTGCATTTTCTAAGGTTTTTTTTTTGAGACAGAGTCTTGCTCTGTTGCCAGGCTGGAGTGTGGTGGCATGATCTCCGCTCATTGCAACCTTTGTCTCCAAGGTTCAAACAATTCTCCTGCTTCAGCCTCCTCAGTAGCTAGGACTACAGGTGCCTGCCACCACACCCGGCTAATTATTGTATTTTTAGTAGAAATGGGGTTTCACCATGTTGGCCAGGATGGCCTTGATCTCCTGACCTTGTGATCCACCTGCCTGGGCCTCCCAAAGTGCTGGGATTACAGGCATGAGCCACCATGCTTGGCCTTCCATTTTCCTAAATTTAATATGCAAGCACTGATCTGCTTTCTATCATTATAGACTAATTTGCATTTTCTAAATTTTATATAAATGGACTCAGTATGTTTTGAGGGAAGAAGTGTGACTTCTTTCATGTATAATTTTGTGTTTCATTTGTGTAGTTACCTGTATTAATAGTTCATTCATATATAAAAACAAAAACATAGTTTAGACATTTCCTGTCATATGGATATACCATGGTTTATATATCCATTCATCTGTTGATGAACATGTGGGTTATTTTCAGTGCGTCTATTACAAATAAAGGTGTTGGGAACATTAGTGTACAATTCTTCGTATGAACATATGCTTCAGTTTTCCTTGGGTGTATTCTGTTCTGCCTAGGAAAGGAGTGGGTGGATCGTAGGGTAGGTCTATGTTTAATATCAAGAAATTGCCAAACTGTTTCCAAAGCCAGTGTAGCATTTACATTTACATCAACAGTGTATAAGCATTCCTGTTGCCCCACAGTCTCACCAACACTTGCTAAGTTCAGTTTTTTCATTTTAGGCATTCTAGTGATTGTCTAGTGGTTTTAATTTGAATTTCTGTAATCAGTAATGATTCCTTTGCCAGTCATTAAAAAAAAGAATTTAAATTCATTGCTGATGCTGTAGAACAGGTGGTCTTTGCTCCCTTCTAAATTCCTCAGATAAGGAGTTTTTGTCTCCAGGGCCTGTCCAGTGGTCACCAGATGATTTTTGTTTTCCTCAGTCTCTACAAAAATATAATTAGCTGGGCATCGTTTCAGGTTTGTAGTCCTAACCTCCCACTCATGGGAGGCTGAGGCATGAGTCTAGGAAGCTGATTATGCCACTGTATTCCAGCCTGGGCGACAGAGCTGGACTCTGTCTCAAAACAAAACAAAACCCAAAAACCTGCACTTGTCAGGACTACCATGATGTATGTGCTAATTTTAATAGTCTATTACCAGTTCTTCTCTTAACCTGTCAGCATTATTTGATCATGTTTATCTCACTTTTAAAATTTGATTTCCAGGATACTGAAGTGGTTCTTCAGTAAATCAGATTTGCTCCTGAGAACCTTTCATTGGTGTACCATTTCACTCAGGCTAAGAACCAAAGTACTTACAGTTGTACATGAGATCCTAAGTGATATGGGCCATGTGTCACCACTTCCGCCTCATTCACCCAGCCTTCTTTGCCACAGTGACTCCCTGGCTTATTTTGGGCCCACCAGGCATCTCCTGCCTAAAGGCTTTTGCATGGCAGATCCTCTGCTACTCCATCAGATGTTCTCATCCCATTCTCCTCACCACCTTCCAGCCCTCCAACCTTGGTCAGTTTTTCAGTGGAGTCTGCCCTGCCCAACCTCTTTAATATTGCCACCTCTTCTTATCCTGCCCTATTGTAGTGGTACAGAAAATATTTGTTGAATAAATGAATATGGAATTATACAATTCAACTGTAAAATTAAAAGAAAGAAAATGTATTTTTTTTTTTGGCCTTTGTCTTTAAGAAGGGTTTACCACTCTTGTTTTCCACCAACATTTTCGCTGACACCAATTGAGTGCCCTGTAGTTCCATTGGATTCTGATTGTTAACCAACTGAATTAGCTCAGACTCCACAAGTGAAGGGCATAGTCCTTCAATTCTGACAGGAACGACCCAGAATTAGTAATGAGAAAATAACTTTTATCTGAGGAATGAGTCCTTTTAAATTATAAGACCCAGAGAGACTTTTTTTTTTTTCCTGAGACGGATTCTTTCTCTGTTGCCCAGGCTGGAGTGCAGTGGCACGATCTTGGCTCACTGCAACCTCCGCTTCCTGGATTCAAGCAATTTTCCTGCCTCAGCCTCCCGAGTAGCTGGGACTACAAGTGTGTGCCACCACGCCCAGCTAATTTTTTATTTATTTATATTTTTGGTAGAGATGGCGTTTCACTGTGTTAGCCAGGATGGTCTCGATCTCCTGACCTTGTGATCCACCCACCTTAGCCTCCCAAAGTGCTGGGATTACAGGCATGAGCCACTGTGCCCAGCCCCAGAGAGACATTAAGATGTGTCAGCAGTCACATCCTATTCCCCCTTTGCACTATGCGTTCATCTCTTGAAATTGCTTGCTGTTGCCACAAGTATTACATTAATAAAGCTGCACTGGAGACTGTAAGCCATGCCTGTAGCTTAACGGTGTCTAGCCAGTCACTACTCAATGCTACTTCTGTAAATCAGTGAGAATTTCTAACAACTTTGTGTTAACCTACTGTCTCCTCACCCCCCCTTTGTTTTTTTGAGATGAAGTCTCACTTTGTCTCCCAGGCTGGAGTGCAGGCTCAGCTCGCTGTAACCTCCACCTCCCGGGTTCAAGCAATTCTCCTGCCTCAGCTTTCCGAATAGCTGGGACTACAGGCACTTGCCACCATGCCCAGCTAATTTTTTCTATTTTTAGTAGAGATGGGGTTTCACCGTGCTAGCCAGGATGGTCTTGATCTCCTGACCTCGTGATCTGTCTGGCTCAGCCTCCCAAAATGCTGGGATTCCAGGTGTGAGCCACCGTGCCCGGCCCCTGCCCCCCTTTTTATAACTTTTCAATGTAAACCTGCTCGTAACAAAGGCCAAATGGAGTTCATATCCAAGGTTTCCTGGGTCTAAGTCTTTTAGGCAGCTGCCTTTGCTTTGGTCAGGTAAACTCTAAATCATATTTTGTGCTTCATCCTCTTCATTTTGGGTTGACAGTACAGACCCCACAAATTAAAGTTTATCTAGTGCCACAAGACAGCTTGCTGGAAATAATCCTCAGTGCACCTGTACTTCTACCCAGCCAACCACAGATTCAGGGGTTCCCATGACCCCCTACTCCCTTAATTTAGTTGGATAATTTGTTAGAATGACTTACAGCACTACAGAAAGCACTGTAATTACAATCAGTTTTATTATACAGGATACAGCTTGGTGACAGCCAATGGAAAAGAAGCATACGGCAAGAAGTGAAACTGGGAGCAGTGCAGAGCTTCCCTGCCCTCCCTGGGCCCGCCTCCTACCCAGCATGTTGAGGTGTTCATCAGTCTGGGAGCTCGCCAGACTGTTGTTTATGGTTTTATTTGGGATCTCATTTCATAGGCATGATTGAAGTTATTGGCCATGTGTTTGAGCTCAGTCTCCAGTCCCTCTCCCTTTCCCTTTGCGGCTGAATGTTCCAACCTCTAATCAGTCCTTTGGTTCCTCTGTGGCCAGTCCTATCCTGAAGCAATAAATGGGCCCACAATGAATCCCCTCGTTAGCATAAACTTTGGTATGGTTTAAAGGAGTTCATTATGAATTACAAAAGACACTCCACTCAGGAAATTCCAAGAGTTTAGGAGATCAGTGCCAGGAAATAAGGGACAGAGACCAAATATATATTTTATTAAAACATGACCACATGCTGATTGAAAGAGTACGGTCAGAAGTACCAAGTCGTGTCTCCAAGTGTCATTGACTTTTGTTTTCAAAATTCCAGAAGGGGAAAAAGAAGACAGGATGAAGGTCAAGCTCTGGACCCTGCCGGAATGTCTCATAAATGGATACTTGTTCTTTTTTAATGGATACTTTTTATAATACACAAAGTTACCTGTTGGAATCTATCTATTATGTACTTGTATTGTTTATTTTGACTTAGGGGTTTAGTGTAAATTGCTATATTTTTGTTGCTATTATGGATGTGAAATTTTACTATCATAGTCAATTCTAGCACACATTTAATGGTAGGGGACCAAGATTATTTTAGGTTATTAAAAGACTATTAGGAAATAGTGATGCCTAAGAATCACTGTATCTGTAAAAAAACACTAAAATTTGCTAGTAAAGATGCCATGTTAAGAAATGAAACCGAATACATTTGTTTTGGACCCTGTCTTAATTTGCTTTCATTAAGAAAATTACATTGGGCCAAGGTGGGCAGATCACTTGACGTCAGGAGTTCTAGACCAGCCTGGCCAACATGGTGAAACCCTGTCTCTACTAAAAAATACAAAAATTAGCTGGGTGTGGTGGTGGATGCCTCCAGTCCCAGCTACTAGGGAGGCTAAAGTGGGAGGATCATTTGAACCCAGGAGGCAGTTGCAGTGAGCAGAGATCACACCACTGCACTCTAGCCTGGGCAACAGAGCAAGACCCTCTTTCTCTCTCTCGCCCAAAAAAAGAAAATTACATTGCTTAAATAATTCTAGCAGTAGACATAAACTTTTAATTCTGTGAAGGCATTTGACGTAAGAAGACAGTATACTTCTGGAATTATTCTAAGAATTAAAATTAATGGGCTTTTCCTTTAGCTTGAGCTATGAGTGGTACAAAAGTTATAAACAAGTAAATGTGTTACTGGCAGAATTTAAGGAAATGATTTTGTATGTTTTCTCTTAGCAGGAGTTAGGAGGTAGCAAGAAGCTAATAATAGCTTCTTACTCATGAAGGGCTTCCCAGTAAGATTACCAGTTGTTACTTACGAATCTATACAGAACTGTCATCTCTTAAGAATTTTGAGAAAGTTACCTTTATATCGTTTTATTCTAACCTGAGACCATTAGTTAAGGGGCCTTCAGAAAACATTACTGAAATTGTGAAATACAGCAATGGAAACTACGGCTAGATGCCAACATATGGCTTCGGAGTTTGCTAGGGAAAGTAATATTGAATATGTGAAGGCTAAAGACTACTGTTCTTGCTGTATTTTGCCTAAGTAGTAGATTAGAAACTTACTAAATAAGTGCTGTCCCTTTAAGCAAATTTACTGAGAAGCTGCTATGTGCCAGCCTTGAGGGACTGGGAAGGATAGTAGTGAATGAGAGGAAATGCCTGCCTTTCATGAACAAGAAGGTCATGGATGACGCTGGTCTTTTTCTATTTGTGACCTAGTTTACTGAGCATAAAGGAGGTAATTAGCCACAGGACCTTAGTGTTTTGCTAGAACTGGTTATGTGTTGAACTCACCTGATCCTTTTTAACAAAAATGATTGTAGTATCAACTCTGACACTGGGGAGGTTCTTCATGAGTAAGAAGCTATTGGTTATGTGTTGAACTCACCTGATCCTTTTTAACAAAAATGATTGTAGTATCAACTCTGACACTGGGGAGGTTCTTCATGAGTAAGAGGCTATTATTAGCTTCTTGCTATGTCCTAACTTATGCTAAGAGAAAACATACAAAACTGTGTCTGGTTGAGCTTGGGAAAATTACTAAATTTCCGAGTCTGATGTTCCTTAACTGTAACATAAGGATAATACCTGCTTTCCTTGCAGTTTTGTGAATGTGCAGTGCCTGGTTCAATGTCTGGTATGTTGCTGATACAATACACATGTTCCTGGTGTCATACATGGTATACATGATAGTAGCAGCTGATTTTGTTGCCTTCCCTTCTTAGCTCAGACATGATCCTTAGGTTTCGATTTGGTAATCTTTTAAGGAATAAGCGGGCCGTATCATGATGCCTGATTTGAAACATTGTATTTGAACTTCTCTGAGTTCTCTCTCTCTCTCTTTCTTTCTTTCTTTTTTTTTGAGATGGAGTTTCGCTCTTGTTACCCAGGCTGGAGTGCAATGGCGCGATCTTGGCTCACTGCAAACTCCGCCTCCTGGGTTCAGGCAATTCTCCCTCAGCCTCCTGAGTAGCTAGGATTACAGGCACGCGCCACCATGCCCAGCTAATTTTTTGTATTTTTAGTAGAGATGGAGTTTCACTATGTTGACCAGAATGGTCTCGGTCTCTTGACCTCGTGATCCACCTGCCTTGGCCTCCCAGAGTGCTGGGATTACAGGCGTGAGCCACCACGCCTGGCCCTTCTTTCTTTCTTTTCTTCCTCTTTCTTCTTTTCTTTCTTGCTTTCTTTCCTTTCCTTTTCTTTGTTTCTTTTCTCTCTTTCCTCTCTTTCTCTCCTCTCCTTCTCTCTTTCTTTCTTTTTTGAGATGGAGTCTTGCTTTGTCGCCCAGGTAGGAGTGCAGTAGCACAATCTTGGGTCACTGCAACCACTGCCTCCTGTGTTCGAGCTATTCTTCTGCCTCAGCCTCCCGAGTAGCTGGGACTACAAATGTATGCCACCATCACGCCCAGCTAATTTTTGTATTTTTAGTAGACATGGGGTTTTGCCATGTTGGCCAGGCTGGTCTTGAACTCGTGACCTCAGGTAGTCAGCCCGCCTCTGCCTCCCAAAGTGCTGGGATTTCAAGTGTGAGCTACCGTGCCCAGCCTGAGTTCTTTTATTCATAAAATGTATTACTCTAAATTGCACATGAAGTATTTTATAACCTTGGAGATCTTGGAATATATAGTTTCTTGGATGTTTTAAAGATTTTTTTTTTTTTTGTAAGGTACTTTCTGGTAAAAGTAACACTAAATCTTTCATCTGAGTGAACCTGACTTGCCATTTGGGTGGTAGGTTCTGGTGGTTTTGTGCCTTTCTTTGGCTTTGGGTAGTCATCAGCTGCAGGGCACCAGACTTGTGTGTGAGTTTTTTTTAGTTGGAAAGCAATGCTTGATTGCTAATGATTGTGCTTTTTAAGTGACAGCTTTTTAGGTTAAGTATCAAACATAACATTGAATATTTTTTGACTTCTGAATTAATTTTTGTAATTCAGTATTTTAGTAGAAATCACTTCAGTTGTTTTTGTTATCTATTTTTCTAAGTTTTACGCAAAGAGAACACTTGTGGGGGATGTCTTTTTTTTTCTGAGAAGTCAGAGAACCTGAGAACTCAATTCTTTCCTGACCAGTGTGGTCCCTAAAGTTCTGTGTGTCCTTGCAGCTCCCATCCTTTTGGCCACATATAATTAGGGGTTTTCCTGCAGATTTAGAATTGGGACTGAATGATAGCTGGTCTTTAAACAAATTGCTTGGACTGAGGTGATACAGGCTTTGAACGTACCTGCAGCCATTTTTAGTATTGTGTATGGTAGAATAGGAGAATGCTGGTCTATGGAGAGAAAATGGTATAGATGGATAGAAAGAAACAAAGATGAAAGTCAGAGTGTTGGCCCGCATTTGGTGAGGCCCAGCTATCTTGAGTACCATAACATCAGTGATCATACAGTAAGTTGCCTTTTTTGTGTAAGTTTGCTCAAATTGATTTCTCTTAGTAACAAAAAAACCTCAACTAAAGTAGCTTAAAACAAAAATAGTTGTGTATGATTATCCACGTGCCAAACAATGAAGTTAGCTCCCTTTCTTACATCAAGCACAAATGGATTATAGACCAAATTTAAGAGCTAAGTTCTATAAAACTTTTAAAAGAAAACATACTGATAAATCTTCATGACTTTTGATTAGGCAGGGGCTTCTTAAATACGACACAAAAAGTTCAAGATAGACAAATTGAACCTCTTCATAATTTAAAACCTTTGGCCTGGTACAGTGGCTCATGCCTGTAATCTCAGCACCTTGGGAGGCCAAGGCAGGAGAATCACTTGAGGCCAGGAGTTTAAGACCAGCCTGAGCAACATAGTGAGACTCCATCTCTATGGCAAAAAAAATTTTTTTTTATCCGGGCATGGTGGTGTGCCTTAGTACTAGCTACTCTGGAGGCTTAGGTGGGAAGATGGCTTGAGACCTGGAATACGGGTTATAATGAACTGTAATCATGCCACTTCACTCCAGCCTAGGTAGCAGAATGGGAACCTGTCTCTTAAAAACAAATTAAGAACTTCATGTGCAAAATATGCCATCAGCAGAGTGGAAAACCATGGCCAGACAGGGTGGCTTACACCTTTAATCCCAGCACTTTGGGAGGCCAAGGCAAGCGGATCAGTTGAGGTCAGGAGTTTAAGACCAGCCTGCCAACATGGTGAAACCCCGTCTCTACTAAAAATACAAAAATTAGCTGGGCATGGTGGTGCATGCCTGTAATCCCCGCTACTCAGGAAGCTGAAGCAAGAGAATTGGTTGCAGTGAGCTGAGATCATGCCACTGCATTCCAGCCTGGGCAACAGAGAGTGACTCTGTCTCAAAAAAGAAAAAAAGAAAAGAAAGTGGAAAAACAGCCTTCAAAATTGGAGAAAATATTGATACATCATATGTTCGTTAAGAGCCTTGTATCCTGAATATTAAAACAAACAAAAAGCAATATAGCTTTTCAGTGTGCAAATAATCTGAATAGGCTTTTTTTCCAGAGAGGGTATACAAATGGCCAAGAAGCACATGTAAAGGTGCTCAGCATGATTAGCCATTAGGGAAATGCAGATCAAAACCACAGTGAGACACCACTTCATATCCACTAGGAGAACTGTAACTAAAAAGACAGGTAATAACAAGTGTTGTCAAGGCTGCAGAGAACATACGTTGCTGGTGAGAATGCAGAATATAGCTGCTTTGGAAGAGTTTGTACTTGCCTCTCATTTTAAACATGGGACCCAGCAATTTCACCCATAGGCATATACCCAAATGAAACAAATGTCCACACAAAAACTAGTACAGCAGTGTTCAAAGCTTCATTATTCATAATAGCCCCAAAGTGGAAATAGCCCAAATTACATCAGCTAGTAAATGAATAAACAAAATGTGATATATCAATAAAGGGAATATTATTTAGCCACAAAAGGGAGTGAAGGTTCTATACATGCTGCAATATGGAAAAACCGTAAAAGACATGCTAAGTGAAAGAAGCCAGACACAAAAAACATAATGTGTGATTTTATTTACATGAAATGTCAAGGATAGACAGATTCATAGAGACAGAAAGTAGGTTACTGATTTCCAGGGATTGCAGAGAGGGGGAACAGGAGTGATGGCTAATGGAGATAGTGTTTCTTTTTGGAAAGATGGAAGTGCTCTAAGGCTAGATGTGGTGATGCTTGTACAACTCTAAACATACCAAAATGCATTGTGTACTGTAAAAGGGTAAATTGTATCATGTGAGTTATTTCTCAATAATGCTGTTTTTAAAAGTAAATATATAATGAAGATAATGAAGTTAATATGTTTTCTAATGGTATGATACAGATTTCAAAAATAATCATAACAGTTTTTTTTTTTTTTTTGAGACACAGTCTCACTCTGTCACTCAGGCTGGAGTTCAGTGATGTGATCTCAGCTCACTGCAACCTCCACCTCCTGGATTCAAGCAATTCTCCTGCCTTAGCCTCCTGAGTAGCTGGGATTACAGATGCATGCCACAATGCCCAGCTAATTTTTATACTTTTAGTAGAGATGGGGTTTAACCATGTTGTCCAGGCTGGTCTCAAATTCCTGACATTGTGATCCGCCCACCTTGGCCTTTCAAAGTACTGGGATTACAGGCATGAACCACCATACCCAGCCATAACAGATTTCTATAGAGGTAACTTAATTGTAATATGTTTTTCAGCTGGGCACAGTAGCTCACGTCTGTAATC
Organism: Callithrix jacchus; assembly: GCF_049354715.1. Classification (NCBI taxonomy): domain Eukaryota; kingdom Metazoa; phylum Chordata; class Mammalia; order Primates; family Cebidae; genus Callithrix; species Callithrix jacchus. The sequence continues at coordinate 44,693,191 of NC_133514.1, forward strand.
CCAGCACTTTGGTAGGCGGAGGCAGGTAGATCATGAGGTCAGGAGATAGAGACCATCCTGGCCAACATGGTGAAACCCTGTCTTTACTAAAATTACAAAAACTAGCTGGGTGTGATGGTATATGCCTGTAGTTCCAGCTACTCAGGAGGCTGAGGAAAGAGAACGTCTTGAACCTAGGAGGTACTGCATTCCCACCCCAGGAGGTACTGGCGTCAGCGAGACTTCATCTAAAAAAAAATTATTTTTTCATAGTAGGTAAAAATTCTGAATATCATGTTGCTTCATTTTAAGCAAATTTGAATAAAAATTTATTACTGATTGTGTATGTATCAGTGTGAGTTACAGTAAAAGTTGAAACATGCATTTTTCCTAACTTATCAGTCTCTCATTATCATTGTTGTTTTGAGGTGAATGGAGAATGTTGTAGTGTTATGGAAAGATTTTTGGACTTAGCAGTTTGCTCAAGCAGAGCAAACACAGGTGTTCTGGTATCTATGGTCTTAGATAAATAATTTTTTAGAGCAACAGTTTCAAAATCTGTAATATGAGGTTCACGGTGGATTCGAAAAATTTTGTGTTTATTTTTCTTTCTTTCTACTGTTTATTAGAAGTATGGGAAATTTTCCCATAGAAAATTTTCCTAGGAAGATATAAAGGATATTCAGGTGCTATCCTCGTTTCAATATGTTTGTTCATACCAGTGTTTTAATCTTAAATTTTAAGTCTTTTACAAGCAGAAATGGTATTCAGATGTGTCCAAAGGCTAGTACTACATCTGAGAAAACAGGTTCTTAGTATATATTATTTGAAGAAATTGGAATTTAGTGACATTATTGGTGACCTTTGAAGTATTAAATGATGGAGTTCATTGAAATATTAATTGAAAAACTTTTTTTTTTTTTTTTTTTTTGAGATGGAGTCTTGCTCTGTCTCGCAGGCTGCAGTGCAGTGGCACGATCTTGGCTCACTGAAACCTCCACCTCCTGGGTTCAAGCGATTCTCCTGCCTCAGCCTCCCAAGTAGCTGTGACTACAGGTGCATGCCACCACTCCTGGCTAATTTTTTGTATTTCTAGTAGAGATGGGGTTTCACTGTGTTAGCCAGGATTGTCTTGATATATTTATCAGTTTAAAAACTGTGTCATTGGCTGGGCACAGTGGCTCACACCTGTAATCCCAGCACTTTGGGAAGCCAAGGTGGATGCCATCACTTGAGGTCAGGAGTTTGAGACAAGCCTGGCCAACATGATAAAACCCTATCTCTACTAAGAATACAAAATTAGCTGGACAGGGTGGCATGCGCCTGTAATCCCAGATACTTCAGTATCCGAGGCAGGGGAATCGCTTGAACCTGGGAGGTGGAGGTTGCAGTAAGCCAAGATCATGCCACTGCACTCCAGCCTGCGTGGGTGACAGAATAAGACTTCTTCTCAAAAAAAAAAAAAAAAAAAAAAAAAATTGTTTTGTTTTTTTTTTTGTTTTCGGCTTGTTTGAGAGATGGGATCTCACTCTGTCTCCCAGGCTGGAGTGCAGAGTGCAGAGTAATCTCGGCTCACTGCAACCTCCGTCTCCCGGGTTCAAGGGATTCTCCCACCTCAGCCTCTTGAGTAGCTGGGATTACAGGCATGTGCCACCATGCCCGGCTAATTTTTGTATTTCTAGTAGAGACAGGGTTTCACTGTTTTGGCCAGATTGGTCTTGAACTCCTAACATCAAGTGATCTGCCCACCTCAGCCTCCCAAAGTGCTGGGATTACAGGGTGAGTCACCACGTCTGAGCCAGCTTGACTGTTATTAACACGTATTTAGTGGCTGATATGTGTCAAATACATTTTTATGTTACAGGTAAGTGATGTACGGGATAAGATTCAATTTGTTTTCTTTAGCTTGATAGCTACATAATCTTAATATGTAAGCTTTTCCTTGTTTTGCAGAGATCCTGCATATTTTGATGAAAATTGGTTAAACAGAATCAAAACTGAAGTAGGAGATAATTGGAGGCTAAAGGTATTTCATTTTCCATCTGTTAAATCTTCAAATATTTGTATGTATATAATATCTGTTTTTTTTTTTTTTTTTTTTTGTCTGATGTATCTAGTGAGCTTTAGAAACTTAGGTAGCCTGTAATTGAAATAATGTAGAATTGAGGATTGAAGTCACCTGGAGTTATGCAGCTAGGCATGAGGTAAGCTGAGTCAGTACAGCATGGACTCTGGAGCTAGTGTGCCTGTGTCCACATCATAGCTCTGCCATTTACTGTCCATGGGGAAGTGTTATGACCTTCCTGTGCCTTGGTTTCCCCATTTGTAAAATGAGGATTGATATAGCCTCTACCTCACAAAAATGAGTTAATATTATGCCAAGTACTTAGAATACTGCATGTGGTATTTGCTAGTGTTATTTTTAATAGAGATAATGCATTTCCTTCCTAGTAGCATGAAAGTATTTTACAAGCTTCTAACCAAAACTTACAGTAAGAAAGTTTACATTGCAACCAATTGTCCACCTAAATGTATGTGTATATATAGCTGAATAGAGTTTTACCCTTACATTAGGCAGTGATGTTTTAATTTTATTTTTAAAAATATGTGTTGTAATTTACTAAATTATTTTTTTAACTTTATATTTTATTGAGATGGAGTCTTCCCTGTCATCTAGCCTGGAGTGCAGTGCGACAATCTTGGCTCACTGCAACCTTTGCCTCCCTGGTTCAAGTGAATCTCCTGCCTCAGCTGCCCAAGCGGCTGGGATTATAGGCATGTGCCACTATGCCTGGCTAATTTTTGTGTTTTTGTAGAGACGGGTTTCATCATGTTGACCAGGCTGGTCTTGAATTCCTGACCTCAAGTGATTCTCCTACCTCGGCCTCCCAAAGTGCTGGAATTACAAGCGCCAGCCATCATGCCCGGCCTGTGTTTTGAAATAGTTACAGATTCACAAGAAGTTGCAAAAAAAAAAAAAAAAATGTACTAAGAGGTATCTTTTGCCCAATTTCTCCAGGGGTAACATCTTGCATAACTATAATACAATATCGAAACTAGAGAACTGGCATTGGTATAGTCCATATTTTATTCAGATTTCACCAAGGTTACATGCACTCTGAGTTGGTGTTTGCACTTCTGTGTAGCTCTTTCTCATGTGTAGCTTTGTGTAGCTACCACCACAGTTAAGACCCAGAACTATTCTGTCACCACATGGTTTCCTGTGCTGCTCCCATAGCCACATTCACACCTAATCCCTTGCAACCCCTAATATGTTCTCCATCTCTGTGATTTTGTTAACGTTAAATTGATTGTTATGACCCAGTAGTCATCATGTTTGGTAGTGTGGAGAAATCTGTGACCATTTCTTTTCTATATAGACTGGTGAAGACTCAGACATACAAGTGATTTAAGCGTGCAAGGCCCCTGGACTTAAGACATGCTCAGTTTGAGTTATCTTTTTTTTTTTTTTTTGAGACGGAGTTTTGCTCTTGTTACCCAGGCTGGAGTGCAATGGCGCGATCTCAGCTAGCCGCAACCTCTGCCTCCTGGGTTCAGGCAATTCTCCTGCCTCAGCCTCCTGAGTAGCTGGGATTACAGGCACGTGCCACCATGTCCATCTAATTTTTTGTATTTTCAGTAGAGACGGGGTTTCACCATGTTGACCAGGATGGTCTCGATCTCTCGACCTTGTGATCCACCCGCCTCGGCCTCCCAAAGTGCTGGGATTACAGACATGAGCCACTGTGCCCGGCCCTGAGTTATCTTTATATTTTCCCCAAGAAACACATTTGATTAGAAAAGTATTTATTTATTGCTTAAGTGTTGGGTTTGCCAAAATCTAATTCCTTCTTTTTACTATGCTAGTGAATGAAAACTGTCTAATGGCACTGTTTTTTTTTTTGTTGTTGTTGTTTGTTTTGAGACAGAGTCTCACCTTGTCCCCCAGGCTGGTGTACAGTGGTGTAATCTCAACTCTCTGCAAACTCTGCCTCCCGAGTTCAAAAGATTCTCCTGCCTCAGTCTCCTGAGTAGCTGGGACTGCAGGTGTATACCATGACACCCAGCTAATTTTTGTATTTTTTTAAATAGAGATGGGGTTTCGCTATGTTGGCTAGGCTGATCTTGAACTCCTAACCTCAGGTGATCCGCCCACCTCAGCCTCCCAAATTGCTGGGATTACAGGAGTGAGCCACTGCATCACCTGGCACTGTTTTAATTTCTAAACAATCTTTCAAGGACAGGCAGTTTATTTATTTATATTTACTTTTTTTGAGACGGGTCTCACTCAGTTGCCCAGGATGGGGTGTAGTGGCACAATCTCAGTTCACTGCACCTTCCACTTTCTAGGCTCAAGCAAGCCTCCTACCTCAACCTTTCAAGTAGCCGGGACTATAGGTGCATGCCAACCCTCTAGGCTGATTTTTAAAATTTTTCTAGGGACAAGGTCTTGCTATATTACCCAGGCTGGTTTCAAACTCCTGGGCTCAAGCCATCCTCCTGCCTCAGCCTCTTGCCTGGCAGACTGGGCACAGTGCCTTACTCCTGTAATCCCAGCACTTTGGGAGGCCAAGGCAGGGGGTGGATCACTTGAGTTCAGGAGTTGGAGACCAGCCTGGCCGACATGGTGAATCCTCATCTCTATTAAAATTACAAAAAGAGCCAGGTGTGGTGGCAGGCACTTGTAATCCCAGCTACTCAGGAGGCTGAGGCACAAGAATTGATTGAAACTGGGAGGTGGAGGTTGCAGTGAGTCGAGATCGTGCCACTGCACTGCAGCCTGGGTGATAGAGCAAGACTCAGTGTTAAAAAAAATAAGATATTTAAAAAATGTTACAGCATGTTTAAAACAATTTATGAGGCCGGGCGCAGTGGCTCAAGCCTGTAATCCCAGCACTTTGGGAGGCCGAGGCAGGTGGATCACAAGGTCAAGAGATCGAGACCATTCTGGTCAACATGATAAAACCCCGTCTCTACCAAAAATACAAAAAATTAGCTGGGCATAGTGGCGCGTGCCTGTAATCCCAGCTATTCAGGAGGCTGAGGCAGGAGAATTGCCTGAACCCAGGAGGCGGAGGTTGTGGTGAGCCAAGATCGCGCCATTGCACTCCAGCCTGGGTAACAAGAGTGAAACTGTCTCAAAAAAAAAAAAAAAATTTATGATGTTTAAAATAATGCTACTAATCATTTAGTGTCTGCTTACTGGCTTGATCAGACGGAGTTTTATATCTCCTCCCGGCAGGCACACATATATGCACACCCACATATACTGTCTCCAGTGTCATGGGTAAGGGCAGTGGTAGTATATGGAGAAGGGTAGAAAAGTTTATCATACTCTTAATATTCAGGACTGAGCTTCTTATTCTCCATGCTATACTTTAGTTTTATGATGCCATTGTTTAAAGATGAGGTATACGACTGGGCATGGTAGCTAATGCCTGTAATTTCAGCACTTTGGGAGGCCGAGGTGGGCAAATCACCTGAGGTCAGGAGTTTGAGACCAGCCTGGCCAACATGGTGAAACTGCATCTCTACTAAAAATACAAAAATTAGCCAGGTGTGGTGGCAGGCACCCCATCCCAGCTACTGAGGAAGCTGAGGCACAAGAATTGCTTGAACCTGAGAGACAGAGGTTGCAGTGAGCCAAGATTACACCATTGCACCCCAGCCTGCCTGGGCAACAGAGCCAGACTCCATCTCAAAAATAAATAAAGATAAGATACAGCTTTTTGTGATGTGATTTTAAAAACTACCATTTTAAATGAATGGTAGTTGATTTTCAAGGCATTCTAATTTCAAATAGTAAAAATATGGGAAAATGAACATCCTAGTATAAAGCAAATAAAGTATATTATGCTTTTTCCGTATCTACACATTTTTCTGGAAGTATAAGCATATTAATTTTATGAGGCATTTAAAAATAAATAAGCAAGTTTTTTAGTTTATTTTCTTCTTTCCAAATAAATATGCCTTTCCTTAACTACTGGATCACATTTCTGTGATCCAGGCTCTTATTTGAAAGCCTCAGTCCCTACTGGCTTCTGTGCTAGAACATCTCAACTATGGACACCAGCCAAAGGCAGCTAGATCAATAAGATAATCAATAGAACTATATCATATACACATTTAACCTAACACAAAACTATATAAGTTGGGTCAAAGAAAAAGAAAAAAATTATAGTTTACAGTAAATAGGGCAGGTGATTCTGACCATCCTTCACCTAACATTATGGCTCATAAATATTTACTTTGATGCTCAACTAAAGAAACAGTAGTTCATTTTTTTTCCTGATAGGGGAAGAATTTAAAGACATTATACTTCATGGCTTAAAGAGATTTTACTATAATTTTTGCTTAATACTCTGTCTTTGGAACTTAACCTCGGCTGGGCACGGTGGCTTACACCTGTAATCCCAGCACTTTGGGAGGCTGAGGCGGGTGGATCACCTGAGGTCAGGAGTTTGAGACCAGCCTGACCAACATGATGAAACACATCTCTTAAAAAATAAATAAATAAAATAAAAAGAACTTAATCTCTATGTAGATGCAGTTTGACTTTTCTAGGGAGACTAGCTCTGAACTCAAGTCTTCATTAAGGATGCTATATTTTTACTTTACCCACAGAAAATCGAAATAATTTAATCTTATTGTTAAGTCCCTCCAGTTGTTAATGTGGTCATAGCATTGAAAATTCTACATAATTGGAGACATAATTTGTTTTATAAATCTCTTGGATTATATAAAGCCATTAATAGTACTTTTGATGATGATAATAAATATGCCTTTGAATTTTATTTTTTTAATATTTACTTTATGACTAACTATAGTGATTGGTTGGGTCAGAAATTTTTTATGTTAAATTATGTTTTGTTCTGTCTTTGCTTTTTACCCAGTTGTTTTCTCTCTCTTTAAACAGATAAGCAATTTAAAGAAAATATTAAAAGGAATCTTGGATTATAATCATGAGGTAAAGACTTTTTTCTCATTCTGGTTAGAAGTATTACTGTAGGATAGTTTCAAGATAAGGAAAAATTGCCTTCAAAATTAATAATCAGTTTGTTCTTTATTTTGTAGTTTCTATAATAGGATAATGGTTCAACCAACTTGTCTGTCAGTCAGTTAATAGATGGATGGTCCTTTTTACTATTATGGATAGTTTGTAGATGATTACTAATTAATGTCAAATTTTACTTCATGTCATCTGTTCTGTCTTTTCTTCCCTTACTTGTGAAGATAGTTTTTAGAGTCCATGCACCATTGCCTACTTTGATTTTATTCCTTGGCAAACTCCCCACCCCTAGATGAACTCAGTTTTTCCTCTGAGTCTGCATCAGAACAGTCAGACATTGCTGGGGAAGAAATCAGGCAGTGGAAATAACTAGTTTCAGTTTAAATTTTATGGTCACAGATGCCAGATGGACACAACACCACACCCTAGTTCTTTCTTTCCTAAAAGCTTACCTGCATTTAATACCCATGTCTATACCTGTAGCACTGATCTTCCCCATTTCAGTAAGTGACCCTACCATTCAACCTACCACCCAAACCCAGAACATAGAAAGCCTCTTACAGTCCTTCTTTCTTCTAATATCATCTGCAAGACCCATTCGTTAAACCTTCAAAATACAGCTTTCTCCATCTGTGCTGCCACCAACTATGCCAAGCCATCATTCACTCTTGCTTAGATTACTAAAGTAGTCTCACTGGTGATCTTGATTTCACTATTGCATCATTTTTAAAAATTTAGAGGTGATCACATCAGTCTTCTTAAAGTCCTCTGTGGTTTCCCCTTGCATTGAGAATCACATCCACATTCTTACCATGAACCACTTTCTAACTGCTTTTCCCGCACTTAAGGCGTTGGAGCCACATCCTTCTGTGCAGAGAATCTGCCAAGTCCTTTTATTCCTCAGCCTTTGCCCCACTGCTCTTGCTGTGTGCAGTGTTCTTCAGCTCCTGGCATTTCTTGCTCTTGCTTATTTGAACTTTCTGTGACCTCCTTAGAGAGACTTTTTTGAGCATGTGCTGTCCTCAGCCAGGGCCATATTCACCGTTTAGCCCATTACTCAGTCACATCACCCTCTTTATTCCTTTTAATCCTGGTCATATAAACAGTCTTCTTATTCGTTGGTTTTATTTGGTTGTCTCACCCTATTATATTCTTAAGGCCATGAAATGAGGTTGGGGCCAGACCTGATGTAGTCATTGGTACATCCCATGCCCCAGAACAGTGCTGTCACACTGCAGGCACTCAGAGCAAGAGACTTGGCTCAGAATGACACTGTGTGAAACGGCTAATCATGTCAAATAGATACTAATTTCCCAAGAAAAAGCATGATATTTAAGATACATAAGGGTGAACATAGGGTTAGTATTAGACATATTGACAAAAAGTGATTTTTTTTTTCCTTTGACCAGAAGTACTTATATTTATTAGATCTTTTGGGCTTAGAAGAAGTGATTGTTTTTTGTTCTATAGCATCATGCTTATTGTGTAAAATACAAATGGTAATTTTTAATAAAGTATTACAATAAAAAAGAATAGAAAATGTATGGCATTGAAGATAGTGATGCTGTTTCAGAAGCCGTTTCACACAGTGTCATTCTGAGCCAAGTCTCTTGCTCAGTGGAAGCTACCCAGAGGAAGTCCGAGCTGTTATTCTCGTCTCATACACAAGAAGCTGAGGCTCATATGCACCTCCTTCTCTTCCCCTCTTGTAATTTTTCTTTTTTTTTCTCTCCCTCACCCAACCCCCCGACATTTTTGGGTCCTAGGCCTACCGGTGTTACCCCAGATAGCATCCCCTAGCCTGAGAGGAAGAAGAAGTCCAGTCTCTGAAAATGGTGTGGTTTCTTTGGAACCTAGGCCCTTTTAAAAGCCTAATTATACTTATTACTACATGATTATGAGAAGAGTTGGAGCATGAGTAAAACTAAAATCAGTGTGTATAGTTGGAGTTTGCTTAATTTGAGCCTACACTGCCATTTAGTGAGCCCATATGTATATAATTCAGTTTCAGTTTCCCCATTTATTCTCATAGCTCAAGGTTCTTTTCCTTCTTGCTCCCTACTATGATTTGTAATTATGTATTTCTTTGTGCATTTACTAATTCATTTTATGTCTTCTACTTAATAAACTAGATGATACTTGCCTATATATTTAAATGTTTTGCAAATCCATACATCTTTGACACTGTAGTTCTATTTCTAGAAATTGGTCTTCAAGAACTACACATAAGGCTCTCCATCTCGCCATTACTTCATAGTAGGCAAAAATTGAATTTAACCCAATGTCTCACAATAAGAAAATTATGAAACATGGGATAAATGCCATTCAGCCATGAAAATGCATATTTATAAATATTCTTTAATAATATAAAAGTGTGAGATATCGTATATGTTATATGATACCAGTTTTATAGGAATGTACATAAATGTACTTATAAAAATGTATATGCAGGTCCACAATTTCAAATCCAAAATCCTTTAGGCCAGATACATTTTGGAATCCAGAATTTTTTAGATTTTTAGAAAGGTAACATGATGTATACACCACATATTGTGTAAATACCTCAGTGTGGCCTGGGACTGCATTGTTACTCCATTATATTAACATTTCTGCAGCAAACCATAAGGTTATTCACTCTAGGATAAACAAGAAAAATAAATTCATGTTCTGTCTTTACCTTTCACCCTCCTGGGAATTCCTCTGTCTTTCTCCTATCTTATTTATTTTGTTTTGTTTTATCTTATTTTATATGGAGTTTCACTCTTCTTGCCCGGGCTGGAGTGCAATGACATGATTTTGGTTCACTGCAACCCCCGCCTCCTGGGTTCAAGCAATTCTCCTTCCTCAGCCTCCCGAGTAGCTGGGATTTCAGCCATGCACCACCACGCCCGGCTCATTTTGTATTTTTAGTAGAGACGGGGTTAGTTAGTTCTCCATGTTAGTCAGGCTAGTCTCAAACTCCTGACCTCAGGTGATCTGCCCACCTCAGCCTCCCAAAGTGCTGGGATTACAGGCATGAGCTACCACACCTGGCCTCTCCTATATTACTTGGTTTGCTGAATTCTGTGTATTTCTCTTTTCTGGTTTACTTTCATGCCCATTTTCCAGTGGCATCCTCAGAAGAATACATGATAGGTACTTATTTTAGGCCCCACCAATCTGAAAATAATCTGAGTTCTCTTTACACTGTGGTTGAATTGTATATGGAATTCCCGGTTGGAGGACATCCCTCTGTATTTTGAAATCATTGCTCCATGCCCTCTGGCTTCCAGTGCTACTCCTGACATCTCTCATATGGACTCTCACTCCCTGTTGGTAACTTGTTTATTTTCTGGAAGCTTTTAGGTTTTCTTTTTTGTCTCCATGTTTATGCTGGTATGCTTTGGTATGAGGAGGAGCTTTTTGTTGTTGCTTTCTTTTGTTTTATTGTGCTTGGTACTTAGCACGTCCTTAAAATCTGAATACCTACTAGCTTTAGTTTTAGGAAATTTTCTTCTTATTATTTATCTTATTTATTTATTTTACTACTTTATTCTTCTTTACTTTCTCTGTTTTCTTTCTGAACTATTTAGCTATTGAACCTCCTAGGTTAATCCTTTAGTTGTCTAACCCTTTCCTTTTTTTCTCTCTTTTGCCCTACTTACTGAGATGACTGTACACCTTCTAGCTTGCCTGTTAAATTTTCATTCTGCTATCATATTTTTAATTTGGAAGAGCACTTTTTATTTTCTGAATGTAACTTTTATATCCTGTGCTTGCTTTTTTAATATAATAGTTTCTCTTATCTCTCTGAGAATATTAACCATAGAAGTTTTTTTACTTTCACATATATTTTTTAAATTATACTCTAAGTTCTGGAATACATGTGCTGAATGTGCAGGTTTGTTACATATGTGCCATGGTGTTTTGCTGCACCCATCAACCTGTCGTCTACATTAGGTATTTCTCCTAATACTGTCCCTCCCCAACTTCCTACCCTGCCGACAGGCCCTGGGGTTTGATGTTCCGTCCCTGTGTTCATGTGTTCTCATTTTTAACTCCTACTTAGGAGTGAGAACATGCAGTGTTTGGTTTTCTGTTCTTGTGTTAGTTTGCTGAGAATGATGGTTTCCAGCTTTATCCATGTCCCTGCAAAGGACATTAACTCATCCTTTTTTATGGTTGCATAGTATTCCATGGTGTATATGTGCCACGTTTTTTTTTTTAATCCAGTCTATCATTGATGAACATTTGGGTTGGTTCCAAGTCTTTGCTAATGTGAATAGTGCTGCAATAAACATACGTGTACATGTGTCTTTATAGTAGAATGATTTATAATATTTTGGGTATGTACCCAGTAATGGGATTGCTGGGTCAAATGGTATTTCTGGTTCTAGATCCTTGAGGAATCACCACATTGTCTTCCACAATGGTTGAACTAATTTACGTTCCCACCAACAGTATAAAAGAGTCCCTATTTCTCCACATCCTCTCCAGCATCTGTTGTCTCCAGACTTTTTAATGATTGCCATTCTAACTAGTGTGAGATGGTATCTCATTGTGGTTTTGATTTGCATTTATCTAATGACAAGTGATGGTGAGCTTTTTTTCATATGTTCGTTGGCAGCATAACTGTCTTCTCTTGAGAAGTGTCTGTTCATAACTTTTGCTCACTTTTTGATGTGGCTGTTTTTTTCTTACACATTTGTTTAACTTCTTTGTAAATTCTTGATATTAGCCCTTTGTCAGATGGATAGATTCAGAAATTTTCTCCCGTTCTGTAGGTTGCCTGTTCACTCTGATAGTAGTTTCTTTTGCTGTGCAGAAGCTCTTTAGTTTAATTAGATCCCATTTGTCTATTTTGGCTTTTGTTGCAATTGCTTTTAGTGTTAACAGTTACGAAGCCTTTGCCTATGCCTATGTCCTGAATGGTATTGCCTAGGTTTTCTTCTAGGGTTTTTATGGTTTTAGGTCTTATATTTAAGTCTTTAATCCATATTGAGTTAGTTTTGTATAAGGTATATTGTTTTGTATAAGGTTAGTTTTTGTATAAGTTTCTAGTTTCAGTTTTCTGCATATGGCTAGCCAGTTTTCTCAACACCGTTTATTAAATAGAGAATCCTTTCCTCATTGCATATTTTTGTCAGGTTTGTCAAAGATCATATGGTTGTAGATGGGTGGTGTTATTTCTGAGGCCTCTGTTCTGTTCCATTGGTCTATATATCTGTTTTGGTACCAGTACCATGCTGTTTTGGTTACTGTAGCATTGTAGTATAGTTTGAAGTAGGTAGTGTGATGCTTCCAGCTTTGTTCTTTTTGCTTAGGATTGTCTTGGCTATTCAGGCTCTATTTTGGTTCCATATGAAATTTAAAGCAGTTTTTTTCCAATTCTATGAAGAAAGTCAGTGGTAGCTTAATGGGGATATCATTGACTGTATAAATTACTTTGGGCAGTATGGCCATTTTCATGATACTGATTCTTCCTGTCCATGAGCATGGAATGTTTTTTCATTTGTTTATGTTCTTTTTTATTTCCTTCAGCATTAATCTGTAGTTCTCCTTGGAGAGGTCCTTCACATCCCTTGTAAGTTGTATTTCTAGGTATTTTATTTTCTTTGTAGCAACTGTGAAGGGAGTTCACTCATGATTTGGCTCTCTGTTTGTCTATTAGGGGTATAGGAGTGCTTGTGATTTTTGCACATTGATTTTGTATCCTGAGACTTAGCTGAAGTCGCTTATCAACTTAAGGAGATTTTGGACTGAGACAGTGGGGTTTTCTAAGTATACAATTACATCATCTGCAAACAGAGGCAGTTTGACTTTCTCTCTTCCTATTTGAGTAACCTTTATTTCTTTCTCTTGCATGATTGCCCTGGCCAGACCTTCCAATACTATGTTGAATACGAGTGGTGAGAGAGGGTATCTTTGTCTTGTGCCAGTTTTCAAAGAGAATGCTTTCCGCTTTTGCCCATTCAGTATGAAATTGGCTGTGGGTTTGTCATAAATAGCTCTTATTATTTTGAGATATGTTCCATCAATACCTAGTTGATTGAGAGTTTTTAGCATGAAGAGGTGTCGAATGTTATCGAAGGTCTTTTCTGCATCTGTTGAGATAATCATGGTTTTTGTCATTGGTTCTGTTTATGTGATGGAATACATTTATTCATTTACGTATGTTGAACTAGCCTTGCATCATCCCAGGGATGAAGCCGACTTGATCGTGGTAGATAAGTTTTTTGATGTGCTGCTTGATTCAGTTTTCCAGTATTTTATTGAGGATTTTGACATCAATATTCTTTAGGAATGTTGGCCTGAAATTTTCTTCTTCGCATGTATCTCTGCCAGGTTTTGGTATCAGGATGATGCTGGCCTCAGTTAGCATCTGAGGTAGGGAGGAGTCCCTCTTTTCCTGTTGTTTGGAATAGTTTCAGAAGGAATGGTACCAGCTCCTCTTTGTACCTCTTTTGTTTGTTTGTTTGTTTGTTTTCATATGCAAGCCTACCTGAATGACTCTTTGTACCTCTTGTAGAATAAAGCTGTGAATCTGTCTGGTCCTGGGCTTTTTTTGGTTGGTAGGTTATTACTGCCTCTATTTCAGAACTTGTTATTGGCCTATTCAGGGATTTGACTTCTTCCTGGTTTAGTTGTGGGAAAGGTGTATGTGTCCAGGAATTTATCCATTTCTTCTAGATTTTCTTGTTTATTTGCATAGATGTATTTATAGTATTCTCTGGAAATTTGTATTCTGTGGTATCAGTGGTGATATCCTTTTTTATAATTTTTTTATTGTGTCTCTTTGATTCCTTTCTCTTCGTCTTTATTAGTCTGGCTTGCGGTCTATCTATTTTGTTAATCTTTTCACAAAACCAGCTCCTGGATTCATTGATTTTTTTTTTGAAGGGTTTTTCGTGTCTCTTTCTCTTTCAGTTCTGCTCTGAGTTACGTTATTTCTTGTCTTTTGATAGTTTTTTAAATTTGTTTGCTCTTGATTCTCTAGTTCTTTTAATTGTGATGTTAGGGTTTTGATTTTAGATCTTTTCCTCTTTCTCCTGTGGGGATTTAGTGCTATAAATTTCCCTCTAAACACTGCTTTAGCTGTGTCCCCGAGATTCTGGTACATTTTGCCTTTGTTCTTATTGGTTTCAAAGAACTTACTTATTTCTGCCTTAATTTTGTTATTTACCCAGTAGTAAGCAGGTTGTTCAGTTTCCATGTAGTTGTGCAGTTTTGAGTGAGTTTCTTTCTTTTTCTTTTCTATTCTTTTTTTTTTTTTTTTTTTGAGATGGAATCTTGCTCTGTTGCCAGGCTAGAGTGCAGTGGTGTGATCCTGGCTCACTGCAACCTCCACCTCCCAGGTTCAAGTGATTCTCCTGCTGCAGCTTCCCGAGTAGATGGGATTACAGGCAAGTGCCACCATGCCCACCAGCTAAGTTTTGTATTTCTTAGTAGAGACGGGGGGGTTTCACCATGCTGGCCAGGATGGTCTTGATCTCTTGACTTCATAATCTGCCTGCTGCAGCCCCCCAAAGTGCTGGGAATATGGCATGAGCCACCGAGCCTGGCCTTGAGTTAGTTTCTTAATCCTGAGTTCTAATGTGATTGCACTGTGGTCTAAGAGACTGTTTGTTATGATTTCTGTTCTTTTGCATTTGCTGAGTAGTGTTTTACTTCTAATTATGTGGTCAGTTTTAGATTAAGTGCAATATGGTATTGAGAAGAATGTATATTCTGTTTATTTGGGGTACAGAGTTCTGTAGATGTTTATTAGGTCTGCTTGATCCAGAGCTGAGTTCAAGTCCTGAATATCCTTGTTAATTTTCTGTCTCTTTGATCTGTGTAATATTGACAGTGGGGTGTTAAAGTCTCCCACTATATTGTGTGGAAGTCTAAGTCTCTTTGTAGGTCTCTAAGAATTTGCTTTATGTATCTGGGTACTCCTGTATTGGGTGCAAATGTATTTAGCAAAGTTAGCTCTTCTTGTTGCATTGATCTCTTTACCATTATGTAATGCCCTTCTTTGTCTCTTTTGATCTTTGTTGGTTTAAAGTCTGTTTTATCAGAGACTAGGATTGCAACCCCTGCTCTTTTTTTTCTTTACATTTGCTTGGTAAATATTCCTCCATGCCTTTATTTTAAGCCTGTGTGTGTTTATGAGATGGGTCTCCTGAATACCACACACCAATGGGTCTTGACTCTTTATCCAGCTTGCCAGTCTGTTTTTTTTAATTGAGGCATTAACCCATTTACATTTAGGGTTAATATTGTTATGTGTGAATTTGATACTGTCATTATGATGCTAGCTGGTTATTTTGTCCATTAGTAGATGCAGTTTCTTCAGAGTGTTGACTGTATTTACAATTTGGTATGTTTTTGCAGTGGCTGATACCGTTTTTTTCTTTCCATATTTAGTGCTACCTTCAGGAATTCTTGTAAGGCAGGCCTGGTGGTGACAAAATCTCTCAGCATTTGCTTGTCTGTAAAGAATTTTATTTCTCCTTTGCTTATTAAGAGTAGTTTGGTTGGATATGAAATTCTGGGTTAAAAATTCCTTTCTGTAAGAACGTTGAGGCCAGACACAGTGGCTCATGCCTGCAATCCCAGCTCTTTGGGAGGTCAAGGTGGGTGGATCACTTGAGATCAGGAGTTTGAGACCAACCTGGCCAACATGATGAAACCTCGTCTCTACTAAAAATACAAAAATTAGCTGGGCATGGTGGCATGTGCCTATAATCCCAGCTACCTCGGAGGCTGAGGCAGGAGAGTCACTGGAACCGCGGGAGCAGAGGATACAGTGAGCCAAGATTACGCCATTGCACTCCAGCCTGGGTGACAGAGCAAGATTCCATCTCAAAAAAAAAAAAATATGTTGAATATTGGCCCTCTCACTCTCTTTTGGCATGTAGGGTTTCTGCAGAGAGAGATCTGCTGTTAGTCCTATGGGTTTCCCTTTGTGAGTAACGCCACCTTTTTCTCTGGCTGCCCTTGACATTTTTTCCTTTATTTCAACCTTGGTGAATCTGACGATTATGTGTCTTGAGGTTGCTCTTCTTGAGGAGTATCTTTGTGGTGTTCTCTGTATTTCCTGAATTTGAATGTTGGCCTGTTTTGCTAGGTTGGGGAAGTTTTTCTGGATAATATCCTGAAGAATGTTTTCCAACTTGTTTCCATTCTCCCTATAACTTCCAGGTACACTATTCAAACATAGGTTTGGGTCTTTACATTTTGTTTATTATTTTATTTTATTATTAGAGACGGAGTCTCACTTTGTCGCCCTGGTTGGAGTACAGTGGCACAATCTCGACTCACTGCAACCTCTGCCTCCTGGATTCAAGCAATTTCTCCTGCCTCAGCCTCCCTAGTAGCTGGGAGTACAGGCACACACCACCATGCCTGGCTAATTTTTGTATTTTTAGTAGAGACAGGGTTTCACCATATTGGTCAGGCTAGTCTTGAACTCCTGACCTCAGATGATCTGCCTACCTTGGCCTCTTTTTTTTTACTGAGTTTTCGGTTTTGGGGTACATGTGAAGAACATGCAAGATTGTTGCATAGTTACACACATGGCAGCGTGATTTGCTGCCTTCCTCCCCTTCACCTATATCTGGCCTTTCTCCCCATGCTATCTCTCCCCAACGCCCTACTCCCCGCTGTCCCTCCCCTATTTCAACAGACCCTAGTGTGTGATGCTCCCCTCCCTGTGTCCATGTGTTCTCATTGTTCAACACCCGCCTATGAGTGAGAACATGTGGTATTTGATTTTCTGTTCTTGTGTCAGTTTGCTGAGAATGATGGTTTCCAGGTTCATCCTTGTCCCTACAAAGGACACAAACGCATCGTTTTTGATGGCTGCATAATATTCCATGGTGTATATGTGCCACTTTCCCTGTCCAGTCTATCATCGATGGGCATTTGCATTGGTTCCAGGTCTTTGCTATTGTAAACAGTGCTGCAATGAACATTCATGTGCATGTGTCCTTATAGTAGAACGATTTATAATCCTTTGGATATATACCCAGTAATGGGATTGCTGGGTCAAATGGAATTTCTATTTCTAGGTCCTTGAGGAATCGTCACACTATCTTCTACAATGGGTGAACTAATTTACACTCCCACCAACAGTGTAAAAATGTTCCTATTGCTCCACATCCTCTCCAGCATCTGTTGTCTCCAGATTTTTTAATGCTAGCCCTTCTAACTGGTGTGAGATGGTATCTCAATGTGGTTTTGATTTGCATTTCTCTGATGACCAGTGATGATGAGCATTTTTTCATGTTTGTTGGCCTCATGTATGTCTTCTTTTGTAAAGTGTCTGTTCATATCCTTCACCCACTTTTGAATGGGCTTGTTAGTTTTTTTCTTGTAAATCTGTTTTAGTTCTTTGTAAATTCTTGATATCAGCCCTTTGTCAGATGGGTAGACTGCAAAAATTTCTTCCCGTTCTGTTGGTTGCTGATTTACTCTAATGACTGTTTCATTTGCCATACAGAAGCTGTGGAGTTTGATTAGGTCCCATTTGTCTATTTTGGCTTTTGTTGCCAATGCTTTTGGTGTTTTGGTCATGAAGTCATTGCCTGCACCTATGTCCTGAATGGTTTTGCCTAGATTTTCTTCTAGGGTTTCTATGGTGTTAGGTCTTATGTTTAAGTGTTTAATCCATCTGGAGTTAATTTTAGTGTAAGGTGTCAGGAAGGGGTTCAGTTTCTGCTTTCTGCACATGGCTAGCCAGTTTTCCCAATACCATTTATTAAACAGGGAATATTTTCCCCATTGCTTGTTTTTGTCAGGTTTGTCAAAGATGGGATGGTTGTAGATGTGTTGTGTTGCCTCCGAGACCTCTGTTCTGTTTTATTGGTCTATATCTCTGTTTTGGTAACCAGTACCATGCTGTTTTGATTACTGTAGCCTTGTAGTATAATTTGGAGTCTGGTAGAGTGATGCCTCCCACTTTGTTCTTTTTGCTTAGAATTGACTTGGCTATGCGGGCTCTCTTTTGGTTCCAAATGAAGTTTAAGGTGGTTTTTTC
Organism: Callithrix jacchus; assembly: GCF_049354715.1. Taxonomy (NCBI): domain Eukaryota; kingdom Metazoa; phylum Chordata; class Mammalia; order Primates; family Cebidae; genus Callithrix; species Callithrix jacchus. Next base: position 44,711,181 of record NC_133514.1, read on the forward strand.
CAGTTCTGTGAAGAAGGTCATTGGTAGCTTGATGGGAATAGCATTGAATCTGTAAATTACTTTGGACAGTATGGCCATTTTCACGATACTGATTCTTCCTAACCATGAACATGGAACATTTCTCCATCTGTTTGTGTCCTCTGTTATTTTGTTGAGCAGTGGCTTGTAGTTCTCCTGAAAGAGGTCCTTTATGTTTCTTGTTAGTTGTATTCCCAGGTATTTTATTCTCTTTGTAGCAATTGTGAATGGCAGTTTGTTCTTGATTTGACTGTCTTTAAGTCTGTTATTGGTGTAGAGGAATGCTTGTGATTTTTGCACATTGGCCTCTTAAAGTGCTGGGATTACGGGTATGAGCCACTGCACCTGGCCAATTTTATTCATTTCTTAACTTTACACTACCCAGTTTCCGCCCAGAGGGCATCACTGTTAGCAGTTTCTTTTATGTCCTTCTAGAAATTGATTTTCCTATTCAGGGAGAAAAATTTAATTTAACCTGGTTGGTAGTATATTTCTGTTCTTGTAATTATTTGATTTCCTTATTATTCATAATAAAACTCACATCTTTGAAATAACTTATAAGGACCTATGCAGAATGCCTCCCCCATCCTGACTCTTGCACCTTATCTTTCGCCCCTTCTGTAGACACTGACTGGTAACCCCTGTGTTGTATCCCCCCACCTATAACTGTATGGTTTGCCCCTTCATTCCAGGACTCTGCTTAGTTTTCACCTTAGCATGGAGGGCTTCTTTGACCATCCATCTAAAATACTAGTCCTTTGTCTGGGCACAGTGGCTCATGCCTGTAATCCCAGCACTTTGGGTGGCCGAGGTGGGTGGATCACCTGACATCAGGAGTTCAAGACCAGCCTGACCAACATGGTGAAATCTCATCTCTACTAAAAATACAAAATTAGCTAGGTGTGGTGGCACACCCTGTAATCCCAGCTACTTGGGAGGCTGACGGAGGAGAATTGCTCGAACCTGGGAGGCAGAGGTTGCAGTAAGCTGAGATGATGCTATTGCACTGCAGCTTAGGCAACAAGAGCGAAACTCTGTCTCAAATAAATAAGGTCAGTTGAATGTTGCCAGCGCCTAGCAGGGCTTGGTTTACCTCCTTGATCATAACTCTTTCTTCACCTCCCATCCATGGAAAACCATGATTCCCAAGTTTTTAAGTAATTATTTTCTTGTTTGTCTTGATAGTTTTACTACCTGTGTATAATCTAGTTACAGAATGTTTAAAATTTTATTTTCTTTCCCTTGCTGCATTATTTACTTTCCTCTGAGTTTGCTTTCATTGTTTTTGTCTATTTTTAATGTTGGAGACTTCTCAGATATCTCGGTGGTCCTTGGTTGTTTGTTGACATTTAAAAGTAAACCACTATAAAAAGCTGATTGGAATCTGAGTTGGGGGTGCTTTTTGAGTGGTACATTTCACTGTAGGATTATCAGGCAGAGATGTGCCCATTTGTCTGCATATGAGTCATTTTGTGTGGGAACACTCAGTCCCCATGAAGAAATCCTTAATGCTCCTCCCTGATACAGGTATTTTGCTGCCAGTGATTTGGGAATCAAATGGAGTGAAGGTGGCTAGTGGGAATCTTACTGTTGGGGACATGAATTTATGTTTAATCTAAGTTCTTTTTGGTACCCCCTAGTTCATAACCTCTCTAGTTCTGCTTCTTCAGAGAGTATACACTCATTTCTTCTTGAAGTACTCAGTTTTTTTTATTGATGTACATGCCACATACCAGATTAGAGACTAAGTTGCTGTGACTCAAAATAGTTATAATTTTGGTATGGGAGGTAAAAATAGAAATTGGGAGTGAAATGGAACATAGTCACTCTGTCCTTGGCAATGAGTTTCTAGTAATAACAAACTAACCTCAATCATATAAATGTAAATGCAATTATAATCCTTTTGTCTCCATTCAGATTTTAGGACAGCAAATTAATGACTTTACCCTTCCTGATGTGAACCTTATTGGGGAGCATTCTGATGCAGCAGAGCTCGGAAGGATGCTTCAGCTCATCTTAGGCTGTGCTGTGAACTGTGAACAGAAGCAAGGTAATTTGTTTCAAGTTAGTGTTTGCATTTAAAATAGTGAAGGAAAGTAATGTATACTGTATACTTTATATATAAATCACCAGTACCAATAATAACATCTGTTTAAGGCCACCCTCAAAGAATGGCATTTTCTATAGCTTTACTAGTAATTTGTTTTTCAGCTTAAATAAATTTCACACGTTAAAGTAAATTAGATTGTGGTGACTTTTTTTCTTTGTGCAATACTACATAATTCCTTGAGTAGATAACTACACTGAATGAAATGAAATTTGCTGTTAATTTGACCACATCTACTTAATCTGGAAAAAATGAGCAGAGACATACAGCAGTTTAATAGGTATTCTGGTCTGTCTTACCAACATATAACAGATGCTTTCAGCTTTTCTTTTTCTTTTTTCTTTTTTTAGGCATATTGTATTTGGGAACCATTTGCAAGTTTATCTCTACTATGGGAAAAAAGAGAAGGAAGAGTATTGTTATATGCAGTGTTTAAATAATAAAAATAGATTTTGAATTGGGGTTCCTACCCCAAAATCTGGCAGATACTCTTCCTCAAGAAATTACTCCCTGAGCTAAATTTTAGATGTTGCCTTGACTACCTTTTAAAGGAAAGAATAGTATGACATACAGCAAAATTGTTTCATATATTTTTAAATAATTGGCAAACTTTTAGAAATACCACAGGAGGCTGGGTGCAGTGGCTTATGCCTGTAATCCCAGGACTTTGGGAGACCATGGTGGATGGATCACTTGAGGCCAGGAGGTTGAGACTAACCTGGCCAATATGATGAAACCTCACCTCTACTAAAAATACAAAAAAAAAATTAGCTAGTGTGGAGGCACACTCCTATAATCCCAGCTTCTCAGGTGGCTGAGGCATGAGAATCATTTGAACCTGGGAGGCGGAGATTGCAATGAGCTGAGCTCACACCACTGAACTCCAGCCGGGGCAACTGAGCAAGACTCTCTCTCAAAAAAAAAAAAAAAACCCCACAGGATATTTTGTATTAACCTACTCTGGCAAGAAAACCTTGAAAAACCTGGGAAACTTTGGGATTAATTTTCATAACAATAAAGACTTTTAAAATAAATTAATGGTATCTATCACTGCTAGAAAATTTTCTCATTAACCATGTAAAACTGAGAACTGTCTTTTATGTTTTCCCATGTTCTTTGTATTGCAATCTAAAATATTTCAAGCTCCCAGAGCTGAAATGACCCAATATATTATTATTATTATATTGAAATATGAGATTAAGAGCATGAGCTGCAGTTTGCATCAGCCTGTGAATTTCAACTCGTTTCCACCTCTCACAGACAGTCTGAAGGACATTGAGCAGATCACTTAATGTCTGTATTTAGTTTTTTAGTAGAATAGAGATTTAGTATAATACCTCCTAAGGTTATCGTGGAAACTAAATGAGATCATGTCTATAGAACAGTACAGTGGCTTGCACATAGTAGGGGTTCACAAAATGTTAGTTATTACTAGAAACTATTATAAATTTTACATATAGTATTTTATTTTATTTTTTCGAGACAGAATCTTGCTCTCTTGCCCAGGTCGGAGTGCAGTGTCATGATCTCGGCTCACTGCAACCTCTCCCTCCCAGGTTCAAATGATTCTCCTGCCTCAGCCTTCCGAGTAGCTGGGATTACAGATGTGCACCACCATGCCCGGCTAATTTTTTTTATTTTTAGCAGAGACAGGGTTTCATCATTTTGGCCAGGCTAGTCTTGAACTCCTGACCTCAAGTGATCCATTCGTCTCAGCCTCCCAAAGTGCTAGGATTATAGACATGAGCCACCACCTTGGTCTATATGTAGTATTTTTAAACATTTTAGTTTAATTTTCTGTTGTGTGCCTTTGTGAACTTTCAGGTAGCCACAATTTGTTAAATGTCATAAGGTGGTGTTTAATGATTTATGTTTATTTTATGAATATATGGAATATAAATTAGTAAAACCACTAACGTAGAATTAGAGAAGGCTATTCTCAGTAAGTTAACTTTTAATTTACAGATTTTGTTAGTTAAATATACTTTTATATTTTTAGCAAATCCAAGCTGACAGATTTGCACTTTGTTGAAGTTACTCGAAGACCAGCTTTGATATCTAGATAATTAATACCTTTTTTTAGTTCTTCCAAAGTGCTTATCTAATATTAAATAGCACTTTTTTTGTTTTGTCTATTGACAACTACTCATTTGCATAGAAATTACTTGTTTCTAAAAACTGCAGTTCAAATTTATCATACAGTAAAGTAGATAAATTTTACCTTAAATTCGTTTTCTATTCTGTATTCAATTTATTTCACAAGTATTTGTTGAACTTACACATTACATTAGGAGCTAGGAATATAGTGTTAGACAGAACAGACAAGTACCTGCCCTCGAGGAACTTCAGTAGAAGGACATTAAATAATGCCACAGATACCTGTATGCTGGGTGCAGAGGTGAGTGCACCGTAGCTTCATCGTAAAGGGGGACAGCCTGGGTTTGAGGTTAGGGAAGTTATTTAAGCAAATATATGGAGGACAATGGGTTAAAAGTAATGTAAATAGTAGAAACCAAATGTAGGAAAGACCTAGGTTATCTCTGAGGAATTAAAAAACCCACCATACTCTAATTGGAGTATAGTGAGAAAAGGATGAAGGAAAATTAGGCAGGACATAGGGGCTATTATAAATGATGACAGCACAGTATATTACTATTACTTACCTTGAAGAAGATGTTTTTTTTTTAAGCCCAAAGATTTTATTCTTGTTTCCCCACCCTCCACCCCTTGTAGTGCAAAATAGATTTCTATTAACTTGTTGTTTGTACTTTTTTGGTGTTATGTGGTAAGTTTAATAATAGACAGCATTATTTTTTTTTTTTGAAGCTATGGCTAATTTTATTCGTCTTCGATTCAGTATTTTTTTAAACAATATTTCTTTCTCTCTAGCCCCATTCCTATTAGATTTTATCATACCATTTTCTTTCTTTTCTTTTCTTTTCCTTTTCTTTTCTTTTCAAGATGGATTCTTGCTCTTTCGCCCAGGCTGGAGTGCAGTGGCACGATCTCAGCTTACTGCAACCTCTGCCTCCTGGGTTCAAGTCATTCTCCTGCCTCAGCCTCCTGAGTAGCTGGGATTACAGGTGCCTGCCACCACACCCGGCTAATTTTTGTATTTTTAGTAGAGACGGGGTTTCCCCATGTTGGTCAGTCTGGTCTCGAACTCCTGACCTCATGATCTGCCTGCCTCGACCTCCCAAAGTGCTGGGATTACAAGCATGAGCCACTGTGCTTAGCCACCATTTTCTTATTGTAAATTTTAGTTTGCTTATTCAGTTTAGCTCAAGAATTAAATATGGAATTTTCTGCATTTGTGATCTGTGTATATTCCTGAAGTGTCTAACAAGTTTTCTGTTGAAGATTAGGAGGTTGGTATACATAAGATTTGAGAGACATTAAATCTCTAAGTAGATGCTTTGATTTCAAGGTAGATGAGAAATTATTTAATTGAAGTTCATTTATATCAGATAATAACTTCTTAGGTATCCTTTTAGAAAATTCATTGATTTCTGGGATTCTCCTTAATCTGAAGGGGTCTTTGGAAGTACATAGCTATTGAAAGTCAGTTAGTTAGGTTTACTACAGAATGACTAGGAAAAGACAAAGATGTTACTTATATCCGTATTCCTATGGCAAAGAAGATGGTCAGTTATGATATTTATTGAGGTTCTCACTCAGACCAAATGTTCTGTAGAAACACCTAGATTGAGTTTCCCCCCAATATTGTATAAATGATGGAAACTTATTGAACAGAATGTTAACATCTCATTTGTCTAGATTTAGGACACCTTCTCCTCTCAGGAACACAGTAGAGTGCTGAGATCAAGTACATGAGTGTCTGAGTGGTTAAACATTAGCTGTCACTGCATATTTGTGATATATAATATAAAACTCACAAAAGCAGTTCCGCCATTTACTTCCTGACTCACTTAGAATGAAATACTTTGCTTGTGTCCTTGTCTGCAGAATAAGGCTGTAAAAGCTGGTTGTCAGAATAAGGATGTAAAAGTTGGTTGTCATGTATGAAAATTTGTGTGTGTGTGTGCGCGCGCGCGCATGTGCATGTGCACACACACACACGCACTTCGTACTCCATAAAGCACTATAGAGATAAAAAGGAGTTTATGTTTAAATATGTTTCCTAATTAGAAGATGTGAAGAACATCTGCTAGGGACGTTGACTCAGTGCACATTTGTCTTGGCTGTCTTCTCAAATTGGGGCAAATAAAATGGTGTTAAGTTTGAAAAAACAAAGAGTAGTAGTAGAAGACACACTAATAATAATATTTATTATTTCCCTTCTGTCTGGTACCAAAAGATGCTTTTTACAGACTTGGAAGCTGAGACTCATAAGTGTTATGTGACTTGCCCAATAATTTCTAGTTGTGAGAGGCTAGACAAGGACAAAAACTCATGTTTCTTCCCCATTTAAACTTTATCCTCCCTATGATAAACTATGCTGTGAATTTTAGACAGTGAAGGGTTCAGGATAAGCTCCCTCACATAGCACACCTCATCCTCCAGCATTGCCTCATAGACACACACCCAGTGATAGTATATCATTTGTATTTTGTACTTTTAAAGATTTATAATTTTTTAATTTAAAAAACTGTACAGTAATGTAGCTCTCATCATCATTTTATCATTTAGCATTTTACGGTGTTCGCGGGGAAGGGCCTTGACGTGGCAACACCGCTTCTTAACTAACGCTTCCCCTCTCACACCTACTAACCCCTCACCCCTCGAGTCCACTCTTATTTCCTTCACTTTCAATAGGCTGTCATTAAACTCTCTTTCCCATTATTAGTGTGGCTGCTTCTTTTCCATGTTCATTGTCTTACTTTGAGAGCTATTTAGTCATCCTCTCTATGCTGGTTTCTCCATAGCCTTTGAATTCTATGTTCAATACTTTTGAACAGAACATCTAAAAGTTCCCTTTTTGTATTCCAACACTCATAGGGTGATTCTCATTAAAAAAATGAAACAAAAAATTGAGCTCAAACTAAAGAATTCTTTTTTGTCTAAATAGTGATTAAGTTATGATATATTCCTATCATTGGCCTAAGAACAGTCCCTGTGATTTAGTTGTCTTATGATTATTTGTACTTACCCAACAATTGATTGGGTACAAGTAGCCTTAGGACAATACTTCCTTAAAAACATGTTTTTGATAAACTAAAGCTTTGGCATTAATCAGAAGTCATAATTTAATAGTATTGTAAAAATACCTTATTAATTTAAATTCTCTATTGGACGGAGGGTTACAGTTGTCATTCCAAATACATGAATCTCTTATCAAAAGAGGACTTTGACAGTTTCATTGTAAGACCCCCTTCGTATATTACCTCAAGGAGTGAGATCTTTTTTATGCATGTTGTTTGGATGTGTGTGGGATTGGAGAGGTAGCCTAAAATTTCCTAATTGCCTTTTTATATTTTTCTTTTTTCTTTTTTTTTTTTTTTGAGTTGGAGTTTCACTCTTGTCGCCCAGGCTGGAGTGCAGTGGCGTGATCTTGGCTCACTGCAACCTCTGCCTCCTGGGTTCAAGCAGTTCTTCTGTCTCAGCCTCCCAGTCGCTGGGATTACAGTTGCCCACCACCACACCTGGCTAATTTTTGTATTTTTAATAGAGATGGGGTTATACCATATTGGCCAGGCTGGTTCTGAACTCCTGACCTGAAGTAACCCACCCGCCTCAGCCTCCCTTACATGTTTCTTATTGTGACATATTTAATATATTTGTTGGAATCCACCTGAACTATTGCCTTTTTATCCTTAATGCCACTTTTTTGTAATCCATTGTTGGATTCGGAAATGGAAACTACTTCCAAGGCTTTTTTAGAAGGCAGGAAATTATTTTCAACTTTGTGATTACTGATAACAAAGAGATCTTTCTATTTTTTGGCAGTGGAGGATGAGTTTGATGCAGTTGCTCCTTTAGCTTCCTGGAGGTGTGGATCATTTATTTTTGTTTTTGACTAGTCAGGTGCCTTTGTGAGAAGGCGGAAGTAGTAGAACAAGGAGTTCTGTCTGTAACTGAACAGTCAATTGTATTAACTCACTACCCTTAGACCAGTCAGTAATTATTTTAAAACCCAGAATTTTACAATATTTGTTTAACTATGGTTTCAATTTGTATCTTAAATTTATCTCAATTCTTTGTCCTAAGCAGCTCTCAGCTTTGTTTTTTTGTTTTGTTTTCTGTAGTAGTAAATATTAAGGCAGAAATAAAACACAGTGCAGCACTTTGATGTCACATAAGAATAAAGCACAGAGTTCAAAGGTTTTTTTTTTTTCTGTAGCAAAGAGTAATGTGAAAGATAGTTTTTAGATTTTAGAAAAAAGTAATATGGAGTTTTTCCCCTCCTGGCTTCAGGCTTTATCATTTCATCGTTTTACATTAGCACATACTCATGCCGATATTCCATTCCTCTGACTATAGCTGTAGCCTCAACTTTAGAAGGAATGGTTACAAGAGAAGAAAAGATCTTAAAGACAGATAAATAGTGCGATGTTTGGACTTCACCAATGGCAATATATTTAATTGTGTATGAGGGATTCCTAGGAGGAATCAAAACACAAGGAAACAACTTACAAGAATTTATGAAGTATGAGCTTTGACTCCCTTGACCATTTTTAACTTGAATGGTGACATTCCAGATTGTTCTTGTTTTCAGAGTACATCCAAGCCATTATGATGATGGAAGAATCTGTTCAACATGTTGTCATGACAGCCATTCAGGAGGTATGTTGGACCTTCATGCTTATAGTTTATGAAAAATTAAAGGAGTGAACATATTTATAAATAATATGAAGTAGAAAATCATGAGATTCTCATGCTCATTTTTAAAGTTTTTACTTTACATTTATGATAGAACTTCTCTTTTTTTTTCTAAAAAATTATACTCATTTAAATTTTTCAGTTTTATTTAAATCTTAAACATTTATTTTGCAGGTATAGATATAACTATTCCTAATTTTTAAAGTGCCCTTAATGAAATAGTAATAGCAGACTAATTGCGAAAGCTAATAATAAATAATATCTATCTTAAACCAGCAGTCTTCCTCACACTGAACTGGTGCTTTCCTGTTTGGCAGAAAATGGATCTTTACCTGCCACCATACCCAAAGCAATTTCTAGATGAATATTTATGTTTTAAATGTAAAACATAGGCCAGGTACGGTGGCTCACGCCTGTAATCCCAGCACTTTGGGAGGCCGAGGCAGGTGGATCACGAGGTCAGGAGATTGAGACCATCCTGGCTAACATGGTGAAACCCTATCTCTACTAAAAATACAAAAAACTAGCTGAGCATGGTAGCACATGCCTGTAGTCTCAGCTACTTGGGAGGCTGAGGCAAGAGAATTGTTTGAACCTGGGAGCTGGAGGGTGCAGTGAGCCAAGATAGCGCCACTGTACTCCAGCCTGGGTGACAGAGCGAAACTCCATTTAAAAAAAAAGTAAAACATAAAACTGTAAAAGTAAAAATGAAATAAAGCCTAATAGCTGGTCGAGTTTAGGATGTGAGAATGTTTTAATCATAAAAGCAGTGGAAGAAACCCTTAAGAGAAATAGAAAAGTGTATGCAGGACATGAATTATGCACCTAACATAGAAAAATACAAAAGACAAACATGAAAAATATTTAATTAAATACAAATTAAGATGAAGTTGTGCCTAAAACCTCTTCACGATGACTTCTGACACCAACGGCCCAAAGTTGGGCTAAACTTCACAGATTTAAAGGCATCACTCTCCACAGACTGCCCATAGTTCAGAGGCCGGCTCCAGGCTCAAGGGTCTCCAGGCTGCCCTATCATATGACCAACTGCCTACAAATTCAAGGATTCCCACTGTCCCCGCACATTCTGTAATTTACTAGAACAATTCACAGAAGTCAGGAGTGATAACAGCTTTATTATAGCAAATAGATACAAATCAAATTAAATGTGTTTCTGAATTTTTAAGTTTCTGTTAAACCAAAACATGCATAGGGTAAGGTCAGGGAAGGTCCCAAATGCAGTTTCTTTTGTCCCCACTCCATGGAAGTAGTATGCAGGGTATTGCCAACCAGAGAAGCTCACCTGAGCTTTTATATCCAGAATCTTTATTGGGGTTTCATTACATGGGTATGTTTGATTGAATCAGTTACCATGATGTCTAAATCAGTTTTCAGCCTTCTTTGTTTCCCAGAGGTCAGGTCGATAACAAAGCCCCAACCTTATAATTACATGATTGGTCTTTCTGGAGTGGCCAGCTCCCATCTGGAGTCATCTCTTTAGCTTAAACTATCTAGGGGCCCACTATGAATAGCAGACAACTCCTATCTCTAGGGAAATTCTTTATTACCCAGCAGAGCTTTTAAAGAGTTCATTGGCTTAGCGGTCAGCACTGATGGCAGGCGTGAAAACTGATACATCTTTTTAAAATGTTATCCCTTTTTATATTATATAAGATTAGATTTGGTCATGTTAAAATACCAAAACATCAGTTACTCAAGCAAGATAAGAGTTTAATTGGCTCTCCAGTGGTCCTGGGTTGGTGGTCCTGGAGCCTCTATAGTCATCAGGAACTCAGCTTTCTTTTATCTTGCTGCTGTGCCATTCTTAATACATGATTCCCAGCTAGTGGTTCAGTGCTGGCTTTCACATTTATATTTCCAGCCAGCAGGAAGGATTGAGAAAAGGGTTATCCACCTCCTGCAAGTAAATTTGCAGGAATTCTCACTCCTGTTTGCCAGGTATTATCCACCTAGCCACATGGGGGAGTTTGGAAAATGGGGTCCTTATTCTAGATAGTATAGACCCAACAAAAATTTCAGAATTCTGTTACTAAGCAAGAACAGGGAAAAGAATAAGAGAACCGCCAACCATTCTGCCTTATTGTTGATCTGTAATTCTACTTTTAGGAATTTATCCTTTAAAAAAATGTAAAATACAAAGATATATAATAATAGTCGTAAGAACCATTTATCTAGCATCTACTGTGTGCTACATCGGACTGTGACTAAGCAATTTCCATTTGTTAGCTCATTTAAAATTCAGTACACTTGCCATTAATGCCTCCAAATTTATACTTAAAATGGTTAAAACGACAAATTTTGTTACATATATTTATCACGGTAAAGAGGAAAATTCACTACAATCCTGTGAGGTATAATTATTGTCTTCATTTTATAAAAGGAAACTGAAACAGAGTTTGAGTAACTTGCTCAGGTTTACACAGGAAGTAGTGACAGAGGTAGCACTCATGTGTAAGCAGTCTGAATCCAGAGCCCATACCTGTAACCATTGTGCTGTATCTTCTCAATATAGTGTGCTTTGGTATTGTTTCCTAGTACTGAAGCAATAGAAATAACTACCCAGCAGTAGGGCAATGGATAAATAAATTATGGTGTAACAGTATACTGGCATATTGCATAGGCATTGAAGCATATCTTTGAAAAATATTTAATGATATAAGGGAAAGCTCATATTAGGTTTAAAAAGGTAGATACAAAGCACATGAACAAAATGATCCCATATCTGTTAAAAATTAAGGTGAGGGAAAACAAACTTACTTAATGTTAACTCTCCAAATAGCTGAATTTTCTTTACACTTTTCTATATTTTTATATTTTTCTATAATGACAGGTGTTATATCTATAACCAGGAATGTTTTTAAAATTAAATCTGTGACCACTTGACTTTCTGTGAATCTATCCCAAGGAATTATTTAAAAACTCAGACCAAGACTGGACACAACAATGTTTATCAAACTATTTCATGTTAACAGAAATGTGAAAACAGTGTCTATCCATTGGTAAGCTAGTGTTTAAATTGTGGTACGTCCATGTGATGGAATAACATATAGTTGATTAAAAAGTGTAAAAGGATAGCTTAGGACAGAAGGAAAGAAATTTAAATGTCAAATGATCAGAATAAGATATAAAGTTGTATATAAAATAGAATCCCAATTAGATTTTAAAAATTGGTTATATGTCTCTTATTTACATATTCATTTTATTCATTTAGCATATACTTATTGAGTACCCAGTATGTACCAGGCACTGTAGTCAGCACTAGGGATACAACCATGAAAAGGATAGACATGGTCTGTTGCCTCACAAAGTGTAAGTCTCATAGGAGATGCTGGAAGAGACAAAGCTGAAAGCACAGTGGGGGATTAGCCTTGGGTGAGAAGAAGAGGCCTTGTGTTGTAACAGAAATGAAGAAAGGAAGGAGTGGGCATGCCTGTCACTAAGTTTATAAGTTAGGATGTGGGAAATTTTTATCTGGAGGCAAGATAGTCTGATGATGAATGTAGGTGAGTTGGTGAGGTTTGAGAAACAAGAACAGTGTGGAATAATCTCTGATGAAAATGAGGCTGCTGGCTGGGGAAAACAGCAATTATTATTATTATTTTTTGAGACAGAGTCTTGTTCTGTTGCCCAGGCTGAAGTGCAGTTGGCCTGATCTCAGCTCACTGCAACCTCTGCCTCCTGGGTTCAAGCGATTCTCCTGCCTCGGCCTCCCAAGCAGCTGGGACTACAGGTGTGTGTCATGAGGCCCAGCTAATTTTTGTATTTTTAGTAGAGACAGGGTTTCACCATATTGGCCATGCTGGTCTCGAACTGCTGACTCGTGATCCATCAGCCTTGGCCTTCCAAAGTGCTGGGATTACAGGTGTGAGCCACTGCGCTTGGCCTATTAGCTATACTTTTTGAGCAGCATTGAAGGTCCCGTTGAGATTGGAAACTTATTATTAGTGACACCAGTTTTGTGGTTTGTCAAATTTTTTTACCCTCAGTAGACTTGACCCTTAAACAACACATATCTACTTTTCTGCAGGTTTGGATTGCACAGGTCTACTTTTATGCAGTTTTTCTCAGCCAAACACAGATGTAATATACATTATTTGCAGGATGTGAAACCCACATCCCACAGGGGCAGCTTTTCACATAAGCAGGTTCTTCAGGGCTGCCTGTGGGGCTTGAGTGTGTGTGCATGTTGATATATGCCTGAGTCCTAGAACCAGTTCCCCATCTATACCGTGGGATGACTTTAGCAGTCAGGGTATAGGTAGCATGTAAGTAGTTGCAGTTGGATTAATCTTGGATTGAGATTTTGCCAGTAAAAAATAAATAAGGTAAGAGGAGAGTTGAGGATATTGACAAAAGTCGTAGAAGGACATGAAATCTAGAGAAAATAATTGGATAAACAAATGATGAACCTAGGAATCTAAAGTAGAGAGGGGACAATTCCCAAGGGTAGACAATGTTAGCAGAAGAAACAGGAGTAAACTTTAGGTGAGCAAAATCAACAGTGTTCACTATCAAGTCTGAGCTAAGTGAGGGAAAAAGTAAAACAATGATGGGCTAAGACTGAAGGACAAGGAGAAAGTACTGAAGGATGGGGACCAGAAGACTTACTGATGTTGAGGAACAGATAAAATTAAATGAGAGGCCTAGGATGAGTGAGATGGTTGTGCTCAGAATAGGATACCTAGATTTTTATTGAGAGCTGTTGTTGGAATCACAAGATCTCAACAGTATATCCCTATGTCTCTTTTTCTTTTAAGAGATGTGGTCTTGTTACATTACCTAGGCTAGAGTGCAGTGGCTATTCACAGGTGTGATCACAATTCAGTGTAGCCACCAACTCCTGGTCTCAAGCATTCCTCCCACCCCAGCCTCCCAAGTAGCTGGAAATAGAGGCATGTACCACCACACCCAGCTATACATCCCCACATTACTGACTGCCCCTCTCCCTTTTGTTCTTAAAACAGAGTACAAGAAGGGAACAATAGAAGATGGGGGCCATTTGAGTCTCTCCCTAACAGTTGTAATAACCAGAATTCTGTTCCCTTCTCCCCAGAGATCCAGAAAATCTCTGGATCTTCTTTCTTTGCACCATAAGGGTTAGGGAGTTAGTGTGTGTGTGTGTTATCATTAAACAGTAGCCAATCATTTTGGCTAATTATTGATGTCTTCATTTATTCTTTAGAAATGGTGTTGCTATTTTTACTGAGAAGTCACTATTTTTTTTTTTGAGACAGTTTCACTCTTGTTACCTAGGCTGGAGTGAATGGCGTGGTCTCGGCTCACCACACCCTCCACCTCCTGGGTTCAGGCAATTCTCCTGCCTCAGCCTCTTGAGTAGCTGGGATTACAGGCACGCGCCACCACGCCCAGCTAATTTCTTGTATTTTTAGTAGAGACAGGGTTTCACCGTATTGACCAGGATGGTCTTGATCTCTTGACCTCGTGATCCACCTGCCTTGGCCTCCCCAAGTGCTGGGATTACAGGCTTGAGCCACCGCACCCGGCGAGAAGTCACTATTTTTAAGTATGTAGCCACATTTTAACTTTAAAGACTTGTCGTTTTTTTGATGAGAATAAGTGATACTAGATTCTTATGGCTAGGCTTGCAGTGAAAATGAACATCAGAATTTAGACTTAATTTATTATGTTATTTCCTTTTTTTTTTTCTCTCACCCTGTCTTACTGTGCTGATAACCCTCTAATTTTAAATGAAAGCATTAGTCTGGAGTGGGGACAAAAAAAGTTCCAGACTCAAAAGCGTTAACATAAAGTGTTTTATGTGTGTGTTTTCATTTCAATTTTTATAATTCTGTAGTGGCTGGGTGTTCATTTTCTTGTGTTAAGTATTTTATTTAGGATGTCTTTTTTGCTGCATAGTTATATTCATTTAAATCTTAATTTCAGCTGATGAGTAAAGAATCTCCTGTCTCTGCTGGAAATGATGCCTATGTTGACCTCGATCGCCAGGTATATAATTTTACCTTGTTTTTATTCATGAAAAGTTGAAAAGGATAAGCTTCAGATGTTAATGAGAAGAATGGATTAAAATTGCTTTTGGATTATATTGATGTAATTCTTTATATTTTACCTAAATTTTTAAGAATATATGCTGTTTTACTAATGAAATTTACATTTATAATTGTTTATAATTTATAATAAAATGCAGTTGCAATTAAAGTGCCATTGCATAACCTACTTTAAAATAGGTTAATCTTTTAAGTTTATTGTGACTCCTGTTTTCTAGTCATAAATTTTTATTTTTCTGTTAGTGATAACAATGTGCCACATTTAACACAATAGATGTTATAACTTCTTATGATTATGTGAATTATAAGAATAAATTCATATCATCTAGGAAAATGAAATATACAGTTGTCGTTTTCTAGGAAAAAGCCATGTCAAATTCCTGGAAAATGATATAAATTTATTTTTATGATTTATATGTAATACAAAAGATACTTACTTTTATTTCCTTTTGTCAGTTGAAGATATCTTCTCAATTCCACCCCTCATTTCTGTGAAGTAAAGAATAATTAAACTATATTTTTAAAGGAATCCTGCAGTGTATTTTTGTGATTTTAACAGAAAAGTTACTTTGTACTTCTAAATATCGCTTCTTAATGAAGTGTTAATTACACTGTCAGATTCTGTGTTCAAGCTATTTTGGACATCTTTCGCAATACAGGAATAGAAATCTTTGTATTGTTTGTCTTCTTTTACTTTTTCCCCATAGTTTCTAAATGTTTTTCAGGAAAACCTTTGGACATGTTGCAATTTTAACCCATGCTTTAGTTTTAAGCCCTGCACACATTAGGTATTTGTTCTAATGCTCTCCTTCCCCTTACCCCAGAATAAGGTTTTAATATGACTAAAACATTTGTATTAAAATGTCTAGCTACATATTTTAACAATTAAAACCCCTATTCCTTTAGCACTTACATATTTTACAATGGAAAAATTTCTCAGTTATTAAAGGATCAACTTTACAAGAATCAAATAGTCTAGATCAAAGAAGATGCATAAGAAAACTTGATAGACAGAATGAGCCAAAATCAAATGACAGAAACGACAGGACTTAGAGTAAAATAAATTAAGTTAAAAGTGCTGTCTTTGTACTCTTGCACAGGATTCTTGATTTCCCCCTGCATCCTTTTCTCTTCAGGAAAGAAAGCGGGGAAATGTTTTAATTCTGTGTTGAACATATGAATTATTAATTGCTGCCACTTCAGATTGAAATGTTTATCTCTTTGTTTCTAACCAGCTGAAGAAAACTACAGAGGAACTAAATGAAGCTTTGTCAGCAAAGGAAGAAATTGCTCAAAGATGCCACGAATTGGATATGCAGGTAAGAGATTTGTTCTGTGCACCACCTCTTTGAAATGTGCCACTGTAAGTACCACTAAACGTACTGTGTACTGCTATATAGTACATATTTTTAAAATTTTATTTATTTATTTAGAGACAGAGTCTCCTTCTTGTCTCCAAGGCTGGAGTGCAATGGCGCAATCTCAGTTCCCCGCAACCTCCCCCTCTCAGGTTCAAGCGTTTCTCTTGACTCAGCCTCCTGAGTAACTGGGTTACTGGTGCATGCCACCACACCTGGCTAATTTTTGTATTTTTAGTAGAGGCAGGGTTTCGCCATGTTCGCCATGCTCATCTTGAATGCCTGACCTCAGGTGATCCACCCGCTTTGGCCTCTCAAAGTGCTGGGATTATGGCGTGAGCCACCACACCTGGCCTTAATTTTATTTTTTTGAAACAGTCTTGCTGCATCACCCAGGCTGGAGTGGAATAGCATGATCTGGGCTCACTGCAACCTTTGCCTCCTGGTTCAAGCAATTTCTCCTGCGTCAGCCTCCCAAGTAGCTGGCACTACAGATGCCTGCCACCATGCCTGGTCTTGAACTCCTGACCTTCTGATCTTCCCACCATGGCCTCCCAAAGTGCTGGGATTACAGGTGTGAGCCATTATGTCCAGCAGTGCATCTTAACTATAATGCAACCCTTTTTTAGGGAAAAAAAGGTGGGGCGCAGTGACTCAAACCTGTAATCCCAGCACTTTGGGAGGCTGAGGTGAGCAGGTCACTTGAGGTCAGGAGTTCGAGACCAGCCTGGCCAACATAGTGAAACCTCATTTCTACTAAAAATACAAAAATTAGCTGGGTGTGGTGGCAGGCACTGACCAGCTACTTGGAAGTAATCCCAGCTACTTGTGAGGGTGAGGCAGGAGAATCACTTGAACCCGGGAGGTGGAGGTTGCATTGAGCGGAGATCATGCCACTGCACCGCAGCCTGAGTGTCAGAGACCCTGTCTCCAAAAAAAAAAGAAAAACAGGTTTCTGGTTAAAGATGGCAGACTGAGCAAAGATGGTAATGTCCTTTCTTTCCTTTCCAACTCTGTTAAATTTATAATAAATGACTTGAAATGGTCTAAACCCCCACAAAGAAAGAAGAGACAGAGAAGGGATGTCAGCATAGACGAGGCTTTTTGGTGTACTAGTAAACTGGCTCCCTGGAGGTGTGAGGGAGATTCTAGTGTTTGCAAATTTCAGTGGTATAAATACTCTCACAGTGGCTGATTTCAGGATATTAGTGGTTTCACAGCAAGCTCCAGCACAACACCAGTCTTCATCCACCTCCAAAAGCCAGAAGTAAGTTAGAAAAATGCTGGATGGCTGAAAGGAGCAAAGAATGTATTGGCCAGGGACACCTGTGGGTAATGGAAGGAGCTGCTGTAGTAGAGCCCCAGGTAGACCATAGGTATGGTGGTACACTGAAGTGAGGCCATGACCAAAAATGTTATATAGAATAGTTAAGCTCCTCATTTGTGTCACCCACTACATAGAGACTGACCTGTAGCCAGGGTCCAAATTAGTGGATTCTTTTCTTTTTCTTTCTTTGTTTCTTTTTATTTGAGACAGAGTTTCGTTCTTGTTGCCCAGTCTAAAGTGCAATGATGTAATCTCGGCTGACTGCAACCTCCATCCCTCCCTTAAAGTGATTCTCCTGCCTCAGCTTCCTGAGTAGCTGTGATTACAGGCATGTGCCACGACGCCAAACTACCTTGGTACTTTTATAGCCCAACTAACTTGGTACTTTTAGTAGAGACGGTACTTTTAGTTTAGTTGAACTCCTGACCTCAGGTGATCCACCCACTTCGGCTTCCCAAAGTGCAAGGATTGCAGGCGTGAGCCACTACACCCCGCCTTAGAGGTTCTTTTCTAAAGAGATTAAACAAAGGCAAGTATAGAGAGGTTAGAGTGAGTGACTGGGCACGGTGGCTCACATCCCTAAGCAAGTCCAGTACTTTGGGAGGCTGAGGTGGGCAGATCACCTGAGATCAGGAGTTCAAGACCAGCCAGACCAACATGATGAAACCCCATCTCTACTAAAAATACAAAAATTAGCATAGTAGCCGGCACCTGTAATCCCAGCTACTTGGGAGGCTGAGGCAGGAGAATCACTTGAACCCGGGAGATAGAGGTTGCAGTGAGCCAAGATCATGCCATTGCACTTCAGCCTAGGAGATAGAATGAGACTCCATCTCAAAAAAAAAAAAAGAGAGAGGTTAGAGTGAGTATAGTATTACAGCTTAAGATCCTTTTTGTTTTGACCTTTCTGGGTTCCCTAGATAAAAGCCAGCTTCTCGTGGATAGGCCGTAAAGTAATGCCCGTGAATGCAGAGCATCCTGTGACCTACGCTGTTCACTGATCTTTTTTTTTTTTTTTTGAGATGAGTCTTGCTCTGTCGTCAGGCTGGAGTGCAGTGGTGCAGTCTCGGCTCACTGCAACCTCCGCCTCCTGGGTTCAAGTGATTCTTGTGCCTCAGCCTTCCGAGTCGCTGGGACTATAGTTGCATGCCAATGCACCCAGCTAATTTTTGTACTTTTAGTAGAGATGGGGTTTCACCATGTTGGCCAGGATGGTCTCAATCTCTTGACCTCGTCATCTACCTGCCTCGGCCTCCCAAAGTGCTGGGATTACAGGCGTGATCCACCGCGCCTGGCCACTGATTCTTAAATCTAAAGAATACCTGCATTTCAAAAGAGAAAAGGATCAATATAAACAGAAAACTAGCCCTAGCTGAAATAGAGAAATTTTAGGGAATAGGAGAGATTTTTGTTTAATCTGTTTAATACCCTCAATGAATATATTGCACCTATAAAATATGAACAAGATGCTGTTTTAAAAAGGAGAAATCAGACTGGGTATGGTGGCTCACACCTGTAATCCTAGGACTTTAGGAGGCCAAGACGAGTGAATCACCTGAGGTCAGGAGTTCAGCCTGGCCAACATGATGAAACCCTGTCTCTACTAAAAATATGAAAATTAGCCAGGTATGGTGGTGTGCACCTATAATCCCAGCTACTCAGGAGGCTGAGGCTGGAGAATTGCTTGAATCCAGGAGGCAGAGGGTGTAGTGAGCCAAGATCATGCCACTGTACTCCAGCCTGGATGATGGAGCAAGACTATCTGGAAAAAAAAAGAAAGAAAAAAAGAACACCAAAGGAAAATCAAAGCTAAAGAAACACTTAAGTATATAAAAATAAAACTGTTCAGCTGGACATAGTAGTTCACTCTTGTAGTCCCACCTACTCAGGAGGCTGAAACAGGAGGATCACTTGAGCCTGGGAGTTCAAGGCTACAGTGAGCTGATTGTACCACTGCATTCCAGCCCGGGTGACAGATTGAGACCATGTCTCTAAAAAATGTTTTTTAGGTAGAATTGTCAAAACGAAAAATTCAAGAGAATAATTAAAGATGAAGTTAAGAAAATCTTTCACAAACAATAGACAAAAGTAAGATTATTTGTCTGGAATTTACTTTGGCTAAAGAGAGGGATACGGGAGTGGATTGACGTACATGAGAAACATAGTTGGCCACGTTTTGTTACTTGTTATTGCTGGCTTATGCATATGTAGAGTTCATAATACTTTGCAAGAGAAGAAGCATTTTACTTTGAAAGGCATTCGAGTTAGTCATTGCACTGGGTGCATATAGAAGAAAGTAATCACATCACACTTGTTGGGTTATCTAGGAAATGATATTTACATAGTCATAATGTAAGTGCTGTTAATTGCATTTTAGATTTTAGAATGTATATACAAATGCTGAGTTATAATAAATAATATTTTATTTTTATAAGTAGAATATAAATATCTTTAATAATATAAATGGGGATTGGCAAACTACAGCTTGTCATCTGTTTTTACAAATACAGTTTTTTTGTAGCTCCTTTATTTATGTATTGTCTGTGGCTGCTTTCATGGTACAATGACAGAGTGGAGTACTTGCCTGAAACATTTACAATATGGTCCTTTACACCAGAAAGTTTGACAGTGCCAGGTACGAACAGACTGCAAAATGAATGACAGTGTTGCAGAGAGGATATGAGAAGAAAAGGGGTAGCCCTACAGCATGTTTTGCTGTGCAGAAAACAGCAACACAGTCATAAGCATGTAATCTCTAATATAAACCTTATTAGTTTTCAACATTTAGAATTGTCCTATAGAGAAACATTACTGTAAAAGTTAAGATGCCAGTGATAGAGTTAGAGAAGTAAAACAGGAGTGATAAAGGAAAGGAAGAGCCAGAAGTGATGGCTTTCATCCTACCAAGTAGGGTATCTAGAACCACTTCTCCAGGGAGACAGTCATTACATGACTGGCTGCTCCTTGTCATGCAACCTCAGCTTAAAAATCACATGATTGATTTGTCATAAAATGTTAGGCACTTGGATGCATCAGGCACTAAAGTAGCTCTAAAGGAGGTCTCTTCAGGAAGGCCTTCCATGGTTGAGCAATCCAAAATAATCACCCAGTCATTTCTGTTGTTCTTATTTTAACCCTCTGTGTAGTAGGCTGTTTTTTGTATTGCTATAAAGAAATACCTAAGGCTGGGTAATACATAAAGAAAAGACGTTTAGAGAACGATCCAAGATGGCTGATCGTTAACATCTCGGGATTGCAGCTCTCAGTGAAAGCTCAGAGAACGAGAGGATGCCACATTTTCAGACAAATTTTGGTCACTCACGGAGCAGAAGATTCCCAGTGGAGGAGCTCCATGGGTCGCCAGCGTGACTCTTGTGGCCGGCACAGCGGTTGTGCCGGCACCTTGGTGCAGCAGCTCTTGGTGCAGAGTAAACGGGACTGGTTCCCCTTCTCACTGAGGTTTAGAACTCCGGGAAGGCAGAGTCGCCTATTACAGACTCAGGAAGGAAGCCAGACTGGAGATACCTGGGCAGAAAAGCACCATCAGTCTTAACGCCGCTGTTTTGGCTGGCCCAGTGGGTTGCTCATATTTCGGCCCTGGGAATTAACAACTTGGATGTCCACAGAGACCTAATTTGAAAGTTGGTAATTACCAAGACTACAGGTGGATAAATTTACAATGATGGGAAGAAACCAGTGTAAAAAGGCTGAGAATACTCAAAATCAGAACTCTCCCTCTAAAGAGGATCACAGTTCCTTATCAACAAGGGAACAAGACTTGATGGAGAACTAGTGCATCCCATTAACAGAATCAGGCTTCAGAAGATGGATAATAAACTTCTGTGAGTTAAAAGAACATGTTGTAGCCCAATGTAAAGAAACTAAGAACTTTGAAAAAAGGTTTGACGAAATCCTAATGAGAATAGACAACTTAGAGAGGAATATAAGTGAATTAATGGAACTGAAGAATACAATGCAGGAACTCCGAGAAGTATGCACAGGTTTAAACACTCGAATTGTTCAAGCAGAAGAAAGGATATCAGAGGTCGAAGTCCATCTTAATGAAATAAAACAAGAAGACAAGATTAGAGAAAAAAGGATAAAAAGGAATGAGCAAAGTCTCCAAGAAACGTGGGACTATGTGAAAAGACCAAATTTACGTTTGATAGGTGTACCTGAATGCGACGGAGAGAATGAATCCAAGCTGGAAAATATTCTTCAGGATATTATTCGGGAAAATTTTCCTAAACTAGCAAAGCAGGACAATATTCAACCCCAGGTAATACAGAGAACACCACAAAGATATTCCTCAAAAAGAGCAACTCCAAGGCACATAATCGTTAGATTCACCAGGGTTGAAACGAAGGAGAAAATCCTAAGGGCAGCCAGAGAGAAAGGTCAGGTTAATTACAAAGGGAAGCCTATCAAACTTACAGCAGATCTCTCAGCAGAAACTCTACAAGCCAGAAGAGAGTGGGGGCCAATATTCAACATCCTTAAAGAACAGAACTTGCAGCCCAGAATTTCATATCCAGCCAAACTAAGCTTCACAACTGAAGGAAAAATAAAATCTTTTATGAGCAAGCAAGTACTCAGAGATTTTATTACCACCAGGCCTGCTTTACAAGAGCTTCTGAAAGAAGCATTACACATAGAAAGAAACAACCAGTATTAGCCTTTCTAAAAATATACCAAAAAGTAAACAGCATCAACATAAAGAAGAATTTACATCAATGAATGGATAAAACAGCCAGTTAACATCAAATGGCAGTAATCCTAAATTTAAATCGACTAAATCCCCCAATCAAAAGATACAGCCAAAACCCAACGGTATGCTACATCCAGACCTATTTCACATGCAAGGATACACAAAGACTCAAAACAAAGGGATGGAGAAAGATTTTCCAACCAAATGGAGAGCAAAAATAAATAAATAAATAAGAAGCAGGAGTTGCAATTCTCGCATCTGATAAAATAGATTTTAAAGCAACAAAGATATAGCAGTAAAAGGATCAATGCAACAACAAGAGCTAACGATCCTAACACCCAGATACATAGAGACTTAGACTCAACGAGACAGAAAATTAATAAGGATATCAAGGACTCGAACTCAGATTCGGAACAAGTAAGCTTAATAAATATTTATAGAGCTCTCCACTTTAAATACACAAAATATACATTCTTGTCAATACCACATCACACCTACTCATAGGTTTAAATGAAACATTGACTGGCCATTATTAATACCCATATTTTTTAGAATAAAGCAACATTTCCATTCTCTCTCCCTCTTTTTCTTCCTCTTTCTTCCTCTCCTTCACTCCTTTTTTTCTTTCCTTCTCTCAAAAAAAGAAGAAAAAGAAATCAACTTGTAGACCTCTAGATCCAGGTCGCCAATGTCTCTCTCATTGCTTGATTTCCTTCCTTCCCTTCTCTCCCTCCCTCCCTCCCTCCCTTCCTTCCCCCTTCCCTTCCTGCCTTCCTCCCTTCCTCTCTTCCTAAAAAATAAAAATAAAAAAGAAAAGAAAAGATGTTTAATTGGCTCACAGTTCTGCAGGCTTTCCAGCATGGCTCCAGCATCTGCTTCTGGTGAGGGCCCCAGGAAGCTTCCAATCATGGCAGAAGGCAAAGGGGAAGCAGCTGTGTCACATGGCAAGAGCAGGAGCAAGGGGTGGAAAGGTGCCACACACTTTTAAACAACCAGGTCTTGCAAGAACTAACTCACTTTAGGAGAACAGCACCAAGCCATTCATGAGTGATCCAATACCGTGATCCAGACACCTCCCACCAGGCCCCACCCCTAACATTTGGGACAACATTTCAACATGAGATTTGGAAGGGATAAATATCCAAACCATATTACTCTGCATAGCACTTTCTATTTTAGTTTTTACATGTATTTATTAATTCACTTTCTTGTGCAGTGATTTATTTTTATTTATAGATTACATTTTTTTTCAAATATATAACATATGAGTAAGAACTTTCCTTTTTTCATCACTGTATCTGTGCACTTAGAAAAGTGCAACCATACCTAGAACATAGTAGGTGAGTGAGTCAATGAGTGGGTTGGTGACTGAGTGAAATGAATCAGTAAGTAGTTTAAAGTTCCAGAGGTGTTCAGTGAAGGAAGGCAGAATAGTGATTAACTATATTTGTGGTAGGAAGGAATGGCACAAGTTGCTAAAATCAAACATGTCAGAGGAGAGAGTCACTAGATAATGTCTAAGGAGAGAGTCACTAGATAATGTCTAATGGTAAGTCAAGAAATAATTGTATGTAACATTATTTAGATATGTAAAGTAACAACCAAAAACAATAAAATTAGGAGCAGTAAAAACTAGTCTCTGGAGAGTGGGAAAACTCCATAGGAAACTATAGCTTTTCACTATAAGCCCCTTTGCTTTGTTATTTTTTAAATTAATCGTGTTTATGTTTGTTTTGTTTTTTGAGGCAGGGTCTCACTCTGTCACCCAGGCAGGAGTGCAGCGGTGCAATCTTGGCTCACTACAACCTCTGTCTCCTGAGCTAAAGCAATCCTCCCACCTCAGCCTTTGAGTGGCAGGGACTACAAGTGCACACCACCACACCCAGCTAATTTTTTCATTTTTCGTAGAGTTGGGGTTGCACCATGTTGCCCAGGCTGGTCTTGAACTCCTGAGCTCCAGTGATCTGCCTGCCTCTGCCTCCCAAAGTGCTGGGATTACAGGTGTGAGCCACCATGCCTGGATCATCATTTTGTATTTTGAGACAGAGTCATGCTCTGTCATTAAGGCTGAAGTGCAGTGGCATGATCACAGCTTGCTGCAGTTAACTTCCTGGGCTCAAGTGATCCTATAGCCTTAGCCTTCCAGATAGCTGGAGCCACAGGCATGTGCCACCAGACTTGGGTAATTTTTTTTTTTTTGGTAGAGATGGGGTCTTGTTATGCTACCCATGCTGGGCTCAAACTCCTGACCCCAAGCAGTTCTACCACCTTGGCCTCCCAAAGTGCTGGGATTATAGGCGTGAGCCACTGTACCTGGCCTGTTTTGTTTTTTGAAACAGGGTCTTGCTCTGTCATCTGGGATGGAGCACAGTGGTATGATCATGGCCAACTGCAGCCTTGACCTCCTGGACTCGAGCAATCCTCCTGCCTCAACCTCCTGAGTAGCGGGGACCACAGGCATTCACCACCACACCTAGCTAATTTTTTATTTTTTGTGGAGACAGTGTCTCACTCTGTTGCCCAGGCTGTTCTCCAACTCCTAGCTCAAGTAATCCTCCTCCCTCAGCCTCCCAAAGTGCTAGGATTATAGGCATGAGCCACCATGCCAGCCAGTTTGTTTTTGAAATTTGATTATTTTTTTCTGTGTGTAAAAAGGAGTTCTGCCATATATATTGACTTTTTTTTGTCTGACTCCTTACATTATTTTGAGATCATCTATGTTGTCACTATAAATCACTAAATTTTTTATTGCTGAGTAGTATTCTTTAATACAGGTTGAATATTGGGGATTTTTTGGATTTGGGGATATTTGCATTATATACTTACTGGCTGAACGTCCTAAATCCAAAAATCCAAAAGCTAAAACAGCTCCGATGAGCATTTCTATTGAGTGTCATGTGGGTGCCCAGAAACGTTCAGATTTTGAAGCATTTCGGAGTTTGGATTTTTGGATTTGGGATCTTCAACCTATATGGATATACTGCAAATCATTTATCCATTTGTTTGTTAAACGTTTGGGTGGTTTCCAGTTTTTCTCTATTACAAATGAAGCTGCTGTAAACATTTTTCCTAAGTCTTTGTGTGGGCATATACTTTTATTTCTCTTGAGTAAATACCTAGGAGTAGGATGGCTAAATCAGTCATGTGGTAGTTGCATTTTTAATTCTTTAAGAAACTGCTATTTTCCAAAGTGTTTGAAACATTTTGTGTTCTCACCAGAAGTTTCTTTGCCAACACTTGGTACAGTCTTTTTAATTTTATTTATTCTAGTGGGAGTATAGTTATATAATATTGTGATTTTAATTTGCATTTTCTTGATAATTAATGATTATTTATTTGTGTGCCTATTAACCATCTTTGTATTTTTCTGGTGAGTCTTTCGTTCAAATATGAAATGAATGAATTGTTACTCTTATATCTTGCTCTGCATGTGCAGTAGTAAGAAATGACATAAATGTTTCAAGTGGAGATTTATTGTACTTCTTTAAAAATAGGCTTTAATTTATAATGGTAATAATAATCCACAAGTGATTGAGCTTGATGCCAGTGTAATTGGAGGAAATAACTGCTATCGTCCTGTATTCCAACAGGTTGCAGCATTGCAGGAAGAGAAAAGTAGTTTGTTGGCAGAGAATCAGGTATTAATGGAAAGACTCAATCAATCTGATTCTATAGAAGATCCTAACAGTCCAGCAGGAAGAAGGCATTTGCAGCTCCAGACTCAATTAGAACAGCTCCAAGAAGAAACATTCAGGTAAAAGACAACTCATTAAAATGATTTAAAGACATTTGTTAGCTGTCATTTAAAGTTAAGTATATATTGGCTGGGCACGGTGGCTCACACCTGTAATCCCAGCCCTTTGGGAGGCTGAGGCAGGCAAATCACCTGAGGTTAGGGATTCGAAACCAGCCTGGCTAACATGATGAAACTCCATCTCTACAAAAAATATGAAAATTAGCCAGGCGTGAAGGCAGGTGCCTATAATCCCAGCTATTTGGGAGGCTGAGACACCAGAATTGTTTGAACCAGGAGTGTGGAGATTGCAGTGAGTCAGTATTGTGCCATTGCACCCCAGCCTGGGCAATAGAGCAAGACTGTCTCAAAAAAAAAAAAAAAAGAATAGAGTGTTAGGACTTCTGGGAAACTGCAGACCAGTGAGGTTGTATAATAAACATCTTTGCAGAATCTCCTCATACAACACAAAACTACTTCACATCTAGGAAATGTTCTATCAGAGCGCCATCCTTGTTATCACTTGAAGACAGAATGCCCTAACTGCAGAATAACTGTGTGGGAGAAAGAAATCAGACACCAGCCCTGCACCCGACAGGGAAACAAAGGCGACTGAGTAAACATTCAAGAAAGACAGAGGAAGAACATTCATGAAGGGGCATGAAGGCGAGTTGGCATGATCACCAGAAAGATTAAATATCACTGAAAATCTGAAATGACCTTTTTTTTGGGAAAAGTAATGGTCAGAGCAGACCATAAAGAAACCACAGATTAAGGATTTTAAAGTAAGCACATCTTTGGGAGTGGCCAGACGTCGTGAAAAGTTGCAGGCAGGTAATTTTAAAAGACAGATGCATTTATAAATTAATAGAACTCTGTATAAGTCTCCGTGTGTCTGTGTGTATATGTGTGTGTGTGTGTGTGTGTGTGTGTTTACAGAGATAGACTTGTTCAAAGGGGTGAGCTGATTTAAAAGGATAGGCGAGATTTAAAGGAACAATATTCCAGATATCTTCTGTGGGGGAAAAAAAGGCCAAAAGGAAGGAAGAAGGGCCCTTTGGCCTTCAGGTGGTGAAAGGAAAAAGAAGAAAAGGGAAAATGTGTCCTGCAAGATAAGACAGAAGCACAAAATTGAAAAACTTAAGAATACGATGAAAATACTTTGTTACAGTTTACTAAAATAGTATATCATGACTTGTTTCTTACCTAGCCATAGATTTCTAGTGTTAAAACAGTAAGAGAGGCTGGGCGCGGTGGCTCACGCCTGTAATCCCAGCACTTTGGGAGGCCGAGGCAGGTGGATCACGAGGTCAAGAGATCGAGACCATCCTGGTCAACGTGGTGAAATCCCATCTCTACTAAAAATACAAAAAATTAGCTGGGCATGGTAGTGCGTGCCTGTAATCCCAGCTACTCAGGATGCTGAGGCAGGAGAATTGCCTGAACCCAGGAGGCGGAGGTTGCGGTGAGCCGAGATCACGCCATTGCACTCCAGCCTGGGTAACAAGAGCAAAACTGTGTCTCAAAAAAAAAAAAAAGTAAGAGAAATTAAACATCATTTAGTTTTTTACTTTACTGAATAACTGAGTATGGTAACATACCTACTGTCCTTGTTATTCCTCAGTAAAATATTTCTGGATTTTTTTTTTCTTTCGCCTTAACAGGTAAAAGTATGAAACTTTTCTTAGGCTCCTTAGCAACAGTCCATTCCCTGTAGTTCACATCGGCAGTTCAAAGAATGGTTGAGGCCCCTGGAGGTCCTCTGAAACCATTTTGGAGAATCTGCAAGACCCTGTCTTTTCCATCTATGTGTCTGCAAGGCTGGATTTTCTTCATATACTTCATCCAAAAACAACATGTCAACAACAGCTGAATGTAGAAACAAATACAAGAACCCAGCTGTCTTCTATTAAAACAGATAATAGAATCACGAAAATGTAAAACAGTACCACTCTTCACACTTTTTTGTTTTAGAAAACAGTTATCTTTCTTAAAGAGTATTTGTTTATATTAACAAAATGGGTTTATTACTGTAAGCCACAGTGCTGGGCCATATGTGTTAATTTTGTAATTTATAAAAAAAACCTTAGATAAATTATATCTGCAGTATTTTGAAAAAAATGTTACATGCTGTCTTACTTTCTGGTAGGGAAATAAGTATCCATTTGTCACCGTTCCCAAGCCTTGGGATAGTGGAGTCCATTTTTATGACAGTTAAGGTTTGAGAAGGCAACTTATGGCCACAAACGTGGGAGACATATTCAAGAAGGCTTTATTCTCATACTTTATATTTTTCTTTTATTGTTCTAAGGAGAATGAGGAGGCAGTAAATAGTGCTTTCTTGGTCTATTTTGTATCGGTTACAGACTAGAAGCAGCCAAAGATGATTATCGAATACGTTGTGAAGAGTTAGAAAAGGAGATCTCTGAACTTCGGCAACAGAATGATGAACTGACCACTTTGGCAGATGAAGCTCAGTCTCTGAAAGATGAGATCGACGTGCTGAGGTAAACAGCCTCACCTTCGCCTTTACCTTCACTGCCCAGCACATTTCGGCTCTGGTGTTAAAAACTCTAGGGTTTCTGAGCATCTAGCAAGATTAAGAGCCAAGCTACCCAGACTGAGATCCTGGGTCTATTGTTTATGCAACCTCTGTATGATCATTTTCTCATCTGCAAAATGAAAACAATACACTTGCCTACCTCAGGTTTATATAAGGAGTTGAGCAAATTTATATTTGTGAACACTTGCAACAGTGTCTGGCAATTAAGTGATACATACGTGTTTGTAAAACAGAAATTCTGACCATCTCTTCTTACTTGTACAGCTCTGGAGCTGTTCTTCCACCACGCCCACAGGGCCTCATTTTCTTGCTGGGCCTTGTTGTCATCCCTTCAGTTCTCTCATGAGGTGCCTCACTTCCTGCCACCTCATTTTTTCACCCCTCTATTTGTGAAATCTCGTATCCTCTGTTGATTATCTCAACCATCTACACTTTTCCACTTTTGCTCTTTAAATACCGAGAAAAACAAGGGAAATGCATAATAGATGTTTTTGTGCTACTGCCAATTGGTGGCTTCCTTGTGAGCTGGGTTCTTCCCGATGGCCTGCCCTCCTCCTGCTTATTGTCTCACTCACAGCTATTAAGATTCTTTAGGATTCTACTCCCCTGGCTGCTTTCCCTGTATACCTCCTATGCCTTAGTCTCAATAGATGTCCTTGTCTCTTTTAGCAGGGAAGAAAGAGGCCATGAACTGCTGAACTCTCCATGTCTTTTTTCTCCGGCATCACTAAACTTCCCTGCATTCCCGCCCATCCTTTCTTTTTTGCTTAGAGAGTGCAGAACTGTTATTCCTCCCACTGTTCAGGGCTAATTCTTTCTTCAGTGCTCTGGATCTCCAACCTTCTTGCCTACTCAGGGATTATGTTACATCAATCCTCATTTCTTTTGCCTTTTGGATCTCTCTCCTTTGTACATGTGTACACGCACATTTAGGTCTCTTTACTCTTAAAAAGAGAGGGAGGTATTTCTCTCTCCTTCCCTCCAGAACCAAACTTAGATTACATAAGGTAAAATTTATATTCTCCCCTCAACCCCACTCTCTGCCTGCACTGCCCCACTGAACCTGCCATTCTGGTGGTCACTGATAATTGCCAAATTATTTGGACACTGTAAAACTTACTTTTCTTTTGTGCTACATGTGACTCTGCTGGCTTCCCTCTCCTGCTTGGTTTTCTTAAATTATTATTCTCCATTACACATTTAGTTTTAATTTAGGTCATATTTTTTAACCTATGCAGAGCATTAACCTGGAATCACTTTTGTCTTATAATTTCATTAGATGTGTGTTTTCTGCTCTCCCCTTCCTGGCTATCCCTCTTGTTTTAACACTGAAACAACTCTACAAGTGTGGATGTATTTCTGATTTTTAAATTTCCCATCTAATTCTAGACATTCTTCTGATAAAGTATCTAAACTAGAAGGTCAAGTAGAATCTTATAAAAAGAAGCTAGAAGATCTTGGTGATTTAAGGCGGCAGGTTAAACTCTTAGAAGAAAAGAATACCATGTATATGCAGAACACTGTCAGTCTAGAGGAAGAGTTAAGAAAGGCCAACGCAGCACGAAGTCAACTTGAAACCTACAAGAGACAGGTAAAAGAAACACAGCGTCTTGATGATGGTTTCAGGCAAGCTCTTCACTGTAACATGTAGCTTACAAAAATTACTGACTTATTTTCATGGCATTCTGTTTTTTACCTTTTCTTTATTGTATTTATTTATTTAGAAGACAGAGTCTAACTGTCACCCAGCTTGGAGTGCAGTGGCATGATCTCAGCTCACTGTAACCCTCACCTCCTGGATTCAAGCAATTCTCTTGCCTCAGCCTCCCTAGTAGCTGGGTCTACAGGTGCATGCTGCCACACCTGGCTAATTTTTTGTATTTTTGTATTGATGGTGTTTCACAGTTGTTGCCCAGGCTGGTCTCGAACTCCTGAGCTCAATTGATCGACCCACTTTGGCCTTCCAAAGTTCTAGGATTACAGACGTGAGCCACTGTCAGCCACCATGCCCGGCCTATTGTATTTATTTATATTTATCCTATATTTAAAGGGTTTTAAACTCTCTATAGCAGGTGCTTTTTTTTTTTTTTTTTACTTATTTTTATTTGTTAATTTATTATGTAATATTTAAGAAATACATAAATGTAAAAGCATAGTTCAATAAATATTCATGCTTGAATAAAACATGCTCTCCCTTTCCTCATTCCAGGCAGCCTCCATGCTGCAGTTTTCATTCCCATTCATCTCTCTCTACTTTTGCTGCATATATATATTTATCCCTAAGAATTTATAGCATTATGACGTGTTCCAAAACTTTATGTAAGTGATACAGTGAAAGCACTCTTCTGTAATTTTCTTTCTTTTGCTCAGTGAGATTTGTTTATTATAATAGGTGTAGCTTTATAACATCTATTTCTGCTGCTGTATAGTATCCCAGTGAGTCTCTGTACCGAGATTTATCCATTTTCCTGTTAAGAGACATACAGGATATTTTAGCTCTTTTTCTGTATTAAAAGAAATGCCGGCCGGGCACGGTGGCTCACGCCTGTAATCCCAGCACTTTGGGAGGCCGAGGCGGGTGAATCACGAGGTCAGGAGATCAAGAACATCCTGGCTAACAAGGTGAAACCCCATCTCTACTAAAAATACAAAAAATTAGCTGGGCATGGTGGCAGGCACCTGTAGTCCCAGCTATTCAGGAGGCTGAGGCAGTAGAATTGCTTGAACCTGGGAGGCAGAGGTTGCAGTGAGCCAGGATTGTACCACTGCACCCCAGCCTGGGCAACAGAGCAAGACTCTGTCTCAAAAAAAAAAGAAAGAAAGAAAGAAATGCCATATAAATAGTATTGTACAGGTCCTCTCCTATACATGTGTGAAGGTTTTACAACCTGATGGAATTTCTAAAAATATCTGCAATGTAGTTAGATATTATTGTGCAGGGCTTCTCCTATACATGTGTGAAGGTTTTACAACTTGATGGAATTTCTGTCTAAGAGTATCTTCAATGTAGTTAGATATTAGCAGATTGTTCCTTAACGTGATTGTGTTACCAACGAGCAGTTTATATTCCTGTTGCTCCACGTGATCACCAACACACAGCATTGGCAAACTTCAAATTTTGCTGGCCTGGCATAGTACCTCATACCTGTAATTCCAACACTTTGGGAGGCTGAGGCAGGAGAATGACGAGCCCAGGAGTTCCAGACCATCCTGGGAAACATAGCAAGACCTGATCTCTAAAACTAATTTTAAGTTATTTGGTCATGGTGGCATGAACCTGTGGTCCCAGCTACTCAGGAGGCTGAGGTTGACGGATGGCTTGAGCCTAGGCCTCAGAGGCTACAGTGAGCTATGATTGCACCACTGCACTCCAGCTTTGCTTTTGTGCTGCATGTAACTTTGCTGGCAACACGAGACGTGCAAGACTTTGTCTTGAGTAAAGGAAAAATAAGTAAAAATTGCCAATTAGATGGGTGTAAAATAATGTCTCCTTTTAATTATACTTTGTGTTACCCTGATTACAAATATATTTACTGACTATATTTCTTTTGTAAATTTCTTTTTTTAATCTTTTATCTATTTAAAAAATTGAATATTTTTTTTTTACTGATTTCTAAGGGTTGTTTATATGTTCTAGATATTCTTTATGACTTACACATATTTTTATTTAATCTTCTGTGGATCTATGACCTGTCCTTTTACTTTTTTGAGGTTGATAATTTCAGTGTAATGAACTTCAAGTACTTTTTAAAACTGGTTAGTAGTTTTTATGTTTTGTTTAAGAAATTATTTCCTAAATAAGGATATAAGTCTAATCTCTATTTTCTTTACAAAGCTTTAAAGTTTGTTTTGCACATTTAGGTCTTTAATCCACTTGGAATTAATTTTTATGTGAGGTGTGAGGTAGGGATCCCTTTGATACTCTTTGTGTGGATAACCAGTCAACCTACTGCCATTAATTAACAGTCCATTCTTCCACAATGACCTGCAATTCTACCTTGTATATCTAAAGTGTCCATGTCACATACGGATTTATTTCTGGACACTTTCTTCTGTTCCGTTAGTATACTTATGTGTTCCTACACCAATACCACACTCATGTTTTACTAATTTTTAGCAATTTTGATAGGTGGTAGTGCAGACTCTCATACTTTGTCCTTTTTCAAAATTGTCTATTCTCAGCCCTTTGCTTTTCGTTTAAACTACAAACTCTTGGAAATTGAAATTACATTGACTCTGTTTATCAATTTGGGGAGAGTTGTTCCTGTCTCAACATGATACCTTTCCATGGTCTTCCATTTCTTTGAGTTAAGTTTTATAATGTTCTTCTAAAGATTTTGTGCATATTTCATTATTCTTACTCTTAGGTACTTTGTGTTTTGGGTTGTTTTTTAAATGCAGTTAGATAAAAATACCACTTTCATTTTATTGCTAACTTATATGAATGAAATTAACTTTTATATGTTGATTCTGCAATCTTGCCAAATTCTTATATTACTTCTGATAACATCTGTAGATTTCTCTTGTCAGAGGGATATAGTAAACAAATAAAAGCAGTTTGTTTCTTCTTTTTTTTTTTTTTTCCAAGACAGGGTTTCACTCTGTCACCTAGACAAGAGTGCAGTGGTGCAGTCATGGCTCACGGTAGCCTCAGTCTCCCCAGGCTTAAGTGATTCTCCCACCTCAGCCTCACAGGTAGCCAGGATCACAAGTGTGTGTCACCACACCCAGCTAATCTTTTTTTTTTTTTTTTTTTTTTGAGACAGAGTCTTGCTTTGTAGCCCAGGCTGAAGTGCAGTGGTGTAATCTTGGCTCACAGCAACCTCCACCTCCCACATTCAAGTGATTCTCTTGCCTCAGCCTCCCAAGTAGCTGGGGCTACAGTTGTGTGCCACCACACCTGGCTAATTTTTGTATTTTTAGTAGAGACAGGGTTTCGCCATATTGACCAGGCTGGTCTTGAACTCCTGACCTCATGATCCACCAGCCTCAGCCTCCCAAAGTTCTGGGATTAGAGACATGAGCCACTGCACCTGGTCAGTTTTGTATTTTTTGTAGAGATGGGTTTCACCGTGTTGTCCAGGCTGGTCTCAAACACCTGGGCTCAATACATCCTCCTCCCTCAGCCTCCCACAATGCTGGGATTGCAGGTGTGAGCCACTGCACCCAACCCAATTTCTCTCTTTCTTCCTACTCCATATACTTTTTATCTTTTTAGTTAGCATACCTGGCCTTCAATACGACTTCGAGTAAAAAACAATAATGGTGGGAAAGCATTCCTTGTTGATTATATACAGAACATTTTGTTTTGCCAATATGTTACTAAGATTGCTATATGTTTTTTTTGTTTTTTGTTGTTGTTGTTGTTGTTTTTGAGACAGTATCTCCCTCTGTCCCCAGGCTGGAGTACAGTGGTGCGATCTTGGCTCACTGCAACTTCCACCTCCCATGTTCAAGTGATTCTCCTGTTTCAGCTTCCTGAGTAGCTGTGACTACAGGCATGTGCTACCATGCCCAGCTAATTTTTGCCTTTTTAGTAGAAATGGGGTTTCATGCCTGTAATTTCAGCACTTTGGGAGGCTAAAGCAGGTGGATCACCTGAGGTCAGGAGTTCAAGACCAGCCTGACCAACATGGTGAAACCTCATCTCTACTAAATATAAAAAATTAGCTGGCAGTGGTGGCGTGCACTTGTAATGCCAGCTACTTGGGAGGCTGAGCCAGGAGAATTGCTTTAATTTGGGAGGTGAAGGTTGTGGTGAGCCCAGATCATGACACTGCACTCCAGCCTGGGCAACAAGAGTGAAACTCCATCTCAAAAAAAAAAAAAAAAGAATAAATATAGGCCAGATAAACTATACATAATGTTAAAATGTATAAAATATAAATTTTAATATGAGACATAATCTAATTAGAGTTCCAGAGGAGAGAACAAAACTGAAGAAAGACATTATTTGAAGGAATAAATGGCTGAACATTTTTCAGAACTAATGAAGGGATATCAGAATTATTAGAATTAAAAAGAAATTGGCCAGGTGTGGCGGCTCACTTGTATAATCCCACTACTTTGGGAGGCTGAGGCAGGCGGATCACCTAAGGTCAGGAGTTCAAGACCAGCTTGACAACATGGTGAAAACTCATCTCTACTAAAAATACAAAAATTAGCCAGGTGTGGTTACAAGTGCCTATAATCCCAGCTACTCGGGAGGCTGAGGCAGGAGAATTGTTTGAACTGAGAAGACAGGTTGCAGTGAGCCGAGACCACACCAATGCACTCCATCCAGCCTGGGCAACAAGAGCGAGACTCCAACTCAAAAAAAAAAAAAAAAGAAAGAAAGAAATCTATACCTAGAGATACTGTAGTGAAACTAAATAATACACTAATTCTTTCTACCTGTTTGTGATTTAATACTTAATATGCTTTATTTCTTTATTTATAGACAGTCTCACTCTGTCACCCAGGCTGGAGTGCAGTGGCATGATCTCGGCTCATTGCAACCTCCACCTCCTGGGTTCAAGCGATTCTTCTGCCTCAGCCTCCCGAGTAGCTGGGACTACAGGCGCTTGCCAGCATGTCCGGCTAATTTTCGCATTTTTAGTAGAGATGTGATTTCACCATATTGGCCAGGATGATCTTGAACTGCTGACTTCGTGATTTGCCTGGGTTGGCCTTTCAAAGTACTGGTATTATATACATGAGACACTGTACCCGGCTGCTTTATTTTTTTTAATGATAATATTTCATCTATAAGCCCTCTTTGTGTGCTTTTTCAAATCTCCCTGGTTATTTTTGATGGTCTCTTCTTTTTGATATTTATTTATTTATGTAGAGATGGAGTCTCACTCTGTTGCCCAGGCTAGAGTACAGTGGCGCAATCTCGGCTCACTGCAACTTCTGCCTCCCAGGTTCAAGCGATTCTCCTGCCTCAGCCTCCTGAGTAGCTGGGAATATAGGCGCATGCCACCATACCCAGCTAATTTTTGTATTTTTAGTAGAGACAGGGTTTCACCATGTTGGTCAGGCTGGTTGCGAACTCCTGACCTCATGATCTGCCTGCCTTGGCCTCTCAAACTGCTGGAATTATAGGTGTGAGCCACTGCAGCTGGCCTATTTATTTGTTTTTTGAGACAGTGTCTCGCTCTGTGGCTCATGTTGGAGTGCACTGGCGCAACCTCAGCTCACTGCAACCTCAGCCTCCTGGGTTCAAGCAATTCTCCTGCCACAGTCTCCTGAGTAGCTGGGATTACTGGAGTGCACCACCTTGCCCAGCTAATTTTTTGTAGATACAGCGTTTCAACATGTTGCCCCCGGTTGATCTTGAACTTCTGAGCTCAAGCAATCTCCCCTCCTTGGCCTCCCAAAGTGTTAGGATTACAGGCGTGAGCTACTGCGACTGGCCTCTTACTCCATTTTCAATTTAGATTTCCTCTTTATATTTTTAAGTATGTATATTTTGTATCTGATAATTACAATATGAAATCCTTGGAGATCTTGTTCTATTATTTTTTTGGTTGTTATTGCTGTTAAAGTTTTCCACAGCCTTGTTCATTTTGGCATATTTCTTTATGGCCTTTATAATTTTGGATTTTGCTCTTTCATTAGCTCATCTTTACCTTGGGGAATTCTGAGGTTCATAGGTTGAGGTTTTGTTTCTGTAGTCAATATGTGTGTTTGTTTATGGCAGATTTTCCACAGCATTACCAACTAATACCCGTCTAATTGCTTGGCTTAGGTTTTCCCAAACAAGGCAAGTAGTAAAAATTCAAACATAAGTCCATGTATTATTAACAGGTTGTGGTTACAAACTCCCAGTTTCCCTTTTTTCTTTCATTATTACTTTTTTTTAAAGACAGGATCTCACTCTGTTTTCCAGGCTGGGGTGCAATGGTATGATCATAGCTCACTACAATCTTGAACTCCTGGGCTCAAGCAATCCTCCCACCTCAGCCTTCTAAGTAGCTGGAACTACAGACATGTGTCACCACACCCAGCTAATTTTTAAATTATAGAGATGGAGTTTCACTATGTTGCCTAGTCTGATCTCAAATTCTGGGTTCAAGCCATCCTCCTACCTCAGCCTCCCAAAGTACTGGGATTATAGGCGTGAACCACTGCGCTTAGCCCAAGTTATACTTTTTTAAACCTAAAGCACTCAGTTTGTTGTTCCAGCTGATGAAATTTTTTTTCTAATCCACTTATTTGCTACCTTTTAGAGCCTAAGGTGGTTTAACGACTACTCATCGCCTGTTAAAGCTCTAGGTTCCTATTATCGACAGTTGGCACCTCATGGTACCCAGATTGTCTGCATGAACTTCTCGTTCTGGTTTTAACTTCTGAGTATTTCCCTTATTTTCTTGTAAGCTTAGCTATGCAATTGGATTCTCCCTGCCCCACCCTTGCCCCAGCATTTATTTTGTTTTATACAAAAAGAATTTCAGAGATACTACTTAGTCCGGGGCCTGGTGGCTGGGCTCATTTTCTTCTTTCCAATCTGAGGTCTCTGCCACAAACATGCTCCACCACATCTTAGGTCAGGCCAAGAAGCATCCGAGCTTGATCCCCCTGTTTGTATTTATTGGAGCTGGAGGTGGTGGAGCAGCCCTGTATCTCTTGCGTTTGGCATTGTTCAATCCAGATGTTTGTTGGGACAAAAAGAATAACCCAGAGCCCTGGAACAAACTGGGTCCCAATGATCAATACAAGTTCTATTCAGTGAATGTGGATTACAGCAAACTGAAGAAAGAACGTCCAGATTTCTAAATGGAATGTAAAGCTGCTTTAAAATGAAGGTCTTCCAGAAGCCATCCGCACAATTTTCCACTGAACCAGGAAATATTTCTTCTCTAAATGCATGAAATCATGTTAATGTAATCTATTGGTGATTACACTGATTAATAAATAACTGAAACTTGAAAAAAAAAAAAAAAAAAAAGAATTTCAGACTACCCAGTTATCTGTATTGCCAGAAATGAAAATTGTATAAATTCTTTTATGATTTTGAACACTGTTACTGTGGATGATTCTCGTTGGGAACTGGTAGTAACTGGGCAGGATTTTATTCCTAGTTCTTTCCATTGGGTTAGGCTGCTGGATCATATGCATTTGAGTACTGGTGGGAAGGGGTTTCGTTTTCTTAGAACTGTAGAAGAAAATGAGGATAATTTCTAATGTTTCAGATTATGTATAAGTAATGGTATCTTTCTGTGTTAGGTAGTAGAACTACAAAATAGATTATCAGAAGAATCAAAGAAAGCAGATAAACTAGATTTTGAATATAAGCGGCTAAAAGAAAAAGTTGACAGTCTTCAAAAAGAAAAGGATGTGAGTATATGTATTAGGCATTTTGGTTTCGAGTACTGCTAAAATTAAGGTGATTATGTTTGTGTTTGGCCAGATTAATTGCTTATGAATTTAAAAATTAGAAATCCTATTTATTTTTAAGCCATAGGAAAATTCCATTTGTGTTTCAGAAATAAAGCAAAAAAAGAAGGGAATATTTTTATAATACTTTCATTCAAATTTCTTTTTTATACAGTTATCTTTTCTACCACTGTTGCCTTCTTTACATTGTTCTACTCATGACTTTTTTTTTCCTGCTCATGACTTTCTATGTTTGTTAAGCTTTGTTTTCTATATGAAAACAAGAAAGTCCTGTATGTATAGAGTACTTGGTTGTTCAGTGTATTTTGAATCTTTTAAAAATATTTCTACTTTTTGATGATTTTAGGAATATTGTCTTTCTTCTTCAATCTTTTATGTCTAATGAAAAGAATGTTAAGAAATTAGTTACTAATTATTAAAGATGGAGTAGACAGTTTGTTTCTTAAGTTTAACTGTGGATAGCATATTGCCTTGCACATAGTAGATATTCAGTATTGTTAAATGGGAAGACTTGTTTTCATCTTTTCCTCCTTCTGTGATCTTCCAAAGAAGAGAAAAGGTAAAACATGTTCATGTTCACTATTGTTTTTTTTACTGTCTTGATTGAGTTATATACTATTGTTTATCATTCTGTTAGGCAAAGCAGAGAGGCCACTGATGAATAAATTCTTAAAACATGAAGCTAACCCTCCATGTTTTTGTCTCTCTCCAGAGACTGAGAACAGAAAGGGATTCTCTGAAGGAAACCATTGAAGAACTTCGTTGTGTACAGGCTCAAGAAGGGCAGCTCACAACTCAAGGTAAAAATGTTTTGGGAGCACAAACCAGATGACTTTTTTTTTTTTTTTTTTTTGAGACAGAGTCTTGCTGTGTTGCCAGGCTGGAGTGCAGTGCAGTGACACAATCTCAGCTCACTGCAACCTCCGCCTCCCAGGTTGAAGCAATTCTCCTGCCTCAGCCTCCTGAGTAGCTGGGACTGCAGGCACGTGCCACCACGCCCAGCAAAGTTTTTGTATTTTTAGTAGAGTCAGGGTTTCACCATGTTGGCCAGGATGGTCTCAATCTCTTGACCTCATGATCCGCCACCTCAGCTTCCCAAAATGCTGGGATTATAGGTGTGAGCCGCCATGCCCGGTCAGATGGTTTATTTCCAGTGGTATACATAAAAATATTTGGTTCACTTGAGCATGATTGTACCAGTAGATAAAAATGAAACATTGTGCCCACGTGCACTCCTCCTTGAAAAGCTTGGGCCCCAGTGATTGCCTTTTCTTATTGGTCCAAATCATGGTGCAAACCCTCAGTCACTGAGCCAATTTCCAAGTCAGTCATACAGGCTTGTTTGAGATGAACATGCATGAGGCAAAGAGACATCTTAAAAGTGGTTGGTTTGTCTTAGAAAATGGCCAAACCCAGGGAGCCTGTGCAGCTCCTTCCCGTTCTGCAAGGATTGTGTCCCCTTATTTTTGACCTCAAAGCCTTGTGTAAAACAAGCGCCCTAAGAGATCTCCAGGCAGTCCATCTGTTGGTGTGGATGCCGAGTCCCGCTGTAGTGCCTGGCTACTGATTGGCCAAGAAAGGCCTCCTAGGCCCTCATTGGAGGATATGAACGCCCCTCCTTGGCCTGGCTGCATGAAGCGGTGGTTCAGATGAGGACAAGCAGCAGGCTGGGGAGAGGAGCCGTGGGTGGGGCGCATGCGGGAGTGGGAACCTTAGAGGCCAGGCTCTGGAGGTGTTGTGGGGAGGAGAGAGCTGGCATGTTTCTTAACAATGAAAGCACCACCGACCCCTCAGCACTGCTGGGCTGCGACACCTGCCTGACCTGTGTTCCTTTCAGGAGGATTATGTGCTGTTAGGTATTATTTTTTTCCAGCCTTTGACATTACCATATTTCATTTCTCAATCAGCATTGATTTTTAAAAATCCTGGCCTAGTCTCTTGCCATGGACTCATTCATCCCCCAGTTATTGAGTGCCTGCTGTTTGCCAGGCATTGTTAGTAGAGCTGGAGATACAAAAATAAATTAGGCAATTGTGGTACAAGATTACAGGTGCTATAATTGAAATGTGTGCAAGGGCTGGTAGTGACATAAAGGATCTTCCTTGTGGATAGGTTTACTCAGAAAGGCTTACCAAAGACACAGGATGAGTCAAGAATGAATGAGAGGGCTTTAACAGGCCTGAGAGAAAAGTGGACATGACTTCTCCAGCTATCAAATTAGACGCTGCTGCCATGCTAATTCTCCAAACGAGGAACAAAAGTAGTGTAATAGAGGTATTCTAATACTTAAGATATATTTATTTATTTATTATTTTTTTAAATCCAAGTGCCATAAAAGAGGATTTAAGCCTAATTCCAACTTTACTGTAAACTGCTTCTGGCAGACAATTTAAGCTTAGACCCAACAGTGCTATTTGGGTTAGGAGTTGTCAGTGTTTTGTAGAAAAGGGCAAATTTAGGCTGGTGGCGGTGGCTCACGCCTATAATCTCAACACTTGGAGAGGCTAAGGTGGTCAGATGGTTTGAGCTCACAAGTTCAAGTGAAGCCTGGACAACATAGCAAGACACCCCCCCCACAAAAAAATTTAAAAAATTAGCTGGGCATGGTGGCATGTGCCTATGGGCCCAGCTACTCAGGAGGCCAAGGTGGGAGGGTCACTTGAGCCTGGGAGGCAGAGGCTGCAGTGAGCTGAGGTCGCACCACTGCATTCTAGCCTGGGCAACAAAAAAAAAAGAAATGGACCAACCAAGTAATAGGACAATTGCCCGGGCTGTGGTAAGGATGACAAAAACAAAAGCTTAATTGAAATTTGGGTTTTTTAAACCTACTCATGAAGTTTGTGTAAGAATGGTGTTTCTTGAAGCATGGTAAATAGTGTTAGAGTCATCTGGGATGCAGATTCCCAGGTCCACTCATGCCTACAAATTTGGGACTCTGGGACAAGGCTCAGAAAGGTGAATTTTAAAATAGTTCCCCGGATGTTTTTATTGTGTGTGTGCACATCAGTGTTTTAGGCCCTCTGGCATAGGATAATGGAGACAGATGTAAAGTAAAATTCATTTCCTCACTTTGCATGTTGGGAGAACATATTTATAGCTCACCTTTCTGTCATCACCTTTATTATCAGTGTGAGATAGTACAGTCCTCAAAAAATATGAATAAAATAACTCACAGAAAAAATTTCCTTAAACACTCTGTTGCCTGACACTCCTTATATAAGCAGAAAGGGATCTGGGACCTCAGCTTCTAAAATGAGAACTATGCTAAGCATCAAAAATGGAAGACACTTGTGGACCCCCTGTCTAGTGAATACAGCGAACCACAGAAGGACGTGACAGTAGTTTCTTGGCTTGCTTGAGTTCCTTCTTACTTTACCTTGGTTGATCCAAAAAGAAACACAAAGTTGAATCACTTA
Source organism: Callithrix jacchus (assembly GCF_049354715.1). Classification (NCBI taxonomy): domain Eukaryota; kingdom Metazoa; phylum Chordata; class Mammalia; order Primates; family Cebidae; genus Callithrix; species Callithrix jacchus. The sequence continues at coordinate 44,752,619 of NC_133514.1, forward strand.
GGTGGGCTGATGATTCCATATCATTCAAGCTTTCAATCACTTGGAGAAAAAAAAAAAGATGTGTGGAGATACCCCAAAACATATTTAGGTTAACTTTGTTGTATGCTTTATTTGATTAAGACACTTAACCATTAGGCTGGGTGCAGTGGCTCACGCCTGTGATGCCAGCATGGGAGGCCAAGGCAGGCAGCTCACTCGAGGCCAGGAGTTTGAGACCAGCCTGACCAATATGGCGAAACCTCACCTCTACTAAAAATACAAAAATTAGCCAGCCATGGTGGCACATGACTGTAATCCCAGCTATTCAGGAGGCTGAGGCATGAGAATCGCTTGAAACTGGGAGGTGGATGCCATAGTGAGCTGAAATAGCACCAATGCATTGCCGCCTGGGCAACAGAGCAAGACTCTGTCTCGAAAAAAAGAAAAAGCAAACAAAAACTTAACCTTTAAAGAAGGCCCAACAAGATTCACAACTTAAAAAAAAAAAACATAAACATTGAATACCATCATAATAGGCTCTGCTACTAACTAGCTGTGTGGCTTGAGCTAGTAACTAAACTCTCCAAGACTTGGTTTGTTCAGCAAAATGAGAATCATAACTTCTTTCTCCAGAGCCAGGGGAAGAGTTTTAGAGTTTTAGATGCTCTGAGTAATGAGCATTCCCCAATATGTAATTTTAAATGAAAACAGTATTAAATGTAATATAGAAGAAGTTCTGCTTTTTCCTGTGTTGGCTGTAATACTCTGATATTCTTTCTTAAGAAGATATTAGATAACCATTTTCTTTCTTTCCTTTATCTTCCCCCCTTTTTTTTCCTTTGAGATGGAGTCTCGCTCTTGTCACCCAGGCTGGAGTGCAATGACGTCATTTCGGCTCACTGCAACCTCTGCCTCCTGGGTTCAAGCGATTCTCTTGGCATAGCCTCCCAATAGATTAGATTACAGGTACCTACCACTCTGCCTGGCTAATTTTTGTATTTTTAATAGAGATGGGGTTTTGCTGAGTGTGGTGGCTCATGCCTGTAATCTCAGCACTTTGGGAGGCTGAGGCGGGTGGATCACAAGGTCAAGAGATAGAGACCATCCTGGCCAACATGATGACATTTTTAGTCTCTACTAAAAATGCACAAATTAGCTGGGCATAGTTTCGGGTACCTATAATCCTGCTATTGGGGAGGCTGAGACAGGAAAATCGCTTGAACCCAGGAGGTGGAGGTTGCAGTGAGCCAAGATCATGCCACTGTACTCCAGCCTGGGCAACAGAGTAAGACTCCGTCTCAAAATTAAAAAAAAAAAAGAGACGGGGTTTCACCATGTTGGCCAGGCTGATCTTGAACTCCTGACTTCAGGTGATCTGCCTACTTTGGCCTCCTAAAGTGCTTGGGATTACAGGCGTGTGCCACTGCACCTGGCTAGATAACCATTTGCTCTTGAAAAATTAGGGTGACCTAGTTTTGCTGGTGCCCTAAGCCCATATCTAGTGGCAGATAATTTAGTGCTGCACTTAACACAGTTGTTTCAAAGATCAAATAGAATATGGGCCAGGCATGGTGGCTTGTGACTGTAATCCCAGCACTTTGGGAGGCCAAGGAAGGAGGATTTCTTGAGGCCAGGAGCTTGATTTCAGCCTGGCCAACATATTGAGACTCCATCTGTTTCTAAATATATATTCTAAAAATAAAAATAATGGCTGGGTGCGGTGGCTTATGCCGGTAGTCCCAGCTACTTCAAAGGCTCAGATGGGAGGATAACTTGAGCCCAAGAGTTAGAGGCTGCAGTGACCTGTAATCATGTCACTGCACTCCAGTCTGAGCAACAGAGCAAGATCCTGTCTCAAAATAATAAACATTTAAAAAATAAAGAACATGGTATATAATTGCACCTAATACAGTGACTGTCACAGTTGGAATCTGAATCTTTGTATGTCACATAAAAGAAGTTTCATTTATTCACTCAGCACACTTACGTGCCTATTATATGCAGATCACTGTGCTCCCTCTGACAAGGAGCTTTGATGCCAAACTTCATAGCCTGAGATGAGTGGATTGATCCACTCCCTTCTTAACCACTGGAAATGTTCTGCTAATAAGCCTGTTTTCTTCATTTGTTACAAAATGAAAAATTGGTGAAGAGGCAGCAAAATTGGTAAAATTTTTGAACTGTTACCAGATTTTATGCCATATAGGCTATAGTTATGTGACTGATTTTACTTGCCTACTTTAAAAGCATTTTTAAAAAATATCTGCATTTTATTTAAGTCAAAATTATAAACATTTGTTGAATCATCTGTTAGTCTGGAGAGTTTTACTCCGAAAAATTTCTAATGACCTTTTTAAAAGTATATCAAAGTTTTTTTTCCCCCCTGAAACAGAGTCTATCTCTGTTGCCCAGGCTAGAATGCAGTGGCACGATCTCGGCTCACTGCAACCTCAGCCTCCCTTTTAAGTCCTTTATGTTCTTTTCTAAGTTGGTTATTCTAGTTAGCATTTCATCTAACCTTTTTTTCAAGGTTCCTAGTTTCTTTGCATTAGAACATGTTCTTTTAGCTCAGAGAAGTTTGTTATTAGCCACCTTCTGAAGCCTGCTTCTGTGAATTCATCTGACTCATTCACCATCCAGCTTTGTTCACTTGCTGCTGAGGAGTTGTGATCCCTTGGAGGAGGAGAGATGTTCTGGTTTTTGGTGTTTTCATCCTTTTTGTGCTGTTTTTTTTCCATCTTTGTGGACCTGTGGTCTTTGTAGTTGGTGATTTTCAGATGGGGTCTCTGAGTGGACGTCCTTTTTGTTGCTGTTGAAGCTATTTCTTTCTGTTTTTTAGTTTTCCTTCTAACAGGCTTCTCTGCTGCAGGACTGCTGGAGGTTCACTCCAGACCCTGCTTGCCTGAGAATACCCCTGGGGGCTGCTGAACAAACAGTAAGAGTTGCTGCCAGTTTCTGCTTCTGTTATCTTTGTCCCAGAAGGGTATCCACCAGGTGTCAGCCAGACCTCTCCTTTATGAGGTGCCTCTTTGGATCTACAGGGGTTGGGGAGCCGCTTGAGGAGATAGTCTGTCTCTTATCAGGGCTCAAGTGCTGTACTGGGAGCTCTGTTGTTCGTTCAGAGCTGCTGGGCAGGTACGTTTAAGTCTGCTGCAGTGGAACTCATAACTGCCTCTTTTCTCAGGTGCTCTGTCCTGGGAATCTGGGGTGTTATTTATAAGTTTCTGACATGTTGCTCTGCTGCCTCTTTTCAGAGATGCCCTGCCCAGCAAGGAGGTAGTCTAGTTGCAGTCTGCCAGCAGAGGTGTTGCTGAGCTGCGGTGGGCTCTGCCCAAATGCTGTGTAAGCTTCCTTGCAGTTTTGTTTACAGAGGTACAGTTAGAACTGCCTTGGTAGTGGCGGACTGCCTCGGTAATGGTGGGCTGCCTTGATAATGGTGGGCTGCCTCACTAATGGCGGGCTGCGTTGGTAGTGGTGGACTGCCTCAGTGGTGGTGGACGCTCTTCCCCCCACAGAGCGGGACCGTCCTGGGTCCAGCTGCGCTTGCTGCAAAACTTCAAATCCAGAGCATTTCAAATTGCTGGTCTTTGTGGGGGTGGGACCCGCTGAGCCAGATCACCTGGCTCCTTGTTTCAGCCGCCTCTTTTTCATTTGAATGGGCGGCTCTGTCTCCCAGGCATTCCAGGCACCAGTTGAAGCGGCTGCCCAGATTTATGTGAGTTTTTGTGCAGAAACCCGGGGTACTAGCTGAAACGGCTGTGCTGGAAATTCATGGCGCTTTTCGGCCCAGGAATCTCCGGGTCTGTGGTGGTTAAAAACTGTGGGAGAAGCCAGGTGTGGGTGGCTCACGCCTGTAATCCCAGCACTTTCAGAGGCCGAGGTGGGTGGATCACGAGGTCAAGAGATCGAGCTCATCCTGGCCAACATGGTGAAACCCCGTCTCTACTAAAAATACAAAAATTAGCTGGGTATGGTGGCATGCGCCTGTAGTCCCAGCTACTCAGCAGGCTGAGGCAGGAGAATTGCTTGAATCCAGGAGGTGGAGGTTGCAGTGAGCCAAGATCACACCACTGTACTCCAGCCTGGCGACAGAGCAAGACTCCTTATCAAAAACAAACAAACGAAAAAACTGCGGGAAAAGCAGCACTATCTGATCCAGAGTGCTGGAGTAGATGTAAAAGCCCCCGATGGCCTCTGTTGGGTAGGGAGGCGGGTAATCCAGGGATTGTACTTCCTGGGTGAGGCAGCGCCCTACCCTGCCTTGCCCTTTTTGGGCTACACCCACTATGCAAACAGTCCCATTGAGATGCATCTGGTACCTCGTTTGTAAATGCAGTGATAACGGTGATAACTCACCCTCTGTGTTGCTCTCACTAGGAACTGCACTCCAGAGCTGTTCCTATTTGGCCATCTTGGATCTCCCTCTCAGCCTCCCAAGTAGGTGGGATTATAGGCACCCACCGCCACACCCGGCTAATTTTTTGTATTTTTAGTCAAGACCAGGTTTCACCATGCTGGCCAGGCTGGTCTCAAACTCCTGACCTTGTTATCTGCCTGCTTTGGCAAGTGTGAGCCACTGTGCTCAGCCGTATCTCAAACTTTCTGTATCAAGCCAGGAACAGTGGCTCTTGTCTTTAGTTTCAGCTTCTTGGAAAGCCAGGTGGGAGGATCACTGGAGCCCAGGAGTTTGAGGTTACATTGAGCCAAAATTGTGCCACTTCACTCTAGCATGGGTGACAGTGTGAGACCCTATCCCTAAAAAAACAAAACAAAACAAAAACAAAAAACAGCATCAACAAAAAGGACGTCCACTCAGAGACCACATCTGAAAGTCACCATCTACAAAGACCACAGGTCTTGCTCTGAGCTCGAACTCCTAAGCTCAAGCAATCTGCCCACCTAGACCTCCCAAAGTGCTGGGAGATTACAGGCATGAGCCACCACACCCAGCCAAAATAGTGTCTCTTATAAATGACTCAGTTTTAATTATTCTGTTATAAGCAACAGAAAATGGACTAGGACACCCTCTTTGTGTATGTATCCTTTAATATAGCACTTTTGCTCTTAGGAATTAAATTTACCCTAATGAATTAAAGCATTGTTTCTAATAGTGACATTTCAAAACAAGCTGAAAGTTCAGCAATATAGGAATAGTATTCTTATTCAACTGTATACAGTATAGCCATTTAAAAGAATAAGGTATATTTTCTATACACCTGACAGAGAGATATGTATGTTACATCATTACATTTAAAAAGTAAGGCTGGGCGCAGTGGCTTACGCCTGTAATCCCGGCACTTTGGGAGAGTGAGACTGCCAGATCACCTAAAGTCGGGAATTCGAGACTAGCCTGGCCAACATGGTGAAACCTGTCTTATGTAAAAATACAGAAAATTGGTCAGGCTTGGTGGCAGTCTCCTGTAATCCCAGCTACTTGGGAGGCTGAAACAGAAGAATTGCCTGAACCCAGGAGGCAGAGGTTGCAGTGAGTCAAGATTGTGTCATTGCACTCCAGCCTGGGCAACAGAGTGAGACTTGATCTCAAAAAAAAAAGTAGGGGAGGGAGAAATAGGGAATTATTGCTTAATGGTTATAGAATTTGTGATTTGGATAATGAAAAAGTTTTGAAAATATGTAGCAGTGATGGTTACACAACGTTGTGAATATACTGAATGCCACTCTATTGTACATTTAAAAATGGCTAAAATGGTAAAATACTAATACTTAATAATATTTTAAGACCACTGTGACATGATCTTTTACTTGAGAAAATTATTTTTGCTGATAAAATTAATGCTCAAAGTAGGATTTCATATTGAAGTTGTATGACTGTGTTATCAGTTAGCCTTATATTTATGTTTGTATATTTACAGGGTTAATGCCTCTGGGAAGTCAGGAGTCTTCAGACAGTCTAGCTGCAGAGATTGTTACACCTGAAATCAGGTAAGAAGATTGTGGCGTTCACACACTGAACAGTATTCCTGGAGAAAACTTACTTCTATAGTAGGAAGAGGATCATTTCCTTATTCTTTCTCACTGACACTTTAAACATGAATTCAGTGTTAAATTTTTATATTTTCAACATGTTGGGGTTCAGGGGAGCCTTCAGTTCCCCTGAGAGGATGTTTCTCCAGATTCTTGGTCTGTCACTCTGCAAGAATGGGAAAGGAGACCACGGTGCAGTGCACTTACAAAAGTAAATGCCAAACTCAAAAGTATTTGTAGAAAGTGATTTATGTAGGCAGAGACAGAAAAAGGAGAAGAGAGAAAACTTCAAGGAAGAGCGTATGGAAGTGGGACCCCACAGGGGAAATCCAGGAGGGGAAAAGGAGCTCCCACTATGTGGGAGGGGATTCCAGAGAGCTGGAAATCCAGTGTGGGTGAAGGAGCAGGGGAATTTATCCTGGGAGAAATTCCCACCTCCTCCAGTTCCTTTGGCCAATGAAAGGAGTTCCTTTAAACTTCCGCTGGGGTGATTGACTTTTAGTTTCTTCCCACACCCGCAAAATTTAAACATAACCCGTTAAATCTGCCGGATGGGGAGAGATGGGAGGGGGTCTGGCAAGTTCTTGCCCTTAAAACTACGCCCCCTTGTGGACTTGGAAAGAGAACACATTCCTTCAGTGTTAGAAGCTTTCTTCAACTGGGCCTGCAGAAAATTGATTTGCTCACTTCAGTAATGTGTGAAAGACAATCTTTCACACATAACAAAGCCAGCAATTTTATCCTGAGCTTGAGTAAACTCAGCAAACATTAAGCAGTGAAGACACTTGGCCTGTAGACAATGGTTATGTTTAGCTATCAGCATGCAAAATCATTAGTTACTAAGATTTATCTACTAACCACATGGAAAGGTCCGGGAAAGATATAATGCTATAGACAGGAGGAAATGACTTCCCACCTTCACTACTCTTTCCTCAGTAATACCTTGTATTTTTAATCACAGCATTTAAAAAAATCCATTTATTTATTTATTTAGAGGCAAAGTCTTGCTCTGTCACCCAGGCTAGAGTGCAGTGGCATAATCACGGCTCACTACGGCCTTGACCTTCTGGGCTCAAGCAATCCTCCTACCTCAGCCTACTTAGTAGCTGGGATCTTAGGCATGTGCCACTACGCCTGGCTATTTTTTTGTAGAGACTGGATTTTGCCATGTTTCCTAGCCTGGTCTTGAACTCCTTGAGCTGAAATGATCTGCCCACCTTGCCTTCTCAATGTGCTGGGATTACAGGCGTGAGCCACTGCACATAGTCAGTTCCATTTTTATTTTTATTTTTTTGAGACAGAGTCTTGCTCAGTCATCAGGCTGGAGTACAGTGGTATGATCTTGGCTCACTGAAACCTCCAACTCCCCGGTTCAAATGATTCTCCTGCCTCAGCCTCCCAAGTAGCTGGGATTACAGGCACACGCCACCACACCCAGCTATTTTTTGTATTTTTAGTAGAGACGGGTTTTCCCCATGTTGCCTAGGATGGTCTCAATCTCCTAACTTCATAATCTGCCCTCCTCAGCCTCCCAAAGTGCTGGGATTACGTACATGAGCCAGCGTGCCCAGCCAGTTCCATCTATTTTTATGCATAACTAGCTTTATATATAAAAATGAAAAGTAGGCTGGGCCCCATGGCCTGTAATCTCAGGGAGGCCAAGGTGGGCAGATCACCTGAGGTCAGGAGTCGAGATTAGCCTGACCAACATTGAGAAACCCCGTCGCTACTAAAAATACAAAATTAGGTGGGCGTGGTGGCACATGCCTGTACTCAGAAGGTACTTGGGAAACTGAGACAGGAGAATTGCTTGAACCTGTGAGGCGGAGGTTGCAGTAAGCCAAGATTGCACCATTGCACTCCAGCCTGAGTAACAAGTGAAATTCTGTCTAAAAAAAGAGAAGTGGGATAGGCACCAAGTGTCCATTAAAAGGAGAATTATTAATGCTGAATATTGCTTTTTACCTTTTTGTGGCCTATTTGCCCCTTTTTAAATGGACACTGGCCTTGCTTCTTCATAAACTTCTTGGGGGATATTAAATAACAATTGTGTAAGGGTTTCACGCACTGTAAAAGTTGAAATAAGCATTCAAATACTTGTTGAATACATGGAGACAGTTTATAGTTGTTGGTTAGCATTTGTTTAGGAAGGACAAACAGGTTGGGCATGGTGGCTCACACTTGTAATCCTAGCATTCTCGGAGGCCAAGGTAGGTGGATCACCTGAGATCAGGAGTTTGAGACCAGCCTGACCAACATAGCAAAACCCTGCCTCTACTAAAAAATACAAAATTAGCTGGGCATGGTGGTGCATCCCTTTAATCCCAGCTACTCAGGAGGCTGAGGTAGGAGAATCGCTTGAACCCAGGAGGTGGGGATTGCAGTGAGCTAAGATTTTGCCATTGCACTCCAGTCTAGGCAATAAGAGCAAGACTCTGTCTCAAACAAATAATAATAATAATAAGAAGGACAGACGAAAGGAGTGCAAAGCAGCACCAAGTCTGGAAGTATTTTGTGTGCCTTTTTCTTTTCTGACATCTGATATGCTACTTTATAATTGAACCAGTAAGATTTGTTGAATAAATGAACATATGTGTATGAACATTTATAAATAAGTGGTTATGTCCAAAACAATCCACAGTTTTTAAGGAAGCTTATTGGTAATACAGTTGGTTTTTTAAAACTAAGAACAGTGATAGGCCAGACACGGTGGCTCATACCTGCAGTGTCAGCGCTTTGGGAGGCCAAGGCAGGCAAATCACTTGAGGCCAGGAGTTCGAGATCATCCGGACTAACATGGCAAAACTTCATCTCTACTAAAAACAAAAAAATTAGCTGAACGTGGTGGCACATGCTTATAATCCCAGGTACTCAGGAGGCTGAGGCACGAGAATCATTTAAATCTGGGAGGCAGAGGTTGCAATGAGCCAAGCTGGCACCTTGGTACCCCAGCCTGGATGACAGCTAGATTCTGTCTGCAAAAAAAAGAATGATGATAAAGATTCAACAAATACGACTTTTCTGAGTATGACTAGATACAAATTAAAATTGGCTCTATGTCCAGAAGAGAGCTATCAAGGAAAAATTATAAACTGGGGTGAAAATTTTGCAACATATTTTAGACAGTAGGTTAATATTTGATCTGTTTTATTTATGTTAAGGGTGTGGACAAATTGGAAATCTCATAAACTAAGGAAAAAAGATTAAAGTGGTAAGACCTTTCTTTTGAGGAGATTGGCAGGATGTGTCTGTTTAAAAATGCACGTATCTTTTGATCCAGAAATTACTTTTCTGCAAGTTAATCCTAAGGAAATAACTAAGGATATACAGAAAAGTATATTTATAAAGCTAATCTTGGCCGGTCACGGTGGCTCATCCCTGTAATCCTAGCACTTTGGGAGGCCAAAAGCAGGTGAATCACTTGAGGTTAGGAGTTTGAGACCAGCCTGGCCAACATGGTGAAACCCAGTCTCTACTAAAACTACAAAATTAGCCAGGCGTGGTGGCACATGCCTGTAATCCCAACTACTCAGGAGGCTGAGGAAGGAGAATTGCTTGAACCTGGGATGTGGAGGTTGCAGTGAGCCAAGATCTCGCCACTGTACTTCCAACCTGTACTACGGGAGCGAGACTTCATCTCAAAAAAAAAAGGAAAAAAAGGTCTTATTAACTCGTTTAAAGCTCAAAATTGGCAGCAATCTAAATACCCCAAAATTGGGCATTTATTAAATAAGTAACGCTTTTGATGCCATGTCATTTAAAATATTCAAATATATTTAATGATATAAAAAGATTGTGAAATTTTAGGTGTAAATAGCAGGCATCAATGTAAAAAGTACTGTGTGATTCAATTTGTGTGTATATGTGCATAGAATTAGAAGGTCATATTTCAGCAGTAGTCATTTTGCACCATAGTTGTGGAGGGTTTATATTTCCTTTTTTTTCCTTTTTTTTTTTTTACAATGTGTGTGTGTACTTTGTAACTGAAAAAGATAAAGTCCATGTTGTCCGTAACAAAATACATCAAATTCTAAATAGTTAACTTGAATTAGATCACAAATTTGGTTCATCTTTTCAGTAGCAAAACTAAAACTAAGATTTATTGTGTTTAAAAAATAAGAGCAATGTATGTGTGTGTGCATGTTTCTTTCTTGATTTTTCTTTTTCCACAAGAAGCTTTTCCACAGCTTTTCTTAGTATCTGGTATCTGTTCACACTATCTTTATGGGGCCCTCTACAGATGACCCTGTGTAAAGAAAAGAATGAATTATACCTGTGTAAAGAAAAGAATGAATTATATCTTCAACAAGTATGTCTTCATATGAACTAACATTTAATTACATTGTCTCTGCAGAAAATGTGGTAGCAAGTTCTGTATAGATACTGTTTTTAATATCCCTTAATATTAAGCTTTTGGCATATGCAGTGTCCAAAACAATGCAGTCCAATAACTTGATTGTAATGATCTGGCTTGTTTCAAGAATTTAATTTTACATATCTACAGGAATGGGTAGACTGAATGTGTTGAAGTGATTCTTGTTGAATATAATATCTTGCCACCAAATGATTGGTAATTTAAGAGCATAGCATTAGCGATTATGTTCTCTGATAAGAATCACATAAATAAATAAAGGCATTCATAACTTAAATATTTAAATCAGAGATGAAATAGGATTTTGAAATCACATTCATTACAAATCATGATATTTAGAGACTATATTATTTTCATATTATCCATTCTATAAAGAAAATATTTAAAATCTGAATTGTAATGTCTTTGCCAGCTATAATAGCTGAATTTGTTGCAAGTTCTTTGTTTTTCATTTCTGTTCTGGTATTAAATTTGTAAGAGTGCTTAGCTGGATTTGATACTTGCATTGAATGTTAATGCACCAAATGACTGTGTATATAATATTTAGTTTTTATTTTGCTCATTCAGGGAGAAACTTATTCGTCTTCAGCATGAGAATAAGATGTTAAAACTTAACCAAGAAGGTTCAGACAATGAAAAAATAGCCTTATTGCAGAGCCTTCTAGATGATGCAAATCTACGCAAGAATGAACTGGAGACAGAGAATAGGTAGAGTATTATCGGTGGCCGCATCTGGCTACAAGTTTTCCCTATTTGCTTTGATTCTTAACCCCTTAAACAAAGATCTGGCAGGACATGGTGGCTCGTGCCTGTAATCCCAGCACTTTGGGAGGCCAAGGAGGGCAGATTACTTGACCCCAGGAGTTCAAGACCAGCCTGGGCAACATGGTGAATGAAACTCCATCTCTATAAAAAATGTAAAAATGTCTGGGCGTTTATATTTTGTGGTGGCTCATGCCTATAATCCCAGCACTTTGGGAGGCTGGGGTGGGTGGATTACCTGAGGTCAGGAGTTCAGGTGCAGCCTGGCCAACATGGTGAAACCCCATCTCTTCTAAAAAATAAAATTAGCTGAGCATGATGGCACTTGCCTGTCCAGCTACTTGGGAGGCTGAGGCAGGAGAATTGCTTAAATTTGGGAAGTAGAGGTTGCAGTGAGCCAAGATCGTGCCATTGCACTCCAGCCTGGGCGATGAATAAAACTCCATCTAAAGAAAAAAAGCAAAACTCAACCAGGCTTGGTGGTACATGCTTGTGATCGCAGCTACTCACGAGGCTGAGGTAGAAGGATCATTTGAGCCCAGGAGGTGGAGGTTCCGGTGAGCCGAAATCACACCACTGCACTCCAGCTTGGGCAATTAGAGCAAAATTCTGTCTCAAACAACAACAAAGATCTGAGTTGTAGTTTGAAAAATGGTTATGTGCTGTTCTCTTACCCTTTAAGAGAACTCAAATCCATTTCTCCACTTTTGGGCAGCCTTGTCAAAAAACATTGTGCCTTTTTAGAATGGTGTTGTCCTCTTCCCTTCTTCAGGCAAAAGGATACCGGAGCTCTACCATTTACCCTTTCTAATCACTAATTAAAACTAGAGGAATTTTAAAAATCTGATAATTCAGTCTTTCACTAGAATTTCAATTCATAGTCAGTGTTGCAGTAATAGAGTTTACTGTTTCCACAGGCCAGTGTGTTTGAGCTCTGTTGGTGTGGGGAGAGCAGTAGCTCTCTCGTAATTGTATTGACAAAGCATTTTTCTTGTAATATGTTATTTATTATGACCCTAAAAGGAAATGATTAATCTTAGGAACAACCCGCTTATTTTAAGAATTTAGAATCTGCAAAATTAACAAGAAAATCACTTTTCTGCTTGTACGTTTTCAGCAACATGGTGCTATTCACTCATTCAAAGTCAGTTACTTTAAAATCAGTGATTTACTCTGACAAGGGCTATATTTATATTTTGTTGGGACTGTGTTTTTATTCTTTTCCTTTTTGGAAATGTATCTTAGATCCCAAACATTCCGGTTTTTTTTTTCTTTTTTGTTTTGTTTTGCTTTCTTTTTGTTTTACTGCAGTGATACTCTGTCATTTTTGAAGGTTTTGAAATTTTTATTAGTAGCTCCATAGCTCACCTTACATTGCAGATCCTTTGTTTATTTTGAATAATTGATTTGTCCTCTCCCAGATGGAAGTCAATCTTAGGAGTCACAATTGCTATGACAGTTGTACTCATCCTACTCTTCTTTCTGTAGCTTTACACTTTAAAGCTACTGAGATAAACAGTATAAATAGACAAACAGTATAAATTAGTATAAATGCTAGGGTGATTATAAGACCACCATCAAGCTTAACAAGAATGAGAAAATTTTACATCAACTCTTAGGAGTCTAGAGAATGGGTGATTTTTTTTTTTAAAGTACTCAGAAAAAGTGGGAAATGGAGACAGTGGAGCAGGAGGAATTGCAGGAACAGCTAGCAGGTGGACAGTCCCGCTGGTGAAAGTGTCTGATGTTCGCCTCATTCATCCTTTGCCTCTGGGCTGTATTTTAGCCATTGTAGTCAAGGTAAGTTAAAAATTAGGATAGGTCTCTCTCTACCCTAATTTTTTTTTTTAAGTGAAAAATCACCCACAACTTTCTTCATACCGCTTTGCATTGTTTCTCACAGGCTTTATAATTATTGCTCTTTTTACCAGAGACAGGACAGCCAGTTGTCATTATACAATGTCCATGTCTGTGGATGACCAATCACCTCCTAAGTTCCTGTGTGACTTACTGCTGGGTACAACTTAGTGTTGTGATTGTTTATTAAATTACAACACTGATGATAAATAACTTTTAGATTATAGCTACCTGTTACTTATAACAACAACAAATAATAGTTAATATTTACTGAGCACCTGTTTGTCTCAGGTATTGTGCTGGGGCTCCTAAACATCCTTTCTTACTTTATGGAAGTTTTACAGATGAGGAAACTCAGACTCAGACCCTGACTGCCTGACTCCAAAGTGTCCATACCTAATCCATACTCTTTCTTTCCTTTCTTTTCTTTTTCTTTCTTTTCCTTCCTTCCTTTCTTTCTCCTAATCCATACTCTTTCTTTCCTTTCTTTTCTTTTTCTTTCCCTCCCTCCCTCCCTCCCTCCCTCCCTCCCTCCCTCCCTCCCTTCCTTCCTTCCTCTCTCTCTCTTTCTCTCTTTCTTTCTTTCCTTCCTTTCTTTCGACAGTCTCGCTCAGGTGCCAGGCTGGAGTGCAGTGGCATAAGCTTGGCTCACTGCGACCTCTGCCTCCCAGGTTCAAGCAGTGCTCCTGCCTCAGCCTCCCAAGTAGCCGGGGGGACTGTATTTTTTAGTAGAGACGGGGTTTCACCATGTTGGCCAGGATGGTCTTGATCTCTTGACCTCGTGATCTGCCCGCCTCGGCCTCTCAAAGTGCTGGGATTACAGGTGTGAGCCATCTCGCCCAGCCTTCATACTCTCATTCTTGCCAATTTATCTTCTACTATGTTTGCACAATATTTATTCCTTTTCCTGTCTTCCACTCACAGGATGCTTTTTCTCCTAAGTGACTTACTTTAAGTTTGTTCTTATTGAATTTAATGAGTATTTATATTACCTTGACTCTAACTTAATCTCCTACTAGTTTTCAACACTGGGTCCCACTGAGTCTGTTACAGTTTCCTCACTGTCCATGTATATCACCTGTCAGAAGGCAAAGTCTGTCGTAGACCTCTAAAGTCTTTTCTAATTGGTTTTCCCAAGAGTGAGCACTTTTACCAAATCTGTATTACCCACCAGTCCTCAAACACTATTAGAAGAGAGTGGAGGGTTGAGAGGGGAGCCACATCAGTATTCCTCAGAAATTCTGTCAGAGTAGACCTAATCTTGTTTCTCTACCTGTCAGAGTGTTCTGTTATCTCAAGCTCACCTTCCCTGCTGTATCCCACAACTGTATGTATTTAGCAATTAGACTTTGATTAAAATGTTATCTATATCATTCCCTAAAGTGGGAGAAAGAAGGTAGAGGCAATTCACATTGATAAAATACCTGCAATGTGCAGGGACTCTGCTAGACACACTTTGTGTGTATTTTTTTTTTTTTTTTTTTTTTTTTGAGATAGAGTCACCCAGGCTGGAGTACAGTGGCGCGATCTTGGCTCACTGCAATCTCCATCTCCTGCGTTCAAGCGATGGCCCTGCCTCAGCCTCCCAAGGAGCTGGGACTACAGGAGCCTGCCACCACACCTGGCTAATTTTTATATTTTTAGTAGAAATGGGGTTTCATGATATTGGCCAGGCTGGTCTGGAACTCCTGACCTTGTGATCTGCCCACCTCAACCTCCCAAAATGCTAGAACTACAGGCGTGAACCACTGCGCTCGGCCAACACACTTTATATATTATCTCAGTATTTTAAACAACCCATAAGGTAGGCATTATAATCCTTTTATTTTGCAGATGAACTTTTTAATTTATTTTTTATTTTTGTGGGTACATTGTAGGTTTTATGGGTTACAGGAGATAGTTTGATACAGGCATGAAGTGCATAATAATAATATTGGCGTAAATGGGGTATCCATCATCTCAAGGATTTATCATTTATGTTACAAACAAATCCCATTATACTATTTTAGTTATTTTTAAATGTACAATTACATTATTTTTTTTACTATAGTCACTTTGTTGTGCTAGCAAATACTAGATCTTATTAATTCTTTCTATTTCTGTGTACC
Source organism: Callithrix jacchus (assembly GCF_049354715.1). Taxonomy (NCBI): domain Eukaryota; kingdom Metazoa; phylum Chordata; class Mammalia; order Primates; family Cebidae; genus Callithrix; species Callithrix jacchus. Next base: position 44,767,682 of record NC_133514.1, read on the forward strand.
TATTAACCCTCCCCACCTCTCCCCACTACCCTTCCTAGCCTGTGGTAACCGTCCTTCTACTCTCCAGCTCCATGAGTTCAATTTAAAAAATTTTTAGCTACCACAAATAAGTGAGGGCATGCAAAGTTTGTCTTTCTGTGCCTGGTTTATTTAACTTAATGACCTTAAGTTTCATCCATGTTTTTACAAATGATAGGCTTTTATTCTTTTTTATGGCTAAATAGTGCTCCATTGTCTATATCTACACATACCACATTTTCTGTACCTATTAATTTTTTTTGTTTTTTATTATTTTTTTTTTTGAGACAGGATCACTCTGTCTGGAGTGCAGTGATATGATCACAGCTCACTGTAGCCTCAACCTCCCAGGCTCAACCTATCCTCTCATCTCAGCCTCTGAGTAGCTGGGACTGTAGGCACACACCACCATGCCTGGCTACTTTAATTTTCTGGAGAGACAGGGTCTCCCTATGTTGCCCAGCCTGGTTTCAAACTCCTAGACTCGAGAGATCCTTCCACCTCAGCTTCCCAAAATGCTGGTGTTACAGGCATTAACCACCATGCCCCAGCCTCTTTAGAGAAATATCTGTGTAGGTCTTTTATCTTTTTTTTTTGAGACAGGATCTCACTCCATCACCCAGGCTGGAGTGCAGTGGCACAATCACAGTTCACCACAGCCTCAACATCCGGGCTGAAGTGATCCTCCTGCCTCATCTTCCCAGCAGCTGGGGTTGCAGGCATGTGCCACCATGCCCAGCTAATTAAAAAAAAATTTTTTTTTGTAGAGATGGGGTTTTGTCATGTTGCCCAGGCTGGTCTTGAACTCCTGGGCTCAAGCAATCCACCCACCTCAGCCTCCCAAAGTGCTGGGATTACAGGGATAAGACACCACACCCAGCCTTCCTTTTGCCTATTTTAAAAATAGGATTATTGACTGGGTGTACTGGCTCACACCTGTAATCCCAGCACTTTGGGAGGCCGAGGTGGGTAGATTACCTGAGGTCAGGAGTTCAAGACCAGCCTGGCCATCATGGTGAAACCCCATCTTTAAAAAAATAAAAAATAAATAAAATAAAAATAGAATTATCAGAGTTTTTCCTGTAGGGTTGAAAAAATATATAAGTTTTTCAGCTCCTTATATATTCTGGTTAGTCATCCCTGTCAGATGGGGAATTTGCACATATTTTCTCCCATTCTGTGGGTTATCTCTCACTTTGTTGATTTATTTCCTTTTAACTTGATATGATCCCATTTGTTGCTTTTTGCTTTGGTTCTCTGGGCTTATGGAGTATTACTCAAGAAATTTTTGCCCACACCAATGTCCTGGAACATTTCTCCAGTTTTGTTTTAGTAGTTTCATAGTTTCAGGTCTTAGATTTAAATCTTTGATCCATTTTGATTTGACTTTTTTATATGGCAAGACATAGGGGTCTAGTTTCATTATTTTACATAGCGATATTTAGTTTTCCTAGCACATTTATTGAAGGGACTGCCCTTTCCCCAGAATATGTCCTTGGCACCTTTGTCAAAATGAGTTCATTGTAGATATGTAGATTTATCTCTGAGTTCTCTGTTCTGTTCCACTGGTCTATGTGTCTGTTTTTATGGCAGTGCCATGCTGTTTGGATTACCAGAGTTCTGTAGTATAATTTGAAGTCAGATAGCGTGATTTCCTCCATTTTTTTTTTCTTAGAATAGCTTTGGCTGTTCTGGGTATTTTGTAGTTCCATATAAATTTTAGGATTTTTTTTCTCTTTTTCTGTGAAGAATTTCATTGGTATTTTGATAGGGATTGCATTAATCTGTAGATAGCTTTGGGTAGTATGGACTCTTTTTTTTTTTTTTTTTTTGAGATGAAGTTTCCCTCTGTCACCCAGGCTGGAGTGCACTGATGCAGTCTCAGTTCACTGAAATCTCCACCTCCCAGGTTCAAGAGATTCTTTTGCCTCAGTCTCACTAGTAGCTAGGATTACAGGCGTGTGCCACCACACCCAGTTAATATTTGTATTTTTAGTAGAGACAGTGTTTTACCATGTTGACTAGGTTGGTCTCAAACTCCTGAGCTCAGGTGATCCACCCACCTCAGCCTCCCAAGGTGCTGAGATTACAGATGTGAGCCACCACACCTGGCCAACAATATGCCAAAGTATGGAACTTGGACGTACTGAGTACTTTGTCTTTTTTTATTTTTATTTTTTAGTAGATAACTGGGTCTCACGAAATTGCCCAGGCAGGTCTCAAACTCCTGAACTCAAGCTATCCTCCCATCTCTGCCTCCCTAAGAGCTAGGATTACAGCTGTGAGCCACCACACCTGTCATGAATTTTTTTTTTTTTTTAATTTTTTATTGGATTATAGGTTTTGGGGTACATGAGCAGAGCATGCAAGACAGTTGCGTAGGTACACACATGGCAGTGTGCTTTGCTTTTCTTCTCCCCTTCACCCACATTTGGCATTTCTCCCCAGGCTATCCCTCCCCACCTCCCCCTCCCACTGGCCCTCCCCTTTTCCCCCCAATAGACCCCAGTGTTTAGTACTCCCCTTTCTGTGTCCATGTGTTCTCATTTTTCATCACCCACCTATGAGTGAGAATATGCGGTGTTTCATTTTCTGTTCTTGTGTCAGTTTGCTGAGGATGATGTTCTCCAGATTCATCCATGACCCTACAAATGACACGAACTCATCATTTCTGATTGCTGCATAATATTCCATGGTGTATATGTGCCACATTTTCCCAATCCAGTATATCATCGATGGGCATTTGGGTTGATTCCAGGTCTTTGCTATTGTAAACAGTGCTGCAGTGAACATTCGTGTACATGTGTCCTTATAGTAGAACGATTTATAGTCCTTTGGATACGTACCCAGTAATGGGATTGCTGGGTAAAATGGAATTTCTATTTCTAAGGCCTCAAGGAATCGCCACACTGTCTTCCACAATGGTTGGACTAATTTACACTCCCACCAACAGTGTAAAAGTGTTCCTTTTTCTCCACATCCTCTCCAGAATCTGTTGTCTCCAGATTTTTTAATGATCGCCATTCTAACAGGCGTGAGATGGTATCTCAGTGTGGTTTTGATTTGCATCTCTCTAATGACCAGTGATGATGAGCATTTTCTCATATGATTGTTGGCCTCATATATGTCTTCTTTTGTAAAGTGTCTGTTCATATCCTTTGCCCATTTTTGAATGGGCTTGTTTTTTTCCTGTAAATCTGTTTGAGTTCTTTGTAAATTCTTGATATCAGCCCTTTGGCAGATGGGTAAACTGCAAAAATTTTTTCCCATTCTGTTGGTTGCCGATTCACTCTAGTGACTGTTTCTTTTGCCGTGCAGAAGCTTTGGAGTTTCATTAGGTCCCATTTGTCTATTTTGGCTTTTGTTGCCAATGCTTTTGGTGTTTTGTTCATGAAGTCCTTGCCTACTCCTATGTCCTGGATGGCTTTGCCTAGATTTCCTTCTAGGGTTTTTATGGTGCCAGGTCTTATGTTTAAGTCTTTAATCCATCTGGAGTTAATTTTAGTGTAAGGTGTCAGGAAGGGGTCCAGTTTCTGCTTTCTGCACATGGCTAGCCAGTTTTCCCAACACCATTTATTAAACAGGGAATCCTTTCCCCATTGCTTGTTTTTGTCAGGTTTATCAAAGATTGTATGGTTGTGGATATGTTGTGTTGCTTCCAATGCCTCTGTTCTGTTCCATTCGTCTAAATCTCTGTTTTGGTACCAGTACCATGCTGTTTTGATTGCTGTAGCCTTGTAGTATAGTTTGAAATCCGGTAGTGTGATGCCCCCCGCTGTGTTCTTTTTGCTTAGAATTGACTTGGCTGTGCGGGCTCTCTTTTGGTTCCATTTGAAGTTCATGGTGGTTTTTTCCAGTGCTGTGAAGAAAGTCAATGGTAGCTTGATGGGGATAGCGTTGATTCTGTAAATTACTTTGGGCAGTATAGCCATTTTCACGATATTAATTCTTCCTAACCACGAACATGGAACATTTCTCCATCTGTTTGTGTCCTCTCTGATTTCGTTGAGCAGTGGTTTGTAGTTTTCCTTGAAGAGGTCCCTTATGTTTCTTCTGAGTTGTATTCCCAGGTATTTTATTCTTTTTGTAGCAATTGTGAATGGCAGTTCGTTCTTGATTTGGCTTTCTTTAAGTCTGTTATTGATGTAGACGAATGCTTGTGATTTTTGCACATTGATTTTATATCCTGAGACTTTGCTGAAGTTGCTTATCAGTTTCAGGAGTTTTTGGGCTGAGGCGATGGGGTCTTCTAGGTATACTATCATGTCGTCTGCAAATAGAGACAATTTGGCTTCCACCTTTCCTATTTGAATACCCTTTATTTCTTTTTCTTGCCTGATTGCTCTGGCTAGAACTTCCAGTACTATATTGAATAGGAGTGGTGAAAGAGGGCATCCTTGTCTAGTGCTGGATTTCAAAGGGAATGCTTTTAGTTTTTGCCCATTCAGTATGATATTGGCTGTTAGTTTGTCGTAAATAGCTCTTATTACTTTGAGATACGTTCCATTGATAACGAGTTTATTGAGGGTTTTTAGCATAAAGGGCTGTTGAATTTTGTCAAATGCCTTCTCTGCGTCAATTGAGATAATCATGTGGTTTTTGTTTTTGGTTCTGTTTATGTGGTGAATTACGTTGATAGACTTGCGTATGTTGAACCAGCCTTGCATTTCCGGGATGAATCCTACTTGATCATGGTGGATAAGTTTTTTGATTTGCTGTTGCAATCGGCTTGCCAATATTTTATTGAAGATTTTTGCATCTGTGTTCATCATGGATATTGGCCTGAAGTTTTCTTTTCTTGTTGGGTCTGTGCCGGGTTTTGGTATCAGGATGATGTTGGTCTCCTAAAGTGATTTGGGAAAGATTCCCTCTTTTTGGATTGTTTGGAATAGTTTCAGAAGGAATGGTACCAGCTCCTCTTTGTGTGTCTGGTAGAATTGGGGTATGAACCCGTCTGGACCTGGGCTTTTTTTGTGTGGTAGGCTCTTAATTGCTGCCTCGACTTCTGACCTTGTTATTGGTCTATTCATAGTTTCAGCTTCCTTCTGGTTTAGGCTTGGGAGGACACAGGAGTCCAGGAATTTATCCATTTCTTCCAGGTTTACTAGTTTATGTGCATAGAGTTGTTTGTAATATTCTCTGATGATGGTTTGAATTTCTATGAAATCTGTGGTGATTTCCCTTTTATCATTTTTTATTGCATCTATTTGGTTGTTCTCTCTTTTCTTTTTAATCAATCTGGCTAGTGGTCTGTCTATTTTGTTGATCTTTTTAAAAAACCAGCTCTTGGATTTATTCATTTTTTTGAAGGGTTTTTCGTGTCTCTATCTCCTTCAGTTCAGCTCTGATGTTAGTTATTTCTTGTCTTCTGCTAGGTTTTGACTTTTTTTGATCTTGCTCCTCTAGCTCTTTCAATTTTGACGACAGGGTGTCAATTTTGGATCTCTCCATTCTCCTCATATGGGCACTTATTGCTATATATTTTCCTCTGGAGACTGCTTTAAATGTGTCCCAGAGATTCTGGCATGTTGTGTCTTCCTTCTCATTGGTTTCGAAGAACTTCTTTATTTCTGCCTTTATTTCATTGTTTATTCAGTCAACATTCAAGAGCCAGTTGTTCAGTTTCCATGAAGCTGTGCGGTTCTGGGTTGGTTTCTGAATTCTGGGTTCTAACTTGATTGCACTATGGTCTGAGAGACTGTTTGTTAGGATTTCGGTTGTTTTGCATTTGCTGAGGAGTGCTTTACTTCCAATTATGTGGTCAGTTTTAGAGTAGGTGTGATGTGGTGCTGAGAAGAATGTATATTCTGTGGATTTGGGGTGGAGAGTTCTGTAAATGTCTGTCAGGTTTGCTTGTTCCAGGTCTGAGTTCAAGCCCTGGATATCCTTGTTAATTTTCTGTCTTGTTGATCTGTCTAATATTGACAGTGGAGTGTTAAAGTCTCCCACTATTATTGTGTGGGAATCTAAGTCTCTTTGTAAGTCATTAAGAACTTGCCTTATGTATCTGGGTGCTCCTGTATTGGGTCCATATATGTTCAGGATCGTTAGCTCTTCTTGTTGTATCGATCCTTTTACCATTATGTAATGGCCTTCTTTGTCTCTTTTGATCTTTGTTGTTTTAAAGTCTATTTTATCAGAGACGAGAATTGCAACTCCTGCTGTTTTTTGCTCTCCATTTGCTTGGTAAATCTTCCTCCATCCCTTTATTTTGAGCCTTTGTGTATCCTTGCATGTGAGATGGATTTCCTGGATACAGCACACTGATGGGTTTTGATTTTATCCAATTTGCCAGTCTGTGTCTTTTGATTTGTGCATTTAGTTCGTTTACATTTAGGGTTAATATTGTTATGTGTGAATTTCATACTGCCATTTTGATACTAGCTGGCTGTTTTGCCCATTAGTTGATATAGATTCTTCATTATGTTGATGCTCTTTAGCATTTAGTGTGATTTTGTAATGGCTGGTACTGGTTGTTCCTTTCTATGTGTAGTGCCCTTTCAGGAGCTCTTGTAAAGCAGGCCTGGTGGTGACAAAATCTCTTGAGTACTTGCTTGTTCGCAAAGGATTTTATTTTTCCTTCACTTCTGAAGCTCAGTTTGGCTGGATATGAAATTCTGGGTTGAAAGTTCTTTTCTTTAAGGATGTTGGATATTGGCCCCCACTCTCTTCTGGCTTGTAGAGTTTCTGCCGAGAGATCTGCTGTGACTCTCATGGGCTTCCCTTTGTGGGTGACCCGACCTTTCTCTCTGGCTGCCCTTAGTATTTTCTCCTTTATTTCAACCCTGGTGAATCTGATGATTATGTGTCTTGGGGTTGCTCTCCTTGCGGAATATCTTTGTGGTGTTCTCTGTATTTCCTGGATTTGAGTGTTGGCCTGCCTTGCTAGGTGGGGAAAATTCTCCTGGATAATATCCTGAAGAGTATTTTCCAGCTTGGATTCATTCTCTTCGTCACATTCTGGTACGCCTATCAAATGTAGGTTAGGTCTCTTCACATAGTCCCACATTTCTTGGAGACTTTGTTCATTCCTTTTTGCGCTTTTTTCTCTAATCTTGGTTTCTTGTTTTATTTCATTGAGTTGATCTTCAACTAATGATATCCTTTCTTCTGCTTGGTCAATTCGGCTGTTAAAACTTGTGCATGCTTCGCGAAATTGTCATGTTGTGTTTTTTAGCTCCTTCAATTCGTTCATATTCCTCTCTAAGTTATCCATTCTTGTTATCATTACCTCAAATCTTTTACATCTTTTTTTAAGGTTCTTAGTTTCTTTGCATTGATTTAAAACATGTTCTTTTAGCTCACAAAAGTTTCTCATTATCCACCTTCTGAAGTCTAATTCAGTCATTTCGTCACAGTCATTCTCCGTCCAGCTTTGTTCCCTTGCTGGGGAGGAGTTTTGGTCCTTTGTAGGAGGCGAGGTGTTCTGGTTTCGGGTGTTTTTCTCCTTTTTGCGCTGTTTTCTTCCCATCTTTGTGGATTTATCCACCTGTCGTCTGAGTAGTTGCTGACTTTTCGATTGGGTCTCTGAGTGGACGCCCAGATTGTTGATGATGAAGTATTTCTGTTACTTGGTTTTCCTTCTACCAGCCTAGCCCTTCCACTGTACGACTGCTGAGGTTCATTCCAGGCTCTGCTTGTCTGGGGTGCACCTATAGCAGCTGCGGAACAGTGAGGGATGCTACCAGTTTCTTTTTCTGCTATCTTTGTCCCAGAATGATGCCTGCCAAATGTCGGTATTTTGGATATACAGGGGTCAGGGAGCTGCTTCAGGAGACAGTCTGTACTTTATAGGAGCTCAAGTGCTGAGCTGTGAGCTCTGTTGTTCATTCAGGGCTGTTAGGCTGCTACGCTTAAATCTGCTGCAGCAGAACTCGTAAAAAAAAAAAACCCTTTTTTTCTCAGATCCTCTGTCTCGTGGGGTTGGGGCTTCCTTTATGAGTGTCCGTTGCGCTGTCCTGCCCAGCTAGGAGGCAGTCTAGCCACTATTTGCTTGCCGAGACTCCGCCCTGCTGGTGTGAGGTCCGCCGTTTTGCTTCAGGCTCTGCCCTGCTGCTGCGGTCTCCGCCCTGCTGCCACAGGCTACGCCCTGCGGCGGAGTCTCTCTGTTGTGGCTGGTTGCCTCGGCAACGGCAGGCTGAGTCAGCAATGGGAGTGTACCTCAGTAGGGGCGGATTGCCTTGGTAATGGCGGACACCCCTCCCCCACCGAGCTGCATTGTCCTGGGTTCAGCTGTGCCCACAGTGAAAGTCTCCACCCGGAGTGTTTGGAATCGCCGTTTTGTTTGTCCCACTGCGCTGGCCCGAACGCCTTTTCCCTGGAATCTCCTGGCCTGGCTCACTGTCCAAGTCCTGTTCAATCAGATGGATATGCCAATCTGCCCTCCCAAGTCTCAGATTGCCGGTTCAATAGGGCAAGTGGACCTGTTCGCTTTGTGTGGAGCGCTGTGGAGCGCCGCTGCCGTGCCGGCCGCCAGCTGCACCAGCCAAAACTGCCGCACTGGCGTCCTGTGTCTTTCCTATACCTGGGAATTTCCCCGTTCTGTGGGCAACAAAGATCTGTCTGGAAGTGCGGCCCTGACTCACCCTCCGTGAGTTCACCGAGAGCTTCAATCCTGGGTTGTTCTCACCGTGCCATCTTGAGTCCGAGACCCATTTCTAGCTTCTTAAGTGGCATTATTAGGTTATTTGAAAGTTTTCTCTTTTTTTTTGATGTAGGTGCTTATACCCTAAATTTCCCTCTCAGTACTGCTTTTGCTTTATCCCATAGGTTTTGGTATGTTGTGTTTCCATTATTATTTGTTTCAATAAATTTTTGTTTCCTTCTTGATTTTTTCATTGACCTACTGGTCGTTCAGGAACATATTGTTTAATTTCCATGTGTTTGTATAGTTTCCACAGTTTATTTTGTTACTGATTTCTGGTTTTATTTTGTTTAGAGAATATGTTTGATATTATTTCAATTTTTTTGAGTATTTTATAGATGTACTTTTTAATATATGTATTTTCTTATAGTTGTACTGCTTACATACTTCATACTTTAACAGTTACATTGCTACTTTTGCTCATCTATTTCCCATTGAGGGAATTTAGCTGTTTTAACCCATTCCAAAGAACATCTTGGCGCACACTGGATTGTGTTTTATGATGTTTACAGTGGCTTCCACCTAATAGGTTTACAGTGTTGTTTGATGAAATAATCTTAAAAATTACTAAGATGGATAGTTAAAATAATCTTTTAGTTGAATTTCCATTTTGCTTTCTGGAAAGATTGAACAGTATTACAGTATTATTAGTAGTGTGTTTATGAACCTGTGTCCCATATTGAATGTGGATTTTTAAGATAATTTATTTTTTTATTACTCAAAACCACTCAGATTTTTTTACCTTGATGTGACAAGTTATTATAGTTTTAATTAAGCTTTTACTGAGATCCTTTCTAAATTATAAACCTATAATTTCTTATAATTTAAGAAATATTTAATAAAAAAATTCTTATTAAATATTTTGGCTGTTTGGATTCTAAACAGCCATTGCCTTGTTTTGTTTTTAATTTGGAGCAGTCTGACTTCTACTACTATCATTTCACAGAAGTATTTCTTACTAAGATAACCAGTCATCTCTTAAATGGCCAACCTAGTAGCAACACTCAAGACGTTATTTTTTCTCATCTTTCTGCTATATTCAGTGTTGTTATTCAGTTCATCTTTCTTCACATTTTTTATTTCAATAATACCCTTCTCTTATATTCTCTCTCATTGTCTGATATTTTTGAGGATGAGGTTCCTGTTTCCACCCCTTGGTTGATGGGCCATCTTTGTTAGTCTTTTACACTATTTTTCATACTCTTCCTAGACATCTTTGCTTGTGGCCTCAGTTAACTCCAAATGGCTCCCAAATCTGTATGTTCAACTCTGTTTCTCTCTGCTTTAGATTGAGGTATCTAGCTATTTGACAGATTTCTATGCATTTCATTTTCAACAAATGTAAAATCAGATCCTTGTGTTTCTTCCTCATTCAGTTCCTATCTTCCCTTCCTCAGTGAATACCAAAATCTTGTATTCTTTTCCCTTTTCTCAAGATAGTTCCTCCACTGTGCCTATTTCAGGCATATTTAGTAATAATAGCTTCCTCTCATCTTCATGCCTGCTCTTGAACCTTTTTAATAATATCTTCCATTTTAAAACTAAAGTAATCTGTCTGACATAATACCTGTATGATCTGTCTGACCGTGTTTTCCCCTTCTTCCAATCCTTCAAAATCACCCAAGACCTTGGAAGCAAGTTGGTCTCCTGAATGTTGCATCGTGACCTAGAGAATTCATGAAAGTCAAGCTGTGGGCTGGGCACAGTGGCTCACACATGTAATCCCAGCACTTTGGGAGGCCGAGGCAGGTGGATCACCTGAGATTGGGAGTTTGAGACCAGCCTGACCAACATAGTGAAACCCTGTCTCTACTAAAAATACAAAAATTAGCCAGGCATGGTGGTATTCATCTGTAATTACAGCTACTTGGGAGGCTGAGGCACAATAATCGCTTGAGCACAGGAGGCAGAGGTTGCAGTGAGCCGAGATCACGCCATTGTACTCCAGCCTGGGTGACAGAATGAGACTCTAACTCAAAAAAAAAGAAAAAAAAAAGAAACCAAAGTCAAGCCGTGAAATCAGCATTATTGAAGGTTGTCTGAGTTACTCCAGTTTCAGCCTGACTTGAGGCTTACTGATTACAGGATAATCCCAGCAAACACTTTGCATTCTATACAGGGCTGAGCTGATCTCCTTTTCCCCCCCATTTCTCTGTAACCATTCTTCCTCTTATAACATACTTGCCTCCATACCATTCCTAAATTCACTGCATCCTCTCATTTTTCTGCATACTTTGGACATACTGACCTCTGTCTTTAATCTCCTTTCTGCCCTTAATCGACAGGTGTTTTATTTATTGTTTTAGTCTCATTTCAAGTTCAGCATATTTTAAATCCTCCAGAGAGTTATTGTTTCTTTGACCATCTATTATTTTTGTATGTATCTGTGTACTACTTTGAAGTTTTTATCTGATTGTATTTTTTTTTTTTTTTTACACTTTTGCCTCCCTCTGAGACTTTAATTCTGTGAGTACAGGGATCTTTTTGTGTGTGTGTGTGTGAGGCAGGGTCTCACTCTGTTGCCAAGACTGGAGTGCAGTAGGATGAACACAGCTCACTTCAGCCTCAACCTCCTGGGCTCAAGCAATCCTTCTACCTCAGCCCCACAAGTAGCTGGGATTTACAGGTGCTCACCATCATGCCTGGCTAATTTTTATATTTTTGGTAGAGATGGGGTTTCACCATGTTGCCCAGGCTGGTCTCAAACTCCTGAGCTCAAGCAATCTGTCCACCTTGGCCTCCCAAAGTGCTAGGATTACAGGCATGAGCCACCATGCCCTGCCTGGGTGCAGAGATCTTTTAATACTAGTGCTGAGCAGTCTTTGACACATAGTCTTCATAAACATGTATTAAGGTGAACTTCAGAGAAATAAATATGCCTAAGTACATTGGTTCTAAAATATGTGCCCACCCAAACACTGTGTTGAAAATCATTTGAAATTTCAAGCAGTACCAAAAATAATAAGAAAAATAAGCTGCTACTCATGACATTAGGCCACTACTGTGCTACTACTGCTATAACATGATACTTTATTTTGCTAATTATACTTTCTAACTAATATGACAACCTAAGGAAAAAAGGCATACATAAGTCACCACTTGGAAAATTAATGTACATTTCATTTCTAGGCTAGTGAATCAAAGACTTCTGGAAGTACAGTCACAAGTTGAAGAATTGCAAAAATCTTTACAGGATCAAGGCTCAAAAGCAGAAGATGTAAGTTTTAATATGCACCAGTCATAGTCCATCAGTTTCACAATGTTGAGAAATAACTTTTATTTTTTATTTGATATTTTCTATCAAAATAATTTAGTATTATATTGGTTATAGAAAAGAAACAGTGTTTTCCTTTATACTAACATTTCTTATAAAAAGGACCAGATACTTTATTGTTTCTTCAGATTCACACTCTGCTGGGAATTAGAAGTTTATTTGTAGTTACCAACTGAGGAATTAATTGAGGCTTTATATTTTAAATGTCCTCAACTCAGTATTCAAAGGTGAAGTGTAGGGTTTTTCCCCTTTGGTCAAAAAAAAATTGCTAGTGGAAATTTGTAATGTTCAAGTAGAAATTTTTAATGTAAAAGTGATGTTTAAGAAAATAATGCCGTCCCTAGAATTGCATTATCTCTATATTTCTGAATCCCTCTCACTCGTTCACTTCCCCAACACTGGCCCTTTTTTTACATCCCCCAGCACACTGTGTCTCTGTCACAGCTCTGCACACTCTGATTAGAATAGGGTAAATATATTAGCCAAGGACTACCTTTCTTCACACCTGCATGTTAACCTTCTATCACAGTGCTTGGGTAGTACAGTCATCAGTCTCTGTCAAAAGTTTAAGTAAGTCATATTTTGCAAATCCTTTATATTTAATCAATAGTAAACAACAGAACTAAGACTTAGAATGTTCAAAAATAGTATAAAGAGGAGAAAAAACTAAATTTTGGTGATCAGTCTTTGCTTCAATCAGCTGTTTTGCTTTTTTCCTGTTACCAATGTAGTTTGCTATATTCTGGCATTTGAGCATAAATATTTGTTTCTATTAATAGAGTCATTTTGGAGGATTAACTTCCAAATTATAGATGTAGCCAATTCTGTTCAGCTTTATTCACATAAGAGGGTATAAAAACAGAAAGAACCAAAGAAAAGGAGTTCAATATGTTACTTAAAACTTGTGAATATTAGATACAAAAAGCTCAGCCCTGGCCTAGTTTAATGAGTTTCTCCAGACATCATCTCTTGTATATTGGCAATATGCCCTTCATTCTAACATGTGTAATGTTAGCTCATCCCTTAATAAGTTGGCATACCTTCTTAGATTCCCAGATTGATTTCTGATTTGTAAAATTATCACCAACATTTAAACTTCCTTATGCCCTTATTAAAATTTAAAACATGTTTTTATCCAAAATGCTAAATCACGAAGAGGTGAAACCAAACTACCTACCATTAGTGTATTAAAATATTGTTAAGTCTAATTAAGTATCTTACAGATAAACTAAAGTGGGCAACATTTCTTAATTCAGTGAAATCACTAGGTCCTTTAAACTGAGATAAATGTAAAATCCATTCTGGTCTCTCAAATTCATAGTAGACTTTTACTGATTTGTTATGGGAGGGGAGGAAGGGCATGTGGTACATAGGAAGTAAAAATGGCAAAATATTAGAATCAGCTTATAATGGCCATTGTGCATGGTTCTATTATGTTAAAGCATAAATAAATAAATAAAAACATAAATAAATAAAAGCATTTTTCTTCAAAAGATAATTTGGCATAGCTTGATTAGGTATCACTATGGTTATCAAATCTAATTAAATATGCTGTGGGCCATTACTTTAACAGAATGTATTTCAGAAGTGAGATGCCAACCCTGTCAAGTAATATTTACATAAATTAGTCCATTTAATTGACTGTCCAGATGTCTTGCTGTAAACTAAGCAGAACTTTGCTCTTGAACTCTTTTCTATATGTAGAAAAGATTCAGATAGCTGAAAGTGTGCCTCCAAATGGCTTAGAAAAATAAACAGTGCAATACAGGATACCTGGTTCTTGCCAGCAATTTTTTTTTTATGTTTTTGTCTTACTTTTCTCTTTCTCTAACCTAGAGTGTTGCATCTTGGGAATGTGCAACACATAAAGCAACCTGCCAAAGGAAGTAGTCCCCTCTGGAGAAGAACAACATAATTTCTGCCAGCTTCTGTTATCAAAAGCACAGTTCTTTCATGAGATCTTAAGTCAGAGTAGAAGGGGTTGAACATTTTTATTATTATTTTTATGTCATTTGTTTTTAGCATGGAAGCAGAAAAACATTGTTATATCCAGCTGTATGGATAATTTCAGCTAGCCACAATATATAAAACTTCAGAGAACAAGACAGGATGAGGAGACTGTAGAAAAAAGAAAAATGTACATTTCTTTTAAAAAAGTGCATATCTTGTATGGGCGCTCTGGCTTATACCTGTAATCTCAGCACTTTGGGAGGCCGAAATGGACAGATCACCTGAGGTCAGGGGTTTGAGACCAGCATGCCCAACATGGCGAAACCCTGTCTCTACGAAAAATACAAAAAATTCGGGTATGGTGGCAGGTGCCTGTAATCCCAGCTACTCAGGAGGCTGAGGCAGGAAAATCACTTGAACCCTGAGGTGGAGGTTGCAGTGAGCCAACATTTTGGAGGCTCCAGCCTGAGCGACAAGAGTGAAACTCTGTATCAGGAAAAAAAAGGGCATATCTTTTACATGTTCATGAATTACTAAATCGTTCCTTCTCTCGGCTGCTGTGTTTGCTTCATACTAATTTGTCCTCTCTGTCTCTTGGCATGGATTCTGCTCAAGGCTATTGTAAGTATGGCTTCCTTTTCATTTTTATATAGTGAGCAGTTTTTAGATTTAGACTGCCATCATAGTTGATGGTATGGAAACTTTTAATTAAGGTAGTTTTGTGCAAAATGAATATCTGGATTACTTGCCTTTTAAGTTTAGGGCCTTTACAATTAAGATGTTCAAAGGGTATCAAAACGTTAAAGAGTCAGTCAAAGAGAAGTCTGCTCTTGGTTTTATTCCCCATCTCATTCCTGTTCCATCCCATTATAATTTATTCATTCGTATAAATTATCTGGATGCGGTCTTCCCTCCTGCTGCCCCATGCTTTGGTGGTAACAGTCTTTAGTTTGGAGACGCACTGCAACATTGGAAGCCTGGAGGTGAAGGCCATGCATGGGCTCTGGAGGCTGGCAGACCTGGGTTTTTGATCTGCCACTTGAAAGCTACTAAATGTTCTCCAGCCTGCCCTTCCTCAACTGTAAGATGGGCTATTACTACACAGGCTGTGAGATTTACATATAATAGAGTTTATGAAATGATTTAGAGCATTGTTTGGCTTATTAACCACCCATTTGACTATTTTATTATATATCATCTCAGAGTTAAAGTTCTGCTAGTCTAATGAAAACTTAAGTACAGAATTGAACTTTCTAAAAAGTATTAATATTTTGCCCTCTGCTAAAGAAGAAATGAGCAATAATTGAAAGTTAATAGAGTTGGCCAGGTGCAGTGGCTCACGCCTGTAATCCCAGGACTTTGGGAGGTCAAGGTGGGATGATCACTGAAGCCCACAAGTTCAAGACCAGCCTGGGCAACAAAGTGAGACCCCCCCATCTTTATTTTTTTTTTTAATTTTTTATAAAATAAAGTTAATAGGGTTATGTTTTTGTGTATTTGGGTAGCAGTGATAGAGGACATGTGGATCTACTGATGTAACTGTAGTTAACATATTGAGGAAAGAAGTGAATTTGAAGTATTACAGAACTGTGTTAAAATGGAAATGAATAAAAAATTATGGTAATCATCATCAAAAGAACTTAGTGTGAGGGTTCCTTTTCCCTCGTTGCTGGTGTTGATTTATTGGACAATTTGTTTTATAAGCCTACGTTAATTGGATTTTGGCTGAATTAATTATATAACCATTTATCTCAATATGAAATATTTCATAAAATTTATTAATAGTATGTACTCAATAAGTGTTTAATTATGAAGTTTAGTGGTCTTATAGAGAATGTTGTTTATTTTTAGGTCAATTTTGATCTCCTGCTTTTCAGGAGACTTTTTTTTTACCCAGTGAAAGCTGCATTCTCCAACATATTAAAGGCTGTGCATTTGCCATTCTAAACATTCCCAACTATTGCAAAAATTATTTGTAACCTGTGTATTTTCATAAGTCACTAATTAAGTCAGATATATTTATAGAAATGGACCCAATACTTTATTATGACTCAAGAAAAACAGTATAGCAGATAAGTGTCTAAAGGGAAGTTTATTATTACTATGGTCCTGTCTGCCTGCCATATCCAGGAATATTAGGTCTATAATTAAGTGGCTTTTTAATTCCTATTTTATTCATTTGTCTGACTATAAGTAGAGAATTTATGTATCCAGGCTGCGGGTATTTTATACTGATTGTCATCGCTTAGGGGCTGCTCTCTTCCTTTATAAAGAGATTTAAACTGGGGTACATTTTGTGTTTTGAGCTCTTTGACCAAACAAATTACTGAGAGCTTGCTCAAAAAATTGACTATTGTACTTTTAACTTAAAAAATACTATTTTAGTTAAAATTTGAGGTAATAAACTAGTTTTGTTTTTCATTTTTAGTCAGTCCTTCTAAAAAAGAAGCTTGAAGAACATCTGTAAGTATAAAAGCTGTTGAGGCTGATTCTTCTACGGTAGAATACACATGCTTTGTGTTAGGTAGATACGGAGTGTCTAGGTGGTGGCACAGGTGGTCCTTGAAGAAATAAAAAATTATAATGCATATTAATAGAGTCTGAAGGGTCATTTCCACCCAAGGTTCTCAGGTCAGAATAATGACTGCTTTAGAACTGCTTTCTCAAATGAGACTTCAGGGTTTTCTGTCTTTGTGATAGTATTTACAGTCATAGTTAGGAGTTTGAGACACTCTAGATCATGGGTCAGACACTTCTTTCTATAAAGGGTCAAATATTAATTACTTTAGGATTTAAAAGCTGGTCTCTGTCATAGCCACTTAGCTCTACAGTTGTAGCTTTAAAACAGCCATAGACAATATGTAAACTAACGGATGTGACCATGTTCCAGTAAAACTATAGATACCAACAGGTAGCAGACTGGTTTTAGCCCATGGGCTATAGCTTGCCAGCTCTAAAGTATTGCCAGCTTACTCTCTTTGTTTAAAAAAAATTTTTTCCCACCGGGTGCAGTGGCTAACGCCTGTAATCCCAGCTCTTTGGGAGGCCAAGGCGGGTGGATCATGAAGTCAGGAGTTCAAGTCAGGAGTTTGAGACCAGCCTGGCCAACACAGGGAATCCTCATCTCTACTAAAAATACAAAAATTAGCCAGGCTTAGTGGTGGACGCTTGTAATCCCAGTTACTCAGAAGTCTGAGGCAAGAGAATGGCTTGAACCCGGGAGGCAAAGGTTGCAGTGAGCCGAGATCACACCACTGCACTCCAGCCTGGGCAAAAGCGAGACTCCGTCTCAAAAAAAAAAAAAATTTAAGAGAGAGGGTCTCACTATGTTGCCCAGGCTGGACTTGAACTCCTGGCCTCAAGCAATCCTCCTGCCTTAGACTTCTGAGTAGTTGGGATTGCAAGTACATGCCACCACACCCAATCTAATTTTCCTTTTTGAGTAAAATTTTAAAAGTCTATAAAAGCTTTTCAGTAGATTTTTAAATATTTCCTTGAATTACAAACAAGGACTTTTTGATCTAAAAGATGAAGTAAATTTTAATATTTTATTTTTATTTATTTATTCATTTTTGAGACAGAGTTTCACTTTTGTTGCCCAAGCTGGAGTGCAGTGGCACGATCTCAGCTCACCGCAACCTCCACCTCCCTGGTTCAAGCAATTCTGCTTCGTCAGCCTCCTGAGTAGCTGGGATTACAGGCATGCACTACTACATCCGTTCAATTTTGTATTTTTAGTAGAAATGGGGTTTCTCCATGTTGGTGAGGCTGGTCTTGAACTTCCAACCTCAGGTGATCTGTCCGCTTCGGCCTCCCAAAATGCTGGGATTACAGGCATGAGCCACTGCACCCAATGAGATGAATTTTAAAATATTCACATTTGTTTTTTCATGAAGAAGAAATCTTCATTTCTCTTTATCTATAGCTGAGGTTGACAATTAAGAAATGTTTCATAATTTTTCTTGTACCCAGTAACAACTTTAATCCTCCTCATCGTTTTCTAGCAAAACTGCTTGAAAGCATTGAATTAGTGACCATGAATAGCCTGTTAAAGTGTTACAACATTACACTGTGCTAAACCAGACATCCTGAGTACCACAAAGATAATCTGGATTTTTTCTACTAGGATGGGAAAGAAATTCTCTTCTCTGGCAGTTTGCCTCATGCTACCCAGTTTTTGTTTTTTAAATGGTAAATGTGGGAGACACAAGCTACTCCTGGTGACAGATTTGCTAGCAATTCTAGCAGTGGGCAGAGTCTTAGTGTACTAGAACTGAAAATGTTACTTTTTTGCCTTTTGTGAGATTACCTGCAATGAGAATTTAGTACTGAATTCTATCCTTTTAAAAAAAATTATCATTCCTTTATGGCAAAAAATAGTCATTTCATAAAACTACCATCTACCCATTATTCTGTGTTCAGTCATTTACAGGGTGAAAAATCTTCATCGGAAAGGATTTATTAGTTAAGATGGAACCTATTAGTTCCTGTAGCTGCCATATCAAATTACCACATACTAAATGGCTTATGGCAACATAACTTTATTCTCTCATAGTTCTGGAGTCTAGAAGAAGAACCAGGGTGGCAGCAGGCTGGTTCCTTCTAGAGTTTTGGAGGGACAATCTGCTCTGTGCTCCTTGTTGCTGCTGGTAACCGCCAGCAGTCCTGGTGTTCTTGGGTTG
This sequence comes from Callithrix jacchus, assembly GCF_049354715.1. NCBI lineage: Eukaryota > Metazoa > Chordata > Mammalia > Primates > Cebidae > Callithrix > Callithrix jacchus. The sequence goes on from NC_133514.1 coordinate 44,786,250, forward strand.
TAGACAGATCACTCCAGTCTCTTTGTCTACCTTCACATGTCATTCTTCTCTCTGTTGGTCTGTGTCTCATGTGACCTTCTTATAAGGATGCCAGTCATTGGATTTAGGGCCTTCCCTGATCCCACTGTGCCCTCATCTTAACTAATTACATCTACAAACACCCAATTTCCAAATAGTGACACATTGACATATCCTAGGAATTAAAACTTCAATTTGTCTTTTTAGGAGACACAATTTAGCCAACCACAGAGGCCACAGATATCTCAAAATACGCCAGTCTCATGCATATTTAAAACTACAATGGGCTAGATATGGTGGCTCATGCCTATAATTACCGCACTTTGGGAGGCCCTGAAGGGCAAATTACTTGAGGTCAGGAGACCAGCCTGACCAACATGGCGAAACCCTGTCACTACTAAAAAGACAAAAATTAATGGGGCATGGTGGCATGTGCCTGGAATGCCAGCTACTTGGGAGGCTGAGGCAGGCAGAGTTTGCAGTGAGCCAAGATCACACCACTGCACTCCAACCTGAGCAACAGAGCCAGACTGTCTCAAAAAAAAAAAAAAAAGCCAGGCACGGTGGCTCATGCCTGTAATCCCAGCACTTTGGGAGGCCGGGGTAGGTGGTTCACTCAAGATCAGGAGTTCAATACTAGCCTGTCCAACATGGTGAAACCTCATCTCTACTAAAAGTACAAAAATTAGCTGGGTGTGTTGGTACATGCCTGTAATCCCAGCTACTTGGGAGGCTGAAGCAAGTAAATCACTTGAACCCAGGAGGCAGAGGCTACAATGAGTTGAGAATACACCACCGCACTCCAGCCTGAGTGACAAAGTGAGACTCTGTCTAAAAAAAATAAACTACAGTGAGACCATTTTACACATCAAATTGTTAACATTTAGAAATCCGATGTACTGAGTATTGCTGAAGGTGTTAAACAATGGTAATTCTCATCTGCTGCTGGTAGGAGTATACATCAGTCTGCTTAGTAAACCTGAATATGCCACATATTATGTGACCTCTCAGTTCTACTATATGTATCCTAGATTCCTACAAATATTGTCTGTGCATAGCAGGAGGCATATAGAAGAAAGTATGGAAGAACGTTGTAATCACAGAAAAGTAAAAATAATATGCAAATGTTCACCAATTGGAACGTGATAGAATGAGGTATATTCAAACAATAGAATACCAAACAATAGGGGCAATGTGAAATAAACCATGGCTAATACATCAACACAGATGAATCTCAAGGACATAGTGTTTAGCGAAAAATGCAAATCAGAATAATACATGGTGAATGTATAAAACTTAAATTTCACAAAATTAAGCAAGATATTGTTTAGGAACAGCATAAAGGCAATAAAACCATCATGAAAATCATGAGAATGATTCAAATTCTGGACTTTGGTTACCTCTGGGAAGAATATAGAGACACATGTGATTTCTAAGTTTTGGGTATGATTTCTATTTATTTTAATTTAAATTTTTTTTTTTTTTTATTTTTTTGAGACAGTCTCATTCTGTCACCCAGCCTGGAGTAGAGTGTTACCATCTTGGCTCACTGCAAACTCTGCCTCCCAGGTTCAAGCAATTCTCCCACCTCAGCCTCTCCAGTACCTGGGACTACAGGCATGTACCACCATGCCCAACTAATTTTTTGTATTTTAGTAGAGATGGGGTTTCCCCATGTTGCCCAGGCTGGTTTTGAACTCCTGAGCTCAGGCAGTCCACCCACCTCGGCCTTCCAAAGTGCTAGGATTACAGGTGTGAAACACTGTGGCCAGCCAATTTCTGTTTTTTTGTTTTGTTTTGTTTTGTTTTTTAACATGGTAGTGATTCATTGGGCTGAGTTTTATTATTATTTTTTGTTTTTTGAGCCATAGTCTCACTCTGTTGCCCAGGCTGGAATGCAGTGACGCAATCTTGGCTCACTACAACCTCCGCCTCCTGGGTTCAAGCGATTCTCCAGCCTCAGCCTCCCGAGTAGCTGGGCTACAGGCGCGTGCCACCATGCCAGGCTAATTTTTTGTATTTTTGGTGGAGACGGGATTTCACTGTGTTAGCCAGAATGATCTCAATCTCCTGACCTCATGATCCACCTACCTCGGCCTCCAAAAGTGCTCAAATTACAGGCATGAGCCACCTTACCCAGCCTTATTATTCTTTAAAATGTTATATTGTATATGTTCTTTGTCGTAGGTCACATATGCACACAATGTCACATCCTCAAAAAATATTGAGAAAGATTTATTTAAGCATTATGCATAGAAAAGATCAGAAATAGACATAACAAAGTGCTCTATTTTTTTAATTAGTGGTTTTCTATATCTTCGCATTTTTGCAGCCACCTTTCCTAGTTATGTTACATAGTACCGTATTAACTATGATAAAGGGAGAAGTACGCATACTATACCAATGCCGGGGAAAAATATCTCACTTTCAATTAATTATTTAAATGCATTTATATTGGAATATGACACATAAAATACATGTCCTAAGTTCCTAGTTTTTTTTTTTTTTTTTTTTTTTTGAGGCAGAGTCTCACTCTGTCACCCAGGCTGGAGTGCAGTGGCGTGATCTTGGCTCACTGTAACCTCCGCCTCCCAGGTTCAAGCAATTCTCCCTCCCATGTAGCTGGGTTACAGGCACCTGCCACCATGCATGGCTAATTTTTGTATTTTTAGCAGAGATTGTGTTTTGCCATTGGGGCCAGGCTGGTCTGAAACTTCTGACCTCAAGTGATCCACTGCCAAGGCCTCCCAAACGTACATATATAGTTGACCCAGATCAACATAGCAACCGACCAGGATTCTATATTCTTCCTCCCAGTAGATTGACCCCAAAACTAGCCACACTGCTGGTCTTTATCACCTTCCATTCATTATGGAATCATACATGGTTACCCCTTTGACTTCCTTTGTTCAACATTCTATGACATCTATTCATGTGGTTGCATATATCATTTGTTTATTTCTTTTTATTGATATGTAGTGTTCTATTTGTTAATTCTTATTTTTAGAACTTCATTTTTTGCAACAAGATTTTGCTTGGTAAAACCTTTACAAAGTTATTTTAAGTATTCTTATTCCTAGAAAAAAATCTATACCCTCTCTTTATGTAGGTCTATATAAAACAAATGACTACTTTTTCAAACAAAAAGAAATTTTTTTTGTCTTTATTTTTTACTTATTTTTTAAGTATATTAAATTCATGTTTTGTCTTTTCATATTTGTTTCATATTACTTGCATGCAGTTAATTTCATTACACATGCAATGCGAGTGTAATCCAAGTATAAAAAACCTAAATCTTTGAAGTGGAAAAAATTAGAGAAATAGTAGTAGGTGACATTTACCTATTTGTTTACAGAGAGAAGCTGCATGAAGCCAATAATGAACTACAGAAGAAAAGAGCCATTATTGAAGATCTCGAGCCAAGATTTAACAACAGCTGTGAGTTTTCTTAATTAGGATAGTTTTTAAATAGGCTTGCTGTATACTGCCATAGTGATAGTGAGTTTACATAATTTTATTTATTTATTTTTGAGGCAGGGTCTGGATGTGTTGCCCAGACTGAAGTAAATGGCATGATCATAGCTCACTGCAGCCTGACCTCCCATGTTCAAGCTGTCCTCCCATCTAACTCCCCCTAGTAGCTGGGACTACAGGCATGAGCCAACCTGCCCAGCTAATTTTTTTTATTTGTAGTAGAGACGGGTTTCACCATGTTGGCCTGGCTGGTCTTGAACTCCTGACCTTAGATGATCCACCTGCCTTGGCCTCCCAAAGTGCTGGGATAACAGGTGTGAGCACCATGCCCGGCCAGAACACACCATTTTAAGCCATTTTTCATGTATAGTCCAGCGACATTAAGGTCATTGACATTGTTGTGCAACTGTCACTGTTAACCATCTACAAAACTTTATCATCTCAAACAGAATTTCTTATCCATTAAACAATGACTCTCCCTTCCTCCCTCTTCCCACCCCTTAATAACTGCTATTCCATTTTCTGTCTCTGTGAATTTGACTATTCTAGGTCACTCATATGAGTAGAATTATATAATGTTTGTCCTTTTGTATCTGGTTTATTTCACTTAAGGTAGTGTCTCCATGTCATAGCATGTATCATAATTAAGGGTGAATAATATTATAATGTATATATGTATCACATTTTGTTTATCCCTACTGGAGTTTTTATTTATTTATAAGAAAAGCTTTTTGTAAAAAAAATGGCCGGGTGCGGTGGCTCAAGCCTGTAATCCCAGCACTTTGGGAGGCCGAGGCGGGTGGATCACGAGGTCAAGAGATCGAGACCATCCTGGTCAACATGGTGAAACCCCATCTCTACTAAAAATATAAAAAAAATTAGCTGGGCATGGTGGCGTGTGCCTGTAATCCCAGCTACTCGGGAGGCTGAGGCAGAGGTTGCAGTGAGCTGAGATTGCGCCATTGCACTGCAGCCTGGGTAACAAGAGCGAAACTCCGTCTCAAAAAAAATTAAAAATCTGAATTTTTTTAGAAGAAAATTATGTATAAAAATAGACCAGTCTCTCAAAGCTGTTAACTATTTGTTGTTAGTCATTAAAATATTTTTAAAATTGTTGTAATCTAAAATAAATATTATGACAATTTATATATATTTGTTATAATCTAAATATGTGTTTATATATATATAGTACTATATCTCATCTGCAGCCTTAAAAATTGAAGAATTACAAGAAGCTTTACGAAAGAAAGAAGAGGAAATGAAGCAAATGGAAGAACGATATAAAAAATACTTAGAGAAAGCCAAAAGTGTAAGTATGAATTTTGGAGGCATCTCACTTTATTACCTTCTGATCACATTTCAGTGAAGTCTCAAATATAATGGATTGACACTACAGCAACTTCTCATGCAGAAAACTCTCAGGAGAAGAACAAATCTTTAAACAAATAAAAAGAACCTGAGCAAGAAGCAGCGGTCAAAATAGGTCATTCCATGGATTACTTACTAATTACCAAGAGGAAAATGTACTTTGTGTGGGAAATGAGTGGCACTTGCCACCTTACTAGTCAACAAAATTAACAACACTAATTAATGATGGAACAACTGATACACTGTGCCTCCTGATGGAGTATCATTATAAATAATAGTTAACCTGAATTTAAGTAACCTTCTAGTTCCAGTTCACAGGCAAAATGAGGTTTATTGGAACAAGCTAAATAACATGTTCAAAAAACCATCAGGTAAATCCAGAATTTAGAATAGAAGTCACTGTCATGAAAACAAGAACAGACCAACAGACTGTGGAGTGTGGGAGAGCACAGGGACCCATTGAAAAGAGGACCCCCACCCTCTGCTAATTGCCAAATCAATGTATTCACCTCTGAGTCCTAGATTGGGGGTTAAGGGGGTCAGTTTTCTTACAGATGATGATGGTTTGTGATTATGTAGGTTAATATCCTTAATCTAAGGAGATTCGTGCTTAAGTATTTAAAGGTTATATGTTATGAGATCTGAATAACTTATTTGGGAGACTTTAAAAAATAGTCTCCCAAATAAGTAACCGTGTGTGTGTGTGTGTGTGTGTGTGTGTGTGTGTGTCGAGAGAAATTAAATACAGCAATGAAGCAATTGGTGACTCTAGGTTAAAGATAAATGGGTTTTTATTCTACCCTTTCAAGTTTGAGGTTAGTCTGGGCAACATACCCAGACTCCATCTCTACAAAGAAAATGTTTTTAAAAATTAGCTGGTCATGGCCAGGCACAGTGGCTCACACCTGTAATCCCAGCACTTTGGGAAGCTGAGGCGGGCTGATCATCCAAGGTCAGGAGGTCAAGACCAGCCTGACCAAGATGGAGAAACCGTGTCTCTACTAAAAATACAAAATTAGTTAGGTGTGGTGGCACATGCCTGTAATCTCAGGAAAATCACTTGAACCCAGGAGATGGAGGTTGTGGTAAGCTGAGATGGTGCCATTGCATTCCTGCCTGGGAAACAAGAACAAATTTCCATCTTAAAAAAAAAATTAGCTGGTCATGGTGGCATGCAACTATAACCCTAGCTGTTCAGGAAGCTGGGGCAGGAAAGTCACTTGAGCCCAGTGGTTCAAGGCTGCAGTGGGCTATGATCACAGCACTGCACTCCATCCAGGATGACAGAGCAAGGCCCTATCTTTTAAAATAAAACTAAATAAAAATATTGAGTGAAGTTAAAATACCTATCCCAGCAGTCCTCTAGTTGGCCAGCCAGAATAATCACATCCAATGTCCATGCCAAACTGGATTGCCAGCGGAGGAAGAGATAGGCACAGCGATAGGCTTACACTAGTCAGGACCCTCTCCCCAAAGTACATACCTGATTAGAGGCAGAAGGCTAGCAGACTAGATTAGAGGGAAAGGAAAAGAGTAGACTACTGTCAGTAATGTCTGCTGTACAGACACAAGTCATTTAACAACAGGGACACGTTCTGAGAAATGCATTCTTAGGCAATTTTGTCATTGTGAAAACATTGTAGAGTGTACTTTTGCAAACCTGGATGCTATATAGCTTAGTACACAACTAGACTATATGATATGGAGTATTGTTTCTAGCTGAAAACGTGTGCATCACATTACTGTACTGAATAGTGTAAGGAGCTGGCTACACAATGGTATTTATGTGGTAGGAATTTTTCAGCTCCTTTACAATATGATGGTCATCATATATATGGTTCATTGTTGACTGAAACATCATTATATGGTACATAACTGCATTTATTAATTTTAATCCAGAATTACTTTTTATAATTGGATCTTTATATAAGTAAAAAGTTTTATGTTTGTACAAATATTATATACCCCAGAAAATTTTATTTAAAGTTACAGTTAATACTATTTCATACATTTACTTTTTAAATTATTTTTGAGACAGAGTCTTGCTCTGTTGCCCAGTCTGGAGCACAGTGATGTAATCTCAGCTCACTGCAGCCTTGACCTCCCAGGCTCAGGGGATCCTCCTGCCTCAGCCTTCTGAGTAGCTGGAACTATATGGGTGCACCATCATACCCAGCTAATTTTTAAGTATTTTTTGTAGAGACGGTCTCACTATGTTGTCGAGGCTGGTCTCAAACTCCTGAGCTCAAGTGATCCACCTGCCTCAGCCTCCCAAAGTGCTAGGATTACAGGCATGAGCCACCACTCCAGGCCACATTTACTTTTTAAAATACCCTTGTAAGATAACCTTTGATTTTTTGTAAGTTTATCCTTTCATTTAAAAAAATACTAATTCTTTTATCAAATGTTACATTCTTTAAGTTTGAGACTTTTAAAATTTTTCTGTTATTTTTTGCAGGTTATTCGTACTTTAGATCCTAAACAGAATCAAGGAGCAGCACCAGAAATACAAGCTCTTAAAAATCAGCTCCAGGAACGAGACCGACTATTTCACTCATTAGAGGTAGTTTATTATACTGTATAATAAAATAATTGCATTTTGATTTTAATGTCCTGGGAGCCTTATTATATTTTACAGTTGTATCCATGGGTTTTAACAATTAATTGTTAAGTATTTTGTTTATATTGAGTTATTTTATATCTTTACATATTTACATGTGCTTTTGTTTCTTTAGAAAGAATATGAGAAAACAAAGAGTCAAAGAGAGATGGAAGAAAAATACATTGTTAGTGCCTGGTATAATATGGTAAGAACATAGTACTTTGGAGAATAATGAAAAGTTTAATGAATATGTAATACTTAATATTGCCTTTACTGTAGAAGTCATTCTACCAAATGAATCTGAAAGTAATTGCTATCCTAACATACACTAACAGAATCTTAATGCTATTTCTGAACTGAAAAGCTGATATGAGAACCACCGTAAACAGGGTTAGAGCATTTTGAACACATCATTATTTCTAGAGGATAGAAAGATAAATGTCAGTCTAATTTCTGTCCCTCAGAGACTTTATTATAAGGGAAAGGACACTAATACCATCTAAACAGATGCAATAGTTTTTGTTTTGTGAGATTATTTTAGTGTCTTTGCAGAATGGAACTTTGATTGAGGGTAGTTTATCTCATGGGGTTTGGAAAATGTTCACATTGTCAGACCCTGAACTGGAGGTTTTGAAATTGAATATCCCAACACAAAAAACTAATGCTCATTAGCATCCTGGTTGGGATGTGAATAGTTAGGGATTTTAAAGAGTGCTGCACTTCTTTCAGTATTTTCCCAAGACTTTCTGTCTTCCTTTTGTTTTTTGTTCTTTTCAATAAGACCACTTCTGCCTTTTAAAAAATGTTAGTTAGCCGAGTGTGGTGGCTCACACCTGTAATCCCAGCACTTTGGGAGGCCAGGCGGGTGGATCATGAGGTCAGGAGGAGAGACCAGCCTGGACAACATGGTGAAACCCCACCTCTACTAAAAATACAAAAATTAGCCAGGTTTGGTGCCACGTGCCTGTAGTCCCAGGTACTCGGGAGGCTGAGTCAGGATAATTGCTTGAACTTGGGAAGGGGAGGTTGTAGTGAGCCAAGATAGCACCGTTGTACTCCAGCCTGGGTGACAGAGCAAGACTCTCTCTCCCCCCCAAAAAAAGTTATCTGAGACAAGAAATGAAGAAATGGGAACAGATTCCTTTTATGTTTTTATTTTTATATTTTTTTGAGACGGAATCTTGCCTTGTCACCCAGGCTGGAGTGCAGTGGCATGATCTCAGCTAACTGCAACCTCTGCTTCCTGGGTTCAAGTGATTCTCTGCCTCAGCCTCCCGAGTAGCTGGGAGTATAGTCACCTGCCATCATGCCTTCTGATTTTTGTATTTTTAGTAGAGACGGGTTCACCATATTTGTCAGGCTGGTCTCAAACTCCTGACCTTGTGATTTGCCTGCGTCAGCCTCCTGAAGTACTGGGATTACAAGTGTGAGCTACCGCACTTGGCCCCAGATTCCTTTTAACATCCCGCTGTGACCCTGTAGCTCTATTATAGTACAGTACCATTGTTTTTATTTTACAGTTATAATTAATATTGCCTCTTAAAGGTTAATGTCTCTGGCCTCTGAACACTGTGATTTAATCTCCATCAAAAATTCATAAATTTCATTATATATTATTTTCACATCTATATTTGCCTTGGTCAAAATGGCGTATCTATGGCCGGGTGCAGTGTCTAATGCCTATAATCTCAGCACTTTGGGAGGTCGAGGCAGGCAGATTACCTGAGGTCAGGAGTTTAAGACCAGTCTGGCCAACATAGTAATACCCCATCTCAACTAAAAATACAGCTACTTGGGAGGACGAGTCAGGAGAATCACTTGAACTCGGGAAGGAGGGGTTGATGGAAGTGATGGTTGAGGGAAATGGCGAATGCTGGGAAGAGGTAATAAATAGCTCAGAGAATGCCCTTGCAATAGACTGAGGTATTTAACCTGTGTCAAAATAGACTGAGGTCTTTCACCTCTGTAAAAATACAGAAATTAGTCAGTCATGGTGGCACACACCTGTAGTCCCAGCTACTCAGGAGGCTGAGGCACAAGAATTGCTTGAACCCAGGAGGCAGAGGTTGCAGTGAGCAAAAATTGCACCTCTCTACTCCAGCCTGGGCGACAGAGTGAGACTCTGTCTCAAAGAAATAAAACTACGTATCTAAGATTTTACTGCAATTTAAAAACCAAAAAGGAAATTATATCAGAGTTAGAATACTTTTTTTTTTTTTTTTTTTTTTTTTTGAGATGGAGTTTCGCTGTTGTTACCCAGACTGGAGTGCAATGGCACAATCTCAGCTCACCGCAACCTCCGCCTCCTGGGTTCAAGCAATTCTCCTGCCTCAGCCTCCCGAGTAGCTGGGACTACAGGCATGCGCCACCATGCCCAGCTAATTTTTGTATTTTTAGTAGAGACGGGGTTTCACCGTGTTGACCAGGATGGTCTCGATCTCTTGACCTCGTGATCCACCTGCCTCAGCCTCCCAAAGTGCTGGGATTATAGGTGTGAGCCACCGCACCCGGCCCTAGAATACTATTTTTGATAAACAGAGGCCAGGTGTAGTGGCTCATACCTGTAAATACAAAAATTAACCAGGTGTCTTTGCAGGTATCTGTAATCCCAGCAACTCTGGAGGCTGAGGCAGGAGAATCTCCTGAACCTGGGAGGCAGAGGTTACAGTGAGCCGAGATGGTATCACTTGCACTCCAGCCTTGATAACAGAGTGAGACTCCGTCTCAGAAAACAAACAAATATGGATTTCTTGAAAATTAAAATTCAAAAAATAGAAAAAAATAAAACTATTTTATTTGAGGAAATTCTCTGGGAATTACTCCTGACTTTTAAACTATCCTGTCTCTTCCCTGTCCTCCCAGAAGCTTAGTGTTAGCAATCTTGGACCTCTGCATTTCAGGCCTTATTAATAATTTTTTTTTTTTGAGATGAAGTTTCACTCTGTCGCCCAGGCTTGAGTACAGTGGTGCAATCTCGGTTCACTGCAACCTCTGCCTCCTGGATTCAAGCAGTTCTCTGCCTCAGCCTCCCACATAGCTGGGATTACAGGCATGTACCACTGCATCTGGCTAATTTTTGTATTTTTAGTAGAGACAGAGTTTCACCACATTGGCCAGGCTGACCTCATGATCCACCCACCTCAGCCTCCCAAAGTGCTGGGATTACAGATACCTGCTAACACACCTGTGAGCCACTGTGCCCAGCCCAATAATTCATATTCTTCACTGATTCATACTGTGTTTCTTACAGAACCAGATTGATTTATTCTGTGAAGTGGTTCTAAAGAATAGTCCTGGCTGGGCTCGGTGGCTCATGCCTATAATCTCAGCACTTTGGGAGGCTGAAACGGGCAGATCACGAGGTCAAGAGATTGAGACCATCGTGGCCAACATTTTGAAACCCCATCTCTACTAAAAAATAAAAAATCTGGGCGTGGTGGCATGTGCCTATAGTAATCCCAGCTACTGGGGAGGCTGAGGCAGGAGAATTGCTTGAACCCAGGAGATGGAGGTTGCAATGAGCCGAGATCTCGCCACTGAACTTCAGCCTGGTGCCAGAGTGAGACTCCGTCTCAAAAAATTAAAAAAAAAAAAAAAAAGTTTCTAATTTTTAACTCTTCAGAGAGTGAAGGAATAATGCCAAATAGACTCCCTGAACTTATATTCAGATAAGTAAACCATCATGCTTACATTCAGAAAGTTCTGCATCTCATACTTAAATGAAAATAGAAATGATGAGTGGTGGGAAGAGGTATTAAGTAGCTCAGAGAATGCCCTGTACTGAGGTCTTTAACCTGTGTGAAGAATTTAATAAACTGTTTGAAATGTGAAAGTGAAAAAATTAGAATATTTAAATAAAATATAAATTTTAATATATGTAGCCAAATTTATAAGTTAAAGATTACCAATAAATATTTGTCAATTTATTCAAAACTTGAAATGCTCTGATTTCAAGTTGAGTTTAAAAATGTGTTTTAGATGTTTGTCATTTGGAAAATATCGTGTTTTGGGGTTGATAGGATAGACTGAAATTGTATTAAAAATGCAAAGCTGAGTTTGGGCGCAGTGGCTCACACCTCCAATCCCAGCACTTTTGGAGGCCAAGATGGAAGGATCTCTTGAGCCCAGGAGTTCAAGACCAGCCCGGGCAGCTAGTGGCAAGACTCTATCTAAAAAAAATGAAAAAAGAAAAAATGCAAAGTCAGAACCTGTGTTTTCCCTAGAAACTAGCTAGTGATGTATCTTCCAGTTTTCTGTCTTCTGCACGTAGTTCATTGCATCCTGTAGTTTGTCTTTTCCACCTGGCTCCCCTTTTGCCTCTTGATTGGTTTTTTTCTTCCTTGCTGCCTGCTTTCAGTTATGCCCAGCTGTTTACTTGCATTCAGTCATTGTTGAGATTAAACAACAGCTCTCAGTTCTTTTGTTGTTGTTGTTACTGTTTTTGAGGCAAGATCTCTCAGTGTTCCCATGCTGCAGTGCAGTGGTATAATCACAGCTCACTGCAGCCTCAAATTCCTGAGCTCAAGTGATCCTCTGACCTCAGTCTTCCAAGTAGCTGGGACTATGGGCATGCTATCATGCACAGCTAAATTTTTTATTATTTTAGAGAGAGAATATCTTGCTATTTGCTAAGGCTGGTCTTGAGCTTCTAGCCTCAAGTGATCTTCCCACCGTAGCCTCCCAGAGTGTTAAACCCTGGCCATCTCTCAGTTCTTAATGTTTCTCTGGCTAGGATTCTTCATCGTCTGGTTAAATGAGTACCAAAAAATTGCTTTTTTCCTGATCTACTTATAGACTTCTGCCTTTTGTAAATAGTGTCATTATTATATTCTTGTCATTCCTCCGCAGTCAGGGATGCCCTGGAGGTTTCTTCCCTTCTTTTAAGGTGCTCTGAGTTCAGCAGTTGCCTTCTCTCCCTTCTAAACTGTTTGGTGATCCTCCTGTCTTCAAGAAAGACCCCCTCCTCTTGGTTGGGCCCTCTGTTGTGGACTGTCAGGAAGTTTTTTAATTTGTTTGAGAATTCAGGTCTGGCTTGAAGTGAAGAAAAACAGCATGGTGGTATGTACATTACCTAGTGTGGTTTCCACCTTAAGAAACAACACAAGCTTTTGTGTTTCTTATTCTAAATGAGAAAAACCTGTGATTTCTATCCCTGGAGTGAATCTACTGCTACCAATCGTGCTCTCTTCCTTGGAAAATCACTTTCTACATTTAATTTGAAAGGAAGTATGATTGAGTGTGAGTAATGTCTGTCTCTATTATCTGCTGTTTTGTTTGTTGTAAAATCAGACATTTAAGCCTGAATTTTTCCAAAGAAAATTTGTACCTAATTGTGGGAACTAAAATGCCTCTATGAGATTTTAATCTATAGTAAGTAGAATTAATATTCCTAATTGTGCTGTATGATGCAATGTAACAAATTCTACATGTTGAAATTTTCTTTTGTGAAAGTAGATTCCACTTGTTTTTATTGATTCTTTTTTGTTGTTGTTGTTTTAATGTTGCAGGGAATGACTCTGCATAAAAAGGCAGCTGAAGATAGACTGGCAAGCACAGGCTCAGGGCAGTCGTTTCTGGCAAGGCAGAGGCAAGCGACCAGCAGCAGAAGATCGTACCCAGGCCATGTGCAGCCGGCTGCAGCAAGGTAGAAAAGTACTGCTGCTCAAACACAGCAGTACAGACACATGCACCCACAGCATACTTCTGTTACACACAACATTTCAGGAAGCTCAGCCAGCTTATTTTTTGTTTCTCTTCTATGTCAATACTTAGTGTTTCTCATTCTGAGGACTTTTTCTCTCTCCTGTAACTTTGTTTTACTTTCTTTGGTTCTTATTTTGTAGTCCTTTCAGTTCTTTTTAATGTGCCAAAAATTTGTACATGTCCAATTAAAAATGTTGTATAATAGTGTAATACTTTTCTTTGTATGAAAATGTCCTCTTCCTCAAAGGTGTAGGCTTTGTAATGAATTAGATTTTCTGCCAATAATTATATACAATTTATATTCTTTATTGTGCCTGTGTGTTACCATGCTTTATAAGAATGTCTTTGTTTAAAGGGAATTAATCTTTTTATGATGTATTAATCTGTGTTTTCAGTTGTTTTCCAAGTACAGTTCAAATAACTTGCATATTTACTCTACAAAATGGTTAACAGGTGTTCTTTTTGCAAAGACATAAATTCATTGGCAGAGGTGCTAAGCATATCTTCCCTAAGGCACCTGATAGAATTATTTGAAGAAAAAAGAGTTTTCACATTGTTTTATAGGAAATTAAATTTGCCCAAAGATTTGGAGACTGTTTTGTAAGCATAAATACATAAAATTTCATTATTTCCTGCTATCTGGTTTGCTGGTAGAAATGAATGTATTGGTAAGGTATTTTGGGATAAATTACAAAAGAAAAAATATCAGGCACTACATTAATTTGTTGTTGTTGTTTTGGAATATCTTATGGATCAGATTCTAGCAATGTGATTGACATTTATATTATACCTTCCGTTTCTCTTCATATCTAAAAGAGTTAATCTTTCATATATGTACAAGTTATTGGTAGCCTTACCTTTTGGACTATTTGTTGACTTATGCCTCATTTGTTTTACTTATTCCTTAATATAAACCCTTCCATTTTTTAATAATTTCTAACACTTGACATCTTAATATCAGTCATTAACATTAGTAACTTCTTATATGTTATATCATGACAGATCTCTTTATGTTTTTTTCTCACATCTATCTGCTAGTCCAGGAATTTGTTACTAAATAGATTCTCTTGGGTATCTGGTTGCCTCAAAGTGCTTACATTTGTTAACAGATTGTAAACCCCGTTTATTTACATTGATGAATGGGCTGTCAATGAGTAATCGTTGTAAAGCACTTATATATAAGCTGCTATATAAATGCAAAATATCATTCATTTAAAAATGAAATGCCTTCTAACTTTCCATATTGACTTATGTATTTGGTCCCAAATTATATTTAAGTTTTCCTCCAGTCTTTTTCTTGCAACATAGTCCATTTTTTGAAAGCAAAAAATTTCTGAAATAAGATTATGGTATTTTTTATTTTTAGAGAGGTCACCTAATATAGGAGGATGTCTTCTCATGTACTTGCTATTTGGAAGTTCAGGTTTCATTTAGTTATTTATGTTAAATACAAATAAGTAACCTCAAATCAAGCTAAATGTAATTAAGAATTTTCAGAAACTATATCAAGTGTTTGATTTTTAAATCCTTACTTTTTAATAAGAAAGTTGACCTAAAAATCAGTAGTATTTTTGTTTGTCTTCAGAAGCCATGGTTGAAGAAACATATTAGAATATACACAGAAATGAATCCATACATTCCATACATTGTGCTAATTTTTTACATTAAGTACAGAAGTCTGAGCGCAGCCTGAATGCTTCTGCCTGATGAGACCACAAAGCAGTCAGTCAGGGATAAATGGAGACAGCCATGAGTAGAATTGGTGTAAGGCTTCAGGAGGCTATGCAGTCCTGATCAATGTAGAAAGTTTTGAAAGTAAAAGATTAAAAACTATTTCAGAGAGTTCTTACCCCTACCTGTATTTCACAAATAGCTTGAGGATCCAACTGGTTTTTAAAACAAATTGGGGCCAGGCCTGGTGGCTCACACCTGTAATCCCATTTGGGAGGCTTAGGTGGGGGTGGATCACTTGAGGTCAGGAGTTTGAGACTATTCTGGCCAACATGGTGAAACCCCATCTCTACTAAATTACACAAATTAGCTAGATGTGGTGGCACATGCCTGTAATCCCAGCTTGGGAGGCTGAGGCAGGAGAATCACTTGAACCCAGGAGGCAGAGACTGCAGTGAGCCGAAATCGCACCACTGCACTCCAGCCTGGGTGACATAGCGAGACTCCATCTCAATCAATTAATCAGTCAATCAATAAAGCAAACTGGGATGTGAGCCCTAACCTTGGCAAGTTAAAATTTGGGGAAATAAATAAATAAAGCAAATTGGGATGTGAGCACTAACCTTGGTAAGTTAAAATTTTGGGGAAATTGTACCTGCAGAATATGATCAATGAAAACAAGAGCCGGGCACATTGTCTTATGCCTGTAGTCCCAGCACTTTGGGAGGTGGAGGCAGGCACATCATCTGAGGTAAGGAGTTCAAGATCAGCCTGGCCAACATGGTGAAACCCGGTATCTACTGAAAATACAAAAAATTAGCCAGGCATGGTGGCACGTGCTTGTAGTCCCAGTTACTCAAGAGGCTGAGTCAGGAGAATCGCTTGAACCCCACTTGCCATGACCTGAGGTTGCGTTATTGTACCCCAAATGGGTGACAAGAGCGAAACACTGTCTCAAAAAAAAAAAAAGTCTGTGAACTACTCACTGAATGGATTTTGTTCTGTGAGATGGGAGGTTTTGATTTTCATTTTCTATTTATGCCCCCAGTCCTAGTCTCCTACCCATCCAGCTACCCAGATACTTTTCTCTGAGTTGGAAAGGCGCCAAGCTTTTACTTCTGACTTTTCTTTTTTTTTCCCCAAGATGGAGTCTTGCTTGTTGCCCAGGCTGCAGTGCCATGGTGCGAACTTGGCTCACTGCAGTCTCCACCTCCCAGGTTCAAGCAATTCTCCTGCCTCAGCCTCCCAAGTAGCTGGGATTACAGGCACCTGCCACCATGCCCAGCTAATTTTTGTGAGTTAATAGAGACGAGCTTTCACCATGTTGGCCAGGCTGGTTTCCAACTCCTGAACCTCATGATCCACCCTCCTCTGCCTCCCAAAGTGCTGGGATTACAGGCGTGAGGTCACTGCACCTGGCCATACTTCTGACTTTTCTTCAGCATCTGTTATATGCTGTTATTTTGATGTTTACATTTAAAACTTTCATTCTCCTTTACTGTACCTATAAAATGTAGTATATTAGTTTCATTACATAGGAGAAATTGTATTTCTAATCATTTTATGACATTTAAAAACAAAGCAGGCTTTTGTAAAAAAATAAGATGAAATAGCTTCTGAATATACTTTAGGTATCAGAGAGCCAAAAATAAAACTGAACTATAACGGTGGCAACTCCATGTCCTGTGTCCAGCTTTGGACAGGGTTTATGACATTTTTGTATCTTTAGTAATGATTAATGATTTCTTAAGAGGTTTGTCATGTTGTATGGTCTATCGAAGTTTAAGACACTAGGAGCTTTGTCTCATTGTGAGTGATGTTGTGCTGTATTTTTGCAAACTACTGGCACAGCAGCTTCCTGAGCCACATTGGCTTGTGCAGTGGAGCTTGTGCCAGCACCAGCATGAAGTAAGTGCAGGGTTGCTGTGTTGGGTTGGACGCCAGCGTGAAGTAAGTGTAGGGTTGCTGTGTTGCGTTGGAGCATGCTGTCACCACAGTGAAGTCTTAAAAACAGCAAGCTCATTTTCTGTTTTCCTTATAACCAGGGTGAGAAAATACAAAATAAAGAACTAAGGAATATTAAAGCCTAGCATTTATGTTCTACAGTGTGTTTTAAAAGTTTGTAATCCAGAAAATATAGTAGTGTATATCTGAAAAGAATAAGGTACACAATTTTACATATATAAAAGAACTTGAAAAACTCTGTCATATCTTTTACCATTTGTCTATTTGATAGTAATGCAGAAAAAGAAGTCCCTAAAGACTCTGTGTGTCAAAATATACCAAGATTAACATTTCTATTAGACATCCTTAACCTGCTATAATTGGTTTAATGAGATGATTAGGCTATAATAAGGATGAAATTGCTGTCTGTAATTTTGTTGAGGTTTTATTGTTGATATAATAAAAGCTTAACTGTACAAAATTAAGTTAAATATTATCTAGTCAGAAACATCAGCCTGTATATTCCAGTAATTCTCACAAAAGAATGAAAATTTATGCTACTATGCAAATAGATCAGTAGTGAGTGGTTCTTTTCTTTTCTTTTTCTGTTTTTTTTGAGACTGTTTGCACTGTCACCCAGGCTGTAGTGCAGTGGCATGATCTCGGCTCACTGCAATCTCTGCCTCCTGGGTTCAAGCAATTCTCCTGCCTCAGCCTCCCGAGTAGCTGGGACTACAGGTGTGTGCCACCATGCCCAGCTAATTTTTTTGTTTTTTAGTAGAGATGGGGGTTTCACCATGTTGGCCAGGTTGGTCTCCAACTCCTGACCTCAGATGATCCACGCGCCTCAACCTCCCAAAGTGCTGGGATTATAGGCATGAGTTACTGTACCCAGCCTCCTATCTCCTTTTCAAAAGTAGCAGTTTGGCTTATTGTTGTTAGCTAAGTAAAGCTTTGAAATATTTTTCAACCTCTCTTGCTCCCTCACTAACATTCATCTGTTGTTTTAATGATAACAGCATGTTAAAAACTTGGAAATCTTTATAAGAATTATCTTGAAACAGAAATCTAAATTATTTTTCAAAATTCTCTTAACTCTGCGTTTAGTCTTTTATTGTCCAGATTTCTGACTCCAGGAGGTTTATAGTTATCTCCAGTTGGATCGTGTGTGATTTATCTGAAAAAGCATCCACAACCCACAGCTAGTTAAAACCTAGCTAGTTTACAGCCACGTGGTTAAGAACATCTTTGAGTCTAAAGTGAGAGGAGAGTACTAGCATCTTGCTTTTTGCTGAGGGTAGAATAACAACATGAAGACAAAATGCTCTTTGTTATCTATTCATGAAACTGTAGAAGAATATTTTGAGTTTTTATCCTTATATTATGAAGGGATTCTTTGCCTAGCAGTGGCGGTCAAACTGATATAGCATTGTACTTCTTAACAGTGAAGCCTGTG
This sequence comes from Callithrix jacchus, assembly GCF_049354715.1. NCBI lineage: Eukaryota > Metazoa > Chordata > Mammalia > Primates > Cebidae > Callithrix > Callithrix jacchus. The sequence continues at coordinate 44,804,486 of NC_133514.1, forward strand.
TGATACCCTACAGTAGGATGAAGACTATACTGAGCAAAATAAAATGGGATGTCAGAATCTTCGAAAATTATCTTATCACTTTTTCTGTTTTTTTCATTTTTATAAATCAGAAGGATTTTCCATTCAATAAAGATACTCTCTCTTTCTATAATTCTGTCAAAATGGCAGTTTATTTTTGTAATTATCCAACCAGAGGTTTCAGAGCTTATTATAACTATAATGATTTGAATGTTTTATATCACGAAGTTTTTTTCTATGAGGAAGGCTATTCTCAATGTATCTGTTACCCAATGTTTTACTTTCTATAAAGAACATTTAAATAGTAATTGGTGTATGTTCCTTTTATTGAAAATGTTTTATTGTCCAGTTTTAGCACAGAAATGGTCTAAAGTTTTGCAGCAAATGCTGTTCAGTTCCCAGAAGCCTAAAAAACATAACATAATATGCTGCTAACAGAGTTAATTTCTCCCCAATCCCTCAAATTACCGAAGTATTAATATTTAGCTTTCTTTCTAGAAAACAAAGGGCAGTACAAGTGGGATGGCATCCATCTCTTTTAAATCACTGACGATTTTCTGAGGAAGTATGTATAAATTATTTTGTTTTTTAAATAGCCTTTTATCAAACCAATTCACGTGTATTATCTTTATGACTGCAGAAACTTATAAAACATATTTAATTACTGTTGACTTAAAACATGAGCATCCTTGGATTCTTTACATTGCACTGAAATTATAGAAAAAGGGACATTCATTTGAGAAACAAGAGACCTGAACCTAATTATGGCAAGTATATGAGTTTTGGTGATTGTGAGTGGTCGTAAATGTTTCCTATGATAGATAAATATGTAGATCAGGAATTAACTTGAAGTCTCTTCAGAAGTTTTCTGTTTTCTTACAATTTCCAGTAATACTCCGCAAGATAAATTTATAGATATAGATCAGGAATTACTTGGTGTCTCTTCAGAAGTTTTCTGTTTTCTTACTTCCAGTCTGAAAGACTTGGTTTGCATGCTGTGTGTGTTTGCATGAGAATAGGAATCTAAGATCATAATGGAAGGCTATTAAGGCAAATTCATTCCTAGAAAGTGGAGTGGATCATTGGGAAAAGAAATAGCCTAATTATAAACAAATATGCAGACAGAGGGAAGTCCTAATACAATGAAAGCTTGCACTATCTAAACAAATGTTCCCAAAGTAAAAGTTTGCATAAAATCTTCTGTCTTTATTACATGATCATTCAGTAAAAGAGTAGACAAAAATCTTATTTTCTAATTGTCCTTCCCTTCATTGAGTATTAACTAGGCACATAATGTAATTGTATATGTTTTTAGCAAAGGAAAAAACACTTGTTTTCATTTTGAAACTGTTGAGCTATTACTAAAGCTCAGAAAGTGATTTTAGGTCTCTAAAGTGGTTTAGCTAAGCATACTCTGATTTGATGAGATGAGAAGAAATCTACAGTGGCTGAATATCGTGACAAACTTGGTGTTACCTAGATCTGCCTTATCTAGTTTGCAAGCCTTAGACTCAATTTTATGTCCCTCTTATTTACACAAAGTATCCCCACACAGTTTTGTTCAAAATGAAGGCAAAAGTAGGCATTTTAAAAATATATTCAACGTTGCGCCTTTATGTATCCTGATTATCTGCGGGCTCAGAATTAGGTGCTTAGGATCTGAAGATGAGATCACAGGTGTCCACGGCCTCAAAGTTTGGGTCCATAGGACTATCAAATCTGAATTATATCTACTTAGAGTTTAGAGAAGGAATTAAGTGTCATGAGAAAAGCAACTGCTATATAAGAAAAAGAAAACTACCAAAGCATGTTAAAGCTTTAACATGGGAGACTTCCAAGTGGGAGTTACCACTTGAGTAGTAACTAACTTGATGAAGGAAAATAATTACTTTAGCAGTTATGTTGTAAAATTAATAAAAAAGACATGTTTATTCTGATGTATTTGTCAACCCATAGATAGTGATTACTACATGTACATTCTACAGTGTATTTATTTAGTGTCTTAATATTATTTACTGTTACTTCTAGTCATTTATGTAGTATATTTTACTGTAAGATTTATAGCACTTTACTAATATTAGATCATTATTTTCCCTCTTCCCCTCTACCTTTATGGAATTTTCTATTATCTTAGGAATCTAAAGGTCTAAGTCTAGAAATCTGTTCAAAGCTGAGTTGGAGCTACTGGGCATGAGTTACTTTTTACATGTCTCTTAAAAAAGACTCTTTTATAATGTAATATTTCGCAGCCAAATCCTTTCAAATGCAAACGCCCTTGAAACTTGATGCTTTCTGAAGTTGTATTCATAAAAAATGTCCCATCTTATTGTTAATCAGAAGATGTTCCTACCTTTGGTTTGCCTGCTTCCTGAAATACAAACCTGTAGATTGCCTCTAACTTCAGCAGTACCTCCATCACTGCATGTACCTAAAAACGAGAAAGCCGAATTCCAGGAGCTGTCAAGTCAAGAGGATCAGGAAAATGGTGGGGAAGAGGTGACTGGAAAGGCAGGTACTAAAGATGGCGGGCTGCAAAGCATTCTGAGTTCCCTTGTAACAGATAGGTTTTGTGAACTTGGCCATTTTCTGTTTTTCTTTTCTTTTCTTTTTGAGATAGAGTCTTACTCTGTTGCCCAGGCTGGAGTCCAATGGCATGAACTAGGCTCACCGCAACCTCTGCCTCTTGAGTTCAAGAGATTCTCCTGCCTCGGCCTCCCAAGTAGCTAGGATTACAGGAATCTGCCACCACACCTGGCTAATTTTGTATTTTTAGTAGAGACAAGGTTTCTCCATGTTGGTCAGGCTGGTCTTGAACTCCCGACCTGAGGTGATCCGCCTGTTTCGACCTCCCAAAGTGCTGGGATTATAGGTGTGAGCCACCATGCCCAGTGAACTTGGCCATTTTCTTACATTCATAATAGCAAGGTTTTCAGCTTGTTCTACCAAGAGACTTTTTTTAGGAGCCAGGACTTCTCCATTTGTAACTTGACTATATTAATATTCAAATCATAGTTCAAAAGTACTGAAATACTTGTCACATAAATATGGACACAATTACTGCCAAAGAATAGAGAGATTTGCTCAAAAGAACATTCTGTCAGTTGTTTTGTTCTGTTTTTAGAGGAGAGATGTGCTTTTTTTTTTTTTTAAATAGACGGGGTTTAACCATGTTGGGCAGGCTGGTCTTAAACTCCCCACCTCAGGTGATCCGCCCGCCTTGGCCTCCAAAGTGTTTGGATTACAGGCGTGAGCCACCACGCCTGGCCTGAGATGTGCTTTTATAGTGCAAGACGTTTCTCTTCTGCCTTACACCTCTGTTCTACTGACGTGTAGCTCACCTAGAACACAGTAATGCTGAAATAGAGAAGTCTAGACCCTGGCCTTTGAGGGAAAGGTCTGCTTTTTTTCTCTCCCAAAGTAAAAAATTAAAAGTGAACCATAACACATAAGGATGAAATACAGTGTTCTGAATATCTTCCACTAAGTAATTGTTGAATGAGTAAGTCTCTATTTTAACTTCCATTTTCTGGTTAACCTAGACAAGAGTAGATTATAGATAATTCAGTAGCTGCATGTGGCAGTTAAAATTAAGTAAAATTAAAACTATAGTTTCTCAGTGGCCTAGCCACATTTCAAGTGTTCCACAGTCACATGTCAATAGTGGTTACCTATCAGCACAGATATAAAACAATTCCAATATTGCAGAAAATGCTATTTGACAGCGTTTTTAATGCCCAGAGAGAAAATAAGAACAAAGTAAAGGCAGTGAAGTAACTTAATACAACTCTGAAATTTTACCACCATACTTAGAAAAATTTTTATCTTATAAAAGTTAATACCAGTCCTTTTTAAGGACCTTGGAAAAATCAAAACCCCATTCCTTTAAGCTAGTCTTCAGTATATTATTTTTTGAGAACAGATTCTCAGTATTTTATTTTTCAAGTGATAACATTATTTTATAAATCATTTCTTAATATCTTCAGTGTTTTTTCTTTTTTTATGTACTCATTAAATTGATATATAAATTGGGCATGGTAGCTCATTCCTGTAGCCCAAGCTACTCCAGAGATTGAGATGGGAGGATGCTTAAACCCAGGAGGTTCAGGCTGTGGTGAGGTCTAATCACACCTGGGTGGCAAAGCAAGACCCCTGTCTCTAAAAAATATATAATATAAATTGATGTTATAAAGCTAACATTTATCAAGCAAATTTATATGAATGCTTAATTTATTTCAAATAAAGATTGATAAATTTCTTGATATCCTAACTTTTAAATTTACTTAGATTCAATGAAAATTGCCAACAGTCTTTTTTGTTTGTTTCTGTCCCTTAAACATTTCTCCTGAAAGTCGACCTCAAAAGTACATCAAGGCACAAACAATTTTTTTGTTTATCTTCATAGCTTCCTGCTCTTATTAACTTGTATTATGAATCACATTAAGTTTTATGTATGAGGCATTTACTATTCCAGGGACTTAGCTAATGAAAAGTATTAATTTACTTGGCCTGTTACTAAAGTGCTTAACATAGCTAAATGGATCTAACATGTCTAAATTTTTTAATAGAAATAAGGAACTAACCAAAATCCTTTTGAGTCAGCTTGGTGCTTAGTTAGAATTATTTTGTTAGGAAGTCTTGATGCTTTCCTCTTTCTCTTTAAATTTTTGTAATCAAGCAACAGACTTGATCCAGCAGTATCAAATTCTAAGCAAGTTATGATTAAATTTTTAATTGTAGTTCAAGTACAGGTGAGTAAGTGGTGTGACTTCAGTTTATTATCTTCTTGGTGACCTACTTTAATATGTATTCTGTAGTGATTCATATTAGTTAAGTAAAGTTTTCAATATGCTTGAAATAAGAAATAGCATTTTACTCTGAATATAGGAAATGACTGTACACAAATGCCAATCAGTGATTTGGGGCCTTTTAATATTTTTAACAGCAACCTTTTATTTATTTATTTGTTATTTTTTTGAGATGGTGTATCCCTCTGTCGCCAGGCTGGAGTGCAGTGGTGTGATCTCAGCTCACTGCAACCTCCACCTCCCGGGTTCAAGCAATTCTCCTGCTTCAGCCTCCCGGGTAGCTGGACTACAGGTGCGTGCCACCACACCCAGCTAATTTTTATATTTTTAATAGAGATAGGGTTTCACTATGTTGGCCAGGATGGTCTCGATCTCTTGACCTTGTGATCTGCCCACCTCGGCCTCCCAAAGTGCTGGAATTACAGGCATGAGCCACCGCGCCCGGTTCCATCTTTTATTTTTTAATAGCCTTCGTTATTTATAATTCAAATGCACTAAAATATCATCACTGTCATGAACTTTGCTGTTTTACAGGTTCTGTGTAATTCAGAATGCTTTGTACTTAGAAAATAACTTACTACGTTTATTTTGTTTTGCAATTTTCATGTTTTGACAATTGCCCACCATTTATAACACTCAATTTTTGATTATGTAATGGATGGTAAAATTTAAACATATCTAATAATAATTTGCCTTAGTTTGATTGATAAATTATATCAAAAATTTGGGGATAGAAATAGGCTTTTTTTCCCCATAGTATTTTTTAAACTTTTTAGATGAGCTGGACGACCTTAGTACATTATTGCTGGAGTTGTATTGAGTACAGCCCCACCTCTGAAGCCTTATATTCATGTCTTAAGTACTATCGATTATTCTGTGAATTGTTGTTAGTTTCATATTTGACATTGTAGTAACCACCTTGCATTTTAGTCTTTGCAAAAAGGATATAGCTAGGTATATTCTTATTTCTGATAGACTATTGAATTTACATTTTCACAATTTCATTCTTTGTCATTATAATCCAAAAACAATGTCCACATCGGACCTGGAACTTATCACTTCAAAAATGAAATACAGATTTAGCAATGTTGTACATAATAATGTTCAAGCATTTTTCCACCTGTTTACTGAGTTTTCCAACCATTTACTATGTGTTGAGATTGGTGGGTTTTCTTGCTGTTTTTCTGAGGTGAATGACTAGTTAAAGAGCCTCAGTAAGAAATTTTAACTAAAATCACAAAAACATAAAGTCCAGGAAACCACCAGAAGATGGATTTTTAGTGTTTTTGAAATCTTATATTTTGATATCACTTACTCCTTTTTATTTTCCGACTGCCAATTAATTATGGTATTATATGTATGTGTTTATATGTATGCATATAATATATGTATATGTATATGAAGAATAAAGTTAAGATTTGGTCAAACTATATTTTCCCATTCAAGTACAAAAATGTTTTCAAGGCTGCAAAAAGTGTACAGTTGTTAAACAAGTTGTAAATAAAGACTTGTATAAAAATTCAGCTTAGATTTCTTTTTTCTGCCCTTAAATTGTGACAAATGCACTTCATAATTGTCTGGTAATATTCTTCCGCTCACCTTTGACACTTGCCATTGTGTCCTATCAATTTAAAGCTTATGTCACTGGCCAGGAGTGGTGGTGCATAAGTGTATTCCTAACACTTTGGAAAGCTGAGGCAGGCAGATCACCTCAGATCAGGAGGTTGAGACCAGCCTGGCCAACACAGTGAAATCCCATCTTTACTAAAAATACAAAAATTAGCTGGGTGGCCGGATGTGGTGGCACATGCCTGTAATCCCAGCACTTTAGGAGGCCAAGGTGGGTGGATCACCATGTCAGGAGATGAAGACCACCCTGGCCAACATGGTGAAACCCTGTCTTAAAAAAAAAATTGGCTTGGCATGGTGGTATGTGCTTGTAGTCCCAACTACATGGGAAGCTGAGGAAGGAAGAATTGCTGAACCCAGGAGGCAGAGGTTTCAGTGAGCCAAGATCATACCATGGCACCCTAGCTTGGGCAACAGAGAAAGACTGAAAAAAAAAAAAAAGTAATGAAGATTATGTCACTGCTTTATTGTAAGTCAGGAGTATTCTTTGGGTTTTTTCCAGTACCAGTGGTAGATTTCCTGTTGATTTAGACTGGTACTTTCTGTTTGTAAGCTGATTAGTCTTCTGGGATAAAAGTGAAACATGGCTGCTTCTCTGTAGAGCTAGCGTGTTGACATGACTGATTTTGCCACACAGAGTATTCTTTGTGACAACTTAATGTCACAATGTAAAGCATTATTGTTGGCACTCTATTTAGGCAATAATTGCCCTTTTTCTGCACTTTTTCTTAGATCCTGAGAGTTTATCTTTTTCCCCAGCTCTCCCCTAATCATTGAAATCTGGCATCTTTGGTGTTAAAATGGTAGTAGCAGAATGGGAGTTGATTATATTTACATTAAATATCAACTTGTTAGTTCCAAAGTGAAGTTAGCAGCTAAATAAAAGCAGTATACATATAGCCAAAATAGTACCCATTTTAATGTCAGAAAGATAAATACATGTTTTCTTCACTCATTTGCTTGGAGATATCCATATTAATTAAGCATTAAAGTTCACAATAGAAGTATTTGTGTTGATGCAAACCTGTAGTCCCAGCTACTCAGCAGGAGGATCACTTGAGCCCAGGAGGTCAAAGCTGCAAGTGAGCCAAGATCATGCCACTGCACTCCGGCCTGGGCAGCCAAGCAAAACCCTGAAAAAAGAAGTGTTCCCCAGCTAAAGCCCTGCCAGCTTTGCCTTACATATATTTTTGCTACTGTTGTGATTATCTATTGGTGTATCACAAACCACTCCAAAACCTAGGGTGTTCAAACAACCTATTCTCCCTCCTGAGTCTGGAGACAGGCTCAGGTTCCACTGTTCTCAGATGGGGTCCCCCATGTGGGTGTGGTTAAGTTAGATGATGTGTGAGGTCAAAGTCATCTGAAGACTTGCTCTCCCATACACCTGGTGCCCTGGCTGGTATGGATGGTACACCCAGGGCACGTCGGACATTTCCACACAGCTGTGTGGAAAATCCAACACAACTTGTTTGGATTTTCTCACAAAATGACTAGATGAGTTATTCCACGCAGCCAGCTTTCCCTAGAGCAAGACTCCTAAGAGACCCAGGTGGATGCTTTGCAGCTTCTTATACTCAGCCTTGGAAGCCACACAGCATCACTTCTCTTATTTGTCAAAACTGTCACGGACAAGACTAGGTCCAGGGGCTGACAGAATACACTGCAATTCTCAGTAGTAGAATGACCAGGTTACACAGCCGTCACTCTGGACTCAAAGGAAAATGTCTGCTATGAGGATCATACTTCTGAGGTAAAATCTTTCCCCATTTTCTGATTTCTATGTTAAGCACATTCACTGTGTACAACAGTCAGGTACATGACTTCAGTGTGAACAAAACCTGAGGTAGAAACTACATGGAAATATAGTAACAACAACACTCATACTTCTTTTGGTAGGTATCTAATTGCATGTAACATAAGCTATAAACAAGTTTTATATAAAAATGTTGGCCAGGCGCAGTGCCTCATGCCTGTAATCCCAGCACTTTTGGAGGTCAAGGCAGGAGGATCACAAGGTCAGGAGTTCGAGACCAGCCTGGCCAACATGGTGAAACCACATCTCTACTAAAAATACAAACATTAGGGCAGGGCATGGTGGCTCACACCTGTAATCCCAGCACTTTGGGAAGCCAAGGTGGGCGGATCACGAGGTCAGGAGATTGAAACCATCCTGGCCAACATGATGAAATCCCATCTCTACTAAAAATACAAAAAAATTAGCTGGGCATGGTGGCGCCGCCTGTAGTCCCAGCTACTCAGGAGGCTGAGGCAAGAGAATTGCTTGAACCCAGGAGGCAGAGATTGCAGTGAGCTGAGATCATGCTACCACACTACAGCCTGGGTGACAATGCGAGACTCCATCCCAAAAAAAAAAAAATTAGCAGGACATGGTGGCATGCACCTGTAATCCCAGCTGCTGAGGAGATTGAGGCAGGAGAATTACTTAAACCCGGGAGGTGGAGGTTGCAGTGAGCAGAGATCACACCATTGCACTCCAGCTCTGGGTGGCAGAGCAAGACTCTGTCTCAGGGAAAAAAAAGTTTTTTATTAGATAATTGATATGCAAATATTTTCTTCATTCTGTTCCTTGACTTTCTACTACTGCATCTTTCAAAGTGCAGAATTTCTTAATTTTCATAGTGGATCTAAGAAATCTTTTTCTAACTTAAGGTCACAAAGATTTCCTTTTTTTTTTTTTTAGAAGTTTCATAATGTTATATATTACATTTAGGTTTATTACCCATTTTGTCTTAATTTTGGTATATAGTATAAAATATGGATTGAAGTCACTTTTCTTTTTCATTTGAGTGTGGGTATATAAACTGTTCCATCACCATTTGTTGGAAAGTGGAAATTTGTTCCACTGAACCACATTGTACATGTTTGTTGGAAATCAGTTGAGTATAAAGTGTCAGCCAGCCTGTTTATTTCTGGATTCCTGTTTTGTTCCATTGATCTATTTTTGTATCTTGACACCAGTAACACCCTACCTTGATTGTGGTAGGTTTACAAGAAGTGTTGAAGTCACATGGTATCAGTCCCCCAATTTCTTTTCCTTTTCAAAGTTGTTTGTTATTTGGGTTCTTTGTCATATGAATTTTATCATCAGCTCATAAACTTCTATTTATTTTTTTCTGAAATGGAGTCTCACTCTCTTGCCCAGGCTGGAGTGCAATGGTGCAATCTCAACTCACCGCAACTTCCACCTCCTGGATTCAAGCAATTCTCCTGCCTCAGCCTCCTGAGTAGCTGGGATTATAGGCATGTACCAACACACTCAGCTAATTTTTGTATTTATTTTTATTTTTTTGAGACAGAGTTTCGCTCTTGTTACCCAGGCTGGAGTGCAATGGCGTGATCTCGGCTCACCGCAACCTCCGCCTCCTGGGTTCAGGCAATTCTCCTGCCTCAGCCTCCTGAGTAGCTGGATTACAGGCACGCGCCACCATGCCCAGCTAATTTTTTGTATTTTAGTAGAGACGGGGTTTCACCATGTTGACCAGGATAGTCTCAATCTCTTGACCTCATGATTCACCTGCCTCAGCCTCCCAAAGTGCTGGGATTACAGGCGTGAGCCACCGCGCCCGGCCAATTTTTGTATTTTTAGTAGAGGCAGGGTTTCACCATGTTGGTCAGGCTGGTCTGGAACTCCTCACCCCATGACCCACCCGCCTCAGCCTCCCAAAGTGCTAGGATTACAGGCATCAGCCACCACACCCAGCCTCTATTTTTAAAAAGTTGGAATTTTGACTCGGATTGTGTTGAATCTATAGGTGAATTTGGAGATAATTTATAATATTGAGTCTTTGTTTCATTTATTTAAGTTGTCTTTAATTTCTCTCAGCAGTTTTCAGCATGTAGGTCCTGGCCAGGCGCAGTGGCTCACACCTGTAATCCCAGCACTTTGAGAGGCCGAGGCGGGTAGGTCACCTGAGGTCCGGAGCTGGAGACCAACCTGGATAACATGGTGAAACAGTCTCTCCTAAAAATACAAAAATTAGGCTGGGTACAGTGGCTCATGCCTGTAATCCCAGCACTTTGGGAGGTCGATGGCAGGCGGATCATGAGGTCAGGAAAATACAAAATTACAAAATAAAAAATTAGCTGGGCATGGTGGAGGGCCCTGTAATCCCAGCTACTTGGGAGGCTGAGGCAGGAGAATCACTTGAATCCGGAGGCAGAGGTTGCAGTGAGCCGAGACTATGCCATTGCACTCCAGCCTGGGCAACAGAGTGAGACTCTGTCTCAAAAACAAAAAAACAAGAATTAGTGGGGCATGGTGGCGGGCGCCTGTATTCCCAGATACTCAGGAGGATGAGGCAGGAGAATCACTTGAACCAAGGAGGTGGAGGTGGAGATTGCATATTTGAGATTGCACCACTGCACTCCAGCCTGGGTGACGAATCAAGACTCTATCTCAAAAAAAAATAGTCCTTCTTAAATTTTGTCAGTTTTATCCTGACCATTGTATATCTTATGATGCTGTTGTACATGGTGTTTGTTTGTTGTTGTTGTTGTTTTCTGAGACAGAGTCTTGCTCTGTCACCCAGGCTGGAGTATAGTGGTGCAATCTCAGCTCACTGCAACCTCCACCTCCCAGGTTCAAGTGATTCTCCTGTCTCAGACTCATAAGTAGCTAGTATTACAGGCATGTGCCACCACACCCAGGTAATTTTTGTATTTTTAGTAGAGATGGGGTTTCACCATGTTGGCCAGGCCGGTCTCAAACTCCTGACCTCGTGATCCACCTGCCTCAGCCTCCCAATGTGCTGAGATTACAGGAGTGAGCCATCGTGCCCAGCCATAAATGGTTTTTTAAATTTTAATTTCAGTTATTCTATGCTAACATACAATTAAAACAACTTTTGGTTTACTTAATTTCTCTATAGCTTTTTGCTTTCTATTTCATTGGTTTTCATTCTGATCTTTTTTATTTCTTCAATGTAATTTTGTTCCATTTGCTTTTTTTTTTTTCTTTTTAAGACAGGGTCTCATTCTGTCACCCAAGCCGAGGACAGTAGTGTGATCATGGCTTACTAAAGCATTGACCTCCTGGGCTCAAGTGATCCTCCCACCTCAGCCTCCCAAGTGGCTGGGACTACAGTCACATACCACCACGGCCAGATAATTTTGTTTTTTTTGTAGAGACCAGGCCTCTTTGTGTTGCTGAGCTGGTCTTGAACGTTGGACTTAAGCACTCTTCTCGCCTTATCCTCCCAAAGTGCTGGGATTACGAGTGTGAGCCACCGTGCCAGGCCAAGCCCAGCCCTTTAGGAGGCCAAGATGGAAGGATCTCTTGAGTCCAAGAATTAGAGGCCAGCCTAGGCAACATAGTGAAAACCCCATCTCTATACAAAATTTAAAAACCAGGCATGATGATGCATGCCTAGTCTCGGCTCTGGGAGGCTGAGCCAAGAGGATCACTTGAACCCAAGAGGCAGAGGCTGCAGTGAGCCAAGATTGCACCGGTGTACTCCAGCTTGAGTGACAGAGGGAGACCCTGTCCAAAAAAAAAAAGCTAGATGAGGGGAGGATAGCTTTTCACAAGTTCATTCACATCACTGATATGTCAGTTTCCTGCCACGTTGGCCTCTCCATAGTGCACTTGACAACATGGCAATTTTCTCCCCTAAAAATGAGGTCTCCAAGAGACATAAGGGCAGGAGCAGGGGGGCAAACATGGTGGAGGTCACAGTCTTGTAATCTCAGAGTTGGCATGCCATCACTTTTGCCATTTTTTTTTTCATTTTTGAGACAGAGTCTCACTCCGTCACCCAGATGGGAGTGCAGGGCATGATTGTAGCTCCCGGCAGCCTTGAGCTCCTGAGCTCAACTGATCCTCCCACATCAGCCTCCCAAGTAGTTGGGACTAGAGTTGTAGCCACTTTTACCATATTCTATTCATTAGAAGCTGGTCATGACGTCAGCCTGCACTCAAATGGAGGGGACTTTACAAGAATATGAACTCCAAGAGGTGGGCTCCTTAGGGGTCGTCTGCGAGACTGCCTACTGCAGCTTCCATTGAGAATCTGCTGTCATCAGTAGGTTTCTTCTTTTTTTTGCTTTGTTTTGTTTTGTTTGTAACAGAGTCTTACTCTGTTGCCCATGCTGGAATGCAGTGGTGTGATCTCAGCTCACTGTCCTCAGATGTCCTTCTCTGTTGCCCAGGCTGGAGTACAGTGGTACGATCTCAGCTCACTGAATCTCTGCCTCCTGGATTCAAGTGATTCTCCTGCCTCAGCCTCCCAATTAACTGGGACCACAGGCATGCAACACCACTTCTGGCTAATTTTTTTTTTTTTTTTTTGAGACAGAGTTTCGCTCTTATTACCCAGGCTGGAGTGCAATGGCACGATCTTGGCTCACCGCAACCTCCGCCTCCTGGATTCAAGCAATTCTCCTGCCTCAGCCTCCCGAGTAGCTGGGATTACAGGCACGTGCCACCATACCCAGGCTAATTTTTTGTATTTGTAGTAGAGACGGGGTTTCACCATGTTGAGCAGGATGGTCTCGATCTCTTGACCTCGTGATCCACCCGCCCCGGCCTCCCAAAGTGCTAGGATTATAGGCATGAGCCACTGTGCCCGGCCTAGATTGAAGGCCGAGGCGGGTGGATCACGAGGTCAAGAGATCGAGACCATCCTGGTCAACAAGGTGAAATCCCATCTCTACCAAAAATACAAAAATTAGCTGGGCATGGTGGTGCACGTCTGTAGTCCCAGCTACTCGGGAGGCTGAGGCAGGAGAATTGCTTGAACCCAGGAGACGGAGGTTGCGGTGAGCCGAGATCGTGCCATTGCACTCCAGTTTGGGTAACAACAGTGAAACTCCGTCTCAAAAAAAAAGTAAATATAAAGGGCTTATACTTGTTGATTTCAAAATTTATGTCAGGCCAGGCACAATGGCTCACGCTTGTAATCCCAACACTTTTCGAGGCCAAATCAGGAGAATCGCTTGAGCCCAGGAGTTTGAGACCAGCCTGGGCAACATATCAAGACACTGTCTTTACAACAATTAAAAAAAAAAAATCAACCAGGCATGATGGCACACACCTGTAGTTCCACCTACTTGGGAGTCTGAAGTGGGAGGATTGCTTGAGTCCAGGAGTTCAAGGCTGCAGTGAGCTATGATTTCGCCACTATACTCCAGCCTGGGTGACAGTAAGACCCTGTGATGTGCTCTACTTCCAACTCCGACCTCACCTCGTCCCACCCTCCCATCTGGTCACTCCATTCTAGGCACACCAGCTGCCTAGATCCACAGACACACCAGACTCTCCCTGTTCAGTGGAGACGTCTGTTCAGTGGTCTGGAAGATATCCACGTGGGCTTGCTCCTTCATCTCCCTCAAATCTTTATTTGACTGTCACCTCCTTAATAAAAACCTCCCCCTAACGATGAGCTATCACTTGTAATCCATCCCTAGCACTTACCACTAGATTATTCAATAGCTATTAAATGTTTATTTTCATCTCACTCACTAGAATGAAAATACCATAAGAGTAGAGTGTTTTCTTGGTTATCAATTTTGTTTTCACTGATATATTACCAGTGTTGAGAACAGTAACACACAATGATCACAAAATGAATGTTTATTAGATACATTTATTAATATGAGATGTTCATGAATGAAACATTTCAAGTGAGAAATTCCAAATAATGTTAAACATTCAACAATAGATTATTTTTTATTATTAACATAATTATTATGGTTTTTTTTTTTTGAGACAGTCTCACCTTGTCACCTAGACTAGAGTGCAGTGGTGCAATCTTAGCTCAAGCAATTCTTCTGCCTCAGCCTCCCAAGTAGCTGGGATTACAGGCGCCTGCAACCACACCAAGGTATTTTTTGTATTTTTAGTAGAAATGGGGTTTCACCATGTTGGCCAGGCTTGTCTCAAACTCCTGACCTCATGAGCCACCTGCCTTGGCCTTCCAAAGTGCTGGGATTATAGGCGTCAGCCACCACGCCTGGCCAACATTATTATTTTTTAGATCCAGGGTCTCCCTCTGTTGCCCAGGCTGAGTGCAGGGGCATAATCAAGGCTTACTGCAGCCTCAACTTCCTGGGCTCAAGTGATCCTCCCACCTCAGCCTCCTGAGTAGCTGGGACCACAGGCATGCACCACCATGCCCAGCTAATTTTTTTTTTTTTTTTTTTTTGGTAGCAATGGGGTTGCCTACGCTGGTCTCAAACTCCTGGGCTCAAGGAATCCTCCCACCTTGGCCTTCCAAAGTGCTGGGGTTACAGTTGTGAGCCTGTAACTGCTATATAACTATTAACTACTATATAAAGCACAGTATCTAAAAGAAATATCATGCACAATGTGCTTTATATAGTAGTTAATAACTATCATTAAAAACTGTCTGTTTCTGTGGAGGAGACCAAGCTACACATCATGTTTGGCCAATATATTTCAACATTTGTCTCCAGAGTGTTCAGACAGAAAGAAGCAAGCTGGCTTCATAAAGCTGAAGTCGCATTTCTTCCCTTTCAGAATTTCAAACAGCCTAGGCCAGGCACGGTGGCTCACGCCTGTGATCCCAGCACTTTGGGAGGTCAAGGAGGGTGGATCATGAGGTTAGGATTAGAGACCAGCCTGACCAACATACTGAAACCCTGTCTCTACTAAAAATGCAAAAAATTAGCCAGGCATGGTGGTAGGCACCTGTAGTCCCAGCTACTTGGAAGGCTGAGGCAGGAGACTCACTTGAACCTGGGAGGCAGAGGTTGTGGTGAGCTGAGATCACTCCACTCCAGCCTGGAGCCTGGGCAATAGAGCGAGACTCCGTCTCAAAAAAAAAATTTTTTTTTCAAACAGCCTTTATGAAAAGTGAGTTATAGATTATTTTTTGAGTGACAGTTGTTTTTAGTGAAGCACAACTTTTATGTAATTTTCTAGAGAAGTGATCACTTTCAAATCAAGCTAGCATGAAACCTTTACCTGGAGTATATTTGACTTACATGAAACTTGGGAACATAGAATTCCACGTTTCTCCCTGTGATGATGATCTAGTGAACACCAGTGTCACCGTGATCCAAGGCAGAAGATGAAACATTGCAAGCACCCTGGAATCCCTACACATGTTCTTTCTCAGCCATAACCTCCTCTCCTCCCCTAGAGGTACCTACTAGTCTGAGTTCTGTGGTAACCATTTTCTTTTGTTTGGAGTTTTATCATTAAGTAAAAACAATAGGGTGTAATTTTGCCTATTACTAAACTATATGTACATAGAATTATACAATATGGTTTATTTGGCTCAGCACTTTGTTTATACAACTGTGGTACTGTGATATAATAGATATGTACTTTGGTCTTTATCTCAAGCTCCTGGCCAGAGAGTCCATAATTCTTTTAATTTCCTAATTGATAAAGGTGAAAGGTGAAAGAAATGTCCTTTTTTTTTTTTTTGAGACGGAGTCTCGCTACAGTTTGAATATTTGACCCTCCAGATCTTATGTTGTAATTCCCAGTGTTGGAGGTGGGGCCTATGGGAGGTGTTTGGGTCATCAGGATGGATTTCTCATGAATGGCTGGGTGCCATCCTCTCAGTAATAAGTGAGTTCTCACTCTATTTTTTTTTTTTTTTGAGATGGAGTTTCACTCTGTCACCACGCTGGAGTGCAGAGGCGTGATCTTGGCTCACTACAACCTCCACCTCCCGGGCGATTCTCCTGTCTCAGCCTCCTGAGTAGCTGGGATTACAGATGTGCGCCACCATACCCAGCTAATTTTTGTATTTTTAGTAGAAACTGGGTTTCACCATGTTGACCAGGATGGTCTCGATCTCTTGACCTCGTGATCCACCTGCCTTGGCCTCCCAAAGTGCTAGGATTACAGGTGTGAGCCACCACAGTTCTCACTTTATTGATTCCCTTAAGAACTGATTGTTAGGAAGAGCTGGGCCCCTCCCCTCTGTCCTCTCTCTTGCCCTGAGACCTCTGCACAATGGCTCCCTTTCAGCTTCTACCATTACTGGAAGTAGACTGAGGCCCTCACCAGAAGCAGATGCTGGTGCAATGCTTCTTGCACAGCCTGCAGAACCATGAGCCCAGTCAACCTCTTTTCTTTCTAAATTACCCAGCCTCAGCCATTCCTTTATCACAACATTAAATGGATTAAGACACCAGGGAAGCCAAGCATGTGATTAGAGGATTGGAACTTTCAGCCGCCTCCATCTCTGGGAATGGGAGAAGAGCTAGAGGTTGAGTCAATCACCAGTAACCAATGATTTAATCAGTTAGGCCTATGCAGTGAAGCATCTGTAACAACCCTAACTGAAGAGGCTCAGAGAGCTTCAGGGTTGCTGAAAAAGAATGCATCCACATGCAAGAGGGTAGCAGACCCCAAACTCCATGGGAACAGAAGCTCACATGCTCAGAACCGTTCCAGACCTCACCCTCTGTACCTCCTTACCTGTAATATCCCTTATAATGAACCAGTAAACTTAAGTAATGTGTTTCCCTGAGTTCTATGAGCCGATATAGCAAAATGTCAAACATGAGGGGTTGTGGGAACTCCTGATTGGTAGCCAGTTTATCAGAAGTTCAGGTGACAACCTGGGAACTGTGACTGGCATCTGAAATGGGGTGCTCCCCGGTCTTGTGGGACCGAGCCCTTAACCTGTGGGGTCTCTGTTAGCTCAGGGTAGTTAGTGTCATAATTTAATTGTAGGTTACCCATCTGGTGTCAGTAGAGTTGAAGGATTGCTTAATGTGAAGGAAAACCTCACACATTTGGTGTTGAAAGTGTTGTGAATACACGAGTGTTTTTCTTTCTTTTTTTTTTTTTGAGACTGAGTTTTACTCTTCTTGCCCAGGGTGGAGTGCAGTGGCACAATCTCAGCTCATTGCAAGCTCTGCCTCCTGGGTTCAAACGATTCTCCTGCCTCAGCCTCCCAGGTAGCTTGGATTACAGGCATGCACCACCATGCCCAGCTCATTTTGCATTGTTTCTTTTTCTTTTTTGACCTGGTGTCTGGGTATCATTTTGTATTTTTAGTAGAGATGGGGTTTCTCCTTGTTGGTCAGGCTGGTTTCAAACTCCTGACCTCAGGTGATCCACCCACCTAAGTCTCCCAAAGTACTGGGATTACAGGTGTGAGCCCCTGCACCTGGCCGTGTTTTCCTTTATTTATATTTTTTTGATACAGGCTCTCACTCTGTTGCCCAGGCTGGAGTAAGGTGGTGTGATCATGGCCCATTGTAGCCTTGACTTCCTGAGCTCAAGTGATCTCCTCACTTCAGCTTCTCGAGTACCTGGGATTACAGGCACATGTCACCATACCCAACTAATTTTTGTATTTTTTAAGAGATGGGTTCTGGCTATGTTGATCTCAAACTCCTGGGGGCTGGTCTCATACTCCTGGGCTCAAATGATCCTCCTGCCTTGGCCTCCTAAAGTGCTGTGATGCATGGGTGGTTCAGTGGTAGAATTCTTGCCTGACTAAAGTGCTGTGATTACAGATGTGAGCAACTGTGCCCAGCCATGGTTTTCTTTTAGCCATGCTGATTATTGCATGAGCTTTAGTTCATACATTTTATTTTGCAACTATTCCATTATATGACTATATCACGTTGTACTCTTGATGAGCACGTTGGTTGTTTCCAGTCTATGGCTATTAGAGTGTGTTGCCAATACTGTTGTTCATGTATTCTGATGCATGTGAGTACACCATTAAAAAAAAAAAATATATATATATATACCTGAGTATTGCTGGATGTTTTAGTCATTTTGTGTTTCTATAATAGAATACCTGAGGCTGGTAATTTATAAAGGAAAGAGATTTATTTGGCTCATGATTCTGGAGGTTGAAAGACTCAAGACTGGGCAGCTTTACCTGATGAGGTCCTCAGGCTGCTTCAACTCATCAGGGAAAGAGAAGCGGAGTACTGTGTGCAAGAAGATCACATAGCAAGAGAGGGAAACTGAGGAAGACAGCTAGTCTATTCTGCAAGAGCAAGAACCTATTTATCCTTAAGGGAGGGCATTAATCTATTCATGAGGAATCTGCTCCCATGACCCAAACAGCTCCCACTAGGCCATGCCTGTCAACCCTGAATGAGTTTTGGTAGGGACAAAACGTCCAAACCATAGCACTGGGTGATAACAATGTGTATCTTCAACTTTCCTACATAATGCCAACCTATTTTCCAAAGCCACTTGGAATTGCTAAGCTTTTCCATTTTTGCCAATGTAGTGAATGTGTGTAGTATATAAAGACATATTTCTTCTTTTTTTTTTTTTTTTGAGACAGAGTTTTACTTTTGTCACCCACTCTGGAGTGCAATGGCACAATCTCAGCTCATTGCAACCTCTGCCTCCCAGATGCAATTCTTCTCCCTCAGCCTCCCAAGTAGCTGGGATGACAGACACCTGCCACTACTCCCAGCTAATTTTTGTATTTTTAGTAGAGACGAGGTTTCACCATGTTAGCCAGGCTGGTCTCGAACTCCTGACCTCAGGTGATCCACCTGTCTCAGCCTCCCAAAGTGTTGGGATTACAGGGGTGAGCCACCCTGCCTGGCCAAAGAGATTTCTAATTTGCATTTTCTTGATTACTAATGAGTCTGATGCATTTATTTGCCATTCTAGGTTTTCTGTTTTGTGCAAAATCTTAAGCTTTTATGTTTTTACTTTCACATTGAAGTCTAGGAAGTATGACATAGGGATGCAATTTCTTTTTCTTTTCCTCTGTTGGTGACCGATTGACCTAGCACCATTATTCAGAATATCATCCTTTTCTCAATCTTCTGCAGTGAAGGCTTGGTCTAGTCTCAAGCATCCATATATGCATGGATCTGTTTGTGAGTTCTCTACTGTGTCCCATTATTTGGTTTATCTATTTCTGCACCAATACTATAGCCTCTTTGAACAAAAAGAGGATGATTTAATACAATATATGGAGTGGAGAAACTCAAAAAGGCCTGTCTGTTTAGGTTTTCCTTGGCCTCTCTGTGCAGCATTCCTCCTTGTGACCCCCGGTGGGATAAGAACCCTCTAGGGTTTATTTTCTTTACAGCCAGCTGTCACATAGAAAGGCAGGGCTGGAGGAAGGTTAGAGTAGTATTTGCAGGTGCCATGGCCTGCTCTGAGGGAAAAAGGTTCTGGTTTCTATGACCTGCAAGGGGGAAGAGGAACTCTAGTTGCTGTGGTTTGCCTCAGGAGAAGATGAGTGGTCACAGAGAGGAGGACAGGAGAAGGTCAGAGAGAATGGGCTTCTGAACTTGATGCTTGACTTTCATTTGGGGTATTGTTTTCTGAGCCACAACAGCATACATTCATATGACCCCTTGTTAATGAAAAGAGTCAAATTCTGGAAAATATTTGAAGAGATTTATTCTGAGCCAAATATGAATGATTCATGGCCTGTGACATAGCCCTCAAAAGATCCTGAGAACATGTGCCCAGGGTGGTTGGGGCATAGCTGGGTTTATACATTTTGGGAGGCATGAGACTTCAATCAATACATGCAAGATACACATTGGTTTGTCTGGAAGGACAAGACAACTCAGAGTCAGGGAGGGGGTGCTTCCAGGCCTAGGTAGGTTTAATATGTTCTGATTAGCAATTGGTTGAAAGTTATTAAGAATAGAGAGAATGTCCAGATTTGCCATAAGGGGTTGTGGAGACCAAGGTTTTATTATGCAGATGAAGGCTCCAAGTAACAGGCCTCAGAGAGAATAGATTGTAAATGTTTCTTACCACACTTAAGGTTGGCCTTGATGTTAGTGGCCTACCCTACCCCATTCTATCATGGCCTGAACAAGTTTTTCAGGTTAACTTTGGAATGCCCTTGGCAGAGAGGAAGGGTCTATTCAGATGGTTTGGGTTCAGAATTTTAGTTTTTTGGTTTACACCATTATATCTGAATATATATAAATACAAACACAAACTTCACCAAAAATTACTTTCTTTTTCTAATGGTGTGTGTGTTTGTTTTGAAACAGGGTCTCTGTCACTCAGGCTGGAGTGCAGTGGCATCCTCAGCTCACTGCAGCCTCGAACTCCCAGCTCCAGCGATCCTCCCACCTCAGCCTCCTGAGTAGCTGGAACCACAGGCGCACACATGACGTCCTGCTAAGTTTTTGTATTTTTGGTAGAGAAGGGGTTGCATTATGTTGCCCAGGCTGGTCTCGACTTCCCCGGGTTCACGCGATCCTCCCGGATTCACGCTATCCTCCTAGGCTCACGCGATCCTCCAGTCGCGGCCTCTGAGCGGCTGGGATCAGGCAAGAACCCCCGTGCTCTGCCTTTGTATTTAGTTTCGGAAATGTTGAGATGGACGCAAAGGGCTGAGTGCTCAGTGTCCGCCAGCCACCCTGAGCCGCAAGCTTCCGTCCAAAAAGGCATCGCCCTTTTCCTGCCGGGGCCGCTAACAGCACTAATACGGTCCGAGTGACATCTGCAAAGCTCGGGAACGGCGACACATGGGAAGGCGGGTAGGATCCTGGGGGCCCTCGGAAGAGCCACGCAGTCTCGCGGCGGACGCCGCCAGCACCCACACACTCCCACCCAGGCCTGGGCCGCCAGCCAGGACCCTCTAGCCAGCACCTCTATGGTTTAAAAAAAAAAAAAATTAAAAAATAAAAATAAATAAACCCAGGAAACCGGAAGTTGCCCGCTTGGCTGGGAAGGGATGGGCGGGGCCTCCGAGGGGCGGGGCCTCCGTCACCACCTCCGCTGCGGACCAAGGCGAGATGGCGGCCACTGAGGGGGTCGGGGAGGCTGCGCAAGGCGGAGAGCCAGGGCAGCCGGAGCAGCCCCCGCCCCAGCCGCACCCACCGCCGCCCCACCAGCAGCACGAGGTAGAGATGGCGGCCGAGGCCGGGGAAGCCGTGGCGTCCCCCATGGACGACGGGTTTCTGAGCCTGGACTCGCCCTCCTACGTCCTATACAGGTAACGCCCCCGCGGCTACCGCGGAGCGGGATTCTCCCTGGAGGCCTAGCTGCCCCAAGGCCCGCGGCGCGCGCTCCCGGCCCCGTCGCGCCCGGCCGAAGTTCCCGTGGTGTCGTGTGGGCTGGTGCGGGGCGCTGGGCCGGGTCAGCAGCCGTGAGGTCGTCTCTTCCCAGGGCGGCGCCGGCGCGAGACCGTGGGGACGCGGAACAGCGAGGTCTCGGCTTCCCGCCCGCTTTAAGCCGCGCGGAAACTGCTGCGCCCTGAACCGCACTCGTTCAGATCTTCAGGCGTCGCGATGAGTAAATATAAGAAATTTCCCGCTCTCTTCCACGGCCCAGAACGCTGTGCCGGTAACAAGCAGTGAATACCCAGAGTTAGGATGCAGTTCTGGTAGTCGGGCAGTAAACCAGGGCCAGATTTGCTCACCCTAAAAACGAGGTGTGAGAGCTTCCCGTGGCTTGCTCAGCTTGGAGCACTGAGGCATTTTCATCCAATCCGTATTTTAGCGCCTCATATCAGCCAGGCTAAAGGCTGAAAAGAGATTTGTTACTGAATCTCTCTTGAGCTTCCCTGCATCGCTTTGTACATAATACAAGTGATGTGTACTGGGGACGCTTCTCGTCTTTGCTGACACCCAGTTCCATCAGTTCTTTGCTTTCAGATGGTAATGCTGATTCCCTAATTCCCTGTGAACCTGCGGAGATAATCGCCTTAGTTTTACTTCTGTAGTTCTAGGTAAACCCATTCTATGGCTTGTTTACCTTGATTTTATGAATTAATATAAGTCACTAACTAGAGTTTTTCTTTTTTGGAGATAATGTTTTACTGATTTAAATTGGTAGGCCCGTAACTCTAAAGTCAGCTCTCTAGATTGTGAAATACGCAGGTTCTCACATGACTGTGCGTGATTTCCTGGTGACTAAATGACAGCCTTACCTTTCCAGGCCACTCCCCCAGGCTTTAGGTGTCACTCTCAGGTCATGGCTTCTCTTGTATTTCTCCTTGTATAATGGACACAATTTCTAGCATGGATGTCACAGAATCTTTGCTATCAATAGTTGATCATTATAGAGAAATGAAAAGTGAAAGGAAGGCCGAAGGCGCTTTCTCATGTCTATAATCCCAGCACTTTGGGAGGCTGAGGTGGGCTGATCATGTGAGGTCAGGAGTTGGAGACCAGCCCGGCCAACATGGTGAAACCCCCTCTCTACTAAAGATATAAAAATTAACCAGGGATGGTGGCCAGCGCCTGTAATCCCAGCTAATCGGGAGGCTGAGGCAGGAGAATTGCTTGAACCCAGGAGGCGGAGGTTGCAGAAAGCCTGGATTGTGCCACTGCACTCCAGCCTGGATGTCTAGAGCGAGACTCCATCCCCCCACCAAAAAAAAAAAGCGAAAGGAAAAGAATATAAGTGAACGTGTTGAAGAGAAATTTGGTCACACTGGGTAGTTCACAAATTTCTGTAAAGCAGTAATTGTTACTATACAGTTATTTTAGCATTGCTTATTAGTAGTCATTGAATGCTGCCTGTTTGCAGTGGATGTTTTAAGGTGCTTAACATGTTACCTCATTTAATCCTCCAAAAAACCTTATAATGTTGGTTGGCAGTAATATTGCCCTCTTTTTTTAAAATGATGAAACTGAAGCCCAAAGAAGTTACGTAACTTTCTGAAGGTCACACAGCTAGTAAGTGGTAGAGCCAATGTTACGACTTAGGCAGTTGTCGGATTCCAGAGCCTGCTTTCTTACTGATTACATGCACCACCTCTTGAGTAAATTAATGGTGCTTGCTTATTAAAATGTCAATTTCTAGTACTTTGTTACTCAAACTTTTTAAAAATGCTTACTGACTCAAAGAATCTTAGTAGACCAATGAGTTAGATTGATTTCTAAGTTAAAAATACTGTGGGCCAGGCGCAGTGGATCACCCAAGGTCAGGAGTTTGGGACCAGCTTGACCAACATGGTGAAACCCATTTCTACTAAAAATACAAAAAATTAGCTGGGCATGGGGTGGACGCCTGTAATCCCAGCTGCTTGGCAGGTGGAGGCAGGAGAATCGCTTGAACCTGGGAGGTGGAGATTGCAGTGACCCGAGATCTGGCTACTGCACTCCAGCCTGGGTGACAGTGCAAGACTGTTTCAAAAAAAAAAAATAAATAAAATAAATACTGTGTACTTGCTGCAAAAACATGTTTTCTACTTATAAAACTTTGAGGCCGGGCGCGGTGGCTCAAGCCTGTAATCCCAGCACTTTGGGAGGCCGAGACGGGTGGATCACGAGGTCAAGAGATCAAGACCATCCTGGTCAACGTGGTGAAAACCCGTCTCTACTAAAAATACAAAAAGTTAGCTGGGCATGGTGGCGCGTGCCTGTCATCCCAGCTATTCAGGAGGCTGAGGCAGGAGAATTGCCTGAACCCAGGAGACGGAGGTTGCGGTGAGCAAGATCGCGCCATTGCACTCCAGCCTGGGTAACAAGAGTGAAACTCTGTCTCAAAAAAAAAAAAAAAAAAAACCTTTGAATTTAAAAACTTGATTAATGTTTGAGCATCTGGGGGTTGTTTAATTTTACATTAGTAGTTTAATATATAAAGCATATTGGCAAAACTTGGTCATGAAGAATCCAACCATGATTACAATACGAGCCCTGTAAGTTACTGATATTAATATAAGTGTAATTGTTGTCATTTTAAAAACACTAGAGTTCATTTTTCTTCTGTATTTGAATGTAACCACTGGTGGGGGAATGTTTATTTTCAGGGACAGAGCAGAATGGGCTGACATAGATCCAGTGCCGCAGAACGATGGCCCCAATCCCGTGGTCCAGATCATTTATAGTGACAAATGTAAGTTTGTTTGAATTAGGAAAAGGTCTGTAAGTTACACTTAGTAGCAGAATTGGAATTCACAACTATGTAGCAAGATAGATGACAGATTTTTGTCTAATAAAAATCTGAATGACTTAAGATGAGTTAATTTTGTGCTTTTTTTGGTGATTTATCTTTATGATTAAAAGTTTTATTTTGCCCAAAGACTGGACATATTCTAAGTAATGAACAAGTAATGAATGTTACAATGTAATAGATAATAGCTGCTATGTAATTGTGCTTTTCTTGTCTTTCCTGGAGACCCCACCTCCTGGGAGATTGTGCATGTATAATACAATATAAATGAGTTACTGTTTTTAGAATAAACTTTGGCTGCTGAAACATCAGCATTTAAAAATATATTTTGGCAATGAAGTGTTAGGCTCAGTTTAATATCAAAACTGAGTGGTATTAAAATGAGTGGATATTAGAATGAGTAGATTTTTTTCTTTGATAAAGTATCATTCTTTTATGATGAATGAAAATGTAAATTGAAGGTCATGCAAATATTAATTGTTAATTGTTCTTCTAGGAAAGGGAAAATGAATAAAATGGAATGACAGTTTTGTAATTTATGTATATATATGTTCTTTCAGCTAAGGCTTTACTAAGATCATTCTTTTACAAAACCATTTTTTTCTGATAACAAAATGACAATAAATGTTTAAAAAATAATGAAACAGGTTTTCCTTATTAAGTATGCAAATACGCTACTAAATGATTAAGTGGAAGTAGCACAGAAATAGATTAATAAGGACTCTAGAAATAGGTCCTCACTCTATGAAAACTTAATTAACATATGAGAAAAAGGACGTTTTATGCCTTCATGAAAAGGATGGATTAATCAAATAATGGTTTGGAACAGTTGGCTCTGCAATTAGATAAAGGCAGAATTGTATCACCTATCATTCTTAGGGTGAAGAATGTATTTGTTGGCGAAATGTAAACCTCAGAATCGGTTAAGGAAATGGTCAGAATATATAACTGCACTAAAATGCAAAACTCCCATACTTTGAAGGATATTATATGTGAAGAGACACTTCACAAAATATAAGTTATCTGTAAAGTGATATTAACTTTACTAGTGATCAGAGAAATATAAATCATAACCTTTTCAGATTCATAAGTACTTAGAGATGTTGGGGGAAACATATAATCTTATGTTTCCATTGAGGATAAATTAATAACCTTTTTTGCAAGGTATAAAATTAACATTTTGGGCAGGATGTGGTGGCTCACGCCTGTAATCCCAGCACTTAGAGAGGCCAAGGTGGGCATATCACCTGAGGTCAGATCACCTGAGGTAGGAGTTCCAGACTAGCCTGGCCAACATGGTGAAATCCCATCTCTACTAAAAATACAAAAATTAGCGAGGCGTGGTGGCAGGAACCTATAATCCCAGCTACTGAGGAGTCTGAGGCAGGAGAATCACTTGAACCCGAGAGGTGGAGGTTGCAATGAGCCGATATTGTGCTGTAGACTGGATGACAAGAGCAAAACTCCGTCTCAAAAAAAAAAAAAAAGAAAAAGAAAAATTAACATTTTGAATTCTTACATACACACCATAGTTAAAACCATAAAATAAAAGATAAGTTTGACCTGCCAACCATTTATAGACAAATAGATCAATTTAAAACCACAGCAGAAGAAACCATGAACAAGTAGCAGTGTGAGAGAAGATATGTCATATAAAGCAGGATCCATATTATAACTTGTAAGTCATTTCTACAAAAGGATAAGGAGACAGAGTTTAATAAAAAAAATGGACAAAGGGTATGAACTGGCAATTCATAGAAAAGAAAATGCCATTGGCCAATAAAATAGGAAGTATCTCTTATCATTAGGAACGAAGGATAGACAGGTTGAAATGAGAATGCCATTTTCCGCCCATGTTTTAAGTGGTAGAAATGAAAACTGTGTTATGGTATTAGGTATTAAGATATGTGAAGCGCTCCATGCGTTTCATATGGCAGTTTTCATATGTTTAGCCATTTTGGAAAGCAGTGTTGTTATATCTCTTAAAACTGGAAAATGCACCTATCTTATAGCCTAGCAATGCTGCTTCTGATGTAATATTCTGGGTTCATTCTGGCACATGGTGTGAGAAGATATGCGCAGGAGGTTACAAGGACAGACTTTGGAGCCAGACCATCTGGTTCAAATTCTAACTTCACATTTTACTGACTGTGATCTTGGACAAGTTATTTAACTCCTATGTACCTCTGTTTCCACATGTGTAAAATGAGGATAATGGTACTAACTATAGATGTAGTAAATTTTTCACTAAAATAAGAGAATAGTGTCTGGCTCATAGTAAGCACTATATATGTTAGCTACTGTATTTGCAGCATTTTTGGCAAAAGTAAGATATTGGAAACTACTTATATGTCTATCTTTTGGAGAAATTGATAAAATGTGTCATTGTCATACAGTTGAATACTATATAACCATTGAGAGGATTTAGATCTATTATAACATGAACAGATCTCAGAAACAATGTTGAGTTAAAAAAGGCAAAGTATTGGAAACTTTGAGCATGACAGTATCTTGTTCATAATTTTTTTTTTTTGAAATGGATTCTCACTCTGTTGCCCGGCTGGAGTGCACAATCTCGGCTAACTGCAACCACCGTCTCCTCGGTTCAAGCGATTCTGCTGCCTCAGCCTCCTGAGTAGTTGGGACTACAGGCCTGCACCATTATGCCCAGCTAATTTTTGTATTTTTAGTAGTGACGGGGTTTCACCACGTTGGCCAAGATGGTCTAGAATTTTGACCTTGTGATCCACCTGCCTTGGCCTACCAAAGTGCTGGGATTACGGGCGTGAGCCACTGTGCCTGACCAATATAATTTTTAAATTAAAAGAATATGTTAGGCTGGACGCAGTGGCTCATGCCTGTAATCCCAGCACTTTGGGAGGCCAAGGTGGGTGGATCGCCTGAGGTTAGGAGTTTGAGACTAGCCTGACCAACAGTGAAACTCCGTCTCTACTAAAAATACAAAAAATTAGTCAGGTGTGGTGGCAGCGCCTGTAATTCCAGCTACTCGGGAGGCAGGAGAATCACTTGAACCCGGGAGACGGAGGTTGTGGTGAGCCGAGATCGTGCCATTGTACTCCAGCCTGGGTAACGAGTGAAACTCTGTCTCAAAAAAAAGAAAAAAAAAAGAATATTTTAATGTTATTTCATTTTACCTTTTACATTGACTTGGATTTTGGTTGCTTACATAGGAACCTAAGGCTTTGGAGCTATGCCAGCCTGATAGCCTCCAAGTTTATTTTATCAGTGTGCATATGTATATGTGTATATTTTATGTGTATGTGTGTGTAAAATAATGTTATATGTATATAGTTAATGTTTTATTTTGTTACAAATTTGAAATTATTTGGAAGCTTGTTTTTTTGTTTTTTTGAGACAGAGTTTCGCTCTTGTTCCTAAGGCTGGAGTGCAATGGCATGATCTTGGCTCACTGCAACCTCTGACTCCTGGGTTCAAGCGATTTTCCTGTCTCAATCTCCTGAGTAGCTGGGATTACAGGCATGCGTCATCACGTCTGGCTAATTTTGTATTTTTGGTAGAGACAGGGTTTCACCATGTTGGCCAGGTGAAAAAAAAACTTCACCTGGCTTTGAACTCCTAACCTGAAGTGATCCACCTGCCTCGGCCTCCCAAAGTGCTGAGATTACAGGCATGAGCCATGGCGCCTGGCAAAGGAAGCTTGGTTCTTAATGACTGCATAGTATTTCATAGTTGTTTGACATTTATGTTGTTTCTAAATTTTGCTCTGAATGAATTCAACGTTGTTTTTTTTGAGACAGAGTCTTACCGGCAGCCAGGCTGGAGTGCAGTGGTGCGATCTCAGCTCAGTGCGATCTTGGCTCACTGCAACCTCTGCCTCCCCAGTAGCTGGAATTAAAGGCCCATGCTACCACACCCAGCTAATTTTTGTATTTTTAGTAGAGATGGGGTTACACCATGTTGGTCAGGCTTATCTCGAACTTCTGACTTGGTGATCTGCCTGCCTCAGCCTGTCAAAGTTCCAGGATTACAGGCGTGAGCCACTGTGCCCGACCTAGTTTACACTATCTTTAATAATGTATGAGTGAAAAAAGCAAAGCTCAGAGTGGGATGGGATCTCATTTGCATAAAAATGAAGGATGGAATTAGGCTATATACTTGTAGATGCATAGAATATATTTAGAAGGATACAGTAGAATCAGTTAATAATGGTTGCTTTTCTGGGGAGGGGGATTGGGAATTTAGTGGAATGGAAATTTAGTGTGAACCTTTTTGTACTGTTTTGAGTTTTCTGCCTTTGGGCATATTTTTCACTTAAAAATCTGATCATCAAAATAAAATTTCAGAAAAACAGCTATATGAATGTATTTGAATGTATGCACCCCTAATTTTCCTTTTACACATAAGGCCTATGGGAGATTTGGAATCTGGCATGAATTCTTACGCATGCACATAAGCAGTAAGCATGTGGTTAGACATAAGTAGCCCATGCATTTTGTGGCTGTGACACTAGGGCATTATCAGGGTAGCAACCATAGCCATTTGACTGCTTTTTGGTATAAATGATACAAAGGCCAATAAAATATTCTTCTGCATAGATATAGCGACATTATACATTATAGTGCTAGTTGTAAGTAAGATGGTCCTAATGTGGTTGTGTGCTCTATCTCTAGTTAGAGATGTTTATGATTACTTCCGAGCTATCCTACAGCGTGATGAAAGAAGTGAACGAGCTTTTAAGCTAACCCGGGATGCTATTGAATTAAATGCAGCCAATTATACAGTGTGGTAAGTAATATACATCGACAGTACTCCCTGCATAAATGTTTTACTCTAAGTGGCTTTTCTTTTTTAAGCTGTACTTTAATTTTTTGTTTAGGGGGATGGAGTTTTGCTCTTGTTGCCCAGGTTGGAATGCAGTTAGTACAATGTTGGCTCACTGCAACCTCTGCCTCCTGGGTTGAAGTGATTCTCATGCGTCAGCCTCCCGAGCAGCTGGGATTACAGGCAGCCGCCACCATGCCTGGCTACTTTTTTTGTATTTTTAGTAGAGATGGGGTTTCACTATGTTGGCCAAGCTGGTCTTGAACTCTTGACCTCAGGTGATCCACCCTCCTTGGCCTCTCAAAGTGTTTGAATTACAGATGTGAGCCACCAAAGCTGGCCTTTAATTTTTATCAAAATAGCAATTTGATTATGGGTTTAAGAAGCTGCATAAAAAAATGTAGCAATCTCCAGCCCATTCCCTCCTACCGCCAGTTCCATTCCGCAGAGGCAATAACTCTTAGGGATTTTTTTCTTGAATTAATCTCCATATTCTAGATTATTTGCTTAATTGTTTTTCTTTAGTATGTTTTGTAGGTTTTTTTTTCTTTTTCTTTTTTTTGTTTTTTAGTATGTTTTGTAGGTTTTTTTTTTTTTAGGATGTTTCGTAGGTTTTTTTTTTAGTATGTTTCGTATGCTTAATTATTATTTTCATTTTAAACATTATTCCTTCTGTGAAAGATCGTTGATTCTCCACTACCCTCTCTCCATCACAAATGAGCACTCAGTTTATGTTCATGCTGACCCACGTTTTAAAGTGTAATTACATTCTTTCTAACAGAGTGTCATTTTTGTTTTGTTTTCTTTGTACCAATAGGTAATTTGTCTTCCAGATGCTCTGATATATGTGAAGTGTCATTTTTCTATTGAACACAGGTCATCCTTCAGTTCCATTTTTCTTTTCACTAGTTGGATGCTGCATACCTGGTCTTCAGCTCGTTCATGTGTTAGATCTCCTGTGTCCTAGATCCCATACCTTTCTCTTTCTTGATTTACTTTCTCATTTTATAGAGCACATCATTGAGTAGAAGGATGGAAGTTAATTTTTGAGATTTATACAATTAAAAATCAGTAGTCTCTCTTCAACGATAGTAATAGGATTCTAGATTGGAAATTATTTTCCTTAGTAAATTTAAAACTCTTTTTCTGTTTCTCTTAGCTTCTTTTCAGGTTGAAAAGATTTCCATTCCTTTGTTTAAAACTTCTTTTTAAGTTCTGGGGAGTTTTTTGTGTTCTTCTGATAATTTTTTTTTTTTTTTTTTTGAGACGGAGTTTCGCTCTTGTCACCCAGGCTGGAGTGCAATGGTGTGATCTCGGCTCACCGCAACCTCCGCCTCCTGGGTTCAGGCAATTCTCCTGCCTCAGCCTCCTGAGTAGCTGGGATTACAGGCACGTGCCACCATGCCCAGCTAATTTTTTTTTTGTATTTTTAGTAGAGACGGGGTTTCACCATGTTGACCAGGATGGTCTCGATCTCTTGACTTCGTGATCCACCCGCCTCGGCCTCCCAAAGTGCTGGGATTACAGGCGTGAGCCACCGCACCCGGCCTCTTCTGATAATTTCTTCTCTCTTTCCTCTGTTTACTTTTTCTGGAATGCCTTTTAGTTGTATGTTGTATCTCCTGGATTACCTTTTCTTATATCCATTTCTTTGTCTTTTTATTTACTTTTGAGATATTTCCTCAATTTTATTTTCTAACTCTTGTATGGATTTTTAAAGATTTCTACATTTAATTTGGGGGAGCTGTTTTTTGTTCTCTGAATATTCTTTTTTAAATAGCGTTGTGTGTGTGTGTGTGTGTGTGTGTGTTTTAGAAGTACAGTTACCTTGGAGTTTATTTAAACTAAGAGAAAATGTCATAATGTTTTCACGTAATACATACTTGCTTCCTTAAATAACTATTGTGTGACAGTGGAAGGAATTAAGGAATGTTGCACTTGTGATCCATACAAACCACCAACATTTTAGGTTGTACACAATTAAAGAAATACCTGGGTCGGATGTGATGGTTTATGCCTGTAATCCCAGCTCTTTGGGAGGCCAAGAGGGGCGGATCAGGAGTTTGAAACCAGACTGGGCAACACGGTGAAACCCTATCTTGGGACGCCTGTAATTCCAGCTACTTGGGAGGCTGAGGTGGGAGAATCACTTGAACCCAGGAGGCAGAGGTTGCAGTGAGCTGAGATTGTGCCACTGTACTCCAGCCTGCGCAACAGAGCGAGACTCCATCACCAAAAAAAATAAGGAAATATCGGAAATACTTTTTAAAACACTGTAATGGCCAATACATAGAGGCAAGCCGTAGGTGGGCACAGGAATGCAGTTTAGAAAAGAAAGAAAAAAATCATATAGGAACTACTCAGTTACTTTAAAATCTCTGAGCAAGAAAAGCAACAGTGAACTTTTTTTTTTTTTTCCATGTTTTAAAAAAGTGACCTTTTTTTATTACTATGCATAGGTAGGGCCTGCATGAGGTGGTTGGTGTGCTGGGCTCGGTATGATGTGCAGGCTGTGGAGATGATGACAGAAAGGCAGAAAGGAAATGGGGTGGATTTGAAGGCTAGGCCCAAGGGGTCCTCAGATCCGCTTCTTGGAAGGGACAGCCTTGAGGAAGGAGTCATGGCAAGCCGTAGCTAGACCACTAATCAGATTAAGAATATTCTGAGAAATCTAGCTGCCCATCACTCTTGGTGTCCAGTTTCTTCATCATACGGTCAAGGACACTGGGGTCCTTGTTCTTTTTGAAGGCAGCCAGTTCTCTATTCATGATGCTTAGGAACTCCGTCTCGGAGAGAGTGTAGTTACAAGCATCCTTTCTAGCATACCTCTGGAAAACAGTAGTCAGGGGACTCAATGCACCACTCAGTCTCTGTAGGGCTGGAGATTTTTGCCATGTTGAAGCTGAGCGAGGCATGTGGGAGGCTGTGGTTGGGAGCAGCACTGAGAGCTCTGGGCGCGGTGTACAGATCTGGAGCCTCTTCCCGACCCACTGAAACATTGAACTTTCATATTGATTTTATGCAACTCCTATATAGTACCTTGAGCAAAAGTTAAGACTCTTCTCCTCTATTTTTGGTAAACGACTGCATGGTAAACGTAGATGACTTTTTCCTCTGGAATTTACCTGGGAGTAGCTTTTTAAAATTGTTATTTAAAAGAGGGCAGATTTGCCACTTTTATACTGATGTCACCAATTTTAATATTTCTTGGCATCTCAGGAAGATTCATATCTTTACAGCTGATACAGCACTGGTGGGAGCTTCCGCTAAGCCGGCCTCAGACTTTTCCAGCTTATTTTCTCTATCAATTTGTCTAACAATCTCATTCATGTTAGTCTCTAATAGCGTTCCCCTCATCACCATTTCTGCAAGAATATTGTGAACCTTGTCTACATGGAAAATCAAATCCAGTTCACAGACATTTTTGAAACATTTATCGAATGTTTCCACAAATACTTGAATTAGATCTAAAATGCCAATTTCACTCTGAAGAATTACACAGAAGACAAAATATTAACATTGCATAATGTCTATAAATCAGTTTGTTGTCAGGTCCTCCAATTAATAATCTTCCTTCTAGGAAATTACAAACTTTTTCATCTCAGATACCAAATGGAAAGTCTCCCTGATGAATTGCTGTTGTGTATCTTCACTGTAGGATTGGTAGAACTTGGAGAGCCTCGGCTTCTGGTGGTTGTTGAAGATTAGGATTGCCTTGATCATGGCTGGGCACTGGGGGCCAGGGCGGGGGCAGGTGCTTGAGTCTCGCCAGAGATCCTTCCCCACCCTCCCTTTCTTTTTTTCTTAATTTCATGGGTATGAGATCTTTTCATCTCTTTTGGTCTCTTTCATGGTTGGTAATTCTTGACTCTCTTTATGCTTATAAGAGAGATAGGAAAAATCCTGAATGAAAGCCGTGTATTTCAGTTTATCAGGATTTATCAGCTGGAGGGCTTCCCTGTGAAGTTACTGAGTGGGAGATGTGGCTGTGTTGTAGTGAAATCTCACTTGTCAGTATTTAAATCTTTTCTCTTGGACAGTGTCTCTCAAAGAGGATTAAGTAGTTTATTGCTTAAGGAGTGTACCTTTGGCTGCCACAGTTCCAGGCAGGGGAACATGGTAGGAGAGTCTTACTGTTTAGGATATCAACTTTTTTTTTTGAGTCGGAGTTTCGCTGTTGTTGCCCAGACTGGAGTACAAGGGCATGATCTTGGCTCACCGCAGCCTCCGCCTTCTGGGTTCAAGCAATTTTCCTGCCTCAGCCTCCCGAGTACCTGGGACTACAGGCGCCCACCACCATGCCCAGCTAATTTTTGTATTTTTAGTAGAGATGGGGTTTCACCTTGTTGACCAGGATGGTCTCGATCTCTTGACCTCATGATACACCCGCCTCGGCCTCCCAAAGTGCTGGGATTACAGGCTTGAGCCTTGTAATTTGAAATAGAAACTTCTTTTTTTCTAACTTAGTATACCAACATTTTAACTGTCCTTGTTTCCACCCTTTAACTTACCCTGCCTTCTTCTAGTGTGCCTGGTAACCCATTCTGCTTCATATTTTTCCAGAGAATAAAGCCACTTGTCACCTGCCCAAGACAGGATGTCACTTCTGCTCAGGGGAGTGGGAAGGGTCTTGACTGCCAAGGACTCTTTTTCTATAGTCTTTCCACTGCTTTTAGTCCCACCTTTGACCCCCAGTTTTGGAAATATGTCATACCTCTGATTTCTGGAATTTTCTTACAGTCTTATTCTGTGTTTTAGTCAGTTAAATCTTGTCTGTCTGCTTAAACTTCCCATAATGTTGTTGACCTCTTCCAGTTGCTATGGTATCTTTGTCCCAGATTCTCTTTGTTCTTGTGAGTTTATTCCTTTGTTGTCATTTTAGTGGGGTTTTATTAGGGAATAAGAATAAACTCGTTTGCTTAATCCAGCCTGTTTAACTGGAATTCTCAGTGTGTTTCATCATTTTTGGAACTTAGAATACACTTAAAGATTGCCTGCGAGTTTATTGATGTGAAAAAAGCAGTGTTCCTGGAATTGTTACCCATAAAAGCCAAGGGCTTATATTTACAGACTCCGTGAAGTCTACTTTTTAAAAATAATAATGGAGAGAAATACTATTGTCTCTCCTACTTTGCAGTTCATTTTATTTTATTATTATTATGATTATAATTATTAATTAATTAATTTTTTTGAGACGGAGTTTCACTATTGTTACCCAGGCTGGAGTGCAATGGCACGATCTCGGCTCAGCGCAACCTCTGCCTCCTGGGTTCAAGCAATTCTCCTGCCTCAGCCTCCTGAGTAGCTGGGATTACAGGCATGCGCCACCACGCCCAGCTAATTTTTTGTATTTTTAGTAGAGACGGGGTTTCACCATGTTGACCAGGATGGTCTCGATCTCTTGACCTCATGATCCACCTGCCTCGGCCTCCCAAAGTGCTGGGATTACAGGTGTGAGCCACTGCGCCCGGCCTTATTATTATTGTTTTTGAGACAGAGTCTCACACTGTTGCCCAGGCTGGAGTACAGTGGTGTAATCTCAGCTCACTGCAACCTCCGCCTCCCAGGTTCAAGCCATTCTTGTGCTGCAGTGTCCTGAGTAGCTGGGATTGCAGGTGTCTGCCAGCACATCCAGCTAATTTTTGTATTTTTCGTAGTGATGGAGTTTCACTATATTGGCCAGGCTGCTCTTGAACCCCTGACCTCAAGTGATCTGCCTGCCTTGGCCTCCCAAAGTGAGCAGTTCATTTTAAAAGCTAATAAAATAGGTTCTGGAATGCCCGTTATTTAGTAATTGGAAATTTTTGAAATTTTGAAGTAAAAATACACCAGAACTAACTTTTCAGGAAAAATTTTTTTGTTGTTCGTTCTCCGCCTATGGGAAAATTAAAGAGAAACTTGTTTCATTTATAAGTAGCGTGTTTGTGGTGGTTCTACAAGTATTTTGTTAATGTTTATAATAGAATTAATTTATTATATGGATAATGTATCTACAGAAACAAGCTGTACTGTATAGGGAAAGAGATGTCTTTGATTCTTGTATTATAGAACACTGGTGACCATGGTAGTACCTGAAAATGATTTTAGTTGGTTTTCTATCATTACTTAAGATTTAGAAATTTACTTTTCTTCTGTCTCATACTTGTTACCTTTCACTGTTTTTACTAAATGTGCTGATTTCTTCTAGTCACCAGATAGTTGTATGAATTTGGACACCCACAAGCAGTTTTATACAGAGTACCTTTGTATAATTTTTTTTATTTTTTTGAGATGGAGTTCCCCTCTGTTGCCCATGCTGGAGTGCATGGCACAATCTTGGCCAACTGCAGCCTCCACCTCCTGGGTTCAAGTGATTCTCCTGCCTCAGTCTTCCTGAGTAGCTGGATTACAGGCTTATGCCACCACGCCCAGCTGACTTTTTTTTTTTTTTTTTTTGTATTTTTAGTAGAGGCGAGGTTTCACCATGTTAGCCAGGCTGGTCTTGAACTCTTGACCTTAGGTGATCTGCTCACCTTGGCCTCCCAAAGTGCTGGGATTACAGGCGTGAGCCACCCTGCTCAGTCTGTAATTGTTTTTTTCTTTTTTGAGACGGAGTCTCGCTCTGAGTGCAGTGGCGCAATATCGGCTAACTACAACCTCTGTCTCCCAGGTTCAAGCGATTCTCCTGCCTCAGCCTCCCAAGTAGCTGGGACTACAGGCTACCATGCCTGGCTAATATTTTTAGTAGAGACGGGGTTTCACCATATTGGCCAGGCTGGTCTCAAACTCCTGACCTTGTGATCTGCCTGCCTTGACCTCCCAAAGTACTGGGATTATAGCCGTGAGCCACCATGCCCAGCCATATATAATTGTTAAATTATACAGAATACCGGCCAAAAATTTGTCTAACTGTATTGATGACTTGTAGCTGTGTTTGATGATGTTACTAGGCAACTTCTGTGGAATAATACGACTTTGGCTTTTTTATATTTGCCCTAGGCATTTCCGGAGAGTACTCTTAAAGTCACTTCAGAAGGATCTACATGAGGAAATGAACTACATCACGGCAATAATTGAGGAGCAGCCCAAAAACTATCAAGTTTGGTAAGATGAAAATAGGAAGAAAGGGTGTCATGATGCTAATATTAATAGTACTTGCTAATGGATGATGAGATCATTGGGAAATTTTTGTTTCTTTGTAATTTGAGTCCTTTACATTGGAGCTACTGTTAACTGCCTCATAGGATTGTTAGGATGATTAAAGAAAATAACTTATGTTTAGTGCTCAAAATGGTGCCTGATCTGTAGTTAACACTCGAATGTTAGCTGCCATTACTATTTAAAGTTTCAATGCGGTATGCTGTACTGCTAGAATCAGAAAAAATTAGAGTATGTTTGAAAATTTGAAAAATGCTTTCTGTTTACTGTGAGAAATTAAGCCCTTAGGCTAGAACGGATAAGAGTATGGGGATTGTTGGCTGGGCGCAGTGGCTCTCGCCTATAATCCCAGCACTTTGGGAGGCCGAGGCTGGTGGATCACAAGGTTGAGAGATTGAGACCATCCTGGTCAACATGGTGAAACACCGTCTCTACTAAAAATACAAAAATTAGCTGGGCATGGTGGCGCGTGCCTGTAATCCCAGCTACTCGGGAGGCTGAGGCAGGAGAATTGCCTGAACCCAGGAGGCGGAGGTTGCAGTGAGCCAAGATCGTGCCATTGCACTCCAGTCTGGGTAATAAGAGCAAAACTCCATCTCAAAAAAAAAAAAGAGTATGGGGATTGTTATGGGTGAAGGTAGCGGAACACAGTAGGGAAAAAGAGGTGTTACGGAGTAGGCAGAGAACAAATAAGAAAGAATTTGAACAGTAGTCAGTGTGCATAGCAGCTGGAATTGCTGCAGTGGTGGTGTGGTGTGGTATGTCGTGGTGATGGTGTGAGATGGTGGTGGTATGGCATGTGAGGTGATGTGGTGTGTCTGGTGGTGGTGACGTATGGTGTGATGTGACGTGGTGTGGGGTGTGGTGGTGTGACGTGTGTAGTGGTATGGTGTGGTGTGCTAGTGGTGTGTGATGGTATATGATAATGTGGTTTGGTGTGTGGTGCTATGGTGGTGTGATGTCTGGGGGTGTGCTGTGGTGGTGTGGGTGGTATGGTGTGTGTGGTGGTGCGATGGTGTGTAGTGATGGTATGGTATGGTATGGTGGTGTGTGATGGTGTATAGTG
The DNA here is from genome assembly GCF_049354715.1 of Callithrix jacchus. Lineage (NCBI taxonomy): Eukaryota > Metazoa > Chordata > Mammalia > Primates > Cebidae > Callithrix > Callithrix jacchus. Next base: position 44,841,753 of record NC_133514.1, read on the forward strand.
GTGGTATGGTGTGGTGTGGTAATGGTGTGTGATGGTGTGAGGTGTGGTTGTGGTGTGTGGTGTGGTGGTATGCAGTGGTGTGTGGTGGTGTGGTGTGGCGTGGTGATGGCGGCAGCGGTGGTGAAGAGGTGAAAGTGGTGAAGTAGAAGAGGCTGTCTGCCCTCTCACCAAAGCTGTCTCCACTTTGGTGCCTCAGCCTGCCTACTCATAGTACAGGAGTTACCACCATCTTGTTCTTTCCCAACATGATGACCTATACACATCATATCATCTTTATTCCTGAGATTTAAGGAAGACTTTAAAGGGCAGACCATTGAGTCCTTCATGCTTCTTTCCAGAAGCATGAAGGACCTTGATGCACCTGGAAAACTATGTAGTTCTGTGTGGTGCAGGTGGCCTCAGGAACAGGTACAAGGAGTTTGCACTGATTCTTAGTGGCAGTGGAGAGCTGGTGACAAGTTTTAATTAAGGAAGTAACATGATTAGACTTGTGTCATAGAAAGCTAACCGTGATGGCAGGTGGAGGCTGGACTGGAATAGGTCCACATTTCTGGAGGCCTGGAGTCTGGGAGGCCATTGTCATGGTGTAGGTTAGAAGAGATGAGGCTCAAAATGTGGCGGGGCTGTGGGAGAGAACGGCAAATCTGAGAGATTTTGTATGTAAAAGCAACAGGTTTTGAAGTTTAATTTATTGAGGGAGTGACAGAGAATGACTATATATTTGGCTTGACAACTGGGTCAGTAATAATGCTGGTTACTTTGGCAATTTGGGAGGTAAAGCAGCAAGTTTTTTTTCTTTCTTTATTTTGAGGCAGAATCTGGCTCTGTTGCCCAGGCTGGAGAGGAATGGTGTGATCCTGGCTCACTACAACCTCCGCCTCCTGGGTTCCAGCGATTCTCCTGCTTAGTAGCTGGGATTACAGGCACGCACCACCATGCCTGGCTAATTTTTTAATTTTGAGTAGGGACGAGATTTCACCATATTATCCAGGCCGGTCTCAAACTCTTGACCTCAAGTGATCCGCCTGGCTCGGTCTCCCAAAGTGCTGGGATTACAGGCATGAGCCACTGCGCCCGACCAAAAAGCAGCACGTTTTTGGGAGAGAAAGATGGGGTCAGTAATGGACAAGTGGAGTTTGATCTGCATGCGGAAAAACTGTGTACGGCTGTGCAGTAATTGTTCGAAAATACTCTATTCTTTTTTTTTTTTTTTTTTTTTAAATTGTGAGTGAGTCTCGCTCTGTCACCCAGGCTGGAGTGCAATGGCACAATCTTGGCTCACTAAAACCTCTGCCTCCCGGATTCAAGCAATTCTATTACCTCGGTCTCCTGAGTAGCTGTGACTACAGGTGTGTGCCACCATGCCTAGCTAATTTTTTTTTTTTTTTTTTTTTTTTAGTAGAGACAGGGTTTCAGTGTGTTAGCCAGGATGGTATCGATCTCTAGACCTCATGATCCGCCCACCTTGGCCTCCCAAAGTGCTGGGATTACAGGCATGAACCACCACGCCTGGCTGTAAAATGCTCTTTTGAAGTGATGGCAAGACTTAGGGGCTGTTTGCTTTCTGGAAGTGGTAGTTGAAGTCCTAGCTATGGGTGAGGAAGCTCAAGGGAAGTTAGAGGAGAAGGTCGAGGATAGAACATTGATGAATAGCTGGGTGCCGTGGCTCATGCCTGTGATGCCAGCACTGTTGGAGGTGGAGGTAGGAGGATTACTTGAGCTCAGAAGTTGGAGGCTGCAGTGAGCCATAATGGCGCCACTGTACTTCAGCCTTCGTGACAGAGCAAGACCCTGTCTCTATAAAAATCAACACTGGCCGGGTGCAGTGGCTCATTCCTATAATCTCTGCACTTTGGGAGGCCAAGGTGGGTGGGTCACTTGAGCTCAGGAGTTCGAGACCAGTCTGGCCAACATAGCGAAACCTTGTTTCTATTAAAATAAAAATAGTCAGGCAAGGTGGTGTGTGCCTGTAGTCCCTGCTACTCGTGAGGCTGAGGCATAAGAATCACTTGTGCCACAGAGGCAGAGGTTGCCACGAGCCAAAATTATGCCACTGTACTCCAGCCTGGGTGACAGAGCAAGATTCTTTCAAAAACAAATAGGCTGAGTGTGGTGACTCATGCCTTAGCACTTTGGGAGGCCAAGGCCGGTGGATCACTTGAGGTTAAAAGTTTGAGACTAGCCTGGTTAACCTGTTGAAACCCCACCTCTACTAAAAATACAAAAATTAGCTGGGCATGCTGGTATATGCCTGTAGTCCCAGATACTTGGGAGTTTGAGGCACAAGAATTGCTTGAATTGGGAATTGGGAGGGAAAGTCTCCTGTGAGCCAAGATCGCACCACTGCATTCCAGCTTGGGCAACAGAGCAAAACTTTGGTCTAAAAATACCAAAACAAAGGAAAACCAAACAAGTGGATCATTTAAAAGGCAGAGAAGTGTGCAAGGAAGACTGAGAAAGAAAACGAGAAGTTAGTGTTGTGACATAAATCAAGAGAAGAGAGAGTTTTGAGAAAAAAGGAATGGGCTGGGCATGGTGACTCATGCCTGTAATACCAGCAGTTTGGGAGGCCAAAGCGGTTGGGTCACCTGAGGTCAGGAGTTTGAGACCAGCCTGGCCAACATGGTGAAACCCCGTCTCTACTAAACATACAAAAATTAGCCAGGTGTGGTGGTGTGCACCTGTAATCCCAGCTGCTAGAGAGGCCAAGGCACGAGAATCACTTGAACCTGCGAACGGAAGATTGCAGCGAACTGAGATTATGCCAACATTGTACTCCAGCCTGGGCAACAAAGCAAGACTCCATCTCAGAAAAAAAAAAAAAAAAAGAATGAATGACATATCAGCTACTGAGATGAGAGGTCAAAAAAGGGGCTGAAAGTGGCAGAGCAGTGGATTGGTTAGGTGCTTCTTAGCCAGTGTCCTTGCCACACGCAGTCCTCCCACTGGTGCTAGGGTTGGTGCTGACCTGCAGATAGGAGGTGAAGAAGCTCAGCTTCTGAGAAGTGAACGCAGTAGTCAGGGCTATGGGGTTTTGTTTGTTTTTTCAAGGTGGTGAAGACATCATGGTGAAGGGAGAGTGTTAATACAGAGAGAGAGGTTGAGAGTTCAGGAGAGAAAAGATAGCATCAAGGGGGAGTCGGGAAGCCGGGCAGTTCACAGGTTACCTTAGAAGAAGGAGCACTTTCATCTCAAAGGTGGGTAACATGGAGCATTAACTACCATCTTGCCCAGCTGCGGAATAATCACCTGCAGAATCAAATATCAAGGCGTATGTCACCACAGATAGATGATTAGTTTCCCAAGAATTAGAACGTGATAAACCTAACAGTACATAGTTGTTTCTAGTAAATAAGATTATTTGCAAATACAAAAAAATGTAAATAACATTATTTGGCAAAGGATGAAAGTAGTAGCTATTGTACAAATTTCTATTTGTAGAGTTTTATTTAAAAACTTTGCCACTGTAGCCAGGCGCAGTGGCTCACGCCTATAATCCCAGCAGTTTGGGAGGCTGAGACAGGTGAATCACTTGACGTCAGGAGTTTGAGACCAGCCTGGCCAACATGGTGAATCCTCATCTCTCCAAAAAATACAAAAATTAGCCAGGTGTGATGTGATGGTGCGCACCTATAATCCCAGCTACTTGGGAGGCTGTGGCAGGAGAAACGCTTGAACCTGGGAGGTGGAGGTTGCAGTGAGCCGAGATTGTGTCATTGCACTCCAGCCTGGGCAACAGAGCAAGACTCTGTCTAAAAAAAATTAAAATTAAAAACTAAAGTCCTTACCACTGTAGCCTCTTTATTACAAGATTGTTGCATTTCTAAGAAATTGCACTATAAAATAGTTGTTTTAATGAGAAAAGCGTTTAAATGGAGAGTTTCAGACTCTCACTAAAGTTATCTACTCGGTGGAATTTAAGTGCTTTTATATAAAAATCTGTAGCTATAAAATTCTGACATCACAAGCATTAGTATTTGATTACATCAGTTGTTGCTAAAGAGAAATTGCTTTTCTTTTCTGGATACTGCAGACACTGTCGTTAGCACTTTATCACCCACCGTTATGTGAAACAAAATCACTCAAAGTAGCTGCTGTGGAAAGCCCAGCAGTTTTTTAATTGTACATTTTTTGATTGTCTGCTCTTTTCCTGTTATAGCTAGTATAGTACAGGCAATGCAAATTCTGTATCCCAGTTAACTAATCACTTTTTATTAACTTCTAACTATGAAAATTTATGCTGTAATATAAAGCCTTGTAACTCCTTAAATCAGAGATCATCAGCATGAACTTTCTTCCTCAGTTTGATATCCTGGAAGATCTGATTCTTAGTTTTTCCTAAATTACTGAATTCAATGGCAACCTGGAAAAATAAAATGCAGCTAGTGTTCACTGACTTGCAAGATTTCTAAAATATATTTGGAAACCTGTCTAGGATTTTCTTTTCCATTTTTTTTTGAGAGGGAGTCTTGCTCTTGTCACCCAGGCTGGAGTGCAGTGGTGCAATCTCGTCTCACTGCAGTCTCTGGCTCCTGGTTTAACTGATTCTGGGTTTAACTGCCTCAGCCTGCTGAGTAGCTGGGATTACAGGCGCCTGCCACCACGCCTGGCTAATTTTTGTACTTTTAGTAGAGACAGGATTTTGCCATGTTGGCCAGGCTGGTCTTGAATTCCTGACCTCAGGTGATAACGCCTGCCTCGGCCTCCCAAAGTGCTAGGACCACAGGTGTGAGCCACCGCACCTGGCCTATGATTTTCTTTTTGGTAGTATCTTGTCTTAATAATCTGTAAGACAAATTTTTTAATTTTCCAGGCATGTAGAATAGGTCATTCATTAAGCATTAAATTCTTCCTTTTTTCCTATGGTTCTGCTCACTTTTAGTATAAAGAATGTTATACTCTAATAGATAGATTTCTTTAAAGATCTGTTTTATTGAGATACAGTTTACTTACCATACAATTCCCCCATTCAAAGTATATAATTGGTTTTTAGTATATATAAGATCTATACAACCATCACTATAGTGAATTTTAGAACATTTCACTAGTAGATTTCTGTAACTATTTCAGCTAAAGAAAATTATAAAAATGGAACCCAATGTAAAACTGTTAATTGTTTTTCTAGTATAGAACCTCATCTGTTGACAGTTTGCAAGTTGTCATAGCTACTTGCCAGTGTAGCATTGAATTCAGTTCTGCCCACTAATTTGTGGAATAAGAAGCTGCTTGTGTGGTAATGCTTTGCACTTAGCGAAAATTGTTAGGCCTGTGTAAGTAGAGGAACTTATATATTCTATAAGATAATCACATTTCCTCGTTTCATTATACAATCTAGTAATGTTTCAAAATTTTTTGACACAGTTTCGTGGTTGTCAAAGGATTACTGTACTTCCAGATGTAGTTTGAGATAAACTCTCTGAATTTTTTTTCTTATTTTTGTGTTACCTTTTCTCTCCAATAGTGTCTTGAGAATTAGAGATAAATTTTTGTTTCTTGTGTGTCCTTCCATGTTACCTAGACAAAATGTGCAGCTGATATTTTAGTTCTTGGATAAATTAACAAAAAACTTCTCTCCCTTCTTCTCTGGGCTGTAGGCATCATAGGCGAGTATTAGTGGAATGGCTAAGAGATCCATCTCAGGAGCTTGAGTTTATTGCTGATATTCTTAATCAGGATGCAAAGAATTATCATGCCTGGCAGCATCGACAGTGGGTTATTCAGGTATTGCCTTTCTTGTACAGTGTTTTTCAGAGCTTTTTTAAACTGAACTAACTAAAATTACTATTAAAATCTGTTTCTAAACGAAAACACACACATGTAAAGATCATTGCACACAAAGTACAGGAGAATTGCTTGAACCCTGCAGAGGGAGTGAGCTGAGATTGCGCCACTGCACTCCAGCCTGGCGAGAGAGTGAGACTTTGTCTCAAAAAAAAGAATTACTCAAATACTTAATTAAAACCTGACATCCTTCGTGTTAGCTACCTTTATAATCTCTTTGGATGTAGTAAATTTTAAATATTTTAAAAATTGAATTATGTCACACATTTGTTAGCAAATTGAGTATAAAAAGCGTATTTTAACTACCGATGTATTATTTTAATTAACAAAGGCATATATTAAGTTTTTTCATAGATAAACTTTGGAATATGAGTTTACAGTAACTGTTAAGTATTTTACTTCTACCCACATGTTAAAATTTTATGCAAAATCCTGCATAGAATAGTTGTTAACTCCCACTCTGGGTTTTTTATTTTAACAAACAATTCTAGTGTTGTTTCCTGTGAATTTTTTTCTAGGGATTGCTACTTTCTGCACTATTCATTAGACCAAGAGCATTTCACCAAATATTTAAAATTTTAAAAATAAATTTTTCCAAATTTGATTAAAGGGATAACATGTTGTAAAGGTATTCAATGTTTATTTATTTCTCAAAAACAAATCACATAAAAGCATACATTTTACGCATACACATGGCTCTCTCCATCTACCACAACAGATTAAGACCTAGAACATAATTAATATTTTTGAAAAGCCCCCTTAACTGGCATGCTTCTTACTGAGATTCTTATAAAAGATTCCTATGAGAAAAGATTTGAAAATATCTCTTAACTGTGTTGTAGTTTATATATTTCTATTTATTTTATAAAGTATACATAATTATCTTTTCACATTTAATATATTATGGTTTTATATGTTTCCAATATAATTTTTTAAAAGGTAATGATTTCAACTATAATGAATTCTGAAAACTGGAGAGAATCTGTCTATAAATTTTCATATGCTAAATAAATGGAAAAAACTTGTTTCAAGTAGGACATACATACATTATGTGAGTTACTTACCTGGCAGGGGAGATATGGTCACTGAGGTGGTTTTCCTAGGATAAAGTTCATTCATTGCACTCTGGATGTGCTGACCCCTGTAATTTCCCCAACTGTGGGAAATTCAACTGCATAATTTGTGATAGGGAGACTGTGTGGCACTTTCCCCTGGTCTTCACAGTTTAAGAACAGGTTTTGCCTGAGCTCAGGAGTTTGAGACCAGTCTGGGCAACACGGTGAAACCCCGTTTCTACTAAAAAATAGAAAAAATTAGCTGAGTGTGTCAGTGTGCCTATAGTCCCAGCTATTCGGGAGGCTGAGGCAGGAGAGTGGCTTGAACCCGGGAGGTAGAAGTTGCAGTGAGCCAAGATTGCGCCATTGCTCTTCCAGCCTGGGCGACAGAGCAAGACTCCATCTCCAAAAAACAACAACAGATTTTCTCTGTTTATTTTTATTTAAAAAAAAAAAAGTGAGTCAGTGGTTCTCAAGCAGTGGTGATTGTGTCCCCTAGGGGACATTTTTGGTTGTTACAACTTGGGGCATGTTGCTATTGGGAGCTATTGGGTAGAGGGCCAGGATGCTACTAAACATCCCAAAATGCACAGGGCAGCGCTCCCACAACAAAGAATTATCCAACCTGTACTCTCAGCAGTGTCACAGCCAGGGAATTCTGGTCTATTTCTATATGGAAAGCTATTTTATTAATATTTTAGTTATTTTCAATCAGGATTTAAAGAATTCAGCATATTCTTTTATGATGTAAAATGGGACTCTGAGGCAGTTCTTTAAAAAATATTTTATGGCCGGGTGCAGAGGCTCCCACGCCTGTAATCCTAGCACTTTGGGAGGCCAAGGTGGGCAGATCACAAGGTCAGGAGATCGAGACCATCCTGGCTAACATTGTGAAACCCTGTCTCTACTAACAATAAAAAAATTAGCTGGGCATGGTGGCACACAGTTGTAGTCTCAGCTACTTGGGAGGCTGAGGCAGAAGAATTGCTTGAACCAGGGAGGCAGGGATTGTAGTGAGCTTAGGTTGTACCACTGCACTCCAACCTGGGCGACGGACTGAGACTCCATTTCAAAAAAAAAAGTTTTATGACATATATTAGAAATGTAAAATTTTAGTTTTAAATGTTAGTTTTAAACATGAATTATAAAACATTCATGGCCTGTATGTCATTGGCATTGACTGTACTAGATCTTCTTAAGTGAAGGAGTGAAGAACCCTTCTTTGCCCCACATCCAACACAGATTGGATGTATTTTACTGTATTTCATGTATGTCTCATTTATATAAAATATAGTACGATGTATTTTATACAAAATTATACAATTTAAATGAAATTTTACGATGAGGCTGGGTGCAGTGGCTCACCTGTAATCCCAACACTGGGAGGCCCAGGCAAGTGGATCCTGTGAGGACAGGAGTTCAAGACTAGCCTGGCAACTTGGCAAAACTCTGTCCCTGTAAAAAATACAAAAAAATTAGCTGAGCATAGTGGCGCATGCTTGTGTTTGCAGCTACTCAGGAGGTTGAGGCAGGAGAATCACTTCAGCCCAAGAGATTGAGGCTATGGTGAGCTACGCTCCACTGCACTCCAGCCTGGGTGACAAAGCGAGACCTTGTCTCAATTAAAAATAAAAATGAAATATACACACACACAGAATACTACTCACCAGTCAAAATAAATAAACGATCCATACAGGCAACAGCTTGAATGGATCTCAAGTGTATGATCCTTAGTGGAAAAGGGAGTCTCAGGTTTCATACTGCATGGCTCCATTGACAGAACATCCTTGAAACAGCAAAATTATAGATGTAGAGAATGGTTGAGAGGTTGCCAGGGTGAGGGAAAAGGGGGTACAGCTATAAAGGGGTAGCATCAGGCAGTTTCTTTGTGCTAAGGGAATAGTTCTGCATCTTGATTGTAGTGGTTATACTACACATGGGATAAAATTGTGTAGAACTATATTCTGCCCCATTCCCCACCTGTACCACATACACACAAGTGACTACATACAAGATCTGAATATGCTGGGCGCAGTGGCTCACACTTGTAATCTGAGGACTTTGGGAGGCCGAGGCAGGCGGATCACCTGAGGTCAGGAGTTCCAGACCAGCCTAGCCAGCATGGTGAAACCCTGTCTCTACTGAAAATACAAAAATAGCCGATGGTGGGCACCTGTAATCCCAGCTACTTGGGAGGCTGAGGGAGGAGAATCACTTGAACTGAGGAGGTGGAAGTTACAGTGAGTTGGGATTGCTCCATTGCACTCCAGCCTGGGTGACAGAGTGAGACTCCATCACAAAAACAAAAAAACCAAAAACATAGGAATCAGGTTAGCAGTTCCATAACAATAATGTGCTGATGTCATTTTCTGGTTTTGGGATTGCGCTTCAGTTAGTAAGGTGTTTACAATTTGGGGAATCTAAGTGAAGAGTACACAAGGCACTGTGTTATTTTTATAACATATGAGTGAAAACAAACAGAAACACATGTATAGAAAACACTACTCTCAATTTTTTGTTAATTAGATTCAGTGGACATAAAATTATTGTTACACTGATAAAACAGCTTGTAGATGTTTACGCTCTCTTTCTATACTTAGCATGCTGGAGACTGAGAACAGTGGGAGGATACCAAGGTCCACACTAGGATCACTGAACTCCACTAGGAACTTTCACAAAAATTTTCCTTTCCTTAATGCATTTATTTTCATGATCACCTGTAAAATCGGGGACTATCACAGGAGATTCTTACTTTTTTTGCTGTTATCAAATAAGAAAACTCCATTATCTTTTTCATAGTTAATGTCCCCTACTTTTGAAGTATTTGTAAGTTTTATCATTCTCCTCTTTCAAATTATCTTTATTGGTTTTCTTCCCCCCAGGATTTTTTTTTAAGACAGCTTTATAATATAAAGAATTTATATTGGCTGGGTATGGTGGGTTATGCCTGTAATCCCAGCACTTTGAGAGGCCGAGGTGCACAGATTGCTTGAGTTCAGGAGTTCAAGACCAGACTGGGCAAATGGTAAAACTCCATCTCTACGAAAAATACAAAAATTAGCCAGTTGTGGTGGCACCTGCCTATAGTCCCAGCTATTTGAGGGGCTGAGGCAAGAATATTGCTTGAGCCTGGGAGATGGTGGTTGCGATAACCTGAGATCATGCCATTGCACACCAGCCTGGGTAACAGAGCAAGACTACATCTCAAAAAAAGTTAATAAAAATTTATATCTTGGTCCAATCGTGTGTATTTCTTTCTGTTTTTTGAGACAGGGTCTCTTTCTGTTGTCCAGAGTGCAGTGGTGCGATCATAGCTTGCTGCAGCCTTAAACTCCTGGGCTCAAGCTATCCTCCCTCTTCAGCCTCCTGAGTAGCTGGACTCTAGGCATGTGCCACTATGCTTGACTAATTTTTTTATTTTTATTATTATTATTTTTGGAGATGGAGCCTCACTTTGTCCCCCGGGCTGGAGTGCAGTGGCTCTATCTCGGCTCACTGCAACCTCCGCCTTCGGTTCAAGCGATTCTTGTTCCTCAGCCTCTCGAGTAGCTGGGATTACAGGCGCCTGCCACCATGCCTGGCTAATTTTTATATTTTTAGTAGAGATGGGATTTCGCCATGTTGGCCAGGATGGTTTTGAACTCCTGACCTCAGCTGATCCGCCTGCTTTGGCCTCCCAGAGTGCTGGGATTACAGATGTGAGCCACCCTGCACGGCCTGCCTTTATTATTTTTTTAAAAGTGGTCTTATGTTGCCTTGGCTGGTCTCGAACTCCTGCTGCTTCAGCCTCCCGATGCAGTGGAATTGCTGGTGTGAGCCACCACTCTTGGGCATGTATGCTTCTCTCCTGTATTTTAATGTAATTCTGTCACATATGTGCACTTTTGAATGCTGCCCTTTTACTTTGATATATTAATATCAAGTCACATCAAATTTATTTCTATACTATGGTCACTTATTCTCTTACTAGTGAGTTTGGTGGGGTTTTACCCCCAAATTTTCTTTGATGTCTTTTTTACTGCTAGAATATGTCTTTCCAGTCTCTATCATCAGTTTCATACTTGTGTCCCCCTCTATTTTCTTTACTTGCAGCTGTGACTACCTTCTGAATTTGTGATAAATCCCGTGTCCTCCGTTCTACCTTCTTTGTCGAAGTTTTCTTTATTTAGTTTTATTGTTCATAAATAATGGGACATTTCTAATTGGATGGTTTTTCTAAATTTTTCCTTTAGGAATTTAAACTTTGGGATAATGAACTGCAGTATGTGGACCAACTTCTCAAAGAGGATGTGAGAAATAACTCTGTCTGGAACCAAAGATACTTCGTCATTTCTAACACCACTGGCTACAATGATCGTGCTGTATTGGAGAGAGAAGTCCAGTTAGTAATCTTCTTCACTTGCTCGTTCATTACAAACATCTTTGCATGCCTGCCATGTCTCAGACACTGGGGATATAGCAGATCAAGATCCTACCCCATGGTACTAAGAGGACAGAGTACTGAGTGAAACATACAATGATAGATTTACAAATAACGTAGTATACCTCTACTTGTAGTATCTTAAGTTTCTTGAAATATTACTACTGGAGATTGAAAAGAATTCCAGTGTTATGGGGTATTTTCTAAGAAGCTTTATTTTAAAACTATCTCATTAAATTTTGTCGCATTTAAGATAATCATCCCCAGATGCCATGTTACCCTAATGCAGGATCTGGGGCTGGATAAGTTTTGGTTGTAGGGGGCTATCCTGTGTTTTGTAGGGTGTTTAGCAGCATCCTGTTTAAACAAAAATGTTTTCAGCGCCGGGCGCAGTGGCTCAAGCCTGTAATCCCAGCACTTTGGGAGGCCGAGGCAGGTGGATTACGAGGTCAAGAAATCGAGACCATCCTGGTCAACACGGTGAAACCCCGTCTCTACTAAAAATACAAAAAATTAGCTGGGCATGGTGGTGCGTGCCTGTAATCCCAGCTACTCAGGAGGCTGAGGCAGGAGAATTGCCTGAACCCAAGAGGCGGAGGTTGCGGTGAGCCAAGATCGCACCATTGCACTCCAGCCTGGGTAACAAGTGAAACTCCGTCTCAAAAACAAAAAAACAAAACAAAACAAAAAACAAAAATGTTTTCAGACATTGCCAGCTGTCCCCTGAGAAGTGAAGTCACCCTCAAGTTGAGAACCACTATACAAAGAGCTATTATTAGAGCAAGAAATTCTGAGTTGGCATCAATTTCTATGTTGTATCCATAAACATTAGTAGCCACGATTTTTCTTACCTTACTTGTCCATTGTTTCTGAGTTTCTGTTTCACAATTTGAACAGGCTTACTGTTTTTAGAGCCTGATGAGATGGGAGTCATAATTTTAGTATAGACATGTTTGAATGACTGTTGGGCAGAGCTGATTTGTATGGTGTACCTGCCTGTCATCCTCCAAGCCCTTGCTTTTGCCTGGATTGAGGCAGCTTGCTCTTATTTTATCTGCTCTATACAGGATTCTGGTGACTTGAAATTTATAAAAGGCTTCAATCCATGTTTCACTTTAATGCCCCGCTTTGGGCTTATGTCTGGAGCACACACTACCCCTCAGGCACACTTTATGCTTTCTTTCTACTGCTCTCCTATATAAAGCATACCTGGTTTTTTGAGCCTTGCAGATATTATGGTTGGGTTTTTAAAAATATATATATAAATTGAAGATTCGTGGCAGTCTTGCATTGAGCAACTCTGTCAGTGTCATTTTTTCTAACAGCATGTACTCACTTTGTGTCTCTGTGTCACGTTTTGGTACTCCTCAGTATTTCACATTTTTTATAATCATTATATCTGTTCTAGTGAGTTGTGATCAGTCATCTTTGATCAGTCGATTGTAATTGTTTGGGGGTGCCACAAACTGCACCTGTATAAAATAGCAAATATCACTGTTCCAAGTGTTCCCTCATCTCTTTCCCTCACCTCAGGCCTCCCTATTCCCTGAGATACAGCAATATTGACATTAAGCCATTTAACCCTGCAATGTCCTCTGAGTGTTCAAGTGAAAGGAAGAGTCACAGCCTCTTACTTTAAATAAAAAACTAGAAGTAATTAAGCTTAGTGAGGAGTGCATGTCAAAAGCTGAGATAGGTCCAAAGCTAAGCCTCTTGCACCAAACAGTTAGCCATATTGTGAATGCACAAAAAGAAATATTGAAGGAAATTAAAAGTGCTGCTCCAGCGAACACATGGACAAAACAGCATTATTGCTGATATGGAAAAAGTTTGAGTGGCCTGGATAAAAGATCAGACCAGCCACAACATTCCCTTTACCCAAAACCTAATCCAGAGGAAGCCCTTATTCCCTTTAATTGAATGAAGGCTGAGAGAAGTGAGGAAGCTGCAGAAGAGAATTTGGATGCTAGCAGAGGTTGGTTCATGAGGTATAAGAAGGATGCCATCTCCATGCATGGAAGTACAAGGTGAAGTAGCAAGTGCTGCTGCAGAAGCTGCAGCAAGTTCTCCAGAAGGTCCAGTTCAGATCACTGATGAAGGTGGCTGCATATAAACAGAAGATTTTCAGTGTAAACAGCCTTATATTGGAAGAAGATGCCGTCTAGGACTTTTCATAGCCAGAGAAAGCACTGCTTCAAAGCTTCACACAGCTGGCTGAATCTTGTTAGAGGCTAATGCAGCTGGTGAATTTAAGTTTAAACCAGTGGTCAATGACCATTCTGGAAATCCTAGAGCTCTTAAGAAATATGCTGAATCTCCTCTGCCTGTGCTCTGTAAATGGAACAACAAAGCCAGGATGACAGCACATCTGTTTACAGCATGGTTTACTGAAAATTCTAAGCCCTATTTGAGGCCTATTGTTCAGAAAAATTTCTTTGAAAGTATTACTGCTCATTGACAATGGATGTGGTCACCCAAGAGGTCTAATGGAGATGTGCAAAGAGATGCTGTTTTCATGCCTGTGAACACAACATCTGTTCTGCAGCCCTGGATAAAGGAGTCATTTTGATTTTAAAGTCTTGCTGTTTAAGAAATACATTTTGTAAGACTATAGCTGTCATAGATAGTGATTCCTCCGCAGTCAGTTGACAATCTTCTGGAAGGAATTCACCATTCTAGATTCTGTTAGGAATATTTGTGATTCACAGGAGGAGGTCAAAATATCAACATTAACAGGAGTTTGGAAGAAGTTGATTCCAGCCCTCATGGATGACTTTGAGGGGTTCAAGACTTTAGAGGAAGGAGGAATTGCTGCTGAGGTGGAAACAGCAAGGAAACTAGAATTGGAAGTGGAGCCTGAAGATGTGACCAAACTGCTTCATCACGATAATACTTGATCAGATGAGGAGTTCCTTCTTACGGATGAGTAAAGGAAGTAGTTGCTTAAGATGGAATCTACTCTTGGTAACAATGTTATGAACATCGTTGAAATGACAACAAAGGATTTTTAATATCTTGACTATTACCTAAACTTAGTTGATAAAGCAGCAGCAGGATTTGAGAGGATTGACTCTAGTTTTGAAAAGTTTTACTGTGAGTAAAATACTGTCAGCATCACATGCTACAGAGAAATCTTTTATTGTTGTCTTATTTTAAGAAATTGCAGGGCTGGGCGCGGTGGCTCACGCCTGTAGTCCCAGCACTTTGGGAGGCCGAGGTGGGTGGATCACGAGGTCAAGAGATCGAGACCATCCTGGTCAACATGGTGAAACCCCGTCTCTACTAAAAAAAATACAAAAAATTAGCTGGGCATGGTGGCACATGCCTGTAATCCCAGCTACTTGGGAGGCTGAGGCAGGAGAATTGCCTGAACCTAGGAGGCGGAGGTTGTGGTGAGCCGAGATCGCGCCATTGCACTCCAGCCTGGGTAACAAGAGCGAAACTCCGTCTCAAAAAAAAAGAAAAAAAAAAAAAAAGAAAAGAAATTGCCACAGCCATCTCATCCTTCAGCACCCAGCACCCTACCCTGATCAGTCAGCAGCCATCAACATGGAGGCCAGACCCTCCACCAGCAGAAAGATTATGACTTGTTGAAGGCTTGGATGATCATTAGCATTTTTTAGCAATAAAGTATTTTTAAATTGAGGTATGTACATTGTTTTTTTAGATATGATGCTATTGCATACTAGACTACAGTACAGTGTAAACATAATTTATGTACTGGAAAACAGAAAAGTCGCCTGACTTGCTTAATTGTGATAAAATTGCTTTATTGAGATGGTCTAGAACAGAACCTTTGGTATCTGTAAGGTATGCCTGTACTGTTTAATATGATAGTGACTAGCCACATATGGCTATTTTTCAATCCGTATGATTATAAAAAAATTAAAAATACAGTTCTTCCATTGCACATGTCCTGTTTCAGGTGTGCAGTACCCACATGTGGCTAGTGATTACCATATTGGACAGCACATACAAAGAACATTTCCATCATCACTGGTGGATTTATTGAACATTGCTGGTCTAAAGATTGACAGTAGTTAAGAGTAACAAAGTATTTTAAAAATTGAATATGAAGAGTTTTGAAAATGCAAATTTTTTGCCTTTCCAGAGGCAGATCACTGCCTGTTTCACAATAGGCAGATCCTATTGTCAAATAGAAACAGAAATAATTACCCAAGAATCTAAAGGAGCTTCCGGTATTTAATATTTATTTTCCTTTTACGATGGGTAAAGGAAGCATTTAAAATGTTAAGAGTAGCTGTAGGTGTCTAGAATTTACAGTTTGTTAACTTTTAACTCTAAGCATGCAGATAGATGTGCATAATTATTTTTGTCATCTTTTTATTATAAAAGTAATACAGTGTAGTTATGGGGGAAATTGTACTAAATTCTATAAAGTCAAAAGTCTCTTACTGTTCTTCATCCCACATCCCATTTTCCAGAGTGAGCTATAATTGGGTGAAATTCCCCAAACTTTATAAATACACACACTTGCAAACATTTTTAACAGCAACCTAGATAATAATGTTACAGGCATTGCCTTTTCATATAATGTGTCATAGACCTTTTTCTAGACTATTAGTGCATAGTCTTCTAGTACTACCAATAACAGCATTTATCAAGTATTTATACTATGTGCCACTAATTCTAACAGCTCTCTGAGACACTCCATGAAGAACTTGAGGTTCTAGGTAATTCTGTAATTTGCCTAAGAACACATAGATAATTTATGGGGCCAGGATTTGAAGGGAGGGAGCGTGATCTCAAAGTTCATGGGTTTGTTTTGTTTTCCTAAGAGGGTTTCACTCTTACCCAGTCGGGAGTGCTCGCTGCTGCCTTGAGCTCCTGGGCTTAAGGAACCCTCCCACCTCAGCTTCTGAGTTAGCTGAGACTACAGGCATGTGCCACTGCTCCCAGCTAATTGTTAAAATTTTTTGTAGAGG
Source organism: Callithrix jacchus (assembly GCF_049354715.1). Lineage (NCBI taxonomy): Eukaryota > Metazoa > Chordata > Mammalia > Primates > Cebidae > Callithrix > Callithrix jacchus. The sequence continues at coordinate 44,857,955 of NC_133514.1, forward strand.
TAAGGTCTCCCTATGTTGTCCAGAATGGTCTTATCTCCTGGCCTCAAGCAGTCTTTCTGCTTTGACCTATGAAAGCTCTAGGATTACAGATGTGAGCCATCATATGCAGCTAAAGTTAATGTTTTAACCGTAAAAATAGGTAATGCTTTAGTACACATGTATGTAAATAAAAATTTAGATATTGCCAACATGAAATTAAGAATCTTAAACAAGGACCAGCTAAGACCCGGAGGAACATGGTTTCGCAAAGAATTGGAAACATTAAGTCATGTAAAAGTTGTTAGAGAAATATTTTTATAATGTTGAATGAGTTTATTATTACGCTGTGGGAAAAAAAATCTTAATAGAAACAGCACTGCAGCAGAACCAAGACTACCTACCAAGCTTTAGTCAGTGACTCACTCATCTGGGCAAGTATGTGGTGAAGCAAGTTCTGTGGCTCCCTTGGGATTTGTGGTAATCAGGTCTGAATTATATTTTATCTGTTTAAGGGGAAGGCAGAGATATGGAGCACCCATTTTGACAGAATCACGTCACAGTTTACTAGTCATTTTGCTTTGGAATATAAGAAATACATTCTTGGGTTGGTTTTCATTTTTATTGTTTGCCTATAAAATTTCCATGCTGTTTTTTAATGATAGCTAAGATTATGTAAATTGTCCTATTTCAGTGACTAAGGATTTGTTGGGATAGAGCTTAGACTGTTTTCCCAAGGCTTACCAATAAATGGAAAGCCTCCTTCTTTTAGCTGATGTTTCCTTCAAAAGGAAAATTTTTCATATTATTTAAAAGAATTTGTTTTCTTTTCTTTTTTTTTTTGAGATGTAATTCGCTCTTGTTGCCCAAGCTAGAGTTCATTGGTGTGATCTTGGCTCACTGCAACCTCTGACTCCTAGGTTCAAGTGATTTTCCTACCTCAGCATCCCGAGTAGCTGGGATTACAGACATGTGCCACCATGCCTGGTTAATTTTGTATTTTATTTATTTTATTTTTAAAATTAATTTATTTATTTTTGAGACATAGTCTTGCTCTGTTGCCAGGCAAGAGTGCAGTGGTGCAGTTTTGGCTTACTGCAACCTCCACCTCCCTTGTTCAAACAATTCTCCTGCCTCAGCCTCCTGAGTAGCTGGGACTACAGGCGTGTGCCACCACGCCCAACTACTTTTTGTATTTTTAGTAGAGATGGAGTTTCACCATGTTGGCCAGGATGGTCTTGACCTCATGATTTACCCATCTCAGCCCCCCAAACTGTTGGGATTACAGGTGTGAGCCACTGCTCCCAGCCTGATTTTGTATTTTTAGTAGAAACAGGGTTTCTCCATGTTGGTCAGGCTGGTCTCGAACTCCCAACCTCAGGTGATTCGCCTGCCTCAGCCTCCCAAAGTGCTGGGATTGCAGGTGTGAGCCACTGCGCCTGGCCTTAAAGGAAATATTTCATGTTAATTTTTTTTCCCATTGTAAATTGAAGCTTTTAGATTAGTTATGTGTCCTTCCCTAGAACTGAATTGACAGCTGCAGCCTCGAGAGATTCTCTGATTTAAGTATGACCTGGAGAGGTGCCACAGTCCACTAAGAGAGAGATGCTGACACAAGTAAAAGTATGTTTCCAAAGCTGTGCTACAATCTTATTAAAACTGTGTCTCATCATTGTACTGTTCTTTTATAACTGTATATACATTTTTCTTGCAGATACACACTGGAAATGATTAAACTAGTCCCACATAATGAAAGTGCATGGAACTATTTGAAAGGGTAAGAGGTTGTTGTTTTATTATAAGAAAAAAAAATGGCTATTTGATACATCATGGAGTATATTCCATAATCAGATTCCAAAAGGATAGTAAATAATTTTTCATTTTTCTGGACCCAAGAGCAGAAGTATAACAGCATTATGGAAACTCTGGAAAAGTGCCCTCTACCTTTCTCTACACCTCCCAAACACCTGCCAACACTGTTTTCAGAACAATCCACCAGTAAATAATGCCATTTTAATTGTATTTATGAATCCTGTAGTCTTTTTTTTTTTTTTTTTTGAGACGGAGTCGCACTCTGTCTTGACAGTCTCTAGGCTGGAGTGCAGTGGCACAATCTTGGCTCACTGCAACCTCCACCTCCTGGGTTCAAGCGATTCTCCTGCCTCAGCCTCCTGAGTAGCTGAGACTATAGGCGCACACTGCCATGCCGGCTAATTTTTGTATTTTTTAAAATTATACTTTAAATTCTGGGGTACATGTGCAGATCATACAGGATTGTTACATAGGTATACACATGCCATGGTTGTTTGCTGCATCCATCCCCCTGTCATCTACGTTAGGTATTTCTCCTAATGTTATTCCTCCCCAATCCCCCCACCAAGTGCTATCCCTCCCCTAGCTCTTTCACCCCTTAACAGGCCATGGTGTGTGATGTTCCTCTCCTTGTGTCCATGTGTTCTCATTGTTTAAGACCCACTTATAAGTGAGAACATGCAGAATTTGGTTTTCTGTTCTTGTATCAGTTTGCTGAGAATGATGGTTTTCAGCTTCATCCATGTCCTTGCAAAGGACATGAACTCATCTTTTCTTATGGCTGCATAGTATTCCATGGTGTATATGTGCCATGTTTTCTTTATCCAGTCTATCATTGATGGGCATTTGGGTTGGTTCCAAGTCTTTGCTATTGTAAACAGTGCTGCAGTGAACATACATGTACCTGTGTCTTTATAATAGAATGATTTATAATCCTTTGGATGTATACTCAGTAATGGGATTGCTGGGTCAAATGGTATTTCTATTTCTAGATCATTGAGGAATCGCCATACTGTCTTCTTCCACAATGCTTGAACTAATTTACACTCTTACCAACAGTGTAAAAGTGTTCCTATTTCTCTACATCCTCTCCAGCATCTGTCGTCTCCAGATTTTTTAATGGTTGCCATTCAAACTACTGTGAGATGGTATCTCATTGTGGTTTTGATTTGCATTTCTCTGATGACCAGTGATGATGAGCATTTTTTCATATGTTTGTTGGATGCATAAATGTCTTCTTTTGAAAAGTGTCTGTTTATATCCTTTGCCCACTTTTTGATGAAGTTTTTTTTTCTTGTAAATTGGTTTAAGTTCTTTGTAGATTCTGGATGTTAGCCCTTTGTCAGATGGGTAGATTGCAAAATTTTTTTCCCATTCTGTTGGTTGCTGGTTCACTCTAATGACTGTTTCTTTTGCTGTGCAGAGGCTCTTAAGTTTAATTAGATCCTATTTGTCTATTTTGGCTTTTGTTGCCATTGTTTTTGGTGTTCTCATCATGAAGTCCTTTCCTATGCCTGTGTCCTGAATGGTATTGCCTAGGTTTTCTTCTAGAGTTTTTATGGTGTTAGGTCTTACGTTTAAATCTTTAATCCATCTGGAGTTAATTTTTGTATAAGGTATAAGGAAGGGGTCCAGTTTCAGCTTTCTGCACATGGCTAGGCAGTTTTCCCAACACCATTTATTAAACAGGGAATCCTTTCCCCATTGCTTATTTTTGTCATGTTTGTCAAAGATCAATTGGTTGTAGATGTGGCATTACTTCTGAGGCCTCTGTTCTGTTTTGGTACCAGTATCATGCTATTTTGATTACTGTAGTCTTATAGTATAGTCTGAAGTCAGGGAGTGTGATGCCTGCAGCTTTGTTCTTTTCACTTAGAATTGTCTTGGTTACGTGGGCTCTTATTTGGTTCCATATGAAGTTTAAGGTAGTATTTTCCAGTTCTGTGAAGAAGGTCAATGGTAGCTTGATGGGGATAGCATTGAATCTATAAATTACTTTGGGCAGTATGGCCATTTTCATGATACTTATTTTTCCTAACCATGAGCATGAAATGTTTTTTCATCTGTTTGTGTATTCTCATATTTCCTTGAGCAGTGGTTTGTAGTTCTCCTTGAAGAGGTCCTTCACATCCCTTGTTAGTTGTATTCCTAGGTTATTCCTCTTTGTAACAATTGTGAATGGAAGCTCACTCATGATTTGGCTCTCTGTTTATCTGTTACTGGTGTATAGGAATGCTTGTGATTTTTTGCACATTAATTTTGTATACTGAGACTTTGCTGAAGTTGCTTATCATCTTAAGGAGATTTTGGGCTGAGACGATGGGGTCTTCTAAACATACAATCATGTTGTCTGCAAATAGAGACAATTTGACTTCCTATTTTCCTAATTGAATACCCTTTATTTCTTTTTCTTGCCTGATTGCTCTGGCCAGGACTTCTAATACTATGTTGAATAGGAGTGGTGAGAGAGGGCACCCTTGTCTTGTGCCAGTTTTCAAAGAAAATGCTTCCAGTTTTTGCCCATTCAGTATGATATTGGCTGTGGGTTTGTCATAAATAGCTTTTATTTTGAGATATGTTCCATTGATACCTAGTTTATTGAGCGTTTTTAGCATAAAGCACTGTTGAATTTTGTTGAAGGCCTTCTCCGCATCTATTGAGATAATCATGTGGTTGTTTTCTTTGGTTCTGTTTATGTGATGGATTACGTTTATAGATTTGCGTATGTTGAACCAGCCTTGCATTCCAGGGATGAAGCCAACTTGATAGTGATGGATAAGGTTTTTGGTGTGCTGTTGGATTCAGTTTGCCAGTATTTTATTGAAGATTTTCGCCTCAATGTTTGTCATGGATACTGGCCTGAATTTTTTTTTTTTTTAGTTGTGTTTCTGCCAGGTTTTGGTATCGGGATGATGTTGGTTTCATAAATGAGTTAGGGAGGATTCCGTCTTTTTATATTGTTTGGAATAGTTTCAGAAGGAATGGTACCAGCTTCTCTTTGTACATCTGGTTGAATTCGGCTGTAAACTGTCTGGTCCTGGACTTCTTTTTGGTTGGTAAGCTATTAATTGCTGCCTCTACTTCAGACCTTGTTATTGGTCTACTCAGGGATTCAACTTCTTCCTGGTTTAGTCTTGGGAGGGTGTAAATGTCCAGGAGTTCATCCATTTCTTCTAGATTACTGGTTTATATGCATAGAGGTGTTTGTAGTAATCTCTGATGGTAGTTTGTATTTCTGTTGAATTGGTGGTGATATACCATTTATCATTTTTTATTGCATCTATTCAATTCTTCTTTCTTTTTAATTCTGGCTAGTGGTCTATCTATTTTGTTGATCTTTTAAAAAAATCAGCTCCTGGATTCATTCATTTTTTTGAGGGTTTTTTGTATCTCTGTCTCCTTCATTTCTGCTCTGATCTTAGTTATTTCTTGTTTTCTGCTAGCTTTTGAATTTGTTTGATCTTGCTCCTCTAGTGCTTTTGAATTTGTTTGATCTTGCTCCTATAGTTCTTTTTTTTTTTTTTTTTTAATTTTTTATTGGATTTTAGGTTTTGGGGTACATGAGCAGAGCATGCAAGACAGTTGCGTAGGTACACACATGGCACTGTGCTTTGCTTCCCTTCTCCCCTTCACTCACATTTGGCATTTCTCCCCAGGCTATCCCTCCCCACCTCCCCCTCCCACTGGCCCTCCCCTTTTCCCCCCAATAGACCCCAGTGTTTAGTACTCCCCTTTCTGTGTCCATGTGTTCTCATTTTTCATCACCCACCTATGAGTGAGAATATGCGGTGTTTCATTTGCTGTTCTTGTGTCAGTTTGCTGAGGATGATGTTCTTCAGATTCATCCATGTCCCTAGAAATGACACAAATTCATCATTTTTGATTGCTGCATAATAGTCCATGGTATATATGTGCCACATTTTTCCAATCCAGTCTATTATCAATGGGCATTTGGGTTGATTCCAGGTCTTTGCTATTGTAAACAGTGCTGCAAGGAACATTCGTGTACATGTGTCCTTATAGTAGAACGATTTATAGTCTTTTGGATACATACCCAGTAATGGGATTGCTGGGTCAAATGGAATTTCAATTTCTAAGGCCTTGAGGAATCACCACACCGTCTTCCACAATGGTTGGACTAATTTACACTCCCACCAACAGTGTAAAAGTGTTCCTTTTTCTCCACATCCTCTCCAGCATTGGTTGTCTCCAGATTTTTTAATGATCGCCATTCTAACTGGCGTGAGATGGTATCTCAATGTGGTTTTGATTTGCATCTCTCTGGTGACCAGTGACGATGAGCATTTTTTCATATGATTGTTGGCCTTATATATGTCTTCTTTCGTAAAGTGTCTGTTCATATCCTTTGCCCACTTTTGAATGGGCTTGTTTGTTTTTTTCCTGTAAACCTGTTTGAGTTCTTTGTAAATTCTGGATATCAGCCCTTTGTCAGATGGGTAAACTCCAAAAATTTTTTCCCATTCTGTTGGTTGCTGATTCACTCTAGTGACTGTTTCTTTTGTCGTGCAGAAGCTGTGGAGTTTCATTAGGTCCCATTTGTCTATTTTGGCTTTTGTTGCCAATGCTTTTGGTGTTTTGTTCATGAAGTCCTTGCCTACTCCTATGTCCTGGATAGTTTTGCCTAGATTTCCTTCTAGGGTTTTTATCGTGCCAGGTCTGATTAAGTCTTTAATCCATCTGGAGTTAATTTTAGTGTGAGGTGTCAGGAAGGGGTCCAGTTTCTGCTTTCTGCACATGGCTAGCCAGTTTTCCCAACACCATTTGGTAAACAGGGAGTCCTGCCCCATTGCTTGTTTTTGTCAGGTTTATCAAAGATTATATAGTTATAGATATGTTGTGTTGCCTCCGGTGCCTCTGTTTTGTTCCATTGGTCTATATCTCTGTTTTGGTAGCAGTACCATGCTGTTTTGATTACTGTAGCCTTGTAGTATAGTTTGAAATCCGGTAGTGTGATGCCCCCCGCTGTGTTCTTTTTGCTTAGAATTGACTTGGCTGTGCGGGCTCTCTTTTGGTTCCATATGAAGTTCATGGTGGTTTTTTCCAGTTCTGTGAAGAAAGTCAATGGTAGCTTAATGGGGATAGCGTTGATTCTGTAAATTACTTTGGGCAGTATAGCCATTTTCACGATATTAATTCTTCCTAACCATGAACATGGAATGTTTCTCCATCTGTTTGTGTCCTCTCTGATTTCGTTGAGCAGTGGTTTGTAGTTCTCCTTGAAGAGGTCCCTTATGTTCCTTGTGAGTTGTATTCCAAGGTATTTTATTCTTTTTGTAGCAATTGCGAATGGTAGTTCGTTCTTGATTTGGCTTTCTTTAAGTCTGTTATTGGTGTAGACGAATGCTTCTGATTTTTGCACATTGATTTTATATCCTGAGACTTTGCTGAAGTTGCTTATCATTTTCGGGAAGTTTTGGGCTGAGGTGATGGGGTCTTCTAGGTATACTATCATGTCGTCTGCAAATAGAGACAATTTGGCTTCCACCTTTCCTATTTGAATACCCTTTATTTCTTTTTCTTGCCTGATTGCTCTGGCTAGAACTTCCAGTACTATATTGAATAGGAGTGGTGAAAGAGGGCATCCTTGTCTAGTGCCAGATTTCAAAGGGAATGCTTCCAGTTTTTGCCCATTCAGTATGATATTGGCTGTTGGTTTGTCATAAATAGCTTTTATTACTTTGAGATACGTTCCATCGATACCGAGTTTATTGAGGGTTTTTAGCATAAAGGGCTGTTGAATTTTGTCAAAGGCCTTCTCTGCGTCAATTGAGATAATCATGTGGTTTTTGTTTTTGGTTCTGTTTATGTGGTGAATTACGTTGATAGACTTGCGTATGTTGAACCAGCCTTGCATCCCCGGGATGAATCCTACTTGATCATGATGAATAAGTTTTTTGATTTGCTGTTGCAATCGGCTTGCCAATATTTTATTGAAGATTTTTGCATCTATGTTCATCATGGATATTGGCCTGAAGTTTTCTTTTCTCGTTGGGTCTCTGCCGGGTTTTGGTATCAGAATGATGTTGGTCTCGTAAAATGATTTGGGAAGGATTCCCTCTTTTTGGATTGTTTGGAATAGTTTTAGAAGGAATGGTACCAGATCCTCTTTGTGTGTCTGGTAGAATTTGGCTGTGAACCCGTCTGGACCTGGGCTTTTTTTGTGTGGTAGGCTCTTAATTGCTGCCTCGACTTCTGACCTTGTTATTGGTCTATTCATAGTTTCAGCTTCCTCCTGGTTTAGCCTTGGGAGGACACAGGAGTCCAGGAATTTATCCATTTCTTCCAGGTTTAGTAGTTTATGTGCATAGAGTTGTTTGTAATATTCTCTGATGATGGTTTGAATTTCTGTGTAATCTGTGGTGATTTCCCCTTTATCATTTTTATTGCATCTATTTGGTTGTTCTCTCTTTTCTTTTTAATCAATCTGGCTAGTGGTCTGTCTATTTTGTTGATCTTTGCAAAAAAGCAGCTCTTGGATTTATTGATTTTTTGAAGGGTTTTTCGTGTCTCAATCTCCTTCAGTTCAGCTCTGGTCTTAGTTATTTCTTGTCTTCTGCTGGGTTTTGAGTTTTTTTTATCTTGCTCCTCTAGCTCTTTCAATTTTGACGATAGGGTGTCAATTTTGGATCTCTCCATTCTCCTCATATGGGCACTTATAGCTATATACTTTCCTCTAGAGACTGCTTTAAATGTGTCCCAGAGGTTCTGGCATGTTGTGTCTTCGTTCTCATTGGTTTCGAAGAACTTCTTTATTTCTGTCTTCATTTCATTGTTTACCCAGTCAACATTCAACAGCCAGTTGTTCAGTTTCCATGAAGCTGTGCGGTTCTGGGTTGGTTTCTGAATTCTGAGTTCTAACTTCATTGCACGATGGTCTGAGAGGCTGTTTGTTATGATTTCAGTTGTTTTGCATTTGTTGAGCAGTGCTTTACTTCCAATTATGTGGTCAATGTTAGAGTAGGTGTGATGTGGTGCTGAGAAGAATGTGTATTCTGTGGATTTGGGGTGGAGAGTTCTGTAAATGTTTATCAGGTTTGCTTGCTCCAGGTCTGAGTTCAAGCTCTGGATATCCTTGTTGATTTTCTATCTCATTGATCTGTCTAATATTGACAGTGGAGTGTTAAAGTCTCCCACTATTATTGTGTGGGAGTCTAAGTCTCTTTGTAAGTCATTAAGAACTTGCCTTATGTATCTGGGTGCTCCTGCATTGGGTCCATATATGTTCAGGATCGTTAGCTCTTCTTGTTGTATCGATCCTTTTACCATTATGTAATGGCCTTCTTTGTCTGTTTTGATCTTTGTTGCTTTAAAGTCTATTTTATCAGAGATGAGAATTGCAACTCCTGCTTTTTTTTGCTCTCTATTTGCTTGGTAATTCTTCCTCCATCCCTTTATTTTGAGCCTTTGTGTATCCTTGCATGTGAGATGTGTTTCTTGGATACAGCACACTGATGGGTTTTGGCTTTTTATCCAATTTGCCAGTCTGTGTCTTTTGATTTTTGCATTTAGTCCATTTACATTTAGGGTTAATATTGTTATGTGTGAATTTGATACTGCCATTTTGATGCTAAGTGGCTGTTTTGCCTGTTAGTTGTTGTAGATTCTTCTTTATGTTGATGCTATTTAGCATTTAGTGTGATTTTGTGATGGCTGGTACTGGTTGTTCCTTTCTATGTGTAGTGCCTCTTTTAGGAACTCTTGTAAAGCAGGCCTGGTGGTGACAAAATTTCTGAGTTCTTGATTGTTCGCAAAGGATTTTATTTTTCCTTCACTTCTGAAGCTCAGTTTGGCTGGATATGAAATTCTGGGTTGAAAGTTCTTTTCTTTAAGAATGTTGAATATTGGCCCCCACTCTCTTCTGGCTTGTAGTGTTTCTGCTGAGAGATCTGCTGTAAGTTTGATGGGCTTCCCTTTGTGGGTGACCTGACCTTTCTCTCTGGCTGCCCTTAGTATTCTCTCCTTTATTTCAACCCTGTTGAATCTGACGATTATGTGCCTTGGGGTTGCTCTTCTTGCGGAATATCTTTGTGGTGTTCTCTGTATTCCCTGCATTTCAGTGTTGGCCTGTCTGCTAGGTGGGGGAAATTTTTCTGGATGATGTCCTGAAGAGTATTTTCCAGCTTGGATTCATTCTCTTCGTCCCCTTCTGGTACACCTATCAAACGTAGGTTAGGTCTTTTCACATAGTCCCACATTTCTTGGAGACTTTGTTCATTCCTTTTTGCGCTTTTTTCTCTAATCTTGGTTTCTCATTTTATTTCATTGAGTTGGTCTTCGACTTCAGATATTCTTTCTTCTGCTTGGTCAATTCGGCTATTGAAGCTTGTGCATGCTTCGCGAAGTTCTCGTATTGTGTTTTTCAGCTCCTTTAATTCATTCATATTCCTCTCTAAGGTATCCATTCTTATCATTTCCTCAAATCTTTTTTCATATCTTTTTTCAAGTTCCTTAGTTTCTTTGCATTTATTTAATACATGTTCTTTTAGCTCACAAAAGTTTCTCATTATCTACCTTCTGAAGTCTAATTCCGTCATTTTGTCACAGTCATTCTCTGTCCAGCTTTGTTCCCTTGCTGTTGAGGAGTTTTGGTCCTTTGTAGGAGGCGAGGTGTTCTGGTTTCGGGTGTTTTCCTCCTTTTTGCGCTGGTTTCTTCCCATCTTTGTGGATTTATCCGCTTGTCGTCTGCGTAGTTGCTGACTTTTCGGTTGGGTCTCTTGAGTGGACACCCAGATTGTTGATGATGAAGTATTTCTGTTACTTGGTTTACCTTCTACCAATCTAGCCCCTTCGTTGTACGACTGCTGAGGTCCACTTCAGGCCCTGCTTGTCTGGGGTGCATCTATAGCAGCTGTGGCACAGTGAGGGATGCTACCAGTTTCTTTTTCTGCTATCTTTGTCCCAGGGTGATGCCTGCCGAATGTCAGTGTTTTGGATATAGAGGGGTCAGGGAGCTGCTTGAGGAGACAGTCTGTACTTTATAGGAGCTCAATTGCTTAGCTGTGAGCTCTGTTGTTCATTCAGGGCTGTTAGGCTGCTATGTTTGATTCTGCTGCAACAGAGCTCATTAAAAAAACCCTTTTTTTCTCAAATGCTCTGTGTTGGGGGGTTTGGACTTTATTTTTGGATGTCTGTTGAGGTGTCCTGCCCAGCTAGGAGGCAGACTAGCCACTGTTTGCCTGCCGAGGCTCCGCCCTGCTGTTGGGTGGTTCGCCCTGTTGCTGCAGGCTCTGCTGTTCTGCTGCGGTCTCCGCCACAGGCTCCGCCCTGCGGCGGAGTCTCTCTGTTTTAGCGGGTTGCCTTGGCAACAGCAGGCTGCGTCAGCAGTGGGTGTGTATCTCACTAGGGACGGGTTGCCTCGGCTACGGCTGGCTGCTTCAGCAGTGGGCGTGTATCTCAGTTGGGGCGGGTTGCCTCGGTAATGGTGGACGCCCCTCCCCCACAGACCGTCTCGGACCGTCTGCACGGGGAGCGTTTGAAATCACGGTTTTGTTCATCCCACTGGACTACCCCAAACGCTCTGTCCCTGCAATCTTCTGGGCTGGCCCACTGTCCAAGTCTCGTTCAGTCTCTAGTCCAGCCCTCTCAAGTCTCAGGTTGCCAGTTCAACAGGGCACCCGGACAAGCGCGCCCTGTGGGGAGCGCTGGGTAGGGCCGGCCGCCGCCACCCCGGCTGCCGGCTTCACCAGGCAGAGGTACTGCCTGGCGTCCCGCGTCTCCTTTATACTTGGGAATTTCCCCATTCTGTGGGCAACAAAGATCAGTCTGGAAATGCAGCTCCGACTCACCTCTCCGCGGATTCAACGAGAGCTCCAAACCTGGCTTGTTCTCACAGCGCCATCTTCTCCTCTAGTTCTTTTAATTGTGATACTAGAGTGTCAATTTTAGCTTCTCATGTGGGCATTTAGTGCTATAAATTTTCCTCTATACACTGCTTTAAATGTGTCCCAGAGATTCTGGTACGTTATGTCTTCATTCTCATTGGTTTTGAAGAACAGCTTTATATCTGCCTTTGTTTCATTATTTATCCAGTAGTCATTCAGGAGCAGGTTGTTCAGTTTCCATGTAGTTGTGTGGTTTTGAGTGAGTTTCTTAATCCTGAGTTACAATTTGATTGCACTGTGGTCTACGATACTGGTTGTTACGATTTCTATTCTTTTGCATTTGCTGAGGAGTGGTTTACTTCCAATTATGTGGTCAATTTTAGAGAAGGTGCAATGTGGTGCTGAGAAGAATGTATATTCTGTGGATTTGGGGTGGAGAGTTCTGTAAGATGTCTATTAGGTCTGCTTGGTTCAGATCTGAGTTCAAGTCCTGGATATCCTTGTTAATTTTCTGTCTCATTGATCTGTCTAATATTGACAGTGGAGTGTTAATGTCTCCTACTATTATTTTATGGGAGTCTAAGTCTCTTTGTAGGTAGTTAAGAACTTGCTTTATGTATCTGAGTGCTCCCCATATTGGGCATATATATCTAGGATAGTTAGCTCTTCTTGTTGCATTGATCCTTTTACCATTATGTAATGACTTCTTTGTCTCTTTTGATCTTTCTTGGTTTAAAGTCCAGACATTTTATTAGAGACTGGTATTGCAACTCCTGCTTTTTTGTGCTCTCCATTTGTTTGTTAAATCTTCCTCCGTGCCTTTATTTTTAGTTTATGTGTGTCTTTGCACATGAGATGTGTCTCCGCACATGAGATGTGTCTCCTGAATACAGCACACTGATGGGTCTTGACTCTATACAGTTTGCCAGTCTGTGCCTTTTGATTGGGACATTTAGCCTATTTACATTTAAGGTTAATATTGTTATGTGTGAATTTGATCCTGCCATTTTGATACTAGCTAGTTGTTTTGCCCATTAGTTGATGCAGTTCTTTATTGTGTCAATGGTCTTTATCATTTGGTATTTTTTTTGCAGTGGCTGGTATTGGTTGTTCCTTTCCATGTTTAGTGCTTCCTTCAGGAGCTCTTGTAAGGCAGGCCTGGTGGTGATGAAATCTCTCAGCAGTTGCTTGTCTGTAAAGGATTTTATTTCTTCTTCACTTATGAAGCTTAATTTGGCTGGATATGAAATTCTGGGTTGAGAGTTCTTTTGTTTAAGGATGTTGAATATTGGCCCCCACTCTCTTCTGGCTTTTAGGGTTTCTCCGAAGAGATCTGCTGTGAATCTGATGGGCTTTCCTTTGTGGGTAACTTGTCCTTTCTCTCTGGCTCCCCTTAGCATTTTTTCCTTCATTTTAACCCTGGTGAATCTGATGATTATGTGGCTTGGGGTTGCTTTTCTTGAGGAATATCTTTGTGGTGTTCTCTGTATTTCCTGGACTTGAATGTTGTCCTGCCTTGCTTGGTTGGGAAAGTTCTCCTGGATAATATCCAGAAGAGCGTTTTACAGCTTGGTTTCATTCTCCCTGTCACATTCAGGTAGACTGATCAAACGTAGATTAGGTCTTTTCACATAATCCCATATTTCTTGGAGGCTTTGTTCATTTCTTTTCACTCTTTTTTCTCTAATCTTGCCTTCTTGTTTTACTTCATTGAGTTCATCTTTAATCTCTGATATCCTTTCTTCTGCTTGATCAATTTGGCTATTGAAACTTGTGTATGCTTTGCGAAGTTTGTGTGCTGTGTTTTTCAGCTCCATCAAGTCATTTATTTTCTTCTCTAAGCTGGTTATTCTAGTTAGCATTTTGTCTAACCTTTTTTCAAGGTTCTTAGTTTCTTTGCATTGGTTTAGAACATGTTCCTTTAGCTCAGAGAAATTTATTACCCACCTTCTGAAGCCTGCTTCTGTAAATTTGTCAAACTCATCCTCCATCCAGTTTTGTTCTCTTGCTGGTAAGGAGTTGTGATCCCTTGGAGGAGGAGGGGCATTCTGGTGTTTGGTGGTTTCAGACTTTTTGTGCTGTGCTGGTTTCTTCCCATCTGCATGGATTTATCTACCTTTGGTCTTTGAAGTTGGTGACTTTCAGATGGGTCTCTGAGTGGATGTCCTTTCTGTTGATGTTTAAACTATTTCTTTGTGTTTTTTAGTTTTCCTTCTAACAGCCCTTTCTGCTGCAGGATTGCTGGAGGCCCACTCCACACCCTGCTTGCCTGGGAGTTACCCGGGGGCGGGGGCAGGGTGCTGCAGAACAACAAGGATTGCTGCCTGTTCTTCCTCTGGTAGCTTGGTTCTGGAAGTGTACCTGCCAAAGGTCAGCCAGAGTGCTGCTGTATGAAGTGTCTCTTTGGATATACAGGGGTCAGGGAGCCACTTGAGGAGGCAGTCTGTCCCTTATCAGAGCTCAAGTGCTGTGCTGGGAGCTCCATTGTTCCCTTCAGAGCTGCTGGGTAGGGACGTTTAAGTCTGCTGAAGTGGAACTCAGAACCGCCTCTTTTCCCAGGTGTTCTGTCCCAGGAAGGTGGGGGTTTATTTATAAGTCCCTGATGTTTTGCTGCCTTTTTTCAGAGATGCCCTGCTGAGCAAGGAGGGAGTGTAGTCACAGTCTGCCTGCAGAGGACTTGCTGAGCTGTTGTGGGCTGTGCCCAGCTGCTGTGTAAACATCCTTGCAGTTTTGTTTTTACAGGGAAGGTTAGAATTGCCTCATTAATGGCAGATACCTCTACCCCCACTGAGCTTGACCGTTCCAGGTCGAACACAAACTGCTGTGCTGGCTGCGGAAAATCTCAAGCCAGTGGGTCTCAGCTTGGTGGTCTTTGTGGGGATGGGACCTACCAAGCCAGATCACTTGGCTCCCTGCCTTCAGCTCCCTTTTTATCATGGGAATGGGCGGTTCTGTCTTGCAGGTGTCCTAGGTACCGGCCAAAATGGCCACCCAGTTTTGTGCTGGAAACCTGCAGGGCAGGTGTTGTCAGTAACAGCAGGAATCTCCTGGTCTGTGGGATATAAAGACCATGTGAAAAGTGCAATATCTGAGCCTGAGTGACTGGAAAAGTCCCTGATGGCCTCCCTTGCATAGGAGGGGGATTTCTGTGTCCCCTTGCACTTCCTGGGTGAGGCAATACCCCACCCTGCCTCGGTTTGCCCTCCTTGGGCTACACCCGCCGTCCAACCAGTCCTATTGAGATGAGCCTGATACCTCGGTTGGAAATGCGGAGATCACTTGTCTTGTGTTGCTCTCGCTGAGAACTGCACTCCGGAGCTGTTCCTTTTCGGCCATCTTGGTGGAAGTCCAAATTTTTGTATTTTTAGTAGAAACAGGGTTTCATGATGTTAGCCAGTATGGTCTTGATCTCTTTGACCTCGTGATCCACCCGCCTTGGCCTCCCAAAGTGCTGGGTTTACAGGTGTGAGCCTATGCACCTGGCCAAATCCTGTAGTCTTTATATCAAAGAATGGAACACATAACACCCCCAGGCTCCGCTTGGCTCAGGAACACAGTAAAGCAGGCTAATTTAAAAGAAGATTTTTCCAATGGACAGCCAGCCTTTCTGTTTTTGTTTCTAGAGATTAACACCTACAAGTTAACTTACTCCTCAAATAGAAAAGATTTCACTTGCCTGGCCACTGACATAACCTAGTTCCTTATTGAACTTAAAGGTCTTCAAGGAAATTAGGCTCAAAGAACTCGAAGTATGGAACCAGTCATCCTTGGAGGTATGTCAGGGGAGGGGCCTGTAGTATCTGGAGAGCTTGAGGGATGAGAAGCCATCTCAAGAAAAGACAAGAAGGCCGGGCACATTAGCTTATGCCTGCAATCCCAGCACTTTGGGAGGCCAAGGTGGAAGGATCAGTTGAGGCTAGGAAGTCAAGACCAACCTGGCCAACATGGTGAAATCCCATCTCTACTAAAAATACAAAAATTAGTTGAGCATGTTGGTACATGCCTGTAATCCAGCTACTTGGGAGGCTGCGGCATGAGAATTGCTTGAACCCAGAAGTGGAGGTAAGAGTGAGCTGAGATCATACCACTGCACTCCAGCCTAGACAGAGACCCTGTCTCAAAAAAAAAAACACAAGAACATCTCTCCTGGTTTTGTCCTTCACTTTTTAAGATGATTTATTTTGCATGTTGTACAGATTAAGTTATAAATGAGCACTTTTAAACTTCATTTTTTAAAACTTAATTCTACTTAGCTCTTATTCTTTTTTCTTTGAGACAGGATTTGACTCTGTAGCCTAGGCTGGAGGGCAGTGGCATGATCATGGTTCACTGTAGTCTCGATCTCATAGGCTCTAGGATTCTCCCACCTCAGCCTCCCAGTAACCAAGACTACAGGCGGCACTACTGGGCATGGTTGATTTTTAAAAAAATTTAGTTAGAGATGAGATCTTGCTGGTTTACCCAGGCTGGTCTTAAACTCCTGGGTTCAAGTGTTCCCCAGCCTCTGCTTCCCAGAGTGTTGTGATTATGGGCATGAGCCACTGCACCTGGCCAGCTCTTAATTATCTAATTATTTATGATAAAACTCATGTAATTTAAAAGTGTCATTATAGTTTCAGCCTCATTCATTCGGAATAACTCTTGCTTTCTTGTTTGTGTTTCAGGGTTTATTTTCTCTTAATCTTTCTGCTGCTTTTGTTCTTCCTTCACAAAATCAAGTGTTTGTTTTTTGTTGTTGTTTTTAGGATTTTGCAGGATCGTGGTCTTTCCAAATATCCTAATCTGTTAAATCAATTACTTGATTTACAACCAAGTCATAGTTCCCCCTACCTAATTGCCTTTCTTGTGGATATCTATGAAGACATGTTGGAAAACCAATGTGACAATAAGGAAGACATTCTTAATAAAGCATTAGAGGTAAGCTGGTGGGGCTCGGTGCTTTCATTTTTCGTATCTCAGAATGGTCTGCCCAGTGCCACTAATATTCATGCCTCCTTTCAACATTGTTACTCAGAATTCAGAACAAGGCTATTTCTGGTTAGGGGCAGCATTTACATCACTTGGGAACACAGCCTGTGTCTCTGACAGCATGTCACATTTGAATGTGATCTGAATTAAATTGTATTGGCTCAAAGGCATTTACCCTTGAGATTGGATTACATATTACTTTAATAAATTTTTATTTTTCGTTTTCAGTTATGTGAAATCCTAGCTAAAGAAAAGGACACTATTAGAAAGGAATATTGGAGATACATTGGAAGATCCCTGCAAAGCAAACACAGCACAGAAAATGACTCACCAACAAATGTACAGCAATAATACCATCCAGAAGAACTTGATGGAATGCTTTTTTGTATTAAGGGAATCTATGCAGGAGTTTAAAACTAGAGTGATCCTTCCCTTTGCCTGTGGTGTAAAAGTACATCATACAGGTATTGCTTTTTAACAAGAACTGATGCTCCTTGGGTGCTGCTGCTGCTCAGACTAGCTCTAAGTAATGTGATTCTTCTAAAGCAAAGTCATTGGATGGGAGGGGAAAGCAAAAGTCCCATAAAGGAACTTTTGTAGTTTTATCAACATGTAATCTAATCCTTTAGCATCAACTCTTCCCTCAGTGGTACATGTGTCAGGATTTTTAGTAGTAATGACTGCTGGTTACTTGTATGTAATGGATATGAGGTAGCCGAAGTTTGGTTCAGTAAGTAGGGAATACAGTGGTTCCATCAGAGGTGGTCTGCACACTCACAGAATCTTGCTATCACTGTAACCAACTAATGCCAAAAGAACAGTTTTGTAATAAAATTATAGCTGTATCTAAAAACAGTGGTACAGTAGTTTGATTTTTTAATAGCATTTAACTATAATTATATAAGACACATTGTCTCAGCTTAGAAAAGCAATTGAAGGCCAGGCGCCGTGGCTCACGCCTATAATCCCAGCACTTTGGGAGGCCGAGGCTGGTGGATCACAAGGGCAAGAGATCGAGACCATCCTGGTCAACCTGATGAAACCCCGTCTCTACTAAAAATATAAAAATTAGCTGGGCATGGTGGCGCATGCCTGCAGTCCCAGCTACTCGGGAGGCTGAGGCAGGAGAATTGCCTGAACCCAGGAGGTGGAGGTTGCGGTGAGCTGAGATCGTGCCATTGCACTCCAGTCTGGGTAACAACAGTGAAACTGCGTCTCAAAAAAAAAAAGAAAAGCAATTGAAGAAGAAAATATTGGTATAAAACTTTAAACTTAGGAACATGATATATTGGAGGAAAAGTTAAAATGTGAATTGGTCAGTTCTTGACTGAAAGTGAGAAAATCCACTCAAGGTAATTTGAACTCAAAGGGTTTATTCAGGTTTATAAATATCTCACAGAAGAATTGCCTAATCTTTTAGAAGTACATTCCCAGTTCAACCATTGTGGAAGACAGTGTGGCGATTCCTCAAGGCCTTAGAAATAGAAATTCCATTTTACCCAGCAATCCCATTACTGGGTACGTATCCAAAGGACTATAAATCGTTCTACTATAAGGACACATGTACACGAATGTTCACTGCAGCACTGTTTACAATAGCAAAGACCTGGAATCAACCCAAATGCCCATCGATGATATACTGGATTGGGAAAATGTGGCACATATACACCATGGAATATTATGCAGCAATCAGAAATGATGAGTTCGTGTCATTTGTAGGGTCATGGATGAATCTGGAGAACATCATCCTCAGCAAACTGACACAAGAACAGAAAATGAAACACCGCATATTCTCACTCATAGGTGGGTGATGAAAAATGAGAACACATGGACACAGAAAGGGGAGTACTAAACACTGGGGTCTATTGGGGGGAAAAGGGGAGGGCCAGTGGGAGGGGGAGGTGGGGAGGGATAGCCTGGGGAGAAATGCCAAATGTGGGTGAAGGGGAGAAGAAAAGCAAAGCACACTGCCATGTGTGTACCTACGCAACTGTCTTGCATGCTCTGCTCATGTACCCCAAAACCTATAATCCAATAAAAAATTAAAAAAAAAAAAAAAAAAAAAGTACATTCCCAAACCATAGTACACATCTGGACCATCCTGTTGCTGCTGCCTGTCCAGAATCAGAAAACTGCTAGTTGAGGAATGAGGAGCCACAATCCTGGCTGCCAGCTCCAGGACTGTGCTGTCTCTGCATGTACCATAAAAAGCACATCCGCTGCTTTTCCCATGTAGTGTGGTTCCAAATTATGGCTCACTGCAGTTCATCTGATTGGAAAGAACCAACAGGATGTCTTTTTTTTGAGATGGAGTCTCACTGTTGTCCTGGCTGGAGTGCAGTGTCGTGATCTCAGCTCACTGTAACCTCCACCTCCCAGGTTCAAGTGATTCTCCTGCCTCAGCCTCCCAGTAGGCACCATTAATTTTTTTTGTTGTTGTAATTTTAGTAGATACGGGGTTTCATCATGTTGGTCAGGCTGGTCTCAAACCGCTGACCTCAGGTGATCCGCCCGCCTTGGCCTCCCAAAGTGATAAGATTATAGGCATGAGTCACTGCTATATATAGCTAGCTAGGTAGTTCGATCGATCTTTTTTTTTTTAATTGAGACAAAGTCTCACTCTGTTGCCAGGCTGGAGTGTAGTGGTGTGATCTGTGCTCTTTGCAACCTCTGCCTCCCGGGTTCAAGCAATTCCTCTGCCTTAGCCTCCGGAGTAGCTGGGATCACAGGTGCACACCATCATGCCCAGCTAGTTTTTTGTATTTTAGTAGAGACGGGGTTTCACTATGTTGGCCAGGATGGTCTCAGATCTCCTGACCTCATGATCCACCCGCCTCAGCCTCCCAAAGTACTGAGATTACAGAAGGCTGGGTGCGGTGGCTCACGCCTATAATCCCAGCACTTTGGGAGGCTGAGGCAGGTGGATCACAAGGTCAAGAGATCGAGACCATCCTGGGCAACATGGTGAAACCCTGTCTCTACTAAAAACACAAAAATTAGCTGGACATGGTGGCGCGTGCCTGTAGTCCCAGCTACTCTGGAGGCTGAGGCAGGAGAACTGCTTGAACACAGGAGGTGTAGGTTGCAGTGAGCCGAGATCGTGCCATTGCACTCCAGCCTGGGTAACAAGAGTAAAACTCCGTCTCGAAAAAAAAAAAAACAGATGTGCGCCAAACTACGGCGCCCTGCCAGGAAGTCTTAAAATCTTAATTGCAAAGGAATTTGGGAAGTGTGGTTTGTAGCTTTCCAGCCTCTGTGATGTAGGATGCCATGCCAGGAAGGAGTTGGGAGTGGTTAGCAAGCTGGCTTGTTGTAGCTGCACTTAATTCAATCTCACTTTATTTTTATATGTTGATTTTTTTTTTTGGAGTCTCACTCACTCTTGCCCCAAGTGAGTGAGACTCCATCTAAAAACAACCTCCACTGCCTGGGCTCAAGAAATTCTCCTGCCCCAGCCTCCCGAGTAACTGGGATTACAGGCACCATGCCTGGCTAATTTTTGTATTTTTAGTAGAGCCGGGGTTTTACCATGTTGGCCAGGCTGGTCATGAACTCCTGACCTCAAGGGATTTGCCTGCGTCAGCCTCCCAAATTGCTGGGATTACAGGCCTGAGACACCGGGCCCGGCCTCAGTCTCACTTTATCTGTAATTTGTGTTCTGTCAAAGCACCAAAGTTAAATAAAGAAATCATATAAAGTTAAATAGTTATCCTTTATATTTTAATGTCTGGGCACAGTGGCTCACGGCTGTAATCCCAGCACTTTGAGAGGCTGAGGCAGGTGGATCACCTGAGGTCAGGAGTTAAAGACCAGCCTTCCCAAAATGGTGAAACCCTGTCTCTACCAAAAATACAAAAGTTAGCTGGACTTGGTGGTGCATGCCTGTAATCCCAACTACTCAGGAGGCTAAGGAGGAAGAATTGCATAAATCCAGGAGGTACAGATTGCAGTGATTGCAGTGAGCCAAGGTCTTGCCTCTGTACTCCAGCCTGGGTGACAGAGACTGTCTCAAAAAAAAATTTTTTTTAATACTTTCTGAAGAAAACATATTTGGGAAGTGTTATTTCTAACATTTTACATGTTTTTGTTGTTTTTAGAATCCAAAAATCTCTGATTTTTGAAGTTGCCACAAAGTGTCATTCTTATGTAGACCATTTCAAAGGTGTCATAAGGATAAAGATAAGTTCTCATAAGATAGCAGTTATTCTCAGCTGGGTGTGATGGCTCACACCTGTAATCCCAGCACTTTGGGGGGCTGAGGTGGGTGGATCATTTGAAGTCTGGCCAACATGGTAAAACCCTGTCTCTACTAAAATTTCAAAAATTAGCCAGGCATGTAGATGGGTGCCTGTAATCCCCACTACTTGGGAGGTTAAGACAGGAGAATTGCTTGAACCTGGGAGGCAGAGGTTTCAGTGAGCCAAGATGGTGCCATTGCACTCCAGCCAGTTTCCTTTTCTGCTCCATGAGCAGAGGATTTCTCCTGAGTCTCTCTGTGTGCCCACGACCCTCACTTCCAGGTATTTGGCTACACTCAGGTTGAAGATAATAGAAGAAAAAAGGGTGACACAACCAGTTTAATGGTGCATCAAATTCTGCCTTAAAAATTTTTTTTTTGTTTGATTTTAATTCCTCTAATTTTTCTTCAGTATTAAAGTTTCACCCTTTTCCAGGCAGCACCCCACAAAAGCCTCTAGGCATGAAATGGTGGCCACATGGCAAAGAACTCAGCAAAGAGAGCTGCTGGTTGGTTTCTATCTTTTTTTTTTTTTTTTGAGATGGAGTTTTGTTCTTTAGCCCAGGCTACAGTGAATTAGCGCCATCTCAGCTCACGGCAACCTCTACTCCCCAGGTTCAAGTGACTCTCCTGCCTCAGCCTCCCGAGTAGCTGGGATTATAGGTGCCCACCACCACACCCGGCTAATTTTATGGTATTTTTAGTAGAGACAGTTTCACCATGTTGGCCAGGCTGATCTTGAACACCTGACCTCAGGTGATTTGCCCACCTTGGCCTCCCAATGTGCTGGGATTACAGGCATGAACCACCATGCCTGGCCAATTGATTTCTATCTTGATGCCAACAGCCAACTCTGTCAGCCAGCAGGTTTAATTTCGTGAAAAACAAAAACTCATCATCCTATATTTATAACAATTCAGTGGTATATGCCAAGCAGTGTCTACTCCAGTGTTGAAAACGGCAACGCTGGGCACAGTGTCTCAATGCCTATAATCCCAGCACTTTGGGAAGCCAAGGCAGGTGGATCACTTGAGGTCTGGAGTTTGAGACCAGATGGGCCATCTTCAATAAAAATGCAAAAATTAGTCTCCCATGATGGTGGGAATCTGTAATTCCAGCTACTCTGCAGGCTGAGGCAGGAGAATTGCTTGAACCTGGGAGGTGGAGGTTGTAATGAGCCAAGATTGCGCCACTGCACTCCAGCCTGTGTGACAGAGACTGAGACTGTCTTAAAAAAAATTTTTTTTTAAGTAATAAAAATGAAAAACCTAACAAAAATGATGCCACAGTTTTACACATTTCAGGTGGTTAAGAGTGCATAAGTTTGATAATAAACATGGTACTTTTTTTTTTGAGACAGAGTTTCGCTCTTGTTACCCAGGCTGTAGTGCAGTGGCGCAATCTTGGCTCACCGCAACCTCTGCTTCCTGGGTTCAGGCAATTCTCCTGCCTCAGCCTCCTGAGTAGCTGGGATTACAGGCACGCGCCACCATGCCCAGCTAATGTTTTGTATTTTTAGTAGAGATGGGGTTTCACCATGTTGACCAGGATGGTCTCAATCTCTTGACCTCGTGATCCACCCACCTCGGCCTCCCAAAATGCTGGGATTACAGGCTTGAGCCTCCGTGCCCCGCATAAACACAGTACTTGACCTTAAATAAGACCTGGAGCTTGCCAGTGGAAGCAGGCTTAGAAGGGCAGCAGCTTGTAAGTTATGGTGAGGTGGTGGGGACAGGGTTATCTGAAATCTGACAGAAAGCTGTAACAGCAGGTATCTATGGGTGTGGCTTATAACAGTGTATTGAAGAATAGGATAGATGTTGAGGGGTGTGCACATGCTTGCCTTGTGTATTCCTATGCAGTGTGGCTTAGAGGATCATTTTCTGCATTCCCCTAGTGCCTCTCCAGGATGAAATCACATATCTAGAAACAGTAAATTGGTGGCTCACACCTGTAATCTCAGCATTTTGGGAGGATAAGGCAGGGGGACCACTTGAGGCCAGGAATTTGAGACCAACCTGGACAATGTGGTGAGACTTTCTGAAATCAAACCAAAATGAAAACCAACTAACCAAATAGGAAAATTTGTGTTATGCTTAATTCTTAATGTATCTATCAATCATATTGAAATAAATTTGTGTCTTTAAAATGTGTTATAGCTGAACTGACTACACTTCATATATTTCCTTAATTCCCTACATCTAGTAAAATTTCAATGCCTAATTTTTTTCCCTTCAAAATTCTCATATTCAAAGCTTCTCATATCTCACCCATTTTCCTTTTACTTTTTTCTTTTCTTCCCCCCTGAGATGGAGTTTTATTCTGTCATCCATGCTGGAGTGCAGTGGTGTGATCTTGGCTCACTGCAACCTCCACTTCCTGGATCCAAGCAATTCTCCTGCCACAGCCTCCTAAGTAACTGTGACTACAGGTGCCTGCCACTACGCCTGGCTTATTTATGTATTTTTAGTAGAGATGCGATTTCACCATATTGGTCAGGCTGGTTTTGAACTCCTGACCTCAAGTGATCCACCTGCCTCGGCCTCCCAAAGTGCTGAGATTACAGGTGTAAGCCACTGTGCCTGGCCTACTTTATTTTAAAAAGTTTTTATTAATTTAATAGATTTGTTTGATGATCTTTCTAAATGCCTTCATTCTAAGATATGTCATCATACATGTCTAATACTGCTAGCAGGTTCATGGTTCATTTACACGCACACATATATACACATGTATGGAGAAATACCTATTTATTACCTAAACATTAAAAAATACATATAAGCAAGAACGGAGAATTTAAATTGCCCCAAATTCTACTTATTGGAGGTAACCATTGGAATATATATGTGTATATATATGATTATAAATACATATTTAAAAAAAAAGATTGCTTCCTCTCTTGGCCATATATTATGGATATCCTCTCCAGGATATATATATATATATATATATATATATATATATATATATAGCATAACTTTAAAAACATTGTAGTAAACATTGTAGTAAAAGATACATAACAAAATTTACCATCGTAACAATTTGGAAGTGTACAGTTCAGTGGAATTAGGTATATTCACATTGTTGTGCAACCATCACCCCCATCCATCTCCAGGACTTTACCATCTTCTCAAACTAAATTGTGCACCCGTTAGACAGCAGCATTTTTTTTTTGAGATGGAGTTTTGCTGTTTGTTACCCAGACTGGAGTGCAATGGCACGATCTTGGCTCACCGCAACCTCCGCCTTCTGGGTTCAAGCAATTCTCCTGCCTCAGCCTCCCGAGTAGCTGGGACTACAGGTGCGCACCACCATGCCCAGCTAATTTTTGTATTTTTAGTAGAGACGGGGTTTCACCTCGTTGACCAGGATGATCTCGATCTCTTGACCTCCTGATCCACCCGCCTCGGTCTCCCAAATTGCTGGGATTACAGGCTTGAGCCACCGCGCCCGGCCCCACCCCTATTGTTATATATTTAGGTTTCTTTTTTTCTCTAGTATAAATATCCCTTATCAACAATGCTTCAGCAACATCTCTTGTTCATACATCTTGCAGACATATTATTTCTGAAGGATAAATTCCTAGAACTGGGATTTGCTAGGGCCCGCAGGAGGAATTCCAATTTACACTCACTTGTATGAGTGCAAGGACACTTTCAGACTCTAATGACAGGAGGTGTTACCATTCTTCTTTTGCTCTTTGTCCATGTGACAGGCAAAAGTTGCTCGTACTTTAATACTGTTTGGGTTGCTAGTACAGGTTCCGTCTTTTATCCTACATAGTGTTAGTGTCTTGATTCTGAACTTTCGCAGTGTGTCAGTGTAGAAACAGCTAACAGTTCCGATCTACACAACCCAGACATTCCATGACCCCAGGCTTACTTCGACGCTGCAAGCCTCCCTCTCTGTTCCCTGGAGCAAGCGCCCGAGTGCGTGTGGTGCTCCCGGTCGGCCACTGCTGGCTGTATTCCCTGCCCTTGCCCAGTCCTATTTCTCTGCGGAGGCTTGCCTAGGTCTTGTCTGCTGCGCTTGATGTAGCTCAGCTTTACAGCGTCTGGGCTAAGCCCACAGTTTCCTTTACAGAGCGAGTCTCCAACTTCAGGCGTCTGGGTCCCCGCACAGCGGGTCTGGCTCGGAGTGGGGAATCCGCCTTCCCAGCAAGACCCCTGCTGATGCCGCGGGTCTGAGGACTACGCTTTGGAACCCAAGGCCTCGCAGTGCGTCGAGATCTGACAGCTTCTCTGCACGGGCCTAGCACCAATAGTCGATCAACGCAAAATCGTCTTCGCAAGTTCAGGAAGCAGAAACCAGAGCGGGAGACTGGGTAGGTGCGCGCTGGCACCGTCGCTGCGCTTGCTCCGGCTTCAGTGCACGGTCGGAGGTGGACGCTAGGGGGCAGCAGCGTTGCGCTCGCCCCTAGGCCGTGCTTCCGCCCGCGCAAGCGCAGTAGGACCAGCGCGTGCTGGCCTGGGGTGGCAGGGCCGCAGAGACTTGGGTTGCAGGTAGGTGCTGGGGCGAGGAGGGGCGAGAGGGCCAAGGGGCAAGGGCTTAGAGGGGCGGCAGGGCTCAACGGCGAGGAGCGAGGGGCGAGGGGCTTGCAGCTGGGTTTCCCGCGGGGCCTATACGTGACGCGGCCTGTATCCCCCACAGCACCGGCCGCCTCCACGCGAGCGGTCCGGAGGCTCCCAAGGAGGCTGCGCGGGGTCAGGGCAGCCTCGTCCACCGCGCCCGGCCCCCTCCTCCGCGCCCCGCCCTGCGCTAGAGCTGGACATTAAAGGACCCGACAAGGGCCGGTCGCGATGGCTTCCGCCGGTAATCACAGCGGTTTTGGAGGCCGAGGCAGGAGGATCGCTTGAGCTCAGGGGAGAGCAGCCTGGGCAACATGGCGGAACCCCTGTCTCTATTAAAAAACTTGGCTGGCTGCTGTGGCCCGCCTGTTATCCCAGAGGTGGGAGAATCGCTTGAACCCAGGGGCAGAAGGTTTCAGTGAGCGGAGATCACGCCGTTGCACTCCAGCCTGGGGGACAGAGTGTGAGGCTGTTTCTATTATTTTGTTATTATTTGAGACGGAGTCTCGCTCTGTCGCCCAGGCTGGAGTGCATTGGCTCGATCTTGGCTTCCAGGTTCAATCCATTCTCCTGTCTCAGTCTCCCGAGTAGCTGGGGTTATGGGCACCCATCACCATGCCCGGCTTAGTTTTGTATTTTTGGTAGAGATGGGGTTTCGCCATGCTGACCAGGCTGTTCTCGAACTTCTGGCTTCAGGTGATCCACCTGCCTCGGCCTCCCATAGTGCTGGAATTACAGGCAAGAGCCTGGTGGAGGCTGTCTCTATTTAAAAACAAACAAAACAAAACAAAACGAAAAAACCGGAAAGGACTCCACCTCAGCTCTTTGCCTTTGTGTGTTTATTTTACACGAGATCATTGTTGCCCAGGTGTGTTGTGTAATCATATTCTCTTTTTTAGAAAGCAGAATTTCGCTGTTTTATTGCATAATCTTGTCTTTACCACCCTTCACCTTTACTACAGAACCCTAAAGCTGAATAAACATCCAGAATGTTTAAAATAATCCTCTTAATGTACCTTGTGCTTTATTGGCAAGATGGAATTCTACTCTAAATTGTATTGAATGACACTACTCTGTCTTCTCTAGTTGTAGAACATACCTTGTAAGTCGGTAAAAACTAGTTTTGTTCCTGTGCTTTTCTTTTTTCTTTAAGCTGTAAATGTAGAGCAGTGGATCCCAAGTTTTTCTCTATCAGTAAGTCTTCCTATATGTCGTGCCTGAATTTCTCCTGCCCTATCTGCCCACCTTCTTTATTCCTTAACGTGCAGGCTGTTTTTCAGGACCAGTAAATTTCGGTGATTTTTGCTTGTTTCTGGACGGGAAACTTCCTTCAGCCACACAGCCTCATTCTATGCTCTGGGCGGCCTACTCCAGAATATGCCTCTGAAACAAAAAGCAAATCAGGGGTTGAGGTGGCCTAAAGTCTTCTTTAAGAAATCAGCAGTCCCAGGGTCCCCCAGGCAGCCCCCAGGTGACCACAGTGTGTTTGATTTAGTTCAGCTCCTAAGCATTGCAGAGGAAGAATGGGCTTGAGGCCAGAAAACTTGGCTCTTCTGTGTATAATTTAGTGACCTTGGATATATTACTTCATCTCTGACTCAGTTGTCTTATCTGTGAAATGGGAATAACAATAATTATATTCACCTCACAGAACTGGTGTGAAGTTGATATTCAGATGAATTTTTGGGTATTTTTAAATTTATTTCATTTTGGTTTGGTTTCTTTTTGCTGAGAGGATTCAGAAGTGAATGTGAGAACTTAGGGTTAATAGAAAAGGTTACTGGGGAATATAAAATTTGGATTCAGCAAGAAATGCATTAAAGGTTTTCTGAGTAATGATGAGGGTCCAACGCAGATTAGAAAATATGCATTTCCAGAGTCCTACAGAGTTTTGTATCTGATTTTGGCAGCCTTTGAGTGGAAATGAAGAAGTGGACAGGGCAAGTTACACGGGGCTGGTGAGTGACAGGCAGATCTGGGTTTATGATAAAGCCTCTAGACGCTTTACTTGCACAAATACCTTCCAAAACCCTGGCAAGGGGCTCAGCAGTTTTACATTCATAATTGCGTATTTTTCCCTTAAAGAATTACCGTCCCTTGCCCCCAGTTGTGTAAGCTTCAGGCCCCATAAGACCTGACATCACCCCTAGTGGCAAGGAAGGATTGGTGGGAGGTTAGGCATAAGGAGGGTTGGAGAGTTGAAGGGATTCACCATGGGGTTTGAGCTGGGGAACTCGGATTGGAGAAGGAGGTGGCAGATAAGGGGCCTCATAGGATAGGAACCTTGAGGAGAGGAAGAGCAGATTCGCTGAAGCGAATACAGGAGAGGGAAAACAGCCTGTGCGGCTGAGGCCATGAAGAGGGAGAGGCACAGAGTGACCAGGCAGTTGGTGTGTCTTTGCCGAGTACCTGCTGCATGCCAGGAACAGGACAGTGGTGAACAGGACAGGCAGGCAGCCCTCTTAATGCTCAGAATCTAGAGGAAGCCAGGGCCTGGGCATCCCAAAAAGGGAGCCTTTGAGGACTGAGGAAAGCTCAGGGGCTGAGTTGTGGGATGCAGGGAGGGTCTAGGGAGGCAGGGAGGGGCTAGATGTCAGGAGGCCACATAAGAGTTTGGACTTGATCCTGAGGGCTGAGTTGGGGGCTTTAGAATGTTAAGCTAAGTGGGATCAGATCTGTGCTTTAGAAAGCTCTCCCTGCAGGTATCGGAGAAACTTCCACATATGCCTGGGGAGATGTGTACATAACTTGTCTCACTAATTGTGGAAAAGTCAAACCAGTTGAAAATAGTGACCTGGAACTTTGTGTATCTGCATGAATAAATCTCAAAAACGTAACCTTGAGCTTTTAGAAAAGCTAGTTGCAAGAGGATAATACCAGCCCACCACTGTTTGTATAAAGCTGGAAAATTTAATGTATTATTTTTGGGCACATACTTGTGGTGAAAATAAAAATCATGTTTGGGAAGCTGAGTTCAGTGGCCCATGCCTGTAGTGAATCCCAGGTTCACTTGAGTAAATAGATAAGATAGATTAGATGATCGATTAGATAGATAGCATGTGTAGGACTTACAGATACCAGTATTTTTCAGACTTTAGCATGCATCCAAATCACCTAGAGGACTTATTAAAACACAGACTTCATTTCTGATTCAGTAGGTCTGGGGTGAGGACCCAAGAATTTGCATTTCTCCCCCAAGTTCCTGAGCAGTGTTGATGCCACCAGTCTGGGGACCTCAGTTTGAGAATCTCTGATGTCCACCAACTTGACAACTTGAAGACAGTGATCACTTCTTGGGAGGGATCAGAATTGGATGGGGAGGAGTCCAGAGGGGCTTCAACTCTATTTGTAATATTTAATTTCTTTAAAAAAAAATCTGAGGCCTGGCGCGGTGGCTCACGCCTGTAATCCCAGCACTTTGGGAGGCCGAGGCAGGTCGATCATGAGGTCAAGAGATCTAGACCATCCTGGTCAACATGGTGAAACCCCGTCTCTACTAAAAATACATAAAATTAGCTGGGCATGGTGGCGTGTGCTTGTAATCCCAGCTACTCAGGAGGCTGAGGCAGGAGAATTGCATGAACCCAGGAGGCGAAGGTTGTGGTGAGCAGAGATCGCGCCATTGCACTCTAGCCTGGGTAACAAGAGCAAAACTCCATCTCAATAAAGAAAAAAAAATCTGAAAAAATGATGCAACGTAACTTGACAAAGCTGGGTGGATATTCATTGATGTTTTTAATTTTTCTGTGTGTGTGAAACATTTAATTCCAGAAAAAGGATCCTATTGTTTGCTGTGTAATCCTCAGAATGGACTGGAAAAGAGGAAGAACTGGGTGTCTTCGTGGGAATCTTTTGCAGAAGCCCAGGTGAGAAGTGCTGCTGGCTTATACCGGAGGTGGGAAGGTCGGGGGTGGGGGGTGGGAGAGGCAGCAAGGAAGGAGAGAGACGAGCAGCTGTGAGGGAGGTTTGGGTGGGAGCATTGACTACATGTGGTAATTGGTTGGTTTAGAGGTTAGGGGAGGGCGGAATCAAGTCATACACCTGGTCTGTGACTTGAGTGGGTGGTTGCGTCATGAGCCGATCACGAAGGGAACCCTGGAGGAGGGGCATGTGGGGACAGGTGGGAGTTCTGGAGTGGACATCCTAAATCTCGACAGCCCAGTGAGCAAAGCGTAAGAGAGATCTGGGCTGCAGTGCAGACTTAGAAAGCATCAGAGTTCAGATGGCTTTCTAAGGTGTGGATGAGGTTACCTGGGCCTTTGGCAGACCTGAAGCAATGCTGTCACCTAAGGCAGGGCTTGGCCAACCACAGCTTGCTGCTTGTTTTGTATAGCCTGAGAGCTGAGAATGCTTTTATCTTTTTTTTTTTTTTAATTGAGACATAGTTTCGCTCTTGTTACCCAGGCTGGAGTGCAATGGCGCGATGTCGGCTCACTGCAACCTCAGCCTCCTGGGTTCAGGCAATTCTCCTGCCTCAGCCTCCCGAGTAGCTGGGATTACAGGCATGCGCCACCATGCCCAGCTAATTTTTTGTATTTTTAGTAGAGACGGGGTTTCACCATGTTGACCAAGATGGTCTTGATCTCTTGACCTTGTGATCCACCCGCCTCGGCCTCCCAAAGTGCTGGAATTACAGGCTTGAGCCACCGTGCCCAGCTCTTTTATCTTTTTAAATGTTAAGGGGAGAATTCAGTGAAGATATAATTCACAAACCATAACATTTGACATTTTAAAGTGCACGATTCAGTGGTATTTAGCATATTCACAAGGTTGTACAACCATCATCATTGTCTAATTCAGGAACATTGTAGCCAAAAAGAGACCACATCCCTGTCAACAACTATTCCACCCCCCGCCCCCAGCCTCTGACAGCCATGAATCTGTGTTCTGTCTCTGAATTTGCTTCTTCTGGACATTTCATGTAAATGGAATAGTACGGAATAGGACCTTTTTATCAGGCTTATTACACTGAGCATGATGTTTCCAAGGTTCACCTATGTTGCAGCATAAATTAGTGCTTTATTCTTTTTTATGGCCGAATAATACTCCGTTTATGGATGTACCACATTTTGTCTATCCATTCATCAGCCAGTGGACACTTGGGTTGTTTCCACTGTTTAGTTGTTGTGGATAATGCTTCTGTAAATTCCAGGAAATTACACTCTGGAGCTGCCAGAGTGTAATTTCCTGGAAACCGAGTAAAGGTGTTTAAGTAGGGAGTGATCAATCACACTAGATGCTATTGATAGATCAAGGAAGATGGGGGCTGCGCTTTGACTGTTGTGTTTAGTGATGTGGAGGTCACCCGTGCTGACTGACTGTGATAAGGTCAGTTTGGGTGGAGTGGCCGTGAGTTGGAGAGAATGAGAGGACAGAGCTGGGCATGGGGTTTGCCTGAGCTGGGTGTGGGGCCGGTTTCTTGGTAACACACAGTTCATAGTAACAGGAGGGCACCAAGGCGGGTGTCCTTTGTGGCGTCTGACCTGGCCTGGTGCAGGGAGCTGGGAATGGGAAGTGCTGTGAGTACTAATGGGGAGCAGGGGATCAGAGGAGCAGAGGTGTGGGAATAGGTGGTGGAGTAGGGAGAGACTGGAGCTTTGCCAGTGGGGACCTGGGCTGAGCAGGGCGTGGAGCATGTGGTGAAGAGTCTTATGGCGGGTGAGGCTCAAGGCCCAGTGTGTGCTTAGGGAACGGGGCTGCAGAGTGAGTAAGGGACCTATGGGTATATTACAGGGGTAGGATGTCGAGGAATTTCCAAGACAAGCTAATAGGGGTCACTCCGGGAGAGAGGCCTAGTGTGCGCTAATGGAGCATAGGGTGGTAGAGGCACCAGGATATGTGCTAATAGGCTTCGTGTGTGGTGGTGAGAGTGTGTGTGTGTCTGTGGGGGCCTGAGGGGTAGGAGAGAATGGGGTGCTTATGGAGGGGAAGTGGTTGAAAGACTCGAGTGCTATGTGTGTGATCGTGGGGGTCATGCCATGGAGGGTGTGTGCACATCCTAATAAAGGTCTGGGTAGTTGGATGGAGCCTAGTGCATGCTAATGGGGCAGAGCTGGAAGGACCTCATGGAGGGATCTGGTGGAAGGAGGATGGTGGGAGACCTGTGCTAGCGGGGTGAAGATTGTGGATCTGTGTGGGGCATGAGGTGGTGGTATGGGAAGGGTCTTGGTGCTGTCAGAGGCCCAGTGCACTAAGGGTCAAGGTGGTGTGAGGTGCGCATGTGTCACTGAACATAGAGCCATTCTAGGAAGGGGCAGCTGGATGATGTAAGATATTACGGAGGCTGCTACTGTGGGTTTAGAGTCACAGAGGCACTGAAGTGTGTGCCATTGTTGGGAGAGTCAGCAGTGTGAGGTCTGGAGTACGCTCAGGAGAGCCAGAACAGTGTGAACTTGTGTGCTTATGTCTGTAGGGTACTGGAGTGTGTGGAGGTTCCAGGGAATACTGATGAAGGGGGTGAGTAGAGCTGTGGAGGGGGTGAAAATAAATTTAAAAGACCAGGTGTGGTGGCTCATGCCTGTAATGCCAGCAGTTTGGGAGGCTGAGGCAGGAGGATTGCTTGAGGCTATGAGTTCAAGGTCAGCCTAGGCAACATCATGAGACCCAGTCTCTACAAAACAAAAACAAAAACAAAAATTAGCTGGATGTGGTGGTGTGTACCTGTAGTCCACTTAGGAAGCAGAGGTGAGAGGCTTGCTTGAGTTTGAGGCTGCACTGAGCTGTGATTGCACCACTGCACTCCAGCCTGAATGATGGAGTCAGATCCTATTTCTTAAAAAAAAAAAAAAAAGAAAGAAAAGAAAATCGGCCAGTTGCGGTGGCTCACACCTGTAATCCCAGCACTTTGGGAGGCCGAGGTGGGTGAATCATAAGGTGAGGAGTTTGACCAGCCTGGTCAAATATGGTGAAATCCTGTCTCTACTAAAAATACAAAAATTAGCCCAGTGAGGTAGCAGTTGCCTGTAGTCCCAGCTACTCGGGAGGCTAAGGCAGGAGAATCACTTGAACCCAGGAGTGGAGGTTGAAATGGGCCAAGATCGTACCAGTGCACTCCAGCTTGGGTGACAAGAGCCGGACTCTATCTCCCCTTAAAAAAAAAAAAGAAGAAAAGAAAATCATAGAATTTCGGAGATGAGTGAAGTTTAGGCAAATGTAAATGAAGTAGTGTTTTAATGGGCTGAAAGCCATGTAGGCTGATTGTTAAGGAGCCAAGATCTAGTCTGGACTGCAAAGTGGTAGTCTGCTCTTTCCTTGGAGACTACCAGGTTAACATAGATGTGCAGGATTGTTTCCAGAAACTCCTATCTGAAGCTCTGCCTTATTTGGAAATTGAGGTTGCTTGTCTGTGTCAGAGTGACTTTGATCCTCCAGGGAAGAGTGGGATTTTTTTTTTTTTTTTTTTTTAATTTTTTATTGGATTATAGGTTTTGGGGTACATGAGCAGAGCATGCAAGACAGTTGCGTAGGTACACACATGGCAGTGTGCTTTGCTTTTCTTCTCCCCTTGACCCACATTTGGCATTTCTCCCCAGGCTATCCCTCCCCACCTCCCCCTCCCACTGGCCCTCCCCTTTTCCCCCCAATAGACCCCAGTGTTTAGTACTCCCCTTTCTGTGTCCATGTGTTCTCATTTTTCATCACCCACCTATGAGTGAGAATATGCGGTGTTTCATTTTCTGTTCTTGTGTCAGTTTGCTGAGGATGATGTTCTCCAGATTCATCCATGTCCCTACAAACGACACGAACTCATCATTTCTGATTGCTGCATAATATTCCATGGTGTATATGTGCCACATTTTTCCAATCCAGTCTATTATCAATGGGCATTTGGGTTGATTCCATGTCTTTGCTATTGTAAACAGTGCTGCAATGAACATTCGTGTACATGTGTCCTTATAGTAGAACGATTTATAGTCTTTTGGATATATACCCAGTAATGGGATTGCTGGGTCAAATGGAATTTCTATTTCTAAGGCCTTGAGGAATCGCCACACTGTCTTCCACAATGGTTGAACTAATTTACACTCCCACCAACAGTGTAAAAGTGTTCCTTTTTCTCCACATCCTCTCTAGCATCTGTTGTCTCCAGATTTTTTAATGATCGCCATTCTAACTGGCGTGAGATGGTATCTCAATGTGGTTTTGATTTGCATCTCTCTGATGACCAGTGATGATGAGCATTTTTTCATATGATTGTTGGCCTCATATATGTCTTCTTTTGTAAAGTATCTGTTCATATCCTTTGCCCACTTTTGAATGGGCTTGTTTGTTTTTTTCCTGTAAATCTGCTTGAGTTGTTTGTAAATTCTGGATATCAGCCCTTTGTCAGATGGGTAGACTGCGAAAATTTTTTCCCATTCTGTTGGTTGCCGATCCACTCTAGTGACTGTTTCTTTTGCCGTGCACAAGCTGTGGAGTTTGATTAGGTCCCATTTGTCTATTTTGGCTTTTGTTGCCAATGCTTTTGGTGTTTTGTTCATGAAGTCCTTGCCTACTCCTATGTCCTGGATAGTTTTGCCTAGATTTCCTTCTAGGGTTTTTATGGTGCCAGGTCTTATGTTTAAGTCTTTAATCCATCTGGAGTTAATTTTAGTGTAAGGTGTCAGGAAGGGGTCCAGTTTCTGCTTTCTGCACATGGCTAGCCAGTTTTCCCAACACCATTTGTTAAACATGGAATCCTTGCCCCATTGCTTGTTTTTGTCAGGTTTATCAAAGATTGTATAGTTGTATGTATGTTGTGTTGCCTCCGGTGCCTCTGTTTTGTTCCATTGGTCTATATCTCTGTTTTGGTAGCAGTACCATGCTGTTTGGATTACTGTAGCCTTGTAGTATAGTTTGAAATCCGGTAGTGTGATGCCCCCCGCTGTGTTCTTTTGCTTAGAATTGACTTGGCTATGCGGGCTCTCTTTTGGTTCCATATGAAGTTCATGGTGGTTTTTTCCAGTTCTGTGAAGAAAGTCCATGGTAGCTTGATGGGGATAGCGTTGATTCTGTAAATTACTTTGGGCAGTATAGCCATTTTCACGATATTAATTCTTCCTAACCATGAACATGGAATGTTTCTCCATCTGTTTGTGTCCTCTCTGATTTCGTTGAGCAGTGGTTTGTAGTTCTCCTTGAAGAGGTCCCTTACGTTCCTTGTGAGTTGTATTCCAAGGTATTTTATTCTTTTTGTAGCAACTGCGAATGGCAGTTCGCTCTTGATTTGGCTTTCTTTAAGTCTGTTATTGGTGTAGACGAATGCTTGTGATTTTTGCACATTGATTTTATATCCTGAGACTTTGCTGAAGTTGTTTATCAGTTTCAGGAGTTTTTGGGCTGAGGCGATGGGGTCTTCTAGGTATACTATCATGTCGTCTGCAAATAGAGACAATTTGGCTTCCACCTTTCCTATTTGAATACCCTTTATTTCTTTTTCTTGCCTGATTGCTCTGGCTAGAACTTCCAGTACTATATTGAATAGGAGTGGTGAGAGAGGACATCCTTGTCTAGTGCCAGATTTCAAAGGGAATGCTTCCAGTTTTTGCCCATTCAGTATGATATTGGCTGTTGGTTTGTCATAAATAGCTTTTATTACTTTGAGATACGTTCCATCGATACCGAGTTTATTGAGGGTTTTTAGCATAAAGGGCTGTTGAATTTTGTCAAATGCCTTCTCTGCGTCAATTGAGATAATCATGTGGTTTTTGTTTTTGGTTCTGTTTATGTGGTGAATTACGTTGATAGACTTGCGTATGTTGAAGCAGCCTTGCATCCCCGGGATGAATCCTACTTGATCATGATGAATAAGTTTTTTGATTTGCTGTTGCAATCAGCTTGCCAATATTTTATTGAAGATTTTTGGATCTATGTTCATCATGGATATTGGCCTGAAGTTTTCTTTTCTCGTTGGGTCTCTGCTGGGTTTTGGTATCAGGATGATGTTGGTCTCATAAAATGATTTGGGAAGGATTCCCTCTTTTTGGATTGTTTGAAATAGTTTTAGAAGGAATGGTACCAGCTCCTCCTCGTGTGTCTGGTAGAATTCGGCTGTGAACCCTTCTGGACCTGGGCTTTTTTTGTGAGGTAGGCTGTTAATTGCTGCCTCAACTTCAGACCTTGTTATTGGTCTATTCATAGTTTCAGCTTCCTCCTGGTTTAGGCTTGGGAGGACACAGGAGTCCAGGAATTTATCCATTTCTTCCAGGTTTACTAGTTTATGCGCGTATAGTTGTTTGTAATATTCTCTGATGATGGTTTGAATTTCTGTGGAATCTGTGGTGATTTCCCCTTTATCATTTTTTATTGCATCTATTTGGTTGTTCTCTTTTATTTTTAATCAATCTGGCTCGTGGTCTGTCTATTTTGTTGATCTTTTCAAAAAACCAGCTCTTGGATTTATTGATTTTTTGAAGGGTTTTTCGTGTCTCAATCTCCTTCAGCTCAGCTCTAATCTTAGTAATTTCTTGTCTTCTGCTGGGTTTTGAGTTTTTTTGATCTTGCTCCTCTAGCTCTTTCAATTTTGATGATAGGGTGTCAATTTTGGATCTCTCCATTCTCCTCATATGGGCACTTATTGCTATATACTTTCCTCTAGAGACTGCTTTAAATGTGTCCCAGAGGTTCTGGCACGTTGTGTCTTCGTTCTCACTGGTTTCGAAGAACTTCTTTATTTCTGCCTTCATTTCGTTGTTTACCCAGTCAACATTCAAGAGCCAGTTGTTCAGTTTCCATGAAGCTGTGCGGTTCTGGGTCGGTTTCTGAATTCTGAGTTCTAACTTGATTGCACTATGGTCTGAGAGGCTGTTTGTTATGATTTCAGTTGTTTTGCATTTGTTGAGCAGTGCTTTACTTCCAATTATGTGGTCAATTTTAGAGTAGGTGTGATGTGGTGCTGAGAAGAAAGTGTATTCTGTGGATTTGGGGTGGAGAGTTCTGTAAATGTTTATCAGGTTTGCTTGCTCCAGGTCTGAGTTCAAGCCCTGGATATCCTTGTTGATTTTCTGTCTGGTTGATCTGTCTAGTATTGATAGTGGAGTGTTAAAGTCTCCCACTATTATTGTGTGGGAGTCTAAGTCCTTTTGTAAGTCATTAAGAACTTGCCTTATGTATCTGGGTGCTCCTGTGTTGGGTCCATATATGTTTAGGATCGTTAGCTCTTCTTGTTGTATCGATCCTTTTACCATTATGTAATGGCCTTCTTTGTCTCTTTTGATCTTTGTTGCTTTAAAGTCTATTTTATCAGAGATGAGAATTGCAACTCCTGCTTTTTTTTGCTTTCCATTAGCTTGGTAAATCTTCCTCCATCCCTTTATTTTGAGCCTTTGTGTATCCTTGCATGTGAGATGGGTTTCCTGGATACAGCACACTGATGGGTTTTGGCTTTTTATCCAATTTGCCAGTCTGTGTCTTTTGATTGGTGCATTTAGTCCATTTACATTTAGGGTTAATATTGTTATGTGTGAATTTGATACTGCCATTTTGATGCTAAGTGGCTGTTTTGCCTGTTAGTTGTTGTAGATTCTTCATTATGTTGAAGCTCTTTAGCATTCAGTGTGATTTTGGAATGGCTGGTACTGATTGATCCTTTCTATGTGTAGTGCCTCTTTTAGGAGCTCTTGTAAAGCAGGCCTGGTGGTGACAAAATCTCTGAGTACTTGCTTGTTCGCAAAGGATTTTATTCTTCCTTCACTTCTGAAGCTCAGTTTGGCTGGATATGAAATTCTGGGTTGAAAGTTCTTTTCTTTAAGAATGTTGAATATTGGCCCCCAGTCTCTTCTGGCTTGTAGTGTTTCTGCCGAGAGATCTGCTGTGAGTCTGATGGGCTTCCCTTTGTGGGTGACCCGACCTTTCTCTCTGGCTGCCCTTAGTATTCTCTCCTTTATTTCAACTCTGTTGAATCTGACGATTATGTGCCTTGGGGTTGCTCTTCTTGTGGAATATCTTTGTGGTGTTCTCTGTATTTCCTGCAATTGAGTGTTGGCTTGTCTTGCTAGGTGGGGGAAATTTTCCTGGATGATGTCCTGAAGAGTATTTTCCAGCTTGGATTCATTCTCTTCGTCCCCTTCTGGTACACCTATCAAACGTAGGTTAGGTCTTTTCACATAGTCCCATATTTCTTGGAGACTTTGTTCATTCCTTTTTGCGCTTTTTTCTCTGATCTTGGTTTCTCGTTTTATTTCATTGAGTTGGTCTTCGACTTCAGATATTCTTTCTTCTGCTTGGTCAATTCGGCTATTGAAACTTGTGTTTGCTTCGCGAAGTTCTCGTATTGTGTTTTTCAGCTCCTTTATTTCATTCATATTCCTCTCTAAGGTATCCATTCTTGTTATCATTTCCTCGAATCTTTTTTCAAGGTTCTTAGTTTCTTTGCATTGATTTAATACATGATCTTTTAGCTCACAAAAGTTTCTCATTATCCATCTTCTGAAGTCTAATCCAGCTTTGCTCCCTTGCTGGTGAGGAGTTTTGGTCCTTTCTAGGAGGCGAGGTGTTCTGGTTTCGGGTGTTTTCCTCCTTTTTGCGCTGGTTTCTTCCCATCTTTGTGGATTTGTCTGCTGGTCGTCTGCGTAGTTGCTGACTTTTCGTTTGGGTCTCTGAGTGGACACCCAGAATGTTGATGATGAAGTATTTCTGTTGCTTGGTTTTCCTTCTACCAGTCTAGCCCCTTCGCTGTACGACTGCTGAGGTCTGCTCCAGACCCTGCTTGTCTGGGGTACACCTCTAGTAGCTGTGGCACAGTGAGGGATGCTACCAGTTTCTTTTTCTGCTCTCTTTGTCCCAGGATGATGCCTGCCTAATGTCCGTCTTTTGGATATAGAGGGGTCAGGGAGCTGCTTGAGGAGACAGTTTGTACTTTATAGGGGTTTAATTGCTGAGCTGTGCACTCTGTTGTTCATTCAGGGCTGTTAGGCTGCTATGTTTGATTCTGCTGCAACAGAGCTCATTAAAAAACCCTTTTTTTTTTTTTTTTTTTTCTCAAATGCTCTGTGTTGAGGGGTTTGGGCTTTATTTTTGGATGTCTGATCAGGTGTCCTGCCCAGCTAGGAGGCAGACTAGCCACTGTTTGGCTGTCGAGGCTCCGCCCTGCTGTTGTGTGATTCGCGCTGTTCCTGCCAGCTCTGCTGTGGTCTCCGCCACGCCCTGCAGCGGAGTCTCTTCGTTGTAGCGTGTTAGCAACGGCAGGCTGCGTCAGCAGTGGGCGTGTATCTCAGTTGGGGCGGGTTGCCTCGGCAACGGCTGGCTGCTTCAGCAGTGGGCGTGTATCTCAGTTGGGGCGGGTTGCCTCGGTAGTGGTGGACGCCCCTCCCCCACAGAGCGTCTAGGA
This sequence comes from Callithrix jacchus, assembly GCF_049354715.1. Classification (NCBI taxonomy): domain Eukaryota; kingdom Metazoa; phylum Chordata; class Mammalia; order Primates; family Cebidae; genus Callithrix; species Callithrix jacchus. The sequence goes on from NC_133514.1 coordinate 44,896,664, forward strand.
CCGTCTGCTCTGGATAGTTTGAAATCGCGGTTTTGTTGGTCCCACTGGGTATCCCAATCCCTGCAATCCCCTGGGCTGGCCTAGTGTCCAAGTCTCGTTCAGTCTCAAGTCCAGCCCTCTCAAGTCTCAGGTTGCCGGTTCAACAGGGCACCCGGACAAGCGCGCCCTGTGGGGATTGCTGGGTAGGGCCGGCCGCCGCCGCCCCGGCTGCCGGCTTCGCCAGGCAGACCTACTGCCTGGCGTCCCGTGTCTTTTTTATACTTGGGAGTTTCCCCGTTCTGTGGGCAACAAAGATCAGTCTGAAAATGCCACTCTGACTCACCGTTTGCAGATTCAACGAGAAGAGCTCCAATCCTGGGTTGTTCTCACAGCGCCATCTTGAGTCCTCCCCAAGAGTGGGATGTTTTATTCCAAGTGATAAGATTTCAAACTGCAGAATTTCTGGTAGTCTGTAATTGTAGAGAACAAAATTTCTAAAGAGTAAGAAAGGAGTCTCCATCCAAAGGGGGTTTTTGACACTTTATGGCTGCAGCGTGCTCTTAAGAGAAATGCCGTTTCCTGTGAACTTTGTGGTTTCATTGATTTCTTATCCCAGCTCTGTGAATGGGAGTGGATTTTTTATTTATTTATTTTTTTGAGATGGAGTCTTGCTCTGTTGCCAGGCTGGAGTGCAATGGCACAATCTTGGCTAACTGCAACCTCTTCCTCCTAAGCAATTCTGCCTCAGCCTCCCAAGTAGCTGGGACTACAGGCGCACCCCACCACAGCCAGCTAATTTTTGTATTTTTAGTAGAGATGGTGTTTCACCATATTGAACAGGATGGTCTCAATCTCTTGACCTCGTGATCCATCTGCCTCAGCCTCCCAAGTGCTGGGATTACAGGCATGAGCCACCGCGCCCAGCCAGGGAATGGATTTTGTTTTCTTAAGGAGGAGGTAGGAATGAGCTTCCTGTCCTGGGTTTTTCATGTCTGGCTCCTCTCAGGCGTCTGGTCTCAGTGTGAAGTTTACCTCCTCAGAGAGGTCTCCTGGGATGCTTCCTCCAGGGAGTTCCTACACTGTTGCTTTCTATCCTTGAACCCTCATCACAGGATGATGGTAGACCTTTTTGATTACTTGTTTATTGTCTGTCTTCCCCACTAGACTTTCCCCCAAGCTCCAGCAGGATGAGAACCATGCTGGTGTAATTCACTCGTGTGTCTCCAGCACCCAGTGCAGGGCTGGGCACATAGAAGCTGCTCAAGACATGTTGTGTGATTGAGCAGCTGGAAGACAGTGATGGAGGTGAAATGAGCAGACTGGGACGGAGAGGCTGGTGAGGCAGCACAGAGCTTCCCCGTGGCACTGCTCTGTCCTGGGGCTTAAGAGGACAGTTGGACTTGAGGCAGGAGAAGGGCCCCTGGGGAATGTGGGCCATTTGGACTATGGCGATTGGTCTGGGTACAGAGCTACAGTTTCTGTTTACACACTTCCTGTTTGGTACTTTGCGGCAGGGTATTTCCAGACCAGTCCCTGGGTGCCAGCCAGAGCATGGACTAACCAGGTATCTGGACAGAGACCTGAACTGGAGGAGATGCGCATTGGAGGTAACCTGCATGTCGCAACTGTCTCTGGCCCATTTCTGTCCCAGTGCCCCGGCATTCCAGTACTGTTTAGCTGGCTCCCGCTGGCATGGCCACATCCACTGTTAAAGTGTCCATACACTTCCATTCTGCTTGCATAAATCACTTCTGCCATCCAGGGTCCTACTTCAGGCCTCTCTGCTCCCAGGCCCCTCCACCATGGCCTTGAATGGCTCCAGCGGTAGAGCCCATACCTTATTAGTGGTCACTTATTGCTGGTGTTACCTCTGAGTGGTCATCTCTCTAATCTCACTACTGTTATTCTAGCTTGTGTTCTTGTCAGCTCCCGTCCCTGGTCATAACCAGGATCTCCTAACTGGTCTCCCAGCCTCATTCTCTTTTACCCCAAATGTAACTTTCATAACTGCTGAAGAGTAGCTTTTGCTTCTTAAAACTGTTCAGGGTATTCTGAGTACCTCCCAGGGAACAGGACAGCTGATTAGCTGGGTTCAAGAGACCTTCAACCTCCCAGCCTCCACCTGCTACCTTAAGCAGCCTCCTTCAGTTGTCCTTTGTCCACATCCCACCAGCTAATATATTTTGTTTTCATTTTACTGAATATTCATGAGCATCTATTCAATGCATGCTACAGTGAGTTGGACAGTTAGACACAAACACCTCCCACCTAATGTAATCTAATCTAGAGGAACCCACATTGCAATAAAAAGTAATGATTAAGGGAATAGCTAAAATTGGGCATTTGGGGTAAGCTTCAATACCTGCTTTAATCCTCATGGTAATGTTGTGGCTTACAGGACCCTTGAGTAGAAGAGGCATCAGAATACGTTCTCAAAAATGAAAGCTGACTGTAACAACTTCTTGTTTCATTGTGTATTTTAGGAAATTGCAGAGGCTGTCAACATGGAAAAGCAGCCCCAGAACAGCAGGAGAGGCCTCGCTCCCCGAGAGGTACCCCCAGCCGTTGGACTGCTGCTGGTCATGGCCCTAATGAACACTCTGCTCTACCTCTGCCTCTACCGCTTCTTCATTGCCCCTCAGCAGTCCCTGGTGGACCCCAGACACTGTCCCTATGGTCACTTCAGGATAGGACAGATGAAAAACTGCTCACCTTGGCTGTCCTGTGAGGAGCTGAGAACAGAAGTGAGACAGCTGAAGCGTGTCGGGGAAGGAGCCGTGAAGAGAGTGAGTCTGGGTTCATTTCTGATCACTGTCATCATGTTATTTCACTTAACACAGTGTCCTCCAGCTCCATCCATGCTGGCACGAATTACGGAATTTCATCCTTCTTTACTGCTAAAGTGTACTCCATTGCATGTGTGCACCACATTTTCTTGTCTATTCATCTGTTGATGGACGTTTAGGTTGATTCTTTTTCTTGATAATCGTGAATAGTGCTGCAGTAGGCATAGGGTTCATCCTTTGGGGAAACAGTGTGGCATCGAGTGTTAGGAGCCCTATTGGCTCTAAGTGTCCATCATTCTTTGAGCTCAGTAACCTCACATCTGGCACTTTATCTTTATTTTAATTTTTTTTCCTTGTGATGGAGTCTCACTCTGTCACCCAGGCTGGAGTGCAGTGGAACCATCTTGACTCACTGCAACTTCTACCTCCTGGGTTCAAGCGATTCTTGTGACTCAGCCTCCCAAGTAGTTGGGACTATAGGTGTGTGCCACCATGCCTGGATAATTTTTGTATTTTTAGTAGAGACAGGGTTTCACCATGTTGGCCAGACTGGTCTTGAACTCCTGACCTTAAGTGATCTGCCTGTCTCAGCCTCCCAATGGAACTTTTATATTAATAAGTAATCTAAGGCAGGAAAAAGGCCAAATGCATAAAGGAGTGCTATAGTGATAGAAAACTAGAAACAGTACTTTTTGAATAGTTCATGGTCCATTTACTTGACAGAATATACTGCAACCATTGTGTAGTTAGGAACCCCAGGAGGCAACACAAAGAAAACCTTGTAATAATAAGTGAAGAAAATAAGATACAAAAATGTATAATTGACTTTTCAACTGTGAAATTGTATATATATGTAGATAGATACAAAAATGGCCAGGCGTGGTGGCTCATACATGTAATCCCAGCACTTTGGGAGGTGGAGATGGGTGGATCACTTGAGCCTAGGAATTCCAGATCAGCCTGGGCAACATGGCAAAACCCGTCTCTACAAAAATTAGCCTGGCATAGTGGCACATGCTACTTAGGAAGCTGAGGTGGCAGAATCTCTTGAGCCCAAGGAGCTTGGGGCTGCATTGAGCTGTTATCTTGCCACTGCATTTTAGCCTGGGCAACAGAGCAAGACCCTGTCTCCAAAGAAAAAAAAGAAAAATATGAAAATGATAGAAATTGTGCTAGGGTGAAAGGGGGATTATGGAGAATTTTTTTCCCCCGTTTTTTGAATTCTCTGATGGTATTATACTGAGTTTTAAAACTTATTTTTAATTGGCACATACTAATGATACATATTTATGGGGTACATAGTGATGGTTCTATACCTATATACAATGTATAGTGATCGAATCAGAGCATATCTATCATCTCAAACATTTATCACTTATTTCAGTTGGGAACATTCAATAACCTCACTTCTAGCTATTTGAAAGTGTATATAATATATTGTTAATTTGAAAGTGTATAATATATTGTTAATTATAGTCATCCTGTGGTGCTATAAAACACTAGAACTTGCTTCTCCTATCTGGCTGTAGTTTTGTATCCTTTAACAAATATCTCCCTGTCCTCGCCTTTGCTCTACCCTTCCCAGCCTCTAGAAACCTCTGTTCTGCTTTTTTTTTTTTTTTTTTGAGACGGAGTTTCGCTCTTGTTACCCAGGCTGGAGTGCAATGGCGCGATCTCAGCTCACCGCAACCTCCGCCTCCTGGGTTCAGGCAATTCTCCTGCCTCAGCCTCCTGAGTAGCTGGGATTACAGGCATGCGCCACTATGCCCAGCTAATTTTTTGTATTTTTAGTAGAGACGGGGGTCTCACCATGTTGACCAGGATGGTCTCGATCTCTTGACCTCATGATCCACCCGCCTCGGCCTCCCAAAGTGCTGGGATTACAGGCTTGAGCCACCGCACCCTGCCTCTGTTCTGCTTTTTACTTCTTTGAGTAAACTTTTTTAAATTTCTTCATATGAATGAGAACTTGTAGTGTTTAACTTTTTGTTCCTCGTTTATTTCACTTAACATAATGTCCTCTAGTTTCATTCATGTTGCCATGAATGAAATAAGATTTGCTTACATTTTATGGCTGAATAGTATTCCATTTTGTATATACATCACATTTTCTGTATCCATCTGCTGAAGGACACTCAGGTCGAGTCCAAATCTTGGCTATTGTGAATAGTGCTGCAATAAACATGGGGCTGCACATATCTCTTCAATATATTGATTTCCTTTCCTTTGGATGTATATATCCAGTAGTGGAATTGCTGGATCAAATACGTTAGTTATATTTGTAACTTTTTTTTTAATCTCTTTTTTTAAATTGCATTTTAGGTTTTGGGGTACATGTGAAGAACATGCAGGATTCTTGCATAGGTACACATGTGGCAGTTTGATTTGCTGCCTTCCTCCCCATCACCTATATCTGGCATTTCTCCCCATGCTATCTCTCCCCAACTCCCCAACCCCCGCTGTCCCTCCCTTATTTCCCCTGAGAGACCCCAGTGTGTTGTGTGATGCTCCCCTCCCTGTGATGTGTTCTCCTTGTTCAACACCCAACTATGAGTGAGAATATGCAGTGTTTGATTTTCTGTTCTTGTGTCAGTTTGCTGAGAATGATGGTTTCCAGGTTCATCCATGTCTCTACAAAGGACACGAACTCATTGTTTTTTTGGCTGCATAGTATTCCATGGTGTGTATGTGCCATATTTTTCCTGTCCAGTCTATCATTGATGGGTATTTGGGTTGGTTCCAGGTCTTTGCTATTGTAAACAGTGCTGCAGTGAGCATTCATGTACATATGTCCCTATGATAGAATGATTTATAATCCCTTGGATATATACCCAGTAATGGGATTGCTGGGTCAAATGGAATTTCTATTTCTAGGTCCTTAAGGAATCACCACACTGTCTTCCACAATGGTTGAATTAATTTACACTCCCACCAACAGTGTAAAAGTGTTCCTATTTCTCTACATCCTCTCCAGCGTCTGTTGTCTCCAGATTTTTTTCTTTTTTTTTAAATTTATTTTACTTTTGGTGCATACTATATCTAGCATTTCTCCCCGTGTTATCCCTCCCCACCCTCCCCGCCCCCGTTATCTCTCCCCTACCCTCCCCCTGCAACTGTCCCTGTGTGTGATGCTCCTCTCCCTGAATCCACGTGTTTTCGTTGTTCAGCACTCACCTATGAGTGAGAACATATGGTGCTTGACTTTCTGTTCTTGTGTCAGTTTGCTGAGAATGATGGTTTTCAGATTCATCCAAGTCCCTACAAAGGACAGGAATTCATCAGTTTTTATGGCTGTGTAGTATTCCATAGTGTATATGTACCACATTTTCTCTGTCCAGTCTATCATTGATGGGCATTTGGGTTGGTTCCAGGTCTTTGCTATTGTAAACAGTGCCGCAATGAATATTTGTGTGCATGTGTCTTTATAGTAGAATAGTTTATAGTTCTTTGGGTATATACCCAATAGTGGGTTTGCTGGGTCAAATGGAATTTCTATTTCTAGATCCTTGAGAAATCGCCACACTGTCTTCCACAATGGTTGAACTAATTTACAGTCCCACCAACTGTGTAAGAGTGTTCCTATTTCTCCACATCCTCTCCAGCATCTGTTGTCTCCAGATTTTTTAATGATCGCCATTCTAACTGGCATGAGATGATATCTCAGTGTGGTTTTGGTTTGCATTTCTCTAATGACCAGTGATGATGAGCATTTTTTCATATGCTTATTGGCCTCATATGTGTCCTCTTTTGAAAAGTGTCTGTTCATATCCTTGGCCCACTTTTGAATGGGGTTGTTTGTTTTTTTCTTGTATATCTGTTTTAATTCTTTGTAGATTCTGGATATTAGCCCTTTCTCAGATGGGTAGATTGCAAAAATTTTTCCCCATTTTGTTGGTTGTCGATTCACTCTAATGATGGTTTCTTTTGCTGTACAGAAGCTCTGGAGTTTAATTAGATCCCATTTGTCTATCCTGGCTTTTATTGCCATTGCTTTTGGTGTTTTAGTCATGAAGTCCTTGCCTGTGCTTATGTCCTGGATGGTTTTGCCTATGTTTTCTTCGAGTGTTTTTATGGTGTTATGTTTTATGTTTAAATCTTTGATCCATCTGGAGTTAATTTTAGTCTAAGGTGACAGATAGGGGTCCAGTTTCTGCTTTCTGCACATTGCTAGCCAGTTTTCCCAACACCATTTATTAAACATGGAGTCCTTTCCCCATTGCTTGTTTTTGCTGGGTTTGTCAAAGATCAGATGGTTTTAGATGTGTGATGTTTCTTCTGGGGTTTCTGTTCTGTTCCATTGGTCTATGTCTCTGTTTTGGTACCAGTACCATGCTGTTTTGATTACTGTAGCCTTGTAGTATAGTTTGAAGTCTGGCAGTGTGATGCCTCTGGCTTTCTTCTTTTTTGCTTAGGATTGTCTTGGCTATGTGGGGTCTTTTGATATTCCATATGAAGTTTAAAGTGGTTTTTTCCAGTTCTGTGAAGAAGGTCATTGGTAGCTTGATGGGGATAGCATTGAATCTATAGATTACTTTGGGCAGTATGGCCATTTTCACAATATTGATTCTTCCTAACCATGAGCATGGAATGTTTCTCCATCTGTTTGTGTCCTCTCTTATTGCGTTGAGCAGTGGTTTGTAGTTCTCCTTGAAGAGGTCCTTTACATCCTTTGTTAGTTGTATTCCTAGGTATTTTATTCTCTTTGTAGCAATTGTGAATGGGTGTTCACTCTTGATTTGGCTCTCTGTTTGTCTGTTATTGGTATATAGGAATGCTTGTGATTTTTGCACATTGATTTTGTATGCTGAGACTTTGCTGAAGTTGTTTATCAGTTTAAGAAGATTTTGGGCTGAGATGATGGGGTCTTCTAGATATACAATCATGTCATCTGCAAATAGAGACAGTTTGACTTCCTCCTTTCCTAATCGAATACCTTTATTTCTTTTTCTTGCCTGATTGCTCTGGCTAGAACTTCCAATACTATATTGAATAGGAGTGGTGAGAGAGGGCATTCTTGTCTAATGCTGGATTTCAAGGGGAATTCTTCCAGCTTTTGCCTGTTGAGTATGATATTGGCTGTAGGTTTGTCATATATAGCTTTTATCATTTTATGATACATTCAATCAATACCTAGTTTATTGAGAGTTTTTAGCATGAAGGGCTGTTGAATTTTATCGAAGGCCTTCTCTGCATCTATTGAGATAATCATGTGGTTTTTGTCTTTGGTTCTGTTTATGTGATGGATTACATTTATGGATTTGCGTATGTTGAACCAACCTTGCATCCCCAGGATGAAACCTACTTGGTCGTGATGGATAAGCTTCTTGATGTGCTGTTGCAATCTGTTTGCCAGTATTTTATTGAAGATTTTTGTGTTGATGTTCATCATGGATGTTGGCTTGAAGTTTTCTTTTTTAGTTGTGTCTTTGCCTGTTTTTGGTATCAGGATGATGTTGGTCTCATAAAATGAGTTAGGGAGGATTCCCTTCCTTTGTATTGTTTGATCCAGTTTCAGAAGGAATGGAACCAGCTCCTCTTTGTACATCTGGTAGAATTCAGCTGTGAACCCCTCTGGACCTGGACTTCTTTTGGTTGGTAGGCTATTGATTGCTGCCTCTACTTCAGCCCTTGTTATTGGTCTATTCAGGGTTTCAACTTCCTCCTGGTTTAGTTTTGGTAGAGTACAAGTGTCTACCATTTCTTTATCCATTTCTTCCTGGTTTACTGGTTTATGTGAGTAGAGCTGTTTATAATAATCTCTGATAGTAGTTTGTATTTCTGTGGGATCAGTGGTGATATACCCTTTATCATTTTTTATTGCATCTATTTGATTCTTCTCCCTTTTCTTTTTTATTGATCTGGCTAGCCATCTGTCTATTTTGTTGATCTTTTCAAAAAACCAGCTCCTGGATTTATTGATTTTTTTGAAGGGTTTTTTGTGTTTCTATCTCTTTCAGTTCTGCTCTGATCTTAGTTATCTTTTGAGATTTTTGATCTTGCTCCTCTAGTTCTTTCAATTTTGATGATAGGGTATCGATTTTAGACCTTTCCTCTCTTCTCTGGTGGGCATTTATTGCTATGTATTTCCCTCTCAATACTGCTTTAAAGGTGTCCCAGAGATTCTGGTAAGTTGTGTCTTCATTCTAGTTGGTTTCAAAGAACATCTTTATTTCTGCCTTCATTTCATTGTTTATCCAGTCAACATTCTGAGGCAGGTTGTTCACTTTCCAAGTGGTTGTGTGGGTTTGAGTGTGTTTCTTGATCCTGAGTTCTAGTCTGATTGCGCTGTGGTCTGATAGACTGTTCGTCTGATAGACTGTTCGTTATGATTTCTGTTCTTTTGCATTTGCTGAGGAGTGATTTGTTTCCAATGATGTGGTCAATTTTAGAGTAAGTGCAATGTGATGCTGAGAAAAATGTATATTCTGTGGATTTGGGATAGAGCATTCTGTTTATGTCTATTAGATCTGCTTGGTTCATCTCTGCATTCAAGTCCTGGATATCCTTGTTAATTTTCTGTCTTGTTGATCTGTTTAATATTGACAGTGGAGTATTGAAGTCTCCCGCTATTATTGTGGGGGAGTCTAAATCTTTTTTTGGACGTTAAGAACTTGCTTTATGTATCTGGGTGCTCCTGTGTTGGGGGCACATGTATTTAGGATAGTTAGCTCTTCCTGTTGTATTGATCCTTTTACCATTTTGTAATGTCTTTCTTTGTCTCTTTTGATCTTTGTTGGTTTGAAGTCCGTTTTATTAGAGACTAAGATTGCAACCCCTGCTTTTTTTTTGTTCTCCATTTGCTTGGTAAATCTTCTTCCATCCCTTTATTTTGAGTCTATGTGTGTCTCTGTATGTGAGATGTTTTTCTTGAATACAGCACACCGATGGATTCTGACTTTTTATCCAGTTTGCCAGTCTTTTGATTGCGGCGTTTAGGCCATTTACATTCAATGTTAATATTGTTATGTGTGAATTTGATCCTGCCATTTTGTTACTGGCTGGTTTTCTTTCTCATTAGTTGACTCATTTTCTTCATTTCTGCATTTTTGGTCTTTGCCAACTGGTTTGCTTTTGCAGTGACTGGTGATTGTTCCTTTCCATGTTTAGTGTTTCTTTCAGGAGCTCTTGTAGGGCGGGTCTGGTGGTGACAAAAATCTCTCAATAATTGCTTGTTCGTAAAGGATTTTATTTTTCCTTCACTTACGAAGCTTAGTTTGGCTGGATCTGATTCTGGGTTGAAAGTTCTTTTCTTTAAGGATGTTGAATATTGGCCCCCATTCTCTTCTGGCTTGTAGGGTTTCTGCCGAGAGATCTGCTATGAGTCTGATGAGCTTCCCTTTGCAGGTAACCTGACCTTTCTCTCTGGCTGTCCTTAGCATTTTTCCCTTCATTTTGACCCTGGTGAATCTGATGATTATGTGCTTTGCAGTTGCTCTTCTTGAGGAATATCTTTGTGGAGTTCTCCGTATTTCTTGAATTTGAAATTTGGACTGCCTTGTGAGGCTTGGGAATTTCTCCTGGATAATATCCTGGAGTGTGTTTTCCAGCTTGGATTCATTCTCCCTATCATATTCAGGTACACCAATCAAGCGTAGATTAGGTTTTTTCACATAATCCCATATTTCTTTGAGGATTTGTTCATTTCTTTTTACTCTTTTTTCTCTTGTATTGTCTTCTCTTTTTATTTCATTGAGTTGATGTTCAATCTCTGATATCCTTTCTTCTGCTTGATCCATTCAGCTATTAAAACTTATGTTGGCTTCATGTAGTTCTTGTGCTGTGTTTTCAACTCCATCAAGTCGTTTATGTTCTTCTCTAAGCTGGGTATTCTAGTTAGCATTTCGTCTAACATTTTTTCAAGGTTTTTGGTTTCTTTGCATTGAGTTAGAACGTGTTCCTTTAGCTCTGAAATGTTTGTTATTATCCACCTTCTAAATCCTGTTTCCGTCAATTCTTCGCACTCCTTCTTGGTCAACTTGTGATCCTGTGTTGTTGAGGAGTTGTGATCCCTTGAAGGAGAAGAGGTGTTCTGGTCTTTGATGGTTTCACCTTTTTTGCACTGGTTTTTCCCCATCTTTGTGGATTTATCTGGCTGTGGTGTCAGAGAGCTGCTTGATGAAGTCACTTGTCTGCCTGTGGGGGCACTACTGGGTTTCTAGGGACTCCTTTAGGTTACTAAGGAAGCTTCCAGTGTCTTTTTTGTTTATGCTGGGAGACGAGGCCTGCCTCTTCCGCTGACCTGTAGGTGCTGCTGGGTTTTCAAGAATGTCCAGTTGCTACGTAGGCTTCCTTTGTTTTTTGTTAAAACATGTAGCCCAGTCTCACCCCTCTAGTGGTGGGTTGTGCCCTTTCTCCACTGGGCTGGATCATTCAGGGTTCATCTCAGACTGTGGCACTGGCTATGCAACCCACTGGAGTCAGAGCTTCAGCCCTCTGGGGTTTGTCGGGGAGGGTAGTTACCCGCCCAACTGTGCCCGGCTATCTCCCCCTTTCAGCTTTCTCTCTCTCTGGTCATGGGGTACGGGCTACCCAGCTGCTCCCACTTACAGCTCCCTCTCTCCAGGCAGGGGGAGCGGGCAATAGCTCAGTCTGCAGACTCTTATTCCACTCTGCACTTGTAATTCCCAGCGCTTGACTGGCAAAGATCCCCTGTTCTGTGTATTGCTGAGGCTTTTGGGGGAAGCGCTGTATCTGGACTGGAGCGCCAGAGGGGGAGCCTCTGACTCACTGGTCAGATGCACTTTCTGGGTGAAGCAGCACCCCCCACCCCACCTCGGTCTGCCCTGAGTGGGCTTTGCTTACCATCACACCAGACCCGTTGAGATGCACCGGGTACCTCAGTTGGAGCTATGAGATTTTGGGGTTTCTGCGTCTTTCTCGCTGGGTGTTGTGCGCTGGAGTTATGTCTAATCCACCATCTTCATCTCCAGATTTTTTAATGATTGCCATTCTAACTGGCATGAGATGGTATCTCAATGTAGTTTTGATTTGCATTTCTGTAATGACCAGTGATGAGCATTTTTTCATATGTTTCTCGGCCTCATGTATGTCTTCTTTTGTAGAGTGTCTGTTCATATCCTTCACCCACTTTTGAATGGGGTTTTTTTTTCATGTAAATATGTTTTAGTTCTTTGTAGATTCTGGATATCAGCCCTTTATCAGATGGGTAGACTGCAAAAATTTTTTCCCATTCTGTTGGTTGCCGATTCACTTAATGGTTCCTTTTGCTGTGCAGAAGCTGTGGAGTTTGATTAGGTCCCATTTGTCTATTTTGGCTTTTGTTGCCAATGCTTTTGGTGTTTTGGTCATGAAGTCCTTGCCTACGCCTATGTCGTGAATGGTTTTGCCTAGATTTGTTCTAGGGTTTTTATGGTGTTAGGTCTTATGTTTAAGTGTTTAATCCATCTGGATTTAATTTTAGCTTAAGGTGTCAGGGTTTTTATGGTGCCAGGTCTTATGTTTAAGTCTTTAATCCATCTGGAGTTAATTTTAGTGTAAGGTGTCAGGAAGGGGTCCAGTTTCTGCTTTCTGCACATGGCTAGCTGGTTTTCCCAACCCCATTTATTAAACAGGGAGTCCTTTCCCCATTGCTTGTTTTTGTCAGGTTTGTCAAAGATGGGATGGTTGTAGATGTGTGGTGTTGCCTCCGAGGTCTCTGTTCTGTTCTATTGGTCTTTATCTTTGTTTTGGTACCAGTACCATGCTGTTTTGATTACTGTAGGCTTGTAGTATAGTTTCAAGTCTGGTAGTGTGATGCCTCCCACTTTGTTCTCTTTGCTTAGAGTTGACTTGGCTATGCGGTCTCTCTTTTGGTTCCACATGAAGTTTAAGGTGTTTTTTTCCAGTTCTATGAAGAGGGTCATTAGTAGCTTGATGGGGATAGTGTTGAATCTGTAAATTACTTTGGGCAGTATGGCCATTTTCACGATATTGATTCTTCCTAACCATGTACATGAATGTTTCTCCATCTGTTTGTGTCCTCTCTTACTTTGTTGAGCAGTGGTTTGTAGTTCTCCTTGAAGAGATCCTTTACATTCCTTGTTAGTTGTATTCCTAGGTGTTTTATTCTCTTTGTAGCAATTGTGAATGGCAGTTCGTTCTTGATTTGGCTCTCTTTAAGTCTGTTATTGGTGTGTAGGAATGCTCGTGATTTTTGCACACGAGCATTTATTTTTGTATCCTGAGAGTTTGCTGAAGTTGCTTATCAGTTTCAGGAGATTTTGGGCTGAGACAATGGGGTCTTCTAGATATACAATCATGTCATCTGCAAATAGAGACAGTTTGACTCCCTCCTTTCCTATTTGAATACCCTTTATTTCTTTTTCTTGAGTAATTGCTCTGGCTAGAACTTCCAGTACTGTGTTGAATAGGAGAGGTGAGAAAGTGCATCCTTGTCTAGTGCCAGATTTCAGTGCTTCCAGTTTTTGCCCATTCGGTATGATATTAGCTGTTGGTTTGTCATAAATAGCTTTTATTATTTTGAGATACATTCCATCAATACCTAGTTTATTGAGGGTTTTTAGCATAAAGGGCTGTTGAATTTTGTCAAAGGCCTTCTCTGTGTCAATTGAGATAATCATGTGGTTTTTGTCTTTGGTTCTGTTTATGTGGTGAATTAACGTTTATAGACTTGCATATGTTGAACCAGCTTTGCATCCCTTGGATAAATCCTATTTGATCATGGTGGATGAGCTTTTTGATGTGCTGTTGAAATCGGTTTGCCAGTATTTTATTGAAGATTTTTGCATCTATGTTCATCATGGATATTGACCTGAAGTTTTCTTTTCTTGCTGAGTCTTTGCCGGGTTTTGGTATCAGGATGTTGTTCTCATAAAATGATTTGGGAAGGTTTCCCTCTTTTTGGATTGTTTGGAATAGTTTCAGAAGGAATAGTACCAGCTTCTCTTTGTATGTCTGGTAGAATTCTGCTGTGAACCCATCTGGACCTGGGATTTTTTTGGGTGGTGGGCTTTTGATTGCTGCCTCAACTTCAGACTTTGTTATTGGTCTATTCAGGGTTTCGACTTCTTCCTGGTTTAGGCTTGGGAGGATGCAGGTGTCCAGGCATTTATCCATTTCTTCCAGGTTTACTAGTTTATGTTCATAGAGATGTTTGTAATAATCTCTGATGATGGTTTGTATTTCTGTTGAATCTGTGGTGGTATCCCCTTTATCTTTGATCTGTCTAATATTGACAATGGGGTGTTAAAGTCTCCCTTTATTATTGTGTGGGAGTCTAAGTCTCTTTGTAAATCCTTAAGAACTTGGTTTATGTATCTGGGTGCTCCTATATTGGGTGCATATATATTTAGGCTTGTTAGCTCTTCTTGTTGCATTAACCCTTTTACCATTATGTAATGTCCCTCTTTGTCTCTTTTGATCTTTGTTGCTTTAAAGTCTGTTTTATCAGAGATGAGAATTGCAACTCCTGCTTTTTTTGCTCTCCATTTGCTTGGTAAATCTTCCTCCATCCCTTTATTTTGAGCCTCTGTGTATCCTTGCTTGTGACATGGGTTTCCTGGATACAGCACACTGATGGGTTTTGGCTTTTTATCCAATTTGCCAGTCTGTGTCTTTTGATTGAGGCATTTAGCCCATTTACATTTAGGGTTAATACTGTTATGTGTGAATTTGATCCTGCCATTTTGATGCTAGCTGGCTGTTTTGCCCGTTAGTTGATGCAGTTTCTTCATTGTGTTGATGCTCTTTACCATGTGGTATGTTTTTGGAGTGGCTGGTACTGGTTGTTCCTTTCTATGTGTAGTACCTCTTTCAGGAGCTCTTGTAAAGCAGGCCTGGTGGTGATGAAATCTCTGAATACTTGCTTGTTCACAAAGGATTTTATTTTTCCTTCACTTATGATGCTTAGTTTGGCTGGATTTGAAATTCTGGGTTGAAAGTTATTTTCTTTAAGGATGTTGAATATTGGCCCCCACTCTCTTCTGGCTTGTAGGGTTTCTGCTGAGAGATCTGCTGTGAGTCTGATGGGCTTCCCTTTGTGGGTCACCCGACCTGTCTCTCTGGCTTCCCTTAGCATTTTCTCCTTCATTTCAACCCTGGTGAATCTGATGATGATGTGCCTTGGGGTTGCTCTTCTTGAGGAATAGTCTTTGTGGTGTTTTCTGTATTTCCTGGACTTGAATATTGGCCTGCCTTGCTAGGTTGGAGAAGTTTTCCTGGATAATATCCTGAAGAGTATTTTGCAGCTTGCAGCTTGGATTAATTCTCTCTGTCATATTCAGGTACATGTATCAAACGTAGATTAGGTCTTTTCACATTCTTGGAGACTTTGTTCATCCCTTTTTACCCTTTTTTCTCTAATCTTGCCGTCTCGTTTTATTTCATTGAGTTGATCTTCGACCTCTGATATCCTTTCTTCTGCTTGGTCAATTCAGCTATTGAAACTTGTGTATGGTTTGGGAAGTTCTCGTGTTGTGTTCTTCAGCTCCATCAGTTCACTTATATTCCTCTCTAAGTTGTTTATTTTTGTTAGCATTTTGTCAAATCTTTTTTTAGTGTTCTTAGTTTCCTTGCATTGGGTTAGAACATGTTCTTTTAGCTCCTAGCGGTTTCTTATTACCCACCTTCTGAAGCCTGATTCTGTCAACTCATCACACATTCTCCATCCAGCTTTGTTCCCTTGCTGGGAAGGAGTTTTGATCCCTTGTAGGAGGAGAGGCATTCTGGTTTCAGGTGTTTTCATCCTTTTTGCACTGGTTTCTTCCCATTTTTGTGGATTTATCCACCTGTCATCTTTGCAGTTGTTGACTCTCAGATTGGGTCTCTGAGTGGATGTCCAGGTTGTTGATGATGAATTTCTTTCTGTTTCTTAGTTTTCCTTCTACCAGTCAGGTCCCTCTGCTGTAGGACTGCTGAGGTCTACTCCAGGCCCTGCTTCTCTGGGGATCACCTGAAGCAGCTGCAGAACAGTAAGGGTTGCTGCCAGTTTCTTCTGCTATCTTTGTCCTTGAAGGATATCTGCCTGATGTCAGTCTGAGCTCTCTTTCCTGAAGTGACTCTTTGGATATACAGGGGTCAGGAAGCTGCTTAAGGAGACAATATGTCCTTTATAGGAGCTCAAGTGCTGAGCTGTGAGCTCCGTTGTTCTTCCAGAGTTGCTGGGTAGGTACATTTAAGTCTGCTGCAGCAGAACTCATAAACCGCCCCCTTTTTTTCCCCAGGTGCTCTGTCCCAGGGAGTTAGGGCTTTATTTATGAGTTTCTGTTGTGCTGCTGGCTTTTTTCTTGGTTGCCCTGCCTAGTGAGGAGGCAGCCTAGTCACTGTTTGCCTGCAGAGGCTTTGGTGAGCTGCAGTGGGCTCCACCCAGCTCCCGTGTGAACTTCCCTGCAGTCCTGTTTATACAGGTATAGTTAGAACTGCCTTGGCAGTGGCGGCCCACGTCTGTAATGGTGGGCTGCCTCAGCAATGGTGGACTACCTCTGTAGTGGTGGAGTGCCTCAGTGGAATGGCGGATGCCCCTCTCCCACAGAGCTAGACCGTCCCGGGTTCAGCAGTGCTTGCTGTGAAACTCTCAATCCAGAGCGTTTCAGATTGCTGTTTTTTTGTGGGGGGTGGGACCAGATGAACCTGATCACCTGGCTCACTGCCTCAGAGCCTTTTTTTTGTCTCCCAGGTGTTCCAGTCACCTGTTGAAAAGGTGCTGGGATCTGTGTGATTTCCTTTGCGGTGACCCGCTACGCTGGCTGAAACAGCCACACTGAGATTCATGGCACCTTTTTGCCTGGGAATCTCCTGGCTTGGCTCCCTGTTCAGTCCCCTTTTCTATCAGTTGGATGGGCGACTCTGTCTTCTCCAAGCTCCAATCGCCAGCTAAAACAGTGCCTGGACCCGTGTAGTTTGTATGGAGAACCGCTGCGCCGGGGTGCTGGGCAAAACAGCCATGCCGGCCAAAATCGCTGCGCTGACCAAAACAGCTGCCCTGGTGACCCATGGGGCTCCTCCACCAGGGAATCTCATGGTCTGTGGGCAGTAAAAATTCATCTGGAAATGCGGTGTCCACTCACCCTCTGTGCTTTCGTTGGGAGCTACAATCCTGAGCTGCTCCTAATAGGCCATCTTGGATCTGTCCCTAAAACAGTCTTTTAACCCATTATCTAAGGTTAGGCAAGAAATCCACTTTCCCATGCCTTCTCATAATCTTTTACCAAAAATGCATTTGACTTCCCTTACATGCCTTGCATGTAGAACTGTTTCTTCAGTAGTCTCAAATACATGTTACACTGTTAACTCTTAGCAACTTTTACTTTTGGTAAAAGCCTTGTTCATAGCAATTTCCATTATGTATTAGGTGTGGAGCCTAGGACACAAAAAGGTCTGACTTTTTCCAATATAGCTAGGGGATGTGGCTAACTCCATATGTCTTGGGCCTTACCTAGCTATAAAACAGGGAAGGTGTACAGTAAGAGTCATAGTGGTGTTTTAGGAAGCATTTAGGAGGCCTAACAACCTTTGAATTATACAGCATTTCTTGCATAAATTTCCTTTCATGAATCCTTTCACGACTTATACAGACCATTTCGTCATGCTTGGGCTTTCTGACTTTTCCTAAACATACCTTTTTAAACCAGTCATTTTTCTTTAGGACAAGATTTCATCATACAGGATATTTTCTTATATAAAATTTCTTGGCCAGGCATGGTGGCTCATGCCTATAATCCCAGTACTTTGGGGGACTGAGGTGGATACATCACCTGAGGTCAGGAGTTTGAGACCAGCCTGGCCAACACAGTAAAACCCCCTCTCTACTAAAAATGCAAAAATTAGCCAGGTGTGGCAGCGGGCATCTGTAGTCCCAGCTATTCGGGAGGCCGAGGCAGGAGAATTGCCTGAAGCTGGAGGTTGCAGTGAGCTGAGATTGCGCCATTGGACTCCAGCCTATGGAACAAGAGTGAGGGTCTGTCTCAAAAAAAAAATTTCTTTATAACCTTTTTTGCATAGCTGGGGGTTGTGGTTAATTCCATGTGTCCCAAGGCCTTATCTAGAATCTAATGGCTTCAAGGTAAGTAAATAGAACAATTTTCAAAAGTCAAAGAAACAGTGTATGATCTTAAAGCCTTTAGCAAACCTAATATCTGACCCAATTTAGACCAGATGTCTGTTTTGAAGACATTTTAATTTTACCAATAGTCTTTAAAACTCTTTATTTCTGAAAAATTAATAAAGTAATGTGAACTAAAAAGCATTAGTTTTAATTTTTCTGACAAAGTATTTGATTTAAGGGCTCATTTTTCTTTAAGCCAATTAATTAGAGCTCTTTTGTGTAAGCATCACACACACAATACATACAATTACACAGACAGAGGATCCTATAGTTGTAAGGTTTTTCATTTGCCAGTTTTTAAGCTTCTCTTTAAAGCATGCATTTTTTATGGCTTAATATGCAGACACAGCCAGAAGGCAAAACTGATCTCCAGAAATTATGGGTCTTATTTTTATACCAGATCCTGTATCCCAAAAAGAAGGAATCAGCTTATCCCCAAAAGTACATTTACTATCCAGTTATTATATACCAAAGCTGTCTCCTAATGAAAAATAATTTCTGACACTACCAAAAGAAGAAAAAAACAAAAAAAAAAAGTCAAGTGACATAATATAAAACTGAACAGAACCTTAGATTTTGAGAGATCTATCTGCTGTTAGAAAATCTTAGGTTCTGTCTCGTGAGCATCAAGGAGGGCAAGAAGGCAAAATGGAGAAATAATTGTCAACTGAGAAGAGAAACAAACCAACAAAAACATTTTTAAAAAACATCCAGGATACAAGAAGAGAAAAAAAATATACAGCCTTTTAAAATATATATGTAGGTTGGATATTTGTTTTTAATGAAGTTGATTTTAACCATAGAGCTCTTAATTTTTTTTCTTTTTAAATCTCTATTTTCAGACTCTAGCCAGGAGAGATAATCAGTATTTCTGGCTTCTGAACTTTACCACAGGTAACATCTCATGAGGTTAGTAAGTTTTAAATAAGGTTATGACTTAAACGTGGACACATAAGATGTCCCAAAGAGATGGTAAGCAGTTTCCTTTTTTTTCTTTTACAAGATTTATAATTTCCCCAAAGGTAGTTTAAAGAAAGGAAAATTTAAGACAGGAGATCAAAAGCTGTCTATGGCAGGAAAAGAATTAATAAATGGCAAAAAGTTACACAAATGAAAAACCGGAAAGGACTCATTTTCTAAGCCAAGAATTAAGTCTGAGCCACCACTGTTAGAAGACAAAGCCTTGGCTACTGAGCTACAACACTGAGTGAGCTCTGTTGTCTCAGAGGGACCCTAGAGGAATTAATTTGAGCTTGCAAAGGCTTTTAACTGCTTAAGATAATTGTTAAGGCTATGACATGAATCCCCAAATTCCTGTCTTCTGCATGGTGGAGACCAACAGAAAATATCCCCACATGGTTACAAAGCTAAGCTCTCAAGGACATAAAACAAAGAAACTTTATCTGGTATTGGTTTCAGGGACCCCCAGCAAAGTTTGTAACTGACCAGCCTGCAGGCTGGCTTAAAAAGCAGGCTTACAGGGGTCCTAAGCCCATGTTCTGTCCTGTGATACCCCTCTATTGGAGAACAACACAGAAAGACAAATTTTTAGCACAAAGTACCCCAGATTTGCTACAGCCTAAGACTAGTCTCACAAATCCTTTTATTATTAATTAAACCTTTGCAGAGGAGACAGTGATGTTTACTGTTTGTACGTGCACACACACAAACACACAACATGCAGAGAGAGAGATAGGGAGAGCAAGTGTGAGAGATTTGGCTGGTAAATTCTCCTTTATGCTGGCATAGTAGGTTTCCAGGTTCCCTTTCTCTGCAGCTTCTAGAATGGAGTGGCTTTTGATGACCCTGCTCATGTGCCATAGCTAATGGGGGGGCGGGGGTGGGGGCAAGTCACTTTACAAAAGAAAATCACCCTTTTCCATTTTATGGAACCATAGGCAAGATTCTTAATTTTGTAAGATGCTGCCCAGCAGGCTGCATGGGGAACTGAATTAACATTTTTCATCACAGCTGAGGCAAAACAGACTCTAGTTACTGTGATTAGCACGCAATATTGACCTGGCAAGGCTTAAAGTTTCCTCTGTTGGTTCCCGTTGTCTTTTAATCCACTCACAAGGGAGAGATAACCTCCTAGCAGGGACTCAATGGGCAGTCTTTAGGCAGGACGGAAGAGCAGACTGAGTTAGGCTTGCTGGACATCCATCAGTAATTCCTTCAGGGTCCCCCTCCACACATAAACACACACACACATCCCACACACACACCACACACACACACACACACGCACAAACAGAAGGCCTTCAAGACACAGATTCCAGACCTACTAGCAAACCAAGCGTATTCCTCCAAACAAGTCCCCTATTCTTTGTCCATTTAGATACCCCATAATGGACTATAGACAGATACCCTGTAATGGGGCTACAACTACAGACAGACATGTCACAATCAGATTACACACAGATACCCCAAGAGGCTACCAAGAGACAGCAGCACCTTGAGAGAGGCCAACAAATCAGAAGGAAGGGGCTGTTGGCAGCACCTGGAATACTCACAGAATCAGACACCCTGCAATGGGGTTACAGACATCCTGTGATAGGGCTATGGTTATGGGACATTTCCCCAGGACTATTTCTTCATTGTAATTAAATCCATGCACACTGGGTCGGCAGTGCCTCAGTGGTAGAGATGGTGCCAGAGTTAGCCCCCAGTTCAAGAGAACTGGGCAGCCACTTGGGCGGGCCTCTGGATCCATCACCAGAGGGGGCTAGCTAACCAGGTATGATTCTGTAATCACTTTGAGCAATATAATCATTTTAACCATATTAATTTTTCCAGTTCATGAATGTGGGATGTCTTTCCATTTTTTTGTGTCTTCTTCAATTTCTTTCATTGGTATTTTATAGTTTTCTCTGTAGAGATTTTTTACTTCCTTGGTTGAATTTATTCCTAGTGTGAACCTAAAATATCTCAAACAAATCTCAGTCAATTTAGAAAGTTTGTCAAGGTTAAGGATGTACCTGTGACACAGTCTCAGGAGGTCCTGATGGCACGTGCCCAAGGTGGTTGAGGTATAGCTTACTTTTATACATTTTAGGGAGACATTAATCAATATGTATAAGATGTACGTTGGTTCAGTCCAGTAAGGCAGGATAACTCTGAGTTGGGGGTAGGGGGAATAGGGTAGGATGGGAGGTTGAGTGGGGTTGAGGGGGTTGGGAGGGGTGGGCTTCTAGGTCTTAAGTAGATAAGAGACAAAAGTTTGCATTCTTTTGAATCTATGATCAGTCTTTCACTGAATACACAATTTAGTCTGGCTTAATCGCATTTTTACATAAACAATAGGGCAGAGGAAGCAATCAGATGTGCATTTGTCTCAGGTGAGCAGAGATAAAACTCTGTTCTGTATCTGTGAAGATAAGCTATTAGTTTACATTGCCATGGTGAAATTCAACATAATTGTTTTAGGGTAAAGATCTTGAGGCCCACAAGTAATTTTCTTGTGGGCAAATTGTGAGGGAGGTATGTAGCTTTTTATATTTTTAGCTACCTTATTTAGGAATAAAATGTGAGGCAAGTTTCTCTGATGTAGTTCCCAGCTTGACATTTCCTTTGGCTTAGTGATTTTGGGGTTCTGAAATTCATTTTCTTTTCACACTAGGTATTTTTTTGTAGTTATAAATGGGATTGTTTTCTTTATTTCTTTTTCAATTAGTTTGTTATTCGTGTATAGAAATGTTACTGCTTTTTGTAAGTTGATTTTTGTATCCTGCAACTTACTGAATTTACTTTATCAATTCTAAGAGTTTTTTGGTAGAGACCTTTTTTTTTCCTGTATCGGATCATGTCAACTGCAAACAGGAACAGTTTGACTTATTCTTTACCAATTTGGATGCCCTTTATTTCTTTCTCTTGCTTAATTGCTCTGGCTAGAACTTCCAGTGCTGTGTTGAATAAGAATGGTGAGAGTTGGCATCCTTGTTCCCTTTGTTAGAAAAAGCTGGAGCTTTTCCCTATTCATTATGATGTTAGCTGTGGGTTTCCCATATGTGGCCTTTATTGGGTTAAGGTACGTTCGTTCCTTCTGTACCCAATTTGTTTGGGGTCTTTTATCATGAAGGAATGTTGAATTTTATCAAACGCTTTTTCTGCATTTACTGAGATGTTTGTATGGTTTTTGTCCTTCATTCTCTTGATGTGTTACATTTACTGATTTGTGTGCATTGAACCATCCTTGCATCCCTGAGGTGAATCCCACTTGATTATGGCATATGTTCTTTTTTATGTGCTGTTGGATTCAGTTCACTAGTATTTTGTTGAGGATTTTTGCATATATATTCATGGGGAATATTGGTCTGTAGTTTTCTTTTTTTGTTGTGTCTTTATCTGGTTTTGGTATCAGAGTTATGCTGGCCTTGTGGAATGAGTTTAGAAGAATTCCCTCCCCTTCAGTATTTTGAAATAGTTTGAGAAGAGTTGGTATCAGTTCTTCATTAAAAGTTCAGTAGAATTCAGCTGTGAAACTATCTAGTCCTGCACTTTTGTTTGTTGGGAGACTTTTATTACTGATTCAATCTCATTATCCATTACTGGTCTTTTCAGGTCTTCTGGTTCTTCTGGGTATTGTGTATGTGTCCTGGAATTTATCTATTTCCTCTGGGTTTTTGAGTTTGTTGATGTATAGTTGTTCATGATAGTCTCTAATGATCCTTTGTATTTTATGGTGTCAGTTAAGTGATGAGTCCTTTTTAAAAGTTTGTTTTTAAAAATGGTTTTGTTTGAAAAAGATAAGACACCAGAGGAGTGAGTTCAGTTCTCAAATAGAGGCTTGAGGAGCCTTTGTCTCATTGGCAACCAGCGTGTGCTACATTTTGTGTGGTTGCTGTTTTTATGGTAACTGAGGCTTACTGGCATAACAAAGGGTGACTCTAGGAACCCCTTATGGATTGTTAAACAGAGACAGTTCCTTGTGAGGATGCATTGGAAAGTGGCAAAAGGCAGGGAGAGAATGGGAAATGTGTCCATGGGGCTGCAGCTTGTTAAATTGCTGGCTCTTATTTTCGGAGACTAAGATTCGGAGACTAGGACTTATGGCTCCCTCCTCTATGAATGTGGAAAGGAGACATCTTAAAGGAAAAGCCTGGGCTGGGCGTGGTGGCTCATACCTGTAATCCCAGCACTTTGGGAGGCTGAAGCAGGCGGATCACGAGGTCAGGAGATCGAGACCATCCTGGCCAACATGGTGAAATCCTGTCTCTACTGAAAATACAAAAAAAGTTAGTTGGGCGTGGTGGCACACACCTATAGTCCCAGCTACTTGGGAGGCTGAGGCAGGATAATTGCTTGAACCCAGGAGGTGGAGATTGCAGTGAGCCGAGATCACGCCACTGCACTACAGCCTGGGTGACAGTGCAAGGCTCCATCCCCTGCCCCAAAAAACAACAACAACAACAAAAGGAAAAGCCCATTAGGAGAAGGGAGAGGAGTTTGTGGAAAATAAAACCATAAAATAAGGTAGTTTTCTTTGTTTCTTGTAGGTGCTGTGGAGGCAGCAGTTATGAAACAGAGACCCTGCTGTCTTCATGAAAGGTGCTTTTTAGTTGGGCAATCAGACAACAAAGGAAAATAAGAAACAAATATGTGATACAATATGTTAGTGATGTGTGCTAAGAAGACAAGCAGGGCAAGGACAGTGAATGGTGGGCTTGTCCCTTTAGGTGGACAGAGAAGGCCTCTGGCCAAGATCATGTGAGATCATTATGGTAGTAGGACAGTGGAGGCCCCAAGAAGGAATGTGCCTGGCAGGCCAGGAAGGAAGCCAGTGTGACCAGACAAGAAAAAGAGAGGTCCTGATATGAGATCAGAGAAGGTTCCACTTGGAGCCAGATTATGCTGTGCCTTGAAGGCCTTAGAGAACCACTAATAACAATTATAGTAGAGGAATTTTCATATTATCTTGGCTGCTTGGCTTCAGGCTGAAGAGTAGGATGAAGGGTGTAAGGTTGGTCATAGCTCAACAAGGTGGTAGCAGTGGAGGCAGTGAGAAGTCAATGGATCCTGGGTATCTTTTAAAGGTATTTCCAGGCCATGTGTGGTGGTTCATGCCTGTAATCCCAGCACTTTGGGAGGCTGAGGTGGGTGGATCTCTTGAGGCCAGGAGTTCAAGACTAGCCTGGCCAACAAAGCGAAAACCTGTCTCTACTTGAAAAAAAAAAAAAGAGCTGGGTGTCGTGGCATGCATCTGTAATCCCAGCTTCTTGGGAGGCTGAAGCAGGAGATTTGCTTGAATTTGGGAGACAGAGGTTGCAGTGAGCTGAGATTGTACTGCTGCATTCCAGCCTGGGCGACAGAGTGAGACTCTTGTCTCAAAAAAAAAAAAGTATTTCCAGTACTATTTCCTAACAGATTGGATGTGGAGTGTAAGAGAAAGGGAGGATGACTACAGATTCTTGGCCTGGCACCAGGAAGAATCAAGTTGTCACTCCCTGAGAGGGGTGGAAGATGGAGAGGAGCAGATTCTGTGTCCAAGGTGCACACATAGTCATGCGCGTGGAGGCTGGGTCATCATCATTGGATGTGTGTGTGTCTGCATTTGCAGGAGGTCTGAAAGGAGAATAGACTTTGGGACTTGTTATTGTCTAGATACTGTGGAAAGCATGAGGATGTGAAAGAAGTCACCAAGGAAGGGATGTCAGTTGAGAGGGGGACTTACAGTTAATTTCTGTCTCTTTAAGAGACATCACCTTGAGGGGGACTGCTCCTCTTCATCCAGGTTGCTGCAGTTGCCCAGAAGTGTTTGGAGTTTCTTTGTCAGGATTGCTTTTCACCTTGAAGGACGTGTTTCTGAATAACTTTGGTGGTTGCAGATCACACCTGTTGCTTGAGGATAGATTTAATTTTAGGGAAACTTGACAAATTATGCCCATCCAGCTGTGGGATTTTATAATGTGGGTAATAAATTGCAGTAATATAGTTTTATTAAAGTGAAATGTGACAAAAGTGCCATTATGTTGATTTTTGCTTTTTCCTTGGCTGAAACTTACCTTTAGGTCAGAATATTTTTGCACGTGAGTGGAGACCATTGGTTGATGAGAAGCCTTGTCCCCCATGTGCATGCAGGTTCTGGCACAGAGGAGATTCATTATCCTGAATGTAGCCACTTATTTTAACAACTGACTTATAAGTGACTCATTTCTAATCAGGGGCCCCCTCCTTACGCTGGCAAGTTGGAAGGCATAGGTTTTTCAATAGGAATTTCTATATCCAAAGTTTATGACCCCCCACTCCGATCTCCACCTCCTCTCTTAGTACTCTTGCTCCAACAATTGCTCAATTTCATGGCGACCTCCAGTGTCTCAATCCCATCTCCGACAGTCCCTCCTATCATCACTCCCACAGTCACCCAGTGGAGATTCCACAGGCTTTTGATCTCATCACTGTTTTGCAAACAACCTGCAACAATTTCCTTGTGCCTTTCTCTCCATCATGCCTGGCCAAAGCAGCCCCAAGCCCAGTTGAATCCAACTGTGCATTTGCACTGGAACCACTGCACAGGAACAGGAGAGAAATTCCACAGCCACATGCTTTCTGTGCACAGCACAGACCTCAGATGTGCACCCAGACACCCAGAAGTCTCACTCTTTTCCCTTAGTGAGTTTTTGTTCCTCTTCTCTGATACCAGGTACTTCCTCAAATACCCCCATTCCTTGTCTTAGCTAATGATTTTGTTTAATAAGTTAGGAAAACAGAAGCCACTCAATGGGAACATCCTCACCTTCCCACCACCAGGTCTACAAACCCACCAGCACAGGTATCATCCTTGACTTCTTTTTTCATTTTTTTTTTTTTTTTTTAAATAGACAGAATCTTTCTCTGTTGTCCAGGCTGGAGTGCAGTGGTGCTGTCATAGCTCACTGCAACCTTGAACTCCTTGGCTCAACGGATCTTCCCACTTCAGCCTCCTGAGTAGCTGAGACTACAGGTGTGTGCTCCATGCCTGACCAATCCCTGATTTTTTACAACTTCACACACAGGTCATTCCGTCTCTCATCATCAGTCTTTTGCACCAGCACCATCCCTATTGCTGTTACAAATACTCTTTAAAAAAGAAATCCTGTTCCCTGGCTTACCTTGTCCTATAGCAAGGCCCTTCCTCTGCTACCTTCATAATAGAGCTGCTCTGACCCTGTCTCTGCCTCATCTCCCCCAGCTGCACCTTTGTCCTGGCTCAGTGTGGCTTCCCAACACCACCCCTCCAGTGAATCGGCCTCATCAAGGCCATCAGCAACTTCTGATTGGATGTTTCTTGGTTCTTCTCTTCCTTGATCTTTTCAGCAGCTCTTGATCTAGTTGACTGCTCTCCTTGCAGTCCTGGCTCTGCAGGGGGAACCACATGCTTTTTGTTTTCTTCCTCCCTTCATGGTAGTTCCTAATTACTCTCCTTTGCTGGCTTCTGTCCCTCATCTTACTCTGAATCATTGAGTCTCAACCAGAAGCAGTCTTGCTTCTCAGAGGGCCATTTAGCAATGTGTGGAGCTATCTGTGGTTGTCACAACCAGGGGCGTGGGGGTTGCTACCAGAATTTTCAGTGGGTAGAGGCCAGGGATGCTGCTACACATCCTGTAACCCACAGGATGGCCCTGGCCCCTCAGGTGTTATCTGGACTGAATGTGAACAGTGCTGATGCAAGAAACTTTCTTGAGGCTGCTTCCTGAACCCTCTTCTTGAGTCTTTAGATCTGCTCCTAGGTGATGGAATCTAGTGCTGTTGCTTTAAATACATTTCATATGTTGGCGACTCCCAAGTTTATATCTCCAGCCTGTACCTCTCCCCCCAGCCACAGATTTGTATATCCCACTACTTACTGGGCATCTCTACTTGGAGGTGTCTTCAGCGTCTCTGCATGTCCAGTGTAGAACTTGTGATATTTCCCCCTCTGAAACCTGTTCTCCCAGCCTTCTCTGGCTCAGCAAACAGCATTGCTTCCCACCAAGTTGCTCAAGCCAGAAACCTGGGAGTCACCTTGAGTCCTCCCACTCGTCTTCAGTTAAGGCAAGAGCAGTTCCATCCATTCTTTTTTCACATTCGTCCACGTGTTTGATAATCTCTGTCCACTGTCCCGTCTTCAGTAAGTCCTCATTATCTCTTGACTTCCACAGGTCTCTCTGTTTCTTTTGCCATTCACCATGCACAGTCATCTTTTAAATACAAACCAGATCATGCCACTTCTTTTTTTTTTTTTTTTTTGTAGGGTAAAGTAATTTATTTAGTACTTTTTCCATTCCATATCATCAGGAGGATTGATTTCAACTTTCCTTTTACCTACATCAGACCAGTTGGTACTCAAAACTGTACCACCAGACTCCATAAAGGATTTGTTCATGGCACGTTTCACTTCATCAGAACCATCTGAATAGATCTGCTGAAATAATTTGTTTAAGGCTGCATCTCCCTCCAACTTTTCATTCTTTTCTTCTTCTTTTATCTCACCAACCAATTTATCCCAATTTCTTGTATAAGGAGATGATGATGGATATAGGTTCTTTACATCTGCTATGAATTGTTTTGGCGTAGGCACATCTCCTTGCCCCTCTAGCTTTTCCCATCTCACAGCCTCTGGCTTTTTCAGTTTAATTTCAATCTTTGTTGAAAATACTTTAAATGTGCTCTGTTCTGGTATTATAGGATGAAGAAGTTCCAGTTTCAAATTGTAATCCTCTCCAGAAGGAAGTTTAACCAAAGCAGACAACTGTTTTTCTGAAAATTCCACATTTACATCATTCTTCTGAACATTTTTGATCATAAGCGTAATGACTACTTGAGCTTCTGTTTGATACCAGTCATACTTGATTTTTGACTGATGAATCCACACCTCAGATTCTGAGTCATTCTGAGCTTCTTGACACCTTTTAATCCAGACACTGAAATTAGCATCTGCACTATCTAATTTTTGTCCTTCTATAAAAGTTTCTAGAGCAGCAGCATAGTTTTTTTCATGGTATTCACATATTCCTTTTCTCAACATAGCAGTGGAATTATTTGGATTGAGTTCGAGAGACTTCTTTGCATCAGCAACAGCAACACAGTAATTCCCAAGAAGAATGTGGCAATAAGCTCTTTGACAATAATACTGTGCATCATCTGGTTTCTGTTCTAAAGCCTTAGTCAGCTCCTCTAACGCCGCCTGGGGGTCCTCGTCGATTAGAGCATCCGAGAAGCTCTGGAAAAACCTCTGGGATGTTGCAGGTCCTGCTGCAGCCGCCGCCATCCCTCGTAGTCACTGTTGCTGCCGCGAGAGCTGCTACTATCGTGGTTACCACCTCTGCCACTGCCCAAAGGGGAAACCATGCCACTTCTTAAAACAACTTGGGTGGCTTTCCATTTCCTCAGGAAAAAGAAAAAAATCCCAGCCTCTTAATAACCAAACCTGCCCTGGCCTCCCTACCCTGACCGCAGGCCCTACTTTCTGCCCTACAGTCCCCTGCTCTTTTGTTCTTTGATCAAACCAAGCCCTTTCTCACCCTGGGGCCTTTGCACTGCCTTTCTCTGCCTGAAATTCTCTTCCTCTTGCCTTGGCTAAGACCTCATCATTCAGGTCTCAGCTCAGGCATCTCTTTGAGAAGCTTTCCCTGATGCCCCTAACTTCCACTCTCATCCTCCCTCCAGCTCTCTTTATGTTGTTTTTTATTAATCTGTTTTAAAAGTGAGGAAGTCCCCTGAGGACATAGAAGGTGTGTCCTTGGAATCTAGCCAAATATGTGGTTGTACCCAGTTTCTATTTTAGGGATCTGAACACAAAGGTTCATCAGTTAAATCCTCATAAAATCTTGGGAGGCCAGCTTGATGGCTCACACCTGTAATCCCAGCACTCTGAGAGGCCGAGGCAGGAGGATTTCTTGAGGCCAGGAGTTGGACAAGAGTGAGATCTCTTTTTTACAATAAATAAATAAATAAGCAAATAAATAAAAATTAGCTGGGTGTGGTGGCACACACCTGTAGACCCAGCTACTTGGGAGACTCAGGTGGGAAGATTGCTTGAGCCTAGAGGCTGCAGTGAGCCAAGATTTCCCCCACTGCACTCTAGCCTGGGTGACAGAGCAGACCCTGTCTCAAAACAAAATAATACAATAAAATAGTCTTGGTTTCCTCAGTCAGTATGCAAACACTGCTGCCCCTCCATTCCCCAACTATATTTGATTTGTGTTTGGAATTGTCAGGAGCATCGTATCCTCTCTACCAAGAGCAATGGGTAGCTTTGCCCCATGACTGCACGGATTGGTTTGTGAAAGACAGATCAACTCCTTGCTTTTTCTTTATTCTTTTTTTTTTCAATATATCCTGATCAGTATATCTTTTTTTTTTTTTTTTAACGAAGGGAAGGAGGAAGGGAGGGAGGAAGGAAGGGATGAAGGAAGGAAGGGAGGAAGGGGGGAGGGAGGAAGGGATGAAGGAAGGAAGGGAGCGGGGGGGAGGGAGGGGGGTAGGGAGGGAGGGAAGGGAAGGAAGGAATTCAAGCAATGAGAGAGACATTGCTGACCTGGATCTAGAGGTTTACAAGTTGATTTCTTTTTTTGAGAGAAGGAAAGAAAAAAAAAATGAGTAAAGGAGAGAAAGAAAGAGGAAGAGAGAGAGGGAGGGTGAATGGAAATATTGCTTTATTCTGAAAAAAAAAATGGGTATTAATGATGGCCAGTCAATGTTTCATTTAAACCTATGAGTAGGTGTGATGTGGTATTGACAAGAATGTATATTTTATGTATTTGAAGTGGAGAGCTCTATAAATATTTATTAAGTTTACTTGTTCCGGATCTGACTTCGAGTCCTTGATATCCTTATTAATTTTCTGTCTCATTGAATCTATGTCTCTATGTATCTGGGTGTTAGGATCGTTAGCTCTTGTTGTTGCATTGATCCTTTTACCACTATATCTTTGTTGCTTTAAAATCTATTTTATCCGCTACGAGAATTGCAACTCCTGCTTTTAATTAATTAATTAATTTATTTATTTTTGCTCTCCATTCGGTTGGTAAATCTTTCTTCATTCCTTTGTTTTGAGTCTTTGTGTATCCTTGCATGTGAAACAGGTCTGGATGTAACATGCCGTTGGGTTTTGGCTGTGTCTTTTGATTGGGGGATTTAGTCGATTTAAATTTAGGGTTACTGCCATTTGATGTTAACTGGCTGTTTGATCCATTCATTGATGAAAATTCTTCTTTATGTTGATGCTCTTTACTTTTTGGTATATTTTTAGTAAGGCTAATACTGGTTGTTTCTTTCTGTGTGTAATACCTCTTTCAGAAGCTCTTGTAAAGCAGGCCTGGTGGTAATAAAACCTCTGAGTACTTGCTTGTTCATAAAAGATTTTATTTTTCCTTCAGTTGTGAAGCTTAGTTTGGCTGGATATGAAATTCTGGGATGAAGGTTCTGTTCTTTGAGGATGTTGAATATTAGCCCCCACTCTCTTATGGCTTGTAGAGTTTCTGCTGAGAGATCTGCTCTAAGTCTGTGATAGGCTTGCCTTTGTGGGTAACCTGACCTTTCTCTCTGGGGGCCCTTAGGATTTTCTCCTTCGTTTCAACCCTGGTGAATCTAACGATTATGTGCCTTGGGGTTGCTCTTCTTGAGGAATATCTTTGTGGTGTTCTCTGTATTACCTGGGGTTGAATATTGACCTGCTTTGCTAGTTCAGGAAAATTTTCCTGAATATCCTGAAGGGTATTTTCCAGCTTGGATTCATTCTCTCCGTCACATTCAGGTACACCTATCAAACGTAAATTTGGTCTTTTCACATAGTCCCACATTTCTTGGAGACTTTGCTCATTCCTTTTTATCCTTTTATCTCTAATCTTGTCTTCTTGTTTTCTTTCATTAAGTTGGACTTTGATCTCTGTTATCCTTTCTTCTGCTTGAACAATTCGAGTGTTTAAACCTGTGCATACTTCTCCGAGTTCCTGTATTGTATTCTTCAGTTCCATTAATTCACTTATATTCCTCCCTAAGTTGTCTATTCTCAATAGGATTTCGTCAAACCTTTTTTCAAAGTTCCTAGTTTCTTTACATTGGGCTACAACATGTTCTTTTAACTCACAGAAGTTTCTTATTATCCATTCCTTGAAGAGTGATTCTGTCATTGGGATGCGCTCGTTCTCCGTCAAGCCTTGTTTCATTGTTGATGTGGAACTGTGATCATCTTTAGAGGGAGAGGCGTTCTGATTTTGAGTATTCTTAGCCTTTTTACGCTGGTTTCTTCCCATCATTGTAAATTTATCCTCCTGTCGTCTTTGAAATTACCAACTTTCAGATTAGGTCTCTTGATTGGATGTCCAAGTTGTTAGTTCCCAGGGCCAGAATGGCAGCGTTAAGACTGATGGTGCTTTTCTGCCCAGGATTCTCCTGTCTGGCTTCCTTCTTGCGTCCGTAATGGGTGACTCTGCCTTCCCCGGGCTCCAAACCTCGGTCAGAAGGGGAACCAGTCTCGTTTACTCTGCGCCGAGAGCTGCCGCGCTGAGGTGCCGTCACAGCCGCTGCGCTGGTCTCAGGAGTCGTGCTGGGGACCCATGTGGGTCCTCCAAACCTCGGTCAGAAGGGGAGCCTGCTCTGTTTACTCTGCTCCAAGAGCTGCCGTGCCAGGTGCCGGCGAAACTGCTGCGCCGGCCACAAAAGTCGCGCTGGCAGCCTGTGTGGTTTCTCCACTGGCGATCTTCTGCTCCGTGAGTGACCAGAATTTGTCTGAAAGTATGGTGTCCTCTAGTTCTCTGCGCTTTGACTGAGAGCTGCAATCCCGAGCTGTTATCGATCGGCCATCTTGGATCGTTCCTCTTCTTTATTCTTCTTTTAAAAAATTATAAAAGCAGTACACTCAATTCAAATATTAGTAGGAGTGAAGTATAAAGCAGAAGTTCCCTTCTCTTCTTGCTTTCTCTCTCCCCAATTTATTCCCTGGGGATACAGTTGGGGACTCATGCCTTTGAGATTTTTAAACCCAAGATTACATTTAAAGGACCAGATATGCACTGTCATCATCATCTTAAGAACACAGCACCCCTGTGTCTGGGGAGCTGCCCAAAGTCTGGAATGTAGATTTGGGGCAACAGGAATAGTGAGAAGGAGGAAGATTATAGCAGCGCCAGGAGTCAATTTTTTTTCTCATCATTATAATGAAATGACTAATTGAAGGACCTGCTGTATAGTACATTAAAAATCCATATAGTATGGGTTGAATCCTTTCAAGAGTGGATTTGATTCTTTCTCTTGCATTATTTTGTAGCTCTCACTTTGTGTAACCTTTGGAAGGATCCTTTGTGATGTCTTAATGCTTGAGGCTGTATTTAATGCTTGCCATCTGGAAAGATGTCACATGAACAGTCTGTTTAAAGCATGGAGGAATAGTGTCCACTCCTCGGCTTCTTGCCAGCTCTACCTCCTCATCCCTTTCAACCCCAGACCTTTCATCTTCTATACTTGCCCCTGGGTGACCTCACCCAGCTTTCTGGCTTTATCTGTGCAGAGACCACTTTCCTGAACTCGAGACTTTTCTGTCCAGCTGCGCACCCCACATGTACCTGGGTGTCTGAGAGGCTTCTCAAACTCACTGTGTCCCAGATCTCCTTGAGAGCCCACCCACCCTTTATTCTTCCCTAACTCCCTCAGTCCCACTGTTCAGGCCACCTGTCTGGGCAACATCCTGAGTTCTCTCACCTCCACATTCAGTTCATCCACAAGTTACATTGTTTCTCCTCTCAGAAGAGAACTGGGCTTGACCACTCCTCAGGCTTACACCAGTTCTCAGTCCAGCCCCTCCAAGCCACTGTGACCCTGGACTTAGATTGTTTCATCAGCCTCCAAAATGGTCTTTTTGCTCCACACTTGCTCCCCACCTCTTCAGTCTGTTCTCAACATAGCACTCAGAATGCTTCTACTAAATTATTAGTCAATAGTGTCTTCTCTGCTCAAAATCCTTTGGTGGCTCTCTGTCTCTTTCTGAGCAAAAGAACCCTTGCAATGACAAGGCCCTGGGAGGCTTGTACCCTCTCGCCAGCTCTCTCTTGCTCCATGGTCCGTGTCCAGTCTATTACAGCGTCAGGCCCATGCTGTTCTGGAAGCCTGTGGGCATGCTTCCACCCCAGGGCCCTTTGCCCTTGCTGTTTTCTATCTGGGCTGTAGTTCTACAAATATCAAATGGCTCCTTCCCTTATTTCCTTCGAGGTCTTGCTCAAAGACCACCCCAGTGAGAACTCCTCCAACCCTGTTTAAAACTGCAAACCATCCCTGCTTAGTTTTTCTCTAAAGCGAATTTCTCATACTTTATTCATTTCCTATGTATTTTGTTAATTGTTTGCCTCCTGCACTAGTGTCTAAATTTCAGTGGTGACAAGGACTTAGTTTATTGATGTAATGATGACGCATATGACTACATAGCAATTACATTCTTGTAATACCACACTAAGTTTTCTTTTTCCTTTTTAGAGACAGAGTCTGCCTCTTTTGCCCAGTCTGGAGTGCAGTGGTACGATCATAGCTTACTGCACTCTCGAACTGCTGGGCTCATGCGATCCCTCCCACCTCAGCTTCTTGAGTAACTGGGACCACAGATGTGTGCCACCATGCCTGGGTAATTAAAACAAACTTTTTTTAAAGAGTTGAGGTCTTGTTATGTTGCCCAGGCTGGTCTTGAACTCCAGGCTCAGGCAGTCCTCCTGCCTCTGCCTCACAAAGTGCTAGGTGTGAGCCACTGTGTCTGGGATAATTATTTTCTGGATCTTGTCTTTTACATTTATAATAAAAGGTCTCATAGGTAATACATTGACCCTTCAACAATGTGGAGATAGTGATGCTGACCCCCCACATGATAAAAAATCTGCTTATACTATTTGATTCCTCAAAAACTTAACAACTAAAAGCCTACTATTGATATTATAAACAGTTGGTTAACTGTACTTTATGTAAGTATTATATACTGTATTCTTAAGATAGAGAAATGTTATTAAGAAAATAAGGGAAAATACATTTACTGTTCATTAAATACATTTACTGTTCAGGAAGTGGAAGTGGATCCATCATCCGTCACAAAGGTCTTTCTTTATCCTTGTTTTTTTCACGGTTAGTAGGCTGAGG
The DNA here is from genome assembly GCF_049354715.1 of Callithrix jacchus. Classification (NCBI taxonomy): domain Eukaryota; kingdom Metazoa; phylum Chordata; class Mammalia; order Primates; family Cebidae; genus Callithrix; species Callithrix jacchus. The sequence continues at coordinate 44,930,561 of NC_133514.1, forward strand.
AGAGAGGAGGAAGGGGAGAGGTTGGTCTTAGTATCGAAGGGATGGTAGAAGCAGAAGAAAATGTATGTGTAAGTGAACTGCACAGTTCAAACCCATGTTGTTCAAGGGTGAGCTGAATATAAAGAGCTAGTAATTAATAAGCACAAGGCAGACAACCCTGTAGAAAATTGGACGAAGGACAGTGAACAGACTTTTGACAGCAGAAATACAGAAATGCCTAAAAAGATGACAAATGCCCAGCCTCATTAGTAATAGGGAAATGGTATCTTCATCCATTGATTGGCATAGATTACAAACATTGGTAACATCTGGTGTGACAAAGGGTGTATTCCTAAGATTCTCTCAGGCGCTGCTGGTGAAAGTGCGTGCTAGCACAGACTTTGGAGGGTAATGATGGCAATAGATATTCTCATTCGGTAATGTGTCTACTTACCTATGTGTTACAGCACGTAGAAATTTGTCTTGTTTTATGCAGTTGGAACAATATTGTACTAATGGTTTTATATACTTCTTATTTGCAACATTACTTTTATCTGTTATAACTCTATAAATGTATACATTTTGGTGACCCCATGATATATATATATTTGAGATAAGGTTTCACTCTGTTGCCCAGCTGTGCAGTGATGTGATCATCGCTCACTGCAGTCTCTACTACCTGGGCTCAAATGATCCTCCCACCTCAGCGTCACCTGAGTAGCTGGAGGTATGTGTATTTTCCATTACACCCTGCTAATTTCTAAAAAGTTTTTTGTAAAGATGGGTTCTCACTATGTTTATGATACTGCTCCCCATCTCTTGATGTTTCAGTTTATGCTTCTATAAATAATGCCATATTTTTATTCCTAGAACTTCTTACCTATTTCAGATTATTGCCTTAGATTTTAGATTTAGGTGTTACAGTCCCTTGATAAATAATGCAAAAAACTGCTTTGGAAACCGTAACCTTTAATTGAACAATGATACGGCACATCACTTGCAGAACGAGCGTGGGGCAAGGATCTCCTGAGTCCTGAGCCTGCTTTCTCTTTTGTAATCTTCTGCCTTCTCTTTGGATTTAAGCAAAAGATCAGAGGTTCTTTCCTTAATTACAGTGCTTCCTGCAAGCAAATGAAAGACAGAAATCCAAGGCAGAAATGTGCACTTGCTCTTCTATATTAGCTGTGGACTCTATGAGAAGGTCTAGTGTTTGTGTAGCATTTCAGGTCCTGTCTTTATAGCTGAAGTAATACAAAACCATGGAACATGTAAAAATGTTTTTCTTACATGTAAATATTCCTATTTATAATTTACTATGCTACCTTTTAAAATTAATGGGTAACATTGTTACATCTGATGGGCAGGGCTCTGTACCCTCAGGTAGGCTTTTCAGGGTCTCCACACTCATCCACTTTTCCAGGCCACTCCCCTGCCTCCTCCTCTTGCCCACCCACTGTGTGGTGGCCAATTGGAACTGGCAGTCTACTTGCCACTCCTCTCTGCCATGCGGTTATATGGAGTCTTCCTTCCTGAGCCAGCACTCCCCTGCCCCACATCGAATCTGCAAGTCCCCCTTGTCCTGTAAGACCAGTTTCCAGAAGTCTTCCAGCACCTTCTGTAGCAGTTCTCAGTGTCCTGCCCAGAGGCAGTCACTTCCTGCCCTGAGGTTCCACCCACTGATGTGGCACTTGCCTTGCTGAATGCTGTGCTTGCTCATCAGTCCATCTTCATAACTAGATGGAGAGCAACTCTAACAGAGTCTGCCCCTCATTAATTTCTGTGTCTTCTGCAGAACACCTGCTACTAAAAGAAACATGTTATTTCTGGTCACTAATTTAGGTGAGAGTTCAGGCTTGATGTTCTCTGTGGCTTTGTTGCAGGTCTTTCTGTCTGAGTGGAAGGAGCGCAAAGTTGCTCTCTCACGGCTCACCAGCCTGGAGATGAAAGATGATTTCCTCCATGGACTGCAGATGCTGAAATCTCTACAAGGTGCACATGTTGTCACGCTGCTTGGCTATTGTGAGGATGACAACACTATTCTTACTGAATATCATCCTCTAGGTTCCTTGAGTAACCTGGAAGAAATACTAAATCTTTCAAAGTACCAAAATGTGAACACATGGCAGCACAGGCTGCAGCTGGCCATGGACTATGTCAGCATCATTCATTACCTGCACCACAGCCCTGTGGGCACGCGGGTCATGTGCGACTCCAACGACCTGCCGAAGACACTGTCCCAGTATCTGCTGACAAGCAACTTCAGCATTGTGGCAAATGACTTGGACGCCTTACCTCTGGTGAACCACAGCTCTGGGACGCTGGTAAAGTGTGGCCACAGGGAGCTGCATGGGGATTTTGTGGCTCCAGAGCAACTGTGGCCCTACAGAGAGGACATGCCTTTCCGCGATGATCTCATGCCCTCATATGACGAGAAGATCGACATTTGGAAGATCCCAGACATCTCCAGTTTCCTTCTGGGGCACGTTGAAGGGAGTGATATGGTCCGATTCCATTTGTTTGATATTCACAAAGCATGCAAGAGCCAGACTCCCTCAGAAAGGCCCACTGCTCAGGACATTCTGGACACCTACCAGAAGGTCTTGGATACGCTTAGAGATACCGTGATGTCTCGGGCAAGAGAGATGCTGTGAAAACCAGTCCAGCCAGTGAAGGTGGGATTGAAGCGCTGAATGGAAGTTATAGCATTCTACTCTGAGGGTGGAGTTTTTTGCCTGAGTTTTGTGTTTCATTGTTTTTTATGACTTAGCCATATGGTTCTTTGTTCACATCCACGTGTACATTTGCATGTGTTCCGCATTGGTTGTTAGACTTTTTTTTTTTGAGACGAGGTCTTGCTCTGTTGCCTAGGCTGGAGTGCGGTTGCGTGGTCTTGGCTTACTGCAGCCTCCGCCTCCCAGGTTCAAGCAATTCTCCCACCTCAGCCTCCCGAGTAGCTGGGATTACAGGTGCACCACCACACCTGGCTAATTTTTGTATTTTTAATCGAGACAGGGTTTCACCATGTTGGCCAGGCTGTTCCCAAACTCCTGACCTCAGGTGATCCACCCTCCTTGGCCTCCCCTAATGCTGGGATTACAGGCACAAGTCACCATGTTTGGCCGATTGTTAGATTTCCATGGATTTGTAGTTTCCAAAGTTTCTCTTGTTATTAATTTCCACTTTTATTCTATTGTGGTCTGAGAAGGTACTTGATATGATTTAGATTTTTAAAAATTGTTGAGGTTTGTTTTGGGGTCTAACATATGGTCTGCTGGAGAATGGTCCATGTGCTGATGAGAAGAATGTATATTCTGCAGCTGTTGGACGAAAGGTTCTGTAAATGTGTATTAGGTCCATTTGATCTCTAATGTAGATTAAGTCCAATGTTTCTGTCTAGATGATCTGCCCAATACTGAAAGTGAGGCGTTAAAATCCCCAGCTATTATTCGTATTAGGGTCTTTCTCTTTAGTTCTAATAATGTTTATATATCACATATATATTGTTTATATATGTGAGTGCTTCGATATTGGGTGCATATATATTTAAAATTGTTACGTCCTTTGGCTGAATTGATCCCTTTATCATTATGTAATGATCTTCTTTGTCCCTTTTTGTGTTTTCTGACTTAAAGTCTATTATGTATAAGTATAGCTATTCCTGCACTCTTTTGGTTTCCATTTGCATGGAATATTTTTTTTCATCTGTTCAGTTTCAGTCTATATGTGTTTTTACATGTGAAGTGAGTTTGTTATAGGTAACATAGTTGAATTTTTTTTTTAAAATCCATTCAGCTAGTCTATATCTTTTAATTGGAGAATTTAAATTATTTACATTCAAGGTTTTTATTGATAGGTGAGAACTTAGTCCTGTGCTTCTGTTGTTTTCTGATTGTCTTGTATATATTTTGTTCCTATATTCTATCTTCCGTTTTCTTTTTTGAGACGGAGTCTTGCTCTGTCTCCCAGGCTGGAGTGCAGTGGCATCATCTTGGCTCACTGCAATCTCCACCTCCCGAGTTCAAGCATCTCCTGTCTCCACCTTCCAAGTAGCTGGGATTACAGGTGCCCACCACCATGCCTGACTAATTTTTGTATTTTTAATAGAGACAGGTTTTCACCTATCTTATTTTATATTATTTACTTCATAATTTGGTGGGTTTTTTTTTAATAGTCATAATGTTTGACTCCTTTTTCTTATTTGTGTATCTGCTCTACCAGTGAGTTTTAAGCTTTTGTGTGTTTTCATGTTGGTAGATACCATCTTGTCTCTTCCAAGATCAGATGAGATTGGGTGCATTCAGGGTTGTATGGCTTTCTCTTCCAGATGTAGGATTCCCTTAAGCATTGCTTGTAGGGCTGATCTAGTTGTGATGATTCCCTGTTGTTGTTGTTTTGAGACAGAGTCTTGCTGTGTCGCCCAGGCTGGAGTACAGTGGCACAATCTCAGCTCACTGCAATCTCCGCCTCTCGGTTCAAGCGATTCTCCTGCCTCAGCCTTCCGAGTAGCTGGGATTGCAGGTGTGCACTACTTCGCCTGGCTAATTTTTGTATTTTTAGTAGAGATGGGTTTTCACCATGTTGGTCAGGTTGGTCTCAAACTTCTGACCTCGTGATTCACCTGTGTTGGCCTTCCAAAGTGCTGGGATTACAGGCGTGAGCCACTGCGCCTGGCCTTTTTTTTTTTTCTTTAAATTATCATTAATGTTAAAATTGAACTGACCATGTATATAACTGTGCATTTGCTGCTTTCTCACATAACTGTCTAGGGTTCATTCGGCAGATCACAGAAATGAGGTCCGGCATTTAACAGACTAATGATAGAAGAGATATACTGATTTATACAAGAATATCAAAACACTTTAGTGTAGCTCAAGTTATGAATCAGTGCTAACTCTTGCTGCAGTGTCTTCTATACCATTTTATCTTGGAACTTGGTGATTTGTTTTTTAAGTTGACTTTTTTCACTGAAAAGAGTTGTTTCATGATACTCTACATGATTTGTTCATATAGCCACTTAATCTCTTTCAGTTGCTGTCTTCTAACAATGCTAACTTGTTGCCACCTCTTTTGTTGCTCTTGAAATATTTGTTTTTCTTCCACTCCTCAGTCTTCTGCATGTCTATGTTGTATTCTTAAAGCAAAGTCAGCAACTGCATTTCTGCCTTTTGTGTTTTCAAAATATGCTTAGTTCTGTTCTCAGTGTTGATGCAAACTTTTGTATACATTTGAAGCCTGTGTGTGTGTGTGTGTGTGTGTGTGTGTGTGCGCAGCAAGACCCTGTTTAATGGCAGCTGCAATTACTTGTAGCTTCTGTACATCAACCCCCTTGTCTTCCTCATCTGTTTCTACAAAAGGTTTTCTTTCCCCGTGCTCATCAGTTTTTGGATCCCTTTCTCCATGCTCCATTTCTTGGGTGGCCAAGATCTGATCTTCTAACTGGGCCTGGGCAGCCCTCCTGTTGCTCTTCTGACCTTGGATGCAATTGCTGGCTGTCCTGGGACACCAGAGGTGACTCCTGAACCCTGAGGGACCCTTGATGGCACTCCTTCACAGGGCCTGCACGATGAGGCACTTTGAGGCCCCTCTGAGGGCCTGGGTCCTCCTTCCCTCAGTTTTTACTTGTCTGGGAAAGACTTTATTTCTCCTTCAATTTTGAAGGATAGCTTTACTTAGTTTAGTATTCTTGGCTTACAGTTTTATTTCAGCACTGCAATATATTTTATCATTCTCCCCTGACCTGTAAGGTGGTGTCTTTTTAAAATTTTTTACAGGAAAGTCTTATATGTGACTTGATGCTTTCCGCTTGCTGTTTTTAGAATTCTGTCTTTGACTTTTGACAGTTTGACTGTAATGTGCCTTGCAGAAGACCTTTTTGATTTGAATTTTTTTGGGGATCACTGAGCATCCTGTATCTGGGTGTCGGTATCTCTTGTTAGACTTAAGAAATTTTTGACTATCGTTTTGTTAAATAGGTTGTCTATGCCTTTTCGCCCTTCTTCTTCTGAAACACTCACAATTTAAATATGTGTTCGCTTAATGGTGTCCCATTTTTTTGGTCTGACTGGATTACTCCAAAAGACCTGTCTTCAGCTTCAGAAAATCTTTGTTTTGCTTTCTCTAGTTTACTTTTGATGCTCTCAGTTGTATTTTAAAATTTTATTCTTTGAATTTTTCAGTTCTAAGATTTGTTTGGTTATTTTTCTATGTCTATCTCTGTTGAATGTCTTATTCAGATCATGAATTGTTTTCCTAATTTATTTGTATTATCTGGGTTCTCTTGTAACTTGCTGAGTTTCCCTAAGATCATTATTTTGAATTTTTTTTCAGGCATTTTATTATTTGAGACAGAGTTTTGCTTTTGTTGCCCAGGCTGGAGTACAATGGTGTGATCTTGGCTTATTGCAACCTCTGCTTCTTGGGTTCAAGCGATTGTCCTGCCTCTGCCTGCTTAGTAGCTGAGATTACGGGGATGCAGCACCACACCTAGCTAATTTTGTATTTTTAGTAGAGACGGGGTTTCTCCATGTTGGTCAGGGTGGTCTTGAACTCCCAACCTCAAGTGATCTGCCTGCCTTGGCCTCCCAAAGTGCTGGGATTACAGGTGTGAACCACCATGTTTGGCCTTTTTCATGCATTTTTATGAATTTCCTTTTCTTTTGGATGTGTTACTGGAGAATCATTGTGTCTCTTTGGAGGTATTATATCTCTTTGGAGCAAGTTTCCTTGCTTTTTCATGTTTCTTGTGTCCTTACATTGATACCTATTCATCTAGTGGAATAGTTGCTTCCAATTTTATGGATTGGCTTTCATAAGGAAATACTTTTTTGTAGGCATATGTATAGTTTTGGCTGAGTAGGATGTTTTGGCTTTGATTCTGGTGGGCACAGTATCAATGATTTCTTCAGCTGTAGTCAATGTCACTGGTGTTTGTGAGTCCTCAGTGGCTTAAGCTGTCATTGTTAGTTGAGGCTGTCACGGGGCTTTTCTGGAGACAGGGGTGCCAGAGGGGCCAGTCCCTGGGCCTTTTGGTGGCATGTGCAGGCATTAGCTGTGGTGGCTGGCAGTGGGCTGGGCATGCTGGTCTTCAGGACCCCAGCTGGTGTGAGCGCTGGTAGTGAATGGTAGTGGGGGCCCAGGTTGGCTGGTCCTCAAGCCCCAAGGCAAAATTTATGGTGCTGGCAGTAGCAGCAGTGGGCTGGACATTGGACCCTCAGGTGGCAATCACAGCTGTTGGCAGTACCTGTGGCAGGATGAATGGGCTAGTTTCCATTCCCTAGGTGATGCACTTGGGTGGGCACTGGTGGTGGTAGGTGGGGCAGGCCTGTTCAGGCCTTGGGATTGTGTGTGTGGGCACCAGTAGTGTTGGATGGGGTGGGCCAGTACTCACGCTCCCTGACAGAGCATGTAGGCACCAGTAGTCGCATGAAGGAAAGATGGCACCTGGGAATACTGGTGGCAGTGGGTAGGGCAGGGCTGTCTTTAGGTTCTTGGATGGCACATATGGACACACTGGTCCTCAGGCCCCCTGAAGGTGCATGCAGGTGTGCTGTTGCCCTCCTGAGAGGGGCAGGGTTCTCTTGGTGGCATTGGTGTTGGGAATATGGCTTCCAGATTCTGGGAGCTTCAGTTCCCTTTTTCCTGGGGGCAGCCTCCCCTGTGTGCTACACTGCCTGTTCTTGGGATATAAGACACTACATGGGTCAAAATACTGGGAACCTGGCTGCATTGCTGGGTGGTTGTGATATTGCAGCCTTCTGGTTGAATGTGGGAGGGTGTTCCTGGGGGCTCAGGGATGTGGACTGCAGGGGCTATTGGACCCCAAGGCAGGATATAATCTGGTGGGGGCTAGACTCTTAAAATGGTGCTGTGCCACAGCAGCATGTTTCTTGGAATGTGAGTAAGATCCAGTGGATTTCCCTTTCTGGAACAACACATTTGCATGGAGTCCAGGCAGCTCCGTATACTGGGCTCAGGGCCCGTGAAGGCTGATGGCATCCTCTGTGGGTGCCGGCATCTGTCCTGGGAATGTGGACCACTGGGGTTCTTTCACTTTTCTTTTCCTTGAAATGAAGTGTCCTTCCTGCCTCTGAGACAATCCAAGACACACTGGCTGCTTTGTTTACTGTTCCTTTTGTGCCTCAGAGGGTTCCCTGTCACTTCCCTGCTGAATTAAAGTGTTCTGTCTTTGGTGCTCTACCTGACTCGTGATTATCTCTTTTTTTGGTCCTTTGTTGTGGAGGAGTTGAGAGCCGGGCTCACGGTTTTTTGATTACCATAGTTTTATAGTACTTTTTGAAATTTAGAAGTGTGAGATGTCCAACTTTTTATTTTTTAATATTATTTTGGCTGTTCAAGGTCCCTTGTGATTTCATATACATTTTAGATGGATTTTTATATTTTTGGGATTCTGCCATTAGGAGTCTAGATAATGCATTTAATCTCTAGAGTGCTTTGGGTAGTATTGACATCTTACCACTATTAAGGCTTCCAGTACATGAACACAGGACTCACTGTGGTTTTGATATGCATTTTCCTGATGACTAATGATCTTGTACCTTTTCATATGCTTATTGGCTATTTGTATATCTTCCTGGGAAAAAGGTTTATTCAGATATTTTGTCAGTTTTTAAATTTGCCCATTTACAAATCATGTTGTTTAGTTTGTTGTTGTTGAGTTGTAGGAGTTCTTGATGTATTCCTTATACTAGTTCCTTATCAGATATATGATTTGCAGCTATTTTCTTCCAGGTGGGTTGTCTTCACTTTCTTGGTAGTGTCTTTTGATATACAAAGTTTTAATTTTTTATGAAGTCAAATGTATCTGCATTTTTCTTTGGTTGCTCATGCTTTTGGGGTTGCATGTAAGAATCCATTGCCAAATCCAGGGTCGTGAAGATTTCCTCCTATGTTTTTTTCTAAGAATTTTATAGTTTTTTCTATTACATTAGGGTGTTTGAGCCATTAAGGTCATTGATTTAGTTTTTGTATGTGATGTAAAGTCAGTGTCAAACATCGTTCTTTTGCATTTGGCTGTCCAAGTATCCCAGCATTATTTGTTGAAATGCCTATACTTCTTTATATTCCTTTGACTCCTTTACCCAAGGCAGTTGGACCTTTGCTACTACTACTGCCCTGAAACTGCTGTCACTGGGTTCCTAAGGACTGGGTAACTTAGTTGAATGGATAATCTTTTATTTATTTATTTATTTATTTATTTTGTGAGACAGAGTGTCTGTCGCCCAGGCTGGAGTGCAGTGGCATGATCTAGGCTCACTGCAACCTCCACCTCTTGGGTTCAAGCCATTCTCCTATCTCAGCCTCCAGAGTAGCTGGGATTACAGGTGCACACCACTACGTCCAGCTAATTTTTGTATTTTTAGTAGAGATGGGGTTTCACCATGTTGGTCAGGCTGGTCTCGAACTCCTGACCTCGTGATCCACTTGCCTCAGCCTCCCAAAGTGCTGGCTGGGATTATGTGCGTGAGTCACTGCACCCGGCTTTGAGTGGATAATCTTTTGTTGTTTCCTCCTTGTAATATACAAGCCTTGGCTTCTGTGACATCATACTCTCCTAGTTTTCCTCTTGTCACTCTGAATTCTCAGTCTCTGTCCATCCCTGGTGCTGCTGAAGGTTCTCTTGTTAGCCTTAAACACATTACCTGGGTGATCTCATTTTCTGCCATGACTTCACTTGCCATATATGTGCTGATTTTTCCCAAATTTTTATTTCTCCAGACCTTTACATCTATTTTATTTGCAGGTTCATATATCTAATAAGGAATTGATATCCAGTGATCCTATAGAACTCCTGTAATTCAGCACAAAATCCAAACAGTCCAATTAATTAATGGAGAAGATATTTAAATAAACATTTTTCTAAAGAACATTTCAAGCTCAGGATTTCCCAGATAATCTGCTTTTTGTGTTTCCTTCAAAATCTGCTTTGTGTTTCCTCATCTGTAGGTGGCACAGCATGCATCTGATTTCCCAAGCCAGAAACCTCAGACTCTTTCTTTGCTCCAGGAAGAAATATAATTGAGTTTTTAAAAACTCCACTTTTTGACTCATTGTGTAATAAAATGCAACAGTTTTAAGTGTTCAACGAGTTTTGATACGTTTATGTACTTGTGTCACTATCCCCATAGGTGAAGAGACAAAACATTTCTATCACACCGGCAAATTCCTCGGTTTCCCATCCCAATCAATCCTTTCACCTCTGCTGGCTCCAGGCAATGACTCTCTCCTTTCTTTTTAGAAAAATTAGAATTTCTTTTTTAGAGTTCCAGTAATGGAATCATACAGTGTCTAAGTCTGTTTGTGGTGCTATAGCAAAATACCTGAGACTGGGTAATTTATAAATTATAGGAATTTATTTCTCACAGTTCTGGATGCTAAAAAGGTTATGATCTAGGCACTAACAGGTTTGGTGTCTGAGGGCCCAGTTTCTTCTTTGAAGATGGTGACTTGAACACTGTGTCCTCACATAGTAGACAGGGCAGATAGGCAAAAAATAAAAAAAAAGGTGAGGGCAGATGTTGTGTGCGGCCTCTCTCTTAAAGGGCTTAAGCTTATTTACAATGGAAGAGCTCTCATGACCTGATTACCTCCAAAGACCCACCTCTTAATACTATTGCATTGGAGATTAAGTTTCAACATGAATTTTGGAGGAACACAAGTATTTAAACCATAGCATATAGTGTAGTATATATTTTTTGTGTCTCTCTGCTTTTGTTCAGTGTAATGTTTTTGAGGTTCATCTATGTTGTTGCATGTATCAGTAGGTTATATCTATTGGTGCATAGTTATTCCATTGTATGGCTGTATCACACTCTTCATTTATCTGCTGATGGATATTGCATTGTTTCCAGTTTTGGGTTATTATGAATAAAACTGCTGTTAACCTTAAAATACAAGTCTTTGTGTAACAATTGTTTTCATTTGTTCTGAGCAAATACCTGATTGGTCAGATGGTCATATGTCAGTATATGTTTAATTTCATAGATTTGCAACTCTTTTCCAAAGTAGTTGTACCATTTTATTTTCCCCTAGCAGTGTACGAGTTCCATTTGATCCACGTCTTTGCCAACACTTGTTATTTATTTTAGCCTATTTAATTTTAGCTGTTTTAATGGGTGTGATTAGTTTTCAGTGTAAGTGGTTTTATTTTTATTTTTTTGAGGGCTTTGCTCTGTTGCCCAGGCTGGAGTGCAGTGGCACAATCATGGCTTACTGCAGACTCAGCCTCCTTAAGGCTCCAGCCATTCTCCCTCCTCAGCCTCCCAAGAAGCTGATGCATGCCACTATGCTCAGCTAATTTTTGTATTATTTGTAGAGATGGCGTCTTAATGTGTTACCTAGGCTGGTCTTGAACTCATGGGTTCAAGAAATCCTCCTACATTGGCCTCCCAAAATGCCGGGATTCATTGTAGTTTTAAGTTGCATTTTCCTAAAGACGATGATGCTGGTACCTTTTCATGTTTATTGGCAGTTCACACATATTTTTTGATACATGACTCTTTTGCCCATTTTAAAATAAAGTCATTTGCTTTATTATTGGATTATAAGAGTTCACTATAAATTCTGGTATTAAGACTTTTTTCAGATATATGTTTTATAAATATTTTCTCATAGTGACTTGGCTTTCCATTTTCTTAGCAATGTCTTTCATACAGTTTTTCTTTTTTAATGGTTTATGTGCTATTTAAGAAATCTTTGCCTAATCCAAAGTCATGGCGATTTTCTCTTGTATTTTCTTCCAGAAGTTTTATAGTTTTAGCTTTTTTATTGAGATCAATAATCTATTTTTAGTTCAGTTTTGTATGTTGTGTGAGGTTAGAATCAAGGTTCTTTCCATGTGGATATCCAGTTGTTGCAGCATTATTTATTGACAAGATTATCCTTTCCTTTATTACATTCCTGTGGAAGCTTGGAGAAAAAGCCAATGTGTGTGTTTATTTCTAGGCTCTCTATCCTGTCCCTTTTTAGTAAATCTTAACATCATGTAGTCGTAAGACCTGCAACTTTGTTATTTTTCAAAATTGTTTTGGCCGTTCTAGGTCCTTTGCATTTCCACATAAAGTTTTAGAATCAGCTTGTCAGTTTTAACAACAACAACAACAATAAAAACTCCTTGAATTTTGACTGGGATTGCACTGAAGTTAAAGATCAATTTAGAGAGAACTGGCATCTTAACAGTAATGATTCTTCCAATCTAGAAACACAGTATATCCCTCCAACTTTTTAGGTATTCTTTAATTTCATTCAAATGTTTCATAGTTTTCTGTGTTCTGATCTTGTACCTGGTTTGTTAAATTTTAAAAATTCCCACTTTGGGAGGCTGAGGTGGGCAGTTCACCTGAGGTCAGGAGTTTGAGACTAGCCTGGCCAAAATGGTGAAACCCATCTCTACTAAAAATACAAAAAAATTAGCTGGGCTTAGTGGCATATGCCAGTAGTCCCAGCTACTCAAGAGTCTGAGGCAGGAGAACTGCTTGAACCCAGGAGGGGGAGGTTATAGTGAGCCAAGACAGTCCCATTGCACTCCAACCTCGGTGACGAGCAAAACTCTGTCTCAAAAAAAAAAAAATTCCATTTTATAAGAAAAAAATTCTATTGTAAATTCCAGTTTTTTCAGTGTCAACATCGTTATATCCAGAAAATAAAAATAAAATTGATTTTTATATATTGACTTTGAATTCTGTGACCTTCACAAACTCATTAGTTCCAGTAGCTTTTTGAGGGGTAGATTCCTTCAGATTTTCCTCATGTACAATCAGGCCGTCTGAATGGAGCCAGTTTGCATGCTTTTTATTTCTTTGCCTTATTGCGCATCCTTGCATTGTTCTTGATCCACAGAGGGAAGCATTCAGTCTTTGCAAATGTCATGTTAGCTGTTTTTTGGAGATGCCTTTATCATACTGAGTAAGTTCTCTCTTTTTCTTTCTTTCTTTCTTTTTTTGAGATGGAGTTTCACTCTTGTTGCCCAGGTTGGGAGTGCAGTGGTGCGATGTCAGCTCACCACAACTTAATGCCTCTCAGGTCTAAGCGATTCTCTTGCCTCAGCCTCCCGAGTAGTGAGATTATGAATGCACCACCATGCCTGGCTAATTTTTGTATTTTTAGTAGAGATGGGATTTCTCCATGTTGGTCTGGCTGGTCTCGAACTCCCGACCTCAGGTGATCCACCTGCCTCAGCCTCCCAAAGTGCTGGGATTACAGGCGTGAGCTACTGTGCCTCGCCAGAAGTTCCCTCTTTTTCTAGTTGCTGAGAGTTGAACAGTTGTTGAATCTATTGGTAACATGGAGCCATATGTCTTGCTCTGGCCAGATAAATGTGGAGGAAATCATAGACATCTCTTCTAGGCAGGCGCCTGAAGAGCCAGTGTAGGATTTGCTACCTTGTCCTCCTACTGCTGCTCTTGCTGTGAGCATTAGCGTGAACAGGAAAGGGATTTTTGTTGGGGTAAGCCATGAGGTTTTGGAGCTGTTGTTGATGTATTATAGTCTAATGAGAAGGTTCTTGCCAACAGAACAAACTCCTTGCGTTCATGGAATGTACATTCTAGTACAAGTAGGGCAGGAAAATACATATAATGACAGAGATTAGTGTAATGAAGAAAAGCAGGATCGGGGCTCCAGCACGTTTTAGCTTTAGATAGGGTTATTGTGGAAGACCCCCTTAAATGAGGCAGCAGTTGACCTAAGACCTGAATGAAGTGAGGGAGGAGCCATGAGATGTCTGGGTGGGGAAGGGAATTTCAGGTACAGGAACAGCTATGCTATATATACAGCCCTAAGACAGGGACTACAGACTCTCCTGAACGTGGAGGGTGTGACAAAGCTGACCTCCAAGCGAACAGAGAAGGGCACATTCACTCAGTGACTCCTGTGGCTTATGCCAGGAGGGCTGGGCCAGAGAGAAGTGCTGCTATATGTTAGGCAGAAGATGACTAGTTGGCCATGGCCTTGCCAGACCTCTCTGATGCCAGCGTCCTTCAGTTCCTCGATTTTGAACAATGGGGCAGGGGGCAAAGAGGAAGGAGGGAGTACCTGAACTTCCTGACATTCTGGCAAAGGAGCTTTCTTTTAGAAAAATCATTTGACTGAACTTGAGTTTGTGAGATAGCCCATGATCATTACTTCCCGAGTTATTCTCCACCTTCAAACTCACCACCAGCTTCTACTGTACTTAGGAAGAAGCCTGTACTCAACTCTGCTGTCTAGTTCACCCCCTGACTCCCCTCTCCCATCACAGAACTCTGCTCTATTCACCCCAGATTTCTTTCAGTTCCTTCGCTAAGCGACACGTTCTCTGGGATGTTGGAAAGGCTGTTCCTTCTTCTGGGAACACTCCTCCTGCTTTCTCCTGGCTAACTTAAATGACAGACCTCCTGTAAGCTTCCCAGACTAGCCTTCTGTCAAATGCCACCTTAGCATCTTGTCCTTCTCCTAACAGCACTAATCACACTGTCTTGTAGCTTTAAAAAATTATCAAATAATTCAGACACCCAAAGAAGTATAAAATATAGTACAGGATGCACCCTATCATCCACTTAAGCAATGATATACTGCCAGTGAAGCCCTTAAGATCCTCCTCCCTTCCAGCTCTCAATCCTTATAATTTAATGCTTATCTTTCTGAGACAGCCAGGTGGGAAAGGGTCCCCAGAGAAACTCCCAACTGGCCTGCATACTGGTGTGCTCTGCCTGTCTGTGTAGTTCTTAGGGAACTTCACTGCAGGCCTCCATGTTGTTTTACAACCTGGGGCTTGGCCTCTAACTCCCTGGTATGGCTTTGTTTAGCAATTCTGCCTTAGGGAATGAGTTCCTTTCTGGTTTGATATTTCCATGTTTTCCTAGCCCTGTCTCTTAAAGGGTCAGACCCAGCGATTGGTTTTCTTCTGCCTGCCTGTGTAACATATGTGTTATGTATGATGTCTGTTAAAAGAGCTCTAATTAATTTGGCCTAAAAAAAGACAAGTGCTTAGATCAAATATTTATTAAAAGAGAAGATAAAAGCAGCGGTATCTTTCAGTTCATGTGATTTTAATCCTTGAGAAATAAAAACAGCCTTAAAAATTACTGGTAAAAAGCAGATGCTCTCAAAATGTAAATAGGCGGACCAAATTATGCAGGTCAGATGCAAGGTTTGCTAAGTGTTTTAAGGTTATAAACTGCTTTTTGGTTTTGAGAACTATTTGATTTTCTGGTTTCACAACTATTAAGGCCTGGGAATCTAAGGAACTAACCACACCCTTAATTATGCTAGGAGTCAAACCTTGGCTGCACCTGGCACACAAAACAACTTGCCAGGTTTTACATTAAAGTTAAAAATTGGTAGGAGTTGACTATTATGTAGTTGAGACCACTGGAAATAGATTTACATGCAAGGTGTGTAAGAATAGTAAAATGTTTTTTGTTTTGTTTTTTAGGGACAGAATCTTGCTCTATTGCCCAGGCTGAAGTGCAGTGGCACAATCCCAGCTCACTGAAACCTCTGCTTCCTGGGTTTAAGCGATTCTCCTGCCTCACCCTCCCGAGTAGTTGGGATTGCAGGGAGTGTCACCATGCCTGGCTAATTTTTGTATTTTTAGTAGAGACGGGGTTTTTCCATGTTGGCTAGGCTGGTCAAACTCCTGACTTTGTGATCCACCCATCGCAGCCTCCCAAAGTGTTGGGATTACGGGTGTGAGCCACGGCACTTGGCCAAATGTGTTTTTTTTGTAAAAGGTTATAAGAAGGCATGGAAATGTAAATTTTTGCCTAGGGTTAAAGGAATTTTTTAAAATTTTATTTTAAATAATTTGTTTTTTGAGACAGCGTCTTATTCTCTCACCCAGGCTGGAGTGCAGTGGCTCAATCTCAGCTCACTGCAACCTCCACCTCCTGGGTTCAAGTGACTCTCCTGCCTCAGCCTCTCAAGTAACTGGGATTATAGGTGTGCACTACCACACCCAGCTAATTTTTGTATTTTTATTTTTTTATTATTTATTTATTTTTCAAGATGGGGTTTCACCATATAGGTCAGGCTGGTCTCGAACTTCTGACCTCAGGTGATCCGCCCACCTCAGCCTCCCAAAGTGCTGGGATTACAGATGTGAGCCACCGCACCTGGCAAATTTTTGTATTTTTAGTAGAGAAAGTGTTTAGCCATGTTGGCCAGGCTGGTCTTGTTCTCCGGACCTCAGGTGATCTGCCTCCTTATCCTCCCAAAGTGCTGGGATTACCGGCATGAGCCACTGTACCCTGCCAAAGATTGTTTTAAATTAGACAGGATGAAGTTGAAGGTTCAAACAAGTGGTGGAAGCATTGTGGAAATTAACCTTGCAAAGGGGTTCTCTTTGTGAACATATTGACTATATTCAAAAGGGTATTATGTGGGTTTTCTGAAAATTAAGCATTGAAATAAAAGCAAGCAAAACAAGGTCTTTTTTTTTTGAGATGGAGTTTCGCTCGTTACCCAGGCTGGAGTGCAATGGCGCGATCTTGGCTCACCGCAACCTCTGCCTCCTGGGATCAGGCAATTCTCCTGCCTCAGCGTCCTGAGTAGCTGGGATTACAGGCACACGCCACCATGCCCAGCTAAGTTTTTGTATTTTTAGTAGAGACGGGGTTTCACCATGTTGACCAGGATGGTTTCGATCTCTTCACTTCGTGACCCACCCGCCTCAGCCTCCCAAAGTGCAGGGATTACAGGCGTGAGCCACTGCGCCCGGCCAAAACAAGGTATTCTTAAAGCACTAATCTGCTCTTTGGCAAAAATCTATAGAGGGTTATAAAAGGTTTTTGCTTCTTTAAAATTTCTGAGTCATCATTTTGGCAAAATAATTTATGGTAATCTGGAATTCTATTTCATTACATCAAGTGTTTGAAATCTCAAATATATTTAACAGCTTTCCTAAAATCAAACTTCAGTTTCAAAATTGTCTTTCCTGATGTCTGGCTTTTTGGATGGTTCAGAGGGTACCTGAAACATCCAGAAAAATAGGGGAACAAGGTCATCTGACATGTTTAGGTACATGGGATTGCCAAAATGATGTTCAGTTTTCTTTAGGTTATATTTTTGTGAATAATGCTAATATATGTTCCAAAATTGTATGGGATTTATAAAATTGTAATGACCAAGTATATGTTATCAATCATAATTAAGGTTGTTATGTTAAGTTATTGTAAACGATGGAGATAACCAAACTTCTTTGTTAATTGTGTTTTTAACGGCAACTACCCTGGACATTTTGCTATTCACAGACAATTGTTGTCTTGTTTTAATCCTTTTCAAAAGATGGTTTATAATAAGCAACAGGACTTTGATAGGTACTCTCAAATGCAGGTTTCTGATAACTTTGGAGATTGGAACATTGGCATAAAGGAAAATTCATAGGACTCATAAAGAGATGAAGTGTTCACAAATATCAAGCAAAACAAGAACTAAATGGACTGAACTCAGAAAGCTGAAGCAACCTTTTAACTTGCTGGGAATATTGCCATTCTTTGTTTTTCAGAGTCAAGGAAACTTATTTTAAACCATTTATGGTCTTTAATAATAGAGAAAGATATACTTGTGTGAACAAAATTTGGAGCATGTTTGTTTCTCTTTGCCTGTTTCCTTTTTTTTTTTTTTTGAGACAGAGTCTTGCTCTGTCACCCAGGCTGGAGTACAATGGAGTGATCTTGGATCACTGCAACCTCCGCCTCCCAGGCTCAAGTGATTCTCCTGCTGTCGCCTCCCAAGTAGCTGGGACTACAGGTGTGTGCCACCATGCCTGGCTACTTTTTGTATTTTTGGTAGAGATGGGGTTTCATCATGTTGGCCAGCTTGGTCTCAAACTCCTGACTTCAAGTGATCCACCTGCCTTGGCCTCCCAAAGTGCTGGGATTAGCTGTGAGCTACCATGCCTGGCCTAGTTCCTCTAGAATTTGGAAACTATCTGTGAGTATTCTTGACTTATGGAAATATAGTTGTCTGCATCAGTGCAATAACAATCCATTTATCTTTTGCAACAAGACACAATTGGAAAAACTGGTTATTTTCCCAAGGCTTTGAGTGAAAGGCTGTGCCTGTAATTCCTGCTACTCAGGAGGCTGAGCTAGGAGAATTGCTTGAACTTCCAGCCTGGGCAACAGAGTGAGACTTTGTCTCAAAAAAAAAAAGTCAATCTTTGTGGGAGGGGAATCCCACAAGTGCCATGGCGAGGGTCTGAAGTCTCAGCCTATTCCCATATGAATATTGGTTTAGAAAAGAATTAGAAATATAAGCACATAGTTATTCCTTTATATAATCATATATAATCAATATAACCTTTAATTTTACTAATGATTATCGGGTTATGAAACATGGAACTGAGGTGACATTATGAACAAAGTGATCCTAAGGCAAGATGCTCTAAGCCCTCTGTCATGCCTGCATAAGGGCTGCTGGAGGGCACCTCATCTGTGCGGCAGTGCCAGCATTGTGAAGGTGCCCACTGTTTAGCCAGCTACGGAAGGAGATGTCCAAAGTGGCCAAGACATCTCCTTACTGGGGAATTAGGAGAAAACTCCGCTCCTCCAAGCTCTGTGGTAAGGCCTGATGGCTGTCAAGTAGGCCCACAGACATCCAGGTGCTTAACTATCTCTATGTGATGCTGTGCTTCAGTGGTCATGTTCCATGTCCACTCTCCCGCTTCACTTCTGCACCTGGTCTCTCTTTTTCTCAGAAGATGAGAATTAATAATAGTAACATAATCTTAACGTCACTGATATTTCTGACAAATATGCAAAGAGTGCTGATGTATTAGGTTTTCTCCTCATCAGGTACTTGAAAGTTCTGGGCCCCCTATCTCCAAGACACGTGATTTATCTCACCCTATCACTGACCATCGTTACTTCACCTTACCTTCCCTGCCCCTTGCTTTGTACTCAATTAAAGTCAGAGCATCCAGGCACTCGGTGCCACTGCAGGACTCTGTGCTTTGGATGGCAGTGGACCGCCGGGCCCAAACTCTCTTTTCTCTATCTCTACGTCTGTGTCTTTTATTTCTTTATTATTATTATTTTTAGAGATGGGGTTTCACCATATTGGTCAGGCTGGTCTCAAACTCCTGACCTCAGGTGATCCACCCCACGGCCTCCCAAAGTGCTGGGATTACAGGCGTGAGCCACCACGCCTGGCTGTGTCTTTTATTTCTATAGTTTCTCTTCTTTGCACCAGCAGGGAGGGGCTCACAGAACCCTATAGGGCTGGACCCTACAAATCTTTACTTGCAGAGCCAGTATAAGCCCAGTGGGGAAACTGGCCTCATACTCTTGTCTACGCAGCCCCTGTACAGGGTTCCTGACCTGTGGTCAGTAAATAATGTCACTTTCTAACAGGTCCAGGAGCTCCAAGTTTATCCTGGGACTTTAAGAGGAGAGGATCAGCCTAGCTCATGGCTAGGCTTGGCTTTAAAAGGTCTTACATCTAAGTTTCTCTGTGGAACAGAGTTTCATCAAAGCCAATCCAAAAGGCCTATGTAGAAATAATTATTCTTGCTGCACTTTATGTAAAGAACCAGACCCAGTATGACACTAAAATCTATTTTGCAAATAATTGAGTCCTATCATAATTTCTTTTTTTTTTTTTTAACGAAAATTAGGACTGGAGCAAAATTATGTTCCAAAACTTATTCATTTGCCATTCATTTCTTAAGTTGTTTTTTTGGTATGAAGTCTCACTCTGTCACCCAGGCTGGAGTGCAGTGGCACTATCTTGGCTCACTGCAACCTTCGCCTCCCAGGTTCAGGCAATTCTCCTGCCTCAGCATCCTGACTAGCTGGGATTACAGGCGTGCGCCACTACGCCTAGCTAATTTTTGTATTTTTAGTAGAGACAGGGTTTTACCATGTTGGTCTCGAACTCCTGACCTCGTGATCCTCCCGTCTCACGCTCCCAAAATGCTGGGATTACAGGCATGAGCCACCGCTCTGGCCTAAATTCAGTTGTTTTTAAGTTTTTGCCTACATTTTTAGACTAATCATGCTTGTTTGTGTGAACCAACTGGCAATCTCCGGCTGCAGCTCAGAAAGAACAAGAGAAATGGGTAATGTAAAAAATCTGCATAATGTAAAAAATCTGAGCAATTATCCTGCCAATCCTGCCAGGTGATGAGAATAAATAGGTTGCCCATCATTCAGAGGTTTCCTTTTGGGAAACTAAGACCAAGGAAGCTAATCAAAGCCAAGCACCATGCATCCAAATCCTAGCAAGCATAACTATAACCACCAGTTATCTGGGTGTGTCACAAGACATCCTTTTCTCTCCCTTGTTAGAGGACTCAGTTTCACAGTTTTACCTTAGCATTGGGCTTCTGATAAGGAGTCCATGCAACCCCCAATTCCTCAGCATAAATGAGGTCTAGGGAACTCCAAGACTACTGACAGCAGGGGTGATAAGGGCGTACATAGGTAGACCAGATAATTCCCCCTAGACCCCTGCTTCATGATGCAAGCCCCTCTGGCACCCATGGGAGCACTTGCCAAGGTTGCCAGGACTTGGGGATGCAAGGATGGAAGGACGGAAAGAGGATGCTTTCTTCTCTCCCTCACGTACCCCAGGTATCTACTAGGAAGAGAAGGGAACCAGGGATGCCTGCTCCCCACTGTCTAGATGGGTAGCCATTCATCTTCATCTGCACCACTTTCAAATGCATCTTGAAGTCCTGGGACTCCTTTGAAAAAAATACCTTCTTTTATCCTTTCTCCTCACAGATAGGTAATTGTTTCCATACTACAGGACACTCCCCTCAGATGCATCCTCCAAATTGGAAAGAGTTAATTTCCCAAACCTTAAACTGGTTGTCTTAGAATTGGTTTTAGGAGAAGGGAACTCAGAAGTCCAACATGCCAGCAAAAGGGTAAAGTTGTTTACCATTCGGACTTTTGCCCCTCCCCGCCTCCGTGTACAAATTGGTAAAAGTCCTCAGGAATTTTGAGCTGTCCTTACGCCTCTCGTTGTTTCATTAAAAATTTTTTTTTTTTTTGGACGGGCTTACTGCACTCGTTGCCTAGGCTCGAGTGCAGTAATGAGATCTCGGCACACTGCGACCTCCGCTTTCTGGGTTCAAGCGATTCTCCTGCTTGAAAAAAAATACCTGCTTGAAAAAAATACCCGAGTAGCTGGTAGTACAGTCAGGCGCCACCAAGGGCTGGCTAATTCTTGTATTTTTAGTAGAGACAGGGCTTCACCATGTTGGCCAGGCTGTTCTCGAACTTATGACCTCAAGTGATCCACACACCTCAGCCTCCCAAAGTGCTGGGATTACAGGTGTGAGCCACCACGCCACACCTTATTTAATTTTGAGACGTGCTTTTTTTTTTTTTTTTTTTTGAGACAGAGTTTCGCTGTTGTTACCCAGACTGGAGAGCACGATCTTGGCTCACCGCAACCTCCTCCTTCTGGGTTCAAGCAATTCTCCTGCCTTAGCCTCCCGAGTAGCTGGGACTACAGGCGCGCACCACCATGCCCAGCTAATTTTTGTATTTTTAGTAGAGACAGGGTTTCACCTGTTGACCAGGATGGTCTCGATCTCTTGACCTCGTGATCCACCCGCCTCGGCCTTCCAAAGTGCTGGGATTATAGGCGTGAGCCACCGCGTCCGGCCAGACATGCTTTTTAATAACCTGGTTTGTCTCTTTTCGCCTTCAGGGCATCAAACTCGGAACGGTCATGCAACTGGAGCCTTGGACCATCGCCCCTTCTGCTGGGGACCCTTAGATAAGCCTCTGAGGGAGATCTGATTGCCATTTTCCCAAAACAGAGCCCCCTGTCGGCAGGAAGCAGTTTAGATCGATCTTTGGCCCTATCCTTATCCTTACTCTAATAGTGAGATGGACTTCTTTAGGGGGTGGGAATGGGATAGCCAGGTGGGAAGGGCTCCCTGGCAAAACTCCAACTGGTCTGTGCACTGGCAGGAGTGCGCACTGGGGCCCGGGGCGGAGCCATAGAAGTTCGCTTCTCCGTTTGCTGCGGGGAGGAGCCTGGCCCCTCCGCTTCCTCGTTGGAACTTGGGATTTAATGTGTGAGGAGGGTCCCTGTTCCCCCTTTTCTTACTTTTTACCCAATAAAACCCTGCCTTACCCTTCAAATTGTCTGCGTAATGTTTCCTGGGGTGTGACAAAGGACCTCATTCATCTTTCGCTGAAGTAAGGAAAAGTCCCACAACATTTGCATGTGTAGCTTTGTATTTTTATTACATATATGGATGTCCCTGAACAACATATAGTATTGTTTTGCTTTATATAAGTTATTAAAAAGGCAGTCTGCAATTTGCATTTTCCCCAGTCTTGTTTTTTGAGATTCATCCACGTGGATGCGGGAAGCTGTAGAGCACTTCCCCTGCTGTAGGGCGGTTTGTCTGTTTTCTAGCTGGTGGACATTCAGCTTGTTGACAAGGTTTTGCAATTACAAAGCACCTTTGTTATAGGTTCCTGTACCTGGCCCTCATACTTTTGACAGAGTCTCCCGGCATACAACCAGGAGTGGGCGTGCAGACTCCTCTGCCCGCTCCCTTCCACTTCATCAGCCTGGCCGGGGGCTCTTCCAAGAGGTGGGACCAATCGGTGACTTCTAAGTCGTGCCTCTCTCTCTGCGTACGAAACGCCTTGAGGGCAGGGACTTTGCAGTCTTGCTTACTGAGGCGTTTTCCAAAACCGGGACCGAGGACTCTGACGCCTTTGCGGAGGGTGGAGGGTGGCCGGTGGGCGCCGGAGTTTGGCAGAATGCCGCTGGGGGAGGCGGGGCGGGGAGGAAGTCTCCTGGCCTGCCGCGGCCTCTCTTAGGGACGTTTCTCGTCCCGAGGACAAACTCTCCGCACAGCCTCGACTTCTTTCTTGGCCAGCGCCCCCAGGACAGGAAGTAGCATGGCCTGGCCCCGCCCCTGGGCTCCCCCTCCCGCGGTGAGTCAGGCGGCGGTGACGGCAGCGGAGGGGGCGATGACGGGCGAGCGGGCGGCCGCGGCGGAGCAGCACAGGGCGGGGCGCGGCGGGCCGGTAGGGGCTGCCGAGCGGGCGGTGGGCATGACCGGGGCAGGCTGGGCGCTGGTCGCGCTGCTGCTGGCGGCGTCCGTGCTGAGCGCTGCGCTGCTGGCCCCCGGCGGCTCCGCGGAGCGCGACGCCCAGGGCTCGCCGCCACGAGGTGAGTGCGCACCTCCTCCCGCCGCGCGGCAGACTCCGAGCGCGGCGTCACCTCCCCGCGGCACCGCCCCTCCCTTCGTGCGCGGGCGCCGAGCACTAGGCTCGGCCGGAACCGCCTCCACTGCCTGAGCTGTCGCTGCGACTCCGCGGTCTCGCGCCCCGGACCGGAGGCCGGACTTCAGGCTGCGGCGGCCGGGCCCCGCGGAGCCGGGGGAGGGGACGGTTCGCGCCGCGGCGGAGCGTAACTTGGGCGACCAGGCGGCGCCCACTCCAGCGAAGCCTTCGTCCTGGCGCTTTCAGTCTAAATAGAGGCCTTGGATCGGGATGCGGGCAACCCCCACACGCTCAGCCGGGAGGCGGGCCAGGCGAGGGCCGGGGGGCTCGGACTCCGCTGGCACCCAGTCCACTGTTCGGAGGGACTTAAAGCAGGATCCCTTCCCGGGGGCCTCGCCCCCGAGGACGTGGCGCGGAAGCCATGCGACCCTTGGCTTCAGCGGGTGGGAAGCCCGAGGCTGGAACGCGAGTTCGCCCGCGCGCGCTGGGGTTGGACTCTCGTAGATGGCCTGCAGCCTGCAGTCCCGTCCCGGGCTAGCCCTCCCTGGCCCCTCTTCTGGGTGCATTTGCTCTCCAGGGTGACAGGGAAGCCGCCGCCGCCAAGTCGGGGTCGCGGCCTGGGAGGAGCCCGGCGCTTGTTCTTGCGCTGGCAGGAGAGGCGCTCAGATCAGCTCGTGTTTGCACAACTGGCTCGCTCTTCGAACTCGCTGGGGAAAACGGTGACAAATACAGACTCCAGGCCTCTATCTAGTCCCCTGGACCGGGGAGCCCCAGCTCCTGGGAGGTCTTTGGCACACGCCCCTCCGTGAGGGGTCGGACAAGTACCGCAAACCTCTTTGGGTCAGTGCTTGACGAGGGTCCATACCTGGAATGGTGGGAGTCATCTGCCTTTCCCCTTCCACGCCCTTTTCTTAGTCAGAATACGAGGTCTGTGTATGGAGTTCAAACGGCCCCTCCTCCCCAAGCAGAAGCTGGAGGAAGACATAGTGAATTTTGGAAAATGCGGCTCAGCAGATTACATTTTGTGTGCTTGTTCCCTGCTCCACCCAACCTCGATCTTCTGCGCTCCCCTAACTGCAAGAACTCCGGGGAGGTTATGTAATCTGCCTGATCACAATTTGTCAGGGACAGATCCGGTCGAACACTCTTTGTTTTTTTAGCACCAGTATTAAGCTTATCCAAGGACACTTACTTTAGGGAAAGGTGGTCTATAAATAGTAATCACATGTAGTGAGGGGAAGCCGCGTGTGGCTGCAAGGCTTCCCCTGCCGCCTGAATCCCATGTTTGGGCTGCACAGCTTTCTTCTAAAAAACATCATCTGCCTTCTTTTTGAAAATTCTGCATTTACTTCAAAAAAAAAAAAAAAGTACAATATGTCTTTAAAAATATATCCAGCAAAGATCAGATAGCTAGAACCAGAATTTAAATATTGGGAAAGGAAATAAAGGTGTAAATTTACTCCCGCGCAATTGAAAGGTGACTTTATTTGGTTATTTACTTATGAAGACGATGTAGACCAGAGAAGAGAGAAGGAATGAATTGTTCTTTTGTTAACGCTCTGTGGGTATTGCCCTGGAATTTCTTTTTTTTTTTTTTTTTTTTTTTTTTGAGACGGAGTTTCACTCTTGGTACCCAGGCTGGAGTGCAATGGCGCAATCTCGGCTCACTGCAAACTCCACCTCCTGGGTTCAGGCAATTCTCCTGCCTCAGCCTCCTGAGTAGCTGGGATTACAGGCACGCGCCACCATGCCCAGCTAATTTTTTGTATTTTTAGTAGAGACGGGGTTTCACCACGTTGACCAGGATGGCCTCGATCTATTGACCTCGTGATCCACCCGCCCTGGAATTTCTTAGGTTAGCTGTGTGGGAAGGTGACGGCTTTTTCTTGAGGCTGAACATCAAGCTCAGTTTCGAGGTCATATTTGATGGCTTAGTAATTGGGTCCTTTGGTCGTGTCTGTAAGTGATACAAACTGTTATTATTATTTTTAGAAACCACATTCAAATAATTCATAGTGAAAAGTAAGGTGTCAAAATTCGCTAGCGTTACTCTGACAGTCTGTAGCTGTGGTCTTCACCCTTGGCTGGGCACTCAAATCCGTTTGGGAGGTTGGTTGTTTTTTGCGGGAAATTTAAAAAATCATGTTGATTGGGCAGAGATTCTGATTTCATTGGTCTGGAGTGGGACCAGGGTTGTTTTTTGAAAGCTTCCTCAGGTAATTCTGATATTCAGCGAGGACTGAGCTATGCACATTCCCAAGAGCTTTCAGCCTAAAATTCATGTGGATAATCTAAGTATACAAGAAGTACCTATTCCACCCACCACTGAAGGCTCAGGGAAATGAGTTAAAAATGGTACTGGCGCGGTGGCTCATGCCTGTAATCCCAGCACTTTGGGAGGCCAAGGCGGGTGGATCACGAGGCCAAGAGATCGAGACCATCCTGGTCAACATGGTGAAACCCCGTCTCTACTAAAAATACAAAAAATTAGCTGGGCATGGTGGCGCGTGCCTGTAATCCCAGCTACTCAGGAGGCTGAGGCAGGAGAATTGCCTGAACCCAGGAGGTGGAGGTTGCGGTGAGCAGAGATTGCGCCATTGCACTCCAGCCTGGGTAACAAGAGCGAAACTCCGTCTCAAAAAAAAAAAAAAAAATAAATGATACTTACTCCATCTACAAAGGGATGATGATGTGTGGAAAAATTACGAAGGAAAAGATCATGGCTTCATGGTCTCTTGGCTATGATCAAGTGTAGGAAAAAGTCTACAGAGAGTGACTAGAAATTTGAAAATGGAAGCCATTAAAACTGAAGAAGGGAAATGAGAAAACTATTTTAAAATGATGACAAATTGACAAAACGTTTAAGATTTTTGTCTTTAATGTGGAGAAGTTATGCAAATATCTCAGAAGGCCTCAGGGATTAAATAAAGGTGGTTACATAAATAATTCAAGAATTCATGGTAAACATTTGGAAAACATGTTGAAACTTGTTAATCACAAATTCAAAACAAAAATAATTAGAACGTGCCATTTTCTATCCAACCAGGCTAACAAATGAGGGAAACATGGAAAGGCTAATCAGGCTGGGCTGATAGGGATCTATCTACCAAGGCTCAGGAGACTGGTTAGGGGTTAGGTGCACGGTTAGATGGACCTCAGCTTAAATCCTGGCTGCCAGTAAGTGGCCTTAGGCAAGCTGCTTGACCTCTCTAGGCCTCAGTGCCTCATCCCCAAATGGAGACACCAGGAGCTATTTCTTAGGGCTGTTGGGGTCTGGCAGATAGTAAGTGTAGTTCTTTGTATTACCTGGGAGATCTCAACCATCACAGTTTTCATTAGATATAAGCACAACTGGCCAGGTGCGGTGGCTCACATGTGTAATTTTAGTACTTTGGGAGTCCAAGGCGGGCGGATCACAAGATCAGGAGATGGAAGAACCTCCTGGCTAATAGGGTGAAACTCCTCTCTACTAAAAATACAAAAAATTAGCTGAACATGGTGGTACACACCTGTAGTCCCAGCTACTTGGGAGGCTGAGGCAGGAGAATCACTTGAACCTGGGAGGTGGAGGTTACAGTGAGCAGAGATCACACCACTGCACTCCAGCCTGGGCGACAGAGTAAGACTCCATCTCAAAAAAAAAAAAAAAAAAACCAGCACAACTATTGGAGGGAAATTTTGTAATGCATATCAAGCTATTCAAAAGCCTGTTTTTGGTTGAAGATTTTACTCTTGGGTCTGGTATGGTGGCTCACGCCTGTAATCCTAGCACTTTGGGAGGTTGAGGTGGATGGATCGTTTGAGCCTAGGATGTTGAGACCAGCCTAGGTAACATGGTGAGACCCTGTGTCTATAAAAAAATACACACATACACACACACACACACACACACACACACAAGCTGGACATGCTGGCGTGCTCCTGTAGTCCCAGCTACTTGGGAGGCTGAGGTGGGAGGATTGCTTGAGCCCGGGAGATGGCTTAGTAATTGGGTCCTTTGGTCGTGTTTGGCCGAGATCATGCCATTGCACTCCTGCCTGGGCAACAGAGTGAAACTCTGTCTCTTGAAAAAAAGAAAAATTTAACTGGATGTTCCTGATCCTGAAAAGGCTCTGTTGGCTTCTGCATTGCTTGGATGTGGCCTGGATCACCGTAACGTCCATGTGTTCAGCGCTTCGTAGATGGTCAAGTTTAGCTTTCCCAACAGTCTCCTGAGGCCCATACTCTTATGACCTCTAATTTATTGGTGAGGAAACTGAGGCACATTGGGGTTCAGATTCAGGTTTAACTTGAATTTATCCCACTGTGTTATACCCCAGGTCCCAAACACTGCTTCCACTGAAAGCTTTCCAGGAGACCAAAGAACAGAAAAAATGATTGTGAAAGCTTTCTTTGGCCCGAAGAATAAAAAGCTATAGTGGATTATCAAGAGTTTTATACTGGAGGGCTTGTCTTTACTGGGTGCTAAATAAGGGTAAATTAAGATAAACTTTAGAATGAGGGATTGAGCTGGCTACATGAAGAATTCCTGATTCTGCCATTCAAATGAGTGACTAGAGAGGCCAGAGGAAGCTTTCGCATTACAAAATAGAGACCTTCCTCATTGTGTTATTAAATAGTTCCCCATTTTTTTCTTTTGGGTTAATTTACTTAGAGGATAAATTGACTTCTCTTTTATATAATATTATATAAATGGCCCAGTTGGTTGAAATGAACAACTTTGCTTTGACTTCAGACAAGAACAGTTCACTTTATTTTTCCTACCAAGTGGGCACACATGATTTTAGAATGTGCGTCATCTTTCTGTCATCCTCAGCACATCATCTGGTGAACTGGTGAGCAGTGTAATGAGTGAATCCAGGAGCAGTGCGTCTCTCTGCCCTTCAGATTGAGGCTTGTCTTAAAACTCTCTCCTTACTCCTCTCTGATCTGCCATGGAAATTAGGAGATTCCAAACTCCAAAGTGATAGAAAGTAGCACTTCTCAAACTTTTGAGGATGTGCACCCCACCTCTGGGTCCTGCTAACCTGCACTCTGACTCAGGCGGGTTCTGTATTTCTTTTTTTTTTTTTTTTTTGAGATGGAGTTTTGCTGTTGTTACCCAGACTGGAGTGCAATAGCACGATCTTGACTCACCGCAATCTCTGCCTTCTGGGTTCAAGCAATTCTCCTACCTCAGCCTCCTGAGTAGCTGGGACTACAGGCGTGCACCACCATGCCCAGCTAATTTTTATATTTTTAGTAGAGATGGGGTTTCACCTTGTTGACCAGGATGGTCTTGATCTCTTGACCTTGTGATCCACCCGCCTTGGCCTCCCAAAGTGCTGGGATTATAGGTGTGAGCCACTGCGTCCGGCTGGGTTCTGTATTTCTAACAAGCTGCCTGGCTGTACTCGCAGCTGAGTAACATGGTAGCGGAGAAAGCTTGAACTTTGGAATCACACAAATTGGGTTCATGTCAGTGATTTCATTGAAAAACCATGGACACAGGCAGTTACCTAATTCTTAAGAGGCTTGATTTATTCATCTGTAAAGTGGGGAAAATACCTAGCTCATGAGATTGTCATTATTCTAGGGAAACTACTAAATTCGGTACATGTCACATCTTAGCACTTCATGAATATAAGTTCCTTACAGGATCCTTCTATGCACTAGATATGAGTGGTATTGACTGAATCCTCTTTTGTAGTAGAGACATCTATGCAAAAGGAAATCTGTCTGTGTGCATATGCATGTATACACACACATCTGTGCATACACGAAGTAATGTGTGAGAGACCCCAGAAACCGTAGAGTGTAGGCTTTTGAAAAGCATTACTGGAAGCCACTGTTCACATAAATGTACTTTGTCTCTAATGCCTCTTTCGGGTGCCTTCTTTTTCTTTTTTTAAAATTTTCCTAATTTTTACCAGACTTAGACAAAAAAAGACATGTGGAGCTGAAGATGGATCAAGCATTGCTACTCATCCATAATGAACTTCTCGGGACCAACCTGACTGTCTACTGGAAATCTGAATCCTGTTATCTTGTATGTATCAGTTCACACTCACAGTTCTGTTTGCTTTGGGGCTTGATAGGATCCTTAACACTCATATCTAAAGCCCTTCACAAGTTAATTTCAGCTCTATTGGTAAGGAAACAAAGAAGCTATATAAAGAATCAGAAGAAATACAGTCAAGGGAGGATGCCTAGCAATGCGCAGCTTCCATTTTTATCTTTTCATCTACTTGTCCTTTAAAAAAACCAGTTCTCCGTGATGAACAACACTTATGGACCGTGTTTTATTTCACTCTTCTCTAGTGCATAACCCTCTTCCTTCCTTGCAGAGAAGGAAGGATTGGGACACCAGCTGAAAAGGGTTTTCTCCAGCAGAGTGGGCAGCCAGCAGGGAGGTGCAAGTTGAGGGAGTGACACTTATTCCAGGGCCCTGCCTCCCTGATAATGACAAATGAATTTTCTCTGAAGGTTTTACTCCTGTTCTAGATCTCGTTGCTTTTTAAGGACAAGGCTATTCTTTCATGTAAAATAAAATACTCTACTGTTCAACCATAAATTAGATCCTCTGCAGCAACATGGATGCAGTTGGAAGCCATTATCTTAAGTGAATTCACACAGGAACAGAAAGCCAAATACTGCATGTTCTCACTTCTAAGTGGAGCTAAGCATTGGGTACTCATGGACATAAAAGGTGGAAATAGTAGCTACTGGGGACTGCTTGGGCTGCAGTACCCAACTAGTACTGAAAAACTTGGGTACTGTAGCCTGAGTAGTACCTATAGGGCTGAAAAACTACCTTTTGGGTACTGTGCTCATCACCTGGATGACAGGATCATTCATGCCCCAAACTTTAGCATCATGCAATATACCCATGTAACAAACCTGCATATGTGCCCCTGAATCTAAAATAAAAGTTTAAATTATAAAATATTTTTGCTATTTTATTAGTGTGAGCCACCACACCTGTAATTGCAGCACTTTGGGAGGCTGAGGCGGGTGGATCACCTGAGGTCAGGAGTTTGAGACCAGCCTGACCAACATGGAGAAACTCTGTCTCTACTATAAACACAAAATTAGCCAGGCATAGTGGTGCATACCTGTAATCCCAGCTACTCGGAAGGCTGAGGCAGGAGAATCGCTTGAACTGGGGAGGCGGAGGTTGAGGTGAGCTGAGATTGCGCCACTGCACTCCAGCCTGGGCTGGAAAACGAAAAACAAAAACGAAACTCCATCTCAAAAAAAAAAAACTAAATATTTTTATTGCCAAATTGAGAGCTTCATTATACCTACCATCAGAGGATGAGTTTTAATTTATATTGAGTGATGTTTACTATAAATGGCCTTAAAAAACAAACTTAAAATCTCTGGTATGGACACCAGCTGAAAAGATGATGGTGCAATAGACATACCTTTTCTATTTGAATAAACCTATTGAAATATCTGTAAAGTAATATGAAACGAAAAATTGGATGTGGTGGCTCATGCCTGTTATCCCAGCACTTTGGGAGGACGAGGTGGTTGGATCATTAGGTCAGAAGTTCGAGAGCAGCCTGGCCAATATGGTGAAACCCCTTTTCTACTAAAAGTACAAAAATTAGCTAGGCATGGTGACCTGTGCCTGTAGTCCCAGCTGCTCAGGAGGCTGAAGCAGGAGAACTGCTTGAACCCAGGCGTTGGAGGATACAGTGAGCCGAGATTGTGCCACTGCACTCCAGCCTGGATGACAGAGTGAGACTGTCTCAAAAAAAAAAAAAAAAAGAAAAAAATGAAAAAATCTATTAAGAAAAATTAGCTTAAACAAAGAAAAAAGTATCGGCCTACAAGAAGAACCTAAAGGAATCTTGAAAATAATCAACAATAGCTAAAATTAAAAGGTGAGAGTAATCAGATAATTCAGTGAACAGGCAAAATGTCTTCTAAAAAGACTTAATAAAGCTCTAAGATCTACAGAAAAACAAGTTGAGGGGGGAAAAAGACTGTTGTCAAGGTGTTAGATGTAGGACAAGTAAGACCATCATTAGAATAAAGCAAATAGGATCACTGGTATACAACAATGATGCTGTGGACAAATTAAAGAATTAAAAAACAGGCCGGGTGCAGTGGTTCACGCCTGTAATCCCAGCACTTTAGGATGCCAAGGCTGGTGGATCACCAGGAGGTCTGGAGTTTGAGACCAGCCTGGCCAACGTGGTGAAACCCCATTTCTACTAAAAATACAAAAAATTAGCCAGGCATGGTGGTGGGCACATGTAATCCCAGCTGCTTGGGAGGCTGAGCCAGGAGAATTGCTTGAATGTGGGGACGGGGTGAAGGCGGAGGGTGCAGTGAGGCAAGATTGTGCCATTGCACTCTAGCCTGGGCAACAAGAGCGAAACTCTGTCTCAAAAAAAAAAAAAAAAAAAGGAATTAAAAGGCCATGTTTGGTGGCTCACACCTCCTAGCATTGGGAGGCCAAAGCTGGTGGATCATGAGGTCAGGAGTTCGAGACCAGCCTGGCCAGCATGGTGAAATCCTATCTACACTAAAAATACAAAAATTAGCTGGGTATGGTGTCGTGTGCCTGTAATTCCAACTACTTGGGAGGTTGAGGCAGGAGAAAAGTTTGACCCTGAAAGGAGGAAGTTGCAGTGAGCCGAGATCATGTCACGGCATTCCAGCCTGGGCATCAGAGCAAGACTCTCTCTCAAAGAAATAAAAATAGTTAAAAAACAGAAGAATTAACTATATGAGACTGTTTTAAGAAAAAAATTGCTAATTTATTTAAAAGAGGATGGAGATAATTACACCAGAAAAATTATAAAGAAGTGACACAGGGTTTGTATTTAATCATAGTGGTAGAAAATATCCCATAATTGCAAAAAAGATTATAGCCTGGAAACCGGAAAGACACTTATGACCCTTTAAAGATTAACAGAGATTGATAAAATTATGTCTAGACATAAACTTTTAAATTTTGAACTTCAATGATAATTTTAAAAATTTACGGAGATATAGGTTATAGGAGAGACAAGTATGCACAAATGTGCAAATTATGACTTCATATATTTAGTAAACCAGATAATAAAAATCTGGGGCTGATGGAATGATATCTTTAAGATATTTAAGGTGAAGTTATGCCCAAGAGATCAGTTACTAGCTGAGTTGAAGGAGTTCCTGTTCTCTTTCCCTCTTTATCTCACTGCCTTAAAGTAGAAAGACTTTTTATTTTATTTATTTATTTATTTTGACACAGAGTCTCTCTCTCTTGCCCAAACTGGAGTACAGTGGCGCCATCTCCACTCACTGTAACCTCCACCTCCTGGGTTCAAGTGATTCTCCTGCCTCAGCCTCCCAAGGACTACAGGCACATGCCACTATGCCCAGCTAACTTGTATTTTAAACAGAGACAGGGTTTCACCATATTGTCCAGGCTGGTCTAAATTCGCAACCTCATGTGATCCACCCACCTCGGACTTCCAAAGTGCTGGGATTACAGGCGTGAGCCACCGCTTCTGACTGTAGAAAGACTTACAGATCTGTAAACAGAAAAAATGTGTAGAGCAGATTTCAAGTTTGACATACAACTTCACGGTAGCTTGAAAAAAATACTTATAATGTGTTTAGAGAGCTCTTTTGAAAACAGTTATGAAGAATTGGGGCCGGGCGAGGTGGCTCATGCCTGTAATCCCAGCACTTTGGGAGGCCGAGGCGGGTGGATCATGAGGTTGAGAGATCGAGACCATCCTGGTCAACATGGTGAAATCCCGTCTTTACTAAAAATACAAAAAAAATTAGCTGGGCATGGTGGTGCATGCCTGTAATCCCAGCTACTCAGGAGGCTGAGGCAGGAGAATTGCCTGAACCCAGGAGGCAGAGGTTGTGGTGAGCCGAGATCGTG
This sequence comes from Callithrix jacchus, assembly GCF_049354715.1. Lineage (NCBI taxonomy): Eukaryota > Metazoa > Chordata > Mammalia > Primates > Cebidae > Callithrix > Callithrix jacchus. Next base: position 44,963,615 of record NC_133514.1, read on the forward strand.
CCATTGCACTCCAGCCTGGGTAACAAGAGCGAAACTCCGTCTCAAAAAAAGAATTGGATGAAGATTATTAATGTAGTAACTATGAGCAATTAGAATAATTGACTAACATAAGACGTAAGTGACAAAAAGAATATAGAGAAAATTGCATTTCAGAATACTAACCAGTATTTCAAGATCCCTTCTGGGATCTTGAGATGGAGAGAAGACTAGAAATATGGGGAGTGGAAGAGGAACACAGAACGGTTGTGCTTTCATTGCATTGAGAGCATCCAAAGTGGTTATCTGTTACTTTTGACTGTTTATTACTTTCTGTTTTTTTTTTTTGAGACGGAATTTCTCCCTTGTTACCCAGACTGGAGTGCAATGGTGCGCTCTCGGCTCACCGCAACCTCCGCCTCCCCGGTTCAGGCAATTCTCCTGCCTCAGCCTCCTGAGCAGCTGGGATTACAGGCACACGCCACCATGCCCAACTAATTTTTTGTATTTTTAGTAGAGACAGGGTTTCACCATGTTGACCAGGATGGTCTCAATCTCCTGACCTCGTGATCCACTTGCCTTGGCCTCCCAAAGTGCTGGGACTACAGGCGTGAGCCACTGCGCCCGGCCTGTTTATTACTTTCAAACATAAATTACAGTAAATAAGGACATGTAGTTTTTTTTTTTTTCTTGAGACAGAGTTTTGCTCTTGTCATCCAGGTTGGAGTGCAGTGGTGTGATTTTGGCTCACTGCAACCTCTGCCTTCCAAGTTCAAGCGATTCTTCTGCCTCAGCCTCCTGAGTAGCTGGGCTTACAGGTGCCTACCACTATGCCCAGCTAATTTTTGTATTTTTAATACAGATGGGGGGGGTTTCACCATGTTGGCCAGGCTGGTCTCGAACTCCTAACCCTCAGGTGATCTGCCCACCTCAGCCTCCCAAAGTGCTGGGATTACAGGTGTGAGCCACCATGCCTAGCCAACATTTAGGTTTTTTTGTTTGTTTGTTTTTTTGCTAGAGACGGTGTTTCACCGTGTTAGCCAGGATGGTCTCAATCTCCTGACCTTGTGATTGAGATTGGGGCAACAGCCTGGGCAACACTGTAAGACCTCATCTCTTAAAAGAAAAAAAAAAAAGAAACACTATACAATGTGGAAAATACATAAGATACAAAAGATATTGTGAATTATTTAAAATTGCTTTTGGAAAGAGAAGAGCTATATATACATACATTGGTAAATAAAGCATTAAAAACTAAAATGTATTACCATACTTATAAAGAATACAATGAAAACTTAACACTTTTTGGTGAAGTAGATGTTAGAATAAAAGGGGCTGGTTAAGCATTTGCATAAGTAATAAATACTAATACTAAAATATGAACACCCTAAATAAAAAGGCACCAAATTTGGGCCGGGCGTGGTGGCTCATGCCTGTAATCCCAGCACTTTGGGAGGCTGAGGCGGGTGGATCACGAGGTCAAGAGATCGAGACCATTCTGGTCAACATGGTGAAACCCCGTGTCTACTAAAAATACAAAAAATTAGCTGGGCATGGTGGCGCGTGCCTGTAGTCCCAGCTACTCAGGACAGGAGGCTGAGGCAGGAGAATTGCCTGAACCCAGGAGGCAGAGTTTGCGGTGGGCCGAGATCGCGCCATTGCACTCCAGCCTGAGTAAACGAGCGAAACTCCGTCTCAAAAAAAAAAAAAAAAAGCACCAAATTTATGTGGGTCCCCAAAGTAAATAGAAAATAATGGTAGATGCTAATAATACAAAGCAAAGTCATTGTAGAGACAAGTGATAAGATACTCTTTATCAGGGCAAGCATTTGAAGGTTTCGTCATAGAACTGGTGAACTGGCTGAACAATGTCAGGGATTGAGGTGGTTAAGAGCTTGGATTTTGGCTGGGCGCGGTGGTTCATGCCTGTAATCCCAGCACTTTGGAACACTGAGGTCGCGGATCATGAGGTCAGGGCGAGACCAGCCTGGCCAACATGGTGAAACCTTGTCTCTACTAAAAGTACAAAAATTAGTTGGGTGTGCTAGCACGAGCCTGTAATCCCAGCTACTCAGGAGGCTGAGGCAGGAGAATCACTTGAACTCAGGAGGCGGAGGTTGCGGTGAGCCGAGATTGCGCCACTGTACTCCAGCGTTGGATAGATCAAGACTTCATCTCAAAAAAAAAAAAAGCTTGGATTCTGCCATCTGAGTGCCTGGTTTTAATCCCGCCTCTGTCACTTGTGTTACCTTCTCTCTGCTTCTCTTCCCCTGTGAGAGAAGCTGGAAAAATAATGGAACCTGCCCCTGAGCTCCTTGGGAGCGTTTCGTGACTGAGTGTCTTTAGGCTGAGGCAGAGTGAGACGTCTCTATATGTTGGTGTTACTGGGAATAGATGTAAGTAACACGTGTGGCAGAAATTAAATGAAAAAAGTAGATAAATTAAACAATTCCTATATATATTTATTTCACAAAAACACTCATCATATGTTAAGTCAAAAGAGACCGAATAAAAAAGGCAGGGATTGGCCGGGCACGGTGGCTCAGGCCTGTAATCCCAGCACTTTGGGAGGCCGAGGCGGGTGGATCACGAGGTCAAGAGATCGAGACCATCCTGGTCAACATGGTGACACCCCATCTCTACTAAAAATACGAAAAATTGGCTGGGCATGGTGCGTGCCTGTAATCCCAGCTACTCAGGAGGCTGAGGCAGGAGAATTGCCTGAATCCAGGAGGCGGAGGTTGCGGTGAGCCGAGATTGCGCCATTGCACTCCAGCCTGGGTAACAAGAGCGAAACTCGGTCTAAAAAAAAAAAAAAAAAAAAGCAGGGATTATGTATTCCACCTCATGTATTTACCTTTATTTTTATTTTCTTCACAACAAAGAAACAAACTAATATTGTAAGGGTTATAATATAAATATGAGTATTTTGTAGAAAATCTTTAGATACATGGAAATGTTTATAGTAATAACGATGATGGTAATAGAAATTGCAGCTACTGTTTCCTGAGGACGTGTTTAGTGTTTTAGATCTATCTCATTTAACTGTCGAAACACTCCAGTAGAGAGATTCTGTCCAGGAGAGAAGATTTGCTGGTGATACTGAAATTAAGAGAAATAAAGTAACATTTTTCTGGGTTACCTAGCTGTTAAGTTGCAGAGCTACAGTTCACCCCTCCTTCTAGCTTTGCAGGTTGGGCTTTATGTTAATCAGAAAGAAAAGAGGCTGGGCACAGTAGTTCATAGCTGTACTCCCATTGCTTTGGAAGGCCCAGGTGGGCAGATCACTTGAAGGTCAGGAGTTTGAGACCAGCCTGACCAACATGTTGAAACCCTATCTCTACTAAAAAAATTCGCTGGGCATGGTGGTGGGCACTTGTAGGCCCAGTTACTTGGGAGGTTGAGGCAGGAGAATCACTTGAACCTGGACAGTGTAGGTTGTAGTGAGCCGAGATTGTGCCACTGCACTCCAGCCTGGGTGACAGAGTAAGAGTCTGTCTCAAGAAAGATAAGGGGAAATGCAAAGCTGTTCAGTAGGGATCTCAAGGTTTTGGAAAGCAAACAGTGTAGTCATCCACATAAAAAGAAAAAGAAGCAATAAAATTAATAAAACATCAACTAGAAAATGAGAGCAGAATTGAAGTAGGAACAAACTGAGAAATGATTTTTTTATTTTTGAGGCAGGGTTTTGCTGTTGCCCAGGTTGGAGTGCAGTGGTGTGTGATCATGACTTGCTGCAGCCTCAAACTTTTGGGGTCAAAAAATCCTGTTTCAGCCTTCCAAGTAGCTAGGACTATAGGCGCGGACCATGACACCCAACTTTTTAAAAAAAAATTCTTTTATAACAACACCCAGCTGATTTCTAATTTGAAAATATTTTGTGGAGACAGGGTCTTGCTATGTAGCTCACACTGGTTTGGAACTCCTGGCCTCAAGTGATTCTCCTACCTCAGCCTCCCAAAGTGCTAGAATTATAGGCATGAACCACCAATCTGGCTGAAAATGATACATTTTAATGAGAAAAATACAGGTTAAATGGAGAGATAGCCAGTAAGCATTGATATCAAGATTAAACAGGAAAAATGACAGTGCTTCCTAAATTAATTCATATACTCAAAATGATTGCTGTTAATATGTCAATGGAATCCTTTTGATAGTCTGCATAAATAATTTCAAAATTCACTTAAAAAAGTGAATGAATAAGAGGATCAAAAGATGGCCCAAGTTGGTCCAAGTATTGTGGGTTGTTAAGCTGATTTAACATTGTCTCTCCCATAACCATGCTTGACTAGCTTGAAAAAAATAAAGAAAACAAAAAATAATGGCCCAAAAGGCGATTGGGCAATGTGGAGACTTACTGTATTAGATAAGATGTAATATGGGGACATATTCGTTTATGTAGCCAACAAAAAGAGAAATGAAGACTCACAGACCAATGTAAATGTAAGAAGTAGAATCTAATTTGTGCATGAAACTAGCATGTTATAACTAAGACCATGGGGAAAGGTATTTAAAATTACTGTATGCCATGTATCAAATACTCCAAAAGGATTCAAGTTAAAAAATAAACCCACAAATGGGTTCAAGCAATTCTCCTGCTTCAGCCTCTGCAGTAGCTAGGATTACAGGCCCCGCTACCACACCCGGCTAATTTTTTTGTATTTTTAGTAGAGTTGGAATTTCACTGTGTTAGCCAGGATGGTCTTTGTCTCCTGACCTCTTGATCCACCCACTTTGGCCTTACAAAGTGCTGGGATTACAAGCGTGAGCTGCTGCGCCCGGCCTTGAAAAATATTTTAAAAGGGAGAATAAATTTTTAAAAGTTGTATTTTGTTTTAAATTGGCACAATGATTGTACATATTAATGGGGTACTGTATCTTGAACTGAGCTGAGCTCAAGGGATCTACCCACCTTGGCCTCCCAAAGTGTTGGGATTACAGATGTGAGCCACCGTGCCCAGCCAAATAACACATTGGGTAAAGATCAAGTTAGGATAATTAACATTTCTATTGCCAAAACATTTGTCATTTCTTTGGGGTGAGATGGTTCAGAATCATCTCTTCATCTGTTTTGCAACATACATTACATTATTGTTAACTATAGTCAACTACTATGCCATGTATCACCAGAACCGATTCCTCTAAACTGTGACTTTACACCAGTTGACCAACCTCCCCCCGCTCCTGCTTGCTAACCACTATTTACTCTCTACTTCTATGAGGTTACATTTTTAGCATTTACATGTGAGTGAGATCATGTGGTATTTGTCTTTCTGAGTTGGAGTTATTTCATTGGACATAATGTCCATTAGCTCATCCATGTTGCTGTAAATGTGGTAAACATGGGAGTACAAGTATTTGTTTGACAAACTTTCTTTCTTTTGGATCTATACCTGGTAGTGGGATTGTTGGATCATATGGTAGTTCTATTTTAATTTTTAGGAAGATTCCTAATTACAGCACTATTCATAAAAGCCAAGATATGGAATCAGTCAATGAATGGACAAAGAAAACGTGCTATGTATTCACGGTGGAATACTATTCAGCCATAAAAAAGAATAAAATCCTCTCATTTGCAGCAACATGCAACATGGATAAGCCTAATACAGCAAGTATTACAATTTCTGAAGTTCCTCTTATTAGTGATTTTTAGTTTTATTCCATTGTGGTAAAAAAAATATAATTAATATGATTTTGATTCTTAAAATTTGTTCAGACTTGTTTGCCCCTTTAGGTCTATTAATAATTGCTTTACATATTCAGTTGTTCCAATGTTGTGTGCTATTTATTTATAACTGTTACATCTTTCTGCTGTATTGATCATTTTATATGGCCTTTTATATAATGGCCTTCTTTTTCTCTTTTTACAGTTTTTGGCTTAAAGACTATGTATTTTGTATTAGTACAGTTACATTTTTTGTTTCCATTTGCATAGAATACCTTTTTCCACCCCTTTTCTTTGAGTCTGTGTATTCTTACAATTGAAAGGAGTCTCTTGTGGGCAGCATATGGTTGGATCTTGTTTTAATCCATTCAACCACTCTATGTCAGCAGAATACATTTTTGAATTAATGAAACAATAGAAGAAATAACAAGCCAGATTATTATGGCTGTATAAAAAGTTTAAAACTTATAATTAAAAGCACAATTTAACAGAATGAAAAAGAAAGCACTAGAATGGAGAAATATTTGAGAGTTAAAAGTTTAATATAATAGTATATGAGGACATATTTTTTGTTTATTATTTTTTTTTTGAGGACATATTTCTAAGATTATGTAAAGGGGAACTTGGTATGTAAACAGTAGTTCACACCATAGGAAACAAAATAACAAAACTGATGAATTATTTAATTATGATTATTTAAAAATATAATCTTAATTCTGGGCCGTGCACGGTGGCTCAAGCCTGTAATCCCAGCACTTTGGGAGGCCAAGACGGGTGGATCACGAGGTCAAGAGATTGAGACCATCCTAGTCAACATGGTGAAACCCCGTCTCTACTAAAAATACAAAAAATTAGCTGGGCATGGTGGCGCGTGCCTGTAATCCCAGCTACTCAGGAGGCTGAGGTAGCAGAACTGCTTGAACCCAGAAGGCGGAGGTTGCGGTGAGCTGAGATTGCACCATTGCACTCCAGCCTGGGTAACAAGAGCGAAACTCTGTCTCAAAAAAAAAAAAAAATCTTAATTCTGTGATATAAATACCTAGTAACTGAACAAAAAAATGAGTTTAAAATCCTGTTACTGGTGAGAAATACATATATTGCTTTAATTTTACTTATTTAATAATATTTGGTTATTTGTGACAGGAGCTATTAAAATGACTATTTTTTTATCCAGTAATCTTACCTGTAAAAATTTGCCTTAGAGCAGAATATGAAATACCGCATATTCTAACTCATAGGCGGGTGATGAAAAATGAGAACACATGGACACAGGGAGAGGAGTACTACACACTGGGGTCTGTTGGGGGGAATAGGGGAGGGACAGCGGCGGCGGGGAGTTGGGTAGGGATAGCTGGGGAGAAATGCCAAATGTGGGTGAAGGGGAGGAAGGCAGCAGAACACACTGCCATGTGTGTACCTATGCAACTATCTTGCATGTTCTGCACATGTACCCCAAAACCTAAAATGCAATAAAAAAAAAAGTGAGTAAATGAGAAAAAAAAAAAAAATTTACCTTAGAGAAAGAATTGAAAAGAATAAGAACCTTGCCCAGGCATGGTGCCTCATGCCCGTAATCCCAGCACTTTGGAAGGCTGAGGTAGTGCATTGCCTGAATTCAGGAGTTTGAGACCAGCCTGGGCAACATGGCAAAACCCGTCTCTACCAAAAAAATACAAAAAAATTAGCTCGGTATAGTGATGTGTGCCTATGGTCCCAGCTAATTGGAAAGCTGAGGTGAGAGAATTGCTTGAGGCTGGGAGGTGAAATTTGCAGTGAGCTGAGATCATGCCACTGTACTCCAACATGGGTGACAGAATGAGATCCCATCTCAAAAACTAAAAATGAAGAAGAACCTCATGTATAGGTCTTTTAAAACATAATTTATATAGCAAAAACAATAAATAGATTAAAAAAGCTTTGAAACCAGCCTAAATACTCAAAGTATTTGATGGACTGTAATACAAATATTAAGTTACAAATATGCAAATTAGACAAAATCATGGAAACTTACTTGTTAATATTAAATAAAACAACAGAACACAAGATTAATGTATGCACTACTTATTTATTTGTGAAGTTTACCTATGAAGATTGTACAATTCCATAGTGACACAGTCATTTTTTTTTTTGTGATGGAGTCTTGCTCTGTCACCAGGCTAGAGTGCAGTGGAATGATCTTGCCTCACTGCAACCTCTGACTCCTTGGTTCAAACGATTCTCCTGCTCAGCCTCCTGAGTAGCTGGTATTACAGACGTGTGCCATCACACCAAGCTAATTGTTGTATTTTTTAGTAGAGACAGGATTTCACCATGTTGGCCAGGATGGTCTCGATCTCCTGACCTCAGGTAATCTGCCCACTTTGGCCTCCCAAAGTGCTGGGATTACAGGCCTGAGCCACTGTGCCTGTCCCAGTTATTGTTTTAATATACAATAATAGGTAAATTTAAAATTACTGAAATTTAGAGGTTTTTTTATACATATGAAGGAAAAATCATGTCAGGATCTCCAGTTGGACATTTATGTCCTCCAACAATCAACAGATGTTTGAAAACCCCTGGCGGTTGACCTATTGTGCTTTTATTTACAGTGCTTGTTTCAGGTTCTGGTAAACATTCCCCAGAGTCCAAAAGCGGGGAAGCCTAGCATTGCAGCCACCCCTGTCAGCACCCAGCACGGATCCATTCTACAGCTGAACAACACCTTGGAAGACAAAGAAGTTTGTAGGTTTGTGTCTGCTATGATATGATCTAAGTGAAGTCTGCATTTTCTCTTTTTCTATTTTGGTTTTAGCTTTTTTTCTCTTTTTTTTGAGACAGAATCTCACTCTGTTGCCCAGGCTGGAGTGCAGTGGCATGCTCTCAGTTCACTGCAACCTCTGCCTCCTAGGTTCAAGCAATTCTCCTGCCTCAGCCTCCCGAGTAGCTGGGTCTACAGGTGCGTGCCACCATACCCAGTTAATTTTTTGTATTTTTAGTGGAGTCAGGGTTTCACCATGTTAGCCAGGATGGTTTTGATCTCCTGACTTCATGATTTACCTGCCTCAGCCTCCCAAAGTGCTGAGATAACAGGCATGAGCCACCATGCCCGACCAGCTTTTTTTCTCCTTTAAATATTTTTATCTTTTCTGGTCTATACCCAGGAACATGTACTATTCTGCCTTCATGACATTAGCAAAATCCAACTTTTTATTTCCTAATCTAACCATTTGTCTTAATTTTACCTAATGTTTTTAGGTTGGAATACAAATTTGGAGAATTTGGAAACTATTCTCTCTTGGTAAAGTACATCCATAATGGAGTTAGAGAAATTGCCTGTGACCTGGCTGTGAACGAGGATCCAGTTGACAGTAACCTTCGTACGTATATGTTCTCTGTTGATTTTCACATTTGCATTTTCAGAGGTTTCAGTTTTTGAGTACTGTTTGTAAAGCAGAGCAGTCTGTAACACTTTTTGTAATTGAAGACCTAAATCTTAGATCATTGATGAGCACCCCACCAACAAAAAAATTCACATAAATTGTAGGGTTAGGGTTAGGTTATTTATCCTACAATTTATAATATGGTACAATTTATAAATATGGTATATTTATAATATGTTTATTATTTGAATATAATAATAAAATTATGTGACATTAAAAAATTATATATTGGCCTGGCATGGTGGCTCATGCTTGTAATCCCAGCATTTTGGGAGGCCAAGGCAGGCAGATCACTTGAGTTCACAAGTTTGAGATGAGCCTGGGTGACATGGTGAAAGCCTGTCTCTACGAAAAATACAAAAATTACCCAGGCCTGGTGGTGTATGCCTGTAGTCCCAGCTAGTCGGGAGGCTGAGGTGGGAAGATGGCTTGAACCTGGGAGGCAGAAGTTGCACTGAGCCAAGATTGTACCACTGAACTCCAGCCTGGGTGATAGAACCAGACCTTGTCTCAGAAAAATGTTATATGATATATCAATATATTCTCATAGTTTTTAGTTTAATTATGAAGGATTAATAAGCCAAAAAAGTTAATGCAGTGGAAAGAAACTAGAAATAGGGTAAGTGGCTGTCAAATATCTCTCCTTGTTTTAGGAGGAAGGGTATTGTATTTCCTGTATGTCTTCCGCTGACAGTCCCAGGTCCTCTTAGATAAAAGGGGGATCATTCATTGTCCAATAACCCCAAGGAAGAAAATCTGCCATTCTGAGTCTCCCATTAGGTAACTGTGTGTGCTGCCTTTCAAAAGGCAGTAACCAACCCCTGCGGCATGAGCAAGTACTGTTCACAGGGAAGCTATTAAAGACTGTGAGGTTATATCAAAAGAACCACAGGAGCCAGTATGAAAGGGCCAATGGAGGAGGACAATTTAAGCATTAAGAAAAATAGTATATGTAATTAAAGAAAAATAAGGAATGTGTAAAAACCATGAGGTCATATGAAACTAAAATGAGCAAGGCCTGCCTTCCCAAACAAAAACACAAACAATGCTTTGTCTTTGTAGGTCACCAGGGCACCTGATGTTAACTAGGGTGATCTAAAGTTGTTAGTTGAAAGGAGAGATTTAAGCATTTATTTTGTCCGTTTTAACTGTAATTCAGGGTAACCAAATAGTCCCTGTCGAGGGAAAATTCTGTGGAGAAGAATTTCAGGTAATAAATACAGCAGAAGGGCAGGATATGTTGCAACCCCTAATGAAGTAAGTGATACAGGGATATACCTTATGAGTAGAAGAAACCATGAGGTCAAGGGGAATATTTACCAGCTGAACTCATCCACCAGTCATGGGTCAACCACAGCAGGTGCACTTTCAGTGTTAGCTAGGAAGTTATTGTTAATTTCATATGACATTGTGGTTATATAACAAAATATCCATTTCAAAGATACTTTTAGTTTTGAAATAGTTTTAGAGTTGTAGAAGTGTTGCCAAAAGAGTTCCCAAATATCCTTCACCTAGCTTCCCCTAAACCCTAAACTGTAAAATCATAGTATAGTTACCCCACATAAAATTACCAAAACCAGGAACTTAACATTGTTCTTAACATTGAACTTGCATTGATACAGTACTGATCTACAGGGTTACTTAAATTTCTCTAAATGTCCCTTTTAGTATTCTTCTGCAGTGCTGGCTTTGATGTAGCATCCCACTCTGCATTTAGCTGTCAGATCTCCTTCGTCTCCTCCAGTCTAGGACACTTCCTCAGTCTTTCTTTGTCTTTTATGACCTTGACGGTTTGAAGGGTAATGTCTGGTTATTTTGTTGATGGTCCTTGATTTGGATTTGTTGTTTGGTGTTTTCTCATGAACAGGTGGAGGTTTTACGTTTTGTAGTAGAATACAACAGAAGCAAGGCTGGGTCCTTCTCAGTGCCTTGTGTCAGGCTGTCTTTATAAGGGCTTTAGAGTCACATCCTGAAGTATATAAGAATGAAATAACATGATATGTTGGATTCTTAAAGAAATAGTTTAGCCAGAAAAAGGAAGATGTGGGGTGGGTAGGTAGTTACAGATGAAGCAACAGGGACAATATCTCGATAATTCTAGGATCCGGGTATTGGGTTATATACGGGTTGATGATACCATTCTCCATGCTTTTGTTTATGTTTGATATTTTTTATAATGACAGTTGTGACTCCCTTCAGGATGAGCATTCTCAATTATTTGTAGGAAATTCAGCATGAGAATTTAGGCTTCCCCTCTCTGGTTTTCATTTATAGATGAAATGTAATGACGTGATGTCTTTGATGTTTGTGATGACATCTTTGAGGTGTGTTTTCTTTTCTTTTTCTAGCTGTGAGCATTGCATTCCTTATTGGTCTCGCTCTCATCATTGTGATATCCTTTCTGAGGCTCTTGTTGAGGTAAGATGTGCGGGGAGGACACCGCTGGGAAGGCAGAGTATAGGAACAACACATCAGAACAGGCAGCTGTGACCCTCAAGAGATCATCATTCTTTGATGATATGAACATTTCTGTGTCCCCCATGTCCATCCAGTGATAGGCTTCAGGGTCTTAGGTAGACTAAGACGTGGTCTCTGACTTACGGGAAGTGATAACAAAGGTTCTTGTGGATTTTTGCCTTCCATCCTCCCACGTGGCTGATTAGGAAGAAAGTGCTTGAGAAATCATTATTTCTTAAAGCATCCTAGTTTTCAGCGACCGGAAGTGGCTTGTGACAATTTTAGGAGGAGGTTGCTGTGTTGGATACCCCACCCATCTCTGGCCCTGAGCCCTGAGGTTGCACCTTGGCAGCTCACCTTGGCAGAGTTGGCAGCTGCCCAACCTCTGCCAACACAGGCATCTGGTGGCACAGATGGGTGCCTGGTGACTGTTCCTCAAGACCTCAGCATGGACTCCCTGTCCCTTGGTTAGTTTGTTAGCCAACATGGAGAAGGGACTGGTTCTGCTCTGTATGGTGAACAGGTGATTCTGGTAAGACTGAATTAGTGGACTAGAAAAGGAAAGTAAAATAGATCCAGGACCAGTTTAATCAACTTTCAAAGGATAAGAAGAATAGAGTTAAAAACTCTATTCTTATAAAAAGAATTCTAAACTTAAAAAGAATAAGAGTGAATTTTCTCATGCTTATCTTGTTGGGGTCTCAAGAAGGACCACAAGGTTTTATTGGTGAGTGATATCCAAATTGGAAGAATGGAAACCTAACCCCTAAGTTGGCTAGCGGGAAAAACCCTGAAGCTTTGGGGAATTTCTGCACTGTGATGCTCTAGCTTTGTACATCTTAAAAATAGTTTAATTCCATGTATGAGGACTTTGACTGCGTATAGGGTAAAAGAACCACTTGTTGCCTAGAAGCAATTTGTAACCTAACTGTTATTTAGAAATAGAGGAAGATTCTAGCAGGGGAGTTTCATTTCTTTGAGTTAAGGTATTATCTTACCAATCTTTTGATAAAATGCAAATGTTATTTCAGTATATCAGGATGCTTTTCACATGAATGGATCTATTATGGATTTTTTATTTTTTGAGACAGAGTCTCACTCTTGTCACCCAGGCTGGAGTGCAGTGGTGCCATTATGGCTCACTGCAGCCTCAACTTCCTAGGCTCAGGTGATTCTCCCACCTTACACTCGTAAATAGCTGGGACTACAGGCATGCATCACCATGCCCAGCTACCTTTTTTTTTTTTTCATATTTAGTGGAGATGGAGTCTTGCTATGTTGCCCAGCTTGTCTTGAAATCCTGGACTCAAGTGTTCCATCTGCCTTGGCCTCCCAGAGTACAGGGATTACAGGCATGAGTCACTGTAACTGGTCATATTTCATGACTTTTTAAAGTAATTGATAGCTAGATCAGGTATGGTGGCTCATAGCCATAATCTCAGCACTTTGAGAGGCTATGGCAGGCAGATCACTTGAGGTCAGTAGTTTGAGAAAAGCCTGGTCAACATGATGAAAGCCTGCCTCTACTAAAAATTCAAAAAGTAGCTAGGCGTGATGGCAGGTGCTGTAGTCCCAGCTACCCGGCAGGCTGAGGCACAAAAATTGCTTGAACCTGGGAGATAGAGGTTGCATGATCTGAGATCACACCACTGCACTCCAGCCAGGAAGTCTCAAAAAAAAAAAGAAAAAGTAACTGATAGCTGAGATCAAGCATTTTCAAAGGGAAGAAATTCTACCTTGCCCCATGTGGAACTGAAACTACTCTTTGCACATGATTCTGCCCTTCCAGCCTGTGGGCACAATGCTGTTCTTGGCAAAGCAAGAGTCCCTTATTCCTCACCTACTTGCTTTCCAACATACCCAGGGAGGTTCAGATGACTGTGAGCCAAAAACAACCAGAAAAAGTTGGGAGAATAAAGATTCTGTCTCCTTTCCACTTGAGCAATAGGCATGAACAAGAAAATTAAGTATATTTGTTTTATTTTAAAAAATCTTAACTTCTCCTTTTCATTCTTCCTTAGATGTGTCTATTTTAACATTTTGCATGTGATGGTGATGTTATCCATGCTGAATAAACTAGAAATGAGAGTTGAATTGTGAGGGAAAAGGAGAAATTGCAAATGTATGCCTTGGGCTTATGGATCATGTTTGGATACTGAATTGAACCACCAAACTGTAAAAAAATGTTATGAAACGGGGAAACTGAACTGGCTATGTGACAATTTTAAGGAATATCTGCTGTCATTTAAAAATGTGACCAGGGCATTGTGATTATGTTTAGAAATAAAAATAGTCCATATCTATTAGAGATACATACTAAAGTGTTTATGCATTAAATGATATGATGTCTAGGATTTTCTACAAAACATTCCAAGTCAGGAATGAGGGACAGTGGGTGAGAGGACTGATGAAGTAAGATTGGCTTCAACTTTTGTTGAAGCTGGATGATGGAGGTCCATTATTCAGGCAGACCCTGTGCTACTGTCCTTTGCTTTATTGCACTTAACGGATATTACATGTTTTACAAATTGAAGGTTTGTGGCAATCCTACATCCAGCAATTCTTTTTTTTTTTTTTTTTTTTTTTTCTGAGACATGGTCTCATTCTGTCTCCCAAGTTGGAGGGCAGTGGTGCCATCACAGCTCACTGCAGCCTTGACCTCCCACACTGCAGTCTTTTGATTTAAAGTGAGAGACATGCGGCCAGGCGCGGTGGCTCATGCCTGTAATTTCAGCACTTTGGGAGGCTGAGGCAGCTGGATCTCTTGAGCTCAGGAGTTCAAGACCAGCCTGGCCAACATGGTGAAACCCCATCTCTACTAAATATAGAAAAATTAGCTGGGTATGGTGGTGCACACCTGTAGTCCCAGGTACTCGGGAGGCTGAGGCACGAGAATCGCTTGAACCCAGGAAGTGGAGTTTTGCAGTGAGCCAAGATGAGGCCACTGCACTACAGCCTGGGCGACAAAGTGAGACTTCATCTCAAAAATAAAAGATAAAGTGAGAAACATGCAACTCTTCCTTTTACTCAAATACTTAGAAGCCATTGTAGGGTAATTAATTGGCATAATTTCAATGTTGTCGTATCTGAAATAATAGAGAGGCCCAAAAAGAGGGAGATGGGGGAACAGTCAGAACATACTCAACACTTACTGACCTTATTGACCTCCCAGGCACAAGCAATCCTCCCATGTCAGCCTGTCCGGTAGCTGGGACTAGAGACATGTGCCACCATGATAATTTTCTTTTTTAAGTAGAGATGGGGGTCACACTGTGTTGCCCAGGCTTGCATCGAGTAATTGTGTTGGCACCATTTTTCCAACAGCACGTGTTCATTTCTTGTCTTTGCATTACATTTTGGTAATTCTTTAAATATTTCAAACTTTTTCATTAATATTGTATCTTTTATGGTGATTTGTGATCAATGATCTTTGATGTTGCTACTGTAATTGCTTTTGGAATGCCATCAAGCCCACCTATGTAAGATGGTGAACCTAATCGGTAAGCGTTGAGTGTGTTCTGACTGCCCCACGCACTGTTTCCCCATCTCTCTCACTCTCTTGGGCTTCTCTATTCTTTCAGATACAACAATATTGAAATTAGGCCAATTGATTACCCTACAGTGGCTTCTAAGTGAGTAAAAGGAAGAGTTGCATGTCTCTCACTTTAAACCAAAAGCTAGAAATGATTAAGCTTAGCAAGGAAGGCCTATTGGGAGCCATGATAGGCCAAAAGCTAGGCCTCCTCTGCCAAACAGTCAAGTTGTGAAAGTTCTCGAAAAAATTAAATGTGCTACTCCAGGAAACACACAAATGATAAGAAAGTGAAACAGGCCAGGCTCAGTGGCTCACACCTGTAATCACAACACTTTGGGAGGCTGAGGCCAATTGATTGCTTGAGGTCAGGAGTTCAAGACCAGCCTGGCCAACATGGCAAAACCCCATCTCTACTAAAAATACAAAATTATCTGGTCATGGTGGTACATGCCTGTAGTCCCAGCTACTCGGGAGGCAGAGGCAGGAGAATCACTTGAACCTGGGAATCGGAGGTTGCAGTGAGCTGAGATTGCTCCATTGCACTCCAGCCTAGGAAAAGGAGCTAGACTCTGTCTCAAATAAAAGGGAAACAACCTTACTGCTGATGCAGAGAAGCTTTGGGTAGTCTGGATAGAGGATCAAACCATTCCCTTACGCCAAAGCATAATCCAGAGCAAGGCCCTAGCTCTCTTCAGTTCTGTGAAGACTGAAAGGTGAGGAATCTGCAGAAGAAAGGTTGGAAGCTGGCAGAGGATGGTTCTGGAGGTTTAAGGAAAGAAGCCATCTCCATAACCTAAAAATGCAAGGTGAAGCGGCAAGTGCTGATGGAGAAACTGCAGCAAGTTCTCCAGAAGATCCAGTTAAGATCATTGATGACCATGGCTACACTAACAACACAGTTTTAGTACAGATGAAACAGCCTTCTAATGGAAGAAGATGCCATATAGGACTTTTTCTTTTTTTTGAGACAGAGTCTTGCTGTGTCACCAGGCGCCAGGCTGGAGTGAAGTGGTGCAATCTCTGCTCACTGCAACCTCTGCCTCCTGGGTTCAAGCAATTCTACTGCCTCAGCCTCCCGAGTAGCTGGGACTACAGGCGTGTGCCATCACGCCCAGCTAATTTTTGTATTTTTTTAGGTAGAGACGGAGTTTCACCATGTTGGCCAGGGTGGTCTCAATCTCTTGACCTTGTGATCTGCCTGCCTCGGCCTCCCAAAATGCTGGGATTATAGGTGTGAGCCACTGCGCCTGGCCCATCTAGGACTTTGATAGCCAGGAAGGAGAATTCAAAGCTTCACAGGACAGGCTGACTTTCCTGTTAGGAGTTAATGCAACTGGTGACTTCAAGTTGAAGCCAATGTTCATTTTTCATTCTAGAAGTCTTAGAACCCTTGAGAGTTATGCTAAATTTCCTCTGCCTGTGCTCAACAAACAGAACAATGAAGCCTGATGACAGCACATCTGTTACAACATCTCTTACTATTTTAAGCCCACTGTCGTGATGTACTGCTCAGAAAAAAAGATTTCTTTCAAAATATTATTGATCATTAACAATGCACCAAGTCACCCAAGAGCTCTGATGGAGATGTACAAGCAGATGAATGTTGTTTTTATGCCTGCTAACACAATATCCATTCTGCAGTCCATGGATTAAGGAGTAATTTTGATTTTCAAGTCTTATGATTTAAAAAAATACATCTTATGAAGCTGTATAGCTGCCATGATTCCTCCAATGAATCTGGGCAAAGTCCATTGAAAACCTTTGGAAAGGCTTCATCACTGTAGAAGCCATTAAGAAATTTGCGGTTCATGGGAGGAAGTAAAGATACCAACATTAACAGGAGTTTGGAGGAAGTTGATTCTAGCCCTCAAGGATGACTCAGGGGTTTAAGACTTCAGTGGAGGAAATAACTGCTGCTGTGGTGGAAATAGCAAGAAAACTAGAAGTGAAGGCTGAAGATGTGACTGAACTGCTAACAGGACTTGATCAGATGAGGAGCTGCTCCTTACAGATGAGCATAGAAAGTGGTTTCGTAAGATGGAATCTACTCCTCGTAGTGACCTTGTGAACATTGTTGAGATAACAAAGGATTTAGAATATCACATAAACTTATTTGATAGAGTAGAGGCAGAGTTTGAGAGGATTGACTCTAATTTTGAAAGAAGGTCTAACTGTGGGTAAAATGCTGTCAAACAGCACAGCATACTACAGAGAAATCTGTGAAAGGAGAAGTCAGTGTGGTAAACTGTATTGTCTTGATTTCAGAAATTGCCACAGCCCTCTCAACATTCAGTGGCCACCACCCTGATCCCTCAGCAGCCATCAAATGGAGGCCAGATCCTCCACCAGCAAAAAGATGAGGACTTGCTGAAGGCTTAAATAATCATTAACTTTTTATTAGCAATACATTTTTAAATTAAAGTATGTAAACTGTCTTTTTGTACATAATGCTGTAGCACACAATAGACTATAGTATAGTGTAATATATAACTTTCATTATATATTACTGGGTCACAAAAAATTTGTGTGAGTCACTGTATTGTGATATTGTGATACTGGCCTTATTGTGATGATCAGGGACCAAGCCTGCAGTATCTTGAGGTATGCCTGTACTAGTTCCTCTGCTTCTGTATTTGCTTGCAACTGTTCATGACCGAAAAATAAAAGGGAAAAAAATCATATGCCAGGGTAGGATATACTTTTCAAAAGGCTTTTTCCCAGGTAGAAATCTCATTTTCAAGAAAAACCAGTTAATATATTTATCTTTTGTTAGTCATGTAAATCAATTTAATGTCATCTGGATTTCTTTTTGAATTAAAGCAACCATATAAAAAAAAGAACCCAGTACATTAACTATTTGAATCACCCCAAAGTTGCTTTCAAGTTTTCCCAGTGTGCACATGTGCATTTTTAATTTATTTGTAATATTTGTAGTTGAATGTAGATGTTAGGATTTCGCTTTTTGTATTTAATTGTTTATCTTTTTTGAGACAGAGTCTCACTTTGTTGCCCAGGCTGGAGTCCAGTGGTGCGATCTTGGCTGACTGCAACCCTCCTCTACCTCCTGGGTTCAAGTGATTCTCCTGCCTCAGCCTCCTGAGTAGCTGTGATTACAGGCATGCACCACCACGCCTGGCTAACTTTTGTAATTTTAGTAGAAACAGCGTTTCACCATGTTGTCCAGGCTGGTTTCCGACTCCTGACTTCAAGTGATCCACCCACCTTGGCCTCCCAAAGCGCTGGGATTACAGGCATGAGCTACCTACCGTGCCTGGCCTAATAGTTTAATCATCTTCATGTTTCCTTGTATGGATAGAGCCCACATGCTTTTATTTTCTCGGCTGTATCACATTGTATCACACAGCTGTCATATTCTGTGTTTAGTCTTCCCTGTTTTGAGTAAATTTGATTGTTTTGAAATTTTTGCTATTTTAATTTTAATAGCATTATTGGTGAGAATCTCAGCTATGGGGAACAGTGATCTCATTTACCTTCTCAAGTGTTTAATGAAAGCTGTCTCATCATTCCTGTTTTACTGATGAGGAAACTCTGCTGTCAGGGTTGAGCGTTTATAAGTAGAGCTGCTGAAAACTGTGATTTCTATTTGTATATTGTTAAAAAATTTTTAAATGTTTAATTACTTAATATAGAATGTGAGCCTTAATTTTATTTCAATATAATATCCAGTCATTCAAACAATTCTGCCAATGAAAATAAATTAATTGAGCCTTTTATTTGTTTTCAGTTTGGATGACTTTAATAATTGGATTTCTAAGGCCATAAGTTCTCGAGAAACTGATCGCCTCATCAATTCTGTAAGTTATGAGATGCATAGTGTGTTTTCCAGGTGGTTTTCTAAACTTGGAATTGATAGTTTCCAATTTAATCATTGTTGTCCAGTTTTATATTTATATGGAGGAAGGCCAGGTTGTAGGTTCTGCATTCCTAATAGAGAGCAGCCCTCTCTTCAGCTCCTGAGAAGGGCTCCATCCCTTCTTGGTTCAGTGACGTTGGAACTCTGGGGTCTATCAGAATACATGAGGTAAAGACATTTTTCATTTTGCAGGCGGCATTGTTGAATCGATCCAGTTAAGTAGAGAGTGTTAAGGTTAAAACAAAGGAATAAGAGACATCACTATTGATCTATAAATGCTGATGGCCTCCTCTAATGATTTAAATATGTCATTAAATTTGTGTTAATAAATTCAGGATCATTTATGGGGATGTTGGTGTCTGTGCATGTGCTAAGTGCACTTATGGACTAATTTATTTAGTGTCATTTATCAACGTGGCCACTGGCAAACTCAGTAACAGGCAGGAAAAGCTGATAAAGTAGAAAGCCAAACCTCTAGATGGGATCTTGACAAAAGCAAATCCAAGTATTGTTTAGAAAAACTTGTTTATTTTTTCAGTCAGGATGTTACTCTATCGCCCAGGCTAGAGTGCAGTGGTGTGTGGTCTGGCTCACTGGAGCCTCAACCTCCTGGGCTCAGGTGATCTTCCCACCTCAGCCTCCCAAGTAGCTGGGACTGCAGGTGTGTGCCACCACACCTGGCTAATTTTTGTATTTTTTGTAGAGATGGGGTTTCACCGTGTTTCCTAGGCTGGTCTCAAACTCTTGGGCTCAAGGGCTTTGCCTGCCTTGGCCTCCAAAAGTGCTGAGATCACAGTGTTGAGCCACCACACCTGCAGAAAATCTATTTTTAACTTTCTACTCTATTACTGTCTTTCCTAAATAAATCAAAAAATGAAATTTACTCCTTAGCATTATGAGTTGTCTTCTTTCTCCCTTTTTGTCTGAAGGAGCTGGGATCTCCCAGCAGGACAGACCCTCTCGATGGTGACGTCCAGCCAGCAGTGTGGCGTCCATCTGCCCTGCCGCTCCGCCTCCGCAGTGTGGACACCTTCAGGGGGTACGTGGGGCTCCCTATAGCACAGTGGGTGCAGGTAGTCGCAAAACTACGTAATTACACATAAACACACTTTTAGCTTTTAAGGACTTTTACATATCTTTTACTTTCTAGGCTAGGAAGGATTTCTTGGATGTAAAAGTCAAGTCAGCAGCCTCTCTAATCTGGAAGACCCATCATGATCCTCAGTGTCTATATTGACCAAGGAGAAGTGGATGAGGCCAGAGCCAGTGTCCACTTGGATATGCAGTCTGCTGAGTGAAGGGCATTTCATTTGGGCAGGTGGCTACAGTCTATACCTCATGTCCAGTCAGTAGCTTGATGGCTCAGAAGATGGACTAGTCTAGTGAGCAAACAGCAGCATGTGACAGAGGGAGGGCTGATCCTGCTTTGCTAGCAGAGAGACTCAAGTACCCATAGTACCCAGAGCGACCCTCATACCCATAGCCCTGGTGGAAGAACAAAGGCCAGGACTGAAATCCAAAAACAAAGTATAAAAACTGTATAGCTAAGAATGAATACACAGATATCAGCTCTTTTATTTCTACTGAAGCCTTCTGAATTCTAGTGACAACCCTATAACTTTGCCCTAGCCTCATCAAGCCTTGAGGATCCTGGCAGGTAGATTGGAAGCGTGTAGTAATAACGATATGGTCATAATGAAACTTGCTACCAATTTTGGAGTTCTCACAATGTGCCAGTCACTGTTCTAACTTGTCTTAATTTATTTAATCTCTTAGTAATCGTATGAGATACATATTTTTAATGTGCCCGATTCACATTAAAAGTAAAAGAAATTATACTGCTGAATGAAATAAGTTGCCCAAGGTCACTTAGGTAGCAAATAGGAAAGCCAGGGTTTGCTTTCAGGCACTTGAGTTCTAGAGTCTCCTAAATTACCCTGTTGACACCCAAGGTCAGCACCCTCAGCATTCTGCATAGTTAGCCTCAAACAGTAGCACATCCAGAATCTATTATTCTACCTTTCAGTTACCATTGCTATTTTTAGAGATAAGACGGTCACAGATAGACGGAAATAACATTTATTAAGTGACTAAAATGTGCCAGGCACTGGTTAGCTACTGTAAAATACATCATTCTCCTTAATAGGTATGTGTGGTTAGGGCATTTTCTCTCTTTTACAAGTGAGTTTACTGATGAGAACCTTGCCCAGGGTCTTATGGCTAATGACAGAAAAGGATCCAAGATTGTGATTCTGGGCTTGCTGATTCAGCTGGCTGTGTGCCTTCTATTAGAGTTCTTTAACCTGAGATGTCTAAATAATTAACACAAAACTGAGTTATCGGAAATATTTTCCTATGTTTTTAAAGTTACATAGTTTAAGAGTACGGTATAAACATTGGTTAAGATGTCACATGGCAGTGTTGGCAGTGAACTTTAGTGCATGGTCCTAATAGCACTGATTAGAAAATAATTGCTTCTTGGCCTTGATGTCTCATCTTGTGTAATAAACTGCTCAGTAGAATTGCATTGTTGCATGACTCTACCTTGTGAGTATAAATGTGTCTTCATTTCAGCTCTTCCTTTTCACATGGCAAACTCTGAAAGGCTTCTCTTTGTTGGCTTCTTCTAGGATTGCTCTCATACTCATGGTCTTCGTCAATTATGGAGGAGGAAAATACTGGTATTTCAAACATGCGAGTTGGAATGGTAAGATATTTCCTAAAAGTAATGTTGCTTATATACATCCTTGCAGGAAAATCACTCAGCATTCCCCGCAGAAGCTCCAGAAATGAGTCCGAGCAGCCTCCTCTGAGCCACTGAACTCCTGCCCTCGAGGGTGACCTGTAGATGATTCTGCGAGCCTGTTAGTTTTGTTCCTCCTTTTGTGTGCTGTGTATCTGTAAACCTTCACTGTAATAACAGACAAAGTTTCTGCTGTGTGACTGAGGGACTCTGCAGAATATGTTTTGGATTTGGTTGTAAATGAGCATGGTCATGTTCTAGATATGCCTTTTATTGCAGCCACCATGCTTTTGGTGGCTGCATCTTCTAGGACTTAATGGTCTTTTTTGAGATGGCATTGATCTAGGATTGGTCTGAGTGGTGGTGAATAATAGCTGTAGGTCTGGCTTGGTAGTTGTTTTATGAATGGATTAGTGCTTCTTAAATGTAACAGACTTGTCTCCTGTGTCTAGTTATGGTCATAGGAATTGTCCCAGCCAGGCCCAGTGCTCTTTTGCAGTCTCAAGGAAGAGTTTGTGGTTTATTTTCTTTTTTTTTTAAGGCAGAGGCTTACTCTGTAGCCCAGGCGAGATTGCAGTGGTGTGGTAATGGCTGACCACAGCCTCAAGTTCTAGGCTCAAGCAATCCTCCCACCTCAGCCTCCAGAGTAGCTGGGACTACAGGTGTGCGCCACCATCCCTGGCTAGTGTTTTAAAACAATTCTTAGTAGAGATTGTGTCTCACTCTGTCGCCCCAGGCTGGTCTCAAACTCCTGGACTCAAGCGACCTTCCTACCTCAGCCTCCCAAAGTGCTGGGATTACAGGTGTGAGCCATACCACACCTGGCCTATGAGTTTCCTTTTTTTTGTTTTTGAGACAGAGTTTCACTCTTGTCTCCCAGGCTGGAGTGCAGTGGCACGATTTTGACTCACTGCAACCTCCACCTCCCAGGTTCAAGCAATTATCCTGCCCCAGCCTCCTGAATAGCTGGGATTACAAGTGCCCGCCACCGTACCCGGCTAATTTCTGTGTTTTTAGTAGAGACTGGGCTTCACCACGTTGGCTTCACCACGTTGGCCAGGCTGGTCTCAAACTCATGACTGCAGATGATCTTCCTGCCTTGGCCCCTCAAAGTGTTGGGATTACAGGTGTGAGCCACCATGTCCGGCCCTGAGTTTACTTTCTATACCAGTGTGTAATGAAGTCCACACTAGATTTAGGAGATATTTGCATTCTAGAGTACTTTTGCTTATGCTTTGTACTTGTTCTGCAGGGCTGACGGTGGCTGACCTCGTGTTCCCATGGTGAGTTGGTGGTCTGCCCTCTTCTCTTCCACGGGTTGACTCCAGTCTCCTGTTTTTCAGATGATGCTGGAGGCTCTCTCTGAGACGGACCTGTGTAATGTGGTTAGGAAGTCCTTCTTACTAGCTACTTCTCATACTCAACACAGTGCCTACACGTGTGTGTATAAAAGAGTGATTTTGTAGGGAATATTGTTAACGTAGATACAATATCCTAGATCCTGAAATCTTGTAGGAAATTATAAATTCTGAACACATAGTTCAGTTCCATTAATCCTGAAAATAATTAGAAAATAATATTTCCTAAAGAAATACAATATATTGGTATCAATGAATGCTGATAGATATATAGGTGGGTAATGATAGTCATAAACTAAAATTAAAATAATAGTTGAGTAATTCAGTTCTGTCTGATAATTTGTGGTTTCTTATTCTTGTGAAGGGACATTACCTATGTGATGTGAAATTTGTATCTTTACTATGATGCATTGAGTGACATTGATCCCTCATTATTAGGTAGTACCAGCCTTATTATTATTTTTTACTTCAAATTTTAAATTTTTGTGGGTACACACATCAGGGTAAATGGGGTATCCCTTCCCTCAGGCATTTATCATTTTGTGTTATAAACTATCCAATTATAATTTTTTAGATATTTTAAATGTGTAGTAATTTATTGTTAACTGTAGTCACCCTGTTGTGCTATCAAATACTTGATCTTATTCATTCCATGCAGCTTTTGTTGGCAGTGCTTATCAGTATGTTTGTATTCATTAACCATCCCTCCTCCTCTCTTCCCTACTACCCTTCCTTTCGGGCATCCATCCTTCTATTCTCTATCACCCTGAGTTCAGTTTAGTTGTTTTAATTTTTAGCTCCCAAATAAGTGGAACATGTGAAGTTGGACTTCACATGGCTTATTTCACTTAACATAGTGTCTCAGTTTCATCCATGTTGTTGCAAATGACAGGATCTCATTCTTTTTCACGGCTGAATAGTACTCCACTGTGTATATGCACCACATTTTCTTTCTAAGTGTCTGTTGATGGATGTTTAGTTTGCTTCCAGATCTTGGCTATTGTGAATAGTGCTGCAATAAAAATGGTAGTATCTCTTCAATGTACTGATTTCCTTTCTTTTGCATCTATACCCAGCAGTGGGATTGCTGGATCATACAGTACCTCTATTGTTAGTTTTTGAGGAACGTCTAACCTGTTGTCCATGATGGTTGCACTAATTTCCATTCCCACCAACAGTGTACAGTGGTTCCCTTTTCCCTACATCCTCACCAGCATTTGTTGTTGCCTGTCTTTTGGATAAAAGCTATGTTAACTGGGGTAAGATGATATCTCATTGTAGCTTGCATTTCTCTGATGATCAGTGATGTTGAGCACCGTTTTATATACCTGTTTGCCATTTGTATGTTTTCTTTTGAGAAATGTCTGTTCAGATCTTTTGCCTTTTTTTTTATTTTTTATTTTTTTTGAGATGAAGTCTCGCTCTGTAGCCCAGGTGGGAGTGCATTGGTGTGATCTTGGCTCACCACAACCTCCACCTCCCAGGTTCAAGCAATTCTCTTGCCTCAGCCTCCCAAGTAGCTGGGATTACAGGTGTGTGCCACCACACCTAGCTAATTTTTGTATCTTTAGTAGAGATGAGGTTTCACCCTGTTGGCCAGGCTGGTCTTGAACTCCTGACCTCAGGTAATCCACCTGCCTTGGCCTCCCAAAGGGCTAGGATTACAAGGATGAGCCACCAAGCCCAGCCTTTTTTATCAATTTTTAATTGGATTATTAGATGTTTTTCCTATAGAGTTGTTTGAGCTCCTTTATGTTTTGGCTATTAATTGCTTGTCTGATGGGTAGTTTGCAGGTATTTTCTCCCATTCTGTGGGTTGTCTCTTCACTTTGTTGATTGCTCCTTTTCTCTGTGGAGGCTTTTTAATGTGATCCCATTTGTCCATTTTTGCTTTGGTTACTTGTGCTTCTGTAGAGTGTTAATCAAGAAATCTTTGCCTAGTCCATTGTCCTGGAGTGTTTCTCCAGTGTTTTCTCTTAGTAGTTTAATAGTTTGAGGTCTTAAATTTAAGTTTTTAATCCATTTTGATTTTATTTTTTTTTTTGAGACAGTCTCACTTTGTCACCCAGGCTGGAGTGCATATGGCTTGATCTCAGCTCACTGCAACCTCCACCTCCTGAGTTCAAGCGATTCTCCTGCCTCAGCCACCCAAGTAGCTGGGACTACAGGCGCGTGCCACCATGCTTGGCTAATCTTTTTTTTTTTTTGGTAGAGATGGGGTTTCACTGTGTTGGCCAGGATGGTCTCGATCTCCTGACCTTGTGATTTGCCCACCTTGGCCTCCCAAAGTGGTGGGATTACAGGCATGAGTTGCCGCACCCGGCTTGATTTGATTTTTTATATGGTGAGAGTTAGAGGTCTAGGTTCATTCTTCTTCATATGAATATCTGGTTTTCCAGCATAATTTTTTTTGAAGAGACTGTCTTTTCTCCAATGTGTGTTCTTGGCACTTTTGTCGAAATGAGTTCACTGTAGATACATGGTTTTATCCCTGAGTTCTCTATTCTGTTCCACTATTTATGTGCCTGTTTTTAAAGCCACTACCATGCTGTTTTCATTTCTATAGCTGTAGTATAATTTAAAGTCAGGTAATGTGATTCCTCCAGTTTTGTTCATCTTGCTCAGAATAACTTTGGCTCCTGTGGGTCTTTTAAGGTTCCATATAAATTTCAGCATTATTTTTTCTAGTTCAGTGAAGAATGTATTTTCATAGGGATTGCATTGAATCTGTAGATTGCTTTAGGGTGGACATTTTAACAATATTAATTTTTCTAATTTATGAACATGGAATTTCTTTCCATTTTTTGATGCCCTCTTCAATTTCTTTCATCAGTGGTTTATAGTTTTCATTGTAGAAATCCTTCACTTCTTTGGTTAAGTTAATTTTGAGGTACTTTATTTTATTTGTGACTATTGGAAATGGAATTACTTTCTTGATTTCTTTCTCAGATTTTTTGCTGTTGACATATGGGAATGCTATTGATTTTTGTATGTTGAGTTTGTATCCTGCAACTTTACTGAATTTGTTGATCAGTTGTAATAGTTTTCTGGTAGAGTCTAGGTTTTTCCAACTGTAAGATCATGTTACCTGCAAACAAGGATACTTTCACTTCTTTCTTTCCAACTTGGATGCCCCTTATTTGTTTCTCCTTTTTGACTGCTTTAGGTAGGACTTCCAGTATCATGTTGAATAATAGTGGTGAAAGGTAGACATCCTTGTCATGTTCCAAATCTGGGAGGAAAGGCTTTCAGTTTTTCCCGGAGACACCAAGGAATGCAGCAAAAGAGAACTTTCCTCTCTGTGATCCCTTGCCAAGTAATTAGAAAAATCAGTGTTCTACTTTTTGTTTGTAAAAGAGATAATTTAGTATGGTAAAAGAAAAGAAAGGAAAATGTGTATGTCTCAGACTAAATGGAGAGAAGAAAAGTAAACTTTCATTTTTCTTTCAGGTGCAGAAGTGTGTGTAGAAATGATTCAAATGTCTGTCTGTTTTTCAAGGGCTTTGAGGGCGTGCTAGTGAATGTCTAGTTGTTTGGAGACATTATTGTGGCATCATCATCATCATCATCATGAAATGGGAGAGTTGGCCTTGGAAATTCCATTTAATATTAAAGAAATTTTCTCCTAAGACAGGACTCAAAGATGTACTTTCAAAAACCTCCCAGCCCCATGGGGCTATGTTCTCACCTCTTCCTCTACTGTTAGCTCAGTATTATTTCAGTAATTGGCTACTTTAAACAAAGTATGGTTGTTTCTCTTATATAGTATATTGTAAAATGTTAATGACATACAGACAAAAACATTGGAAAGGCCACCTATTAATAACTGGATTATTTTTAGGTTTGTATTTATTATGGGAACTTCTGTTTTTCTATCAATGACTTCTATACTGCAACGGGGATGTTCAAAATTCAGATTGCTGGGGAAGATTGCATGGAGGAGTTTCCTGTTAATCTGCATAGGAATTATCATTGTGAATCCCAATTATTGCCTTGGTCCATGTAAGTACCTTTTCCTTCCGTCATGTATATTCAGGTCGAAATATGGAAACTATATGTTATAATCGGAAAAAAATGCAATTCCTCCATCTCAGGTGCCTGCAAATAGGGTAATTGTTAGGAAAGTATATACAATGGTTGTCTAACTGAGTATTATTATTATTACTATAAATTTTAGACCTGGGAGGAGCCTCTGAGACTACTCAAACCCATCTCTTGTACAAAGGAAAAGCCTGATGCCAAGAGTGATTGAAGGTTTTCTCTGGATCGTCTGAGTGCAGTGAGAGGCACAGCAGAGACCAGACCAGGCCACCTTGGTCTCTGACTTTGCCCCCTGCTATTTTGGTTTCATCAGCTTTCAATACTGTGCAGCAGTTCATGAATCCACCTTCGCTGGCACTTCTGGGTTTCTGGAAGGAGTGATCTCTTTGTCATTAGTCTGGTGGTATGCAGGGACAGGAGAGCTGAGGGAAGACTTGTGAGCCCACTGCTTTGACAGAATCAGAGTTGGGAGGGCACTAGTCACTGTCCTCAAGGGCCTTGCACTGTCATTTAGCAAAAGAGGACACAAATGTCTAGGCAATGGCCAAATGGATCCCTCAGGCAGTATCCACTTTTATAGGCACTAGCAAGAGGTGGAGGTCACTTCCAGGCGGTGTTTCACATGAAAGTGGACATGATGGCCAAGGCGGGTGGATTATGAGGTCAAGAGATCGAGACCATCCTGGTCAACATGGTGAAACCCCGTCTATACCAAAAATACAAAAAAAAAAAAAAAATTAGCTGGGCATGGTGGCACACACCCGTAGTCCCAGCTACTCGGGAGGTTGAGGCAGGAGAATTGCTTGAACCCAGGAGGCGGAGGTTGCGGTGAGCCGAGATTGTGCCATTGCACTTTAGCCTGGGTAACGAGAGCGAAACTCCGTCTCAAAAAAAAGGAAGTGGACATGATGGATCTCCAAAAAGTGAGCCACTGCTTCCAGTAGGCTTCATTTTAGAGTTTCTTACCAAGGTTTGTTCTTGCAGTGATACAGCCGGGTAACTGGTAGGGCAGGGAGGATCAGTTCGTGGCTTGTGTCGGGCCTGCAAGGTCATGGCGGATGTGCGAGTTGATTGCAAATTCCTAATAGGAAAGAGCTGGAGTCAGGTGCACTCCTGGCTTTATCCCCACACCTGAGTAAGATGCTTTGGTTCTTTTTTTTTTTTTGAGATGGAGTTTGGCTCTTGTACCCCAGGCTGGAGTGCAATGGCATGATCTTGGCTCACTGCAACTGCAACCTCCGCCTCCTGGGTTCAAGTCAGTCTCCTGCCTTAGCCTCCTGAGTAGCTGGGATTACAGGCGCCTGCCAGCATGCCTAGCTAATTTTTGCATTTTTAGTAGAGATGGGGTTTCACCATGTTGGCCAGGCTGGTCTCAAATTCCTGACCTCAGGTGATCTGCCTGCCTCGGCCTCCCAAAGTGCTGGGATTACAGGCATGAACCACCATGCTTGGCCGACGCTTTGGTTCTTTGCCCAGTCTCCCACCTGGCCAGCTTCCTGTTTTGAGTTTGAGTCATGTCCGTGTCCTTCCCTCTGTTAAGAGGGATTGACTGGTTTTTGGAAGCTGGGCTGAGCCCATGTCTCTTGACCATATGTATTTCTATGTCTAAGAGCTTAAAAAAGACTTACTTAGATGCAATACAGATATGTCTTCCCCTTTAGGAAACAAATAATGTTGTCCTGGGATGAGATGAGAGGTCTTGGCTAACACTTGGCTTAACTTTGTCTTCCGCAGTGTCCTGGGACAAGGTGCGCATTCCTGGTGTGCTTCAGCGCTTGGGAGTTACTTACTTCGTGGTTGCTGTGTTGGAGCTCCTCTTTGCTAAACCCGTGCCTGAACATTGTACTTCGGTGAGAAACCATGTTTTAATTAAAAAAAAAAAACTTTTTAAAATTAAAAATATGTATTGTATAGTGACACAGTCTCACTATGTTTTCCAGGCTGGTTTCGTATTCCTGGCCTTAAGTGATCCTCCCAGCTTTGGCCATCCAAAGGGTGGGGATTACATGGGAGCTACCATGCCTGGTCAGAAACTGTGTTCTTTTTGTTGTCGTTGTTGTTGATGCAGGGTCTTGCTGTGTTGCCCAGGCTGGAGTGCAGTGGTGCGATCTCAGCTCACTGAAGCCTCAATATCCCAGGCTCAAGTGATCCTCCCTCCTCAGTCTCCTGATTAGTTGAGACTACAGGAACGCACCACCATGCTTGGCTAATTGTGTTCATTTTTTTTTTAGAGACAAGGTCTCACCATGTTGCCCAGGCTGGTTTCAAACTCCTGGAGTCGGGTGATCTTCCCACCTTGGCCTCCTAAATTGCTGGAATTACAAGTGTGAACCACCATGCTCAGCCAAAACTGTTTTTTGTTGTTTTGTTGTTTTAAAAAAAGGGAGAACAAAGTGGGATATGGTTTTTAGAACTTTTAAAATTTCTGCATGGAATACTGTACTTCTGCTAATCGAATACATTCTGATTTCCACTTTAGTTATTTTAATTTAATCTTTATATCAATGTTTTTGTTATGGTAAAATATACATGGCATGAGATCTATCCTCTTAACAAATTTGTCAGCAGGCAGTAATTATATGCATTCTTATTTTTAGTTGATATGTAATAATTGTACATATTTATAAGGCTTGAAGTAATATTGTGATACCTGTGTATCATATAGTATGTAATGATCAAATCAGGGTAATTAGCATATTCATCACCTCACACAGTTATTATCATTTCTTTGTGTCAGGAACATGCAAAGTCCTCTCTGCTAGTTTCAAGTACATCCTTTTTTAATTTGTTTTTTGGAGACGGGATCTCACTCTGTCACCCAGGCTGGAGTGGAGGGGCGTGATCTCAACTCACTGTTGCCTTGACTCCCAGGCTCAAGTGATTCTCCCGCCTCAGCCTCTGGAGTAGCTGGGACTACAGGTGTGCACTACCATCTCCATCTAATGATTGTATTTATTGTAGAGACTAGGTTTCACCATGTTACCCAGGATGATCTTGAACTCCTGGGCTCAAGTGATTCACCCGCCTCAGCCTCCCAAAGTGCTGGGACTACAGGTGTGAGCCACCATACCTGGCCCCATTCTTGATGGTATTAAATAATACCACCAGCATCCAGTTTGCTGGTTCAGTCTCATGGGGAATTACTGCCATTTTTTCAGTTCCCTTGTAGCATAGCATACATATGTGTAAAATTCATGTAACATTTTGCTATTTACTCAAATGCGATAAAGTTTAGTTTTGAGGATGATCCCTGGGCAGGGTGTGGGAGAATGATGATATCATGCTTTTCTATTTGTATTGCTTCTTTATTGGAAGCATGTTAGAGTTTCATCGTGTTTGTGATTATTTCCTTTCTTACTATAAATTGTTGGGTGGAGTTTACCTAGCTGACAGTTAACTTCTTTCCCCCACCCACCATTAGTGGCAAAAATTCTATGGAAATGTTTAAAATCTTCCATTTGGAGTCCAATTCAACAATCAGTTAATAAAGCTGTGTTGTTTTCTAGCTTCTTTCAAGATATGTAACTAGCAAGTTCATCACTGAATCCCATGTTCTCTGGGTGCTTCCTGTAATGTTAGTTATCTATTTTGGGGGACATTTTAGTCATTGTTACTCGTTCCTCCTCTGCCCTTGTCCTCAGTGTAATGTGTCCCCTGGCTGTGGATTTCCTTAAGGTGAAGGAGAGGCGAGACGTGCATGAGTGAGCATGAAGCTTGATCAGCCATGGATATCAAAGCCGCCATTTTCAGCCCTTCTGTGGGACCTGAGGGTCCATGGAGGCACATCCAGGGCCATCACCATAGGGTGAGGGGTTCAGTGGGACACTAAGAGCAGGTGGGCTGCACCCTTTCTTCCTTTAACCACAGAGATCCAAAAGTTTGAATTTCATTTTATTTAAAAATTTTATTTTTAATTTTTAAATCACAGGTATATTGATGTATAAAACTCGCATGTTGAAAGTGTACAATTCGAAGATATTTGCCGTATTCAGAGTTGCGTAGCTGTCATCAGTCTGTAATTCCAGAAGGTTTTCCTTACCCTGTGAAGAACCCTGCACTCAGCACTGTCACTCCCCATACCTCACAACTCCCCCAGCCCCATGCAAGGCCAGTCTGCTTTCTGTCTCTATGCATGTACCTGTCCTAGCCAGTCCCTGTACATGAAGTCGTATAGTATGTGGCCTTTTGTGTCTGACTGCTTCCACTTCGTGAATTTTTTGAGGCTCATCCACGTTGTTGCTGTAAGATTTACTGCCAAGGTAAAATGAGGAAACTGAGGCAGGTATAAAAAAGTGAGAAGCCAATTAATTCAGCTCCTGGGCAACCTTCAGTGGTCCAAGAGGGGGCCAGAGAAGTTGCACCTGGCTGTTCAGGGCGTGGGGTTTTATGGGGAGTGCAGGCAATTGATTGGTTACTGGGGAAACAAAGAGAAGGCATTTCTATTGGCTGTTGAGGAGTAGGAAGTACATGGAGTTAAAGTAGGAAGTACATGAAACTAGCTGCTACTGGTAGGCAGGTGGGACTTTGGGTAAGTGGGCCTTGATTGACTACTGGGGAAACAAAGAGAAGGCATTTCTATTGGCTGTTGAGGAGCAGGAAGTACATGGAGTTAAAGTAGGAAGTATATGAAACTAGCTGCCATTGGTAGGCAGGCAGGACCTTGGGTACCCGTGGGCCTGCTGGGGGTGTATGGGGCAGGCTGTTGCTGGGCAGGGAACGGTGGGGCTTCTTTAAAAAAAATTTCTCTGTGGGGTTTTTTAACAGCGGGCTGGAGGTTGGATGCATAATTTAGTGCTGAGTGTGGGCTTGGGCATGGTATGCAGAGGCAGGTGCGGGGAAGTTTTGTGGGGAAGCCAGATAATGAGCTTGGGTGATGAGGCAGTTATCAGGTGCAGAGAGTGATGAATGTGTCCCTTTGACTCCCGGCAAGGCAACCGGCCTTACAGTGGCATGTATCAGCACTTCATTCCAAGACTGCTGAATTAGGTTCCTTTTAGGGATGCACCACATTTGCTCACCTGTTTATCACTTGATGGACATTTGACTTGTTTCCCCTTTTTAGCTGTTGTGAACAATGCTCCTGTGTCTATTTGTGTACAAGTTTTTGTGTGAACGTATGTTTTCAGTTCTCTTGGGCATAGGAATATAATTGTCTTTTGACTTCTTTTGAACAAGTGTTTTGCTGTGAGATTTCATAGAGAGAGAGCATCTGGAGAACCTAACTTGTAGTCAGTAAGTTTTTGTATTAGTGCCAAAAAGGCCAAGAAAATAGTCACCCGGAATTTCCCAAAGACGTGCTCAGTCCCCTTCTATTTGCATTGAGTTCATGCATGTTTTATTTTTCTGCCCCCACACAGGAGAGGAGCTGCCTTTCTCTTCGAGACATCACATCCAGCTGGCCCCAGTGGCTGCTCATTCTGGCACTGGAAGGCCTGTGGCTGGGCTTGACATTCCTCCTGCCAGTCCCTGGGTGCCCTACGTAAGCGAACCCCTGAGGGTCATCCCTTGTGGATGTCCTTTTCTGGACAGTAAGAGGTTCTGGGCTTATAGCTTTCATATGTCTCAAGTCAGAGGAATTCTCTTGCCCTTTTCTTCTTTCTTTGAGGCCTGCTTTGCGTGGGGAGAGGAGATTGGCATGTGTCCAGAGTGATTTCCCTGTGGGTGGTATGAGGGTCAGTTTGGATAGAAATCAGGTCTCCCACCTGCACAGTTTGGGAGCAGTTTGTTGGTGAGCATGCACTAGCCAGAGGGACATTTTAGCTGGTGCATGTTTGGGGCTCTCTTAATTGGGCTGCATACATAGCCTATATGCATCATGACCCCTTCTGAGGTTTTTTTTTTTTTAATTCCCTGTCCCTCTGTTTGCCCATCTGAGGTCTTGTCATTTACATATGTTTTTTGCCTTTCTAGTGGTTATCTTGGTCCTGGGGGCATTGGAGATTTTGGCAAGTATCCAAATTGTACTGGAGGAGCTGCGGGTTACATCGACCGCCTGCTGCTGGGAGACGATCACCTTTACCAGCACCCGTCTTCTGCTGTGAGTGAGACTCGAGTTCACTTAGAACTGAAAGCTCAGGCTTTCAGAAGTGAAGGAAAGCAGAAACAGCCAGCCAACTTTAAAACATGTCCATTTAATAAAACACACTGAGAACTGATGTTTATTTGAAAAGTTAACTAACTTAATGACTTTAGGGTTCACTATAAGGCAGTGTGTAAACATTATGTTGAATTTTAAAGTGAGAATGTGGAACTGGGCACAGTGGCTCACACCTGCATTCCCAGCTACTCAGGAGGCTGAGACCCAGGAGGCTGAGGCAGGAGGATTGCTTAAGCCCAGGAGTCTGAGACCAGCCTGAACAATAGTGAGACTCCATCTTTCTAAGGAAAAAAAAAGCAAGTGAGAACACATTGTGTAAATGATCATAGCACAGTGCTCTTCTGTATGTCAGATTTCCAGAATTGGATGAAGCAGTCCTTGCAGGGGTCAATTCCTGCTGGGGAATTAAGGAGGGAGGACGGTGCAGAAGAAGTTGAGCTGCACTGAACTCCAGCAAAGGCCCCAGCCAATCTCGGGCACCAGGGTGGTGCTGCAGAGTTGTTCTGAATTGAAGCAAGGGATTGGGCCCTTCCTACCCCTGGGTGATGTGGAAGGGCCCCAGCAAAAGGCTGACCCCTGGAGAGGCAGCTCTCTTTAGTCAGAGGCAGATCGAGAAGAGGCACCGTCTGAGAGCTGTGGTCATGAATACTTCCAGCAGCTGGTGGAATGAAAGCTTCTGGGCTGAAAGGGTGGGAGGGCTCTGTGGATGCATGACAGCACCTGCCACACTGTTCATTTCCAGAGGTCCAGTAAATTTCCAGTACAATTTCTGCAGTAACATTTATCTTATAATAAAAAAGAAAAATATTTAAAAATGTTATTTGCCTTAAAAGAAGATAGGAAGCCGTTGATGCTACAGTAGGGTTGACCAAAAAGAATAAACCTGGAAATTAGGAAGGTACTGTGCATTGCATTGGAAGCTGGGCAGGGAAGCTGGTCATGTCATCAGGACTTTGACCAGCACTGTTTACTGCCCTTGCTGCAATCACAGTGGCTGCTGGACTGGGGCTTGTCCCTGGGCATCTCTGTTCCGTGCTGAGTATCCACATCACACACTTTTTTAGCCAGAAGCATTCTGCCTGTAATCCCTGTAAGTCGGCAATGAATTTCTGCAGCAAAAACAGAAAACTGTGGCCTACTGGAGTGTACTCAGGTTTGTACTGGGTCTAGGAGCTGTTTGTGTGTGTTTTCGGGTCATTGAGTGAGAGCTGCCTTCTGCTTCTGTTTGTTAAGGTGCTTTACCACACTGAGGTTGCCTATGACCCTGAGGGCATCCTGGGCACCATCAACTCCATCCTGATGGCCTTTTTAGGAGTTCAGGTATTGGTTCATTTCATTAGGTTACTTTTTCTGACAATGTATGATGTTTTATTCGTCATCCATTTAAAAACCATTTCATTAAAATAATTGGAAGCATATTCTCTCCTGTGCTGTTAGTCTAATACATTCTGCTGTGTTTGACAGATTGTGCAGAACCAGAAGTTTCTGAAATTCAGCACATTCAAGTAATTAGATATAATTCTTATGTTCTCAAAAAATTCTTATTTATATGGCTTATCTTAGTATAGCAATTTCTGGATAAAAGATTTCCCTTGCCAAGGTGCGGGGGCTCATGCCTATAACTCCACACTTTGGGAAACCAAGGCAGGAGGATAGATTGTTTGAGTCCAGGAGTTTGAAACAAGGCTGGGCAACATAGACCCTGTCTCTACAAAACATTAAAAATATCAGCCAGGCACGATGGCATGCACCTGTAGTCCCAGCTGCTTGGGAGCTGAGGTAGGAGGATGACTTGAGTCCAGGAGGTTGAGGCTGCAGTGAGCCTTGATTGCACCACTGCACTCCTGCCTGGGCAACAGAGTGAGACCCTGACTCAAAAAAGAAAAAGATTTTCCTGATGGAGTTTGCAGAGTGTGTGGGTGTTGGTAACATTGGGAAGTCACTGTGCCATTTGTCACACTTCTTTCATGTACACTTGTATTAGTCTGTGTGTCCTGACGTAACAAAATACCTGAGACTGGGTAATTCATAAAGAACAGAAACACTGTAGGTTCATTTGTCTGGTGAGGGTCTGGTCTCTGTTCCCAAAGTGGCAACTCGATTGGGGTGTGTCCTTCAGAGGGGACAAATGCCATGTCCTCACAGGGTGTCCCCACCTGCTGGAAGGTGGAAGGGCAGAGACAGGACTCACTGCCTCAAGCCCTTTTCTAAGGCCATTCTTGAGGGTGGAGCCCTCGCACTGCAGTCACCTCCTGAGGCCACACCTTCTAATATTGCCACCTTGGTGATTAGGTTTCAACATAGGAAATGTGGAGGGGCAGATATCAGACCACAGCAACATTGTCATGGCTTCAGGACAGGTGAATTTCTACCAAAGTTAATACAGGTTATTCTTGGTTGATCTCACCTGCCATTTTGTTCAAGTTCTGAGTAGTTTTGATTTCGGTCCCCAAAATTCTCCTTGTTGATGTTTGAAACTCTTGTTTGAGGGGAGCTAACTGGGAAGGGAGAAGACTTTTGGAGAGCAGTGCCAGCAGAACTTTCTGTGGTGATGAAATATTTCTTCTTCTTGCTGTCTGGTGGGACATTCCCTAGCCAGGGTCACTGTTGAGCATTTGAGAAGCGTGATTGAGGAACTGAATTTTAAATTTTACCTGATGTAATTTTGAATTTAGATGGTCACTTGTGGCTAGTGGCCTGGCTGT
This sequence comes from Callithrix jacchus, assembly GCF_049354715.1. NCBI lineage: Eukaryota > Metazoa > Chordata > Mammalia > Primates > Cebidae > Callithrix > Callithrix jacchus. The sequence goes on from NC_133514.1 coordinate 44,999,485, forward strand.
TGGGTAGTGCAGACCTGAAGCATGCGCAGGTAACCCTGGACCACCTTGGGGCATGGGGCACTGGCCGCTGTGCAGTGCAAAATCCACAGAGGACTTTTGACTCCCCAAAACTTAAATGATAATAGCCTGCTGTTGACCCAAAGCCTTACCAATAACATTGACAGTTGATGTGCACATATTTTATATAAATATTATACACTGTATTTTTACAATAAAGTAAGCTTAAGGAAAGAAAATGGTATTAAGAAAGCCATAAGGAAGAGAAAATCTATGTCCTATTCATTAAGTGGGAGTGGATCATCATGAAGGTCTGCATCCTCATCAGGAGGAGGAGAAAGAGGAGGAGGAGGAGGAGGGGTGGAGAAGGAGGGAGATACAGGGGTGGAGGAAGAGGGGGTGGAGGAGAAGGAAGAGGAGGATGTGGAGGAGGAGGAGAATGTGGAGGAGGGGGATGAGGGGTGGAGAAGGAGAGGGACAGAGGAAGAGGAGGAAGGAGTGGGAGGGTGGAGGAGAAGGAGGGGCTGGAGGAGGAGGAGGGGGGACTGGAGGAGGAGGAAGGAGGTGGAAGAGGAGGGTATGAAGGAGGAGAAGGAAGATGAGGAGGAGGGGGTGGAGAAGGAGGAAGGGGTGGAGGAAGAGAAAGGGGTAGAGGAGAAGGAAGAGGGTGTGGAGGAGGAAAAAGGGTGTGAAGGAGGAGGAGGGGGTGGAGGAGGAAGAGGGTAGAAGAGAAGGAAGAGGGTATGGAGGAGAAGGAAGGTATGGAGGAAGAGGGGTAGAGGAGGTGGGTGTGAAGGAGAGGGAGGGTGTGGAGGAGGAGGAGGGTGTGGAGGAGAGGGAGGGTGTGGAGGAGGAGGAGGGTGTGGTGGAGGAGGGGGAGGGTGTGGAGGAGGGGGAGGGTGTGGAGGAGGATGGTGAGGAGGAGGAGGGTGTGGAGGAGGAGGATGTGGAGGAGGAGAGGGTGTGGAGGAGGAGGAGTGGGTGTGGAGGAGGAGGAGGGTGTGGAGAAAAGGGAGGGTGTGGAGGAGGGGGAGGGTGTGGAGGAGGAGGAGGCTGTGGAGGAGGAGGAGAGGGTGTGGAGGAGGAGGAGGAGGGTGTGGAGGAGGAGGGTGTGGGGGAGGAGGAGAGGGTGTGGGGGAGAGGGACAGTGTGGAGGAGGAGGAGGAGGGTGTGGAGGAAGAGGGTATGGAGGAGGAGCTTGTGTAGGAGAAGGGGGTAGAGGAAAAGGAGGGCATGGAGGAGGAGGAAGGTGTGGAGGAGGAGGATGTGGAGGAGGGAGGAGCATGTGTAGGAGGAGAAGGAGGTAGAGGAAAAGGAGGGTGTGGAGGAGGAGGTGTGTGGAGGAGGAGGAGGGTGTGGAGGAGGAGGAGGGTGTGGAGGAGGAGAAAGGGGTAGAGGAAAAGGAGGAGGGGGTGTGGAGGAGGAGGAGGAATCAGTCTTGGTGTCTCATGGGTAGCAGAGGCGGAAGAAAATCTGAATATAAGTGGATCCATGCGCTTCAAACCTGTGTTGTTCAAGGATCAGCTGTACATTTTGGTGATTCAATAATTTTGTATTTAGAAGTAGTATCTTTATCTGTATAGCCCTTTCTAGTTGATATTGTGCTTTTCTGTATATTCATGTAATCCCTACATACACTGCCTAGGTGTATCTGTGCTCCTGGCATGGTCGGTCCAGTGGGGAGGCTAGGAGAGCAGACCTGGAGCCATGTTCCCTGGGTTTGTGTCCAGCTCTGCCACTTCCTAGCTGGGTGGCCTCGGGCATCTGGCTGACCCCCTCTGTGCTTCAACAGCACCTACTTCAGAAAGGCATTTTGAGGATTGAATAAGTTAATTTGTGTAAAGTTCTAAACTGGCACATAAAAAACATTCATTAATATTAGCTGTTACTATAAATTATTTTTAAAGCTTCTTATCCTTTGATATTTTCAAAATTTAATTACTAATTTCAGAGGGATTGTATGCAAAGTCCATATTTCACTGTTTTTAAATGTTTCCCTGCCTCTGGTTCCACCCTGTCCCAGTCCCTCTTCCAAGTGCTGCCCAGACTGGGGTACTGAGCAGGCAGGCCGGTCTGAGGGGACCCTTGTCACCTTTGGGGAAAATTCCCCATGGGCCCTGCCTAGAAGTGGGAGCCACAGAGCCTGCCTGTGCACCCCCTCTCCTCCTCATGCCTGGGCTTCTGCGTTGCCTGCAGGACCTGAGACATGGCTGGCTCCTTCTCTCTGATGCCTCCTCCTCCTTCCCAGGGAGGGCCTTCCTCTCTGGTTCCACGCTCCTCCCTCAGCCTCCACTAGTCAAAGGCAGGGGTGATGTTTCTCTCCTGCCTGTAACCTCAGCACCTAGTAGCACACCCAGCAAGGGAATCTTTGTGTCTCGTAATTAAGACAGTGGATGAATATGAAATAAAAATATCCGTTCGGCAATTCTTTTGGTCACACCATGTTTTCTCCTGCAGGCAGGAAAAATACTATTGTATTACAGGGCTCGGACCAAAGACATCCTCATTCGATTCACTGCTTGGTGCTGTATTCTTGTAAGTAAGCAGTGTCCCTCACTAAAATTCCTTTCCTCTTGACATGTATAGAGGAATAGCATGTTTAGCAACACTGGGATAGCCATTGTCACCACATGGCAGCAGGCACCATTTTCTTCACTTGAAAAACAGAGGAGAGGTGTATATCTTTCCACCTAAATGCACAGACTTAGTTTCTTAGGAAAATGTCTTTATAAATAAGATAGTGTTAGCCATGAGACAGCCAGGAATGCCTGAATAAATGTGAGGTATGGGCTCTGTGTGAAGGGCCGTATCAGAGAGATTGGGCGAATCTGACCAGGTTGCAGACATCAACTTCCACATTATGCAGGAAAGAGAGTTTTGCAAGGCTGACTCTCTGTGCATTTCACCCTGACCGCGGCCATGATCCTCTTTGGAGACACTGTCATTTAATCAATACGCTTACCATCTTCAACTCAGTAGAATGCGCAAGAGATTTTGGGAGAATATTTTTTAGTTCATACATTTTAAAAATATGTTTCCAGTTAGAAGAGAAAATTACAAAGCACAATTTTGAACCCTCTCTACGTGATTAAATAACTAATATATATGGGTGTTGAAACACAAGTGTTTTTTGAGATAATAATATAAAATGTTAACATCCTTCTCTTCCCCATTATAGGGGCTCATTTCTGTTGCTCTGACAAAAGTTTCTGAAAATGAAGGCTTTATTCCAGTAAACAAAAATCTCTGGTATGTATGAAAAAGCCTGATGTTTTATGTTTGTTATGGATGATTGTTCATGTTGCAGTTGGATGAGCTCTGCATGAGCACTGAAACACCTCCTTTGTCCCTCCCAGGTCCCTTTCATATGTCACCACGCTCAGTTCTTTTGCCTTCTTCATCCTGCTGGTTCTGTACCCGGTTGTGGATGTGAAGGGGCTGTGGACGGGAACCCCATTCTTTTATCCAGGTAAGTTACCAACCCCAAACAGAATTGGTGATAGTGACCAGGGGGACAGGTGTAGGGAGCTCTGGAGCCTCCTTGGTGCTGGAATCTTGAGCCACTGCCCTGGCAGGAGGTGTCCAAGAGCCAGGCTGAGGAAGGAAGCGGCAGGGGCCACATTGTCCCAGGTCACACCAGACATCACTGACCTGCTCCAAAGCAGTCCACCCTGTTTTCACCCACGTATGTCGTGGAGTCCTATGACAGTTTGTGACTCCACCTGTTTCTTCAGGCTATACCAAATTGTGGAAGAGTAGAAATGATTTGGGGCACATTATTCAGTTTCTGGTTCTTAATAATGAGGTTATGCTTGCTTTCTTAATATAAATCCACTACCTTAGAGATTGTGCATTAGAAGAAATATCAAGAGGTGATTCCAAGGGAGACATGGAATGATTTAGATGCAGTTCCAGCTAAGGACTAAGAGACAGACCAGATCATTTCAATGCCTCATTTCAGCCCCTTGATTCTAGGAATAGTTACATTCTTTGGACCTCAGGTTTTCTGCCTAGAAAATACAAGTTATTAATAATAATTTTAGGTTTCCTTTCAGATTTAGTATTCAAGAATTGCACTGCTATAAAGTGAATATTTTCTAATAACTTTTTTTTTTTTTGAGACAGAATCTTGCTCTGTTGCCCAGGCTGGAATGCAGTGGTGCGATCTCGGCTCACTGCAACCTCCACCTCCTGGGTTGAAGTGATTCTTGTGGCTCAGCCTCCCAAGAAGCTGGGATTACAGGTGCATGCCACTACCCCCGGCTAATTTTGTATTTTTAGTAGGGACGGGGTTTCACCATGTTGGCCAGGCTGGTCTTGAACTCCTAGCCTTAAGTGATCCACCCACAATTTTGGCCTCCCAAATTGCTGGGATTACAGTCGTGAGCCACTGCACCAGGCCTTCTAATAATTTTTGATACAGTTTACACTTAAATACCTAAGATATGCATCACTTATTTTTCACAGTAGCCAATAAGGGAAATGCATGCTTTCTGTTTTTCCATTGAACTGGTTTCAAGAATTAAATAGATGATCAGATGTGACTCCTCTGTGAGAAACATGATCTTCTGTATGTCTCTCTTCTTAAGGAATGAATTCTATTCTGGTGTATGTTGGCCATGAAGTGTTTGAGAACTACTTCCCCTTTCAGTGGAAGCTGGAGGACAACCAGTCCCACAGGGAGCATCTGACTCAAAACATTACTGCCACTGCCCTCTGGGTGCTCATTGCCTACATCCTCTATAGAAAGAAGATTTTTTGGAAAATCTGATGGCTCCTGCTGACACTGCTGCTGGAGGACTCTAGTGGGCCTGCAGGGAGGACGAAGCAGGCTTTGTTAAAGGGAAACATTCATTAGGAAATTGACTGGCTGTGTGTTTACAGAATATGGGGGAAAACGCTGATGTCCTCAAACTGGTTAACTGTGACATGGCTCTCCAGGACTCTGCCTGTGTATTTGTGACTTACAGATTTGAAATGTAATTGTGTTTTTCTCCATCTTCTGTGGAAATGAATGTATTTGGACCTTCATTCTGAGGAGATTGGCTTTAACTCTCCAAAAGGGAATTGCCATGGGTGTTTTTCTTCCATGTTGGATGAAACAATCCGAGATCTGCTTCTTGCTGACCTTATTTCCCTGCAAACTTCCTTTCCACACATATGCACATACCAACATGAAATGCCATCACTCCTGCTGCGGCTGCTATGAAGCTTACTGGATGTGATGTGTCATAACTTAGTCTATTTTTTGATTCAATGCAGCTTAATGTTTCCAGAAAGCCAAAGTAATTTTCTTTTCAGATATGCAATTCTTTGGTGAGTCCAAAAAATGTCTAGCACAAGCCATTTTTTCTTATCCTCTTTCAGAAAGTTAAAATATAGATGTATTATCCCCAACCCCTCTTGCCTATCTGTCTGTTCATCTGTCTTCTTTCCTCCCCATCTCTCTGTGCATCTGGATGGCAGCCATGGGCCATGGGAGTGGCTGTGGGGAGGGCAGGCACTGCCCATGCCTGTGGGTCTAGCTGAGCCATCCCTGCTGTGTGAGGTGCTGGGCAAGACCCTTGGCCAGCCTGGGTCTTGGCTTCCTCATCTGTGAAGTCACAGGATGGGGATGACTCTCAGTTTCCTTCCAGCTCTTAGACATGATGAGGTGACAGACATTGGTAGCTTATCTGAAATCTTCAGAAAAAAAGTTTTATTACAGAAAACTCTTCAAAATAAATGATAATGAAAACTTTTAAAAACTCTCATTGGAGTAAGCCTTTTCAAGATACCCCTCCACAATGGAGGCAGCGTTCCTGCTTGTCATCACATAGCCATAGCCAAAGACATTGTTTCTTAGGCGTGAAATCGGGGACACAGAGACACACAGCACTGTTGGTGGGAGGCGTCATCACCCTCCTGAGTGTTCTGTGGGGATGTCCTCTGTGAGAAACATGTGGTCACAGGGTTGTGCTTTACCCACCCTTCTCTAGTGAGATGGGCCTTAGCCTGTGCTGCTGCTTTCACCCTCGTCTCTGCACGGCAGCCTTCTGTCTGTTTCTGGCTCTGCCCTGTGCCCTGAACTCTCATCCAACTTGTACCTGTCTACTGGACCCCTCCACCTGGAGGCCAGCCCTCATCTCAGCCTCAGCCCTACCCTCCTCTCCTCAAACACAAAGCGTTTCCTCTTAGGTTTCCCTGGCTTTAGGAATGGATCATGCATCTCTAGGTATAAACCTGCTGTCATCTTTCCGCCCGCCTCACCTCTGCCAGATCTCCCCAGTTCTGTCTCCGTCTTCCACCTGCAGCTACTCTGTTCTCATTGTCACTGCCACATCACTCAAGTCCAGACCCTTGTCATCATTTTCAAACCAGCCTCCTTCCCTTGTCCCTGACTTCTTAAAACCACCTGTCCATTGCCACCAGATTAAGCTTTCTCCAGCCAGATCACCTCTCTTTGAGAAACCGCCATTGAAATGGAAACACCTTTGCCTGGCACACATACTCACCTTCTTTATTCCCACACATCTTTCCAGCCTCCCCTCCCCTCCCCTCCTATTCTAAATTCAGCCCAGTGGGGCTTTTCCTGCCTCCATCACATCACAGAAGTACCTCCTGCTTCTGGTTTCAATTAGAGCCTTCCTGGATTGCATTTTCCTCTGATTTTTTTCCTGTCTACATTTGATCTATTGTTTTAAACCCCTTACTTCTGAGGTACCTTCTCTAATCTCTTAGTCTTGTCCCCAAATAGTGTTTTCTTTCTCTGGGGTCTTGTAATGTTATCAATCTCACAGCATTTAGTGCTTTTTGGCTGGTGTGACTTTTATTTGTGTGCATGTGCAATTTCTAATTTCCCACGCTAGACTGTGAGCTTCCTAAGGCAAGAATCATGCCTTGTTCGTTTGTGTATTACTCTTGGCGCCAAACAGTGCCTTGTACATTGCAGGCACTAAATAAACATTTTTAAAGCAAAGTGATGTGGATTTTCAAAATAAATATTTAAGTGCTGTAAGATGAGCATGTGTCCAGGGTGTCCATGAGAACATTCGTGGGGCTGTGGGGACAGTTGTTCCTCCTTCTGCCACCCTTTCCTTGCAGTGAGTCACTGTGGATGGTCCCATTTGTATCATCCCAAAGTTGAGCAGGGAAAGCTGAGTGGGGCCTCTCCAGGTGAGTTTTCTAGAAGCATTTCTCAAACTGGGTGTTACATCAACTAGGGTGTCTTGAGCTGTAAGAAAGTAACTCCAGGAGGAAAAAGAAGATGGCGCGGTAGGAGCAAATCAGGATCGTAGCTCTCAGTGAAGATGCAGAGGGTGAGTGCAATCTGCAATTCCAGACGGATCTTTGTTGCCCACAGAACGGGGAAATTCCCAGGTGTAGGAGAGACACGGGACACCAGCACAGCTGTTTTGGCTTGTGCGGCTGTTTCGGCCGGCGCCGCAGTGCAGTGGCACTTCGCACAAAACACACTGGTCTGGGTGCCCTTAAACCGGCAATCTGAGATTTGGGAGGGCAGATTAGCATATCCATCTGATTAAACGGGACTTGGAGAGGGAGCCAGACCAGGAGATTCCTGGGAAGGGACGTTTGAGCTGGCGCGACAGACAAAACGGCGATTCGAAATGCTCAGGGTTGAGAGTTTCACTCCGGGCACAGCTGAACTCAGGACAGTGCAGCTTCGTGGGGGAGGGGCATCTGCCATTACCGAGGCATTCAGCCCCTACTGAGGTACACTCCTATTGGTGACAGCCTGCCGTTGCCGAGGCAACCCGCCATAACAGAGAAACTCTGCCGACAGGGCGGAGCCCACGACAGCAGGGCAGAGCCCATGGCAGCAGGGTGGAGCCCACGGCAGCAGAGCGGAGCCTCGGCAGGCAAATAGTGACTAGACCGCCTCCTAGCTGGGCAGGACAGTGCAACAGATACTCATAAAGAAAGCTAACTCCCTGAGACAGCGCATCTGAGGAAAAAAAGGGGCTTTATGAGTTCTGCTGCAGCAGACTTAAACGTACCTGCCTAACAGCACTGAATGATCAACGGAGCTCACAGCTCAGCACTTGAGCTCCTATAAAGTACAGACCGCCTCCTTAAGCAGCTCCCTGACCCCTGTATATCCAAAGAGTCACCTACAAAAGGACTGATCAGAGTGACATTTGGCGGGCATCATTCTGGGACAAAGCAGAAAAAGAAACTGGTAGCATCCCTCACTCTTCCACAGCTGCTACAGGTGCACCCCAGACAAGCAGGACCTGGAGTGGACCTCAGCAGTTGTACAGCAGAGGGGCTAGACTGTTAGAAGGAAAACTAAGTAACAGAAATACTTCATTATCAACAGTCTGGGCATCCACTCAGAGACCCAATCGAAAAGTCAGCAACTACTCAGACGACAGGTGGATAAAGCCACAAAGATGGGAAGAAACCAGCGCAAAAAGGAGGAAAACACCCGAAACCAAAACACCTCGCCTCCTACAAAGGACCAAAACTCCTCACCAGCAAGGGAACAAAGCTGGATGGAGAATGAGCGTGATGAAATGATGGAATCAGATTTCAGAAGGTGGGTAATGAGAAACTTCCGTGAGCTAAAAGAACATGTTCTAAATCAATGCAAAGAAACTAAGAACCTTGAAAAGAGATTTGAAAAAAGATTCGAGGAAATAACAAGAATGGACAACTTAGAGAGGAATATGAATGAATTGAAGGAGCTGAAAAACACAACACGGGAACTTCGTGAAGCATGCACAAGTTTCAACACCTGAATTGACCAAGCAGAAGAAAGAATATCAGAAGTCGAAGATCAACTCAATGAAATAAAACGAGAAACCAAAATTAGAGAAAAAAAGCACAAAAAGGAATGAACTAAGTCTCCAAGAAATGTGGGACTATGTGAAGAGACCTAACCTACATTTGATAGGTGTACCAGAATGTGACGAAGAGAATGAATCCAAGCTGGAAAATACTCTTCAGGATATTATCCAGGAAAATTTCCCCAACCTAGCAAGGCAGGCCAACACTCAAATGCAGGAAATACAGTGAACACCTCAAAGATATTCCTCAAGTAGAGCAACCCCAAGGCACATAATTGCCAGATTCACCAGGGTTGAAATGAAGGAGAAAATACTAAGGGCAGCCAGAGAGAAAGTTCGGGTCACTCTCAAAGGGAAGCCATCAGACTCACAGCAGATCTCTCGGCAGAAACTCTACAAGCCAGAAGAGAGTGGGGGCCAATATTCAACATCCTTAAAGAAAAGAACTTTCGGCTGGGCGCAGTGGCTCAAGCCTGTAATCCCAGCACTTTGGGAGGCTGAGGCGGGGGGATCACGAGGTCAAGAGATCGAAACCATCCTGGTCAACAGGCCAAACCCTGTCTCTACTAAAAATATAAAAAAAATTAGCTGGGCATGGTGGTGCGTGCCTGTAATCCCAGCTACTCAGGAGGCTGAGGCAGGAGAATTGCCTGAACGCAGGCAGCGGAGGTTGCGGTGAGCCGAGATGGCACCATTGCAAGCCAGCCTGGGTAACAAGAGTGAAACTCCGTCTCAAAAAAAAAAAAAAAAAGAAAAGAAATTTCAACCCAGAATTTCATATCTAGCCAAACTGAGCTTCATAAGTGAAGGAAAAAATAAAATCCTTTGCAAACAAGCAAGTACTCAGAGATTTTGTCACCACCAGGCCTGCTTTACAAGAGCTCCTGAAAGAGGCACTACACATAGAAAGGAACAACCAGTACCAGCCATTCCAAAAACATACCAAATGCTAAAGAGCATCAATAAAATGAAGAATCTGCATCAATTAATAGGCAAAACAGCCAGCTAGCATCAAAATGGCAGTATCAAATTCACACATAACAATATTAACCCTAAATGTAAATGGACTAAATGCACCAATCAAAAGACACAGACTGGCAAATTGGATAAAAATCCAAAACCCATCAGTGTGCTGTATCCAGGAAATCCATCTCACATGCAAGGATACACAAAGGCTCAAAATAAAGGGATGGAGGAAGATTTACTAAGCAAATGGAGAGCAAAAAAAAGCAGGAGTTGCAATTCTCATCTCTGATAAAATAGACTTTCAAGCAACAAAGATAAAAAGAGACAAAGAAGGCCATTACATAATGCTAAAAGGATCGATACAACAAGAGCTAACAATTCTAAATATATATGGACCCAATACAGGAGCACCCAGATATATAAGGCAAGTTCTTAATGACTTACAAAGAGGCTTAGACTCCCACACAATAATAATGGGAGACTTTAACACTTCACTGTCAATATTAGACAGATCAACCAGACAGAAAATTAAAAAGGATATCCAGGGCTTGAACTCAGACCTGGAACAAGCAAACCTGATAGGCATTTACAGAACTCTCCACCCCAAATCCACAGAATATACATTCTTCTCAGCACCACATCACACCTACTCTAAAACTGACCACATAATTGGAAGTAAAGCACTCCTCAGCAAATGCAAAACAACTGAAATAATAACAAACAGTCTCTCAGACCATAGTGCAATCAAGCTAGAACTCAGAATTCAGAAACTAACTCAGAATCGCACAGCTTCATGGAAACTGAACAACTGGCTCTTGAATGTTGACTGGATACACAATGAAATGAAGGCTGAAATAAAGAAAATTTTGAAACCAATGAGAACGAAGACAAAACATACCAGAATCTCTGGGACACATTTAAAGTAGTCTCCAGAGGAAAATATATAGCAATAAGTGACCATATGAGAAGAGTTAAGCAATCTAAAATTGACACCCTATCGTCAAAATTGAAAGAGCTAGAGGAGCAAGATAAAAAAACTCAAAACCTAGCAGAAGACAAGAAATAACTAAGATCAGAGCAGAACTGAAGGAGATAAAGACACGAAAAACCCTTCAAAAAATCAATAAATCCAAGAGCTGGTTTTTTGAAAAGATCAACAAAATAGACAGACCACTAGCCAGATTGATTAAAAAGAAAAGAGAGAACAACCAAATAGATGCAATAAAAAATGATAAAGGGGAAATCACCACAGATTCCACAGAAATTCAAACCATCATCAGAGAATATTACAAACAACCCTATGCACATAAACTAGTAAACCTGGAAGAAATGGATAAATTCCTGGACTCCTGTGTCCTCCCAAGCCTAAACAAGGAGGAAGCTAAAACTATGAATAGACCAATAACAAGGTCTGAAGTCGAGGCAGCAATTAAGAACCTACCTCACATAAAAAGCCCAGGTCCGGATGGGTTCACAGCCAAATTCTACCAGACACACAAAGAGGAGCTGGTACTATTCCTTCTGAAAGTATTTGAAATAATCCAAAATGAGGGAATCCTTCCCAAATCATTCTATGAGACCAACATCATCCTGATACCAAAACCCGGCAGAGACCCAACGAGAAAAGAAAACTTCAGGCCAATATCCATGATGAACATAGATGCAAAAATCTTCAATAAAATACTGGCAAGCCGATTGCAACAGCACATCAAAAAACTTATCCATCATGATCAAGTAGGATTCATCCCGGGGATGCAAGGCTGGTTCAACATACGCAAGTCTATCAACGTAATTCACCACATAAACAGAACCAAAAACAAAAACCATATGATTATCTCAATTGACGCAGAGAAGGCATTTGACAAAATTCAACAGCCCTTTATGCTAAAAACACTCAATAAACTCGGTATCGACGGAACGTATCTCAAAGTAATAAAAGCTATTTATGACAAACCAACAGCCAATATCATACTGAATGGGCAAAAACTGGAAGCATTCCCTTTGAAATCCGGCACTAGACAAGGATGCCCTCTTTCACCACTCCTATTCAATATAGTACTGGAAGTTCTAGCCAGAGCAGTCAGGCATGAAAAGGAAACAAAGGGTATTCAAATAGGAAAGGTGGAAGCCAAATTGTCTCTATTTGCCAACGACATGATAATATAGCTAGAAGACCCCATCGCCTCAGCCCGAAAACTCTGGAAACTGATAAGCACCTTCGGCAAAGTCTCAGAATATAAAATCAATGTGCAAAAATCACAAGCATTCCTATGCACCAATAACAGACTTAAAGAGAGCCAAATCAAGAATGTACTGCCATTCACAATTGCTACAAAAAGAATAAAATACCTAGGAATGTAACTTACAAGGAACGTAAGGGACCTCTTCAAGGAAAACTACAAACCGAAATCAGAGAGGACACAAACAGATGGAGAAACATTCCATGTTCGTGGTTAGGAAGAATAAATATCATGAAAATGGCTATACTGCCTGAAGTAATTTACAGAATCAATGCTATCTCCATCAAGCTACCATTGACTTTCTCCACAGAACTGGAAAAAACCATCTTGAACTTCATAAGGAACCAAAAGAGAGCCCGCATAGCCAAGCCAATTCTAAGCAAAAAGAACACACTACCGGACTTCAAACTATACTACAAGGCTACAGTAATCAAAACAGCATAGTATTGGTACCAAAACAGATATATAGACCAATGGAACAGAACTGAGGCATCGGAGGCAACACAACTTATTTACAACCATACAATATTTGATAAACCTGACAAAAACAAGCAACCAGGAAAGGATTCCCTGTTTAATAAATGGTGTTGGGAAAACTGGCTAGCCATGTGCAGAAAGCAGCAACTGGACCCTTTCCTGACACCTCACACTAAAATTAACTCCAGATGGATTAAAGACTTAAACATAAGACCTGGCACCATAAAAACCCTAGAAGAAAATCTAGGCAAAACCATTCAGGACATAGGAGTAGGCAAGGACTTCATGAACAAAACACCAAAAGCATTGGCAACAAAAGCCAAAATAGACAAATGGGACCTACTCAAACTCCACAGCGTCTGACGGCAAAAGAAACAGTCACTAGAGTGAATCGGCAACCAACAGAATGGGAAAAAATTTTTGCAGTCTACCCATCTGACAAAGGGCTGATATCCAGAATTTACAAGGAACTCAAACAGATTTACAGGAAAAAAACAAACAAGCCCATTCAAAAACGGGCAAAGGAAATGAACAGACACTTTACAAAAGAAGACACACATGAGGCCAACAAACATATGAAAAAATCCTCATCATCACTGGTCATTAGAGAGATGCAAATCAAAGCCACATTGAGATACAACCTCACGCCAGTTAGAATGGCGATCATTAAAAAATCTGGAGACAACAGATGCTGGAGAGGATATGGAGAAATAGGAGCACTTTTACACTGCTGGTGGGAGTGTAAATTAGTTCAACCATTGTGGAAGACAGTGTGGCGATTCCTTAAGGCCTTAGAAATAGAAATTCCATTTGACCCAGCAATCCCATTACTGGGTATATATCGAAAGGACTATAAATCAGTCTACTATAAGGACACATGCACATGAATGTTCATTGCAGCACTGTTTACAATAGCAAAGACCTGGAACCAACCCAAATGCCCATCGATGATATACTGGACTGGGAAAATGTGGCACATATACACCATGGAATATTATGCAGCAATCAAAAATGATGAGTTCGTGTCGTTTGTAGGGACATGGATGAATCTGGAGAGCATCATTCTCAGCAAACTGACACAAGAACAGAAAATGAAATACCACATATTCTCACTTATAGGCGGGTGATGAAAAATGAGGACACATGGACACAGGGAAGGGAGTACTACCCACTGGGGTCTATTGCGGGGAATAGGGGAAGGACAGCTGTGTGAGGGGGAGCTGGGGAGGGATAGCCTGGGGAGAAATGCCAAATGTGGGTGAAGGGGAGGAAGGCAGCAAAACACACCACCATGTGTGTACCTATGCAACCATCTTGCATGTTCTGCACATGTACCCCAAAACCTAAAATGCAATAAAAAAAATAAAAATAATAATAAAAAAGAAAGTAACTCTGGAGTCAGCTGGGCTACAGGGGAGCTTATCTAAGTCCTGAGAGAGGCCAGACCCAGCTGGAGCTTACTGTCAGCTAGCTGAGGCAGCTGCCGCCGCTGGCCTTAGGTGCCCCACACCAGCACAACATTCGTGGGAGGAGAGTGCATCTTGCTGGGGGTTCCCATAATCCCTTTTGGCTGCAAACCCCAGAAACCTCTCAGTAGCCTCCCCTCCTGTCCCATCTGCTTGTCCCAAGACCAGCAGGGGCAGGGAACTGGGATGAACTGAGCCCATGACTGTGTGGAGTAAGGTGACCCCCTGCACAAGACTGGGTTCCTTTGTGAAGGGAGGAGGGAGTGTGTTGGGGTGAGGGGCAGAGCAGGAGAATGGTCATGGGGCAACACCCAGTGACAGCTGCAACGAGTGCATGACATCTCACAGGGAGGCAGGGAGGCACAAGCCACTAAGCATGGAGCAAAAAACACTTCTGCACAGTGGGGAGAAAAATGTGACTTTTGTGATTTTTTTACATTTATGTTTCTAATTCCTTTTTTTATGATTTTGTTTTTTTTTCTTTATTATACTTTAGATTCTGGGGTACATGTACAGATCATGCAAGATTGTTGCATAGGTACATTCACAGCAAGGTGGTTTGCTGCTTCCAACCCCCCATCACCCATATTGGACATTTCTCCCCACGTTATCCCTTCCCACCCTCCCTTCCACTATCTCTCCCTTAGCTAACCCCTTGGACCCCAGTGTTTGATGCTCCCCTCTCTGTGTCCACGTGTTCTCATTGTTGAATAACTGCCTATTAGTGAGAACATGTGTTTGATTTTCTGTTCTTGTGTCAGTTTGCTGAGAATGATGGTTTCCAGGTTCATCCATGTTCCTACAAAGGACACAAACTCATTGTTTTTTATAGCTGCATAGTATTCATGGTGTATATATGCCACATTTTCTTTGTCTAGTCTATCATTGATGGGCATTTGGGTTGGTTCCAGGTCTTTGCTATTGCAAACAGTGCCACAGTGAGCATGCATGTGCATGTGTCTTTATAATAGGACAATTTATAGTCCTTTGGGTATATACCCAGTAATGGAATTACTGGGTCAAATGGAATTTCTATTTCTAGATCCTTGAGGAATTGCCACACTGTCTTCCACAATGGTTGAACTAATTTACACTCACACCAACAGTGTAAAAGTGTTCCTATTTCTCTACATCCTCTCCAGATTTTTTAATGACTGCCATTCTAACTGGCGTGAGATGGTGTCTCAGTGTGGTTTTGATTTGCATTTCCTTAATGACCAGTGATGATGAGCATTTTTTCATATTTTTGTTGGCTTCATGTATGTCTTCTTTTGTAAAGTGTCTGTTCATATCCTTTGCCCACGTTTGGAGGGTTTCTTTGTTTTTTTTTCTTATAAATCTGTTTTAGTTTTTTGTAGATTCTGAATATTAGCCCTTTGTCAGATGGGTTGATTGCAAATTTTCTTCCCATTCTGTTGGTTGCCAGTTTGCTCTAAGGATTGTTTCTTTTGCTCTACAGAAGCTCTGGAGTTTAATTAGGTTCCATCTGTTTATTTTGGCTGTTGTTGCCATTGCTTTTGGTGTTTAAGTCATGAAGTCCTTGCCTATGCCTATGTCCTGAATGGCTTTGCCTAGGTTTTATTCTAGGGTTTTTATGGTATTAGGTCTTATGTTTAAGACCTTAATCTATCTGGAGTTAATTTTACCATAAGGTGGCCGGAAGGGGTCCAGTTTCTGCTTTCTGCACATTGCTAGCCAAAGATAGAGCTTCAAAAGTGCTAAGCAATACACCATATAAGCCATGACCATATTAATAATGAAGCTTCTGGCATAATTTCAGCTTTTGGAGTCTTTTACACACCTCTTGTTAAGCTTTGAAATTAAGTGGGAAAACATTACCAGGGTTTGTTTTTTAGCTACATAATTGTGTAATCTACCAGTTTTTACTAGAATGTAGTAAGCCAGCATTTTTCTCTGGGTAATCAGTTTCTGTTGACCATTCGTTCCAAAGTTGTTCTTCAAGCTACATGCATTTCCAAATTCAAAGTGAATGGAAATGCTTGACCGGGCATGGTGGCTTAACACCTGTAATTCCTGCACTTTGGCCAAGGTGGGTGGATCACTTGAGGTTAGAAGTTTGAGACCAGCCTGGCCAACATAGTGAAACCGCTTCTCTACCAAAAATTACAAAAAGCCAGGCATGGTGGCAGGCACCTGTAATCCCAGTTACTCTGGAGGCTGAGGCAGAGAGTTGCTTGAACCTGGGAGGCAGAGGTTGCAGTGAGCTGAGATGGAGCCACTGTACTTCAGCCTGGGTGACAGAGCAAGATTCTTGTCAAAAAAAAAACAAAACAAAACAAAAAAAAAACCAACAAAAAACAAAGTTACTGCAAATGCTAGATGTTTGCATTCTGCCATAAAATGCCTCAGATATAAATGCCTTATCCAATTGTGTTTGTCAAAAGACTGTGATAGACAAAATATGCCATCACCTTGCTGGCTTCTTTTCCCCCCAGAATCCCAACTAAAGTGCTAGATTGAGGACAGCTGGTCTTGCCCACTGCCAGGAAGAGTGCATGGCTTCCCACAGTGTCCATTACCATTTGGGGTTCAGTGGAATTCTATAGAAATCGGTTGTTTTTCTGATTTTCCACTATTGGTCAGCTGTTCTTGTATTTTTTTTTTTTTTTTTTTGAGACAGAGTTTCGCTGTTGTTACCCAGACTGGAGTGCAATGGCATGATCTTGGCTCACCACAACCTCCGCCTCTGGGGTGCAAGCAATTCTTCTGCCTCAGCCTCCCAAGTAGCTGGGACTACAGGCGCGCACCACCATGCCCAGCTAATTTTTGCATTTTTAGTAGACACGGGGTTTCACCTGTTGACCAGGATGGTCTCGATCTCTTGACCTCGTGATCCACCCGCCTCAGCCTCCCAAAGTGCTGGAATTATAGGCGTGAGCCTCCGCGCCCAGCCTGTTCTTGTATTTTATCTTATACGTAGTCACACCTACACTTCCATAAACGAGAGTTTCTATTCTGATATTTGGTCAGTCTTAGCGTCATTTGGCTACAAACTGGTGCCTTCCTCTAACTGCATCCCGTGCGGCTCAATCCACAGCTGGTTGAACAGAGGTACAGCCTGGCAGTGTGACAACCCTAGGTGATGCTTTTCTGTCAAAGGACACCAAGAAGACACTGGCTACTAACACTGTCACAGCAGGGAGGTGCAGTGTCAACAGGGCTCAAAGGCTGGAGGCGTCATAAAGGGCGGGTGTGCCACGGGGGAGGAACTGAGGGGAATGGCTGTCCTTGTGACCAGCCACCTGGATTCTGTTACCTGACGTTGTCTGGAGGAGAAGCAAACCGTCTAACAGGAGGCAGCGATGCAAGTTGTAGGAAGGTGCCCACCGAATTGTGGCTTGCACAGGCAACAGAGCCCTGGCGCGAGGGCTGGCTGGGGACAGCGAAGCGAGGGACGCAGCTTTGTGGCCCCGCGTGCCTGCCAGTGTCGTCCCGGAGGCGGGGCCGCGCTCTAAACCCACAGGGCTGGGCGGGGCTGAAGATAGGTTTCCAGACCAATGTGAGGGGCTGCTCCCAGCAGGCGGTTTGGCCCCGGCAGCAGCTTAGCATCTGGGCCACACCACGCGGGCTCCCAGCGCTGTCCACCGCCCCTCCAGGAACGCGCTGGCCTCTTCTGCTGCGTGTGGAAACAAGGGAAACCCGGCCTCAAAGACTCTCATGGGAGAACACTTGCCAGGTCCTCTAGACGCCCCCACGCCTCACGTTTTCTCAGACAGGGTGTTCTGTCTCTCAGGCTGGCGAGCAATGGCTCAGTCATGGGTCAATGCAGTCTCGATGTCTCTCAAGCCATTCTCTCCTCTCAGACTCCCAGGTAGCTGGGACTACAGGCGCGCCACCTAGCCTGACTAATTTTTTTAAACTTTTTTTTTTTTTCGGTCTAGAGACGGGGATCACTCTATTGTCCAGGCTGGTCTCAAACTCCCAGACTCAAGTGATCCTCTGGCCTCAGCCTCTCAAAGTGCTGGGATTGCAGGGGTGAGCCACTGCTCCGGCCCTTTAGACTTTTGGCCTCCGTGCCACCCCTCCGGAATGCCCACCCCTAATCAGCCTTCTCTCTCTCCTCCAGCTAATGGCCAGGACACGGCCCCCTCCAACACCTCCTGCCCCTCCGCTGTTGAACTTCACACCCAAGTTTATGTCACTGCTCCGTGCCCAGGACCTCGGATGGCACCAGCTGACAGTGGCATCCCATCTCTACAATTTGAGGTTTCACCCATATTCACAAAGGACCAGGGGGTGCAGGACCTCCAACCCAGGCATCCATGTAGGTGAAGGCTCCCCTCTTCCTCTATCCACCGCTGGGGAACCCTGGTCGTTCATTTGGCTACAAACTGGTGCCTCCCTTTTACATGTGTGCCTATGTGTATGCTTGTGTATACACAAGCACAAGCATACACATAGGCACACATGTAAAAGCGCACACATACACACACACCCAAGCACGCATGCACACATTTACAGAAATACAAGCAAACATGCAAAGCATACAGATAGCACACACAACCACACACATCCAAGTGCACATACACCTAAGCACACATACAAGCACACACACAAACACATGCACAAGCATACGTGCTCAAGTGCACAGAAACACAAGCACATATGCACAAGCATGCACAGGCATAAGCACACACACAGCACACATGTACAAATGCACACGCACAACTGGACACAAGCACACACACAAACATGCACGAGTAGACAAGCACAAGTGCACACATGCAAGTACACAGATGCGAGCATACACATACGTGCACACACACAAGCACACATGCACAAGCACACATACACAAGCACAAGCACTCACACAAGCCCACAAGCACAAGCACTCACACAAGCCCACATGCACAAACGCACACACACAAGCCCACATGCATGCACAGAGACCTTCAAGGCGCTCCACTTAAAAGGAAGTCAGTCCGACTTCCTGCCTAGGTCCTGCAGCTAGAGCAGCAGAATATGCCCCAGGAGACTGCCCTTTCTGCTTCCCGGGCCTCTGGGCTCTCTGACAGTCCTGGGCCAAGCCTTATTATCCCTTAGTGTGGAGCCCAGTGCAAGTGCCGTCACTCACTGGAGGGAGCCCGGCCTCTGCACCTGTGTCTGCCAATAGAAGGGCCTTGTTCGCTGGTGGCTTTAGTGTGTGCACTTTTCCTCCATACCTGTAGGAAGAGCTGAGGCTTGACCAAGCCTTCCCTGTTTGTTTTGAGCACTGGTGAAGAGCAGGCCAAAGGGCCTGAGGCCCCATGTTGGCAGCTGCCTTGGGACTAGCAGGCACGCTTTGCAGGACGGGTCCAGTAGGTATAAAGATCGTTTGCACTCTTGGTCTTCTCTGTCATTCTTGAGAGAGCAGGCCATGACTAACCCAGGGACGGTCTATTCAGCCACGAGTTTGGGCCACAGACCCTGATTTGGAGCAAAGGGGGTTGCATGCAGATGGCCTGGGCAGAGGACATAGGCAGCCTTTGCTGATGGGTTTCTGGGCCCTGGGTCCTGTCCACCTCTGGTCATATGTGGATGTGGGTGAAGCCCCAAACTGTAGGGATGGAATGTAACTGCCAACAGGGGCAATCAGGTCCTGGGCAGGGGCTGTGACAGAGGCTCCTGTGTGAGATGTTAGACAGCAGTGGGGCAGGAGGTGATGGAGGGGCCGTGCACAGGCCATCTGTAAGAGGAGAGAGAGAGAGGCAGCTGGCAGTGGGTGTTCAGTAGGGGTGGCCACGGAGGCAAAAGCCTAGAGGCCCCCTACTCCCAGATGGCCTCCTAGCCAAGTCTTCTGAGGACCCCATTAACACCAACAGCCAGGAGTGAAAACAGTATGTAGGCTCTTCAAAAAATTAAAACTAGAACTGTGATATGATCCAGCTGTGCCACCACTAAGTATATATCCAAAGAATATGGAATTAGCATTTTGAAGAGTTATCTACACTCCTGTGTTCATTGCAGCATTATTCATAAGAGCCAAATTATGGAGTCAACCTAAGTGTTCATGAATAAATGAATGAATCAAGAAAATGTGGTATATATTCACAATGGAACACTATTCAGCCTTACAAAAAAGAAACGGAATCCTGTCACCTGGAAGACAATTAAGTACAATAAACCAGGTACAGAAAGACAAATACCACATGGCCTTACTTATGTAGAATCCAAAAAAGGAATTCACAGGAGCAGAGAGTAGAATGGAGATTGTCAGTGGAGGATGGGTTGACTGGGGAGATGTTGGTCAAAGGATACAAAAGTCCAGTTAGACAGGAGGTGTGAGTTCAAGAGCTGTGTTGTGCAACCTGGTGACTAGAGTTAACAACAATGTGTTATTTGAGAATTGCTGAGACAGCAGATTTTAAATGTTCTTTCCACAGCAATAAAAGTTTGTTAAGTGAGGATTGTGTGAATTAGTTGAACTTAGGCATTCTACAATGTATCCATATATTCAAATATCATATTGTACACATACATATATACAATTTTTGTCAATTAATAAAACCTCGATAATAGCACACCACTATGATATTGACTATTGAAGGTTATATTTTGAACATTTTCTAATAGCAACATTGTATGTTTTCTTCATACTTTATGTTACTTTATTCTGTTTACTGGGTTCTTATGAAATAATGCAACAAAAACAAAACACACCAACCTCTTTGTACATTTCTGGTAACACACCTACATAGTAAGTAATGTGGCCTTGCCCAAAGAGAGGTCTGGCCTCTTCCCTTGACTTCAGGGAGGTAAACCATGTCTTACCTGACAGAGTGTCCTTGTGTAGGGTGGGGCTGGTCACACTGGATCTAATGGTGAGGCTGCCCACACCTAACAGTCTCAGGGTGTGGGCTGATTATGCCAGAAATACCGATCATGTGATCTAGAGTAAGGGCTTTGGTCCCTTGACATGAGTTTGTGTACCTGATGACCGACTTCACTCATGAGAAATGATCAGTCAGTCAGTCAGTCACGTCTACATAAGAAAGTGCCGTTAAAAAATCTCTGGACAGCAGAGTGTGGGTGGGCTTCCCTGGCTGGCAACACTCCCAGTGTGTTGTGCATTCATGCAGGGAGGCTGACACATCTGGAGGACAGTGGAAGCTGCATTTGTAAATCTCCCAGACTCAGCCCTGTGGGTCTCCTCTTTTGGCTTATATGAGTTTGTATCCTTGCCCTGTAATAAACTATAACTGTGAGTATAATAGTTTCCACCGAGTTCTGTAGGTCCTTCTGTGAATTACTGTATCTGACAGTGCTTTCGTGAACTCCCCGAGCTTGCAGAGGCAGTCTCAGGGAATGTGCCACGAGACTTTGCAGTTTGGCTAATTCTGGGGAATACTCAGCAGCCAGTCTCCTGGCATACTAGTATTCTACACTACGCATCAGCATTAATCCATATGCAGTTAGACTTAGCTGCAAATTTTTGAAACATAATTAAAACACTTATGTGGTAAAATAAATACCAGCAGCTCTATGCATTGAGTCCTAACTAAATGCTAGGTACTGGACAAGTATTATTTGTTTGGTTTATCACACCAACCTGCGAAATACGTAGTTATGCCTAATTCTAAGGAAGAAGAGAAATAAAAAACTGAAAAAAAAAAAAAAACAAAAAACCAACAAACCCCAGTTGATTAGAATGCTACCCATACACTATTGGGAGAGCGTTATTTAACAGAATAGACATGGTGACTATGCTGTAATACATAGATATGTTTAAAAGTTGTTTCTTTCTTTTTTTTTTTTTTTGAGATGGAGTTTCGCTCTTGTTACCCAGGCTGGAGTGCAATGGCGCAATCTCGGCTCATCGCAACCTCCGCCTCCTGGGTTCAGGCAATTCTCCTGCCTCAGCCTCCTGAGTAGCTGGGACTACAGGCGCATACCACCATGCCCAGCTAATTTTTTTACTTTTAGTAGAGACGGGGTTTCACCATGTTGACCAGGATGGTCTCGATCTCTTGATCTCGTAATCCACCTGCCTTGGCCTCCCAAAGTGCTGGGATTACTGGCGTGGGCCACTGAGCCCAGCCTAAAAGCTATTTCTTAGAATGCTTTCTATACACTCTGTTGGGAATAGTTTTATTTCGGAGACTGGATATGGTGTTGACACAGTAATGCATGTAGTGTAAAGACATGTTTAAAGATGTTTCTTAGAAAGCTATGTATGCACTATGTTGATCAGTGTTAATTCCAGGAATGGATGTGGTAAGCACTCTGTAATGCATGTAGTGTTAAAAGACATGCGTTTACAGGTATTTCGAAGATGGCTACACATACACTATGTTGTGTGTAGTCTTCTTACAGAGAGCAGGTATGAATGCATGAAGTGGATGTGGAGACATTCATTTCACAGCTCTTTGTCATCATGCTTCTCATACACTATGTGGAGAACAGTGTTTCTTCGGGGAACGGATGGGCTAAAAGACACTTGTTTAAAAGATATTTCTTAGAAGGCTACTTGTACACTATGTCGCATATAGTGTTGTTTCAAAGAATGGATGTGATGACCACAAAATGCCTAGAGCGAGGTGCTAAAGACACATGTTTTAAAGCTGCTTCAGGGTATTCTACATACACACTATGGTAAGAGCAATGTTTTGGCAGTGATGTGATGACCTTATTGTAATGCACTTAAGGAATGCTTAAAGACAGAGGTATTACAGGTTGGGTGCGATGGCTCATGCCTGTAATCTCAGCACTTTGGGAGGCTGAGGTGGACAGATCACCTGAGGTCAGGAATTTGAGACTAGCCTGACCAACATGGCAAAAACCCGTCTCTACTAAAAAATGCAAAATTTAGCCAGGTGTGGTGGCACATGCCTATAATCCCAGCTACTTGGGAGGCTGAGGCAGGAGAATTGCTTGAACCTGGGAGGCAGAGGTTGCAGTGAGCTGAGATTGTGCCACTGCCCTCCAACCTCTGGAAAACAAGAGCTAAACTTCATCTCAAAAAAAAAAAAAAAAAACACCAAAAACATAGTTACTACAGATGTCTCTTGAACGTTACTTGTACATTATACTGAGAACAGTGCTATTTCAGAAAATGGCTGTGGTCACCACACTCCCTGAAACTAAAACGACTAGATGAGCACATTGGGGAAGATCTCTGTGGCACTGGTCTGGGCGATAGTGTTTTGGATATGATCCCCCAAAGTACAGAAAACAAAAACAAAATTAAGACAAATGGATTACATCAAACCAAAGGGTTCTGCACAGCAAAGAAAACAGAGTGATGAGATAGCCTAAGGAATGGGAGAGAGTTTCAAATGACTGAACAGGAGCTAATATCCCAAAATACCTCATGATTTATACCAGCATCCAGGCAACTGGCAGGTTAATATGATGACTTACAATAGGATGGAATCTTAGAACCTGTATACTCAGGGACAGTGTTGCAAACGAGGCTAGGATGCTGAGATGGGCCTGGTAAGAGGACCTGTGAATTCTCTTGGCCAAGGGGCGAGCGAGGTGGGGATGAGGGCCCTGCACTGTTCTGTCTGTGAATGTGGCTGACGAGTGAGTGAGGCAGGATTGAAACAAGCAGCCTAAGGGCTTTGCTTGTTCATATTTCTCCTGCAAGGAAAAAGCGGCAAGTCCTCAAAGCTGACACTGAGCCTTGAATAAATCTAAAGCAGTAGATGTTGGCATGTTTGAGCTGTGAGTGGCCAAGAGGCTGCTAGAAACTAAAGGGAAATGTGCTTTGTCAGTGGCGTTCTTACCAGCATGGAGGTGCCCATTCCCTCTCCACTCCCTAATCACCCCTCCACCAGTATCCAACTTCAAGCACCTTGGAAGATTAAGCTAAGTATGAATGGGCATTTGAAAGAGGGGAATAACACGTTGGACACAGGCACACAGCTAACTATCCTGTGTGGTCCCCTGTGGTGCAGGGGGAGCTCTAGGTGCAGGGTGGGTGGAAGTGCTGAAGACTGTAGGGTCTAGAATGATTGCCAATGGGCAGAAAAAAGTGAGTTCTGGATCCTGGGTGCTCTCCAAATGCTGCGATGCACACAAGAGAGAAAGCAGCACAACGCTTAGAGAAGTATCCCACTACCCAAACCCTCTCCCCACGCCAGCCCCTTCTGGCCCCTTGTGCCCCTGCGCCCCTGTGCCGGGGATGGTGCAATCTTAAGTTAGCCCCCGACTCAGACAGGTGTGAATCACCATGGTCTGTGCTTACCGAGCTAATGCTAAGGGTGCTTCATGGCTCTCTGCAGTAAATAAAAGATTTGTTTGGGTGACATATGACCAATGAGAGTTCTGTAAATATGGGTTTTAATGAACATTATGTGGCAATGAAGGCTCTTGTATTGTAGAAGCACATATTCAATGAATTCTAAGCACACTCTCAATAGTATTTATTTTATTCTTAGGTCATTTTTGCAAAATAGGCAAAGCCAAGCCACATTCTTCTGTGTTGACTGATGGTGGGAAGAGGTGGAGTGCATTGGTCATCAGGGGAAGAGAGGAAACCAGTGTGGACGGATGGCACTTCACTCACCCAGCTCTGTCCTCCTTCTCTGACTGGCGCTCTACAAAGCTCAGTAGGGTGCGGTTTCATAGCCTGGGACCCAAGAATCCGGGAATTATATGAGGACCCAGCCCAGGTGCATTTTGGGAGGCACCTGTGAGGATCTGGAGAATACAGAAGACAGATACACTGTTTACTAAGGGCACAGCATGCCAAGTCCTGTGGTAACAGCAGGTTACAGGCTCCAGGTGACTTCTTCTTTGGGCTAACTCAACGATGGAGGAACTTATTATTCTATTTTACACGAAGAAACTGCCACTTGGATGGAATAAATAAATAGACAGGATTGCATGGCTGACAAGTGGTAAACTGATACCTCAAAGACAGGCCTTCTGATTGTACTTCAGGTGAGCTAGGCAACCTCTTACCAGCTCTCTATTAAAAGGCCAGAGGCAGCAGAGGGTGTCATTTGAGCCTCTGATGAACAGGAGAAAACCCCAAATGTTGCTACTCATGAGGATGAGGTTAAGATTGTTACAACATTTGTTGGGACACCTGTTTTTAACTTTTTTTTTACTTCACTGAGAAGGAGGGAGACACCCATTTTTATCTTAATGCAGCCCATGCAAGTTCTTGTAAGACTTACATGGGTTTGCTATGACGCAGTGGCTCGCGCCTATAATCCCAACATTTTGGGAGGCTGAGGTTGGTGGATCACCTGAAGTCAGGAGTTCGAGACCAGCCTGGTTTTGTTTCTACTAAAAATACAAACCCCTTCTCTACTAAAAATACAAAAATAGCCAGGTGTGGTGTCAGGCTAGAAACTAAAGTGAAATGTGCTTTGTCAGTGGCTTTTTTACCAGCATGGAGGTGCCCATTCCCTCTCCACTCCGGAAGTGGAGCTACATAATCCCAGCTACTCCGGAGGATGAGGCAGGAGAATTGTTTGAACCCTGGGGTGGAGGTTGCGATTAGCTGAGATTGCGCCATTGCCTGGGCAAAAAGATTAAAATGCCATCTAAAAAAAAAAGACTTACATGGTTTTGAATCTATCTCTTGGGTAAGACTTCATGTGGAATATATTTTACCTCAAAAAGCATTTGTTCAGCCACTGATAACTCTATGCAGCTCTGTAAAATATGTAATCATTAGACAGATTAGGTGTTTCATCTAAGAATGAGATGGGTAATTGTGTTTGTAATAAAATATATTTAATCAATGTCTCATTATGAATATTTAATAACTAGTAACCACTTGAATACATGTCTTTGGCCAGAATATTTACATATATATGTACCTACACTCTATAATACCTATTATATATCCACTTTATATATATATATATATATTTTTTTTATTGCATTTTAGGTTTTGGGGTACATGTGAAGAACATGCAAGATAGTTGCATAGGTACACACGTGGCAGTGTGATTTGCTGCCTTCCTCCCCTTCACTTATATCTGGCATTTCTCCCCATGCTATCTCTCCCCAACTCCCCACCCCTTGCTGTCCCTTCACTATTCCCCCACAACAGACCCCGTTGTGTAATGCTCCCCTCCCTGTGTCCATGTGTTCTCATTGTTCAACACCCGCCTATGAGTGAGAACATGCAGTATTTCATTTTCTGGTCTTGTGTCAGTTTGCTGAGAATGATGGTCTCCAGGTTCATCCATGTCCCTACAAAGGACACAAACTCATCATTTTTGATTGCTGCATAATATTCCATGGTGTATATATGCCACATTTTCCCTGTCCAGTCTATCATCGATGGGCATTTGGGTTGGTTCCAGGTCTTTGCTATTGTAAACAGTGCTGCAATGAACATTCGTGTACATGTGTCCTTATAGTAGAACAATTTATACTCCTTTGGATATATACCCATCAACTTTATATTATATTACAATAGAGCTGCACCTTCTGTGGCTGTCATAGGCTTTGTTACCCACCAGCTCCAAGGTGTCAGCCATCAGATCCTCAACAGTGGCAGTGAGGAAATCAGGCATGCATGGGCTCAGCCACTGGGCACAGTGGATCTCCCCCAGGAGGGGTCCACAGGGCTCGGGGGAATGACAGTTCTGCTCCTGCTGAGAGGGTGCCAGGCAGCTTCCTAAGCCAATAGGAGCTCCAAAGTTTCCTTTTTCTAGACATGAGGTTTGGAGAGTGCTGTGGGTTGGATATGATTTGTCTCCAGCAGAACTCATGTTGAGCTGGGTGTGGTGGCTCATGCCTATAATCCCAGCACTTTGGGAGGCTGAGGTGAGGGGATCACTTGAGGTCAGGAGTTCGAGACTAGCCTGGACAATACGGCAAAACCCCATCTCTACTAAATATACAAAAATTAACCCAGCATGATGGTGCAAACCCAGCTACTCAGGAGGCTGAGGCAGGAGAATCGCTTGAACCTAGGAGGTGGAGGTTGCAGTGAGCCAAGATTGTGCCACTGCATTCCAGCCTGGGCGGCAGAGCAAGACTCCATCTCAGAAAAACAAAAACCCAAAATCTCAAGCGAAATTTGATGCCAATGTGGCAAGGTTGGGAGGTGGGGCCTAGTGGGAGATTTTAGGTCACAGGTGTGGACCATCATAAAGAATGCCCTCTTCTGGGGGTGAGCTCTCATTCTCATTATTTTCTGCAAGAACAGGTTGTTAGAAAGAGTCTGGCTCTCTTGGTTTCTCTCTTGATTCCCCTCTTGCTGTGTGATCTCTTTGCACACATCCACTCCCCTTCCACTTTCCACCATGAGTGGAGGCAGCATGAGGCTGCTTCTCCAGAAGGTGAGCAGATGCCAGCCCCATGCCTCCTGTACTTCCCAGCCAGCAGAACCCTTAGCTAAATAAACCTCTTTTCTTTATAGATTATCCATTCTTAGATTGTGTGATAGCATCAAAAAAGGATGAAGACAGGGAGCTTTGCTCCAATTGGCCCAGCTTGATCCTGCACCTGGCCTGGGCCTCTCCAGATGCCAGTGCTCAGTCCCACCACTGTGCTCCTGTGGGCTAGCCCATTGATGTTCAGGGAGCAGTCTTTGTGACATCCTAGACTTTGAGGTGTCGTTGGTGTCCACTTGGCATAGAAGTGTCCATGATAAGACCCTGGTCACCCTAGTGATCAAACCTAATTTTTCATTTGACTTTTTATTGTAGAAAGAAATTTGTTATTGCTGGTTATGGTGGCTCATGCCTGCAATCCCAGCACTTTGGGAGGCTGAGGCAGTTGGATCACTTGAGCTCAGGAGTTTGAGATCAGCCTGGGGAACATGGCAAAACCCCATCACTAGCAAAAATACAAAAAATTAGCTGAGTGTGGTGGCATGCATCTGTGGTCACAGCTACTTGGGAGGCTGAGGTGGAGGGATTGCTTGAGCCCAGGAGGTGGAGGTTGCAGTGAGCTGAGATTGCACCACTGTACTCCAGCCTGGGTGACAAAGTGAGACCCTATCGCGAAAAAAAAAAAAAAAAAAAAGAAACATGTGTTCTTCAGTGGAAAGCCTTAACCTGTTTAGAAGATACCATGATGCCAGGTTATCTGACTCTAGCCTGCACTCTTTTTGAGTGTTTTTGCAACTCCTTATAAGTTTTAGGTCACTGATAGACACACACAATGTCTTCTCCAGTCAAGGGCCAATTTTCTCTCCTCTCATATAATAAGAAAATGAGCTTTCTTCCCATTTCTGTATTCATTTAAATACACCTGGTCAATATTCCTCTAGCTGTTTGTTAGATTCTTTTTTTCTACTAGTTATCATATCTGCTAATCTCTTACAAGTTAAATAAAATATTTTAACATGTGTTTTTATCTTTATGAGTGCCAGACTTAATTATTTAAAAAATATATTTTAAGCATTTTTAAAGTCACACCAATATGTCCAATTTTCAACTACTAGGACCAGATAAATTTCTATGACAGAAAGGTACATCAAATGCATAATTGAAGCCTGAACATGTATTTTCTTGGCTCTCCTGAGTGACTGCAAAGCATCAGTGGAAATTTGTTGACTCTGCTTTTTTCATTTCCGTTTTCCATTCTGTTAATTTCGTGTTGATGGGTATTTTGCCACATTTATAGCTGAAAAGCTATGTCTACTTTTGGCACAGTGGATTGGAATTTCATTCTTTTTATTAAGATAAAATTCATGTAACATATAACATATTAATTATGTTAGAATTTACAACTCAGTGCTTTTTGTTGTGTTCACAAGATTTTACACTCATCATTATGTAATTCCAGGACTGTATAACACCCCCAAAAGAAACCCCATACCCATTAAATGCTCACTTCCTATGACTCCCTCTCACTCCCCAAGGCCCTGGCAACCACTAACCCACTTTCTGTTCCTATGGATTTGCTGATTCTGGCCATTTTATACAAATAGATTAATAAAGTGTCTGGCTTTGATGTCTGCCTTTTGTCATCGATCACATTTTCAATAGCTGTCTGCCTAGCGGCACATAGCAGTGCTTCATTCCATTGTATGGCTAATAGTCCATTGTATGACTATTCCTCGGCTATGTATCTAGTCCTCCATTGATGGACATTTGAGTGGTTTCCACTTTTTGACTGTAATCAGTAGTCCTCCTGTGAACAGCACATCAAATCTTTGTGTGGGCATATGTTTTCATTTCTGTTGGGTATATCTTCAGGAGTGGAATTGCTGGGCCATATGATAACCCTATGTTAACATTGGGAGAAACTTCCAAAATGTTTTCCAAAATGATTGCCTCATTTCACCATCCCACCAGCACTGCATGGGGTTCTAGTTTCCCCATGTTTTCACCCACACTTATCTGTCTTCTGAACTATATTCATGCTAACAGGAGTGAAGTGGGTTTTGAGAATGTTTTCTGTGCTCATTACCCTCTTGTATCAGTTATTTCTTTTTTTTTTGAGACAGAGTCTCATTCTGTCACCAGGCACCAGGTTGGAGTGTAGTGGCACAATCTTGGCTCACTGCAACCTCTGCCTCCCAGGTTCAAGCAATTCTCCTGCCTCAGCCTCCCGAGTAGTTGGGACTACAGGTGCACGGCGCCATGCTCAGCTAATTTTTGTATTTTTAGTAGAGATAAGGTTTCACCATTTTGGCCAGGAGTGTCTGAATCTCTTGTCCTAGTGATCTGCCCACCTCAGCCTCCCAAAGTGCTGGGATTACAGGCGTGAGCCACCGCGCCCGGCCCATTTATTTCTTTATCCTGATCTGTTGTCATCACTAATAATTGAAATGTTCTCACTCAGAGTATTTGTCCTAAGTTAATTTACATATGAAAGACATTTAAAAGGGCATAAAATTATTTTGTTGTCTCATTTACTTGCAATGTACTGGATGATAGACTTGATTTTCCTATTAGCATATTCTGTATTTCTGAAATAAGCCATCTATCATTATTTTGTATACTTAGCTAGTAATTTCCTTCAAAATTCCTAATGCATCCTAGCCTATTTTACAAGTTTCGGTATACACTATGTGAAAAGACCTAACCTACGTTTGATAGGTGTACCAGAAGGGGACGAAGAGAATGAATCCAAGCTGGAAAATATTCTTAAGGACATCATCCAGGAAAATGTCCCCCACCTAGCAAGACAGGCCAACACTCAAATACAGGAAATACAGAGAACACCACAAAGATATTCCGCAAGAAGAGCAACCCCAAGGCACATAATCGTCAGATTCAACAAGGTTGAAATGAAGGAGAGAATACTAAGGGCAGCCAGAGAGAAAGGTCGGGTCATCCACAAAGGGAAGCCCATCAGACTCACAGCAGATCTCTCGGCAGAAACACTACAAGCCAGAAGAGAGTGGGGGCCAATATTCAACATTCTTAAAGAAAAGAACTTTCAACCCAGAATTTCATATCCAGCCAAACTGAGCTTCAGAAGTGAAGGAAAAATAAAATCCTTTGCGAACAAGCAAGTACTCAGAGATTTTGTCACCACCAGGCCTGCTTTACAAGAGCTCCTAAAAGAGGCACTACACATAGAAAGGATCAATCAGTACCAGCCATTCCAAAATCACACTGAATGCTAAAGAGCTTCAACATAATGAAGAATCTACAACAACTAACAGGCAAAACAGCCACTTAGCATCAAAATGGCAGTATCAAATTCACACATAACAATATTAACCCTAAAGGTAAATGGACTAAATGCACCAATCAAAAGACACAGACTGGCAAATTGGATAAAAAGCCAAAACCCATCAGTGTGCTGTATCCAGGAAACCCATCTCACATGCAAGGATACACAAAGGCTCAAAATAAAGGGATGGAGGAAGATTTACCAAGCTAATGGAAAGCAAAAAAAAGCAGGAGTTGCAATTCTCATCTCTGATAAAATAGACTTTAAAGCAACAAAGATCAAAAGAGACAAAGAAGGCCATTACATAATGGTAAAAGGATCGATACAACAAGAAGAGCTAACGATCCTAAACATATATGGACCCAACACAGGAGCACCCAGATACATAAGGCAAGTTCTTAATGACTTACAGAAGGACTTAGACTCCCACACAATAATAGTGGGAGACTTTAACACTCCACTGTCAATACTAGACAGATCAACCAGACAGAAAATCAACAAGGATACCCAGGGCTTGAACTCAGACCTGGAGCAAGCAAACCTGGTGGACATTTACAGAACTCTCCACCCCAAATCCACAGAATACACATTCTTCTCAGCACCACATCACACCTACTCTAAAATGGACCACATAATTGGAAGTAAAGCACTACTCAACAAATGCAAAACAACTGAAATCATAACAAACAGCCTCTCAGACCATCGTGCAATCAAGTTAGAACTCAGAATTCAGAAACCGACCCAGAACCGCACAGCTTCATGGAAACTGAACAACTGGCTCTTGAATGTTGACTGGGTAAACAACAAAATGAAGGCAGAAATAAAGAAGTTCTTCGAAACCAATGAGAACGAAGACACAACATGCCAGAACCTCTGGGACACATTTAAAGCAGTCTCTAGAGGAAAGTATATAGCAATAAGTGCCCATATGAGGAGAATGGAGAGATCCAAAATTGACACCCTATCGTCAAAATTGAAAGAGCTAGAGGAGCAAGATCAAAAAAACTCAAAACCCAGCAGAAGACAAGAAATTACTAAGATCAGAGCTGAGCTGAAGGAGATTGAGACACGAAAAACCCTTCAAAAAATCAATAAATCCAAGAGCTGGTTTTTTGAAAAGATCAACAAAATAGACAGACCACTAGCCAGATTGATGAAAAAGAAAAGAGAGAACAACCAAATAGATGCAATAAAAAATGATAAAGGGGAAATCACCACAGATTCCACAGAAATTCAAACCATCATCAGAGAATATTACAAACAACTCTGTGCCCATAAACTAGTAAACCTGGAAGAAATGGATAAATTCCTGGACTCCTGTGTCCTCCCAAGCCTAAACCAGGAGGAAGCTGAAACTATGAATAGACCAATAACAAGGTCTGAAGTTGAGGCAGCAATTAAGAGCCTACCTCACAAAAAAAGCCCAGGTCCAGATGGGTTCACAGCCGAATTCTACCAGACACACAAGGAGGAGCTGGTACCATTCCTTCTAAAACTATTTCAAACAATCCAAAAAGAGGGAATCCTTCCCAAATCATATTATGAGACCAACATCATCCTGATACCAAAACCCGGCAGAGACCCAACGAGAAAAGAAAACTTCAGGCCAATATCCATGATGAACATAGATGCAAAAATCTTCAATAAAATATTGGCAAGCCGATTGCAACAGCAAATCAAAAAACTTATTCATCATGATCAAGTAGGATTCATCCCAGGGATGCAAGGCTGGTTCAACATACGCAAGTCTATCAACGTAATTCACCACATAAACAGAACCAAAAACAAAAACCACATGATTATCTCAATTGACGCAGAGAAGGCATTTGACAAAATTCAACAGCCCTTTATGCTAAAAACCCTCAATAAACTCGGTATCAGTGGAACGTATCTCAAAGTAATAAAAGCTATTTATGACAAACCAACAGCCAATATCATACTGAATGGGCAAAAACTGGAAGCATTCCCTTTGAAATCTGGTACTAGACAAGGATGCCCTCTCTCACCACTCCTATTCAATATAGTACTGGAAGTTCTAGCCAGAGCAATCAGGCAAGAAAAAGAAATAAAGGGTATTCAAATAGGAAAGGTGGAAGCCAAATTGTCTCTATTTGCAGACGACATGATAGTATACCTAGAAGACCCCATCGCCTCAGCCCAAAAACTCCTGAAACTGATAAACAACTTCAGCAAAGTCTCAGGATATAAAATCAATGTGCAAAAATCACAAGCATTCATCTACACCAATAACAGACTTAAAGAAAGCCAAATCAAGAGCGAACTGCCATTCGCAATTGCTACAAAAAGAATAAAATACCTTGGAATACAACTCACAAGGAACATAAGAGACCTCTTCAAGGAGAACTACAAACCACTGCTCAACGAAATCAGAGAGGACACAAACAGATGGAGAAACATTCCATGTTCATGGTTAGGAAGAATTAATATCGTGAAAATGGCTATACTGCCCAAAGTAATTTACAGAATCAACGCTATCCCCATCAAGCTACCATTGACTTTCTTCACAGAACTGGAAAAAACCACCATGAACTTCATATGGAACCAAAAGAGAGCCCGCATAGCCAAGTCAATTCTAAGCAAAAAGAACACAGCGGGGGGCATCACACTACCGGATTTCAAACTATACTACAAGGCTACAGTAATCCAAACAGCATGGTACTGGTACCAAAACAGAGATATAGACCAATGGAACAAAACAGAGGCACCGGAGGCAACACAACATACATACAACTATACAATCTTTGATAAACCTGACAAAAACAAGCAATGGGGCAAGGATTCCATGTTTAACAAATGGTGTTGGGAAAACTGGCTAGCCATGTGCAGAAAGCAGAAACTGGACCCCTTCCTGACACCTTACACTAAAATTAACTCCAGATGGATTAAAGACTTAAACATAAGACCTGGCACCATAAAAACCCTAGAAGGAAATCTAGGCAAAACTATCCAGGACATAGGAGTAGGCAAGGACTTTATGAACAAAACACCAAAAGCATTGGCAACAAAAGCCAAAATAGACAAATGGGACCTAATGAAACTCCACAGCTTCTGCACGGCAAAAGAAACAGTCACTAGAGTGGATCGGCAACCAACAGAATGGGAAAAAATTTTTGCAGTCTACCCATCTGACAAAGGGCTGATATCCAGAATTTACAAACAACTCAAGCAGATTTACAGGAAAAAAACAAACAAGCCCATTCAAAAGTGGGCAAAGGATATGAACAGATACTTTACGAAAGAAGACATATATGAGGCCAACAATCATATGAAAAAATGCTCATCGTCACTGGTCATCAGAGAGATGCAAATCAAAACCACATTGAGATACCATCTCACGCCAGTTAGAATGGCGATCATTAAAAAATCTGGAGACAACAGATGCTGGAGAGGATGTGGAGAAAAAGGAACACTTTTACACTGTTGGTGGGAGTGTAAATTAGTTCAACCATTGTGGAAGACAGTGTGGCGATTCCTCAAGGCCTTAGAAATAGAAATTCCATTTGACCCAGCAATCCCATTACTGGGTATATATCCGAAAGACTATAAATCGTTCTACTATAAGGACACATGTACACGAATGTTCATTGCAGCACTGTTTACAATAGCAAAGACCTGGAATCAACCCAAATGCCCATTGATAATAGACTGGATTGGAAAAATGTGGCACATATACACCATGGAATATTATGCAGCAATCAGAAATGATGAGTTCGTGTCGTTTGTAGGGACATGGATGAATCTGGAAAACATCATCCTCAGCAAACTGACACAAGAACAGAAAATGAAACACCGCATATTCTCACTCATAG
The DNA here is from genome assembly GCF_049354715.1 of Callithrix jacchus. Taxonomy (NCBI): domain Eukaryota; kingdom Metazoa; phylum Chordata; class Mammalia; order Primates; family Cebidae; genus Callithrix; species Callithrix jacchus. Next base: position 45,033,798 of record NC_133514.1, read on the forward strand.
GTGGGTGATGAAAAATGAGAACACATGGACACAGAAAGGGGAGTACTAAACACTGGGGTCTATTGGGGGAAAAGGGGAGGGCCAGTGGGAGGGGGAGGTGGGGAGGGATAGCCTGGGGAGAAATGCCAAATGTGGGTGAAGGGGAGAAGAAAAGCAAAGCACACTGCCATGTGTGTACCTATGCAACTGTCTTGCATGCTCTGCTCATGTACCCCAAAACCTATAATCCAATAAAAAATTAAAAAAAAAAAAAGATGTGAGCTCTTTCTAAGTTCATCACTTTTACCTGAGCCAATAATCACAGCAAAGTTTAAACATTTTTAAATTACACATGCTGTGTTTTACTATTGTGATAATTTAAATTTTTGTAATGTAATGAAAAAAGACTTGCTTTTCTAGATGTCAGAATGCACATGTGCTATTTCCACAAATTGTTTACTAACAGTTGAAAAAACATAAATGAATACAAAAGAAACAAAATCCAGAAATACCCAAATATATGTAAGAATTTAGAACTTGACTGTGGTGATATTTCACAGCAGTAGAAACAAATGAATTATTCATAAACGAAATGCATGGTGTTTGGAGAAAACTTGTTAGATATTTATGTCAAGAAAATAAGTTCCTGGAGTACAGATTAAAAATTGTAAATATACAAATGAGAAAAATAGCAGAAGAAAACACAACTGTCTATTTATATATGCACATGTATTTTTATGTTCACAAAGACATTTCTAAGAACCTCACAAGCAAGTACTCTGAAGTTGGTTTAGCAAAATGGAAATTAAAACACCCTGTATGTAAGAAAAAAGTTAACAAAGGACAAAACACTTGCAAAATATGTATTTTTATTTTACGGAGAATTCTTTCACATCAACAAGAAGACAACTAAATAAAATAAGCTCAATTTAAAATTGGGCAAAATACTGTTTTGCATATCTACCAGTGACCTATGCACATAGGAAAACACAGTGTTCTGGTAAGAGAAGAAATTAAGTTAGAAGAGGAATGAAATATTGTTTTCTATCCACGAAGTTTGTGAGGAAGAAGAACAGTGGTATTTATACAGCTGCTTAAAGTTTAAGTTACTCCAACTTTTCAAATAGACACTTTGGTGGTAAGAACCACATTTTAAAAATACATTTTATACCTTTTACCTTTTGTACCTAATATACCTTTTACCCATCAATTCCATTTTACTGAAATATCTTTCAGAAATAGATATATGTGCTTTTCTTAGTATTGCTTAAAATAGCAGTGTATTGAGAAGAACTCATATAAAGATTTAATGAACAAATTGCAGTGCATCCATAGGATGGAATAATATGTAACAATAGAGGGTGTCAATAGACACAGAGATATGTTGACATGCAAAGATGTACTTAGGTATGTAAAATGAGAAAAAATCAGTTGTACACATCCACAAACAGAATCTGCTCTTGTGTTAGCTGAAAATATGTCAAAAACATGATAAAACTTGTTTCTGGGGATTTGTATGTAAGTGAAGATTTCTCCCTTTTCTTATCCATGATTTCTGCAATGAACATCTGAAGAATTTTAGTTAAGTTTCATTAGTAATGAAACAATCCTTGGGAAGGGAAGGAATATGCTACTTGCATAGATACAAACAACTTCTCAGTCTATTATTTATTTTTATTTCTGTGGATGAGTATCTTCTGTGAATTTTTTTTTGATGGAGTCTCACTCTTGTCATCCAGGCTGGATTGCAGTGGCACGATCTCAGCTCATTGCAACCTCCACATTCCAGGTTCAAGTGATTCTTCTGCCTCAGCCTCCTCAGTAGCTGAGATTATAGGCGTGTGCCACCATGACTGGCTAATTTTTGTATATTTAGTAGAGATAGGGTTTCACCATGTTGGTCATGCTGGTGTCTTTAATTAGAAGCTTATTGAGAAGTTTGTGGAATACACACATAAGTGTAGGTGATAAAGTTTTGATATTCTGATATTGTTTGAAATACTTTAAGAATTTAACATTTTGGTAAGTATTTTTCATATGAGTATTAAAACAGTAATTTTATTTATTACATTTTTATACACAGAATTTGCCAATTACTTTCTGACTGCAAAGAAAAACAGATACCAAAAAGCACTTCTCCCAATAGCAATCCAAGTAAAACCTTGGACAGTGAATTACTTTAAGTCAGTAAATTACTTTAGGTCCTCACCCTTTTGGGCACCAGGGACTGGTTTTTTGGAAGATAATTTTTCATGGACTGAAGGAAGGAGGGGAGGGGATGGTTTTGGAATGCTTCTAACACATAACATTTATTGTGCCACTTTATATTATTATTGTAACATATGATGAAATAATTATATAACTCACCATAATGTAGAATCAGTGAGAGGCCTGAACTTGTTTTCCTGTAACTAGATGGTCTCATCTGGGAATGATGGGGGAAAGTGACAGATCATCAGGCATAGGATTCTTGTAAGAAGCACATAACCTAGATCCCTTGTTTGTGCAGTTTACAGTTGGGTTCACGCTCCAAAGAGTATCTAATGACATCACTGATCTGACAGGAGGTGGAGCTCAAGTGATAATACGAGCAGTGGGGAGTGGCTGTTAGTACAAATGAAGCTTTGCTGAGTCACCTGCTGCTCATCTCTGGTCTTTCCTGTTATCCCCTGCCCTCCCTAACCCTAGGCAACCACAGATCTTTTTACTGTATCCAGTTTTACCTTTTCTAGAATGTCATGTAGTTGGAATCATACAGTATGTAGCCTTCAGATTGGCCTCTTTCACTTGGTAATATGCATTTATGGTTCTTTCATGTCTTCGCATGACTTGATAGCTCATTTCTGTTTAGCATTGAGTAATAATTCATTGTGTGACTGTATCAGAGGTTGTTCATTCCCCTATTGCAGGATATTTTGATGCTTCAGAAATTGGTTAAAATTTTATGTCAACATTCATGAGGGAGTTTTCTTTTTTGTAATATCATTGTTTAGTTCAGGGTAATGCTAGTGTTACAAAATGAGTTGTGTTGTACTTCTCCTCTTTGTTTTTTTGAGGGAGAGATTGTGTAAAATCATATTACATCATCCTAAAATGTTTGATAGAACTCACCAGTATAGCTATCTAGGCCTGGAGTTTTCTTTATAGGAAAGTTTTATCTACAACTTTGTTTTCTTTTGTAGATATAGGGTGATTGAGGTTATCTATTTCTTCTTGATAGAGCTTTGACGACTTTTATTTTTCAAGGAATCTGTCCATTTAATCTGAGTTGTCATGTTTAGTTAAATAAAGCTTACACTATTATCTTGCTATTCTTTTAGTATGTGTAGAATCTATTAAAATATCATATTACTTAATTCTGAAATTAGTAATTTGTATGTTCTCTTTATTTTTATATTTTTTTAAGATTATTTTTTTAGATTATTTTTTAAGATTATTTTTTTAGATTTTTTTAAGATTTTTTTTGATTATTTTTTAAAGATTTTTTTAGATGATTTTTTAAGATATTTTTTAAAGATTATTTTATATTTTTTTATTGCATTTTAGGTTTTGGGGTACATGTGAAGAACATGCAAGATTGTTGCATAGGTACACACATGGCAGTGTGATTTTCTGCCTTCCTCCCCATCACCTATATCTGGCATTTCTCCCCATGCTATGTCTCCCCAACTCCCCACCCCCTGCTCTCCCTCCCCTATTTCCCCCTGACAGACCCCAGTATGTGATGCTCCCCTCTTTGTGTCCAAGTGTTCTCATTGTTCAACACCCACCTATGAGTGAGAACATGCGGTCTTTGATTTTCTGTTCTTGTGTCAGCTGCTGAGAATGGTGGTTTCCAGGTTCATCCCTGTCCCTAAAAATGCCACGAACTCATCGTTTTTGATGGCTGCATAATATTCCATGGTGTATATGTGCCACATTTTCCTGTCCAGCCTATCATTGATGGGCATTTGGGTTGGTTCCAGGTCTTTGCTATTGCAAACAGTGCTGCAGTGAACATTCGTGTGCATGTGTCCTTATAGTAGGATGATTTATAATCCTTTGGATATATAACCAGTAATGGGATTGTGGGTAAGCCCCCATATAGGCACCAAGAAATGAGAGCTAAGCAGAACTCTGGCACAGTTAGGGCTTGAGGAATATCTCACTTTACAGTGTTACTACTCAGCTAATTCCTTTTACATACTCCTTTACATAATCATATATTAGTTTATAGAATTAGGGCTTGAAGAATCCCTTTATATAATCCTCTCTATATAATCATATAATAGTTAATAGTATGAGTGCCTAAAAAATATTTCCCTACATATATACCTATAATTATATCTTAGTTCATAATTGGAGGAATGCCTAGAGTGGACGCAGTACAGGGCATGAATTAAGGAATAAGCAGCCTATAATTGGAGGAATGTCTAGAGCAGACACAGTGCAAAGCATGATTTAAGGGAAAAACAGTTATACCAGGACAAGAATCCATGGCCCAGGTGGCAGCGTCCAGTACTGTAAAGATACCCGCTGTATGGCAGGCTTGGAATGAGAGCCACTCCTGATAAAGAAGTTGTAGGACCTTCCTCCAGTTCTTATAGAAGGCTGCCCTCAGACTGGAAATCCACCTTGGTGACTGTGAACTTTATTTTTATTTATTTATTTATTTGGGAATTAAGTTTTCTTAAATTGCATTATAGGTTTTGGGGTACATGTGCAGAACATGCAAGATAGTTGCATAGGTACACACGTGGCAGTGTGATTTGCTGCCTTCCTCCCCTTCACCCACATCTGGCATTTCTCCCCATGCTATCCCTCCCCAACTCCCCCCCATAGCTGTCCCTCCCCTATTCCCCGCAATAGACCACAGTGTGTAGTGCACCCCTCCCTGCGTCCATGTGTTCTCATTGTTCATCACCCACCTATGAGTGAGAACATGCAGTATTTCATTTTATGTTCTTGAATCAGTTTGCTGAGAATGACATTCTCCAGATTCATCCATGTCCCTACAAAGGACACGAACTCATTGTGTTTTTTTTTTTTTTTTAATTTTTTATTGGATTTTAGGTTTTGGGGTACATGAGCAGAGCATGTAAGACAGTTGCGTAGGAACACACATGGCAGTGTGCTTTGCTTTCCTTCTCCCCTTCACCCACATTTGGCATTTCTCCCCAGGCTATCCCTCCCCACCTCCCCCTCCCACTGGCCCTCCCCTTTTCCCCGCTATAGACCCCAGTGTTTAGTACTCCCCTTTCTGTGTCCATGTGTTCTCATTTTTCATCACCCTCCTATAAGTGAGAATATGCGGTGTTTCATTTTCTGTTTTTGAGTCAGTTTGCTGAGGATGACGTTCTCCAGATTCATCCATGTCCCTACAAACGACACAAACTCATCATTTCTGATTGCTGCATAATATTCCATGGTGTATATGTGCCACATTTTCCCAATCCTGTCTATTATCAATGGGCATTTGGGTTGATTCCAGGTCTTTGCTATTGTAAACAGTGCTGCAATGAACATTCGTGTACATGTGTCCTTATAGTAGAACGATTTATAGTCTTTTGGATATATACCCAGTAATGGGATTGCTGGGTCAAATGGAATTTTTATTTCTAAGGCCTTGAGGAATCGCCACACTGTCTTCCACAATGGTTGAACTAATTTACACTCCCACGAACAGTGTAAAAGTGTTCCTTTTTCTCCACATCCTCTCCAGCATCTGTTGTCTCCAGATTTTTTAATGATCGCCATTCTAACTGGTGTGAGATGGTATCTCAATGTGGTTTTGATTTGCATCTCTCTGATGACCAGTGACGATGAGCATTTTTTCATATGATTGTTGGCCTCATATATGTCTTCTTTCGTAAAGTGTCTGTTCATATCCTTTGCCCACTTTTGAATGGGCTTGTTTGTTTTCTTCCTGTAAATCCGTTTGAGTTCTTTGTAAATTCTGGATATCAGCTCTTTGTCAGATGGGTAAACTGCAAAAATTTTTTCCCATTCTGTTGGTTGCTGATCCACTCTAGTGGCTGTTTCTTTTGCTGTGCAGAAGCTGTGGAGTTTCATTAGGTCCCATTTGTCTATTTTGGCTTTTGTTGCCAATGCTTTTGGTGTTTTGTTCATGAAGTCCTTGCCTACTCCTATGTCCTGGATAGTTTTGCCTAGATTTCCTTCTAGGGTTTTAATCGTGCCAGGTCTTATGTTTAAGTCTTTAATCCATCTGGAGTTAATTTTAGTGTAAGGTGTCAGGAAGGAGTCCAGTTTCTGCTTTCTGCACATGGCTAGCCAGTTTTCCCAACACCATTTGTTAAACAGGGAATCCTTTCCCCATTGCTTGTTTCTGTCAGGTTTATCAAAGATTGCATAGTTGTAGATACGTTGTGTTGCCTCCGGTGCCTCTGTTTTGTTCCATTGGTCTATATCTCTGTTTTGGTACCAGTGCCATGCTGTTTTGATTACTGTAGCCTTGTAGTATAGTTTGAAATCCGGTAGTGTGATGCCCCCCGCTGTGTTCTTTTTGCTTAGAATTGACTTGGCTATGTGGGCTCTCTTTTGGTTCCAGATGAAGTTCATGGTGGTTTTTTCCAGTTCTGTGAAGAAAGTCAATGGTAGCTTGATGGGGATAGCGTTGATTCTGTAAATTACGTTGGGCAGTATAGCCATTTTCACGATATTAATTCTTCCTAACCATGAACATGGAATGTTTCTCCATCTGTTTGTGTCCTCTCTGATTTCGTTGAGCAGTGGTTTGTAGTTCTCCTTGAAGAGGTCTCTTACGTGCCTTGTGAGTTGTATTCCAAGGTATTTTATTCTTTTTGTAGCAATTGCGAATGGCAGTTCATTCTTGATTTGGCTTTCTTTAAGTCTGTTATTGGTGTAGACGAATGCTTGTGATTTTTGCACATTGATTTTATATCCTGAGACTTTGCTGAAGTTGCTTATTAGTTTCAGGAGTTTTTGGGCTGAGGTGATGGGGTCTTCTAGGTATACTGTCATGTCATCTGCAAATAGAGACAATTTGGCTTCCACCTTTCCTATTTGAATACCCTTTATTTCTTTTTCTTGCCTGATTGCTCTAGCTAGAACTTCCAGTACTATATTGAATAGGAGTGGTGACAGAGGGCATCCTTGTCTAGTGCCAGATTTCAAAGGGAATGCTTCCAGTTTTTGCCCATTCAAAATGATATTGGCTGTTGGTTTGTCATAAATATCTTTTATTACTTTGAGATACGTTCCATCAATACCGAGTTTATTGAGGGTTTTTAGCATAAAGGGCTGTTGAATTTTGTCAAATGCCTTCTCTGCATCAATTGAGATAATCATGTGATTTTTGTTTTTGGTTCTGTTTATCTGGTGAATTACGTTGATAGACTTGCGTATGTTGATCCAGCCTTGCATCCCCGGGATGAATCCTACTTGATCATGGTGAATAAGTTTTTTGATTTGCTGTTGCATTCGGCTTGCCAATATTTTATTGAAGATTTTTGCATCTATGTTCATCATGGATATTGGCCTGAAGTTTTCTTTTCTTGTTGGGTCTCTGCCGGGTTTTGGTATCAGAATGATGTTTGTCTCGTAAATTGATTTGGGAAGGATTCCCTCTTTTTGGATTGTTTGAAATAGTTTTAGAAGGAATGGTACCAGCTCCTCTTTGTGTGTCTGGTAGAATTCGGCTGTGAACCCATCTGGACCTGGGCTTTTTTTGTGTGGTAGGCTCTTAATTGCTGCCTCGACTTCTGACCTTGTTATTGGTCTATTCATAGTTTCAGCTTCCTCCTGGTTTGGGGTTGGGAGGACACAGGAGTTCAGGAATTTATCCATTTCTTCCAGGTTTACTAGTTTATGTGCATAGAGTTGTTTGTAATATTCTCTGATGATGGTTTGAATTTCTGTGGAATCTGTGGTGATGTCCCCTTTATCATTTTTTATTGCATCTATTTGGTTGTTCTTTCTTTTCTTTTTAATCAATCTGGCTAGTGGTCTGTCTATTTTGTTGATCTTTTCAAAAAACCAGCTCTTGGATTTATTGATTTTTTGAAGGGTTTTTCGTGTCTCAATCTCCTTCAGTTCAGCTCTGATCTTAGTTATTTCTTGTCTTCTGCTGGGTTTTGAGTTTTTTTGATCTTGCTCCTCTAGCTCTTTGAATTTTGACGATAGGGTGTCAATTTTGGATCTCTCCATTCTCCTCATATGGGCACTTATTGCTATATACTTTCCTCTAGAGACTGCTTTAAATGTGTCCCAGAGGTTCTGGCATGTTGTGTCTTCATTCTCATTGGTTTCGAAGAAGTTCTTTATTTCTGCCTTTATTTCATTGTTTACCCAGTCAACATTCAAGAGCCAGTTTTTCAGTTTCCATGAAGTTGTGCGGTTCTGAGTTGGTTTCTGTATTGAGTTCTAACTTGATTGCACTATGGTCTGAGAGGCTGTTTGTTATGATTTCAGTTGTTTTGCATTTGTTGAGCAGTGCTTTACTTCCAATTATGTGGTCAATTTTTGAGTAGGTGTGATGTGGTGCTGAAAAGAATGTGTATTCTGTGGATTTGGGGTGGAGAGTTCTGTAAGTGTCTATCAGGTTTGCTTGCTCCAGGTCTGAGTTCAAGCCCTGGATATCCTTGTTGATTTTCTGTCTGGTTGATCTGTCTAATATTGACAGTGGAGTGTTAAAGTCTCCCACTATTATTGTGTGGGAGTCTAAGTCTCTTTGTAAGTCATTAAGAACTTGCGTTATGTATCTGGGTGCTCCTGCATTGGGTCCATATGTGTTTAGGATCGTTAGCTCTTCTTGTTGTATCGATCCTTTTACCATTATGTAATGGCCTTCTTTGTCTCTTTTGATCCTTGTTGCTTTAAAGTCTATTTTATCAGAGATGAGAATAGCAACTCCTGCTATTTTTTGCTCTCCATTTGCTTGGTAAATCTTCCTCCATCCCTTTATTTTGAGCCTTTGTGTATCCTTGCATGTGAGATGGGTTTCCTGGATACAGCACACTGATGGGTTTTGGCTTTTTATCCAATTTGCCAGTCTGTGTCTTTTGATTGGTGCATTTAGTCCATTTACATTTAGGGTTAATATTGTTATGTGTGAATTTGATACTGCCATTTTGATGCTAAGTGGCTGTTTTGCCTGTTAGTTGTTGTAGATTCTTCATTATGTTGATGCTCTTTAGCTTTTAGTGTGATTTTGGAATGGCTGGTACTGGTTGTTCCTTTCTATGTGTAGTGCCTCTTTTAGGAGCTCCTGTAAAGCAGGCCTGGTGGTGACAAAATCTCTGAGTACTTGCTTGTTCGCAAAGGATTTTATTTTTCCTTCACTTCTGAAGCTCAGTTTGGCTGGATATGAAATTATGGGTTGAAAATTCTTTTCTTAAGTATGTTGAATATTGACCCCCTCTCTCTTCTGGCTTGTAGTGTTTCTGCCGAGAGATCTGCTGTGAGTCTGATGGGCTTCCCTTTGTGGGTAACTCGACCTTTCTCTCTGGCTGCCCTTAGTATTTTCTCCTTTATTTCAACCTTGTTGAATCTGACGATTATGTGCCTTGGGGTTGCTCTTCTTGCAGAATATCTTTGCGGTGTTCTCTGTATTTCCTGCTATTGAGTGTTGGCCTTTCTTGCTAGGTGGGGGACATTTTCCTGGATGATGTCCTTAAGAGTATTTTCCAGCTGGGATTCATTCTCTTCGTCCCCTTCTGGTACACCTATCAAACGTAGGTTAGGTCTTTTCACATAGTCCCACATTTCTTGGAGACTTTGTTCATTCCTTTCTGTGCTTTTTTCTCTAATCTTGGTTTCTCGTTTAATTTTATTGGGTTGGTCTTCGACTTCAGATATTCTTTCTTCTGCTTGGTCAATTCGGCTATTGAAACTTGTGCATGCTTCACGAAGTTCTCGTATTGTTTTTCAGCTCCTTTAATTCATTCATATTCCTCTCTAAGTTATCCATTCTTTTTATCATTTCCCCATATCTTTTTTTAAGTTCCTTAGTTTCTTTGCGTTGATTTAATACATGTTCTTTTAGCTCACAAAAGTTTCTCAGTATCCACCTTCTGAAGTCTAATTCTGTTATTTCATCACAGTCATTCTCCATGCAGCTTTGCTCCCTTGCTGGTGAGGAGTTTTGGTCTTTTCTAGGAGGCGAGGTGTTCTGGTTTCGGGTGTTTTTCTCCTTTTTGCGCTGGTTTCTTCCCATCTTTGTGGATTTATCCGCTTGTCATCTGCGTAGTTGCTGCCTTTTCGATTGGGTCTCTGAGTGGACACCCAGATTGTTGATGATGAAGTATTTCTGTTAGTTGGTTTTCCTTCTACCAGTCTAGCCCCTTCACTTTACGACTGCTGAGGTCCACTCCAGGCCCTGCTTGTCTGGGGTGCACCTCTAGCAGCTGTGGCACAGTGCGGATGCTACCCGTTTCTTTTTCTGCTATCTTTGTCCCAGGATGATGCCTGCCAAATGTCAGTCTTTTGGATATAGAGGGGTCAGGGAGCTGCTTGAGGAGACAGTCTGTACTTTTTTGGAGCTCAATTGCTGAGCTGTGAGCTCTGTTGTTCATTCAGGGCTGTTAGGCTGCTATGTTTGATTCTGCTGCGACAGAGCTCATTAATAAAACCCTTTTTTTCTCAAATGCTCTGTGTTGGGGCATTCGGGCTTTATTTTTCGATGTCCGTTGAGGTGTCCTGCCCAGCTAGGAGGCAGACTAGCCACTGTTTGGCTGCCGAGGCTCCGCCCTGCTGTTGTGTGATTCGCCCTGTTCCTGCAGGCTCTGCTGTGGTCTCTATCACGCCCTGCGGTGGAGTCTCTTCATTGTAGTGTGTTGCCTTGGCAACGGCAGGCTGCGTCAGCAGTGGGCGTGTATCTCAGTAGGGACGGGTTGCCTCAGCAATGGCTGGCTGCGTCAGCAGTGGGCGTGTATCTCAGTTGGGGCGGGTTGCCTCGGTAGTGGTGGACGCCCCTCCCCAACAGAGCGTCTCGAACCGTCTGCTCGGGATAGTTTGAAATCGTGGTTTTGTTCGTCCCACTGGGTACCCCAAACGATCTGTCCCTGCAATCCCCTGGGCTGGCCTACTGTCCAAGTCTCGTTCAGTCTCAAGTCCAGCCCTCTCAAGTCTCAGGTTGCGGGTTCAACAGGGCACCCGGACAAGCGTGCTCTGTGGGGATTGCTGGGTAGGGCCGGTCACGGCTGCCCCGGCTGCCGGCTTTGCCAGGCAGACCTACTGCCTGGCGTCCCGTGTCTTTTTTATACTTGGGAGTTTCCCCGTTCTGTGTGCAACAAAGATCAGTCTGGAAATGCAGCTTGGACTCACCTCTTTGCGGATTCAACGAGAGCTCCAATCCTGGGTTGTTCTCACAGCACCGTCTTGAGTCCTCCCTCTTTTTTAAAATTTTTTATTGCATTTTAGTTTTGGGGGTACATGCACAGAACATGCAAGACAGTTGCAAAGGTACACATATGGCAGTGTGTTTTTCTTCCTTTCTCCTCTTCACCCACATTTGGCATTTCTCCCCAGGCTATCACTCCCCACCTCCTCCTCCTGCTGGCCCTCCCCTTTCCCCCCCAATAGACCCCAGTGTTTATATACTCCCCTTTCTGTGTCCATGTGTTCTCATTTTTCATCACCCGCCTATGAGTGAGAATATGCAGTGTTTCATTTTCTGGTCTTGTGTCAGTTTGCTGAGAATGATGTTCTCCAGATTCAACCATGTCCCTACAAAAAACACGAACTCATCATTTCTGATTGCTGCATAATATTCCATAGTGTATATGTGCCACATTTTCCCAATCCAGTCTATCATCGATGGGCATTTTGGTTGATTCCAGGTCTTTGCTATTGTAAACAGTGCTGCAATGAACCTTCGTGTGCATGTGTCCTTATAGTAGAACAATTTATAGTCCTTTGGATATATACCCAGTAATGGGATTTCTGGGTCAAATGGAATTTCTATTCCTAAGGCCTTGAGGAATCACCAAACTGTCTTCCACAATGGTTGAACTAATTTACACTCCCACCAACAGTGTAAAAGTGTTCCTTTTTCTCCACATCCTCTCCAGCATCTGTTGTCTCCAGATTTTTTAATGATCGCCATTCTAACTGGCGTGAGATGGTATCTCAAAGTGGTTTTGATTTGCATCTCTCTGATGAGCAGTGACGATGAGCATTTTTTCATATACTTGTTGGCCTTTCATATATCTTCTTTCGTAAAGTATCTGTTCATATCCTTTGCCCACTTTTGAATGGGCTTGTTTGCTTTTTCCTGTAAATCTGTTTCAGTTCTTTGTAAATTGTGGATATCAGCCCTTTGTCAGGTGGGTAAACTGCAAAAATTTTTTTCCATTCTGTTGGTTGCTGATTCACTCTAGTGACTGTTTCTTTTGCCGTGCAGAAACTGTGGAGTTTCATTAGGTCCCATTTGTCTATTTTGGCCTTTGTTGCCAATGCTTTTGGTGTTTTGTTCATGAAGTCCTTGCCTACTCCTATGTCCTGGATGGTTTTGCCTAGATTTTCCTTCTAGGGTTTTTATGGTGCCAGGACTTATGTTTAAGTCTTTAATCCATCTGGAGTTAATTTTGGTGTAAGGTGTCAGGAAGGGGTCCAGTTTCTGCTTTCTGCACATGGCTAGCCAGTTTTCCCAACACCATTTGTTAAACAGGGAATCCTTTCCCCATTGCTTGTTTTTGTCAGGTTTATCAAAGATTGTATGGCTGTAGATATGTTTTGTTGCCTCCGATACCTCTGTTATGTTCCATTGGTCTATATCTCTGTTTTGGTACCAGTACCATGCTGTTTTGATTACTGTAGCCTTGTAGTATAGTTTGAAGTTTGGTAGTGTGATGCCCTCTGCTGTGTTCTTTTTGCTTAGAATTGACTTGGCTATGCGGGCTCTCTTTTGGTTCCATATGAAGTTCATGGTGGTTTTTTCCAGTTCTGTGAAGAAAGTCAGTGGTAGCTTGATGGGGATAGCATTGATTCTGTAAATTACTTTGGGCACTATAGCCATTTTTATGATATTGATTCTTTTTAACCATGAACATGGAATGTTTCTCCATCAGTTTGTGTTTTCTCTGATTTCGTTGAGGAGTGGTTTGTAGTTCTCTTTGAAGAGGTCCTTTATGTACCTTGTTAGTTGTATTCCTAGGTATTTTATTCTTTTTGTAGCAATTGTGAATGGCAGTTCGTTCTTGATTTGGTTTTCTTTAAGTCTGTTATTGGTGTATAGGAATGCTTGTGATTTTTGCACAGTGGTTTTGTATCCTGAGACTTTGCTGAAGTTGCTTAGTTTCAGGAGTTTTGGAGCTGAGGGGATGGGGTCTTCTAGGTATACTGTCATGTCATCTGCAAATAGAGACAATTTGGCTTCCACCTTTCCTATTTGAATACCCTTTATTTCTTTTTCTTGCCTGATTGCTGTGGCTAGAATTTCCAGTACTACATTGAAAAGGAGTGGTGAAAGAGGGCATCCTTGTCTAGTGCCAGATTTCAAAGGGAATGCTTCCAGTTTTTGCCCATTCAGTATGATATTGGCTGTTGGTTTGCCATAAATAGCTTTTATTACTTTGAGATACATTCCATCGATACCGAGTTTATTGATGGTTTTTAGCATCAAGGGCTGCTGAATTTTGTCGAATGCCTTCTCTGCGTCAATTGAGATAATCATGTGGTTTTTGTTTTTGGTTCTGTTTATGTGGTGAATTATGTTTATAGACTTGCGTATGTTGAACCAGCCTTGCATCCCCGGGATGAATCCTACTTGATCATCATGGATAAGTTTTTGGATTTGCTCTTGCAATCGGCTTGCCAATATTTTATTGAAGATTTTTGCATCTATGTTCATCATGGATATTGGCCTGAAGTTTTCTTTTCTTGTTGGGCTTCTGCCGGGTTTTGGTATCAGGATGATATTGGTCTCTCAGAATGATTTGGGAAGGATTCCTTTTTTTTGGATTATTTGGAATAGTTTCAGAAGGAATGATACCAGCTCCTCTTTATGTGTCTGGCCAAATTCGGCTGTGAACCCGTCTGGACCTGGGCTTTTTTTGTGTGTAGGCTCTTAATTGCTGCCTCGACTTCTGTCCTTGTTATTGGACTATTCATAGTTTTGGCTTCTTCCTGGTTTAGGCTTGGGAGGACGCAAGTGTCCAGGAATTTATCCATTTCTTTTAGGTTTACTAGTTTATGTGCATAGAGTTGTTTGTAATATTCTCTAATGATGATTTGAATTTTTGTGGAATCTGTGGATTTCTCCTTTATCATTTATTTATTGCATCTATTTGGTTATTCTTTTTTTTTTTATCAGTCTGGCTAGTGGTCTGTCTATTTTGTTTATCTTTTCAAAAAACCAGCTCTTGGATTTATTGATTTTTTGAAGTTTTTTTTGTGTCCCTATCTTCTTTGCTTCTGCTCTGATCTTAGTTATTTCTTGTCTTCTGCTAGGTTTTGAGTTTTTTTGATCTTGCTCCTCCAGGTCTTTCAATTTTGACATTAGATTGTCAATTTTGGATCTCTCCCCTCTTTTCTTGTGGGCACTTAATGCTATATATTTTACTCTAGAGACTGCTTTAAATGTGTCCCAGAGATTCTGGTATGTTGTGTCTTCATTCTCATTGCTTTTGAAGAACTTCTTTATTTCTGTCTTCATTTCATTGTTTATCCAGTCAACGTTCAAGAGCCAGTTGTTCAGTTTCCATGAAGCTGTGTGGTTCTGAGTCAGTTTCTGAATTCTAAGTTAGTTTCTGAATTCTGCGTTCTAACTTGGTTGCACTATTGTCTGAATGAGTGTTTGTTGTAATTTCCGTTGTTTTGCATTTGCTGAGGAGTGATTTACTTCCAAATATGTGGTCAGTTTTAGAGTAGGTTTGATGTGTTGCTGAGGAGAATGTATATTCTGTGGATTTGTGGTGGAGAGTTCTGTAAATATCTATCAGATTTGCTCGTTCCAGGTCTGAGTTCAAGTTCTGGATATTCTTGTTAATTTTCTGTCTGGTTGATCTGTCTTATATTGACAGTGAAGTGTTAAAGTCTCCCATTATTGTTGTGTGGGAGTCTTAGTCTCTTTGTAAGTCATTAAGAACTTGCCTTATATATTTGGGTGCTCCTGTATTGGGTCCATATATATTTAGGATCGTTAGCTCTTCTTGTTGTATCAATCCTTTTACCATTATGTAATGTCTTTCTTTGTCTCTTTTGATCTTTGTTGCTTTAAAGTCTATTTTATCAGAGATGAGAATTGCAACCCCTGCTTTTTTTTTTTGTTCTCCATTTGCTTGGTATATCTTCCTCCATCCCTTTATTTTGAGTCTTTGTTTATCCTTGCATGAGACATGGGTTTTCTGGATACAGCACAGTGATGGGTTTTGGCTTTTTATGCAATTTGCCAGTTTGTGTCTTTTGATTGGTGCATTTAGCCCGTTTACATTTAGGGTTAATATTGTTATGTGTGAATTTGATACTGCCATTTTGATGCTAGCTGACCGTCTTGCCAGTTAGTTGATGCAGATTTATTATCTTGTTGATGCTCTTTAGCATTTGGTATGTTTTTGGAATGGGTGGTACTGGTTGTTTCTTTCTATGTGTAGTGCCTCTTTCAGGAGCTCTTGTAAAGCAGGCCTGGTGGTGACAAAATCTCTGAGTACTTGCTTGTTTGCAAAGGATTTTATTTTTCCTTCACTTCTGAAGCTAAGTTTGGCTGGATATGAAATTCTGGTTTGAAAGTTCTTTTTTTTTTAAAGGATGTTGAATATTGGCCCCTCTTCTGGCTTGCAGGGTTTCTGCGGAGAGATCTGCTGTGAGTCTGATGGGCTTTTCTTTGTGGGTGACCCAACCTTTCTCTCTGGCTGCCCTTAGCATTTTTTTTTAAATTTAAATTCTGGTGACTCTGTCGATTATGTGCCTTGGGGTTGCTCTTCTTGCGGAATATCTTTATGGTGTTCTCTGTATTTTCTGGACTTTAATATTGGCCTGCCTTGCTAAGTTGTGGAAGTTTTCCTGGATAATATTTTGAAGAGTTTTTCCCAGCTTGGATTCATTCGCTTCGTCAGATTCAGGTACACCTATCAAACGTAGATTAGGTCTCTTCTCATAGTCCCACATGTCTTGGAGACCTTGTTTATTCCTTTTTGTGCTTTTTTCTCTAATCTTGGCTTCTCGTTTTATTTCGTTGAGTTGATCTTCGACTTCTGATATTCTTTCTTCTACTTGGTCAATTTGGCTGTTGAAACTTGTGCATGCTTCACGATGTTCTCCTGTTGTGTTTTTCAGCTTTTTCAATTCACTAATATTACTCTCTAAGTTGTTTATTCTTGTTATCATTTCCTCAAATCTTTTTTCAAGGTTCTAGTTTCTTTGCATTGATTTAGAACATGTTCTTTTAGTTCACGGAAGTTTCTCACTACCCACCTTCTGAAGTCTGATTCAGTCATTTCATCACACTCATTCTCCATCCAGCTTTGTTCCCTTGCTGGTGAGGAGTTGTGGTCTCTTGTAGGAGGCGAGGTGTTCTGGTTTTGGGTGTTTTTCTTTTTTTTGTGCTGGTTTCTTTCCATGTTGGTGGATTTATCCACCCGTCATTTAAGTAGTTGCTGATTTTCCAACTGGGTCTCCGAGTGGACGTCCAGATTGTTGATGATGAAGTATTTCGGTTTTTTAGTTTTCTCTCTAATAGTCTGGCCCCTCTGCTGTAGGACTACTGAGGTCCACTCCAGGCCCTGTTTGCCTGGGGTACACCTGTAGCAGCTGTGGAACCATGAGGGTTGCTACCAGTTTCTTCTTCAGCTATCTTTGTCCCTGAATGATGCCCACCAAATGTCAGTCTGATTAGTTCTTTGTGAGGTGACTCTTTGGATATATGAGGGTCAGGGAGCTGCTTGAGGAAACTGTCTGTACTTTGTACTTGAGGAGACAGTCTGTACTTTATAGGAGCTCAAGTGCTGAGCTGTGAGCTCAGTTGTTCATTCAGGGCTGCTAGGTATGTATGTTTAAGTCTGCTGCAGCAGAATTCATAAAGCCCCTTCTTTTTCCTCAGGTGCTCTGTCCCAGGGAGTTAGGGCTTTATTTATGAGTATCTGTTGCACTGTCCTGCTCAGCAAGGAGGCAGTCTAATCACTGCCTGCTTGTAGTGGCTATGCTGAGCTGCTGTGGGCTCTGCCCTGTTGCCATGGGCTCCACCCTGCTGCCGTGGGCTCTGCCCTACTGCCGTGGGTTCTGCCCTGCTGCCACGTGTAATTCCCTGTAGTCCTGTTTATATAGATGTGGTTAGAGCTGATGTGGTGTTGATGGCCCACCTCTGTAGAGGCGGACTCTCTCTGTTATGGCGGGTTGCCTTGGCAATGGCAGGCTGCATCAGCTATGGCAGTGTACCTCTGTAGGGGTTGAGTGCCTCAGTAATGGTGGATGCCCCTCCCCCTCTGAGCAGCACCATCCTGGGTTCAGCTGCTCTTGCCATGAAATTCTCAACCCTGAGCATTTCCAATTGCTGTTTTGTTCATTTTTGTGGGGATGGGACCCTCCGAGCCTGATCACCTGGTTCCCTGCCTCAGAGCCCCCCCTTTTTTTAAGTTGAACGGTTGACTCTCTTTCAGGTGTTCCAGTCACCTGCTGAAAGGGTACCAGGATCTGTGTGATTTCCTGTGCAGTGACCCACTGTGCTGTCTGGAACAATGTTGCTGCTCAGGAATCTCCTGGCCTGGCTTTCTGTTTAAGTCCCATTTAATCAGATGAGTGTGCTAATCTGCCTTCTGAAATCTCCAACTGCCAGTTTAACAGGGCAACCAAACCAGTGTATTTTGTATGGAGTGCCACTGCACTGCAGCCCCGACCCAAACAACCACGCTGGCCCAAACAGCCGCATTGGTGGTCCATGGGGCTCCTACACCTGGGACTCTCCTGGTCTGTGGGCAATGAAGATCCATCTGGAAATGCAGTGTCCACTCACCGTATGTGGTTTCACTGGGAGCTGCAATCCTGAGTTGGTCCTACCACACCGTCTTCTCTCCCTTATTTGAATCTTTAAGTTAGTTGTTTATTTCTACAACCTTTGTGGTTTTTTGTAAGGACTATAATACATAGTTACCCAAGTTTAGATTGTATCCATTTCCACATACACTTTCTGAATTAGTAATAAAAGTATAAATTTCAAACAGTATAAATAGCATACAAGCTATATTCCTTTACAACAAATCAGCATATTTTTCCTATTTTGATTATTTTTATCTCAAAGTACTTTATTTATACATGTCAACCATTATAATCATCCCCATTTATATAAGAAATACTGATATTATGGACAAGTGAAGTTACCTGCCCAAGGTCATGTCCCTTTCAAGTATCATATTTTGAATTTAACTAATATTTAATAAGTGGATATTTATATTCTAGGCATTCTTCTAGGGGTTACATAAAAGCAATCCTCAAGGTGAACAGTATCCATGCCTTTACAGAATTTTCATTATTTTAGGAAGGAATCGTAATAGTGTCAGAAATTGTTGGAAGTATGCACTGATTAATTATATCACTCAGCATTAAAAAACCCCAAAACTAAAAGGGTCTCTAGAAAACATTTTTGTACTTATAGTTATTATTTTTTCTTTATTTACATTAAACTTTTCATTCTAATTGCTGCAATCAAACACTCGAGGGATTCTATGTTTATCTCAATTAAATAGTGGGCTAGAAGGCAAAGGTAGGTGAAGAACAACTCAGGAATCAACAGCACTGATAAGCACATTGAAAATCTGTAAACATAACCTTGATTTGTCACAGAAGCATGACACAAACACTCTGCCAAAATAGATGGAACTTTGTCTGCAATAAATGTCTACTTTTAGTAATCACCTATCAAACAATCATGATACAATATTAAAGATAGGATGTATAATAGACAACATTTGGTTGGAAGATAGGACAACATTTTGCTTTTAAGATCATAACTTTTAAAATTGTAATATAATTAAGAACAAAGGGTTTGTTGTAAAGCCATCTGCAACCACTCCTTGAATATCTTCCACACTTCTCCACAAAAGCACAATTCTTACCATCTTTATTGAGAAAAATGAATATAATTTTTACTTCTCTGAAAGACCCACTCCCTTCCCCAAGGCCATCACTGTTTAACACTCTAAGAACGATGTTTGATGAAAGAAAACTGAAAATATATTAGTTCACAAACAATAAAAAAATCATGTTTGCTCCAAATATGAATTTTGTTCCTATTATATTATTCATAAAATTTTTTATGAATTATGAGAGAAACATTTTTCTCTCATAACTCTCTTTCAAAAAGAGATAATTCTCTCTCATTTTTCTCTCAAAAAGTATACATATAAAAAGAGTACTGATTCCAAAAATTATTATATAGCTGCAATTATCATCACAGTGTAGTATTGTTATTCCATGGAACAGAATACAGACTCCAGAAATAGACCTGCATATATAAGAGTAATAAAATTTCACCAAAGCTACCAGGACAAAAGGATAATGAAATACTTTACAAATAAATACTGATATAACAAGTGTAAATTCCACTGGATTAAAAAAATTATTTATAACCATAAAAATTAACCCAAGCTGAAACTACAAAACACCTAGAAGAAAACATTTACAAACTTGGAGTAGACATAATTTATGTAGCTCACAGAAAAGCACAAACCTTAAAGAAAAAAAGAAGTGCAACCCTGAACTTTATACAACATTTAAAAAATATTGCTCTGTGAAAGACATCATTTGGAAAGTGACACTCAAACTACAGAATGGGGAAAGATTACATGTGTATCATTTTGAGATAATATATAGTATTAGATGATAAAGTTCTTAACTCATTAATAAAAAGATAATCTGGTGTGATTTGGCTTAAGGTAAAAAATAAATAAATAAATAAATAAATAAGATAACCTGCCAAACTAAAAATGAATAAAATAGTTAAACAGAAGACCCACAAACAGCCAATGAGCATGTAAACATTTTCAATATTGTTAGTCACTATTGGATTGCAAATTAAAGTCTCAGTGAGTTGTCACTACATAACTACTGCAATGCTAATGTTAGAATGTCTGATCATACCAAACACTGAGGACAGGTTGGACTGGAGTTCTCATACATGGTTGATGGAAAAACAAAATTGTGCAATGATTTTGAAAAGTTTCAAGTTATAAAAAGCACACACCTGTGCTAGAACTTGTGTACTCCATTTAGAGATACATTAAGAGAAATAAAACATGTCAAATTAAGAATTCTATACACCTAAGAATTCTATACTCCTAATAACTTCATTCATAATAGCATTAAACTGAACACAACTCAAATAAGCAGGGATAGATAAATGGATAAGCAAAGACACATAGTTGACTATGGAATACAACTACTAAGCAATAATAATCTTAATACAGGAAACAACGTGAATGAATAAAAATCATTTTACCATATGAAAGAAGACAGACCCAAAATTGAGATTAATTTGCTGAATACAATTAATACAAGAAACCTAATGAAATGGGAGTTCTTTCTCTGGCCTGACAGAGAATACTCTTACACACACACACACACACATACACACACACACACACACACACACACGGACATTCACATACATAACAACTATAAAATCTAAATGAGCTGCAAAGCAAAAACAAAAATCTACCTGAATGCACAGCAGAAAAAATCAGATTCTGCATTGGTAGAGATTTATATTTTATCTTTTAGTAAGAGGATAGACCATAGCCATTGCAATCTGCTGTGACTGAAAGCTTTGGTAGAAAATCTGCAATCTTTCAGGTCCAGGAAAAGCATTCAATGGAATTTATGGTTACCACAGTTATTAATAAAGAAACAAAATAATAGATGTTACTCCATGTTGTATGTAATAATGTTACCTATGTATTATTATTATTTATGTATTAATAGAGAAAGAGAGCACTCCGTATAAACTGATATAGAAATATTACATATTTAGCTGTCTGACTAAATCCTGAAACATGTATTCTTCTAGCAAACAGCCAGCACATGAATCAGAGGTACAAAAATTGAACAAAAATATAAGCTGCAGTCCAATATAATTTAAGTTCAACCAAGAAAATTGCCCGCTACACAAAAATAATCTAGTAATTTTGAAAGATTAAAAAAAAATTCAATATTTCCACAATATTTTCATTACAATGTTGAAGATACAATTCAAACTTCCAGTTATATGCAGGAACATCCTCAAAAGCAAATTCAAGTAACAGAAATTGATTATGAGAATTCTTAGCAGAAATTAATTTTAAAGTAGCAATTCTAATTATTTTCTGTGCTATAATATAAAACATGATCATAATAAATAGAAAGATAGGATTTTTTTTCTGTAGAAGCAGAGAGTATAATGTTGAAGTAACTGGAAATTTTAATATTGATAAAACATCAGAAAAAATTTAGACTCACCACGGTAGGCAGATTGATTGATTAATTTCCACACCCCATGAAAATAATTCCAAGTTTTAATACTACAAACTGTGAATATGTTATATTACATGACAAAAGAGAATTTACAAATATGATTAATTTTATAAATATGGTTATTTTTTAGATTGTAATTCATAGATCAAACACTCATAATAGATTATATGCAAAAATTAAATTCTAATATTCACCAAAATTTGGTATCACTGAAAGCAGGACCTGCTATATAATTTTCTGGCCTAGAGCAAATTGAGAATGTGGGTCTCTTTGTTTAAAAATGATTACAAGTTTTAGGATGACAACAGCATGACATTAAATCAAATGCAGGGCACATCACAGCACAGGACCTTGTGAAATGACATGGATCAGTCAAATGCTTATGAACAAGCTCTGACTGAAAACTTTTTGTCTCCCACTCATAAGTCAGTGCATGCTTCCAAAGTTTCTCAGCAAACTGCATGAATCAAATCAACATTAACTTGATTTTCATTCACACTTTTAAATTCAGTAATCAAGGTGTAATGGTGAGATTAGAAGGAGGTGTGAGAAGAAAGTAAAAATTAGGCTTATGGTACTTAGCAAGATTGGTTCTTTCCTTCATACTAGTCCCTCATCACACATCAGAGTCCTCCTAAGTGCACTTTCCTAGATTTTGTGACTGTGTTCTCTTCTAATCACACTACATCGAAATGAAAAAATAGAAGCAGTGCTCGAATTGAACTTGAAATCAACAATTCAATTTTAAGAACAAAGGAGAACAGAAGGAAGGAAGGGCAACATGGTAAAAGATTATAAAATTGTCATGATAATTTGAAAATCAGAAGTCCTGCAAGCTATAATCTGAATTTACAAGTGAAAACATTTAAATTAACTCCCCAATGGTCCCTTTGAATGAATGCAATTGTGTGACTTTATGCTGAATAGAAAATTAAGTGTTACGCTTTTATTTTTTTCTATAAGTGGTATATACTGGTTCACCACTACATGAAAAAGATTAAAAATTCCAAAATAACCCTGAAATAATTAAAGACTTGAAACTGGATCATTTTTGAAAGATTAATGAAGTGAGAGAATTTGTCCTGATAAAATTTTAAAAAAGGAACTATAGAGGATGTTATTTTTATTATAAGATAAGGTCTGTTTTCATTCCCACTGAAAGAAGTACAAAGTAAAACAAAACATAGTATTTAAGTATATAGTCTAACTCCTAAGAAGATTTAGGGATGGGAGAAACCTGCAAAGAATCATGAACTCTCTTTTTATTATGCTTATTTATTTGTATTAATATGATTCTAGAAATTCTGAAACTATAGTAAGTAAATTGATTAACTGATAAAATGAGCAAATGTATTGACATTGTTAGGAGTTTGTACTATAGAAGGGGGAAACACAAATGTGGTGTAGAAGGGAAGAAAGAACACTGACTCTTCTGTTGTGATGATAAGTGAAGTTATGCATGTTAATTAATTAGTTCTTATATACCTATACTATATACAAATATATACATATATATGTGGAGTGAGAGACAGAGAGAAACAGAGACAAAGAAAATTAATAACCTGTCTAGGATCTCTCTATAGTTGTAGTTCTGTCTATCTATCTAGCTAGGTAACTAGCTAGCTGTCATCTCTGTAACTATACACATATATATAACCTCATTACATTTGTATGTATGGGTTTGTGTCATATAGGCATGGATCTGTATGTATGAATGTGTGTATACAAATACATATATTCAAGTATTTACTTTTCAATTCCATCTGTTGAAAGGTTCCAGAGGCAAAGAAATCTGAATAGCAATAAACACAGCTGTTGCTCTGATGTTTATGTCTAATAACATTCTCTCTTGAAAAAAACAAGAACATTTTGGAAACATTATTGATTTCGAGGCAGATCAGAGTACATTTAAAATAAGTCTCTAGATGGAGGACTCAAGATGGATCTGTGAGAACAACCCAGGATTGGAGCTCGTGTTGAATCCACAAACGGTGAGTCAGAGCTGCATTTACAGACTGATCTTTGTTGCCCACAGAACGGGGAAACTCCCAAGTATAAAAAGACACGGGACGCCAGGCAGTAGGTCTGCCTGGCGAAGCCAGCAGCCGGGGCGGCGGCGGCCGGCCCTACCCAGCAATCCCCACAGGGCGCGTGTGTCCGGGTGCCCTGTTGAACCAGCAACCTGAGACTTGAGAGGGCTGGACTTGAGACTGAATGAGACTTGGACAGTAGCCCAGCCCAGGGGATTGCAGGGACAAATCGTTTGGGATACCCAGTGGGACGAACAAAACCGCGATTTCAAACTATCCCGAGCAGACGGTCCGAGATGCTCTGTGGGGGAGGGGCGTCCACACTACCGAGGCAACCCGCCCCAACTGAGATACACACCCACTGCAGACGCAGCCAGCCATTGCCGAGGCAACCCGTCCCTACTGAAATACACGCCCACTGCTGACGCAGCCTGCCGTTGCTGAGGCAACACGCTACGATGAAGAGACTCCACCGCAGGGCATGGCAGAGACCACAGCAGAGCCTGCAAGAACAGGGCGAATCACACAACAGCAGGGCGGAGCCTCGGCAGCCAAACAGTGGCTAGTCTGCCTCCTAGCTGGGCAGGACACCTCATCGAACATCCAAAAATACAGCCCAAACCCCTCAACACAGAGCATTTGAGAAAAAAAAGCGTTTTTTAATGAGCTCTGTTGCAGCAGAATCAAACATAGCAGCCTAACAGCCCTGAATGAACAAAAGAGCGCACAGCAAAGCAATTAAGCCCGTATAAAGTACAAACTGTCTCCTCAAGCAGCTCCCTGACCCCTCTATATCCAAAAGACTGACATTAGGCAGGCATCATCCTGGGACAAAGATAGCAGAAAAAGAAACTGGTAGCATCCCTCGCTGTGCCACAGCTGCTAGAGGTGCACCCCAGACAAGCAGGGTCTGGAGCAAACCTCAGGAGTCGTACAGCAAAGGGGCTAGACTGGTAGAAGGAAAACCAAGCAACAGAAATACTTCATCATCAACATTCCAGGTGTCCACTCAGAGACCCAATAGAAAAGTCAGGAACTACGCAAACGACCAGCGGACAAATCCACAAAGATGGGAAGAAACCAGCGCAAAAAAAAGGAAAACACCCGAAACCAGAACACCTCGCCTCTTAGAAAGGACCACAACTCCTCACCAGCAAGGGAACAAAGCTGGACGGAGAATGACTGTGACGAAATGACGGAATTAGACTTCAGAAGATGGATAATGAGAAACTTCTGTGAGCTAAAACATCATGTATTAAATCAATGTAAAGAAACTAAGAACCTTTATAAAAGATTTGAAAAAAAATTCGAGGAATTGATAACAAGAATGGATAACTTAGAGAGGAATATGAATGAATTAAAGGAGCTGAAATACACAATACGAGAACTTCGTGAAGCAAACACAAGTTTCAATAGCTGAATTGACCAAGCAGAAGAAAGAATATCTGAAGTCGAAGACCAACTCAATGAAATAAAACGAGAAACCAAGATCAGAGAAAAAAGCGCGAAAAGGAATGAACAAAGTCTCCAAAAAATGTGGGACTATGTGAAAAGACCGAACCTACGTTTGATAGGTGTACCAGAAGGGGACAAAGAGAATAAATCCAAGCTGGAAAATACTCTTCAGGATATCATCCAGGAAAATTTCCCCCACCTAGCAAGACAAACCAACATTCAATTGCAGGAAATACAGAGAACACCACAAAGATATTCTGCAAGAAGAGCAACCCCAAGGCACATAATCGTCAGATTCAACAGGGTTGAAATAAAGGAGAGAATACTAAGGGCAGCCAGAGAGAAAGGTCAGGTCACCCACAAAGGGAAGCCCATCAGACTCACAACAGATCTCTCGGCAGAAACACTACAAGCCAGAAGAGAGTGGGGGCCAATATTCAACATTCTTAAAGAAAAGAACTTTCAACC
Source organism: Callithrix jacchus (assembly GCF_049354715.1). NCBI lineage: Eukaryota > Metazoa > Chordata > Mammalia > Primates > Cebidae > Callithrix > Callithrix jacchus. The sequence continues at coordinate 45,059,126 of NC_133514.1, forward strand.
CAGAATTTCATATTCAGCCAAACTGAGCTTCAGAAGTGAAGGAAAAATAAAATCCTTTGCGAACAAGCAAGTACTCAGAGATTTTGTCACCACCAGGCCTGCTTTACAAGAGCTCCTAAAATAGGCACTACACATAGAAAGGATGAACCAGTACCAGCCATTCCAAACTCACACTGAATGCTAAAGAGCTTCAACATAATGAAGAATCTACAACAACTAACAGGCAAAACAGCCACTTAGCATCAAAATGGCAGTATCAAATTCACACATAACAATATTAACCCTAAATGTAAATGGACTAAATGCACCAATCAAAAGACGCAGACTGGCAAATTGGATAAAAAGCCAAAACCCATCAGTGTGCTGTATCCAGGAAACCCATCTCACATGCAAGGATACACAAAGGCTCAAAATAAAGGGATGGAGGAAGATTTACCAAGCTAATGGAAAGCAAAAAAAAGCAGGAGTTGCAATTCTCATCTCTGATAAAATAGACTTTAAAGCAACAAAGATCAAAAGAGACAAAGAAGGCCATTACATAATGGTAAAAGGATCGATACAACAAGAAGAGCTAACGATCCTAAACATATATGGACCCAGTACAGGAGCACCCAGATACATAAGGCAAGTTCTTAATGACTTACAAAAGGACTTAGACTCCCACACAATAATAGTGGGAGTTTTTACACTCCACTGTCAATACTAGACAGATGAACCAGACAGAAAATCAACAAGGATATCAAGGGCTTGAACTCAGACCTGGAGCAAGCAAACCTGATAGACATTTACAGAACTCTCCACCCCAAATCCACAGAATACACATTCTTCTCAGCACCACATCACACCTACTCTAAAATTGACCACATAATTGGAAGTAAAGCACTGCTCAACAAATGCAAAACAACTGAAATCATAACAAACAGCCTCTCAGACCATCGTGCAATCAAGTTAGAACTCAAAATTCAGAAACAGACCCAGAACCGCACAGCTTCATGGAAACTGAACAACTGGCTCTTGAATGTTGACTGGGTAAACAACGAAATGAAGGCAGAAATAAAGAAGTTCTTTGAAACCAATGAGAACGAAGACACAACGTGCCAGAACCTCTGGGACACATTTAAAGCAGTCTCTAGAGGAAAGTATATAGCAATAAGTGCCCATATGAGGAGAATGGAGAGATCCAAAATTGACACCCTATCGTCAAAATTCAAAGAGCTAGAGAAGCAAGATCAAAAAAACTCAAAACCCAGCAGAAGACAAGAAATAACTAAGATCAGAGCTGAGCTGAAGGAGATTGAGACACGAAAAACCCTTCAAAAAATCAATAAATCCAAGAGCTGGTTTTTTGAAAAGATCAACAAAATAGACAGACCACTAGCCAGATTGATGAAAAATAAAAGAGAGAACAACCAAATAGATGCAATAAAAAATGATAAAGGGGAAATCACCACAGATTCCACAGAAATTCAGACCATCATCAGAGAATATTACAAACAACTCTATGCGCATAAACTAGTAAACCTGGAAGAAATAAATGAATTCCTGGACTCCTGTGTCCTCCCAAGCCTAAACCAGGAGGAAGCTGAAACTATGAATAGACCAATAACAAGGTCTGAAGTTGAGGCAGCAATTAAGAGCCTACCACACAAAAAAAAGCCCAGGTCCAGACGGGTTCACAGCCGAATTCTACCAGACACAGGAGGAGCTGGTACCATTCCTTCTAAAACTATTTCAAACAATCAAAAAAGATGGAATCCTTCCCAAATCATTTTATGAGAACAACATCATCCTGATACCAAAACCCGGCAGAGACCCAACGAGAAAAGAAAACTTCAGGCCAATATCCATGATGAACGTAGATGCAAAGATCTTCAATAAAATATTGGCAAGCTGATTGCAACAGCAAATCAAAAAACTTATTCATCATGATCAAGTAGGATTCATCCCAGGGATGCAAGGCTGGTTCAACATATGCAAGTCTATCAACGTAATTCACCACATAAACAGAACCAAAAACAAAAACCACATGATTATCTCAATTGACGCAGAGAAGGCATTTGACATAATTCAACAGCCCTTTATGCTAAAAACCTTCAATAAACTCGGTATCGATGGAACATATCTCAAAGTAATAAAAGCTATTTATGACAAACCAACAGCCAATATCATACTGAATGGGCAAAAACTGGAAGCATTCCCTTTAAAATCTGGCACTAGACAAGGATGCCCTCTCTCACCACTCCTATTCAATATAGTACTGAAAGTTCTAGCCAGAGCAATCAGGCAAGAAAAAGAAATAAAGGGTATTCAAATAGGAAAGGTGGAAGCCAAATTGTCTCTATTTGCAGACGACATGATAGTATACCTAGAAGACCCCATCGCCTCAGCCCAAAAACTCCTGAAACTGATAAGCAACTTCAGCAAAGTTTCAGGATATAAAATCAATGTGCAAAAATCACAAGCATTCGTCTACACCAATAACAGACTTAAAGAAAGCCAAATCAAGAGCGAACTGCCATTTGCAATTGCTACAAAAAGAATAAAATACCTTGGAATAAAACTCACAAGGAACGTAAGGGACCTCTTCAAGGAGAACTACAAACCACTGCTTAACGAAATCAGAGAGGACACAAACAGATGGAGAAACATTCCATGTTCATGGTTAGGAAGAATTAATATCGTGAAAATGGCTATACTGCCCAAAGTAATTTACAGAATCAACGCTATCCCCATCAAGCTACCATTGACTTTCTTTACAGAAGTGGAAAAAACCACAATGAACTTCATATGGAACCAAAAGAGAGCCCGCACAGTTAAGTCAATTCTAAGCAAAAAAAAAAAAAAAAAAAAACCACAGCGGGGGGCATCACACTACCGGATTTCAAACTATACTACAAGGCTACAGTAATCAAAACAGCATGGTACTGGTACCAAAACAGAGATATAGACCAATGGAACAAAACAGAGGCACCGGAGGCAACACAACATACATACAACTATACAATCTTTGATAAAACCGACAAAAACAAGCAACGGGGAAAGAATTCCATGTTTAACAAATGGTGTTGGGAAAACTGGCTAGCCATGTGCAGAAAGCAGAAACTGGACCCCTTCCTGACACCTTACACTAAAATTAACTCCAGATGGATTAAAGACATAAACATAAGACCTGGCTCCGTAAAAACCCTAGAAGGAAATCTAGGCAAAACCATCCAGGACATAGGAGTAGGCAAGGACTTCATGAACAAAACACCAAAAGCATTGGCAACAAAAGCCAAAATAGACAAATGGGACCTAATGAAACTCCACAACTTCTGCACGGCAAAAGAAACAGTCACTAGAGTGGATCGGCAACCAACAGAATGGAAAAAAATTTTCGCAGTCTACTTATCTGACAAAGGGCTGATATCCAGAATTTACAAAGAACTCAAGCAGATTTACAGGAAAAAAACAAACAAGCCTATTCAAAAGTGGGCAAAGGATATGAACAGATACTTTACGAAAGAAGACATATATGAGGCCAACAATCATATGGAAAAATGCTCATCGTCACTGGTCATCAGAGAGATGCAAATCAAAACCACATTGAGATACCATCTCACACCAGTTAGAATGGCGATCATTAAAAAATCTGGAGACAACAGATGCTGGAGAGGATGTGGAGAAAAAGGAACACTTTTACACTGTTGGTGGGAGTGTAAATTAGTTCAACCATTGTGGAAGACAGTGTGGCGATTCCTCAAGGCCTTAGAAATAGAAATTCCATTTGACCCAGCAATCCCATTACTGGGTATATATCCAAAAGACTATAAATCGTTCTACTATAAGGACACATGTACACGAATGTTCATTGCAGCACTGTTTACAATAGCAAAGACCTGGAATCAACCCAAATGCCCATTGATAATAGTCTGGATTGGAAAAATGTGGCACATATACACCATGGAATATTATGCAGCAATCAGAAATGATGAGTTCGTGTCGTTTGTAGGGACATGGATGAATCTGGAGAACATCATCCTCAGCAAACTGACACAAGAACAGAAAATGAAACACCGCATATTCTCACTCATAGGTGGGTGACGAAAAATGAGAACACATGGACACAGAAAGGGGAGTACTAAACACTGGGGTCTATTGGGGGGAAAAGGGGAGGGCCAGTGGGAGGGGGAGGTGGGGAGGGATAGCCTGGGGAGAAATGGCAAATGTGGGTGAAGGGGAGAAGAAAAGCAAAGCACACTGCCATGTGTGTACCTACGCAACTGTCTTGCATGCTCTGCTCATGTACCCCAAAACCTATAATCCAATAAAAAATTAAAAAAAATAAAGTAAAATAAAATAAATCTCTAATATCCTCTTTTGTCAGAATGTTAGGAAGGGACACCAAGCATCACTGACAAGTGGGATCCAATCTTAACACCTGATTCAACTTATAAAGCATTCTTCCTTCCCATGGGCCAGAAAGTCCCTTCTCTCACTTGGAGGCAACTGATACCCATCCTGGGTAAATGACTTGTGTCCCCTTGGGCACCAGCATGGGATCATGAGAGGCTCATGGAACCAAATAAAATGAGCAGATCAACATAAAACCACAAAGATCCTAAACATTAAACAAGTACTGGAACAAGAGGAGTTCAGAAAAGTAAACCAGGACTCTTGTGCTAAACCTAAATGAGGCTATTACCTTAAAACACAAGACTTAAATGGGAGTATGAGTTTTCTAACAAATAGGACCAAATGACTGGAATACAATGCCCATCATATTAAAAACAGAAATTTACATCTCGAATGAGAAAAAGCAATCTGTTGAAAAGAAAATTGAAGTGAATTAGATTCTGGAATTATCAGACACAGATTTTAAAGCAGCCATTATATATAATAATATAACAAGATTATAAGTATATCTAACTAAAGGAAAACCTCAGTATAAAAATGTTATATAAAGTAACAAATTGAAATCATAGAACTGAAAAACAAACAATTCTCAAAGAATGATCTCATTATTAGAGTGGGGTTAAAAGAAAATAGAATCAGTAAACTTTCAGAGAGTGCAATAGAATTTTGCAATCACAAAAGAGAAAAAAGAGTCTGAAAACAAATAGAGACTATAACCTAGTGAACAATAATAAATTAGTCAACATTTTTATCATTGGAGTTCTAGAAAGAAGAAAGAGTATATATGCTGTTAGCCTTCAACTAGTACCCAAATATAAAATAGTACCTATTGAGTGAATAATTTTTTAATGGTATGTGAGTATAAACAGCAAATAATATTCTCAACTGGAAAATAGTAGAAAGAATGGCCTTTTTCAGCACATACAATAAATATGTAGGCAACCTTTGGGTAAATCAGTTTGCATGACATCATAAAGAGGAAAAGGAGCAGAAAAAAGAAATACTCTAGTGAAAGTTACAACTTTTTAAATTATTTATTAACAAACCATTTTAATTTTATCACAATAAAAAATATCCTAGATTACCTTAGAGGAAGGCAAGAGCTAGTTAAGCATTTAATGCTGAAGATAAAAACAGGTTTATCATATAAAATTAGTAAAATGGTGATGGAGATAACAAGCCAAAATAGCTACTTCAATTAGCTTTTAAAATATTCAAATAACACAGATCTATAAAGGCAGGTTTATGAATGCCCAGTACCATGTACCCCAGCTTTATTAATTTAATGACTGAGCTGAATAAAAATTTAACCATCTTTTTTATTTTTTTCTTTCGTTTTTCACTTTCAAGCTCTATCAGGCAATATTTTCAAATTAAATTATGTTTGCACTTTTAAATGAAAAGATCTGTAATAAGTTCAAAAGACAAAAAATTTAAAAAAACTCCTAAATTGTTAATGAGATCCATAAATTTACATAATCTCTGATAATTTTGAATATTTTCATGCAAATTGAAAATATCAATTGTGCAACTGACAAAATTTTATACTGCTTGTTAAATCTGACACATTATTCAGTTAGGGACCTTGTGGAATATAATTTATACTCTTTTTTTTCTCTTTACATATGTAATTAAGCATCTGTTCAACAGGTCTGAGCTTAAAAATTTTTTATATTATTATTATCTTTATTTGGTTATTGTTTCTTATATGAATACTTTCTACAGTTTTATAAATGTCTTTCTACCTTCAATCTTGCACACATATTTATCTGTTCTCTATAAGAGATCAAGTTTCAGATCTCTACCTTGTTCCTTACTGATGTCACCTAAAGCAACCACTTTCTACTTTAGTATCTTTATTTACAAAATAAAAATAATAATAGTATTAGCCTCATGGGGATGCTCAAAATAAGATTTGCCACATTGTAATTATTCAATAAACATAAGCTATTATAATTAGTGCTATATTTTGTTTTTAATTAAAAATCCAGTTATGTATGAGGATCAGGTGGAAGGGGTTTCCTGGAGAAAAGTCCAACTAGCCTGCCCACTGAGAAGTTCCCAACTGCCTTGGGAAGTTCAAAATGTTTGCAGTGGGGAGAAGCCTGAGTCTGGCCCCTTCTTTTCCTATATGCAACCTGAGATTCAACCTGTGGGCAGGAAGTGCTCTAGCAGGACCTCTGGCCCAGCCAGAGTCCCTATTTCCCCTTTTCTTCCTTTCACCTAATAAAATCCTGCTTTACTCACAGTTCAAACCATCTGTGAGCCTAAATTTTCACGACCATGGAGGGACAAGGACGTGGTCTTTAGCTGAACTAAGGAAGAGTCTTGCAACAATTTTGGTGCCCAACATGGGGCCCTAGAAGTGGTGAGTGAAATGGGGACTCAAAACCTCTCACTTTTGTTTCTAAGCATTTTCATCCTTGGACATCTGAGGGTGGGGGAAACATGACCAAACCCTGTCCCTCCCAGGGGTTGGGGAATGGACCATTCCTTCATTTTTTTTGGGAAGGACAGGCGAGCAGGGTCTTCTTGCTACTCCTCCCCTCTGTGTGGTTGCTGGAATGCATGGCACCAAAGTCCTGCCCAGTTGGCTGGCTGGTTCCCAGCCACACACTGAAGATGCAGCCTTTCCCTTACCTGGCCAAAAAGATGTTCTCCAGATTCATCCATGTCCCTACAAACGACACAAACTCATCATTTCTGATTGCTGCATAATATTCCATGATGTATATGTGCCACATTTTTCCAATCCAGTCTATTATCAATGGGCATTTGGGTTGATTCCAGGTCTTTGCTATTGTAAACAGTGCTGCAATGAACATTCGTGTACATGTGTCCTTATAGTAGAACAATTTATAGTCTTTTGGATATATACCCAGTAATGGGATTGCTGGGTCAAATGGAATTTCTATTTCTAAGGCCTTGAGGAATCGCCACACTGTCTTCCACAATGGTTGAACTAATTTACACTCCCACCAACAGTGTAAAAGTGTTCCTTTTTCTCCACATCCTCTCCAGCATCTGTTGTCTCCAGATTTTTTAATGATCGCCATTCTAACTGGCGTGAGATGGTATCTCAATGTGGTTTTGATTTGCATCTCTCTGATGACCAGTGACGATGAGCATTTTTTCATATGATTGTTGGCCTCATATATGTCTTCTTTCGTAAAGTGTCTGTTCATATCCTTTGCCCACTTTTGAATGGGCTTGTTTGTTTTTTTCCTGTAAATCCGTTTGAGTTCTTTGTAAAGTCTGGATATCAGTCCTTTGTCAGATGGGTAAACTGCAAAAATTTTTTCCCATTCTGTTGGTTGCTGATCCACTCTAGTGACTGTTTCTTTTGCCGTGCAGAAGCTGTGGAGCTTCATTAGGTCCCATTTGTCTATTTTGGCTTTTGTTGCCAATGCTTTTGGTGTTTTGTTCATAAAGTCCTTGCCTACTCCTATGTCCTGGATAGTTTTGCCTAGATTTCCTTCTAGGGTTTTTATGGTGCCAGGTCTTATGTTTAAGTCTTTAATCCATCTGGAGTTAATTTTAGTGTAAGGTGTCAGGAAGGGGTCCAGTTTCTGCTTTCTGCACATGGCTAGCCAGTTTTCCCAACACCATTTGGTAAACAGGGAATCCTTTCCCCGTTGCTTGTTTTTGTCAAGTTTATCAAAGATTGTATAGTTGTATGTATGTTGTGTTGCCTCCGGTGCCTCTGTTTTGTTCCATTGGTCTATATCTCTGTTTTGGTACCAGTGCCATGCTGTTTTGATTACTGTAGCCTTGTAGTATAGTTTGAAATCCGGTAGTGTGATGCCCCCCGCTGTGTTCTTTTTGCTTAGAATTGACTTGGCTATGCGGGCTCTCTTTTGGTTCCATATGAAGTTCATGGTGGTTTTTTCCAGTTCTGTGAGGAAAGTCGATGGTAGCTTGATGGGGATAGCGTTGATTCTGTAAATTACTTTGGGCAGTATAGCCATTTTCACGATGTTAATTCTTCCTAACCATGAACATGGAATGTTTCTCCATCTGTTTGTGTCCTCTCTGATTTCGTTGAGCAGTGGTTTGTAGTTCTCCTTGAAGAGGTCTCTTATGTTCCTTGTGAGTTGTATTCCAAGGTATTTTATTCTTTTTGTAGCAATTGCAAATGGCAGTTCGCTCTTGATTTGGCTTTCTTTAAGTCTGTTATTGGTGTAGACGAATGCTTGTGATTTTTGCACATTGATTTTATATCCTGAGACTTTGCTGAAGTTGCTTATCAGTTTCAGGAGTTTTTGGGCTGAGGCGATGGGGTCTTCTAGGTATACTATCATGTCGTCTGCAAATAGAGACAATTTGGCTTCCACCTTTCCTATTTGAATACCCTTTATTTCTTTTTCTTGCCTGATTGCTGTGGCTAGAACTTCTAGTACTACATTGAATAGGAGTGGTGAGAGAGGGCATCCTTGTCTAGTGCCAGATTTCAAAGGGAATGCTTCCAGTTTTTGCCCATTCAGTATGATATTGGCTGTTGGTTTGTCATAAATATCTTTTATTACTTTGAGATACGGTCCATCGATACCGAGTTTATTGAGGGTTTTTAGCATAAAGGGCTGTTAAATTTTGTCAAATGCCTTCTCTGCGTCAATTGAGATAATCATGTGGTTTTTGTTTTTGGTTCTGTTTATGTGGTGAATTACGTTGATAGACTTGCGTATGTTGAACCAGCCTTGCATCCCTGGGATGAATCCTAGTTGATCATGATGAATAAGTTTTTTTATCTGCTGTTGCAATCGGCTTGCCAATATTTTATTGAAGATTTTTGCATCCATGTTCATCATGGACATTGGCCTGAAGTTTTCTTTTCTCGTTGGGTCTCTGCCGGGTTTTGGTATCAGAATGATGTTGGTCTCATAAAATGATTTGGGAAGGATTCCCTCTTTTAGGATTGTTTGAAATAGTTTTAGAAGGAATGGTACCAGCTCCTCTTTGTGTGTCTGGTAGAATTCGGCTGTGAACCCGTCTGGACCTGGGCTTTTTTTGTGTTGTAGGCTCTTAATTGCTGCCTCAACTTCAGACCTTGTTATTGGTCTATTCATAGTTTCAGCTTCCTCCTGGTTTAGGCTTGGGAGGACACAGGAGTCCAGGAATTCATCCATTTCTTCCAGGTTTACTAGTTTATTCGCATAGAGTTGTTTGTAATATTCTTTGATGATGGTCTGAATTTCTGTGGAATCTGTGGTGATTTCCCCTTTATCATTTTTTATTGCATCTATTTGGTTGTTCTCTCTTTTATTTTTAATCAATCTGGCTAGTGGTCTGTCTATTTTGTTGATCTTTTCAAAAAAACAGCTCTTGGATTTATTGATTTTTTGAAGCGTTTTTCATGTCTGAATCTCCTTCAGCTCAGCTCTGTTCTTAGTTATTTCTTGTGTTCTGCTGGGTTTTGAGTTTTTTTGATCTTGCTCCTGTAGCTCTTTCAATTTTGATGATAGGGTGTCAATTTTGGATCTCTCCATTCTCCTCATATGGGCACTTATTGCTATATACTTTCCTCTAGAGACTGCTTTAAATGTGTCCCAGAGGTTCTGGCACGTTGTGTCTTCGTTCTCATTGGTTTCGAAGAACTTCTTTATTTCTGCCTTCATTTCGTTGTTTACCCGGTCAACATTCAAGAGCCAGTTGTTCAGTTTCCATGAAGCTGTGCGGTTCTGGGTTGGTTTCTGTATTCTGAGTTCTAACTTGATTGCACTATGGTCTGAGAGGCTGTTTGTTATGATTTCAGTTGTTTTGCATTTGTTGAGCAGTGCTTTACTTCCAATGATGTGGTCAATTTTAGAGTAGGTGTGGTGTGGTGCTGAGAAGAATGTGTATTCTGTGGATTTGGGGTGGAGAGTTCTGTAAATGTCTATCAGGTTTGCTTGCTCCATGTCTGAGTTCAAGCCCTGGGTATCCTTGTTGATTTTCTGTCTGGTTGATCTGTCTAGTATTGACAGTGGAGTGTTAAAGTCACCCACTATTATTGTGTGGGAGTCTAAGTCCTTTTTTAAGTCGTTAAGAACTTGCCTTATGTATCTGGGTGCTCCTGCATTGGGTCCATATATATTTAGGATCGTTAGCTCTTCTTGTTGTATCGATCCTTTTACCATTATGTAATGGCCTTCTTTGTCTCTTTTGATCTTTGTTGCTTTAAAGTCTATTTTATCAGAGATGAGAATTGCAACTCCTGCTTTTTTTGCTTTCCGTTTGCTTGGTAAATCTTCCTCCATCCTTTCATTTTGAGCCTTTGTGTATCCTTGCATGTGAGATGGGTTTTCTGTATACAGCACACTGATGGGTTTTGGATTTTTATCCAATTTGCCAGTCTGTGTCTTTTGATTGGTGCATTTAGTCCATTTACATTTAGGGTTAATATTGTTATGTGTGAATTTGATACTGCCATTTTGATGCTAAGTGGCTGTTTTGCCTGTTAGTTGTAGATTCTTCATTATGTTGATGCTCTTTAGCATTCAGTGTGAGTTTGGAATGGCTGGTACTGGTTCATCCTTTCTATGTGTAGTGCCTCTTTTAGGAGCTCTTGTAAAGCAGACCTGGTGGTGACAAAATCTCTGAGTACTTGCTTGTTCGCAAAGGATTTTATTTTTCCGTCACTTCTGAAGCTCAGTTTGGCTGGATATGAAATTCTGGTTTGAAAGTTCTTTTCTTTAAGAATGTTGAATATTGGCCCCCACTCTCTTCTGGCTTGTAGTGTTTCTGCTGAGAGATCTGCTGTGAGTTTGATGGGCTTCCCTTTGTGGGTGACCCGACCTTTCTCTCTGGCTGCCCTTAGTATTCTCTCCTTTATTTCAACCCTGTTGAATCTAACGATTATGTGCCTTGGGGTTGCTCTTCTTGAGGAATATCTTTGTGGTGTTCTCTGTATTTCCTGCATTTGAGTGTTGGCCTGCCTTGCTAGGTGGGGGAGGTTTTCCTGGATGATGTCCTGAATAGTATTTTCCAGCTTGGATTCATTCTTTTCGTTTCCTTCTGGTACACCTATCAAACGTAGGTTAGGTCTTTTCACATAGTCCCACATTTTTTGGAGACTTTGTTCATTCCTTTTTGCGCTTTTTTCTCTAATCTTGGTTCTCGTTTTATTTCATTGAGTTGGTCTTCGACTTCAGATATTCTTTCTTCTGCTTGGTCAATTCGGCTATTGAAACTTGTGCATGCTTCGCGAAGTTCTCGTATTGTGTGTTTCAGCTCCTTTAATTCATTCATATTCCTCTCTAAGTTATCCATTCTTGTTATCATTTCCTCCAATCTTTTTTCAAATCTTTTTTCAAGGTTCTTAGTTTCTTTGCATTGATTTAGTACATGATCTTTTAGCTCACAAAAGTTTCTCATTATCCATCTTCTGAAGTCTAATTCCATCATTTCGTCACAGTAATTCTCTGTCCAGCTTTGTTCCCTTTTTGGGGAGGAATTTTGGTCTTTTGTAGGGGGCGAGGTGTTCTGGTTTCAGGTGTTTTCCTCCTTTTTGTGCTGGTTTCTTCCCATCTTAGTGGATTTGTCCGCTGGTCGTCTGCGTAGTTGCTGACTTTTCTATTGTGTCTCTGAGTGGACACCCAAAATGTTCATGATGAAGTATTTCTGTTGCTTGGGTTTCCTTCTAGCAGTCTAGCCCCTTCACTGTACGACTGCTGAGGTTCGCTCCAGACCCTGCTTGTCTGGGGTGCACCTCTAGCTGCTGTGGCACAGCGAGGGATGCTACCAGTTTCTTTTTCTGCTATCTTTGTCCCAGGATGATCCCTGCCTAATGTCAGTCTTTTGGATATAGAGGGGTCAGGGAGCTGCTTGAGGAGACAGTTTGTACTTTATAGGGGCTTAATTGCTGAGCTGTGAGCTCTGTTGTTCATTCAGGGCTGTTAGGCTGCTATGTTTGATTCTGCTGCAACAGAGCTCATTAAAACCCCCCTTTTTTTTTTTCTCAAATGCTCTGTGTTGAGGGGTTTGGGCTTTATTTTTGGATGTCCGTTGAGGTCCTGCCCAGCTAGGACATAGACTAGCCACTGTTTGCCTGCCGAGGCTCTGCCCTGCTGTCCTGAGGCTCGCCCTGGCTCCGCTGTTCTGCTGTGTTCTCCACCAGGCCCTGTGGCGGAGTCTCTTTGTTTTAGCGGGTTGCCTCGGCAACAGCAGGCTGCATCAGCTGTGGGCGTGTATCTCAGTAGGGACGGGTTGCCTCGGCAATGGCTCGCTGCGTCAGCAATGGGAGTGTATCTCAGTTGGGGCGGGTTGCCTCGGTAATGGTGGACGCCCCTCCCCCACAGAGCATCCCGGGCCGTCTGCTCGGGGCTTGTTTGAAATCGTGGTTTTGTTCCTCCCACTAGGCCACCCCTAACGCTCTGTCTCTGTAATCCCCTGGGCTGGCCTACTGTCCAAGTCTAGCTCAGTCTCAAGTCCAGCCCTCCCACGTCTCCAGTTCCCAGTTCAACAGGGCACCCGGACAAGCGCGCCCTGTGGGTAGCGCTGGGCAGGGCTGGCCACCGCCACCCCGGCTGCCGGCCTCGCCAGGCGGTGGTTCTGCCTGGCGTCCTGCATCTCCTTTTCACTTGGGAATTTCCCCGTTCCATGGGCAACAAAGATCAGTCTGGAAATGCAGCTCAGACTCACCTCTCCGCGGACACAACGAGAGCTCCAATCCTGGGTTGTTCTCACAGCGCCATCTTGATTCCTTCCAAAACAAAAAGAACAAAAAAAAAAAAACAAAAATGAAAGCCAAGGGCAAGGATGTGGAATTGAAGAGCCAGTACTTCGAGGGGATCAGCCGTCTCATCTGCACCGCCAAGCAGCAGCAGAACATGCTTCGGGTCCTCACCTATGGTGTGGAGTCTAGCGATGTGAAGTTCTTCCAGCTGGCCACATAGTGGTCCTCCCACGTGAAGCACTTCTCCATCTGCATCTTTGGACACTCCAAGGCCACCTTCTAGCCCCGCCCCCACCGGGGAGCTCCACCTCCTGCCCCAAGTGCCCACCATGCCGGGAGGGGCCCAGCTACATTTCTGTTAACATTTCAGTTTACTACAGAGACAGAGCCTTGAACCACAAAGAGAAACAGTCTTAAAAAAAAAATAGCCGGGTGTGGTAGCTCAAGCCTGTAATCCCAGCACTTTGGGAGGCTAAGGAGGGAGGATCACGAGGTCAAAAGATCGAGACCATCCTGGCCAATGTCGTGAAACCGCATCTGTACTACAAATACAAAAACTAGCTGGGTGTGGTGGTGTGCACCTGTAGTTCCAGCTACTCGGGAGGCTGAGGCAGGAGAATTGCTTGAATCTCAGAGGCAGAGATGGCAGTGAGCCAAGATTGTGCCACTGCACTCCAGCTTGGCACCTGGTGATAGAGTGAGACTGTCTCAAAAAAAAAAAGAAAAAAATAAATAAAAAAATTTTTTATTGTGCGATTATAGTATTCATTGTGTAGTATAAGTTGTGCGATTACAGGCCATTTTTCTGCTTCTTTATACTTTTTAATCTGAAAAATAAACGTTTTTTAAATCCGGTAATTTTGTAACCAAATAATAGTTTTAACAAAAGAAAAAAGTAAACTTTTTAAATAGCTTACACAGGAGGAACTAGTTCATAAAACTTAGAAATATTTAAACACTACACAGTAAATAAATTCTTATCACTCATATAAAACGTCCAATGAAATGTGAAGTTACTATCTAACTGCAGCCACTATATCTAATCCTCCTGTGAAGGATCTCATCTCTGTCTGTTGGAAACCTCCAAGGAAATGTGGGTGTTTCCAGGGAGAACCCAATTACTGATCAGGAATATTTTCCACCCACCCTGCGTATCTACAGTAAACTTTTCACCTGTCTCTTAAAACTGAACATACCAGACTTCTCATGCCCTTAGAAACTATCACTTCCTATCTTTTAAGCCAGTCTGAGATTTCATCTAGGGGTTGCCCTTTTCACTTTGACTCTAGATGCCAGCCTACTTGCCCACACACTTGAGGAGAGGTACTGTAGGACTAGGTTGGAAATGTATGCATTCTTTTTAGAAAGAAAAAAGCAAACTTTTTAGAGTGGAGGATGCAAAATTAGGCATTTTCTTTGTCTAATCTTTTATTTTTATTTTTATTTACTTATTTATTTTTTCTGTTGCCAATTGTTTATTCAAAACCCTGAATGGGTGGTGCATGGGCATGCAGCACACTCAGTCCACGGCAGTGTGACCAGCAGCTCCCAAGCCCCAGGCACACGGCCACAGCCAGGCGGCCAGAGGCAGCCGCCCCTGCCACCGATCGACTGCCTTCCAGGGTGCCCCGGGCTGAGGCCAGCTGGAGTGGTGAACCCCCAGCCTGGGGGTGAGTGAGGAGTGGTGCCCCAGTGTCCTGCACACCCCAAGCTGGCCAGGAGGCCGAGGGGGCCTTTGGCTCCATCCACACCATCCACCCTGTGCCAGGCATCACAGGTGCGTGAGTGGGTTTGTGTGTGAGAGCGTGTCAGGGCCTGACTGTCCCCTTCCTAAGGCATAATTGCTACAAGCATCTCCACCTCTCCTGCTCAGAAAAGAGCCACAGGGCCCAGGTGATGTCCTCCGGGGGTCCCAGTGGCTCCAGCGTGGCCAGCACCTGTCAGCGTCTCTGGCTGGTAAGCCAGGAGAAGAAAGTACAGGTACTTTCTTTTTTTTTTGAGACGGAGTTTCGCTCTTGTTACCCAGGCTGGAGTGCAATGGCGCGATCTTGGCTCACTGCAACCTCTGCCTCGTGGGTTCAGGCAATTCTCCTGCCTCAGCCTCCTGAGTAGCTGGGACTACAGGCAGGAGCCACCATACCCAGCTAATTTTTTGTATTTTTAGTAGAGATGGGGTTTCACCATGTTGACCAGGATGGGCTTGATCTATTGACCTCATGATCCACCCGCCTTGGCCTCCCAAAGTGCTGTGATTACAGGTGTAAGCCACCATGCTTTTTTTTTTTGATAATACATTTATTTTCCCCAAGGCCCCCTGCCCAGCGGCCACCACATGTGGCAAGGGTGAACCCGCTGGCCAGAGAGCAGATGGTACTAAGGGCTCACAGGCAAGGTGGGCAGACGCCTGCTGGGTGCCTGTCCTGGAGCTGCTTCCAGGCACTCGTGGTGCCTGAACCCACGAGTCCTAGGAGTCTGGACTTCAGGTGCAGGAACATGGGGGGCTCAGTAGACCACCTGGTACATGGTGGCCTTCTTGTCCCCCGAGCCCATCATGATGTATTTGTTATTCCTGGAGATGTCACAGCTCAGGACAGAGGATGATTCCTTAGACTGGAAAATGCTGGCCCTGTATGATGTCCTCCAGGCGTTGAGCAAGTTGTCCTTCCCTGTGCTCACAAACCACCGTCCACAGGAGGTGAACTTGAGGGACAGGACACAGCTCTCGTGGAGGTGCAGCTGGTATTTCTCCGGCTTGCGGACGTGCAGGATCTCCACGTTGCTACTCTCCATTCCTACCGCCAACCAGTCCTGGTTAGGGCAGTGGCCCAGTAAGAAAATCTGGAAGCTGAAGTCGTGCTGCTGCAGCTGGCAGCCCTCCCGCAGGTCCCAGCAGCACACCGTGTTGTCCAGGCCCCCTGTCAAGAGCCGAGTGCCATAATCAGAAATGTCAATATAGCCGGCGCCATCCGTGTGGCCCTGGAACTGCCTGACCATCGTCTGGTTCTGCAGCTCCCAGACCACAATGTTGTCATCGCTGCAGCAGGAGAAGCAAACCTTGGTGTTGGGACTGATGGCCGGGGCATAGCAGGCTGGGGCCAAGGAGGTCAGCTCTGCCTTGATACGGGGAGTGGGTGCTGCCAGGTCCCAAATGGACAAGGTGCTGGCCTCACCGCCCACAATCAGACTCTGGCCATCTGGCAGCAACTTGCAGGAGCGAATGTAGTTGTCATGTAGGTGTCTCAGTTCAGGCAGTCGAGCTGGGCCATGGGTGTCTTGGCCCCAGGCTGGCCCAGGTCCTACACCTTCATGCAGCCCTTGCCACCCATGTACATGTGCTGCGTGGAACCACTGATGGTGACTGCACAGACCACCTCGCCGTGTGCCAGTGTGTGCAGCTGCCGGGCGTGCCATGGGATTCCTGCGCCCACCAGTGTGTCTGAGGGGAAAGGCACAGGCTGCATCTGCCCGTCTGCAGACACGTGTAAGGAGTAGGCCAGCTTTGCTCTGGGGATGCTGAGTAGTGAGGAAGAGATGGATGACCCTGGGAGATGCAGGTGAGACTCAAATGCCATCATGGGGGAGCATCCGTATACCACAGAGCTGCTGACCTGCAGGGACAGGTGGAGGCTGATGTAGGAGATGGGCACGGAGAGGTCTCCATTGAGGGTGCTGTGTGAGCCCAGGCTGAACAATGTGGTGAAGGGACTGGACAGAGTCAGGGGGCTTCTCAGGGCAATGCTATCTGTAGAAGGCGCTGGCTTGGCAGCGAGGTGGCATAGGTGACTGGCCAAGCTGGGCCCCGGGGTGGATGCGCCCTGGGGTGGGGAGGAGTCACAGGACTTGGAGGCAGGAGTGCTGGTGGGAAGGTCATTCAGGATGAGCTCCTTGGCTCTGGGTAGCGGTGAGCTGAGGCTTGAGGCCAAGGAGGCTGGACTATTCACCAGGTCCCGATGGTTAGGAATGCAGATGGCTGCCTTTCCACAGGGGGTGGTAGCAGGGCTGGGGGACTCTGAGGGTTGGTCTTCATCCACCACCAGGTTGTAGTCACTCTTGTCTTCATTGCTTTCATAAGGTCCTGACAGCTCCTTCTCATCGGCTCTCTGCTTCCGACAACCACCGGGCCACTCGGTCGCTCCTCTTCCACCAGACTTGCGGGGGGTGAGGGAGACGCACTCCTGCTCGGGGCTCTCTCCACTCTGGACCCCTCAGCCTCCACGCCTGCACAATCCTCCTTGACAGCCGCGGCCAGCTGAACCTGGGCAGCCAGGGCTCCAGACAGGGCGAGCAACCCGGTGGCACTGCTGCCCACCAGCCCGGCTGGGCGGTGGGTGAGGGGCACAGGAGGGGCGTGGTGGGACAGCAGCTGGAGCTGCTGCTGCCCAATGAGGCTGTTCAGCTGCGAGTCCGGGTCCTCGCGGGTCGGGTCGGGGCCTGGAGGCGGTCCTCCGGGAGGCAGGTGGCGAGGGCTGTCGGGAAGGGGGTTGGCGGGGAGCCGGGGGCGCTGGCGACATCCGCAGACTTCGGCGGGGACGGGCTGAAGCTGAACCTCCAGGCGGGGTCCGCGTCGGGGTCGCGGGCTGCCGGCAGCTGTGCGGCGCCTGGTAAGCTCCGAGCGAGTGCGGGCGCGCTGGGGGCCGGGCGGCGGCCGCACTGGGGGCGCCCGGGTCCCGGGGAGCGGCGGCGGGGCCGTTTGCACCCGTTGTCGCCCAGCAGCCCCATGAGCTGCCGGATCGGGTCGTCGAAGGGCCCGGAAGGCTTGCAGTGCGCCTTGTGGAACTTGTCCTTTAGGAACTTGTAGCGGTGGCGGCACCGCGCGGGGGTGCCGGGCACCTAATTCCTGGCCAGCGTGGCCGACACTCGGCGGTAGGTGGGCAGCGCCTGGCAGCGGTCCAGGAGCAGCGCGCGCCACAAGCCCGGCTCCAGCAGCAGCTCCTTCTCCCGCACAGTGTGTGCTGCGCGGAGCCGGGGGAGACCGGCGACATGACTTCCCCTAGTGCGCTCGGCGAGGCGGGCCTCCGGGGCGGGGTCGCCGGGGCGTCTCCGGGAGGCCTCGACTCGCGGTCGGGGCTGGTCGGCGACAGTGGCGCGGGGGGTGCGAGGGGCGGTGGCCTCCGGGACCGGAGCAGCATCCCCGGGCCGGGCGCGGCCCTCTAAGATTCCGGGCCGCGGAAGGAGAAAGGAGGCAGGCGCCTCCCAGGCCGCCAAACACGCTCTGAGACTCCGGCGCCGTGGTCCCGCTGTCCGAGAAATGAGCGTCCCAAGAGTTAATTAATTGTGAGTTGTTGGAACTCACAATTAATTAAATAATTGTTATTTAATTTGCTTTCCATTTTTTAATTTTTAAATTTTATTTTATATATGAAAAAAATTTTAGCCGGGCGCGCTGGCTCACGCCTGTAATCCCAGCACTTTGGGAGACCGGGGCGGGTGGATCCTGAGGTCAACATGGTGAAACCTGTCTCTATTAAAAATACAAAAAATTAGCTAGGCATGGTGGCACTTGCCTGTAATCCCAGCTACTCAGGAGGCTGAGGCAGGAGAATTGCCTGAACCCAGGAGGCGGAACTTGCGGTGAGCCGAGATCGTGCCATTGCACTCCAGCTTGGGTAACAAGAGTGAAACTCCATCAAAAAAAAAAAAAAAAAAAAATAATAAAATAAATAAAAATAAATAACTTTTAAAAATTAAAATCAACAATTAATTAAATTGTTGGAATTAATTAATTTTTGTACTTTCATTGGAGACAGGGTTTTGCCATGTAGGCCAGGTTGGTCTCAAACTCCTGACTTCAAGTGATCCGTCTGCCTTGGCCTACCAAAGTGTTGGGACTACAGGCGTGACGCGCCGTGCCTGGCCTTAAAAAAAAAAAAAAAAAAAAAAAAAAAAATATATATATATATATATATATATATATATATATATATATATGCTATAGTCCGCATACATAAAAAATTAAAATTAACCTTTTTTTTTTTGTGAGATGGAGTCTTGCTGTTGTTACCCAGACTGGAGTGTAATGGCACAATCTTGGCTCACCGCAACCTCTGCCTCCTGGTTTCAAGCAATTCTCTTGCCTCAGCCTCTCGAGTAGCTGGGACTACAGGCGAACACCACCATGCCCAGCTAATTTTTTTTTTTTGTATTTTTAGTAGAAACGGGGTTTCACTTTGTTGGTCTTGATCCCTTGGCCTCGTGATCCACCCGCCTCGACCTCCCAAAGTGCTGGGAGTAAAGGCGTGAGCCACCGCGCCGGGCTTTTTTTTTTGTAAACAAAACAGCCAGTAATCTACCCTTGTTTCTTATGTATCTCAGTGCAGAGACGGGGGTGGAGGGCAGAGAAGCGGGGAGACCAGGCTGAAGGAGGTGGAGCAGAGGGAGGGGGACGCTAAGGGGAAAGCACACCAAATCCATTAGTACTATATATATAGATACTCGTATATACTGCGTTTTTTAGCCTAAGAAGAAACTTGTTTGACGGGACCGGCTGCCATTGCGGTCCGCAATGCTGGTGTTGGTCGGGCGCACGGATCTCCCGGGCGGCTCCGAAGTGGGGCTGGCCCAGGCTGGCTTGCAGGGGAGGGGGGGCGCCCCAGGGTGGGTGGAATGGCGGGAGCAGAGGCGTGGTTGGGGACCCTGTTAAATTTTTTTTTTCAAACAAAGTTAAAAAGCTTTTTTTCAGTATTAATGTTTCTTAGCAACAACTTCCACATAACATGAAAAAAGAGAAAAACTATTAAAAAAATTTTTTTTGTGTTTAAATTTAAATGGTATGTGCACCTCCTTCACATTGGCTTTCTAGGTTGGAGTTCATGATTCAAGTATTTCAAGAGTGGTATGTTCTCTTTTCAGATTCATATTCCAAACGAAAAAACTGAAGTTATAAGGGAGGCAACTATGTGCTCAGTCTGTCAATGACCCACCTTTTTTTCTCTCCGTTTTCTTTTTTCCTTTTAAAAATGTATTTATTGCAAGTTGGAAAAAAAAAACAAAAAAACGAAAAGGTCAAGTTAGTGCTGCTGCTGTTCCAAAAAAGGTCACGAGGTCACAGTCGAAAGTTCTAAGTTCATATTGAATCCGACCCTCCTCCCAGAAGGTCTCCAGGTAGTAAAGGAGCAGGGCTGCGCATCCTATGGGGATCTTCCACAGTTGGGACTCCCCATGAGCTAGAAGAATAGTTTGGGGGCCCCCACAATGAAGCGCCAGCAAGATCGGCCCCACTGCTGCCATCAGCACTGCTGCTCCACTGCCCGAGCCCACTGGACCCACCGAAAAGATTCAGAGCAGGTCCCACGGAATCTGACTGGTTCTGGCCAGTCTCCAGCGACTGCCACCCTGTGGCTGGTGCACTCGGGGTTGCTGCAGGTCTCTAGGGGGCTGAGCTTGTGCCAGAAAGCTGCTGATTTCATCATCAGTAGTAAACTCAGCAAGGATGGTAGTTTCCCAATACACACATGTGCAGTGCAGTTTGGGCTTTGGCTGCCTCCTGTTTTGTGCTTTATCGGATCAGGGCAGTGTCCTGGGTTAGATTCAGATGGAATGTCAGCAGTGGGCCATGCTGTATGCAGATCGTTCTCAAGGTTGACCCATCAATCTGTGGAGTGAGATTGTGAAAAACTAGCCAATAACTAGGACGAACTGAGCCACCATCACTCCAGGTAGAGGCCGAGGTGAGCCGAGAGTCCTGTATCCTCCACCCGCTGACTGATCGGGGTGCTGTGCTGCTCCAAGGAGATGATGGTTTGGGGTTGGTCAGATCAGGAGGTGGGTGGGGCAGTGGTGTAGTGTTCCTGGAGGAAATATGGTTTTTCCACATCTTGTTGGAGAGATGAGTGGGGTTGTGTCCTATGGGATCTGGGGACCATGTTGATTTGTAATCAGGGAACTTTGCTGAAGTGCTATGAACGTTGGTAAAGGAATTGTCAGAGGCACTGTAGGGCCAGGCACCAGGTGAAGGCAGCGAGGTGTTAAGGGAAGAATTAGACCCTGTGGTGTTATCCTGCAGCAGTTGGTGGTCAGTATCTACAATGGGAGATGTGGCTGTACCCCACAGCACACTTCCTGGGGTGACAGGGGTCAGATTCAGGGTCAATGTTTTGGATACCTTTCCATGGCACTCCTGGTTGGAATTCTGGAGGCCAACTGGCATTGCTGGATTTACTTCCGATTTTATTTGTTGGTGGAGATTTGGCAAGTAACCAGCTATCACCAGCAGTACCCGTATGGCCACCCAGTGTGTCACTAGGGGTGATATCAAACTGGTTGTATGGTGACCCTCCCTGGGTCTTACCAGGGGCCACTATAGCACCATTTTTGTGCATATTGGCTTCCTGTGTGGCTACAGAGGGCAGCCCCTCCATCATGGAGGTCCACTGTTTAAAACGAGACTCAGTTCCAGCCTCCTTCCCACCAACCATGCCATAGTCCATGCCACCAGAGCTGAAGCTAGAACCATAACCAGGTATTGGCCCTTTGGTCTGAAGGTCTGGGAGCCCCACATTCAATGCATTGGGTACCATGTTGTCCAGATGTGGCTTGGGCCTAACGGGATGAGAGGGCAAGTGCTTCATGCCTGGCTGCCTGTGCTGCTGCTGCTGCTGCTGCAGTGCACTCACCATTTGAGCCTGCTGCTCTTGCTGTTGGCGTACAGCTTGAGAAATCTTTCTCTGGTTCTGTAACAACTGCTGCTGTTGCTGCTGTTGCAAGAGAAGCTGACATGCCAACTGAAACTGGGGAAATTGTGGAAGCTGGCTCAGCATGGCGATTTGTTGAGGAGATAACTGGGGGCCCCACGTTGAAAAGACCTGGACTCAGGCCACTGCTGGGAAACTGCTTGAGCATTGAGGCAGAAACCTGGGGGGAAATAAGCTGGGGAGGCACTTGCACCCGGAGACTGGTGTGTGCAGACCTCTCAATTGTGCTGTGCTATTTCCAAACAAACCATGACTACTGCCCTTCTCAAAATAAGGCCCACTATCTGTGGTTCCCATGTCTTTGGAATTAGGTGGACGGAACCCAGATCGATCCTTCCTCATGATATCGTTAAAATCCCTGAGATACATCGCTTGCTTGTCCACTATTTTCATGCCCTGTCTTAATTCCTCACCCCAACCTCCTATCCCTCCTGACACAGTTAATCCCCTGGTATGGGATACCTAACCTTAACTAAGGTTATTAATGCCTCCTTCCTGTCACTTTGGTCCCAGTTAGAAGTGTCCTATCCCTCCTTCCACCCTCCCTTGATCACCAGGACAAATGAGCAGTTTTCCTCCCAGTGGTCATTGGTCTCTCACTAGCATCCTCTCTAGTGGCAACCAGGCTGGGTAGCGGCGCCCTGGGCTACAGTGTCACTTCAGCCACCCAAATAGAAGCCTGCTGACAGCAGAAAAGGGAGGTATCTGTCTGTTTCTTCAGGTGCAATGCTGCTATTACATCAGTGAAACAGGTCTTGTGGAAGAAAATGTAAACACTCTTTATCGCCTCCAAGAGGACCTTCACAAGAAGCAAAATGCATCAGTTTCGCCATTCAACTGGTGGACCCCCTATTATCATTCCCCATCATTGTTGTTTGCTTTCTATTAATGTTAGCCCCTTTTTTCCTCAGGTTTTTACAGGCCCGCATGGGGGAAATTTCCAAGGTGACCATAAACCAGATGCTGTTTCACCCCTATGTCCGACTTCCAACCGAGGCACCAGCCAACTGACCCTTCTCCCACACTCCGCCCCTATTCAGCAGGAAGTAGCCAGAAAGAAGCAGTGTCCTATGTCATCAAAAGGGTCGGAATGTAAGGCCGGTTGCCTTGCCGGGAGGTTGGACACACCCACCTCTGCACCTAGCATCAGGCTCTGCACTTGGCACCTAGTTCTGCTGCATGGCTCCCCTGGAAGGCTCTAGCTGATGCAAAGCTCCTGACCAGCTCCCCCAATGGAAAACCCGCCTAACAACCCACCAACCAATAGCAGCCTGCCCCCTCTCAATCCCGCTCCCCTGGAGTTAATCAGAGCACCCAGCTGTTGCTCGTTCCTTTTAGCCGTAAAAACCCCACACCCCAGGAAGTTGGCGCGACTTCCCTGGCCCCTTTCCCCAGGACCATGGAAACCGGCAGGGGGCTGCCATCATGCTCAAGTACATCATGGCTGGCTGCCCCTTGTTTCTGGGTAATCTCTGGGATGTGACTGACCGTGACATTGACCGCTACATGGAAGCTCTGCTGCAGGGCTGGCTTGGAGCAGGCCCAGGAGCCCCCCTTCTCTACTATGTAAACCAGGCCCGCCAAGCTCCCTGACTCAAGTTTCTTACTGGGGCTGCACCTATAGCCTATGGTTTGCCTGTCTCTCTGTGGTAACTCCTTGGAACTGTCTTATGGACGCTAGAAGCAACATGACAGTTCTACCTCCAAGCTTAGATGTAATCTTTAGGATAACTCTTTTAAAGTGATTTCCCCCAGTGTTTTATATGAAACATTTCCATTTGATTTAACCTCAATATAATAAAGATACATCATTAAAAAAAAATTTTTTTTTAAAGATGGGATTTC
Source organism: Callithrix jacchus (assembly GCF_049354715.1). NCBI lineage: Eukaryota > Metazoa > Chordata > Mammalia > Primates > Cebidae > Callithrix > Callithrix jacchus. The sequence continues at coordinate 45,082,709 of NC_133514.1, forward strand.
ACCATATTGGTCAGGCTGGTCTTGAACTCCCGACCTCAGGTGATCCACCCTCTTTGGCCTCCAAAGTGCTTGGATTACAGGTGTGAGCCGCCATGCCCCTCCCTTTTTTTTCAGGTTTGCAGAGTGGAAGTTTAATAGAACCATCATCGTGATACCCCATCACAGCAGTCCCAGGCTGGAGGCCCCAGGCCCTGGCTGCCTCTCCCAGCATGGTGGATTGAGAGAGCACCAGCACCACTTCCCACTTTCCCTGGGGTATTACTGTGCTCATGTGACTCCCACCCCCAGGAAGCCACAAGAGACAGGCTGTCCTGTCCCCACACTCCCCCTGGGTCCACGGACTCCTTGTTCTGAGGGGCTGAGGTTATCTGGGATCCAGAGGCTCTCCCCAGGGACATCCATCCTCTATGTCAACTGCTCCCACACCGAGGGAATGTCTATGTCCTTGTCCCTGTGCTAGGGGCCATCTGAAGCTGCCCACCCCAGGGACGGGGTGCAAGGCTCTGTGGGGAGGTGGCTCAGATCCCTGTGAGGAGGCATGCTGCAGGGACAACACAGCCTGGGCTACAGCAGATGTAAGGTACAGTGTGGCGGTCACCATGGGGCTGCTGGAGCCCTTGCCCTGGGGCAGCACCTGGCAGGTGATGGCATCTGGGGCTAGGCACAGCTGTCAGTGTTGAGACAGGAGGCATGGCATGTGCGAGCTGGCCCCAGAGCCTGCAGTTCAAGAGCTGGGAGTGGGGAGGCCAGATCCATGGGTCTCTGCCAGATACAAGGAGATCCCTCTCCCCATTCTCCCTGCCTGGGAGAGCCCAGGGGAGGGTCTTGTGGGCCTGGGAAGAGCTCATGGCCAGAGCTGAGGGGCAGTCATGGCAGGCCTGGCCCACAGAAGGCACACTTGTGGTGTCTGGGAGGTCGAGGGTCAGCCTGCTGACAGGGCTAGGCAGACATGTTGATGTCCCTGAGAGAGATGGCACTACTGGGGGCTTCATCCCCAAGCAGCAGGGCCTGTGCATCTGAATCTGTGTCTGCTGCAGCCCTGCCCAGCTCTGTGCTGGGCTCTGAGGCGGGCTCCGTGCTGGTGCCCAGGGCCTGGGACAGGATGGCTCTGTGCAGGTTGGGGTGCAGCCGGCCCAATGTCTGGTAGAAGACCTCCAGAGCGAAGGACTTGAGGGCCCCAGTGCAGAGCCTCATACAGTGGGATGTTTGACATGTGTGACATCTGGCTCTCCAGGAAGTGTCGCACCCTCTGCAGGTCAGGGTAGTAGTAGCTGCGGACCATGATCTGAAGCCAGCAGATATGGATCTCAGTGTTCATTGAGTCCAGCAGCGAGGAGTAGCACTTGAACAGGCTCATCACCACCTCCTGTGGCAGTGGGGACCTGTCCAGGAGCCGGTCCAGAAAGAGTGCTGTCTGGAAGGTCCTCCACTTGGAGATGTCAATGGCACTGGCCAAGGTGGCTGCCTGGTCCGGGGGTTTTGTGGTCTGTAGCTGGAAAAGTGCCTCCATGGGCTGGGTCAGGCTGGATCCCTGAGACAGATCTGGTTCAGCCAGCGGCAGGCCTGTGGCATTGAGCCAGCGCTCGAATTCCAGCCCTACCTGGCAGTCCATGCTCTGCTCATTCAACTCTGGGAAGAAGCTCAGGAAGGATTCCAGTAGGTCCTGGGCCACCACACTGGTGAACTTGTACTCCACGTAGGCTCTGAGAGAGTCATCAAAGCGCTGCAGGTCTCCACACAGCTGGGACAGGTAGTACATGAAGCAGTAGCCCTTCTCGTAGGTGAACAGGTTCATCAGGTGGCTAGGATTCACTCCTGGCTCCAGCTTGACCTGCAGCTTGCTGATTGGGCTGTCTTCGCCCAGAAGCTTCATCTGCTGGTGCAGGGCATCCAGGCGGAAAGCAGTCTCCAGGCAGGTGAAGCAGCATCATAGGTCTCGGTGGTGATGCGGCACTAGATGTAGGTGGCCAGGCCCTTCTCAGCCACATCTCCTCCCACGTGGTGTTAGTGACTGCATTGCTGAACCAGCTATGGGCCTCTCTGGATGTCCCTTAATTAATTAATTAACATGGTCTCCAGGAGGTCCCATATAACAGATGTTATAGAGTGCTTCATTATCAATGCAGAAGGTCTTGTCTGCATTTTCTATGAGCTGAGGACGGAAGCCATGTTTCCAGAAGCAAAAAGGAGTTCTTTTCATCCAGCACATTTCTGGTGGCTGTCCAGATGAGGTCCACACATTTCTGGTAGCAGCTAGTCACGCTCTGTCTCAGGCGCTGATCATGGCAGGCAGCCAGCTGGAAACCGTAGGGAGCATCTTCTCCTGGACTCGGGACCTGATGCGGGCAGGGATGCTGAAGAAGCCCCTGTGGTTTGACATATATAACGCCTTTCCCCCTCTGAGAGAGCCCATCTTCTATAGGCCCCGCTTGCGATATGGCAACACCAAAGCTTCCATCCAGGACATCTGGTACCACGAGGATCGGATCAGAGCAAAGTTTTATTCAGTGTATGGGTCTGGTCAAAGAGCTTTTGATCTGTTCAATCCAAACATCCAGTCTACCTGTCAACAGTTTGTGGAGAAGTATACTAAGCTGCAGAAACTTGGAGAAACAGACAAAGAGAAGTTATTTGTGGAAACAGGGAAGGCTTTATTGGCAGAAGGTATCATTTTAAGATGAGTAGGTGAAGCAAGGACTCAACAGCAAGGTCACGTTTCCCAGAAATCTGAACATTTGAGTGTCAGACCACAGACAACATTGGAAGAAGATGAGCCTCAGAAAGAAGCTCTTCAGGCCCAGCATTTGGAGGCACCTGCAGACCAGTCAAAAGGTCTCTCGCCTCCCTGAGGGACTTGTATACTGTGTATGCTGGTGTTCACACTCTACTCACTGGCTGAATGTTGAGCTATTTTTAAATGGTTGAACTGTGTAAATGTTTCTTGATCTCTAAGGTATTATGTTTGCCTTCTCTTAGTTATTTCCGGGTTGTCATAAAGCTCAGTATCATGGTTTGACAGAAGCAGTTATGTGAACTTTTATCTTAGGACATTACTAAGTGAAGAATTCCCTAGCTGTGTATAAAGTAAATTTACTTTGAATTGTAAATAACATGAAGAAACCTTTATAAAGATTGTTCAAATGGGAAAAAATACATATTTTATACATACAAAATATGTATAAACATAAATATATGTATGTTTTTGTTTGTTTGTTTAAGAAAATGAAAATCCAATTTATTCAGTTCCCAGGTGAGGTTCCATGGTCTCTGGGAAAGGGTCCAAGGAAGTCACGCCAACTTCCTGGGGCGTGGGGTTTTTATGGCTAGAAGGAATGAGCAACAGCTGGGTGCTCTGATTAACTCAAGGGGAGCGGGATTGAGAGGGGGCAGACCGCTATTGGTTGGCAGGTTGTTGGGCGGGTTTTCCAGTGGGTCAGCCGGCCAGGAGTCTTGCATCAGCTGGAGCCTTCCAGGGGATCCATGCGGCAGAGCTAGGTGCCAAGTGCAGAACCTGGTGCCAGGTGCAGAGGTGGGTGTGTCCAACCTCCCGGCAATGCAGCCGGCCTTACATTCTGACTTTTTTGATGATATAGGATGCCACTTCTTTCTGGCTACTTCCTGCTGAATAGGGGTGGAGTGTGGGAGAAGTGTGAGTTGTCTGGTTCCTCGGTTGGGAGTCGGACATAAGGGTGAAGCAGTTTATGGCCACCCTGGAAATTTCCCCCATGTGAGCCTGTAAAAACCTTGGGGTGAGAGGCTCCTAGTCTGGCGGGGTTTTGGCACCAAATGTAAGGTTTATTGCCAAGTTTAAAATGAGGAAACTGAGGCCAGTATAAGAAAATGAAAATTCAATGTATTCAGCTCCAAGGCGAGGTTCTATGGTCGCAGGGAAAGGGGCTAGGGAAGTCACTTTTTTTGGTATCACTTAAATTATTTTTATTTACAGAAAACTAAAATGTACATTTCACTCCATTCAGTTTCAAGTTATTTGGCCTTTGCTTTTTCCAGGCTTGGTGATGTGAGCCAGACTTGGGACCCAGGACGCTGCCTCCCCAGTGACAGCGTATCTCATCGTATCTGTCACTGTAGTTTCTCCTGATAGCTTCCACCAGCTTAGCTAAAGTGCCTTTGTCTTCCCCATTAACCTGGGTGAATGCAACAGTGGTGCAGGTCTTCCTGTGGACTAGACATCCCAGTCTTGCCTTCCCCTTGATAACACAGTAAGGGACTCCCATTTTCTGACAGAGGGAAGGCAAGAAGACAACAAGCTCAATGGGATCTGTGTCATCAGCAATCACCACCAGCTCAACTTTCTTCTTCTCCACCAAGGCAATGACGGTGTTAACTCCTGCTCAAAGGACAGGTGGTCTCTTAGTGGTGACGTCCTAAGAGAGAACATACAGTGTTGTCTAAAAAAAAAAGTCCATTTATTTTTTTATGTATATAAACATTTATATACACAAAAAATTTTTTATAGCTGAGGACACAGCCACAAATGAAGCATAGTCCCTGCTACCACAAGGTCCTCTTCACTAACACCCACTCTGAAGACTACTGCTCCATCACCCTTTCAGAAGCAGCTGAATGGGGCTATGTAAGTAACCTTGCAGGTAAAGTCACCACCTGCAGGAACTCATGGGTGAGAGCAGAGGGTAGACACCAAAAGGCCACTGAACTCCCCCGAGAAAACTATTGAGCGGCACACATGTCCAATTTTCCAGGTCCAAGACATACTCCAGTACTGCTTCTTAATAGCCACCAGGGGCAAAGCCAGGAAGAATCAGAGGGACACAGAATTTTCTCACATGAAGGAAAAGCAGCCTGTATCACTTAATGTTTGGCCTGAGTTAATGGAGGACCTAGACCTCTTAAAAGGCACAAATGGGGCCGGGCACTGTGGCTCACACCTGTAATCTCAGCTCTTAGGGAGGCAGAGGCAGGAGGAGAGCTTGAGCCCAGGAGTTTGAGACCTGCCTGGGCAATAGTGAGACCCCATTCTCCACAAAAAGAAAAACAAAACAAAACAAAAAAGGCATCAATGAGAACCCTTATTTGGACCCATTCCCCACCATGGTTGAGCTCTCATTATGCTGAGCATGTGTCTTGGAAAGGGGCAGGCCAGACGCAGTGCCTCATGCTTGTAATACCAGCACTTTGGGAGGCTGAGGCAGGTGGAGGTCGGGAGTTCTAGACCAGCCTGATCAACATGGAGAAACCCCATCTCTACTAAAAATACAAAATTAACCAGGCGTCATGGCACATGCCTATAATCCCAGCTACTTGGGAGGCTGAGGCAGGAAAATCACTTGAATCCGGAAAGCAGAAGTTTTGGTGAGCAGAGATTATGCCACTGCACTCCAGCCTGGGCAACAAGAGTAAAACTCTGTCTCAAAAAAAAAAAAAAAAAAAAAGCAAAGGGGCAACTGGCAGAAAGGATAGGGATGTGCTTTGGGCTATATCAGATGGCAGAGAGGTCCCAGTTCTTATTCTCAGGCCCTGGCTTTGCTAGAGACACCTGCCCAGGCCCTACAGGCACACCCATTTGAACATATATTCAGGAGCCAGCTCAGAAACCAAGAGACTCAGGCTGGTCCATTCATTTATTCCGGAGGAGGAGACTGCAGCAGTGGCGAGAGATGCTTAGAAACCCAGAATTGAGATCCAAAATGTTATCCAACCCAACCAACTTCAACCATGTGGCTCACATGGGCCTGGGCAACAGCATGCAGGTGCTCATGTACCTGCCTCTGAGTGCGGGGCCCCCCTCCCAGGAGGAAAGGCCAGGCCCCATGCCTGCCAGCCTGGCCTGCCAGCCTCCATCCAGGAACAAGCCCTACATCTCGTGGCCCTTGTCAGGTGGATCAGAGCTAGGCATGGCTGTGCCTCTGAGAAGTATGTCCAATCCAGACCAGGACTTTGACAAAGAGCCAGATTCGATCTCCACCAAACACTCAACTCCATCAAACAGATCCAACCCCATTGGTCCACCGAGCCCTCACTCCCCCCACAGGAGCCAGCTCCCCCTGGAAGGCCTGGAGCAGCCGGCCTGTGATGCCTGAAGCTACCAGCACACCACAGGGCCCAGGGAGCTGGGGATGGCCTTCAGCATCAGTGCCAAGACTGAGCTGGCCCTCCAGTGTTGTCCAAGGAAATGTAGAATCACTTTGTAGATATGGAGATGAAGACAAATCTTTATTATAATATTGATCAGTTTTATGCCACATTGTTCGTGGCAGTAGACCAGATCCATTCATCTGCACAGCTGTGAGGCGACACGTTCTGTCTACATATGAAGGACCCCACACAGCCCCTCTCCCACCCGACAGCCCGAGAAGGCATGTGGGGCCCTGCTAATGCCACTTCCTCAGCAGGAACCCGTCATAATATGGCTGCTTTGGAGGCAGACAGCTGGGGACACAGCCTCAGTACCCAGTCTTTCCCTGGTTCCTGAAACCCTAGGACCTTAGGAGAATAGTAAGAGGTCGTCTAGCATTCCCAGTGTCACTAGAATTTTGAACACAGACAGAGGAAAGTGGAGGTTAGTTTGTGGCCTTTTTATTCATTTAGCCATTGCATAGTCAGCTGCAGAAGTGCTGCTGACTACCTGGTCATGGACAGAGGCCCAGGACCAGTGACACCCTGTGTCCCTGTGTGCGTCAAGTTCATTCTGGGTCACAACCATGAAGTGTCACCAGTATCTACTACTGTGAAGTCAGCTATGCTCTCTGCTTTCCACTCGCTTCCAGGGCTTCTGCCTCCTGTCATAAAACCAGCAAGTGTCGTGGTGCAGGCAGGCCCTGTGGCCTGCTGGGCTGAGAGGAGGCCAGAGCCCCAGGAAGCCACACTGCAGCCACTGGGACACCCCACCTTCCCCCATCGCCCCCATCCCCACATGGAGGAGCCCTGGTGATTAGTAGCCCTTATGATCACGTAGACCCACCCAACACACTCCTGCACACAGGCCCTGGCCCATGGTGTGGCGATGCCCTTCATGTGTATTTTACCTCACCCTTCTTTGTGTCAGATGTTGAGTGACCAGCTCTGTGGCCCTGTGTCATCAGAGGCTTGTGGTTAACTGTTGTGGCCGACACAGCTTCTCTGCAGCTTGGGCCGGACCTCCCCTGTCCTCCCACTGGTCGGCTGCTTGGCAAGGCTGTTCAGGATGTGCTCTTCCCCAAGTTGGCACTGACTGGCCCAGCTCCACCAGCCCTGCCCACCCACTGCCCTCCTGGGCCTTCTGCTGGACAGGCACCTGCAGGGGGGTTCTGGTTTAAAAAAAAAAAGAATGCACAGGACACATTTTGGAAGTTCCTCTCAAGACTTTTGATCTCCACACTTCATTTGTTCAAATAAGCCTTACTCATTAGGCCTTAAATTAAAAGAAATTCTGCCCACACATACAAACACAAACACACACACACACACGAAACACAACACAGAAACACTACAGATTTACTGCATTAAAGGAGCATTCAGCTTCTTAAGAGTAGCATGACATTTTACTCTCAATAGAATAGCCCTCTTTTGCTTTTGTATCACAGAAGTATAGCATCTTCTTACAGAGTTTTATATAGTTTGTTTTTGCCATTTTGATTCCTATACCCAGTAATAATAACTTTTGCACAATACATCAATCCTAAGGGCAGCTATTAGATGTTTACAGTTTCTGTATTGTAAGAGCAATCTGAATGATTTTACTCTTCCCATGCCAAACTTTCATGACTTGTACTGAACTGAAGTATATATTTATATTACAGCTTTTTGGGGGGTGGGAGGAATCTTGATATGCTTTTCATTGATTTGTATAATTTACATTAAAGGTGAGAAAGGGTTGGTGCCTTGTAAAAAAATAAAAATAGAAATAAAAATTTAAAAAAGGCCAGGCACGGTGGCTCATGCTTGTAATCCCAGCACTTTGGGAGGCTGAGGTGGGTGGATCACGAGGTCAAGAGATCGAGACCATCCTGGTCAACATGGTGAAACCCTGTCTCTACTAAAAAAAATACAAAAAATATTAGCTGGGCATGGTGGTGCATGCCTGTAGTCCCAGCTACTCAGGAGGCTGAGGCAGGAGAATTGCTTGAACCCAGGAGGTTGTGGTGAGCCAAGATCGCGCCATTGCACTCCAGCCTGGGTAACGAGTGAAACACCGTCTCAAAAAAAAAATAATAATAAAAATTAAAATCAGCGTCCCGCCGTTCGAGAAGCTGATGTTGATGTACTGCTTTCTCACCTGTGTCTCCTGTGAGGCCATTTTCCAAGGGCTTGTGCACAGTAAATCCCGGGGTCCAATCATCTGGAAGACAGTGCAGTGGCCTTGCTGTGCGAAGTGCTGAAGCACCCAGACTGTAGCATATTGGAGCTGTGGTTGATGGCTTGTTTCATTACTTCCAATTCCTGTAAGAACATTGCTGATGTTCTCATCTGCAATGAAAAACTGAAGATCCTGAAACTTGGGCATAATGAAATAGGAGATGCTGGTGTCAGACAGTTATGTGAAGCTTTGAAGCATTCTAACTGTAAATTAGAGTGTCTTGGGCTGCAAACATTCTGGATCACCCACACCTGCTGTGAAGACCTCACCACAGCACTGGTTGCCAGCAAAACGCTGAGGAACCTGAACCTTGACTGGATTGCCTTGGACCCTGAAGGGGTGGTGTTGCTGTGTGGGGCTTTGAGCCACATGGACTGCGCCCTGCAGATGCTGGGGTTGCAGAAATCTGCCTTTGATGAAGAATCTCAGAAGATGCTGATGGCTCTGGAAGAAAAATGTCCCCACCTGAGCATTTCACATGAACCTTGGATTGACGAGGAATACAGGATCAGGGGTGTGATCCCCTGATGGGGAGTGCCCTGAAGTAGTCTTCTCACAAAGGCTTTCCTTGATCATAATGGCACTTTTCCTCCCTGTAACTGCATGTCATGGCAGCAGGGCTGTGATTTCAGGGCTACTCCCTGACAGTATTCTAGAAATATGATTATGGAGTGTGATTCAGTAGGTATGTGCTGATTGTCTTGGCCTAGGTCCTATATTCCCTTTTCTTTAGAAACCCCATCCTACTTTGTGAAATTTAGAAAAACAAATATGTTGAACGAGTGCTAAATGCTCTGGAAAGCATGGCTTTATTTTCTTAGAGGATGTCCTGGTGTGTAGAACCATGGATTTGCAGGCACCACAATCCTGATACTTCTGATGTAGAAGTGATGCTAGAATGTGTCTATAGATTGTATTGTGAGCACTCAAACTTTCTAGTTTGTCCAGATTTATGTTTGATCAGTTTTCTTGTCCAATAAAAAAGCATTTTCAAAAAAAAAAAAGGATGGGTTCCTGAGCTGCCGACCCACTGCCAGAGACCCCACACTGCAGAGGCCAGAGGAGTGGTCAGGCTTCCCTGTTCCTTTTTCCCAGGCAGGCATTATTATTCTTCCCTTCTTACACATGGGGAAGTGGAGCTTGAGAGAAGGAATTTCACAAGCACCCGTCAGTTTCCCAAGAAGATGATGAATGCTAGAAAGAATTACTTATTCAGATGAATCATCTCCAGAAACATCTCCAGAACTGTACATTCAACTGTCTTTCTTGGGCTTGGACTTGTTCATAAAGGAATTTGCTAATTATCAGGACATTCTAACACAAGGGGCTTAGAACTTGGTGGGAAGGGATGGGGAGGTTGGGCAAAGATTGCTGTACTTGCATTTGATAGTTTATTGGCAATTGTTTTGGATTGTCTCTGCCTATTCAACATATGTTCACTATTCTCTTTATCAAATACAGGTGTATCTTCTTTAAAAAAACAATAAAAAAATTAAAAAAATTATTGGAGGCCTCCATAGCATTTTTTTTCAGGAGAATCACTTGAACCTGGGAGGCAGAGGTTGCAGTGAGCTGAGATTGCACCACTACACTCCAGCCTGGGTGACAGAGCAAGGCTCCATTTCAAACAAACAAAATAACCTTACTATGGCTGGGCAAGGTAGCTCACACCTGTAATCTTAGAACTTTGGGAGGCCGAGGCATGTGGATCACCTGAGGTGGGGAGTTTGAAACCAGTCTGACTAACATGAAGAAACCCCCATATCTACTAAAAATACAAAATTAGCAGGACCTGGTGCTGCATGCCTGTAATCTCAGCTACTCTGGAGGTTAACACAGGAGAATTGCTTGAATCCGGGAGGAGGAGGTTGCGGGGAGCCGAGATCCTGCTTCTGCACTCCGCCTGGGCAACAGTCACCCAACAAGCATTTCCAAGATCAGCAATCTTCACCTTGAGCTTTTCTGCATTTTCTGGCTCAAGGGGATTAACAAGAAAATTTCCAGCTGTGGATTTTCCTTTGTTGTCCAGTGGTACCTTATGTTCTTGCTCTTGTTCATCTTCACAGGATATCTCTGCCCGAATGCTTTCTTGAAGTTGGCTACTGTGTTGTTCACTGAATGACTGATCTAGTTGAGGAAGACTGGCACACCATGGTATCCAACACCTCAGAAGTTATAGGTGTACAAGAGTCTGTTTCTTAAGATGTGCTGCTGTCTCCATTTTGGGAGCTTAGGAAACTAGGCTCCTGCTTCAACTTTTGTACACCACAGTCATTGGCATTATATAGATCCTCTTTATGTCTCAATGTTTCATTATTACTGTTCTGAGTATAATTAATGACTTCAGTTACTCCATTGCAATTAATTCCTGCTGCACCATCCTCTGTGTCACATTCCGTAAGTGTTTGATCCTGGCCAATGTTATTTAACTCTTCCAGTTTTTCTTGGGTCATTTTATTAGGTGGGTTCTCTTTCAAAGGTCTTTCAACAGGACTCTCTGATTCTTCTTGCTTATTTGGTCTTTTTTTGCCCAGGGCCTCTTTCTCCATTTCCTCAATTTCCTGCATTTGCTTCTCTAGTAATTCTGCCTGGCACTTCTGCTTCTTCTTCAATTTCTTCTTCTTCTTCTTTGACATTTTGTCAGCTGGTTTAGGTTGGGGAGTTAATTAATTAATCAACTTAAAAAATTAATTAATAATTTTTAACTAAATTAAAAACACATTAAGGGACTTCCGTTGTCCATTAGCTCTGCCTGAGCTCCTGCCTGGTTACTTGGCGGTCAGTCCCGGGATGGGGAGGAAGACAAAGGTGACACCCCTCGCCTGTGAGCCAAGCCTCCCTTATCCCTGGCCTTTAGACCCAGGCAAAAGCTTCTGAGCCCTGGGCAGGGGTGGGGGTTACCAGAGAGTGCTGCCTTCCCCCAAGCCTGCCCCTCTGCCTTTCCTGCCTCATTTTCCTTTAGCTCCTCTGGTTGTTTGCTCATTGGCTGCCGTGTTCATCCCAGGGGGCTCTCACAGAAGTGGAGGGGCCTTTCCCTCGATCCCTTGGGGCACAGGGCAGCAGCTCCTGCCTGATCCTGGACATGGGGCGCTTCCTTGTGTTGCCAATTTATTAACAGCAAATAAACCAATTAAATGGAGACTATTAAATAACTTTATTAAAAAAATTAGACAGCTAATTTTTTTTTAAATTTTTTATTGGATTATAGGTTTTGGGGTACATGAGCAGAGCATGCAAGACAGTTGCGTAGGTACACACATGGCAGTGTGCTTTGCTTTTCTTCTCCCCTTCACCCACATTTGGCATTTCTCCCCAGGCTATCCCTCCCCACCTCCCACTCCCACTGGCCCTCCCCTTTTCCCCCCAAGAGACCCCACTGTTTAGTACTCCCCTTTCTGTGTCCATGTGTTCTCATTTTTCATCACCCACCTATGAGTGAGAATATGCGGTGTTTCATTTTCTGTTCTTGTGTCAGTTTGCTGAGGATGATGTTCTCCAGATTCATCCATGTCCCTACAAACAACACGAACTCATCATTTCTGATTGCTGCATAATATTCCATGGTGTATATGTGCCACATTTTTCCAATCCAGTCTATTATCAATGGGCATTTGGGTTGATTCCAGGTCTTTGCTATTGTAAACAGTGCTGCAATGAACATTCGTGTACATGTGTCCTTATAGTAGAACGATTTATAGTCTTTTGGATACATACCCAGTAATGGGATTGCTGGGTCAAATGGAATTTCTATTTCTAAGGCCTTGAGGAATCGCAACACTGTCTTCCACAATGGTTGAACTAATTTACACTCCCACCAACAGTGTAAAAGTGTTCCTTTTTCTCCACATCCTCTCCAGCATCTGTTGTCTCCAGATTTTTTAATGATCGCCATTCTAACTGGCGTGAGATGGTATCTCAATGTGGTTTTGATTTGCATCTCTCTGATGACCAGTGACAATGAGCATTATTTCATATGACTGTTGGCCTCATATATGTCTTCTTTCGTAAAGTATCTGTTCATATCCTTTGCCCACTTTTGAATGGGCTTGTTTGTTTTCTTCCTGTAAATCTGTTTGAGTTCTTTGTAAATTCTGGATATCAGCCCTTTGTCAGATGGGTAGACTGCGAAAATTTTTTCCCATTCTGTTGGTTGCCGATCCACTCTAGTGACTGTTTCTTTTGCCGTGCAGAAGCTGTGGAGTTTCATTAGGTCCCATTTGTCTATTTTGGCTTTTGTTGCCAATGCTTTTGGTGCTTTGTTCATGAAGTCCTTGCCTACTCCTATGTCCTGGATAGTTTTGCCTAGATTTCCTTCTAGGGTTTTTACGGTGCCAGGTCTTATGTTTAAGTCTTTAATCCATCTGGAGTTAATTTTAGTGTAAGGTGTCAGGAAGGGGTCCAGTTTCTGCTTTCTGCACATGGCTAGCCAGTTTTCCCAACACCATTTGTCAAACATGGAATCCTTGCCCCATTGCTTGTTTTTGTCAGGTTTATCAAAGATTGTATAGTTGTATGTATGTTGTGTTGCCTCCGGTGCCTCTGTTTTGTTCCATTGGTCTATATCTCTGTTTTGGTACCAGTACCATGCTGTTTTGATTACTGTAGCCTTGTAGTATAGTTTGAAATCCGGTAGTGTGATGCCCCCCGCTGTGTTCTTTTTGCTTAGAACTGACTTGGCTATGCGGGCTCTCTTTTGGTTCCATATGAAGTTCATGGTGGTTTTTTCCAGTTCTGTGAAGAAAGTCCATGGTAGCTTGATGGGGATAGCGTTGATTCTGTAAATTACTTTGGGCAGTATAGCCATTTTCACGATGTTAATTCTTCCTAACCATGAACATGGAATGTTTCTCCATCTGTTTGTGTCCTCTCTGATTTCGTTGAGCAGTGGTTTGTAGTTCTCCTTGAAGAGGTCCCTTACGTTTCTTGTGAGTTGTATTCCAAGGTATTTTATTCTTTTTGTAGCAATTGTGAATGGCAGTTCGCTCTTGATTTGGCTTTCTGTAAGTCTGTTATTGGTGTATAGGAATGCTTGTGATTTTTGCACATTGATTTTATATCCTGAGACTTTGCTGAAGTTGTTTATCAGTTTCAGGAGTTTTTGGGCTGAGGCAATGGGGTCTTCTAGGTATACTATCATGTCGTCTGCAAATAGAGACAATTTGGCTTCCACCTTTCCTATTTGAATACCCTTTATTTCTTTTTCTTGCCTGATTACTCTGGCTAGAACTTCCAGTACTATATTGAATAGGAGTGGTGAGAGAGGGCATCCTTGTCTAGTGCCAGATTTCAAAGGGAATGCTTCCAGTTTTTGCCCATTCAGTATGATATTGGCTGTTGGTTTGTCATAAATAGCTTTTATTATTTGAGATAAGTTCCATCGATACCGAGTTTATTGAGGGTTTTTAGCATAAAGGGCTGTTGAATTTTGTCAAATGCCTTCTCTGCGTCAATTGAGATAATCATGTGGTTTTTGTTTTTGTTTCTGTTTATGTGGTGAATTACGTTGATAGACTTGCGTATGTTGAACCAGCCTTGCATCCCCGGGATGAATCCTACTTGATCATGATGAATAAGTTTTTTGATTTGCTGTTGCAATCAGCTTGCCAATATTTTATTGAAGATTTTTGCATCTATGTTCATCATGGATATTGGCCTGAAGTTTTCTTTTCTCGTTGGGTCTCTGATTTGGGAAGGATTCCCTCTTTTTGGATTGTTTGAAATAGTTTTAGAAGGAATGGTACCAGCTCCTCCTTGTGTCTGGTAGAATTCGGCTGTGAACCCGTCTGGACCTGGGCTTTTTTTGTGTGGTAGGCTGTTAATTGCTGCCTCAACTTCAGACCTTGTTATTGGTCTATTCATAGTTTCAGCTTCCTCCTGGTTTAGGCTTGGGAGGACACAGGAGTCCAGGAATTTATCCATTTCTTCCAGGTTTACTAGTTTATGCGCATAGAGTTGTTTGTAATATTCTCTGATGATGGTTTGAATTTCTGTGGAATCTGTGGTGATGTCACCTTTATCATTTTTTATTGCATCTATTTGGTTGTTCTCTCTTTTATTTTTCATCAATCTGGCTAGTGGTCTGTCTATTTTGTTGATCTTTTCAAAAAACCAGCTCTTGGATTTATTGATTTTTTGAAGGGTTTTTCGTGTCTCAATCTCCTTCAGCTCAGCTCTGATCTTAGTAATTTCTTGTCTTCTGCTGGGTTTTGAGTTTTTTTGATCTTGCTCCTCTAGCTCTTTCAATTTTGAGGATAGGGTGTCAATTTTGGATCTCTCCATTCTCCTCATATGGGCACTTATTGCTATATACTTTCCTCTAGAGACTGCTTTAAATGTGTCCCAGAGGTTCTGGCACGTTTTGTCTTCATTCTCATTGGTTTCGAAGAACTTCTTTATGTCTGCTTTCGTTTCGTTGTTTACCCAGTCAACATTCAAGAGCCAGTTGTTCAGTTTCCATGAAGCTGTGCGTTTCTGGGTCGGTTTCTGAATTCTGAGTTCTAACTTGATTGCACTATGGTCTGAGAGGCTGTTTGTTATGATTTCAGTTGTTTTGCATTTGTTGAGCAGTGCTTTACTTCCAATGATGTGGTCAATTTTAGAGTAGGTGTGATGTGGTGCTGAGAAGAATGTGTATTCTGTGGATTGGGGGTGGAGAGTTCTGTAAATGTCCACCAGGTTTGCTTGCTCCAGGTCTGAGTTCAAGCCCTGTGTATCCTTGTTGATTTTCTGTCTGGTTGATCTGTCTAGTATTGACAGTGGAGTGTTAAAGTCTCCCACTATTATTGTGTGGGAGTCTAAGTCCTTTTGTAAGTCATTAAGAACTTACCTTATGTATCTGGGTGCTCCTGTGTTGGGTCCATATATGTTTAGGATCGTTAGCTCTTCTTGTTGTATCGATCCTTTTACCATTATGTAATGGCCTTCTTTGTCTCTTTTGATCTTTGTTGCTTTAAAGTCTATTTTATCAGAGATGAGAATTGCAACTCCTGCTATTTTTTGCTTTCCATTAGCTTGGTAAATCTTCCTCCATCCCTTTATTTTGAGCCTTTATGTATCCTTGCATGTGAGATGGGTTTCCTGGATACAGCACACTGATGGGTTTTGGCTTTTTATCCAATTTGCCAGTCTGTGTCTTTTGATTGGTGCATTTAGTCCATTTACATTTAGGGTTAATATTGTTATGTGTGAATTTGATACTGCCATTTTGATGCTAAGTGGCTGTTTTGCCTATTAGTTGTTGTAGATTCTTCATTATGTTGAAGCTCTTTAGCATTCAGTGTGATTTTGGAATGGCTGGTACTAATTGATCCTTTCTATGTGTAGTGCCTCTTTTAGGAGCTCTTGTAAAGCAGGCCTGGTGGTGACAAAATCTCTGAGTACTTGCTTGTTCACAAAGGATTTTATTCTTCCTTCACTTCTGAAGCTCAGTTTGGCTGGATATGAAATTCTGGTTGAAAGTTCTTTTCTTTAAGAATGTTGAATATTGGCCCCCACTCTCTTCTGGCTTGTAGTGTTTCTGTCGAGAGATCTGCTGTGAGTCTGATGGGCTTCCCTTTATGGGTGACCCGACCTTTCTCTCTGGCTGCCCTTAGTATGCTCTCCTTTATTTCCACCCTGTTGAATCTGACGATTATGTGCCTTGGGGTTGCTCTTCTTGCAGAATATCTTTGTGGTGTTCTCTGTATTTCCTGCAATTGAGTGTTGGCTTGTCTTGCTAGGTGGGGGAAATTTTCCTGGATGATGTCCTGAAGAGTATTTTCCAGCTTGGATTCATTCTCTTCGTCCCCTTCTGGTACACCTCTCAAACGTAGGTTAGGTGTTTTCACATAGTCCCACATTTCTTGGAGACTTTGTTCATTCCTTTTTGTGCTTTTTTCTCTGATCTTGGTTTCTCGTTTTATTTCATTGAGTTGGTCTTCGACTTCAGATATTCTTTCTTCCGCTTGGTCAATTCGGCTATTGAAACTTGTGTTTGCTTCGCGAAGTTCTCGTATTGTGTTTTTCAGTTCCTTTAATTCATTCATATTCCTCTCTAAGGTATCCATTCTTGTTATCATTTCCTCGAATCTTTTTTCAAATCTCTTTTCAAGGTTCTTAGTTTCTTTGCATTGATTTAATACATGATCTTTTAGCTCACCAAAGTTTCTCATTATCCATCTTCTGAAGTCTAATTCCATCATTTTGTCACAGTCATTCTCCGTCCAGCTCTGCTCCCTTGCTGATGAGGAGTTTTGGTCTTTTCTAGGAGGCGAGGTGTTCTGGTTTCGGGTGTTTTCCTCCTTTTTGCGCTGGTTTCTTCCCATCTTTGTGGATTTGTCTGCTGGTCGTCTGCGTAGTTGCTGACTTTTCTATTGGGTCTCTGAGTGGACACCCAGAATGTTGATGATGAACTATTTCTGTTGCTTGGTTTTCCTTCCACCAGTCTAGCCCCTTCGCTGTACGACTGCTGAGGTCCACTCCAGACCCTGCTTGTCTGGGGTGCACCTCTAGTAGCTGTGGCACAGCGAGGGATTCTACCAGTTTCTTTTTCTGCTCTCTTTGTCCCAGGATGATGCCTGCCTAATGTCAGTCTTTTGGATATTGAGGGGTCAGGGAGCTGCTTGAGGAGACAGTTTTTACTTTATAGGGGTTTAATTGCTGAGCTGTGCACGCTGTTGTTCATTCAGGGCTGTTAGGCTGCTATGTTTGATTCTGCTGCAACAGAGCTCATTAAAAAACCCTTTTTTTTTTTTTTCTCAAATGCTCTGTGTTGAAGGGTTTGGGCTTTATTTTTGGATGTCCGATCAGGTGTCCTGCCCAGCTAGAAGGCAGACTAGCCACTGTTTGGCTGCCGAGGCTCCGCCCATCTGTTGTGTGATTCGCGCTGTTCCTGCCGGCTCTGCTGTGGTCTCCGCCACACCCTGCAGCGGAGTCTCTTTATTGTAGCGTGTTGCCTCAGCAACGGCAGGCTGCGTCAGCAGTGGGCGTGTATCTCAGTAGGGACGGGTCGCCTCGGCAACTGCTGGCTGCGTCAGCAATGGGCATATATCTCAGTTGGGGCGGGTTGCCTCGGTAGTGGTGGACGCCCCTCCCCCACACAGCGTCTCGGACCGTCTGCTCGGGATAGTTTGAAATCACGGTTTTGTTCTTCCCACTGGGTATCCCAATCCCTGCAATCCCCTGGGCTGGCCTACTGTCCAAGTCTCGTTCAGTCTCAAGTCCAGCCCTCTCAAGTCTCAGGTTGCCAGTTCAACAGGGCACCCGGACAAGCGCGCCTTGTGGGGATTGCTGGGCAGGGCCGGCCGCCGCCGCCCCGGCTGCCGGCTTCGTCAGGCAGACCTACTGCCTGGCGTCCCGTGTCTTTTTTATACTTGGGAGTTTCTCCGTTCTGTGGGCAACAAAGATCAGCCTGGAAATGCCGCTCTGACTCACCATTTGCGGATTCGAGAAGAGTTCCAATCCTGGGTTGTTCTCACAGCGCCATCTTGAGTCCCAGCTAATTTTTTTTTTTGCACATAACTCAGTCCTTTAATTCAACTTGGCATGACATTTATATAAGTCGAACCTCCACCCTCACTCCTGATGAAAAAGAGTGCATCTGTTCAGCTGAAACACATGCAGATAAACTCCATAATCAAGCCCCTATACAAAATCCAGTGGCTAATGATGTAGTTCCCCATAGAAACCCAAACTGAGCTTCTCCTTGTTGCTTCGGGGTTGTGAAGAATCTGTTTGGTTCCTCTTCCACCCTGACTTTAAGTTTCCGGAGGCATCTCCAGTCCTGGGAAACTATTCATGGAGAGATATCCAAGATGGCAGTCTAGCAGCAGCTCAGGGTTGCAGCTCTCAGTGAAGGCGCAGGGAGAGAGTGGACGCCAGACTTCCATACGAATTTTTGTTGCTTATGGACCAGGAGATTCCCAGCGGAGGAACCCCACGGGTCGCCAGCGCGACTCCTTTGGCCGGAGCGGTTGTTTTGCCGGCGTCCTGGCGCGGTGGTTCTCAGTGCGGAATATGCGGGACTGGGTGACTTTTTAGTTGGCGTTTGGAGCTCCAAGAAGGCAGAGTCACCCATTCAGCTGACTGGGAGGGGGACTGAAGCTGGGAGCCAGACCAGGAGATTCCCGGGCGGAAAAGTGCCACGAATCTCAGCGCTGCTGTTTCAGCCGGTGCGGTCGCCACTTGGGAAATTGCATAGATCCGTGCCCCTTTTCCGCGGGTGATTAGGGCACAGGAGTAATTGGGGAAGTTATAAATCTTCTGACCTCTGGAACAAAGGCTGGTAATCATTTACCTATGCCTACATCTTAGAAGAATTCAGGCCCCTCTCATAATCCTAACTTTGTGGGCCTCATTAGTTTTATAAAGGTGGTTTAGTTTTGAGAAGGGCTATGATAATCCTTCTTTAAGATTAAACTCCAAATTAAATTTATCCCAAAGTTAGCTTGGCCCAGCTCAGGAATGACCAAGGACAGCCTGGAGTTTAGAAGCAAGACAGAATCAACAATGCCAGAATTCTCTCACTGTCGTAATTTTTGCAAAGGCCCCCCTTTTTTTTCTTTTTTTTTTGAGTTTTGCTCTTGTTACCCAGGCTGGAGTGCAATGGCGTGATCTCGCCTCACTGCAACCTCCGCCTCCTGGGTTCAGGCAATTCTCCTGCCTCAGCCTCCTGAGTAGCTGGGATTACAGGCACATGCCACCATGCCCAGCTAATTTTATTATTATTATTATTTTTTAATAGAGATGGGGTTTCACCATGTTGACCAGGATGGTCTTGATCTCTTGACCTTGTGATCCACCCGCCTCGGCCTCCCAAAATGCTGGGGTTACAGGCATGAGCCACCGCACCCACCCCCTCCCTTTTTTTGCCATAGAAGAAAATGCCATTTTGTGTATGTGTGTGGGGATTGTGGGTGGAGTGAAGCCTGGAGCTGCCAGGCGGCCAATGTCTGGCAAGGTTGTACAGGTGATTTGTGGAGCCAGTGGGTGGGAGCTCCACACTCTGGGCCTGTGGAGAGCAGCTTTTATTAGAAACCTACTTTTGTGGCATTTCCCTAATGGAGCCAAACCACTCCTGGAGCTCAAGCGCGCGCATGCACACACGAACGTCTAGATGTCCTTAACTTCAGGGTGGATTTGATTTAATTTGAGACAGGGTAGTGGAGTGCCGGAGAAAGGGCCCAGGGCTGGGAAGCACAAACGTGGGCTCGAATAAGTCCGTCCCCGCCTCTGGACCTCGGTTTCTCATCAGTAAGGCGCAGAGGATGTATCCATGAGCTCGTAGACCCTGCTGAGCAGCAGGATGTCAGATCCTGTGATTCGCCGACTGGCTCCTACGGGTCAGGGGAACTGTTAGCCCAGGACGGAGGCGTAGCTCTCAGACCCCAGCGGAGGCAGCGGAGGCCCCAGCTGAAGTTGTCGGAGCCCCATCCCCTGCTGGGGCCCCCAAGTGGCCCGCGCTCAAGTGCCCGCGCTCTCAATTGAGTCCAGAGCCCACGCAGAAGGCGCCCTCCTGCGCAAGCGGCGGGCAGGGGACGGCGGGGCACTGTGCTCGGGGCGCCCGGGCACGGGACGTGGCGCCTGGCGAGGCGTGGCCGGGGCTGGGCGGCGGCTGCGGCCGGGCGCCGCGTCCCCGCCGCGGGGCGACTCGTCCTTCCTGAACGTGCCACGCTCCGCGCTCTCTTCGCCACAAACAAGGAAGCTCGGGGGACGCCCGGCGGGCGCCGAGGCCCGTGTGAGGCCAGTGCTCCGCGGGGAGGGCGGCCGGGGCAGTCGCGTGGGTCTGGGGAGGGGGTCCCCGCCCCCGCAGTCTGAATAGCTGCTGTTCTCGGCGGGTCCGATTGTTCACTCCGAGACTGGCTGGATCTGTGGAGTTTCCAGACGCCCCTGTGGGACAGGTCCCGGGGCGGGGGAAGACTGTTTTCCGGAAAAGCTAGGCACCAATAACCTTGCCTCTCCTCGTTTGATCCTCTTAGGCCGTCCTGGCGTGCGGCTGTGGCAGGGACAATGCCCCGTCTTACAGATGGCGAAACTGAGAGGAGATACGTCCCGCAGAAACGACAGGAGAATTCCCATCCCTCCGCAGTCGGGGCCTGGAAAGCCCTTTGTTGCTGGGCTCCGAATGTGACAGGCCCGTTGCCCTCTTTCTCTGGCTACAGCCTCTGCTGAGGGGATGGCAGGCTTCAAGGATCTCCAGAACCCGGGGGAGGGGGACCCTGATCCTCTTCGGGGCTCCCCTGGCTTCCTTTTGCTGGGTGACTCTACTCTCCCCTTCCTGCCTTACACCCACCCCACAGGGCACAGGGCTGGATGACAAAAAACAAGAGCTCTAGTCCTGGTGGGGTCACAGCTTTCAGTGAGACCTCCATTTCCTCGCTGCACCCCATCAGGACTGGAGGCTGAGGACCAGTGCTCCTGTTTTCTCATTAATAAAGCCAAGGCCAGATGCTGTGGCTATGCCTGTAATCCCAGCATTTTGGGAAACTAAGGCAGGCAGATCACCTGAGGTCAGGAGTTCAAGACCAGCCTGGCCAACATGGTGAAACCCTGTCTCTACTGAAAATACAAAAATCAACCAGGCGTGGTGACACATGCCTATAGTTTCCACTACTTGGGAGTCCGCAGCAGCAGGATCACTTGAACCCGGGAGGCAGAGGTTGCAGTGAGCTAAGACGCCCCCTGCATTCCATTGTTACTAATAAATCCAAGAGTGTTCTTGGTGGGAAGGACATGTTTATATGTATACAAATACATATAAACCCACCACTCCCTTTACTTGTGCATTAAAATTCCTTATTTACCTTTTTCCCCCTTCCCATTTTCTCCCACGTTCATCTACCTTTTCTGGCAAAAAGGAGCCTTTTGTCCTCTGTGACCCTAAGAGCACACTGCTCAGGGGAAATTGCCTCATTCAGACCTGGATCCGCTCTTGATTTCTCTTGTCTTCTGCTCTTTTCCTGGTGCTCTTTTTTCTCGGTGGGGTGTGGGTAATAGAATAGCCATGGGCTTTTGGGGACCTTTAACATTTTTTCTTCCTCTTTTGTTTATAAAAACACTAAACATTCAATTCCAGAGAACCAAAAATCCCACCTTCCCACCAAACACTACTAAGGGGCTTGTGTTCTGCTCCATACATTTTCTCTTTTCTTTCTCTCTTGTTGATGCTTTTAAAAACAAACGAGTTTTTTAATATGAAGAAAGTTTTTAAAGTGTGAACAAAAAACAGAAAGAAAGTGTTGCAGGCAAAGGGGGAGGCAAGGAGGCCGCGTAAGTAACATACTTGGAATTGAGGATTTTTCATGTCTTCACTCCTGAATACCAGAGAACCAGATAATGAGGAGGGGTGAAGGCCTAAATCAGTCCAGCAGAGCTGAAGTAATTGAACAAAACTATATATTAGAAAAATGACTAAGAGATTGGCATATCAATCTGACCCTTAGTCTCTCTTGCACATGGGAAGAATAGAAACTTTGAGCTGGGCATGGTGGCTCATGCCTGCTCATCCTAGTGATCTGTGATGCTGAGGCAGTAGGATCCAGGAGTTCAAGACCTCAATGAGCTATGGTAGCACCACTACACTCCAGTCTGGGTGACAGAGAGGCATCCCATCTCTAAAATGAAAAAAGGAAGAAGAAAGTTTGAAAGACAAGTAATACATTTTCTCTTACTGTTGTCAACACCAGGTCTGTTATTCTAAAATAAATTAAAACATCAAAAACACAAATCCATGAAGGATATTTGAGATAAAGAAACAGAAATTTTATTCTAGTATGCTATTCTAAGTCAAAGCATATTTGTGTCTGCAAGCACAAGCATATCATTTTAGACATCTTTTTGCCATTCTTAATATAATGAATTAATTCACTGTATGTTGCAGAATTATAATATTTTAAAGGGAAAATGCTCGGTTCAAAACAAAACAACGTAAGAGTTTATCTTACTGCTTGCTGTGTTCTAAGCACTACTTCAAACTTTTTGTCAATTAATTTGATTATCACAGAAAAATCTAAAGTCATGTTATTATTATTACTATTCCCTTTTATCAATGGGAAAGTTGAGACTCTAAAGGTTCAGAATCTCCCCAGGATGGTACCGCTAAAATTGGCTAAGGCAAACTCAAACACATTTCTTTCTGAGTCCAAAGCCCATGACATTAAATATTTCATTGAACAATAAGCTTTCTACATTTACAAATTTTTATAAAATATAGGAAGAATTTATTGAATTCAATAACAAAATTAATGACAGATACACAAACTGTTTTCATTGACAAACATTTTAAACTTTCTGTTCATACTGAGGTAGTATCCTTAATAAGACATAACGATATGGTAAATTTGCCATTCTCTTATGAAAGTTATGAGAACTAATAGTATTAAATACAAATGAAACTACTCATTGAATATTAGAATATGAAATTATACACAATATACTCCATTAACCAGTAAGAATAAACACTGAGGTATGAATGCTTGATATAATTTTTACACAGTTATGTTTTCTTCTGGATTAGTCAATACATTTAAGCCTATTGATAGAATGAATCAGTTCCCACCTCACCATCTTCCCCATCTCTCTAGCCTGGCTAGTTTTCTCAGGTATTCATTTCCTAACCAAATCCATGACACAGCTGCTGAGTCCAAGGGTCAGTCCCAGGTATACAGGTCACAAGTTGTGCCTTGGGCAGTCTACCCAGCCACTGCTGTGCACAGATGGAGTTAGCACCATCACCAAAAACATGCATCTCTTCAGCTTATGTGGAGAAATAGTTCTACACAGTCCCACAGCTCCTGTGGGTTACACTATGTTGAAGTACCATTTCTTCAGGGAAGATTAATTTGTCAGTTTAGTCATGTATTTCAATAGCATGTTTCCTTGCACCACCTAAAAACTGTGTTGCTTTTTAGCACAACATATACATTCAGCACTAAACAAAATGACTTTGTTTGATAGTAAAGAGTAATATTCAGAAATAGCATGTATCTTTTCAATAATAGATGGAAAGTATATCTCCAGACATCTGAAAACTTTTTGTTTTGGCCAGTGTTTACACTAGGTATTTTTTAGCTCATTGAGAAAACTTCTGTATGAATTAAACAAATATTTACACAATGCTGAACTATCTCTTTGACCCTGTGCTCTGGGGTGTGACTATTTTTTAATTTATGTATTATAACCATTTTTATAATAACCCAATACAATTAAATTGTAACTCAGTATCATTCCCTAAAACAATTACCTACTATAGTTCTGTAAGCAGAGAGTAATTTTAAATAATGATAAGATTACCTTTCATGATTTTTCAGCATGTGTAACTCAGATTAGATATCACCAGTTCTTCCAAATAGATTGATATCCAAAATAAATAAAACAGAAATTAATATGAGCAACACTGGTTTTATTATATTAGCAATATGATTGTATTGAATAATGTTCAGCCGCAGAAGATTCTTCTTCACATTCAGACATTAGTTTATTCGAACTATATCATTGTCATCACTTGAGCTATTAAAATTTTTTTATTTTTATAATCTCTGATGTTAATGAGTGAATTTTATAATCCTTGCATGGAAATTATCTTATATATTTGATGCACCTTTCTTATTTCACAGAATAAACTGAGAGCTAAGGATCTTAGTTTCTTATTCAAGAGGAAGATTCTCTGTATCTAACTACATCTATGTTATCAGTTACCTATCTTCCTTTCTCTCTTCCTTCTTCCCTTTCTCCCTCTCCTTTTCTTCTTCCTCTTCCCTCTCCCCATCTTACTCCTCTTTCTTTTTCTTCATCTATATTTATTTTTTTAAGAGACAAATGCTGCTGAATTGCCATCCTGGTATCTAAGCATCTAGTCAGTTTTCGAATGTAAATGACTGACCTAATATTTCACATTAATGCTGAAAGAATTATAATTGTTTCTGTGTTTTTAACAGAGACATTCTTTGGGGAAAAGTTAGATCAGTATCTTCTGATAGATCTACAATTCCAAATGTAGAAATTAACAGAGCATATCAGACACTACTCTGCACTTACTGGTATTTTAGATTTTCCATATCGATTAGGGAAGTATGGGAGAGAGCTGTAGAAGATGGTAATTGTTAGCAATATAACCATGTATTGTAGAATGTTCTTTTAATGTATTTTTGTTTTTTCCTGATATTGTCTACAGAAGTTTTTTTTTTTTTTTTAATTTTTTATTGGATTATAGGTTTTGGAGTACATGAGCAGAGCATGCAAG
The DNA here is from genome assembly GCF_049354715.1 of Callithrix jacchus. Taxonomy (NCBI): domain Eukaryota; kingdom Metazoa; phylum Chordata; class Mammalia; order Primates; family Cebidae; genus Callithrix; species Callithrix jacchus. The sequence goes on from NC_133514.1 coordinate 45,107,239, forward strand.
ACAGTTGCGTAGGTACACACATGGCAGTGTGCTTTGCTTTTCTTCTCCCCTTCACCCACATTTGGCATTTCTCCCCAGGCTATCCCTCCCCACCTCCCCCCCCCACTGGCCCTCCCCTTTTCCCCCCAATAGACCCCAGTGTTTAGTACTCCCCTTTCTGTGTCCATGTGTTCTCATTTTTCATCACCCACCTATGAGTGAGAATATGTGGTGTTTCATTTTCTGTTCTTGTGTCAGTTTGCTGAGGATGATGTTTTCCAGATTCATCCATGTCCCTACAAACGACACGAACTCATCACTTCTGATTGCTGCATAATATTCCATGGTGTATATGTGCCACATTTTTCCAATCCAGTCTATTATCAATGAGCATTTGGGTTGATTCCAGGTCTTTGCTATTGTGAACAGTGCTGCAATGAACATTCGTGTACATGTGTCCTTATAGTAGAACGATTTATAGTCTTTTGGATATATACCCAGTAATGGGATTGCTGGGTCAAATGGAATTTCTATTTCTAAGGCCTTGAGGAATCGCCACACTGTCTTCCACAGTGGTTGAACTAATTTACACTCCCACCAACAGTGTAAAAGTGTTCCTTTTTCTCCACATCCTCTCCAGCATCTGTTGTCTCCAGATTTTTTAATGATCGCCATTCTAACTGGCGTGAGATGGTATCTCAATGTGGTTTTGATTTGCATCTCTCTGATGACCAGTGACAATGAACATTTTTTCATATGATTGTTGGCCTCATATATGTCTTCTTTCGTAAAGTATCTGTTCATATCCTTTGCCCACTTTTGAATGGGCTTGTTCGTTTTTTTCCTGTAAATCTGCTTGAGTTGTTTGTAAATTCTGGATATCAGCCCTTTGTCAGATGGGTAGACTGCGAAAATTTTTTCCCATTCTGTTGGTTGCCGATCCACTCTAGTGACTGTTTCTTTTGCCGTGCAGAAGCTGTGGAGTTTCATTAGGTCCCATTTGTCTATTTTGGCTTTTGTTGCCAATGCTTTTGGTGTTTTGTTCATGAAGTCCTTGCCTACTCCTATGTCCTGGATAGTTTTGCCTAGATTTCCTTCTAGGGTTTTTATGGTGCCAGGTCTTATGTTTAAGTCTTTAATCCATCTGGAGTTGATTTTGGTGTAAGGTGTCAGGAAGGGGTCCAGTTTCTGCTTTCTGCACATGGCTAGCCAGTTTTCCCAACACCATTTGTTAAACATGAAATCCTTGCCCCATTGCTTGTTTTTGTCAGGTTTATCAAAGATTGTATAGTTGTATGTATGTTGTGTTACCTCTGGTGCCTCTGTTTTGTTCCATTGGTCTATATCTCTGTTTTGGTACCAGTACCATGCTGTTTGGATTACTGTAGCCTTGTAGTATAGTTTGAAATCCGGTAGTGTGATGCCCCCCGCTGTGTTCTTTTTGCTTAGAATTGACTTGGCTATGCGGGCTCTCTTTTGGTTCCATATGAAGTTCATGGTGGTTTTTTCCAGTTCTGTGAAGAAAGTCCATGGTAGCTTGATGGGGATAGCGTTGATTCTGTAAATTACTTTGGGCAGTATAGCCATTTTCACGATGTTAATTCTTCCTAACCATGAACATGGAATGTTTCTCCATCTGTTTGTGTCCTCTCTGATTTCGTTGAGCAGTGGTTTGTAGTTCTCCTTGAAGAGGTCCCTTACGTTCCTTGTGAGTTGTATTCCAAGGTATTTTATTCTTTTTGTAGCAATTGTGAATGGCAGTTCGCTCTTGATTTGGCTTTCTGTAAGTCTGTTATTGGTGTAGACGAATGCTTGTGGTTTTTGCACATTGATTTTATATCCTGAGACTTTGCTGAAGTTGTTTATCAGTTTCAGGAGTTTTTTGGCTGAGGCGATGGGGTCTTCTAGGTATACTATCATGTCGTCTGCAAATAGAGACAATTTGGCTTCCACCTTTCCTATTTGAATACCCTTTATTTCTTTTTCTTGCCTGATTGCTCTGGCTAGAACTTCCAGTACTATATTGAATAGGAGTGGTGAGAGAGGGCATCCTTGTCTAGTACCAGATTTCAAAGGGAATGCTTCCAGTTTTTGCCCATTCAGTATGATATTGGCTGTTGGTTTGTCATAAATAGCTTTTATTACTTTGAGATACGTTCCATCGATACCGAGTTTATTGAGGGTTTTTAGCATAAAGGGCTGTTGAATTTTGTCAAATGCCTTCTCTGCGTCAATTGAGATAATCATGTGGTTTTTGTTTTTGGTTCTGTTTATGTGGTGAATTACGTTGATAGACTTGCGTATGTTGAACCAGCCTTGCATCCCTGGGATGAATCCTACTTGATCATGATGAATAAGTTTTTTGATTTGCTGTTGCAATCGGCTTGCCAATATTTTATTGAAGATTTTTGCATCTATGTTCATCATGGATATTGGCCTGAAGTTTTCTTTTCTCGTTGGGTCTCTGCCGGGTTTTGGTATCAGGATGATGTTGGTCTCATAAAATGATTTGGGAAGGATTCCCTCTTTTTGGATTGTTTGAAATAGTTTTAGAAGGAATGGTACCAGCTCCTCCTTGTGTGTCTGGTAGAATTCGGCTGTGAACCCATCTGGACCTGGGCTTTTTTTGTGAGGTAGGCTCTTAATTGCTGCCTCAACTTCAGACCTTGTTATTGGTCTATTCATAGTTTCAGCTTCCTCCTGGTTTAGGCTTGGGAGGACACAGGAGTCCAGGAATTTATCCATTTCTTCCAGGTTTACTAGTTTATGTGCATAAAGTTGTTTGTAATATTCTCTGATGATGGTTTGAATTTCTGTGGAATCTGTGGTGATTTCCCCTTCATCATTTTTTATTGCATCTATTTGGTTGTTCTCTCTTTTAATCATTCTGGCTAGTGGTCTGTCTATTTTGTTGATCTTTTCAAAAAACCAGCTCTTGGATTTATTGATTTTTTGAAGGGTTTTTCGTGTCTCAATCTCCTTCAGCTCAGCTCTGATCTTAGTAATTTCTTGTCTTCTGCTGGGTTTTGAGTTTTTTTGATCTTGCTCCTCTAGCTCTTTCAATTTTGATGATAGGGTGTCAATTTTGGATCTCTCCATTCTCCTCATATGGGCACTTATTGCTATATACTTTCCTCTAGAGACTGCTTTAAATGTGTCCCAGTGGTTCTGGCACGTTGTGTCTTCATTCTCATTGGTTTCGAAGAACTTCTTTATTTCTGCCTTCATTTCGTTGTGTACCCAGTCAACATTCAAGAGCCAGTTGTTCAGTTTCCATGAAGCTGTGTGGTTCTGGGTCGGTTTCTGAATTCTGAGTTCTAACTTGATTGCACTATGGTCTGAGAGGCTGTTTGTTATGATTTCAGTTGTTTTGCATTTGTTGAGCAGTGCTTTACTTCCAATGATGTGGTCAGTTTTAGAGTGGGTGTGATGTGGTGCTGAGAAGAATGTGTATTCTGTGGATTGGGGGTGGAGAGTTCTGTAAATGTCCACCAGGTTTGCTTGCTCCAGGTCTGAGTTCAAGCCCTGGGTATCCTTGTTGATTTTCTGTCTGGTTGATCTGTCTAGTATTGACAGTGGAGTGTTAAAGTCTCCCACTATTATTGTGTGGGAGTCTAAGTCCTTCTGTAAGTCATTAAGAACTTGCCTTATGTATCTGGGTGCTCCTGTGTTGGGTCCATATATGTTTAGGATCGTTAGCTCTTCTTGTTGTATCGATCCTTTTACCATTATGTAATGGCCTCTTCGTCTCTTTTGATCTTTGTTGCTTTAAAGTCTATTTTATCAGAGATGAGAATTGCAACTCCTGCTTTTTTTTGCTTTCCATTAGCTTGGTAAATCTTCCTCCATCCCTTTATTTTGAGCCTTTGTGTATCCTTGCATGTGAGATGGGTTTCCTGGATACAGCACACTGATGGGTTTTGGCTTTTTATCCAATTTGCCAGTGGTGTGTTTTGATTGGTGCATTTAGTCCATTTACATTTAGGGTTAATATTGTTATGTGTGAATTTGATACTGCCATTTTGATTCTAAGTGGCTGTTTTGCCTGTTAGTTGTTGTAGATTCTTCATTATGTTGAATCTCTTTAGCATTCAGTGTGATTTTGGAATGGCTGGTACTGATTAATCCTTTCTATGTGTAGTGCCTCTTTTAGGAGCTCTTGTAAAGCAGGCCTGGTGGTGACAAAATCTCTGAGTACTTGCTTGTTCGCAAAGGATTTTATTTTTCCTTCACTTCTGAAGCTCAGTTGGGCTGGATATGAAATTCTGGGTTGAAAGTTCTTTTCTTTAAGAATGTTGAATATTGGCCCCCACTCTCTTCTGGCTTGTAGTGTTTCTGCTGAGAGATCTGCTGTGAGTCTGATGGGCTTCCCTTTGTGGGTGACCCGAGCTTTCTCTCTGGCTGCCCTTAGTATTCTCTCCTTTATTTCAACCCTGTTGAATCTGACGATTATGTGCCTTGGGGTTGCTCTTCTTGCGGAATATCTTTGTGGTGTTCTCTGTATTTCCTGCAATTGAGTGTTGGCCTGTCTTGCTAGGTGGGGGAAATTTTCCTGGATGATGTCCTGAAGAGTATTTTCCAGCTTGGATTCATTCTCTTCGTCCCCTTCTGGTACACCTATCAAACGTAGGTTAGGTCTTTTCACATAGTCCCACATTTCTTGGAGACTTTGTTCATTCCTTTTTGCGCTTTGTTCTCTGATCTTGGTTTCTCGTTTTATTTCATTGAGTTGGTCTTCGACTTCAGATATTCTTTCTTCTGCTTGGTCAATTCGGATGTTGAAACTTGCGTTTGCTTCGCGAAGTTCTCGTATTGTGTTTTTCAGCTCCTTTAATTCATTCATATTCCTCTCTAAGGTATCCATTCTTGTTATCATTTCCTCGAATCTTTTTTCAAATCTTTTTTCAAGGTTCTTAGTTTCTTTGCATTGATTTAATACATGATCTTTTAGCTCACAGAAGTTTCTCATTATCCATCCTCTGAAGTCTAATTCCATCATTTCGTCACAGTCATTCTCCGTCCAGCTTTGTTCCCTTGCTGGTGAGGAGTTTTGGTCCTTTCTAGGAGGCGATGTGTTCTGGTTTCGGGTGTTTTCCTCCTTTTTGCGCTGGTTTCTTCCCATCTTTGTGGATTTGTCCGCTGGTCGTCTGCGTAGTTGCTGACTTTTCTATTGGGTCTCTGAGTGGACACCCAGAATGTTGATGATGAAGTATTTCTGTTGCTTGGTTTTCCTTCTACCAGTCTAGCCCCTTTGCTGTATGACTGTTGAGGTCCGCTCCAGACCCTGCTTGTCTGGGGTGCACCTCTAGTAGCCGTGGCACAGCGAGGGATGCTACCAGTTTCTTTTTCTGCTCTCTTTGTCCCAGGATGATGCCTGCCTAATGACAGTCTTTTGGATATAGAGGGGTCAGGGAGCTGCTTGAGGAGACAGTTTGTATTTTATAGGGGTTTAATTGCTGAGCTGTGCACTCTGTTGTTCATTCAGGGCTGTTAGGCTGCTATGTTTGATTCTGCTGCAACACAGCTCATTAAACAACCCTTTTTTTTTCTCAAATGCTCTGTGTTGAGGGGTTTGGGCTTTATTTTTGGATGTCCGATCAGGTGTCCTGCCCAGCTCGAAGGCAGATTAGCCACTGTTTGGCTGCTGAGGCTCCGCCCTGCTGTTGTGTGATTCGCGCTGTTCCTGCTGGCTCTGCTGTGGTCTCCGCCACGCCCTGCGGCGGAGTCTCTTCGTTGTAGCGTGTTGCCTAGCAACGGCAGGCTGCGTCAGCAGTGGGTGTGTATCTCAGTAGGGACGGGTTGCCTCGGCAACGGCTGGCTGCGTCGGCAGTGGGCGTGTATCTCAGTTGGGGCGGGTTGCCTCGGCAACGGCTGGCTGCCTCAGCAGTGGGCGTGTATATCAGTTGGGGCAGGTTGCCTCCGTAGTGGTGGACGCCCCTCCCCCACAGAGCGTGTCCGACCGTCTGCCCGGGATAGTTTGAAATCGCGGTTTTGTTCGTCCCACTGGGTTTCCCAAACGATCTGTCCCTGCAATCCCCTGGGCTGGGCTACTGTGCAAGTCTCGTTCAGTCTCAAGTCCAGCCCTCTCAAGTCTCAGGTTGCCGGTTCAACAAGGCACCTGGAAAGCGCGCCCTGTGGGGATTGCTGGGTAGGGCCGGCCGCCACCGCCCCGGCTGCCGGCTTCGCCAGGCAGACCTACTGCCTGGCGTCCCGTGTCTTTTTATACTTGGGAGTTTCCCCGTTCTGTGGGCAACAAAGATCAGTCTGGAAATGCAGCACTGACTCACCATTTGCGGATTCAACGCGGGCTCCAATCCTGGGTTGTTCTCACAGCGCCATCTTGAGTCCCCCAGAATCTACAGAAGTTTTAAAAAGTTGCTGGTCTGAGACTGACTGTAGATCACCAATTGGAAAAATAGAAAAAAGAAAAGGCTATTAAGTTCAGTTTTACCTGACACCAATCCTTCAACACACAGGAGAAAAAACAACTTCTTTCTGTCCAGTGCTTTTCAGTCTCCTAAAGTTTTAAATGTCTTCTCAAAATTTGGAACTCCACCACTTATAAGCATTAATGAGATTTGTTTGGAAGTCTTAGATGACAATAGTATTTTAGAATCTATATGAAAACCATAATCAGGTGAAGTATATTTAAAACTCATTTTATATTAATTGTATCTTAGCCACTTAACTCAGTAGAGAAATTGCCACACTATACCCTGTGTTCAGAAAAAACAGTTCTTTTTATGTCCTACTTATGATCAAGCAAACTATCAGCATTATTTCAAGATTAGTCAGTTTCATATTAAGTATATCTGTTGGTGAGTCCTGTATTCTCTAAACAAAAAGAGGTAGTTGGTAAGATGTTAGATCCCCATTTTGTTTACTTATACGAGATTTTTGAATTTTTCTATTTCATACATAGATTTGTTTCTAGCAAAATTATATTTTTATTGTTGATTTTATTTGTTTTACTGTGTGTTCTATACATAATGTGTAACTTTCACTGTTCCTGCTTTCCAGAAAACTGTGGGCTATAAATAAATGTGACACTTGTTATCTAGCAGAAGTGAAGTTTTAATCTTTTTTCAATAGTAGAGTGTTGGAGTCCACTCCAAACATGCTTACTTTTAATTTGCTTAAGAAGGTTTGAACTAGATAGACTCCACCCTGCAGTTAAATTGTTTTATTAATCTCTAATCTATTTAGGCCAGCTTCATTGTCAAATCTAATGGCATATTAAAATCCTAAGACATTTAGATTTATCCATCAGAATTTCAATTAATTATCTAGGGTAATTGAAAACACTTTATGTTACATTCTTATGAAACTATTTTTGCTCGCTTGTGTGTTTGTTTGAGATAGGGTCTTACTCTGTCTCCCAGGCTGGAATTTAGTGGCATGATTTTTAGTTCCCTGCATCCTTGACTACCTGGGCTCTAGTGATCCTCCAACTTCAGCCTCCCAAGTAACTAGGATTAACAGGCACATGCCACCACACCTGGCTATTTCTTTTGTATTTTTAATAGAGATGGGGTTTCACCATGCTGCCTAGGATGGCCTGGAACTCCTGAGCTTGAGTGATCCACTAGCCTCAGCCTTTCAAAGTGCTGGGATTTTAACCATTCATTTCAAGTTATAAAATTATTTAACATGAAATAATAAGATGCATTTGATACATTAATAAATGTTAGTGCTAATTAACATTTTTATATTGTCTCTTAGTGTTTCACAAATAGGCCCACCAGTCACCTAAAATCAGGCCATATGTGTCAAGAGGGCACATATCATGCCTTAGACACTCTTTGTAACTTCAGAAATATCCATTGCATTGTTACATTGAGAATATGGTAAGACTATAAATTAGGCTAGCTCAAATCTCTTTTCCCTTTGTCTTCTGATTTTCTTTCTTTTCTTTTTTTTTTTTGAGACAGAGTTTTGCTCTTGTTACCCAGGCTGGAGTGCAATGGCATGATCTCGACTCACCACAACCTCCGCCTCCTGGGTTCAGGCAATTCTCCTGCCTCAGCCTCCTGAGTAGCTGGGATTACAGGCATGCGCCACCATGCCCAGCTAATTTTTTGTATCTTTAGTAGAGACGGGGTTTCACCATGTTGACCAGGATTGTCTCGATCTCTTGACCTCGTGATCCACCCACCTCGGCCTCCCAAAGTGCTGGGATTACAGGCTTGAGCCACTGCGCCCGGCCTGTCTTCTGATTTTCTAATATGGTACTATAGACTCAATGTTTGTATTCCCCTGCAAATTCTCATGTTGAAGCCCTTATTCCCAGTGTGATGGTATTTGAGGTGGGGCTTTTGGGAAGTAATTAAGTTTAGATAAGATTATGAGGATGAAGCTTTCATAATGACATGAGTGCTCTTATAGGAAGAGAAATAGATCAGAGTACTTACTATACACTGTGTGAGGATACAAGGATGTGGTCATCTGCCAACCAGAAAATGGGCCCTCACCAGATAGTCTCCTGGCATCTTAATCTTGGACTTCCCAGGCTCCAGAATAAATGTCTGTTGCTTAAGGGGAAATAAATGTCTGTTGCTTGAGCTATTCAGTCTGTCTTATTTTGTTATAGCAGCCTGAATTGACTAAGATATCTAGTACTTGGCAAATAGTAGGTATCCAATAAATGTTTGTTCAATGGATAACACAAATAATTATTGGATTATTTTAAAAGTGAAGCATTTATAGTAGGGGAATAAGTTTAATCTACAAACTTACCTAAGATAAACTTCCCACAGGTGAATAAAATTTGATAATAAGTTCAAATGAAGCTAAAACATCTAAAGTTGTGTTTTATAATAAATATTAAAAATATAATTGGACTATATATTAGGAATATTGAAATTGCCTATCATTCTCTTCTGATTTATATTTAAAATGATATTAACTTAAAATGCTTTGAAGTTAATTCATTCTCTGGTTAATATACTTTAATAATAAACTTTTATTTCTAATAGTTTCATAATTCTATTCTGCAATAGTATGCTTTGAATAACAAGTGATTTCTAATATATAAAAGCAATATCTTTGCGGGGGAGGACTCAAGATGGCACTGTGAGAACAACCCAGGATTGGAGCTATTGTTGAATCCGCAAAGAGGTGAGTTGGAGCGGCATTTCCAGATTGATCTTTGTTGCCCACCGAACGGGGAAACTCCCAAGTATAAAAAAGACACAGGACGCCAGGCAGTATGTCTGCCTGGCAAAGCTGGCAGCCAGGGCGTGGCGGCCGGCCCTACCCAGCAATCCCCACAGGGCTCGCTTGTCTGGGTGCCCTGTTGAACCGGCAACCTGAGACTTGAGAGGGCTGAACTTGAGACTGAACGAGACTTGGACAGTAGGCCAGCCCAGGGGATTGCAGGGACAGAGCGTTAGGGGTACCTGGTGGGACAAAAAAACCGCGATTTCAAACTATCCCGAGCAGATGGTCTGAGATGCTCTGTGGAAGAGGGGCGTCCACCACTACCAAGGCAACCCGCCCCAACAGAGATACATGCCCACTGCTGACGCAGCCTGCCATTGCAGAGGCAACACGCTACAATGAAGAGACTCTGCTGCAGGGCGTGGCAGAGACCACAGCAGAGCCTGCAGGAACAGGGTGAATCACACAACAGCAGGGCGGAGCCTCGGCAGGCAAACAGTGGCTAGTCTGCCTCCTAGCTGGGCAGGACACCTCAACGGACATCGAAAAATAAAGCCCGAACCCCCCAACACAGAGCATTTGAGAAAAAAAGGGTTTTTTTAATGAGCTCTGTAGCAGCAGAATCAAACATAGCAGCCTAACCGCCCTGAATGAACAACAGAGCTCACAGCTCAGCAATTGAGCTCCCAAAAAGTACAGACTATCTCCTCAAGCAGCTCCCTGACCTCTCTATATCCAAAAGACTGACATTTGACAGGCATCATCCTGGGACAAAGATAGCAGAAAAAGAAACTGGTAACATCCCTCACTGTGCCACAGCTGCTAGAGGTGCACCCCAGACAAGCAGGGCCTGGAGGAGACCTCAGCAGTCATACAGCGAAGGGGCTAGGCTGGTAGAAGGAAAACCAAGTAACAGAAATACTTCATCACCAACAATCTGGGTGTCCACTCAGAGACCCAATTGAAAAGTCAGCAACTACGCAGATGACAAGCGGATAAACCCACAAAGATGGGAAGAAACCAGCGAAAAAAGGAGGAAAACACCCGAAACCAGAACACCTCGCCTCCTAGAAAGGACCAAAACTCCTCACCAGCAAGGGAACAAAGCTGGACGGAGAATGACTGTGACGAAATGACGGAATTAGACTTCAGAAGGTGGATAATGAGAAACTTTTGTGAGCTAAAAGATCATGTATTAAATCAATGCAAAGAAACTAAGGAACTTAAAAAAAGATATGAGGAAATGATAACAAGAATAAATAACTTAGAGAGGAATATGAATGAATTAAAGGAACTGAAAAACACAATACGAGAACTTCGCGAAGCATGTACAAGTTTCAATAGCCGAATTGACCAAGCAGAAGAAAGAATATCTGAGGTCGAAGACCAACTCAATGAAATTAAACGAGAAACCAAGATTAGAGAAAAAAGCGCAAAAAGGAATGAACAAAGTCTCCAAGAAATGTGGGACTATGTGAAAAGACCTAACCTACATTTGATAGGTGTACCAGAAGGGGATGAAGAGAATGAATCCAAGCTGGAAAATACTCTTCAGGACATCATCCAGGAAAACTTCCCCCACCTAGCAAGACAGGCCAACACTCAAATGCAGGAAATACAGAGAACACCACAAAGATATTCAGCAAGAAGAGCAACCCCAAGGCACATAATCGTCAGTTTCAACAAGGTTGAAATAAAGGAGAAAATACTAAGGGCAGACAGAATGAAAGGTCGAGTTACCCATAAAGGGAAGCCCATCAGACTCACAGCAGATCTCTCGACAGAAACACTACAAGCCAGAAGAGAGTGGGGGCCAATATTCAACATTCTTAAAGAAAAGAACTTTCAACCCGTAATTTCATATCCAGCCAAATTGAGCTTCAGAAGTGAAGGAAAAATAAAATCCTTTGCGAACAAGCAAGTACTCAGAGATTTTGTCACCACCAGGCCTGCTTTACAAGAGCTCCTAAAAGAGGCACTACACATAGAAAGGAACAACCAGTAACAGCCATTCCAAAATGACACTAAATGCTAAAGAGCATCAACATAATGAAGAATCTACAAAAACTAATAGGCAAAACAGCCACTTAGCATCAAAATGGCAGTATCAAATTCACACATAACAATATTAACCCTAAATGTAAATGGACTAAATGCACCAATCAAAAGACACAGACTGGCAAATTGGATAAAAAGCCAAAACCCATCAGTGTGCTGTATCCAGGAAACCCATCTCACATGCAAGGATACACAAAGGCTCAAAATAAAGAGATGGAGGAAGATTTACTAAGCAAATGGAGAGCAAAAAAAAAGCAGGAGTTGCAATACTCGTCTCTGATAAAATAGACTTTAAAGCAACAAAGATCAAAAGAGACAAAGAAGGCCATTACATAATGGTAAAAGGATCGATACAACAAGAAGAGCTAACGATCCTAAACATATAAGGACCCAATACAGGAGCACCCAGATACATAAGGCAAGTTCCTAATGACTTACAAAGAGACTTAGACTCCCACACAATAATAGTGGGAGACTTTTAACACTCCACTGTCAATATTAGACAGATCAACCAGACAGAAAATCAACAAGGATACCCAGGGCTTGAACTCAGACCTGGAGCATGCAAAACTGATACACATTTACAGAACTCTCCACCCCAAATCCACAGAATATACATTCTTCTCAGCACCACATCACACCTACTCTAAAATTGACCACATCATTGGAAGTAAAGCACTGCTCAACAAATGCAAAACAACTGCAATCATAACAAACAGCCTCTCAGACCATAGTGCAATCAAGTTAGAACTCAGAATACAGAAACCAACCCAGAACCGCACAGCTTCATGGAAACTGAACAACTGGCTCTTGAATGTTGACTGGGTAAACAATGAAATGAAGGCAGAAATAAAGAAGTTCTTCGAAACCAATGAGAACGAAGACACAACGTGCCAGAACCTCTGGGACACATTTAAAGCAGTCTCTAGAGGAAAGTATATAGCTATAAGTGCCCATATGAGGAGAATGGAGAGATCCAAAATTGACACCCTATCGTCAAAATTCAAAGAGCTAGAGGAGCAAGATCAAAAAAACTCAAAACCCAGCAGAAGACAAGAAATAACTAAGATCAGAGCTGAACTGAAGGAGATTGAGACACGAAAATCCCTTCAAAAAATCAATAAATCCAAGAGCTGTTTTTTTGAAAAGATCAAAAAAATAGACAGACCACTAGCCAGATTGATTAAAAAGAAAAGAGAGAACAACCAAATAGATGCAATAAATAATGATAAAGGGGAAATCACCACATATTCCACAGAAATTCAAACCATCATCAGAGAATATTACAAACAACTCTATGCCCATAAACTAGTAAACCTGGAAGAAATGGATAAATTCCTGGACTCCTGTGTCCTCCCAAGCCTAAACCAGGAGGAAGCTGAAACTATGAATAGACCAATAACAAGGTCTGAAGTTGAGGCAGCAATTAAGAGCCTACCTCACAAAAAAAGCCCAGGTCCAGACGGGTTCACAGCCGAATTCTACCAGACACACAAAGAGGAGCTGGTACCATTCCTTCTAAAACTATTTCAAACAATCCATAAAGAAGGAATCCTTCCCAAATCATTTTAAAAAACCAACATCATTCTGATACCAAAACCCAGCAGAGACACAACGAGAAAAAAAACTTCAGGCCAATATCCATGATGAACATAGATGCAAAAATCTTCAATAAAATATTGGCAAGCCGAATGCAACAGCAAATCAAAAAACTTATTCACCATGATCAAGTAGGATTCATCCCGGGGATGCAAGGCTGGTTCAACATACAGAAGTCTATAAATGTAATTCACCACATACGGAGAACCAAAACAAAAACCACATGATTATCTCAATTGACGCAGAGAAGGCATTTGACAAAATTCAGCAGCCCTTTATGCTAAAAACCCTCAATAAACTCGGTATCGATGGAACGTATCTCAAAGTAATAAAAGCTATTTATGACAAACCAACAGCCAATATCATACTGAATGGGCAAAGCATTCCCTTTGAAATCTGGCACTAGACAAGGATGCCCTCTCTCACCACTCCTATTCAATATAGTTCTGGAATTTCTAACCAGAGCAATCAGGCAAGAAAAAGAAATAAAGGGTATTCAAATAGGAAAGGTGGAAGCCAAATTGTCTCTATTTGCAGACGACATGATAGTATACCTAGAAGACCCCATTGCCTCAGCCCAAAAACTCCTGAAACTGATAAACAACTTCAGCAAAGTCTCAGGATATAAAATCAATGTGCAAAAATCACAAGCATTCATCTACACCAATAACAGACTTAAGGAAAGCCAAATCAAGAGCGAACTGCCATTCACAATTGCTACAAAAAGAATAAAATACCTTGGAATACAACTCACAAGAAACGTAAGGGACCTCTTCAAGGAGAACTACAAGCCACTGCTCAACGAAATCAGAGAGGACACAAACAGATGGAGAAACATTCCATGTTCATGGTTAGGAAGAATTAATATCGTGAAAATGGCTATACTGCCCATAGTAATTTACAGAATCAACGCTATCCCCATCAAGCTACCATTGACTTTCTTCACAGAACTGGAAAAAACCACCATGAACTTCATATGGAACCAAAAGAGAGCCCGCATAGCCAAGTCAATTCTAAGCAAAAAGAACACAGCGGGGGGCATCACACTACCGGATTTCAAACTATACTACAAGGCCACAGTAATCAAAACAGCATGGTACTGGTTCCAAAACAGAGATATAGACCAATGGAACAAAACAGAGGCACCGGTGGCAACACAACATATCTACAACTATACAATCTTTGATAAACCTGACAAAAACAAGCAAGGGGGAAAGGATTCCCTGTTTAACAAATGGTGTTGGGAAAACTGGCTAGCCATGTGCAGAAAGCAGAAACTGGACCCCTTCCTGACACCTTACACTAAAATTAACTCCAGATGGATTAAAGACTTAAACATAAGACCTGGCACGATTAAAACCCTAGAAGGAAATCTAGGCAAAACTATCCAGGACATAGGAGTAGGCAAGGACTTCATGAACAAAACACCAAAAGCTTTGGCAACAAAAGCCAAAATAGACAAATGGGACCTAATCAAACTCCACAGCTTCTGCATGGCAAAAGAAACAGTCACTAGAGTGGATCGGCAACCAACAGAATGGGAAAAAATTTTTGCAGTTTACCCATCTGACAAAGGGCTGATATCCAGAATTTACAAAGAACTCAAACAGATTTACAGGAAAAAAACAAACAAGCCCATTCAAAAGTGGGCAAAGGATATGAACAGACACTTTACGAAAGAAGACATATATGAGGCCAACAATCATATAAAAAAATGCTCATCGTCACTGGTCATCAGAGAGATGCAAATCAAAACCACATTGAGATACCATCTCACGCCAGTTAGAATGGCGATCATTAAAAAATCTGGAGACAACAGATGCTGGAGAGGATGTGGAGAAAAAGGAACACTTTTACACTGTTGGTGGGAGTGTAAATTAGTTCAACCATTGTGGAAGACAGTGTGGCTATTTCTCAAGGCCTTAGAAATAGAATTTCCATTTTACCCAGCAATCGCATTACTCGGTATATATCCAAAAGACTATAAATCGTTCTAGTATAAGGACACATGTACACGAATGTTCATTGCAGCACTGTTTACAATAGCAAAGACCTGGAATCAACCCAAATGCCCATTGATAATAGACTGGATTGGAAAAATGTGGCACATATACACCATGGAATATTATGCAGCAATCAGAAATGATGAGTTTGTGTCGTTTGTAGGGACATGGATGAATCTGGAGAACGTCATCCTCAGCAAACTGACACAAGAACAGAAAATGAAACACCGCATATTCTCACTCGTAGGCGGGTGATGAAAAATGGTAACACATGGACACAGGGAGGGAGTACTACACACTGGGGTCTATTGGGGGAAAAGGGGAGGGCCAGTGGGAGGGGGAGGTGGGGAGGGATAGCCTGGGGAGAAATGCCAAATGTTGGTGAAGGGGAGAAGGAAAGAAAAGCACACTGCCATGTGTGTTCCTACGCATCTGTCTTGCATGCTCTGCTCATGTACCCCAAAACCTAAAATCCAGTAAAAAATTAACAAAAAAAGCAATATCTTTATTCTCTTTTATGCTAACTTTCCTAATACTCTTGAATCATATGCATCTTTGTGGAAGGTTACATATAATTAAGTCATATTAATATGAAATGACTATTTTTATGTTTCATTGTGTAATATTAAGTAGCAATCTTAAAGGATCAATATGTCATGAAAGATAAAAGCTCACATACACACGTGTATACCTATATATATGTAAAGCATAACACTTAAAATAGAGATTAAATAAAGTTATGTCTAATATGCAATGAAAAAATTTAACAAAACTAATTAACAGTAATATTTTATCTTTGAGTAATAGAGATAATTGCCACGATTCTCCATTTTAGTCTTGAATATAGAAGCAACCTGAGAGTTATTTTTCTATTCTGTCTTTTATGGCAAGTCACTAAAGTTTATGATGCTGTTTCCCATATGCAATTTCATTTGATTATTACGTCATTTTATCTGCTGGACATACACAGACGTTGTTTTCACTTTACAGTGGATATAAAAGTCTCAACTGTCATGGTAGCTCATACATTTAAGTTATATTTATATTAATTGCAAAAGACTTTAGTATCCAAAAGAGGTATTTACAGTCCATCAGAGAGAATGAAGGCTGTGATTTACGTGTATGACATTTGCATGATAAACAACATAAATTGCCATCATTTGAATGTGTGTCTCCTTTAAAATTCCTGTGAAAACTTAATTTCCACTATGATGGTATTAAGAGGTGAGGACTCCTTGGGAAGTGATTACATCATAAGGGCTGACAATTCATGAATAGATTAGTGCCTTAGAAAGAAGCTGGAGGAAATTAGTTAAAGCCCTTTTTGCTCTTCAATCCTTCAACCATGTGAAGACACCTTGACATCGTCATCTACCAGAAATGGGTCCTCACCAGACATTGAACCAACTAGTACCTTGATCTTGGACTTTCTAGCCTCCAGAACTGTGAGAAATACATTTTAAAAAAATTCACTCACTTTCTAGCCTCAAGTATTTTGCAATAACAACACAAAGAGACTAAGATATAGGGTATAAGCAATACAGTTTGAATGAGCTGTTTGCTACTCTGCTTATGTAAGACTGGAAGCAATTATCTTAGCCTTGTGTATTAGTCCACTCTCACTCTGTTAATAAAGACATACCCAAGACTGGGTAATTTACAAAGGAAAGAAATTCAATTAGTTCACATATTCACATGGCTAGGGAGGCCTCACAATCATGGCAGAGGGGAAAGGAGGAGCAAAGTCACATCTTACATGGTGATAGGCAGAGAGCTTGTGCAAGGGACCTCTCATTTATGAAACCATCAGATCTCATGAAACTTATTCACTACTATGAGAATAGTATGAGGCAACCACCAACATGATTCAATTATCTCCACCTGGCCCTGCTCTTGACACATGGGGATTATTAGAATTCAATGTGAGATTTTGGTGGGGGCATAGCCAAATCATGTCATCTTATTAATATTTTCAATTTTCCTAATCATGTGCATGTAGTATAGAATGTCTCATGCAAAATAGTTGATCTACAAATGTGTAACACTGTTAGAAAATTAAGTTGATATTCTGAAATGATTTGCATATTCCAAACAATAGAAGGGATTAATTATTAATTTTCAGACTCACAAAATGTCATCTATTCCATTGCATTTA
Source organism: Callithrix jacchus (assembly GCF_049354715.1). Lineage (NCBI taxonomy): Eukaryota > Metazoa > Chordata > Mammalia > Primates > Cebidae > Callithrix > Callithrix jacchus. The sequence goes on from NC_133514.1 coordinate 45,124,192, forward strand.
GAAAATCACTTCCAAGGACACTGGAATATTTCAGTGGATATAGAAATTCACTGAGTTATAATAACATGGAAAAAATAAAATATTCCTCCACTTTCCATTTTTATGTCAACCATCACAATTCTCTTATTTTATGTGAAGAACTTAATAAACACTGTTCAGACTGGCATAATAAACTTTGAAACAGTATTTCTTATGTAAAGAAAATAGCATAATAGGCAAATACTGATTAAAAAATTTGACAGAAAGTGTTAACACTTTCAGTGGCCAACGAACCTACTTTTAGCCTCAGGAAAGTTATTGATTGAATTATTTCTACAACACTAACTGAATGGATTTACCAAAGTATACTAGATCTAAGAAAAATGCTCTGTACCAAAAAAAAAATAGGTAGTTCATTGTTGATTGCTTATTGGAGAAACAGTAATTGATTAGTAATTGATAACTAATAATATTAAGTTACATCAGAGGTTGGACACTATTCACATACCGCTCAAGAAATATAAAACCTCAAGCAACCCCTAAATTTATTATTTTCCTGAGCTGGAGGTGATTTGCACCCCACAAGCTTTGTGTCTTTTGACTTTGCATACCAAATAAATTAGGTGGGGGACACCTAGTGAGTCACCAGAACTTTTCAATTCAATTGCTATTCTGATGTTACCTATTACATATCATTTTTAAAGTTAGATAAACTTATGGAGGAGAAAGTCTTTTGTGTCTAATGCATTTGATCATCAATTTCAATCTGAGATTTTTATTGCTACCAGAGCAGAGTACTCAGGGCCTTATCATTCAGTTTCTTCTCAATATTATAGTTAGCTAAGATATTTTTGTCCAAAAAATGACAGAGATATGTAGATGAAGAGGACATATTCTGATTTACAATTTATAAAATCTGAACTAAGTAAAATTAAACAAGATGTTTCAAACAATTGTTTTCAACAATCTAGATATTAAATAAGAAAGTGCAGATTACCCTTAAATATGAGAAGGAAACAAATTCAGCCCTGGGAATCCCCAGCTAACTACCTTACTTCCTTTAGAGACATACTAGCTTACTACAATTGAAGAGATTTCATGTGGCAATGCAGGCAAAGATTGCCAACTTTTTGAGAAGACAGAGCTGAGAATCTGGGGACACTAAGCTGTCTGCAGTTTGTAACACAGAATATTGGAGAGGAGAAAAATAATTCTAGAGATCTTCAGAATGTCCTTGAATACTCAGGTGATTGCTGATCAATGCAGGCATGCAAGGCAAGCTTAAGACAACCTTAAAAGATAGGAGACAATAGTGCCTACCTGCCTGACTTTTAAACAGATCTAATAAAAATGTCTGTATTCACTAGTATAAATGGAAAGCCACATGATCTGGGGTACCAAAAAACCCCACTAAGTATAATAAAAATGAGTAAAATCACACTGAGGCACATTATAATCAAAGTTCTTGTAATAGTAATAGAGAAAGTGTTTAAAAGTCATCAGAGATAAAAGATATCATATGTACAGAGGATCAAAGATAAGGATGACAGCAGGTTTCTTACATGAAACAAAGCATGTGAAAATATTTTAGGGAAACATCTTCAAAGTTATGAAAAAAAAATCAATATTGAATTTTATATTTAGTAAAAATGTCATCCTGAAAGAAGTCGAAATAAAAACTCTTCTGATATGCAGAAACCAAAAGAATACTAAATCAGCAGACCTACATTACAAGAGATATTGAAGTACTTCAGGAAAATGAAAAATAATAATCAGAGGAAATGTAAATCTACACAAAGGAACAAAGAATCCAAGTAAAATAATTAAACAGATAAATACATAACATTTAAAAATTATTTTTAACAGATAATCAACCCTTTAAGTAAAAATAGTAAAAATGTGTGGTGGAATTTACAATACAGAAAATAAAATGAATAACAAAAACATCACCAAAGTTGAGTTTTAAATAAAGGCTTTATCAAGTGACATTCCCATCTACTGTCTATCAAGCTTCTCTTTTCTCCACATTCTTATTCAACACTTATTTTGTATTTAAAGAAAATAATGGCCACTTTAACATGTGTGAGGTAGTATCTCATTGTAGTTTTGTTTTGCATTTCCCTGATGATTCTTGGTGTTAATTTTTAAAAAATATTTCTGTTGGCCATGTATGTCTTCTCTAGAGAAATGTCTATGCAGATCTTTGCTAATTTCTTAACTGTGTTAATTGTTTTATTTTCTCATTTTGCTATTGAATTGCAGGAGTTGCTTCCGTATTTTGGATATTAACCCTTACCAAATGCATGGTTTGCAAATGTTTTCTCCATTCTATATGTTATGTTTTCATTTTGTTGATTACTTTATTTGGTATGCAGAAGATTTTTAGTTTAATGTAATCCCATTTGTTTTTCTTTTGTTGCTCATTCTTTTTGTATCATATCCAAAATATTTATTTCCAAGACCAGACTTCCAGAAGGAAACATAGGGGAAAAGCTCCTTGATCCAAAGATTTGTTAGGAAAGACTGCAGATCAATGTGAAATAAAAACATATTCTAACCAAATGATACGATTACTTTCTCCAAAGGCCTGAAATACAATATGCTATAAAATTACCTATTAAACCTTGGAATTTCCAGTTGCCATAGGTAAAATCTCTTAGATAAATAATTTTATCTATTAATATTACCACTACTAATGTGTTTATTTTTTTCTGATTGTACACAATGAGCTTTCCTATTATGGAAATTTTTTTATGGGCCAGGCGTGATGCATCTTGTCTGTAATTCCAGCACTTCGGGAGGCCGAGGTGGGCAGATCATGAGGTCAGGAGACCAAGACCATCCTGGCCAACATGGTGAAACCCCATCTCTACTAAGAACACAAAAAGTTAGCCAGATGTGTTGGCGTGCGCCTGTAGTCCCAGCTATTTGGGAGGCTGAGACATGGGAATCTCTTGAACCTGTGAGAGGGAGGTTGCAGTGAGCCAAGATTGCACCACTGCACTCCACCTGGGTGACAAAGCAAGACTCCGTCTCAGAAAACAAACAAACAAACAACAGCAACAACAACAACAACAACAAAAAAAAAAACAAAGGGACTAAAAATTAGGTCAATTATCAAACTAAAAGGGACTTAATAAATGCTGTATTTCTGGATAGAAACCGGGACTGGAACTATGAACTCTTATGATAAAGAGATATTGATAATAGAGTGTCCTGGGTCAATGTTACATAAATGCATAATTCAGTTGCAAACATGATAGAAGCATAATATAATAGAAGGTATAGCAGTAGGAACAAAATTGGAAGATAATTGGTAAGGAATTTTATATAGGACAGCCAGGAAATAAATCCTGTTTCAACAAAATACAGCTAAAGACTTGTCACAAGTATTCACCTTTTTTTGGGGGGGGGGGATGGAGTCTTGCTTCCTCACCAGGCTGGAGTGCAGTGCAGTGATCTGGGCTCACTGCAACCTTCACCTCCCAGGTTCAAGCAATTTTCCTTCCTTAGCCTCTTGAGTAGCTGGGACTACAGGTGCGTGCCACCATGCTTGGCTAATATTTTGTATTTTTAATAGAGATGGGGTTTCACAAGTTAGCCAGGATGCTCTCGATCTCTTGACCTGGTGATCTGCCAGCCTCGACCTCCCAGAGTGCTGGGATTACAGGCATAAGCCACTGCACCAGGCCAAGCCTTCACCTTTTATTTAACACAACAAATAGCTGTTCAACAGCTGCAGGGCATACCTAATAGTACTGGGGTATAGGACTGCATCTGCTTGAGAATATAACTGGATATTGAGCATGGTAATATCTACAGTGAGACAAAGAATAATTTTAAATCAGAGACTTTATTTTCAAAATGACAGTGTAGAGGCAAGCTGGCTTCAATTCCCCACCTCAGAAAACCAAACCCAAATTATATCACCAAGATTACCATCAGAAATATCCTATAACCCAAATATAGAATGAAACAGTTCCTGGGGCCACAGAGAAGTGAAAAAACTCCAAGCAAATGATAAGATCACTAGTCTTCTACATCTGTGACTCTCTCTTCTTCCTCTTCTATTGGGCAGCAAGCATATAAAAAATTTCCACTCAATCCACTTTCTTCTTTTTTTCTATTGCTATAATCAAATTTTATTTTAAGTTCCGGGGTATATGATGTGCAAGATGTGCAGATTTGTTGCATAGGTAAACATGCACCATGGTGGTTTCTGCTGCACGATTGGCCCATCACCTGGGTATTAAATCAGCATCCATTATCTGTTCTTTCTAATGCTCTCCCTCACCCCACTGCTGCCCCTCAGACAACAGGCCCCAGTATGTGTTGCTCCCCACACCATGTGTCCATGTGTTCTCATTGTTCAGTTCCCATTTACAAGTGAGAACAATCAGTGTTTGGTTTTCTGTTTCTGCATTATTTTGCTGAGGATAACGGCTTCCAGCTCCATCCATGCCCCTACAAAGGATATAATCTAATTTCTTTTTATGGCTAAGTAGGTTTCCATGGTGTATATGTACCATATTTGCTTTATACAGTCTATATTTGATGAGCATTTGGGTTGATTCCATGTCTTAGCTATTGTGAATATTGCTGTAATGAACATATGAATGCTTGTATCTTTATAACGGAATGATTTATATTCCTTTGAGTATATACCCAATAATGAGATTGCTGGGTCAAATAGTATTTCTCTTTCTAGATATTTGAGGAATCAGCACACTGTTTTCCACAATAGTTGAACTAATTTACACTCCCACCAACAGAGTGAAGCATTCCTTTTTTTCTTGGGAACCTCTCCAGTACCTTTTATTTCTTGACTTTTTTTTTTTGAGAAAGTTTTGCACTGCAGCTGGCTCTGAGTGCAGTGGTGGGATCTCAGCTCACTGCAACCTCCACCTTCCAGGTTCGAGTGAATCTCCTGCCTCAGCCTCCCAAGTAGCTGGGATTACAAGTGCCTGCCACCACGCCTGGATAATTTTTTTAAAAATTTTTACTAGAGATGAGGTTTCACTATGTTGGCCAGGCTGTTCTTGAACTCCTGACCTAGTGATCCACCAGTCTTGGCCTCCCGAAGTGCTGGGATTACAGACATAAGCCATCTTACCTGGCCTATTTGTTGACTTTTTAATAATTGCCACTCTGGATGGCATGAAATGATATCACATTGTAATTTTGATTTGCATTTCCTCTAATGATTAGTGATGCAGAGCTTCTTTCCATATGTTTGCCGGCTGCATGGGATACATGTATAGAATGTGCAGTTTTGTTACATAGGTATACATATGCCATGGTGGTTTGCTGCACCCATCAACCCGTCATTTATATTAGGTATTTTTCCTAATGCTATCCCTCCCCTATGGCCCACACCTGGAAAGTCCTTGGTCTGTGATGTTCCACTCCTGTGTCCACCTGTTTTCATTGTTCAACTCCCACTAATGAGTGAGAACTTGTGTTGTTTGGTTTTCTGTTCCTGTGTTAGTTTGCTGAAAATGATGGTTTCCAGTTGTATCCATGTCCCTGCAAAGGACATGAACTCATTCTTTTTAATGGCTACATAGTATTTCATGGTGTATATGTGCCACATTTTCTTTACCAGTCTATCATTGATGGGCATTTGGGTTAATTCCAAGTCTTTGCTATTGTGAACCGTGCTTCAATAAACATACATGTGCAAGTGTCTTTATAGTAGAATGACTTATAATCCTTTGGGTATATACCGAGTAATGGGATTGCTGGGTCAAACGGTATTTCTGGTTTTAGATCCTTGAGGAACCGCCACACTGTCTTCCACAATAGCTGAATTAATTTACACTCCAACCAACAGTGTAAAAGCATTCCTGTGTCTCCACATCTTCTTCAGCATGTGTTGTCTCCTGACTTTTTAATGATCACCTTTCTAACTGGCATAAGATGGTATCTCATTGTGATGTTGATTTGCATTTCTCTCATGACCAGTGACAATGAGCATTATTTAATATTTGTTGGCTATATAAATATCTTCCTGTGAGAAGTGTCTGTTCATGTCCTTTGCCCACTTTTTGATGGGGTTGTTTGTTTAAGTTCTTTATAGATTCTGAATATTAGCCCTTTGTCAGATGGATAGATTGCAAAAAGTTTCTTCCATTCTGCAGGTTACCTGTTCACTCTGATGATAATTTCTTTTGCCATGCAGAAGCTCCTTAGTTTAATTAAATCCTGTTAGTCAGTTTTAAATTTTGTTGTCATTGCTTTTGGTGTTTTAGTCATGAAGTCTTTGCCCATGCCTATGTCCTGAATGGTATTGCCTAGCTTTTCTTCTAGGGTTTTTATGGTTTTAGGTCTTACATTTAAGTCTTTAATCCATCTTGAGTTAATTTTCATGTAAGGTGTAAGGAAGGGGTCCAATTTCAGTTTTCTGCATATGGCTAGCCAGTTTCCCCAAAACCATTTATTAAATAGGGAATCCTTTTCTCATTGCTTGCTTTTGTCAGGTTTATCAAAGATCAGATGGTTGTAGATGTGTGGCATTTTTTTGGAGGTCTTTGTTCTGTTGCATTGGTCAATATAGAGAACTCAGGATTAAGAAACTCACTCAGAACTGCACAACTCCATGGAAGCAGAACAATCTGCTCCTGAATGACTACTGGGTAAATAATGAAATTAAGGTAGAAATAAATAAGTTCTTTGAAATCAGTGAGAACAAAGACACAATGTACCAGAATCTCTTTGACACAGCTAAAACAATGTTTAGATGAAAATCTATAGCACTAAGTACACACAGGAGAAAGCAGGAAAGATCTAAAATTGAGACACTAACATCACAGTTAAAAGAATTAGAAAAGCAAAAGCAAACAAATTTAAAGGCTAGCAGAAGACAAAAAATAACTAAGATCAGGGCAGAACTGAAGTAGGTAGAGACACAAAAAATCCTTCAAAACATCAATAAATCCAGGAGCTGGTTTTTTGAAAATATTAAAAGAATAGATAGACTGCTAGCCAGACTAATAGAAAAGAGAGAAGAATCAAATAGACACAATAAAAAATGATAAAGGGGATATCACCACTGATCCCACAGAAATACAGACTATCATCAGAGAATATTATAAATACCTCTATGCAGATAAACTAGAAAATATAAAAGAAATTGATAAATTTCTGGACACATACATCCTCCCAAGATTACACCAGGAAAAAGTCAAATTCCTGAATAGACAAGTTCTACAATTGGGGCAGTATTTATTAGCCTACCAACCAAAAAAAAAAAAAGCCCAGGAGCAGACAGATTCACAGCATAATTCTACCAAAGGTACAAAAAGCAGCTGGCACCATTCCTTCTGAAACTTCTCCTAAAAATAGAAAAAGACAGATTCCTCCCTAACTCATTTTATGAGGCCAGCATCATACCAAAACCTGGCAGAGATACAAGAAAAAAAAGAAAATGTCAGGCCAATATCCCTGATGAACATCAGTGAGGAAATCCTCAATAAAATACTGGCAAACCAAATCCAGCAGCATGTCAAAAAGTTTATCCACCACAATCAAGTAGGATTAATCCCAGGGATGCAAAGCTGGTTCAACATACAGAAATCAATAAACACAATTAATCACATAAACAGAAACAATGACAAAAACCACATGATTATCTCAATAGATGCCAAAAAGGCCGTCAATAAAATTCAACACCACTTCATGACAAAAACTGTCACTAAACTAGGTATTGATGGAGCATATCTCAAAATAATCAGAGCTATTTATGACAAACTCCACAGCCAGTTTCATATTGCATGGGCAAACGCTGGAAGCATTCCCTTTGAAAACCAGCACAAATAAGGATGCCCTCTCTCACCACTGCTATTCAACATAGTATTGGAGGTTCCAGCCAGGGCAATCAGGCAAGATAAAGAAATAAAGCGTATTCAAATAGGAAAAGAGGAAGTTAAATTGTCTCTGTTTGTAGATCACATGATTGTATATTTAGAGAACCCCATTGTCTCATCCCCAAATCTCTTTAAGCTGATAAGCAACTTCAGCAGTCTCCAGACACAAAATCAATGTGCAAAAATCACAAGCCTTCCTATATACCAATACTAGACAGAGAGCCAATTCATAAGTGAACTCCCATTCACAATTGCTATAAAGAGAATGAAGTTCCTAGGAATACAACTTAAAGGGATGTGAAGGACCTCTTCAAAGAGAACTACAAACTACTGCTCAAGGAAATAAGAGAGGACAGAGACAAATGGAAAAACATTCCATGCTCATAAGAATCAATGTCATGAAAATGGCCATACTGTCCAAAGCAATGTATGGATTCAGTGCTATCGCCAACAAGCTACCCTTGACTTTCTTCACATAATTAGAAAAAATTACTTTAAATTTCATATTGAACCAAAAGAGCTGGTATAGCCAAGACAATCCTAAGCAAAAAGAACAAAGCTGGAGGCACCCCACTTCCTTACTTCAGATTATACTACAAGGCTACAGTAACAATTTTTTGACTTTAACCTTTCTACATCTTTATATTTAAAATGTATCTGTAGTTAGTGCCATATATTTAAGTTCTCTATTTGTTCTAATTATTTCCTGTTTTTCTTTTATTGTTTGCTTCCTTTTAATTTCTACTCTTCTTTAAGGTCAACCCAACATATTTCACTTCGCAATTATTTCTCTTCTACTGGCCGTTAAACTCTCTTTATATTTTTATTTGATAGTTGATTGGGAGAATATACTATGCATTCTTAACCTACTGTGTCCTCCTTAAGTGAATCTTATAAAACTTCAAATAATTTGTGTCAGTCAATGGTAAGCAGTTCACTCTGATTTATACTCCTAGCTGTACTTTGTGCTATTGTTGTCAGTTTTCTTCCAGCAATGTTAGAAGCCCTTTACTAGATCATTATCTGATTTAAGAAAAAAAGAATAAATTTTTTTGAGAATTGTCCACATAACATTTTTAGTAGTGTTTCTTTCATGCCGAAGAACTGAATTGGCATGTGGTCTGACTTCCATTCAGCATAAATAATTTTCTCTATCATTTCTCACATTATAGTCTCAGATTTCACTTGAGACAGTTTTTACTTTATATTCAACTTTGAAAGATAATTTTGCTGTATATATAATTCTAGATCGATGGTGTTTACTTTTTTTACACATAAAATTTTTGATTAACTTTTGCACTCTTTTACAGTGAAAAGTCAGTCAATATTGATACCAACCTGCTATGTGTAATGTCTTTTTTCTTTAGCTGCTTTTAATTACTCTGTATGTTTTTTATCATTTAAATATAATATTCCTAGTTAGGCTTTTATTTATATTTATTATGTCACTTGTAGGCCGTGATTTCTCAGGAGGTGGTTCCGTTATTGTTTGCTGTTCTTCTATTCTACCTTACTCTTCTTTTCTTCTCTGGGATTCAGTTTGAACAATTTCTGTTGCCTTATCTTCATTCTTGTTAATCTTCTCTTTTACTGTGTCCACTCTGCTGTTTATTCGATTCACGAAGGTGGTGATATGTGGGTGTGCATGTGTGTGTTTGGTATTGTATTTCTTACTTCTGTTATTCTCATTATATACTTCTATTAAAGTGTCCATAAATCTGAAATTTACCATCTGCTGACTCACATCAATTCTTTCTTACACATACTCTAACATATTTATCATAGTAAATTTAAATTCTATGTTGGCTAATTGCAACATCCTGGTCATTTTGGAGCTGGTTATATTGACTGTATATTCCTTGATATAGATCACAGTTTCCTATAATTTCATATGTCTATCAATTTTATTACAAATGGGAAATTATCAATCATACATTGTAGAAAAATTTAGAATGCTTTTAACTTTTTCCTAGAAGTGTTATATTGTGTTCCTGCAAGCAGATAAATGGCTGCAAGGTCATGTTAGTAGGGAACAAGCCCTGCACCACTTGTGAGTACCCTGAGTTTGGTGGCAACAAATAAATGAGAAAAAGATTAAGAGAGAAAGTGGGACCAGGGGGCCAACACTCATTACTGGAGGAGACAGTGAAGGCCCCAAACTCTGATCATCCACACTATTTACTGGTTACAATCACTTTCATCTATAGTGTAGTGGTAGAGTGATGGTGGAGTGAATCACTGATACTGAACTGAATCAGTGAGCCAGAACTGGTGTGTCATTCTAAAGACTGATAACAGTGGTGGCTTGGGAGTTTTACAAAATAAGAACATGTGGTTATCTTTAACCTGCTGTCCATGTGCAGCTGGTGGAACATGGGCCCTACAAGGAGCCTACAAATCTGGCTATGTCATAGGGCTATGAAGGGGTTTTATGTCCTTGAGTACAATGTTTATGGCAACAGAGCTGAGGTCACCCTGCATCAGAACATGAGGCATGGAGAGGCCTTCCTTCTCAGAGGCCTATTACGGCCTTCCACAGTTTATTGTTCTTTGTTTATGTGTTACTCATAACCCATTTATGTAGGCACTCTGTAAGTCCTTTCTCCTTTGCTGCTTTTCCCAACTATCTTGATGTTACGAACGACTCTTTTTAGCATTTAATTTGAGCTTTATCCTTCGTTCTTGGTTGCAATCCCAGTTTCTGATGTTTGGCCTTTTTGAAGTTTTAATCATGAACTTTAGGTACTTTTTATAAGTTCTCTTAAATTGTCAGGACTACATTCTCAAATTCTATCACTAGTGCTGCATGGCTGTTGAAATTCTGCTAAGAAGTCTTAATTTTCTAACTATGGTATTTACCCAATTTTCTTGGAGCCTTTCACTGTAAGATTATAGTTCAGATGTCAACAAGGGTGTGTAATTTGTTACTATGCAGATTCTAGGACTTCCATCTTTGAGGCACTACTTTCTAATTAATCTTGCACACTCAAACTCTAATCTATGACTCTTAGTCTAAGTGACTTTTGCTTTCTGCTTGAGCCTTTCTATGTAACACTCTGAAAATAAGAGAATGCTTTCAGAAAAGAGCTACACGAAGGTGGCTTTCACCCATAATGTATACCTTCTCTCAAGCATCATATTCCCTCCAGGGTCTGCTGCTTGTGGTCCCTCTCTGGTAGCTTCAAAAACATTTTTTTGTTTTATGTTTTTTTATGTTTTACTTTTTAGTTTGGGGTTTATAATAGTTATCATTGAAGAAGTAGGTTAGTGTAATGACAGTTATTGCATCATAACGATACGATGGGACCCAAAGTCATTTTCACTATACCACTACTCACTTTTTGACACACAACATTTTAAAACCTCCAAAAACACTTTACCAGGAAGATGTCAAATTAACAAGGGTAAAAATGGGCCAGGAACAATGGCTCACACCTGTAATCCCAGTACTTTGGGAGGCCAAGGTGGACAAATCACTAGAGGTCAGGAGTTTGAGACCAGCCTGGCCAACATGGTGAAACCCTGTCTCTACCAAAAATAGAAAAATTAGCTGGGTGTGATTGCACACAACTGTAGTCCCAGCAGCTCGAGAGTCTGAGGAAGGAGAATTGCTTCAACCTGTGAGGGAGAGGTTGCAGTAAGCCGAGATCCGGTCACTGCACTCCAGGGCAACAGAGTGAGACTCTGTCTCAAATACATACATACATGTATACATAAACAAAAACAGTTACATGTTTCTGAAAAATAATATTTACTTTTTGGCTGTAGTCTTCCTGAGATGGAAGTCATTTTACTGTTGACAGTAAAAATAAGAACAAAGTATTTGTTTTCTATTATTGTATTACCAGAGAAAGCATACAAGTCTGTGGATCCCAGCACATGGAGAACTGTGAAGATGTTTATGACAGTACCTGAGAAAATGACAAATTTCCTTACAGGGATGATGGTACAGAGCACAGTAGAACAGAGTCTAGAAAGCTCCCTCCTCCTTCCACTACCACTTTAGGCTCTGTAAATCCTACTTCATTCACCTGGGACTCTAGAGAAAAAAAGTTAAGTTAGCCCAGGTGAGGCTTGAGGTTAAATTTTTTTTTTTTTAATTTCTATTGGATTATAGGTTTTGGGGTACATGAGCAGAGCATGCAAGACAGTTGCGTAGGTACACACATGGCAGTGTGCTTTCTTTTCTTCTCCCCTTCACCCACATTTGGCTTTTCTCCCCAGGCTATCCCTCCCCACCTCCCCCTCCCACTGGCCCTCCCCTTTTCCTCCCAATAGACCCCAGTGTTTAGTACTCCCCTTTCTGTGTCCATGTGTTCTCATTTTTCATCACCCGCCTATGAGTGAGAATATGCGGTGTTTCATTTTCTGTTCTTGTGTTAGTTTGCTGAGGATGATGTTCTCCAGATTCATCCATGTCCCTACAAACGACACAAACTCATCATTTCTGATTGCTGCATAATATTCCATGGTGTATTTGTGCCACATTTTTCCAATCCAGTCTATTATCAACGGGCATTTAGGTTGATTCCAGGTCTTTGCTATTGTAAACAGTGCTGCAATGAACATTCGTGTACATGTGTCCTTATAGTAGAACGCTTTATAGTCTTTTGGATATATACCCAGTAATGGGATTGCTGGGTCAAATGGAATTTCTATTTCTAAGGCCTTGAGGAATCGCCACACCATCTTCCACAATGGTTGAACTAATTTACACTCCCACCAACAGTGTAAAAGTGTTCCTTTTTCTCCACATCCTCTCCAGCATCTGTTGTCTCCAGATTTTTTAATGATCGCCATTCTAACTGGCGTGAGATGGTATCTCAATGTGGTTTTGATTTGCATCTCTCTGATGATCAGTGATGATGAGCATTTTTTCATATGATTGTTGGCCTCATATATGTCTTCTTTCGTAAAGTATCTGTTCATATCCTTTGCCCACTTTTGAATGGGCTTGTTTGTTTTTTTCCTGTAAATCTGTTTGAGTTCTTTGTAAATTCTGGATATCAGCCCTTTGTCAGATGGGTAAACTGCCAAAATTTTTTCCCATTCTGTTGGTTGCCGATCCACTCTAGTGACTGTTTCTTTTGCCGTGCAGAAGCTGTGGAGTTTGATTAGGTCCCATTTGTCTATTTTGGCTTTTGTTGCCAATGCTTTTGGTGTTTTGTTCATGAAGTCCTTGCCTACTCCTATGTCGTGGATAGTTTTGCCTAGATTTTCTTCTAGGGTTTTTATGGTGCCAGGTCTTATGTTTAAGTCTTTAATCCATCTGGAGTTAATTTTAGTGTAAGGTGTCAGGAAGGGGTCCAGTTTCTGCTTTCTGCACATGGCTAGCCAGTTTTCCCAACACCATTTGTTAAACATGGAATCCTTTCCCCATTGCTTGTTTTTGTCAGGTTTATCAAAGATTGTATAGTTGTATGTATGTTGTGTTGCCTCCGGTGCCTCTGTTTTGTTCCATTGGTCTATATCTCTGTTTTGGTACCAGTACCATGCTGTTTTGATTACTGTAGCCTTGTAGTATAGTTTGAAATCCGGTAGTGTGATGCCCCCCGCTGTGTTCTTTTTGCTTAGAATTGACTTGGCTATGCGGGCTCTCTTTTGGTTCCATATGAAGTTCATGGGGGTTTTTTCCAGTTCTGTGAAGAAAGTCAATGGTAGCTTGATGGGGATAGCGTTGATTCTGTAAATTACTTTGGGCAGTATAGCCATTTTCACGATGTTAATTCTTCCTAACCATGAACATGGAATGTTTCTCCATCTGTTTGTTTCCTCTCTGATTTCGTTGAGCAGTGGTTTGTAGCTCTCCTTGAAGAGGTCCCTTACGTTCCTTGTGAGTTGTATTCCAAGGTATTTTATTCTTTTTGTATCAATTGCGAATGGCAGTTCGTTCTTGATTTGGCTTTCTTTAAGTCTGTTATTGGTGTATAGGTATGCTTGTGATTTTTGCACATTGATTTTATATCCTGAGACTTTGCTGAAGTTGCTTATCAGTTTCAGTAGTTTTTGGGCTGAGTCAATGGGGTCTTCTAGGTATACTATCATGTCTTCTGCAAATAGAGACAATTTGGCTTCCACCTTTCCTATTTGAATACCCTTTATTTCTTTCTCTTGCCTGATTCCTCTGGCTAGAACTTCCAGTACTATATTGAATAGGAGTGGTGAAAGGGCATCCTTGTCTAGTGCCAGATTTCAAAGGGAATGCTTCCAGTTTTAGCCCATTCAGTATGATATTGGCTGTTGGTTTGTCATAAATAGCTTTTATTACTTTGAGATACGTTCCATCGATACCGAGTTTATTGAGGGTTTTTAGCATAAAGGTTCTGGCATGTTGTGTCTTCGTTCTCATTGGTTTCGAAGAACTTCTTTATTTCTGCCTTCATTTCGTTGTTTACCCAGTCAACATTCAAGAGCCAGTTGTTCAGTTTCCATGAAGCTGTGCGGTTCTGGGTCTGTTTCTGAATTCTGAGTTCTAACTTGATTGCACTATGGTCTGAGAGGCTGTTTGTTATGATTTCAGTTGTTTTGCATTTGTTGAGCAGTGCTTTACTTCCAATTATGTGGTCAATTTTAGAGTATGTGTGATGTGGTGCTGAGAAGAATGTGTATTCTGTGGATTTGGGGTGGAGAGTTCTGTAAATGTCAATCAGGTTTGCTTGTTCCAAGTCTGAGTTCAAGCCCTGGATATCCTTGTTGATTTTTTGTCTGGTAGATCTGTCTAGTATTGACAGTGGGGTGTTGAAGTCTCCCACCATTATTGTGTAGGAGTCTAAGTTTTTTTTTAAGTCGTTAAGAACTTGCCTTATGTATCTGGGTGCTCCTGCATTGGGTCCATATATGTTTAGGATCGTTAGCTCTTCTTGTTGTATCGATCCTTTTACCATTATGTAATGGCCTTCTTTGTCTCTTTTGATCTTTGTTGCTTTAAAGTCTATTCTATCAGAGATGAGAATTGCAACTCCTGCTTTTTTTTGCTTTCCATTTGCTTGGTAAATCTTCCTCCATTTCTTTATTTTGAGCCTTTGTGTATCCTTGCATGTGAGATGGGTTTCCTGGATACAGCACACTGATGGGTTTTGGATTTTTATCCAATTTGCCAGTCTGTGTCTTTTGATTGGTGCATTTAGTCCATTTACATTTAGGGTTAATATTGTTATGTGTGAATTTGATACTGCCATTTTGATGCTAAGTGGCTGTTTTGCCTGTTAGTTGTTGTAGATTCTTCATTATGTTGATGCTCTTTAGCATTTAGTGTGATTTTGGAATGGCTGGTACTGGTTGATCCTTTCTATGTGTAGTGCCTCTTTTAGGAGCTCTTGTAAAGCAGGCCTGGTGGTGACAAAATCTCTGAGTACTTGCTTGTTCGCAAAGGATTTTATTTTTCCTTCACTTCTGAAGCTCAGTTTGGCTGGATATGAAATTCTGGGTTGAAAGTTCTTTTCTTTAAGAATGTTGAATATTGGCCCCCACTCTCTTCTGGCTTGTAGTGTTTCTGCCGAGAGATCTGCTGTGAGTCTGATGGGCTTCCCTTTTTGGGTGACCCGACCTTTCTCTCTGGCTGCCCCTAGTATTCTCTCCTTTATTTCAACCCTATTGAATCTGACGATTATGTGCCTTGGGGTTGCTCTTCTTGCGGAATATCTTTGTGGTGTTCTCTGTATTTCCTGCAATTGAGTGTTGGCCTGTCTTGCTAGGTGGGGGAAATTTTCCTGGATGATATCCTGAAGAGTATTTTCCAGCTTGGATTCATTCTCTCCGTCCCCTTCTGGTATACCTATCAAACATAGGTTAGGTCTTTTCACATAGTCCCACATTTCTTGGAGACTTTGTTCATTCCTTTTTGCGTTTTTTTCTCTAATCTTGGTTTCTCGTTTTATTTCATTGAGTTGGTCTTCGACTTCAGATATTCTTTCTTCTGCTTGGTCAATTCGGCTATTGAAACTTGTGCATGCTTTGCGAAGTTCTTGTATTGTGTTTCTCAGCTCCTTTAATTCATTCATATTCCTCTCTAAGTTATCCATTCTTGTTATCATTTCCTCAAATCTTTTTTCAAATCTTTTCTCAAGGTTCTTAGTTTCTTTGCATTGATTTAATACATGATCTTTTAGCTCACAGAAGTTTCTCATTATCCATCTTCTGAAGTCTAATTCCGTCATTTCGTCACAGTCATTCTCCGTCCAGCTTTGTTCCCTTGCTGGTGAGGAGTTTTGGTCCTTTCTAGGAGGTGAGGTGTTCTGGTTTCGGGTGTTTTCCTCCTTTTTGCGCTGGTTTCTTCCCATCTTTGTGGATTTGTCCGCTGGTCGTCTGCGTAGTTGCTGACTTTTCGATTGGGTCTCTGAGTGGACACCCTGAATGTTGATGATGAAGTATTTCTGTTGCTTGGTTTTCCTTCTACCTGTCTAGCCCCTTCGCTGTATGACTGCTGAGGTCCGCTCCAGACCCTGCTTGTCTGGGGTGCACCTCTAGCAGCTGTGGCACAGCAAGGGATGCTACCAGTTACTTTTTCTGCTATCCTTGTCCCAGGATGGTGCCGTCCTAATGTCAGTCTTTTGGATATAGAGGGGTCAGGGAGCTGCTTGAGGAGACAGTTTGTACTTTATAGGGGTTTAATTGCTGAGCTGTGAGCTGTGTTGTTCATTCATGGCTGTTAGGCTTCTATGTTTGATTCTGCTGCAACAGAGCTCATTAAAAAAACCCTTTTTTTCTCAAATGCTCTGTGTTGAGGGGTTTGGGCTTTATTTTTGGATTTCCGTTGAGGTCCTGCCCAGCTAGAATGCAGACTCGCCACTGTTTGCCTGCCGAGGCTCCGCCCTGCTGTTGTGAGGCTCACCCTGGCTCCGCTGTTCTGCTGTTCTCCGCCACGCCCTGTGGCGGAGTCTCTCTGTTGTAGCATGTTGCCTCGGCAATGGCTGGCTGCGTCAGCAGTGGGCGTGTATCTCAGTAGGGACGGGTTGCCTCGGCAACGGCTGGCTGCGTCAGCAATGGGCGTGTATCTTAGTTGGGGCGGGTTGCCTCGGTAATGGTGGCCGCCCCTCCCCCTCAGTGCGTCTCGTGCCGTCTGCACGGGGCTTGTTTGAAATCGCAGTTTTGTTCGTCCCACTGGGCCAATCCTAATGCTCTGTTCCTCCAATCCCCTGGGCTGGCCCACTGTCCAAGTCTAGCTCAGTCTCAAGTCCAGCCCTCTCACGTCTCCAGTTGCCAGTTCAATGGGGCACCCGGACAAGTGCGCCCTGTGGGGAGTGCTGGGTAGGGCCGGCGGCCGCCACCCTGGCTGCCGGCTTTGCCAGGCGGAATATCTGCCTGGCCTCCCACATCTCCTCTTCACTTGGGAATTTCCCCGTTCCGTGGGCAACAAAGATTAGTCTGGAAATGCAGCTCAGACTCACCTCTCCGCAGACACAATGAGAACTCCGATCCTGGGTTGTTCTCACAGTGCCATCTTGAGTCAGAACCTGCATACATTTTTAAAACATGCAAAACAACTTGTTTACAGATGCATATGTATTAAAATGTGAAAAATACATGGAGGTGATAAAACAGGATAGTGGTTGCTTCCTGGGTGTGGAGGGAGGGTAGATATGCATATTGGAAGTGTGAGTCAGAGTTCTTCATATTGTTTATGCTATTATTTTCCAAAAGTCCATAAAAATAAAGGTCTATCCATTTGATTTTATTCTGCTATTACATAATTCTTGAAATATTTTGTAGTTGTTTTTATCAGAACTCAAAGTAACTATGTTCTCTAGAAGACAAAATTTGTTCTTAAAGTGTTTATATTGTCCAAATAAAATTCTCAGGTAAAGAAAGAGTTTGTGCCTAATTTTGTCTACATACTTTCCATAGAATCTTAAAACAATTTCTTTTATCTTTTTTTTGTAGATTGTAGATGTCTTCATGGAATACAATCTAATTCAGTAATGTTCTGCATTATCGATATGCTGAAGAAAATTTGCCCTTCTGAAGGTCCCTTACAGATGCGATTACTTGAGATGAACCTTATGCATGCACCTCAAGTATGTGTTCTAATGCTTTTTAGGCATGTTTCCAACATTGCTTTAATAATCGTGCAGAGCATCTCAGATTGTTATTCAAAGCTACTGAGATGCCTGCTCCTTATATAAGAACATTTAGCTATTATATATTCTTTTGTCCTTCCTTTTACCAGTTCACTATTAAGCATTAATATGTAATATGAATATTGAATTACTCACATAAATGGGATGAACAATCAACCTACCTTGTTTGTGGCTTTACAGGTTGCAGATGCTATTCTAGGCAATCAGATGTTCATGCATTATGACTGGGCTCATATTGCTCAGCTGTGTGAAAAGCCTGGCCTACTGCATCGTGCGTTAGAACCCTTCACTGATTTATATGATATAAAATGTGCAGTGGTTTGCACCCATCTTCTTAACCCCGAGGTATTTTAGTTTCTTACCTAATAAATGGTGTTAATTGTGATTAATACGCACACTGAAAATGTGTTTGTGGTACTAAATATTAATAATTTCATACCTCCATAAGTTTCAGCACGGTTTCATTTATTCATTCATTCATTCATTTTGTCTTGTAGTGGTTAGTGAATTACTTTGGGTCCTTATCAGTAGAAGATTCCCTAGAATGTCTCAGAGCCATGCTATCTGCCAATATTCATCAGAATCTGAAGATCTGTGTTCAGGTGGCTTCTAAATATCATAAACAACTGTTAACTCAGTCTCTGATTGAACTTTTTGAATCTTTTAAGTGTTGAAGGTAATAAGGAGTTTTTGAGTTTGTAAAGAGTACTTAAGATAGCCGAGATAAGCATATATATAGTATGCTTATAATCAGGCTATTGGAAATTTTTTCTTTCTAAAAATTTGGTTCTATGGAACATTTTAATTTTTTCAGTTTTATTATTCAATAAATGCTGTTGGTCAGGCATGGTGGCTCACACCTGTAATCCCAGCACTTTGGGAGACTGAGGCGGGCAGATCACAAGGTCAGGAGATCAAAACCACCCTGGCCAACATGGTGAAATCCTGTCTCTACTAAAAATACAAAAATTAGCTGGGCACGGTGGTGTGTGCCTGTAATACCAGCTACTGAAGGTTGAGGCAGGAGAATTGCTTGAACCCGGGAGTCAGAGGTTGCAGTGAGCTGAAATTGCGCCACTGCATTCCAGCCTAGTGACAGAATGAGACTCCATCTCAAAACAAATAAAAAAATATAAAATAATATTGTCAAGGCCCTTTTATATTGAATCCTAAGGATATGCAGTGAAGAATACCATCTTTTTGGATATTTTATAGATGAGTTAAGGTAGAATTTTTATAGAAAAATATGTAGTGATGTTTAAATGGTATAAAATGAAAATGCAGGTTGAGTGTTCCTAATCTGAAAATCCAAAATGTGTCAAAGTTCAAAACCTTTTGAGTTCAAAGGAAATGCTCATTGGAGCATTTCAGAAATTGGATTTTCAGATTAGGGATGTTGATCACGTAAACATAATGTGAATATTCTAAAGTTCAAAATCTGAAACATGTCTGGTCCCAAGCATTTAAATAAGGGATACTCAATCTGTATAAGGGATACTCAATCAGGTATAATAACATTTTATGCTTATATGTCTGACTCTTATAATGGCAGGTGATTCTAGCCAAGGACATTTTGTGGTTTGTCACTGTTTAGCAGGATTTCTCAACCTTAGAACTAAATAGACATTTACGGCTAAACAATCATCATAAGAAGGTATTCCCATACATGTAGAATATTTAATAGAATATTTAGCCACATTCCTGGTTTCTGCCCGCTAGATGCCCATCAGCCCCAGTTGTGACAACCAAAAATGTCTTCAGACATTGTCAAATGTCACCTGTGAGGAAAATCACCTCAATTGAGAACTACGGCTTTACAGGGTACTAACATAATCACTGTTGGGTGACTAAGCTCTGGTCCCTAATTAACTTTCTCTCCTCCTTTTAGTAGTAGTGCTCTATTGAGAAGGGGTAGGAGATTCTACTAACTAGTTTTTAAAGTTTCCCAGTTTCAAAAATGTTAACTATGCACTAAATTTACACTTGTTTAGTACAGTAGACACTATCCACATGTAGTACCTATTGCCATTGAAAGTTATTAAAATATAAAATTTAATGTGTAGTTACTCTGTCAATCTAGCCACATTTCAAGTGCTTAATAGCCACATGTGGTTAGTGGTTTTACATCGGAGGGCAAAGATAAGATTTTTATCATTTCAGAAAGTGCTTCTGAACAATACTACACTAAATTCTTCCCAAATTATTTTGTATGTTTCCTGTCAACTACATATTGAAAAACACTAGGTATTGGGGTCTTCATTTAAAATTTTCCATGTAAGGGCACAGTGGTTTGTACCTTTAAATGCCAGTGCTTTGGGAGGCAGAGGCAGGAGGATTGCTTGAGGCCACAAACTCAAGACATAGCAAGACCCCATCTTTACCAAAGTTTCTTAAAAATTAGCCTCGCATCATGGCGTGCACCTGCCGAGCTACTCGGGAGGTTGAGGTGGGAGGACTGCTTGAGCCCAGTACTTCATGGCTGCAGTGAACTATGATCATGCCACTGTACCGGAGCCTGGGTAACAGAGACCTGTCTCAGTAAAAAGGAAAAAAAGGAAACATTGGCTTGAATTGTCCATTCTTTAGGATTAAAGTGCAAATCCATTTTACTGATCTGATCAATGGAATAATTAGTATTTTTATTGAACTTTTTAAGCAACCAGTTTATATTTGGGAGTATTCAATGGAACAGTTTTTTAATTGCATAAATATTTTTCAGTCATTCTCAAAAGTGTTCCTATGCTTAATTGTAATTACTTGCTTCTTTTAAGGTCTCTTTTATTTTCTGGGATCCATTGTTAACTTTAGTCAGGACCCAGATATGTACTTAAAATATATTCAGGCAGCTTGCAAGACTGGGAAAATCAAAGAAGTAGAAAGAATCTGTAGAGAAAGTAACTGCTATGATCCTGAGAGAGTCAAGAATTTCCTTAAGGTAAGTGGTTTTGAGTAATGTGTTTTCCGGTTGGATTCCAGATCAGCAGTTCTACAGGGGTGTGGTTGTAGTTCAAAAATATTTTTTCCTAAATGTGAAATTCTTAGCACTCTTTAAGTTATGTACTGGATTATTTCTTCCAAACATAATGCTCTGAGGTTTGCTTTGAAATACAGAAGGAAATTGGTGAATAAGAATGTCCATCTGTTTAAAAGAAAAAAAATAGCACTATTTCAAAGGAATTTCCTTTGTTTTAATTTTGGACGGCAAAATTTTGAAAAGTGATTGTATACTTTCAATGTCATTTTAGAATCACGTAGGCTTTTGAATATTAACATCAGGTTGCCCTTCACATCATTTTGAGGACAAAGGGATTGTTGTCTCTATTGTAGACAAAGGGATCTGTTGTCTAAGAAATATATACATTTACCTCTTTCAAGTTTGCCCAACTCTAGAAACTGAAATATTATTTGTATGTAATTCATAAATTAAAGATAAGATCAAACAAAAAAAGCTCAGCTTTGTGACACATGAAATCAGTTACAGAGAAGTAAGAACCACCTGTGTTGCAGGGATGAGTAATGGTTGAGAGATTCTGAACTCTGGAAGATCCCTAAGGGCAGTTAATTTTGTTTAATGTTTAACTTAGCTTTAGCTTTATTCTTGTAACTGCCAGTTACTTTGTGAGGGAAATAAATTGTCAAAGTTGACAGCTATCTGTAAAAGACCAGGAAAACTGTAGAACACTTAGATTACTGCTCTCTCACTGCCTAGTATGTGTGTGTGTGTAATATATATAATATACATACACTTTATAAAGTTCTGAAGCATTTTCTGTTTTAGAAGAATTTTAAATTACAAGTGAAACCAAAATGTTTATTGTATAATACAGTACAAAGAGTAGGCTTTTTCTGCTCCCAAACTCATCATTTGTGCCTGTGTATGCATTGGGAGATAGTCCTTTTGAAGAATTTGCTACCTAGGCTCTAGACTAAATAGCAAAACCCTTAGGGGTTTTAGTGTAATGGAGTAGTCAAAATGTTGAAATTGCTGTACATGTTAGGTTAAAAGATACACTTTTCAAAAAAGCATAGCTTTATAAAGTCTTGGCCATCAAGAATATTCTGGGTAACCTAGTTAGTATGAGACTTTTAGACCAAAATTTTCTGGTGTCAGAAAACCCCTCTGAATGAGAAAGATTTGATACTCTATGCTTGTCTAGTGTACCCATACTACTGATTCACTTCCTTGAGAATCATTACCATTTCCATTTTTAAAAAACAAATACTACTAGATTCTTTCGGGGGGCAGGGGCTGTTATTTTTGTTGTTTTTCTTTTTAAGCTTTTAAGTTCAGGGGTGCATGAGCAGGTTTGTTATATAGGTAAACTTGTGTCATGGGGATTTGCTGTACAGATTGTTCTGTCACCCAGGTATTAAACCTACCACCCATTAGTTATTTTTCCTGATTATTTCCCTCCTCCCACCTCCACTCTTCGGTAGGCCCCAGTGTGTATTGTTCCTCTTTGTGTCCATGTGTTCTCATCATTTAGCTCCCACTTACTAGTAGGAACGTACAGCATTTAGTTTTCTGTTCTGCTGTTAGTACTACCAGATTCTTACATGATTTCTTTTTATTGAGCCCTCAGATTTTATGCTTAAATGTAACTTCGTTAGCTTTGGATTTTAATATTTGAGTTATATATATGGAAGGCAAATGAAATTAACTATTACTTAATTGTAACATTCTTGAGTTTTTTAAAAAAATCCTCTAGTAAAGAAAAAACAATCCTCTGGGTACTAGGATGGCACTGCCTTAGGTTTGTATAGCCCACGGGATCTGATCAGATGAAGATTTCCCCTCCACACTTGTGAATTAGGTGCAAGCCTGATATAGTAGGGGTGTGGATGTGGATTATGAGCTTTTGAGTCAGTCAAACCTGTTTCAAAGTCTACTTAGCTATTGCTTGTTCATTCAGTATGTGTCTGGCTGTTACCTCAGGCAAGTTAATGAATGTGCTTCAGCCTCAGTTTCTTCAACCATAGGCTATGTTTGTTTACCAAGTGCCTGTGTGCTATAAATGTTTAGACAGTAACTATTACTGATAAGTGATAGGCCTTGGGAAAAAGGTGGAGTGAGCCTAAATGGGATTTCTGTTAGGCAAGTATTTATTTCTCTGATTTTAAGTCATACCTGACTCTTTGAAGAAATTTACTTCCAGCCAGGATTAAAGGTAGATTTTAGTGTCTTATATTTACATAATTTGAGATGGGAGCTCAATACTGAGATGCAACTATCATATTCATCCTCTGATGCCAGTGTTGAGAATGAATATATTAGACTGTTAACCTGTAGTACATGGTTACAATGCCTCTTATCACTGTTCTTAAGCTTAATTTTAGAGGTACTAGCTACATGATAATTTACTGATGTTGTGTGTAAACCCTATGTCATAAGAAAAATCCTCTGACTTTAATCTTGACTATTTGAGTGCCAATTGTGTGCTAACCACCGGGAATAAAGAGACTGGTAGAACATAACTTCTCCTTTAAGGTTCCCTGTAAGCAGGATAAAATTGTATCATTAGTATCATTTGGCTCCCGCCCTAAGTTTGTAAACTGTAAGCTTTCTGTAGAAAGCATGTAACTGTTCATCAGACCCATGATCTGCTCCTTGCTACCTTTGATCTTATTTTCTACCTTTCTTTCTTTCCTTCCTGGTTTAGCTTCAGCCACACTGGCCTGCTTGCTATTCCTGGATCTCCCCCAAAACTGTCCTACCCAAGAGCCTTTGCTTGTGCCTTGCACTACTATTTTCTCATGACCTCCTTTACCTTCTTTGGGTTTCTGGTTGAATGTTGTAAGAGAGGAGGTCTCAGGTTGCCCTGTGTAAAATAGAACCCATGCCTACCCCAATTTGCTTCTTTTTCTTTATAACACCACTATGAGACATCTTTTCCAACTAGAATGTAAGTTCCTGGAGAGAATGGACTCTGCTTCCCTTGTTCCCTGCTATATCTCCAGTACCTAAGAACAGAGCCTGATACTTAGGTACTCATAAATATTTGTTAGATGAACAAATATATTTTGAAGAAAACCTCTATGTTAATATAATTTCAAGTTTGATCTTAAAATCTTTAACCATTATAACTGGGGGTAAATTAAACATTTAGTAAGTAATTTAATATTATTAAAGTGTTAATAACATTTCTACCATGTATAAAACCACGTGCAAACTAGCAATTAACAAAATAACCTAGATTTTGTCTACTTTTTAAATCTGAAATTTTCTTTTGGAATACAGTTAGTGTTCCACACAAGTGGATTTATTTGCCACGGAAGTTTAAGCACCTATGCATGATAACAGAATACTAGATTATTTGTAAGTGATAAAGTACACAATATTTTATATGTGTGTAGATAAGATGACTAGTGTGTTGATCCATACTTTTTTGATGTTCATTTAGTAGGCAAAACATGACATACTAAAATGTTTACATAGATACAGATTCCAGAAATTCTAGAAACAGCTATTACTACAGAGTTTTCATGTTGTTAAACAATACTTGCTTCAGACCTTTCTTATTGTAGAAAATCTGCACCTTTACAGACATTAGTTTCTAACCCATGGTGGCTAAATTAAAGATTTACCTTGGTGTTCTTTGGAACACTTCATAGAATAGTCTTTGTGTTATTTATAATTGAACAACTAATATCCTCTAGTCTCAGGAGCCATTTTATTCTACCCTTGAAAATAATGTTCTTAGTGAGTTCTACCGCACTTCATTCTACTTCCCTAGTAGACTGTTAGAGGACTCATTTATTGAGGAATGTTTCACTGTGTATAAATGAATTCCTGATGGATGGAAACTGTTGGTTTTTGTGCTTTACCTTATGTCTGTGGAATGTAACAGGACATGTATCAGGTAAATGCCCAGTACAGGTTTTACTTACCTTGTCTATAACATCTTCTGTTTCAATCTATAAGTAAGATTGTAGCTTGGTATCTGTAATGGTAAAAGCAGTTGGCAATCTAAAGATGTCTTGTCTTTAAATGCTGGGGTTTTTTTGGCATTTTTCTTATGGTCACATGTGGTCACTATTATGCTGCTCCTTGTAGGCTTTGTTATAATAGAATATTAGAGGCTGGTTGTATAGATTGGATTTGGGGAGGGATAGAATATCATTAGTTTGAAACAAATGTGAGCAACTTATGCCATGTATTTTGACAACGTGACTGTAGTTATTAAATTGATTTCCAATACAGTTGAAGTATTATTACTGATGAACGTCCCAGTGTGGTAAATTTATCATCTGAGAGCCATTGCTGGCTCAAATATCTTAATTTGTTACTCTTGTTTTTTGGTAAAGGGTGCATATGGGAAAGACCAGAAAGACCTGGTATCTTGCTGTGTGAATCTACGGATTGCTTAGTAAAGTTTCACTGAAGCTGAAATGTACATACTCAACTGTCGGAACATTTCCTTCTTTAACAGAGAGCCATGTTTGTGTGAGCCTCTTGTCAGTGTAGAACAGATGCTCATATTTAACATAGATTTGATACCTCAAAGGAGGAGAAAATTAAAACTTCCTTTTGTTTGCCTTTTTTCAGGAAGTGAAATTAACATATCAGCTACCACTTATCATTGTGTATGATAGATTTGATTTCCTCCATGATTTGGTGCTCTATTTATATAGAAATAATCTTCAAAAGTATATAGAGATATATGTACAGAAAGTAAGTAATATGTAGGTAATCTAAAGGTATAATCTTACTATAGATTTTGTTTCTCATATTCTGGAAATCATTTTGACTGTGCTCAATAAGAGTGGTCTGAAGCTTTTAACATAAGTTTTGTTTGTTTGTTTTGAGACAGGGTCTTGCTCTGTCACCCACCCTGGAATGCAGTGGCACAATCGGCCCATTCTAACCTTAAACTCCTGGGCTCAAGTAATTCTCCTGCCTTAGCCCCCCAACTATTTGGGACTGCAGGTGAATACTACCATGCCCAGCTGCTTTTAATACTTTTTCCCAAGCAGAATCCTTTCTTGGATTAAAATTCTACATGCTTTCCTAGGAAGCTAATTGAGGGAAGGGGAAAAAAAACATGCATGCCAAGTGTGTAAAATAGAGTAGAACTAGTATTGTTGAAAAAGTTGGGTGGCCTAGGGTCCTACTAACTTGATAGGCCCTGAGGTATCCGTATAGAAGCCCTAGACTCCAAAGCAGAGTTTTCAAACCATCGTAAATACAGATATAAAATACTTCACCTTCTAACTGTAAAAACAGGCAGTATTGCTATAATGTGAGCCTTTTTATTAGGTAGTCTTGCATAGTCATCTTTGACTAATTTCTTTGAATTTATTTATCATATGGAACAATGCTTGGGTAACTAATTAACCAATCCAGTAGAGAGAGAATACAGTATATGTGCTTTTGATACTTATTAAACCATAAAGCCTTGTTTTTAGCTGGACCTCCTGCTTACTTCCTTTATCTAGTTGCAAATTTAAACTCTCACTTTATTACTGAATTTAAAAACTGAACTTAAAGAAAAAACTGAGCTTAAAAGAGATAAATTAGAGATAATTTTTAAAATTATTCTTTGCTTTTCTTATTAACATAATAACATTCTTCTGCTCTTTTTTTCTAACCACAGATGAATCCAAGTCAACTTCCCATGGTTACTGGAGGATTACTTGATGTTGACTGTTCTGAAGATGTCATAAAAATTTTAATTCTGGTTTTAAGAGGTCAATTCTCCACTGATGAACTTGTTGCTGAGGCTGAAAAAAGAAACAGGTGTAAGTTCTTTTCTTTAAGGATGTTGAATATTGGCTCCCACTCTCTTCTGGCTTGTAGGGCTTCTGCCAAGAGATCTGCTGTGAGGACCTAGAAATAGAAATTCCATTTGACCCAGCAATCCCATTATTGGGTATATATCCAAAGGACTATAAATCATTCTACTATAAGGACACATGCACACGAATGTTCATTGCAGCCCTGTCTACAATAGCAAAGACCTGGAACCAACCCAGATGCCCATCAATGATAGACTAGACAAAGAAAACGTGGTACATGTACACCATGGAATACTACACAGCCCTAAAAAATGATGAGTTCGTGTCCTTTGTAGGGACATGGATGAATCTGGAGAACATCATTCTTAGCAAACTGACACAAGAACAGAAAATGAAATGCCACATATTCTCACTCATAGGTGGGTGATGAACAATGAGAACACATGGACACAGGGAGGGGAGCACTACACACTGGGGTCTATTGGGGGGAACAGAGGAGATACAATGGGGGATGGGGAGGGATAATATGGGGAGAAATGCCACATATAGTATGCACCTAAAGCAAAATAAATAAATTAAAATGAAGAAACAGGTGTAGTGCCATTTTAACAGGGATAAGTTAGTCTCTCTTAGTATGGTACTAGATAAAGATATAGGTAGCCAGTTGTTCCAAAGCTACTCAATAACATGGAGACTAATTTCCTGAAGACAACAAATGTAGAGGTGGTAAACTAGCTGATAGCACCAGAAAAATGTCAGAAACATTATAGCTGTCATAGGAAATCTGTTAACCTGGTTATTTTTTGGCAGCATGTTTATAATAACAGCTATGTGGTTTGACTTTATATGTTTTTAATATAAACTATGTAGTAAGTCTCCTGCTTAGTTAGGTGTGATAACAATATATTTAACAACTAATGCTTTACTGATTAAATAGTGTGGTGTTTTCAACCTGAGAAAGCTGATTTAAAAAAAAATAGTGTGGTGTTTGCTCGAGAATGAGACAAAGGTTCCCTGTGCAACTCTTGAGTTAAACTGATGTTTAATTTATAGTGCCTTAATATGACAATATGGATTTCCAATAGAATATAGTGTCAGTGCTTGTAAAACTCACAGACTGTAAAGTCTTTTTTTAGCTTGAACATTCTGAGGAACTAGTGTTTAGGAAGTACTGATGTCATAAATGAGGTTGGTGAGGTGAGGTGGTATGCTAGTGGAAAGTTCCACTATTTATAGAGAAGAAATTAAGAAAGCCTGTGGGATTTAATTTTAACCTGAGTTGGTATAGGTGACCTACTAATTATATTCTTACAATTTCTATTAGAATGTTTTTCTTTTTTTTCCCCACAATCAATGCTTCAAAATAGAATGTTTCAAACATGGAAAAATTTTGCATTTAAGGGTAATAGAGATATACAGTTAATACTGACTTAAAGGTTTGAGCCTAGTTTCAAGTGATTTTATGTCATAACAATTTAATATTTAAAAAGAGGTTCAGTTGAGTCTTAAATCTATTACCTGAAAATATTCTTCTTGCATATCCAAGCACATGGCAGTTATGATTAGATAATTTAGTCTTTAAGTGACAAATTATATGGTGAAAAGCTAGATTCATATCTAAGTCACTAGTCTACACATGCTTTAGCTAATTTTTATTCTTTAAGTTGACATGGCACATACTGGATTGCACATGTTTAGAGGAGCCAGATTTTTGCCTCTATTTATTAAAATTAAGTATCTTCTCCCTAAGGGGAGTGTTCATAATAACTATATGTATTTGATAGCCAAAATAACAGAATAATGCTTTTTCTCTGGCTGCTGTTAATGTTTAAATCATTGGTAAAAGACACTTGGGCCACACATGGTGGCATGTGACTGTAGTCCCAACTTCTCGGGAGGGTGAGGCAAGAGGATCTCTTGAGCCCAGGAGGTCAGGGCTGCAGTAAGCCATGTTCCTACCACTGCACTACAGCTTGGGCAGCATAAGAACCTCTCTTTAAAATAAAAATAAAATTAAAAATAGAAGGCATGGTCATCAGGACTATCAAAACAAGCTATACTATAGCAAAACTGCTCCTTGATGGAGTGTATATATGACAGCTACAACTATTAAATCCAGAGCTTCTAAAGCTACCAAATTTTATTGCCAGTATGTATTTAGAGTTTGGCTGTAGGTAATGCTGTATGTTAATTGTGTTAAGAGCTGAAAGAACTCTCAGATAATCTGGCCTATGTGATATCACATCCCCATCCTATCCATAAACAAAATGTTCTAAAGTCTAGATATTTTGTGTGTTAGAAAGAAAGGACACTGTGAATCTCTAAACCTTTATTCAGATATAAGCAGGTAGTTATATCATATAGCAGATAAATCTGGGAGAGTGAAAATAGTCTTATATGCCTTATTTTTATTCTTGGGCAATTCAATTATCTTTTGAGTCTGAATTTCCCAATTTGTAATAGGATCATTGAGTATTAAAATTAATGTAAAGCCAGGCACAGTGGTGTGCACCTGTAGTGCCAGCTACTCAGGAGGCTGCGGTACTAAGATTACTTGAGCCCAAGGCTGTAGTGCACAATGACTGTGACTGTGAACAGCCACTGCACTTCAGCCTAGGAAATGTAGTGATAATCAAGGGGAAGAAAAAAATGTATGTGAAAGCACATTATAGACCATAATGTATTTACATAGTCTGCATGTCAAGAGTACATAATACAGTATGTGTGTGGAAGGTTTTTTCCCTTTTTCCAAGATTGAAACTACTTCTTCCTTGGCTAGAGGCCAGAATACATGAGGGCTCTGAAGAGCCTGCTACTCACAATGCCTTAGCAAAAATCTATGTAGACAGTAATAGCAGCCCAGAGAGATTTCTTCGTGAAATCTCTACTATGACAGTCACATTGTTGGAAAGTATTGTGAGAAGAGAGATCCACATCTGGCCTGTATTGCTTATGAATGTGGTCAATGTGATTTGGAACTTATTGATGTGAGTACTGCTGACTGAACATGTAAAAAGAAGGCTGCATTTTAAAAAACCTAATATATGGGAGTTTCAGGGTGATTTTAGGTAATATGGGACATTTGGGGATAGTGGGTACTTTCTTAAAACTTTATTTGGAAATTGTGAATCTGAAAGTGCCCAAATAGTGGATTAAAGTCTACGTACCCGGGAGGCTGAGGCGGGTGGATCACGAGGTCAAGAGATCAAGACCATCCTGGTCGACAAGGTGAAACCCCGTCTCTACTAAAAATACAAAAAATTAGCTGGGCATGGTGGCGTGTGCCTGCAGTCCCAGCTACTTGGGAGGCTGAGGCAGGAGAATTGCCTGAACCCAGGAGGCAGAGGTTGCAGTGAGCCAAGATTTGCGCCATTGCACTCCAGCCTGGGTAACAAGAGCAAAACTCCGTCTCAAAAAAATAAAAAGTCTACATACCCATTATTTTGATTGACCTGTTAATGTTTTAACCCCACTAGTTTTATCATTTGTGTTCTCACACTTACACACAGGCACACATACACCATTCATACATGTGTATACACACACATAGAATTTTTTAACCATGTGTGAATAAGTTGAAGGCATCATGGCCTTATACCCCTTCAGAGTGTATGGTGTAAGAATAATGATATTATCTTTCATTAACCACATTAAAGATACCAGCTTCAGTCAGTTTGACATTGATAGGATACCTTTAAAAATCTGTTAAATTCTAGTTTTGTCAATTAACCAATGATGCCCTTTGTAGCAGTTTTTTCCCCTCTAGACTGATGTCATATAAACATATGGCATGCAGTTTTCACGTTCTTTAGTCTCCTTTACTCTGGAATGGTTCTTCAGTCTTTTGTTTTTTTTTGACTCTGGTATCTTTGTAAACAATCATTGCTTTTTCTATTTGTAACTATTTTATCTAGGAAAAATTTAAGGCAATATCAAATTAACCATTTTAAAGTGTACAATTCAGAGTCATTCAGTACATTCACAATGTTATATAATCACCTTTATCTAGTTCCCAGTTTTCATCACTTCCAAAGGAAACCCTGTGTTCATTAAACAATTTCTCCACATACCCCCTCTTCCCAGCCCCTGGCAACCACCAGATTATACTCTGTCTCTGTGGATTTACCTGTTCTCTATATTTCATTTAAATGTAAAGTCTCTTTAAAAAATAGAATGTGTCAACCAGGCACGGTGGCTCACTCCTGTAATTCCAGAGCTTTGGGAGGCTGAGGTGGGCAGATCATGAAGTCAAGAGATCGAGACCATCCTTGCTAACATGGTGAAACCCTGTCTCTACTAAAAATAGAAAAATCACACAAGCATCGTGGTGCACACCTATAAGATCCCAGCTGTGGCCAGGTGTGGTGGCTCACACCTGTAATCCCAGCACTTGGGAAGACCAAGGCGGGTGGATCACCTGAGGTCAGGAGTTGAAGACCAGCCTTGCCAACATGGTGAGACACCATCTCTATTAAGAATGTAAAAAAATTAGCCAGGTGTGGTGGTGGGTACCTGTAATCCCAGCTACTCTCAAGGCTGAGGCAGGAGAACTACTTGAACCCAGGAGGCAGAGATTGCAATGAGCTGAGTTTGTGCCACTATACTCCAGCCCAGGTGGCAGTGTGGGACTCCATCTCAAAAAACAGAAAGTCCCTCACAGGTTCTTACTCTT
This sequence comes from Callithrix jacchus, assembly GCF_049354715.1. Classification (NCBI taxonomy): domain Eukaryota; kingdom Metazoa; phylum Chordata; class Mammalia; order Primates; family Cebidae; genus Callithrix; species Callithrix jacchus. Next base: position 45,155,520 of record NC_133514.1, read on the forward strand.
TATTTTTTAAAATTATTATTTATTTATTTATTTTAAAAAGGATCTTACTCTACACATTGCCTAGAGTGCAGCAGCACAATCTTGGCTCACTGCAGCCTCAAACTCCCAGGCTCAAGGAATACTCCCACCTCAGCCTCCCAAAGTGCTGTTGTTACAGGCATGGGCCACTCTGTCTGACCCAATTTTTTCTTTTAATTTTTAGAGATATGGTTTAATTCTGTCACCCAGGTGGGAGTGATGTGGCATGGTCATAGCTCACTGCATCCTCAATAACCCGGGCTCAAGCAATCCTCCTACCACAACCTCTCAAGTAGCTGGGACTAGCAGCATGTACTACCATGCCCAGCTATTTACAAAATTTCTTTTTTGGTAGACACTGGGTCTTGCTATGTTGCCCTGGCTGGTCAACACCTAACTTCAAGCAGGCCTCCCAACTTGGCCTCTTAAGTGCTGGGATTACAGGTGTAAGCCACTGTGCCCAGCCTTCTATTATTCCTTAAAGTCCCAATTCCTTTTGTGGTCTATCAGGTCCCATATAATTAGAGCCCACTTCCCTCTCCTAGCTAATCTCTCTACATCCCCCTTCTTTCCCTATGACCACATACCCTGAGCTGCTGCCATTCTGAACTGGCCAGCACCTCTTCCCATGTCAGGCACTAGCTCAGATATCACTTTCTCTGGAAAAGTTCCCAAACCTCCAAGTGAGGTTTTCAGGCTCTCTCAGCACCTAGATTTTCTAGCTCTAGCCTATTTAAGTGCATGAAGCTTCATGAAGGCAGGAACCATGTTTACTCTTGTATCCTAAGTACCTAGAATAATGCCTGAGATATGGTATGTACTCAAAACATATTTTCTTTCTTTACTTTTTTTTTTTGGTTGAGACAGGATCTGTCACCCAGGCTGGAGTGCATTGGTGTCATCTCAAGCTTACTGCAACCTCTGCTTCCCAGGCTTAATCGATCCTTCTGCCTCAGCCCCTCAAGCAGGTGTGCACCACTGCACCTGGCCAAGTTTTTGTTTCTTCCTGCATTTTCTGTAGAGATGTTTCTCCATGTTTCCCAGGCTGGTCTTGAGCCCCTGCACTCAAGTGATCTGCCTGCTTCAGCCTCCCAAAGTGTTAGGATTACAGGAATAAGCCATCATGCCTGGCCTCAAAACATACGCCTTTTTTTTTTTTTTTTTTTGAGAAGTTTCACTCTTGTTGCCCGGCCTGGAGTGCAATGGTGCAATCTTGGCTCACTGCCGCCTCCACCTCCTGGGTTCAAGTGATTCTCCTGCCTCAGCCTCCCAAGTAGCTGGGATTACAGGTACTCCCCACCACAAGTGACTAATCTTTTTCTATTTTTAGGAGAGATGGGGTTTCATCATGTTGGCCAGATTGGTCTTGAACTCCTGACCTTCAGGTGATCCACTCACCTCGGCCTCTCAAAGTGTTGGGATTACAGGCATGAACCACTACACCCGGCCAAAAAATAATTTCAAAATAAGTGAACATATGAATTTGTTTAAACATTCATCTATTCTACCATTCCATGGTAAGCTCTCCTGATTTATATATCCCATGACCTAGCAATGTTTGCCTAATGCAAAGTAGGTACCAAATGGGTGTTTATTCATTATTGGGCTTCAGTTTTCTCATTATAAAATTATTTTTCTAAAAAAGAAAAATTATTTTTCTAAAAAGGAAAGAAGACTACAAGGGAATCTTTGAAATGTATGGGAATATTTACGGAAATGAGAGCTCCAACTAGCAGAAAGGCTGTCAATCATCACAAACTGGGGCCGGGCGCGGTGGCTCATGCCTGTAATCCCAGCACTTTGGGAGGCCGAGGCAGGTGGATCACGAGGTCAAGAGATTGAGACCATCCAGGTCAACATGGTGAAACCCCATCTCTACTAAAAATACAAAAAATTAGCTGGGCATGGTGGCATGTGCCTGTAATCCCAGCTACTCAGGAGGCTGAGGCAGGAGAATTGCCTGAGCCCAGGAGACAGAGGTTGCGGTGAGCCGAGATTGTGCCATTGCACTCCAGCCTGGGTAACAAGAGCGAAACTCCATCTCAAAAAAAAAAAATCATCACAAACTACGAAATGGAGGCAGAGTAGAGGGGGTTGAATGACAACTCTGTCAGAAGAGGGTGGGAAATAAAAGTAGTTAAAAGGAGAGAAACAGTCATCTATGGTAGCTAATATTTTATATTCAATTACCTTATTTTTCTCAGGCAATAGTATAAATACTACCGTTGCTGAAAATGACTAATATTCAGATGTAAAAGGAAAGAAAAGCACACTGCCATGTGTGTTCCTACGCAACTGTCTTGCATGCTCTGCTCATGTACCCCAAAACCTAAAATCCAATAAAAAATTAAAAAAAAAAAGATGCTTAATACTGTCACCTCTGTGAGGCCCTAAACCATGAGAAATTTTGATTCATGTAGATTGTTAGCTACAGTGAAAGAAAAGGTTACAAATGAGTAAAAAGAAAAATTGCCTTAAAATCATTACCAGTCCTCACCATGCTTTTGGAGACTCTCCTTAAGTTCTGGCTTGGAAGCCATGGTGTTTTCTGTATCCTCTTCCAAAACAGGGGAGCTTACAGATGGATCAGAAACTCCATGTGGTTTCAGGACAGCAGCTGGACCATCAATACCTAGGGGTCAAAATAAAATAAATTTTTTTTTTTGAGACGGAGTTTCACTCTTGTTACCCAGGCTGGAGTGCAATGGCGCATTCTCGGCTCACTGCAACCTCCGCCTCCTGGGTTCAGTCAATTCTCCTGCCTCAGCCTCCCAGGTAGCTGGGATTACAGGCATGCGCCACCATGCCCAGCTAAGTTTTGTATTTTTAGTAGAGACGGGGTTTCACCATGTTAACCAGGATGGTCTCGATCTGTTGACCTCGTGATTCACCCACCTCAGCCTCCCAAAGTTCTGGGATTACAAAAATAAATTTTAAAAAAGGAGCAAAGTATTATTCACTATTTAGTTGGGTAGATTTGGCATATGTGATCAGAATTGAGAAGTACTAAATCATTTTATTTCCCCTCCTTTCTTAACATCCATAAGAACATTTCATAAGAGAGTAGGTCAGAACTGGTGTTCTTTTTTTCTGAGACAGGATCTTACTCTGTCACCTAGGCTGGAAAGCAGTGGTGTAATCACAGCTCACTGTAGCCTTGACTTCCTGGGCTCAAGCAATCCTCCCACTTCAGCCCCCTAAGTAGCTGGGACTACAGGTGTGTGCTACTACACCTGGCTAATTGTTAAGTTTTCTGTAGAAATGGAGTCCTGTTATGTTGCACAGCCTGGTCTCAAGCACCTGGCCTCAAGTGATCTGCCTGCCTTGGCCTCCCAAAGTGCTGGGATCACACGCATAAGCCACCACGCCTAGCCTGGTGTCCATTCCATTAACATGCTCTGTTACTAAGGTAATATGTACCTGAGGCTATACTTCAGAAACTTAAGAATAAGACCAAGAAAACAAAGTAGTATTCCATAGTACAGATCCTGTCCAAGGCAATAGCTCAGGTGGCTTGATTTAAAGGCTCTTATAATCTTATTCTTCCTCTGCCTCTTCACCATCTCAGATGGTCCTTTGAACCATCTATTGGAAAAACGAAGTCTCTCTACCTATTCCTGGTTTCATGATTCACCTCTGCCATGATTTAACAATCAAAAGTTCCTCAAATAGGTCATTCTAAACTCATTCATCTGGCATCTAGAAAACAATTCTGGTTGGGCGCAGTGTCTCACGCCTGTAATCCCAGCACTTTGGAAGCCCAAGATGGGTGGATCATCTGAAGTCAGGAGTTCAAGACCAGCCTCGCCAACCTGGTGAGACCCCATCTCTACTAAGAATATAAAAAAATTAGCCAGGTGTGGTGGCGCGCACCTGTAATCCCAGCTATTCAGGAGTTTGAGGCAGGAAAATCACTTGAAACTGGGAGAAGTAGGCTACAGTGGGCCAAGATCATGCCACTGTACTCCAGCATGTGACAGAAGCAAAACTCTGTCTCAAATAAAAGAAAAAAGAAAACAGTTCTATAATGGACACACTGATAAGGCATCTTCCACTTCTTACATCATTTATTTTATTCTCTTCAAAGACCCCAAATGTGATTATAAAGATTTAAGAAAGTACCCAGTATTGGTACTAATATTATCCCTTAGGTTTGTGAAAATCGTACCCCAGCAGAAAGTGATGCTGCCTAAATACACACCATGTGAGATGACATTGCTGTCATGATGTTTCAGCAAGGCAATCTGCTTTTTTTTGGCCATTGGCTTTGCCAGACATAGCATATTGGGTTGCCAGTCTGGATTGGGTTGAATCATAAACGGCTCAAGGTGCTTTTTCCTTTGCCTCTTTTCAAGTAGTAGCCTCTGGGAAGAAAGTAATATGACAGACAGCCAGGAAACTTTTGACAAGACTTAGCCACTTCCAACATTTACAGTTTGTTTTTCACTGACCCTCATAAAGTATCTTGTAAATTATTTTTTCCTCACTTAAGAAATGGGAAAACTGAGAAACAGAGAGGAGTAAGGATTCAATACTTTCATTTAATAAACACTTTTGAATACCTAACACCTATAAAGATCTATTTAAAATTGTACAATGCATTTTTTTCTTTTCCTCTTTTTTTTAAAATTTTTTATTGGATTATAGGTTTTGGGGTACATGAGCAGAGCATGCAAGACAGTTGCGTAGGTACACACATGGCAGTGTGCTTTGCTTTTCTTCTCCCCTTCACCCACATTTGGCATTTCTCCCCAGGCTATCCCTCCCCACCTCCCCCTCCCACTGGCCCTCCCCTTTTCCCCCCAATAGACCCCACTGTTTAGTACTCCCCTTTCTGTGTCCATGTGTTCTCATTTTTCATCACCCACCTATGAGTGAGAATATGCGGTGTTTCATTTTCTGTTCTTGTGTCAGTTTGCTGAGGATGATGTTCTCCAGATTCATCCATGTCCCTACAAACGACACAAACTCATCATTTCTGATTGCTGCATAATATTCCATGGTGTATATGTGCCACACTTTTCCAATCCAGTCTATTATCAATGGGCATTTGGGTTGATTCCAGGTCTTTGCTATTGTAAACAGTGCTGCAATGAACATTCGTGTACATGTGTCCTTATAGTAGAACGATTTATAGTCTTTTGGATATATACCCAGTAATGAAATTGCTGGGTCAAATGGAATTTCTATTTCTAAGGCCTTGAGGAATCGCCACACTGTCTTCCACAATGGTTGAACTAATTTACACTCCCACCAACAGTGTAAAAGTGTTCCTTTTTCTCCACATCCTCTCCAGCATCTGCTGTCTCCAGATTTTTTAATGATCGCCATTCTAACTGGCGTGAGATGGTATCTCAATGTGGTTTTGATTTGCATCTCTCTGATGACCAGTGACGATGAGCATTTTTTCATATGATTGTTGGCCTCATATATGTCTTCTTTTGTAAAGTATCTGTTCATATCATTTTCCCACTTTTGAATGGGCTTGTTTGTTTTTTTCCTGTAAATCTGTTTGAGTTCTTTGTAAATTCTGGATATCAGCCCTTTGTCAGATGGGTAGAATGCAAAAATTTTTTCCCATTCTGTTGGTTGCCGATCCACTCTAGTGACTGTTTCTTTTGCCGTGCAGAAGCTGTGGAGTTTGATTAGGTCCCATTTGTCTATTTTGGCTTTTGTTGCCAATGCTTTTGGTGTTTTGTTCATGAAGTCCTTGCCTACTCCTATGTCCTGGATGGTTTTGCCTAGATTTCCTTCTAGGGTTTTTATGGTGCCAGGTCTTATGTTTAAGTCTTTAATCCATCTGGAGTTAATTTTAGTGTAAGGTGTGAGGAAGGGGTCCAGGTTCTGCTTTCTGCACATGGCTAGCCAGTTTTCCCAACACCATTTCTTAAACATGAAATCCTTTCCCCATTGCTTGTTTTTGTCGGGCTTATCAAAGATTGTATAGTTGTATGTATGTTGTGTTGCCTCCGGTGCCTCTGTTTTGTTCCATTGGTCTATATCTCTGTTTTGGTACCCGTACCATGCTGTTTTGATTACTGTAGCCTTGTAGTATAGTTTGAAATCCGGTAGTGTGATGCCCCCCGCTGTGTTCTTTTTGCTTAGAATTGATTTGGCTATGCGGGCTCTCTTTTGGTTCCATATGAAGTTCATGGTGGTTTTTTCCAGTTCTGTGAAGAAAGTCAATGGTAGCTTGATGGGGATAGCGTTGATTCTGTAAATTACTTTGGGCAGTATAGCCATTTTGACGATGTTAATTCTTCCTAACCATGAACATGGAATGTTTCTCCATTGTTTGTGTCCTCTCTGATTTCGTTGAGCAGTGGTTTGTAGTTCTCCTTGAAGAGGTCTCTTACGTTCCTTGTGAGTTGTATTCCAAGGTATTTTATTCTTTTTGTAGCAATTGTGAATGGCAGTTCGCTCTTGATTTGGCTTTCTGTAAGTCTGTTATTGGTGTAGACGAATGCTTGTGGTTTTTGCACATTGATTTTATATCCTGAGACTTTGCTGAAGTTGCTTATCAGTTTCAGGAGTTTTTGGGCTGAGGCAATGGGGTCTTCTAGGTATACTATCATGTCGTCTGCAAATAGAGACAATTTGGCTTCCACCTTTCCTATTTGAATACGCTTTATTTCTTTTTCTTGCCTGATTGCTCTGGCTAGAACTGCCAGTACTATATTGAATAGGAGTGGTGAGAGAGGGCATCCTTGTCTAGTGCCAGATTTTAAAGGGAATGCTTCCAGTTTTTGCCCATTCAGTATGATATTGGCTGTTGGTTTGTCATAAATAGCTTTTATTACTTTGAGATACGTTCCATCGATACCGAGTTTATTGAGGGTTTTTAGCATAAAGGGCTGTTGAATTTTGTCAAATGCCTTCTCTGCATCAATTGAGATAATCATGTGGTTTTTGTTTTTGGTTCTGTTTATGTGGTGAATTACGTTGATAGACTTGCGTATGTTGAACCAGCCTTGCATCCCTGGGATGAATCCTACTTGATCATGATGAATAAGTTTTTTGATTTGCTGTTGCAATCGGCTTGCCAATATTTTATTGAAGATTTTTGCATCTATGTTCATCATGGATATTGGCCTGAAGTTTTCTTTTCTCGTTGGGTCTCTGCCAGGTTTTGGTATCAGGATGATGTTGGTCTCATAAAATGATTTGGGAAAGATTCCCTCTTTTTGGATTGTTTGAAATAGTTTTAGAAGGCATGGTACCAGCTCCTCCTTGTGTGTCTGGTAGAATTCGGCTGTGAACCCGTCTGGACCTGGGCTTTTTTTGTGTGGTAGGCTCTTAATTGCTGCCTTGACTTCTGACCTTGTTATTGGTCTATTCATAGTTTCAGCTTCCTCCTGGTTTAGGCTTGGGAGGACACAGGAGTCCAGGAATTTATCCATTTCTTCCAGGTTTACTAGTTCATGCGCATAGAGTTGTTTGTAATATTCTCTGATGATGGTTTGAATTTCTGTGGAATCTGTGGTGATTTCCCCTTTATCATTTTTTATTGCATCTATTTGGTTGTTCTCTCTTTTCTTTTTAATCAATCTGGCTAGTGCTCTGTCTATTTTGTTGATCTTTGAAAAAACCAGCTCTTGGATTTATTGATTTTTTTTTTATTGGATTATAGGTTTTGGGGTACATGAGCAGAGCATGCAAGACAGTTGCGTAGGTACACACATGGCAGTGTGCTTTCTTTTCTTCTCCCCTTCACCCACATTTGGCTTTTCTCCCCAGGCTATCCCTCCCCACCTCTCCCTCCCACTGGCCCTCCCCTTTTCCTCCCAATAGACCCCAGTGTTTAGTACTCCCCTTTCTGTGTCCATGTGTTCTCATTTTTCATCACCCGCCTATGAGTGAGAATATGCGGTGTTTCATTTTCTGTTCTTGTGTTAGTTTGCTGAGGATGATGTTCTCCAGATTCATCCATGTCCCTACAAACGACACAAACTCATCATTTCTGATTGCTGCATAATATTCCATGGTGTATTTGTGCCACATTTTTCCAATCCAGTCTATTATCAATGGGCATTTAGGTTGATTCCAGGTCTTTGCTATTGTAAACAGTGCTGCAATGAACATCAACTATACAATCTTTGATAAACCTGACAAAAACAAGCAATGGGGAAAGGATTCCATGTTTAACAAATGGTGTTGGGAAAACTGGCTAGCCATGTGCAGAAAGCAGAAACTGGACCCCTTCCTGACACCTTACACTAAAATTAACTCCGGATGGATTAAAGACTTAAACATAAGACCTGGCACCATAAAAACCCTAGAAGAAAATCTAGGCAAAAAATCCAGCACATAGGAGTAGGCAAGGACTTCATGAACAAAACACCAAAAGCATTGGCAACAAAAGCCAAAATAGACAAATGGGACCTAATCAAACTCCACAGCTTCTGCACGGCAAAAGAAACAGTCACTAGAGTGGATCGGCAACCAACAGAATGGGAAAAAATTTTTGCAGTTTACCCATCTGACAAAGGGCTGATATCCAGAATTTACAAAGAACTCAAACAGATTTACAGGAAAAAAACAAACAAGCCCATTCAAAAGTGGGCAAAGGATATGAACAGATACTTTACGAAAGAAGACATATATGAGGCCAACAATCATATGAAAAAATGCTCATCGTCACTGATCATCAGAGAGATGCAAATCAAAACCACATTGAGATACCATCTCACGCCAGTTAGAATGGCGATCATTAAAAAATCTGGAGACAACAGATGCTGGAGAGGATGTGGAGAAAAAGGATTTATTGATTTTTTGAAGGGTTTTTCGTGTCTCAATCTCCTTCAGCTCAGCTCTGATCTTAGTTATTTCTTGTCTTCTGCTGACTTTTGAGTTTTTTTGATCTTGCTCCTCTAGCTCTTTCAATTTTGATGATAGGGTGTCAATTTTGGATCTCTCCATTCTCCTCATATGGGCACTTATTGCTATATACTTTCCTCTAGAGACTGCTTTAAATGTGTCCCAGAGGTTCTGGCATGTTGTGTCTTCGTTCTCATTGGTTTCGAAGAACTTCTTTATTTCTGCCTTCATTTCGTTGTTTACCCAGTCAACATTCAAGAGCCAGTTGTTCAGTTTCCATGAAGCTGTGCGGTTCTGGGTCTGTTTCTGAATTCTGAGTTCTAACTTGATTGCACTATGGTCTGAGAGGCTGTTTGTTATGATTTCCATTGTTTTGCATTTGTTGAGAAGTGCTTTACTTCCAATTATGTGGTCAATTTTAGAGTAGGTGTGATGTGGTGCTGAGAAGAATGTGTATTCTGTGGATTTGGGGTGGAGAGTTCTGTAAATGTCTATCAGGTTTTCTTGCTCCAGGTGTGAGTTCAAGCCCCGGATATCCTTGTTGATTTTCTGTCTGGTTGATCTGTCTAGTATTGACAGTGGAGTGTTAAAGTCTCCCACTATTATTGTGTGGGAGTCTAAGTCCTTTCGTAAGTCATTAAGAACTTGCCTTATGTATCTGGGTGCTCCTGTGTTGGGTCCATATATGTTAAGGATCGTTAGCTCTTCTTGTTGTATTGATCCTTTTACCATTATATAATGGCCTCTTTGTCTCTTTTGATCTTCGTTGCTTTAATGTCTATTTTATCAGAGATGAGAATTGCAACTCCTGCTTTTTGCTTTGCATTTGCTTAGTAAATCTTCCTCCATCCCTTTATTTTGAGCCTTTGTGTATCCTTGCATGTGAGATGGGTTTCCTGGGTACAGCACACTGATGGGTTTTGGATTTTTATCCAATTTGCCGCTGGTCGTTTGCGTAGTTACTGACTTTTCGATTGGGTCTCTGAGTGGACACCCGGAATGTTGATGATGAAGTATTTCTGTTGCTTGGTTTTCCTTCTACCAGTTTACATTTACATCTACCCATTTACATTTAGGGTTAATATTGTTATGTGTGAATTTGATACTGCCATTTTGATGCTAAGTAGCTGTTTTGCCTGTTAGTTTTTGTAGATTCTTCATTATGTTGAAGCTCTTTAGCATTCAGTGTGATTTTGGAATGGCAGGTACTGGTTGATCCTTTCTATGTGTAGTGCCTCTTTTAGATGCTCTTGTAAAGCAGGCCTGGTGGTGACAAAATCTCAGAGTACTTGCTTGTTCGCAAAGGATTTTATTTTTCCTTCACTTCTGAAGCTCAGTTTGGCTGGATATGAAATTCTGGGTTGAAAGTTCTTTTCTTTAAGAATGTTGAATATTGGCCCCCACTCTCTTCTGGCTTGTAGTGTTTCTGCCGAGAGATCTGCTGTGAGTCTGATGGGCTTCCCTTTTTGGGTGACCCGACCTTTCTCTCTGGCTGCCCTTAGTAATCTCTCCTTTATTTCAACCCTGTTGAATCTGACGATTATGTGCCTTGGGGTTGCTCTTCTTGCGGAATATCTTTGTGGTGTTCTCTGTATTTCCTGCAATTGAGTGTTGGCCTGTCTTGCTAGGTGGGCGAGATTTTCCTGGATGATGTCCTGAAGAGTATTTTCCAGCTGGGATTCATTGTCTTCGTCCCCTTCGGGTACACCTATCAAACTTAGGTTAGGTCTTTTCACATAGTCCCACATTTCTTGGAGACTTTGTTCATTCCTTTTTGCGTTTTTTTTCTCTGATCTTGGTTTCTCATTTTATTTCATTGAGTTGGTCTTCGACTTCAGATATTCTTTCTTCTGCTTGGTCAATTCGGCTATTGAAACTTGTGTTTGCTTCGCGAAGTTCTCGTATTGTGTTTTTCAGCTCCTTTAATTCATTCATATTCCTCTCTAAAGTATCCATTCTTGTTATCAATTCCTCGAATCTTTTTTTAAAGTTCTTAGTTTCTTTGCATTGATTTAATACATGATCTTTTAGCTCACAAAAGTTTCTCATTATCCATCTTCTGAAGTCTAATTCTGTCATTTCGTCACAGTCATTCCCCGTCCAGCTTTGTTCCCTTCCTGGTGAGGAGTTTTGGTCCTTTCTAGGAGGTGAGGTGTTCTGGTTTCAGGTGTTTTCCTCCTTTTTGCGCTGGTTTCTTCCCATCTTTGTGGATTTGTCCGCTGGTCGTTTGCGTAGTTGCTGACTTTTCGATTGGGTCTCTGAGTGGACACCTGGAATGTTGATGATGAAGTATTTCTGTTGCTTGGTTTTCCTTCTACCAGTCTAGCCCCTTCGCTGTATGACTGCTGAGGTTCGCTCTAGACCCTGCTTGTCTGGGGTGCACCTCTAGCAGCTGTGGCACAGCGAGGGATGCTACCAGTTTCTTTTTCTGCTATCTTTGTCCCAGGATGATGGCTGCCTAATGTCAGTCTTTTGGATATAGAGGGGTCAGGGAGCTGCTTGAGGAGACAGTTTGTACTTTATAGGGGCTTAATTGCTGAGCTGTGCGCTCTGTTGTTCATTCAGGGCTGTTAGGCTGCTATGTTTGATTCTGCTGCAACATAGCTCATTAAAAAACCCTTTTTTTTCCTCAAATGCTCTGTGTTGAGGGGTTTGGGTTTTATTTTTGGATGTTCAATGAGGTGTCCTGCCCAGCTAGAAGGCAGACTAGCCACTGTTTGGCTGCTGAGGCTCCGCCCTGCTGTTGTGTGATTCGCCCTGTTCCTGCAGGCTCTGCTGTGGTCTCTGCCACGCCCTGCGGCGGAGTCTCTTCGTTGTAGCGTGTTGCCTCAGCTATGGCAGGCTGTGTCAGCAGTGGGCGTGTATCTCAGTAGGGATGGGTTGCCTTGGCAACGGCTGGCTGAGTCAGCAGTTGGCGTGTATCTCAGTTGGGGCGTGTTGCCTCGGCAACGGCTGGCTGCGTCAGCAGTGGGCATGTATCTCAGTTGGGGCGGGTTGCCTCAGCAACGGCTGGCTGTGTCAGCAGTGGGCGTGTATCTCAGTTGGGGTGGGTTGCCTCGGTAGTGGTGGACTCCCCTCCCCCACAGAGCGTCTCGGACCGTCTGCCCGGGATAGTTTGAAATCGCGGTTTTGTTCGTCCCACTGGGTATCCCAAACGATCTGTCCCTGCAATCCCCTGGGCTGGGCTACTGTCCAAGTCTCATTGAGTCTCAAGTCCAGCCCTCTTAAGTCTCAGGTTGCCAGTTCAACAGGGCACCCGGACAAGCGAGCCCTGTGGGGATTGCTGGGTAGGGCCGGCCGCCGCCGCCCCGGCTGCCGGCTTCGCCAGGCGAACCTACTGCCTAGCATCCCATGTCTTTTTATACTTGGGAGTTTCCCCGTTCTGTGGGCAACAAAGATCAGTCTGTAAATGCAGCTCTGACTCACCGTTTGTAGATTCAACGCGAGCTCCAATCCTGGGTTGTTCTCACAGCACCATCTTCCAAATAGTTTTCTCTTTTTCTCTTTTTTTAAAGACAGACTTTTGTCCAGGCTGGAGTGCAGTGGCACCATCAGCGCTCACTGCAGCCTTAACCTCCAAGGTGTACCTGATCCTTCCGCCTCAACCTCCTGAATATGAACAGCTAGGACTACAGGTGTGTGCTACCATGCCCAACTAATTTTAGTATTTTTTGTAGAGACCAGTTTCCCCATATTGCCCAGGCTGTTCTCAAACTCCTGAGCTCAAGCAGTATGACCACTTTGGCCTCCCAATGTATTGGGATTACAGGCATGGGCCACCACACCTCCCCATACAATGCATTTCTAACCAAGCTGAGGTGGTGATCCAAGTCTATTGAAGATGTGTGGTATCTTCATAGCATTATCCCAGCTCAAAACATATAAACATACATGCATGGGGAATGATAGAGGAACACAGCAAGGGTGATTTCTTGAGGTGGTAGACTAAGGCATGATTATTTCTGTTTTCTGCTTTTATTTTTTTCAAAGTTTTCTTTTATAACTGGAAGAAAAAAATATTCTCTAAAACTCCAATTATTTCCATGTTTTAAGCAGTCAAAGAGCAGTGAGTTTGGCATTCTCATTTATCTTGCATAATTAGAAATCAAATTTGAGTCAAGGATGAAAAGAAGAAAATGGCAGTTGGAAGATATCAAATAGAAAGCAGTCAACTCTATGAATAACAGCAAGATAAAGACTATAGTAACAAGAAAAGTCAGGAAAAAGCATGAGAGACCATGATAGAAAAAAAAACAAATGAAATGGAAAGGAAGGTACTAGCGCATAGTACAAGTACCACTTGACAAATAAGGGCTTACAGGCATTAGCCACTGTGCCCAGATTGTCCTTGTCTTTATATACATTTTTTTCATTACTATCCATGGGGTGGGTATGATGCTCCACAGATGAAGAATCAGAGTCCCAGAGAATTCAGTGACTTGTCCAAGTCACATAGTATAAGTGATAGAGCTGGTAAGAAACTTGGGTTTTTTATGTTTTTAGTAGAGATAAAGTTCACATGTAAGGAAAATATTTTCTATAGAAAAGGAGTTTTCTGCTTGTGGTCTAGAAAAGAGAGGCCAAAGAGCTAGAATTTGATAGGGTTTCTCTGGTTTGTCCAAGAAAGAAAAATATCTTTTTTTTTTTGAGATGGAGTCTCACTCTATTGCACAGGCTGGAGTGCAGTGAGTGGCCTGATCTTGGCTCACTGCAACCTCTGCCTCCTGGGTTCAAGCAATTTTCCTGCCTCAGCCTCCCAAATAGCTGGGATTACAGGCAAAGAAACCTGAGGAATTTTTGGTGATTGTAAATCCAAGGCCAATCTTGTTGCTGACATCTTGAAAGCCCTTTGGTTTTGCCAAAGCCCAGAGCCTTGGTTCAGTAACCACTAAATCCAGACACTATTTCAGAGGTAACCACCCGAACTGTCTCCTTTCCAGTATTTTTTCCATGGCCCTACCAAGGCTTCAGAGCAACACGGTTAGCATAATTGGTCACCTATTTTAAAAGAGGAGACTCTGCTCACCTGATAATCCAGCTTAGCCTGTCGCATCTTCATTATTTCCTCATGGGAGACACTGTTAAAAAAATAAAACAGTAGGAGAGGACTCAAGATGGCACTGTGAGAACAACCCAGGATTGAAGCTCGCGGTCAATGTGCGGAGGGGGTGAGTCAGTTCTGCATTTCCAGACGGATCTTTGTTGCCCACAGAACAGGGAAATTCCTAGGTATAGAGGAGATGCGGGACGCCAGGCAGAGGTTTTGGCTGGTGCAGCCGGCGGCCGGTTCGGCGGCGGCCCGTGCTGTGGCGGCGCTACACAGCACTCCGCACAAAGCGCGCTCATCTGGGTGCCCTGTTGGGCCGGCAACCTGAGACTTGGAAGGGCTGAACTTGAGACTGAACTAGACTTGGACAGTGAGCCAGCCCAGGAGATTCCAGGGTCACAGCTTTGGGGTAGCACAGTGGGACGAACAAAATGGTGATTCCAAATGCTCCCTGTGGAGGGATTCACTGAGGCCACAGCTCCGTGAAGGAGGGGCGTCCGTCATTACGGAGGCAAACTGCCCTTATTGAGGTACACGCCCATTGCTGATGCAGCCTGCCATTGCCAAAGCAACCCGCTACAACAGAGGGACTCGCTGCAGGGCGTAGCCCATGGCAGCAGGGCGGAGACTGCAGCAGAAGGGCAGAGCCTGCAGCAACAGGGCGAACCTCACACGAGCAGGGCGCAACCTCGGCAGGCAAATAGTGACTAGGCTGCCTCCTAGCTGGGCAGGACAGTGCGGCGGACACTCACAAGGAAAGCCCCAACACCCCCCAGACAGAGCATCTGAGAAAAAGAGGGTTTTTTTTGTGAGTTCTGTTGCAGCAGAATTAAACATAGCAGCCTAACGGCCCTGAATGAACAACAGAGCTCACAGCTCAGCACTTGAGCTCCTATAAAGTACAGACTGTCTCCTCAAGCAGTTCTCTGACCCCTCTATATCCAAAAGACTGACATTTGGCAGGCATCATTCTGGGACAAGGATAGCAGAAAAAGAAACTGGTAGCATCCCTTAGTGTTCTGCAGCTGCTATAGGTGCACCCCAGACAAGCAGGGCCTGGAGTGGACCTCAGCAGTCATACAGTGAAGGGGCTAGACTGGTAGAAGGAAAACCAAGTAACAGAAATACTTCATCATCAACAATCTGGGTGTCCACTCAGAGACCCAATCGAAAAGTCAGCAACTACACAGACGACAGGTGGATAAATCCACAAAGATGGGAAGAAACCAGCACAAAAAAGAGGAAAACACCCAAAACCAAAACAACTCGCCTCCTAGAAAGGACCAACACTCCTCACCAGCAAGGGAACAAAGCTGGATAGAGAATGACTGTGACGAAATGACAGAATTAGACTTCAGAAGGTGGAAAATGAGAAACTTTTGTGAGCTAAAAGAAAATGTTTTAAATCAATGCAAAGAAACTAAGAACCTTGAAAAAAGATATAAAAAAAGATTCGAAGAAATGATAACAAGAATGGATAACTTAGAGAGGAATATGAATGAATTAAAGGAGCTGAAAAACACAATACGAGAACTTCGCAAAGCATGCACAAGTTTCAATAGCCGAATTGACCAAGCAGAAGAAAGAATATCTGAAGTCGAAGACCAACTCAATGAAATAAAACGAGAAACCAAGATCAGAGAAAAAAGCGCAAAAAGGAATGAACAAAGTCTCCAAGAAATGTGGGACTATATGAAAAGACCTAACCTACGTTTGATAGGTGTACCAGAAGGGGACTAAGAGAATGAATCCAAGCTGGAAAATACTCTTCAGGACATCATCCAGGAAAATCTCCCCCACATAGCAAGACAGGCCAACACTCAAATGCAGGAAATACAGAGAACACCACAAAGATATTCCGCAAGAAGAGCAACCCCAAGGCACATAATCGTCAGATTCACCAAGGTTGAAATAAAGAAGAACATACTAAAGGCAGCCAGAGAGAAAGGTCGGGTCACCCAAAAAGGGAAGCCCGTCAGACTCACAGCAGATCTCTCAGCAGAAACACTACAAGCCAGAAGAGAGTGGGGGCCAATATTCAACATTCTTTTTTTTTTATTGCATTTTAGGTTTTGGGGTACATGTGCAGAGCATGCAATACAGTTGCATAGGTACACACAGGGCAGTGTGTTTTGTTTGCTTTCTCCCCTTCACAAAGGAAAGAACTTTCAACCCAGAATTTCATATCCAGCCAAACTGAGCTTCAGAAGTGAAAAAAAAATAAAATCCTTTGCGAACAAGCAAGTACTCAGAGATTTTGTCACCACCACGCCTGCTTTACAAGAGCTCCTAAAAGAGGCACTACACATAGAAAGGAACAACCAGTACCAGCCATTCCAAAATCACACTGAATGCTAAAGAGCATCAACATAATGAAGAATCTACAACAACTAATGTGCAAAACAGCCACTTAGCATCAAAATGGCAGTATCAAATTCACACATAACAATATTAACCCTAAATGTAAATGGACTAAATGCACGAATCAGAAGACACAGACTGGCAAATTGCATAAAAATCCAAAACCCATCAGTGTGCTGTATCCAGGAAACCCATCTCACATGCAAGGATGCACAAAGGCTCAAAATAAAGGGACAGAGGAAGATTTACCAAGCAAATGGAGAGGAAAAAAAAGCAGGAGTTGCAATTCTCATCTCTAATAAAATAGACTTTAGAGCAACAAAGATCAAAGAGACAAAAAAGGCCATTACATAATGGTAAAAGGATCGATACAACAAGAAGAGCTAACGATCCTGAACATATATGGACCCAATGCAGGAGCACCCAGATACATAAGGCAAGTTCTTAATGACTTACAAAGAGACTTAGACTCCCACACAATAATAGTGGGAGACTATAACACTCCACTGTCAATACTAGACCGATCAACCAGACAGAAAATCAACAAGGATATCCAGGGCTTGAACTCAGACCTGGAGCAAGCAAACCTGATAGACATTTACAGAACTCTCCACCCCAAATCCACAGAATACACATTCTTCTCAGCACCACATCACACCTACTCTAAAATTGACCACATAATTGGAAGTAAAGCACTGCTCAACAAATGCAAAACAACTGAAATCATAACAAACAGCCTCTCAGACCATCGTGCAATCAAGTTAGAACTCAGAATACAGAAACCAACCCAGAACCGCACAGCTTCATGGAAACTTAACAACTGGCTCTTGAATGTTGACTGGGTAAACAATAAAATGAAGACAGAAATAAAGAAGTTGCTCGAAACCAATGAGAACGAAGACACAACATGCCAGAACCTCTGGGACACATTTAAAGCAGTCTCTAGAGGAAAGTATATAGCAATAAGTGCCCATATGAGGAGAATGGAGAGATCCAAAATTGACACCCTATCGTCAAAATTGAACGAGCTAGAGGAGCAAGATCAACAAAACTCAAAACCCAGCAGAAGACAAGAAATAACTAAGATCAGAGCTGAGCTGAAGGAGATTGAGACACGAAAAACCCTTCAAAAAATCAATAAATCCGGCTGGGCGCTGTGGCTCAAGCCTGTAATCCCAGCACTTTGGGAGGCCGAGGCGGGTCGATCACGAGGTCAGGAGATCGAGACCATCCTGGTCGGCATGGTGAAACCCCGTCTCCACTAAAAGTACAAAAATCTAGCTGGGCATGGTGGCGCGTGCCTGTAGTCCCAGCTACTCAGGAGGCTGAGGCAGGAGAATTCCCTGAACCCAGGAGGCGGAGGTTGCAGTGAGCCGAGATCACGCCATTGCACTCCAGCCTGGGTAACAAGAGCGAAACTCCGTCTCAAAAAAAAAAAAAAATCAATAAATCCAAGAGCTGGTTTTTTGAAAAGATCAACAAAATAGACAGACCACTAGCCAGATTGATTAAAAAGAAAAGAGAGAACAACCAAATAGATGCAATAAAAAATGATAATGGGGAAATCACCACAGATTCCATAGAAATTCAAACCATCATCAGAGAATATTACAAACAACTCTATGCTCATAAACTAGTAAACCTGAAGAAATGGATAAATTCCTGGACTCCTGTGTCCTCCCAAGCCTAAGCCAGGAGGAAGCTGAAACTATGAATAGACCAATAACAAGGTCAGAAGTCAAGGCAGCAATTAAGAGCCTACCACTCAAAAAAAGCCCAGGTCCAGAAGGGTTCACAGCCGAATTCTACCAGACACATAAAGAGGAGCTGGTACCATTCCTTCTAAAACTATTTCAAACAATCCAAAAAGAGGGAAGCCTTCCCAAATCATTTTACGAGACCAACATCATTCTGATACCAAAACCCGGCAGAAACCCAACAAGAAAAGAAAACTTCAGGCCAATATCCATGATGAACATAGATGCAAAAATCTTCAATAAAATATTGGCAAACCGATTGCAACAGCAAATCAAAAAACTTATTCATCATGATCAAGTAGGATTCATCCCAGGGATGCAAGGCTGGTTCAACATACGCAAGTCTATCAACGTAATTCACCACATAAACAGAAACAAAAACAAAAACCACATGATTATCTCAATTGACGCAGAGAAGGCATTTGACGAAATACAGCAGCCCTTTATGCTAAAAACCCTCAATAAACTCGGTATCGATGGAACGTATCTCAAAGTAATAAAAGATATTTATGACAAACCAACAGCCAATATCATACTGAATGGGCAAAAACTGGAAGCATTCCCTTTGAAATCTGGCAATAGACAAGGATGCCCTCTCTCACCACTCCTATTCAATATAGTACTGGAAGTTCTAGCCAGAGCAATCAGGCAAGAAAAAGAAATAAAGGGTATTCAAATAGGAAAGGTGGAAGCCAAATTGTCTCTATGTGCAGACGACATGATAGTATACCTAGAAGACCCCATCGCCTCAGCCCAAAAACTCCTGAAACTGATAAGCAACTTCAGCAAAGTCTCAGGATATAAAATCAATGTGCAAAAATCACAAGCATTCGTCTACACCAATAACAGACTTAAAGAAAGCCAAATCAAGAACGAACTGCCATGCACAATTGCTACAAAAAGAATAAAATACCTTGGAATACAACTCACAAGGAACGTAAGGGACCTCTTCAAGGAGAACTACAAGCCACTGCTCAACGAAATCAGAGAGGACACAAACAGATGGAGAAACATTCCATGTTCATGGTTAGGAAGAATTAATATCGTGAAAATGGCTATACTGCCCATAGTAATTTACAGAATCAATGCTATCCCCATCAAGCTACCATTGACTTTCTTCACAGAACTGGATAAAACCACCATGAACTTCATATGGAACCAAAAGAGTGCCCGCATAGCCAAATCAATTCTAAGCAAAAAGAACACAGCAGGGGGCATCACACTACCGGATTTCAAATGATACTACAAGGCTACAGTAATCAAAACAGCATGGTACTGGTACCAAAACAGACATATAGACCAATGGAACAAAACAGAGGCACCGGAGGCAACACAACATATCTACAACTATACAATCTTTGATAAACCTGACAAAAACAAGAAATGGGGAAAGGATTCCCTATGTAACAAATGGTGTTGGGAAAACTGGCTAGCCATGTGCAGAAAGCAGAAACTGGACCCCTTCCTTACACCTTACACTAAAATTAACTCCATCTGAATTAAAGACTTAAACATAGGACCTGGCACCATAAAAACCCTAGAGGAAAATGTAGGCAAAACTATCCAAGACATAGGAGTAGGCAAGGACTTCATGAACAAAACACCAAAAGCATTGGCAACAAAGGCCAAAATAGACAAATGGGACCTAATCAAACTCCACAGCTTCTGCACGGCAAAAGAAACAGTCACTAGAGTGAATCGGCAACCAACAGAATGGGAAAAAGTTTTTGCAGTTTACCCATCTGATAAAGGGCTGATATCCAGAATTTACAAAGAACTCAAACACTTTTACAGGAAAAAAACAAACAAGCACATTCAAAATTGGTTAAAGGATATATCAACAGACACTTTACAAAAGAAGACATATATGAGGCCAACAATCATGAAAAAATGCTCATCGTCACTGGTCATCAGAGAGATGCAAATCAAAACCACGTTGAGATACCATCTCATGCCAGTTAGAATGGCGATCATTAAAAAATCTGGAGACAACCGATGCTGGAGAGGATGTGGACAAAAAGGAACACTTTTACACTGTTGGTGGGAGTGTAAATTAGTTCAACCATTGTGGAAGACAGTGTGGCGATTCCTCAAGGCCTTAGCAATAGAAATTCCATTTGACCCAGTAATCCCATTATTGGGTATGTATCCAAAGGACTATAAATCGTTCTAGTATAAGGACACATGCACACGAATGTTCATTGCAGCACTGTTTACAATAGGAAAGACCTGGAATCAACCCAAATGCCCATTGATGATAGACTGGATTGGGAAAATGTGGCAGATATACACTATGGAATATTATGCAGCAATCAGAAATGATGAGTTTGTGTCATTTGTAGGGACATGGATGAATCTGGAGAACATCATTCTCAGCAAACTGACACAAGAACAGAAAATGAAACACCACATATTCTCACTCATAGGCGGGTGATGAAAAATGAGAACACATGGACACAGGGAGGGGAGTACTAAACACTGGGGTATATTGGGGGAAAAGGGGAGGGCCAGCGGGAGAGGGAGGGTGGGAGGGATAGCCTGGGGAGAAATGCCATATGTGGGTGAAGGGGAGAAGGAAGCAAAACACATTGCCATGTGTGTACCTATGCAACTGTCTTGCATGTTCTGCACATGTACCCCCAAACCTAAAATGCAATAAAAAATAAAAAAAATAAAGCAGTATATAAAGAGGAAAATCATTGTCAATTTCATCTTACATACATACTCTTTTTTTTTTTTGAGACCGAGTCTCACTGCTCAGATTAGAGTGCAGTGGTGTGATCTCTGCTCAATGCAACCTCTGCCTCCCAGGTTCAAGTGAGTCTTTTGCTTCAACCTCCCGAGTAGCTGGTATTACAGGCCCCCAGCACCTTGCCTATGTTTTTGTATTTGTAGTAGAGACAGGGATTCAACATGTTGGCCAGGCTAGTCTGGAACTCCTGAGCTCAGGTGATCCACCCACCTTAGCCTCCCAAAGTACTGGGATTACAGGTCATGCTCAGCCTGTATGTACTCTTTTAGGCTATTTGGAACCAATCAATTCTGCCTTATAGAAGGCATCAGCTTCTAGAGGCTGCCCACACTGAATGCAGGAGGACTTGCCACCCTTAACACCACACTTATTCCAGAGGACATGAGGAGGCTGCAATATCCCAAGGATAAGAGAAAGATGAAAACACAGACCCAATAAATGCAGGGATTTTTTTTGTTTTGTTTTAAACACTGTCTTAAGCATTAATGCTCTGAACACAGTGGTAAGCATTTTTCGTGGTATTTTGTTTATTCATTAAAACAGCCCTATGAACCATTTATCATTATTTTTCACACTTTGAAGATGAAGAAACAGACATGAAGAGCCATGTGTAAGGTTAACAGCAGAAACAGACCCCAATTCTGGTCTCTTTCTGACATGTAAATTACATCTGAAAAATCAAATATACTTATTTCTTTTTTTAGAGTTAGTTCTAAGACTAAGAAAATTACACTGTGTATAGCATCTTACTAGAACCTTACGATCTAGGCATTTCATTTAACTCACTCAAGTCTGTCATTAATAACACTTATTATGCCAGTCACCAAAGAAGAGGACTTTAATTGTGGATGAACAGATGACATCTATTGCCACTGAGAGACAGATCTGCTTGAAGAAAGAAAAAAAAAACAATAAAAATGGAATAAAACCAGTCTTCAGCTGATAAACCAAACCCTTCTGAACATTTAAAAACTATCTTTGGGCTGGGCATGGTGGCTTACTCCTATAATTCCAGCAATTTTGGAGGCCAAGGTGGGAGGATCATGACAAAGCCAGGAGTTCAAGAACAGCCTGGCCAAGATGGAAAAATCTTGTCTCTACTGAAAATACCAAAAATTACCTGGGTGTGCTAGTGCACACCCGTAATCCCAGTTATTCAGGAGGCTGAAGCAGGAGAATCACTTGAACCTGGGAGGCAGAGGTTGCAGTGAGCTGAGCTTGTGCCATTGCACTCCAGCCTGGGCAACAGGGAGAGACTCCATCTCAAAAAAAATTCTCTCTGAAGGCTTTTCTATTTTTGAGAATTTCCTAATTTAAGACTTTATTTTGTGATTCATCATTCTTAGAAAGTGTAAAGTATGAAATAAAGCAGAAATGGTTCTCAATTATTTGCATGATAAATGTTTACTGGGAACTTAGTGCCAGAAAAACTGGAATTACAAGGTGCCATTTATACCAAAGCATTTTTCCATGGCTTAATGGTGTGCCACTATAGTCCTACATTTTAGAAGGTTCTATGCATCTTACTAATGCATAACAACTTGGAATTTGCATGCTGTCTCAAAGATTCTTCTTCATCACTTGTGAGGCAGATTTAACAACCCTCAGACACAGACGTGGAGGTGCTTTCTGATTTTCTGACATGCCCCTCTACTAATTACTCATGACCTTTACGTTTACAAAACAAACAAATGGCTGGGTGTGGTGGCTCACACCTGTAATCCCAGTACTTGGAGAGGCCAAGGTGCACAGATCACAAGGTCAAGAGATTGAGACCATCCTGGCCAACATGGTGAAACCCCATCTCTACTAAAAATATAAAAAGTAGTTGGGCGTGGTGGCATGTGCCTGTAGTCCCAGCTGCTCAGGAGGCTAAGGCAGGAGAATCGCTTGAACCCAGGAGGCAGAAGTTGCAGTGAGCCGAGATCACGAACTTCAGCCTGGTGACAGAGTGAGACTCCATCTCAAAAACAAACAAACAAAACACTGGGTAGGCAGTAAATAATCTCTTTTCTCCTGGTTCCATCCAAAGAGGAACAAATAAACAAAAATGTTAGATACAACAGCCTCTGGCCTTGACTTTGTAGCCTCCATGTTTCACCTAGATATTCCTATTTCCTTTAATTTTTTTTTTATCTACAGTCATGTACTTTTAAATGCCCAATTAAAAAATCCATCGTTAATATAGTACCAAAAGAAAACAAGATAAAACAAAAATAGAGTACTAGACTATTACAGGTATTCAGTGTCTATAAATATAAATTTTTGGTTTTTTTGAGACAAGAGTCTTGCCCTGCCACCCAGGTAGAGTGCAGTGCCATGAACTCAGCTCACTGCAACTTCTACCTCCCAGATTCAAGCCATTCTTATGCCTCAGACTCCCAAGTATCTAGAACTACAGGTTCTCACCATCATGCCAAGCTAATGTTTGTATTTTTAGTAGAGATGGGGTTTTGCCATGTTGGCCAGGCTCATCTCGAACTCCTGACCTCAAGTGATTCACCCATCTCAACCTCCCAAAGTGCTGGGATTACAGCATGAGCCACCAGGCCTGGCCATGTATCAGTATAAATTTTTTAAAGTTCTGCATAAAATGACCAAGACAAACATCTATGAATATTATACAGCAAAAGGAGAACTTGAAAAAAAGTACATTGTTATAGACTAGTATTTTTTTTTATTAAAAAATTTTTTTGGCTGGGTATGGTGGCTCACACCTGTAATCCCAGTACTTTGGGAGGCTGAGGCAGGTGGATTGCCTGAGCTCAGGAGTTCGAGACCAGCCTGGCCAACAGGGTGAAACCCCATCTCTACTAAAAATACACAAAATTAGCTGGATGTGGTGGTGTGTGCCTGTAATCCCAGCTACTCGAGAGGCTGAGGCAGGAGAATCAAGTGAACTCAGGAGCAGAGGTTGCAGTGAGCTGAGATCATGCCACTTGCACTCCAGCCCAGGTGACAGAGCCAGACTTTGTCTTAAAAAAATATTTTTTTTTCTCCATCATGAACTAGTATTTTCAAACAGCTGCTGCTATGAATGTGTACTCTGTTCTCAACACTAAGCCAAAGGTGTGATGACCTCTGGCTTGGGGGCAAACAAATTATTCCCCACTCATCCATGCTAAAATCTCTTGAAAAATGCTAAGTTGTGACATACAACAAAATTTTTCAAACGTTTCTGTTAAGGCCTCAACTAGAGAAAAAAAACAGGTGTGTCTTGGACAGTACAGCTAGACACCACTTGATTCCTTTCATCAAGCCTGGGCATGCTGAGCAGACAATAACTGCAACATTGACATGTCTCCTATATATCAAAAGTCACATTTTCCCTGAGTTCTAAGTTTAAATAAATTATAACTTAAAAAGCTATACCTTTTGTTAAATTATAACCTATAAGGATATTTTATAAGGCTGGGAGTGGTGGCCCATGCCTGCAATCCCAGCACTTTGGGAAGCTGAGGTGGGTGGATCACGAGGTCAAGAGATTGAGATCATCCTGGCCAACATGGTGAAACCCCATCTCTGTTAAAAATACAAAAATTAGTTGGGTGTGGTGGCACGTGCCTATAGTCCCAGCTACTCGGGAGGCTGAGGCAGGAGAATCTCTTGAACCTAGGAGGTGGGGATTGCAGTGAGCTGAGATCATGCCACTGAACTCCAGCCTGGTGACAGAGTGAGACTCCATCTCCAAAAAAAAAAATATATATATATATTATAGACGTATAGTCAATTAAAACTTCTAGTCTAACATGGAATGTCATCTTACTAAAATTACATTTTTCTGAGTTAATATTCTTTTTTATTTTTGAGACAGTCTTTGTCACCCAGGCTGGAGTGCAGAGGCATGATCTTAGCTCATTGCAACCTCCGCCTCTCGGGTTCAAGCAATTCTCCTGCGTCAGCCTCCCGAGTAGCTGAGATTACAGGCACCAGCTGTGGAGATGGGGTTTTGCCATGGTGGCCAGGTTGGTCTCAAACTCTTGACCTCGGGCTATCCGGCCACCTCCGCCTCCCAGAGTGCTGGGATTACAGGTATGAGCCACCAGCCCAGCCTCAGTTAATGTTCTCTTTTCCTTCATTTTAACTTAGTTATTGAATAGCAAGCCTAACTCTAACCAAGCCTGGTTAATAAATCAACACAAAACAGAAAGAATTCCTGTTTTGGAAAAGAAAAGTGGAATAACAATTTTTCCTCTTATTTTCTCAATGAAAATTTCCTATTTGCTTGGGATAAATGGGAAACCCTAAACATCCATCTTGAAGAAACACAGAAACACTCAAGCATGGCAGAGAAAGCCCACAGAACACCACTCTCTTGAACTATTCTCCAGTTGCCAACCAGTAAAGGCTAAACTGAAGATACCTGCTGGGCGTGGTACCATGAGCCTGTGGTCCCAGCTACTCAAAAGTTTGAGGTAGGAGGAGGGCTTGAGCCCAAGAGTTTGAGGGTGCAGTGAGCTGTGATTGCACCCCTGCAGGGCAGCCTGAGTGACAGAGTGAGACTCCATCTCAAATAGATATACATAAGATAAATACATAAAAATTAACTGATGATATCTACAAGGCCTTACCAATGCACAGTATACACAAAGATAATTTTCTGAGAATGTGTCCCATCTTACCCACCTCTATGAACACCAAAAAATCCTAGACTAGAAAAGAGACATTAGTGGAAAACTGACAAAATTCGAATAAGGCACATGAATTAGTTAACAATACTGATTCTATATTAATTTCCTGATTTTGATCATGGAACTAGGACTATATAAGATGTTAACATTAGGGGAAACTTGGTCAAAGGCATAGAGGGATTCTGTAATATTTTCACAACTTTTCTGTAAGTCTAAATAGATTTTTTAAAGTCAGCTATAAAAAACATTAGTGATAAATCTAGGTGAAGGGCATAGGTTTAGCAACTGTGCTTTCTTGCAACTTTTCAGCAAATTTAATTTTTTTGAAAATAAAAAAAGAAAAAGAATATATGCATTTCGGTAAATTGTTTTCATAGTTGTGGACTGACTATCCTTAAAAATACCACTGCCACTGAGTGCAGTGCCTCACACCTGTAATTTCAGCACTCTGGGAGGCTGTATGGGCAGATCACTTGAGGTCAGGAATTCAAGACCAGCCTGACCAACATGATGAAACCCCATCTCTACTAAAAATACAAAAATTAGCCAGGCATGGTGGCCCACACCTGTAGTCCCAGCTACTCGAGAGGCTGAGGCAGGAGAATCGCTTGAACCCAAGAGGCGAAGATTGTAGAGAGCTAAGATCACACCATTATACTCCAGCCTGGGTGACAAAGCAAGACTCCATCTCAAAAAAACAAAAAAAAAAAATCTCATTGCCCTTTAACCTAACACCTAAATTATGCTCACACAGTATTTCTAGGGAATGAAGACAGTATGAATAATGAATAAATTTGCTCAAGGTAAGTAACAGAGAAACTTGGAGCCTACTTTAAAACATTACTCATTCCACTGCTAGTCTAGTGCTATACTCAACAGACCATGCTGCCAAGTACTTTGAAGCACTGAATAATGTTATTAATGACCCATGAGAATCTATGATTATGCAATGCTCTCAATATTCCTGTCAACTTCTCTCAGCCTGTTAAGAGTAAATTTTTGAGCGGTCAGTAACACAAAATCCATCACCACTAAACAATCAGTGTTTCTTGCTGCTTCCTACATTGTGCTAGATAAGGATGCTGTAATCAGCACTCAACTGCAATTTGACCAGTGATGCAGGAGGCTAAACAGACTCTTTCTGTGGTGCTGGAGAAAGTAAACACCATCCTTGCCAGAAAAGCAGCAGGATACGATTTGCAAATATAAAGGCTTGAGCAACCAGTTGCTTTTCCTGATAGTAACTTGAGTGAAGGCTTCCTTTAGACTTAGAAATTAGATATACTTATCTTCTTTCATTAGATTAATGCAGTAAGTGCCAGTGCACATTAATAAGGAAGACAACTTTGCAATTTATTTTAGAGAAATTCATAATTGTAAATATTTAGTAATTAGCTGCTGCATGAAGTTAAAATAAATATAATTTACAAAAATTTAGTTCAACTTAACCTATCAGAAATAAATGTAGTATGTGTGACTAGGAATTATTGCAAAGATATTACACAGGAAAGATGAAGGAAATAAAAAGTTTACCTCAAGAAAACAGCTACAAAAACAATTTTTTGTTCTTAAATCTAGTTATGCATGCTTAATTGAAGATTGGCTAATATCCTTTAGGAGCAAAATTGTAGGTATAATTATAACTTTTAATTAAATTCTCATACTTAAAAATCAGCAAGGTGGACTTCATCAAAATGAAAAACTTTTGTTCTGCAAAGACACTGTTATGAAAATTAGAAGGCAAGCCACAAACTAGGGAAAATATTTGCAAAACATATCTCCAACAAAAATTTTATAATCTAAAGGAGTCTTACAGATTAATTAAGACAAACAACCTAACTAAAACTTAGAGCTAGGCATGGTAGCTCACACCTGTAATCTCAGCACTTTGGGAGGCCTGGATTTGGAGATCAGCCTGGCCAACATGGTGAAATCCCATCTCTACTGAAAATACAAAAAATTAGCTGGGCATGGTTGGGCATGCCTGTTTTCCCAGCTACTCTGGAGGCTGAGGCAGGAGAATCAATTGAACTCAGGAGGCTGCAGTGAGCTGAGATTACATGACTGTACTTCCAGCCTGGGCAACAGAGTGAGACTGTCTCAAAAAATAAAATAAAATAAAATAAAAATTGGGCAAAAGCCTAGGCCACATAGGGAGGCATTGTCTCTACCAAAAAAAAAAAAAAAAAAGCCAGGTGTGTGGTAGAATGCTCCTGTAATCCCAGCTACTTGGGAAAATGAGGCAGAAGGATTGTCTGAGCTAGGAAGGTCAAGGCTCCTGTAAGTCATGATTGTGCCACTGCACTCCAGCCTGGGGAACAGAGTGAGATCCTGTCTCAAAAAAAAGTGGAAGGGCAAGGCAAAAGAATCACAAAATAACTTTTATGAATGGGCAATAAGCATATTAAAAAATAATCAATATGATTAGTCTTTAGGTAAATGTATATTGAAACCACAATATGGCCAGGCACAGTGATTCACACCTGTAATTCAAGCACTTTAGGAGGTGGGAGGATCACTTGAGCCCAGGAGCTCACCACCAGCCTGGGCAACATGGTGAAACCGTCTCTAGAAAAAACAAAATAAAATAAAAATTATCTGGACTTGGTGGCGCATACCTTTAGTTCCAGCTACTTGGAAGGCTGAGTTGGGAGGATTGTTTGAGCCCAAGAGGTTGAGCTATCAACATACCACCAAACTCCAGCCTGGGTTAGAGAGTAAGACACTCTTGAAAAAGAAATAAATAAAAATAAAATAACTGTAAGTGGAAAAAAAAAGTTATCTGTGATGTCTACAGGAATAGAAGAAT
The DNA here is from genome assembly GCF_049354715.1 of Callithrix jacchus. Taxonomy (NCBI): domain Eukaryota; kingdom Metazoa; phylum Chordata; class Mammalia; order Primates; family Cebidae; genus Callithrix; species Callithrix jacchus. The sequence continues at coordinate 45,183,712 of NC_133514.1, forward strand.
TCCAGAAGGATATGTACAAACTATCCACAATAGTTACCTCAAAGGTAGGGTGTTAAAAAACAAAAGTATTATTCAAAACAGATGTTTTTTAATTAAAAAAAGAGTATTTTATTAATTATATCAGGACATCAGCTGACAAGGGTAGCAGAGGAGGAAAGCTAACCACTCCCTTTAGGCTTTACTTTTGTAATTTCATAGAGCCAGTCACCAATCATTATTCCCTTTCAGTTTATGGACATTTAAATTTCGCACTAATAATCTGTTATTGACATATTGATGTTTATACAGGTTACCATTATACAGGAAACATTTCCAATCCAAGTGCTTCTAACAGCCTAAGAAAGTGCTTTTATGCTCTAAATAAAATTGGGGAGAAAGGAGGAAAGTATAGTCCGGAGACCATCTACAGAACAATATATCTTTAGAGTCCAAGTTTTTTTTTTTTTTTTTGAGGTGGAGTCTCGCTCAGTTACCCAGGATGGAATGCAATGGCACCATCTTGGCTCACTACAACCTGCTCCTCCCAGGTTCAAGCAATTCTCCTGCCTTAGCCTCCCCAGTAGCTGGACCACAGGCATGCGCCACCATGCCCTCCTATTTTTTTTTGGTATTTTTAGTAGAGACAGGGTTTCACCATGTTTGTCACGCTAGTCTCAAACTCCTGACCTCAGGTGATTCGCCTGCCTCAACCTTCCAATCATGCTGCAATTATAGGTGTGAGCCACTGTGCCCATCTAATTTTATCTTGAAAATTAAATTCTGGGTTTTATTCCATAATGGAATGGGTTCCATTTTAATATAAAAATAACCCTCACTGCTCTCTTAAGTAATATTCATAGTTTGAGTAACTATGACCTTCCAGGAAAAAAATACTTTTATGATTTAGCACAGGGGTGGCAAACTATAGCCTGTGGGCCAAATCTGGCCTGCTGTCAGTTTTTATACTGTCTGTGAGCTAAGAATTAATTCCACATTTTTTTGTTATGTTTTGAGATGGAGTTTTGCTCTTGTCGCCCAAGCTGGAGTGCAATGGCGTGATCTCGAATCACCAAAACCTCTGTCACCCAGGTTAAAGCAATCCTCCTGCCTCAGCCTCCTGAGTAGCTGGAATTACAGGCATGCACCACCACACCAGCTAATTTTGTGTTTTTAGTAGAGACTGGGTTTTGTCATGTTGGTCAGGCTTGTCTCGAACTCCTGACCTCAGGTGATCTGCCCCACCTCAACCTCCCAAAGGGCTGGGATTGCAGGTATAAGCTATCAAGACCAGCCTATGAATTTCACATTTTTAAAAGAATAAAAATATCTGAAGAAAAATATTTTGAGACATGTAAAAATTACATTAAATTCAAATTCTAACCAGGTGCAGTGATTCATGTCTGTCATCCTAGCACTTTGGGAGGCCTAAGTGGGCTGAATGCTTGAGGCCAGGAGTTTGAGTCCAGCCTGAGCAACATAGTGAGACCCTGTCTCTACAAAAAGTTTAAGAATTAGCTGGGTGTAGTGGTGCACACCTGTAGTCCCAGCTACTCAGGAGGCTGAGGCAGGAGGATTGCTTCAACCGAGGAGTTCGAGGTTGTTGTGGGCTATGATTGCACTACTGCACTCAGCTTGGGCAACACAGTGAAACTCTGTCTCAAAAAAAATTTATCACTGTGTAGGAAGTAATGAATAAAAAAAGAAAAAAATCTTCAAATTCCAGTGTCTATAAATTCTTATTGAAACAGACACATTCATTCACTTACCTATTATCTATGGCTGCTTTTGTGTTTCAACAGCCAAACTGAGTAATGAGTAACTGGGACAGAGACGGTATGGCCCACAAAACCAAAAATATTTGGTCCAGATCTTTACAGAAAAGGAATATTGGCCAGGGGTGGTGGTGCATGGTGCATAACTATAGTCCCTGCTGCTAGGGAGGCTGAGGTGAGAAGATGGCTTAAGTCTAGGAATTCAAGACCAGCTTGGGCAACAAAGCAAGACCCCTGTCTGAAAAAAAATTAAAAAGAATAGGTTAGCTGACCCCTGGCTTGGCCTATATTAGTTCAAACTAATTGTAAGTCCCCCCCGCTTTTTTTTTTTCTTTTTTGAGATGAGTTAGTCAGGCTGAAGTGCAGTGGTGCAATCTCGGCTCACTGTAACCTCTGCCTCCTGCGTTCAAGCAATTCTTCTGCCTCAGCCTCCCGAGTAGCTGGGACTACAGGTGCATGCCGCCAAGCCTGGCTAATTTTTGGATTTTTAGTAGAGATGGGGTTTCACCATGTTGGCCAGGATGGTCTTGATCTTTTGACCTCGTGATACACCCACTTTGGCCTCCTAAAGTGCTGGGATTACAGGCATGAGCTACCACGCCTGGCATAAGTCCCCATTTAGAGATGTGTGCTGTGTGGTTACAGCACAGTTCCCAGTGCAACTTAACCTAGTAAAGCCTCAAGTTTCCTAATTTACAAAGTGAGGACACTGACACTTAACTCACAAGGTAATTGTGAATATTAAATGAAACTTGGCTCATGGTAAGCATTCAAACTACAACTGCTATCATTTTTTTTTTTTTGAGATGGAGTTTCCACCCTTGTTGCCCAGACTGGAGTGCAATGGTGCCATCTTGGCTCACTACAACCTTCGCCTCCAGATTCAAGCTATTCTAGTGCCTCTGCCTCCCAAACAGCTGGGATCACAGGCATGTGCCACTGTACCCAGCTAATTTTGTATTTTTCGTAGAGATGGGGTTTTACCATGTTGGCCAAGTTGGTCTTGAACCCCTAACCTCAGGTGATCTACCAGCCTTGGTCTTCCAAAGTGTTGGGATTATAGGCATGAGCCACCATGGCAGCCTAGACTTTTTTTTTTTAAGCGACAGGGTCTCGGGCCAGGCAGTGGCTCATGCCTGTCCAGCATTTTGGGAGGCTGAGGTGGGAGAATCCTTTGAGGCCCGAGTTCAAGACTAGCCTGGGCATTATAGCAAGATCCTATTTCTTGAGAGAGAGAAAACACAAACGATCACGATGGACCAACAGACAGACACCAGGTCTCACTATGTTTCCCAGACTGGTCTTGAGCTACTGGCCTCAAGCCATCTTCTTCCTCCTGCCTCAGCCTCCCTAAGTGCTAGGATTACAGGCATAAATCACCAAGCTTGGAAAGATTATTTTTGTTTTTGAGGCAGAGTCTCGCTCTGTTGCCAGGCTGGAGTATAGTGGCACAATCTCAGCTCACTGCAATCTCTGCCTCCTGGGTTCAAGCTATTCTCCTGCCTCAGCCTCCCAAGTATCTGAGACTACAGGCACATGCCACCAAACCCAGCTAAGTTTTGTATTTTTAGTAGAGATGGGTTTTACCATGTTGGCCAGGATGGTCTCGATCTCTTGACCTCATGATCTGCCCACCTCAGCCTCCCAAAGTGCTGGGATTACAGGCGTGAGCCACTATGCCTGGCCTTCAATACTTTTTAATACTACAAATGAATGTATTACCTTAAGCTTTACTTCAGTGAGAAGACTAATGATTTCATCATAATACTTTATCACCTTTCAAAAACTTCTGCATAATCTTTCGAATGGTGGAAACCCAGACATTTCTAAGAACTCCCCCTGTATTAAAAAAATCTTTAGGCTGGGTGTGGTGGCTCATGCCTGTAACCCCAGCACTTCGGGAGGCCAAGGCAGGTGCATCACCTTAGATCAGGAGTTTGAGACCACTCTGGCCAACATGGCAAAAACCCCTCTCTACTAAAGATACAAAAATTAGCCAGGCATGGTGGCAGGCACCTGTAATCCCAGCTACTCGGGAGGCTGAGGCAGGGAGAATTGCTTGAACCCAGGAAGTGGAGGTTGCCTTGAGGTGAAAATGTGCCACTGCACTCCAGCCTGGCAACAGAGCAAGACTCCGTTTCAAAAAACAAAAAAATCTTTGGAATTCAAAAGTTGTATTGTTACTGAAACACTGTTAAAATATGTTGTTCCTCTGCTAGTTGCACTTAAGTACAGTTCCACTTAGTGAATACATATTACTGCATGCCAGGAATTACGTTAAGTATCTACTATTTAATTCTCACAATAACCTTTACAAAGTAGGCACTATAGTCTCATTTTACAGAGAGATATGAAACTCACAGATGCTCTAAATGAATTTGGGGAGAAAGGAGGTGAACTCCTTTCACATGAGTTTCATATCTCTCTGTAAAATGAGATTATAATACCTACCTTGTAGATTTATTGAAGTTTCTTCCTGCAAAGCTAAATAGTAATAACTTTAGTTTTCCAAAAGCAGATTTCAAAAATATTTCAGGCCAGGTGTTGTGGTTCACACCTGTAATTCCTAGCCCTTGGGAGGCTGAGGCAGGCGGATCACCTGAAATCAGGAGTTGGAGCCCAATCTGACCAACATGAAGAAACCCAGTCTCTATGAAAATAAATAATAAATATTTCTTGTTTTCTTGTTACAGCTTTAGTTTCTACACCTCACAGGAACTTCTTTTTTTTTGAGATAGAGTCTCACTCTATCACCAGGCTGGAGGGCACGATCCCAGCTCACTGAAACTTCCGTTTTCCGGTTTCAAGCAATTTTCCTGCCTCAGCCTCCCGAGTAGCTGGGACAACAGGCATGCACCACCATGCCCAGCTAATTTCTTTTGTACTTTAGTAGAGACAGGGTTTCACCGTGTTGCCCAGGCTGGTCTCGAGCTCCTGAGCTCAGGCAATCAGCCCATCTTAGCCTCCCAAAGTGCTGGGATTACAGCACTGCGCACAGCCAATTTTTTATTTTTATTTTTTTTGGAAATGGGGGGTTGGGGCAGGGCGCGGTGGCTCACGCCTATAATCCCAGCACTTTGGGAGGCTGAGGTGGGTGGATCACTAGGTCAAGAGATCAAAACCATCCTGGTCAACATGGTGAAACCTGGTCTCTACCAAAAATAAAATTCAGCATTACCGGTCCAAAGCAGCGGCGTCAGAACAAATTACCAAACGTCACCCCCAATCTCCTGCTCCGCCTCCCGGGAACGGCTGGGTCCCCCTCTCGACTGTGACACCATTGGGCGTATAAGCACAGTGGGGCCAGCGTGTCTCCCCGGCGAGAAACCCAAGGCCCAGAGAGGCCGAGGGAGCCCGACACGAAAACTACAGAAGTTCCTGAGTGGGGACCTGAACCAAGGTGTCTGCCCATGGCGCGGGGTGTAGAGAAGAGTCAGCTCCACTTGAGAAAGGGGTCCCCACACGCGAGTGGGGCGAGGAGTCAGTTGAACCCAGTCCCTCCCTGGGTCGCCAAGTCCTGAGTCCCGCCCTCTCCCCGCAGGACTCCCGGAGAGGACCTCAGCCTTATGGCTTCGCCCCTCCACCTTCAGGCTTCACCCCTCTGCCTCACTCAGGAGGAGACCTGCCATGGCCCTATCTGACCTGTTGTCGCTGGAAGACTCCATGCCTGCCTCGAAGAAGCGCCCACCACGACCTACACACTCTTCGCTGCCGTCATTAGAGTGGCAAGGCTGGCAAGCCGCCGCGTCCGCCTCCTGGCAACCTCATTCCGCACTGTCGCTGCCGCCCATTGGTCCTTGTGCTCGCAGCTCCTGTCTCATTGGCTACTGCAGGGCCCAACATGCCGGAGGATTGCTAAGGGGCGGGAGGCGCGTGGGAGTTAAACGCGCCTGATGGCTTGGTCCGCTGGAGCGTCTCGCAGTGCTGGGACTGAAGGCTGAAGGATGTGTTCGCCTTGGCTGCGCCCGCGGAGCATCCTGCGGTCAAGCCTGTCAGTGGAGTCGCCCATACCCCACCAACCACCACGGACGCAACGGCTCCCTGCAACCCCACCATTTTTACTGAGCCCACCCAGAGCTCTTCCCAAGGTTTGCCCTGTGAGGATGTCCAGACCTCTGCTGCCTCCCATTCCAGCCCCTGCCCAGATACCAGCGGCCTTCGTGGACCCACTCTGGCACCCTCTCCAGCTGTCACTCCCAGTGATTCCACTGCCTCAGCCTCCCAAGCAGCTGAGATTACAGGTGCACACCACCATGCCCGGCCGTATTTTTAGTAGAGACGGGCTTTTGCCATGTTGGCCAGGCTCATCTCGAATTCCTGACCTCAGGTGATGCATCTGTCTCACGTCCCAAAGTTCTGGGATTACAGGAGTGAGCCACCGCACCCAGTCATATGGTCCTTTTTAAAAATATGTTGGCTGGGCGAAGTGGCTCACGCCTATAATCCCAGCACTTTGGGAGGCCAAGGTGGGTGTATCACGAGGTCGAGATCAAGACCATCCTGGTCAACATGGTGAAACCCCATCTCTACTAAAAATACAAAAATTAGCGGGCATGGTGGCACATGCCTGTAGTCCCAGATACCTGGGAGGCTGAGGCAAGAGAATTGCTTGAACCCAGGAGGCGGATGTTGTGGTGGGCTGAGATTGCGCCATTGCACTCCAGCCTGGGTAACAAGAGCGAAACTCTGTCTCAAAAAAACAAAAAAAACAAAAAACAAAAAGGAAATGCTTGATGACTCCAGTTAGTGTATTGAGGAGCTAGTGCGTTGGAAGACAGATGGCAGTGGAATGATAATCTATGAATGGTAATAGCAAAATTAAAACCTCTGGATTAGTCTGTTTTGGCACTGTTATACAGAAATACCTGAGAATGGATCATTTATAAGAAAAAGTGGTTTAACTGGCTCATGGCTTCACAGGTACTACAGAAAGAACGCCTAGGAAGGCCTCAGGAAATTTACAATCATAGTGGAAGATAAAGTAAAAGCAGGCATATCTTCACATGGCCAGAGCAGGAGGAAAAGAGAGAGAGGCCAGGTGCTACATGCTTTTAAGCAACCAGATCTGATGAGCACTCACTCACTATTAGGAGAGCAGAACTGAAGCGGAATCGCCTCTATGATTCAATCACCTGCCACCAGGCTCCACTTTTGATATTGGTGGTTACAATTTGACATGAGAGTTGGGTGAGGACACAGATCTAAACCATATCGACCTCTATGTTCACACTGGGAGCTTTGTCATGAAGGGAAAGAGCTTTAGCTCTGTGGAACATAGATAAGAATCTCTCTCAATATTGCAGTGATTTGTTCATGTTTATATTAGCTCCTGTTGATGGGTGGACTGATAAACTAGGTGATGGAAGACAGTATTGGGACAAATGGTAAGGAGAGGAAAGTAGAGCAGAAGTAGGAGACTTGGCCTTGGAGAAAGTGACCACCTTCCCTTGAGATACGAAGGGGTTATGTGAGACTGATTAATTCATATAGGCTCCTTTTTTTAATCTGAGGAGATAATGAATGTGATGTTATTCATATTGTCATATTGCATGGTAATCTTTGCTATCACTGCCAAATAGGAATGTTGGGCAGAGTGTAATAAGAATAGTGGGCTTGATGAAATATTACGTTTTCAGATGGACACAATTGGAAAAGCAGAAGAAGCTATCAACAATATGTAGATGATGTTTAGCACAACACATTTTCCGACCATGGTAAACAAGCTAAACAGTTGTTGCTTCTCTGATTCTATAGCATTAATTATTAATTCAATGTAAATTTACTGATGACCAGGAAGGTGAAAATGAGTAGTTTTTGTATATTTCATCAAAATTAAAAACCAATGTAAATGGCATCTTGTGGGCCCTCTGTAGATTTTTCTATAATTTACTCACCATTTAATCTGGCTCTCCATGTGATGTTTAAAACTATAAATTTGAAATTTATTTAACTTTCACAAGTTCTTTTGATTTAGTGAGGAAGGAATACTTCATAAATTCTAATTGGGGAATTAATTATTCCTATAGTTTTATATTATATAATTTGTGAGTTAAGCAGACTTTAATCCATCCAATAATTTTCTAATTTCCAGAGAAAAACTCAGAACCTTTAATGAACTAGAAGCCTCTATACTATCTCATCCCCATCTGGCCCTTACATCCTCAAATTTAAATCCTATTACTCTCTTCCAATGGCATGTTCAAGCCACTGGAACAAGCTCTCATTCCAACTGTATATATCTCATTCCAACTCCGAATTCTGAAGTATTATGTCAGTAGCTTGAAAATTATTTGTGGTGTGAATATTTACACAATAGAAATTATCAATCACCAAGAAGCATGGCTTTTTAATTTTTTAGAGTCTCTTTACCATCACACTACTGTCTTCTAAAATTAGGATTTTGCATTTGCTTTCTCTTTGCTAGGAATGCTCATTCCCAGAAATCTACAAGGCTCATCCTCATACAAAGTTTAGGTCTTACTCATATGTCAGGAACTCAAGAAAGCTTTCACCATTTATAATTGTAATGTTTTACAGTTTATCTGCATCCAACCCCGTCAAACACACACACACACATACACACAAAAACACACAGACACACACACACACACTCCATATCCCATGTTTTTGATCATCCATATTCCATTTTTTGCTTCATTACTCATCCTCTCCATGTATATATATCATCCTATGTTTTACTATACTTTTTTCTTATTTGCTTTATTGCTTGCCCCAACCAATATGAAATGCATATGTAACAATAAAATTGACACACTAAAGTTTTTTAGCAAACATTAAACGTATGATGTTTCATTGATTTTTAAAAATATATCTTAAGCCCAACAATCTATTGTATATTTTCTCTAGTTTTTGTTGTTTCTGTTATTACGATGCAGTAAAATCAGTAAAATAGTTCATGTACCATAAAATACACTAGAAAAAGAGAAAGGCTTTTTTATTTATGTAAAATACAATAACTCGAAACTATCTATTTAAGGTCATGTAGGTATTTAAAAATTCAATATTTCATAAAAATCAATTATTCCCTTGCTTATTCTTATTGAGGTGGTACACAGTTGTATCAATAGCATATGGAACAAGGCCAGTATGTGTTTGGTGGTGCACATTTGTGAAAGCTGTCTGAGGTCAGCAGTGATGAGTTTGCAATACTATGATGCAATTACCAAATAAATTTATGGCAAGATGGTTATTGTCATATATCCATATAAAGTAATATCCTTGGAGTACTATTTTAACTGTGAACATACAGATATTTAAAGTATGCTTTTTTTACTAGCATCTATTTTCCTGAACTGTATTATTTTTTCTTCCCATGACCATGAATTATAAACACAAATTCACCTGATGACAATTTTTTCACTTTCATCAGTAATAATGAACTGAATCAGTGTCATTTAATACTTGAATAAATGTTTGATACTGAAATAATAAGGGAAAATATCTGTGCATAATTGAATTATCTTCCAAAATCTGATACTGTTAACATAAGTAAATGCATAGAATAAAAATTAAAATATGAAAGCAGTAAATATGCCCAACCAACATGAGCAAGGAAAATGAAAAAGCAGCATGAAGATAAAGAAGCCACTTTGATTCCAAAGTAAAATCTCTGTCCAAAGAATCAATTGAATTCTGCTTTAACCTATATTTATATTTGTGACATTCACAGATAAAAACGAGTTGAACGACATTAGCATACGAAGTTTACCATGGGATGTTCTATTCATAAAATACCTAAATTATTCCCTTATTGTTTTCTAGTCTGTCAGCATTATGCCCCCTTATGCAGTCTATATTTCACTAAACTGCCACCGCTATTTTAAATACACACAACTGATTTTCTAGATTTTTAGCTCCATTCCATTATTAAAACATAATCTTGGAAGCAGATTTATCTTCAGAGCATGGAAAGAAACACAATCCTACTGATGGTTTAATTTTAGCCTTTTGAGACCTTTATCAGAATTCCAACTTACAGAACTGTGAGATAATAAATAACATTGTGGTAACTTGTAGCAATGGTGGAGAATGTTATCAAACTATAAATTATATTCTCTCTTTAGGGGAAAAAGAGCATTTATTCAGTGTTTGGTTAAGACTCCTTAAGCTTTGGGCTAAATATAATGATAGTGAACAAGAAAAAGTCACTGCCCTCACTGAGCATAATTCTGTTTTATTTACCTCGATATTATGCCATTAGCATAAACCTTTGCATTCCCAATAATTTACATATTTGCAAGCAGCTCAGTGATTAATCAGTACATATTATGATTTGTGCAGAGATTAACATTACCTTTGTTACAACAGATTGACTATTTCCTAGTAGTTTTAGGATTCATGTTCATAACCTACCCCATTAGCAGGTTCTCTGAAATTGTTTCTATCATTGGATTGTTAGTACACTGTTTTTGCTAAAATGGTTATGGAACATTAAATATTATTTTGAGAAATTAGATTATCTAATGGAAAGATGTTACAAGTTAATCTAAATTGAGTTTTTCTCTTAATATTTATTTTCCTAAGAGACAGCAAAAAAATGCAGCATGTAAAAATGATATTTAGTTTTCTTAAATTTTTCTCAAATTACATATTATTTCAGCTTTTTAATGCAAAATTATAAGCATATTCTTTGTCAATAGTATGCATAATGATTAAGGAGTAAGTTCTCTGTAAGAGAAGGTGTTTTAAAAAATTTTAAGATAGTTTTCTTGCTAGCCTTTCTTATAATGAAATTCTTTCTGGTGGGCCCTAGATGTCTGTGTTTGTTTTTTCTTTCTCAGATTAAGAAGACAGGAGGAGGCTGAAGATTATGACATTGCCAAATTAGTTTATATATAAAAAAAGAGATTGTGCTCTTGCTTATATAAGGGCGAGGATTGGAAATATTTTTGAAATGCATGCAAAGGGTTTTGAAGTAACAAAATGTGAAAGATCATCGAGTTGTTTTGATAAATATTTTCTATAATAATTTTCCTTTATTTAGTGTGTCAAAAAGGTCTCAGTTCATAGCATTTTTCCTACTATTGAAAGGCATCCTCTCATCTATAACATCATAGCCTGGATATTTGTGCTTTGTTGTAGATAGAGGCTGCTTGAAGGGAGAATGTAAAAAAAATCACTCACAGACAATTGTGAAAAAATAAAAAAAAAGAAATCACAGGAGTGAAATGTCATACTTCTGTTCAAATTTTTCCCTTTCCTTGCTATGGTAGAGCTTTCTTAGATAAGGGAAGTAAGGTGGAATCTTTCTTGGGATTCTCATTTAGTGTTCTTGGAGGGAACCACTATGCAGAGCTACTTTGCAGACAAGGCTTAATAAAGTAGAAAAAGTGAAAGGGTGGGAAAATGAAGAGAGGACCATGCCACATGGTACTAAGATGCAGCATGGTACCGAATCAAACAAGGTTATGCACCCCAAACTTGAGTTCTGTCTTCCCAGTTAAGAGGCTGGATAAACTGAGGCATGACACAAATTCAAGCAAGCAATATTCCTGAGAGCAACTGAATCTTCAAGGAGATAGAGTTGATCCTCAAATACAGATTGTTTAATGATCATATTCTATGTTTTAGAAGATCCTCTCTCCTTCATGAGCTTGGGATTTACTACAACTATATTCCTTTTTTTAATTTCATTTTTTATTGCATTTTAGGTTTTGGAGTACATGTGAACATGCAAGATTGTTGCATAGGTACACACATGGCAGTGTGATTTGCTGCCTTCCACCCCATCACCTATATCTGGCATTCCTCCCCATGCTATCTCTCCCCAACTCCCAACCCCCACTGTCTCTCCCTATTTCCCCCCTACAGACCCCAGTGTCTGATGTTCCCCTCCCTGTGTCCATGTGTTCTCATTGTTGAACACTAGCCTATGAGTGAGAACATGTAGTGTTTGATTTTCTGTTCTTGTGTCAGTGTGCTGAGAATGATGTTCTCCAGGTTCATCCATGTCCCTACAAAGCACAAAAACTCATCATTTCTGATGACTGCATAATATTCGATGGTGTATATGTGCCACATTTTCCCAGTCCAGTGCATCATCGATGGGCATGTGGGTTGATTCCAGGTCTTTGCTATGGTAAACTGTGCTGCAATGAACAATCATGTGCATGTGTCCTTATAGTAAAACGATTTATTTATTTACTTAAATTTTTTATTGGATTTTAGGTTTTGGGGTACATGAGCAGAGCATACAAGACAGTTGCGTAGGTACACACATAACAGTGTGCTTTGCTTTTCTTCTCCGCTTCACCCACATTTGGCATTTCTCCCCAGGCTATCCCTCCCCACCTCCCCCTCCCACTGGCCCTCCCCTTTTCCCCCCAATAGACCCAAGTGTTTAGTACTCCCCTTTCTGTGTCCATGTGTTCTCATTTTTCGTCACCCGCCTATGAGTGAGAATATGCGGTGTTTCATTTTCTGTTCTTGTGTCAGTTTGCTGAGGATGATGTTCTCCAGATTCATCCATGTCCCTACAAACGACAGAAACTCATCATATCTGATTGCTGCATAATATTCCATGGTGTATATGTGCCACATTTTTCCAATCCAGTCTATTATCAGTGGGCATTTGGGTTGATTCCAGGTCTTTGCTATTGTAAAGAGTGCTGCAATGAACATTCGTGTACATGTGTCCGTATAGTAGGACGATTTATAGTCTTTTGGATATATACCCAGTAATGGGATTGCTGGGTCAAATGGAATTTCCATTTCCTTTTTTTTTTTTTTTTTTAATTTTTTATTGGATTATAGGTTTTGGGGTACATGAGCAGAGCATGCAAGACAGTTGCGTAGGTACACACATGGCAGTGTGCTTTCTTTTCTTCTCCCCTTCACCCACATTTGGCTTTTCTCCCCAGGCTATCCCTCCCCACCTCCCCCTCCCACTGGCCCTCCCCTTTTCCCCCCAATAGACCCCAGTGTTTAGTACTCCCCTTTCTGTGTCCATGTGTTCTCATTTTTCATCACCCACCTATGAGTGAGAATATGCGGTGTTTCATTTTCTGTTCTTGTGTCAGTTTGCTGAGGATGATGTTCTCCAGATTCATCCATGTCCCTACAAACGACACGAACTCATCATTTCTGATTGCTGCATAATATTCCATGGTGTATATGTGCCACATTTTTCCAATCCAGTCTATTATCAATGGGCATTTGGGTTGATTCCAGGTCTTTGCTATTGTAAACAGTGCTGCAATGAACATTCGTGTACATGTGTCCTTATAGTAGAAGGATTTATAGTCTTTTGGATATATACCCAGTAATGGGATTGCTGCGTCAAATGGAATTTCTATTTCTAAGGCCTTGAGGAATCGCCACACCGTCTTCCACAATGGTTGAACTAATTTACAGTCCCACCAAGAGTGTAAAAGTGTTCCTTTTTCTCCACATCCTCTCCAGCATCTGTTGTCTCCAGATTTTTTAATGATCGCCATTCTAACTGGCGTGAGATGGTATCTCAATGTGGTTTTGATTTGCATCTCTCTGATGACCAGTGAAGATGAGCATTTTTTCATATGATTGTTGGCCTCATATATGTCTTCTTTCGTAAAGTATCTGTTCATATCCTTTTCCCACTATTGAATGGACTTGTTTGTTTTCTTCCTGTAAATCTGTTTGAGTTCTTTGTAAATTCTGGATACCAGCCCTTTGTCAGATGGGTAAACTACAAAATTTTTTTCCCTTCTGTTGGTTGCCGATCCACTCTAGTGACTGTTTCTTTTGCCGTGCAGAAGCTGTGGAGTTTGATTAGGTCCCATCGGTCTATTTTGGCTTTTGTTGCCAATGCTTTTGGTGTTTTGTTCATGAAGTCCTTGCCTACTCCTATGTCCTGGATAGTTTTGCCTAGATTTCCTTCTAGGGTTTTTATGGTGCCAGGTCTTATGTTTAAGTCTTTAATCCATCTGGAGTTAATTTTAGTGTAAGGTGTCAGGAAGGGGTCCAGTTTCTGCTTTATGCACATGGCTAGCCAGTTTTCCCAACACCATTTGTTAAACAAGGAATCCTTTCCCCATTTCTTGTTTTTGTCAGATTTATCAAAGATTGTATGGTTGTATATATGTTGTGTTGCCTCCGGTGCCTCTGTTTTGTTCCATTGGTCTATATCTCTGTTTTGGTGCCAGTACCATGCTGTTTTGATTACTGTAGCCTTGTAGTATAGTTTGAAATCCAGTAGTGTGATGCCCCCCGTTGTGTTCTTTTTGCTTAGAATTGACTTGGCTATGCGGGCTCACTTTTGGTTCCATATGAAGTTCATGGTGGTTTTTTCCAGTTCTGTGAAGAAAGTCAATGGTAGCTTGATGGGGATAGCGTTGATTCTGTAAATTACTTTGGGCAGTATAGCCATTTTCACGATATTAATTCTTCCTAACCATGAACATGGAATGTTTCTCCATCTGTTTGTGTCCTCTCTGATTTCGTTGAGCAGTGGTTTGTAGTTCTCCTTGAAGAGGTCCCTTACGTTCCTTGTGAGTTGTATTCCAAGGTATTTTATTCTTTTTGTAGCAATTGCGAATGGCAGTTCGCTCTTGATTTGGCTTTCTTTAAGTCTGTTATTGGTGTAGATGAATGCTTGTGATTTTTTCACATTGATTTTATATCATGAGACTTTGCTGAAGTTGTTTATCAGTTTCAGGAGTTTTGGGCTGAGGCGATGGGGTCTTCTAGGTATACTATCATGTCGTCTGCAAATAGAGACAATTTGGCTTCCACCTTTCCTATTTGAATACCCTTTATTTCTTTTTCTTGCCTGATTGCTCTGGCTAGAACTTCCAGTACTATATTGAATAGGAGTGGTGAGAGAGGGCATCCTTGTCTAGTACCAGATTTCAAAGGGAATGCTTCCAGTTTTTGCCCATTCAGTATGATATTGGCTGTTGGTTTGTCATAAATAGCTTTTATTACTTTGAGATACGTTCCATCGATACCGAGTTTATTGAGGGTTTTTAGCATAAAGGGCTGTTGAATTTTGTCAAATGCCTTCTCTGCGTCAATTGAGATAATCATGTGGTTTTTGTTTTTGGTTCTGTTTATGTGGTGAATTACGTTGATAGACTTGCATATGTTGAACCAGCCTTGCATCCCTGGGATGAATCCTACTTGATCATGATGAATAAGTTTTTTGATTTGCTGTTGCAATCGGCTTGCCAATATTTTATTGAAGATTTTTGGATCTATGTTCATCATGGATATTGGCCTGAAGTTTTCTTTTCTCGTTGGGTCTCTGCCGGGTTTTGGTATCAGGATGATGTTGGTCTCATAAAATGATTTGGGAAGGATTCCCTCTTTTTGGATTGTTTGAAATAGTTTTAGAAGGAATGGTACCAGCTCCTCCTTGTGTGTCTGGTAGAATTCGGCTGTGAACCCATCTGGACCTGGGCTTTTTTTGTGAGGTAGGCTCTTAATTGCTGCCTCAACTTCAGACCTTGTTATTGGTCTATTCATAGTTTCAGCTTCCTCCTGGTTTAGGCTTGGGAGGACACAGGAGTCCAGGAATTTATCCATTTCTTCCAGGTTTACTAGTTTATGTGCATAGAGTTGTTTGTAATATTCTCTGATGATGGTTTGAATTTCTGTGGAATCTGTGGTGATTTCCCCTTTATCATTTTTTATTGCATCTATTTGGTTGTTCTCTCTTTTCTTTTTAATCAATCTGGCTAGTGGTCTGTCTATTTTGTTGATCTTTTCAAAAAACCAGCTCTTGGATTTATTGATTTTTTGAAGGGTTTTTCATGTCTCAATCTCCTTCAGCTCAGCTCTGATCTTAGTAATTTCTTGTCTTCTGCTGGGTTTTGAGTTTTTTTGATCTTGCTCCTCTAGCTCTTTCAATTTTGACGATAGGGTGTCAATTTTGGATCTCTCCATTCTCCTCATATGGGCACTTATTGCTATATACTTTCCTCTAGAGACTGCTTTAAATGTGTCCCAGAGGTTCTGGCATGTTGTGTCTTCGTTCTCATTGGTTTCGAAGAACTTCTTTATTTCTGCCTTCATTTCGTTGTTTACCCAGTCAACATTCAAGAGCCAGTTGTTCAGTTTCCATGAAGCTGTGCGGTTCTGGGTCGGTTTCTGAATTCTGAGTTCTAACTTGATTGCACTATGGTCTGAGAGGCTGTTTGTTATGATTTCAGTTGTTTTGCATTTGTTGAGCAGTGCTTTACTTCCAATTATGTGGTCAATTTTAGAGTAGGTGTGATGTGGTGCTGAGAAGAATGTGTATTCTGTGGATTTGGGGTGGAGAGTTCTGTAAATGTCCACCAGGTTTGCTTGCTCCAGGTCTGAGTTCAAGCCCTGGGTATCCTTGTTGATTTTCTGTCTGGTTGATCTGTCTAGTATTGACAGTGGAGTGTTAAAGTCTCCCACTATTATTGTGTGGGAGTCTAAGTCCTTCTGTAAGTCATTAAGAACTTGCCTTATGTATCTGGGTGCTCCTGTGTTGGGTCCATATATGTTTAGGATCGTTAGCTCTTCTTGTTGTATCGATCCTTTTACCATTATGTAATGGCCTTCTTTGTCTCTTTTGATCTTTGTTGCTTTAAAGTCTATTTTATCAGAGATGAGAATTGCAACTCCTGCTTTTTTTTGCTTTCCATTAGCTTGGTAAATCTTCCTCCATCCCTTTATTTTGAGCCTTTGTGTATCCTTGCATGTGAGATGGGTTTCCTGGATACAGCACACTGATGGGTTTTGGATTTCTATCCAATTTGCCAGTCTGTGTCTTTTGATTGGTGCATTTAGTCCATTTACATTTAGGGTTAATATTGTTATGTGTGAATTTGATACTGCCATTTTGATGCTAAGTGGCTGTTTTGCCTGTTAGTTTTTGTAGATTCTTCATTATCTTGAAGCTCTTTAGCATTCAGTGTGATTTTGGAATGGCTGGTACTGATTGATCCTTTCTATGTGTAGTGCCTCTTTTAGGAGCTCTTGTAAAGCAGGCCTGGTGGTGACAAAATCTCTGAGTACTTGCTTGTTCGCAAAGGATTTCATTCTTCCTTCACTTCTGAAGCTCAGTTTGGCTGGATATGAAATTCTGGGTTGAAAGTTCTTTTCTTTAAGAATGTTGAATATTGGCCCCCACTCTCTTCTGGCTTGTAGTGTTTCTGCCGAGAGATCTGCTGTGAGTCTGATGGGCTTCCCTTTATGGGTGACCCGACCTTTCTCTCTGGCTGCCCTTAGTATTCTCTCCTTTATTTCAACCCTGTTGAATCTGACGATTATGTGCCTTGGGGTTGCTCTTCTTGCGGAATATCTTTGTGGTGTTCTCTGTATTTCCTGCAATTGAGTGTTGGCTTGTCTTGCTAGGTGGGGGAAATTTTCCTGGATGATGTCCTGAAGAGTATTTTCCAGCTGGGATTCATTGTCTTCGTCCCCTTCTGGTACACCTATCAAACGTAGGTTAGGTCTTTTCACATAGTCCCACATTTCTTGGAGACTTTGTTCATTCCTTTTTGCGCTTTGTTCTCTGATCTTGGTTTCTCGTTTTATTTCATTGAGTTGGTCTTCGACTTCAGATATTCTTTCTTCTGCTTGGTCAATTTGGCTATTGAAACTTGCGTTTGCTTTGCGAAGTTCTTGTATTGTGTTTTTCAGCTCCTTTAATTCATTCATATTCCTCTCTAAGGTATCCATTCTTGTTATCATTTCCTCAAATCTTTTTTCAAATCTTTTTTCAAGGTTCTTAGTTTCTTTGCATTGATTTAATACATGATCTTTTAGCTCACCAAAGTTTCTCATTATCCATCTTCTGAAGTCTAATTCCGTCATTTCGTCACAGTCATTCTCCGTCCAGCTTTGTTCCCTTGCTGTTGAGGAGTTTTGGTCCTTTCTAGGAGGCGATGTGTTCTGGTTTCGGGTGTTTTCCTCCTTTTTGCGCTGGTTTCTTCCCATCTTTTTGGATTTGTCTGCTGGTCGTCTGCGTAGTTGCTGACTTTTCGTTTGGGTCTCTGAGTGGACACCCAGAATGTTGATGATGAAGTATTTCTGTTGGTTGGTTTTCCTTCTACCAGTCTAGCCCCTTCGCTGTACGACTGTTGAGGTCCACTCCAGACCCTGCTTGTCTGGGGTGCACCTCTAGTAGCCGTGGCACAGCGAGGGATGCTACCAGTTTCTTTTTCTGCTCTCTTTGTCCCAGGATGATGCCTGCCTAATGACAGTCTTTTGGATATAGAGGAGTCAGGGAGCTGCTTGAGGAGAGAGTTTGTACTTTATAGGGGTTTAATTGCTGAGCTGTGCACTCTGTTGTTCATTCAGGGCTGTTAGGCTGCTATGTTTGATTCTGCTGCAACACAGCTCATTAAACAACCCTTTATTTTCTCAAATGCTCTGTATTGAGGGGTTTGGGCTTTATTTTTGGATGTCCGATCAGGTGTCCTGCCCAGTTCGAAGGCAGACTAGCCACTGTTTGGCTGCCGAGGCTCCGCCCTGCTGTTGTGTGATTTGCGCTGTTCCTGCCGGCTCTGCTGTGGTCTCCGCCACGCCCTGCGGCGGAGTCTCTTCGTTGTAGCGTGTTGCCTCAGCAACGGCAGGCTGCGTCAGCAGTGGGCATGTATCTCAGTAGGGACGGGTTGCCTCGGCAACAGCTGGCTGCTTCAGCAGTGGGCGTGTATCTCAGTTGGGGTGGGTTGCCTCGGCAATGGCTGGCTGCCTCAGCAGTGGGCGTGTATATCAGTTGGGGCAGGTTGCCTCCGCAGTGGTGGACGCCCCTCCCCCACAGAGCGTCTCGGACCGTCTGCCCGGGATAGTTTGAAATCGCGGTTTTGTTCGTCCCACTGGGTATCCCAAACGATCTGTCCCTGCAATCCCCAGGGCTGGGCTACTGTGCAAGTCTCGTTCAGTCTCAAGTCCAGCCCTCTCAAGTCTCAGGTTGCCGGTTCAACAAGGCACCCGGACAAGCGCGCCCTGTGGGGATTGCTGGGTAGGGCCGGCCGCCGCCGCCCCAGCTGCCAGCTTCGCCAGGCAGACCTACTGCCTGGCGTCCCGTGTCTTTTTATACTTGGGAGTTTCCCCGTTCTGTGGGCAATAAAGATCAGGCTGGAAATGCAGCACTGACTCACCGTTTGCGAATTCAACGCGGGCTCCAATCCTGGGTTGTTCTCACAGCGCCATCTTGAGTCCCCTCTCTCTTTTATTTTTAATCAATCTGGCTAGTGGTCTGTCTATTTTGTTGATCTTTTCAAAAAAGCAGCTCTTGGATTTATTGATTTTTTGAAGGGTTTTTCGTGTCTCAATCTCCTTCAGCTCAGCTCTGATCTTAGTTATTTCTTGACTTCTGCTGGGTTTTGAGATTTTTTGGTCTTGGTCCTCTAGCTCTTTCAATTTTGAGGATAGTGTGTCAATTTTGGATCTCTCCATTCTCCTCATATGGGCACTTATTGCTATATACTTTCCTCTAGAGACTGCTTTAAATGTGTCCCAGAGGTTCTGGCATGTTGTGTCTTCGTTCTCACTGGTTTCGAAGAACTTCTTTATTTCTGCCTTCATTTCGTTGTTTACCCAGTCAACATTCAAGAGCCAGTTGTTCAGTTTCCATGAAGCTGTGCGGTTCTGGGTCGGTTTCTGAATTCTGAGTTCTAACTTGATTGCACTATGGTCTGAGAGGCTGTTTGTTATGATTTCAGTTGTTTTGCATTTGTTGAGCAGTGCTTTACTTCCAATTATGTGGTCAATTTTAGAGTAGGTATGATGTGGTGCTGAGAAGAATGTGTATTCTGTGGATTTGGGGTGGAGAGTTCTGTAAATGTCCATCAGGTTTGCTTGCTCCAGGTCTGAGTTCAAGCCCTGGATATCCTTGTTGATTTTTTGTCTGGTAGATCTGTCTAGTATTGACAGTGGAGTGTTAAAGTCTCCCACTATTATTGTGTGAGAGTCCAAGTCCTTTTGTAAGTCCTTAAGAACTTGCCTTATGTATCTGGGTGCTCCTGCATTGGGTCCATATATGTTTAGGATCGTTAGCTCTTCTTGTTGTATCGATCCTTTTACCATTATGTAATGGCCTTCTTTGTCTCTTTTTATCTTTGTTGCTTTAAAGTCTATTTTATCGGAGATGAGAATTGCAAGTCCTGCTTTTTTTTGCTTTCCATTAGCTTGGTAAATCTTCCTCCATCCCTTTATTTTGAGCCTTTGTGTATCCTTGCATGTGAGATGGGTTTCCTGTATACAGCACACTGATGGGTTTTGGATTTTTACCGAATTTGCCAGTCTGTGTCTTTTGATTGGTGCATTTAGTCCATTTACCTTTAGGGTTAATATTGTTATGTGTGAATTTGATACTGCCATTTTGATGCTAAGTGGCTGTTTTGCCTGTTAGTTTTTGTAGATTCTTCATTATGTTGATGCTCTTTAGCATTCAGTGTGATTTTGGAATGGCTGGTACTGGTTGATCCTTTCTATGTGTAGTGCCTCTTTTAGGAGCTCTTGTAAAGCAGGCCTGGTGGTGACAAAATCTCTGAGTAATTGCTTGTTCGCAAAGGATTTTATTTTTCCTTCACTTCTGAAGCTCAGTTTGGCTAGATATGAAATTCTGGGTTGAAAGTTCTTTTCTTTAATGATGTTGAATATTGGCCCCCACTCTCTTCTGGCTTGTAGTGTTTCTGCCGAGAGATCTGCTGTGAGTCTGATGGGCTTTTCTTTGTGGGTGACCCGACCTTTCTCTCTGGCTGCCCTTAGTATTCTCTCCTTTATTTCAACCCTATTGAATCTGACGATTATGTGCCTTGGGGTTGCTCTTCTTGCGGAATATCTTTGTGGTGTTCTCTGAATTTCCTGCAATTGAGTGTCGGCCTGTCTTGCTAGGTGGGGGAAATTTTCCTGGATGATGTCCTAAAGAGTATTTTCCAGCTTGGATTCATTCTCTTCGTCCCCTTCTGGTACACCTATCAAACGTAGGTTAGGTCTTTTCACATAGTCCCACATTTCTTGGAGCCTTTGTTCATTCTTTTTTGCGTTTTTTTCTCTAATCTTGGTTTCTCGTTTTATTTCATTGAGTTGGTCTTCGACTTCAGATATTCTTTCTTCTGCTTGGTCAATTCGGCTATTGAAACTCGTGCATGCTTCGCGAAGTTCTCGTATTGTGTTTTTCAGCTCCTTTAATTCATTCATATTCCTCTCTATGTTATCCATTCTTTTTATCATTTCCTCAAATTTTTTTCAAATCTTTTCTCAAATCTTTTCTCAAGGTTCTTAGTTTCTTTGCATTGATTTAATACATGATCTTTTAGCTCACCAAAGTTTCTCATTATCCATCTTCTGAAGTCTAATTCCGTCATTTCGTCACAGTCATTCTCCGTCCAGCTTTGTTCCCTTGCTGGTGAGGAGTTTTGGTCCTTTCTAGGAGGCGAGGTGTTCTGGTTTCAGGGGGTGTTTTCCTCCTTTTTGCGCTGGTTTCTTCCCATCTTTGCGGATTTGTCCGCTGGTCGTCTGCGTAGTTGCTGACTTTTCGATTGGGTCTCTGAGTGGACACCCTGAATGTTGATGATGAAGTATTTCTGTTGCTTGGTTTTCCTTCTACCAGTCTAGCCCCTTTGCTCTACGAGTGCTGAGGTCCGCTCCAGACCCTGCTTGTCTGGGGTGCACCTCTAGCAGCTGTGGCACAGCGAGGGATGCTACCAGTTTCTTTTTCTGCTATCTTTGTCCCAGGATGGTGCCTGCCTAATGTCAGTCTTTTGGATATAGAGGGGTCAGGGAGCTGCTTGAGGAGACAGTTTGTACTTTATAGGGGTTTAATTGCTGAGCTGTGAGCTGTGTTGTTCATTCAGGGCTGTTAGGCTGCTATGTTTGATTCTGCTGCAACAGAGCTCATTAAAAAAACCCTTTTTTTTCTCAAATGCTGTGTTGAGGGGTTTGGGCTTTATTTTTGGATGTCCGTTGAGGTCCTGCCCAGCTAGGATGCAGACTAGCCACTGTTTGCCTGCCGAGGCTCCACCCTGCTTTTGTGAGCCTCGCCCTGGCTCCACTGTTCTGCTGTTCTCCGCCACGCCCTGCGGCGGAGTCTCTCTGTTGTAGCGGGTTGCCTCGGTGACGGCAGGCTGCGTCAGCAGTGGGCGTGTATCTCAGTAGGGACGGGTTGCCTCGGCAATGGCTGACTGCGTCAGCAATGGGCGTGTATCTCAGTTGGGGCGGGTTACCTCGGTAATGGTGGCCACCCCTCCCCCTCAGAGCGTCTCGGGCCGTCTGCACGGGGCTTGTTTGAAATCGCGGTTTTGTTCGTCCCACTGGGCCAATCCTAACGCTCTGTTCCTGCAATCCCCTGGGCTGGCCCACTGTTCAAGTCTAGCTCAGTCTCAAGTCCAGCCCTCTCACGTCTCCAGTTGCCTGTTCAACGGGGCACCCGGACAAGTGCGCCCTGTGGGGAGCGCTGGGTAGGGCCGGCCGCCGCCACCCCGGCTGCCGGCTTCGCCAGGCGTAATATCTGCCTGGCGTCCCGTGTCTCCTCTTCACTTGGGAATTTCCCCGTTCCGTGAGCAACAAAGATCAGTCTGGAAATGCAGCTCAGACTCACCTCTCCGCAGACACAACAAAAACTGCAATCCTGGGTTGTTCTCACAGCGCCATCTTGAGTCCTCCTCCCCAGGGTTAATATTGTTATGTGTGAATTTGATACTGCCATTTTGATGCTAAGTGGCTGTTTTGCCCGTTAGTTGTTGTAGATTCTTCATTATGTTGATGCTCTTTAGCATTTAGTGTGAATTTGTAATGGCTGGTACTGGTTGATCCTTTCTATGTGTAGTGCCTCTTTTAGGAGCTCTTGTAAAGAAGACCTGGTGGTGACAAAATCTCTGAGTACTTGCTTGTTCGCAAATGATTTTATTTTTCCTTCACTTCTGAAGCTCAGTTTGGCTGGATATGAAATTCTGGGTTGAAAGTTCTTTTCTTTAAGAATGTTGAATATTGGCCCCCACTCTCTTCTGGCTTGTAGTGTTTCTGCCGAGAGATCTGCTGTGAGCCTGATGGGCTTTCGTTTGTGGGTGACCTGACCTTTCTCTCTGGCTGCCCTTAGTTTTTTCTCCTTTATTTCATCCTTGTTGAATCTGACGATTATATGCCTTGGGGTTGCTCTTCTTGCGGAATATCTTTGTGGTGTTCTCTGTATTTCCTGCAATTGAGTGTTGGCTTGTCTTGCTAGGTGGGAGAAATTTTCCTGGATGATGTCCTGAAGAGTATTTTCCAGCTTGGATTCATTCTTTTCGTCCTCTTCTGGTACCCCTATCAAATGTAGGTTAGGTCTCTTCACATAGTCCCACATTTCTTGGAGACTTTGTTTATTCCTTTTTGCGCTTTTTTCTCTAATCTTGGTTTCTCGTTTTATTTCATTGAGTTGGTCTTCGACTTCAGATATTCTTTCTTCTGCTTGATCAATTCGGCTATTGAAACTTGTGTATGCTTCGCAAAGTTCTCGTATTGTGCTTTTCAGCTCCTTGAATTCATTCATATTCCTCTCTAAGTTATCCATTTTTGTTATCATTTCCTCATATCTTTTTTCCAGTTTCTTAGTTTCTTTGCATTGGTTTAATACATGTTCCTTTAGCTCACAAAAGTTTCTCATTATCCACCTTCTGAAGTCTAATTTTGTCATTTCATCACAGTCATTCTCCGTCCAGCTTTGTTCCCTTGCTGGTGAGGAGTTTTGGTCCTTTCTAGGAGGCGAGGTGTTTTGGTTTTGGGTGTTTTCCTTCTTTTTGCGCTGGTTTCTTCCCATCTTTGTGGATTTATCCTCTTGTCGTCTGCATAGTTGCTGATTTTTCGATTGGGTCTCTGAGTGGACACCCAGATTGTTGATGATGAAGTATTTCTGTTACTTGGTTTTCCTTCTAGCAGTCTAACCCCTTCGCTGTACGACTGCTGAGGTCCGCTCCAGACCCTGCTTGTCTGGGTTACACCTCCAGCAGCTGTGGCACAGCAAGGGTTGCTACCAGTTTCTTTTTCTGCTATCTGTGTCCCAGGATGATGCCTGCCAAATGTCAGTCTTTTGGATGTAGAGGGGTCAGGGAGCTGCTTGAGGAGACAGTCTGCACTTTATAGGAGCTCAATTGCTGTGAGCTTTGTTGTTCATTCAGGGCTGTTAGGCTGCTATGTTTGATTCTGCTGCAACAGAGCTCATTAAGAAAACTCTTTTTTTCTCAAATGCTCTGTGTTGGGGGGTTTGGGCTTTATTTTTGGATGTCCGTTGAGGTCCTGCCCAGCTAGGAGGCAGACTAGCCACTGTTTGCCTGCCGAGGCTTCGCCCTGCTGTTGTGTGGTTCACCTTGTTGCTTCAGGCTCTGCTGTTCTGCTCTGTTCTCCGCCATGCCCTGTGGCGGAGTCTCTCTGTTGTAGCTGGTTGCCTTGGCAATGGCAGGCTGTGTCAGCAGTGGGCATGTATCTCAGTAGGGATGGGTTGCCTCAGCAACGGCTGGCTGCGTCAGCAATGGGCGTGTATCTCAGTTGGGGCGGGTTGCCTTGGTAATGGTGGACGCCCCTCCCTCACAGAGCGTCTTGGCGCTTCTGCACAGGGATCCTTTGAAATCGTGGTTTTGTTCATCCCACTGGGCCACCCCAAACGCTCTGTCCCTGCAATCCCCTGGGCTGGCCCACTGTCCAAGTCTCGCTCAGTCTCAAGTCCAGCCCTCTGAAGTCTCAGGTTGCCGGTTCAACAGGGCACCCTGTGGGGAGCACTGGGCATGGCTGGCCGCCACCACCACGGCTGATGGCTTCGCCAGGCAGAGCTACTGCCTGGCGTCCCGCGTCTCCTTTTCACTTGGGAATTTCCCCGTTCCGTGGGCAACAAAGATCAGTCTGGAAATGCAGCTCCGACTCACCTCTCCGCGGACTCAATGAGAGCTCCAATCCTGGGTTGTTCTCACAGCGCCATCTGTAATACCCTCCTAGTAGAACGATTTATTATCCTTTACATATATACCCAGTAATGGGATTGCTGGGTCAAATGGAATTTCTATTTCTAGGTCCTTGAGGAATCGCCATACTGTCTTCCACAACGGTTGAACTAATTTACACTCCCACCAGCAGTGTAAAAGTGTTCCTATTTCTCCACATCCTCTCCAGCATCGGTTGTCTACAGATTTTATAATGGTCGCCATTCTGACTGGCATGTGATGGTATTTCAATGTAGTTTTGATTTGTATTTCTCTAATGACCAGGGATGATGAGCCCTTTTTCATATGTTTGTTGGCCTCACATATGTCTTCTTTTGTGAAGTGTCTGTTCATATCCTTAGCCCGCTTTTGAATGGGCTTGTTTGTTTTTTTCCTGTAAATCTGTTTGAGTTAACTTGTAAATTCTGGATATCAGCCCTTTGTCAGATAGGTAGACTGAAAAAATGTTTTCCCATTCTGTTAGTTGCCAATTCACTCTAGTAATTGTTTCTTTTGCTGTGCAGAAGCTGTGGAGTTTGATTAGGTCCAATTTGTCTAGTTTGGCTTTTGTTGCCAATGCTTTTGGTGTTTTGGTCATGAAGTTTTTGCCTACACCTACGTCCTGAATGGTTTTGCCTAGATTTTCTTCTAGGGTTTTTATGGTGCCAGGTCTTATGTTTAAGTGTTTAATCCATCTGGAGTTAATTTTAGTGTAAGGTGTCAGGAAGGGGTCCAGTTTCTGCTTTCTGCACATGGCTAGCCAGTTTTCCCAACACCATTTTTTAAACAGGGACTCTTTTTCCCATTGCTTGTTTTTGTCAGGTTTGTCAACGATCAGATGGTTGTAGATATGTTGTGTTGCATCCGAAGCCTCTGTTCTGTTCCATTAGTCTATATCTCTGTTTTGGTACCAGTACCATGCTGTTTTGATTACTGTAGCCTTGTAGTACAGTTTGAAGTCTGGTAGTGTGACGCCTCCCGCTTTGTTCTTTTTGCTTAGAATTGACTTGGCTATGTGGGCTCTTTTTTGGTTCCATATGAAGTTTAAGGTGGTTTTTTCCAGTTCTATGAAGAAGGTCATTGGTAGCTTGATGGGGATAGCATTGAATCTGAAAATACTTTGGGCAGTATGGCCGTTTTCACGATATTGATTTTTTCTAACCATGAACACGGAATGTTTCTCCAACTGTTTGTGTCCTCTCTTATTTTGTTCTTTTTCTTGCCTGATTGCTCTGGCTAGAACTTCCAGTACTAATTGAATAGGAGTGGTGAGAGAGGGAATTCTTGTCTCGTGCCATATTTCAAAGGGAATGCTTTCAGTTTTTGCCCATTCAGTATGATATTGGCTGTTGGTTTGTCACAAATAGTTTTTATTATTTTGAGATACATTTCATCAATACCTAGATTATTGAGAATTTTTAGCATAAAGAGCTGTTGAATTTTGGCAAAGCCTTCTCTGCACCAATCGAGATAATCATGTGGTTTTTGTCTTTGGTTCTCTTTATGTGGTGAATTATGTTTATAGACCTGTGTATGTTGAACTAGCCTTGCATCCCCAGGATGAAGCCTACTTGATCATGACAGATAAGCTTTTTGATGTGCTGTTGCAACTGGTTTGTCAGTATTTTCTTGAAGATTTTTGCATCTGTGTTCACCATGGATATTGGCCTGAAGTTTTCTTTTCTTGCTGACTCTCCATTTCTTCCAGGTTTACTAGTCTATGTGCATAGAGTTGTTTGTAATAATCTGATGATGGTTTGAATTTCTGTGGAATCTGTGGTGATATCCCCTTTATCATTTTTTATTGCATCTATCTGATTATTCTCTCTTTTATTTTTTATTAATCTGGCTACTAGTCTGTCTATTTTGTTTTTTTTAACATTCAACCAAGATTTCTGTCTTATCTCTTCTCTGGAGACATATGAGAACTAGTATTTAGATAACAATCACAGCACTTTATATTTGTACAATTCTTTATACATTTAATGTGTTTTTCTATGTATAATTTCTCTTGATTCTATAAAATCTCTGTGAAATAAGCACTGTATGATTCCACAGCATGAACTGGCATAGACTTCCCAGGCATACAACTATTTTAGTACCAGAGAGAAAACCACCAGACCACCTAATTGCATGTGGCTCACAGGATTAGTTACAGTGATTAAAAATATAAGCTAACAAAAACAAGCTCTTTTTTTTTGGCCCACATCCCCTTCTCATATATTTTATACTGATTCCTTCATTTAATCTGTATAGAAACTTCATTAGTACTTTGATGAACTATATACAATATATAAGAAGGTGGTGTGTGGCCAGACAAAAAAGCTTGCTGTTGTTTGCTTATCTTATTTATAATTATAGCTAACCCGATGAGGCATACACAATGAGGCAGTCCAATATTTTTTTAAATTCATATGCTTATTTTTCAGAGAGGTCATCTCAGAGTCAGTACTTCTATGTATGTTTCAGAAAATTTCCTACAAAGTCCTATACTTGATTTTATTCCAAAATGTTGAAGAATTAAAGGATTTGAAAATTAAAAAATATTCATGAATTAAATAAATTTATATATAATACATAATTGCAGGTCTCCCTGACCATTTCCAGGAGCAGTTGATAGTTCCTTTTTGCAGCCACTTTTATTAGTTAACTTTAAAAAATTCATCAAGTCAAGACACAATTTCCCATTATAAACACTCATTTCATTTGGTAATTTTATAAAAATCAAATTATTTTGCCAAGATATTCTCAAATTGTTAAGTAATTTTCTACCCATTACTTTGGATATACAGTAATAAATGCTTTTAAATATTTTCTTTTTTTAAAAATTTTATTGGATTATAGGTTTGGGGTACATGAGCAGAGCATGCAAGACAGTTGCGTAGGTACACATATGGCAGTGTGCTTTGCTTTTCTTCTCCCCTTCACCCACATTTGGCATTTCTCCCCAGGCTATCCCTCCCCACCTCTCCCTCCCACTGGCCCTCCCCTTCCCCCCCAATAGACCCCACTGTTTAGTACTCCCCTTTCTGTGTCCATGTGTTCTCATTTTTCATCACCCACCTATGAGTGAGAATATGCGGTGTTTCATTTTCTGTTCTTGTGTCAGTTTACTGAGGATGACGTTTTCCAGATTCATCCATGTCCCTACAAACAACACAAACTCATCATTTCTGATTGCTGCATAATATTCCATGGTGTATATGTGCCACATTTTTCCAATCCAGTCTACTATCAATGGGCATTTGCCTTGATTCCAGGTCTTTGCTATTGTAAACAGTGCTGCAATGAACATTCGTGTACATGTGTCCTTATAGTAGAACGATTTATAGTCTTTTGGATATATACCCAGTAATGGAATTTCTGGGTCAAATGGAATTTCTATTTCAAAGGCCTTGAGGAATCGCCACACTGTCTTCCACAATGGTTGAACTAATTTACACTCCCACCAACAGTGTAAAAGTGTTCCTTTTTCTCCACATCCTCTCCAGCATATGTTGTCTCCAGATTTTTTAATGATCGCCATTCTAACTGGTGTGAGACGGTATCTCAATGTGGTTTTGATTTGCATCTCTCTGATGACCAGTGACGATGAGCATTTTTTCATATGATTGTTGGCCTCATATATGTCTTCTTTCGTAAAGTATCTGTTCATATCATTTTCCCACTTTTGAATGGGCTTGTTTGTTTTTTTCCTGTAAATCTGTTTGAGTTCTTCGTAAATTCTGGATATCAGCCCTTTGTCAGATGGGTAAACTGCAAAAATTTTTTCCCATTCTGTTGGTTGCCGATCCACTCTAGTGACTGTTTCTTTTGCCGTGCAGAAGCTGTGGAGTTTGATTAGGTCCCATTTGTCTATTTTGGCTTTTGTTGCCAATGCTTTTGGTGTTTTGTTCATGAAGTCCTTGCCTACTCCTATGTCCTGGATGGTTTTGCCTAGATTTCCTTCTAGGGTTTTTATGGTGCCAGGTCTTATGTTTAAGTCTTTAATCCATCTGGAGTTAATTTTAGTGTAAGGTGTCAGGAAGGGGTCCAGATTCTGCTTTCTGCACATGGCTAGCCAGTTTTCCCAACATCATTTGTTAAACATGGAATCCTTGCCCCATTGCTTGATTTTGTCAGGTTTATCAAAGATTGTATAGTTGTATGTATGTTGTGTTGCCTCTTGTGCCTCTGTTTTGTTCCATTGGTCTATATCTCTGTTTTGGTACCAGTACCATGCTGTTTTGATTACTGTAGTCTTGTAGTATAGTTTGAAATCCGGTAGTGTGATGCCCCCCGCTGTGTTCTTTTTGCTTAGAATTGACTTGGCTATGCGGGCTCTCTTTTGGTTCCATATGAAGTTCATGGTGGTTTTTTCCAGTTCTGTGAAGAAAGTCAATGGTAGCTTGATGGGGATAGCGTTGATTCTGTAAATTACTTTGGGCAGTATAGCCATTTTCACGATGTTAATTCTTCCTAACCATGAACATGGAATGTTTCTCCATCTGTTTGTGTCCTCTCTGATTTCATTGAGCAGTGGTTTGTAGTTCTCCTTGAAGAGGTCCCTTATGTTCCTTGTGAGTTGTATTCCAAGGTATTTTATTCTTTTTGTAGCAATTGCGAATGGCAGTTCGCTCTTGATTTGTCTTTCTTTAAGTCTGTTATTGGTGTAGATGAATGCTTGTGATTTTTGCACGTTGATTTTATATCCTGAGACTTTGCCGAAGTTTTTTATTAGTTTCAGGAGTTTTTGGGCTGAGGCAATGGGGTCTTCTAGGTATACTATGATGTCGTCTGCAAATAGAGACAATTTGGCTTCCACCTTTCCTATTTGAATACCCTTTATTTCTTTTTCTTGCCTGATTTCTCTGGCTAGAACTGCCAGTACTATATTGAATAGGAGTGGTGAGAGAGGGCATCCTTGTCTAGTGCCAGATTTCAAAGGGAATGCTTCCAGTTTTTGCCCATTCAGTATGATATTGGTTGTTGGTTTGTCATAAATAGCTTTTATTACTTTGAGATATGTTCCATCGATACCGAGTTTATTGAGGGTTTTTAGCATAAAGGGCTGTTGAATTTTGTCAAATGCCTTCTCTGCGTCAATTGAGATAATCATGTGGTTTTTGTTTTTGGTTCTGTTTATGTGGTGAATTACGTTGATAGACTTGCGTATGTTGAACCAGCCTTGCATCCCTGGGATGAATCCTACTTGATCATGATGAATAAGTTTTTTGATTTGCTGTTGCAATCGGCTTGCCAATATTTTATTGAAGATTTTTGCATCTATGTTCATCATGGATATTGGCCTGAAGTTTTCTTTTCTCGTTGGGTCTCTGCCGGTTTTGGTATCAGGATGATGTTGGTCTCATAAAATGATTTGGGAAGGATTCCCTCTTTTTGGATTGTTTGAAATAGTTTTAGAAGGAATGGTACCAGCTCCTCCTTGTGTGTCTGGTAGAATTCGGCTGTGAACCCGTCTGGACCTGGGCTTTTTTTGCGTGGTAGGCTCTTAATTGCTGCCTCAACTTCAGACCTTGTTATTGGTCTATTCATAGTTTCAGGTTTCTCCTGGTTTAGGCTTGGGAGGACACAGGAGTCCATGAATTTATTCCTTTCTTCCAGGTTTACTAGTTTATAAGCATAGAGTTGTTTGTAATATTCTCTGATGATGGTTTGAATTTCTGTGGAATCTGTGGTGATTTCCCCTTTATCATTTTTTATTGCATCTATTTGTTTGTTCTCTCTTTTCTTTTTAATCAATCTGGCTAGTGGTCTGTCTATTTTGTTGATCTTTTCAAAAAACCAGCTCTTGGATTTATTGATTTTTTGAAGGGTTTTTCGTGTCTCAATCTCCTTCAGCTCAGCTCTGATCTTTCTTATTTCTTGTCTTCTGTTGGGTTTTGAGTTTTTTTGATCTTGCTCCTCTAACTCTTTCAATTTTGACGATAGGGTTTCAATTTTGGATCTCTCCATTCTCCTCATATGGGCACTTATTGCTATATACTTTCCTCTAGAGACTGCTTTAAATGTGTCCCAGAGGTTCTGGCACATTGTGTCTTCGTTCTCATTGGTTTCGAAGAACTTCTTTATTTCTGCCTTTATTTCGTTGTTTACCCAGTCAACATTCAAGAGCCAGTTGTTCAGTTTCCATGAAGCTGTGCAGTTCTGGGTCGGTTTCTGAATTCTGAGTTCTAACTTGATTGCACTATGGTCTGAGAGGCTATTTGTTATGATTTCCGTTGTTTTGCATTTGTTGAGCAGTGCTTTACTTCCAATTATGTGGTCAATTTTAGAGTAGGTGTGATGTGGTGCTGAGAAGAATGTGTATTCTGTGGATTTGGGGTGGAGAGTTCTGTAAATGTCTATCAGGTTTGCTTGCTTCAGGTCTGAGTTCAAGCCCTGGATATCCTTGTTGATTTTCTGTCTGGTTGATCTGTCTAGTATTGACAGTGGAGTGTTAAAGTCTCCCACTATTATTGTGTGGGAGTCTAAGTCCTTTTGTAAGTCATTAAGAACTTGCCTTATGTATCTGGGTGCTCCTGCTTTGGGTCCATATATGTTTAGGATCATTAGCTCTTCTTGTTGTATCGATCCTTTTACCATTATGTAATGGCCTTCTTTGTCTCTCTTGATCTTTGTTGCTTTAAAGTCTATTTTATCAGAGATGAGAATTGCAACTCCTGCTTTTTTTTGCTTTCCATTAGCTTGGTAAATCTTCCTCCATCCCTTTTTTTGAGTATTTGTGTATCCTTGCATGTGAGATGGGTTTCCTGGATACAGAACACTGATGGGTTTTGGATTTTTACCCAATTTGCCAGTCTGTGTCTTTTGATTGGTGCATTTAGTCCATTTACATTTAGGGTTAATATTGTTATGTGTGAATTTGATACTGCCATTTTGATGCTAAGTGGCTGTTTTGCCTGTTAGTTGTTGTAGATTCTTCATTATGTTGAAGCTCTTATCATTCAGTGTGATTTTGGAATGGCTGGTACTGGTTGATCCTATCTATGTGTAGTGCCTCTTTTTGGAGCTCTTGTAAAGCAGGCCTGGTGGTGACAAAATCTCTGAGTACTTGCTTGTTCGCAAAGGATTTTATTTTTCCTTCACTTCTGAAGCTCAGTTTGGTTGGATATGAAATTCTGTGTTGAAAGTTCTTTTCTTTAAGAATGTTGAATATTGGCCCCCACTCTCTTCTGGCTTGTAGTGTTTCTGCCGAGAGATCTGCTGTGAGTCTGATGGGCTTCCCTTTGTGGGTGACCCGACCATTCTCTCTGGCTGCCCTCAGTATTCTCTCCTGTATTTCAACCCTGTTGAATCTGACGATTATGTGCCTTGGGGTTGCTCTTCTTGCGGAATATCTTTGTGGTGTTCTCTGTATTTCCTGCAATTGAGTGTTGGCCTGTCTTGCTAGGTGAGGGAAATTTTCCTGGATGATGTCCTGAAGAGTATTTTCCAGCTTAGATTCATTCTCTTCATCACATTCTGGTACACCTATCAAACGTAGGTTAGGTCTTTTCACATAGTCCCACATTTCTTGGAGACTTTCTTCATTTCTTTTTGCACTTTTTTCTTTGATCTTGGTTTCTCATTTTATTTCATTGAGTCGGTCTTCGACTTCAGATATTCTTTCTTCTGGTTGGTCAATTCGGCTATTGAAACTTGTACATGCTTCGCGAGGTTCTCGTATTGTGTTTTTCAGCTCCTTGAATTCATTCATATTCCTCTCTACGTTATCCATTCTTTTTATCAATTCCTCGAATCATTTTTCAAATCTTTTTTCAAGGTTTTTAGTTTCTTTGCATTGATTTAATACATGATCTTTTAGCTCACAGAAGTTTCTCATTATACATCTTCTGAAGTCTAATTCCGTCATTTCGTTACAGTCATTCCCCGTCCAGCTTTGTTCCCTTGCTGGTGAGGAGTTTTGGTCCTTTCTAGGAGGCGAGGTGTTCTGGTTTCGGGTGTTTTCCTCCTTTTTGCGCTGGTTTCTTCCCATCTTTGCGGATTTGTCCGCTGGTCGTTTGCGTAGTTGCTGACTTTTCGATTGGGTCTCTGAGTGGACACCCGGCATGTTGATGATGAAGTATTTCTGTTGCTTGGTTTTCCTTCTACCAGTCTAGCCCCTTTGCTGTACGACTGCTGAGGTCTGCTCCACGTCCTGCTTGTCTGGGTTGCACCTCTAGCAGCTGTGGCACAGCGAGGGATGCTACCAGTTTCTTTTTCTGCCATCTTTGTCCCAGGATGATGCCTGCCTAATATCAGTATTTTGGATATAGAGGGGTCAGGGAGCTGCTTGATCAGACAGTTTGTACTTTATAGCGGCTTAATTGCTGAGCTGTGCGCTCTGTTGTTTATTCAGGGCTGTTAGGCTGCTATGTTTGATTCTGCTGCAACAGAGCTCATTAAAAA
Organism: Callithrix jacchus; assembly: GCF_049354715.1. Taxonomy (NCBI): domain Eukaryota; kingdom Metazoa; phylum Chordata; class Mammalia; order Primates; family Cebidae; genus Callithrix; species Callithrix jacchus. The sequence continues at coordinate 45,216,722 of NC_133514.1, forward strand.
CCCTTTTTTTTCTCTCAAATGCTCTGTGTTCAGGGGTTTGGGCTTCATTTTTGGATGTTTGATGAGGTGTCCTGCCCAGCTCGAAGGCAGACTAGCCACTGTTTGGCTGCCGATGCTCCACCCTGCTGTTGTGTGATTCGCCGTGTTCCTGCAGGCTCTGCTGTGGTCTCTGCCACGCCCTGCGGCGGAGTCTGTTTGTTGTGGCGTGTTGCCTCAGCAATGGCAGGCTGCATCAGCAGTGGGCGTGTATCTCAGTTGGGGCGGGTTGCTTCGGCAACGGCTGGCTGCGTTAGCATTGGGCGTGTATCTCAGTTGGGGCGGGTTGCCTCGGCAATGGCTGGCTGCGTCAGCAGTGGAGGTGTACCTCAGTTGGGGCAGGTTGCCTCGGTAGTTCTGGACGCTCTTCCCCCACAGAGCGTCTCGGACCGTCTGCTCGGGATAGTTTGAAATCACGGTTTTGTTCCTCTCACTGGATATCCCAAACGATCTGTCCCTGCAATCCCCTGGGCTGGGCTACTGTCCAAGTCTCGTTCAGTCTCAAGTCCAGCCCTCTCAAGTCTCAGGTTGCCAGTTCAACAGGGCACCCGGACAAGCGTGCCCTGTGGGGATTGCTGGGTAGGGCCGGCTGCCACCGCCCCGGCTGCCGGCTTCGCCAGGCAGACCTACTGCCTAGCATCCCGTGTCTTTTTATACTTGGGAGTTTCCCCGTTCTGTGGGCAACAAAGATCAGTCTGTAAATGCAGCTCTGACTCACCGTTTGCGGATTCAGTGTGAGCTCCAATTCTGGTTTGTTCTCACAGCGCCATCTTGGGTCCTCTCCCCTAAATATTTTCAATAAAATATGCTTTTCCTGAAATGTGCTTACCCAGCCCAAATCTAACTTGCTTTGATACACACACACACATGCATGCATGCACACACACACACACACACACACACACACACACAGACTCTTTGTCTCTCAAGAACAGCAAAGATGCCAAAGTGTTAACATTTCTTTCTTATCTGTTTAAAATGACATCTCTTCCACATAACGTCTTCCTTTTTCAGTGATTTAATTTGTAATCTTCTTTGTAATTATGAAAATGCTAACATAGTTAAATAAAGATCTATGTTTGCTAAATTAACAAGAGATTAGAAATATCATAATTGTTTTTAAAAAAACTATCAAACCAATATAACCGGTTTTCTTGGGTGTATAAATGTCCTTAAGCAAACTGTAGTTTCTCTTTTCCCTTTATTCATATCTCCCTCAGTTACAAATGTGTTCTTGGTGTATATTTTATTGGGATTTTCTCATATTAAACCAACTTAGGTAAAAAGATAATATTCAAAACATAAATTAATGTGAAAAGAATCATTTTATTTACAATTCCAGTGTATTATTTCAACAGACTGTAAATATTGTTCATTTATTTAAACTTACAGATTGTTCTAAATTATTGATGTAGATTACAAAGCTACAAACAGAAAATACATTTCAATAAAGGAATATGGTTTCCATTAGACATTTTTTACATATTTGTATCTTTATTTCCTGAAACATTATATAAATTACTGATAATTTAATATTAGAAATAGAGACCTAAGTTTTATTAAAAAGGGTAAATTTAAAAAAATTTAGTCTTCAGATGTTGAGCCTCTATTATTTGGGCATTTTTGAACTACATATGTATTTGTCGTTCTAGGTTATAGAATTTTGCCCGTTCTGAAATAACAGAATTATTTTCTATTATAAACACCTCTGTGCACACAAACTAGAAACCTAGAACAAACGGATAAATTTCTAAAACCACAGAGCTTTCCAAGAGTGAACAAGAAAGAAACTTAAAACCCTGAATAGACCAATAACAACCTCTGAAATTGAATCAATAATAAAAAGCCTATTAACCAAAAAAGCCCTGGAAAATAAACAAAATGCCCAAAGAAAAATAAATTATTTACCAAAAAGACACATGTATTTCTATGTTTTTTGCAGCACTGTTCACAACAGCAAAGATACAAAATCAACCATGATTCCCATTAACAGTGAACTGGAAAAAAATGTATAAACCATGGAATACAATTCATAAAAAAAGAACACATTTTCTGTGCAGTGATATGGATGCAGCTGGAGGCCATTATCTTAAGTGAACTAATGCAGGAATGAAAAACCAAATACTTCATGCTCTCACTTATAAGTGAGAGCCAAACACTGAGTACATATGAACACAAAGATGGGAGCAGTGGACAATGGGGGCTGCTTAAGAGCAGAGGGTGAGAGGGAGCACGGGTTGTAAGGGTACCTACCAGTTACTATGCTCACTACCTTGCTGATGGGATTACTAATTCACCAAGCCTCCATGACACAATTGCCCATGTAACAAACCTTCACATGTACTCTCTGAAGTTAAAATAAAAGTAGAAAACAAGAAGAAAAAGAAATAGACTCAGCCCTCTGTAGGTTAGTAACTTCAGAGAAGCAGAAATCCTCATTTGACTTAGTGTTTGCACCTGAAACATTAAAAAAAACTTAACCAGAATTTATCAGACTTTATTCTAGATAGAAAATATTATTTGTTATTATTAAAGGAACTGTCACAAAATCAGAACCTTCCCCTTTACCTCTTCACTGTATTATAACCCACAGCCACAACATTTCATTCAGTGAAAACCATGCCTTATATTTTACTGTTTTTTCTTCTATTCCTTAATTGTATCAGCAACGTAACTGGTATAACTGATATATACATCCCTATGATACATTACATCCAGTATTCTCTACCTATTTAACAGACATGTTCTTCATTCTTGAATCGTAAGATCGATGAACCACATTCCTGGATTTTTATCACTCTGATATAAACTTAGGTAATAAAAAGAAAGTGTTTTCTTGAAGAACAGAAATGAAGGAATATGAACAATTTCTCTGTTTTCACTTAACTGGAACTGGAATCAGTTGTGGTACACGTTGGGTCATTCAATGCATTAGCATTCTTTCTTATTTCTTGTACATTATGATTTATTTTCCCCTTTCCTGTATGCTTAGAGTCCATCATTTAATATTCAATTTGTCCTTAAATGATACCTTTATTTCTATTTTCTGATATCTGAAGTTATATAAGCCTGGAAAATGCCAAAATTTGTCAACCGCATTACTGACCAATTTTATAGAATAATTGCAAGGAGGCAGATCATTTTCATCAATATCTATAGGATCAATAATGCTTTCAAAACTGTCAACAATCTTAGTCTTTTTTTTATTCAAGGCTCATTTCTTTTTTCAAAAATAAATATTTAATATATTTTTCAACCTCTCTTCCATGTTCAGTAATTAGCTTTACATTTTATATTGCAGCAAAATAATAACCACTAATACACTTTCCTGTCTCTAGTTAAATAAAATTTTTTCCTTCACTATGTAAGAAAATACTTCTCTACTTTAAATTAAATAACTCACTGTTTTTTTTGTCTTCTGTAAAATGATGGTTAATACTGAGCATCACCTTGATTAGATTGAAAATGCAAAGCGTTGATCATGGATGTGTCTGTGAGGGTGTTGATAAAAACATATTAACATTGGAGTCAGTGGGCTGGGACAGGCAAGACCCACCCTTAATCTGAGTGGGCACAATCCAATCAGCTGCCAGCACAGCTAGGAAAAAATCAGGGTGAAGAACCTAAAAAAACTAGACTAGCATAGTCTCCCAGCCTACATCTTTCTTTTCTGCTGGTTGCTTCATGCCTTCAAACATCAGACTTCCAGTTCTTTAGCTTTGGGACTTGGACTGGCTTCCTTACTCCTCAGCTTGCAGATGGCCTATTGTGGACCTTGTGATCATGTGAGTTTAACACTCCTTAGTAAACATCCCTTTACATATATCTATATTATTCTGTTCCTCTAGAGAACTCTGACTAATACAGATTTTGGTACCAGGAATGATTCTCAAGGAACAGAATATTAAGGACGTTGTTCTTTCATGGTTTTGGGGTTTCTGGAGTTGACTGCTTAATATGATTAGATCCAAAATGCTAAGGTCTCTACTTCTAATAGCATGGCAAACACTGATAGTCATTGCCATGAAATGTTTAGGGAGTTATGCAAAATAAATGCATTTGACAGTACTGATTTACTGCTTGTGAGAGTTTAGTGATTCTATACATATTGCCTTTGAGTGTATGTGGAGATCTAAGGAACATAATGAAGTTGATTGGTTGCTCCTAAGTTTACTGGGTGAAGTGAAGAAAGAAAATGATGAACTCAGGGATTCTAACTCCCAGCTTCAGAAGCAGATACTGAGCCTCAAATCTGCTAAGATTGCCCTGAGTGTGAATCTTATCTTCTGTAGAGAAAGAGCTAAAATTGTGGAAAATAAGAGTGCTGATCTGGAATCAAAAATCCATAGACAGCATCACCAGATGTCTACTATTAAAGTGAGGGCATTGGGAAAGAATGGGACCCTGCAACTTGGAATGAGGACTTGCGGGAGGACCCTGATGAACTGAGGACACTGAGCTTATAAACTCTGGTGAATTTTTTGCCAGAAGAAACAGCTTTCCCATCTTCGGTAGTGTAGCTTGGGAGTTAAAAAAGGTTCTAATAGTTGATTTTATTGGCTAGCTGAAATATGGATTAAAAGATGGCCCACTGTGAGCGAGCTGGAAATGACTGATTTTCCTTGGTTTAATGTAGGGGAAAGGATCCAAAGGCTTAGGGAGATTGGAATGGTGGAGTGGATTAGTCACTTTAGACTTGCCCATCCCAGCTGGGAGGGTCTAGAAGATATACCCTTGACCAATGCTTTGTGAAATGGATGTGTGAAGGCAGCACTTGGATCTTGGAAGAACCCTGTAATTGCTTTTCCCTGTATGTCAGATCTAACAGTGGGAACCGCAGTAAATGAACTAAAAAATTTAAAGGCAATAGGAATAATTGGATCCCAAGGTATCAGGGGCCAAGTGGTGTCACTCAACCATCAAAGGCAAGTTGGGCATAGCTATTGTAATGAATAGCAGAGGCAAAGCAGCAATCAGAATAGTCTGACTCGTGTACAACTCTGGCATCAGCTAATTACACTATTCCTAGAAGTAAAATTGATAGGAAGGCTACTGTATTCCTATTATTTCATATAAACAGAAAACTTTCAGATCTAGTAGACAAAAGACTAATTTGAATTATAAAAATGGAGAATCACAGCCCCTCAATCAATTTCCAAACTTGAGCGAGTTTACAAACCCAGAATCCCTTGGATGGAGGAAAGGTTGGATCCCCTTGAGAAGGGCCCCACTACACTCCTGACAATTTATGCTGTTAATTTTTCTCCAAATCTTCCCCAAGGAGACCTCCAGCCTTCTACCAGGGTAACTGTGCACTAGGGAAAGGGAAGTAATCAGACATTTTGGGGACTACTGTACACTGGCCCTGAACTGACATTGATTCCAGGGGACCCAAAATGTCATTGTGATCCTCCAGTTAAGGTAGGTGTTCGTGGAAGTCAGGTAATTAATAAAGTTTTAGCTCAGGTATGACTTACAGTGGATCCAGTGTGCCTTTGGACTCATCCTGTGGTCATTTCCCCAGTGCCAGAATGCATAATTGGCACAGACATACTTAACAGCTGGCAGAAATCCCAAATTGGCTCTCTGACTGGTAGGGTGAGGGCTAATTATGCTGGGAAAGGACAAATGGAAGCCATTAAAGTTACCTATACCTAGAAAAATAGTAAATTAAAACAAATATTGCATTATTGGAGCAATTACAGAGATTGGTGCCACCATCAAAGACTTGAAAGATGCAGGGGTGGTGATTCTCACCACATCCCCAATATGGTCTGTGCAGATGATAGATGGATCTTGGAGAATGATAGTGGATTATCGTAAGCTTAACCAAGTGGTGCTTCCAATTGCAGCTGCTGTACCAGATGTAGTTTCATTGCTTGAGCAAATTAACACATCTCCTGGTACTGGATATGCAGCCATTGATTTGGCAAATGCCTTTGTCTCCATCCCTGTCCATAAAACCCACCAGGAACAATTTGCCTTCAGCTGAAAAGGGCAGCAATATCCCTTTACTGTCCTAACTAAGGGTTATATAAGCTCTCCTGCTTTGTGTCATAATCTTGTTCAAAGAGATCTTGATTTCCTTTCACTTTCACAAGATATCACAGTGGTCCATTACATTGATAACATTATGCTGATTGGATCCAGTGAGCAAGAAGTAGCAAACATGCTGGACTTTCGGGAGACATTTGCATGCCAGCAGATGGGAAATAAATCTGACTAAAATTCAGGGACCTACTACATCAGTAAAATTTCTAGGGGTCCAGTGGTGTGGGGATCTGCAAAGATATTTCTTCCAAGGTGAAGAACAAGTTGCTGCATTTGGCCACTCCTACAACCAAGGAAGAGGTACAGTGCATAGTGGGTCTATTTGGGTTTTGGACATAACACATTCCTCATTTGGGTGTGTTACTTCAGACCACTTATCAAGTGACCAGAAAGGCTGCCAGTTTTGAGTGGGGTCCAGAACTGGAGAAGGATCTACAAGAGTTCCAGGCTGCTATGCAAGTTGCTCTGCCACTTGGGCTATGTGACCCAGGAAATCCGAAGGTGCTGAGGTATCAGAGGCAGATGCTGTCTGGAGCCTTTAACAGGCCCCCATAGGTGAATCACATTGGAAGCCTCTAGGGTTTTGGAGCAAGACCCTGCCATCTTCTGCTTTTGAGAGACAGCTTTTGGCCTGTTATTGGACTTTGGAGGAAACTGAACATATGACTATGGATCATCAAGTCACCATGTGACCTGAAATGCCTATCATGAACTAGGTACTTTCTGACCCATCTAGCCATAAAATGTGTTGTGCATGGGAGCATTCCATCATCAAATGGAAGTAGTATGTACGTGATCAGACTTGAGCAAGTCCTGAAGGCATGAGTAAGTTACATGAGAAAGTAGCTCAAATGCCCATGGTTTCCACTCCTACCCCATCCTGCACCATTGGCCTCATGGGACGTTCCCTATAATCAGCTGAAAAAAGAACAGAAGGCTAGGGCCTGGTTCACAGACAGTTTTGCATGATATGTAAGCACCACCTGGATGTGGACAGCTGCAGCACTGCAGCCGCTTCCTAGAAAATCCCTGAAGGACAGCTGTGAAGGGAAATTTTCCCAGTGGGTAACTTTGAGTAGTGCACCCAGTTGTACATTTTGCATGGAAGGAAAAATGGCCAGATGTGAAATTATATACTAATTCATAGGCTGTAGCCAATGCTTTAGAGAGATGGCCAGGAATTTGGAAGAAGCATGATTGAAAAATTAGTGGCAAAGAAATTTGGGGAAGAGTTATGTGGATGGACCTCTCTGAGTGGTCAAAAACTGTGAATATATTTGTATCACATGTGAGTGCTCACCAATGGGTGACCTCGGTAGAGGAAGATTTTAATAATCATGTCGATAGCATGACCAGTTCTCTGGACACCACTCAGTCTCTTTTCCCCAGCCATTCCGGTCATTGCCCAATGGACCCATTAACAAAACGGCCATGGTGGCAGAAATGGCGGTTACACATGGGCTTAGCAATATGGACTTCCATTCACCAAAGCTGACCTCATTATAGCCACTACTGAGTGCCCAATTTGTCAGCAGCAGAGACCAACACTGAGCCCTCAATGTGGCATCATTCCTCAGGGTGATCAGCCAGCTACTTGGAGAAAGGTTGATTACATTGAACTTATTACGTCATGGAAAGGGCAAAGATTTATCCTTACTAGAATAGACTCTTACTCCAGATATGGGTTTGCTTATTTTGTATGCAATGATTCCGCCAAGAATACCACCTGTGAACTCATGGAATGCCTTATCCACCATCCTGGTATTCCATGCAGCATTGCCTCTGACCAAGGCACTCACTTTACAGCTAAAGAAGTGCAATAGTAGGCTCATGCCTATGGAATTCACTGGTCTTACCATGTTCCTCATCATTCTGAAGCATCTGGATTTATAGAATGGTGAAATGGCCTTTTGAAGTCACAATTACGATGCCAATTAGGTGGCAATAGTTTGTAGGGCTGGGGCAAGGTTTTACAGAGGGCCGTGTATGCTCTGAATCTGTGTCCAATGTATGGCACCTTTTCTCCCATAGACAGGATTCATGGTTCCAGAAATCATAAGGTGGAAGTGGAAGTGCATCATTCACTATCACCCCTCATGATCCACTAGCAAAATTTTTGCTTCCTGTTCCCATGACATTACATTCTGCTGGTCTGGAGGTCTTAGTTACAGAGGGAGAAATGCTCCCATCAGGAAACAACAATGATTTAATTAAACTGGAAGTTAAAATTGCCACCTGGACACTTTGGACTCCTCCTACCTTTAAGTCAACAGGTTAAGAAGGGAGTTACAGTGTTGTCTGGAGTGATTGACCAGGGGTATCAAGATGAAATCAGTCTACTGCAAGCAATAAATATTTGTTGTTTAAGCCACCCAGGCTATGGTAGTTTGTTATAGCAGCCCAAACTAACGAACACATTTTCCATCTTAATATATGGTATCTCTATTTATTTACTTGAGTAACAGTAAGTAGTTAATGTCATCCTTATTTTTTACCTTGTCACACCTACATGTGATCAGCTATAAAGTTTTGCTGATTCTACCTACTTCTGTCTACTTTTATTTGGAAATATCACTTGGAAATTCATGATACTTAATTGTACATATTTTTATGATACTTCATTGTACATAATGTACATATTTTCTTCTTGAATGTAAGATCTTGTGTCAGTATTTACCCTCTACATCATGAGTATTTCCTCTTCCTTTTGTTAAAAACATATTTGTGAGCGAGGAGGATGGTGCTGTAGGACCAACTCAGGATTGCAGCTCCCAGTGAAATCGCAGAGGGTGAGTGAATGCCGCATTTCCAGATGAATCTTTATTGCCCACAGACCAGGAGATTCCCAGGTGTAGGAGCCCCATGGGCCGCCAGCGTGGCAGATTGGGCTGGCACAGCTGTTTGGGCCGGCACAGGTGTTTGGGCCAGGGCTGCAGCACAGCAGCATTCCATACGAAATACACTGGTTTGGTTAAACTGGCAATTGGAGATTTTGGAAGGCAGATTAGCACATTTATCTGATTAAATGGGACTTAAACAGAAAGCCAGGCCAGGAGATTCCCAGGCAGCAACATTGTTTGAGCAGGCACAATGGGTCGCTGCACGGGAAATCACACAGATCCCAGTGCCCTTTCAGCAGGCGACTGGAACACCTGGGAGAGAGTCAACTGTTCAACTTTAAAAAAAAACAAGAGCTCTGAGGCAGGGAGCCAGGTGATCAGGCTCAGGCTTAGCAGGTCCTACCCACAAAAACAAACAAAACAGCAATTGGAAATGCTTGGGGTTGAGAGTTTCATGGCAAGCACAGCTGAACCCAGGACAGTGCAGCTCGGTGGGGGAGGGGCGTCCGCCATTACTGAGGCACTCGACCCCTACAAAGGTACTCTGCCATTGCTGACACAGCCTGCCATTGCCAAGGCAACCCACCATAACAGAGAGAGTCCGCCACTACTGAGGCGGGGCCACCATCACCATGGCAGTTCTAACCACACCCATATAAACATGACTACAGGGAATTACACACGGCAGCAGGGAAGAGCCCACAACAGAAGGGCAGAGCCCATGGCAGCAGGGTGGAGCCCACAGCAACAGGGCAGAACCCATGGCAACAGGGCGGAGCCCACAGCAGCTCAGCATAGCCACTATAGACAGGCAGTGAGTAGACTGCCTCCTCGCTGGGCAGGACAGTGCAATGGATACTCATAAATAAAGCCCTAACTCCATGGGACAGAGCATCTGAGGAAAAAAAGGGGCTTTATGAGTTCTGCTGGAGCAGACTTAAACGTACCTGCCTAGCAGCCCTGAATGAACAATGGAGCTCACAGCTCACCACTTGAGCTCCTATAAAGTACAGACTCTCCTCAAGCAGCTCCCTGACCCATGTATATCCAAAAAGTCATCTCACAAAGGACTGATCAGACTGACATTTGGCTGGCATCATTCAGGACAAAGATAGCAGAAGAAGAATCTGGTAGCAACCCTCACAGTTACGCAACTGCTACAGGAGTTACCCAGGAAAACAGAGCCAGGAGTGAACCTTAGCAGTCCTACAGCAGAAGGGCTAGACTGTTAGAAGCAAAACTAAGAAACAGAAATACATCATCATCAACAATCTGGATGTCCACTTAGAGACCCAATTGGAAAATCAGCAACTACTCAGATGACAGGTAAATACATCCATAAAGATGGGAAGAAACCAGTGCAAAAAGGAGGAAAACACCAAAAACCAAAACACCTCACCTCCTACAAGGAACCACAACTCCTCAACAGCAAGGGAACAAAGCTGGACAGAGAATGAGTGTGATGAAATGACAGAATCAGACTTCAGAAGGTGGGTAATGAGAATCTTCCGTGAGCTAAAAGAACATGTTCTAAATCAATGCAAACAAACTAAGAACCTTGAAAAAAGATTTGAGAAAATGATAACAAGAATGGACAACTTAGAGAGGAATATGAGTGAATTGAAGGAGCTGAAAAACACAACACGAGAAATTCACAAAGCATGCACAAGTTTCAACAACCGAATTGACCAAGCAGAAGAAAGGATATCAGAAGTCGAAGATCAACTCAGTGAAATAAAATGAGAGGCCAAGATTAGAAAAAGAAGTGCAAAAAGGAATGAACAACATCTCCAAGAAATGTGGGACTATGTGAAGAGACCTAACCTACGTTTGATAGGTGTACCTGAATGTGACAAAGAGAATGAACCCAAGCTGGAAAATACTCTTCAGGATATTATCCAGGAAAATTTCCCTAACCTGGCAAGGCAGGCCAATATTCAAGACCAGGAAATACAGAGAACACCACAAAGATATTCCGCAAGAAGAGCAACCCCAAGGCACATAATCGTCAGATTCACCAGGGTTGAAATGAAGGAGAAAATGCTAAGTGCAGTCAGAGAGAAAGGTCAGGAGACCCACAAAGGAAAGCCCATCAGACTCACAGTAGATCTCTCGGCAGAAACCTTACAAGCCACAAGAGAGTAAGGGCCAATATTCAACATCCTTAAAAAAAAAGAACTTTCAACCCAGAATTTCATATTCAGCCAAACTGAGCTTCATAAGTGAAGAAAAAATAAAATCCTTTACAAACAGGCAAGTACTCAGAGATTTTGTCACTACCAGGCCTGCTTTACAAGAGCTCCCAAAAGAGGCACTACAAATAAAAAGGAACAACAAGTACCAGCCATTCCAAAAACATAACAAATGCTAAAGAGCATCAACAAAATGAAAAATCTGCATCAACTAATAAGCAAAACAGCCAGCTAGCATCAAAAAGGCAGTATCAAATTCATACATAACAATATTAACCCTAAATGTAAATGGGCTAAATGCACCAATCAAAAGACACAGACTGGCAAATTGGATAAAAATCTAAAACCCATTAGTGTGCTGTAACCAGGAAACCCATCTCACATGCCAGGATACACAAAAGCTCAAAATAAAGGGATGGAGGAAGATTTACCAAGCAAATGGAGAGCAAAAAAAAGCAGGAGTTGCAATTCTCATCTCTGATAAAATAGACTTTAAAGCAACAAAGATCAAAAGAGACAAAGAAGGCCATTACATAATGGTAAAAGGATTGATACAACAAACAGAGCTAATAATCCTAAATATATATGGACCCAATACAGGAGCACCCAGATATATAAGGCAAGTTCTTAATGACTTACAAAGAGACTTAGACCCCCACACAATAATCGTGGGAGAATTTAACACTTCACTATCAATATTAGACAGATCAACCAGACAGGAAATTAACAAGGATATCCAGGACTTGAACTCAGACCTGGAACGAGCAAACCTGATAGAGATTTACAGAAGTCTCCGTTCCAAATTCACAGAATATACATTCTTCTCAGCACCACATCACACCTACTCTAAAATTGACCACATAATTGGAAGTAAAGCACTCCTCAGCAAATGCAAAACAACTGACATAATAAACAGTCTCTCAGACCATAGTGCAATCAAGTTAGAACTAAGAATTCAGAAGCTAACTCTAAACCACACAGCTTCATGGAAACTGAACAACTGGCTCTTGAATGTTGACTGGATAAACAATGAAATGAAGGCAGAAATAAAGAAGTTCTTTGAAACCAACGAGAATGAAGACACAACATACCAGAATCTCTGGGACACATTTAAAGCAGTCTGTAGAGGAAAATATGTAGCAATAAGTGCCCATATGAGAAGAGTGGAGAGATCCAAAATTGATGCCCTATCATCAAAACTGAAAGAGCTACAGGAGCAAGATCAAAAAAACTCAAAACCTAGCAGAAGACAAGAAATAACTAAGATCAGAGCAGAACTGAAGGAGATAGAGACACGAAAAACTCTTCAAAAATCAATAAATCTAAGAACTGGTTTTTTGAAAAGATCAACAAAATAGACAAACCACTAGCCAGACTGATGAAAAAGAAAAGAGAGAATAACCAAGTAGATGCAATAAAAAACGATAAAGGGGAAATCACCACAGATTCCACAGAAATTCAAACCGTCATCAGAGAATATTACAAACAACTCTATGCGCATAAACTAGTAAACCTGGAAGAAATGGATAAATTCCTGGACGCTTGTGTCCTTCCAAGCCTAAACCAGGAGGAAGCCAAAACTATGAATAGACCAATAACAAGGTCTGAAGTTGAGGCAGCAATTAAGAGCCTACCACGCAAAAAAAAGCCCAGGTCCAAAAAAAATCCGGTAGTGTGATGCCCCCCAATGTGTTCCTTTTGCTTAGAATTGACTTGGCTATGCGGGCTTTCTTTTGGTTCCATATGAAGTTCATGGTGGTTTTTTCCAGTTCTGTGAAGAAAGTCAATGGTAGCTTGATGGGGATAGCGTTGATTCTGTAAATTACTTTGGGCAGTATAGCCATTTTCACGATATTAATTCTTCCTAACCATGAACATGGAATGTTTCTCCATCTGTTTGTGTCCTCTGATTTCGTTGAGCAGTGGTTTGTAGTTTCCCTTGAAGAGGTCCCTTACGTTCCTTGTGAGTTGTATTCCAAGGTATTTTATTCTTTTTGTAGCAATTGCGAATGGCAGTTCGTTCTTGATTTGGCTTTCTTTAAGTCTGTTATTGGTGTAGAGGAAGGCTTGTGATTTTTGCACATTGATTTTATATCCTGAGACTTTGCTGAAGTTGCTTATCAGTTTCAGAAGTTTTTGGGCTGAGGCGATGGGGTCTTCTAGGTATACTATCCTGTCGTCTGCAAATAGAGACAATTCGGCTTCCACCTTTTCTATTTGAATACCCTTTATTTCTTTTTCTTGCCTGATTGCTCTGGCTAGAATTTCCAGTACTATATTGAATAGGAGTGGTGACAGAGGGCATCGTTGTCTAGTGCCAGATTTCAAAGGGAATGCTTCCAGTTTTTGCCCATTCAGTATGATATTGGCTGTTGGTTTGTCATAAATAGCTTTTATTACTTTGAGATATGTTCCATCGATACCGAGTTTATTGAGGGTTTTTAGCATAAAGGGCTGTTGAATTTTGTCAAATGCCTTCTCTGCGTCAATTGAGATAATCATGTGGCTTTTGTTTTTGGTTCTGTTTATGTGGTGAATTACGTTGATAGACTTGCGTATGTTGAACCAGCCTTGCATCCCCAGGATGAATCCTACTTGATCATGATGAATAAGTTTTTTGATTTGCTGTTGCAATCGATGTGCCAATATTTTATTGAAGATTTTTGCATCTATGTTCATCATGGATATTGGCCTGAAGTTTTCTTTTCTTGTTGGATCTCTGCCGGGTTTTGGTATCAGGATGATATTTGTCGCATAAAATGATTTGGGAAGAATTCCCTCTTTTTGGATTATTTGGAATAGTTTCAGAAGGAATGGTACCAGCTCCTCTTTGTGTGTCTGGTAGAATTAGGCTGTGAACCCGTCTGGACCTGGGCTTTTTTTGTGTGGTAGGCTCTTAATTGCTGCCTCGACTTCTGACCTTGTTATTGGTCTATTCATAGTTTCAGCTTCCTCCCGGCTTAGGCTTGGGAGGACACAGGAATCCAGGAATTTATCCATTTCTTCCATGTTTACTAGTTTATGTGCATAGAGTTGTTTGTAATATTCTCTGATGATGGTTTGAATTTCTGTGGAATCTGTGGTGATTTCCCCTTTATCATTTTTTATTGCGTCTATTTGGTTGTTCTCTCTTTTCTTTTTAATCAATCTGGCTAGTGGTCTGTCTATTTTGTTGATCTTTTCAAAAAACCAGCTCTTGGATTTATTGATATTTTGAGGGGTGTTTTATGTCTCGATCTCCTCCAGTTCAGCTCTGATCTTAGTTATTTCTTGTCTTCTGCTGGGTTTTGAGTTTTCTTGATCTTGCTCCTTTAGCTCTTTCAATTTTGACGATAGGGTGTCAATTTTGGATCTCTCTATTCTCCTCATATGGGCACTTATTGCTATATACTTTCCTCTAGAGACTGCTTTAAATGTATCCCAGAGTTTCTGGCATGTTGTGTCATGATTCTCATTGGTTTTGAAGAACTTCTTTATTTCTGCCTTCATTTCATTATTTATCCAGTCAACATTCAAGGGCCAGTTGTTCAGTTTCCATGAAGCTGTGCAGTTCTGGGTTGGGTTCTGAATTCAGAGTTCTAACTTGATTGCACGATGGTCTGAGAAGCTGTTTGTTATGATTTCAGTTGTTTGGCATTTGATGAGCAGTGCTTTACTTCCAATTATGTGATCAATTTTAGAGTAGGTGTGGTGTAGTGCTGAGAAGAATGTATATTCTGTAAATTTCGGGTGGAGACTTCTGTAAATGTCTATCAGGTTTGCTTTTTTCAGGTCTGAGTTCAAGCCCTGGATGTCCATGTTAATTTTCTGTCTGGTTGATCTGTCTAATATTGACAGTGAGTGTTAAAGTCTTTTACTATTGTTGTGTGGGAGTCTAAATCTCTTTGTAAGTCATTAAGAACTTGCCTTATGTATCTGGGTGCTCCTGTATCCGGTTCATATATGTTTAAGATCGTTAGCTCTTCATGTTGTATCGATCCTTTTACCATTATGTAATGTCCTTTGTCTCTTTTTTTGTTCTTCCTTGCTTTAAAGTCGATTTTATGAGAAATGAGAAATACAACTTCTGCTTTTTTTTTTGCTCTCTGTTTGCTTGGCAAATCTTATTCCATTCCTTTATTTTGAGCCTTTGTGTATTCTTGCATGTGAGATGGGTTTCCTGGATACAGCACACTGATGGGTTTTCAATTTTTATCCAATTTGCCAGTCTGTGTCTTCTGATTGGTGCATTTAGTCCATTTACATTTAGGGTTAATATTGTTATTTGTGAATTTGATACTGCCTTTTTGATGCTAGCTGGCTGTTTTGCCCGTTAGTTGTTGTAGATTCTTCATTATGTTGATGCTCTTTAGCATTTAGTGTGATTTTGGAATGGCTGGTACTGGTTGTTCTTTTTCTATGTGTAGTGCCTCTTTCAGGAGCTCTTGTAAATCAGGCCTGGTGGTGACAAAATCTCTGAGTACTTGCTGGTTCGCAAAGGATTTTATTTTTCCTTCACTTCTGAAGCTCAGTTTGGCTGGATATGAAATTCTGGGTTGAAAGTTCTTTTATTTAAGGATGTTGAATATTGGCCCCCACTCTCTTCTGGCTTGTAGAGTTTCTGCTGAGAGATCTACTGTGAGTCTGATGGGCTTCCCTTTTTGGGTGACCCGACCTTTCTCTCTGGCAGCCGTTAGTATTTTTCTCCTTTATTTAAACCTTGTTGATTCTGACGATTATTTGCCTTGGGGTTGCTCTCCTTGTGGAATATCTTTGTGGTGTTCTCTGTATTTCCTGCATTTGAGTATTGGCGTGTCTTGCTAGGTGGGGGAAATTTTTCTGGATAATGTCCTTAAGAGTATTTTCCAGCTTGGATTCATTCTCTTCGTCACATTCTGGTACACCTATCAAACATAGGTTACGTCTCTTCACATAGTCCCACATTTCTTGGAGACTTTGTTCATTCTTTTTTGCGCTTTTTTCTCTGATGTTGGTTTCTCTTTTTATTTCATTGAGTTGATCGTCGACTTCTGATATTGTTTCTTTTGCTCGGTCAATTCGGCTATTGAAACTTGTGCATGCTTCACGAAGTTCTCGTATTGTGTTTTTCAGCTCCTTTAATTCATCATATTTCTCTCTATGTTATCCATTCTTGTCATCATTTTCTCGAATATTTTTTTATATCTTTTTTCAAGGTTCTTATTTGTTTGCATTCATTTGAAACATGTTCTTTTAACTCACAAAAGTTTCTCATTATCCACCTTCTGAAGTCTAATTTAGCCATTTCGTCACAGTCATTCTCCGTCCAGCTTTGTTCCCTTGCTGGTGAGGAGGTTTGGTGCTTTCTTGGAGGCGAGGTGTTCTGGTTTTGGGCGTTTTTCTCCTTTTTGCGCTGGTTTCTTCTCATCTCTGTGGATTTATCCACCTGTTGTCTGTGTAGTTGCTGACTTTTTGATTGGGTCTCTGAGTGGACACCCAGATTATTGATGATGAAGTATTTCTGTTACTTAGTTTTCCTTCTACCAGTCTAGCCCCTTCACTGTATGACTGCTGAGGTCTACTCCAGGTTCTGCTTGTCTGGGGTGCACCTATAGCAGCTGCAGAACAGCGAGGGATGCTACCAGTTTCTTTTTCTGCTATCTTTGTCCCAGAAAGATGCCTGCCAAATGTCAGTCTTTTGGATATAGAGGGGTCAGGGTGCTGCTTGAGGAGACAGTCTGTACTTTATAGGAGCTCAATTGCTGAGCTGTGAGCTCTGTTGTTCATTCAGGGTTGTTAGGCTGCTATGTTTAATTCTGCTGCAACAGAACTCATAAAAGAACGCTTTCTTTCTGAGATGCTCTGTCTGGGGGGGGTTGGGCCTTTATTTTTGAGTGTCCATTGTCCTGTTTTGCCCAGCTAGGAGGCAGTCTAGTCACTATTTTCCTGCTGAGGCTCCGCTTTGCTGGTGTGAGGTTTGCCCTGTTGCTGCAGGCTCTGCCCTTCTGCTGCGGTCTCCACCCTGCTGCCACGGGGTCCACCCTGTGGTGGACTCTCTCTGTTGTAGCGGGTTGCCTCAGCAACTGCAGGCTGCATCAGCAATGGGAGTGTACCTCAGTAGGGGCGGTTTGCTGCGGTAATGGTGGACGCCCCTCCCCCACTGAGCTGTGGCCTCAGGGACGCTCTTCACCGGGAGCATTTGGAATCGTCGTTTTGTTTGTCCCACTGCGCTACCAAACGCTGTGTCCCTGGAATCTCCTGGGTTGGCTCACTGTCCAAGTCTTGTTCAGTCTCAAGTTCAGCCCTCTCAAGTCTCATGTTGCCGGTTCAACAGGGCACCCAAATCAGTGCGCTTCGTGCAGAGCACTGTGTAGCGCCACTGCACTATACTACAGCGTGGGCCACTGCCACACCGGCTGCCAGCTGCACCAGCCAAAACCTCTGCCTGGCGTCCTGCGTCTTTTTTATACCTGGGAATTTCCCTGTGCTGTGGGCAACAAAGATCCGTCTCGAAATGCGGCCCTGACTCACCCTCTCCGTGAATTCACCGAGATCTTCAATCCTGGGTTGTTCTCACAGCGCCATCTTGAGTCTTCTCCAATATCCACTCTCTTTACATTTTAATTGTCTAATTGTTGCTTTTATTATAGAGAAACACAATTGATTTTTGTATATTAGCTTGTATCTATTGGCCTTGCTTAATTCACTTGCTATTTCTTGTAGTTTAATGGTAGATTTCTTACGATTCCTAGGTATACAGTCAGCTGTATACATAAGAACAGCAATTTGTACATAGAGACAAGTTACAGGAATCTATATACATAGGAATAGTAAGGAATCTACTATTAAACTACTAGTAAGGAATCTACCATTAAATCTTCCATCTGTAAGGAAGGGACTTTTCTTTCTTTGTAAATTGCATGCCTTTTACTTTTCTTCCTTGATTCATTATGACTAGGATCTTTTAATGTGACACAGATGTGGTATGAATGGACATACCTTCTAGATATGGAGGATACTATTATTTTGAAGCTGGACTGGAAGAGATATAACCATATCTCTGGGAACACATGTATGTCTGGTTTTAACTGTTGACCAAGTTGAGGGCTATGAAAGTTATGATATGCAGTTAAATTTTAAAATACTTCTGGTAACACCAGGGCCAGCCAGTTTTATTTTTAATGGCTTTCACCTGACATAACTGGTTATACAGACGTATACGGCTATATAACCAGAAGGACAGAGGAGAACTCTCACTAACTAAGGTCTTCAGCCAAATCTTGGGGGTTCAACCTAGAGAGACAACTTTCTGTGCCCATATACAAATAAGACCCACCCTGTGGACTTGCACCTCGGTAGCTCTCAGATGCACAATATTATGTTTTTTGTACTCTTGTTTTCTTGCTATATCATACCATTACCTCAAAATGAAAGTCTCATCTGAGTATGCTCTGTGGAGATTTTTAGGATTTTTTAAGATGTTCAAACTTGGAACATCTTTGATCTATCATATTTGGAAAACATTCAGTTTTTCACCACTAAGCATGATATTAGTTTTCAATGCTTTTATTTTCATAGATGTTCTTTATCATTTTCAGGAATTTTCTTTATATTCTTAGCTTCATGTTAAATTAAAAAATTGCTATATTTTGAAATGATCACAATTTTATCATTTACTCTATTAATATTCTTAACTCCTTTGTTTGATTTCTCAAATGTAAACTAACCTTTCATTGCTAGGATAATGTTTAATTGCTTATTGTATAGCATTATTTTCTTTTTCTTTTTTAACTTTTAAGCTCAGGGGTATACGTGCTGGTTTGTTACATAGGTAAATGTGTGGCATGGGTGTTTGTTGTACAGATTATTTTGTCACCCAGGTATTAAGTATAGTGCCCATTAGTTATTATTCTTGATCTTCTTCCTCTTCCCTTCCTCCACCCAATGAAAAGCCCCAGTGTGTGCTGTTCCCCTCCATACGTCATATGTTCTCATCGTTTAGCTCTAAAAGAATATACATCATTCTAGTATTATTTTCTTTATTGCTTAATACAGTCAGTTAATATTTTTGAAAGCTTATTTGCATCTATATTTATGAGGGGTATTTGTTTGTTTGTTTGCTTGCTTGTTTTCAACAGGTTTTATTTTTATGCCTATACTGGCCCTATGAAAATAGTTAGGAAGTATTATTTCCTTTTTTATGTTCTGAATGTCTTTGTGAAACATTAGTACTGTTTCTTTTCTTAATATATGATAGTATTCAGCCCTAAGCTATTTGGGTTGAGAATTTTTTTAAAGAAAATTTGTTGATAATTCAATTTTTGAGAGATATGGGGCTAGTTACATTTTATGTTTCATCATATGTCACTTGTGATGAGTTTTATTTTTTTCAAGGAATCTATGCATTTCATATAAAACAAGTTGTTCAACTTTTCGGCATAAAATTGTTCCTAATGCAGTCTTATTATCTGCTTAACATCTATATGATCTGTGATAAAAAGTAATAAAAAGTATTTTATTTTTAGTATTGGTAATATTTTCTTTTTTTTTCTTGATTGTTATATTCAGGGTCCATCAATTTTTTTGTCTTCTCAAAAATCAAATTTAACTTTGTTAATTTACTTCATTTATATTTATTCTCTATAGCACTGATTTTGCTCTTTTCAAATTCTTTTCTCATAGTCATTTTGGAGACAATTTGCTTTGCCTTTCTAGTTCCCTGATCATTTTGTCTATCTGAAATTTTTGGAAATTTCTGTCTTACTTATATAGGAATTTCATGCTACAAGTTTCATTTAAAGTACTACTTTAACTGAATTCCACAATAACTGTAATGCAATTTAATATCCTTTTATTATCATTAGATTCATGTTTTCCAAATATAATTTTGTGATTTTTTTCATTAATACATATTATTTTTAGGTGTTTATTTTTAAATATTTGGGGTTTGCATAGATATTTCATTGTTAATTATTTTTAATACATTTAATTTTGTCAGTATGCAATACAGTGTTAGTCAGCTTGGGTTGCAATAACATTATCATAGACTGAGTTCCTGAAACAATAAACATTTATTTCTCACAGTTCTGGAGGCTGAGAAGCAGAGGATCAAAGCACTGGCAGATTCACTGACTGATGAGGGCCTGTTTCCTAGATCACTGACAGCAGTGTTCTCGCTGTGTCATCTCATGGTAAAGAGAGAAAACAAGCTCTGTAGGAACTCTGAGGACACTAATCCCATTTATGTGGGCTTGACCTTCTTAATTTTACCTAAACCTAACTACCTCTCAAAGACCCTACCTCCTAATATCATCACATTAAGGGATAGAGTTTCAACATGTACATTTTTTGGAAAGGTCACAAGAATAAATTCCATAATAAATACACTGTACTTGTCATTCATTTAAACTTTATTAAGACTTGTTTTGTGGCCCACCATATAATCTCTTTTGGTAAATGTACAACGTGCACTTTAAAATAATGTATTCTCTATAATTATTTTGTGTAGTGTTCTATAAATATCAATTAATTTGATATTATTGATAATGTTATTCATAGTATCTATCAATTCACTGATTTTGTTATGAAATTGTTAAAGTCAATGTTATTGACTTTATATATAAATAATGTTATTCATATTTTCTATGACTTTCTTGCTTTCAAGTTGTAGTAATTGATTAGAGATGTATTAAAATTATTAGCTCTTTAAGTTTGTCAAATTTTGCTTTATCTATTTAGAAGTCTGATCATTAGATGCATACACACATGAGTTTATGTGACTTGAGAAATTCACTGTGGTTTCATTATACTACATCTCTTTTAATCCCTCATCGTGCTTTTTGTCTGAAAGTCTATTTTATCTGATTTTGGCATAGCCACTCCAGTCCTCTTGTACTTAGAGATTTCACATTATAGTTTTGTGGTAGCCAAGTTCTAAGTATCTGTAATTTTGTGGAAGATTTTTCTTTTAGATGTAGACAAAACAGTTCACTTGCTTCTAACCAATAGAATACAAAAAAAAGTAATGGGGTATGTATTATCATACATATTTCATTTATATATATAGCACTCATCTTGCTAGAATCTCTGTCTTTTTTATTTTTCCTGGCTTTGGAAAATAACCTGCCAATTACAAAAAATAGAAGCTACCAACAATCATTCTAGTGGACCAGCAGATTCTTTTCTTGTTGAGCCTTAGCATGAGAGCCCATTCCTGAATGACACAGTGCATAGGTACAGCCTTAAACAGAAAACAGAAAATGTATCTAAGCTGTACCTAAATTTCTGACCCACAAAAACTGTGAAATAACAAATGCACTGTACAAAATGCTAAGTGTGTAGGAATTTGTTACACAGCAATAGGAAATGAATATAGTATATATTCAATTTGTTTATGTTCAACCTGTTTGTATCTACATATTTTCATGTATCTCTTGTAGACCATATAAAGTTGAAGCATGCTTTGTTATCCGTTTTGAATCACTCTTCCAAATGGTCACTCATAGACCACCAGTTTTTGATGTGGTGCTGCCATTCCAAAACACAAGTTGTAAGGTTTCAGTAGCAGAGAAAGAGGGATGGCAAAGCCATTGGCGTTTTTTTTTCTTTTCCCACCCCCCAGATGGAGTATTGCTCTTTCACCCGGGCTGGAGTGCAGTGGCTTGATCTCTGCTCACTGCAAGTTCTGCAACCTGAATTCAAGAAATTCACCTCTGTCTGTAATTCTACTGTAATCCCCGCATAGCTGGGACTACAGGCCTGCACCACCATGCGCAGCTAATTGTTGTATTTGTAGTAGAGACAGGGTTTTACCATGTTCACCAGGCTGGTCTCAAACTCCTGACCTTGTGACCGATTTGCCTTTACCTCCCAAAATGCTGGGATTATAGGCATGAGCCACTGCACCTGGGTGAGCAATTGGCCTTTAACTACTTCTGTTTCGAGGTGAAATGTTTCAGAGTTATATTCTTCATCTAGGAGACATATTCCCATGGCCCCAATCTATCAACAGCATAGGCTGAGGATGGTAGAGAAGTTTATAGAACATACATAAATCCCTATCTATTGCAAAATACCTATAAGGGAGCCACTGGAAATAATGTTAGGCTTATCAATATCACAAATTTTATTAAGTGTGATTCTGGAAATTCTAGTGAACATAGCTTAACAACAGACAAATAAACTATAATTAGGGGAAATAAAGAAATTAAATAATTTCTAAACTACTTAAAAATAAGAGGTTCATAAAAAGGGAAACTGAAAAAAGTCAATCATTTTACAGGCATTATTTCCTCAACACTAGTTCCCTTTGCACCATAATTCAGTGTATGCACCTGCAGATATTTAACTCATTTAGACATAGGCGTATAGGTTACCCTTTAATTATGTATTTATTATGAATCTATGTATTATATTTATATGATCTACTAAATATAAACTTTTTGTTTTACTTTCTACATTATCAGTTTTCTTGGATAACTTTTTAAATATGATTTTTATTTTGTAGTTTTAGTCTTTAACTTCTGAATTTTGGGGTTTCCAGAGCTTAAACACAGACCCTATTCTTCTCTCCTTCTCTACAATAGCTCTGTATGATCTCAGTGAGACCTACGGCTTTAAGTGCCATCGAAAAGAAAGTTGTTTTGAAATTTATATCTCACAGTCCTAGATTTAATCAGGGAAGCTTTTAACATTTCATGTTTATTATTGCTGTTCAAAATTTAACCAGGATGTATCAAAATGTTATCGTTTTATTTGCACTGCTTATCAACACTGGATCTCTAGAAAAGAAAGACCCCTTTCTTTCTTTATATTATGAAAAATTTATTCCATTTTTAAATGGAATTCTCTTCATTCTTTAAGTTCTCCAAATTTGAAACTCGTAATATATTGTAAATGTGACAAATTACTATCTTTCAATATATGATTTCTTTTGATTTTCCCTTAATTTTATACCAGATCCTCTTATGTTTTTCAAGGTGTCCATTTTCCTAAATCTAGTGATACTGATACAGGTTAGAATGGTTTAAGTGTGTTTATGTGTGTGTCGCCTGATAATAGCAGCTGTTGGTGGTTGACATTTTTGGTTGAAAGGCTGTACTGAATATAATATATAGCCGCCATGGATGTCATCCAAATCTCACCTAAGCTTGCTTAATATTTTCCCCTCATTTTAATAAATCAGAGTGATAAATTGAATTTCATATCAGAGAGTCAAGTGAATCACATGGCTAGCAGTTCCCTAGGATATCAGGTCTTAGAATACACAATGGAGTTATGAATTTCTGGAACTTCCAGCATAGCAAGGTTTTCCTCTGGTTTTGGAAGACATTCGTGTAACACCTTCCCAGATTAAACTGACTCTCTCTCTCTCTCTCTCCCTCCTTCCTCTCTCTCTCTCTCGTTCTCTCCCCCTTTCTCTCTGTCTCTTCCCCCCTTCCCCCTTCTCCATCTGGTCCTATTGTAATATTCTGGATTTTTCTCATATTTCTGCTATGATTGTCTTCCAGGCTTCAGTACTTTATTAGTAGTCCTTAATTTCCAGGGTGGACTGTAGAGAAAGCAGTTATAATAATTAGTAACAATGGGTTTTGTGACTGCTTAGTCTTTATCTAGAAATATTAGGACTTCTTTTTATAAGCATTGATGGCTATGTATAAAATCAGTGAGATGGTTGCTTCCACAACTGAACTGAACATGATAGAATCTTAAAAATAAGAATGATGTACTCAATATTTCTTTGCTGTATACGTCATATAGTCAGTGTTATGTATGTATTAGACAACACTAGTGAAATATTTGCTTTCTTCAGCAAAAAATTGTAAAAAGAAAAAAAGTCGAAATTACATGCAAACAAAACCTGCTCTATGTGTGTTACTTAAATTGTTTAACTTGACAGCGTTCTCAAGAAAGCAAAAACAGTTATTGTAGACTCCAGCTTTGAAAATCACAGAGACACTTTAGAGAAAAACATTTTAAAAGTTTTTGATTCTAGGTAATAAAGAAATAATAAAAGTTTACTTCTTGGCCTGAATACAAGACAGCATTTATCACAAAGTATGCTTTTATGAAAAAATACAATCTTCAGTATATTATAGATAAACATCTATAAAATGGGCACTACAGGGGAGAACATAATGTTGAAAACTATAATGATTTCATGATGTGCCAAATAGTAAATCAAATTATTTTCATGCATAGTGCATACAATAAAACCCAGAATTTTGCATATTCTGACATCTCCCACATGTTCATCATGTATATGTAAATCCTATCCGTGAATTATACTAGGCAACCACCAAAAAATTGACAGTAAGGATCTGTCAGTTGTGTCCTTTCTTGGGACAGAATTCACAGTAGCAGGTTGCATATTCTAGGAGACCACAAAGTGTCTAGGTCTGAATAACTCAAAACAAAACATAAATTATGTATTAATATACATGAACATAAATATATATAAATAATCAATGAGATTATTGATAATGTACAGCATTGTAAGCAATTATATTATAAATAACATAAGCATATTATATAAAACATATACATAATTATATTGCAAGCAACATAATTGCTTATAATGCTGAACATTATCAACACTATCATTGAGCTCATATTTTATACAACACATTGTACAATAACTGATGAAATTTCTAGAGGTCCTGTGACAATATTTTACCTCTGTTTTACAGAAGAAAATTAAGTATTAAATATTTAGAATTATCAAAATTCTTTTTTTTAATTATTTTTTTTATTGCATTTTAGGTTTTGGGGAACACGTGCAGAACGTGCAAGACAGTTGCATAGCTACACACATGGCAATGTGTTTTGCTTCCTTTCTCCCCTTCACCCAAATTTGGCATTTCTCCCCAGGCTATCCCTCCCAAGATCCCCCCCCGCTGGCCCTCCCCTTTTTCCCCCAATAGACCCCAGTGTTCAGTACTCCCCTCCCTGTGTCCATGTGTTCTCATTTTTCATCACCCTCCTATGAGTGAGAATATGCGGTGTTTCATTTTCTGTTCTTGTGTCAGTTTGCTAAGAACGATGTTCTCCAGATTCATCCATGTCCCTACAAACGACACAAACTCATCATTTCTGATTGCTGCATAATATTCCATGGTGTATATGTGCCACATTTTCCCAATCCAGTCTATCATCAATGAACATTTGGGTTGATTACAGGTCTTTGCTATTGTAAACAGTGCTGCAATGAACATTCGTGTACATGTGTCCTTATAGTAGAACGATTTATAGTCTTTTGGATATATACCCAGTAATGGGATTGCTGGGTCAAATGGAATTTCTATTTCTAGGGCCTTGAGAAATCACCACACTGTCTTCCACAATGGTTGAACTAATTTACACTCCCACCAACAGGGTAAAAGTGTTCCTTTTTCTCCACACCCTCTCCAGCATCTGTTGTCTCCAGACTTTTTAATGATCGCCATTCTAACTGGCGTGAGATGGTATCTCAATGTGGTTTTGATTTGCATCTCTCTGATGACCAGTGACGATGAACATTTTTTCATATGATTGTTGGCCTCATATATGTCTTCTTTCGTAAAGTATCTGTTCATATCCTTTGCTCACTTTTGAATGGGCTTGTTTGTTTTTTTCCTGTAAATCTGTTTGAGTTCTTTGTAAATTCTGGATATCAGCCCTTTGTCAGATGGGTAGACTGCAAAAATTTTTTCCCATTCTGTTGGTTGCCGATCCACTCTAGTGACTGTTTCTTTTGCCGTGCAGAAGCTGTGGAGTTTCATTAGGTCCCATTTGTCTATTTTGGCTTTTGTTGCCAATGCTTTTGGTGTTTTGTTCATGAAGTCCTTGCCTACTCCTATGTCCTGGATAGTTTTGCCTAGATTTCCTTCTAGGGTTTTTATGGTGCCAGGTCTTATGTTTAAGTCTTTAATCCATCTGGAGTTAATTTTAGTGTAAGGTGTCAGGAAGGGGTCCAGTTTCTGCTTTCTGCACATGGCTAGCCAGTTTTCCCAACACCATTTGTCAAACATGGAATCCTTGCCCCATTGCTTGATTTTGTCAGGTTTATCAAAGATTGTATAGTTGTATGTATGTTGTGTTGCCTCCGGTGCCTCTGTTTTGTTCCATTGGTCTATATCTCTGTTTTGGTACCAGTACCATGCTGTTTTGATTACTGTAGCCTTGTAGTATAGTTTGAAATCCGGTAGTGTGATGCCCCCCGCTGTGTTCTTTTTGCTTAGAATTGACTTGGCTATGCGGGCTCTCTTTTGGTTACATATGAAGTTCATGGTGGTTTATTCCAGTTCTGTGAAGAAAGTCAATGGTAGCTTGATGGGGATAGCGTTGATTCTGTAAATTACTTTGGGCAGTATAGCCATTTTCACGGTATTAATTCTTCCTAACCATGAACATGGAATGTTTCTCCATCTGTTTGTGTCCTCTCTGATTTCGTTGAGCAGTGGTTTGTAGTTCTCCTTGAAGAGGTCCCTTACGTTCCTTGTGAGTTGTATTCCAAGGTATCTTATTCTTTTTGTAGCAATTGCGAATGGCAGTTCGCTCTTGATTTGGCTTTCTTTAAGTCTGTTATTGGTGTAGAAGAATGCTTGTGATTTTTGCACATTGATTTTATATCCTGAGACTTTGCTGAAGTTGTTTATCAGTTTCAGGAGTTTTTGGGCTGAAGTGATGGGGTCTTCTAGGTATACTATCATGTCGTCTGCAAATAGAGACAATTTGGCTTCCACCTTTCCTATTTGAATACCCTTTATTTCTTTTTCTTGCCTGATTGCTCTGGCTAGAACTTCCAGTACTATATTGAATAGGAGTGGTGAGAGAGGGCATCCTTGTCTAGTGCCAGATTTCAAAGGGAACGCTTCCAGTTTTTGCCCATTCAGTATGAGATTGGCTGTTGGTTGGTCATAAATAGCTTTTATTACTTTGAGATACGTTCCATCGATACCGAGTTTATTGAGGGTTTTTAGCATAAAGGGCTGTTGAATTTTGTCAAATGCCTTCTCTGCGTCAATTGAGATAATCATGTGGTTTTTGTTTTTGGTTCTGTTTATGTGGTGAATTACGTTGATAGACTTGCGTATGTTGAACCAGCCTTGCATCCCCGGAATGAATCCTACTTGATCATGATGAATAAGTTTTTTGATTTGCTGTTGCAATCGGCTTGCCAATATTTTATTGAAGATTTTTGCATCTATTTTCATCATGGATATTGGCCTGAAGTTTTCTTTTCTCGTTGGGTCTCTGCCGGGTTTTGGTATCAGGATGATGTTGGTCTCATAAAATGATTTGTGAAGGATTCCCTCTTTTTGGATTGTTTGAAATAGTTTCAGAAGGAATGGTACCAGCTCCTCCTTGTGTGTCTGTTAGAATTCGACTGTGAACCCGTCTGGACCTGGGCTTCTTTTTGTGGTAGGCTCTTAATTGCTGCCTCGACTTCAGACCCTGTTATTGGTCTATTCATAGTTTCAGCTTCCTCCTGGTTTAGGCTTGGGAGGACACAGGAGTCCAGGAATTTATCCATTTCTTCCTGGTTTATTAGTTTATGCGCATATAGTTGTTTGTAATATTCTCTGATGATGGTTTGAATTTCTGTGGAATCTGTGGTGATTTCCCCTTTATCATTTTTTATTGCATCTATTTGGTTGTTCTCTCTTTTCTTTTTCATCAATCTGGCTAGTGGTCTGTCTATTTTGTTGATCTTTTCAAAAAACCAGCTCTTGGATTTATTGATTTTTTGAAGGGTTTTTCGTGTCTCAATCTCCTTCAGCTCAGCTCTGATCTTAGTAATTTCTTGTCTTCTGCTGGGTTTTGAGTTTTTTTGATCTTGCTCCTCTAGCTCTTTCAATTTTGATGATAGGGTGTCACTTTTGGATCTCTCCATTCTCCTCATATGGGCACTTATTGCTATATACTTTCCTCTATAGAGTGCTTTAAATGTGTCCCAGAAGTTTTGGCACCTTGTGTCTTCGTTCTCATTGGTTTCGAAGAACTTCTTTATTTCTGCCTTCATTTCGTTGTTTACCCAGTCAACATTCAAGAGCCAGTTGTTGAGTTTCCATGAAGCTGTGCGGTTCTGGGTCGGTTTCTGAATTCTGAGTTCTAACTTGATTGCACTATGGTCTGAGAGGCTGTTTGTTATGATTTCAGTTGTTTTGCATTTGTTGAGCAGTGCTTTACTTCCAATTATGTGGTCAATTTTAGAGTAGGTGTGATGTGGTGCCGAGAAGAATGTGTATTCTGTGGATTTGGGGTGGAGAGTTCTGTAAATGTCCACCAGGTTTGCTTGCTCCAGGTCTGAGTTCAAGCCCTGGGTATCCTTGTTGATTTTCTGTCTGGTTGATCTGTCTAGTATTGACAGTGGAGTGTTAAAGTCTTCCACTATTATTGTGTGGGAGTCTAAGTCCTTTTGTAAGTCATTAAGAACTTGCCTTATGTATCTGGGTGCTCCTGTGTTGGGTCCATATATGTTTAGGATCGTTAGCTCTTCATGTTGTATCGATCCTTTTACCATTATGTAATGGCCTTTTTTGTCTCTTTTGATCTTTGTTGCTTTAAAGTCTATTTTATCAGAGATGAGAATTGCAACTCCTGCTTTTTTTTGCTTTCCATTAGCTTGGTAAATCTTCCTCCATCCCTTTATTTTGAGCCTTTGTGTATCCTTGCATGTGAGATGGGTTTCCTGGATACAGCACACTGATGGGTTTTGGATTTTTATCCAATTTGCCAGTCTGTGTCTTTTGATTGGTGCATTTAGTCCATTTACATTTAGGGTTAATATTGTTATGTGTGAATTTGATACTGCCATTTTGATGCTAAGTGGCTGTTTTGCCTGTTAGTTGTTGTAGATTCTTCATTATGTTGAAGCTCTTTAGCATTCAGTGTGATTTTGGAATGGCTGGTACTGGTTGATCCTTTCTATGTGTAGTCCCTCTTTTAGGAGCTCTTGTAAAGCAGGCCTGGTGGTGACAAAATCTCTGAGTACTTGCTTGTTCGCAAAGGATTTCATTCTTCCTTCACTTCTGAAGCTCAGTTTGGCTGGATATGAAATTCTGGGTTGAAAGTTCTTTTCTTTAAGAATGTTGAATATTGGCCCCCACTCTCTTCTGGCTTGTAGTGTTTCTGCCGAGAGATCTGCTGTGAGTCTGATGGGCTTCCCTTTGTGGGTGACCCGACCTTTCTCTCTGGCTGCCCTTAGTATTCTCTCCTTTATTTCAACCCTGTTGAATCTGACGATTATGTGCCTTGGGGTTGCTCTTCTTGCGGAATATCTTTGTGGTGTTCTCTGTATTTCCTGCAATTGAGTGTTGGCTTGTCTTGCTAGGTGGGGGAAATTTTTCTGGATGATGTCCTGAAGAGTATTTTCCATCTTGGATTCATTCTCTTCGTCCCCTTCTGGTACACCTATCACATGTAGGTTAGGTCTTTTCACATAGTCCCACATTTCTTGGAGACTTTGTTCATTCCTTTTTGCGCTTTTTTCTCTGATCTTGGTTTCTCGTTTTATTTCATTGAGTTGGTCTTCGATTTCAGATATTCTTTCTTCTGGTTGGTCAATTCGGCTATTGAAACTTGTGTTTGCTTCGCGAAGTTCTCGTATTGTGTTTTTCAGCTCTTTTAATTCATTCATATTCCTCTCTAAGGTATCCATTCTTGTTATCATTTCCTCGAATCTTTTTTTCAAATCTTTTTTCAAGGTTCTTAGTTTCTTTGCATTGATTTAATTCATGATCTTTTAGCTCACAAAAGTTTCTCATTATCCATCTTCTGAAGTCTTATTCCATCATTTCGTCACAGTCATTCTCTGTCCAGCTCTGCTCCCTTGCTGGTGAGGAGTTTTGGTCCTTTCTAGGAGGCGAGGTGTTCTGGTTTCTGGTGTTTTTCTTCTTTTTGCTCTGGTTTCTTCCCATCTTTGTGGATTTGTCCGCTGGTCGTCTGCGTAGTTGCTGACTTTTCATTTCGGTCTCTGAGTGGACACGCAGAATGTTGATGATGAAGTATTTCTGTTGCTTGGTTTTCCTTCTACCAGTCTAGCCCCTTTGCTGTACAACTGCTGAGGTCCGCTCCAGACCCTGCTTGTCTGGGGTGCACCTCTAGTAGCTGTGGCACAGCGAGGGATGCTACCAGTTTCTTTTTCTGCTCTCTTTGTCCCAGGATGATGCCTGCCTAATGTCAGTCTTTTGGATATAGAGGGGTTAGGGAGCTGCTTGAGGAGACAGTTTGTACTTTATAGGGGTTTAATTGCTGAGCTGTGCACTCTGTTGTTCATTCAGTCTCCAGATTTTTTAATGATCGCCATTCTAACTGGCATGAGATGGTATCTCAATGTGGTTTTGATTTGCATCTCTCTGATGACCAGTGACGATGAGCATTTTTTCATATGATTGTTGGCCTCATATATGTCTTCTTTCGTAAAGTGTCTGTTCATATCCTTTGCCCACTTTTGAATGGGCTTGTTGCACATTGATTTTATATCCTGAGACTTTGCTGAAGTTATTTATCAGTTTCAGGAGTTTTCGGGCTGAGGCAATGGGGTCTTCTAGGTATACTATCATGTCGTCTGCAAATAGAGACAATTTGGCTTTCTCCTTTCCTATTTGAATACGCTTTATTTCTTTTTCTTGCCTGATTGCTCTGGCTAGAACTTCCAGTACTATATTGAATAGGAGTGGTGAGAGAGGGCATCCTTGTCTAGTGCCGGATTTCAAAGGGAATGCTTCCAGTTTTTGCCCATTCAGTATGATATTAGCTGTTGATTTGTCGTAAATAGATTTTATTACTTTGAGATACGTTCCATCGATACAGAGTTTATTGAGGGTTTTTAGCATAAAGCGCTGTTGAATTTTGTCGAATGCCTTCTCTGCATCAATTGAGATAATCATGTGGTTTTTGTTTTTGGTTCTGTTTATGTGGTGAATTATGCTTATAGAGTTGCGTATGTTGAACCAGCCTTGCATCCCCGGGATGAATCCTACGTGATCATGATGGATAAGTTTTTTGATTTGCTGTTGCAATCAGCTTGCCAATATTTTATTGAAGATTTTTGCATCTATGTTCATCATGGATATTGGCCTGAAGTTTTCTTTCCCTGTTGGGTCTCTGTTGGGTTTTGGTATCAGGATGACTTTGGACTCATAAAATGATTTGGGAAGGATTCCCTCTTTTTCGATTATTTGGAATAGTTTCAGAAGGAATGGTACAAGCTCCTCCTTGTGTGTCTGGTAGAATTCGGCTGTGAACCCATCTGGATATGGGATTTTTTTGTGTGGTAGGCTCTTAATTGCTGCCTCGACTTCTGACCTTGTTTTTGGTCTATTCATAGTTTCAGCTTCCTCCTGGTTTAGGCTTGGGAGGACACAGGAGTCCAGGAATTTATCCATTTCTTCCAGGTTTACTAGTTTATGTGCATAGAGTTGTTTGTAATATTTTGTGATGATGGTTTGAATTTTTGTGGAATCTGTGGTGATTTCCCCTTAATCATTTTTTATTGAGTCTATTTGTTTATTCTCTTTTTTCTTTCTTATCCATGTGGCTAGTGGTTTGTCTATTTTGTTGATCTCTTCAAAAAACTAGCTCTTGGATTTATTGAATTTTTGAAGGGTTTTTCGTGTCTCTATCTCCTTCAGTTCTGCTCTGATCTTAGTTATTTCTTGTCTTCTGCTGGGTTTTGAGTTTTTTTTTTAATCTTGCTCCTCTAGCTCTCTCAATTTTGACGATAGGGTGTCAATTTGGATCTCTCCATTCTCCTCATATGGGTACTTATTGCTATGTATTTTTCTCTGAGACTGCTTTAAATGTGTCCCAGAGATTCTGGCATGTTGTGTCTTCGTTCTCATTGGTTTTGAGGAACTTCTTTATTTCTGTCTTCATTTCATTGTTTACCCAGTCAACATTCAATAGCCAGTTGTTCAGTTTTCATGAAGCTGTGCGGTTCTGAGTTGGTTTTTGAATTCTGAGATCTAACTTGATTGCACTATGGTCTGAGAGACTGTTTGTTATGATTTCAATTGTTTTGCATTTACTGAGGAGTGCTTTTGTTCCAATTATGTGGTCAATTTTAGAGTAAGTGTGATGTGGTGCTGAGATGAATGTATATTCTGTGGATTTGGGGTGGAGAGTTCTGTAAATGTCTATCAGGTTTGCTTGTTCCAGGTCTGAGTTCAAGCCCTGAATATCCTTGCTTATTTGCTGTCTGGTTGATCTGTCTAATATTGACAGTGGTGTGTTAAAGTCTCCCACTATTATTGTGTGGGAGTGTAAGTCTCTTTGTAGGTCATTGAGAACTTGCCTTATGTATCTGGGTTCTCCTGTATTGGGTCAATATATGTTTAGGATTGTTAGCTTTTCTTGTTGTATTGGTCCTTTTACCATTATGTAATGACGTACTTTGTCTCTTTTGATCTTTGTTGCTTTAAAGTCTATTATATCAGAGATGAGAATTGCAACTCCTGCTTTTCTGTGGCTCTCCATTTGCTTGGTAAATGTTTCTTCATCCGTTTATTTTGAGCCTTTTTGTATCCTTGCATGTGAGATGGGTTTCCTGGATACCGCACACTGATGGGTTTTGTTTTTTATCCAGTTTGCCAGTCTGTGTCTTTTGATTGGTGCATTTAGTCCATTTATATTTAGGTTTAATATTGTTATGTGTGACTTTGATCCTGCCATTTTGATGCTAGCTGGATTTTTTTGTTCGTTAGTTATTGTAGATTCTTCATTATGTTGATGCTCTTTAGCATTTAGTGTGATTTTGGAATGGCTGGTAGTGGTTGTTCCTTTCTATGTGTCGTGCCTCTTTCAGGAGCTCTTGTAAAACAGGCCTGGTGGTGACAAAATCTCTAAGTACTTGCTTGTTCACAAAGGATTTTATTTTTCCTTCACTTCTGAAGCTCAGTTTGGCTGGATATGAAATTCTGGGTTGAAAGTTCTTTTCTTTAAGGATGTTGAATATTGGCCCCCACTCTCTTCTGGCTTGTAGAGTTTCTGCCGAGAGATCTGCTGTGAGTCTGATGACCTTCCCTTTGCAGGTGACCTGACCTTTTTCTCTGGCTGCTTTTAATATTTTCTCCTTTATTTCAATCCTGTTGAATCTGACGATTATGTGCCTTGGGGTTGCTCTTCTTGTGGAATATCTTTGTGGTGTTCTCTGTATTTCCTGCATTTGGGAGTTGGCCTGCCTTGCTAGGTGGGGGAAATTTTCCTGGATAATATCCTGAAGAGTATTTTCCAGCTTGGATTCATTCTCCTCGTTCCCTTCTGGTACACCTATGAAACGTAGGTGAGGTCTCTTCACATAGTCCCACATTTCTTGGAGATGTTGTTCATTCCTTTTTACACTTTTTTCTCTAATCTTGGTTTCTCGTTTTATTTCATTGAGTTGATCTTCGACTTCAGATATTCTTTCTTCTGCTTGGTCAATTCGGCTGTTGAAACTTGTGCATGCTTCTCGAAGTTCTTGTATTGTGTTTTTTAGCTCCTTCAATTCATTCATATTCCTCTCTAAGTTATCCATTCTTGTTATCATTTCCTCGAATCTTTTTTCAAGGTTCTCAGTTTCTTTGCATTGATTTATAACATGTTCTTTTAGCTCACAGAAGTTTCTCATTACCCACCTTCTGAAGTCTGATTCCGTTATTTTGTCACAGTCATTCTCCGTCCAGCTTTGTTCCCTTGCTGGTGAGGAGTTTTGGTTTATTCTTGGAGGTGAGGTCTTCTGGTTTCGGGTGTTTTCCTCCTTTTTGCGCTGGTTTCTTCCCATCGTTGTGGATTTATCCACCACCTGTCGTCTGCGTAGTTGCTGACTTTTAGATTGGGTCTCTGAGTGGATGCCCAGATTGTTGATGGTGAGGTCTTTCTGTTACTTTGTTTGTCTTCTACCAGTGTAGCCCCTCTGCTGTACGACTGCTGAGGTCCACTCCAGGCCCTGCTTGTCTTGGGTATGCCTATAGCAGCTGCAGAACTGTGAGGGATGCTACCAGTTTTTTTCTCCTATCTTTGTCCCAGAATGGTGCCCGCCTAATGTCAGTCTTATCAGTCCTTTTTGAGGTGACTCTGGTTATACAGGGGTCAGGAAGCTGCTTGAGGAGACAGTCTGTACTTTATAGGAGCTCAAGTCCTGAGCTCTGAGCTCCGTTGTTCATTCAGGGCTGTTAGGCAGCTGAGTTTAATTCTGCTGCAGCACAACTCTTAGGACGCCTTTTTTTTCCTCAGATGCTCTGTCTTGGGGGGGTTGGGGCTTTTTTTTTTTCATGAGTGTCTGTGGCACTATCCTGCCCAGCTAGGAGGCAGTCTAGTCACTGTTTGTTTGCCGAGGCTCCGCCCTGCTGATGTGATGTGGGCCCTGTTGCTGCAGGCTCTGCCCTGCAGCCACGGGCTCCGTGGCAGGCTCCGCCCTACTGCCACCAGCTCCACCCTGCAGCAAAGTCTCTCGGTTATGGCATGTTGCCTCAGCAACGGCAGGGTACATCAGCAATGGGAGTGTACCTCCGTAGGGTCGGATATCCTCGGTAATGGCGAATGCCCCTTCCCCACCGAGCTGCACCATCCTCAGTTCAGCTGTGCTCGCAGTAAAAATCTAAACCCGGAGCGTTTCGAGTTGCCGTTTGGTTTGTCCCTGTGGGGGTGAAACTCTCTGAGCCAACTCGCTTGGCTCCCTGCCTCAGAGCGCCTTTCTTTTTTTTTTTTTTTAAGTTGAACGGATGGCCCTCACCCAGGTGTTTCGGTCACCCGCTGTTAGAGCATCGGGATCTGTGTGATTTCCCGTGCAGCTAGCCACTGCCCTGGCTCAAATGCCACTTTCCAGGAATCTCCTGGTGTGACTCACTGTCCCAGTCCCGTTCAATCAGATGGATATGCTAATCTGCCCTCCCAAATCTCAGATTGCCAGTTTAGCAGGGCACCTGGGCCATGTGTTTTGTGTGGATTGTTGGGGAGTGCCTACTTTGTGGCACCCGGCCGAAGTGGCCGCAACAGCCGAACCGGCTGCGCTTGCATCCTGTGTCTTTCCTACACCTGGGACTTTCCCCGTTCTGTGGGAAACAAAGATTCGTCTGGAAATGAGGCTTTAACTCACCGTCTGAGCTTTTGCTGAGAGCTGCGATCCCGAGTTGTTCTTACTGCGCCATCTTGAAAACCCCCCTCAATCATCAAAATTCTTAATGATTTTGTGAAAAATAGAGTCGCAGACTTAGATGACACTCATGTTCTAATCTTTAACACATTTGACAGGTTCCTTCTCGTCTCTTGTCTTCAGTTTCTAAGTTACTGGATAGTATAGATAATATTAATGGCAGACAGATATCAGGTCTCTCTCAATATTCTATAATTTTGTGATTCTATAGCAATTTTATGCATGCTTAAGATAACAAGTAATTAACAACTATGCTAAGGTGTATGGTATTTGCCTTACATTATTATATCCTAATATTAACCTTCCTTGGTTACAATTACAGCTTTCGGTATTTGCACATTATTGAAGTATATACCCTATCAGAAAACAATATCTTCAAACAGGTGGAAGAGGCACTGGAATAACACATACTGTGATCACTTATTAGCAACATTGTGCAGGTCCAGATAAGTCAAAGAATGTTTTGTAGAAAAAAAATGTAAGCTATATACTAAATAAGTAGTTTAGTAAAAATATTAAATTTATTATGATGACACATTTGATTTCTATTCTGATTCATTTTCCATCATAAAAATGGGAAGTAATCCTTAGCCTGATGTAGAAAAAAAACTTAAGAAAAATGTATTACTGTTTTTCTAGTGTACCCAAATAGTTTCTCCAAAGTACTGGAAAAATTGCCAAATGAAAGCATAGAAAATTGGGATATTTCTCAACCTTCCAAAATAAACTGAGTTCCTAGAAATGTGGAGGTAAATCATAATTATATACCATTTTAAGGGGTTTAGGTAACTATATTTCATACATTTTCTAGTCAAAATGATATTATAAAGAATCAAAGTTGTATTGAAGTACTCGCAGCAATATTTTAAATAATGACATTGCTCTAAGTCAATAATCTTTATATGTGAATATATAGGCATTATAAAAAATCTTTAGTTGTGAATTGAGTAATCACTAAAGATTTGCAATAGCTGAGTTTCAGACTTGCAAGAAGAAATTTCTTAAATAAACACATAGTACTTATAAAATTAATAAAATGAAGTACATACACAGTGAAGAGAAATAATTTATTAAAAAAAGATATATGTTTGCACTGAAGGAAATACTTTGCTCCAGGTCTCACTATAGTCTACTAACCGTTAAGGCCAAAATTTTGTTTTTGTTTCAAACAAGAGTTCAGTAATTTAGATCTTTAGAGTTTTGAAGATAAATCAGATGGCTTTGGAACATGTAAACACAGGGCTACTATTTACTTTATATGTCACATGGCCCATGTTACATTGTGTGGAGCTACTATACACTTTGTTACATAGAATATCTGGTGGGCCATCTGTTAATGTTAGATTATGCAACTTTTGTCTTAGTCCATTTTGTGTTGCTATACCAGAATCCATGCTATTGGGTAATTTATAAAGAAAATAAATTTATTCCTTACAGTTCTAGAGAGTAGGAAGTCTAAGATCAAAGAACCCCCATCTTGCAAATGTCTTCCTGCTGTATCATCTCATAGTAGAAGGTGGAAGGGCAAGAGAGCACAAGAGAGTCAGAGAGGCGGTAAATTACATTTGTGACAGACACACTCTCATGCTAAAGTACTTATTACTGCAATAACAATGTCAATTCATTTATGAGGGTAGAACCCTTATGATCTCATCACTTGCACCTGGAAATTTAGTTTCCCATACATGTTCTTTGGGGAACACATTCAAACTGTAGTATATTCTGTATATTGAAAGACATAGCAACAATCTTTTCTGCTAAATTCCTATTAAAAAATCCAAAAGTCTGCTATTGACCATATAACTTCTTTTAAATTTGTGTAATTATCAAGCATTATGTGACTGCTTTCAGAAAAAATATTCTAAACATTTATATCACTTTTAAGTATCCTAAACATTCTGCTTTGCTATTCTAATTCAATCCAGTTAATAGTAGAACAATAAAAATGGAATTTTTTTCAGGAAGTAGAAAAATAAAATTGAAAAGAATAATGCATGTATATACATGTTATTTTGATCGGATTACAATTGATCCTTGTTATACTCTGGATTTGTGTCCCCACCTAAATCTTTTGTCAAATTGTAGGAGGGGCCCTATGGAATGTGATTCAATCATGGGGCAGATTTTTTCCTTGCTGTTTTCATATTAATGAGTGAGTTCTCACTAGATATGATGGCTTAGAAGTGTGTGTCATTTCCTCCTTCACTCTCACTCTCTCTCCTGCCACCTTGTGAAGAAGGTGCTCGCTTCTCCTTCACCCTTCTGCCATAATTGTAAGTTTCCTGAGGCTTTCCTAGTTATGAAGAACTATGAGTCAAATAACCTGTCTTCTTTATGAATTACCCAGTCTCAGGTAGTTTTTTATAGCAGTGTGAAAATGGAATAATACAATCCTCAAAATAAGTAAATTAAAAATGTTATACTTGAATGATTATTTCACAATGCATACTAAAACTAAACAATGGTGAGCAGGTTGAGGGACGGGTAAAATTTGCAGTGGCAAAAAATAAAATAAATTATTACTCTGTATAATTTATTGTGTTGTAGACTAAAATATTAAATACTAAACTATTAAATATGAATATTAGCAAATTATATGGTTCAAAGTAATATTCTATGATGAAAATTACCTTTAATTCTTATGAAATACTATAAACAAAGGCTCAAATTTTCTTTCAAAGGTGTTTCTTTAGCAAGAACACTACTTTCAGAATTATATTTTGAAAGTATAATTTGCATAGCCATCTACCTACCATTTTGCCACCATACGTCTCTATTGTTTAGATTATTTCATATCACCCATTACCTGCTTTATCCAGAGAGCATTTTGTTTTTATGATCACCATTCAGGAATTTACTTAAAAAGTGAAAACAGATACTATTGTGGATTAATTGTGACCCAAATTGTTATGTCTTTCTGCACTCACAATCTTTGCAGTTGGGCTTTGGCCGCTACCAAATGGCAAACTAAGTTTTCTAAACGCTTTAATTTGAGCCAACTTTGTGACTTCTTTCTTTCAATAGAACATAGAGATAGTGATGTTCTGTCATTTATAAGGCTTACCTTTTTGAAGATACAGACATAGCTTGCAGGATACAAAGCCATCTTGAAGTGCAGGTCGGTTTTTCTAGATGAGACTCTCTAATAAACTATAGCAAAATATGTGACAGAACCCAATGGTAGACAGCTTAGATGTGCACCTACAGTTGCACACAGACAAATAAGCAAGCCCAGTCAAGGCCTAAAGATTTCCTTAGATGACTTGTAGACTAATTAAAAGTAATAAATGCTTTATGTTTATTTCATTAAATTTTGTTGTATGAACTACTGGTAGCAATATAAAAATATTATATGCTTGGACATTTTAATTTTACATTTTGCAGTCTCTTGCAAATTGTAGATGAAGACATCAGAGCCCAGAAAAAGTAAATCAAATTAATATAATGTTCTATAGAAATTCAGAAAAAATATGTTTAGTCTCTGTATAGCTTCACTTATCACTGATAATCTCTAAACCATATTAACTGGCTTAAAATGACAACACTCACTTTTCTTAATCCTTGCTTTAAGCTAGTTGTGAAATGGTTTGTGTTATTTAGATACTCCTCACGGAAGCAAGCATCTTGTAACCTACCAGATAAGATCCCTTTTGATTAATTCAAAGGCACCAGATTAAGGGCTGATATCCAGAATTTACAAAGAACTCAAGCAGATTTACAGGAAAAAAACAAACAAGCCCATTCAAAAGTGGGCAAAGGATATGAACAGATACTTTACGAAAGAAGACATATATGAGGCCAACAATCATATGAAAAAATGCTCATCGTCACTGGTCATCAGAGAGATGCAAATCAAAACCACATTGAGATACCATCTCACGCCAGTTAGAATGACAATCATTAAAAAAATCTGGAGACAACAGATGCTGGAGAGGATGTGGAGAAAAAGGAACACTTTTACACTGTTGGTGGGAGTGTAAATTAGTTCAACCATTGTGGAAGACAGTGTGGCGATTCCTCAAGGCCTTAGAAATAGAAATTCCATTTGACCCAGCAATTTCATTACTGGGTATATATCCGAAAGACTATAAATAGTTCTACTATAAGGACACATGCACACGAATGTTCATTGCAGCACTGTTTACAATAGCAAAGACCTGGAATCAACCCAAATGCCCATTGATAATAGACTGGATTGGAAAAATGTGGCACATATACACCATGGAATATTATGCAGCAATCAGAAATGATGAGTTCGTGTCGTTTGTAGGGACATGGATGAATCTGGAGAACATCATCCTCAGCAAACTGACACAAGAACAGAAAATGAAACACCGCATATTCTCACTCATAGGTGGGTGACGAAAAATGAGAACACATGGACACAGAAAGGGGAGTACTAAACACTGGGGTCTATTGGGGGGAAAAGGGGAGTGCCAGTGGAAGGGGGAGGTGGGGAGGGATAACCTGGGGAGAAATGTCAAATGTGGGTGAAGGGGAGAAGAAAAGCAAAGCACACTGCCATGTGTGTACCTACGCAATTGTCTTGCATGCTCTGCTCATGTACCCCAAAACCTATAATCCAATAAAAAAAAAAAAGGCACCAGATTAGTCACTTTAACAGCACATGCAAAATGCCCTTCCATGTAACTGTACATAATTAGATAGTTCTGTCTCATCTTTTTCACAGCCCTGTGAATTAAAATAGAAAATCTTATGAGGGTCAAGGGTGATGCTATTAGAATTATACCTAACACAGATATATATCAGTCAGATGCTACATACAGCCTTTTGTTAGAATCATTGTTTACGTATCTTTCTAACTAGATCACTGATTCTTTCAGTATAGGTATTGTATTTATAATTATCTACTTTCTGAGTATTCAGCAGTCATGGTTTCTCAGTCAGGATAAGCATATAACAAATATTGGGAATTGGGGAGAGATAGCATGGGAAGAATTGCCGGATATAGGTGAAGGTGAGGAAGGCAGCAAATTACGTTGCCATGTGTGTACCTATGCAACTATCTTGCATGTTCTTCAAATGTACCCCAAAACCTAAAATGCAATTAAAAAAAGAAATAATAAAAGAAAATATATTTTTTTCTAATAATATAAAAACAAACTATCTAATAAAACTAGACAAAAAACATTATCTCAGGAAAAAAATCAAATTGATCAACTCAAGATATTTTTTTCTTTTTTTAATTGCATTTTAGGTTTTAAGGTACATGTGCAGATCATGCAAGATAGTTGCAAAGGTACACACATGGCAGTGTATTTTGCTGCCGTCTTCCCCTTCATCCACATTTGGCATTTCTTCCTGGGCTATCCCTCCCCTCTTCCCCCTTCCCGCCATCCCTCCCCTATTCCCCCCAGTAGACCCCAGTGTGTAGTACTCCCTTCCCTGTGTCCATGTGTTCTCTTTTTTCATCACCCGCCTATGAGCGAGAATATGCGGTATTTCATTTTCTGTTCTTGTGTCAGTTTGCTGAGAACGATGTTCTCCAAATTTATGCATGCCCCTACAAAGGACACAAACTCATCCTTTTTGATCGCTGCATAATATTCCATAGTGTATATGTGCCACATTTTCCCAATCCAGTCTATCGTGGATGGGCATTTGGGTTGGTTCCAGGTCTTTGCTATTGTAAACAGTGCTGCAATGAACATTCGTGTGCATGTGTTTTTATAGTAGAATGATTTATAGTCCTTTGGATATATTCCCAGTAATGGGATTGCTGGGTCAAATGGAATTTCTATTTCTAAGGCCTTGAGGAATCGCCACACTGTCTTCCACAATGGTTGAATTAATTTACACTCACACCAGCAGTGTAAAAGTGTTCCTATTTCTCCACATCCTCTCCAGCATCTGTTGTCTTCAGATTTTTTAATGATCGCCATTCTAACTGGCGTGAGATGGTATCTCAATGTGGTTTTGATTTGCATCTCTCTGATGACCAGTGACGATGAGCATTTTTTCATATGTTTGTTGGCCTCATGTATGTCTTCTTTTGAAAAGTATCTGTTCATGTCCTTTGCCCATTTTTGAATGGGCTTGTTTTTTTTTTTCCTGTAAATCTGTTTGAGTTCTTTGTAAATTCTGGATATCAGCCCTTTGTCAGATGGGTAAACTGCAAAAATTTTTTCCCATTCTGTTGGTTGACGATTCACTCTAGTGACTTTTTCTTTTGCCATGCAGAAGCTGTGGAGTTTGATTAGGTCCCATTTGTCTATTTTGGCTTTTGTTGCCAATGCTTTTGGTGTTTTGTTCATGAAGTCCTTGCCTACTCCTATGTCCTGGATAGTTTTGCCTAGATTTTCCTCTAGGGTTTTTATGGTGCCAGGTCTTATATTTAAGTCTTTAATCCATCTGGAGTTAATTTTAGTGTAAGGTGTCAGGAAGGGGTCCAGTTTCTGCTTTCTGCATATGGTTAGCCAGTTATCCCAACACCATTTATGAAACAGGGAGTCCTTTCCCCATTGCTTGATTTTGTCAGGTTTATCAAAGATTGTATAGTTGTATGTATGTTGTGTTGCCTCCGGTGCCTCTGTTTTGTTCCATTGGTCTATATCTCTGTTTTGGTACCAGTACCATGCTGTTTTGATTACTGTAGACTTGTAGTATAGTTTGAAGTCCGGTAGTGTGATGCCTCCTGCTGTGTTCTTTTTGCTTAGAATTGACTTGGATATGCGGGCTCTCTTTTGGTTCCATATGAAGTTCATGGTGGTTTTTTCCAGTTCTGTGAAGAAAGTCAATGGTAGCTTGATGGGGATAGTATTGAATCTGTAAATTACTTTGGTCAGTATAGCCATTTTTAAGATATTGATTCTTCCTAACCATGAACATAAAATGTTTCTCCATCTGTTTATGTACTCTCTGATTTCGTTGAGCAGTGGTTTGTAGTTTTCTTTGAAGAGATCTCCTACGTTCCTTGTAAGTTGTATTCCTAGGTATTTTATTTTTTTTTGTAGCAATTGTGAATGGCAGTTCCTTCTTGATTTGGCTCTCTTTTAGTCTGTTATTGGTGTATAGAAATGCTTGTGATTTTTGCACATTGATTTTGTATCCTGAGACTTTACTGAAGTTGCTTATCAGTTTCAGGAGTTTTTGGGCTGAGGCGATGGGGTCTTCTAGGTATACTATCATATCGTCTGCAAATACAGACAATTTGGCTTCCTCCTTTTCTATTTGAATACGCTTTATTTCTTTTTCTTGCCTGATTGTTCTGGCTAGAACTTTCAAAACTATATTGAATAGGAGTGGTGAGA
Source organism: Callithrix jacchus (assembly GCF_049354715.1). Taxonomy (NCBI): domain Eukaryota; kingdom Metazoa; phylum Chordata; class Mammalia; order Primates; family Cebidae; genus Callithrix; species Callithrix jacchus. The sequence continues at coordinate 45,259,185 of NC_133514.1, forward strand.
GAAGGCATCCTTGTCTAGTGCCAGGTTTCAAAGGGAATGCTTCCAGTGTTTGCTCATTAAGTACGATATTTGCTGTTGGTTTGTCATAAATAGGTTTTATTACTTTGAGATGTGTTTTATCAATACCGAGTTTATTGAGGGTTTTTAGTTTAAAGGGCTGTAGAATTTTGTCAAAGGCCTTCTCTGCGTCAATTGAGATAATCATCTGATTTTTGTTTTTGGTTCCGTTTATGTAGTGAATTAAGTTTATAGACTTGTGTATGTCGAACCAGCCTTGCATCCCTGGGATGAATCCTACTTGATCATAATGGATAAACTTTTTGATGTGCTGTTGCAATCGGCTTGCCAGTATTTTATTGAAGATTTTTGCATCTATGTTCATCATGGATATTGGCCTGAAGTTTTTTTTCTTGTTGGGTCTCTGCCGGGTTTTGGTATCAGGATGATGTTGGTCTCATAAAATTATTCAGGAAGGATTCACTCTTTTTGGATTTTTTGGAATATTTTCAGAAGGAATGGTACCAGCTCCTCTTTGTGTGTTTGGTAGAATTCAACTGTGAACCCATCTCGACCTCGGCTTCTTTTTTGTGTGGTAGGCTCTTAATTGCTGCCTCGACTTCTGACCTTGTTATTGGTTTTTTCATAGGTTTTGAGTTTTTTTAAATCTTGCTCCTCTAGCTTTTTTAATTTTGATGATAGTGTGTCAACTTTGGATCTTTCCACTCTTCTCATTTGGGCACTTATTGTTATATATTTTCCTCTACAGACTGCTTTAAATGAGTCCCAGAGATTCTGGTATGTTTTGTCTTCATTCTCGTTGGTTTCGAAGAACTTCTTTATTTCTGCCTTCATTTCATTCTTTATCCATTCAACATTCAGGAGCCAGTTGTTCAGTTTCCATGAAGCTGTGTGGTTCTGAGTTAGTTTCTGAATTCTTGGTTCTAACTTGATTGCACTGTGGTCTGAGAGACTGTTTGTTATTATATCAGTTGTTTTGCATTTGCTGAGGAGTGCTTTACTTCCAATTATGTGGTCAATTTTAGAGTAGGTGTGATGTGGTGCTGAGAAGTATGTATATTCTGTGGATTTGGGGTGGAGAGTTCTGTAAATGTCTATCAGGTCTGCTTGTTCCAGGTCTGAGTTCAAGTCTTGGAATCCCTTGTTAATTTTCTGTCTGGTTGATCTCTTTAATATTGACAGTGGAGTGTTAAAGTCTCCCATTATTATTGTGTGGGAGTCTAAGTCTCTTTGTAGATTGTTAAGAACTTGCCTTTTATATCTTTGTGCTCCTGCATTGGGTCCAGGATCATTATATTGAGGATCATTAGCTCTTCTTGTTGTGTCAATCCTTTTACCATTATGTAATGACCTTCTTTGTCTCTTTTGATCATTGTTGCCTTAAAGTCTATTTTATCAGAGATGAGAATTGCAACTCCTGCTTTTTTTTTTGCTCTTCATTTGCGTGGTAAATCTTTCTCGATCCCTTTATTTTGAGCCTTTGTGTGTCCTTGCGTGTGAGATGGGTTTCCTGGGTACAGCACACTGATGGGTTTTGGCTTTTTATGCAATTTGCCAGTCTGTGTCTTTTGATTGGTGCATTTAGCCCATTTACATTTAGGGTTAATATTGTCATGTGTGAATTTGATACGGCCATTTTGATGCTAGCTGGCTGTTTTTCCTGTTAGTTGGTGCAGATGATTATTTTTTTTTTGATGCTCTTTAGCATTTGGTATGTTTTTGAAATGGCTGGCACTGGTTGTTCCTTTCTATGTGTAGTGCCTCTTTCAGGAGCTTTTGTAGAGCAGGCCTGGTGGTGAAAAAATCTCTGAGTACTTGCTTGTTCATAAAGGATTTTATTTTTCCTTCACTTATGAATCTCAGTTTGGCTGGATATGAAATTCTGGGTAGAAAGTTCTTTTCTTTAAGGATGTTGAATATTGGCCCCCACTCTCTTCTGGCTTGTAGAGTTTCTGCCAAGAGATCTGCTGTGAGTCTGATGGGCTTCCCTTTGTGGGTTACCCGACCTTTTTCTTTGGTTGCCCTTAGTATTCTCTCCTTTATTTCAACCATGTTGAATCTGATGATTATGTGCCTTGGGGTTGCTCTTCTTGTGGAATATCTTTGTGGTGTTCTCTGTATTTCCTGCATTTGAGTATTGGCCAGGCTTGCTAGGTTGGGAACATTTTCCTGGAGAATATCCTCAAGAGTATTTTCCAGCTTGAATTCATTCTTTTCATCACATTCTGGTACACCTATCAAACGTAGGTTAAGTCTCTTCACATAATCCCACATTTCTTGGAGACTTTGTTCATTCCTTTTTGCGCTTTTTTCTCTAATCTTGGTTTCTCTTTTTATTTCATTGAGTTGATCTTCGACTTCTGATATTCTTTCTTCTGTTTGGTCAATTTGGCTGTTGAAGCTTGTGCCTGCTTCACGAAGTTCTCATGTTGTGTTTTTCAGCTCCTTTAATTCATTTATATTCCTCTCTAAGTTGTCCATTCTTGTTATCATTTTCTCAGATGTTTTTTCAAGGTTCTTAGTTTCTTTTCATTGATTTAGAACATGTTCTTTTAGCTTACAGACGTTTCTCATTATCCACCTTCTGAAATCTGATTCCATCATTTCATCACCCTCATTCTCCATCCAGCTTTGTTCCATTGCTGGCGATGAGTTTTGTTCCTTTGTAGGAGGTGAGGTGTTTTGGTTTTGGGTGTTTTTCTTTTTTTTGCGCTGGTTTCTTCCCATCTTTGTGGGTTTATCCTCTGGTGGTCTGAGTAGTTGCTGACTTTTCGGTTGGTTCTCTGAGTGGACGCCCTGATTGTTGATGGTGAAGTATTTCTGTTGCTTAGTTTTCCTTCTAACAGTCTAACTTCTCTGCTCTACAACTCCATGCCCTGCTTGTCTGGTGTTCACCAGTAGCAGCTGCAGATCAGTGAGGGATGCTACCAGTTTCTTCTTCTGCTATCTTTGTCCCAGAATGATGCACACCAAATGTCAGTCTGATCAGTCCTTTTTGAGGTGACTCTTTGGATGTTCATGGATCAGGGAGCTGCTTGAGGAGATGGTCTGTACTTTATAGGAGCTTGAGTGCTGAGCTGTGAGGTCCGTTGTTAATTGAGAACTGTTCAGCAGATACTTTTAAGTCTGCTGCAGCAGAACTCTTAAAACTTTTTTTTTTTTCAGATGCTCTGTCTCGGGGCATTAGGGCTTTCTTTATGAGTATCCATTGCACTTTCCTGCCCAGCTTGGGGGTAGTCTAGTCACTATTTTTCTGCCGAGGCTCCACCCTGTTGGCATTGGCTCCACCCTACTGTGGTGGGCTCTGCTCTGTTGCCTTGGGCTTTGCCCTGTTGCTGAGGGCTCCACCCTGCTGTCGTGTGCTCCACTCTGTTGCCTCTGTATTGGCAGAGTCTCTCTGTTATGGTGGGTTGCCTCGGCAACAGCAGGATGCCACAACAATGGGAGTATACTTTTGTAGGGGTGGATTGCCTCGGCAATGGGGGACGCCCCTCCCCCACCGAGTTGCGCCGTCCTGGGCTCAGTTGCATCCACAGTGAAATTCTCAGCCCTGGGCATATGGAATCGCCACGCTGCTTGTTTCTGTGGGGGTGGGACTTGCCGAGCCTGGTCACCTGGCTCGCCACCTTAGAGCCCCTCTTTTTCCCTTTCCTAAGTTGAAAGGTTGACTCTCTCCCAGGTATTTCAGTTGCCCGCTGATTGGGGACCACGATCCATGTGATTTCCTGTGCAGTGACCCACTGCGCTGGCTCAAATATTGCCTCCTGGGAAACTCCTGGTCTGGGTCACTGTCCAAGTCCCATTCAATCAGATCGATATGCTAATCTGCCCTCCCAAATCTCAGATTGCCGGTTTAACAGGGCATCCAGACCAGTGCGCCTTGTGCAGAGTGCTGCTGCACTGCTGTGCCGGCCGCAAAGGCAGTGCCAGCCAAAACAGCCATGGGGGTGCTCCATGTCTCTCCTCCACCTGGGAATACCCCTGTTCTGTGGGCAACAAAGATCTGTCTGAAAATGTGGCTTGAACTCACCCTCTGAGCCTTCACTGAGAGCTGCAATTCCGAGCTGCTCCTACTCCACCATCTTCAAGAGTCTCAAGATATTTTTTCACAACTGCTATTCTCAATCTAAATTGGCTATTCAAAGGTATTAAAGGTAATAAATTATTATTTTTACTATGTTAAATGTTGGCTCAGTTTTGGATATAATATATACATGATCATATCTAGTTATTTCAAACTATATTTTTATTTTTTAGTAGTCACAAATATCTTAGAACTAGCCAGTCTTAAATGCAATGGGCCATTGAATCTATAGAAAGTAAGATAAATTTAAAATAAAATACTAGTATAAATACGGATTTTACATACATTCATGTATTCAATAAATGTTTGCAGAGCTTTTCTTCCATACTTATGTCAGCTATTTGCGTGTTTACCACTTGAAGGTATAAATATATACATACCGATTTTATCTATGTCTTTAAAGAAGCTCACTTTTGTTGTAAATGATATAATTGTGGGAAGGACTAATGTAAATGTTGGTGAAATAAAAATGTTTCATATAATAAATTTTGAGTTTCATGAGGAAGCTTCGTAAGTACTTAAATTGCATAATAGGAATACAGAATGCCATTAAATTACAAATAAACTGCTAAAATGCCTTTGCAATAAAGAATTTACCAGTAATTTACTTGGATGACATGCAGTTTAGGTGACATAAAATAGAATGTTGTCTTCGGCAGCAAGTTTAGTACACAGAAAATGCATAATTAAATAAGCAAAATTAGAGGTTTTTCTATTTTCAGTATCACTGAAAGTTTCTAAAGAGTTAATAAAGATCTGTTTTGTGTGTATACACATCAAGGCAACTAGTGGTGCTGAGACTAAAGCTTTGTGCAATAAATCAGAAATGAACAGTTAGTACATAAAAAGAAAAATGATAATGGAATGTTAAGTGGAAGTTGAAGAATTCTTAACCTTAAATGAATTCTGTATGTTGAAGATCATTTATACACATACGATAATTAACTTCTATATTCTGTGGAATCCTCACTAACAGTGGATGAGAGTTCTAGTTGTTCCACACCCTTGCCAATCTTTGTACATTTAGTATTTTTAATTTTAGTTTTTCTGAGGAATTTGTAGCTTGGTATGGTTTAAAATTGCATTTCTTTTATGACTAATGGTGTAGAGCATGAGCATTTTAAAGTGCTTATTAGTCATTTACATATTTTGATAAAACATTAGTTGAAATTTTTGCCCAATTGGGGATGTTTTTAGACTGTGTTGTGCATACACTTTCTCCCAGAATGTGGCTTTCTTATACATTTTTAAGGGTGTCTATGAATGAGAAGATGTTGCCTACTTGAAATTATGGCAAAAACCTACTACACTAGTTTTCTTCTAAGGTCCTTTTGGCTTTAGCTTTTAAGTTTAGGTATATGGCCTACTTTTTGTGTATAGAATGAGGTAGAGTTCCAGGTCAATTGTATTCCATATGGATATCCAGCTGTCACAAAATATTTGCTGAAAAATTTTTTATTTTCCTTCTGTGCTTCTTTGAAACCTTTGTCAAATATTATGTGTCCCTCTAAGTGTGGCTCTATTTCTGTATTTCCTATTTAATTCTATTGATCCATTTTTAATTCCTTATGCTAATACTGTATTACCTTGACTAGAATTGGTTTATAATAATTATTGATGTCAGGTAATTTAGGCTACCCAAGCGTTCTTTTTCAAGACAACTTTAGAATTTTAGGTCCTTTGAATTTTCATTTTCACATATTTTAGGAAAACTTTCCAAGTTCTTTAAAAAAAATCTGCTGGGTTTTGGACTGGAATTGTGCTAGTTCCACTGATTACTTTAAAGAGAAATTACATTTTACAGCACTGATTTCTAAAACATGAATATAGTATGTGTTTCCATTTATTTTGGCCTTCTTTAATTTACCAAAGCAATTTTTTTCTATTGTATTTTTTTTCTATTCTATTCTATTTTGCACAACATTTATTAAGTTTATTCCTTTGTAGCATATTATTTGATGCTCTTTAACTAGATGCACACCTTGGGTTGTGCCTTTCACATTGATTCTGGACTTTAGCCAGTGAGGCAAGAGCAAGGATGCAAGGAGAGATTTGGAAAACCTCTTGCTGCCTTTGGAATATTGCTCCTGCATGAGCAGATTGAAATGGTCTGTTGGATTATGAGTGACACATGGTTCAGTCTCTCCTTTTACTCTTGGATGACAGTCATATAACCTGCTGAAATGAGAGTGAACCAGCTTCCCTGAGCTGACCTGCCAACTGACTGCAGATGATGAGGGAACAAGATGAGATTAGCCAAACCCAGATTAGATCAAAAGAAATAGACAGAAAAAATATGAGGTAAATAATTAATTATTATCTTAACCTTTTATATTTTGAAGAGAATTATTACATGTCAAAAGCTAAAAACACAACACAGACACGCACACATATATATGTATATATCTTTTCTTCTTTAATTTATTATTATTATTTTTTGTTTATTTGTTCCTATACCAACATGTTTGAGAGAGCAAGTGGTAATATATAGAAAGGAAAGCAAGAACATGAAATTTGTTATTTATAAGATTGTACTGTTTTTATGTGTACCATGTTGCACATCTCAAGTATTTTTCTCCCAAATTAAGAAAAAAACAACTTTAAACAGTCTGCTTCTCTTTTGAAAATGTGAGTATCTGCAGGTTGTTTTCCCCCAAGAAATTACTCCAGGGTAGTTATAAGTAGGCATTCTCTCTATACTTTATTATGAAATCTAAAGAATAGAAATGGCAATTGTATCCAGAGATGGGAAAAGTGGTCCAAAGTGAGAGGCAGTAGTTTAAAATGACTATACTGCAAAGCACATGGTGTCTCTTCACTGGCCATCCTCTGTCCATGTCCCTGTCAGGCTCCATCATTCTGTTGTTCCTTTCTATAAAACTTTTTTATTCAAAACTGAGATACAAAGCTATGAGCATATAAATGCAGAGGTAGATCAACCTGGAAGCCACTACAATAGTCTAGGTGAGACATCAAGAGGACAATTGAAGAAATAAAGTGGACATGGAGAAGAGGGATAAGATTCAACTATTTATATGGTGCAATTATGAGCAATTAATTCTAGAGGATGAGAGACATGAAGCAGTCTAGGATGACTCATGGAACAAATCTGCACATCTTATTGTCCACTGTATGGGAAGAATTCCTTTCAAATACCAATTTCACAATCTTTTCTAAGGTGTGCCTGTCTCTCAATATGAAATTGTGAGATTCCTAGGCCATGTTATTAGAGATGAGTCCACAAGATGAGTCCACATTCTGCATACCACACAACCGTTTTTATAACTAAAATTGTTCTTTCTGGAACCAGGGCATGTTCTTAACAAGATTATTTCATGTACTGAGCACAGGTTAATGTCTATTAACTAGTCAGGCATGTGACATCAGCTGGGATCTTTGAAATGTCACTTGGGAAGTTGAAGACACTCTGAAGTTGCCTTAATCCTGTCATTCTCGCTAGTACAGGTGTTCACTACATGACATGCTGCACAACATAGACAATCATGCTTTGTGTTGGTTTCTCCCAAAGATTTTTTTTTCATTAGGCCATGGAATTACCCTTAAATTTCTGAATATTGATACTAACTATACTCCTTTTATTTTGTAATTGACACCAACACACTTCCTGGTTTATCAACACCATTCACCAAGGGATTTGCTATTTGGCCAACATTCTTTTTCTATGTGCCCTTGGCAAAAATAACCACATGGACCCACAGGACTTGATCTCTTAGACTCATCTAGCAAAACCACTTCCTTTCCTACACTCAAACAAGAAAACATGGATCTCTCAAGTTGTCTTTTTTCTTTATTTCATTGGAAAGAAAGTCCTTATTTTGTCAAAACTTCTTACAAATATAAATGGGTGTATTTAAGTGCTCCGGCTAGAAAGAGAATCCCCAATCAGTTGATGATCTTTTCTGTCTTCAGATAACTGGATACACAAACATAATTAAACATCAGACTTGAGTGTGGGTACCTCAGTTGATGGCTGCAGATCCACTCTATCGTCTCAAATTTCTTATGACATTTCTATTTCTTATCTAAAACTGTACATAACAAGAAATAGAACATTTTCTACCAAGATCTCTTTTTTGGTGTGTGTGCTTTCTACTTTCTTACTTGCCCTTTAAAACATTCTTCATATTTACCAATACTATCATTTTTCATCCCTTCCATTTTTTTCACCTGATTTGTTATTATGCTTACTTCCTTTCCCAAACTACTTCATTCCTTTTGTCCACCAGTCCTTTTCCAGTGTGTTTGACATCCTCACTTTCCTTCTCTTCCTTGCATGTTCACTCTGTTGTCATGGCAAATAGAGTCTTTAGCATGTACAGGTCTTTATAATCAAGGTTCTGCTATATCAGTTAACAGATTTCTGATTTTCCTTTTCATACATATGTTTTTGTAAGTAAAACATTCCTGTTCTCCTTTATGAGGAAACATGTTTCAACAATTTCTGCCCTCCTGCCAACATCTCATACCATTTCTGCTTTCGGTACCCTTAAGCAAACCTATTAACCATATTAGGAAAACATCAAGTTAGCATTTGTTTGTTAGTAAATTTTGAGTTGATGTGTATTGTATTTTACTTAGAGGCATTTTCTTTTTTGACATTTTATGCAATTACAAGCTTAAAAAAAAATTACCACCAGAAGCAACATATAATTCCTGTGGCTTTGCCTTGATGTATTATAATGAACAATTTTCCTTCTAACATGGATATCATGTAATATTAGCAAAATGACCTAAAGTGAGTTATTTCACTGTTTTATCAGAGTTATATGAGATTAGCTAGACATTAAAAACAAGTATTCACAATTCACTTAGGATTTTTGAAATATTTATTTATTGTTATTTTTTAATGTTCTAAAACTTTTTTTATTGTACTTTAGGTTCTGAGGTACTCGTGGAGATCATGCAGGATTGTTGCATATGGACATACATGGCAATGTAGTTTGCTGCCTCTATCACCCTGTCATCTATATCTGGCATTTCTACTCATGTTATCCCTCCCCAACCTCCCTACCCCCACTGTCCCTCCCCTAGTCCCCCACAACAGACCACAGTGTGTGATGCTCCCCTCCCTGTGTCCCTGTGTTCTCATTGTTCAAGACCCACCTATGAGTGAGAACATACAGTGTTTGATTTTCTGTTCTTGTGTCAGTTTGCTGAGAATGATGGTTTCCAGATTCATCCATGTCTCTATGAAGGACACAAACTCATCATTTTTTATGGCTGCATAGTATTCCATGGTGTATGTGTGCCACATTTTCCTGGTCCAGTCTATCATTGATGGGCTTTTGGGTTGGTTCCAGGTCTTTGCTATTGTAAACAGTGCTGCAATGAACATAGATGTGCATGTATTTTTATAGTAGAATGATTTAAAATCCTTTGGATATATACCCAGTGATGGGATTGCTGGGTCAAATGGAATATCTATTTATAGATCCTTGAGGGATTGCCATACTGTCTTTCACAATGGTTGCACTAATTTACACTCCCAACAGTGCATAAGTAACTCTATTTCTCCACATCCTCTTCAAAATCTGTTGTCTCCAGATTTTTTAATGATTGCCATTCTATCTGGTGTGAGGTAACATCTCAAAGTGGTTTTGATTTGCCTTTCTCTAATAACCAGTGATGATTAACATTTTTATGTTTATTGGCCTCATATATGTCTTCTTTTGAAAACTGTCTGTTTATATCATTCACACACTTTTGGATGGGTTTTTTTTTCTTGTAAATCTGTATCTGATTATTATATATTAATGTTAGCAAAGACAAAAACTGCTAATGTACAAGAATCATTTTTTGATAATTTCTTTGTCATTTTACTGACATATAACAGTTGCCAAATAATTTAATGAACATATGAATGATTTTGCAATCTACTTTCCAAAAGGAACAATATTTCTAATGCTACATTAGTAAATGTAGCCATTAAAAAATTTGAAATAATGATATTTTAATGATTTCAAATTTAACCATTTAATATTTACCTATTCTACAGAAGATAATGTAATGTCAATTCAAAGATTTTAATTCTCAGGTTCAGCATTCAGACTGCTTTCTTTCACCTTAGGCATTTTTCCAGTAAATAAGAGATACTGTGTACCTTGATGGCTTGGGTGTGGCTATAAATTCTGAAAATAACGTTTCAGTTATAAGTAAATAGTGAAAAGTGAGTTTGCTCACTGACTCAATTATAGTAAGTTAGAATTTTTCAGATCTGATACTATGTAACCCTTTAAAAAGTGACACAGGTACAAGAGAAGAAAGGTGTTTCAATTAATAATCTCGTTGAATAATTTTCACCTACTTACAGAATAGTTATCTGTCTCTTTCTTGCTAATAGAAAATATTGCTTTTACAATAATAAGAATAAAAGATACTAATGCTAATTATTATAAATATAGAAATTACTATGCTAATTATTATAAATATAGAAAATTAAATTAAAATGCTAATTATTATAAATATAGAAAATCATAAGGAATATATTATAAATTTTCAATCATTATACACTTCTGAAAAAATTGCCAAGTACATTTTTATAAATTTCCATATTTGAGAGACTGTGAAGAGGTTGTAAGAAGCTTACAGATTTTGAAATAAAATTGAAGCTAATATAAACCAGTCATTAGTAGTGGATTGTACTCAACTGACATATGACATATTGATTATTTTTTAAAAATCATATGTTCATGCATCTATTTGAAAATATGTAAACAAACTTAATATGGTTCCATCACTAACTGGGTACCTAGGATACACCTATTCACCACAACGACAAAGATCCCTGCTCTTGTACAGCTTATAATTCTAGTGGGAAAACAAAGAATAAATAATAATACATGATGAAGTTGCATAGCATGTGAGAAAGTGACAAATGCTCTGAAAGAAAAAATATGTGGAGCCAGTGAGGGAGTGGGCGTGATAGCATTAACTAAGGTGGCAAGAGATCATTGAAAATCTTAAGGAGGCAAATGAAGGTCGACTAAGCAGATACCTGGGCATCAGGCATTTGAGACAGAAGGAAGAGCCAAAGGAACAGCTGTGGGGCAGTATGAGATCTGCTGAGCTGGAAGAAAAGGAAAGATGGTAATGAAAAACATATCATGAAGCAAAGACTGATTGATATTCTGAGAATTTATGAAATAGCACATTTTCTTGTTTCTGCCAAAGGCATATGGAAGTGGGGGCATAGAAGAAAACAAGAAGTAAGGGTGAAACTGAGGGAGGCCCAAAGGAGGAACGGAGTCTTTGCAGAGTAAAACTTGTGAGGGATGATTCTTATAAATACATTACTTAATAAATATTTTTAAAGAAATGATTAAAGAAACACAAAAGTAAAAATATTTTAATAGTTTAAATTGTGAGTAAACTTTAAAGCTTTTTAAAATATTAAGAAAATTTAAAATATTAAAGCAAAAGGAATCAAACCTTGTTTGTTTCTTTTGTTTTGTTGTTTTCTACAAAATGTAGAAACTTTTTTTTCATCAGAAAAGAACTTGCAAAGAAAATTAAAGAAAAGCATTGAGGGCAATATGATGAAGAAAGATGCTGAATTTTAAAGGAGTATATATTTTTATGAAAGAAAATAGAAGTAATATTATAAAAAGAGAAAATATTTTAAGAAAGAATAGAAGGAAAAGGGAAAGAAGGAAAAAAGAAGGAAGGTAGGAAGTTAGGAAAGAAGGAAGGAAGGGAGGGAGTGAGGGAGGGAGGGAGGGAGGTAATATATAGATGTTAGGCAAATGGAAGAATCATAGTCAGTTTTCATAACTAGACTGATCTACACCACGCAGCTGAAATCCTCATGGCAGAGAGGATACATAGCCTACATCTCTTTCATTTACCCTTTAAGAATGGCACCTGATGTATCTGACATGGGACTAACTCTATATTCCTGGTATAGAAGGCAATGCTATTGTTAAGAAAAAGAGCCTTCCATTTTAGAAATGTAGTCAAGAATCTTTCATTACCTTAGAGTATTGAAAATACCCAATATCAATATGTTAAAACAAACAACAACAAAAGAGACAAAATATCTTTCTTTTGGGATAACAAACCCATCTGCTCTTCTTATAATTTGAGCATGAGTGTTTTCTGTAATTTTTTTTTCTTCAACCTCAAAGTGCTAAACTCCATTGAATGTTGTAAAAATTAATTGCAATTTTATTAGAAACCCTTTTAGCTAAGCTTAAGTCTCATTTTATGCTTTTAATTATATATTGTTACTTGAAATAAACTCATTAAATACTGAGTCCTGTGGGAGTGTGCTTGGGCAAATGTCCAGCAGCTGGCCTGCCTCGATCAGTTTACATCAGTTAATAAGACTGACTTCTGTAGAATTTTGAATTAATAGGTACCCTCGAAAAATTCTCTAAGAAAGCCATTATATTTTTGGTAAACTGCAGGGCCTCTGTCCATATTTATTTTCTTTGTTAGTGGTTCATAGAAACGTGTCCATGTGATAATGACCAGTCCTCTGGAGAGAATACACTTCTTGAGCCCAACAGGGCCTGTTTTATCTATGTATGTATTCACAAAATTCACAAGCTTGCCATCATAGCAGGATAGAATTTATGTGAATGTATGAATAAATTGTGACAGTCTCTTGCTGTTTCATCTACCTCCACTTTCACCTGCACTATTTTTCTTTTTTATTAAAAGGAATAATTCTAGATCTATTTCAAACTATTTTTAAACACTAAAACAAGTCCTATGTCTATCCACTCCCAACTTAATTAAATATATAAATGTGTACACAGCAGCATTTTTAAAATCTATAAGAACATTGTTTATCTGTTACTATGAATAATCTTTGAACATGGTTCTAGGTGCAGAACCCAGTTAAGACTGATAACAGTGAAAATATAAGACTTTTATGTGTGGATTTTTAATCTCTTCCCTAGCCTACTGAAGTTCCTCTGCACTCTTACGTTATATATTCATTTATGAGTGAAACAGTACAAATTTACATTTTCTTCAGCCATATATATGAAATTAGTTGAATTTCAAAATCTATTTATATAGAGGAGGGAGCAGAAAGCAGCATCATGTCTTAACAATTATTAATGATCTGAAGTCCATATAGGAATGACTTCACCAGCTGGTATTAGCCAAAGGAGTCTATGTTCTTGATGTTCCTTAGTGTTCAAATGTGGGAATTTTGTGCAGACAGCCAATTCTATCTCTAGTTATGTGGAGTTAGAGAATAGTCTTGAATTAATCAGTTGACAAATCCTGTGACTTTGTATACATAGGAACACCAATCTGTTCTTATTTTTTATGTAATCATACACCACGATGTTCTTTTACTGGTCAAGAACCTGAGAACATTTGGGGGACGACTCAAGATGGCGCTGTGAGAACAACCCAGGATTGAGGCTCTCGCTGGATGCGCGGAGTAGGTGAGTCAGGGACGCATTTCCAGACAAACCTTTGTTGCCCACAGAACGGGGAAATTCCCAGATATAAAACAAATGCGGGACGCCAGCCAGAGATCTTGACTGGTGTAGCCAGCAGCCGGTGCAGCTGCGGCCCACGCTGGAGCGCAGAGGCGCTCCACAGAGGTCCGCACAAAAGCGCACTGTTCCGGGTGCCCTGTTGAACTGGCAACCTGACACCTGAGAGGGCTGAACTTGAGACTGAATGGGACTTGAACAGTGAGCCAGCCCAGGACAAAGCGTTAGGGTTTCTTCCCATCTTTGTGGATTTATCCACCTGTCGTCTGTGTAGTTGCTGACTTTTCGATTGGGTCTCTGGGTGGACTTGCAGATTGTTGATGATGAAGTATTTCTGTTACTTGGTTTTTCTTCTACCAGTCTAGCCCCTTTGCTGTACGACTGCAGAGGTCCATTCCAGGCCCTGCTTGTCTGGGGTACACCTATAGCAGCTGCGGAACAGTAGGGATGCTACCAGTTTCTTTTTCTGCTATCTTTGTCCCAGAATGATGTCTGCCAAATGTCAGTCTTTTGGATATAGAGGGGTCAGGGAGCTGCTTGAGGAGACAGTCTGTACTTTATAGTAGCAGAAGACAAGAAATAACTAAGATCAGAGCTGAACTGAAGGAGATTGAGACACGAAAAACCCTCCAAAAAATCAATAAATCCAAAAGCTGGTTTTTTGTAAAGATCAACAAAATAGACCACTAGCCAGATTGATTAAAAAGAAAAGAGAGAACAACCAAATAGATGCAAAAAAATGATAAAAGGGAAATCACCACAGATTCCACAGAAATTCAAACCATCATCAGAGAATATTACAAACAACTCTATGCACATAAACTAGTAAACCTGGAAGAAATGGATAAATTCCTGGACTCCCGTGTCCTCCCAAGCCTAAACCAGGAGGAAGCTGTTCCTATGAATAGACCAACAACAAGGTCAGAAGTTGAGGCAGCAATTAAGAGCCTACCACTCAAAAAAAGCCCAGGTCCAGAAGGGTTCACAGCCGAATTCTACGAGACACACAAAGAGGAGCTGGTACCATTCCTTCTAAAACTATTTCAAACAATCCAAAAAGAGGGAAGCCTTACCAAATCATTTTACGAGACCAACATCATTCTGATACCAAAACCCAGCAAAGACTCAACAAGAAAAGAAAACTTCAGGCCAATATCCATGATTAACATAGATGCAATAATCTTCAATAAAATATTGGCAAGCCGATTGCAACAGCAAATCAAAAAACTTATTCATCATGATCAAGTAGGATTCATCCCGGGGATGCAAGGCTGGTTCAACATACACAAGTCTATCAACGTAATTCACCACATAAACAGAACCAAAAACAAAAACCACATGATTATCTCAATTGACGCAGAGAAGGCATTTGACAAAATTCAACAGCCCTTTATGCTAAAAACCCTCAATAAAGTTGGTATCGATGGAAAGTATCTCAAAGTAATAAAAGCTATTTATGACAAACCAACAGCCAATATCATACTGAATGGGCAAAAACTGGAAGCATTCCCTTTGAAATCTGGCACTAGACAAGGATGCCCTCTCTCACCACTCTTATTCAATATAGTACTGGCAGTTCTAGCCAGAGCAATCAGGCAAGAAAAAGAAATAAAGGGTATTCAAATAGGAAAGGTGGAAGCCAAATTGTCTCTATTTGCAGACGACATGATAGTATACCTAGAAGACCCCATTGCCTCAGCCCAAAAACTCCTGAAACTGATAAACAACTTCAGCAAAGTCTCAGGATAAAAAATCAATGTGCAAAAATCACAAGCATTCGTCTACACCAATAGCAGACTTAAAGAAAGCCAAATCGAGAACGAACTGCCATTCACAATTGCTACAAAAAGAATAAAATACCTTGGAATACAACTCACAAGAAACGTAAGGGACCTCTTCAAGGAAAACTACAAACCACTTCTCAACGAAATCAGAGAGGACACAAACAGATGGAGAAACATTTCATGTTCATGGTTAGCAAAAATTAATATCGTGAAAATGGCTATACTGCCCAAAGTAATTTATAGAATCAACACTATCCCCATCAAGCTACCATTGACTTTCTTCACAGAACTGGAAAAAACCACCATGAACTTCATATGGAACCAAAAGAGAGCCCGCATAGCCAAATCCCTTCTAAGGAAAAAGGACACAGTGGGGGGCATCACACTACTGGATTTCAAACTATACTACAAGTCTACAGTAATCAAAACAGCATGGTACTGGTACCAAAACAGAGATATAGACCAATGGAACAGAACAGAGGCACCAGAGGCAACACAACATATCTACAACTATACAATCTTTGATAAACCTGACAAAAACAAGCAAGGGGGAAAGGATTCCCTGTTTAACAAATGGTGTTGGGAAAACTGGCTAGCCATGTGCAGAAAGCAGAAACTGGACCCCTTCCTGACACCTTACACTAAAATTAACTCCAGATGGATTAAAGACTTAAACATAAGACCTGGCACCATAAAAACCCTAGAAGGAAATCTAGGCAAAACTATCCAGGACATAGGAGTAGGCAAGAACTTCATGAACAAAACACCAAAAGCATTGGCAACAAAAGCCAAAATAGACAAATGGGACCTAATTAAACTCCACAGCTTCTGCACGGCAAAAGAAACAGTCAATAGAGTGAATTGGCAACCAACAGAATGGGAAAAAATTTTTGCAGTTTACCCATCTGACAAAGGGCTGATATCCAGAATTTACAAAGAACTCAAACAGATTTACAGGAAGAAAACAAACAAGCCCATTCAAAAGTGGGCAAAGGATATGAACAGACACTTTACGAAAGAAGACATATATGAGGCAACAATCATATGAAAAAATTCTCATCGTCACTGGTCATCAGAGAGATGCAAATCAAAACCACATTGAGATACCATCTCACGCCAGTTAGAATGGCGATCATTAAAAAATCTGGAGACAGTGTGGCGATTCCTCAAGGCCTTAGAAATAGAAATTTCATTGGACCCAGCAATCTCATTACTGGGTATGTATCCAAAAGACTATAAATTGTTCTACTGTAAGGACACAAGTACACGAATGTTCATTGCAGCACTGTTTACAATAGCAAAGACCTGGAATCAACCCAAATGCCCACTGATAATAGACTGGATTGGAATATTGTGGGACATATACACCATGGAATATTATGCAGCAATCAGAAATGATGAGTTTGTGTCGTTTGTAGGGACATGAATGAATCTGGAGAACATCATCCTCTGCAAACTGACACAAGAACAGAAAATGAAACACCGCATATTCTCACTCATAGGTGGGTGATGAAAAATGAGAACACATGGACACAGAAAGGGGAGTACTAAACACTGGGGTCTATTGTGGGGAAAAGGGGAGGGCCAGTGGGAGGGGGAGGTGGGAAGGGATAGCCTGGGGAGAAATGCCAAATGTGGGTGAAGGGGAGAAGCAAAGCAAAGCACACTGCCATGTGCGTACCTACGCAACTGTCTTGCATGCTCTGCTCATGTACCCCAAAACCTAAAATCCAATAAAAAATTTAAAAAAAATCTGGAGACAACAGATGCTGGAGAGGATGTGGAGAAAAAGGAACACTTTTACACTGTTGGTGGGAGTGTAAATTAGTTCAACCATTGTGGAAGACAGTTTGGTGATTCCTCAAGGCCTTAGAAATAGAAATTCCATTTGACTCAGCAATCTCATTACTGGGTATATATCCAAAGGAGTATAAATCGTTCTACTATAAGGACACGTGTACACGAATGTTCATTGCAGCACTGTTTACAATAACAAAGACCTGGAATCAACCCAACTGCCCATTGATAATAGACTGGATTGGAAAAATTTGGCACATATACACCATAGAATATTATGCAGCAATCAGAAAAATGAGTTTGTGTCGTTTGTAGGGACATGGATGAATCTGGAGAACATCATCCTCAGCAAACTGACACAAGAACAGAAATTGAAACACTGCATATTCTCACTCATAGGCGGGTGATGAAAAATGAGAACACATGGACACAGAAAGGGGAGTAGTAAACACTGGGGTCTATAGAGGGGGAAAGGGGAGGGCCAGTGACAGGGGGAGGTGGGGATGGTTAGCCTGGGGAGAAATGCCAAACGTGGGTGAACGGGAAAAGGAAAGCAAAGCACACTGCCATGTGCGTACCTATGCAACTGTCTTGCATGCTCTGCTCATGTACCCCAAAACCTGAAATCCAATAAAAAATTTTAAAAAATTTAAAAAAATCAAAATACAATAAATATAATACAAATAAGAAACATTCAGTGTAACAACTATTTACATAGTGTTATGTATTATAAATTTAGAGAATACTTATAGTATATAGGAGGATGTGTGTAGGTTGTATGCAAATATGATACCATTTTACATATGGATCTAGATCATGCACACATTTTGATGTATATATATGTGCATGCATATACGTGTGTGTGTGTGTGTGTGTGTGTGTCTTTAGCTATTTAGAATCTATCAGCAAGTTACTGGGGGACTTGAAAGTCAGCATATGCCAATGGAAAATACTCTCAGGATATTTTCAGGGAGGAAGTAAAGTAAGGAAGGAAATTTCTTATTTCTCTGGATTTCTTCTCTCCAGAACCACATGTCCGCAGTCTCTTTATTCCTGTGTTGAAGCCAACAGTTCCCATGGGGTAATCCCTTCTCAGCTTCCATTCTCCATCTAGTTCTTGTAACTGACCCCTCCCTTGCCTTCTCCAACAAGGCTAATGGCTTTCTTCCTGGTATCTGCTTTATCGCTCCTTCTTGGTTTCTTTCATACTTTCATACACATTTTAAAAGGTGTTTTAATTTTACTCTACTCAATTATACTCTCTGTGAAGTGCTATTTGTTTTATGTCAACACCCTGACTGGAATGCTTACATAATCCTTCATCAGCCAAGAGTCATATATCTCAGGACCTTAGGTTCTGGAATTGACTTAGCACATTTATAAGCAATATCAATGCATTTTAATTTCTGAATTCACATCCTCACTGCTTTGCCATTGTAAGCTGTCAGTCCTTTGCTTTTATCTAGCTCTGAAATATTCCAGTCTGGTTCTTTTTCTTTGTGGTATAAAGATTCTTATTAAAGGCAATAGCAACAGAAAGGAAATCCAGCTACATTTCAGTTTTGAAAACAATGATAGCCATGGAAAAAAGAGTCTTAGTTGTGTTAAATAATCTTTTTGAATTTTCTTTCTTACATGAAAGACTTCCAGGAGCAGGTCTACTGTACTTGTACAAACACATAGTAACACATACACTTGGAGGCTTAGCTATGGATAATGATTTAGATTGTGACACCAAAAATACCATATTTGACCAATATGGTAAAATATAATTAATAATTACCTCTACGTTAAGAGAAAAATTCCCAGATCCCAGCCCAAATAAATTATACCTTTTTCCTTGGAAACTTCCAGAAAATAGCAGACTCTTTGCACAATTACAGGTAAGATTAAGAAAAGACATGCTCCAAACAGTTCATTTATTTCCTGATATTGATAACTAAAGGGAAATTGTTCCTCTAGTCATAGAGATGATGGAGACCAAATATGATGCCATGGCAAATTGGTGAATCAGGATTTTTTTTTCATGGTGCCCACTGTATACAATCTATTTTGTAGAAACACAGGAAATTGCAACTTGAAGGGACTTTATGGAAGTATTAGCAATAGAAAGAGGATGAGTAGTAGTAACAGTAGTAGTAGTGCAATGGTGGTAGTAGCAAGATGGTAGTGCTAGTAAAGTGTAGTAGAAATCAGTGTATGGATTCATTATTTCCTCCCCAAATTCATATGTTGAAGCTCTAATGCCCAGTACCTCATTATGTGATCATATTTGGAGAAAAGGCCTTTAAATGTAACTAAGTTAAAGTGTCGCCCCAATCCAATCTGACTAGTGTCCTTATAAAAAGAGAAAATTTGGGCTCACAGAGAGACACCAGGATGAATGTGTTGTACAGTCAAGACCATGTGTGATGACTAATTTTATCTGTCAATTTGGCTGAGCCATCGTGCCCAGATATTTGGTGAAATATTCATCTGGGTGTTTCTGTGACGTTTTTAGATGAGATTTACATTGAAATGGTTAAATTTTGAGTTAAGCATATTATCCTCCATAACATTGGTGGGTCTCATTTAATCAGTTGAAGGGCTGAATAGAACAAAATTCTGGCTGAGCGCATTGTCTCACACCTTTAATCCCACCACTTTGGGAGGCCTAGGCAGGTGGATTACCTGACTTCAGGAGTTTGAGGCCAGCCTGGCCAACATGGTGAATACCTGTCTCTACTAAAAATCCAAAGGTTAGCCCAAAGGTGGTGCATGCCTGTAATCCAAGCTACTTGGGAGGTGGAAGCAGAAAACTTGCTTGAACCCAGGAGGTGGAGGTTTTAGGGAGCTGAGATTACCCTCTGCACATTAGCCTGGGCAAGAAAGTGAGACTCGGTCTCAAAAAAAAAAAAAAAAAAAGAACGAAGAGCTGACTTTTCCCAAGCAAGAAGAAATTCTGACAGCTAACTGCCTTTGGATTTCATCCACAATATTAACTCTTCTTGGTTCATCAACAGACTGCCCTTGGACTCGAAATACAACTCTTCCTGAGTCTCCAGGCTACTGGCCTTCACTGTTAGATTCTCGACTTGCCAAGCCTCCACAACTGCATGAGCCAATTCCTTAAAATAAATCTCTTTATGTATATATGATCATCCTAATGGTTCTATTTCTCTGGAGGATCCTGACTAAGTGAGGACACAGTGGGAAGACAACCACCATCAAGCCAAGAGGACAGGGGATGAAACCAAACCTGCTTATTCCTTGATCTCAGGCTTGCAGCCCCCAGAACTGTGAGGAAATAAACTTCTATTGTTTAAGTCTCAATCTGTGGCATTTTGTTATGGCAGCTTTGGAAAACTAATACACATTTTGCATAACACAGTGGTTACAGTAGGTAGTACCGTAGCTATCCTAGTAGTACAGTAAGGTAGTAGTGTAGTAAGTTAGCAGTGGAAGTACAGTAAAACGGTAATAAAGACGTAGTTAGGTAGTAGCAGTGTGGTATGGTAGTAGTAGTGTTACAGGATAATAGCAATGGGGTAGTTAGCTAGCAGTGGAAGTGTATTAAAAGTAGAAAAATGGATTGGTCCGGGTAACCCAGCAATGGCCATGATTTCACCTCCCTGCGCTGGAGGACGGCCTGGTCCTGCTCGGCCCTGCCCCATCCCATCACGTGGCTGTGCACTGCACTCTGGGAGGACAAGATGGTGAGCTGCCGGCACTGCTGTGTCTGGCTGCTGACTGAGGCCTCTGCTGTGGGCCCCAGCCCTGGCGGCGGCCCCAGGATGAAAACCAATTCTGTGTCCACGGAGGACCACATTCTGCCCCAGGCGAAACTTGGCCTGGAGCTTCCGGGCAGGACAGCCATTCAGCATGCAGACTGCCAGGGACAGGGAGGAACCCCTGTACTCGATCAGCAGCAGCACAGTGAGTCTGGAGGGTTCTACTTCCAAACATGAGTTCCAGGCTGAGACAAAGAAGCTTTTGGACATCGTTGCCCAGTCCTTGTGCTCAGAAAAGGAGGTGTTTATATGGGCTGATCTCCAATGCCAGCGATGCCTTGGAAAAACTGCGTCATAAACTGGTGTCTGACGGCCAAGCACTGCAAGTAATGGAAATCCACTTGCAGACCAATGCCAAGAAAGGCACCATCACCATCCAGGACACTGGCATCGGGATGACACCAGAAGAGCTGGCATCCAACCTGGCGATGATAGCTGGATGGGGGTCAAAGGCCTTCCTGGATGCTCTGCAGAACCGGGCTGGGGCCAGCAGCAAGAGCATCGGCCAGTTTGGAGTGGGTTTCTACTCGGCCTTCATGGTGGCTGACAGAGTGGAGGTCTATTCCCACTCGGCATCCCCAGGGAGCCCAGGCTACCAGTGGCTTTCAGACAGCTCTGGAGTGTTTGAAATCCCAGAAGCTTGGGGAGTTAGAACTGAGACGAAATGTTCTCACTTATGCGTGAGATCTGAATGATGAGAATGAAGGGGAACAATACACATTGGGGCCTTTTGGAGACCGGGTTGTGGGGATGGAGAGCCTCAGGAAAAATAGCTAATGGATGCTGGGCTTAATGTCTAGGTAACTGAACGATTTGTGCTGCAAACCACCATGACACTCATTTCCCGAAATAGCAAACCTGCACATCCTCCACATGTGACCCTGAACTTAAAACAAATGTTGAGGCTGATGAGGTGGCTCAAACCTGTAATCCCAGCACTTTTGGAGGCTGAGGCGGGTGGATCACGAGGTCAAGAGATTGAGACCATCCTGGTCAACATGGTGAAACCACGTCTCTACTAAAAATACAAAAAATTAGCTGGGCATGGAGGTGCACGCCTGTAATCCCAGCTACTTGGGAGGCTGAGGCAGGAGAATTGTCTGAAACCAGGAGGAAGAGGTTGCAGTGAGCCGAGATCATGCCATTGCACTCCAGCCTGGGTAACAGGAGTGAAACTCCATCCCCCACCCCCCAAAAAAGAAAAAACAAATGTTGAAGTAAAAAACTAATAAAATAAAATGATGCATGCATAGAGACAAATAATAGGTATTCAATACTTATAAAAGTGAACCATTTGTTAAGCCTTCTTAAAGCTTAGTTGGTCACCTTAATTTTATAGTAATTCAGAAAACAAAAAAAATGTTAAGGGAAATATTTCTAGTGATTAAAATGGCAGCAGAGGTGGATATTTGTTCAACATCTTTCTTGAACCAGGTGTTACCCATTATGTTGCAGCAAAAAAAAAAAAAAAAGTTAAATCTAGTCACTGTCAACAAGGAGAGTATAACCTAATAAAAGAGAAACACATTTTATAAATTATAGCTTTCTTCCAACAAGATGAAGTAGGAAAGGCAAATGTATTTACAGTCTGCTGAGAGAAATGTGTGGCATGGAGGTAGAGAAAACTGGAAAAAGGAACAGACAAGGTTGAATCAGTGCCTGTTGTTGTAGGAATAAGAGCCAGCCATGTCTTCTCTAGGTTGGAAGTTTGAAGGAAACGCAGCAAGATATGAATTTCAACAAGCATATTTGAACTAGATAATGAAGAGCTTTAAAAGACATACTTTGGAATTTGAACTCTGATATTTTGGCATTGAAAAAATTAGAAGTTTTTCAGAAAATGAAACAATCACTGTTTAAGTATACCCATGATAATTAGAGTGAATGATGGAACCACTAAAAAATTAGACTGTTTAAAGACACACATAATAAAATAATAGCAAGAAAGCTGTGAGATGAGAAAATAATTTTTAATTAAAAATTATATTGCTAACAGAAGAGTTTACTCATATGTTCCTAGTGACACTATAAATTAATTGACTTTGCAAAGAAACTCGAAGTATGAAGTCATAAATAATTTATTTTGCCCTATTTTGCTCTACTAACTCTACCTTAGGTACTGTCTATGTATTTTTCACATACACACACACATAAGTACATACACACACATACAAGTATGTTCACATGTGTACATACACATTTAATTTAGGGCATATGTACATGTATGATATGTTCTACACACATACATATGTACATATATGGAGAGATAATGATATATCACAGTTATGTAATACATATAATGTATACCAAGTTATATAATAAAAAAATTCACCTATTGATCTATAATAATGAAAAGGCATAGTAATTGATAACTAATTTTTAGTGTTTATCATTGTATTAAAATACTGTGCTACATATAGGGACATGAAGATTTGAGGAAAGCCCAATTTGATCAGAACAAAATATGGTGTTTAAAATATAACATAGAACAGAAAACAAAATATACTCCGATGATGAGAACAATGAAAAATGATGAGGAGGTATATTTTATATTGTTATTTATATTATTGTGTCATTTTTAAATAATAGAAAAATTTATACTAAATATATGTAAGTAGATATTCTAAATGACAGGTAGGCATGCTCATTGAAAATTTAAACAATATAGCTACCATGATATTATTCTTCACCATGCCTCATACTAGGGCAAAGACTGTTCACAGGTGGTACTTCATAAATACCTACTAGAGGCTGGGTGTGGTGATTCACTCTTGTAATCCCAGCACTTTGGGAATCCAAGGCAGGCAGAATGCTGGGTCTCAGGAATTTGAGACCAGCCTGGGTACCATGTCAAAACCCCATCTCTACAAAAAATAAAAAAATTGGCACATGCCTGTAGTCCCAGCTACCCAGGAGGCTGAGATAGGAGGATCTTTTTAGCCTGGGAGGTGGAGGCCAATGGGCATAAGAAGGCAGAGATATTTGCTGCCTATGACTTTGAACACAGGCATTTGCAGTGAAAGGAAAATAAAATGAGTGTGGGCTAACGGTTAAATAAAACATTTCTTTTTAGTCTTGTATACTGTTGGTGGAACAAACAGTTTCAAAAGGGAATCCCCAGGCTTTCAAAGGAAAAAAACAAAAAAAGAAAGATAACTGTTGAAGGAAGGCACACAGGAGGTGGGCAGGAAAAGGAGATTTTACTTTATCCACAACAGATTTTTCCAATATGTAAAATAGATTCAATGAAAGCAAAAGATAAGTTGTTTGGCCTGTCTATGAAAGCTTAGAAATAAGGATTTTCTGCCATAATTTAGCTTATTGGGCAGACAGAAATATGTTCTCCATTGTTTTAATCTCTAACATAAAACCATGTATTCAGAACATGTCAAGAGGAAAGACAATTTCGCTGTATTGCAAGCAAATGAGCTGTGAAGTTGGTCCAGAAATAGGAAAAAAATCAGGTAATGTGACAGAAAATATTAAACATATGAAGGATGGGAATGTTCAGGAATATAGGGGATAATGGCTGATTCGTGTATTTTGGTTGCCTGTTTAAAACACTGAAATTTAGGATGACCTAAAAACATTTAATTTGTAAAATGATTGTATTTTATCTTATTATTAAGAACCAGCTCAGTTTTACTTCTAGGTTCTAGAAAGGAAAGGAAGCCTGATGGTAGAGTACAAGTTTTGAATATTTCTATCTGCCTCCTTTTATTCCTACTGCTCTCTCTTCTTTACTTTAAAATCAGTATATCAGTAGGAGGACATCACCGTATCTTCATTTTTAAGGAACTGGAATAAGACTAGTGGATCATCTAATCGTGTCTAAAGGGGAGAGTTTAGATATCTAATTTATTTTAATGTATAATAGGTAGCAAGATATCATTGTATTCTGAATAAAATTAGTTGCCAAATTTGGCTTGTTTTTATGAATGGCTCTATAAATATTGTAAATAAAATGAAAGCAAAATATTTATTAAAGTTATGAAAACAATTATTTAATGGAAGAAACTGTTTTTAAAAGTTGTTATATTTTATAAATCATTCCATATGCAAATATTATAAAGTACAATTCTTGAAATAAGCTTATTACTAAAGCATTTTCTTAGAAACCATGAAAATTAGCAAGTAACAAAGATCATTTTCTCATGCTTTTATTTTAAATTTTTAATCTCTTACAGTATAAGTAGTTACAAGTTGAGATTTTGTGTTTATTTCTGGTATTACATCGCTAAAGATAATTCTATATACCACCAAGAACTGTGAGGCATCCCGCCATAAAAAATTTCCAGCCTTTTCCAAAAAAATAAATAGGTGTTTTCACTGGATACTGACAGAAAAGAAGCTTTTGGATCAACATAAACTACAATAAAATAAATGCACACATGTTTAGCACCAGAAAGAAAATCTGGAATATGAAGAATATAACTCAGGGGCAACTTTTTAATGCTTAGCAATACATAGGTCAAGATAAAAATGTTATACAATGAGCTCTGCTTCTTCAGATTTTTCTATTGGTTCCATACCTTCGTAATGGTTATGAGAAATCCATTGAACCCCAACGAAGATACACATTCATACTTTGAGGAGTCAGTTAACTCACATCCACTGAAAAAGCCAGTAGTGGATTCCATACATTTTTTTATTGCATTTCAGGTTTTGGGGTACATGTGAATAACATGCAAGATTGTTGCATAGGTACACACATGGCAGTGTGATTTGCTGCCTTCCTCCCCTTCACCTGTATCTGGCATTTCTCCCCATGCTCTCTCTCCCTAACTCCCCATGCTATCTCTCACCAACTCACCCGCTGTCCCTTCCCTTTTTCCCCCCAACAGACCTCAGTGTGTGATGCTCCCCTCCCTGTGTCCATGTGTTCTCATTGTTCAACACCCACCTATGAGTGAGAACATATGGTGTTTGATTTTTCTGTTCTTGTGTCAGTTTGCTGAGAATTATGGTTTCCATGTTCATCCATGTCCCTACAAAGGACATAAACCCATCGTTATTTATGGCTGCATAATATTCCATGGTGTATATGTGCCACATTTTCCCTGTCCAGTCTATCATCGATGGGCATTTGGGTTGATTCTAGGTCTTTGCTATTGTAAACTGTGCTGCAATGAACATTCGTGTGCATGTGTCCTTATAGTAGAACGATTTATAATCCTTTGGATATATACCCAGTAATGGGATTGTTGAGTCAAATGGAATTTCTATTTCTAGGTCCTTGAGGAATCGCCACACTGTCTTTCACAATGGTTGAACTAATTTATACTCCCAACAGTGTAAAAGCGTTCCTATTTCTCCACATTCTCTCCAGCATCTGTTGTCTCCAGATTTTTTAATGATAACGATTCTAACTGGCGTGAGATGGTATTTCAATGTATTTTTGATTTGCATTTCTCTAATGAGCAGTGATATGAGAAGACTTCTTTACACTAAGTATATTTATAGCAAATATTTGAAACAATGCTTGCTCAATAATTTGGACATACTGGAGGCTAACTGGGATATTATCTATGATGGGCACTATTAGATAATAATCATAAAAATATTGTTAATAATAACATATATTCACAAATTATGAAAGTGTTCTTCACATCTAACAAGTAGCTTTTTAAATAAGAGACTTTAGCTTGATTCCATACCTTTTCTATTGTGAGTAGTATTGCAATGAATACATGTGTGCATGTGTCTTTATATTAGAATGATTTTTATTCCTTTGAGTATAGACTCAGTAATAGGATTGTGGGATCAAATGTTATTTGTGGTCATATACTCCATAGAATACTATGCAGTCATGAAAAAGAACAAGATCTGTCCTTTACTGGGACATAAATGGAGCTGGAGGACATTATCCTTAGCAAACTAATGCAGGAACAAAAATCCAAATACCGAATGTTCTCACTTATAAGTGGGAACTAAATGATGAGAACACATGAACACGCAGAAGTGAAAAATACACACTGTGGTCTTTTGGAGGATGAAAGGTGGGAGGAGGGAGAGGATCAGTAAGAATAACTAACAGGTACCAGGCTTAATACCTGGATGATAAAAAAATCTATAAAATGAACCTCTATGACACAAGTATACCTTTGTAACAAAGCTGTACCTGTACCCCTGAATTTAAAATAAAAGTTAAAAATAAAATAAAATGAATACATACAAAAATAAACAGTAAATAAAAATAGACTTTATTTTTAAAACACTTTAAAAGTTAGGGAAAAGGCGAAATGGTAGTACAAAAAGTACTATGTACCCTTTCACCCAATCCCCTATTATTACTGTCTTACAAGACTATGGTGCATTAACATTAACTAACGTCTATAGTTTATGTCATTTTCATTGAAACATATCAAGGGTCCAGACTATTGATGACCTTGATTTGAAGTTGAATTCACCAAGTTTCTCCAATATAGAGTTACTCTCTCCTCTATCTTTTCATACTGCAGTCTTTGGACGAGAGTACTATCAAAGTCCATACTTAAAGAGTGGAATATTTTCTTTCTCCTATTGAGATAAGGATATATACATAAGCTGTTTGGAATTCTTATACATGGGATATTTGTCTCCTTATCCTAATTTATGTACATATTTAATAAGAAAAATTGAATATAAAGATTGCAATACAAATTTTAAAAGTAGAATAAAAAAACAGAATTAATAAAACCAAAAGTGAGTTCTTTGAAAAAAGTCAATAAAATTGCAAAAAAAAGCGATACTGGAAAGAGACTCAATCAGTAAACTCAGACATGAAAGTGACATTATGTCCAACCTTAAACAAACAGAAACAGTTATAAGAAAAAACTATGAAAATTGTGTATCACAAACTAGACATCCATGATGAAATGGACAAATTCCTGGAAACACACATTACAAAACTGACAAAAAGAAATGGAAAATTTGAGTAGACTTTTAACAAATAAAGAAACTGAATGTGTAATTAAAAACAAAACAAAACTTTCCTACTAAGAAAATTTCACAACCAGATGATTTCAACAGTGAATTCTATAAAATATTTAAAGAACGAATGCCAATCTGTTTACAAACTCTTCCAATAATCAGATAATGTCGAAACTCTTTCTAAATCATTCTATGAGATCAGAATTATGCTGGTACCAAAGGCAGAGAAAGACATCACAAGAAATGAAAACTACAGGCTAATATCCTTTGTAACTATTAATGCAAAAATTATTGGCAAATAGTATCAAACAGAATTTAGCAGCATATTAAAAAAACAATTCACTATGACCAAGCGGGGTTTATCCTAAGAATGTAAGAGTTGTTTAACATTAAAACAAACATCGGGGGGAGGACTCAAGATGGCGCTGTGAGAACAACCCAGGATTGAATCTCTCGGTGAATGCACAAAGAGGTGAGTCAGGGCCGCATTTCCAGACTGATCTTTGTTGCCCACAGAACAGAAAAATTCCCAGGTATAAAGGAGACACGGGACGCCAGGCAGAGGTTTTGGCTGGTGCAGCCGGCAGCCAGGGTGGCGGCAGCTGGGGTGGCAGCGGCCGGCCCTACACAGCGCTCCGCACAGGGCGTGCTTGTCTGGGAGCCCTGTTGAACTGGCAACCTGTGACTTGAGAGGGCTGAACTTGAGACTGAATGAGACTTGGACAGTGGGCCAGCCCAGGGGATTGCAGGGACACAGCATTTGGGGTAGCACAGTGGGACCAACAAAACAGCGATTCCAAACGCTCCCGGTGGAGACGGTCCCTGAAAGTGCAGCTCCGTGGTGGAGGGGCGTCCACTATTAATGAGGCAAACCGCCCCTACTGAGATACACACCCATTGCTGACGCAGCCTGCCATTGCCAAGGCAACCCGTTACAACAGAGAGACTCCTCCGCAGGGTGTAGCCCGTGGCAGCAGGGCAGAGACCGCAGCAGAAAGGCAGAGCCTGCAGCGACAGGGCGAACCTCACACCAGCAGGGCGAAGCCTCGGCAGGCGAATAGTGAGTAGACTGCCTCCTAGCTGGGCAGGACAGTGCAATGGACATTCAAAAATAAAGCCCCAACCTTTCCAGACAAAACATCTGAGAAAAAAAGGTTTTTTTTTATGAGTTCTGTGGCAGCAGAATTAAACATAGCAGCCTAACAGCCCTGAATGAACAACAGAGCTCACAGCTCAGCACTTGAGCTCCTATAAAGTACAGAATGTCTCCTGAAGCAGCTCCCTAACCCCTCTATATACAAAAGACTGACATTTGGCAGGCATCATCCTGGGACAAAGATAGCAGAAAAAGAAACTGGTGGCATCGCTCACCGTTCTGCAGCTGCTATACGTGCACCCCAGACAAGCAGGGCCTGGAGTGGACCTCAGCAGTCGTACAGCGAAGGGGCTAGACTGGTAAAAGAAAAACCAAGTAAAAAAAATACTTCATCAACAATTTGGGTGTCCACTCAGAGACCCAATCGAAAAGTCAGCAACTGCACAGATGTCAGGTGGATAAATCCACAAAGATGGGAAGAAACCAGTGCAAAAAGGAGGAAAACACCCGAAACCAGAACACCTCACCTCCTAGAAAGAACCAAACCTCCTCACCAGCAAGGGAACAAAGCTGGACGGAGAATGACTGTGACGAAATGACGGAATTAGACTTCAGAAGGTGGATAATGAGAAACTTTTGTGAGCTAAAAGAACATGTTTTAAATCAGTGCAAAGAAACTAAGAACCTTGAAAAAAGATATAAAAAAAGAAAAAAAAAATGATAAGAATGGATGACTTAGAGAGAAATATGAATGAATTAAAGGAGCTGAAAAACACAATATGAGAACTTCGCGAAGCATGCACAAGTTTCAATGGCCGAATTGACCAAGCAGAAGAAAGAATATCTGAAGTCGAATATCAACTCAATGAAATGAAATGAGAAACCAGGATCAGAAACAAAAAGCGCAAAAAGGAATGAACAAAGTCTCCAAGAAATGGGGGACTATGTGAAGAGACCTAACCTACGTTTGATAGGTGTACCAGAATGTGACGAAGAGAATGAATCTTAGCTGAAAAATACTCTTCAGGACATTATCCAGAAAAATTTCCCCCACCTAGCAAGACAGGCCAACACTCAACTGCAGGAAATACAGAGAACACCACAAAGATATTCCGCAAGAAGAGCAACCCCAAGGTACATAATCGTCAGATTCAACAAGGTTGAAATAAAGGAGAAAATACTAAGGACAGCCAGAGAGAAAGGTTGGGTCACCCAAAAAGGAAAGCCCATCAGACTCACAGCAGATCTCTCGGCAGAAACACTACAAGCCAGAAGAGAGTGGGGGCCAATATTCAACATTCTTAAAGAAAAGAACTTTCAACCCAGAATTTCATATCCAACCAAACTGAGCTTCATAAGTGAAGGAAAAATAAAATCCTTTGTGAACAAGCAAGTATTCAGAGATTTTGTCACCACCAGGCCTGCTTTACAAGAGCTTCTGAAAGAGGCACTACACATGGAGAGGAACAACCAGTACCAGCCATTCCAAAATCACACTAAATGCTAAAGAGCATCAACATAATGAAGAATCTACAACAACTAACGGGCAAAACAGCCAGCTAGCATGAAAATGGCAGTATCAAATTCACACATAACAATATTAACCCTAAATGTAAATGGGCTAAATGCACCAATCAAAAGACACAGACTGGCAAATTGGATAAAAAGCCAAAACCCATCAGTGTGCTGTATCCAGGAAACCCATCTCACATGCAAGGATACACAAAGGCTCAAAATAAAGGGATAGAGGAAGATTTACCAAGCAAATGGAGAGCAAAAAAAAGCAGGAGTTGCAATTCTCATCTCTGATAAAATAGACTTTAAAGCAACAAAGATCAAAAGAGACAAAGAAGGCCATTACATAATGCTATAAGGATCAATACAACAAGAAGAGCTAACGATCCTAAACATATATGGACCCAATACAGGAGCACCCAGATACATAAGGCAAGTTCTTAATGACTTGCAGAGAGACTTAGACTCCCACACAATAATCGTGGGAGACTTTAACACCCCACTGTCAATATTAGACAGATAAACCAGACAGAAAATCAACAAGGATATCCAGGGCTTGAACTCAGACCTGGAGCAAGCAAACCTGATAGACATTTACAAAACTCTCGACCCCAAATCCACAGAATATACATTCTTCTCAGCACCACATCACACCTACTCTAAAATTGACCATATAATTGGAACTAAAGCAATGCTCAGCAAATTCAAAACAATTGAAATCATAACAAACAGCCTCTCAGACCATAGTGCAATCAAGTTAGAACTCAGAATACAGAAACCAACCCAGAACCACACAACTTCATGGAAACTGAACAACTGGCTCTTGAATGTTAACTGGATAAACAACGAAATGAAGGCAGAAATAAAGAAGTTCTTCGAAACCAATGAGAACTAAGACACAACATGCCAGAATCTCTGGGACAAATTTAAAGCAGTCTCTAGAGGAAAATATATAGCAACAAGTGCCCATATGAGGAGAATGGAGAGATCCAAAATTGACACCCTATCATAAAAATTGAAAGAGCTAGAGGAGCAAGATAAAAAAAACTCAAAACCCAACAGAAGACAAGAAATAACTAAGATCAGAGCTGAACTGAAGGAGATTGAGACATGAAAAACCCTTAAAAAAATCAATAACTCCAAGAGCTGGTTTTTTGTGAAGATCAACAAAAAAGACAGACCACTAGCCAGATTGATGAAAAAGAAAAGAAAGAACAACCAAATAGTTGCAATAAAAAATGATAAAGGGGAAATCACCACAGATTCCACAGAAATTCAGACCATCATCAGAAAATATTACAGACAACTCTATGCACATAAACTAGTAAACTTGGAAGAAATGGATAAATTCCTAGACTCCTGTGTCCTCCCAAGCCTAAACCAGGAGGAAGCTGAAACTGTGAATAGACTAATAACAAGGTCAGAAGTTGAGGCAGCAATTAAGAGCCTACCACACAAAAAATGCCCAGGTCCAGATGGGTACACAGCCGAATTCTACCAGACACACAAAGAGGAGCTGGTACTATTCCTTCTAAAACTATTCCAAATAATTCAAAAAGAAGGAATCCTTCCCAAATCATTTTATGAGACCAACATCATCCTGATACCAAAACCCGGCATAGAGCCAACAAGAAAAGAAAACGTCAGACCAATATCCATGATGAACATAGATGCAAAAATCTTCAATAAAATATTGGCAAGCCAATTGCAACAGCAAATCAAAAAACTTATTCATCATGATCAAGTAGGATTCATCCCGGGGATTCAAGGCTGGTTCAACATACGCAAGTCTATCAACGTAATTCACCACATAAACAGAACCAAAAACCAAAACCACATGATTATCTCAATTGACGCAGAGAAGGCATTTGACAAAATTCAACAGCCCTTTATGCTAAAAACCCTCAATAAACTCGGTATCGATGGAACATATCTCCAAGTAATAAAAGCTATTTATGGCAAACCAACAGCCAATATAATACTGAATGGGCAAAATCTGGAAGAATTCCCTTTGAAATCCGGCACTAGACAAGGATGCCCTCTTTCACCACTCCTATTCAATATAGTACTGGCAGTTCTAGCCAGAGCAATCAGGCAAGAAAAAGAAATAAAGGGTATTCAAATAGGAAAGGTGGAAGCCAAATTGTCTCTATTTGCAGACGACATGATAGTATACCTAGAAGACCCCATCGCCTCAGCCCAAAAACTCCTGAAACTGATAAACAACTTCAGCAAAGTCTCAGGATATAGAATCAATGTGCAAAAACCACAAGCATTCCTATACACCAATAACAGACTTAAAGAAAACCAAATCAAGAGCGAACTGCCATTCGCAATTGCTACACAAAGAATAAAATACCTTGGAATACAACTCACAAGGAACGTAAGGGACCTCTTCAAGGAGAACTACAAACCACTGCTCAACGAAATCAGAGAGGACACAAACAGATGGAGAAACATTCCATGTTCATGGTTAGGAAGAATTAATATCGTGAAAATGGCTATACTGCCCAAAGTAATTTACAGAATCAACGCTATCCCCATCAAGCTACCATTGACTTTCTTCACAGAACTGGAAAAAACCACCATGAACTTCATATGGATCAAAAGAGAGCCCGCATAGCCAAGTCAATTCTAAGCAAAAAGAACACAGCGGGGGGTATCACACTGCCGGATTTCAGGCTATACTACAAGGCTACAGTAATCAAAACAGCATGGTACTGGTACCAAAACAGAGATATAGACCAATGGAACAAAACGGAGGCACCGGAGGCAACACAACATACATACAACTATACAATCTTTGATAAACCTGACAAAAACAAGCAATGGGGCAAGGATTCCATGTTTAACAAATGGTGTTGGGAAAACTGGCTAGCTATGTGCAGAAAGCAGAAACTGGACCCCTTCCTGACACCTTACACTAAAATTAACTCCAGATGGATTAAAGACTTAAACATAAGACCTGGCACCATAAAAACCCTAGAAGGAAATCTAGGCAAAACTATCCAGGACATAGGAGTAGGCAAGGACTTCATGAACAAAACACCAAGAGCATTGGCAACAAAAGCCAAAATAGACAAATGGGACCTAATCAAACTCCACAGCTTCTGCATGGCAAAAGAAACAGTCACTAGAGTGGATCGGCAACCAACAGAATGGGAAAAAATTTTCACAGTCTACCCATCTGACAAAGGGATGATATCCAGAATTTACAAACAACTCAAGCAGATTTACAGGAAAAAAACAAACAAGCCCATTCAAAAGTGGGCAAAGGATATGAACAGATACTTTACGAAAGAAGACATATATGAGGCCATCAATCATATGAAAAAATGCTCATCGTCACTGGTCATCAGAGAGATGCAAATCAAAACCACATTGAGATACCATCTCACGCCAGTTAGAATGGCGATCATTAAAAAATCTGGAGACAACAGATGCTGGAGAGGATGTGGAGAAAAAGGAACACTTTTACACTGTTGGTGGGAGTGTAAATTAGTTCAACCATTGTGGAAGACAGTGTGGCGATTCCTCAAGGCCTTAGAAATAAAATTCCATTTGACCCAGCAATCCCATTACTGGGTATATATCCAAAAGACTATAAATCATTCTACTATAAGGACACATGTACACGAATGTTCATTGCAGCACTGTTTACAATAGCAAAGACCTGGAATCAACCCAAATGCCCAT
Organism: Callithrix jacchus; assembly: GCF_049354715.1. Taxonomy (NCBI): domain Eukaryota; kingdom Metazoa; phylum Chordata; class Mammalia; order Primates; family Cebidae; genus Callithrix; species Callithrix jacchus. The sequence continues at coordinate 45,293,333 of NC_133514.1, forward strand.
TGATAATAGACTGGATTGGAAAAATGTGGCACATATACACCATGGAATATTATGCAGCAATCAGAAATGATGAGTTTGTGTCGTTTGTAGGGACATGGATGAATCTGGAGAACATCATCCTCAGTAAAGTGACACAAGAACAGAAAATGAAACACCGCATATTCTCACTCATAGGTGGGTGATGAAAAATGAGAACACATGGACACAGAAAGGGGAGTACTAAACACCGGGGTCTATTGGGGGGAAAAGGGGAGGGCCAGTGGGAGGGGGAGGTGAGGAGGGATAGCCTGGGGAGAAATGCCAAATGTGGGTGAAGGGGAGAAGAAAAGCAAAGCACACTGCCATGTGTGTACCTACGCAACTGTCTTGCATGCTCTGCTCATGTACCCCAAAACCTATAATCCAATAAAAAATTAAAAAAAAAAAAAAAAAAAAGAAATAGAAATTCCATTTGACCCAGCAATCTCATTACTGGGTATATATCCAAAGGACTATAAATTATTCTACTATAAGTACACATGCACACGAATGTTCATTGCAGCACTGTTTACAATAGCAAAGACCTGGAATCACCCCAAATGTCCGTTGATGATAGACTGGATTGGAAAAATGTGGCACATATACACCATGGAATATTATGCAGCAATCAGAAATGATGAGTTTGTGTCGTTTGGAGGGATATGGATGAATCTGGAGAACATCATTCTCAGCAAACTGACACAAGAACAGAAAATGAAACACCACCATAGGCGGGTGATGAAAAGTGAGAACACATGGACTCAGGGAGGGGAGTAGTAAACACTGGGGTCTATTGTGGGGAAAAGGGGAGGGCCAGTGGGAGGGGGAGTTGGGGAGGGATAGCCTAGGGAGAAATGCCAAACGTGGGTGAAGGGGAGAAAGGAAGCAAAACACACTGCCATGTGTGTACCTATGCAACTGTCTTGCATGTTCTGCTCATGTACCCCAAAACCTAAAATGCAATAAAAAATTAAAAAACAAAAAAACAAAAACAAAACAGAAAAAACACACATCACATGCATACAAGCCACACACACACACACACACACACACACACACACACACACACTAATGGCAAGACACCACAATGAAATAATAAAAACAACAACCAAAATATGTACATTTTAATATATAGAGTAAGAATATTTGAAAAAACTGTAACATTTTGTAAATGAAAGTCTCAAAAGGCTAGGCATAGAGGAAATTTCCTGAGCATAATCCAGGGTATTCATCTAAGAAAACTCTCACATTATTCTCAATGAGGAAAGCTTTCATCCTCAGAGCAGAAACAAGACAAGGAAATTTACTTTAATTACTTTTATTCATCATTTACTGGATATTCAAGCCAGAACAATTGGAGAAAAATACAAATGAAAGATATGCAATTAAAAAAGGATGTAGTATAACTATGTCTATTCACTGTTATAGTAATTATTATAATAATAATTTCAAAGAATGCACACACACAAAAAAATGTACAGTTAATACATTAGGCACATTTAGAATAGACAAGTTAAACACACAAAATCAACTGTATTACTATAGACTGGCAACAAATAACCTGAATAGAAACTTAAAAAATTTTATTTACAATAACATCAAAATGGATATATATATATGATGATGATGATGATAAAGAAGGTGAACTAAAAACCGCTGTTAAAATAAATTAAGAACCTACATAATGAAAGATATCTTGCATTTATTAATGTAAATAATTAAGATTGAGATAAAAATACTGTCCAAAGTGATCTAGATATTCAATGCAAACTCTATCAAGATCCCAATGCTTTTTGTTTTCAGAAACAGTAAATTCAATTATACAATTCATATGAGATTGTAAGTCACGTTGAATAGCCAAAATGATTTTTAAAAAGAATACATTTGGAGGACTGACCCTTGCCAATTTCTAAACTTTCTGCAAATCTCCAGTAATTCAAACAGTGGAACTGGCACAAGGATAGGCATAATTATCAGTAGAATAGAATTGTGAGTCCAGAAATAAGTGTATATATCTGTGGTCAGTTGATTTGTAATGAGGGTGCCAAGACCATTCAGTAGGAAAAGAACACATTAGCACATGATGCTGAAACAACTAGATAACCATATTTTGTGTATTTATATTGTATACTGTACCTATGCTATGTTAACTTGAAGGTCATGTATATGTGTGTGTGTGTGTGTGTGTGTGTATTCATTGGAATGTTGTATGTTTAAAATTATAAAAATTGTGAAGGTAGACAATTCTACTACTTCCTTTTTAACTGCATAGCTTTTCTTGTTTTTGGATATCCAGTTGTGTCAGCATCATTTCTTCATGTGTTCTTTTCTTGTTGAATCGTCTTGTCATCCTCATTAAAAGTCAATTTATCAAAGATACATAAGTTTGTAAATGTCAATGACAAATTCAAATACATTTGAAACAACTGTATATGCAAAATAATGAAGTTGGAACCATACATTAAACCAAGTACAAACATAAACTCAAAGTAGATAAGGACCTAAATATGAGTTAAAACTAGAGAACTCTTAGAGTAAAACACAGGGATCCATTTCCAGACCTTGGAATTGGCAATGTTTCCTTGACTATAGTACCACAAGTATAAGTAACAAAAGAAAGAATAAATTAGACTTTATCAAAATTAACTTTTATGCATCAAAGTAAAACATCAAGCAAGTGAATAGCATGAATGATTTTGAAAACATAATGTTGATTACCGATAGCTAGTTGATTAAGAATATATGCTGTTGAGAAACACAGTGAAAAGTACACCTAGGTCTAGTCACACATAAATTTAAAGTGCTATGATGTTTATTTAAAAATGTATAAACATTTCAATTTTTAAAATGACCATACATTTTAAAACAAACATTATAGCACTTGCAATTATTTTGGACTAGATGTAGGTGTATTATCAACAGCAAAGAAAAACAAAGACTTAGAGAAACTACCACAAATTTCTCAGTAAAGTTTTCTCCAAAAAAAAGAGATTAGGTTGCAGATATTTAAAAAGCTCAAATACACTTCTCATTGTTTTCCATAAAATAAATGACAATTTTAAGGGTAAATATAGTATAGTATGCGAGAGATTCTCATCTTATATTTGCATTTTTCTGAATTTAAGTATCTCCAAAATAGATGAATATGTTAATGAGAAAAAATAGTGTATATTAAAAATAATTCTGTTTTCACTACAAAAATATGTGAACATAACAATTATAAATATACTTTTGTACTATAACTTTTTTCTTTTGAGATGAAGTTTTGCTCTTATTGCCCAGGCTGGTGTGCAATGACTCGATCTCGGCTCACTGCAAACTGCCCTTAGATCACCTGCCCAGATCATCCACAGGAGGTCAGATTCTGCAGGTCTAGGACTCTAGGACTTTTCAGAACATTTCTGAAAAGCCACTAGACTGGTCTTCAAAGTTCATCTCATTAAGATTCTGTGAGACTGAAGGGCTGCCACACTCTCCAAGTGTGTCTGCTTCCTGGTCCCCACTGTGTGTCCCATCCCCACGTCCAGCCTCTCTCAGTGCCTTCCTTTAAGGGGTCACTCCCCTCCTGCACCTACTTTCTTGAAACAACCCTGAGTCTTCAGGAGGGTGAGGACAATGAAGAGTGGGATGCAGACCATGGAGGGCAGAGCCAGGAACCAGCCGACGGAGTATCCCCAGGGTGGGTACACATAGACATTGTTGTACTTGAGGGGCGTGTACTTGCTCCAGGAGAAGAGGAAAGTGGCCTGGGAGGAGGAAGAGCAGCTGTAGGTGAGAGAAAGGGTGACCACAAGGGTGCAACTATGTACAGCCAAGGACAAAGGACAAGGTGCACTGCCGTGCATCTGCAGGGTGGAAGAATAAAGCCCCCCTCGGATCCTAGGCCAAAGCCTCACTCACATCACAGATGGCAATAGAAGGTGACACAAGGAAGACAGACGCTCAGAAAAGAAGCTCAGCCAGACAGAAGGAGACCAGCCATTGAGAAATCAGGCAGAAGCAGGAGGCACTGTGAGGAAGGGATGGAGCAGGAAGTAGAGCAAGTTCCTACTTATGGATGGATGAGATGGCCTCAGAAAGAGAGGGAGGAGAGCCAGCATAGAACAGGAATGGGCAAGGCCCCAGGGTAGACCAGGCAGGTGGGAAAAGAGCCCACATGTTAGCCAGTCTTTCCCTCATTTCTAGAGTCTTCTGGGGACAGGAAGGAATAGAGGGACAGCTGGGTGGGCACATACCAGGCAAAATCCAGAGGTCGGGAAGAGCCAAGAGATCTTCATTAGGGGCCATGGCCAGTAGCCAATCGTGTCCTCAGTGTTATAGAAATGGTCCACCCCTGAACAGGTATGGTGGGGAAGAGTGTGAGAGCCAGAGGGTGAGAACAGCTTCCTGGTGTTTGGGAAAGACCCACCTGGCTCTGAGCTCTTCCCTCACCCTTGCTCTGTGCAGGGAAACTGGAACAGGGCACATGAGTGAGATGCATCCCTGATGCCCATGTCCCTGCATGAGGTGTGTCCTGGTCACCAGGCAGGGAGTGCAGAGCAGGCAGGGGCGCCCCGACACGCTGGTACTGACACCTCTTGTCAGTGCAGTCTCTTGCCTCCCGGTCTTAGGATGGAGACCCCACCATCCTAACCACAAATGAGTGGTGTGAGCCCAAAATGGGGCTAGATGGTTAGACAAATGCGTGTTTACCTGGGAAGCAGAGATGAATTTGGTTCAAGTCAAAACAGTGAAACAAGCATCCTGCTGTTTAAGCGTATCATAGAAAACTCATAGAGGCCAGAAGACTACTGGGAACAGAACAGTGGTCTAGATTCCACACTCCAGAGGAACCACCTCTGAGTTCCCAAAAAAGCATGGGAAGAAGGTTAATTTGTGGTTAGTGAAAACATGGCTTTATTTTGTTTTGTTTCATTCCTGAGGTTTTCACATTTGCTGTAGTTCTAGGCAGAGCCAGGCTTCTAAGAAGAATCACTGATTGGTAAAGCTAGTTGGAGGGCCTCTCTACTTCCCACCCAAAATACCTTCCCACTGACCCCTGATGCATGAAATCGCACCATTAAAGAGGCATTCCTTTGACTGTGAAAAGCCAAAGTTAAAAGCCAGATACTGCCGGATGAGCAAACCATGTTAAGACGTATCAGCCAATGGCACCTCATATCATGATCAAGTTTAGCAGCTCCTCTCTGAGAACAAGATTTGAAAAGGAGTTGGGGAACATTGGAAGGCATCAGATGCCAGAGGTAAGAAGGAAGGGAAATCTCCTTGGAGTGGAAAGGATCCAGTAGGAAGGCTTAGGGTAGCAAAATAACATCTTTTGTACTCTTAGCTTTTCCTGAGGCCCTACTATGTGACACCCAGTTGACCTCTGTCCTGAGCCTTGTGACTTTGGCACTGCGTTCCCCCAATGAGGTACAGTGAAGCCAGAGGGACCTGAGGTATGATGATGGCTTCTCTACTTGCCATGTGAGCTTAGGCAAGAGACTGAACCTCCCTGAGCTTCACTCTCCCCCTACACAGATTGTAAGTGCATGAGAACAACCAGCACAGTGCTTGGCACACAGTCGTGGGAAGACTCAGTGAATTGGGTTTCTTCCCCTTCCTTGGTAGGACAGAGTCACCACCTGGCTGTGGCTGCATTCGGTATGGCTGGGTAGCTATCTCAGCCTGAGGGGACGGCTGCTGGCAGTGAAAGGCTGAATTCACCTCAGTACAGGATAGAAATGCATGGAAAAGGTTACCTTGAAAACACAGGAATGAGTTCCCTGTCCACGAAAGTACTCAAACAAAGTCTGAACGATCACCTAGTTGTTGGAAAGGCAGTGTGGGAGTTTGTGGAGGATAGGGCTAAGTGGTGATAAATGTTCCTTCTGACTAAGATTCCCACTGACAAAGGTCCTCTGGCCACCTCCATGTAGAGGAAACTGCACTGTTATTGATCATTCTCTCACTGTTGAAGGAAATCCATTTTGTCATCATTACAGCTCTGCCTGCTGCCATGAAAATGCCAGGCTTCCCAGCCATGGGTAAACTTCCCAGGAAGAAGAAGCAGGGCAGCAGTGCAAAGACACATAGAAACCAAAGGCCCAGAGAACTGCCTCCCCCTGGGGCAAAGCCTGCCCCTGGCTGGCCTAGAGGATCTTCCTCCCACCCTGCTTGTCCACTGCACTCCACCCCACTCACTGTATACCCAGCTGATGCAGACCACTTCAAACACTGATAGGAACAGCAGGCAAATGCCACTGGAGGTGTAGTAGTCAAACACCTGGAAGATGTACATCCCACCCTGTGGGGAGAGCATGGAGCTGGGGCCATGGCCAGTGCAGGGCTAGGACATGCTCTGCCCCTCAGTGAGACAGCAAACATCCATGTGGGGTGCACTCCTGCCCAGTCCATGGAATGCCATTCCTTGCATCTAAAAGGAGCTTGCCCTGTCTTCAGGCCCCCAATCAACATAGGACAACAATCTCTGACAAGGGCCTGGGAGACTGTGGTGGACACACATCATTTCGTCTGCCAAGCATCTCCTCTCTGGAATGTGACACCCCTCATTCTGTGTTCCTTTCAGACTGGGGTGTCCCTCTCTTGCTACTCCAGGCTTGAATAAGGATTACAGCCTGGACATTTGCTGCACTCTCAGGAAAAGGACCCTCTCTTTCCTCCAGGGTTGGCTGACAGTAACACATAAGCCGGAAGTCCTGTGGCCATCCCTAATGTCACAGGAGGAAAACCTGCCTCTGAGTGCAGTTACAGGAGACCCAGGAGCACTCCTGACACTGTCACAAGAGCAGCTGGATCTGACCATGCCGAAACCCAAATGTCTCTAGATTTTTCAGCTACCTGACCCAGTACATTCCCCTTTCTGCTTAAGCCAGATGTGTTGGTTTCTGTCACCTGCAACCAAAAGAGACCTCACAAATGCAGGTAGATTATCTTGTGTGGTCTGTACAACCTCACTGTGGAGAGGAAAGGGTGATTCCATCTATTATTCTTCTCTTCCCAGTCATGGAGAACATACCAGTCATCATCCATCCATCCATCCATCCATCCATCCATCCATCCATCCATCCAATGTTAGTCCATCCATCCATCCATCACTCTCCCCATCCTCTTTCCCATGGTAATGGAAGCCCTGCTTTGTGCTAAGCACTGCCCCAATGCTGAAATTAAATCCTGTTACCCATACATTGATCATGCTGCCAGCTTCTGGGACTGATGCCTTTTGGCAGGAGAGAAGAATGTTCTCTGATTCTCCTTCCCCTCAGGCCCCAGACAGCAAAGTGGCACCTACCTGACTTGGCCACTTCAGAAATGGGCACCCCCTGCTCTTGGCATAAAGCCCAGGATTAAGAAGACAACACCAGCCACAAAGCTGGTGGCACTGTTCAGGAAGCAGAGGGCGATGCAGTCACTGTGGGAGTAGGGCAAGGGCAGACAGGAACGGGAAGGAAAGAGAGGAGTAGCAGAGAGAGCTCAATCACAGCAGGAGATCAAAAGACAGTAAGAGGGGACCAAGGAGAGAGAAGAGGGAGGCAAGGGAGGCACAGAGGAGGGAAAGAAGGGAAGAGAGCATGGGAAGAAGGCAAGAGAAGAAAACGATGAAAATCGGATGGCAGACAGCAAAGAGATAAGTGAGAGAGAAAAGGGAGAACAAAGACGTTTAGTCTGGGAAATGAACCCACAACATCATTTGATACCACTTACAATGAACAGGGAAGGCCTGGGCCCAGAGACTATGGGTCTTGGTCCAGAGCCCACCCCCAGGCCCCTAGCCCTCCTTCGCCGTACCCGGCCACACTGTTCTCACCTGTAGCAGTTGTGGTACTTGTGGTTGCCCAGGACTGTCAGGCACCCCTGGCAGATGGCAAAGGAGAAGATGATCTGGGTACCCACATCCATCCACACATATGCAAAACCCCAAGAGAGAGACAGAGGAAGCCCCCAGGGCCTAGGGCCAGGATGACCCAAGGTTCAGACCCATCCCCTGCAGCACAGCATGGCTCCTCAGTGCTCCCCAAGCACTTCCCTCCTGCATTCCAACTCTCCCTGAGCACGTTCTCCTGTCTCCGCGGTGATCTCCTCCCTAGTAGGGCTCAGTTTCGATTTGGTTCTGTAGGCACTTAGTGAGCACCAAATACATGTGTGTTGCTTGAATTTCTTCAAGGGAATCTGCAAACCTTGGCTGCACCCAAGGTCTAGCTGCAGCACACGCTAGGAGTCACTTGCTTCATTCAACTAAGATCTCTATATATAGTGCCTTAAGCAGCTATGACCTGAAGGCAAAGAGCCTGCATCATTAAGATATCAAGATAACACACCCAGGAACCATGGCTCATGCCCATAGTTCCAGCTGCTCAGGCGGCTGAGGCAGGAGGATGGCTTGAGCCCAGGAGGTTGAGGTTGCACTGAGCTATGACAGCACCACTGCACTCCAGCCTGAGGGACAGTGCCAGACCCTGTTTCTAAAAAGAAAATAAAGTAAAGAAAAAAAGTTGGAAGGAAATATACTAAAATGCTAACAAGTTATATTTGAGTGGTGAAATTACAAGACTTTTACTTTTTTTTTATAGCTTTCTTCTATATTTTCTAATTTTTCTCCAGTGGGCATCTATTACTTTTAAACCAAGGAAAAAGCAATACAAGACTTTCAAAAATACAGACCTGGTTGGGTGGGGAAGGCGTCTGGGGAAGTGGTCCCAGCACAGAACCTACCTGAGGGTCCTGGAGGCAGAGCAAATCTGGCTTCAGGTAATAGATTATTCCCTGGTATGCTCTGATAAGGGTCACGCCTCCACCGGCAGAATGAGGAGCATCAGGTAGGGAAATGTGGCTGTGAAATACACCACCTCGAGGTAGGGGGCAGGCCAAGGTCACTTCTGGTGGGGACACAGTGGTCCTCCAGCCACGCACCACAGGCAGCACGAGTCGCTTGGAGCTTAACCCCAGCCTGAGAAATAGCTAAGAGGGGGTAAGCACAGGAAACTTTCCACACCTCCCTTTACACATTCCAGTGGGTCTGCACTCTCTACAGGGTGTGAGATATACATCAGCAGGGGAAGGGTGGGGAGGGGAGGAGGAAGACAGGGAGGGAGGCAGGGTACAGGCTTCCAGCCGGTGACCTTTCCAAGACCATTTTTTTCCTCTTATTTTAGTCAACATGTAATAATCGTACATATTTATGAAAAAGAGTGGTATTTCCATAAATGTATCTAATGTGTAATGATCAAATCAGGGCAAAGACTAATTTAAAATCCAGAATCGGGTCTTTCTTATTCCCTTATGCTGGCTGTTCTCTCCTTGCCCTCTGGTGAGAGTGGAACTCACCAGGGGAAGAAGGGTGACCAGAGCTGCACAGTGATCTGTGGGGAAATCGAGACTGTATTTTTCCAGGCTAATGGCTGGGGGAGCAGCAGTGGCCAGAGCTCCGGGGTGTTCCACTCTGCTGCTGAGCAAACTCTGTGCCTTCCCTGGGGGGCAGTGGTGGCACTGCCTGTGCTCTTGTTGGTACAATGACCACTTTCATCATCACTATTACCAACTTATTACAATTCAGGGAAGGGAAAGACTGCTGCAGGAACAGACTAAGCATATGGCCAAGCAGAGAAGTCAGTATTCTGCCCATTCCTGGCTTTAAAAAGGCATGAGGCACAGTCTCGGAATCTCTGGGTTGGAAATAATACTCAAATCTGAATACTTTCTATGTGACAAGCCCATCATTGCTCATTCTTTGTAAGAACCCCTTCAATGACTGGAAACTCACCTCCTCAAAGACAGTTCTGTTTGCTAATTCAAACTCAAAATTATCTTGCTATGTTGTTAAATACAACAAGTGAATCATAAGAGCGTGTGACCCTAATGATGTCATAGCCACACATAATGGATACACACACACACACATACATATGAGAGAAACCAGAAGGCAGCACAGCAAAAGTGAACAGGGATTGGCCGTGCCGACCTGCCAGCAGTGACTAGTTCCAACAGCGGGGTGTTCTGTTTCTTATTTTGCCCTGAATATTCTTATGTAAACTGGACTTTTAAAGTCATATAGAAAAAGAAAGACTTTCTTTCTTTTTGCATTGAGCTTAGCTCTGTCTTCCTGACTTCCCCTGATCTCATCATGCATCAACCCTTCACTCCTCAGGAAGCATACATTTTTTTTTTCAGATGGAGTCTCACTCTGTCACTCAGGCTGGAGTGCAATTGCATGTCTCCACTCACTACAACTTCCGCTTCCCAAGTTCAAGCAATTTTCCTGCCTCAGCCTCCCAATTAGCTGGGACTATAGGCACATGCCACCACACCCATCTAATTTTTGTATTTTTAGTAGAGATGGGGTTTCACTATGTTGGCCAGGCCGGTCTCAAACTCCTGACCTAATGAGCCACCCACCTCAGCATAGTTTCCTAATAGAAAGAAATCAGTTCTCCAGAAGGTCCCACTCGAGTGTTCCTGTGGACTCTGGGGGCCACAGGGAGCTTCCCAGGAGCCAGGACAACTCACCTTGCCTGTGGACTTGACCCCCTTCCAGATGCAGAAGTAGCATATGACCCAGATGAGCAAAAGGCACAGGGCCAGCTCCCAGTGCAGGGCCCCCAGGTCATGGATGCCTGAGGTGATGCTCAGAACTCGTCTCCTGGCAGATTGGGAAAAATAAGTAACCAGGGAAAAGGCTAACCAGGATGACAGTTTGCCTCTGTCAGCAAGCCCCCTGATTCTCAGAGCTGACCCCACAGATCTCATATTCCAGGACTTCACCAACCCCCCACCACAGTTGTGCCATATTCCTGAAGACCAAACTACTACCATCATCCTATAGGTATCTTTGTCTTTCTAACTCATGCAGACTTTTCTCTTGTACAGAGAGATGGAGAGAGAGAGAGAGAGAGAGAGAGAGAGAGAGAGAGAGAGAGAGAGAGAGAGAGAGAGAGAGAGGTGAGGAATGTATAAATGAGCATTTAGAGAGTAGATATTTATACATGCAGGTTGATGGGCAAGTGCATGGGTACCCCACGGAGGGGTTGAATGTGTGTTAGCATCTAAACTGTGATGGGGTGCTGGAGCTGCGTGCATGGGTGCCTATATGGGGGTTATGTCAGTGTGAGAGAGTACAGGTAGCCTTGTGTGTGAATGTAGGTGGACGAGTGTGGACCCACGTGATGTGAAGGTGTAAGCTGTCACATGAGAGGGTGAGTTTGTGAGTGGAGGGTGTGCCCATGTCTCGATGTGAGCACTCACATCTTGGGCAATTTCAAGCTACCAACGTGACACCACCAAACACGGCACTGGGAAGAGACAGGCACACTCAGCTCTCCTAAGGCAGTGAAGACTGCGTCCAGCACCCCACTGAACATGTGGGCAGACATATGCATCGAAGTAGGGATGTGGGGGTGAAGGTGGATGTGATGAAAAAATGTGAGTCTACGTGGACCTATGTGGGCAGATGTAAGAGTGTTCTCCCCTGCCTCCATGATGTGTGGGGTTGGAGTGGGGTGGTGGAGGAAGTGTTGGAAAGCACACAGAGAGTCTTAAACTTGCACCCCAGACACCCAGATTTGCACCCCAGACATCCAGTTTGCACTGTAGCCATCTAGACTTGCACCCCAAACATCCAGACTTGTAACCAGACATCCAGACTTACACCCAGACATCCAGATTTGCACCCCAGACATCCAGACTTGCACCCCAGACATTCAGATTTGCACCCCAGACATTCAGACGTGCACCGCAGATGACATCCAGACTTGTACCCCAGATATCCAGACTTGTGCCCCAGGCATCCAGACTTGTGCCCCAGGCATCCAGGCTTGCACATCAGACATCCAGACTTGCACCCAGGCATCCAGACTTGCACATCACACATCCAGACATGCACCCAGACATCCAGACTTGCACCCCAGACATCCAGACATGCACCCAGACATCCAGACTTGTACATCATACATCCAGACATGCACCCAGACATCAAGGCTTGCACCCCAGACTTCCAGACATGTACCCAGACATCCAGACTTGTGCCCCAGACCTCCAGACATGCACCCCAGACATCCAGACTTGTGCCCCAGACATCCAGACATGTACCCCAGACATCCAGACTCACACCCCAGACATCCAGACTTGCACCCCAGATATCCAGACCTGCATCCCAGATATCCAGACATGCACCCCAAACATCCAGACTTGCACAGCTCAGACATGCATATTTCCTCTGCTCAGAGTCTCTTAACGTGTGGCAAATGGGCCTAGCACCTACTCCCAGAATTCCATGACAGGTGAGGTCAAATTCTCAGATGGAGTCGCTGTGCCAGCTCCCAAGTAGTTCAGAAAGTCCATGACATGCTGTGTTGGGGACAAGGTTAGGGAGGAAATGGAGAGAGATGAGCTCATACCCTAGTTACTAGTTGCAGCTTAGTGGTCCTCACCACTCCTAGCAGCAGGAGCTTCTTTTGGAGTCCCCACTCTCAAAGCATCAGGAGGCTCATGAGGCTCATGAGGTCAGCTCTTCCTCCCCCTGCTCTTGTTCCCTGTGAATCTGGCTGCTCACCTGGCCACGCTGCCAACCTCAGACACCATCCAGACTTCAGATCCACTCATCCCACCCTCCCAGGAGTGGCTGGTATGGAAAGCACTCTCCCCTCTGGCCCGTTCTGACTTCCTGTCTCTCCACTTGGCAGACAAAGGGACCGAGGCCCTGTGCCTGCTCTTCCCCCTGCATGGAATGCTGTTCACATGCTGGGCTCCTTCTCACTTCCGGCCTCAGATGACACTTCTCCCTCCCATTGTTCTGTAGTTGTGTTCATCCATCACAGTTTTTAGTGAGTGTGTTTATTTGTCTGTTTCTACCACCAGACTGCAAACACAATGAAGGCTGGGTCCCTGTTGCTTTTGCTCAGCCTTGGCCCCATCTCCAGCCCTTGGCACTGTGTTTAGTACACAGTAGGTGTCCAGAAAGTGCTTGTTAAGTGCACGAGTGAGTGAGTGTTAATAACCCTTGCAGTTGTTTAATACAGTCCCATTGGCTTCTCCCAACCACACTGACTTGTCCTATGGCTGGTCTGAGGGTCACAGAAGGCCCAGGCAACAGAGCTGGCCCAGGAGCCCATGTGGCTTGGCTGTGAGGCAAATTCTGCCACACAATCTATCACTGCTTAGACATCACCAGCTGCCAAAGCCCAGCCCCTATTAGGCAACACCCCGGGGGCTGAAATGATGGTACCTGTGTTCCAAAAGTTGCTGCAGGTCATCCAGGGCAACTCAGAGGTGAAGAAGCTGAACAGGTAGAAGACAGCCCAGGTGAGGACGATGATGTAGTAAACATTCAAATATGACTCAATGACCACGGACGCCAGACCAATGTCTTCTGGAGTGGTGGGGGGAGGTGGGAGGGACAAGAGAGATTAATGTTAGCAAAAACATCACATAGAAGCTGCCAGTTGACATTACAAGGGTATTGGATATTACACAAAGAGAACCACTGGGGTTTGTCTGCGTGAGAAGCCATTCACAGCACCTTTTTTTTCCTTTTTCTTTTTTTTCTTTCTTCTTTTTTTTTTTTAGCCACCTCACCCAACCCACAGCATATTTTTCTAAGGAAGAAAAGCAGGTCACAGAACATCACCTTGTGCATTCTCCCATTTTTGTAATATATATTTGAACATATTTTTTTTCATGAGAAAAGCTCTGGAAGGATTTTCACCCAAAAGTTAACAAGTGATTCTCTAGGTGGTAAGATTTCAGATAACATTTTCAAGTTTCTGGGTTTTTTTTTTTTTCTATCTGCATTTTCCAGTTTTTCTATGACAACCATGTATCAGTTGTAAAATGAAAAGGGGCTGGAAGAAGGAAGGAGTAAGTAGGAAAAGTTGGTAAAAATGAGCCTCAGGGCCAGGCACAGTGGCTCACGCCTGTAATCCTAGCACTCTGGGAGGCCAAGGTGAGCAGATTACTTGAGGTCAGGAGTTCAAGACCAGCCTGGCCAACATGGCGAAACTCAAGCTCTACTAAAAATACAAAAATTAGCCTGGTGTGGTGGTGCACACCTGTAATCCCAGGTACTTGGGTGGCTGATGCAAAGGTTGCAGTGAGCCGAGATCGCACCACTGCATTCCAGCCTGGGTGACAGAGGGGTCTCAGGATAAGAGCAAAAGCAAGAAACCAGTGAGGAGGAAAGAAATGGTGTCTCCGTCAGGAACTCAGGAGCCTATGACATAACCTAGTGCCACCTCACTAGGGGCCAGCAGCAAGACAGCCAGCAAAGGCAGAGACCTCACTGCTATTTTAACACTTGTGAAGCCTTGTGGTTAGCTGGATGCACTTGGTCCCCAGGCAGTGTATTTGGGGCGGAAGGGGGTGGAGGAGGTGGGGGAAGCGAGGTGTTTACACACACCTCCTCAGCTCACATTCTACAAAGTGGAATCTTTTCCACAGTCATTTTAAAAGGCAGGCTGCCAGGTGGCTCTGGAGTTCTGCAGACAGGGGCTGGGGCCAGGTTCCCCAGGTGAGAGAACTCCTCACTGCTTCCTTGCCAGGTTAGCCCTCTCTTAGTCTTTAGTCGATGCTTAATAACGACTTTTTTTTTTTGGTGACAGAATCCAGGCTGGAGCTCAATGGTATCCCCGCTCACTGCAGCCTCCAACTCCTGGGTTCAAGCGATCCTCCCACCTCCACCTCCCAAGTAGGTGGGACCACCAGCAGACCTGGCTAATTTTTTAATTTTTTTGTAGAGAAGGGGGAAGGCAGGGGTCTTACTATGCTGCCCAGGCTGATCCTGGGCTCAGGGGATCCTCCTGCCTCCACCTCCCGAAGTCTCACTACTTAATGAAGGGCTGTAGGCCTTTCAGAACAGGCTAGCTGAAAAATCAATGCTGACTGGGAACAAAACGATGCCTCTGGGGCCAGGCGAGCCCACCCTGGCAAGGACCCGTTCCGTGGAGGTCTCCACTCAGCAACGGGTGTTGGGACGGCCTGGGCGGGTGTCAGCCACGGGAGTGGGCGTGGCGCTGAGCGGGAGGGGACCCGCAGATGGCAAAGGGTCCCTGGGGAGTGGGCGGGGTGTTCAGAGTGCGCACACAGATACCCACACAAACAAGCGGCCACTGTGCTGCCGTGGGACGCGTTATGCTCGCAACCGCCCTCCCACCTGGCATACAGGGTCACTCCGGGGACTCCGCAGCCCTGGGACAGCCGAGCCGGGGGCCGGCGATTCTGGTGGGGCCAGCGGGGAGCAGGGGCAAGGGCGGGCCCCATCCCTGAGAGAGAGCAGGAGTGGCATCAGGTGGAGAGGCGGCCACCGTGTGGCTTGTGGAGGCAGCGCGTGGGTGAAGGCAGGGCTGAGCCTTGAGGCAGGGCGCGGTGGGCGGTGAGGCAGGCAGAGGGCGGGGAGAGCAGCCAGGACTTCCAGCGGCAGGGGTGCACACACCTCCCTCTGAGATCCCAGGCCTGGGGGTCTCTTTCACTTGGAAAAGAAGGAAGGAGCCACGATCTCCCCTCCTCTCCCATTCCAGTGCTTCGTTTGCTCACCCTGACCATGGCATTCCCATAAGCTGTGTGTTCCAGAGAGCCCACCCCTGTGCCTGCTGTCCATGAGCTACTTGGACCTGGGGATAGGACCCCACTGGATGGGATGTTTACACTACTGCTGGGATCAAGGGCAGAACTGGGGGAAACTGCTCTGGATGAGGCACAGCACCCCTGGAGCACCCAGAACCCTTGAGTAGAAGCATGGGTAAGCCAAGACTCACTCGGTCCCAGCCCCTCACTGCTGCCCCTCCAGGGGTCCTATAGTTGCCCCAAGATGCATCAGCATCAAAATGACCTTCCCCACCTCACCCCACAGTCAGTGGTGAGGGTCCCACCTTACTCCAGAGCTAGTGTTTCTCTACCAGGCTCACCTCTCTGCAGCCCACGCATGAGGCCTGATTCTGCACTTGGCGCAGGATGGGAGTAAGTGGATGAATGAGGCAGTGGATGGGTAGGAAGGGAGACACCATGGGGAATGCAGGCAAGATGGTGGCCCCATGAATAGAAAGGTGGGGAGGATACATACCCTGGAAGAAGGGGCAAATCTTCCTCCAGGCTGTGACACTCCCTTGACTGGTGTATTGGCCCAATGCCACCTCCAGGAAGAACACCGGGATGCTGAAGGTGAAGAAGAAGATGAAGTAGGGGATGAAGAAGGCTCCTGCAGAAGAGGGAAAGGCAGGGCTGAGCCACATCCTGGCTTTTCCTCAGCCTCACTCCTTTCAGATTCCCTCACCCCCCTGCCAAACAAACACAGCCGCAACCAATCTAATTTTTTTTTTGAGACAGAGTCTCGCCCTGTTACCCAGGCTGGGGTGCAGTGGCACGATCTTGGCTCACTGCAACCTCCATCTCCTGGGTTCAAGCCATTCTCCTGCCTCAGCCTCCAGAGTGGCTGAGATTACAGGTGTGTGCCACCATGCCCAGCTAATTTTTTGTATCTTTAGTAGAGACGGGGTTTCATCATGTCGGCCAGGCTGGTCTTGAACTTCTGACCTCGTGATTCACCCACCTTAACCTCCCAAAGTGCTGGGATTACAGGCGTGAGCCACCACACCCCCAGTTCACAATCCTATTCTTAATCTCCCTTCTGACACCTCCCAAGGGCCCAACTAGGCCTGTGGTTGGTTGAAGTGCCTCTAAGTTGTGCCTTACCCTTGTTATGTGCTCTTTCCTGAAGCACTGACAACCAGACAATGGGAATTTCCCAAAGTTCTCTTTTGTGGTGAACTATTTCTTAAGGATGATCTAGTTCAGCGGCCATCCTCTTTTTCATAACCATGAAAAAGCCTCATGAGACTGATAGTTTCATTACTCTTTTTTGTCTTTTTTGAAATATTTTTCACTACAGAACTATGTTTACTAATTAATAATTAATAAATTTCCCTGCATATATTAATAAAATATAAAGCAAAAAATATAAGACATTTGAACTAATCTGTGACATCCTGTTTTCACATCTATCTATCATTAGATTGCTGGAAATGAGAAAATGCATTCCTGGCCTTTCTTTACTACCTTCCTAGACCACCAAAAACCAGTGACTCAAGATTGGGACCCCCAAACTCGTTTGGGCCCCTCATGTTGAAGATGAAAGAAAGGGTGTGTTTCCCAGGCGTTAGGCTGGGACAGAGGTATCCCAGCTCCAACATTCCATGATGTTACCAGGGATACTTATCTCTCTCTCCACCCCACCCCACCCCACAGCCAGGACCAAAACCACAGCCATAGCAGAAGCCAGCGGCAGGACAGAGACAGGGTGGGTGCCCAATGCTGGGGGTCCTTCCTCCCAAGCCCTAGTGCTCTCTCCCTCCCATGTGGCTGGGTGAGGACTGCACCATTACACAGGAACCAGCCAGCCTGGTTCCAAGGCCCTCTGCAGTCCTGGGCAAATCCTCCTCCACCAAAGGAGGGCTCTGCCTGGGTCACCTCCAGCTCCAACCCTAACATTTTATATGCCATGAGATGGTGGCCCTGGATGAAGAATGGAATCACTACCCTGCCCCCTCATCCTGCCTTCCCTGACTTTCTGGGTCAGCCTCCCCTCTCGGCCTCAGCATCATAGACTGAGCCAGCCCAAGAAAGCCCACTGCTATTTCTAAGAATTCATCAGTTCAAGCAGCTTGTGATGATAACTATAAGCTTTAAAACACATAGCAAGATACATAGTAGACACTCCGTAAATATTGGCCAGATTTAATATAAATAGTGTTTAGGAGGATTTTCTGAACAATGGTTATCTCTAAAGGTAAGTGTTCCTTTCTACCTTCCTGAGATGTTTCTAATATTTGCAATAAACATACACCATTTCCACAAGAAGAAGAATAAAGGTGATTTCAAAAGCAAAAAATGAATCTGACCCCTCACAAATGACTGCACATTAAATGATTCTATTCCTATGAAATATCCCTAATAGGGATCCATAAACGCAGGCAGCACATCTGTCTTTACGTTGCCAAGGGCTGACAGGGAGAGGGAATGAGGAGTGACTGCTAATGAATACAGGATTTCTTTTGGAGATGATGAAAATGTTCTAAATGGGTGCACAGTTCTGTGACTATAGTAAAAACCACTGGATTTTACACTTAGAAAAAGGAATCTGGTCCCTCCCCACCAAGACCCTGCTAATTTTTACACCCAGTGCTGAAAAATAATAAAATCATGTTTCTTTAATTTGAAAAAAACTCAAAGGCAAGATATTCCTCTGAGCAAAATTTTTCAGTGGCTCCCATCTCACTCAGAACAGAGCCTGAGTGGCCCCTGCTACCTCTCTGACCTCATCCCATTATTCTCTCCTCTCATTCTGCCCCAGCCACAACTGCCCTGCACCGCTCCTCAGACAGGCCTGCTCTTCTGCCCCCAGGACTCTGGCACTTGCTGTTCCCTCTGTCAGGAGTGATTTCCATCCATGGCACTTATACCTTCACCTCCTTCAAGTCTGCTGAAATGTCACCTTCCCCTCTGCACACCCAGTGTTCCCTATCCCTCTTCCCTGCTTCACCCCTCTCCCCTCCACTCGCCACCATTTGCCATAGACCATGTTGAACTGCTTGTCTGCAATCTGCCACAGACACAGGACAACCCCTCAGAATCCCTCTGCAGCATGTAGCACACAGAATGAGTTCTGTTCTGCACCTAGTACCAGGTCTGGCACGTGATGGGTCTGCAACCATATTTGTGAATGAATGACTGAATTCTATCAGCAACTGACATTTAGGTAGTCATAAAGGAGCTTGTTAAAAACCAGAATTTCTTGGTCCTGCCCATCACCTAATTTCATCTTCACTGTCATCCTGGGAGGTATTGTCCCCATTTCACAGAGGGGGACACTGAGGGTAGTGGTGGAGCTGGAAGCAAACTCAAGTCCTCCAACTCCAAAATAGCCCTCCTTTTATAAGCCATACTGCCCAGGAAGGAGGGCCCAGGTAGGGGCCCAGGTAGGCACTGCCCAGCTGCCAGGGCACAGCTCTTCCCACCACGTCTACTTCAAAGTGAACTCACCACCTCCATTTTTGTAGCAGAGATAGGGGAACCTCCAGACATTGCCCAGCCCAATGATCTCCCTGGCCACTGACAGCAGAGCTGTTCCAGTGGCCCCTCTCCTTCACCTGGTCCTCATCTTCTGGGTCCAACTTCTCTTCCTCCTCAGGGACCCAGGAGACTGCAGGAGGCCCATGCTCGTGGACTGCGACTTTCCCATCCATGGCTGCCTGGAGGATCAGGAGGCCCTGTTGGGTGGGCAGGATGATGAGGGCCAAGCCCTGGTGGGAAGAGAAGAAACGAGCTGTAAAACCTGATGTGTGCCTGCCAGCCGCACTTCCCCATCCTGGTCTCCGCTGTCAGCATATTGCTGCTCTTCTTCCCAAGTGCTTTATGGCATCTACACCTAAGGTCACCCTTCAGTCTCACAACTCACAGAGCAAATAAGGAGCAAATCTTAGTTTTCTGAGTTTGCAGATGAGGAAATCCAGGCCTTGACAGATGAAGTGACTTGCCCAAGACCACTCAGGAGCGGACTGTGAAGAAACACAGGCCTGGACTTGTTATTCTGTGTCTAGTCACCTGCCCAGCCAGCCCGTTGGCCCAGGTCCTTGGGCCGCTGAGTGACCTCAGCCTTGCTTCTGGCCTCCAGGCCAGAAGGAATCAAAGGCTGTGGAGGTAGCAAGGGTCAAAGGGCAGGTGTGGCCGAAGTGACTGCAGGGCTCTCTCCTAGCCAGTTGTGTGCTAAGGTGATTGATCAACTCAGAGTAAACAGGGGAGCTGGAAGCTCTGGGCAGCTCATTGGGAGGAAAAGAGAAGGTGGGGCCTCTGAACAAGGCTGGATGACAACCAGGATTGGCACCAGGGGCAGGTGTAAGCCTTCGAGGGAGCCCCAGCTCCTCTTCTCTCAGTTGCAGCTCTGTCCTGAGAAAAAGGACTCTGTCCTGAGAAAAACTGGGGGCATCTGTCCTGAGAAAAACTGGGGGCCCTGGTACCAGAAGGTGTCACCAGACCAGTTCTCACTTGGCTGGAAATCATCTCCAGATGACCCCCAAGATGACCAAATGACTGACCCCTCAAGAAAGAGGCCCAGCAGAGGCTGCCCATCTCAGCGGGTCACTGCCCTTCCCTTCTCCCTGCCCTCCTAGAAAGCCCAAAGCTCCCTAGCCCTCCAGAAAAATGACATGGGCCATTCTCAGTTCTACTCTCTGTCTCTTGGCCTGCTTGTTAGCTGCCAGGAGATAAAGCCAGTACTGTCAGGGTATATCTCCATTCTATGTTTGCCTTCTCCTCCCTCTCATACACGCAAACAATTTCTCTGAGGCCAGCTCTGCCTTTATCCCCAGGGAATTGCCAAGAGGAGGTACCCCAGACTGTGGAGGTGAGCACCTGTCCCACAGCCCCTCACCTCTGAGGGGCACTGGGGGAATCAAAGTGACTGGGTCGGCCAATGTTCCACACTTCTCCAAGGCTCCAGGGAAGCACAGGGACTCTTTTTATTAAGGGAGTCTGTGTTTATTTGTCGGTCCTTTTATTCCAGGCAACAGCCCAAGCCCAAGTCAGTTAGAAAGGCATGGGCAGGAGCCATTTGAGGTTATGAAAATGTTTGAAGGTGACTTGGAGGGTGCAGGTTATCCCAGGAATGGAAGAGCATGTCAGAGTGAAATTGGGACCTACTCATGGCAAGCTTAGCCCAGGAGGGAGGATGATAGTCACCCAGTGGAAATCAAAGACTGCAAGTCTCTGATATAAGGAAGAAGGCAAGGGAAAAGGGGGAGGAAAGAGAGCTTCTAGGTTCAGAGTATGCAAGCAGACCCATGGGGGCTTTGGGCACTGGAGCCTTGGGTTGAAAGAATGGGGAGTTTGGCTCCAGGGGAGCAGTTGTTAACAGCTGAACCCAAATGTGGATGTTGCTACAGAATTAGGACCAAGGCATCCTGAGAAATGACCCCAGAATCATCACCAAACAAATTAACAAACTAGTGAATGAGCTTGAAAACACTGATGTAAAAGCACCATACAGGAAACCCATGTTCTAATCCAGATCTAACTGTTCATAACAATAGGTTAACACCTGAGTAAGCACTATGTTAAAAGCAGGCACTCTTTGTATGCATTATTGAAGTGCATCCTCATAAGAATATTTAAAGTAGGTATTATTATTAGCTCCACTTTATGTGTGAGGAAGTGAAGCCCCAAGAGATTAAGGAACCATTCCTGGCACCTGCAGGGGCTTGGGACCCTATTCTTAAATGCCAGAATAAACTTACCAAGAGAGTGAGTAGAGGAAACGGGTCTCTAACTTGCTGTGTGACCTCAGGCAAATCATACGTCCTCTCTGAACTTTAAGTCTCCCTGGAAGAGAGAATAACCGCTGCTCAACAGGCGTTTTTGGAGGGTGAGGGGCTAAAAATGAGACTCGATAAAGAGAAGGAGAACTGACTGCCTTTGCTCGCCAGGCCATAGGGTTGCTCATCTCAGGGCCAGCCTCATGCACAAGGGCCCCTAGGGCAGTGGTCAGAAATGAGCCTTACCATTCCCAAACCACAGGCAGCTACTGCAGGACCAAGGTGGTCTCAAGAGTCAGAGGAGTGGAAACTTGCTGGGGAGAAGGAGTAAATGAAGGGAAAGCCAGAGGGGAGCAGGGGCAGGGAAGCAAACCACAGAACCCAGTTTGGGCCCAGGATTTGGGTTTTGTCAGAAACAGGGGAAGAGAGAAAAGGGAACATGAACTGATGAACTGACACTGACACGTGGTTTTTAAAAAAATAAAAGGTGATTGGGAGGACTGTAACTTATGGTTAAGAATGGAAATCCAGAATGGCAGAATGAAAGCAAGAGCAAGTGAAAAGGAAAGCTGGCCCTCAGCCATGGTAAGTCAAGGGGAAACAGGCTTAGACTGCAGCAAGAGGGATTTAAGTTAGACTCAGGGAAGAAATGGCCCAGAGGATGTTAGACACCAAAACAAGCTGTACCGGCTTCTCCTTTCTAGACTACTTTTGAAAGGCAAAGGACTGCACACCTCACCCCCGCTGTGCCCCTCCACCTTCAGTTGGCTGCCTCTCCAGCCCCTTGTGTCTCCTCCCCAGGCGGCACCACTACTTTGCTAAGCTGGAGCAGAGGGTGAGGGACCGGGAATGGGCCTCATCATACTTCAGTGCCCTCCAGAAGCAAACGCATCAATTCCCACACTAAGTTTGGTGCTGCCAAGAGGAAACCTTCAAGAGACTAGAAAGTCCAAAGTTAACTCTGTTTTCAGGTGCTGAGCATGTAGCCAGAGGCCTGGCTGGGCTAGCAGAGGAGCAGACAAGACCAGTAATGCTGCTGCCCATGTGCTTCTGGGGTCCCAGCTCCATTCCCTTTGCTCCCCAGTCCAGCTTAGAAACAGCTCAGCCCCTGCACATGGGGGGATGGGACATCCCAGCCCCTGCTTCAGCCCTCACCCACATACCAACACCCCTCCCCATACACATACTGGTACCATTTCCCATCATATCCCTTTGCACACACATACCTGTGTGCATAGCACCAAAACCTGGCTCTGTCTGTAGTCCTTCACACCCTGTGAGCTCCTTGTCTCAGCTGGTGGCAGCCCACAACTCCCTCAGTGTCCCCCTTGGGCACAAACACATCCATGCCACCCACCACCCAAAGCCAAGACAGCTTCCTCCTGGAGACACCTGGCATCCAGCTCAACATGCTCAGCCAGTAGGCAGAGGGCAGGAGCCCCTCACCTGTGATTATCCATTGCAGTTCCTGGGCCCTGAGGAATGCCCTGAGGTTTCTCCTGTCCACTCTTCCTTCCACCTCACTGGACACTGTCTGTTTCCCCTCCCTTCAGTCATATGATCACCCCTGCTTTCACCCATTGCTGTAACCAGCTCCCCATCAGTGGACTTTCTTGCTCCACAGGCTAATCTCTGAGCTGCTCCCACCTGGACGGGGTAGAGCTAGGGGGCACCCCTTGTCCTGAGAGTCATGAGCATCAGAATGGCCCTCTGGCCTGAGATTATTGCAGGTCCTGCCTCCTGTAGCAGACACGCACAGTTCCACAGAGTCTCCAGGGCTCTCCCTCCAGCCCCTCTGAGCAGCAGTGGGAGACTGCAAAGACCCAGCCACCCTCCACTTCCTGCTCACCTCAGCACCCCTCACTGGCTCCTGTGGTCAGTTCAGCTGCAGGCATCAGGTCTCCAGAAGAGTCCCAGGGCAGCGGCTTATGGGAAACCCAAGAGAGCCAGGACCTGAAAGAGAAACTGTCCTCCACATTCACACTTTATCCTGTTCTTCCTAGTGCAGAATCCCATCCGACTTGTCCAGGGACTCCCAGTCAGAAAGAAGCTGTGTGTGTGTGTGTGTGTACATACATATTGGGAAGTGAAGGGACAGAGAAACACCAGGAGCAACAGGAGGGACTGAGGCCAAAAGTTTGTGAACCAAGATTACAACATCCAACCTCAGGAAGCCGAGTCCTCTGTCAGCAGCACTCCCTGTCCCACTCCCACTGTGAACCCACTGCCTCCAGATGGGTGTCCTCCAGGGGGCGTGGTCCCATGGTGACCCCCCAGAGCTGGGCTGAGCTGCTCCCTTGGGCAGGGGAAGGGGCTCAGAGACTCACACCCTGACCTCATCTTCTCTCCTCCTTCTCCTTGCCATTCCCCGTTCCCCCTTTTCCCCGTCCCCCTCCAGAACCATCTCCTTCCTGAGGAAGAGGAGATGGGGGTGTGCAGGGCAGGGGACAGCCCTCTCTTACCAGAGACTCCAGGCTGGAAACTGACAACTTGGCAAGGGAGTCAACCTCACTGACGAGGGCAAGGGAGGAGGGTGAATCACATGCTGAACTTTTCCACCAAGTACCTTCCCTCTGTGGCTTCCAGGCAAGGCTCAGGACCTTCACAACTGCTACCCATATCCTTGGGATTTTTCTAGAGAAAGCACTCAAGAAGCAATGTAGAGCAGACCCGGGCTTGGGGCCAGAGAAAGACCTAAGTTTCTATTCCTCCTCTATCATGTATCAGCCACAACAGCTAGGCAAGGGTCAGCCTTGGTTTCCCAATCTGTCAAAGGTAGGTAACAATACAATATCTACTTTTCAGGTTACTGTGAGGGTCCCAGGATATATATCATAGGTGCTTGAGGGGAGGTGTGGGTGTTGGTTGTGGGTCCTCTGGAAGCAGAGGCTGGGATGGTGTGGGGTCTGGTCCCAGGCCGCTCTGGTCACCTCACAGCACCAGACAGCTAGCTAGAATTTGTCTGGAGTGGCCTGGCAGCTATCAGTGGGGAAGGGTGAGTTTTTAATATATGTGCCCTATGCTATGAGCCCAGTGAGCTCCTCCAGAGCAGTGTCTTCATCACTGTCCCTGAGCACGCCCACCTGGTGCTGGGTACAGCACTGTCCCACCGCTCTTCATTCAGACTAGCTGGTGCCTCCTTCAAGACAAAGGAGATGCTTCTTCAGCTCCAGGTGGTGTGAAGGGAGAGGAAGTTGTGGGGAGAAAGGGAAATTTCCTTTTACATGGGCTTCCTCTTTGTATTTTAGAACTTCCCAGCAGGGGTGGGTGTGAAGTGAGAATATCAGTCTGTAGTTTTCTGTCAAGCACCCCCACTCTGTCTCTCAGGCCCCTGTAAGCATCTCCTGTGGGGTTCCACATGAAGAGGAAGGCAGAGCAGGTCTCAGTTCTCAGCCCCATTGTCTCTGTGAAGCCAGAAGCCAGAGGGGGGTCAGCTGTGGCACAGGACATGGCCCAGCCAGAATCCATACTTGAGCTACCCCAGTGCTCAAGTGTGACCTGTCTCTGCATGTCAGGTCCTCCATGGATTGACTACAGAGCTCTTGCAGAGGGGACATCCAAGTCCATGAGATCGCCTAAGCTGCTGCTACTCCAGAATGAAACACAAGCCTCTCCATAAAGAGGAGAAAGAGGGGAGAGGATCAGCCTGGCCAAGAGGGTGAATTTCCTTGCTGATTCCCTCAAAAATTGTATTTCACAACTACAGTGTGACATGCTTTCTGTAAGGGTGAGCTGCAACAGCCCAGCAATCTGTCACCTCTTGTCCACCTTGTCAGAGGACAACTGCCTGGTTGGCCTGACACAGGGAGTGCAGTTGGACTTTCCCCAGAAAGAGCTACCCAGTCCCTTCCTGTTTTTATCTGACTGCCTCTGGCCTTAGTCCCACCATCTTCATGTTGAGCCCTTCCTTACTCAAGTTCACCCCAATTCTCCTAGCCCCCAAGATCCACTTGGTATTCAGACGAGTTAGTAAACTCCTGAGGCCAGAGACCCTCATCTTTGCAAATGATAGGCATCCTGAAAAGCGTAGCTGAGACCAGGGTACTTCCACAGAGTAGAGTGAAGATGACAGGCAGCTAGATGAATCTATTACCTGGCTTCAGTAGGAACCACTGGGCACCACAGAATGTTCTCCCCACCCTCATCTTCTAACCCCAGGTATACTTTTAGAGGACCTGGAATAGGACTTATTTCCTGAGCATCTAACTCAGACAAGGAGTTTTACATGTTACCTCATTTTACCATCTTAAGAATCTTGAAATGTCAAAATTATTAGCCCCATTTTACAGACAGAAGACAAGTGAATGAATAGAAAATAAGTGATTTGTCCTAAGGCCATGCATAAGCAAATGATGGTGCTGGGATTTGAACCTGGGCCTCTTGGCTCCAAAAATCTATGCTTTTTTCACTGTAGCATACTGTTCCCCTGACCATGAATATCTATAGGGCAGGGGTCTCATTTCATAATTCTTTATTTCTGCCTCTATCATATAATACAATGCTGCCTTAGAATAGGCACTCAGTGTTTATTGGATGGAGGATGAATGGATGGATGGGTTGATAGATGGATAAATGATGCATGGATGGAGGATGGATGAATGCATGGATGAATGGATGGATGGATAATAGATGGTTGGATAGGTGGATGGATGGATGGATGGAGAATGGATAGATGGATGGATGGATGGATGGATAGATGAGGCATGGATGGATACATGGATGGATTGAAGATGAATGGATGGGTGATGGATGATGGATAGATGGATGGATGGATGATGGAAGATGGATAGATGCAACTTGAAGGGGAAAAATGATTACAGTTTCCCCAGAATTAGAAGGCTTGGATGACTCAGGTCCTGCTTGTCTTGGACAATGCTGCTGTGCAGAGCAGCACTCTTAGGCCATAGGACACAGCATTATTTTAGGACTACCTCTCCCTTGCCTCCTAGTAAAAATGCTTAGCTCAATAAATGTGTGATCTCTTTCCTGGAGGCCAGTGCAACCTAGTCTGAGACTGGGGGCCACAACAAGGATGTCTCTAAACTCTTCCTGAGCTTTTCTGTGATGCTAACAACCCCATGTGGTGGGGCTGGGGCTATGGGAAATAGGATGTATCCGCCTGAATGTGTCCCCAGGGCAGCTGTCCCTATAGCATCTGCTGAAGTCTAACTACACTGACGTGAGTAGTACTATTCCTGTTTTATGGAGGAGAAAACTAAGGATCAGAGACATTAACTTGCCCAAGGTCACACAGTTAGTAGTAAAAGGTACAGGATCCAAGCCAGGCCTGTAAGCCCCTCTAAAGAAGCATGCTCAGCTGACTGAGGTGTCTCTGAGTTTGCACATGTGCACATGTCTCTGAGACTGCAGACAGGCCATGCCTGCATGCCCGGGTATGGATCTGAGACCTGGGTGTCCATGTGGCAAGGGCTGAGGCCCCACGCAGCCTGGTGGGCTCAGTGCCTAAAAAGCTGCTTCCGGGCCGGGCGCGGTGGCTCAAGCCTGTAATCCCAGCACTTTGGGAGGCCGAGGCGGGTGGATCACGAGGTCGAGAGATCGAGACCATCCTGGTCAACATGGTGAAACCCCGTCTCTACTAAAATACAAAAAATTAGCTGGGCATGGTGGCGCATGCCTGTAATCCCAGCTACTCAGGGGGCTGAGGCAGGAGAATTGCCTGAACCCAGGAGGCGGAGGTTGCGGTGAGCCGAGATCGCGCCATTGCACTCCAGCCTGGGTAACAAGAGTGAAACTCCGTCTCAAAAAAAAAAAAAAAAAAAAAAAAAAAAGCTGCTTCCCCACAGACCTGGGTGGAGTCTGCAACTCTCCTGCCACCTCTGCTTCTGCCCTCCCTGTTCAGCTTGCCTCCACACTCTCACTGTCCTTTCTTCTCTAACAGGTGTGGTCTCCAGATAAGAGAAGGTTCCCTTCCTTCAGGGTCTTCTCCTCTGGGAACTGCAAGATACGGGGCCCACCTTCCAGGCTGGGGAAGCAGGTGGCACTGACTCAGTAGCCCTCTGCCCCATGCCCATCTCTTCAGCCTGATTGGCTAAGGCTGAGGTAGTCCTGCTTCCTCCCCTCAACCCTGACCCCTGACCCAAGGCAGCAGCATTCTCACATCTCTGCCTGCCAGCCCCACCTGTGCTTTTAGAGCCTCACTCCTCAACCACCTCTAGTGTGATGAGCTCACATCATGTGGCACCAAGTGACTCAAAGGATCTCATACCCATTATCTCCTTTGAGCCCGACAACAAGCCTGTTTGTAGAAGGAGTGCATAGCATTGTCTGCAACTGCAAAGCAAAGAACCTGAATTCCAAGTGACTGCACAAACACACACAGCAAGTTCTGGAACCACACCTCCTGATTCTTATAGGTGGTGACTAATAGGTGACTTTCGCACCATGTTCTTCCATCAGGAAGCTCCTAGATGTGACTCAGATGACCATTACTGCATATTCACCTTCCTGCTGAGGCTTGTAGTTCTGGCAACTTTGGTCAGATGGATGGGTAGAGAGATTGGCATTACATCCTTAGAACCCAACCTGCACATGAGGTCCTGCCCTACCCCAGCCACTATTTTCCACAGGTCTTTGCTCTTTTCTGTCACTCATTTAAGAAATTGTATCTGCTTTTGCTCCTGGCATATCACAAGCACAGCGCAGCACCATGCAGGAGGTGTTCTGTCAATAGTGTCCGATGGTGGAGCTGCCGGGCTGGGAGCACCTCAAGTCTTAGTCTGCCTCTCCAGCAGATGTATTTCTCCCCCAGTAAGACTGAGATTGAGCCCAGCACCCTCGGGGTATGCCCAAGTAGTCATTCTCCAGGAAGGGCAGCCAGGGCTGACACACAGTAGGACTGCTGTCATTAATCTTCACCAACTCTTCCAATGACAAAAAGTAAAAATTGAAGACTAGAAAATTGCAGCGCATTTTTCAACTAATGGACATGTAAAAAGCCAAGATCACCCAGGGAAACCTGTGCACCCTTAGACTGCAGCTCTAAGAATCATAGGACATGCCAGGGGCAGCACCAGGAGACCCATCTGAACAAAGGTGGGCACATGGGCAGACACCCAAGCCTGTGCATAGGCAGGGAGAGATGTAGCTGTGTGTTCAGCCACTTCCAAAACCACACACACAGCAAGAGCCAGAAACACATGGGCCCCAGCTCCATGCCCATACCCAGAGGTAAGGCTGCAGAGCCACACCTGTGGGACCCTAGGGGGGCCCCCCAATCCCCACTGATCCTGAGAGGGGAGGGACTTTCTTCCACCTGGATCCTCTTTGCAGCCTCACCCTCACCCTAAGCTTCTCTGCAGCTCAGGCCCTGACAAGTAGATCTGTGGCCACGGCAGTACCACCCGCTTATGGCCACATCTGGTGGTGCCCAGGCATCTGGTGTCTCCTATCCTCAGAAGAGCAAACCAGTGCTGAGGAAGTGGCATCCCTCTGATGGCTGAGCCAGGAGTGCCCTCCTCTGCCAAGGCTGCCCGCACTAGCCATCTTGGAGGCTGCAGTCACAGCTGGTCCTCTCTCGCATCCCCCGTGCCTGGCCTTGGTGGGCACACACAGGCACAGTTTTGGCTGCTGGGGGCAGATGAGGACAGAGCAGGGAAAGTGGGCAGGAAGAAGCTGCCACCAGGCTTTCCCTTTCCTTTGGCTAGGACTCAGGTCTCCTTCATGTGTCCCTCAATTTCCTTTCTCATTCCACAGGGCAAAGGAGAAGGAAGGAAGCTGGGGACACATGGAGAGAGGCGGGGCAGCCTCCTCTGGTCCAGATGCCTGATGAAGGAGGCTCTCATCCTGGACCCACCACCTGCACCCCCCCATCACTGTGCTGAGTGTGCCCCAGGGAGAACTCAGTGGGGGAGGGCAGGATGAGGAGGGGCAGGGTCCTAAAGCCACAATTGTAACATGGGGAAGGGTCAAGGCAGCCAGGCAGAGGGGCAGAAATCACCAGCAGTCAGTGGGAAGAATGTGGATTTAATGGAATGAAGGGTGAGAGGGCCCAGGAACAGTATCACCCCACCCACCAGCCCCCCACCCGACCTCCCAAGTGTCTCAGGGGTACACTCTTGGCACTGGCATTTCAATTCTGTTCAACCACCCCTGAGCAGAAATGTTGGAGTGGGAGGCACCCAGCTCAGCAGGTGGATTCTGAAATACCCCTATTGTCTTATCCACTCCAGGTGAGGGGCAAGGAAGCACATGGGCTGCTTCTGCACTGTCCCCTCTGCAGCTGTCCCCATGGCCAGGCTCACAGGCACCATCTGAGAGCCTGCCCCTTAGCAGTGAGACTCAAGCTCTTGGAGTCTGAGCAGCAGGAGCCAAGGGTCCTGCTGGGTTCCACTGGCATAGGTCCCAGCTGGGCACACAAGCTGATGGATTCTCTGCAGGTAGAGCGGAGGTGGCTGTCAGGTGGCGGAGAGGGGGACAGGTCTGCCAGCTTCCCTCATCACCAATATCTACCCACCTCCCCACACATAAACCTGCCTTCCTTGTCACCACAGTGCATGCCTGGGAGTCACACTATCTCTTCCTAAGACTTCTCAGCAGCCTCTCTATTGCTCCCTGACACCCAAGCCATGTCCACTGGCCTCTCTATACAACTGCATGCACCCTGGCTGGCAGCCCACCTGTCGGCACCTATGAAGGCTCCCAGCCCCTCTGGTTGCTCTCCTGCCCACAAAAGCCCCACCTCTCTGAAGGGGTCAGGGGCCCTTGAGGGTACTGAGTCTGTAGAGGCTCCAGGAGGGAATGCAGACCATGGAGGACAGAGCCAGGAGCCAGCCCAGGGCATCACCCCACCATGGGTACGTGTACTTCTTGTTGTAGGTCAGCGGAGTGTACTTGATCAGTGAGAAGAGGAAGGTGGCATAGGGGAGAGCAGATGAGAGAGGTTAGGGGGCAGGGTCCCTGTGCCCTCAGCTCCCCCTCCCCCAGCAGCCTGGCAGAAACCACACTCCAAGCCTGGATTCACCTCAAGGCTATTCTGGGCCAATCAGCCTCCAGTCTTCTCCATCCACACTCTGCCCAAAACCCATGCCTTCCAGCAGTATACCCTGTCACTCCAGGGCCCCTGTACCCATGGGCACTTCTGCATGCAGCTGACTCCCAGTTAGGATGTGATCACATGTCTACTGCATGCTGTAGGGTATTTACTACCTCCTCTGCACCATGAGTTTGGGATGTGAGCACCTCAAGGATATGGGATGTGCCTCATTCTCCCTCTGCTCCTCAGTTATGTCCTGCATACAGTGGGGAACTCAGGAACAGCTGACACAAAGAGATAAAGTCAAAGGAAGCTGCACATTGTGGCTGCAGGCTCAGACTCTGGAGCCAGGTTGCATGGGTTTGAATCCAAGTTCTCTGCAACTTTCTAGCTTGGACAAGTGGTCTAACAATCTCTTCAACCTCAGTTTCATCTTTAACACCAGTGTAACAACAGCACTCAGTTTATGGGGCTCTTGTGAGGATTAAATGAGTTAATACATGTTAAAGCACCTCATGCCCAGCACAAAGGAAGTGCTCTGTACCAGCTGCCATGATGACTGCTGTGGCTATTAGTGTTATTCTGAGCAGCCCAATCTACCCGAGTTTCAGTCCTGGCCTGTGACGTTATACTCACACTGTGGTGTTGGTCAAACCGTCTGACAGTTCTGGACCCAAGTTTATCCTTCTGTGAAATGGAAAGGAAGAATCTATTTTGCTGTAGTTTTCTAGAATCCAAAAGGAGGATGAGTAAAAATCTAAGATAATTTTTAGTTCCTATGGAGAAGTCCGGTGCAGAGCTAATGGCTTCTCTACCCTGCTAGCCCCCATCTTCATCCCTGAGATGATCTTACTGTGCACACAGCTGGTGTGACGAAAAGCCAACAATATTTGATAAGCGGCCATGGCCTGTACCCAATCATGTCTTCGATGTTGTCGTAGAAGCGCCTGGCTCCTGCCATGCAGAAAAAAAGGAAGGGGAAAAAAGTCATTCTTCCACACCCAGAACATCAGGATGGGATCATGCACAGACCAGAAGGGGCAGGGACCCACAAAGAGATGACATCACAGCTGTCTGTTGAAATGGTGGCTGGGAGAAAGCTCTTCCCTGACACTCAGAGGCATCAACAGCTACCGCCAGGGCTCGGCCTGGGTTATGGGCAGTTACTTCCTGATGATCGAGGTTGTCAAAAGCTGAGAACATTTGGACAGGACAGGATATGGGCCCAACTGAGGTGGTCTGGGTGTAGCTATAACCAAGACCGTGGGCCAGGCGCTTCTGGAGGGCCTTCCAACAGCAGCAACTTAGGATTTGCAAGATTTTTGAGGATGAGCAAGAGGCAGGCCAGGAAAAGGCAAATGTGAGCAGGAGATGTCTGTTTCTTGTCTAAGGGCCCCAAGACCCTTAGACAAGAGGATAATGCTGGGACCTAGGGGAGGAGTCACTCACCATAAACCCAAGCCACACAGAGGGACTCAAAGATGGCCACGAACAGGAGGCACATGCCGCTGGTGGCATAGTAGTCAAAGAGCTGGAACATGTATATGCCGCCCTGCATGGGAGGAGAGTATTTTAAACAGAAATTTATCCAGTGGAAACCAACAGATTCACTTCTGTGCCCTTTAGTTTCACACTGCCATAAAGTAAGCCATAAAGCACTAGGCAGATAAGAGACACTAATTATTTTTATTATTGTTTTGGGACAGAAGATGGATGAAATAAGACAGCTATTGTTAGGTTATCTCTGAAAACACTTAGGGACTGGCCCCAAAGGCCAAGACATAGAGTGTACTCTGGGGAAAGAATCAGGATACAGGCTGTCATCAATACGGTCAAGCTGACAAGCTCCATCTCCCTCCCTCTCCCTTGACACAGCACACCGAATGTTACCCAGCCCCAGGGCTCCCTTTCTTGCTTTGAAGTTTGTATGTAGAACTCAGTTCAGCTGCCTGGGAAATCACCAGAGCTTGCTGGAAAGGCAGCTTCTCCCAAAGCAGTGCTTTGCATACTTCTTCACTTACTGTGGAGCCAAATGGCTCCTCACCCATCCCTGGAGGTGGGTGGTCCATGCCAAAAGGCCAGAGGAGAAACCTGCCTACTTTGTCATTCCTGGGGTGAGAAAAGAGGGAATCCTCATGCCTGGAAGCCCAGACGACCTGCCCTGCCCCGAAACTGTGGTATCTGCCTCACTGACAGGTAGCAGCCATCACTTGGCTCCTCCTCCCCAGCCTCCCCCTCCCCCAGGCTCTCACCTCTGTGAGCGTGACCAGCCCCACAAGGAAGGAGAGGACAGACACTGCAAGGATGAGGACTTATCTCCGGTTCTTGTGAAACATGCGGGGGTACATGTCCACCAGTGCAGTCAACAGGCTTTCTATGCACACAAACCGGATGACAGGGCAAAGGGATTGGAGGAAGGAGAGCTCCCGAGATGCCCCATCCATGAGCACTGGCTTCTCTCTCCCAGGGTCAGCCCTGCCTCACTGTCTCAGGTCTCCAGAGCTACTGTCCTTGCCTGGTTAGGTCTGGACTCACCTTCAATCTCCCCCTGTGTCCCCAAAAGGGCATCCACTTCTGACATTCACCCAGTCCCCAGCTATTTTAAGGGCCTTTGGGGCATAAAACTCAACCACATGCCCACTGCTCCCCCTCCCGAGTGCACACCCCCCACTCATCTCTCAGCCTCTGAGTGGCTGCCTCTTGATAGCTGGCTATCCAGTCCCAGGAGAATGACCATGAAGAAGAAACAGCAGGCCCAGAGAGGAGAGAATGGCAGCATCACCACACCCCATGGGTAGGTGATGAAAGCCAGACCAGGACCTATAGCAAGGAGCAGAGGAACATGGGCCAGTGCCTGGATACTCCAGCCATGTGTGACCCATGGCGTCTCAGAGTGGGGCCACGGAATAACAGGAGCTAGAGGACACTTTACCCCAAGTTACTAACACCACCACCACCCTCACCCGGAGAAGCCACCCAACCTTCACCTAGTTCTCAAATTTCCAAGGTACCTCTCACTGTATTCTCATTGGCAAAAACAGAATCTAGAGATGGCAGGTGTAAAGGGCTGAGTCTAAGGGGACTCCAGATCGCCAGATCTATGACACAGACCTGAGGGTTCAAGTCTAGAATGAGCTCAGAAGCCAGCAGGCCATAGAAATCTGTGAAGCAGACCCGGTGTAAAACACAAGGAGGTGGAAGAGCCTGGAGAGAAGTGGAGCCATCACGCCCTAGCTGCTACAGATGTTTTTTGTATTTGTAAGGAATGTAGATGGCACCAAAGAAAATTGCTCTAAGGCCAGATATGGCCTGGGGCCTCCAGTTTACCACCTCTGTACCTGGAGCCCCTTCTGTCACCCTACAATGAGTACCCTGGCATTGATTTCAGAATGCTGCTGACATGCATCCTCACAGTGCATGAACATTTCTCTCAGCTGACTTACATCACAGGAAAAAATGCACATGATAGAGCCTGGGTCTACACATGGGAAGTTTCCTCCGAAAGATGAAGAGCATGGCTGTGACCTTGGAGGTCTTTTGTTCCCACATTGGTGAGGTGGGGGTCATGCAGAGCCTGCCCCACAGGTTTCCATTGCATGATACAAGCAGAGTGCTTCACCCAGTGCCTGGCATACAATAAACCCTTAATGAAAGTGAGACATGGACCAGGCATGGTGGCTCATGCCTATCATCCCAAAACTTTGGGAGACTGAGACAGGTGGATCACTTGAGGCCAGGGGTTCAAGACCAGCCTGGCCAATAGGGTGGAACCCTGTCTCTACTGAAAATACAAAAATTAGCTGTGCATGGTGGCACACATCTGTAATCCCAGCTACTTGGAAAGCTGAAGCACAATAATCACTTCGAGAATCACTTGAACTGGGAGGCAGAGGTTGCAGTAAGCCAAGATCATGTCATTGCACTCCAGCCTGGGCAACAAGACTCCGTCTCAAAAAAATTAAAACAGAGAGAGAGAGAGAGAGAGAGAGAGAGAGAGAGAGAGAGAGAGAGAGAGAAAGAAAGAAAGAGAGAGAGACTATCCTTCTTAATGAGAACTGGAGACGTCCACTACCCAGAGCTTGGCATCATGTGTGGCCCAGGCATGTTTCTGAATGCCATGGGAAGAAATCACCTCATTAAGAGTGAGCGAGCAAGAGAAACACTGCACAGCTTATCCAGATCGGGCAACAACCGCACTGCATGATGGAAAGGCAGTCACTCGCAAAATGGGGAAACTCTATATGCTGACAGGAACGTCTCCTTGAGATGCATTTTAAAATGAACAAAATGAGGCCAGGCGCAGAACAGTGTATACAGGATGCTATCATTTGGTTTTTAAAAAGAAGGCAAGAAATAGAAATAGTACTCTGTATTGCATGTATATGTCTGTATATACATTTTTTTCTCGTATATGTCTGAACTGTTTCTGGAAGTGTAAACATGAAATAGATAACACTGGCTGCCTCCATGGTAATGAACAGGAATCTAAGGGTGGGAATAAAAATGTTCACTCTATGCCTACTCTTTAAAGCTGAAATGACTGTTTCAATTCTCGCCTAAGCCTTCTCAGAATGCATTTACTGAATGGTGGCCATAGTTCACCCAGAGTAGGTGGCACAATAGGAACGCCTCTGGACCCTGGCTGCCAGAGGTTTGAACCAGGCTCACTGCCTCCAGGCCTCCCCACTAACACTCAGCTGACTCAGCCACCTCAGAAATGGGCACCCCCTGCTCCTGCAACATGAAGCCCAGGATGGACAAGATGGCAAGCCCGGCCACAAAGCTGGTACTGCTGTTGAGGAAGCAGAGGGCAATACAGTCCCTGTGGGGCAGGGGTGAGGAGAGGGTGGAAGGGCAGGGTCAGAACAGGGCTGCAACCTCACCTGCTTCCTGTCTGGAGGCACAGCCCTTCAAGGAAGCTGGAGTAGGGCTATCTGGCAGAATTCAGAGGACCAAGCAAAGCACTGGCTCTGCTCTGACACTCCTCGGCCTCCACCAGCCCAGGCACAGACTAAATCAAGGTAGTCCTAAAAGAATGAGGCTCGAGGGAAGTGAAACATGAATCTAGATGTGACAGCCACCCCTCTCTGCCATAATGATCCACACCTCATGGACACTACCACTCTACCATCATCCCATTTGCATGCTAATGCAGGGGTAAAGACATGGGTAATCCCAAACAATAAATGACTGTTAGTCACCTAAATTTGATTTTGAGATGCACAATGTGATTTCATTTCAGCTATGTTTTAGTGCCTATTAAAACTGGCTTAAATTCTCTGAGCACAAACAAGGTAGGCAAGGGGAGAACAACCGGGACAGGACGTGAAGTGAGGAAGATGGTGTGAAAAACAGGTAAGGATTCAAGGTTTTCAGGGCAGAGACCGAGATGCAATGTATGATGTTGCTAATCATAGTAGGACCTTACTTAACATCATTGATGCATTCTTGCAAATTGAAATTTTAAGCAAAACAACCTCTGTTGAAACCAGTTTCTTTTTCTCATCGAAGGTATAAGGAAACGACATTATTCAAGGACCTGTTGTGCTTCTCAGGCTTGGTTACCTAGCACTTCTGAGCCCACTAACCTCTATATCAGCCAGGAAGCCGGGTCCTCCTGCTGTGGTCTCCCAGCCCATCACAACTATCCCACCCTATCAGGTGCAAGTCTCTGCCCATCTTGCAGTTGGCTCCTTGCAGCTCCTGGTAGCTCTGGGGTGTTGGAAATGGGGATGTATGCAGGGGACAAATCCAGGAGCTAATGCACCCTTCAACTCACCCCTCATCTAGCATGGCTGGAGGGCCATAGAAAGATGCAGGTGTGAGCCTCAGGCCCCACGTCCCCAGTCACCTGTAGCAGTTGTTGTTGTATTTGTTGTAGCTGCCCAGGGCTTTCAGGCACCCAAGACAGATGGCAAAGGGGAAGAAGATCTGGGTGCCTGCATCCATCCACACCTACAAAGGGAAAAGGCAAGAAAGGTGAACTCCCAGGAAAGCGAGGGCATTCAAGCCACAGGAGGACGCAGGCATGTGGCTGAGCCAGATGCTGGCTAGGGATGGTGAGAAAGCTGTTCACAGCCAATGCCAGCATCCTGCTACCCCTGCTCACTCAGTGGGCTCTACTCCCTGGATTCCTACATGAAGTTTCTTGGGCATTACTAGGCTAGAACAGGCATCAGGCATTCAAAGAAAATGAGAAAGACTAAAAGACCCATGGTGGAAGCATGCAGGAGGGTGGGACAGGACTATGGGACAGAGCTAGGTCTCCTGTCAGGTTTTGATCCTAGGTTCTGCCCTGACCTTCTCCTAGGACCAGTGTGGAAGGAATCCAGGCAGGATCTCCAGAAACACTGTCCTTAGTATCAAGGCCACCACCAGTAACGTAGCTTTGCCCCTCACGTCTCAGCACCCTCTGTCTGAAGACAGGGAGAGAAATTCTTGGTTCATAAAAAGGGAAGAGGATGAACAGAAACACCTCTGAAAAGGGCTTTGTACTCCTTGGAAGGGGAAAATCACTGTCCAGCTAAACACAGGGTTCCACCGTTATTGTTATTATGCCAGCTGGCTGGCCCAGCCTGCATGTGTTATGATTTAGATCTAACAGCTAGAATAACATCCCAGACAGAAAGAACATCAAGGCAACAGGACTGAGCGATCCTGTGGCTCTGCAGAGCCCTCCCCAGGTGCTCCTACCTCTGGCAACGTGAGAACTGCCAGGGAGCATCCCACTATGGATGCAGACATCCAAGCAGGTGTTCCTCACATGTCTGTGTTCCTAAGGGAAAGGGTGCCAGATGACCTCCCCATGTCTTTTGCTCAGCTGTGTTCTAGTACCCCCCAGGCAGGCCCCTGCTTTCCATAAAACCCTCTATCCTTTCACTGCTCCCTTCTGCTAATATCAGGCCTCCAATTCCTCAGCCCCTTCCTGGTCTTTGCCTGTCTCTCAAGGCATAGCCACCGCCCTCGGCCCCTACCCCTTGCTCTCTCATCCCTACCAAAGTGGCCACATTCCTCAGCAGTGTAGGGGCCCAAGGGACTCATCGGCAGGCTGACCACCTCAGAATTGTGCTGATTCCTCAGCCAGCATCCCCAGTTGAGACACTGAATCCCTAGGTCTGAAGGAGAACCCTGAACTCGTATCCTTTTGGAGCTTTCGGGGTGATCCTAATGATCACCAGGTATGGGATGCTGTCCTCTGGCCCCTGAGAGCAGGCATCAGGAATACACCCAGGGCACCCATACTCCAGTTGTGTTTCCACTCTGCAGGGCCAGGGACAGAGCAGGGAAGACAGTGGGGGAAGGGAGAATGTCTCCAGCCTCCCATTCTTGAGTTCCTGGGAATCCTGTCCCAAGGCAGGAGGTGCCACCATGGACAAAGGGTCAGCAGCAAGAAGCACAGAGGAGGATTCAGAGGAGCTGGATCCAGTGAGAAAATCACACAGAGAAAGAAATAGTGGGAATGAAATGCTAGAGAAGGAGAGGGTGGGAATGAGACAAACCCTGAGGACAGACAAGGGGAGTGTTTGCAAATTTCAGTGTCACACTTCTCTCAGTATTAATTAAAAAAAAATTTTCAGTGCAATGCCATGCCAAGTTTGAGGAGATGCCTTGGCCAGTCTCTCTGCTCCTTAAAGATGTTCCAAATCCTTTTCTCTTCTAAAACTCTGCCACACAGCCTGCAAAGGTAATTATCTCAGGAAAACTCACTGACTTTGGCATGAAAGTCTCTCCATTCTGTCTCATTCCTCCTTCGCCTGCTGTTATTGGCAGCTTCAAAAGTCTTACCTTGTGGCAAAAGGCCCTGAGCTGTAGAGCTGTTGAAGGTATTTCCCCAGGGTCAGAGGTGTAAGGGCTCAGGACTAATGCATGTCTCCTGGGACCCACAGGTACTGCCCCTTCATGAGATCCCCTACCAAACAGTCCATTTGGGATGTGGCCCAGGAGCCTCGTGCCCTGGACATTTGCTCCCAGGCGTGACAGTGCACTGGGTGCAGAGTGGGCCACAAGTCACCAAGGAAACCCACTGTGGCTGCCCACATGCAGGCAGGGGCACACGCCTGTGATGGGCAACTTCATGAACTTGTGCTTCGGAAGGAATAAGAGAAATTGTGACATGGCTGTTCACAGCACCTTGGCGGGGGTGCGAGGTAGGAGTGGGGTCAGATGGAGAATGAGTTGGGGAGAGGTTAATGAGAACCGAGGAAAATGCAGCAGGAGGGCTGAAAACCCAGAGTGCAGGCGTCAATGCACTTTTTGACCAAAGCCCCCTTGCTGGGAGCTTGGCAAGCCCCAGCTCCCCACACAGCTGCTGCCTGACAAGCCCGCTGGGATGGGGAAAGGAACAGGGTCAGAAGCAGGGCTGAGGGACAAGCAGAACAAGCTGTTCCATTCTCTCCACCACAGGCAGCCACTCCTTGCCCATTCCAGGAGCCCTGGTTTCTGGAATAAAGCTCTAACATGTCTTTGGCTGGGGCAGAAGGCCAACCAAGGGAAAAACAAGTGTGAAAAATTCTTGGTGGAGCGCAGGTAAAAGAGGTCTTTGGGGGAAAGAGGAGGACAAAGGACTCTAGAAGGTCCAGGAAAGATGTTTTCAGCCTCAAGTCCAACCCCCAGGATTATTAATCTCTATCTGCTATGTTTAGGAAGGCAATGTTGTGTAATAGAAAAGTACAGGCTTTGAAGCTACATTAATCTGGTCTCAATCCTGACTTTATTAATTACCAGCTGTGTGATCTTAGACAAGTTACTTAACCCCCCTGAACCTCCCTTTTCTCATCAGGAAAATGGATATAATAACAAAACTAAGGTAGATAATATGCCTAACACATAAATAATTATTAGTTCCCTGTCTCATCTTCTAGTATAATAAAAAGCAGCTCTTAAAACTCTCAAGTAATTCATATTCTTTGGGAAATACCTATTGTGGTAAGTAAGACAGCAGTCATCAAAAGACTACCTGAGATGAAAGTCCAGCTCCTCTACATGCTAGTTTTGTGATTCTAGGCAAGTTTCTTAAGTTTCCTAAGCTTCTGTTTCTTCATGTGCAAGACGAGACTGACCCCAAACTCACAGGGCTGAACTGTGTCAAGCACTCAGCAAAGGGCCTGGTGAATAAGAAGCGCATAATAAGTTAGCTTTGGGTGTCTGTTCCAAGATGGCGCTGTGAGAATAACCCAGGATTGGAGCTCTTCTCGTTGAATCCGCAAACAGTGAGTCAGAGCGGCATTTCCAGACTGATCTTTGTTGCCCACAGAACGGGAAAACTCCCAAGTATAAAAAAGACACGGGACGCCAGGCAGTAGGTCTGCCTGGCGAAGCCGGCAGCCGGGGCGGCAGCGGCCGGCCCTACCCAGCAATCCCCACAGGGCACGCTTGTCCGGGTGCCCTGTTGAACCGGCAACCTGAGACTTGAGAGGGCTGGACTTGAGACTGAACGAGACTTGGACAGTAGCCCAGCCCAGGGGATTGCAGGGATTGGGATACCCAGTGGGACGAACAAAACCGCGATTTCTTTTTTTTTTTTTTTTTAATTTTTTATTGGATTATAGGTTTTGGGGTACATGAGCAGAGCATGCAAGACAGTTGCGTAGGTACACACATGGCAGTGTGCTTTGCTTTTCTTCTCCCCTTCACCCACATTTGGCATTTCTCCCCAGGCTATCCCTCCCCACCTCCCCCTCCCACTGGCCCTCCCCTTTTCCCCCCAATAGACCCCAGTGTTTAGTACTCCCCTTTCTGTGTCCATGTGTTCTCATTTTTCATCACCCACCTATGAGTGAGAATATGTGGTGTTTCATTTTCTGTTCTTGTGTCAGTTTGCTGAGGATGATGTTTTCCAGATTCATCCATGTCCCTACAAACGACACGAACTCATCATTTCTGATTGCTGCATAATATTCCATGGTGGATATGTGCCACATTTTTCCAATCCAGTCTATTATCAATGGGCATTTGGTTTGATTCCAGGTCTTTGCTATTGTAAACAGTGCTGCAATGAACATTCGTGTACATGTGTCCTTATAGTAGAACGATTTATAGTCTTTTGGATATATACCCAGTAATGGGATTGCTGGGTCAAATGGAATTTCTATTTCTAAGGCCTTGAGGAATCGCCACACTGTCTTCCACAATGGTTGAACTAATTTACACTCCCACCAACAGTGTAAAAGTGTTCCTTTTTCTCCACATCCTCTCCAGCATCTGTTGTCTCCAGATTTTTTAATGATCGCCATTCTAACTGGCGTGAGATGGTATCTCAATGTGGTTTTGATTTGCATCTCTCTGATGACCAGTGACGATGAGCATTTTTTCATATGATTGTTGGCCTCATATATGTCTTCTTTCGTAAAGTATCTGTTCATATCCTTTGCCCATTTTTGAATGGGCTTGTTTCTTTTTTTCCTGTAAATCTGCTTGAGTTCTTTGTAAATTCTGGATATCAGCCCTTTGTCAGATGGGTAGACTGCAAAAATTTTTTCCCATTCTGTTGGTTGCCGGTCCACTCTAGTGACTGTTTCTTTTGCCGTGCACAAGCTGTGGAGTTTGATTAGGTCCCATTTGTCTATTTTGGCTTTTGTTGCCAATGCTCTTGGTGTTTTGTTCATGAAGTCCTTGCCTACTCCTATGTCCTGGATAGTTTTGCCTAGATTTCCTTCTAGGGTTTTTATGGTGCCAGGTCTTATGTTTAAGTCTTTAATCCATCTGGAGTTAATTTTACTGTAAGGTGTCAGGAAGGGGTCCAGTTTCTGCTTTCTGCACATGGCTAGCCAGTTTTCCCAACACCATTTGTTAAACATGGAATCCTTGCCCCATTGCTTGTTTTTGTCAGGTTTATCAAAGATTGTATAGTTGTATGTATGTTGTGTTGCCTCCGGTGCCTCTGTTTTGTTCCATTGGTCTATATCTCTGTTTTGGTACCAGTACCATGCTGTTTTGATTACTGTAGCCTTGTAGTATAGTTTGAAATCCGGTAGTGTGATGCCCCCCGCTGTGTTCTTTTTGCTTAGAATTGACTTGGCTATGCGGGCTCTCTTTTGGTTCCATATGAAGTTCATGGTGGTTTTTTCCAGTTCTGTGAAGAAAGTCAATGGTAGCTTGATGGGGATAGCGTTGATTCTGTAAATTACTTTGGGCAGTATAGCCATTTTCACGATGTTAATTCTTCCTAACCATGAACATGGAATGTTTCTCCATCTGTTTGTGTCCTCTCTGATTTCGTTGAGCAGTGGTTTGTAGTTCTCCTTGAAGAGGTCCCTTACGTTCCTTGTGAGTTGTATTCCAAGGTATTTTATTCTTTTTGTAGCAATTGCGAATGGCAGTTCGCTCTTGATTTGGCTTTCTTTAAGTCTGTTATTGGTGTAGACGAATGCTTGTGATTTTTGCACATTGATTTTATATCCTGAGACTTTGCTGAAGTTGTTTATCAGTTTCAGGAGTTTTTGGGCTGAGGCGATGGGGTCTTCTAGGTAGACTATCATGTCGTCTGCAAATAGAGACAATTTGGCTTCCACCTTTCCTATTTGAATACCCTTTATTTCTTTTTCTTGCCTGATTGCTCTGGCTAGAACTTCCAGTACTATATTGAATAGGAGTGGTGAGAGAGGACATCCTTGTCTAGTACCAGATTTCAAAGGGAATGCTTCCAGTTTTTGCCCATTCAGTATGATATTGGCTGTTGGTTTGTCATAAATAGCTTTTATTACTTTGAGATACGTTCCATCGATACCGAGTTTATTGAGGGTTTTTAGCATAAAGGGCTGTTGAATTTTGTCAAATGCCTTCTCTGCGTCAATTGAGATAATCATGTGGTTTTTGTTTTTGGTTCTGTTTATGTGGTGAATTACATTGATAGACTTGCGTATGTTGAACCAGCCTTGCATCCCCGGGATGAATCCTACTTGATCATGATGAATAAGTTTTTTGATTTGCTGTTGCAATCGGCTTGCCAATATTTTATTGAAGATTTTTGCATCTATGTTCATCATGGATATTGGCCTGAAGTTTTCTTTTCTCGTTGGGTCTCTGCCGGGTTTTGGTATCAGGATGATGTTGGTCTCATAAAATGATTTGGGAAGGATTCCCTCTTTTTGGATTGTTTGAAATAGTTTTAGAAGGAATGGTACCAGCTCCTCCTCGTGTGTCTGGTAGAATTCGGCTGTGAACCCATCTGGACCTGGGCTTTTTTTGTGAGGTAGGCTCTTAATTGCTGCCTCAACTTCAGACCTTGTTATTGGTCTATTCATAGTTTCAGCTTCCTCCTGGTTTAGGCTTGGGAGGACACAGGAGTCCAGGAATTTATCCATTTCTTCCAGGTTTACTAGTTTATGTGCATATAGTTGTTTGTAATATTCTCTGATGATGGTTTGAATTTCTGTGGAATCTGTGGTGATTTCCCCTTTATCATTTTTTATTGCATCTATTTGGTTGTTCTCTCTTTTCTTTTTCATCAATCTGGCTAGTGGTCTGTCTATTTTGTTGATCTTTTCAAAAAACCAGCTCTTGGATTTATTGATTTTTTGAAGGGTTTTTCGTGTCTCAATCTCCTTCAGCTCAGCTCTGATCTTAGTAATTTCTTGTCTTCTGCTGGGTTTTGAGTTTTTTTGATCTTGCTCCTCTAGCTCTTTCAATTTTGACGATAGGGTGTCAATTTTGGATCTCTCCATTCTCCTCATATGGGCACTTATTGCTATATACTTTCCTCTAGAGACTGCTTTAAATGTGTCCCAGAGGTTCTGGCACGTTGTGTCTTCGTTCTCATTGGTTTCGAAGAACTTCTTTATTTCTGCCTTCATTTCGTTGTTTACCCAGTCAACATTCAAGAGCCAGTTGTTCAGTTTCCATGAAGCTGTGCGGTTCTGGGTCGGTTTCTGAATTCTGAGTTCTAACTTGATTGCACTATGGTCTGAGAGGCTGTTTGTTATGATTTCAGTTGTTTTGCATTTGTTGAGCAGTGCTTTACTTCCAATTATGTGGTCAATTTTAGAGTAGGTGTGATGTGGTGCTGAGAAGAATGTATATTCTGTGGATTTGGGGTGGAGAGTTCTGTAAATGTCCCCCAGGTTTGCTTGCTCCAGGTCTGAGTTCAAGCCCTGGGTATCCTTGTTGATTTTCTGTCTGGTTGATCTGTCTAGTATTGACAGTGGAGTGTTAAAGTCTCCCACTATTATTGTGTGGGAGTCTAAGTCTTTCTGTAAGTCATTAAGAACTTGCCTTATGTATCTGGGTGCTCCTGTGTTGGGTCCATATATGTTTAGAATCGTTAGCTCTTCTTGTTTTATCGATCCTTTTACCATTATGTAATGGCCTTCTTTGTCTCTTTTGATCTTTGTTGCTTTAAAGTCTATTTTATCAGAGATGAGAATTGCAACTCCTGCTTTTTTTTGCTTTCCATTAGCTTGGTAAATCTTCCTCCATCCCTTTATTTTGAGCCTTTGTGTATCCTTGCATGTGAGATGGGTTTCCTGGATACAGCACACTGAT
Organism: Callithrix jacchus; assembly: GCF_049354715.1. Lineage (NCBI taxonomy): Eukaryota > Metazoa > Chordata > Mammalia > Primates > Cebidae > Callithrix > Callithrix jacchus. The sequence goes on from NC_133514.1 coordinate 45,337,109, forward strand.
GGGTTTTGGCTTTTTATCCAATTTGCCAGTCTGTGTCTTTTGATTGGTGCATTTAGTCCATTTACATTTAGGGTTAATATTGTTATGTGTGAATTTGATACTGCCATTTTGATTCTAAGTGGCTGTTTTGCCTGTTAGTTGTTGTAGATTCTTCATTATGTTGAAGCTCTTTAGCATTCAGTGTGATTTTGGAATGGCTGGTACTGATTGATCCTTTCTATGTGTAGTGCCTCTTTTAGGAGCTCTTGTAAAGCAGGCCTGGTGGTGACAAAATCTCTGAGTACTTGCTTGTTCGCAAAGGATTTTATTCTTCCTTCACTTCTGAAGCTCAGTTTGGCTGGATATGAAATTCTGGGTTGAAAGTTCTTTTCTTTAAGAATGTTGAATATTGGCCCCCACTCTCTTCTGGCTTGTAGTGTTTCTGCTGAGAGATCTGCTGTGAGTCTGATGGGCTTCCCTTTGTGGGTGACCCGACCTTTCTCTCTGGCTGCCCTTAGTATTCTCTCCTTTATTTCAACCCTGTTGAATCTGACGATTATGTGCCTTGGGGTTGCTCTTCTTGTGGAATATCTTTGTGGTGTTCTCTGTATTTCCTGCAATTGAGTGTTGGCTTGTCTTGCTAGGTGGGGGAAATTTTCCTGGATGATGTCCTGAAGAGTATTTTCCAGCTGGGATTCATTGTCTTCGTCCCCTTCTGGTACACCTATCAAACGTAGGTTAGGTCTTTTCACATAGTCCCACATTTCTTGGAGACTTTGTTCATTCCTTTTTGCGCTTTTTTCTCTGATCTTGGTTTCTCGTTTTATTTCATTGAGTTGGTCTTCGACTTCAGATATTCTTTCTTCTGCTTGATCAATTCGGCTATTGAAACTTGTGTATGCTTCGCAAAGTTCTCGTATTGTGCTTTTCAGCTCCTTGAATTCATTCATATTCCTCTCTAAGTTATCCATTTTTGTTATCATTTCCTCATATCTTTTTTCCAGTTTCTTAGTTTCTTTGCATTGGTTTAATACATGTTCCTTTAGCTCACAAAAGTTTCTCATTATCCACCTTCTGAAGTCTAATTTTGTCATTTCATCACAGTCATTCTCCGTCCAGCTTTGTTCCCTTGCTGGTGAGGAGTTTTGGTCCTTTCTAGGAGGCGAGGTGTTTTGGTTTTGGGTGTTTTCCTTCTTTTTGCGCTGGTTTCTTCCCATCTTTGTGGATTTATCCTCTTGTCGTCTGCATAGTTGCTGATTTTTCGATTGGGTCTCTGAGTGGACACCCAGATTGTTGATGATGAAGTATTTCTGTTACTTGGTTTTCCTTCTAGCAGTCTAACCCCTTCGCTGTACGACTGCTGAGGTCCGCTCCAGACCCTGCTTGTCTGGGTTACACCTCCAGCAGCTGTGGCACAGCAAGGGTTGCTACCAGTTTCTTTTTCTGCTATCTGTGTCCCAGGATGATGCCTGCCAAATGTCAGTCTTTTGGATGTAGAGGGGTCAGGGAGCTGCTTGAGGAGACAGTCTGCACTTTATAGGAGCTCAATTGCTGTGAGCTTTGTTGTTCATTCAGGGCTGTTAGGCTGCTATGTTTGATTCTGCTGCAACAGAGCTCATTAAGAAAACTCTTTTTTTCTCAAATGCTCTGTGTTGGGGGGTTTGGGCTTTATTTTTGGATGTCCGTTGAGGTCCTGCCCAGCTAGGAGGCAGACTAGCCACTGTTTGCCTGCCGAGGCTTCGCCCTGCTGTTGTGTGGTTCACCTTGTTGCTTCAGGCTCTGCTGTTCTGCTCTGTTCTCCGCCATGCCCTGTGGCGGAGTCTCTCTGTTGTAGCTGGTTGCCTTGGCAATGGCAGGCTGTGTCAGCAGTGGGCATGTATCTCAGTAGGGATGGGTTGCCTCAGCAACGGCTGGCTGCGTCAGCAATGGGCGTGTATCTCAGTTGGGGCGGGTTGCCTTGGTAATGGTGGACGCCCCTCCCTCACAGAGCGTCTTGGCGCTTCTGCACAGGGATCCTTTGAAATCGTGGTTTTGTTCATCCCACTGGGCCACCCCAAACGCTCTGTCCCTGCAATCCCCTGGGCTGGCCCACTGTCCAAGTCTCGCTCAGTCTCAAGTCCAGCCCTCTGAAGTCTCAGGTTGCCGGTTCAACAGGGCACCCTGTGGGGAGCACTGGGCATGGCTGGCCGCCACCACCACGGCTGATGGCTTCGCCAGGCAGAGCTACTGCCTGGCGTCCCGCGTCTCCTTTTCACTTGGGAATTTCCCCGTTCCGTGGGCAACAAAGATCAGTCTGGAAATGCAGCTCCGACTCACCTCTCCGCGGACTCAATGAGAGCTCCAATCCTGGGTTGTTCTCACAGCGCCATCTGTAATACCCTCCTAGTAGAACGATTTATTATCCTTTACATATATACCCAGTAATGGGATTGCTGGGTCAAATGGAATTTCTATTTCTAGGTCCTTGAGGAATCGCCATACTGTCTTCCACAACGGTTGAACTAATTTACACTCCCACCAGCAGTGTAAAAGTGTTCCTATTTCTCCACATCCTCTCCAGCATCGGTTGTCTACAGATTTTATAATGGTCGCCATTCTGACTGGCATGTGATGGTATTTCAATTTAGTTTTGATTTGTATTTCTCTAATGACCAGGGATGATGAGCCCTTTTTCATATGTTTGTTGGCCTCACATATGTCTTCTTTTGTGAAGTGTCTGTTCATATCCTTAGCCCGCTTTTGAATGGGCTTGTTTGTTTTTTTCCTGTAAATCTGTTTGAGTTAACTTGTAAATTCTGGATATCAGCCCTTTGTCAGATAGGTAGACTGAAAAAATGTTTTCCCATTCTGTTAGTTGCCAATTCACTCTAGTAATTGTTTCTTTTGCTGTGCAGAAGCTGTGGAGTTTGATTAGGTCCAATTTGTCTAGTTTGGCTTTTGTTGCCAATGCTTTTGGTGTTTTGGTCATGAAGTTTTTGCCTACACCTACGTCCTGAATGGTTTTGCCTAGATTTTCTTCTAGGGTTTTTATGGTGCCAGGTCTTATGTTTAAGTGTTTAATCCATCTGGAGTTAATTTTAGTGTAAGGTGTCAGGAAGGGGTCCAGTTTCTGCTTTCTGCACATGGCTAGCCAGTTTTCCCAACACCATTTTTTAAACAGGGACTCTTTTTCCCATTGCTTGTTTTTGTCAGGTTTGTCAACGATCAGATGGTTGTAGATATGTTGTGTTGCATCCGAAGCCTCTGTTCTGTTCCATTAGTCTATATCTCTGTTTTGGTACCAGTACCATGCTGTTTTGATTACTGTAGCCTTGTAGTACAGTTTGAAGTCTGGTAGTGTGACGCCTCCCGCTTTGTTCTTTTTGCTTAGAATTGACTTGGCTATGTGGGCTCTTTTTTGGTTCCATATGAAGTTTAAGGTGGTTTTTTCCAGTTCTATGAAGAAGGTCATTGGTAGCTTGATGGGGATAGCATTGAATCTGAAAATACTTTGGGCAGTATGGCCGTTTTCACGATATTGATTTTTTCTAACCATGAACACGGAATGTTTCTCCAACTGTTTGTGTCCTCTCTTATTTTGTTCTTTTTCTTGCCTGATTGCTCTGGCTAGAACTTCCAGTACTAATTGAATAGGAGTGGTGAGAGAGGGAATTCTTGTCTCGTGCCATATTTCAAAGGGAATGCTTTCAGTTTTTGCCCATTCAGTATGATATTGGCTGTTGGTTTGTCACAAATAGTTTTTATTATTTTGAGATACATTTCATCAATACCTAGATTATTGAGAATTTTTAGCATAAAGAGCTGTTGAATTTTGGCAAAGCCTTCTCTGCACCAATCGAGATAATCATGTGGTTTTTGTCTTTGGTTCTCTTTATGTGGTGAATTATGTTTATAGACCTGTGTATGTTGAACTAGCCTTGCATCCCCAGGATGAAGCCTACTTGATCATGACAGATAAGCTTTTTGATGTGCTGTTGCAACTGGTTTGTCAGTATTTTCTTGAAGATTTTTGCATCTGTGTTCACCATGGATATTGGCCTGAAGTTTTCTTTTCTTGCTGACTCTCCATTTCTTCCAGGTTTACTAGTCTATGTGCATAGAGTTGTTTGTAATAATCTGATGATGGTTTGAATTTCTGTGGAATCTGTGGTGATATCCCCTTTATCATTTTTTATTGCATCTATCTGATTATTCTCTCTTTTATTTTTTATTAATCTGGCTACTAGTCTGTCTATTTTGTTTTTTTTAACATTCAACCAAGATTTCTGTCTTATCTCTTCTCTGGAGACATATGAGAACTAGTATTTAGATAACAATCACAGCACTTTATATTTGTACAATTCTTTATACATTTAATGTGTTTTTCTATGTATAATTTCTCTTGATTCTATAAAATCTCTGTGAAATAAGCACTGTATGATTCCACAGCATGAACTGGCATAGACTTCCCAGGCATACAACTATTTTAGTACCAGAGAGAAAACCACCAGACCACCTAATTGCATGTGGCTCACAGGATTAGTTACAGTGATTAAAAATATAAGCTAACAAAAACAAGCTCTTTTTTTTTGGCCCACATCCCCTTCTCATATATTTTATACTGATTCCTTCATTTAATCTGTATAGAAACTTCATTAGTACTTTGATGAACTATATACAATATATAAGAAGGTGGTGTGTGGCCAGACAAAAAAGCTTGCTGTTGTTTGCTTATCTTATTTATAATTATAGCTAACCCGATGAGGCATACACAATGAGGCAGTCCAATATTTTTTTAAATTCATATGCTTATTTTTCAGAGAGGTCATCTCAGAGTCAGTACTTCTATGTATGTTTCAGAAAATTTCCTACAAAGTCCTATACTTGATTTTATTCCAAAATGTTGAAGAATTAAAGGATTTGAAAATTAAAAAATATTCATGAATTAAATAAATTTATATATAATACATAATTGCAGGTCTCCCTGACCATTTCCAGGAGCAGTTGATAGTTCCTTTTTGCAGCCACTTTTATTAGTTAACTTTAAAAAATTCATCAAGTCAAGACACAATTTCCCATTATAAACACTCATTTCATTTGGTAATTTTATAAAAATCAAATTATTTTGCCAAGATATTCTCAAATTGTTAAGTAATTTTCTACCCATTACTTTGGATATACAGTAATAAATGCTTTTAAATATTTTCTTTTTTTAAAAATTTTATTGGATTATAGGTTTGGGGTACATGAGCAGAGCATGCAAGACAGTTGCGTAGGTACACATATGGCAGTGTGCTTTGCTTTTCTTCTCCCCTTCACCCACATTTGGCATTTCTCCCCAGGCTATCCCTCCCCACCTCTCCCTCCCACTGGCCCTCCCCTTCCCCCCCAATAGACCCCACTGTTTAGTACTCCCCTTTCTGTGTCCATGTGTTCTCATTTTTCATCACCCACCTATGAGTGAGAATATGCGGTGTTTCATTTTCTGTTCTTGTGTCAGTTTACTGAGGATGACGTTTTCCAGATTCATCCATGTCCCTACAAACAACACAAACTCATCATTTCTGATTGCTGCATAATATTCCATGGTGTATATGTGCCACATTTTTCCAATCCAGTCTACTATCAATGGGCATTTGCCTTGATTCCAGGTCTTTGCTATTGTAAACAGTGCTGCAATGAACATTCGTGTACATGTGTCCTTATAGTAGAACGATTTATAGTCTTTTGGATATATACCCAGTAATGGAATTTCTGGGTCAAATGGAATTTCTATTTCAAAGGCCTTGAGGAATCGCCACACTGTCTTCCACAATGGTTGAACTAATTTACACTCCCACCAACAGTGTAAAAGTGTTCCTTTTTCTCCACATCCTCTCCAGCATATGTTGTCTCCAGATTTTTTAATGATCGCCATTCTAACTGGTGTGAGACGGTATCTCAATGTGGTTTTGATTTGCATCTCTCTGATGACCAGTGACGATGAGCATTTTTTCATATGATTGTTGGCCTCATATATGTCTTCTTTCGTAAAGTATCTGTTCATATCATTTTCCCACTTTTGAATGGGCTTGTTTGTTTTTTTCCTGTAAATCTGTTTGAGTTCTTCGTAAATTCTGGATATCAGCCCTTTGTCAGATGGGTAAACTGCAAAAATTTTTTCCCATTCTGTTGGTTGCCGATCCACTCTAGTGACTGTTTCTTTTGCCGTGCAGAAGCTGTGGAGTTTGATTAGGTCCCATTTGTCTATTTTGGCTTTTGTTGCCAATGCTTTTGGTGTTTTGTTCATGAAGTCCTTGCCTACTCCTATGTCCTGGATGGTTTTGCCTAGATTTCCTTCTAGGGTTTTTATGGTGCCAGGTCTTATGTTTAAGTCTTTAATCCATCTGGAGTTAATTTTAGTGTAAGGTGTCAGGAAGGGGTCCAGATTCTGCTTTCTGCACATGGCTAGCCAGTTTTCCCAACACCATTTGTTAAACATGGAATCCTTGCCCCATTGCTTGATTTTGTCAGGTTTATCAAAGATTGTATAGTTGTATGTATGTTGTGTTGCCTCTTGTGCCTCTGTTTTGTTCCATTGGTCTATATCTCTGTTTTGGTACCAGTACCATGCTGTTTTGATTACTGTAGTCTTGTAGTATAGTTTGAAATCCGGTAGTGTGATGCCCCCCGCTGTGTTCTTTTTGCTTAGAATTGACTTGGCTATGCGGGCTCTCTTTTGGTTCCATATGAAGTTCATGGTGGTTTTTTCCAGTTCTGTGAAGAAAGTCAATGGTAGCTTGATGGGGATAGCGTTGATTCTGTAAATTACTTTGGGCAGTATAGCCATTTTCACGATGTTAATTCTTCCTAACCATGAACATGGAATGTTTCTCCATCTGTTTGTGTCCTCTCTGATTTCATTGAGCAGTGGTTTGTAGTTCTCCTTGAAGAGGTCCCTTATGTTCCTTGTGAGTTGTATTCCAAGGTATTTTATTCTTTTTGTAGCAATTGCGAATGGCAGTTCGCTCTTGATTTGTCTTTCTTTAAGTCTGTTATTGGTGTAGATGAATGCTTGTGATTTTTGCACGTTGATTTTATATCCTGAGACTTTGCCGAAGTTTTTTATTAGTTTCAGGAGTTTTTGGGCTGAGGCAATGGGGTCTTCTAGGTATACTATGATGTCGTCTGCAAATAGAGACAATTTGGCTTCCACCTTTCCTATTTGAATACCCTTTATTTCTTTTTCTTGCCTGATTTCTCTGGCTAGAACTGCCAGTACTATATTGAATAGGAGTGGTGAGAGAGGGCATCCTTGTCTAGTGCCAGATTTCAAAGGGAATGCTTCCAGTTTTTGCCCATTCAGTATGATATTGGTTGTTGGTTTGTCATAAATAGCTTTTATTACTTTGAGATATGTTCCATCGATACCGAGTTTATTGAGGGTTTTTAGCATAAAGGGCTGTTGAATTTTGTCAAATGCCTTCTCTGCGTCAATTGAGATAATCATGTGGTTTTTGTTTTTGGTTCTGTTTATGTGGTGAATTACGTTGATAGACTTGCGTATGTTGAACCAGCCTTGCATCCCTGGGATGAATCCTACTTGATCATGATGAATAAGTTTTTTGATTTGCTGTTGCAATCGGCTTGCCAATATTTTATTGAAGATTTTTGCATCTATGTTCATCATGGATATTGGCCTGAAGTTTTCTTTTCTCGTTGGGTCTCTGCCGGTTTTGGTATCAGGATGATGTTGGTCTCATAAAATGATTTGGGAAGGATTCCCTCTTTTTGGATTGTTTGAAATAGTTTTAGAAGGAATGGTACCAGCTCCTCCTTGTGTGTCTGGTAGAATTCGGCTGTGAACCCGTCTGGACCTGGGCTTTTTTTGCGTGGTAGGCTCTTAATTGCTGCCTCAACTTCAGACCTTGTTATTGGTCTATTCATAGTTTCAGGTTTCTCCTGGTTTAGGCTTGGGAGGACACAGGAGTCCATGAATTTATTCCTTTCTTCCAGGTTTACTAGTTTATAAGCATAGAGTTGTTTGTAATATTCTCTGATGATGGTTTGAATTTCTGTGGAATCTGTGGTGATTTCCCCTTTATCATTTTTTATTGCATCTATTTGTTTGTTCTCTCTTTTCTTTTTAATCAATCTGGCTAGTGGTCTGTCTATTTTGTTGATCTTTTCAAAAAACCAGCTCTTGGATTTATTGATTTTTTGAAGGGTTTTTCGTGTCTCAATCTCCTTCAGCTCAGCTCTGATCTTTCTTATTTCTTGTCTTCTGTTGGGTTTTGAGTTTTTTTGATCTTGCTCCTCTAACTCTTTCAATTTTGACGATAGGGTTTCAATTTTGGATCTCTCCATTCTCCTCATATGGGCACTTATTGCTATATACTTTCCTCTAGAGACTGCTTTAAATGTGTCCCAGAGGTTCTGGCACATTGTGTCTTCGTTCTCATTGGTTTCGAAGAACTTCTTTATTTCTGCCTTTATTTCGTTGTTTACCCAGTCAACATTCAAGAGCCAGTTGTTCAGTTTCCATGAAGCTGTGCAGTTCTGGGTCGGTTTCTGAATTCTGAGTTCTAACTTGATTGCACTATGGTCTGAGAGGCTATTTGTTATGATTTCCGTTGTTTTGCATTTGTTGAGCCGTGCTTTACTTCCAATTATGTGGTCAATTTTAGAGTAGGTGTGATGTGGTGCTGAGAAGAATGTGTATTCTGTGGATTTGGGGTGGAGAGTTCTGTAAATGTCTATCAGGTTTGCTTGCTTCAGGTCTGAGTTCAAGCCCTGGATATCCTTGTTGATTTTCTGTCTGGTTGATCTGTCTAGTATTGACAGTGGAGTGTTAAAGTCTCCCACTATTATTGTGTGGGAGTCTAAGTCCTTTTGTAAGTCATTAAGAACTTGCCTTATGTATCTGGGTGCTCCTGCTTTGGGTCCATATATGTTTAGGATCATTAGCTCTTCTTGTTGTATCGATCCTTTTACCATTATGTAATGGCCTTCTTTGTCTCTCTTGATCTTTGTTGCTTTAAAGTCTATTTTATCAGAGATGAGAATTGCAACTCCTGCTTTTTTTTGCTTTCCATTAGCTTGGTAAATCTTCCTCCATCCCTTTTTTTGAGTATTTGTGTATCCTTGCATGTGAGATGGGTTTCCTGGATACAGAACACTGATGGGTTTTGGATTTTTACCCAATTTGCCAGTCTGTGTCTTTTGATTGGTGCATTTAGTCCATTTACATTTAGGGTTAATATTGTTATGTGTGAATTTGATACTGCCATTTTGATGCTAAGTGGCTGTTTTGCCTGTTAGTTGTTGTAGATTCTTCATTATGTTGAAGCTCTTATCATTCAGTGTGATTTTGGAATGGCTGGTACTGGTTGATCCTATCTATGTGTAGTGCCTCTTTTTGGAGCTCTTGTAAAGCAGGCCTGGTGGTGACAAAATCTCTGAGTACTTGCTTGTTCGCAAAGGATTTTATTTTTCCTTCACTTCTGAAGCTCAGTTTGGTTGGATATGAAATTCTGTGTTGAAAGTTCTTTTCTTTAAGAATGTTGAATATTGGCCCCCACTCTCTTCTGGCTTGTAGTGTTTCTGCCGAGAGATCTGCTGTGAGTCTGATGGGCTTCCCTTTGTGGGTGACCCGACCATTCTCTCTGGCTGCCCTCAGTATTCTCTCCTGTATTTCAACCCTGTTGAATCTGACGATTATGTGCCTTGGGGTTGCTCTTCTTGCGGAATATCTTTGTGGTGTTCTCTGTATTTCCTGCAATTGAGTGTTGGCCTGTCTTGCTAGGTGAGGGAAATTTTCCTGGATGATGTCCTGAAGAGTATTTTCCAGCTTAGATTCATTCTCTTCATCACATTCTGGTACACCTATCAAACGTAGGTTAGGTCTTTTCACATAGTCCCACATTTCTTGGAGACTTTCTTCATTTCTTTTTGCACTTTTTTCTCTGATCTTGGTTTCTCATTTTATTTCATTGAGTCGGTCTTCGACTTCAGATATTCTTTCTTCTGGTTGGTCAATTCGGCTATTGAAACTTGTACATGCTTCGCGAGGTTCTCGTATTGTGTTTTTCAGCTCCTTGAATTCATTCATATTCCTCTCTACGTTATCCATTCTTTTTATCAATTCCTCGAATCATTTTTCAAATCTTTTTTCAAGGTTTTTAGTTTCTTTGCATTGATTTAATACATGATCTTTTAGCTCACAGAAGTTTCTCATTATACATCTTCTGAAGTCTAATTCCGTCATTTCGTTACAGTCATTCCCCGTCCAGCTTTGTTCCCTTGCTGGTGAGGAGTTTTGGTCCTTTCTAGGAGGCGAGGTGTTCTGGTTTCGGGTGTTTTCCTCCTTTTTGCGCTGGTTTCTTCCCATCTTTGCGGATTTGTCCGCTGGTCGTTTGCGTAGTTGCTGACTTTTCGATTGGGTCTCTGAGTGGACACCCGGCATGTTGATGATGAAGTATTTCTGTTGCTTGGTTTTCCTTCTACCAGTCTAGCCCCTTTGCTGTACGACTGCTGAGGTCTGCTCCACGTCCTGCTTGTCTGGGTTGCACCTCTAGCAGCTGTGGCACAGCGAGGGATGCTACCAGTTTCTTTTTCTGCCATCTTTGTCCCAGGATGATGCCTGCCTAATATCAGTATTTTGGATATAGAGGGGTCAGGGAGCTGCTTGATCAGACAGTTTGTACTTTATAGCGGCTTAATTGCTGAGCTGTGCGCTCTGTTGTTTATTCAGGGCTGTTAGGCTGCTATGTTTGATTCTGCTGCAACAGAGCTCATTAAAAACCCTTTTTTTTCTCTCAAATGCTCTGTGTTCAGGGGTTTGGGCTTCATTTTTGGATGTTTGATGAGGTGTCCTGCCCAGCTCGAAGGCAGACTAGCCACTGTTTGGCTGCCGATGCTCCACCCTGCTGTTGTGTGATTCGCCGTGTTCCTGCAGGCTCTGCTGTGGTCTCTGCCACGCCCTGCGGCGGAGTCTGTTTGTTGTGGCGTGTTGCCTCAGCAATGGCAGGCTGCATCAGCAGTGGGCGTGTATCTCAGTTGGGGCGGGTTGCTTCGGCAACGGCTGGCTGCGTTAGCATTGGGCGTGTATCTCAGTTGGGGCGGGTTGCCTCGGCAATGGCTGGCTGCGTCAGCAGTGGAGGTGTACCTCAGTTGGGGCAGGTTGCCTCGGTAGTTCTGGACGCTCTTCCCCCACAGAGCGTCTCGGACCGTCTGCTCGGGATAGTTTGAAATCACGGTTTTGTTCCTCTCACTGGATATCCCAAACGATCTGTCCCTGCAATCCCCTGGGCTGGGCTACTGTCCAAGTCTCGTTCAGTCTCAAGTCCAGCCCTCTCAAGTCTCAGGTTGCCAGTTCAACAGGGCACCCGGACAAGCGTGCCCTGTGGGGATTGCTGGGTAGGGCCGGCTGCCACCGCCCCGGCTGCCGGCTTCGCCAGGCAGACCTACTGCCTAGCATCCCGTGTCTTTTTATACTTGGGAGTTTCCCCGTTCTGTGGGCAACAAAGATCAGTCTGTAAATGCAGCTCTGACTCACCGTTTGCGGATTCAGTGTGAGCTCCAATTCTGGTTTGTTCTCACAGCGCCATCTTGGGTCCTCTCCCCTAAATATTTTCAATAAAATATGCTTTTCCTGAAATGTGCTTACCCAGCCCAAATCTAACTTGCTTTGATACACACACACACATGCATGCATGCACACACACACACACACACACACACACACACACAGACTCTTTGTCTCTCAAGAACAGCAAAGATGCCAAAGTGTTAACATTTCTTTCTTATCTGTTTAAAATGACATCTCTTCCACATAACGTCTTCCTTTTTCAGTGATTTAATTTGTAATCTTCTTTGTAATTATGAAAATGCTAACATAGTTAAATAAAGATCTATGTTTGCTAAATTAACAAGAGATTAGAAATATCATAATTGTTTTTAAAAAAACTATCAAACCAATATAACCGGTTTTCTTGGGTGTATAAATGTCCTTAAGCAAACTGTAGTTTCTCTTTTCCCTTTATTCATATCTCCCTCAGTTACAAATGTGTTCTTGGTGTATATTTTATTGGGATTTTCTCATATTAAACCAACTTAGGTAAAAAGATAATATTCAAAACATAAATTAATGTGAAAAGAATCATTTTATTTACAATTCCAGTGTATTATTTCAACAGACTGTAAATATTGTTCATTTATTTAAACTTACAGATTGTTCTAAATTATTGATGTAGATTACAAAGCTACAAACAGAAAATACATTTCAATAAAGGAATATGGTTTCCATTAGACATTTTTTACATATTTGTATCTTTATTTCCTGAAACATTATATAAATTACTGATAATTTAATATTAGAAATAGAGACCTAAGTTTTATTAAAAAGGGTAAATTTAAAAAAATTTAGTCTTCAGATGTTGAGCCTCTATTATTTGGGCATTTTTGAACTACATATGTATTTGTCGTTCTAGGTTATAGAATTTTGCCCGTTCTGAAATAACAGAATTATTTTCTATTATAAACACCTCTGTGCACACAAACTAGAAACCTAGAACAAACGGATAAATTTCTAAAACCACAGAGCTTTCCAAGAGTGAACAAGAAAGAAACTTAAAACCCTGAATAGACCAATAACAACCTCTGAAATTGAATCAATAATAAAAAGCCTATTAACCAAAAAAGCCCTGGAAAATAAACAAAATGCCCAAAGAAAAATAAATTATTTACCAAAAAGACACATGTATTTCTATGTTTTTTGCAGCACTGTTCACAACAGCAAAGATACAAAATCAACCATGATTCCCATTAACAGTGAACTGGAAAAAAATGTATAAACCATGGAATACAATTCATAAAAAAAGAACACATTTTCTGTGCAGTGATATGGATGCAGCTGGAGGCCATTATCTTAAGTGAACTAATGCAGGAATGAAAAACCAAATACTTCATGCTCTCACTTATAAGTGAGAGCCAAACACTGAGTACATATGAACACAAAGATGGGAGCAGTGGACAATGGGGGCTGCTTAAGAGCAGAGGGTGAGAGGGAGCACGGGTTGTAAGGGTACCTACCAGTTACTATGCTCACTACCTTGCTGATGGGATTACTAATTCACCAAGCCTCCATGACACAATTGCCCATGTAACAAACCTTCACATGTACTCTCTGAAGTTAAAATAAAAGTAGAAAACAAGAAGAAAAAGAAATAGACTCAGCCCTCTGTAGGTTAGTAACTTCAGAGAAGCAGAAATCCTCATTTGACTTAGTGTTTGCACCTGAAACATTAAAAAAAACTTAACCAGAATTTATCAGACTTTATTCTAGATAGAAAATATTATTTGTTATTATTAAAGGAACTGTCACAAAATCAGAACCTTCCCCTTTACCTCTTCACTGTATTATAACCCACAGCCACAACATTTCATTCAGTGAAAACCATGCCTTATATTTTACTGTTTTTTCTTCTATTCCTTAATTGTATCAGCAACGTAACTGGTATAACTGATATATACATCCCTATGATACATTACATCCAGTATTCTCTACCTATTTAACAGACATGTTCTTCATTCTTGAATCGTAAGATCGATGAACCACATTCCTGGATTTTTATCACTCTGATATAAACTTAGGTAATAAAAAGAAAGTGTTTTCTTGAAGAACAGAAATGAAGGAATATGAACAATTTCTCTGTTTTCACTTAACTGGAACTGGAATCAGTTGTGGTACACGTTGGGTCATTCAATGCATTAGCATTCTTTCTTATTTCTTGTACATTATGATTTATTTTCCCCTTTCCTGTATGCTTAGAGTCCATCATTTAATATTCAATTTGTCCTTAAATGATACCTTTATTTCTATTTTCTGATATCTGAAGTTATATAAGCCTGGAAAATGCCAAAATTTGTCAACCGCATTACTGACCAATTTTATAGAATAATTGCAAGGAGGCAGATCATTTTCATCAATATCTATAGGATCAATAATGCTTTCAAAACTGTCAACAATCTTAGTCTTTTTTTTATTCAAGGCTCATTTCTTTTTTCAAAAATAAATATTTAATATATTTTTCAACCTCTCTTCCATGTTCAGTAATTAGCTTTACATTTTATATTGCAGCAAAATAATAACCACTAATACACTTTCCTGTCTCTAGTTAAATAAAATTTTTTCCTTCACTATGTAAGAAAATACTTCTCTACTTTAAATTAAATAACTCACTGTTTTTTTTGTCTTCTGTAAAATGATGGTTAATACTGAGCATCACCTTGATTAGATTGAAAATGCAAAGCGTTGATCATGGATGTGTCTGTGAGGGTGTTGATAAAAACATATTAACATTGGAGTCAGTGGGCTGGGACAGGCAAGACCCACCCTTAATCTGAGTGGGCACAATCCAATCAGCTGCCAGCACAGCTAGGAAAAAATCAGGGTGAAGAACCTAAAAAAACTAGACTAGCATAGTCTCCCAGCCTACATCTTTCTTTTCTGCTGGTTGCTTCATGCCTTCAAACATCAGACTTCCAGTTCTTTAGCTTTGGGACTTGGACTGGCTTCCTTACTCCTCAGCTTGCAGATGGCCTATTGTGGACCTTGTGATCATGTGAGTTTAACACTCCTTAGTAAACATCCCTTTACATATATCTATATTATTCTGTTCCTCTAGAGAACTCTGACTAATACAGATTTTGGTACCAGGAATGATTCTCAAGGAACAGAATATTAAGGACGTTGTTCTTTCATGGTTTTGGGGTTTCTGGAGTTGACTGCTTAATATGATTAGATCCAAAATGCTAAGGTCTCTACTTCTAATAGCATGGCAAACACTGATAGTCATTGCCATGAAATGTTTAGGGAGTTATGCAAAATAAATGCATTTGACAGTACTGATTTACTGCTTGTGAGAGTTTAGTGATTCTATACATATTGCCTTTGAGTGTATGTGGAGATCTAAGGAACATAATGAAGTTGATTGGTTGCTCCTAAGTTTACTGGGTGAAGTGAAGAAAGAAAATGATGAACTCAGGGATTCTAACTCCCAGCTTCAGAAGCAGATACTGAGCCTCAAATCTGCTAAGATTGCCCTGAGTGTGAATCTTATCTTCTGTAGAGAAAGAGCTAAAATTGTGGAAAATAAGAGTGCTGATCTGGAATCAAAAATCCATAGACAGCATCACCAGATGTCTACTATTAAAGTGAGGGCATTGGGAAAGAATGGGACCCTGCAACTTGGAATGAGGACTTGCGGGAGGACCCTGATGAACTGAGGACACTGAGCTTATAAACTCTGGTGAATTTTTTGCCAGAAGAAACAGCTTTCCCATCTTCGGTAGTGTAGCTTGGGAGTTAAAAAAGGTTCTAATAGTTGATTTTATTGGCTAGCTGAAATATGGATTAAAAGATGGCCCACTGTGAGCGAGCTGGAAATGACTGATTTTCCTTGGTTTAATGTAGGGGAAAGGATCCAAAGGCTTAGGGAGATTGGAATGGTGGAGTGGATTAGTCACTTTAGACTTGCCCATCCCAGCTGGGAGGGTCTAGAAGATATACCCTTGACCAATGCTTTGTGAAATGGATGTGTGAAGGCAGCACTTGGATCTTGGAAGAACCCTGTAATTGCTTTTCCCTGTATGTCAGATCTAACAGTGGGAACCGCAGTAAATGAACTAAAAAATTTAAAGGCAATAGGAATAATTGGATCCCAAGGTATCAGGGGCCAAGTGGTGTCACTCAACCATCAAAGGCAAGTTGGGCATAGCTATTGTAATGAATAGCAGAGGCAAAGCAGCAATCAGAATAGTCTGACTCGTGTACAACTCTGGCATCAGCTAATTACACTATTCCTAGAAGTAAAATTGATAGGAAGGCTACTGTATTCCTATTATTTCATATAAACAGAAAACTTTCAGATCTAGTAGACAAAAGACTAATTTGAATTATAAAAATGGAGAATCACAGCCCCTCAATCAATTTCCAAACTTGAGCGAGTTTACAAACCCAGAATCCCTTGGATGGAGGAAAGGTTGGATCCCCTTGAGAAGGGCCCCACTACACTCCTGACAATTTATGCTGTTAATTTTTCTCCAAATCTTCCCCAAGGAGACCTCCAGCCTTCTACCAGGGTAACTGTGCACTAGGGAAAGGGAAGTAATCAGACATTTTGGGGACTACTGTACACTGGCCCTGAACTGACATTGATTCCAGGGGACCCAAAATGTCATTGTGATCCTCCAGTTAAGGTAGGTGTTCGTGGAAGTCAGGTAATTAATAAAGTTTTAGCTCAGGTATGACTTACAGTGGATCCAGTGTGCCTTTGGACTCATCCTGTGGTCATTTCCCCAGTGCCAGAATGCATAATTGGCACAGACATACTTAACAGCTGGCAGAAATCCCAAATTGGCTCTCTGACTGGTAGGGTGAGGGCTAATTATGCTGGGAAAGGACAAATGGAAGCCATTAAAGTTACCTATACCTAGAAAAATAGTAAATTAAAACAAATATTGCATTATTGGAGCAATTACAGAGATTGGTGCCACCATCAAAGACTTGAAAGATGCAGGGGTGGTGATTCTCACCACATCCCCAATATGGTCTGTGCAGATGATAGATGGATCTTGGAGAATGATAGTGGATTATCGTAAGCTTAACCAAGTGGTGCTTCCAATTGCAGCTGCTGTACCAGATGTAGTTTCATTGCTTGAGCAAATTAACACATCTCCTGGTACTGGATATGCAGCCATTGATTTGGCAAATGCCTTTGTCTCCATCCCTGTCCATAAAACCCACCAGGAACAATTTGCCTTCAGCTGAAAAGGGCAGCAATATCCCTTTACTGTCCTAACTAAGGGTTATATAAGCTCTCCTGCTTTGTGTCATAATCTTGTTCAAAGAGATCTTGATTTCCTTTCACTTTCACAAGATATCACAGTGGTCCATTACATTGATAACATTATGCTGATTGGATCCAGTGAGCAAGAAGTAGCAAACATGCTGGACTTTCGGGAGACATTTGCATGCCAGCAGATGGGAAATAAATCTGACTAAAATTCAGGGACCTACTACATCAGTAAAATTTCTAGGGGTCCAGTGGTGTGGGGATCTGCAAAGATATTTCTTCCAAGGTGAAGAACAAGTTGCTGCATTTGGCCACTCCTACAACCAAGGAAGAGGTACAGTGCATAGTGGGTCTATTTGGGTTTTGGACATAACACATTCCTCATTTGGGTGTGTTACTTCAGACCACTTATCAAGTGACCAGAAAGGCTGCCAGTTTTGAGTGGGGTCCAGAACTGGAGAAGGATCTACAAGAGTTCCAGGCTGCTATGCAAGTTGCTCTGCCACTTGGGCTATGTGACCCAGGAAATCCGAAGGTGCTGAGGTATCAGAGGCAGATGCTGTCTGGAGCCTTTAACAGGCCCCCATAGGTGAATCACATTGGAAGCCTCTAGGGTTTTGGAGCAAGACCCTGCCATCTTCTGCTTTTGAGAGACAGCTTTTGGCCTGTTATTGGACTTTGGAGGAAACTGAACATATGACTATGGATCATCAAGTCACCATGTGACCTGAAATGCCTATCATGAACTAGGTACTTTCTGACCCATCTAGCCATAAAATGTGTTGTGCATGGGAGCATTCCATCATCAAATGGAAGTAGTATGTACGTGATCAGACTTGAGCAAGTCCTGAAGGCATGAGTAAGTTACATGAGAAAGTAGCTCAAATGCCCATGGTTTCCACTCCTACCCCATCCTGCACCATTGGCCTCATGGGACGTTCCCTATAATCAGCTGAAAAAAGAACAGAAGGCTAGGGCCTGGTTCACAGACAGTTTTGCATGATATGTAAGCACCACCTGGATGTGGACAGCTGCAGCACTGCAGCCGCTTCCTAGAAAATCCCTGAAGGACAGCTGTGAAGGGAAATTTTCCCAGTGGGTAACTTTGAGTAGTGCACCCAGTTGTACATTTTGCATGGAAGGAAAAATGGCCAGATGTGAAATTATATACTAATTCATAGGCTGTAGCCAATGCTTTAGAGAGATGGCCAGGAATTTGGAAGAAGCATGATTGAAAAATTAGTGGCAAAGAAATTTGGGGAAGAGTTATGTGGATGGACCTCTCTGAGTGGTCAAAAACTGTGAATATATTTGTATCACATGTGAGTGCTCACCAATGGGTGACCTCGGTAGAGGAAGATTTTAATAATCATGTCGATAGCATGACCAGTTCTCTGGACACCACTCAGTCTCTTTTCCCCAGCCATTCCGGTCATTGCCCAATGGACCCATTAACAAAACGGCCATGGTGGCAGAAATGGCGGTTACACATGGGCTTAGCAATATGGACTTCCATTCACCAAAGCTGACCTCATTATAGCCACTACTGAGTGCCCAATTTGTCAGCAGCAGAGACCAACACTGAGCCCTCAATGTGGCATCATTCCTCAGGGTGATCAGCCAGCTACTTGGAGAAAGGTTGATTACATTGAACTTATTACGTCATGGAAAGGGCAAAGATTTATCCTTACTAGAATAGACTCTTACTCCAGATATGGGTTTGCTTATTTTGTATGCAATGATTCCGCCAAGAATACCACCTGTGAACTCATGGAATGCCTTATCCACCATCCTGGTATTCCATGCAGCATTGCCTCTGACCAAGGCACTCACTTTACAGCTAAAGAAGTGCAATAGTAGGCTCATGCCTATGGAATTCACTGGTCTTACCATGTTCCTCATCATTCTGAAGCATCTGGATTTATAGAATGGTGAAATGGCCTTTTGAAGTCACAATTACGATGCCAATTAGGTGGCAATAGTTTGTAGGGCTGGGGCAAGGTTTTACAGAGGGCCGTGTATGCTCTGAATCTGTGTCCAATGTATGGCACCTTTTCTCCCATAGACAGGATTCATGGTTCCAGAAATCATAAGGTGGAAGTGGAAGTGCATCATTCACTATCACCCCTCATGATCCACTAGCAAAATTTTTGCTTCCTGTTCCCATGACATTACATTCTGCTGGTCTGGAGGTCTTAGTTACAGAGGGAGAAATGCTCCCATCAGGAAACAACAATGATTTAATTAAACTGGAAGTTAAAATTGCCACCTGGACACTTTGGACTCCTCCTACCTTTAAGTCAACAGGTTAAGAAGGGAGTTACAGTGTTGTCTGGAGTGATTGACCAGGGGTATCAAGATGAAATCAGTCTACTGCAAGCAATAAATATTTGTTGTTTAAGCCACCCAGGCTATGGTAGTTTGTTATAGCAGCCCAAACTAACGAACACATTTTCCATCTTAATATATGGTATCTCTATTTATTTACTTGAGTAACAGTAAGTAGTTAATGTCATCCTTATTTTTTACCTTGTCACACCTACATGTGATCAGCTATAAAGTTTTGCTGATTCTACCTACTTCTGTCTACTTTTATTTGGAAATATCACTTGGAAATTCATGATACTTAATTGTACATATTTTTATGATACTTCATTGTACATAATGTACATATTTTCTTCTTGAATGTAAGATCTTGTGTCAGTATTTACCCTCTACATCATGAGTATTTCCTCTTCCTTTTGTTAAAAACATATTTGTGAGCGAGGAGGATGGTGCTGTAGGACCAACTCAGGATTGCAGCTCCCAGTGAAATCGCAGAGGGTGAGTGAATGCCGCATTTCCAGATGAATCTTTATTGCCCACAGACCAGGAGATTCCCAGGTGTAGGAGCCCCATGGGCCGCCAGCGTGGCAGATTGGGCTGGCACAGCTGTTTGGGCCGGCACAGGTGTTTGGGCCAGGGCTGCAGCACAGCAGCATTCCATACGAAATACACTGGTTTGGTTAAACTGGCAATTGGAGATTTTGGAAGGCAGATTAGCACATTTATCTGATTAAATGGGACTTAAACAGAAAGCCAGGCCAGGAGATTCCCAGGCAGCAACATTGTTTGAGCAGGCACAATGGGTCGCTGCACGGGAAATCACACAGATCCCAGTGCCCTTTCAGCAGGCGACTGGAACACCTGGGAGAGAGTCAACTGTTCAACTTTAAAAAAAAACAAGAGCTCTGAGGCAGGGAGCCAGGTGATCAGGCTCAGGCTTAGCAGGTCCTACCCACAAAAACAAACAAAACAGCAATTGGAAATGCTTGGGGTTGAGAGTTTCATGGCAAGCACAGCTGAACCCAGGACAGTGCAGCTCGGTGGGGGAGGGGCGTCCGCCATTACTGAGGCACTCGACCCCTACAAAGGTACTCTGCCATTGCTGACACAGCCTGCCATTGCCAAGGCAACCCACCATAACAGAGAGAGTCCGCCACTACTGAGGCGGGGCCACCATCACCATGGCAGTTCTAACCACACCCATATAAACATGACTACAGGGAATTACACACGGCAGCAGGGAAGAGCCCACAACAGAAGGGCAGAGCCCATGGCAGCAGGGTGGAGCCCACAGCAACAGGGCAGAACCCATGGCAACAGGGCGGAGCCCACAGCAGCTCAGCATAGCCACTATAGACAGGCAGTGAGTAGACTGCCTCCTCGCTGGGCAGGACAGTGCAATGGATACTCATAAATAAAGCCCTAACTCCATGGGACAGAGCATCTGAGGAAAAAAAGGGGCTTTATGAGTTCTGCTGGAGCAGACTTAAACGTACCTGCCTAGCAGCCCTGAATGAACAATGGAGCTCACAGCTCACCACTTGAGCTCCTATAAAGTACAGACTCTCCTCAAGCAGCTCCCTGACCCATGTATATCCAAAAAGTCATCTCACAAAGGACTGATCAGACTGACATTTGGCTGGCATCATTCAGGACAAAGATAGCAGAAGAAGAATCTGGTAGCAACCCTCACAGTTACGCAACTGCTACAGGAGTTACCCAGGAAAACAGAGCCAGGAGTGAACCTTAGCAGTCCTACAGCAGAAGGGCTAGACTGTTAGAAGCAAAACTAAGAAACAGAAATACATCATCATCAACAATCTGGATGTCCACTTAGAGACCCAATTGGAAAATCAGCAACTACTCAGATGACAGGTAAATACATCCATAAAGATGGGAAGAAACCAGTGCAAAAAGGAGGAAAACACCAAAAACCAAAACACCTCACCTCCTACAAGGAACCACAACTCCTCAACAGCAAGGGAACAAAGCTGGACAGAGAATGAGTGTGATGAAATGACAGAATCAGACTTCAGAAGGTGGGTAATGAGAATCTTCCGTGAGCTAAAAGAACATGTTCTAAATCAATGCAAACAAACTAAGAACCTTGAAAAAAGATTTGAGAAAATGATAACAAGAATGGACAACTTAGAGAGGAATATGAGTGAATTGAAGGAGCTGAAAAACACAACACGAGAAATTCACAAAGCATGCACAAGTTTCAACAACCGAATTGACCAAGCAGAAGAAAGGATATCAGAAGTCGAAGATCAACTCAGTGAAATAAAATGAGAGGCCAAGATTAGAAAAAGAAGTGCAAAAAGGAATGAACAACATCTCCAAGAAATGTGGGACTATGTGAAGAGACCTAACCTACGTTTGATAGGTGTACCTGAATGTGACAAAGAGAATGAACCCAAGCTGGAAAATACTCTTCAGGATATTATCCAGGAAAATTTCCCTAACCTGGCAAGGCAGGCCAATATTCAAGACCAGGAAATACAGAGAACACCACAAAGATATTCCGCAAGAAGAGCAACCCCAAGGCACATAATCGTCAGATTCACCAGGGTTGAAATGAAGGAGAAAATGCTAAGTGCAGTCAGAGAGAAAGGTCAGGAGACCCACAAAGGAAAGCCCATCAGACTCACAGTAGATCTCTCGGCAGAAACCTTACAAGCCACAAGAGAGTAAGGGCCAATATTCAACATCCTTAAAAAAAAAGAACTTTCAACCCAGAATTTCATATTCAGCCAAACTGAGCTTCATAAGTGAAGAAAAAATAAAATCCTTTACAAACAGGCAAGTACTCAGAGATTTTGTCACTACCAGGCCTGCTTTACAAGAGCTCCCAAAAGAGGCACTACAAATAAAAAGGAACAACAAGTACCAGCCATTCCAAAAACATAACAAATGCTAAAGAGCATCAACAAAATGAAAAATCTGCATCAACTAATAAGCAAAACAGCCAGCTAGCATCAAAAAGGCAGTATCAAATTCATACATAACAATATTAACCCTAAATGTAAATGGGCTAAATGCACCAATCAAAAGACACAGACTGGCAAATTGGATAAAAATCTAAAACCCATTAGTGTGCTGTAACCAGGAAACCCATCTCACATGCCAGGATACACAAAAGCTCAAAATAAAGGGATGGAGGAAGATTTACCAAGCAAATGGAGAGCAAAAAAAAGCAGGAGTTGCAATTCTCATCTCTGATAAAATAGACTTTAAAGCAACAAAGATCAAAAGAGACAAAGAAGGCCATTACATAATGGTAAAAGGATTGATACAACAAACAGAGCTAATAATCCTAAATATATATGGACCCAATACAGGAGCACCCAGATATATAAGGCAAGTTCTTAATGACTTACAAAGAGACTTAGACCCCCACACAATAATCGTGGGAGAATTTAACACTTCACTATCAATATTAGACAGATCAACCAGACAGGAAATTAACAAGGATATCCAGGACTTGAACTCAGACCTGGAACGAGCAAACCTGATAGAGATTTACAGAAGTCTCCGTTCCAAATTCACAGAATATACATTCTTCTCAGCACCACATCACACCTACTCTAAAATTGACCACATAATTGGAAGTAAAGCACTCCTCAGCAAATGCAAAACAACTGACATAATAAACAGTCTCTCAGACCATAGTGCAATCAAGTTAGAACTAAGAATTCAGAAGCTAACTCTAAACCACACAGCTTCATGGAAACTGAACAACTGGCTCTTGAATGTTGACTGGATAAACAATGAAATGAAGGCAGAAATAAAGAAGTTCTTTGAAACCAACGAGAATGAAGACACAACATACCAGAATCTCTGGGACACATTTAAAGCAGTCTGTAGAGGAAAATATGTAGCAATAAGTGCCCATATGAGAAGAGTGGAGAGATCCAAAATTGATGCCCTATCATCAAAACTGAAAGAGCTACAGGAGCAAGATCAAAAAAACTCAAAACCTAGCAGAAGACAAGAAATAACTAAGATCAGAGCAGAACTGAAGGAGATAGAGACACGAAAAACTCTTCAAAAATCAATAAATCTAAGAACTGGTTTTTTGAAAAGATCAACAAAATAGACAAACCACTAGCCAGACTGATGAAAAAGAAAAGAGAGAATAACCAAGTAGATGCAATAAAAAACGATAAAGGGGAAATCACCACAGATTCCACAGAAATTCAAACCGTCATCAGAGAATATTACAAACAACTCTATGCGCATAAACTAGTAAACCTGGAAGAAATGGATAAATTCCTGGACGCTTGTGTCCTTCCAAGCCTAAACCAGGAGGAAGCCAAAACTATGAATAGACCAATAACAAGGTCTGAAGTTGAGGCAGCAATTAAGAGCCTACCACGCAAAAAAAAGCCCAGGTCCAAAAAAAATCCGGTAGTGTGATGCCCCCCAATGTGTTCCTTTTGCTTAGAATTGACTTGGCTATGCGGGCTTTCTTTTGGTTCCATATGAAGTTCATGGTGGTTTTTTCCAGTTCTGTGAAGAAAGTCAATGGTAGCTTGATGGGGATAGCGTTGATTCTGTAAATTACTTTGGGCAGTATGGCCATTTTCACGATATTAATTCTTCCTAACCATGAACATGGAATGTTTCTCCATCTGTTTGTGTCCTCTGATTTCGTTGAGCAGTGGTTTGTAGTTTCCCTTGAAGAGGTCCCTTACGTTCCTTGTGAGTTGTATTCCAAGGTATTTTATTCTTTTTGTAGCAATTGCGAATGGCAGTTCGTTCTTGATTTGGCTTTCTTTAAGTCTGTTATTGGTGTAGAGGAAGGCTTGTGATTTTTGCACATTGATTTTATATCCTGAGACTTTGCTGAAGTTGCTTATCAGTTTCAGAAGTTTTTGGGCTGAGGCGATGGGGTCTTCTAGGTATACTATCCTGTCGTCTGCAAATAGAGACAATTCGGCTTCCACCTTTTCTATTTGAATACCCTTTATTTCTTTTTCTTGCCTGATTGCTCTGGCTAGAATTTCCAGTACTATATTGAATAGGAGTGGTGACAGAGGGCATCGTTGTCTAGTGCCAGATTTCAAAGGGAATGCTTCCAGTTTTTGCCCATTCAGTATGATATTGGCTGTTGGTTTGTCATAAATAGCTTTTATTACTTTGAGATATGTTCCATCGATACCGAGTTTATTGAGGGTTTTTAGCATAAAGGGCTGTTGAATTTTGTCAAATGCCTTCTCTGCGTCAATTGAGATAATCATGTGGCTTTTGTTTTTGGTTCTGTTTATGTGGTGAATTACGTTGATAGACTTGCGTATGTTGAACCAGCCTTGCATCCCCAGGATGAATCCTACTTGATCATGATGAATAAGTTTTTTGATTTGCTGTTGCAATCGATGTGCCAATATTTTATTGAAGATTTTTGCATCTATGTTCATCATGGATATTGGCCTGAAGTTTTCTTTTCTTGTTGGATCTCTGCCGGGTTTTGGTATCAGGATGATATTTGTCGCATAAAATGATTTGGGAAGAATTCCCTCTTTTTGGATTATTTGGAATAGTTTCAGAAGGAATGGTACCAGCTCCTCTTTGTGTGTCTGGTAGAATTAGGCTGTGAACCCGTCTGGACCTGGGCTTTTTTTGTGTGGTAGGCTCTTAATTGCTGCCTCGACTTCTGACCTTGTTATTGGTCTATTCATAGTTTCAGCTTCCTCCCGGCTTAGGCTTGGGAGGACACAGGAATCCAGGAATTTATCCATTTCTTCCATGTTTACTAGTTTATGTGCATAGAGTTGTTTGTAATATTCTCTGATGATGGTTTGAATTTCTGTGGAATCTGTGGTGATTTCCCCTTTATCATTTTTTATTGCGTCTATTTGGTTGTTCTCTCTTTTCTTTTTAATCAATCTGGCTAGTGGTCTGTCTATTTTGTTGATCTTTTCAAAAAACCAGCTCTTGGATTTATTGATATTTTGAGGGGTGTTTTATGTCTCGATCTCCTCCAGTTCAGCTCTGATCTTAGTTATTTCTTGTCTTCTGCTGGGTTTTGAGTTTTCTTGATCTTGCTCCTTTAGCTCTTTCAATTTTGACGATAGGGTGTCAATTTTGGATCTCTCTATTCTCCTCATATGGGCACTTATTGCTATATACTTTCCTCTAGAGACTGCTTTAAATGTATCCCAGAGTTTCTGGCATGTTGTGTCATGATTCTCATTGGTTTTGAAGAACTTCTTTATTTCTGCCTTCATTTCATTATTTATCCAGTCAACATTCAAGGGCCAGTTGTTCAGTTTCCATGAAGCTGTGCAGTTCTGGGTTGGGTTCTGAATTCAGAGTTCTAACTTGATTGCACGATGGTCTGAGAAGCTGTTTGTTATGATTTCAGTTGTTTGGCATTTGATGAGCAGTGCTTTACTTCCAATTATGTGATCAATTTTAGAGTAGGTGTGGTGTAGTGCTGAGAAGAATGTATATTCTGTAAATTTCGGGTGGAGACTTCTGTAAATGTCTATCAGGTTTGCTTTTTTCAGGTCTGAGTTCAAGCCCTGGATGTCCATGTTAATTTTCTGTCTGGTTGATCTGTCTAATATTGACAGTGAGTGTTAAAGTCTTTTACTATTGTTGTGTGGGAGTCTAAATCTCTTTGTAAGTCATTAAGAACTTGCCTTATGTATCTGGGTGCTCCTGTATCCGGTTCATATATGTTTAAGATCGTTAGCTCTTCATGTTGTATCGATCCTTTTACCATTATGTAATGTCCTTTGTCTCTTTTTTTGTTCTTCCTTGCTTTAAAGTCGATTTTATGAGAAATGAGAAATACAACTTCTGCTTTTTTTTTTGCTCTCTGTTTGCTTGGCAAATCTTATTCCATTCCTTTATTTTGAGCCTTTGTGTATTCTTGCATGTGAGATGGGTTTCCTGGATACAGCACACTGATGGGTTTTCAATTTTTATCCAATTTGCCAGTCTGTGTCTTCTGATTGGTGCATTTAGTCCATTTACATTTAGGGTTAATATTGTTATTTGTGAATTTGATACTGCCTTTTTGATGCTAGCTGGCTGTTTTGCCCGTTAGTTGTTGTAGATTCTTCATTATGTTGATGCTCTTTAGCATTTAGTGTGATTTTGGAATGGCTGGTACTGGTTGTTCTTTTTCTATGTGTAGTGCCTCTTTCAGGAGCTCTTGTAAATCAGGCCTGGTGGTGACAAAATCTCTGAGTACTTGCTGGTTCGCAAAGGATTTTATTTTTCCTTCACTTCTGAAGCTCAGTTTGGCTGGATATGAAATTCTGGGTTGAAAGTTCTTTTATTTAAGGATGTTGAATATTGGCCCCCACTCTCTTCTGGCTTGTAGAGTTTCTGCTGAGAGATCTACTGTGAGTCTGATGGGCTTCCCTTTTTGGGTGACCCGACCTTTCTCTCTGGCAGCCGTTAGTATTTTTCTCCTTTATTTAAACCTTGTTGATTCTGACGATTATTTGCCTTGGGGTTGCTCTCCTTGTGGAATATCTTTGTGGTGTTCTCTGTATTTCCTGCATTTGAGTATTGGCGTGTCTTGCTAGGTGGGGGAAATTTTTCTGGATAATGTCCTTAAGAGTATTTTCCAGCTTGGATTCATTCTCTTCGTCACATTCTGGTACACCTATCAAACATAGGTTACGTCTCTTCACATAGTCCCACATTTCTTGGAGACTTTGTTCATTCTTTTTTGCGCTTTTTTCTCTGATGTTGGTTTCTCTTTTTATTTCATTGAGTTGATCGTCGACTTCTGATATTGTTTCTTTTGCTCGGTCAATTCGGCTATTGAAACTTGTGCATGCTTCACGAAGTTCTCGTATTGTGTTTTTCAGCTCCTTTAATTCATCATATTTCTCTCTATGTTATCCATTCTTGTCATCATTTTCTCGAATATTTTTTTATATCTTTTTTCAAGGTTCTTATTTGTTTGCATTCATTTGAAACATGTTCTTTTAACTCACAAAAGTTTCTCATTATCCACCTTCTGAAGTCTAATTTAGCCATTTCGTCACAGTCATTCTCCGTCCAGCTTTGTTCCCTTGCTGGTGAGGAGGTTTGGTGCTTTCTTGGAGGCGAGGTGTTCTGGTTTTGGGCGTTTTTCTCCTTTTTGCGCTGGTTTCTTCTCATCTCTGTGGATTTATCCACCTGTTGTCTGTGTAGTTGCTGACTTTTTGATTGGGTCTCTGAGTGGACACCCAGATTATTGATGATGAAGTATTTCTGTTACTTAGTTTTCCTTCTACCAGTCTAGCCCCTTCACTGTATGACTGCTGAGGTCTACTCCAGGTTCTGCTTGTCTGGGGTGCACCTATAGCAGCTGCAGAACAGCGAGGGATGCTACCAGTTTCTTTTTCTGCTATCTTTGTCCCAGAAAGATGCCTGCCAAATGTCAGTCTTTTGGATATAGAGGGGTCAGGGTGCTGCTTGAGGAGACAGTCTGTACTTTATAGGAGCTCAATTGCTGAGCTGTGAGCTCTGTTGTTCATTCAGGGTTGTTAGGCTGCTATGTTTAATTCTGCTGCAACAGAACTCATAAAAGAACGCTTTCTTTCTGAGATGCTCTGTCTGGGGGGGGTTGGGCCTTTATTTTTGAGTGTCCATTGTCCTGTTTTGCCCAGCTAGGAGGCAGTCTAGTCACTATTTTCCTGCTGAGGCTCCGCTTTGCTGGTGTGAGGTTTGCCCTGTTGCTGCAGGCTCTGCCCTTCTGCTGCGGTCTCCACCCTGCTGCCACGGGGTCCACCCTGTGGTGGACTCTCTCTGTTGTAGCGGGTTGCCTCAGCAACTGCAGGCTGCATCAGCAATGGGAGTGTACCTCAGTAGGGGCGGTTTGCTGCGGTAATGGTGGACGCCCCTCCCCCACTGAGCTGTGGCCTCAGGGACGCTCTTCACCGGGAGCATTTGGAATCGTCGTTTTGTTTGTCCCACTGCGCTACCAAACGCTGTGTCCCTGGAATCTCCTGGGTTGGCTCACTGTCCAAGTCTTGTTCAGTCTCAAGTTCAGCCCTCTCAAGTCTCATGTTGCCGGTTCAACAGGGCACCCAAATCAGTGCGCTTCGTGCAGAGCACTGTGTAGCGCCACTGCACTATACTACAGCGTGGGCCACTGCCACACCGGCTGCCAGCTGCACCAGCCAAAACCTCTGCCTGGCGTCCTGCGTCTTTTTTATACCTGGGAATTTCCCTGTGCTGTGGGCAACAAAGATCCGTCTCGAAATGCGGCCCTGACTCACCCTCTCCGTGAATTCACCGAGATCTTCAATCCTGGGTTGTTCTCACAGCGCCATCTTGAGTCTTCTCCAATATCCACTCTCTTTACATTTTAATTGTCTAATTGTTGCTTTTATTATAGAGAAACACAATTGATTTTTGTATATTAGCTTGTATCTATTGGCCTTGCTTAATTCACTTGCTATTTCTTGTAGTTTAATGGTAGATTTCTTACGATTCCTAGGTATACAGTCAGCTGTATACATAAGAACAGCAATTTGTACATAGAGACAAGTTACAGGAATCTATATACATAGGAATAGTAAGGAATCTACTATTAAACTACTAGTAAGGAATCTACCATTAAATCTTCCATCTGTAAGGAAGGGACTTTTCTTTCTTTGTAAATTGCATGCCTTTTACTTTTCTTCCTTGATTCATTATGACTAGGATCTTTTAATGTGACACAGATGTGGTATGAATGGACATACCTTCTAGATATGGAGGATACTATTATTTTGAAGCTGGACTGGAAGAGATATAACCATATCTCTGGGAACACATGTATGTCTGGTTTTAACTGTTGACCAAGTTGAGGGCTATGAAAGTTATGATATGCAGTTAAATTTTAAAATACTTCTGGTAACACCAGGGCCAGCCAGTTTTATTTTTAATGGCTTTCACCTGACATAACTGGTTATACAGACGTATACGGCTATATAACCAGAAGGACAGAGGAGAACTCTCACTAACTAAGGTCTTCAGCCAAATCTTGGGGGTTCAACCTAGAGAGACAACTTTCTGTGCCCATATACAAATAAGACCCACCCTGTGGACTTGCACCTCGGTAGCTCTCAGATGCACAATATTATGTTTTTTGTACTCTTGTTTTCTTGCTATATCATACCATTACCTCAAAATGAAAGTCTCATCTGAGTATGCTCTGTGGAGATTTTTAGGATTTTTTAAGATGTTCAAACTTGGAACATCTTTGATCTATCATATTTGGAAAACATTCAGTTTTTCACCACTAAGCATGATATTAGTTTTCAATGCTTTTATTTTCATAGATGTTCTTTATCATTTTCAGGAATTTTCTTTATATTCTTAGCTTCATGTTAAATTAAAAAATTGCTATATTTTGAAATGATCACAATTTTATCATTTACTCTATTAATATTCTTAACTCCTTTGTTTGATTTCTCAAATGTAAACTAACCTTTCATTGCTAGGATAATGTTTAATTGCTTATTGTATAGCATTATTTTCTTTTTCTTTTTTAACTTTTAAGCTCAGGGGTATACGTGCTGGTTTGTTACATAGGTAAATGTGTGGCATGGGTGTTTGTTGTACAGATTATTTTGTCACCCAGGTATTAAGTATAGTGCCCATTAGTTATTATTCTTGATCTTCTTCCTCTTCCCTTCCTCCACCCAATGAAAAGCCCCAGTGTGTGCTGTTCCCCTCCATACGTCATATGTTCTCATCGTTTAGCTCTAAAAGAATATACATCATTCTAGTATTATTTTCTTTATTGCTTAATACAGTCAGTTAATATTTTTGAAAGCTTATTTGCATCTATATTTATGAGGGGTATTTGTTTGTTTGTTTGCTTGCTTGTTTTCAACAGGTTTTATTTTTATGCCTATACTGGCCCTATGAAAATAGTTAGGAAGTATTATTTCCTTTTTTATGTTCTGAATGTCTTTGTGAAACATTAGTACTGTTTCTTTTCTTAATATATGATAGTATTCAGCCCTAAGCTATTTGGGTTGAGAATTTTTTTAAAGAAAATTTGTTGATAATTCAATTTTTGAGAGATATGGGGCTAGTTACATTTTATGTTTCATCATATGTCACTTGTGATGAGTTTTATTTTTTTCAAGGAATCTATGCATTTCATATAAAACAAGTTGTTCAACTTTTCGGCATAAAATTGTTCCTAATGCAGTCTTATTATCTGCTTAACATCTATATGATCTGTGATAAAAAGTAATAAAAAGTATTTTATTTTTAGTATTGGTAATATTTTCTTTTTTTTTCTTGATTGTTATATTCAGGGTCCATCAATTTTTTTGTCTTCTCAAAAATCAAATTTAACTTTGTTAATTTACTTCATTTATATTTATTCTCTATAGCACTGATTTTGCTCTTTTCAAATTCTTTTCTCATAGTCATTTTGGAGACAATTTGCTTTGCCTTTCTAGTTCCCTGATCATTTTGTCTATCTGAAATTTTTGGAAATTTCTGTCTTACTTATATAGGAATTTCATGCTACAAGTTTCATTTAAAGTACTACTTTAACTGAATTCCACAATAACTGTAATGCAATTTAATATCCTTTTATTATCATTAGATTCATGTTTTCCAAATATAATTTTGTGATTTTTTTCATTAATACATATTATTTTTAGGTGTTTATTTTTAAATATTTGGGGTTTGCATAGATATTTCATTGTTAATTATTTTTAATACATTTAATTTTGTCAGTATGCAATACAGTGTTAGTCAGCTTGGGTTGCAATAACATTATCATAGACTGAGTTCCTGAAACAATAAACATTTATTTCTCACAGTTCTGGAGGCTGAGAAGCAGAGGATCAAAGCACTGGCAGATTCACTGACTGATGAGGGCCTGTTTCCTAGATCACTGACAGCAGTGTTCTCGCTGTGTCATCTCATGGTAAAGAGAGAAAACAAGCTCTGTAGGAACTCTGAGGACACTAATCCCATTTATGTGGGCTTGACCTTCTTAATTTTACCTAAACCTAACTACCTCTCAAAGACCCTACCTCCTAATATCATCACATTAAGGGATAGAGTTTCAACATGTACATTTTTTGGAAAGGTCACAAGAATAAATTCCATAATAAATACACTGTACTTGTCATTCATTTAAACTTTATTAAGACTTGTTTTGTGGCCCACCATATAATCTCTTTTGGTAAATGTACAACGTGCACTTTAAAATAATGTATTCTCTATAATTATTTTGTGTAGTGTTCTATAAATATCAATTAATTTGATATTATTGATAATGTTATTCATAGTATCTATCAATTCACTGATTTTGTTATGAAATTGTTAAAGTCAATGTTATTGACTTTATATATAAATAATGTTATTCATATTTTCTATGACTTTCTTGCTTTCAAGTTGTAGTAATTGATTAGAGATGTATTAAAATTATTAGCTCTTTAAGTTTGTCAAATTTTGCTTTATCTATTTAGAAGTCTGATCATTAGATGCATACACACATGAGTTTATGTGACTTGAGAAATTCACTGTGGTTTCATTATACTACATCTCTTTTAATCCCTCATCGTGCTTTTTGTCTGAAAGTCTATTTTATCTGATTTTGGCATAGCCACTCCAGTCCTCTTGTACTTAGAGATTTCACATTATAGTTTTGTGGTAGCCAAGTTCTAAGTATCTGTAATTTTGTGGAAGATTTTTCTTTTAGATGTAGACAAAACAGTTCACTTGCTTCTAACCAATAGAATACAAAAAAAAGTAATGGGGTATGTATTATCATACATATTTCATTTATATATATAGCACTCATCTTGCTAGAATCTCTGTCTTTTTTATTTTTCCTGGCTTTGGAAAATAACCTGCCAATTACAAAAAATAGAAGCTACCAACAATCATTCTAGTGGACCAGCAGATTCTTTTCTTGTTGAGCCTTAGCATGAGAGCCCATTCCTGAATGACACAGTGCATAGGTACAGCCTTAAACAGAAAACAGAAAATGTATCTAAGCTGTACCTAAATTTCTGACCCACAAAAACTGTGAAATAACAAATGCACTGTACAAAATGCTAAGTGTGTAGGAATTTGTTACACAGCAATAGGAAATGAATATAGTATATATTCAATTTGTTTATGTTCAACCTGTTTGTATCTACATATTTTCATGTATCTCTTGTAGACCATATAAAGTTGAAGCATGCTTTGTTATCCGTTTTGAATCACTCTTCCAAATGGTCACTCATAGACCACCAGTTTTTGATGTGGTGCTGCCATTCCAAAACACAAGTTGTAAGGTTTCAGTAGCAGAGAAAGAGGGATGGCAAAGCCATTGGCGTTTTTTTTTCTTTTCCCACCCCCCAGATGGAGTATTGCTCTTTCACCCGGGCTGGAGTGCAGTGGCTTGATCTCTGCTCACTGCAAGTTCTGCAACCTGAATTCAAGAAATTCACCTCTGTCTGTAATTCTACTGTAATCCCCGCATAGCTGGGACTACAGGCCTGCACCACCATGCGCAGCTAATTGTTGTATTTGTAGTAGAGACAGGGTTTTACCATGTTCACCAGGCTGGTCTCAAACTCCTGACCTTGTGACCGATTTGCCTTTACCTCCCAAAATGCTGGGATTATAGGCATGAGCCACTGCACCTGGGTGAGCAATTGGCCTTTAACTACTTCTGTTTCGAGGTGAAATGTTTCAGAGTTATATTCTTCATCTAGGAGACATATTCCCATGGCCCCAATCTATCAACAGCATAGGCTGAGGATGGTAGAGAAGTTTATAGAACATACATAAATCCCTATCTATTGCAAAATACCTATAAGGGAGCCACTGGAAATAATGTTAGGCTTATCAATATCACAAATTTTATTAAGTGTGATTCTGGAAATTCTAGTGAACATAGCTTAACAACAGACAAATAAACTATAATTAGGGGAAATAAAGAAATTAAATAATTTCTAAACTACTTAAAAATAAGAGGTTCATAAAAAGGGAAACTGAAAAAAGTCAATCATTTTACAGGCATTATTTCCTCAACACTAGTTCCCTTTGCACCATAATTCAGTGTATGCACCTGCAGATATTTAACTCATTTAGACATAGGCGTATAGGTTACCCTTTAATTATGTATTTATTATGAATCTATGTATTATATTTATATGATCTACTAAATATAAACTTTTTGTTTTACTTTCTACATTATCAGTTTTCTTGGATAACTTTTTAAATATGATTTTTATTTTGTAGTTTTAGTCTTTAACTTCTGAATTTTGGGGTTTCCAGAGCTTAAACACAGACCCTATTCTTCTCTCCTTCTCTACAATAGCTCTGTATGATCTCAGTGAGACCTACGGCTTTAAGTGCCATCGAAAAGAAAGTTGTTTTGAAATTTATATCTCACAGTCCTAGATTTAATCAGGGAAGCTTTTAACATTTCATGTTTATTATTGCTGTTCAAAATTTAACCAGGATGTATCAAAATGTTATCGTTTTATTTGCACTGCTTATCAACACTGGATCTCTAGAAAAGAAAGACCCCTTTCTTTCTTTATATTATGAAAAATTTATTCCATTTTTAAATGGAATTCTCTTCATTCTTTAAGTTCTCCAAATTTGAAACTCGTAATATATTGTAAATGTGACAAATTACTATCTTTCAATATATGATTTCTTTTGATTTTCCCTTAATTTTATACCAGATCCTCTTATGTTTTTCAAGGTGTCCATTTTCCTAAATCTAGTGATACTGATACAGGTTAGAATGGTTTAAGTGTGTTTATGTGTGTGTCGCCTGATAATAGCAGCTGTTGGTGGTTGACATTTTTGGTTGAAAGGCTGTACTGAATATAATATATAGCCGCCATGGATGTCATCCAAATCTCACCTAAGCTTGCTTAATATTTTCCCCTCATTTTAATAAATCAGAGTGATAAATTGAATTTCATATCAGAGAGTCAAGTGAATCACATGGCTAGCAGTTCCCTAGGATATCAGGTCTTAGAATACACAATGGAGTTATGAATTTCTGGAACTTCCAGCATAGCAAGGTTTTCCTCTGGTTTTGGAAGACATTCGTGTAACACCTTCCCAGATTAAACTGACTCTCTCTCTCTCTCTCTCCCTCCTTCCTCTCTCTCTCTCTCGTTCTCTCCCCCTTTCTCTCTGTCTCTTCCCCCCTTCCCCCTTCTCCATCTGGTCCTATTGTAATATTCTGGATTTTTCTCATATTTCTGCTATGATTGTCTTCCAGGCTTCAGTACTTTATTAGTAGTCCTTAATTTCCAGGGTGGACTGTAGAGAAAGCAGTTATAATAATTAGTAACAATGGGTTTTGTGACTGCTTAGTCTTTATCTAGAAATATTAGGACTTCTTTTTATAAGCATTGATGGCTATGTATAAAATCAGTGAGATGGTTGCTTCCACAACTGAACTGAACATGATAGAATCTTAAAAATAAGAATGATGTACTCAATATTTCTTTGCTGTATACGTCATATAGTCAGTGTTATGTATGTATTAGACAACACTAGTGAAATATTTGCTTTCTTCAGCAAAAAATTGTAAAAAGAAAAAAAGTCGAAATTACATGCAAACAAAACCTGCTCTATGTGTGTTACTTAAATTGTTTAACTTGACAGCGTTCTCAAGAAAGCAAAAACAGTTATTGTAGACTCCAGCTTTGAAAATCACAGAGACACTTTAGAGAAAAACATTTTAAAAGTTTTTGATTCTAGGTAATAAAGAAATAATAAAAGTTTACTTCTTGGCCTGAATACAAGACAGCATTTATCACAAAGTATGCTTTTATGAAAAAATACAATCTTCAGTATATTATAGATAAACATCTATAAAATGGGCACTACAGGGGAGAACATAATGTTGAAAACTATAATGATTTCATGATGTGCCAAATAGTAAATCAAATTATTTTCATGCATAGTGCATACAATAAAACCCAGAATTTTGCATATTCTGACATCTCCCACATGTTCATCATGTATATGTAAATCCTATCCGTGAATTATACTAGGCAACCACCAAAAAATTGACAGTAAGGATCTGTCAGTTGTGTCCTTTCTTGGGACAGAATTCACAGTAGCAGGTTGCATATTCTAGGAGACCACAAAGTGTCTAGGTCTGAATAACTCAAAACAAAACATAAATTATGTATTAATATACATGAACATAAATATATATAAATAATCAATGAGATTATTGATAATGTACAGCATTGTAAGCAATTATATTATAAATAACATAAGCATATTATATAAAACATATACATAATTATATTGCAAGCAACATAATTGCTTATAATGCTGAACATTATCAACACTATCATTGAGCTCATATTTTATACAACACATTGTACAATAACTGATGAAATTTCTAGAGGTCCTGTGACAATATTTTACCTCTGTTTTACAGAAGAAAATTAAGTATTAAATATTTAGAATTATCAAAATTCTTTTTTTTAATTATTTTTTTTATTGCATTTTAGGTTTTGGGGAACACGTGCAGAACGTGCAAGACAGTTGCATAGCTACACACATGGCAATGTGTTTTGCTTCCTTTCTCCCCTTCACCCAAATTTGGCATTTCTCCCCAGGCTATCCCTCCCAAGATCCCCCCCCGCTGGCCCTCCCCTTTTTCCCCCAATAGACCCCAGTGTTCAGTACTCCCCTCCCTGTGTCCATGTGTTCTCATTTTTCATCACCCTCCTATGAGTGAGAATATGCGGTGTTTCATTTTCTGTTCTTGTGTCAGTTTGCTAAGAACGATGTTCTCCAGATTCATCCATGTCCCTACAAACGACACAAACTCATCATTTCTGATTGCTGCATAATATTCCATGGTGTATATGTGCCACATTTTCCCAATCCAGTCTATCATCAATGAACATTTGGGTTGATTACAGGTCTTTGCTATTGTAAACAGTGCTGCAATGAACATTCGTGTACATGTGTCCTTATAGTAGAACGATTTATAGTCTTTTGGATATATACCCAGTAATGGGATTGCTGGGTCAAATGGAATTTCTATTTCTAGGGCCTTGAGAAATCACCACACTGTCTTCCACAATGGTTGAACTAATTTACACTCCCACCAACAGGGTAAAAGTGTTCCTTTTTCTCCACACCCTCTCCAGCATCTGTTGTCTCCAGACTTTTTAATGATCGCCATTCTAACTGGCGTGAGATGGTATCTCAATGTGGTTTTGATTTGCATCTCTCTGATGACCAGTGACGATGAACATTTTTTCATATGATTGTTGGCCTCATATATGTCTTCTTTCGTAAAGTATCTGTTCATATCCTTTGCTCACTTTTGAATGGGCTTGTTTGTTTTTTTCCTGTAAATCTGTTTGAGTTCTTTGTAAATTCTGGATATCAGCCCTTTGTCAGATGGGTAGACTGCAAAAATTTTTTCCCATTCTGTTGGTTGCCGATCCACTCTAGTGACTGTTTCTTTTGCCGTGCAGAAGCTGTGGAGTTTCATTAGGTCCCATTTGTCTATTTTGGCTTTTGTTGCCAATGCTTTTGGTGTTTTGTTCATGAAGTCCTTGCCTACTCCTATGTCCTGGATAGTTTTGCCTAGATTTCCTTCTAGGGTTTTTATGGTGCCAGGTCTTATGTTTAAGTCTTTAATCCATCTGGAGTTAATTTTAGTGTAAGGTGTCAGGAAGGGGTCCAGTTTCTGCTTTCTGCACATGGCTAGCCAGTTTTCCCAACACCATTTGTCAAACATGGAATCCTTGCCCCATTGCTTGATTTTGTCAGGTTTATCAAAGATTGTATAGTTGTATGTATGTTGTGTTGCCTCCGGTGCCTCTGTTTTGTTCCATTGGTCTATATCTCTGTTTTGGTACCAGTACCATGCTGTTTTGATTACTGTAGCCTTGTAGTATAGTTTGAAATCCGGTAGTGTGATGCCCCCCGCTGTGTTCTTTTTGCTTAGAATTGACTTGGCTATGCGGGCTCTCTTTTGGTTACATATGAAGTTCATGGTGGTTTATTCCAGTTCTGTGAAGAAAGTCAATGGTAGCTTGATGGGGATAGCGTTGATTCTGTAAATTACTTTGGGCAGTATAGCCATTTTCACGGTATTAATTCTTCCTAACCATGAACATGGAATGTTTCTCCATCTGTTTGTGTCCTCTCTGATTTCGTTGAGCAGTGGTTTGTAGTTCTCCTTGAAGAGGTCCCTTACGTTCCTTGTGAGTTGTATTCCAAGGTATCTTATTCTTTTTGTAGCAATTGCGAATGGCAGTTCGCTCTTGATTTGGCTTTCTTTAAGTCTGTTATTGGTGTAGAAGAATGCTTGTGATTTTTGCACATTGATTTTATATCCTGAGACTTTGCTGAAGTTGTTTATCAGTTTCAGGAGTTTTTGGGCTGAAGTGATGGGGTCTTCTAGGTATACTATCATGTCGTCTGCAAATAGAGACAATTTGGCTTCCACCTTTCCTATTTGAATACCCTTTATTTCTTTTTCTTGCCTGATTGCTCTGGCTAGAACTTCCAGTACTATATTGAATAGGAGTGGTGAGAGAGGGCATCCTTGTCTAGTGCCAGATTTCAAAGGGAACGCTTCCAGTTTTTGCCCATTCAGTATGAGATTGGCTGTTGGTTGGTCATAAATAGCTTTTATTACTTTGAGATACGTTCCATCGATACCGAGTTTATTGAGGGTTTTTAGCATAAAGGGCTGTTGAATTTTGTCAAATGCCTTCTCTGCGTCAATTGAGATAATCATGTGGTTTTTGTTTTTGGTTCTGTTTATGTGGTGAATTACGTTGATAGACTTGCGTATGTTGAACCAGCCTTGCATCCCCGGAATGAATCCTACTTGATCATGATGAATAAGTTTTTTGATTTGCTGTTGCAATCGGCTTGCCAATATTTTATTGAAGATTTTTGCATCTATTTTCATCATGGATATTGGCCTGAAGTTTTCTTTTCTCGTTGGGTCTCTGCCGGGTTTTGGTATCAGGATGATGTTGGTCTCATAAAATGATTTGTGAAGGATTCCCTCTTTTTGGATTGTTTGAAATAGTTTCAGAAGGAATGGTACCAGCTCCTCCTTGTGTGTCTGTTAGAATTCGACTGTGAACCCGTCTGGACCTGGGCTTCTTTTTGTGGTAGGCTCTTAATTGCTGCCTCGACTTCAGACCCTGTTATTGGTCTATTCATAGTTTCAGCTTCCTCCTGGTTTAGGCTTGGGAGGACACAGGAGTCCAGGAATTTATCCATTTCTTCCTGGTTTATTAGTTTATGCGCATATAGTTGTTTGTAATATTCTCTGATGATGGTTTGAATTTCTGTGGAATCTGTGGTGATTTCCCCTTTATCATTTTTTATTGCATCTATTTGGTTGTTCTCTCTTTTCTTTTTCATCAATCTGGCTAGTGGTCTGTCTATTTTGTTGATCTTTTCAAAAAACCAGCTCTTGGATTTATTGATTTTTTGAAGGGTTTTTCGTGTCTCAATCTCCTTCAGCTCAGCTCTGATCTTAGTAATTTCTTGTCTTCTGCTGGGTTTTGAGTTTTTTTGATCTTGCTCCTCTAGCTCTTTCAATTTTGATGATAGGGTGTCACTTTTGGATCTCTCCATTCTCCTCATATGGGCACTTATTGCTATATACTTTCCTCTATAGAGTGCTTTAAATGTGTCCCAGAAGTTTTGGCACCTTGTGTCTTCGTTCTCATTGGTTTCGAAGAACTTCTTTATTTCTGCCTTCATTTCGTTGTTTACCCAGTCAACATTCAAGAGCCAGTTGTTGAGTTTCCATGAAGCTGTGCGGTTCTGGGTCGGTTTCTGAATTCTGAGTTCTAACTTGATTGCACTATGGTCTGAGAGGCTGTTTGTTATGATTTCAGTTGTTTTGCATTTGTTGAGCAGTGCTTTACTTCCAATTATGTGGTCAATTTTAGAGTAGGTGTGATGTGGTGCCGAGAAGAATGTGTATTCTGTGGATTTGGGGTGGAGAGTTCTGTAAATGTCCACCAGGTTTGCTTGCTCCAGGTCTGAGTTCAAGCCCTGGGTATCCTTGTTGATTTTCTGTCTGGTTGATCTGTCTAGTATTGACAGTGGAGTGTTAAAGTCTTCCACTATTATTGTGTGGGAGTCTAAGTCCTTTTGTAAGTCATTAAGAACTTGCCTTATGTATCTGGGTGCTCCTGTGTTGGGTCCATATATGTTTAGGATCGTTAGCTCTTCATGTTGTATCGATCCTTTTACCATTATGTAATGGCCTTTTTTGTCTCTTTTGATCTTTGTTGCTTTAAAGTCTATTTTATCAGAGATGAGAATTGCAACTCCTGCTTTTTTTTGCTTTCCATTAGCTTGGTAAATCTTCCTCCATCCCTTTATTTTGAGCCTTTGTGTATCCTTGCATGTGAGATGGGTTTCCTGGATACAGCACACTGATGGGTTTTGGATTTTTATCCAATTTGCCAGTCTGTGTCTTTTGATTGGTGCATTTAGTC
Organism: Callithrix jacchus; assembly: GCF_049354715.1. Taxonomy (NCBI): domain Eukaryota; kingdom Metazoa; phylum Chordata; class Mammalia; order Primates; family Cebidae; genus Callithrix; species Callithrix jacchus. The sequence continues at coordinate 45,376,674 of NC_133514.1, forward strand.
CATTTACATTTAGGGTTAATATTGTTATGTGTGAATTTGATACTGCCATTTTGATGCTAAGTGGCTGTTTTGCCTGTTAGTTGTTGTAGATTCTTCATTATGTTGAAGCTCTTTAGCATTCAGTGTGATTTTGGAATGGCTGGTACTGGTTGATCCTTTCTATGTGTAGTCCCTCTTTTAGGAGCTCTTGTAAAGCAGGCCTGGTGGTGACAAAATCTCTGAGTACTTGCTTGTTCGCAAAGGATTTCATTCTTCCTTCACTTCTGAAGCTCAGTTTGGCTGGATATGAAATTCTGGGTTGAAAGTTCTTTTCTTTAAGAATGTTGAATATTGGCCCCCACTCTCTTCTGGCTTGTAGTGTTTCTGCCGAGAGATCTGCTGTGAGTCTGATGGGCTTCCCTTTGTGGGTGACCCGACCTTTCTCTCTGGCTGCCCTTAGTATTCTCTCCTTTATTTCAACCCTGTTGAATCTGACGATTATGTGCCTTGGGGTTGCTCTTCTTGCGGAATATCTTTGTGGTGTTCTCTGTATTTCCTGCAATTGAGTGTTGGCTTGTCTTGCTAGGTGGGGGAAATTTTTCTGGATGATGTCCTGAAGAGTATTTTCCATCTTGGATTCATTCTCTTCGTCCCCTTCTGGTACACCTATCACATGTAGGTTAGGTCTTTTCACATAGTCCCACATTTCTTGGAGACTTTGTTCATTCCTTTTTGCGCTTTTTTCTCTGATCTTGGTTTCTCGTTTTATTTCATTGAGTTGGTCTTCGATTTCAGATATTCTTTCTTCTGGTTGGTCAATTCGGCTATTGAAACTTGTGTTTGCTTCGCGAAGTTCTCGTATTGTGTTTTTCAGCTCTTTTAATTCATTCATATTCCTCTCTAAGGTATCCATTCTTGTTATCATTTCCTCGAATCTTTTTTTCAAATCTTTTTTCAAGGTTCTTAGTTTCTTTGCATTGATTTAATTCATGATCTTTTAGCTCACAAAAGTTTCTCATTATCCATCTTCTGAAGTCTTATTCCATCATTTCGTCACAGTCATTCTCTGTCCAGCTCTGCTCCCTTGCTGGTGAGGAGTTTTGGTCCTTTCTAGGAGGCGAGGTGTTCTGGTTTCTGGTGTTTTTCTTCTTTTTGCTCTGGTTTCTTCCCATCTTTGTGGATTTGTCCGCTGGTCGTCTGCGTAGTTGCTGACTTTTCATTTCGGTCTCTGAGTGGACACGCAGAATGTTGATGATGAAGTATTTCTGTTGCTTGGTTTTCCTTCTACCAGTCTAGCCCCTTTGCTGTACAACTGCTGAGGTCCGCTCCAGACCCTGCTTGTCTGGGGTGCACCTCTAGTAGCTGTGGCACAGCGAGGGATGCTACCAGTTTCTTTTTCTGCTCTCTTTGTCCCAGGATGATGCCTGCCTAATGTCAGTCTTTTGGATATAGAGGGGTTAGGGAGCTGCTTGAGGAGACAGTTTGTACTTTATAGGGGTTTAATTGCTGAGCTGTGCACTCTGTTGTTCATTCAGTCTCCAGATTTTTTAATGATCGCCATTCTAACTGGCATGAGATGGTATCTCAATGTGGTTTTGATTTGCATCTCTCTGATGACCAGTGACGATGAGCATTTTTTCATATGATTGTTGGCCTCATATATGTCTTCTTTCGTAAAGTGTCTGTTCATATCCTTTGCCCACTTTTGAATGGGCTTGTTGCACATTGATTTTATATCCTGAGACTTTGCTGAAGTTATTTATCAGTTTCAGGAGTTTTCGGGCTGAGGCAATGGGGTCTTCTAGGTATACTATCATGTCGTCTGCAAATAGAGACAATTTGGCTTTCTCCTTTCCTATTTGAATACGCTTTATTTCTTTTTCTTGCCTGATTGCTCTGGCTAGAACTTCCAGTACTATATTGAATAGGAGTGGTGAGAGAGGGCATCCTTGTCTAGTGCCGGATTTCAAAGGGAATGCTTCCAGTTTTTGCCCATTCAGTATGATATTAGCTGTTGATTTGTCGTAAATAGATTTTATTACTTTGAGATACGTTCCATCGATACAGAGTTTATTGAGGGTTTTTAGCATAAAGCGCTGTTGAATTTTGTCGAATGCCTTCTCTGCATCAATTGAGATAATCATGTGGTTTTTGTTTTTGGTTCTGTTTATGTGGTGAATTATGCTTATAGAGTTGCGTATGTTGAACCAGCCTTGCATCCCCGGGATGAATCCTACGTGATCATGATGGATAAGTTTTTTGATTTGCTGTTGCAATCAGCTTGCCAATATTTTATTGAAGATTTTTGCATCTATGTTCATCATGGATATTGGCCTGAAGTTTTCTTTCCCTGTTGGGTCTCTGTTGGGTTTTGGTATCAGGATGACTTTGGACTCATAAAATGATTTGGGAAGGATTCCCTCTTTTTCGATTATTTGGAATAGTTTCAGAAGGAATGGTACAAGCTCCTCCTTGTGTGTCTGGTAGAATTCGGCTGTGAACCCATCTGGATATGGGATTTTTTTGTGTGGTAGGCTCTTAATTGCTGCCTCGACTTCTGACCTTGTTTTTGGTCTATTCATAGTTTCAGCTTCCTCCTGGTTTAGGCTTGGGAGGACACAGGAGTCCAGGAATTTATCCATTTCTTCCAGGTTTACTAGTTTATGTGCATAGAGTTGTTTGTAATATTTTGTGATGATGGTTTGAATTTTTGTGGAATCTGTGGTGATTTCCCCTTAATCATTTTTTATTGAGTCTATTTGTTTATTCTCTTTTTTCTTTCTTATCCATGTGGCTAGTGGTTTGTCTATTTTGTTGATCTCTTCAAAAAACTAGCTCTTGGATTTATTGAATTTTTGAAGGGTTTTTCGTGTCTCTATCTCCTTCAGTTCTGCTCTGATCTTAGTTATTTCTTGTCTTCTGCTGGGTTTTGAGTTTTTTTTTTAATCTTGCTCCTCTAGCTCTCTCAATTTTGACGATAGGGTGTCAATTTGGATCTCTCCATTCTCCTCATATGGGTACTTATTGCTATGTATTTTTCTCTGAGACTGCTTTAAATGTGTCCCAGAGATTCTGGCATGTTGTGTCTTCGTTCTCATTGGTTTTGAGGAACTTCTTTATTTCTGTCTTCATTTCATTGTTTACCCAGTCAACATTCAATAGCCAGTTGTTCAGTTTTCATGAAGCTGTGCGGTTCTGAGTTGGTTTTTGAATTCTGAGATCTAACTTGATTGCACTATGGTCTGAGAGACTGTTTGTTATGATTTCAATTGTTTTGCATTTACTGAGGAGTGCTTTTGTTCCAATTATGTGGTCAATTTTAGAGTAAGTGTGATGTGGTGCTGAGATGAATGTATATTCTGTGGATTTGGGGTGGAGAGTTCTGTAAATGTCTATCAGGTTTGCTTGTTCCAGGTCTGAGTTCAAGCCCTGAATATCCTTGCTTATTTGCTGTCTGGTTGATCTGTCTAATATTGACAGTGGTGTGTTAAAGTCTCCCACTATTATTGTGTGGGAGTGTAAGTCTCTTTGTAGGTCATTGAGAACTTGCCTTATGTATCTGGGTTCTCCTGTATTGGGTCAATATATGTTTAGGATTGTTAGCTTTTCTTGTTGTATTGGTCCTTTTACCATTATGTAATGACGTACTTTGTCTCTTTTGATCTTTGTTGCTTTAAAGTCTATTATATCAGAGATGAGAATTGCAACTCCTGCTTTTCTGTGGCTCTCCATTTGCTTGGTAAATGTTTCTTCATCCGTTTATTTTGAGCCTTTTTGTATCCTTGCATGTGAGATGGGTTTCCTGGATACCGCACACTGATGGGTTTTGTTTTTTATCCAGTTTGCCAGTCTGTGTCTTTTGATTGGTGCATTTAGTCCATTTATATTTAGGTTTAATATTGTTATGTGTGACTTTGATCCTGCCATTTTGATGCTAGCTGGATTTTTTTGTTCGTTAGTTATTGTAGATTCTTCATTATGTTGATGCTCTTTAGCATTTAGTGTGATTTTGGAATGGCTGGTAGTGGTTGTTCCTTTCTATGTGTCGTGCCTCTTTCAGGAGCTCTTGTAAAACAGGCCTGGTGGTGACAAAATCTCTAAGTACTTGCTTGTTCACAAAGGATTTTATTTTTCCTTCACTTCTGAAGCTCAGTTTGGCTGGATATGAAATTCTGGGTTGAAAGTTCTTTTCTTTAAGGATGTTGAATATTGGCCCCCACTCTCTTCTGGCTTGTAGAGTTTCTGCCGAGAGATCTGCTGTGAGTCTGATGACCTTCCCTTTGCAGGTGACCTGACCTTTTTCTCTGGCTGCTTTTAATATTTTCTCCTTTATTTCAATCCTGTTGAATCTGACGATTATGTGCCTTGGGGTTGCTCTTCTTGTGGAATATCTTTGTGGTGTTCTCTGTATTTCCTGCATTTGGGAGTTGGCCTGCCTTGCTAGGTGGGGGAAATTTTCCTGGATAATATCCTGAAGAGTATTTTCCAGCTTGGATTCATTCTCCTCGTTCCCTTCTGGTACACCTATGAAACGTAGGTGAGGTCTCTTCACATAGTCCCACATTTCTTGGAGATGTTGTTCATTCCTTTTTACACTTTTTTCTCTAATCTTGGTTTCTCGTTTTATTTCATTGAGTTGATCTTCGACTTCAGATATTCTTTCTTCTGCTTGGTCAATTCGGCTGTTGAAACTTGTGCATGCTTCTCGAAGTTCTTGTATTGTGTTTTTTAGCTCCTTCAATTCATTCATATTCCTCTCTAAGTTATCCATTCTTGTTATCATTTCCTCGAATCTTTTTTCAAGGTTCTCAGTTTCTTTGCATTGATTTATAACATGTTCTTTTAGCTCACAGAAGTTTCTCATTACCCACCTTCTGAAGTCTGATTCCGTTATTTTGTCACAGTCATTCTCCGTCCAGCTTTGTTCCCTTGCTGGTGAGGAGTTTTGGTTTATTCTTGGAGGTGAGGTCTTCTGGTTTCGGGTGTTTTCCTCCTTTTTGCGCTGGTTTCTTCCCATCGTTGTGGATTTATCCACCACCTGTCGTCTGCGTAGTTGCTGACTTTTAGATTGGGTCTCTGAGTGGATGCCCAGATTGTTGATGGTGAGGTCTTTCTGTTACTTTGTTTGTCTTCTACCAGTGTAGCCCCTCTGCTGTACGACTGCTGAGGTCCACTCCAGGCCCTGCTTGTCTTGGGTATGCCTATAGCAGCTGCAGAACTGTGAGGGATGCTACCAGTTTTTTTCTCCTATCTTTGTCCCAGAATGGTGCCCGCCTAATGTCAGTCTTATCAGTCCTTTTTGAGGTGACTCTGGTTATACAGGGGTCAGGAAGCTGCTTGAGGAGACAGTCTGTACTTTATAGGAGCTCAAGTCCTGAGCTCTGAGCTCCGTTGTTCATTCAGGGCTGTTAGGCAGCTGAGTTTAATTCTGCTGCAGCACAACTCTTAGGACGCCTTTTTTTTCCTCAGATGCTCTGTCTTGGGGGGGTTGGGGCTTTTTTTTTTTCATGAGTGTCTGTGGCACTATCCTGCCCAGCTAGGAGGCAGTCTAGTCACTGTTTGTTTGCCGAGGCTCCGCCCTGCTGATGTGATGTGGGCCCTGTTGCTGCAGGCTCTGCCCTGCAGCCACGGGCTCCGTGGCAGGCTCCGCCCTACTGCCACCAGCTCCACCCTGCAGCAAAGTCTCTCGGTTATGGCATGTTGCCTCAGCAACGGCAGGGTACATCAGCAATGGGAGTGTACCTCCGTAGGGTCGGATATCCTCGGTAATGGCGAATGCCCCTTCCCCACCGAGCTGCACCATCCTCAGTTCAGCTGTGCTCGCAGTAAAAATCTAAACCCGGAGCGTTTCGAGTTGCCGTTTGGTTTGTCCCTGTGGGGGTGAAACTCTCTGAGCCAACTCGCTTGGCTCCCTGCCTCAGAGCGCCTTTCTTTTTTTTTTTTTTTAAGTTGAACGGATGGCCCTCACCCAGGTGTTTCGGTCACCCGCTGTTAGAGCATCGGGATCTGTGTGATTTCCCGTGCAGCTAGCCACTGCCCTGGCTCAAATGCCACTTTCCAGGAATCTCCTGGTGTGACTCACTGTCCCAGTCCCGTTCAATCAGATGGATATGCTAATCTGCCCTCCCAAATCTCAGATTGCCAGTTTAGCAGGGCACCTGGGCCATGTGTTTTGTGTGGATTGTTGGGGAGTGCCTACTTTGTGGCACCCGGCCGAAGTGGCCGCAACAGCCGAACCGGCTGCGCTTGCATCCTGTGTCTTTCCTACACCTGGGACTTTCCCCGTTCTGTGGGAAACAAAGATTCGTCTGGAAATGAGGCTTTAACTCACCGTCTGAGCTTTTGCTGAGAGCTGCGATCCCGAGTTGTTCTTACTGCGCCATCTTGAAAACCCCCCTCAATCATCAAAATTCTTAATGATTTTGTGAAAAATAGAGTCGCAGACTTAGATGACACTCATGTTCTAATCTTTAACACATTTGACAGGTTCCTTCTCGTCTCTTGTCTTCAGTTTCTAAGTTACTGGATAGTATAGATAATATTAATGGCAGACAGATATCAGGTCTCTCTCAATATTCTATAATTTTGTGATTCTATAGCAATTTTATGCATGCTTAAGATAACAAGTAATTAACAACTATGCTAAGGTGTATGGTATTTGCCTTACATTATTATATCCTAATATTAACCTTCCTTGGTTACAATTACAGCTTTCGGTATTTGCACATTATTGAAGTATATACCCTATCAGAAAACAATATCTTCAAACAGGTGGAAGAGGCACTGGAATAACACATACTGTGATCACTTATTAGCAACATTGTGCAGGTCCAGATAAGTCAAAGAATGTTTTGTAGAAAAAAAATGTAAGCTATATACTAAATAAGTAGTTTAGTAAAAATATTAAATTTATTATGATGACACATTTGATTTCTATTCTGATTCATTTTCCATCATAAAAATGGGAAGTAATCCTTAGCCTGATGTAGAAAAAAAACTTAAGAAAAATGTATTACTGTTTTTCTAGTGTACCCAAATAGTTTCTCCAAAGTACTGGAAAAATTGCCAAATGAAAGCATAGAAAATTGGGATATTTCTCAACCTTCCAAAATAAACTGAGTTCCTAGAAATGTGGAGGTAAATCATAATTATATACCATTTTAAGGGGTTTAGGTAACTATATTTCATACATTTTCTAGTCAAAATGATATTATAAAGAATCAAAGTTGTATTGAAGTACTCGCAGCAATATTTTAAATAATGACATTGCTCTAAGTCAATAATCTTTATATGTGAATATATAGGCATTATAAAAAATCTTTAGTTGTGAATTGAGTAATCACTAAAGATTTGCAATAGCTGAGTTTCAGACTTGCAAGAAGAAATTTCTTAAATAAACACATAGTACTTATAAAATTAATAAAATGAAGTACATACACAGTGAAGAGAAATAATTTATTAAAAAAAGATATATGTTTGCACTGAAGGAAATACTTTGCTCCAGGTCTCACTATAGTCTACTAACCGTTAAGGCCAAAATTTTGTTTTTGTTTCAAACAAGAGTTCAGTAATTTAGATCTTTAGAGTTTTGAAGATAAATCAGATGGCTTTGGAACATGTAAACACAGGGCTACTATTTACTTTATATGTCACATGGCCCATGTTACATTGTGTGGAGCTACTATACACTTTGTTACATAGAATATCTGGTGGGCCATCTGTTAATGTTAGATTATGCAACTTTTGTCTTAGTCCATTTTGTGTTGCTATACCAGAATCCATGCTATTGGGTAATTTATAAAGAAAATAAATTTATTCCTTACAGTTCTAGAGAGTAGGAAGTCTAAGATCAAAGAACCCCCATCTTGCAAATGTCTTCCTGCTGTATCATCTCATAGTAGAAGGTGGAAGGGCAAGAGAGCACAAGAGAGTCAGAGAGGCGGTAAATTACATTTGTGACAGACACACTCTCATGCTAAAGTACTTATTACTGCAATAACAATGTCAATTCATTTATGAGGGTAGAACCCTTATGATCTCATCACTTGCACCTGGAAATTTAGTTTCCCATACATGTTCTTTGGGGAACACATTCAAACTGTAGTATATTCTGTATATTGAAAGACATAGCAACAATCTTTTCTGCTAAATTCCTATTAAAAAATCCAAAAGTCTGCTATTGACCATATAACTTCTTTTAAATTTGTGTAATTATCAAGCATTATGTGACTGCTTTCAGAAAAAATATTCTAAACATTTATATCACTTTTAAGTATCCTAAACATTCTGCTTTGCTATTCTAATTCAATCCAGTTAATAGTAGAACAATAAAAATGGAATTTTTTTCAGGAAGTAGAAAAATAAAATTGAAAAGAATAATGCATGTATATACATGTTATTTTGATCGGATTACAATTGATCCTTGTTATACTCTGGATTTGTGTCCCCACCTAAATCTTTTGTCAAATTGTAGGAGGGGCCCTATGGAATGTGATTCAATCATGGGGCAGATTTTTTCCTTGCTGTTTTCATATTAATGAGTGAGTTCTCACTAGATATGATGGCTTAGAAGTGTGTGTCATTTCCTCCTTCACTCTCACTCTCTCTCCTGCCACCTTGTGAAGAAGGTGCTCGCTTCTCCTTCACCCTTCTGCCATAATTGTAAGTTTCCTGAGGCTTTCCTAGTTATGAAGAACTATGAGTCAAATAACCTGTCTTCTTTATGAATTACCCAGTCTCAGGTAGTTTTTTATAGCAGTGTGAAAATGGAATAATACAATCCTCAAAATAAGTAAATTAAAAATGTTATACTTGAATGATTATTTCACAATGCATACTAAAACTAAACAATGGTGAGCAGGTTGAGGGACGGGTAAAATTTGCAGTGGCAAAAAATAAAATAAATTATTACTCTGTATAATTTATTGTGTTGTAGACTAAAATATTAAATACTAAACTATTAAATATGAATATTAGCAAATTATATGGTTCAAAGTAATATTCTATGATGAAAATTACCTTTAATTCTTATGAAATACTATAAACAAAGGCTCAAATTTTCTTTCAAAGGTGTTTCTTTAGCAAGAACACTACTTTCAGAATTATATTTTGAAAGTATAATTTGCATAGCCATCTACCTACCATTTTGCCACCATACGTCTCTATTGTTTAGATTATTTCATATCACCCATTACCTGCTTTATCCAGAGAGCATTTTGTTTTTATGATCACCATTCAGGAATTTACTTAAAAAGTGAAAACAGATACTATTGTGGATTAATTGTGACCCAAATTGTTATGTCTTTCTGCACTCACAATCTTTGCAGTTGGGCTTTGGCCGCTACCAAATGGCAAACTAAGTTTTCTAAACGCTTTAATTTGAGCCAACTTTGTGACTTCTTTCTTTCAATAGAACATAGAGATAGTGATGTTCTGTCATTTATAAGGCTTACCTTTTTGAAGATACAGACATAGCTTGCAGGATACAAAGCCATCTTGAAGTGCAGGTCGGTTTTTCTAGATGAGACTCTCTAATAAACTATAGCAAAATATGTGACAGAACCCAATGGTAGACAGCTTAGATGTGCACCTACAGTTGCACACAGACAAATAAGCAAGCCCAGTCAAGGCCTAAAGATTTCCTTAGATGACTTGTAGACTAATTAAAAGTAATAAATGCTTTATGTTTATTTCATTAAATTTTGTTGTATGAACTACTGGTAGCAATATAAAAATATTATATGCTTGGACATTTTAATTTTACATTTTGCAGTCTCTTGCAAATTGTAGATGAAGACATCAGAGCCCAGAAAAAGTAAATCAAATTAATATAATGTTCTATAGAAATTCAGAAAAAATATGTTTAGTCTCTGTATAGCTTCACTTATCACTGATAATCTCTAAACCATATTAACTGGCTTAAAATGACAACACTCACTTTTCTTAATCCTTGCTTTAAGCTAGTTGTGAAATGGTTTGTGTTATTTAGATACTCCTCACGGAAGCAAGCATCTTGTAACCTACCAGATAAGATCCCTTTTGATTAATTCAAAGGCACCAGATTAAGGGCTGATATCCAGAATTTACAAAGAACTCAAGCAGATTTACAGGAAAAAAACAAACAAGCCCATTCAAAAGTGGGCAAAGGATATGAACAGATACTTTACGAAAGAAGACATATATGAGGCCAACAATCATATGAAAAAATGCTCATCGTCACTGGTCATCAGAGAGATGCAAATCAAAACCACATTGAGATACCATCTCACGCCAGTTAGAATGACAATCATTAAAAAAATCTGGAGACAACAGATGCTGGAGAGGATGTGGAGAAAAAGGAACACTTTTACACTGTTGGTGGGAGTGTAAATTAGTTCAACCATTGTGGAAGACAGTGTGGCGATTCCTCAAGGCCTTAGAAATAGAAATTCCATTTGACCCAGCAATTTCATTACTGGGTATATATCCGAAAGACTATAAATAGTTCTACTATAAGGACACATGCACACGAATGTTCATTGCAGCACTGTTTACAATAGCAAAGACCTGGAATCAACCCAAATGCCCATTGATAATAGACTGGATTGGAAAAATGTGGCACATATACACCATGGAATATTATGCAGCAATCAGAAATGATGAGTTCGTGTCGTTTGTAGGGACATGGATGAATCTGGAGAACATCATCCTCAGCAAACTGACACAAGAACAGAAAATGAAACACCGCATATTCTCACTCATAGGTGGGTGACGAAAAATGAGAACACATGGACACAGAAAGGGGAGTACTAAACACTGGGGTCTATTGGGGGGAAAAGGGGAGTGCCAGTGGAAGGGGGAGGTGGGGAGGGATAACCTGGGGAGAAATGTCAAATGTGGGTGAAGGGGAGAAGAAAAGCAAAGCACACTGCCATGTGTGTACCTACGCAATTGTCTTGCATGCTCTGCTCATGTACCCCAAAACCTATAATCCAATAAAAAAAAAAAAGGCACCAGATTAGTCACTTTAACAGCACATGCAAAATGCCCTTCCATGTAACTGTACATAATTAGATAGTTCTGTCTCATCTTTTTCACAGCCCTGTGAATTAAAATAGAAAATCTTATGAGGGTCAAGGGTGATGCTATTAGAATTATACCTAACACAGATATATATCAGTCAGATGCTACATACAGCCTTTTGTTAGAATCATTGTTTACGTATCTTTCTAACTAGATCACTGATTCTTTCAGTATAGGTATTGTATTTATAATTATCTACTTTCTGAGTATTCAGCAGTCATGGTTTCTCAGTCAGGATAAGCATATAACAAATATTGGGAATTGGGGAGAGATAGCATGGGAAGAATTGCCGGATATAGGTGAAGGTGAGGAAGGCAGCAAATTACGTTGCCATGTGTGTACCTATGCAACTATCTTGCATGTTCTTCAAATGTACCCCAAAACCTAAAATGCAATTAAAAAAAGAAATAATAAAAGAAAATATATTTTTTTCTAATAATATAAAAACAAACTATCTAATAAAACTAGACAAAAAACATTATCTCAGGAAAAAAATCAAATTGATCAACTCAAGATATTTTTTTCTTTTTTTAATTGCATTTTAGGTTTTAAGGTACATGTGCAGATCATGCAAGATAGTTGCAAAGGTACACACATGGCAGTGTATTTTGCTGCCGTCTTCCCCTTCATCCACATTTGGCATTTCTTCCTGGGCTATCCCTCCCCTCTTCCCCCTTCCCGCCATCCCTCCCCTATTCCCCCCAGTAGACCCCAGTGTGTAGTACTCCCTTCCCTGTGTCCATGTGTTCTCTTTTTTCATCACCCGCCTATGAGCGAGAATATGCGGTATTTCATTTTCTGTTCTTGTGTCAGTTTGCTGAGAACGATGTTCTCCAAATTTATGCATGCCCCTACAAAGGACACAAACTCATCCTTTTTGATCGCTGCATAATATTCCATAGTGTATATGTGCCACATTTTCCCAATCCAGTCTATCGTGGATGGGCATTTGGGTTGGTTCCAGGTCTTTGCTATTGTAAACAGTGCTGCAATGAACATTCGTGTGCATGTGTTTTTATAGTAGAATGATTTATAGTCCTTTGGATATATTCCCAGTAATGGGATTGCTGGGTCAAATGGAATTTCTATTTCTAAGGCCTTGAGGAATCGCCACACTGTCTTCCACAATGGTTGAATTAATTTACACTCACACCAGCAGTGTAAAAGTGTTCCTATTTCTCCACATCCTCTCCAGCATCTGTTGTCTTCAGATTTTTTAATGATCGCCATTCTAACTGGCGTGAGATGGTATCTCAATGTGGTTTTGATTTGCATCTCTCTGATGACCAGTGACGATGAGCATTTTTTCATATGTTTGTTGGCCTCATGTATGTCTTCTTTTGAAAAGTATCTGTTCATGTCCTTTGCCCATTTTTGAATGGGCTTGTTTTTTTTTTTCCTGTAAATCTGTTTGAGTTCTTTGTAAATTCTGGATATCAGCCCTTTGTCAGATGGGTAAACTGCAAAAATTTTTTCCCATTCTGTTGGTTGACGATTCACTCTAGTGACTTTTTCTTTTGCCATGCAGAAGCTGTGGAGTTTGATTAGGTCCCATTTGTCTATTTTGGCTTTTGTTGCCAATGCTTTTGGTGTTTTGTTCATGAAGTCCTTGCCTACTCCTATGTCCTGGATAGTTTTGCCTAGATTTTCCTCTAGGGTTTTTATGGTGCCAGGTCTTATATTTAAGTCTTTAATCCATCTGGAGTTAATTTTAGTGTAAGGTGTCAGGAAGGGGTCCAGTTTCTGCTTTCTGCATATGGTTAGCCAGTTATCCCAACACCATTTATGAAACAGGGAGTCCTTTCCCCATTGCTTGATTTTGTCAGGTTTATCAAAGATTGTATAGTTGTATGTATGTTGTGTTGCCTCCGGTGCCTCTGTTTTGTTCCATTGGTCTATATCTCTGTTTTGGTACCAGTACCATGCTGTTTTGATTACTGTAGACTTGTAGTATAGTTTGAAGTCCGGTAGTGTGATGCCTCCTGCTGTGTTCTTTTTGCTTAGAATTGACTTGGATATGCGGGCTCTCTTTTGGTTCCATATGAAGTTCATGGTGGTTTTTTCCAGTTCTGTGAAGAAAGTCAATGGTAGCTTGATGGGGATAGTATTGAATCTGTAAATTACTTTGGTCAGTATAGCCATTTTTAAGATATTGATTCTTCCTAACCATGAACATAAAATGTTTCTCCATCTGTTTATGTACTCTCTGATTTCGTTGAGCAGTGGTTTGTAGTTTTCTTTGAAGAGATCTCCTACGTTCCTTGTAAGTTGTATTCCTAGGTATTTTATTTTTTTTTGTAGCAATTGTGAATGGCAGTTCCTTCTTGATTTGGCTCTCTTTTAGTCTGTTATTGGTGTATAGAAATGCTTGTGATTTTTGCACATTGATTTTGTATCCTGAGACTTTACTGAAGTTGCTTATCAGTTTCAGGAGTTTTTGGGCTGAGGCGATGGGGTCTTCTAGGTATACTATCATATCGTCTGCAAATACAGACAATTTGGCTTCCTCCTTTTCTATTTGAATACGCTTTATTTCTTTTTCTTGCCTGATTGTTCTGGCTAGAACTTTCAAAACTATATTGAATAGGAGTGGTGAGAGAAGGCATCCTTGTCTAGTGCCAGGTTTCAAAGGGAATGCTTCCAGTGTTTGCTCATTAAGTACGATATTTGCTGTTGGTTTGTCATAAATAGGTTTTATTACTTTGAGATGTGTTTTATCAATACCGAGTTTATTGAGGGTTTTTAGTTTAAAGGGCTGTAGAATTTTGTCAAAGGCCTTCTCTGCGTCAATTGAGATAATCATCTGATTTTTGTTTTTGGTTCCGTTTATGTAGTGAATTAAGTTTATAGACTTGTGTATGTCGAACCAGCCTTGCATCCCTGGGATGAATCCTACTTGATCATAATGGATAAACTTTTTGATGTGCTGTTGCAATCGGCTTGCCAGTATTTTATTGAAGATTTTTGCATCTATGTTCATCATGGATATTGGCCTGAAGTTTTTTTTCTTGTTGGGTCTCTGCCGGGTTTTGGTATCAGGATGATGTTGGTCTCATAAAATTATTCAGGAAGGATTCACTCTTTTTGGATTTTTTGGAATATTTTCAGAAGGAATGGTACCAGCTCCTCTTTGTGTGTTTGGTAGAATTCAACTGTGAACCCATCTCGACCTCGGCTTCTTTTTTGTGTGGTAGGCTCTTAATTGCTGCCTCGACTTCTGACCTTGTTATTGGTTTTTTCATAGGTTTTGAGTTTTTTTAAATCTTGCTCCTCTAGCTTTTTTAATTTTGATGATAGTGTGTCAACTTTGGATCTTTCCACTCTTCTCATTTGGGCACTTATTGTTATATATTTTCCTCTACAGACTGCTTTAAATGAGTCCCAGAGATTCTGGTATGTTTTGTCTTCATTCTCGTTGGTTTCGAAGAACTTCTTTATTTCTGCCTTCATTTCATTCTTTATCCATTCAACATTCAGGAGCCAGTTGTTCAGTTTCCATGAAGCTGTGTGGTTCTGAGTTAGTTTCTGAATTCTTGGTTCTAACTTGATTGCACTGTGGTCTGAGAGACTGTTTGTTATTATATCAGTTGTTTTGCATTTGCTGAGGAGTGCTTTACTTCCAATTATGTGGTCAATTTTAGAGTAGGTGTGATGTGGTGCTGAGAAGTATGTATATTCTGTGGATTTGGGGTGGAGAGTTCTGTAAATGTCTATCAGGTCTGCTTGTTCCAGGTCTGAGTTCAAGTCTTGGAATCCCTTGTTAATTTTCTGTCTGGTTGATCTCTTTAATATTGACAGTGGAGTGTTAAAGTCTCCCATTATTATTGTGTGGGAGTCTAAGTCTCTTTGTAGATTGTTAAGAACTTGCCTTTTATATCTTTGTGCTCCTGCATTGGGTCCAGGATCATTATATTGAGGATCATTAGCTCTTCTTGTTGTGTCAATCCTTTTACCATTATGTAATGACCTTCTTTGTCTCTTTTGATCATTGTTGCCTTAAAGTCTATTTTATCAGAGATGAGAATTGCAACTCCTGCTTTTTTTTTTGCTCTTCATTTGCGTGGTAAATCTTTCTCGATCCCTTTATTTTGAGCCTTTGTGTGTCCTTGCGTGTGAGATGGGTTTCCTGGGTACAGCACACTGATGGGTTTTGGCTTTTTATGCAATTTGCCAGTCTGTGTCTTTTGATTGGTGCATTTAGCCCATTTACATTTAGGGTTAATATTGTCATGTGTGAATTTGATACGGCCATTTTGATGCTAGCTGGCTGTTTTTCCTGTTAGTTGGTGCAGATGATTATTATTTTTTTTGATGCTCTTTAGCATTTGGTATGTTTTTGAAATGGCTGGCACTGGTTGTTCCTTTCTATGTGTAGTGCCTCTTTCAGGAGCTTTTGTAGAGCAGGCCTGGTGGTGAAAAAATCTCTGAGTACTTGCTTGTTCATAAAGGATTTTATTTTTCCTTCACTTATGAATCTCAGTTTGGCTGGATATGAAATTCTGGGTAGAAAGTTCTTTTCTTTAAGGATGTTGAATATTGGCCCCCACTCTCTTCTGGCTTGTAGAGTTTCTGCCAAGAGATCTGCTGTGAGTCTGATGGGCTTCCCTTTGTGGGTTACCCGACCTTTTTCTTTGGTTGCCCTTAGTATTCTCTCCTTTATTTCAACCATGTTGAATCTGATGATTATGTGCCTTGGGGTTGCTCTTCTTGTGGAATATCTTTGTGGTGTTCTCTGTATTTCCTGCATTTGAGTATTGGCCAGGCTTGCTAGGTTGGGAACATTTTCCTGGAGAATATCCTCAAGAGTATTTTCCAGCTTGAATTCATTCTTTTCATCACATTCTGGTACACCTATCAAACGTAGGTTAAGTCTCTTCACATAATCCCACATTTCTTGGAGACTTTGTTCATTCCTTTTTGCGCTTTTTTCTCTAATCTTGGTTTCTCTTTTTATTTCATTGAGTTGATCTTCGACTTCTGATATTCTTTCTTCTGTTTGGTCAATTTGGCTGTTGAAGCTTGTGCCTGCTTCACGAAGTTCTCATGTTGTGTTTTTCAGCTCCTTTAATTCATTTATATTCCTCTCTAAGTTGTCCATTCTTGTTATCATTTTCTCAGATGTTTTTTCAAGGTTCTTAGTTTCTTTTCATTGATTTAGAACATGTTCTTTTAGCTTACAGACGTTTCTCATTATCCACCTTCTGAAATCTGATTCCATCATTTCATCACCCTCATTCTCCATCCAGCTTTGTTCCATTGCTGGCGATGAGTTTTGTTCCTTTGTAGGAGGTGAGGTGTTTTGGTTTTGGGTGTTTTTCTTTTTTTTGCGCTGGTTTCTTCCCATCTTTGTGGGTTTATCCTCTGGTGGTCTGAGTAGTTGCTGACTTTTCGGTTGGTTCTCTGAGTGGACGCCCTGATTGTTGATGGTGAAGTATTTCTGTTGCTTAGTTTTCCTTCTAACAGTCTAACTTCTCTGCTCTACAACTCCATGCCCTGCTTGTCTGGTGTTCACCAGTAGCAGCTGCAGATCAGTGAGGGATGCTACCAGTTTCTTCTTCTGCTATCTTTGTCCCAGAATGATGCACACCAAATGTCAGTCTGATCAGTCCTTTTTGAGGTGACTCTTTGGATGTTCATGGATCAGGGAGCTGCTTGAGGAGATGGTCTGTACTTTATAGGAGCTTGAGTGCTGAGCTGTGAGGTCCGTTGTTAATTGAGAACTGTTCAGCAGATACTTTTAAGTCTGCTGCAGCAGAACTCTTAAAACTTTTTTTTTTTTCAGATGCTCTGTCTCGGGGCATTAGGGCTTTCTTTATGAGTATCCATTGCACTTTCCTGCCCAGCTTGGGGGTAGTCTAGTCACTATTTTTCTGCCGAGGCTCCACCCTGTTGGCATTGGCTCCACCCTACTGTGGTGGGCTCTGCTCTGTTGCCTTGGGCTTTGCCCTGTTGCTGAGGGCTCCACCCTGCTGTCGTGTGCTCCACTCTGTTGCCTCTGTATTGGCAGAGTCTCTCTGTTATGGTGGGTTGCCTCGGCAACAGCAGGATGCCACAACAATGGGAGTATACTTTTGTAGGGGTGGATTGCCTCGGCAATGGGGGACGCCCCTCCCCCACCGAGTTGCGCCGTCCTGGGCTCAGTTGCATCCACAGTGAAATTCTCAGCCCTGGGCATATGGAATCGCCACGCTGCTTGTTTCTGTGGGGGTGGGACTTGCCGAGCCTGGTCACCTGGCTCGCCACCTTAGAGCCCCTCTTTTTCCCTTTCCTAAGTTGAAAGGTTGACTCTCTCCCAGGTATTTCAGTTGCCCGCTGATTGGGGACCACGATCCATGTGATTTCCTGTGCAGTGACCCACTGCGCTGGCTCAAATATTGCCTCCTGGGAAACTCCTGGTCTGGGTCACTGTCCAAGTCCCATTCAATCAGATCGATATGCTAATCTGCCCTCCCAAATCTCAGATTGCCGGTTTAACAGGGCATCCAGACCAGTGCGCCTTGTGCAGAGTGCTGCTGCACTGCTGTGCCGGCCGCAAAGGCAGTGCCAGCCAAAACAGCCATGGGGGTGCTCCATGTCTCTCCTCCACCTGGGAATACCCCTGTTCTGTGGGCAACAAAGATCTGTCTGAAAATGTGGCTTGAACTCACCCTCTGAGCCTTCACTGAGAGCTGCAATTCCGAGCTGCTCCTACTCCACCATCTTCAAGAGTCTCAAGATATTTTTTCACAACTGCTATTCTCAATCTAAATTGGCTATTCAAAGGTATTAAAGGTAATAAATTATTATTTTTACTATGTTAAATGTTGGCTCAGTTTTGGATATAATATATACATGATCATATCTAGTTATTTCAAACTATATTTTTATTTTTTAGTAGTCACAAATATCTTAGAACTAGCCAGTCTTAAATGCAATGGGCCATTGAATCTATAGAAAGTAAGATAAATTTAAAATAAAATACTAGTATAAATACGGATTTTACATACATTCATGTATTCAATAAATGTTTGCAGAGCTTTTCTTCCATACTTATGTCAGCTATTTGCGTGTTTACCACTTGAAGGTATAAATATATACATACCGATTTTATCTATGTCTTTAAAGAAGCTCACTTTTGTTGTAAATGATATAATTGTGGGAAGGACTAATGTAAATGTTGGTGAAATAAAAATGTTTCATATAATAAATTTTGAGTTTCATGAGGAAGCTTCGTAAGTACTTAAATTGCATAATAGGAATACAGAATGCCATTAAATTACAAATAAACTGCTAAAATGCCTTTGCAATAAAGAATTTACCAGTAATTTACTTGGATGACATGCAGTTTAGGTGACATAAAATAGAATGTTGTCTTCGGCAGCAAGTTTAGTACACAGAAAATGCATAATTAAATAAGCAAAATTAGAGGTTTTTCTATTTTCAGTATCACTGAAAGTTTCTAAAGAGTTAATAAAGATCTGTTTTGTGTGTATACACATCAAGGCAACTAGTGGTGCTGAGACTAAAGCTTTGTGCAATAAATCAGAAATGAACAGTTAGTACATAAAAAGAAAAATGATAATGGAATGTTAAGTGGAAGTTGAAGAATTCTTAACCTTAAATGAATTCTGTATGTTGAAGATCATTTATACACATACGATAATTAACTTCTATATTCTGTGGAATCCTCACTAACAGTGGATGAGAGTTCTAGTTGTTCCACACCCTTGCCAATCTTTGTACATTTAGTATTTTTAATTTTAGTTTTTCTGAGGAATTTGTAGCTTGGTATGGTTTAAAATTGCATTTCTTTTATGACTAATGGTGTAGAGCATGAGCATTTTAAAGTGCTTATTAGTCATTTACATATTTTGATAAAACATTAGTTGAAATTTTTGCCCAATTGGGGATGTTTTTAGACTGTGTTGTGCATACACTTTCTCCCAGAATGTGGCTTTCTTATACATTTTTAAGGGTGTCTATGAATGAGAAGATGTTGCCTACTTGAAATTATGGCAAAAACCTACTACACTAGTTTTCTTCTAAGGTCCTTTTGGCTTTAGCTTTTAAGTTTAGGTATATGGCCTACTTTTTGTGTATAGAATGAGGTAGAGTTCCAGGTCAATTGTATTCCATATGGATATCCAGCTGTCACAAAATATTTGCTGAAAAATTTTTTATTTTCCTTCTGTGCTTCTTTGAAACCTTTGTCAAATATTATGTGTCCCTCTAAGTGTGGCTCTATTTCTGTATTTCCTATTTAATTCTATTGATCCATTTTTAATTCCTTATGCTAATACTGTATTACCTTGACTAGAATTGGTTTATAATAATTATTGATGTCAGGTAATTTAGGCTACCCAAGCGTTCTTTTTCAAGACAACTTTAGAATTTTAGGTCCTTTGAATTTTCATTTTCACATATTTTAGGAAAACTTTCCAAGTTCTTTAAAAAAAATCTGCTGGGTTTTGGACTGGAATTGTGCTAGTTCCACTGATTACTTTAAAGAGAAATTACATTTTACAGCACTGATTTCTAAAACATGAATATAGTATGTGTTTCCATTTATTTTGGCCTTCTTTAATTTACCAAAGCAATTTTTTTCTATTGTATTTTTTTTCTATTCTATTCTATTTTGCACAACATTTATTAAGTTTATTCCTTTGTAGCATATTATTTGATGCTCTTTAACTAGATGCACACCTTGGGTTGTGCCTTTCACATTGATTCTGGACTTTAGCCAGTGAGGCAAGAGCAAGGATGCAAGGAGAGATTTGGAAAACCTCTTGCTGCCTTTGGAATATTGCTCCTGCATGAGCAGATTGAAATGGTCTGTTGGATTATGAGTGACACATGGTTCAGTCTCTCCTTTTACTCTTGGATGACAGTCATATAACCTGCTGAAATGAGAGTGAACCAGCTTCCCTGAGCTGACCTGCCAACTGACTGCAGATGATGAGGGAACAAGATGAGATTAGCCAAACCCAGATTAGATCAAAAGAAATAGACAGAAAAAATATGAGGTAAATAATTAATTATTATCTTAACCTTTTATATTTTGAAGAGAATTATTACATGTCAAAAGCTAAAAACACAACACAGACACGCACACATATATATGTATATATCTTTTCTTCTTTAATTTATTATTATTATTTTTTGTTTATTTGTTCCTATACCAACATGTTTGAGAGAGCAAGTGGTAATATATAGAAAGGAAAGCAAGAACATGAAATTTGTTATTTATAAGATTGTACTGTTTTTATGTGTACCATGTTGCACATCTCAAGTATTTTTCTCCCAAATTAAGAAAAAAACAACTTTAAACAGTCTGCTTCTCTTTTGAAAATGTGAGTATCTGCAGGTTGTTTTCCCCCAAGAAATTACTCCAGGGTAGTTATAAGTAGGCATTCTCTCTATACTTTATTATGAAATCTAAAGAATAGAAATGGCAATTGTATCCAGAGATGGGAAAAGTGGTCCAAAGTGAGAGGCAGTAGTTTAAAATGACTATACTGCAAAGCACATGGTGTCTCTTCACTGGCCATCCTCTGTCCATGTCCCTGTCAGGCTCCATCATTCTGTTGTTCCTTTCTATAAAACTTTTTTATTCAAAACTGAGATACAAAGCTATGAGCATATAAATGCAGAGGTAGATCAACCTGGAAGCCACTACAATAGTCTAGGTGAGACATCAAGAGGACAATTGAAGAAATAAAGTGGACATGGAGAAGAGGGATAAGATTCAACTATTTATATGGTGCAATTATGAGCAATTAATTCTAGAGGATGAGAGACATGAAGCAGTCTAGGATGACTCATGGAACAAATCTGCACATCTTATTGTCCACTGTATGGGAAGAATTCCTTTCAAATACCAATTTCACAATCTTTTCTAAGGTGTGCCTGTCTCTCAATATGAAATTGTGAGATTCCTAGGCCATGTTATTAGAGATGAGTCCACAAGATGAGTCCACATTCTGCATACCACACAACCGTTTTTATAACTAAAATTGTTCTTTCTGGAACCAGGGCATGTTCTTAACAAGATTATTTCATGTACTGAGCACAGGTTAATGTCTATTAACTAGTCAGGCATGTGACATCAGCTGGGATCTTTGAAATGTCACTTGGGAAGTTGAAGACACTCTGAAGTTGCCTTAATCCTGTCATTCTCGCTAGTACAGGTGTTCACTACATGACATGCTGCACAACATAGACAATCATGCTTTGTGTTGGTTTCTCCCAAAGATTTTTTTTTCATTAGGCCATGGAATTACCCTTAAATTTCTGAATATTGATACTAACTATACTCCTTTTATTTTGTAATTGACACCAACACACTTCCTGGTTTATCAACACCATTCACCAAGGGATTTGCTATTTGGCCAACATTCTTTTTCTATGTGCCCTTGGCAAAAATAACCACATGGACCCACAGGACTTGATCTCTTAGACTCATCTAGCAAAACCACTTCCTTTCCTACACTCAAACAAGAAAACATGGATCTCTCAAGTTGTCTTTTTTCTTTATTTCATTGGAAAGAAAGTCCTTATTTTGTCAAAACTTCTTACAAATATAAATGGGTGTATTTAAGTGCTCCGGCTAGAAAGAGAATCCCCAATCAGTTGATGATCTTTTCTGTCTTCAGATAACTGGATACACAAACATAATTAAACATCAGACTTGAGTGTGGGTACCTCAGTTGATGGCTGCAGATCCACTCTATCGTCTCAAATTTCTTATGACATTTCTATTTCTTATCTAAAACTGTACATAACAAGAAATAGAACATTTTCTACCAAGATCTCTTTTTTGGTGTGTGTGCTTTCTACTTTCTTACTTGCCCTTTAAAACATTCTTCATATTTACCAATACTATCATTTTTCATCCCTTCCATTTTTTTCACCTGATTTGTTATTATGCTTACTTCCTTTCCCAAACTACTTCATTCCTTTTGTCCACCAGTCCTTTTCCAGTGTGTTTGACATCCTCACTTTCCTTCTCTTCCTTGCATGTTCACTCTGTTGTCATGGCAAATAGAGTCTTTAGCATGTACAGGTCTTTATAATCAAGGTTCTGCTATATCAGTTAACAGATTTCTGATTTTCCTTTTCATACATATGTTTTTGTAAGTAAAACATTCCTGTTCTCCTTTATGAGGAAACATGTTTCAACAATTTCTGCCCTCCTGCCAACATCTCATACCATTTCTGCTTTCGGTACCCTTAAGCAAACCTATTAACCATATTAGGAAAACATCAAGTTAGCATTTGTTTGTTAGTAAATTTTGAGTTGATGTGTATTGTATTTTACTTAGAGGCATTTTCTTTTTTGACATTTTATGCAATTACAAGCTTAAAAAAAAATTACCACCAGAAGCAACATATAATTCCTGTGGCTTTGCCTTGATGTATTATAATGAACAATTTTCCTTCTAACATGGATATCATGTAATATTAGCAAAATGACCTAAAGTGAGTTATTTCACTGTTTTATCAGAGTTATATGAGATTAGCTAGACATTAAAAACAAGTATTCACAATTCACTTAGGATTTTTGAAATATTTATTTATTGTTATTTTTTAATGTTCTAAAACTTTTTTTATTGTACTTTAGGTTCTGAGGTACTCGTGGAGATCATGCAGGATTGTTGCATATGGACATACATGGCAATGTAGTTTGCTGCCTCTATCACCCTGTCATCTATATCTGGCATTTCTACTCATGTTATCCCTCCCCAACCTCCCTACCCCCACTGTCCCTCCCCTAGTCCCCCACAACAGACCACAGTGTGTGATGCTCCCCTCCCTGTGTCCCTGTGTTCTCATTGTTCAAGACCCACCTATGAGTGAGAACATACAGTGTTTGATTTTCTGTTCTTGTGTCAGTTTGCTGAGAATGATGGTTTCCAGATTCATCCATGTCTCTATGAAGGACACAAACTCATCATTTTTTATGGCTGCATAGTATTCCATGGTGTATGTGTGCCACATTTTCCTGGTCCAGTCTATCATTGATGGGCTTTTGGGTTGGTTCCAGGTCTTTGCTATTGTAAACAGTGCTGCAATGAACATAGATGTGCATGTATTTTTATAGTAGAATGATTTAAAATCCTTTGGATATATACCCAGTGATGGGATTGCTGGGTCAAATGGAATATCTATTTATAGATCCTTGAGGGATTGCCATACTGTCTTTCACAATGGTTGCACTAATTTACACTCCCAACAGTGCATAAGTAACTCTATTTCTCCACATCCTCTTCAAAATCTGTTGTCTCCAGATTTTTTAATGATTGCCATTCTATCTGGTGTGAGGTAACATCTCAAAGTGGTTTTGATTTGCCTTTCTCTAATAACCAGTGATGATTAACATTTTTATGTTTATTGGCCTCATATATGTCTTCTTTTGAAAACTGTCTGTTTATATCATTCACACACTTTTGGATGGGTTTTTTTTTCTTGTAAATCTGTATCTGATTATTATATATTAATGTTAGCAAAGACAAAAACTGCTAATGTACAAGAATCATTTTTTGATAATTTCTTTGTCATTTTACTGACATATAACAGTTGCCAAATAATTTAATGAACATATGAATGATTTTGCAATCTACTTTCCAAAAGGAACAATATTTCTAATGCTACATTAGTAAATGTAGCCATTAAAAAATTTGAAATAATGATATTTTAATGATTTCAAATTTAACCATTTAATATTTACCTATTCTACAGAAGATAATGTAATGTCAATTCAAAGATTTTAATTCTCAGGTTCAGCATTCAGACTGCTTTCTTTCACCTTAGGCATTTTTCCAGTAAATAAGAGATACTGTGTACCTTGATGGCTTGGGTGTGGCTATAAATTCTGAAAATAACGTTTCAGTTATAAGTAAATAGTGAAAAGTGAGTTTGCTCACTGACTCAATTATAGTAAGTTAGAATTTTTCAGATCTGATACTATGTAACCCTTTAAAAAGTGACACAGGTACAAGAGAAGAAAGGTGTTTCAATTAATAATCTCGTTGAATAATTTTCACCTACTTACAGAATAGTTATCTGTCTCTTTCTTGCTAATAGAAAATATTGCTTTTACAATAATAAGAATAAAAGATACTAATGCTAATTATTATAAATATAGAAATTACTATGCTAATTATTATAAATATAGAAAATTAAATTAAAATGCTAATTATTATAAATATAGAAAATCATAAGGAATATATTATAAATTTTCAATCATTATACACTTCTGAAAAAATTGCCAAGTACATTTTTATAAATTTCCATATTTGAGAGACTGTGAAGAGGTTGTAAGAAGCTTACAGATTTTGAAATAAAATTGAAGCTAATATAAACCAGTCATTAGTAGTGGATTGTACTCAACTGACATATGACATATTGATTATTTTTTAAAAATCATATGTTCATGCATCTATTTGAAAATATGTAAACAAACTTAATATGGTTCCATCACTAACTGGGTACCTAGGATACACCTATTCACCACAACGACAAAGATCCCTGCTCTTGTACAGCTTATAATTCTAGTGGGAAAACAAAGAATAAATAATAATACATGATGAAGTTGCATAGCATGTGAGAAAGTGACAAATGCTCTGAAAGAAAAAATATGTGGAGCCAGTGAGGGAGTGGGCGTGATAGCATTAACTAAGGTGGCAAGAGATCATTGAAAATCTTAAGGAGGCAAATGAAGGTCGACTAAGCAGATACCTGGGCATCAGGCATTTGAGACAGAAGGAAGAGCCAAAGGAACAGCTGTGGGGCAGTATGAGATCTGCTGAGCTGGAAGAAAAGGAAAGATGGTAATGAAAAACATATCATGAAGCAAAGACTGATTGATATTCTGAGAATTTATGAAATAGCACATTTTCTTGTTTCTGCCAAAGGCATATGGAAGTGGGGGCATAGAAGAAAACAAGAAGTAAGGGTGAAACTGAGGGAGGCCCAAAGGAGGAACGGAGTCTTTGCAGAGTAAAACTTGTGAGGGATGATTCTTATAAATACATTACTTAATAAATATTTTTAAAGAAATGATTAAAGAAACACAAAAGTAAAAATATTTTAATAGTTTAAATTGTGAGTAAACTTTAAAGCTTTTTAAAATATTAAGAAAATTTAAAATATTAAAGCAAAAGGAATCAAACCTTGTTTGTTTCTTTTGTTTTGTTGTTTTCTACAAAATGTAGAAACTTTTTTTTCATCAGAAAAGAACTTGCAAAGAAAATTAAAGAAAAGCATTGAGGGCAATATGATGAAGAAAGATGCTGAATTTTAAAGGAGTATATATTTTTATGAAAGAAAATAGAAGTAATATTATAAAAAGAGAAAATATTTTAAGAAAGAATAGAAGGAAAAGGGAAAGAAGGAAAAAAGAAGGAAGGTAGGAAGTTAGGAAAGAAGGAAGGAAGGGAGGGAGTGAGGGAGGGAGGGAGGGAGGTAATATATAGATGTTAGGCAAATGGAAGAATCATAGTCAGTTTTCATAACTAGACTGATCTACACCACGCAGCTGAAATCCTCATGGCAGAGAGGATACATAGCCTACATCTCTTTCATTTACCCTTTAAGAATGGCACCTGATGTATCTGACATGGGACTAACTCTATATTCCTGGTATAGAAGGCAATGCTATTGTTAAGAAAAAGAGCCTTCCATTTTAGAAATGTAGTCAAGAATCTTTCATTACCTTAGAGTATTGAAAATACCCAATATCAATATGTTAAAACAAACAACAACAAAAGAGACAAAATATCTTTCTTTTGGGATAACAAACCCATCTGCTCTTCTTATAATTTGAGCATGAGTGTTTTCTGTAATTTTTTTTTCTTCAACCTCAAAGTGCTAAACTCCATTGAATGTTGTAAAAATTAATTGCAATTTTATTAGAAACCCTTTTAGCTAAGCTTAAGTCTCATTTTATGCTTTTAATTATATATTGTTACTTGAAATAAACTCATTAAATACTGAGTCCTGTGGGAGTGTGCTTGGGCAAATGTCCAGCAGCTGGCCTGCCTCGATCAGTTTACATCAGTTAATAAGACTGACTTCTGTAGAATTTTGAATTAATAGGTACCCTCGAAAAATTCTCTAAGAAAGCCATTATATTTTTGGTAAACTGCAGGGCCTCTGTCCATATTTATTTTCTTTGTTAGTGGTTCATAGAAACGTGTCCATGTGATAATGACCAGTCCTCTGGAGAGAATACACTTCTTGAGCCCAACAGGGCCTGTTTTATCTATGTATGTATTCACAAAATTCACAAGCTTGCCATCATAGCAGGATAGAATTTATGTGAATGTATGAATAAATTGTGACAGTCTCTTGCTGTTTCATCTACCTCCACTTTCACCTGCACTATTTTTCTTTTTTATTAAAAGGAATAATTCTAGATCTATTTCAAACTATTTTTAAACACTAAAACAAGTCCTATGTCTATCCACTCCCAACTTAATTAAATATATAAATGTGTACACAGCAGCATTTTTAAAATCTATAAGAACATTGTTTATCTGTTACTATGAATAATCTTTGAACATGGTTCTAGGTGCAGAACCCAGTTAAGACTGATAACAGTGAAAATATAAGACTTTTATGTGTGGATTTTTAATCTCTTCCCTAGCCTACTGAAGTTCCTCTGCACTCTTACGTTATATATTCATTTATGAGTGAAACAGTACAAATTTACATTTTCTTCAGCCATATATATGAAATTAGTTGAATTTCAAAATCTATTTATATAGAGGAGGGAGCAGAAAGCAGCATCATGTCTTAACAATTATTAATGATCTGAAGTCCATATAGGAATGACTTCACCAGCTGGTATTAGCCAAAGGAGTCTATGTTCTTGATGTTCCTTAGTGTTCAAATGTGGGAATTTTGTGCAGACAGCCAATTCTATCTCTAGTTATGTGGAGTTAGAGAATAGTCTTGAATTAATCAGTTGACAAATCCTGTGACTTTGTATACATAGGAACACCAATCTGTTCTTATTTTTTATGTAATCATACACCACGATGTTCTTTTACTGGTCAAGAACCTGAGAACATTTGGGGGACGACTCAAGATGGCGCTGTGAGAACAACCCAGGATTGAGGCTCTCGCTGGATGCGCGGAGTAGGTGAGTCAGGGACGCATTTCCAGACAAACCTTTGTTGCCCACAGAACGGGGAAATTCCCAGATATAAAACAAATGCGGGACGCCAGCCAGAGATCTTGACTGGTGTAGCCAGCAGCCGGTGCAGCTGCGGCCCACGCTGGAGCGCAGAGGCGCTCCACAGAGGTCCGCACAAAAGCGCACTGTTCCGGGTGCCCTGTTGAACTGGCAACCTGACACCTGAGAGGGCTGAACTTGAGACTGAATGGGACTTGAACAGTGAGCCAGCCCAGGACAAAGCGTTAGGGTTTCTTCCCATCTTTGTGGATTTATCCACCTGTCGTCTGTGTAGTTGCTGACTTTTCGATTGGGTCTCTGGGTGGACTTGCAGATTGTTGATGATGAAGTATTTCTGTTACTTGGTTTTTCTTCTACCAGTCTAGCCCCTTTGCTGTACGACTGCAGAGGTCCATTCCAGGCCCTGCTTGTCTGGGGTACACCTATAGCAGCTGCGGAACAGTAGGGATGCTACCAGTTTCTTTTTCTGCTATCTTTGTCCCAGAATGATGTCTGCCAAATGTCAGTCTTTTGGATATAGAGGGGTCAGGGAGCTGCTTGAGGAGACAGTCTGTACTTTATAGTAGCAGAAGACAAGAAATAACTAAGATCAGAGCTGAACTGAAGGAGATTGAGACACGAAAAACCCTCCAAAAAATCAATAAATCCAAAAGCTGGTTTTTTGTAAAGATCAACAAAATAGACCACTAGCCAGATTGATTAAAAAGAAAAGAGAGAACAACCAAATAGATGCAAAAAAATGATAAAAGGGAAATCACCACAGATTCCACAGAAATTCAAACCATCATCAGAGAATATTACAAACAACTCTATGCACATAAACTAGTAAACCTGGAAGAAATGGATAAATTCCTGGACTCCCGTGTCCTCCCAAGCCTAAACCAGGAGGAAGCTGTTCCTATGAATAGACCAACAACAAGGTCAGAAGTTGAGGCAGCAATTAAGAGCCTACCACTCAAAAAAAGCCCAGGTCCAGAAGGGTTCACAGCCGAATTCTACGAGACACACAAAGAGGAGCTGGTACCATTCCTTCTAAAACTATTTCAAACAATCCAAAAAGAGGGAAGCCTTACCAAATCATTTTACGAGACCAACATCATTCTGATACCAAAACCCAGCAAAGACTCAACAAGAAAAGAAAACTTCAGGCCAATATCCATGATTAACATAGATGCAATAATCTTCAATAAAATATTGGCAAGCCGATTGCAACAGCAAATCAAAAAACTTATTCATCATGATCAAGTAGGATTCATCCCGGGGATGCAAGGCTGGTTCAACATACACAAGTCTATCAACGTAATTCACCACATAAACAGAACCAAAAACAAAAACCACATGATTATCTCAATTGACGCAGAGAAGGCATTTGACAAAATTCAACAGCCCTTTATGCTAAAAACCCTCAATAAAGTTGGTATCGATGGAAAGTATCTCAAAGTAATAAAAGCTATTTATGACAAACCAACAGCCAATATCATACTGAATGGGCAAAAACTGGAAGCATTCCCTTTGAAATCTGGCACTAGACAAGGATGCCCTCTCTCACCACTCTTATTCAATATAGTACTGGCAGTTCTAGCCAGAGCAATCAGGCAAGAAAAAGAAATAAAGGGTATTCAAATAGGAAAGGTGGAAGCCAAATTGTCTCTATTTGCAGACGACATGATAGTATACCTAGAAGACCCCATTGCCTCAGCCCAAAAACTCCTGAAACTGATAAACAACTTCAGCAAAGTCTCAGGATAAAAAATCAATGTGCAAAAATCACAAGCATTCGTCTACACCAATAGCAGACTTAAAGAAAGCCAAATCGAGAACGAACTGCCATTCACAATTGCTACAAAAAGAATAAAATACCTTGGAATACAACTCACAAGAAACGTAAGGGACCTCTTCAAGGAAAACTACAAACCACTTCTCAACGAAATCAGAGAGGACACAAACAGATGGAGAAACATTTCATGTTCATGGTTAGCAAAAATTAATATCGTGAAAATGGCTATACTGCCCAAAGTAATTTATAGAATCAACACTATCCCCATCAAGCTACCATTGACTTTCTTCACAGAACTGGAAAAAACCACCATGAACTTCATATGGAACCAAAAGAGAGCCCGCATAGCCAAATCCCTTCTAAGGAAAAAGGACACAGTGGGGGGCATCACACTACTGGATTTCAAACTATACTACAAGTCTACAGTAATCAAAACAGCATGGTACTGGTACCAAAACAGAGATATAGACCAATGGAACAGAACAGAGGCACCAGAGGCAACACAACATATCTACAACTATACAATCTTTGATAAACCTGACAAAAACAAGCAAGGGGGAAAGGATTCCCTGTTTAACAAATGGTGTTGGGAAAACTGGCTAGCCATGTGCAGAAAGCAGAAACTGGACCCCTTCCTGACACCTTACACTAAAATTAACTCCAGATGGATTAAAGACTTAAACATAAGACCTGGCACCATAAAAACCCTAGAAGGAAATCTAGGCAAAACTATCCAGGACATAGGAGTAGGCAAGAACTTCATGAACAAAACACCAAAAGCATTGGCAACAAAAGCCAAAATAGACAAATGGGACCTAATTAAACTCCACAGCTTCTGCACGGCAAAAGAAACAGTCAATAGAGTGAATTGGCAACCAACAGAATGGGAAAAAATTTTTGCAGTTTACCCATCTGACAAAGGGCTGATATCCAGAATTTACAAAGAACTCAAACAGATTTACAGGAAGAAAACAAACAAGCCCATTCAAAAGTGGGCAAAGGATATGAACAGACACTTTACGAAAGAAGACATATATGAGGCAACAATCATATGAAAAAATTCTCATCGTCACTGGTCATCAGAGAGATGCAAATCAAAACCACATTGAGATACCATCTCACGCCAGTTAGAATGGCGATCATTAAAAAATCTGGAGACAGTGTGGCGATTCCTCAAGGCCTTAGAAATAGAAATTTCATTGGACCCAGCAATCTCATTACTGGGTATGTATCCAAAAGACTATAAATTGTTCTACTGTAAGGACACAAGTACACGAATGTTCATTGCAGCACTGTTTACAATAGCAAAGACCTGGAATCAACCCAAATGCCCACTGATAATAGACTGGATTGGAATATTGTGGGACATATACACCATGGAATATTATGCAGCAATCAGAAATGATGAGTTTGTGTCGTTTGTAGGGACATGAATGAATCTGGAGAACATCATCCTCTGCAAACTGACACAAGAACAGAAAATGAAACACCGCATATTCTCACTCATAGGTGGGTGATGAAAAATGAGAACACATGGACACAGAAAGGGGAGTACTAAACACTGGGGTCTATTGTGGGGAAAAGGGGAGGGCCAGTGGGAGGGGGAGGTGGGAAGGGATAGCCTGGGGAGAAATGCCAAATGTGGGTGAAGGGGAGAAGCAAAGCAAAGCACACTGCCATGTGCGTACCTACGCAACTGTCTTGCATGCTCTGCTCATGTACCCCAAAACCTAAAATCCAATAAAAAATTTAAAAAAAATCTGGAGACAACAGATGCTGGAGAGGATGTGGAGAAAAAGGAACACTTTTACACTGTTGGTGGGAGTGTAAATTAGTTCAACCATTGTGGAAGACAGTTTGGTGATTCCTCAAGGCCTTAGAAATAGAAATTCCATTTGACTCAGCAATCTCATTACTGGGTATATATCCAAAGGAGTATAAATCGTTCTACTATAAGGACACGTGTACACGAATGTTCATTGCAGCACTGTTTACAATAACAAAGACCTGGAATCAACCCAACTGCCCATTGATAATAGACTGGATTGGAAAAATTTGGCACATATACACCATAGAATATTATGCAGCAATCAGAAAAATGAGTTTGTGTCGTTTGTAGGGACATGGATGAATCTGGAGAACATCATCCTCAGCAAACTGACACAAGAACAGAAATTGAAACACTGCATATTCTCACTCATAGGCGGGTGATGAAAAATGAGAACACATGGACACAGAAAGGGGAGTAGTAAACACTGGGGTCTATAGAGGGGGAAAGGGGAGGGCCAGTGACAGGGGGAGGTGGGGATGGTTAGCCTGGGGAGAAATGCCAAACGTGGGTGAACGGGAAAAGGAAAGCAAAGCACACTGCCATGTGCGTACCTATGCAACTGTCTTGCATGCTCTGCTCATGTACCCCAAAACCTGAAATCCAATAAAAAATTTTAAAAAATTTAAAAAAATCAAAATACAATAAATATAATACAAATAAGAAACATTCAGTGTAACAACTATTTACATAGTGTTATGTATTATAAATTTAGAGAATACTTATAGTATATAGGAGGATGTGTGTAGGTTGTATGCAAATATGATACCATTTTACATATGGATCTAGATCATGCACACATTTTGATGTATATATATGTGCATGCATATACGTGTGTGTGTGTGTGTGTGTGTGTGTCTTTAGCTATTTAGAATCTATCAGCAAGTTACTGGGGGACTTGAAAGTCAGCATATGCCAATGGAAAATACTCTCAGGATATTTTCAGGGAGGAAGTAAAGTAAGGAAGGAAATTTCTTATTTCTCTGGATTTCTTCTCTCCAGAACCACATGTCCGCAGTCTCTTTATTCCTGTGTTGAAGCCAACAGTTCCCATGGGGTAATCCCTTCTCAGCTTCCATTCTCCATCTAGTTCTTGTAACTGACCCCTCCCTTGCCTTCTCCAACAAGGCTAATGGCTTTCTTCCTGGTATCTGCTTTATCGCTCCTTCTTGGTTTCTTTCATACTTTCATACACATTTTAAAAGGTGTTTTAATTTTACTCTACTCAATTATACTCTCTGTGAAGTGCTATTTGTTTTATGTCAACACCCTGACTGGAATGCTTACATAATCCTTCATCAGCCAAGAGTCATATATCTCAGGACCTTAGGTTCTGGAATTGACTTAGCACATTTATAAGCAATATCAATGCATTTTAATTTCTGAATTCACATCCTCACTGCTTTGCCATTGTAAGCTGTCAGTCCTTTGCTTTTATCTAGCTCTGAAATATTCCAGTCTGGTTCTTTTTCTTTGTGGTATAAAGATTCTTATTAAAGGCAATAGCAACAGAAAGGAAATCCAGCTACATTTCAGTTTTGAAAACAATGATAGCCATGGAAAAAAGAGTCTTAGTTGTGTTAAATAATCTTTTTGAATTTTCTTTCTTACATGAAAGACTTCCAGGAGCAGGTCTACTGTACTTGTACAAACACATAGTAACACATACACTTGGAGGCTTAGCTATGGATAATGATTTAGATTGTGACACCAAAAATACCATATTTGACCAATATGGTAAAATATAATTAATAATTACCTCTACGTTAAGAGAAAAATTCCCAGATCCCAGCCCAAATAAATTATACCTTTTTCCTTGGAAACTTCCAGAAAATAGCAGACTCTTTGCACAATTACAGGTAAGATTAAGAAAAGACATGCTCCAAACAGTTCATTTATTTCCTGATATTGATAACTAAAGGGAAATTGTTCCTCTAGTCATAGAGATGATGGAGACCAAATATGATGCCATGGCAAATTGGTGAATCAGGATTTTTTTTTCATGGTGCCCACTGTATACAATCTATTTTGTAGAAACACAGGAAATTGCAACTTGAAGGGACTTTATGGAAGTATTAGCAATAGAAAGAGGATGAGTAGTAGTAACAGTAGTAGTAGTGCAATGGTGGTAGTAGCAAGATGGTAGTGCTAGTAAAGTGTAGTAGAAATCAGTGTATGGATTCATTATTTCCTCCCCAAATTCATATGTTGAAGCTCTAATGCCCAGTACCTCATTATGTGATCATATTTGGAGAAAAGGCCTTTAAATGTAACTAAGTTAAAGTGTCGCCCCAATCCAATCTGACTAGTGTCCTTATAAAAAGAGAAAATTTGGGCTCACAGAGAGACACCAGGATGAATGTGTTGTACAGTCAAGACCATGTGTGATGACTAATTTTATCTGTCAATTTGGCTGAGCCATCGTGCCCAGATATTTGGTGAAATATTCATCTGGGTGTTTCTGTGACGTTTTTAGATGAGATTTACATTGAAATGGTTAAATTTTGAGTTAAGCATATTATCCTCCATAACATTGGTGGGTCTCATTTAATCAGTTGAAGGGCTGAATAGAACAAAATTCTGGCTGAGCGCATTGTCTCACACCTTTAATCCCACCACTTTGGGAGGCCTAGGCAGGTGGATTACCTGACTTCAGGAGTTTGAGGCCAGCCTGGCCAACATGGTGAATACCTGTCTCTACTAAAAATCCAAAGGTTAGCCCAAAGGTGGTGCATGCCTGTAATCCAAGCTACTTGGGAGGTGGAAGCAGAAAACTTGCTTGAACCCAGGAGGTGGAGGTTTTAGGGAGCTGAGATTACCCTCTGCACATTAGCCTGGGCAAGAAAGTGAGACTCGGTCTCAAAAAAAAAAAAAAAAAAAGAACGAAGAGCTGACTTTTCCCAAGCAAGAAGAAATTCTGACAGCTAACTGCCTTTGGATTTCATCCACAATATTAACTCTTCTTGGTTCATCAACAGACTGCCCTTGGACTCGAAATACAACTCTTCCTGAGTCTCCAGGCTACTGGCCTTCACTGTTAGATTCTCGACTTGCCAAGCCTCCACAACTGCATGAGCCAATTCCTTAAAATAAATCTCTTTATGTATATATGATCATCCTAATGGTTCTATTTCTCTGGAGGATCCTGACTAAGTGAGGACACAGTGGGAAGACAACCACCATCAAGCCAAGAGGACAGGGGATGAAACCAAACCTGCTTATTCCTTGATCTCAGGCTTGCAGCCCCCAGAACTGTGAGGAAATAAACTTCTATTGTTTAAGTCTCAATCTGTGGCATTTTGTTATGGCAGCTTTGGAAAACTAATACACATTTTGCATAACACAGTGGTTACAGTAGGTAGTACCGTAGCTATCCTAGTAGTACAGTAAGGTAGTAGTGTAGTAAGTTAGCAGTGGAAGTACAGTAAAACGGTAATAAAGACGTAGTTAGGTAGTAGCAGTGTGGTATGGTAGTAGTAGTGTTACAGGATAATAGCAATGGGGTAGTTAGCTAGCAGTGGAAGTGTATTAAAAGTAGAAAAATGGATTGGTCCGGGTAACCCAGCAATGGCCATGATTTCACCTCCCTGCGCTGGAGGACGGCCTGGTCCTGCTCGGCCCTGCCCCATCCCATCACGTGGCTGTGCACTGCACTCTGGGAGGACAAGATGGTGAGCTGCCGGCACTGCTGTGTCTGGCTGCTGACTGAGGCCTCTGCTGTGGGCCCCAGCCCTGGCGGCGGCCCCAGGATGAAAACCAATTCTGTGTCCACGGAGGACCACATTCTGCCCCAGGCGAAACTTGGCCTGGAGCTTCCGGGCAGGACAGCCATTCAGCATGCAGACTGCCAGGGACAGGGAGGAACCCCTGTACTCGATCAGCAGCAGCACAGTGAGTCTGGAGGGTTCTACTTCCAAACATGAGTTCCAGGCTGAGACAAAGAAGCTTTTGGACATCGTTGCCCAGTCCTTGTGCTCAGAAAAGGAGGTGTTTATATGGGCTGATCTCCAATGCCAGCGATGCCTTGGAAAAACTGCGTCATAAACTGGTGTCTGACGGCCAAGCACTGCAAGTAATGGAAATCCACTTGCAGACCAATGCCAAGAAAGGCACCATCACCATCCAGGACACTGGCATCGGGATGACACCAGAAGAGCTGGCATCCAACCTGGCGATGATAGCTGGATGGGGGTCAAAGGCCTTCCTGGATGCTCTGCAGAACCGGGCTGGGGCCAGCAGCAAGAGCATCGGCCAGTTTGGAGTGGGTTTCTACTCGGCCTTCATGGTGGCTGACAGAGTGGAGGTCTATTCCCACTCGGCATCCCCAGGGAGCCCAGGCTACCAGTGGCTTTCAGACAGCTCTGGAGTGTTTGAAATCCCAGAAGCTTGGGGAGTTAGAACTGAGACGAAATGTTCTCACTTATGCGTGAGATCTGAATGATGAGAATGAAGGGGAACAATACACATTGGGGCCTTTTGGAGACCGGGTTGTGGGGATGGAGAGCCTCAGGAAAAATAGCTAATGGATGCTGGGCTTAATGTCTAGGTAACTGAACGATTTGTGCTGCAAACCACCATGACACTCATTTCCCGAAATAGCAAACCTGCACATCCTCCACATGTGACCCTGAACTTAAAACAAATGTTGAGGCTGATGAGGTGGCTCAAACCTGTAATCCCAGCACTTTTGGAGGCTGAGGCGGGTGGATCACGAGGTCAAGAGATTGAGACCATCCTGGTCAACATGGTGAAACCACGTCTCTACTAAAAATACAAAAAATTAGCTGGGCATGGAGGTGCACGCCTGTAATCCCAGCTACTTGGGAGGCTGAGGCAGGAGAATTGTCTGAAACCAGGAGGAAGAGGTTGCAGTGAGCCGAGATCATGCCATTGCACTCCAGCCTGGGTAACAGGAGTGAAACTCCATCCCCCACCCCCCAAAAAAGAAAAAACAAATGTTGAAGTAAAAAACTAATAAAATAAAATGATGCATGCATAGAGACAAATAATAGGTATTCAATACTTATAAAAGTGAACCATTTGTTAAGCCTTCTTAAAGCTTAGTTGGTCACCTTAATTTTATAGTAATTCAGAAAACAAAAAAAATGTTAAGGGAAATATTTCTAGTGATTAAAATGGCAGCAGAGGTGGATATTTGTTCAACATCTTTCTTGAACCAGGTGTTACCCATTATGTTGCAGCAAAAAAAAAAAAAAAAGTTAAATCTAGTCACTGTCAACAAGGAGAGTATAACCTAATAAAAGAGAAACACATTTTATAAATTATAGCTTTCTTCCAACAAGATGAAGTAGGAAAGGCAAATGTATTTACAGTCTGCTGAGAGAAATGTGTGGCATGGAGGTAGAGAAAACTGGAAAAAGGAACAGACAAGGTTGAATCAGTGCCTGTTGTTGTAGGAATAAGAGCCAGCCATGTCTTCTCTAGGTTGGAAGTTTGAAGGAAACGCAGCAAGATATGAATTTCAACAAGCATATTTGAACTAGATAATGAAGAGCTTTAAAAGACATACTTTGGAATTTGAACTCTGATATTTTGGCATTGAAAAAATTAGAAGTTTTTCAGAAAATGAAACAATCACTGTTTAAGTATACCCATGATAATTAGAGTGAATGATGGAACCACTAAAAAATTAGACTGTTTAAAGACACACATAATAAAATAATAGCAAGAAAGCTGTGAGATGAGAAAATAATTTTTAATTAAAAATTATATTGCTAACAGAAGAGTTTAC
This sequence comes from Callithrix jacchus, assembly GCF_049354715.1. Classification (NCBI taxonomy): domain Eukaryota; kingdom Metazoa; phylum Chordata; class Mammalia; order Primates; family Cebidae; genus Callithrix; species Callithrix jacchus. The sequence continues at coordinate 45,413,248 of NC_133514.1, forward strand.
TCATATGTTCCTAGTGACACTATAAATTAATTGACTTTGCAAAGAAACTCGAAGTATGAAGTCATAAATAATTTATTTTGCCCTATTTTGCTCTACTAACTCTACCTTAGGTACTGTCTATGTATTTTTCACATACACACACACATAAGTACATACACACACATACAAGTATGTTCACATGTGTACATACACATTTAATTTAGGGCATATGTACATGTATGATATGTTCTACACACATACATATGTACATATATGGAGAGATAATGATATATCACAGTTATGTAATACATATAATGTATACCAAGTTATATAATAAAAAAATTCACCTATTGATCTATAATAATGAAAAGGCATAGTAATTGATAACTAATTTTTAGTGTTTATCATTGTATTAAAATACTGTGCTACATATAGGGACATGAAGATTTGAGGAAAGCCCAATTTGATCAGAACAAAATATGGTGTTTAAAATATAACATAGAACAGAAAACAAAATATACTCCGATGATGAGAACAATGAAAAATGATGAGGAGGTATATTTTATATTGTTATTTATATTATTGTGTCATTTTTAAATAATAGAAAAATTTATACTAAATATATGTAAGTAGATATTCTAAATGACAGGTAGGCATGCTCATTGAAAATTTAAACAATATAGCTACCATGATATTATTCTTCACCATGCCTCATACTAGGGCAAAGACTGTTCACAGGTGGTACTTCATAAATACCTACTAGAGGCTGGGTGTGGTGATTCACTCTTGTAATCCCAGCACTTTGGGAATCCAAGGCAGGCAGAATGCTGGGTCTCAGGAATTTGAGACCAGCCTGGGTACCATGTCAAAACCCCATCTCTACAAAAAATAAAAAAATTGGCACATGCCTGTAGTCCCAGCTACCCAGGAGGCTGAGATAGGAGGATCTTTTTAGCCTGGGAGGTGGAGGCCAATGGGCATAAGAAGGCAGAGATATTTGCTGCCTATGACTTTGAACACAGGCATTTGCAGTGAAAGGAAAATAAAATGAGTGTGGGCTAACGGTTAAATAAAACATTTCTTTTTAGTCTTGTATACTGTTGGTGGAACAAACAGTTTCAAAAGGGAATCCCCAGGCTTTCAAAGGAAAAAAACAAAAAAAGAAAGATAACTGTTGAAGGAAGGCACACAGGAGGTGGGCAGGAAAAGGAGATTTTACTTTATCCACAACAGATTTTTCCAATATGTAAAATAGATTCAATGAAAGCAAAAGATAAGTTGTTTGGCCTGTCTATGAAAGCTTAGAAATAAGGATTTTCTGCCATAATTTAGCTTATTGGGCAGACAGAAATATGTTCTCCATTGTTTTAATCTCTAACATAAAACCATGTATTCAGAACATGTCAAGAGGAAAGACAATTTCGCTGTATTGCAAGCAAATGAGCTGTGAAGTTGGTCCAGAAATAGGAAAAAAATCAGGTAATGTGACAGAAAATATTAAACATATGAAGGATGGGAATGTTCAGGAATATAGGGGATAATGGCTGATTCGTGTATTTTGGTTGCCTGTTTAAAACACTGAAATTTAGGATGACCTAAAAACATTTAATTTGTAAAATGATTGTATTTTATCTTATTATTAAGAACCAGCTCAGTTTTACTTCTAGGTTCTAGAAAGGAAAGGAAGCCTGATGGTAGAGTACAAGTTTTGAATATTTCTATCTGCCTCCTTTTATTCCTACTGCTCTCTCTTCTTTACTTTAAAATCAGTATATCAGTAGGAGGACATCACCGTATCTTCATTTTTAAGGAACTGGAATAAGACTAGTGGATCATCTAATCGTGTCTAAAGGGGAGAGTTTAGATATCTAATTTATTTTAATGTATAATAGGTAGCAAGATATCATTGTATTCTGAATAAAATTAGTTGCCAAATTTGGCTTGTTTTTATGAATGGCTCTATAAATATTGTAAATAAAATGAAAGCAAAATATTTATTAAAGTTATGAAAACAATTATTTAATGGAAGAAACTGTTTTTAAAAGTTGTTATATTTTATAAATCATTCCATATGCAAATATTATAAAGTACAATTCTTGAAATAAGCTTATTACTAAAGCATTTTCTTAGAAACCATGAAAATTAGCAAGTAACAAAGATCATTTTCTCATGCTTTTATTTTAAATTTTTAATCTCTTACAGTATAAGTAGTTACAAGTTGAGATTTTGTGTTTATTTCTGGTATTACATCGCTAAAGATAATTCTATATACCACCAAGAACTGTGAGGCATCCCGCCATAAAAAATTTCCAGCCTTTTCCAAAAAAATAAATAGGTGTTTTCACTGGATACTGACAGAAAAGAAGCTTTTGGATCAACATAAACTACAATAAAATAAATGCACACATGTTTAGCACCAGAAAGAAAATCTGGAATATGAAGAATATAACTCAGGGGCAACTTTTTAATGCTTAGCAATACATAGGTCAAGATAAAAATGTTATACAATGAGCTCTGCTTCTTCAGATTTTTCTATTGGTTCCATACCTTCGTAATGGTTATGAGAAATCCATTGAACCCCAACGAAGATACACATTCATACTTTGAGGAGTCAGTTAACTCACATCCACTGAAAAAGCCAGTAGTGGATTCCATACATTTTTTTATTGCATTTCAGGTTTTGGGGTACATGTGAATAACATGCAAGATTGTTGCATAGGTACACACATGGCAGTGTGATTTGCTGCCTTCCTCCCCTTCACCTGTATCTGGCATTTCTCCCCATGCTCTCTCTCCCTAACTCCCCATGCTATCTCTCACCAACTCACCCGCTGTCCCTTCCCTTTTTCCCCCCAACAGACCTCAGTGTGTGATGCTCCCCTCCCTGTGTCCATGTGTTCTCATTGTTCAACACCCACCTATGAGTGAGAACATATGGTGTTTGATTTTTCTGTTCTTGTGTCAGTTTGCTGAGAATTATGGTTTCCATGTTCATCCATGTCCCTACAAAGGACATAAACCCATCGTTATTTATGGCTGCATAATATTCCATGGTGTATATGTGCCACATTTTCCCTGTCCAGTCTATCATCGATGGGCATTTGGGTTGATTCTAGGTCTTTGCTATTGTAAACTGTGCTGCAATGAACATTCGTGTGCATGTGTCCTTATAGTAGAACGATTTATAATCCTTTGGATATATACCCAGTAATGGGATTGTTGAGTCAAATGGAATTTCTATTTCTAGGTCCTTGAGGAATCGCCACACTGTCTTTCACAATGGTTGAACTAATTTATACTCCCAACAGTGTAAAAGCGTTCCTATTTCTCCACATTCTCTCCAGCATCTGTTGTCTCCAGATTTTTTAATGATAACGATTCTAACTGGCGTGAGATGGTATTTCAATGTATTTTTGATTTGCATTTCTCTAATGAGCAGTGATATGAGAAGACTTCTTTACACTAAGTATATTTATAGCAAATATTTGAAACAATGCTTGCTCAATAATTTGGACATACTGGAGGCTAACTGGGATATTATCTATGATGGGCACTATTAGATAATAATCATAAAAATATTGTTAATAATAACATATATTCACAAATTATGAAAGTGTTCTTCACATCTAACAAGTAGCTTTTTAAATAAGAGACTTTAGCTTGATTCCATACCTTTTCTATTGTGAGTAGTATTGCAATGAATACATGTGTGCATGTGTCTTTATATTAGAATGATTTTTATTCCTTTGAGTATAGACTCAGTAATAGGATTGTGGGATCAAATGTTATTTGTGGTCATATACTCCATAGAATACTATGCAGTCATGAAAAAGAACAAGATCTGTCCTTTACTGGGACATAAATGGAGCTGGAGGACATTATCCTTAGCAAACTAATGCAGGAACAAAAATCCAAATACCGAATGTTCTCACTTATAAGTGGGAACTAAATGATGAGAACACATGAACACGCAGAAGTGAAAAATACACACTGTGGTCTTTTGGAGGATGAAAGGTGGGAGGAGGGAGAGGATCAGTAAGAATAACTAACAGGTACCAGGCTTAATACCTGGATGATAAAAAAATCTATAAAATGAACCTCTATGACACAAGTATACCTTTGTAACAAAGCTGTACCTGTACCCCTGAATTTAAAATAAAAGTTAAAAATAAAATAAAATGAATACATACAAAAATAAACAGTAAATAAAAATAGACTTTATTTTTAAAACACTTTAAAAGTTAGGGAAAAGGCGAAATGGTAGTACAAAAAGTACTATGTACCCTTTCACCCAATCCCCTATTATTACTGTCTTACAAGACTATGGTGCATTAACATTAACTAACGTCTATAGTTTATGTCATTTTCATTGAAACATATCAAGGGTCCAGACTATTGATGACCTTGATTTGAAGTTGAATTCACCAAGTTTCTCCAATATAGAGTTACTCTCTCCTCTATCTTTTCATACTGCAGTCTTTGGACGAGAGTACTATCAAAGTCCATACTTAAAGAGTGGAATATTTTCTTTCTCCTATTGAGATAAGGATATATACATAAGCTGTTTGGAATTCTTATACATGGGATATTTGTCTCCTTATCCTAATTTATGTACATATTTAATAAGAAAAATTGAATATAAAGATTGCAATACAAATTTTAAAAGTAGAATAAAAAAACAGAATTAATAAAACCAAAAGTGAGTTCTTTGAAAAAAGTCAATAAAATTGCAAAAAAAAGCGATACTGGAAAGAGACTCAATCAGTAAACTCAGACATGAAAGTGACATTATGTCCAACCTTAAACAAACAGAAACAGTTATAAGAAAAAACTATGAAAATTGTGTATCACAAACTAGACATCCATGATGAAATGGACAAATTCCTGGAAACACACATTACAAAACTGACAAAAAGAAATGGAAAATTTGAGTAGACTTTTAACAAATAAAGAAACTGAATGTGTAATTAAAAACAAAACAAAACTTTCCTACTAAGAAAATTTCACAACCAGATGATTTCAACAGTGAATTCTATAAAATATTTAAAGAACGAATGCCAATCTGTTTACAAACTCTTCCAATAATCAGATAATGTCGAAACTCTTTCTAAATCATTCTATGAGATCAGAATTATGCTGGTACCAAAGGCAGAGAAAGACATCACAAGAAATGAAAACTACAGGCTAATATCCTTTGTAACTATTAATGCAAAAATTATTGGCAAATAGTATCAAACAGAATTTAGCAGCATATTAAAAAAACAATTCACTATGACCAAGCGGGGTTTATCCTAAGAATGTAAGAGTTGTTTAACATTAAAACAAACATCGGGGGGAGGACTCAAGATGGCGCTGTGAGAACAACCCAGGATTGAATCTCTCGGTGAATGCACAAAGAGGTGAGTCAGGGCCGCATTTCCAGACTGATCTTTGTTGCCCACAGAACAGAAAAATTCCCAGGTATAAAGGAGACACGGGACGCCAGGCAGAGGTTTTGGCTGGTGCAGCCGGCAGCCAGGGTGGCGGCAGCTGGGGTGGCAGCGGCCGGCCCTACACAGCGCTCCGCACAGGGCGTGCTTGTCTGGGAGCCCTGTTGAACTGGCAACCTGTGACTTGAGAGGGCTGAACTTGAGACTGAATGAGACTTGGACAGTGGGCCAGCCCAGGGGATTGCAGGGACACAGCATTTGGGGTAGCACAGTGGGACCAACAAAACAGCGATTCCAAACGCTCCCGGTGGAGACGGTCCCTGAAAGTGCAGCTCCGTGGTGGAGGGGCGTCCACTATTAATGAGGCAAACCGCCCCTACTGAGATACACACCCATTGCTGACGCAGCCTGCCATTGCCAAGGCAACCCGTTACAACAGAGAGACTCCTCCGCAGGGTGTAGCCCGTGGCAGCAGGGCAGAGACCGCAGCAGAAAGGCAGAGCCTGCAGCGACAGGGCGAACCTCACACCAGCAGGGCGAAGCCTCGGCAGGCGAATAGTGAGTAGACTGCCTCCTAGCTGGGCAGGACAGTGCAATGGACATTCAAAAATAAAGCCCCAACCTTTCCAGACAAAACATCTGAGAAAAAAAGGTTTTTTTTTATGAGTTCTGTGGCAGCAGAATTAAACATAGCAGCCTAACAGCCCTGAATGAACAACAGAGCTCACAGCTCAGCACTTGAGCTCCTATAAAGTACAGAATGTCTCCTGAAGCAGCTCCCTAACCCCTCTATATACAAAAGACTGACATTTGGCAGGCATCATCCTGGGACAAAGATAGCAGAAAAAGAAACTGGTGGCATCGCTCACCGTTCTGCAGCTGCTATACGTGCACCCCAGACAAGCAGGGCCTGGAGTGGACCTCAGCAGTCGTACAGCGAAGGGGCTAGACTGGTAAAAGAAAAACCAAGTAAAAAAAATACTTCATCAACAATTTGGGTGTCCACTCAGAGACCCAATCGAAAAGTCAGCAACTGCACAGATGTCAGGTGGATAAATCCACAAAGATGGGAAGAAACCAGTGCAAAAAGGAGGAAAACACCCGAAACCAGAACACCTCACCTCCTAGAAAGAACCAAACCTCCTCACCAGCAAGGGAACAAAGCTGGACGGAGAATGACTGTGACGAAATGACGGAATTAGACTTCAGAAGGTGGATAATGAGAAACTTTTGTGAGCTAAAAGAACATGTTTTAAATCAGTGCAAAGAAACTAAGAACCTTGAAAAAAGATATAAAAAAAGAAAAAAAAAATGATAAGAATGGATGACTTAGAGAGAAATATGAATGAATTAAAGGAGCTGAAAAACACAATATGAGAACTTCGCGAAGCATGCACAAGTTTCAATGGCCGAATTGACCAAGCAGAAGAAAGAATATCTGAAGTCGAATATCAACTCAATGAAATGAAATGAGAAACCAGGATCAGAAACAAAAAGCGCAAAAAGGAATGAACAAAGTCTCCAAGAAATGGGGGACTATGTGAAGAGACCTAACCTACGTTTGATAGGTGTACCAGAATGTGACGAAGAGAATGAATCTTAGCTGAAAAATACTCTTCAGGACATTATCCAGAAAAATTTCCCCCACCTAGCAAGACAGGCCAACACTCAACTGCAGGAAATACAGAGAACACCACAAAGATATTCCGCAAGAAGAGCAACCCCAAGGTACATAATCGTCAGATTCAACAAGGTTGAAATAAAGGAGAAAATACTAAGGACAGCCAGAGAGAAAGGTTGGGTCACCCAAAAAGGAAAGCCCATCAGACTCACAGCAGATCTCTCGGCAGAAACACTACAAGCCAGAAGAGAGTGGGGGCCAATATTCAACATTCTTAAAGAAAAGAACTTTCAACCCAGAATTTCATATCCAACCAAACTGAGCTTCATAAGTGAAGGAAAAATAAAATCCTTTGTGAACAAGCAAGTATTCAGAGATTTTGTCACCACCAGGCCTGCTTTACAAGAGCTTCTGAAAGAGGCACTACACATGGAGAGGAACAACCAGTACCAGCCATTCCAAAATCACACTAAATGCTAAAGAGCATCAACATAATGAAGAATCTACAACAACTAACGGGCAAAACAGCCAGCTAGCATGAAAATGGCAGTATCAAATTCACACATAACAATATTAACCCTAAATGTAAATGGGCTAAATGCACCAATCAAAAGACACAGACTGGCAAATTGGATAAAAAGCCAAAACCCATCAGTGTGCTGTATCCAGGAAACCCATCTCACATGCAAGGATACACAAAGGCTCAAAATAAAGGGATAGAGGAAGATTTACCAAGCAAATGGAGAGCAAAAAAAAGCAGGAGTTGCAATTCTCATCTCTGATAAAATAGACTTTAAAGCAACAAAGATCAAAAGAGACAAAGAAGGCCATTACATAATGCTATAAGGATCAATACAACAAGAAGAGCTAACGATCCTAAACATATATGGACCCAATACAGGAGCACCCAGATACATAAGGCAAGTTCTTAATGACTTGCAGAGAGACTTAGACTCCCACACAATAATCGTGGGAGACTTTAACACCCCACTGTCAATATTAGACAGATAAACCAGACAGAAAATCAACAAGGATATCCAGGGCTTGAACTCAGACCTGGAGCAAGCAAACCTGATAGACATTTACAAAACTCTCGACCCCAAATCCACAGAATATACATTCTTCTCAGCACCACATCACACCTACTCTAAAATTGACCATATAATTGGAACTAAAGCAATGCTCAGCAAATTCAAAACAATTGAAATCATAACAAACAGCCTCTCAGACCATAGTGCAATCAAGTTAGAACTCAGAATACAGAAACCAACCCAGAACCACACAACTTCATGGAAACTGAACAACTGGCTCTTGAATGTTAACTGGATAAACAACGAAATGAAGGCAGAAATAAAGAAGTTCTTCGAAACCAATGAGAACTAAGACACAACATGCCAGAATCTCTGGGACAAATTTAAAGCAGTCTCTAGAGGAAAATATATAGCAACAAGTGCCCATATGAGGAGAATGGAGAGATCCAAAATTGACACCCTATCATAAAAATTGAAAGAGCTAGAGGAGCAAGATAAAAAAAACTCAAAACCCAACAGAAGACAAGAAATAACTAAGATCAGAGCTGAACTGAAGGAGATTGAGACATGAAAAACCCTTAAAAAAATCAATAACTCCAAGAGCTGGTTTTTTGTGAAGATCAACAAAAAAGACAGACCACTAGCCAGATTGATGAAAAAGAAAAGAAAGAACAACCAAATAGTTGCAATAAAAAATGATAAAGGGGAAATCACCACAGATTCCACAGAAATTCAGACCATCATCAGAAAATATTACAGACAACTCTATGCACATAAACTAGTAAACTTGGAAGAAATGGATAAATTCCTAGACTCCTGTGTCCTCCCAAGCCTAAACCAGGAGGAAGCTGAAACTGTGAATAGACTAATAACAAGGTCAGAAGTTGAGGCAGCAATTAAGAGCCTACCACACAAAAAATGCCCAGGTCCAGATGGGTACACAGCCGAATTCTACCAGACACACAAAGAGGAGCTGGTACTATTCCTTCTAAAACTATTCCAAATAATTCAAAAAGAAGGAATCCTTCCCAAATCATTTTATGAGACCAACATCATCCTGATACCAAAACCCGGCATAGAGCCAACAAGAAAAGAAAACGTCAGACCAATATCCATGATGAACATAGATGCAAAAATCTTCAATAAAATATTGGCAAGCCAATTGCAACAGCAAATCAAAAAACTTATTCATCATGATCAAGTAGGATTCATCCCGGGGATTCAAGGCTGGTTCAACATACGCAAGTCTATCAACGTAATTCACCACATAAACAGAACCAAAAACCAAAACCACATGATTATCTCAATTGACGCAGAGAAGGCATTTGACAAAATTCAACAGCCCTTTATGCTAAAAACCCTCAATAAACTCGGTATCGATGGAACATATCTCCAAGTAATAAAAGCTATTTATGGCAAACCAACAGCCAATATAATACTGAATGGGCAAAATCTGGAAGAATTCCCTTTGAAATCCGGCACTAGACAAGGATGCCCTCTTTCACCACTCCTATTCAATATAGTACTGGCAGTTCTAGCCAGAGCAATCAGGCAAGAAAAAGAAATAAAGGGTATTCAAATAGGAAAGGTGGAAGCCAAATTGTCTCTATTTGCAGACGACATGATAGTATACCTAGAAGACCCCATCGCCTCAGCCCAAAAACTCCTGAAACTGATAAACAACTTCAGCAAAGTCTCAGGATATAGAATCAATGTGCAAAAACCACAAGCATTCCTATACACCAATAACAGACTTAAAGAAAACCAAATCAAGAGCGAACTGCCATTCGCAATTGCTACACAAAGAATAAAATACCTTGGAATACAACTCACAAGGAACGTAAGGGACCTCTTCAAGGAGAACTACAAACCACTGCTCAACGAAATCAGAGAGGACACAAACAGATGGAGAAACATTCCATGTTCATGGTTAGGAAGAATTAATATCGTGAAAATGGCTATACTGCCCAAAGTAATTTACAGAATCAACGCTATCCCCATCAAGCTACCATTGACTTTCTTCACAGAACTGGAAAAAACCACCATGAACTTCATATGGATCAAAAGAGAGCCCGCATAGCCAAGTCAATTCTAAGCAAAAAGAACACAGCGGGGGGTATCACACTGCCGGATTTCAGGCTATACTACAAGGCTACAGTAATCAAAACAGCATGGTACTGGTACCAAAACAGAGATATAGACCAATGGAACAAAACGGAGGCACCGGAGGCAACACAACATACATACAACTATACAATCTTTGATAAACCTGACAAAAACAAGCAATGGGGCAAGGATTCCATGTTTAACAAATGGTGTTGGGAAAACTGGCTAGCTATGTGCAGAAAGCAGAAACTGGACCCCTTCCTGACACCTTACACTAAAATTAACTCCAGATGGATTAAAGACTTAAACATAAGACCTGGCACCATAAAAACCCTAGAAGGAAATCTAGGCAAAACTATCCAGGACATAGGAGTAGGCAAGGACTTCATGAACAAAACACCAAGAGCATTGGCAACAAAAGCCAAAATAGACAAATGGGACCTAATCAAACTCCACAGCTTCTGCATGGCAAAAGAAACAGTCACTAGAGTGGATCGGCAACCAACAGAATGGGAAAAAATTTTCACAGTCTACCCATCTGACAAAGGGATGATATCCAGAATTTACAAACAACTCAAGCAGATTTACAGGAAAAAAACAAACAAGCCCATTCAAAAGTGGGCAAAGGATATGAACAGATACTTTACGAAAGAAGACATATATGAGGCCATCAATCATATGAAAAAATGCTCATCGTCACTGGTCATCAGAGAGATGCAAATCAAAACCACATTGAGATACCATCTCACGCCAGTTAGAATGGCGATCATTAAAAAATCTGGAGACAACAGATGCTGGAGAGGATGTGGAGAAAAAGGAACACTTTTACACTGTTGGTGGGAGTGTAAATTAGTTCAACCATTGTGGAAGACAGTGTGGCGATTCCTCAAGGCCTTAGAAATAAAATTCCATTTGACCCAGCAATCCCATTACTGGGTATATATCCAAAAGACTATAAATCATTCTACTATAAGGACACATGTACACGAATGTTCATTGCAGCACTGTTTACAATAGCAAAGACCTGGAATCAACCCAAATGCCCATTGATAATAGACTGGATTGGAAAAATGTGGCACATATACACCATGGAATATTATGCAGCAATCAGAAATGATGAGTTTGTGTCGTTTGTAGGGACATGGATGAATCTGGAGAACATCATCCTCAGTAAAGTGACACAAGAACAGAAAATGAAACACCGCATATTCTCACTCATAGGTGGGTGATGAAAAATGAGAACACATGGACACAGAAAGGGGAGTACTAAACACCGGGGTCTATTGGGGGGAAAAGGGGAGGGCCAGTGGGAGGGGGAGGTGAGGAGGGATAGCCTGGGGAGAAATGCCAAATGTGGGTGAAGGGGAGAAGAAAAGCAAAGCACACTGCCATGTGTGTACCTACGCAACTGTCTTGCATGCTCTGCTCATGTACCCCAAAACCTATAATCCAATAAAAAATTAAAAAAAAAAAAAAAAAAAAGAAATAGAAATTCCATTTGACCCAGCAATCTCATTACTGGGTATATATCCAAAGGACTATAAATTATTCTACTATAAGTACACATGCACACGAATGTTCATTGCAGCACTGTTTACAATAGCAAAGACCTGGAATCACCCCAAATGTCCGTTGATGATAGACTGGATTGGAAAAATGTGGCACATATACACCATGGAATATTATGCAGCAATCAGAAATGATGAGTTTGTGTCGTTTGGAGGGATATGGATGAATCTGGAGAACATCATTCTCAGCAAACTGACACAAGAACAGAAAATGAAACACCACCATAGGCGGGTGATGAAAAGTGAGAACACATGGACTCAGGGAGGGGAGTAGTAAACACTGGGGTCTATTGTGGGGAAAAGGGGAGGGCCAGTGGGAGGGGGAGTTGGGGAGGGATAGCCTAGGGAGAAATGCCAAACGTGGGTGAAGGGGAGAAAGGAAGCAAAACACACTGCCATGTGTGTACCTATGCAACTGTCTTGCATGTTCTGCTCATGTACCCCAAAACCTAAAATGCAATAAAAAATTAAAAAACAAAAAAACAAAAACAAAACAGAAAAAACACACATCACATGCATACAAGCCACACACACACACACACACACACACACACACACACACACACACACTAATGGCAAGACACCACAATGAAATAATAAAAACAACAACCAAAATATGTACATTTTAATATATAGAGTAAGAATATTTGAAAAAACTGTAACATTTTGTAAATGAAAGTCTCAAAAGGCTAGGCATAGAGGAAATTTCCTGAGCATAATCCAGGGTATTCATCTAAGAAAACTCTCACATTATTCTCAATGAGGAAAGCTTTCATCCTCAGAGCAGAAACAAGACAAGGAAATTTACTTTAATTACTTTTATTCATCATTTACTGGATATTCAAGCCAGAACAATTGGAGAAAAATACAAATGAAAGATATGCAATTAAAAAAGGATGTAGTATAACTATGTCTATTCACTGTTATAGTAATTATTATAATAATAATTTCAAAGAATGCACACACACAAAAAAATGTACAGTTAATACATTAGGCACATTTAGAATAGACAAGTTAAACACACAAAATCAACTGTATTACTATAGACTGGCAACAAATAACCTGAATAGAAACTTAAAAAATTTTATTTACAATAACATCAAAATGGATATATATATATGATGATGATGATGATAAAGAAGGTGAACTAAAAACCGCTGTTAAAATAAATTAAGAACCTACATAATGAAAGATATCTTGCATTTATTAATGTAAATAATTAAGATTGAGATAAAAATACTGTCCAAAGTGATCTAGATATTCAATGCAAACTCTATCAAGATCCCAATGCTTTTTGTTTTCAGAAACAGTAAATTCAATTATACAATTCATATGAGATTGTAAGTCACGTTGAATAGCCAAAATGATTTTTAAAAAGAATACATTTGGAGGACTGACCCTTGCCAATTTCTAAACTTTCTGCAAATCTCCAGTAATTCAAACAGTGGAACTGGCACAAGGATAGGCATAATTATCAGTAGAATAGAATTGTGAGTCCAGAAATAAGTGTATATATCTGTGGTCAGTTGATTTGTAATGAGGGTGCCAAGACCATTCAGTAGGAAAAGAACACATTAGCACATGATGCTGAAACAACTAGATAACCATATTTTGTGTATTTATATTGTATACTGTACCTATGCTATGTTAACTTGAAGGTCATGTATATGTGTGTGTGTGTGTGTGTGTGTGTATTCATTGGAATGTTGTATGTTTAAAATTATAAAAATTGTGAAGGTAGACAATTCTACTACTTCCTTTTTAACTGCATAGCTTTTCTTGTTTTTGGATATCCAGTTGTGTCAGCATCATTTCTTCATGTGTTCTTTTCTTGTTGAATCGTCTTGTCATCCTCATTAAAAGTCAATTTATCAAAGATACATAAGTTTGTAAATGTCAATGACAAATTCAAATACATTTGAAACAACTGTATATGCAAAATAATGAAGTTGGAACCATACATTAAACCAAGTACAAACATAAACTCAAAGTAGATAAGGACCTAAATATGAGTTAAAACTAGAGAACTCTTAGAGTAAAACACAGGGATCCATTTCCAGACCTTGGAATTGGCAATGTTTCCTTGACTATAGTACCACAAGTATAAGTAACAAAAGAAAGAATAAATTAGACTTTATCAAAATTAACTTTTATGCATCAAAGTAAAACATCAAGCAAGTGAATAGCATGAATGATTTTGAAAACATAATGTTGATTACCGATAGCTAGTTGATTAAGAATATATGCTGTTGAGAAACACAGTGAAAAGTACACCTAGGTCTAGTCACACATAAATTTAAAGTGCTATGATGTTTATTTAAAAATGTATAAACATTTCAATTTTTAAAATGACCATACATTTTAAAACAAACATTATAGCACTTGCAATTATTTTGGACTAGATGTAGGTGTATTATCAACAGCAAAGAAAAACAAAGACTTAGAGAAACTACCACAAATTTCTCAGTAAAGTTTTCTCCAAAAAAAAGAGATTAGGTTGCAGATATTTAAAAAGCTCAAATACACTTCTCATTGTTTTCCATAAAATAAATGACAATTTTAAGGGTAAATATAGTATAGTATGCGAGAGATTCTCATCTTATATTTGCATTTTTCTGAATTTAAGTATCTCCAAAATAGATGAATATGTTAATGAGAAAAAATAGTGTATATTAAAAATAATTCTGTTTTCACTACAAAAATATGTGAACATAACAATTATAAATATACTTTTGTACTATAACTTTTTTCTTTTGAGATGAAGTTTTGCTCTTATTGCCCAGGCTGGTGTGCAATGACTCGATCTCGGCTCACTGCAAACTGCCCTTAGATCACCTGCCCAGATCATCCACAGGAGGTCAGATTCTGCAGGTCTAGGACTCTAGGACTTTTCAGAACATTTCTGAAAAGCCACTAGACTGGTCTTCAAAGTTCATCTCATTAAGATTCTGTGAGACTGAAGGGCTGCCACACTCTCCAAGTGTGTCTGCTTCCTGGTCCCCACTGTGTGTCCCATCCCCACGTCCAGCCTCTCTCAGTGCCTTCCTTTAAGGGGTCACTCCCCTCCTGCACCTACTTTCTTGAAACAACCCTGAGTCTTCAGGAGGGTGAGGACAATGAAGAGTGGGATGCAGACCATGGAGGGCAGAGCCAGGAACCAGCCGACGGAGTATCCCCAGGGTGGGTACACATAGACATTGTTGTACTTGAGGGGCGTGTACTTGCTCCAGGAGAAGAGGAAAGTGGCCTGGGAGGAGGAAGAGCAGCTGTAGGTGAGAGAAAGGGTGACCACAAGGGTGCAACTATGTACAGCCAAGGACAAAGGACAAGGTGCACTGCCGTGCATCTGCAGGGTGGAAGAATAAAGCCCCCCTCGGATCCTAGGCCAAAGCCTCACTCACATCACAGATGGCAATAGAAGGTGACACAAGGAAGACAGACGCTCAGAAAAGAAGCTCAGCCAGACAGAAGGAGACCAGCCATTGAGAAATCAGGCAGAAGCAGGAGGCACTGTGAGGAAGGGATGGAGCAGGAAGTAGAGCAAGTTCCTACTTATGGATGGATGAGATGGCCTCAGAAAGAGAGGGAGGAGAGCCAGCATAGAACAGGAATGGGCAAGGCCCCAGGGTAGACCAGGCAGGTGGGAAAAGAGCCCACATGTTAGCCAGTCTTTCCCTCATTTCTAGAGTCTTCTGGGGACAGGAAGGAATAGAGGGACAGCTGGGTGGGCACATACCAGGCAAAATCCAGAGGTCGGGAAGAGCCAAGAGATCTTCATTAGGGGCCATGGCCAGTAGCCAATCGTGTCCTCAGTGTTATAGAAATGGTCCACCCCTGAACAGGTATGGTGGGGAAGAGTGTGAGAGCCAGAGGGTGAGAACAGCTTCCTGGTGTTTGGGAAAGACCCACCTGGCTCTGAGCTCTTCCCTCACCCTTGCTCTGTGCAGGGAAACTGGAACAGGGCACATGAGTGAGATGCATCCCTGATGCCCATGTCCCTGCATGAGGTGTGTCCTGGTCACCAGGCAGGGAGTGCAGAGCAGGCAGGGGCGCCCCGACACGCTGGTACTGACACCTCTTGTCAGTGCAGTCTCTTGCCTCCCGGTCTTAGGATGGAGACCCCACCATCCTAACCACAAATGAGTGGTGTGAGCCCAAAATGGGGCTAGATGGTTAGACAAATGCGTGTTTACCTGGGAAGCAGAGATGAATTTGGTTCAAGTCAAAACAGTGAAACAAGCATCCTGCTGTTTAAGCGTATCATAGAAAACTCATAGAGGCCAGAAGACTACTGGGAACAGAACAGTGGTCTAGATTCCACACTCCAGAGGAACCACCTCTGAGTTCCCAAAAAAGCATGGGAAGAAGGTTAATTTGTGGTTAGTGAAAACATGGCTTTATTTTGTTTTGTTTCATTCCTGAGGTTTTCACATTTGCTGTAGTTCTAGGCAGAGCCAGGCTTCTAAGAAGAATCACTGATTGGTAAAGCTAGTTGGAGGGCCTCTCTACTTCCCACCCAAAATACCTTCCCACTGACCCCTGATGCATGAAATCGCACCATTAAAGAGGCATTCCTTTGACTGTGAAAAGCCAAAGTTAAAAGCCAGATACTGCCGGATGAGCAAACCATGTTAAGACGTATCAGCCAATGGCACCTCATATCATGATCAAGTTTAGCAGCTCCTCTCTGAGAACAAGATTTGAAAAGGAGTTGGGGAACATTGGAAGGCATCAGATGCCAGAGGTAAGAAGGAAGGGAAATCTCCTTGGAGTGGAAAGGATCCAGTAGGAAGGCTTAGGGTAGCAAAATAACATCTTTTGTACTCTTAGCTTTTCCTGAGGCCCTACTATGTGACACCCAGTTGACCTCTGTCCTGAGCCTTGTGACTTTGGCACTGCGTTCCCCCAATGAGGTACAGTGAAGCCAGAGGGACCTGAGGTATGATGATGGCTTCTCTACTTGCCATGTGAGCTTAGGCAAGAGACTGAACCTCCCTGAGCTTCACTCTCCCCCTACACAGATTGTAAGTGCATGAGAACAACCAGCACAGTGCTTGGCACACAGTCGTGGGAAGACTCAGTGAATTGGGTTTCTTCCCCTTCCTTGGTAGGACAGAGTCACCACCTGGCTGTGGCTGCATTCGGTATGGCTGGGTAGCTATCTCAGCCTGAGGGGACGGCTGCTGGCAGTGAAAGGCTGAATTCACCTCAGTACAGGATAGAAATGCATGGAAAAGGTTACCTTGAAAACACAGGAATGAGTTCCCTGTCCACGAAAGTACTCAAACAAAGTCTGAACGATCACCTAGTTGTTGGAAAGGCAGTGTGGGAGTTTGTGGAGGATAGGGCTAAGTGGTGATAAATGTTCCTTCTGACTAAGATTCCCACTGACAAAGGTCCTCTGGCCACCTCCATGTAGAGGAAACTGCACTGTTATTGATCATTCTCTCACTGTTGAAGGAAATCCATTTTGTCATCATTACAGCTCTGCCTGCTGCCATGAAAATGCCAGGCTTCCCAGCCATGGGTAAACTTCCCAGGAAGAAGAAGCAGGGCAGCAGTGCAAAGACACATAGAAACCAAAGGCCCAGAGAACTGCCTCCCCCTGGGGCAAAGCCTGCCCCTGGCTGGCCTAGAGGATCTTCCTCCCACCCTGCTTGTCCACTGCACTCCACCCCACTCACTGTATACCCAGCTGATGCAGACCACTTCAAACACTGATAGGAACAGCAGGCAAATGCCACTGGAGGTGTAGTAGTCAAACACCTGGAAGATGTACATCCCACCCTGTGGGGAGAGCATGGAGCTGGGGCCATGGCCAGTGCAGGGCTAGGACATGCTCTGCCCCTCAGTGAGACAGCAAACATCCATGTGGGGTGCACTCCTGCCCAGTCCATGGAATGCCATTCCTTGCATCTAAAAGGAGCTTGCCCTGTCTTCAGGCCCCCAATCAACATAGGACAACAATCTCTGACAAGGGCCTGGGAGACTGTGGTGGACACACATCATTTCGTCTGCCAAGCATCTCCTCTCTGGAATGTGACACCCCTCATTCTGTGTTCCTTTCAGACTGGGGTGTCCCTCTCTTGCTACTCCAGGCTTGAATAAGGATTACAGCCTGGACATTTGCTGCACTCTCAGGAAAAGGACCCTCTCTTTCCTCCAGGGTTGGCTGACAGTAACACATAAGCCGGAAGTCCTGTGGCCATCCCTAATGTCACAGGAGGAAAACCTGCCTCTGAGTGCAGTTACAGGAGACCCAGGAGCACTCCTGACACTGTCACAAGAGCAGCTGGATCTGACCATGCCGAAACCCAAATGTCTCTAGATTTTTCAGCTACCTGACCCAGTACATTCCCCTTTCTGCTTAAGCCAGATGTGTTGGTTTCTGTCACCTGCAACCAAAAGAGACCTCACAAATGCAGGTAGATTATCTTGTGTGGTCTGTACAACCTCACTGTGGAGAGGAAAGGGTGATTCCATCTATTATTCTTCTCTTCCCAGTCATGGAGAACATACCAGTCATCATCCATCCATCCATCCATCCATCCATCCATCCATCCATCCAATGTTAGTCCATCCATCCATCCATCACTCTCCCCATCCTCTTTCCCATGGTAATGGAAGCCCTGCTTTGTGCTAAGCACTGCCCCAATGCTGAAATTAAATCCTGTTACCCATACATTGATCATGCTGCCAGCTTCTGGGACTGATGCCTTTTGGCAGGAGAGAAGAATGTTCTCTGATTCTCCTTCCCCTCAGGCCCCAGACAGCAAAGTGGCACCTACCTGACTTGGCCACTTCAGAAATGGGCACCCCCTGCTCTTGGCATAAAGCCCAGGATTAAGAAGACAACACCAGCCACAAAGCTGGTGGCACTGTTCAGGAAGCAGAGGGCGATGCAGTCACTGTGGGAGTAGGGCAAGGGCAGACAGGAACGGGAAGGAAAGAGAGGAGTAGCAGAGAGAGCTCAATCACAGCAGGAGATCAAAAGACAGTAAGAGGGGACCAAGGAGAGAGAAGAGGGAGGCAAGGGAGGCACAGAGGAGGGAAAGAAGGGAAGAGAGCATGGGAAGAAGGCAAGAGAAGAAAACGATGAAAATCGGATGGCAGACAGCAAAGAGATAAGTGAGAGAGAAAAGGGAGAACAAAGACGTTTAGTCTGGGAAATGAACCCACAACATCATTTGATACCACTTACAATGAACAGGGAAGGCCTGGGCCCAGAGACTATGGGTCTTGGTCCAGAGCCCACCCCCAGGCCCCTAGCCCTCCTTCGCCGTACCCGGCCACACTGTTCTCACCTGTAGCAGTTGTGGTACTTGTGGTTGCCCAGGACTGTCAGGCACCCCTGGCAGATGGCAAAGGAGAAGATGATCTGGGTACCCACATCCATCCACACATATGCAAAACCCCAAGAGAGAGACAGAGGAAGCCCCCAGGGCCTAGGGCCAGGATGACCCAAGGTTCAGACCCATCCCCTGCAGCACAGCATGGCTCCTCAGTGCTCCCCAAGCACTTCCCTCCTGCATTCCAACTCTCCCTGAGCACGTTCTCCTGTCTCCGCGGTGATCTCCTCCCTAGTAGGGCTCAGTTTCGATTTGGTTCTGTAGGCACTTAGTGAGCACCAAATACATGTGTGTTGCTTGAATTTCTTCAAGGGAATCTGCAAACCTTGGCTGCACCCAAGGTCTAGCTGCAGCACACGCTAGGAGTCACTTGCTTCATTCAACTAAGATCTCTATATATAGTGCCTTAAGCAGCTATGACCTGAAGGCAAAGAGCCTGCATCATTAAGATATCAAGATAACACACCCAGGAACCATGGCTCATGCCCATAGTTCCAGCTGCTCAGGCGGCTGAGGCAGGAGGATGGCTTGAGCCCAGGAGGTTGAGGTTGCACTGAGCTATGACAGCACCACTGCACTCCAGCCTGAGGGACAGTGCCAGACCCTGTTTCTAAAAAGAAAATAAAGTAAAGAAAAAAAGTTGGAAGGAAATATACTAAAATGCTAACAAGTTATATTTGAGTGGTGAAATTACAAGACTTTTACTTTTTTTTTATAGCTTTCTTCTATATTTTCTAATTTTTCTCCAGTGGGCATCTATTACTTTTAAACCAAGGAAAAAGCAATACAAGACTTTCAAAAATACAGACCTGGTTGGGTGGGGAAGGCGTCTGGGGAAGTGGTCCCAGCACAGAACCTACCTGAGGGTCCTGGAGGCAGAGCAAATCTGGCTTCAGGTAATAGATTATTCCCTGGTATGCTCTGATAAGGGTCACGCCTCCACCGGCGGAATGAGGAGCATCAGGTAGGGAAATGTGGCTGTGAAATACACCACCTCGAGGTAGGGGGCAGGCCAAGGTCACTTCTGGTGGGGACACAGTGGTCCTCCAGCCACGCACCACAGGCAGCACGAGTCGCTTGGAGCTTAACCCCAGCCTGAGAAATAGCTAAGAGGGGGTAAGCACAGGAAACTTTCCACACCTCCCTTTACACATTCCAGTGGGTCTGCACTCTCTACAGGGTGTGAGATATACATCAGCAGGGGAAGGGTGGGGAGGGGAGGAGGAAGACAGGGAGGGAGGCAGGGTACAGGCTTCCAGCCGGTGACCTTTCCAAGACCATTTTTTTCCTCTTATTTTAGTCAACATGTAATAATCGTACATATTTATGAAAAAGAGTGGTATTTCCATAAATGTATCTAATGTGTAATGATCAAATCAGGGCAAAGACTAATTTAAAATCCAGAATCGGGTCTTTCTTATTCCCTTATGCTGGCTGTTCTCTCCTTGCCCTCTGGTGAGAGTGGAACTCACCAGGGGAAGAAGGGTGACCAGAGCTGCACAGTGATCTGTGGGGAAATCGAGACTGTATTTTTCCAGGCTAATGGCTGGGGGAGCAGCAGTGGCCAGAGCTCCGGGGTGTTCCACTCTGCTGCTGAGCAAACTCTGTGCCTTCCCTGGGGGGCAGTGGTGGCACTGCCTGTGCTCTTGTTGGTACAATGACCACTTTCATCATCACTATTACCAACTTATTACAATTCAGGGAAGGGAAAGACTGCTGCAGGAACAGACTAAGCATATGGCCAAGCAGAGAAGTCAGTATTCTGCCCATTCCTGGCTTTAAAAAGGCATGAGGCACAGTCTCGGAATCTCTGGGTTGGAAATAATACTCAAATCTGAATACTTTCTATGTGACAAGCCCATCATTGCTCATTCTTTGTAAGAACCCCTTCAATGACTGGAAACTCACCTCCTCAAAGACAGTTCTGTTTGCTAATTCAAACTCAAAATTATCTTGCTATGTTGTTAAATACAACAAGTGAATCATAAGAGCGTGTGACCCTAATGATGTCATAGCCACACATAATGGATACACACACACACACATACATATGAGAGAAACCAGAAGGCAGCACAGCAAAAGTGAACAGGGATTGGCCGTGCCGACCTGCCAGCAGTGACTAGTTCCAACAGCGGGGTGTTCTGTTTCTTATTTTGCCCTGAATATTCTTATGTAAACTGGACTTTTAAAGTCATATAGAAAAAGAAAGACTTTCTTTCTTTTTGCATTGAGCTTAGCTCTGTCTTCCTGACTTCCCCTGATCTCATCATGCATCAACCCTTCACTCCTCAGGAAGCATACATTTTTTTTTTCAGATGGAGTCTCACTCTGTCACTCAGGCTGGAGTGCAATTGCATGTCTCCACTCACTACAACTTCCGCTTCCCAAGTTCAAGCAATTTTCCTGCCTCAGCCTCCCAATTAGCTGGGACTATAGGCACATGCCACCACACCCATCTAATTTTTGTATTTTTAGTAGAGATGGGGTTTCACTATGTTGGCCAGGCCGGTCTCAAACTCCTGACCTAATGAGCCACCCACCTCAGCATAGTTTCCTAATAGAAAGAAATCAGTTCTCCAGAAGGTCCCACTCGAGTGTTCCTGTGGACTCTGGGGGCCACAGGGAGCTTCCCAGGAGCCAGGACAACTCACCTTGCCTGTGGACTTGACCCCCTTCCAGATGCAGAAGTAGCATATGACCCAGATGAGCAAAAGGCACAGGGCCAGCTCCCAGTGCAGGGCCCCCAGGTCATGGATGCCTGAGGTGATGCTCAGAACTCGTCTCCTGGCAGATTGGGAAAAATAAGTAACCAGGGAAAAGGCTAACCAGGATGACAGTTTGCCTCTGTCAGCAAGCCCCCTGATTCTCAGAGCTGACCCCACAGATCTCATATTCCAGGACTTCACCAACCCCCCACCACAGTTGTGCCATATTCCTGAAGACCAAACTACTACCATCATCCTATAGGTATCTTTGTCTTTCTAACTCATGCAGACTTTTCTCTTGTACAGAGAGATGGAGAGAGAGAGAGAGAGAGAGAGAGAGAGAGAGAGAGAGAGAGAGAGAGAGAGAGAGAGAGAGAGGTGAGGAATGTATAAATGAGCATTTAGAGAGTAGATATTTATACATGCAGGTTGATGGGCAAGTGCATGGGTACCCCACGGAGGGGTTGAATGTGTGTTAGCATCTAAACTGTGATGGGGTGCTGGAGCTGCGTGCATGGGTGCCTATATGGGGGTTATGTCAGTGTGAGAGAGTACAGGTAGCCTTGTGTGTGAATGTAGGTGGACGAGTGTGGACCCACGTGATGTGAAGGTGTAAGCTGTCACATGAGAGGGTGAGTTTGTGAGTGGAGGGTGTGCCCATGTCTCGATGTGAGCACTCACATCTTGGGCAATTTCAAGCTACCAACGTGACACCACCAAACACGGCACTGGGAAGAGACAGGCACACTCAGCTCTCCTAAGGCAGTGAAGACTGCGTCCAGCACCCCACTGAACATGTGGGCAGACATATGCATCGAAGTAGGGATGTGGGGGTGAAGGTGGATGTGATGAAAAAATGTGAGTCTACGTGGACCTATGTGGGCAGATGTAAGAGTGTTCTCCCCTGCCTCCATGATGTGTGGGGTTGGAGTGGGGTGGTGGAGGAAGTGTTGGAAAGCACACAGAGAGTCTTAAACTTGCACCCCAGACACCCAGATTTGCACCCCAGACATCCAGTTTGCACTGTAGCCATCTAGACTTGCACCCCAAACATCCAGACTTGTAACCAGACATCCAGACTTACACCCAGACATCCAGATTTGCACCCCAGACATCCAGACTTGCACCCCAGACATTCAGATTTGCACCCCAGACATTCAGACGTGCACCGCAGATGACATCCAGACTTGTACCCCAGATATCCAGACTTGTGCCCCAGGCATCCAGACTTGTGCCCCAGGCATCCAGGCTTGCACATCAGACATCCAGACTTGCACCCAGGCATCCAGACTTGCACATCACACATCCAGACATGCACCCAGACATCCAGACTTGCACCCCAGACATCCAGACATGCACCCAGACATCCAGACTTGTACATCATACATCCAGACATGCACCCAGACATCAAGGCTTGCACCCCAGACTTCCAGACATGTACCCAGACATCCAGACTTGTGCCCCAGACCTCCAGACATGCACCCCAGACATCCAGACTTGTGCCCCAGACATCCAGACATGTACCCCAGACATCCAGACTCACACCCCAGACATCCAGACTTGCACCCCAGATATCCAGACCTGCATCCCAGATATCCAGACATGCACCCCAAACATCCAGACTTGCACAGCTCAGACATGCATATTTCCTCTGCTCAGAGTCTCTTAACGTGTGGCAAATGGGCCTAGCACCTACTCCCAGAATTCCATGACAGGTGAGGTCAAATTCTCAGATGGAGTCGCTGTGCCAGCTCCCAAGTAGTTCAGAAAGTCCATGACATGCTGTGTTGGGGACAAGGTTAGGGAGGAAATGGAGAGAGATGAGCTCATACCCTAGTTACTAGTTGCAGCTTAGTGGTCCTCACCACTCCTAGCAGCAGGAGCTTCTTTTGGAGTCCCCACTCTCAAAGCATCAGGAGGCTCATGAGGCTCATGAGGTCAGCTCTTCCTCCCCCTGCTCTTGTTCCCTGTGAATCTGGCTGCTCACCTGGCCACGCTGCCAACCTCAGACACCATCCAGACTTCAGATCCACTCATCCCACCCTCCCAGGAGTGGCTGGTATGGAAAGCACTCTCCCCTCTGGCCCGTTCTGACTTCCTGTCTCTCCACTTGGCAGACAAAGGGACCGAGGCCCTGTGCCTGCTCTTCCCCCTGCATGGAATGCTGTTCACATGCTGGGCTCCTTCTCACTTCCGGCCTCAGATGACACTTCTCCCTCCCATTGTTCTGTAGTTGTGTTCATCCATCACAGTTTTTAGTGAGTGTGTTTATTTGTCTGTTTCTACCACCAGACTGCAAACACAATGAAGGCTGGGTCCCTGTTGCTTTTGCTCAGCCTTGGCCCCATCTCCAGCCCTTGGCACTGTGTTTAGTACACAGTAGGTGTCCAGAAAGTGCTTGTTAAGTGCACGAGTGAGTGAGTGTTAATAACCCTTGCAGTTGTTTAATACAGTCCCATTGGCTTCTCCCAACCACACTGACTTGTCCTATGGCTGGTCTGAGGGTCACAGAAGGCCCAGGCAACAGAGCTGGCCCAGGAGCCCATGTGGCTTGGCTGTGAGGCAAATTCTGCCACACAATCTATCACTGCTTAGACATCACCAGCTGCCAAAGCCCAGCCCCTATTAGGCAACACCCCGGGGGCTGAAATGATGGTACCTGTGTTCCAAAAGTTGCTGCAGGTCATCCAGGGCAACTCAGAGGTGAAGAAGCTGAACAGGTAGAAGACAGCCCAGGTGAGGACGATGATGTAGTAAACATTCAAATATGACTCAATGACCACGGACGCCAGACCAATGTCTTCTGGAGTGGTGGGGGGAGGTGGGAGGGACAAGAGAGATTAATGTTAGCAAAAACATCACATAGAAGCTGCCAGTTGACATTACAAGGGTATTGGATATTACACAAAGAGAACCACTGGGGTTTGTCTGCGTGAGAAGCCATTCACAGCACCTTTTTTTTCCTTTTTCTTTTTTTTCTTTCTTCTTTTTTTTTTTTTAGCCACCTCACCCAACCCACAGCATATTTTTCTAAGGAAGAAAAGCAGGTCACAGAACATCACCTTGTGCATTCTCCCATTTTTGTAATATATATTTGAACATATTTTTTTTCATGAGAAAAGCTCTGGAAGGATTTTCACCCAAAAGTTAACAAGTGATTCTCTAGGTGGTAAGATTTCAGATAACATTTTCAAGTTTCTGGGTTTTTTTTTTTTTCTATCTGCATTTTCCAGTTTTTCTATGACAACCATGTATCAGTTGTAAAATGAAAAGGGGCTGGAAGAAGGAAGGAGTAAGTAGGAAAAGTTGGTAAAAATGAGCCTCAGGGCCAGGCACAGTGGCTCACGCCTGTAATCCTAGCACTCTGGGAGGCCAAGGTGAGCAGATTACTTGAGGTCAGGAGTTCAAGACCAGCCTGGCCAACATGGCGAAACTCAAGCTCTACTAAAAATACAAAAATTAGCCTGGTGTGGTGGTGCACACCTGTAATCCCAGGTACTTGGGTGGCTGATGCAAAGGTTGCAGTGAGCCGAGATCGCACCACTGCATTCCAGCCTGGGTGACAGAGGGGTCTCAGGATAAGAGCAAAAGCAAGAAACCAGTGAGGAGGAAAGAAATGGTGTCTCCGTCAGGAACTCAGGAGCCTATGACATAACCTAGTGCCACCTCACTAGGGGCCAGCAGCAAGACAGCCAGCAAAGGCAGAGACCTCACTGCTATTTTAACACTTGTGAAGCCTTGTGGTTAGCTGGATGCACTTGGTCCCCAGGCAGTGTATTTGGGGCGGAAGGGGGTGGAGGAGGTGGGGGAAGCGAGGTGTTTACACACACCTCCTCAGCTCACATTCTACAAAGTGGAATCTTTTCCACAGTCATTTTAAAAGGCAGGCTGCCAGGTGGCTCTGGAGTTCTGCAGACAGGGGCTGGGGCCAGGTTCCCCAGGTGAGAGAACTCCTCACTGCTTCCTTGCCAGGTTAGCCCTCTCTTAGTCTTTAGTCGATGCTTAATAACGACTTTTTTTTTTTGGTGACAGAATCCAGGCTGGAGCTCAATGGTATCCCCGCTCACTGCAGCCTCCAACTCCTGGGTTCAAGCGATCCTCCCACCTCCACCTCCCAAGTAGGTGGGACCACCAGCAGACCTGGCTAATTTTTTAATTTTTTTGTAGAGAAGGGGGAAGGCAGGGGTCTTACTATGCTGCCCAGGCTGATCCTGGGCTCAGGGGATCCTCCTGCCTCCACCTCCCGAAGTCTCACTACTTAATGAAGGGCTGTAGGCCTTTCAGAACAGGCTAGCTGAAAAATCAATGCTGACTGGGAACAAAACGATGCCTCTGGGGCCAGGCGAGCCCACCCTGGCAAGGACCCGTTCCGTGGAGGTCTCCACTCAGCAACGGGTGTTGGGACGGCCTGGGCGGGTGTCAGCCACGGGAGTGGGCGTGGCGCTGAGCGGGAGGGGACCCGCAGATGGCAAAGGGTCCCTGGGGAGTGGGCGGGGTGTTCAGAGTGCGCACACAGATACCCACACAAACAAGCGGCCACTGTGCTGCCGTGGGACGCGTTATGCTCGCAACCGCCCTCCCACCTGGCATACAGGGTCACTCCGGGGACTCCGCAGCCCTGGGACAGCCGAGCCGGGGGCCGGCGATTCTGGTGGGGCCAGCGGGGAGCAGGGGCAAGGGCGGGCCCCATCCCTGAGAGAGAGCAGGAGTGGCATCAGGTGGAGAGGCGGCCACCGTGTGGCTTGTGGAGGCAGCGCGTGGGTGAAGGCAGGGCTGAGCCTTGAGGCAGGGCGCGGTGGGCGGTGAGGCAGGCAGAGGGCGGGGAGAGCAGCCAGGACTTCCAGCGGCAGGGGTGCACACACCTCCCTCTGAGATCCCAGGCCTGGGGGTCTCTTTCACTTGGAAAAGAAGGAAGGAGCCACGATCTCCCCTCCTCTCCCATTCCAGTGCTTCGTTTGCTCACCCTGACCATGGCATTCCCATAAGCTGTGTGTTCCAGAGAGCCCACCCCTGTGCCTGCTGTCCATGAGCTACTTGGACCTGGGGATAGGACCCCACTGGATGGGATGTTTACACTACTGCTGGGATCAAGGGCAGAACTGGGGGAAACTGCTCTGGATGAGGCACAGCACCCCTGGAGCACCCAGAACCCTTGAGTAGAAGCATGGGTAAGCCAAGACTCACTCGGTCCCAGCCCCTCACTGCTGCCCCTCCAGGGGTCCTATAGTTGCCCCAAGATGCATCAGCATCAAAATGACCTTCCCCACCTCACCCCACAGTCAGTGGTGAGGGTCCCACCTTACTCCAGAGCTAGTGTTTCTCTACCAGGCTCACCTCTCTGCAGCCCACGCATGAGGCCTGATTCTGCACTTGGCGCAGGATGGGAGTAAGTGGATGAATGAGGCAGTGGATGGGTAGGAAGGGAGACACCATGGGGAATGCAGGCAAGATGGTGGCCCCATGAATAGAAAGGTGGGGAGGATACATACCCTGGAAGAAGGGGCAAATCTTCCTCCAGGCTGTGACACTCCCTTGACTGGTGTATTGGCCCAATGCCACCTCCAGGAAGAACACCGGGATGCTGAAGGTGAAGAAGAAGATGAAGTAGGGGATGAAGAAGGCTCCTGCAGAAGAGGGAAAGGCAGGGCTGAGCCACATCCTGGCTTTTCCTCAGCCTCACTCCTTTCAGATTCCCTCACCCCCCTGCCAAACAAACACAGCCGCAACCAATCTAATTTTTTTTTTGAGACAGAGTCTCGCCCTGTTACCCAGGCTGGGGTGCAGTGGCACGATCTTGGCTCACTGCAACCTCCATCTCCTGGGTTCAAGCCATTCTCCTGCCTCAGCCTCCAGAGTGGCTGAGATTACAGGTGTGTGCCACCATGCCCAGCTAATTTTTTGTATCTTTAGTAGAGACGGGGTTTCATCATGTCGGCCAGGCTGGTCTTGAACTTCTGACCTCGTGATTCACCCACCTTAACCTCCCAAAGTGCTGGGATTACAGGCGTGAGCCACCACACCCCCAGTTCACAATCCTATTCTTAATCTCCCTTCTGACACCTCCCAAGGGCCCAACTAGGCCTGTGGTTGGTTGAAGTGCCTCTAAGTTGTGCCTTACCCTTGTTATGTGCTCTTTCCTGAAGCACTGACAACCAGACAATGGGAATTTCCCAAAGTTCTCTTTTGTGGTGAACTATTTCTTAAGGATGATCTAGTTCAGCGGCCATCCTCTTTTTCATAACCATGAAAAAGCCTCATGAGACTGATAGTTTCATTACTCTTTTTTGTCTTTTTTGAAATATTTTTCACTACAGAACTATGTTTACTAATTAATAATTAATAAATTTCCCTGCATATATTAATAAAATATAAAGCAAAAAATATAAGACATTTGAACTAATCTGTGACATCCTGTTTTCACATCTATCTATCATTAGATTGCTGGAAATGAGAAAATGCATTCCTGGCCTTTCTTTACTACCTTCCTAGACCACCAAAAACCAGTGACTCAAGATTGGGACCCCCAAACTCGTTTGGGCCCCTCATGTTGAAGATGAAAGAAAGGGTGTGTTTCCCAGGCGTTAGGCTGGGACAGAGGTATCCCAGCTCCAACATTCCATGATGTTACCAGGGATACTTATCTCTCTCTCCACCCCACCCCACCCCACAGCCAGGACCAAAACCACAGCCATAGCAGAAGCCAGCGGCAGGACAGAGACAGGGTGGGTGCCCAATGCTGGGGGTCCTTCCTCCCAAGCCCTAGTGCTCTCTCCCTCCCATGTGGCTGGGTGAGGACTGCACCATTACACAGGAACCAGCCAGCCTGGTTCCAAGGCCCTCTGCAGTCCTGGGCAAATCCTCCTCCACCAAAGGAGGGCTCTGCCTGGGTCACCTCCAGCTCCAACCCTAACATTTTATATGCCATGAGATGGTGGCCCTGGATGAAGAATGGAATCACTACCCTGCCCCCTCATCCTGCCTTCCCTGACTTTCTGGGTCAGCCTCCCCTCTCGGCCTCAGCATCATAGACTGAGCCAGCCCAAGAAAGCCCACTGCTATTTCTAAGAATTCATCAGTTCAAGCAGCTTGTGATGATAACTATAAGCTTTAAAACACATAGCAAGATACATAGTAGACACTCCGTAAATATTGGCCAGATTTAATATAAATAGTGTTTAGGAGGATTTTCTGAACAATGGTTATCTCTAAAGGTAAGTGTTCCTTTCTACCTTCCTGAGATGTTTCTAATATTTGCAATAAACATACACCATTTCCACAAGAAGAAGAATAAAGGTGATTTCAAAAGCAAAAAATGAATCTGACCCCTCACAAATGACTGCACATTAAATGATTCTATTCCTATGAAATATCCCTAATAGGGATCCATAAACGCAGGCAGCACATCTGTCTTTACGTTGCCAAGGGCTGACAGGGAGAGGGAATGAGGAGTGACTGCTAATGAATACAGGATTTCTTTTGGAGATGATGAAAATGTTCTAAATGGGTGCACAGTTCTGTGACTATAGTAAAAACCACTGGATTTTACACTTAGAAAAAGGAATCTGGTCCCTCCCCACCAAGACCCTGCTAATTTTTACACCCAGTGCTGAAAAATAATAAAATCATGTTTCTTTAATTTGAAAAAAACTCAAAGGCAAGATATTCCTCTGAGCAAAATTTTTCAGTGGCTCCCATCTCACTCAGAACAGAGCCTGAGTGGCCCCTGCTACCTCTCTGACCTCATCCCATTATTCTCTCCTCTCATTCTGCCCCAGCCACAACTGCCCTGCACCGCTCCTCAGACAGGCCTGCTCTTCTGCCCCCAGGACTCTGGCACTTGCTGTTCCCTCTGTCAGGAGTGATTTCCATCCATGGCACTTATACCTTCACCTCCTTCAAGTCTGCTGAAATGTCACCTTCCCCTCTGCACACCCAGTGTTCCCTATCCCTCTTCCCTGCTTCACCCCTCTCCCCTCCACTCGCCACCATTTGCCATAGACCATGTTGAACTGCTTGTCTGCAATCTGCCACAGACACAGGACAACCCCTCAGAATCCCTCTGCAGCATGTAGCACACAGAATGAGTTCTGTTCTGCACCTAGTACCAGGTCTGGCACGTGATGGGTCTGCAACCATATTTGTGAATGAATGACTGAATTCTATCAGCAACTGACATTTAGGTAGTCATAAAGGAGCTTGTTAAAAACCAGAATTTCTTGGTCCTGCCCATCACCTAATTTCATCTTCACTGTCATCCTGGGAGGTATTGTCCCCATTTCACAGAGGGGGACACTGAGGGTAGTGGTGGAGCTGGAAGCAAACTCAAGTCCTCCAACTCCAAAATAGCCCTCCTTTTATAAGCCATACTGCCCAGGAAGGAGGGCCCAGGTAGGGGCCCAGGTAGGCACTGCCCAGCTGCCAGGGCACAGCTCTTCCCACCACGTCTACTTCAAAGTGAACTCACCACCTCCATTTTTGTAGCAGAGATAGGGGAACCTCCAGACATTGCCCAGCCCAATGATCTCCCTGGCCACTGACAGCAGAGCTGTTCCAGTGGCCCCTCTCCTTCACCTGGTCCTCATCTTCTGGGTCCAACTTCTCTTCCTCCTCAGGGACCCAGGAGACTGCAGGAGGCCCATGCTCGTGGACTGCGACTTTCCCATCCATGGCTGCCTGGAGGATCAGGAGGCCCTGTTGGGTGGGCAGGATGATGAGGGCCAAGCCCTGGTGGGAAGAGAAGAAACGAGCTGTAAAACCTGATGTGTGCCTGCCAGCCGCACTTCCCCATCCTGGTCTCCGCTGTCAGCATATTGCTGCTCTTCTTCCCAAGTGCTTTATGGCATCTACACCTAAGGTCACCCTTCAGTCTCACAACTCACAGAGCAAATAAGGAGCAAATCTTAGTTTTCTGAGTTTGCAGATGAGGAAATCCAGGCCTTGACAGATGAAGTGACTTGCCCAAGACCACTCAGGAGCGGACTGTGAAGAAACACAGGCCTGGACTTGTTATTCTGTGTCTAGTCACCTGCCCAGCCAGCCCGTTGGCCCAGGTCCTTGGGCCGCTGAGTGACCTCAGCCTTGCTTCTGGCCTCCAGGCCAGAAGGAATCAAAGGCTGTGGAGGTAGCAAGGGTCAAAGGGCAGGTGTGGCCGAAGTGACTGCAGGGCTCTCTCCTAGCCAGTTGTGTGCTAAGGTGATTGATCAACTCAGAGTAAACAGGGGAGCTGGAAGCTCTGGGCAGCTCATTGGGAGGAAAAGAGAAGGTGGGGCCTCTGAACAAGGCTGGATGACAACCAGGATTGGCACCAGGGGCAGGTGTAAGCCTTCGAGGGAGCCCCAGCTCCTCTTCTCTCAGTTGCAGCTCTGTCCTGAGAAAAAGGACTCTGTCCTGAGAAAAACTGGGGGCATCTGTCCTGAGAAAAACTGGGGGCCCTGGTACCAGAAGGTGTCACCAGACCAGTTCTCACTTGGCTGGAAATCATCTCCAGATGACCCCCAAGATGACCAAATGACTGACCCCTCAAGAAAGAGGCCCAGCAGAGGCTGCCCATCTCAGCGGGTCACTGCCCTTCCCTTCTCCCTGCCCTCCTAGAAAGCCCAAAGCTCCCTAGCCCTCCAGAAAAATGACATGGGCCATTCTCAGTTCTACTCTCTGTCTCTTGGCCTGCTTGTTAGCTGCCAGGAGATAAAGCCAGTACTGTCAGGGTATATCTCCATTCTATGTTTGCCTTCTCCTCCCTCTCATACACGCAAACAATTTCTCTGAGGCCAGCTCTGCCTTTATCCCCAGGGAATTGCCAAGAGGAGGTACCCCAGACTGTGGAGGTGAGCACCTGTCCCACAGCCCCTCACCTCTGAGGGGCACTGGGGGAATCAAAGTGACTGGGTCGGCCAATGTTCCACACTTCTCCAAGGCTCCAGGGAAGCACAGGGACTCTTTTTATTAAGGGAGTCTGTGTTTATTTGTCGGTCCTTTTATTCCAGGCAACAGCCCAAGCCCAAGTCAGTTAGAAAGGCATGGGCAGGAGCCATTTGAGGTTATGAAAATGTTTGAAGGTGACTTGGAGGGTGCAGGTTATCCCAGGAATGGAAGAGCATGTCAGAGTGAAATTGGGACCTACTCATGGCAAGCTTAGCCCAGGAGGGAGGATGATAGTCACCCAGTGGAAATCAAAGACTGCAAGTCTCTGATATAAGGAAGAAGGCAAGGGAAAAGGGGGAGGAAAGAGAGCTTCTAGGTTCAGAGTATGCAAGCAGACCCATGGGGGCTTTGGGCACTGGAGCCTTGGGTTGAAAGAATGGGGAGTTTGGCTCCAGGGGAGCAGTTGTTAACAGCTGAACCCAAATGTGGATGTTGCTACAGAATTAGGACCAAGGCATCCTGAGAAATGACCCCAGAATCATCACCAAACAAATTAACAAACTAGTGAATGAGCTTGAAAACACTGATGTAAAAGCACCATACAGGAAACCCATGTTCTAATCCAGATCTAACTGTTCATAACAATAGGTTAACACCTGAGTAAGCACTATGTTAAAAGCAGGCACTCTTTGTATGCATTATTGAAGTGCATCCTCATAAGAATATTTAAAGTAGGTATTATTATTAGCTCCACTTTATGTGTGAGGAAGTGAAGCCCCAAGAGATTAAGGAACCATTCCTGGCACCTGCAGGGGCTTGGGACCCTATTCTTAAATGCCAGAATAAACTTACCAAGAGAGTGAGTAGAGGAAACGGGTCTCTAACTTGCTGTGTGACCTCAGGCAAATCATACGTCCTCTCTGAACTTTAAGTCTCCCTGGAAGAGAGAATAACCGCTGCTCAACAGGCGTTTTTGGAGGGTGAGGGGCTAAAAATGAGACTCGATAAAGAGAAGGAGAACTGACTGCCTTTGCTCGCCAGGCCATAGGGTTGCTCATCTCAGGGCCAGCCTCATGCACAAGGGCCCCTAGGGCAGTGGTCAGAAATGAGCCTTACCATTCCCAAACCACAGGCAGCTACTGCAGGACCAAGGTGGTCTCAAGAGTCAGAGGAGTGGAAACTTGCTGGGGAGAAGGAGTAAATGAAGGGAAAGCCAGAGGGGAGCAGGGGCAGGGAAGCAAACCACAGAACCCAGTTTGGGCCCAGGATTTGGGTTTTGTCAGAAACAGGGGAAGAGAGAAAAGGGAACATGAACTGATGAACTGACACTGACACGTGGTTTTTAAAAAAATAAAAGGTGATTGGGAGGACTGTAACTTATGGTTAAGAATGGAAATCCAGAATGGCAGAATGAAAGCAAGAGCAAGTGAAAAGGAAAGCTGGCCCTCAGCCATGGTAAGTCAAGGGGAAACAGGCTTAGACTGCAGCAAGAGGGATTTAAGTTAGACTCAGGGAAGAAATGGCCCAGAGGATGTTAGACACCAAAACAAGCTGTACCGGCTTCTCCTTTCTAGACTACTTTTGAAAGGCAAAGGACTGCACACCTCACCCCCGCTGTGCCCCTCCACCTTCAGTTGGCTGCCTCTCCAGCCCCTTGTGTCTCCTCCCCAGGCGGCACCACTACTTTGCTAAGCTGGAGCAGAGGGTGAGGGACCGGGAATGGGCCTCATCATACTTCAGTGCCCTC
Organism: Callithrix jacchus; assembly: GCF_049354715.1. Classification (NCBI taxonomy): domain Eukaryota; kingdom Metazoa; phylum Chordata; class Mammalia; order Primates; family Cebidae; genus Callithrix; species Callithrix jacchus. Next base: position 45,446,644 of record NC_133514.1, read on the forward strand.
CAGAAGCAAACGCATCAATTCCCACACTAAGTTTGGTGCTGCCAAGAGGAAACCTTCAAGAGACTAGAAAGTCCAAAGTTAACTCTGTTTTCAGGTGCTGAGCATGTAGCCAGAGGCCTGGCTGGGCTAGCAGAGGAGCAGACAAGACCAGTAATGCTGCTGCCCATGTGCTTCTGGGGTCCCAGCTCCATTCCCTTTGCTCCCCAGTCCAGCTTAGAAACAGCTCAGCCCCTGCACATGGGGGGATGGGACATCCCAGCCCCTGCTTCAGCCCTCACCCACATACCAACACCCCTCCCCATACACATACTGGTACCATTTCCCATCATATCCCTTTGCACACACATACCTGTGTGCATAGCACCAAAACCTGGCTCTGTCTGTAGTCCTTCACACCCTGTGAGCTCCTTGTCTCAGCTGGTGGCAGCCCACAACTCCCTCAGTGTCCCCCTTGGGCACAAACACATCCATGCCACCCACCACCCAAAGCCAAGACAGCTTCCTCCTGGAGACACCTGGCATCCAGCTCAACATGCTCAGCCAGTAGGCAGAGGGCAGGAGCCCCTCACCTGTGATTATCCATTGCAGTTCCTGGGCCCTGAGGAATGCCCTGAGGTTTCTCCTGTCCACTCTTCCTTCCACCTCACTGGACACTGTCTGTTTCCCCTCCCTTCAGTCATATGATCACCCCTGCTTTCACCCATTGCTGTAACCAGCTCCCCATCAGTGGACTTTCTTGCTCCACAGGCTAATCTCTGAGCTGCTCCCACCTGGACGGGGTAGAGCTAGGGGGCACCCCTTGTCCTGAGAGTCATGAGCATCAGAATGGCCCTCTGGCCTGAGATTATTGCAGGTCCTGCCTCCTGTAGCAGACACGCACAGTTCCACAGAGTCTCCAGGGCTCTCCCTCCAGCCCCTCTGAGCAGCAGTGGGAGACTGCAAAGACCCAGCCACCCTCCACTTCCTGCTCACCTCAGCACCCCTCACTGGCTCCTGTGGTCAGTTCAGCTGCAGGCATCAGGTCTCCAGAAGAGTCCCAGGGCAGCGGCTTATGGGAAACCCAAGAGAGCCAGGACCTGAAAGAGAAACTGTCCTCCACATTCACACTTTATCCTGTTCTTCCTAGTGCAGAATCCCATCCGACTTGTCCAGGGACTCCCAGTCAGAAAGAAGCTGTGTGTGTGTGTGTGTGTACATACATATTGGGAAGTGAAGGGACAGAGAAACACCAGGAGCAACAGGAGGGACTGAGGCCAAAAGTTTGTGAACCAAGATTACAACATCCAACCTCAGGAAGCCGAGTCCTCTGTCAGCAGCACTCCCTGTCCCACTCCCACTGTGAACCCACTGCCTCCAGATGGGTGTCCTCCAGGGGGCGTGGTCCCATGGTGACCCCCCAGAGCTGGGCTGAGCTGCTCCCTTGGGCAGGGGAAGGGGCTCAGAGACTCACACCCTGACCTCATCTTCTCTCCTCCTTCTCCTTGCCATTCCCCGTTCCCCCTTTTCCCCGTCCCCCTCCAGAACCATCTCCTTCCTGAGGAAGAGGAGATGGGGGTGTGCAGGGCAGGGGACAGCCCTCTCTTACCAGAGACTCCAGGCTGGAAACTGACAACTTGGCAAGGGAGTCAACCTCACTGACGAGGGCAAGGGAGGAGGGTGAATCACATGCTGAACTTTTCCACCAAGTACCTTCCCTCTGTGGCTTCCAGGCAAGGCTCAGGACCTTCACAACTGCTACCCATATCCTTGGGATTTTTCTAGAGAAAGCACTCAAGAAGCAATGTAGAGCAGACCCGGGCTTGGGGCCAGAGAAAGACCTAAGTTTCTATTCCTCCTCTATCATGTATCAGCCACAACAGCTAGGCAAGGGTCAGCCTTGGTTTCCCAATCTGTCAAAGGTAGGTAACAATACAATATCTACTTTTCAGGTTACTGTGAGGGTCCCAGGATATATATCATAGGTGCTTGAGGGGAGGTGTGGGTGTTGGTTGTGGGTCCTCTGGAAGCAGAGGCTGGGATGGTGTGGGGTCTGGTCCCAGGCCGCTCTGGTCACCTCACAGCACCAGACAGCTAGCTAGAATTTGTCTGGAGTGGCCTGGCAGCTATCAGTGGGGAAGGGTGAGTTTTTAATATATGTGCCCTATGCTATGAGCCCAGTGAGCTCCTCCAGAGCAGTGTCTTCATCACTGTCCCTGAGCACGCCCACCTGGTGCTGGGTACAGCACTGTCCCACCGCTCTTCATTCAGACTAGCTGGTGCCTCCTTCAAGACAAAGGAGATGCTTCTTCAGCTCCAGGTGGTGTGAAGGGAGAGGAAGTTGTGGGGAGAAAGGGAAATTTCCTTTTACATGGGCTTCCTCTTTGTATTTTAGAACTTCCCAGCAGGGGTGGGTGTGAAGTGAGAATATCAGTCTGTAGTTTTCTGTCAAGCACCCCCACTCTGTCTCTCAGGCCCCTGTAAGCATCTCCTGTGGGGTTCCACATGAAGAGGAAGGCAGAGCAGGTCTCAGTTCTCAGCCCCATTGTCTCTGTGAAGCCAGAAGCCAGAGGGGGGTCAGCTGTGGCACAGGACATGGCCCAGCCAGAATCCATACTTGAGCTACCCCAGTGCTCAAGTGTGACCTGTCTCTGCATGTCAGGTCCTCCATGGATTGACTACAGAGCTCTTGCAGAGGGGACATCCAAGTCCATGAGATCGCCTAAGCTGCTGCTACTCCAGAATGAAACACAAGCCTCTCCATAAAGAGGAGAAAGAGGGGAGAGGATCAGCCTGGCCAAGAGGGTGAATTTCCTTGCTGATTCCCTCAAAAATTGTATTTCACAACTACAGTGTGACATGCTTTCTGTAAGGGTGAGCTGCAACAGCCCAGCAATCTGTCACCTCTTGTCCACCTTGTCAGAGGACAACTGCCTGGTTGGCCTGACACAGGGAGTGCAGTTGGACTTTCCCCAGAAAGAGCTACCCAGTCCCTTCCTGTTTTTATCTGACTGCCTCTGGCCTTAGTCCCACCATCTTCATGTTGAGCCCTTCCTTACTCAAGTTCACCCCAATTCTCCTAGCCCCCAAGATCCACTTGGTATTCAGACGAGTTAGTAAACTCCTGAGGCCAGAGACCCTCATCTTTGCAAATGATAGGCATCCTGAAAAGCGTAGCTGAGACCAGGGTACTTCCACAGAGTAGAGTGAAGATGACAGGCAGCTAGATGAATCTATTACCTGGCTTCAGTAGGAACCACTGGGCACCACAGAATGTTCTCCCCACCCTCATCTTCTAACCCCAGGTATACTTTTAGAGGACCTGGAATAGGACTTATTTCCTGAGCATCTAACTCAGACAAGGAGTTTTACATGTTACCTCATTTTACCATCTTAAGAATCTTGAAATGTCAAAATTATTAGCCCCATTTTACAGACAGAAGACAAGTGAATGAATAGAAAATAAGTGATTTGTCCTAAGGCCATGCATAAGCAAATGATGGTGCTGGGATTTGAACCTGGGCCTCTTGGCTCCAAAAATCTATGCTTTTTTCACTGTAGCATACTGTTCCCCTGACCATGAATATCTATAGGGCAGGGGTCTCATTTCATAATTCTTTATTTCTGCCTCTATCATATAATACAATGCTGCCTTAGAATAGGCACTCAGTGTTTATTGGATGGAGGATGAATGGATGGATGGGTTGATAGATGGATAAATGATGCATGGATGGAGGATGGATGAATGCATGGATGAATGGATGGATGGATAATAGATGGTTGGATAGGTGGATGGATGGATGGATGGAGAATGGATAGATGGATGGATGGATGGATGGATAGATGAGGCATGGATGGATACATGGATGGATTGAAGATGAATGGATGGGTGATGGATGATGGATAGATGGATGGATGGATGATGGAAGATGGATAGATGCAACTTGAAGGGGAAAAATGATTACAGTTTCCCCAGAATTAGAAGGCTTGGATGACTCAGGTCCTGCTTGTCTTGGACAATGCTGCTGTGCAGAGCAGCACTCTTAGGCCATAGGACACAGCATTATTTTAGGACTACCTCTCCCTTGCCTCCTAGTAAAAATGCTTAGCTCAATAAATGTGTGATCTCTTTCCTGGAGGCCAGTGCAACCTAGTCTGAGACTGGGGGCCACAACAAGGATGTCTCTAAACTCTTCCTGAGCTTTTCTGTGATGCTAACAACCCCATGTGGTGGGGCTGGGGCTATGGGAAATAGGATGTATCCGCCTGAATGTGTCCCCAGGGCAGCTGTCCCTATAGCATCTGCTGAAGTCTAACTACACTGACGTGAGTAGTACTATTCCTGTTTTATGGAGGAGAAAACTAAGGATCAGAGACATTAACTTGCCCAAGGTCACACAGTTAGTAGTAAAAGGTACAGGATCCAAGCCAGGCCTGTAAGCCCCTCTAAAGAAGCATGCTCAGCTGACTGAGGTGTCTCTGAGTTTGCACATGTGCACATGTCTCTGAGACTGCAGACAGGCCATGCCTGCATGCCCGGGTATGGATCTGAGACCTGGGTGTCCATGTGGCAAGGGCTGAGGCCCCACGCAGCCTGGTGGGCTCAGTGCCTAAAAAGCTGCTTCCGGGCCGGGCGCGGTGGCTCAAGCCTGTAATCCCAGCACTTTGGGAGGCCGAGGCGGGTGGATCACGAGGTCGAGAGATCGAGACCATCCTGGTCAACATGGTGAAACCCCGTCTCTACTAAAATACAAAAAATTAGCTGGGCATGGTGGCGCATGCCTGTAATCCCAGCTACTCAGGGGGCTGAGGCAGGAGAATTGCCTGAACCCAGGAGGCGGAGGTTGCGGTGAGCCGAGATCGCGCCATTGCACTCCAGCCTGGGTAACAAGAGTGAAACTCCGTCTCAAAAAAAAAAAAAAAAAAAAAAAAAAAAGCTGCTTCCCCACAGACCTGGGTGGAGTCTGCAACTCTCCTGCCACCTCTGCTTCTGCCCTCCCTGTTCAGCTTGCCTCCACACTCTCACTGTCCTTTCTTCTCTAACAGGTGTGGTCTCCAGATAAGAGAAGGTTCCCTTCCTTCAGGGTCTTCTCCTCTGGGAACTGCAAGATACGGGGCCCACCTTCCAGGCTGGGGAAGCAGGTGGCACTGACTCAGTAGCCCTCTGCCCCATGCCCATCTCTTCAGCCTGATTGGCTAAGGCTGAGGTAGTCCTGCTTCCTCCCCTCAACCCTGACCCCTGACCCAAGGCAGCAGCATTCTCACATCTCTGCCTGCCAGCCCCACCTGTGCTTTTAGAGCCTCACTCCTCAACCACCTCTAGTGTGATGAGCTCACATCATGTGGCACCAAGTGACTCAAAGGATCTCATACCCATTATCTCCTTTGAGCCCGACAACAAGCCTGTTTGTAGAAGGAGTGCATAGCATTGTCTGCAACTGCAAAGCAAAGAACCTGAATTCCAAGTGACTGCACAAACACACACAGCAAGTTCTGGAACCACACCTCCTGATTCTTATAGGTGGTGACTAATAGGTGACTTTCGCACCATGTTCTTCCATCAGGAAGCTCCTAGATGTGACTCAGATGACCATTACTGCATATTCACCTTCCTGCTGAGGCTTGTAGTTCTGGCAACTTTGGTCAGATGGATGGGTAGAGAGATTGGCATTACATCCTTAGAACCCAACCTGCACATGAGGTCCTGCCCTACCCCAGCCACTATTTTCCACAGGTCTTTGCTCTTTTCTGTCACTCATTTAAGAAATTGTATCTGCTTTTGCTCCTGGCATATCACAAGCACAGCGCAGCACCATGCAGGAGGTGTTCTGTCAATAGTGTCCGATGGTGGAGCTGCCGGGCTGGGAGCACCTCAAGTCTTAGTCTGCCTCTCCAGCAGATGTATTTCTCCCCCAGTAAGACTGAGATTGAGCCCAGCACCCTCGGGGTATGCCCAAGTAGTCATTCTCCAGGAAGGGCAGCCAGGGCTGACACACAGTAGGACTGCTGTCATTAATCTTCACCAACTCTTCCAATGACAAAAAGTAAAAATTGAAGACTAGAAAATTGCAGCGCATTTTTCAACTAATGGACATGTAAAAAGCCAAGATCACCCAGGGAAACCTGTGCACCCTTAGACTGCAGCTCTAAGAATCATAGGACATGCCAGGGGCAGCACCAGGAGACCCATCTGAACAAAGGTGGGCACATGGGCAGACACCCAAGCCTGTGCATAGGCAGGGAGAGATGTAGCTGTGTGTTCAGCCACTTCCAAAACCACACACACAGCAAGAGCCAGAAACACATGGGCCCCAGCTCCATGCCCATACCCAGAGGTAAGGCTGCAGAGCCACACCTGTGGGACCCTAGGGGGGCCCCCCAATCCCCACTGATCCTGAGAGGGGAGGGACTTTCTTCCACCTGGATCCTCTTTGCAGCCTCACCCTCACCCTAAGCTTCTCTGCAGCTCAGGCCCTGACAAGTAGATCTGTGGCCACGGCAGTACCACCCGCTTATGGCCACATCTGGTGGTGCCCAGGCATCTGGTGTCTCCTATCCTCAGAAGAGCAAACCAGTGCTGAGGAAGTGGCATCCCTCTGATGGCTGAGCCAGGAGTGCCCTCCTCTGCCAAGGCTGCCCGCACTAGCCATCTTGGAGGCTGCAGTCACAGCTGGTCCTCTCTCGCATCCCCCGTGCCTGGCCTTGGTGGGCACACACAGGCACAGTTTTGGCTGCTGGGGGCAGATGAGGACAGAGCAGGGAAAGTGGGCAGGAAGAAGCTGCCACCAGGCTTTCCCTTTCCTTTGGCTAGGACTCAGGTCTCCTTCATGTGTCCCTCAATTTCCTTTCTCATTCCACAGGGCAAAGGAGAAGGAAGGAAGCTGGGGACACATGGAGAGAGGCGGGGCAGCCTCCTCTGGTCCAGATGCCTGATGAAGGAGGCTCTCATCCTGGACCCACCACCTGCACCCCCCCATCACTGTGCTGAGTGTGCCCCAGGGAGAACTCAGTGGGGGAGGGCAGGATGAGGAGGGGCAGGGTCCTAAAGCCACAATTGTAACATGGGGAAGGGTCAAGGCAGCCAGGCAGAGGGGCAGAAATCACCAGCAGTCAGTGGGAAGAATGTGGATTTAATGGAATGAAGGGTGAGAGGGCCCAGGAACAGTATCACCCCACCCACCAGCCCCCCACCCGACCTCCCAAGTGTCTCAGGGGTACACTCTTGGCACTGGCATTTCAATTCTGTTCAACCACCCCTGAGCAGAAATGTTGGAGTGGGAGGCACCCAGCTCAGCAGGTGGATTCTGAAATACCCCTATTGTCTTATCCACTCCAGGTGAGGGGCAAGGAAGCACATGGGCTGCTTCTGCACTGTCCCCTCTGCAGCTGTCCCCATGGCCAGGCTCACAGGCACCATCTGAGAGCCTGCCCCTTAGCAGTGAGACTCAAGCTCTTGGAGTCTGAGCAGCAGGAGCCAAGGGTCCTGCTGGGTTCCACTGGCATAGGTCCCAGCTGGGCACACAAGCTGATGGATTCTCTGCAGGTAGAGCGGAGGTGGCTGTCAGGTGGCGGAGAGGGGGACAGGTCTGCCAGCTTCCCTCATCACCAATATCTACCCACCTCCCCACACATAAACCTGCCTTCCTTGTCACCACAGTGCATGCCTGGGAGTCACACTATCTCTTCCTAAGACTTCTCAGCAGCCTCTCTATTGCTCCCTGACACCCAAGCCATGTCCACTGGCCTCTCTATACAACTGCATGCACCCTGGCTGGCAGCCCACCTGTCGGCACCTATGAAGGCTCCCAGCCCCTCTGGTTGCTCTCCTGCCCACAAAAGCCCCACCTCTCTGAAGGGGTCAGGGGCCCTTGAGGGTACTGAGTCTGTAGAGGCTCCAGGAGGGAATGCAGACCATGGAGGACAGAGCCAGGAGCCAGCCCAGGGCATCACCCCACCATGGGTACGTGTACTTCTTGTTGTAGGTCAGCGGAGTGTACTTGATCAGTGAGAAGAGGAAGGTGGCATAGGGGAGAGCAGATGAGAGAGGTTAGGGGGCAGGGTCCCTGTGCCCTCAGCTCCCCCTCCCCCAGCAGCCTGGCAGAAACCACACTCCAAGCCTGGATTCACCTCAAGGCTATTCTGGGCCAATCAGCCTCCAGTCTTCTCCATCCACACTCTGCCCAAAACCCATGCCTTCCAGCAGTATACCCTGTCACTCCAGGGCCCCTGTACCCATGGGCACTTCTGCATGCAGCTGACTCCCAGTTAGGATGTGATCACATGTCTACTGCATGCTGTAGGGTATTTACTACCTCCTCTGCACCATGAGTTTGGGATGTGAGCACCTCAAGGATATGGGATGTGCCTCATTCTCCCTCTGCTCCTCAGTTATGTCCTGCATACAGTGGGGAACTCAGGAACAGCTGACACAAAGAGATAAAGTCAAAGGAAGCTGCACATTGTGGCTGCAGGCTCAGACTCTGGAGCCAGGTTGCATGGGTTTGAATCCAAGTTCTCTGCAACTTTCTAGCTTGGACAAGTGGTCTAACAATCTCTTCAACCTCAGTTTCATCTTTAACACCAGTGTAACAACAGCACTCAGTTTATGGGGCTCTTGTGAGGATTAAATGAGTTAATACATGTTAAAGCACCTCATGCCCAGCACAAAGGAAGTGCTCTGTACCAGCTGCCATGATGACTGCTGTGGCTATTAGTGTTATTCTGAGCAGCCCAATCTACCCGAGTTTCAGTCCTGGCCTGTGACGTTATACTCACACTGTGGTGTTGGTCAAACCGTCTGACAGTTCTGGACCCAAGTTTATCCTTCTGTGAAATGGAAAGGAAGAATCTATTTTGCTGTAGTTTTCTAGAATCCAAAAGGAGGATGAGTAAAAATCTAAGATAATTTTTAGTTCCTATGGAGAAGTCCGGTGCAGAGCTAATGGCTTCTCTACCCTGCTAGCCCCCATCTTCATCCCTGAGATGATCTTACTGTGCACACAGCTGGTGTGACGAAAAGCCAACAATATTTGATAAGCGGCCATGGCCTGTACCCAATCATGTCTTCGATGTTGTCGTAGAAGCGCCTGGCTCCTGCCATGCAGAAAAAAAGGAAGGGGAAAAAAGTCATTCTTCCACACCCAGAACATCAGGATGGGATCATGCACAGACCAGAAGGGGCAGGGACCCACAAAGAGATGACATCACAGCTGTCTGTTGAAATGGTGGCTGGGAGAAAGCTCTTCCCTGACACTCAGAGGCATCAACAGCTACCGCCAGGGCTCGGCCTGGGTTATGGGCAGTTACTTCCTGATGATCGAGGTTGTCAAAAGCTGAGAACATTTGGACAGGACAGGATATGGGCCCAACTGAGGTGGTCTGGGTGTAGCTATAACCAAGACCGTGGGCCAGGCGCTTCTGGAGGGCCTTCCAACAGCAGCAACTTAGGATTTGCAAGATTTTTGAGGATGAGCAAGAGGCAGGCCAGGAAAAGGCAAATGTGAGCAGGAGATGTCTGTTTCTTGTCTAAGGGCCCCAAGACCCTTAGACAAGAGGATAATGCTGGGACCTAGGGGAGGAGTCACTCACCATAAACCCAAGCCACACAGAGGGACTCAAAGATGGCCACGAACAGGAGGCACATGCCGCTGGTGGCATAGTAGTCAAAGAGCTGGAACATGTATATGCCGCCCTGCATGGGAGGAGAGTATTTTAAACAGAAATTTATCCAGTGGAAACCAACAGATTCACTTCTGTGCCCTTTAGTTTCACACTGCCATAAAGTAAGCCATAAAGCACTAGGCAGATAAGAGACACTAATTATTTTTATTATTGTTTTGGGACAGAAGATGGATGAAATAAGACAGCTATTGTTAGGTTATCTCTGAAAACACTTAGGGACTGGCCCCAAAGGCCAAGACATAGAGTGTACTCTGGGGAAAGAATCAGGATACAGGCTGTCATCAATACGGTCAAGCTGACAAGCTCCATCTCCCTCCCTCTCCCTTGACACAGCACACCGAATGTTACCCAGCCCCAGGGCTCCCTTTCTTGCTTTGAAGTTTGTATGTAGAACTCAGTTCAGCTGCCTGGGAAATCACCAGAGCTTGCTGGAAAGGCAGCTTCTCCCAAAGCAGTGCTTTGCATACTTCTTCACTTACTGTGGAGCCAAATGGCTCCTCACCCATCCCTGGAGGTGGGTGGTCCATGCCAAAAGGCCAGAGGAGAAACCTGCCTACTTTGTCATTCCTGGGGTGAGAAAAGAGGGAATCCTCATGCCTGGAAGCCCAGACGACCTGCCCTGCCCCGAAACTGTGGTATCTGCCTCACTGACAGGTAGCAGCCATCACTTGGCTCCTCCTCCCCAGCCTCCCCCTCCCCCAGGCTCTCACCTCTGTGAGCGTGACCAGCCCCACAAGGAAGGAGAGGACAGACACTGCAAGGATGAGGACTTATCTCCGGTTCTTGTGAAACATGCGGGGGTACATGTCCACCAGTGCAGTCAACAGGCTTTCTATGCACACAAACCGGATGACAGGGCAAAGGGATTGGAGGAAGGAGAGCTCCCGAGATGCCCCATCCATGAGCACTGGCTTCTCTCTCCCAGGGTCAGCCCTGCCTCACTGTCTCAGGTCTCCAGAGCTACTGTCCTTGCCTGGTTAGGTCTGGACTCACCTTCAATCTCCCCCTGTGTCCCCAAAAGGGCATCAACTTCTGACATTCACCCAGTCCCCAGCTATTTTAAGGGCCTTTGGGGCATAAAACTCAACCACATGCCCACTGCTCCCCCTCCCGAGTGCACACCCCCCACTCATCTCTCAGCCTCTGAGTGGCTGCCTCTTGATAGCTGGCTATCCAGTCCCAGGAGAATGACCATGAAGAAGAAACAGCAGGCCCAGAGAGGAGAGAATGGCAGCATCACCACACCCCATGGGTAGGTGATGAAAGCCAGACCAGGACCTATAGCAAGGAGCAGAGGAACATGGGCCAGTGCCTGGATACTCCAGCCATGTGTGACCCATGGCGTCTCAGAGTGGGGCCACGGAATAACAGGAGCTAGAGGACACTTTACCCCAAGTTACTAACACCACCACCACCCTCACCCGGAGAAGCCACCCAACCTTCACCTAGTTCTCAAATTTCCAAGGTACCTCTCACTGTATTCTCATTGGCAAAAACAGAATCTAGAGATGGCAGGTGTAAAGGGCTGAGTCTAAGGGGACTCCAGATCGCCAGATCTATGACACAGACCTGAGGGTTCAAGTCTAGAATGAGCTCAGAAGCCAGCAGGCCATAGAAATCTGTGAAGCAGACCCGGTGTAAAACACAAGGAGGTGGAAGAGCCTGGAGAGAAGTGGAGCCATCACGCCCTAGCTGCTACAGATGTTTTTTGTATTTGTAAGGAATGTAGATGGCACCAAAGAAAATTGCTCTAAGGCCAGATATGGCCTGGGGCCTCCAGTTTACCACCTCTGTACCTGGAGCCCCTTCTGTCACCCTACAATGAGTACCCTGGCATTGATTTCAGAATGCTGCTGACATGCATCCTCACAGTGCATGAACATTTCTCTCAGCTGACTTACATCACAGGAAAAAATGCACATGATAGAGCCTGGGTCTACACATGGGAAGTTTCCTCCGAAAGATGAAGAGCATGGCTGTGACCTTGGAGGTCTTTTGTTCCCACATTGGTGAGGTGGGGGTCATGCAGAGCCTGCCCCACAGGTTTCCATTGCATGATACAAGCAGAGTGCTTCACCCAGTGCCTGGCATACAATAAACCCTTAATGAAAGTGAGACATGGACCAGGCATGGTGGCTCATGCCTATCATCCCAAAACTTTGGGAGACTGAGACAGGTGGATCACTTGAGGCCAGGGGTTCAAGACCAGCCTGGCCAATAGGGTGGAACCCTGTCTCTACTGAAAATACAAAAATTAGCTGTGCATGGTGGCACACATCTGTAATCCCAGCTACTTGGAAAGCTGAAGCACAATAATCACTTCGAGAATCACTTGAACTGGGAGGCAGAGGTTGCAGTAAGCCAAGATCATGTCATTGCACTCCAGCCTGGGCAACAAGACTCCGTCTCAAAAAAATTAAAACAGAGAGAGAGAGAGAGAGAGAGAGAGAGAGAGAGAGAGAGAGAGAAGAAAGAAAGAGAGAGAGACTATCCTTCTTAATGAGAACTGGAGACGTCCACTACCCAGAGCTTGGCATCATGTGTGGCCCAGGCATGTTTCTGAATGCCATGGGAAGAAATCACCTCATTAAGAGTGAGCGAGCAAGAGAAACACTGCACAGCTTATCCAGATCGGGCAACAACCGCACTGCATGATGGAAAGGCAGTCACTCGCAAAATGGGGAAACTCTATATGCTGACAGGAACGTCTCCTTGAGATGCATTTTAAAATGAACAAAATGAGGCCAGGCGCAGAACAGTGTATACAGGATGCTATCATTTGGTTTTTAAAAAGAAGGCAAGAAATAGAAATAGTACTCTGTATTGCATGTATATGTCTGTATATACATTTTTTTCTCGTATATGTCTGAACTGTTTCTGGAAGTGTAAACATGAAATAGATAACACTGGCTGCCTCCATGGTAATGAACAGGAATCTAAGGGTGGGAATAAAAATGTTCACTCTATGCCTACTCTTTAAAGCTGAAATGACTGTTTCAATTCTCGCCTAAGCCTTCTCAGAATGCATTTACTGAATGGTGGCCATAGTTCACCCAGAGTAGGTGGCACAATAGGAACGCCTCTGGACCCTGGCTGCCAGAGGTTTGAACCAGGCTCACTGCCTCCAGGCCTCCCCACTAACACTCAGCTGACTCAGCCACCTCAGAAATGGGCACCCCCTGCTCCTGCAACATGAAGCCCAGGATGGACAAGATGGCAAGCCCGGCCACAAAGCTGGTACTGCTGTTGAGGAAGCAGAGGGCAATACAGTCCCTGTGGGGCAGGGGTGAGGAGAGGGTGGAAGGGCAGGGTCAGAACAGGGCTGCAACCTCACCTGCTTCCTGTCTGGAGGCACAGCCCTTCAAGGAAGCTGGAGTAGGGCTATCTGGCAGAATTCAGAGGACCAAGCAAAGCACTGGCTCTGCTCTGACACTCCTCGGCCTCCACCAGCCCAGGCACAGACTAAATCAAGGTAGTCCTAAAAGAATGAGGCTCGAGGGAAGTGAAACATGAATCTAGATGTGACAGCCACCCCTCTCTGCCATAATGATCCACACCTCATGGACACTACCACTCTACCATCATCCCATTTGCATGCTAATGCAGGGGTAAAGACATGGGTAATCCCAAACAATAAATGACTGTTAGTCACCTAAATTTGATTTTGAGATGCACAATGTGATTTCATTTCAGCTATGTTTTAGTGCCTATTAAAACTGGCTTAAATTCTCTGAGCACAAACAAGGTAGGCAAGGGGAGAACAACCGGGACAGGACGTGAAGTGAGGAAGATGGTGTGAAAAACAGGTAAGGATTCAAGGTTTTCAGGGCAGAGACCGAGATGCAATGTATGATGTTGCTAATCATAGTAGGACCTTACTTAACATCATTGATGCATTCTTGCAAATTGAAATTTTAAGCAAAACAACCTCTGTTGAAACCAGTTTCTTTTTCTCATCGAAGGTATAAGGAAACGACATTATTCAAGGACCTGTTGTGCTTCTCAGGCTTGGTTACCTAGCACTTCTGAGCCCACTAACCTCTATATCAGCCAGGAAGCCGGGTCCTCCTGCTGTGGTCTCCCAGCCCATCACAACTATCCCACCCTATCAGGTGCAAGTCTCTGCCCATCTTGCAGTTGGCTCCTTGCAGCTCCTGGTAGCTCTGGGGTGTTGGAAATGGGGATGTATGCAGGGGACAAATCCAGGAGCTAATGCACCCTTCAACTCACCCCTCATCTAGCATGGCTGGAGGGCCATAGAAAGATGCAGGTGTGAGCCTCAGGCCCCACGTCCCCAGTCACCTGTAGCAGTTGTTGTTGTATTTGTTGTAGCTGCCCAGGGCTTTCAGGCACCCAAGACAGATGGCAAAGGGGAAGAAGATCTGGGTGCCTGCATCCATCCACACCTACAAAGGGAAAAGGCAAGAAAGGTGAACTCCCAGGAAAGCGAGGGCATTCAAGCCACAGGAGGACGCAGGCATGTGGCTGAGCCAGATGCTGGCTAGGGATGGTGAGAAAGCTGTTCACAGCCAATGCCAGCATCCTGCTACCCCTGCTCACTCAGTGGGCTCTACTCCCTGGATTCCTACATGAAGTTTCTTGGGCATTACTAGGCTAGAACAGGCATCAGGCATTCAAAGAAAATGAGAAAGACTAAAAGACCCATGGTGGAAGCATGCAGGAGGGTGGGACAGGACTATGGGACAGAGCTAGGTCTCCTGTCAGGTTTTGATCCTAGGTTCTGCCCTGACCTTCTCCTAGGACCAGTGTGGAAGGAATCCAGGCAGGATCTCCAGAAACACTGTCCTTAGTATCAAGGCCACCACCAGTAACGTAGCTTTGCCCCTCACGTCTCAGCACCCTCTGTCTGAAGACAGGGAGAGAAATTCTTGGTTCATAAAAAGGGAAGAGGATGAACAGAAACACCTCTGAAAAGGGCTTTGTACTCCTTGGAAGGGGAAAATCACTGTCCAGCTAAACACAGGGTTCCACCGTTATTGTTATTATGCCAGCTGGCTGGCCCAGCCTGCATGTGTTATGATTTAGATCTAACAGCTAGAATAACATCCCAGACAGAAAGAACATCAAGGCAACAGGACTGAGCGATCCTGTGGCTCTGCAGAGCCCTCCCCAGGTGCTCCTACCTCTGGCAACGTGAGAACTGCCAGGGAGCATCCCACTATGGATGCAGACATCCAAGCAGGTGTTCCTCACATGTCTGTGTTCCTAAGGGAAAGGGTGCCAGATGACCTCCCCATGTCTTTTGCTCAGCTGTGTTCTAGTACCCCCCAGGCAGGCCCCTGCTTTCCATAAAACCCTCTATCCTTTCACTGCTCCCTTCTGCTAATATCAGGCCTCCAATTCCTCAGCCCCTTCCTGGTCTTTGCCTGTCTCTCAAGGCATAGCCACCGCCCTCGGCCCCTACCCCTTGCTCTCTCATCCCTACCAAAGTGGCCACATTCCTCAGCAGTGTAGGGGCCCAAGGGACTCATCGGCAGGCTGACCACCTCAGAATTGTGCTGATTCCTCAGCCAGCATCCCCAGTTGAGACACTGAATCCCTAGGTCTGAAGGAGAACCCTGAACTCGTATCCTTTTGGAGCTTTCGGGGTGATCCTAATGATCACCAGGTATGGGATGCTGTCCTCTGGCCCCTGAGAGCAGGCATCAGGAATACACCCAGGGCACCCATACTCCAGTTGTGTTTCCACTCTGCAGGGCCAGGGACAGAGCAGGGAAGACAGTGGGGGAAGGGAGAATGTCTCCAGCCTCCCATTCTTGAGTTCCTGGGAATCCTGTCCCAAGGCAGGAGGTGCCACCATGGACAAAGGGTCAGCAGCAAGAAGCACAGAGGAGGATTCAGAGGAGCTGGATCCAGTGAGAAAATCACACAGAGAAAGAAATAGTGGGAATGAAATGCTAGAGAAGGAGAGGGTGGGAATGAGACAAACCCTGAGGACAGACAAGGGGAGTGTTTGCAAATTTCAGTGTCACACTTCTCTCAGTATTAATTAAAAAAAAATTTTCAGTGCAATGCCATGCCAAGTTTGAGGAGATGCCTTGGCCAGTCTCTCTGCTCCTTAAAGATGTTCCAAATCCTTTTCTCTTCTAAAACTCTGCCACACAGCCTGCAAAGGTAATTATCTCAGGAAAACTCACTGACTTTGGCATGAAAGTCTCTCCATTCTGTCTCATTCCTCCTTCGCCTGCTGTTATTGGCAGCTTCAAAAGTCTTACCTTGTGGCAAAAGGCCCTGAGCTGTAGAGCTGTTGAAGGTATTTCCCCAGGGTCAGAGGTGTAAGGGCTCAGGACTAATGCATGTCTCCTGGGACCCACAGGTACTGCCCCTTCATGAGATCCCCTACCAAACAGTCCATTTGGGATGTGGCCCAGGAGCCTCGTGCCCTGGACATTTGCTCCCAGGCGTGACAGTGCACTGGGTGCAGAGTGGGCCACAAGTCACCAAGGAAACCCACTGTGGCTGCCCACATGCAGGCAGGGGCACACGCCTGTGATGGGCAACTTCATGAACTTGTGCTTCGGAAGGAATAAGAGAAATTGTGACATGGCTGTTCACAGCACCTTGGCGGGGGTGCGAGGTAGGAGTGGGGTCAGATGGAGAATGAGTTGGGGAGAGGTTAATGAGAACCGAGGAAAATGCAGCAGGAGGGCTGAAAACCCAGAGTGCAGGCGTCAATGCACTTTTTGACCAAAGCCCCCTTGCTGGGAGCTTGGCAAGCCCCAGCTCCCCACACAGCTGCTGCCTGACAAGCCCGCTGGGATGGGGAAAGGAACAGGGTCAGAAGCAGGGCTGAGGGACAAGCAGAACAAGCTGTTCCATTCTCTCCACCACAGGCAGCCACTCCTTGCCCATTCCAGGAGCCCTGGTTTCTGGAATAAAGCTCTAACATGTCTTTGGCTGGGGCAGAAGGCCAACCAAGGGAAAAACAAGTGTGAAAAATTCTTGGTGGAGCGCAGGTAAAAGAGGTCTTTGGGGGAAAGAGGAGGACAAAGGACTCTAGAAGGTCCAGGAAAGATGTTTTCAGCCTCAAGTCCAACCCCCAGGATTATTAATCTCTATCTGCTATGTTTAGGAAGGCAATGTTGTGTAATAGAAAAGTACAGGCTTTGAAGCTACATTAATCTGGTCTCAATCCTGACTTTATTAATTACCAGCTGTGTGATCTTAGACAAGTTACTTAACCCCCCTGAACCTCCCTTTTCTCATCAGGAAAATGGATATAATAACAAAACTAAGGTAGATAATATGCCTAACACATAAATAATTATTAGTTCCCTGTCTCATCTTCTAGTATAATAAAAAGCAGCTCTTAAAACTCTCAAGTAATTCATATTCTTTGGGAAATACCTATTGTGGTAAGTAAGACAGCAGTCATCAAAAGACTACCTGAGATGAAAGTCCAGCTCCTCTACATGCTAGTTTTGTGATTCTAGGCAAGTTTCTTAAGTTTCCTAAGCTTCTGTTTCTTCATGTGCAAGACGAGACTGACCCCAAACTCACAGGGCTGAACTGTGTCAAGCACTCAGCAAAGGGCCTGGTGAATAAGAAGCGCATAATAAGTTAGCTTTGGGTGTCTGTTCCAAGATGGCGCTGTGAGAATAACCCAGGATTGGAGCTCTTCTCGTTGAATCCGCAAACAGTGAGTCAGAGCGGCATTTCCAGACTGATCTTTGTTGCCCACAGAACGGGAAAACTCCCAAGTATAAAAAAGACACGGGACGCCAGGCAGTAGGTCTGCCTGGCGAAGCCGGCAGCCGGGGCGGCAGCGGCCGGCCCTACCCAGCAATCCCCACAGGGCACGCTTGTCCGGGTGCCCTGTTGAACCGGCAACCTGAGACTTGAGAGGGCTGGACTTGAGACTGAACGAGACTTGGACAGTAGCCCAGCCCAGGGGATTGCAGGGATTGGGATACCCAGTGGGACGAACAAAACCGCGATTTCTTTTTTTTTTTTTTTTTAATTTTTTATTGGATTATAGGTTTTGGGGTACATGAGCAGAGCATGCAAGACAGTTGCGTAGGTACACACATGGCAGTGTGCTTTGCTTTTCTTCTCCCCTTCACCCACATTTGGCATTTCTCCCCAGGCTATCCCTCCCCACCTCCCCCTCCCACTGGCCCTCCCCTTTTCCCCCCAATAGACCCCAGTGTTTAGTACTCCCCTTTCTGTGTCCATGTGTTCTCATTTTTCATCACCCACCTATGAGTGAGAATATGTGGTGTTTCATTTTCTGTTCTTGTGTCAGTTTGCTGAGGATGATGTTTTCCAGATTCATCCATGTCCCTACAAACGACACGAACTCATCATTTCTGATTGCTGCATAATATTCCATGGTGGATATGTGCCACATTTTTCCAATCCAGTCTATTATCAATGGGCATTTGGTTTGATTCCAGGTCTTTGCTATTGTAAACAGTGCTGCAATGAACATTCGTGTACATGTGTCCTTATAGTAGAACGATTTATAGTCTTTTGGATATATACCCAGTAATGGGATTGCTGGGTCAAATGGAATTTCTATTTCTAAGGCCTTGAGGAATCGCCACACTGTCTTCCACAATGGTTGAACTAATTTACACTCCCACCAACAGTGTAAAAGTGTTCCTTTTTCTCCACATCCTCTCCAGCATCTGTTGTCTCCAGATTTTTTAATGATCGCCATTCTAACTGGCGTGAGATGGTATCTCAATGTGGTTTTGATTTGCATCTCTCTGATGACCAGTGACGATGAGCATTTTTTCATATGATTGTTGGCCTCATATATGTCTTCTTTCGTAAAGTATCTGTTCATATCCTTTGCCCATTTTTGAATGGGCTTGTTTCTTTTTTTCCTGTAAATCTGCTTGAGTTCTTTGTAAATTCTGGATATCAGCCCTTTGTCAGATGGGTAGACTGCAAAAATTTTTTCCCATTCTGTTGGTTGCCGGTCCACTCTAGTGACTGTTTCTTTTGCCGTGCACAAGCTGTGGAGTTTGATTAGGTCCCATTTGTCTATTTTGGCTTTTGTTGCCAATGCTCTTGGTGTTTTGTTCATGAAGTCCTTGCCTACTCCTATGTCCTGGATAGTTTTGCCTAGATTTCCTTCTAGGGTTTTTATGGTGCCAGGTCTTATGTTTAAGTCTTTAATCCATCTGGAGTTAATTTTACTGTAAGGTGTCAGGAAGGGGTCCAGTTTCTGCTTTCTGCACATGGCTAGCCAGTTTTCCCAACACCATTTGTTAAACATGGAATCCTTGCCCCATTGCTTGTTTTTGTCAGGTTTATCAAAGATTGTATAGTTGTATGTATGTTGTGTTGCCTCCGGTGCCTCTGTTTTGTTCCATTGGTCTATATCTCTGTTTTGGTACCAGTACCATGCTGTTTTGATTACTGTAGCCTTGTAGTATAGTTTGAAATCCGGTAGTGTGATGCCCCCCGCTGTGTTCTTTTTGCTTAGAATTGACTTGGCTATGCGGGCTCTCTTTTGGTTCCATATGAAGTTCATGGTGGTTTTTTCCAGTTCTGTGAAGAAAGTCAATGGTAGCTTGATGGGGATAGCGTTGATTCTGTAAATTACTTTGGGCAGTATAGCCATTTTCACGATGTTAATTCTTCCTAACCATGAACATGGAATGTTTCTCCATCTGTTTGTGTCCTCTCTGATTTCGTTGAGCAGTGGTTTGTAGTTCTCCTTGAAGAGGTCCCTTACGTTCCTTGTGAGTTGTATTCCAAGGTATTTTATTCTTTTTGTAGCAATTGCGAATGGCAGTTCGCTCTTGATTTGGCTTTCTTTAAGTCTGTTATTGGTGTAGACGAATGCTTGTGATTTTTGCACATTGATTTTATATCCTGAGACTTTGCTGAAGTTGTTTATCAGTTTCAGGAGTTTTTGGGCTGAGGCGATGGGGTCTTCTAGGTAGACTATCATGTCGTCTGCAAATAGAGACAATTTGGCTTCCACCTTTCCTATTTGAATACCCTTTATTTCTTTTTCTTGCCTGATTGCTCTGGCTAGAACTTCCAGTACTATATTGAATAGGAGTGGTGAGAGAGGACATCCTTGTCTAGTACCAGATTTCAAAGGGAATGCTTCCAGTTTTTGCCCATTCAGTATGATATTGGCTGTTGGTTTGTCATAAATAGCTTTTATTACTTTGAGATACGTTCCATCGATACCGAGTTTATTGAGGGTTTTTAGCATAAAGGGCTGTTGAATTTTGTCAAATGCCTTCTCTGCGTCAATTGAGATAATCATGTGGTTTTTGTTTTTGGTTCTGTTTATGTGGTGAATTACATTGATAGACTTGCGTATGTTGAACCAGCCTTGCATCCCCGGGATGAATCCTACTTGATCATGATGAATAAGTTTTTTGATTTGCTGTTGCAATCGGCTTGCCAATATTTTATTGAAGATTTTTGCATCTATGTTCATCATGGATATTGGCCTGAAGTTTTCTTTTCTCGTTGGGTCTCTGCCGGGTTTTGGTATCAGGATGATGTTGGTCTCATAAAATGATTTGGGAAGGATTCCCTCTTTTTGGATTGTTTGAAATAGTTTTAGAAGGAATGGTACCAGCTCCTCCTCGTGTGTCTGGTAGAATTCGGCTGTGAACCC
Organism: Callithrix jacchus; assembly: GCF_049354715.1. NCBI lineage: Eukaryota > Metazoa > Chordata > Mammalia > Primates > Cebidae > Callithrix > Callithrix jacchus. Next base: position 45,466,916 of record NC_133514.1, read on the forward strand.
ATCTGGACCTGGGCTTTTTTTGTGAGGTAGGCTCTTAATTGCTGCCTCAACTTCAGACCTTGTTATTGGTCTATTCATAGTTTCAGCTTCCTCCTGGTTTAGGCTTGGGAGGACACAGGAGTCCAGGAATTTATCCATTTCTTCCAGGTTTACTAGTTTATGTGCATATAGTTGTTTGTAATATTCTCTGATGATGGTTTGAATTTCTGTGGAATCTGTGGTGATTTCCCCTTTATCATTTTTTATTGCATCTATTTGGTTGTTCTCTCTTTTCTTTTTCATCAATCTGGCTAGTGGTCTGTCTATTTTGTTGATCTTTTCAAAAAACCAGCTCTTGGATTTATTGATTTTTTGAAGGGTTTTTCGTGTCTCAATCTCCTTCAGCTCAGCTCTGATCTTAGTAATTTCTTGTCTTCTGCTGGGTTTTGAGTTTTTTTGATCTTGCTCCTCTAGCTCTTTCAATTTTGACGATAGGGTGTCAATTTTGGATCTCTCCATTCTCCTCATATGGGCACTTATTGCTATATACTTTCCTCTAGAGACTGCTTTAAATGTGTCCCAGAGGTTCTGGCACGTTGTGTCTTCGTTCTCATTGGTTTCGAAGAACTTCTTTATTTCTGCCTTCATTTCGTTGTTTACCCAGTCAACATTCAAGAGCCAGTTGTTCAGTTTCCATGAAGCTGTGCGGTTCTGGGTCGGTTTCTGAATTCTGAGTTCTAACTTGATTGCACTATGGTCTGAGAGGCTGTTTGTTATGATTTCAGTTGTTTTGCATTTGTTGAGCAGTGCTTTACTTCCAATTATGTGGTCAATTTTAGAGTAGGTGTGATGTGGTGCTGAGAAGAATGTATATTCTGTGGATTTGGGGTGGAGAGTTCTGTAAATGTCCCCCAGGTTTGCTTGCTCCAGGTCTGAGTTCAAGCCCTGGGTATCCTTGTTGATTTTCTGTCTGGTTGATCTGTCTAGTATTGACAGTGGAGTGTTAAAGTCTCCCACTATTATTGTGTGGGAGTCTAAGTCTTTCTGTAAGTCATTAAGAACTTGCCTTATGTATCTGGGTGCTCCTGTGTTGGGTCCATATATGTTTAGAATCGTTAGCTCTTCTTGTTTTATCGATCCTTTTACCATTATGTAATGGCCTTCTTTGTCTCTTTTGATCTTTGTTGCTTTAAAGTCTATTTTATCAGAGATGAGAATTGCAACTCCTGCTTTTTTTTGCTTTCCATTAGCTTGGTAAATCTTCCTCCATCCCTTTATTTTGAGCCTTTGTGTATCCTTGCATGTGAGATGGGTTTCCTGGATACAGCACACTGATGGGTTTTGGCTTTTTATCCAATTTGCCAGTCTGTGTCTTTTGATTGGTGCATTTAGTCCATTTACATTTAGGGTTAATATTGTTATGTGTGAATTTGATACTGCCATTTTGATTCTAAGTGGCTGTTTTGCCTGTTAGTTGTTGTAGATTCTTCATTATGTTGAAGCTCTTTAGCATTCAGTGTGATTTTGGAATGGCTGGTACTGATTGATCCTTTCTATGTGTAGTGCCTCTTTTAGGAGCTCTTGTAAAGCAGGCCTGGTGGTGACAAAATCTCTGAGTACTTGCTTGTTCGCAAAGGATTTTATTCTTCCTTCACTTCTGAAGCTCAGTTTGGCTGGATATGAAATTCTGGGTTGAAAGTTCTTTTCTTTAAGAATGTTGAATATTGGCCCCCACTCTCTTCTGGCTTGTAGTGTTTCTGCTGAGAGATCTGCTGTGAGTCTGATGGGCTTCCCTTTGTGGGTGACCCGACCTTTCTCTCTGGCTGCCCTTAGTATTCTCTCCTTTATTTCAACCCTGTTGAATCTGACGATTATGTGCCTTGGGGTTGCTCTTCTTGTGGAATATCTTTGTGGTGTTCTCTGTATTTCCTGCAATTGAGTGTTGGCTTGTCTTGCTAGGTGGGGGAAATTTTCCTGGATGATGTCCTGAAGAGTATTTTCCAGCTGGGATTCATTGTCTTCGTCCCCTTCTGGTACACCTATCAAACGTAGGTTAGGTCTTTTCACATAGTCCCACATTTCTTGGAGACTTTGTTCATTCCTTTTTGCGCTTTTTTCTCTGATCTTGGTTTCTCGTTTTATTTCATTGAGTTGGTCTTCGACTTCAGATAATCTTTCTTCTGCTTGGTCAATTCGGCTATTGAAACTTGCGTTTGCTTCGTGAAGTTCTCGTATTGTGTTTTTCAGCTCCTTTAATTCATTCATATTCCTCTCTAAGGTATCCATTCTTGTTATCATTTCCTCGAATCTTTTTTCAAATCTTTTTTCAAGGTTCTTAGTTTCTTTGCATTGATTTAATACATGATCTTTTAGCTCACCAAAGTTTCTCATTATCCATCTTCTGAAGTCTAATTCCGTCATTTCGTCCCAGTCATTCTCCGTCCAGCTTTGTTCCCTTGCTGGTGAGGAGTTTTGGTCCTTTCTAGGAGGCGATGTGTTCTGGTTTCGGGTGTTTTCCTCCTTTTTGCGCTGGTTTCTTCCCATCTTTGTGGATTTGTCCGCTGGTCGTCTGCGTAGTTGCTGACTTTTCGTTTGGGTCTCTGAGTGGACACCCAGAATGTTGATGATGAAGTATTTCTGTTGCTTGGTTTTCCTTCTACCAGTCTAGCCCCTTCGCTGTATGACTGTTGGGGTCCGCTCCAGACCCTGCTTCTCTGGGGTGCACCTCTAGTAGCCGTGGCACAGCGAGGGATGCTACCAGTTTCTTTTTCTGCTCTCTTTGTCCCAGGATGATGCCTGCCTAATGACAGTCTTTTGGATATAGAGGGGTCAGGGAGCTGCTTGAGGAGACAGTTTGTACTTTGTAGGGGTTTAATTGCTGAGCTGTGCACTCTGTTGTTCATTCAGGGCTGTTAGGCTGCTATGTTTGATTCTGCTGCAACACAGCTCATTAAACAACCCTTTTTTTTTTCTCAAATGCTCTGTGTTGAGGGGTTTGGGCTTTATTTTTGGATGTCCGATCAGGTGTCCTGCCCAGCTCAAAGGCAGACTAGCCAGTGTTTGGCTGCCGAGGCTCCGCTCTGCTGTTTTGTGATTCGCGCTGTTCCTGCCGGCTCTGCTGTGGTCTCCGCCACGCCCTGTGGCGGAGTCTCTTCGTTGTAGCGTGTTGCCTCAGCAACGGCAGGCTGCGTCAGCAGTGGGCGTGTATCTCAGTAGGGACGGGTTGCCTCGGCAACGGCTGGCTGTGTCAGCAGTGGGCGTGTATCTCAGTTGTGGCGGGTTGCCTCGGCAACGGCTGGCTGCCTCAGCAGTGGGCGTGTATATCAGTTGGGGCAGGTTGCCTCCGTAGTGGTGGACGCCCCTCCCCCACAGAGCGTCTCGGACCGTCTGCCCGGGATAGTTTGAAATCGCGGTTTTGTTCGTCCCACTGGGTATCCCAAACGATCTGTCCCTGCAATCCCCTCGGCTGGGCTATTGTGCAAGTCTCGTTCAGTCTCAAGTCCAGCCCTCTCAAGTCTCAGGTTGCCGGTTCAACAAGGCACCCGGAACAAGCGCGCCCTGTGGGGATTGCTGGGTAGGGCCGGCCGCTGCCGCCCCGGCTGCTGGCTTCGCCAGGCAGACCTACTGCCTGGCGTCCTGTGTCTTTTTATACTTGGGAGTTTCCCCGTTCTGTGGGCAACAAAGATCAGTCTGGAAATGCAGCACTGACTCACCCTTTGCGAATTCAACGCAGGCTCCAATCCTGGGTTGTTCTCACAGCGCCATCTTGAGTCAAAACCGCGATTTCAAACTATCCCGAGCAGACGGTCCGAGACGCTCTGTGGGGGAGGGGCGTCCACCACTACCGAGGCAACCCGCCCCAACTGAGATACACGCCCACTGCTGATGCAGCCAGCCGTTGCCGAGGCAACCCGCCCCAACTGAGATACACGCCCACTGCTGATGCAGCCAGCCGTTGCCGAGGCAACCCGTCCCTACTGAGATACACGCCCACTGCTGACGCAGCCTGCCGTTGCTGAGGCAACACGCTACAATGAAGAGACTCCGCCGCAGGGTGTGGCGGAGACCACAGCAGAGCCGGCAGGAACAGCGCGAATCACACAACAGCAGGGCGGAGCCTCGGCAGCCAAACAGTGGCTAGTCTGCCTTCTAGCTGGGCAGGACACCTGATCGGACATCCAAAAATACAGCCCAAACCCCTCAACACAGAGCATTTGAGAAAAAAAAAAAAAGGGTTTTTTAATGAGCTCTGTTGCAGCAGAATCAAACGTAGCAGCCTAACAGCCCTGAATGAACAACAGAGTGCACAGCTCAGCAATTAAACCCCTATAAAGTACAAACAGTCTCCTCAAGCAGCTCCCTGACCCCTCTATATCCAAAAGACGGACATTAGGCAGGCATCATCCTGGGACAAAGAGAGCAGAAAAAGAAACTGGTAGCATCCGTCACTGTGCCACAGCTACTAGAGGTGCACCCCAGACAAGCAGGGTCTGGAGCGGACCTCAGCAGTCGTACAGCAAAGGGGCTAGACTGGTAGAAGGAAAACCAAGCAACAGAAATACTTCATCATCAACATTCTGGGTGTCCACTCAGAGACCCAAACGAAAAGTCAGCAACTACGCAGACGACCAGCGGACAAATCCACAAAGATGGGAAGAAACCAGCGCAAAAAGGAGGAAAACACCCGAAACCAGAACACCTCGCCTCCTAGAAAGGACCAAAACTCCTCACCAGCCAGGGAGCAAAGCTGGACAGAGAATGACTGTGACGAAATGACGGAATTAGACTTCAGAAGATGGATAATGAGAAACTTTTGTGAGCTAAAAGATTATGTATTAAATCAATGCAAAGAAACTAAGAAGGTTGAAAAAAGATTTGAAAAAAGATTCGAGGAAATGATAACAAGAATGGATACCTTAGAGAGGAATATGAATGAATTAAAGGAGCTGAAAAACACAATACGAGAACTTCGCGAAGCAAACACAAGTTTCAACAGCCAAATTGACCAAGCAGAAGAAAGAATATCTGAAGTCGAAGACCAACTCAATGAAATAAAATGAGAAACCAAGATCAGAGAAAAAACGCAAAAAGGAATGAACAAAGTCTCCAAGAAATGTGGGACTATGTGAAAAGACCTAACCTACGTTTGATAGGTGTACCAGAAGGGGACGAAGAGAATGTATCCAAGATGGAAAATACTCTTCAGGACATCATCCAGGAAAAATTCCCCCACCTAGCAAGACAAGCCAACACTCAATTGCAGGAAATACAGAGAACACCACAAAGATATTCCGCAAGAAGAGCAACCCCAAGGCACATAATCGTCAGATTCAACAGGGTTGAAATAAAGGAGAGAATACTAAGGGCAGCCAGAGAGAAAGGTCGGGTCACCCACAAAGGGAAGCCCATCAGACTCACAGCAGATCTCTCGGCAGAAACACTACAAGCCAGAAGAGAGTGGGGGCCAATATTCAACATTCTTAAAGAAAAGAACTTTCAACCCAGAATTTCATATCCAGCCAAACTGAGCTTCAGAAGTGAAGGAAGAATAAAATCCTTTGCGAACAAGCAAGTACTCAGAGATTTTGTCACCACCAGGCCTGCTTTACAAGAGCTCCTAAAAGAGGCACTACACATAGAAAGGATCAACCAGTACCAGCTATTCCAAAATCACACTGAATGCTAAAGTGCTTCAACATAATGAAGAATCTACAACAACTAACAGGCAAAACAGCCACTTAGCATCAAAATGGCAGTATCAAATTCACACATAACAATATTAACCCTAAATGTAAATGGACTAAATGCACCAATCAAAAGACACAGACTGGCAAATTGGATAAAAATCCAAAACCCATCAGTGTGCTGTATCCAGGAAACCCATCTCACATGCAAGGATACACAAAGGCTCAAAATAAAGGGATGGAGGAAGATTTACCAAGCTAATGGAAAGCAAAAAAAAGCAGGAGTTGCAATTCTCATCTCTGATAAAATAGACTTTAAAGCAAAAAAGATCAAAAGAGACAAAGAAGGCCATTACATAATGGTAAAAGGATCGATTCAACAGGAAGATCTAACGATCCTAAACATATATGGATCCAACACAGGAGCACCCAGATACATAAGGCAAGTTCTTAATGACTTACAAAAGGACTTAGACTCCCGCACAATAATAGTGGGAGACTTTAACCCTCCACTGTCAATACTAGACAGATCAACCAGACAGAAAATCAACAAGGATACCCAGGGCTTGAACTCAGACCTGGAGCAAGCAAACCTGGTGGACATTTACAGAACTCTCCACCCCAAATCCACAGAATACACATACTTCTCAGCACCACATCACACCTACTCTAAAATTGACCACATAATTGGAACTAAAGCACTGCTCAACAACTGCAAAACAACTGAAATCATAACAAACAGCCTCTCAGACCATAGTGCAATCAAGTTAGAACTCAGAATTCAGAAACCGACCCAGAACCGCACAGCTTCATGGAAACTGAACAACTGGCTCTTGAATGTTGACTGGGTAAACAACGAAATGAAGGCAGAAATAAAGAAGTTCGTCAAAACCAATGAGAACGAAGACACAACGTGCCAGAACCTCTGGGACACATTTAAAGCAGTCTCTAGAGGAAAGTATATAGCAATAAGTGCCCATATGAGGAGAATGGAGAGATCCAAAATTGACACCCTATCGTCAAAATTGAAAGAGCTAGAGGAGCAAGATCAAAAAAACTCAAAACCCAGCAGAAGACAAGAAATTACTAAGATCAGAGCTGAGCTGAAGGAGATTGAGACACGAAAAACCCTTCAAAAAATCAATAAATCCAAGAGCTGGTTTTTTGAAAAGATCAACAAAATAGACAGACCACTAGCCAGATTGATGAAAAAGAAAAGAGAGAACAACCAAATAGATGCAATAAAAAATGATAAAGGGGAAATCACCACAGATTCCACAGAAATTCAAACCATCATCAGAGAATATTACAAACAACTATATGCGCATAAACTAGTAAACCTGGAAGAAATGGATAATTTCCTGGATCCTGTGTCCTCCCAAGCCTAAACCAGGAGGAAGCTGAAACTATGAATAGACCAATAACAAGGTCTGAAGTCGAGGCAGCAATTAAGAGCCTACCACACAAAAAAAGCCCAGGTCCAGACGGGTTCACAGCCGAATTCTACCAGACACAGAAGGAGGAGCTGGTACCATTCCTTCTAAAATGATTTCAAACAATCCAAAAAGAGGGAATCCTTCCCAAATCATTTTATGAGACCAACATCATCCTGATACCAAAACCCGGCAGAGACCCAACGAGAAAAGAAAACTTCAGGCCAATATCCATGATGAACATAGATGCAAAAATCTTCAATAAAATATTGGCAAGCCGATTGCAACAGCAAATCAAAAAACTTATTCATCATGATCAAGTAGGATTCATCCTGGGGATGCAAGGCTGGTTCAACATACACAAGTCTATCAACGTAATTCACCACATAAACAGAACCAAAAACAAAAACCACATGATTATCTCAATTGACGCAGAGAAGGCATTTGACAAAATTCAACAGCCCTTTATGCTAAAAACCCTCAATAAACTCGGTATTGATGGAACGTATCTCAAAGTAATAAAAGCTATTTATGACCAACCAACAGCCAATATCATACTGAATGGGCAAAAAGTGGAAGCGTTCCCTTTGATATCTGGCACTAGACAAGGATGCCCTCTCTCACCACTCCTATTCAATATAGTACTGGAAGTTCTAGCCAGAGCAATCAGGCAAGAAAAAGAAATAAAGGGTATTCAAATAGGAAAGGTGGAAGCCAAATTGTCTCTATTTGCAGACGACATGATAGTCTACCTAGAAGACCCCATCGCCTCAGCCCAAAAACTCCTGAAACTGATAAACAACTTCAGCAAAGTCTCAGGATATAAAATCAATGTGCAAAAATCACAAGCATTCGTCTACACCAATAACAGACTTAAAGAAAGCCAAATCAAGAGCGAACTGCCATTCACAATTGCTACAAAAAGAATAAAATACCTTGGAATACAACTCACAAGGAACGTAAGGGACCTCTTCAAGGAGAACTACAAACCACTGCTCAACGAAATCAGAGAGGACACAAACAGATGGAGAAACATTCCATGTTCATGGTTAGGAAGAATTAATATCGTGAAAATGGCTATACTGCCCAAAGTAATTTACAGAATCAACGCTATCCCCATCAAGCTACCATCGACTTTCTTCACAGAAGTGGAAAAAACCACCATGAACTTCATATGGAACCAAAAGAGAGCCCGCATAGCCAAGTCAATTCTAAGCAAAAAGAACACAGCGGGGGGCATCACACTACCGGATTTCAAACTATACTACAAGGCTACAGTAATCAAAACAGCATGGTACTGGTACCAAAACAGAGATATAGACCAATGGAACAAAACAGAGGCACTGGAGGCAACACAACCTACATACAACTATACAATCTTTGATAAACCTGACAAAAACAAGTAATGGGGCAAGGATTCCATGTTTAACAAATGGTGTTGGGAAAACTGGCTAGCCATGTGCAGAAAGCAGAAACTGGACCCCTTCCTGACACCTTACACTAAAATTAACTCCAGATGGATTAAAGACTTAAACATAAGACCTGGCACCATAAAAACCCTAGAAGGAAATCTAGGCAAAACTATCCAGGACATAGGAGTAGGCAAGGACTTCATGAACAAAACACCAAAAGCATTGGCAACAAAAGCCAAAATAGACAAATGGGACCTAATCAAACTCCACAGCTTGTGCACGGCAAAAGAAACAGTCACTAGAGTGGATCGGCAACCAACAGAATGGGAAAAAATTTTTGCAGTCTACCCATCTGACAAAGGGCTGATATCCAGAATTTACAAAGAACTCAAACAGATTTACAGGAGAAAAACAAACAAGCCCATTCAAAAGTGGGCAAAGGATATGAACAGATACTTTACGAAAGAAGACATATATGAGGCCAACAATCATATGAAAAAATGCTCATCGTCACTGGTCATCAGACAGATGCAAATCAAAACCACATTGAGATACCATCTCACGCCAGTTAGAATGGCGATCATTAAAAAGTCTGGAGACAACAGATGCTGGAGAGGATGTGGAGAAAAAGGAACACTTTTACACTGTTGGTGGGAGTGTAAATTAGTTCAACCATTGTGGAAGACAGTGTGGCGATTCCTCAAGGCCTTAGAAATAGAAATTCCATTTGACCCAGCAATCCCATTACTGGGTATATATCCGAAAGACTATAAATCGTTCTACTATAAGGACACATGTACATGAATGTTCATTGCAGCACTGTTTACAATAGCAAAGACCTGGAATCAACCCAAATGCCCATTGATAATAGACTGGATTGGAAAAATGTGGCACATATCCACCATGGAATATTATGCAGCAATCAGAAATGATGAGTTCGTGTCGTTTGTAGGGACATGGATGAATCTGGAAAACATCATCCTCAGCAAACTGACACAAGAAGAGAAAATGAAACACCGCATATTCTCACTCATAGGTGGGTGATGAAAAATGAGAACACATGGACACAGAAAGGGGAGTACTAAACAGTGGGGTCTATTGGGGGGAAAAGGGGAGGGCCAGTGGGAGGGGGAGGTGGGGAGGGATAGCCTGGGGAGAAATGCCAAATGTGGGTGAAGGGGAGAAGAAAAGCAAAGCACACTGCCATGTGTGTACCTACGCAACTGTCTTGCATGCTCTGCTCATGTACCCCAAAACCTATAATCCAATAAAAAATTAAAAAAAAAAATAAGTTAGCTTTGGCCACTGTTTGCTGTTGCTATTATTTTAAAAAGCAACTCATCTTTCAGTTATAATGAGGTATCATAGATTGGATTTCAATACTAAAATAAAGACTAGTTCTAATCAGTGATTTCAACTGCCTCTCTAAACAAACCTTTCCTTAGAATGGCTTAACAGAGGAATTTATTATTTATTTATTTATTTAATTTTTTTTAGATGGAGGCTCCTCATTCTGTCACCAGGCTACAGTACAGTGATGCGATCTCAGTCCACTGCAATCTTCGTGTCCCAGGTTCAAGCCATTCTCCTGCGTCAGCCTCCTGAGTAGCACCATGCCCAGCTAATTTTTGTATTTTTTGTAGAGACAGGGTTTCACCATGTTGGCCAAGATGGTCTCGATCTCTTGACCTGTGATCCACCTGCCTCGGCCTCCCAAAGGGCCAGGATTACAGGCATGCACCACTGTGCCCAGCCAACACAGGAATTTAAAATATTCCATGAGCATTCATTGGACAACCTCCTCCCATCCCCCTCTCAGCAGTCTCCTAAAGTGCAGTGGAAAAGGCACAGGGCCAGCACTTGGGAAAGAAACATGTGGTCTGAATAAAGTGCACAGTCCAGCAGAGTCCTGGGTCTCCATTCCCCAAGTGGAAGAGACAAGGCCTAGGAACACTGGGCACGGCAGCAACCTGCCCTCCAAACAGCAAGCTTGGCAGAAGAAGGGGAGAAAATAAGAGGGAGCACTGCATTGTCTCTGCCTGGCTCCCAGTAACTGGCCTCAGTGCTTGGCAGAGAAAGATGTGGTCTGTGTGTCGGGGAGAAGACATTTTGCACCTTCCTCAAATGCCAAGCAAATGCCAGTCAGAATGATCACACTTCCTGGGGAATTCCAACCAGATTCAATTAGGGCTCTGGCAGAACATCCCCACCCTGCAGGTGCTGCTTTGCTCACAGGCAACAAAGGCTGAGCACTCCAGCATGAGACTTGGACCAGGCAGGGAAGAAGGCTGCTCAGGACCAGTCCTGGCACTTGAGCCATACCCCTCCCCCCAGCCTCAAAGCACTTGACAGACAGATGCTCCCTGCATAGCCCACAGCTGGCTGCAATGGAAAGAATGATATCTCAGAGTACAGACTGAAAGAGGTCTTTGTCCCTGCAGTCACCCAGGCAGGGAATTATGGCCTCATTAATGCTCAGAAGCTGAAGGCTATCTGGTCCACCATCTTTATGTTTTCTGGAAGCTATTATACACCAAACACGGTACCTGGAACAGGCCCGGCACATTGCAGATGCTCAGAGTAGATTCATTCAGGTTTTTGCCGAATGAATAAGCTATGCCAGAAACAAAGGTGAGCAGCCAGGGACTTTCCTCCAAGAGCAGATCATATAGTGCATGGGATTTCTCATCATTTGGACCTGGTCCCAATTGCAGGTATGAGGATGAAAAAATGCTTTAAGCTCTCGAGGCCTTAATTTCCTAATCTACAAAATGGGGATGCCCATTGATCTGCTGTGAGCATTTGCTGAAATCATGCCTGTAAACCTCTTAACAATGTCAGGGACAGAGTGAGCACTCCCTGGTTGTTAGCTATAAATGGCTTATCATGACAAAGCCATGAATCAGTTGTGGAAATACGGAGTCCCTGTGTCCTTTTTCTTGGCCAACTACCTGCCTGTCACCTTTCCTGAGCATGCCTCCTTCCTCTCTGCCCTCCCTGCAGACAAAGGTGATCTTTTTAGCTTATCCACTGGTTCTCAACTCTGCTGCTCCAAGAACCACAGTGGCTCTCTCTTGTGTGGGGGATCCAAGCCAAACTCTTCACCTGGCCTTCAAACCCTCCCCTCCACTCAACTTCTCCCTACAACTCCTGCTTGCCACCTGCTGTCTATCACAGCCCTTTGTTCCAGGTAAGTCAAAGGGCTTATGACTCACAAAACAAAGATACCTGGTCTGCCATAATTATTGGCTGCTCAACCTTATGCCACAGTGTGCTCTTCTTACAATGAGGAACATGCACTGGGGTCTTTGTAGGAACCCCGCTGTGCTTCTACAGTTTGGCTCCAAAGCCTGACTGCAGCCCTCATGCCCTGCATGGACATGAGGCAGTAGCAATCTTGTCTCTATACTGTCTAAGAAATGGGTTCCTATCCCACCAGAAGATGATTGAGAAACATCCAGGACCAGGGCTACTTGACTCTGCAGGGAGGTTTCTGAATTTCCATGGTCTGGCTGCCTCTGGAAGCCACAGCCTTCCAGTACAGCTCAGGATGAAAGGATCAAAACCTGGCAGGGTGTCCAGGAGACCTGAGAACAGTTTGGTCTCCAGATCACCTGACATTTTGCACCGGGGGAGCCATTGCCGCTGTGTGCATGAAGCTCCCAGCCTCAGTGTGCCCATCCCCTTCCTCTTGCTCCCTGTCAGCAATGTCAGTGAATAAGTTGGTGCCCAACCATTTAGAAATGTTTGGAAAGCCATCTCAGTGTATCCTCTATGTGCTGGGAGCCACCCACCCTCACATCTCCTTGGGACTTCTTTCACAGACATAGAGAGACTCTTCCAGCAAGAGGAGGATCTCTAGGTTGCACACTCATTCCCCTGGGAGGGTGGCCTCTGCAGCCAGGATGTAGAGGTGGAGCATAACCAGGTAACAACATTTCAGGGCCTCTGGGGCAGAGCTTACCCACCCATCCCTCCAGCCCTCAAGACCTCCTGCCTTTGCCATCTTTCAAATGGCTGGTTAAGAGACCTGTCAGAAGCAGGAGTGGCCCATTCCAGACCTTGTTTTCCAAGCCCCTTCCAGCAGGCAACATCGCCCCTCCCTACCTAGGCAGTAAAGAAGCCAGGCCATAGCAGAGGAAGTGCAGACCATGAAGGAAAGGCAGGAGGGGACCCAGAGCCTCTGGATGACTGAGAGGGAAATTTAACACAAGCCAAGCTGGCTGAGGGCAGGGCCAGGGAGCTGGGACCTAGGCATCAGTCACATGGGCAGAGGGAAGGAACTGGGTGGCAGAATGAGGGGTAAGAATTAGAGAGGAAGCACAGTAGAACATGAGATTCTAAGAGATAAATATAGGAAACGGGTGGGGAGAGGATGGCAGAAGGACACCCGACACTTGTGGCCCTTGAGAAATATTACTAGAAATATTACCTTAGTAATATTTGCCTGGGTTCCCTGGCAGCTGCGAACCCAAGAAGGGACAGTGTCAGACACTTTATGACCACAAACAGCTCCTAACATGTCAAAGGTGGTTGAACCAGAGCAACTCCAGCTTGAATAGGGCTGGTAAAATAAAGCTGAGACACGCTGGGCTGCATTCCCAGGAGGCCAGGCATTCTAAGTCACAGGATGAGACTGGGGGTTGTCATAAGATACAGGTCGTAAAAACCTTTCAGTAAGGAAGCCAGCCAAAACCCACCCAAACCAAGACGGCCACAGAAGTGCCCTCTGGTCTTCCTCACCACTTAGTATATGCAAATTACTATGCATTAGCATGCTGAAAGACACTCCCACCAGTGCTGTGACAGTTTACAAATGCCATAGCAGCATCAGGGAGTTAACCTACATTGTCTAAAAATGGGAGGAACCCTCAGTTCTGGGAAGTGCCCACACCTTGCCCAGAAAACTCATGAATACTACCACCCCTTGTTTAACATATAATCCACAAATAACCATAAAAGTGCCCTGGGGCTGCTATGACTGTGGAGTAGCCATTCTTTATTCCTTTATTTTATTTTATTTTATTTTTTGGGACAGAGTCTCACTCTGTCACCCAGGCTGGAGTGCAGTGGCATGATCTCAGCTCACTGTAACCACTACGCCCGGCTAAATTTTTGTATTTTTAGAGGGGTGGGGTTTCACCATGTTGGCCAGGCTGGTCTTGAGCTCCTGACATTAAATGATCCACCCACCTCAACCTCCCCAAATGCTGGGATTACAGGTGTGAGCCACCCCACCTGGCCTTCTTTACTTTCATAATAAGCTTGCTTTTGCTTTATTCTACTCCCCCCCTGCCAATTATTTACTGTGTAAGGTCCAACCCCTCTTTTGGGATCTTGATTGGGATCCCTTTCTGGCAACAAACAGATGTCTATAGAAGGAAAGGTGCACCCCTGAGGCCACTGTGGCCCCCCTAGGGTAATGCTAGGTGCTGGGTTCCCCACCAGAGCACAGGGAAAGCCTGGAGTTCAGGTGCCCCAGGAGTCACATGAGTGCTCCTGTCTGTGGCTCCTTACCTGGGGATCCCACGATGCGTGAGGTTTGGGTACAGGTAAAACTGAATTCCTTGGGCTGCCCTAGGCAGCGTCACCCTCGAATTGACGGGACCACCAGCATGAGGTAATGAAATGTGGCCGTAAAATACACCACCTGGCCACGGACAATTGAGAGACAAAAAGCTTGTGAGTGAGGAAGCGGCAGGGGCAGGAAGCAGGGCAGGAGCTCCTTGACAAGGTCAAGGGAGTGAGTGCTCCTCCTGCTCCCAGCTTGCCTCAGCTGTTTAGTTCCATCTCCCCTAGCTGTGAGCCACAGCCTACTCCCTCCCTTTCTCCTCCAGCTTTGAAGCCCCTGCCTCCTGACACATATTCAGTAAATCTTTGTTTAGTGACTGAATGACATTTGGCATTCTCCCAGCAAGTGTGCTTGGCATTCATGGAAAGGGTTGTCAGATATGAAAAGATTTGTGACATGTGACCCCTGTCCTCAGAGAGCTTACTAGTTTAGCACAACCAGGCAGCCAGATTAAGAGAGGACCCCAGGGCAAGAGTTTGGAAGAATTCAGAATGCCCTCTTTGCTCTGGGGCAAAGTCCCCAGGAATTCTTGAGTTGGTTAAGAAGCATTTTGAGATGAAGAGTCTTCATAGACTTCTTTTTCCAAAGATCTGTTGTATAAATTAGGGAACCATGACTTGTGTTCATTTTGCAACGTGCCCACACACGTGGTCAGTTCCAAGAACAAATTGATCCTGGAGATGCCCTTCGTACCTTTCTCACTGTCTTCCAGTTAATGTCCTGAAAAAACAGAAGTATGTGAATCCAGGGGAGGCACAGAATCAAAGAAGAGAGCAGCAAGTCCTTCCTGGGTCATCCCCTCCAATTCCTGATGGGGCCACAGCTTATAGAACTCCTGCGTGACAGCCCTAGTGAGGGTAGGGAGTCCTGGGATGGGAGGGCAGGAGCTCCCCACATGAACCTTGCCTGTGGACTTGACAGATGACCTAGGCCAGCAGGAGGCACAGGGTCGGCTCCCAGCACAAGGCCCCCAGGTGCTGGATGCCATCAGAGATCTTCAAGACCTGCCGCCTGGGGAGAGAAGGGATGAACCTGGCTTAGTTTTTCTGCCAGCCTCAGTTTTGTGGCCCATGTGCCTGGGACAGAGGAGCTGTGGCTCCAGGCTCTTGTCGAAAGGCTCCTTTTCTCTCTTCACTGGGACCCATGAGGCCACCCTTTGCCCAGAGCTGGAGGTGGACATAAAGGTGGAGAATAGAGACTCTTCTAGGTAAGTTTGCTCTGAGTGCTTTGTCCCCGGCTAGTGGAAGAAGGCACAGGCACCTGTGTTCCCAACCAGGGTTTCAGGACTTTTTGACGGCAGGACTCATGCCCTGGGTAAATATCCATACTGAGGGGAGGGGTGGGTCACAGTCCACACACTTGCATCTGCAGGGTGGAGGCAGTGCAGAGTGGAAGCACATATGCACACACACTCATTGCGGTGGGGCAGGGGTGCAGGCTAGGAAGGCCAGACACAGCCCCGGGAGAACTGCAAAAGTCTCATCTCTGAAACTAGTCCTGCAATAACCACAAACACAGGCACCACAGAAAAAAGCCACTTAGTGGAAATTCTTCCCTAGCCATCCATTGAGAGTAACCTTGGTGTAAACCTCTCCCTGCATCCTTCTGAATGCACAGCCCACATTGGGTGGGGAAGAGGACTCACTTACTCCCAGAACTTGATGACAGGGGAGGTAGCATTCTCAGAGGTCCCATTCAGGGAGCCACTGGTCTTCTGGAACTCCACACAGTGTTCTACCTGTTGAGTCACAAGGAGGAAAGAAAGAAAAATCATCAGCCAGCATATGACTCAACTAGAGAGTGGGGTGAAATTCTAGGAGCATGGGAAGGAAGGTCTTTGGCAGGAGCTGGGCTAAAGTTATCTGTACAAAACATCTTCCCCCCCATAATCACCTCGACAAACACAGCTCACACTCTCCCACACACTTGGACATGTGGGTGTGTAGATGCTTGGTATATATTCTCCTCAGGCATGATTAGTTGGCACCAGGAGAGATGTTCACCAGGCCAGCTGTTTCAAAGAATTGCTAACATTTCTAGGTAGGTGCCCTGTGTAAATTCACTGCCTTTGAGGAATAATAAGAATGACTTCTAAGAAAGTGATGTATCAGAGTGGCTAAGAGCACAGGCTGGAAAGCTCTGGCTTGAATGCTGGCTCCCTGGGTATGAACTGTGTGGTTGTCGGTAAGTTATAACTCAGCTCTCCGTGTTTTGCTGCCCTCATCTCTAAAATGTAGAAGATGCATTATGTGGGATTGGTGAGAAATTAAATGAAAACATGGAGGTAGAGTGCTCAATACACGGTGCTCTTCATTATTTGTATGTGATTCTGGAGTTTTACAAACAGTACCAATACAATACAATAATCCTGGGAAATATTAAGACAGATACTGTTTCCCTCATTGTACCCATGAAGAAAGTGGATCTTCTTAGAAATGGCCTGTATCTGCTCGTGAATGACAACTGTAGGCTGGAACCCAGTCAGTAAATTGCCTAGGTTCCACCTTCAAAATATCTAGACTGATGCGTCTTGTCACCTCACCACCACCCTGGTACAGGACAGACACCATCAGCTTCAGGTTCTTATCTGCCCTTCAGATTCCACCCTTGCTCCCCTCGTGAAATCTCCATATAGCAGCAGGGGTGATGTTGTTAAACCTTAGATCACTCTAGGTCACACCCCAGCTAAAAGCTTCCAGTAGGTTTCCCATCCCACTAGAAGAAAAAAGCTGCAACCCTTTTGTCACCTCCAAGGCCCTGCTGGATCCATTCCCACCCCATTCCCCACAGCCACCTGTTCCAACACACTCACCCTGTTCCCTGCATGCATTGGGTGTGTCAGGTGCAATGCTGCCTCAGCACCTTCTTCCTAGAGTTCTCATCCTCCAGCTCAATGGCTCCTTCCCCGTCCTCCTACAGACCATTACTCAAGGGGCATCTCAGTAAGGCCTTTCCTGATCATGCAACTTAAAATTGCAACCCCACCCATAAAACTCACAGTCCCTGTTTTATTTTCCTCTGTAGCCTGCCTTCTAACATGGCATGTACTACTGCTTTCTAACGGGACACTTCGCATCCACTTGTTTTATGTCTACCTTCCATCACTGAAATGAAATCCCCAGGAGGGTGGGTCTTTGTTTTTGTTTATTACCATATTTCTGGTGCTTGGAACAGAGCCTGGCATATAGCAGGAGCTCAACAAATATCTGTTGGGTGACTGAAGGCTAGCTGGGTGCTCTCTCCACTAAACCATTCAGTTGCCTTGAAGCTGCAGCACACCCAGAAAAGCATTATCTCATCTTGGCAGGACAGCGTGTCTTGTGTGATTCAAATACTAGGCTCCGAATAAAACCAGGCTCACTGGAGAGATGTCAGTAATGCTAAAACATAAGACTTAGGTATTCAATCAGCCCCAGGATTGTCCCAGAGACCCCCAGTTGATCCAGAGGAAGACAGGCTTAATAATGCCCTGAAGAGAAGGCTCTGGACCACCAAGACTTGACAACATTGTTCCAAGAGGAAGCCCGCTGAGATCTGAATAAAACCTTTACTATCTGACAAGCCAGTTGTCATGGGTGGTTTCAGTAAATGGAGATATTTAATATAGGAAGAATACATTTATTATAATTCTTTAGCTATATATATAGCTAAATAAATATAGCTAAAGAATATAGCTATAAACATATATAGCTAAATTATTATAATGTATATATAAATTATAATAAATGTATATAAATAAATTATTTGGCTACATATATACCTAAAGAATTATAATAAATGTATTCTTCCTTATTTTTTTAAATATCTATGTTTACTGAATACATATATATGTAGCTAAATAATTATAATACATTATAAAGGAATATATATAAAGAATTATAATACATTATAATAAATGTGTAGCCATATACATCTGTGTGTGTGTATGTGTGTGTGTGTATATATATATATATATATATATATATAGCTAAAGAATTATGATAAAACAGATTTTTTGGAGACAAATGTTTCCCTATTACTCAGGCTTGAGTATAGTGGCATAATCTTGGCTCACTGCAACCTCCATCTCCCAGACTCAAGCAATCCTCCTGTCTCAGCCTCCCAAGTAGCTAGGGCCACAGGCATGCACCACTACCCCTGGCAAATTTTTTGTATTTTTAGTAGAGATGGGGTTTCAATGTCTTGCCTAATCTGGTCTCAAAGGCCTGAGCTCAAGCAACCCATCAGCTTTGGCTTCCCAAAGTGCGGGGATTATAGGCGTGAGCCAGTGCGCCCGGACAAATTATAATAAAACAGATCTTTAAATCTTGATTCATTCAATAAATATCTTTGAGTGCTTATGATAGAGCCAGCACCATGCTAGGCACAAAGGCTAAGGAGATGAAGACACCTTTCCTGCCCTCAAGATCTTGCTGACTAGCGGGAAACCAAGTCAACAAACAGATGGAAAGTGAGAGAAGTGGTGTGGCAGGGCTGGGCCAGTGCAGGTGCCACCAGACACATTAGAGAAGAAGCTAATGCAATCTTGGGTTCAGAGGAGGCACCCCCAAGGTTTAATATCCCTTTGAAAAATAATGGTGGAATGGAGGTAGTGGCAGTGATGCATACAGAAGTGCCTGGAAGGGGAGCATACAGTACAAGGTGAGAGAGCTGATGATGAAATGATAATGTAGAAAGGAGCCAAGTCATGAAGGATAAAGAATACCACACTAGCCATGCAAAAATGCTTTTCCTGGCAAGTAAAGGATTCAAACTCCACTTCAGAATTGAGTAACTTATCTGAGCAAGAAAGAATCAATCATGATTAGCCCACTTCAAAGGGGTAGGGCCTTGCTGATTGGCAATGGAAGATACTCAGACAAGGAGAGTGGGATGTGCCAAGAATCCAAGCAGAACAATGTCCGCTCTGCTCTCCAGCCATGCCTCCCAGTAGGGCAGCCACGAGCCACCTGTGGCTGTTTGAGTTAACATTCAATGCAGATGTTAAGGTCCTGTTCCTCAGACCACTTGCCACATTTCAGGTACTCAGTAACCACATGCAAGAGTTACTCCAAACCTACACTGGCTCAGTGGGACTGCCCACAAAATGTAAATAAACAAATATCCACATGTAGCTAGTATTAATAGCTACCATATCGGATAGTGCAAAGAACATTTTCATCATTACAGAAAGTTCTTTTGGACAGCATTGCCCTAGATGTTTTTGTCTTTGCTGTTGCTTTCTGTACATTAGACTCAGGAATACTATTGCCATGGGTGGCTCAGGTAGTCTTATAAGCACAGGAGAAACTGCAGATAAGCAGCACATGCCAACATTTCAGTCAACAGGGGATCATATATATGACAGTGTTCCCACATGATTCTAAAATATTGCATCTTTACTGTACCTTTTCTATGTTTCATTATGTTTAGATACACAAATACTTGCCATTGTGCCACAAGTGCCTCTAGTGTTCAGTATGATATTATAGCATACAGCCCAGGTGTGTGGCAGGCTGGGCCATCTACATCTGTGTAACTGCACTCTGTGATGTTCATACAAGGACATTGCCAACAATGCATTTCTCAGTGTGTACCCCTGTCATTAAGTGGCACACTACTGTAATTGCTATTATAAATCACAGTAGACCCTTGAACAACATGGATCTGAACTGTGCAGGTCCACTTATACATGGATTTTCTCCCACCTCTGCTGCCTCTGACAAGCAAGTCCAGATGAATTCTAAGTTTGAAAGACCTAAAATGGTATCAGAAAGAAGATAAGACAACAAATGAATGAACAAAACAAAAATATATCAATATATTAAACTAACCATATTTCAAACTGATTTAAGTAAATGGCTACATGACATAAAAAGATGGTCAGTTCTAGTTGCATAATACATTAATTGAATATATTAATTTTTTCTTTAAAAAGTTCATGACATTTTGCTGTGAGGCTGGTGAATTCTTGATCTCATTCTTGACGTAAGCTCTCCATGATCTACCTGGGTAATTTCTGGTGTGTCTGTGTTAAGGTGGGATCTAGGGACAATCCCTAGACTCCTGGGTAATGTGACAAAACAGGAAGAGGAGTGGACCCTTGGGTGATGACCATACCTATGTTTCACTCATGGTGGCAGCTGCCCCAGGGCAGGTCGATGGCGTAGCTGCTGAAGAGGTAGAAAAGGGCCCAGGCCAGCACAATGATGTAGTAGACATTGAGGAGGATGACGATCATCTGGGAGGCATAGCCAATGCCTTCGGAGAAACAGCAGAATTGGGCTAGGGACAGTGGACAGTGGTGGCGCATGCCTATAATCTGAGCTCTAGTGGGACACTGAGGTGGGAGGATTGTCTGAGGCTGGGAGTTCAATTTACCATTGAGGAAAACAACTATTTTTGTAACTTCCTGTGAATGTATAATTATTTCAAAATAAAAACGTAAAGAAAATCCTACATATGGAAAAATAATGAAATTAAATACTGCAAATTTTAAATACTTGTGTCAAGATATGACTTTTATTTATTTATTCATTTATTTTGAGATGGAGTTTCCCTCATTGTCCTGGCTGGAATGCAGTGGTCTCAGCTCACTGCAACTCTCCCTCCTGGGTTCAAGCAATTCTTATGCCTCAGCCTTCTAAGTAGCTGGGATTACAGGCGCCCACCACCACACCCAGCTAATTTTTTGTATTTTTAGTAGAGAGAGGGTTTCACCATGTTGGCCAAGGCTGGTCTTGAACTCCTGACCTCAGGTGATCCAGCCGCCTCAACCTCCCAAAGTGCTGGGATTACAGGCATGAGCCACTGCATCTGGCCAAGATAGAACTATCAATAAAATATCTTTTTCTCATTTAAAGTTATCTTTTAAAATGCTTTATAATTGATTTAAATGTGTCTTAAAATACAAAGACGTTGTTATGTATCTAAAACATATAGCTAAAGTAGCTTTGCACTCTACTTAACTAACCTAAATCCTTTGCCCCATGCTTACTGCTATTTCTTTCCTGTTCTCTGATGGACCAGCTGACTAGCTCAGTATGCAGCCCACACAAACCAAGGGTTTAACATAGAGACTTGTGATCTTATCCTAACCTCGGAACTGCTGCTAATTACTCTAGTCATTCCAGAAAGGTATATAACCACTAATGAAGACGCCTTGGAATCAGGCACAGAGCTACTCACCCTCGAAGATGGGACAGATCTTCCTCCAGGCTGTGATGCCTCCCTGGCTAGTGTACTGGCCTAGTGCTGTCTCCAGAAGGAAGACAGGAATGACACAGGTAAACAGGAAGATGAGGTGGGGATGAAGAAGGTACCTGTGGTTAGAAAACAGGCTGTTCATTTCCTGGGACTATCCTCCTCATTATCCACATTCACCTCCTCCCACTGCCAACCCACACTGCCAGTCGGAACCTGTGCGAGGTAAAGAACATGCACAGCTGCAGAAGACAGCCATCGAGATATCTGGAACCATGACAGAGATCAAGAGTCACCACGTTACATAAGGTCTACATGGTCTCTTGTCTTTCTTCACTGCAGAGTCCCACTGCACCTATTAAAGTCCGCTCCCCACTGAACAATCATTGCCTAACACATAACTTGTGGCAATAACAAGGAGCTTATTAAATAGTGGATGCCTAGGAGCACTGGCACAGCCCACGGTCTAGAATTCTTTTCAAAGAAATCATTGCTGTTAATGTCAGGTAGTCTTTCAGCAGGCTGAAATCAGATTTCAGTCATTGTTATGATCTGAATGCATCCCCTAAAGTTTGTGTGTTGGGAACTTAATTCCCAGTGCAACAGTGTTGGGATGTGGAGCCTAACCAGATGTGAGCAAGTCACGAGGGCTCTGCTCTCCTGAATGGATTAACGTTATTACTGTGAGAATGTGTTTGTTATTAAAGTGAGTTTGGGCCAGGCACACTGGCTCACACCTGTAATTTCAGCACTTTGGGAGGCTCAGGTGGGAGGATCACTTGAGCCCAGGAGTTCGAGACCAGCCTGGGCAACATGGTAAAACTTTGTCTCTAAAGAAAAAACAGAAAATTAGCTGGCCATGGCCATGCACGCCTGTAATCCCAGCTACTCAGGAGGCTGAGGTGGGAGGATTGATTAAGCCTGGGAGCTTGAGGCTATAGTGAGCTGTGATTGTGCCACTGCCCTCCCTCCAGCCTGGGTGACAGAGCAAGACCCTGTCTCAAAAAATAGTGTATTTGGCTCTCTGTCTTTTGCATGCATACTCTCTTGCCTTTCTGCCTTCTGCCATGGAATGACACACAAAAAAGTTTTTTTTTTTTTTGAGACGGAGTTTCACTCTTCTTACCCAGGCTGGAGTGCAATGGTGCGATCTCGGCTCACCGCAACCTCTGCCCCCTGGGTTCAGGCAATTCTCCTGCCTCAGCCTCCTGAGTAGCTGGGATTACAGGCATGCGCCACCATGCCCAGCTAATTTTTTTGTATTTTAAGTAGAGACGGGGTTTCACCATGTGGACCAGGATGGTCTCGATCTCTTGACCTCGTGATCCACCCACCTCGGCCTCCCAAAGTGCTGGGATTACAGGCTTGAGCCATCGCACCCAGCCACAAAAAAGTTTTTACCAGAGATGGGCTCCTTGCCCTGGACTTCTCAACCTCCAAAACTATAAGAAATAAATCTTGGCTTCTTATAAATTACCCATCTCAGGTGTTTTGTTATAGCAACACAAAATGAACTAAGCTAGTAATCTGTGTCCTTCTGTTTTTATAAGCATTGGCAGAGACAAGACTACTGATGCCAGATATTCTGGTATTTTCACTACCATGGACCTCTCATCTGCTGGAAAGTTGACAGGCGAGTTCATAGGATATAGTTACCAGGGAAGAGAGAACTGGACAGAGAAGAAAATCTGCTTATCTGCATAAGGTCCCCCTCAAGCTTCAACTGAGTACTAGTCAGTGCATATGTGTGAGAACACACTGAGGTGAGGGAAAGAATCATTCAAAATGACTGAAAGTAATGGTGCTCACTACTGCTAGACAATAATCTCAAGATTCACCAAGCATTAGGCAGAGTATGCAGAAGGGCATTTCCTCAGTAATGGGGAAATATTATCCGTAGACTGAGCACACTTCTGGTCCTACCTAACAAATCTTAAAAGCAAGACATAAAAAGATCAAGTAACTTCACTGGTCCCAGAACAGAGCTCAAGAATATTTATAGAAATATGAAATTAGCCAGGCGTGGTGGCTCACTCCTATAATCCCAGCACTTTGGGAGGCCGAGGCAGGCAGATCACAAGGTCAGGAGTTCAAGATGAGCCTGGCCAACATAGTGAAACCCCACCTCTACTAAAAATACAAAAATTAGCCAGTCATGATGGCGCACACCTGTACTCCCATCTACTCTGGAGGCTGCGGGAGGAGAATCACTTGAACCCGGGAGGTAGAGGTTGTGGTGAGTTGAGATCACATCACTGCACTCCAGCCTGGGCAACAGAGTGAGAACTCATGTCAAAAAAAAAAAGGAAATATGAAATTATCCAGCAACCCATAAAGCCAAAATATTACCAGGTCTGGTATTCAATCAAAAATTACCAGGAGAGCAAAGAATCAGGAAAATGTTACTCATAACAAGGAAATTAATCAATCAATTGAACCTTACCCATAATTTACACAGATGGTAGAATTAGCAGATGAGGACATTTAAAATTATTATAATTGTATTGCATGTGTTCCAAAAGTTAGGGACATAAAAGATATTGAAAAAGACCCAAATAAAACTTCTGGATATGAGCACTACAATGTGTGAGATTTTAAAAAAATACATTGGATGGAATTAATGTTAGTAGGCAGAGCAAAAGAAAATATTAGTGAACTTTCACTATAGTAGAAACTATCCAAAATAAAACAGAGAGAAAAAAGAAAATTTTTGCCTGGTGGGGTAGCTCACTTTGGGAGACTGAGGCGGGTGGGTCACCTGAGGTCAGGAGTTCAGGACCAGCCTGGCCAATATGGTGAAACCTTGTCTCTACCAAAAGTACAAAAATTAACTGGGTGTGATGAGTGCCTGTAATCCCAGCTACTTGGGAGTCTGAGGCAGGAGAATCACTTGAACCTGGGAGGTGGAGGTTGCAGTGAGCTGAGATCATACCACTGCACTCCAGCCTGGGTGACACAGTGAGACTCCATTTCAAAAAAATAAAATAAAATAATAAAAAAGAACAGATATGTATAAGTGGTGAGACAGCTTCAAACAGCTTAATTTAACTGGAGTCTGTAAAAGAAATAAAAGGGTGAGAAAAAGCTTGAAGAAATAATGGCTAAAAATTTTGCAAATTTTATGAAAACTATAAACCTACAGAGCCAAAAACTTCAACAACACCAAGACAAAAAAAAAAAATGAAAAAAACTAGTCCAAGGCACATGATAATCATATTATTTAAAACAGAATGTGGAGTTTTTAAGGGAAAATCTTAAAAGTCACCAGAGAAAACAGACACATGTACAAACAAAGATAAGAATAACATTAAAATAAACTCAAAATGAATGAAAGATGTAAATGCAAGATGTCAAACTATGAAAAACATGCAGAAGAACCTAGGTGATACCCTTCCTGACAGAGGATTTGGCACAGCATGGATATGCCTAACTCTCCAAAAGCAAGTGCAACTACAATTATTGACAACTGTGACCTAATAAACAAAAGAGCTGCTTCACAGCAGAAGAAATTACCCACAGAATAAACAGACAGCCTGCACAATGGGAGAAATGTTTCCACGTATGCATCTAATGAAGTCTAACATCCAGGATCTACCTTAAAGACATTAAGTGAATAAATCAGCAAAACAAAAACCCAATGAAGAAAGGGCAAGGGGCATGAAAATATGCATCTCAAAAGGTGGTATACAGCAACAAACAGACATGACAACATTTCTCTACCACAATAATCACCAAAGAAATGCAAAGCAAAAGGCCCATGAGATAGTATTTCACACTGGTCAGAATGACGATGCCATTCTGACAGTCCACAAGAATGAATGCCATCAAGGCAGAGGAGGAGAGGGATGCTGGTCTGCTGTTGGTGGAAATGCAAACTAGTTCAGATGCCATGGTAAACAATGTGGCAATTCCTCAAGTAACTTTCTCGACATCATAATCCTCGCAAAAATGTCCATGAAAACCACTCTAAGATTCTGTCTCATTCCACTCAGAATGAATACTACCAAAAACAAAATACAAACTTTTGAGGGCTCCAGCCAGTGTACACTTACCCAAGGGTAACCTCTTAAACATTATTGCTGGGGATGTAAATTAGTATACACACTATGAAAAACAGCTAGAGGTTCCTGAAAAAAAATTCACAGTACAACTACCACAACAGCTAGCAGCCCCACCACTGGTTCTACATTTAAAACAATTGAAATCCCTAGTTTGAAGAGAGCTATCTGCCTACGCATAGGTACTGAAGCACTTGTAACTGTGGTCAAGGTACAGAACAAACCTACCTGTCCATACACAGCTGCAGGGATGAAGAAACTGCCATACAGATACACCACGGAATATGTTTCAGCCATAAATCTTTGGGAAATCCTGCCATCTGCAGCCACATGAAGAAACCTGGAGAACATCAGGTCCAATGGATAAGCCTGCTAGAGAAAGTCCCATTCCACATATCTCAGGCATGTAGACTGAAAAAACTTTATCTCCTAGAAGTAGAAAATTCAATAGGCATTACCAGAGGCTGCTGGGGAGATGGAGGGGGTCTTGGAAGGAATCAGTAATGGGTACAAAGTTACTCTCAGATGTGAGGAATAAATTCTGTATCAAACTTTTCCTTGTACCTTCTAATCACATTTAGTGTATGGCAAACAGTATTTTAAGAAATATGAAGAAACAATGCTAAAATTTATGTGGAAATGTGAAATTTTCCTGAATTTCCAAAGCTATCCTGAGAAATACAGACCATGTTCGATGTAACACATTCCCAGAGTTCTAATCAAATGAAAATCTCTAATTAACCAACCCATATATTGCTGGCATACACAGAGAAACACAGACCAGTGAGCAAAATGAGGGCACAATAATAAACACAAATTTATACAGAGTGAACACTTTTCAAAACACCACCAAAATGACACAATAGGGAAGGTTTTCAAAACTAGATATCCACATACTAAAGAATAATATAGGACTCTTAATGCTATTAAGTGTGAAATAATCAACTCAAAAAAATTAAAAGATTCTATACAAAACTTGCAACCATAAAGCTCCTATAAAAACAACCTGAGTTATGGGTGTATTTAGAACAATGTGGATGTATGCTCACAGTTTACAAAAAGTAACAAAAATACAAGGGAAAAAAATCACTGACAATGGACTGCTTTGGTAGTGATTTTTTTTCTTGATTAATAACCAGCAGCACAGCTAACCAAAAAATTATGCATATGTGAGAACATGTGAAACAGAAGAGTTTGTGCCCAACAAAGGAAAACAATGAACAAAATGAAAAAGCATACTAAAAATTATTTTAAAATTTGGGCACACGCAGTGGATAAGGGGTTATTTTTGAAAAGGCAGAAGCCAGTAACACTACCAGCTGGCAAAAAAACTAAACAACAGAAAAATAACCAGATCAAAATTGGGCAAATAACCTGAATAGATATCTGTGCAAAGACCGGAAACTAAACCAATGATTACAAAATTGTGGTTAACATTACTACTCATGAGAAAAATGTAGATCAAAACCACACTTATAACTTATCTCACTACAACTAGAATGAACATTACTAAAATATTAAACTATTTCAAAAGAGAACTTCTGATATGAATTTCCAGAAAGGGGAACTGTTTGTGAAAACATAAATTAGTATTTACTCTATAAAAAAAAGTTGGGAATCCTGCAAAGAATAAAACACAAAAAGAAATACCATGCCATCTAGCAGTCCCACTGCTAGATGGGTAGACATTCAACCTACCTATTCATCCACAGATACAGAGACCAAGAAACTTTCGTATACATTCAGGAATATTCTTCAGCCATCAAAATCATGAAAGAGCATCATTTAGACAACCCAGGTGAACCTGGAAAACACTATGTTAAATGTAATGAACTAGGCCCAGAAAGACACACACTGCCTGATACCACTCCTGTGAAATTTTAAGATGTTTATCTTAAGTAGAACACAAAATACTGGTAACTAGAGTCTGGAAGATGGAGGGGGAATGGGGATTGGTTTTGAAAACAAAGTTATCTTACCATTAAAGGACTAAATCTGAGTGTTCTCCTCCTAAGCCTGGTGACTGGAGTTAACAATACTGTATTTTTCAAGAGCAAGAAGGGAAAATTTTGAATGTTCTCTCCACACAAAAATGATACCTGTATGAGGGAACAGAGATCCTAGGTACCCTGACTTGGTTATTAACCAATCTATATGTATGAAAATGTACCCCTAATTATGGACCTTTATGTTGTGAAAAAAAGTTAACAGAAACAAATACACATTGCTAAAAATCACAGGGAACCACAAAAGCAATGACTGTCTAAAAGAATCCTGAGAAATACCCTCAAAGTGAGGACCCACAATCCTCAATACCAAATTATACTGCGGAGTGGCACTACACAAACCTGTAAAATGTTTGCACAACAAAGAAAACTACTTTCCAAATTAAAAAAAAATCCTATAGATTAGGCAAAAATTTCAGGCAACCTCATGAAAAAATTCATGAGGAGTTGTCATCTAAGTGTACACAAAAAAACACTACAAAATAGATAAAGAATCCAATCTAGAACCTGACCAGGCAATTCTGCAGACATAAAATTGAACAACAGATAAGAGATTAGGTCCTCAAAATGAACGATTCATTAGGAAACTGTAATTTGCCAGGCACAGTGGCTCATGCTTGTAATCCCAGCACTTTGGGAGGCCTAGTTGGGCAGATTACCTGAGGTCAGGAGTTTGAAACCAGCCTGACCAATATGGCGAAACCCCATCTCTACTAAAAATACAAATATTAGACTGGCATCATCGTGGTAGGCGTCTGTAGTCCCAGCTACTCAGGAGGCTGAAACAGAACTGCCTGAACCCATGAGGTGAAGGTTTCAGTGAGCCGAGATTGCAACACTGGGTGACAGAGCCAGACTCAGTCTCTTAAAAAAAAGGGGAGAAATGCGGGTGTGGTTTTAGAACAAGGGGTACTCATACACTGTAGGTGGAAATGAAAATTATGATACACCAGCTCAGAGGGCCGTGGGCTTGGAGAGACCCAGGTCCCGGGCTTCACCATGGGCTCAGTACCTGTGCACTCCTAAATGCTGGATGCGGGTCAGACAAGGGCATAACCTTCCAAGCAGGGTTGCGGATGCTGCCACCGCCAGGACCCCACAACCGCCCCCACGCGTACGACTGGGGACCAAATGCCCACAAAGAAGTCAGGGCAGGAAAGCAGGGAGCCGTGTAGAAGGAGCAGGGAGGCCTGGACATGCCCCTGCCTCCCCTGGACCTCAGCTTCAAGATCTGCCAAAGAAGCGGCCTGGAGGGAGCTCTGGGATCCCTCAAGCTCGGCGCCTCAGGATCCAGGGTGGGCTCCCTTGCCCCTCTGCAGAGGGGACCCAGAGAACCACGGAAAGCTGTGGGCTGGAGACACAGTCCCAAGGGCGGCAGGGCCTTCTTGGCCTCACTGTCTGCATCCCTCCCATGGGAGCCCGGGGACCTTGCTAGGGCCCAGGCACACGGCCTCACCAGGGCTGCCTGGGTCACCCAGCTCCCCAGGAGACATGCAGGGTCCCTGGGGTCCAGCGCTGTCGCACCTCAACTCCATCTTGGGTCAGTGCCCTCAAAGGGCCCTGTGGACTGGACCCAGGCCCACCCCCTTCTGGGGGATAGGGACCGGCCTCAGTCTCTGTGACACCCACAGGTGGGTCAGTGCTGACCTCTCCTCGGGATCTAGGGGTGAGGTGAGGGATTTCCAGCCACCTCTTGAAGCTCACTGAGCACCCCACCCCAGAGAGCATGCAAGAGCAAAGAAAAGGAAGGAGAGCCCAAATATTTTCAATCTTTCAACATGCCACTGACAGCTTTAGACAGATCATTGTGGTGAAAACTAACAAAGAAATTCTGGACTTAAACTTGACACTTGACCAATTTGACCTGATGAAGTCTTGTTATCTTATCTAACTTACCATCTGTCCTTTTTAGGTGGGGTTGTGTCGACCATTTACATTGAAGCTTAATATTGATATGTGAGATTTTTATCCTGTCATTGTTTTGTTAGCTGGTTGTTTTACAGACTCAATTGTGTAGCTGTTTGATAGGGTCCTTGGACTTTATAGTTAAGTATGTTTTTATGTTAGTAGTACTCCATGCAACAGACACAGTACTCCACATGCATATTCTTCTCATCTGCATATAAAACACACTATAAGATTGATTACATGTTTGGCCATAAAGCAACTCTCAATAAATTCAAAAAAGTTAAAATTAGACCATAGTCTCAGACTACAGTGTAATAAAGATATACTTAACACCAAGAATATCTCTCAAAACCAATTACATGGAAAATAAACAACTTGCTCCTGAATGACTTTCTCATAAACAATAAAATTAAGGCATAGGCCAAAAGTTCTTTTAAATTAATGAAAACAGACAAAACATGCCAAAATCTCTAGGATACAGCAAAATTAGTGTTCAGAAGAAAGTATAAACTTTGCTAAATGCCTACATCAAGAGGATAGAAAGATCATAAATTAACAATCTAACACCACACCAAAGGAACTAGATGGATAAGAACAAATTAACCTTGATGCTAACACAAGAAAATAAATAAAATCAGAGCAGAAATGAATGAAACAGATGCAAAAATTTGTACAAAAGATCAACAAAACCAAATTTGTCCTTGGAAAGTATGAACACAATTGATAGACTGCTAGCTATATTAACAAAGTAACAAAAGGAAAGACCAAAGTAAGCACAATCAGAAATGGCAAGGATGACATTACTAGTGATTCCAACAGAAATGCCAAATATCTTCAGACTATTGTGAACAACCCTATGCACACAAACCAGAAATTCTAGAGGAAATGGATAAATTCCTGAAAACATACAACCTCTCGAAAATGAATTAGGAAGAAGTTGAAACCCTGAAATGTCCAACCTTGGGTTGAAAATTGAAGCAGTAATGAAAACCTACCAAGCAACAAAAGCCCAGGACCAGATGAATTTACAGCTGAATTCTGCCAGATATAAAAGAACAGCTGGTTCTCAATTCTGCTGAAACTATTCCAGAAAACAGAGGAGAGACTTCTCCTTAACTAATTTGTGAAGCCAGTGTCACCCTGATATCAAAACCTAGAAAGACACAAGAAAAAAAGAAACCTTACAGGTCAATATCTTTGATGACCATATAACCCCAAATTCTCAACAAAATGCTAGAAAACTTACTCTAGCAGCACATCCAAAAGTTAATTCATCATCATCCAGTAGATTTCTGGAATCAAGGTTGTTTCAACATATGCAAATCAATAAATGCGATTTACCATATAAACAGAATTAAAAACAAATGATCACCTCAATAGATGCACAAAACACTTTTGATACAATTAAATGTCTCTTTGTGCTAAAAAAAAACCTCAATAAAGTACGCATCAAAGGAATATACCTCAAAATAATAAAAGCCATCTATGACAAACACAGAGCCAATATTATACTGAATGGGCAAAAGCTGGAAGCAGTCCCTTGAGAACTAGAACAAAAATGATTCCCATTTTCACCACTCCTATTTGATGTAGTACTGGGAATCCTAGACAGAGTAATCAGGCAAGAGAAAGAAATAAATGGCATTCAAATAGAAAAAGGAAAAGTCAAAAATTGCAAGCATTTCTATACACGAATAATAGACAAACAGAGAGCCAAATCATGAGTGAACTCCCATTTACAATTTCTGCAAAGAGAATAAAATATGTAGGAATACAACTAACAAGGGATGTGAAGGACCTCTTCAAGGAGAACTACAAACCACTGCTCAAAGAAATAAGAGAGGACACAAACAGATGGAAAAACATTCCATGTTCATGGTTAGGACAAATCAATGTCATGAAAATGGCCATACTACCCAAAGTAATTTATAGATTCAATGCTATCCCCATCAAGCTACCAATGACTTTCTTTACAGAATTGGGGAAAAAAAACCTTAAACTTCATATGCAACCAAAAAAGAGCCCACATAGCCAAGAAAATTCTAAGCAAAGAAAAAAAAAAAAAAAGCTGGAGGCATCACACTACCTGACTTCAAACTATATTACAGACACTTTTCAAAAGAAGACATTTATGCAGCCAAGAAACATATTTTAAAAAATCTCATCATCACTGGTAATTAGAAAAATGCAAATAAAAACCACATTGAGATACCATCTCATGCCAGTTAGAATGGAGATCATTAAAAAATCAGGAGACAACAGATGCTGGAGGGGATGTAGAGAAATAGGAACACTTTTAAACTGTTGGTGGGAGTGCAAGCTAGTTCAACCATTGTGGAAGACAGTGTGGCATTTCCTCAAGGATCTAGAAATAGAAATACCATTTGACCCAGCAATCCCATTACTGGGTATATACCTAAAGGATTATAAGTCATTCTATTACAAAGACACATGTACACTATGTTCATTGCAGCACTGTTCACAGTAGCAAAGATGTGGAACCAACCCAAATGCCCATCAATGATAGACTGGACAGGGAAAATGTGGCACATATACACCATGGAATACTATGTAGCCATAAACAAGGATGAGTTTATGTCCTTTGCAGGGACATGGATGAAGCTGGAAACCATCATTCTCAGCAAACTGACACAAGAACAGAAAACCAAACACAGCATGGTTCTCAATCATAAGTGGCTGTTGAACAATGAGAACACATGAACACAGAGAGGGGAACATCACACACCAGGGCCTGGAGGATGGGGGCTAGGGGCAGAATAGCAGGGTGTGGGGGAATTGGGGAGAAATAGCATTAGGAGAAATATCTAATGTAGATGATGGGGCAATGGATGCAGCAAACCACCACCACAGCATGTGTATACCGATGTAACAAACCTGCACATTCTGCACATATACCCCAGAACTTAAAGTATAATAAATAAATTTAATCATTTAATAAATAATTAAAACAGCCATACTGTCCAAAGCAATCTACAAATCCTATCCTATCAAACTACCAATTCTATTTTTCACAGAATTAGAAAACACTGTTCTAAAATTTATGTGGAACCAAAAAAGAGCCCAAACAGCCAAGGCAAACCTAAGTAAAAAGAACCAACCCAAAGTCATCACATTACCCCACTTCAAACTATACCACAAGGTTACCATAGTAACCAGAACGACATGCTACTGGTATAAAAACAGACACATAGACCAATGGAACAGAGTAGAGAACACAGAAATAAAGCCAGATACTTACAAATATCTAAACTTCAACAGAGCTTTTTTTTTTTTAAAAAAGAAGCAATGGAGAAAAAAACTTTATGCAACAAATGGTGCTGGGACAATGGGCAATCCATATACAGAAGAATAAAACTGGATCACTACCTTTCACCCTACAGAAAAGTTAAATCACCATGAATTAAACTTATATGTAAGATGTCAAACTATAAAAACTGTAGAAGATCATCTGAAAAATTCTTCTTTAAACATCAGTGTTGGCAAATAATTTATGAATAAGTACTCAAAAGCAATTGCTAAAGAAAACCAAAAATTGACAATGGGACTTCATTAAACTAAAGAGCTTCCACATAGGAAAAGAAAATCAATTCAGTAAATAGAAAACCTAGAGAATGGGAGAAAGTATTTGCAAAGTATGCATCCAATAAAGACCCAATATTCAGAATCTATAAACAACTTAAATATTTGAACAAGCAACAACCAAATGGCCCTATTTAAAAGTGGGCAAAAACATGCACAGATGCTTCTCAAAAGAAGATATATAAGTAGCCAAAAACATTTGAAAATTGCTTATTGTCAGAAAAATGCAAATAAAAACTATAATGCAATACTATGTCACACCAGTAGAAATGACTTTTCTTAAAAAAGTCCAAAAATAACAGATATTGGTGGGGTTCCAGAGAAAAGGAAGCACATATACTGTTGGTGGGAGTTCAAGTTAGGTTAGCTACTATGCAAGGAAGTTTAGAGATTTCTCAAACTACCATTTAACCCAGTAGTTCCATTACTGGGTGTATATCCAAAGAAAAATAAATCACTCTACCCATACATACATGCACCATTATGTTCACTGCAGCACTGTGTACCAAAGCAAGGACATGTAATCAATCCAGGTGACCACCAATTGTGAAGTAGATAAAGAAAGTGTGGTACATATACACCATGGAATACTATGCAGCTATAAAAAGAATGAAATCATGGCCTTTGCAGCATGATAGATGCAGCTGGAGGCCATTATCCTAAGTGAACTAATGCAGAAACAGAAAACCAAATACCACATTTACTCATTCATAAATAAAGATTAAACTTTGCATACACATGGATGGAAAGATGGGAACAATAGACACTGGAGAATACAACCTAGGGGAGAGAGGAGGTTAAGCTTTGAAAAGCTATCTATTATGTACTATCTTCATTGCTTGGGTGATAGATTCAATCATACTCAAACCTCAGCAGCATACAATATACCTTTGTAACAAACTTGCACATGTATCCTCTGAATCTAAAACTGAAACTATAAATGAAGGAAATGAATATGAGAGCTTTCATATTTGTATTACTGGCTGGCTTGGCAGATAACCTTGAAACTCAGGAGGCACAATTGGAAACTTAACTTGCCACATTATGTTCGCTTTCTGCATTCATCCACTTAGTTAATAGACTCTAGCTGGATCCATGTTGCTGCAAATGACATGATTTTATTATTTTTTATAGCTGCATGATATTCCATGGTGTATATGTACCATATTTTACTAATCTAATCCACCTAATAATTGGGATGGCCAGCAATGGACATTCCAAGTGTTTCCTCAGGGTTATCCTCATAGACCTATTATTTTTGACTGAATAATTGTTGAGATATTGAATTTAACATCCACTGCCATTTGCTCTTAAACAGTTTTATTACAAAAATTGATGAGATTATGCTAAATTCTGAAGACTTGTCACTTCTACAGCAACACCTTGATGCCTTGTGCAATCTTCTTCAATCCAGAGCATGGGCAATGAACCCACAAAATATGCAAGATCCAGAGCTTTCTGTAAGGGTCTTGGGGGTTACGTGGTTGGACAAAACATGCCTTATCTCAGGTGTAGTGATTGACACAATACAACAATTTTTTATGCATATAAAAGTTAAACAGTTACAAAGTTTCATAGGTCTTCTAATGATACTGCCAGACTTATATTCCACATCTAGCTCAATGTTTGTGTTCATTATTCTCACTAGTAAAGAAGGAGTCTTGTTGGTGCTGGGATAAAGAACAAGGGGAAGTATTGAGAAGGTTAAAATATACATTGTTCAGGACAAGCCTTAGGTTTGCCCCTTGGCAGGATACCAATGTCTTCAGATGTGACCATAAGCCCAGAGAGGACAAGTTGGGCCCTCTGACAAGTCCAGCATGGGATAGTAGTTACCCTAGAATTTTGGTCACAACAGTGAAAGGGTGCTGAAACCTGCTATTCCCCAATTGAACAACAGGTCCTGGGGGTATATATCTCCTTGCAGCAAGTTGAAGCCACAACTGCTGCTTTACTGGTAACAGTGAGAACAGGTCTCCACATCAAGGGTGGGAGAGCCCAGGCCTCCACTTTACAAAAGGAACTTGTATACCTAAAACAGTGTAGTGCCCTCTCCATAAGTCCCTTGGGAGATGAACTGCATAACATATTAGGGCCAGTATGCTCTGACACCAGTGCTTCCCTATTGTGGAGCCTCCACAGGAGATACCTCCAATGGTGCATGAAGACACAGCCCCAATTCCTGACAATGCTTGATACACACACTGGTCAAGTGGAAGTTACCTATGTGTATAGACAACAGTTGCTGTCAACTGGCAGATACCATATGATCTGAGACAAGAATACAGCAAAGTAGTCACTAGGCAGAACTTTGAGCTGCATGATTGGTTTGTACTTAGGAGCCATCATCTATAGTTTTCTGTACAGGGCAGTATTTAAGGGTCTTAAAATTTGGCTCATGCAATGGGCCAAGGATGACTGGCATGTGCTTAGAAAAACCCGGTGGGGAGCTGCCATATGGAAAGATATTTGGAAAAGGCTACAGGAAATCACTGTGAGTCTAATTCTATATCATGATTCAGTACACTGATCAGATTTGCACCCGGTAACATAAAGGTGGATACTCTAGCAGAAACTGGAACACTAGCTCCCTCAAAATCCTCTGAGCTAGCTGATGGGGTGCATAGCCATAGTGAGCATTACCGTGCACAAGTGGCCTGGCAAGTAGCAGAGGGAACAGGAATACCTATGTGGATTTAGTGGTAGCAATAATGAACTTTCATTTGCTACTGCTGTGCCCTCACTGTGTCCCACGTACATTGGGACAAGTATATGGGACAAGTATATAAGACATAAGACATAAGACAGCCACCTTTGTGAAAGACTGACAGGTAGATACATAGAACCCCTGCCACCAAGCTTGAGACAAAAGTATGTCCTAACATGTGGATTCTGCCATGGGATTGTTGAAGGCCTTCTTTTGTGAAAAAGAAAATCAAACAGCCACTATTAAGGATTTGGAATAACTCAGTGTCATGTATGGCCATCCTTGATAGTGACCAAGGCATATATTCCACTGGGCATGATGTCCAAGATTGGGTGCATAAAAATGACAGAGATTGAAGATTTCACTTACCATATAATCCAAGCAACACAGTTAACTGAAAAGAAAAATACGTTTTGAAGGCACAACTGTGAGTACTTTTCCAAAACAATACCTTGCATGCAGGGATAAAGACTTTGCCTCAGGTCATTGGAAACATTCATTCAGTTGAAATAAATACAAGGCTGGCACCACACCAACAAATTCTATTAGAGCCTGGGCCAAAACACTCTGCATGCGAATACAATGGAAAATGGCCTTTTTAAAA
Source organism: Callithrix jacchus (assembly GCF_049354715.1). Classification (NCBI taxonomy): domain Eukaryota; kingdom Metazoa; phylum Chordata; class Mammalia; order Primates; family Cebidae; genus Callithrix; species Callithrix jacchus. Next base: position 45,503,061 of record NC_133514.1, read on the forward strand.
AAGAGATTTCCGGTTAGCTGTTTCACAGGGTCCTTTGCCACCCCTGCAACCTTAAAGATAATATTATCTTTATCATTCAGGCAAAATGTTTGGCATATGCCCCAGCCCATAATGTTCAGGCTGCCTATGTTCTAACCAACAAAGATGAAGCTAGATGGAAAAAGTGTCCCATTAAGTACCTTCTAAACCTTAGAAATTAGTTTAAATTTTTTGTACCTGCTTCTGATCTGCTTTATGAAAGAAAAAATGAACCTGTTTCTATGGTGGGCTACTCCACCATCTCCTTCTCCCAATGGCTTCCTTCTTGATTTAGTTCTGGGAGTTCATGGTGGCAAAAGCTGTAATTAATTCTTGGTCTTTTCTTTGTCATAGATATCACTTCTTGTTGTCTGTGTCACTGTTGTGGTCTTTTCTTGCAACTGGCACATACATTTGCACAATATGTGGCACTTAAGGACTCTCTCTAAAGGCTCAGAGACTATCACAGAAGAAGTGGGTACATGACATTTTATGAGCCAGATTAGAGGGGTGGAATGTGAGAACAAGAGTGATTTTATAACAAATGCTAATCTTCAGTTACAAATGTAACTTCAGACTAACCCCAAGTCTGAGAATATCTCCAAATATCTAGTTGATGTATTACTCTTTAGGTAGGAACAATGATTGGCTATAATTTTCCTCTACAACCACATTGATGCTGTATAAAAATCATAGGCTGTGATGTTTGTAGACACCTACACATTCTTTCCAAAGCATGCATACTTTTTCCCCAAGCTAGAAATCCTGAATTGGTGGGGGGGCGGTTAGGGGACAGTTTGAAGAGATCTACCTGTCTTGCAGCCACCCAAGACCATGCTTCCTTCTGTAAGTTCCTCCAATAAATTATCCTATGTTGAAAAACCAGAATCGTCTGTCTCCTTTTTTGGTTTATTGGCTACTTGGTTATATGGAATTGCTTTGCATATATGACTCTTTCATTGACATTTAGCACTTTATTTATATAAAAATGAGGCCAATGTATAGTGACAGAAATGAAATAGTTGTTTCACAGTCAATGTGGGAATAGAGCATTTATTGAAAAAAACCACAGAATTTAACTTTTTGTCGTGATGAATGTTTTATGTTATATTTGTGATAGTGATTATACAATCATCTGTAACATTTGACACAATGTCAACATTAATCAAACTTTTTAATTTTAACTGGTGAATTTTAAAGAATATAAATTGAACCTTAATAAAATTATTTTAAAATTTAGTAGGAAAGATTGTGTTGCAATTGAATGTGTTGGAAGAATATGTTGGAATTAGGCATTCTTAATCATAATAAGTATCTAATGATTTAGGAAAGCTGTTTTCAATATTACCTTAAGGCATACAAATGCTGGCCCTGTGATCAAAAAATATCATTGTAAATAAATACATCAAAGAAATGTATTCTTACGATCACATCAACTCTCTTTTTCATGGCCAAAACATAAAAACTATCCAAATGTTTTTCAATTAAGTGGATAAATTATAATAAAGTGAGGTAGATAGCTTCTGCCTGATACACAGGTCTCCATGATTTTCTTCCATACATCTTTCATGCTTTTACTGAAGTATTCTTCCAATGGAATACTGCCAGTTCACACTGCCTACAGTCACCTCCATCTACCTGATACATTTTAGCCCTTACCACTTATCAAAATGAACCTTTTATGTTCTATCTGGACCATATTTACCATCAAGGATGTAGCCTCCATGAGTGAAGAAATGTATCAATTACATCGCAGAATTATTACCTCTATGTCAGAATAACATCTGACATAACAGAACATAAAATGATTTTTAGAATGGGTAAAACAATAAAAGCAAAAAGAGTTGCACATCTGTATCTCAAACATTTCTGGAATCATCAGGGCAATGGGACAATTCAAAGAATCTAAGCTAAATAATTTGTCCAATTTTAATGAGTGAACAGTCAAAGTACAACCTGGAAGAAGGGTAAAAAAATTTTCAGTGGCTAATAGCCACATCACCTCTTACCACAGAAAAGAGACTCCTGCCTAGCTATAATGCACAAGGAGCACAGGTATGCCATCCAGAACAAAGGAATGATCCTTAGGCAAGCTGGAATTTCTGTCATTCAAATTTTCTTTTGATCCACTCCAGAAACTTGTGGCAAGTTGTTGTTGTTGTTGGTGGTGTTCTAAAAATTAGTGTGTCAACTGAAAGCCTGTGTTTCTGAATAGTTCACTGAAAACCAAGAGATGAAGGTGAATTCCCATGTCACTATGAAAACATGGAGCCACGTGTCCAAAGTAAAGTGAGAATGAGCAAGAATTGAACAAAGCATAAAGACAAGAAACAAGCCATCTCAAAACTCACATAAGACAACTAAGAATGGCTTGAACAAATGAATGTTTTAGGCAATCAGAAATAAGGTTTGCTCTCCATTTTTGATCTGTGTAGGTTCCACCTTTACTAACTTTAAATATGTGAGTTTATATTCTCTGACATGCATGGTTTCTTATAAGAAATCAGCTCTTGTCTTAATGAGAATGTTTTGTAAATTGAGTCACTTTTCTCTTTACCTCATTCAAGATTTTCTTTGTCTTTTTTTAAAAAGGTTAATGATAATGAATCTCTTTGAGTTTATCCTTCTGAGAGCTCTAAATAATTCTTGGTTTTGTTGATTAATGCCTTTCATCACATTTAGAAAGTTTTAAGTGATTATTTTCTTTTAAAAAGTGTTTCAGAGTCTGTATATTTTTCTTTATTCCTTTGCTTCTCTGATAGACTAATTAACATTAACACCTATGTTCATATTTACTGATTGTTTTGTGTGTTCAAGTCTACTGTTCAAGTCTCCTGTTAATTTTTGTGTTATTGCAACTTTCAGATTGATAACTACTTTTGGCTCATTTTCAAAATTTCTACATAATTGATATTCTCCATTTGGTAATGTCTCATCTTTCTGGGTTGCTATAGTAGCTTGTACATATTTTTCTCCAGCTCTTTTACATATATTTAAAACAGTTGTTCTAAAGTTTCTGTCTCTTAAGTTCAGTGTATTGATGTCCTCAGAGACAGTTTCTTAATTTCTTATTAGTGGACGATATTTTTATATTTTGTGCATGATTTATAACTGTTTTGTTCAAAGGCAAGCATGTGGGATATAGTGTGGTGTCACAGGAGATCAGATTCATTCTCTTTTTTGAGATTTTGAAGCTAAGTATTATGAGTTGTAGTTGTTTGTTCCTTTGGGCTGTTTTGTAATCTATATTTGTAATATGCTATTATTTGCTGTAAATGAACATTGGTGTCTCTGTTTTCTTTGCTATGTGATTGACTGATGCTTTGACAGAAATATACTTGTTTGCCTTTCCTATAAAAATGAATCTCCAGATGCCAAGATGAAAGATGATAGAATAAAAGATGCCCTGGCATCATTGCTTCCCCAGAAATACAATTAGAGACAATTCAAAGTCAAGACCATCACTCTACTCATGAAATTCAGGAAAGAAGCACAAATACTTCATGTGCCCACGAAATGCTGATAATTTATGATTGGTGATATGGTTTCGATATTTGTCTCACCCAAATCTGATATTGAAATGTAATCCCCAGTGTTGGAGGTTGAGCCTGGTGGATAACCTTTGGGTAACTGGGGTGAATTCTTCATGGCTTGGTGCTTCCATTACTATAGTGGGTGAATTTTCATAAGATCTGGTTTTTTAAAAGTGTGTGGCATCTCCCTCTCCTTTTGATCCCACTCTCACCATGAGATGTGCCTGCTCCCACTACATGTTCCATCATGAGTGAAAGATCTCTGAGGTTTTTCCAGAAGCTGAACAAATGCTGGTGCCATGTTTTCTGTACAGCCTGTAGCACTGTGAGCCAACTAAATCTCTTTCCTCTGTGAAACACCCAGTCTCAGGTATTTCTCTATATGAAGAAAGAATGACCTAACATAAAAAATGATACTTAGGAGTGAGGCATTGCTATAAAAATACCTGAAAACATAGAAGTGACTTTGGGAATGGGTAATGGGAGGCTGAAAAGGTTTGGATACTCAGAATAAAACAGGAAGATGAGGGAAAGTGTATGGTATTTCCCCTCTGACCCTATTGCTTCTGCTCTTGCCATGTGATGTGCCTGTTCCTACTTCACCTTCCACCATGAATAAAAGATGCCTGAGGGCTCCCCAGAAGTTGAGCTGGTGCCATGCTTGTGCAGCCTGCAGAACTGTAAGTCAATTAATCTATTTCCTTTATAAATGACCCAACCTCAGGTATATCTTTATAGCAATGCAAAAATGACTTAATGCGACTGGTAAATAGAATGATCATTTTAGACCCTCTTTCTCAGGTTGGCTTAATGCCACTCACACAGAACTTCCCTAGACCTGTTGTGAGGCAGGAGGGCAAAACTGGAGGTAGGCTTTAAATTATCTCATGAGTCTGAAAATCTTTACAGAAAGCCTGCAGCACTGTGATATGTTTCTATCTCACAGAGTCCATTGGGACTATGATGTTTATTGTAGCACTAGTCACAATAGCTAAGAAATCAAATCAATATGTGTTCATCACTCAATAAAGAGAATGTGAAAAATGTACACAATGGTATACTATTTGGTTATAGAAAGAAACAAGATCCTGTCATTTGTGACAATATGGGTGAACCTAGAATATATAATTTTAAGTGAAAAAGATAACTTAAATGAAATAAACCATATATTGAAAGACAAATACTATATGCATGATATCACTAATATGTGGAATATTGGAAAGAAAATCTTATAGAAGTTAAGAGAAGAATGGTGGTTACCAGGACTCTGGGAAGGTAAAGATTGGGAGAGATTCGTCAATAGTTGCAAAGTTACCATTAGACAGAAAAGATAATTTCTGATTTTCCTTTACATAGTAGGGTGACTATAGGTAATAACAATGTATCTTATATTTTACGCTAGAAAAGAGTACATTGAAAGTTATCACCATAAAGAAATGATAAAGGTTTGAAGTGACCTTCATGCTAATAACCCTGTACTACTACACTTGTCTACATTCCACCCAAGAAAACACTCTCCCAAGGTCAGCTTTCTAGGCAGAGGTAAGAGTCAGCTCCCATGGTGGGGCTTAGACAGCCCAGGGGAGGAGGCTTGTTTGCATGAAGTATCCCCCTCATCTTGGGTTGCTGCAGGTAGTAGGAAGGACTTGGGCAGCTGAGGCCCAGCTGAGGGTCCTCAGGATGCAGAGCTGTGTGGGGGTACCCAGCCTGGGATTCTCCCCTCTTTCTCTTATTTACTACACAGGTGACTGGGGCCAGGCATCAGGGCTGTGGATAAAAGGAATAAGGATTGTGCATCTGTCTGTGCCCACTGTCCTGCCTCTCTCACCCTGTGTCTGTCCTGATGTCTGGGTCCCAATGGCCAATTCATGCTGACTTAGTCATCTGCAGTGTCTGAGTCTGTGGGCTGATGAAAACCAGCTCCTGTGCTGGAAGCAGCAGCAACACTAGGCAAGGGCATGGTCCTGATACCCGAAGTTCGCATGGGGCCCCCAAACTCCTCATCTATGACAGCAGTCATCTGCCCACAGTGGTGAACACTGCCTTCCTGAGTATCTGTGGGCTCCAGCCCAAGGATGAGGGTGATTATCCCTGCTCAGCTTGGGACAGGGACATCAAGCTTATTCAATGCTTCAGGTACTGTGAGGCTAAAACATGAGGCCCACCCAGTGAGATGTTTTCCCTGTGCAGCCCCCAAGCCTTGGCCAAGTCAGCTGCTTAGCCCTGGTGAGTTGTTTCTTAATCTCTCTCATTCTTCTCAAAAAATAATTTAAAAAATTAAAGATAAATTTTGAAGACAAGTAGTCACCATTTCTGTGTTAAATATCCATATCTATATTTATATGTGCACATGTATACACATACCCTCCCACAAACAAAAAGTGTAGGATATTATCTTAATGTTTTAATAATGTCCACTCATAAAGAATGAAAACACACACACTGGTCCCTAATGTTGAAATACCAGCATCACTTCCTTTTTAATTGGAAAACAAATAGTGATTATGGCTCGTGCAGATATTGGGTAACATATTTTTTCTAGCAATATGAGAAGTAACACAAACAACAAAACACATTAAGTCCAAATTTTTGTGTGTATATAAATATATATATTTATTTTTAGTCTGATTTTATTTACCATTTGTGTATTTATTATTTACCATTTATATATATCTACATATACATCTATCTATACATATATTTTATTCTGATTTTATTTACCATGAATTAATTGGTAAGAATTAGAAAAACTATAGAAAATACATCCTCATATACTTTCAAAAATTAGATTAAAATATAGTATTTTATAATGCTGACACAATATGAAAAATAACTTCATAATTAAATGTTCATCACAAAGTATGCAGTATATCTAAGGAAATCACTTTAAAACTCACTTTTTAATATAAGTAACCATGGCAATTGTGTTTTTTTTAAATGCGAGACACTAAAATAATTTTAGCATTAAGTAGACGTGGTTGCAAAAATGTTCTGCTTACATTTAAATGTTGAATTTAAATGTGTTTTCTTGAGAAGATTCCTGGGTGGGTATAAGCAAAGGTGACTGCAGACCCTACACTACAGCCTGGCACTTCTTTCCAGCCCATTATCAAAGGCTCATCCAATCCTATGCGTGGTCCATCATAATCTTCTGACTGGCATGCCCTCCATGGGCAGGGGCCCCCCTCAGGCAGAAGGGTGATGTTACCTCTGGGACATGGTGCAAAGTGTAACAGGGCCACCAGAGGGCTGTTGTGGCCCTTCCTCTGAGATAAATGACAAGGAAACAGCTGCGAATGGTACATCTGGCTCCTCAGGTGGGACCCTCTGCTCAGAACTCCATGGGCCCAGGGTTTTTTTCCCCTTCCATGTGCCTGGGAACCACACATCAGAAGTTCACCAGACTCATGACCTCCACCAAGAAACTCCAAAGCAGAGGGTCCTGATCCATGGCTCAGCAAGGGGTTGTGGGGGAGTCAGAGGGGTAGAAAATAATTTGAATGAAGGGATCATGCTTCCATCAGAGGGAAAAGATAAGAGAGATGTGGGTATCTCTGTCTCAGAAGATGGACTCAGGAAGCAGAGCTCTGGGGCATCTGCAGTATGGCCTAATCTCTCTCCTCTCTCAGTGCACAGATATATGAAGTCTGCATTTAAGGGAGGGTCCACAGATACAGGGAATGCTATCTCCTCAGGTATTCAAGCTAGGTTGTGGGCTGGCCCTGAAGCTCTCCATCTCTGTGACTCTATGCTCTTCACTTCGGAGTCCTGGGCAAAGTCTTTGTTGGCCCTGCCATCCTCAGAGTCAGGGCCTCTGGCAGGAGGTCACCACCTCCTGCTCTAGGAACTGCAACATTCTTGGATCCTGTGACGTGTGCTGGGACCAGTTCTTACCAAATGTTTTCCTAACATTCTGCTTCTTGGAAATATCAAGGCCTCACCAATTCCAGATTACTCTCTGGCTCCTGTTCAGGCAACAAGGCCTCTCCATCTCTGGTGTCAAGCTGTAAAACAAGACTTATTCATTACTGTGACACATATTATGCTTACACAGGGTCCAGGTGTCTCCCACATCCACCAGAGGGTGCTGTGGTTTAAGCATCCGCTCAGGTTTCTCAAGCTTCTCAGCCGTCAGCTCCCCTCTCTCCTGCCCCTTGTAGGCACTTCTGTGCTCTCCCTAGACTAAAGGTCTCCCCTAGTGAGAGTATTTATTTTTCTCAGCGGTTGTTCAGACTAAGGTCAAAGGAGGGGCTCACAAAGCCTCCAGAAAAGGGAATGATTTGCATGACCACCTCCCACCATGAGGATCAGGGTGACAGATAAGAAGTATTGGTTGGCTCAGTCCTAACTATGTCTCAGGAAGCAGAGCCTGAGGCATCTCCACCATGACCTGGGTTGTGTTTTTCCTCACCCTCCTTGCTCATGGCACAAGTGGCTGCCTGCAGGGAATTCAGGGAGGGCTCCTGGATGTCACTTGGGATGATGGCATTCCCTCCTCTCAGGGAACTAGTTCTCATCTGTCCTCACTGCTCTCTGTGTAGCTCCCTCCTTGCAGGTTCTTTGGCTGACTTTGTGCTAGCTCAGTCACACTCTGTGTCATGCTCTCCAAGACAGAGGGTCACCATCTCCTGCACATACAGCAGTGGCAACATTGGGGACTACTATGTAAACTGGTAGCAGCAGCACCTGGGCAGTGCCCCCACAGCTGTGATCTACTATGATAATGAAAGAACCTCTGTGGTCCCTGATACTTCTCTGGCTCCACTGACATCTCCTCCAACTCCGCCTCCTTGACCATCTCTGAGATGCAAATTGAGGATGAGGCTGACTACTACTGTCATTCTTATGATAATAGCTACAGTCTCGCAGTGCTGCTGACCCATGGGACAGTGAAAGGAAAACTCCCAGAGCACCCCTGCTCTGCCCCAGGTCTGTCCTCAGCCTGTCTCCACCAGCATGAGTTGCTTTTTCCTGTCCCCTGCTCTGACGTTTGCATTAAAATTTTCTGTTTATGAGTATCTAAATTTTCTTTCCTTTAAAGTACACATTTTTTCTTTCTTGTCTTCATGGATATTCTGATCCTTGTGCAATTACCTCATGAAGAATATTTGATTTAAAAAAGGGCTACTGGCTTGGCACAGTGGCTCACACCTGTAATTCCAGCACTTTGGGAGGCCGAAGCAGGTGCATCACGAGGTCAGGAGATTGAGACCATCTTAACATGGTGAAACCCCATTTCTCCTAAAAAAAATACAAAAAGTTAGCCTGGTGTGATGGCAAGTGCCTGTAGTCTCAGTTACTCAGGAGGCTGGTGCAGGAGAATTGCTTGAATCTGGGAGGCAGAGGCTGCTGAGATCACTCCACTGCATTCCAGCCTGAGGAACAAGAATGAGACTCCACCTCAAACAACAACAACAACAACAACAACAACAGCAAAACAGGGCTTCTGAACATTGTCACTTTAACACTGTGAGCTGAATCATTCCTTGTGTGTGATGGCAGACTTTCTGTTCATGGTTGGACATTTATAATAATTATTAGGACCCACACATCAGACATCTATAGCACCCTAATTTCCAAATGTTGACAAACAAAATAATCTTCAAATATTGTCAAATATCCTGGGGAGATATCACCACAGAATTACCCCTTTCTGAGAATAATTGAATTAAAAGAACATGGTCTCAGATGTTCGGCAGCCTTTTACTTTGAGTCCTCCTTATTTCATTCCACCAAAAATAAGGCTACCTGCATTATCTCTGTACTTCCAATTTCCTATTTGTTAAATGTGTTGCATACAACTCCAAAGATTATACTGATGGAAAAATAATGTTCTAAGCACCATGAGGACAGAGAACCTGTTACCCAAGTATACAGCAATTTTTCCTGACCAAAGTGTGGAGCACAACTTTTGGCCATACTTCTTGCACAATTGTTAGTTCAAATTTTTACACAAAACAGCTAAAACATAACAGGTTCTTTTTTTTTAAACTTACAGTCTTAGGGATACTTTTCAAGCATGGTATACAAAGATGATCACAATTATGACAAGGTCTTCTACTCTTGGTGTTTACATTTCAGAGTGGGCAAAAAACAGCAGACAACAGCAGCCTCAGAACTGAGTGAATATTTATGTCCTATATTTAACCATAGCACTGGATACAAATTTTACCTTGTCTCCATTTTTATATTCTTGGATCTGCACTATCCAGTACTGTCCCCACAAATTGCATGTTGATATGTATATCTCAAAGTTAATTATATTAAATAAGCTCTAAAAAGTATCCCTCAGCCACACCAGCTTCATTTCGCCTCTTCCTGAACTCAGGCACTCCATGGCTCCCATATTGTAGAGTTCAGACATAGGGCGTCTCCACAATGGCATAAAGTTCTACTGCACAGGGCTGAGTTGGACAATCAATTTAACATTTCCATAGGCCTGTTTCATTACCTGTAAAATGGAGATAGAGTTAACATTCTACTTCTCTGCAGCACTCTCCTCTGGGGAGTATTACATTGACCCCATCTCCTTACAGATGTCAGAAGTAATCATGTAGCTGGTTTTGGCCACTGGGATGAGAAGAAGTAAAATGTGAAATTTCTGAGCAGAAGATGTGTAAGATTGGCCTTCACTGTGTCAAATGTTATTGTTTCTATGCTATGGCATCCACATAGACTTCCCAGCCAACCTGCATCCAGGCATGAAGGCGAAGTGAATCAGAGCCACAGCAAATTCAATCAGAGGTGGCAATGGTGGGAAAGTAAAAAATAGACATTTATTTTTGTGAGCCACTGAAATTTTTGTAGCTTTTTTCTTTTCCTAGAGCAAAGCCTGACTGCTATGAAAATTATATATAAATATGGAAACTTCAGTAACAGAAGTAATAAAATATATAAAATAAATTTGTCTTTGTGGGCACTGAGTACACTATTTTACTGCAAAGTGTTTTTTTTTTTTTTTTTTTTGAGACAGAGTTTTGCTCTTGTTACCCAGGCTGGAGTGCAATGGTGCGATCTAGGCTCACCACAACCTCCACCTCTTGGGTTCAAGTAATTCTCCCGCCAGCCTCCTAAGTAACTGGGACTACAGGTGTGTGCCAACATGCCCAGCTAATTTTGTATTTTTTTTTTTGAGACGGAGTTTTGCTCTTGTTACCCAGGCTGGAGTGCAATGGCGTGATCTCGGCTCACCGCAACCTCCGCCTCCTGGGTTCAGGCAATTCTCCTGCCTCAGCCTCCTGAGTAGCTGGGATTACAGGCACATGCCACTATGCCCAGCTAATTTTTTTGTATTTTTAGTAGAGACGGGGTTTCACCATGTTGACCAGGATAGTCTCGATCTCTTGACCTCATGATCCACCTGCCTCAGCCTCCCAAAGTGCTGGGATTACAGGCTTGAGCCACCGTGCCCGGCCTAATTTTGTGTTTTTAGTAGAGATGAGGTTTCACCATGTTGACCAGAATGGTCTAAATCTCTTGACCTTGTGATCCACCCACCTCGGCCTCCCAAAGTGCTGGAATTATAGGCATGAGCCACCACATCTGGTGCAAAGTGTTTTTTATAATTTTATTTATTGGCAAATATTTAATTAGGCTGTTATCATAATAAACATTAAAACAAACATGGGAGAGCAAAAATGATTTTACTGAGCTGTAGATGTAGAAGTTAGACAACAGATTAGAAGCATAGGTTAATTCCTGTTGGTGGAATTTTTACAACATATTTACTGTAAATGATGATCTTAGGAGTAATTGCTTTTCTTTTTGTTTTGTTTTTGACTTATTCAAACAGAAGAAAGACACAAGAATAATAACCTACATACATAGAGAATCACAAGAGCCATAGACTTGATTAACGATGTGCTCATAGATGACACTAAATTTATGTTTAAAAAAACACTTTTCTTGCTTCAATAATAAGTTAACTTTAGCTTATCGTAATTTTTTTTTGAGACAGGGTCTCACTCTGTCACCTATGCTGGAGTGCAGTGGCAAAATCATGGTTCACTACAGTCTCTTGACCTCCCAGGCTCAAGCAATTCTTTCATCTCAGCCTCCCAAGTAGCTGGGACTACAGGTGCACACAACCATGCACAGCTAATTTTTTGTTTGTTTGTTATTGTAGAGATGGAGTTTTGCTGTGTTTCCCAGGCTGGTCTCCAACTTTAGGGTTCAAGTGATCCTCCCTCCTTGGTCTCTCAAAATGTTGAGATTACAGGTTTGAGCCACTGTGCCAGTTGGTTACTGTAACTTTTTTACCTGTTAAGTTTTACTGTAATCTCAGCTCCTTGGGAGTCTGAGGCAGGAGAATTGCTTGAACCTGGGAGGCAGATGTTGCAGTGAGGCAAGATTGCACCATTGCAGTCTAGCCTGTGTGACAACAGCCAAAAAAAAGCAACATTTTGTCTCTTTTATAATAAGACTTAGTTTAAATTATTCTCTATATCTTTATTCTATAAGCTTTTTTCAATTTTTTAAAACTTTTGTTAAAACTCTTGTTAAAAACTAGATATAAACACACACATTAGCCTAGGCCTACAGAGTCAAGATCACCAGTATCACTGTCTTTCACTTCCACATCTTGTCCTACTGGAAGGTCTTTAGGGTCAATAACATGCATGGAGCTGTCCTCTCCAGGATAACAAGGCTTTTTTCTGGAAACCTCCTGAAGGTTCTGCCTGAGGCTATTTCACAGGTAACTTTTGTTTGTTTGTTTTTTTTAAGTAGAAGAGGGTACTGTAAAATAATGAAAAAAAGTATAGCAGATACATAACAGTAACACAGTCACTTATTATCAAGTATTAGGTATTGTACATAATTGTATGTGCTATACTTTTATACTTCAGGCAGCGCAATAGGTTTATACCAGCAGCACCACAAACACGTGAGTAATGCATTGTGCTATGATGTTATGAGGGACGTGATGCTGTGAAGCAATAGAAAGTTTTCAGTTTCATTATAATCTTAGAGGACCACCATTGATGGTTTATGTGGTCCATCATTTTATGCAGTGCATGACTCTGTGAGTACGTGTGTGTGTGTGATATCAAGATAGTAAATTTGATTTCTTTTCTTTTCTCTTTTTTTTTTAAGAGACAGAATCTCACTTCTTTGCCCAGGCTAGAGTGATGTTATGTGGTCCATCATTTTATGTGGTCCATCATTTTATGCAGTGCATGACTCTGTGAGTACGTGTGTGTGTGTGTGTGTGTGTGTGTGTGTGTGTGTGATATCAAGATAGTAAATTTGATTTCTTTTCTTTTCTCTTTTGTTTTAAGAGACAGAGTCTCACTTCTTTGCCCAGGCTGGAGTGTAGTGGCATAATCTTGGCTCACTGCAACCTCTGCCTCCTGGATTCAAGCCATTCTCCTGCCTTAGCCTTCCAAGTAGCTGGGATTCCAAGTGCCTGTGACCACAACTGACTAACTTTTTGCATTTTTAATAAAGACAGATTTTCAGCCTGGTGTGGTTGCTCATGCCTGTAATTCTAACACTTTTGGGAGGCTTGGGCGGGTGGATCACCTGAGGTCGGGAATTCAAGACCAGCCTGACCAACATGGAGAAACCCCATCTCTACTAAAAATACAAAATTAGTCAGGTGTGGTGGTGCACACCTGCAAGCCCAACAACTTGGGAGGCTGAGGCAGGAGAATTGCTTGAACCCAGGGGAAAAGGTTGCGATGAGTTGAGATTGCACCATTGCACTCCACCCTGGGCAACAAGAGTGAAACTCCATCTCAAAAAAACCAAAATAATACAGGGTTTCACCATGTTGGCCAGGCTGGTCTCAAACTCCTGACCTCTGGTGATCCACCCACCCCAGCCTTTCAAAGTGCTGGGATTATAGATTTGAGCCTGTAATAAATTTGATTTCTAATCAGTTATTTGATAATGATTCACTGTGTATTTTTAAAGGCATGCTATAGTGTTGTGGTCATTATTTACTTATTCATTTTAAATATTTTGAAGAATTTTTAAAAATCCAGGAATTAGAATTTTCTTCCAAATAATCAGGGCGGTATAAATGAAAAGAGTTGTCAACATGTTGATAATCACCGAAGCTGGGTGATGGCTACCTGGACATTCATTATGCTACACTCTCTGCTATTGTATATGTTTAATTTTTTTCTTAATAAAAAGAAAAAGAAAACAAGTGGGGATTGACAGTAATCATTAAAGATAAATTGGACTTGATTGACCAGGAAAATGAGGAAACTCACTTTGAAGATCAGGAATAGAGCACTGATCATTCACACAAAACGTCATATTTCTCAGAACACTTTCACATCTCCACAACTTTATCATTGTGTTCCCTTGTTGACTGTGAGTTAGGCATAACAGACATGAAGCTATGAATGAGAAAACTGAGGTTCAGAGAGACTGAATGATTTATCACAGCTAGTAAGTGGACATGCTGGTGTTAGCACTCATGTCTGTCCTTAAGGAGGCCATGGAGACAGGAAGCAAGGATCTTTGGTAGACCATCCAGGATCCATCCTGGAGGAGTTGGCTGCTTACATAGTGGCATCAAATTAGGAAAAAGCTCAAAAGTCACATAGAAAAGTTTAGACTACTGTCAAGGATAGATTATTTTTCTTTCCACACTGCTGCCCTTTGCCCCACACTTCACCCTCTCCAGATACAAATAAATATATAAACGATTTCCTTTTTTTCTTTAGGTAGGCCAAAATGTTCAACTCTCCTGCTTTTAAAATTAAGAAATGGTGGCCGGGTGTGGTGGCTCACGCCTGTAATCCCAGCACTTTGGGAGGCTGAGGCAGGTGGATAACGAGGTCAAGAGATCGAGACCATCCTGGTCAACATGGTGAAACCCTGTCTTTACTAAAAATACAAAAAATTAGCTGGGCATCATGGCGCGTGCCTGTAATCCCAGCTACTCAGGAGGCTGAGGCAGGAGAACTGCCTGAACCCAGGAGGTGGAGGTTTCAGTGAGCCGAGATTGTGCCATTGCACTCCAGCCTGGGTAACAAGAGTGAAACTCCATCCCCCCACCAAAAAAAATTAAGAAATGAGATTTTACAATTATTTATTTATTTTTTTTAAGCTTCAGGAACTGAGTTTTTTTTTTTTTTAAGGGAGAAAGAGAAAGAAAAAGAGGGAAAAAGAGGAAAAAAAGAGGGAAAAAGAGAAAAAGAGGGAAAAAGAAATATTACTTCATTCCTAAAATGGGTATCAGTAATGGCCGATCAATATTTTGTGTGTTTAAAGTGGATAATGTATATTTTGTGTGTTTAAAATGGAGTGCTCTATTGAGTTTATTTGTTCTGGTTCTGAGTTCAAGTCCTGGATATCATTATCAATTTTCTGTCTCGTTGAATCTAAATCTCATTATGGGTCTTATGTATCTGGGTGTTAAGATCTCTTATTATTACATTAATCCTTTTACCCTTGTATCCTTGTAGCTTTGAAATCTATTTTATTAATTGTGAGAATTGCAACTCCTGCTTTTTATTTATTTGTTTTTGCTCTCCA
This sequence comes from Callithrix jacchus, assembly GCF_049354715.1. Classification (NCBI taxonomy): domain Eukaryota; kingdom Metazoa; phylum Chordata; class Mammalia; order Primates; family Cebidae; genus Callithrix; species Callithrix jacchus. Next base: position 45,518,105 of record NC_133514.1, read on the forward strand.
TTTGGTTGGTAAGTTTTTTTCCAACCCTTTATTTTGAGCCTTTGTATATCTTTAGATATACCGTTAGATTTTTGTCTGTTCTTTTGATTGGGGGATTTAGTCAATTTAAATTTAGGGTTACTGCCATTTGATATTAACTGGCTATTTTATTCTTTCGTTGATGTAAATTCTTCTTTATGTTAATGCTCTTTACTTTTTGGTATATTTTTAGAAAGGCTCATACTGGTTGTTCCTTTCTATGTATAATACTTCTTTTAGAAGTTCTTGTAAAGCAGGCTTGGTGGTAGTAAAATCTCTAAGTACTTGCTTGTTCCTGAAAGATTTTATTTTTCCTTCAATTGTAAAGCTTAAATTGGCAGGATATGAAATTCTGGGCTGAAAGTTCTGTTCTTTAAGTATATTGAATATTGGCCCCCACTCTCTTCTAGCTTGTAGGGTTTCCGCTGTAAGCCTAATAGGCTTCCCTTTATGGTTAACCTGATCTTTCCCTCTGGCTGCCCTTAATATTTTCTCCTTCGTTTCGATCCTGGTGAATCTAACGATTATGTGCCTTGGGGTTGGTCTTCTTGAGGAATATCTTTGTGGTGTTCTCTGTATTGCCTGGGGTTGAATAGTGTCCTGCTTTGCTACGTTGGGAAAATTTTCCTGGATAATGTCCTGAAAAGTATTTTCCAGCTTGAATTCATTCTCTCCATCACATTCAGGTACACCGATCAAACGTATATTAGGTCTTTTCACATAGTCCCATATTTCTTGGAGACTTTGCTCATTCCTTTTTTCTCTATTCTTGTCTTGTCGTTTTACTTCATTAAGTTGGTCTTCGACCTCTGATATCTTTTCTTCTGCTTGATCCATTCGGCTATTTAAGCTTGTACATATTTCACTAAGTTCTTGTGTTGTATTTTTCAACTCCATAAGTTCATTTGTATTCCTCTCTATATTGTCTATTCTTTTCATCATTTCATCAAACCTTTTTTCAAAGTTCTTAGTTTCTTTACATTGGGTTAGAACAAGTTCCTTTAACTCCCAGAAGTTTCTTATCATCCACCTTTTAAAGCCTACTTCAGATAATGAAATACAGTCCTTTTCCATCAGGACTTGTTCTGTTGCTGATGAGTCCTTTTCCATCAGGTCTTGTTCCATTGCTGATGAGTCCTTTTCCATCAGGGCTTGTTCCATTGCTGATGGGTTCTGATTTCGAGTACACTCGGCCTTCTTAGGCTGTTTTTTCCCCTTCATTGTAGATGAACCGCCTTTCTAATTAGGTTGAAATGTTGAAATGAAATGTTGACGTCCGATTTATTGATTCCCAGTTCTGGGATCCGAGCAACCCACTGTGGCAGCCTAAATAGCAGCGATAAGACTGATGGTGCTCTTCTGCCCAGGAATCTCTGGTCTGGCTTCCCTCTTGAGTCTGCAACAAGCGGCTCTGACTTCCCGGAGCTCCGAACTCCGGTCAGTAGGGGAAGCAGTCCCGTTTGCTCTGCATGAAGAGCTGCTGCACCGAGACGCTGGCAAAACTGCTGCGGCAGCCACAAGAGTTGCGCTGGTGACCCTTGGGGCTCCTCCACTGGGAATCAGCTGATCCGTGAGTGATGAAAATTCATCTAAAAGTGTGGCGTCGTCTCGTTCTCTGAGCTTTCACTGGGAGCTACAATCCCGAGCTGTTAGTGATCAGCCATCTTGGATCGGTCTCTCACAATTCTTTTTTTGAGATGGAGTTTTGCTTTTGTTGCCCAGCCTGGAGTACAGTGGTGCGATCTCAGCTCACCTCTGTTTTCCAGGGTCAAGCCTTTCTCCTCCCTCAGCCTCCTGAATAGCTGGTATTACAGGCACCCACCACCATGCCCAGCTAATTTTTTGTATTTTTGGTAGAGATGGGGTTTCATCATGTCCAGGCTGGTCTAGAACTCCTGACCCTAGGTGATCCACCCGCCTCGGCCTCCCAAAGTGCTGGGATTACAGGCGTGAATTATCATGCCTGACCAGATTTTACAATCTTATTCAGAAAGTGTATTAACAAAAAACTATTTAAATTATGTATTTTATTCAAGGAAGATAAAAAGAGCAGGAAAAATGTAGGCAGGGGAGAGCGGTGGAAAGGGAGAAGATGATCAGGGGAGATAGGAAGAAACATTTTGAGCAGAGGATTAGTGATGATAAACCATTCTTATTCTATTGCTGCTATTCACTTGCACTCTGGGCTTCAAAGTGGATTTTTGCCTATTATGTCTGTCCTTTGAAAATCTGGAGAGCTGATTTCACTGTTAGCCTTTAGGAACTCAGACTTCAAGTGTAAAGGAAGAAAGTGTACGTGTGCCACTGGCCAAGGGCAGAGCATACACAGGGCCTTATATGAGAACCAAGAAGAGCCAGAATTATCTCCTGGAATATACAATGTTGACCAGAGTCAGTCTCCCACAGGACACAATGCCCTGCAGGGTCTGACTCAGTCCTCACTAGAAAATCCATAATCTCATTGAGTCCCAAGCCTTCCTTGACCAAGAGCTGTGAATCGCTAAATTCTACAAGAGAAGCAACCATTCCATTGCATATCTTTTTCAGTTCTAATTCCTAAATTTTGAAAATAATGTCTTCCTTGTATTAAAACCACTCACATGCAGTCAATCACTAGCCAAAATAATGGTGCAACTTTATCAATAGCATTTTTAGGAGCCATCAAATACTTAGACACTATCTCACTATTCCCAGGAGTTTGGTGGAGCAAGATGCTTCTTCCTGTGTTTCGAAGCACAGCCTGACATAATGGAACTGAAAACATACTTTTTCAATGCCTGGAAGTGTCTATGCTTCAGTACTTTTCTTCAGATAGAAAAGGTGAGAAACAGTAACATACACCTTGTTTCATGAAATTATAATCCCTGGCAGTAATCAAATACACCTGCCTCAAAATGTTTTTTTGAGGTTGGAAGGGAGGAGGGATAATTCTCTTATTTGGCAAAATGGAGAACAAAGCAACCAAGTTATTAGTCAAAAGTCCCAAAGTATGTTAATGATAATATTAAAACAATTTTCTACTTTAGCTGTATCGATCTGCAGACCAGAACTCTTTCCATTTATCCAAAAGACACATATTCATTTATTAATTTTTAATGATTATTAGAAATGATTCTACCATCTGGGTATGCAAAGATGAATATGAAAGACCCAGCTCTTAGGAGACTCAGCAAAGTAAACAAAAGGTTCAAAGGCTCCTTCCATGAGGGTTTTGTTCCAGCTCTCACAGTCTCCGTGTTAGTGGAAGGTAAGGATAGAGGAGAACTGAGAGGCTAAAAACAGGGTTGACAGCAGATGCCTGGGCTGGCTTGTGTAGCAGTCAGCATTGAGGGCAGCATGGGCCCTGAGGGATGTGGTTAAGAGAAGGCCATTTTCCTGATAGAGTAACCTGATTTTTTTGAGACACGGTCTCACTCTGTTGCCCAGGCTAGAGTGTAGTGGTATAATTAGAGCTCACTGCAGCTTTGAACTGCTGGGCTCAAGTAACATTTCCACCTGAGCCACCCAAGTAGCTAGGACTACAGGTGTGTGCTACCATACCTGGCACATTTAATTGTGTGTGCCTGTGTGTGTGTGTGTGTGTGTGTGAGGGAGGTGGGGGGACAAAGTGTTGCTATGTTGTCCAGGCTGGTCTTGAATTCCTGGTCTCAAGGGGTCCTTGAGGAGGCCTTGGCCTCCCTAAGTGATTTATAGGCATCCACTGGGATTACCCACTGGTGTTTTTCACAGGCATGTGCCACTCTGTCTAGCCCTGAAGTCAGCCCGGAATAGATGAGAATGAGCTACCTACTGAAGAAACTACCTTGAGAGGTAGTTGTGAGTGTAATCCTGGGGAGTGGAGAGCAGGACAACTGTAACCAAGGGGACCATAGAAACTTGAGGCTGAAGCTGAAGCCAGATGACTTGCATTGCACCTGTCTGAAATCATGCAAGGAGACAGGAAGAGAGTGGGCATCCATTTGTGTGTCTCAGCCCTTATGCAGGCAGAGGGTAACCTAAGCCTTTCCCTTATGGGAGCCCTTCATGTGGTCAGCATTCTGACCTGTCTCAGGTGTGTTTCCTGTGCTGAAAATGAGCAGACATCTGCTGTAAAACCCTTTAATAGGCTCCAATACCCTTATCCAATGCACTTTGCTTTCATTCCATCCTACCAAGCTCCTGAAGTTGGTTTCTCCTATAGATTTTCTTAGGAAAGAGGAGGTGCTGTCTCACAAATATAATCAGTAACTACTTAGTAGTAATGAATCTGATAATTGACATATTGTCATCCTGGTTAATATATTTTCTTGTGACCCTGATAGGTATGCATCAGATAAGCTTTGAGGAAACTAATCAGACCTGCAAAGCTAAAGACCAGATATTAGACTTTCCAAGGTGGTTGTAATTTTCTTGGCCACCCTAGTTCCATTATCTGGAATGTCATCTAACATTAGTTAGGTGCTCAATAAGTGTTACCATTATTACCACAAAAATATTTCTATTTGTTTGCTGATTTATTTTTATAGGCTGGGCATGGTGGCTCACACCTGTAATCCTAGTGATGGCAGCAGCAGCCCATCTGGAGCAGCCACTGCAAAGAAACCTACTGCAATGTGGGAGGCACAGCCAGTACTGTGGACATGGAGCCAGTGGACTGGGAACAGAAGAGAAGGAGCAAAGCCTTCCTCTGAGTTGGCAGGGTAGGAGCCCCACCCTTTGTGGCTACAGACAGGGGCATCCCTGTGCTCTCAGGGATCTGGGAAGCCCCCTTTCCCAACAGGCTCAAAGTGCCTGCTCCGACTGCTTGCCCTCTCCCCACTCCTGGAGACTGCTCTGGGGTGGAGCAAGGTTGTGGCTGAGCCCAGGGACTATTGTGACCAGTCTGGGTGTGTGCACACTCAGGGTGGCACTGACACACCAGCCCTAGCTGCCTCAGCCCCCTCCAGACTTTGGGCATTGATAAGCATAGAAGGGAGGCTAAGAAGGGGCTGATGGTGGCTCAGCACAGGCCTGCATGCACACCTTGGCCTGAACAGCCTGGGTGCTTTGGATGACATGTAGAAGGCAGCAGGAAGAAGACAGTGTCCTGGGTGGAAAGGGGTGGGTCCCCAGTGAAGACCCACCTTCAAGCCAGAGATGGCGTGAAGCCTGGGGGAGGGACTGTCAGTTCTGGGTGTAGTCCATGGCACAGAATGAGAATTTATGGTGTTTTTTCTGGCGTGCCCATGGCTACTCATGGACAGATCAGCACACTCTTCTTCCCTTCTGAAGCCCATAAAAACCCCAGACTCAGCCAACTCACAGATATTGGGACTGCCAGCTGTGGGAAGGAGCTACCAACTTAGGGTCTCCTGGACTGGTCAGGATGACCTGCCTGTGGAAAGGAGCTACCAACTTCAGGTCTCCTGAGAGCTGTTCTGTCACTCAATGAAGCTCCTCTCCACCTTGCTCATCCTCTAGCTGTCTGTGTATCTCATCTTTCCTAGATGCAGAACAAGAACTCAGGACCTGGCAGGACTGAAAGAGCTGTAACACAAACAGGGCTGAAACATACTCACTCTTGCCTCCCCCACCTCTATTCACCATTTTGCAGGAGATGAGGAGAGAAGAGCTGCTGCCCTTTGGGAAGCCTAGACCTAGGGGCTCCCTGAATGAGCCAGGGTTGTGACACCCTCTTTGGGGCTTTATGGCTCCTGGTATCTCTAAGCTTCTATGGCCACCATGTTCCCTGGTGCCTGCAGTGGAAGCTACTTGTGGTATGCCTGATCCAGCTGCAGCTTTGCATGGAACTGATGCCTGTGCCAGCTTCTGGAACTGCTCACCTTGCTGTAGCCAGCATGCCTGGATGTGTGCAGTAGCCAGACCCTGTGCTTGCTCACACACCCCTTGCTGCTCTGCACCTGACTTGCCCTTTGCAGACCTAGGATCCAAGCTGATAATGTGAGCAAAGCACAGCTTGCAGGGTCAAGTGGGTGAAATGAGCCCAGTGGGTCCAAGCAAAACTAAGGCAAAGATGCCACCAGTCACAGAGGTTTCTGGCTGGAAAAGTGACACCCTAAGGGTGCTGTGACACCAGTATTTTAGGAGGATGAGGCAGGTGGATCAGTTGAGGCCAGGAGTTCAAGACCAGCTTGACCAATGTGGTGAAACATTGTCTACTAAAAATACAAAAATTCACTGGGCATGGTTATCCATGCCTCTAATCCCAGCTACTTGGGAGGCTGAGGCACAAGAACTGCTTGAACTTGGGAGGCAGAGGTTGCAGTCAGCCAAGATTGTACCACTGCATTCCAGCCTGGGTGACGGAATGCAACTCTGTCTCAAACTATATATATACATATATATATATATATACACACACACACACACACACACACACATATATATACATACATGTTCCCTGGTGCCTATATTTATGGCCAAGGGAATTTTCAACACAGAAATACCACATATGTTTAAGCCACTCATCTCTACATGCCTGCAAAGTAGCATGTCCTCTGAAGGCAGGGATCTGACCCAATGCCCTGCACATACACGTGGTCCCACTGGGTGCTGTTAATGAACAGCCTATCTGGTGCTTGAAGTTGCTAAATTGTGAAAGAGGAAACCAAGTCTGTCTTCTGTTCCTATCTCTACTCTTCAGCATTTTTCCACTTCTATTTGGTTCCGTTGTCTTCCCCTGTCAATCCCCAAGTAGGCAGCTCCAGTTAACTTCCTACCTCCCTGAGAATCCCTAAAGCTGTGCCCCTCGGGCAGCACCCACGCCATACATTTAACATTTCCTTGCCTGCCCTATCACAGCTTGCACCATAATGTCCTATATCATTGAAAAGGATGGAGAGGGAACAGCTAGGCAAATGTTATAGTAGGATAATAACTGGAAAGGAAGCCTATTTGCTAGCTTTCAGGAATGATGCTAGCAATTTTAAAGCAGTATAAGAAGTTTCAGTTTGGTATGTGGGAGAGGGAATTGTCTTGACTGGGGGAAAAGATTTCTCTTCTCCCATCGTGTCCACTCTAAAACCCCAAGTCGATGGAGAAAAGTTGGTGATGTGTGGTTTGGTAAATAAGTTCAGCTTTGACATGAAGATTGACCTGATTTGACTTTGATTGATGGATTTGACATGGAGGTGACCTGAGATTGGTGCTCCTGTCAGTCTTAAAAACAAACAAACAACTCATACTACTATATCCATTGAGACAGAGAAAAACAAACAAACAAACAAACAAAACCCCCTAAGTTTTGGACCTGACCGAGTTATTCACTGCATGTGTGATCCCAGGCGAGTTTCCTGTCTGTAAAATAAGGGTTATCGTAATATTTCCCTTTCCGATTGCACAAGATGGGATGATAAAGTTAAGCTGTTCTACATTCTACCTATGTGTGCGTTGGGGAGCAAGTGGCGGAGGGATCATGTCTGTTTTGCTTCCTTTGTTTCCATATTGTTTAGAAGATGCTCATTAATACTTGACTTAATGAGCTGTCAGGTGGGATAACCCTTACCTGTTCCTCCTTTTGGAGGCAGATAGAGAACATGATGATTGGAGATGCATGAAATGTGACTAATATCTCTGTGTAATCAGGCTTGCAACACCCTGATTGTTCCTATCTGATTCTTCCTGAGAAAAAACAAAGCAAAACAAAAGAAAAACTTGACTTAATAAATAAATGGTGGTGGAGTTGGGTCGACTCTCAAATTATTGATGCCCAAGCTTTAGCGTGCATCAGGACCACTCGAGGGTCTTGTTCAGACTAGACTGCCAGGATAAGCCAGGGATGGAGTCCAAGAACCTGCATCTAATGACTTTCCCATGTGCTGTGACGCTGCGGGCAGAGACCAGGCGCCCAGGGGTAGGCGGCAGCTCGGGAAGGGGCCAGCAGGTGGCGCGGTCGCCAAGCCCGGCTTTCTCCCAGCGCCGAGGGAAGCGGGCCAGCTGTGGCCTCCATCCCAGCCAAGCCTGAACTCCATCTTCCGGAAAAAACTGTCTTTAGCTTCCTTTTCGGGGACCCTGTTTTGGGGATTGAACCCTTGCAAGTAAGAAAATCCCTCGTAAAGTTTAATGAAATGACCACATCACACGTGGTTGATGAAGCCCTTCCCTACTTGCCATGTGTGACCCACTGTCACGGCCCGGGCTAGTGGCTTGGTGGAGAGGACAGGCCTGCTGCTCCGGCTGCAGACCTTGGGCTTCTCTTCTGAGCTGGGCGGAGAGCGCTGTCCAGATTGTTAGGAGGCTGCTGGGCAACGACACGGGGAAAAGTGCCTTACACAGCATAAGGGCTCAATCCACATTAAGGAAGTAGGCAGAAAAAAGTGTCAAATAGCCAATGACAGTTCCTAAGGGGAGAAATCAATTTGTGTTTAGCTGTCCAGTAGAACTCTGCTGTCTACACTGTCCAGTACAGCCATAGGTGGCCACTGAGGACATAAAACACAGCCAGGGTGATGAGAGAATTGAATTTTAAATTGTATTTAATTTTCATTAAATTTAAAGTATTGGATGGCACAGGTTTAGCAAAATACCTTGCTTAATTGGGAAAAGGTGTCCATTAAGCCTTAGGGCATGGCTGGCAACTGGTAAGAGGTAGTTCAGTCTCTCTGTCTAAAAAGGTGTAGGAATTTTAGTGGGTGGGGCAATCTGATTAGCAAGGAAAGGGAGAGGTTGGTGGAAAAGGGCCAGAGGTATTGCAAGGTGTTAGTGACTAAGCCAATGAGAAAGGAAGTCAGTAAAACCTCTCCAGTGGCAGCAATAACTCAAGGGGAATTTAAAAACTGGAATGTGTAATATTCAGTCTTAAGTTATTTACTGAGCAGTAGAACGATGTTACTTCTTTCTGTTGCCTGTCCATTCAGAAATGTCTGCTTAACACAGAGCCTGGAGGTGGCAGCAATTAGGGAGTGAAGAGATGACAAGATGTGGGGGTGTCCAGCGGGGGTGATTTCTTCAGAAAGGTGAGAGCAAATTCAGGAGAAGACAGGAGAGAGAGGAAGAATTCAGCACAAGCAGGATCTAGGGACTGAGACTGCAGTGATATTGTCAGGAGGATGCTTTTTCCACTGCAGAGAGGATGGAGATTTTTGAACCTCTTTTAATTAAATCTTAAAGCTAACAGCAACTCCAGTAAGTGGGAAGACTTGCACATCCAGGCCTCTGCTTCAAAGCATTTCTTCAGATTAATGCTTCCTGAGTTAAATAACCTCACAGAGCAGGTGTCTCTTGAGGGGCCTCACTGCCGACTGCCGGTGTGAGTGTGAAAGGAGACCAGGAGGGCTTGAGCAATGCTACAGCAGGCAGGCGCAAGCAGCGGCACTGACGTCTTGCTAAATTTATAAAGCTTAACGTCACTTTTTCTGGACTTTTGTCTCTCTATGGTATCTAGCAATAATGAGTTACCTTCCACCTGCTCCCAATTTCTGTGTGTGTGTGTGTGTGTGTGTGTGTGTGTGTGTGTGTGTTTATGAGAGAGAGAATAGATGCAAAATGAGGTGCAGCTTCGGTGCTGGGCATACTTCCTGTGCTGAAACACAGTGCCTCCTAGTCATTATCTCTGCTGCAGTCTTAGAAAATAACTCCTGAGTGTGATAATGTGGCATAACCCCCTCTTGCAAGTGATTTTATGACAAAACTCTCAGGTGAAGCTTTGTCTGCCACCTCTTTCCTGCCTGGAACCTAGAGGTAGATCAAACATCACCTCTTAGTAGCCACCTGTGACGCATAGCCCCAAGAGCTGCCTCTCCTACCAGGAAGGGTTTGGATAGAGAACAGGGAAGGGAGAGAATACAGGCTTTCCAAAGAAGGGACTTGTGTTTTCCCTGGTCCCTGTGTTCTGTGCAAGTAAAGCTAGTTCTCCAACTACAGCACATGATAATTTATTTGATCCTGTCTTTGCCCACAGGATATCCCAGCCACTCCTTACTGTACCCTCTACCTTCTAACCCTGTTTTGTAGTCACCTCCTTGAAGAAATGCCACTGAATGGAACCTCCTGGCTTCACTCTCGCAAGCACCCTTTTGGCCATCAATATGGTTGCTCAGGGCAACTCCCAGTGGAGGTGGGGCAAGTGGGTAACAACTGGTGGGGTTTGAGAGTATCACATGTTTTTCCACAAAGCTCCCATTAATATAATTATATAACCTGGGTGGGCAGAGGAGAATGGCAGCATTCATCTGGCAGACTGGCAAAGAATATTCCACCAAATGAAGTGGAAGTCACTGGTCTAGGAAGGGAAGCGTCAGGGAAGAGAGCATTTTTTTTTCTAAGAGAGTCTTACTCTGTCATCCAGGCTGGAGTGCAGTGGTGCCATCTCGGCTTACTGCAACCTCAGCCTCCTGGGTTCAAGTGCTTGAAGAGAGTTTTTTTTAATAAGGGCAAGATGAGGGGTGGAGGAGAATGATGGAGAGGGAGGACAGGGAAATGGAAACCTAAAGGGGCTATGCAAGAAAAATTATAGTTTGCATGGGATAGGGAGGAGAATAAGTCTTGAGATTTTAAAAGGGAAGTTAACATGGATTCACATTGTGGCTCAGCTACCATCTGTGTGACCGCCTTGAAGCCCATCTCAGGTTTATTTTCCTTATGGGTACAGGGTGGTCATGAGGATCTCATGAGATTACATGCATGAAGCTCACACCTTAGAAGGCACATGCATACATCACGTTTGCTTAAGATTGATCCCCATTTCTGCCACAGGAAGGAACAACAACAGTCACAGCAGAGACCAGGAGGAATCATAGTGTGCATCTGTGCAGTCTTTAGACCTCTCAGAGCACTTTCCTATAGGTCATCACAATTGTCCAAGTTCTAATAATCTTAAGAGGTAGAGAGCCTCTAGCAGCATCCCTGCTTGCAGAGAGAAAGACTTAAGATCCCAGTCAGCTTGGTGGTAAACTAGAGCAGAACTTTTGAGTCTTCTGCGCCTTGAATATTGTCTGGTTCTCAAAGGCTTTTTGATAACCTATGCCACACCTTTAAATCTGGCACCTTTAGTGCAGAGAATTAGTTGGGCAGAGAATAACGTATGCACTTTTGAGAGACACCAATTGTGCATCGTTAATTGGGAACTTGTCTGGGTGTGTGGTGTCTGTCTGCTGTGCACTGTGAAAGGCAGAGTCTGCTGCATTTGCAGGAAATTAGCAGTTGACACTGCTGTTTTCCTGCTGTGCCAAGCCAACCAGAAGGAACTTTGCCAGGTTCTTAAGGGTCCCAATTATTCAGGAGACTGAGCTGGGAGGATTCTTGATCCTAGGAAATAAGCATAGGACTTTGTCTTGGGACTGATATTTGCCTGTCTTCTTACCTCAGCACTTTGGAAGGTTGATACCAAGGGGCAAGCTTCCAGACCCATCCCAGCAACAGATGAGAAATTGGCCTCAGCAAAATGTACTCCAGTTCCAGTCAATAGTTTTACTGCTTGACTAAAGTGACCTCAGGCCTGAATAAATCTGAGAGGGCAGACCATGGCAGCTGCAGGCCTTGAGTGCTCAGTGTTCAACAGAACTACAGGTGCAACCTGTACTTGAGTGCTTCCAGTGTTCAACTAGGTACTGAATCAGCTTTGGTGACCAAATTACTCCAACCATCAATGTCTGGATATCAAGGTTTCCCCTAGTGCTGCCAGAGCTGAAGCTATCATAAACTTAAAGACCTTAATTTCCTTCTTTCCCTGAATTTTTGGACATACTTATTTCCAAAAATAGCCAAACTCTGAACATTGAATCAGGCACCTACATCACTGTGCAGACATCAATGCATAGTCACAAGGATCAAGATTTATCAGAGATACATGATGGCACCAAGTGGTCAAAATCAGCTGCCAGTGGTGACTGACACAAAAGAGATTGGCATGGATACATGGCCTGACAAAAAATTCAAAATAGCAATTTTAAGACAATGTTGTGGACTTCAGGAAAACACAAATGATTCAGACATTTATCAGAGAAACTTGACAGAGAGATAATATAATGTGAGAAAAATACTAACAAAAATCTTGAAGACAAAACCACAACAAAATAAAAAATGCAGTTGAGAGCATTGACAGTAGAAGTGGTCAAGCAGAAAAACTCAAGGACAGGTCTATTGAAATACGCAGTCAGAGGAAAAAAAGGAATAAAGAAACTTCATAGGACTTATGAGATAATATCCAAAGAGCAAATGTGTTAGTCATGAGTGTTCAAGAGTGTGGTAAAGCTGGGTGAGGTGGCTCATGCCTGTAATTGCAGCACTCTGGGAGGAGGAGGCAGGTGGATCAAATGTGATCAGGAGTTTTAAACGAGCCTGCCCAACGTGGTGAAATATAAAAAACTCTACTAAAAATATAAAAGTTAGCTGGGTGTGGTGGTGTATACCTGTAATACCGCTACCTAGGAAGCTCAGGAAGGAGAAGCACTGGAACCCAGCACACTGAGGTGGCAATGAGCCAAGATCATGTCATTACATTCCAGCCTGGGCAACAAGAGCAGAACTCTATCTCAAAAAAAAGTGTATGTAGAAAAAAAATGTAGAAAGCTTATTTAGAGAAATAATAACAGAAAACTTTCCAAGCCTAAATATAAATATAAATATGCAGGTACAGGCATGTCAAATGCTTCCAATCAGATTCAATCCAAATAAGAATATCCCCATACTTAGTATAATAAAACCACCAAATATTAAAGACACAGAGATGATACAGAATTATGCAAGAGGAAAAAGAAAATATCATATCAGAAATACACTTACATAATTAATATATGCATACATATAATGTAAATATTAATACATCCAAGTGGAGAAAAAACCTGAAAGATACTAATAGAAAACTTCAGAACCTTAATTTCAGTAATGAATAGATTATGCACACAAAAAATGAATAAGTAAACACTGAATTAAATTCGCTGCAGGGCAAATGGACAAAACAATTACAGAACTATCTATCCAAGAGCTATAGAATACACATTCTTCTCTACTAAATATATAGAACATTTTCCAGTATCTATCATACATTAATTCAAAAATACAATCAAGTTGAAGAGATCAAATTCATATCAAGTATTTCTTCTGAAATCACTAATTCAAAAGTACATGAAATTTAAACAACATACTTCTGAGTCAGTGAAAACGTTAAAGAGAAAACATAATATTTAAAAGAACATATTAAGTACAAAACTTGATGATTCAATCAAGGAATTAGGAAAACAAAAAGCTAAAATCAAAAGTAAAAAAAAAAAAAAGAAAAGTCCCTACAAAATATAATCAGAGACAAAAAAGGAGATATCTTTCCTGGTACCTAGAAACAAATTCATGATAAAAACTCAAATGAGCAATGAAAAGTCACCTTTTAAAGAATAGTCCAGGAACCCAATGGATTCACTCTGCATTCTACCTACCCCTGAAATAGAACTCCTGCCAATTCTTTTTAATCTAGCCAAAGAAAAGAAGAAGAAGATATGTGAACTCTTTCATTCCATGGGGCGGGTCACACTGATTTCAGAGACAGACAAGGACACACAAAAAAAGACAAAAAACTACAGGCCAATATTTCTGAATAACATAATGTAAAAATCCTCGTCAAAATACTGGAAAACTGACTTACAATGCACATTTAGAATCCTTCACCAAGATCAAGAGACATGACAGGAATGCAGGAATGGTTGAATACACAAGAATCATTAAATGTCATACATTACATGAACAAAATAAAGAAAAACAAAATCTAGGCAGTAATTTCAATAAGTAAAAAAAGCATTTGACAAAATTTAACATCTTTTAAAAACAACATCTCTTAAGAACTTATGCATAGAATAATTGTAACTCAACATAACAAATAACATAGACAAGAACAACCAAATAATTCAATACATGAAAAACCCACAACTAATATAATACTCAATGAGAGTTAAAAGTAGAAAAGTTTTCTGCAAAGATCTGAAAGAACACCAGGGTGTTCACTTTAACTGGTTAAATATAATACTGGAAGTTTTTTCTAATAACTGTGACACTGGAAGGTTTTAGCAAGAGCATTTAGACAAAAGAAATTTAAAAATAGGTACCCAAATTGGAAAGAAAGATGTAAAATTATCCATATTTATTAATGACATGTGAAAATTCCTAACGTACCTCTATAGAGCAGGTAGAACTAATTCAGAAAATCAGTAAAGTTTCAGTCAACAAAATCAATATACAAAATTCAGTAGCATTTCATACATGAATAGCAATATATCTATAAAAAATGAAACTCAAGGAAACAGTCCCATTTACAATAGCTTTGGGAGAAAAACAAAACCTTAAAAGTAAATTTAACCAAGGAGGTATAAAAAAAATGCATTCTGAAAACTAGGAAACATTAGCAAAAAATTAAAATAACGTAAATAAATTGAAAGTTATTTATGTTCACCGATTAGAAAAAGTAATATGGTTTAAATGTTTATATGACCCCAAAAGGTCTACAGATTCAATGCAACCTCTATTAAAACACTAATGACATTTTTCACAGTAATAAAAAAATCCTAAATTAATATTAAAGCACACACACAGAAAAACACCCTGAATATCCAAATCAATATAGAAGATGATAGTGGGGTTGGTGAGTGAACCGACAAAGCTGGAGGCATCACAATGCTATAAACCAATACAACAGAACACACTGTGCAAAAATAAATCCACACATGTATAGCCAGCTGATATTTTACAGACGTGACAAGAACATAAAATGAGAAAAGGTCAGTCTCTTCAATAAGTGGCGCTGGTAAAACAAAAGAGCTACATGCAGAAAAACAAAATTAGAACCCTGTCTCTTACCACATATAAAAATTTACTCAAATGGATTAAAATGCCTATACAGTGGTGTCACCTATAGTTCTACCTACTTGGGGGATCACCTGAGTCTGGAAGTTCAACGCTGTAGAATGCCACACTCATGCCACTGCACTCAGGCCTAGGCTATGTAATGAAACCTCATCTCTAAAAATACATTTTAATCAACAATTAAAATAAAGATGTAATGAAAACCCCAAACTTGTGAATAAAACACAAACGCACGTAATGACCTTGGTCTTGGAAATAATTTTCTTGGATCAGACCTCAAAAGCACAAGCTGAAAACCACAGACAAATGAGGTTACATCATGCTATAAAGCTTTCATACAGAAAAAAATATAGTAATAACAAGAGTAAAATAATGAGAGCAAATATTTGCAACTATACATCAGACAAGGGGTTAATCGAAATATATAAGGAACTAAAAACAGATTCAAAAGCAAGCAAACAAATACTGCATAACCTCACTTATAATTGGGAGGTAAATGATAGGATCACATGAACATATAGAGGGGAACAACACACAGTGGTCTGTCAAAGGGTAGAGAGTGTTAGGACGGAAAGAATCAGGGAAAACAACTAACAGGCCCTAGCCTTAATACCTGGGTGATGAAATAATCTGTATAACAAACCCCTATCACATGAGTTTACCTACATAACAAACCTGCATATGTACCCCTGAACCTAAAATAGAAATTAAACTTTGAAATTAGAAGAAAAAAAATAAATAACTCTGTATAAAAAATTAGGTCTCTTAATAGACTTTCCTCAAAAGGCATTATTCAGAAGAAGACACATGGTCAGCTTCATGGCTCACATCTGTAATCCCAGCCCTTTGGAAAGCCGAGGAAGTCTAATCACCTGAGGTCAGGAGGTTGAGACCAGTCTGGCCAACATAATGGAACCCATTCTACCAAAAATACAAAAATTATCTGGACGTGGTGGCACACTCCTATAATCCCAGCTACTCAGGAGGATGAGGTAGGAGAATCACTTCAACCTGGGAGGTGGTGGTTGCGGTGAGCTGAGATCACACCATTGCCCCCCAGCCTGGGCAACAAGTGTGAAACTCTGGCTCAAAAAAAAAAAAACAAGCATGCAAATCAAAACCACAATGAGACATCACCACATTTCAGTTGGAATAATCACTATTTAAAGAAAAAAAAGGAAAAGGAAAAGAAGAAACAAAAAACTAAGACTGGAGGAAAAAATACTCTTGCACATTACAGAGGAGAATGTGATTTAGTATATCCATTTACATCACTATATCCATTATACTCCATGAACAGTTTGGAGCTTCCTCAAAAATTAAAATATCAAATTAATTTATTATCTGGAAATTCCACTTTTGGGTACATATCAAAAGGAATTGAATCCAGAATGTCAAAGAGATCTATGCACTCCAATGTTTATTTCAGCATTATTCACATTAGCCAAGCTATGTAATAAACTCAAGTGTCCATCAGTGAATACATAAGGAAAATTTGATACATATATGCAATGAAATAGCATTCAGCTATCACAAAATGAAACTCTCATCTGCAGCAACAGGGATGAACCTGTAGGACATCACATTGAGTGAACTATATCAGGTAAACAAAGACAAATACCACATGGTGTCACTCTTATAAGAAAGCTTAAAATGAAAAAAATAGAAGACTCTATAGAGGTAGAGAGTAAAATGATTTTTACCAGAGACGGAGTCTTTAGGGGAAACGGAATAATGAGAAGAGTTTTATCAAAGGATTTGTAATTACAGTCAGACAGCTGTAATAAATTTAAAGAGATCGGGGGGAGGACTCAAGATGGTGCTGTGAGAACAACCCAGGATTGGAGCTCTCGTTGAATCCACAAAGAGGTGAGTCGAAGTTGCATTTCCAGACTGATCTTTGTTGCCCACAGAACGGGGAAACTCCCAAGTGTAAGGGAGACATGGATGCCAGGCAGTAAGTCTGCCTGGTGAAGCCAGCAGCCGGGGCGGCGGCGGCCGGCCCTACCCAGCAATCCCCACAGGGCACGCTTGTCCAGGTGCCCTGTTGAGGCAACCTGAGACTTGAGAGGGCTGGACTTGAGACTGAATGAGACTTGGACAGTAGGCCAGCCCAGGGGATTGCAGGGACAGAGCGTTCAGGGTACCCAGTGGGACGAACAAAACTGCGATTTCAAACTATCCCGAGCAGACGGTCCGAGACGCTCTGTGGGGGAGGGGCGTCCACCACTACCGAGGCAACCAACCCCAACTGAGATACACGCCCACTGCTGACGCACCCAGCCGTTGCCGAGGCAATCCGTCCCTACTGAGATACACGCCCACTGCTGAGGCAGCCTGCCGTTGCCGAGGCAACACACTACAATGAAGAGACTCCGCCGCAGGGTGTGGCGGAGACCACAGCAGAGCCTGCAGGAACAGGGAGAATCACACAACAGCAGGGCGGAGACTCGGCAGGCAAACAGTGGCTAGTCTGCCTCCTAGCTGGGCAGGACATCTCAACGGACACCGAAAAATAAAGCCCGAACCCCCCAAAACACAGAGCATTTGAGAAAAAAAGGGTTTCTTTAATGAGCTCTGTTGCAGCAGAATCAAACATAGCAGCCTAACAGCTCTGAATGAACAACAGAGCTCACAGCTGAAAAATTGAGCTCCTAAAAAGAACAGACTGTCTCCTCAAGCAGCTCCCTGACCCCTCTATATCCAAAAGACTGACATTTGGCAGGCATCATCCTGGGACAAAGATAGCAGAGAAAGAAACGGGTAGCATTCCTCACTGTGCCACAGCGGCTAGAGGTGCACCCCAGACAAGCAGGGCCTAGAATGGACCTCAGCAGTCGTACAGCGAAGGGGCTAGGCTGGTAGAAGGAAAACCAAGTAACAGAAATACTTCATCATCAACAATCTGGGTGTCCACTCAGAGACCCAATCGAAAAGTCAGAAACTACGCAGACGACAAGCTGATAAACCCACAAAGATGGGAAGAAACCAGCGAAAAAAGGAGGAAAACACCCAAAACCAGAACACCTCACCGCCTAGAAAGGACCAAAACTCCTCACCAGCAAGGGAACAAAGCTGGACGGAGAATGACTGTGATGAAATGACGGAATTAGACTTCAGAAGGTGGATAATGAGAAACTTTTGTGAGCTAAAAGAACATGTATTAAATCAATGCAAAGAAACTAAGGAACTTAAAAAAAGATATGAGGAAATGATAACAAGAATGGATAACTTAAAGAGGAATATGAATGAATTAAAGGAGCTGAAAAACACAATACGAGAACTTCGCGAAGCATGCACAAGATTGAATAGCCGATTTGACCAAGCAGAAGAAAGAATATCTGAAGTCGAAGACCAACTCAATGAAATTAAACGAGAAACCAATATTAGAGAAAAAAGCGCAGAAAAAATGAACAAAGTCTCCAAGAAATGTGGGACTATGTGAAAAGACCTAACCTATATTTGATAAGTGTACCAGAAGGGGACGAAGAGAATGAATCCAAGCTGGAAAATACTCTTAAGGACATCATCCAGGAAAACTTCCCCCACCTAGCAAGACACGCCAACACTCAAATGCAGGAAATACAGAGAACACCACAAAGATATTCTGCAAGGAGAGCAACCCCAAGGCACATAATCGTCAGATTCAACAAGGTTGAAATAAAGGAGAAAATACTAAGGGCAGCCAGAGAGAAAGGTCGAGTTACCCACAAAGGGAAGCCCATCAGACTCACAGCAGATCTCTTGACAGAAACACTACAAGCCAGAAGAGAGTGGGGGCCAATATTCAACATTCTTAAAGAAAAGAACTTTCAACCCAGAATTTCATATCCAGCCAAACTGAGCTTCAGAAGTGAAGGAAAAATAAAATCCTTTGTGAAAGAGCAAGTACTCAGAGATTTTGTCACCACCAGGCCTGCTTTACAAGAGCATCTAAAAGAGGCAATACACATAGAAAGGGACAACCAGTACCAGCCATTCCAAAATCACACTAAATGCTAAAGAGCATCAACATAATGAAGAATCTACAACAACTAACAGGCAAAACAGCCACTTAGCATCAAAATGGCAGTATCAAATTCACACATAACCATATTAACCATAAATGTAAATGGACTAAATGCACCAATCAGAAGACACAGACTGGCAAATTGGATAAAAATCCAAAACCCATCAGTGTGCTGTATCCAGGAAACCCATCTCACATGCAAGGATACACAAAGGCTCAAAATAAAGGGATGGAGGAAGATTTACCAAGCTAATGGAGAGCAAAAAAAAGCAGGAGTTGCAATTCTCATCTCTGATAAAATAGACTTTAAAGCAACAAAGATCAAAAGAGACAAAGAAGGCCATTCCATAATGCTAAAAGGATCGATAAAACAAGAAGAGCTAACGATCCTAAACATATATGGACCCAGTGCGGGAGCACCCAGATACATAAGGCAAGTTCTTAGTGACTTACAAAGAGACTTAGACTCCCACACAATAATAGTGGGAGACTATAACACTCCACTGTCAATAATAGGCAGATCAACAAGACAGAAAATCAACAAGGATATTGAGGGCTTGAACTCACACCTGGAGCAAGCAAACCTGATAGACATTTACAGAACTCTCCACCCCAAATCCACAGAATATACATTCTTCTCAGCACCACATCACACCTACTCTAAAATTGACCACATAATTGGAAGTAAAGCACTGCTCAACAAATGCAAAACAACTGAAATCATAACAAGCAGCCTCTCAGACCATAGTGCAATCAAGTTAGAACTCAGAATACAGAAACCAACCCAGAACTGCACAGCTTCATGGAAACTGAACAACTGGCTCTTGAATGTTGACTGGGTAAACAATGAAATGAAGGCAGAAATAAAGAAGTTCTTCGAAACCAATGAGAAGGAAGACACAACATGCCAGAACCTCTGGGACACATTTAAAGCAGTCCCTAGAGGAAAGTATATAGCAATAAGTGGCCATATGAGGAGAATGGAGAGATCCAAAATTGACACCCTATCGTCAAAATTGAAAGAGCTAGAGGAGCAAGATCAAAAAAACTCAAAACCCAGCAGAAGACAAGAAATAACTAAGATCAGAGCTGAGCTGAAGGAGATTGAGACACGAAAAACCCTTCAAAAAATCAATAAATCCAAGAGCTGGTTTTTTGAAAAGATCAACAAAATAGACAGACCACTAGCCAGATTGATTAAAAAGAAAAGAGAGAACAACCAAATAGATGCAATAAAAATGATAAAGGGGAAATCACCACAGATTCCACAGAAATTCAAACCATCATCAGAGAATATTACAAACAACTCTATGCAGATAAACTAGTAAACCTGGAAGAAATGGATAAATTCCTGGACTCCTGCATCCTCCCAAGCCTAAACCAGGAGGATGCCGAAACTATGAATAGACCAATAACAAGGTCAGAAGTCGAGGCAGCAATTAAGAGCCTACCACACAAAAAAAGTCCAGGTCCAGATGGGTTCACAGCCGAATTCTCCCATACACACAAAGAGGAGCTGGTACCATTCCTTCTAAAACGATTTCAAACAATCCAAAAAGAGGGAATACTTCCCAAATCATTTTATGAGACCAACATCATTCTGATACCAAAACCCGGCAGAGACCCAACAAGAAAAGAAAACTTCAGGCCAATATCCATGATGAACATAGATGCAAAAATCTTCAATAAAATATTGGCAAGCTGAATGCAACAGCAAATCAAAAAACTTATTCACCATGATCAAGTAGGATTCATCCCGGGGATGCAAGGCTGGTTCAACATATGCAAGTCTATCAACGTAATTCACTACATAAACAGAACCATAAACAAAAACCACATGATTATCTCAATTGACGCAGAGTAGGCCTTTGACAAAATTCAACAGCCCTTTATGCTAAAAACCCTCAATAAACTCGGTATCGATGGAACGTATCTCAAAGTAATAAAAGCTATTTATGACAAACCTACAGCCAATATCATACTGAATGGGCAAAAACTAGAAGCATTCCCTTTGAAATCTGGCACTACACAAGGATGCCCTCTTTCACCACTCCTATTCAATATAGTTCTGGAAGTTCTAGCCAGAGCAATCAGGCAAGAAAAAGAAATAAAGGGTATTCGAATAGGAAAGGAGGCAGCCAAATTGTCTCTATTTGCAGACGACATGATAGTATACCTAGAAGACCCCATTGCCTCAGCCCAAAAACTGCTGAAAGTGATAAGGAACTTCAGCAAAGTCTCAGGATATATAATCAATGTGCAAAAATCACAAGAATTCGTCTACACCAATAACAGACTTAAAGAGAGCCAAATCAAGAACGAACTGCCATTCACAAGTGCTACAAAAAGAATAAAATACCTTGGAATACAACTCACAAGGAATGTAAGGGACCTCTTCAAGGAGAACTACAAACCACTGCTCAACGAAATCAGAGAGGACACAAACAGATGGAGAAACATTCAATGTTCATGGTTAGGAAGAATTAACATCGTGAAAATGGCTATACTGCCCAAAGTAATTTACAGAATCAATGCTATCCCCAACAAGCTACTATTGACTTTCTTCACAGAACTGGAAAAAACCACCATGAACTTCATATGGAACCAAAAGTGAGCCCGCATAGCCAAGTCAATTCTAAGCAAGAAGAACACAGCGGGGGGCATCACACTACCGGATTTCAAACTATACTACAAGGCTACAGTAATCAAAACAGCATGGTACTGGTACCAAAACAGAGATATAGACCAATGGAACAAAACAGAGGCACTGGAGGCAACACAACATATCTACAACTATACAATCTTTGATAAACCTGACAAAAACAATCAAGGGGGAAAGGATTTCCTGTTTAACAAATGGTGTTGGGAAAACTGGCTAGCCATGTGCATAAAGCAGAAACTGGACCCCTTCCTGACACCTTACACTAAAATTAACTCCAGATGGATTAAAGACTTAAACATAAGACCTGGCACCATAAAAACCCTAGAAGGAAATCTAGGCAAAACTATCCAGGACATAGGAGTAGGCAAGGACTTCATGAACAAAACACCAAAAGCATTAGCAACAAAAGCCAAAATAGACAAATGGGACCTAATGAAACTCCACAGCTTCTGCACGGCAAAAGAAACAGTCACTAGAGTGGATCGGCAGCCAACAGAATGGGAAAAAATCTTTGCAGTTTACCCATCTGACAAAGGGCTGATATCCAGAATTTACAAAGAACTCAAGCGGATTTACAGGAAAAAAACAAACAAGCCCATTCAAAAGTGGGCAAAGGATATGAACAGACACTTTACGAAAGAAGACATATATGAGGCCAACAATCATATGAAAAAATGCTCATCGTCACTGGTCATCAGAGAGATGCAAATCAAAACCACATTGAGATACCATCTCACGCCAGTTAGAATGGCGATCATTAAAAAATCTGGAGACAACAGATGCTGGAGAGGATGTGGAGAAAAAGGAACACTTTTACACTGTTGGTGGGAGTGTAAATTAGTTCAACCATTGTGGAAGACAGTGTGGCGATTCCTCAAGGCCTTGGAAATAGAAATTCCATTTGACCCAGCAATCCCATTACTGGGTATATATCCAAAAGACTATAAAGCGTTCTACTATAAGGACACATGTACACCAATTTTCATTGCAGCACTGTTTACAATAGCAAAGACCTGGAATCAACCCAAATGCCCATTGATGATAGACTGGATTGGAAAAATGTGGCACAGATACACCATGGAATATTATGCAGCAATCAGAAATGATGAATTTGTGTCGTTTGTAGGGACATGAATGAATCTGGAGAACGTCATCCTCAGCAAACTGACACAAGAACAGAAAATGAAACACCGCATATTCTCACTCATAGGCGGGTGATGAAAAATGAGAACACATGGACACAGGGAGGGGAGTATTAAACACTGGGTTCTAGTGGGGGGAAAAGGGGAGGGCCAGTGGGAGGGGGAGGTGGGGAGGGATAGCCTGGGGAGAAATGCCAAATGTGGGTGAAGGGGAGAAGGAAAGGAAAGCATACTGCCATGTGTGTTCCTACGCAACTGTCTTGCATGCTCTGCTCATGTACCCCAAAACCTAAAATCCAATAAAAAATTAAAAA
The DNA here is from genome assembly GCF_049354715.1 of Callithrix jacchus. Taxonomy (NCBI): domain Eukaryota; kingdom Metazoa; phylum Chordata; class Mammalia; order Primates; family Cebidae; genus Callithrix; species Callithrix jacchus. Next base: position 45,541,013 of record NC_133514.1, read on the forward strand.
AAAAAATTTAAAGAGATCCATTGTGTAGCAGGGTGACTATAGTTAATGAAGGTATATTGTTGAAATTTGTTCACAGTGTCGATGTTAATTTGCTCTTACCATAAAAATAATAACTATGTGAGAAAATGCATTTATTAATTCTCTGGGTTTCATTATTCCACAGTGCTTTTGTGCATCAAACATCATCGTGTACAGAATAAAATCATACAGTGTTACCTGTGAATGTAAAAAGAGAGAGACAGAATGAGAGAGAGAGAGAGAGAGAGAAATAAGGAGGAAGAACCACACCAAAAAAATTGTATTACACTGACCACTGATACAATGCTTTTTTTTTCTTTTTTTTGCGATGGAACGAAGTTTCGCTCTTCTTGCCCAGGCTGGAGTGCAATGGTGCTATCGTGGCTAATTGCCTCATCTGCCTCCTGGGATCAAGCTGTTTTCTTGCCTCAGCCTCCCAAGTAGGTGAGATTATAGGCTGTACAACCACACCCAGCTAATTTCTGTATATGTAGTAGACACAGACAGGGCCTCACCCTATGGGCCAGGGTAGTTTCAAACTCAGGACCTCATGTCATCCTCCTACCTTGGCCTCCCAAAGTGCTGGGATTATAGGCATGAGCCAACACAGCAGGCTTACACTAACACAATTTTCACAAGATTATAAATAGGTGTTCATAACTATCTGTCAGATAATAAGAAAAAAATAATTATGAAGCTTGTTAAAAAATTACTGGTAACACAAATGCAGAGTCTACAGATCTGTTTGTACAATAAAAATGGCATCTAATGCCATGAAGCTATTAGAACTGTACAAGAATCACACACTCATAAAAAGCCCAGAGTTTGAATTTCATGTATTGCATTTATACATTTAAACCTAATTTACATATTTTACATTTTTATAAAAAATATTCCAACTATAGATCCTATACCAGTTTTTGTAGTTGCTGTGTAGTCACAGGTTTATTTCGCCCTCATTTCTTTTACTGAAACATATGTAATACATATGACTGCTGAGGTCATATGTAATTCCATAATTCTGGACATGTGAAAAAGTGTACCTAACTGGTTCTCATTTGGTTTGGATGTCCACTTGTCAAAGGTCTATTTCTTTGACAAACAACTTCTTAGTCTTTGTTTGTTGTTTACCTAAGTTCTAAAAACTTTCCTTATCCAAAAAAATTTAAATGGCAGCTGATAATGTCAAATGACATATTTGTAATAAAATACTATACATTCCATGTCTTTTTGTGAGGTTTCATTCAAGCCTATATTTATCATCCTTGAAAATGAAAAATGATTACCTTACTTTTACATGTTGCAATCAGCACTTCTCTCTTAAAGACCAAATAAAAATGTTTGGATTTTGTTTTACCTGTGAAGCTAATTAACATCTATCTGTTTAACTGGCTATCTTCCTCTTCATGTATATTAGAGGAATATATATGCAAGTATATACATTCCTGGTGACTGTTAAATGTTTTGTAATGATAGATTAATGCAAAGTTGCAAAGATAGTGCACACACTGTACATTTACAGGTATTTCCCCAAAGGCTACATTTTAAATAATTTTGCATAATTCCAGTACACAAGTTAAGAGGAACCTGACTTTGGTTCAATGTGTGTGGAAGTGTGAGTGTGTTTGTGTGTGTGGGGGGGTTCTATTTTAAGTTATTCAGGTGTCAATCCAGGCAACTGCCACCTCAATCTGGATACTGACAAGAGAGGAACTCATCTGGTAGCCATAAAACAGACTACCCAAGGAAAAAAATTCTTATGTTAGGAATTTAAAAGGCAGCAAAGACCATTTGGTAACCATCAGTAGGCCATCCAAGAGGCAAAACTCCTTACCTGGGAATATGGAATCAAATTTTCCTAATATCTAAAGACAGCATGTCGTTTCAGAACTCCTTCAACTTTTACTGTAACTAACAAACATTTTGATTTATTTCTGGAATGCCATGCCTAAACTCATTTAGATTTTACAACCCTAAGCTCCTTTGTTGAAGTCCATAAATAACCCTCAGGAAAATCCACCTGTGGTGAGCTCAGTTCTCTAGCTGAGGTGCTCTGCTGCACTCTTTTACAGCATTTTTTCTTTCTAACAAACTTTCCTTTTTCAAACCTATACTTTTGTTGGTAAATTATTTTCACCAACCTTAGAGTAAACCACTTCCCAATTCCCAGGCTCTGACAGCTGGCTGGGTAGATACAGGAGACTTAGGGCTAAGACTGATGACTAAACGAGCCTAAATGAGACTAAATGTCACTTTCACAGAGACCTCCATTTTGACGACACCAATATAATTTGAACAGATCTTTGGAGAGAAAACCTCAAATGTGGTTGGAAAGAAGACACAGATCCAAAGGCTGGCAATGGAGGAAATTGGGAATACTGCCTGGTGTGCCTGAATGCTATGACTGCTTTCTGAATCCTAGGCATGGGTGAAGGGACTGGAGGACTTCTCACTCTGGCAGCAGACACTTGGTGAAATGGCTGTCTTGTCTGGGGTATATACCCTAGTTTTTGTCATGGACAAGAAAGAGTTCAGGACACAGACACACAGGATTAGGTTTAGGAGCAGAAAGTTTAATAGACAAAAAAGAATAAAGAGAGTAAAGACTGCCTCATGCTGAGAAAGTGGGTTAACCAAGAGAGGATCTCAGGTTTGTGGCATAATGGGGATCCATTTTACACAGAGGCTTGAGGAGGTGGTGATTGATTGGACTCAGGTGACACAGGACTCAGGGGATTGGTTTGACCAGGTATGCCATTTACGTAGCCTGCAAAAAGATCGGCCCTACCAACCTAGTCTTTTATTATGCAAATGCAGCCTCCACTTGGCAGGCTCCATACCTGAATATAGTTTTAGCTGGAGGCTGCCATGACACTGGCACATGCGGTGACAAGGAAAAGAGAAAGAAAGACGCCATATTGAATGCACCCAACTTCCAGGTACAGCTGCAGGTATTTACATATAAAAGCTCCTAGTCTGCATATCTATGACTGACCTTTCAGGCTGCTTTCTGTTAGAGAATAAATGGTTTTGGGCTGCTTTTTATTAAAAGAAAATTCCACTAAAAATTTTTACCCTTTCTAGCTACCTGAAAATACTTTATTAATAACTCCTGTATTACTTGGCTGCCAGCTGCAGGGCATCTCACACCCCCACAGATATGTTCCAATGCAGGGGGATATCCCCAAAGACTAGAGATGGAACTGCAGCAGGAGCAGAGACGGGACCCTTAAGAATAGGCCATCTCTCAGAGAGCCTGGTCATAAGCAACCATCCTCCAAAACTGCCCATCTCCCTGTGTGGGGCTCTGGACAAAGCTAATCACTGGGGAGAAGGCAGGATCTATTTCTCTGCAGAACTGGGACACATTTGTGCTTCAGGCCCACCAGCCTCTCACAAGGTGCCTGCCTGGTTGCCCCAGCAAACAGACACCCAGTACAGCCTCCATCACCCAGCCTAGGTGCTTTCCTCTACCTGAGTGTGTTCCTGCACGGCACTTGGAACTTAACCCCAAGCTTCCAGAAAAGGTAGCCCAAACACAGCAGTTTGCAGCTCAGGGTTGCTGAGCTGGGATTGATCTGTGCTTGGCACTTGAATAGAATTATGAGGGAATTTACTGAGAGTGGTGGCTAAATATTAAGGAAAAAATAATAGAGAAAGTTATAGAATATAGTCTCAAACTCTTTTGGAAGACCTAAGTGTTTTTTCATAGTTCTTGGCTGAAGGCAGCCTAAATCCCCTTTACATTTAGTTAATAAGAAAAGCAAATAGCTATTTATTTATTCACTAAATAAATGCAAGTCTCACTTTCTGGGGAGGGCCAATTGCTGCTAGCTGTTTACAGTACTCTCCAGGAAGCCTGTAAGCTGCCCAGACCCTCAGCTGAACTGGCAAAGCATGATATCTGTGTCAATGTAATTTATTCATCCATTTCTCAGTCAGGGAGTGCAGGAAGATCCTGCAGGTAGTGAAACCAAAAGGATAGCAGCCCACACTCTCAGAAAACTGAGTCACACTGGTTCTTGGGTTGATGTGAGACTTAGACATGCCTCCCTCTAGAGCAGTTATCCCCAACCTTTTTGATACCAGGGACCACATTGGTGGAAAATAATTTTTTCACAGATGGAGGAGAAAAGGTGGTGTGGGGGAATGGAGTCAGGGGTGAGAATGGAATGATTTCAGGATGAGACTTTCACCTCAGCTCTTTGGCAAACATTAGATTCTGATGAGCACACCACCTAGGTCTCTCATGTGAGGAAGGGTTGTGCTACTGTCAATCAGATCTGACAGGAACCTCAGGCACTAAGGTTCAGGCAGTTTCTGTGGCAGACAGGTAGGGGAAAATGTGGGGGGGGACAAGGTGATGGGAGGGTGGTGTTACGGGGCCCTGAGTGTTCAGCTAGGCCATGGCATATTTCTCTATGGACCCACAGCTGAACTGAAAAAGCAAAATATCTGTGTTATTATATTTTATGCATCCATCACTGAGTCCGGGTCTGCAGGAATACCCTCCCCAAGGAAGCCCACCATGGCAAAAACCTAACAGCAAGAACAACAACAACAAAACTCTCAACACTGTGCCAGTGATTTCAGGTGGCTTCCCAAGAGCCACAAGCTGACCCAGTGAGGGGTTTATTCCTCTCTGTTTGGATGCAAATGGAAAATTACACAAAGAAACTTAGCTGCAAGTCCTGGAATACACAAATGAACTATGCAGCCAAATAATATTCTATTTCCTACTATTTTCTAGATATCTATTTCTCATTATTTTCTAGAACCATCTTCTAGATCTTAGTACAAATTACAATGCCAAAAAGTCATTTTACTAATTCTGCTCTCATGCCCTGTGGAAAAAAGGCAAGAATTTAGTAATGATGCTGTACAGAGCCTTTGTCATTTCAAAACTTCCAGAAATTAGGCCAACTGACAATGCCCCATTTACACTATAGTTAACATTATATCAGTCCTCCCAGATGAGAAAGAACCACTGCAAGAACAGTGACTTCAAAATACCATAATGTCCCTTGCCTGCAAATCAGCATGTTAGCTTCCCAGGAACCAGTCTCAATGATCTCAAATGACAGGCGTGAAATTCAGAATCTGACTGGCAAGAAAACTCATTAAGATTAAAGAGAATAGCATGGGGAGAAATGCCAAATGTGGGTGAAGGGGCAGAAGGCAGCAAAACACACTGCCATGTGTGTACCTATGCAACTATCTTACATGTTCTGCACATGTACCCCAAAACCTAAAACGCAATAAAAAATAAAAAAAATTAAAAAAGTAATAAAATTACAGTAATACTACAAAAAAATAAAAAGATTGAAGAGAAAATTGAAACTCTCCAATTAAAACAAGCAACATACTAAAGACATTCAAGAGCTGAAATATTAAATAGCCACTTAGAGAAAGACCATACACTGACTTCTTCGGCTGAAAACTTCACTGTAAGAATGTCATAATGCAATTGGAAGTGTTAACAACAAAGTAGACTGAGCTGAGGGAAGAATCTCAGAGTTTCAAGACTTGTTCTTTCAAATCAACTCAGTCAGTCAAAAATAAATAGAATTGAAAATGAGCAAAACCTCCAAGAAATATGGGGTAAGTAAAGAGACCAAATCTATGAATTGACTCACCAGTATTCCAAAGAGGAAAGGAGAAAGAATAAATAACTTGAAAATATATTTGAGGAGACAGGCATGAAAGACTTTCTCATCACACTAGAGAGGTTGACATCTAAATCCAAAGAATATAGAGAAGACCAGCCAGATGCTACTTAATATGACCATTTACAAGGCACATAGTCATCAGATTCACCAAGGTCAATGCAAAAAGAAACAACAAAAACAAAAATGTAAGAGAAGCTACAGTGGCAAGTCACCCACAAGATGGCAGAAGACCTTTCAGTGGAAACCTTATAATCCAGAAAAGACTGGGAGCATATTTCCAACATTCCTAAAAAAAAAAAAAAACAAAATTAACCAAGAATTTTATGTCCCACCAAACTAAGATTAAAAGAGAAATGAAATCCTTCTCAGGCAAGCAAATGCTAAGGGCATACACTTCAAGTTGATTAGACTTTCAAGACATCCTCAGGGCATGCTAGATATAAATTTGAAATAATGATACTGCTACCACAAAAGCACACTTAAGTGCATAGTCCACAGGCATTATAAAGCAGCTAGGAAACCAAGCCTATATAGCAACCAGCTAACAACACGATGACAGGATGAAAATCACACATATCAATACTAACCTTGAATAACACAGAGTGGTAGGCTAAATAAAAGACAAAACTCAACCACCTGTTGCCTTTAAGATACCCATTTCACATCAAATGACACCTATAGCCTCAAAGTAAAAGACCCAGGTAAGAGCCACCATGCAAATGAAAAACAAAAAGCAGGAAAGCAGGTGTTAAACCAGTGAAAACTGAGAAGGACAATGAAGGTCATTACACAATAGTAACGGGTACAATCCAACACTATCCTAAATATACATACATCCAACTTTGGAGCATCCTGATTTAGAGAATAAGTTCTTCTTGGCCTATGAAGAGACTAACAAAGAAACTCTGGACTTAAACTCAACACTTGACCAATTTGACATAACAGATATCTACAGAACAAACACTCCACTTAACAAACAGAGAACAGATATTCTTCTCATCTGCACAGAGAGCACAGACTAAGATTAACTATCAGCCCAGTCAAAAGGCAAGTCTCAGTAAATTCAAAATAAACCGAAATTACACAATGCACACTCTTGGATCACAGTGCAAAAAAATAGAAATCCAAGATCTCTCAATACCAAGATCTCTCAAAATACACAAATACAGGGAAATCAAACAACTTACACCTAACTCACTCCTAGGTGGACATCAAAATTGAGGCAGAAATTAAGATAATTCTTTGACATAAATGAAAATAGAAAAAACGTTCCCACATCTCAGGGATGCAGCCAAAGCAGGTTTAAGTGGAAAGTTTATAGCCCTGAAATGCCCTCATCAAGAAGTTAGAAAAATCCCACCTTAATGGGCAGGCATAGTGGTTCATGCCTGTAATCTTGGCACTTTGGGAAGTTGATGTGGGCAGATCACCTGAGGTTGGGAGTTTGAGACCAGCCTGACCAACAGGGAGAAATCCTGTCTCTAGCAAAAGTTGAAAAAATTAGCTGGGTATTGTGGCACATACCTGTAATCCCAGCTACTCAAGAGACCAAGGCAGTAGAATCAAGTGGTGGGAATGTGCTTTAGGAGGCCCTAAGCTACAGGGCTGGTTTGGTAAAACCTTGGACTACCAGACTTCTGCTTGAGAGAGCGCCACCATGGGAAATAAATAAATAAATAAAAATAAAAACCTCTCAACACAGTGTCAGTGATTGCAGGTGGCCTCCCCAAGGCCCACAAGCAGATCCAGTCAGGGGTTTGCCTCTCTGTCTCTAGTCCAGTAAAATACAGGAATAAATGCCAGAATACAAAAAAAAAAAACTCTACAGGTGAGTATTAGGCCATCTATTGCTCATTATTCTCCAGCACCATCTCTAGATTTTAGCCCAAATTACAACACCAAAAAGTCACTTTACTAATTCTGCCCCCAACCTGTGTAAAACCACAGACAAGAATTTAGAAAAAATGACACTGTACAGAGACTTTGCCATCTCAGAACTTCCAGAAATTAAGACAAATGATAATACTCAGTTTGAATCACAGTCAAAGGCATACCAGCCATCTCAGATGAGAAAGAACCAGTGCAAGAATGATGACAGTTCTAAACACAAGAATCTATTTTGGCACTAAATCAGACCGGTAGCTCCCCAGCAACCAATTTCAATGGTCTGAAATAACAGACATGGGAATTCTGAATCTGGATGGCAAAAAAATCTCATCTAAATTGAAGAGAAAATTGAAACAATCCAAGGAAGCCAACCAATGCAAAAAAGAAATCCAAGAGCTCAAAGATGAACTAGACACTTAAAGTAAGACCAAAAATTGACTTCGTCAGCTGAAAACTTCACTATAAGAACATCAACATGCAATTGGATGTGTTATCAGCAGAATAGACCAAGGAAAAGAGAGATAATAAACCACTTGAAAAAAATATATTTGAGGAGACGGCCATGAAAGTCTTTTTCATCACACTAGAGAGGTCAACATCCAAACCCAAAGAATACAGAGAACCATAGCGAAATGCTACATAATATTGTTCCCAAGGCACATAACCATCAGACTCATTAAGGTCAATGAAAAAACAAACAAACAAATAAGAAAACTAACAAAAATCAAAAGCGAAAATGTAAATGCAGCTAGGAAGAATTGTCAGGTCACCTACAGCAATAACACTATCAGGATGACAGTGGGTCTTCAGCAGAAACCTTACAATCCAGAAGTGATGTGGGTCTATTATCAACTTTCTTTTAAAAAATTTCAAACAAGAAATTTTATATCCCACCAAACTAAGATTCATAAGTACAGAAGACATAAAATTTTTCACCTACAAGAAAATGCTAAGGACCCTAATCTAATTTCAATTAGATTAAACTTTAAAGACATCCTGAAGGGAATGCTGAAAGTGAATTTTAAAGAATGATACCTGCTCCCACGAAATCACACTTAAGTGCATAGCCCACAGGCATTATAAAGCAGCTAGAAAGCAAGTCTACATTACAACAAGCTAACAACACAATGACAGGTTCAAAATCACACATATGAATACTAACCTGGAATGATAAAAAGTGGCAGGCTGAATAAAAAGATGAAACTCAACCATGTATTGTCTTCAAGACCCCCATCTCACATCTAGTGTCACCTGTAGCCAAAAAGTAAAAGAGCTGGGTAAGAACCACCACGCAAATGAAAAACAAGAAGAGCAGGAAAGCAGAAGTTAAACCAAAGAAAACTGAGAAGGATAATGAAAGTTATTACATAATAATAATGATTGCAATCCACTACCATTCTAAGTATACATACATCCAACATGGAGTACCCTGATTTGTAGAACAAGTGCTTGTCCTACAAAAAGACTAACAAAGAAATACCAAACTTAAACTCAGCCCTTGACAAACTGGACTTAACAGACATGTACAGAATGAACACTCCACCCAAGAAACAGAGAACAGATATTCTTCTCATCTGCACATAAAACATAGTCTAAGATTGACTATCAGCTCATCTCAGTCATAAGGCAAGCCTCAGTAAATTCAAAAGAAACTGAAATTACATAAACCACAATCTTGGACCATGCTGCAATAAAAATAGAAATCAATACCAAAAAAAATCTCTCAAAATACACAATTACATGGAAATCATACAACTTATACTTGAATAACCCCTAGGTAAACATAAAAATTAAGCAGAAATTAAGATAATTGTTTGAAAATAAGTAAAAATAGAAAACACTTTTCCAAATCTCTGGGATGCAGCCAAAGCAGGGTTAAGTGGAAAGTTTATAACCCTAAAAAACCTTCATCGAGAAGTTAGAAAAATCTCAAATTAACAATCAAACCACAGTTAAAAGAACTGAGAGAGAGGGGAAAACAACTCCCAATTAGCAGAAGAAAATAACTAAAACTAAGAAAAACAATAAAATTGAGATGCAAAATTGATATAAAAAATTAAACAAAACCAAGATTTTAGCCTTTGAAAATACAAAGAAAAAAAAGGGGGCTGGGCATGGTAGCTCACTTTTGTAATATCAATATTTTGGGAGGTTGTATTGGGTGGATTACTAGAGGTCAGGAATTTGAGACCAGCCTGGCCAACACGGTAAAATCTTGTCTTTACTAAAAAAATAAAATAAAATAGCCAGGCATGGTGGTGCTTGCCTGTATTACTAGGTATTTAGTAGGCCGAGGCATCAGAACTGCTTGAACCTGGGAGCTGAAGGTGTCAGTGATCCAAGATCATGCCATTGCACTGCATCCCAGGTGACAGAGGAAAAACTCTATCTCAAAAAAAGAGAGAATAAGGAAAAAAAGAGAAGATCCAAAGAAGCACAATCAAAACCACATAGGCAGTATTATGACTAATCCCACAGAAATACAAAAGATCCTCGGAGACTACTATGAACAACTCTATGAATACCAATTAGAAAATCTAGAAAAAACAGATAAATTCGAGACCATCCTCGTCAACATGGTGAAACCCCATCTCTACTAAAAATACGAAAAATTAGCTGGGCACGGTGGTGCGTGCCCATAATCCCAGCTACTCAGGAGGCTGAGGCCGGAGAATTGCCTGAACCCAGGAGGGGGAGGTTGCAGTGAGCTGAGATCACACCATTGCACTCCAGTCTGGGTAACAAAAGTGAAACTCCGTCTCGAAAAAAAAATGTTCACCCACCTCAGCCACCCAATGTGCTGGGATTACAGGCATGAGCCACCCCGACTTGGTACAGTCAGGAGTTCGAGACCAGCCTGACCAATACAGCCAAACAAATATACCCTATGCACAGTGGCACATACCTGTCAGTCTAGCTACTTGGGAGGCTGAGGCAGGGGAATCACTTGAATCAGAAAAGTAGAGATTGCAGTAAGCCAAAAAGCATGCTATTGTACTAGATCCTGGGCAAAAAAAATGAAACTCCATCTAAGACAGACAAAACACAAAATGTAGCATAAGTAATTATCATAGAAATGCAAATCAAAACCACAATGAGTTACTATCTCACACCAGCAAAAATGGCTACTATTAAAAAATCAAAAAACAACACATGCTGGGTGAGGATGCTGAGAAAACGTTATATACTGCGGGTAGGAGTATAAGTTAGATCAGCCATTGTGGAAAGCAGTCTGGAAGTTTCTCAAAAAACGTGAAACAGAGCTACTATTTCAACCCACCAATCCCATCCCTAGGTATATACCCAATGTAGTATCAATGATTCTGCCACCAAGACACATGCAGTCGTATGTTCATTTCTATACTATTCATGATAGCAGACATGAAATCAACCCAGGTGACCATCAGAGGCACACCACATAAAGTAAATGATTGATTTATTTTGTATGGTTGTCTAGTATTCCATGTATGTGCATGTAGAATATTCCAAAGCAATTCAATAGAAATAAGTGATGTCCTTTTTAGCAACATAAATGTAGGTGGAGGTCATTATCCTAAGCAAAGCAACACAGATGAGAAAACCAAATACTGCATTTTTTCACTCATAAGCACACATGAACATTCAGCACACAAGAACATAAGCACAGGAATAACAGACACTGTGAACCACTAGTGGGTGGAGGGAAGGACAAAATGGGCCAAAAAAAAAACCTACCTATCGGGTACTATGCTTGCTACTTTGGGTGATGGAATCCACACTCCAAACCATAGAATTTCCCAATATTTCCATGTAACAATCATGCACATAAACTCCCTGTATCTAAGGTAAAATTTATTTTTTTTAAAACGTTTTATTGCATTTTAGGTTTTGGGGTACATGTGCAGAACATGCAAGACAGTTGCATAGGTACACACATGGCAGTGTGTTTTGCTTCCTTTCTCCCGTTCACCCACATGTGGCATTTCTCCCCAGGCTATCCTTCCCACCTCCCCCTCCCACTGGCCCTCCCTTTTCCACCCCAATAGACCCTAGTGTTTAGTACTCCCCTCCCTGTGTCCATGTGTTCTCATTTTTCATCACCCGCCTATGAGTGAGAATATGTGGTGTTTCATTTACTGTTGTTGTGTCAGTTTGCTGAGGATGATGTTCTCCAGATTCATCCATGTCCCTACAAATGACACAAACTCATCATTTCTGATTGCTGCATAATATTCCATGGTGTATCTGTGCCACAGTTTTCCAATCCAGTCTATCATCAATGGGCATTTGGGTTGATTCCAGGACTTTGCTATTGTAAACAGTGCTGCAATGAACATTCGTGTACATGTGTCCTTATAGTAGAACGATTTATAGTCTTTTGGATATATACCCAGTAATGGGATTGCTGGGTCAAATGGAATTTCTATTTCTAAGGCCTTGAGGAATCGCCACACCGTCTTCCACAATGGTTGAACTAATTTACACTCCCACCAACAGTGTAAAAGTGTTCCTTTTTCTCCACATCCTCTCCAGCATCTGTTGTCTCCAGTTTTGGTATCAGGATGATATTGGTCACATAAAATGATTTGGGAAGGATTCCTTCTTTTTGGATTATTTAGAATAGTTTCAGAAGGAATGGTACCAGCTCCTCTTTGTGTGTCTGGTAGATCTCGGCTGTGAACCCATCTGGACCTGGGCTTTTTTTGTGTGGTAGGCTCTTAATTGCTGACTCGACTTGTTATTGGTCTATTCATGGTTTCAACTTCCTCCTGGTTTAGGCTTGGGAGGACACAGGAGTCCAGGAATTTATCCATTTCTTCCAGGTTTACTAGTTTATGTGCATAGAGTTGTTTGTAATATTCTCTGATGATGGTTTGAATTTCTGTGGAATCTGTGGTGATTTCCCCTTTATCATTTTTTATTGCATCTATTTGGTTGTTCTCTCTTTTCTTTTTAATCAATCTGGCTAGTGGTCTGTCTATTTTGTTGATCTTTTCAAAAAACCAGCTCTTGGATTTTTTGATTTTTTGAAGGGTTTTTTGTGTCTCAATCTCCTTCAGTTCAGCTCTGATCTTAGTTATTTCTTGTCTTCTGCTGGGTTTTGAGTTTTTTTGATGTTGCTCCTCTAGCTCTCAATTTTGACGATAGGGTGTCAATTTTGGATCTCTCCATTCTCCTCATATGGGCACTTATTGCTATATACTTTCCTCTAGAGACTGCTTTAAATTTGTCCCAGAGATTCTGGCATGTTGTGTCTTCGTTCTCATTGGGTTTGAATAACTTCTTTATTTCTGCCTTCATTTCATTGTTTATCCAGTCAACATTCAAGGGCCAGTTGTTCAGCTTCCATGAAGCTGTGCGGTTCTGGGTTGGTTTCTGAATTCTGAGTTCTAACTTGATTGCACTATGGTCTGAGAGGATGTTTGTTATGATTTCAGTTGTTTTGCATTTGTTTAGCAGTGCTTTACTTCCAATTATGTGGTCAATTTTAGAGTAGGTGTGATGTGGTGCTGAGAAGAATGTATATTCTGTGGATTTGGGGTGGAGAGTTCTATAAATGTTTATGAGGTTTGCTTGCTCCAGGTTTGAGTTCAAGCCCTGGAAATCCTTGTTGATTTTCTGTCTGGTTGATCTGTCTAATATTGACAGTGGGGTGTTAAAGTCTCCCACTATTATTGTGTGGGAGTCTAAGTCTTTTGTAAGTCACTAAGAACTTGCCTTATGTATCTGGGTGCTCCTGTGTTGGGTCCATATATGTTCAGGATCATTAGCTCTTCTTTTTGTATTGATCCATTTACCATTATGTAATGGCCTTCTTTGTCTCTTTTGATCTTTGTTGCTTTAAAGTCTATTTTATCAGAGATGAGAATTGCAACTCCTGCTTTTTTTTGCTCTCCATTTTCTTGGTAAATCTTCCTCCATCCCTTTATTTTGAGCCTTTGTGTATCCTTGCATGTGACATGGGTTTCCTGGATACAGCACACTGATGGGTTTTGGATTTTTATCCAATTTGCCAGTCTGTGTCTTTTGATTGGTGCATTTAGTCCATTTACATTTAGTGTTAGTATTGTTATGTGTGAATTTAATACTGCCTTTTTGATGCTAGGTGGCTGTTTTGCCCGTTAGTTGTTGTAGATTCTCCATTATGTTGATGCTCTTTAGCATTTAGTGTGATTTTGGAATGGCTGGTACTGGTTGTTCCTTTCTATGTGTAGTGCCTCTTTCAGGCCTGTAAAGCAGGCCTGGTGGTGACAAAATCTCTGAGTACTTGCTTGTTCGCAAAGAATTTTATTTTTCCTTCACTTCTGAAGCTCAGTTTGGCTGGATATGAAGTTTTGGATTGAAAGTTCTTTTCTTTAAGGATGTTGAATATTTGCCCCCACTCTCTTCTAGCTTGAAGTGTTCCTGCTGAGAGATCTGCTGTGAGTCTGATGGGCTTCCCTTTGTGGGTGACCCGACCTTTCTCTCTGGCTTCCCTTAGTATTTTCTCCTTCATTTCAATTTTGTTGAATCTGACGATTATGTGCCTTGGGGTTGCTCTTCTTGTGGAATATCTTTGTGGTGTTCTCTGTATTTCCTGCATTTGAGTGTTGGCCAGTCTTTCTAGGTGGGAGAAATTTTCCTGGATAATGTCCTGAAGAGTATTTTCCAGCTTGGATTCATTCTCTTCATCACATTCTGGTACACCTATCAAACGTAGGTTTGGTCTCTTCACATAGTCCCACATTTCTTGGAGACTTTGTTCATTCCTTTTTTGCTTTTATCTCTGATCTTGGTTTCTTGTTTTATTTCATTGAGTTGGTCTTCGACTTCTGATATTCTTTCCTCTGCCTGGTGAATTCGAATATTGAAACTTGTGCATGCTTCGTGAAGTTCCTGTATTGTGTTTTTCAGCTTTTTTAATTCATTCATATTCCTCTCTAAGTTATCCATTCTTGTTATTATTTCCTCATGTCTTTTTTTAAGTTCCTTAGTTTCTTTGCATTGATTTAATACATGTTCTTTTAGCTCACAAAAGTTTCTCATTATCCACCTTCTGAAGTCTAATTCTGTCATTTCATCACTGTCATTCTCCGTCCAGCTTTGTTCCCTTGCTGGTGAGGAGTTTTGGTCCTTTCTAGGAGGCGAGGTGTTCTGGTTTCGGGTGTTTTCCTCCTTTATTCGCTGGTTTCTTCCCATCTTTGTGGGTTTATCTGCTTGTCGTCTGCGTAGTTGCTGACCTTTCGATTGGGTCTCTGAGTGGACACCCAGATTGTTGATGATGAAGTATTTCTGTTACTTGGTTTTCCTTCTACCAGCCTAGCCCCTTCGCTGTATGACTGCTGAGGTCCACTCTAGGCCCTGCTTGTCTGGGGTGCACCTCTAGTAGCTGTGGCACAGCGACGGATGCTACCTGTTTCTTTTTCTGCTATCTTTGTCTCAGGATGATGCCTGCCAAATGTCAGTCTTTTGGATATAGAGGGGTCAGGGAACTGCTTGAGGAGACAGTCTGTTCTATTTAGGAGCTCAATTTCTGAGCTGTGAGCTCTGTTGTTCATTCAGGGCTGTTAGTCTGCTATGTTTGATTCTGCTGCAACAGAGCTCATTAAAAAAACCCTTTTTTTCTCAAATGCTCTGTGTTGAGGGGTTTCGGGCTTTATTTTTTGATGTTCTTTGAGGTGTCCTGCCCAGCTAGGAGGCAGACTAGCCACTGTTTGCCTGCCAAGACTCCGCCCTGCTGTTGTGTGATTCGCCCTGTTCCTGCAGGCTCTGCTGTGATCTCTGCCACACCCTGCGGCGGAGTCTCTTTGTTGTAGCGTGTTGCCTCGGCAACCGCAGGCTGCGTCAGCAGTGGGCGTGTATCTCAGTAGGGATGGGTTGCCTCGGCAACGGGAGGCTGTTTCCGCAGTGTGCGTGTATCTCAGTAGGGACGGGTTGCCTCAGTAGTGGTGGACGCTTCTCCCCCACAGAGCGTCTCGGACCGTCTGCTCGGGATAGTTTGGAATCGCGGTTTTGCTCGTCCCACTGGGTATCCCGAACGCTCTGTCCCTGCAATCCCCTGGGCTGGCCTACTGTCCAAGTCTCCTTCAGTCTCAAGTCCAGCCCTCTCAAGTCTCAGGTTGCTGGTTCAACAGGGCACCCAGACAAGCACGCCCTGTGGGGATTGCTGGGTAGGGCCGGCCACCGCTGCCCCGGCTGCCGGCTTCGCCAGGCAGACTTACTGCCTGGCGTCCCGTGTCTTTTCTATACTTGGGAGTTTCTCTGTTTTGTGGGCAACAAAGATCAGTCTAAAAATGCAGCTCGGACTCACCTCTTTGCAGATTCAATGAGAGCTCCAATCCTGGGTTGTTCTCACAGCGCCATCTTGAGTTCTCTCCCTCTGATCAGAATTTTAAAAGAAGACAGGAAGTGGCAGTATTTTAAAAATAATGACTGGAAAAAGAATTTCAAATTGTTACAATCATGACTTCTTAGTTTAAGTAAGTCTTATGTATCCTAAGCAGAAAAGAAACATAAATAATAAAATTAAAATAAGTGTGGGAAAGTATGATGGCTTATGTCTATAATCTCAGCACTTTGAGAGGAGAGTCAGGGCAGATCCTTTGAGCTCAGGAGTTAGAATTCTGCCTGGGAAACATGGTGAAACTCTGAAATACAAAAAAACTAGCTGGGTGTGGTGGTGCATGCTTGTAATTCCAGTTACTCGGCAGGCTGAGATAGGAGTCTCACTTGAGACTAGGTGGCAAAATTTGCAGTAAGCTGGCAGAATTTGTAGTGAGGTTGCAGAATTTGCACACCACCACACTGCAGCCTGCACAACAGAGCAAGATGTGATTTCCATAAATAAATAAGTTCAAGTTTTAAAATAACATAATGCATGCAAACAGACTGAAGTTACCTGTTCACAAGTATAAGTGGTCATGTGTTTTAAAACAGTTACAATTAAGCATAAGACTAAGAAAAGCCATCATCAAAAAAAAAGAAAAAAGTATCCACATAGAACAAACAACAGAATAGGCTATTAGCACTTTTAGGAAAACTGATTTCAAGGAAAACCAAAAGCATCAGCAGTAATAAGGGTCAGTACAAAATAATATTTTAATTTGTTAGAAAAACCTATTAATGTAAGCTTCTATATACTCAATAACATGAAAAAATGAACAAATCCAGCATAAATCTTAAAGACAAATATTAGATCATAGGCATCTTATGGTTTGGAGCCCATTTTCTGTTATAATACAACTAGTTTTCAAAAAGGAATACATTTTTAAAATTTATAAAAATTTATTTATTATTATTATTTTTTTGAGACTGAGTTTCGCTTTTGTTACCCAGGCTGGAGTGCAATGGCGTGATATCAGCTCACCGCAACCTCCGCCTCATGGGTTCAGGCAATTCTCCTGCCTCAGCCTTCTGAGTAGCTGGGATTACAGGCACATGCCACCATGCCCAGCTAACTGGGGCCTGTTTTGTAGGTTGAAATGGCGGTGGTTGTGGTGGCGGTGGTGGCAGCTGCAATGGCAGCGGGCCACCCAGGGGTAAGCCCCTCAGGAGGAGGGAGCAGCAGAGGGAGTGGCAGAGGCCAGGGTGGGGTGGGGCCGCCCGGGAGGGAGGAGCACAGGAAGGAAGAGGCCGGGCCAGGAGAGCCCCAGCCCCAGGAGGATGTAGAGAAGGCAGAGCGTCTCCTGGCGCATTCCCTGCCCGCCTGACTGACTTACTCAGCTAAGGATGCTCCTGGCCCTTGCTGGGACCCTCAAGCTGCCATGGACCCAGGTGAGGAACTCTGCGTGCCCGCATCTGCCCTCAGCCTCCGTGGGGTCCAGGTAGCCCTCTGAACTGGCTGGCCAGGGCGGCTGGCGGGACTGAACCCCCCTGGCAGAGCAGCCTCCAGGATCGCCCTGGCCCCAGCATCCCCGGCTCCCACCCTGGGCTCCAGGTCCCCCCACTCCTAAACCGGACTCCAGGTCCCCACACCCCTAAACCGCACCCAGGGAAAGGTACCTACGGTCCAAAAAATGCACACTCCAGCCCCCACCAAGGGACAGCGCCAGGCAGTACCTGGCACAGTGGGAAGTTGAACTGTCCTGAGAATAACTGCCAGTTCACCAGTTGCCAGGCACGAGAGCTCGAACTATGAGGAGAAAACCGCCAGCTCAGAAAGCGACTGTTGGGAGCCCGAACTCTTGCGCAAACAGCCGCCAGGCACGCGCTGCAGGAGCGCAGAGCATGGCGTGGCAAGGGCAGCCTTGGAGCCAGCTGAACTGGCAGGAGGAGCACGACTTGTCAGAGCTCGTCTGGAGTGTTGCCAGCCTCCAGGAGGAAACGGACCCCAACTTCCAGCCCGCCCTAAACT
Organism: Callithrix jacchus; assembly: GCF_049354715.1. NCBI lineage: Eukaryota > Metazoa > Chordata > Mammalia > Primates > Cebidae > Callithrix > Callithrix jacchus. The sequence continues at coordinate 45,558,899 of NC_133514.1, forward strand.
TTGCCTGGTCCAACTTAATGAGCGGAGCAGAGCGGGGCGGGGTGGCGCGCAGGCCCACGGCGCAGGGGTTTGTGGAATGGGGCGTCCCTGCTCTGGGCTGGGGGTTGCAGCGCGGGCTGGGGGCAGGCAGTCATGGCGCGGGGCGGTCGCGATGTGGGGCGGCGCGCGGGGCAGGGGTAGGGGCATGGGGTCGCAGTGCAGGGGTTCGCGGCATGGGTCATTATGGCTCCAGGCGGGGGAGTCGCGGCATGGGGCCGTGGTTGCAGCGCTGGGTGGGGCGGGGCGGCGCAGCGGGGGCAGGCGGGGCTTGGGGTCGCGGTGTGGGGCATCGCGCCTCTGGGTGGGGGGTCGCATGGCGGGGTGTCGCGGGGTGGCAAGGGGAGGGGTAGGGGGTCGCGCAAGGTGGGGCAAGGGTTCCCCTGAACAGGGCTCGCTAGGGTTGGGCGTGGGGCTGAGGCAGACTAAGCTTGGGGAGCCCTTGCAGGCTCTGCCGCAGCCTGCTGGACGCTGACCAGGCTCTCCCGATAGCCTCAGGGTAAGCATGGGACTGGGTTCTTTCTGGCCGGAGTGCGCCTGCAACCCCAGGGCTCTGGGAGGCCCAGGCTGGGCAACGTAGCCACTCCATCTCTAATTTTTTCTTTTTAAGTAAAGAGATTTTATTCTCACTGATTCCTGCTTCCTGGTCAGCCAGTACAATTTCCCTCTCACTCTGTTTTCCCTTTTCCAAAACGCATGTCAGGACAGTGATTTAACCTGTCCTTACTGCCTCTGCTTCCACTCCAGCTAGAATGCTACATCCGTGCACAGCTCCTCGAAGGTAGCACGGTAAGTCGCCTAATGCAATTGCTAATGCGGTTTCTCTTTTAACTAGTTTCTTGTTTGGTTGGTTGGTTGGGTTTTGTTTTGTTTTTGAGATGGAGTCTTGCTCTGTCACCCAGGCTGGAGGGCAGTGGCGTGATGAAGGCTCACTGCAACCTCTGACTCCCAGGTTCAAGCGATTCTCTTGCCTCAACCTCCCCAAGGCACCTGCCTCCACACTTGGTTAATTTGTGTGTGTGTGTGTGTGTGTGTGTATTTTTTTAGTAGACACGGGATTTCACCGTGTTAGCCAGGATGGTCTCAGTCTCCTGACCTCGTGATTTGGCCCCCTTGGCCTCCCAAAGTGCTGGGATTACAAGCCTGAGCACCATGCCCGGCCTCTTGTAACTAATTTTTAAAGACTTACAGAGTTTAGATATATAGGTGGAGTGAGATATCCTATTTTTCTTTATGGGAGATGTAAATTAAACAATGCTTTAGTTCACTATTCATAATGAAGTTATTAGTAAAAGAATGTTAATGTTCTGTTTAATTTCAGTAAAAATCTTCTTGAAAAATGATTAGGTTTTCAAAACCTGTAATCTTAGTTACCTTAATGATCAAAGCCCATAAAATGTCTAGTTAGTTGGTTTATAATAGAAATACAGGGCTTTCAGGTTCTTTTAAAACATGCCAAGTTTCCAAAGTAATAAACTGAATTCTTAACTGTAACTTATAAAAATAACAAACCACTGCTCAACGAAATCAGAGAGGACACAAACAGATGGAGAAACATTCCATGTTCATGGTTAGAAAGAATTAATATCATGAAAATGGCTATACTGCCCAAAGTAATTTACAGAATCAATGCTATACCCATCAAGCTACCATTGACTTTCTTCACAGAACTGGAAAAAAACACCATGAACTTCATATGGAACCAAAAGAGAGCCCGCATAGCCAAGTCAATTCTAAGCAAAAAGAACACAGCGGGGGGCATCACACTACCGGATTTCAAACTATACTACAAGGCTACAGTAATCAAAACAGCATGGTACTGGTACCAAAACAGAGATATAGATCAATGGAACAGAACAGAGGCATCAGAGGCAACACAACATAGCTACAACCATACAATCTTTGATAAAACTGACAGAAACAAGCAATGGGGAAAGGATTCCCTGTTCAACAAATGGTGCTGGGAAAACTGGCTAGCCATGTGCAGAAAGCAGAAACTGGACCCCTTCCTGACACCTTACACCAAAATTAACTCCAGATGGATTAAAGACTTAAACATAAGACCTGGCACCATAAAAACCCTAGAAGGAAATCTAGGCAAAACCATCCAGGACATAGGAGTAGGCAAGGACTTCATGAACAAAACACCAAAAGCATTGGCAACAAAAGCCAAAATAGACAAATGGGACCTAATCAAACTCCACAGCTTCTGCACAGCAAAAGAAACAGTCTCTAGTGTGAATCAGCAACCAACAGAATGGGAAAAAATGTTTGCAGTTTACCTATCTGACAAAGGGCTGATATCCAGAATTTACAAAGAACTCAAACAGATTTACAGGAAAAAAACAGACAAGCCCATTCAAAAGTGGGCAAAGGATATGAACAGACACTTTACAAAAGAAGACATATATGAGGCCAACAATCATATGAAAAAATGCTCATTGTCACTGGTCATCAGAGAGATGCAAATCAAAACCACATTGAGATACCATCTCACTCCAGTTAGAATGGCGATCATTAAAAAATCTGGAGACAACAGATGCTGGAGAGGATGTGGAGAAAAAAGAACACTTTTACACTGTTGGTGGGAGTGTAAATTAGTTCAACCATTTTGGAGGACGGTGTGGCGATTCCTCAAGGCCTTAGAAATAGAAATTCCATTTGACCCAGCAATCCCATTACTGGGTATATATCCAAAGGACTATAAATCGTTCTACTACAAGGACACATGCACACGAATGTTCATTGCAGCACTGTTTACAATAGTAAAGACCTGGAATCAACCCAAATGCCCATCAATGATAGACTGGATTGGGAAAACGTGGCGCATATACACCATGGAATATTATGCAGCAATCAGAAATGATGAGTTTGTGTCGTTTGTAGGGACATGGATGAATCTGGAGAACATCATTCTCAGCAAACTGACACAAGAACAGAAAATGAAACACCGCATATTCTCACTCATGTGCGGGTGATGAAAAATGAGAACGTATGGACACAGAGAGGGGAGTACCAAACACTAGGGTCTATAGGAGGGAAAAGGGGAGGGCCAGTGGGAGGATGAGGTGGGGAGGGATTGCCTGGGGAGAAATACCAAATGTGGGTGAAGGGGAGAAAGCAAACAAAACACACTGCCATGTGTGTTCCTATGCAACTGTCTTGCATGTTCTGCACATGTACCCCAAAACCTAAAATGCAATAAAAAAATAACTAACTTATAAAAATATACAATGTGTTAAATAGGTTATACAATACAGAAACTTAAAGGCTGAATCCCAAGTTATTTTTCTATTCATGTTTCTAAATGACAGTAGGCAGATGTTCATCATTTTAGAGCTGGGAGAAACAGTAGAGGTTACTATTTACTTTCCTAAAAGGGAGCACTACATTATCTGTACCTAAATTATAGGTAAAGTGGTGTTCCATTCAGCCATTTACTGGAATAGAATCAGATGTGGTTTTCAGTAGTGAAATTTTATTTCTTTTAAGTACAGATTGCTGGCTGTGATAATAAAAAAGGCAAAACATTTTTTGCATAGCCTATGCTATATACATATACATTAGTTGCATAGGCTATACTCTAATGTTATGACACTTTAAACCATCATAAAAATGAATAGTTCATGTTTACATTTTTTAAAATTGTGGTTATTTAGAATTCTAGGCCCTAGAAATTCAAAAATGAGTAAGTTATAGCCTCTGTCTTTAAGAAAAAGACAAAATTTAATCACAGTATATGATAGCGATTTTTATTATTTAGATATTTGTTAATTTGGATGAGGAAAAAAATTGTACTAATCTCTAACTGAAAAGTAGCATCTTCTTCCATTAGGAATGAAGGCAGAAAACCATAGGAGAAAGAGAACACTCACCTTTGAGGATAATTAAAATGTTAAATGTTAAATTATCAATTTAATAAATGTTTCAATATTTTCAAATGTTTATCTGATTGTATTTTATTTTGAGTCTTGTTAGTCTTTTTTCCTTTGGTTTTGAGATTTTTTTTAAAGATAGATATGATAAAGCTGATGAAGTTCTTCTGTCACATTTTAGAAAAGACAGATGATTTTGACTTGGGAAAATACTTGATGGAAGGTGAAGAAATGGAAATTGTTCCAGACATGTACACACTGGTAAGTGACAGTAGTTTTGCTATTAAAATTTTAATTACACACCAGGTAATAGAGATGATTTTAATGTGTCTTTCTACCCTAGGTCAACTAAACTAAAACAGGAACACTCTTAACTCTTAACTAATCTAGAGTCATTTATCATGGAAGTCTGGTTAGGATTTTGCACCAAATCACTAGTATTAAGAAGTTACAAGGGGGTGGGTATGGTGGCTCGCACCTGTAATCTCAGCAGTTTGAGAGGCTGAGGAGGGAGGATTGCTTGAGCTTAGGAATTTGAAACCAGCCTGGGTAACAGAGCAAGATGTTATGTGTATTTTTTAAAAATAGATTTTAAAGAAAGATGTTTGGGCACATTGGGCACACTTGATCACACCTGTAATCCCAGCACTTTGGGAGACCAAGGCAGGTAGATCACTTGAGGCCAGAAGTTCAAGAGAAGCCTGGGCAATATAGTAAAACCTCATCTAGTAAAAATACAAAAAGTTAGCTGGGCATGGTAGCACACGCCTGTAATCACATCTACTCGGGAGGCTCAGACATGTTAATATCTTGAAGGTCGAGGTTGCAGTGAGCTGAGATCATGCCATTGCACTTTGTCACCCGGGTGACAAAGTGAGAGACTGTCTCCAAAAAGGAAAAAAGATAAGTTAAAAGGGTTGAGTATAAGTATCTCTTAAGAACCTGTGATCTTGGGACTTTTTGCCAACAAAAATAATTCCATTTATTGTTTCAATGTTATAGAAAAAAAGAAAAAAGTAATAATTATATTTCCATTCCTATAGTAGGCACTTCTAAGAGATTTAGAAAAAAAATTCATTTGGTTTTTGTTTTTCTGTTCCATGTAGCTTCAAAATTTTTGCTTTTCTTCAAAATCTTCTTAGTCTTTTAATATAAATAGCTTTAAGTGTTATACTTTGTAAGGCTAAAGTGTATTTCTTTTTTAAATCATAATTGGTCTGGAGAAAGTGACAAGGAAAATTATCAACAGCCATTAAACAGAGAGGACTCTGGAATTCAGGTAGACAGGACACCATTAGAAGAACAAGATCAAAACAGAAAACTGGGTCCTTGTATCAGTTGGAAAGGTACTGTGTGTTGTGAGGTGCTGGCATTTTCTAATAGACAAATTCCCCAGAAGAAAAGGCAAGCTTGAGATCAGTTTGATATGATCAAGGTATAGGCTAAGTGGTATCATCTTTATAAAACCAATTTTTAAAACTATTAGTAATCTTTTCTATATGATGTTTAAGTAATAGTACTATAGAATTAATGTTGAATTAATGCATGCAGAGTGTAATTTTGTAATTTTTTTCCTATAGTTTTTAGAACTTTCTTAGGCCTAAATGTTTCCTTTTTTTTTTATTGGAGAAGGACTGATTTTGCTAAGATTGTGCCACTACACTCCAGCAACAGAGCGAGACATTGTCTCAAAAAATTAAAATAAAACACTATAAGGGAGGACATGCATACATTATATGCAAACACTATGCCATTTTTTATCAGGGACTTGAGCACCTACAGATTTTGGTGTCTGCAGCCTTCCTGCAATCAATCCCTGGTGCATATTGAAGGACAGCTGTATTTATTCCAGACTTTCTAATCTGTGCTCTTGGTGTCAGTGTGACCTGGAAACAGACTGTTATTTATGTGGTTTTATAATATTATGTCTTAATACAAAGATGGCAGGCTTCCTCTCAGTCGCTTGGGAGGCTGAAGCAGGAGAATCACTTTGCTCTGTTTTTCTTTCTTTCTTTCTTTCTTTCTTTCTTTCTTTCTTTCTTTCTTTCTTTCTTTCTTTCTTTTTGGAGACAGGGTCTCACTCTTGCCTAGTCTAGAGTGCAGTGGCACAATCTTAGCTCACTGCAACCTTTGCCTCCTGGGCTCAAGCAATCCTCCCACCTCATCCTCCTAAGTAGCTGGAACCCCAGGGGAGTGCCACCACACCAAGCTATTTTTTGTAGCGACAGGGTTTCACCATGTTGCCCAGGCTAGTCTCAAACTCCTAGACTCAAGCAGTTCACCTGCCTCTGCCTCCCAAAGTGCTTGGATTACAGGTGTGTGCTACTGTGACCAGCCCACTTTGCTCTTTTTTTCCTCCCCTTTCAGCTTCCCCAAGTAGCTGGGATTACAGACATACACCACCACACTCAGCTAATTTTTGTATTATTAGTAGAGGCAGGGTTTCACCATGTTGGCCAGGCTGGTCTCGAATTTCTAACCTCAACTGATCTACCCGCCTCTGCCTCCCAGAGTGTGGGGATTACAGGTGCCAACCACTGCACCCAGCTCACTGTGTTCTTTTTCAAAATTGGCATAGCTATTTGCGAACTCTTTTTCTTCTGTAGACGTTTTAGAAGCAAAATGGCAACTTTAAAAAAAAGGCCCACCTGGCTCCTGCCTGTAACCCAACCACGAAGGTGGGTGGATCACTTGAGGTCAGGAGTTTGAGACCAGCCTGACCAACATAGTGAAACCCCATGTCTACTAAGTATACAAAATTAGTTGCACAAGGTGGTGCATACCTGTAATCCCAGCTACTTGGGAGGCTGAGGCAGGAGAATCACTTAAACCAGGCAAGGCACAGGATGCAGTGAGCCAAGATCATGCCATTATTCTTATCCTGGGCTACAAGAGCAAAACTGTATCTCAAAAAAAAATCTAGCTGGAATTTTTATTGGGATTGAAGAGATTTTTTTAAATTGCATTTTAGGTTTTGGGGTACATGTGCAGAACATGCAAGATAGTTGCATATGTACACACGTGGCAGTGTGATTTGCTGCCTTCCTCCCCTTCATTTACATCTGGCATTTCTCCCCATGCCATCCCTCCCCAGCTCCCCCCCGACTGTCCCTCCCCATTCCCCCCAATAGACCCCAGTGTGTGGTGCTCCCCTCCCTGTGTCCATGTATATTCATTGGTCATCACCCACCTATGAGTGAGAATATGCGGTGTTTCATTTCTGTTCTTGTATCAGTTTGCTGAGAATGACGTTCTCCAGATTCATCCATGTCCCTACAAAGGACACAAACTCATCTTTTTTGATTGCGGCATAATATTCCATGGTTTATATGTGCCACATTTTCCCAGTCCAGTGTATCATTGATGGGCATTTGGGTTGGTTCCAGGTCTTTGCTATTGTAAACAGTGCCACAATGAACATTTGCGTGCATGTGTCCTTATATTAGAAGGATTTATAGTCCTTTGGATATATACCCAGTAATGGGATTTCTGGGTCAAATGGGATTTCTATTTCTAGCTCCCTGAGGAATCGCCACACTGTTATCCACAACGGTTGAACTAATTTACACTCACACCAGCAGTGTAAAAGTGTTCCTATTTCTCCACTTCTCTCCAGCATCTGTTGTCTCCAGATTTTTTAATGATCGCCATTCTAACTGGCGTGAGATGGTATCTCAATGTAGTTTTGATTTGCATTTCTCTAATGACCAGGAATGATGAGCATTTTTTCATGTGTTTGTTGGCTTCATGTATGTCTTCTTCGGAAAGTGTCTGTTCATATCCTTTGCCCATTTTTGAATGGGCTTGTTTGTTTTGTTTTTGTAAATCTGTTTGAGTTTTTTGTAAATTCTGGATATCAGCCCTTTGTCAGATGGGTAAACTGCAACAATTTTTTCCCATTCTGTTGGTTGCTAATTTACTCTAGTGACTGTGTCTTTTGCCATGCAGAAGCCGTGGAGTTTGATTAGGTCCCATTTGTCTATTTTGGCTTTTGTTGCCAATGCTTTTGGTGTTTTTGTCATGACGTCCTTGCCTACTCCTATGTCCTGATGGCTTTGCCTAGATTTTCTTCTCAGTTTTCTATGGTGCCAGGTCTTATCTGGAGTTAATTTTAGTGTCAAGTGTCCGGAAGGGGTCCAGTTTCTGCTTTCTGCACATGGTTAGCCAGTTTTCCCAACACCATTTATTAAACAGGGAGTCCTTTCCCCATTGCTTGTTTTAGTCAGATTTATCAAAGATTGTATGGTTGTAGATATGTTGTGTTGCCTCTGATGCCTCTGTTCTGTTCCATTGGTCTATATCTCTGTTTTAGTACCAGTACCATGCTGTTTTGATTACTGTAGCCTTGTAGTATACTTTGAAGTCCGGTAGTGTAATGCCTCCTGCTGTGTTGTTTTTGCTTAGAATTGACTTGGATATGCGGGCTCTCTTTTGGTTCCATATGAAGTTTAAGGTGGTTTTTTCAATTTCTGTGAAGAAGGTCATTGGTGGCTTGATGGGGATAGTGTTGAATCTGTAAATTACTTTGGGCAATTTGGCCATTTTCACGATATTGATTCTTCCTAACCATTAACATGGAATGTTTATCCATTTGTTTATGTTTTCTCTTATTTCATTGAGCAGTGGTTTGTAGTTCTCCTTGAAGAGGTCCTTTACTTACCTTGTTAGTTGTATTCCTAGGTATTTTATTCTCTTTGTAGCAATTGTGAATGGCAATTCATTCTTGATTTGGCTTTCTTTGTCTTTTATTGGTGTATAGGAATGCTTTTGATTTTTGCACATTGATTTTATATCCTGAGACTTTGCTGAAGTTGCTTATCAGTTTCAGGAGTTCTTGGGCTGAGGCGATGGGGTCTTATAGGTATACTATCATGTCATCTGCAAATAGAGATAATTTTGCTTCCTCATTTCTTGTTTGAATACCCTTTATTTCTTTTTCTTGCCTGATTGCTGTGGCTAGAACTTCCAGTGCCATATTGAATAGGAGTGGGGAGAGAGGGCATCCTTGTCTAGTACCAGATTTCAAAGGGAATGCTTCCAGTTTTTGCCCATTCAGTATGATATTGGCTGTTGGTTTGTCATAAATAGCTTTTATTACTTTGAGATACGTTCCATCGATACCGAGTTTATTGAGGGTTTTTAGCATAAAGGGCTGTTGAATTTTGTCAAATGCCTTCTCTGCGTCAATTGAGATAATCATGTGGTTTTTGTTTATGGTTCTGTTTATGTAGTGAATTACGTTGATAGACTTGCATATGTTGAACCAGCCTTGCATCCCCGGGATGAATCCTACTTGATCATGGTGAATAAGTTTTTTGATTTGCTGTTGCATTCAGCTTGCCAATATTTTATTGAAGATTTTTGCATCTATGTTCATCATGGATATTGGCCTGAAGTTTTCTTTTCTTGTTGGGTCTCTGCCGGGTTTTGGTATCAGAATGATGTTGGTCTCATAAAATGATTTGGGAAGGATTCCCTCTTTTTGAATTATTGGGAATAGGTTCAGAAGGAATAATAACAGTTCCTCTTTGTGTGTCTGGTAGAATTCAGCCGTGAACCCATCTAGTCCTGGGCTTTTTTTGTGTGTTAGGCTCTTAATTGCTGCCTCAACTTCAGAGTTTGTTATTTGTCTATTCATGGTTTCGACTTCCTCCTATTTTAGGATTGAGAGGACACCGGTGTCCAAGAATTTATCCATTTATTCCAGGTTTACTATTTTATGTGCATAGATTTGTTTGTAATTTTCTCTGATGATGGTTTGAATTTCTGTGGATTCTGTGGTGATATCCCCTTTATCGTTTTTTTCCTGCATCTATTTGGTTGTTCTCTCTTCTCTTTTTTATCAATCTGGCTAGTGGTCTATTTTGTTGATCTTTTCAAAAAACCAGCTCTTGGATTTATTGATTTTTTGAAGGGTTCTTTCTGTCTCTATCTCCTTCAGTTCTGCTCTGATCTTAGTTATTTCTTGTCTTCTGCTAGGTTTTGAGTTTTTTTGATCTTGCTCCTGTAGCTCTTTCAATTTTGATGATAGGGTGTCAATTTTGGATCTCTCCACTCTTCTCATGTGGGCACTTATTGCTAAATATATTTCTCTAGAGACTGCTTTAAATGTGTCCCACAGATTCTGGTATGCTGTGTCTTCGTTCTCATTGGTTTTGAAGAACTTCTTTATTTCTGCCTTCATTTCATTGTATATCCAGTCAACATTCAAGAGCCAGTTGTTCAGTTTCCATGAAGCTGTGCAGTTCTGGGTTGGTTTCTGAATTCTGAGTTCTAACTTGATTGCACTATGGTCTGAGAGACTGTTTGTTATGATTTCAGTTGTTTTGCATTTGCTGAAGAGTGATTTACTTCCAGTTATGTGGTCAATTTTAGAGTAGGTGTGATGTGGTGCTGAGAAGAATGTATATTCTGTGGATTTGGGGTGGAGAGTTCTGTAAATGTCTATCAGGTTTGCTTGCTCCAGGTCTGAGTTCAGGTCCTGGATATCCTTGTTAATTTTCTGTCTGGTTGATCTGTCTAATATTGACAGTGGGATGTTAAAGTCTCCCATTATTATTGTGCGGGAGTCTAAGTCTCTTTGTAAGTCGTTAAGAACTTGTGTTATGTATCTGGGTGCTCCTGTATTGGGTCCATATATATTTAGGCTCGTTAGCTCTTTTTGTTGTATCGATTCTTTTACCATTATGTAATGTCCTTCTTTGTCTCTTTTGATCTTTTTTGCTTTAAAGTCTGTTTTATGAGAAACAAGAATTGCAACTCCTGCTTTTTTTCTCTCCATTTGCTTGGTAAATCTTCCTCCATCCCTTTATTTTGAGCCTTTGCGTATCCTTGCATGTGAGATGGGTTTCCTGGATATAGCACACCCATGGGTTTTGTTTTTTTATCCAATTTGCCAGTCTCTGTCTTTTGATTGTGCATTTAGCCCATTTCCATTTAGGGTTAATATTGTTATGTGTGAATTTGATACTGCCATGTTGATTCTAGCTGGCTGTTTTACCCGTTAGTTGATGCTGAATTTTCATTTTGTTGATGGTCTTTAGCATTTGGTATGTTTTTGGAATGGCTGGTACTGGGGTATGTGTAGTGCCTCTTTCAGCAGTTCTTGTAAAGCAAGCCTGGTGGTACTTTACAATCTCTGGGTACTTGCTTGTTCACAAAGGATTTTATTTTTCCTTCACTTATGAAGCTCAGTTTGGCTGGATATGAAATTCTGGGTTGAAAGTTCTTTTCTTTACGGATGTTGAATATTGGCCCCCACTTCCTTCTCGCTTGTAGGGTTTCTTCCAAGAGATCTGCTGTGAGTCTGATGGGCTTCCCTTTGTGGGTGACCGATCCTTTCTCTCTCGCTGCCCATAGTATTTTCTCCTTCATTTCAACCCTGGTGAATCTGACGATTATATGCCTTGGTGTTGATCTTTTTGTGGATTATTTCTGTGGTGTTCTCTGTATTTCCTGTACTTGAATATTGGCCTGCCTTGCCAGGTTGGGATAATTTTCCTAGATAATATCCTGAAAAGTATTTTCCAACTTGGATTCATTCTCTTCGTCACATTCAGGTACACCTATCAAACTTAGATTAGGTCTCTTCACATAGTCCCACATTTCTTGGAGACTGTTCATTCTTTTTTGTGCTCTTTTCTCTAATCTTGCCTTTTCATTTTATTTCATTGAGGTGATCTTTGACTTCTGATATCCTTTCTCTTGCTTAGTCAATTCGGCTGTTGAAACTTGGGCATGCTTCATGAAGTTCTCATGTTGTGTTTTTCAGCTCCTTCAATTCACTCATATTCCTCTCTAAGTTTTGCATTCTTGTTATCATTTCGTCAAATCTTTTTTCAAGGTTCTTAGTTTCTTTGCATTGAGTTAGAACATGTTCTTTTACCTCACGGAAGTTTCTCATTACCCACCTTCTGAAGTCTGATTCTGTCATTCTCTGTCCAGCTTTGTTCCCTTGCTGTTGAGGAGTTTTGGTCCTTTGTAGGAGGCGAGGTGTTCTGGTTTCGGGTGTTTTCCTCTTTTTTACACTAGTTTCTTCCTATCTTTTTGGATTTATCCACCTGTTTGCCGAGTCTGATCACCTGGCTCCCTGCCTCAGAGCCCCCCCTTTTTTTACGTTTCAGTCGCCTGCTGAAAGGGTGCCAGGATCTGTGTGATTTCCCATGTGGGGACCCACTGCGCCGGCTGAAACAACTTTGCTGTCCATGAATCTTTTGGCCTGGGTTTCTGTGTAAGTTCTGTTTAATCAGATGAATGTGCTAATCTGCCTTCTGAAATCTCTAATTGCCGGTTTAACAGGGCAACCAAACCAGTGTATTTTGTACGGAGTGCTGCTGCACTGTGGTCCTGGCCCAAACAGCCACGCCAGCCAAACTGCCACGCTGTCGGCCTTTGGGGCTCCTACACTCCTGGTCTGTGGGCAATAAAGATCCATCTGGAAATGCGGCGTCCACTCACCCTCTGCACTTTCACTGGAGCTGCAATCCTGAGTTGGTCATACAGTGCCATTCCAAACTGGTAACATTTATGAATGACTGTTTCTGGCCGTGGCTCCTCCTCCCCAAGCAGTGGGGCTCACTGGACAAGTGTCTTCAGACAGTACAGAAAGTTTGCACTGCAGTCCCATGGATACCAGCACAGGATGCTGTGAGGAAAGCGAGGCCGACTCCTCACCCCGCTGGTGGTCACCGCTGGAAAGTCTGCAGAGAATTTATAGATCTAACTTGGGGAGTTTTCATTGCCTTTACGTGTTAATATCTACATTTACTCTAACTTTTTATTTTTTACTGGATTTTGGAAATTTTCTTTTTGAATATCTTGAGTGTTCTTTTGTTAAAGAGACACCCCTGACCTCTCATTTCCTGGTCCTGGTCCTGAGGTTTCAGGAGTGCAACCAGAGTTGGCTCACTCAATGCGGTGTAATGACAGGCGAGAAGGCTGCAGCCTTTGACACTTCACATGAAAATGTCACATGAAAAGAATGCAGTCTTGGCCAGAAAGTCATTGCTGTTAGTGAAAGAGCCAGTGTCTGAGTGCCCATAGTTATGTATGTATGAAATATATGCATACATATATGTATACATATATATAGATAATGCTTGTTGGATTACAGTGTCTAAGTATTTATCATCTAATGTGTCAGAAGGAATGTTTGACTTTCCCAGTACTAACTGATTATGGCTGTGCATGACCCTATAAATATTTAACCACTTTTGATAACAATAACCATAATATTAGCTGCCATTTTCTGAGGCTCAGAAACATTAAGTAACTTGCCTAAGGTCACACAGCTAGTAAGTGGCAGAGCAGGATCTTACAGTGACAATTTGGAGGTAAGAGGAGAATAAGTGATGTTCTTGATTCCTGCCATGCAGATGCAGGTGGCCCCCTGGACTTTAGCTTCTCCAGGGCTGGGCTGAACTCCAGAACTGCCAGGCAGCTCTGTCACCCCATCTCTCCTCATGCTCTGGGATGGCTGCCAAAGCTACTTTTTAATTACAATCCATGTGAGAAGACTGTAGCCAGAAACTTCTATCATCCTGGCATTTTCCTTTTATTGGTGCCTCCCAACTCAGCAGTTCCTCTGTAACATGGCTAACTCCCCTATTCTGTCCTCCTAGACTTTACCTTGTGGGTTCAGAGGGGAGACTGCTGTTCCTAAGCCCTGTTGAGCATCGTTTCTGGTGTGGTAGAGTTGACAGGCCGCCTGCTTATGATTACTCCTGACTCATCTCTGCAGAGCAAACACACCTCACTTCTTGGACATCACTGAAGAATGTTCTGGTAAGTAAATTTTTTCAGTAATGAAAGCTTACTGCTCAGAACACTCAACTTTAGGAACCTAGAACTATTTTGCCCATTAATCTTTTTGGTTTTTGAGATGGAGTCTTGCTCTTGTCTCCCAGGCTGGAGTCCAGTGGCACAATCTCAGCTCACTGCAACCTCCACCTCCCAGGTTCAAGCAGTTCTCTAGTGCTAGCCTCCTGAGTAGCTGAGATTACAGGTGCCTGCCACCATGCCCAATTACATTTTATATTTCCAGTAAAGATAGAGTTTTACCGTGTTGGTCAGGCTGGTCTTGAATTTCTGACCTCAGGTAGTCTGCCTGCCTCGGCCTCCCAAAGTGCTGGGTGTGTGCTACAGTCAGATCAAAGACAGGGCCCAGCCAAGTGTAGAGTGATGGCCAGGGTAGGGTCAAACCTAGGGTAGGGCTGAGGCAAGGGCCAGGCAGGGTGTTGCCAAGATGAAGGCAAGGACAGGGAATGGCCAGGGTAGGGACAGTACAAGGGCAAGGATAGTGCAGGTTCATGGTGTTGGCAGAATCCAGGGACAGGGTCAGAGACATAGCATCACCAGCAACTGGGCTGTGGCTAGGACAGTGACAGAGCCAGAGTCAGGGCCAGACCAGTGCAAGGCCAGGGTAATGCCAGGCATTTCAGGGTCAGACAGGATCAGGACCAGGGAAGAACCAGGGTAAGGCCTCAAGCGGGGCAGGGCCAGGACCAGGATCTAGGTTAGTGCCAGGGCTGGGCCATAACAGAGGGGCAAGGCCAAGCAAGGGCCTGAGAAGGGTAAGGATCAGGACCAGAACCAGGGTGGGGGTAGGGCCAGGATTGTGACAAGGTAGGGTCATCGCACAGCATGGCCAGAACTGGTTCATAGAGAAGGCAGAACCAATGCTAAGGTAGAGCCAGGGCTGTGGCAGGGTCAGTGAATATCGAGGGTGGGACCAGGCCACAGCACAGCCAAGGCAGGGTAGATCTGGCATTGGTACGACTGGGATGTTGCAGTGTCATTTCACTGCCAAGACAGGGCAGAACAGGGAAACACAATGGCAGGGCCAGAGCAGGGACAGGTCAATGCTCGGCCAGATCAATTCAGGGCCACAATACCTCCAAGTCTATTTCAGGACCATGGCAAGTCCACGGATATTGCAGAACAAAGTGTAGGACAAGGGCCAGGTCTGGGCTAGTGTCAGGTCCAGCGCAGGGCCTAGTCAATGCTAGGTTAAGGGCCAAGGTAGGGCCACGTCAGGGTCTAAGCCAGTGTGTAGGCCAAGGGCAGGGTCAGGGCAGAGTGAAGGTACAACCAGGGCATGGCAGGGAAGGGTGGTTCAAGACAAGGGCTATGCCAAGGCCAGGGACCAGGAAAGAGTCAAGGTCAGGGTCAGGGTCAGACCTGGATAAGAGCAGGGTTATGGAGAGAGATATGTCAGGGACAGGGCAGGTACATGGTATGGTAGGTCCAGAGCCAGGCCATACAGAGGGTAAAGAAAAGGCCAAGGTAGGGTTAGGACAGGTCCACAAATGGACCACGGCCAGGGCACAGCCAGGGTAGGATAGGGCAGGGCAATGACACTAGTGGTCCATGGCAGGGCTAGGTCTGTCTAGGGAGAGAGCAGAACAGGCAAGGCCATGGTAGAGACAGGGCAGGGAAGGGCAAAGGCAAGGACGGGACAAATCAGGCACCCGACATGTCCAAACACTGATCACAGTTAGTACAGGACCAGAACCATGAGCATTGGCAAGCCTGGGATTATGTCAGAACCAAAGACAGGACAAAAGGCACAGTCATAGTGAAGGCATGGCCAGCCCCAGCTCAGGTCCAGGGAAGTGGTAGGGTATGCTAGGGCCAGTGTAGTACAGGGACAAGGAACGGGCAGGGCAGAAAGCGAGGGCCATGACAGAGAATGGACAGGGAGAGCCAAGGACAAGGGTAAGGCCAGACAAGGGCCAGAGAAAAAGCAAGCCAGGGAGGGTCCAAAAGCAAGAAAAGCCAGCTCAGAACCTGAGCAAGGGGAGGCCAAATGCAGGACCAGGACAGAGCAAGACAAGGATAGGGAGTGACATAGCAAGCCAGGGTAGGACCAGGGCAAGGTTAGGGACAAGATAGGATGAAAATAGCACAGGACCAGGGTAGGGCTACTGCCAGGAGAGAACCAGAGAATGGCAGGGCCAGGTCAGGGTCAATTCAATGGCATTGGCAGCGTCACCACCATACTATGGGCAGGGCAGATAAATGCAGAGCCAAGGAGGGGCCATGATCAAAGCAGACATAGGGTGGGTCCAGTGCCAAGACAGCAATTGCATGGCTAATACTTTGCCAGGGCCAGTTTAGGGCCAGGTTAATGTTGGGTCAGGGACAGAACCAGAACAGAGCAGGACTAGTTAGGGTCCAGGGCAAGGGCAGAGCCAGGGAAGAACCAGGAGAAGGAGAAACCAAAGGTAGGGCCAGGATAGGGTAGGGCTAGGGCAGAGTAGGACTAAGGTAGCACAGGGCCTGGCCAAAAGCAGCACAGGGCCATATCAGGGGAAGGACTAGGATCAGGGCAAGGTCAAACCCTGGGACAGGGTATGGTGTGGCCAGTATAGGGCCAGGATAGATGATGACAGGAGAATGGCTGGAGGAGTGGGCAGGATCACGACTATGGCCAAGTGAGGGCCATGACAGAACCAGGGCCAGGTCAAGCCCCTCGTATTGGCAATGCAGAGCAAGGGAAATGGCAGTGACCAGTCTGGACTGCTAGGGCCAGACTAGAACTGGGGCAGGACCACATCCAGGACAGGAAGAGGGATGGCTCATGGCCAGGAATAAATCAGGGGCAGGGTAACAGCCAGGGAAATGACAGGACGAAGATGAGGGCCAGGACTGAGCAGAAATAGGACAGGACTAGTGCCAGAAAGGAACATGGGAGGGACAGGGCTTGGGACCGGGCAGGTTCAGGACCTGCAGAAGGTAGGGCAAAAATAGGGTGGTACAGGGCAAAGGAAAGATAGGGTCAAATTAGAGCAAGGATGCAGCCAGAGGATGGCAGAGTAGGGTAATAGAAGGCCATGCTGAGGACATGGAACAGGCAGGGCCCACAACAAGGCAGGGCCAGAAAGGGGTCTGGACAGAGCAAGGCCACTGAAGGGCCACAGAAAAGACAGGGCCACAAAGGAGCCAAGACAAGGACACCACCATGTGAGAACCACAGTCAGGGCCAGGGCAAGACAAAGGGAAGGGAGGGCCACAGCATGCCAGAGTAGGGCCAGGGTAAGGTCAAAGCTAAAGCAGGACTAGGATAGCACAGAGTTAAGGTATGACTAGTGAAGGGCAAATTCATGGCATCACCAGGGCATGGTGAGGTCTATGGCTTGAACAGAGCAGGGTCAGTGCCAGGCTATAGGTAGGGCAGGTCAGGGGACAAGGTGGGACCAAGATAGACCAAGACCAATACAGGCACAAGGTGGATTCAGTGACAAGGCATGGCTGCATCAAGAACAGGGTCAGTCAAAGTCCAGGTCCAGGGAAGGTCCAGATAAAGGAGAGAGCCAGAGAAGAACCAGGAAAAGACAAAGGCAGGTCAGGACTGGGTATGGTAGGGGTAGGACCAGAGCAGAGCAGGACTAAGGTAGCACAGGGCCTGACCGAAAGCAGAAGAGGGCCATTGCAGGGGAGGAACTAGCAGTAGAGCCAGGGAAGACACTGGGCTCAGGACATGGCAGGGCCAGGGCAGAGGATGGAAGTGCAGGGCCAGGACTATATCATGGACAGCATACGCCTGGGGTTGTCATCCCAGGGCAGGACCAGGGAAAATCTGAAAAGAAGGCAGGGCCAGGACCAAGACAGATCCAGGGACGAGAAGGACCATTGCAAGGTGAGGGCAAGACCATAGTTTGCAGGGGCAGGGCTATGGCAGATCAGGTTCAGGATGAGGGTAGGGCCAGGTCCAGGAATATCACAAGACCAGGGCCAGCTCAGGTCAAGGCAGGACCAGGTAGTACCAGGGCTGAATGACAGCCCTGAGTGCAAGGGCTGAGGAAGGATCAGGGAAGGTCCAGAGCTTAGTCAGGGTCAAGACAGGAAGTGGAAGGGGTCAGGACCAGGATAGGTCCAGGTAACAACCAGGGAAGGGACAGGTAGGGTAGTGGGAGGACCAGGCCATGGCAGGGCCAAGTCACCCCTGGGACAGGGCAGGACAAAACTGGGGTCACACAGGGTAAAGTCAGGGCAAGTCCACTGCAGGGCCAGGGTCCAGACCAGTGCCAGAGAAGTGCTGAGATAGGGCCAAGGCTGTGACTAGGACCAGGAAAAAGGGCAATGTCAGGAACAAGGCAAAGAAAGATTTTCAGGGCCAGAGCCAGGGCTATGGCAGGACCAGCAACAGGGCTAGGGCCAGATTTAGGGCAAGGGCCAGAAAAGCATGTACTGGGTTAGGGCCCAGACAAATCAAGGCCAGGGTCAGGCCAGTACCATGATAAAACCTTAAGCAGTTCAGGACCAGGGAAGGGATAGTGCCATGGCTTGGTTTAGGACAAGGCTGGGGCAGGACCATGACAGGACCAGGGTTAGGAGCAGGGGCCAGTGGTCAAGGTCAGGGCTGGGGCCAGGTCTGTGCCAGGGTGAGGGTGAGGGCCAAGGTAGGGAAGCGCCATGTCAAAGGGGCAAGACCAGGACCAGGATGCGGTTAGGGCCAGGGAACAATTAGGGTAAGGTCAGGCAGGGCAGTGGAAGGGCCAGCCCATGGCAGGGCTATGTCAGCACTGTGACAAGGCAGAGCCAGGCCAGGATAGTGCAGGACAAATGCAGCGCTGGTCCAATGAATGGACAAGTTCAAGGAAAGAACGAGCAGCACCAGGATCATGGCAGGACCAGCAACAGGGCTGGAGCCAGGAAAGTGACAGGGTCAGGGTGGTGGCTCGGGCCATTACAGCACATCAGAGTATGTCCTGGCAAATAAAAGCCAGGACGGGTTCAGAGTCCATGATAGGGCAAGGCCATGACCAGGTCTAGGACAAAACTGAGGGAGAGATATGACAGGGCCAGCGCCATGGCAGTGCCAGGGTCAGGAGCAGGGGTCAGGCCTGGTTCAGGAGCAGTGTGAGGTCCAAGGTAGGATAGGGCAAATGGGCAAGAACAGTACAAGGGAGAGATCAGGGAGAGGGCCATGCCAGGACCAACATAGGGCCAGGGGACAGGCCAGGGCCAAGACTGTGTCAGGAACAGGGCCAGAGAAAGGGTAGGGCCACAGAGAAGGCAGGACTAGGGAGAGTCCAGAGCAAGGGCAGGGCTAGGGCATTCCAGAACTAAGACAATGCAAAGGCATGTACAGGTCAGGCCAAGACTAGCGTAGTGACAGGGCAGGGATAGGGTAGAACAGAGCACGGCCAAAAGCACGGCAGGACCATAGCAGGTGCAGAACTAGTAACAGTGCCAGGAAAAGTAGTGGGCCATGGTATGGTGGTGTCAGGACATTGGATGACAGGGTAGGACCATATCATGGACAGGGTAGTTCCAGCATCAGCCTGGGGAAGGTCCAGGCCAAGGCAAGGGAGAAGGAATGGCTAAAGTAATGGCAAGGCAGAGACCCCCAGTACAGGGTCAATGCAGGGTAAGTCCAAGGGCAGAGCATCTAAGGGCACCGAAGAGCAAGGGAAGGTCCCAGGCAGGGTTAGGGGTATGGGCAGGGAAGAGCAGGTTCAGGACCTGGATCAAGGATGGTCTATGTTCAGAGCTATGGTAGGGCTCAGGGAGCGCCCTGGCTAAATAAGGGCAGAGCCAAGTTAGGTCATAGAGAAGGCAGGGCAAAAGCCAAGGCTGGGTTAGAGCACATCCAGAGAGCGACTAGGGCTGGGCAGGGTAGGCACAACCAGTGGAGGGAAAGTCTAGGCAATGTCACACATAGGCCATGGCAGGGTTGGGAAAGGCCATGATGGACCAGGGCAGAGACAGGCCAAGGCAAGACCAGGACAAATCAGGCTCAGGATATGTCCACATCAAGATCAGGACCAGAACACGACCAGGATAGTGATCACAGGCAGGCCTGGTGCCATGACAAGAGTAAGCAGGAGCAGCAGGGCCAGAATCAAATGATGGTCCACACACAGATGCGGGGCAGGGGCAGGGGCAGGGAAGGTCTGGGGCTTAGTCAGGATTAGATCTGAGACAGGACCAGGGAAGGACCACAGGGAGGGGTCAGAGCCAGGGCATAACCAGGACAATGTTGGGCAGGGTAATGGGAGATCCAGAACATGGAAGAATCAGTTCAGTGCCAAGACAGAGCAGGGCCAGTCCAGGATAGCACAGGGCAAAGAAGGGCAGGTCCAATGCAAAAGTTCAGATCAGGGCTAGAGAAATGCCAGGGCAGGCACCTGGAAAGGGAAATGTCAGTGCCAAGGCAAAGCCCAAGCAAAAGCAGGGTCTGGGCCATGGCAGGTGAAGTAACAGGGGTAGGGGCAAGACAGTGACAGAGCCAGGGTGGGGGCTAGGGCCAGAACAATGTACCAAGGTAGATTGTGGGCAAATCAGACCCAGGACAAGGTCAGAGACATGGTCAGACCAGGGTTAGGGTAAGGCACAGGATAAAGGCAAGAACAATGTTAGGATATGGGCAGAGCTAGGGCCAGGATTATGACAGGGTTAAGGCCAGGTGCCTGGCACCACAAGGGCAATGAGATGACAGGTGAGGGCAGGTTAGAACCAGATACAGGTCATAAGAGAACAGGGAAAAAGCCAGGGCACAGTCAGTATAGGTCAAAAGAGGCATTATGGGTAATCTGGGCCAGGGCACAACCAGTGCCTGATGAGACAGTGCAATGACACGATGGGGCCATGGGAATACCAGGATAGGACAGAACAGGAAGAGCCTTGGTGGGGCAGGGCACAGACATGCTAAGGCAGGACTGGGACAAATCAGGTCCAGGACATGTCCAAGTCCACATCAGAGCATAACAGGACCAGGAGCACTCGCAGACCTGGGGTCATGTTAGGATGAGAGGCCAAGCCAGACCCAAAACATGGCCAGTATAGGTCCAGGATGGGGGCAGGATAAGACATGTCCAAGTCAGGGTGAGGGTGGGGCTAGGGCAGAACCAGCACTGGGGAGGATAGCACATGGCCAAGACAGGTTCAGTTTGGGGCCTCTACAGCCCAGGTAATGGTAAGCTTGGTTCAGGGCAGAGCACTGCAGGGCCATGTACAAGGGAGAGCAGGTTTAGGGCAGGGCCAGTCTGAATGCCAAGGCCACACTCAGAGCAGATCCATCTCAGAGGGCCAAGACCAAGACATGGCAGACCCAGCATCTCAGAGGGCTATGGCAGGTAGGGGTTAGGGCAGGAACAGGGACAAGTCAATGCCAGGCTCTAATGGGGCCAGTCAATAGAAGGGAGAGGCCAGAGTCAGGGCAGGACCAGGACCAATTAGCATCAGGACTATGGAAGGATGAGTGGCAGTGTGAAGACCATGGTGAAGTCGGGGCCTGAACACAGTTGTGGCCTAGGCAGTGTAGGGCATGGCATAGTCAGGGTTGGACTATAGCAGCATCAGAAGCGGTTCAGGGCAAGATGCAGAGTGGGACCAAAGCTGCTTCATGACCAGGGAAAAACTAGGGGTACAGTCACCTCCATGTATATGACAAGATGAAGACCAGAGCCAGAAATCGGGCAGGGTCAGGAATTGGGACATGGCAAGGTCAGGACCAGCGCAGGACCAGGACAGAGCAGGGATTGGGTAGTGCAATGCCAAGACATAGCAGGGCCAGTGTAGAGAAAGTAAGGACCAGGGGATGGCAGGGTAGGTGCAGAATAGGTGTGGATTGGGGCATGTACCAGGCAGAGCCCACAAGGCAGATCCAGGAAGGGGCCAGGGAAAGGACAAGTGCAAGGCCAGAGAAGGACCAGGTAAAAGGACCAGGGAGGAGCCAAGACAATGGCTGGGCCAGGTCAGAATCAGAACCAGGGAAGACCAAAGGGAGTGGCAGGGCAGGGCAAAGTCAGGGTAGGGAAGGCCATGGCAGACCAGGTAGGACCAGGGAACAGTGAGGGCCGAGGCAGAAATATGGTAGCACAGGGCCAGTGAATGAATGGGGAAAGGCAGGGCTAGGGAAGAACCAGTGCATGGTAGGAACAGGACAGGGTAGGAAAGTGCTGTGCCATAGCTGGGGTAGGTCCAGGGACTACACAGAGCCAATTAGGGGCCATGGGAAAGACAGGGATGGGGCCAATGTCAAGGCATGGCTGGTGTGGGGCCAGGGAATTTCCAGGGCCTGTGTAGGGCCATGTCAAAGTTGAGGCAGGGACAAGGCCAGAGCAAGGGAATGCCTAGGGAGGGTCCAGGGAAAGGGCAAGGTCAGGGCAGAACCAGTACCACAACAAGGCGAAGATAATGCCAGGGCAGGTTATGGCCAGCATAGGGTCAGGGCAGAGCAGAAGTAAGGTAGCACAGGGCATGGATAAAAGCAGGGAGGGTCAGAGCAGGAACAGGACTAGGAACAGAGCCAAGAAAGCACTGGGTCCAGTGCATTGTAGGGTCAGGGCAGAGGAATGCAGGGTCTGGGCCATATCATGGACAGAATAAGCCCAGGATCAGCATAGTGCAGGGCCATGGTAAGGCCAGGGAGAAGAAGGCATAGCCAGGGTATAGCAGGATTAGTGCTAGGCAATGTAGGGTGAAGATAAGGCCAGGACACAAAATCACAGGGTAATGGTGGGTCAGGACCTGGTCAAGGGTAGGGCCACAGCTAGGATTGTGACAGGACTAGAATGAGGGCAGTGCAAGAGCAGTACAGGACCAGAATCAAGCCATAGAGTGGGCAGAGGAACTTCCAAGACAGAGCTGGGTAGTGACAGGGTTGAGTGCCACTGAGCCCTGAATGCAAGTGCTGAGGTAGGGTCAGGGAAGGTTCAGTGCTGAGTCAGTGTTAGATCCAAGACAGGGCCAAGGCAGGACCAGGGAGGGGTCAGAGCTTGGACCGGGCCAGGACACAACCAGGGCAGAGTTGGGCACGGCATTGTGAGTACCAAAACATGGCAAAGCTAGGTAAACACCAACACAGGGCAGGGCCAGGCCAGGATAGCATAGGTTAAAGGCAGGGCAGTTCCAATGCAGGGGCAGGGTCCAGATCAGGGCCAGAGAATCTCCAAGGCAGGGCTAGGACCAGCACCAGGAAAGAGAAATGTCAGGACAAAGGCAAAGACAAAGCAGGGCTAGGACCTGGGTTGTAGTAGGACCAGCCACAGAGCTAGGGCCAGAACAGCAATGGAGCCAGGGTCAAATCTAAGACAAGAACAACTTACTAGGGTAGGGCCCAGAAAATCAGAGCCAGAACAGGGTCAGAGGCAGGCCTGGGGCAGGGTCAATTCAGGGTGAAGGCAAGGTCAGTGCAATGAAGATTAACAGAAGGGCCAGGCTAGATCAGGGCAGAAAGATGGCAGGGAAGGGCAGGTTAGAGCTCATCTCGGCCAGGTCAAAGACAGTGTTAGGTCCCAGATAAGGGCAGGTAGGGCCAGGAATATGACAGAAACAAGGCCAGGGAAGTACCAGAAACAGGGTAGAACCAGCGCCAGGGCAGAGACATGGCAGGGACATGGGCTTTGGCCAGGGAAATGTCAGGGCCACGACAGAGCACAGCCAGTGTAGAGCAAGGACAGGACCAGGTGATGGCAGGGCATGGACAGGGAAGAGCAGGACCAGAACATGAACAGAACATTGCTTATAACAAGGCAGGGCCAGAGAGGGATCAGAACATGGGCAAGTACAGAGAAAGTCCCATGAAAAGCCAGGGCCATGTAGGGTCCAAGGCAAAGAGAGCTACAGGGCAGACCCAAAGGCAGGGTAAGACCAGAGTAGGGAGGGTCATGGAAGTCAAGGGTAGGGCCAGGGTAAGTTCAGGGCCGATGGAGGACACTGATGACACAGAGCCACAGGATTGCTGGAGAAGGGCAGGGTCAAGGCAGTACCAGGATATGGCAGAGCAGGGTTAGGTCTTTTGCATGGACAGGGCAGGGTCAGCACTGTGCTATAGACAGGAAAGGTCCTGGGGTAACGCAGGGCCAAGGAGGGGTTGGAGAGAAGGCATATATAGGGTGGGTCAACTGCCATTGCATGCCAGGTTCATGGCCAGGACGTTTCCATGGCCACTGTAGGGCCAGGCCATGTTGGTTCAGGGATATGGCCAGATCAAGGGCAGTGTTAGAGAGGGTTTAGGGAAAGGGCACATCTAGACCAGAACCAGGACTGGTATACTGTAAAGGCTGGTCTGGGCCAGGATACAACCAGAATAGGGTAAGAGCAGAGCAGGACTAAGGTAGCACAGGGTCTGGCCAAAGGCAAGGACAGGACGAGGAGCAGGGCTTGGGCAAGCACTGGGCCCAGGGTTTGGCAGCTCCAGGGCAGATGAGGGCACAGCAGTGACAGGGTCATGAGATGGACAGAGTATTCCCAGGACAGGGCCAGGGCAGTGACAGGGCAAGACCAGACATGTCCAGGCCCAGAGAAGGCAGGGACTGAACCAAGGCAGTGCCAGTGTAGAGCAGTAACAGTGCAAGAACAATGCAGGGTGAGGGCAAGACTAGGGCACAGAAGGGCAAGGCCATGGTAGGTCAGTACCAGGACAAGGATAGGGACAAGGCCTCAAATATGGCAGGGCAAGGGCAAGGTCAAGTGCTGTACTAGGGTAGGGCAAGGACGGGGCAGGAATCAGAGCTAGGTCATAGAGAGTGTTTTTTGGGGCCAGTACAGGGTCAATTCAGGGTCAGGGCTATGGCAGGACCAGTGAGGCAAGTGGCATGTTGGTTCCAGTTTGTGCTAGGGCTTAGTGATATGGAGCCCTGAGTGCAAAGGCTGAAGAAGGGCCAGGGAAGGTCCAGGGATAAGAGAGGGTTATATCCTGGACAGGGCTAGGGCATGATCAGGGAGGGGTCAGGGACATGGAAAGACCATGACAAACCCAGGGCAGGGTTGGGTAACGTGATGGAAGAACCAGGTCATGGTAGGGCCAGGTCAGTGCCAGCACAGAACAGAGACAGGCCAGGATAGTACAGGGCAAAGACAGGGTCATTCCAGTGCAGGGCTAGGGTCCAGAACAGGGTGAAAGATGCACTCGGACAGGACCAGGTCCAGGGTAGGGCTAGGAACAGGGCCAGGGCCAGGACCAGAACCAGGACCAGGACCAGGAAAGGGCAATGTCAGGACCAAATGAAGCCACAGAAGGGCTAGGGCTAGGGCCAGGACAGTGGTAGTGCCAGTGTCTAGGCCAAGACCAGAGCAGTGTACCAGGATAGGGCCCAGGAAAATCAGAATCAGGACAGTGTTGGGGCCAGGCTAGGGTCAGGGTAAGGACTTTAGCAAGGAAGGGTCAATGCCAGGGCTTGTTCTAGGGCCAAGGCAGGGGTAGATCCATGGCCAGGTCTAGGACATGGCTGGGGCAGGACTATAGCAGGACCAGAACGCTGGCAGGACTATGGTCAGAAGCAAGGACAGTGGCAGTCATAGGTCAGGGCTGGGACCAGCTCTTGGCTAAGGACAAAGTGAGGGCCAAAACAGGCTGGGTCAGGGAAAAAGGGCAAGACCAGGAACAGGACAAGATCAAGGCTTAGGAATGACTAGCATAGCACAGAGTCAGGCCAGGATCAATGCATGGCCAGGGACCATGCCCTTGTCATGGACAGAGCAGGTCCCACAAGACAGGGCCAGAAAGGGGGTCAAGGCAAGGACAAGACCAGGGAAAGGCCAGAGGAAAGGCAGAGCCAAGAATGGTTCAGGGACAGGGCCAATGCAAAGGTAGGGCCATGGAGCAGGCAGGACCAGGGAGTGTTCAGAGTAAGGGCACAGCCTGTGCAGAACCAAAACAGGACAAAGGAAAGGTAGGGACAGTGCAGTAGAAGGCCAGTTTAGGGCCAGGGACTGTACCCTACAGGGCTAGGATAGTGCAGGACATGGCCAAAAGCAGGGCAGAGCCATAACAGGGGAAGGACCTGGAACGGGGCCAGGGTAAGCAGGGGCCAGGTTATGCTGGTTCCAATACAGTACCAAGATAGAGGATGATAGAATAGGGCCAGGTTCAGGGCAAGACCTTTGAGAAGGCAAGGCCAAGGCCATGTGAAGGCAGAGAGGGCCAGTGCAGGAATTCAGGGTGAGGGTAAGACAAGGATATGGAAGAGCCAAGGAAGGGTAAGAGCAGCTTTAGGGTCAAGACTTTAATAAAGGCAGGGCTAGGGTGGCGCCAAGACAGGACACTGCAGGGCCAGGCTGAATGCACAGGGCATGCTCAGAGCAGGGACTGGGAATGGCAGGATTAGCATAGCAGAGGACCATGGAAAGGCAAGGGTAACTAGGGGCCAGGGCAGGGACAGGACTAAGGCAGTACCATGACCAGAACCAGAGCAGAACCAGGGCCAAGTAAGTGTCAGGGATATGGCAAGACGAGTGGCAGGGTAAGGGTCATGGCCAAATCAGGGCCAGGCCCAGGGAAGACTCTGATATGGGGAGTTTAGGGCAGGGTAGGGGCAGAGCAATGGGTAGTGCAGTGCCCATTCTGGGCTGGGGAAGAACAAAACCAGAACCAGGTAGGGCCAGAGACAGGACAGGGCTGGGGCTGGGTCATGGCCAGGGAAAAACCAGGGGTAAGGTCACAGTCCAGGGATGGGACAAGTCCAATTCCAGGAGCAGACCCAGGATCAGGGTAGACTCAGGGTCAGGGCAGAGACATGGCATTGCCAGTACAAGACTAGGGAAGGGCTGGGGTAGGGTAGCTGAGAGCCAAGGAAGGACAGGACCAGTGTAGGGTAAGGACAGGGCCAGGAGATGGCAGTGCAGGAACAGTGAAGGTCCCACAATAAGGCAGGGCCAGAAAGGGACCAGGACAAGGGCACATCCAGGGAAAAGGCAGGACCAGGGAGTGGCCAAGTCAAGGTCAGGATTAGGTCAGAACTATAGCCAGGGCAGATGAAAGGGAGTGCCAGGGCAGTGCAAGAACAGGGTAGGGAGGGACATTGCAGGCCAGGGTAGGGTCTGGGCGAGGTCAGGGTTGAGGCAGACCTAGGATAACACAGGTCCAGGGCAGAACCAGGCATGGAAGTTTCAGGGCCGAGCATGGGCAGGTCTATGACATGGGCAGGGCAGGAGTAGCACTGTGCCATAGCCAGGGCAGGTCTAGGGACAACACAGGGCCAAGGAGGGGCTCGGGAAAAGGCAGGCCTAGGGCAGGTCCTGTGTTGTGGATGCCCAGTGTAGGGCCAGGACATTGCCAGGGCCAGTGTAGTGCCAGGCCAAGGTGGAGCTAGTGAGAGTTCACAGCAATGGCACAGCCAGCACAGAACAAGGACTAGGAAAAATCAAAGGCTGGGCCAGGGCGGGGTAGAGCATGACTAAGGTAGCACTGGGCATAGCCAAAAGTAGGGCAGAGGCATGGCAGGGGCAGGACTAGGAACAGGGCCAGGGGTGGCAGGGCAAGTGCCAAGACAGGGCCTGGTTGTGCCAGGACTGAGTGACACTGAGCTGAGTGCAAGGACTGAGGCAGGGTCAGGGAATGTCCTGGGCTGAGTCAGGTTTGATCCAATACAGTGCTTGGACCTGGCCAGGGAGGATTAGCACCAGGATAGGGTTGAAGAGGGCAATGGGAAGACCAGGACAAAACAGGGCCAGCTTAGCACTGGCAACAGGCAGAGCCAGTCCAGGATAGCACAGAGCAAAGGCAAGACAAAGGTAGGGCAGGTCCAATGCAGGGCCAGGGTCCAGACCAGTGCTAGAGAAATGCAGGGACAGGGAGAAGCCTGGGACCAGGAACAGGGAAGGGCAATGTCAGGACCAAGGCAATGCCAAAGCAAAGCAAGGACCATGGCAGGACCAGTGATAAGGTTAGGGCCAGGCTAGTGACAGGGCCATGTATGGAGTTAGGGCCAGAACCGTGTACCAGGGCAGGGTGCACACAAATGGAAAACGATTTGTTCTATAATAGGGGATGTGGCATTTTGGAGTCCTAGCTGGGCTGGGTGGGCCATTAAGATATATAGAGTTTGCTCTATAATTTAACTTTGTCAAAGTTATGTAATTATTTTACGAATGTCTTCTTGAAAGAGTTATAGGGTTTATGGGATTGGCTTGAAACCAGTTTCTGGAGATTTGAATCCTTCCTTTTTCATTTAAGATTTTACATAGGCTGATTCTTTGAATGTCTAATAAAAATGGGGACAGCTATAAAGTCATTCTAAGTTATGATTTAATCGTTCAATGGGAAAAACTTTCATTTTGAGAAAGAGGCTTCTCAGACTCTGAAGGCTGTCAGTACCTCTGCAGTTAATGAGATGAATGAGCCTGCAGATGAAATAATATCTCATGCAGTGGTGCATTGGGGTAGTTGGAGTATCATCCAGGTATTCCAGATAGGCTGAGAAAATGTTGTGGGAAGAAAGTTAAGCTTACACCTACAAATATAATGGTGAAGTGATTTTTAGCATAGGTTTTGTTAAGTGTGTAGCCCGAAAATAGAGGGAGCCAGTGGATAAAGCCTGCTATAATGGCGAACACTGCCCTATTGATGGGACATAGTGGAAATGGGCTAATATATAATGTGTGTCATGTAAAATAATGTCTAGTGATGAATTAGCCAGTGCAATTCCTGTTAAGCCGCCTACTGTGAAGAGAAAGATAAAGTCGAAAGCTCAGAGTATTGCGGGAGATCATTTAATGTTGCTGCCGTGTGATGTGGCCAATCAGCTAAAGACTCTGGTAGGGATAATGATACTTATAGTGGTGGAGGAAAAATATGCTTGTGTATCTATATCTATTCCTACTGTAAATATGTGGTGATCCCATACAATAAACCCTAGGAAACCAACTGATATTATGGCTCATATTATACCTATACCCAAATAGTTCTTTTTTACTTGTGTAGTATGTTACGATAAGAGAAATCATTCCAAAACCTGGTAGGATAAGGATTTAGACTTCGGGGTGCCCAAAGCATCAAAATAAATGTTGGTATAGAATAGGGTCACCTCCACTAGCAGGATCAAAAAGGTAGTATTAAGGTTACAGTCAGTTAGTAATATAGTAATATCAGTGGTTGGAACTGCTGTAATAAGGATGGATCAGACAAAAAGGGGTGTTTGGTATTGGGTTATGGCTGGAGGTTTTATATTAATAATTGTGGTAATAAAATTTATAGTTCCTTGGATTGAACAAATACCTGCTAGGTGGAGTGAGAAGATAGTTAAATCTACAGAGGCTCCTGCATGTGTCAGGCTTCCTGCTAGGGGAGGATACATTGTTCAGCCAGTTCTAGCACCAGCTTCTAGTATTGAGGATGCAAGTAGGAGTAAAAGGGATGTGGGGAGAAGTCAGAAGCTTCTGCTACTTATTTGAAGGAATGTTATATCAGGGGCACCAATTATTAGGGGGACAAGTCATTTGCCGAAGCCTCCAATCATGATTGGTATTACTATAAATAAAATTATAATAAATGTGTGAGTGGTGACAATAAGATAGATATGGTCGTCTCCTAGTAGGGTTGCTGGCTTGCCTAATTCTGCTGGAATTAGGAGGCTTAGGGCTGTGCCTACTATTCCTGCTCATGCACTGAATAATAGATGTAATGTTCTGATATCTTTATGATTAGTTGAAAATAATCAGCAGTTGATGAACATAAGTAGAAAAAGGTAAAATGGCTGAGGAAGCATTAGACTGTAAGTCTAAAGACAGGGGAAATAGACCTCTTTTAACCAGTCCTGAGGAGATACTATCATATTGAATTGCAAATTCAAAGCAGCAGCTTCAATCCTGCTTGGACTTCTCCTGCCTTTTTTTTTCTTATGGCAGGAGAAGTAGATTGAAGCCAGTTTATAAGTTATTTAGCTACTAACTAAATTTTTGTGGGTTAAAGCCCCATCAATCTAGGAAGGGCTTGGTTTAATGAAAGTAGTTGATTTGTGTTCAACTGTTGCAAAGTAAAGTTTTGCAGTCCATAAAATTGATACAGAAATTAAGTATAATTTACTTCCTGTGGGCTTTGAAGGCTCTTAGTTGTGATTAATATTGACAGGGTTGTATGTAGAAAGAGGGTGAAGAAAAATCAATGGAGGAAGGAACAGTATGGGTTTTATGTTTTTGAATTGTCATTCTATTTTTATGTTGTTGGATGTAGGAAATATTGTTATTGAAATAGAGTAAATTAGGCATATGTAAAAGTATAGATTTAGTAGAGTTATCACTATAGTAATTGGAATAATTGGGTTATTGTTTTTGTAAACTCTTGTTAGATTGTTCATTTAGGAGAGAATCCTATTAATGTTGTAGGCCTCCTAGGGATAATAGAATTAGTGGAATAATAGGTATTAATCAAGTTAGTTTATTTCAGGTGTGGGATAGTGATAGGGTTTTAGTATTCAAGTTTAAGTTAAGTATTATGGATATAGAAGTTGTTAGAATATAGTAGATAAGTAAATTTAGGATGGTGATGTTTGGGTCATAGGTTAATACTGCTATTATTCATCCTATATGGATAACTGAAGCATAGGCTAGGATTTTACATAGGTGTGTTTGATTAAGTCCTCCTCAGCTGCCAATTATGATGGTTAAAATTGAAATTAATAAGAGGTTATTTGTGTTGATTGATGGAAAGATTTGAAGTTATGAGATGGGAGGTAGTTTTTGTCATGTGAGAAGTATGGCAGGTATTAGGAGGGTTTCTTGGCTTACCTCTGGGAGTCAAAAGTGAAAGGGGGCTATTCCTTGTTTTGTTGCCAGAGCTATTAATATTATTATGGATGAAAGGTGGTTAATGTGGGTAGTAATTGTTCATTGTCTGGAGAGCATGTTGTTAGAATAGCTATTTTAAGAATTAGGATATGCTTGCTTGTGTTAGGAATTTTTGGTGGCTGCTTCTGTGGAGTGGTGGCTTATGTTTTTTATTAGGATTGGCATGATGGCTAATAAATTTATTTCTGAACCTGTGCAGATGAGGAATCAGTATGAGCATAATATTGTAATGAAAGTTTCTGTAAAGATAGTAAGGGAGATGGTGAGTTGGGCTAGTGGGTTAATTAGTACAGGAAGGAGTAAACCAACATTTTTGGGGTATGGGTCCAATAAGCTTGTTTAGCTGACCTTACTTTAGTGCATAATACATAGCACAGAAAGTTTTGAATTCTCAGGTGTGGGTTCAATTTTTATAGCCTTAAAAATAAGAGGATTTAAAACTCTATAATTTACTCTATCAAAGTAATTCTTTTTTTCTGACACATTTCTTGTGTTTGGGGTAGGATGCTGGATGTTAGAATAGGTATTGAGATATATATGATATGCATAGTGCTAGTGTAAGTGATGAAAAAATTTTTCATAATAAATGCATTAGTTGGTCATAGGAGAACTGAGGATTCACTCGAATTCATAAAAATAGGGTGGTTAAGAGAAGGGTTTTGGTGATTAAATTTATTGTGTAAAGTTCTGGTGAAATTATGGTGTGGGGTGTTCCTAGAAAAATAGAGGGAGTTAAGGCATTTATTATAGTAATATTTATGTATTCTGCTATAAAGGAGAGTGAATGAACCTGCAGCATATTCAATGTTGAAACCTGAGACTAGTTCTGATTCTCCTTCTGTTAGGTTGAAAGGAGCTCAGTTGGTTTCTGCTAATGTGGAGATAAATCATATTATGGCTAGGAGTCATGGTGGTAGAAGTCAGAAATATTCTTGTGTTGTAATGGGTGTATATAAACTAAATGTAGGACTGATAACGGAATGATGGCTAGGGTGATTTCATGTGAAATTGTCTGGGCTACAGTTTATAATGCACCAGTTGGTGCACAGTTTGAATTGGGTGCTTATCCGGATCATAGAATGGAATAAATGGCAAGGCTTTATGTGGCTAATATAAACAGAAGGCCTAAGTTGAAATTGATTGGGGGATCTGACATGGGGAGAGGAGCTCATAGGAGGAGGGCAATGGAAAGGGCTAAGGTTGAGGGTTATAGTGGATGTGGAGGGTCATAAGCATTCCTTTATGAAAAGTTTTATTGTGTTGGCAACTGGTTGAAGTATTGCATAGGGACCTATGATGTTGGGCCCTTTACGTAGTTGTATATAGCCTAGAATTTTTGTTTGATGAGTGTTACAAATGCCGATTAGGGCAGGAATAATTAGTAGGAGGAGGTTAATCATGAACATGCTGTTAAGAAGAATTGAACCTGGGATTATAAAGCTTTGAGTCTTACATGGGTACCGGGCTCTGCCATCTTAACCAGCCCTGTCATCAGGCAGGGGAAATTTTTTGTTAAATTGAGATGAGATAATATCATCTGTTGGGTTAGGGGGCTTTGTGTAGTAGGCTCTATTTCTCTTGTTCATTCATACTGGGGGAAATATTGAATAGATAAAAACCGACCTGGATGTCTCCAGTCTGAACTCAGATCATATGTGGCACTTAAATCATTGAAAAAATGAACCTTTAATAGTGGCTGCACCATTGGGATATCCTAATCCAACATTGAGGTGGTAAACCCCATTGTTGATATGAACTCTAGAATAGGATTTTGCTGTTATCCATAGGGTAACTTGGTCTGTTGATCAAGTTATTGGGTCAATGTGTGATAATTTAGTTAAACTAGTGCATCTTAGTTTATATTGTTTGGAGGTTATATTGTACACTGAGGTCACCCCGACCAAAAATTTTAATGCGTGGATGATGAGTTAATACCTGTAAGTTTTTTGAGTGTTGTTTATATTAGGAAACTGAAGCTTCATAGGATCTTCTTATCTTATTTGGTCATATACGCCTCTTCAGGGGTAGATCAGTTTCATTGATGAAAAGTAAGATACAGTTAGACCCTCAGGTGGCCATTCATACAAGTCCCTATTTGGGGAACAAGTGATTATGCCACCTTTACACAGTCAGGATACCGCAGCCATTGAACACGTGTCACTGGGCAGGCAGTGCCTCTAATACTTGTAATGCTTGAGGTGATGTATTTGGTAAACAGGTGGGGGTAAGGTTTGCCAAGTTCCTTTTACTTTTTAAAATCTTTCCTTAAAGACATGCCTGAGTTGGGTTAACAGTTTAATAAGGTGTTTAGAATATAAGTTATTATAATTGGGCTGTTAAGTGCCAGTAGTTATTCCAGTCTGATATAAGCTTATGCAGGAGAGAATGTTTTTGTTACTTATACTAACATTGTTGCCTCTATTAATAGATTAGTCCAATGTGATGTTAGGGGTTCAGTAAAGTGAGTAGAATTGAAATACTTAAATATTGAGCTTGAACACTTTCTTATTTGGTGGCTGCTTTTAGGTTAACTATGGTAATGAAGTTTTTTACTCTCTTTGAAAGGTTATTTCCTAGGGAGAGAAGAGCTGTCACTCTTTAACAGTTAAACTTAACCATTAGTTATACCTCCTATTACTGGTTCACATATACCAAGAGGCAATATTCCTGTGCTTGAATCACCCCAGAGCCATGAGCCAGGCAACTAGAGGTAACCCCTATAGCCCACCTACTAAAATTGTTCATGTTCGCCAATCCCAATCTTGCCCTGCCTGTCCTTTCCTATAGAACCCCCAATAAAGGCAGTGGCCTTAGATGTTCTTGCTCTTGTCTTCTGCCTCCTGACCACCTTAGCATCTTTCCCATGAGGCCCTGTGTGGCATGCTGTGCATCTTGTTTCTTCAGCAACTCTCAACATTAAAAATCTCTTAATGGCATCAGACTCTCCATGTTGTCCCCCAGTCACCTTTGTAAATTAAGACGTGACGTGGGCACAATGCAATTGGAGATTTAACCACTATTTGATTAATTAGAAAAGGACTACCCAAAACATGAGTATTCCTATGTTTCCCTTTAAAAATTACATCTAATATAGTTGTTGTGCTAGGAATAACTATACCAGTGTTTAATGAAAAATGAAACAATCTATGTGTACTAATGGAAAAGCTTAATGGAAATTAATCTGTATGTTCTAATTGTAAAGTTTGTGACTCTTAGGATAATTTGGAGGATTTTTCCTCTCCTATGTGTGCCTGAAATTTAATTTTTTTAAGGAAAAGCTAGAAGTAGAATAATCAGCCAGCTGATTATAAGAGCTAGTCAGCATTGCTTCACACAGAATATTTTTTTATTTATTTGTAACTTTAGTTTTTTTTATTAATGTTTTATAGAGTTTAATGTGCAGAAGTTTTACCTCCTTGGTTAAATTTGTTCCTTCATATTTTATGTTTGGATGCAATTGTAAATGGGATTGTTTTCTTAATTTCCTTTGTGGATAGTTCATTGTGTATATAGAAACACAACCCATTTTTGTACGTTGATTTTGTATCTTGTAACCTTACTGAATTTGTCTCTTAGTTTTAGTAGTTTCTGATGGAGTCGTTAGGGTTTTCTATATATGAATATGTTATCTGCAAATGGATAATTTTACTTTTTTATTTCTGATTGGCATGCCTCAGATGTCTTTTTATGGCCTACTTGCTCTGGCTATGACTTCATGGTATAATACTGAGAACCAGCATGAGTTGGCTTCCTTGTTTTGTTCCTGATCTTTGAGGAAAAGTTTTTCAACTTTTTAAAATTGAGTATGTTAGTCTATAAACTTATCATCTATGGCCTTCATTGTGTTGAGATACATTCCTTCTGTGTTTCATTTGTAGAGAGATTTTAAAAAATTATAAGAGGATGTTGAATTACATGGAATGCTTTTTCTGTACTATTAAGATAGTTGTATTTTAATCCTACATTCTGTTAATTTCACATATCAAATTGTACATATTGGACCATATTTGTACCTCAGAGATAGGTCCCACTTGATCACAGTATATAATTGTTGTAATATGCTGTTGAATTAGGTTTGCTAGTTTTTGTTGTGGATTTTTGCATCTTTGTGTACCAGGGATGTTGCCCTGTAATTTTCTTTTCTTGTAGTGTACTTGTCTGCCTTTGGTATCAGGGTAATGCTGGCCTTATAAAATTAGTTTGTAGATGTTCCCTATTGTTCAGTTTCTTTTGGAAGCCTGTGAGAAAGATTAACAATTATTCTAGTGTAAATGGTCATTAGAGTTTGCCAGCATATCCATAAGGTCCTGGACTTTTTTTTGTTGGGAGGTTTTCATTACTGATTTCATCTCCTTACTCTTTATTTGTCTCTTCTTAGTTTCATTTTTTTGATGGTTTAGTATTGCAGGATGTATGTTTTTGGGAATTTATCCATTTCTTTTAGGTTATCCAATTTGTGCATAATTGTTTATAGTAGTCTCTTATGATTCTTTGTATTTCTTTGTTACCAGTTATAATGTCTTCTCTTATGTTTATAATTATACTTACCTGAGAGTCATCTCTCCTTTTTTTCCATCATATAACTAAAGATTTGTCAGCATTATCTTTCCAAAATCAAATCTTACTTTTGTTGATCTTTCTATTGTCATTCTAGATTGTATTTCATTTTTTTCTGCTCCATTCTTTATTAATTTCTTACTTCTGTTGACTTTGTATTTAATTTCTCTTTAATGAGGTATAACATTAGATTGTTCATTTGAAATATTTCTCTTTTTAAAAATATAGGCACTTGTCACTATAAACTTCCCTTTCAGAACTGCTTTTACTGCATCTCATAAGTGCTGATATGTCATTTTTCCATTTTCACTTGTGTCAAGATACTTTTTCATTTTCTTTTTTGATTCCTTCTCTGATCAATATTCAGGAATATGTTGTTTAATTTCTACATATTTGTAAATTTCTGATTTTCCTCCTGTTATTGATTTCTAATTTAAATTTAATATATTGAGTGGAAAGGATGTTTAATATTATTTCAGTCTTCTTAAATTTGTTAAGGTTTATTTTGTAGTCTAACATAGAATCTATCCTAGAAAATATTTTATGTCCATTTGAAAAGAGTATATATTCTGTTGCATTTCATTGAAATGAAATTATACTTGATAGGTTCATTTGGTCTATAGTGTTGTTTAAGTTGGCTGGGTTTTTATTGTTTTCTGTCTGGATGACCTGTGTATATTGTTGAAAGTGAGATGTGGAAATTCTCTGCTATTACTGTATTGCCATCTGTTTCCCTTCAAATCTGGTAATATTTGCCTTATGTACTTAGATGCTTCAATGTTGGCTACATATACATTATAACAGTTATATCCTCTTGATGAATTGAAACCTTTGTAATTATATAATGACCTCTCTTTTGACAATTTTTGACTTAAAGTCTATTTTTTTGTTTTTGTTTTTGTAATTGTACTTTAGGTTCTGGGGTACATATGCAGATCATGCAGGATTGTTGTGTAGGTACACACATGGCAACGTGGTTTGCTGCTTCCATTCCCCCATCACTCATATCTGGCATTTCTCCCCACGTTATTCCTCCCTGACCTCTCCAACACCCTGCTGTCCTTCCTCGGCACCCCCAACAGACCCCAGTGTGTGTGATGCTCCCCTCCCTGTATCCATATGTTCTCATTGTTTAACACCTGCCTATGAGTGAGAATATGCGGTGTGTGATTTTTGTTCTTGTGTCAGTTTGCTGAGAAAGATGGTTTCCAAATTCATCCATGTTTCTACAAAGGAAACAAACTCATCATTTTTTATGGCTTCATAGTTATTCCATGGTGTACTTGTGCCACATTTTCCTTGTCCATTCTATCGTAGATGGGCATTTGGGTTGGTTCCAGGTCTTTGCTATGGTAAACAGTGCCACTGTGAACATAGGTGTGCATGTGTCTTTATAATAGAATGATTTATAATCCTTTGGGTATATACCCAGTAATGGGATTGCTGGGTCAAATGGAATTTCTATTTCTGGGTTCTTCAGGAATCACTACACTGTCTTCCACAATGGTTGAACTAGTTTACACTATCACAAACAGTGCAAAAGTGTTCCTATTTTTCTACATCCTCTCGAACATCTGTTGTCTCAGGATTTTTTAATGATCACCATTCTAACTGGTATGAGGTGGTATCTCAATATGGTTTTGATTTGTGTTTCTCTAATAATCAGTGATGAGCATTTTTGATATGTTTGTTGGCCTCATATATGTCTTCTTTTGAAAAATGTCTGTTCATATCCTTCTCCTACTTTTGTATGGGTTTGTTTTTTTCTTGTAAATCTGTTTTAATTCTTTGTAGATTCTGGATATTAGATCTTTGTCAGATGGGTAGATGGCAAAAATTTTTTCCCATTCTGTTGGTTTTGGGTTCACTCTAATGATTGTTTCATTTGCTGTACAGAAGCTCTGGAGTTTAAGTAGGTCCCATTTGTCTATTTTGGCTTTTGTTGCCAATGCTTTTTGGTGTTTTGGTCATGAAGTTCTTGCCTATGCCTATTTCCTGAACGGTTTCACCTAGGTTTTCTTTTAGTGTTTTTATGGTATTAGGTATTATGTTTAAGTCTTTAATCCATCTGGAGTTGATTTTAGTGTAAGGTGTCAGGAAGGGGTCCAGTTTCTGCTTTCTGCAAACTGCTAGCCAGTTTTTCCAACACCATTTATTAAACAGGAAATCCTTTCCCCATTGCTTGTTTTTGTCAGATTGTTAAAGACCAGATGGTTGTAGATGTGTGATGTTGCCTCCAAGGCCTCTCTTCTGTAATTTTGTTTGATATGTGTACAGACACGTATGCTCTTCTTTGGTTATGTTTTTAATGGAAAAATCTTATTGTATACTTTTGTATTTAGCCTATATGTTTCCTTATAGCTAATGTGAGTTTCTTGTAGAAAGCATAGAGTTAGATCTTTTTAAACATTTATTAATATTGCAATGTTTTCTCTTTCTTGAAACCCAGTAAGTTTGGACTCATGGTTGTTTTTACTTCTCTGGAGGACATTATTCATCAGACTACAAGTTGGTTGGGAAAATACCAGATATTAACTTTACAATTAATATCTGATAAAATAACAAAGTCTTATATTTATGTAAAATTTTTCAAGTTTACAAAGTTATTTCACATAGATGATTTTATTTTATCCTCGAATAGAAAAGGAAACCAAAAGTAAAAAATACTTAGACATTGCATTTTATTTCCCGCTTTTACTTAAAGTGTTATAGATTTGGATAAAATAAATAGAAAAAAGAATAAAAATAGCCACTCAATATTGTTTAATGCCTGCTCAGGAGTATTTATAGTAAAATGGATGTCTTCTAGATCAAAGGCAAAAGAACAAGGTCTGCTTAGTAGAGAACCAAGTCGCTGACCTGTCACTCTAGCATGTCATTCTAATCTAGGTAGAATTCAACTTCTGACCTATGAGAAATAGATTTCAAAGTTTTTAATGAAAGTTACTTTCAGTAGCATCCAATTTAGGAGCTGCTGAAACAAGTCCAAACAAGCAGTTGGAGAGAAAAAAACATATAAGAAACCCATCAATAAAAGGGTAAATAAAATACAGCTGTGGAAGGTTTTCTAAAGTCATGGAAAATTAAGGCTGACAGCTCATTTCAGATGTATAATAGATATAAAACAACATTTTAAGGCTAAACTTTGTATACATTACTTTTCAGTCATTTAACATCACACACACACACACGCACATACACACACACACCCCTACTGAATGAATAATTGGAATACGTGAATGAATGAATATAAATGAATAATTGGAAACATATTTGAATAGGTAGAAAACAAAATCTAGTGTGCGATAATTTGCTCCTGCAGAGGAAGTTGTAAAAATTTACATAATGAAAAACCTGCATGAATCTGGAAGGATATGTGTTATTTTGATGCCAGTTTCTCAAATGATCAGCTCCATGAGCCAGTTGGTAGAAATCTAGAGCAGAAATCTCAAGGCTATGAATCACGTTAAGAAATGGAAGGGCTCTGAAAAGTCTCCTTGATTTATCAAATGTCAGAAAAATTATGGTGTAACATTGTTTATTTCCTTCAAAACATATAAGTTAAATGGTTGCTAATTAATGCCTTTTGTTAATAACAAAGAAAAGCATGCCTCTTGATGGCAACCATACAAAAAAAATGTTTAAAAATAAACTTCAAAGTGAAGTTCATTAAACCTTCATGAAAAAAAAGTTTAATAAAAGTTCAATAATGAACTTCAGTGTGAAATTAACCGTAAGAAAAGTGAAGGTTGAGGGTTGAAAAATTACTGATGAAGTTCTGATTCAGACCCAGTGAAAATTAGGAAAGAAGTCCCAAAGAGTGAAGTGGGGTACTACCTGATGGGAAACCTACAGTAGGTTGAAATAGGAGGCTAATAGGAGAGGACAAGTAGTGCCGAAGTAACAGAGTCATAAATTATTCAGTGTATTAGTAGAAGAAAACTGGGAATGAGTGTGGGCCTAGCAGGTGGGTACAGATGAAAGAAGAAAAAATGAAAATCAAATTAATGGAAAGATTGAGAAAATCAAAACCAAATATAGTAGATATTTGCAATGAATTGTCTTTTATGGGAAAGAAATATTGTACAGTGCCTGATAGATAAGAATTGCTCAACAGTTTTTGATATACAAATATAATGATTATAATATATAATGTTTAGAAATTTTCTAGGGAAGCAGGGTGAAAAGATTAAGTGAAAGAAATTAGGAAATAAGATGAGAAAACTTCAGGTCAAATCAAAGAGGATGATAACTCCTATTATTCAAACAATAGGCGTTTAAGAAAGAGAAAATGGAAAATGAGAGGATATACATAAGATTATTAACTCAGGAAAATGTGCCAAGGCATAAGTTTCCAGTTTGAAACAGTTCACTTAGTACCTAGGTCAATGGTTGAAATTAGATCCACATCAAAGAACATCATGAGGACATTTCAGAATTTTAGCGACAAAGAGAAATCTTTTGAAGGATGCAAAACTAAAAAAAATCGTTCTACTATAAGGACACATGTACACGAATGTTCATTGCAGCACTGTTTACAATAGCAAAGACCTGGAATCAACCCAAATGCCCATTGATAATAGACTGGATTGGAAAAATGTGGCACATATACACCATGGAATATTATGCAGCAATCAGAAATGATGAGTTCGTGTCGTTTGTAGGGACATGGATGAATCTGGAAAACATCATCCTCAGCAAACTGACACAAGAACAGAAAATGAAACACCGCATATTCTCACTCATAGGTGGGTGATGAAAAATGAGAACACATGGACACAGAAAGGGGAGTACTAAACACTGGGGTCTATTGGGGGGAAAAGGGGAGGGCCAGTGGGAGGGGGAGGTGGGGAGGGATAGCCTGGGGAGAAATGCCAAATGTGGGTGAAGGGGAGAAGAAAAGCAAAGCACACTGCCATGTGTGTACCTACGCAACTGTCTTGCATGCTCTGCTCATGTACCCCAAAACCTATAATCCAATAAAAAATAAAAAAAAAATAAAAAAAAATCAAATTACTCACAAGGATTGGTAAACATAGTCATGTGCTCAGATTTTTCAAAGCAGTACTGGAAGTTAGATAGTCATACCTTCAAACTTTGGGGAGAAAATGGAAATAAGTCTAAAGTTCATTGCTATGTCAAGCTGTTAAGTGTGTCTAAAATTGATATATTTTCAGATAGCCTGGGTATAATAATAATTGCTTATTGGCTGTGTGAGGTTGCTCAGGCCTCTAATCCTAGCACATTGGTAGGCTGAGATGGGCAGATCATGAGGCTAGGAAACCGAGACCATCCTGGTTAGCACAGTGAAACCCCATCACTAGTAAAAATGCAACAACTAGCTGAGCATGGTGGCATACACCTTTAGTCCCAGCAACTTGGGAGGATGAGGCAGAAGAATCACTTGAACCCAGGAAGTGGAGGTTGCAGTGAACCGAGATCACACTGCATCCTTAGCTAACTTCTTAGCTTTTCTAGTGGGATGTCAAGAAACATTGTTCAAAATTAAAATACAAAGTATGGAATTAGCAAAATGAAAGCTATTTGGGTTTATGAAGTTGTTGACCTAAAAGGAAGAAGCTGAGGCACAATTAATGTAAATAAGAGACTTTATTTGGGCCAAGTTTGAGGATTGCATCCCAAGAGCATAGATTCAAATTGTCCTGAATATACACTGATTAGAAGCAGATGCAAGTGGATT
Source organism: Callithrix jacchus (assembly GCF_049354715.1). Lineage (NCBI taxonomy): Eukaryota > Metazoa > Chordata > Mammalia > Primates > Cebidae > Callithrix > Callithrix jacchus. Next base: position 45,599,582 of record NC_133514.1, read on the forward strand.
TTTAAAGGCATTAAAAGGGGGCAGGGTGTGGATTGCTACAAAGTTATTTGTCAGGAATTCTCATTAGTTTACAAAAATAACATTGATTGATGATTGGCTGTACAGGCAGTTTCAAGAAAGGACTACATATCTCCAAGAAGGGAGTAGGGCATGATTGCTTTCTCATTTTAATGTCTCTCTGGGCCTGGTAATTAAGAGCACTTTACATTCTTCAGATAAGTGTTTTTTTAAATCTTTTCTCAGAGGTTAAGAGAAGGCTACCATTGTTGAGAGTGCTTTTCTATAAGACTTGTGAAATGTAGTTTGAGGAGAGGACTACTGTTTCTTTGTAATATAATTTTATATACTATTGGATCCTTTAAACTATGTGATGATAAGCAACCTCAATAAATATAAAGATAATGCAACTGAAATATAAGGAATATTATAACATATGTAAAGAAAAAGATAAAATTATTGTTTTTGTTATTAAAGATTCCTAATCTGAAAATCTGATATCCATAGTGCTCCGAAATCTGAAACTTTCTGAGCACGAACATGACACCACATGTAGGAAATTCCACTTGTGAGTACTTAACACAAACTTTGTTTCATGTGCAAAATTACTTAAAATAATTTGTAGAATTAACTTCAGGCTATATGTATAAGGTATATATGAAACATAACTGAATTTTATGTTTAGTTTGGGGTTCCATTCCCAAGATATCTCCTGTATTTGTAAATATTCCAAAATCTGAAAAAATCAGAAATCCAAAACACTTCTTGGCCCAAGCATTTTGGATAAGGAAACTCAACCTCTCATTTGAAAATAAAATACTTTTCTTTGATAGTTCTACAGGCCACAAATTTTTCTGACTCCAAGCAAGCCCATGTCACTGTTGCCTCAGAGATGTGTGATTTGAAGCTTAGCAGAAAACCTGCCTCCCACTTTTTCTAGATTGTTTTCTAGGTAGAATGCAGATAAAAGGCAGAAATTCTGAACTCTTAAATCTTGCTTCTGGTCCTATCTAAACATGACTCAAGGGCAATCTTAGACAACTTTTATCAATCTTTAGCTTTTCTTTTCTCCTTTTTAATGGTCACCTACTTTAAAACTACTGAACTGTTTTAAAATCAACACTGAAAAACAAAATTGGGAGGCCTAGTGGGTGGCAAATATTTTGAAAATGTTGGAAATGAAGGTAGAAATGTAAGTGGCTATGTTTATAGAAACCATTTTCTTATCAATGAATTATATTTTATATAAAGCAATGTATGAGGCCTCTTTTTCAACTAGCTACAAGTGTACTCATTGAAGAAATAGGTAGGTTCTGATGATCGTAACAATTTTAGTTTTGGATGAAAAGGATAATACAAATATCACTGGTGCCATTGACTATAGAAAAGTATCATTGTTAGCACTAAATTGTGACTTGGATTTATTTCTTTAGATTTTTCAAGATTTATATGAATTTCTTTTGTATCTCTGTCTTGCTGAATTTAAGATAAAGCTGACACACACTCCTTGTTTTAAAATGTGTTATTAAAATATATATTATGCTGGTCTGAGTTAGATTTTCAATCTCTTTCAGTAGGTTATGGAAGGTACTATTATTTAGTTACAAGTTAAATTTTATGGATATATTTTAAAGACATTTCTGACTACATTTATTCTGAATTCAGTTTTTTTCTTCGAGTAAATTTCATGATGCCATGAAACATACATAATCTTTCTTGCCTAGATAATCTTTGTAATAGGCAGTTTGGGGTTGATGTTGCATTTGAGTATTTAACTTCACCTTGATCTCTTAATATAGCTGCAATGATAAATCTGTTATTAGAATCACTTTTCTGTTTGTCAATTTAAGAGGCTAACGTGACATCCTGTTTTTAATATTACACTCTGTCTACTTGATGTAGTTTAGAAATCAGAACACTGTGAAAGATAGAACACAGAAGGTTAAAACAGAATTTAACCAAAGAAAGCAGAAGAGATAAATAATATGCAACAGATATGAGTTGATTATAATATGGGAAAAAGTGTGTTTCTAAAGATTCTCAAATTAAGGGCTCCAAATGAAATCATTATTTGATAGGTTTGTTTTTGGCAGCCCAGTGCCCACATACAAATCTACAGAGATGAAATTTTTTTCTAAGCAAAATTAACCCTTTTTAAAAACAGGACATAAAGGACATGCAGAAATCTAATGTGTAGAAATGATACTAAGTCAACCTATAACCATTATCTTCAATTATTATTTTATAGGACTGAGGCAGAAATTCTATTTAATGAGTTGATTTTTATGTGTCCTTTCTGTAAAAGGTGGAAGAAAGACTCATTCAATGAAAGCATTCTTTGAGGAGTTGGAAGAAGAGGATTTAGTAAGTACAAGCATGATTACCAAGAAAGAAATAATCAGGTTTTTAGTAATACTGGGTGACTAAATGTGGAGGCAGGTGTGGGTATTGTTTTACTGGGCCAGGCTACAAAATGTCAAAAAGACCAACAAAATAGACCACTAGCCAGATTAATAAAAAATAAAAGAGAGAATAATCAAATAGATGCAATAAAAAAAACCATAAAGGGGATAGTACCACAGATTCCATGTTTACTGTGTCATCATCAATTTTATCGTGTCACTTCCCTGCTCACAAGTTTTCAGTGGTTTCTTATCTATCTCTCAAATGTTGTCCCCAACTGTTTCCATATGCAACCTCTGGACTTCAGGCAAACCAGTCCATTTCTCATTGCATTCTTGTAGTCATGCTTTAGTCATACAACTCTGCTGCCTGAAATAATTTCTCCCTCCACTTTGTAATTATTCAAGCTCTAGCAGCCGGCACTTAATACATCCTAAGCCTATTATTGTTGTTATTTTTACATACAGACATCATTTCATAACTATAGATTTATAGTGTTGGTCCTCATTATACTCAGAGACTGCTTAAGAAAATAACCTCCAGGAGTGCAGAAATCTTGCCTTTCTTGATCACTGACTTATCTCCAGGACAGAGGAAATATGTATTATTTGGGGAATAAATTAATAGTGTGCTCCTGGAAATTTTTACTTTACATTTTCCGTTGTGATATTTTCCACATATGCTCATATGATTCTTTCCCCTCAAAAAAAGGATGAAGTATTTTCTAACATGCACAATTGTCAGGAAAGAGTATCAAACAGAATACACATTTGAGATATGAGAGATACTGTAGATCCTTCCCTAAAAAAGCAAACTCTTAGGGAATGCAACCAAAATGCAGACACATATATAGACAGATAGTAAGTTAATACATATGGAGAAAGTCCAACTGTTAGTACCTTAAAGACAAGGTCCAGGGAGACCTTGTAATAACTGTTTATGAGTATGACAATGAATTCTATCTTTCCTCACCTTTACCCCTACATCTCACCTTCATCACTGAGACTCTGAAAAGCCATCTGCATCAGTTCACACATGTCTTGATTTCTTTTTTTATTAATCTGGCTAGTGGTCTATTTTGTTGATCTTTTCGAAAAACCAGCTCCTGGATTCATTGATTTTTTTGCAGGGATTTTTTGTGTCCCTATCTCCTTCAGTTCTGCTCTGATCTTAGTTATTTCTTGTCTTCTGCTAGGTTTTGAGTATCTTTTTAAGTTATTCCTCTAGCTCTTTCAATTTTTTTGATTTGTATATCCCTTTTTAGTTCCACTGCTTATTTACTCTTATTTTTAGACTCATCAGAAATTTTGACTCTTGGACCCATCCCACCACAGAGAGCTAGGCATGCAAGAATTTCTGCTTGAAGATTTCATTGATCCAAAATCAAGATATTTTCAATATGGGTCCCACTCTAACTCTTACTCACTTCCCAAAAAGAGTTGTTTCTGTCTCTTCTCCCAGCTCGCCTAGATTCTCTTTATATATCTTGATTCCAGACGTTAAAATGGTCAAAAGAAAGCTCAGTCTAATAGAAAAAAGTTAGGATTAAGTTTGATAACCCATCCTAGTGCCTGAAAGTCCTGGCCACAAAAAATGAAATCCTAGTGGCCTTGTTTGGTGGACTAAATAATGTTACTCATGTGTGTCTGTTCTCCCCGGCCTTCCTTATTCTCTATCATTATATTTGTATGTACATGCGCGTGTGTGTGTCTGTGTGTATGAGCACATGCAGATAAGTGTACATACAAAACTTTCACATCTCATATTCTGACCTAGGCTGAGGCTTAGGTTAAATTGGTGATTGGAGAGATACAGATTGGCCTTCAGAGAGAATAGTTACAGTTTGGCTTCTTGGGCACAAGATGGGATGTGGGGATATCATACTGCCATCTACATGATTAATTGTATTATCAGATTACAGGCAGTCTTAGAAATTATAACTAATGAAACATCTAAAGCTTTAGATTTGATAGCTGTACAATCTACTGAAGTAAGAAATGCAGTCTAGCAAAAGAAACTAGCATTAGATGATCTGCTGGCCTCAGAAGGAAGAGTCTGTGGTAAATTTAACTGCTGTTTAGAAGCTAACAACAATGGATAGGTAGTTGTGGAAATCACTGCCAATATGAGAAAGTTATGCCCATGTTCCAGTCTGAAGCTGGAAAAGGTTCAACTTCAGACTCTATTTTTGGTTGATGGTTCTCATCCTTTGGACAAATTCAACACTCATAGGGAGCATAGTACTTATATTAGGTGCTGTCTCATATTCCCTTGTTTATTGCCACTCCTGTTTAGGAGTATACATACAGTTGACAGTAGAGGCAGTGATGACAAAACACCACATATAATGGCACTAAGTAGGTATCAGCCATTACCCAGAGAAAAAAAGCTTATCTCACGAAAAGGCAGAAAGCTATTAAATTAACAGAAGTATTTTATAGAGTATTTTCTTTTTTCATCTTTCCCCTTTCTCACTGTACATGTGGCTTAAAAACCACAGATGTGTAGGATGAAGTAAAGAGGCTAAGCCTTAAATATCCATTGTAAAATAACGTGCTAGGGTGTAATATATAAATCCTACAGAGGCAAAAGCAAAAGGCAAAGGAAAGAACTCTAGGTTTAACTCCTATCTAGCTTACCCATGCTTCTCTCCAAGATAAAAGCCAAAAATCTGCCCCCGAGGTGGATGGCTGGTTAGTCAATGACGGGTAAGACTCTCTGAAAGATGAGAGAAACCTAAGACAGGAACAGCTGCAAGAAGCCAGCAAAGGCTAAAGTCATAGCAAAAGCCAGTCTGCTCCCATGAAGGAACCAAGCAGCACTCGGAGCAGATGCACTAGCAACGTAATTCACAGGCAAGCGAGTAAGTTGCCTTTATGTCCCCCAGGTGGATGGATGGTGAGCCAATGACGGGTAAGACTCTCTGAAAGATGAGAGCAACCTAAGACAGGCACAGCCACGGGGAGGCCAGCAAAGGCTAAATTCATACTAGGAGCAGATGCACCAGCAGCGTAATTGATGGGCAAGTGAATAAGTTGCCTGTGTGCCCCCCAGGTGGATGGCTGGTTAGTCAGTGATGGGTAAGACTCTCTGAAAGATGAGAGCAACCTAAGACAGGCACAGCCACGGGGAGGCCAGAAAAGGCTAAAGTCATAGCAAAAGCCAGTCTACTCCCATGAAGGGAGCGAGCAGCACATGCACGAGGAGCATAATTGACAGGCAAGCAAGTAAGTTTCCTGTGTGTCCCCCAGGTGGATGGCTGGATAGCCAATGACGGGTAAGACTCTGAAAGATGAGAGCAACCTAAGACAGGCACAGCCACAGGGAGTCCAGCAAAGGTTTATGTCATGGCAAAAGTTAGTCTGCTCCCACGAAGGAAGCAAGCAGCACTAGGAGCAGATGCACCAGAAGCGTAATCAACAGGCAAGCAAGTAAGTTGCCTATGTGTCCCCCAGGTGGATGGCTGGTTAGCCAGTGACAGGTAAGGCTCTCTGAAAGATGAGAGCAATGTAAGACAGGCATAGCCACGGGAAAGCCAGCAAAGGCTAAATTCATACTAAAAGCCAGACTGCTCCCATGAAGAAAATGAGCAGCACTAGGAACTGATATACCAGCAGTGTAATTGACAGTCAAGCAAGTTGCTTGTGTTCCCCGCAGGTGGATGCCTGGTTAGCTAATGATGGGTAAGGCTCTCTGAAAGATGAGAGAAACCTTAGACAGGCATAGCCGCAGGGAGTCCAGCAAAGGCTAAATTCATACTAAAAGCCAGTCTTCTCCCATGAAGGAAACGAGCAGCACTAGGAGTAGATACACCAGCAGTGTAATTGACAGGGAAGCAAGTTGCCTGTGTTCCACCCCATTGGATGGCTGATTAGCCAATGACGGGTAAGACTCTGAAAGATGAGAGCAACCTAAGACAGGCACAGCCACGGGGAAGCCAGCAAATGCTAAAGTCATAGCAAAAGCCAGTCTGCTCCCATGAAGGAAGCGAGCAGCACTAGGAGCAGATGCACCAGCAGCGTAATCAACAGGCAAGCAAGTAAGTTGCCTGTTTGTCCCCAGGTGGATGGCTGGTTAGCCAGTGATGGGTAAGGCCCTCAAAGATGAGAGCAACCTAAGATAGGCACAGCCACGAGGAGGCCAGCAAAGGCTAAATTGATTTTAGGAGCAGATGCACCAGCAGCATAATTGACAGGCAAGGGAATAAGTTGCCTGTGTGCCCCCCGGGTTGATGGCTGGTTAGCCAATGACTGGTAAGAGTCTCTGAAAGATGAGCAGAACCTAAGACTGGCACAGCCGTGGGGAGGCCAGCAGAGGCTAAAGTCATAGCAAAAGGCAGTCTGCTCCTGTGAAGGAAATGAGCAGTTCTAGGAGCAGATACACAGGCAAGGTAACTCCCACGGACTTGTTAGCCAATGATGTGTAAGACTCTGAAAGATGAGAGCAACTTAAGACAGGCACAGTTGCAGGGAGGCCAGGAAAGGCTAAAGCCTTTCTGCTCCCATGAATTACACGAGCAGCAGTAGGAGCAAATACAGAGGCAAAGTAATTCCCAAGCCAGCAAGTTGCCTGTGAGGAGACTTGGAATCTACATTCTGTGTATAAAGAAGGATGTAAACGCTTTCTGATAATAGCGTCCAGATTTTAAAAGGAACCTTTTAAAGGGGGAAAATGTGGAAGGAAACTATAATGAAATAGAGTAGAATATAGTTTAGATAATAAGCATATTAGTGGTAGTTAAGTAAAAGTAAAGCAGACTGGGAACCCCCCTCTTTACATAGATAAGTGCACCAGAGCACATTTTTAGGTCTGCAACCAGCAGATTTCTGCATTTCCTGTTCTTTTGATCTCTCTGGATCGCCTCTCTTCACATTTTTACCCCTTACCTCAACTGCAAGGTTATAGAGTCAAATGACCTGGAAGCTGAATGTTGTAAAACCTGATTGTCTTTGTCTGAAAGCGACTTCCTGCCTCAATTTCCAGCCTCAAACAGCATATAGGCTGACCTGCGTCCTCTGTTAGGATCCCCGAACGTTTTAGTCCTGAGCCTGCTGCCATCCTGGGTGCCCAGACATCCGTAATAAAGTTCTCTCCTGTCCCAAAAAAAGACTAGTAAACTTTTATATACTTAATACATCTAGATTCAACAGTTTTCATTTTGTCATATTAGTTTTATCTATGTCTGCCTCTCCATCTTTTTGACTGAACCATTTAAAAATAACTTGCAGTTGCAATAAAATCTTATTTTTAAACACTTCAGGATGTATATTTTAAGAATGTCAACTTTGGTTTTTAAAGAAATCAGGACCAAATGTGTTTCACTTAGTGATATAAGTAGGCTGTATTAGACCCTTAGGTTGCCTGATGGTCAAATGCCCTCATCTTTCCTCCTACCATATACTACCTTCCATGTTCATATTTGATATTTATTGCTTGGAGCGTTCCAACGTATAAACTAGATTCATGCAAGTAATAATAACACTCTGAATATAAAAGAGACCTACTGAGATTTTATGGATAGGAAGAGAGCTAAGAAAGAGGATGAATGTGGGGGGAGGACTCAAGATGGTGCTGGGAGAACAACCCAGGAGTGAAGTTCTCACTTGATGCGCAGAGCTGGTGAGTCGGGGACGCATTTCCAGACAGATCTTAGTTGCCCACAGAACTGGGAAATTCCCAGGTATAAAAGAAATGCGGGATGCCAGGCAGAGGTCTAGGCTGGTGTAGCCTGCAGCCGGTGCAACTCCGGCTAGTGCCAGAGCGCAGAGGCACTCCACAGCACTCCATACAAAAGAGCACTGTTACGGGTGCCCTGTTGAACCGGCAAACTGAGACCTGAGAGGGCTGAACTTGAGATTGAACGAGACTTGGACAGTGACCTAGCCCAGGAAATCCCAGGGACACAGCAATTGGGGTAGCACAGTGTGACAAACAAAACGGCGATTCCAAATGCTCCTGGTGAGGAGCTTTTCTTAAAGAGCAGCTCCGTGGGGGAGGGACATCCGCCATTACCGAGGCAATCAGCCCTTACTGAGGTACACGCCCATTGCTGATGCAGCCTGCCATTGCTAAGGCAACACGGTACAACAGAGAGACTCCACTGCAGGGCGTAGTCTGTGGCAACAGGGCGGAGACCACAGCAGAAGGACAGAATCTGCAGCAACAGGGCGAACCTCACACCAGCAGGGCAGAGTCTCAGCAGGCAAATAGTGACTAGACTGCCTCCTAGCTGGGCAGGACAGCAAGGCGGACATTCACAAAAAAAGCCCCAAACCCCCCAGACAGAGCATCTGAGAAAAAAGGGTTTTTTTATGAGTTATGTTGCAGCAGAATTAAACATAGCAGCCTAACAGCCCTGAATGAACAACAGAGCTCACAGCTCAGCACTTGAGCTCCTATAAAGTACAGACTCTCTCCTCAAGCAGCTCCCTGACCCCTCTATATCCAAAAGACTGACATTTGGCAGGCATCATTCTGGGAAAAAGATAGCAGAAAAAGAAACTGGTAGCATCCCTCGCTGTTCTGCAGCTGCTATAGGTGCACCCCAGACAAGCAGGGCCTGGAGTGGACCTCAGCAGTCGTACAGCCAAGGGGCTAGACTGGTAGAAGGACAAAGAAGTAACACAAATACTTCATCATCAACAATCTGGGTGTCCACTCAGAGACCCAATTGAAAAGTCAGCAACAACACAGAGGACAGGTGGATAAATCCACAAAGATGGGAAGAAACCAGCGCAAAAAGGAGGAAAACACCCGAAACCAGAACACCTCGCCACCTAGAAAGGACCAAAACTCCTCACCAGCAAAAGAACAAAGCTGGATGGAGAATGACTGTGACGAAATGACGGAATTAGATTTCAGAAGGTGGATAATGAGAAACTTTTGTGAGCTAAAAGAACATGCTTTAAATCAATGCAAAGAAACTAAGAACGTTGAAAAAAGATTTGAGGAAATGATAATAAGAATGGATACCTCAGAGAGGAACATGAATGAATTAAAGGAGCTGAAAAACACAATACGAGAACTTCACGAAGCGTGCACAAGTTTCAATACACGAATTGACCAAGCAGAAGAAAGAATTTCAGAAGTTGAATATCAACTCAATGAAATAAAACGAGAAACCAAGATCAGAGAAAAAAGAAATGTGGGACTATGTGAAGAGACCTAACCTACGTCTGATAGGCATGCCAGAATGTGACGAAGAGAATGAATCCAAGCTGGAAAGTTCTCTTCAGAACATTATTTAGAAAAATTTCCCCCACCTAGCAAGACAGGCCAACACTCAAATACAGGAAATACAGAGAACACCACAGAGATATTCCGCAAGAAGAGCAACCCCAAGGCAGATAATCGTCAGATTCAACAGGGTTGAAATAAAGGAGAAAATACTAAGGGCAGCCAGGGAGAAAAGTCGGGTCACCCACAGAGGCAAGCCCATCAGACTCACAGCAGATGTCTCAGCAGAAACTCTACAAGCCAGAAGAGAGTGGGGGCCAGTATTCAACATCCATAAAGAAAAGAACTTTCAACCCAGAATTTCATATCCAGCCAAACTGAGCTCCAGAAGTGAAGGAAAAATAAAATCCTTTGTGAACAAGCAAGTTCTCAGAGATTTTGTCACCACCAGGCCTGCTTTACAAGAGCTCCTGAAAGAGGTACTACACATAGAAAGGAACAACCAGTACCAGCCATTCCAAAATCACACTGAATGCTAAAGAGCATCAACATAATAAAGAATCTACAACAACTAACAGGCAAAACAGCCACTTAGCATCAAAACGGCAGTATCAAATTCACACATAACAATATTAACCCTAAATGTAAATGGACTAAATGCACCAATCGAAAGACACAGACTGGCAAATTGGATAAAAAGCCAAAACCCATCAGTGTGCTGTATCCAGGAAACCCATCTCACATGCAAGGATACACAAAGGCTCAAAATAAAGGGATGGAGGAAGATTTACCAAGCAAATGGAGAGCAAAAAAAGCAGGAGTGGCAATTCTCATCTCTGATAAAATAGACTTTAAAGCAACAAAGATCAAAAGAGACAAAGAAGGCCATTATATAGTGGTAAAAGGATCGATACAACAAGAAGAGCTAACGAACCTAAACATATATGGACCCGATACAGGAGCATGCAGATACATAAGCCAAGTTCTTAACGACTTACAAAGAGACTTAGACTCCCACACAATAATAGTGGGAGACTTTAACACTCCACTGTCAATATTAGACAGATTAACCAGACACAAAATCAACGAGGATATACAGGGCTTGAACTCAGACCTGGAGCAAGCAAACCTGATAGACATTTACAGAACTCTCCACCCCAAATCCACAGAATACACATTCTTCTCAGCACCACATCACACCTACTCTAAAATTGACCACATAATTGGAAGTAAAGCACTGCTCAGCAAATGCAAATCAACTGAAATCATAACAAACAAACAGCCTCTCATACCGTAGTGCAATCAAGTTAGGACTCAGAATTCAGAAACCAACCCAGAACCGCACAGCTTCATGGAAACTGAACAACTGGCCCTTGAATGTTGACTGGATAAACAACGAAATAAAGGCAGAAATAAAGAAGTTCTTTGAAACCAATGAGAACGAAGACACAACATGCCAGAACCTCTGGGACACATTTAAAGCAGTCTCTAGAGGAAAGTATATAGCAATAAGTGCCCATATGAGGAGAATGGAGAGATCCAAAATTGATACCCTATCGTCAAAATTGAAAGAGCTAGATGAGCAAGATCAAGAAAACTCAAAACCCACCAGAAGACAAGAAATAACTAAGATCAGAGCTGAACTGAAGGAGATTGAGACACGAAAAACCCTCCAAAAAATCAATAAATCCAAGAGCTGGTTTTTTGAAAACACCAACAAAATAGACAGACCACTAGCCAGATTGATTAAAAAGAAAAGAGAGAACAACCAAATAGATGCAATAAAAAATGATAAAGGGGAAATCACCTCAGATTCCACAGAAATTCAAACCATCATCAGAGAATATTACAAACAACTCTATGCACATAAACTAGTAAACCTGGAAGAAATGGATAAATTCCTGGACTCCTGTGTCCTCCCAAGTCTAAACCAGGAGGAAGCTGAAACTATGAATAGACCAATAACAAGGTCTGAAGTCGAGGCAGGAATTAAGAGCCTACCACACAAAAAAAGCCCAGGTCCAGATGGGTTGACAACCGAATTCTACCACACAAAGAAGAGCTGGTACCATTTCTTCTGAAACGATTCCAAATAAACCAAAAAGAAGGAATCCTTCCCAAATCATTCTATGAGACCAATATCATCCTGATACCAAAACCCGGCAGAGACCCAACGAGAAAAGAAAACTTCAGGCCAATATCCATGATGAACATAGATGCAAAAATCTTCAATAAAATATTGGCAAGCCGATTGCAACAGCAAATCAAAAAACTTATTCATCATGATCAAGTAGGATTCATCCCGGGGATGCAAGGCTGGTTCAACATACGCAAATCTGTCAACATAATTCACCACATAAACAGAACCAAAAACAAAACCACATGATTATCTCAATTGACGCAGAGAAGGCATTCGACAAAATTCAACAGCCCTTTATGCTAAAAACCCTCAATAAACTCGGTATCGATGGAACGTATCTCAAAGTAATAAAAGCTATTTATGACAAACCAACAGCCAATATCATACTGAATGGGCAAAAACTGGAAGCATTCCCTTTGAAATCCGGCACTAGACAAGGATGCTTTCTGTCACCACTCCTATTCAATATAGTACTGGAAGTTCTAGCCACAGCAATCAGGCAAGAAGAAAAAATAAAGGGTATTCAAATAGGAAAGGTGGAAGCCAAATTGTCTCTATTTGCAGACGACATGATAGTATACCTAGAAGACCCCATTGCCTCAGCCCAAAAACTCCTGAAACTGATAAGCAACTTCAGCAAAGTCTCAGGATATAAAATCAATGTGCAAAAATCACAAGCCTTCTTCTACACCAATAACAGACTTAAAGAGAGCCAAATCAAGAACGAACTGCCATTCACAATTGCTACAAAGAGAATAAAATACTTTGGAATACAACTCACAAGGAATGTAAGAGACCCCTTCAGGGAAAACTACAAACCACTGCTCAACGAAATCAGAGAGGACACAAACAGATGGAGAAACATTCCATGTTCATGATTAGGAAGAATTAATATCGCAAAAATGGCTATACTGCCCAAAGTAATTTACAGAATCAACGCTATCCCCATCAAGCTACCATTGACTTACTTCACAGAACTGGAAAAAACCACCATGAACTTCATATGGAACCAAAAGAGAGCCCGCATAGCCAAGTCAATTCTAAGCAAAAAGAACACAGCGGGGGGCATCACACTACCGGATTTCAAACTATACTTCAAGGTGACAGTAATCAAAACATCATGGTACTGGTACCAAAACAGAGATATAGACCAATGGAACAGAGCAGAGGCAACACAACATAGCTACAACCATACAATATTTGATAAACCTGACAAAAACCAGCAATGGGGAAATGATTCCCTGTTCAACAAATGGTGCTGGGAAAACTGGCTAGCCAAGTGCAGAACAGAAACTGGACCCCTTCCTGACACCTTACACTAAAATTAACTCCAGATGGATTAAAGACTTAAACATAAGACCTGGCACCATAAAAACCCTAGAAGGAAACCTAGGCAAAACCATCCAGGACATAGGAGTAGGCAAGGACTTCATGAACAAAACACCAAAAGCATTGGCAACAAAAGCCAAAATAGACAAATGGGACTTAATCAAACTCCACAGCTTCTGCACGACAAAAGAAACAGTCTCTAGTGTGAATCGCCAACCAACAGAATGGGAAAAAATTTTTGCAGTTTACCCATCTGACAAAGGGCTGATATCCAGAATTTACAAAGAACTCAAACAGATTTACAGGAAAAAAACAAACAAGCCCATTCAAAATTGGGCAAAGGATGTGAACAGACGCTTTACGAAAGGAGAAAAAATGCTCATCGTCACTGGTCATCAGAGAGATGCAAATCAAAACCACATTGAGATACCATCTCACGCCAGTTAGAATGGCGATCATTAAAAAATCTGGAGACAACAGATGCTGGAGAGGATGTGGAGAAATAAGGACACTTTTACACTGTTGGTGGGAGTGTAAATTAGTCCAACTATTGTGGAAGACAGTGTGGCAATTCCTCAAGGCCCTAGAAATAGAAATTCCATTTGACCCAGCAATCCCATGACTGGGTATATATCCAAAGGACTATAAATCATTCTAGTATAAGGACACATGCACACGAATGTTTATTGCAGCAATGTTTACAATAGCAAAGAGCTGGAATCAACCCAAATGCCCATTAATGTTAGACTGGATTGGGAAAATGTGGCACATATACACCATGTAATATTATGCAGCAATCAGAAATGATGAGTTCCTGTCGTTTGTAAGGACATGGATGAATCTGGAGAACATCATTCTCAGCAAACTGACACAAGAACAGAAAATGAAACACCACATATTCTCACTCATGGGCGGGTGATGAATAATGAGACCACATGGACACAGAGAGGGGAGTACTAAACACTGGGATCTATTGGGGGAAATGGGGAGGGCCAGTGGGAGGGGGTGGTTGGCAGGGATAGCCTGGGGAGAAATGCCAAATATGGGTGAAGGGGAGAAAGCAAAGAGAACACACTGCCATGTGTGTACCTATGCAACTGTATTGCATGCTCTGCACATCTACTCCAAAACCTAAAATGCAATAAAAAAAAGAAAGAGAAGAAAGAGGATGAATGAAAACAGAACCATGGAGCAGAGATTGAATTTGCACAGGGGAAATTTAATGATTGGATCAAATGGTTCTTTGTATGTCTGACCATAACTGATCATATGGCCTTAGAAATTTGGAAGTAGGCCAAGATTTTGGTCTGAGATGGACTTTATGGACCATTTCCTTTGTTTCTTATAACATCCACATCTTCCACTGAAAAAAGCAGTATTTCGTGTTGTTTATATGTAACATGATTGTGATATTATTTTACTAATAACCTGGTAAACACAGACATATAATTATTAGATCATGGTAGATGTGGGATTTGAGTGAACATACGAGGTCTGTGTCAAAGTGGAAGGGATTTCAAAATTGCCTTGTGTGCTCTTACTGGGTTACGATTGTGTTGTTTAAGTGCTTTGCAACTTGAAACAGCTATTGTGAATAAAGCTTGTTTTGACAGATCACTGCAGCTCATGGTTGTTGATGTTGTTACAGTGGAGAACATGGCCTTTTGGGAATGGGCTTCCAGGGACCAATATATGATATATATGTTTGAAATAGGGGAAAAAATCCACAAAGTATTCAAAGTTGCAGGACAGACTTTTAGTTTTAATATTTTTAGTGTATTCACGTTTTGTATTTGTTTTATATTTTTTGTTAGAGATGGGTTCTCATTCTGTTGCCCAAGCTGGAGTGAAGTGGTGTAGTCATAGCTCACTACATCCTTGAACTCCAGGGCTCAAGCAGTCATCTCACCTCAGTCTCTTGAGTGGCTGGGGCTCCATGCATGAGCCACTGCACCTGGCTAATTAAAAATTCATTATAGAGATAGGTCTCACTATGTTACCCAGGCTGGTCTCAAAATTTTGTGTTCAAACAATTCTTTCACCTTGGCTTCCAGCATGACTGGGATGAGAGGCATGGGCCAGACACCTGGCTGTGTCTCTTATTTGGTGTTCATTCCATATGGTCTAGGTGTCTGGGGAATAAAAATGTGAATCACCTTAACCTTACAGTTCAGGACTTGGACTCCATGATGGATTGAATAGTTTATCCCACCCAACCCCAAAAAACATTTCTATGTCCACCACACTAAGAATATCAGAATGTGACTTTATTTGGGAAGAGGGTCCTTATTGATATAACTAGTTAGGTTCTAAGATTGTCACACTAGATTAGGATGGGCCCTTACAGGAAGAGAAGAGGACACACAGATTCATGGAGGTATAGAGAGAATGCCATGTGCAGACATTGGCAGGGATTGGAGTGAT
Source organism: Callithrix jacchus (assembly GCF_049354715.1). NCBI lineage: Eukaryota > Metazoa > Chordata > Mammalia > Primates > Cebidae > Callithrix > Callithrix jacchus. The sequence goes on from NC_133514.1 coordinate 45,615,051, forward strand.
ATGCGTATAAGCCAAGAAACGCCAAGGATTACTGGCAACCACTGGATATATATATAAAGAGGAATGGAACGGATTCTTTTTCAGAACCTCCAGAGGAAAGTTGCTAACACTTTGATTTTGGGACTTTTAGGCTCTAGAATTTTGAGAGAATAAATTTTATATTGTTTTAAGTTACCTACTTTGTGATCATACATATTTCTTATTTAACAATTTAAAAAAAATTGTACAAATTTATGGAGTACATGTGAAATTTCATTACATGTATGTAAAGTATAAGTCATTCAAGGATATTCAGGGTGCCCATCACCCAGAGGACAATACATTTTTGTTAACTGTAGTCACCCTATTCTGCTATCAAACATTAAATTTATTCCATCTATTTAACTGTATGTTTGTACACCTTAACCCACTTCTCATTTTCCCTTTTTTTCTCAAGTACCTGTTCCAATATCTGTTATCTCACTGTCTACCTCCCACCACGTTATGAAATGTTTTAGGTCTGACTTGTGAGAACCTGTGATACTTGTATTTTTTTTTCTTGAGACGGAGTCTTGCTGTGTCACCAGGCTGGAGCACAGTGGCTCAGTCTTGGCTCACTGCAACCTCTCCTTCCTGGGTTCAAGAAATTCTTCCGCCTTTGCCTCCTGAGTATCTGGGACTACAGGTGTGTGCCAAACGCCAAGCTAATTTTTGTATTTTTAGTAGAGACGGGGCTTCACCATGTTGGCCAAGATGGTCTCAATCTCTTGACCTCATGATCCAACCGCCTTGGCCTTCCAAAGTGCTGGGATTATAGGCACGAGCCACTGCGCCTGGCCAATACTTGTTCTTTTGTGCCTAGCTTATTTTGCTTAAGATAACATCTTCAGTTCCACCCATGTTGCTCTAAATGACAAGATCTTGTGTTTTTTATGATTGAATCGTATTCTATTGTGTATATACACAACTTTTTATTTACTTATGGGTGGACACTTAGGTTGATTCTGTTATCTTTGCTATTTTCAATAGTGTTGTAGTAAACGTGAGTATAGATTTTCATTTGATATATATTAATTTTCTTTGGGTTAGATACTCAGTAGCATTGCTAGATCAAATTGTAATTTTATTTTCAGATTTTTGAGAAATGTTTGTACTGCTCTCCTTGGATTTTGTTTATGTTAATTCTGTATCCTGCCACTTTACTAAATTCGTTTATGAAATCGAAACTTTTTTTCTGGATTCTTTAGGATTTTGTAGGTATAAGATAGTATTATCAATTTGACTTTCTTTTTTCCAGTTTGGAGGCTTTCTATTTTATTTTCTCTTGCCTGTTTTCTCTGGCTGGGACTTCCATTACTATGTAGAATAGATGGTGAAAGAGAGCATCTTTGTCTCATTTTAGTTCTTGGAGAAAAGGCTTTCAACTTTTCCCCATTCAGTATTATGTTAGTTGTGGGTTTGTCATATGTGGCCTTTACTATTTTGAGAAATGTTCCTTTTGTACCTAATATGTTGAGAGTTTTCATCATGGAGCGATGTTGGATTTTGTCGTATGCTTTTTCTGCATTTATTGAGATGACTATATGGCTTTTGTCCTTTATTCTTTTTATGTGGTGTATCCTGTTTATTGATTTGCATATCTTGAATCATCCTTGCATTCCTGTTTTACATCTCACTTTATTATGGTGTATTTTTGCTGTGCTGATGTGGTTTGCTAGTTTTTGCTGAGGAGTTTTGCATCTATGATTATTAGGGATATTCCCCTGTAGTTTTATTATTTTTTGTGTCTTTATCTGGTTTTGGTATCAGAGTGATGCTAGCCTTGTAGAATGAGTTAATAATTTCCTCCTTTTCACTTTTTTATTATAGTTTCAGGAGGATTGGTACAAGTTTTATGTCCATTTGGTAGAATTTGGCTGTGAACCCATGAGGTCTTAGGCTGTTTTATGTTGGGAAAGTTTTATTATTGATTCAGTCTTGATCCACGTCATTGCTCCCTTCAGGTTTCTATTTCTTCCTGATTCAATCTTTGTAGGTTTTATGTGTTGAAGAATATATCTTTTTTCTTTAGTTTCTCCAGTTTGTTAGCATATAGTTGCTTGCAATAATCTCTGATAATTTTTTGTATTTGTATGGTATCAGTTGTAATGTCTTCTTTTTTTATTTCTGATTTTGTTTATTTGGGTATTTCTTTTGTTGTAGATAGTCTAGTTTAACAGTTTTGTTAATCAGATTTTCTTTGATAAGTTTTGTTAATCTTTTTGAAAAACTGCATTTTTGTTTTGTTGATTTTTTATAATGTCTTTGTAGTCTCTGCTTTCTTTGTTTCTGCTCTAATCTTTGTTTTTCTTTTCTTCTAGTAATTCTGTGATTGGTTCTTGCCTTTCTTTTTCTTTGAGGTTCAGAGATAGATTGTTAATTTATAATCTTTCTACTTTTTTGATGTAGTCATTTATTGCTATAAAATTCCCTCTTGGCACTACTATTGCTGTTATCCATTGGTTTTGATATGGTATGTTTTCATTTTCATTTAAGTAATTTTTTGATTTATTGTAATTTTTTTGTTGAAACCAGTGGTTGTCCAGGAGCCTGTTATTTAGTTTTTATATATTTGTCTAGTTTTTAAAGTTTCTCCAATTATTGATTTCTAGCTTTATTTCACTGTGGTCTGAGATGTTTTTGATATAATTTTGATTTTTAAAACTCTTTTGAGAATTATTTTGTGGCTTAACATATGGTCTATTCTGGTGAATATTCCATGTGCTGATGAAAGAATATATGTTCTGCAGTTTTTAGATAGAATGCTCTATAAAAGACATTTGGTTTATTGGGATAAAGTCCAGTTTAAATTTTGCTTCTGTGTTGATTTTATATATGTAGATGATCAGTCTAATGCTGAGAGTGGGGTGTTAAAGTCCCCCACCATTATATTATTGCAATTTCTCTCTTTAGAGCTAGTAATAATAATGAGTTTCTTTGTCTTTTTAATAACAATATTTGTCTTTATACCAACAATCCCATTATTGGATATATACCCAAAGGATTATAAATTGTTCTATTAAAGAGGCACATGCACGTGTGTTCATTGCGGCACTGTTCACAATAGGAAAGACTTGGAACCAATCCAAATGCTCATCAAGTATAGACTGAATGAAGAAAATGTCACACATACACCACAGAATGCTATGCAGCCATGCAAAAGGATGAGTTTATTTCCTTCACTGGAACATGGATGAATCTGGAAACCATCATTCTCGGCAAACCGACACAAGAATAGAAAACCAAACATTACATGTTCTCACTCTTAAGTCATTGTTGAGCAATGAGAACACATGGATACGGGGGGGGAACATCACACACTGGGGTCTGTTGGGGGTGGAGGAATAGGGGAGGGATAATATTGGGAGAATAGCTAATGTAGATGACAGGTGGATAAAGGCAGCAAACCACCACCATGACATGGTATACTTTGTAACAATCCTGCAAGATCTGCACATGTACCCCAGAACTTAAAGTATAATAATTATAATTTAAAAACCCTGATATTGTCTGCTGTGCAATGTCTGAGACCAGTTGATTTTTACTTTTTGTCTAGATTCACAAATGTTTATGGTGGGAAGATTATTTTCATATCCAGTTATCTGTTCTAGCCAAGACCAGAAGTCCTATCCATTGGTTTATGCACTTGGAATGTTTGTGGTCACCAGCATAGTTTCAGCATCATAGAATGGCAAATATCTGTGCTTCACCTTAGTTTCTGACTTTATATTTTCCCTACCCCAGTCTTCTATAATTTCTGAGGACGTTATGGAGATGTATTGTAATTAAATTGTATAAAAGACAGTGCTTATTCATTAGCCCTTTTTTTTGAATAGCTGTTGATGTTATTTGCATTAGTTAGTGTATGATAATCCATCTTAGCACATATTTCTCTAAGTCACAACTTTCGGTTAATCAGATAGCATTTTGGGATTATTTAGAGCAAAAGCAGAAAAGAAACAAATATGTTGATGGTAGAGTCAGCAAATGCTAAATCTAAAAATTTGGTCATTTTCATGATCATCAAATCATTTCATAATCACTAAACCATCAAAATTTGGGTCATTTTCATGATCATCAATCACTGGTTACATTTTTTTTTCACTTGCAGGTCATTTGGGGGTTTTCAAACAGGCAATATGTATTCACCAGTTGTTTTAGAGTCACAAACAGCTATAAGTTATACATAACAGTGCACCCTGCCAAATGACTACACAGCTGGAGGGTTGACTGGGAGTAGCAGGTGGGTGAGGATCCTCAAAAGATGGTTGCGGACTGAAGGAGTTCCCTCCTGCTTTTGTAGCCAGAAGGCTCACTATTAGCATCTTGAAAACACAAAGAAGAGGTTATAGTTTATTGTTCATTTTTTTCCCCATGGGGAAGCCATGTATGTTTATGCCCTAAAGATTGCACATTTGAAAGAAAAAGCCACTTTCACTGTGAAATTAACCAAATTGACTATCATCAAAGTTTGAATTCACTGGAACACTGTTAATCCCCACTTCACATTGTGCTTTAAAGTGTCTGCCAAAGGATTCTAAAAGCCTGATTTTTCAGGTTTTCTCATCTGTAATACAAATAGCAGTTAAAGACATAATATCATTTTATGCTTCTCTCAAAGGGCACATAGCAAAACTGGCTAGCTCTACTTCAACATTTTAATTACTAGTGCTTACCACAATTTGCAATAATCACAGTTCATTTAGTAAGCTGGTTCTTAATTGCAAACACTGCTAAAGTAACAATTGAATAAAAAAGTGCACTTTCATGTGTGTGTGTGTGTGTGTGTAGATAAAATATGACTAAGAAAGATGTGGGCTTATAAAGAAATAAAAAAGGTTAGTGTCTTTTACTAGACGAATTTTGTAAACAGAGATATTAAAAACCGTTTTCTAAACCGAAGACTTAGAACTAAATTCAATCATAAGGACAAGCTATTTCATCATTTATCTATTTTTTATTTAGTGAAATTCCTAATTTCTATGCTTGTTTATATTAAAGAAAGCTCAGTGAGTGAATTCTACTACAGATATAAGTAAACTCTTGACAAACTTCTATTTATTATCAGGTGGCAAATTTCAAAGATAGAAAAACTCCTATATAAAAATAATTTTGACCAAAAAAAAATAACCTTCTGGAAAACTCTGCTCTTCTTCATGCTTCACCTTAGTAAACACCATTATACCCCAGGTAAATTTAGATGATATTAGGGAGAAGAATGTTTGGGAAGTGAAGACGTGAAGGAGATACTAGGAAAAGCTAAAGTGATGTGAACAAAATGTTCAATAAGAGGGTACACCTTAGGTTCTAATTTGTTGAGATGAACACAAAGATGTTAACTCTCTTTAAAAAACATTGGTTCTTTCCCTAACGAGTATTTTATTATTAACATTATGAATCTTAAGCAAATTAGTAATGTTTAAGTTTTGGTATTCTTGAAGAGAACATTCTAACTCAAGGCAATAAAACCAAACAAACAAAATAGCACCCCATTTTCCCCAAAAAGAGATCAATCTTCTAAGTAGGTGGTTTTGATTACAGGTAGCAGAAATTTGAAAAGTGATGCATCTCATAAAGTGAAAGAGGAATTTTCCCACATTAAGGCAGCACGGTGGTGCTTTAAAAAAAGGATAAAAAAACATGTTGGCCCTTAGAATCGAATGTTATATTTACAGTTCTTGGCATTTTATAGAGCATTCATAATATGAATGAGGGAGATTGACCCAGTGATAAGGAGTAAGGCTGTGAAATCTTAACGACACCTTGCAGCTGTGTGATCATGGGCAACTTATTTGTGCCTAAGATTTCTATTAGTTAAAATGAAATATTGTAATACTTCATAGTTGATATTTTTCTTTTTGGTAAGAATTAAATACACATATGTATGAATAACAACAGTTATTTAGAGTAAATATGTAATAAGTCATAAAGCAATGTAAGTGGTGTAAAACAAGAAGGGGATTGCATAGCTGGGAACAGTAATATAGTCTGTCACTGTTTTAAAAGACCCTTTGTGTTCCTTAGAGTTGTTAAAGTGTCATCTTTTTCTGAAGATAATTGAAATATTTACTTTTCCACAAAGCCTTTCTTGATTTCTCCAATTAAGGGTTTATTGCTCACATCATTTATATTCCTACAGCATGTCATTACTTTCTGATGATACATATAGCAATGTGCTATAATTAGATTCAATATTATGCTGTTAACTGTCTAACATACATAACTGGAGAGAAAAGCACATAAGTTTTTCATGTTTGCCAATTTCCATGGTGTAAGTAATCTAACATGGCTGCTTTCAAGCAATCAATCTGATATAACAAAATATAGAACTGGAAAGAGATGTGCAGTAGAAAGTAAAATAGTATTTTTCTTAGTATTATAAACATGACAGCCTGCTGAGGTAAGGACACAAGACTAAAATTAATAAGATAAAAAAAATAGTTGGATCTTCCCAAGTGAAAAAATTTTCATATTAACAATGGGGAATCTGTTGTATATTGGCTTCTATACTACCAGACAATTTGTTTTGCCTTGACACCATGTGAAATAGCACTATATCTTGTAGCACCTAGTAAATTGTCTTGTTTAAACTAACTGTTCTGCAACTATTTCTTGAGTTAAATGACTAAATTGGAACTGGGTTTTTATAAATAGCTTTTTAAAAATTTTTTAATTGGATTTTAGGTTTTGGGGTACATGAGCAGAGCATGCAAGACAGTTGAGTAGGTACACACATGGCAGTGTGCTTTGCTTTCCTTCTCCCCTTCACCCACATTTGGCATTTCTCCCCAGGCTATCCCTCCCCACCTCCCCCTCCCACTGGCCCTCCCCTTTTCCCCCCAATAGACCCCAGTGTTTAGTACTCCCCTTTCTGTGTCCATGTGTTCTCATTTTTCATCACCCGCCTATGAGTGAGAATATGCGGTGTTTCATTTTCTGTTCTTGTGTCAGTTTGCTGAGGATGATTTTCTCCAGATTCATCCATGTTCCTACAAACGACACGAACTCATCATTTCTGATTGCTGCATAATATTCCATGGTGTATATGTGCCACATTTTTCCAATCCCATCTATCGTCAATGGGCATTTGGGTTGATTCCAGGTCTTTGCTATTGTAAACAGTGCTGCAATGAACATTCGTGTAAATGTGTCCTTGTAGTAGAACGATTTATAGTCCTTTGGATATATACCCAGTAATGGGATTGCTGGGTCAAATGGAATTTCTATTTCTAAGGCCTTGAGGAATCGCCACACTGTCTTCCACAATGGTTGAACTAATTTACACTCCCACCAACAGTGTAAAAGTGTTCCTTTTTCTCCACATCCTCTCCAGCATCTGTTGTCTATTTATAGTAAATAATCTTATATTAAGAATCATATTAAAATGAAGAGCAAACTTATCATAGGTTAAATAAAATTTTAGTTTGGCACATTTTTGTCTAGCATACTTCCAAACAAAACAGGTCATAAGGTTGGTTTCAAAACTCAACCATGGTTTTTTGATTCTGAGTTATACACAGTAAGCACACTTCATCCTTATCTATCATTGAAGGCAGCTATTAATTTTTGAGAGAATGCACTGAGCAGCTATCTAAGACCTATGAAAAATAAAGAGCAGTCAAATTAGAGAAAACCAGAATTTGGAGTTAACCACACTAGTGGTGAGGTTACCATGCTGTGTTCTTCCCTTCCAGTATCTCCCTGGTCTGGACTCAACACATCCTGAGACTTGGCAGTGGGCATTAGGATAAATAGAGAAAGCTATAGAAGACCCTCTGGTGGATGGGCATGGTAGCTGACATCCATAATCCTAGCACTTTGGGAGGCTGTGGCAAGCAGATCACGAGGTCAGGAGATTGAGACCATACTGGCCAACATAGTGAAACCACGTCTCTACTAAAATAGAAAAAATTAGCCTGGCATGGTGGTGCACACATCTAATTCCAGGTACTCAGGAGGCTGATACAGGAGAATTGTTTGAACCAGAAAGGCAGAGGTTGCAGTGAGCCAAGATCGCAACACTGCACTCCAGCCTAATGACAGAGCGAGACTCTGTCTCAAAACAACAACAACAACAAACCCTTTGGTTCTGACTTATGGGGTAGGAATGTTCTATTAGTAACAGCGTCACAGCAAGGGACACACTTTACTGCTCTGAGGAAGGATAACCTTTATCTCCAGCCATAGGAGCTGTAGTTTTTAGGGGATAGGCAAATCCCTGTTTCATTTTTATGTCTCTGCCCTTCTTCTGCTTGGCCTTGGATGAAGCCACAGTAATAGAAAGTGCACAAGGGAGAAGGATCATGAAATCTTCAGTTTTCTGGACAAAAAATACTGGGGATATCAATGGAGAGAAAGAAATTTAGGTAAACAACAGATGAAGTTGCTTATACACTCTTGGCCTCACCCCTGAGCTTTGTATACATGAAGCTGACCCTAAATATTATACTAAGAACTCTGAAAACAGAAATAAGATATAGACCACCACCAAAATCTCAGGCCAGCCACTGGGTGTAGAAAACATAGAAAGATATAAATAGCATTTCAAAGACTTTGAAAATGGAACTAACACTAAAACCACAACCCTTAAAAGGCTAAGCAGAACTTGGGGCCTGAAGTTCACCACGTTGATTGCCTGCTAAACTAGATATCAACATTCCTCATAGGTTGTAACCAAGACTCAGACAATCATAACATAATATTTAAAATGTCTAGAACACAATTCAGAATTTCTCCACATAGAAAGAAGCAGGAAACGGTGGCTCAAGCCTGTAATCCCAGCACTTTGGGAGGCTGAGGCGGGTGGATCACGAGGTCAACAGATCGAGACCATCCTGGTCACATGGTGAAACCCCGTCTCTACTAAAAATACAAAAAATTAGCGGAGCACGGTGGCACGTGCCTGTAATCCCAGCTACTCGGGAGGCTGAGGCAGGAGAATTGCCTGAACCCAGGAGGCGGAGGTTGCGGTGAGCCGAGATCACGCCATTGCACTCCAGCCTGGGTAACAAGAGCAAAACTCCGTCTCAAAAAAAAAAAATAAATAAATAAATAAAAGAAGCAGGAAAATATTTAATGTCATGGGAGATAATAATCAGCATGTACTAAAACCCAGAGGACACAGAAATCAGAATTATCTCACAAGGACTTTAAAACCGCTCTTATAAAAATGATACAATAGTAAAGGCAGACACTGTTTTTGAAATGAATAGGATGATAGAAGTTTTCAACAAAGTCATAGAGAAAAAGAATAACAAAATATATTTTACCACTAAAAATTAAAATATGGGAATTAGAAAAACCTCATTATTATTGAAAAGTTTTAATAGTAGAATAGAGAAGACAAGGTAGAAGATAACTGAACTTGAAGATAGAGAATTAGAAATTATCCATTTCAAACAGTATAGAGAAAATTAATTGAAAAAACAATTAGCCTAATCTCAAGGACTTGTGGGACAATACCAAAAGTTTTAACATTCATAGTATTGGTGCCCTAGAAGGAGAAGCAAAATAGTGTGGTGAGAAAAAATATTTAAGAAATTTAATGACCAAAAACACTCAGTAACTAATAATAGCTTTAATATACTCAATAACTCCCAAACAGGATAAATGTAAATAAATCCAAGATCAGACGCATCGTAAACAAATAGCTGAAAACCAAACACAAAAGTTTGTGAAATTAGAGAAATATGATATACTACTTAGAGTAGAATGATGACTGCAAAAATCTCATCTTAACCCGTGGCATCTAGGGGAAGTTTAAATGCTGAAAATAAAAGAACCATCTCCCTAGAATTTTATATCCTGTGAAAATATTCTTCAAGAATTAAGATCAAATAAGTATATCTAAAGTGGAAGAAAACTAAGATAATTCATTATCTGAAGACCTGCTCAAAATTAATTGTAAAAGGAAATTTTCACAAAAAAGGAAAATTTGATCATAAGCTCAAAAAAACTTGAAAAAAGTCAAGAAACAGAAATGATAAATATGTGAATAAATACAAAAGACTATATATACCTCTCCTCTTCAGTTTTAAAATATTTTTCACAGTTGAAAGAAAAATGAAAACATTTTTGAAAAGGTTCTTGATGTTTGTAGGTATAATATATAAGTCAGTATAACAGGCTGTGCATGGTGGCTCATGTCTGTAAGTAATCTCAGCACTTTTAAAGGCTGAGGCAGGTGGATCACTTGAGGTCAAGAGTTTGAAACAAGCTTAACCAATATGGCTAAACCTCCCGTCTGCAAAAAATACTATATATATGTTGGCTGGGCATGGTGGCACATGCCTATAGTCCCAGCTATTCAGGAGGCTGAGGCAGGAAAATTACTTGAACCCAGGAAGCAGAGGCTGCAGTGAGCTAAGATTATGCCACTTGTACTTTTGCCTGTGTGATACAGTGGGACTCCATCTCAAAAAAAGAAAAAAGAAGTCAATATAACATAAAGAGAGGACAGTATAGGGACATTGAAGCTGGTAAGGTTTCTTACAATCTATTTGCAGTAGTAAAAAGTTAATTCTAAGTAAATTTAAAAGTTAAGTGTGTATAACACCTGGAACAATCACTAAAAAAAGATAAATATATATGTTCTCCAGAAACATTAAATATGTCAAAATGGGATACTAGAGGGAAAGAGAGAGAAGATCAAATATTATAAAAGAAATAGGGAAATAGGGATAGGGGAAAAGAAAAATAAACAGAATAAACACATAGAGAAGATACTTAAACCTCTACTTGCACATATAATCACATTCTATGTAAATTATCTGCATGCATACTTAAATGACAGACTGTCAGAATAGATTTTAAAAAGTGGCCCAACTGTGGTGGTTAATTTTATATGTTACCTTGAGTGGACCACAGGATGCACAGATATTCTGAGTGCTTCTGAATGAGATTAACATTTGGCTTGGTAGACTCAGTAAACTGCCCCCAATGTAGGTGGGTCTCATCTAATCAGTTGGAATGTTGACTAGAACCAAAAGGCTGACTCTCCTTTAATCTTCTGAGTAAGAAGAAACTACTCTTGCCTGACTGCCTTTAAAATGAGACCTTTTCTTTTCTGTCTTCAAACTGACACTGAACCATTGGCTCTTTCTGGCTCTAGAGCTTTCCAAATTTCTTTTCTCTTTTTCTTTTCCTTTTTTTTGAGTCTTGCACTGTCTCCCATGCTGGAGCACAATGGCATGATTTCAGCTCACTGTAACCTCCACCTTCTGATTTTAAGCAATTCTCTTGCCTCAGCCTCCAGAGTAGCTTGGATTACAGGTGCCTGCCATAATGCTGAGCTAATTTTTTGTACTTTTAGTAAAGATGGGTTTTCACTATGTTGGCCAGACTGGTCTCAAACACCTGACCTCATGATCTGCCCACCTCAAACTTCCAAAGTTTTGGGATTTTATGCGTGAGCCACCACACCTGGCTGAGCTTGCCAACTTTTTAATTTGAACTATATCATTGTTTCTTCTTGTTTTCAGGCACCAAGAATTGGACTGGAACTACACCATTAGTATATTGGTCAGCTCAAGCTACTATATCAATGTACCATAAACTGTGTGGCTTAATCATCTGTGTGGCAGATGATTCTTTGTAAAATAAATAAAGAAAAAGTGTTTAAAAATTCTAAATTCTGAAATTCAACCCCATAACTGAAGGATTAATATAATCTATGGAATATATATTATAAACAAATACATGCTGACTTAAAAACCTTGAAATCTTTACCAAAATATGCTACAACAAAGGAGTTGTACATTCAAATACTTTAAAAAAAGGAAGGTTACCCTAGTAAGGGAGGAACTGAGGTGGGCAAAGTCACAAACTGAAGAATACATGCCTTCTGTAATGGGGCAACCTCTGTACAGCAGACCAAACAGTGCAGAAACTCAGGGGACACCTGGTTTGATTTTTAAAGACAAGCCTGAAAGTCCAGATATTTGTACTATTCTAAATTTTAAAAATTGACTCAATTTATAGAGGCAAACAAACAAATCTGTGCGCCACATTAAAATAGAGGCCTTGTGGTTTTATATTTGCTATGAATGTGATACTAAATCATTGTGTATAATCCAAATAAAATATTTTTTTCTCTAGTAACATGTTTTACCAGAAAATCAGGCCCTCATATAATAAAAATTGCTAAAAGGACTCATATGCCTGCTTCATAACGTTTCCAACATTTATTCACTTAAAATTTATTTGTATATACTTTTCCCAGATTGCTAACGAAATAGATAATTACTTCATAGAACTGCTAAAACTAAATGATTAAAAGAATACTATCTGTGTTTTTACTGACTTTATGGATTTCAGTTTTGAAACTGACATTCTGATTATGCTAAAGGTCTATAAATTCAAAAGACATATTGAGATAGCTTATCATACAACTTTAACTGAAAAAAAATGTTTTGGATTTGCTACTGTTTTAATTGAGAAAACCCAACTTGTAATGAACATTTTTTGACAGATAATCACCTGCATGGTGACAAAGGGACATGAAATCATGAAAAGGTCAGCCTCTACTTATTGAAAGATTACCCATAAGCAAATTAAGACTCTCTGAATGGCAGTGAATGATTAATGGTGGGAAGAAAAAGGTTTTATTTTGAAAGCTGAGATACTGCCAATATTTTTCTTTCACTTCACAATCACAGATGTAGAGAAAGAAAAGTCAGGCTAATATTACTGAAAAGGAAAACTTGGAAGAAAGTAGCACCTATCAAATGCCAATTCTTGAGATTTACATTTTTGAGATATGGCAATTTATGTATTGCATTATCTATTCTGAAGTTCTAAATCAAGAGTGTATTCAAACATTGAGGGTTTTTTTTTTTTTTGCTTTTATTTTTTTAAATTCTTTGGCTTTTTAGAAACCACAGGAACATGCCACTGTTTTCAACTTCAAGAAAACATTTTTCAACACATTCAGGCCTTACTAGATCTATTATATCAAAATCTTCAGTAGAAAGCCTAAATTTGAGATCTTTGACAAAATTTTCTTAGGTCACTGTAATGTGCAATTCTGAAAATTAGTGCAGCAGACAATCACTGCAGCTTCGTCTCTCACCACATGGCTAATTCTTTTTATCAATTGTAGATGTGGCCAAAAAAAGAAAAGAGTAAAACTTCAGTTAATTTTATTAAAACTTCACTTAATTTTCCTGGGTATGGGCAGGACAGGGACAAGTAAACTCAAAATGCAAATTGATTTTGCTATTTATAAGCTCCTTACCATCCACCTTCCCACCAAGTAATTCTAGATTTGAGAGGAGATTTTAGACTTATCTAAGCAGCTGTTTCTGCCAGGATAGGTAATAAATTAGTTAATAATTTGTTCCTCATTCTGCAGAAGTGTTTCTCACTTTGTCACCACCTATTCACTGCCAATCTGATTTCCTCACAGTCCTACCCATATTAACCTCTAGGCAAGTTTCAAATCACTCTTTTTGAAACCAAAAATTATTAGACCCAAAGCTAAAGAGTACCTTGTCTCAACACAAAAACTGGAAGAATAACAGACTAAAAACCTCTTCTTGGCATTTTCCCTCATTACCTAATTTTCAAGTGACCTGCATATTTCTGATTGCTCTCCTATGCCCTATCTTTTTTTCCGTCTTAAGCCTTGCCACTGAGAGATGATACATCAGTTTTTTAGAACATCAGCAGCAGCAGCAACACATTCATTTATTGTACATTGCTTTAGTTTTGTTTGAGTTTTAAGATAAAGCTTATTTCCAGGGCATATTTTCTTTCCTGTGTTGTTTTACACTAATTAGGAAATAATATAATAATCCTAACTAGAAAAAAGTTGAAAAGGTTTTACCTTTAACAAATTCACTGATATTTTTCAAAGTGCATTTTAAAAAGCTGTGCTCTTTAATCCTTCTTTAAAAGTATCAATATTTAAAATAAAATCTTGGGCAAGTTATTTCAAAATAATTTGCATGTGCATTCAGGGAATGCTTCAGCTTCCAAATATGAACAATTGACCCGTACCTATATTAATGTTAGAACAAATTTTTTTTTAATTTTTTATTGGATTATAGGTTTTGGGGTACATGAGCAGAGCATGCAAGACAGTTGCGTAGGTACACACATGGCAATGTGCTTTGCTTTTCTTCTCCCCTTCACCCACATTTGGCATTTCTCCCCAGGCTATCCCTCCCCACCTTCCCCTCCCACTGGCCCTCCCCTTTTCCCAATAGACCCCAGTGTTTAGTACTCCCCTTTCTGTGTCCATGGGTTCTAATTTTTCATCACCCACCTATGAGTGAGAATATACAGTGTTTCATTTTCTGTTCTTGTGTCAGTTTGCTGAGGATGATGTTCTCCAGATTCATCCATGTCCCTACAAACGACACGAACTCATCATTTCTGATTGCTGCATAATATTCCATGGTGTATATGTGCCACATTTTTCCAATCCAGTCTATTATCAATGGGCATTTGGGTTGATTTCAGGTCTTTGCTATTGTAAACAGTGCTGCAATGAACATTCGTGTACATGTGTCCTTAGAGTAGAACGATTTATAGTCTTTTGGATATATACCCAGTAATGGGATTGCTGGGTCAAATGGAATTTCTATTTCTAAGGCCTTGAGGAATCGCCACACTGTCTTCCACAATGGTTGAACTAATTTACACTCCCACCAACAGTGTAAAAGTGTTCCTATTTCTCCACATCCTCTCCAGCATCTGTTGTCTCCAGATTTTTTAATGATTGCCATTCTAACTGGCGTGAGATGGTATCTCAATATGGTTTTGATTTGCATCTCTCTGATGACCAGTGACGATGAGCATTTTTTCATATGATTGTTGGCCTCATATATGTCTTCTTTCGTAAAGTATCTGTTCATATCCTTTGCCCACTTTTCAATGGGCTTGTTTGTTTTTTTCCTGTAAATCTGCTTGAGTTCTTTGTAAATTCTGGATATCAGCCCTTTGTCAGATGGGTAGACTGCAAAAATTTTTTCCCATTCTGTTGGTTGCCGATCCACTCTAGTGACTGTTACTTTTGCCGTGCAGAAGCTGTGGAGTTTGATTAGGTCCCATTTGTCTATTTTGGCTTTTGTTGCCAATGCTTTTGGTGTTTTGTTCATGAAGTCCTTGCCTACTCCTATGTCCTGGATAGTTTTGCCTAGATTTCCTTCTAGGGTTTTTATGGTGCCAGGTCTTATGTTTAAGTCTTTAATCCATCTGGAGTTAATTTTAGTGTAAGGTGTCAGGAAGGGGTCCAGTTTCTGCTTTCTGCACATGGCTAGCCAGTTTTCCCAACACCATTTGTTAAACATGGAATCCTTGCCCCATTGCTTTTGTCAGGTTTATCAAAGATTGTATAGTTGTATGTATGTTGTGTTGCCTCCGGTGCCTCTGTTTTGTTCCATTGGTCTATATCTCTGTTTTGGTACCAGTACCATGATTTTTTGATTACTGTAGCCTTGTAGTATAGTTTGAAATCCGGTAGTGTGATGCCCCCTGCTGTGTTCTTTTTGCTTAGAATTGACTTGGCTATGCGGGCTCTCTTTTGGTTCCATATGAAGTTCATGGTGTTTTTTCCAGTTCTGTGAAGAAAGTCAATGGTAGCTTGATGGGTATAGCATTGATTCTGTAAATTACTTTGGGCAGTATAGCCATTTTCACGATATTAATTCTTCCTAACCATGAACATGGAATGTTTCTCCATCTGTTTGTGTCCCCTCTGATTTCGTTGAGCTGTGGTTTGTAGTTCTCCTTGAAGAGGTCCCTTATGTTCCTTGTGAGTTGTATTCCAAGGTATTTTATTGTTTTTGTAGCAATTGTGAATGGCAGTTCACTCTTGATTTGGCTTTCTTTAAGTCTGTTATTGGTGTAGAAGAAGGCTTGTGATTTTTGCACATTGATTTTATATCCTGAGACTTTGCTGAAGTTGTTTATCAGTTTCAGGAGTTTTTGGGCTGAGGCAATGGGGTCTTCTAGGTATACTATCATGTCGTCTGCAAATAGAGACAATTTGGCTTCCACCTTTCCTATTTGAATACCCTTTATTTCTTTTTCTTGCCTGATTGCTCTGGCTAGAATTTCCAGTACTATACTGAATAGGAGTGGTGAGAGAGGGCGTCCTTGTCTAGTGCCAGATTTCAAAGGGAATGCTTCCAGTTTTTGCCCATTCAGTATGATATTGGCTGTTGGTTTGTCATAAATAGCTTTTATTACTTTGAGATACATTCCATCGATACCGAGTTTACTGAGGGTTTTTAGCATAAAGGGCTGTTGAATTTTGTCAAATGCCTTCTCTGCGTCAATTGAGATAATCATGTGGTTTTTGTTTTTGTTTCTGTTTATGTGGTGAATTACGTTGATAGACTTGCGTATGTTGAACCAGCCTTGCATCCCCGGGATGAATCCTATTTGATCATGATGAATAAGTTTTTTGATTTGCTGTTGCAATCGGCTTGCCAATATTTTATTGAAGATTTTTGCATCTATGTTCATCATGGATATTGGCCTGAAGTTTTCTTTTCTCGTTGGGTCTCTGCCGGGTTTTGGTATCAGGATGATGTTGGTCTCATAAAATGATTTGGGAAGGATTCCCTCTTTTTGGATTGTTTGAAATAGTTTTAGAAGGAATGGTACCAGCTCCTCCTTGTGTGTCTGGTAGAATTTGGCTGTGAACCCGTCTGGACCTGGGCTTTTTTTGTGAGGTAGGCTCTTAATTGCTGCCTTGACTTCAGACCTTGTTATTGGTCTATTCATAGTTTCAGCTTCCTCCTGGTTTAGGCTTGGGAGGACGCAGGAGTCCAGGAATTTATCCATTTCTTCCAGGTTTACTAGTTTATGCGCATATAGTTGTTTGTAATATTCTCTGATGATGGTTTGAATTTCTGTGGAATCTGTGGTGATTTCCCCTTTATCATTTTTTATTGCATCTATTTGGTTGTTCTCTCTTTTATTTTTAATCAATCTGGCTAGTGGTCTGTCTATTTTGTTGATCTTTTCAAAAAACCAGCTCTTGGATTTATTAATTTTTTGAAGGGTTTTTCGTGTCTCAATCTCCTTCAGCTCAGCTCTGATCTTAGTAATTTCTTGTCTTCTGCTGGGTTTTGAGTTTTTTTGATCTTGCTCCTCTAGCTCTTTCCATTTTGACGATAGGGTGTCAATTTTGGATCTCTCCATTCTCCTCATATGGGCACTTATTGCTATATACTTTCCTCTAGAGAGTGCTTTAAATGTGTCCCAGAGGTTCTGGCACGTTGTGTCGTCGTTCTCATTGGTTTCGAAGAACTTTATTTCTGCCTTATTTCGTTGTTTACCCAGTCAACATTCAAGAGCCAGTTGTTCAGTTTCCATGAAGCTGTGCGGTTCTGGGTCGGTTTCTGAATTCTGAGTTCTAACTTGATTGCACTATGGTCTGAGAGGCTGTTTGTTATGATTTCAGTTGTTTTGCATTTGTTGAGCAGTGCTTTACTTCCAATTATGTGGTCAATTTTAGAGTAGGTGTGATGTGGTGCTGAGAAGAATGTGTATTCTGTGGATTTGGGGTGGAGAGTTCTGTAAATATCCACCAGGTTTGCTTGCTCCAGGTCTGAGTTCAAGCCCTGGATATCCTTGTTGATTTTCTGTCTGGTTGATCTGTCTAGTATTGACAGTGGAGTGTTAAAGTCTCCCACTATTATTGTGTGGGAGTCTAAGTCCTTTTGTAAGTCATTAAGAACTTGCCTTATGTATCTGGGTGCTCCTGTGTTGGGTCCATATATGTTTAGGATCGTTAGCTCTTCTTGTTGAATCGATCCTTTTACCATTATGTAATGGCCTTCTTTGTCTCTTTTGATCTTCGTTGCTTTAAAGTCTATTTTATCAGAGATGAGAATTGCAACTCCTGCTTTTTTTTGCTTTCCATTAGCTTGGTAAATCTTTCTCCATCCCTTTATTTTGAGCCTTTGTGTATCCTTGCATGTGAGATGGATTTCCTGGATACAGCACACTGATGGGTTTTGGATTTTTATCCAATTTGCCAGTCTGTGTCTTTTGATTGGTGCATTTAGTCCATTTACATTTAGGGTTAATATTGTTATGTGTAAATTTGATACTGCCATTTTGATGCTAAGTGGCTGTTTTGCCTGTTAGTTTTTGTAGATTCTTCATTATGTTGAAGCTCTTTAGCATTCAGTGTGATTTTGGAATGGCTGGTACTGATTGATCCTTTCTATGTGTAGTCCCTCTTTTAGGAGCTCTTGTAAAGCAGGCCTGGTGGTGACAAAATCTCTGAATACTTGCTTGTTCGCAAAGGATTTTATTCTTCCTTCACTTCTGAAGCTCAGTTTGGCTCGATATGAAATTCTGGGTTGAAAGTTCTTTTCTTTAAGAATGTTGAATATTGGCCCCCACTCTCTTCTGGCTTGTAGTGTTTCTGCTGAGAGATCTGCTGTGAGTCTGATGGGCTTCCCTTTGTGGGTGACCCGACCTTTCTCTCTGGCTGCCCTTAGTATTCTCTCCTTTATTTCAACCCTGTTGAATCTGACGATTATGTGCCTTGGGGTTACTCTTCTTGCGGAATATCTTTGTGGTGTTCTCTGTATTTCCTGCAATTGAGTGTTGGCTTGTCTTGCTAGGTGGGGGAAATTTTCCTGGATGATGTCCTTAAGAGTATTTTCCAGCTTGGATTCATTCTCTTCGTCCCCTTCTGGTACACCTATCAAACGTAGGTTAGGCCTTTTCACATAGTCCCACATTTCTTGGAGACTTTGTTCATTCCTTTTTGCGCTTTTTTCTCTGATCTTGGTTTCTCGTTTTATTTCATTGAGTTGGTCTTCGACTTCAGATATTCTTTCTTCTGCTTGGTCAATTCGGCTAGTGGAACTTGTGTTTGCTTCGCGAAGTTTTCGTATTGTGTTTTTCAGCTTCTTTAATTCATTCATATTCCTCTCTAAGGTATTCATTCTTGTTATCATTTCCTCGAATCTTTTTTTTAATCTTTTTTCAAGGTTCTTAGTTTCTTTGCATTGATTTAATACATGATCTTTTAGCTCACAAAAGTTTCTCATTATCCATCTTCTGAAGTCTAATTCCGTCATTTGGTCACAGTCATTCTCCGTCCAGCTTTGCTCCCTTGCTGGTGAGGAGTTTTGGTCCTTTCTAGGAGGTGAGGTGTTCTGGTTTCAGGTGTTTTCCTCCTTTTTGCGCTGGTTTCTTCCCATCTTTGTGGATTTGTCTGCTGGTCGTCTGCGTAGTTGCTGACTTTTTGTTTGGGTCTCTTTGTGGACACCCAGAATGTTGATGATGAAGTATTTCTGTTGCTTTGTTTTCCTTCTACCAGTCTAGCCCCTTTGCTGTATGACTGCTGAGGTCCGCTCCAGACCCTGCTTGGCCGGGGTGCACCTCTAGTAGCTGTGGCACAGCGAGGGATGCTACCAGTTTTTTTTTCTGCTCTCTTTGTCCCAGGATGATGCCTGCCTAATGTCAGTCTTTGGGATATAGAGGGGTCAGGGAGCTGCTTGAGGAGACAGTTTGTACTTTATAGGGGTTTAATTGCTGAGCTGTGCACTCTGTTGTTCATTCAGGGCTGTTAGGCTGCTATGTTTGATTCTGCTGCAACAGAGCCCGTTAAAAAACCCTTTTTTTTCTCAAATGCTCTGTGTTGAGGGGTTTGGGCTTTGTTTTCGGATGTCCGATCAGCTGTCCTGCCCAGGTAGAAGGCAGACTAGCCACTGTTTGGCTGCTGAGGCTCCGCCCTGCTGTTGTGTGATTCACGCTGTTCCTGCCGGCTCCGCTGTGGTCTCCGCCACACCCTGCGGTGGAGTCTCTTCGTTGTAGCGTGTTGCCTCAGCAATGGCAGGCTGCGTCAGCAGTGGGCGTGTATCTCAGTAGGGACGGGTTGCCTGGGCAACGGCTGGCTGCGTCAGCAATGGGCATGTATCTCAGTTTGGGCGGGTTGCCTCGGCAACGGCTGGCTGCCTCAGCAGTGGGCGTGTATCTCAGTTGAGGCGGGTTGCCTCAGTAGTGGTGGACGCCCCTCCCCCACAGAGCATCTTGGACCGTCTGCTCGGGATAGTTTGAAATCGCGGTTTTGTTTGTCCCACTGGGTATCCCAATCCCTGCAATCCCCTGGGCTGGGCTACTGTCCAAGTCTCGTTCAGTCTCAAGTCCAGCCCTCTCAAGTCTCAGGTTGCCGGTTCAACAGGGCACCTGGACAAGCACGCCCTGTGGGGATTGCTGGGTAGGGCCGGCCGCCGCCGCCCCGGCTGCCGGCTTCGCCAGGCAGACCTACTGCCTGGCGTCCCGTGTCTTTTTTATACTTGGGAGTTTCCCCGTTCTGTGGGCAACAAATATCAGTCTGCAAATGCCACTCTGACTCACCGTTTGCGGATTCAACGAGAGGAGCTCCAATTCTGGGTTGTTCTCACAGCGCCATCTTGAGTCCTCCGGGGGTAGTATTTTTAACTAATATAGTGTAAGTTTACAACTGGATGTTTCCTTTAATAGGTGTATTTCTTTAGCAGAACATTCTTGAATTTCACCAATAAGAGATTCTTAAGAAGATTCAATTCGATGAGCAATGTGAAGTGCTTTTTACAGTGTTTTACAGTGTTTAACGTCTTTTTTTTTCCTATGTTGTAATTTTCTCCACAGGCTCTGATGGATCAGGAAAGTCCTCATCACCCACATAACTTTGAGGGCAGGATTTTGGCGGGACCTGAGGACCTGGGGCCCACGGAGAAGGAGAGACCCTGGCTCTTACCTCTTCCTCCTTCCGGGCCCTTGCACAGCTGTAGCAGCTTTGCGAGAACAAAACAAATTTTTTGAAAAGAAAGTTGATTAATTGCTACCTTGTCCAATGCTTCAATGTTTGCATCATGGGAAAGCAGTTTTTTTCTTCCAGTGATGTACTTTCATTATACACTGCATAAGGGAGAGCAGTGTTGCTGTACTGTCCTTATGATTTGGACTGGCACCATGTTTCAGCAGAATAATGAAACAAGTCTCTTCCTGGGAATGCACAGCCTGTCAACATTAGATTAAGAAATAAATTGTAAATTATAAGAATTCAAATACATTTTTCACAGGTTTCACCAACTAGTTATATTTAAATAAGATAAATTTATTTTAATTCTGTATATTCAAATCAAATCCATGTCATACCCAAAGAGTTGGCTACTATATACCTGTATCAAAGGCGTCCTGTATAATCTGTCACAGATGTCAATCTGGCATTTTCTGTTCAGCAGGAAGTGACCAATTCCACATGGTGAAGGGCACAGGCCAAATGTAGAGCAGCTCTATGAGAGTAAGAGGACTTTTTAGGAAACTGTACTGCAATATTGGAAAACATAGAAGCATTCATGTAATTGTAAACATTCAATAGCATGTTTTTCCTCTGCCTTCAAAATAAATACTTACTTTTTTTAAGAAAGTGAAATACATATTAGCTCTTATTGCTCACTACCTTGATGAAATCATCAGCCTATTTGAATAGAAAGAGCTCAGTCTTTGGATTCAGTTCAACTAGGGCTTGAGTCCTACTTTAAACTCTGTCACTTACTAGCTATTTCTTAGCCTTTCTGTGCTTCAACTTCCTCATTAATAAAGATGACAATATATGTCTCATATGACACAATCATAATGCTTAAATGAGAAACTATGTAAAGTATTTAGAATAGTTCCTACTACGACAACTCAATAATTATTAGATTTTTGTTTTTTTGAGACAAGGTCTCACTTTTTTGACCAGACTGGAAGGCAATGGTTCAATCATAACTTACTATAGCCTGGAACTCCTGGGCTCAAGTGATCCTAAATCCCAAGCTTCCTGAGTAGCTGGGACTACAGATGTGCACCAGAATGCCCAGATACTCACTTAAAAATTTTTGTAGTGTAAAATCTCACTTTGTTGCCCAGGCTGGCATCAAACTCCTGGCATCAAGTGATCCTTTCACTTCAGCCTCCCAAAGTTCAGGGATTACAGGTGTGAGTCACTGTACCCAGCCAGATATTATAATTATCAGTATTACTACTACTTAAGAAAAACAATTTAATTAAGTAAAGTGATACAATTATATCACTTTGCAGGATGACTTAAGAGTAGGTCACATTTTAACACCTCTGACATTGGAATTCCACTTATAATTCATAATTTATTATAATTGGTAGCATTTAAAAATCAGCTTATTGATATATAAAATAATGGTCATCACACAATTTATGAGACCTTACTTTAAGTAGAATGTGGTATACTGAGCAGGTCTAGGGCATTTCCAGGTGTATAACCAGCACTTACATAAATTTTACTTCTTTTTATTTCTTGGAGATGGAGTTTTGCTCTTGTTACCCAGGCTGGAGTGCAATGTCACAATATCGGCTCATCGCAACCTCTGCCTCCTGGGTTCAGGCAGTTCTCCTGCCTCAGCCTCCTGAGTAGCTGGGATTACAGGCACGTGCCCAGCTAATTTTTTGTATTTTTAATAGAGACGGGGTTTCACCATTTTGACTAGGATAGTCTCGATCTCTTGACCTTGTGATTCACCCACCTCAGCCTCCCAAAGTGCTGGGATTACAGGCGTGAGCCACTGCGCCTGGCCTATATTTTACTTTTTAAGGATACTATGAGGAAAAAAGACTGAAATAATAACAACACATTTTTTAAACAAATTATTTAATTTTCAAAAAACTTAAAACCAAAAAAAATCATGATTTCAGTGAATATGTCTCATGTTATTTAATACTTATATTTACAGAATATATGCAAACAAGACTTTCTAATGATTAATACTAGTATTTAAGACTGATAAGCTTTTAAAAGGGCAGTCAAGGGTTACCTTCCACTAATTTCTAACCTCAAAAATGCTTTCATTTGAAAGGTGGGAGATAAAGTTACAATGAGATTAATTCCTAATATTCCCATTTGAATTCTCTCAGCTTGTGCAGGCAGGGCAGGTAAACATGAAGTTCTTAAAGATAGAATGGTCCTGAGAAATAGTCAAATATGTTACATACAGGTACTCAAGTTATGTTTGATGAATAAATGAAATGAAAGGATGAATAAATACAGTTGGGGAGCTCAGTATTTTTAAATAAACTATAGAGCAATATTCTGGCAATAGTAATTATGTTTGTTATTTTTAAAGAATGCAATTTAAGTAAAATGATTAATCTATTATTTTTTGCATAAATTGAATCTACATATAAGAAAAACATAAGTACATAATAAAATAAGATGAAACATGTTCATAATAAAATCTGGAAACATAAAAATATTCCCCTTTTAATTCTGAAGAGGCTAGAAGTTTAAAGAAGATAAGACACATGATAATAACGATAAAAATAGAAAGTGAGAAATTATTTTTATCTGTGCAAAATTTATATTTCTCTTTTTCTAGAAATTATTTCATTAATAATAAACTTTTACTAGAAGTTTTCCCCAGGCTCACTGCAGCAATCACCGATAAGGAAAAAGGAAAAAACCTTAAAATACAAATGCTCAGAAACTACAAAGGCTTAAAATACAAATCCTCAGAAATTGTACATTTTATAATATTTTGTACATATCTTTTGACAAAACAAGATTGTAGTATGTTTCTGTGTATGTATTATCAAGCTAAATTTTTTCCTTGCTGGCTACAAGAAAATACATCTTCACACATCAACGTACTTCTGTATCTATTGTCACTTTCAATGGTCACATATTAATTCATTCTATTAATGCAATGGAAATTTATTTATAGGATTTGTTCTATGGGTTCTTTATAAAATAAGTGCTGTGAAAAATAAAGTGCATGTATCTCTGTTTCCTAAGGGTATTTTGATATAATAAAGTTGATGGGTAAAGGGCACACACATCTTTAAATTGTAGTAAAGAAATAAAGGGTATTCAAATAGGAAGGAGGAAGCCAAATTGTCTCTATTTGCAGATGACATGATTGTATATCTAGAAGACCCCATCATCTCATCAAAAATCTCCTGAAACTGATAAGCAACTTCAGCAAAGTCTCAGGATAAAAAATCAACGTGCAAAAATCACAAGCATTTTTTTACACGAATACCAGACTTAAAGAGAGCCAAATCAAGAACGAGCTGCCATTCACAATTGCTACAAAAAGAATTAAATACCTAGGAATACAACTAACAAGAAACATAAAAAGCTCTTCAAGGAGAGCTACAAACCACTGCTCAATGAAATAAGAGTACACAAAGAGATGGAGAAACATTCCATGTTCATGGTTAGGAAGAATTAATATGGTGAAAATGGCCATACTGCCCAAAGTAATTTACACATTAAACACTATGCCAATCAAGCTACCAACGACCTTCTTCACAGAACTGGAAAAAACCACCTTAAACTTTCCATGGAACCAAAAGAGAGCCCACATAGCTAAGTTAATTCTAAGTAAAAAGATCACAGTGGGAGGCATCACAGTACCAGAATTCAAAATATACTACAAGGCTACAGTAATCAAAACTGCATTGTACTGGTACCAAAACAGAGATATAGACTAATGGAACAGATCACAGGCAACACAACATATCTACAATTATACAGTCTTTGATAAACCTGACAAAAACAAGCAATGGGGAAAGAATTCCCTGTTTAATAAATGGTGTTGGGCAAACTGACTAGCTATGTGCAGAAAGCAGAAACTGGACCCCTTTCTGACACCTTACACTAAAATTAACTCCAGATGGATTAAAGACTTAAACATAAGACCTGGCACCATAAAAACCCTAGAAGAAAATCTAGGCAAAACCATTCAGGACAAAGGAGGAGGCAAGGACTTCATGACCAAAACACCAAAAGCATTGGCAACAAAAGCCAAAATAGACAAATGGGACCTAATCAAATTCCACAGCTTCTGCACAGCAAAAGAAACTGTCATTAGAGTGAATCAGAAACCAGCAGAATGGGAAAAAAAATTTGCAGTTCACCCGTCTTACAAATGTCTGATATTCAGAATTTACAAAGAAATCAAACAGATTTACAAGAAAAAACAAGCCCTTTCAGAAGTGGGCAAAGGATATGAACAGACACTTTACCAAAGAAGACATACATGAGGCCAAAAAACATGAAAAAATGCTCATCATCACTGGCCATTAGAGAAATGCAAATCAAAACTGTATTGAAATACCATCTCATGCCAGTTAGAATGGCGATCATTAAACAATCTGGAGATAACAGATGCTGGAGAGGATGTGGAGAAATAGGAACACTTCTACACTGCTGGTGGGAGTGTAAATTAGTTCAACCATTGTGGAAGACAGTGTGGCGATTCCTCAAGGCCTTAGAAATAGAAATCCCATTTGACCCAGCAATCCCATTACTGGGTATATATCCAAAAGACTATAAATCGTTCTACTCTAAGGACACATGTACACGAATGTTCATTGCAGCACTGTTTACAATAGCAAAGACCTGGAATCAACCCAAATGCCCATTGATAATAGACTGGATTGGAAAAATGTGGCACATATACACCATGGAATATTATGCAGCAATCAGAAATGATGAGTTCGTGTCGTTTGTAGGGACATGGATGAATCTGGAGAACATCATCCTCAGCAAACTGACACAAGAACAGAAAATGAAACACCGCACATTCTCACTCATAGGTGGGTGATGAAAAATGAGAACACATGGTCACAGAAAGGGGAGTACTAAACACTGGGGTCTATTGGGGGGAAAAGGGGAGGGCCAGTGGGAGGGGGAGGTGGGGAGGGATAGCCTGGGGAGAAATGCCAAATGTGGGTGAAGGGGAGAAGAAAAGCAAAGCACACTGCCATGTGTGTACCTATGCAACTGTCTTGCATGCTCTGCTCATGTACCCCAAAACCTATAATCCAATAAAAAATTAAAAAATATATATATAAATAAATAAATAATTAATTAAAAATAAAATGTAGTACTTACCACCAAATTATCTATTTAAAAAATCACCAGTAACTCAAACTTCAAGCAGCAGTATAAAAGATCCTCACAAATATTGTAATTAGAAAACAGTTTCAGTCCTCTTTTAAATTCTCATACCAGAAATTCAAAGGATGTTTTCCTATGTAGATAAGTAACTTGTAGATTTTTAGAAAAGTACTTTCCCCACTTTTAGAGTTTATGATGATTTGACCTGAAAGAATTCTCTGTAAAATGAAGATGTAGTTTTCATATAATATGTGTATATATACATATAACTTTTCATCTAATGTGTATAAAAAACTGATATATATATAAACATATTACATCTGTAATATATGTTGTACATATCAGTAATATATATATATATGATATGATATATAATAAATTATATAGGCCAGGCACGGTGCCTCATACCTGTAATCACAGCAATTTGGGAGGCTGAGGCAGGGAGATCACTTGAGCTGAGGAGTTCAAGACCAGCCTGGCCAACATGGTGAAACCCTGTCTTTATTAAAAATACAAAAATTAGCTGGATGTGCTGGCAATTGCCTGTAATCCCAACTACTTGGGAGGGTGAGGTAGGAGAACTGCTTGAAGTCAGGAGGCACAGGTTGCACTGAGCCAAGATACTGCCATTGCACTCCAGCCTGGACAAAGAGGCAAGACTCTGTCCCAAAAAGAAAAAAAATAACAATGAATTCCCTGCAAAATAAAAACATACTTTCATGTGAATATATATATATTTATATATATATAGCAAATATTTTTCGAATATGTTATCTTTTATTTTGTTAATTTTTTTCTGAAACAGAAATGTTTTTCGAAAAAATGGATGTAAAACAGTTTTATCTCAGACACTTCATTTTGTAATATATACATACATTTTAACTTTTTAATATATATACATACAGTTGGTAAATATTTTTCAAGTATATTGCCTTTTATTTTGTAATTTTTTTCTGAGAAACAGAAATGTGTTTCAGAAGAAAAAATGGATGTAAAACAGACAGTTTTATCTGAGACACTTTTAATTTTTATTTTGCTAAATCAACCTTCAGAATGCCTTCTTGTGAGGTCGTTCTTGGGAAGGTCTTCGTCAACATAAAATTTACCTGTAAAATAAGCATTTGTGTTTTCTTCTGGTACTTTTCTCATTTGCCTATGTACAAGTTTAATTTTTACCTCTTTAGAAACTGGATAAGATGGGTGTTAGAAGTGAAATACATTACAATGTTTTTTCTATTTTTTTCTAATAATTTTGTTTGAACCATATTATTGTATTACCTTTTGGAAAAATACATTAAAAAAAATTTCAACCTGTAGTCCATCAGAAACTCATGTTTGTGACTTAAAATTTTATTAGTTTTCTTTACACAGCAGTCATTTTTTCATTAATAATTCATCCTTTCCTACTCATAACTGTTAACATTATCAATCTTTACATATATCTTATATAATTTTAGTGATTCTGAATTTCCTGTTTTATTCCATGCATTTATCTCTCTTTTGAGCTGCTAGTAAACAACTAATTGTAGAAATTAATAGCACATTTTGATATCTAGAGGAGCAAATTTTTTTTTACTTCATTATGAAATTTTTTTTTCTGAGACGGAGTTTGGCTCTTGTTACCCAGGATGGAGTGCAATGGCACAATCTCGGCTCATGGCAATCTCTGCCTCCTGGGTTCAGGCAATTCTTCTGCCTCAGCCTCCTGAGTAGCTGGGATTACAGGCACGCACCACCATGCCCAGCTCATTTTTTGTATTTATAGTAGAGACAGGGTTTCACCATGTTGACCAGGATGGTCTCGATATTTTGACCTAGTGATTCACCCATTTTGGCCTCACAAGAAAAAATTTTAAATGTCTTTGCAATAGTAAGAGACACAGCAGGTGTGGTGCAAAAATGCTAAAACCTTGATGTTTTCATTAGGTTTGTGTAAAATTGGTAAACACCATAAGAGCTCACATTTTGAGAAAAATGTGTCTTCCCATTCAAGAACACAGAATTCACCTCCCACTTCCAAGTTTCCCCCTAAGGACTGTTAATAAAGAACCTATCTACACAGGTGGGAATGGACGTAAAGTAGGACAGTTTTCTCTGAGAAATTTTCACCTACAGCAAATGACTCATGATATTTTTAATAGGTGAATGAGTTCCCTCATTGGATACCTCTAATAATGTATATAACACCACGTTTCTAATGTGTACATTAATAACAACACCATATATGCTTAACTTTGTATCAAAAAATACAGAAGGAGAAAATCCTCCGTAACTCATTTTATGAGACCAACATAATCCTGATACCAAAACCAGGCAGAGACTCAACTAAAAAAGAAAACTTCAGGCCAATATTTATGATGAACATGAATGCAAAAATCTTCAATTAAATACTGGCAAACAGATTGCAACAGCACATCAAGAAGCTTATCCATCACAATCTAATAGGCTTCATCCCATGGATGCAAGGCTGGTTCAACATACACATATCCATAAATGTAATCCATCACATAAATAAAACAAAAGCAAAAACCACATGATTATCTCAATAGATGCAGAGAAGTCCTTTGATAAAATTCAACAGCCCTTCATGCTAAAAACTCTCAATAAATTAGGAATTGATGGAACATATCATAAAATGATAAAAGCTATATATGACAGATCTACAGACAATATCCTGAATGGGTAAAAACTGGAAGAATTCCTTTTGAAATCAGGCACTAGACAAGGATGCCCTCTCTCACCACTTTTATTCAATATACTATTGAAAGTTCTAGACAGAGCAACCAGGCAAGAAAAAGAAATAAGCAGTATTCAATTAGGAAAGGAGGAGGTCAAACTGTCTCTATTTGCAGATGACATGATTATGTATCTAGAAGACCCTATCATCTCAGCCCAAAATGTTCTAAAACTGATAAGCAACTTCAGCAAAGTCTCAGGATACAAAATCAATGTGCAAAAATCTCAAGCATTTCTATACAACAATAACAGACTTAAAGAAAGCCAAATCAAGAACAAACTGCCATTCACAATTGCTACAAAAAGAATAAAATACCTAGGAATACAACTAACAAAGGATTTAAAGGACCTCTTTAAGGAGAACTACAAACCACTGCTCAATATAATAAGAGAGGACACAAACAGATGGAGAAACATTCCATGCTCATGGTTAAGAAGAATTAATATTGTGAAAATGGCCATACTGTCCAAAGTAATCTACAGATTCAATGCTATCCCTATCAAGCTACCAATGACCTTCTTTACAGAACTGGATAAAAACACTTTAAACTTTATATGGAATCACAAGAGAGCCCCCATAGCCAAGACAATCCTAAGCCAAAAGAACAAAGCTGGAGGCATCACACTGCTTGACTTCAAATTATACTACAAGGCTACAGTAATCAAAACAGTATGGTACTGGTTTCAAAACAGAGACATAGACCAATGGAACAGAAGAGAAGCCCCAGAAGAAACACCACACATCTACAACCGTCAGTTTCTTGACAAACCTGGCAAAAAAAGCAATGGGAAAGTGACTCCATATTTAATAAATGGTGTTGTGAAAACTGGCTAGCAATGGGCAGAAAGCAGAAACTGAACACCTACCTGTCACCTTACACTAAACTCCAGATGGATGAAATATTTAAACATAAGTCTAACCCCATAAAAACACTAGAAGAAAACCTGGGCAAAACCATCCAGGACATAGGCATAAGCAAGGACTTCATGACTAAAACACCTAAAGCAATGGAAATAAAAGCCAAGATAGACAAATGGAATCTAATTAAAATTCAGAGCTTGTGTACAGCAAAAGAAACCATCATTAGAACGAATTGGAAACCAACGGTATGGAAAAAATATTTTGCAATCTACTGATCTGACAAAGGGATAATATCCAGAATCTACAAAGAACTAAAACAGATATGCAAGAAAAAAATCAACCCATTCAAAAGTGGGCAAAGGATATGAATAGATACTTTTTACAAGAAGACATATATGAGGCCAAAAAACATATTAAAAATGCTTATTATCACTTGTCATTAGAGAAATGCAAATCAAAACCACACTGAGATGTCATCTCATGCCAGTTAGAATGGCAATCATTAAAAAATCTGGAGACAACAGATGCTGGAGAGGATGTGGAGAAATAGGAACACTTTTACACTGCTGATGGGAGTGTAAATTAGTTCAACCATTGTGGAAGACAGTTTGGTAATTTCTCAAGGGTCTAGAAATAGAAATACCATTTGACCAACCAATCCCATTACTGGGTATATACCCAAAAAACTATAAATCATTCTACTATAAAGACACATGCACACCTATGTTTATTACAGCCCTGTGTACAATAGCAAAGACCTGGAACCATCCAAAATGCTTATCAATGATAGACTGGACAAAGAAAATGTGGTACATATACATCATAAAATACTATGCAGCCATAAAAAACGATGACTTTATGTTATTTGCATAGACTTGGATAAATCTGAAAACCATCATTCTCAGCAAACTGACATAAGAACAGAAAGCCAATCACCACATGTTCTCACCCATAGGTGGATGTTGAACAACGAGAACACATGGACTCAGGGAGAGGAGCATCACACACTGGGGGCAGTTGGAGGTGGTAGGGGAGCGACAGCAGGGGGTGGAGAGGGAAATGGGTGGGGAGGGATAACATGGGGAGAAATTCCAGATATAGTATTTACCTAAAGTAAAATAAATAAATTAAAAGAAAAGAAAATGCAATTTAAAATAACAATGAGATATTACTACACACATAGTAGAATGGCCAAAATCCAGAACACTGACAACAAAAAATGGTAGTGAGGTTGTGGAGCAATAGGAACTCTCATTTGTTGTTGATGGGAATGCAAAATTTTACAGCCACTTTGAAGGACAGTTTGGTGGTTTCTTACAAAATTAAACATAAACATACCCTTACCATATAATTCAGCAATTACTCTTTTTGGTGGTTACCCAAAGGAGGTGAAAACTTATATCCACACAAAAATCTACACAAGGATGTTTATAGCAGCTCCATTCATACTTACCAGAACTTGGAAGCAACCAAGATGTCCCTCACTAGGTTGATAGATAAATTGTGGTACATACATCTAGACAATGGAATATTATTCAGAACTGAAAAGAAGTGAGTTATCATATCGTGAAAAGACATGAAAGAAACTTAAATGCTTATTACTAAGTGGAAAAAGCCAATCTGAAAGGGCTATATATTGTATGATTCCAACTATATGACATTCCACACCCATAGAATGTACAACACCAAGAATTAGCCACAGTGTACATATGAACTTCAGGGGATAATGATGTGTCAATGCAGGTTTATCAATAGTAGCAAGTGTACCACTCTGCTGCTGAATGTCGATGTTAGGGGGAGGGCTATACATGTGTGAGGAAGGGGATATATGACATTCCTCCGTGTTTTCCTTTCAATTTTGCTGTAAAACTAAAACTGCTTTTAAAAAAATAACAATTATTAAAGTTTGCAGACCCCTGTTTTGGAGCTAACTGATCATTTGGACAAATGATTTTTTTCTCTCTCTGGGTATGTCTGTTTTGACATTTACATAAAAAGAAAGAGCTGAAATAGATAATCTGTAAGGTTTTATCTGTGCCTCACATGCTGTGACTCTCTGCCACTATTGTTAAAGGACAATGCACTATTGGTGGATTTTAAATGTTAACTTAAGGAAAATTTTAGACCTATACAAATGTAGAGAGAATAGTATAACAAGCCCTCATGTACTCATCACCCAGCTTCAACAAATATAAACTCATGGTTCATCTTGTTTTATTTATACCCTCCTAGTTCCCAAACTCAACCACCTACCACCACCCTACTAGATTTTAAAAAAACAAATCCCAGGCATCGTCATATTATTCATAAATATTGTATACAGCTCTAAGAGATAAGGGCTTTTTTTAAAAAACATACAAATCTCTTTGAAACATTTTTTGAGATAAAAACCATTTTATCTATTTTACAGTATATGATTAAATGGTTTTTTCTATATACACAATATTGTCCTTCACTTAGAAATCTGTCCTTCTCTATGGTGGGCATGAAAATATAAAATTCCAGTACATTTCCATCACCCCAAAAAGAAAACCCTTACACATTAGCAGACACTTCCAAATCCTCACAATTTTTTCGTCTACTTTCTGCCTCTGTAGATTTGCCTATTTTGAGCATTTTATATAAATGGTGACATACAATGTGTGCCTTTTTTTAGTCTATCTTCTTTCACTTATGATAATGTTTTCAAGATTCATCAATAGCAGAGCAGGTATCACTACTTCATTCCTTATTCTAGCTGAATAATATTCTGCTGTATAGGTAAACTACATTTTGTTTATTTATTCTTCAGTTAATCAACATTTGATTGTTTCCTCCCCTTTTTGGTTATTATCATTAATGCTATTGTGAAGACTCATGTATCACTTCTTGTGATGGCACATGTTTTCTTTTCTCTTAGGTATATACCTAGAATGGAATTACTGGATCATTGGTCATTCTACATTTAACTTTCTGAGGAATTGCTAGACAATTTCCCAAAGTGGCTGCACCATTTCATCCTCCTACTAGCAAACCGTGTGGTTCTGATTTCTCCATTTGTCTTTTAGATTATACTTATTCTAATAAGTTGGGTGTGAGTATCTCTTTATTGTTTTGATTTGAATTTCCCTAATGACTAATAATGCTGAACATCTTTTCATGTCCTATTAATTATTAATATAGATATTTTTGGGAAAGTGTCTTCTGAAGTTCTTTTCCTGTTTTTAAATTGGATTATTTGTCTCTTTATTGTTGCATCTGTGAGTTTTTAAAATATATTTTGGATACTCAACCCTGTCAGATATAAGATTTGAAAATATTTTCTCCTTTTCTGTGGATTATATTTTTGCTTTCATGATAGTGTCCTTTGATGCACAAAAGTTTTAAATGTTGATAAAGTCCAATTTGTATTTAATTTAATTTAATTTTTTTTTTTTGCATTTTAGGTTTTGGGGTACATGTGCAGATCATGCAAGATAGTTGCAGAGGTACACACATGGCAGTGTGTTTTGCTGCCATCTTCCCCTTCATCCAATTTGGCATTTCTCCCCGGGCTATCCCTCCCCCCTTCCCCGCCACCATCCGTCCCCTATTCCCCCCAGTAGACCCCAGTGTGTAGTACTCCCTTCCCTGTGTCCATGTGTTCTATTTTTTCATCACCCACCTGTGAGCGAAAATATGCTGCAGTTACCCCTGCTGTTCTGTGGTAGAGTCCTACCCCCTCCACACCCTCCATGTGCCTCCCTGCACAGAGGGGATTCTTCTCCACTGACAGTCCAGAGTCGGGACTTCCCATCTGCTCCATCCCACTTGGCTCTCTGGGGCAGGAGGAGCGGCTGCAATGGGGGTCATCCTGTGTTCCTCCTCCAGGGCCTCAGGAGGGTCTGTGTGGAACCCCAAAGCATCCTGGAGTGTGGGGTGGCAGCAGACAACGTGGAACCCCAAAGGGAGGAGGTCAGAGGCAGGTCACTTGGGGGCTGAGCCAGAAAGACATTTTCCTAGACACATGAGCAGTGGGGCCAGTGGGTGCTGTACTTTGCCTGTGTACCTTCCAGGGCAGGCTTTCCCAGCTGCAGGGATGGGAGCCAAGCTGGCCTGCTTTTTCCTGCCTCCCAGCCCAAGCTCCGGTGGCAGCAGGGCATCCTACCAACTTAGTCACCTTGTGTGACCCGTGACAAGTGCCTGCCAGATCCATACCCTAATCTTCTCTTCTCTTACTCATCAGAGAAGTGCTGTGAAGTTCTGGGGGCTCAGGCCCCTTGATCAGGACAGAACTTGAGGCTCACAGAAAAAACAGAGAGGAAAGGGTTGGGGAGCCTGGGACCTGACACATCCTCTGCACATTCTGTATTCTCCATGTGGCATTCAAGGCCTCAGTGCTCCAGCGACAGCCTGCCTTGCTGATTTCAGGCCTGTGGCTGAGTGGATCAGAAAGTGCTCAAAGTCCCATCTCTTTCCCCATCCCTCCAGTTACATGCCAGAGTCCTCCAGTCCTTCCTACCCCAGGGACCCAGCCACGTCTTCCAGAGACTGAGGCAGGAGAATTGCTTGAACACCAGAGGAGGAGGTTGCAGTGAACCAAGATTGTGCCACTGCACTCCAGCCTGGGTGACAGAGCAAGACTCCGTCTCAAAAAGGAAATAATAATGAGGCTGGGTGCAGTGTCCCATGCCTGTAATTCTAGCACTTTGGAAGGCTGAAGTAGGGGGATTAAGAGGTCAGGATTTTGAGACCAGTCTGACCAATATGGTGAACCATTGTCCCTAATTAAAAAATACAAAAATTAACCAGGCATGGTGGCATGTGCCTATAATCCCAGCTACTCAGGAGGGTGAGGCAAGAGAATCACTTGGACCTGATGGTGGAGGTTGCAGTGAGCTGAGATCACACCACTGCACTCCAGCCTGGGCGACAGAGTGAGGCTCCATCTCAAGATAATAATAATAAATATTAATAATAAAATAAAATAAATTTAAGTAAAAATTTTAAAAGGAAGGAAAAGCAAAAGTAGCCCTAGAGAGTACCCTTTTAGGACAGGATTCCGGAACTCACTAGTCAGATGGCAACAGGGCCCCCTGCTGGTGGCGAGTGGGCGGTAATGTGCTGGTGTGCAGTAGTGATACAGTCACTAGGACACTGGCCTACTGTGGATTGGGATACTGTACAGGTGGGAAGGGCAGGCATTGCTGACCCAGTAGCTCTAGAACAAAGTTCTCCACATCTGGTTCCTGGATCAGCAGCAGCAGAACTGATGGCATTTCCTATAGATTTAGAAATGCGAATTCTCAAACACCACCTTAGACTTACTGAATCAGAGATTCTAAAAGTGAGAGCATCAACGTGTGTCTTAGCAAGCCCTCAACATGATTCTTAGACATGCCAACATTTGAACAGTATGGGAGCAACTGCAATGATAAGGATTGTGGAATTTCTGACTTATGTTGATTTCCTTAGACACCTTGAAGAAAGGGAATGACATGGCTCACATCTGTAATCCAGCACTTTGGGAAGCCAAGGCGGGGAGACCACTTCAGTTCAGGAGTTCAATACCAGACTAGAAAACATGGCAAAACTCCATATCCACCAAAAATACAAAAAATTAGCCAGGTGTGGTGGTGTGTACCTGTGATCCAAGATATTCAGAGTGCTGAATACCTGGACACTTGAGCCCAGGAATGTTATGCTACAGCACGCTGTGGTCACACCCTTGCACTCCAACCTGGGTGACATAGCAAGACCTAGCCTAAAAAAATAGATAAAAAGGGCTGGGCACTGTGCTCATGCCTGTAAACCAGCACTTTGAAAGGCCGGGATGGGTGGGTCACTTGAGTTCAGGTGTTGGAGACCAGACTGGGCAGCATGACAAAACCCCATCTCTGCCAAAAATACAAAAAAATAGCCAGGCCTGGTGGTGTGTACCTGTGGTCCCAGCTATTGAAGAGGCTGGGGTAAGAGGACCACTTGAACCCAGGTGTTTGAGGCTGTAGCAAGCCATGATTATGCTGCTACACAGCATCCTGGGTTACAGAATGAGACTTAATTTATAAAAAGTAAAAAAAAAAAAAAGAAAAAAGGGCTGGGTACAGTGGGTCACACCTATAACCCAGCATTTGGGGATGCCGAGGGGCACAGATCACTTGAGTTCAGGCGTTTGAGACCAGACTGAGCAATATGGCAAAACCTCATTTTTACCAAAAACAAAAAAATTTGCAAGGTGTGGTGATGTGCACCTGTGGTCCAAGGTATTCAGGAGGCTGAGGTGGGAAAATCCCTTGAGCCCCGAAGAGTTAGGCTGCAGCAAGCTGTGGTCATATTGCTGCACTCCAGCCTGGGTGACAGAGTGAGACCTGATCTCAGAAAGAGAGAGAGGAGAGAGAGAGAGAGAGAGAGAGAGAGAGAGAGAGAGAGAGAGAGAGAGAGAGAGAGAGAGAGAAGAGGAGAGGAGAGGAGAGGAGAGGAGAGGAGAGAAGAGGAGAGGATAAAACAGCTTGGCACAGTAGCTTACACCTATAACCCAGCATTTTTTGTGGCCAGGTCGGTAGATTACTTCAGTTCAGGAGTTTGAAACCAGAATGAGAAACATGGCCAAGCCCCATCTCTATCAAAAATATAAAAATAGCCAGGCATGGTGGTGTCCAACTTGGTCCCAGTTACTCAAGAGGCTCAGTGGAAGGGTTGTGTGAGCCAAGGAAGTTGAGACTGCATCAAGCTGTGACCACGCCACTCCACGCCAGCCTTGGTGGTAAAGTGAGATCTGATCTCAGGAAAAAAGAAAAAAATAAATAAAAGAAAAATGGGCTGGGCACAGTGGCTCATGCTTGTAACTCAGCACTTTGGGAGGTTGAGGTGGGCAGACCAGTTGAGTTCACAAGTTTGAGACCAGAATTGGGAAACATGGCAGAACTTGATCTCTACCAAAAATACAAAAAAAAAAAAATCAGCCAGGTGTGGTGGTGTGCACCTGTGTTCTCAGCTATTCAAGAGGCTTGAGCCTACCAGGTTGCGCCACAGCACTCCAGCCTGGATAACAGAGTAGGACCTAATCTCAAACAAAACAAAACAAAACAAAACGAAGGAAACAAAAAGAAAAATTGACTGGGCACAGTGGCTCACACTTGTAACCCAGCATTTATGTATTTTTGGTAAAGATGAGGGTTTCTTTTTCTCTTTCTTTCTTTCCTTCTTTCTTTCTTTCTTTCTTTCTTTCTTTCTTTCTTTCTTCTTTCTTTCTTTCTTCTTTCTTTCTTTCTTCTTTCTTTCTTTTGCTTTCTTCTTTCTTTCTTTTGTTCTTTCTTTCTTTCCTTTCTCTCTCTCTCTCTCTTTATCTCTCTTTTTTTTTTAGATTAGGTCTCATTCTGTTAGTCACTGGAATGCAGTGAGGGGATCATGGCTTGTTTCAGCCTCAAACTCCTAGACTTAAGCTATCCTCCACCTCAGCCTCTTGATTAGCTGGGACCCCACATGCACAATAACATGGCTGGGTCATATTTTGTATTTTTGGGAGTGATGGGGTTTTGTCATGTTACCCAGTATGCCCTTGAACTCCTGAATTCAAGTGGTCTGCCCACCTTTGCCTTTCAAAATGCTATGTTACAGGTGTGAGCCATTGTGCCCAGACCTTTTTTTTCTGTTTTCTTTTGTTTGTTTGTCTTGTTTTGACAGTAGGTCTCACTCTTTTACACAGGCTGGAGTGCAGTGGCGTGGCCAGAGCTCTCAGTACCCACAACCTTTTTGGGCCCAAGCCATCCTCCCACCACAGCCTCTTGAATAGCAGAAACACAGCTGCACATTTTTTCCATTTTTGGTAGTGATGAGGTTTTACCATGTTGCCCAGTCTGGCCTCGAACTTTCAAATGCAAGAATTAAAGTGATCTGCTCACTTTGGCCATCCATCCTGCTGTGTTACAGGTGGAAGCCACTGTGCCCAGCCATTTTTCCTTTTTCTTCTTCTTCCTGTTTCAATTTTAAGGTATGTCTTGCTCTCCTACTCAAGCTGGAGTGCAGTAGTGTGATCATGACTTGCTGCAGTCTCAACTTCCTGGGTTCAAGTGATCCTCCCACCTCAGCCTCTTGAATAGCTGAGACCACAGGTGCACACCACCACACCTGGATAATTTTTTGTATTTTTGGTAGATATTGGGTTTTTCCATGTTACCCAGTCTTGTCTCGAACTCCTGAAATCTAGTGATCTGCCCACCTATGCCTCCCAAAGTGCTGGATTACAGGCATGAGCCACTGTGCCTGGCCCCTTTTTTCTTCTGTTTTGTTTGTTTTATTTGACATTAGGTCTCCCTTTGTTGCCCTGGCTGGAGGGCAGTGGTGTAATCACGGCTTCATGCAGCCTAAGCCTCTAGGGTTCAAGGGATCTTCACACATCAACCTCCAGAACAGCCTTGGACCACAGGTGCACACCATCATGCCTGGCTTAATTTTTTTTTTTTTGGAGAGATGGAGTTTTGCCATGTTGCTCAATCTTGTCTTAAACTCCTGAACTCTAGTGATCTGCCCACCTCAACCTCCCAAAGTTTTGGGTTACAGGTGTGAGCCACTGTGCCCAGTTTTTCTTTTTCTTTTCTTTAGATTAGGTCTTGCTCTATTACCCAAGCTGGAGTGCATACTGCAGACTCAACCTCCTGGACTCAAGCAATCCTCTCACCTTAGCCTCTTGAATCACTGAAACCACAGCTGCACACTACCACACCTGGGTAACTATAAACCACAAGTCCATGCCCACCACACTGTGTAATTATAAACTAAAGGTGCACACCCACCACACTGGGTAACCATAAATGACAGGTGCACGCCCATTGCACCTGGGTAATTATAAACCATAGGTGCATGCCCACCACACCTGGGTAGCCACAAACCACAGGTGCACACCACCACAGTGGGTAACTATCAAAAGAAAATAAAAAGAGCTGGATAGAGTTTGGCACTTTGGGAGGTTGAGGTGGGCAAATTGCCTGTGTTCAGGAGTTTGAGATTAGACTAGGCAATACGGCAAAACCCCATTTCTATCAAAAATACAAAAAATAAGCCAGGTGTGGTGGTGTGCACCTGTGGTCCTAGCTATTCAAGAGGCTAAGGTGGGAGGATCACTTGAGCCCAGGAGGTTGAGGCTGCAGAAAGTGGTGATTACACCACTGCAGAACAGCCTGGGTTACAGAGACCTAATCTCAAAACAGAAGAAGAAGAAGAAAGAAGAAGAAGAAGAAGAGGAAGAAGAAGAAGAAGAAGAAGAAGAAGAAGAAGAAGAAGAAGAAGAAGAAGAAGAAGAAGAAGAAAAGAAGGAGGAGGAGGAGGAGGAAGAGCAGGAGGAGGAGCAAGAGGAAAAGGAGGAGAATGAGGAAGAGGAGAAGGAGGAGAATGAGGAAGAGGAGAAGGAGGAGGAGGAGAAAAAGAAGAAAACTTTTGGGCACAGTAGGTCAGGCCTGTAACCCAGCACTTTAAGAGGCCGAGGCAAGCAGATCATGTGAGTTAAACAATTTCAGACAAGATTGGGCAGCGTGGTCAAACTCCATCTCTACTAATAATATAAAAAATGTGCCTGGGTAACAGAGTAAAATCAATTTTTACCAAAATACAGAAGAAAAAGAAAAATAGCTGGACACAGTGGCTCACGCCTGTAACCCAGCCCTTTGAAAGACTGAGGTGGGCAGATCACTTGAGTTCAGGAGCTAGAGACAAGACTGAGGAACGTAGTAAACTATATCTGTACCAAAAATACAAAAAATAGCCAGGCATGGTGGTGTAAACCTCTGGCCCTAGCTATTAAAGATCGCTGAGCCCAGGAGGCTGAGGCTGCAGCAAGCAGTTATCACGCCACTGCACTCCAGCCTGGGTAACAGAGCAAGACCTAATCTCAAAATAAAAACAGAAAAAAGAAAACAATAGGGATGGGAACAGCAGCTCACACCTGTAGCACAGCAATTTGGAATGGCTTCATTATGACTGTGGTTCAGCACTGAGGCTCTGGCCCTGGAGTCTGTGTGGGTAATATCAGGTAGTGGGAGAGGGAGGGAGAATCAAGGTGCTCCTTCCCCCACCCACCCTCACCACTGCCCGGCCTGATGTGTGGTTTCCAGTTGCACATCTGGCACTGGTGGGGGATGGCGAGCTTCCCTTGCATGGCATCAGGATCATCGAGTGCACAGCCCACCTTACCTGAGGGGTCGCTCTTCTTGGAAATACCTCGGGATCCTGGGCCCTGGTGCTGAGCACTCTGCATTTAAAGGATGAGACTGAGTGGCTGCTGGTGGGACCAATAGCCCGACTTTGTCTCCTGGGCGTCTGAACCTAGGATCCATGCTGCTGGGGGATCGGGCCTGGTTTGGGGTGTCCAGTCACTTGCTGCCCGCCAGCCATGTCAAGGCTGCAGCTGCGGCTTTGGTGCCAGCGGCAGCTGGAAGGCCTGATACCCGATGTCCTCAGGGTCAAGTGCATCCCAACCCATCTGAGACTAACAAGAATGTTGACCAATGCTATGGGGGTTACAGGCCTGGATGGCAACTACAGAATCACATGCCACACGGTGATGGAGATGCTGCGGGAGTACAGGGACATGTGTCAGCTGGAGGAAGCAGAATAGGAAGAGGCCACGATGTCATTTTGTGTCCTACAAGCAGCTGGCGGCGTGGTGAAGTGAGGGGATGCAGCACGATGGGGCAGTGCAGCCCGAGGAGGTGGTGGAGAAGGGGCCACACACTGCCCCTGGCTCAACCCGGCATTCCCTGCCCCTCGGCCCCCATGCCTGCACACTGGCCCTGCCAGAGCCTGAGGTGATCAGCGTCATGTCCAGCCAGGTGGTGGGAGCATCGAATACAGCTGTCTGGCTTTCAAAGAGTGTGAGATCATCAAGCAGAAACGCAAGGCCTGCCAGGCCTGCCACTTCACCAGGTGCTTGTGGGTGGGCATGCTCAAAAAGGGAGTGTACCTGGACTGCATCTGGGATGGGCAGCAGAAGTATAAGTGGTGGCCATAGGTGGACACACTGCCCTTCCCAGGCCCCTTCCCTGCTGGGCCCCTGGCAGTAGCTGGAGGACCTCGGAAGATAGCCCCAGTGAATGCACTGGTGTCTCATCTGCTTGTGGTTGAGCCTGAGAAGCTCTATGCCATGCCTGACCCCGCAGGCTCTGATGCTCACCTCCCAGCCATGGCTACCCTCTGTCACCTCTTTCACTGAAAAATTGTGGTCACCATCAGCTGAACCAAGAGCATACCAGGGTTCTAATCGCTGTCGCTGTCGGACCAGATGTCAGTACTGTAGAGCATGTGGATGGAAGTGCTGGTGCTGGGTGTGGCCCAGTGCTCACTGCCACAGCAGGATGAGCTGGCCTTTGCTGAGGACTTAGTCCTGGATGAAGAGGGGACTCTGGCAGCTGGTCTGGGGGAACTGGGGGCTGGCCTGCTGCAGGTGGTTCAGTGACTGCAGGGTCTTCAGCTGGAGCAAGAGGGGTACATACTCCTGAAGGCCCTGGCCTTTGCCAATTCAGGCTCTGTGCACATCAAAGATACCGAGGCTGTGGAAAAGCTGTGAGAAGCCCTGCATGTGGCCCTGCTGGAGTACAAAGCCAGCCGGGCTGGCCCCAGAGGGGCTGCTGAGTGGCAGCGGGAGGGCATGCTGCTGCTCACACTATTGCTCCTCCACCAGAGAGCAGGCAAAGTGCTGGCCCATCTCTTTGGGGTAAAGCTGGAGAGCAAGGCGCCCATGCACAAGCTCTTCTTGGAGATGCTCAAGTCCATGATGGATCGAGGCAAGGGGTGGAACTGGTGGGGGTCCTGGCAGGACCTGCCCAGCATGGGGCCAATCCCAAGGGCTGGGGTGGAGTTGGGGTCTGGGCAGTGCCATAGCCTGCTGGCAGGGCCAGAGCAATGTCATCAGCCCCTGGGAGCAGGCCCCACACCCTCTCTGCTCCTCTCCTAAGGGGTGTCAGAAGATGGGACACACTGTGCTCTGGGCACAGTGCTGCCCCTTGCAAGCCATAACATGGCCCCAGAGTGTAGGGGGCCTTTTAGAAGCCATAGGGGGCTGCAGGAAATGTGTGGGAGGCAGAAGCCTATCTCAGGGAGGGAAGGGGATGGAGGTCACAGTCTCTTAGTGGGTGAGGCTTTTGTTGCTGTTTAATCCTACCAC
This sequence comes from Callithrix jacchus, assembly GCF_049354715.1. Lineage (NCBI taxonomy): Eukaryota > Metazoa > Chordata > Mammalia > Primates > Cebidae > Callithrix > Callithrix jacchus. The sequence goes on from NC_133514.1 coordinate 45,656,658, forward strand.
TTCTCCAGAGCAGAGTGGGACTTGAAGAGCAAAGAATCCTGCTCCCTTCACTCCTCTTCTCATCATTTGCATTGGGCATTAGTGCCTCTCCTTGAAGCAATAACTCCACACAGTCTCCAGCCCCTGGACCCCTGGGGTTGCCAAGTCTTCCCCATCAGCTCCCACCCAACCTCCTCAGGGGGTAGGAGAGCACTGCCTCTATACCCAGCAGAGCAATAACACTAGTATTTATATTTGGGTTATCAGAGAAGTGCAGGGACATAGGACAAGCCAGGGCCCAGAGCCCTTGGCTGTACCGAGACTCTGTTTTAATGTATCTTTGCTGCAGAGAAACTGCTTTTGGTTTTGAATATTTAATGAGAAAAAAACATGTACTGTGAGTTCAAGAAAAAAAAAACTTTGGGGGATGAAGGCGTGCTTGCCATTGATTCACATGACTATGTGAAATTCTGTACTGTCATTTTTCAGACTTTTGGCCACAGAAACTTTTTCCTACTTAACATTTGTTAATAGCCTGCAAAACTTTTACATGGCAGTGTTTCCCAGACTTTTGCATTTTATGGATCAGTAGTAATATTTCCAAAAATTTGGGGGACTGTAGGGTTGCCAATTTACCTTGCCAAGTAATCTGAATAAATCACTGTATTATCACCATTTTTTTTCATAAAAGGGCAATCTCAGAATAATAGTTCTTTAAATGAAATGAATGTAGCTTTTCGGGGCAAAAGAAACCATGATACTCTATTTTTCTTATTTTCTCCTATCCCAGTGCATTTGAGAACCATGCATAAGGGAATGCTATGCTACAAAGTTTTGCCCAAATATGAAAACAAAATAGCAAACTTAAAAGACAATACCCCCTTTAGAAATTTATGTTCCTACTTTCATTTAGTTGCTTTGATTGTATTGGATTTTTAGCATTTTATATGAGTTTTTCAGTTTGTTCCAAGTATGTTAAATCAGCTAACATCTGCTACTCCAGTAACAGCCTCATACAACTACAAGTAGGTTTGCTCCAGACCAATTAGTTTTAACTAATTGCACTAATAGTGCAAACTAAAAGACTGTAGTAACAAGGTTATGACAACTAGAATCTCCAGAAAGTTTAGGATGTTACTTTTTAAACTGTCAATGCTATCAAGACTTATTTTCTTTAGTAAGTAACTAACCTAGTTAGAGACAGATAAAGAATCCCTTATATTTTTTTTTCCTGTAGGGCCTAACTTGACATTGTCAACCAAGAAAACAGGGTCAGCCTTGAAAAATCAAGGAATTCATTATACCTAATAACTGACATGAAAATCTTACTAGATGTTCAACTTTTCCTAAACTCAAATCTACTTTTATAAACTAATGTAAATAATGTTTATATAATTTAACTGGTTTTTATTTTTAAAACTGGTGGACTAGAACTTTCTTAAACTTTTAGAAATAAAATGAAGGCTTAACTGGATTTGTGAGGATAAAACATTTTCTTTAACTGTCCTAGAGCAAAGTAGATTAGTCATTGTGTGTTTTCTGTGACAATGTAAATTGTAACTTACCTAAAAAATAAAAAATAAATAAATTGCTTGGTCTTGCAGAAAAGTTTTCTTGAAAGAAACTTACCAGTAGTTAAAACTTCTCAAATTGCCAGTACCATGAGTTGTTTTTCATGAATAAGATTAATCATCTCATGTGATCTGTGTGGGAAGAAACCATGTCCTGGTGGAGAGGAGAAAAAGCTGAACTAAAGTGGAGGTGGTTGTGCAAGAGAGGTCTTCCTGCTCAACTCACCACTAGGTAGTGGAGTGGAGTGCAGAGCTTGGCTGCAGAAGCCCTTTGTCCCTTATTTGTGTACAGGGATGGACAGTCAAGTTTGTTGCTCTAATTTAAGATACAGCATTGTGTGAATGGCCAGGAAACTGAGCAGAATCCTGTATTTGGAATTTGGAATTTTTCCTTTTTAATTTTTCAAAAATCTCTTTTGAACCAATTTCTGTGGAGCTTAAATGTGTATTTTATCACATAACATTGGCTTGTATTTTCTTCCATGTTGGGAACCCTTAATATTTTTAGGACCTGGAAGAAAAGTTGGTAGATGAAAGCATTCAGTTTTAAATGTTTGGATTTTAAAATATACTTTCTTATCCATTTCATCATTTTTAAAAATCATGATTATACTTCTAAGGAGTAAAATACTGGCATCACCTAGACCAAGTGTTCAGTTACAGCAAATTTGTGCAAACTTGTTTACAATTTTTAAAATTAAAATACTGTTTACAAGTTCTTTAATCTGTTATGCAAGGAATTCTCATACACATTGTCACTTTAAATTATCATGGTACTTTATTTAAATAATCACAAGATTTAACACGTTAAAAAAGATACCAATAATAAATAATAACAAAAGTGGAATGCTTATCAGAGTTATAACAGACATAATATTCAGCAGAGAATCATTTCAACAGAGTAAAGCTCTAAAGATAGCAGACAAACCAAAAACATTTTTTAAAATTTCACTGATAATTTATTTCAGCTTTTAATATATTTTCTGCTATAAAGCCAAGCTGTCAAGACAGGAAAATATTACTGGGTTTGTTATTACAAAAACAAGTGAGAACTTTTAATTCACAAAGGATGAAAACACAAGACACTAATCTCACTGTACATACAATATTAAAATAAACAGATAACTGTAGACAAATAAAACATTTAAGACTTCACACACACACACACACGCACACACACACCTTGACACAGAAACATGAGACATTTTTAATCTTTGATATATGTTCATGAACACCAGGAGCAAGAACATCACTGATTTGAGTCTAATTGTTTTCCTGGTTTACAATTACTATATAAGCAAGATCTAAAGCATATTGTGTTATTAAGAACATCTTTAGGCAAATATAAACATTCTGATTTAGGGCTTTTTCTACCCACCCAAAATAATCTGCTTTAGCTATTAAGTAGTTTGCTTTGTTATCAATTTAACACACTCACAACAAATACAGGATTTCTACCACAAAATTCAGGTGAGGGGTTTACAGACAGATCATATAAAAAATACTTGTTCCCAAGGAAGGAATCTGTAAATTATAAATGCATTTCTAAGAAAAGAAATCCTGATTATGCACAAATCACTCGCTTTCAAACATTGACGAAGGAATAAAAAGTGTACTTGGGGGCAGAGAAATGTTGGCATGGAAGAGAGGTATGAAATGAGGAACGTGTATTTGCCACAGAGAACATTGGATTCAGTTGATTTTTAAAAATGAGGTATAAGAGTATGCCAGTGAATGCAAAAAACAAATTAAAAACCAAAATGCACAGTTCCAATGGAAAAATCTCTGAACCTCTTATAGTTTTATTAGATGTTTCATTTACAACAGCTAATCTAGAAAAATACATTTTAAAAATCTTCAACAGACTATGCTTCCTGTAACAAAACCTTTCAAACTGTGTTTTATTATACAAATCAATTTACATTATAATTAATGTATAGCTGCCCAATGGGACCTACTCACTTATTTTTTCACCCTCTGTCCTTCTGCACAGCTGAGACATGAAACTATTTGAAATGCCTTTATTTCACAGAAGACTTTAATCCTTGAAATTCTTGTATAACTTTGAATAAATGGTAATGTTCACTTAAAAGACAGATTTTGGGGATTGTATACATAATCATTTGCATTTGATTTCTAGGTCAATTGATGTGATTGTTTTTGTTAAATGTTGTCTTTTGTTAAATGTGAACTGAATTGTATTAAACACTACAAAGTTATCTTGAGTATTTAAAATTGATTTTTGTAGTTAGGTTTCCCAACACCTGTGGTTACCTAATGTTTAACATTATAAAACTGTCCTCAAAAACTTTGTCAATTTTCAAGCCTATAAAGAAACAGACAGACTCTTTTAACTCTGCATTTATCATTTACTTTCTGTATATAGAGTTTAATAACCTGCTTGGGTGTAATTTTCCAAGCTCGAATTCTTTAATGCATTTGCACAAACTCTATACTGTTTAGAGCTTAAAACTACAGAAGCATTGTTAGGAATTGCTTGGACACTGAATTTTCCACTTTTTGACATTGTTAACAATTCATCTTTTCTTGTCGCTAGACCAAGAAAAATAAACTTAATGTATATTACTAAAGGATTTGTATATGTTAACCTTTTTTAATGACAAAAGTTTGCATTGTCCACAATTTCCTTAAGACCTCTTCAGAAAAATATTTGTTTGCCTTAATGAATACTGTTGGGAAAAACAAAACACACAGTATAATGAGTGAAAAGGGTAGAAGCAAGAAATTCCTGCATCTTAGTGACTCCATGAAGAATGAGTATCCACATCTAGACGGCACATTATGAGGACTTTAATATTTCCTTAGGCACAATAATGTTTTCTTTTTTCTTTTATTCACATAATTTCTAAGTTTTCATGCAGGACAGTTTTTCTACCTTGATGTACAGTGACTGTGTAAAATTTTTCTTTCAGTGGCAACCTCTATAATCTTTAAAATATGGTAAGCATCTTGTCTGTTTTGAAGGGGATATGACAATAAATCTATCAGATGGAAAATCCTGTTGCAAAGTAGAAAAGCTTTAGTAATTTACTCAGTGTGAAGGTTTTATCATTTTTTTCTTCTTCTCCCTTGGTCTATAATGAAATTGTTATAGCAGTGCATAACAAAATTCTATGTATATATAAAAAAAGAATGTGGCAAAGCTTTTAAGTGGTCTTCAGGTCTTGCTAATCATAAAAGAATTCATACTGGAGAGAAACCCTACAAGTATGAATACTGTGGCAAAGTCCAGCCCTTATGCCTGTAGTCCCAGCTCCTTAAAAAGCTGAGGTGAGTAATTCATGAGGTCAATGGATCAAGACCATTCTGACCAACATGGTGAAACCCTGTCTCTACTAAAAAATACAAAAATTAGCAGGGTGCTATGATGTGCACCTGTAAGCCCAGCTATAAGGGAGACTGAGGCAGAAAAATTTTCTGAATCCAGGAGGCAGAGGTTGCAGTGAGCCAAGATGGAGGCACTGCAACACAGCCTGGGTGACAGAGCAAGACTCTGTCTAAGAAAAACAAAACATTATAAATGTAGTTCATGTAAAGTGACCTTTCAGAAAATATAGGTCTTTAAAATAAAGACTATTTACTCTAAAGACAAACATTACAAACATAAAGAGGATTGTGGTGCCTTTACTTAAATTACAGATTTTATTATACACATTTTATATTGAGGGAAAACCCTAAAGCAGATGCTCAAACTTCGCTGAACATCAGATAAGTTATATTGGAGAGAAAACCTAAAAGTAAAATAAATGTGCAAAAACATTTGTTCAAAAACTACAGTTTAGAAAACACACGTTTATAACTATATATACCTTTGAGGATTGACAGTAGAAAGAATAAAGGCACTGCAATGTCAGGCATTACGCTCAGAGTGTTGAGTATAAAACAATCCAAAGCTAACATGAAATAAATTTTTAAAAAGCAGATTTTTTTTGAGATTTATAATTACATTCTAGGTATGCTTCTTTTTCTGTAAAAAATTATAGATTTTCTAAAAAGCAAATAATAATGTAACAAGTCTCCATTTATTTAATGTTGATTCTTTCTTCCCATTGTTATGTGAAAGTATATGAACAATTGTTGCATCAAAGATATGAGAGATTGTTTTCTATTAGATGGGCATTATTCACAACCTTTCTATGGAACAGTAAGGACATTAAGATGTAAGATACACAACAAAAATTTAAATGGAGAGCCTCTTTGTGGTTGACTTACAACATTGTTTCACTGATGTGTAAGGTGGATGTTAAGAGTAATATTCTGAATTTTAGTGAAAGAAAAACCTTTGCATGTTACTAGAAAATTATTTAATCAGTTGTAACTGTATGTAATAAAATGTAATAAATTTTTAAAAAGTTAAAAGACTGTATGTGAACTCAAATTTTATTTTTTATTTTTGTTTTTTTTAACTTTTTTAAATTGCATTTTAGGTTTTGGGGTACATGTGAAGAACATGCAAGATAGTTGCATACGTACACACATGGCAGTGTGTTGTGCTGCCTTCCTCCCCTTCACCCACATTTGGCATTTCTCCCCAGGCTATCCCCCCCAAGCTTCCCCACCGCTGTCCTTCCCCTATTCCCCCCAAAAGACCCCAGTTTGTAGTACTCCCTTCCCTGTGTCCATGTGTTCCCATTTTTCATCACCTGCCTGTGAGTGAGAATATGTGGTATTTCATTTTCTGTTCTTGTGTCAGTTTGCTGAGAATGATGTTCTCCAGATTCATCCATGTCCCTACAAACGACACAAACTCATCATTTTTGATTGCTGCATAACATTCCATGGTGTATATGTGCCACATTTTCCCAGTCAAGTCTATCATTGATGGGCATTTGGGTTGGTTCCAAGTCTTTGCTATTGTAAACAGTGCTGCAGTGAACATTCTTGTGCATGTATCCTTATAGTAGAGAAATTTATAGTCCTTTGGATATATACCCAGTAATGGGTCTGCTGGGTCAAATGGAATTTCTACATCTAAGGCCTTGAGGAATCGCCACACTGTCTTCCACAATGGTTGAACTAATTTACACACTCACCAGCAGTGTAAAAGTGTTCCTATTTCTCCACATCCTCTCCAGCATCTGTTGTCTCCAGATTTTTTAATGATCGCCATTCTAACTGGCATAAGATGGTATCTCAATATGGTTTTGATTTGCATCTCTCTAATGACCACTGATGATGAGCATTTTTTCAGATGTTTGTTGGCCTCATGTATGTCTTTATTTTTTCAAGTTAAAACCACTTTATTGATGTATGTCTCATTTTGTAAAGTGTCTGTTCATATCCTTTGCCCATTTTTAAATGGGCTTGTTTGTTTTTTTCCTGTAAATCTGTTTGAGTTCTTTGTAAATTCTGGATATCAGCCCTTTGTCACATGGGTAAACTGCAAAAATTTTTTCCCATTCTGTTAGTTGCCGATTCACTCTAGTGACTATTTCTTTTGCTGTGCAGAAGCTGTGGAGGTTCATTAGGCCCCATTTGACTATTTTGGCTTTTGTTGCTGATGCTTTTTTTTTTTTTCTTTTTTTTTTTTTCTACCAGGCCAGTCCAGCGGCCTGTCCAGCCCTCTCCCTCCTGGGCCTCCCTGCAGTCCCTGCTCTGGGGATTGCCCACTGCCTCCTCCTGGAAACTTGCTACTACCTTAGGCTTTCTTGATGTGGTAAGATCCAGGCCCCCTGTCACTGACACTCCCTTCTCAGTTATCTGCCACCTCCTCTCCTCTGGTCACCTCAGCAGGCCTATCCAAGGGCCTCACTCATGGGGACCCTATTTAGTGGCTTGTAGATGATTTAAAAACCTTCCACTGTAACCCTGGAATTTCCCTGGGCTCATGACAAGTACAGCTGTCCCCACTCCCTTATCCATGGGGGAAACATTCCAAGACCCCTAGTGGATGCCTGAACCCGTGGACAGCACTGAATCCTTTTTCGATCTGATAACTGAGACGAAGGGACTAGTGGGTGGGTAGTGTTCGCAGCACGGGTATGCTGGACTAAGGGAGCGGTCATGTCCCAGGCGGAAGGTAGCCAGATAGCCTGAGATTTTCTTTTTTTTTTTTTTTCTTTTTTTTTTTTTATTTAGGTGTACAATATAGAATCTTGGAATGCTTCAGATGACTATCTGCCTATCAAATCTTTTTTTTTTTTTTGGGAAAAAGAGAAAAAGAAGGGGAAAAAAAGAAAAAGAGGGAAAAAGGAATATTACTTCATTCCTAAAATGGGTTTCAATAATGGCCGATCAATATTTTGAGTATTTAAAGTGGTTAATGCATATTTTATGTCTTTAAAATGGAAACCTCTATTGTGTTTATTTGTTCTGGCTCTGAGTTCAAATCCTGGATATCGTTATCAGTTTGTTGTCTCGTTGAATCTAAATCTATGTGTCTTATGTATCTGGGTGTTAAGATCTCTTATTGTTACATTAATCCTTTTACCCTTGTATCCTTATAGCTTTGAAATCTATTTTGTCAAATGTGAAAATTGCAACTCCTGCTTTTTATTTATTTATTTTTGCTCTCCATTTGGTTGGTACGTTTTTTTTTTTCCAACCCTTTATTTTGAGTCTATGTATATCTTTGAATATACCGTTGGATTTTGTCTGTATCTTTTGATTGGGAGATTTGGTTGATTTAACTTTAGGGTTGCTGCCATTTGATATTAACTGGCTATTTTGTCATTTTGTTGATAAAAATTCTTCTTTATGTTAACGCTCTTTACTTTTTGGTGTATTTTTAGAAAGGATCATACTGGTTGTTCCTTTCTGTGTATAATGCTTCTTTTAGAAGTTCTTGTAAAGCAGGCCTGGTGGTAATAAAATCTCTGAGTACTTGCTTGTTCCTAAAAGATTTTATTTTTCCTTCAAATGTAAAGCTTAAATTGGCAGGATATGAAATTCTGGGCTGAAAGTTCTGTTGATTAAGTATATTGAATATTGGCCGCCACTCTCTTCTAGCTTGTAGGGTTTCCGTTGAGAGATCTGCTGTAAGCCCAATAGGCTTACCTTTATGGGTAACTTGATCTTTCTCTCTGGCTGCCCTTAATATTTTCTCCTTCGTTTCGATCTTGGTGAATCTAACGATTATGTGCCTTGGGGTTGGTCTTCTTGAGGAATATCTTTGTGGTGTTCTCTGTATTGCCTGGGGTTGAATAGTGTCCTGCTTTGCTAAATTAGGAAAATTTTCCTGGATAATGTCCTGGAGAGTATTTTCCGGCTTGACTTCATTCTCTCCGTCACATTCAGGTACACCAATCAAGCGTATATTAGGTTTTTTCACATAGTCCCATATTTCTTGGAGACTTTGCTCATTCCTTTTTATCCTTTTTTCTCTATTCTTGTCTTGTCGTTTTGTTTCATTAAGTTGGTCTTCGACCTCTAATACCCTTTCTTCTGCTTGATCCATTCGGCTGTTTAAGCTTGTACATATTTCACTAAGTTCTCGTGTTGTATTTTTCAACTCCATAAGTTCATTTGTATTCCTCTCTATATTGTCTATTCTTTTCAACATTTCATCGAACCTTTTTTCCAAGTTCTTAGTTTCTTTACATTGGGTTAGAACAAGTTCCTTTAACTCCCAGAAGTTTCTTATCATCCACCTTTTAAAGCCTACTTCAGATAATGGAACACAGTCCTTTTCCATCAGGGCTTGTTCTGTTACTGATGAGTCCTTTTCCATCAGGGCTTGTTCGGTTGCTGATGAGTCCTTTTCCATCAGGGCTTGTTCCGTTGCTGATGGGTTCTGATTTTGAGTAGACTCGGCCTTCTTAGGCTGTTTTTTTCCCTTCATTGTGGATGACCCGCCTTTCTAATTAGTTTTCTGAGTCGACGTCCGACTTATTGATTCCCAGTGCTGGGATCCGAGCCACCCACTGTGGCAGCCTAAATAGCAGCAGTAAGACTGATGGTGCTCTTCTGCCCGGGAATCTCTGGTCTGGCTTCCCTCTTGAGTCCGCAACAAGCGGCTCTGACTTCCCGGAGCTCCAAACTCTGGTCAGTAGGGGAAGCGGTCCCGTTGGCTCTGCATGAAGAGCTGCTGCGCCGAGACGCCAGCAAAACCACTGCAGCGGCCACAAGAGTCGCGCTGGCGACCCGTGGGGCTCCTCCACTGGGAGTCGGCTAATCGGTGAGTGACGAAAATTCGTCTAATGATGTGGCGTCGTCTCGTTCTCTGAGCTTTCACTGGGAGCTACAATCCTGAGCTGTTAGTGGTCGGCCATCTTGGATAGATGTTGTTGCTGATGCTTTTAATGTTTTGTTCATGAAGTCCTTGCCTACTCCCATGTCCTGGATGGTTTTGCCTAGATTTCCTTCTAGGGTTTTTATGGTGGCAGGTCTTATGTTTAAGTCTTTAATCCATCTGGAGTTAATTTTAGTGTAAGGTGTCTGGAAGGGGTCCAGTTTCTGCTTTCTGCACATGGCTAGCCAGTTTTCCCAACACCATTTGTTAAACAGGGAATTCTTTCCCCATTTCTTGTTTTTGTCAGGTTTATCAAAGATTGTAGGGTTGTAGATATGTTGTGTTGCCTCCGATGCTTCTGTTCTGTTCCATTGGTCTATATCTCTGTTTTGGTACCAGTACCATGCTGTTTTGATTACTGTAGTCTTGTAGTATAGTTTGAAATCCGGTAGTGTGATGCCCCCCGCTGTGTTCTTTTTGCTTAGAATTGACTTGGCTATGCGGGCTCTCTTTTGGTTCCATATGAAGTTCATGGTGGTTTTTTCCAGTTCTGTGAAGAAAGTCAATGGTAGCTTAATGGGGATAGCATTGATTCTGTAAATTACTTTGGGCAGTATAGCCATTTTCACGATATTAATTCTTCCTAACCATGAACATGGAATGTTTCTCCATCTGTTTGTGTCCTCTCTGATTTCGTTGATCAGTGGTTTGTAGTTCTCCTTGAAGAGGTCCCTTACGTTCCTTGTGAGTTGTATTCCTAGGTATTTTATTCTTTTTGTAGAAATTGTGAATGGGAGTTCGTTCTTGATTTGTCTTTTTTAAGTCTGTTATTGGTGTAGAGGTAGGCTTGTGATTTTTGCACATTGATTTTATATCCTGAGACTTTGCTGAAGTTGCTTATCAGTTTCAGGAGTTTTTGGGCTGAGGCAATGGGGTCTTGTAGGTATACTATCATGTCATCTGCAACTAGAGACAGTTTGGTTTCCACCTTTTTTATTTGAATACACTTTATTTCTCTTTCTTGCCTGATTGCTCTGGCTAGAACTTCCAGTACTATATTGAATAGGAGTGGTGAAAGAAAGCATCCTTGTCTGGTGCCAGATTTCAAAGGGAATGCTTCCAGTTTTTGCCCATTGAGTATGATATTGGCTGTTGGTTTGTCATAAATAGCTTTTATTACTTTGAGATATGTTCCATCGATACCGAGTTTATTGAAGGTTTTTAGCATAAAGGGCTGTTGAATTTTGTCGAATGCCTTCTCTGCATCAATTGAGATAATCATGTGGTTTTTGTTTTTGGTTCTGTTTATGTGGTGAATTACGTTTGTAGACTTGCGTATGTTGAATGAGGCTTGCATCCCCGAGATAAATCCTACTTGATCATGATGAATATTTTTTCATTTGCTATTGCAATCTGCTTGCCAATATTCTATTGGAGATTTTTGCATCTATGTTCATCATGGATATTGGCCTGAAGTTTTCTTTCCTTGTTGGGTCTCTGCCGGGTTTTGGTATCAGGATGATATTGGTCTCAGAAAATGATTTGGGAAGAATTCCCTCTTATTGCATTATTTGGAATAGTTTCAGAAGGAATGGTACCAGCTCCTCTTTGTGTGTCTGGTAGAATTCGGCTGTGAACCCATCTGGACCTGGGCTTTTTTTTGTGTGGTAGGCTATTAATTGCTGCCTCGACTTCTGACCTTGTTATTGGTCTATTCATATTTTCAGCTTCCTCCTGGTTTAGGCTTGGGAGGACATGGGAGTCCAGGAATTTATTCATTTCTTCCAAGTTTACTAGTTTATGTGCATAGAGTGGTTTTTAATATTCTCTGATGATGGTTTGAATTTCTGTGTAATCTGTGGTGATTCCCCCTTTATCATTTTTTATTGCATCTATTTGGTTGTTCTCTTTTCTTTTTAATTAATCTGGCTAGTGGTCTGTCTATTTTGTTGATCTTTTCATAAAACCAGCTCTTGGATTGATTGATTTTTTTGAAGAGTTTTTCATGTCTCAATCTCCTTCAGTTCAGCTCTGATCTTAGTTATTTCTTGTCTTCTGCTGGGTTTTGAGTTTTTTTGATCTTGTTCCTCTAGCTCTTTCAATTTGGACGATAGGGTTTCAATTTTGGATCTCTCCATTTTTCTCATATGTGCACTTATTGCTATATATTTTCCTCTAAAGACTGCTTTAAATGTGTCCCAGAGATTCTGGCATGTAGTGTCTTTGTTCTCATTGGTTTTGAAGAACTTCTATATTTCTGCCTTTATTTTATTGTTTATTCAGTCAACATTCAAGAGCCAGTTGTTCAGTTTCCATGAAGCTGTGCGGTTCTGGGTTGGTTTCTGAATTCTGAGTTCTAACTCGATTGCACTATGGTCTGAGAGACTGTTTGTTATGATTTCAGTTGATTTGCATTTGCTGAGCAGTACTTTACTTTCAATTATGTGGTCAATTTTACAGTAAGTGTGATGTGGTGCTGAGAAGAATATATATTCTGTGGATTTTGGGTGGTGAATTCTGTAAATGTCTATTGGGTTTGCTTGCTCCAGGTCTGAGTTCAAGCCTTGGATATCCTTGTTGATTTTCTGTCTGGTTGATCTGTCTAATATTGAGAGTGGAGTGTTAAAGTCTCCCACTATTATTGTGTGAAAGTCTAAGTCTCTTTGTAACTCCTAAAGAACTTGCCTTATGTATCTGGATGCTCCTGTATTGGGTCCATATATGTTTAGGATTGTTAGCTCTTCTCGCTGTATCGTTCCTTTTACCATTATGTAATGGCCTTCTTTGTCTCCTTTGATCTTTGTTGCTTTAATGTCTATTTTATCGAGATGAGAATTGCAACTCCTGCCTTTTCTTGCTCTCCATTTGCTTGGTAAATCTTTCTCCATCCTTTTATTTTGAGCCTTTTTGTATCCTTCCATGTGAGATGGGTTTCCTGGATACAGCACACTGATGGGTTTTGGCTTTTTATCCAATTTGCCAGTCTGTGTCTTTCGATTGGTGCATTTAGTCCATTTACATTTAGGGTTAATATTGTTATGTGTGAATTTGATACTGCCATTTTGATGCTAGCTGGCTGTTTTGCCCATTAGTTGTTTTAGATTCTTCATTTTGTTGATGCTCTTTAGCATTCAGTGTGATTTTGGAATGGCTGGTACTGGTTGTTCCTTTCTATGTGTAGTGCCTCTTTCAGGAGCTCTTGTAAAGCAGGCCTGGTGGTGACAAAATCTCTGAGTACTTGCTTGTTTGCAAAGGATTTTATTTTTCCTTCACTTCTGAAGCTCAGTTTGGCTGGATATGAAATTCTGGGTTGAAAGTTCTTTTCTTTAAGGATGTTGATTATTGGCCCCAGTCTCTTCTGGCTTGTAGTGTTTCTGCCGAGAGATCTGCTATGAGTCTGATGGCTTCCCTTTGTGCGTGACCCGACCTTTCTCTCTGGCTTCCCTTAGTGTTTTCTCCTTCATTTCAACCTTGTTGAATCTGACGATTATCTGCCTTGGGGTTGCTCTTCTTGCGGAATAGCTTTGTGATGTCCTGTGTATTTCCTGCATTTGAGTGTTGGCCTGTCTTGCTAGGTGGGGGAAATTTTCCTGGATAATGTCCTGAAGAGTACTTTCCAGCTTGGATTCATTCTCTTCGTCCGCTTCTGGTACACCTATCAAACGTAGGTTAGGTCTCTTCACATAGTCCCACATTTCTTGGAGACTTTGTTCATTCCTTTTTGCGCTTTTTTCTCTGATGTTAGTTTCTCGTTTTATTTCTTTGAGTTGATCTTTGACTTCTGATATTCTTTCTTCTGCTTGGTCAATTTGGCTGTTGAGACTTGTCCATGCTTTGCGAAGTTCTCGTATTGTGTTTTTCAGCTCCTTTAATTCATTCATATTCCTCTCTAAGTTATCCATTCTTGTTATAATTTCCTTGAATCTTTTTTCAAATCTTTTTTCAAGGCTCTTAGTTTCTTTGCCTTGACTTAAAACATGTTCTTTTAGCTCACAAAAGTTTCTCATTATCCACCTTCTGAAGTCTAATTCTGTAATTTAGTCACAGTCATTCTCCGTCCAGCTTTGTTCCTTTGCTGGTGAGGAGTTTTGGTCCTTTCTAGAGGCGAGGTGTTCTGGTTTCGGGTGTTTTCTTTTTTTTTGCGCTGGTTTCTTCCCATCTTTGTGGATATATCCACCTGTCATCTGAGTAGTTGCTGACTTTTCGATTGGGTCTCTGAGTGGTCGCCCAGATTGTTGATAATGAAGTATTTCTGTTACTTGGTTTTGCTTCTTCCAGTCTAGCCCCTCCACTGTATGACTGCTGAGGTCCACTCCAGGCCCTGCTTGTCTGGGGTGCACCTATAACAGCTGCGGAACAGTGAGGGATGCTACTAGTTTCCTTTTCTGCTATCTTTGTCCCAGAATGATGCCTGCCAAATGTCAGTCTTTTGGATATAGAGGGGTCAGGGAGCTGCTTGAGGAGACAGTCTGTACTTTATAGGAGCTCATGTGTTGAGCTATGAGCTCTGTTGTTCATTCAGGGCTGTTAGGCTGCTACGTTTAATTCTGCTTCAGCAGAACTCATAAAAAAACCCTTTTTTTCTCAGATGCTCTGTCTTGGGGGGGTTGGGGCTTTCTTTGTGAGTTTCTGTTGTGCTGTTTTGCCCAGCTAGGAGGCAGTCTAGTCACTATTTGCCTGCCGAGGCACTGCCCTGCTGGTGTGAGGTTCACCCTGTTGCTGCAGGCTCTGTCCTGCTTCTGCGGTCTCCGCTCTGCTGCCATGGGCTATGCCCTGCGGTGGAGTCTCTCTGTTGTAGCGGGTTGCCTCGGTAACGGCAGGCTGCATCTGCAATGAGCATGTACCTCAGTAGGGGCGGATTGCCTTGGTAATGGTGGACCTCCCCTCCACATGGAGCTGCACCATCCTGGGTTCAGCTGTGCCCTCAGGGAACCTCTCCACCCAGAGCATTTGTAATCGCTGTTTTGTTTGTCCCACTGTGCTATCCCAAACGTGGTTTCCCTGGAATCTCCTGGCCTGGCTCACTGTCCAAGTCCCATTCAGTCTCAAGTTCAGCCCTCTCAAGTCTCAGATTGCCAGTTCAACAGGGCACCTGGACCAGTGCGCTTTGTGTGGAGTGCTGTGTAGCACCGCTGTGCTACAGCGCCGGTCGCCGGCTGCACTGGCTGCCTGCTGCACCAGCCAAAACCTCTGCTTGGCGTCCTGCGTCTCTTTTATACCTGGAAATTTCCCTGTTCTGTGGGCAACTAAGATCCGTATGGAAATGCGGCCCTGACTCACCCTCTCTATGCATTCACCGACAGCTTCAATCCTTGGTTGTTCTCACCACGCCATCTTGAGTCCCCCTCCCATTTTATATATTTTTCTGAGAACGATCAATCGTCTTGAGTCTTCCAATCCTATCTATGAGCAGGGCAGAAATGATGTTCCTGTGTAAGACAGACAGGCCACCTAGGAAGCTGATGAGGTAAATCAGGAAGTCATTATGTTGCTCCAAGTCCATGTGGCAGCTCTCCTTCTGCTCCTGAAAGGTAGAGTTGATAAACCGAGAGTTGATAAACTTATGCTCATAGAGGTCAATGAACAACACTAAGTTGACACGACCCTTGTGCTGCCCTGAGAGTGATAAAGCTCCTTGCTGCTTCTGGAACCTCAGAGAGAACTTAGTCAAGGGTGGGTTCACGGACACTCTGGTGGTGCCACGGCTCAGCACAGATGCTGTTGCTCACAGTTTCTCAGCGGACATGCGCCCCCTCCTGGTTGTCCTTAAATACCTTTTAGACGATCACAAAGAATTACTAAAACAGGATCTGTGCTTTATTTGTGTAATAAAATACCAAAGTAGTATCCAATGCTCCAAGGAAAAAGTTATTCATGTAGAGTGGGCTACACCATCCAGGTTTTAAGAGGACACTATGGTGTTTGCTTGAAGAAAGATGAAATCACCTAATGACAAATTTCTCAGGAAGCATCCACACTGGTAGGATATGCCTGAGTGTATTTTAAATATTCAAAGCCTTTTCTCCCACAGCCTTGGGGGTCCTGAAGCCACCGCTTCTGCAGCCGGTCCTAGGAGGAGGAGGCTGGTTCCTCCCTGTGCACAGTCCCCGGGTGTCCCTGCAGGGAGGGCAGCGTCTCCCGTGTGGGTCCTGAGGAGGAGGAGGAGGCTGGGTCACCCGCAAGCGCTCCTGTAAGGATGGCAGTACCTCCTCCGTGGGTGCTGAGGAGGCAGATCAGCTCCACCCACTCCATTTGTCAGTTTTTATTGCATCTATTTGGTTGTTCTCTCTTTTCTTTTTATTAGTCTGGCTAGTTGTCTGTCTATTTTGTTGATCTTTTCAAAAAACCAGCTCTTGAATTTATTGATTTTTTTGAAGGGTTTTTCGTGTCTCTATTTCCTTCAGTTCTGCTCTGATCTTAGTCATTTCTTGTCTTGTGCTAGGTTTTGAGTTTTCTTGAACTTGCTCCTCTAGCTCTTTCAATTTTGAGGATTGGATGTCAATTTTGGATTTCTCCACTCTTCTCATATGGGCACTTATTGCTATATATTTTCCTCTGGAGACTGCTTTAAATGTGTCCCAGAGATTCTGGTATGTTGTGTCTTCATTCTCGTTGGTTTCGAGCAACTTCTTTATTTCTGCCTTCATTTCATTGTTTATCCAGTCAACATTCAAGAGCTAGTTGTTCAGTTTTCATGAAGCTATGTGGTTCTGAGTTAGTTTCTAAATTCTGAGTTCTAACTTGATTGCACTATGGTCTGAGAGACTGTTTTTTATTATGTCAGTTGTTTTACATTTGCTGAGCAGTGCTTTACTTCCAATTATGTGGTCAATTTTAGAGTAGGTGTGATGTGGTGCTGAGAAGAATGTATATTCTGTGGATTTGGGGTGGAGGGTTCTGTAAATGTCTATCAGGTTTGCTTGTTCCAGGTCTGAGTTCAAGCCCTGGATATCCTTGTTAATTTTCTGTCTGGTTGATCTGTCTAATATTGAGAGTGGAGTGTTAAAGTCTCCCACTATTATTGTGTGGGAGTCTAAGTCTCTTTGTAAGTCATTAATAACTTGCCTTATATGTCTGGGTGCTCCTGTATTAGGTCCATATATATTTAGAATTGTTAGCTCTTCTTGTTGTATCGATTCTTTTACCATTATGTAATGTCTTTCTTTGTCTCTTTTGATCTTTGTTGCTTTAAAGTCTATTTTATCAGAGACGGGAATTGTAACTCCTGCTTTTTTTTTGCTCTCCATTTGCTTGGCAAATCTTCCTCCATCCCTTTATTTTGAGACTTTGTGTATCCTTGCATGTCAGATGGGTTTCCTGGATACAGCACACTGATGGGTTTTGGTTTTTTATGCAATTTTCCAGTGTGTGTCTTTTGATTGGTGCATTTAGTCCATTTACATTTAGGGTTAATATTGTTATGTGTAAATTTGATACTGCCATTTAGTTGCTAGCTGGCTGTTTTGCTTGTTAGTTGATGCAGATTCTTTATTTTGTTGATACTGTTTTGCATTTGGTATGTTTTTGGAATGGCTGGTACTGGTTGTTCCTTTCTATGTGTAGTGCCTCTTTCAGGAGCTCTTGTAAAGCAGGCCTGGTGGTGACAAAATCTCTGAGTACTTGCTTGTTCACAAAGGATTTTATTTTTCCTTCACTTATGAAGCTCAGTTGAGCTGGATATAAAATTCTGGGTTGAAAGTTATTTTCTTTAAGGATGTTGAATATTGGCCCCCACTCTCTTCTGACTTGTAGTGTTTCTGCTGAGAGATCTGCTGTGAGTCTGATGGGTTTCCCTTTGTGGGTGACCCGACCTTTCTCTCTGGCTCCCCTTAATATTTTCTGTTTCATTTTAATTCTAGTGAACCTGACGATTATGTGCCTTGGGGTTGCTCTTCTTGCGGAATATCTTTGTGGTGTTCTCTGTATTTCCTGTACTTGAATATTGGCCTGCCTTGCTAGGTTGGAGAAATTTTCCTGGATAATATCCTGAAGAGTATATTCCAGCTTGGATTCATTCTCTTCGTCACATTCAGCTACACCTATCAAACGTAAGCTAGGTCTCTTCACGTAGTCCCACATTTCTTGGAGACTTCGTTCATTTATTTTTGCACTTTTTTCTCTAATCTTGGTTTCTTATATAATTTCATTGAGTTGATCTTCGACTTCTGATATTCTTTCTTCTGCTTGGTCAATTCAGCTGTTGAAACTTGTGCATGCTTCGCAAAGTTCTCATGTTGTGTTTTTCAGCTCTTTCAATTCATTCATATTTCTCTCTAAGTTGTCCATTCTTGTTATCATTTCCTCGAATCTTTTTTAAAATCTTTTTTCAAGGCTCTTAGTTTCTTTGCATTGATTTATTACATGTTCTTTTAGCTCACAGAAGTTTCTCATTATCCACCTTCTGAAGTCTGATTCCATCATTTTTTGACCTCATTCTCCATCCAGCTTTTTTCTCTTGCTCGTGAGGAGTTTTGGCCCTTTGTAGGAGGTGAGTTGTTTTGGTTTCAGGTGTTTTCCTTCTTCTTTCGCTGGTTTCTTCCCATTTTTGTGGGTTTATCCTCCTGTCATCTTAGTAGTTGCTGACTTTTTGATTGAGTCTCTGATTGGACACCCAGATTGTTGAGGATGAAGTATTTCTGTTACTTAGTCTTCCTTCTAACAGTCTAGCCCCTCTGCTGTATGACTGCTGAGGTCCACTCCAGGCCCTGCTTTTCTGGGGTACAGCTGTAGCAGCTGCGGATCAGTGAGGGATGCTACCAGTTTCTTCTTTTGCTATTTTTTCCCCAGAATGAATCCCACCAAATGTCGGTCTGATCAGTTCTTTTTGAGGTGACTCTTTGGATATACAGGGGTCAGGGAGCTGCTTGAGGAGACCGTCTGTACTTTATAGGAGCTCATGTGCTGAGCTGTGAGCTCCGTTGTTCATTCAGGGCTGTTAGCAGGTACGTTTAAGTCTGCTGCAGCAGAACTCATAAAACCTTTTTCTTTCCTCAGATGTTCTGTCTCTGGGAGTTGGTGCTTTCTTTATGAGTATCCATTGCACTGTCCTGTCCAGCTAGGAGGCTGTCTAGTCACTATTTGCCTGCCAGGGCTCTGCCTTGCTGCTGTGGGGTCCTCCCGGTTGCCGTCGGCTCTGCCTTGCTGTTGTGAGCTCAGCCCT
This sequence comes from Callithrix jacchus, assembly GCF_049354715.1. Taxonomy (NCBI): domain Eukaryota; kingdom Metazoa; phylum Chordata; class Mammalia; order Primates; family Cebidae; genus Callithrix; species Callithrix jacchus. The sequence goes on from NC_133514.1 coordinate 45,675,559, forward strand.
GCTGCCATTTGCTTTGCCCTGCTGTCATGGGCTCCGCCCTGTTGCTGTGGGCTCCACCCTGTTGCCATAAGCTCTGCTTTGCTGTCATGGGCTTCGCCCTGTTGCTGTGGGCTCTGCTCTGCTGCTGAGTGTAATTCACTGTAGTCCTGTTTATATGGGTGTGGTTAAAACTGCTGTGGTGATGGTGGCCCGTCTCTGTATTGGCGGAGTCTGTTATGGTGGGTTGCCTTGGCAATGGCAGGCTGCATCAACAATGGGAGTGTACCTCATTAGGGGCAGAATGCCTTGGTAATAACGGACGCCCCTCCCCCACCAAGTTGCACCATCCTGGGTTCAGCTGTGCCCGTGGTGAAACTCTCCACCCCCGCATTTTGAATAGCCATTTTGTTTGTCCCTGTGGGGGTGGGACCCGCTGAGCCTGATCACCTGGCTCTCTGCCTCAGAGCCCTTTTTTTATTAAGTTGAACAGTTTACTCTCTCCCAGGTGTTTCGGTTGCCTGCTTATAGGGCACCGGGATCTGTGTGATTTCCCATGCAGTGACCCACTGCACCGGCTCAAAAGTTGCTTCCCGGAAATCTCCTGGTCTGGCTCACTTTCCAAGTCCTGTTTAATCAGATGGATATGCTAATCTGCCCTTCCAAATCTCAGATTGCCATTTTAACAGGGCACCCAGACCTGTGCATTTTGTGCAGAGTGCCACTGCACTGTGGTGCCAGCTGAAATGGCCGCGCAAGCTGAAACAGCTGCGCTGGTGTCCTGTGTATTTCCTACACCTGGGAATTTCCCCATTTTGTGGGCAACAAAGATCCATCTTGAAATGCGGCTCAGGCTCATCCTCTGCACCTTCACTGAGAGCTGCAATCTTGAGTTGCTTCTACCACACCATCTTCTTTTTCCCTCCCTCAAATTTTTATTAAACAAAGTCATTTTTAATGTGTGAAAAGTACTGTACTTTGAACAAAGTGTTAATTTGACATACATTTTAACATGTTTCATCTTACTTGAGGTTCTAAGTAATAGATGCTAACAATATACTATTTGTTAAAGTATGGGAATGACATCTCTAATAAGCTCTATGTTGCCGTGGTTTATTTGTTTTTTTTCTGTGTTTCTTTTGAGATGGAGTCTTGCTCTTTCACCCAGACTGGAATGCAGTGGCATGATCTTGGGTCACTGCAACATCCACCTCGTGGGTCCAAGTGATTCTCTTGTCTCAACTGCCCAAGTAGCTGTAATTACAGGCATGGACCACCAGGCCTGGCTAATTGTTGTGTTTTTCATAGAAATTGGGTTTTACCATGTTGTCCAGGCTGGTCTTGAACTCCTGACCTCAAGTGATTCACCTACCTCAGAGTCCCAAAGTGCTGGGATTACAGGCGTGATTCACCATGCCTGGCCTGCCAGTGTTTTTAAATTGGAAATAAGTTGAAGATTTTTCTTCCTGTAGGTCAACTTTGTATTTTTTTTTTACTTTACTTACATTTTTTTTAAATTTTATGGGTTGAGAGTGTGCATAAACACTTATGGCATATATGAGGTCTTTTAATAGAGGTATACAATATTTAACTATCACAGCTGGTAAATAAGGTATTCAATCACCTAGAGCATGTATTTATATTTTGTATTACAGACAATTTTATTATACACTTTTAGTTATTTCAATATGTCTAATTGAATTATTGTTAGCTACAGGGTCATTTTTATGGTTACAAAAATTTTTATGGTCATAATAATTACATGAGTATAATTAATATCTATATTTTTTAGTCTTTCTTAAATATTTTAAAAGTTTTATTTATTTTTTGTACATGTCACCTCTCTGCTCACAAACAAAAACAGACTTTAAGTTTTGATTTACATAGAGTTACATATACAAATGTATTACTGTAAAGATATACCAGCTGAGCTCAGTGGCTCAAGCCTGTAATCCCAACATATTGAAAGGTGGAGATGGGTGTATCATTTGAAGTCAGGAGTTTAAGACCAGCCTGTCCAAGATGGTGAAACCCCACCTCTACTAAAAATAACAAGAAGATTGGCTGAGTGTGGGGATGCATGCTGGTAGTCACAGCTACTAGGGAGGCTGAGACAGGAGAATCACTTGAACCCAGGAGGTGGAGGTTGCAGTGAGCTCAAATGGTGCCACTGCACTCCAGCCTGGGTGATGGAATAAAACACTGTCTCAACAACAACAAAAAAAGCTCTAACTTAAGTGTAAGAAAGTCATGTGTCTAGTGAGTGTGTTTGTGTATGAGTTTGTATGCATTTTCAGAAAAAAAAGGATATATACAACAAAAAGGATCATTTTAATAAGGTGGATAGTAAACTAGAAACCCGAAAACCTTAGAAATTCAGAAAAATAAAAATCTAAATTTAATGCCTTTTATTGAATTCATTACTGTAAAATCTTATCCCATTCAAATCTTATCTCAAATTGTAATCCCCATGTATCAAGGGAGAGACATGGTGGGAGGTGACTAGACCATAAGGGTAATTTTCCTTCAGGATGTTCCTATAATAGTGAGTTCTCAAAAGATCTGATGGTTTTATGAGTGGCAGGATTTTTCCATTCTCTTACTCCCCTGCTACCTGGCGAAGAAGGTACTTGTTTCTTCGCTGCCTTGCACATAAGTGTATGTTTTCTGAGACCTCCCAGTCATGCAGAATTGTGAGTAAATTAAACCTCATTTCTGTATAAATTACTCATTCTCTGGAAGTATCTTTATAGTAGTGTGAAAACAGACTAATACAGAAAATTAATACTGGGGGTTTGGGACACAGCTATAAAATAATTGAAAATGTGGAAGTGACTTTGGAACTGGGTAATAGGCAGACATTGAAGCAGTTTAGAGAGCTCACAAAAGATAGAAAGATGTGGGAAAGTTTGGAACTTCCTAGAGACTTGTTGAATGCTTTTGACCAAAATGCTAATATTGGTATGAATGATGAAGTTCAGGCTGAGGTGATCTCAGATGGAGATGAGAAACTTATGTTTAAAATGGCAGCAGAACATAAAAGTTTGAAAAATTTGCAGCCTGATCATGAGGTAGAAAATAAAACCCCCGTTTTTGGAAATAAATTGAAACTACTGAAGAAATTTACACAAGTAAAGAGGAGCCAAATGTCAATAGCCAAGACAATGGGGAAAATGTCTTCAGGTCATGTCAAAGATCTGAGGTAGGTCTTTCCATTACAGCCAGGGGTCCTAGGAGGATGCAATGATTTCATGGTTGAGGCCCAGGTCCCCACTGCTTTATGAAGCCTCAGGATTTGGTGCCCTGCATCTCAGCTGCTCCAGATTCAGCTGTGGCTAAAAGGGGCCAAGGAACAACTTGGGTTATTTCTTCAGAAAGTGTAATCCTCAAGCGTTGGTGATTTCCATGTGTTGACTAGGACAATGTGGAAAAGATATGTGGGGTTGGAGCCCTCATACAGACTCCCCACTGAAGCTGCCTACTGGAGTTGTGAGAAGGTCACTACACTCCAGACCCCAGAATAAGAAATCCATCATGAGCTTGCACTGTATATCTGGATAAGCCACGGGTCCTCAATTCCAATCTATGAAGGAGCTGCCCACGGCCACGAGGGCCCACCCCTTGCATCAGCTTGTCCCAGATGTGAGACATGGAGTCAAATGAGATCATCTCAGAGCTTTAAGATTTAATGACTGCCCCATTGCATGAAGCCTGTAGCTCCTTGGTTTTGGCCAATGTCTCCCATTTGAAATGGGATAACTTATCTAATGCTTGTACCCCCCATTGTCTCTTGGAAGTAACTAACTTGCTTTTCATATAAAGACTCACAGGTAGCAAGGACTTGCTTTGTCTCAGATGAGACTTTGGGCTTAGGCTTTGGGGTTAATGCTCACATGAGTTAAGACTTTGGGAAAGCATGTTTTGTTTTGAAATAAAAAAAGTGCAAGAGATTTGGAAGGAGCCGGACAGAATGTTACTCATAATGTTTTTATGATAGTGAGTGAGTCCTTGTGAGATCAGATGGTTTGCAAGTGGTAATGTTTTCTGCTCTCCCTCTCTCCTGCCACCTAGTGATGAAGATACCTGCTTCTCCTTCACCTTCTGCCATTATTGTAAGGTTCTCGAGGCCTTCCCAGTCATGTGGAACTGTGAGTCAATTAAACTGACTTTAATCATAAATTATCCAGTCTTGGGTAGTATCTATATAGCAGTGCAAAAAGAGACTAATGCACAAATATAAGACAGGGCTATCTGTGTACTAGATTCTTTATAAGTATCCATAATTATTTCTGCTTGAGTTTCTCTGTAACTCTCATTCAGAAAAAATCACATTGAATCTGCATATACTGAGGACATCTGTTCCCAGGCTGCAAAATGGCTCTCTAAATTTAAATACAAATTCTCCTTTTTAAATTTTCTCATTATCTTTTGTTTTGTGTCATTTTATGTTTATCACAATGATGTATCCACCACAGTCCTTCCCATTTTATTCTGTGTTATGGCTACAGTTTTCTCACTGTTCTCTCTGTGCCATGTCATTTCACACAATAGTTTGTAGGTTCTGATGAAAAATTTGGAATTTTTTAATATTAAAAAACTGTGTTAAACATGAAAGCATGAACTTGTTACAGCTTCTCAATGTACTTCCATATCCGTTCATTGAGATAAAAGGCATACGGTGTCCACAGGTGAGAAGACTAAATTGGGCAGCACTGTTTGTCTTGATAAACAAATGTTTGATTAGACTCTAAGACAAAGTGTAGCATACACAAAATTTTTTAGAAAATATATCTTAGAAATTAAATTTATAAGAGAGTTAATATTAAGGGATATTATTAAATGTAATTGTATAATATACTTATAACACAACTTATGCTTTCTTGCAGAATCTTTACTTTTGAGTGTGAATGTTGAATGTTGCAAATAAAATGAGCACTGTGAATTTAAAATTTGAAAGAATGTTTCTTTTTCATATTAATGCTACAATCGAGAGATTTTTCTATTATTTCATAATTTTTTTAGTGGGAGAGCTTCACAGCGTACAGTTGCCATTCCTAGTCACCTAATTGTAGCCAACCTTTTGGTCATTTCCTCTGGGAAAATTTTAGAGATTATGGCAGCTTTTGGATTAAAACATTTGCTCAGTTATTTTTCATGTGAAGATGTTTATTGTGTTCACAGAGTGTCCAATCGTGTGACAGGTAGCAACACTTGATTTTTAGTTGTCTTACATTACATTGCCATCAGCAGCAGAAAATAAAGGTCCTCAAGCTGAAAGTAAAATCGTTAAAATACATTGGCTCCTCCCATGCTTTGCTGAACCCAGAATGTGCTGGTAAATATCAGAGTTTCTACTGCTATTACTGACAAGTTATATAACAAAAACAGCACATAAAAATTGAGGAAAATGTATTGATACATTGTTTAGTTCTTTGTCATTTATAGGTCTTTATAGTTTCTACATTATTATAAGTTAAAACAATTTGAACAGGCAGCTATATATATATATATATATATATATATGAAGGTATTAATATTGTAATCACTGATAATTTTGAGCAACAATGTTCCATTTGGTTTACTGCAAACTAATTATTTCTCTTCTAAATGTAAGTAGCAAATAGGGTTTCTATGACCATAAGCATATATTAAGATGAACATCATTCTCAGCAAACTGAAACAGTAAAAGAGAACAGAAAATGAAATACCACATATTCTCATTCATAGGTGGGTGATGAACAATGAGAACACATGGACACAGGGAAGGGAGCACTACACACTGGGGTCTATTGGGGGGAATAGGGGAGGACAGAGTGGGAGGAGTTGGGGAGGGATAGCATGGGGAGAAATGCCAGATGTGGGTGAAGGGGAGGAAGGCAGCAAAGCACCGTGCCACGTGTGTACCTATGCAACTATCTTGCATGTTCTGCACATGTACCCCAAAACCTAAAATGCAATTAAAAAAATGATCACTAAGATTTGAATAAAATTCACAGGATGTTAGTAACATAAATTTTAATTTTTTCTAGCAGAAGTGAAGAATCAAGTTGTTAAAATGACTTCAAAGAAACTATATATGTAATCATTAAATATGATTTAAAACCACATTGTAAGTGATTGATTAGTAATCTGAATTTGTTCCATTTTAGTCGCTAAGAAAACAATATTATTTAATAATTCTAAATAAAAAAGTACTTTCTTTTGAGACAGAGTCTTGCTCTATTGCCCAGGCTGGAGTGTAGTCATGCAATATCAGCCTACTGCAACTTCTGCCTCCCGGGTTCAAGCAATTCTCCTGCCTCAGCCTCCTGAGTATCTGAGATTACAGGCATATGCCACCGTGCCCAGCTAATTTTTGTATTTTTGGTAGAGACGAGGTTTCACCATGTTGGTAGAACTGTTCTCTAATGCCTGATCTCGTGATCCGCATGCCCTGGCCTCTGAAAGTGTTGGGATTAAAGGTCTTGTGCACAATGAGCCATTGTGCCTGGCTGAAAAAGCCATCATATATTAGTGTTTTCAAAACTCTCAGAAACTTTAGGCCAGTCGATGAATAATGTTGTAAATTTAGATCACAAATTTAAAATAAGATAATAGGCTTTTCTGGCTTATTTCAGACAGAGCTTTGCTTTGTTTCCCAGGACAGAATGCAATAGTATGATATCAGCTTACTGCAACCTCCACTTCCCAGGTTCAAGTATTGTCCTGCATCAAGTAGCTGGGATTATAGTCACCCACTACCACATCCGGATAATTTTTTTGTGTTTTTACTAGAGATGGAGTTTCACTATGTTGGCCAACCTGTTCTCAAACTCGTGACCTCAAGTAATCCACCTGCCTGGGCCTCACAAAGTGCTAGAATTATAGATTTGAGCCACTGCACCCAGCCTCATTCTAGCTTTTAATGTAAATTATATTTTTCTAAAGTACCATTAGTGACTCTTCTAAGTAATGAGAAGAATAGTTTTAAGAAATCATTTACCAATGAAAGTATTTGTTTTAGGCTTTATTACGAGTACTTTGGACCAAAAATAAAGTTTTACATATTATCTAAGTGTCAAAAAAGTTTTTTTTAAATTCTGCTTTATTTCTACTAAATTAGAAAATTCAAAGCAAAAATGTTAAATTAAAAAAAATTGCCTGAGGGTGACTGGCCTTGATGATTAATATTAAAACTCAGTGTCTGGTGGCCCCTGATTGCATCCTGGTTCTGCTATTTATGGGCTGCATGACCTGGAGACAGTTTTTGACATCTTTGTCCTTGATCTTCAGCTGTACAGTAAGGATATTATTGCCTAAATCCTAAGGTTTTGGTAAAATTAAAGCAATTAACTCAAATAAAGTTGTGAGAAGAGTGCCCAGCATATATAGAGAGTAGAAAATTATTAGTGCTGGGTATTTGTAAAGTGTTTTAGATCAGGACCAATGGTAAGCCTGGGAACAACAAGGTGTACACACCAGAGGATTGTAATTTGTGTTAATTTTAGTTGTCAGTTTGGGACAATAATATTCAATAGATATTTGTAATGCTATGCTTGGCAGATTCTCATAAATTCTCACATGGCATGAATATAAATACTAAAGAAAGTTTTCTCATCTTGTACTGCTCTTTACCACTCTAGTAACACCAGATAATAAACACCAATGCTGAGTTTTTTATGTTTTAAAATTAGAAAAAGAGGCAAAGTGTTTTCTGATCTATTTGTTTAATAAATTCTTTTTTCTTTTTTTTGAGACGGAGTTTTGCTCTTGTTACCCAGGCTGGAGTGCAATGGCGTGATCTCTGCTCACCGAAACCTGTGCCTCCTGGGTTCGGGCAATTCTCCTGCCTCAGCCTACTGAGTAGCTGAGATTACAGGCATGCGCCACCATGCCCAGCTAATTTTTTGTATTTTTAGTAGAGACGGGGTTTCACCATGTTGACCAGGATGGTCTCGATCTCTTGACCTTGTGATCCACCCGCCTCAGTCTCCCAAAGTGCTGGGATTACAGGCGTGAGCCACCGTGCCTGGCCAATAAATTTTTTTTGCCAACTAATTTTTTATGTTCACTTGATAAAGGTAGTTGAAAGTATATATTTATATAACTTTTATCTATAAGTGAAAAAAGTCATTTATCTTGAGAGAATTTACTTTAAACAGTTGCTTTAGAGTCTGTCTTTTAAAGTATTACCTTTTCAAATAAAGCCAGGTGTGGCAGCTCACGCCTGTAATCCCAGCACCTTCAGAGGCTGAGGCAGACAGATCAACTGAGGTTGGGAGTTCAAGACTAAACTGACCAACATGGAGAAACCCCATCTCTACAAACAATACAAAATTAGTCGGGATGGTGGTACATGCCTGTAATTCCAGCTACTCAGGAGACTGAGACAGGTGAAACACTTGAACCCAGGAAGCAGGGGTAGCAGTGAACCAAGATTGCACCATTGCACTCCAGCCTAGACAAAAAGAGTAAAACTTCTCAAAAAAAAGAAAGACAGAATAAAGTACGAAGTAAAATAAAAAAGAAAGAAAGAGAAAGAAAGTAAAGAAAGTGAAAGAAGAAAGCAAAAGAAATAAAGAAATTATGTTATTCTGAAAAATAATAACATATTTTATTATTGAGTGGTAGGATCAAACTACTCATGATATCAATGTTTACTTACCTACATCACTGAATAAGAAAGCTGTGTGTAATAAAATATATATGTATATTTTTCCTAAAATTATAATATATGAAGAAACATTTATTTATTTTGCCCAATTTGTTAAATTTTCTTAGAAAAACACATGTACTAGTAGTATATTTGGTTGACAAATAAAAATTATATACATTAATGGGGTACAGTGTAATGTTTTGATATATGTATAAAATATGGAATAATTAAGTCAAGTTAACTAACATATCTATTACCTTACTTACCTATAATTTTTTTGTGGTGAGACATTAAAACTTACTGTTACTTATTTTGAAATGTAGTCACCCTACTGTACAATAAATCTCAAAACATATTTATTCTGTCTGTAAAACTTTGCATTCTTTTATCAACGACAGTCTTTGGTAATCAATTATTCCACATTGAACTTTGTTATTTCAACTTTATTAGATTCCACATGAAACTGGAATCATGCAGTTGTTTTTTTTTTGTGTGTGTGTATCTGGCTTATTTTACTTAGTAAAATAGCCTCTAAATTTATCCATATTTTTTCAATTGATGTTGTCTCCCCCTTTTTAAGGCTGTATAGTATTCTATTGCATATGCTATTATTCTAAATGTATACACCACATTTAGAATAAAATTGTAATTTAAATACATATTCATATATTTGTTGGAAAACTCATGTGTAATGGAAAAATACTTGTTTGACAACATGTATTGGCATAATTCAGCATATAAATCTCTCATTAATAATGGCTAATTTGTACTGAGCACTAACCATAATACCATAGATGTGTTAATAAATTTTGTTCTCACAATAATATGGTCTGGCTGTGTCCACACCCAAACCTCATTATGAATTGTAGTTCCCATAATCTCTATGTGTCATGGGAGACACCTTCTGGGAGGTAATTGAATCATCTGGGCAGTTACTCTCATTCTGTTCTCATGATACTAAGTGAGTTCACATAAGACCTGATGGGGTTTTTTAGTTTGTTTGTTTTGATGGAGTCTTGCCCTGTCACACAGGCAGGAGTGCAATGGCACAATCTTGGTGCCACTGCAACCTCCACCCTCTGCGTTCAAGCAGTTCTCCTGCCTCAACCTCCAGAGTAGCTGAGACTACAGGTATGCCACCATTTCTGGCTACCTTTTTGTGTCTTTAGTAGATACAAAACGTTTCACCATGTTGGCCAGGCTGGTGTTGAATCCTGATCTCCTGATCCACCCACCTTGGTCTCCCAAAGTGAACGGGATTATAGGTGTGATCCAGCATGCACAAAGGATTTGATGGTTTTATGAGGGGCTTTCCCCCCTTTTGCTAAGCACGTTTTCTCTTCTTGCAACCATATAAAAAAGGACATGTTTTTTTCCTCTTTCGTTATGATTGCAAGTCTTTTTAGGCCTCCCAGTCATGCTGAACTGTGAATCAAATTAACCTCTTTTCATTATAATTTACCTAGTCTTGGGTATGTCCTTCTGGCAGTGTGAGAATGGGGTAACAAATACAGTAACTTAATAACAAAGGCATTATTATTATTATCCTCAATTTACAAAGAAAGAAACAGAGCCAGAGAGAGAAAGAACTTGCTCACAATAGCAGAGCCAGTATTAAAACACAAGCAACTTTGACTCCAGAGATAATACTCTTGAATACAACAATAAAAACACTTTCAAACATAAAACAAATTACCTTTAATATCTGTTCTTTAAAATTTAACAAAAATCAAAAATGGATGCATTCATATTGTTATATAAGTATGCATGTGAATGTATAATATAAATGAGAAATACTTAATATAAGCCAGAAAATGATCAATAATTATTTTGATCAATAAAATTAGGAAGTGGTTGAATTGTTATTTGCAGATGATACATTTGTTTACTTAGAAAGACAATAAAAGCAACTGAAAGGCTATTTTTGAAATCTATTCATCTGGGTGGACAAAATTCTAAGATGACCCTTAGGATTTCCACTTCAGTGCACACCTGCTGTGTAAACATTTTCTCTGGAGTGTGAGAGAATGTGTGACTGTGGTGAGACATTTTGTATGCAATTAGGTTATAATGTATTGGCTTCCTGCTTAATATAAAAGAGATTATCTTGATTAGACTAAACTTAATCAGATGTGCTTTTAAGAGAAAAAACACATTGTAGAAAAACACCTCTGTTTCTCTGAAATTAGTCAAACCTCTTGGTGAGCCATGTGGTAAGCTGCTCATGTTGGCCACATGGCAAGGGTTATATTAAAATATTGTCTCAATTTCTTCTTTCAACGTGTTGCTTTCAGTAGGGAGAATAGGAGTTTCCAATGATGGAGAAAAAATAAGGGACCTCATTTATGCAACAAATAATCATTCCCTTATATGGGAGAGCTTAAGAAAAAACAGAGATCAGAACATGACCATGTCAATGGGAAGCAAAGGCAACTTGGTTGAAAGGGCTCCCTGGCATTATGAAGCAATGTCTACACAGCCGAAGTAAATGGTTAGCCTCTGGGATACTAATAGTCTACCAAAGTGGCTGATTTCATTCTCATCCTGATTAAATTAGCATTTCTGCAACATTCTGCTTACTAAATTCTACATAATTGATTACAAAAATACCGTGCAGACCAGTGAGTACCCTCCTAGAATTGAACTTATCATAAAAAAGCACACCCAATTCTTTAAATTCCAACATTAGAAAATGTTTAAAAAAATAAGTTTATTAATAACAATCTGACTTTCTAATTTTAGAAAATTCCACTATTCTGTAATACATTACTGAACTTTGAATACCTTAATATGAATATTTATTGAATGCATACATTGTTATGTAGATAGTTTCTCTTTTATGTTTATGCAATAAGACCAACAATTAGAGAAAACATGTGAAATAAAAGAAAAGTCATCAGAACTACATCTTTCAATGGCTTGGCATAATTGTCCTGCTCTTTGAAATGGTCATGAAGCAAAGACAAGATTTGGCTTTGCCCAATTTTTAAGTCTTTCACCTTTTGAAATCTAGTATCTTGGCTAAAAAAATTCAGAAGAAATATTTTTTAGGTGGTTTCCTAGAGTATCCAAGAGAATATGAAAAGAATTTTGATAGTTGGGCAAGAAAATGCATACAACATACACACATTGCTCTTCTTTGATTTGCTTCAACATTGAAATATTGGAAATTGCAAATCTAGTCCTTCAATTTAGGGTAAATTAACAAAAGTTTTATGTTTCAGCTTAGCAATGTATTGTATGAAACTTATAGGTAACAGATGTCATTAGCTGCAAAAAACAAAATAGTATGACTAAAGTCAGTAACTGTCTAGTCATGCAAATGATAGATCGATTAGATCAAGATCCTAATAACGTGTCAGTAGAAAGCATTCCTGTGCAATATTTTGATCGTCCTCCCAACACCTTTTTCTGTCTGCTTACACAGATACCAATTTTTCCTGAATGACTCAGGGGAATACTGGGAACTGAGAATGCTGAGTGTTCAGAGTTGATTACCGGGAAGAGAGTTCACACATTTCTTCTATATTATAAAGAAATTGTTATGAACCTTACTCTGTCTCAGAAAGGCTTCTAGTAAAAAGGTTGTTCATGTATTTGTATTCATGGAAATTTTCAATCTGTTATTTAACTCAGAGACATTAAATGACAACCAAATTTCATAAAACATTTGAATGAGATCAAGTCTTTCTTAACTAAGAATTTCATTTCATCAGTAAATTTAGAGAAAACTAAGAAATGTGTGTACTTTGGGGCAAATTACAGTGTTTGCCACATGGGAATGATTCAGACTAGTGCTCTTCATCATCACTCTCAAAGTAGCATAGCGCCACATCCATTTCCTGGCAGCAGCTGGCTTGTTTTTCATTGACATGAGGTGCAGAAGCCATTGAAACAGTGATGAATGGAATACATATATGAAGTACAACTGGTAATGAAAAGTATCATTTGATATTCTACAACTATAGATAATACTATTAGTATAAGATAAAAATATTTTTACTGAAACTGACAGAAAATCTTTATTCACAATATTTTTATTTCAAATAACTTTTTGCTCCTTATTTGCTGGCTTTTTATCCAATATTACTTGAGCTCAATGGAAATCAACAAAATGAATTTTAATTTTACTGCAATAATTTTATTCATGCATATGTTTAATTTACTGAAAATATGTTGATATTTCATAAAAGATTTATATTTTTTAATGTAGTCTCACTCTGTTGCTAGGCTGGAGTGCAGTGACAAAATCTTGGCTCACTGCACCCTCTGCCTCTCTGGGTTCAACAGCTGAGGTCTGAGGTCTTGGGGGGCATCCACACATTTTTCCGTTGGCCCTGTAGTGGAATGGGATGCCCCGAGTGCCTTGAGTATCTGTGGGAAGAAGGCTGGGTGCAGTGGGAATATTTGGCTTCCTGGGTGAAGGCAGAGCTGGCTGTCTTCCTGTGACAGATGTAGGAATGTTTCTGCTGTTCAAGGTGGAAGCAAGGGCATGAAGGCCACCTGAGGCCTGTCCCAGTGCTGCTCCAGGCCACCTGTCTATGCCTGGGAAGCAGCTGGGTACTGCTAGGGAGAAGCTTCCAGACCCAGGACTGACTCCATTCTCCAAGCCCCATCCCCCCAGGAGTCTCAGGCTAGGCCCAGTTCACCTCCCTCCCAGTCCCCCGGAACAGGTGAGGAGAATGGAGTCCAGGGCTCGGCCCAGAGAAGGACTCCCATGAGGAGGGGATTTGAGGAAGTGGGGACATTGGGCATCTTTCCCTAGCAGCTACAGAGGGGCAGCAACAGGAGGGAAGCATCCTTAGAGGTCCTCCCCACCAGTCAGCCCAGCTGCAGGCAGTCTCAGGCTACCCCAATTTTCTTTTCTGAGTCCAGGTATAGAGCTTCAGAAGAGTCAGCAATGGCAAATTCCCCAAATGGGGAAACTAGGCAGGGGTGGGCGATGACTTGCCCAGGTCACCCCACCCCTAGCAGTCCTGACCCAGGGCCCTGAGCTCTCCCAGCGCACCTGCCACTCACTCCATGGAGGTTACAGTTTGGGTGGGTGCAGGTAACACAACCGCCCTCCACCCTCTGGAAGCCAACTCTCCAGAATCCCTAGCTCTTCCCTGCATTTCAAGTCCTGCCCTGCCCTTTCCAGGCTTCTGTCTGTGAAGCCCTGTGACTCTTCCCACTCTGTCTACATAGCCTTCCCAGAGGTTGCATGTAAAGAACCAAGCAAAGGCTGGGCATGTGGCTCATGCCTTTAATCCCAGCAGTTTGTGAGGCCAAAGCTGGTGGATCGCCTGCAGCCAGGAGTTCAAGACAAAGTCTGGGCAATATGGAGAAAACCCGTCTCTACCAAAAAAAAAAAAAAAAAGGCAGGTGTGGTGGTGCAGTCATGTAATTCTTGCAGAGGCAGGAAGATGACTTGAGCCCAGGTGGTTAAGGCTGCAGTGAGCTCTGATTGTTCTGCTGCACTTCAGCGGCGTGGCAGAGCTACACTCTTCTCAAAGAAAAAGTGAGGCCCAGGTATTTGAAGACGTTGCATCTAGGCCAGGGAGCTTATTGTTATTGGTGGTTGTCGGTTGCAGTCTGAATGGCCCACATCCCTCACGAAGCCATTGCGAGACTGTGAGTTGGGGGTGGGGAATGTCACAAGACTGTGGTGTCCTGGTGTTGTGATTTTGCAGGTGTCACTTTCCCTTACTGCATCTTAGTGGCTTCCTCACCTCCTGCTGGGAACTGGGTTCAGAGGAAGGGGAGGAACCCACAGGGGAGGGAGCTTGTGAGAGGAGGAGGGCCTTGGTGACTTGGTGCTGGTGTGCCTTGTTTTCCAGGCTGGCACAGGACACCCTAGATCCCCCGCCTGGACCCTGCCTGTCCCTCCCCTTAAGCCCCAGCTGAGCCCAAAGTCACTTTCTTTTTTTTCTTTCTTTTTTTAAGACAGTGTTTTACTCTTGTTGCCCAGGCTGAAGTGTAGTGGCATGATCTCAGCCCAATGAAACCTCCAGCTCCTGGGTTCACGCGATTTGCCTGCCTCAGCCTCCTGAGTAGTTGGGATTACAGGCATGCACTACCATGCCCTGATAAGTTTTGTATCGTTAGTAGAGACAGGGTTTCTCCATGTTGGTCAGGTTAGTCTCAAACTCCCGACCTCAGGTGATCCACCTGCCTCAGCATCCCAAAGTTCTGGGATTACAGATGTGGGCCACTGTGCCTCACCAAAGTCACTTTCTTAGGTTTGTCTTTCAGACACTTTTTCTCCCTCTCCCTTTCATTGTCTCTCCCCAACCCTGAATATCAGAGAGGAGGAATGTGCCTGTGAGTCACCCTCTGACTCACTGGAGGGCACAGCCAGGGCTGGGTGGGGGTGGGGGTGTGCAAGTGCATAAGTGTGCACCTGCTTGGCAAGTGTGCATTGGCAAGTGTTCATGCATGTATGCTCGTGGGGATCTGTGCATGTCGTGGGGAGGCTGCGCTGGGGGAGGGGGAGAAGACATGCCTTGGCTTTCTTACCTTTAACATGCATCAGCTCTGGCTGGGCACGGTGGCTCATGCTTGTAATCCCAGCACTTTGGGAGGCCAAGGTGGGCAGATAACCTGAGGTCAGAAGTTTGAGACCAGCCTGGCCAACATGGTGAAACCCCATCTCTAATAATGGTGTAAAAATTAGCCAGGCATGGTGGTAGCCACCTGTAATTTCAGCTACTCAGGAGGCTGAGGCAGGAGGAGAATCATTTGAACCCAGGAGGTGGCTGTGTCAGCGAGCTGAAATCATACCAGTGCACTCCAGCCTGAGTGATGGGGTGAGACTCTGTCTCAAATAAATAAATAAATAAATAAATAAAATGCATGAGCTCATGGAAGCTGCCCCAACTCGAGGGAGCTGCTAAGTCACAGTCCAGACAGGGTGCTTACCTGTAGCAGGTGTGTAAAGCTGGGTTATATTGAAAGCATGAAGAAATATCAAATAGGGCTAGCCAAGCCGTGCTGCATTCTAAACATCTTACATTGACGGAACTAACACTTCTGACACAACTACCATGCCACGGTCATTTATAGACCCGTGTCTGGGTCTACAAAATCTTGAAATTTGAAGCAGATCATTTCTGAAGATGAGGCCCACACTCACAGACCTTCTGGCCTCTGGAGGTGATAGGAATCCTTTGGATGCCATGAGGAGCCACAGAGGCCATGGATGAAGCAAGGGCAGGATGGAGCACTGGCTGCTCAGGCTGGGCTCGGAGCACTGTGACAAGGATGTCTGTATATGTTGTGTTCATCAGTCTTCCCCCGCCATCCAGAACAGTGCCTGATGCACAGCAGGCTCCCAACACAGATGGCTAGATCAATGATGACTGACTCCACATCCCAGATATGGAAGATCTGAACTGGGCCATGACTGTGGGGATCGCAGGAGGATGCTTGACAGAGAAGCCTGGTTATCACTCCCCTGGTGCTGCTGAAGGCTCCCCTTTCCTCCAACTTTGAGCAAGTGAAGGTAGGTGGAGCCGATACCTGAGTTCTAATCCTGTGATAGGACAGGTTACTTCCCTTCCCTGAAAATCAGTTTTGCCCTTGTCTGTAAAACAGGGATGCACCATGTTCCACCTTTGGGGTTTCTGACCAGCATTAGGTCATTCTTGGAGGTCTTCTCTAGCTCCAGGATCCAGAGAAAAGGCTTGGGTGGGCAGAATGCGGTGGCTTATGCCTGTAATCCCAGTACTTTGGGAGGCCGAGGCGGGTGGATTATTGTGGTCAGGAGTTCGAGACCAGCCTGGCCAACATGGTGAAATCCCACCTCTGCTAAAAATGCAAAAATTAGCTGGGCATGGTGGCAGGTGCCTGTAATTCCAGCTACTTGGGAGGCTGAGGCAGGAGAATGGCTTAAACATGGGAGGCGGAGGTTGGAGTGAGTTGAGATGGTGCCATTATACTCCAGCCTGGGTGACAGAGTGAGACTACACCTCAAAAAAAAAAAAAAAAGAAAAAAAGAAGAAAAGGCTTCGGGGAAGGGAATTTTGGTTACTTGGAGATAAAGGGAACAGACAAACAGTTTGTGCCACGGGGATGAAGCATTTCCCAGACGCAGGGGTTTTACAATAAGAACCCACGAGAGCATCTGTGTGGTCCCACATGGATCAACACATGTTTGGCATCCTAACAGTTTTCAAGCCAACTGCACAATTTTGTCTGGTGTATTCAATCAGTTATACCTCCCTGCACTAAGCTAGGCTACTGGTCAGCTCCAATTTTTCTGTCTGAGCACAAGAATGTCCTAGAATGATGTTCAAATGCTGTAGTAACATTTGCACCCAGGATTCCTGGCTTTTTCCTGTATCTCCCAGCCAGGTGGCCCTGTACAGACCCAAACATTCAGCCACCACAACCACTTCTGAGATAACCCATGTGGGCTCCTGGTGACTTAGGTATCCACCCTGGTCCTCTCAGACCATCAGTGTCCTCCTCCACGCTGGAAGTCTGTCAGGGCTTGAAGTCAGACTCACCAGTTTATATTTTCTGTTATCAACAGATCCTCTTTTCAACATATCTTTTTTTCTCTCTGTCTCTTTTTTTTTTTGAGACAGAGTGTCATTCTGTCACCCAGGCTGGAGTGCAGTGGCACTATCTCAGCTTCCTGCCTTAGCCTCCCAAGTAACTGGGATTACACAGCTGGGATTACAGGCATGCACCACCACACCAGGCTAATTTTTGTACTTTTAGTAGAGACGGGGTTTCACCATGTTGGCCAGGCAGGTTTCAAACTCCGGACCTCAAGTGATCTGCCTGCCTTGGCCTCCCAAAGTGCTTGGATTACACAAATGAGCCAATGTGCTCGGCCCCTTTTCAGCATTTCAAACATTGACTTCCATTAGCATCTGGCTCCAGATCTTATTTTCTGAGTTTCCTCCAAGATGATGGCAGTGATTCCTGGCTCTGTGGCTGCATGTGGACACTCTCGGCAGCAGCTTGGCCCCTTGGAAGCTGGGCTTCCTCTGTGGCTTTTGGAGTGGAGGCTGAAGGGAGGGGAAGAAAGTGATTCTGGTTGAACACTGTTTATTTTGATTGCAGATATGTATTAAAATGTAAAGGCATTGTTTAATCTTCTGTGCCATGAGAATTCTTCAAGCTGCCTACAGCAGAGACCACTGGGAAGCTGGGGCTGGGGAATTCCTGAGCCCAGGAGTTCAAGGCTGCAGTGAGCTGTGACTGGGGCCACTGCATGCCAACCTGGGTGACAGAGGGAGACTCTGTCTCAAAAAAGAGAGACTCTTTTAGCCACATTTCCATATTTCATTTTGTTTAAGGCAGATTCTCAGTCTGTCACCTAGGCTGAGTGCAGTAGTGTGATCTCAACCCACTGCAACCTCTGCCTCCTGGATACAAGCAATTCTCCTGCCTCAGCCTCCCAAGTAGCTGAAACTGAAGGATAATATTTGTATTTTTAGTAGAGAGAGCATTTCACCACGTTGGCCATGGCTGGTCTCGGACTCCTGGCCTCAAGCAATTCACCTGCCTCACTTCCCAAAGTGCTGGAATTACAGGCATGAGCCACCATGCCTAGTCTTCAGATTTCAATTTATTTATTTATTTTTAATTACTTTTTTTTGAGACAGAATCTCACTCTTGTTGTCTAGGCTGGAGTGCAATGGCATGATTTTGGCTCACTGCAACCTCCATCTCCTGGGTTCAAACGATTCTTCTGCCTCAGCCTCCCAAGTAGCTGAAATTACAGATGCCTGCCATTATGCCCCACTACATTTTGTATTTTTAGTCAAGAAGAGGTTTCACCATGTTGGCCAGGTTGGTCTCAAAATCCTCACCTCAGGTGATCCATGTGCCTCAGCCCAAAGTACTGGGATTATAGGTGTAAGCCACCATACCCGGCCAGATTTCAATTTAAATTGTACTTATGGGTACGGAATATCAGATCTTTAATTGTCATCAAGAAATTCTTTTAAATTAAATGTTTTATTTTGAGATAATTGTGAATTCACATGCAGTTGTAGGAAATAACACAGATTGATCTTGTATAACTTTACCCAGTTTCTTTTTTTTAATTATTTTTTTCTCATTTTTTATTTTTATTTTTGTTTTATTTTTATTGCATTTTAGGTTTTGGGGTACATGTAAGAACATGCAAGATTGTTGCATAGGTACACACGTGGCAGTGCGATTTGCTGCCTTCCTCTCCTTCACCTATATCTGGTATTTCTCCCCATGCTATCTCTTCCCAACTCCCCACCCTCCGCTGTCCCTCCCCTATTCCCCCCAACTGACCCCAGTGTGTAGTGCTCCCCTCCCTGTGTCCATGTGTTCTCATTGTTCAACACCCACCTATGAGTGAGAACATGTGGTGTTTGATTTTGTGTTCTTGTGTCAGTCTGCTGAGAATGATGGTTTCCAGGTTCATCCATGTCTCTACAAAGGACACAAACTCATAACTTTTGATGGCTGCATAATATTCCATGGTGTATATGTGCCACATTTTCCCTGTCCAGTCTATCATCAATGAGCATTTGGGTTGGTTCCAGGTCTTTGCTATTGTAAACTGTGCTGCAATGAACATTTGTGTGCATGTGTCCTTATAGTAGAACGATTTATAATCCTTTGCATATATACCCAATAATGGGATTGCTGGGTCAAATGGAATTTCTATTTCTAGGTCCTTGAGGAATCACCACACTGTCTTCCACAATGGTTGAACTAATTTATACTCCCAACAGTGTAAAATTTTCCTATTTCTCCACATCCGCTCCAGCATCTGTTGTCTCCAGATTTTTTAATGATTGCCATTCTGACTGGCATGAGATGTTTATCCAGTTTCTTGCAACGGTGAATAACATCTTTCAAACCTGCCATAAGATGTCACAACTAGATTAACATCAATACAATCAAGATCCAGAACATTTCCATCACCACTAGGATCCCTCCAGTCACCCATTTATGGCCACACCCAGTTCCCTCCAATCCTTGCTCTTCCTCAGCATCTGGCAACCTGCCGATCTGTTCTCCATTTCTGCAATAGTGTCATTTCAAGAATGTTATATAGGCCGGGCATGGTGGCTCATGCCTATATTCCCAGTACTTTGGAAGGCTGAGGCATGTAGATCATCTGGGGTCAGAAGTTCGAGACCAGCCAGAGCAACATGATGAAACCCCATTTCTACAAAAATTAGTTGGGCATTGTGGTGGGCACTTGTAATACCCAGCTACTCTGGAGACTGAGGCAGGAGAATTGCTTGAACCTGGGAGGCAGAAGTTGCAGTGAGCCAAGATCACGTCACTACACTCCAGCCTGTGTGACTAAGAAAGACTTTGTCTCAAAATAAATAAATAAAATAAAATGAGTGTTATGTAAATGGAAGTATACAGCATGTTACCTTTTGGGATTGGCTTTTCTCACTCAGCACAGTTCTCTGGAGGGTCATCTGCATGTTGCATGTAACAACACTTCATTCATTTTTATTGCTGAGTAGTTTTCCATCACATTCATGAATGTTCCATAGTTTGTTTAATTTGTTGAAGGACATCTGGGTTGCTTCCAGTTTTCAGCGATGATGACTAAAGCTGCTGTAAATATTCCCATACAGGTTTTCATGTGAACATAAGTTTTAATTTCCCTGGGATAAATCCCCAGGAGTGCAATTTCTGGGTTGTATGCATGATTTCTGCAAGTTCAGTTTTCACAGAAATTGCCAAAGTGTTTTCCAAAGTGGCTGTATCATTTTACACTCCCAACAGCAATATATAACTGATCCAGTTTGCCAACATTTGGTGGTGTCTCTGTTTTTTATTTCAGCCATTCTGATAGATGTGTAATGATATCTCATTGCGGTTTTAATTTGCATTTCACTAACGGGTAATGATGTTGAACATATTTTCATGTGCACATCTGGCATCTGTGTACCCTCTTAGATGAAGTATCTCTTTATGTGTTTCACCCATTTTCTAATTGGATTTTTTCTTTTTTTTTTTTTTAACTGTTGAGGTTTTTTTTTTTGAGTCAGTTTCCTTCTTCTTGCCCACGCTGGAGCACAATGGCTGATCTCAGCTCACTGCAACCTCTGCCTCCTGGGTTCAAGCAATTCTCCTGCCTCACCCTCCCAAGTAGCTAGGATTACAGGCATGCGGTACCACACCTAGCTAATTTTTGAATTTTTAGTAGAGATGATTTTTCTCCATGTTGGTCAGGCTGGTCTCAAACTCCCAACCTCAGGTGATCTGCCCACCTTAGCCTCCCAAAGTGCTGGGATTACAGGTTTGAGCCACCACACCCAGACTACTGTTGAAGTTTGAGAGTTTTTTGTATGTTCTAGTTTCTCTGTCAGTGGTTTGCAGACATTTTCACCCAGTCTGTAGTTTCTTTTCATTCTCTTAGCAGAGTCTTTCATGGAGAGAAAGTTTTAAATTTTGATGAAGTCCATTTTATCAGTCTTTCTTTTTATGGATCATAATTTTGATGTCAAGTGAGAAGCATGCATGCCTAGCCCTAGATTTCAAATATTTTCTCCTGAAAGTTTTATATTTTTTACATTTTACATTTAAGATCATGATCCATTTTGAGTTTGTTTTGTGTAAGGTGTGAGACTTAGTGTGAAGTTACTTAATTTTTTGCCTATGGATGTCCAACTGCTCCAAAACTCTTGGTTAAAAAGTCTGCTTTTCTTCCATTGAACTGATTTATACTATTGTAGAAATAAAAATCAGGCAGGTAGATTTTTGTGGTGTCTTTTCTGAGTCCTCTATTCTGTTCCCCTGATATATGTGTCTCTCCCTCTGCCAATACCACAGTTATGATTATTGTAAATATATTACTTAATCAGTCTTTATATATATATATTATATATATATATTATATATATATAATATATATAATAAATCAGGAAGGCTGATTCCTCCAACTTTGCTCTTTTTAAAATTTGTTCCAATGATTCTAGTTCCTTTGTTTTTCCATATAAATCTTGAAATATGCTTGTCTATATCTACAAAAAACATCTTGCTGAAATTTTATAGGCAGCACTTTAAATCTGTATGTTATCTTGGGAAGAATTAACATCTTCACTGTGTTTTGGAAAATGTATTAGTGTAATGTCTTTCTCCATTTATTTATATTTGATTTCTTTCATCAGTACTGTGTAGTTTCCAGCATACGAAACTTGTCTACATTTTTTATAAGATTTCTATCTAGCAGTTCATTTTTTTGAGCCATTTTAAATGGTATTTTTAATTTTGGTGACCATGTGTTCACTGCCAGTAGTATATATAAATACAGTTGATTTTTGCATATGTATCTGATATTCTACTACCTTGTTGAACTTATTAGATCTAGGAACATTTTGTAGATTCCTTGGGATTTTCTATGTAGACAATTATACCATCTATAAATGAGGACAGTTTTATTTCTGCCTTTTTGATCTGTGTGTCACTCATTTCTTTTTCTTGCCTTATTGCACAGACTAGAACTTCCAGCAGTATGTTGAATAAGAGTGTGAGAAGCATTTAGTCTTTCATCATTGAGTTTAATGTTAGCTGTAGGTTTCTTATATTCTTCATCAAGTTAGAGAGGAAGGTTCCCTTTCTATTCCTATTTTTTTCAAGAGTTTTTTTTTTTTCAATCATGAGTGAGTGTTCAATTTTGTGTAGAATTGGTATTAATTGTTTCATTAAATGGTTGGCAGTGTTCTCTTATCAAACAATCTGAGCCTGGAAACTTGTTCTCCTTTTTTTGTGAGACAGAGTCTCACTCTGTCACCTAGGCTGGAGTGCAATGGTGCAATCTTGGCTCACTGTAACCTCCGCCTCCTGGGTTCAAGCAATTCTCCTGCCTCAGCCTTGCAAGTAGCTAGCATAACAGACACCTGCCACCATGCCTGGCTAATGCTTTGTATTTTTAGTAGAGATGAGATTTTGCCATGTTGGCCAGGCTGGTTTCAAATTCTTGACTTCAGGTGATCCATCCACCTCAGCCTCCCAAAGTGCTGGGATTACAAGGTGTGAGCCACCACACCTGGCCACCTGGAGACTTCTTTTGGGACAGTTTAAAAATTGCAAAGTTGCAGACGTGGTGGCACAGGCCTATAGTCCCAGCTACTTGGGGAGCTGAAGTGAGAGGATGGCTGGAGGCCAAGAGTCCAAGACTGCACTATGCTATGATGACACTTGTGAATAGCCACTGTATGCCAGCCTGGACAACATAAAGAGGACCCTGTCTTTAAAAAATATATAATATAAAAGAAAATATTACAAACTCAATTTCCTTAATTGTATAGAGCTATTTAAATTATCAATTATATATTGGGTAAATTGTAATTGTTTGTATCTTTCTAAAAAGTGGTACATTTCATCTAAGTTGTCAAATTTATGTATGGAGAGTTTTTCATAGTATTATCTTTCTTTTCTTTTTTTTAAGATGTAATCTTGCTCTCTCACCCAGGCTGGAATGCAGTGGTGCAGTGGCAGCTCACTACAACTTCTGCCTCCTGGGTTCAAGTGAGCCTCTTGTGTCAGCCATCCAAGTAGCTGGGATTACAGCCTCACATCACCATGCCTGGCTAATTTTTGTAATTTTAGTAGATGGGGTTTCACCATGTTGGTCAGGCTGGTCTCGAACTCCTGGCCTTGCGATCTGCCAACCTCAGCCTCCCAAGTGCTGGAATTACAGTCGTGAGCCACTGTACCCAAACATTCAGAGTATTTTTGTTATCCTTTTGTTAAGGGTCTATAGGGATATTCTGTGTTTAATTCCTAATATTGTTACTCTGTTTCCTTTCTCTTTTTCTTTGTCAGTGTTGCTAGAGACTGTTCACTTAATTTATCTATTATTTTCACTATTATTTTTCTGCTCTCAATTTCTGTTCTTATCTGTTCCTTGCTTTGCTTGTTTTGAGTTTATTTTGTTCTTCTTCTAGGATTTTAAGGCAGAATACTGTTCCTCTTTTATGATATATGCCTTTAGTGCTATATTTTCTTCTCAGCTCTGCTTTAGTTGTGTTCTAAAAAATTTGCTATGTTGTATTTTCAGTTTCATTCAGTTCCATGTATTTTTGGATTTCCTTTGAAAATTCCTCTTTGATCTGTGGATTATTTAGAAATGTTTTGTTTAAATTCCAGGGGTTAGGAGATTTTTCTGTTCCCTTTTCACTGCCAATTCCTTAATTTCATTGTGGCTAAGGAACACAGTCTGTGTGATGTCAATTATTTGAAATTTACTGAGTTTTGTTTTATAGTGCAAGTCTATCTTGATATATATTCCAAAGACACTTGAAAACCATGCATATTCTGCTATTGTTGGATGGAGCGTTCCATAAATGTTGATCAGCTCCTGTTGGTTGGTGAGCTCTTCTATATTCTTGCCGATTTTATGTCTCGTTGTTCAACAATAAGGGAAGATCAAGACATTCTTGGAAAAAGAAAAACTAAGAGAATTTGTCATGAGCAAACCACCTCTAAGGAAACTAAATGAAGTTCTCTAAACAGAAAGTAAATGACAAAAGAAGGAATCTTGGAACATATGGAAGAAAGAACATGGCATAAAAAGTTTGAGTAAACACATGAGGATTTTCTTATATTTGCTAGTTTAAGCAAAAATTATAACACTGTCTGGCTGGGCATAGTGACTCATGCTTGTATCCCAGCACTTTGGGAGGCTGAGGTGAACAGATCACCTGAGGTCAGGAGTTCAAGACCAGCCTGACCAACATGGTGAAACCCTGTCTCTACTAAAACTATTTTTTGAGGCAGGGTCTTGCTTTGTAATATGTGGGAGTGTAGTGGCACAATCCCAGCTCACTGCCATCTCAACCTCCTGGGCTCAAGAGATCCCTTCACCTCATTTTCAAACTTTTTGTAGTGACGAGGTCTCACGATGTTGCCCAGGCTTGTCTCAAACTCCTAGGCTCAAGCAATGATATTCCCTCCCCTCTATCCCTCCCCTCCCCTCCCAACTTTTTTTATCAGGTCTCACTGTTGCCCAGGCTAGAGTGTAGTGGTATGATCTCAGCTTACTACAACCTCTGTCTCCTGGGTTCAGGTGATCCTCCCATTTCAGCCTCCCAAGTAGCTGGCTGGGACCACAGGCTGGCGCCACCACACCTGGAGGGTTCTTTTGTATTTTTGTAAAGAGTGGGTTTGGCTATGTTGCCTAGGCTTGTCTCAAACTCCTAGGCTCACGATCTGCCCAACTCAGCCTCCCAAAGTGCCAGTATTACAAATGTGAGCTACAGTGTCTGGTGATCCTTTTACTTTCAACCTTCCTGTATTGTTATACTTAAAGTGAACTTTAGCTGGGCATGGTGGCTCACAGCTGTAATTTCAGCACTTTGGGAGGCCAAGGCAGGCAGATCACTTGAGGTCAGGAGTTCAAAACCAGCCTGGCCAATATAGTGAAATCCCATCTCTACTAAAAATACAAAAATTAGCCAGACATGGTGGCAGATGCCCACAATCTCAGCTACTCAAGAGGCTGAGGCAGGAGAATAGCTTGAACCCGGGAGGCAGAGGTTTCAGTGAGTCTAGATCACACCACTGCACTCCAACCTGGGGGATAGAGCGAGATCTGTCTCTAAAAAACAAAACAACAAATAAAAGAAATTTCCTACAGGCAGCATCTAATTAGGTCATTTGTAATTTCTGTCTTTAATTAGCATATAAAGACCATTAACATTTAATATAATCATAGATATGTTAGGCTGAATTCTTTTTTGTTGGTTTGTTCTCTCTTTTTCTCTTCTCTGTTTCCATTGTCCTGCCTTCCTATGGAGCACTTTGACATTCTTTAGACTTCTTTTGGTTTATTAATGGTGTTTTTGTTTGTTTGTTTGTTTTGAGATGGTAAAATGTTGCCTTGGCTGGAGTGCAATGGCATGATCTTGGCTCACTGCAACCTCTGCCTCCCAGGTTTAAGCAATTCTCCTGCCTTAGCCTCCCAAGTAGCTTGGATATTTTGCATTTTTAGTAGAGATGGGATTTCTCCATGTTGTTCAGGCTGGTCTTGAACTCCCGACCTCAGATGATCTGCCTGCCTTGGCCTCCCAAAGAGCTGGGATTACAGGCGTGAGCCACTGTGCCCAGCCTATCAATGGTGTTTTTAAGTGTATATTTTTATGTAGCTTTTTAGTAGTTTCTGTAGATATTACATTATATATACATAACTTATCACAATATACTGGTGGTGTCATTTAACCAGTTTCAGTGAGGTATATAAACCTTACCTGCCCTTAAGTCCTTCTATCTCTTCCATTTATAATATAATTGTCTTTTTTTTTTTTTGAGACGGAGTTTTGCTCTTGTTACCCAGGCTGGAGTGCAATGGCACGATCTCAGCTCACCGCAACCTCTGCCTCCTGGGTTCAGGCAATTCTCCTGCCTCAGCCTCCCGAGTAGCTGGGATTACAGGCATGCACCACTATGCCCAGCTAATTTTTTGTATTTTTAGTAGAGACGGGGTTTCACCTTGGTGACCAGGATGGTCTCGATCTCTTGACCTCATGATCCACCCGCCTCAGCCTCCCAAAGTGCTGGGATTACAGGCATGAGCCACTGTGCCCAGCCTATCAATGGTGTTTTTAAGTGTATATTTTTATGTAGCTTTTTAGTAGTTTCTGTAAATATTACATTATATTTACATATCTTATCACAATATGCTGGTGGTGTCATTTTACCAGTTTCAGTGAGGTGTATAAACCTTACCTCCCCTTAAGTCCTTCTATCTCTTCCATTTAATATAATTGTCTTAAATATTTCCTCCACATACATTGACAGCCATATCAGAAAGTCTTATCACTTTTGCTCCAACAATCAAACATGAGGAAAAATCTTGTATTTACTCAAACCTTTGCTTTTTGTGTTCTTCCTTCCTTTCTGTTTCCAGATTGATTCCTTCTTTTATCATTCTTTTTCTTTTTAGAGAACTTCCTTTAGTTTTTTTTAGCATAGGTTTGCTGGTTACAAATTCTCTCCGTTTTTTAAAAATCCAATAATACCTTGCTTTTCCTTTTATTCTTGAAGGATCAATTTTCTCTGGACATAGGATACTTTGTTGACACCTTTTTCTTTCTGCACTTGAAAAATGCTATGCCACTTTACGCCAAACACTGGAGATATGGATGAGCAATCCACTGTCTTTCTTTATTTTTTACCCTTTATTGTTTCTATCTTGCTGCCTTCCTGATTTTTTATTTTGTTTTTAGTTTCCAGGAAAGTTTGACTATCATGTTTCTTGGTGTGGATTTCTTTGGGTTTATCCATCCTGTGTGGTATTTGCTTAACCTGTTTTTTTTTTTTTGAGACAGGGTTTCACTCTATTGCCCAGGGTGGAGTGTGGTGGCACAATCATGGCTCACTGCACCCTCCAGGACGTGGATACCTCCGGGGCTCAAGTGATCTACCCACCTCAGCCTCCTGAGTAGCTGGAACTACAGGTGCATATTACCATCCCTGAATAACTGGGGATTGAGAAAGGAATGATCCAGTCTGTGACCCCAGGAAATTCAGTTTAGAGTTCTCAAGTCAGTGTGGATCCCTCAGCCTGGGGAGTTCCTCCCATTCTTGGCCTTGCTCCTCTTTGATCCCTGGATATCTGCACTGGAGGTGCTCCACAATTTCCAGCATAAACCAGCATCTTCCACCTCCCCATACCCTGAATTCTCTTCCAGTGGATAATCTGGACTTTGCTTTTGAAGACTTTAGCACAATTTGTCACTATCTGTTTATTTTTGTCATATAAATATTTTTAATTTAATTTGTCAAGTTATGACTGTTTATTCACAACTGCGTGTGTCTGTCTGGCATATAACAAGTGCTCCCTGAGTACTGGCGGGGTAACTGTCACATGAATAAGGGCTGAAATTGGGTGCAGCTGTCTTCCCAAGGAGAGAGTGACCACACCTCTGTCTGGGGCCAGGAGGCAGGGCCTCCTGGTGCCATGACCCCAGAGCAGATTGCCAATTGGATAAGGAAGTTCCAGGCAGAAGGAATTACATGGCATGTCTAGAGAACTGGCAGTCATTCTGGAAGGTGTGTGGATGTGATAATGTTGAAGATAAGTGGGTGAGAACTTACACTGGGCCATGTAGGCTGCTTTTTTAAAATCTTTTCATTAAAGGGTAACATATGTGGCCAGGCATGGTGGCTCACACCTGTAATCCCAACACTTTGGAAGGCTGAGGTGGGCTGATCACCTGAGGTTGGGAGTTGAAAACTAGCCTGACCAACATGATGAAACCCTGTCTCTACTAAAAACATAAAATTAGCCAAGTGTGGTAGTGCATGCCTGTCATCCTAGCTACTGGGGAGACTGAGGCATGGGAATTGTATGAACCTGGGAGGTAGAGGTTGCAGTCAGCCCAGATGGTGCCACTGAACTTTATTTACCCTGGGTGACAGAAAGAGAGACTCCATCTCAAAAAACATAGAGTAACATATGTAAAGAAAAGTAGTCATATCTTGTCTCCAGCTCGATGAATTTCCACCAATTAAACACAGCTGTGAAACCAGTGCCCAGGTCCAGAGGCAGGATGGTACCAGTTCCTAAGAAATCATCCCATTCCACCCAGGCAGTATTCTTCCTTTCCCCCCGAGAATAACCACTATCCTGATTTCAACTATTTTTGAAGTTCATATAAATGGAATCACACAATGTGTGCAATTTTCTTTGTTAGTCTGTTGCATTTTCA
Organism: Callithrix jacchus; assembly: GCF_049354715.1. Taxonomy (NCBI): domain Eukaryota; kingdom Metazoa; phylum Chordata; class Mammalia; order Primates; family Cebidae; genus Callithrix; species Callithrix jacchus. Next base: position 45,703,828 of record NC_133514.1, read on the forward strand.
TAACGAAATACCCGGGCCATGTACCCTGACTCACACTTGTAATCCCAGCACTTTGGGAGGCCAAGGCAGGAGGATCACTTGAATACAGGAGTTGGAGACCAGCCTGGGCAACAAAGTGAGACCTGTCTCTACCAAAAATACAAAAATTAGCTGGGTGTAGTGGTGTGTGCCTGTAGTCCTAGCTACTTGGGAGGCTGAGGCAAAAGGAACCCTTGGGCCCAGGAGGTTGAAGCTGCAGAGATCCATGTTCATGCCACTGCACTCCAGACTGGGTGACAGAGTAAGCCAAAAAAAAAAAGGAGAAAAAAGAAATACCTGAGGTTGGATAATTTATAAAGAGGTTGAATTGGCTCATAGTTCTGCAGGCTATGCCAGCATGGTGCCAGCATCTGCTTGACTTCTGTTATTTTTTTTTTTTTTTTTTTTTTTTTTTTTTTTTTTTAATATCATGGTGAATTTATTTATTTATTTATTTATTTTTTTTTTAATTTTTTATTGGATTATAGGTTTTGGGGTACATGAGCAGAGCATGCAAGACAGTTGCGTAGGTACACACATGGCAGTGTGCTTTGCTTTTCTTCTCCCCTTCACCCACATTTGGCATTTCTCCCCAGGCTATCCCTCCCCACCTCCCCCTCCCACTGGCCCTCCCCTTTTCCCCCCAATAGACCCCAGTGTTTAGTACTCCCCTCCCTGTGTCCATGTGTTCTCATTTTTCATCACCCACCTATGAGTGAGAATATGCGGTGTTTCATTTTCTGTTCTTGTGTCAGTTTGCTGAGGATGATGTTTTCCAGATTCATCCATGTCCCTACAAACGACACGAACTCATCATTTCTGATTGCTGCATAATATTCCATGGTGTATATGTGCCACATTTTTACAATCCAGTCTATTATCAATGGGCATTTGGGTTGATTCCAGGTCTTTGCTATTGTAAACAGTGCTGCAATGAACATTCGTGTACATGTGTCCTTATAGTAAAACGATTTATAGTCTTTTGGATATATACCCAGTAATGGGATTGCTGGGTCAAATGGAATTTCTATTTCTAAGGCCTTGAGGAATCGCCACACTGTCTTCCACAATGGTTGAACTAATTTACACTCCCACCAACAGTGTAAAAGTGTTCCTTTTTCTCCACATCCTCTCCAGCATCTGTTGTCTCCAGATTTTTTAATGATCGCCATTCTAACTGGCGTGAGATGGTATCTCAGTGTGGTTTTGATTTGCATCTCTCTGATGACCAGTGACGACGAGCATTTTTTCATATGATTGTTGGCCTCATATATGTCTTCTTTCGTAAAGTATCTGTTCATATCCTTTGCCCACTTTTGAATGGGCTTGTTTGTTTTTTTCCTGTAAATCTGCTTGAGTTGTTTGTAAATTCTGGATATCAGCCCTTTGTCAGATGGGTAGACTGCGAAAATTTTTTCCCATTCTGTTGGTAGCCGATCCACTCTAGTGACTGTTTCTTTTGCCGTGCAGAAGCTGTGGAGTTTCATTAGGTCCCATTTGTCTATTTTGGCTTTTGTTGCCAATGCTCTTGGTGTTTTGTTCATGAAGTCCTTGCCTACTCCTATGTCCTGGATAGTTTTGCCTAGATTTCCTTCTAGGGTTTTTATGGTGCCAGGTCTTATGTTTAAGTCTTTAATCCATCTGGAGTTAATTTTAGTGTAAGGTGTCAGGAAGGGGTCCAGTTTCTGCTTTCTGCACATGGCTAGCCAGTTTTCCCAACACCATTTGTTAAACATGGAATCCTTGCCCCATTGCTTGTTTTTGTCAGGTTTATCAAAGATTGTATAGTTGTATGTACGTTGTGTTGCCTCCGGTGCCTCTGTTTTGTTCCATTGGTCTATATCTCTGTTTTGGTACCAGTACCATGCTGTTTTGATTACTGTAGCCTTGTAGTATAGTTTGAAATCCGGTAGTGTGATGCCCCCCGCTGTGTTCTTTTTGCTTAGAATTGACTTGGCTATGCGGGCTCTCTTTTGGTTCCATATGAAGTTCATGGTGGTTTTTTCCAGTTCTGTGAAGAAAGTCAATGGTAGCTTGATGGGGATAGCGTTGATTCTGTAAATTACTTTGGGCAGTATAGCCATTTTCACGATATTAATTCTTCCTAACCATGAACATGGAATGTTTCTCCATCTGTTTGTGTCCTCTCTGATTTCGTTGAGTAGTTGTTTGTAGTTCTCCTTGAAGAGGTCCCTTACGTTCCTTGTGAGTTGTATTCCAAGGTATTTTATTCTTTTTGTAGCAATTGCGAATGGCAGTTCGCTCTTGATTTGGCTTTCTTTAAGTCTGTTATTGGTGTAGACGAATGCTTGTGATTTTTGCACATTGATTTTATATCCTGAGACTTTGCTGAAGTTGTTTATCAGTTTCAGGAGTTTTTGGGCTGAGGCGATGGGGTCTTCTAGGTATACTATCATGTCGTCTGCAAATAGAGACAATTTGGCTTCCACCTTTCCTATTTGAATACCCTTTATTTCTTTATCTTGCCTGATTGCTCTGGCTAGAACTTCCAGTACTATATTGAATAGGAGTGGTGAGAGAGGGCATCCTTGTCTAGTGCCAGATTTCAAAGGGAATGCTTCCAGTTTTTGCCCATTCAGTATGATATTGGCTGTTGGTTTGTCATAAATAGCTTTTATTACTTTGAGATACATTCCATCGATACCGAGTTTATTGAGGGTTTTTAGCATAAAGGGCTGTTGAATTTTGTCAAATGCCTTCTCTGCGTCAATTGAGATAATCATGTGGTTTTTGTTTTTGGTTCTGTTTATGTGGTGAATTACGTTGATAGACTTGCGTATGTTGAACCAGCCTTGCATCCCTGGGATGAATCCTACTTGATCATGATGAATAAGTTTTTTGATTTGCTGTTGCAATCGGCTTGCCAATATTTTATTGAAGATTTTTGCATCTATGTTCATCATGGATATTGGCCTGAAGTTTTCTTTTCTCGTTGGGTCTCTGCCGGGTTTTGGTATCAGGATGATGTTGGTCTCATAAAATGATTTGGGAAGGATTCCCTCTTTTTGGATTGTTTGAAATAGTTTTAGAAGGAATGGTACCAGCTCCTCCCTGTGAGTCTGGTAGAATTCGGCTGTGAACCCATCTGGACCTGGGCTTTTTTTGTGAGGTAGGCTCTTTATTGCTGCCTCAACTTCAGACCTTGTTATTGGTCTATTCATAGTTTCAGCTTCCTCCTGGTTTAGGCTTGGGAGGACACAGGAGTCCAGGAATTTATCCATTTCTTCCAGGTTTACTAGTTTATGTGCATAGAGTTGTTTGTAATATTCTCTGATGATGGTTTGAATTTCTGTGGAATCTGTGGTGATTTCCCCTTTATCATTTTTGATTGCATCTATTTGGTTGTTCTCTCTTTTATTTTTAATCAATCTGGCTAGTGGTCTGTCTATTTTGTTGATCTTTTCAAAAAACCAGCTCTTGGATTTATTGATTTTTTGAAGGGTTTTTCGTGTCTCAATCTCCTTCAGCTCAGCTCTGATCTTAGTAATTTCTTGTCTTCTGCTGGGTTTTGAGTTTTTTTGATCTTGCTCCTCTAGCTCTTTCAATTTTGACGATAGGGTGTCAATTTTGGATCTCTCCATTCTCCTCATATGGGCACTTATTGCTATATACTTTCCTCTAGAGACTGCTTTAAATGTGTCCCAGAGGTTCTGGCACATTGTGTCTTCATTCTCATTGGTTTCGAAGAACTTCTTTATTTCTGCCTTCATTTTGTTGTTTACCCAGTCAACATTCAAGAGCCAGTTGTTCAGTTTCCATGAAGCTGTGCGGTTCTGGGTCGGTTTCTGAATTCTGAGTTCTAACTTGATTGCACTATGGTCTGAGAGGCTGTTTGTTATGATTTCAGTTGTTTTGCATTTGTTGAGCAGTGCTTTACTTCCAATTATGTGGTCAATTTTAGAGTAGGTGTGATGTGGTGCTGAGAAGAATGTGTATTCTGTGGATTTGGGGTGGAGAGTTCTGTAAATGTCCACCAGGTTTGCTTGCTCCAGGTCTGAGTTCAAGCCCTGGGTATCCTTGTTGATTTTCTGTCTGGTTGATCTGTCTAGTATTGACAGTGGAGTGTTAAAGTCTCCCACTATTATTGTGTGGGAGTCTAAGTCCTTCTGTAAGTCATTAAGAACTTGCCTTATGTATCTTGGTGCTCCTGTGTTGGGTCCATATATGTTTAGGATCGTTAGCTCTTCTTGTTGTATCGATCCTTTTACCATTATGTAATGGCCTTCTTTGTCTCTTTTGATCTTTGTTGCTTTAAAGTCTATTTTATCAGAGATGAGAATTGCAACTCCTGCTTTTTTTTGCTTTCCATTAGCTTGGTAAATCTTCCTCCATCCCTTTATTTTGAGCCTTTGTGTATCCTTGCATGTGAGATGGGTTTCCTGGATACAGCACACTGATGGGTTTTGGATTTTTATCCAATTTGCCAGTCTGTGTCTTTTGATTGGTGCATTTAGTCCATTTACATTTAGGGTTAATATTGTTATGTGTGAATTTGATACTGCCATTTTGATTCTAAGTGGCTGTTTTGCCTGTTAGTTGTTGTAGATTCTTCATTATGTTGAAGCTCTTTAGCATTCAGTGTGATTTTGGAATGGCTGGTACTGATTGATCCTTTCTATGTGTAGTGCCTCTTTTAGGAGCTCTTGTAAAGCAGGCCTGGTGGTGACAAAATCTCTGAGTACTTGCTTGTTCGCAAAGGATTTTATTCTTCCTTCACTTCTGAAGCTCAGTTTGGCTGGATATGAAATTCTGGGTTGAAAGTTCTTTTCTTTAAGAATGTTGAATATTGGCCCCCACTCTCTTCTGGCTTGTAGTGTTTCTGCCGAGAGATCTGCTGTGAGTCTGATGGGCTTCCCTTTGTGGGTGACCCGACCTTTCTCTCTGGCTGCCCTTAGTATTCTCTCCTTTATTTCAACCCTGTTGAATCTGACGATTATGTGCCTTGGGGTTGCTCTTCTTGCGGAATATCTTTGTGGTGTTCTCTGTATTTCCTGCAATTGAGTGTTGGCTTGTCTTGCTAGGTGGGGGAAATTTTCCTGGATGATGTCCTGAAGAGTATTTTCCAGCTGGGATTCATTCTCTTCGTCCCCTTCTGGTACACCTATCAAACGTAGGTTAGGTCTTTTCACATAGTCCCACATTTCTTGGAGACTTTGTTCATTCCTTTTTGTGCTTTTTTCTCTGATCTTGGTTTCTCGTTTTATTTCATTGAGTTGGTCTTCGACTTCAGATATTCTTTCTTCTGCTTGGTCAATTCGGCTATTGAAACTTGCGTTTGCTTCGCGAAGTTCTCGTATTGTGTTTTTCAGATCCTTTAATTCATTCATATTCCTCTCTAAGGTATCCATTCTTGTTATCATTTCCTCGAATCTTTTTTCAAATCTTTTTTCAAGGTTCTTTGTTTCTTTGCATTGATTTAATACATGATCTTTTAGCTCACAAAAGTTTCTCATTATCCATCTTCTGAAGTCTAATTCCGTCATTTCGTCACAGTCATTCTCCGTCCAGCTTTGTTCCCTTGCTGGTGAGGAGTTTTGGTCCTTTCTAGGAGGCGATGTGTTCTGGTTTCGGGTGTTTTCCTCCTTTTTGCGCTGGTTTCTTCCCATCTTTGTGGATTTGTCCGCTGGTCGTCTGCGTAGTTGCTGACTTTTCGTTTGGGTCTCTGAGTGGACACCCAGAATGTTGATGATGAAGTATTTCTGTTGCTTGGTTTTCCTTCTACCAGTCTAGCCCCTTCGCTGTACGACTGTTGAGGTCCGCTCCAGACCCTGCTTGTCTGGGGTGCACCTCTAGTAGCCGTGGCACAGCGAGGGATGCTACCAGTTTCTTTTTCTGCTCTCTTTGTCCCAGGATGATGCCTGCCTAATGACAGTCTTTTGGATATAGAGGGGTCAGGGAGCTGCTTGAGGAGACAGTTTGTACTTTATAGGGGTTTAATTGCTGACCTGTGCACTCTGTTGTTCATTCAGGGCTGTTAGGCTGCTATGTTTGATTCTGCTGCAACAGAGCTCATTAAAAAACCCTTTTTTTTTTTTTCTCAAATGCTCTGTGTTGAGGGGTTTGGGCTTTATTTTTGGATGTCCGATCAGGTGTCCTGCGCAACTAGAAGGCAGACTAGCCACTGTTTGGCTGCCGAGGCTCCGTCCTGCTGTTGTGTGATTCGCGCTGTTCCTGCCGGCTCTGCTGTGGTCTCCGCCCCGCCCTGCGGCGGAGTCTCTTCGTTGTAGCGTGTTGCCTCAGCAACGGCAGGCTGTGTCAGCAGTGGGCGTGTATCTCAGTAGGGACGGGTTGCCTCGGCAACGGCTGGCTGCGTCAGCAGTGGGCGTGTATCTCAGTTGGGGCGGGTTGCCTCGGCAATGGCTGGCTGCCTCAGCAGTGGGCGTGTATATCAGTTGGGGCAGGTTGCCTCCGTAGTGGTGGACGCCCCTCCCCCACAGAGCGTCTCGGACCGTCTGCCCGGGATAGTTTGAAATCGCGGTTTTGTTCGTCCCACTGGGTATCCCAAGCGATCTGTCACTGCAATCCCCTGGGCTGGGCTACTGTGCAAGTCTCGTTCAGTCTCGAGTCCAGCCCTCTCAAGTCTCAGGTTGCCGGTTCAACAAGGCACCCGGACAAGCGCGCCCTGTGGGGATTGCTGGGTAGGGCCGGCCGCCGCCGCCCCGGCTGCCAGCTTCGCCAGGCAGACCTACTGCCTGGCGTCCCGTGTCTTTTTATACTTGGGAGTTTCCCCGTTCTGTGGGCAACAAAGATCAGTCTGGAAATGCAGCACTGACTCACCGTTTGCGAATTCAACGCGGGCTCCAATCCTGGGTTGTTCTCACAGCCGACTTCTGTTATTTTTACTTTTTGAGACAGGGTCTCACTCTGTTGCCCAGGCTGGAGTGCAATGGCATGACTGTAGCTTACTGTCATCTTGAATTCCTGGATTCCAGTGATTCTCCCACCTCAGCCTCCCAAGTAGCTGGAATCACAGGTGTGTGTCATGCCACTATGACTGGCTAATTCTTAAATTTTTTGTAGACATGGAATCTTGCTATGTTGGCCAGGCTGGTTTTGAACTCCAACCCTCAAGAGATCCTCCCTCCTTGGCTTCCAAAAGTGTTGGAATTTCCTGCATGAGCCATTGCTACCTGGCCCTGCTCAGCTTCTGGTGAGGCTTCAGGGAGGTTTTACTCATGGCGGAAGGCAAAGCCAGGCCCAGTGTGTCACATGACAGACAGGGAGCAAGGTAGGGGGAGGTTCTACACACTTTTAAACAACCAGATCTTGCCTGAACTCAGAGCAAGGACCCACTTAATACCAAGGGGATCGTGCTAAGCACCTTCATGAAGGATCCACCCCAGGATCCAATCACTTCCCACCAGGCCCCGCCTCCAACACTTGGGATGACATTTTTTTTTGTTTAAATTTTTTGAGACAGTGTGTTCCTCTGTCGCCCAGTGTGTTCCTCTGTGTTCCTCAGATTGTGCAATGGCACAATCTTGGTTCACTGCAACCTCCACCTCCTGGGCTAGTGATTCTCCTGCCTCAGACTCCTGAGTAGCTGGGATTACAGGCATGTGCTATCATGCCTGGCTAAATTTTTGTATTTTTAGTAGAGATGAGGTTTCACGATGTTGGTCAGGCTGGCCTCACACTCCTGGCCTCAAGTGATCCACCCACTGCAGCCTCCCAAAATCCCAGTATTGCAGGTGCGAGCCACCAAGCCCAGCCAAGGATTACATTTCAGCATGAGATTTGGAGAGAACACACATCCCAAACCACAGCAGTTTATGTCTAGTTTCTTCCTCTCGACATGATGTGAGATTCACCTGTGTCACTGCGTGCATCAGCACCTCACAAATCTCACTCTTTCCCAGTTCATTCTACTACTAATGGACATTTGGTTGTTCCTACTTGTTGGCGGGTGTAAATGAAGCTGCTGTCAGTATTACTGTGCATGTCTTTGGGTGAACATATGCATGCATTTCTGTTGGACATACACCCAGGAGTGGAATTTTTTAATACAGACTGGGCATAGTTTGAGCTTTAGTGGATAATGACAATTTTCCAAAGTGATTGCACCAATTTGCACTCCCTTCAGTAGCAGCGTGCTGAGAGTTCTAGTTGCTCTATATTCTCACCAACACTTGACATTTTTTATGATTTTCGTTTGAGCAATTTTGGCGGATGTGTAGTGGTATCTCACTGTGGCTTTATTTTACATTCTTCTGATAAATAATAACACTTTTACATATTTATAAGCCATTTGGAGAACTTTTATTTTTTGAGATGAAGTCTCACTCTGTCACCCAGGCTGGAGTGCAGGGGCACAACCTCAGCTCACTGAAACCCCTGTCTCTTGGGTTCAAGAGATTCTCCTGCCTCAGCCTCTCCTGTAGCTGGCACACACCACCCTGCCCAGCTAATTTTTGTATTTTTAGTAGAAATGAGATTTTGCCATATTGGTCAGGCTGGTCTTAGATTCCTGGCCTCAAGTGATCTGCCTGCTTCAGCTTCTCAAAGTGCTGGGATTACAGGTGTGAGCCACCTCACCCCGCCTGGAGAACCACTTTTGTGAAGGGCCTGCTCAAAGTCTCTTGACCCCTTTCTGCTAGTTGCCCGTTTTTCTTATTGATTTGGAGAAGTTCTTTACATATTCGGAATATGAATCCTTTGTCAGGTACTCATTTTGCAAATATCTCCAGAAATATTCCAAGCCACGGACTGATGTGCTTGAACTGCATATCTGAAAGCTCCCTCTGGCTGTGCTTTGCAGCACAGACTGTGAGACCAGGAAGGGGTGATGGGTGTGACCCAGGGCAGCAGCTAGGAGGGTGGACAGAAGGGACCAGTGATAGGGCTCACAAGAAACATCTACCACATCATGTCATGACAAAAAACAAGATGTACATGGTGACAAGGGAGGGGCCTGGCAAGGCTGACTTCCAGTCCTCTCGGGTGGCTGCTGAGCTGATGCATGCTCTGCCACCCAGTCACTGGCAGCCAAAGGCCACTTTTTTGGCAAGCCCCACCCAGGCCTGCTGGAGGGGATGCTCTGGGGTCACCATCAGGACACTGGAGAGAGTGGCTGGTGTTGAATCTGAGTCTCCCATGGCAACTGGGGGACAAAGAGACTCCCATAGGGCAGGTGGGTCCCAGAAGACCCTGTCCCCCATGTGAGTTGGCATCTGTGGGATCTGGACACAACCAGGCTGGACAATGACCTCTTATCTGCAGCCTTCTCACCTCTGCTGAGACCAGGTTCAGGGGACGGGAGTCCTGTTCTAGAGCCTGGGGGAAGTGTGGAACCAGGTTCTGGAGAGCCTGGGTTCCTGCTGAGTGGCAAGAACAGCACTGAAGCTCCTGCACCCCTGGTTAATCTATTGGGAAACTCCCTCTGCCCCACTCTGGTTTTCAGCATTTATTTGGAAGGGTCCATAGAACCTCAGCTCCTCACAGCATTGGGTTCACATGTATTATAGCATTTCTGCCGTGGTGTGGTAACTAAGTCTTAAACGTTTTTCTTCCTTCCTATGAGAAATGTCATATTTACCCTGTGCCCTGGTGTGCTAGCTGTTTTTTTTTCATGGAGTCTCAGCTGGAGACAGTGGCACAATCTTGGCTCACTGAAATCTCCTCCTCTCAGGTTCAAGCAATTCTCCTGCCTCAACCTCCAGAGTAGCTGGGATTACAGTTGCCCACCACCATGCCCAGCTAATTTTTGTATTTTTAGTATAGACAGGGTTTCATCATCTTGGCCAGGCTGGTTGTGAACTCCTTACCTTGTGATCCACCTGCTTTGGCCTCCCAAAGTTCTGGGATTACAGGAGTGAGCCACCATGCCTGGCCAGTGCTAGCTGTTTTACACATGTGATGTCAGTCACTTCCTGCATTTTGTTCTTTACCACTCCTACTAAGAAAAGGGTCAGTTTCTTCATTTTGCAAATGAGGATGCTGACTTGCCCAAGTTTACCTGGCCAGAGTGGGGGAGGCAGGACTTGAACTTGGGCCACTTGGAGCCAGCAGCCCCTTTCCTGTCCACTCGCCTGCCTCTCCAATAGTGGGAGCCATGAGGGATTGCAATGTCCTCCCCAGCAGTGGTGACAGGAGCCTCATTGTCACCATCATCACCTTGCTCCAGGAGTGGGCACAGGCATGGCTCAGCTCTGCTGCCATGGAGTGGGGTCCTGGGAGAGCTCAGGCTGATACCCTGGTTTTGCTCCAACACACGGTGACCTTGAGTGGGTCACTTTTCTCAGGGTCTCAGCCTCCCTGTCATAGCAAGAGAGTCATCCCTACTGGTCCATGCTCTGGGAGGCAGTTGGGGAGGAAGCCTGCTGATGTGGAACATGGCCAGGATCAAACAGAAGGGTCATCTGCTTTTGTTACGTGCTGCTTGTTTGGATTCCTCCTGGTGCCTAGGTTGACCCTTTCTGTTCCATTTTTTGGTATTAAGAAAGATTCAGATCACTTCCCCACCCTAGGCTTCTCCAGCCTGCGCTTTTCCCAGCTTAATCATTCTCCAGCTACCCAAGCATCCTAGGCAGGCCCTGGGTTCCTGCCAACAGTGGCTGCCCACATCCCAGGGCTCCACGCTGGGCCAGATGAGCAGCTGGTACTGGTGGCTGGAAATAGCCCCGATGGGAGACTGACTGCCCCTTTTCTGGTGCTCAACCACTTCCTCTGACAGAACAGACAGGCTGCAGAAGCTTCTACTGGGTGGTGCCAGGGATGCACTTTGGGTCTTCATCCATCCCTTCCTCTCTCTCAGCAGGACTCTATGTCTCCCAGTCCAGGGTGGGGTAGATTCTGTCTGGCTCCGGGTGGGCCCACATTGGCCTAACACAATTGCTATATTCCATCTGGTGGACACTGCAATTGGTTCAGGGATGGATACAAGGCTGAAGTCAGGCCAATCAGAGCAAAGATATCTGAGCTTCTCAGGAGGACTCTGTTTCTCGCTCAGTCTCTTCACTGAACATGGAGAGAAACACAACATCTAGAACAATTAGATCCTGGGCAACATGGTGAAACCCTATCTCTACAGAAAAATTAGCTAGGCTCTGTGGCCTGAGCCTATAGTCCCAGCTACTCTGGAGGCTGAGGCAAGAGAATTGCTTGAGCCTGGGAGGCAGAGGTTGTGGGCTGAGATCACACCACTGCACTCCAGCCTAGGTGACAGAGAGACCCTGTCTCTAAAAAAAAAAAAGAAAAAAAGATGTAGACTGATTGGGAGCCATCTGAGAGCCCCATGGGAGAGCCAGCCTGGGAGAGCAGCCAAGGGAGGGAGGCAGAGAAATGGGTCACTCTGTCTTCATGACTGGATCAAACTTTGCTTAAACCCTCAAATACCCCCATGGTTTTTGGTTGCTCAGTAGCTCAAATCCTTTCCATGTGCAGGGGCCAGTTGGGCTTCCTCACAGCATGGCAGCTCAGTAGCTCACACATTCCAGTTGTTAAAGCCACCATGAGTTGGGTTTTCTCTTCCTTTGAACCTAAGAAACTTGAGCAGGGCCTATCATGTAATGAGGGTCAAGCAACCAGGGCTCTTCCTGCATCTCCAGCCACCAGGATGGAGTGCAGGGCTCAGACCAACATCTGTCCTGACCACAAGTGATGTGTGTGTGGAAATATGACCGAAAATGTCCCTTTTCTGTCTGTAGTCTCAGAGCTAGAAGCCCACTTAGAGACCTGAAGTCCAATGCCCCCATTTTTCAGGTACGAACAATGAAGGTCACCACTCTCCATCCCTCTCCTAGTACATTGGCTGTATGTCTAAGGAACAGGCAGATAGGGAAGGGGCTGAAGGTCCAACTATGCCCAGAGTCCCCAGGCCTCAGACCTGTGGCCAGGCTTTCTGGGGAGACCTCTCTTCTCCCCATACCCCAGTTCATCTGAGGATGAAGGCTGTATTCTGTATTGCTAAACTCAGAGTGAGCCCAGCTTATGCACAGAATCTAACGGCTCTTGCTGAGGTACCCTCAGTAGCTCTTGGTTACCTACAGCATCAAGTCCATGAAGCTTAACCTGACACATTAGACCCAATCCCCTCTACTTTTTCTTCTCCATTGTCTCTCTCCTCCCTGTGGTGAGGAGAGGGAAACCTGTGGCAACTGTGCAGCCTCTTGTCCCTGCAGAAATGCATTAGATATCACTTGGATAAAAAGGAGTGTTACTTTAAATTCACAACCACAAATCTCAGTTTGGTCCTTGGCATTTATTCCAGTTAGCTATGTCTGCATAATAAATTAAAGACTTAAGACAACACTTTTATTATCTCTCATGAATTCTGTGGAAAGTCTCAGCTGGGTTGTTCAGGGTCTCACAGGGTGGCAAGCACATGGTGGCTAGAACATCTCTCTTCAGGCACTCCCAGGGCTTTTCCATGTGCAGTGGCTGGTTGGGCTTTCTCATAGCATGGTGGCTCAAAGCTCCAGCCTGAGTACGCCGTTAGGCAGATGCTTTGATAACCTAGCCTCAAAAGTGATGCAGTGTCACTTCTGCTGCAGTCCATTGGTAGCACAGTGAGTCACAAGCCTGCTTAGGTTCTAGGGGAGGCAAGATTAGACTCTACCTCTTGGTGGAGGAACAAAATGTTCTGAAATAACTTGTGGGGTGGGAGATGCTGTTGCAGCCATCTTGGAAAATGCAATTTCCCAGAATGCTGCTGAGCAATGCCACTGCATTTCCCTGGTCTACGTGCTTCCCTCCATCTGCGAGGGCTCTTCCATGCCTTCTCCTCACTGCTTCGACCTCCAGGGCCTTGCTGCCTTTTCACTGAGAAAGCAGAAGGGGTCCTGGGGAGCCTCCCTGTGCTCACATCTTTGCCCTGTTCCCACTGACACTGCCTCCCACTGCCACTATGATGGAGGGTCTGTGTCTCAAGGTCGGTGGACCCATCCCTCCTGAAGTGTGTACCCACCTCCTGCTCCCCCAATGTCAGCTCTTCAGGGTCATTTCCCAGGAGAGAATGCTTATTCTCCTTTCTTCCTAAAAACAGCAACCACTGGCTGAGCACAGTGGCTCATGCCTGTAATCCCAGCACTTTGGGAGGCTGAGGTGGGTGGATTGCCTGAGGTTAGTTATTTGAGACAACCCTGGCCAACATGGTGAAACCTTGTCTGTAGCAAAAATACAGAAAATTGGCCAGGCATTGTGGCTGGCCCTTGTAATCCTAATTAATTGGGAGGCTGAGATTAGGGGAATCGCTTGAACCTGGGAAGTGGAGGTTGCAGTGAGCTGAGATTGTACCACTGCATTTCAGCCTGGGTGACAGAGCCAGACTCTATCTCAAACAAAGATACAAAACCCCAGCAACCACTAAAAACCAAACCAAAGAAAAAGAAAACCCTCTTCCTTCACCTCTCCCCTCAAGGCATCTGCTCCCAGCTCAGCCCTAACATGTGCAGGGCTCAGGCCCAGAGTGCAGATGGAGGCCTGCATCCTCTGTGGCTAAATATCAAGATGTTATAAATATGTGAACAAACTGTTAAATCAAGTATGTGCTCTTTCTACTTGCTAGGTAGACCCCCTCAATGAGGGCTGGATTTAGAATTCTCAGACTCCTGGGACCTGGCTGTGTGGGGAGAGTCAGCCTTGGCCTTGGCCCTGCTCCACAGCACTCCCCTTTTTTTTGCCTCCTAGCTTTCATCCACACCTTGAATTGCCTGGACCAGTCATTTGTGAGCACCCAGACCAAGGACTGCCCATCACACTTATCCCTGCAGCAAACAGCCACCTATTGGTCACCCTTGGGAGGAGCAGCCATGAGGACCAGGGTGAGGCCCTTGAGTCTTTGAGGGTTTTGGGGCAGCCCTACCTCCCCCTGTATGGCCACACTCCTGGAAAGAGTTCTTTCCCCCTGCCTTTTGTTGTTGTTGTTTTGAGATGGATTTTTGCTCTTGTCACCCAAACTGGAGTGCAATGACATGATCTCAGTTCACTGCAATATCCATCTCCCAGGTTCAAGTGATTCTCCTCACTCAGCCTTCCAAGTAGGTGGGATTATAGGCACGTGTCACCATGCCCAGATAATTTTTTTTTGCCTCCCAAGTAGCTGGAATTACAGGTGCCCACTACCATACCCTGCTAATTTTTTTGCATTTTTAGTAGAGATGGAATTTCATCATGTTGGCCAGCCTGGTCTTGAACTGCAGACCTCAGGTGATTCACCTGCCTCAGCCTCCCAAAGTGCTGGGATTACAGCCATGAGCCACCGCAGCTGGCCTCTCCATCCCTTTGAATGTCCTCTCTCCTGTCCTTTTTGCAGGTCTCCCTCCCAATCAGGCTGTCACCTATGGCTCTTCAGGAGCCTCATTTGTGACTGGTCCATCTGCTGCCTGCAGACACCTCAGCTAAGGCACCCCCTTCTTGGGCCACTCTCCTCCCCACTGCTCCTTCTGAATCCCCCATGTCACTCCCCTCATCTCTAAATGTTGGGAGTGCCTAAGGCTCAATCCTTGGAGGTCTTCTTTGTCTACACCCCTCCCCAGGGTAGTCTCATCTTGCTCTAGGGGCTGATCACCTCCCATGAGCCACTGACGTCTGATGAGTGTCCCCAGCTGGGTTGTGCCTGCTCAGCTTTGCCCCATGGAAGTCTCGGATTTATCACCCAGCATCTCAACCTTGATCTGTCCAGCCTCGGTGCCTGTTCTCCCTGCTCCCATCCCACCCTACACCTGCCCTTCCCAGCTGGCCCCATCTGTCACAGTAGCTCTGTCCTTCCATGGGCAAGGGCCCAAACCTTGGAAGAGGCCTTGACCTTCTCTTTCCTTCCCCCTACCTTTTGTTGTTGTTGTTGTTGTGGCCCTTCATCAAATAGGCCACACTTCTATTGGCTCTGCCTTCTGTTTTTCACCTTCTCCACGGCCACTGGCCCAGCCTAGCCCCACCAGCTTAGATTACAGTCTAAGTCAGATCATGCCCTTCTCTGCTCTCAGACCCTCCCTGGCTCCCACTCTGGTTCTCATTCACAGCTGCAGCTCAGGTCCTTACAAAGGCCCTCAAGGACCTATGGGGTTTTACCCTGAGTCTGTCTGTGCTGGGCCGCCTCTGCTGACAGCCCACCTCCAGCAGGCCCAACCTCAGTGGGCTCACTCCCTCACTTCCTGTAGTCTGTGAGGCCCTCCCTGGCCACCCCACATCAAACTACCTCCCCCCACCTCTGGACCCTGCCCCATCCTTCCTCCTCACAGCTCTGACTTCTATTCCCTTTACTCATTAGTTGCTTTCTGCCCATTTCCCTGCATTTGAATGGAAGCTGCAGAGTGCCCAGCATGCGGTTGGTATTCAAGAAGTAGTTGTTGGATTGAATAAATGAATGAGTGAATGAATGGCCAATCAACCCCCGTGTAATTTCCTGAGGCATGTGCGCTTGGCTAAGAATCTCTCTCTACCTGGCACTCTAGACTTGCAGTGAGTTGAAGCCAGCCTGTCTTCCCTACTTTATACTTAAACTGTGCTCCCGTGACCAGCAGACACTCCAACCACCTGCCATATTTACCACCAGGACTACATTCCTTCTCCCCAGACTCTGTGTGAGCAGTCATCTCCTCCCTGAAGACCTCCTGATACATCCATGTCTCCCTCTTTTTCGTGGGTGCCCTCCCGAGGGGGACCATGTCCTACCTGTGTCTTAGGCCTTGTGACTGGTGACCCTCCCACCTTCCTGATGGATGGCAAACTCACCATGGGCTACGTCTCCTTCATTTCTGTAACCCAGGAATTCAGCAGAGCCTCGGCACACAGCAGGCACCCACTCAGTGTTTGCTAACTGGAGTTGAATATTTGCCTTTTATGTTTAGTCTTTTCCATTGGCCTTATTTTATTTAGTGTTTTTTGTTTTTTGTTTTTTTTTTTGAGACAGGGCCTCACTATGTTGCCCAGGCCAGTCTCAAACCCCAGGCTCAAGTGATCCTCTTGCCGCAGCCTCCTGAGTAACTGGAATTACAGGTGTGAGCCACTGTGTCCAGTGAGTTTATTTTATTTTTATCCTGTTCATTTGTTTTCTAGTTCATCTTTAATTTTTTTTACAACATGTATTATCCTTTTTATGATTACAAAACTAATGTGCCCATTGCCAAAAAACATTGAAAATACACAAGTATAAAGGAAATAGGAGATTACTTATGAATTACCAACCCAGAGGTCACCGTGATTAGCCTTTGATGGGTCACTTTTTCTTCTTCTTCTTTCCTTTTACTAAAACTTATACAGTGACCATTTCTTATGTCCTCACTGTTCTTTAGAGCCATTCTATTTGATGGCTGCATAATATTCCATTTCATCATTTTATCATTATTTAACCAAGCAAGCCACACACAAATGATCCTAACACCCCCCATGTCATCCTCCTCAACAGACACAACACCCCCCACAACCCCCGTACATCTGTGAACACACCCAGCTTGTGCTGCAGTGGCTCCTAAGCCTCACAATTGAGGTGATTTCCCAGAGGAGGCTGAACAATGGCCTGGACATGTGGACCCAGCAGGGTGGGATTCCAGCCTTTTCCTCCTACTGTCCCTCAGATGGACAGAAAGACAGACAGATGGCCAGCCAGCCAGACAGGCAGACAGAACAGGTGGAGAGGATAGCAGGGGGTGCCTTGCCTGTCAGAAGGATTGAATGATGGGAAGGTGTGGTCATTGGGAGCCGGGCGCTGGCCTGGATGAGACCTGTGCTCCGTGGGGTGAGCCCTAGAGAAAAACAGTTGACAGGAAGGAGCTTCCTCTGTTTAGTCCCCTCAAGGGCATGCAGAGGGTGGTGACTGATGGTATCAGAACCAAAAAGCTGAATTTCAGAATCCTGGGACCACAGAGGGATGATGGAGCTGGCCCCAGGGACCACATCTTTTAACCATGTGACGGTCCAGTGGAGGGCAGAGGCCCAGGGACTTTTCAGGGCTCTGGACTCCAGCAAAAAGCTGCACCTGCCTATTGCTGTGGCCTGGACCAGGTTGCTGTGGTCTCTGTCCCCAGAGCCACTGTGGGCTGCTGAAGTGGGAAACAGGGCCTGCTGTGCAGATAAAGCTGGAGCTTCCAGGACTGGTCAGGGGCTTGGGGTGGTTCTAGGGCCAGTTGGAGAGTGGAGGGAAAGGGTGGGGGTCCAGAGTCTGGCAGCCCAGATGCATCCATCCCACCACAGCCACTCCTGCCAGCCCCTCCAGAATCCGTAAGACCCCTCCAGTATCCCTAATTGCAGAGGGCAGCACAGGGAGAGACAGAGGGACCAGTGTCTGGGGCCACCTGCTCACAGGCTTGGTCTCCTTCAGAGGAGAGGTCTCTGAAGCCACCAGCTCCCAGCTTCTTCCCAGACTGCTCTGGGCCTGAAACTAGGGGCCATTTGCAGAAAAGCATGGAAAAGAATAACCCTGGTTTCTAGTGGTTTTGCAGAAAAGCAAGTCCCTGGATTTCCGAGTCAGCTTGACTGAGCTAGCTGTGGGATCTTGGACAAGGACCCCTCTCCTCCTAGGACCCCAAAGAAACTCCCAGGATGAGGGCTTCAGAGCCTGACAGCCCCCAGGCCATCCCCTCTGAATGTTCAGATGCTGCAGATGGTGGCCACATGGCAGTGGAAACCACTGTAACCCACCAGGCCTGGCCCAGTGCAGAGAAGGGATGGGTGCCTGCCCTTGATCAGAGGCACAGGCTCTGCAGAGAGGCAGTGATGATGCCAAGGATTATGACAAGGGTTGCAGTTGCCCAAAGCAGGGAGCAAAGCCTCCCATCTTGCAGATAGAAACACTGAGTCCCAAAGAGGGAAAGTGGCTGTCCTGGGCACTGGAAACTGGAAGCCAGGAATCTTCTCCCTCTCCCCTCTTCCTCTTCCGGTGCTGACCCTCAGAGCTACCCGGGGGAAGGTAGGTGGGCTAGGAAGCCCCACATTGTAGAACTGAAAGCCGAAACTCCTGTTAGCTAATTCTTCCCAGAGCCCATGAATCTCTGCTTCCAGGGTTGGAGTTCCTTTGCTTCTGTGATAGTCTGCAATGGGTGAGGCTGAAACAAGAGGGGCCCCCTATCACCCCAAGTCCAACGGGTACCCCAAGTGGGGTGCTGCTGTGCCATGTTGGGTCAGCGTGGCAGTAGGCCAGGGCCCCCCACAGCGCTGAGGCAGCTGGACAGGGCAGCTACCAAGAATGCCAGGAATGCAGAGTGGTCATGTTCTTCCCACTCCTCTTCCTCCCCCTCTCCCCTGCCCAGCCCAGAACAGGACATTCACTGTCCAGGGAAACCCAAGTCCAGTCCCTTTATGGGAAAAACATGGGACATCTGGTAGCACCATTCCCTGCACTGGGATGGGGCATTCAGCATGGGGGAGCTGGAGAGGGGGCATGGGGCACCACTGGGGAGGATGCAGGGATCTGAGGGGCTGGCTCTGTGTGGGCTCAACACACGTGAGGGCCTACTACATGCTAAGGGCATCATGTGAATTAACTTGCTCAGTCTTACGTCAATGCTGGGAGCTTCTGCTTTGCACATCAGGAAACTGAAGCCCACAGAGGCTAAGGAGCTTGCCAGAAGGCCCCAGCTAGCCAGTGGCAAAGCCAGGCTGGAGCCTAGGCAGACTCTGATGCCCAGATTCTCAGCCATCGGCCAGGTGGCCCCAACTCAACTGTGTCCATGGGGGCCATGGCCGGCGCCCTCACATGACACCAGTGGGGGAAGGACACACTGTAGCTGGTCCATTTCAAAGGTGGCAAAGGTTTGTCTCAGAGATGAAGGGTCTGGCCCTGCCCCCAGGGCTGTTCTTGCAGATCCTAACACCGTGGACTCCCAGAGTTTGCTCAGGATACAGACCATTGGCACCATGAGGGGTTCCTCTGGACCCTCCCTTATAAGCAGGGGAGGCAGTCACTCTGGGGGTCCAGGGATAGGAGGTGGGGCTCTGGGAGAGCTGAAGGGGAGACACAGTCCAGGAGTGGGGAGCACAAGGAACTAGCTGCACCGGCTCTAGATACTAGGGGTGCCATGCCTTGCCCTGGGCTCCTCCCTTCAAGGCCAGCCTGCCACAGCCCTTTGGTTTAGCTACAGGTCTGGGGCGTTACCCTAGTGGGGTCAGGTGCAGCCAGAGACGTGGAGGCCCAGCCTTGGATCAGGCCCTCGGCAGGTAGGAAACAAAGAAAATACAGAGGGACGGGCTGTGCTGCAGCTCTCTCAACCTCTGAAACCACCCCAGAGTGACTGGAGACCAAGGGACCATCTACAAGAGAAATTCTCCCCATTTAGAAATAGGGGAAACTGAGACATGGAGGGGCCACATGGCTTGCTCCAAGTCATAGAGCTGTCATCTAGTGGGGAGCTGTGATTCAAATCCTGGTCTTTCTCTCTGGCCCCCCCAGGGGTCCCTCAGTGTCCCTCCCTTGTCCACTAGCCTCCTGAAATCTGGCTGGTTCTGTTCCAGTGTGTTGGAATAGAAGTCTCTGCAAGCGATTCCCCTCCCTGGGCCTCAGTTTCCCCATCTGTAACAGGAGGGCATCTGACCCCAGGGAGGAGCAGCAGGCAAGCCCGGTGCTTATGAATGTGGGTCTGTTGGGGCTGGACTGTCTGGGCTCAATCCTGGCTCCAGTGGCCTCATAGACATGTCCCATGGTGAGCACCTTCAGAAAACAGGATGCGCCCCAGCCTGCAGGTGTGCAAATGTTGGGCTCCATCACTCCACAGCTGAGTGGCTTTGCAAGACTCAGCATTCTCTTCTGTTTTCCCGTGACACACCCATCATCCACGGCCCTCCTCCCTGTACTGCAGAGGGTGCTGATAATGGACACTTAGGCAGGGAAAGCAAGTAAAGCAAGTTCCCTCGAAGACCTGCTGTGTGTCCCGCAGGCTCTGCTTCTGGCTTCCCTAGAGCTCCATCGACCCAACACTCGGGAAAGCGGGGACTGAGCACCAGCAGCCAGACGCTGGGGTCCTGGTGCCACCTGGTGGACAGAGAGAGTCCTGCTGCCCTCCAGGGCTCTCGATGGGGACTGTGCACCAGGCATCCTGTAGCCGTTTCTCTCATATTTATTCAACCTGGGCTGACCTTTTTACAATTTTAAATTTAATTTTTTGTCCGGGTGTGGTGGCTCACACCTGTAATCCCAGCACTTTGGGAGGCCAAGGCGGGCGGATCACGAGGTCAGGAGTTTAAGACCAGCCAAACATGGCGAAACCCTGTCTCTACTAAAAACACAAAACATAACCTGGCATGGTTGTGGGCGCCTATAATCTCAGCTACTCAGGAGGCTGAGGCAGGAGAGTTGCTTGAACCCAGAAGATGGAGGTTGTGGTGAGCCGAGATCGCACCATTGCACTGCAGCCTGGGTAACAAGAGGGAAACTTCGTCTCAAAAAAAAAAAAAAAAAAATCTTAGCTTTGCTAAGATTCCCTGTATCTTGAAAATACTTACAAAGTTAATGAAGTTTTTTGGGAAACAACAGTGTCTCTTTTCAGACCATTAATAGAATCATGGTGAAATACACTTTAACGTTACAACAATTTTGACGTTTTAACGTAACTTTAATCTTGAAAAATGGGTCCTAAGAGGATAGAAAGTTAGAGTGGGCTCTTAGATTCCTGTGAAACAGCTAATATTTTCATTTCGAATGTGATACTGTTCTGCTTCTCACTCTGCCCACTCCTACTTTCTATCCTCATAAGATAGAAAGCTTTGCTCCCTCCCCTTGTCAGCAGCCTAACCCAATGTCTGATATAAGAGGGGAAATAAAGGCTTCTCTGGGTGTCACAGCATGGCCTTCACTACAATTCTTGTCTTCTGCCACTTGGATTGTATTCTTTGCATTATAAATTTAAGGAATACTTCCTACAGAATTCTGCTTGGGATCTTTTCCTGGGAACTCTTACAAAAAGACAAACTTAGGTGGACATATTATGAACCTTGTTATGGGTTTAATTGTGTCCCCCTCACCCACAAATTCCCATGTTGAATTTCTTGCCCACAAAACCTCAGGATGGAACTACATTTGGAAATAAAGTCATTAAAGAGGTGACTATGTTAACATGAGACACTTGGGATGGGATACTATTTCAATATGATGGGTGCCATTGTAAGAAGAGAACATCTGGACACATAAAGGACAGAAGGGATGAGTGCACACAGAAAAATAGCTATGTGAGGATATATCCAGAAGGTGTTTTCAGCAAGCCAGTGCAGGATGCCTCAGGAATAGCCAAATCTGCCAACACCTTGATCTTGAACTTCTAGTCTCAAGAACCATGAGAAAATAAGTTTCTGCTGTTTAAGCTATCCATTGTGTGTCAGTTTCTTGTGGTAGCCTGAGCAAACTCTAACAGAACTCTTAGCTTTTTCTGGTGTCTCAGTTGCACTTAATTTTCATTTTCTGCATCTCTATGACCCTTTCTAGATCCCTTCATTCTCAGCTACCAACTATGCTGGAATAGGTGGCATGCACGGTAAAGTACTTAGCAGACTCAAACTAACACAATTTTTTCTACCACTCAATCTTGGTAACTTAGAGCAGTAACAAAAATTGCAAATGTTTAGGCACTGTCATTAAATTATAGTTCAAGCAATAACTAAGTTTAATATTATCTTGTGATAAATCATTTAAAAGCAAAATCGAACATCTACAATGTAAGTATTCAGCCTCATTAACTAAGCTAGAGAGACAAATGTTTATGCCAGTGTTAGATAAAACAAACAACACTTAGAAATATAATGTATTGGCATCCATTATAAATAATTCTTCACCCAATGTATGAGAAGTTCACTGAATGCCACGAGAGGGAAACAAAGAGAAAATACAAAGAAGTACATTTAAAGAAATTACATCTTTAAGTTTTATTTAAAATGGTGAATGGCTGAGGCAGGAGAATTGCCTGAACCCAAGAGGCAGAGGTTTCAGTAAGCCGAGATCATGCCATTGCACTCCAGCCTGGGTAACAAGAGCGAAATTCCGTCTCAAAAAAAAAAAAAAAGGTGAATGGATGAAAAGGCGATTACATGGATTGTCTCTCCTCAGGATATCATAATTCTAAAATCAATAATTTATTTTTATTTCTGTAACTATGAATAACTCATTTTATCTTTATTTAATCTAAATTTTATTGTATTGTTTTAATAACAGAGTATTAATGTTTTGCATTCTTGAGGAGGAATTTAGATTCATATAGATGTAATCATAGGAAGATTTTCTTTGCCCTTTGTAAAATGACAATTTAAAAAGGGAGAATGGAAGAAGAGTTCAGCACATATAAAAGTTTTTATTTATTGCATGCATATACTCTGCTGGTAGATAGGAGTAAGCAACATTTAGGCTGGGGTCATCATTTAATATTTGATATGAATATATCAGAGACCATAACGGGGCAAGAATATCCATATTCTAAATAGCAGCTAAATGCCGGTTAATGGAGAGAGGGACAAAACTAATAAATTCCCTTTTATTGTTGCATTAATTTATTGAAAATTTATCTTATATATCTACATGCATTCCAAGAAATGGACATTATGCTAAATGAAATAAATGCCAGGTACAGAAAGACAAATTTTTCATGTTCTTTATATGTGGGAGCCAAACATTTAGAAAATTAAACTCACGGAGATAAAGAGTCAAATCATGGTAACCAGAGACAGGGAAATATAACAAGGAGGGGAAATAAAATGAGGATAGCTAATGGGTACAAAAATATAGTTAGGATGAGTAAGATGCACTGTTCAGTAGCACAACAGGGTGAATATAGTTAACAATAATACATTGTGTATTTTGAAATAACTGAAAGAGTGGAATTGAAATGTTCCTAACAGAATGATAAACGCTTGAGGTGGTGGTTATCCCAATGACTCTGGTTTGATGATTACAAACTGTATGTCTGTTTGAAGACATCACATGTACTGCATAACTATATACAACTATAATGTACCCAAAGTAATAAAAAGTAAATTTTAAAAAGCACTGTGAACTTGAGATGCTGCAATAAATGAAAGAAATGTCACTGTATTCAGTGAAGTTATAATTTAGTGTTGGATTCCATTTTTTAAAAAAGCATGATTTGCATGATTGGCCCCTCATTTTATTGGGGGTTTAGGCTACCCTCAAGAAGATGAACTAGTATTTGTATTATAGACAATAAAGTACCAGTTGCCTCAGTCTGCTCACACGTATATTTCAGAGGTTTTTTTTTCCATTGAATAACAACTCTAATTAGAATATATAGCAGTTTACAAAAACGAATTTAATTAAAAGTGCTGTGGTCTAAATAAACCTTTAAATGTGAATGTTTTTGAGCTTCTGAAACATAAATCTGCTTATCAGGTGTTCATGTCTTACAGCATTCTAACAACTTTTCTACACAATATAAATTAGTATCTTGAGTCTATAAAGACAAAATGTCTGTTCCATTGCCCCTCATATGAGGGTGAAAATACTTTCCTTCCTGGCTGGTAGAATATTGGATACAAAGCATGGCAAGTCTTTTTCAGGGTCCTTTTCCTTTGGTATCTCTTCCTAGTTACTGGCCTTATCCTCACTACTCACTCCCTTAGGTTACACTGTCATATTCAGGTTGTACCACATGTGAGTTTTAACTTGTGTGTATTTATGATGGTCAAAAGTGTCTATCTCAGTCTCTGAACTGAGCTCCAGACATAGACATATCTTCTTGAGTATCCCACATACCTTCAAAATCAGCAAATAACAGAAGTGAGCTTATCATTTCCCACCTTCCCTTCCCAAATTTGTTCTTTCTTCTAGTCTCCCTTAATAACTGTTATCTGGTGGAAAAAAATGTAGTCATTATTCTTGTTACTAAGCTAAAATATTACATGGACACAAGATGTATAATTAATAAAACTGCTCATGGACCCAGGCTCTACCCAGTCCTTTGAACTATTCTCTCTCTGCATTATCTGCTTCCAGAGGGGAAGGAGGAAGAGAAAGTGTGGTGGAAGCATACAATTCTGGAAGGCCCAAATCATTTTAATTCTTCCCTTAAAACCCATTGGCAAAACTAAACTCATCTTCTATTCTTTCACAGCTATAGTTTATTTGAGTTGTTATTTTTAATTGGCTTTTGCACTCTTTGTTTTTCCATTTAAAAGTAAGCTGATATTAAAAATTGTATTACATTTCAGTGGATAGGTATACCTAACACACTATTTAGAATATAAGGTATAAAAATCTTGGTGCATAAATATACAGCTATTTTTCCATTTATTTATGGATTCTACAAGTATGGTTTGAGTATCTACTACACAGAGAAAAATCCTAGGAACTATATGTTAGTGAGCAAGACACACTTTTTCCTTATGGAGCTTATGCATTAAATGATGGAAACAAGAAATAAACCAAGGGTCAAATATATGTCACATAACAAGGTTATAGATAAGGTAAGGAAAATGGAGAATGCCAAGGCAGGAAGGTTGTTTTGTAAAAACTTTTCAGAGTTTTTTATTGAAAAAGTGGTATTTGAATAAAGATTGCCTGAAGGAAGAGGGGCAATGAACCGTACAGACACCCTAGAGAAAATCATGCTGTAGTGAGAACAGCAAGTGCAAAGACCCTGAGGAAGAAAGACTTTTTGAATTAGGGCTGCAATAAAGAGCTGGTGCATTGGAGTATAGTGAATCAGATGGAAAGTAATTAAAAGGAGGTCAGAGATACAGCAGGGGTTCTGTTCTTATGGATCTGTAGTCCAAGGTAAAATATGTCACTTTAGACTGAGAGGAGAAAATATTAGTGTTTGAACAGAGGAGGAAGGTGATCAGACAATTCTTAAAGCATCATTACATTGCTGTGTAAAGAACAGATTTTAGAGAACTAAAGGCAGAAGGAGGAAGGCAAATTATTAGGCTACTGTAGCAAAAGAGGTGAGAGATGATGGGGCTTGGACCAGGGGGATGGCAGTGGAGGGGACAGTATGTCCGGGTTCTGATGTATTTTGAAAGTGGAGCCCAGGAACTTCATCAGAGGACTAGAAACACACAGTGGTTACAAGGAATCAATGATGGTTCTCATATTAGTCATTAATATAGTTCATCAGGTATTTCTTATTGTTCTCAAACTAGGATTATCTTTCCTCTTCTTGATACATAGGAGAAATGTACTCCCTACGCTTTGCCTTGGGTGTAGACTCATAAATGTATTTGTCCACTGAAATGTGAATAGAAAGGGTATGTAATCCCTTTTGTTGACACTTTTAATTAACAATATTTAATTCATCAAATATTCTTTATCTGCCTGCCAAAACTGAAAATGTCACAGATATTGATTCTTGTGTCAGCATGGATTCTGAAGTAAGAAAAAAATAAACTTTGTTGTGCCAGTTCACTGAAATTCTAGAGGTTCTTTTTTAATATAGAATAACCTAGATCATGTGTGACTAACAGGTAGAAATGAGCATCTAGAAGGATGGGGTCACATTTTACTAAGATTGAAAGGACCAGGGTAAGAAGAACAATTAGAAGTTTAGTTGGGCACATTGAACTGAATTGAAGTCCATCAGAAATTTAATTCTAAATGTTGCATAAGGAATTGAATATAACTTTGTGTAGTTCAAGATAGATGGCTTGGCTGGGAAAAAAAGCTTTGACTCCATGAGAATTGAGTATTTAAAACAGGATTGTATGAGATGAATAAATGATCATGTGTAAACAAATAAAAGTAGAGATTTTAAGATTAAGCCAGAAGCATGTCAATATTTTAAAGTTGGAAAGAGAAAGGAGAAAAATGAAGACTGAAAAAGAATTGTCAGTAATGTAGAGTGGAGAGTATCTCCATAGTTTAGAAAAAAATGTTACATTAGAGGAAATTATCAAGTATGTTAAATGTTGTTGACAATTTAAATATGATTGAATTTGAATTTGAAAATTTATCATTGGATTTAGCAATGTGGAGATTATTAGCTTCTGCTTCCAAGATGGTGCCGTAAGTGTTGTATCTGCTAGAGGGGAAAAACTGTGTCCTTATGTAGCAGAAAGTGCAGAAGAAAGTAAACCCACTCCTGCAAGCTGTTTTTATAGCAACATTATTCATAAATGAGGGCAGACCCTTCATGACCTAAACACTCTCCAAAAGCCTTGCCTTCCAACATTGTTGCTTTGAAGACTAAGTTTCTAACACATGAGTTTTGGGGGCCATAGCCAAACCATAGCAGTTGTCATATTTGCATGTTTCCCCCCACTCTTATTTTAAGTTCAGCTGTAAAGTACAGAGGCAGGGTTGATAGAAAGAAGAATGCAGTCAGAGTTGTCAGTTTATTATATATTATGAAGAACAAAGGGATCAGGGACGAGTGTATGTAAGACAGTGATAGAATCTGGCCCATCTCAGTAGGAAAGAGAGGCCTTGAAGCTTTGACAGGCATAATAATTAGTGGGATCAAAGGCTGCTAGTCCAAGATGGGTGATTGAATTGTTTGAACTATGTTATCAGAGAGATTGAAGAAAAAATATAGTATTTGACAGTCTGACAGTAGGAGGTGATATGCTGGCTATCGCTTTTGACAATCCTTATCATTATTCTTATTACTATTAGTAATGACAAGGCAGAGAGTTTTGGTGATAGTGTAACATCACGACAGACCTGCTCTTTTATCACAAATCCCTGCTAAAGGGAGAAATATTACAAGAATTAAATATATAATGCTTACTCAATCCTTGTATTTAAAAGTGCTTATGGTCTATTTGCCTTTACAATTCCTCAATTCAATTTTCATTTTGCGAAAGTGATTGCTGTTGGTAACAAAAAAAGAAAGGCTTGGGGAAGAAAATAATATTTTTCATGCCTATTTAATTCTAAGCTCTATGTGTTTTTAAGAGGAATAAACTGATACAAACAGCTATATAAATTAATGAGCCCTGCTGATTATAGTCTAAATACTTATAACTAAATACATATATTTTTATTCATAAAAATTCACAAATAATTATACCACAGACCCTTAAAAATAAATTGCTGAAATCTCAACATGAATATAATTTCCTCTTGACTCTCATTTACAGTATAAAATATTTTCATATTTAAGCAAGTATATATGCATATTTTTTTAAAAAGAAAACATTCCAAAAGAAGATAAATCTGTTATGGTTAGCACATTGATATTTAATGAGGACATGGAGCAGAAACTGAAATAAAAACTGAATGAAATATGGAAAAATAAATTTATTCAATATAGACAATTAAGTTTTCTGTTTTCTTTCATGATAAATAATTTAAGTGAACTTTTCAATGAAAGCCATATTAATACAGTGAACAGAATGAAATGGGCCTGGCATACAATTGTGTATTCAACTATATTTTTTTATGGGACAATTCCCTAAGCCTTAATTTTCTCATTTATAAAACAAGAATCTCTCTCTTTCCGCCCCCCTCTGTGAAAGGGCTTAATATTTTATAGAAAACATACTTTAGGAATAATTTTATTTAATATTAAATGAGGTTTCATTAAGAGATTTAAAATATCCAATATTTAACTTACTCTATTTTGATTGTTAATCTTAAACCACCTGTATTCTACTAAATCTCATTTTGCCTAGTCTCAATATTTATAGTCTCAAGAAAGAGTATACTACTAAAATATAGCATATATGCAAAAAAGTAGGATGAAGATATTAGATTAATTTTCTCATGATCAAATACTCATGTATGCAATTAGAGCATACATAAGCTATTCTCGTCAACAGACAACCAATGCAACATATTAGAATAACCACTATAATTACAAAGATTAATGCGTTTTTTAATTTTATGTTAATATAATAAAGCAAACTATATGCAAACTTCTATGTCTGGCATTTTTGCCTCAACATTTTGTTTGCAAGTTTTATTCATGTTGTTATATATAATTTAATTATATTTGCTTTTGAATCACATTATTTAATTGAATGCACATGGCAATTATTATTTATGCTTTCCAATGTAAATGAACTTTTGTGTTGTTTGAAATGATTAGGTATTACACATAGTGATGTACGGACATTCTTGTGTTTGTTTATATATATACACACAAAAGACCTTTGAACCGTTGACCTTTGAACAAAATGAATTTGAACTGCACAGAAGCACTTATATACAGATTTTCTTCTGCCTCTTCCACCCCTGAGATGGCAAGACACACCCCTTATCCTCCTGCTCCTGAGTCTACTCAGTGTGAAGATAATAAGGATAAAGACCTTTATGATGATCCACTTCCACTTAATGAATAGTAAATATATTTTCTGTACCTTATGGTTTTCTTAGTAAAATTTTATTTTTAAATAATACATATGCAAAAAATGTGCAAATTGACTACTCTATCAGTAAGGATATATGCATATGTAAATATAATATGTATATTATCTTCAGTATGCAAATGCCCTTTTTTTAATCCTACCTAATTGCCATAAAAAGTGATCAAAACAGTATCTACTTCCACCAACACCACATGTGAGTCTCAGTTGCTCTAGATTTTTACCAGCATTTGGGTGTGCAATTATTTTAAAAAGAGTACACTGAGGACTAATGACGTTGAAAATTGTTCATAGATTTCTTTCCTTTTAAAGCCTATTCCAAATTTTTCTTACATTTTTTGTATTTATCTATTTTATTATTGATTTTAGGAATTTTTTATAAGCTTGAGATACAAATCTTTTGTATCAATATTTTTCTCTCAGTCTGTGGTTAGAATTTTACTCTCTAAATTCTGTCTTCTAATCAACAAATATTTTAATTTTTAAGGTACAAGACATTTTCCTTAGGGGTAGCAGATGTTAATGGCAGATTTAAGATTATATGAGCCTCTTCCAATCTTATTAAGTATTTTCCTTTGTTTTGCTATGAAAGCTTTATTATTTTATCTTTCACATTTCTATCTACTATTTTAATCACCTCCCATTAATCTCTTTGTTGAAAGAGGCATTATGATCTGAGACTTATGGGGATCTGCAAACACGATACTCATCAATGAAATAATGAGACTGAAAAATTTGCTAGTCACATATACACACAGCATAGGGAGAAAGCCATGCCATGCAGTTTCACGTGGAGATTTTACCTGGAAACAAAATTAAAAACCAGGAGCTGTTGCATTCTAATACAACAGCACATCAAAATCTTATTCATCACCGTCAAGTAGGCTTTCATCCAAGGGATGCAAGTCTGGTTCAACATATGCAAATCTATAAATGTAATCTATCATATACACAGACACAAAGACAAAAACCACATAATTATCTCAATTGATGCAGAGAAGACCTTCAACAAAATTCAACAGCTCTTTATGCTAAAAACTCTCAATAAACTAGGTATCGATGAAACTTATCTCAAAATAATAAAGCTGTTTATGACAAGCCTACAGCCAATATCATACTGAATGGGCAAAAACTGGAAGCATTCCCTTAGAAAACTGGCACTAGGCAAGGGTGCCCTCTCTCACCATTCCTATTCAACATAGTATTGGAATTTCTAGCCAAAGCAATCAGGCAAGAAAAGGAAATAAAGGGTATTCAATTAGAAAAAGATGAAGTCAAATGGTCTCTATTTGCAGATGACATAATTATATATTTAGAAGACCTCATCATCTCAGCCCCAAATCTCCTTAAGATGATAAGCAACTTCAGCAAAGTCTCAGGATACAACATCAATGTGCAGCCATTACAAGCATTGCTATACACCAATAACAGACCTTAACAGAGAGTCAATCAAAAATTAACTGCCATTCACGATTGCTACAAAGAGAATAAAATACCTAGGAATACAGCTAACAAAGGAAGTGAAGGACCTCTTCAAGGAGAACTACAAACCACTGCTCAAGGAAATATGAGAGGACAAAAACAGATGGAAAATTATTCCATGCTCATGGTTAGAAAGAATCAATATTGTGAAAATGGCCATACTGCCCAAAGTAGTTTGTAGATTAAATGCTATCCCCATCAAGCTACCATTGACCTTCTTCATCTTAAACTTCATATGAAACCCAAAAAGAGCCTGCAGAGCCAAGGCAATCCTAAGCAAAAAGAACAAAGCTGGAGGTATCACACTACCTGACTTCACAGTATACTATAGGCTACAGTAACCAAAACAGCATAATACTGATACCAAAACAGAGATAAAGACCAATGGAACAGGACAGAGACCTTGGAAGTAATGCCACACACTACAACCATCTGATATTTGACAAACCTGACAAAAACAAACAATGGGGAAATGATTCCCTGTTTAATAAATAGTGTTGGGAAAACTGGCTACCCATGTGCAGAAAGCTGAAACTGGACTATTCCCTATACCTTATAAAAAAATTACCTCCAGATGAATTAAATATTTAAACATAAGACCATAAAAACCCTAGAATAAAACAGGCAATACCATTCAGGACATAGGCATAGGCAAGGACTTCATGACTAAAACACCAAAGCAATGACAACAAAAGCCAAAATATATAATTAAACTTAAGAGCTTCTGCACAGCAAAAGAAACAATCATTAGAGTGAACTGGCAACCAAACTGGGAAAAAATTTTTGCAATCTACCCATCTGACAAAGGGCTAGTATCCAGAATCTACAAAGAACTAAAATAAATTTACAAGAAGAAAACAAAGAACCCCATCAAAAATGGACAAAGGATATGAACAGACACTTTTCAAAAGAAGAGATTTATGCAGCCAACAACCATATGAAAAAATGCTCATCATTTTTGCTGGTCATTAGAGACATGCAAATCAAAACCACACTGAGACACCATCTCATGCCACCCAGAATGGTGATCGTTAAAAAATCTGGAAACAACAGATGCTGGAGAGGATGTGGAGAAATAGGAATACTTTTACACTGTTGGTGGGAGTGTAAATTAGTGCAACCATTTATGAAAGACAGTGTGGCGATTCCTCAAGGACCTAGAAACAGAAATTCCTTTTGACCCAGCAATCCCATTACTGGGTATATACTTGAAGGATTATAAATCATTCTATTATAAAGACATATGCATATGTATGTTCATTGTGGCACTGTTTACAATAGCAAAGTCTTGGAACTAACCCAAATGCCCATCAAGGATCGACTGGATAAAGAAAATGTGGCACATATGCACCATGGAATACTATGCAGGCATAAAAAGGATGAGTTCATGTCCTTTGCAGGGACATGGATGAAGCTGGAAACTATCATTCTCAGTAAACTGACACAAGAGCAGAAAACCAAACACCGCATGTTCTCACTCATAAGTCAAGTGTTGAACAATGAAAACACACGGACACAGGGAGGGTAACATCACACACTGGGGTCTGTTGGGGTGTGTGGGACTAAGGGAGCGAATACAGGGGGTGGGAAGATTGGGGAGGAGTAACATTAGGAGAAATACTAATGTCGGTGAAGGTGGGATGGAGGCAGCAAACCACCATGGCATGTGTGTACCTGTGTAACAATCCTGCAAGATCCGCACATGTACCCCAGAACTTAAAGTATAATAAAATAAATAAACGAAAAGCCAGGGGCTTTGAGAGGCAGTCTTACTTGTCTCAAGAGGGTAGCTGTTTACTGATCCCATAGGAGAATGTAATTGACTTGTTTTAAATGTATCGTGGGCTGGTAGGGAGCTGAAATCTGCTACTCAAGGATAAGCAGGGACTGTGCCTTGTTCCCTTGAAAAGGAAAATAGTTTCGCCTTTTTAAAGGCTTTTTCTAAGGAAGCAAGGAGGAGAAGGATCTTGTGGGTTATTCGTTTGACCTCCGACTCCCAGGTTTTGACAGAGGTAAAGGTAGCACATAATAGTGGGACTTTCTTTTAAGCCTCACACCACAATGATCCAACTGGAACTAATTTTTTTATATGGAAACTTAATTGATTTAAATCTTTATTAAAAAATACTTATCTTCTGTATAACCTTGTCACTCGTTTCATAAATCAGTATGTATTATAGGTAGATGTAAATTTCTGGAATGGATTATTTTTCTACATTTGACAATTCATATACTAATCCATAAAGTCTTAATTATTGCTTCAAAATAGATATTAATGTCTCACTAAATATAGATTTCCGTTTTTCCAGCACCATTTTTTGAATGACTATACATTCTCCTTTTAATTATTCTGTCAAATTTGTCAAAAATCATTTGACCATATATGTCTATTTTACCACATAAGTCTATTTCTGGACTTGCTATTCTGTCTAAAAGTTTTAATTGTTTTTTCTTCTGTTATAGCTATGCTTTCTTGATTACTATAGTTTATTTTCATGATAGGTAGTACAGGCAAGCAAACTATTTCAAAATTATTTGACTCTTCCATATTCTCTGAATTTCCAATTAAATTTCAAGTCTTGTCATTTAAAAAATTTCTAGAATCTCTTTGGTATTGCATTGAATGTATAAGGTGATTTAAGATGACTGATGTCTTAGCACCACAATCTTTCAATTTATAAGCATAGAATAGCCTCTATTTGGCACTTCCTTGAGAACTCTTCACAGGGTTTTGCAGATAAATGCCATTTAGTTTGTTCACTTAATTTCTAAGTATTATTGTCTTTATTGTAAGTAAATCTTTCTCTTTAAATATATTTATTGCTATTATATAGACAGATAATTGTTTTCACATTGACCTCATATTCTGCAACTTTGCTAAACTCAACAATTAAATTCAATAACAATTTTGTAGATTGCTTAGGAATTTCTATATTAATAATTATGCCATATAAAATTTTTTCTGACCTTTATTCTTTTTTTCCTGCCACATGTCACTGTCTAGATTTTTTTATTGGTGAGGATAGAAATTAAGGCTTAATTCCATATCTTAGGGAAGAATCATTCACTATTTTACCAATAAGTATGATATTAACTGCAGCTCCCTTTTATTTTATTGAGGGAATTTGTTTATAATCCTAGACTACTGAGAAAGATTTTTTTTTTAAATCAGGACTTGATGTTGAGTTTCATCATTTTTTGTGTGAGTAATAAAGAGAATATACTATTTTTATTCTTTTGTGTTCCTATAGCTGTAAATTAAATTGCTCAATTCTTTAAAATATTGGGACTATTATAAAACATTGGAGTAAACCTAGCTCATGAGTTATTTTATATATATATATATTTAATAATGAACTATATATATTTTATAATAAACTATATCCATAGGCCTTCTATGCAAAATTCAGGAACATTAGAAATAAAGAGAAGGAAACTATGACCGGATTTGAATTATGTGGATTTACATGCCTGGTATTCTTAAACTTCGTAGAACCTCCCACCTGGCTGAAAACTTCGTAGAACCTCCCACCTGGCTGACATGAGAAAAACCACTCTTCACTGCGTGATTTTGTCAAGGTCTAACTTGAGGCACGATTATCCAAAGGTGATGCCTGTCTTTATCAATGTTCATCTTGCCTTTTATGTTTGACTTTAGGCAGTAGGTTAAGTCTTAGTGTATTCCAACTGAGTCCAGGCATTTGTTGGAAGTAGTTTATATGCCCTCCAAAATTTTAGTACTGGTGAAAGTGCAATGGCAGGAACTAAGAAAACATGTGAAAGTGGATCTTGAGGATGAGTCAAAAAAGACACACTATTAGGCTATATTTAAAAAGTTTTGTTGGTTGAAAACACTCCTTCATGGATTGGCTTAACATACTTCAAGGATATCTGAAACTGGTTGTACTATGCTACTAGGATGGTGTTTTGCTGCTTTACCTCAGTAAAATATATGGTGGTGCCAGAACTGACTTCTATAGAGTATTGAGAAAAAAATTCAAAGACATAAAGTGAGAACAGATAAACTAAATTACAAACTAAGAAATGCTCCACCTGATTGCTTTCTGGAAGTGACCAGAGCACATTTACTACCTTAAGGGAATAAGGGATTCACTGATGAAGATTCATAAGACAAAGTTTCTGGCACCTTTAAGAAACTCTGTGATGACTATCTTCTTTATACTTTATGCTGGCAATAGAGATGCTCCATTAAAACTGCACACCCCAATTTCATATGGGATTATGGAGATCAAAAATAGCCAAAGCTAGGTAGTGATGTGAACCAAAAAAAGCTAGACAGACAGGAAACAATGCAGCTAGCAATACTAGAGAAGAAATCATGGCATCTTGATCTGCCTGGGTCTGAAATTTTTGCTGATAAATAATAACGTTTCCAGGGATAAGATAAATTGAGTAGTTTGAGTATTGTGTTACTTGAAATTACTGTGTTGTAACCAGGAGCATTTGAAGTCTGGTGAGCCAAAGGCTAAAATCTTCTGCTACATTGGAAGAATTATTATTTCTTGCCCAATTT
Source organism: Callithrix jacchus (assembly GCF_049354715.1). Classification (NCBI taxonomy): domain Eukaryota; kingdom Metazoa; phylum Chordata; class Mammalia; order Primates; family Cebidae; genus Callithrix; species Callithrix jacchus. The sequence continues at coordinate 45,738,053 of NC_133514.1, forward strand.
CCAGATCTGTGTTCTCAGAATTATAACCCATGGATTAAAATAAAGTAGAACAGCTTTTCAGAGAAAAAGAATTTTATTACAAATAATGCATATATGAGCAGTATTTCCCAAATTCTTCTTCATATGTATCTGTTATTTTCAAAAATATCCATATAATGGAGAAAAGAGAATAGCTAAATTGCTTGAGGGCTATTGAATACAGGGTCTGAGCTGATACTGAAATCAGGTATCACAATACCCTCACCATTGGAATAAAATCTTATGGAGACAAGATGATAATGAAATTTGGGCCCATGTTTATTTCATAATTGGCCCAATATTATTACCTGACCCTAAATGCATAATTAAAATAGTTATACATAGAAATTGACAGAGTCTTTACTTTGGGATTGGGTTCAACATACACACATTCCTGTTTTTCATGTTAGCTTTCACCATAGAGGGGCATTCAACCACAAGGTGGCTAAGACAACTTGAAATGGGGATGCCATTCAACAAGTTTCTTTAGTGACCTGAGGGGCTTGCACAGTGGAGTCTTTATCAGAATGGTGTGGGCTTAGGAAATCTTATTCTGGGAAACCATGTTTTATCAGAACATCACTAGAATCCAAAACTCAGGTAATATGTTTAAACATATTAAAGTTATCTTATTAAAATGATCATTAGTCAAAAAGCCAACACTTTCAAGCCTGAGTTCGAATAATTTCTGAAAGCTTATTATAATTAAGGTAGAATAAGTTAACTTTATAACTAAATATTAATTCATTAATTTTTTGAGTGGGTAAATAATATATAATCTTGGGATAAACTTAGTATCTTCCTGAGAGTATTTTTAAACCACATTGCCATCTGAGTAAGATATTTTACTTGGTTAACTGCAACAGGTTCACCAGCATTTTTACCCTATTATCAGATTCTGAGACATGGTCTTAATGTAACTTATTTTTAAGTGATTCCAAGAAACTGAAGCAAAAAACTGGGTGGCATGAAATGAGGAAGGAGCTAAGATAATTAATAAATACATTAAAAAGTTGGTCTTTGCTGTGGACAATTGGGTCTTGAATCAGGTGAAACTGAGGAGCTGTGTGGAAGAAACTTTGGAAATGTCAACTCCAGAGATGTTTCCAACATTTACTGTTTTCAATTGTTTAAAGACAGCTGTATATTGCATTTAACCACATGTTTGCACATGAGTCAAATTGGGTGAACAAGTATCCACAAGTCCTGAGAAGAGAGATGAAGTTTTACGAAGGTGACACATTTTCTGCTTACACCCATGTGCAATTAATTGTAGCAGCAACACTGTGAAGCAACAGGATATGCGACAAGACACAATAGGCATGCTTTTTCTGTAGTGTGTCTGTTGCACCATTCAGATCCCTTTCTGCCTTACATAGAGTTCTAACCATCACAGAACCATAAAAATCTATGCAAGACTTAATACAGGAGAGATAGTGTAACAAGATACAGTTTTTTATGCTACAATAGGTCAAAGTCAGTCATTGGATTTTATCATTTTCCTTTACCTCCATCCAATCTTGTTTCCTTAACAATCAGTCAGCACTTCAACACATCTAGGTTTCTTGGCTGATGGAGTACTCCAGAGCTTACCACAAAGGGATTGGGAGTCATTACTTTACCCTTTCAAAGTCTGTGGTTGCTGTATTTATCTGTTTACAATAATCATTAGGCATGACAACATCAAGGGATTAGTCTTTTGGGTTTTAAGTGTGCTCTTTGTTGCTACTATGTTTGGGTTACCTTTGCTCTTTGGGTTAGTTACACCATCCATAACTTAACACATTTAATTGATTGTTAGTCCACTGGCACATAATGTAGCTCAAGTGCCTACATCATGGTCATAGCTGCAGGTTTGGTGAAACTCAAACTGTGTCCCCTTGTAAAAAATGACTTGTTCTAGAAACAAATGGTTCCAATTTAGTTTCAATTACCAGTGCAGGATGCATACATTAAGAATTGGGGGAAGAATGATGTGAAGTTTCTACCTGTTGCTTGTGTGATCCATTTACTCTTATTTTTGGGACACAGTTCCACATATAGATTGTTCATACAATATAAATATTACATCTGAGTGAATCGTCCCTCAAATGTTAAGGGTTGTAGCAAATAAGTGCTTCCATTTATTTCAAATAGAATATGCCATTGTTCTATTAATTTAACTACTTTCAGTGATGTAGGATATGATAAGACAAATAGTCCCTAATGCCAAGTATGCATAGTTGTTCCTTAGCTGACAGAAAATGGTCTTTTGGACAGCAGCTACTTCACTTAAAATTCATGATGTTGTATTGGGCATCTATAAGCCCTCAGAAGGTTGCAGACACACACACTGGAAGCAATGTAGACATACCTACATCAAGAGTAGGTATCAATTATAATAAGAAAAATGTACTGACCCTTCATGGTGTTTGGATGGAATTTGTTATATAAAGTAATGAAGACTGCTGGAATATTGAGCTTTCAGAAAAGACAATAGTGCCTTAGCTTTAGTAAGAAGTCTATCTTTAGGGCCAGTGCTTCAGGTCCAGGTTGAGAAACACGGCATTAAAGGGTTTATTTACCTCTTATTCTGAATTGATAATTATCAGTAAATGAGACATCCCATTTATAAGTAATTACATTTATGAGTTTATGAGGGAAAGTAGTTCATGTTCATTAAATTTTGTTTGCACTTACATGAAATAAGACATTGTCATTTCAAGTAGAAAAATGAAAAATAAGGGAGTTTTCCCTAAAAGAGTACGGGTATCTGCTATAAAACGTTCATTTTTTAGGGCATAATTTTTTTTCCTCATTTACTTGAACAAAATAATTGAGTGAAAGTTTTATCTGCAAATGTAGAAGTAAGTCTTTTACCTTTTTTTGGTGTGTTTCAAAGAATCATGACATGAGGTACAATTACAGAAAAAGTTTTTCTTCAGATATACAGAGACCATCAACTTCTAGGATATACAAAATTACAAAATGTCAAGGGGCAGTTGATCAAAACAAACTAAAATAAATTATGGCAAAGTATGTCTATGGACAGGTGGTGTAAGGAAAAAATTGATTCCAAACAGGAAAGAAAATGAAAAATCTTTTGCTCTATGTCATGCCCTTCATATCAAATAAAATACCTTCATATGTTGACAAAGAGTGACTGATGAGTTCTGCTGGGGTTTACATGTCACTGTCGATAATACTCATCAACTATCAGTAAAATTGGAAGTTCTGCACTCCATTGACCCTTCTTTTCCAAATACAGTTGTTTGTTTGTATCATTAATGTTTCCATAATAGCAAATTTGCTAAGTCTGAGAAAAATGAGAAAAATTATAGATTGTGTTCATGTCTCCTCCTCTATTCTCCAAATCAATCTTTAATTTTTGGATTCTTAGTTTTTAGTGCTTTAAACCAGAATAACAAAAGTGTATTTTCAAGTATCTGAGCTATAAACTAAGACAGGCAGTAATACTATGTATTACATAATACATAGTAGGCTTCAGTGAATGGCATAAAGGTGCCACATTCTGGAGTTATAATATGGATTATGTGACCAGTTCCAGAAGTCAGACTAAAAATAAAAAATATATACATTAGAATAAAGAATATCTGGAGTTGTTGATATGGCAAAGTTGCCATTTCAGATCATTAAGTCAGGGTAGGCCTTACTTGCAAGATCATATTTGAGTGAATGTTTGAAGGAGTTATGAGATTACCGTTGTACAGAAGAACTCACTTGTAAAGAAGATTCTGTGGCAGAATCATGTCTGACATACTTTAGCAACCACAACGAAGGCAGGAGATCAAAATAGAGAGTAGGAGGACCTGAGTGAAGGTACAATAATGGAGGGGTTATGTAAAAAATAAAAGTTCAGTGGTTAAATTTGTTTTGAAAGATCTGCTATTTTATGTTCTCAAAGATTTATAATTTTATTATTAGAGACTTAACAATTCCTGCAGTAAGAAATATATTTGACATTTTAAAATACATTTTTTCCCAAAGATATCTGACCCAATTCTGGGCATTTTGCTATCCCTATATTATCTTATGACATTTCCCTGTCTTTCTCTGGCTCTCCATTCTCCCTTCTATCCTCACATCTCACTATTTTTTAAAGATAGTCTGGCCTCAGTCTTATTTCTAAGTCATTGTAGGTGATGAACAGGTGAAATGTGTAGAGAGAAATTATATACCAGAAGTAAAGAAGGAAACAAGAAAAAATTGCTTGAAATATCTTCAGCACCTCAGTCCTTTCCTGAATTTTTGTCTAGAGTAGTAGATATTGAGAGAGTCTGAATCATTCATAGAAATTTTCTTGCTCATAGGAGGTTCACTATTCCTTGTGAATGAAGGAGAAACTCCCACAGATCTTTGTGAATTTGTAGGTTAACCTCATTCTCACTCTACAAAAGTGTCTTAGAGGAGGTTATGCTCACGTGAGTTTTGAAGGGTCTCAGAAAATAGGGTAAAAAATAAAATATGAAAAATATTTTAAGAACAAAAGAAAGTATATGTTTGCATTTGGGACTCTGAAGGTTTTTATTATTATTATTTACATTCTATTAGAAAAGTAAGACATAATTGTACAATATTTACATCAATGTAAATTGTATGTAAGCTATTAAATGATTCAATCTGAAGCCATTACCATGGAATAACAAAATAAGGAATGGGATTAACAATAGAATAAATAGCAGGGCCATGAAGAGGCTTATCAAAATGCCATACATAAGGGGATGGTCAAATTTCTGGAAAATACATGGGAAGGGTTCATAGGGGAAATTAGCCTGTGCCTTCCTGCAGGTATAGTCAGGAGTGTCTCCAAGATCATAGCCAGTTAGAGAAGGGGCATCCAAGCCATGTTACTGGAATGTTCTTTAAGTCTCAAAATATTAATAGTAGTTCATAAATTTCAAGCTCTTCTGTCCAGATAGGGTAAAGGATCCCACAATAGAGGATAGTGTGAGATTAGTTTTAATAGAGATTTCCAATTCTGGCTATGCAATTGCAACCACATAGGTGCCTTAAAATACACAGATATATTTTATGTCCAAAAATAAAAATATGCATTTATTTGGGTGTCTATGAGATATTTTTTAAGCTCTCCAGGTGATTCTGTTATTCACTAAAGGATGAATACTGGTCTAGAGAGGAACATCAAGATCATATCTGATAAACCATATGAAATTCAGAAATTTTGAACTTAACTAAAAGCTCTAGGGAAGGCTTGAAGAACTGGAATGGATAAATTATTCTTATTCTGTTGTGAAGTTTGGATTTTAGTCTATGTGCAAGGATATTCAGGAAAAATAATGAATGTCCTAAATCAGGCCCCTCTTGCAGTGGAAATGCAGAAGAGGAGGAAATGTGAGAGGTATCTAGCAGCCAGGATGAATCTACCCAGAATCCCAGAGCTTGGCAATATGGTTAGTAAGCAATCCTTAATTCAAAGAGTATATAGCAATAGTCACTGCATATGTAATTGTTAATAAAATGTCCTGAAATCTTACAGCTCATATGTAAAAGAAATTTCATAGAGCTTTCCTCAAATTTAACAGTAATCTGATTTTTTTATTACCAAGTTATCATGCTTAAAGAAATATTTATTAAAAATTAAATCTGTCATGCTAAAGGAAAGTAAAAAAAATTTGTTTCAGCTACAAAATGCAAGATAAAATTATATAAAGGGCAATAAAAGACTGAAAACTTAAAATATATATTAAAAGCATATCATAGAGTTGTGTAAAAAGGTTAATTGAACAATAATTATTCTACCATTTTGAATGCTACAGAAGAAAACTTACTTTTTTGGAATTGCCATCTTTTTAAGTATTTATTTGTGATTGCTTTTGTCTTTCTAAATAAGTATTCACTTTTATAACTAATTTTATTTATCTATCTTTCTAAAAAAGAGCTTCTAAAAATGATATAAGTCCAGGCCTACCAAGATTGGGGTATATCCCTACTGAGCATGCAGAATCCATGGGGCAGACTGACTGGTAATGTACAGAGGCGTTAAGTCAAAATTCATCAGTTTGGTGATCTGAAATGATGATTCAGCTGATAATACCTGTGTCTAGTTAGACACTCTGTGCCCAATTTTAAACTAATTAAAATAAAATTAGCTATACCTTTTGTTTGTCTTAAACATACAAATCCTAGACAGACAGACAGTAGGCAAAGAGTACAGGATAACTGCAACAAAGCTGCTAAAAGTTTCAATGCATAACTTGCATTGCTCTGGTCATGCCTTTCCCCACAGCCCTGATGTGTCCTAACATTCCAGACTCTTCCAAAATGTCAGTCTGTCTAAGAGTAATTCAACAAAAGCCTTGTCTTTTAATCTGTATTTTGCCAGATGAAACCCAAAGGGTAACTTACTGGAATTAGAATTTTAACAGTATTGACACTATCTAGTTAAAAAAAAAATTAATGCCTACAATGAGAAGCATTCCATGCCTCTGAGCATTTTTTCTGACTTTTTTCTCTCCTAAATTTTAAGAAAGAAACTCTTTTCCACCACTACAATAATAGATTCAAATACTCAATTTACTCAATTCACTTTAAATTTTCCCCCCTTTTTTGGTAATTTATTCATTGTTTGAGAAACCTAATCATTGAAAGCATTAGGCATGAAAGTTGGTTGACTTAAGTTCTGCATATTAGGAATAAAGCATAGGATGGCTGTTAATGGCTACAGCTAGGAATAGCCATTTGGAAATTTACTAATTAAAGATTTCATTTGCACTTCTCTAGAAATGAGTGTTTCCACTTTAAGTAATTATGTATCTCTGACTTGGAAGTTAATGTGGAAAAACTAGATGGTCAACCCAAAATGAAACAATTAAACTTATTTACATATGAGATAGAAATGATAATATAACAAATATAATCAGAAATGGTTGTGAATTGAAAATTATCATACTGAATATCTATGTACTCAACCAGATATAAGCTATTTACCTATAGTGTTGTTTTGCCATGTAATAGTAAATAGTAGTAGTAAAGATGAATAGTTCATTCTTAGCTAAATTGTTACCAAAAACAAGGTTAGCATTAAATACTTAATCTCTAAAATCTTAAAATATTTTAGAAATTACAGAATCCAAGTCCATAGACCTTCTAAGTTTATTCTTTTTTTAGATGAACAAACACTTACTGAGCTTTAACTTTGTGCTTAGACGATCAGATGATTATTTTAGCTGAAAGAAATTTGTGAATGATGATGTTTAACAATCATACTTGGCCGGGCATGGTAGCTTACACCAGTTAATTCCAGTACTTTGAAAGGCCTAGGTTGGGGGATCACCTGAGGTCAGGAGTTCAAGACCAGCCAGGCCAACATGGTGAAACCCCATCTCTACTAAAAATACAAAAATTAGTTAAGTATGGTGGTGAGCGCTTTTAATCCCAGCTATTAAGGACTCAGAGACAGCAGAATCACTTGAACTCAGGAGGTGGAGGTTGCAGTGAGCCAAGATCACAGCACTGTACTCCAGCCCAGGCCAACAAAGAGCAAAACTCCATCTCAAAAAAAAAAAAAAAGAATCATACTGCAAGTTTGGAGTTCATTATATTAGTACAATATATATCATAATATTTATAATATTTATTACATTATATAATACATATATTGTTTATTTTATTTATATTATATTGTATTACGTTACATTATATATTAAGAAAGAATGATACAGAAGCACATTTTTTATGCCAATAACGCTATTTTTTAAACTCTATTTCATCTTATTTTTTAACTTTTTATCTTGTTTATCAATTTTCATTTCTATGTTTTTAGCAGTATTACCTGTTAGTAGAATATATTTGAAATTTATTTTTATTAGGAAACCATTAGAAAACTATTTTTATTTTAATTTCCTACTGTAACTTAGTTAATATAAATATTAAATATTTGCATTTATATAAAACATGTTATATGTATGCTTTCTTTTTTTCCAAACTTTCCAATCGATTTTTCAACTCCTCCTCCTTCTCCACCTCCTGTTTTCCTCCTTATTCTTCCTCCTCTTCCTCCTTCTTCTTTCTTTGTTCCTTTTAATTCTATTGATGGTGTTTACTTCCTTTTTTCTTCTTTCTATTGGTTCAAATAATATAACATTAATAATAGTATTAATAATAGATAACAGGAGAACAGAGCACTATTCTGAGATTGTATAGATTACATAGTTTCATTATTAGAGTAACTGCAATATAAGAACTACTGCTATTTTACCCTCATTTTGCAATGAGAAAACAAGCACAGTTACAGGGCTAAACTATTTCTACAAAGAAGGCTTCTCTATTCCTACCATAACAAACTTTAAGAACGCCTCAAAAGAATCAAGCTAAGTAGTGTAATTGCCTGCCCACCCTCCCTGCAAAAAGGTCTATCGCACTTTCAAAAAATAAAACAAAATATAAATGTTAAGCAACATACTATGAACAATATCCATCCCTGGGCAAACATTACTAGATATAAAAATAAGCCAATTAATTTGACCTATGACCAGAAAAAAAAGAAATAAGTCAACAGAAACCAATTTAACAATGATAGAGATGACCAGATTGGCTGACAAAGAATTTGAGAATGCTGTCTTAAATATGCTCAAGTGTTCAAAGAGTATTGTTTTGGAGGTTTCAGGATATAGCACAGGTTTGCCATCCTTTGATCTAGATTCCAGTATTGTCCCCATTGCTACAAAGACCTGTGAAATGCATTTTCAGCCTCTCTTTTTGATGCTACATATTATTCTAAGTTAAAAGGAGGTGGACATATATGGCCCATGTGTCTGAGTATCTGATTCTCCTGAATCAGGGTCTCATAAAGCATGTCTGTCTTGGTGGTTTAGGATGCCTTTAAGCACATACTGCCTGCTTTCTAGGGTCTTCACTGGTACAGTTGTCTTTAATTACCATGTCTGCCATTCCTGAAAGTAGAGAGCTAGCTTTGCATTTTAACAGACATATATGATTTTATAAGGCTGGAAGTTACTAATTTAACCACCCACAACCACAAAATAAAACTTAGAATCCTTTAAATCTAATAATTCCTTCCATTCCAGTATCTTATTATTACCTTGTTTTTTCACTCCATAAATTGATGTCAACAATTCTCTATTATTTGCTTATGCAATTATTCATAAACATAAGTAATTTGGTTGCCATCCTTTCTAGCATCTTATTCCACATTTCTGGGTTTCATTCTTTTTTCTTAAACACTTATCTTTTATTAATTTGAAGAATAATTGAAAACAGTAAAGTACACAACTATAATCTTTTTGTGTGCATATTAGTGACATTTTTATATGTTTATGTGTCATTTGCACAGAGAGCATATAGGACATTTCTTTATTTCATAAAGTGTCTTACTTTTAAAAATCTATCCTTCAGAAGGATCTACTATTTCTACTTTTCTCCTCATTGGTTGATCAAAATCGTCCATGTTGGTCAATAGTGTTGATCAATTCATCTATGTATCTCCTCCTGATTTTTTGCCTGCTTATTCTATCATTGCCAAAAAGATATGTGCTAAAATTTTCAGCTATGAATGTAGATTTGTCTGTTTCTCTTTTTAATTCTATCATTTCTATCATATATATTTTAAGATATATTTTAGATAAATACTTATTTAGCATTGTTATATCATTCTATTTACTTGACTTTACTATTATGTTAATATTTAATTTTTTTCTGGATGGGTTCAAGATTCTTCTGTTTGTTTTAGTTTCAGGAATTGACTATGGTGTTTTAGCAATGCTTTGTCTCCTTTTCTTAGGTGTAATTGTTTCAGTTTGCTTGATATTTATCCTGCTTTTTTCGCTGAGCTTATGATACTTGTGGATAGATAATCTTCATAATTTTTAAAAATCTTAATAATTATCTTCAAATATTGATTCTGCTATGTTTTGTTCTCTCTCTTTTGAGACTTCAGTACATGTTTATTTAACCCTATTGTGTTGTGTTTTAATTATTATTTTTTCACTGTTTAGATTATTCCCAAATATTGATTCTGCTATGTTTTGTTCTCTCTATTTGAGACTTCAGTCCATGTTTATTTAACCCTATTGTGTTGTTTAATTATTATTTTTTCACTGTTCAGATTATTCCTATCTTGAAGTTTACTAACCCAGTCTTTTTATGTGTCTAATTTACTATTGAATGCAACCAATTAGTTGAGAAGTAAAATTGCCATTTTTTAAATCACTAGAGAATCTCAACAGTAAATTTCAACAAACAGAAGAAAGAATAACTATAATCAAAGTTATGCTAATTGAGGTAATGGAAACTGAATAACAGAGAGAGAAATAATGAATAAAAATAAAAAGAGCCCCAGGGAAATTTGGGATACCATTAAGTTCACCAATATATGCATAAGAAAAGTACTAGATGGAGAAGAGAGAAAGGGAAGAAATATCTTTCAAAGAAGTGATGGCTGAATGCTTCCCTATTTTATTAAAAAATAATAATCTACCCATCTAGAATATTCAACAAACTATAAGACACAAAGAGATTCACAAATACACTCATGACAGTAAAAATATTGAAAGTCAAAGATGAGGAGATAATCTTAAATGCAACAAGAAAACAATAACTTGTTTCTTACAAGCAAAGCTCAATAATATTAACAGCTGATTTTTCACTAGAAACATTGGAGGCAAGAAAGCAATAAGATAACATGTTTTATTGCTCATCTAAAAATAACTATTAATCAATAAGCCTATATACTTACATTTTTGAAAGTAAAATAATGACTTTTCAAGATGAATAGAAACTGGTTATATCTTTTGCTAATAAGCCTACCTTATAAAAATACTAACAGATGTAACACAGGCTGAAAGCAAGAGATAATAAAAAAGCATTTGAAAAAAAGCATTGGTAAATAAAAGTGTAATCACATAATTGTAAAAAGACATTTTAATTCATTTTTCTCCTTGCTTTTCTCAATTTATTTAAAAAGAAATTAAATACAATTATATGTATATAATTTTTTGTTGGGTCTATAGAAACAAAACATATGTGAAACATGTTTGCAAATGACAGCACAAAAGAGGTAGCTAAAATGAACCAAGCTATATTTTACTAAGGAAATGACTAGAGATAAAAAATGCATTTTAAAATGTGAAACAGTGATAAATGTTAAACCTAAAATAATAGATGAAAGAGGGTAGAAAGAATATAGCTATATGCAAGGATAGGAAGAATCAACATGGTGAAAATGGCCATACTGCCCAAAGTAATTTATAAATTCAATGCTATACCCATTAAGCCTCCAGTGACTTTCTCCACAAAATTAGAAAAAACTAATTAAATTTCATGTGAAACCAAAAAAGAGCCTGTATAGCTGAGATAATACTAAGCAAAAAGAACAAAGCTGGAGGCATCACATTACCCAATTTCAAACTATAGTACAATGCTACAGTAACCAAAATAGTGTGACGCTGGTACCAAAACAGAAATACAGACCAATCGAACAGAGTGGAGGCCTCAGAAATAACACCACACATCTACAACCATCCGATTTTTGAGAAACCTTATAAAAACAAGCAATATGGAAAGGATTCCCTATTTAATAAATGGTACTGGGAAAACTAGCTAGCAATATGCAGAAAACTGAAACTGGACCCTTTCCTTACACCTTACACAAAAATTAACTCAAGATGGATTAAAGACTTAAACATAAGGCTTAAAACCATAAAACCCCCCTAGAAGAATACCTAAGTAATACCATTTAGGACATAGGTATGGGTGAAGACTTTATGACTAAAACACCAAAAGCAATGACAACAAAAGCCAAAACAAATTTGATCCAATTGAACTAAAGAGCCTCTGCACAGCAAAAGAAACTATCATCAGAGTGAACAGGCAACCTATAGAATGGGAGAAAATTGTTGCAATCTATCTATATGACAAAGGGCTAATAAACAAATTTACAAGAAAAAAACAAATAACCCATCAAAAAGTGGATGAAAAATATGAACAGACACTCGTTAAAAGAAGATATTTATGCAGCCAACTAACCCAGGGTAAAAAGCCTATCATCACCAGTCATTAGAGAAATGCAAACAAAACTACAATGAGATACCATCCCATGCCAGTTAGAATGGCAATCATTAAAAAATCAGGAAACAACATTTGAGGAAAAGTATGTGGAGAAATAGGAATGCTTTTAAACTGTTTGTGGGACAGTAAATTAGTTCAACCATTGTGGAAGACAGTGTGGCAATCCCTCAAGGATCTAGGAAAAGAAACAGCATTTAATCCAGCAATCTCATTATTGGATATAAACCAAGTAAGTATAGTAATATGTAATAACATAATAAATATAGTATAAAAGATATTAAAATCTGCATTAGAAAATAGCTGTTTTATAACAAAAATCAGTAAAGTAAGAATAGCAGAAGGTAAATCACATAGAAAGTAAAAGGTAGAGGGAGAGGACTCAAGATGGCACTGTGAGAACAACCCAGGATTGAAGATCTCGGTGAATTCGCGGAGAGGGTGAGTCAGGGCCACATTTCCAGACGGATCTTTGTTGCCCACAGAACGGGTAAACTCCCAGGTATAAAAGAGACGTGGGACGCCAGGCAGAGGTTTTGGCTGGTGCAGCCGGCAGCCAGTGCAGCAGAGGCCCACGCTGTAGTGTAGCACAGTGGCGCTACACAGTGCTCTGCACAAAGTGCACTGGCCCGGGTGCCCTGTTAAACCAACAACATAAGACGTGAGAGGGCTGAACTTGAGACTGAATGGGACTTGGACAGTGAGCCAGCCAGGAGATTCCAGGGACACAGCATTTAAGGTAGCGCAGTGAAACAAACAAAACAGCGATTCCAAACGCTCCCGGTAAAGAGGTTCCCTGAGGCCACAGCTCCGTGGGGGAGGGGAGTCTGGCATTACAGAGGCAACCCGCCCCTACTGAGGTACACACCCATTGCTGAGGCAGCCTGCCGTTGCCAAGGCAACCCACTACAACAGTGAGACTACGCCACAGGGGATAGCCCATGGCAGCAGGGCGGAAACTGCAGCAGAAAGGCAGAGCTTGCAGCAACAGGTCGAACCTCACACCAGCAGGGTGTAGCCTCGGCAGGTAAAAAGTAACTAAACTTCCTCCTAGCTAGGCAGGACAGCACAACGAACACTCAAAAATAAAGCCCCAACCCCCCCAGACAGAGCATCTGAGAAAAAAAAGGTTTTTTTTATGAGTTCTGTTGCAGCAGAATTAAACATAGCAGCCTAACAGCCCTGAATGAACAACAGAGCTCACAGCTCAGCACTTGAGCTCCTATAAAGTACAGACTGTCTCCTCAAGCAGCTCCCTGACCCTTCTATATCCAAAAGACTGACATTTGGCAGGCATCACTCTGGGACAAATATAGCAGAAAAAGAAACTGGTAGCATCCCTTGTTGTTCTGCAGCTGCTATAGGTGCACCCCAGACAAGCAGGGCCTGAAGTGGACCTCAGCAGTCGTACAGCGAAAAGGCTAGACTGGTAGAAGGAAAACCAAGTAACAGAAATACTTCATCATCAACAATCTGGGTGTCCACTCAGAGACCCAATCGAAAAGTCAGCAACTATGCAGATGACAGGTGGATAAATCCACAGAGATGGGAAGAAACCAGTGCAAAAAGGAGGAAAACACCCAAAACCAGAATACCTCGCCTCCTAGAAAGAATCAAAACTCCTCACCAGCAAGGGACCAAAGCTGGACGGAGAATGACTCTGACAAAATGACAGAATTAGACTTCAGAAGGTGGATAATGAGAAACTTTTGTGAGCTAAAAAACGTCTTAAATCAATGCAAAGAAACTAAGAAACTTGAAAAAAAATATGGAAAAAGATTCGAGGAAATAATAACAAGAATGGATAACATAGAGAGGAATATGAATGAATTAAAGGAACTGAAAAACACAATATGAGAACTTCGCAAAGCATGCACAAGCTTCAATAGCCGAATTGACCAAGCAGAAGAAAGAATATCAGAAGTCGAAGATCAACTCAATGAAATAAAACGAGAAACCAACATCAGAGAAAAAAGCGCAAAAAGAAATGAACAAAGTCTTCAAGAAATGTGGGACTATGTGAACAGACCTAACCTACGTTTGATAGGTGTACCAGAATGTAATGAAGAGAATAAATCCAAGCTGGAAAATACTCTTCAGGACATTCTCCAGAAAAATTTCCCCCACCTAGCAAGACAGACCCAAACTCAAATGCAGGAAATACAGAGAACACCACAAAGATATTCTGCAAGAAGAGCAGCCCCAAGGCACATAATCGTCAGATTCAACAAGGTTGAAATAAAGGAGAAAATACTAAGGGCAGCCAGAGAGAAAGTTCAGATCACCCACAAAGGGAAGCCCATCAGACTCACAGCAGATTTCTCAGCAGAAACACTACGAGCCAGAAGAGAGTGGGGGCCAATATTCAACATCCTTAAAGAAAAGAACTTTCAACCCAGAATTTCATATCCAGCCAAACTGAGCTTCATAAGTGAAGGAAAAATAAAATTTTTTTGCGAACAAGCAAATACTCAGAGATTTTGTCACCACCAGGCCTGCTTTACAAGAGCTCCTGAAAGAGGCACTGCACATAGAAAGGAACAACCAGTACCAGCCATTCCAAAATCACACTAAATGCTAAAGAGCATCTGAAGAATCTACAACAACTAATACGCAAAACAGCCAGCTAGCATCAAAATGGCAGTATCAAATTCACACATAACAATATTAACCCTAAATGTAAATGGACTAAATTCACCAATCAAAAGACACAGACTGGAAAATTGGATAAAAATCCAAAACCCATCAGTGTGCTCTATCCAGAAAACCCATCTCACATGGAAAACTACACAAAGGCTCAAAATAAAGGGATGAAGGAAGATTTACCACGCAAATGGAGAGCAAAACAAAGCAGGAGTTGCAATTCTCATCTCTGATAAAATGGACTTTAAAGCAACAAAGATCAAAAGAGACAAAGAAGGACATTACATAATGGTAAAAAAAATCGATACAACACTAAGAGCTAACGATCCTAAACATATATGGACCCAACACAGGAGCACCCAGATACGGAAGGCAAGTTCTTAATGACTTACAAAGAGACCTAGACTCCCACACAATAATAGTGGGAGACTTTAACACTCCAATGTCAATATTAGACAGATCAACCAGACAGAAAATAAACAAGGATATCCAGGGCTTGAATTCAGACCTGGAGCAAGCAAACCTGATAGACATTTACAGAACTCTCCACCCCAAATCCACAGAATATACATTCTTCTCAGCACCACATCACACCTACTCTAAAATTGACCACATAATTGGAAGTAAAGCACTGCTCAGCAAATGCAAAACTGAAATCATAACAACTGAAAACATAGTGTAATCAAGTTAGAACTCAGAATTCAGAAACCAACCAGGAACCGCACAGCTTCATGAAAACTGAACAACTAGCTCTTGAATGTTGACTGGATAAACAATAAAATGAAGGCAGAAATAAAGAAGTTCTTCTAAACCAATGAGAACAAAGACACAACATGCCAGAATCTCTGGGACACATTTAAAGCAGTCTCTAGAGGAAAGTATATAGCAATAAGTGCTCATATGAGGAGAATGGAGAGATCCAAAATTGACACCCTATCATCAAAATTGAAAGAGCTAGAGAAGCAAGATCAAAAAAACTCAAAACCCAGCAGAAGACAAGAAATAACTAATATCAGAGCTGAACTGAAGGCGATTGAGACAAGAAAGCCCTTCAAAAAATCAATAAATCCAAGAGCTGGTTTTTTGAAAAGATCAACAAAATAGACAGACCACTAGCCAGATTGATTAAAAAGAAAAGAGAGAACAACCAAATAGATGCAATAAAAAAATGATAAAGGGGAAATCACCACAGATTCCACAGAAATTCAAACCATCATCAGAGAATATTACAAACAACTCTATGCACATAAACTAGTAAACCTGGAAGAAATGGATAAATTCCTGGACTCCTGCATCCTCCCAAGCCTAAACCAGGAGGAAGCTGAAACTATGAATAGACCAATAACAAGGTCAGAAGTTGAGGCAGCAATTAAGAGCCTACCAAACAAAAAAAGCCCGGGTCCAGACAGGTTCACAGCCGAATTCTACCAGACACACAAAGAGGAGCTGCTACCATTCCTTCTAAAACTATTTCAAACAATCCAAAAAGAGGAAATACTTCCCAAATCATTTTTCGAGACCAACATCATTCTGATACCAAAACCCGGCAGAGACCCAACAAGAAAAGAAAACTTCAGGCCAATATCCATGATGAACATAGATGCAAAAATCTTCAATAAAATATTGGCAAGCCGAATGCAACAGCAAATCAAAAAACTTATTCACCATGATCAAGTAGGATTCATCCCGGGGATGCAAGGCTGGTTCAACATACACAAGTCTATCAACGTAATTCACCACATAAACAGAACCAAAAACAAAAACCACATGATTATCTCAATTGATGCAGAGAAGGCATTCGACAAAATTCAACAGCCCTTTATGCTAAAAACCCTCAATAAACTCGGTATTGATGGAATGTATCTCAAAGTAATAAAAGCTATTTATGACAAACCAACAGCCAATATCATACTGAATGGGCAAAAACTGGAAGCATTCCCTTTACAATTCGGCACTAGACAAGGATGCCCTCTTTCACCACTCCTATTCAATATACTACTGGAAGTTATAGCCATAGAAACCAGGAAAGAAAAAGAAATAAAGGGTATTCAAATAGGAAAGGAGGAAGCCAAATTGTCTCTATTTGCAGACGACATGATAGTATACCTAGAAGACCCCATCACCTCAGCCAAAAATTCCTGAAACTGATAAGCAACTTCAGCAAAGTCTCAGGATACAAAATCAATGTGCAAAAATTACAAGCCTTCCTCTACACCAATAACAGACTTAATGAAAGCCAAATCAAGAACGAACTGCCATTCACAATGGCTACAAAAAGAATAAAACACCTAGGAATACAACTCACAAGGAACGTAAGCGACCTCTTCAAGGAAAACTACAAACTACTGCTCAACGAAATAAGAGAGGACACAAAAAGATGGAGAAACATTCCATGTTCATGGTTAGGAAGAATTAATATCGTGAAAATAGCTACATTGCCCAAAGTAATTTACAGAATCAATGCTATCCCCATCAAGCTACCATTGACTTTCTTCACAGAACTGGAAATACCACCATAAACTTCATATGAAACCAAAAGAGAGCCCTCATAGCCAAGTCAATTTTAAGCAAAAAGAACACAGCGGGGGGCATCACACTACCGGATTTCAAACTATACTACAAGGCTACAGTAATAAAAATAGCATGGTACTGGTACCAAAACAGAGATATAGACCAATGGAACAAAACAGAGGCATCGGAGGCAACACACCATATCTACAACCATACAAGCTTTGATAAACCCGACAAAAACAAGCAATGGGGAAAGGATTCCCTGTTTAACAAATGGTGTTGGGAAAACTGGCTAGCCATGTGCAGAAAGCAGAAACTGGACCCCTTCCTGACACCTTACACCAAAATTAACTCCATATGGATTAAAGACTTAAACATAAGACCTGGCACCATTAAAACCCTAGAAGAAAATCTAGGCAAAACCATCCAGGACATAGGAGTAGGCAAGGACTTCATGAACAAAACACCAAAAGCATTGGCAACAAAAGCCAAAATAGACAAGTGGGGCCTAATGAAACTCCACAGCTTCTGCACAGCAAAAGAAATAGTCACTAAAGTGAATCGGCAACCAACAGAATGGGAAAAAATTTTTGCAGTTTACCCATCTGACAAAGGGCTGATATCCAGAATTTACAAAGAACTCAAACAGATTTACAGGAAAAAAACAAACAAGCTCATTCAAAATTGGGCAAAGGATATGAACAGACACTTTACGAAAGAAGACATATATGAGGCCAACAATCATATGAAAAAATGCTCATCGTCACTGGTCATCAGAGAGATGCAAATCAAAACCACATTGAGATACCATCTCACGCCAGTTAGAATGGCGATCATTAAAAAATCTGGAGACAACAGATGCTGGAGAGGATGTGGAGAAAAAGGAACACTTTTACACTGTTGGTGGGAGTGTAAATTAGTCCAACAATTGTGGAAGACAGTGTGGCGATTCCTCAAGGCCCTAGAAATAGAAATTCCATTTGACCCAGCAATCCCATGACTGGGTATATATCCAAAGGAGTATAAATCGTTCTACTATAAGGACACATGCACACAAATGTTCATTGCAGCACTGTTTACAATAGCAAAGACCTGGAATCAACCCAAATGCCCATGGATGATAGACTGGATTGGGAAAATGTGGCACATATACACCATGGAATATTATGCAGTAATCAGAAATGATGAGTTTGTGTCGTTTGTAGGGACATGGATGAATCTGGAGAACATCATTCTCAGCAAACTGACACAAGAACAGAATATGAAACACCACCTATTCTCACTCATAGGCGGGTGATGTAAAATGAGAACACATGGACACAGAGAGGGGAGTACTAATCACTGGGGTCTATTGGGGGGAAAAGGGGAAGGCCAGTGGGAAGGGGAGGTGGGGCGGGAGAAATGCCAAATGTGGGTGAAGGGGAGAAAGCAAACAAAACACACTGCCATGTGTGTACCTATGCAACTGTATTGCATGCTCTGCACATGTACCCCAAAACCTAAAATGCAATAAAAAATTAAAAATAGTAGAAGAAGTGGTTTCAACAAATTATATGAAGCCAGTAGTTTTCTGATACCAAAATTTGCAAAGATATCATAGAAACAAAAAGCTACATATTAATATCTCTTTAATATAGACATGAAAATTCTACAAAAAACTTATATGCTGATCTAAGCAATAAATAAAAATGTATTATACACCATAACGAAGTAGAATTTATCCTACCAATATCAATTTTATTTAAAATCTGAAATGCATCTCAGATCAAGGATGGCCGAAGAGAAATAGCTCTGGTCTGCAGCTCCCACCAAGACCAACAAAGGCAGGTGATTTCTGCATTTCCAACTGAAGTATCCAGCTCATCTCACTGAAACTAGTTACAGAGTGGCTGCAGCCCACAGAGGGTGAGCTGAAGCAGGCTGGGGCATTGCCTCACCTGGGAAGTAAAAGGAATCAGAAAACTCCCTCCCCTTGCCAAGGGAAGCCATGAAGGACTGTGCCTTGAGGAACAGTGCACTCTGGACCAGATATTACACTTTTCCCATGGTCTTCATAATCTGCAGACCAAAAGATTTTCTTGGATGCCTATGCCATACTGACCCTGGGTTTCAAGCACAAAATTGGGCTGCTGTTTGTGCAGACATCAAGCTAGCTGCAGGAGGTTTTTTTTTTCATTCCCCAGTGGCACCTGTAACACCAGCAAAACAAAATCATTCACTCCTCTGGAAAGGGGGCTGAAGTCAGGGAGCCAAGTGGTTTAGCTCACCAGATCCCACCCCCATGGAGTCCAACAAACTGAGATCCACTGGCTTGAAATTCTGAAGTCTGCAGGCTAAAGTTGACCTGGGATGCTGAAGTTTGGTGGAGAAGGAGCATTCACCATTACTAAGGCTTGAGTAGGCTGGTTTTCCCTTGACAGTGTAAACAAAGTCATCAAGAATTTCAAACAGGGTGGAGCCCACCAGAGCTTAGCGAAGCCCCTATAGCCAGACTGCCTCTCTAGATTCCCCCTCTCTGGGCAGAGCACCTCTGGAAGAAAGGCAGTAGCCCCAGTCAGGGGCTTATAGATAAAACTCCCATCAGACTGGGACAGAGCACCTGGTGGAAGGTACAGCTGCGGGCCTAGCTTCAGCAGACTTAAACATTTCTGCCTGCTGGCTCTGAAGAGAGCAGAGGATCTCCCAGCACAGTGCTTGAGCTCTGCTAAGGGACAGACAGCCTCCTCAAGTGGGTCCCTAATCCTTTGCCTCCTGACTGGGAGACACCTCCCTAGGCAATCCCATGCAGGATATAGCCATGGGCACATACTTCATGACTAATAGACCAAAAGCAATGAAAGCAAAAGCCAAAACATACAAATGGGATCTAATTACACTAAAGAGCATCTGCACAGCAAAAGAAACTAACATCAGAGTGAACAGGCAACCTACAGAATGGAAGAAAATTTTTGCAATCCATCCATCTGAAAATGGGCTAATATCCAGAATCTATAAAGAACTTCAACAAATTTACAAGACAAAAACCATCAAAAAGTGGATGAAGGATATGAACTGACACTTCAAAAGAAGGTATTTATGGGGCCAGGAAACATGAAGAAAAGCTCATCATCACTGTTCATTAGAGAGATGCAAATTAAAATCACAGTGAGATACCATCTCACACCAGTTAGAATGGTGATCATTAAAATGTCAGAAAACAACAGATGAGGGAGAGGATGTAGAGAAATAGGAAAGCTTTTACACTGTTGGTGGGAGTGTAAATTAGTTCAACCATTGTGGAAGACAGTGTGGCGATTCCTCCTCAAGGATCTGGAACCAGAAATACCATTTGACCCAGCAATCCCATTATTGGGTATATACCCAAAGGATTATAAATCATTCTACTCTAAAGACACATGTCCATGTACATTTATTGCAGCACTGTTCACAATAGCAAAGACTCTGAAGCAACCCAAATGCCCATCAGTGATAGACTGGATAAAGAAAATGTGGCACACATACACTACGGAATACTATGCAGACCTAAAAAGGGATGAGTTCATGTCCTTTGCAGGGATATGAATGAAGCTGGAAACCATCATTCTCAGCAAACTAGCACAGAAATAGAAATCCAAACACCACATGTTCTCACTCACAAGTGAGAGTTGAGAGATGAGAACACGTCAATGCAGGGAGGGGAACATTACACACCGGTGCCTGTTGGGGAGTGGGAGGCTAGGGGAGGAATAGCATTAGCAGAAGTACCTAACATAGATGACAGGTTGATGGGTGCAGCCAACCACCATGGCACATGTATACCTATGTAACAAACCTGCACATTTTGCACATGTATCCTAGAACTTGAAGTATAATAAAAAATTAATTAATTTAAAAAATCTGAAATACAATACACAAATTAAAAACATAAAGGGTAGAAACACCCTAATTACTTCAATAAATACAGAAAAAACATGATAAAATCTAAAGTATTTACGAGATAAAAACACAAAACATGAGAAATAAATGGGAAATTCCTCAGTTTGATAAAGAGTATCTACCAAATACCCACAGCTGACATCACACTTACTATTTTTTCACTAATACAAGAAATAAGAAAGATAAGATTGTGTACTCTTTCTCTTTCTAGTCACCATTATAATAGGGATTCTAACCAGGGTAATTAGACAAGAAGAAGAAATTTAAAAAGCCATCCATATTGTGAAAGAAGAAATATATCTCTATATATATTGCAGATGGCATGGTTTTGTGTATGGAAAATCATAAAGAATTCACAAAAACCTATTAGAGTTAATAAATAAGTTGAGCAAAAGATTGTAGAAAACAAGATCAATTTACAAAATCAATTGTTTTTCTACACATTGGAAAGGTGTAATACAAAACTAGAATTAGAAAACTATTCCATTTATAGTAGCATTAAACAGAATAAAATACTTAGGAATAAATGTATTAAACATGCAAGACTTCTACACTAACATCAAAAAAGTATGTAAAATAATTAAAGAAAATCTATACATATGGAAAGACATCCAGTATTTGTGAATTAGATTTAATATTGTTAATATGGCTA
Source organism: Callithrix jacchus (assembly GCF_049354715.1). Taxonomy (NCBI): domain Eukaryota; kingdom Metazoa; phylum Chordata; class Mammalia; order Primates; family Cebidae; genus Callithrix; species Callithrix jacchus. Next base: position 45,759,834 of record NC_133514.1, read on the forward strand.
AACTCACGAAATTGATCAAAAGATTCAAGAGAATCCCTATCAAAATCCTAGGGGACATTTTTTGGCAAAATATGTAAAGCTGACATTAAAATTTCTATGGAAGTGTAAAGAACCTATAATAGCAAAACAGTCTTGTGTAAAAAGAACAAAGTTGTTAGGTTTACCCTTTTCAATTTCAAAACTTAACAGAAAGCAACATTAATTAAAACAGTTGGGCACTGGCATAAGCATAGGCATGTAGACCAATGAAAGTAAATTTATTTCCCAAAAATAAATCCTTACAATTATGGTCAATTTACATTTGACAAGGGAAACTAAACATTCTATGAAGAAAAAAAAATAGTCTTTTCAAAAAATGTTGCTTGAAGTACTGGATACTCACATGCTCCATAATCTCATGAAACTAGTCAGGTAAAGCCTTTGTAATTGCTACAGTAATATGCCTAATTTAGATTTTCTCTGTATTTACTCTTTTGGTCGAGGTACTTCTAAAACTACTGTCTTCATGACTTTCTATAGCATTGAGCATCTTATGCATTATTTCTTCAATATTGCTAATGCTCAAAGTGTCTATTCTCTCCCTATGGGAATCCAGTTACACATAAGCTAGATCTTTCATTACTTATATTTCAGTTATGTTGTTTGTTTTTCTCTGCTTCCATATCTTTCATTTTTCTGTTTTAGAGTACATCAATTCTATATTGTTCTTAGAAAAACCTGCTATTAAAAACCAGTAAGATTTTACATTCCCATCCAATGATATTTTACATTCAGATATCTGAGCTTGAACTACTAGAATGTCAGTTTCATTCTTTTATTTTTATTTATTTATTTTTTGAGATGGAGTTTCACTCGTTACCCAGGCTGGAGTGCAATGGTGAGATTTCGGCTCACTGCAACCTCCACCTCCTGGGTTCAGGCAATTCTGCCTCAGCCTCCCGAGTAGCTGGGATTACAGGCATGTGCCACCATGCCCAGCTAATTTTTTGTATTTTTAGTAGAGACGGGGTTTCACCATGTTGACCAGGATGGTCTCGATCTCTTGACCTCGTGAGCCACTGCACCCGGCCCAGTTTCATTCTTTTTATATAGATTCCAAAATCCTGTTCAAAGTCTCCAAGTTCTTACAGATTAAGCCCCAATTTTCTGATCAATTTGTCATATCATTTAACTAAGGATTATGCAAAATGACTAGCATGTTAATACCTTTGAATACGCTTTGGTCATTATTTCTCTTCATCCCCCACATTGTGTCAGTTATCATGACATTTACATTATTGTTATGCAATGTATCAGTGATTTTCTTTTGGGACTCTAATTATTTTGAAGAAATGCCTCTTTAGTCTCAAAATAAATAGAAATTACAGTTTCTTCCCTCTTCTGATCTCTGGTTGAGCATGCGTCTTCCATGTTAAATCATTCATTGCAGTTCATTGCCATGGCAACCATAATCACTGGAGCCTTATGCAACAGATCTTCCTGGATAGACGCTGGGTGAGAACAATGCCTGGTTCCACCGGGGATTCCAAGTTTGGAGACTGGAAATTTTGGGCTGGTAAAAGCTATCTTTTCTGCAATATTCCAGAAGTCTAATTGTAGAATGATATCAGTGACAGAGGAGACTACAGCTAATAGAGGAATAAATAAGGAGAACTAAAGATGTAATAAGTGTCCTTAGATTCAGCAATTCACAAATATAGGTTCACCCTTGGGCTTCCAAGTTAATTGAGTCAACAGAGTCCTTATTTTCATGAATATACTTTGAGTTTTGATTGTGTTATATACACCTAAAGTGTTTGAATTAAAATAAATATGATTTGCTCTTATATTATTTGAATTGGGGGTCCTAATATATATTGCATTATTATAATTAGATGCTACTCACTGCAGAACCAAGTAGTGAGACAGAATTCTGCCCTTCTTTATCATCCAGTCAGTGCTATTCAAAGGAGGTATGACAAGTGTTATACAACCAATGTGTTGAATTTACATCACTATAAGATGATCAAAATGATGTCACATCTTAATTTGCCTCATAGTTCAACCTTTATTTCTTTTACCTTTTCTCTATCAACAACAAATATCAAACCTTCACTGTTTTAGTCATTCTATTTTCTGTATGAATATGCATTCTCTTAGAAGATACTTTTTTCCCACCATTCTCCCTCAGATTTTCCCTTTTAATAAGTTAATTATATTTTACATTGGCTGCATAGGTGTCATCCTAGGACTTCTGTTACTGACTTTCCTGCCTAAACTATTTTTTCTTGGATTTTGATTTAACTTTTTTTTTCAAGCGAATGACAAATTAATTGAATTAGTAAATAAACTATTATAATGCATTTTAACCTTTTATTTGCTAATATTTTATTTAATATGTTTACATAAATATTGATATGTAAACTTTACTTTTGATTTATTATTCTCTAATTGTGATACATTTGTGTGTTTACGAGCAACTGATGTACTCATTTCAAATAATTTATTCGCAAAAATATAGGCTTTATCCATTTGTTATTGGTCTTGGAAAATAGAGTGGTTATCCTATTACTTGACTAAGCATATTTATTTACCAATATATCACAGAGGCTGCACATATATACATATTTGTACATGTTTACATATTTTATATTTCTATGCTTTTTATCAATACCATAATCTATATATACTTACAAATTATATTTACTTTATATACCATCCATTGGGAGGTAATTATTAATGAAAACATCTGAATAGCAGGAAATGCATTTAGTGAATATTTGACTATTGCATGTCAGGTACTGTTCAAGACATCAAGTTAAATTTGTTATCAGACATAAGTGCCTTCAGAAAGGATACTTTTACATTGTTGTTTATATAGTTAAGATGAAGGGTTTTTTTAATTTTAAGAACATTAGAAGCTAAAAAAAGTCTACTTATAATTTTTGGTAAATTTTCTGGAAATATTATAGAGTATTTTACTACTAACAGAAAAGTTCCCATTAAGGAAAATAGGGCCAGAGGATTGTGGAACAGATATTATTTGTTTATAGCCTTAAGGGATTATTCTTTATCTATTCATAGCCTTAGGGAATTATTCTCATCTATCTAACTATCTATCATATATTTATCTACAAATGATTATCCTACTTATGTATGTGTACATATTATCTTATCCCAGTTAATTTCATGTGAAACTATTATAAACCATAAGGTAGGCATTATTATATTTTTACATGTAAGGAAGTTATTTGAGATTTTATACTTTATCCAGGTTATCCAGCTGGTGTCAACACTGTAATTTTAATCAAGATCTCTGTGACTCCTGGTTTAGTTTTATGGCCTAGTATGCTACATGTAGATGAACTGAGATAATATTGTATGAATATTTGTTTTCTCCAAACTTATGTTAAAACTTAATTGCCACTGTAACCACAGTAAAAGGTGGGACTTTTAAGAGGTCTTGGGTCATAAGGGTTCAGCCCTCATACTTCCCAGCTATTATTTGGGAAGTGGGTTTCTTATGGTGGTACTGTGTTCTCTGCCTCTTGCTCATTCTCTTTTGCTCTATTTGCACTTCCACTCTACGACATCTTCAGCTATGTCATGACACAGCTAGAAGGTCTTAGCCAGAAGCTGGCACCTTGATGTACTTTCTGGATTCCCAAACCGTAAACCAAACAATTTATGTTAATTGTAAATTACTCAGCCAGTGGTATTCTATTATAGCAGCACAAAATTAACTAAAGCATAGGGGTTCAAATTATTTTGAATCAAGTTTGAAATTTTAAATACAAGTTAAATATCTGAACTGATTGTAGCATAATCGTGTTTCCTGCTTTCTGCTTATACCTAACTTAAAATATATATAAACTTATTTTATTGCCCCAAATAAAACTTTTTGTGTGCATCCCATAGTTTTAGGATAAAGTTTTTGGATAAGCTAAAATATATTTTTAAAATGTACCATATATAATTTGTATCCTCTCTCCATAATCTCATTTTTGTTATGCCCCCATTAGTACACTAAGATCCAGCTACATTCAGATTTTCTCTTCTTCTTGAACTTTTCATGCTCCTTCCCCATTTTTAGAAGGTTGTATATGCAGTTCTTTTTGCATGAAACACTATTGTCTCATCTCTTCACCAAGCTAACCTTTAATTGACCATTGAGTCTCAACTCAACCACTGCCTACAAAAATAATTTTTTCTAAATTTCTAAGGCCAGGTTGTGTATCCTCTATACATATTTTGATAGCACACTCTACCTTCCTTTTTACTGAACTTATTACTCTGCACTGTCATTGCTAATTTAGTTTTTGTATCATCTGCTTAATTTCAGATTCCAAATTAAGAAAAATCCGGTGCCTATCTTGATCACAATTCATCTTATGTACTGAGTCTTGTACCTGGTTTCAACAGATACTTATTGAATGGTGGAACTATTCATTTGACAACACCAAATAATTCATTTTTAAAAAGGGCCACCTGAGGGCTAAGTTTCTGAGTGAAATAGATAATGGCAATAAATTCTACTCAAAAAGAATGATCACTGTAGAAAACGTATAGACAATTTCAGTTGTAAGATTCTATAAATCCATAGTTTGAGTTTATTGTATTATGGAACAATTGCTATTTCAAATAAATGATATTTATTTATGTCTCTCGGTAAATATTAAACATGCCAGGACGTTGTGTTTTATGTGTATAAAACAAATTTCAACCGTACAACATAAGTCTACAGGGTTTAGAAAGTAGAATATCTTAATTAATTTCACAATAAAATACTGACTCTGTTCCTTTCCTTTTTGTGTTGTGTAATCACGGAAACTAGTTGGTCTGAAGAGACACAACATGTCAATTATGGCAAAAGGATATACATTTTCACAAAATTTTACCAGAAATAACATTAAGCTTGGATTATATCTCATTTAATTGAGTGTGGTTCCTGATTCTTGTGTTAGTGATTGACAACACCGAAAGAAGCTGGCTCACTTAGGACCACTTGTGATAGGATTAAGAAGAGTCAATTCTAAAATGTACATGTTTTCCAAAATATAAAATTATTTCTGTTCTGGGTCAACATATTCAGAACGCAAATGAATTTATGTCACATTTTCAATGAGCAAGAGGAATTTTTCTAATTAATAGGATCACACAAGGAGTAGAAAAAATTGGTAATGTAGTCTGTCACTAATCAAGTAATTTCAATACAAGAGGCTGAGTCATTGATTCTTGTTCCTCTTTTTGCAGGTCTCCAACACTGATAAACTGTAGTGAACTAAAATTCTAATTTATAGCACCCATTCTACAATTCAGAATTTTCAACTCTATTGGAGGAAATCTACTTGCCCAATTTTATGTTCTATTTTTACTTTATAAAATATATTAATGTTGTTGACATTACTACATAATACATAAATGACATAAGTCATTCTAGTATACAATTACAATCAGAAGAAAAACATTGTAATTTTTCTTTCTTTCTTTCTTTTTTAATTTTTTATTGGATTTTAGGTTTTGGGGTACATGAGCAGAGCATGCAAGACAGTTGCATAGGAACACACATGGCAGTGTGCTTTTCTCTCCTTCTCCCCTTCACCAATATTTGGCATTTCTCCCCAGGCTATCCCTCCCCACCTTCCCCTCCCACTGGCCCTCCCCTTTTCCTCCCAATAGACCCCAGTGTTTAGTACTCCCCTTTCTGTGTCCATGTGTTCTCATTTTTCATCACCCACCTATGAGTGAGAATATGCGGTGTTTCATTTTCTGTTCTTGTGTCAGTTTGCTGAGGATAACGTTCTCCAGATTCATCCATGTCCCTACAAACGACACAAACTCATCATTTCTGATTGCTGCATAATATTCCATGGTGTATATGTGCCACATTTTTCCAATCCAGTCTATTATCAGTGGGCATTTGGGTTGATTCCAGGTCTTTGCTATTGTAAACAGTGCTGCAATGAACATTCGTGTACATGTGTCCTTATAGTAGAACGATTTATAGTCTTTTGGATATATACCCAGTAATGGGATTGCTGGGTCAAATGCAATTTCTATTTCTAAGGCCTTGAGGAATCGCCACACTGTCTTCCACAATGGTTGAACTAATTTACACTCCCACCAACAGTGTAAAAGTGTTCCTTTTTCTCCACAACCTCTCCAGCATCTGTGGTCTCCAGATTTTTTAATGATCGCCATTCTAACTGGCGTGAGATGGTATCTCAATGTCATTTTGATTTGCATCTCCCTGATGACCAGTGACGATGAGCATTTTTTCATATGATTGTTGGCCTCATATATGTCTTCTTTCGTAAAGTGTCTGTCCATATCCTTTGCACACTTTTGAATGGGCTTGTTTGTTTTTTCCTGTAAATCTGTTTGAGTTCGTTGTAAATTCTGGATATCAGCCCTTTGTCAGATGGGTAAACTGCAAAAATTTTTTCCCATTCTGTTGGTTGCCGATCCACTCTAGTGACTGTTTCTTTTGCCGTGTAGAAGCTGTGGAGTTTCATTAGGTCCCATTTGTTTATTTTGGCTTTTGTTGCCAATGCTTTTGGTGTTTTGTTCATGAAGTCCTTGCCTACTCCTATGTCCTGGATGGTTTTGCCTAGATTTCCTTCTAGGGTTTTAATAATGCCAGGTCTTATGTTTAAGTCTTTAATCCATCTGGAGTTAATTTTAGTGTAAGGTGTCAGGAAGGGGTCCAGTTTCTGCTTTCTGCACATGGCTAGCCAGTTTTCCCAACACCATTTGTTAAACAGGGAATCCTTTCCCCCTTGCTTGTTTTTGTCAGGTTTATCAAAGATTGTATAGTTGTAGATAGGTTGTGTTGCCTCCGGTGCCTCTGTTTTGTTCCGTTGGTCTATATCTCTGTTTTGGTACCAGTAACATGCTGTTTTGATTACTGTAGCCTTGTAGTATAGTTTGAAATCCGGTAGTGTGATGCCCCCCGCTGTGTTCTTTTTGCTTAGAATTGACTTGGCTATGCGGGCTCTCTTTTGGTTCCATATGAAGTTCATGGTGGTTTTTTCCACTTCTGTGAAGAAAGTCAATGGTAGCTTGATGGGGATAGCATTGATTCTGTAAATTACTTTGGGCAGTATAGCCATTTTCACGATGTTAATTGTTCCTAACCATGACCATGGAATGTTTCTCCATCTGTTTGTGTCCTCTCTGATTTCGTTGAGCAGTGGTTTGTAGTTCTCCTTGAAGAGGTCCCTTACGTTCCTTGTGAGTTGTATTCCAAGGTATTTTATTCTTTTTGTAGCAATTGTGAATGGCAGTTCGTTCTTGATTTGGCTTTCTTTAAGTCTGTTATTGGTGTAGACGAATGCTTGTGATTTTTGCACATTGATTTTATATCTTGAGACTTTGCTGAAGTTGCTTATCAGTTTCAGGAGTTTTTGGGATGAGGTGATGCGGTCTTCTAGGTATACTATCATGTCGTCTGCAAATAGAGACAGTTTGGCTTCCACCTTTCCTATTTGAATACTCTTTATTTCTTTTTCTTGCCTGATTGCTCTGGCTAGAACTTCCAGAACTATATTGAATAGGAGTGGTGAAAGAGGGTATCCTTGTCTAGTGCCAGATTTCAAAGGGAATGCTTCCAGTTTTTGCCCATTCAGTATGATATTGGCTGTTGGTTTGTCATAAATAGCTTTTATTACTTTGAGATACGTTCCATCGATACCGAGTTTATTGAGGGTTTTTAGCATAAAGGGCTGTTGAATTTTGTCGAATGCCTTCTCTGCGTCAATTGAGATAATCATGTGGTTTTTGTTTTTGGTTCTGTTTATGTGGTGAATTACGTTGATAGACTTGCGTATGTTGAACCAGCCTTGCATCCCCGGGATGAATCCTACTTGATCATGGTGAATAAGTTTTTTGATTTGCTGTTGCATTCGGCTTGCCAATATTTTATTGAAGATTTTTGCATCTGTGTTCATCATGGATATTGGCCTGAAGTTTTCTTTTCTTGTTGGGTCTCTGCCGGGTTTTGGTATCAGAATGATGTTGGTCTCGTAAAATGATTTGGGAAGTATTTCCTCTTTTTTGATTGTTTGAAATAGTTTTAGAAGGAATGGTACCAGCTCCTCTTTGTGTGTCTGGTAGAATTCGACTGTGAACTTGTCTGGACCTGGGCTTTTTTTGTTTGGTAGGCTCTTAATTGCTCCCTCGACTTCTGACCTTGTTATTGGTCTATTCATAGTTTCAGCATCCTCCTGGTTTAGGCTTGGGAGGATGCAGGAGTCCAGGAATTTATCCATTTCTTCCAGGTTTACTAGTTTATGTGCATAGAGTTGTTTGTAATATTCTCTGATGATGGTTTGAATTTCTGTGGAATCTGTGGTGATTTCCCCTTTATCATTTTTTATTGCATCTATTTGGTTGTTCTCTCTTTTCTTTTTAATCAATCTGGCTAGTGGTCTGTCTATTTTGTTGATCTTTTCAAAAAACCAGCTCTTGGATTTATTGATTTTTTGAAGGGTTTTTCGTGTCTCAATCTCCTTCAGTTCAGCTCTGATCTTAGTTATTTCTTGTCTTCTGCTGGGTTTTGAGTTTTTTTGATCTTGCTCCTCTAGCTCTTTCAATTTTGATGATAGGGTGTCAATTTTGGATCTCTCCATTCTCCTCATATGGGCACTTATTGCTATATACTTTCCTCTAGAGACTGCTTTAAATGTGTCCCAGAGGTTCTGGCATGTTGTGTCTTCATTCTCATTGGTTTCGAAGAACTTCTTTATTTCTGACTTCATTTCATTGTTTATCCAGTCAACATTCAAGAGCTAGTTGTTCAGTTTCCATGAAGCTATGCGGTTCTGGGTTGGTTTCTGTATTCTGAGTTCTAACTTGATTGCACTATGTTCTTAGAGGCTGTTTGTTATGATTTCAGTTGTTTTGCATTTGTTGAGCAGTGCTTTACTTCCACTTATGTGGTCAATTTTAGAGTAGGTGTGATGTGGTGCTGAGAAGAATGTATATTCTGTGGATTTGGGGTGGAGAGTTCTGTAAAGGTCTATCAGGTTTGCTTGCTCTAGAACTGAGTTCAAGCCCTGGATATCCTTGTTGATTTTCTGTCTGGTTGATCTGTCTAGTATTGACAGTGGAGTGTTAAAGTCTCCCACTATTATTGTGTGGGAGTCTAAGTCTCTTTGTAAGTCATTAAGAACTTGCCTTATGTATCTGGGTGCTCCTGCATTGGGTCCATATATGTTTAGGATCGTTAGCTCTTCTTGTTGTATTGATCCTTTTACCATTATGTAATGTCCTTCTTTGTCTCTTTTGATCTTTGTTGCTTTAAAATCTATTTTATCAGAGATGAGAATTGCAACTCCTGCTTTTTTTGCTCTCCATTTGCTTGGTAAATCTTCCTCCACTCATTTATTTTGATCCTTTGTGTATCCTTGCATGTGAGATGGGTTTCCTGGATACAGCACACTGATGGGTTTTGGATTTTTATCCAATTTTCCAGTCTGTGTCTTTTGATTTGTGCTTTTAGTCCATTTACATTTAGGGTTAATATTGTTATGTGTGAATTTGATACTGCCATTTTGATGCTAAGTGGCTGTTTTGCCTGTTAGTTGTTGCAGATTCTTCATTATGTTGATGCTCTTTAGCATTTAGTGTGATTTTGGAATGGCTGGTACTGGTTGTTCCTTTCTATGTGTAGTCCCTCTTTTAGGAGCTCTTGTAAAGCAGGCCTGGTGGTGACAAAATCTCAGAGTACTTGCTTGTTCGCAAAGGATGTTATTTTTCCTTCACTTCTGAAGCTCAGTTTGGCCGGATATGAAATTCTGGGTTGAAAGTTCTTTTCTTTAAGGATGTTGAATATTGGTCCCCACTCTCTTCTGGCTTGTAGTGTTTCTGCCGAGAGATCCGCTGTGAGTCTGATGGGCTTCCCTTTGTGGGTAACTTGACCTTTCTCTCTGGCTGCCCTTAGTACTTTCTCCTTTATTTCAACCTTGTTGAATCTGACGATTATGTGCCTTGGGGTTGCTCTCCTTGCAGAATATCTTTGTGTTCTCTGTATTTCCTGCATTTGCGTGTTGGCCTGTCTTGCTAGGTGGGGGAAGTTTTCCTTGATGATGTCCTGAAGAGTATTTTCCAGCTTGGATTCATTCTCTTCATCCCCTTCTGGTACACCTATCAAACGTAGGTTAGGTCTCTTCACATAGTCCCACATTTCTTGGAGACTTTGTTCATTCCTTTTTGCGCTTTTTTCTCTAATCTTGGTTTCTCGTTTTATTTCATTGAGTTGGTCTTCGACTTCAGATATTCTTTCTTCTGCTTGGTCAATTCGGCTACTGAAACTTGTGCATGCTTCGCGAAGTTCTCGTATTGTGTTTTTCAGCTCCTTTAATTCATTCATATTCCTCTCTAAGTTATCCATTCTTGTTATCATTTCCTCATATCTTTTTTTAAGTTCCTTTGTTTCTTTGCATTGATTTAATACATGTTCTTTTAGCTCACACAAGTTTCTCATTATCCACCTTCTGAAGTCTAATTCCATCATTTCGTCACAGTCATTCTCCGTCCAGCTTTGTTCCCTTGCTGGTGAGGAGTTTTGGTCCTTTCTAAGAGGCGAGGTGTTCTGGTTTCAGGTGTTTCCTCCTTTTTTCACTGGTTTTGTCCCATCTTTGTGGGTTTATCCGCTTGTCATCTGCGTAGTTGCTGACTTTTCCATTGGGTCTCTGAGTGGACACCCTGATTGTTGATGATGAATTATTTCTGTTACTTGGTTTTCCTTCTACCAGCCTAGCCCCTTCACTGTAGGACTGCTCTAGTCCACCTCAGGCCCTGCTTGTCTGGGTTGCACCTCTAGCAGCTGTGGCACAGTGAGGGATGCTACCCGTTTCTTTTTCTGCTATCTTTGTCCCAGGATGATGCCTGCCAAATGTCAGTCTTTTGGATAGAGAGGGGTCAGGGAGCTGCTTGAGGAGACAGTCTGTTCTTTTTAGGAGCTCAATTGCTGAGCTGTGAGCTCTGTTGTTCATTCAGGGCTGTTAGGGTGCTATGTTTGATTCTGCTGCAACAGAGCTCATTTAAAATACCCTTTTTTTCTCAAATGCTCTGTGTTGGGGGGTTTGGGCTTTATTTTTCGATGTCCATTGAGGTGTCCTGCCCAGCTAGGAGGCAGACTAGCCACTGTTTGCCTGCTGAGTCTCCGCCCTGCTGTTGTGTGATTCTCCCTGTTTCTGCAGGCTCTGCTGTGGTCTCCACCACGCCCTGTGGTGGAGTCTCTTCATTGTAGCATGTTGCCTCGGCAACGGGAGGCTGCGTCAGCAGTGGGTGTGTATCTCAGTAGGGACAGGTTGCCTCGGCAGTGGCTGGCTGCGTCAGCAGTGGGCGTGTATCTCAGTTGGGGCGGGTTGCCTCGGTAATGGTGGACGCCCCTCCCCCACAGAGCATCCCGGACCATCTGCTCGGGATAGTTTGAAATCGCGGTTTTGTTTGTCCCACTGGGTACCCCAAACGCTCTGTCCCTGCAATCCCCTGGGCTGGCCTACTGTCCATGTCTTGTTCAGTCTCAAGTCCAGCACTCTCAAGTCTCAGGTTTCCAGTTCAACAGGGCACCCGGACAAGCACGCCCTGTGGGGATTGCTGGGTAGGGCCAGCCGCCGCCACCCCGGCTGCCGGCTTTGCCAGGCAGACTTACTGCCTGGCGTCCAGTGTCTCCCTTACACTTGGGAATTTCCCCGTTCTGTGGGCAACAAAGATCAGTCTGGAAATGCAACTCCAACTCACCTCTTTGCGGATTCAATGAGAGCTCCAATCCTGGGTTGTTCTCACAGCACCATCTTGAGTCCTCTCTCCATTTTTTTCTTTCTTAAGAGCATTTATTGTAAAATCATCTAATAAGAATTAAAATATGGTATTTATTGGGCAAAATAATTATAGCAATAATTTAAAATATTCTTGATTACTGGGAATATTTACTGATTTATGGTACCACAGATTTACAGATTTAAGTTTTTAAAATTCTCTAGTAGTTAGCATCATAATCTACAGAATAAAATAAATAATGAGAGTAACTTCTTAGGATTATAGTGAGAAGGGAAGGAGCAAGGCAGATAAGTACTTAGTACTATGCTTTACACATAGTAAACTCCCAACACACACTATTTGTTGTAATTAAGATTAAACATTAAGATTGTAATTATCAATATTTGCACTTTTTCTTTTCTGATTGAACTGTCCATTTAGCACTTTCATTCTATTTTGTTAATAATAAGGTAATTGCGCATATTTATGAATCAATGAGTTAACATCTCTCAATATCTCAGAATCTAATCATGATTTGTTGTATTGTCCAAAGGTAAGGATAATTCAAATGTCTCCTCCTTTGTTTTTTAACTTACATTTATAACCACTTGTCTGTAGTTTAGTCATTGTTTATTTTATTGTAATGGTGCCTTAACTTTATTTTCATCTCTGTTCTTTGCTAATTAACTTAATCTATTACCGCATAAGAAACCACTGAGTCCTATGTCACTTTTGGTGTTTTACTTTTTAAAAATGTCATAATCATAGTTGTCTGGAAGGTAATGGGATTGTCCTTTCAGAAACATAGCACATAGGTATAGAAACCAAAGGAAAGGAAAGATTAGAGAATAATAAATGGAAAAAGTAGGAGAAGAATGACACACATATCTAAGAACTTTAAAATGTTTTGAAAGACTAGTTCTTAAACCACTAGAACCTAAAAATCATCTGGTATTTTTCTTAAAATAGTGATATTTGGTATCTTGATCAGTGCAAACTCTTATAACAAATACTCCAGACTGGGTGGCTTAAACAACGAATATTTATTTCTCATGGATTTGGAGGCTGGGATGTCCAAGATCAAGGTACAGCATATTCTGTGTTTGTTGAGAGGCACATTGCAAGTTTCCAGATGGCTGTCTTCTTGTGTCTTCACATGATAAGAAGTGGAGATGGGAGGGTGGAGGGCATCAGTATAGGGAGGGAAGGGACAGTCTTGTGTCTTTTCTTGTGAAAATGCTATTTCCATAATGAGGGCTACACCCTCAAGTGATCTCATCTAAATCTAATTACCTTTAGAAACCCCACCTCCTTATATCATTACATTGAGGGTGGGGAGTCAGCATAGGAGTATTCCTGGATACATATACTTTCAGTCCATAATATCTTTTCATTCCTGGGCCACTCCTTCCTTATACTAATAAACCATAATTTTCCTGTGGTGTCTGCAGAATTTTTTAATTATTGACTTTTGTATGCTATTCTTTGTGCTTGGAAGACTCCCTTCCTGCAATGACAGCACTAAAGGATGTCCCAGACTGTGAGTTAGAAATATTCTCTTTTAGACCCAGTAGCGTTTGTTAAAAAATGTTATATGCCATGAAGCTATACATTTACAGCCAATTGATTATTGACAATAATGCAAAAAAACATATTGGGAAAATAACAGTCTCTTCAATAAATGTGCTGTGAAAACAGGGTATCCATACACATAAGAATGAAACTAGACCTCAATCTCTCACCATATACCCAAATCAATTCAAAAGTAACAGTGAATACTCTGAAGCGATTACAGGAAACACAGGGGAAACACTTGAGGACATTGGTCTGGGGAAAGATTTTCTGGCTAGTATCTCAAAAACACAGACACCAAAAGCAAATGTAGAAAAATGGAATTGTATTAAACTAAAAAGTCTCTGCACAATAAAGGAAACAACCAACAGAGTGAAGAGATGAGCTACAAACTGGAATGAACTATTTGCAAACTATACATTCAACAAAAGAAATAATATCCAGAAAATATAATGAACTCAATTAAATAGCAAATAAACCAAATAATCCAATTGAAAAATGGGCAAGTAATCTGAATGAACATTTTTCAAAATAAAGGGATAAAAATGGCCAATAGGTATATCTTTAAATACCCAACATTGAAAATTGGCTAGCCATGTGCAGAAAGCTGAAACTGAACCCCTTCCTTGCACCTTATACAAAAATTAACTCAAGATGGATTAAATATGTATACATAAGACCTCACACCATAAAAATCCTAGAGTAAAACATAGGCAATACCATTCAGGGCATAGGCATAGGCAAGGACTTTGTAAATAAAATACCAAAAGCAATGGCAACAAAAGCCAAAATAGACAAATGGGATCTAGTTATACTTAAGAGCTTCTGCACAGCAAAAGAAACAATCATTAGAATGAGCCAGCAACCAACAGAATGGGAAAAATTTTTTGCAATCTACCAATCTGACTACCTAGGGCTAATATCCACAATCTACAAAGAACTAAAACAAATTTACAAGAAAAAAAACAAACAACTCCATCAAAAAGTGGGTGAAGGATATGAACAGGAGTTTTTAATAGAAGACATTCATGTCTTCTATTAAACATATGAAAAAATGCTCATCATCATTGGTCATTAGAGAAAGGCAAATCAAAACCACATTGAGATACCATCTCACACCAGTCAGCATGGTGATCTTTAAAAAAAAATTAGGGCTGGGCACGGTGGCTCACACCTGTAATCCCAGCACTTTGGGAGGCTGAGGCGGGTGGATCGTGAGGTCAAGAGATCGAGACCATCCTGGTCAACATGGTGAAACCCCATCTGTACTAAAAATACAGAAAAATTAGCTGGGCATGGTGGCACGTGCCTGTAATCCCAGCTACTCAGGAGGCTGAGGCAGGAGAATTGCCTGAACCCAGGAGGTGGAGGTTGCAGTGAGCCAAAATCTCACCATTGCACTCCAGCCTGGGTAACAAGAGTGAGACTTCGTCTCAAAAAAAAAAAAGTTGCAGTAAATTAAGACTGTAGAGCCCTTCCACATGGCCTAACAGGTATGGCTCAGCATTTGAATTTACCTTTATTTTTATTCTATTACTATTATTATTATTATTTTCTGAGACAGAGTTTCACTCTTGCTGCCCAAGCTGGAGTACAATGGCGTGATCTTGGCTCACTGCAACCCTTGCCTCCTGGGTTCAAGTGATTCTCCTGCCTCAGCCTCCCAAGTAGCTGGGATATGGGCGCCCACCACTGCACCGAGCTAATTTTGTATTTTTAGTAGAAACCAGGTTTGACCATATTGGTTAGGCTGGTCTCGAAGTCCTAACCTCAGGTGATTCACCTGCCTCAGCCTCCCAAAGTGCTGGGATTACAGGCTACCATGCCCAGCCAAGAAAATACATTTTTAAATCTTAATTTTTTCATACGACATAATAATCTCTTCCAACAAAATTTGAATTTTTCATAACTACTAAAACCCTTAAGTTAAAATTTCCATTTGCTGTATCAAAACATACCTAACATGAGATGGATCAGACAAGAACTATGGGAAAGAAAAGTCACTTTCATTTGTTATCCACTGACTTAACATCTCCTAATGAAAATGAGTGTGGATAGTTCTTAAAACCTGCACATGTTGGAAGCCAAATATTCATTTCTGTTGCATGCATTTCAAAGACCATGTATTTTAGCCCAAATAACTGTCATTTCCAAGAAGCACTGAAGTCAAAAGAGAAGACAGTCATATCAAAGAGCCTTGATTATTCACCATGTAAACTACAGTGATTTTTCATTTGTTATACATAAATTCACCTCTTTAATCTGTTTACATTTCCTTTAGGAATTAAGGCAGCTAATTCTCAGAAACCACAAGTTTATTTCTTATAACAGAAGACAAGCTATTTACAGGTTACTCTAACTATGCTGCGAGTACTTAAGGCAAAATGAATTACCTCTATTTTTCCATCAACAAAATCGGAATATATGGATTCTGAGAAGTGAAGTTTTACCAACAGTATTTTTAGGATGGGTCTTTAAACTCTGACCTCATAATCTCAGCATCACCTCAACTTTCCTACCTTGCAAGGAAGAAAAGGAAGAAAAGGCTAGATGCAAGTCTCCCGTACCCAAGATGGTCCTGTCACAGGCGGCACCTCCCACCACAGACACCATTTTGACGGCAGGATATAATTAAACTCCTCATGATTTTGTATCAACTGAAAGAAAACGCAGGACATTAGAGTAACTGAGAAACATCCCTTGACCTTTAGGATTCCCAACTCTTTTTTAGCTTTCGTGGCTCTGTTTCTGTTCTTTAGTCAATATATAAACAGTTGTCTCAAGAACATTTTCATTAATAAAATTATGCTTGCTACATTCACGTTCAAACTTTCAAAACGCTGTGGCGCTGCGTAAAATGTCCAAGTTATTACCTCTTCCTAAAAAGTGGAGAAGCCCACGATTTCCTCACATTGTTTCAATCAGCTTAAGGAGCTCAGAATTGCCAAAAGCCAGTGAGTGGCCCTAGATTATCTGTCCACATTCCTCTTCTTTCTCCCATCCCAAACTCTCGATCCTTTTATTTTCCCGATTTCATTAACTGCGACGAGAGCAAGCTGCTGCACTTCATTCACAGGAGAAGCAACTGATATTTCAGCAAACACGACTGAATCCCGCTCCCACAAAAGCACGGGCCCGCCCCGTCCTCCTGCCGCCCGCTCTGCCTCCCCAGGAGCCGGCGACACCAGCCGTAGGCCAGCAGTAGGCAAGCGGGGCAGCCCGGCGGCCCCCGCCCTTCCTCCTGCCCTTCCGCGCTCTGCTCCCGGCTGGGGACTTCCGGCTGAAGTCCCTCGGGCCCCAGCCCCTCCTCGCGACGGCCGGGACGCCCCGCGCGGGGGAGGGGGAGCACGGTGAGCAGGGGGAGCAGGGGCGCAGCCACTTACCTAGATCTCGAAGTCGGGCAGGCGGAACACTTGCGAAAGAGCGAGCAGAAGTGCGCAATGGCCGGGACCTCCCACCAGGAGTGGAGCTCGCCCAGCCTGGCCACGCCGCCCTCCTCAGGGCACATCTCCTCGCCTTGGCGCTGGCAGTGGCCCCTCGCTGCCCGCTCTCGGCCCGCCGGCCTGGGACTCCGGCCGTGGCAGCGCTGCAGCCTCCACGCGGTCATCGGCGGGGGCGTCCGGGCGCTCCTCCCGCTGCTGCCGCAGCTCTGCGAGGGCAAGAGCCGAGGGCGGGCACCAGGCGAGGGGCGGCGGCGCGGGGGCAAGAGCTACTAAGGTGGCTGCAGCTGCCGCTGCCTGCGGGGTTCGCATGCTCGCCCAATTCAGCGGCTGAGGCGGCGGCCGCCCCCAGTCCCCTACAATATAATCAAGTCCCCGTTAGGGAAACAGATGGGGCTGGGGACTGAGGGGCCGAACGTGGGGACGAGGGAACGGGCTGCCCACGAGGAGGAGGCGGGGCTGCCCGCGCCACAACATCCACAACCCCCACCGCCACCCCACCACCGCCCGGACAGCTGCACCGCTGAGGGGGGTGGAGGGGGACGCGCGCGCCCCCGGGCCCAGGACTGCGGGGCCTGAGGGGTGCAGGCCGCTCCCGGAGAACTCTCAGGAGGCGCCCTCCGCCCGCCAGGGCTTTGGGACTGGGAAGTTGAAGCACTTTCCCGAGGGAGCACGACCTGGGGCTCTCCCACCCCGACTTGGCCTGAGTGGTCCGTCCTTTTAAACGGCCCGCGGGGAGGTGCTTTTGGTCAGGCTGGATCCAAACGTGCACGAGTGGGAGTTCAGTTATTATTGATGCCGAGGGCAGAGCGGAGCGGGAGCGGGCTGTCCACCCTAGAAATATGAGGCCTAGAGAAGTGAAGTGCTTTCCACTTGTTCCCCAACGCTTTTATTCCAGGTTAGAACGGCACCCAAAGAATTCTCAAGTGGGTCTTTTTTCCGAGGGAAGAAGGCGGCGGGGCTGATTGAGCTGGAACTAAGTAAGATGGAGGCCGGAGAGCAGCGGGAAGGGTGGGGCAGGGGGAGGCACCAATCAGTGGCCAAGGGGTAAGAGCGATTTTCCCCCCCACCCCAGGGAATGGACACTTGTGACCGCCCCGGAGAAGACGTGCTCGGAGCCCTACCACGGCCCGGCGCACAATGTGCCTCGCAGGCGGGGGGGATGGGACCCAGGAGACCGGGAAGCTGGGGCGTGTGCTCTAGGGAGGAGACCCGCAAGCCCCGGTGGAGGGATTGAATGTGTTCCTGGAGAAGGCTGTTGAGGTGTGTGCTTTAGAAATGCTAACTGCTGTAGCGTGGCAGAATACTGCTAAACCCCCAGGGAAAAAGTCACTCCAGAAACTGGCTACCAGTCTGGAAAAACTCCATGGAACAGTCGGATATTTGTATTGGTCAAAGACTCAGGGTATCAATGCCAACAGGGCCAGACTACCCTTTAGTACGGTAGTGTGTTTACTGTCGTTTACAAACACCACTCCAGCCCCCATTTAAAGGTTGAGCCATCATTGTCCTCCTGCCTCCTCCGCCCACGGCAAAGCCTGGAAATCAGCAAGGTTGTCCGGGAACCGCACACGCTCCCTGGTGCTGTTCAGAGATCTGCCCTGCGTCTTGGGACTTTTCCCGTTTGCTGCCCTTTTCTTCCGAGGGGTCTTCTTCTGTTCTGTGGCACAGCATGCCAACTTTAGACCCTCTTCCTCCCACCATTCTCTAACTCTGGCTGTCTCCACAGTTTCTTGCCTAGTTCCTCCACCCACTCTGCTACTCTGTCCTCAGTTATCCTCTGGAAGGGATCCTGGCCCCAGGCGCTGAGGAGTCTCAAGTGTCTTGGAATAAGCTATAAATCTGAATCTTGAGTTTCCAACCAGAACTTTCCATTTGGACCTCCTCTGGCCCTGTTGGTGTTGATACCCTGAGTCTTTGACCCTGCTTTGAACATCTGTGCCACCCTTCCCCTTGGACTTAAGTGCCTCGGACCTATTTTCTGCTCTTATTTCCAGCCTAACCTCCTAGAATCTAGATTAGGGACCCCCTACCAATAGGCTGGCCATTCAGTCTTCTTCCCTTCTCCCTTAGATTCGGAGTGCTATTGTACTTCTTAGCCTGGCCCATTCTTTCACCCTCAAAACACTAGGTATATCGTCTTCCTTAAAAACACACAGCTAGGCCAGGCATGGTGGTGATGCATGCCTGTAATCCCAGCACTTTAGGAGGCCAAGGTGGGCGGATCACGAGATCAAGAGATCGAGACCAGCCTGACCAACATGGTGAAACCCTGACTCTATTAAAAATACAAAACTTAGCTGGGTGTGGTGGTGCATGCCTGTAGTACCAGCTACTCCAGAGGCTGAGGCAGAAAAATGGCTTGAACTCAGGAGGTAGAGGTTGCAGTGAGCTGAGATCATGCCACTGTACTCCAGCCTGGTGACAGATCGAAATTCCGTCTCAAAAAAAACAAAAAACAAAAAAACACAGCTCATACTTTCTTTCCCCTTCTCATTAGTGCTGTTTTCTGTTTGTGAGATATTGCCATTAACTTCAGATAACATTAAAAGTAACAAAAAGTCCTGGCATGGTGGCTCACCCCTGTAATCCCAACATTGTGGTAGACCAAGGTGGGTGGATCACTGCAGGTCAGGAGTTCAAGACCAGCCTGGCCAACACAGTGAAACCCTGTCTGTACTAAAAATACAAAAATTAGCCAGGCATGGTGGTGCACACCTATAGTCCCAGCTACTCAGGAGGCTGAGGCAGGAGAATCACTTGAACCTGGGAGGTGTAGGTTGTGGTGAGCCAAAATTGCACCACTGCACTCCAGCCTAGGTGACAGGGCAAGACTCCATCTCAAAAAAAAAGTAGCAAGAAGTAATTCTTTTATGTTCTCCACAACCGAGTTCCATAATCATCTTTTTTCTTTCTTTTTTTTTTTTTGAGACAGAGTCTCCCTCCATCACCAGGCACCAGGCTGCAGTGCAGTGGTGGGATCTCGACTCACGACTCCCTGCAACCTCCGCCTCCCCAGTTCAAGCAATTCTCCTGCCTCAGCCTTCCAAGCAACTGGGACTACAGGTGCATGCCACCACACCCAGCTAATTTTTATATTTTTTTAGTAGAGACGGGGTTTCATCATGTCGGCCAGGATGGTCTCGATCTCTTGACCTCGTGATCCACCTGCCTCGGCCTCCCAAAGTGCTGGGATTACAAGCATGAACCACCATGCCCGGCCATTCTTTCTTTAGATATGGGGTTTCCCTATGTTGTCCAGGTTGCAGTCAGTGGTGCAGTCATAGCTCACTGCAACCTTACTGTGCCATCTTCCTGCCTCAGCCTCCCAAGTATAGCTGGTGCTACGTGCCAGGGTAACCACCATTTTAAGACATTGTTGCTTTGGGAAATACGTCGTTATTTCCAAAGGACTGATTTAAAAATATGTGCCCTGCTTTATTATTATTGAAACTTGGAAGAGAATGAACAAAGGAAAGTGTGGCTTCTTCATAAGCTTTGCTAACCAGGACACGCATCCAAATCTAACTGTTCAGCCACTTTTCTCTCTTTGGAATCATGCTGCTTCTCTCTTCTATTTAAACTGCCCTTTCTCTTCCTTTGTTTGCCAGCCTGATCTGGATACTTCTTGTTTCAGTGTTATAATAAAGTTGGACCTAGAGAGTGTAGTATAACTATTTTGTTAGTACTTTATTCAACTGTGTATAACTAAGTCCAAGTACAGACTTGACACAAATTCTTGACACCCCTTCATGAACATCTCTGGTTTTCTTGTTAAAGAACTGCATTCTGTGGCCCAGCACGGTGGCTCATGCCTGTAATCCTAGCACTTTGAGAGGCCAAGGTGGGCAGATTACAAGGTCAAGAGATCAAGACTATCCTGGCCAACATGGTGAAACCACATCTCTTAAAAAATAAAGAACTGCATCCCATAACTCCCTCTTCCCGAAGAGAACTATACATCAAGCTAATTTAAAATTTTTAGAAACAGGTCTGGGCATATTGGTTCACACCTGTAATCCCAACATTGTGAGAGACTGCAGTGGGTGGATCACTTGAGCCCAGGAGTTCAAGACCAGCCTGGGCAACATGGTGAAACCCCACCTCTACAAAAAATATAAAAATTAACCAGACATGTTGGTGCACACTTTAGTCCAAGCTACTCCAGAGGCTGAGGTGGTAGGATTGCTTGAACCCAAAAGGTGGAAGTTGCAGGGAACTGAGATCATACTACTACACTCCAGCCTGAGCGACAGAGCAAGACCCCGCCTCAAAAATAAACAGTCTGGGTGCAATAGCTCACACCTGTAATTCCAGCACTTTGGGAGGCCAAGATGGGCAGATCACCTGAGGTCAGGAGTTCAAGCCCAGCCTGGCCAACATAATGAAACCCTGTCTCTACTGAAAATACAAAAATTAGCCAGGTGTGGTGGCATGTGCTTCTAGTCCCAGCTACTTGGAAGGTTGAAGCAGAAGAATCATTTGAACCCTGGAGGCGGAAGTTGCAGCACGCCGAGATCACGCCACTGCACTCCAGCCTGGGTGACAGAGCAAGACTCTGTCTTAAAAAAATTAAGTTCTAACTGAGAGTCCTTATTTAAGACCTGACAAATTTGGCTTCAACCTGCCTTTTCAGCCATATCTGCCATCCTCACCCCTACCCCATCCCACCAGTGACTCCTTCCTCCCGTCAAACTGGTTCACTCACTGGCTGGATCTCCCTGCCACCTCCCTTTCCATCACACCCTGTAAGTGATTGCCTGGAAAGACTACAACTCAGCCTCTCTGATCATGACCTACCTAAAACTCACTTTATTCTTTAAGCTTTCTTAAAATACTACAGCTTGTGGGTATCTCGCCAGGTCCTATTTCACAAGAAATTACTGTTTGTGCTGGGCGCAGTGGCTCATGCCTGTAATCCTAGCACTTTGGGAAGCCAAGGTGGGTGAATCACCTGAGGTCAGGAGTTCAAGGCCAGCCCAGCCATCATGGTGAAACCCCATCTTAAAAAAAAAAATATATATATATATATATATATATATATATATATATATATATATATATGTAAAAGAAAGAAATTACCGCTTGTATGATTCACTTATCAAGCACTTCCCTGAGTCATCTTTTTTTATTTTTATTGTTTGAGTTGAAGTCTTGCTTTGTCACCTGCGCTGGAGTGCAGTGGTGAGATCTCGGTTCACTGCAACCTCTGCCTCCCGGGTTCAAGCGATTCTCGTGCTTCAACCTCCCAAGCAATTCTTGTGCCTCAGCTTCCCAAGTAGCTGGGATTACAGGCACGTGCTGCCGTGTCTGGCTAATTTTTGTATTTTTAGTAGAAACGGGGTTTTACCATGTTGGCCAAGCTGGCCTCGAACTTCTGACCTCAGGTGATCCACGCTTTTTGGCCTCCCAAAGTGCTGGGATTACAGGCATGAGCCACCATGCCCAGCCTTAAATCTCTTACTATAATTGGAGTGGGTCTTTTCTTATCAACTAGATTAGTCTTTTAGGGGGGATCCTCCCTATTAGACACCAATTAAATGATTGATTTGATTGTATAGTGATAATGTGATGGCATAGAACCATAAGGAATTCAGACCTCCTTTAAATGCCTTTGGATCTGACTTACCTGAATTCCTTTAGCTGGATTTACTCTTTCTCCCTTGTGGGACCCACTCACTCACTGCCACAGCCTTGTAGGTCATGCCTTTCTCAATGCACATGCTCAGCCCAGCTTCTCTCTGAGCCCTAGGGCCATTTTGCCAAATACCACTTGGATGCTTCACCATCATCTAAAACTCAAAACGTTAAAAGAAAGTTGCTCACACCTGTAATCTCTGCACTTTGGGAGGCTGAGGTGTATGGATTGCTTGAACCCAGGAGTTTGAGACCAGCCTGGACAACATGGAAAACCACATCTCTACAAAATATACAAAAATCAGCCAGGGGCAGTGGCATGTGCCTTTAGTCTCAGCTATTCTGGAGGCTAAGGTGGGAGGATCACTTGAGCCTGGGAGATTGAGGCTGCAGTGAGCTGAGATCCTGCCACTGCACTCCAGCCTGGGCAAGAGTGAGACCTTGATATACACAGCTTTCAGCAGATAAATTTTACAGTACTAGGCAAGGTACAGCAGATGGCAGAGAAATTAGAGGGAAAAAATCCAGTTCAGAAATGGCTAAAATAGGCTGGGTGTGGTGGCCCATGCCTGTAATCCCAGCACTTTAGGAGACAGAGGTGTGTGGGTCACTTGAGGCTGGGAATTCCAGAGCAGCCTGGACAACATGGCAAACCCCTTCTCTACTAAAAATACAAAAAATAGGCCAGGCTCAGTGGCTCATGCCTGTAATCCCAGCACTTTGGGAGGTCGAGGCAGGTGGATCACGAGGTCAGGAGTTTTGAGACCAGCCTGACCAACATGGTGAAACCTCGTCTCTACTAAAAATACAAAAATTAGCTGGGCATGGTGGCTCATGCCTGTAATCCCAGCTACTCAGGAGGCTGAGACAGGAGAATTGCCTGAACCTGGGAGGCAGAGGTTTCAGTGAGCCAAGATCATGCCACTGAACTCCAGCCTGGGCAACAGAGTGAGACTTTGTCTCAAAAAAACAAAACAAAAACAAAAAGTTAGCCAGTTGTGGTGGTGCACTCCTATACTACACCTCTGCCATGCCCCTCCCCCTTACCCCGCCTCACCAAATCTAGATCACTGCCTTTTTCTTGTTAAGGAATCTTACTCTTCCGACTTTACCTCAAAAGATGTAATGATAAAACAGTTTGGCCAGATTCCTGTATGGATGCTGATGTACTCAACGAAAGTAATTTTTCTTCCTTACGAATTTGCCCAATTTTTTATAGTAAGAAGAAAGAAATTGGCCAGTAGATGGCGCCCTAGCATGAAAACAGAGGTAGATGAAGAAATGTTGATTTTTCTTGCCACGATTTCTCTCCAAGCAATGATTGAATTTGACATAAATATGCTGTAAGGAAGTTGTTAAGAATGAAAACAGCCAGTGCTCACAGTTAAGAAAATGCACTGATTTAGCAGTAATCTAACCATGAAAGCACAGAAAGTTGAAAATGTTCAAAATTTAACACTTGGCTGTGCTATGTTTGCCAGCTTAGTTAGGAGTTTCAGTTCTTTTCTAGTGAGGACCTGAGAGCAATGATGAGTCGAGGTCTTTATATCTAGTCAGGTATCCTCAACCTCATATTTTCTGTTCTGTGTGTGTGTGTGTGTGTGTGTGTGTGTGTGTGTGTGTGTGTGTGGCATTATTCCTCCTACCATGACCCCAGGGTTTACACATATGCAAAGTTGAAAATCTAAGATCTGTGCTTGCAATAGGTCTTCTCTGTAATACAGGTATTAAAACACAATTTCCTTTCTTAAAGGTATGATAGGATCTAATAAAGGAGCACCGTGGAACTTTAAAAATGACGAACATCTCTAGACTTTCACTTGTAACCATGATAAAGTAAGTTTTATCAGATCATCATTGTCTAGAGATAGATACATATAGATAGATGGATAGAATCTATGTATTAACATCTGTGTCCATGCGCAATATATGAACCACACATATTCAGTCTAGGTTTTCTGTTTGTTCCTGGTGGCAATGGTGATCTGATAGCCCTATTTTATTATGGTTACAAATGGAAATCTAGAGATATTTATCACTTTCTAAAACTTCTACTAAATTCCTATTGGTTGGTGATAGCCCTTGCCTTCAAAATTTGGTTATTACAAACAAACAAATGCCAATTTTTCAGTGCTTTCTAAAAATGGTTTTATAGTTTTTTTGAGGTATGATTGATATGCAAGAAACTGTATATGTTTAAAATGTATAATTTTAAAAAGTTTTGACAGAAGTACACACCTATGAATCAATCACCATAATCATGACTGCTAACATAACTACATCCCAGAAGCTTTCCTTATAGGTCTCTGTAATCCCTCCTTTCTCCTACTTCCCTGGCCAAACAACTATTGACTGGATTTCTTTCATTTTGAATTAATTTTGCTCTTCTCGAATTTTACATAAATGAAATCATACACTATATACTTTTTTACATATTGTATGATTTCATTTAGGTAAAATTATGAAGTCTGGCTTATTCCACTTTTGAGATTAATTTATGGTTGCATGTATTAATATTACATTCCTTTGTGTCATTGTGTGATAGAGCACATTTTGATGAACATTTAGATAACTTCTAATGTTTTTAGCATTTACAAAATGTTGTTACAAGTATTTGTGTGAAAGTCTTTGTAAAAACCCATGGCTTTTTTTTAACCTCTCAGGGGAAATGCTTTAGAGTGGGATCATATTCAACTCTTTTAAAAAATAAACTATATTGTGTATATTTAAGATATACATTATGTGGGGCACATACAGTCAGTAAAAAGGGTACTGTAGTGAAGCAAAGCAATATATCCATCATCTCACATAGTCACACATTTGTGTGTGTGTGTGGCAGGAGCATCTAAAATCTACCTATTTAGCATGAATTCCATACAGAGTACAATTTTGTTACCTATAATTCTTATGTCCTACTTTAGATCCCTAGACTTATCATCTTACATATCTTCTACTTTGTATCCTCTGATCTACATGTCCCCACTATCACCACTCCCCACACTCCCATGGCTCCCTGCCTCCCACAAATTACCCCTGGTAACCACTATTTTGTTCTCTGTCTCTGTATACTTCCACTTTTTTAATATATAAAGAAAAACATTACATCTCACTTACACGTACTTTTTTTTTAAATGTGAAGCATTTAACCTTTTAATAAATCAACAGAAAGTTACTGATAGTGGTTGTACTGGTTCATATTTCTACCAGAAGGAGAGTTTGATCTTCTTTACCTCTCTTCCAACATGTGGTATGGTCAGTGCTTGTACTTTGAGTATTAGGTGCATAGGACCCTCTGATTGTGGTTTTAATATGATTTTTCCTATGACTAATGATATTTCATTTGCTTGGTTGCAAAACATGCATCTTTTTTGGTGAAGTATCTGTTTAAATCTGCCCATTAAACAAGAGGTAATTTGTTTTTTAGTATTGGGTTCGAGAGTTCTTTTTTTGTAGTGGGAAAACAGAGATCTGGATTACAGATGGGGTTGCAGGAGGATCTTACTTAATGGAATGACTTCCTAAGTCTGAGCAAAGGACAAAGAAACTGGAATATATTTTAGGCACGTAGGATGATGCCACAGGAAACAGATTTACAGAAATCAGAACAAAAAACAGTTAATCTACTTGTAACATGTCTTGTGATGTACTTTACATTTGAAAAAGTAACATTTTGAGAAACACATTGTGCAGTTTCTATCTGCTTTGTGACCTTAACCCTGGTCAGCAAGAAGAACGGTAAGTTTTAGGCACCTGGGAACTTTGCTAAGAATGTGGAAAAATAGATAAGGTTCAGTAGTTTGCAGGAAGGAAGTTATTCTGCCTTAAACAGAGCTGGGGAGGTATTATATTAAATAACACACAACACAGCAAAAATTTACTTCAGTATATAATTACAAGTTATAAGGTTTTGTTTTGCTATTACTATTATTTAATTTCCTTTGTCATTATATTTGCTGAATAAACTTCTTTCTCATATATGTGTTTTGAAAATGTATTCTCTTAGTCTATGGCTTATCATTTCATTCTATTGACAGTATCTATAACAGTATCCTTTGAAAAACAGACAGTTGCATATGTGATTAAAAATAAATTTATCAAGTTCTTTTATGGATGTTGTTTTTGGTATCATATTTAAGAAATCTTTGTCTAAGCCAGGGTCATGAAAATTTTCACCTATTTTTTCTCTAAAATATTCTATAGTTTTAGGTTTACAGTTTTGGTCTATTAACAATTTTGAGTTCATTTTATATGAAGCAAAGAATGGGCCAATTTTTCTTTCTTGTGTATGGATATAAAATTATTCCAACATGATCTTCTACCACACTGTCTTGGTTACTGCAGTTTTAAAATCCTTTGAATTCTATATTGTGATTCCTCTGTCTTTTTTTAAAATATTTTTTTTAAATTTTTGAGGCAAAATTTCCCTCTGTCACCCAGGTTGGAGTGCAGTGGCACGATCTTGGCTCACTGCAACCTCTGCCTCCTGAGTTCAAGAGATTCTCCTTGCTCAACCTCCTGAGTAGTTAGGACTACAGGCATGTGCTACCATGCCTGACTAATTTTTTGTATTTTTAATAGAGATGGGGTTTCACCACGTTAGCCAGAATGGTCTTGATCTCATGACCTTGTGATCCTCCTACCTCAGCCTCCCAAAGTGCTAGGGATTACATCCCAAAAACAGAGATTACATCCCTTGTCTTTTTCTTTTCTCAGGTTGTTTAGGATGGTCTAGGTTCTTTATATTTCTAGACAATTGACTTTTGTATCTTGTACACTGAACCTTGTCAAATCATTTATTACTTTGTGGAATTGTATATTTCATTACTTTTTTAAAAACATAGACAATCATGTTTCCATAAATAATGACAGTTTTATGTTTTCCTTTCCAATATAAATGTATTTTATTTATTTTTCTTATCTTACTACACTGACTAAAACCTCAAGTGTAATGTTGACTAGAAGTTGCAAATGTGGACATACCTGCCTTGGCATGATTTTGAAACCAACCCAAGATAGTTTTATTAGTGTGTGTCTGTGTGTGTGTGTGTGCTCGCGTGTGCATTTTATAATCATATAAATTGACTCCCAGGTTAAAACTTGTAACTTTTGTTTTATCTGAGTTCCTTCCATGGGAAATGACCTTCAGTCCTCTCATAAAACATGTCAGAGAAATGAAACTTAACAGATCACCACATCCAGACAATGAGATGGCAGACCTCTCATTCATCATGATCGCTTCCTGGCCCCTCCTTGGTTCCTGTTTTCTTACACATTGTTGCATTTTTTTTCCTGTTGTATAAGTCCCTAGTTTTTGTTTTCAGGGAGACTGATTTGAGACTGATATCTCATCTCCTCCTCTGCAGCACCCACTTAAAGCCTTCTTCCTTGTCAGTACTCATTGTCTCAGTGGTTGGCTTGCTGCATTCTGAGCTGCAGGACCTAGACCAAACCCCTGATGTTTCTGTAACAATTTGAGGGATGAAACATTTAATCTTTCATGATTGAGTATGTTTTAGTGATGAATTTGTTTTATTTAGTTTTTACCACATTAAGGAAGTTCTCTTCTAGTCTTAGTTGCCAATAGTTTTAATAGAAATGAATGTTGCATTTAATCAATGACGTTTCTAAATCATTTTTCTGTGTATCTTATGATGATCAAATAGTTGCTATTTTTTAGTTTCTTAATATGGTTAATCATAATCACATTTGGTAGAATTTACCAGCATAGCCATCTGAGTCTGAAGTTTTTCCTTTGGAAAAAGGTTCAACTACAAAATAAACCTTCTAAATAGATATAGGACTCTCCAAATTATTGTTTTAAGTGTGGTTGAAAGTTTATGTCTTTCAAGGATTCTATCCATTTAATCTAAGATGTCTAAATTATTGGTGTACATTTGTTTGTCACATACCTTTTTCATGTTTAATACCTGCAAAAATGTATAGTGATGTTACCTCTTTATATCTGACATTGGCAGATATTTTTTGTCATTTCCCTTTATTTTCTGATTCATCTGGCTATAGTTTTATTAATTCTATTTGTCTTCCTTAGGAAGTATCTTTTGGTTTTATTGATATTTTTATTGCTTTTTTATATTCTATTTTTTTATTTCCTTTTTGATCTTTATTTCATTTTCTCTACCATGAGTTTTATTCTGTCTTTCTTTTCTACTTATGGTGGAATCATATAAGTCAATGATTTGAGACTTATAGTTTCTTCTAATATAGGTATTTACTCTTCTAAAATTTCTCCTATGTTTTATTGGCAATCAAAAACCAAAGGCTTTGTTTAAAAGATAAAATATTTAAAATTATAACCAAAGGTAAGAGGAGAGAGACGAGGAGTGGAGAAAAGGGGAGAGGAAGGGAGGATAGGGAAGGAGAAGAATAAAGGGTCACATGGGCAGCAGCTGTATAGAAACATAAAAAAATCTAAAAACAACATTTTAAGCAAAATGTCATCACTAGTATTTATACAGAATAAACAAGCTCTGTTTAAATAACAACTCTCAATACATCTTCTTTCATTTGATACTGGATTACCTCTACTTGTTTTATCCACAACGCCCCTGTCAGCCTCCACTATCCAGCAACTGTTCCCCATTGGCTGGCCCAGTCTGCCCAGGCCTAAACAACAATGTCCTGCTGGCTTTGTCCCAACCTGTCATTTTCTACTGGTGTGCTTGGTCTTCCTCACGTCTCCTTTAAATATCCTGCTGCTCGAATGAGTTTTCTTTTGAGAGTTCTCTGTGCCCTTAAAAAGATCAAATCTACCAAGCGCAGTGGCCCACATATGTAATCTTAACACTTTGAGAGGCCAAAGTGGGAGGATCACAGGGTTAAGAGATCCAGACCATCCTGGCTAACAGTGTGAAACCTTTTCTCTACCAAAAATACAAAAATTAGCTGGCTGTGGTGGCACACACCTGTAGTTTCAGCTACTCAGGAGGCTGAGGCAGGAGAATCACTCGAACCCAGGAGACAGGGGTTGCAGTCAGACAAGATCGCACCACTGCACTCTAGTCGGGCAACAGAACCAGACTACAAAGAAAGAAAAAAATCAAATCTACATTCTAAAATGAATCCTTTCAAGTTGTTCCCTTGTTTAAAAATCTTCAAATGCTTCTTGTCACTGGAACTAACATCTAAATTTCTTTAAGTGCCGTCAGTGGCGTGGGATGACCTCAGCCTTGTCTCTGTTTGCAGATCCATCTCCCTTTACCCCTGATCGGCAGCACAGCAGGCTCTCTCTGGCGTCGGGGGCTTGCCAAACGCTATACACTTTACCTGGAATGCCTTCTGACTTTACCAATTTGCCAAACCGCTGTGCAGAGGCACCTGCTCTTTTGTGAAAATGAGTCACGTGGAGAAATGTAGACGTATCTGTAGTAATAGAACCCTAAGACATGATCTTTCCAATGACTAGTACTAAGCGAAATTTTGTGTGAATATCTGTAGGTAAAAATCTATATCCAGATATAAATGTATGCTGACAGAACTAATTTTAGAATTAAAAGCTCTGCTACTGAGAGCATACAAGAATGCATATTTCTGGGAAGCTAGTTGTTAATTAATGCCAGATATGAGGTTAAAATCTAACCAAAAAATGTTTTTTTTTCTTATTTTGCATGTGGCTTAGAAATTAAAGCCAGGGATAGAATTTGAGTTACGAGTACCTGACTGGGTACTCAGAGAAAAATGGAGAAGTGCTCTGAGAGAAAGGATGAATACCAGGAGCCCCAGAGTCCTGAGAACAAGGGGAAAACTCCATTCAGGGAGAGGAAGTGGTGATCCATGACAAAGCCAGGACCTGGGAGGCAGGACTGAGAACTCTGCACTGGGCAATTGGCGGCATGCACAGAGAGAAGAACCCGGTGTAGAGGTCAATGCAGGAGCAGATTCAGCAGGATAGGAGAGTGACAGCTGAGAAAACCAAGGCAGCCAGTGTGCGTTCCTCACTCAAGAAGCAGGGTGAAAGGAAACACAGTTCCCTTCGAGACTGACAGGACCGTCTGAAATATCAGGGAGAGCAGCAGTCTCTGGCCCCTGACTCCACTCCTCAGTCAGGCTTGAATGTGCAGAGCTCAATGTCCCCCAGTTCTGGCTTGCAGGTGTAGTGGCTGTGCCAAGGCCCAGGGTCACCATGAGTGGAGGCAGCTTCAGAGTCCTGTAGCCCAGCCAGATGGGCCTCAACTCTCAGCCCAGATCCAAGCATAGCCCATAACTTCCTTGAGATAAAAAAATGACCCCTGAGGGACATGCAGACTCTGAGAGCTACACTTACTGCCACCACCAAGGATAAACAGTGAAAGAAAAAAGTAATAGACTTTTACCTCTCTAACCCCAAAATGTCTTTCTTCCTTAAGAGAATCCAAACTTCACTCCCTTCGCCACTGAATAAGAGGATCACAGACCCCCCCAAGAAGCTGCACAGGATCGTGTAAACCAGAGCTTACTTAAAATTCAGAAAGAAGCCAATGGGCTTTAAAAAACAGAAACAACCAAAGCACCCTATTCTGTTTCTTCTTACCTGAGCTACCTTCCTGTATTAGGCAACCAAATGCTTTGAAAATTACAGCTGGATTCAGTGGCTCAGGCCTGTAATTCTAGCACTTTGGGAGGTCAGGGTGAGTGGATCATGAAGTCAAGAGATAAAGAACAGCCTGACCAACTTGGTGAAATCCTGTCTGCACTAAAAATACAAAAATTAGCCTGGCGTGGTAATGTGTACCTGTTATCCAGCTACTCAGGAGGCCAAGGCAGGAAAATCCCTTGAACCAGCGAGTAGTTGGTTGCAGTGAGCTGAGACTGTGACACTGCACCCCAACGTGGGTGACAGAGTGAGACTCTATCTCGAAAGGAAGAAAAGAAGAAAGGAAAGAAAGGAAGAAAGAAAAGAAAGGAGGAAGGAAGGAAGAAAGGAAGGAAAGACAGGAAAAAGGGAGGGAAGGAGGAAGGAAGGAAGGAAAAATGGGAAGAAGGGAGAGAAGAAGAGAGGAAGGGGGAGGGAGGGAGGAAGGAAGGAAAGAATGGCATAGGAGGAGACAGAAGGAAAGAGCAACTCACATTGCTTTTTCTTTTCCTTGAGTATTTCTCTCTCATTACTCAGCCACAAGTAGAGAGTTGGTGGAATGGTGGAATGTGTGCATATCATGAAGTGAAATAAAAGCAACTGAATTTATTTTGTGGAGCATTTCCACCATTCTGATATGAATAAAATGTATATGTATATGTGAGTTACAAAATGCAATTGCCAATTTTATATAAAGATGAACAACTTAAAAGAAAAACCTCTGAGGCAGGGAGCCAGGTGATCAGGCTCAGCGGGTCCCACCCCGACAGGGACAAACAAAACGGTGATTTGAAATGCTCGGGGTTGAGTTTTACAGTGGGCACAGCTGAACGCAGGACGGTGCAGCTCTGTGGGGGAGGGGTGTCCACCATTACAGAGACATTCAGCCCCTACTGAGGTACACTCCCATTGCTGATGCAGCCTGCCATTGCCAAGGCAACCAGCCATAACAGAGAGAGTCCGTCAATACAGAGGCAGGCCACCGTCACCACAGCAACTCTAATTACACCAATACAAACAGCACTACAGGGAATTACACACGACAGCAGGGCAGAGCCCACAGTAACACTGCAAAGGCCAGGACAGCAGGGCGGAAACCACAGCAGCAGGGTGGAGCCTTGGCAGGCAAATAGTGACTAGAATGCCTCCTAGCTGGGCAGGACAATGCAACAGATACTCATAAATAAAGTTCTAACTCCCTGAGACAGAGCATCTGAGAAAAAAAGGGGTTTTATAAGTTCTGCTACAGCAGACTTAAACATACCTGCCTAGCAGCCCTGAATGAACAATGGAGCTCACAGCTCAGCACTGGAGCTCCTATAAAGTGCAGACCGTCTCCTCAAGCAGCTCCCTGACACCTGTATATCCAAAGAGTCACCTCAAGAAGGACTGATCAAACTGACACTTGGCAGGCATCATTCTGAAACAAATGTAGTGGAAGAAGAAACTGGTAGCCTCCCTCATTGTTCTGCAGCTACTACAAGTGTACCCCAGACAGGCGAGGCCTGGAGTGAACCTCAGCAGTTCTACAGCAGAGGGACTAGACTGTTAGAAGGAAAACTAAGAAACAGAAATACTTCATCATCAACAATCTGGGCGTCCACTCAGAGACCCAATCAAAAAGTCAGCAACGACTCAGACGACAGGTAGATAAATCCACAGAGATGGGAAGAAACCAACTCAAGAAGGAGGAAAACACCCAAAACCAGAACACCTCGCCTCCTACAAAGGACCAAAACTCTTCACCAGCAAGGGAACAAAGCTGAATGGAGAATGAGTGTGATAAAATGACGGAATCAGACTTCAAAAGGTGGGTAACGAGAAACTTCTGTGAGCTAAAAGAACATGTTCTAAATCAATGCAAAAAAACTAAGAACCTTGAAAAAAGATTTGAGGAAATAATAACAAGAATGGACAACTTAGAGAGGAATATGACTGATTGAATTAGCTGAAAAACACAACACGAGAACTCCACGAAGCATGCACAAGTTTCAACAGCCGAACTGATCAAGCAGAAGAAAAGATATCAGAAGTCAAAGATCAACTCAATGAAACAAAATGTGAAGCCAAGATTAGAGAAAAAAGTGCAAAAAGGAATGAACAAAGTCTCCAAAAAATGTGGGACTATGTGAAGAAACCTAATCTACGTTTAATAGGTGTACCAGAATGTGACGAAAAGAATGAATACAAGCTGAAAAATACTTTTCAGGATATTATCCAGAATAATTTCTTCAACCTAGCAAGGCAGGACAATAACAAGTCCAGAAAATACAGAGAATACCACAAAAATATTCCACAAGAAGAGCAACCCCAAGGCACATAATTGTCAGATTCACCAGTGTTGAAATGAAGGAGAAAATGCTAAGGGTAGCCAGAGAGAAAGCTCGGGTCACCCACAAAGGCAGCCCCATCAGACTCAGAGCAGATCTCTCGGCAGAAACACTACAAGCCAGAAGAGAGTGGAGGCCAATATTGAACATCCTTAAAGAAAAGAACTTTCAACCCGGAATTTCATATCCCGCCAAACTGAGCTTCATAAGTGAAGGAATAATAAAATCCTTTGCAAACAAACAAGTACTCAGAGATTTTGTCACCACCAGGCCTTCTTTACAAGAGCTCCTGAAAGAGGCACTGCACATAGAAAGAAACAACCAGTACCAGCCATTCCAAAAACACACCAAATGCTAAAGAGCATCAACAAAATGAAGAATCTGCATCAACTAATGGGCAAAACAGCCAGCTAGCATCAAAATGGCACTATCAAATTCACACATAACAATATTAATGCTAAATGTAAATGGGCTAAATGCACCAATCAAAAGACACAGACTGGCAAATCGGATAAAAAGCCAAAACCCATCAGTGTGCTGTATCCAGGAAACCCATCTCACATGCAAGAACACACAAAGGCTCAAAATAAAGGGATGGAGGAAGAATTACCAAACAAATGGAGAGCAAAAACAAAAGCAGGCGTTGCAATTCTCATCTCTGATAAAATAGACTTTAAAGCAACAAAGATCAAAAGAGACAAAGAAGGACATTACATAATGATAAAAGGATCAATACAACAAGAAGAGCTAATGATCCTAAATATATATGGACCCAATACAGGAGTACCCAGATATATAAGGCAAGTTCTTAATGACTTAAAAAAACTTAGACTTCCACAAAATAATAGTGGGAGACTTTAACACTCCACTGTTAATATTAGACAGATCAACCACACAGAAAATTAACAAAGATATCAAGGGCTTGAACTCAGACCTGGAACAAGCAAACCTGATAGACATTTACAGAACTCTCCACCCCGAATCCACAGAATATGCATTCTTCTCAGCACCACATCACACCTACTCTAAAACTGACCACATAATTGGAAGTAAATCACTCCTCAGCAAATGCAAAACAACGGACATAATAACAAACAGTCTCTCAGACCATAGTGCAATCAAGTTAGAACATAGAATTCAGAAACTAACTCAGAACTGCACAGCTTCATGAAAACTGAACAACTGGCTCTTGAATGTTGACTGGATAAACAATGAAATGAAGGCAGAAATAAAGAAATTCTTCAAAACCAATGAGAATGAAGACACAACATACAGAATTTCTGGGACACATTTTAAGCAGTCTCTAGAGAACAATATATAGCAATAAATGCACACATGAGAAGAGTGGAGAAATCCAAAATTGGCACCCTATCATCAAAATTGAAGGAGCTAGAGGAACAAGATAAAAAAACTCAAAACCTAGCAGAAGACAAAAAATAACTAAGATCAGAGCAGAACTGAAGGAGATAGAGACATGAAAATTCCTTCAAAAAAATCAATAAATCCAAGAGCTGTTTTGTCGAAAAGAACAACAAAATAGACAGACCACTAGCCATACTGATAAAAAAGAAAAGAGAGAACAACCAAATAGATGCAATAAAAAATGATAAAAAGGAAATTACCACAGATTCCATCGATATTCAAACCATCATCAGATAATATTACAAAAAAATCTATGCACATAAACTAGGAAACCTGGAAGAAATGGATAAATTCCTGGACACTTGTGTTCTCCCAAACCTAAAATAGGAGGAAACTGAAACTATGAATAGACCAATAACAAGGTCTGAATTCGAGGCAGCAATTAAAAGCCTACCACACAAAAAAGCCCAGGTCCAGATGGGTTCAAAGCCGAATTCTACCAGACACACAAAGAGGAGCTGGTACCATTCCTTCTGAAACTATTCCAAATAATCCAAAAAGAGGGAATCCTTCCCAAATCATTTTATGAGACCAACATCATCCTGATACCAAAACCGGCAGAGACTCAACAAAAAAAGAAAACTTCAGGCCAATATCCATGATGAATATACATGCAAAAATCTTCAATAAAATACTGGCAACAGCACATCAAAAAGCTTATCCATCATGATCAAGTAGGATTTATCATGGGGATGCAAGGCTGGTTCAATATATGTAAGTCTATAAACGTAATTCACCACATAAACAGAACCAAAAACATAAACCACATGATTATCTCAATTGACGCAGAGAAGGCCTTTGACAAAATTCAACAGCCCTTTATGCTAAAACCCTCAGTAAACTCGGTATTGATGGAATGTATCTCAAAGTAATAAAAGCTATTTACCACAAACCAACAACCAATATCATACTGAATGGGAAAAAACTGGAAGCATTCCCTTTGAAATGTGGCATTAGACAAGGATGCCCTCTCTCACCACTCCTATTCAATATAGTACTGGAAGTTCTAGCCACAGCAATCAGGCAAGAAAAAGAAATAAAGGGTATTCAAATGGGAAAGGAGAAGGACAAATTGTCTCTATTTGCAGATGACATGATAGTATATCTAGACAACCCCATCATCTCAGCCCAAAAATTCCTGAAACTGATAAGCAACTTAGCAAAGTCTCAGAACATAAAATCAATATGCGAAAATTACAAGCATTCCTATACACCAACAACAGACTTAAAGAGAGCCAAATCAAGAACAAACTGTTACTCACAATTGCTACAAGAAAAATAAAATACCTAGGAATACAACTAACAAGGAATGTAGGGAACCTCTTCAAGGAAAACTAAAAACCACTGCTCAACGAAATAAGAGAGGACAGAAAGAGATGGAGAAATATTCCATGTTCATGGTTAGGAAGAATCAATATCGTGAAAATGGCTATACTGCCCAAAGTAATTTACAGAATTGACACTATCCCCATCAAGCTACCACTAAACATAAGACCTGGCACCATAAAAAAACCCTAGAGGAATACCTAGGCAAAACCATTCAGAACATAGGAGTAGGCAAGGACTTCATGACCAAAACACCAAAAGCATTGGCAACAAAAGCCAAAATAGACAAATGGGACCTAATCAAACTCCACAGCTTCTGCACGGCAAAAGAAACAGTCACTAGAGTGAATCAGCAACCAACAGAATGGGAATAAAATTTTGCAATTTACCCATCTGACAAGGGGCTGATATCTAGAATTTACAAAGAACTCAAACAGATTTACAGGAAAAAAAAACAAACAAGCCCATTCAAAAATGGGCAAAGGATATGAACAGACACTTTACAAAAGAAGACATACATGAGGCCAACAAACATACGACAAAATGCTCATCATCACGGGTGCTTAGAGAGATGCAAATCAAAACCACACTGAGATACCATCTCATGCCAGTTAGAGTGGTGATCATTAAAAAATCTGGAGACGGGGGGAGGACTCAAGATGGTGCTGTGAGAACAACCCAGGATTGGAGCTCTTCTCATTGAATCCACAAACGGTGAGTCAGAGCGGCATTTCCAGACTGATCTTTGTTGCCCACAGAACGGGGAAACTCCCAAGTATAAAAAAGACACGGGACGCTAGGCAGTAGGTCTGCCTGGCGAAGCCGGCAGCCGGGGCGGCGGCGGCCGGCCCTACCCAGCAATCCCCACAGGGCGCGCTTGTCCGGGTGCCCTGTTGAACCAGCAACCTGAGACTTGAGAGGGCTGGACTTGAGACTGAAAGAGACTTGGACAGTAGGCCAGCCCAGGGGATTGCAGGGATTGGGATACACAGTGGGACGAACAAAACCGCGATTTCAAACTATCCCGAGCAGACGGTCCGAGACGCTCTGTGGGGGAGGGGCGTCCACCACTACCGAGGCAACCCGCCCCAACTGAGGTACACGCCCACTGCTGACGCAGCCAGCCATTGCCGAGGCAACCCGCCCCAAATGAGATACACGCCCACTGCTGACGCAGCCAGCCGTTGCTGAGGCAACCCGCCCCAACTGAGATACACGCCTACTGCTGACGCAGCCTGCCGTTGCCGAGGCAACACGCTACAATGAAGAGACTCCGCTGCAGGGCATGGCAGAGACCACAGCAGAGTCGGCAGGAACAGCGCGAATCACACAACAGCAGGGCGGAGCCTCGGCAGCCAAACAGTGGCTAGTCTGCCTTCTAACTGGGCAGGACACCTGATCGGACATCCAAAAATAAAGCCCAAACCCCTCAACACAGAGCATTTGAGAAAAAAAAAAGGGTTTTTTAATGAGCTCTGTTGCAGCAGAATCAAACATAGCAGCCTAACAGCCCTGAATGAACAACAGAGTGCACAGCTCAGCAATTAAACCCCTATAAAGTACAAACTGTCTCCTCAAGCAGCTCCCTGACCCCTCTATATCCAAAAGACGGACATTAGGCAGTCATCATCCTGGGACAAAGAGAGCAGAAAAAGAAACTGATAGCATCCCTCGCTGTGCCACAGCTACTAGAGGTGCACCCCAGACAAGCAGGGTCTGGAGCGGACCTCAGCAGTCATACAGCGAAGGGGCTAGACTGGTAGAAGGAAAACCAAGCAACAGAAATACTTCATCATCAACATTCTGGGTGTCCACTCAGAGACCCAAACGAAAAGTCAGCAACTACGCAGACGACCAGCGGACAAATTCACAAAGATGGGAAGAAACCAGCGCAAAAAGGAGGAAAACACCCGAAAGCAGAACACCCCGCCTCCTAGAAAGGACCAAAACTCCTCACCAGCAAGGGAGCAAAGCTGGACGGAGAATGACTGTGACGAAATGATGGAATTAGACTTCAGAAGATGGATAATGAGAAACTTTTGTGAGCTAAAAGATCATGTATTAAATCAATGCAAAGAAACTAAGAACCTTGAAAAAAGATTTGAAAAAAGATTCGAGGAAATGATAACAAGAATGGATACCTTAGAGAGGAATATGAATGAATTAAAGGAGCTGAAAAACACAATACGAGAACTTCGCGAAGCAAACACAAGTTTCAATAGCCGAATTGACCAAGAAGAAGAAAGAATATCTGAAGTCGAAGACCAACTCAATGAAATAAAACGAGAAACCAAGATCAGAGAAAAAAGCGCAAAAAGGAATGAACAAAGTCTCCAAGAAATGTGGGACCATGTGAAAAGACCTAACCTACGTTTGATAGGTGTACCAGAAGGGGACGAAGAGAATGAATCCAAGCTGGAAAATACTCTTCAGGACATCATCCAGGAAAATTTCCCCCACCTAGCAAGACAAGCCAACACTCAATTGCAGGAAATACAGAGAACACCACAAAGATATTCCGAAAGAAGAGCAACACCAAGGCACATAATCGTCAGATTCAACAGGGTTGAAATAAAGGAGAGAATACTAAGGGCAGCCAGAGAGAAAGGTCGGGTCACCCACAAAAAGAAGCCCATCAGACTCACAGCAGATCTCTCGGCAGAAACACTACAAGCCAGAAGAGAGTGGGGGCCAATATTCAATATTCTTAAAGAAAAGAACAACTGGCTCTTGAATGTTGACTGGGTAAACAACGAAATGAAGGCAGAAATAAAGAAGTTCGTCAAAACCAATGAGAACGAAGACACAACGTGCCAGAACCTCTGGGACACATTTAAAGCAGTCTCTAGAGGAAAGTATATAGCAATAAGTGCCCATATGAGGAGAATGGAGAGATCCAAAATTGACACCCTATCATCAAAATTGAAAGAGCTAGAGGAGCAAGATCAAAAAAACTCAAAACCCAGCAGAAGACAAGAAATTACTAAGATCAGAGCTGAGCTGAAGGAGATTGAGACACGAAAAACCCTTCAAAAAATCAATAAATCCAAGAGCTGGTTTTTTGAAAAGATCAACAAAATAGACAGACCACTAGCCAGATTGATTAAAAATAAAAGAGAGAACAACCAAATAGATGCAATAAAAAATGATAAAGGGGAAATCACCACAGATTCCACAGAAATTCAAACCATCATCAGAGAATATTACAAACAACTCTATGAGCATAAACTAGTAAACCTGGAAGAAATGGATATTCCTGGACTCCTGTGTCCTCCCAAGCCTAAACCAGGAGGAAGCTGAAACTATGAATAGACCAATAACAAGGTCTGAAGTTGAGGCAGCAATTAAGAGCCTACAACACAAAAAAAGCCCAGGTCCAGACGGGTTCACAGCCGAATTCTACCAGACACACAAGGAGGAGCTGGTACCATTCCTTCTAATACTATTTCAAACAATCCAAAAGGAGGGAATCCTTAGCAAATCATTTTATGAGACCAACATCATCCTGATACCAAAACCCGGCAGAGACCCAACGAGAAAAGAAAACTTCAGGCCAATATCCATGATGAACATAGATGCAAAAATCTTCAATAAAATATTGGCAAGCCGATTGCAACAGCAAATCAAAAAGCTTATTCATCATGATCAAGTAGGATTCATCCCGGGGATTCAAGGCTGGTTCAACATACGCAAGTCTATCAACGTAATTCACCACATAAACAGAACCAAAAACAAAAACCACATGATTATCTCAATTGACGCAGAGAAGGCATTTGACAAAATTCAACAGCCCTTTATGCCCAAAACCCTCAATAAACTCGGTATCGATGGAATGTATCTCAAAGTAATAAAAGCTCTTTATGACAAACCAACAGCCAATATCATACTGAATGGGCAAAAACTGGAAGCATTCCCTTTGAAATCTGGCACTAGACAAGGATGCCCTCTCTCACCACTCCTATTCAATATAGTACTGGAAGTTCTAGCCAGAGCAATCAGGCAAGAAAAAGAAATAAAGGATATTCAAATAGGAAAGGTGGAAGCCAAATTGTCTCTATTTGCAGACGACATGATAGTATACCTAGAAGACCCCATCGCCTCAGCCCAAAAACTCCTGAAACTGATAAACAACTTCAGCAAAGTCTCAGGATATAAAATCAATGTGCAAAAATCACAAGCATTCGTCTACACCAATAACAGACTTAAAGAAAGCCAAATCAAGAGCGAACTGCCATTCGCAATTGCTACAAAAAGAATAAAATACCTTGGAATACAACTCACAAGGAACGTAAGGGACCTCTTCAAGGAGAACTACAAACCACTGCTCAACGAAATCAGAGAGGACACAAACAGATGGAGAAACATTCCATGTTCATGGTTAGGAAGAATTAATATCATGAAAATGGCTATACTGCCCAAAGTAATTTACAGAATCAATGCTATCCCCATCAAGCTACCATTGACTTTCTTCACAGAACTGGAAAAAACCACCATGAACTTCATATGGAACCAAAAGAGAGCCCGCATAGCCAAGTCAATTCTAAGCAAAAAGAACACAGCGGGGGGCATCACACTACCAGATTTCAAACTATACTACAAGGCTACAGTAATCAAAACAGCATGGTACTGGTACCAAAACAGAGATATAGACCAATGGAACAAAACAGAGGCACCAGAGGCAACACAACATACATACAATTATACAATCTTTGATAAACCTGACAAAAACAAGCAATGGGGCAAGGATTCCATGTTTAATAAATGGTGTTGGGAAAACTGGCTAGCCATGTGCAGAAAGCAGAAACTGGACCCCTTCCTGACACCTTACACTAAAATTAACTCCAGATGGATTAAAGACTTAAACATAAAACCTGGCACCATAAAAACCCTAGAAGGAAATCTAGGCAAAACCATCCAGGACATAGGAGTAGGCAAGGACTTCATGAACAAAACACCAAAAGCATTGGCAACAAAAGTCAAAATAGACAAATGGGACCTAATGAAACTCCACAGCTTCTGCACAGCAAAAGAAACAGTCACTAGAGTGCATCGGCAACCAACAGAATGGGAAAAAGTTTTCGCAGTCTACCCATCTGACAAAGGGCTGATATCCAGAATTTACAAAGAACACAAGCAGATTTACAGGAAAAAAAGAAACAAGCCCATTCAAAAGTGGGCAAAGGATATGAACAGATAATTTACGAAAGAAGACATATATGAGGTCAACAATCATATGAAAAAATGCTCATCGTCACTGGTCATCAGAGAGATGCAAATCAAAACCACATTGAGATACCATCTCACGCCAGTTAGAATGGCGATCATTAAAAAATCTGGAGACAACAGATGCTGGAGAGGATGTGGAGAAAAAGGAACACTTTTACACTGTTGGTGGGAGTGTAAATTAGTTCAACCATTGTGGAAGACGGTGTGGCGATTCCTCAAGGCCTTAGAAATAGAAATTCCATTTGACCCAGCAATCCCATTACTGGGTATATATCCAAAAGACTATAAATCATTCTACTATAAGGACACATGTACACGAATGTTCATTGCAGCACTGTTTACAATAGCAAAGACCTGGAATCAACCCAAATGCCCACTGATAATAGACTGGATTGGAAAAATGTGGCACATATACACCATGGAATATTATGCAGCAATCAGAAATGATGAGTTCGTGTCGTTTGTAGGGACATGGATGAATCTGGAGAACATCACCCTCAGCAAACTGACACAAGAACAGAAAATGAAACACCGCATATTCTCACTCATAGGTGGGTGATGAAAAATGAGAACACATGGACACAGAAAGGGGAGTACTAAACACTGGGGTCTATTGGGGGGAAAAGGGGAGGGCCAGTGGGAGGGGGAGGTGGGGAGGGATAGCCTGGGGAGAAATGCCAAATGTGGGTGAACGAGAGGAAGGCAGCAAAACCCACTGCCATGTGTGTACCTATGCAACTATCTTGCATGTTCTTCATATGTACCCCAAAACGTAAAATGCAATTAAAAAACAAACTAAAAAAATAATATTTTTTGTTTAAAGAAAAAACAGATGAATGGTAAAATTTATGCTAATAATTAGTAATTATAATTTTTTACTTGTTATGACATTAATAGCACATTTGGAAATACCATAATAAGTCAGGAGTAAGACTATGGAAAAAATGTAAAAACATCATATGTTAGTACCTTTAATGACACTTTTATTCATGTATTTTGTAAAATGGTTCACAATTTTATTTTTTTCTGGATAAATTATGCATTCACCTCTGTCGACAATCAGCTTCTTACCAAGGGCCACCAAGAGCCATACTAGTCTCTTCTATGGAAGTGAACACAGAACTTTACAGACAAATTCTAACTTGCTACAGGAAATGTTGGTCACAAATCCACATCAGTTCTCTTGACTGTGTGGTTACACCATGGGTGACCTTGAAAAACTCTTTGATTAAGGCCTGCATTAAAACATTCTCACATGCAGCCTGCTCCTTGCCTACTTTATATGGAGCTCCACCATTCCCACTTAGCTTTTATAAGGTGAGGGCATCTTAAATGAGAGGCAACTTCAGGCTTAATTTCATCACTCAGCTGCAAAGATGGCAGAACACATTTAAGTACCCAAATGACAACACAAGAAGGAAGTTGTCCTTGATCATTTCTATTTATAATTCCTTTTCTCTGTCCACTAAAAATACCACCACCTGCAATATTATATATTATACTCTTTTAAGATATTAATGTTACTTATTTTGGAACAGGTAATATATAAACATGATTTAAAAACACTGATTTTAGAGGACATTTTCTTTGACCACAGTAAGCTAGAAATCACTAATTAAAATTTAAAAACCTAATGAGTTTCTTTGAAATTGGAATTTAACTACTACAATACTTCCATTTTGAATTCCCCCAAAAGCAGATCTGGAGGCAAGAACTTAGTATAGATAGTCTATTTGGGAGGTGCTCTCTGGAAGAAGAGATGAGAAAAATGGGAAAATCCAGACAAGGAAACTGGGAAGGCCAGTGATGTAAAGTATCTGGTTTGTTTAATGATGACATGATTGCTTAGGGACCTGTGACAGGCATAAAGCACCCCAGGATTTACTACTGAAAGTGAGGAGGCTGAAACATTTATATACCAGCTCCAATTAACCATGAATTGAGTGGCATTGGAGGTGTTAAATTTCCTTTATTGGATGGCTGGATTTCTGCACAAGTCAAGCAGCCTCCCAGAGAATCTGAGTTGTCCTGGAGTAGGAAGTAGAGAGTTACATGGCTCACACTTGAGGTGAAAGGCTGTCAGCAAGAAAGGAGCTCACTGCAGCTGAGGCTGTAACCAGAGCAGACTAGGAGATGAAATGTTGTCACCAGAAGCATCAGACACAGCTTCTAAATCATCTATTGGTCAGAGAAAACAATGACAAAGAAAATCAGAAATGCTTTCAACTGAATGGTGATAAAAATGCAGTGTAAAGAATGTGAGACACAGCTAATGCTGTATTCACATGCATATATTATAACATTAGAAATGTCAGAAATTAAAGAGCCTGATGCCTAACACTGAAAGTTATAAAGTGAAGATCAAGTTAAATCAACAGAGAGTAGAAGGGAGGAATCAATAGAGATGCAAACTTACACTCTGGTTTCTCTCCAGATTATATAAATTTATCATCTTTTCTAAAGATGCAAACAAAAAATAACAACATAGAAAATAACTACAATAAAATAGAAAATAATTACAAACAAATTCAAGAAGAAAAAGAATGTACAAATTACCAATTTGGGGATTGAAAATGGAATACTACTACAGACCCTAAATACTTTTAAAAGACAAAAGGATTGTATTCAAAACTTTATACCAATGAGTTTGAAAAAGGTAGATAGAAATTGACTAATGTCTAAAAAACCTAAATTACTAAAATTAACACAAGAAACACAGAAATTCTTAATAGTCCTAAATCCATCAGAGAAAATGTATCAATAATTAAAAATTGGTTTCCACAGGAAAGAAAATTCAGGCTTAAATGCTTTTGCCAGTAAATTTACCAAAATTTTAAGAGATAAATGATACCAAATTATTCTCTATTTCTTTCATGTAAACAACATAATGATATCAAATCTGACAAGTACATTAAAAGAAGGTAAAATCACAGATTTACCTTCTTTATACACAAAAATGCAATATCTTAAAATATGGTCAGCCCAAATATAGCTATATATCAGAATAATGGACATCATAACAAAGCTGAGTGTATTTCTAAGACTGCAATAATGGTTGAGAATTGCTAATCAGTCAACAATTCATTAATGGAATGACAGGGATAATTCATCACAATTACATTATTAGGTGCAGAAAATACATGCAAAAAAATTCAACATCGGTTCATCATTTTTAAATTAATAT
The DNA here is from genome assembly GCF_049354715.1 of Callithrix jacchus. Classification (NCBI taxonomy): domain Eukaryota; kingdom Metazoa; phylum Chordata; class Mammalia; order Primates; family Cebidae; genus Callithrix; species Callithrix jacchus. The sequence continues at coordinate 45,804,285 of NC_133514.1, forward strand.
AAAAAATACCTAGCAGATGAGTAATAGAAAAAAATGTCCGTAATCTGACAAGTGGTATATACATAAGCCTACAACAATGCCTACAGCAATCATCAAAATTAAGTATAAAAAGTTGAAATCTTGCACATTTGAAATAAAAAGGAGACTAGGATTACTTCAATTTGACATTATCCTTGAGGTTTTAACTGGTGAGATATAGCAAGGAAAATAAATTAAAATTGTAAGAATTGGAAAAGAAGAAACACAACTGTCACTATTTGCAGACAATATGTTTGGGCATGTAGAAAATAAAAAATGACTCTATAAGTAAATTATTAGAATTTATAAGTATATTTAGCAGGGATTTGAATACAAGAATAATTAGCAAATATCAATTGCATTACTATATACTAACAAAAAAGGTTATAAATTAAAGCAAGCTATTACCTCTAAGCCATCGTAGACTTGCAAGTAGATCCAATGAACCAAGATTGTCTCACCACAAGCTATAAGGTATTAGTTGTAATATCTTACTTAAGTAAATGGAGGGCTATGCCATATTCATGGATTTAAAGATTCAATAGCATACGGAGGGCAATGGTCCCCCCAAATGGTGTTATAGATTCAACACCATCAAATTATAATATAAGCAAGTAGTTTTTTTTTTTTTTTTTTTTTTGAGACGGAGTTTCACTCTTGTTACCCAGGCCGGGGTGCAATGGCGCGATCTCGGCTCACCGCAACCTCCACCTCCTGGGTTCAGGCAATTCTCCTACCTCAGCCTCCTGAGTAGCTGGGATTACAGGCACGCACCACCGTGCCCAGCTAATTTTTTTTGTATTTTTAGTAGAGACGGGGTTTCACCATGTTGACCAGGATGGTCTCGATCTGTTGACTTCGTGATCCACCCGCCTCGGCCTCCCAAAGTGCTGGGATTACAGGCTTGAGCCACCGCGCCCGGCCTATAAGCAAGTAGTTTTTATAGATATTATCAAGGTCATTCTGAAATTTGTATGTATACAAAATGTCAGGAATTTTGAAAGCCAAGGAAACTTTGAAAAATAATAAAGTTGGAAAGCTTCTTCAAATACCAAATTGTATATAATAAATTTACATTAGTTAAGGAAGTATAGAAATTGGCACCAGGAAAACGAAGTAGAGGAATGGAAGAGACCAGGGAGTTTAGAAACACATCTGCACATATATAAACTTAATTTAGTTTAAAGAAAAATGAAACTGCAATAAAGACAAAATTGAGAAATCAGTTGACTTTCACTTAGGTAAATTATTCTAGTGAAGCTAATCTAATCACTCTTTTTAAAAAGTTCCAGATATCTTTTTCTGGGACCCACCACCAAATTGCAATTCTTGAACACAAGGAAGTTATGACAGCTGATATAGAGGTTTTGAGCTCTCTCTTTACAACAAGATCGGTTCCACAGAATAAATTCATTTCCAGAGCAATAATATTTTACATAATCATTTGCTGTCTTGACCAGAGTACATTATCATTTTATATTTGCTGAATGAAAGAGCTCCATATCCAATCAAATTTGTAAGAACTATTTTAACAAAACTTCATCCCTTTGAGGCCGACTAAGCACAAAAGAGTAGAGAAAGGGGACTAGGAATTCAACCTGGGTAAGCAAAAGGAAGATCTAACTCTATTTAGTAAATACCTAAAAATACTATCTTTGGCCGGGTGCGGTGGCTCATGACTGTAATCCCAGCACCTTTGGGAGGCCAAGGCGAGTGGATCATGAGGTCAGGAGATCGAGACCATCCTGGCCAACATGGTGAAACCCCATCTCCACTAAAAAATACAAAAATTAGCTGGGAGTGGTGGCGCACCTGTAGTCCCAGCTACTTGGGAGGCTGAGGCAGGAGAATTGCTTGACCAGGAAGGTGGAAATTGCAGTGAGCAGAGATGATCGCACCACTGCACTCCAGCTTGCTGGCCCCTGGCAACAGAGTGAGACTGTCGCAAAAAAAAAAAATCTTCTAGTGTGGATTGATGAGTACTTTAGCGCAGTCTAAATTCTCAGGGTGGCATAGTCAAACTTCTAATAAGTACATCCCCTAGGAAGGAGTTAAAAGGAACATGGCAGTACCAGTATCATTTCATTTTCCAGAAACATTAGGAAAGTCCTGAAATGTACCCCTCTGTAGTTAGTGCTTACGAATTTTTGATGTTATGCCCTTCAGTTAAATGCATGGATGTGCCAAAATAATGAGAATATCTTTTTTTTAAACAAATGAAGTATATCAGAGCAAAATTGTTGTAACCATAACTTGTTAATTAGTGTTGAATAACTCTTCTTGCTAATTTTTTTAAAGGATTTATTATTATAGGAGTCACATCTTCTGTACTATGTCATCAATTGAATACTAAACAACTCTAGGTTAAGGAAACTCTCAGTTTGAAGTTTACTGTTTGGTTTTGATTAACAGGTCAATGTAATTTGGTGGGATGTTCTTTGGACCAAAAGTCAATAGTGTGATCTAGACTTGTGTGGGCTACTCACTCAGCCTTAATAATTTTGTTTGAATTTCTTCATATTAAAATGATAACTGGTAGATTAGATTATCTCTAAGATATATTGATTTTACTTAAGTTTGGACTTCTGTTCTATAGGAAATACCTTGCAGTGAATCATATAGACTCAAACAAACTAGAAAAACCATTTATGTTATAGCTTAAATTATATTGGTGTGATTTTATTTTCTTACCTCTTATGCTATTTACTCTTTTTGTTAATTACATCATTAGTTTTTTTCATTGTCCCCATGCCCTAATGTCGATTTCTTTGTTTTGTGTCACCATTTAAAATGCCTTATCATTTTTATACTCCAAAATTGTTAAAGAATGAAATTATTTCATTCACTTTTTTATCTCTGTGTTTGCAGTTAATCTAAAAATATATCTTTAAGATTCATGTGCTTTGCAAATTGTTCATTTAGTAGGCCATTACAACAGCTTCATAGTACTCTGAAGTGTGTGTGCATCGATCACAATTTTTTTGTATCCACTTCCCTGTTATGGGCTCCCAGATGTCTCCAACTCTAAAATAAAAATGATGCTGTCATCAACATCCTCATAAATACTCCTGTAATAATTTACTTTAGGATGTAATCCCAGAAGCACATGTGCAGGCTCACATTATATTTTTATATTTAATTTGACTAAGTACTGCCAGTTTGCACTCAAAAATTGCTGTGCCAGTTTACAGACCAGGGGTTTTAGATGCCTATATTCTAATCAACACTTGGCATTATCCAGCTTTCTAATACTTTCCAGTCCAAGAGACATATTTACCTTTCATTTCTATGACAGTTAATAAGATGAGCATGATTTATATAGTTTTACCTTTTGGGTTTTTTCTTCTGTAAGTTGTTTTTTATTTCCTTTACTCATTTTTTGTGCCTTTTTCATAATTTTTAGAGGTCCTTGCATAAATTTTTAGATAGCAGTTCTTTTACTCTTTTAAATAGCACAACTCTTTGGGCCTTTTGTGATACTAACAATTGTGTTCAAGGTGTTTTTTTGTTGTATAAAACTTTATTTTGATAAATGTAATCAATATAACCAATTTTTGCCTTAAGGTGTGTGATTTTAAAGTTTTATTTAAGAAGCTTTTAAAGTTTTAAGATTGTAAAGCTTTATTTCTTTTGTCTTTCTTCAAAAGAAAGTTCCTCAATAATTCTTCTATTAACTATACAGTTTTACCTTGAATATTAACACCTTAAAGTATCTGAATATTGTCATTATCTATACAATCTACATTTAATGTAAAACAGATGTATTTTATATATGTCTGTACTGACACTTTTGATATTTTAGCTGTTGCAAGTAAAAGTCAAATTAGACTTATTTTTATTAGTAAAAACTTTTTGAACAATTCCACAATAGTTTCATAACTTACTCCATGCTGTTTTACAATTATATTTTTTCACTTATAATCTCTTTTACTTCACACCTGCACCATTACTATGCACTGAGAGTCAGTCAGTCCTATGAGTATGTACCCATCCTTACTTGATGCTCCAGTTATAGCCTTATCTGCCTTGCTCCTAAAATATCACAGAAGATTCCTACCTAGCCATAAAGCTCCAATTTAAGCACTGACTCCAGCAGAACCCTCTTCAATTCTGTTCAGCTTTCCCTTCAACTCTGTTTTACCCCAGCCACAGCATATAGTCTTCAAATGGCCATTGATACAAGTGAGATCAATTGGGGACACATTTTCCCACACCTAGCCATTCTCTTAAGTTTTTTATTTTTGACATAAACTTTGTCTTGTATGCACAAGGGTTAGACTTTTGAAATTTGATTAAGTCCAAGATCTTACAATTTAATCTTTGGTTTTCTGAAACCCAAAAATTAAACTATTTATTTTATTTATCAGGTAGCAACTATCCCTTGGTAAAAATCAGTGCCTCTGACTCAACGGTGAGGAGCTAGGTTCAGAAAGAATATTAGGAACAAAATTCAGCTTGCTGAGTTCAGTAAAATGAGTACTGTTAAATACTTGTCTCAGGGAGAAGCTAAAGTTGGGTTAATTGAGACAGAGGGCAATAAGTTTCAGGTCCAGGTTAGTCACCAGGGTAAAGAGCACAGGAATCCAAATGGAACTGCTATCTTTGGAATGGAATCAAGTTAACTAGGATAACAAGGAGAAGAAAGCTAAATGATGAAGTATAACACACGGATTCAAAAGTAGACTAGAAAAAGCACTAGCACATTTAAGTGAACCCCAGAACCTTAGAGGCAGTAGAGCCATAAAGATGAAGGATGCAAGGGATATTTAATATTATTTGATTTAGTATCTTGCATTCAGATTGATAGTTTTCTTATTCATACTATAAGCAAGGTGAGAGAGGCCCAGAAAAGGCACCTTTATTCCTAACACGTGGATGAGTGGAAGTAAGAAATGAGATCTCTTGCTCCCAGATCAATCCTCTCAAGCAACATGATTTCCCTTCTGAGTCACAGTCACCTTCACTTTTTGAGTCAGGTCCTGACAGGGAGACTAAATTGCTTCTTAATGCAACTAAAATTTCTTTCAAAAGAGTTAATACTAGTTAATCATGACAATTATCTTCACTTTGTTTCATTTTTTAATCCCCTACTAGCGTATAAGTGTTGCTTCTTGCTCTAGCCAGTCAGGTAATGAGCTTTCTTTTCATGAGTTTTTAGATTTTTTTTTCTGAATCCTTTATAGTTTCCAGCTTTTCTTTCTCTTCCTGTCTTCTTTCTTTTTCTTCTTCCCTCATTTAATGAGTATCAACTGCAGTTTTGTACTGCAATTTAACACGTTGCATATGAAGAACAGATAAATAAACGATAGGTTTTTTCTTTCCCAAGGAATTCGTGTCTAATAATATCCTAATTGGAATTTATTCATAGTTTAAACTAGCACTACCAACACTTTTCTGCAAAAGCCAAATAACAAATATTTTAGGCTTTCTGGGCCAGACAATCTCTGTTGCAACTACCCAGCTCTACCACTGTAGCACAAAAGCATGAATAGAAAACAAATCAAACAAATTGTCAAGACTGCGAGGCTAATTTGAGCAGTAGGACATGTTTTTACTAACCTCTAGTTTAAATAAATATTTAAACAATATGAGTAGTATTGTAAGAGAGTTGTAAATAAAGGGATATAAGAGCCAAACAGTCTCATCTTCTTTCAGTTGATCACCTTTGCAATATTTTCATTAGATAAAATATCTTTAGTATACTTGTCTTTCTTGATATTTTATAATACAAATTACTTGCTACATACAATTTTTATTTATGTACATAATGATTATTTATCCATATAATATTTATCTGCTAGCTTATTCAATTATGAAAACTCTTTTTTTAATTGCATTTTAGGTTTTGGGGTACATGTTCAGAACATGCAAGATAGTTGCATAGGTACACACATAGCAGTTGGTTTTGCTGCCTTCCTCCCCTTCACCCACATTTGGCATTTCTCCCCATGCTATCCCTCCCCAGCTCCCTGCAACCCGCTGTCTCTCCGCTATCCCCCCCAATAGACCGCAGTGTGTAGTGCTCCCTTCCCTGTGTTCATGTGTTCTCATTGTTCATCACCCACCCATGAGTGAGAATATGCAGTATTTCATTTTCTGTTCTTGTGTCAGTTTGCTGAGAATGATGTTCTCCAGATTCATCCATGTCCCTACAAAGGATACGAACTCCTCATTTTTGATTGCTGCATAATATTCCATGATGTATATGTGCCACGTTTACCTTGTCCAATCTGTCATCGATGGGCACTTGGGCTGGTTCCAGGTCTTTGCTATTGAAAACAGTGCTGCAATGAACATTCGTGTTCATTGTGTCCTTATACTGGAACGTGATTTTATAGTAAAACTATTTATAGTCCTTTGGATGTATACCCAGTAATGGGATTGCTGGGTCAAATGGAATTTCTATTTCTAGGTCCTTGAGGGATCGCCACACTGTCTTCCACAATGGTTGAACTAATTTACACTCCAACCAACAGTGTAAAAGTGTTCCTATTTCTCCACATCCTCTCCAGCATCTGTTGCCTGCAGATTTTTTAATGATTGCCATTCTAACTGGTGTGAGATGGTATCTCAATGTCGTTTTGATTTGCATCTCTCTAATGACCAGTGATAATGAGCATTTTGTCATATGTTTGTTGGCCTCATGTATGTCTTCTGTTGTAAAGTGTCTGTTCATATCCTTTGCCCATTTTTGAATGGGATTACTTGTTTTGTTCTTGTAAATCTGTTTGAGTTTTTTGTAAATTCTGGATATCAGCCCTTTCTCAGATGGGTACATTTCAAAAAATTTTTCCCATTTTGTTGGTTGCTGATTCACTCCAGTGACTGTTTCGTTTGCTGTGCAGAAGCTGCGGAGTTTGATTAGGTCCCATTTGTCTATTTTGGCTTTTGTTGCCAATGCTTTTGGTGTTTTGGTCATGAAGTCCTTGACTACTCCTATGTCCTGAATGGTTTTGCCTAGATTTTCTTCTAGGGTTTTTATGGTGCCAGGTCTTATGTTTAAGTCTTTAATCCATCTGGAGTTAATTTTAGTGTAAGGTGTCAGGAAGGGGTCTAGTTTCTGCTTTCTGCACATGGCTAGCCAGTTTTCCCAACACCATTTATTAAACAGGAACACCTTTTCCCATTGCTTGTTTTTGTCAGGTTTATCAAAGATCGTATGGATGTAGATAAGTTGTGTTGCCTCCGACGTCTCTGTTTTGTTCCATTGGTGTATATCTCTGTTTTGGTACCAGTACCATGCTGTTTTGATTACCACAGACTTGTAGTATAGTTTGAAGTTTAGTAGTGTGATGCCTCCTGCTGTATTATTTTTGCTTAGAATTGACTTGGCTATGCGGGCTCTCTTTTGGTTTCATATGAAGTTCAAGGTGGTTTTTTGCAGTTTTGTGAAGAATGTCAATGGTAGCTTGATGGGGATAGCATTGAGTCTGTAAATTACTTTGGGCAGTATGGCCATTTTCACGATATTGATTCTTCCTAACTATGAACATGGAATGTTTCTCCATCTCTTCATGTCCTCTCTTATTTCATTGAGCAGTGGTTTGTGGTTTTCGTTGAAGAGGTCCCTTACATTTCTTGTAAGTTGTATTCCTAGGTATTTTATTACCTTTGTAGCAATTATGAATGGCAGTTCGTTCTTGATTTGGCTCTCTTTAAGTCTGTTATTGGTGTAGAGAAATGCTTGTGATTTTTGCACATTGATTTTATATCCTGAGACTTTGCTGAAGTTGCTTATCAGTTTCAGGAGTTTTTGGGCTGAGATGATGGGGTCGTCTAGGTATACTATCATGTCATTTGCAAATAAAGACAATTTGGCTTCCTCCGTTTCTATTTGAATACCCTTTATTTCTTTTTCTTGCCTGATTGCTCTGGCTAGAACTTCCAGTACTATATTGAATAGGAGTGGTGAGAGAGGGCATCCTTGTCTAATGCCGGATTTCAAAGGGAATGCTTCCAGTTTTTGCCCATTCAGTATGATATTGGCTGTTGGTTTGTCATAAATAGCTTTTATTACTTTGAGATACGTTTCATCAATACCGAGTTTATTGAGGGTTTTTAGCAATAGAGGCTGTTGAATTTTGTAAAAGGCCTTCTCTGCATCAATTGAGATAAACATGTGGTTTATGTTTTTGGTTCTGTTTACGTGGTGAATTACATTTATAGACTTGCATATGTTGAACCAGTCTTGCATCCCTGGGATGAATCTTACTTGATCATGATGGATAAGCTTTTTGATGTGCTGTGGCAATCAACTTGCCAGTATTTTATTGAAGATTTTTGCATCTATATACATCGTGGATGTTGGCCTCAATTTTTCTTTTCTTGTTTAGTCTCTTCCAGGTTTTGGTAACAGGATAATGTTGGTCTCATAAAATGGTTTGGAAAGGATTCCCTCTTTTTGGATTATTAGGAATAGTTTCAGAAGGAATGGTACCAGCTCCTCTTTGTGTGTCTGGTAGAATTCGGCTGTAAACCCATCTAGACCTGGGTTTTTTTGTGTGTGGTAGGCCCTTAATTGCTGCCTCAACTTCAGATTTTGTTATTGGTCTATTTATAGTTTCAGCTTCCTCCTGGTTTAGGTTTGGGTGAACACAAGTGTCCAGGAGTTTATCCATTTTTTCCAGGTTTACTAGTTTATATGCATAGAGTTTTTTGTAATATTCTCTGATGATGGTTTGAATTTCGGTGGAATCTGTGGTAATTTCCCCTTTATCGTTTTTTATTGCGTCAATTTAGTTATTCTTTCTTTTCTTTTATATCAGTCTGTCTAGTGGCCTATTTTATTGATCTTTTCAAAAAACCAGCTCTTTGATTTGTTGATTTTTTGAAGGGTTTTTCGTGTCTCTAATCCCCTTCAGTTCTGCTCTGATCTTAGTTATTTCTTGTCTTCTGCTAGGTTTTGAGTTTTTTTCTAATCTTGCTCCTATAGCTCTTTCAATTTTGATGATAGGGTATCAATTTTGGATCTCTCCACTCTTCTTATGTGGGCACATATTGCTATATATTTTCCTCTAGAGACTGCTTTAAATGTGTCCCAGAGATTCTGGTATGTTGTGTCTTTGTTCTCATTGGTTTCAAAGAACTTCATTTCTGCCTTCATTTCATTGTTTATCCAGTCAACATTCAAGAGCCAGTTGTTCAGTTTCCATGAAGCTGTGTGGTTCTGAGTTAGTTTCTTGATTCTGAGTTCTAACTTGATTGCACTATGGTCTGAGAGACTGTTTGTTATGATTTCAGTTGCTTTGCATTTGCAGAGGAGTGCTTTACTTCCAATTATGTGATCGATTTCAGAGTAGGTGTGATGCATTACTGAGAAGAATGCCTATTCTGTGGATTTGGGGTGGAGAGTTCTGTAAATGTCTGTCAGGTTTGCTTGTTCCAGGTCTGAGTTCAAGCCCTTGATATCTTTGTTAATTTTCTGTCTGGTTGATCTGTCTAATATTAACAGTGGAGTGTTAAAGTCTCCCACTATTATTGTGTGGGAGTCTAAGTCTCTTTGTAAGTCATTAAGAACTTGCCTTATATATCTGGGTGCTCCTGTATTGGGTCTATATAGATTTAGGATCGTTAGCTCTTCATGTTGTATCAATCCTTTTATCATTATGTAATGTCCTTCTTTGTCTCTTTTGATCTTTGTTGGTTTAAAGTCTATTTTATCCGAGATGAGAATTGCAACTCCTGCTTTTGTTTTTGCTCTCCATTTGTTTGGTAATTCTTCCTCCATCCCTTTATTTTGAGCCTTTGTGTATCCTTGCATGTGAGATGGGTTTCATGGATACAGCACACTGATGGGTTTTGGCTTTTTATCTGATTTGCCAGTCTGTGTCTTTTGATTGGTGCATTAAGCTCATTTACCTTTAGGGTTTATATTGTTATGTGTGAATTTGATAGTGCCATTTTGATGCTAGCTGGCTGTTTTGCCCATTAGTTGATGCAGATTCTTCATTTTGTTGATGCTCTTTAGCATTTGGTGTGTTTTTGGAATGGCTGGTACTGGTTGTTCCTTTCTATGTGTAGTGCCTCTTTCAGGAGCTCTTGTAAAGCAGGCCTGGTGGTAACAAAATCTTTGAGTACTTGCTTGTATGTAAAGGATTTTATTTTTCCTTCACTTATGAAGTCAGTTTGGCTGGGTATGAAATTCTGGGTTGAAAGTTCTTTTCTTTAAGGATGTTGAATATTGGCCGCCACTCTTTTCTGGCTTGTAGGGTTTCTGCTGAGAGATCTGCTGTGATTTTGATTGGCTTCCCTTTGTGGGTTACCCGGCCTTTCTCTCTGGCTACCCTTAGCATTTTCTCATTCATTTCAGCCCTGGTGAATTTGAAGATTATGTGTCTTGGGGTTGCTCTTCTTGCGGAATATCTTTGTGGTGTTTTCTGTGTTTCGTGGACTTGAATATTGGCCTGCTTTTCTAGGTTGGGGAAATTTTCCTTGATAATATCCTGAAGAGTATTTTCCAGCTTGGATTCATTCTTTTCGTCACGTTCAGGTACACCTATCAAACGTAGATTAGGTCTCTTCGCATAGTCCCACATTTCTTGGAGACTTTGTTCATTCCTTTTTATGCTTTTTTTCTCTAATCTTGGCTTCTCGTTTTATTTCATTGAGTTGATCTTCAACTTCCAATATTCTTTCTTCTGCTTGGTCAATTCGGCTGTTGAAATTTGTGCATGCTTCATGAAGCTCTCGTATTGTGTTTTTCAGCTCCTTCAATTCATTTATATTTTTCTCTAAGTTGTCCATTCTTATCATTTCCTCAAATTTTTCTTCAAATCTTTTTTCAAGGTTCTTAGTTTCTTTGCATTGCTTTAGAACATGTTCTTTTAGCTCACAGAAGTTTCTCATTACCCACCTTCTGAAGTCTTATTCCGTCATTTCATAGCACTCATTCTCCGTCCAGCTTTGTTCCCTTGCTGGTGAGGAGTTGTGGTCCTTTGTAGGAGGTAAGGTGTTCTGGTTTTGGGTGTTTTCCTCCTTTTTGTGTTGGTTTCTTCCCATCTTTTTGGATTTATCCACCTGTCGTCTGAGTGGTTGCTTATTTTGCGATTGGGTCTCTGTGTGGGCATCTGGATTGTTGATGATGAAATATTTCTGTTTCTTAGTTTTCCTTCTAACAGTCTGGCCCCACTGCTGTAGAACTGATGAGGTCCACTCCAGGCCCTGCTTGCCTGGGGAACTCGTGTAGCAGTTGTGAAACCATGAGGGTTGCTACCAGATTCTTCTTTGCTATCTTTGTCCCTGAATGATGCCTGCCAAATGTCAGTCTGATCAGTCCTTTTTGAGGTAACTCTTTGGATATACAGGGGTCAGGGAGCTGCTTGAAGAGACAGTCTGTACTTTATAGGAGCTCTAGTGCTGAGCTGTGAGCTCCATTCTTCATTCAGGGCTGCTAGCCAGGTACGTTTAAGTCTGCTTAAGCAGACTTAAGCAACCTCTTTTTTTTTTCCTCAGGTGCTCTGTCCTGGGGAGTTAGGGCTTTATTTATGAGTATTTATTGCACTTTTCTGCCCAGCAAGGAGGCTGTCTAGTCACTGCTTGCCTGTAGTGGCTATGATGCCATGGGCTCCACCCTGTTGCCGTGGGCTCCACCCTGCTGCCGTGGACTCCACCCTGCTGCTATGGGCTCCGCACTGCTGCTGTAATTCCCTGTAGTCCTGTTTATATGGGTGTGGTTAGAACTGCAGTGGCAATGGTGGCCCGCCTCTGTAGTGGCAGACTCTCTCTGTTATGGCAGGTTGCCTCAGCAAAGGCAGGCTGCATCAGCAATGGCAGAGTTCCTCCATAGGGGTTGCGTGGCTTGGTAGTGGCGGATGCCCCTTTCCCACCGGGCTGCACTGTTCTGGGTTCAGCTGTGCTTGCCATGAAACTCCCAACCCCAAGCGTTTCCAATTGCAGTTTTGTTTGTTTTTGTGGGGGTGGGACCCACCGAGCCTGATAACCTGGCTCCCTGCCTCAGAGCACTTTTCTTTTTAAAGTTGAATTGTTGACTCTCTCCCAGGTGTTCCAGTCGCCTGCAGCAAAAGCACCAGGATCTGTCTGATTTCCTGTGCAGTGACCCACTGTGCCGGCTCAAACCACATTGCTGCCTGGGAATCTTCTGGCCTGGCTTTCTGTTTAAGTCCAGTTTAATCAGATGAATGTGCTAATCTGCCTTCCAAAATCTCCAGTTGCCGGTCTAACAGGGCAACCAAACCAATGTATTTTGTACCGAGTGCTGCTGTGCTGCAGCTTCAGCCCAAACAGCTGCGCTGGCCCCCAAACAGCCACACCGGCCCAAACTGCCATGCTGGCGGCCTGTGGGGCTCTTACACCTAGGAATATCCTGATCTGTGGTCTATAAAGATCCATATGGAAATGCGGCATCCACTCACCCTCTGTGGATTCACTGGGAACTGCAATCCTGAGTTGGTTTTACAGCACCATCTTCCTCCAATCGAAAACTCTTGATGACATTTAATGTATAATATACTGGCCACGAATCTTTTCTGGCATAATCATTTTCACAATAAGATTTGCTCCTATATCATCATTCTTCTTAAAGAATTAGCAATAATATTTGATATGGCTAATAAATACTGTGAATCTCAAAACAGGTACTGTGAACAATTTATAATATCCAACCTTCATTATAATAAAAGTCTGTATAAAACATAAATTAGCCAATATGCTAAGATATAAAAAGTAATATAAAGATATGCTCAAAAGGACAAATGTACATATAATTTTTTTGTGTACATGAGTTTACTGTATCTTTAAATTGTGTTATGAAGAAAATGTGTTAGAAAAAGTACTCCATAATATTAGTAACTAAGTAAAAGATCAATAGCAATATTAATACAGCGATTTTCTACCAGGATGATTTTGCCCCTCATAGTAAATGTCTAGAAGTATTTTTGGTTGTCATACCTGATGGAACTACCATCAGCATCTAGTGCCTAGAGGCCAGGGACACCCAGTGAAGCACAGGACAATCCCCAGTAAAAATAATTATTCAACCTAAAATGTCAGCATTAAGGTTGGGAAATCCAGTTTGCATTTTTGGCCATGTACTTTTATTTTTTATAATATTAAACTTTTAATTTTGAGATAGTTGTACATTCATATGAAAGGAAGAACAGTGAGGTACCCTTTACACAGTGACCCATAATGATAATATTTTGCAAAATTTTTTTTGTTTGTTTATTTTTTCTTTTTTTTTATTGCATTTTAGGTTTTGGAGTACATGTGCAGAACGTGCAAAATTATAGTACAAAACCACAACCATTGTATGCTATTGACATTGACACAATTAGCATATAAAAATTACAATTACAATAGACCTTTCATATTGCTTTTATAGCCACACCTACTTCCTTTCAAATTCCAGACTATTTATTATATGATTCCATTGATATGAAGTGTCCAGAGTATTTACATCTATAGCTACAAAAAGTAGAGCAGTGGTTATGAGGGCCAGGGGAAGAGAGAAATGGGGAAAAATCACAAAAGTGATTAGGGGTTCTTTCTGAGGTGGTGAATATTTTCTATAATTAGATTTAAGTGACGGTTACACAACTTTGTGAATGCACTGAAACTATTAAACTGTACACTTTATATGAGTAAATATTAAGATACATAAATCATGTCTCAATAAAGTTAAAAACTAATGATAATCAATTATCCTTATATGAATATTTTTATTTCTATTTTGTTCTTTGCTTAATGTGTACATCCCCTCACAATGACTATAGTCCTCATTGAAATTTTTCGGTGTCTTAAAATTAAGTAGTGATCTCTCCAATGTTCTTCTTCTTTAATTGCCTTAAGTCACCTGGTTCTGATGCGTTTACTATAAATTTTAAAATTATTTTGTCCATATCTACAAAACTTCTGCTGGAGATTAATTATGCTAAATATGTAAATTGGGGTATAGCATAGACATTTTTTTCTTTTGAGACTTCTAATCCATGGACATGGAATCCGCATTTCTTTAGGTTTTTTTGGTCACTTTCATCAGCATGTGTAGTTTTTAACATACACATCTTGTGCATGTTTTTTACATTTATACCTAAGTCTGTACATAACATTGGAAAGAAATTATTATAAATGGTGAAAGTTATTTTTCCAGTTGTCTGATGGTATATAGATATGCAATAAATTCTCATGTACCCTTGTATTTGTACCCTTGAAACTCATTCACTATTTCTAGAAGGTCTTTCACAGATTTCTTAAAATTTTTTTATGTCAACCATCACGTAATCCATGAACAGGAACAGTTATTTCTTCTTCTTCATTCTTTGTATCTTTTATTTCTGTTTCTGGCTTTATTGCCTTGAGCTGAATTCTTAATATAATGTTAAAGAGAAGTAATAAACATGAGCATCCTTACTTGTTTCCAAACTTAGGAAGAAGGTGTTAAATTTTTCATTATTAAGTATGACATCACCTTTAGAATTCATGTTAATGTTACTTATTAGGTTAAGAAAATTTCTTTCTATTTCTAGGTTGCCCAGAGAGGAAGGTTGGTTGGTTGGTTGGCTGGTTAGTTGGTTTTAACATGAATTAAGTTAAATTTTGTCAAATTCATTTTTTTCATTAATTGATAACATCATGTGGTTTTTCTTCTTTAGACAGTTAAATCATGTGTTATGTTGATTTATGAGGGATGAATTAAACTTTCATTCTCACAATAAACCCAATTTTGCCATGATGTATGTAATTTATTCACATTTGTAGAGAATGTTTGTTTCTTTGTTCACAAAAAGTATGTATCTGTACTTTTTCTCCCTTTGTTCTTTCTGTATCTATTTTTGTTACTTGGGATAGTTTTACCATCATAAAATCAGTTGAGGTGTTCCTTTCTTTTGTTCTTTAGAAAAGAATTTCATAAAATTGGCTTTTAAATGTTTGCTATATTTTGCTAGTGAAACCATCTGGGCCTAGAAACTTCTTTTTCAGAAAAGTTAAAACACAAATTAAAATTTTTAAAAGTAGCTATGTGAGCACTTATGTTGGCTTGAGTGAATGTTGAATATACAAATCCATTCCAATCACAAGAGAAATGCCTTGCAAGCAATTGTTTCACTTAATCTAGATTAGCTAACTTATATACAGAAAGTGTGTATTTTCTTATTCTTTTAATAGAATAATAGAATTGTTATTACTGATACAATACAATAATACAGATGTTGTAATACAACCTCTGTAGTGATAGCCAACTTTTCATTTCTAATAATCACAAGTTTTGTCATATTAAGTTTTATTTTATCAGTTAGGTGAATGGTTTGTTACTTTTATTACTCTTTTTTGAAAAGAATCTTGGAATGTCATTAATTTTCTCCATTGTTTTATGTTCTCAAGTTTGTTTCTGCTCTAATCTTTGTTATTAACCCTTCCTTATTCCTGTTTTGGGTTAACATTTTTTCTAATTTCTTTAGATGGAAATCTTGGATGTTAATTTGAGACATGTATTTTATTCTAATATGAGCACTTAATAATATAACTGTACCGTTAAGCACTGCTTTTGCTACAGAGTTCAAATTTTTATATGCAGTATTTTCATTTTTATTAGGGCTAAAATATTTCCGTATTTGCCTTGAGAGCTTGTCTTTGACTCATCTCCCAGTGTTTGAAGATGTTCCTTTTCTCTTTCTTCCATTAATTTCTAATTTAATTCTATTAAGTCAGAAAACATACTTTGCATGATTTAAATTCTTTTAGTGTGTTAATGTTTATTTTACAACACATGACATATTTTGTTGAACATTCCATATACATGTAAAAGGACTTTGTGTTCTGGCAAGGCACAGTGGCTTATGCTTTTAATACCAGTGCTTTGGGATGCCAAAATTGGAAGATTTCTTGAGCCCAGGAATTTTGAGAGCAGGCTGGGAATAAAACAACACTCCATCTCTAAAATAATAATGATAATAAATTTTAACTTAGCCGGTCATGGTGGTGTGCACCTGAAGTCATAGCTACTTGGAAGGCTGAGGCAAGAGGATTATTTGAGCACAGGATTTTGAGGTTGCAGTGAGCTATGATCAAGCCACTGAACATCAGCCTAAGTGATAAATCAAAGTTCTTTCCCCCCAAAAAGTGTGTTCTTTTCTTGTTAGTGTTGTATAAATATTTATTAGATTTGACTGGTGTATGGTGCTATTCAGTTACCCTAAATTCCCAGATATTCTGTCTGACAGTTTTACTAATCACCAAAAAGAAGGAATGTTGAAGTGTCCAACTGTAATAGTGAACTTACTTACTTTTCAGTTCAGTTTGTCAGTTTTTGCTTCCTGAATTTCAGAACTATTATTTGTGCCTATATGTTTTGAATTAGTTCTTCTTCTTGGAGAATTACCCCTTTTTTCATTATGTAATTCTTATGTTTCTCCTTAGTAATTATATTTGTCCTGAATTTTATTATCTGTGACGTTAATATGACCACTCTATCTAGTTTTATTTTGATTGGCATTTACATGGTATATCTTTTCCATTCTTTTACTTTCAATCTAAATATGCCTTTATGTTTGAGGTAAGTTTCTTGTGAAAAACATATCCAGAACAAGGGGGATGTATTTATCTTCTGTGTAGACAAGTCCAAAATATGCAGTCAGCAAGTTGGAGACCCACAAGTGCTATTGGTGTAGTCCTAGTCCAAATTCAAAGGCCTGATAAACAGCAAAACTTATTTCTATAGACTGGACTCAGTTGTATCTCCCCAAATTGATGTCAAATTTCTAATCCTCAATGTGATGATATTTGGAAATGGGGCCTTTACAAAGTAATTAGGGTTAGATAAGGTCATGAGGATCGACCCTTATGATGACATTAGTACTGTTATAAGAAGAAATACCATAGAGCTTGCTTCTTTTCTCTTTTTCTCTCTCTACTATGTGAGAAAACAGGAAGACAGCCACCAGCTACAAGCCAAAAAGGGAGCTCTCACTGGGGAACAAAATCAGCTGGCACCTTAATCTTGGACTTTTCTGCCTCTGGAACTGTGGGAAATAAATTACTATTGCTTAAACCACACAGTCTATGATACTTTGTTATAGTAGCTTGAGCTGACCAATATACTAATGGTGTGGTTCCAGTCCAACTCTTGACGCCTGAGGACAAGATGAAACAATGGTGTAATTCCAATTAAAAAGTTGGCAAGCTCAGCCAGGTGTGGTGGCTCACACATAAAATCCCAGGACTTTGGGAGGTTGAGGTGGGCAGATCACGACGTCAGGTGTTTGAGACCAGTCTGGCCAACATAGTGAAAACCCGTCTCTACTAAAAGTACAAAACATTAGCTGGGCATGATGGCAGGTGCCTGTAATCCCAGCTACTCTTGAGGCTGAGGCAGGAGAATTGCCTAAACTCAGGAGGTTTAGCCATGTTGGTCAAGCTGGTTTCAAACTCTTGACCTCAAGTGATCCACCTGCCTCGGCCTTCCAAAGTGCTAAGATTACTTACAGGCATGAGCCACCATGCACAGCCTGTTATACTGACTTATATATTATACCTACGAACACTGAGAACCTTTTCAAAAATGTTTAATTTTTCTTTCAACTGTGAAACATATTTTAAAACTGAAGAGGAGAAGTATATATAGTCTATTATATTTATTCACATACGTATCATTTCTGTTTCTTGACTTTTTTCAAGTTGTTTTGAGCTTCTGATCAAATTTTCCTTTTTTGTGAAAATTTTCTTTCACAATTATTTTTGAGCAGGTCTTCAGGTAATGAATTATCTTAGTTTTCCTCCACTTTAGATATACTTATTTGATCTTAATTCTTGAAGAATATTTTTATGGGATATAAAATTCTAGGGAGATGGTTCTTTTCTTTTCAGCATGTACATTTCCCCTAGACACCATGGGTTCAGATGAGATTTTCACAATCATTCAAATCATTATTCTGCTCTAAGTAGGACATAATATTTCTCTAATTTCACAAACTTTTCTTAATGAGGTTTTTCTAATTCCCATATTTTAATTTTTAGTGGTAAAATATATTTTACTATTCTTTTTATCTATCACTTTGTTGAGAATTTCTATCCTATTCATTTCAAAAAGAGTGTTTGCCTTTGCTGTTGTATCATTTTTATAATAGCGGTTTTAAAGTTTTTGTGAGATAATTCTGATCTCTGTGTCATCTGAGTTTTGGTACATGCTGATTATATTCTCCCATGACATTAAATATTTTCCTGCTTCTTCCTATGCAGAGAAATTCTGAATTGTGTTCTAGACATTTTAAATATTATGTTATAATTGTCTGCATCTTGGTTAAGACCTAAGAGGAATGTTGATATTTAGTGTAGCAGGCAATCAATGTGGTGAACTCAGGCCCCAAGTTCTGCCTAGCCTTCCGAGGGTTGTGCTTTAAGTGTTAGTTCCATTTTCAAAGTCTTTGAAATGATCTTTCTATCTTTCTATGCTTTCTATACCCAGTGGCTGGTCTGTGACTTTGGTGGTGGTCTATGTCTTATTTCTGTTTTCAGAGTTCTTGGTATAATATTTATGGTCAGCGTCGTGAATACAAAGCTCAGGGGTGAGACCAAGAGTTTTAAGCAACTTTATCTGTTGTTTTCCTAAATTTCTTTCTCTCCATTTATATCCCCAGTATTTTCCATCCAGAAAACTGAAGATTTCATGATCCTTCTCCATTGTGCACTTTTTATCACTGCAGCTTCATCCAAGGCCAAGCAGCAGGAGGGCAGAGACATAAAAATGAAACAGGGATTTGCCCATCCCTTGGAAACTACAGCTCCTATGGCTGGAGATAAAGGTTATCCTTTCTCAGAGAAGTAAAGTGTGTCCCTTGCTGTGACACTGTTACTAATAGGACACTCCTACCCCACAAGTCAGAACCAAAGGGTTTGTTGTTGTTGTTGCTGTTTTGAGATGGAGTCTCGCTCTGTCATTAGGCTGGAGTGCAGTAGCACTATCTTGGCTCACTGCAACCTCCACCTTTCTGGTTCAAGTAATTCTCCTGCCTCAGCCTCCCAAGTACCTGGTATTAGACGTGTGCACCACCATGCACACGTGTAATCCCAGCTACCTGGGGGACTGAAGCAGGATGATTGCTTGAGCACAGGAGGTCAAGGTTGCAGTGAGCTATAATTGCAGGAATGTACTCCAGCTTGGATAATAGCGAGAACTTGTCTCTAAGAAAAAGAAAGGAAACTTAAATTTCAAACAAGATAATTTTCCACTACTACTTGAAAAACTGCTGCTACCTCAAAGAAAATTGTTATAAACTTCCAGTTTAGGCAAGAATCCACATTTACCATCTTCCAAAGTGTTCCTCCAGTGAACATCATTGTGTAAAGTTCCCTTAGACCAAACCCCTGGGAATTATTGGCCTGCAAACTGCACTTTTATAATTGTGGGTCTGTTTGAAAGTGGCTAGAATATTCTAACAATGTGCTTAGAAATCAAAAAATATTTCTTTATTCCTTTATTTTTGAGACTGAGCTTCTCTCTTGTTCAGGCAATGGTGCAACCTCAGTTCACCACAACCTCCACTTCCTGGGTTCAAAGGATTCTCTGGCCTCAGCCTCCTGAATAGCTAGGACTACAGGCATGTGCCACCAAACCCAGGTATTTTGTACTTTTTTTTAGTATAAATGGGTTTTCTCCATATTGACCAGGCTCATCTCAAACTCCCAACCTCAGTTGATCCTCCCACCTCGATCTCCCAAAATGCTTGGGTTACAGGCTACCATACCCGGCCTTTTTTTTTCTCAAATTGCGACAGAGTCTAGCTATGTTGCCCAAGCTGGAGTGCAGTGGTGCGATCCTGGCTCACTGCAACCTCCACCTCCCATGTCCAAGTGATTCTCCTGCCTCAACATCCTGAGCAGCTGAGATTACAGGTGCAGGCAACCATACCCGACTATTTTTTGTTTTATTTTTTAGTAGAGATGGGATTTTGCCATGTAGGCCAGGCTGGTCTTGAACTCCTGACTTCAAGTGATCCACCCACCTCAGTCTCCCAAAGTACTGGGATTATAGGCATGAGCCACCGTGCCCAGTGAGAAATCTATTTTTCAAGACTCAGCTAAGGATTGGCTCCTCCTTGGAAATGTCCTCCAATTCATCCAGGCAGACTGGGCTGTGTTCTCTGCTTTGTTTCTGCCTGCAGGATTTCCTGCTTGCTGATAGGAGCCTGTGTATTATTACCATATTTACTGATGTAGCACTGTATATGCTTTTTGGTAATATTTTTTTTCTTTTTGAGAAGGAGTCTCATGCTGTCGCCCCAGGCTGGAATGAAGTGGCACAATCTCAGTTCCCTGCAATCTCTGCCTCCCAGGTTCAAGCAATCCTCCTGCCTCAGGCTCTTGAATAACTGGGATTACAGGCCTGTGCCACCATCTCCAGCTATTCTTTTTAAAGAAGTTTATTATTAGCCAGGTGTGGTGGCTCCTGCCTATAATCCCACCTACTCAGGAGATTGAGGCAGAAGAATGGCTTGAAGCCAGGAAGCAGAGGTTGCAGTGAGCCGAGATCACATCACTGCACTCCAGCCTGGGCAACAGAGTGAGACCCTGCCTCAAAAAGAAAAAAGTTTATTGTCTTGCAGATATGGAGGCCAGAGCCCAAAAGTGAACATGTAAGTAAGGCTGATTCCCTGTTGAGCCATGTTAAGTGGATGATGATGACAAGGATGATGGCGAGACTCTGTACCATGCCTCTGTCCTAGTGTCTGGTGGTTTTCTGGCAACCTTTGGCATTCATCAGCTAGTAGATGCGTAGCTCCAAACATGCACCTTCACATGGTGTTCTAGTTGGGTCTCTTTACCTAGTCTTCCTTTTGTCTCTGTCCAAATTTTCTCCTGTTTTATTTTCTTTCTGAGAAAGGATCTTGCTTTGTTTCCCAGGCTGGAGTGTTGTGGCATGATCATAGCTGACTTTAGCCTCCAACTTCTGGACTCCAGCAATCCTCCTGTCTCAGCCTCCTGAGTAGCTGGAACCACAAGCATGTGCCACTGTGGCTGGCTAATTTAATTTCTTTTTTTTGGTAGAGATGGAGTCTCACTGAGCTGCCCAGGCTAGACATGAACTCCTGGCCTCAAGCAGCACTCCTCCTTTGGCCTCCCAAAATGCTGGGATTACAGGCATGAGCCACTGTGCCTAGCCTTCCATTTATCAGGTTGGAAAACCATAACTTACACTTAGTGGTAATTTTACTCCTCTCCTCTCTTCCCCTCTCCTCCCCTCCCCTCCCCTCTCCTTACCTCTTTTAACTTCCCCTGTCCTCCCCTCTCACCCCTCCACTCCCTCCCCAACTTGAGAGGTTGGAGACTGTAGTGAGCCAAGGTCATGACACTGGACAACAGAGAAAGACTCTGTCTCAAAAAAAAGAAAGAAAATATTGATTCATGCTACAACATGGATGAACCTTGGAAACATAAGCTAAGTGAAAAAAGCCAGTCCCAAAGGGCCACATATTATATGAGTCCATTCACATGAATGCCCAGAATTGGCAAGTCCATAGAGACAGATAGTAGATTACACAGCCTAGGGCTGCTGGGGAAAATGAGGCATGAGTACTAAAGGGCACTGGGTTTCTTTCTAAGGTAATAAAAATGTTCTAAAATTGATTGTTGCTGGGTACAGTGGCTCACACCTGTAGTCCCAGCACTTTGGGAGGCCGATTTGAAAGCATAACTTGAGGTCAGGAGTTCAAGAACAGCCTGGGCAATATAGCAAGACTCTGTCTCAAAAAAAAAAATTAGCCAGGCGTGGTGGTGCACTCCTGTACCCAGCTACTCAGGAGGCTGGGGCAGGAAAATAGCTTGAGCCCAGGAGTTTCAGCCTGCAATGAACTATGATCCTGCCACTGCACTCCAGCCTGGGCAACATAGAGAGACCTTGCCTCTAGATATAGTTTTTAAAGAAAAAATAAAAAGTAAATTGTGTTATATCTATTTGGAATATTATGTGTTATTTAGTTATAAAAAATTTAATCAACAAAGAATATGTTCATAATATGATCGTTAGTTAAAACAACAAGGTGATAAAATTATATCTAAACCCAAGATATTTTTGTAAGAAACACTATCGGTGGACTACCCAGCCTCATTTTGCTCTTTTTATTTTTCGTTTGTGATGGAGTCTTTCTATGTTGCCCAGGCTGGTCTTAAATTCTTGCCTCAAGTGATCCTTCTGCCTTAACACCCCAAAGCGCCAAGATTATAGGCATGAGCCACCATGCCCAGTCCACTTGGATTCTTCAGAATGTCACTGATTTCCACGAGCCCTAACACTGGCTGCCTGTAGGTTTCCCACTTCCTGGGATCATGCATCATTAAAGCTTTATTTTAATTCTACCCTGTTTGAGTCAGGTAGTTTTTGTTATCTGATGAAAGCATCCTACCTAATACAGTATTCACAGAAGAGGACTGGAGCCGTGGCTCATGCCTGTAATCCCAGCACTTTGAGAGGCCAAGGCAGGCAGATCAGCTGAGCTCAGGAGTTTGAGATCCGCCTGGCCAACATAGAGAAACCCTGTTTCTACTAAAAATATAGAAATTAGGCCAGGCACAGTGGCTCACACCTGTAATTCCAGCACTTTGAGAAGCCGAGGTGGGCAGATAACCTGAGGTCAGGAGTTTGAGACCATCCTGGCTAAGAAGGTGAAGCCCCAACTGTACTATAAATACAAAAATTAGCTGGGCATGTAATCCCAGCTACTCAGGGTGCTGAGGCAGGAGAATTGCTTGAACCTGGGAGGCTGGGAGGTGAAGTCTGCAGTGAGTTAAAATCAAGCCACTGCACTCCAGCCTGGGCAACAGAGTGAGACTCTGTCCAAATCAATAAATATATAAATATTGTTTCTAAATACAAAAAATTAGCCAGGCCTGGTGGTACATGCCTGTAATCCCAGCCATTCCAGAGGCTGAGGTATGAGAATTTCTTGACCCTGGGAGGCAAAAGTTGTGGTGAGCTGAGATTGAGTCATTGTACTCCAGTCTGGGCAAAAGAGCAAGATTTCATTTCAAAAAAAGCAAAAATAAAACAAACAGTGGAAGGGAGTGTAAAAATATAAGTAGTGGCTGGGCGCAGTGACTCACATCTGTAATCGTAGCACTTTGGGAGGACGAGGAGGGTAGATCACTTGAGGTCAGGAGTTTGAGACTGGCCTTGCCAACATGGTGAAATGTCATCTCAAATAAAAATAAAAAATTAGCCAGTTTTGATGACACATGCCTGTAGTCCCTGCTACTCAGGAGGCTGAGGCAGGAGAAGTGCTTGAACCTGGGATGCAAAAACTGCAGTGAGCCAAGATCTTGCCACTGCACTTCAGCCTGGGTAACAGAACAAGACTACAGCTAAAAAAAATGTAGTAATTATATTTCAGTACTGCAGTTATGGAAGTTTTGATGTTTTCCTTACACTCTACTGTGGTTTTACATTTTTTCTAAAATTACCACATATTACACTTCTAATCAGGCAAAAATCAATGAGGTTTTTTTGGGTTTGTTTGTTTTTAGACAGGGTTTCATTTTGTCATGCAGGTTGGACTGCAGGGGCATGATCATAGCTCACTGCAGCCTTGAATTCCTGACCTCAAGCAATCCTCCTGCTTTAGCTTCCCAAAGCACTGGGATTACAGGCATGAGCCACCATGCCCAGCCCACTATTGGTTCCACATAGTACATATTGTGCTTTGAATCAGAGTTGGCTGATACACATCTGCCACCCTTTCTCTTCTCCCTTCTCTCTGCCTGGAACATGGACTCAGCACTAGCGGCCAAAGGCCATCTATAACAGTGGGGACCAAAGTCACACTCTGGAAATAGGGCATGTGAGGAGAGAGCGTGTGTTTCAGCAGCTGCCATAACCTGCACCGTCTAACCCTAAGCTGCTGTCACCCAAGAAACATGAAACTCATTTCTTTTTTCTTTTTTTTTTTGGAACAGATACTGAATTCATTGGTTGGCTATGAGTAGGAAAATATATCGGTAAAGAAAAAAAAAACCCTGTATATAAATATAATACTAGCTAGTTACAATTAGACCAAGAAGGTCCACTGAAAATAACAGTAAAAGCCCTTGTTACCACCAGTCCATATGATATATATTCAGTTTCCCATCACCCTTATCAAAGAGCTGCCTGGGCAAACGTGACATTCTTTGAGCTTATAGTGCAGATAATGTGCTGCGTTTTGTTACATGAATGGTAAACAAGAGTTAGTCCAGTGCATTACACAATATAATGTACTGTGAATAAAGACTAGATACTTTTAGACACTACTTCAACATACCAGTTATTAAAAATTATCTAACCAAAAAGAAAAGCAAAGTGAACATCTTGAAATACTGTTTATGAATAGTAAAGAAACCTCTGCTAAAGGTGTTCTTGGAATTAGCTGCAACATTTGTTAACTGTTTTGCCTAGGTTGACTTTCATCCTTATATATGAGCCCAAAACCTTAGAAGTCACTATGGAAACTAGTTCCATAACTTTAAATTGTACAGAGTGAAACTCTAAAACTTCCATGCTATTATTGAGAGCCTGAATCTCAGAAGAGCTTTGAAATTTTAAACATTTAGAAGTGCATTCCATCCAAATTAATAATGTCCTTCAGTTTGAAAGTGCTAATAACCCCGAGTAAGTTTTCCTGGTTGTCACCAAATCAAAAGAAACACACACACACACACACACACACACACACATTTTTGGAGATGTTCTTTGCCTATCTTTGGGACTATTAAAGTTGCACTCGACAATTCATTTCTACAACTTTAGCTTAAATTATGCCATAAATTAACTTGACAAACAATATTTAAATTCTCAAGGTATAAGTAATTACCACTAATATGGTAAAGCTGTACTTCAAGAGATTTGCAACAAGCACTTGAGTGCCTCCAAAAACCTGATCTTTAAAACAGAAAACATGCCTCAAAGTTTTTATAAAACATTTTTAAAATGGATTTATCCAGCAAAAACACTGAAATTACATTATGGCAACACATTAAATATATTTGTTACAGAATTTTTGAAAAAAAACTACACTGTGAAAACATACTAGTTTTTATTGCATTTTATAAAGTATAGATTATTGGAAATTATTTAAGACACAGAAAATATCTAAAACATGAAACCTTGCTGAACAAAAGCATCATAGTCTATTTTGGTGTGACTGTTTATTCCCTATAGACCCCAAATATTTCTTCCTCTTTTGAAGTTTAAATTGTAAATCTACACTCTTGGTTCAAAAATTATCAGTGTCCAAATTAAAGTGGAGAAGCTGTTCAAACTGATTCACATAATGCAGTATGCCTGGAAGAGGCAAAACAGGTATTTTCAAGACATAACAGGCCATTATATCTTAATATGCTGCCCCAAATTCAAATATATTATAGACAATAACAAATACAGATGAATACATTTTGTGTAAAGCTCAAACCTTTAGCATCTAACAAGTGCACTCTAGTTCCAGCATCTACGAAAAGATTACGTCCTCCATTAACAAATACAAAATAAGTAAGTGATCCTCCCCTTCCCTTTCCATAAAGCTCTCTGGACCTGTGATTACATAATATAGATCATAGGAAAGGCTGCTTCCTCAGTCTCATTAGTCCAACCAGCTCCAGCTCACCTTCACTGGAAATTGTCATAATGCATATTACCAACATAGTGTTTAATAAACCCAGATTTTAAAATTAAAAAAAAAAAAAAAGACTTCCAGTGTCTGTTGCCTAGGCGCTGGCCTGCTGGGCCATAGGGGCGACGTTGTTGCCGTCGTCCTGCTCCCCCGTCCCGGGGGTCGAGATGTCACGACTCAGCTCTCCAGAGATGGAAGGCTGTCGTAAGCTACTTGGCCTACTGGACAACGATGAGATCATGGCCCTGTGCAACACCGTCACCAACCGCCTGGGGCAGCCTGAGAACTGCCAAGATGCTGTTCATGCAATATTAGTATACAGTCAAAGTGCAGAAGAACTTCTGAGGCGTAGAAAAGTCCACCGAGACATCATATTTAAGTACTTGGCAACACAGGGGATTATTATACCTCCAGCTACTGAAAAACACAAACTTATTCAGAATGCAAAAGATTACTGGCAAAAGCAATCACAACTGAAATTGAAGGATATACCAGAGCCAGTTACAAAGACAGAGGACATGCAATTCTTTCGACAGCAGGTGAAAGAAGATAAAAAAGCTCAAAACGTTGATTTTCATCACCTAGGAGAAGAATTCTGTCATTGGTTCTTTGGACTTCTTAATGCTCAGAATCCTTTTCTGGGACCACCTCAAGATGAAGGGGACCACAGCACTTCTGGCATGATGTCAAGCTTAGGTTTTATTGCAACACATCAGAACAAAATGTGATGGACTACCATGGAGCAGAAATTGTGAGCCTTCGTCTGCTCTCACTAGTAAAAGAAGAATTTCTTTTTCTCAGCCCCAACCTAGATTCACGTGGACTGAAATGTGCATCTTCTCCTCATGGGCTGGTTATGGTTGGAGTTGCTGGGACTGTCCATCAAGGGAAAACTTGTTTGGGCATTTTTGAACAAATTTTTGGACTCATCCGCTGCCCTTTTGTGGAGAATACTTGGATAATCAAATTTATCAACCTGAGAATTGTAGGAGAGAGTTCCCTTGTTCCTGGAACATTACCAAAACCAGCTGTTACATTTGAACAAAGTGATCTAGAGGCCTTTTATAATGTAATCACTTTATGTGGTACCAACGAAGTATGACATAATGTAAAGCAGGCGTTGGATAGTGGAACTGGGGACCAAGCTTGATGTACTGGAAATGAGGCATTGCTGAACGAAAGAGAACTGTGTTTGTCTGACCCTCTAGAGCATGAAGTACTGTCAGCCTAAAAGAAATGTATACAGAAACTCTTGCAAATACTACATCAGTAATGTTTGTAGTTCTCCTTGAAGAGGTCCCTTACGTTCCTTGTGAGTTGTATTCCAAGGTATTTTATTCTTTTTGTAGCAATTGCGAATGGCAATTCGCTCTTGATTTGGCTTTCTTTAAGTCTGTTATTGGTGTAGACGAATGCTTGTGATTTTTGCACATTGATTTTATATCCTGAGACTTTGCTGAAGTTGTTTATCAGTTTCAGGAGTTTTTGGGCTGAGGCGATGGGGTCTTCTAGGTATACTATCATGTCGTCTGCAAATAGAGACAATTTGGCTTCCACCTTTCCTATTTGAATACCCTTTATTTCTTTTTCTTGCCTGATTGCTCTGGCTAGAACTTCCAGTACTATATTGAATAGGAGTGGTGAGAGAGGGCATCCTTGTCTAGTACCAGATTTCAAAGGGAATGCTTCCAGTTTTTGCCCATTCAGTATGATATTGGCTGTTGGTTTGTCATAAATAGCTTTTATTACTTTGAGATACGTTCCATCGATACCGAGTTTATTGAGGGTTTTTAGCATAAAGGGCTGTTGAATTTTGTCAAATGCCTTCTCTGCATCAATTGAGATAATCATGTGGTTTTTGTTTTTGGTTCTGTTTATGTGGTGAATTATGTTGATCGACTTGCGTATGTTCAACCAGCCTTGCATCCCTGGGATGAATCCTACTTGATCATGATGAATAAGTTTTTTGATTTGCTGTTGCAATCGGCTTGCCAATATTTTATTGAAGATTTTTGCATCTATGTTCATCATGGATATTGGCCTGAAGTTTTCTTTTCTCGTTGGGTCTCTGCCGGGTTTTGGTATCAGGATGATGTTGGTCTCATAAAATGATTTGGGAAGGATTCCCTCTTTTTGGATTGTTTGAAATAGTTTTAGAAGGAATGGTACCAGCTCCTCCCTGTGTGTCTGGTAGAATTCGGCTGTGAACCCATCTGGACCCGGGCTTTTTTGTGTGGTAGGCTCTTAATTGCTGCCTCAGCTTCAGACCTTGTTATTGGTCTATTCATAGTTTCAGCTTCCTCCTGGTTTAGGCTTGGGAGGACACAGGAGTCCGGGAATTTATCCATTTCTTCCAGGTTTACTAGTTTATGTGCATAGAGTTGTTTGTAATATTCTCTGATGATGGTTTGAATTTCTGTGGAATCTGTGGTGATTTCCCCTTTATCATTTTTTATTGCATCTATTTGGTTGTTCTCTCTTTTATTTTTAATCAATCTGGCTAGTGGTCTGTCTATTTTGTTGATCTTTTCAAAAAACCAGCTCTTGGATTTATTGATTTTTTGAAGGGTTTTTCGTGTCTCAATCTCCTTCAGCTCAGCTCTGATCTTAGTAATTTCTTGTCTTCTGCTGGGTTTTGAGTTTTTTTGATCTTGCTCCTCTAGCTCTTTCAATTTTGACGATAGGGTGTCAATTTTGGATCTCTCCATTCTCCTCATATGGGCACTTATTGCTATATACTTTCCTCTAGAGACTGCTTTAAATGTGTCCCAGAGGTTCTGGCACGTTCTGTCTTCATTCTCATTGGTTTCGAAGAACTTCTTTATTTCTGCCTTCATTTCGTTGTTTACCCAGTCAACATTCAAGAGCCAGTTGTTCAGTTTCCATGAAGCTGTGCGGTTCTGGGTCGGTTTCTGAATTCTGAGTTCTAACTTGATTGCACTATGGTCTGAGAGGCTGTTTGTTATGATTTCAGTTGTTTTGCATTTGTTGAGCAGTGCTTTACTTCCAATTATGTGGTCAATTTTAGAGTAGGTGTGATGTGGTGCTGAGAAGAATGTATATTCTGTGGATTTGGGGTGGAGAGTTCTGTAAATGTCTATCAGGTTTGCTTGCTCCAGGTCTGAGTTCAAGCCCTGGGTATCCTTGTTGATTTTCTGTCTGGTTGATCTGTCTAGTATTGACAGTGGAGTGTTAAAGTCTCCCACTATTATTGTGTGGGAGTCTAAGTCCTTCTGTAAGTCATTAAGAACTTGCCTTATGTATCTGGGTGCTCCTGTGTTGGGTCCATATATGTTTAGAATCGTTAGCTCTTCTTGTTGTATCGATCCTTTTACCATTATGTAATGGCCTTCTTTGTCTCTTTTGATCTTTGTTGCTTTAAAGTCTATTTTATCAGAGATGAGAATTGCAACTCCTGCTTTTTTTGCTTTCCATTAGCTTGGTAAATCTTCCTCCATCCCTTTATTTTGAGCCTTTGTGTATCCTTGCATGTGAGATGGGTTTCCTGGATACAGCACACTGATGGGTTTTGGATTTTTATCCAATTTGCCAGTCTGTGTCTTTTGATTGGTGCATTTAGTCCATTTACATTTAGGGTTAATATTGTTATGTGTGAATTTGATACTGCCATTTTGATTCTAAGTGGCTGTTTTGCCTGTTAGTTGTTGTAGATTCTTCATTATGTTGAAGCTCTTTAGCATTCAGTGTGATTTTTGGAATGGCTGGTACTGATTGATCCTTTCTATGTGTAGTGCCTCTTTTAGGAGCTCTTGTAAAGCAGGCCTGGTGGTGACAAAATCTCTGAGTACTTGCTTGTTCGCAAAGGATTTTATTTTTCCTTCACTTCTGAAGCTCAGTTTGGCTGGATATGAAATTCTGGGTTGAAAGTTCTTTTCTTTAAGAATGTTGAATATTGGCCCCCACTCTCTTCTGGCTTGTAGTGTTTCTGCCGAGAGATCTGCTGTGAGTCTGATGGGCTTCCCTTTGTGGGTGACCCGACCTTTCTCTCTGGCTGCCCTTAGTATTCTCTCCTTTATTTCAACCCTGTTGAATCTGACGATTATGTGCCTTGGGGTTGCTCTTCTTTCGGAATATCTTTGTGGTGTTCTCTGTATTTCCTGCAATTGAGTGTTGGCTTGTCTTGCTAGGTGGGGGAAATTTTCCTGGATGATGTTCTGAAGAGTATTTTCCAGCTGGGATTCATTCTCTTCGTCCCCTTCTGGTACACCTATCAAACGTAGGTTAGGTCTTTTCACATAGTCCCACATTTCTTGGAGACTTTGTTCATTCCTTTTTGCGCTTTTTTCTCTGATCTTGGTTTCTCGTTTTATTTCATTGAGTTGGTCTTCGACTTCAGATATTCTTTCTTCTGCTTGGTCAATTCGGCTATTGAAACTTGCGTTTGCTTCGCGAAGTTCTCGTATTGTGTTTTTCAGCTCCTTTAATTCATTCATATTCCTCTCTAAGGTATCCATTCTTGTTATCATTTCCTCGAATCTTTTTTCAAATCTTTTTTCAAGGTTCTTAGTTTCTTTGCATTGATTTAATACATGATCTTTTAGCTCACAAAAGTTTCTCATTATCCATCTTCTGAAGTCTAATTCCGTCATTTCGTCACAGTCATTCTCCGTCCAGCTTTGTTCCCTTGCTGGTGAGGAGTTTTGGTCCTTTCTAGGAGGCGATGTGTTCTGGTTTCAGGTGTTTTCCTCCTTTTTGCGCTGGTTTCTTCCCATCTTTGTGGATTTGTCCGCTGGTCGTCTGCGTAGTTGCTGACTTTTCGTTTGGGTCTCTGAGTGGACACCCAGAATGTTGATGATGAAGTATTTCTGTTGCTTGGTTCTCCTTCTACCAGTGTAGACCCTTCGCTGTACGACTGTTGAGGTCTGCTCCAGACCCTGCTTGTCTGGGGTGCACCTCTAGTAGCCGTGGCACAGCGAGGGATGCTACCAGTTTCTTTTTCTGCTCTCTTTGTCCCAGGATGATGCCTGCCTAATGACAGTCTTTTGGATATAGAGGGGTCAGGGAGCTGCTTGAGGAGACAGTTTGTACTTTATAGGGGTTTAATTGCTGAGCTGTGCATTCTGTTGTTCATTCAGGGCTGTTAGGCTGCTATGTTTGATTCTGCTGCAACACAGCTCATTAAACAACCCTTTTTTTTTTTTCTCAAATGCTCTGTGTTGAGGGGTTTGGGCTTTATTTTTGGATGTCCGATCAGGTGTCCTGCCCAGCTCAAAGGCAGACTAGCCACTGTTTGGCTGCCGAGGCTCCGCCCTGCTGTTGTGTGATTCGCGCTGTTCCTGCCGGCTCTGCACTTGTCTCCGCCACGCCCTGCGGCGGAGTCTCTTCGTTGTAGCGTGTTGCCTCAGCAACGGCAGGCTGCGTCAGCAGTGGGCGTGTATCTCAGTCGGGACGGGTTGCCTCGGCAACGGCTGGCTGCGTCAGCAGTGGGCGTGTATCTCAGTTGGGGCGGGTTGCCTCGGCAACGGCTGGCTGCCTCAGCAGTGGGCGTGTATATCAGTTGGGGCAGGTTGCCTCCGTAGTGGTGGACGCCCTTCCCCCACAGAGCGTCTCGGACCGTCTGCCCGGGATAGTTTGAAATCGCGGTTTTGTTCGTCCCACTGGGTATCCCAAACGATCTGTCCCTGCAATCCCCAGGGCTGGGCTACTGTGCAAGTCTCGTTCAGTCTCAAGTCCAGCCCTCTCAAGTCTCAGGTTGCCGGTTCAACAAGGCACCCGGAAAAGCGCGCCCTGTGGGGATTGCTGGGTAGGGCCGGCCGCCGCCGCCCCTGCTGCCGGCTTCGCCAGGCAGAACTACTGCCTGGCGTCCCGTGTCTTTTCATACTTGGGAGTTTCCCCGTTCTGTGGGCAACAAAGATCAGTCTGGAAATGCAGCACTGACTCACCGTTTGCGAATTCAACGCGGGCTCCAATCCTGGGTTGTTCTCACAGCGCCATCTTGAGTCCCCTCCCACGAACGTGTTTTTCAAACTGCTCTGCTGGGTGTTTGCTTAACTAAGGGAGGTGAATCCGCGTTCAGAGTCAGAGAGTGAGAAGCATGTTTGTTCTAGGAGCTGCGTTTGTATATAGCAGAGTGAATGGGAGTAGAGGCTGTATTGAGATATATTTGCTTCTAAAACCAAAACGGAGCTACCTAACAGAACGGTCATCAACGTGTGCATTCAACGTACAGAGTTAAACTGATGTGTGTTTGCAGGAGTTTCTAAACCATTTCTGTGAAGAAGCGGAAAACGCATTTTTCCAGCCAAATAGAGGCATTTAAGAAATAGGTGTAAATCTCTGTCTAAAACACAAAACAAACGTATCTTTCAAACTGCTCTGCTGGGTGTTTGCTTAACTAAGGGAGTCGAATCCGCGTTCAGAATCAGAGAGTGAGAAGCACGTTTGTTCTAGGAGCTGCGTTTGGATATAGCAGAGTGAATGGGAGTAAACGCTGTATTGAGAAATATCTGCTTCTAAAACGAAAACGGAGCTACCTAACAGAACGGTCTTCAACGTGTGCATTCAACTTACATAGTTAAACTGATGTGTGTTTGCAAAAGTTTCTAAACATTTTCTGAGAAGAAGCGGAAAACGCATTTTTCCAGCCAAATCCAGGCATTTAATAAATAGATGTAAATCTCTGTCTGAAACACAAAACGAACGTATCTTTAAAACTGCTCTGCTGGGTATTTGCTTAACTAAGGGAGTTGAATCCGCGTTCAGAATCAGAGACTGAGAAGCACGTTTGTTCTAGGAGCTGCGTATGCATATAGCAGAGTGAATGGGAGTAAACGCTGTATTGAGAAATATCTGCTTCAAAAACCAAAACGGAGCTACCGAACAGAACGGTCTTCAACGTGTGCATTCAGCTTACAAAGATAAATTGATGTGTGTTTGCAGGAGTTTCTAAACCCTTTCTGTGAAGAAGCGGAAAACTCATTTTTCCAGGCATTTCCAGTCATTGAAAAATGAGAACACATGGACACAGAAAGGGGAGTACTAATCACTGGGGTCTATTGGGGGGAAAATGGGAGGGCCAGTGGGAGTGGGAGGTCGCGAGGGATAGACTGGGGAGAAATGCCAAATGTGGGTGAAGGGGAGAAGAAAAGCAAAGCACACTGCCATGTGTGTACCTACGCAACTGTCTTGCATGCTCTGCTCATGTACCCGAACACCTATAATCCAATAAAAAATAAAGAAAAAAAAAAAAGAAATAACAGTAAATCTCCGTCGAAAACACAAAACGAACGTATCTGTCAAACTGCTCTGCTGGGTGTTTGCTTAACTAAGTGAGTTGAATCTGCATTCAGAATCAGAGAGTGAGAAGCACGTGTCTTCTGGGAGCTGCGTTTGGATATAGTAGAGTGAATGGGACTAAACGCTGTATTAAGAAATATCTGCCTCTAAAACCAAAAAAAAGCTACCTAACAGAACGGTCTTCAACGTGTGCATTCAACTTACAGAGATAAACTGATGTGCGTTTGCAGGAGTTTATAAACCCTTTGTGTGAAGAAGCGGAAAACGAATTTTTCCAGCCAAATCCAGGCATTTAAGAAATAGCTGTAAATCTCAGTATAAAACACATAACGAACATATCTTTCAAATTGCTCTGCTGCGTCTTTGCTTAACTAAGGGTGTTGAATCCGCGTTCAGAATCAGAGAGTGAGAAGCACGTTTGTTCTAGGAGCTGCGTTTGGATATAGCAGAGTGAATGGGAGTAAACGATGTATTGAGAGATATCTGCTTCTAAAACCAAAACGGAGCTACCTAACGGAACGGTCTTCAACGTGTGGATTCAACTTACGGAGTTAAACTGATGTGTGTTTGCAGGAGTTTCTAACGGCTTTCTGTGAAGAAGTGGAAAACGCAAATTTCCAGCCAAATCCAGGCATTTAAAAAATAGCTGTAAATCTCCGTATAAAACACAAAACGAACGTCTCTTTCAAATTGCTCTGCTGGGTGTTTGCTTAACCACGAAAGTCATATCCGCACTCACAATCAGACAGTGAGAAGCACGTTTATTCTAGGAGCTGCGTTTGGAGATAGCAGAGTGAATGAGAGTAAACGCTGAATTGAGAGATATCTGCTTCTAAATCCAAAACGGAGCTACCTAACAGAACGGTCTTTAACGTGTGCATTCAACTAACAGAGTTAAACTGATGTGTGTTTGCAGGAGTTTCTAAACCCTTTCTGTGAAAAAGTGGAAAACGCATTTTTCCAGCCAAATCCAGGCATTCAAGAAATAGCTGTAAATCTCCGTCTAAAACACAAAACGAACGTATCTTTCAAACTGCTCTGCTGGGTTTTTGCTTAACTAAGGGAGTTGAGTCCGCGTTCAGAATCAGAGAGTGAGAAGCACGTTTCTTCTAGAAACTGCGTTTGGATATAGCAGAGTGAAAGAGAGTAAACGCTGTATTGAGAAATATCAGCTTCTAAAACCAAAACGGAGCTACCTAACAGAA
The DNA here is from genome assembly GCF_049354715.1 of Callithrix jacchus. Classification (NCBI taxonomy): domain Eukaryota; kingdom Metazoa; phylum Chordata; class Mammalia; order Primates; family Cebidae; genus Callithrix; species Callithrix jacchus. The sequence continues at coordinate 45,838,351 of NC_133514.1, forward strand.
CGGTCTTCAACGTGTGCATTTAACTTACAGAGTTAAACTGATCTGTGTTTGCAGGAGTTTCTAAACCCTTTCTGTGAAGAAGTGGAAGACGCAATTTTCCAGCAAAATCCAGGAATTTAAGAAATAGCTGTAAATTTCGGTCTAAAACAAAAAACGAACGTATGTTTCAAACTGCTCTGCTGGGTGTTTGCTTAACTGAAGAAGGTGAATCCGCGTTCAAAATCAGAGAGTGAGAAGCATGTTAGTTCTGGGAGCTGCGTTTTTATATAGCAGAGTGAATGGGAGTAAACGCTGTATTGAGAAATATCTGCTTGTATAACCAAAACGGAGCTACCTAACAGAACGGACTTCAACGTGTGCATTCAACTTACAGAGTTAAACTGACGTGTGTTTGCAGGAGTTTCTAAACCCTTTCTGTAAAGAAGCGGAAACCGCAATTTTCCAGCCAAATCCAGGCATTTAAGAAATAGCTGTAAATCTCCGTCTAAAACACAAAACGAACGTATCTTTCAAACTGCTCTGCTGGGTGTTTGCTTAACTAAGGGAGTCGAATCCGAGTTCAGAATCAGAGAGTGAGAAACAGGGTTGTTCTAGGAGCTGCGTTTGGATATAGCAGAGTGAATGGTAGTAAACGCTTTATTGAGAAATATCTGCTTCTAAAACCAAAACGGAGCTACCTAACAGAACGGTCTTCAACGTGAGCATTCACCATACAGACTTAAACTGATGTGTGTTTGCAGGAGTTTATAATCCCTTTCTGTGAAGAAGCAAAAAACTCATTTTTCCAGCCAAATCCAGGCATTAAAAAATAGCTGTAAATCTCCGTCTAAAACACAAAACGAACGTATTTTCAAACTGCTCTGCTGGGTGTTTGCTTAACAAAGGGAGTCAAATCCGCATTCAGAATCAGAGAGTGAGACGCACGTTTCGTCTAGGAACTACGTTTGGATATAGCAGAGTGAATGGGAGTAAACGCTGTATTGAGAAATATCTGCTTCTTAAACCAAAATGGAGCTACTTGACAGAACGGTCTGCAACGTGTGCATTCAACTTACAGAGATAAACTGATGTGTGCTTGCAGGAATTTCTAAACCCTTTCTGTGAAGAAGAGGAAAACGCATTTTTCCAGCCTAATCCAGGCATTTAAGATATAGCTGTAAATCTCCGTCTAAAACACAGAACGAACGTATCTTCCAAACGGCTCTACTGGGTGTTTCCTTAACTAAGGGAGTCGAATCCGCGTTCAGAATCAGAGAGAGAGAAGCACGTTTCGTCTAGGAGCTTCGTTTGGATATAGCAAAGTGAATGGGAGTAAACGCTGTATTGAGAAATATCTGCTTCTAAAACCAAAACGGAGCTACCTAACAGAACGGTCTTCAACGTGTGCATTCAACTTACAGAGGTAAACTCATGTGTGTTTGCAGGAGTTTCTAAACACTTTCTGTGAAGAAGCGGAAAACGCATTTCTCCAGCCAAATCCAGGCATATAAGAAATAGCTGTAAACCTCCGTCTAAAACACAAAACGAACCTATCTTTCAAACTGCTCTGCTTGGTGTTTGCTTAACTAAGGGAGTCGAATTCGCCTTCAGAATCAGAGAGTGAGAAGCACGTTTGTTCTAGCAGCTGGGTTTGGATATAGCAGAGTGAATGGGAGTAAAGGCTGTATTGAGAAATATCTGCTTGTAAAACCAAAACGGAGCTACCTAAAAGAACGGTCTTCAACGTGTGCATTCAACTTACAGAGCTAAACTGATGTGTGTTTGCAGACGTATCTAAACACTTTCTGTGAAAAAGTGGAAAACGCAATTTTCCAGCCAAATCCAGGCATTTAAGAAATAGCTGTAAATCTCCGTCTAAAACACAAAACGAACGTATCTTTCAAACTACTCTGCTGGGTGTTTGCTTAACTAAGGGAGTCGAATCCGCCTTCAGGATCAGAGAGTGGGAAGCCGGTTTGTTCTAGGAGCTGCGTTTGCATATAGCAGAGTGAATGGGAGTAAACGTTGTGTTGAGAAATATCTGCTTCTATAACCAAAACGGAGCTACCTAACAGAACGGTCTTCAACGTGTGCATTCAACTTACAGAGTTAAACTGATGTGTGTTTGCAGGACTTTCTGAACCCTTTCTGTGAAGAAGTGGAAAACGCAATATTCCAGCCAAATCCAGGAATTTAAGAAATAGCTGAAATCTCCGTCTAAAACCCAAAACGAACGTGTCTTTCAAACTGCTCTGCTGGGTGTTTGCTTAACGAAGGGAGTGGAATCCTCGTTCAGAATCAGAGAGTGAGAAGCACGTTTGTTCTAGGAGCTGCGTTTGGATATAGCTGAGTGAATAGGAGTAAGCCGTGTATTGAGAAATATCTGCTTCTTAAAAAAAAACGGAGCTACCTAACAGAACGGTCTTCAACGTGTGCATTCAACTTACAGAGTTAAACTGATGTGTGTTTGCAGGAGTTTCTAAACCCTTTCTGTGAAGAAGAGAAAAACGCATTTTTCCAGCCAAACCTAGCCATTTAAGAAATAGCTGTAAATCTCCGTCTAAAACACAAAACGAACGTATCTTTCATACTGCTCTGCTGGGTGTTTGCTTAACTAAGGGAGTTGAATCCGCGTTCAGAATCAGAGAGTGAGAAGCACGTTTCATCTAGGAACTGCGTTTGAATATACATGAGTGAATGAAAGAAAACGCTGTTTTGAGAAATATCTGCTTCTAAAACCAAAACGGAGCTACCTAACAGAACGGTCTTCAACGTGTGCATTCAACTTACAGAGTTAAACTGATGTGTGTTTGCAGGAGTTTCTAAACCCTTTCTGTGAAGAAGCGGAAAACGAATTTTTCCAGCCAAATCCAGGCATTTAAGAAATAGCTGTAAATCTCCGTCTAAAACACAAAACGAACGTATCTGTCAAACTGCTCTTCTGCGTGTTTGCTTAACTAAGGGAGTTGAATCAGCGTTCAGAATCAGAGAGTGAGAAGCAGGTTTCTTCTAGGAGCTGCGTTTGGATATAGCAGAGTGAATAGGATTACACGCTGTATTGAGAAATATCTGCTTCTAAAACCAAAACGGAGCTACCTAAAAGAACGGTCTTCAACGTGTGCATTCAACTTACAGAGTTAAACTGATGTGTGTTTGCAGGAGTTTCTAAATTCTTTCTGTGAAGAAGCGGAAAACGCATTTTTCCAGCCAAATCCAGGCATTTAAGAAATAGCTGTAAATCTCCGTCTAAAACACAAAACGAACGTATCTTTCAATCTGCTCTACTGCGTGTTTGCTTAACTAAGGGAGTGGAATCCGCGTTCAGAATCAGAGAGTGAGAAGCAGGTTTGTTCCAGGAGCTGCGTTTGGAGATAGCAGAGTGAATGGGAGTAAACGCTGTATTGAGAAATATCTGCTTCTAAAACCAAAACGGAGCTACCTAACAGAACGGTCTTCAACGTGTGCATTCAACTTACAGAGTAAAACTGATGTGTGTTTGCAGGAGTTTCTAAACCCTTTCTGTGAAGAAGTGGAAAACGCATTTTTCCAGCCAAATCCAGGCATTTAAGAAATAGCTGTAAATCTCCGTCTAAATCTCAAAACGAACGTATCTTTCAAACTGCTCTGCTGGGTGTTTGCTTAACTAAGGGAGTTGAATCCGTGTTGAGAATCAGAGAGTGAGAAGCACGATTCATCTAGGAACTGCGTTTCGATATAGCAGAGTGAATGGGAGTAAACCCTGTATTGAGAAATATCTGCTTCTAAAACCAAACCGGAGCTACTTAACAAAACGGTCTTCAACGTGTGCATTCAACTTACAGAGTTAAACTGATGTGTGTTTGCAGGAGTTTCTAAACCCTCTATGTGAAGCAGAGGATAACGCATTTTTCCACCCAAATCCAGGCATTAAACAAATAGCTGTAACTCTCCGTCTAAAACACAAAACGAACGTATCTTTCAAACTGATCTTCTTGGTGTTTGCTTAACTAAGGGAGTCGAATCCGCCTTCAGAATTAGACTGAGAAGCACGTTTGTTCTAGGAGCTGCGTTTGGATATAGCAGAACGCTGTATTGAGAAATATCTGCTTCTAAAACCAAAACGGAGCTACCTAACAGAACGGTCTTCAACGTGTGCATACAACTTACAGAGTTAAACTGATGTGTGTTTGCAGGAGTTTCTAAACCATTTCTGTGAAGAACTGGAAAACTCATTGTTCCGGCCAAATCCAGTCATTTAAGAAATAGCTGTAAATCTCCGTCTAAAACACAAAACGAACGTATCTTTCAAACTGTTCTGATGGGTGTTTGCTTAACTAAGGGAGTCGAATCCGCGTTCAGAATCAGAGAGTGAGAAGCACGTTTGTTCTAGGAGCTCCGTTTGTATATAGCAGAGTGAATGGGAGTAAACGCTGTATTGAGAAATATCTGCTAATAAAACCAAAACGGAGCTGCCTAACAGAACGGACTTCAACGTGTGCATTCAACTTACAGAGTTAAACTGACGTGTGTTAGTAGGAGTTTCTAAACCCTTTCTGTGAAAAAGTGGAAAACGCATTTTTTCCAGCCAAATCCAGGCATTTAAGAAATAGCTGTAAATCTCCGTCTAAAACACAAAACGAACCTATCTTTCAAACTGCTCTACTGGGTGTTTGCTTAACTAAAAGAGTCGAATCCGCGTTCAGAATCAGAGAGTGAGAAGCACGTTTGTTCTAGAAGCTGCGTTTGGATATAGCAGAGTGAATGGGAGTAAACGCTTTATTGAGAACTATCTGCTAATAAAACCAAAACGGAGCTACCTAACAGAACGGTCTTCAACATGTGCATTGAACTTACACAGTTAAACTGATGTGTGTTTGAAGGAGTTTCTAAACCCTTTCTGTGAAGAAGAGGAAAACGCAATTTTCCAGCCAAATCCAGGCATTTAAGAAATAGCTGTAAATCTCCGTCTAAAACAAAAAAAGAACGTATTTTTCAAACTGATCTGCTGGGTGTTTCCTTAACTAAGGGAGTCGAATCCGCCCTCAGAATCAGAGAGTGAGAAGCACGTTTGTTCTAAGAGCTGCGTTTGGATATATCAGAGTGAATGGGAGTACACGCTGTATTGAGAAATACCTGCTCATAAAACCAAAACGGAGCTACCTAACAGAACGGTCTTCAAAGTGTGCATTCAACTTACAGAGTTAAACTGATGTGTGTTTGCAGGAGTTTCTAAACCCTTTCTGTGAAGAAGCGGAAAACGCATTTTTCCAGCCAAATCCAGGCATTAAAGAAATAGCTATAAATCTCCGTCTAAAACACAAAACGAACGTATCTTTCAAACTGCTCTGCTGGGTGTTTGCTTAACTAAGGGAGTTGAATCCGCCTTCAGAATCAGACAGTGAGAAGCAGGTTTGTTCTAGGAGCTGCGTTTGGATATACCAGAGTGAATGGGAGTAAACGCTGTATTGAGAAATATCTGCTAATAAAACAAAAACGGAGCTGCCTAACAGAACGGTCTTCATAGTGTGCATTCAACTTACAGAGTTAAACTGATGTGTGTTTGCAGGAGTTTCTAAACCCTTTCTGTGAAGAAGCGGAAAATGCATTTTTCCAGCCAAATCCAGGCATTTAAGTAATAGCTGTAAATCTCCGTCTAAAACACAAAACGAACGTATTTTTCAAACTGCCCTGCTGGGTGTTTGCTTAACTAAGGGAGTCGAATCCGCGTTCAGAATCAGTGAGAAGCACGTTTGTTCTAGCAGATACGTTTGTATATAGCAGAGTGAATGGCAGTAAACGCTGTGTTGAGAAATATCTGCTTCTAAAACCAAACTGGAGCTACCTAACAGAACGGTCTTCAACGTGTTCATTCAACTTACAGAGTTAAACTGATATGTGTTTGCAGGAGTTTCTAATCCCTTTCTGTGAAGAAGTGGAAAACGCAATTTTCCAGCCAAATCCAGGCATTTAAGAAATAGCTGTACATCTCCGTCTAAAACACAAAACGAACGTATCTTTCAAACTGCTCTGCTGGGTGTTTGCTTAACTAAGGGAGTGGAATCCGCGTTCAGAATCAGAGAGTGAGAAGCACGTTTGTTCTAGGAGCTGCGTTTGGATATAGCAGAGTGAATGGGAGTAAACCCTGTATTGAGAAATATCTGCTTCTTAAACCAAAACGGAGCTACCTAACAGAACGGTCTTCAAAGATTGGATTCAACTAACAGAGTTACACTGATGTGTGTTTGCAGGAGTTCATAAACCCTTTCTGTTAAAAAGTGGAAAACGGATTTTCCAGCCAAATCCAGGCATTTAAGAAATAGCTGTATAATTCTGTCTAAAACACAAAATGAACGTATCTTTCAAACTACTCTGCTGGGTGTTTGCTTAACTAAGGGAGTCGAATCCGCGTTCAGAATCAGAGAGTGAGAAGCACGTTTGTTCTAGGAGCTCCGTTTGTATATAGCAGAGTGAATGGGAGTAAACGCTGTATTGAGAAATATCTGCTTCTAAACCCGAAACGGAGCTACCTAACAGAACGGTCTTCAACGTGTGCATTCAATTTACAGAGTTAAACTGATGTGTGTTTGCAGGAGTTTCTAAACTTTTTCTGTGAATAAGCAGAAAACGCATTTTTCCGGCCAAATCAAGGCATTTAAAAAATAGCTGTAAATCTCCGTCTAAAACAAAAAACGAACGTATCTTTCAAACTGATCTGCTGGGTGTTTGCTTAACTAAGGGAGTCGAATCCGCTTTCAGAATCAGAGAGTGAGAAGCAGGTTTGTTCTAGGAGCTGGGTTTGGATATAGCAGAGTGAATGGGAGTAAACGCTGTATTGAGGAATATATGCTTTTAAAACCAAAACGGAGCTACCTAACAGAACGGTCTTCAACGTGTGCATTCAACATACAGAGTTAAACTGATGTGTGTTTTCAGGAGGTTCTAAACACTTTCTGTGAAGAAGCGGAAAACGCAATTTTCCAGCCAAATCCAGGCATTTAAGAAATAGCTGTAAATCTCCGTCTAAAACACAAAACGAACGTATCTTTCAAACTGCTCTGCTGGGTGTTTGCTTAACTAAGGGAGTCGAATCAGCGTTCAGAATCAGAGAGTCAGAAGCACGGTTGTTCTAGGAGCTGCGTTTGGATATACCAGAGTGAATGGGAGTATACCCGGTATTGAGAAATATCTGCTTCTAAAACCAAAACGGAGCTACCTAACAGAACGGTTTTCAACGTGTGCATTCAACTTACAGAGTTAAACTGATGTGTGTTTTCAGGAGTTTCTAAACCCTTTCTGTGAAGTAGCGGAAACGCATTTTTCCAGCCAAATCCAGGCATTAAAAAATAGCTGTAAATCTCCGTCTAAAACACAAAACGAACATATCTTTCAAACTGCTCTGCTGGGTGTTTGCTGAACTAAGGGAGTGGAATCCGCGTTCAGAATCAGAGAGTGAGAAGCAGGTTCGTTCTAGGAGCTGCGTTTGGATATACCAGTGTGAATGGGAGTAAACCCTGTATTGAGAAATATCTGCTTCTTAATCCAAGACGGAGCAACCTAACAGAACGGACTTCAACGTGTGCATTCAACTTATAGAGTTAAACTGATGTGTGTTTGCAGGAGTTTCTAAACCCTTTCTGTTAAAAAGTGAAAAACGCAATTTTCCAGCCAAATCAAGGCATTTAAGAAATAGCTGTAAATTTCTGTCTAAAACACAAAACGAACGTATCTTTCAAACTACTCTGCTGGGTGTTTGCTCAACTAAGGGCGTCGAATACGCGTTCAGAATTAGAGAGTGAGAAGCACGTTTATTCTAGGAGCTCCGTTTGTATATAGCAGAGTGAATGGGAGTAAACGCTGTTTTGAGAAATATCTGCTTCTAAAACCAAAACGGAGCTACCTAACAGAACGGACTTCAACGCGTGCATTCAACTTACAGAGTTAAACTGATGTGTGTTTGCAGGAGTTTCTAAACCCTTTCTGTGAAGAAGCGGAAAACGCATTTTTCCAGCCAAATCCAGGCATTTAAGAAATAGCTGTAAATCTCCGTCTAAAACACAAAACGAACGTATCGCTCAAACTGCTCTGCTAGGTGTTTGCTTAACTAAGGGAGTGGAATCCGCGTTCAGAATCAGAGAGTGAGAAGCAAGTTTGTTCTAGGAGCTGCGTTTGGATATAGCAGAGTGAATGGGAGTAAACGCTGTATTGAGAAATATCTGCTAATAAAACCAAAACGGAGCTGCCTAACAGAACGGTCTTCAACGTGTGCATTCAACTTACACAGTTAAACAGATCTCTGTTAGCAGGAGTTTCTAAATTCTGTCTGTGAAGAAGCGGAAAACGCATTTTTCCAGCCAAGTCCAGGCATTTAAGAAATAGGTGTAAATCTCCGTCGAAAACAAAAAACGAACGTATCTTTCAAACTGCTCTCCTGGGTGTTTGCTTAACTAAGGGAGTCGAATCCGCGTTCAGAATCAGAGAGTGAGAATCACGTTTGTTCTAGGAGCTGCGTTTGGATATAGCAGAGTGAATGGGAGTAAACGCTGTATTGAGAAATATCTGCTTCTAAAACCAAAACGGAGCTCCCTAACAGAACGCTCTTCAACGTGTGCATTCAACTTACAGAGTTAAAGTGATGTGTGTTTGCAGGAGTTTCTAATCCCTTTTTGTGAAGAAGTGGAAAACGCAATTTTCCAGCTAAATCCAGGCATTGAAGAAATAGCTGTACATCTCCGTCTAAAACACAAAACGATCGTATCTCTCAAACTGCTCTGCTGGGTGTTTGCGTAACTAAGGGAGTCGAATCCGTGTTCAGAATCAGAGAGTGAGAAGCACGTTTGTTCTAGGAGCTGCGTTTGTATATAGCAGAGTGAATGGGAGTAAACGCTGTATTGAGAAATATCTGCTTCTAAAACCAAAACGGAGCTACCTAACAGAACGGTCTTCAACGTGTCCATTCAACTTACAGAGTTGAACTGATGTGTGTTTGCAGGAGTTTCTAAACCCTTTCTGTGAAAAAGAGGAAAACGCATTATTCAGCCAAATCCAGGCATTTAAGAAATAGCTGTAAATCTCCGTCTAAAACACAAAACGAACGTATCGCTCAAACTGCTCTGCTGGGTGTTTGCTTAACTAAGGGAGTTGAAACGGCGGTCAGAATCAGAGAGTGAGAAGCATGTTTGCTCTAGGATCTGCGTTTTTATATAGCAGAGTGAATGGGAGTAAACGCTGTATTGAGAAATATCTGCTTCTAAAACCAAAACGGATCTACCTAACAGGACCGTCTTCAACCTGTGCATTCAACTGACAGAGTTAAACTGATGTGTGTTTGCCGGAGTTTCTACACCCTTTCTGTGATGAAGCGGATAACGCATTTTTCCAGCCAAATCCATACATTTAAGAAATAGCTGTAAATCTCCGTCTAAAACAAAAAACGAACGTATCTTTCAAACTGATCTGCTGGGTGTTTGCTTAATTAAGGGAGTCGAATCCGCCTTCAGAATCAGAGAATGAGAAGCAGGTTTGTTCTAGGAGCTGCGTTTGTATATAGCAGAGTGAATGGGATTAAACGCTGTATTGAGAAATATCTGCTTCTAAAACCAAAACGGAGCTACCTAACAGAACGGTCTTCAACGTGTGCATTCAACATACAGAGTTAAACTGATGTGTGTTTGCAGGAGTTTCTAAACCCTTTCTGTGAAGAAGCGGAAAACGCAATTTTCCAGCCGAATCCAGGCATTTAAGAAATAGCTGTGAATCTCCGTCTAAAACACAAGACGAACGTATCTTTCAAACTGCTCTGCTGGGTGTTTGCTTGACTAAGGGAATCAAATCCGCGTTCAGAATCAGAGAGTGAGAAGCACGTTTGTTCTTGGAGCTGCGTTTGGATATAGCAGAGTGAATGGGAGTAAACCCTGTATTGAGAAATATCTGCTTCTAAAATTAAAACGGAGCTACCTAACAGAACGGTCTTCAAAGTGTGGATTCAACTTACAGAGTTAAACTGATGTGTGTTTGCAGGAGTTTTTAAACCCTTTCTGTTAAAAAGTGGAAAACGCAATTTTCCAGCCAAATCCAGGCACTTAAGAAATAGCTGTAAATTTCTGTCTAAAACACAAAACGAACGTATCTTTCAAACTACTCTGCTGGGTGTTTGCTTAACTATGGGAGTCGAATCCGCGTTCAGAATCAGAGAGTGAGAAGCACGTTTGTTCTAGGAGCTCCGTTTGTATATACCAGAGTGAATGGGAGTAAACGCTGTATTGAGAAATATCTGCTAATAAAACCAAAACGGAGCTGCCTAACAGAACGGTCTTCAACGTGTGCATTCAACTTACAGAGTTAAACAGATGTGTGTTAGCAGGAGTTTCTAAACCCTTTCTGTGAGGAAGCGGAAAACGCATTTTTTAAGCCAAATCCAGGCATTTAAGAAATAGCTGTAAATCTCCGTCTAAAACAAAAAACGAACGTATCATTCAAACTGCTCTCCTGGGTGTTTGCTTAACTAAGGGAGTCGAATCCGGGTTCAGAATCATAGAGTGAGAATCACGTTTGTTCTAGGAGCTGCGTTTGGATATAGCAGAGTGAATGGGAGTAAACGCTGTATTGAGAAATATCTGCTTCTAAAACCAAAACGGAGCTACCTAACAGAACAGTCTTCAACCTGTGCTTACAACTTACAGAGTTAAACTGATATTTGTTTGCAGGAGTTTCTACACTTTCTGTGAAGAAGCGGAAAACGCATTTTTCCCGCCAAATCCAGGCATTTAAGAAATAGTTGTAAATCTCCGTCTAAGACAAAAAACGAACTTATCTTTAAACTGATATGCTGGGTGTTTGCTTAACTAAGGGAGTCGAATCCGCCTTCAGAATCAGAGAGTGAGTAGCACGTTTGTTCTAGAAGCTGCGTTTGGATATAGCAGAGTGAATGGGAGTAAACCCTGTATTAAGAAAAATCTGCTTCTCAAACAAAACCGGAGCTACCTAACAGAACGGTCTTCAACGTGTGCATTCAACTTACAGAGCTAAACTGATGTGTGTTTGCAGACGTTCCTAAACCCTTTCTGTGAAAAACTGGAAAACGCAATTTTCAAGCCAAATCCAGGCATTTAAACAATAGCTATAAATCTCCGTCTAAAACACAAAACGAACGTATCCTTCAAACTACTCTGCTGGTGTTTGCTTAACTAAGGGAGTCGAATTCGCGTTCAGAATCAGAGAGTGAGAAGCAGGTTTGTTCTAGGAGCTGCGTTTGGATATAGCAGAGTGAAACGGAGTAAACGCTGTATTGAGAAATATCTGCATCTAAAACCAAAACGGAGCTACGTAACAGAACGGTCTTCAATGTGTGCATTCAACTTGCAGAGTTAAACTGATGTGTGTTTGCAGGAGTTTCTAATCCCTTTCTGTGAAGAAGCAAAAAACGCATTTTTCCAGCCAAATCCAGGCATTAAAAATAGCTGTAAATCTCCGTCTAAAACACAAAACGAACGTGTCTTTCAAACTGCTCTGCCGGGTGGTTGCTTAACTAAGGGAGTCGAATCCGCCTTCAGAATCAGAGGGTGAGAAGCAGGATTGTTCTAGGAGCTGCGTTTGGATATAGCAGAGTGAATGGGAGTAAACGCTGTATTGAGAAATATCTGCTTCTAAAACCAAACCGGAGCTACATAAAACAACGGTCTTCAACGTGTGCATTCAACTTACAGGGTTAAACTGATGTGTGTTTGCAGGAGTTTCTAAACCCTTTCTGTGAAGAAGCGGAAAACACATTTTTTCAGCCAAATCCAGGCATTTAAGAAATAGCTGTATATCTCAGTCTAAAACACAAAACGAACGTACCTTTCAAACTGTACTGCTGCGTGTTTGCTTAACTAAGGGAGTTGAATCCCCGGTCAGAATCATAGAGTGAGAAGCACGTTTTTTCTAGGAGCTGCATTTGGATATAGCAGAGTGAATCGGAGTAAACGCTGTATTGAGAAATATCTGCTTCTAAAACCAAAACGGAGCTACCTAACAGAACGGTCTTCAACGTGTGCATTCAACATACACGGTTAAACCGATGTGTGTTTGCAGGAGTTTCTAAACCGTTTCTGTGAAGAAGACGAAAACGCATTTTTCAGCCAAATCCAGGCATTCAAGAAATAGCTGTAAATCTCCGTCTAAAACACAAAACGAACGTATCTTTCAAACTGCTCTGCTGGGTGTTTGCTTAACTAAGGGAGTTGAAGCCGCGTTCAGAATCAGAGAGTGAGAAGCATGTTTGTTCTACGAGCTGCGTTTGTATATAGCAGAGTGAAAGGCAGTAAACGCTGTATTGAGAAATATCTGCTTCTAAAACCAAAACGGAGCTACCTAACAGAACGGTCTTCAACGTGTGCATTCACCTTACAGAGTTAAACTGATGTGTATTTCCAGGAGTTTCTAAACCCTTTCTGTGAAGAAGTGGAAAACGCAATTTTCCAGCCAAATCCAGGCATTTACGAAATAGCTGTAAATCTCCGCCTAAAACACAAAACGAACGTATCTTTCAAACTGCTCTGCTGGGTGTTTGCTTAAGTAAGGGAGTCGAATCCGTTTTCAGAATCAGAGAGTGAGAAGCACGTTTGTTCTAGGAGCTGCGTTTCGATATAGCAGAGTGAATGGGAGTAGAGGCTGTATTGAGAAATATCTGCTTCTAAAAACAAAACGGAGCTACCTAACAGAACCGTCTTCAACCTGTGCATACAACTTACATAGTTAAACTGATATTTGTTTGCAGGAGTTTCTACACTCTTTCTGTGAAGAAGCGGAAAACGCATTTTTCCCGCCAAATCCAGGCATTTAAGAAATAGCTGTAAATCTTAGTCTAAAGCAAAAAACGAACGTATCTTTAAACTGATATGCTGGGTGTTTGCCTAACTAAGGGAGTCGTATCCGCCTTCAGAATCAGAGAATGAGAAGCAGGTTTGTTCTAGGAGCTGCGTTTGGATATAGCAGAGTGAATGGGAGTAAACGCTGTATTGAGAAATATCTGCTTCTAAAACCAAAACGGAGCTACCTAACAGAACGGTCTTCAACGTGTGCATTCAACGTACAGAGTTAAACTGATGTGTGTTTGCAGGAGTTGCTAAACCCTTTCTGTGAAGTAGTGGAAAACGCAATTTTCCAGCCAAATCCAGGCATTTAAGAAATAGCTGTAAATCTCCGTCTAAAACACAAAACGAACGTATCATTCAAACTGCTCTGCTGGGTGTTTGCTGACTAAGGGAGTCGAATCCGCGCTCAGAATCAGAGAGTGAGAAGCACGTTTGTTCTAGGAGCTGCGTTTGGATATAGCAGAGTTAATAAGAGTAAACGCTGTATTGAGAAATATCTGCTTCTAAAACCAAAACGGAGCTACCTAACAGAACGGTCTTCTACGTGTGCATTCAACTTACAGAGATAAACTGATGTGTGTTTGCAGGAGTTTCTAAACCCTTTCTGTGAAGAAGCGGAAAATGCATTTTTCCAGCCAAATCCAGGCATTTAAGTAATAGCTGTAAATCTCCGTCTAAAACACAAAACGAACGTATTTTTCAAACTGCCCTGCTGGGTGTTTGCTTAACTAAGGGAGTCGAATCCGCGTTCAGAATCAGTGAGAAGCACGTTTGTTCTAGCAGATACGTTTGTATATAGCAGAGTGAATGGGAGTAAACGCTGTGTTGAGAAATATCTGCTTCTAAAACCAAACTGGAGCTACCTAACAGAACGGTCTTCAACGTGTTCATTCAACTTACAGAGTTAAACTGATATGTGTTTGCAGGAGTTTCTAATCCCTTTCTGTGAAGAAGTGGAAAACGCAATTTTCCAGCCAAATCCAGGCATTTAAGAAATAGCTGTACATCTCCGTCTAAAACACAAAACGAACGTATCTTTCAAACTGCTCTGCTGGGTGTTTGCTTAACTAAGGGAGTGGAATCCGCGTTCAGAATCAGAGAGTGAGAAGCACGTTTGTTCTAGGAGCTGCGTTTGGATATAGCAGAGTGAATGGGAGTAAACCCTGTATTGAGAAATATCTGCTTCTTAAACCAAAACGGAGCTACCTAACAGAACGGTCTTCAAAGATTGGATTCAACTAACAGAGTTACACTGATGTGTGTTTGCAGGAGTTCATAAACCCTTTCTGTTAAAAAGTGGAAAACGGATTTTCCAGCCAAATCCAGGCATTTAAGAAATAGCTGTATAATTCTGTCTAAAACACAAAATGAACGTATCTTTCAAACTACTCTGCTGGGTGTTTGCTTAACTAAGGGAGTCGAATCCGCGTTCAGAATCAGAGAGTGAGAAGCACGTTTGTTCTAGGAGCTCCGTTTGTATATAGCAGAGTGAATGGGAGTAAACGCTGTATTGAGAAATATCTGCTTCTAAACCCGAAACGGAGCTACCTAACAGAACGGTCTTCAACGTGTGCATTCAATTTACAGAGTTAAACTGATGTGTGTTTGCAGGAGTTTCTAAACTTTTTCTGTGAATAAGCAGAAAACGCATTTTTCCGGCCAAATCAAGGCATTTAAAAAATAGCTGTAAATCTCCGTCTAAAACAAAAAACGAACGTATCTTTCAAACTGATCTGCTGGGTGTTTGCTTAACTAAGGGAGTCGAATCCGCTTTCAGAATCAGAGAGTGAGAAGCAGGTTTGTTCTAGGAGCTGGGTTTGGATATAGCAGAGTGAATGGGAGTAAACGCTGTATTGAGGAATATATGCTTTTAAAACCAAAACGGAGCTACCTAACAGAACGGTCTTCAACGTGTGCATTCAACATACAGAGTTAAACTGATGTGTGTTTTCAGGAGGTTCTAAACACTTTCTGTGAAGAAGCGGAAAACGCAATTTTCCAGCCAAATCCAGGCATTTAAGAAATAGCTGTAAATCTCCGTCTAAAACACAAAACGAACGTATCTTTCAAACTGCTCTGCTGGGTGTTTGCTTAACTAAGGGAGTCGAATCAGCGTTCAGAATCAGAGAGTCAGAAGCACGGTTGTTCTAGGAGCTGCGTTTGGATATACCAGAGTGAATGGGAGTATACCCGGTATTGAGAAATATCTGCTTCTAAAACCAAAACGGAGCTACCTAACAGAACGGTTTTCAACGTGTGCATTCAACTTACAGAGTTAAACTGATGTGTGTTTTCAGGAGTTTCTAAACCCTTTCTGTGAAGTAGCGGAAACGCATTTTTCCAGCCAAATCCAGGCATTAAAAAATAGCTGTAAATCTCCGTCTAAAACACAAAACGAACATATCTTTCAAACTGCTCTGCTGGGTGTTTGCTGAACTAAGGGAGTGGAATCCGCGTTCAGAATCAGAGAGTGAGAAGCAGGTTCGTTCTAGGAGCTGCGTTTGGATATACCAGTGTGAATGGGAGTAAACCCTGTATTGAGAAATATCTGCTTCTTAATCCAAGACGGAGCAACCTAACAGAACGGACTTCAACGTGTGCATTCAACTTATAGAGTTAAACTGATGTGTGTTTGCAGGAGTTTCTAAACCCTTTCTGTTAAAAAGTGAAAAACGCAATTTTCCAGCCAAATCAAGGCATTTAAGAAATAGCTGTAAATTTCTGTCTAAAACACAAAACGAACGTATCTTTCAAACTACTCTGCTGGGTGTTTGCTCAACTAAGGGCGTCGAATACGCGTTCAGAATTAGAGAGTGAGAAGCACGTTTATTCTAGGAGCTCCGTTTGTATATAGCAGAGTGAATGGGAGTAAACGCTGTTTTGAGAAATATCTGCTTCTAAAACCAAAACGGAGCTACCTAACAGAACGGACTTCAACGCGTGCATTCAACTTACAGAGTTAAACTGATGTGTGTTTGCAGGAGTTTCTAAACCCTTTCTGTGAAGAAGCGGAAAACGCATTTTTCCAGCCAAATCCAGGCATTTAAGAAATAGCTGTAAATCTCCGTCTAAAACACAAAACGAACGTATCGCTCAAACTGCTCTGCTAGGTGTTTGCTTAACTAAGGGAGTGGAATCCGCGTTCAGAATCAGAGAGTGAGAAGCAAGTTTGTTCTAGGAGCTGCGTTTGGATATAGCAGAGTGAATGGGAGTAAACGCTGTATTGAGAAATATCTGCTAATAAAACCAAAACGGAGCTGCCTAACAGAACGGTCTTCAACGTGTGCATTCAACTTACACAGTTAAACAGATCTCTGTTAGCAGGAGTTTCTAAATTCTGTCTGTGAAGAAGCGGAAAACGCATTTTTCCAGCCAAGTCCAGGCATTTAAGAAATAGGTGTAAATCTCCGTCGAAAACAAAAAACGAACGTATCTTTCAAACTGCTCTCCTGGGTGTTTGCTTAACTAAGGGAGTCGAATCCGCGTTCAGAATCAGAGAGTGAGAATCACGTTTGTTCTAGGAGCTGCGTTTGGATATAGCAGAGTGAATGGGAGTAAACGCTGTATTGAGAAATATCTGCTTCTAAAACCAAAACGGAGCTCCCTAACAGAACGCTCTTCAACGTGTGCATTCAACTTACAGAGTTAAAGTGATGTGTGTTTGCAGGAGTTTCTAATCCCTTTTTGTGAAGAAGTGGAAAACGCAATTTTCCAGCTAAATCCAGGCATTGAAGAAATAGCTGTACATCTCCGTCTAAAACACAAAACGATCGTATCTCTCAAACTGCTCTGCTGGGTGTTTGCGTAACTAAGGGAGTCGAATCCGTGTTCAGAATCAGAGAGTGAGAAGCACGTTTGTTCTAGGAGCTGCGTTTGTATATAGCAGAGTGAATGGGAGTAAACGCTGTATTGAGAAATATCTGCTTCTAAAACCAAAACGGAGCTACCTAACAGAACGGTCTTCAACGTGTCCATTCAACTTACAGAGTTGAACTGATGTGTGTTTGCAGGAGTTTCTAAACCCTTTCTGTGAAAAAGAGGAAAACGCATTATTCAGCCAAATCCAGGCATTTAAGAAATAGCTGTAAATCTCCGTCTAAAACACAAAACGAACGTATCGCTCAAACTGCTCTGCTGGGTGTTTGCTTAACTAAGGGAGTTGAAACGGCGGTCAGAATCAGAGAGTGAGAAGCATGTTTGCTCTAGGATCTGCGTTTTTATATAGCAGAGTGAATGGGAGTAAACGCTGTATTGAGAAATATCTGCTTCTAAAACCAAAACGGATCTACCTAACAGGACCGTCTTCAACCTGTGCATTCAACTGACAGAGTTAAACTGATGTGTGTTTGCCGGAGTTTCTACACCCTTTCTGTGATGAAGCGGATAACGCATTTTTCCAGCCAAATCCATACATTTAAGAAATAGCTGTAAATCTCCGTCTAAAACAAAAAACGAACGTATCTTTCAAACTGATCTGCTGGGTGTTTGCTTAATTAAGGGAGTCGAATCCGCCTTCAGAATCAGAGAATGAGAAGCAGGTTTGTTCTAGGAGCTGCGTTTGTATATAGCAGAGTGAATGGGATTAAACGCTGTATTGAGAAATATCTGCTTCTAAAACCAAAACGGAGCTACCTAACAGAACGGTCTTCAACGTGTGCATTCAACATACAGAGTTAAACTGATGTGTGTTTGCAGGAGTTTCTAAACCCTTTCTGTGAAGAAGCGGAAAACGCAATTTTCCAGCCGAATCCAGGCATTTAAGAAATAGCTGTGAATCTCCGTCTAAAACACAAGACGAACGTATCTTTCAAACTGCTCTGCTGGGTGTTTGCTTGACTAAGGGAATCAAATCCGCGTTCAGAATCAGAGAGTGAGAAGCACGTTTGTTCTTGGAGCTGCGTTTGGATATAGCAGAGTGAATGGGAGTAAACCCTGTATTGAGAAATATCTGCTTCTAAAATTAAAACGGAGCTACCTAACAGAACGGTCTTCAAAGTGTGGATTCAACTTACAGAGTTAAACTGATGTGTGTTTGCAGGAGTTTTTAAACCCTTTCTGTTAAAAAGTGGAAAACGCAATTTTCCAGCCAAATCCAGGCACTTAAGAAATAGCTGTAAATTTCTGTCTAAAACACAAAACGAACGTATCTTTCAAACTACTCTGCTGGGTGTTTGCTTAACTATGGGAGTCGAATCCGCGTTCAGAATCAGAGAGTGAGAAGCACGTTTGTTCTAGGAGCTCCGTTTGTATATACCAGAGTGAATGGGAGTAAACGCTGTATTGAGAAATATCTGCTAATAAAACCAAAACGGAGCTGCCTAACAGAACGGTCTTCAACGTGTGCATTCAACTTACAGAGTTAAACAGATGTGTGTTAGCAGGAGTTTCTAAACCCTTTCTGTGAGGAAGCGGAAAACGCATTTTTTAAGCCAAATCCAGGCATTTAAGAAATAGCTGTAAATCTCCGTCTAAAACAAAAAACGAACGTATCATTCAAACTGCTCTCCTGGGTGTTTGCTTAACTAAGGGAGTCGAATCCGGGTTCAGAATCATAGAGTGAGAATCACGTTTGTTCTAGGAGCTGCGTTTGGATATAGCAGAGTGAATGGGAGTAAACGCTGTATTGAGAAATATCTGCTTCTAAAACCAAAACGGAGCTACCTAACAGAACAGTCTTCAACCTGTGCTTACAACTTACAGAGTTAAACTGATATTTGTTTGCAGGAGTTTCTACACTTTCTGTGAAGAAGCGGAAAACGCATTTTTCCCGCCAAATCCAGGCATTTAAGAAATAGTTGTAAATCTCCGTCTAAGACAAAAAACGAACTTATCTTTAAACTGATATGCTGGGTGTTTGCTTAACTAAGGGAGTCGAATCCGCCTTCAGAATCAGAGAGTGAGTAGCACGTTTGTTCTAGAAGCTGCGTTTGGATATAGCAGAGTGAATGGGAGTAAACCCTGTATTAAGAAAAATCTGCTTCTCAAACAAAACCGGAGCTACCTAACAGAACGGTCTTCAACGTGTGCATTCAACTTACAGAGCTAAACTGATGTGTGTTTGCAGACGTTCCTAAACCCTTTCTGTGAAAAACTGGAAAACGCAATTTTCAAGCCAAATCCAGGCATTTAAACAATAGCTATAAATCTCCGTCTAAAACACAAAACGAACGTATCCTTCAAACTACTCTGCTGGTGTTTGCTTAACTAAGGGAGTCGAATTCGCGTTCAGAATCAGAGAGTGAGAAGCAGGTTTGTTCTAGGAGCTGCGTTTGGATATAGCAGAGTGAAACGGAGTAAACGCTGTATTGAGAAATATCTGCATCTAAAACCAAAACGGAGCTACGTAACAGAACGGTCTTCAATGTGTGCATTCAACTTGCAGAGTTAAACTGATGTGTGTTTGCAGGAGTTTCTAATCCCTTTCTGTGAAGAAGCAAAAAACGCATTTTTCCAGCCAAATCCAGGCATTAAAAATAGCTGTAAATCTCCGTCTAAAACACAAAACGAACGTGTCTTTCAAACTGCTCTGCCGGGTGGTTGCTTAACTAAGGGAGTCGAATCCGCCTTCAGAATCAGAGGGTGAGAAGCAGGATTGTTCTAGGAGCTGCGTTTGGATATAGCAGAGTGAATGGGAGTAAACGCTGTATTGAGAAATATCTGCTTCTAAAACCAAACCGGAGCTACATAAAACAACGGTCTTCAACGTGTGCATTCAACTTACAGGGTTAAACTGATGTGTGTTTGCAGGAGTTTCTAAACCCTTTCTGTGAAGAAGCGGAAAACACATTTTTTCAGCCAAATCCAGGCATTTAAGAAATAGCTGTATATCTCAGTCTAAAACACAAAACGAACGTACCTTTCAAACTGTACTGCTGCGTGTTTGCTTAACTAAGGGAGTTGAATCCCCGGTCAGAATCATAGAGTGAGAAGCACGTTTTTTCTAGGAGCTGCATTTGGATATAGCAGAGTGAATCGGAGTAAACGCTGTATTGAGAAATATCTGCTTCTAAAACCAAAACGGAGCTACCTAACAGAACGGTCTTCAACGTGTGCATTCAACATACACGGTTAAACCGATGTGTGTTTGCAGGAGTTTCTAAACCGTTTCTGTGAAGAAGACGAAAACGCATTTTTCAGCCAAATCCAGGCATTCAAGAAATAGCTGTAAATCTCCGTCTAAAACACAAAACGAACGTATCTTTCAAACTGCTCTGCTGGGTGTTTGCTTAACTAAGGGAGTTGAAGCCGCGTTCAGAATCAGAGAGTGAGAAGCATGTTTGTTCTACGAGCTGCGTTTGTATATAGCAGAGTGAAAGGCAGTAAACGCTGTATTGAGAAATATCTGCTTCTAAAACCAAAACGGAGCTACCTAACAGAACGGTCTTCAACGTGTGCATTCACCTTACAGAGTTAAACTGATGTGTATTTCCAGGAGTTTCTAAACCCTTTCTGTGAAGAAGTGGAAAACGCAATTTTCCAGCCAAATCCAGGCATTTACGAAATAGCTGTAAATCTCCGCCTAAAACACAAAACGAACGTATCTTTCAAACTGCTCTGCTGGGTGTTTGCTTAAGTAAGGGAGTCGAATCCGTTTTCAGAATCAGAGAGTGAGAAGCACGTTTGTTCTAGGAGCTGCGTTTCGATATAGCAGAGTGAATGGGAGTAGAGGCTGTATTGAGAAATATCTGCTTCTAAAAACAAAACGGAGCTACCTAACAGAACCGTCTTCAACCTGTGCATACAACTTACATAGTTAAACTGATATTTGTTTGCAGGAGTTTCTACACTCTTTCTGTGAAGAAGCGGAAAACGCATTTTTCCCGCCAAATCCAGGCATTTAAGAAATAGCTGTAAATCTTAGTCTAAAGCAAAAAACGAACGTATCTTTAAACTGATATGCTGGGTGTTTGCCTAACTAAGGGAGTCGTATCCGCCTTCAGAATCAGAGAATGAGAAGCAGGTTTGTTCTAGGAGCTGCGTTTGGATATAGCAGAGTGAATGGGAGTAAACGCTGTATTGAGAAATATCTGCTTCTAAAACCAAAACGGAGCTACCTAACAGAACGGTCTTCAACGTGTGCATTCAACGTACAGAGTTAAACTGATGTGTGTTTGCAGGAGTTGCTAAACCCTTTCTGTGAAGTAGTGGAAAACGCAATTTTCCAGCCAAATCCAGGCATTTAAGAAATAGCTGTAAATCTCCGTCTAAAACACAAAACGAACGTATCATTCAAACTGCTCTGCTGGGTGTTTGCTGACTAAGGGAGTCGAATCCGCGCTCAGAATCAGAGAGTGAGAAGCACGTTTGTTCTAGGAGCTGCGTTTGGATATAGCAGAGTTAATAAGAGTAAACGCTGTATTGAGAAATATCTGCTTCTAAAACCAAAACGGAGCTACCTAACAGAACGGTCTTCTACGTGTGCATTCAACTTACAGAGATAAACTGATGTGTGTTTGCAGGAGTTTCTAAACCCTTTCTGTGAAGAAGCGGAAAATGCATTTTTCCAGCCAAATCCAGGCATTTAAGTAATAGCTGTAAATCTCCGTCTAAAACACAAAACGAACGTATTTTTCAAACTGCCCTGCTGGGTGTTTGCTTAACTAAGGGAGTCGAATCCGCGTTCAGAATCAGTGAGAAGCACGTTTGTTCTAGCAGATACGTTTGTATATAGCAGAGTGAATGGGAGTAAACGCTGTGTTGAGAAATATCTGCTTCTAAAACCAAACTGGAGCTACCTAACAGAACGGTCTTCAACGTGTTCATTCAACTTACAGAGTTAAACTGATATGTGTTTGCAGGAGTTTCTAATCCCTTTCTGTGAAGAAGTGGAAAACGCAATTTTCCAGCCAAATCCAGGCATTTAAGAAATAGCTGTACATCTCCGTCTAAAACACAAAACGAACGTATCTTTCAAACTGCTCTGCTGGGTGTTTGCTTAACTAAGGGAGTGGAATCCGCGTTCAGAATCAGAGAGTGAGAAGCACGTTTGTTCTAGGAGCTGCGTTTGGATATAGCAGAGTGAATGGGAGTAAACCCTGTATTGAGAAATATCTGCTTCTTAAACCAAAACGGAGCTACCTAACAGAACGGTCTTCAAAGATTGGATTCAACTAACAGAGTTACACTGATGTGTGTTTGCAGGAGTTCATAAACCCTTTCTGTTAAAAAGTGGAAAACGGATTTTCCAGCCAAATCCAGGCATTTAAGAAATAGCTGTATAATTCTGTCTAAAACACAAAATGAACGTATCTTTCAAACTACTCTGCTGGGTGTTTGCTTAACTAAGGGAGTCGAATCCGCGTTCAGAATCAGAGAGTGAGAAGCACGTTTGTTCTAGGAGCTCCGTTTGTATATAGCAGAGTGAATGGGAGTAAACGCTGTATTGAGAAATATCTGCTTCTAAACCCGAAACGGAGCTACCTAACAGAACGGTCTTCAACGTGTGCATTCAATTTACAGAGTTAAACTGATGTGTGTTTGCAGGAGTTTCTAAACTTTTTCTGTGAATAAGCAGAAAACGCATTTTTCCGGCCAAATCAAGGCATTTAAAAAATAGCTGTAAATCTCCGTCTAAAACAAAAAACGAACGTATCTTTCAAACTGATCTGCTGGGTGTTTGCTTAACTAAGGGAGTCGAATCCGCTTTCAGAATCAGAGAGTGAGAAGCAGGTTTGTTCTAGGAGCTGGGTTTGGATATAGCAGAGTGAATGGGAGTAAACGCTGTATTGAGGAATATATGCTTTTAAAACCAAAACGGAGCTACCTAACAGAACGGTCTTCAACGTGTGCATTCAACATACAGAGTTAAACTGATGTGTGTTTTCAGGAGGTTCTAAACACTTTCTGTGAAGAAGCGGAAAACGCAATTTTCCAGCCAAATCCAGGCATTTAAGAAATAGCTGTAAATCTCCGTCTAAAACACAAAACGAACGTATCTTTCAAACTGCTCTGCTGGGTGTTTGCTTAACTAAGGGAGTCGAATCAGCGTTCAGAATCAGAGAGTCAGAAGCACGGTTGTTCTAGGAGCTGCGTTTGGATATACCAGAGTGAATGGGAGTATACCCGGTATTGAGAAATATCTGCTTCTAAAACCAAAACGGAGCTACCTAACAGAACGGTTTTCAACGTGTGCATTCAACTTACAGAGTTAAACTGATGTGTGTTTTCAGGAGTTTCTAAACCCTTTCTGTGAAGTAGCGGAAACGCATTTTTCCAGCCAAATCCAGGCATTAAAAAATAGCTGTAAATCTCCGTCTAAAACACAAAACGAACATATCTTTCAAACTGCTCTGCTGGGTGTTTGCTGAACTAAGGGAGTGGAATCCGCGTTCAGAATCAGAGAGTGAGAAGCAGGTTCGTTCTAGGAGCTGCGTTTGGATATACCAGTGTGAATGGGAGTAAACCCTGTATTGAGAAATATCTGCTTCTTAATCCAAGACGGAGCAACCTAACAGAACGGACTTCAACGTGTGCATTCAACTTATAGAGTTAAACTGATGTGTGTTTGCAGGAGTTTCTAAACCCTTTCTGTTAAAAAGTGAAAAACGCAATTTTCCAGCCAAATCAAGGCATTTAAGAAATAGCTGTAAATTTCTGTCTAAAACACAAAACGAACGTATCTTTCAAACTACTCTGCTGGGTGTTTGCTCAACTAAGGGCGTCGAATACGCGTTCAGAATTAGAGAGTGAGAAGCACGTTTATTCTAGGAGCTCCGTTTGTATATAGCAGAGTGAATGGGAGTAAACGCTGTTTTGAGAAATATCTGCTTCTAAAACCAAAACGGAGCTACCTAACAGAACGGACTTCAACGCGTGCATTCAACTTACAGAGTTAAACTGATGTGTGTTTGCAGGAGTTTCTAAACCCTTTCTGTGAAGAAGCGGAAAACGCATTTTTCCAGCGAAATCCAGGCATTTAAGAAATAGCTGTAAATCTCCGTCTAAAACACAAAACGAACGTATCGCTCAAACTGCTCTGCTAGGTGTTTGCTTAACTAAGGGAGTGGAATCCGCGTTCAGAATCAGAGAGTGAGAAGCAAGTTTGTTCTAGGAGCTGCGTTTGGATATAGCAGAGTGAATGGGAGTAAACGCTGTATTGAGAAATATCTGCTAATAAAACCAAAACGGAGCTGCCTAACAGAACGGTCTTCAACGTGTGCATTCAACTTACACAGTTAAACAGATCTCTGTTAGCAGGAGTTTCTAAATTCTGTCTGTGAAGAAGCGGAAAACGCATTTTTCCAGCCAAGTCCAGGCATTTAAGAAATAGGTGTAAATCTCCGTCGAAAACAAAAAACGAACGTATCTTTCAAACTGCTCTCCTGGGTGTTTGCTTAACTAAGGGAGTCGAATCCGCGTTCAGAATCAGAGAGTGAGAATCACGTTTGTTCTAGGAGCTGCGTTTGGATATAGCAGAGTGAATGGGAGTAAACGCTGTATTGAGAAATATCTGCTTCTAAAACCAAAACGGAGCTCCCTAACAGAACGCTCTTCAACGTGTGCATTCAACTTACAGAGTTAAAGTGATGTGTGTTTGCAGGAGTTTCTAATCCCTTTTTGTGAAGAAGTGGAAAACGCAATTTTCCAGCTAAATCCAGGCATTGAAGAAATAGCTGTACATCTCCGTCTAAAACACAAAACGATCGTATCTCTCAAACTGCTCTGCTGGGTGTTTGCGTAACTAAGGGAGTCGAATCCGTGTTCAGA
Source organism: Callithrix jacchus (assembly GCF_049354715.1). Lineage (NCBI taxonomy): Eukaryota > Metazoa > Chordata > Mammalia > Primates > Cebidae > Callithrix > Callithrix jacchus. The sequence goes on from NC_133514.1 coordinate 45,862,866, forward strand.
ATCAGAGAGTGAGAAGCACGTTTGTTCTAGGAGCTGCGTTTGTATATAGCAGAGTGAATGGGAGTAAATGCTGTATTGAGAAATATCTGCTTCTAAAACCAAAACGGAGCTACCTAACAGAACGGTCTTCAACGTGTCCATTCAACTTACAGAGTTGAACTGATGTGTGTTTGCAGGAGTTTCTAAACCCTTTCTGTGAAAAAGAGGAAAACGCATTATTCAGCCAAATCCAGGCATTTAAGAAATAGCTGTAAATCTCCGTCTAAAACACAAAACGAACGTATCTTTCAAACTGCTCTGCTGGGTGTTTGCTTAACTAAGGGAGTTGAAACGGCGGTCAGAATCAGAGAGTGAGAAGCATGTTTGCTCTAGGATCTGCGTTTTTATATAGCAGAGTGAATGGGAGTAAACGCTGTATTGAGAAATATCTGCTTCTAAAACCAAAACGGATCTACCTAACAGGACCGTCTTCAACCTGTGCATTCAACTGACAGAGTTAAACTGATGTGTGTTTGCCGGAGTTTCTACACCCTTTCTGTGATGAAGCGGATAACGCATTTTTCCAGCCAAATCCATACATTTAAGAAATAGCTGTAAATCTCCGTCTAAAACAAAAAACGAACGTATCTTTCAAACTGATCTGCTGGGTGTTTGCTTAATTAAGGGAGTCGAATCCGCCTTCAGAATCAGAGAATGAGAAGCAGGTTTGTTCTAGGAGCTGCGTTTGTATATAGCAGAGTGAATGGGATTAAACGCTGTATTGAGAAATATCTGCTTCTAAAACCAAAACGGAGCTACCTAACAGAACGGTCTTCAACGTGTGCATTCAACATACAGAGTTAAACTGATGTGTGTTTGCAGGAGTTTCTAAACCCTTTCTGTGAAGAAGCGGAAAACGCAATTTTCCAGCCGAATCCAGGCATTTAAGAAATAGCTGTGAATCTCCGTCTAAAACACAAGACGAACGTATCTTTCAAACTGCTCTGCTGGGTGTTTGCTTGACTAAGGGAATCAAATCCGCGTTCAGAATCAGAGAGTGAGAAGCACGTTTGTTCTTGGAGCTGCGTTTGGATATAGCAGAGTGAATGGGAGTAAACCCTGTATTGAGAAATATCTGCTTCTAAAATTAAAACGGAGCTACCTAACAGAACGGTCTTCAAAGTGTGGATTCAACTTACAGAGTTAAACTGATGTGTGTTTGCAGGAGTTTTTAAACCCTTTCTGTTAAAAAGTGGAATACGCAATTTTCCAGCCAAATCCAGGCACTTAAGAAATAGCTGTAAATTTCTGTCTAAAACACAAAACGAACGTATCTTTCAAACTACTCTGCTGGGTGTTTGCTTAACTATGGGAGTCGAATCCGCGTTCAGAATCAGAGAGTGAGAAGCACGTTTGTTCTAGGAGCTCCGTTTGTATATACCAGAGTGAATGGGAGTAAACGCTGTATTGAGAAATATCTGCTAATAAAACCAAAACGGAGCTGCCTAACAGAACGGTCTTCAACGTGTGCATTCAACTTACAGAGTTAAACAGATGTGTGTTAGCAGGAGTTTCTAAACCCTTTCTGTGAGGAAGCGGAAAACGCATTTTTTAAGCCAAATCCAGGCATTTAAGAAATAGCTGTAAATCTCCGTCTAAAACAAAAAACGAACGTATCATTCAAACTGCTCTCCTGGGTGTTTGCTTAACTAAGGGAGTCGAATCCGGGTTCAGAATCATAGAGTGAGAATCACGTTTGTTCTAGGAGCTGCGTTTGGATATAGCAGAGTGAATGGGAGTAAACGCTGTATTGAGAAATATCTGCTTCTAAAACCAAAACGGAGCTACCTAACAGAACAGTCTTCAACCTGTGCTTACAACTTACAGAGTTAAACTGATATTTGTTTGCAGGAGTTTCTACACTTTCTGTGAAGAAGCGGAAAACGCATTTTTCCCGCCAAATCCAGGCATTTAAGAAATAGTTGTAAATCTCCGTCTAAGACAAAAAACGAACTTATCTTTAAACTGATATGCTGGGTGTTTGCTTAACTAAGGGAGTCGAATCCGCCTTCAGAATCAGAGAGTGAGTAGCACGTTTGTTCTAGAAGCTGCGTTTGGATATAGCAGAGTGAATGGGAGTAAACCCTGTATTAAGAAAAATCTGCTTCTCAAACAAAACCGGAGCTACCTAACAGAACGGTCTTCAACGTGTGCATTCAACTTACAGAGCTAAACTGATGTGTGTTTGCAGACGTTCCTAAACCCTTTCTGTGAAAAACTGGAAAACGCAATTTTCAAGCCAAATCCAGGCATTTAAACAATAGCTATAAATCTCCGTCTAAAACACAAAACGAACGTATCCTTCAAACTACTCTGCTGGTGTTTGCTTAACTAAGGGAGTCGAATTCGCGTTCAGAATCAGAGAGTGAGAAGCAGGTTTGTTCTAGGAGCTGCGTTTGGATATAGCAGAGTGAAACGGAGTAAACGCTGTATTGAGAAATATCTGCATCTAAAACCAAAACGGAGCTACGTAACAGAACGGTCTTCAATGTGTGCATTCAACTTGCAGAGTTAAACTGATGTGTGTTTGCAGGAGTTTCTAATCCCTTTCTGTGAAGAAGCAAAAAACGCATTTTTCCAGCCAAATCCAGGCATTAAAAATAGCTGTAAATCTCCGTCTAAAACACAAAACGAACGTGTCTTTCAAACTGCTCTGCCGGGTGGTTGCTTAACTAAGGGAGTCGAATCCGCCTTCAGAATCAGAGGGTGAGAAGCAGGATTGTTCTAGGAGCTGCGTTTGGATATAGCAGAGTGAATGGGAGTAAACGCTGTATTGAGAAATATCTGCTTCTAAAACCAAACCGGAGCTACATAAAACAACGGTCTTCAACGTGTGCATTCAACTTACAGGGTTAAACTGATGTGTGTTTGCAGGAGTTTCTAAACCCTTTCTGTGAAGAAGCGGAAAACACATTTTTTCAGCCAAATCCAGGCATTTAAGAAATAGCTGTATATCTCAGTCTAAAACACAAAACGAACGTACCTTTCAAACTGTACTGCTGCGTGTTTGCTTAACTAAGGGAGTTGAATCCCCGGTCAGAATCATAGAGTGAGAAGCACGTTTTTTCTAGGAGCTGCATTTGGATATAGCAGAGTGAATCGGAGTAAACGCTGTATTGAGAAATATCTGCTTCTAAAACCAAAACGGAGCTACCTAACAGAACGGTCTTCAACGTGTGCATTCAACATACACGGTTAAACCGATGTGTGTTTGCAGGAGTTTCTAAACCGTTTCTGTGAAGAAGACGAAAACGCATTTTTCAGCCAAATCCAGGCATTCAAGAAATAGCTGTAAATCTCCGTCTAAAACACAAAACGAACGTATCTTTCAAACTGCTCTGCTGGGTGTTTGCTTAACTAAGGGAGTTGAAGCCGCGTTCAGAATCAGAGAGTGAGAAGCATGTTTGTTCTACGAGCTGCGTTTGTATATAGCAGAGTGAAAGGCAGTAAACGCTGTATTGAGAAATATCTGCTTCTAAAACCAAAACGGAGCTACCTAACAGAACGGTCTTCAACGTGTGCATTCACCTTACAGAGTTAAACTGATGTGTATTTCCAGGAGTTTCTAAACCCTTTCTGTGAAGAAGTGGAAAACGCAATTTTCCAGCCAAATCCAGGCATTTACGAAATAGCTGTAAATCTCCGCCTAAAACACAAAACGAACGTATCTTTCAAACTGCTCTGCTGGGTGTTTGCTTAAGTAAGGGAGTCGAATCCGTTTTCAGAATCAGAGAGTGAGAAGCACGTTTGTTCTAGGAGCTGCGTTTCGATATAGCAGAGTGAATGGGAGTAGAGGCTGTATTGAGAAATATCTGCTTCTAAAAACAAAACGGAGCTACCTAACAGAACCGTCTTCAACCTGTGCATACAACTTACATAGTTAAACTGATATTTGTTTGCAGGAGTTTCTACACTCTTTCTGTGAAGAAGCGGAAAACGCATTTTTCCCGCCAAATCCAGGCATTTAAGAAATAGCTGTAAATCTTAGTCTAAAGCAAAAAACGAACGTATCTTTAAACTGATATGCTGGGTGTTTGCCTAACTAAGGGAGTCGTATCCGCCTTCAGAATCAGAGAATGAGAAGCAGGTTTGTTCTAGGAGCTGCGTTTGGATATAGCAGAGTGAATGGGAGTAAACGCTGTATTGAGAAATATCTGCTTCTAAAACCAAAACGGAGCTACCTAACAGAACGGTCTTCAACGTGTGCATTCAACGTACAGAGTTAAACTGATGTGTGTTTGCAGGAGTTGCTAAACCCTTTCTGTGAAGTAGTGGAAAACGCAATTTTCCAGCCAAATCCAGGCATTTAAGAAATAGCTGTAAATCTCCGTCTAAAACACAAAACGAACGTATCATTCAAACTGCTCTGCTGGGTGTTTGCTGACTAAGGGAGTCGAATCCGCGCTCAGAATCAGAGAGTGAGAAGCACGTTTGTTCTAGGAGCTGCGTTTGGATATAGCAGAGTTAATAAGAGTAAACGCTGTATTGAGAAATATCTGCTTCTAAAACCAAAACGGAGCTACCTAACAGAACGGTCTTCTACGTGTGCATTCAACTTACAGAGATAAACTGATGTGTGTTTGCAGGAGTTTCTAAACCCTTTCTGTGAAGAAGCGGAAAATGCATTTTTCCAGCCAAATCCAGGCATTTAAGTAATAGCTGTAAATCTCCGTCTAAAACACAAAACGAACGTATTTTTCAAACTGCCCTGCTGGGTGTTTGCTTAACTAAGGGAGTCGAATCCGCGTTCAGAATCAGTGAGAAGCACGTTTGTTCTAGCAGATACGTTTGTATATAGCAGAGTGAATGGGAGTAAACGCTGTGTTGAGAAATATCTGCTTCTAAAACCAAACTGGAGCTACCTAACAGAACGGTCTTCAACGTGTTCATTCAACTTACAGAGTTAAACTGATATGTGTTTGCAGGAGTTTCTAATCCCTTTCTGTGAAGAAGTGGAAAACGCAATTTTCCAGCCAAATCCAGGCATTTAAGAAATAGCTGTACATCTCCGTCTAAAACACAAAACGAACGTATCTTTCAAACTGCTCTGCTGGGTGTTTGCTTAACTAAGGGAGTGGAATCCGCGTTCAGAATCAGAGAGTGAGAAGCACGTTTGTTCTAGGAGCTGCGTTTGGATATAGCAGAGTGAATGGGAGTAAACCCTGTATTGAGAAATATCTGCTTCTTAAACCAAAACGGAGCTACCTAACAGAACGGTCTTCAAAGATTGGATTCAACTAACAGAGTTACACTGATGTGTGTTTGCAGGAGTTCATAAACCCTTTCTGTTAAAAAGTGGAAAACGGATTTTCCAGCCAAATCCAGGCATTTAAGAAATAGCTGTATAATTCTGTCTAAAACACAAAATGAACGTATCTTTCAAACTACTCTGCTGGGTGTTTGCTTAACTAAGGGAGTCGAATCCGCGTTCAGAATCAGAGAGTGAGAAGCACGTTTGTTCTAGGAGCTCCGTTTGTATATAGCAGAGTGAATGGGAGTAAACGCTGTATTGAGAAATATCTGCTTCTAAACCCGAAACGGAGCTACCTAACAGAACGGTCTTCAACGTGTGCATTCAATTTACAGAGTTAAACTGATGTGTGTTTGCAGGAGTTTCTAAACTTTTTCTGTGAATAAGCAGAAAACGCATTTTTCCGGCCAAATCAAGGCATTTAAAAAATAGCTGTAAATCTCCGTCTAAAACAAAAAACGAACGTATCTTTCAAACTGATCTGCTGGGTGTTTGCTTAACTAAGGGAGTCGAATCCGCTTTCAGAATCAGAGAGTGAGAAGCAGGTTTGTTCTAGGAGCTGGGTTTGGATATAGCAGAGTGAATGGGAGTAAACGCTGTATTGAGGAATATATGCTTTTAAAACCAAAACGGAGCTACCTAACAGAACGGTCTTCAACGTGTGCATTCAACATACAGAGTTAAACTGATGTGTGTTTTCAGGAGGTTCTAAACACTTTCTGTGAAGAAGCGGAAAACGCAATTTTCCAGCCAAATCCAGGCATTTAAGAAATAGCTGTAAATCTCCGTCTAAAACACAAAACGAACGTATCTTTCAAACTGCTCTGCTGGGTGTTTGCTTAACTAAGGGAGTCGAATCAGCGTTCAGAATCAGAGAGTCAGAAGCACGGTTGTTCTAGGAGCTGCGTTTGGATATACCAGAGTGAATGGGAGTATACCCGGTATTGAGAAATATCTGCTTCTAAAACCAAAACGGAGCTACCTAACAGAACGGTTTTCAACGTGTGCATTCAACTTACAGAGTTAAACTGATGTGTGTTTTCAGGAGTTTCTAAACCCTTTCTGTGAAGTAGCGGAAACGCATTTTTCCAGCCAAATCCAGGCATTAAAAAATAGCTGTAAATCTCCGTCTAAAACACAAAACGAACATATCTTTCAAACTGCTCTGCTGGGTGTTTGCTGAACTAAGGGAGTGGAATCCGCGTTCAGAATCAGAGAGTGAGAAGCAGGTTCGTTCTAGGAGCTGCGTTTGGATATACCAGTGTGAATGGGAGTAAACCCTGTATTGAGAAATATCTGCTTCTTAATCCAAGACGGAGCAACCTAACAGAACGGACTTCAACGTGTGCATTCAACTTATAGAGTTAAACTGATGTGTGTTTGCAGGAGTTTCTAAACCCTTTCTGTTAAAAAGTGAAAAACGCAATTTTCCAGCCAAATCAAGGCATTTAAGAAATAGCTGTAAATTTCTGTCTAAAACACAAAACGAACGTATCTTTCAAACTACTCTGCTGGGTGTTTGCTCAACTAAGGGCGTCGAATACGCGTTCAGAATTAGAGAGTGAGAAGCACGTTTATTCTAGGAGCTCCGTTTGTATATAGCAGAGTGAATGGGAGTAAACGCTGTTTTGAGAAATATCTGCTTCTAAAACCAAAACGGAGCTACCTAACAGAACGGACTTCAACGCGTGCATTCAACTTACAGAGTTAAACTGATGTGTGTTTGCAGGAGTTTCTAAACCCTTTCTGTGAAGAAGCGGAAAACGCATTTTTCCAGCCAAATCCAGGCATTTAAGAAATAGCTGTAAATCTCCGTCTAAAACACAAAACGAACGTATCGCTCAAACTGCTCTGCTAGGTGTTTGCTTAACTAAGGGAGTGGAATCCGCGTTCAGAATCAGAGAGTGAGAAGCAAGTTTGTTCTAGGAGCTGCGTTTGGATATAGCAGAGTGAATGGGAGTAAACGCTGTATTGAGAAATATCTGCTAATAAAACCAAAACGGAGCTGCCTAACAGAACGGTCTTCAACGTGTGCATTCAACTTACACAGTTAAACAGATCTCTGTTAGCAGGAGTTTCTAAATTCTGTCTGTGAAGAAGCGGAAAACGCATTTTTCCAGCCAAGTCCAGGCATTTAAGAAATAGGTGTAAATCTCCGTCGAAAACAAAAAACGAACGTATCTTTCAAACTGCTCTCCTGGGTGTTTGCTTAACTAAGGGAGTCGAATCCGCGTTCAGAATCAGAGAGTGAGAATCACGTTTGTTCTAGGAGCTGCGTTTGGATATAGCAGAGTGAATGGGAGTAAACGCTGTATTGAGAAATATCTGCTTCTAAAACCAAAACGGAGCTCCCTAACAGAACGCTCTTCAACGTGTGCATTCAACTTACAGAGTTAAAGTGATGTGTGTTTGCAGGAGTTTCTAATCCCTTTTTGTGAAGAAGTGGAAAACGCAATTTTCCAGCTAAATCCAGGCATTGAAGAAATAGCTGTACATCTCCGTCTAAAACACAAAACGATCGTATCTCTCAAACTGCTCTGCTGGGTGTTTGCGTAACTAAGGGAGTCGAATCCGTGTTCAGAATCAGAGAGTGAGAAGCACGTTTGTTCTAGGAGCTGCGTTTGTATATAGCAGAGTGAATGGGAGTAAACGCTGTATTGAGAAATATCTGCTTCTAAAACCAAAACGGAGCTACCTAACAGAACGGTCTTCAACGTGTCCATTCAACTTACAGAGTTGAACTGATGTGTGTTTGCAGGAGTTTCTAAACCCTTTCTGTGAAAAAGAGGAAAACGCATTATTCAGCCAAATCCAGGCATTTAAGAAATAGCTGTAAATCTCCGTCTAAAACACAAAACGAACGTATCTTTCAAACTGCTCTGCTGGGTGTTTGCTTAACTAAGGGAGTTGAAACGGCGGTCAGAATCAGAGAGTGAGAAGCATGTTTGCTCTAGGATCTGCGTTTTTATATAGCAGAGTGAATGGGAGTAAACGCTGTATTGAGAAATATCTGCTTCTAAAACCAAAACGGATCTACCTAACAGGACCGTCTTCAACCTGTGCATTCAACTGACAGAGTTAAACTGATGTGTGTTTGCCGGAGTTTCTACACCCTTTCTGTGATGAAGCGGATAACGCATTTTTCCAGCCAAATCCATACATTTAAGAAATAGCTGTAAATCTCCGTCTAAAACAAAAAACGAACGTATCTTTCAAACTGATCTGCTGGGTGTTTGCTTAATTAAGGGAGTCGAATCCGCCTTCAGAATCAGAGAATGAGAAGCAGGTTTGTTCTAGGAGCTGCGTTTGTATATAGCAGAGTGAATGGGATTAAACGCTGTATTGAGAAATATCTGCTTCTAAAACCAAAACGGAGCTACCTAACAGAACGGTCTTCAACGTGTGCATTCAACATACAGAGTTAAACTGATGTGTGTTTGCAGGAGTTTCTAAACCCTTTCTGTGAAGAAGCGGAAAACGCAATTTTCCAGCCGAATCCAGGCATTTAAGAAATAGCTGTGAATCTCCGTCTAAAACACAAGACGAACGTATCTTTCAAACTGCTCTGCTGGGTGTTTGCTTGACTAAGGGAATCAAATCCGCGTTCAGAATCAGAGAGTGAGAAGCACGTTTGTTCTTGGAGCTGCGTTTGGATATAGCAGAGTGAATGGGAGTAAACCCTGTATTGAGAAATATCTGCTTCTAAAATTAAAACGGAGCTACCTAACAGAACGGTCTTCAAAGTGTGGATTCAACTTACAGAGTTAAACTGATGTGTGTTTGCAGGAGTTTTTAAACCCTTTCTGTTAAAAAGTGGAAAACGCAATTTTCCAGCCAAATCCAGGCACTTAAGAAATAGCTGTAAATTTCTGTCTAAAACACAAAACGAACGTATCTTTCAAACTACTCTGCTGGGTGTTTGCTTAACTATGGGAGTCGAATCCGCGTTCAGAATCAGAGAGTGAGAAGCACGTTTGTTCTAGGAGCTCCGTTTGTATATACCAGAGTGAATGGGAGTAAACGCTGTATTGAGAAATATCTGCTAATAAAACCAAAACGGAGCTGCCTAACAGAACGGTCTTCAACGTGTGCATTCAACTTACAGAGTTAAACAGATGTGTGTTAGCAGGAGTTTCTAAACCCTTTCTGTGAGGAAGCGGAAAACGCATTTTTTAAGCCAAATCCAGGCATTTAAGAAATAGCTGTAAATCTCCGTCTAAAACAAAAAACGAACGTATCATTCAAACTGCTCTCCTGGGTGTTTGCTTAACTAAGGGAGTCGAATCCGGGTTCAGAATCATAGAGTGAGAATCACGTTTGTTCTAGGAGCTGCGTTTGGATATAGCAGAGTGAATGGGAGTAAACGCTGTATTGAGAAATATCTGCTTCTAAAACCAAAACGGAGCTACCTAACAGAACAGTCTTCAACCTGTGCTTACAACTTACAGAGTTAAACTGATATTTGTTTGCAGGAGTTTCTACACTTTCTGTGAAGAAGCGGAAAACGCATTTTTCCCGCCAAATCCAGGCATTTAAGAAATAGTTGTAAATCTCCGTCTAAGACAAAAAACGAACTTATCTTTAAACTGATATGCTGGGTGTTTGCTTAACTAAGGGAGTCGAATCCGCCTTCAGAATCAGAGAGTGAGTAGCACGTTTGTTCTAGAAGCTGCGTTTGGATATAGCAGAGTGAATGGGAGTAAACCCTGTATTAAGAAAAATCTGCTTCTCAAACAAAACCGGAGCTACCTAACAGAACGGTCTTCAACGTGTGCATTCAACTTACAGAGCTAAACTGATGTGTGTTTGCAGACGTTCCTAAACCCTTTCTGTGAAAAACTGGAAAACGCAATTTTCAAGCCAAATCCAGGCATTTAAACAATAGCTATAAATCTCCGTCTAAAACACAAAACGAACGTATCCTTCAAACTACTCTGCTGGTGTTTGCTTAACTAAGGGAGTCGAATTCGCGTTCAGAATCAGAGAGTGAGAAGCAGGTTTGTTCTAGGAGCTGCGTTTGGATATAGCAGAGTGAAACGGAGTAAACGCTGTATTGAGAAATATCTGCATCTAAAACCAAAACGGAGCTACGTAACAGAACGGTCTTCAATGTGTGCATTCAACTTGCAGAGTTAAACTGATGTGTGTTTGCAGGAGTTTCTAATCCCTTTCTGTGAAGAAGCAAAAAACGCATTTTTCCAGCCAAATCCAGGCATTAAAAATAGCTGTAAATCTCCGTCTAAAACACAAAACGAACGTGTCTTTCAAACTGCTCTGCCGGGTGGTTGCTTAACTAAGGGAGTCGAATCCGCCTTCAGAATCAGAGGGTGAGAAGCAGGATTGTTCTAGGAGCTGCGTTTGGATATAGCAGAGTGAATGGGAGTAAACGCTGTATTGAGAAATATCTGCTTCTAAAACCAAACCGGAGCTACATAAAACAACGGTCTTCAACGTGTGCATTCAACTTACAGGGTTAAACTGATGTGTGTTTGCAGGAGTTTCTAAACCCTTTCTGTGAAGAAGCGGAAAACACATTTTTTCAGCCAAATCCAGGCATTTAAGAAATAGCTGTATATCTCAGTCTAAAACACAAAACGAACGTACCTTTCAAACTGTACTGCTGCGTGTTTGCTTAACTAAGGGAGTTGAATCCCCGGTCAGAATCATAGAGTGAGAAGCACGTTTTTTCTAGGAGCTGCATTTGGATATAGCAGAGTGAATCGGAGTAAACGCTGTATTGAGAAATATCTGCTTCTAAAACCAAAACGGAGCTACCTAACAGAACGGTCTTCAACGTGTGCATTCAACATACACGGTTAAACCGATGTGTGTTTGCAGGAGTTTCTAAACCGTTTCTGTGAAGAAGACGAAAACGCATTTTTCAGCCAAATCCAGGCATTCAAGAAATAGCTGTAAATCTCCGTCTAAAACACAAAACGAACGTATCTTTCAAACTGCTCTGCTGGGTGTTTGCTTAACTAAGGGAGTTGAAGCCGCGTTCAGAATCAGAGAGTGAGAAGCATGTTTGTTCTACGAGCTGCGTTTGTATATAGCAGAGTGAAAGGCAGTAAACGCTGTATTGAGAAATATCTGCTTCTAAAACCAAAACGGAGCTACCTAACAGAACGGTCTTCAACGTGTGCATTCACCTTACAGAGTTAAACTGATGTGTATTTCCAGGAGTTTCTAAACCCTTTCTGTGAAGAAGTGGAAAACGCAATTTTCCAGCCAAATCCAGGCATTTACGAAATAGCTGTAAATCTCCGCCTAAAACACAAAACGAACGTATCTTTCAAACTGCTCTGCTGGGTGTTTGCTTAAGTAAGGGAGTCGAATCCGTTTTCAGAATCAGAGAGTGAGAAGCACGTTTGTTCTAGGAGCTGCGTTTCGATATAGCAGAGTGAATGGGAGTAGAGGCTGTATTGAGAAATATCTGCTTCTAAAAACAAAACGGAGCTACCTAACAGAACCGTCTTCAACCTGTGCATACAACTTACATAGTTAAACTGATATTTGTTTGCAGGAGTTTCTACACTCTTTCTGTGAAGAAGCGGAAAACGCATTTTTCCCGCCAAATCCAGGCATTTAAGAAATAGCTGTAAATCTTAGTCTAAAGCAAAAAACGAACGTATCTTTAAACTGATATGCTGGGTGTTTGCCTAACTAAGGGAGTCGTATCCGCCTTCAGAATCAGAGAATGAGAAGCAGGTTTGTTCTAGGAGCTGCGTTTGGATATAGCAGAGTGAATGGGAGTAAACGCTGTATTGAGAAATATCTGCTTCTAAAACCAAAACGGAGCTACCTAACAGAACGGTCTTCAACGTGTGCATTCAACGTACAGAGTTAAACTGATGTGTGTTTGCAGGAGTTGCTAAACCCTTTCTGTGAAGTAGTGGAAAACGCAATTTTCCAGCCAAATCCAGGCATTTAAGAAATAGCTGTAAATCTCCGTCTAAAACACAAAACGAACGTATCATTCAAACTGCTCTGCTGGGTGTTTGCTGACTAAGGGAGTCGAATCCGCGCTCAGAATCAGAGAGTGAGAAGCACGTTTGTTCTAGGAGCTGCGTTTGGATATAGCAGAGTTAATAAGAGTAAACGCTGTATTGAGAAATATCTGCTTCTAAAACCAAAACGGAGCTACCTAACAGAACGGTCTTCTACGTGTGCATTCAACTTACAGAGATAAACTGATGTGTGTTTGCAGGAGTTTCTAAACCCTTTCTGTGAAGAAGCGGAAAATGCATTTTTCCAGCCAAATCCAGGCATTTAAGTAATAGCTGTAAATCTCCGTCTAAAACACAAAACGAACGTATTTTTCAAACTGCCCTGCTGGGTGTTTGCTTAACTAAGGGAGTCGAATCCGCGTTCAGAATCAGTGAGAAGCACGTTTGTTCTAGCAGATACGTTTGTATATAGCAGAGTGAATGGGAGTAAACGCTGTGTTGAGAAATATCTGCTTCTAAAACCAAACTGGAGCTACCTAACAGAACGGTCTTCAACGTGTTCATTCAACTTACAGAGTTAAACTGATATGTGTTTGCAGGAGTTTCTAATCCCTTTCTGTGAAGAAGTGGAAAACGCAATTTTCCAGCCAAATCCAGGCATTTAAGAAATAGCTGTACATCTCCGTCTAAAACACAAAACGAACGTATCTTTCAAACTGCTCTGCTGGGTGTTTGCTTAACTAAGGGAGTGGAATCCGCGTTCAGAATCAGAGAGTGAGAAGCACGTTTGTTCTAGGAGCTGCGTTTGGATATAGCAGAGTGAATGGGAGTAAACCCTGTATTGAGAAATATCTGCTTCTTAAACCAAAACGGAGCTACCTAACAGAACGGTCTTCAAAGATTGGATTCAACTAACAGAGTTACACTGATGTGTGTTTGCAGGAGTTCATAAACCCTTTCTGTTAAAAAGTGGAAAACGGATTTTCCAGCCAAATCCAGGCATTTAAGAAATAGCTGTATAATTCTGTCTAAAACACAAAATGAACGTATCTTTCAAACTACTCTGCTGGGTGTTTGCTTAACTAAGGGAGTCGAATCCGCGTTCAGAATCAGAGAGTGAGAAGCACGTTTGTTCTAGGAGCTCCGTTTGTATATAGCAGAGTGAATGGGAGTAAACGCTGTATTGAGAAATATCTGCTTCTAAACCCGAAACGGAGCTACCTAACAGAACGGTCTTCAACGTGTGCATTCAATTTACAGAGTTAAACTGATGTGTGTTTGCAGGAGTTTCTAAACTTTTTCTGTGAATAAGCAGAAAACGCATTTTTCCGGCCAAATCAAGGCATTTAAAAAATAGCTGTAAATCTCCGTCTAAAACAAAAAACGAACGTATCTTTCAAACTGATCTGCTGGGTGTTTGCTTAACTAAGGGAGTCGAATCCGCTTTCAGAATCAGAGAGTGAGAAGCAGGTTTGTTCTAGGAGCTGGGTTTGGATATAGCAGAGTGAATGGGAGTAAACGCTGTATTGAGGAATATATGCTTTTAAAACCAAAACGGAGCTACCTAACAGAACGGTCTTCAACGTGTGCATTCAACATACAGAGTTAAACTGATGTGTGTTTTCAGGAGGTTCTAAACACTTTCTGTGAAGAAGCGGAAAACGCAATTTTCCAGCCAAATCCAGGCATTTAAGAAATAGCTGTAAATCTCCGTCTAAAACACAAAACGAACGTATCTTTCAAACTGCTCTGCTGGGTGTTTGCTTAACTAAGGGAGTCGAATCAGCGTTCAGAATCAGAGAGTCAGAAGCACGGTTGTTCTAGGAGCTGCGTTTGGATATACCAGAGTGAATGGGAGTATACCCGGTATTGAGAAATATCTGCTTCTAAAACCAAAACGGAGCTACCTAACAGAACGGTTTTCAACGTGTGCATTCAACTTACAGAGTTAAACTGATGTGTGTTTTCAGGAGTTTCTAAACCCTTTCTGTGAAGTAGCGGAAACGCATTTTTCCAGCCAAATCCAGGCATTAAAAAATAGCTGTAAATCTCCGTCTAAAACACAAAACGAACATATCTTTCAAACTGCTCTGCTGGGTGTTTGCTGAACTAAGGGAGTGGAATCCGCGTTCAGAATCAGAGAGTGAGAAGCAGGTTCGTTCTAGGAGCTGCGTTTGGATATACCAGTGTGAATGGGAGTAAACCCTGTATTGAGAAATATCTGCTTCTTAATCCAAGACGGAGCAACCTAACAGAACGGACTTCAACGTGTGCATTCAACTTATAGAGTTAAACTGATGTGTGTTTGCAGGAGTTTCTAAACCCTTTCTGTTAAAAAGTGAAAAACGCAATTTTCCAGCCAAATCAAGGCATTTAAGAAATAGCTGTAAATTTCTGTCTAAAACACAAAACGAACGTATCTTTCAAACTACTCTGCTGGGTGTTTGCTCAACTAAGGGCGTCGAATACGCGTTCAGAATTAGAGAGTGAGAAGCACGTTTATTCTAGGAGCTCCGTTTGTATATAGCAGAGTGAATGGGAGTAAACGCTGTTTTGAGAAATATCTGCTTCTAAAACCAAAACGGAGCTACCTAACAGAACGGACTTCAACGCGTGCATTCAACTTACAGAGTTAAACTGATGTGTGTTTGCAGGAGTTTCTAAACCCTTTCTGTGAAGAAGCGGAAAACGCATTTTTCCAGCGAAATCCAGGCATTTAAGAAATAGCTGTAAATCTCCGTCTAAAACACAAAACGAACGTATCGCTCAAACTGCTCTGCTAGGTGTTTGCTTAACTAAGGGAGTGGAATCCGCGTTCAGAATCAGAGAGTGAGAAGCAAGTTTGTTCTAGGAGCTGCGTTTGGATATAGCAGAGTGAATGGGAGTAAACGCTGTATTGAGAAATATCTGCTAATAAAACCAAAACGGAGCTGCCTAACAGAACGGTCTTCAACGTGTGCATTCAACTTACACAGTTAAACAGATCTCTGTTAGCAGGAGTTTCTAAATTCTGTCTGTGAAGAAGCGGAAAACGCATTTTTCCAGCCAAGTCCAGGCATTTAAGAAATAGGTGTAAATCTCCGTCGAAAACAAAAAACGAACGTATCTTTCAAACTGCTCTCCTGGGTGTTTGCTTAACTAAGGGAGTCGAATCCGCGTTCAGAATCAGAGAGTGAGAATCACGTTTGTTCTAGGAGCTGCGTTTGGATATAGCAGAGTGAATGGGAGTAAACGCTGTATTGAGAAATATCTGCTTCTAAAACCAAAACGGAGCTCCCTAACAGAACGCTCTTCAACGTGTGCATTCAACTTACAGAGTTAAAGTGATGTGTGTTTGCAGGAGTTTCTAATCCCTTTTTGTGAAGAAGTGGAAAACGCAATTTTCCAGCTAAATCCAGGCATTGAAGAAATAGCTGTACATCTCCGTCTAAAACACAAAACGATCGTATCTCTCAAACTGCTCTGCTGGGTGTTTGCGTAACTAAGGGAGTCGAATCCGTGTTCAGAATCAGAGAGTGAGAAGCACGTTTGTTCTAGGAGCTGCGTTTGTATATAGCAGAGTGAATGGGAGTAAACGCTGTATTGAGAAATATCTGCTTCTAAAACCAAAACGGAGCTACCTAACAGAACGGTCTTCAACGTGTCCATTCAACTTACAGAGTTGAACTGATGTGTGTTTGCAGGAGTTTCTAAACCCTTTCTGTGAAAAAGAGGAAAACGCATTATTCAGCCAAATCCAGGCATTTAAGAAATAGCTGTAAATCTCCGTCTAAAACACAAAACGAACGTATCGCTCAAACTGCTCTGCTGGGTGTTTGCTTAACTAAGGGAGTTGAAACGGCGGTCAGAATCAGAGAGTGAGAAGCATGTTTGCTCTAGGATCTGCGTTTTTATATAGCAGAGTGAATGGGAGTAAACGCTGTATTGAGAAATATCTGCTTCTAAAACCAAAACGGATCTACCTAACAGGACCGTCTTCAACCTGTGCATTCAACTGACAGAGTTAAACTGATGTGTGTTTGCCGGAGTTTCTACACCCTTTCTGTGATGAAGCGGATAACGCATTTTTCCAGCCAAATCCATACATTTAAGAAATAGCTGTAAATCTCCGTCTAAAACAAAAAACGAACGTATCTTTCAAACTGATCTGCTGGGTGTTTGCTTAATTAAGGGAGTCGAATCCGCCTTCAGAATCAGAGAATGAGAAGCAGGTTTGTTCTAGGAGCTGCGTTTGTATATAGCAGAGTGAATGGGATTAAACGCTGTATTGAGAAATATCTGCTTCTAAAACCAAAACGGAGCTACCTAACAGAACGGTCTTCAACGTGTGCATTCAACATACAGAGTTAAACTGATGTGTGTTTGCAGGAGTTTCTAAACCCTTTCTGTGAAGAAGCGGAAAACGCAATTTTCCAGCCGAATCCAGGCATTTAAGAAATAGCTGTGAATCTCCGTCTAAAACACAAGACGAACGTATCTTTCAAACTGCTCTGCTGGGTGTTTGCTTGACTAAGGGAATCAAATCCGCGTTCAGAATCAGAGAGTGAGAAGCACGTTTGTTCTTGGAGCTGCGTTTGGATATAGCAGAGTGAATGGGAGTAAACCCTGTATTGAGAAATATCTGCTTCTAAAATTAAAACGGAGCTACCTAACAGAACGGTCTTCAAAGTGTGGATTCAACTTACAGAGTTAAACTGATGTGTGTTTGCAGGAGTTTTTAAACCCTTTCTGTTAAAAAGTGGAAAACGCAATTTTCCAGCCAAATCCAGGCACTTAAGAAATAGCTGTAAATTTCTGTCTAAAACACAAAACGAACGTATCTTTCAAACTACTCTGCTGGGTGTTTGCTTAACTATGGGAGTCGAATCCGCGTTCAGAATCAGAGAGTGAGAAGCACGTTTGTTCTAGGAGCTCCGTTTGTATATACCAGAGTGAATGGGAGTAAACGCTGTATTGAGAAATATCTGCTAATAAAACCAAAACGGAGCTGCCTAACAGAACGGTCTTCAACGTGTGCATTCAACTTACAGAGTTAAACAGATGTGTGTTAGCAGGAGTTTCTAAACCCTTTCTGTGAGGAAGCGGAAAACGCATTTTTTAAGCCAAATCCAGGCATTTAAGAAATAGCTGTAAATCTCCGTCTAAAACAAAAAACGAACGTATCATTCAAACTGCTCTCCTGGGTGTTTGCTTAACTAAGGGAGTCGAATCCGGGTTCAGAATCATAGAGTGAGAATCACGTTTGTTCTAGGAGCTGCGTTTGGATATAGCAGAGTGAATGGGAGTAAACGCTGTATTGAGAAATATCTGCTTCTAAAACCAAAACGGAGCTACCTAACAGAACAGTCTTCAACCTGTGCTTACAACTTACAGAGTTAAACTGATATTTGTTTGCAGGAGTTTCTACACTTTCTGTGAAGAAGCGGAAAACGCATTTTTCCCGCCAAATCCAGGCATTTAAGAAATAGTTGTAAATCTCCGTCTAAGACAAAAAACGAACTTATCTTTAAACTGATATGCTGGGTGTTTGCTTAACTAAGGGAGTCGAATCCGCCTTCAGAATCAGAGAGTGAGTAGCACGTTTGTTCTAGAAGCTGCGTTTGGATATAGCAGAGTGAATGGGAGTAAACCCTGTATTAAGAAAAATCTGCTTCTCAAACAAAACCGGAGCTACCTAACAGAACGGTCTTCAACGTGTGCATTCAACTTACAGAGCTAAACTGATGTGTGTTTGCAGACGTTCCTAAACCCTTTCTGTGAAAAACTGGAAAACGCAATTTTCAAGCCAAATCCAGGCATTTAAACAATAGCTATAAATCTCCGTCTAAAACACAAAACGAACGTATCCTTCAAACTACTCTGCTGGTGTTTGCTTAACTAAGGGAGTCGAATTCGCGTTCAGAATCAGAGAGTGAGAAGCAGGTTTGTTCTAGGAGCTGCGTTTGGATATAGCAGAGTGAAACGGAGTAAACGCTGTATTGAGAAATATCTGCATCTAAAACCAAAACGGAGCTACGTAACAGAACGGTCTTCAATGTGTGCATTCAACTTGCAGAGTTAAACTGATGTGTGTTTGCAGGAGTTTCTAATCCCTTTCTGTGAAGAAGCAAAAAACGCATTTTTCCAGCCAAATCCAGGCATTAAAAATAGCTGTAAATCTCCGTCTAAAACACAAAACGAACGTGTCTTTCAAACTGCTCTGCCGGGTGGTTGCTTAACTAAGGGAGTCGAATCCGCCTTCAGAATCAGAGGGTGAGAAGCAGGATTGTTCTAGGAGCTGCGTTTGGATATAGCAGAGTGAATGGGAGTAAACGCTGTATTGAGAAATATCTGCTTCTAAAACCAAACCGGAGCTACATAAAACAACGGTCTTCAACGTGTGCATTCAACTTACAGGGTTAAACTGATGTGTGTTTGCAGGAGTTTCTAAACCCTTTCTGTGAAGAAGCGGAAAACACATTTTTTCAGCCAAATCCAGGCATTTAAGAAATAGCTGTATATCTCAGTCTAAAACACAAAACGAACGTACCTTTCAAACTGTACTGCTGCGTGTTTGCTTAACTAAGGGAGTTGAATCCCCGGTCAGAATCATAGAGTGAGAAGCACGTTTTTTCTAGGAGCTGCATTTGGATATAGCAGAGTGAATCGGAGTAAACGCTGTATTGAGAAATATCTGCTTCTAAAACCAAAACGGAGCTACCTAACAGAACGGTCTTCAACGTGTGCATTCAACATACACGGTTAAACCGATGTGTGTTTGCAGGAGTTTCTAAACCGTTTCTGTGAAGAAGACGAAAACGCATTTTTCAGCCAAATCCAGGCATTCAAGAAATAGCTGTAAATCTCCGTCTAAAACACAAAACGAACGTATCTTTCAAACTGCTCTGCTGGGTGTTTGCTTAACTAAGGGAGTTGAAGCCGCGTTCAGAATCAGAGAGTGAGAAGCATGTTTGTTCTACGAGCTGCGTTTGTATATAGCAGAGTGAAAGGCAGTAAACGCTGTATTGAGAAATATCTGCTTCTAAAACCAAAACGGAGCTACCTAACAGAACGGTCTTCAACGTGTGCATTCACCTTACAGAGTTAAACTGATGTGTATTTCCAGGAGTTTCTAAACCCTTTCTGTGAAGAAGTGGAAAACGCAATTTTCCAGCCAAATCCAGGCATTTACGAAATAGCTGTAAATCTCCGCCTAAAACACAAAACGAACGTATCTTTCAAACTGCTCTGCTGGGTGTTTGCTTAAGTAAGGGAGTCGAATCCGTTTTCAGAATCAGAGAGTGAGAAGCACGTTTGTTCTAGGAGCTGCGTTTCGATATAGCAGAGTGAATGGGAGTAGAGGCTGTATTGAGAAATATCTGCTTCTAAAAACAAAACGGAGCTACCTAACAGAACCGTCTTCAACCTGTGCATACAACTTACATAGTTAAACTGATATTTGTTTGCAGGAGTTTCTACACTCTTTCTGTGAAGAAGCGGAAAACGCATTTTTCCCGCCAAATCCAGGCATTTAAGAAATAGCTGTAAATCTTAGTCTAAAGCAAAAAACGAACGTATCTTTAAACTGATATGCTGGGTGTTTGCCTAACTAAGGGAGTCGTATCCGCCTTCAGAATCAGAGAATGAGAAGCAGGTTTGTTCTAGGAGCTGCGTTTGGATATAGCAGAGTGAATGGGAGTAAACGCTGTATTGAGAAATATCTGCTTCTAAAACCAAAACGGAGCTACCTAACAGAACGGTCTTCAACGTGTGCATTCAACGTACAGAGTTAAACTGATGTGTGTTTGCAGGAGTTGCTAAACCCTTTCTGTGAAGTAGTGGAAAACGCAATTTTCCAGCCAAATCCAGGCATTTAAGAAATAGCTGTAAATCTCCGTCTAAAACACAAAACGAACGTATCATTCAAACTGCTCTGCTGGGTGTTTGCTGACTAAGGGAGTCGAATCCGCGCTCAGAATCAGAGAGTGAGAAGCACGTTTGTTCTAGGAGCTGCGTTTGGATATAGCAGAGTTAATAAGAGTAAACGCTGTATTGAGAAATATCTGCTTCTAAAACCAAAACGGAGCTACCTAACAGAACGGTCTTCTACGTGTGCATTCAACTTACAGAGATAAACTGATGTGTGTTTGCAGGAGTTTCTAAACCCTTTCTGTGAAGAAGCGGAAAATGCATTTTTCCAGCCAAATCCAGGCATTTAAGTAATAGCTGTAAATCTCCGTCTAAAACACAAAACGAACGTATTTTTCAAACTGCCCTGCTGGGTGTTTGCTTAACTAAGGGAGTCGAATCCGCGTTCAGAATCAGTGAGAAGCACGTTTGTTCTAGCAGATACGTTTGTATATAGCAGAGTGAATGGCAGTAAACGCTGTGTTGAGAAATATCTGCTTCTAAAACCAAACTGGAGCTACCTAACAGAACGGTCTTCAACGTGTTCATTCAACTTACAGAGTTAAACTGATATGTGTTTGCAGGAGTTTCTAATCCCTTTCTGTGAAGAAGTGGAAAACGCAATTTTCCAGCCAAATCCAGGCATTTAAGAAATAGCTGTACATCTCCGTCTAAAACACAAAACGAACGTATCTTTCAAACTGCTCTGCTGGGTGTTTGCTTAACTAAGGGAGTGGAATCCGCGTTCAGAATCAGAGAGTGAGAAGCACGTTTGTTCTAGGAGCTGCGTTTGGATATAGCAGAGTGAATGGGAGTAAACCCTGTATTGAGAAATATCTGCTTCTTAAACCAAAACGGAGCTACCTAACAGAACGGTCTTCAAAGATTGGATTCAACTAACAGAGTTACACTGATGTGTGTTTGCAGGAGTTCATAAACCCTTTCTGTTAAAAAGTGGAAAACGGATTTTCCAGCCAAATCCAGGCATTTAAGAAATAGCTGTATAATTCTGTCTAAAACACAAAATGAACGTATCTTTCAAACTACTCTGCTGGGTGTTTGCTTAACTAAGGGAGTCGAATCCGCGTTCAGAATCAGAGAGTGAGAAGCACGTTTGTTCTAGGAGCTCCGTTTGTATATAGCAGAGTGAATGGGAGTAAACGCTGTATTGAGAAATATCTGCTTCTAAACCCGAAACGGAGCTACCTAACAGAACGGTCTTCAACGTGTGCATTCAATTTACAGAGTTAAACTGATGTGTGTTTGCAGGAGTTTCTAAACTTTTTCTGTGAATAAGCAGAAAACGCATTTTTCCGGCCAAATCAAGGCATTTAAAAAATAGCTGTAAATCTCCGTCTAAAACAAAAAACGAACGTATCTTTCAAACTGATCTGCTGGGTGTTTGCTTAACTAAGGGAGTCGAATCCGCTTTCAGAATCAGAGAGTGAGAAGCAGGTTTGTTCTAGGAGCTGGGTTTGGATATAGCAGAGTGAATGGGAGTAAACGCTGTATTGAGGAATATATGCTTTTAAAACCAAAACGGAGCTACCTAACAGAACGGTCTTCAACGTGTGCATTCAACATACAGAGTTAAACTGATGTGTGTTTTCAGGAGGTTCTAAACACTTTCTGTGAAGAAGCGGAAAACGCAATTTTCCAGCCAAATCCAGGCATTTAAGAAATAGCTGTAAATCTCCGTCTAAAACACAAAACGAACGTATCTTTCAAACTGCTCTGCTGGGTGTTTGCTTAACTAAGGGAGTCGAATCAGCGTTCAGAATCAGAGAGTCAGAAGCACGGTTGTTCTAGGAGCTGCGTTTGGATATACCAGAGTGAATGGGAGTATACCCGGTATTGAGAAATATCTGCTTCTAAAACCAAAACGGAGCTACCTAACAGAACGGTTTTCAACGTGTGCATTCAACTTACAGAGTTAAACTGATGTGTGTTTTCAGGAGTTTCTAAACCCTTTCTGTGAAGTAGCGGAAACGCATTTTTCCAGCCAAATCCAGGCATTAAAAAATAGCTGTAAATCTCCGTCTAAAACACAAAACGAACATATCTTTCAAACTGCTCTGCTGGGTGTTTGCTGAACTAAGGGAGTGGAATCCGCGTTCAGAATCAGAGAGTGAGAAGCAGGTTCGTTCTAGGAGCTGCGTTTGGATATACCAGTGTGAATGGGAGTAAACCCTGTATTGAGAAATATCTGCTTCTTAATCCAAGACGGAGCAACCTAACAGAACGGACTTCAACGTGTGCATTCAACTTATAGAGTTAAACTGATGTGTGTTTGCAGGAGTTTCTAAACCCTTTCTGTTAAAAAGTGAAAAACGCAATTTTCCAGCCAAATCAAGGCATTTAAGAAATAGCTGTAAATTTCTGTCTAAAACACAAAACGAACGTATCTTTCAAACTACTCTGCTGGGTGTTTGCTCAACTAAGGGCGTCGAATACGCGTTCAGAATTAGAGAGTGAGAAGCACGTTTATTCTAGGAGCTCCGTTTGTATATAGCAGAGTGAATGGGAGTAAACGCTGTTTTGAGAAATATCTGCTTCTAAAACCAAAACGGAGCTACCTAACAGAACGGACTTCAACGCGTGCATTCAACTTACAGAGTTAAACTGATGTGTGTTTGCAGGAGTTTCTAAACCCTTTCTGTGAAGAAGCGGAAAACGCATTTTTCCAGCGAAATCCAGGCATTTAAGAAATAGCTGTAAATCTCCGTCTAAAACACAAAACGAACGTATCGCTCAAACTGCTCTGCTAGGTGTTTGCTTAACTAAGGGAGTGGAATCCGCGTTCAGAATCAGAGAGTGAGAAGCAAGTTTGTTCTAGGAGCTGCGTTTGGATATAGCAGAGTGAATGGGAGTAAACGCTGTATTGAGAAATATCTGCTAATAAAACCAAAACGGAGCTGCCTAACAGAACGGTCTTCAACGTGTGCATTCAACTTACACAGTTAAACAGATCTCTGTTAGCAGGAGTTTCTAAATTCTGTCTGTGAAGAAGCGGAAAACGCATTTTTCCAGCCAAGTCCAGGCATTTAAGAAATAGGTGTAAATCTCCGTCGAAAACAAAAAACGAACATATCTTTCAAACTGCTCTCCTGGGTGTTTGCTTAACTAAGGGAGTCGAATCCGCGTTCAGAATCAGAGAGTGAGAATCACGTTTGTTCTAGGAGCTGCGTTTGGATATAGCAGAGTGAATGGGAGTAAACGCTGTATTGAGAAATATCTGCTTCTAAAACCAAAACGGAGCTCCCTAACAGAACGCTCTTCAACGTGTGCATTCAACTTACAGAGTTAAAGTGATGTGTGTTTGCAGGAGTTTCTAATCCCTTTTTGTGAAGAAGTGGAAAACGCAATTTTCCAGCTAAATCCAGGCATTGAAGAAATAGCTGTACATCTCCGTCTAAAACACAAAACGATCGTATCTCTCAAACTGCTCTGCTGGGTGTTTGCGTAACTAAGGGAGTCGAATCCGTGTTCAGAATCAGAGAGTGAGAAGCACGTTTGTTCTAGGAGCTGCGTTTGTATATAGCAGAGTGAATGGGAGTAAACGCTGTATTGAGAAATATCTGCTTCTAAAACCAAAACGGAGCTACCTAACAGAACGGTCTTCAACGTGTCCATTCAACTTACAGAGTTGAACTGATGTGTGTTTGCAGGAGTTTCTAAACCCTTTCTGTGAAGAAGCGGAAAACGCATTTTTCCAGCCAAATCCAGGCATTTAAGAAATAGCTGTAAATCTCCGTCTAAAACACAAAACGAACGTATCGCTCAAACTGCTCTGCTAGGTGTTTGCTTAACTAAGGGAGTGGAATCCGCGTTCAGAATCAGAGAGTGAGAAGCAAGTTTGTTCTAGGAGCTGCGTTTGGATATAGCAGAGTGAATGGGAGTAAACGCTGTATTGAGAAATATCTGCTAATAAAACCAAAACGGAGCTGCCTAACAGAACGGTCTTCAACGTGTGCATTCAACTTACACAGTTAAACAGATCTGTGTTAGCAGGAGTTTCTAAATTCTGTCTGTGAAGAAGCGGAAAACGCATTTTTCCAGCCAAGTCCAGGCATTTAAGAAATAGGTGTAAATCTCCGTCGAAAACAAAAAACGAACGTATCTTTCAAACTGCTCTCCTGGGTGTTTGCTTAACTAAGGGAGTCGAATCCGCGTTCAGAATCAGAGAGTGAGAATCACGTTTGTTCTAGGAGCTGCGTTTGGATATAGCAGAGTGAATGGGAGTAAACGCTGTATTGAGAAATATCTGCTTCTAAAACCAAAACGGAGCTCCCTAACAGAACGCTCTTCAACGTGTGCATTCAACTTACAGAGTTAAAGTGATGTGTGTTTGCAGGAGTTTCTAATCCCTTTTTGTGAAGAAGTGGAAAACGCAATTTTCCAGCTAAATCCAGGCATTGAAGAAATAGCTGTACATCTCCGTCTAAAACACAAAACGAACGTATTTTTCAAACTGCTCTGCTGGGTGTTTGCTTATCTAACGGAGTTGAATCCGCGTTCAAAATCAGACAGTGAGAAGCATGTTTGTTCTAGGAGCTGCGTTTGGATATAGCAGAGTGAAAGGGAGTAAACGCTGTATTGAGTAATATCTGCTTCTGAAACCAAAACGAAGCTTCCTAACAGAACGGTCTTCAACGTTTGCATTCAACTTACAGAGTTAAACTGATGTGTGTTTGCAGGAGTTTCTAAACTCTTTCTGTGAAGAAGCGGAAAACGCTTTTTTCCAGCCAAATCCAAGCATATAAGAAATACCTGTAAATCTCCGTCTAAAACACAAAACGAACGTATCTTTCAAACTGCTCTGCTGGGTTTTTGCTTAACTAAGGGAGTTGAATCCGCGTTCAGAATCAGAGATTGAGAAGCAGGTTTGTTCTAGGAGCTGCGTTTGGATATAGCAGAGTGAATGGGAGTAAACGCTCTATTGAGAAATATCTGCTTCTAAAATCAAAACGGAGCTGCCTAAAAGAACGGTCTTCAACGTGCCCATTCAACTTACAAAGTTAAACTGATGTGTGTTTGCAGTATTTTCTAAACCCTTTCTGTGAAGAAGCGGAAAACGCATTTTTCCAGACAAATCCAGGCATTTAAGAAATAGCTGTATATCGCCGTCTAAAACACAAAACGAACGTATCTTTCAAACTGCTCTGCAGGGTGTTTGCTTAACTAATGGAGTTGAATCCGCGTTCAGAATGAGAGAGGGAGAAGCACGTTTCATCTAGGAACTGCGTTTGTATATAGCAGAGTGAATGGGAGTAAACGCTGTATTGAGAAATATCTGCTTCTAAAACCAAAACGGAGCTACCTAACAGAACGGTCTTCAACGTGTGCATTCAACTTACAGAGTTATTCTGATGTGTGTTTGCAGGAGTTTCTAAACCCTTTCTGTGAAGAAGCGGAAAACGCATTTTTCCAGCCAAATCCAGGCATTTAAGAAATAGCTGTATATCTCCGTCTAAAACACAAAACGAACGTATCTTTCAAACAGCTCTCCTGGGTGTTTGCGTAACTAAGGAGTGGAATCCGCCTTCAGAATCAGAGAGTGAAAAGCACGTTTGTTCTAGGAGCTGAGTTTGGATATAGCTGAGTGAATGGGATTAAACGCTGTATTGAGAAATATCTGCTTCTAAAACCAAAACGGATCTACCTAACAGAACGGTCTTCAACGTGTGCATTCAACTTACACAGTTAAACTGATGTGTGTTTGCAGGAGTTTCTAAACCCTTTCTGTGAAGAAGCGGAAAACGCATTTATCCAGCAAAATTCAGAAATTTAAGAAATAGCTGTAAATCTCCGTCTAAAACACAAAACGAATGTATTTTTCAAACTGCTCTGCGGGTGTTTGCTTAACTTAGAAAGTTGAATCCGCGTTCAGAATCACAGAGTGAGAAGCACGTTTCATCTAGGAACTGCGTTTCGATATAGCAGAGTGAATGGGAATAAACGCTGTATTGAGAAATATCTGCTTCTAAAACCAAAACGGAGCTACGTAACAGAACGGCCTTCATGGTGTGCATTCAACTTGCAGAGGTAAACTGATGTCTGTTTGCAGGAGTTTCTAAACCCTTTCTGTGAAGAAGTGGAAAACGCAATTTTCCAGCGAAATCCAGGCATTTAAGAAATAGCTGTAAATCTCTGTCTAAAACAAAAAACCAAAGTAACTTTCAAACTGTTCTTCTGGGTGTTTGCTTAACTAAGGGAGTCGAATCCGCGTTCAGAATCAGAGAGTGAGAAGCACGTTTATTCTAGGAGCTGCGTTTGGATATAGCAGAGTGAATGGGAGTAAACGCTGTATTGAGAAATATCTGCTTCTAAAACCAAACCTGAGCTACCTAACAGAACGGCCTTCAACGTGTGCATTCAACTTACAGAGTTAAACTGATGTGTGTTTGCAGGAGTTTTTAACCCTTTCTGTGAAGAAGTGGAAAACGCATTTTTCCAGCCAAATCCAGGCATTTAAAAAATAGCTGTAAATCTCCGTATAAAACACGAAACGAATGTATTTTTCAAACTGCGCTGCGGGGTGTTTGCTTAACTAAGGGAGTCGAATCCGCGTTCAGAATCAGAGAGTGAGAAGCATGTTTGTTCTGGGAGCTGCGTTTGGATATAGCAGAGTGAATGGGAGTAGAGGCTGTATTGAGAAATATCTTCTTCTAAAACCAAAACGGAGCTACCTAAAAGAACGGTCTTCAACGTGTGCGTTCAACTTCCAGAGTTAAACTGATGTGTGTTTGCAGGAGTTTCAAACAACTTTCTGTGAAGAAGTGGAAAATGCAATTTTCCAGCCAAATCCAGGCATTTAAAAAATAGCTGTGAATCTCCGTCTATAACACAAAACGAACGTGTCTTTCAAACTGCTCTGCTGGGTGTTTGCTTCACTAAGAGAGTCGATTCCGCGTTCAGAATCAGAGAGTGAGAAGAAGGTTTGTTCTAGGAGCTGCGTTTGGATATAGCAGAGTGAATGGGGGTAAACGCTTTATTGAGAAATATCTGCTTCTAAAACCAAAACGGAGCTACCTAACAGAACGGTTTTCAACGTGTGCATTCAACTTACAGAGTTAAATTGATGTGTGTTTGCAGGAGTTTCTAAAACCTTTCTGTGAAGAAGTGGAAAACGCATTTTTCCAGCCAAATGCAGGCATTTAAGTAATACCTGTAAATCTCCGTCTAAAACACAAAACGAACGTATCTTTCAAACTGCTCTGCTGGGTGTTTGCTTAACTAAGGGACTCGAATCCGTCTTCAGAATCAGAGACTGAGAAGCACGTTTGTTCTAGCAGCTGCGTTTGCATATAGCAAAATGAATGGGAGTAAACTCTGTATTGAGAAGTATCTGCTTCTAAAACGAAAACGGAGCTACCTAACAGAACGGTCTTCAACGTGTGCATTGAACTTACAGAATTAAACTGATGTGTGTTTGTAGGAATTTCTAAACCCTTTCTGTGAATAAGCGGAAAACGCATTTTTCCAGCAAAATCCAGGGATTTAAGAAATAGCTGTAAATCTCCGTCTAAAACACAAAACGAACGAATCTTTCAAACTGCTCTGCTGGGTGTTTGATTAACTAAGGGAGTCGAACCCGCATTCAGAATCAGAAAGTGAGAAGCACGTTTGTTCTAGGAGCTGCGTTTGGATATAGAAGAGTGAATGGGAGTAAAGGCTGTATTGAGAAATATTTGCTTCTAAAACAAAAACGGAGGTACCTAACACAACATTCTTCAACCTGTGCATTCAACTTACAGAGTTAAACTGATGTGTGTTTGCAGGAGTTTCTATACCCTTTCTGTGAAGAAATGGAAAACGATATTTTCCAGCCAAATCCAGGCATTTAAGAAATAGCTGTAAATCTCAGTCTAAAACACAAAACGTACGTATCTTTCAAGCTGCTCTACTGGGTGTTTGCTTAACTAATAAGTCGAATCCGCCTTCAAAATCAGAGAGTGAGAAGCACGTTTGTTCTAGGAGCTGCATTTGGATATAGCAGAGTGAATGGGATTCAACGCTGTATTGAGAAATATCTGCTTCTAAAACCAAAACGTAGCTACATAACAGAACGGGCTTCATCGTGTGCATTCAACTTACACAGTTAAACTGATGTGTGTTTGCAGGAGTTTCTAAACACTTTCTGTGAAGAAGCGGAAAACGCATTTTTCCAGCCAAATCCAGGCATCTAAGAAATAGCTGTAAATCTTTGTCTAAAACACAAAACGAAGGTAACATTCAAACTGCTCTGTTGGGTGTTTGCATAACTAAGGGAGTTGAATCCGCGTTCAGAATCAGAGAGTGAGAAGCAGGTTTGTTCTAGGAGCTGCGTTTTGATATATCAGAGTGAATGGGAGTAAACGCTGTATTGACATATATCTGCTTCTAAAACCAAAACGGAGCTGCCTAACAGAACGGTCTTCAACGTGTCCATTCAACTTACAGAGTTAAACTGATGTGTGTTTGCAGGAGTTTCTAAACCCTTTCTGTGAAGAAGCGGAAAACCTATTTTTCCAGACAAATCCAGGCATTTAAGAAATAGCTGTATATCTCCATCTAAAACACAAAACGAACGTATCTTTCAAACTGCTCTGCTGGATGTTTGCCTAACTAACAAAGTTGAATCCGCGTTCAGAATCAGAGTGAGAAGCACGTTTCATCTAGAAACTGCGTTTGGATATGGCAGAGTGAATGAAAGTAAACGCTGTATTGAGAAATATCTGCTTCTAAAACCAAAACGGAGCTACCTAACAGAACGGTCTTCAACGTGTGCATTCAACATACAGAGTTAAACTGATGTGTGTTTGCAGGAGTTTCTAAACCCTTTCTGTGAAGAAGTGGAAAACGCAATTTTCCAGCCAAATACAAGCATTTAAGAAATAGCTGTAAATCTCTGTCTAAAACAAAAAACGAACGTATCTTTGAAACTGCTCTGCTGGGTGTTTGCTGAACTAAGGGAGTCGAATCCGCGTTGAGAATCAGAGAGTGAGAAGCACGTTTGTTCTAGGAGCTGCGTTTGGATATAGCAGAGTAAATGGGAGTAAACGCTGTATTGAGGAATATCTGCATCTAAAACCAAACCGAGCTACCTAACAGAACGGTCTTCAACGTGTAATTAACTTACAGAGTTAAATTTGATGTGTGTTTGCAGGAGTTTCTAAACCCTTTCTGTAAAGAAGCGGAAAACGCATTTTTCAAGCCAAATCCAGGCATTTAAGAAATAGCTGTAAATCTCCGTCTAAAACACAAAACGAACGTATCTTTCAAACTGATCTGCTTGGTGTTTGCTTAACTAAGGGAGTCGAAACCGCCTTCAGAGTCAGAGTGAGAAGCAGGTTTGTTCTAGGAGCTGCGTTTGGATAAAGCATAGTGAATGGGAGTAAACGCTGTATTGAGAAATATCTGCCTCTAAAACCAAAACGGAACTACCTAACAGAACGATCTTCAACGTGTGTATTCAACTTACAGAGTTAAACTGATGTGTGTTTGCAGGAGTTTCTAAACCCTTTCTGTGAAGAAGCGGAAAACGCATTTTTCCAGAAAAATCCAGGCATTTAATAAATAGCTGTAAATCTCCGTCTAAAACACAAAACGAATGTATTTTTCAAACTGCTCTGCGGGTGTTTGCTTAACTAAGAAAGGTGAATCCGCGTTCAGAATCAGAGAGTGAGAAGCATGTTTGTTGTAGGAGCTGCGTTTTTATATAGCAGAATGAATGGGAGTAAACGGTGTATTGAGAAATATCTGCTTATATATCCAAAGCGGAGCTACATAACAGAACGGTCTTCAAAGTGTGCATTCAACTTACACAGTTAAACTGATGTATATTTGTAGGAGTTTCTAAACACTTTCTGTGAAGAAGCGATAAACGCATTTTTCCAGCCAAATCCAGGCATTTAAGAAATAGCTGAAAATCTCTGTCTAAAACACAAAACGAACGTATCTTCCAAACTGCTCTACTGGATGTTTGCTTTACTAAGGGAGTCGAATCTGCCTTCAGAATCAGAGAATGAGAAGCACGTTTGTTCTAGGAGCTACGTTTGGATATAGCAGAGTGAATGGGAGTAAACGCTGTATTGAGAAATATCTGCTTCAAAAACCAAAACGGAGCTACCTAACAGAACGGTCTTCAAGGTGTGCATTCAACTTACAGAATTAAACTGACGTGTGTTTGCAGGAGTTTCTAAACCCTTTCTGTGAAGAAGCGGAAAACGCATATTTCCAGACAAATCAAGGCATTTAAGAAATAGCTGTATATCTTCATGTAAAACACAAAACGAACGTATTTTTCAAACTGCTCTGCTGGGTGTTTGCTTAACTAAGGGAGTTGAGTCCGCGTTCAAAATCAGAGAGTGAGAAGCACGTTTCATCTAGGAACTGCATTTGGATATCGCAAAGTGAATGGGAGTAGTGGCTGTTTTGAGAAATATCTGCTTCTTAAACCAAAACGGAGCTACCTAACAAAACGGTCTTCAACGTGTCCATTCAACTTACAGAGTTAAACTCACGTGTGTTTGCAGGAGTTTCTAAACCCTTTCTGTGAAAAACTGGAAAACGCAATGTTCCAGCCAAATCCAGGTATTTAAGAAATAGCTGTAAATCTCCGTCTAAAACACAAAAAGAACGTATCTTTCAAACTGCTCTGCTGGGTGTTTGCTTAACTGAGGGAGTCGAATCCGCGTTCAGAATCAGAGAGTGAAAAGCACGTTTTTTCTAGGAGCTGCGTTTAGATATAGAAGAGTGAAAGGGAGTAAATGCTGTATTGAGAAATTTCTGCTTCGGAAACCAAAACGGAGCTACCTAACAGAAGGGTCTTCAACGTGTGCATTAAACTGACAGAGTTAAACTGATGTGTGTTTGCAGAAGATTTTAAACGCTTTCTGTGAAGAAGCGGAAAATGCATTTTTCCAGCCAAATCCAGGCATTTAAGAAATAGCTGTAAATCTCCGTCTAAAACACAAAACGAACGTATCTTTCAAACTGCTCTGCTGGGTTTTTGCTTAACTAAGGGAGTCGAATCCGCGTTCAGAATCAGAGAGTGAGAAGCACGTTTGTTCTAGGAGCTGCGTTTGTATATAGCAGAGTGAATGGGAGTAGAGGCTGTATTGAGAAATATCTGCTTCTAAAACCAAAGCGGAGCTACCTAATACAACGGTCTTCAACGTGTGCATTCAACTGATAGAGTTAAACTGATGTGTGTTTGCAGGAGTTTCTAAACCCTTTCTGTGAAGAAGTCGAAAACGCAATTTTGCAGCCAAATGCAGGCATTTAAGAAATACCTGTAAATCTCCGTTTAAAACACAAAACCAACGTATCTTTCAAACTGCTCTGCTGGGTGTGTTCTTAAGTAAGGTTGTGGAATCGGCGTTCAGAATCAGAGAGTGAGAAGCACGTTTGTTCTAGGAGCTCCGTTTGGATATAGAAGAGTGAATGGGAGTAAACGGTGTATTGAGAAATATCTGCTTCTAAAACCAAAACGGAGCTACCTAACAAAACGGTCTTCAACGTGTCCATTCAACTTACAGAGTTAAACTGATGTGTGTTTGAAGGAATTTCTAAACCCTTTCTGTGAAGAAGTGGAAAACGCATTTTTCCAGCCACATCCAGGCATTTAAGTAATAGCTGTAAATCTCCGTCTAAAATATAAAAGGAACGTATCTTTCAAACTTATCTGCTTGGTGTTTGCTTAACTAAGGGAGTCGAATCCGCCTTCAGAATCAGAGAGTGAGAAGCACGTTTGTTCTAGGAGCTGCGTTTGGATAACATAGTGAATGGGAGTAAACCATGTATTGAGAAATATCTGCTTCTAAAACCAAAACGGAGGTACGTAACAGAACCGTCTTCAACGTGTGCATTCAACCTACAGAGGTAAACTGATATTTGTTTGCAGGAGTTTCTAAACCCTTTCTGTGAAGAAGCGGAAAACGCATTTTTCCAGCCAAATCCAGGCATATAAGAAATAGCTGTAGATATCCGTCTAAAACACAAAATGAACGTATCTTTTAAACTGCTCTGCTGGGTGTTTGCTTAACTATGGGAGTCGAATCCGCCTTCAGAATCAGAGAATAAGAAGCACGTTCGTTCTAGGACCTGGGTTTGGATATAGCAGAGTGAATGGTAGTAAACGCTGTATTGAGAAATATCTGTTTCTAAAACCAAAATGGAGCTACCTAACAGAACGGTCTTCAACGTGTGCATTCAACTTACAGAGTTAAACTGATGTGTGTTTGCAGGAGTTTCTAAACCCTTTCTGTGAAGAAGTGGAAAACGCATTTTTCCAGCCAAATACAGGCATTTAAGAAATAGCTGTAAATCTCCGTCTAAAACACAAAACGTACGTATCTTTCAAACTGCTCTGCTGGGTGTTTGCTTAACTAAGGGAGTCGAATTCGCGTTCAGAATCAGAGAGTGAGAAGCATGTTTGTTCTAGGAGCTGCGTTTGGATATAGCAGAGTGAATGAGAGTAAACGCTGTATTGAGAAATATCAGCTTCTAAAACCGAAACGGAGCTACGTAACAGAACGGTCTACAACGTGTGCATTCAACATACAGAGTTAAACTGATGTGTGTTTGCAGGAGTTTCTAAACCCTTTCTGTGAATAAGCGGAAAACGCATTTTTCCTGCCAAATCGAGGCATTTAAGAAATAGCTGTAAATCTCCGTCTAAAACACAAAACGAACTTATCTTTTAAACTGCACTGCTGGGTGTTTGCTTAACTAAGGGAGTCGAATCCGCCTTCAGAATCAGAGAGTGAGAAGCACGATTGTTCTAGGATCTGCGTTTGGATATACCAGAGTGAATGGGAGTAAACGCTGTATTGAGAAATATCTCCTTCTAAAACTAAAACGGAGGTACCTAACAGAACGGTCTTCAACGTGTGCATTCAACTTACAGAGTTAAACTGATGTGTGTTTGCCGGAGTTTCTAAATTCTTTCTGTGAAGAAGTGGAAAACGCCACTTTCCAGCCAAATCCAGGCATTTAAGAAATAGTTGTAAATCTCCGTCTAAAATACAAAACGGGCGTATCTTTCAAACTGCTCTGTTGGGTGTTTGCGGAACGAAAGTAGTCGAATCCGCGTTCAGAATCAGAGAATGAGAAGCATGTTTGTTCTAGGAACTGCGTTTTTATATAGCAGAGTGAATGGGAGTAAACGCTGTATTGAGAAATATCTGCTTCTGAAACCAAAACGGAGCTACGTAACGAAACGGTCTTCAACGTGTGCATGCAACACACAGAGTTAAACTGTGGTGTGCTTGCAAAAGTTTCTAAACCCTTTCTGTGAAGAAGCGGAATACGCATTTTTCCAGCAAAATCCAGGCATTTAAGAAATAGCTGTAAATCTCCGTCTAAAACACAAAACGAACGTATCTTTCAAACTGCTCTGCTGGGTGCTTTCTTAACAAAGGGAGTCGAATCGGCGTTCACAATCAGACAGTGAGAAGCACGTTTGTTCTAGGAGATGCGTTTGGATATAGCAGAGTGAATGGAAGTAAACGCTGTATTGAGAAATATCTGCTTCTAAAACCAAAACTAAGCTACCTAACAAAACGGTCTTCAACGTGTGCATTCAACTTACACAGTAAAACTGATGTGTGCTTGCAGGAGTTTCTAAACCCTTCCTGTGAAGAAGCGGAAAATACATTTTTCCAGCCAAATCCAGGCATTTAAGAAATAGCTGTAAATTTCCGTCTAAAACACAAAACGAACTTATCTTTCAAACTGCTCTGGTGGGTGTTTGCTTAACTAGAGGAGTCGAATCCGCGTTCAGAAACAGAGAGTGAGAAGCATGTTTGTTCTAGGCGCTGCGTTTTTATATAGCAGAGTGAATGGGAGTAAACGCTGTATTGAGAACTATCTGCTACTTAAACCAAAACGGAGCTACCTAACAGAACGGTCTTCAACGTGTGCATTCAACTTACAGAGTTAAACTGATGTATGTTTGCAGGAGTGTCTAAATCCTTTCTGTGAAGAAGCGGAAAACGCATTTTTCCAGCCAAATCCAGGCATTTAAGAAATAGCTGTAAATCTCCGTCTAAAACACAAAACGAACGTATCTTTTAAACTGCTCTGCTGGGTGTTTGCTTAACTAAGGGAGTTGAATCCGCGTTCAGAATCAGAGAGTGAGAAGCACGTTTAATCTAGAAACTGCGCTTCGATATAGCACAGTGAATGGGAGTAAACGGTGTATTGAGAAATATCTGCTTCTAAAACAAAAACGGAGCTACCTAACAGAACAGTCTTCAACGTGTGCATTCAACTTACAGAGTTAAACTGATGTGTGTTTGCAGGAGTTTCTGAACCCTTTCTGTGAAGAAGCGGAAAACGCATATTTCCAGCCATATCCAGGCATTTAAGAAATAGCTGTAAATTTCCGTCTAAAACACAAAACGAAGGAATCTTTCAAACTGCTCTGCTGGGTGTTTGCTTAACTAAGGGAGTCGAATCCGTGTTCAGAATGAGAGAGTGAGAAGCACGATTGTTGTAGGAGCTGCGTTTGGATATAGCAGAGTGAGTGGGAGTAAACGCTGTATTGAGAAATATCTGCTTCTATAACCAAAAAGGAGCTACCTAACAGAACGGTCTTCAACCTGTGCATTCAACTTACAGAGATAAACTGATGTCTGTTTGCAGGAGTTTCTAAACCCTTTCTGTGAAGAAGCGGAAAACGCATTTTCCAGCCAAATCCAGGCATTTAAGAAATAGCTGTAAATCTCCGTCTAAAACACAAAACGAACGTATACTTCAAACTGCTCTGCTGCGTGTTTGCTTAACTATGGGAGTCGTATCCGCTTTCAGAATCAGAGAGTGAGAAGCAGGTTTGTTCTAGGAGCTGCGTTTGGATATAGCAGAATGAATGGGAGTAAACGCTGTATTGAGAAATATCTGCTTCAAAAACCAAAACGGAGCTACTTAACAGAACGGTCTTTAACGTGTGCATTATACTTACAGAGTTGAACTGATGTGTGTTTGCAGTAGTTTCTAAACACTTTCTGTTAAGAAGGGGAAAACGCTTTTTTCCAGCCAAATCCAGGCATTTAAGAAATTGCTGTAAATCTCCGTCTAAAACACAAAACGAACCTATCTTTCAAACTGCTCTGCTAAGTGTTTGCTTAGCTAAGGTGGTCGAATCCGCGTTCAGAATCAGAGAGTGAGAAGCACGTTCGTTCTAGGAGCTGCGTTTCGATATAGCAGAGTGAATGGGAGTAAACGCTGTATTGAGAAATATCTGCTTCTAAAACCAAAACGAAGCTACCTAACAGACCGGTATTCAACCTGTGCATTCAACTTACAGCGTAAAACTGATGTGCGTTTGCAGTAATTTCTAAAGCCTTTTTGTGAAGAACCGGAAAATGCATTTTTCCAGCCAAATCCAGGCATTTAAGAAATAGCTGTAAACCTCCGTCTAAAATACAAAACGGACGTATCTTTCAAACTGCTCTGCTGGGTGTTTGCTTAACTAAAGTAGTCGAATCCGCATTCAGAATCAGAGAGTGAGAAGCATGTTTGTTCTAGGAGCTGCGTTTTTATATAGCAGAGTGAATGGGAGTAAACGCTGTATTGAGAAATATCTGCTTCTAAAACCAAAACGGAGCTACGTAACGGAACGGTCTTCAACGTGTGCATGCAACATACAGAGTTAAACTGTGGTGTGCTTGCAGGAGTTTCTAAACCCTTTCTGTGAAATAGCGAAATACGCATTTTTCCAGCAAAATACAGGCATTTAAGGAATAGCTGTAAATCTCCGTCTAAAACACAAAACGAACGTATTTTTCAAACTGCTCTGCTGGGTGTTTGCTTAACTAAGGGATTTGAATCCTCGTTCAGAATAAGAGAGTGAGAAGTACGTTTGTTCTAGGAGCCGCGTTTGTATATAGCAGAGTGAATGGGAGTAGAGGCTGTATTTAGAAATATCTGCTTCTAAACCAAAACAAAGCTACCTAACAGAACGGTTTTCAACGTGTGCATTCAACTTACAGAGTTAAACTGATGTGTGTTTGCAGGAGTTTCTAAACCATTTCTGTGAAGAAGTGGAAAACGCAATTTTGCAGCCAAATCCAGGCATTTAAGAAATAGCTGTAAATCTCCGTCTAAAACACAAAACGAACGTATCTTTCAAACTGCACTGCTGGGTGCTTTCTTAACTAAGGGAGTCGAATCGGCATTGAGAATCAGAGAGTGAGAAGCACGTTTGTTCTAAGAGCTCCGTTTGAATATAGCAGAGTGAATGGGAGTAAAGGCTGTATTGAGAAATATCTGCTTCTAAAACCAAAACGGAGCTACCTAACAGAATGGTCTTCAACGTGTGCATTCAACTTACAGAGTTTAACTGATGTGTGTTTTCAGGAATTTCTAAACCCTTTCTGTGAAGAAGCGGAAAACGAATTTTCCAGCCAAATCCAGGCATTTAAGAAATAGCTGTAAATCTCAGTCTAAAACACAAAACGAACGTATCTTTCAAACTGCTCTGCTGGGTGTTTGCTTAACTAAGGGAGTCGAATACGCGTTCAGAATCAGAGACTGAGAAGCATGCTTGTTCTAGGAGTTGCGTTTGTATATAGCAGAGTGAAAGGGAGTAAAGGCTGTATTATGAAATATCTGCTTCTAACACCAAAACGGAGCTACCTAACAGAACGGTCTTCAACGTGTGCATTCAACTTACAGAGTTATACTAATGTGTGTTTCCAGGAGTTTCTAAACCCTTTCTGTGAAGAAGTGGAATACGCAATTTTCCAGCCAAATCCAGGCATTTAAGAAATAGCTGTAAATTCCTGTCTAAAACACAAAACGAACGTATCTTTCAAACTGCTATGCTGGGTGTTTGCTTAACTAAAATGTTGAATCCGCGTTCAGAATCAGAGAGTGAGAAGCATGTTTGTTCTAGGAGCTGCATTTTTATATAGCAGAGTTAATGGGATTAAACGCTGTATTGAGAAATATCTGCTTCTGAAACCAAAAAGTAGCTACCTAACAGAACGGTTTTCAACGTCTGCATTCAACTTACAGAGTTAAACTGATGTGTGTTTGCAGGAGTTTCTAAACCCTTTCTGTGAAGAAGCGGAAAATGCATTTTTCTAGCCAAATCCAGGCATTTAAGAATTAGCTGTAAATCTCCGTCTAAAACACAAAACGAACGTATCTTTCAAACTGCTCTGCAAAGTGTTTGCTTAACTAAGGGAGTCGAATCCGCTTTCAGAATCAGAGAGTGAGAAGCACGTTTGTTCTAGGATCTGCGTTTGGATATACCAGAGTGAATGGGAGTAAACGCTGTATTGAGAAATATCTGCTTCTAAAACCAAAACGGAGATACCTAACAGAACGGTCTTCAACGTGTGCATTCAACTTACAGAGGTAAAATGATGTGTGTTTGCAGGAGTTTCTAAACTCTTTCTTTGAAGAAGCCGAAAACGCATTTTTCCAGTCAAATCCAGGCATTTAAGAAATAGCTGTAAACCTCCGTCTAAAACACAAAACGAACGTATCTTTCAAACTGCTCTGCTGGGTGTTTGCTTAACGAAGGAGTTGAATGTTCGTTCAGAATCAGAGAGTGAGAAGCAGGTTTGTTCTAGGAGCTGCATTTGGATATAGCAGAGTGAATGGGAGTACACGGTGTATTGAGAAATATCTGCTTCTAAAACCAAAACGGAGCTACCTAACAGAACGGTCTCCAACGTGTGCATTCAACATACAGAGTTAGACTGATGTGTGTTTGCAGGAGTTTCTAGACCCTTTCTGTGAAAAAGCGGAAAACGCATTTCTCCAGCCAAATCCCGGCATTTAAGAAATAGCTGTAAACCTCCGTCTAAAACACAAAACGAACGTATCTTTCAAACTGCTCTGCTGAGTGTTTGCTTAACGAAGGGAGTCAAATCCGCGTTCTGAATCAGAGAGTGAGAAGAACGTTTGCTCTAGAAGCTGCGATTGGATACAGCAGAGTGAATGGGAATAAACGCTGTATTGAGAAATATCTGCTTCTATAACCAAAACGGAGCTACCTAACAGAACGGTCATCAACGTGTGCATTCAACCTACAGAGTTAAACTGATGTGTGTTTGCAGGAGTTTCTAAACTCTTTCTGCGAAGAAGCAGAAAACGCATTTCTCCAGCCAAATCCAGGCCTTTAAGAAATAGCTGTAAATCTCCGTCTAAAACATAAAACGAAAGTATCGTTCAAACTGATCTGCTCGGTGTTTGCTTAACTAAGGGAGTCGAATCCGCCTTCAGAATCAGAGAGTGAGAAGCACGTTTGTTCTAGGAGCTGCGTTTGGATATAGCATAGTGAATGGGAGTAAACCCTGTATTGAGAAATATCTGCTTCTAAAACCAAAACGGAGGTACATAACAAAACCGTCTTCAACGTGTGCATTCAACCTACAGAGGTAAACTGATGTTTGTTTGCAGGAGTTTCTAAACCCTTTCTGTGAAGAAGCGGAAAACGCATTTTTCCAGCCAAATCCAGGCATTTAAGAAATAGCTGTAGATCTCCGTCTAAAACACAAAATGAACGTATCTTTCAAACTGCTCTGCTGGGAGTTTGCTTAACTAAGGAAGTCGAATCCGCCTTCAGAATCAGAGAGTGAGAAGCACGTTTGTTCTAGGAGCTGCGTTTGGATATAGCAGATTGAATGGCAGTAAACTCTGTATTGAAATATATCTGTTTCTAAAACCAAAATGGAGCTACCTAACAGAACGGTCTTCAACGTGTGCATTCAACTTACAGAGTTAAACTGATGTGTGTTTTCAGGAGTTTCTAAACCCTTTCTGTGAAGAAGTGGAAAACGCATTTTTCCAGCCAAATCCAGGCATTTAATAAATAGCTGTAAATCTCCGTCTAAAACACAAAACGAACGTATCTTTCAAACTGCTCTACTGGGTGTTTGCTTAACTAAGGGAGTCGAATTCGCGTTCAGAATCAGAGAGTGAGAAGCATGTTTGTTCTAGGAGCTGCGTTTGCATATAACAGAGTGAATGGGAGTAAACGCTGTATTGAGAAATATCAGCTTCTAAAACCAAAACGGAGCTACCGAACAGAACGGTCTTCAACGTGTGCATTCAACCTACAGAGTTAAACCGATGTGAGTTTGCAGGAGTTTCTAAACCCTTTCTGTGAAGATGCGGAAAACGCATTTCTCCAGCCAAATCCAGGCATTTAATAAATAGATTTAAATCTTTGTCTAAAACACAAAACGAACGTATCTTTCAAACTGCTCTGCTGGCTGTTTGCTTAACTAAAAAAGTCGAATCCGCCTTCAGAATCAGAGAGTGAGAAGCACGTTTGTTCTAGGAGCTGCGTTTGGATATAGCAGAGTGAAAGGGATTAAACGCTGTATTGAGAAATATCTGCTTCTAAAACCAAAATGGAACTACGTAACAGAACGGTCTTCAACGTGTGCATTCAACTTACAGAGTTATACTGATGTGTGTTTGCAGGAGTTTCTAAACCCTTTCTGTGA
This sequence comes from Callithrix jacchus, assembly GCF_049354715.1. Classification (NCBI taxonomy): domain Eukaryota; kingdom Metazoa; phylum Chordata; class Mammalia; order Primates; family Cebidae; genus Callithrix; species Callithrix jacchus. Next base: position 45,902,441 of record NC_133514.1, read on the forward strand.
AGAAGCGGAAAACGCATTTTTCCTACCAAGTCCAGGCATTTAAGAAATAGCTGTAAATCTTGGTCTAAAACACAAAACGAACTTATCTTTCAAACTGCTTTGCTGGGTGTTTGCTTAACGAAGGGAGTGGAATTTGCGTTCAGAATCAGAGAGTGAGAAGCAGGTTGGTTCTAGGAGCTGCGTTTGGATATATCAGAGTGAATGGGAGAACACGCTGTATTGAGAAATATCTGCTTCTAAAACCTAAACGGAGCTACCTAACAGAACGGTCTTCAACGGGTGCATTCAACTTACAGAGTTAAACTGATGTGTGTTTGCAGGAGTTTCTAAACTATTTCTGTGAATAACCGGAAAACACATTTTTCCAGCCAAATCCAGGCATTTAAAAAATAGCTGTAAATCTCCGTCTAAAACACAAAACGAACGTATCTTTCAAACTGCTCTGCTGGGTGTTTGCTTAACTAAGGGAGTCGAATCCGCGTTCAGAATCAGAGAGTGAGAAGCACGTTTGTTCTAGGAGCTGCGTTTGGATATAGCAGAGTGAAAGGGATTAAACGCTGTATTGAGAAATATCTGTTTCTAAAACCAAAACGGAGGTACCTAACAGAACGGTCTTCTACGTGTGCATTCAACTTACAGAGATAAACTGATGTGTGTTTGAAGGAGTTTCTAAACCCTTTCTGTGAAAAAGCGGAAAACGCATTTTTCCTGCCAAATCCAGGCATTTAAGAAATAGCTGTAAATCTCGGTCTATAACACAAAAGGAACGTATCTTTCAAACTGCTCTGCTGGGTGTTTGCTTAACTAAGAAAGTCGAATCCGCGTTCAGAATCAGAGAGTGAGAAGCACGTTTGTTCTAGGAGCTTCGTTTGAATATAGCAGAGTGAATGGGAATAAACGGTGTATTGAGAAATATCTGCTTTAAAACCAAAACGGAGCTACATAACAGAACGGTCTTCAACGTGTGCATTCAGCTTACAGAGTTAAACTGATGTGTGTTTTCAGGAGTTTCTAAACTCTTTCTGTGAAGAAGCGGAAAAGGCATTTTTCCTGCCAAATCCAGGCATTTAAGACAAAGCTGTAAATCTCGGTCTAAAACACAAAACGAACGTATCTTTCAAACTGCTCTGCTGGGTGTTTGCTTAACTAACGGAGTCGAATTCGCATTCAGAATCAGAGAGTGAGAAGCATGTTTGTTCTAGGAGCTGCGTTTGAATATAGCAGAGTGAAAGGGAGTAAACTCTGTATTGAGAAATATCAGCTTCTAAAACCAAAACGGAGCTACCTAACAGAACGGTCTTCAACGTGTGCATTCAACTTACAGAGCTAAACTGATGTGTGTTTGCAGGAGTTTCTAAACTTTTTCTGTGAAGAAGCGGAAAACGCATTTTTCCAGCCAAATCCAGGCATTTAAGAAATAGTTGTAAATCTTGGTCTAAAACACAAAACGAACGTATCTTTCCAACTGCTCTGCTGGGTGTTTTCTTAACTAAAGAAGTTGAATCCGCGTTCAGAATCAGAGAGTGAGAAGCATGTATGGCCTAGGAGCTGCGTTTTTATATAGCAGAGTGAATGGGAGTAAAGGCTGTATTGAGAAATATCTGCTTCTAAAACCAAAACGGAGGTACATAACAGAACGGTCTTCAACGTGTGCATTCAACTTACACAGTTAAACTGATGGGTGTTTGCAAGAGTTTCTAAACCCTTTATGTGAAAAAGCGGATAACGCATTTTTCCAGCCAAATCCAGGCATTTGAGAAATACCTGTAAATCTCCGTTTAAAACACAAAACGAACGTATCTTTCAAACTGCTCTGCTGGGTGTGTTCTTAAGTAAGGTTGTGGAATCGGGGTTCAGAATCAGAGAGTGAGAAGCACGTTTGTTCTAGGAGCTGCGTTTGCATATAGCAGAGTGAATGGGAGTAAACTGTGTATTGAGAAATATCTGCTTCTAGAACCAAAACGGAGCTACGTAACAGAACCGTCTTCAACGTGTGCATTCAACTTACAGAGTTAAACTGATTTGTGTTTGCAGGAGTTTCTAAACCCTTTCTGTGAATAAGCGAAAAACGTATTTTTCCAGCGAAATCCAGGCATTTAAGAAATAGCTGTAAATCTCCGTCTAAAACACAAAACGAACGTATCTTTCAAACTGCTCTGCTGGGTATTTGCTTAACTAAGGGAGTCAAATGCGCGTTCTGAATTAGAGAGTGAGAAGAACGTTTGCTCTTGGAGCTGCGATTGGATATAACAGAGTGAATGGGAGTAAACGGTGTATTGAGAAATTTCTGCTTCTAAAACCAAAACGGAGCTACCTAACAAAACGGTCTTCAACGTGTGCATTACACTTACAGAGTTAAACTGAGGTGTGTTTGTAGGAATTTCTAAACCCTTTCTGTGAATAAGCGGAAAACGACTTTTTCCAGCCAAATCCAGGCATTTAAGTAATAGCTGTAAATCTTCTTCTAAAACATAAAACGAACGTATCTTTCAAACTGACCTGCTTGGTGTTTGCTTAACTAAGAAATTCGAATCCGCCTTCAGAATCAGAGAGTGAGAAACACGTTTTTTCTAGGAGCTGCGTTTAGATATAGAAGAGTGAAAGGGAGTAAATGCTGTATTGAGAAATTTCTGCTTCGGAAACCAAAACGGAGCTACCTAACAGAAGGGTCTTCAACGTGTGCATTAAACTGACAGAGTTAAACTGATGTGTGTTTGCAGAAGATTTTAAACGCTTTCTGTGAAGAAGCGGAAAATGCATTTTTCCAGCCAAATCCAGGCATTTAAGAAATAGCTGTAAATCTCCGTCTAAAACACAAAACGAACGTATCTTTCAAACTGCTCTGCTGGGTTTTTGCTTAACTAAGGGAGTCGAATCCGCGTTCAGAATCAGAGAGTGAGAAGCACGTTTGTTCTAGGAGCTGCGTTTGTATATAGCAGAGTGAATGGGAGTAGAGGCTGTATTGAGAAATATCTGCTTCTAAAACCAAAGCGGAGCTACCTAATACAACGGTCTTCAACGTGTGCATTCAACTGATAGAGTTAAACTGATGTGTGTTTGCAGGAGTTTCTAAACCCTTTCTGTGAAGAAGTCGAAAACGCAATTTTGCAGCCAAATGCAGGCATTTAAGAAATACCTGTAAATCTCCGTTTAAAACACAAAACCAACGTATCTTTCAAACTGCTCTGCTGGGTGTGTTCTTAAGTAAGGTTGTGGAATCGGCGTTCAGAATCAGAGAGTGAGAAGCACGTTTGTTCTAGGAGCTCCGTTTGGATATAGAAGAGTGAATGGGAGTAAACGGTGTATTGAGAAATATCTGCTTCTAAAACCAAAACGGAGCTACCTAACAAAACGGTCTTCAACGTGTCCATTCAACTTACAGAGTTAAACTGATGTGTGTTTGAAGGAATTTCTAAACCCTTTCTGTGAAGAAGTGGAAAACGCATTTTTCCAGCCACATCCAGGCATTTAAGTAATAGCTGTAAATCTCCGTCTAAAATATAAAAGGAACGTATCTTTCAAACTTATCTGCTTGGTGTTTGCTTAACTAAGGGAGTCGAATCCGCCTTCAGAATCAGAGAGTGAGAAGCACGTTTGTTCTAGGAGCTGCGTTTGGATAACATAGTGAATGGGAGTAAACCATGTATTGAGAAATATCTGCTTCTAAAACCAAAACGGAGGTACGTAACAGAACCGTCTTCAACGTGTGCATTCAACCTACAGAGGTAAACTGATATTTGTTTGCAGGAGTTTCTAAACCCTTTCTGTGAAGAAGCGGAAAACGCATTTTTCCAGCCAAATCCAGGCATTTAAGAAATAGCTGTAGATCTCCGTCTAAAACACAAAATGAACGTATCTTTCAAACTGCTCTGCTGGGAGTTTGCTTAACTAAGGAAGTCGAATCCGCCTTCAGAATCAGAGAGTGAGAAGCACGTTTGTTCTAGGAGCTGCGTTTGGATATAGCAGATTGAATGGCAGTAAACTCTGTATTGAAATATATCTGTTTCTAAAACCAAAATGGAGCTACCTAACAGAACGGTCTTCAACGTGTGCATTCAACTTACAGAGTTAAACTGATGTGTGTTTTCAGGAGTTTCTAAACCCTTTCTGTGAAGAAGTGGAAAACGCATTTTTCCAGCCAAATCCAGGCATTTAATAAATAGCTGTAAATCTCCGTCTAAAACACAAAACGAACGTATCTTTCAAACTGCTCTACTGGGTGTTTGCTTAACTAAGGGAGTCGAATTCGCGTTCAGAATCAGAGAGTGAGAAGCATGTTTGTTCTAGGAGCTGCGTTTGCATATAACAGAGTGAATGGGAGTAAACGCTGTATTGAGAAATATCAGCTTCTAAAACCAAAACGGAGCTACCGAACAGAACGGTCTTCAACGTGTGCATTCAACCTACAGAGTTAAACCGATGTGAGTTTGCAGGAGTTTCTAAACCCTTTCTGTGAAGATGCGGAAAACGCATTTCTCCAGCCAAATCCAGGCATTTAATAAATAGATTTAAATCTTTGTCTAAAACACAAAACGAACGTATCTTTCAAACTGCTCTGCTGGCTGTTTGCTTAACTAAAAAAGTCGAATCCGCCTTCAGAATCAGAGAGTGAGAAGCACGTTTGTTCTAGGAGCTGCGTTTGGATATAGCAGAGTGAAAGGGATTAAACGCTGTATTGAGAAATATCTGCTTCTAAAACCAAAATGGAACTACGTAACAGAACGGTCTTCAACGTGTGCATTCAACTTACAGAGTTATACTGATGTGTGTTTGCAGGAGTTTCTAAACCCTTTCTGTGAAGAAGCGGAAAACGCATTTTTCCTACCAAGTCCAGGCATTTAAGAAATAGCTGTAAATCTTGGTCTAAAACACAAAACGAACTTATCTTTCAAACTGCTTTGCTGGGTGTTTGCTTAACGAAGGGAGTGGAATTTGCGTTCAGAATCAGAGAGTGAGAAGCAGGTTGGTTCTAGGAGCTGCGTTTGGATATATCAGAGTGAATGGGAGAACACGCTGTATTGAGAAATATCTGCTTCTAAAACCTAAACGGAGCTACCTAACAGAACGGTCTTCAACGGGTGCATTCAACTTACAGAGTTAAACTGATGTGTGTTTGCAGGAGTTTCTAAACTATTTCTGTGAATAACCGGAAAACACATTTTTCCAGCCAAATCCAGGCATTTAAAAAATAGCTGTAAATCTCCGTCTAAAACACAAAACGAACGTATCTTTCAAACTGCTCTGCTGGGTGTTTGCTTAACTAAGGGAGTCGAATCCGCGTTCAGAATCAGAGAGTGAGAAGCACGTTTGTTCTAGGAGCTGCGTTTGGATATAGCAGAGTGAAAGGGATTAAACGCTGTATTGAGAAATATCTGTTTCTAAAACCAAAACGGAGGTACCTAACAGAACGGTCTTCTACGTGTGCATTCAACTTACAGAGATAAACTGATGTGTGTTTGAAGGAGTTTCTAAACCCTTTCTGTGAAAAAGCGGAAAACGCATTTTTCCTGCCAAATCCAGGCATTTAAGAAATAGCTGTAAATCTCGGTCTATAACACAAAAGGAACGTATCTTTCAAACTGCTCTGCTGGGTGTTTGCTTAACTAAGAAAGTCGAATCCGCGTTCAGAATCAGAGAGTGAGAAGCACGTTTGTTCTAGGAGCTTCGTTTGAATATAGCAGAGTGAATGGGAATAAACGGTGTATTGAGAAATATCTGCTTTAAAACCAAAACGGAGCTACATAACAGAACGGTCTTCAACGTGTGCATTCAGCTTACAGAGTTAAACTGATGTGTGTTTTCAGGAGTTTCTAAACTCTTTCTGTGAAGAAGCGGAAAAGGCATTTTTCCTGCCAAATCCAGGCATTTAAGACAAAGCTGTAAATCTCGGTCTAAAACACAAAACGAACGTATCTTTCAAACTGCTCTGCTGGGTGTTTGCTTAACTAACGGAGTCGAATTCGCATTCAGAATCAGAGAGTGAGAAGCATGTTTGTTCTAGGAGCTGCGTTTGAATATAGCAGAGTGAAAGGGAGTAAACTCTGTATTGAGAAATATCAGCTTCTAAAACCAAAACGGAGCTACCTAACAGAACGGTCTTCAACGTGTGCATTCAACTTACAGAGCTAAACTGATGTGTGTTTGCAGGAGTTTCTAAACTTTTTCTGTGAAGAAGCGGAAAACGCATTTTTCCAGCCAAATCCAGGCATTTAAGAAATAGTTGTAAATCTTGGTCTAAAACACAAAACGAACGTATCTTTCCAACTGCTCTGCTGGGTGTTTTCTTAACTAAAGAAGTTGAATCCGCGTTCAGAATCAGAGAGTGAGAAGCATGTATGGCCTAGGAGCTGCGTTTTTATATAGCAGAGTGAATGGGAGTAAAGGCTGTATTGAGAAATATCTGCTTCTAAAACCAAAACGGAGGTACATAACAGAACGGTCTTCAACGTGTGCATTCAACTTACACAGTTAAACTGATGGGTGTTTGCAAGAGTTTCTAAACCCTTTATGTGAAAAAGCGGATAACGCATTTTTCCAGCCAAATCCAGGCATTTGAGAAATACCTGTAAATCTCCGTTTAAAACACAAAACGAACGTATCTTTCAAACTGCTCTGCTGGGTGTGTTCTTAAGTAAGGTTGTGGAATCGGGGTTCAGAATCAGAGAGTGAGAAGCACGTTTGTTCTAGGAGCTGCGTTTGCATATAGCAGAGTGAATGGGAGTAAACTGTGTATTGAGAAATATCTGCTTCTAGAACCAAAACGGAGCTACGTAACAGAACCGTCTTCAACGTGTGCATTCAACTTACAGAGTTAAACTGATTTGTGTTTGCAGGAGTTTCTAAACCCTTTCTGTGAATAAGCGAAAAACGTATTTTTCCAGCGAAATCCAGGCATTTAAGAAATAGCTGTAAATCTCCGTCTAAAACACAAAACGAACGTATCTTTCAAACTGCTCTGCTGGGTATTTGCTTAACTAAGGGAGTCAAATGCGCGTTCTGAATTAGAGAGTGAGAAGAACGTTTGCTCTTGGAGCTGCGATTGGATATAACAGAGTGAATGGGAGTAAACGGTGTATTGAGAAATTTCTGCTTCTAAAACCAAAACGGAGCTACCTAACAAAACGGTCTTCAACGTGTGCATTACACTTACAGAGTTAAACTGAGGTGTGTTTGTAGGAATTTCTAAACCCTTTCTGTGAATAAGCGGAAAACGACTTTTTCCAGCCAAATCCAGGCATTTAAGTAATAGCTGTAAATCTTCTTCTAAAACATAAAACGAACGTATCTTTCAAACTGACCTGCTTGGTGTTTGCTTAACTAAGAAATTCGAATCCGCCTTCAGAATCAGAGAGTGAGAAACACGTTTTTTCTAGGAGCTGCGTTTAGATATAGAAGAGTGAAAGGGAGTAAATGCTGTATTGAGAAATTTCTGCTTCGGAAACCAAAACGGAGCTACCTAACAGAAGGGTCTTCAACGTGTGCATTAAACTGACAGAGTTAAACTGATGTGTGTTTGCAGAAGATTTTAAACGCTTTCTGTGAAGAAGCGGAAAATGCATTTTTCCAGCCAAATCCAGGCATTTAAGAAATAGCTGTAAATCTCCGTCTAAAACACAAAACGAACGTATCTTTCAAACTGCTCTGCTGGGTTTTTGCTTAACTAAGGGAGTCGAATCCGCGTTCAGAATCAGAGAGTGAGAAGCACGTTTGTTCTAGGAGCTGCGTTTGTATATAGCAGAGTGAATGGGAGTAGAGGCTGTATTGAGAAATATCTGCTTCTAAAACCAAAGCGGAGCTACCTAATACAACGGTCTTCAACGTGTGCATTCAACTGATAGAGTTAAACTGATGTGTGTTTGCAGGAGTTTCTAAACCCTTTCTGTGAAGAAGTCGAAAACGCAATTTTGCAGCCAAATGCAGGCATTTAAGAAATACCTGTAAATCTCCGTTTAAAACACAAAACCAACGTATCTTTCAAACTGCTCTGCTGGGTGTGTTCTTAAGTAAGGTTGTGGAATCGGCGTTCAGAATCAGAGAGTGAGAAGCACGTTTGTTCTAGGAGCTCCGTTTGGATATAGAAGAGTGAATGGGAGTAAACGGTGTATTGAGAAATATCTGCTTCTAAAACCAAAACGGAGCTACCTAACAAAACGGTCTTCAACGTGTCCATTCAACTTACAGAGTTAAACTGATGTGTGTTTGAAGGAATTTCTAAACCCTTTCTGTGAAGAAGTGGAAAACGCATTTTTCCAGCCACATCCAGGCATTTAAGTAATAGCTGTAAATCTCCGTCTAAAATATAAAAGGAACGTATCTTTCAAACTTATCTGCTTGGTGTTTGCTTAACTAAGGGAGTCGAATCCGCCTTCAGAATCAGAGAGTGAGAAGCACGTTTGTTCTAGGAGCTGCGTTTGGATAACATAGTGAATGGGAGTAAACCATGTATTGAGAAATATCTGCTTCTAAAACCAAAACGGAGGTACGTAACAGAACCGTCTTCAACGTGTGCATTCAACCTACAGAGGTAAACTGATATTTGTTTGCAGGAGTTTCTAAACCCTTTCTGTGAAGAAGCGGAAAACGCATTTTTCCAGCCAAATCCAGGCATTTAAGAAATAGCTGTAGATCTCCGTCTAAAACACAAAATGAACGTATCTTTCAAACTGCTCTGCTGGGAGTTTGCTTAACTAAGGAAGTCGAATCCGCCTTCAGAATCAGAGAGTGAGAAGCACGTTTGTTCTAGGAGCTGCGTTTGGATATAGCAGATTGAATGGCAGTAAACTCTGTATTGAAATATATCTGTTTCTAAAACCAAAATGGAGCTACCTAACAGAACGGTCTTCAACGTGTGCATTCAACTTACAGAGTTAAACTGATGTGTGTTTTCAGGAGTTTCTAAACCCTTTCTGTGAAGAAGTGGAAAACGCATTTTTCCAGCCAAATCCAGGCATTTAATAAATAGCTGTAAATCTCCGTCTAAAACACAAAACGAACGTATCTTTCAAACTGCTCTACTGGGTGTTTGCTTAACTAAGGGAGTCGAATTCGCGTTCAGAATCAGAGAGTGAGAAGCATGTTTGTTCTAGGAGCTGCGTTTGCATATAACAGAGTGAATGGGAGTAAACGCTGTATTGAGAAATATCAGCTTCTAAAACCAAAACGGAGCTACCGAACAGAACGGTCTTCAACGTGTGCATTCAACCTACAGAGTTAAACCGATGTGAGTTTGCAGGAGTTTCTAAACCCTTTCTGTGAAGATGCGGAAAACGCATTTCTCCAGCCAAATCCAGGCATTTAATAAATAGATTTAAATCTTTGTCTAAAACACAAAACGAACGTATCTTTCAAACTGCTCTGCTGGCTGTTTGCTTAACTAAAAAAGTCGAATCCGCCTTCAGAATCAGAGAGTGAGAAGCACGTTTGTTCTAGGAGCTGCGTTTGGATATAGCAGAGTGAAAGGGATTAAACGCTGTATTGAGAAATATCTGCTTCTAAAACCAAAATGGAACTACGTAACAGAACGGTCTTCAACGTGTGCATTCAACTTACAGAGTTATACTGATGTGTGTTTGCAGGAGTTTCTAAACCCTTTCTGTGAAGAAGCGGAAAACGCATTTTTCCTACCAAGTCCAGGCATTTAAGAAATAGCTGTAAATCTTGGTCTAAAACACAAAACGAACTTATCTTTCAAACTGCTTTGCTGGGTGTTTGCTTAACGAAGGGAGTGGAATTTGCGTTCAGAATCAGAGAGTGAGAAGCAGGTTGGTTCTAGGAGCTGCGTTTGGATATATCAGAGTGAATGGGAGAACACGCTGTATTGAGAAATATCTGCTTCTAAAACCTAAACGGAGCTACCTAACAGAACGGTCTTCAACGGGTGCATTCAACTTACAGAGTTAAACTGATGTGTGTTTGCAGGAGTTTCTAAACTATTTCTGTGAATAACCGGAAAACACATTTTTCCAGCCAAATCCAGGCATTTAAAAAATAGCTGTAAATCTCCGTCTAAAACACAAAACGAACGTATCTTTCAAACTGCTCTGCTGGGTGTTTGCTTAACTAAGGGAGTCGAATCCGCGTTCAGAATCAGAGAGTGAGAAGCACGTTTGTTCTAGGAGCTGCGTTTGGATATAGCAGAGTGAAAGGGATTAAACGCTGTATTGAGAAATATCTGTTTCTAAAACCAAAACGGAGGTACCTAACAGAACGGTCTTCTACGTGTGCATTCAACTTACAGAGATAAACTGATGTGTGTTTGAAGGAGTTTCTAAACCCTTTCTGTGAAAAAGCGGAAAACGCATTTTTCCTGCCAAATCCAGGCATTTAAGAAATAGCTGTAAATCTCGGTCTATAACACAAAAGGAACGTATCTTTCAAACTGCTCTGCTGGGTGTTTGCTTAACTAAGAAAGTCGAATCCGCGTTCAGAATCAGAGAGTGAGAAGCACGTTTGTTCTAGGAGCTTCGTTTGAATATAGCAGAGTGAATGGGAATAAACGGTGTATTGAGAAATATCTGCTTTAAAACCAAAACGGAGCTACATAACAGAACGGTCTTCAACGTGTGCATTCAGCTTACAGAGTTAAACTGATGTGTGTTTTCAGGAGTTTCTAAACTCTTTCTGTGAAGAAGCGGAAAAGGCATTTTTCCTGCCAAATCCAGGCATTTAAGACAAAGCTGTAAATCTCGGTCTAAAACACAAAACGAACGTATCTTTCAAACTGCTCTGCTGGGTGTTTGCTTAACTAACGGAGTCGAATTCGCATTCAGAATCAGAGAGTGAGAAGCATGTTTGTTCTAGGAGCTGCGTTTGAATATAGCAGAGTGAAAGGGAGTAAACTCTGTATTGAGAAATATCAGCTTCTAAAACCAAAACGGAGCTACCTAACAGAACGGTCTTCAACGTGTGCATTCAACTTACAGAGCTAAACTGATGTGTGTTTGCAGGAGTTTCTAAACTTTTTCTGTGAAGAAGCGGAAAACGCATTTTTCCAGCCAAATCCAGGCATTTAAGAAATAGTTGTAAATCTTGGTCTAAAACACAAAACGAACGTATCTTTCCAACTGCTCTGCTGGGTGTTTTCTTAACTAAAGAAGTTGAATCCGCGTTCAGAATCAGAGAGTGAGAAGCATGTATGGCCTAGGAGCTGCGTTTTTATATAGCAGAGTGAATGGGAGTAAAGGCTGTATTGAGAAATATCTGCTTCTAAAACCAAAACGGAGGTACATAACAGAACGGTCTTCAACGTGTGCATTCAACTTACACAGTTAAACTGATGGGTGTTTGCAAGAGTTTCTAAACCCTTTATGTGAAAAAGCGGATAACGCATTTTTCCAGCCAAATCCAGGCATTTGAGAAATACCTGTAAATCTCCGTTTAAAACACAAAACGAACGTATCTTTCAAACTGCTCTGCTGGGTGTGTTCTTAAGTAAGGTTGTGGAATCGGGGTTCAGAATCAGAGAGTGAGAAGCACGTTTGTTCTAGGAGCTGCGTTTGCATATAGCAGAGTGAATGGGAGTAAACTGTGTATTGAGAAATATCTGCTTCTAGAACCAAAACGGAGCTACGTAACAGAACCGTCTTCAACGTGTGCATTCAACTTACAGAGTTAAACTGATTTGTGTTTGCAGGAGTTTCTAAACCCTTTCTGTGAATAAGCGAAAAACGTATTTTTCCAGCGAAATCCAGGCATTTAAGAAATAGCTGTAAATCTCCGTCTAAAACACAAAACGAACGTATCTTTCAAACTGCTCTGCTGGGTATTTGCTTAACTAAGGGAGTCAAATGCGCGTTCTGAATTAGAGAGTGAGAAGAACGTTTGCTCTTGGAGCTGCGATTGGATATAACAGAGTGAATGGGAGTAAACGGTGTATTGAGAAATTTCTGCTTCTAAAACCAAAACGGAGCTACCTAACAAAACGGTCTTCAACGTGTGCATTACACTTACAGAGTTAAACTGAGGTGTGTTTGTAGGAATTTCTAAACCCTTTCTGTGAATAAGCGGAAAACGACTTTTTCCAGCCAAATCCAGGCATTTAAGTAATAGCTGTAAATCTTCTTCTAAAACATAAAACGAACGTATCTTTCAAACTGACCTGCTTGGTGTTTGCTTAACTAAGAAATTCGAATCCGCCTTCAGAATCAGAGAGTGAGAAACACGTTTTTTCTAGGAGCTGCGTTTAGATATAGAAGAGTGAAAGGGAGTAAATGCTGTATTGAGAAATTTCTGCTTCGGAAACCAAAACGGAGCTACCTAACAGAAGGGTCTTCAACGTGTGCATTAAACTGACAGAGTTAAACTGATGTGTGTTTGCAGAAGATTTTAAACGCTTTCTGTGAAGAAGCGGAAAATGCATTTTTCCAGCCAAATCCAGGCATTTAAGAAATAGCTGTAAATCTCCGTCTAAAACACAAAACGAACGTATCTTTCAAACTGCTCTGCTGGGTTTTTGCTTAACTAAGGGAGTCGAATCCGCGTTCAGAATCAGAGAGTGAGAAGCACGTTTGTTCTAGGAGCTGCGTTTGTATATAGCAGAGTGAATGGGAGTAGAGGCTGTATTGAGAAATATCTGCTTCTAAAACCAAAGCGGAGCTACCTAATACAACGGTCTTCAACGTGTGCATTCAACTGATAGAGTTAAACTGATGTGTGTTTGCAGGAGTTTCTAAACCCTTTCTGTGAAGAAGTCGAAAACGCAATTTTGCAGCCAAATGCAGGCATTTAAGAAATACCTGTAAATCTCCGTTTAAAACACAAAACCAACGTATCTTTCAAACTGCTCTGCTGGGTGTGTTCTTAAGTAAGGTTGTGGAATCGGCGTTCAGAATCAGAGAGTGAGAAGCACGTTTGTTCTAGGAGCTCCGTTTGGATATAGAAGAGTGAATGGGAGTAAACGGTGTATTGAGAAATATCTGCTTCTAAAACCAAAACGGAGCTACCTAACAAAACGGTCTTCAACGTGTCCATTCAACTTACAGAGTTAAACTGATGTGTGTTTGAAGGAATTTCTAAACCCTTTCTGTGAAGAAGTGGAAAACGCATTTTTCCAGCCACATCCAGGCATTTAAGTAATAGCTGTAAATCTCCGTCTAAAATATAAAAGGAACGTATCTTTCAAACTTATCTGCTTGGTGTTTGCTTAACTAAGGGAGTCGAATCCGCCTTCAGAATCAGAGAGTGAGAAGCACGTTTGTTCTAGGAGCTGCGTTTGGATAACATAGTGAATGGGAGTAAACCATGTATTGAGAAATATCTGCTTCTAAAACCAAAACGGAGGTACGTAACAGAACCGTCTTCAACGTGTGCATTCAACCTACAGAGGTAAACTGATATTTGTTTGCAGGAGTTTCTAAACCCTTTCTGTGAAGAAGCGGAAAACGCATTTTTCCAGCCAAATCCAGGCATATAAAAAATAGCTGTAGATATCCGTCTGAAACACAAAACGAACGTATCTTTTAAACTGCTCTGCTGGGTGTTTGCTTAACTATGGGAGTCGAATCCGCCTTCAGAATCAGAGAATAAGAAGCACGTTCGTTCTAGGACCTGGGTTTGGATATAGCAGAGTGAATGGTAGTAAACGCTGTATTGAGAAATATCTGTTTCTAAAACCAAAATGGAGCTACCTAACAGAACGGTCTTCAACGTGTGCATTCAACTTACAGAGTTAAACTGATGTGTGTTTGCAGGAGTTTCTAAACCCTTTCTGTGAAGAAGTGGAAAACGCATTTTTCCAGCCAAATACAGGCATTTAAGAAATAGCTGTAAATCTCCGTCTAAAACACAAAACGTACGTATCTTTCAAACTGCTCTGCTGGGTGTTTGCTTAACTAAGGGAGTCGAATTCGCGTTCAGAATCAGAGAGTGAGAAGCATGTTTGTTCTAGGAGCTGCGTTTGGATATAGCAGAGTGAATGAGAGTAAACGCTGTATTGAGAAATATCAGCTTCTAAAACCGAAACGGAGCTACGTAACAGAACGGTCTACAACGTGTGCATTCAACATACAGAGTTAAACTGATGTGTGTTTGCAGGAGTTTCTAAACCCTTTCTGTGAATAAGCGGAAAACGCATTTTTCCTGCCAAATCCAGGCATTTAAGAAATAGCTGTAAATCTCCGTCTAAAACACAAAACGAACTTATCTTTTAAACTGCTCTGCTGGGTGTTTGCTTAACTAAGGGAGTCGAATCCGCCTTCAGAATCAGAGAGTGAGAAGCACGTTTGTTCTAGGATCTGCGTTTGGATATACCAGAGTGAATGGGAGTAAACGCTGTATTGAGAAATATCTCCTTCTAAAACTAAAACGGAGGTACCTAACAGAACGGTCTTCAACGTGTGCATTCAACTTACAGAGTTAAACTGATGTGTGTTTGCCGGAGTTTCTAAATTCTTTCTGTGAAGAAGTGGAAAACGCCACTTTCCAGCCAAATCCAGGCATTTAAGAAATAGCTGTAAATCTCCGTTTAAAACACATAACGAACATATCTTTCAAACTGCTCTGCTGGGTGTTTGCTTAACTAAAGAAGTTGAATCCGCGTTCAGAATCAGAGAGTGAGAAGCAGGTTGGTTCTAGGAGCTGCGTTTGGATAAATCAGAATGAATGGGAGAACACGCTGTATTGAGAAATATCAGCTTCTAAAACCAAAACGGAGCTACGTAACAGAACGGTCTTCAACGTGTGCATTCAACTGACAGAGTTAAACTGACGTGTGTTTGCAGAAGATTTTAAACGCTTTCTGTGAAGAAGCGGAAAATGCATTTTTCCAGCCAAATCCAGGCATTTAAGAAATAGCTTTAAATCTCCGTCTAAAACACAAAAGGAACGTATCTTTCAAACTGCTCTGCTGGGTGTTTACTTAACTAAGGGAGTCGAATTCGCGTTCAGAATCAGAGAGTGAGAAGCATGTTTGCTCTAGGAGCTGCGTTTTTACATAGCAGATTGAATGGGAGTAAACGCTGTATTGAGAAATATCTGCTTCTAAAACCAAAACGGAGCTACGTAACAGAACGGTCTTCAACGTGTGCATTCAGCTTACAGAGTTAATCTGATGTGTGTGTGCAGGAGTTTCTAAACCCTTTCTGTGAGGAAGCGGAAAACGCACTTTTCCAGCCAAATCCAGGCATTTAAGAAATAGCTGTAAATCTCCGTCTAAAACACAAAACGAACGTATCTTTCAAACTGCTCTGCAAAGTGTTTGCTTAACTAAGGGAGTCGAATCCGCGTTCAGAATCAGAGAGTGAGAAGCACGTTTGTTCTTGGATCTGCGTTTGGATATATCAGAGTGAATGGGAGAACACGCTGTATTGAGAAATATCTGCTTCTAAAACCAAAACGGAGCTACCTAACAGAACGGTCTTCAACGTGTGTATTCAACTTACAGAGTTAAACTGATGTGTGTTTGCAGGAGTTTCTAAACTATTTCTGTGAAGAACCGGAAAACACATTTTTCCAGCCAAATCCAGGCATTTAAGAAATAGCTGTAAATCTCCGTGTAAAACACAAAACGAACGTATCTTTCAAACTGCTCTGCTGGGCGTTTGCTTAACTAAGGGAGTCGAATCCGCGTTCAGAATCAGAGAGTGAGAAGCACGTTTGTTCTAGGAGCTGCGTTTGGATATAGCAGAGTGAAAGGGATTAAACGCTGTATTGAGAAATATCTGTTTCTAAAACCAAAACGGAGCTACCTAACAGAACGGTCTTCTACGTGTGCATTCAACTTACAGAGATAAACTGATGTGTGTTTGAAGGAGTTTCTAAACGCTTTCTGTGAAAAAGCGGAAAACGCATTTTTCCTGCCAAATCCAGGCATTTAAGAAATAGCTGTAAATCTCCGTGTAAAACACAAAACGAACGTATCTTTCAAACTGCTCTGCTGGGCGTTTGCTTAACTAAGGGAGTCGAATCCGCGTTCAGAATCAGAGAGTGAGAAGCACGTTTGTTCTAGGAGCTGCGTTTGGATATAGCAGAGTGAAAGGGATTAAACGCTGTATTGAGAAATATCTGTTTCTAAAACCAAAACGGAGCTACCTAACAGAACGGTCTTCTACGTGTGCATTCAACTTACAGAGATAAACTGATGTGTGTTTGAAGGAGTTTCTAAACCCTTTCTGTGAAAAAGCGGAAAACGCATTTTTCCTGCCAAATCCAGGCATTTAAGAAATCGCTGTAAATCTCGGTCTAAAACACAAAAGGAACGTATCTTTCAAACTGCTCTGCTGGGTGTTGCTTAACTAAGGGAGTCGAATCCGCGTTCAGAATCAGAGAGTGAGAAGCACGTTTTTTCTAGGAGCTGCGTTTGGATATAGCAGAGTGAATGGGAATAAACGCTGTATTGAGAAATATCTGCTCCCAAAACCAAAACGGAGCTACATAACAGAACGGTCTTCAACGTGTGCATTAAACTGACAGAGTTAAACCGATGTGTGTTTGCAGAACATTTTAAACGCTTTCTGTGAAGAAGCGGAAAATGCATTTTTCCAGCCAAATCCAGGCATTTAAGAAATAGCTGTAAATCTCCGTCTAAAACACAAAACGTACGTATCCTTCAAACTGCTCTGCTGGGTTTTTGCTTAACTAAAGGAGTTGAATCCGCGTTCAGAATCAGAGAGTGAGAAGCATGTTTGTTCTAGGAGCTGCGTTTTTATATAGCAGAGTGAATGGGAGTAAATGATGTATTCAGAAATATCTGCTTAAAACCAAAACGGAGCTACCTAACAGAACGGTCTTCAACATGTGCATTCAACTTACAGAGTTAAACTGATGTGTGTTTTCAGGAGTTTCTAAACCCTTTCTGTGACGAAGCGGAAAAGGCATATTTCCTGCCAAATCCAGGCATTTAAGAAATAGCTGTAAATCTCGGTCTAAAACACAAAACGAACGTATCTTTCTAACTGCTCTGCTGGGTGTTTGCTTAACTAACGGAGTCGAATTCGCATTCAGAATCAGAGAGTGAGAAGGATGTTTGTTCTAGAAGCTGCCTTTGAATATATCAGAGTGAATGGGAGTAAACGCTGTATTGAGAAATATCAGATTCTAAAACCAAAACGGAGCTACCTAACAGAACGGTCTTCCACGTGTGCATTCAACTTACAGAGTTAAACTGTTGTGTGTTTGCAGGAGTTTCTAAACCCTTTTAGTGAAGAAGTGGAAAACGTAATTTTCATCCAAATGCAGTCATTTAAGCAATAGCTGTAAATCTCCGTCTAAAACACCAAACGAACGTATCTTTCAAACTGCTCTGCTGGGTGTTTTCTTAACTAAAGGACTGGAATCCGCGTTCGGAATCAGAGAGTGAGAAGCATGTTTTTCTAGGAGCTGCGTTTGTATATAGTAGAGTGAATGGGACTAGAGGCTATATTGAGAAATATCTGCTGCTAAAACCAAAACGGAGCTACCTAACAGAACGGTCTTCAACGTGCGCATTCAACTTACAGAGTTAAACTGATGTGTGTTTGCAGGAGTTTCTAAACCCATTCTGTCAAGAAGTGGAAAACGCAATTTTCCAGCCAAATGCAGGCATTTAAGAAATAATTGTAAATCTCCGTCTAAAACACAAAACGAACGAATCTTTCAAACTGCTCTGCTGGGTGTGTTCTTAACTAAGGGAGTCGAATCGGCGTTGAGAATCAGAGAGTGAGAAGCACGTTTGTTCTAGGAGCTACGTTTGGATATAGCAGAGTGAATGGGAGTAAACGGTGTATTCAGAAATATCTGCTTCTTAAACCAAAACGGAGCTACCTAACAAAACGGTCTTCAACGTGTCCATTCAACTTACAGAGTTAAACTGATGTGCGTTTGCAGGAATTTCTAAACCGTTTCTGTGAAGAAGTGGAAAACGCAATTTTCCAGCCAAATCCAGGCATTTAAGAAATAGCTGTAAATCTCCGTCTAAAACATAAAACGAACATATCTTTCAAACTGATCTGCTTGGTGTTTGCTTAACTAAGGGAGTCGAATGCGCCTTCAGAATCAGAGAGTGAGAAGCACGTTTGTTCTAGGAGCTGCGCTTGGATATAGCATAGTGAATGGGAGTAAACGCTGTATTGAGAAATATCTGCTTAAAAACCAAAACGGAGCTACGTAACAGAACCGTCTTCAACGTGTGCATTCAACCTACAGAGTTAAACTGATGTGTGTTTGCAGGAGTTTCTAAACCTGTTCTGTGAAGAAGCGGAAAACGCATTTTTCCAGCCAAATCCAGGCATTTAAGAAATAGTTGTAAATCTCCGTCTAAAACACAAATCGAACGTATCTTTCAAACTGCTCTGCTGGGTTTTTGCTTACCTAAGGGAGTCGAATCCGCCTTCAGAATCAGAGAGTGAGAAGCACGTTCGTTCTAGGAGCTGCGTTTGGATATAGCAGAGAGAATGGCAGTAAACGCTGTATTGAGAAATATCTGCTAAAACTAAAACGGAGGTATCTAACAGAACGGTCTTCAACGTGTGCATTCAACTTACAGAGTTAAACTGATGTGTGTTTGCCGGAGTTTCTAAATTCTTCCTGTGAAGAAGTGGAAAACGCAACTTTCCAGCCAAATCCAGGCATTTAAGAAATAGCTGTAAATCTCCGTTTAAAACACATAAAGAACGTATCTTTCAAACTGCTCTGCTGGGTGTTTGCTTAACGAAGGGAGTGGAATTTGCGTTCAGAATCAGAGAGTGAGAAGCAGGTTGGTTCTAGGAGCTGCGTTTGGATATATCAGAGTGAATGGGAGAACACGCTGTATTGAGAGATATCAGCTTCTAAAACCAAAACGGAGCTACGTAACAGAACGGTCTTCAACGTGTGCATTCAACTGACAGAGTTAAACAGATGTGTGTTTGCAGAAGATTTTAAACGCTTTCTGTAAAGAAGCGGAAAATGCATTTTTCCAGCCAAATCCAGGTATTTAAGAAATAGCTTTAAATCTCCGTCTAAAACACAAAACGTACGTATCTTTCAAACTGCTCTGCTGTGTGTTTGCTTAACTAAAGAAGTTGAATCCGCGTTCAGAATCAGAGAGTGAGAAGCATGTTTGTTCTAGGAGCTGCGTTTTTATATAGCAGATTGAATGGGAGTAAACGATGTATTCAGATATATCTGCTTTAAAACCAAAACGGAGCTACCTAACAGAACGGTCTTCAACGTGTGCATTCAACTTACAGAGTTAAACTGATGTGTGTTTGCAGGAGATTCTAAACCCTTTTTGTGAAGAAGTGGAAAACGCATTTTTCCAGCCAAATCCAGGCATTTAAGAAATAGCTGTAAATCTCCGTCTAAAACACAAAACGAACGTATCTTTCAAACTGCTCTGCTGGGTGTTTACTTAACTAAGGGAGTCGAATTCGCGTTCAGAATCAGAGAGTGAGAAGCATGTTTGTTCTAGGAGCTGCGTTTTTATATAGCAGATTGAATGGGAGTAAACGCTGTATTGAGAAATATCTGCTTCTAAAACCAAAACGGAGCTACGTAACAGAACGGTCTTCAACGTGTGCATTCAGCTTACAGAGTTAATCTGATGTGTGTGTGCAGGAGTTTCTAAACCCTTTCTGTGAGGAAGTGGAAAACGCACTTTTCCAGCCAAATCCAGGCATTTAAGAAATAGCTGTAAATCTCCGTCTAAAACACAAAACGAACGTATCTTTCAAACTGCTCTGCAAAGTGTTTGCTTAACTAAGGGAGTCGAATCCGCGTTCAGAATCAGAGAGTGAGAAGCACGTTTGTTCTAGGATCTGCGTTTGGATATACCAGAGTGAATGGGAGTAAACGCTGTATTGAGAAATATCTGCTTCTAAAACTAAAACGGAGCTACCTAACAGAACGGTCTTCAACGTGTGCATTCAACTTACAGAGTTAAACTTATGTGTGTTTGGCGCAGTTTCTAAACCCTTTCTGTGAAGAAGTGGAAAACGCATCTTTCCATCCAAATCCAGGCATTTAAGAAATAGCTGTAAATCTCCGTTTAAAACACATAACGAACGTATCTTTCAAACTGCACTGCTGGGTGTTTGCTTAACGAAGGGAGTGGAATTTGCGTTCAGAATCAGTGTGAGAAGTAGGTTGGTTCTAGGAGCGGCGTTTGGATATATCAGAGTGAATGAGAGAACACGCTGTATTGAGAATATCTGCTTCTAAAACCTAAACGGAGCTACCTAACAGAACGGTCTTCAACGTGTGCATTCAACTTACAGAGTTAAACTGATGTGTGTTTGCAGGAGTTTCTAAACTATTTCTGTGAAGAACCGGAAAACACATTTTTCCAGCCAAATCCAGGCATTTGAGAAATAGCTGTAAATCTCCGTGTAAAACACAAAACGAACGTATCTTTCAAATTGCTCTGCTGGGCGTTTGCTTAACTAAGGGAGTAGAATCCGCGTTCAGAATCAGAGAGTGAGAAGCACGTTTGTTCTATGAGCTGCGTTTGGATATAGCAGAGTGAAAGGGATTAAACGCTGTATTGAGAAATATCTGTTTCTAAAACCAAAACGGAGCTACCTAACAGAACGGTCTTCTACGTGTGCATTCAACTTACAGAGATAAACTGATGTGTGTTTGAAGGAGTTTCTAAACCCTTTCTGTGAAAAAGCGGAAAACGCATTTTTCCTGCCAAATCCAGGCATTTAAGAAATAGCTGTAAATCTCGGTCTAAAACACGAAAGGAACGTATCTTTCAAATTGCTCTGCTGGGTGTTTGCTTAACTAAGGGAGTCGAATCCGCGTTCAGAATCAGAGAGTGAGAAGCACGTTTTTTCTAGGAGC
The DNA here is from genome assembly GCF_049354715.1 of Callithrix jacchus. Taxonomy (NCBI): domain Eukaryota; kingdom Metazoa; phylum Chordata; class Mammalia; order Primates; family Cebidae; genus Callithrix; species Callithrix jacchus. The sequence continues at coordinate 45,923,177 of NC_133514.1, forward strand.
TGCGTTTGGATATAGCAGAGTGAATGGGAATAAACGCAGTATTGAGAAATATCTGCTTCTAAAACCAAAACGGAGCTACATAACAGAACGGTCTTCAACGTGTGCATTCAACTGACAGAGTTAAACTGATGTGTGTTTGCAGAAGATTTTAAACGCTTTCTGTGAAGAAGCGGAAAATGCATTTATCCAGCCAAATCAGGCATTTAAGAAATAGCTGTAAATCTCCGTCTAAAACACAAAACGTACGTATCTTTCAAACTGCTCTGCTGTGTGTTTGCTTAACTAAAGAAGTTGAATCCGCGTTCAGAGTCAGAGAGTGAGAAGCATGTTTGTTCTAGGAGCTGCGTTTTTATATAGCAGATTGAATGGGAGTAAACGATGTACTCAGAAATATCTGCTTTAAAACCAAAACGGAGCTACCTAACAGAACGGTCTTCAACGTGTGCATTCAACTTACAGAGTTAAACTGATGTGTGTTTGCAGGAGATTCTAAACCCTTTCTGTGACGAAGTGGAAAACGCATTTTTCCAGCCAAATCCAGGCATTTAAGAAATAGCTGTAAATCTCCGTCTAAAACACAAAACGAACGTATCTTTCAAACTGCTCTGCTGGGTGTTTACTTAACTAAGGGTGTCGAATTCGCGTTCAGAATCAGAGAGTGAGAAGCATGTTTGTTCTAGGAGCTGCGTTTTTATATAGCAGATTGAATGGGAGTAAACGCTGTATTGAGAAATATCTCCTTCTAAAACCAAAACGGAGCTACGTAACAGAACGGTCTTCAACGTGTGCATTCAGCTTACAGAGTTAATCTGATGTGTGTTTGCAGGAGTTTCTAAACCCTTTCTGTGAGAAAGCGGAAAACGCACTTTTCCAGCCAAATCCAGGCATTTAAGAAATAGCTGTAAATCTCCGTCTAAAACACAAAACGAACGTATCTTTCAAACTGCTCTGCAAAGTGTTTGCTTAACTCAGGGAGTCGAATCCGCGTTCAGAATCAGAGAGTGAGAAGCACGTTTGTTCTAGGATCTGCGTTTGGATATACCAGAGTGAATGGGAGTAAACGCTGTATTGAAAAATATCTGCTTCTAAAACTAAAAGGGAGCTACCTAACAGAACGGTCTTGAACGTGTGCATTCAACTTACAGAGTTAAACTGTTGTGTGTTTGCAGGAGTTTCTAAACCCTTTCAGTGAAGAAGTGGAAAACGTAATTTTCATCCAAATGCAGTCATTTAAGAAATAGCTGTAAATCTCCGTCGAAAACACCAAACGAACGTATCTTTCAAACTGCTCTGCTGGGTGTTTTCTTAACTAAAGGACTGGAATCCGCGTTCGGAATCAGAGAGTGAGAAGCATGTTTTTATAGGAGCTGCGTTTGTATATAGTAGAGTGAATGGGAGTAGAGGCTATATTGAGAAATATCTGCTGCTAAAACCAAAACGGAGCTACCTAACAGAACGGTCTTCAACGTGTGCATTCAACTTACAGAGTTAAACTGATGTGTGTTTGCAGGAGTTTCTAAACCCTTTCTGTGAAGAAGTGGAAAACGCAATTTTCCAGCCAAATGCAGGCATTTAAGAAATAATTGTAAATCTCCGTCTAAAACACAAAACGAACGAATCTTTCAAACTGCTCTGCTGGGTGTGTTCTTAACTAAGGGAGTCGAATCGGCGTTCAGAATCAGAGAGTGAGAAGCACGTTTGTTCTAGGAGCTACCTTTGGATATAGCAGAGTGAATGGGAGTAAACGGTGTATTCAGAAATATCTGCTTCTGAAACAAAAACGGAGCTACCTAACAGAACGGTCTTCAACGTGTCCATTCAACTTACAGAGTTAAACTGATGTGCGTTTGCAGGAATTTCTAAACCGTTTCTGTGAAGAAGTGGAAAACGCAATTTTCCAGCCACATCCAGGCATTTAAGAAATAGCTGTAAATCTCCGTCTAAAACATAAAACGAACGTATCTTTCAAACTGATCTGCTTGGTGTTTGCTTAACTAAGGGAGTCGAATGCGCCTTCAGAATCAGAAAGTGAGAAGCACGTTTGTTCTAGGAGCTGCGTTTGGATATAGCATAGTGAATGGGAGTAAACGCTGTATTGAGAAATATCTGCTTAAAAACCATAACGGAGCTAGGTAACAGAACCGTCTTCAACGTGTGCATTACACCTACAGAGTTAAACTGATGTGTGTTTGCAGGAGTTTCTAAACCTGTTCTGTGAAGAAGCGGAAAACGCATTTTTCCAGCCAATTCCAGGCATTTAAGAAATAGCTGTAAATCTCCGTCTAAAACACAAATCGAACGTATCTTTCAAACTGCTCTGCTGGGTTTTTGCTTAACTAAGGGAGTCGAATCCGCCTTCAGAATCAAAGAGTGAGAAGCACGTTCGTTCTAGGAGCTGCGTTTGGATATAGCAGAGTGAATGGCAGTAAACGCTGTATTGAGAAATATCTGTTTCTAAAACCAAAATGGAGCTACTTAACAGAACGGTCTTCAACGTGTGCATTCAACTTAGAGAGTTAAACTGATGGGTGTTTTCAGGAGTTTCTAAACCCTTTCTGTGAAGAAGAGGAAAAGGCATTTTTCCTGCCAAATCCAGGCATTTAAGAAATAGCTGTAAATCTCGGTCTAAAACACGAAACGAACGTATCTTTCCAACTGCTCTGCTGGGTGTTTTCTTAACTAAAGGAGTTGAATCCGCGTTCAGAATCAGAGAGTGAGAAGCATGTTTGGTCTAGGAGCTGCGTTTTTATATAGCAGAGTGAATGGGAGTAAACGCTGTATTGAGAATTATCTGCTTCTTAAACCAAAACGGAGGTACATAACAGAACGGTCTTCAAGGTGTGCATTCAACTTACACAATGAACCTGATGTGTGTTTGCAGGAGTTTCTAAACCCTTTCTGTGAAAAAGCGGAAAACGCATTTTTCCAGGCAAATCCAGGCATTTAAGAAATAGCTGTAAATCTCCGTCTAAAACACAAAACGAACGTATTTTTCAAACGGCTCTGCTGAGTGTTTGCTTAACTAAGGGAGTTAAATCCGCGTTCAGAATCAGAGAGTGAGAAGCACGTTTGTTCTAGGAGCTGCGTTTCTATATAGCAGAGTGAATGGGAGTAGAGGCTGTATTGAGAAATATCTGCTTCTAAAACCAAAGCGGAGCTACCTAATAGAACGGTCTTCAACCTGTGCATTCAACTTATAGAATTAAACTGATGTGTGTTTGCAGAAGTTTCTAAACCCTTTCTATGAAGAAGTGGAAAACGCAATTTTCCAGCCAAATGCAGGCATTTAAGAAATATCTGTAAATCTCCGTTTAAAACACAAAACGAACGTATCTTTCAAACTGCTCTGCTGGGTGTGTTCTTAAGTAAGGTTGTGGAATCGGCGTTCAGAATCAGAGAGTGAGAAGCACGTTTGTTCTAGGAGCTGCGTTTGGATATAGCAGAGTGAATGGGAGTAAACAGGGTATTGAGAAATATCTGCTTCGAAAAGCAAAACGAAGCTATGTAACAGAACCGTCTTCAACGTGTGCATTCAACTTACAGAGTTAAACTGATTTGTGTTTGCAGGAGTTTCTAAACCCTTTCTGTGAATAAGCGAAAAACGTATTTTTCCAGCGAAATTCAATCATTTAACAAATAGCTGTAAATCTCCGTCTAAAACACAAAACGAACGTATCTTTCAAACTGCTCTGCTGGGTATTTGCTTAACTAAGGGAGTCAAATGCACGTTCTGAATTAGAGAGTGAGAAGAACGTTTGCTCTAGAAACTGCGATTGGATATAGCAGAGTGAATGGGAGTAAACGGTGTATTGAGAAATATCTGCTTCTAAAACCAAAACGGAGCTACCTAACAAAACGGTCTTCAACGTGTGCATTCAACTTAAAGAGTTAAACTGAGGAGTGTTTGCAGGAATTTCTAAACCCTGTCTGTGAAGAAGCGGAAAACTCATTTTTCCAGCCAAATCCAGGCATTTAAGAAATAGCTGTAAATCTCCGTCTAAAACATAAAACGAACGTATCTTTCAAACTGACCTGCTTGGTGTTTGCTTAACTAAGAAAGTCGAATCCGCCTATAGAATCAGAGAGTGAGAAACACGTTTGTTCTAGGAGCTGCGTTTGGATATATCATAGTGAATGGGAGTAAACGCGGAATTGAGTAATATCTGCTGCTAAAACCAAAACGGAGCTACGTAACAGAACCGTCTTCAACGTGTGCATTCAACCTACAGAGTTAAACTGATGATTGTTTGCAGGAGTTTCTAAACCCTTTCTGTGAAGAAGCAGAAAACGCATTTTTCCAGCCAAATCCAGGCATTTATAAATAGCTGTAAATCTCCGTCTAAAACACAAAACGAACATATCTTTCAAACTTCTCTGCTGGGTGTTTGCTTAACTAAGGGACTCGAATCCGCCTTCAGAATCAGAGAGTGAGAAGCACGTTTGTTCTAGGAGCTGCGTTTGGATATAGCAGAGTGAATGGCAGTAAACGCTGTATTGAGAAATATCTGTTTTTAAAACCAAAATAGAGCTACCTAACAGAACGGTCTTCAATGTGTGTATTCAACTTACAGAGTTATACTGATGTGTGTTTGCAGGAGTTTCTAAACCCTTTCTGTGAAGATGCGGAAAACGCATTTTTCCTGCCAAATCCAGGCATTTAGAAATAGCTGTAAATCTCGGTCTAAAACACAAAACGAACGTACATTTCAAACTGCTCTGCTGGGTGTTTGCTTAACTAAGGGACTCGAATCCGCCTTCAGAATCAGAGAGTGAGAAGCACGTTTGTTCTAGGAGCTGCGTTTGTATATAGCAGAGTGAATGGGAGTAGAGGCTGTATTGAGAAATATCTGCTTCTAAAACCAAAGCGGAGCTACCTAATAGAACGGTCTTCAACGTGTGCATTCAACTGATAGAGTTAAACTGATGTGTGTTTGCAGGAGTTTCTAAACCCTTTCTGTGAAGAAGTCGAAAACGCAATTTTCCAGCCAAATGCAGGCATTTAAGAAATACCTGTAAATCTCCGTTTAAAACACAAAACCAACGTATCTTTCAAACTGCTCTGCTGGGTGTGTTCTTAAGTAAGGTTGTGGAATCGGCGTTCAGAATCAGAGAGTGAGAAGCACGTTTGTTCTAGGAGCTCCGTTTGGATATAGCAGAGTGAATGGGACTAGACGGTGTATTGAGAAATATCTGCTTCTAAAACCAAAACGGAGCTACCTAACAGAACGGTCTTCAACGTGTCCATTCAACTTACAGAGTTAAACTGATGTGTGTTTGAAGGAATTTCTAAACCCTTTCTGTGAAGAAGTGGAAAACGCATTTTTCCAGCCAAATCCAGGCATTTAAGAAATAGCTGTAAATCTCCGTCTAAAACATAAAACGAACGTATCTTTCAAACTGACATGCTTGGTGTTTGCTTAACTAAGAAAGTCGAATCCGCCTTCAGAATCAGAGAGTGAGAAACACGTTTGTTCTAGGAGCTGCGTTTGGATATATCATAGTGAATGGGAGTAAACGCGGAATTGAGTAATATCTGCTTCTAAAACCAAAACGGAGCTACGTAACAGAACCGTCTTCAACGTGTGCATTCAACCTACAGAGTTAAACTGATGATTGTTTGCAGGAGTTTCTAAACCCTTTCTGTGAAGAAGCAGAAAACGCATTTTTCCAGCCAAATCCAGGCATTTATAAATAGCTGTAAATCTCCGTCTAAATCACAAAACGAACATATCTTTCAAACTGCTCTGCTGGGTGTTTGTTTAACTAAGGGACTCGAATCCGCCTTCAGAATCAGAGAGTGAGAAGCACGTTTGTTCTAGGAGCTGCGTTTGGATATAGCAGAGTGAATGGGAGTAAACGATGTATTCAGAAATATCTGCTTTAAAACCAAAACGGAGCTACCTAACAGAACGGTCTTCAATGTGTGCATTCAACTTACAAAGTTAAACTGATGTGCGTTTGCAGGAGTTTGTAAACCCTTTCTGTGAAGCAGCGGAAAACGAATTTTTCCAGCCAAATCCAAGCATTTCAGAAATAGCTGTAAATCTCCGTCTAAAACACAAAACGAACGTATCCTTCAAACTGCTCTCCTGTGCGTTCGCTTAACTAAGGGAGTTGAATCCGCGTTTAGATTCAGAGAGTGGGAAGCACGTTCCTTCTAGGAGCTGCGTTTTGCTATTCCAGCGTGAATGGCAGTAAACGCTGTATTGAGAAATATCTGCTTCTAGAACCAAAACGCAGCTACCTAACAGAACGGTCTTCAATGTGTGCATTCAACTTACAGAGTTAAACTGATGTGCGTTTGCAGGAGTCTGTAAACCCTTTCTGTGAAGCAGCGGAAAACGCATTTTTCCAGCCAAATCCAAGCATTTCAGAAATAGCTGTAAATCTCCGTCTAATACACAAAACGAACGTATCCTTCAAACTGCTCTCCTGTGCGTTCGCTTAACTAAGGGAGTTGAATCCGCGTTTAGATTCAGAGAGTGGGAAGCACGTTCCTTCTAGGAGCTGCGTTTTGCTATTCCAGCGTGAATGGGAGAACACGCTCTATTGAGAAATATCAGCTTCTAAAACCAAAACGGAGCTACGTAACAGAACGGTCTTCAACGTGTGCATTCAACTGACAGAGTTAAACTGATGTGTGTTTGCAGAAGATTTTAAACGCTTTCTCTGAAGAAGCGGAAAATGCGTTTTTCCAGCCAAATCCAGGAATTTAAGAAATAGCTTTAAATCTCCGTCTAAAACACAAAACGAACGTATCTTTCAAACTGCTCTGCTGTGTGTTTGCTTAACTAAAGGAGTTGAATCCGCGTTCAGAATCAGAGAGTGAGAAGCATGTTTGTTCTAGGAGCTGCGTTTTTATATACCAGATTGAATGGGAGTAAACGATGTATTCAGAAATATCTGCTTTAAAACCAAAACGGAGCTACCTAACAGAACGGTCTTCAACGTGTGCATTCAACTTACACAGTTAATCTTATGTGTGTTTGCAGGAGTTTCTAAACCCTTTCTGTGAGGAAGGGGAAAACGCACTTTTCCAGCCTAATCCAGGCATTTAAGAAATAGCTGTAAATCTCCGTCTAAAACACAAAACGAACGTATCTTTCAAACTGCTCTGCAAAGTGTTTGCTTAACTAAGGGAGTCGAATTCGCGTTCAGAATCAGAGAGTGAGAAGCACGTTTGTTCTAGGATCTGCGTTTGGATATACCAGAGTGAATGGGAGTAAACGCTGTATTGAGAAATATCTGCTTCTAAAACTAAAACGGAGCTACCTAACAGAACGGTCTTCAAGGTGTGCATTCAACTTACAGAGTTAAACATATGTGTGTTTGGCGGAGTTTCTAAACACTTTCTGTGAAGAAGTGGATAACGCATCTTTTTATCCAAATCCAGGCATTTAAGAAATAGCTGTATATCTCCGTTTAAAACACATAACGAACGTATCTTTCAAACTGCACTGCTGGGTGTTTGCTTAACGAAGTGAGTGGAAATTGCGTTCATAATCAGTGTGAGAAGCAGGTTGGTTCTAGAAGCTGCGTTTGGATATATCAGAGTGAATGGGAGAACACGCTGTATTGAGAAATATCTGCTTCTAAAACCTAAACGGAGCTACCTAACAGAACGGACTTCAACGCGTGCATTCAACTTACAGAGATAAACTGATGTGCGTTTGCAGGAGTTTGTAAACCCTTTCTGTGAAGCAGCGGAAAACGCATTTTTCCAGCCAAATCCAAGCATTTCAGAAATAGCTGTAAATCTCCGTCTAAAACACAAAACGAACGTATCCTTCGAACTGCTCTCCTGTGCGTTCGCTTAACTAAGGGAGTTGAATCCGCGTTTAGATTCAGAGAGTGGGAAGCACGTTCCTTCTAGGAGCTGCGTTTTGCTATTCCAGCGTGAATGGGAGTAAACGCTGTATTGAGAAATATCTGCTTCTAGAACCAAAACGCAGCTACCTAACAGAACGGTCTTCAATGTGTGCATTTAACTTACAGAGTTAAACTGATGTGCGTTTGCAGGAGTTTGTAAATCCTTTCTGTGAAGCAGCGGAAAACGCATTTTTCCAGCCGAATCCAAGCATTTCAGAAATAGCTGTAAATCTCCGTCTAAAACACAAAACGAACGTATCCTTCAAACTGCTCTTCTGTGCGTTCGCTTAACTAAGGGAGTTGAATCCGCGTTTAGATTCAGAGAGTGGGAAGCACGTTCCTTCTAGGAGCTGCGTTTTGCTATTCCAGCGTGAATGGGAGTAAACGCTGTATTGAGAAATATCTGCTTCTAGAAACAAAACGCAGCTACCTAACAGAACGGTCTTCAATGTGTGCATTCAACTTACAGAGTTAAACTGATGTGCGTTTGCAGGAGTTTGTAAACCCTTTCTGTGAAGCTGCGGAAAACGCATTTTTCCAGCCAAATCCAAGCATTTCAGAAATAGCTGTAAATCTCCGTCTAAAACACAAAAGGAACGTATCCTTCAAACTGCTCTCCTGTGCGTTCGCTTAACTAAGGGAGTTGAATCCGCGTTTAGATTCAGAGAGTGGGAAGCACGTTCCTTCTAGGAGCTGCGTTTTGCTATTCCAGCGTGAATGGGAGTAAACGCTGTATTGAGAAATATCTGCTTCTAGAACAAAAACGCAGCTACCTAACAGAACGGTCTTCAATGTGTGCATTAAACGTACAGAGTTAAACTGATGTTTGTTTGCAGGAGTTTGTAAACCCTTTCTGTGAAGCAGCGGAAAACGCATTTTTCCAGCCAAATTTAAGCATTTCAAAAATAGCTGTAAATCTCCGTGTAAAACACAAAACGAACGTATCCTTCAAACTGCTCTCCTGTGCGTTCGCTTAACTAAGGGAGTTGAATCCGCGTTTAGATTCAGAGAGTGGGAAGCACGTTCCTTCTAGGAGCTGCGTTTTGCTATTCTAGCGTGAATGGCAGTAAACGCTGTATTGAGAAATATCTGCTTCTAGAACCAAAACGCAGCTACCTAACAGAACGGTCTTCAATGTGTGCATTCAACTTACAGAGTTAAACTGCTGTGCGTTTGCAGGAGTCTGTAAACCCTTTCTGTGAAGCAGCGGAAAACGCATTGTTCCAGCCAAATCCGAGCATTTCAGAAATAGCTGTAAATCTCCGTCTAAAACACAAAACGAACGTATCCTTCAAACTGCTCTCCTGTGCTTTCGCTTAACTAAGGGAGTTGAATCCGCGTTTAGATTCAGAGAGTGGGAAGCACGTTCCTTCTAGGAGCTGCGTTTTGCTATTCCAGCGTGAATGGGAGTAAACGCTGTATTGAGAAATATCTGCTTCTAGAACCAAAACGCAGCTACCTAACAGAACGGTCTTCAATGTGTGCATTCAACGTACAGAGGTAAACTGATGTGCGTTTGCAGGAGTTTGTAAACACTTTCTGTGAAGCAGCGGAAAACGCATTTTTCCAGCCAAATCCAAGCATTTCAGAAATAGCTGTAAATTTCCGTCTAAAACACAAAACGAACGTATCCTTCAAACTGCTCTCCTGTGCGTTCGCTTAACTAAGGGAGTTGAATCCGCGTTTAGATTCAGAGAGTGGGAAGCACGTTTCTTCTAGGAGCTGCGTTTTGCTATTCCAGCGTGAATGGGAGTAAACGCTGTATTGAGAAATATCTGCTTCTAGAACCAAAACTCAGTTACCTAACAGAACGGTCTTCAACGTGTGCATTCAACTTCCAGAGTTAAACTGATGTGCGTTTGCAGGAGTTTGTAAACCCTTTCTGTGAAGCAGCGGAGAACGCATTTTTCCAGCCAAATCCAAGCATTTCAGAAATAGCTGTAAATCTCCGTCTAAAACACAAAACGAACGTATCCTTCAAACTGCTATCCTGTGCGTTCGCTTGACTAAGGGAGTTGAATCCGCGTTTAGATTCAGAGAGTGGGAAGCACGTTCTTTCTAGGAGCTGCGATTTGCTATTCCAGCGTGAATGGGAGTAAACGCTGTATTGAGAAATATCTGCTTCTAGAACCAAAACGCAGCTACCTAACAGAACGGTCTTCAATGTGTGCATTCAACTTACAGAGTTAAACTGATGTGCGTTTGCAGGAGTTGGTAAACCCTTTCTGTGAAGCAGCGGAAAACGCATTTTTCCAGCCAAATCCAAGCATTTCAGAAATAGCTGTAAATCTCCGTCTAAAACAGAAAACGAACGTATACTTCAAACTGCTCTCCTGTGCGTTCGCTTAACTAAGGAAGTTGAATCCGCGTTTAGATTCAGAGAGTGGAAAGCACGTTTTTTCTAGAAGCTGCGTTTTACTATTCCAGCGTGAATGGCAGTAAACGCTGTATTGAGAAATATCTGCTTCTAGAACCAAAACGCAGCTACCTAACAGAACGGTCTTCAATGTTTGCATTCAACTTACAGAGTTAAACTGATGTGCGTTTGCAGGAGTTTGTAAACCCTTTCTGTGAAGCAGCGGAAAACGCATTTTTCCAGCCAAATCCAAGCATTTCAGAAATAGCCGTATATCTCCGTCTAAAACACAAAACGAACGTATCCTTCAAACTGCTCTCCTGTGCGTTCGCTTAACTAAGGGAGTTGAATCCGCGTTTAGATTCAGAGAGTGGGAAGCACGTTCCTTCTAGGAGCTGCGTTTTGCTATTCCAGCGTGAATGGGAGTAAACGCTGTATTGAGAAATATCTGCTTCTAGAACCAAAACGCAGCTACCTAACAGAACGGTCTTCAATGTGTGCATTCAACTTACAGAGTTAAACTGATGTGCGTTTGCAGGAGTTTGTAAACCCTTTCTGTGAAGCAGCAGAAAACGCATTTTTCCAGCCAAATCCAAGCATTTCAGAAATAGCTGTAAATCTCCGCCTAAAACACAAAACGAACGTATCCTTCAAACTGCTCTGCTGTGCGTTCGCTTAACTAAGGGAGTTGAATCCGCGTTTAGATTCAGAGAGTGGGAAGCACGTTCCTTCTAGGAGCTGCGTTTTGCTATTCCAGCGTGAATGGGAGTAAACGCTGTATTGAGAAATATCTGCTTCTAGAACCAAAACGCAGCTACCTAACAGAACGGTCTTCAATGTGTGCATTCAACTTACAGAGTTAAACTGATATGCGTTTGCAGGAGTTTGTAAACCCTTTCTGTGAAGCAGCGGAAAACGCATTTTTCCAGCCAAATCCAAGCATTTCAGAAATAGCTGTAAATCTCCGTCTAAAACACAAAACGAACGTATCCTTCAAACTGCTCTCCTGTGCGTTCGCTTAACTAAGGGAGTTGAATCCGCGTTTAGATTCAGAGAGTGGGAAGCACGTTCCTTCTAGGAGCTGCGTTTTGCTATTCCAGCGTGAATGGGAGTAAACGCTGTATTGAGAAATATCTGCTTCTAGAACCAAAACGCAGCTACCTAACAGAACGGTCTTCAATGTGTGCATTCAACTTACAGAGTTAAACTGATGTGCGTTTGCAGGAGTTAGTAAACCCTTTCTGTGAAGCAGCGGAAAACGCATTTTTCCAGTCAAATCCAAGCATTTCAGAAATAGATGTAAATCTCCGTCTAAAACACAAAACGAACGTATCCTTCAAACTGCTCTCCTGTGCGTTCGCTTAACTAAGGGAGTTGAATCCGCGTTTAGATTCAGAGAGTGGGAAGCACGTTCCTTCTAGGAGCTGCGTTTTGCTATTCCAGCGTGAATGGGAGTAAACGCTGTATTGAGAAATATCTGCTTCTAGAACCAAAACGCAGCTACCTAACAGAACGGTCTTCAATGTGTGCATTCAACGTACAGAGTTAAACTGATGTGCCTTTGCAGGAGTTTGTAAACCCTTTCTGTGAAGCAGCGGAAAACGCATTTTTCCAGCCAAATCCAAGCATTTCAGAAATAGCTGTAAATTTGTGTCTAAAACACAAAACGAACGTATCCTTCAAACTGCTCTCTTGTGCGTTCGCTTAACTAAGGGAGTTGAATCCGCGTTTAGATTCAGAGAGTGGGAAACACGTTCCTTCTAGGAGCTGCGTTTTGCTATTCCAGCGTGAATGGGAGTAAACGCTGTATTGAGAAATATCTGCTTCTAGAACCAAAACGCAGCTACCTAACAGAACGGTCTTCAATGTGTGCATTCAACTTACAGAGTTAAACTGATGTGCGTTTGCAGGAGTTTGTAAACCCTTTCTGTGAAGCAGCGGAAAACGCATTTTTCCAGCCAAATACAAGCATTTCAGAAATAGCTGTAAATCTCCGTCTAAAACACAAAACGAACGTATCCTTCAAACTGCTCTCCTGTGCGTTCGCTTAACTAAGGGAGTTGAATCCGCGTTTAGATTCAGAGAGGGGGAAGCACGTTTTTTCTAGGAGCTGCGTTTTGCTATTCCAGCGTGAATGGGAGTAAACGCTGTATTGAGCAATATCTGCTTCTAGAACCAAAACGCAGCTACCTAACAGAACGGTCTTTAATGTGTGCATTCATCTTACAGAGTTAAACTGATGTGCGTTTGCAGGAGTTTTTAAACCCTTTCTGTGAAGCAGCGGAAAACGCATTTTTCCAGCCAAATCCAAGCATTTCAGAAATAGCTGTAAATCTCCGTCTAAAACACAAAACGAACGTATCCTTCAAACTGCTCTCCTGTGCGTTCGCTTAACTAAGGGAGTTGAATCCACGTTTAGATTCAGAGAGTGGGAAGCACGTTCCTTCTAGGAGCTGCGTTTTGCTATTCCAGCGTGAATGGGAGTAAACGCTGTATTGAGAAATATCTGCTTCTAGAACCAAAACGCAGCTACCTAACAGAACGGTCTTCAATGTGTGCATTCAACGTACAGAGTTAAACTGATGTGCGTTTGCAGGAGTTTGTAAACCCTTTCTGTGAAGCAGCGGAAAACGCATTTTTCCAGCCAAATCCAAGCATTTCAGAAATAGCTGTAAATCTCCGTCTAAAACACAAAACGAACGTATCCTTCAAACTGCTCTCCTGTGCGTTCGCTTAACTAAGGGAGTTGAATCCGCGTTTAGATTCAGAGAGTGGGAAGCACGTTCCTTCTAGGAGCTGCGTTTTGCTATTCCAGCGTGAATGGGAGTAAACGCTGTATTGAGAAATATCTGCTTCTAGAACCAAAACGCAGCTACCTAACAGAACGGTCTTCAATGTGTGCATTCAACTTCCAGAGTTAAACTGATGTGCGTCTGCAGGAGTTTGTAAACCCTTTCTGTGAAGCAGCAGAAAACGCATTTTTCCAGCCAAATCCAAGCATTTCAGAAATAGCTGTAAATCTCCGCCTAAAACACAAAACGAACGTATCCTTCAAACTGCTCTGCTGTGCGTTCGCTTAACTAAGTGAGTTGAATCCGCGTTTAGATTCAGAGAGTGGGAAGCACGTTCCTTCTAGGAGCTGCGTTTTGCTATTCCAGCGTGAATGGGAGTAAACGCTGTATTGAGAAATATCTGCTTCTAGAACCAAAACGCAGCTACCTAACAGAACGGTCTTCAATGTGTGCATTCAACTTACAGAATTAAACTGATGTGCGTTTGCAGGAGTCTGTAAACCCTTTCTGTGAAGCAGCGGAAAACGCATTTTTCCAGCCAAATCCAAGCATTTCAGAAATAGCTGTAAATCTCCGTCTAAAACACAAAACGAACGTATCCTTCAAACTGCTCTCCTGTGCGTTCGCTTAACTAAGGGAGTTGAATCCGCGTTTAGATTCATAGAGTGGGAAGCACGTTTCTTCTAGGAGCTGCGTTTTGCTATTCCAGCGTGAATGGGAGTAAACGCTGTATTGAGAAATATCTGCTTCTAGATCCGAAACGCAGCTACCTAACAGAACGGTCTTCAATGTGTGCATTCAACTTACTGATTTAAACTGACGTGCGTTTGCAGGAGTTTGTAAACCCTTTCTGTGAAGCAGCGGAAAACGCATTTTTCCAGCCAAATCCAAGCATTTCAGAAATAGCTGTAAATCTCCGTCTAATACACAAAACGAACGTATCCTTCAAACTGCTCTCCTGTGCGTTCGCTTAACTAAGGGAGTTGAATCCGCGTTTAGATTCAGAGAGTGGGAAGCACGTTCCTTCTAGGAGCTGCGTTTTGCTATTCCAGCGTGAATGGGAGTAAACGCTGTATTGAGAAATATCTGCTTCTAGAACCAAAACGCAGCTACCTAACAGAACGGTCTTCAATGTGTGCATTCAACTTACAGAGTTAAACTGATGTGCGTTTGCAGGAGTTAGTAAACCCTTTCTGTGAAGCAGCGGAAAACGCATTTTTCCAGTCAAATCCAAGCATTTCAGAAATAGCTGTAAATCTCCGTCTAAAACACAAAACGAACGTATCCTTCAAACTGCTCTCCTGTGCGTTCGCTTAACTAAGGGAGTTGAATCCGCGTTTAGATTCAGAGAGTGGGAAGCACGTTCCTTCTAGGAGCTGCGTTTTGCTATTCCAGCGTGAATGGGAGTAAACGCTGTATTGAGAAATATCTGCTTCTAGAACCAAAACGCAGCTACCTAACAGAACGGTCTTCAATGTGTGCATTCAACGTACAGAGTTAAACTGATGTGCGTTTGCAGGAGTTTGTAAACCCTTTCTGTGAAGCAGCGGAAAACGCATTTTTCCAGCCAAATCCAAGCATTTCAGAAATAGCTGTAAATCTCCGTCTAAAACACAAAACGAACGTATCCTTCAAACTGCTCTCCTGTGCGTTCGCTTAACTAAGGGAGTTGAATTCGCGTTTAGATTCAGAGAGTGGGAAGCACGTTCCTTCTAGGAGCTGCGTTTTGCTATTCCAGCGTGAATGGGAGTAAACGCTGTATTGAGAAATATCTGCTTCTAGAACCAAAACGCAGCTACCTAACAGAACGGTCTTCAATGTGTGCATTCAACGTACAGAGTTAAACTGATGTGCGTTTGCAGGAGTTTGTAAACCCTTTCTGTGAAGCAGCGGAAAACGCATTTTTCCAGCCAAATCCAAGCATTTCAGAAATAGCTGTAAATCTCCGTCTAAAACACAAAACGAACGTATCCTTCAAACTGCTCTCCTGTGCGTTCGCTTAACTAAGGGAGTTGAATCCGCGTTTAGATTCAGAGAGTGGGAAGCACGTTCCTTCTAGGAGCTGCGTTTTGCTATTCCAGCGTGAATGGGAGTAAACGCTGTATTGAGAAATATCTGCTTCTAGAACCAAAACGCAGCTACCTAACAGAACGGTCTTCAATGTGTGCATTCAACTTCCAGAGTTAAACTGATGTGCGTTTGCAGGAGTTTGTAAACCCTTTCTGTGAAGCAGCAGAAAACGCATTTTTCCAGCCAAATCCAAGCATTTCAGAAATAGCTGTAAATCTCCGCCTAAAACACAAAACGAACGTATCCTTCAAACTGCTCTGCTGTGCGTTCGCTTAACTAAGTGAGTTGAATCCGCGTTTAGATTCAGAGAGTGGGAAGCACGTTCCTTCTAGGAGCTGCGTTTTGCTATTCCAGCGTGAATGGGAGTAAACGCTGTATTGAGAAATATCTGCTTCTAGAACCAAAACGCAGCTACCTAACAGAACGGTCTTCAATTTGTGCATTCAACTTACAGAATTAAACTGATGTGCGTTTGCAGGAGTCTGTAAACCCTTTCTGTGAAGCAGCGGAAAACGCATTTTTCCAGCCAAATCCAAGCATTTCAGAAATAGCTGTAAATCTCCGTCTAAAACACAAAACGAACGTATCCTTCAAACTGCTCTCCTGTGCGTTCGCTTAACTAAGGGAGTTGAATCCGCGTTTAGATTCAGAGAGTGGGAAGCACGTTCCTTCTAGGAGCTGCGTTTTGCTATTCCAGCGTGAATGGGAGTAAACGCTGTATTGAGAAATATCTGCTTCTAGAACCAAAACGAAGCTACCTAACAGAACGGTCTTCAATATGTGCATTCAACTTACAGAGTTACACTGATGTGCGTTTGCAGGAGTTAGTAAACCCTTTCTGTGAAGCAGCGGAAAACGCATTTTTCCAGTCAAATCCAAGCATTTCAGAAATAGCTGTAAATCTCCGTCTAAAACACAAAACGAACGTATCCTTCAAACTGCTCTCCTGTGCGTTCGCTTAACTAAGGGAGTTGAATCCGCGTTTAGATTCAGAGAGTGGGAAGCACGTTTTTTCTAGGAGCTGCGTTTGGCTATTCCAGCGTGAATGGGAGTAAACGCTGTATTGAGAAATATCTGCTTCTAGAACCAAAACGCAGCTACCTAACAGAACGGTGTTCAATGTGTGCATTCAACTTACAGAGTTAACCTGATGTGCGTTTGCAGGAGTTTGTAAACCCTTTCTGTGAAGCAGCGGAAAAAGCATTTTTCCAGCCAAATCCAAGCATTTCAGTAATAGCTGTAAATCTCCGTCTAAAACACAAAACGAACCACCATTCAAACTGCTCTGCTGGGCGTTGGCTTAACTAAGAGAGTTGAATCCGCGTTTAGATTCAGAGAGTGGGAAGCACGTTCTTTCTAGGAGCTGCGATTTGCTATTCCAGCATGAATGGGAGTAAACGCTGTATTGAGAAATATCTGCTTCTAGAACCAAAACGCAGCTACCTAACAGAACGGTCTTCAATGTGTGCATTCAACTTACAGAGTTAAACTGATGTGCGTTTGCAGGAGTTTGTAAACCCTATCTGTGAAGCAGCGGAAAACGCATTTTTCCAGCCAAATCCAGGCATTTAAGAAATAGCTGTAAATCTCGGTTTAAACACAAAACGAACGTATCTTTCCAACTGCTCTGCTGGGTGTTTGCATAACTAACGGAGTCGAATTCGCATTCAGAATCAGAGAGTGAGAAGCATGTTTGTTCTAGGAGCTGCGTTTGAATATAGCAGAGTGAATGGGAGTAAACGCTGTATTGAGAAATATCAGCTTCTAAAACCAAACCGGAGCTACCTAATAGAACGGTCTTCAACGTGTGCATTTAACTTACAGAGTTAAACTGATGTGTGTTTGTAGGAGTTTCTAAACCCTTTCTGTGAAAAAGCGGAAAACGCATTTTTCACGCCAAATCCAGGCATTTAAGAAATAGCTGTAAATCTCCGTCTAAAACACAAAACGAACGTATTTTTCAAACTGCTCTGCTGAGTGTTTGCTTAACTAAGGGAGTTAAATCCGCGATCAAAATCAGAGAGTGAGAAGCACGTTTGTTCTAGGAGCTGCGTTTGTATATAGCAGAGTGAATGGGAGTAGAGGCTGTATTGAGAAATATCTGCTTCTAAAACCAAAGCGGAGCTACCTAATAGAACGGTCTTCAACCTGTGCATTCAACTTATAGAATGAAACTGATGTGTGTTTGCAGGAGTTTCTAAACCCTTTCTGTGAAGAAGTGGAAAACGCAAGTTTCCGGCCAAATGCAGGCATTTAAGAAATACCTGTAAATCTCCGTTTAAAACACAAAACGAACGTATCTTTCAAACTGCTCTGCTGGGTGTGTTCTTAAGTAAGGTTGTGGAATCGGCGTTCAGAATCAGAGAGTGAGAAGCACGTTTGTTCTAGGAGCTGCGTTTGAATATATCAGAGTGAATGGAAGTAAACGGTGTATTGAGAAATATCTGCTTCTAAAACCAAAACGGAGCTACGTAACAGAACCGTCTTCAACGTGTGCATTCAACCTACAGAGTTAAACTGATGATTGTTTGCAGGAGTTTCTAAACCCTTTCTGTGAAGAAGCAGAAAACGCATTTTTCCAGCCAAATCCAGGCATTTATAAATAGCTGTAAATCTCCGTCTAAAACACAAAAAGAACATATCTTTCAAACTGCTCTGCTGGGTGTTTTCTTAACTAAGGGACTCGAATCCGCCTTCCGAATCAGAGAGTGAGAAGCACGTTTGTTCTAGGAGCTGCGTTTGGATATAGCAGAGTGAATGGCATTAAACGCTGTATTGAGAAATATCTGTTTTTAAAACCAAAATGGAGCTACCTAACAGAACGGTCTTCAACGTGTGCATTCAACTTACAGAGTTAAACTGATGTGTGTTTGCAGGAGTTTCTAAACCCTTCTGTGAAGAAGTGGAAAACGCATTTTTTCAGCCAAATCCAGGCATTTAAGAAATAGCTGTAAATCTCCGTCTAAGACACAAAACGTACGTATCTTTCAAACTGTTCTGCTGGGTGTGTTCTTAAGTAAGATTGTGGAATCAGCGTTCAGAATCAGAGAGTGAGAAGCACGTTTGTTCTAGGAGCTGCGTTTGGATATAGCATAGTGAATGGGAGTAAACCCTGTATTGAGAAATATGTGCTTCTAAAACCAAAACGGAGCTAATTAACAGAACGGTCTTCTACGTGTGCATTCAACTTACAGAGTTAAACTGATGTGTGTTTGCAGGAGTTCCTAAACCCTTTCTGTGAAGAAGCTGAAAACGCATTTTTCACGCCAAATCCAGGCATTTAAGAAATAGCTGTAAATCTCCGTCTAAAACACAAAACGAACGTATCTTTCACACTGCTTTCCTGGGTGTTTGCTTAACGAAGGGAGTCGAATCCGCCTTCAGAATCAGAGAGTGAGAAACACGTTTGTTGCAGAAGCTGCGTTTGGATAAAGCAGAGTGAATGGGATTGAACGCTGTATTGAGAAATATCTGCTTCTAAAACCACAACGGAGCTACCTAACAGAACGGGCTTCAACGTGTCCATTCAACTTACACAGTTAAACTGAGGTGTGTTTGCAGGAGTTTCTAAACCCTTTCTGTGATGAAGCAGAAAACGCATTTTTCCAGCCAAATCCAGGAATTTAAGAAATAGCTGTAAATCTCCGTCTAAAACACAAAACGAACGTATCTTTTCAACTGCTCTGCTGGGTGTTTGCTTAACTAAGGGAGTCGAATCCGCGTTCAGAATCAGAGTGAGAAGCACGTTTGTTCTAGGAGCTGCGTTTGGATATAGCAGAGTGAATGGGAGTACACGCTGTATTGAGAAATATCTGCTTCTAAAACCAAAACGGAGGTACCTAACAGAACGGTCTTCAACGTGTCCATTCAATTTACACAGTTAAACTGATGTGTGTTTGCCGGAGTTTCTAAATCCTTTCTGTGAAGAAGTAGAAAACGCAACTTTCCAGCCAAATACAGGCATTTAAGAAATAGCTGTAAATCTGCGTCTAAAACACAAAACGAACGTATCTTTCAAACTGCTCTGCTGCGTGTTTGCTTAACGAAGGGAGTTGAATCCGCGTTCAGAATCAGAGAGTGAGAAGCATGTTTGTTCTAGGAGCTGTGTTTTTATATAGCAGAGTGAATTTGAGTAAACGCTGTATTGAGAAATATCTGCTTCTAAAACCAAAACGGAGCTACCTAACAGAACGGTCTTCTACGTGTGCATTCAACTTAGAGTTAAACTGATGTGTGTTTGCAGGAGTTCATAAACCCTTTCTGTGAAGAAGCGGAAAACGCATTTTTCCAGCCAAATCCAGGCATTTAAGAAATAGGTGTAAATCTCCGTCTAAAACACAAAACGAACGTATGTTTCAAACTGCTCTACTGGGTGTTTGCTTAACTATGGGAGTCTAATCCGGCTTCAGAATCAGAGAGTGAGAAGCATGTTTGTTCTAGGAGCTGCGTTTGGATATAGCAGAGTGAATGGGAGTAAACGCTGTATTGAGAAATATCTGCTTCTAAAACCAAAACGGAGCTAATTAACAGAACGGTCTTCTACGTGTGCATTCAACTTACAGAGTTAAACTGATGTGTGTTTGCAGGAGTTTCTAAACCCTTTCTGTGAAGAAGCGGAAAAAGCATTTTTCCAGCCAAATCCAGGCATTTAAGAAATAGCTGTAAATCTCCGTCTAAAACACAAAACGAACCTATGCTTCAAACTGCTATGCTGGGTGTTTGCTTAGCTAAGGGAGTTGAATTGCCGTTCAGAATCACAGAGTGAGAAGCACGTTTCATCTAGGAACTGCGTTTCGATATATCAGAGTGAATGGGACTAAACGCTGTATTGAGAAATATCTGCTACTAAAACGAAAACGGAGCTACCTAACAGAACGGTCTTCAACGTGTGCATTCAACTTACAGAGTTAAACTGATGTGTGTTTGGAGGAGTTTCTAATCTCTTTCTTTGAAGAAGCGGAAAACGCATTTTTCCAGCCAAATCCAGGCATTTAAGAAATAGCTGTAAATCTCCGTCTAAAACACAAAGGGAACGTATCTTTCAAACTGCTCTGCTGGGTGTTTGCTTAACTAAGGGAGTTGAATCCGCGTTCAGAATCAGAGAGTGAGAAGCAGGTTTGTTCTAGGAGCTGCGTTCGGATATAGCAGAGTGAATGGGAGTACACGCTGTATTGAGTAATATCTGCTTCTAAAACCTAAACGGAGCTACCTAACAGAACGGTCTTCAACGTGTTCATTCAACTTACAGAGTTAAACTGATGTGTGTTTGCAGGAGTTTCTAAACCCTTTCTGTGAAGAAGTGGAAAACGCATTTTTCCAGCCAAACCCAGGCATTTAAGAAATAGTTGTAAATTTCCGTCTAAAACACAAAACGAACGTATCTTTCAAACTGCTCTGCTGGGTGTTTGCTTAACTAAGGGAGTTGAATCCGCGTTCAGAATCAAAGAGTGAGAAGCAGGTTTGTTCTAGGAGCTGCGTTTGGATATATCAGAGTGAATGGGAGTACCGGTTGTATTGAGAAATATCTGCTTCTAAAACCAAAACGGAGCTACCTAACAGAACGGTCTTCAACGTGTGCATTCAACTTACAGAGTAAAACTGATGTGTGTTTGCAGCAGTTTCTAAACCCTTTCTGTGAGGAAGCAGAAACCGCATTTTTCAAGCCAAATCCAGGCATTTAAGAAATAGCTGAAAATTTCCGTCTAAAACACAAAACGAATGTATCTTTCAAACTGCTCTGCTGGGTGTTTCCTTAACTAAGGGAGTCAAATCCGCCGTCAGAATCAGAGAGTGAGAAGCACGATTGTTCTAGGAGCTGCGTTTGGATATAGCAGGGTGAATGCAGTAAACGCTGTATTGAGAAATATCTGCTTCTAATGACGAAACTGAGCTACCTAAAAGAACGGTCTTCAACGTGTGCATTAAACTTACAGAGTCAAACTGATGTGTGTTTGCAGGAGTTTCTAAACACTTTGTGTGAAGAAGCAGAAAACGCATTTTTCCATTCAAATCCAGGCATTTAAGAAATAGCTGTAAATCTCCGTCTAAAACACAAAACGAACGTATCTTTCAAACTACTCTGCTGGGTGTTTGCTTAACTAAGGAAGTTGAAACCGCGTTCAGAATCAGAGAGTGAGAAGCACGTTTCATCTACGAACTGCGTTTCGATATAGCAGAGTTAATGGGAGTAAACGCTGTATTGAGAAATATCTGCTTGTAAAACCAAAACCGAGCTACCTAACAGAACGGTCTCCAACGTGTGCATTCAACTTACAGAGTTAAACTGATGTGTGTTTGCAGGAGTTTCTAAACACTTTCTGTGAAATAGCGGAAATCGCATTTTTCCAGCCAAATCCAGGCATTTAAGAAATAGCTGTAAATCTCCATCTAAAACACAAAACGAACGTATCTTTCAAACTGCTCTGCTGGGTGTTTCCTTAACTAAGGGAGTCGAATCCGCGTTCAGAATCAGAGAGTGAGAAGCACGTTTGTTCTAGGAGCTGCGTTTCGATATAGCAGAGTGAATGGGAGTAAAGGCTGTATTGAGAAATATCTGCTTCTAATATTAAAACTGAGCTACCTAACCGAACGGTCTTCAACGTCTGCATTCAACTTACAGAGTTAAACTGATGTGTGTTTGCAGGATTTTCTAAACACTTTGTGTGAAGACGCGGAAAACTCATTTTTCCAGCCAAATCCAGGCATTTAAGAAATAGCTGTAAATCTCCGTCTAAAACAGAAAACAAACGTATCTTTCAAACTGCTGTGCTGGGTGTTTGCTTAACTAAGTGAGTTGAATCCGCGTTCAGAATCAGAGAGTGAGAAGCACGTTTCATCTAGGAACTGCGTTTCGATATAGCAGAGTGAATGGGAGTAAACGCTGTATTGAGAAATATCTGCTTCTAAAACCAAAACGGAGCTACCTAACAGAACGGTCTTCTACGTGTGCATTCAACTTACAAAGTTAAACTGATGTGTGTTTGCAGGAGTTTCTAAACCCTTTCTGTGAAATAGCGGAAAACGCATTTTTCCAGCCAAATACAGGCATTTAAGAAATAGCTGTAAATCTCCGTCTATAACACAAAACGAACGTATCTTTCAAACTGCTCTGCAAAGTGTTTGCTTAACTAAGGTAGTCGAATCCGCTTTCAGAATCAGAGAGTGAGACGCACGTTTGTTCTAGGATCTGCGTTTGGATATACCAGAGTGAATGGGAGTAAACGCTGTATTGAGAAATATCTGCTTCTAAAACTAAAACGGAGCTACCTAACAGAACGGTCCTCAAGGTGTGCATTCAACTTACAGAGTTAAACTGATGTGTGTTTGCAGGAGTTCCTAAACCCTTTCTGTGAAGAAGCGGAAAACGCATTTTTCCAGCCAAATCCAGGCATTTAAGAAATAGGTGTAAATCTCCGTCCAAAACACAAAACGAATGTATATTTCAAACTACTCTATTGAGTGTTTGCTTAACTAAGGGAGTCGAATCCGCCTTCAGAATCAGAGAGCGAGAAACACGTTTGATCTAGGAGCTGCGTTTCGATAAAGCAGAGTGAATTGGATTAAACGCTCTATTGAGAAATATCTGCTTCTAAAACCAAAACGGAGCTACCTAGCAGAACGGTCTTCAACGTGTCCATTCAACTTACAAAGTTAAACAGATGTGTGTTTGCAGGAGTTTCTAAACCCCTTCTGTGAAGAACCGGAAAACACATTTTTCCAGCCAAATCCAGGCATTTAAGGAATAGCTGTAAATCTCCGTCTAAAACACAAAACGAAGGTATCTTTCAAACTGCTCTGCTGGGTGTTTTCTTAACTAAAGGAGTCGAATCCGCGTTAAGAATCAGAGAGTGAGTAGCATGTTTGTTCTAGCAGCTGTGCTTTTATACAGCAGAGTGAATTGATGTAAACGCTGTATTGAGAAATATCTGCTTCTAAAACCAAAACGGAGCTACCTAACAGAACGGTCTTCAACGTGTGCATTCAACTTACAGAGTTACGCTGATGTGCCTTTGCAGGAGTTTCTAAACCCTTTCTGTGAAATAGCGGAAAACGCATTTTTCCAGCCAAATCCAGGCATTTAAGAAATAGCTGTAAATATCCGTCTAAAACACAAAACGAACGTATCTTTCAAACTGCTCTGCAAAGTGTTTGCTTAACTAAGGTAGTCGAATCCGCTTTCAGAATCAGAGAGTGAGAAGCACGTTACTTCTAGGATCTGCGTTTGGATATACCAGAGTGAATGGGAGTACACGCTGTATTGAGAAATATCTGCTTCTAACAGCAAAACGGAGCTACCTAACAGAACGGTCTTCAACGTGTGCATTCACCTTACAGAGTAAAACCGATGTGTGTTTGCAAAAGTTTCTAAACCCTTTCTGTGAAGATGTGGAAAACGGAAGTTTCCAGGCAAATCAAGGCATTTAAGAAATAGCTGTAAATCTCCGTCTAAAACACAAAACGAACGTATCTGTCAAACTGCTCTGCTGGGTGTTTGCTTAACTAGGGGAGTTGAATCCGCGTTCAGAATCAGAGAGTGAGAAGCACGTTTCATCTAGGAACTGCGTTTCGATATAGCAGAGTGAATGGGAGAACAGGCTGTATTGAGAAATATCTGCTTCTAAAACCAAAACGGAGCCACCTAACGGAACGGTCTTCAACGTGTGCATTCAACTTTCAGAGTTAAACTGATGTGTGTTTGCAGGAGTTTCTAAACCCTTTCTGTGAAGAAGCTGAAGACGCATTTTTCCAGCCAAATCCACTCATTTAAGAAATAGCTGTAAATCTCCGTCTATAACACAAAACAAACGTATCTTTCAAATTGCTCAGCTGGGTGTTTCTTAACTAAGGAGGTTGAATCCGCGTCCAGAATCAGAGTGAGAAGCACGTTTGTTCTAGGAGCTGCGTTTGGATATAGAAGAGTGAATGGGAGTAAACGCTGTATTGAGAAATATCTGCTTCTAAAACCAAAACGGAGCCACCTAACACAACGGCCTTCAACGTGTCCATTCAACTTACAGAGTTAAACTGATGTGTGTTTGCAGGAATTTCTAAACCCTTTCTGTGAAGAAGTGGAAAACGCAATTTTCCAGCCAAATCCAGGAATTTAAGAAATAGCTGTAAATCTCAGTCTAAAACACAAAACGAACGTAACTTTCAAACTGATCTGCTGGGTGTTTGCTTAACTAAGGAAGTCGAATCCGCCTTCAGAATCAGAGAGTGAGAAGCAGGTTTGTTCTAAAAGCTGCGTTTGGATATAACAGAGTGAATGGGAGTAAACGCTGTATTGAGAAATATCTGCTTCTAAAACCATAATGGAGCTACCTAAAAGAAGGGTCTTCAACGTGTGCATTCAACTTAAAGAGTTAAACTAATATGTGTTTGCAGTAGTTTCTAAACCCTTTCTGTGAAGAACCAAAAAACGCATTTTTCCAGCCAAATCCAGGCATTTAAGAAATAGGTGTAAATCTCCGTCCAAAACACAAAACGAATGTATATTTCAAACTACTCTATTGAGTGTTTGCTTAACTAAGGGAGTCGAATCCGCCTTCAGAATCAGAGAGCGAGAAACACGTTTGATCTAGGAGCTGCGTTTCGATAAAGCAGAGTGAATTGGATTAAACGCTCTATTGAGAAATATCTGCTTCTAAAACCAAAACGGAGCTACCTAACAGAACGGTCTTCAACGTGTGCATTCAACTTACAGAGTTAAACAGATGTGTGTTTGCAGGAGTTTCTAAACCCCTTCTGTGAAGAACCGGAAAACACATTTTTCCAGCCAAATCCAGGCATTTAAGGAATAGCTGTAAATCTCCGTCTAAAACACAAAACGAAGGTATCTTTCAAACTGCTCTGCTGGGTGTTTTCTTAACTAAAGGAGTCGAATCCGCGTTAAGAATCAGAGAGTGAGTAGCATGTTTGTTCTAGCAGCTGTGCTTTTATACAGCAGAGTGAATTGATGTAAACGCTGTATTGAGAAATATCTGCTTCTAAAACCAAAACGGAGCTACCTAACAGAACGGTCTTCAACGTGTGCATTCAACTTACAGAGTTACGCTGATGTGCCTTTGCAGGAGTTTCTAAACCCTTTCTGTGAAATAGCGGAAAACGCATTTTTCCAGCCAAATCCAGGCATTTAAGAAATAGCTGTAAATATCCGTCTAAAACACAAAACGAACGTATCTTTCAAACTGCTCTGCAAAGTGTTTGCTTAACTAAGGTAGTCGAATCCGCTTTCAGAATCAGAGAGTGAGAAGCACGTTACTTCTAGGATCTGTGTTTGGATATACCAGAGTGAATGGGAGTACACGCTGTATTGAGAAATATCTGCTTCTAACAGCAAAACGGAGCTACCTAACAGAACGGTCTTCAACGTGTGCATTCACCTTACAGAGTAAAACCGATGTGTGTTTGCAAAAGTTTCTAAACCCTTTCTGTGAAGATGTGGAAAACGGAAGTTTCCAGGCAAATCAAGGCATTTAAGAAATAGCTGTAAATCTCCGTCTAAAACACAAAACGAACGTATCTGTCAAACTGCTCTGCTGGGTGTTTGCTTAACTAGGGGAGTTGAATCCGCGTTCAGAATCAGAGAGTGAGAAGCACGTTTCATCTAGGAACTGCGTTTCGATATAGCAGAGTGAATGGGAGAACAGGCTGTATTGAGAAATATCTGCTTCTAAAACCAAAACGGAGCCACCTAACGGAACGGTCTTCAACGTGTGCATTCAACTTTCAGAGTTAAACTGATGTGTGTTTGCAGGAGTTTCTAAACCCTTTCTGTGAAGAAGCTGAAGACGCATTTTTCCAGCCAAATCCACTCATTTAAGAAATAGCTGTAAATCTCCGTCTATAACACAAAACAAACGTATCTTTCAAATTGCTCAGCTGGGTGTTTCTTAACTAAGGAGGTTGAATCCGCGTCCAGAATCAGAGTGAGAAGCACGTTTGTTCTAGGAGCTGCGTTTGGATATAGAAGAGTGAATGGGAGTAAACGCTGTATTGAGAAATATCTGCTTCTAAAACCAAAACGGAGCCACCTAACACAACGGCCTTCAACGTGTCCATTCAACTTACAGAGTTAAACTGATGTGTGTTTGCAGGAATTTCTAAACCCTTTCTGTGAAGAAGTGGAAAACGCAATTTTCCAGCCAAATCCAGGAATTTAAGAAATAGCTGTAAATCTCAGTCTAAAACACAAAACGAACGTAACTTTCAAACTGATCTGCTGGGTGTTTGCTTAACTAAGGAAGTCGAATCCGCCTTCAGAATCAGAGAGTGAGAAGCAGGTTTGTTCTAAAAGCTGCGTTTGGATATAACAGAGTGAATGGGAGTAAACGCTGTATTGAGAAATATCTGCTTCTAAAACCATAATGGAGCTACCTAAAAGAAGGGTCTTCAACGTGTGCATTCAACTTAAAGAGTTAAACTAATATGTGTTTGCAGTAGTTTCTAAACCCTTTCTGTGAAGAACCAAAAAACGCATTTTTCCAGCCAAATCCAGGCATTTAAGAAATAGCTGTAAATCTCCGTCTAAAACACAAAACGGACGTATCTTTCAAACTGCTCTGCTGCGTGTTTGCTTAACTAAGGGAGTTGAATCCGCGTTAAGAATCAGAGAGTGAGAAGCAGGTATGTTCTAGGAGCTGCGTTTGGATATAGCAGAGTGAATGGGAGTACACGCTGTATTGAGAAATATCTGCCCCTAAAACCAAAACGGAGTTACCTATCAGAACGGTCTTCAACGTGTGCATTCCACTTACAGAGTTAAACTGATGTGTGTTTGCAGGAGTTTCTAAACCCTTTCTGTGAAGAAGGGGAAAACGCATTTTTCCAGCCAAATCCAGGCATTTAAGGATTAGCTGTAAATCTCCGTCCATAACACAAAACGAACGTATCCTTCAAACTGCTCTGCTGGGTGTTTGCTTAACTAAGGGAGTTGAATCCGCGTTCAGAATCAGAGAGTGAGAAGCACGTTTCTTCTAGGAGCTGCGTTTGGATATAGCAGAGTGAATGGGAGTAAACGCTGCATTGAGAAATATCTGCTTCTAAAACTAAAACGGAGCTACCTAACGGAACGGTCTTCAACGTGTGCATTCAACTTACAGAGTTAAACTGATGTGTGTTTGCAGGAGTTTATAAACCCTTTCTGTGGAGAAGCGGAAAACGCATTTTTCCAGACAAATCCAGGCATTTAAGAAATAGCTGTAAATCTCCGTCTAAAACACAAAACGAACGTATCTTTCAAACTGCTCTGCTGGGTGTTTGCTTAACTAAGGGAGTTGAATCCGCGTTCAGAATCAGAGAGTGAGAAGCACCTTTCATCTAGGAACTGCGTTTCGATATAGCAGAGTGAATGGGAGTAAACGCTGTATTGAGAAATATCTGCTTCTAAAACCAAAACGGAGCTACCTAACAGACCGGTCTTCAACCTGTGCATTCAACTTACAGCGTAAAACTGATGTGCGTTTGCAGTAGTTTCTAAAGCCTTTGTGTGAAGAACCGGAAAATGCATTTTTCCAGCCAAATCCAGGCATTTAAGAAATAGCTGTAAATCTCCGTCTAAAATAAAAAACGGGCGTATCTTTCAAACTGCTCTGTTGGGTGTTTGCTGAACTAAAGTAGTCGAATCCGCGTTCAGAATCAGAGAATGAGAAGCACGTTTGTTCTAGGAACTGCGTTTTTATATAGCAGAGTGAATGGGAGTAGAGGCTGTATTGAGAAATATCTGCTTCTGAAACCAAAACGGAGCTACGTAACAAAACGGTCTTCAACGTGTGCATGCAACACACAGAGTTAAACTGTGGTGTGCTTTCAGGAGTTTCTAAACCCTTTCTGTGAAGAAGTCGAAAACGCAATTTTCCAGCCAAATGCAGGCATTTAAGAAATACCTGTAAATCTCCGTTTAAAACACAAAACGAACGTATCTTTCAAACTGCTCTGCTGGGTGTGTTCTTAAGTAAGGTTGTGGAATCGGCGTTCAGAATCAGAGAGTGAGAAGCACGTTTGTTCTAGGATCTCCGTTTGGATATAGCAGAGTGAAAGGGAGTAAACGGTGTATTGAGAAATATCTGCTTCTAAAACCAAAACGGAGCTACCTAACAAAACGGTCTTCAACGTGTCCATTCAACTTACAGAGTTAAACTGATGTGTGTTTGAAGGAATTTCTAAACCCTTTCTGTGAAGAAGTGGAAAACGCATTTTTCCAGCCACATCCAGGCATTTAAGTAATAGCTGTAAATCTCCATCTAAAACATAAAAGGAACGTATCTTTCAAACTTATCTGCTTGGTGTTTGCTTAACTAAGGGAGTCGAATCCGCCTTCAGAATCAGAGAGTGAGAAGCACGTTTGTTCTAGGAGCTGCGTTTGGATATAGCATAGTGAATGGGAGTAAACCATGTATTGAGAAATATCTGCTTCTAAAACAAAAACGGAGGTACCTAACAGAACCGTCTTCAACGTGTGCATTCAACCTACAGAGGTAAACTGATATTTGTTTGCAGGAGTTTCTAAACCCTTTCTGTGAAGAAGCGGAAAACGCATTTTTTCAGCCAAATCCAGGCATATAAGAAATAGCTGTAGATATCCGTCTAAAACACAAAACGAACGTATCTTTCAAACTGCTCTGCTGGGTATTTGCTTAACTATGGGAGTCGAATCCGCCTTCAGAATCAGAGAATAAGAAGCACGTTCGTTCTAGGACCTGCGTTTGGATATAGCAGAGTGAATGGCAGTAAACGCTGTATTGAGAAATATCTGTTTCTAAAACCAAAATGGAGCTACCTAACAGAACGGTCTTCAACGTGTGCATTCAACGTACAGAGTTAAGCTGATGTGTGTTTGCAGGAGTTTCTAAACCCTTTCTGTGAAGAAGTGGAAAACGCATTTTTCCAGCCAAATACAGGCATTTAAGAAATAGCTGTAAATCTCCGTCTAAAACACAAAACGTACGTATCTTTCAAACTGCTCTGCTGGGTGTTTGCTTAAATAAGGGAGTCGAATTCGCGTTCAGAATCAGAGAGTGAGAAGCATGTTTGTTCTAGGAGCTGCGTTTGGATATAGCAGAGTGAATGAGAGTAAACGCTGTACTGAGAAATATCAGCTTCTAAAACCGAAACGGAGCTACGTAACAGAACGGTCTTCAACGTGTGCATTCAACTTACAGAGTTAAACTGATGTGTGTTTGCAGGAGTTTCTAAACCCTTTCTGTGAATAAGCGGAAAACGCATTTTTCCTGCCAAATCCAGGCATTTAAGAAATAGCTGTAAATCTCCGTCTAAAACACAAAACGAACTTATCTTTTAAACTGCTCTGCAGGGTGTTTGCTTAACTAAGGGAGTCGAATCCGCCTTCAGAATCAGAGAGTGAGAAGCACGTTTGTTCTAGGATCTGCGTTTGGATATACCAGAGTGAATGGGAGTTAACGCTGTATTGAGAAATATCTCCTTCTAAAACTAAAACGGAGGTACCTAACAGAACGGTCTTCAACGTGTGCATTCAACTTACAGAGTTAAACTGATGTGTGTTTGCCGGAGTTTCTAAATTCTTTCTGTGAAGAAGTGGAAAACGCAAGATTCCAGCCAAATCCAGGCATTTAAGAAATAGCTGTAAATCTCCGTTTAAAACACATAACGAACGTATCTTTCAAACTGCTCTGCTGGGTGTTTGCTTAACGAAGGGAGTGGAATTTGCGTTCAGAATCAGAGAGTGAGAAGCAGGTTGGTTCTAGGAGCTGCGTTTGGATATATCAGAGTGAATGGGAGAACACGCTGTATTGAGAAATATCAGCTTCTAAAACCAAAACGGAGCTACGTAACAGAGCGGTCTTCAACGTGTGCATTCAACTGACAGAGTTTAACTGATGTGTGTTTGCAGAAGATTTTAAACGCTTTCTGTGAAGAAGCGGAAAATGCATTTTTTCCAGCCAAATCCAGGCATTTAAGAAATAGTTATAAATCTCCGTCTAAAACACAAAACGAACGTATCATTCAAACTTCTCTGCTGGGTGTTTACTTAACTAAGGGAGTCGAATTCGCGTTCAGAATCAGAGAGTGAGAAGCATGTTTGTTCTAGGAGCTGCGTTTTTATATACCAGATTGAATGGGAGTAAACGCTGTATTGAGAAATATCTGCTTCTAAAACCAAAACGGAGCTACGCAACAGAACGGTCTTCAACGTGTGCATTCAGCTTACAGAGTTAATCTGATGTGTGTTTGCAGGAGTTTCTAAACCCTTTCTGTGAGGAAGCGGAAAACGCACTTTTCCAGCCAAATCCAGGCATTTAAGAAATAGCTGTAAATCTCCGTCTAAAACACAAAATGAACGTATCTTTCAAACTGCTCTGCAAAGTGTTTGCTTAACTAAGGGAGTCGAATCCGCGTTCAGAATCAGAGAGTGAGAAGCACGTTTGTCCTAGGATCTGCGTTTGGATATACCAGAGTGAATGGGAGTAAACGCTGTATTGAGAAATATCTGCTTCTAAAACTAAAACGGAGCTACCTAACAGAACGGTCTTCAACGTGTGCATTAAACTTACAGAGTTAAACTTATGTGTGTTTGGCGCAGTTTCTAAACCCTTTCTGTGAAGAAGTGGAAAACGCATCTTTCCATCCAAATCCAGGCATTTAAGAAATAGCTGTAAATCTCCGTTTAAAACACATAACGAACGTATCTTTCAAACTGCACTGCTGGGTGTTTGCTTAACGAAGGGAGTAAAATTTGCGTTCAGAATCACTGTGAGAAGCAGGTTGATTCTAGGAGCTGCGTTTGGATATATCAGAGTGAATGAGAGAACACGCTGTATTGAGAAATATCTGCTTCTAAAACCTAAACGGAGCTACCTAACAGAACGGTCTTCAACCTGTGCATTCAACTTACAGAGTTAAACTGATGTGTGTTTGCAGGAGTTTCTAAACTATTTCTGTGAAGAACCGGAAAACACATTTTTCCAGCCAAATCCAGGCATTTAAGAAATAGCTGTAAATCTCCGTGTAAAACACAAAACGAACGTATCTTTCAAACTGCTCTGCTGGGCGTTTGCTTAACTAAGGGAGTCGAATCCGCGTTCAGAATCAGAGAGTGAGAAGCACGTTTGTTCTAGGAGCTGCGTTTGGATATAGCAGAGTGAAAGGGATTAAACGCTGTATTGAGAAATATCTGTTTCTAAAACCAAAACGGAGCTACCTAACAGAACGGTCTTCTACGTGTGCATTCAACTTACAGAGATAAACTGATGTGTGTTTGAAGGAGTTTCTAAACCCTTTCTGTGAAAAAGCGGAAAACGCATTTTTCCTGCCCAATCCAGGCATTTAAGAAATAGCTGTAAATCTCGGTCTAAAACACAAAAGGAACGTATCTTTCAAACTGCTCTGCTGGGTGTTTGCTTAACTGAGGGAGTCGAATCCGCGTTCAGAATCAGAGAGTGAGAAGCACGTTTGTTCTAGGAGCTGCGTTTGGATATAGCAGAGTGAATGGAAATAAACGCTGTATTGAGAAATATCTGCTCCTAAAACCAAAACGGAGCTACATAACAGAACGGTCTTCAACGTGTGCATTAAACTGACAGAGTTAAACTGATGTGTGTTTGCAGAAGATTTTAAACGCTTTCTGTGAAGAAGCGGAAAATGCATTGTTCCAGCCAAATCCAGGCATTTAATAAATAGCTGTAAATCTCCGTCTAAAACACAAAACGTACGTATCCTTCAAACTGCTCTGCTGGGTTTTTGCTTAACTAAAGGAGTTGAATCCGCGTTCAGAATCAGAGAGTGAGAAGCATGTTTGTTCTAGGAGCTGCGTTTTTATATAGCAGAGTGAATGGGAGTAAACGATGTATTCAGAAATATCTGCTTTAAAAGCAAAACGGAGCTACCTAACAGAACGGTCTTCAACGTGTGCATTCAACTTACAGAGTTAAACTGATGTGTGTTTGCAGGAGTTTCTAAACCCTTTCTGTGAAGAAGTGGAAAACGCAATTTTCCAGCCAAATGCAGGCATTTAAGAAATAATTGTAAATCTCCGTCTAAAACACAAAACGAACGACTCTTTCAAACTGCTCTGCTGGGTGTGTTCTTAACTAAGGGAGTCGAATCGGCGTTCAGAATCAGAGAGTGAGAAGCACGTTTGTTCTAGGAGCTACGTTTGGATATAGCAGAGTGAATGGGAGTAAACGGTGTATTCAGAAATATCTGCTTCTTAAACCAAAACGGAGCTACCTAACAGAACGGTCTTCAACGTGTCCATTCAACTTACAGAGTTAAACTGATGTGCGTTTGCAGGAATTTCTAAACCGTTTCTGTGAAGAAGTGGAAAACGCATTTTTCAAGCCAAATCCAGGCATTTAAGAAATAGCTTTAAATCTCCGTCTAAAACATAAAACGAACATATCTTTCAAACTGATCTGCTTGGTGTTTGCTTAACTAAGGGAGTCGAATGCGCCTTGAGAATCAGAGAGTGAGAAGCACGTTTGTTCTAGGAGCTGCGCTTGGATATAGCATAGTGAATGGGAGTAAACGCTGTATTGAGAAATATCTGCTTAAAAACCAAAACGGAGCTACGTAACAGAACCGTCTTCAACGTGTGCATTCAACCTACAGAGTTAAACTGATGTGTGTTTGCAGGAGTTTTTAAACCTGTTCTGTGAAGAAGCGGGAAACGCATTTTTCCAGCCAAATCCAGGCATTTAAGAAATAGCTGTAAATCTCCGTCTAAAACACAAATCGAACGTATATTTCAAACTGCTCTGCTGGGTTTTTGCTTACCTAAGGGAGTCGAATCCGCCTTCAGAATCAGAGAGTGAGAAGCACGTTCGTTCTAGGAGCTGCGTTTGGATATAGCAGAGTGAATGGCAGTAAACGCTGTATTGAGAAATATCTGCTTCTAAAACTAAAACGGAGCTACCTAACAGAACGGTCTTCAACGTGTGCATTCAACTTACAGAGTTAAACTGATGTGTGTTTGCCGGAGTTTCTAAATTCTTTCTGTGAAGAAGTGGAAAACGCAACTTTCCAGCCAAATCCAGGCATTTAAGAAATAGCTGTAAATCTCCGTCTAAAACACAAAACGAACGTATCTTTCAAACTGCTCTGCTGGGTGTTTACTTAACTAAGGGAGTCGAATTCACATTCAGAATCAGAGAGTGAGAAGCATGTTTGTTCTAGGAGCTGCGTTTTTATATAGCAGATTGAATGGGAGTAAACCCTGTATTGAGAAATATCTCCTTCTAAAACCAAAACGGAGCTACCTAACAGAACGGTCTTCAACGTGTGTATTCAACTTACAGAGTTAATCTGATGTGTGTTTGCAGGAGTTTCTAAACCCTTTCTGTGAAAAAGCGGAAAATGCACATTTCCAGCCAAATCCAGGCATTTAAGAAATAGCTGTAAATCTCGGTCTAAAACACAAAAGGAACGTATCTTTCAAACTGCTCTGCTGGGTGTTTGCTTAACTAAGGGAGTCGAATCCGCGTTCAGAATCAGAGAGTGAGAAGCACGTTTGTTCTAGGATCTGGGTTTGGATATACCAGAGTGAATGGGAGTAAACGCTGTATTGAGAAATATCTGCTTCTAAAACTAAAACGGAGCTACCTAACAGAACGGTCTTCAACGTGTGCATTCAACTTACAGAGTTAAACTGATGTGTGTTTGCAGGAGTTTCTAAACCCTTTCTGTGAGGAAGTGGAAAACGCATCTTTCCATCCAAATCCAGGCATTTAAGAAATAGCTGTAAATCTCCGTTTAAAACACATAACGAACGTATCTTTCAAACTGCACTGCTGGGTGTTTGCTTAACGAAGGGAGTGGAATTTGCGTTCAGAATCAGTGTGAGAAGCAGGTTGGTTCTAATAGCTGCGTTTGGATATATCAGAGTGAATGGGAGAACACGCTGTATTGAGAAATATATGCTTCTAAAACCTAAACGGAGCTACCTAACAGAACGGTCTTCAACGTGTGCATTCAACTTACAGAGTTAAACTGATGTGTGTTTGCAGGAGTTTCTAAACTATTTCTGTGAAGAACCGGAAAACACATTTTTCCAGCCAAATCCAGGCATTTAAGAAATAGCTGTAAATCTCCGTGTAAAACACAAAACGAACGTATCTTTCAAATTGCTCTGCTGGGTGTTTGCTTAACTAAGGGAGTCGAATCCGCGTTCAGAATCAGAGAGTGAGAAGCACGTTTGTTCTAGGAGCTGCGTTTGGATATAGCAGAGTGAATGGGAATAAAATCTGTATTGAGAAATATCTGCTTCTAAAACCAAAACGGAGCTACATAACAGAACGGTCTTCAACGTGTGCATTCAACTGACAGAGTTAAACTGATGTGTGTTTGCAGAAGATTTTAAACGCTTTCTGTGAAGAAGCGGAAAATGCATTTTTCCAGCCAAATCCAGGCATTTAAGAAATAGCTGTAAATCTCCGTCTAAAACACAAAACGTACGTATCCTTCAAACTGCTCTGCTGGGTTTTTGCTTAACTAAAGGAGTTGAATCCGCGTTCAGAATCAGAGAGTGAGAAGCATGTTTGTTCTAGGAGCTGCGTTTTTATATAGCAGAGTGAATGGGAGTAAACGATGTATTCAGAAATATCTGCTTTACAACCAAAACGGAGCTACCTAACAGAACGGTCTTCAACGTGTGCATTCAACTTACAGAGTTAAACTGATGTGTGTTTTCAGGAGTTTCTAAACCCTTTCTGTGAAGAAGCGGAAAAGGCATTTTTCCTGCCAAATCCAGGCATTTAAGAAATAGCTGTAAATCTCGGTCTAAAACACAAAACGAACGTATCTTTCTAACTGCTCTGCTGGGTGTTTGCTTAACTAACGGAGTCGAATTCGCATTCAGAATCAGAGAGTGAGAAGCATGTTTGTTCTAGAAGCTGCGTTTCAATATAGCAGAGTGAATGGGAGTCAACGCTGTATTGAGAATATCAGCTTCTAAAACCAAAACGGAGCTACCTAACAGAACGGTCTTCCACGTGTGCATTCAACTTACAGAGTTAAACTGTTGTGTGTTTGCAGGAGTTTCTAAACCCTTTTAGTGAAGAAGTGGAAAACGTAATTTTCATCCAAATGCAGTCATTTAAGAAATAGCTGTAAATCTCCGTCTAAAACACCAAACGAACGTATCTTTCAAACTGCTCTGCTGGGTGTTTTCTTAACTAAAGGACTGGAATCCGCGTTCAGAATCAGAGAGTGAGAAGCATGTTTTTCTAGGAGCTGCGTTTGTATATAGTAGAGTTAATGGGAGTAGAGGCTATACTGAGAAATATCTGCTGCTAAAACCAAAACGGAGCTACCTAACAGAACGGTCTTCAACGTGTGCATTCAACTTACAGAGTTAAACTGATGTGTGTTTGCAGGAGTTTCTAAACCCTTTCTGTGAAGAAGTGGAAAACGCAATTTTCCAGCCAAATGCAGGCATTTAAGAAATAATTGTAAATCTCCGTCTAAAACACAAAACGAACGACTCTTTCAAACTGCTCTGCTGGGTGTGTTCTTAACTAAGGGAGTCGAATCGGCGTTCAGAATCAGAGAGTGAGAAGCACGTTTGTTCTAGGAGCTACGTTTGGATATAGCAGAGTGAATGGGAGTAAACGGTGTATTCAGAAATATCTGCTTCTTAAACCAAAACGGAGCTACCTAACAGAACGGTCTTCAACGTGTCCATTCAACTTACAGAGTTAAACTGATGTGCGTTTGCAGGAATTTCTAAACCGTTTCTGTGAAGAAGTGGAAAACGCATTTTTCAAGCCAAATCCAGGCATTTAAGAAATAGCTTTAAATCTCCGTCTAAAACATAAAACGAACATATCTTTCAAACTGATCTGCTTGGTGTTTGCTTAACTAAGGGAGTCGAATGCGCCTTCAGAATCAGAGAGTGAAAAACACGATTGTTCTAGGAGCTGCGTTTGGATAAAGCAGTGGGAATGGGATAAAACGCTCTATTGAGAACTATCTGCTTCTAAAACCAAAACGGAGCTACGTAACAGAACGGTCTTCAACGTGTTCATTCAACTTACACAGTTAAACTAATGTGTGTTTGCAGGAGTTTCTAAACCCTTTCTGTGAAGGACCGGAAAACACATTTTTCCAGCCAAATACAGGCATTTAAGAAATAGCTGTAAATCTCCGTCTAAAACACAAAACGAACGTATATTTCAAACTGCTCTACTTCGTGTTTGCTTAACGAAGGGTGTTGAATCCGCGTTCAGAATCAGAGAGTGAGAAGCAGGTTTGTTCTAGGAACTGCGTTTGGATATAGCAAAGTGAATGGGATTAAACGCTGTATTGAGAAATGTCTGCTTCTAAAACCAAAACGGAGCTACCTAAGAGAACCGTCTTCAACGTGTGCATTCAACTTACAGAGGTAAACTGATGTGTGTTTGCAGGAGTTTCTAAACCCTTTCTGTGAAGAAGTGGAAAACGGAATTATTAAGGCAAATCCAGGCATTTAAGAAATAGCTGTAAATCACCGTCTAAAACACAAAACGAACGTATCTTTCAAACTGCTCTGCTGGGTGTTTGCTTAACTAAGGGAGTCGAATCCGCGTTTCGAATCAGAGATTGAGAAGCACGTTTCATCTAGGAACTGCGTTTGGATATAGCAGAGTGAATGGGAGTACACGCTGTATTGAGAAATATCTGCTTCTAAAACCCAAACGGAGCTACCTAACAGAACGGTTTTCAACGTGTGCATTTAACTTACAGAGTTAAACTGATGTGTTTTTGCAGGAGTTTCTAAACCCTTTCTGTGGAGAAGCGGAAAACGCATTTTTCCAGCCAAATCCATGCATTAAGAAATAGCTGTAAATCTCCGTCTAAAACACAAAACGAACCTATCTTTCAAACTGCTTTCCTGGGTGTTTGCTTAACTAAAGGAGTTGAATCCGCGTTCAGAATCAGAGGGTGAGAAGCACGTTTCATCTAGGAACTGCGTTTCGATATAGCAGAGTGAATGGGAGTACACGCTGTATTGAGAAATATCTGCTTCTAAAACCAAAACGGAGCTACCTAACAGAACGGTCTTCAACGTGTGCATTCAACTTACAGAGTTAAAATGATGTGTGTTTGCAGGAGTTTCTAAACCCTTTCTGTGAAGAACCGGAAAACACATTTTTCCAGCCAAATCCTGGCATTTAAGAAATAGCTGTAAATCTCCGTCTAAAACACAAAAAAAACGTATGTTTCAAACTGCTCTGCTTCGTGTTTGCTTAACGAAGGGAGTTGAATCCGCGTTCAGAATCAGAGAGTGAGAAGCAGGTTTGTTCTAGGAGCTGCGTTTGGATATAGAAGAGTGAATGGGAGTACACGCTGTATTGATAAATATCTGCTTCTAAAACCTAAACGGAGCTACCTAACAGAACGGACTTCAACGTGTGCATTCAACTTACAGAGTTAAACTTATGTGTGTTTCCAGGAGTTTCTAAACGCTTTCTGTGAAGAAGCGGAAAACGCATTTTTCCAGCCAAATCCAGGCATTTAAGAAATAGTTGTAAATCTCCGTCTAAAACACAAAACGGACGTATGTTTCAAACTGCTCTGCTTCGTGTTTGCTTAACGAAGGGAGTTGAATCCGCGTTCAGAATCAGAGAGTGAGAAGCACGTTTGTTCTAGGAGCTTCGTTTGGATATAGAAGAGTGAAAGGGATTAAACGCTGTATTGAGAAATATCAGCTTCTAAAACCAAAACGGAGCTACCTAACAGAACGGTCTTCAACGTGTTCATTCAACTTACAGAGTTTAACTGATGTGTGTTTGCAGGAGTTCCTAAACACTTTCTGTGAAGAAGCGGAAAACGCATTTTTCCTGCCAAATCCAGGCCTTTAAGAAATAGCTGTAAATCTCCGTCTAAAACATAAAACGAACGTATCTTTCAAACTGATCTTCTTGGTGTTTGCTTAACTAAGGGAGTCGAATCCGCCTTCAGAATCAGAGAGTGATAAGCACGTTTGTTCTAGGAGCTGCGTTTGGATATAGCATAGTGAATGGGAGTAAACCCTGTATTGACAAAAATCTGCTTCTAAAACCAAAACGGAGGTACGTAACAGAACAGTCTTCAACGTGTGCATTCAACCTAGAGAGGTAAACTGATGTTTGTTTGCAGGAGGTTCTAAACCCTTTCTGTGAAGAAGCGGAAAACGCATTTTTCCAGCCAAATCCAGGCATTTACGAAATAGCTGTAAATCTCCGTCTAAAACACAAAACGAACGTATCTTTCAAACTGCTCTGCTGGGTGTATGCTTAACTAAGGGACTCGAATCCGCCTTCAGAATCAGAGACTGAGAAGCAGGTTTGTTCTAGGAGCTGCGTTTGGATATAGCAGATTGAATGGCAGTAAA
Organism: Callithrix jacchus; assembly: GCF_049354715.1. NCBI lineage: Eukaryota > Metazoa > Chordata > Mammalia > Primates > Cebidae > Callithrix > Callithrix jacchus. The sequence continues at coordinate 45,961,590 of NC_133514.1, forward strand.
CTCTGTATTGAGATATATCTGTTTCTAAAACCAAAATGGAGCTACCTAACACAACGGTCTTCAACGTGTGCATTCAACTTACAGAGTTAAAATGATGTGTGTTTGCAGGAGTTTCTAAACCCTTTCTGTGAAGAAGTGGAAAACGCATTTTTCCAGCCAAATCCAGGCATTTAAGAAATAGCTGTAAATATCCGCATAAAACACAAAACGAACGTATCTTTCGAACTGCTCTGCTGGGTGTTTGCTTAACTAAGAAAGTTGAATCCGCATTCAGAATCAGAGAGTGAGGAGCACGTTTGTTCTAGGAACTGCGTTTGGATATAGCAGAGTGAATGGGAGTACACGCTGTATTGAGAAATATCTGCTTCTAAAACCGAAACGGAGCTACCTAACAGAAAGGTCTTCAACGTGTGTATTCAACTTACAGAGTTAAACTGATGTGTGTTATCAGGAGTTCCTAAACCCTCTCTGTAAAGAAGCGGAAAACGCATTTTTCCAGCCAAAACCAGGCATTTAAGAAATAGCTGTAAATCTCCGTCTAAAACACAAAACGAACGTATCTTTCAAACTGCTCTACTGGGTGTTTGCTTAACTAAGGAGTCGAGTCCGACTTCAGAATCAGAGAGTGAGAAGCACGTTTGTTCTAGGAGCTGCGTTTGGATATAGCAGAGGGAATGGAATTAAACGCTGTATTGAGAAATATCTGCTTCTAAAACCGAAACGGAGCTACCTAACAGAACGGTCTTCAACGTGTTTATTCAACTTACACAGTTAAACTGATGTGTGTTTTCAAGAATTTCTAAACCCTTTCTGTGAAGAAGCAGAAAACGCATTTTTCCAGCCAAATCCAGGCATTTAAGAAATAGCTGAAAATCTCCGTCTAAAACACAAAACGAACGTATCTTTCAAACTGCTCTGCTGGGTGCTTGCTTAACTAAAGGAGTCGAAACCGCGTTAAGAATCAGAGCGTGAGAAGCATGTTTGTTCTAGGAGCTGTGTTTTTATATAACAGAGTGAATTCGAGTAAACGCTGTATTGAGAAATATCTGCTTCTAAAACCAAAACGGAGCTACCTAACAGAACGGTCTTCTACGGGTGCATTAAACTTACAGAGTTAAACTGATGTGTGTTTGCAGGAGTTCCTAAACCATTTCTGTGAAGAAGCGGAAAACGCATTTTTCCAGCCAAATCCAGGCATTTAAGAAATAGGTGTAAATCTTTGTCTAAAACAAAAAACGAATGCATCTTTCAAACTACTCTACTGAGTGTTTGCTTAACTAAGGGAGTCGAATCCGCCTTCAGAATCAGAGAGCGAGAAGCACGTTTGTTCTAGGAGCTGCGTTTGGATAAAGCAGAGTGAACGGGATTAAACGCTGTATTGAGAAATATCTGCTTCTAAAACCAAAACGGAGCTACCTAACAGAACGGTCTTCAACGTGTGCATTCAACTTGCAGAGTTAAACTGATGTGTGTTTGCAGGAGTTTCTAAACCCTTTGTTTGAAGAAGCTGAAAAGGCATTTTTCCAGCCAAATCCAGGCATTTAAGAAATAGCTGTAAATCTCCGTCTAAAACACAAAACGAACGTATCTTTCAAACTGCTCTGCTGGGTGTTTGCTTAACTAAGGGAGTTGAATCCGCGTTCAGAATCAGAGAGTGAGAAGCACGTTTCATCTAGGAACTGCGTTTCGACATAGCAGAGTGAATGAAAGTAAACGCTGTATTGAGAAATATCTGCTTCTAAAACCAAAACCGAGCTACCTAACAGAACGGTCTTCAACGTGTGCATTCAACTTACAGAGTTAAACTGATGTGTGTTTGCAGGAGTTTCTAAACCCTTTCTGTGAAGAAGCGGAAAACGCATTTTACCAGCCAAATCCAGGCATTTAAGAAATAGCTGTAAATCTCCGTCTAAAACACAAAACGAACGTATCTTTCAAACTGCCCTGCAAAGTGTTTGCTTAACTAAGGTAGTCGAATCCGCTTTCAGAATCAGAGAGTGAGAAGCACGTTTGTTCTAGGATCTGCGTGTGGATATACTAGAGTGAATGGGAGTAAACGCTGTATTGAGAAATATCAGCTTCTAAAACTAAAACGGAGCTACCTAAAAGAACGGTCTTCAACGTGTGCATTCAACTTACTAAGTTAAACTGATGTGTGTTTGCCGGAGTTTCTAAACCCTTTCTGTGAAGAAGCGGAAAACGCATTTTTCCAGCCAAATCCAGGCATTTAAGAAATAGCTCTAAATCTCGGTCCAAAACACAAAACGAACGTATCTTTCAAACTGCTCTACTGGGTGTTTTCTTAACTTAGGAGTCGAATCCGCCTTCAGAATCAGAGAGTGAGAAGCAGGTTTGTTCTAGGAGCTGCGTTTGGATATAGCAGAGTGAATGGGAGTACATGCTGTATTGAGAAATATCTGCTTCTAAAACCAAAACGGAGCTACCTAACAGAACGGTCTTCAACGTGTGCATTCAACTTACAGAGTTAAACAGATGTGTGTTTGCAGGAGTTTCTAAACCCTTTCTGTGAAGAAGCGGAAATGGCATTTTTCCTGCCAAATCCAGGCATTTAAGAAATAGCTCTAAATCTCGGTCTAAAACACAAAACGAACGTATCTTTCAAACTGCTCTGCTGGGTGTTTGCTTAACTAACGAAGTCGAATTCGCATTAAGAATCAGAGAGTGAGAAGCATGTTTGTTCTAGGAGCTGCGTTTGAATATATCAGAGTGAATGGAAATAAACGCTGTATTGAGAAATATCAGCTTCTAAACCCACAACGGAGCTACCAAACAGAACGGTCTTCAACGTGTCCATTCAACTTACACAGTTAAACTGATGTGTGTTTGCAGGAGTTTCTAAACCCTTTCTGTGAAGAAGCAGAAAACGCATTTTTCCAGCCAAATCCAGGCATTTAAGAAATAGGTGTAAATCTCCGTCTAAAACACAAAACGAATGTATCTTTCAAACTACTCTACTGAGTGTTTGCTTAACTAAGGGAGTCGAATCCTCCTTCATAATCAGAGAGCGAGAAGCAGGTTTGTTCTAGGAGCTGCGTTTGGATAAAGCAGAGTGAACGGGATTAAACGCTGTATTGAGAAATATCTGCTTCTAAAACCAAAACGGAGCTACCTAACAGAACGGTCTTCAACGTGTCCATTCAACTTACACAGTTAAACTGATGTGTGTTTGCAGGAGTTTCTAAACCCTTCTGTGAAGAAGCGGGAAACGCATTTTTTTAAGCCAAATACAGGCATTTAAGAAATAGCTGTAAATCTCCGTCTAAAACACTACACGAACGTATCTTCCAACTGCTCTGCTGGGTTTTTGCTTAACTAAGGGAGTTGAATCCGCGTTCAGAATCAGGGAGTGAGAAACACGAATGTTCTGGGAGCTGCGTTTGAATATAGCAGAGTGAATGGGAGTAAACGCTGTATTGAGAAATATCTGCTTCTAAAACCAAAACGGATCTAACTAACAGAACGGTCTTCAACGAGTGCACTCAACTTACAGAGTTAAACTGATGTGTGTTTGCAGGACTTTCTAAACCCTTTCTGTGAATAAGCGGAAAACGCATTTTTCCAGCCAAATCCAGGCATTTAAGAAATAGCTGTAAATCTCCGTCTAAAACACAAAACGAACGTATCTTTCAAACTGCTCTGCAAAGTGTTTGCTTAACTAAGGGAGTCGAATCCGCGTTCAGAATCAGAGAGTGAGAAGCACGTTTGTTCTAGGAGCTGCGTTTGAATATACCAGAGTGAATGGGAGTAAACGCTGTATTGAGAAATATCTGCTTCTAAAACCAAAACGGAGCTACCTAACAGAACGGTCTTCAACATGTGCATTCAACTTACAGAGTTAAACTTATGTTTGTTTTCCGGAGTTTCTAAACCCTTTCTGTGAAAAAGTGGAAAACGCAACTTTCCAGCCAAATCCAGGCATTTAAGAAATAGCTGTAAATCTCCGGTTAAAACACATAACGAACGTATCTTTCAAACTGCTCTGCTGGGGGTTTGCTTAACGAAGGGAGTGGAATTTGCGTTCAGAATCAGAGAGTGAGAAGCAGGTGGGTTCTAGGAGCTGCGTTTGGATATATCAGAGTGAATGGGAGAACACGCTGTATTGAGAAATATCTGCTTCTAAAACCTAAACGGAGCTACCTAACAGAACGGTCTTCAACGTGTGCATTCAACTTACAGAGTTAAACTGATGTGTGTTTGCAGGAGTTTCTAAACTATTTCTGTGAAGAACCGGAAAACACATTTTTCCAGCTAAATCCAGGCATTTAAGAAATAGCTGTAAATCTCCGTCTAAAACACAAAACGAACGTATCTTTCAAACTGCTCTGCTGGGCGTTTGCTTAACTAAGGAAGTCGAATCCGCATTCAGAATCAGAGAGTGAGAAGCACGTTTGTTCTAGGAGCTGCGTTTGGATATAGCAGAGTGAAAGGGATTAAACGGTGTATTGAGAAATATCTGTTTCTAAAACCAAAACGGAGCTACCTAACAGAACGGTCTTCTACGTGTGCATTCAACTTACAGAGATAAACTGATGTGTGTTTGAAGGAGTTTCTAAACCCTTTCTGTGAAAAAGCGGAAAACGCAACTTTCCAGCCAAATCCAGGCATTTAAGAAATAGCTGTAAATCTCGGTCTAAAACACAAAAGGAACGTATCTTTCAAACTGCTCTGCTGGGTGTTTGCTTAACTAAGAAAGTCGAATCCGCGTTCAGAGTCAGAGAGTGAGAAGCACGTTTGTTCTAGGAGCTTCGTTGGGATATAGCAGAGTGAATGGGAATAAACGCTGTATTGAGAAATATCTGCTTCTAAAACCAAAACAGAGCTACATAACAGAACGGTCTTCAACGTGTGCATTCAACTGACAGAGTTAAACGGATGTGTGTTTGCAGAAGATTTTAAACGCTTTCTGTGAAAAAGCGGAAAATGCATTTTTCCAGCCAAATCCAGGCATTTAAGAAATAGCTGTAAATCTCCGTCTAAAACACAAAACGTACGTATCTTTCAAACTGCTCTGCTGGGTGTTTGCTTAACTAAAGGAGTTGAATCCGCGTTCAGAATCAGAGAGTGAGAAGCATGTTTGTTCTAGGAGCTGCGTTTTTATATACCAGAGTGAATGGGAGTAAACGATCTATTCAGAAATATCTGCTTTAAAACCAAAACGGAGCTACCTAACAGAACGGTCTTCAACGTGTGCATTCAACTTACAGAGTTAAACTGATGTGTGTTTTCAGGAGTTTCTAAACCCTTTCTGTGAAGAAGCGGAAAAGGCATTTTTTCCTGCCAAATCCAGGCATTTAAGAAATAGCTGTAAATCTCGGTCTAAAACACAAAACGAACGTATCTTTCCAACTGCTCTGCTGAATGTTTGCTTAACTAACAAAGTCGAATTCGCATTTAGAATCAGAGAGTGAGAAGCATGTTTGTTCTAGGAGCTGCGTTTGAATATAGCAGAGTGAATGGGGGTAAACGCTGTATTGAGAAATATCAGCTTCTAAAACCAAACCGGAGCTACCTAACAGAACGGTCTTCAACGTGTGCATTCAACTTACACAGTTAAACTGATGTGTGTTTGTAGGAGTTTCTAAACCCTTTCTGTGAAAAAGCGGAAAACGCATTTTTCCAGCCAAATCCAGGCATTTAAGAAATAGCTGTAAATCTCCGTCTAAAACACAAAACGAACGTATATTTCAAACTGCTCTGCTGAGTGTTTGCTTAACTAAGGGAGTTAAATCCGCGATCAGAATCAGAGAGTGAGAAGCACGTTTGTTCTAGGAGCTGCGTTTGTATATAGCAGAGTGAATGGGAGTAGAGGCTGTATTGAAAAATATCTGCTTCTAAAACCAAAGCGGAGCTACCTAATAGAACGGTCTTCAACCTGTGCATTCAACTTATAGAATTAAACTGATGTGTGTTTGCAGGAGTTTCTAAACCCTTTCTGTGAAGAAGTGGAAAACGCAATTTTCCAGCCAAATGCAGGCATTTAAAAATACCTGTAAATCTCCGTTTAAAACACAAAACGAACGTATCTTTCAAACTGCTCTGCTGGGTGTGTTCTTAAGTAAGGTTGTGGAATCGGCGTTCAGAATCAGAGAGTGAGAAGCACGTTTGTTCTAGGAGCTGCGTTTGAATATAGCAGAGTGAATGGGAGTAAACGGTGTATTGAGAAATATCTGCTTCTAAAACCAAAACGGAGCTACGTAACAGAACCGTCTTCAACGTGTGCATTCAACTTACAGAGTTAAACTGATTTGTGTTTGCAGGAGTTTCTAAACCCTTTCTGTGAATAAGCGAAAAACGTATTTTTCCAGCGAAATCCAGGCATTTAAGAAATAGCTGTAAATCTCCGTCTAAAACACAAAATGAACGTATCTTTAAAACTGCTCTGCTGGGTGTTTGCTTAACTAACGGAGTCAAATTCGCATTCAGAATCAGAGAGTGAGAAGCATGTTTGTTCTAGGAGCTGCGTTTGAATATAGCAGAGTGAAAGGGAGTAAACTCTGTATTGAGAAATATCAGCTTCTAAAACCAAAACGGAGCTACCTAACAGAACGGTCTTCAACGTGTGCATTCAACTTACAGAGTTAAACTGATGTGTGTTTGCAGGAGTTTCTAAACCCTTTCTGTGAAGAAGCGGAAAACGCATTTTTCCAGCCAAATCCAGGCATTTAAGAAATAGTTGTAAATCTTGGTCTAAAACACAAAACGAACGTATCTTTTCAACTGCTCTGCTGGGTGTTTTCTTAACTAAAGGAGTTGAATCCGCGTTCAGAATCAGAGAGTGAGAAGCATGTTTGGTCTAGGAGCTGCGTTTTTATATAGCAGAGTGAATGGGAGTAAACGCTGTATTGAGAAATATCTGCTTCTAAAACCAAAACGGAGGTACATAACAGAACGGTCTTCAACGTGTGCATTCAACTTTCACAGTTAAACTGATGGGTGTTTGCAGGAGTTTCTAAACCCTTTATTTGAAAAAGCGGATAACGCATTTTTCCAGCCAAATCCAGGCATTTAAGAAATACCTGTAAATCTCCGTTTAAAACACAAAACGAACGTATCTTTCAAACTGCTCTGCTGGGTGTGTTCTTAAGTAAGGTTGTGGAATCGGGGTTCAGAATCAGAGAGTGAGAAGCACGTTTGTTCTAGGAACTGCGTTTGGATATTGCAGAGTGAATGGGAGTAAACTGTGTATTGAGAAATATCTGCTTCTAAAACCAAAACGGAGCTACGTAACAGAACCGTCTTCAACGTGTGCATTCAACTTACAGAGTTAAACTGATTTGTGTTTGCAGGAGTTCCTAAACCCTTTCTGTGAATAAGCGAAAAACGTATTTTTCCAGCGAAATCCAGGCATTTAAGAAATAGCTGTAAATCTCCGTCTAAAACACAAAAGGAACGTATCTTTCAAACTGCTCTGCTGGGTATTTCCTTAACTAAGAAAGTCAAATGCGCGTTCTGAATTAGATAGTGAGAAGAACGTTTGCTCTAGAAGCTGCGATTGGATATACCAGAGTGAATGGGAATAAACGGTGTATTGAGAAATATCTGCTTCTAAAACCAAAACAAAGCTACCTAACAATACGGTTTTCAACGTGTGCATTACACTTAAAGAGTTAAACTGAGGTGTGTTTGTAGGAATTTCTAAACCCTTTCTGTGAATAAGCGGAAAACGAATTTTTCCAGCCAAATCCAGGCATTTAAGTAATAGCTGTAAATCTTCTTCTAAAACATAAAACGAACGTATCTTTCAAACTGACCTGCTTGGTGTTTGCTTAACTAAGAAATTCGAATCCGCCTTCAGAATCAGAGAGTGAGAAACACGTTTTTCTAGGAGCTGCGTTTGGATATATCATAGTGAATGGGACTAAACGCTGTATTGAGAAATATCTGCTTCTAAAACCCAAACGGAGCTAGGCAACAGAACCGTCTTAAACGTGTGCATTCAATTTACGGAGTTAAACTGATGTTTGTTTGCAGGAGTTTCTAAACCCTTTCTGTGAAGAAGCAGAAAACGCATTTTTCCAGCCAAATCCAGGCATTTAAGAAATAGCTGTAAATCTCCGTCTAAAACACAAAACGAACGTATCTTTCAAACTGCTCTGCTGGGTGTTTGCTTAACTAAGGGAGTCGAATCCGCGTTCAGAATCAGAGAGTGAGAAGCATGTTTGTTCTAGGAGCTGCGTTTGTATATAGCAGAGTTAATGGGATTAAACGCTGTATTGAGAAATATCTGCTTCTGAAACCAAAACGGAGCTACCTAACAGAACGGTTTTCAACGTGTGCATTCAACTTACAGAGTTAAACTGATGTGTGTTTGCAGGAGCTTCTAAACCCTTTCTGTGAAGAAGCGGAAAACGCATTTTTCCAGCCAAATAAAGGCATTTAAGAAATAGCTGTAAATCTTAGTTTAAAACACAAAACGAAGGTATCTTTCAAACTGCTCTACTGGCTGTTTGCTTAAAGAAGGGAGTTGAATGTGCGTTCAGAATCAGAGAGTGAGAAGCAGGTTTGTTCTAGGAGCTGCGTTTGGATATAGCAGAGTGAATGGGAGTACACGCTGTATTGAGAAATATCTGCTTCTAAAACCAAAACGGAGCTACCTAACAGAACGGTCTCCAACGTGTGCATTCAACATACAGAATTAGACTGATGTGTGTTTGCAGGAGTTTCTAGACCCTTTCTGTGAAAAAGCGGAAAACGCATTTTTCCAGCCAAGTCCAGGCATTTGAGAAATAGCTGTAAATCTCCGTCTAAAACACAAAACGAACGTATTTTTCAAAGTGCTCTGCTGGATGTTTGCTTAACTAAGGGAGTTGAATACGCGTTCAGAATCAGAGAGTGAGAAGCATGTTTGTCCTAGGAGCTGCGTTTGGATATAGCAGAGTGAATGGGAGTAGAGGCTGTATTGAGAAATATCTGCTTCTAAAACCAAAACAGAGCTACCCAACAGAATGGTCTCCAACGTGTGCATCTATCTTTCAGAGTTAAACTGATGTGTGTTTGCAGGAGTTTCTAAACCCTTTCTATGAAGAAGCGGAAAATGCATTTTTTCAGCCAAATCAAGGCATTTAAGAAATAGGTGTAAATCTCCGTCTAAAACACAAAAAGAACGTATCTTTCAAACTGCTCTGCTGGGTGTTTGATAACTAAAGGAGTTGAATCCGCGTTCAAAATCAGAGAGTGAGAAGCACGTTTGTTCTAAGAGCTAAGTTTGTATATATCAGAGTGAATGGGAGTAGAGGCTTTATTGAGAAATATCTGCTTCTAAAACCAAAACGGAGCTACCTAACAGAACGGTCTTCAACGTGTGCGTTCAACTTCCAGAGTTAAACAGAAATGTGTTGGCAGGAGTTTTTAAATTCTTTTTGTGAAGAAGTGGAAAACGCAATTTTCCAGCCAAATCCAGGCACTTAAGAAATAGCTGTAAATCTCAGTCTAAAACACTAAACGAACGTATCTTTCAAACTACTCTGCTGGGTATTTGCTCAACTAAGGGAGTCGAATCCGCGTTCAGAATCAGAGAGTGAGAATCATGTTTGTTCTAGGAACTGCGTTTGTATATAACAGAATGAAAGGGAGTTAAGGCTGTATTAACAAATATCTGCTTCTAAAACCAAAACGGAGCTGCCTAACAGAACGGTCATCAACGTGCGCATTCAACTTACAGAGTTATACTGATGTGTGTTTGCAGGAGTTTCTAAACCCTTTCTGTGAAGAAGCGGAAAACCCATTTTTCCAGTCAAATCCAGGAATTTAAGAAATAGCTGTAAATCTCCGTCTAAAACACAAAACGAATGTATCTTTCAAACTGCTCTGCTAGTTGTTTGCTTAACTAAGGAAGTCGAATCCGCCTTCAGAATCAGACAGTTGGAAGCACGTTTGTTCTAAGAACTGAGTTTGGATATAGCAGAGGGAATGGGAGTAAATGCTGTATTGAGAAATATCTGCTTCTAAAACCAAAACGGAGCTACCTAACAGAACGGTATTCAACGTGTGCATTCAACTTACAGAGTTAAACTGATGTGTGTTTGCAGGAGTTTCTAAACCCTTTCTGTGAAGAAGCGGAAAACGCATATTTCCAGCCAAATCCAGCCATTTAAGAAATAAGTGTAAATCTCCGTCTATAACAGAAAACGAACGTATCTTTCAAACTGCTCAGCTGGGTGTTTGCTTAACTAAGGAAGTCGAATCCGCCTCCAGAAACAGAGTGAGAATCACGTTTGTTCAAGGAGCTGCGTTTGGATATAGCAGAGTGACTGGCAGTAAACGCTGTATTGAGGAATATCTGCTTCTAAAACAAAAACAAAGCTACCTAACAGAACGGTCTTCAACGTATCCATTCACCTTACAGAGTTAAACTGATGTGTGTTTGCAGGAGTTTCTAAACCCTTTCTGTGAAGAAGCGGAAAACCCATTTTTCCAGCCAAATCCAGGCATTTAAGAAATAGCTGTAAATCTCCGTCTAATACACAAAACGAACGTATCTTTCAAACTGCTCTGCCGGGTGTTTTCTTAACTAAGGGAGTCGAATCGGCGTTCAGAATCAGAAAGTGAGAAGCACGTTTCTTCTACGAGCTGCGTTTGAATATAGCAGAGTGAATGGGAGTAAACGCAGTATTGAGAAATATCTGCTTCTAAAACCAAAACGGAGCTATTTAACAGAACGGTCTTCAACGTGTGCATTCAACTTACAGATTTAAACTGATGTGTGTTTCAAAAAGTTTCTAATCCCTTTCTGTGAAGAACCGGAAAACGCATTTTTCCTGCCAAATTTAGGCATTTAAGAAATAGCTGTAAATCTCCGACTAAAACAAAACGAACGTATCTTTCAAACTGCTCTGCTGGGTGTTTGCTTAACTAAGGGAGTTGAATCCGCGTTCAAAATCAGAGAGTGAGAAGAAGGTTTGTTCTAGGAGCTGCGTTTGGATATAGCAGAGTGAATGGGGGTACACGCTGTATTGAGGAATATCTGCTTCTAAAACCAAAACGGAGCTACCTATCAGAACGGTTTTCAACGTGTGCATTCAACTTACAGAGTTAAACTGATGTGTGTTTGCATGAGTTTCTAAAACCTTTCTGTGAAGAAGCGGAAAACGCATTCTTCCAGCCAAATCCAGGCATTTAAGAAATAGCTGTAAATCTCCGTCTATAACACAAAACGAACGTATCATTCAAACTGCTCTGCTGCGTGTTTGCTTAACTAATGGAGTCGAATCCGCTTTCAGAATCAGAGAGTGAGAAGCACGTTTGTTCTAGGAGCTGCGTTTGGATATAGCAGAGTGAATGGGAGTAAACGCTGTATTGAGAAATACCTGCTTTTAAAACTAAAACGGAGCTACCTAACAGAACGGTCTTCAACGTGTGCCTTCAACTTACAGAGTTAAACTGATGTGTGTTTGCCGGAGTTTCTAAACCCTTTCTGTGAAGAAGTGGAAAACACAATTTTCCAGCCAAATCCAGGCATTTAAGGAATAGCTGTAAATCTCCGTCTAAAACACAAAACGAACGTATCTTTCAAACTGCTCTGCTGGGTGTTTGCTTAGCTAAGGGAGTTTAATCCGCTTTCAGAATCAGAGAGTGAGAAGCACGTTATATCTAGGAACTGCGTTTCGATATATCAGAGTGAATGGGAGTAAACGCTGTATTGAGAAATATCTGCTTCTAAAACCTAAACGGAGATACCTAACAGGACGGTCTTCAACGTGTGCATTCAACTTACAGAGTTAAACTGATGTGCGTTTGCAGGAGTTCCTAAATTCTTTCTGTGAAAAAGGGGAAAAAGCATTTTTCCAGCCAAATCCAGGCATTTCAGAAATAGGGGTAAATCTCCGTCTAAAACACAAAACGAACGTATCTTTCAAACTGCTCTACTGGGTGTTTGCTTAACTAAGGGAGTCGAATCCGCCTCCAGAATCAGAGAGTGAGAAACACGATTGTTCCAGGAGCTGCGTTTAAATAAAGCAGTGGGAATGGGATTAAACGCTGTATTGAGAAATATCTGCTTCTAAAACCAAAACGGAGCTACCTAAGAGAACGGTCTTCAACGTGTGAATTCAACTTACAGAGTTAAACTGATGTGTGTTTGCAGGAGTTTCTAAACCCTTTCTGTGAAGAAGTGGAAAACGGAATTATTAAGGCAAATCCAGGCATTTAAGAAATAGCTGTAAATCTCCGTCTAAAACACAAAACGAACGTATCTTTCAAACTGCTCTGCTGGGTGTTTGCTTAACTAAGGGAGTCGAATCCGCGTTCCGAATCAGAGATTGAGAAGCACGTTTCATCTAGGAACTGCGTTTCGATATAGCAGAGTGAATGGGAGTACACGCTGTATTGAGAAATATCTGCTTCTAAAACCAAAACGGAGCTACCTAACAGAACGGTCTTCAACGTGTGCATTTAACTTACAGAGTTAAACTGATGTGTTTTTGCAGGAGTTTCTAAATCCTTTCTGTGGAGAAGCGGAAAACGCATTTTTCCAGCCAAATCCATGCATTAAGAAATAGCTGTAAATCTCCGTCTAAAACACAAAACGAACCTATCTTTCAAACTGCTTTCCTGGGTGTTTGCTTAACTAAAGGAGTTGAATCCGCGTTCAGAATCAGAGAGTGAGAAGCACGTTTCATCTAGGAACTGCGTTTCGATATAGCAGAGTGAATGGGAGTACACGCTGTATTGAGAAATATCTGCTTCTAAAACCAAAACGGAGCTACCTAACAGAACGGTCTTCAACGTGTGCATTCAACTTACAGAGTTAAACTGATGTGTGTTTGCAGGAGTTTCTAAACCCATTCTGTGAAGAACCGGAAAACACATTTTTCCAGCCAAATCCAGGCATTTAAGAAATAGCTGTAAATCTCCGTCTAAAACACAAAACTAACGTATGTTTCAAACTGCTCTGCTTCGTGTTTGCTTAACGAAGGGAGTTGAATCCGCGTTCAGAATCAGAGAGTGAGAAGCAGGTTTGTTCTAGGAGCTGCGTTTGGATATAGCAGAGTGAATGGGAGTACACGCTGTATTGATAAATATCTGCTTCTAAAACCTAAACGGAGCTACCTAACAGAACCGACTTCAACGTGTGCATTCAACTTACAGAGTTAAACTTATGTGTGTTTGCAGGAGTTTCTAAACCCTTTCTGTGAAGAAGCGGAAAACTCATTTTTCCAGCCAAATCCAGGCATTTATGAAATAGCTGTAAATATCCGTCTAAAACACCAAACGAACGTATCTTTCAAACTGCTGTGCTGGGTGTTTGCTTAACTAAGGGAGTTGAATCCGCGTTCAGAATCAGAGAGTGAGAAGCAGGTTTGTTTTAGGAGCTGCGTTTGGATATATCAGACTGAATGGGAGTACACGCTATATTGAGAAATATCTGCTTCTAAAACCAAAACGGAGCTACGTAACAGAGCGGTCTTCAACGTGTGCATTCAACTTAAAGTTAAACTTATGTGTGTTTGCAGGAGGTTCTTATCCATTTCTTTGAAGAAGCGGAAAACGCATTTTTCCAGCCAAATCAAGGCATTTAAGAAATAGTAGTAAATCTCCGTCTAAAACACAAAATGAACGTATCTTTCAAACTGCTCTGCTGGGTGTGTTTTTACGTAAGGGAGTCGAATCGGCGTTCAGAATCAGAGAGTGAGAAGCACGTTTTCCTAGGAGCTGCGTTTGGATATAGCAGAGTGAATGGGAGTAAACGCAGTATTAAGAAATATCTGCTTAAAAACCAAAACGGAGCTACGTAACAGAACCGTCTTCAACGTGTGCATTCAACCTACAGAGTTAAACTGATGTTTGTTTGCAAGAGTTTCTAAACCTGTTCTGTGAAGAAGGGGAAAACGCATTTTTCCAGCCGAATCAAGGCATTTAAGAAATAGCTGTAAATCTCCGTCTAAAACACAAAACGAACGTATCATTCAAACTGCTCTGCTGGGTGTTTGCTTTACTAAGGGAGTCGAATCCGCGTTCACAATCAGAGAGTGAAAAGCACGTTTGTTCTAGGAGCTGCGTTTGGATATAGCAGAGTCAATGGGAGTAAACGCTCTATTGAGAAATATCTGCTTCTAAAACCAAAACGGAGCTACATAACAGAACGGTCTTCAACGTGTGCATTCAACTGACAGAGTTAAACCGATGTGTGTTTGCAGGAGATTCTAAACGCTTTCTGTGAAGAAGCGGAAAATGCATTTTTCCAGCCAAATCCAGGCATTTAAGAAATAGCTCTAAATCTCCGTCTAAAACACAAAACGAACGTATCTTTCAAACTGCTCTGCTGGGTGTTTGCTTAACTAAAGGAGTTGAATACGCGTTCAGAATCAGAGAGTGAGAAGCATGTTTGTTCTAGGAGCTGCGTTTTTATATAGCAGAGTGAATGCGAGTAAACGATGTATTCAGAAATATCTGCTTTAAAACCAAAACGGAGCTACCTAACAGAACGGTCTTCCACGTGTGCATTCAACTTACAGAGTTAAACTGTTGTGTGTTTGCAGGAGTTTCTAAACCCTTTCTGTGAAGAAGTGGAAAACGTAATTTTCATCCAAATGCAGTCATTTAAGAAATAGCTGTAAATCTCCGTCTAAAACACAAAACGAACGTATCTTTCAAACTGCTCTGCTGGGTGTTTTCTTAACTAAAGAAGTAGAATCCGCGTTCAGAATCAGAGAGTGAGAAGCATGTTTTTCTACGAGCTGCGTTTGTATATAGCAGAGTGAATGGGAGTAGAGGCTATATTGAGAAATATCTGCTTCTAAAACCAAAACGGAGCTACCTAACACAACGGTCTTCAACGTGTGCATTTAACTTACAGAGTTAAACTGAGGAGTGTTTGCAGGAATTTCTAAACCCTTTCTGTGAAGAAGCGGAAAACGCATTTTTCCAGCCAAATCCAGGCATTTGAGAAATAGCTGTAAATCTCCGTCTAAAACATAAAACGAACGTATCTTTCAAACTGACCTGCTTGGTGTTTGCTTAACTAAGAAAGTCGAATCCGCCTTCAGAATCAGAGTGAGAAACACATTTGTTCTAGGAGCTGCGTTTGGATATATCATAGTGAATGGGAGTAAACGCTGTATTGAGTAATATCTGCTTCTAAAACCAAAACGGAGCTACGTAACAGAACCGTCTTCAACGTCTGCATTCAACCTACAGAGTTAAACTGATGATTGTTTGCAGGAGTTTCTAAACCCTTTCTCTGAAGAAGTAGAAAACGCATTTTTCCAGCCAAATCCAGGCATTTATAAATAGCTATAAATCTCCGTCTAAAACACAAAACGAACATATCTTTCAAACTGCTCTGCTGGGTGTTTGCTTAACTAAGGGACTCGAATCCGCCTTCAGAATCAGAGAGTGAGAAGCACGTTTGTTCTAGGAGCTGCGTTGGGATATAGCAGAGTGAATGGCAATAAACGCTGTATTGAGAAATATCTGTTTTTAAAACCAAAATAAAGCTACCTAACAGAACGGTCTTCAACGTGTGCATTCAACATACAGAGTTATACTGATGTGTGTTTGCAGGAGTTTCTAAGCCCTTTCTGTGAAGAAGCGGAAAACGCATTTTTCCTGCCAAATCCAGGCATTTAAAAATAGCTGTAAATCTCGGTCTAAAACACAAAACGAACATATATTTCAAACTGCTCTGCTGGGTGTTTGCTTATCTAAGGGAGTCGAGTCCGCATTCAGAATAAGAGAGTGAGAAGCACGTTTGTTCTAGGAGCTGCGTTTGTATATAGCAGAGGGAATGGGAGTAGAGGCTGTATTGAGAAATATCTGCTTCTAAAACCAAAGCGGAGCTACCTAATAGAACGGTCTTCAACGTGTGCATTCAACTGATAGAGTTAAACTGATGTGTTTTTGCAGGAGTTTCTAAACCCTTTCTGTGAAGAAGTCGAAAACGCAATTTTCCAGCCAAATGCAGGCATTTAAGAAATACCTGTAAATCTCCGTTTAAAACACAAAACGAACGTATCTTTCAAACTGCTAGGCTGGGTGTGTTCTTAAGTAAGGTTGTGGAATCGGCGTTCAATATCAGAGAGTGAGAAGCACCTTTGTTCTAGGAGCTCCGTTTGGATATAGCAGAGTGAATGGGAGTAAACGGTGTATTGAGAAATATCTGCTTCTAAAACCAAAACGGAGCTACCTAACAAAACGGTCTTCAACGTGTCCATTCAACTTACAGAGTTAAACTGATGTGTGTTTGAAGGAATTTCTAAACCCTTTCGGTGAAGAAGTGGAAAACGCAGTTTTCCATCCACATCCAGGCATTTAAGTAATAGCTGTAAATCTCCGTCTAAAACATAAAAGGAACGTATCTTTCAAACTTATCTGCTTGGTGTTTGCTTAACTAAGAAAGTCGAATCCGCCTTCAGAATCAGAGAGTGAGAAGCACGTTTGTTCTAGGAGCTGCGTTTGGATATAGCATAGTGAATGGGAGTAAACCCTGTATTGAGAAATATCTGCTTCTAAAACCAAAACAGAGGTACGTAACAGAACCGTCTTCAACGTGTGCATTCAACCTACAGAGGTAAACTGATATTTGTTTGCAGGAGTTTCTAAACCCTTTCTGTGAAGAAGCGGAAAACGCATTTTTCCAGCCAAATCCAGGCATTTAAGAAATAGCTGTAGATATCCGTCTAAAACACAAAACGAACGTATCTTTCAAACTGCTCTGCTGGGTGTTTGCTTAACTATGGGAGTCGAATCCGCCTTCAGAATCAGAGAATAAGAAGCACGTTTGTTCTAGGACCTGCGTTTGGATATAGCAGAGTGAATGGCAGTAAACGCTGTATTGAGAAATATCTGTTTCTAAAACCAAAATGGAGCTACCTAACAGAACGGTCTTCAACGTGTGCATTCAACTTACAGAGTTAAACTGATGTGTGTTTGCAGGAGTTTCTAAACCCTTTCTGTGAAGAAGTGGAAAACGCATTTTTCCAGCAAATACTGGCATTTAAGAAATAGCTGTAAATCTCCGTCTAAAACACAAAACGTACGTATCTTTCAAACTGCTCTGCTGGCTGTTTGCTTAACGAAGGGAGTGGAATTTGCGTTCAGAATCAGAGAGTGAGAAGCAGGTTGGTTCTAGGAGCTGCGTTTGGATATATCAGAGTGAATGGTAGAACACGCTGTATTGAGAAATATCTGCTTCTAAAACCTAAACGGAGCTACCTAACAGAACGGTCTTCAACGTGTGCATTCAACTTACAGAGTTAAACTGATGTGTGTTTGCAGGAGTTTCTAAACTATTTCTGTGAAGAACCGGAAAACACATTTTTCCAGCCAAATCCAGGCATTTAAGAAATAGGTGTAAATCTCCGTGTAAAACACAAAACGAACGTATCTTTCAAACTGCTCTGCTGGGCGTTTGCTTAACTAAGGGAGTCGAATCCGCGTTCAGAATCAGAGAGTGAGAAGCACGTTTTTTCTAGGAGCTGCGTTTGGATATAGCAGAGTGAAAGGGATTAAACGCTGTATTGAGAAATATCTGTTTCTAAAACCAAAACGGAGCTACTTAACAGAACGGTCTTCTACGTGTGCATTCAACTTACAGAGATAAACTGATGTGTGTTTGAAGGAGTTTCTAAACCCTTTCTGTGAAAAAGCGGAAAACGTATTTTTCCTGCCAAATCCAGGCATTTAAGAAATAGCTGTAAATCTCGGTCGAAAACACAAAAGGAACGTATCTTTCAAACTGCTCTGCTGGGTGTTTGCTTAACTAAGGGAGTCGAATTCGCGTTCAGAATCAGAGAGTGAGAAGCATGTTTGTTCTAGGAGCTGCGTTTGGATATAGCAGAGTGAATGAGAGTAAACGCTGTATTGAGAAATATCAGCTTCTAAAACCAAAACGGAGCTACATAACAGAACGGTCTTCAACGTGTGCATTCAACTTACAGAGTTAAACTTATGTGTGTTTTCAGGAGTTTCTAAACCCTTTCTGTGAAGAAGCCGAAAAGGCAGGTTTCCTACCAAATCCAGGCATTTAAGAAATAGCTGTAAATCTCGGTCTAAAACACAAAACCAACGTATCTTTCAAACTGCTCTGCTGGGTGTTTGCTTAACTAACGGAGTCGAATTCGCATTCAGAATCAGAGAGTCAGAAGCATGTTTGTTCTAGGAGCTGCGTTTGAATATAGCAGAGTGAATGGGAGTAAACGCTGTATTGAGAAATAGCTTCTAAAACCAAACGTAGCTACCTAACAGAACGGTCTTCCACGTGTGCATTCAACTTACAGAGTTAAACTGTTGTGTGTTTGCAGGAGTTTCTAAACCAATTCTGTGAAGAAGTGGAAAACGTAATTTTCATCCAAATGCAGTCATTTAAGAAATAGCTGTAAATCTCCGTCTAAAACACAAAACGAACGTATCCTTCAAACTGCTCTCCTGTGCGTTCGCTTAACTAAGGGAGTTGAATCCTCGTTTAGATTCAGAGAGTGGGAAGCAGGTTCCGTCTAGGAGCTGCGTTTTGCTATTCCAGCGTGAATGGGAGTAAAGGCTGTACTGAGAAATATCTGCTTCTAGTACCAAAACGCAGCTACCTAACAGAACGGCCTTCAATGTGTGCATTCAACTTACAGAGTTAAACTGATGTGCGTTTGCAGGAGATTCTAAACCCTTTCTGTGAAGCAGCGGAAAACGCATTTTTCCAGCCAAATCCAAGCATTTCAGAAATAGCTGTAAATCTTCGTCTAAAACACAAAACGAACGTATCCTTCAAACTGCTCTCCTGTGCGTTCGCTTAACTAAGGGAGTTGAATCCTCGTTTAGATTCAGAGAGTGGGAAGCAGGTTCCGTCTAGGAGCTGCGTTTTGCTATTCCAGCGTGAATGGGAGTAAAGGCTGTACTGAGAAATATCTGCTTCTAGAACCAAAACGCAGCTACCTAACAGAACGGCCTTCAATGTGTGCATTCAACTTACAGAGTTAAACTGATGTGCGTTTGCAGGAGATTCTAAACCCTTTCTGTGAAGCAGCGGAAAACGCATTTTTCCAGCCAAATCCAAGCATTTCAGAAATAGCTGTAAATCTTCGTCTAAAACACAAAACGAACGTATCCTTCAAACTGCTCTCCTGTGCGTTCGCTTAACTAAGGAAGTTGAATCAGCGTTTAGATTCAGAGAGTGGAAAGCACGTTTTTTCTAGGAGCTGCGTTTTGCTATTCCAGCGTGAATGGAAGTAGAAGCTGTATTGAGAAATATCTGCTTCTAGAACCAAAACGCAGCTACCTAACAGAACGGTCTTCAATGTGTGCAATCAACATACAGAGTTAAACTGATGTGCGTTTGCAGGAGTTTGTAAACCCTTTCTGTGAAGCAGCGGAAAACGCATTTTTCCAGCCAAATCCAAGCATTTCAGAAATAGCTGTAAATCTCCGTCTAAAACACAAAACGAAAGAATCCTTCAAACTGCTCTCCTGTGCGTTCGCTTAACTAAGGGAGTTGAATCAGCATTTAGATTCAGAGAGTGGGAAGCACGTTCCTTCTAGGAGCTGCCTTTTGCTATTCCAGCGTGAATGGGAGTAAACGCTGTATTGAGAAATATCTGCCTCTAGAACCAAAACGCAGCCACCTAACAGAACGGTCTTCAATGTGTGCATTCAACGTACAGAGTTAAACTGATGTGCGTTTGCAGGAGTTTGTAAACCCTTTCTGTGAAGCAGCGGAAAACGCATTTTTCCAGCCAAATCCAAGCATTTCAGAAATAGCTGTAAATCTCCGTCTAAAACACAAAACGAACGTATCCTTCAAACTGCTCTGCTGTGCGTTGGCTTAACTAAGGGAGTTGAATCCGCGTTTAGATTCAGAGAGTGGGAAGCACGTTCCTTCTAGGAGCTGCGTTTTGCTATTCCAGCGTGAATGGGAGTAAACGCTGTATTGAGAAATATCTGCTTCTAGAACCAAAACGCAGCTACCTAACAGAACGGTCTTCAATGTGTGCATTCAACTTACAGAGTTAAACTGATGTGCGTTTGCAGGAGTTTGTAAACTCTTTCTGTGAAGCAGCGGAAAACGCAATTTTCCAGCCAAATCCAAGTATTTCAGAAATAGCTGTAAATCTCCGTCTAAAACACAAAACGAACGTATCCTTCAAACTGCTCTCCTGTGCGTTCGCTTAACTAAGGAAGTTGAATCAGCGTTTAGATTCAGAGAGTGGAAAGCACGTTTTTTCTAGGAGCTGCGTTTTGCTATTCCAGCGTGAATGGGAGTAAAAGCTGTATTGAAAAATATCTGCTTCTAGAACCAAAACGCAGCTACCTAACAGAACGGTCTTCAATGTGTGCAATCAACATACAGAGTTAAACTGATCTGCGTTTGCAGGAGTTTGTAAACCCTTTCTGTGAAGCAGCGGAAAACGCATTTTTCCAGCCAAATCCAAGCATTTCAGAAATAGCTGTAAATCTCCGTCTAAAACACAAAACGAAAGAATCCTTCAAACTGCTCTCCTGTGCGTTCGCTTAACTAAGGGAGTTGAATCCGCCTTTAGATTCAGAGAGTGGGAAGCACGTTCCTTCTAGGAGCTGCGTTTTGCTATTCCAGCGTGAATGGGAGTAAACGCTGTATTGAGAAATATCTGCTTCTAGAACCAAAACGCAGCTACCTAACAGAACGGCCTTCAATCTGTGCATTCAACTTACAGAGTTAAACTGATGTGCGTTTGCAGGAGTTTGTAAACCCTTTCTGTGAAGCAGCGGAAAACGCATTTTTCCAGCCAAATCCAAGCATTTCAGAAATAGCTGTAAATCTCCGTCTAAAACACAAAACGAACGTATCCTTCAAACTGCTCTCCTGTGCGTTCGCTTAACTAAGGGAGTTGAATCCGCGTTTAGATTCAGAGAGTGGGAAGCACGTTCCTTCTAGGAGCTGCGTTTTGCTATTCCAGCGTGAATGGGAGTAAACGCTGTATTGAGAAATATCTGCTTCTAGAACCAAAACGCAGCTACCTAAGAGAACGGTCTTCAATGTGTGCATTCAACTTACAGAGTTAAACTGATGTGCGTTTGCAGGAGTTTGTAAACCCTTTCTGTGAAGCAGCGGAAAACGCATTTTTCCAACCAAATCCAAGCATTTCAGAAATAGCTGTAAATCTCCGTCTAAAACACAAAACGAACGTATCCTTCAAACTTCTCTGCTGTGCTTTGGCTTAACTAAGGAAGTTGAATCCGCGTTTAGATTCAGAGAGTGGGAAGCACGTTCCTTCTAGGAGCTGCGTTTTGCTATTCCAGCGTGAATGGGAGTAAACGCTGTATTGAGAAATATCTGCTTCTAGAACCAAAACGCAGCTACCTAAGAAAACGGTCTTGTTGTGTGCATTCAACTTACAGAGTTAAACTGATGTGCGTTTGCAGGAGTTTGTAAACCCTTTCTGTGAAGCAGCGGAAAACGCATGTTGCCAGCCAAATCCAAGCATTTCAGAAATAGCTGTAAATTTCTGTCTAAAACACAAAACGAACGTATCCTTCAAACTGCTCTCGTGTGCGTTCGCTTAACTAAGGGAGTTGAATCCGCGTTTAGATTCAGAGAGTGGGAAGCACGTTCCTTCTAGGAGCTGCGTTTTGCTATTCCAGCGTGAAAGGGAATAAACGCTGTATTGAGAAATATCTCCTTCTAGAACCAAAACGCAGCTACCTAACAGAACGGTCTTCAATGTGTGCATTCAACTTACAGAGCTAAACTGATGTGCGTTTGCAGGAGTTTGTAAACCCTTTCTGTGAAGCAGCGGAAAACGCATTTTTCCAGCCAAATCCAAGCATTTCAGAAATAGCTGTAAATCTTCGTCTAAAACACAAAACGAACGTATCCTTCAAACTGCTCTCCTGTGCGTTCGCTTAACTAAGGGAGTTGAATCCGCGTTTAGATTCAGAGAGTGGGAAGCACGTTCCTTCTAGGAGCTGCGTTTTGCTATTCCAGCGTGAATGGGAGTAAACGCTGTATTGAGAAATATCTGCTTCTAGAACCAAAACGCAGCTACCTAACAGAACGGTCTTCAATGTGTGCATTCAACTTACAGAGTTAAACTGATGTGCGTTTGCAGGAGTTTGTAAACTCTTTCTGTGAATCAGCGGAAAACGAAATTTTCCAGCCAAATCCAAGTATTTCAGAAATAGCTGTAAATCTCCGTCTAAAACACAAAACGAACGTATCCTTCAAACTGCTGTCCTGTGCATTCGCTTAACTAAGGAAGTTGAATCAGCGCTTAGATTCAGAGAGTGGAAAGCACGTTTTTTCTAGGAGCTGCGTTTTGCTATTCCAGCGTGAATGGGAGTAAGAGCTGAATTGAGAAATATCTGCTTCTAGAACCAAAACGCAGCTACTTAACAGAACGGTCTTCAATGTGTGCAATCAACATACAGAGTTAAACTGATGTGCGTTTGCAGGAGTTTATAAACCCTTTCTGTGAAGCAGCGGAAAACGCATTTTTCCAGCCAAATCCAAGCATTTCAGAAATAGCTTTAAATCTCCGTCTAAAACACAAAACGAACGTATCCTTCAAACTGCTCTTTTGTGCGTTCGCTTAACTAAGGAAGTTGAATCAGCGTTTAGATTCAGAGAGTGGAAAGCACGTTTTTTCTAGGAGCTGCGTTTTGCTATTCCAGCGTGAATGGGAGTAAAAGCTGTATTGAGAAATATCTGCTTCTAGAACCAAAACGCAGCTACCTAACAGAACGGTCTTCAATGTGTGCAATCAACATACAGAGTTAAACTGATGTGCGTTTGCAGGAGTTTGTAAACCCTTTCTGTGAAGCAGCGGAAAACGCATTTTTCCAGCCAAATCCAAGCATTTCAGAAATAGCTGTAAATCTCCGTCTAAAACACAAAACGAAAGAATCCTTCAAACTGCTCTCCTGTGCGTTCGCTTAACTAAGGGAGTTGAATCAGCGTTTAGATTCAGAGAGTGGGAAGCACGTTCCTTCTAGGAGCTGCGTTTTGCTATTCCAGCGTGAATAGGAGTAAACGCTGTATTGAGAAATATCTGCTTCTAGAACCAAAACGCAGCTACCTAAGAGAACAGTCTTCAATGTGTGCATTCAACTTACAGAGTTAAACTGATGTGCGTTTGCAGGAGTTTGTAAACCCTTTCTGTGAAGCAGCGGAAAACGCATTTTTCCAACCAAATCCAAGCATTTCAGAAATAGCTGTAAATCTCCGTCTAAAACGCAAAACGAACGTATCCTTCAAACTGCTCTCCTGTGCGTTCGCTTAACTAAGGGAGTTGAATCCGCGTTTAGATTCAGAGAGTGGGAAGCACGTTCCTTCTAGGAGCTGCGTTTTGCTATTCCAGCGTGAATGGGAATAAACGCTGTATTGAGAAATATCTGCTTCTAGAACCAAAACGCAGCTACCTAACAGAACGGTCTTCAATGTGTGCATTCAACTTACAGAGTTAAACTGATGTGCGTTTGCAGGAGTTTGTAAACCCTTTCTGTGAAGCAGCGGAAAACGCATTTTTCCTGCCAAATCCAAGCATTTCAGAAATAGCTGTAAATCTCCGTCTAAAACACAAAACGAACGTATCCTTCAAACTGCTCTCCTGTGCGTTCGCTTAACTAAGGGAGTTGAATCCGCGTTTAGATTCAGAGAGTGGGAAGCACGTTCCTTCTAGGAGCTGCGTTTTGCTATTCCAGCGTGAATGGGAGTAAACGCTGTATTCAGAAATATCTGCTTCTAAAACCAAAACGGAGCTACCTAACAGAACGGTCTTCAACGGTTCCATTCAACTTACAGAGTTAAACTGATGTGTGTTTGAAGGAATTTCTAAATTCTTTCTGTGAAGAAGTGGAAAACGCAGTTTTCCAGCCACATCCAGGCATTTAAGGAATAGCTGTAAATCTCCGTCTAAAACATAAAAGGAAGGTATCTTTCAAACTTATCTGCTTGGTGTTTGCTCAACTAAGGGAGTCGAATCCGCCTTCAAAATCACAGAGTGAGAAGCACGTTTGTTCTAGGAGCTGCGTTTGGAT
Organism: Callithrix jacchus; assembly: GCF_049354715.1. Classification (NCBI taxonomy): domain Eukaryota; kingdom Metazoa; phylum Chordata; class Mammalia; order Primates; family Cebidae; genus Callithrix; species Callithrix jacchus. The sequence continues at coordinate 45,985,548 of NC_133514.1, forward strand.
ATAGCATAGTGAATGGGAGTAAACCCTGTATTGAGAAATATCTGCTTCTAAAACCAAAACGGAGGTACGTAACAGAACCGTCTTCAACGTGTGCATTCAACCTACAGAGGTAAACTGATATTTGTTTGCAGGAGTTTCTAAACCCTTTCTGTGAAGAAGCGGAAAACGCATTTTTCCAGCCAAATCCAGGCATTTAAGAAATAGCTGTAGATATCCGTCTAAAACACAAAACGAACGTATCTTTCAAACTGCTCTGCTGGGTGTTTGCTTAACTATGGGAGTCGAATCCGCCTTCAGAATCAGAGAATAAGAAGCACGTTTGTTCTAGGACCTGCGTTTGGATATAGCAGAGTGAATGGCAGTAAACGCTGTATTGAGAAATATCTGTTTCTAAAACCAAAATGGAGCTACCTAACAGAACGGTCTTCAACGTGTGCATTCAACTTACAGAGTTAAACTGATGTGTGTTTGCAGGAGTTTCTAAACCCTTTCTGTGAAGAAGTGGAAAACGCATTTTTCCAGCAAATACAGGCATTTAAGAAATAGCTGTAAATCTCCGTCTAAAACACAAAACGTACGTATCTTTCAAACTGCTCTGCTGGCTGTTTGCTTAACGAAGGGAGTGGAATTTGCGTTCAGAATCAGAGAGTGAGAAGCAGGTTGGTTCTAGGAGCTGCGTTTGGATATATCAGAGTGAATGGTAGAACACGCTGTATTGAGAAATATCTGCTTCTAAAACCTAAACGGAGCTACCTAACAGAACGGTCTTCAACGTGTGCATTCAACTTACAGAGTTAAACTGATGTGTGTTTGCAGGAGTTTCTAAACTATTTCTGTGAAGAACCGGAAAACACATTTTTCCAGCCAAATCCAGGCATTTAAGAAATAGGTGTAAATCTCCGTGTAAAACACAAAACGAACGTATCTTTCAAACTGCTCTGCTGGGCGTTTGCTTAACTAAGGGAGTCGAATCCGCGTTCAGAATCAGAGAGTGAGAAACAGGTTTGTTCTAGGAGCTGCGTTTGGATATAGCAGAGTGAAAGGGATTAAACGCTGTATTGAGAAATATCTGTTTCTAAAACCAAAACGGAGCTACCTAACAGAACGGCCTTCTACGTGTGCATTCAACTTACAGAGATAAACTGATGTGTGTTTGAAGGAGTTTCCAAACCCTTTCTGTGAAAAGGCGGAAAACGCATTTTTCCTGCCAAATCCAGGCATTTAAGAAATAGCTGTAAATCTCCGTCTAAAACACAAAACGTACGTATCTTTCAAACTGCTCTGCTGGGTGTTTGCTTAACTAAAGGAGTTGAATTCGCGTTCACAATCAGAGAGTGAGAAGCACGTTTGTTCTAGGAGCTGCGTTTTTATATAGCAGAGTGAATGGGAGTAAACGATGTATTCAGAAATATCTGCTTTAAAACCAAAACGGAGCTACCTAACAGAACGGTCTTCAACGTGTGCATTCAACTTACAGAGTTAAACTGATGTGTGTTTTCAGGAGTTTCTAAACCCTTTCTGTGAAGAAGTGGAAAACGCATTTTTCCAGCCAAATCCAGGCATTTCAGAAATAGCTGTAAATCTCCGTCTAAAACACAAAACGAACGTATCCTTCAAACTGCTCTGCTGGGTGTTTGCTTAACTAAGGGTGTCGAATTCGCGTTCAGAATCAGAGAGTGAGAAGCATGTTTGTTCTAGGAGCTGCGTTTGGATATAGCAGAGTGAATGAGAGTAAACGCTGTATTGAGAAATATCAGCTTCTAAAACCAAAACGGAGCTACATAACAGAACGGTCTTCAACGTGTGCATTCAACTTACAGAGTTAAACTTATGTGTGTTTTCAGGAGTTTCTAAACCCTTTCTGTGAAGAAGCCGAAAAGGCATGTTTCCGGCCAAATCCAGGCATTTAAGAAATAGCTGTAAATCTCGGTCTAAAACACAAAACGAACGTATCCTTCAAACTGCTCTGCTGGGTGTTTGCTTAAATAAGGGAGTCGAATTCGCGTTCAGAATCAGAGAGTGAGAAGCATGTTTGTTCTAGGAGCTGCGTTTGAATATAACAGAGTGAATGGGAGTAAACGCTGTATTGAGAAATAGCTTCTAAAACCAAACGTAGCTACCTAACAGAACGGTCTTCCACGTGTGCATTCAACTTACAGAGTTAAACTGTTGTGTGTTTGCAGGAGTTTCTAAACCCTTTCTGTGAAGAAGTGGAAAACGTAATTTTCATCCAAATGCAGTCATTTAAGAAATAGCTGTAAATCTCCGTCTAAAACACAAAACGAACGTATCCTTCAAACTGCTCTCCTGTGCGTTCGCTTAACTAAGGGAGTTGAATCCGCGTTTAGATTCAGAGAGTGGGAAGCAGGTTCCGTCTAGGAGCTGCGTTTTGCTATTCCAGCGTGAATGGGAGTAAACGCTGTATTGAGAAATATCTGCTTCTAGAACCAAAACGCAGCTACCTAACAGAACGGTCTTCAATGTGTGCATTCAACGTACAGAGTTAAACTGATGTGCGTTTGCAGGAGTTTGTAAACACTTTCTGTGAAGCAGCGGAAAACTCATTTTTCCAGCCAAATCCAAGCATTTCAGAAATAGCTGTAAATCTCCGTCTAAAACACAAAACGAACGTATCCTTCAAACTGCTCTCCTGTGCGTTCGCTTAACTAAGGGAGTTGAATCCGCGTTTAGATTCAGAGAGTGAGAAGCACGTTCCTTCTAGGAGCTGCGTTTTGCTATTCCAGCGTGAATGGGAGTAAACGCTGTATTCAGAAATATCTGCTTCTAAAACCAAAACGGAGCTACCTAACAGAACGGTCTTCAACGTGTCCATTCAACTTACAGAGTTTAACTGATGTGTGTTTGAAGGAATTTCTAAATTCGTTCTGTGAATAAGTGGAAAACGCAGTTTTCCAGCCACATCCAGGCATTTAAGTAATAGCTGTAAATCTCGGTCTAAAACATAAAAGGAAGGTATCTTTCAAACTTATCTGCTTGGTGTTTGCTTAACTAAGGGAGTCGAATCCGCCTTCAGAATCACAGAGTGAGAAGCACGTTTGTTCTAGGAGCTGCGTTTGGATATAGCATAGTGAATGGGAGTAAACCCTGTATTGAGAAATATCTGCTTCTAAAACCAAAACGGAGTTACGTAACAGAACCGTCTTCAACGTGTGCATTCAACCAACAGAGGTAAACTGATATTTGTTTGCAGGAGTTTCTAAACCCTTTCTGTGGAGAAGCGGAAAACGCATTTTTCCAGCCAAATCCAGGCATTTAAGAAATAGCTGTAGATATCCGTCTAAAACACAAAACGAACGTATCTTTCAAACTGCTCTGCTGGGTGTTTGCTTAACTATGGGAGTCGAATCCGCCTTCAGAATCAGAGAATAAGAAGCACGTTTGTTCTAGGACCTGCGTTTGGATATAGCAGAGTGAATGGCAGTAAACGCTGTATTGAGAAATATCTGTTTCTAAAACCAAAATGGAGCTACCTAACAGAACGGTCTTCAACGTGTGCATTCAACTTACAGAGTTAAACTGATGTGTGTTTGCAGGAGTTTCTAAACCCTTTCTGTGAAGAAGTGGAAAACGCATTTTTCCAGCAAATACAGGCATTTAAGAAATAGCTGTAAATCTCCGTCTAAAACACAAAACGTACGTATCTTTCAAACTGCTCTGCTGGCTGTTTGCTTAACGAAGGGAGTGGAATTTGCGTTCAGAATCAGAGAGTGAGAAGCAGGTTGGTTCTAGGAGCTGCGTTTGGATATATCAGAGTGAATGGTAGAACACGCTGTATTGAGAAATATCTGCTTCTAAAACCTAAACGGAGCTACCTAACAGAACGGTCTTCAACGTGTGCATTCAACTTACAGAGTTAAACTGATGTGTGTTTGCAGGAGTTTCTAAACTATTTCTGTGAAGAACCGGAAAACACATTTTTCCAGCCAAATCCAGGCATTTAAGAAATAGGTGTAAATCTCCATGTAAAACACAAAACGAACGTATCTTTCAAACTGCTCTGCTGGGCGTTTGCTTAACTAAGGGAGTCGAATCCGCGTTCAGAATCAGAGAGTGAGAAACAGGTTTGTTCTAGGAGCTGCGTTTGGATATAGCAGAGTGAAAGGGATTAAACGCTGTATTGAGAAATATCTGTTTCTAAAACCAAAACGGAGCTACCTAACAGAACGGCCTTCTACGTGTGCATTCAACTTACAGAGATAAACTGATGTGTGTTTGAAGGAGTTTCCAAACCCTTTCTGTGAAAAGGCGGAAAACGCATTTTTCCTGCCAAATCCAGGCATTTAAGAAATAGCTGTAAATCTCCGTCTAAAACACAAAACGTACGTATCTTTCAAACTGCTCTGCTGGGTGTTTGCTTAACTAAAGGAGTTGAATCCGCGTTCACAATCAGAGAGTGAGAAGCACGTTTGTTCTAGGAGCTGCGTTTTTATATAGCAGAGTGAATGGGAGTAAACGATGTATTCAGAAATATCTGCTTTAAAACCAAAACGGAGCTACCTAACAGAACGGTCTTCAACGTGTGCATTCAACTTACAGAGTTAAACTGATGTGTGTTTTCAGGAGTTTCTAAACCCTTTCTGTGAAGAAGTGGAAAACGCATTTTTCCAGCCAAATCCAGGCATTTAAGAAATAGCTGTAAATCTCCGTCTAAAACACAAAACGAACGTATCTTTCAAACTGCTCTGCTGGGTGTTTGCTTAACTAAGGGAGTCGAATTCGCGTTCAGAATCAGAGAGTGAGAAGCATGTTTGTTCTAGGAGCTGCGTTTGGATATAGCAGAGTGAATGAGAGTAAACGCTGTATTCAGAAATATCAGCTTCTAAAACCAAAACGGAGCTACATAACAGAACGGTCTTCAACGTGTGCATTCAACTTACAGAGTTTAACTTATGTGTGTTTTCAGGAGTTTCTAAACCCTTTCTGTGAAGAAGCCGAAAAGGCATGTTTCCGGCCAAATCCAGGCATTTAAGAAATAGCTGTAAATCTCGGTCAAAAACACAAAACCAACGTATCTTTCAAACTGCTCTGCTGGGTGTTTGCTTAACTAACGAAGTCGAATTCGCATTCAGAATCAGAGAGTGAGAAGCATGTTTGTTCTAGGAGCTGCGTTTGAATATAGCAGAGTGAATGGGAGTAAACGCTGTATTGATAAATAGCTTCTAAAACCAAACGTAGCTACCTAACAGAACGGTCTTCCACGTGTGCATTCAACTTACAGAGTTAAACTGTTGTGTATTTGCAGGAGTTTCTAAACCCTTTCTGTGAAGAAGTGGAAAACGTAATTCTCATCCAAATGCAGTCATTTAAGAAATAGCTGTAAATCTCCGTCTAAAACACAAAACGAACGTATCCTTCAAACTGCTCTCCTGTGCGTTCGCTTAACTAAGGGAGTTGAATCCGCGTTTAGATTCAGAGAGTGGGAAGGACGTTCCTTCTAGGAGCTGCGTTTTGCTATTCCAGCGTGAATGGGAGTAAACGCTGTATTCAGAAATATCTGCTTCTAGAACCAAAACGCAGCTACCTAACAGAGCGGTCTTCAATGTGTGCATTCAACTTACAGAGTTAAACTGATGTGCGTTTGCAGGAGTTTGTAAACCCTTTCTGTGAAGAAGCGGAAAACGCATTTTTCCAGCCAAATCCAAGCATTTCAGAAATAGCTGTAAATCTCCGTCTAAAACACAAAACGAACGTATCCTTCAAACTGCTCTCCTGTGCGTTCGCTTAACTAAGGGAGTTGAATCCGCGTTTCGATTCAGAGAGTGGGAAGCACGTTCCTTCTAATAGCTGCGTGTTGCTATTCCAGCGTGAATGGGAATAAACGCTGTATTGAGAAATATCTGCTTCTAGAACCAAAACGCAGCTACCTAACAGAACGGTCTTCAATGTGTGCATTCAACTTACAGAGTTAAACTGATGTGCGTTTGCAGGAGTTTGTAAACCCTTTCTGTGAAGCAGCGGAAAACGCATTTTTCCCGCCAAATCAAAGCATTTCAGAAATAGCTGTAAATCTCCGTCTAAAACACAAAACGAACGTATCCTTCAAACTGCTCTGTTGTGCGTTGGCTTAACTAAGGGAGTTGAATCCGCATTTAGATTCAGAGTGGGAAGCACGTTCCTTCTAGGAGCTGCGTTTTGCTATTCCAGCGTGAATGGGAGTAAACGCTGTATTGAGAAATATCTGCTTCTAGAACCAAAACGCAGCTACCTAACAGAACGGCCTTCAATGTGTGCATGCAACTTACAGAGTTAAACTGATGTGCGTTAGCAGGAGTTTGTAAACCCTTTCTGTGAAGCAGCGGAAAACGCATTTTTCCAGCCAAATCCAAGCATTTCAGAAATAGCTGTAAATCTCCGTCTAAAACACAAAACGAACGTATCCTTCAAACTGCTATCCTGTGCGTTCGCTTGACTAAGGGAGTTGAATCCGCGTTTAGATTCAGAGAGTGGGAAGCACGATCCTTCTAGGAGCTGCGTTTTGCTATTCCAGCGTGAATGGGAGTAAACGCTGTATTGAGAAATATCTGCTTCTAGAACCAAAACGCAGCTACCTAACAGAACGGTCTTCAATGTGTGCATTCAACGTACAGAGTTGAAATGATGTGCGTTTGCAGGAGTTTGTAAACCCTTTCTGTGAAACAGCGCAAAACGCATTTTTCCAGCCAAATCCAAGCATTTCAGAAATAGCTGTAAATCTCCGTCTAAAACACAAAACGAACGTATCCTTCAAACTGCTCTTCTGTGCCTTCGCTTAACTAAGGGAGTTGAATCCGCGTTTAGATTCAGAGAGTGGGAAGCACGTTCCTTCTAGGAGCTGCGTTTTGCTCTTCCAGCGTGAATGGGAGTAAACGCTGTATTGAGAAATATCTGCTTCTAGACCAAAACGCAGCTACATAACAGAACGGTCTTCAATGTGTGCATTCAACTTACAGAGTTAAACTGATGTGCGTTTGCAGGAGTTTGTAAACCCTTTCTGTGTAGCAGCGGAAAACGCAATTTTCCAGCCAAATCCAAGCATTTCAGAAATAGCTGTAAATCTCCGTCTAAAACACAAAACGAACGTATCCTTCAAACTGCTCTCCTGTGCTTTCGCTTAACTAAGGGAGTTGAATCCGCGTTTAGATTCAGAGAGTGGGAAGCACGTTCCTTCTAGGAGCTGCGTTTTGCTATTCCAGCGTGAATGGGAGTAAACGCTGTATTGAGAAATATCTGCTTCTAGAACCAAAACGCAGCTACCTAACAGAACGGTCTTCAATGTGTGCATTCAACGTACACAGTTAAACTAATGTGCGTTTGCAGGAGTTTGTAAACCCTTTCTGTGAAGCAGCGGAAAACGCATTTTTCCAGCCAAATCCAAGCATTTCAGAAATAGCTGTAAATCTCCGTCTAAAACACAAAACGAACGTATCCTTCAAACTGCTCTCCTGTGCGTTCGCTTAACTAAGGGAGTTGACTCCGCGTTTAGATTCAGAGAGTGGGAAGCACGTTCCTTCTAGGAGCTGCGTTTTGCTATTCCAGCGTGAATGGGAGTAAACGCTGTATTCAGAAATATCTGCTTCTAGAACCAAAACGCAGCTACCTAACAGAACGGTCTTCAATGTGTGCATTCAACTTACAGAGTTAAACTGATGTGCGTTTGCAGGAGTTTGTAAACCCTTTCTATGAAGCAGCAGAAAACGCATTTTTCCAGCCAAATCCAAGCATTTCAGAAATAGCTGTAAATCTCCGTCTAAAACACAAAACGAACGTATCCTTCAAACTGCTCTCCTGTGCGTTCGCTTAACTAAGGGAGTTGAATCCGCGTTTAGATTCAGAGAGTGGGAAGCACGTTCCTTCTATGAGCTGCGTTTTGCTCTTCCACCGTGAATGGGAGTAAACGCTGTATTGAGAAATATCTGCTTCTAGAACCAAAACGCAGCTACCTAACAGAACGGTCTTCAATGTGTGCATTCAACTTACAGAGTTAAACGGATGTGCGTTTGCAGGAGTTTGTAAACCCGTTCTGTGAAGCAGCGGACAACGCATTTTTCCAACCAAATCCAAGCATTTCAGAAATAGCTGTAAATCTCCGTCTAAAACACAAAACGAACCTATCCTTCGAACTGCTCTCCTGTGCGTTCGCTTAACTAAGGGAGTTGAATCCGCGTTTAGATTCACAGAGTGGGAAGCACGTTCCTTCTAGGAGGTGCGTTTTGCTATTCCAGCGTGAATGGGAGTAAACGCTGTATTCAGAAATATCTGCTTCTAGAACCAAAACGCAGCTACGTAACAGAACGGTCTTCAATGTGTGCATTCAACTTACAGAGTTAAACTGATGTGAGTTTGCAGGAGTTTGTACACCCTTTCTGTGAAGCAGCGGAAAACGCATTTATCCAGCCAAATCCAAGCATTTCAGAAAGAGCTGTAAATCTCCGTCTAAAACACAAAACAAACGTATCCTTCAAACTGCTCTCCTGTGCGTTCGCTTAACTAAGGGAGTTGAATCCGCGTTTAGATTCAGAGAGTGGGAAGCACGTTCCTTCTAGGAGCTGCGTTTTGCTATTCCAGCGTGAATGGGAGTAAACGCTGTATTGAGAAATATCTGCTTCTAGAAACAAAACGCAGCTACCTAACAGAACGGTCTTCAATGTGTGCATTCAACGTACAGAGTTAAACTGATGTGCGTTTGCAGGAGTTTGTAAACCCTTTCTGTGAAGCAGCGGAAAACGCATTTTTCCAGCCAAATCCAAGCATTTCAGAGATAGCTGTAAATCTCCGTCTAAAACACAAAACGAACGTATCCTTCAAACTGCTCTCCTGTGCGTTCGCTTAACTAAGGGAGTTGACTCCGCGTTTAGATTCAGAGAGTGGGAAGCACGTTCCTTCTAGGAGCTGCGTTTTGCTATTCCAGCGTGAATGGGAGTAAACGCTGTATTCAGAAATATCTGCTTCTAGAACCAAAACGCAGCTACCTAACAGAACGGTCTTCAATGTGTGCATTCAACTTACAGAGTTAAACTGATGTGCGTTTGCAGGAGTTTGTAAACCCTTTCTATGAAGCAGCAGAAAACGCATTTTTCCAGCCAAATCCAAGCATTTCAGAAATAGCTGTAAATCTCCGTCTAAAACACAAAACGAACGTATCCTTCAAACTGCTCTCCTGTGCGTTCGCTGAACTAAGGGAGTTGAATCCGCGTTTAGATTCAGAGAGTGGGAAGCACGTTCCTTCTAGGAGCTGCGTTTTGCTCTTCCACCGTGAATGGGAGTAAACGCTGTATTGAGAAATATCTGCTTCTAGAACCAAAACGCAGCTACCTAACAGAACGGTCTTCAATGTGTGCATTCAACTTACAGAGTTAAACTGATGTGCGTTTGCAGGAGTTTGTAAACCCGTTCTGTGAAGCAGCGGACAACTCATTTTTCCAACCAAATCCAAGCATTTCAGAAATAGCTGTAAATCTCCGTCTAAAACACAAAACGAACCTATCCTTCGAACTGCTCTCCTGTGCGTTCGCTTAACTAAGGGAGTTGAATCCGCGTTTAGATTCACAGAGTGGGAAGCACGTTCCTTCTAGGAGCTGCGTTTTGCTATTCCAGCGTGAATGGGAGTAAACGCTGTATTCAGAAATATCTGCTTCTAGAACCAAAACGCAGCTACCTAACAGAACGGTCTTCAATGTGTGCATTCAACTTACAGAGTTAAACTGATGTGAGTTTGCAGGAGTTTGTACACCCTTTCTGTGAAGCAGCGGAAAACGCATTTATCCAGCCAAATCCAAGCATTTCAGAAAGAGCTGTAAATCTCCGTCTAAAACACAAAACAAACGTATCCTTCAAACTGCTCTCCTGTGCGTTCGCTTAACTAAGGGAGTTGAATCCGCGTTTAGATTCAGAGAGTGGGAAGCACGTTCCTTCTAGGAGCTGCGTTTTGCTATTCCAGCGTGAATGGGAGTAAACGCTGTATTGAGAAATATCTGCTTCTAGAAACAAAACGCAGCTACCTAACAGAACGGTCTTCAAAGTGTGCATTCAACGTACAGAGTTAAACTGATGTGCGTTTGCAGGAGTTTGTAAACCCTTTCTGTGAAGCAGCGGAAAACGCATTTTTCCAGCCAAATCCAAGCATTTCAGAGATAGCTGTAAATCTCCGTCTAAAACACAAAACGAACGTATCCTTCAAACTGCTCTCGTGTGCGTTCGCTTAACTAAGGGAGTTGAATCCGCGTTTAGATTCAGAGAGTGGGAAGCACGTTCCTTCTAGGAGCTGCGTTTTGCTATTCCAGCGTGAATGGGAGTAAACGCTGTATTCAGAAATATCTGCTTCTAGAACCAAAACGCAGCTACCTAACAGAACGGTCTTCAATGTGTGCACTCAACTTACAGAGTTAAACTGATGTGCGTTTGCAGGAGTTTGTAAACCCCTTCTGTGAAGCAGCGGAAAACGCATTTTTCCAGCCAAATCCAAGCATTTCAGAAATAGCTGTAAATCTCCGTCTAAAACACAAAACGAACGTATCCTTCAAACTGCTCTCCTGTGCGTTCGCTTAACTAAGGGAGTTGAATCCGCGTTTAGATTCAGAGAGTGGGAAGCACGTTCCTTCTAGGAGCTGCGTTTTGCTATTCCAGCGTGAATGGGAGTAAACGATGTATTGAGAAATATCTGCTTCTAGAACCAAAACGCAGCTACCTAACAGAACGGTCTTCAATGTGTGCATTCAACTTACAGAGTTAAACTGATGTGCGTTTGCAGGAGTTTGTAAATTCTTTCTGTGAAGCAGCGGAAAACGCATTTTTCCAGCCAAATCCAAGCATTTCAGAAATAGCTGTAAATCTCCGTCTAAAACACAAAACGAACGTATCCTTCAAACTGCTCTCCTGTGCGTTCGCTTAACTAAGGAAGTTGAATCCGCGTTTAGATTCAGAGAGTGGGAAGCACGTTCCTTCTAGGAGCTGCGTTTTGCTATTCCAGCGTGAATGGAAGTAAACGCTGTATTGAGAAATATCTGCTTCTAGAACCAAAACGCAGCTACCTAACAGAACGGTCTTCAATGTGTGCATTCAACGTACAGAGTTAAACTGATGTGCGTTTGCAGGAGTTTGTAAACCCTTTCTCTGAAGCAGCGGAAAACCCATTTTTCCAGCCAAATCCAAGCATTTCAGAAATAGCTGTAAATCTCCGTCTAAAACACAAAACGAACGTATCCTTCAAACTGCTCTCCTGTGCGTTCGCTTAACTAAGGGAGTTGAATCCGCGTTTAGATTCAGAGAGTGGGAAGCACGTTCCTTCTAGGAGCTCCGTTTTGCTATTCCAGCGTGAATGGGAGTAAACGCTGTATTCAGAAATATCTGCTTCTAGAACCTAAACGCAGCTACCTAACAGAACGGTCTTCAATGTGTGCATTCAACTTACAGAGTTAAACTGATGTGCGTTTGCAGGAGTTTGTAAACCCTTTCTGTGAAGCAGCGGAAAACGCATTTTTCCAGCCAAATCCAAGCATTTCAGAAATAGCTGTAAATCTCCGTCTAAAACACAAAACGAACGTATCCTTCAAACTGCTCTCCTGTGCGTTCGCTTAACTAAGGGAGTTGAATCCGCATTTAGATTCAGAGAGTGGGAAGCACGTTCCTTCTAGGAGCTGCGTTTTGCTATTCCAGCGTGAATGGGAGTAAACGCTGTATTGAGAAATATCTGCTTCTAGAACCAAAACGCAGCTACCTAACAGAACGGTCTTCAATGTGTCCATTCAACTTACAGAGTTAAACTGATGTGCGTTTGCAGGAGTTTGTAAACCCTTTCTGTGAAGCAGCGGAAAACGCATTTTTCCAGCCAAATCCAAGCATTTCAGAAATAGCTGTAAATCTCCGTCTAAAACACAAAACGAACGTATCCTTCAAACTGCTCTCCTGTGCGTTCGCTTAACTAAGGGAGTTGAATCCGCGTTTAGATTCAGAGAGTGGGAAGCACGTTCCTTCTAATAGCTGCGTTTTGCTATTCCAGCGTGAATGGGAGTAAACGCTGTATTGAGAAATATCTGCTTCTAGAACCAAAACGCAGCTACCTAACAGAACGGTCTTCAATGTGTGCACTCAACTTACAGAGTTAAACTGATGTGCGTTTGCAGGAGTTTGTAAACCCTTTCTGTGAAGCAGCGGAAAACGCATTTTTCCAGCCAAATCCAAGCATTTCAGAAATAGCTGTAAATCTCCGTCTAAAACACAAAACGAACGTATCCTTCAAACTGCTCTCCTGTGCGTTCGCTTAACTAAGGGAGTTGAATCCGCGTTTAGATTCAGAGAGTGGGAAGCACGTTCCTTCTAGGAGCTGCGTTTTGCTATTTCAGCGTGAATGGGAGTAAACGCTGTATTCCAAAATATATGCTTCTAGAACCAAAACGCAGCTATCTAACAGAACGGTCTTCAATGTGTGCATTCAACGTACAGAGTTAAACTGATGTGCGTTTGCAGGAGTTTGTAAACCCTTTCTGTGAAGCAGCGGAAAACGCATTTTTCCAGCCAAATCCAAGCATTTCAGAAATAGCTTTAAATCTCCGTCTAAAACACAAAACGAACGTATCCTTCGAACTGCTCTCCTGTGCGTTCGCTTAACTAAGGGAGTTGAATCCGCATTTAGATTCAGAGAGTGGGAAGCACGTTCCTTCTAGGAGCTGCGTTTTGCTATTCCAGCGTGAATGGGAGTAAACGCTGTATTCAGAAATATCTGCTTCTAGAACCAAAACGCAGCTACCTAACAGAACGGTCTTCAATGTGTGCATTCAACTTACAGAGTTAAACTGATGTGCGTTTGCAGGAGTTTGTAAACCCTTTCTGTGAAGCAGCGGAAAACGCATTTATCCAGCCAAATCCAAGCATTTCAGAAATAGCTGTAAATCTCCGTCTAAAACACAAAACGAACGTATCCTTCAAACTGCTCTCCTGTGCGTTCGTTTAACTAAGGGAGTTGAATCCGCGTTTAGATTCAGAGAGTGGGAAGCACGTTCCTTCGAAAGCTGCGTTTTGCTATTCCAGCGTGAATGGGAGTAAACGCTGTATTGAGAAATATCTGCTTCTAGAACCAAAACGCAGCTACCTAACAGAACTGTCTTCAATGTGTGCATTCAACGTACAGAGTTAAACTGATGTGCGTTTGCAGGAGTTTGTAAACCCTTTCTGTGAAGCAGCGGAAAACGCATTTTTCCAGCCAAATCCAAGCATTTCAGAAATAGCTGTAAATCTCCGTCTAAAACACAAAACGAACGTATCCTTCAAACTGCTCTCCTGTGCGTTCGTTTAACTAAGGGAGTTGAATCCGCGTTTAGATTCAGAGAGTGGGAAGCACGTTCCTTCGAAAGCTGCGTTTTGCTATTCCAGCGTGAATGGGAGTAAACGCTGTATTGAGAAATATCTGCTTCTAGAACCAAAACGCAGCTACCTAACAGAACTGTCTTCAATGTGTGCATTCAACGTACAGAGTTAAACTGATGTGCGTTTGCAGGAGTTTGTAAACCCTTTCTGTGAAGCAGCGGAAAACGCATTTTTCCAGCCAAATCCAAGCATTTCAGAAATAGCTGTAAATCTCCGTCTAAAACACAAAACGAACGTATCCTTCAAACTGCTCTCCTGTGCATTCGCTTAACTAAGGGAGTTGAATCCGCGTTTAGATTCAGAGAGTGGGAAGCACGTTCCTTCTAGGAGCTGCGTTTTGCTATTCCAGCGTGAATGGGAGTAAACGCTGTATTCAGAAATATCTGCTTCTAGAACCAAAACGCAGCTACCTAACAGAACGGTCTTCAATGTGTGCATTCAACTTACAGAGTTAAACTGATGTGCGTTTGCAGGAGTTTGTAACCCCTTTCTGTGAAGCAGCGGAAAACGCATTTTTCCAGCCAAATCCAAGCATTTCAGAAATAGCTGTAAATCTCCGTCTAAAACACAAAACGAACGTATCCTTCAAACTGCTCTCCTGTGCGTTCGCTTAACTAAGGGAGTTGAATCCGCGTTTAGATTCAGAGAGTGGGAAGCACGTTCCTTCTAGGAGCTGCGTTTTGCTATTCCAGCGTGAATGGGAGTAAACGCTGTATTCAGAAATATCTGCTTCTAGAACCAAAACGCAGCTACCTAACAGAACGGTCTTCAATGTGTGCATTCAACGTACAGAGTTAAACTGATGTGCGTTTGCAGGAGTTTGTAAACTCTTTCTGTGAAGCAGCGGAAAACGCATTTTTCCAGCCAAATCCAAGCATTTCAGAAATAGCTGTAAATCTTCGTCTAAAACACAAAACGAACGTATCCTTCAAACTGCTCTGCTGTGCGTTGGCTTAACTAAGGGAGTTGAATCCGCGTTTAGATTCAGAGAGTGGGAAGCACGTTCCTTCTAGGAGCTGCGTTTTGCTATTCCAGCGTGAATGGGAGTAAACGCTGTATTGAGAAATATCTGCTTCTAGAACCAAAACGCAGCTACCTAACAGAACGGTCTTCAATGTGTGCATTCAACGTACAGAGTTAAACTGATGTGCGTTTGCAGGAGTTTGTAAACCCTTTCTCTGAAGCAGCGGAAAACGCATTTTTCCAGCCAAATCCAAGCATTTCAGAAATAGCTGTAAATCTCCGTCTAAAACACAAAACGAACGTATCCTTCAAACTGCTCTCCTGTGCGTTCGCTTAACTAGGGGAGTTGAATCCGCATTTAGATTCAGAGTGGGAAGCACGTTCCTTCTAGGAGCTGCGTTTTGCTATTCAAGCGTGAATGGGAGTAAACGCTGTATTGAGAAATATCTGCTTCTAGAACCAAAACGCAGCTACCTAACAGAACGGTCTTCAATGTGTGCATTCAACGTACAGAGTTAAACTGATGTGCGTTTGCAGGAGTTTGTAAACCCTTTCTGTGAAGCAGCGGAAAACGCATTTATCCAGCCAAATCCAAGCATTTCAGTAATAGCTGTAAATCTCCGTCTAAAACACAAAACGAACGTATCCTTCAAACTGCTCTCCTGTGCGTTCGCTTAACTAAGGGAGTTGAATCCGCGTTTAGACTCAGAGAGTGGGAAGCACGTTCCTTCTAGGAGCTGCGTTTTGCTATTCCAGCGTGAATGGGAGTAAAGGCTGTATTGAGAAATATCTGCTTCTAGAACCAAAACGCAGCTACCTAACAGAACGGTCTTCAATGTGTGCATTCAACGTACAGAGTTAAACCGATGTGCGTTTGCAGGAATTTGTAAACCCTTTCTGTGAAGCAGCGGAAAACGCATTTTTCCAGCCAAATCCAAGCATTTCAGAAATAGCTGTAAATCTCCGTCTAAAACACAAAACGAACGTATCCTTCAAACTGCTCTCCTGTGCGTTCGCTTAACTAAGGGAGTTGAATCCGCGTTTAGATTCAGAGAGTGGAAAGCACGTTCCTTCTAGGAGCTGCGTTTTGCTATTCCAGCGTGAATGGGAGTAAACGCTGTATTCAGAAATATCTGATTGTAGAACCAAAACGCAGCTACCTAACAGAACGGTCTTCAATGTGTGCATTCAACGTACAGAGTTAAACTGATGTGCGTTTGCAGGAGTTTGTAAACCCTTTCTGTGAAGCAGCGGAAAACGCATTTTTCCAGCCAAATCCAAGCATTTCAGAAATAGCTGTAAATCTCCGTCTAAAACACAAAACGAACGTATCCTTCAAACTGCTCTCCTGTGTGTTCGCTTAACTAAGGGAGTTGAATCCGCGTTTAGATTCAGAGAGTGGGAAGCACGTTCCTTCTAGGAGCTGCGTTTTGCTATTCCAGCGTGAATGGGAGTAAACGCTGTATTGAGAATATATCTGCTTCTAGAAGCAAAACGCAGCTACCTAACAGAACGGTCTTCAATGTGTGCATTCAACGTACAGAGTTAAAGTGATGTGCGTTTGCAAGAGTTTGTTAGCCCTTTCCTTGAAGCAGCGGAAAACGCATTTTTCCAGCCAAATCCAAGCATTTCAGAAATACCTGTAAACCTCCGTCTAAAACACAAAACGAACGTATCCTTCAAACTGCTCTCCTGTGCGTTCGCTTAACTAAGGGAGTTGAATTCGTGTTTAGATTCAGAGAGTAAGAAGCACTTTCCTTCTAGGAGCTGCGTTTTGCTATTCCAGCGTGAATGGGAGTAAACGCTGTATTGAGAAATATCTGCTTCTCGAACCAAAACGCAGCTACCTAACAGAACGGTCTTCAATGTGTGCATTCAACGTACAGAGTTAAACTGATGTGCGTTTGCAGGAGTTTGTAAACCCTTTCTGTGAAGCAGCAGAAAACGCATTTTTCCAGCCAAATCCAAGCATTTCAGAAATAGCTATAAATCTCCGTCTAAAACACAAAACGAACGTATCCTTCAAACTGCTCTCCTGTGTGTTCGCTTAACTAAGGGAGTTGAATCCGCGTTTAGACTCAGAGAGTGGGAAGCACGTTCCTTCTAGGAGCTGCGTTTTGCTATTCCAGCGTCAATGGGAGTAAACGCTGTATTGAGAAATATTCGCTTTTAGAACCAAAACGCAGCTACCTAACAGAACGGTCTTCAATGTGTGCATTCAACGTACAGAGTTAAACTGATGTGCGTTTGCAGGAGTTTGTAAACCCTTTCTGTGAAGCAGCGGAAAACGCATTTTTCCAGCCAAATCCAAGCATTACAGAAATAGCTGTAAATCTCCGTCTAAAACACAAAACGAACGTATCCTTCAAACTGCTCTCCTGTGCGTTCGCTTAACTCAGGGAGTTGAATCCGCGTTTAGATTCATAGAGTGGGAAGCACGTTCCTTCTAGGAGCTGCGTTTTGCTATTCCAGCGTGAATGGGAGTAAACGCTGTATTGAGAAATATCTGCTTCTAGAACCAAAACGCAGCTACCTAACAGAACGGTCTTCAATGTGTTCATTCAACTTACAGTGTTAAACTGATGTGCGTTTGCAGGAGTTTGTAAACCCTTTCTGTGAAGCAGCGGAAAACGCATTTTTCCAGCCAAATCCAAGCATTTCAGAAATAGCTGTAAATCTCCGTCTAAAACACAAAACGAACGTATCCTTCAAACTGCTCTCCTGTGCGTTGGCTTAACTAAGGGAGTTGAATCCGCGTTTAGATTCAGAGAGTGGGAAGCACGTTCCTTCTAGGAGCTGCGTTTTGCTATTCCAGCGTGAATGGGAGTAAACGCTGTATTGAGAAATATCTTCTTCTAGAACCAAAACGCAGCTACCTAACAGAACGGTCTTTAATGTGGGCATTCAACGTACAGAGTTAAACTGATGTGCGTTTGCAGGAGTTTGTAAACCCTTTCTGTGAAGCAGCGGAAAACGCATTTTTCCAGCCAAATCCAAGCATTTCAGAAATAGCTGTAAATCTCCGTCTAAAACACAAAACGAACGTATCCTTCAAACTGCTCCTTTGTGCGTTCGCTTAACTAAGGGAGTTGAATCCGCGTTTAGACTCAGAGAGTGGGAAGCACGTTCCTTCTAGGAGCTGCGTTTTGCTATTCCAGCGTGAATGGGAGTAAACGCTGTATTGAGAAATATCTGCTTCTAGAACCAAAACGCAGCTACCTAACAGAACGGTCTTCAATGTGTGCATTCAACGTACAGAGTTAAACTGATGTGCGTTTGCAGGAGTTTGTAAACCCTTTCTGTGAAGCAGCGGAAAACGCATTTTTCCAGCCAAATCCAAGCATTTCAGAAATAGCTGTAAATCTCCGTCTAAAACACAAAACGAACGTATCCTTCAAACTGCTCTCCTGTGCGTTCGCTTAACTAAGGGAGTTGAATCCGCGTTTAGATTCAGAGAGTGGGAAGCACGTTCCTTCTAGGAGCTGCGTTTTGCTCTTCCAGCGTGAATGGGAGTAAACGCTGTATTGAGAAATATCTGCTTCTAGACCAAAACGCAGCTACATAACAGAACGGTCTTCAATGTGTGCATTCAACTTACAGAGTTAAACTGATGTGCGTTTGCAGGAGTTTGTAAACCCTTTCTGTGAAGCAGCGGAAAACGCAATTTTCCAGCCAAATCCAAGCATTTCAGAAATAGCTGTAAATCTCCGTCTAAAACACAAAACGAACGTATCCTACAAACTGCTCTCCTTTGCTTTCGCTTAACTAAGGGAGTTGAATCCGCGTTTAGATTCAGAGAGTGGGAAGCACGTTCCTTCTAGGAGCTGCGTTTTGCTATTCCAGCGTGAATGGGAGTAAACGCTGTATTGAGAAATATCTGCTTCTAGAACCAAAACGCAGCTACCTAACAGAACGGTCTTCAATGTGTGCATTCAACGTACAGAGTAAAACTGATGTGCGTTTGCAGGAGTTTGTAAACCCTTTCTGTGAAGCAGCGGAAAACGCATTTTTCCAGCCAAATCCAAGCATTTCAGAGATAGCTGTAAATCTCCGTCTAAAACACAAAACGAACGTATCCTTCAAACTGCTCTCCTGTGCGTTCGCTTAACTAAGGGAGTTGAATCCGCGTTTAGATTCAGAGAGTGGGAAGCACGTTCCTTCTAGGAGCTGCGTTTTGCTATTCCAGCGTGAATGGGAGTAAACGCTGTATTCAGAAATATCTGCTTCTAGAACCAAAACGCAGCTACGTAACAGAACGGTCTTCAATGTGTGCATTCAACTTACAGAGTTAAACTGATGTGCGTTTGCAGGAGTTTGTAAACCCTTTCTGTGAAGCAGCGGAAAACGCATTTTTCCAGCCAAATCCAAGCATTTCAGAAATAGCTGTAAATCTCCGTCTAAAACACAAAACGAACGTATCCTTCAAACTGCTCTCCTGTGCGTTCGCTTAACTAAGGGAGTTGAATCCGCGTTTAGATTCAGAGAGTGGGAAGCACGTTCCTTCTAGGAGCTGCGTTTTGCTATTCCAGCGTGAATGGGAGTAAACGCTGTATTGAGAAATATCTGCTTCTAGAACCAAAACGCAGCTACCTAACAGAACGGTCTTTAATGTGGGCATTCAACGTACAAAGTTAAACTGATGTGCGTTTGCAGGAGTTTGTAAACCCTTTCTGTGAAGCAGCGGAAAACGCATTTTTCCAGCCAAATCCAAGCATTTCAGAAATAGCTGTAAATCTCCGTCTAAAACACAAAACGAACGTATCCTTCAAACTGCTCTCCTGTGCGTTCGCTTAACTAAGGGAGTTGAATCCGCGTTCAGATTCAGAGAGTGGGAAGCACGTTCCTTCTAGGAGCTGCGTTTTGCTATTCCAGCGTGAATGGGAGTAAACGCTGTATTGAGAAATATCTGCTTCTAGAACCAAAACGCAGCTACCTAACAGAACGGTCTTCAATGTGTGCATTCAACGTACAGAGTTGAAATGATGTGCGTTTGCAGGAGTTTGTAAACCCTTTCTGTGAAGCAGCGCAAAACGCATTTTACCAGCCAAATCCAAGCATTTCAGAAATAGCTGTAAATCTCCGTCTAAAACACAAAACGAACGTATCCTTCAAACTGCTCTCCTGTGCGTTCGCTTAACTAAGGGAGTTGAATCCGGGTTTAGATTCAGAGAGTGGGAAGCACGTTCCTTCTAGGAGCTGCGTTTTGCTCTTCCAGCGTGAATGGGAGTAAACGCTGTATTGAGAAATATCTGCTTCTAGGCCAAAACGCAGCTACATAACAGAACGGTCTTCAATGTGTGCATTCAACTTACAGAGTTAAACTGATGTGCGTTTGCAGGAGTTTGTAAAAACTTTCTGTGAAGCAGCGGAAAACGCAATTTTCCAGTCAAATCCAAGCATTTCAGAAATAGCTGTAAATCTCCGTCTAATACACAAAACGAACATATCCTTCAAACTGCTCTCCTGTGCTTTCGCTTAACTAAGGGAGTTGAATCCGCGTTTAGATTCAGAGAGTGGGAAGCACGTTCCTTCTAGGAGCTGCGTTTTGCTATTCCAGCGTGAATGGGAGTAAACGCTGTATTGAGAAATATCTGCTTCTAGTAAGAAACGCAGCTACCTAACAGAACGGTCTTCAATGTGTGCATTCAACGTACAGAGTTAAACTGATGTGCGTTTGCAGGAGTTTGTAAACCCTTTCTGTGAAGCAGCGGAAAACGCATTTTTCCAGCCAAATCCAAGCATTTCAGAAATAGCTGTAAATCTCCGTCTAAAACACAAAACGAACGTATCCTTCAAACTGCTCTCCTGTGCGTTCGCTTAACTAAGGGAGTTGAATACGCGTTTAGATTCAGAGAGTGGGAAGCACGTTCCTTCTAGGAGCTGCGTTTTGCTATTCCAGCGTGAATGGGAGTAAACGGTGTATTGAGAAATATCTGCTTCTAGAACCAAAACGCAGCTACCTAACAGAACGGTCTTCAATGTGTGCATTCAACGTACAGAGTTAAACTGATGTCCGTTTTCAGGAGTTCTTAAACCCTTTCTGTGAAGCAGCGGAAAACGCATTTTTCCAGCCAAATCCAAGCATTTCAGTAATAGCTGTAAATCTCCGTCTAAAACACAAAACGAACGTATCCTTCAAACTGCTCTCCTGTGCGTTCGCTTAACTAAGGGAGTTGAATCCGCGTTTAGACTCAGAGAGTGGGAAGCACGTTCCTTCTAGGAGCTGCGTTTTGCTATTCCAGCGTGAATGGAAGTAAAGGCTGCATTGAGAAATATCTGCTTCTAGAACCAAAACGCAGCTACCTAACAGAACGGTCTTCAATGTGTGCATTCAACGTACAGAGTTAAACTGATGTGCGTTTGCAGGAGTTTGTAAACCCTTTCTGTGAAGCAGCGGAAAACGCATTTTTCCAGCCAAATCCAAGCATTTCAGAAATAGCTGTAAATCTCCGTCTAAAACACAAAACGAACGTATCCTTCAAACTGCTCTCCTGTGCGTTCGCTTAACTAAGGGAGTTGAATCAGCGTTTAGATTCAGAGATTGGGAAGCACGTTCCTTCTAGGAGCTGCGTTTTGCTATTCCAGCGTGAATGGGATTAAACGCTGTATTCAGAAATATCTGATTGTAGAACCAAAACGCAGCTACATAACAGAACGGTCTTCAATGTGTGCATTCAACGTACAGAGTTAAACTGATGTGCGTTTGCAGGAGTTTGTAAACCCTTTCTGTGAAGCAGCGGAAAACGCATTTTTCCAGCCAAATCCAAGCATTTCAGAAATAGCTGTAAATCTCCGTCTAAAACACAAAACGAACGTATCCTTCAAACTGCTCTCCTCTGTGTTCGCTTAACTAAGAAAGTTGAATCCGCGTTTAGATTCAGAGAGTGGGAAGCACGTTCCTTCTAGGAGCTGCGTTTTGCTATTCCAGCGTGAATGGGAGTAAACGCTGTATTGAGAAATATCTGCTTCTAGAAGCAAAACGCAGCTACCTAACAGAACGGTCTTCAATGTGTGCATTCAACGTACAGAGTTAAACTGATGTGCGTTTGCAAGAGTTTGTTAGCCCTTTCTGTGAAGCACCGGAAAACGCATTTTTCCAGCCAAATCCAAGCATTTCAGAAATAGCTGTGAATCTCCGTCTAGAAGACAAAACGAACGTATCCTTCAAACTGCTCTCCTGTGCGTTCGCTTAACTAAGGGAGTTGAATTCGTGTTTAGATTCAGAGAGTAAGAAGCACTTTCCTTCTAGGAGCTGCGTTTTGCTATTCCAGCGTGAATGGGAGTAAACGCTGTATTGAGAAATATCTGCTTCTAGAACCAAAACGCAGCTACCTAACAGAACGGTCTTCAATGTGTGCATTCAACGTACAGAGTTAAACTGATGTGCGTTTGCAGGAGTTTGTAAACCCTTTCTGTGAAGCAGCGGAAAACGCATTTTTCCAGCCAAATCCAAGCATTTCAGAAATAGCTATAAATCTCCGTCTAAAAAACAAAACGAACGTATCCTTCAAACTGCTCTCCTGTGTGTTCGCTTAACTAAGGGAGTTGAATCCGCGTATAGACTCAGAGAGTGGGAAGCACGTTCTTTCTAGGAGCTGCGTTTTGCTATTCCAGCGTCAATGGGAGTAAACGCTGTATTGAGAAATATTCGCTTCTAGAACCAAAACGCAGCTACCTAACAGAACGGTCTTCAATGTGTGCATTCAACGTACAGAGTTAAACTGATGTGCGTTTGCAGGAGTTTGTAAACCCTTTCTGTGAAGCAGCGGAAAACGCATTTTTCCAGCCAAATCCAAGCATTTCAGAAATAGCTGTAAATCTCCGTCTAAAACACAAAACGAACGTATCCTTCAAACTGCTCTCCTGTGCGTTCGCTTAACTCAGGGAGTTGAATCCGCGTTTAGATTCATAGAGTGGGAAGCACGTTCCTTCTAGGAGCTGCGTTTTGCTATTCCAGCGTGAATGGGAGTAAACGCTGTATTGAGAAATATCTGCTTCTAGAACCAAAACGCAGCTACCTAACAGAACGGTCTTCAATGTGTGCATTCAACTTACAGTGTTAAACTGATGTGCGTTTGCAGGAGTTTGTAAACCCTTTCTGTGAAGCAGCGGAAAACGCATTTTTCCAGCCAAATCCAAGCATTTCAGAAATAGCTGTAAATCTCCGTCTAAAACACAAAACGAACGTATCCTTCAAACTGCTCTCCTGTGCGTTCGCTTAACTAAGGGAGTTGAATCCGCGTTTAGATTCAGAGAGTGGGAAGCACGTTCCTTCTAGAAACTGCGTTTTGCTATTCCAGCGTGAATGGGAGTAAACGCTGTATTGAGAAATATCTGCTTCTAGAACCAAAACGCAGCTACCTAACAGAACGGCCTTCAATGGGTGCATTCAACTTACTGATTTAAACTGATGTGCGTTTGCAGGAGTTTGTAAACCCTTTCTGTGAAGCAGCGGAAAACGCATTTTTCCAGCCAAATCCAAGCATTTCAGAAATAGCTGTAAATCTCCGTCTTAAACACAAAACGAACGTATCCTTCAAACTGCTATCCTGTGCGTTCGCTTAACTAAGGGAGTTGAATCCGCGTTTAGATTCAGAGAGTGGGAAGCACGTTCCTTCTAGGAGCTGCGTTTTGCTATTCCAGCGTGAATGGGAGTAAACGCTGTATTGAGAAATATCTACTTCTAGAACCAAAACGCAGCTACCTAACAGAACGGTCTTCAATGTGTGCATTCAACGTACAGAGTTGAAATGATGTGCCTTTGCAGGAGTTTGTAAACCCTTTCTGTGAAGCAGCGCAAAACGCATTTTTCCAGCCAAATCCAAGCATTTCAGAAATAGCTGTAAATCTCCGTCTAAAACACAAAACGAACGTATCCTTCAAACTGCTCTCCTGTGCGTTCGCTTAACTAAGGGAGTTGAATCCGCGTTTAGATTCAGAGAGTGGGAAGCACGTTCCTTCTAGGAGCTGCGTTTTGCTCTTCCAGCGTGAATGGGAGTAAACGCTGTATTGAGAAATATCTGCTTCTAGACCAAAACGCAGCTACATAACAGAACGGTCTTCAATGTGTGCATTCAACTTACAGAGTTAAACTGATGTGCGTTTGCAGGAGTTTGTAAACCCTTTCTGTGAAGCAGCGGAAAACGCAATTTTCCAGCCAAATCCAAGCATTTCAGAAATAGCTGTAAATCTCCGTCTAAAACACAAAACGAACGTATCCTACAAACTGCTCTCCTGTGCTTTCGCTTAACTAAGGGAGTTGAATCCGCGTTTAGATTCAAAGAGTGGGAAGCACGTTCCTTCTAGGAGCTGCGTTTTGCTATTCCAGCGTGAATGGGAGTAAACGCTGTATTGAGAAATATCTGCTTCTAGAACCAAAACGCAGCTACCTAACAGAACGGTCTTAAATGTGTGCATTCAACGTACAGAGTTAAACTGATGTGCGTTTGCAGGAGTTTGTAAACCCTTTCTGTGAAGCAGCGGAAAACGCATTTTTCCAGCCAAATCCAAGCATTTCAGAAATAGCTGTAAATCTCCGTCTAAAACACAAAACGAACGTATCCTTCAAACTGCTCTCCTGTGCGTTCGCTTAACTAAGGGAGTTGAATCCGCGTTTAGATTCAGAGAGTGGGAAGCACGTTCCTTCTAGGAGCTGCGTTTTGCTATTCCAGCGTTAATGGGAGTAAACGCTGTATTGAGAAATATCTGCTTCTAGAACCAAAACGCAGCTACCTAACAGAACGGTCTTCAATGTGGGCATTCAACGTACAGAGTTAAACTGATGTGCGTTTGCAGGAGTTTGTAAACCCTTTCTGTGAAGCAGCGGAAAACGCATTTTTCGAGCCAAATCCAAGCATTTCAGAAATAGCTGTAAATCTCCGTCTAAAACACAAAACGAACGTATCCTTCAAACTGCTCTCCTGTGCGTTCGCTTAACTAAGGGAGTTGAATCCGCGTTTAGACTCAGAGAGTGGGAAGCACGTTCCTTCTAGGAGCTGCGTTTTGCTATTCCAGCGTGAATGGGAGTAAACGCTGTATTGAGAAATATCTGCTTCTAGAACCAAAACGCAGCTACCTAACAGAACGGTCTTCAATGTGTGCATTCAACGTACAGAGTTAAACTGATGTGCGTTTGCAGGAATTTGTAAACCCTTTCTGTGAAGCAGCGGAAAACGCATTTTTTTAGCCAAATCCAAGCATTTCAGAAATAGCTGTAAATCTCCGTCTGAAACACAAAACGAACGTATACTTCAAACTGCTCTCCTGTGCGTTCGCTTAACTAAGGGAGTTGAATCCGCGTTTAGATTCAGAGAGTGGGAAGCACGTTCCTTCTAGGAGCTGCGTTTTGCTATTCCAGCGTGAATGGGAGTAAACGCTGTATTCAGAAATATCTGCTTCTAGAACCAAAACGCAGCTACCTAACAGAACGGTCTTCAATGTGTGCATTCAACGTACAGAGTTGAAATGATGTGCGTTTGCAGGAGTTTGTAAACCCTTTCTGTGAAGCAGCGCAAAACGCATTTTTCCAGCCAAATCCAAGCATTTCAGAAATAGCTGTAAATCTCCGTCTAAAACACAAAACGAACGTATCCTTCAAACTGCTCTCCTGTGCGTTCGCTTAACTAAGGGAGTTGAATCGGCGTTTAGATTCAGAGAGTGGGAAGCACGTTCCTTCTAGGAGCTGCGTTTTGCTCTTCCAGCGTGAATGGGAGTAAACCCTGTATTGAGAAATATCTGCTTCGAGACCAAAACGCAGCTACATAACAGAACGGTCTTCAATGTGTGCATTCAACTTACAGAGTTAAACTGATGTGCGTTTGCAGGAGTTTGTAAACCCTTTCTGTGAAGCAGCGGAAAACGCAATTTTCCAGCCAAATCCAAGCATTTCAGAAATAGCTGTAAATCTCCGTCTAAAACACAAAACGAACGTATCCTTCAAACTGCTCTCCTGTGCTTTCGCTTAACTAAGGGAGTTGAATCCGCGTTTAGATTCAGAGAGTGGGAAGCACGTTCCTTCTAGGAGCTGCGTTTTGCTATTCCAGCGTGAATGGGAGTAAACGCTGTATTGAGAAATATCTGCTTCTAGAACCAAAACGCAGCTACCTAACAGAACGGTCTTCAATGTGTGCATTCAACGTACAGAGTTAAACTGATGTGCGTTTGCAGGAGATTGTAAACCCTTTCTGTGAAGCAGCGGAAAACGCATTTTTCCAGCCAAATCCGAGCATTTCAGAGATAGCTGTAAATCTCCGTCTAAAACACAAAACGAACGTATCCTTCAAACTGCTCTCCTGTGCGTTCGCTTAACTAAGGGAGTTGAATCCGCGTTTAGATTCAGAGAGTGGGAAGCACGTTCCTTCTAGGAGCTGCGTTTTGCTATTCCAGCGTGAATGGGAGTAAACGCTGTATTCAGAAATATCTGCTTCTAGAACCAAAACGCAGCTACCTAACAGAACGGTCTTCAATGTGTGCATTCAACTTACAGAGTTAAACTGATGTGCGTTTGCAGGAGTTTGTAAACCCTTTCTGTGAAGCAGCGGAAAACGCATTTTTCCAGCCAAATCCAAGCATTTCAGAAATAGCTGTAAATCTCCGTCTAAAACACAAAACGAACGTATCCTTCAAACTGCTCTCCTGTGCGTTCGCTTAACTAAGGGAGTTGAATCCGCGTTTAGATTCAGAGAGTGGGAAGCACGTTCCTTCTAGGAGCTGCGTTTTGCTATTCCAGCGTGAATGGGAGTAAACGCTGTATTGAGAAATATCTGGTTCTAGAACCAAAACGCAGCTACCTAACAGAACGGTCTTCAATGTGTGCATTCAACGTACAGAGTTAAACTGATGTGCGTTTGCAGGAGTTTGTAAACCCTTTCTGTGAAGCAGCGGAAACCGCATTTTTCCAGCCAAATCCAAGCATTTCAGAAATAGCTGTAAATCTCCGTCTAAAACACAAAACGAACGTATCCTTCAAACTGCTCTCCTGTGCGTTCGCTTAACTAAGGGAGTTGAATCCGCGTTTAGATTCAGAGAGTGGGAAGCACTTTCCTTCCAGGAGCTGCGTTTTGCTATTCCAGCGTGAATGGGAGTAAACGCTGTATTGAGAAATATCTGCTTCTAGAACCAAAACGCAGCTACCTAACAGAACGGTCTTTAATGTGGGCATTCAACGTACAGAGTTAAACTGATGTGCGTTTGCAGGAGTTTGTAAACCCTTTCTGTGAAGCAGCGGAAAACGCATTTTTCGAGCCAAATCCAAGCATTTCAGAAATAGCTGTAAATCTCCGTCTAAAACACAAAACGAACGTATCCTTCAAACTGCTCTCCTGTGCGTTCGCTTAACTAAGTGAGTTGAATCCGCGTTTAGACTCAGAGAGTGGGAAGCACGTTCCTTCTAGGAGCTGCGTTTTGCTATTCCAGCGTGAATGGGAGTAAACGCTGTATTGAGAAATATCTGCTTCTAGAACCAAAACGCAGCTACCTAACAGAACGGTCTTCAATGTGTGCATTCAACGTACAGAGTTAAACTGATGTGCGTTTGCAGGAATTTGTAAACCCTTTCTGTGAAGCAGCGGAAAACGCATTTTTTTAGCCAAATCCAAGCATTTCAGAAATAGCTGTAAATCTCCGTCTGAAACACAAAACGAACGTATCCTTCAAACTGCTCTCCTGTGCGTTCGCTTAACTAAGGGAGTTGAATCCGCGTTTAGATTCAGAGAGTGGGAAGCACGTTCCTTCTAGGAGCTGCGTTTTGCTATTCCAGCGTGAATGGGAGTAAACGCTGTATTCAGAAATATCTGCTTCTAGAACCAAAACGCAGCTACCTAACAGAATGGTCTTCAATGTGTGCATTCAACGTACAGAGTTGAAATGATGTGCGTTTGCAGGAGTTTGTAAACCCTTTCTGTGAAGCAGCGCAAAACGCATTTTTCCAGCCAAATCCAAGCATTTCAGAAATAGCTGTAAATCTCCGTCTAAAACACAAAACGAACGTATCCTTCAAACTGCTCTCCTGTGCGTTCGCTTAACTAAGGGAGTTGAATCGGCGTTTAGATTCAGAGAGTGGGAAGCACGTTCCTTCTAGGAGCTGCGTTTTGCTCTTCCAGCGTGAATGGGAGTAAACGCTGTATTGAGAAATATCTGCTTCGAGACCAAAACGCAGCTACATAACAGAACGGTCTTCAATGTGTGCATTCAACTTACAGAGTTAAACTGATGTGCGTTTGCAGGAGTTTGTAAACCCTTTCTGTGAAGCAGCGGAAAACGCAATTTTCCAGCCAAATCCAAGCATTTCAGAAATAGCTTTAAATCTCCGTCTAAAACACAAAACGAACGTATCCTTCAAACTGCTCTCCTGTGCTTTCGCTTAACTAAGGGAGTTGAATCCGCGTTTAGATTCAGAGAGTGGGAAGCACGTTCCTTCTAGGAGCTGCGTTTTGCTATTCCAGCGTGAATGGGAGTAAACGCTGTGTTGAGAAATATCTGCTTCTAGAACCAAAACGCAGCTACCTAACAGAACGGTCTTCAATGTGTGCATTCAACGTACAGAGTTAAACTGATGTGCGTTTGCAGGAGTTTGTAAACCCTTTCTGTGAAGCAGCGGAAAACGCATTTTTCCAGCCAAATCCGAGCATTTCAGAGATAGCTGTAAATCTCCGTCTAAAACACAAAACGAACGTATCCTTCAAACTGCTCTCCTGTGCGTTCGCTTAACTAAGGGAGTTGAATCCGCGTTTAGATTCAGAGAGTGGGAAGCACGTTCCTTCTAGGAGCTGCGTTTTGCTATTCCAGCGTGAATGGGAGTAAACGCTGTATTCAGAAATATCTGCTTCTAGAACCAGAACGCAGCTACCTAACAGAACGGTCTTCAATGTGGGCATTCAACGTACAGAGTTAAACTGATGTGCGTTTGCAGGAGTTTGTAAACCCTTTCTGTGAAGCAGCGGAAAACGCATTTTTCCAGCCAAATCCAAGCATTTCAGAAATAGCTGTAAATCTCCGTCTAAAACACAAAACGAACGTATCCTTCAAACTGCTCTCCTGTGCGTTCGCTTAACTAAGGGAGTTGAATCCGCGTTTAGACTCAGAGAGTGGGAAGCACGTTCCTTCTAGGAGCTGCGTTTTGCTATTCCAGCGTGAATGGGAGTAAACGCTGTATTCAGAAATATCTGCTTCTAGAACCAAAACGCAGCTACCTAACAGAACGGTCTTCAATGTGTGCATTCAACGTACAGAGTTAAACTGATGTGCGTTTGCAGGAATTTGTAAACCCTTTCTGTGAAGCAGCGGAAAACGCATTTTTCCAGCCAAATCCAAGCATTTCAGAAATAGCTGTAAATCTCCGTCTAAAACACAAAACGAACGTATCCTTCAAACTGCTCTCCTGTGCGTTCGCTTAACTAAGGGAGTTGAATCCGCGTTTAGATTCAGAGAGTGGGAAGCACGTTCCTTCTAGGAGCTGCGTTTTGCTATTCCAGCGTGAATGGGAGTAAACGCTGTATTCAGAAATATCTGCTTCTAGAACCAAAACGCAGCTACCTAACAGAACGGTCTTCAATGTGTGCATTCAACTTACAGAGTTAAACTGATGTGCGTTTGCAGGAGTTTGTAAACCCTTTCTGTGAAGCAGCGGAACACGCATTTTTCCAGCCAAATCCAAGCATTTCAGAAATAGCTGTAAATCTCCGTCTAAAACACAAAACGAACGTATCCTTCAAACTGCTCTCCTGTGCGTTCGCTTAACTAAGGGAGTTGAATCCGCGTTTAGATTCAGAGAGTGGGAAGCACTTTTCTTCTAGGAGCTGCGTTTTGCTATTCCAGCGTGAATGGGAGTAAACGCTGTATTGAGAAATATCTGCTTCTAGAACCAAAACGCAGTTACCTAACAGAACGGTCTTCAATGTGTGCATTCAACGTACAGAGTTAAACTGATGTGCGTTTGCAGGAGTTTGTAAACCCTTTCTGTGAAGCAGCGGAAAACGCATTTTTCCAGCCAAATCCAAGCATTTCAGAAATAGCTGTAAATCTCAGTCTAAAACACAAAACGAACGTATCCTTCAAACTGCTCTCCTGTGCGTTCGCTTAACTAAGGGAGTTGAATCCGCGTTTAGATTCAGAGAGTGGGAAGCACGTTCCTTCTAGGAGCTGCGTTTTGCTATTCCAGCGTGAATGGGAGTAAACGCTGTATTGAGAAATATCTGCTTCTAGAACCAAAACGCAGCTACCTAACAGAACGGTCTTCAATGTGTGCATTCAACGTACAGAGTTAAACTGATGTGCGTTTGCAGGAGTTTGTAAACCCTTTCTGTGAAGCAGCGGAAAACGCATTTTTCCAGCCAAATCCAAGCATTTCAGAAATAGCTGTAAATCTCCGTCTAAAACACAAAACGAACGTATCCTTCAAACTGCTCTCCTGTGCGTTCGCTTAACTAAGGGAGTTGAATCCGCGTTTAGATTCAGAGAGTGGGAAGCACGTTCCTTCTAGGAGCTGCGTTTTGCTATTCCAGCGTGAATGGGAGTAAACGCTGTATTCAGAAATATCTGCTTCTAGAACCAAAACGCAGCTACCTAACAGAACGGTCTTCAATGTGTGCATTCAACGTACAGAGTTAAACTGATGTGCGTTTGCAGGAGTTTGTAAACCCTTTCTGTGAAGCAGCGGAAAACGCATTTTTCCAGCCAAATCCAAGCATTTCAGAAATAGCTGTAAATCTCCGTCTAAAACACAAAACGAACGTATCCTGCAAACTGCTCTCCTGTGCGTTCGCTTAACTAAGGGAGTTGAATCCGCGTTTAGATTCAGAGAGTGGGAAGCACGTTCCTTCTAGGAGCTGCGTTTTGCTATTCCAGCGTGAATGGGAGTAAACGCTGTATTGAGAAATATCTGCTTCTAGAACCAAAACGCAGTTACCTAACAGAACGGTCTTCAATGTGTGCATTCAACGTACAGAGTTAAACTGATGTGCGTTTGCAGGAGTTTGTAAACCCTTTCTGTGAAGCCGCGGAAAACGCATTTTTCCAACCAAATCCAAGCATTTCAGAAATAGCTGTAAATCTCAGTCTAAAACACAAAACGAACGTATCCTTCAAACTGCTCTCCTGTGCGTTCGCTTAACTAAGGGAGTTGAATCCGCGTTTAGACTCAGAGAGTGGGAACCACGTTCCTTCTAGGAGCTTCGTTTTGCTATTCCAGCGTGAATGGGAGTAAACGCTGTATTGAGAAATATCTGCTTCTAGAACCAAAACGCAGCTACCTAACAGAACGGTCTTCAATGTGTGCATTCAACGTACAGAGTTAAACTGATGTGCGTTTGCAGGAATTTGTAAACCCTTTCTGTGAAGCAGCGGAAAACGCATTTTTTTAGCCAAATCCAAGCATTTCTGAAATAGCTGTAAATCTCCGTCTGAAACACAAAACGAACGTATCCTTCAAACTGCTCTCCTGTGCGTTCGCTTAACTAAGGGAGTTGAATCCGCATTTAGATTCAGAGAGTGGGAAGCACGTTCCTTCTAGGAGCTGCGTTTTGCTATTCCAGCGTGAATGGGAGTAAACGCTGTATTCAGAAATATCTGCTTCTAGAACCAAAACGCAGCTACCTAACAGAAGGGTCTTCAATGTGTGCATTCAACGTACAGAGTTGAAATGATGTGCGTTTGCAGGAGTTTGTAAACCCTTTCTGTGAAGCAGGGCAAAACGCATTTTTCCAGCCAAACCCAAGCATTTCAGAAATAGCTGTAAATCTCCGTCTAAAACACAAAACGAACGTATCCTTCAAACTGCTCTCCTGTGCGTTCGCTTAACTAAGGGAGTTGAATCGGCGTTTAGATTCAGAGAGTGGGAAGCACGTTCCTTCTAGGAGCTGCGTTTTGCTGTTCCAGCGTGAATGGGAGTAAACGCTGTATTGAGAAATATCTGCTTCGAGACCAAAACGCAGCTACATAACAGAACGGTCTTCAATGTGTGCATTCAACTTACAGAGTTAAACTGATGTGCGTTTGCAGGAGTTTGTAAACCCTTTCTGTGAAGCAGCGGAAAACGCAATTTTCCAGCCAAATCCAAGCATTTCAGAAATAGCTGTAAATCTCCGTCTAAAACACAAAACGAACGTATCCTTCAAACTGCTCTCCTGTGCTTTCGCTTAACTAAGGGAGTTGAATCCGCGTTTAGATTCAGAGAGTGGGAAGCACGTTCCTTCTAGGAGCTGCGTTTTGCTATTCCAGCGTGAATGGGAGTAAACGCTGTATTGAGAAATATCTGCTTCTAGAACCAAAACGCAGCTACCTAACAGAACGGTCTTCAATGTGTGCATTCAACGTACAGAGTTAAACTGATGTGCGTTTGCAGGAGTTTGTAAACCCTTTCTGTGAAGCAGCGGAAAACGCATTTTTCCAGCCAAATCCGAGCATTTCAGAGATAGCTGTAAATCTCCGTCTAAAACACAAAACGAACGTATCCTTCAAACTGCTCTCCTGTGCGTTCGCTTAACTAAGGGAGTTGAATCCGCGTTTAGATTCAGAGAGTGGGAAGCACGTTCCTTCTAGGAGCTGCGTTTTGCTATTCCAGCGTGAATGGGAGTAAACGCTGTATTCAGAAATATCTGCTTCTAGAACCAAAACGCAGCTACCTAACAGAACGGTCTTCAATGTGTGCATTCAACTTACAGAGTTAAACTGATGTGCGTTTGCAGGAGTTTGTAAACCCTTTCTGTGAAGCAGCGGAAAACGCATTTTTCCAGCCAAATCCAAGCATTTCAGAAATAGCTGTAAATCTCCGTCTAAAACACAAAACGAACGTATCCTTCAAACTGCTCTCCTGTGCGTTCGCTTAACTAAGGGAGTTGAATCCGCGTTTAGATTCAGAGAGTGGGAAGCACGTTCCTTCTAGGAGCTGCGTTTTGCTATTCCAGCGTGAATGGGAGTAAACGCTGTATTGAGAAATATCTGGTTCTAGAACCAAAACGCAGCTACCTAACAGAACGGTTTTCAATGTGTGCATTCAACGTACAGAGTTAAACTGATGTGCGTTTGCAGGAGTTTGTAAACCCTTTCTGTGAAGCAGCGGAAACCGCATTTTTCCAGCCAAATCCAAGCATTTCAGAAATAGCTGTAAATCTCCGTCTAAAACACAAAACGAACGTATCCTTCAAACTGCTCTCCTGTGCGTTCGCTTAACTAAGGGAGTTGAATCCGCGTTTAGATTCAGAGAGTGGGAAGCACTTTCCTTCCAGGAGCTGCGTTTTGCTATTCCAGCGTGAATGGGAGTAAACGCTGTATTGAGAAATATCTGCTTCTAGAACCAAAACGCAGCTACCTAACAGAACGGTCTTTAATGTGGGCATTCAACGTACAGAGTTAAACTGATGTGCGTTTGCAGGAGTTTGTAAACCCTTTCTGTGAAGCAGCGGAAAACGCATTTTTCCAGCCAAATCCAAGCATTTCAGAAATAGCTGTAAATCTCCGTCTAAAACACAAAACGAACGTATCCTTCAAACTGCTCTCCTGTGCGTTCGCTTAACTAAGGGAGTTGAATCGGCGTTTAGATTCAGAGAGTGGGAAGCACGTTCCTTCTAGGAGCTGCGTTTTGCTGTTCCAGCGTGAATGGGAGTAAACGCTGTATTGAGAAATATCTGCTTCGAGACCAAAACGCAGCTACATAACAGAACGGTCTTCAATGTGTGCATTCAACTTACAGAGTTAAACTGATGTGCGTTTGCAGGAGTTTGTAAACCCTTTCTGTGAAGCAGCGGAAAACGCAATTTTCCAGCCAAATCCAAGCATTTCAGAAATAGCTGTAAATCTCCGTCTAAAACACAAAACGAACGTATCCTTCAAACTGCTCTCCTGTGCTTTCGCTTAACTAAGGGAGTTGAATCCGCGTTTAGATTCAGAGAGTGGGAAGCACGTTCCTTCTAGGAGCTGCGTTTTGCTATTCCAGCGTGAATGGGAGTAAACGCTGTATTGAGAAATATCTGCTTCTAGAACCAAAACGCAGCTACCTAACAGAACGGTCTTCAATGTGTGCATTCAACGTACAGAGTTAAACTGATGTGCGTTTGCAGGAGTTTGTAAACCCTTTCTGTGAAGCAGCGGAAAACGCATTTTTCCAGCCAAATCCGAGCATTTCAGAGATAGCTGTAAATCTCCGTCTAAAACACAAAACGAACGTATCCTTCAAACTGCTCTCCTGTGCGTTCGCTTAACTAAGGGAGTTGAATCCGCGTTTAGATTCAGAGAGTGGGAAGCACGTTCCTTCTAGGAGCTGCGTTTTGCTATTCCAGCGTGAATGGGAGTAAACGCTGTATTCAGAAATATCTGCTTCTAGAACCAAAACGCAGCTACCTAACAGAACGGTCTTCAATGTGTGCATTCAACTTACAGAGTTAAACTGATGTGCGTTTGCAGGAGTTTGTAAACCCTTTCTGTGAAGCAGCGGAAAACGCATTTTTCCAGCCAAATCCAAGCATTTCAGAAATAGCTGTAAATCTCCGTCTAAAACACAAAACGAACGTATCCTTCAAACTGCTCTCCTGTGCGTTCGCTTAACTAAGGGAGTTGAATCCGCGTTTAGATTCAGAGAGTGGGAAGCACGTTCCTTCTAGGAGCTGCGTTTTGCTATTCCAGCGTGAATGGGAGTAAACGCTGTATTGAGAAATATCTGGTTCTAGAACCAAAACGCAGCTACCTAACAGAACGGTTTTCAATGTGTGCATTCAACGTACAGAGTTAAACTGATGTGCGTTTGCAGGAGTTTGTAAACCCTTTCTGTGAAGCAGCGGAAACCGCATTTTTCCAGCCAAATCCAAGCATTTCAGAAATAGCTGTAAATCTCCGTCTAAAACACAAAACGAACGTATCCTTCAAACTGCTCTCCTGTGCGTTCGCTTAACTAAGGGAGTTGAATCCGCGTTTAGATTCAGAGAGTGGGAAGCACTTTCCTTCCAGGAGCTGCGTTTTGCTATTCCAGCGTGAATGGGAGTAAACGCTGTATTGAGAAATATCTGCTTCTAGAACCAAAACGCAGCTACCTAACAGAACGGTCTTTAATGTGGGCATTCAACGTACAGAGTTAAACTGATGTGCGTTTGCAGGAGTTTGTAAACCCTTTCTGTGAAGCAGCGGAAAACGCATTTTTCCAGCCAAATCCAAGCATTTCAGAAATAGCTGTAAATCTCCGTCTAAAACACAAAACGAACGTATCCTTCAAACTGCTCTCCTGTGCGTTCGCTTAACTAAGGGAGTTGAATCCGCGTTTAGACTCAGAGAGTGGGAAGCACGTTCCTTCTAGGAGCTGCGTTTTGCTATTCCAGCGTGAATGGGAGTAAACGCTGTATTGAGAAATATCTGCTTCTAGAACCAAAACGCAGCTACCTAACAGAACGGTCTTCAATGTGTGCATTCAACGTACAGAGTTAAACTGATGTGCGTTTGCAGGAATTTGTAAACCCTTTCTGTGAAGCAGCGGAAAACGCATTTTTCCAGCCAAATCCAAGCATTTCAGAAATAGCTGTAAATCTCCGTCTAAAACACAAAACGAACGTATCCTTCAAACTGCTCTCCTGTGCGTTCGCTTAACTAAGGGAGTTGAATCCGCGTTTAGATTCAGAGAGTGGGAAGCACGTTCCTTCTAGGAGCTGCGTTTTGCTATTCCAGCGTGAATTTGAGTAAACGGTGTATTGAGAAATATCTGCTTCTAGAACCAAAACGCAGCTACCTAACAGAACGGTCTTCAATGTGTGCATTCAACGTACAGAGTTAAACTGATGTCCGTTTTCAGGAGTTCTTAAACCCTTTCTGTGAAGCAGCGGAAAACGCATTTTTCCAGCCAAATCCAAGCATTTCAGTAATAGCTGTAAATCTCCGTCTAAAACACAAAACGAACGTATCCTTCAAACTGCTCTCCTGTGCGTTCGCTTAACTAAGGGAGTTGAATCCGCGTTTAGACTCAGAGAGTGGGAAGCACGTTCCTTCTAGGAGCTGCGTTTTGCTATTCCAGCGTGAATGGAAGTAAAGGCTGTATTGAGAAATATCTGCTTCTAGAACCAAAACGCAGCTACCTAACAGAACGGTCTTCAATGTGTGCATTCAACGTACAGAGTTAAACTGATGTGCGTTTGCAGGAGTTTGTAAACCCTTTCTGTGAAGCAGCGGAAAACGCATTTTTCCAGCCAAATCCAAGCATTTCAGAAATAGCTGTAAATCTCCGTCTAAAACACAAAACGAACGTATCCTTCAAACTGCTCTCCTGTGCGTTCGCTTAACTAAGGGAGTTGAATCAGCGTTTAGATTCAGAGATTGGGAAGCACGTTCCTTCTAGGAGCTGCGTTTTGCTATTCCAGCGTGAATGGGAGTAAACGCTGTATTCAGAAATATCTGATTGTAGAACCAAAACGCAGCTACATAACAGAACGGTCTTCAATGTGTGCATTCAACGTACAGAGTTAAACTGATGTGCGTTTGCAGGAGTTTGTAAACCCTTTCTGTGAAGCAGCGGAAAACGCATTTTTCCAGCCAAATCCAAGCATTTCAGAAATAGCTGTAAATCTCCGTCTAAAACACAAAACGAACGTATCCTTCAAACTGCTCTCCTCTGTGTTCGCTTAACTAAGAAAGTTGAATCCGCGTTTAGATTCAGAGAGTGGGAAGCACGTTCCTTCTAGGAGCTGCGTTTTGCTATTCCAGCGTGAATGGGAGTAAACGCTTTATTGAGAAATATCTGCTTCTAGAAGCAAAACGCAGCTACCTAACAGAACGGTCTTCAATGTGTGCATTCAACGTACAGAGTTAAACTGATGTGCGTTTGCAAGAGTTTGTTAGCCCTTTCTGTGAAGCACCGGAAAACGCATTTTTCCAGCCAAATCCAAGCATTTCAGAAATAGCTGTGAATCTCCGTCTAGAAGACAAAACGAACGTATCCTTCAAACTGCTCTCCTGTGCGTTCGCTTAACTAAGGGAGTTGAATTCGTGTTTAGATTCAGAGAGTAAGAAGCACTTTCCTTCTAGGAGCTGCGTTTTGCTATTCCAGCGTGAATGGGAGTAAACGCTGTATTGAGAAATATCTGCTTCTAGAACCAAAACGCAGCTACCTAACAGAACGGTCTTCAATGTGTGCATTCAACGTACAGAGTTAAACTGATGTGCGTTTGCAGGAGTTTGTAAACCCTTTCTGTGAAGCAGCGGAAAACGCATTTTTCCAGCCAAATCCAAGCATTTCAGAAACAGCTATAAATCTCCGTCTAAAAAACAAAACGAACGTATCCTTCAAACTGCTCTCCTGTGTGTTCGCTTAACTAAGGGAGTTGAATCCGCGTATAGACTCAGAGAGTGGGAAGCACGTTCTTTCTAGGAGCTGCGTTTTGCTATTCCAGCGTCAATGGGAGTAAACGCTGTATTGAGAAATATTCGCTTCTAGAACCAAAACGCAGCTACCTAACAGAACGGTCTTCAATGTGTGCATTCAACGTACAGAGTTAAACTGATGTGCGTTTGCAGGAGTTTGTAAACCCTTTCTGTGAAGCAGCGGAAAACGCATTTTTCTAGCCAAATCCAAGCATTTCAGAAATAGCTGTAAATCTCCGTCTAAAACACAAAACGAACGTATCCTTCAAACTGCTCTCCTGTGCGTTCGCTTAACTCAGGGAGTTGAATCCGCGTTTAGATTCATAGAGTGGGAAGCACGTTCCTTCTAGGAGCTGCGTTTTGCTATTCCAGCGTGAATGGGAGTAAACGCTGTATTGAGAAATATCTGCTTCTAGAACCAAAACGCAGCTACCTAACAGAACGGTCTTCAATGTGTGCATTCAACTTACAGTGTTAAACTGATGTGCGTTTGCAGGAGTTTGTAAACCCTTTCTGTGAAGCAGCGGAAAACGCATTTTTCCAGCCAAATCAAAGCATTTCAGAAATAGCTGTAAATCTCCGTCTAAAACACAAAACGAACGTATCCTTCAAACTGCTCTCCTGTGCGTTCGCTTAACTAAGGGAGTTGAATCCGCGTTTAGATTCAGAGAGTGGGAAGCACGTTCCTTCTAGAAACTGCGTTTTGCTATTCCAGCGTGAATGGGAGTAAACGCTGTATTGAGAAATATCTGCTTCTAGAACCAAAACGCAGCTACCTAACAGAACGGCCTTCAATGGGTGCATTCAACTTACTGATTTAAACTGATGTGCGTTTGCAGGAGTTTGTAAACCCTTTCTGTGAAGCAGCGGAAAACGCATTTTTCCAGCCAAATCCAAGCATTTCAGAAATAGCTGTAAATCTCCGTCTTAAACACAAAACGAACGTATCCTTCAAACTGCTATCCTGTGCGTTCGCTTAACTAAGGGAGTTGAATCCGCGTTTAGATTCAGAGAGTGGGAAGCACGTTCCTTCTAGGAGCTGCGTTTTGCTATTCCAGCGTGAATGGGAGTAAACGCTGTATTGAGAAATATCTACTTCTAGAACCAAAACGCAGCTACCTAACAGAACGGTCTTCAATGTGTGCATTCAACGTACAGAGTTGAAATGATGTGCCTTTGCAGGAGTTTGTAAACCCTTTCTGTGAAGCAGCGCAAAACGCATTTTTCCAGCCAAATCCAAGCATTTCAGAAATAGCTGTAAATCTCCGTCTAAAACACAAAACGAACGTATCCTTCAAACTGCTCTCCTGTGCGTTCGCTTAACTAAGGGAGTTGAATCCGCGTTTAGATTCAGAGAGTGGGAAGCACGTTCCTTCTAGGAGCTGCGTTTTGCTCTTCCAGCGTGAATGGGAGTAAACGCTGTATTGAGAAATATCTGCTTCTAGACCAAAACGCAGCTACATAACAGAACGGTCTTCAATGTGTGCATTCAACTTACAGAGTTAAACTGATGTGCGTTTGCAGGAGTTTGTAAACCCTTTCTGTGAAGCAGCGGGAAACGCAATTTTCCAGCCACATCCAAGCATTTCAGAAATAGCTGTAAATCTCCGTCTAAAACACAAAACGAACGTATCCTACAAACTGCTCTCCTGTGCTTTCGCTTAACTAAGGGAGTTGAATCCGCGTTTAGATTCAAAGAGTGGGAAGCACGTTCCTTCTAGGAGCTGCGTTTTGCTATTCCAGCGTGAATGGGAGTAAACGCTGTATTGAGAAATATCTGCTTCTAGAACCAAAACGCAGCTACCTAACAGAACGGTCTTCAATGTGTGCATTCAACGTACAGAGTTAAACTGATGTGCGTTTGCAGGAGTTTGTAAACCCTTTCTGTGAAGCAGCGGAAAACGCATTTTTCCAGCCAAATCCAAGCATTTCAGAAATAGCTGTAAATCTTCGTCTAAAACACAAAACGAACGTATCCTTCAAACTGCTCTCCTGTGCGTTCGCTTAACTAAGGGAGTTGAATCCGCGTTTAGATTCAGAGAGTGGGAAGCACGTTCCTTCTAGGAGCTGCGTTTTGCTATTCCAGCGTGAATGGGAGTAAACGCTGTATTGAGAAATATCTGCTTCTAGAACCAAAACGCAGCTACCTAACAGAACGGTCTTTAATGTGGGCATTCAACGTACAGAGTTAAACTGATGTGCGTTTGCAGGAGTTTGTAAACCCTTTCTGTGAAGCAGCGGAAAACGCATTTTTCCAGCCAAATCCAAGCATTTCAGAAATAGCTGTAAATCTCCGTCTAAAACACAAAACGAACGTATCCTTCAAACTGCTCTCCTGTGCGTTCGCTTAACTAAGGGAGTTGAATCCGCGTTTAGACTCAGAGAGTGGGAAGCACGTTCCTTCTAGGAGCTGCGTTTTGCTATTCCAGCGTGAATGGGAGTAAACGCTGTATCGAGAAATATCTGCTTCTAGAACCAAAACGCAGCTACCTAACAGAACGGTCTTCAATGTGTGCATTCAACGTACAGAGTTAAACTGATGTGCGTTTGCAGGAATTTGTAAACCCTTTCTGTGAAGCAGCGGAAAACGCATTTTTTTAGCCAAATCCAAGCATTTCAGAAATAGCTGTAAATCTCCGTCTGAAACACAAAACGAACGTATCCTTCAAACTGCTCTCCTGTGCGTTCGCTTAACTAAGGGAGTTGAATCCGCGTTTAGATTCAGAGAGTGGGAAGCACGTTCCTTCTAGGAGCTGCGTTTTGCTATTCCAGCGTGAATGGGAGTAAACGCTGTATTCAGAAATATCTGCTTCTAGAACCAAAACGCAGCTACCTAACAGAACGGTCTTCAATGTGTGCATTCAACGTACAGAGTTGAAATGATGTGCGTTTGCAGGAGTTTGTAAACCCTTTCTGTGAAGCAGCGCAAAACGCATTTTTCCAGCCAAATCCAAGCATTTCAGAAATAGCTGTAAATCTCCGTCTAAAACACAAAACGAACGTATCCTTCAAACTGCTCTCCTGTGCGTTCGCTTAACTAAGGGAGTTGAATCGGCGTTTAGATTCAGAGAGTGGGAAGCACGTTCCTTCTAGGAGCTGCGTTTTGCTCTTCCAGCGTGAATGGGAGTAAACGCTGTATTGAGAAATATCTGCTTCGAGACCAAAACGCAGCTACATAACAGAACGGTCTTCAATGTGTGCATTCAACTTACAGAGTTAAACTGATGTGCGTTTGCAGGAGTTTGTAAACCCTTTCTGTGAAGCAGCGGAAAACGCAATTTTC
Organism: Callithrix jacchus; assembly: GCF_049354715.1. Taxonomy (NCBI): domain Eukaryota; kingdom Metazoa; phylum Chordata; class Mammalia; order Primates; family Cebidae; genus Callithrix; species Callithrix jacchus. The sequence goes on from NC_133514.1 coordinate 46,025,482, forward strand.
CAGCCAAATCCAAGCATTTCAGAAATAGCTGTAAATCTCCGTCTAAAACACAAAACGAACGTATCCTTCAAACTGCTCTCCTGTGCGTTCGCTTAACTAAGGGAGTTGAATCCGCGTTTAGATTCAGAGAGTGGGAAGCACGTTCCTTCTAGGAGCTGCGTTTTGCTATTCCAGCGTGAATGGGAGTAAACGCTGTATTGAGAAATATCTGCTTCTAGAACCAAAACGCAGCTACCTAACAGAACGGTCTTCAATGTGTGCATTCAACGTACAGAGTTAAACTGATGTGCGTTTGCAGGAGTTTGTAAACCCTTTCTGTCAAGCAGCGGAAAACGCATTTTTCCAGCCAAATCCGAGCATTTCAAAGATAGCTGTAAATCTCCGTCTAAAACACAAAACGAACGTATCCTTCAAACTGCTCTCCTGTGCGTTCGCTTAACTAAGGGAGTTTAATCCGCGTTTAGATTCAGAGAGTGGGAAGCACGTTCCTTCTAGGAGCTGCGTTTTGCTATTCCAGCGTGAATGGGAGTAAACGCTGTATTCAGAAATATCTGCTTCTAGAACCAAAACGCAGCTACCTAACAGAACGGTCTTCAATGTGTGCATTCAACTTACAGAGTTAAACTGATGTGCGTTTGCAGGAGTTTGTAAACCCTTTCTGTGAAGCAGCGGAAAACGCATTTTTCCAGCCAAATCCAAGCATTTCAGAAATAGCTGTAAATCTCCGTCTAAAACACAAAACGAACGTATCCTTCAAACTGCTCTCCTGTGCGTTCGCTTAACTAAGGGAGTTGAATCGGCGTTTAGATTCAGAGAGTGGGAAGCACGTTCCTTCTAGGAGCTGCGTTTTGCTCTTCCAGCGTGAATGGGAGTAAACGCTGTATTGAGAAATATCTGCTTCGAGACCAAAACGCAGCTACATAACAGAACGGTCTTCAATGTGTGCATTCAACTTACAGAGTTAAACTGATGTGCGTTTGCAGGAGTTTGTAAACCCTTTCTGTGAAGCAGCGGAAAACGCAATTTTCCAGCCAAATCCAAGCATTTCAGAAATAGCTGTAAATCTCCGTCTAAAACACAAAACGAACGTATCCTTCAAACTGCTCTCCTGTGCGTTCGCTTAACTAAGGGAGTTGAATCCGCGTTTAGACTCAGAGAGTGGGAAGCACGTTCCTTCTAGGAGCTGCGTTTTGCTATTCCAGCGTGAATGGGAGTAAACGCTGTATTGAGAAATATCTGCTTCTAGAACCAAAACGCAGCTACCTAACAGAACGGTCTTCAATGTGTGCATTCAACGTACAGAGTTAAACTGATGTGCGTCTGCAGGAATTTGTAAACCCTTTCTGTGAAGCAGCGGAAAACGCATTTTTCCAGCCAAATCCAAGCATTTCAGAAATAGCTGTAAATCTCCGTCTGAAACACAAAACGAACGTATCCTTCAAACTGCTCTCCTGTGCGTTCGCTTAACTAAGGGAGTTGAATCCGCGTTTAGATTCAGAGAGTGGGAAGCACGTTCCTTCTAGGAGCTGCGTTTTGCTATTCCAGCGTGAATGGGAGTAAACGCTGTATTCAGAAATATCTGCTTCTAGAACCAAAACGCAGCTACCTAACAGAACGGTCTTCAATGTGTGCATTCAACGTACAGAGTTGAAATGATGTGCGTTTGCAGGAGTTTGTAAACCCTTTCTGTGAAGCAGCGCAAAACGCATTTTTCCAGCCAAATCCAAGCATTTCAGAAATAGCTGTAAATCTCCGTCTAAAACACAAAACGAACGTATCCTTCAAACTGCTCTCCTGTGCGTTCGCTTAACTAAGGGAGTTGAATCGGCGTTTAGATTCAGAGAGTGGGAAGCACGTTCCTTCTAGGAGCTGCGTTTTGCTCTTCCAGCGTGAATGGGAGTAAACGCTGTATTGAGAAATATCTGCTTCGAGACCAAAACGCAGCTACATAACAGAACGGTCTTCAATGTGTGCATTCAACTTACAGAGTTAAACTGATGTGCGTTTGCAGGAGTTTGTAAACCCTTTCTGTGAAGCAGCGGAAAACGCAATTTTCCAGCCAAATCCAAGCATTTCAGAAATAGCTGTAAATCTCCGTCTAAAACACAAAACGAACGTATCCTTCAAACTGCTCTCCTGTGCTTTCGCTTAACTAAGGGAGTTGAATCCGCGTTTAGATTCAGAGAGTGGGAAGCACGTTCCTTCTAGGAGCTGCGTTTTGCTATTCCAGCGTGAATGGGAGTAAACGCTGTATTGAGAAATATCTGCTTCTAGAACCAAAACGCAGCTACCTAACAGAACGGTCTTCAATGTGTGCATTCAACGTACAGAGTTAAACTGATGTGCGTTTGCAGGAGTTTGTAAACCCTTTCTGTGAAGCAGCGGAAAACGCATTTTTCCAGCCAAATCCGAGCATTTCAAAGATAGCTGTAAATCTCCGTCTAAAACACAAAACGAACGTATCCTTCAAACTGCTCTCCTGTGCGTTCGCTTAACTAAGGGAGTTGAATCCGCGTTTAGATTCAGAGAGTGGGAAGCACGTTCCTTCTAGGAGCTGCGTTTTGCTATTCCAGCGTGAATGGGAGTAAACGCTGTATTCAGAAATATCTGCTTCTAGAACCAAAACGCAGCTACCTAACAGAACGGTCTTCAATGTGTGCATTCAACTTACAGAGTTAAACTGATGTGCGTTTGCAGGAGTTTGTAAACCCTTTCTGTGAAGCAGCGGAAAACGCATTTTTCCAGCCAAATCCAAGCATTTCAGAAATAGCTGTAAATCTCCGTCTAAAACACAAAACGAACGTATCCTTCAAACTGCTCTCCTGTGCGTTCGCTTAACTAAGGGAGTTGAATCCGCGTTTAGATTCAGAGAGTGGGAAGCACGTTCCTTCTAGGAGCTGCGTTTTGCTATTCCAGCGTGAATGGGAGTAAACGCTGTATTGAGAAATATCTGGTTCTAGAACCAAAACGCAGCTACCTAACAGAACGGTCTTCAATGTGTGCATTCAACGTACAGAGTTAAACTGATGTGCGTTTGCAGGAGTTTGTAAACCCTTTCTGTGAAGCAGCGGAAACCGCATTTTTCCAGCCAAATCCAAGCATTTCAGAAATAGCTGTAAATCTCCGTCTAAAACACAAAACGAACGTATCCTTCAAACTGCTCTCCTGTGCGTTCGCTTAACTAAGGGAGTTGAATCCGCGTTTAGATTCAGAGAGTGGGAAGCACTTTCCTTCCAGGAGCTGCGTTTTGCTCTTCCAGCGTGAATGGGAGTAAACGCTGTATTGAGAAATATCTGCTTCTAGAACCAAAACGCAGCTACCTAACAGAACGGTCTTTAATGTGGGCATTCAACGTACAGAGTTAAACTGATGTGCGTTTGCAGGAGTTTGTAAACCCTTTCTGTGAAGCAGCGGAAAACGCATTTTTCCAGCCAAATCCAAGCATTTCAGAAATAGCTGTAAATCTCCGTCTAAAACACAAAACGAACGTATCCTTCAAACTGCTCTCCTGTGCGTTCGCTTAACTAAGGGAGTTGAATCCGTGTTTAGACTCAGAGAGTGGGAAGCACGTTCCTTCTAGGAGCTGCGTTTTGCTATTCCAGCGTGAATGGGAGTAAACGCTGTATTGAGAAATATCTGCTTCTAGAACCAAAACGCAGCTACCTAACAGAACGGTCTTCAATGTGTGCATTCAACGTACAGAGTTAAACTGATGTGCGTTTGCAGGAATTTGTAAACCCTTTCTGTGAAGCAGCGGAAAACGCATTTTTTCAGCCAAATCCAAGCATTTCAGAAATAGCTGTAAATCTCCATCTAAAACACAAAACGAACGTATCCTTCAAACTGCTCTCCTGTGCGTTCGCTTAACTAAGGGAGTTGAATCCGCGTTTAGATTCAGAGAGTGGGAAGCACGTTCCTTCTAGGAGCTGCGTTTTGCTATTCCAGCGTGAATGGGAGTAAACGCTGTATTCAGAAATATCTGCTTCTAGAACCAAAACGCAGCTACCTAACAGAACGGTCTTCAATGTGTGCATTCAACTTACAGAGTTAAACTGATGTGCGTTTGCAGGAGTTTGTAAACCCTTTCTGTGAAGCAGCGGAACACGCATTTTTCCAGCCAAATCCAAGCATTTCAGAAATAGCTGTAAATCTCCGTCTAAAACACAAAACGAACGTATCCTTCAAACTGCTCTCCTGTGCGTTCGCTTAACTAAGGGAGTTGAATCCGCGTTTAGATTCAGAGAGTGGGAAGCACTTTTCTTCTAGGAGCTGCGTTTTGCTATTCCAGCGTGAATGGGAGTAAACGCTGTATTGAGAAATATCTGCTTCTAGAACCAAAACGCAGTTACCTAACAGAACGGTCTTCAATGTGTGCATTCAACGTACAGAGTTAAACTGATGTGCGTTTGCAGGAGTTTGTAAACCCTTTCTGTGAAGCAGCGGAAAACGCATTTTTCCAGCCAAATCCAAGCATTTCAGAAATAGCTGTAAATCTCAGTCTAAAACACAAAACGAACGTATCCTTCAAACTGCTCTCCTGTGCGTTCGCTTAACTAAGGGAGTTGAATCCGCGTTTAGATTCAGAGAGTGGGAAGCACGTTCCTTCTAGGAGCTGCGTTTTGCTATTCCAGCGTGAATGGGAGTAAACGCTGTATTGAGAAATATCTGCTTCTAGAACCAAAACGCAGCTACCTAACAGAACGGTCTTCAATGTGTGCATTCAACGTACAGAGTTAAACTGATGTGCGTTTGCAGGAGTTTGTAAACCCTTTCTGTGAAGCAGCGGAAAACGCATTTTTCCAGCCAAATCCGAGCATTTCAAAGATAGCTGTAAATCTCCGTCTAAAACACAAAACGAACGTATCCTTCAAACTGCTCTCCTGTGCGTTCGCTTAACTAAGGGAGTTGAATCCGCGTTTAGATTCAGAGAGTGGGAAGCACGTTCCTTCTAGGAGCTGCGTTTTGCTATTCCAGCGTGAATGGGAGTAAACGCTGTATTCAGAAATATCTGCTTCTAGAACCAAAACGCAGCTACCTAACAGAACGGTCTTCAATGTGTGCATTCAACTTACAGAGTTAAACTGATGTGCGTTTGCAGGAGTTTGTAAACCCTTTCTGTGAAGCAGCGGAAAACGCATTTTTCCAGCCAAATCCAAGCATTTCAGAAATAGCTGTAAATCTCCGTCTAAAACACAAAACGAACGTATCCTTCAAACTGCTCTCCTGTGCGTTCGCTTAACTAAGGGAGTTGAATCCGCGTTTAGATTCAGAGAGTGGGAAGCACGTTCCTTCTAGGAGCTGCGTTTTGCTATTCCAGCGTGAATGGGAGTAAACGCTGTATTGAGAAATATCTGGTTCTAGAACCAAAACGCAGCTACCTAACAGAACGGTCTTCAATGTGTGCATTCAACGTACAGAGTTAAACTGATGTGCGTTTGCAGGAGTTTGTAAACCCTTTCTGTGAAGCAGCGGAAACCGCATTTTTCCAGCCAAATCCAAGCATTTCAGAAATAGCTGTAAATCTCCGTCTAAAACACAAAACGAACGTATCCTTCAAACTGCTCTCCTGTGCGTTCGCTTAACTAAGGGAGTTGAATCCGCGTTTAGATTCAGAGAGTGGGAAGCACTTTCCTTCCAGGAGCTGCGTTTTGCTCTTCCAGCGTGAATGGGAGTAAACGCTGTATTGAGAAATATCTGCTTCTAGAACCAAAACGCAGCTACCTAACAGAACGGTCTTTAATGTGGGCATTCAACGTACAGAGTTAAACTGATGTGCGTTTGCAGGAGTTTGTAAACCCTTTCTGTGAAGCAGCGGAAAACGCATTTTTCCAGCCAAATCCAAGCATTTCAGAAATAGCTGTAAATCTCCGTCTAAAACACAAAACGAACGTATCCTTCAAACTGCTCTCCTGTGCGTTCGCTTAACTAAGGGAGTTGAATCCGTGTTTAGACTCAGAGAGTGGGAAGCACGTTCCTTCTAGGAGCTGCGTTTTGCTATTCCAGCGTGAATGGGAGTAAACGCTGTATTGAGAAATATCTGCTTCTAGAACCAAAACGCAGCTACCTAACAGAACGGTCTTCAATGTGTGCATTCAACGTACAGAGTTAAACTGATGTGCGTTTGCAGGAGTTTGTAAACCCTTTCTGTGAAGCAGCGGAAAACGCATTTTTCCAGCCAAATCCAAGCATTTCAGAAATAGCTGTAAATCTCCGTCTAAAACAAAAAACGAACGTATCCTTCAAACTGCTCTCCTGTGCGTTCGCTTAACTAAGGGAGTTGAATCCGCGTTTAGATTCAGAGAGTGGGAAGCACGTTCCTTCTAGGAGCTGCGTTTTGCTATTCCAGCGTGAATGGGAGTAAACGCTGTATTGAGAAATATCTGGTTCTAGAACCAAAACGCAGCTACCTAACAGAACGGTCTTCAATGTGTGCATTCAACGTACAGAGTTAAACTGATGTGCGTTTGCAGGAGTTTGTAAACCCTTTCTGTGAAGCAGCGGAAACCGCATTTTTCCAGCCAAATCCAAACATTTCAGAAATAGCTGTAAATCTCCGTCTAAAACACAAAACGAACGTATCCTTCAAACTGCTCTCCTGTGCGTTCGCTTAACTAAGGGAGTTGAATCCGCGTTTAGATTCAGAGAGTGGGAAGCACTTTCCTTCCAGGAGCTGCGTTTTGCTATTCCAGCGTGAATGGGAGTAAACGCTGTATAGAGAAATATCTGCTTCTAGAACCAAAACGCAGCTACCTAACAGAACGGTCTTTAATGTGGGCATTCAACGTACAGAGTTAAACTGATGTGCGTTTGCAGGAGTTTGTAAACCCTTTCTGTGAAGCAGCGGAAAACGCATTTTTCCAGCCAAATCCAAGCATTTCAGAAATAGCTGTAAATCTCCGTCTAAAACACAAAACGAACGTATCCTTCAAACTGCTCTCCTGTGCGTTCGCTTAACTAAGGGAGTTGAATCCGCGTTTAGACTCAGAGAGTGGGAAGCACGTTCCTTCTAGGAGCTGCGTTTTGCTATTCCAGCGTGAATGGGAGTAAACGCTGTATTCAGAAATATCTGCTTCTAGAACCAAAACGCAGCTACCTAACAGAACGGTCTTCAATGTGTGCATTCAACGTACAGAGTTAAACTGATGTGCGTTTGCAGGAATTTGTAAACCCTTTCTGTGAAGCAGCGGAAAACGCATTTTTCCAGCCAAATCCAAGCATTTCAGAAATAGCTGTAAATCTCCGTCTAAAACACAAAACGAACGTATCCTTCAAACTGCTCTCCTGTGCGTTCGCTTAACTAAGGGAGTTGAATCCGCGTTTAGATTCAGAGAGTGGGAAGCACGTTCCTTCTAGGAGCTGCGTTTTGCTATTCCAGCGTGAATGGGAGTAAACGCTGTATTCAGAAATATCTGCTTCTAGAACCAAAACGCAGCTACCTAACAGAACGGTCTTCAATGTGTGCATTCAACTTACAGAGTTAAACTGATGTGCGTTTGCAGGAGTTTGTAAACCCTTTCTGTGAAGCAGCGGAACACGCATTTTTCCAGCCAAATCCAAGCATTTCAGAAATAGCTGTAAATCTCCGTCTAAAACACAAAACGAACGTATCCTTCAAACTGCTCTCCTGTGCGTTCGCTTAACTAAGGGAGTTGAATCCGCGTTTAGATTCAGAGAGTGGGAAGCACTTTTCTTCTAGGAGCTGCGTTTTGCTATTCCAGCGTGAATGGGAGTAAACGCTGTATTGAGAAATATCTGCTTCTAGAACCAAAACGCAGTTACCTAACAGAACGGTCTTCAATGTGTGCATTCAACGTACAGAGTTAAACTGATGTGCGTTTGCAGGAGTTTGTAAACCCTTTCTGTGAAGCAGCGGAAAACGCATTTTTCCAGCCAAATCCAAGCATTTCAGAAATAGCTGTAAATCTCAGTCTAAAACACAAAACGAACGTATCCTTCAAACTGCTCTCCTGTGCGTTCGCTTAACTAAGGGAGTTGAATCCGCGTTTAGATTCAGAGAGTGGGAAGCACGTTCCTTCTAGGAGCTGCGTTTTGCTATTCCAGCGTGAATGGGAGTAAACGCTGTATTGAGAAATATCTGCTTCTAGAACCAAAACGCAGCTACCTAACAGAACGGTGTTCAATGTGTGCATTCAACGTACAGAGTTAAACTGATGTGCGTTTGCAGGAGTTTGTAAACCCTTTCTGTGAAGCAGCGGAAAACGCATTTTTCCAGCCAAATCCAAGCATTTCAGAAATAGCTGTAAATCTCCGTCTAAAACAAAAAACGAACGTATCCTTCAAACTGCTCTCCTGTGCGTTCGCTTAACTAAGGGAGTTGAATCCGCGTTTAGATTCAGAGAGTGGGAAGCACGTTCCTTCTAGGAGCTGCGTTTTGCTATTCCAGCGTGAATGGGAGTAAACGCTGTATTCAGAAATATCTGCTTCTAGAACCAAAACGCAGCTACCTAACAGAACGGTCTTCAATGTGTGCATTCAACGTACAGAGTTAAACTGATGTGCGTTTGCAGGAGTTTGTAAACCCTTTCTGTGAAGCAGCGGAAAACGCATTTTTCCAGCCAAATCCAAGCATTTCAGAAATAGCTGTAAATCTCCGTCTAAAACACAAAACGAACGTATCCTTCAAACTGCTCTCCTGTGCGTTCGCTTAACTAAGGGAGTTGAATCCGCGTTTAGATTCAGAGAGTGGGAAGCACGTTCCTTCTAGGAGCTGCGTTTTGCTATTCCAGCGTGAATGGGAGTAAACGCTGTATTGAGAAATATCTGCTTCTAGAACCAAAACGCAGTTACCTAACAGAACGGTCTTCAATGTGTGCATTCAACGTACAGAGTTAAACTGATGTGCGTTTGCAGGAGTTTGTAAACCCTTTCTGTGAAGCCGCGGAAAACGCATTTTTCCAGCCAAATCCAAGCATTTCAGAAATAGCTGTAAATCTCAGTCTAAAACACAAAACGAACGTATCCTTCAAACTGCTCTCCTGTGCGTTCGCTTAACTAAGGGAGTTGAATCCGCGTTTAGACTCAGAGAGTGGGAAGCACGTTCCTTCTAGGAGCTTCGTTTTGCTATTCCAGCGTGAATGGGAGTAAACGCTGTATTGAGAAATATCTGCTTCTAGAACCAAAACGCAGCTACCTAACAGAACGGTCTTCAATGTGTGCATTCAACGTACAGAGTTAAACTGATGTGCGTTTGCAGGAATTTGTAAACCCTTTCTGTGAAGCAGCGGAAAACGCATTTTTTTAGCCAAATCCAAGCATTTCAGAAATAGCTGTAAATCTCCGTCTGAAACACAAAACGAACGTATCCTTCAAACTGCTCTCCTGTGCGTTCGCTTAACTAAGGGAGTTGAATCCGCGTTTAGATTCATAGAGTGGGAAGCACGTTCCTTCTAGGAGCTGCGTTTTGCTATTCCAGCGTGAATGGGAGTAAACGCTGTATTCAGAAATATCTGCTTCTAGAACCAAAACGCAGCTACCTAACAGAACGGTCTTCAATGTGTGCATTCAACTTACAGAGTTAAACTGATGTGCGTTTGCAGGAGTTTGTAAACCCTTTCTGTGAAGCAGCGGAAAACGCATTTTTCCAGCCAAATCCAAGCATTTCAGAAATAGCTGTAAATCTCCGTCTAAAACACAAAACGAACGTATCCTTCAAACTGCTCTCCTGTGCGTTCGCTTAACTAAGGGAGTTGAATCAGCGTTTAGATTCAGAGATTGGGAAGCACGTTCCTTCTAGGAGCTGCGTTTTGCTATTCCAGCGTGAATGGGAGTAAACGCTGTATTCAGAAATATCTGATTGTAGAACCAAAACGCAGCTACATAACAGAACGGTCTTCAATGTGTGCATTCAACGTACAGAGTTAAACTGATGTGCGTTTGCAGGAGTTTGTAAACCCTTTCTGTGAAGCAGCGGAAAACGCATTTTTCCAGCCAAATCCAAGCATTTCAGAAATAGCTGTAAATCTCCGTCTAAAACACAAAACGAACGTATCCTTCAAACTGCTCTCCTCTGTGTTCGCTTAACTAAGAAAGTTGAATCCGCGTTTAGATTCAGAGAGTGGGAAGCACGTTCCTTCTAGGAGCTGCGTTTTGCTATTCCAGCGTGAATGGGAGTAAACGCTGTATTGAGAAATATCTGCTTCTAGAAGCAAAACGCAGCTACCTAACAGAACGGTCTTCAATGTGTGCATTCAACGTACAGAGTTAAACTGATGTGCGTTTGCAAGAGTTTGTTAGCCCTTTCTGTGAAGCACCGGAAAACGCATTTTTCCAGCCAAATCCAAGCATTTCAGAAATAGCTGTGAATCTCCGTCTAGAAGACAAAACGAACGTATCCTTCAAACTGCTCTCCTGTGCGTTCGCTTAACTAAGGGAGTTGAATTCGTGTTTAGATTCAGAGAGTAAGAAGCACTTTCCTTCTAGGAGCTGCGTTTTGCTATTCCAGCGTGAATGGGAGTAAACGCTGTATTGAGAAATATCTGCTTCTAGAACCAAAACGCAGCTACCTAACAGAACGGTCTTCAATGTGTGCATTCAACGTACAGAGTTAAACTGATGTGCGTTTGCAGGAGTTTGTAAACCCTTTCTGTGAAGCAGCGGAAAACGCATTTTTCCAGCCAAATCCAAGCATTTCAGAAATAGCTATAAATCTCCGTCTAAAAAACAAAACGAACGTATCCTTCAAACTGCTCTCCTGTGTGTTCGCTTAACTAAGGGAGTTGAATCCGCGTATAGACTCAGAGAGTGGGAAGCACGTTCTTTCTAGGAGCTGCGTTTTGCTATTCCAGCGTCAATGGGAGTAAACGCTGTATTGAGAAATATTCGCTTCTAGAACCAAAACGCAGCTACCTAACAGAACGGTCTTCAATGTGTGCATTCAACGTACAGAGTTAAACTGATGTGCGTTTGCAGGAGTTTGTAAACCCTTTCTGTGAAGCAGCGGAAAACGCATTTTTCTAGCCAAATCCAAGCATTTCAGAAATAGCTGTAAATCTCCGTCTAAAACACAAAACGAACGTATCCTTCAAACTGCTCTCCTGTGCGTTCGCTTAACTCAGGGAGTTGAATCCGCGTTTAGATTCATAGAGTGGGAAGCACGTTCCTTCTAGGAGCTGCGTTTTGCTATTCCAGCGTGAATGGGAGTAAACGCTGTATTGAGAAATATCTGCTTCTAGAACCAAAACGCAGCTACCTAACAGAACGGTCTTCAATGTGTGCATTCAACTTACAGTGTTAAACTGATGTGCGTTTGCAGGAGTTTGTAAACCCTTTCTGTGAAGCAGCGGAAAACGCATTTTTCCAGCCAAATCCAAGCATTTCAGAAATAGCTGTAAATCTCCGTCTAAAACACAAAACGAACGTATCCTTCAAACTGCTCTCCTGTGCGTTCGCTTAACTAAGGGAGTTGAATCCGCGTTTAGATTCAGAGAGTGGGAAGCACGTTCCTTCTAGAAACTGCGTTTTGCTATTCCAGCGTGAATGGGAGTAAACGCTGTATTGAGAAATATCTGCTTCTAGAACCAAAACGCAGCTACCTAACAGAACGGCCTTCAATGGGTGCATTCAACTTACTGATTTAAACTGATGTGCGTTTGCAGGAGTTTGTAAACCCTTTCTGTGAAGCAGCGGAAAACGCATTTTTCCAGCCAAATCCAAGCATTTCAGAAATAGCTGTAAATCTCCGTCTTAAACACAAAACGAACGTATCCTTCAAACTGCTATCCTGTGCGTTCGCTTAACTAAGGGAGTTGAATCCGCGTTTAGATTCAGAGAGTGGGAAGCACGTTCCTTCTAGGAGCTGCGTTTTGCTATTCCAGCGTGAATGGTAGTAAACGCTGTATTGAGAAATATCTACTTCTAGAACCAAAACGCAGCTACCTAACAGAACGGTCTTCAATGTGTGCATTCAACGTACAGAGTTGAAATGATGTGCCTTTGCAGGAGTTTGTAAACCCTTTCTGTGAAGCAGCGCAAAACGCATTTTTCCAGCCAAATCCAAGCATTTCAGAAATAGCTGTAAATCTCCGTCTAAAACACAAAACGAACGTATCCTTCAAACTGCTCTCCTGTGCGTTCGCTTAACTAAGGGAGTTGAATCCGCGTTTAGATTCAGAGAGTGGGAAGCACGTTCCTTCTAGGAGCTGCGTTTTGCTCTTCCAGCGTGAATGGGAGTAAACGCTGTATTGAGAAATATCTGCTTCTAGACCAAAACGCAGCTACATAACAGAACGGTCTTCAATGTGTGCATTCAACTTACAGAGTTAAACTGATGTGCGTTTGCAGGAGTTTGTAAACCCTTTCTGTGAAGCAGCGGAAAACGCAATTTTCCAGCCAAATCCAAGCATTTCAGAAATAGCTGTAAATCTCCGTCTAAAACACAAAACGAACGTATCCTACAAACTGCTCTCCTGTGCTTTCGCTTAACTAAGGGAGTTGAATCCGCGTTTAGATTCAAAGAGTGGGAAGCACGTTCCTTCTAGGAGCTGCGTTTTGCTATTCCAGCGTGAATGGGAGTAAACGCTGTATTGAGAAATATCTGCTTCTAGAACCAAAACGCAGCTACCTAACAGAACGGTCTTAAATGTGTGCATTCAACGTACAGAGTTAAACTGATGTGCGTTTGCAGGAGTTTGTAAACCCTTTCTGTGAAGCAGCGGAAAACGCATTTTTCCAGCCAAATCCAAGCATTTCAGAAATAGCTGTAAATCTCCGTCTAAAACACAAAACGAACGTATCCTTCAAACTGCTCTCCTGTGCGTTCGCTTAACTAAGGGAGTTGAATCCGCGTTTAGATTCAGAGAGTGGGAAGCACGTTCCTTCTAGGAGCTGCGTTTTGCTATTCCAGCGTGAATGGGAGTAAACGCTGTATTGAGAAATATCTGCTTCTAGAACCAAAACGCAGCTACCTAACAGAACGGTCTTTAATGTGGGCATTCAACGTACAGAGTTAAACTGATGTGCGTTTGCAGGAGTTTGTAAACCCTTTCTGTGAAGCAGCGGAAAACGCATTTTTCGAGCCAAATCCAAGCATTTCAGAAATAGCTGTAAATCTCCGTCTAAAACACAAAACGAACGTATCCTTCAAACTGCTCTCCTGTGCGTTCGCTTAACTAAGGGAGTTGAATCCGCGTTTAGACTCAGAGAGTGGGAAGCACGTTCCTTCTAGGAGCTGCGTTTTGCTATTCCAGCGTGAATGGGAGTAAACGCTGTATTGAGAAATATCTGCTTCTAGAACCAAAACGCAGCTACCTAACAGAACGGTCTTCAATGTGTGCATTCAACGTACAGAGTTAAACTGATGTGCGTTTGCAGGAATTTGTAAACCCTTTCTGTGAAGCAGCGGAAAACGCATTTTTTTAGCCAAATCCAAGCATTTCAGAAATAGCTGTAAATCTCCGTCTGAAACACAAAACGAACGTATCCTTCAAACTGCTCTCCTGTGCGTTCGCTTAACTAAGGGAGTTGAATCCGCGTTTAGATTCAGAGAGTGGGAAGCACGTTCCTTCTAGGAGCTGCGTTTTGCTATTCCAGCGTGAATGGGAGTAAACGCTGTATTCAGAAATATCTGCTTCTAGAACCAAAACGCAGCTACCTAACAGAACGGTCTTCAATGTGTGCATTCAACGTACAGAGTTGAAATGATGTGCGTTTGCAGGAGTTTGTAAACCCTTTCTGTGAAGCAGCGCAAAACGCATTTTTCCAGCCAAATCCAAGCATTTCAGAAATAGCTGTAAATCTCCGTCTAAAACACAAAACGAACGTATCCTTCAAACTGCTCTCCTGTGCGTTCGCTTAACTAAGGGAGTTGAATCGGCGTTTAGATTCAGAGAGTGGGAAGCACGTTCCTTCTAGGAGCTGCGTTTTGCTCTTCCAGCGTGAATGGGAGTAAACGCTGTATTGAGAAATATCTGCTTCGAGACCAAAACGCAGCTACATAACAGAACGGTCTTCAATGTGTGCATTCAACTTACAGAGTTAAACTGATGTGCGTTTGCAGGAGTTTGTAAACTCTTTCTGTGAAGCAGCGGAAAACGCAATTTTCCAGCCAAATCCAAGCATTTCAGAAATAGCTGTAAATCTCCGTCTAAAACACAAAACGAACGTATCCTTCAAACTGCTCTCCTGTGCTTTCGCTTAACTAAGAAAGTTGAATCCGCGTTTAGATTCAGAGAGTGGGAAGCACGTTCCTTCTAGGAGCTGCGTTTTGCTATTCCAGCGTGAATGGGAGTAAACGCTGTATTGAGAAATATCTGCTTCTAGAACCAAAACGCAGCTACCTAACAGAACGGTCTTCAATGTGTGCATTCAACGTACAGAGTTAAACTGATGTGCGTTTGCAGGAGTTTGTAAACCCTTTCTGTGAAGCAGCGGAAAACGCATTTTTCCAGCCAAATCCGAGCATTTCAGAGATAGCTGTAAATCTCCGTCTAAAACACAAAACGAACGTATCCTTCAAACTGCTCTCCTGTGCGTTCGCTTAACTAAGGGAGTTGAATCCGCGTTTAGATTCAGAGAGTGGGAAGCACGTTCCTTCTAGGAGCTGCGTTTTGCTATTCCAGCGTGAATGGGAGTAAACGCTGTATTCAGAAATATCTGCTTCTAGAACCAAAACGCAGCTACCTAACAGAACGGTCTTCAATGTGTGCATTCAACTTACAGAGTTAAACTGATGTGCGTTTGCAGGAGTTTGTAAACCCTTTCTGTGAAGCAGCGGAAAACGCATTTTTCCAGCCAAATCCAAGCATTTCAGAAATAGCTGTAAATCTCCGTCTAAAACACAAAACGAACGTATCCTTCAAACTGCTCTCCTGTGCGTTCGCTTAACTAAGGGAGTTGAATCCGCGTTTAGATTCAGAGAGTGGGAAGCACGTTCCTTCTAGGAGCTGCGTTTTGCTATTCCAGCGTGAATGGGAGTAAACGCTGTATTGAGAAATATCTGGTTCTAGAACCAAAACGCAGCTACCTAACAGAACGGTCTTCAATGTGTGCATTCAACGTACAGAGTTAAACTGATGTGCGTTTGCAGGAGTTTGTAAACCCTTTCTGTGAAGCAGCGGAAACCGCATTTTTCCAGCCAAATCCAAGCATTTCAGAAATAGCTGTAAATCTCCGTCTAAAACACAAAACGAACGTATCCTTCAAACTGCTCTCCTGTGCGTTCGCTTAACTAAGGGAGTTGAATCCGCGTTTAGATTCAGAGAGTGGGAAGCACTTTCCTTCCAGGAGCTGCGTTTTGCTATTCCAGCGTGAATGGGAGTAAACGCTGTATTGAGAAATATCTGCTTCTAGAACCAAAACGCAGCTACCTAACAGAACGGTCTTTAATGTGGGCATTCAACGTACAGAGTTAAACTGATGTGCGTTTGCAGGAGTTTGTAAACCCTTTCTGTGAAGCAGCGGAAAACGCATTTTTCGAGCCAAATCCAAGCATTTCAGAAATAGCTGTAAATCTCCGTCTAAAACACAAAACGAACGTATCCTTCAAACTGCTCTCCTGTGCGTTCGCTTAACTAAGTGAGTTGAATCCGCGTTTAGACTCAGAGAGTGGGAAGCACGTTCCTTCTAGGAGCTGCGTTTTGCTATTCCAGCGTGAATGGGAGTAAACGCTGTATTGAGAAATATCTGCTTCTAGAACCAAAACGCAGCTACCTAACAGAACGGTCTTCAATGTGTGCATTCAACGTACAGAGTTAAACTGATGTGCGTTTGCAGGAATTTGTAAACCCTTTCTGTGAAGCAGCGGAAAACGCATTTTTTTAGCCAAATCCAAGCATTTCAGAAATAGCTGTAAATCTCCGTCTGAAACACAAAACGAACGTATCCTTCAAACTGCTCTCCTGTGCGTTCGCTTAACTAAGGGAGTTGAATCCGCGTTTAGATTCAGAGAGTGGGAAGCACGTTCCTTCTAGGAGCTGCGTTTTGCTATTCCAGCGTGAATGGGAGTAAACGCTGTATTCAGAAATATCTGCTTATAGAACCAAAACGCAGCTACCTAACAGAACGGTCTTCAATGTGTGCATTCAACGTACAGAGTTGAAATGATGTGCGTTTGCAGGAGTTTGTAAACCCTTTCTGTGAAGCAGCGCAAAACGCATTTTTCCAGCCAAATCCAAGCATTTCAGAAATAGCTGTAAATCTCCGTCTAAAACACAAAACGAACGTATCCTTCAAACTGCTCTCCTGTGCGTTCGCTTAACTAAGGGAGTTGAATCGGCGTTTAGATTCAGAGAGTGGGAAGCACGTTCCTTCTAGGAGCTGCGTTTTGCTCTTCCAGCGTGAATGGGAGTAAACGCTGTATTGAGAAATATCTGCTTCGAGACCAAAACGCAGCTACATAACAGAACGGTCTTCAATGTGTGCATTCAACTTACAGAGTTAAACTGATGTGCGTTTGCAGGAGTTTGTAAACCCTTTCTGTGAAGCAGCGGAAAACGCAATTTTCCAGCCAAATCCAAGCATTTCAGAAATAGCTGTAAATCTCCGTCTAAAACACAAAACGAACGTATCCTTCAAACTGCTCTCCTGTGCTTTCGCTTAACTAAGGGAGTTGAATCCGCGTTTAGATTCAGAGAGTGGGAAGCACGTTCCTTCTAGGAGCTGCGTTTTGCTATTCCAGCGTGAATGGGAGTAAACGCTGTATTGAGAAATATCTGCTTCTAGAACCAAAACGCAGCTACCTAACAGAACGGTCTTCAATGTGTGCATTCAACTTACAGAGTTAAACTGATGTGCGTTTGCAGGAGTTTGTAAACCCTTTCTGTGAAGCAGCGGAAAACGCATTTTTCCAGCCAAATCCGAGCATTTCAGAGATAGCTGTAAATCTCCGTCTAAAACACAAAACGAACGTATCCTTCAAACTGCTCTCCTGTGCGTTCGCTTAACTAAGGGAGTTGAATCCGCGTTTAGATTCAGAGAGTGGGAAGCACGTTCCTTCTAGGAGCTGCGTTTTGCTATTCCAGCGTGAATGGGAGTAAACGCTGTATTCAGAAATATCTGCTTCTAGAACCAAAACGCAGCTACCTAACAGAACGGTCTTCAATGTGGGCATTCAACGTACAGAGTTAAACTGATGTGCGTTTGCAGGAGTTTGTAAACCCTTTCTGTGAAGCA
Source organism: Callithrix jacchus (assembly GCF_049354715.1). Classification (NCBI taxonomy): domain Eukaryota; kingdom Metazoa; phylum Chordata; class Mammalia; order Primates; family Cebidae; genus Callithrix; species Callithrix jacchus. The sequence goes on from NC_133514.1 coordinate 46,042,609, forward strand.
GCGGAAAACGCATTTTTCCAGCCAAATCCAAGCATTTCAGAAATAGCTGTAAATCTCCGTCTAAAACACAAAACGAACGTATCCTTCAAACTGCTCTCCTGTGCGTTCGCTTAACTAAGGGAGTTGAATCCGCGTTTAGACTCAGAGAGTGGGAAGCACGTTCCTTCTAGGAGCTGCGTTTTGCTATTCCAGCGTGAATGGGAGTAAACGCTGTATTGAGAAATATCTGCTTCTAGAACCAAAACGCAGCTACCTAACAGAACGGTCTTCAATGTGTGCATTCAACGTACAGAGTTAAACTGATGTGCGTTTGCAGGAATTTGTAAACCCTTTCTGTGAAGCAGCGGAAAACGCATTTTTCCAGCCAAATCCAAGCATTTCAGAAATAGCTGTAAATCTCCGTCTAAAACACAAAACGAACGTATCCTTCAAACTGCTCTCCTGTGCGTTCGCTTAACTAAGGGAGTTGAATCCGCGTTTAGATTCAGAGAGTGGGAAGCACGTTCCTTCTAGGAGCTGCGTTTTGCTATTCCAGCGTGAATGGGAGTAAACGCTGTATTCAGAAATATCTGCTTCTAGAACCAAAACGCAGCTACCTAACAGAACGGTCTTCAATGTGTGCATTCAACTTACAGAGTTAAACTGATGTGCGTTTGCAGGAGTTTGTAAACCCTTTCTGTGAAGCAGCGGAACACGCATTTTTCCAGCCAAATCCAAGCATTTCAGAAATAGCTGTAAATCTCCGTCTAAAACACAAAACGAACGTATCCTTCAAACTGCTCTCCTGTGCGTTCGCTTAACTAAGGGAGTTGAATCCGCGTTTAGATTCAGAGAGTGGGAAGCACTTTTCTTCTAGGAGCTGCGTTTTGCTATTCCAGCGTGAATGGGAGTAAACGCTGTATTGAGAAATATCTGCTTCTAGAACCAAAACGCAGTTACCTAACAGAACGGTCTTCAATGTGTGCATTCAACGTACAGAGTTAAACTGATGTGCGTTTGCAGGAGTTTGTAAACCCTTTCTGTGAAGCAGCGGAAAACGCATTTTTCCAGCCAAATCCAAGCATTTCAGAAATAGCTGTAAATCTCAGTCTAAAACACAAAACGAACGTATCCTTCAAACTGCTCTCCTGTGCGTTCGCTTAACTAAGGGAGTTGAATCCGCGTTTAGATTCAGAGAGTGGGAAGCACGTTCCTTCTAGGAGCTGCGTTTTGCTATTCCAGCGTGAATGGGAGTAAACGCTGTATTGAGAAATATCTGCTTCTAGAACCAAAACGCAGCTACCTAACAGAACGGTCTTCAATGTGTGCATTCAACGTACAGAGTTAAACTGATGTGCGTTTGCAGGAGTTTGTAAACCCTTTCTGTGAAGCAGCGGAAAACGCATTTTTCCAGCCAAATCCAAGCATTTCAGAAATAGCTGTAAATCTCCGTCTAAAACACAAAACGAACGTATCCTTCAAACTGCTCTCCTGTGCGTTCGCTTAACTAAGGGAGTTGAATCCGCGTTTAGATTCAGAGAGTGGGAAGCACGTTCCTTCTAGGAGCTGCGTTTTGCTATTCCAGCGTGAATGGGAGTAAACGCTGTATTCAGAAATATCTGCTTCTAGAACCAAAACGCAGCTACCTAACAGAACGGTCTTCAATGTGTGCATTCAACGTACAGAGTTAAACTGATGTGCGTTTGCAGGAGTTTGTAAACCCTTTCTGTGAAGCAGCGGAAAACGCATTTTTCCAGCCAAATCCAAGCATTTCAGAAATAGCTGTAAATCTCCGTCTAAAACACAAAACGAACGTATCCTTCAAACTGCTCTCCTGTGCGTTCGCTTAACTAAGGGAGTTGAATCCGCGTTTAGATTCAGAGAGTGGGAAGCACGTTCCTTCTAGGAGCTGCGTTTTGCTATTCCAGCGTGAATGGGAGTAAACGCTGTATTGAGAAATATCTGCTTCTAGAACCAAAACGCAGTTACCTAACAGAACGGTCTTCAATGTGTGCATTCAACGTACAGAGTTAAACTGATGTGCGTTTGCAGGAGTTTGTAAACCCTTTCTGTGAAGCCGCGGAAAACGCATTTTTCCAACCAAATCCAAGCATTTCAGAAATAGCTGTAAATCTCAGTCTAAAACACAAAACGAACGTATCCTTCAAACTGCTCTCCTGTGCGTTCGCTTAACTAAGGGAGTTGAATCCGCGTTTAGACTCAGAGAGTGGGAACCACGTTCCTTCTAGGAGCTTCGTTTTGCTATTCCAGCGTGAATGGGAGTAAACGCTGTATTGAGAAATATCTGCTTCTAGAACCAAAACGCAGCTACCTAACAGAACGGTCTTCAATGTGTGCATTCAACGTACAGAGTTAAACTGATGTGCGTTTGCAGGAATTTGTAAACCCTTTCTGTGAAGCAGCGGAAAACGCATTTTTTTAGCCAAATCCAAGCATTTCAGAAATAGCTGTAAATCTCCGTCTGAAACACAAAACGAACGTATCCTTCAAACTGCTCTCCTGTGCGTTCGCTTAACTAAGGGAGTTGAATCCGCGTTTAGATTCAGAGAGTGGGAAGCACGTTCCTTCTAGGAGCTGCGTTTTGCTATTCCAGCGTGAATGGGAGTAAACGCTGTATTCAGAAATATCTGCTTCTAGAACCAAAACGCAGCTACCTAACAGAAGGGTCTTCAATGTGTGCATTCAACGTACAGAGTTGAAATGATGTGCGTTTGCAGGAGTTTGTAAACCCTTTCTGTGAAGCAGGGCAAAACGCATTTTTCCAGCCAAACCCAAGCATTTCAGAAATAGCTGTAAATCTCCGTCTAAAACACAAAACGAACGTATCCTTCAAACTGCTCTCCTGTGCGTTCGCTTAACTAAGGGAGTTGAATCGGCGTTTAGATTCAGAGAGTGGGAAGCACGTTCCTTCTAGGAGCTGCGTTTTGCTGTTCCAGCGTGAATGGGAGTAAACGCTGTATTGAGAAATATCTGCTTCGAGACCAAAACGCAGCTACATAACAGAACGGTCTTCAATGTGTGCATTCAACTTACAGAGTTAAACTGATGTGCGTTTGCAGGAGTTTGTAAACCCTTTCTGTGAAGCAGCGGAAAACGCAATTTTCCAGCCAAATCCAAGCATTTCAGAAATAGCTGTAAATCTCCGTCTAAAACACAAAACGAACGTATCCTTCAAACTGCTCTCCTGTGCTTTCGCTGAACTAAGGGAGTTGAATCCGCGTTTAGATTCAGAGAGTGGGAAGCACGTTCCTTCTAGGAGCTGCGTTTTGCTATTCCAGCGTGAATGGGAGTAAACGCTGTATTGAGAAATATCTGCTTCTAGAACCAAAACGCAGCTACCTAACAGAACGGTCTTCAATGTGTGCATTCAACGTACAGAGTTAAACTGATGTGCGTTTGCAGGAGTTTGTAAACCCTTTCTGTGAAGCAGCGGAAAACGCATTTTTCCAGCCAAATCCGAGCATTTCAGAGATAGCTGTAAATCTCCGTCTAAAACACAAAACGAACGTATCCTTCAAACTGCTCTCCTGTGCGTTCGCTTAACTAAGGGAGTTGAATCCGCGTTTAGATTCAGAGAGTGGGAAGCACGTTCCTTCTAGGAGCTGCGTTTTGCTATTCCAGCGTGAATGGGAGTAAACGCTGTATTCAGAAATATCTGCTTCTAGAACCAAAACGCAGCTACCTAACAGAACGGTCTTCAATGTGTGCATTCAACTTACAGAGTTAAACTGATGTGCGTTTGCAGGAGTTTGTAAACCCTTTCTGTGAAGCAGCGGAAAACGCATTTTTCCAGCCAAATCCAAGCATTTCAGAAATAGCTGTAAATCTCCGTCTAAAACACAAAACGAACGTATCCTTCAAACTGCTCTCCTGTGCGTTCGCTTAACTAAGGGAGTTGAATCCGCGTTTAGATTCAGAGAGTGGGAAGCACGTTCCTTCTAGGAGCTGCGTTTTGCTATTCCAGCGTGAATGGGAGTAAACGCTGTATTGAGAAATATCTGGTTCTAGAACCAAAACGCAGCTACCTAACAGAACGGTTTTCAATGTGTGCATTCAACGTACAGAGTTAAACTGATGTGCGTTTGCAGGAGTTTGTAAACCCTTTCTGTGAAGCAGCGGAAACCGCATTTTTCCAGCCAAATCCAAGCATTTCAGAAATAGCTGTAAATCTCCGTCTAAAACACAAAACGAACGTATCCTTCAAACTGCTCTCCTGTGCGTTCGCTTAACTAAGGGAGTTGAATCCGCGTTTAGATTCAGAGAGTGGGAAGCACTTTCCTTCCAGGAGCTGCGTTTTGCTATTCCAGCGTGAATGGGAGTAAACGCTGTATTGAGAAATATCTGCTTCTAGAACCAAAACGCAGCTACCTAACAGAACGGTCTTTAATGTGGGCATTCAACGTACAAAGTTAAACTGATGTGCGTTTGCAGGAGTTTGTAAACCCTTTCTGTGAAGCAGCGGAAAACGCATTTTTCCAGCCAAATCCAAGCATTTCAGAAATAGCTGTAAATCTCCGTCTAAAACACAAAACGAACGTATCCTTCAAACTGCTCTCCTGTGCGTTCGCTTAACTAAGGGAGTTGAATCCGCGTTTAGACTCAGAGAGTGGGAAGCACGTTCCTTCTAGGAGCTGCGTTTTGCTATTCCAGCGTGAATGGGAGTAAACGCTGTATTGAGAAATATCTGCTTCTAGAACCAAAACGCAGCTACCTAACAGAACGGTCTTCAATGTGTGCATTCAACGTACAGAGTTAAACTGATGTGCGTTTGCAGGAATTTGTAAACCCTTTCTGTGAAGCAGCGGAAAACGCATTTTTCCAGCCAAATCCAAGCATTTCAGAAATAGCTGTAAATCTCCGTCTAAAACACAAAACGAACGTATCCTTCAAACTGCTCTCCTGTGCGTTCGCTTAACTAAGGGAGTTGAATCCGCGTTTAGATTCAGAGAGTGGGAAGCACGTTCCTTCTAGGAGCTGCGTTTTGCTATTCCAGCGTGAATTTGAGTAAACGGTGTATTGAGAAATATCTGCTTCTAGAACCAAAACGCAGCTACCTAACAGAACGGTCTTCAATGTGTGCATTCAACGTACAGAGTTAAACTGATGTCCGTTTTCAGGAGTTCTTAAACCCTTTCTGTGAAGCAGCGGAAAACGCATTTTTCCAGCCAAATCCAAGCATTTCAGTAATAGCTGTAAATCTCCGTCTAAAACACAAAACGAACGTATCCTTCAAACTGCTCTCCTGTGCGTTCGCTTAACTAAGGGAGTTGAATCCGCGTTTAGACTCAGAGAGTGGGAAGCACGTTCCTTCTAGGAGCTGCGTTTTGCTATTCCAGCGTGAATGGAAGTAAAGGCTGTATTGAGAAATATCTGCTTCTAGAACCAAAACGCAGCTACCTAACAGAACGGTCTTCAATGTGTGCATTCAACGTACAGAGTTAAACTGATGTGCGTTTGCAGGAGTTTGTAAACCCTTTCTGTGAAGCAGCGGAAAACGCATTTTTCCAGCCAAATCCAAGCATTTCAGAAATAGCTGTAAATCTCCGTCTAAAACACAAAACGAACGTATCCTTCAAACTGCTCTCCTGTGCGTTCGCTTAACTAAGGGAGTTGAATCAGCGTTTAGATTCAGAGATTGGGAAGCACGTTCCTTCTAGGAGCTGCGTTTTGCTATTCCAGCGTGAATGGGAGTAAACGCTGTATTCAGAAATATCTGATTGTAGAACCAAAACGCAGCTACATAACAGAACGGTCTTCAATGTGTGCATTCAACGTACAGAGTTAAACTGATGTGCGTTTGCAGGAGTTTGTAAACCCTTTCTGTGAAGCAGCGGAAAACGCATTTTTCCAGCCAAATCCAAGCATTTCAGAAATAGCTGTAAATCTCCGTCTAAAACACAAAACGAACGTATCCTTCAAACTGCTCTCCTCTGTGTTCGCTTAACTAAGAAAGTTGAATCCGCGTTTAGATTCAGAGAGTGGGAAGCACGTTCCTTCTAGGAGCTGCGTTTTGCTATTCCAGCGTGAATGGGAGTAAACGCTTTATTGAGAAATATCTGCTTCTAGAAGCAAAACGCAGCTACCTAACAGAACGGTCTTCAATGTGTGCATTCAACGTACAGAGGTAAACTGATGTGCGTTTGCAAGAGTTTGTTAGCCCTTTCTGTGAAGCACCGGAAAACGCATTTTTCCAGCCAAATCCAAGCATTTCAGAAATAGCTGTGAATCTCCGTCTAGAAGACAAAACGAACGTATCCTTCAAACTGCTCTCCTGTGCGTTCGCTTAACTAAGGGAGTTGAATTCGTGTTTAGATTCAGAGAGTAAGAAGCACTTTCCTTCTAGGAGCTGCGTTTTGCTATTCCAGCGTGAATGGGAGTAAACGCTGTATTGAGAAATATCTGCTTCTAGAACCAAAACGCAGCTACCTAACAGAACGGTCTTCAATGTGTGCATTCAACGTACAGAGTTAAACTGATGTGCGTTTGCAGGAGTTTGTAAACCCTTTCTGTGAAGCAGCGGAAAACGCATTTTTCCAGCCAAATCCAAGCATTTCAGAAATAGCTATAAATCTCCGTCTAAAAAACAAAACGAACGTATCCTTCAAACTGCTCTCCTGTGTGTTCGCTTAACTAAGGGAGTTGAATCCGCGTATAGACTCAGAGAGTGGGAAGCACGTTCTTTCTAGGAGCTGCGTTTTGCTATTCCAGCGTCAATGGGAGTAAACGCTGTATTGAGAAATATTCGCTTCTAGAACCAAAACGCAGCTACCTAACAGAACGGTCTTCAATGTGTGCATTCAACGTACAGAGTTAAACTGATGTGCGTTTGCAGGAGTTTGTAAACCCTTTCTGTGAAGCAGCGGAAAACGCATTTTTCTAGCCAAATCCAAGCATTTCAGAAATAGCTGTAAATCTCCGTCTAAAACACAAAACGAACGTATCCTTCAAACTGCTCTCCTGTGCGTTCGCTTAACTCAGGGAGTTGAATCCGCGTTTAGATTCATAGAGTGGGAAGCACGTTCCTTCTAGGAGCTGCGTTTTGCTATTCCAGCGTGAATGGGAGTAAACGCTGTATTGAGAAATATCTGCTTCTAGAACCAAAACGCAGCTACCTAACAGAACGGTCTTCAATGTGTGCATTCAACTTACAGTGTTAAACTGATGTGCGTTTGCAGGAGTTTGTAAACCCTTTCTGTGAAGCAGCGGAAAACGCATTTTTCCAGCCAAATCAAAGCATTTCAGAAATAGCTGTAAATCTCCGTCTAAAACACAAAACGAACGTATCCTTCAAACTGCTCTCCTGTGCGTTCGCTTAACTAAGGGAGTTGAATCCGCGTTTAGATTCAGAGAGTGGGAAGCACGTTCCTTCTAGAAACTGCGTTTTGCTATTCCAGCGTGAATGGGAGTAAACGCTGTATTGAGAAATATCTGCTTCTAGAACCAAAACGCAGCTACCTAACAGAACGGCCTTCAATGGGTGCATTCAACTTACTGATTTAAACTGATGTGCGTTTGCAGGAGTTTGTAAACCCTTTCTGTGAAGCAGCGGAAAACGCATTTTTCCAGCCAAATCCAAGCATTTCAGAAATAGCTGTAAATCTCCGTCTTAAACACAAAACGAACGTATCCTTCAAACTGCTATCCTGTGCGTTCGCTTAACTAAGGGAGTTGAATCCGCGTTTAGATTCAGAGAGTGGGAAGCACGTTCCTTCTAGGAGCTGCGTTTTGCTATTCCAGCGTGAATGGGAGTAAACGCTGTATTGAGAAATATCTACTTCTAGAACCAAAACGCAGCTACCTAACAGAACGGTCTTCAATGTGTGCATTCAACGTACAGAGTTGAAATGATGTGCCTTTGCAGGAGTTTGTAAACCCTTTCTGTGAAGCAGCGCAAAACGCATTTTTCCAGCCAAATCCAAGCATTTCAGAAATAGCTGTAAATCTCCGTCTAAAACACAAAACGAACGTATCCTTCAAACTGCTCTCCTGTGCGTTCGCTTAACTAAGGGAGTTGAATCCGCGTTTAGATTCAGAGAGTGGGAAGCACGTTCCTTCTAGGAGCTGCGTTTTGCTCTTCCAGCGTGAATGGGAGTAAACGCTGTATTGAGAAATATCTGCTTCTAGACCAAAACGCAGCTACATAACAGAACGGTCTTCAATGTGTGCATTCAACTTACAGAGTTAAACTGATGTGCGTTTGCAGGAGTTTGTAAACCCTTTCTGTGAAGCAGCGGAAAACGCAATTTTCCAGCCACATCCAAGCATTTCAGAAATAGCTGTAAATCTCCGTCTAAAACACAAAACGAACGTATCCTACAAACTGCTCTCCTGTGCTTTCGCTTAACTAAGGGAGTTGAATCCGCGTTTAGATTCAAAGAGTGGGAAGCACGTTCCTTCTAGGAGCTGCGTTTTGCTATTCCAGCGTGAATGGGAGTAAACGCTGTATTGAGAAATATCTGCTTCTAGAACCAAAACGCAGCTACCTAACAGAACGGTCTTCAATGTGTGCATTCAACGTACAGAGTTAAACTGATGTGCGTTTGCAGGAGTTTGTAAACCCTTTCTGTGAAGCAGCGGAAAACGCATTTTTCCAGCCAAATCCAAGCATTTCAGAAATAGCTGTAAATCTCCGTCTAAAACACAAAACGAACGTATCCTTCAAACTGCTCTCCTGTGCGTTCGCTTAACTAAGGGAGTTGAATCCGCGTTTAGATTCAGAGAGTGGGAAGCACGTTCCTTCTAGGAGCTGCGTTTTGCTATTCCAGCGTGAATGGGAGTAAACGCTGTATTGAGAAATATCTGCTTCTAGAACCAAAACGCAGCTACCTAACAGAACGGTCTTTAATGTGGGCATTCAACGTACAGAGTTAAACTGATGTGCGTTTGCAGGAGTTTGTAAACCCTTTCTGTGAAGCAGCGGAAAACGCATTTTTCCAGCCAAATCCAAGCATTTCAGAAATAGCTGTAAATCTCCGTCTAAAACACAAAACGAACGTATCCTTCAAACTGCTCTCCTGTGCGTTCGCTTAACTAAGGGAGTTGAATCCGCGTTTAGACTCAGAGAGTGGGAAGCACGTTCCTTCTAGGAGCTGCGTTTTGCTATTCCAGCGTGAATGGGAGTAAACGCTGTATTGAGAAATATCTGCTTCTAGAACCAAAACGCAGCTACCTAACAGAACGGTCTTCAATGTGTGCATTCAACGTACAGAGTTAAACTGATGTGCGTTTGCAGGAATTTGTAAACCCTTTCTGTGAAGCAGCGGAAAACGCATTTTTTTAGCCAAATCCAAGCATTTCAGAAATAGCTGTAAATCTCCGTCTGAAACACAAAACGAACGTATCCTTCAAACTGCTCTCCTGTGCGTTCGCTTAACTAAGGGAGTTGAATCCGCGTTTAGATTCAGAGAGTGGGAAGCACGTTCCTTCTAGGAGCTGCGTTTTGCTATTCCAGCGTGAATGGGAGTAAACGCTGTATTCAGAAATATCTGCTTCTAGAACCAAAACGCAGCTACCTAACAGAACGGTCTTCAATGTGTGCATTCAACGTACAGAGTTGAAATGATGTGCGTTTGCAGGAGTTTGTAAACCCTTTCTGTGAAGCAGCGCAAAACGCATTTTTCCAGCCAAATCCAAGCATTTCAGAAATAGCTGTAAATCTCCGTCTAAAACACAAAACGAACGTATCCTTCAAACTGCTCTCCTGTGCGTTCGCTTAACTAAGGGAGTTGAATCGGCGTTTAGATTCAGAGAGTGGGAAGCACGTTCCTTCTAGGAGCTGCGTTTTGCTCTTCCAGCGTGAATGGGAGTAAACGCTGTATTGAGAAATATCTGCTTCGAGACCAAAACGCAGCTACATAACAGAACGGTCTTCAATGTGTGCATTCAACTTACAGAGTTAAACTGATGTGCGTTTGCAGGAGTTTGTAAACCCTTTCTGTGAAGCAGCGGAAAACGCAATTTTCCAGCCAAATCCAAGCATTTCAGAAATAGCTGTAAATCTCCGTCTAAAACACAAAACGAACGTATCCTTCAAACTGCTCTCCTGTGCGTTCGCTTAACTAAGGGAGTTGAATCAGCGTTTAGATTCAGAGAGTGGGAAGCACGTTCCTTCTAGGAGCTGCGTTTTGCTATTCCAGCGTGAATGGGAGTAAACGCTGTATTGAGAAATATCTGCTTCTAGAACCAAAACGCAGCTACCTAACAGAACGGTCTTCAATGTGTGCATTCAACGTACAGAGTTAAACTGATGTGCGTTTGCAGGAGTTTGTAAACCCTTTCTGTCAAGCAGCGGAAAACGCATTTTTCCAGCCAAATCCGAGCATTTCAAAGATAGCTGTAAATCTCCGTCTAAAACACAAAACGAACGTATCCTTCAAACTGCTCTCCTGTGCGTTCGCTTAACTAAGGGAGTTGAATCCGCGTTTAGATTCAGAGAGTGGGAAGCACGTTCCTTCTAGGAGCTGCGTTTTGCTCTTCCAGCGTGAATGGGAGTAAACGCTGTATTGAGAAATATCTGCTTCGAGACCAAAACGCAGCTACATAACAGAACGGTCTTCAATGTGTGCATTCAACTTACAGAGTTAAACTGATGTGCGTTTGCAGGAGTTTGTAAACCCTTTCTGTGAAGCAGCGGAAAACGCAATTTTCCAGCCAAATCCAAGCATTTCAGAAATAGCTGTAAATCTCCGTCTAAAACACAAAACGAACGTATCCTTCAAACTGCTCTCCTGTGCGTTCGCTTAACTAAGGGAGTTGAATCCGCGTTTAGACTCAGAGAGTGGGAAGCACGTTCCTTCTAGGAGCTGCGTTTTGCTATTCCAGCGTGAATGGGAGTAAACGCTGTATTGAGAAATATCTGCTTCTAGAACCAAAACGCAGCTACCTAACAGAACGGTCTTCAATGTGTGCATTCAACGTACAGAGTTAAACTGATGTGCGTTTGCAGGAATTTGTAAACCCTTTCTGTGAAGCAGCGGAAAACGCATTTTTCCAGCCAAATCCAAGCATTTCAGAAATAGCTGTAAATCTCCGTCTGAAACACAAAACGAACGTATCCTTCAAACTGCTCTCCTGTGCGTTCGCTTAACTAAGGGAGTTGAATCCGCGTCTAGATTCAGAGAGTGGGAAGCACGTTCCTTCTAGGAGCTGCGTTTTGCTATTCCAGCGTGAATGGGAGTAAACGCTGTATTCAGAAATATCTGCTTCTAGAACCAAAACGCAGCTACCTAACAGAACGGTCTTCAATGTGTGCATTCAACGTACAGAGTTGAAATGATGTGCGTTTGCAGGAGTTTGTAAACCCTTTCTGTGAAGCAGCGCAAAACGCATTTTTCCAGCCAAATCCAAGCATTTCAGAAATAGCTGTAAATCTCCGTCTAAAACACAAAACGAACGTATCCTTCAAACTGCTCTCCTGTGCGTTCGCTTAACTAAGGGAGTTGAATCGGCGTTTAGATTCAGAGAGTGGGAAGCACGTTCCTTCTAGGAGCTGCGTTTTGCTCTTCCAGCGTGAATGGGAGTAAACGCTGTATTGAGAAATATCTGCTTCGAGACCAAAACGCAGCTACATAACAGAACGGTCTTCAATGTGTGCATTCAACTTACAGAGTTAAACTGATGTGCGTTTGCAGGAGTTTGTAAACCCTTTCTGTGAAGCAGCGGAAAACGCAATTTTCCAGCCAAATCCAAGCATTTCAGAAATAGCTGTAAATCTCCGTCTAAAACACAAAACGAACGTATCCTTCAAACTGCTCTCCTGTGCTTTCGCTTAACTAAGGGAGTTGAATCCGCGTTTAGATTCAGAGAGTGGGAAGCACGTTCCTTCTAGGAGCTGCGTTTTGCTATTCCAGCGTGAATGGGAGTAAACGCTGTATTGAGAAATATCTGCTTCTAGAACCAAAACGCAGCTACCTAACAGAACGGTCTTCAATGTGTGCATTCAACGTACAGAGTTAAACTGATGTGCGTTTGCAGGAGTTTGTAAACCCTTTCTGTGAAGCAGCGGAAAACGCATTTTTCCAGCCAAATCCGAGCATTTCAAAGATAGCTGTAAATCTCCGTCTAAAACACAAAACGAACGTATCCTTCAAACTGCTCTCCTGTGCGTTCGCTTAACTAAGGGAGTTGAATCCGCGTTTAGATTCAGAGAGTGGGAAGCACGTTCCTTCTAGGAGCTGCGTTTTGCTATTCCAGCGTGAATGGGAGTAAACGCTGTATTCAGAAATATCTGCTTCTAGAACCAAAACGCAGCTACCTAACAGAACGGTCTTCAATGTGTGCATTCAACTTACAGAGTTAAACTGATGTGCGTTTGCAGGAGTTTGTAAACCCTTTCTGTGAAGCAGCGGAAAACGCATTTTTCCAGCCAAATCCAAGCATTTCAGAAATAGCTGTAAATCTCCGTCTAAAACACAAAACGAACGTATCCTTCAAACTGCTCTCCTGTGCGTTCGCTTAACTAAGGGAGTTGAATCCGCGTTTAGATTCAGAGAGTGGGAAGCACGTTCCTTCTAGGAGCTGCGTTTTGCTATTCCAGCGTGAATGGGAGTAAACGCTGTATTGAGAAATATCTGGTTCTAGAACCAAAACGCAGCTACCTAACAGAACGGTCTTCAATGTGTGCATTCAACGTACAGAGTTAAACTGATGTGCGTTTGCAGGAGTTTGTAAACCCTTTCTGTGAAGCAGCGGAAACCGCATTTTTCCAGCCAAATCCAAGCATTTCAGAAATAGCTGTAAATCTCCGTCTAAAACACAAAACGAACGTATCCTTCAAACTGCTCTCCTGTGCGTTCGCTTAACTAAGGGAGTTGAATCCGCGTTTAGATTCAGAGAGTGGGAAGCACTTTCCTTCCAGGAGCTGCGTTTTGCTATTCCAGCGTGAATGGGAGTAAACGCTGTATTGAGAAATATCTGCTTCTAGAACCAAAACGCAGCTACCTAACAGAACGGTCTTTAATGTGGGCATTCAACGTACAGAGTTAAACTGATGTGCGTTTGCAGGAGTTTGTAAACCCTTTCTGTGAAGCAGCGGTAAACGCATTTTTCCAGCCAAATCCAAGCATTTCAGAAATAGCTGTAAATCTCCGTCTAAAACACAAAACGAACGTATCCTTCAAACTGCTCTCCTGTGCGTTCGCTTAACTAAGGGAGTTGAATCGGCGTTTAGATTCAGAGAGTGGGAAGCACGTTCCTTCTAGGAGCTGCGTTTTGCTCTTCCAGCGTGAATGGGAGTAAACGCTGTATTGAGAAATATCTGCTTCGAGACCAAAACGCAGCTACATAACAGAACGGTCTTCAATGTGTGCATTCAACTTACAGAGTTAAACTGATGTGCGTTTGCAGGAGTTTGTAAACCCTTTCTGTGAAGCAGCGGAAAACGCAATTTTCCAGCCAAATCCAAGCATTTCAGAAATAGCTGTAAATCTCCGTCTAAAACACAAAACGAACGTATCCTTCAAACTGCTCTCCTGTGCGTTCGCTTAACTAAGGGAGTTGAATCCGCGTTTAGACTCAGAGAGTGGGAAGCACGTTCCTTCTAGGAGCTGCGTTTTGCTATTCCAGCGTGAATGGGAGTAAACGCTGTATTGAGAAATATCTGCTTCTAGAACCAAAACGCAGCTACCTAACAGAACGGTCTTCAATGTGTGCATTCAACGTACAGAGTTAAACTGATGTGCGTTTGCAGGAATTTGTAAACCCTTTCTGTGAAGCAGCGGAAAACGCATTTTTCCAGCCAAATCCAAGCATTTCAGAAATAGCTGTAAATCTCCGTCTGAAACACAAAACGAACGTATCCTTCAAACTGCTCTCCTGTGCGTTCGCTTAACTAAGGGAGTTGAATCCGCGTCTAGATTCAGAGAGTGGGAAGCACGTTCCTTCTAGGAGCTGCGTTTTGCTATTCCAGCGTGAATGGGAGTAAACGCTGTATTCAGAAATATCTGCTTCTAGAACCAAAACGCAGCTACCTAACAGAACGGTCTTCAATGTGTGCATTCAACGTACAGAGTTGAAATGATGTGCGTTTGCAGGAGTTTGTAAACCCTTTCTGTGAAGCAGCGCAAAACGCATTTTTCCAGCCAAATCCAAGCATTTCAGAAATAGCTGTAAATCTCCGTCTAAAACACAAAACGAACGTATCCTTCAAACTGCTCTCCTGTGCGTTCGCTTAACTAAGGGAGTTGAATCGGCGTTTAGATTCAGAGAGTGGGAAGCACGTTCCTTCTAGGAGCTGCGTTTTGCTCTTCCAGCGTGAATGGGAGTAAACGCTGTATTGAGAAATATCTGCTTCGAGACCAAAACGCAGCTACATAACAGAACGGTCTTCAATGTGTGCATTCAACTTACAGAGTTAAACTGATGTGCGTTTGCAGGAGTTTGTAAACCCTTTCTGTGAAGCAGCGGAAAACGCAATTTTCCAGCCAAATCCAAGCATTTCAGAAATAGCTGTAAATCTCCGTCTAAAACACAAAACGAACGTATCCTTCAAACTGCTCTCCTGTGCTTTCGCTTAACTAAGGGAGTTGAATCCGCGTTTAGATTCAGAGAGTGGGAAGCACGTTCCTTCTAGGAGCTGCGTTTTGCTATTCCAGCGTGAATGGGAGTAAACGCTGTATTGAGAAATATCTGCTTCTAGAACCAAAACGCAGCTACCTAACAGAACGGTCTTCAATGTGTGCATTCAACGTACAGAGTTAAACTGATGTGCGTTTGCAGGAGTTTGTAAACCCTTTCTGTGAAGCAGCGGAAAACGCATTTTTCCAGCCAAATCCGAGCATTTCAAAGATAGCTGTAAATCTCCGTCTAAAACACAAAACGAACGTATCCTTCAAACTGCTCTCCTGTGCGTTCGCTTAACTAAGGGAGTTGAATCCGCGTTTAGATTCAGAGAGTGGGAAGCACGTTCCTTCTAGGAGCTGCGTTTTGCTATTCCAGCGTGAATGGGAGTAAACGCTGTATTCAGAAATATCTGCTTCTAGAACCAAAACGCAGCTACCTAACAGAACGGTCTTCAATGTGTGCATTCAACTTACAGAGTTAAACTGATGTGCGTTTGCAGGAGTTTGTAAACCCTTTCTGTGAAGCAGCGGAAAACGCATTTTTCCAGCCAAATCCAAGCATTTCAGAAATAGCTGTAAATCTCCGTCTAAAACACAAAACGAACGTATCCTTCAAACTGCTCTCCTGTGCGTTCGCTTAACTAAGGGAGTTGAATCCGCGTTTAGATTCAGAGAGTGGGAAGCACGTTCCTTCTAGGAGCTGCGTTTTGCTATTCCAGCGTGAATGGGAGTAAACGCTGTATTGAGAAATATCTGGTTCTAGAACCAAAACGCAGCTACCTAACAGAACGGTCTTCAATGTGTGCATTCAACGTACAGAGTTAAACTGATGTGCGTTTGCAGGAGTTTGTAAACCCTTTCTGTGAAGCAGCGGAAACCGCATTTTTCCAGCCAAATCCAAGCATTTCAGAAATAGCTGTAAATCTCCGTCTAAAACACAAAACGAACGTATCCTTCAAACTGCTCTCCTGTGCGTTCGCTTAACTAAGGGAGTTGAATCCGCGTTTAGATTCAGAGAGTGGGAAGCACTTTCCTTCCAGGAGCTGCGTTTTGCTATTCCAGCGTGAATGGGAGTAAACGCTGTATTGAGAAATATCTGCTTCTAGAACCAAAACGCAGCTACCTAACAGAACGGTCTTTAATGTGGGCATTCAACGTACAGAGTTAAACTGATGTGCGTTTGCAGGAGTTTGTAAACCCTTTCTGTGAAGCAGCGGAAAACGCATTTTTCCAGCCAAATCCAAGCATTTCAGAAATAGCTGTAAATCTCCGTCTAAAACACAAAACGAACGTATCCTTCAAACTGCTCTCCTGTGCGTTCGCTTAACTAAGGGAGTTGAATCCGCGTTTAGACTCAGAGAGTGGGAAGCACGTTCCTTCTAGGAGCTGCGTTTTGCTATTCCAGCGTGAATGGGAGTAAACGCTGTATTGAGAAATATCTGCTTCTAGAACCAAAACGCAGCTACCTAACAGAACGGTCTTCAATGTGTGCATTCAACGTACAGAGTTAAACTGATGTGCGTTTGCAGGAATTTGTAAACCCTTTCTGTGAAGCAGCGGAAAACGCATTTTTCCAGCCAAATCCAAGCATTTCAGAAATAGCTGTAAATCTCCATCTAAAACACAAAACGAACGTATCCTTCAAACTGCTCTCCTGTGCGTTCGCTTAACTAAGGGAGTTGAATCCGCGTTTAGATTCAGAGAGTGGGAAGCACGTTCCTTCTAGGAGCTGCGTTTTGCTATTCCAGCGTGAATGGGAGTAAACGCTGTATTCAGAAATATCTGCTTCTAGAACCAAAACGCAGCTACCTAACAGAACGGTCTTCAATGTGTGCATTCAACTTACAGAGTTAAACTGATGTGCGTTTGCAGGAGTTTGTAAACCCTTTCTGTGAAGCAGCGGAACACGCATTTTTCCAGCCAAATCCAAGCATTTCAGAAATAGCTGTAAATCTCCGTCTAAAACACAAAACGAACGTATCCTTCAAACTGCTCTCCTGTGCGTTCGCTTAACTAAGGGAGTTGAATCCGCGTTTAGATTCAGAGAGTGGGAAGCACTTTTCTTCTAGGAGCTGCGTTTTGCTATTCCAGCGTGAATGGGAGTAAACGCTGTATTGAGAAATATCTGCTTCTAGAACCAAAACGCAGTTACCTAACAGAACGGTCTTCAATGTGTGCATTCAACGTACAGAGTTAAACTGATGTGCGTTTGCAGGAGTTTGTAAACCCTTTCTGTGAAGCAGCGGAAAACGCATTTTTCCAGCCAAATCCAAGCATTTCAGAAATAGCTGTAAATCTCCGTCTAAAACACAAAACGAACGTATCCTTCAAACTGCTCTCCTGTGCGTTCGCTTAACTAAGGGAGTTGAATCCGCGTTTAGATTCAGAGAGTGGGAAGCACGTTCCTTCTAGGAGCTGCGTTTTGCTATTCCAGCGTGAATGGGAGTAAACGCTGTATTGAGAAATATCTGCTTCTAGAACCAAAACGCAGCTACCTAACAGAACGGTCTTCAATGTGTGCATTCAACGTACAGAGTTAAACTGATGTGCGTTTGCAGGAGTTTGTAAACCCTTTCTGTGAAGCAGCGGAAAACGCATTTTTCCAGCCAAATCCAAGCATTTCAGAAATAGCTGTAAATCTCCGTCTAAAACAAAAAACGAACGTATCCTTCAAACTGCTCTCCTGTGCGTTCGCTTAACTAAGGGAGTTGAATCCGCGTTTAGATTCAGAGAGTGGGAAGCACGTTCCTTCTAGGAGCTGCGTTTTGCTATTCCAGCGTGAATGGGAGTAAACGCTGTATTGAGAAATATCTGGTTCTAGAACCAAAACGCAGCTACCTAACAGAACGGTCTTCAATGTGTGCATTCAACGTACAGAGTTAAACTGATGTGCGTTTGCAGGAGTTTGTAAACCCTTTCTGTGAAGCAGCGGAAACCGCATTTTTCCAGCCAAATCCAAGCATTTCAGAAATAGCTGTAAATCTCCGTCTAAAACACAAAACGAACGTATCCTTCAAACTGCTCTCCTGTGCGTTCGCTTAACTAAGGGAGTTGAATCCGCGTTTAGATTCAGAGAGTGGGAAGCACTTTCCTTCCAGGAGCTGCGTTTTGCTATTCCAGCGTGAATGGGAGTAAACGCTGTATAGAGAAATATCTGCTTCTAGAACCAAAACGCAGCTACCTAACAGAACGGTCTTTAATGTGGGCATTCAACGTACAGAGTTAAACTGATGTGCGTTTGCAGGAGTTTGTAAACCCTTTCTGTGAAGCAGCGGAAAACGCATTTTTCCAGCCAAATCCAAGCATTTCAGAAATAGCTGTAAATCTCCGTCTAAAACACAAAACGAACGTATCCTTCAAACTGCTCTCCTGTGCGTTCGCTTAACTAAGGGAGTTGAATCCGCGTTTAGACTCAGAGAGTGGGAAGCACGTTCCTTCTAGGAGCTGCGTTTTGCTATTCCAGCGTGAATGGGAGTAAACGCTGTATTCAGAAATATCTGCTTCTAGAACCAAAACGCAGCTACCTAACAGAACGGTCTTCAATGTGTGCATTCAACGTACAGAGTTAAACTGATGTGCGTTTGCAGGAATTTGTAAACCCTTTCTGTGAAGCAGCGGAAAACGCATTTTTCCAGCCAAATCCAAGCATTTCAGAAATAGCTGTAAATCTCCGTCTAAAACACAAAACGAACGTATCCTTCAAACTGCTCTCCTGTGCGTTCGCTTAACTAAGGGAGTTGAATCCGCGTTTAGATTCAGAGAGTGGGAAGCACGTTCCTTCTAGGAGCTGCGTTTTGCTATTCCAGCGTGAATGGGAGTAAACGCTGTATTCAGAAATATCTGCTTCTAGAACCAAAACGCAGCTACCTAACAGAACGGTCTTCAATGTGTGCATTCAACTTACAGAGTTAAACTGATGTGCGTTTGCAGGAGTTTGTAAACCCTTTCTGTGAAGCAGCGGAACACGCATTTTTCCAGCCAAATCCAAGCATTTCAGAAATAGCTGTAAATCTCCGTCTAAAACACAAAACGAACGTATCCTTCAAACTGCTCTCCTGTGCGTTCGCTTAACTAAGGGAGTTGAATCCGCGTTTAGATTCAGAGAGTGGGAAGCACTTTTCTTCTAGGAGCTGCGTTTTGCTATTCCAGCGTGAATGGGAGTAAACGCTGTATTGAGAAATATCTGCTTCTAGAACCAAAACGCAGTTACCTAACAGAACGGTCTTCAATGTGTGCATTCAACGTACAGAGTTAAACTGATGTGCGTTTGCAGGAG
Organism: Callithrix jacchus; assembly: GCF_049354715.1. NCBI lineage: Eukaryota > Metazoa > Chordata > Mammalia > Primates > Cebidae > Callithrix > Callithrix jacchus. Next base: position 46,061,443 of record NC_133514.1, read on the forward strand.
TTTGTAAACCCTTTCTGTGAAGCAGCGGAAAACGCATTTTTCCAGCCAAATCCAAGCATTTCAGAAATAGCTGTAAATCTCAGTCTAAAACACAAAACGAACGTATCCTTCAAACTGCTCTCCTGTGCGTTCGCTTAACTAAGGGAGTTGAATCCGCGTTTAGATTCAGAGAGTGGGAAGCACGTTCCTTCTAGGAGCTGCGTTTTGCTATTCCAGCGTGAATGGGAGTAAACGCTGTATTGAGAAATATCTGCTTCTAGAACCAAAACGCAGCTACCTAACAGAACGGTGTTCAATGTGTGCATTCAACGTACAGAGTTAAACTGATGTGCGTTTGCAGGAGTTTGTAAACCCTTTCTGTGAAGCAGCGGAAAACGCATTTTTCCAGCCAAATCCAAGCATTTCAGAAATAGCTGTAAATCTCCGTCTAAAACAAAAAACGAACGTATCCTTCAAACTGCTCTCCTGTGCGTTCGCTTAACTAAGGGAGTTGAATCCGCGTTTAGATTCAGAGAGTGGGAAGCACGTTCCTTCTAGGAGCTGCGTTTTGCTATTCCAGCGTGAATGGGAGTAAACGCTGTATTCAGAAATATCTGCTTCTAGAACCAAAACGCAGCTACCTAACAGAACGGTCTTCAATGTGTGCATTCAACGTACAGAGTTAAACTGATGTGCGTTTGCAGGAGTTTGTAAACCCTTTCTGTGAAGCAGCGGAAAACGCATTTTTCCAGCCAAATCCAAGCATTTCAGAAATAGCTGTAAATCTCCGTCTAAAACACAAAACGAACGTATCCTTCAAACTGCTCTCCTGTGCGTTCGCTTAACTAAGGGAGTTGAATCCGCGTTTAGATTCAGAGAGTGGGAAGCACGTTCCTTCTAGGAGCTGCGTTTTGCTATTCCAGCGTGAATGGGAGTAAACGCTGTATTGAGAAATATCTGCTTCTAGAACCAAAACGCAGTTACCTAACAGAACGGTCTTCAATGTGTGCATTCAACGTACAGAGTTAAACTGATGTGCGTTTGCAGGAGTTTGTAAACCCTTTCTGTGAAGCCGCGGAAAACGCATTTTTCCAGCCAAATCCAAGCATTTCAGAAATAGCTGTAAATCTCAGTCTAAAACACAAAACGAACGTATCCTTCAAACTGCTCTCCTGTGCGTTCGCTTAACTAAGGGAGTTGAATCCGCGTTTAGACTCAGAGAGTGGGAAGCACGTTCCTTCTAGGAGCTTCGTTTTGCTATTCCAGCGTGAATGGGAGTAAACGCTGTATTGAGAAATATCTGCTTCTAGAACCAAAACGCAGCTACCTAACAGAACGGTCTTCAATGTGTGCATTCAACGTACAGAGTTAAACTGATGTGCGTTTGCAGGAATTTGTAAACCCTTTCTGTGAAGCAGCGGAAAACGCATTTTTCCAGCCAAATCCAAGCATTTCAGAAATAGCTGTAAATCTCCGTCTGAAACACAAAACGAACGTATCCTTCAAACTGCTCTCCTGTGCGTTCGCTTAACTAAGGGAGTTGAATCCGCGTTTAGATTCAGAGAGTGGGAAGCACGTTCCTTCTAGGAGCTGCGTTTTGCTGTTCCAGCGTGAATGGGAGTAAACGCTGTATTGAGAAATATCTGCTTCGAGACCAAAACGCAGCTACATAACAGAACGGTCTTCAATGTGTGCATTCAACTTACAGAGTTAAACTGATGTGCGTTTGCAGGAGTTTGTAAACCCTTTCTGTGAAGCAGCGGAAAACGCAATTTTCCAGCCAAATCCAAGCATTTCAGAAATAGCTGTAAATCTCCGTCTAAAACACAAAACGAACGTATCCTTCAAACTGCTCTCCTGTGCTTTCGCTTAACTAAGGGAGTTGAATCCGCGTTTAGATTCAGAGAGTGGGAAGCACGTTCCTTCTAGGAGCTGCGTTTTGCTATTCCAGCGTGAATGGGAGTAAACGCTGTATTGAGAAATATCTGCTTCTAGAACCAAAACGCAGCTACCTAACAGAACGGTCTTCAATGTGTGCATTCAACGTACAGAGTTAAACTGATGTGCGTTTGCAGGAGTTTGTAAACCCTTTCTGTGAAGCAGCGGAAAACGCATTTTTCCAGCCAAATCCGAGCATTTCAGAGATAGCTGTAAATCTCCGTCTAAAACACAAAACGAACGTATCCTTCAAACTGCTCTCCTGTGCGTTCGCTTAACTAAGGGAGTTGAATCCGCGTTTAGATTCAGAGAGTGGGAAGCACGTTCCTTCTAGGAGCTGCGTTTTGCTATTCCAGCGTGAATGGGAGTAAACGCTGTATTCAGAAATATCTGCTTCTAGAACCAAAACGCAGCTACCTAACAGAACGGTCTTCAATGTGTGCATTCAACTTACAGAGTTAAACTGATGTGCGTTTGCAGGAGTTTGTAAACCCTTTCTGTGAAGCAGCGGAAAACGCATTTTTCCAGCCAAATCCAAGCATTTCAGAAATAGCTGTAAATCTCCGTCTAAAACACAAAACGAACGTATCCTTCAAACTGCTCTCCTGTGCGTTCGCTTAACTAAGGGAGTTGAATCCGCGTTTAGATTCAGAGAGTGGGAAGCACGTTCCTTCTAGGAGCTGCGTTTTGCTATTCCAGCGTGAATGGGAGTAAACGCTGTATTGAGAAATATCTGGTTCTAGAACCAAAACGCAGCTACCTAACAGAACGGTCTTCAATGTGTGCATTCAACGTACAGAGTTAAACTGATGTGCGTTTGCAGGAGTTTGTAAACCCTTTCTGTGAAGCAGCGGAAACCGCATTTTTCCAGCCAAATCCAAGCATTTCAGAAATAGCTGTAAATCTCCGTCTAAAACACAAAACGAACGTATCCTTCAAACTGCTCTCCTGTGCGTTCGCTTAACTAAGGGAGTTGAATCCGCGTTTAGATTCAGAGAGTGGGAAGCACTTTCCTTCCAGGAGCTGCGTTTTGCTATTCCAGCGTGAATGGGAGTAAACGCTGTATTGAGAAATATCTGCTTCTAGAACCAAAACGCAGCTACCTAACAGAACGGTCTTTAATGTGGGCATTCAACGTACAGAGTTAAACTGATGTGCGTTTGCAGGAGTTTGTAAACCCTTTCTGTGAAGCAGCGGAAAACGCATTTTTCCAGCCAAATCCAAGCATTTCAGAAATAGCTGTAAATCTCCGTCTAAAACACAAAACGAACGTATCCTTCAAACTGCTCTCCTGTGCGTTCGCTTAACTAAGGGAGTTGAATCCGCGTTTAGACTCAGAGAGTGGGAAGCACGTTCCTTCTAGGAGCTGCGTTTTGCTATTCCAGCGTGAATGGGAGTAAACGCTGTATTGAGAAATATCTGCTTCTAGAACCAAAACGCAGCTACCTAACAGAACGGTCTTCAATGTGTGCATTCAACGTACAGAGTTAAACTGATGTGCGTTTGCAGGAATTTGTAAACCCTTTCTGTGAAGCAGCGGAAAACGCATTTTTCCAGCCAAATCCAAGCATTTCAGAAATAGCTGTAAATCTCCGTCTAAAACACAAAACGAACGTATCCTTCAAACTGCTCTCCTGTGCGTTCGCTTAACTAAGGGAGTTGAATCCGCGTTTAGATTCAGAGAGTGGGAAGCACGTTCCTTCTAGGAGCTGCGTTTTGCTATTCCAGCGTGAATGGGAGTAAACGCTGTATTCAGAAATATCTGCTTCTAGAACCAAAACGCAGCTACCTAACAGAACGGTCTTCAATGTGTGCATTCAACTTACAGAGTTAAACTGATGTGCGTTTGCAGGAGTTTGTAAACCCTTTCTGTGAAGCAGCGGAACACGCATTTTTCCAGCCAAATCCAAGCATTTCAGAAATAGCTGTAAATCTCCGTCTAAAACACAAAACGAACGTATCCTTCAAACTGCTCTCCTGTGCGTTCGCTTAACTAAGGGAGTTGAATCCGCGTTTAGATTCAGAGAGTGGGAAGCACGTTCCTTCTAGAAGCTGCGTTTTGCTATTCCAGCGTGAATGGGAGTAAACGCTGTATTCAGAAATATCTGCTTCTAGAACCAAAACGCAGCTACCTAACAGAACGGTCTTCAATGTGTGCATTCAACTTACAGAGTTAAACTGATGTGCGTTTGCAGGAGTTTGTAAACCCTTTGTGTGAAGCAGCGGAAAACGCATTTTTCCAGCCAAATCCAAGCATTTCAGAAATAGCTGTAAATCTCCGTCTAAAACTCAAAACGAACGTATCCTTCAAACTGCTCTCCTGTGCGTTCGCTTAACTAAGGGAGTTGAATCCGCGTTTAGATTCAGAGAGTGGGAAGCACGTTCCTTCTAAGAGCTGCGTTTTGCTATTCCAGCGTGAATGGGAGTAAACGCTGTATTCAGAAATATCTGCTTCTAGAACCAAAACGCAGCTACCTAACAGAACGGTCTTCAATGTGTGCATTCAACTTACAGAGTTAAACTGATGTGCGTTTGCAGGAGTTTGTAAACCCTTTCTGTGAAGCAGCAGAAAACGCATTTTTCCAGCCAAATCCAAGCATTTCAGAAATAGCTGTAAATCTCCGTCTAAAACAAAAAACGAACGTATCCTTCAAACTGCTCTTCTGTGCGTTCGCTTAACTAAGGGAGTTGAATTCGCGTTTAGATTCAGAGAGTGGGAAGCACGTTCCTTCTAGGAGCTGCGTTTTGCTATTCCAGCGTGAATGGGAGTAAACGCTGTATTGAGAAATATGTGCTTCTAGAACCAAAACGCAGCTACCTAACAGAACGGTCTTCAATGTGTGCATTCAACTTACAGAGTTAAACTGATGTGCGTTTGCAGGAGTTTGTAAACCCTTTCTGTAAAGCAGCGGACAACGCATTTTTCCAACCAAATCCAAGCATTTCAGAAATAGCTGTAAATCTCCGTCTAAAACACAAAACGAACGTATCCTTCAAACTGCTCTCCTGTGCGTTCGCTTAACTAAGGGAGTTGAATCCGCGTTTAGATTCAGAGAGTGGGAATCACGTTCCTTCTAGGAGCTGCGTTTTGCTATTCCAGCGTGAATGGGAGTAAACGCTGTATTCCAAAATATCTGCTTCTAGAACCAAAACGCAGATACCTAACAGAACGGTCTTCAATGTGTGCATTCAACTTACAGAGTTAAACTGATGTGCGTTTGCAGGAGTTTGTAAACCCTTTCTGTGAAGCAGCGGAAAACGCATTTTTCCAACCAAATCCAAGCATTTCAGAAATAGCTGTAAATCTCCGTCTAAAACACAAAACGAACGTATCCTACAAACTGCTCTCCTGTGCGTTCGCTTAACTAAGGGAGTTGAATCCGAGTTTAGATTCAGAGAGTGGGAAGCACGTTCCTTCTAGGAGCTGCGTTTTGCTATTCCAGCGTGAAAGGGAATAAACGCTGTATTGAGAAATATCTGATTCTAGAACCAAAACGCAGCTACCTAACAGAACGGTCTTCAATGTGTGCATTCAACTTACAGAGTTAAACTGATGTGCGTTTGCAGGAGTTTGTAAACCCTTTCTGTGAAGCAGCGGAAAACGCATTTTTCCAGCCAAATCCAAGCATTTCAGAAATAGCTGTAAATCTCCGTCTAAAACACAAAACGAACGTATCCTTCAAACTGCTCTCCTGTGCGTTCGCTTAACTAAGGGAGTTGAATCCGCGTTTAGATTCAGAGAGTGGGAAGCACGTTCCTTCGAAAGCTGCGTTTTGCTAATCCAGCGTGAATGGGAGTAAACGCTGTATTGAGAAATATCTGCTTCTAGAACCAAAACGCAGCTACCTAACAGAACGGTCTTCAATGTGTGCATTCAACGTACAGAGTTAAACTGATGTGCGTTTGCAGGAGTTTGTAAACCCTTTCTGTGAAGCAGCGGAAAACGCATTTTTCCAGCCAAATCCAAGCATTTCAGAAATAGCTGTAAATCTCCGTCTAAAACACAAAACGAACGTATTCTTCAAACTGCTCTCCTGTGCGTTCGCTTAACTAAGGGAGTTGAATCCGCGTTTAGATTCAGAGAGTGGGAAGCACGTTCCTTCTAGGAGCTGCGTTTTGCTATTCCAGCGTGAATGGGAGTAAACGCTGTATTGAGAAATATCTGCTTCTAGAACCAAAACGCAGCTACCTAACAGAACGGTCTTCAATGTGTGCATTCAACTTACAGAGTTAAACTGATGTGCGTTTGCAGGAGTTTGTAAACCCTTTGTGTGAAGCAGCGGAAAACGCATTTTTCCAGCCAAATCCAAGCATTTCAGAAATAGCTGTAAATCTCCGTCTAAAACTCAAAACGAACGTATCCTTCAAACTGCTCTCCTGTGCGTTCGCTTAACTAAGGGAGTTGAATCCGCGTTTAGATTCAGAGAGTGGGAAGCACGTTCCTTCTAGGAGCTGCGTTTTGCTATTCCAGCGTGAATGGGAGTAAACGCTGTATTGAGAAATATCTGCTTCTAGAACCAAAACGCAGCTACCTAACAGAACGGTCTTCAATGTGTGCATTCAACTTACAGAGTTAAACTGATGTGCGTTTGCAGGAGTTTGTAAACCCTTTCTGTGAAGCAGCGGACAACGCATTTTTCCAGCCAAATCCAAGCATTTCAGAAATAGCTGTAAATCTCCGTCTAAAACACAAAACGAACGTATCCTTCAAACTGCTCTCCTGTGCGTTCGCTTAACTAAGGGAGTTGAATCCGCGTTTAGATTCAGAGAGTGGGAAGCACGTTCCTTCTAGGAGCTGCGTTTTGCTATTCCAGCGTGAATGGGAGTAAACGCTGTATTCCAAAATATCTGCTTCTAGAACCAAAACGCAGCTACCTAACAGAACGGTCTTCTATGTGTGCATTCAACTTACAGAGTTAAACTGATGTGCGTTTGCAGGAGTTTGTAAACCCTTTCTGTGAAGCAGCGGACAACGCATTTTTCCAACCAAATCCAAGCATTTCAGAAATAGCTGTAAATCTCCGTCTAAAACACAAAACGAACGTATCCTACAAACTGCTCTCCTGTGCGTTCGCTTAACTAAGGGAGTTGAATCCGAGTTTAGATTCAGAGAGTGGGAAGCACGTTCCTTCTAGGAGCTGCGTTTTGCTATTCCAGCGTGAATGGGAATAAACGCTGTATTGAGAAATATCTGATTCTAGAACCAAAACGCAACTACCTAACAGAGCGGTCTTCAATGTGTGCATTCAACTTACAGAGTTAAACTGATGTGCGTTTGCAGGAGTTTGTAAACCCTTTCTGTGAAGCAGCGGAAAACGCATTTTTCCAGCCAAATCCAAGCATTTCAGAAATAGCTGTAAATCTCCGTCTAAAACACAAAACGAACGTATCCTTCAAACTGCTCTCCTGTGCGTTCGCTTAACTAAGGGAGTTGAATCCGCGTTTAGATTCAGAGAGTGGGAAGCACGTTCCTTCGAAAGCTGCGTTTTGCTAATCCAGCGTGAATGGGAGTAAACGCTGTATTGAGAAATATCTGCTTCTAGAACCAAAACGCAGCTACCTAACAGAACGGTCTTCAATGTGTGCATTCAACGTACAGAGTTAAACTGATGTGCGTTTGCAGGAGTTTGTAAACCCTTTCTGTGAAGCAGCGGAAAACGCATTTTTCCAGCCAAATCCAAGCATTTCAGAAATAGCTGTAAATCTCCGTCTAAAACAAAAAACGAACGTATCCTTCAAACTGCTCTCCTGTGCGTTCGCTTAACTAAGGGAGTTGAATCCGCGTTTAGATTCAGAGTGGGAAGCACGTTCCTTCGAAAGCTGCGTTTTGCCAATCCAGCGTGAATGGGAGTAAACGCTGTATTGAGAAATATCTGCTTCTAGAACCAAAACGCAGCTACCTAACAGAACGGTCTTCAATGTGTGCATTCAACGTACAGAGTTAAACTGATGTGCGTTTTCAGGAGTTTGTAAACCCTTTCTGTGAAGCAGCGGAAAACGCATTTTTTCAGCCAAATCCAAGCATTTCAGAAATAGCTGTAAATCTCCGTCTAAAACACAAAACGAACGTATCCTTCAAACTGCTCTCCTGTGCGTTCGCTTAACTAAGGAAGTTGAATCCGCGTTTAGATTCAGAGAGTGGGAAGCACGTTCCTTCTAGGAGCTGCGTTTTGCTATTCCAGCGTGAATGGGAGTAAACGTTGTATTCAGAAATATCTGCTTTGAGAACCAAAACGCAGCTACCTAACAGAACGGTCTTCAATGTGTGCATTCAACGTACAGAGTTAAACTGATGTGCGTTTGCAGGAGTTTGTAAACCCTTTCTGTGAAGCAGCGGAAAACGCATTTTTCCAGCCAAATCCAAGCATTTCAGAAATAGCTGTAAATCTCCGTCTAAAACACAAAACGAACGTATTCTTCAAACTGCTCTCCTGTGCGTTCGCTTAACTAAGGGAGTTGAATCCGCGTTTAGATTCAGAGAGTGGGAAGCACGTTCCTTCTAGGAGCTGCGTTTTGCTATTCCAGCGTGAATGGGAATAAACGCTGTATTGAGAAATATCTGCTTCTAGAACCAAAACGCAGCTACCTAACAGAACCGTCTTCAATGTGTGCATTCAACGTACAGAGTTAAACTGATGTGCGTTTGCAGGAGTTTGTAAACCCTTTCTGTGAAGCAGCGGAAAACGCATTTTTCCAGCCAAATCCAAGCATTTCAGAAATAGCTGTAAATCTCCGTCTAAAACACAAAACGAACGTATCCTTCAAACTGCTCTCCTGTGCGTTCGCTTAACTAAGGGAGTTGAATCCGCGTTTAGATTCAGAGTGGGAAGCACGTTCCTTCTAGGAGCTGCGTTTTGCTATTCCAGCGTGAATGGGAGTAAACGCTGTATTCAGAAATATCTGCTTCTAGAACCAAAACGCAGCTACCTAACAAAACGGTCTTCAATGTGTGCATTCAACTTACCGAGTTAAACTGATGTGCGTTTGCAGGAGTTTGTAAACCCTTTCTGTGAAGCAGCGGAAAACGCATTTTTCCAGCCAAATCCAAGCATTTCAGAAATAGCTGTAAATCTCCGTCTAAAACACAAAACGAACGTATCCTTCAAACTGCTCTCCTGTGCGTTCGCTTAACTAAGGGAGTTGAATCCGCGTTTAGATTCAGAGAGTGGGAATCACGTTCCTTCTAGGAGCTGCGTTTTGCTATTCCAGCGTGAATGGGAGTAAACGCTGTATTCCAAAATATCTGCTTCTAGAACCAAAACGCAGCTACCTAACAGAACGGTCTTCAATGTGTGCATTCAACTTACAGAGTTAAACTGATGTGCGTTTGCAGGAGTTTGTAAACCCTTTCTGTGAAGCAGCGGACAACGCATTTTTCCAACCAAATCCAAGCATTTCAGAAATAGCTGTAAATCTCCGTCTAAAACACAAAACGAACATATCCTACAAACTGCTCTCCTGTGCGTTCGCTTAACTAAGGGAGTTGAATCCGAGTTTAAATTCAGAGAGTGGGAAGCACGTTCCTTCTAGGAGCTGCGTTTTGCTATTCCAGCGTGAATGGGAATAAACGCTGTATTGAGAAATATCTGCTTCTAGAACCAAAACGCAGCTACCTAACAGAACGGTCTTCAATGTGTGCATTCAACGTACAGAGTTAAACTGATGTGCGTTTTCAGGAGTTTGTAAACCCTTTCTGTGAAGCAGCGGAAAACGCATTTTTTCAGCCAAATCCAAGCATTTCAGAAATAGCTGTAAATCTCCGTCTAAAACACAAAACGAACGTATCCTTCAAACTGCTCTCCTGTGCGTTCGCTTAACTAAGGAAGTTGAATCCGCGTTTAGATTCAGAGAGTGGGAAGCACGTTCCTTCTAGGAGCTGCGTTTTGCTATTCCAGCGTGAATGGGAGTAAACGTTGTATTCAGAAATATCTGCTTCTAGAACCAAAACGCAGCTACCTAACAGAACGGTCTTCAATGTGTGCATTCAACGTACAGAGTTAAACTGATGTGCGTTTGCAGGAGTTTGTAAACCCTTTCTGTGAAGCAGCGGAAAACGCATTTTTCCAGCCAAATCCAAGCATTTCAGAAATAGCTGTAAATCTCCGTCTAAAACACAAAACGAACGTATTCTTCAAACTGCTCTCCTGTGCGTTCGCTTAACTAAGGGAGTTGAATCCGCGTTTAGATTCAGAGAGTTGGAAGCACGTTCCTTCTAGGAGCTGCGTTTTGCTATTCCAGCGTGAATGGGAATAAACGCTTTATTGAGAAATATCTGCTTCTAGAACCAAAACGCAGCTACCTAACAGAACCGTCTTCAATGTGTGCATTCAACGTACAGAGTTAAACTGATGTGCGTTTGCAGGAGTTTGTAAACCCTTTCTGTGAAGCAGCGGAAAACGCATTTTTCCAGCCAAATCCAAGCATTTCAGAAATAGCTGTAAATCTCCGTCTAAAACACAAAACGAACGTATCCTTCAAACTGCTCTCCTGTGCGTTCGCTTAACTAAGGGAGTTGAATCCGCGTTTAGATTCAGAGAGTGGGAAGCACGTTCCTTCTAGGAGCTGCGTTTTGCTATTCCAGCGTGAATGGGAGTAAACGCTGTATTCAGAAATATCTGCTTCTAGAACCAAAACGCAGCTACCTAACAGAACGGTCTTCAATGTGTGCATTCAACTTACAGAGTTAAACTGATGTGCGTTTGCAGGAGTTTGTAAACCCTTTCTGTGAAGCAGCGGAACACGCATTTTTCCAGCCAAATCCAAGCATTTCAGAAATAGCTGTAAATCTCCGTCTAAAACACAAAACGAACGTATCCTTCAAACTGCTCTCCTGTGCGTTCGCTTAACTAAGGGAGTTGAATCCGCGTTTAGATTCAGAGAGTGGGAAGCACTTTTCTTCTAGGAGCTGCGTTTTGCTATTCCAGCGTGAATGGGAGTAAACGCTGTATTGAGAAATATCTGCTTCTAGAACCAAAACGCAGTTACCTAACAGAACGGTCTTCAATGTGTGCATTCAACGTACAGAGTTAAACTGATGTGCGTTTGCAGGAGTTTGTAAACCCTTTCTGTGAAGCAGCGGAAAACGCATTTTTCCAGCCAAATCCAAGCATTTCAGAAATAGCTGTAAATCTCAGTCTAAAACACAAAACGAACGTATCCTTCAAACTGCTCTCCTGTGCGTTCGCTTAACTAAGGGAGTTGAATCCGCGTTTAGATTCAGAGAGTGGGAAGCACGTTCCTTCTAGGAGCTGCGTTTTGCTATTCCAGCGTGAATGGGAGTAAACGCTGTATTGAGAAATATCTGCTTCTAGAACCAAAACGCAGCTACCTAACAGAACGGTGTTCAATGTGTGCATTCAACGTACAGAGTTAAACTGATGTGCGTTTGCAGGAGTTTGTAAACCCTTTCTGTGAAGCAGCGGAAAACGCATTTTTCCAGCCAAATCCAAGCATTTCAGAAATAGCTGTAAATCTCCGTCTAAAACAAAAAACGAACGTATCCTTCAAACTGCTCTCCTGTGCGTTCGCTTAACTAAGGGAGTTGAATCCGCGTTTAGATTCAGAGAGTGGGAAGCACGTTCCTTCTAGGAGCTGCGTTTTGCTATTCCAGCGTGAATGGGAGTAAACGCTGTATTCAGAAATATCTGCTTCTAGAACCAAAACGCAGCTACCTAACAGAACGGTCTTCAATGTGTGCATTCAACGTACAGAGTTAAACTGATGTGCGTTTGCAGGAGTTTGTAAACCCTTTCTGTGAAGCAGCGGAAAACGCATTTTTCCAGCCAAATCCAAGCATTTCAGAAATAGCTGTAAATCTCCGTCTAAAACACAAAACGAACGTATCCTTCAAACTGCTCTCCTGTGCGTTCGCTTAACTAAGGGAGTTGAATCCGCGTTTAGATTCAGAGAGTGGGAAGCACGTTCCTTCTAGGAGCTGCGTTTTGCTATTCCAGCGTGAATGGGAGTAAACGCTGTATTGAGAAATATCTGCTTCTAGAACCAAAACGCAGTTACCTAACAGAACGGTCTTCAATGTGTGCATTCAACGTACAGAGTTAAACTGATGTGCGTTTGCAGGAGTTTGTAAACCCTTTCTGTGAAGCCGCGGAAAACGCATTTTTCCAGCCAAATCCAAGCATTTCAGAAATAGCTGTAAATCTCAGTCTAAAACACAAAACGAACGTATCCTTCAAACTGCTCTCCTGTGCGTTCGCTTAACTAAGGGAGTTGAATCCGCGTTTAGACTCAGAGAGTGGGAAGCACGTTCCTTCTAGGAGCTTCGTTTTGCTATTCCAGCGTGAATGGGAGTAAACGCTGTATTGAGAAATATCTGCTTCTAGAACCAAAACGCAGCTACCTAACAGAACGGTCTTCAATGTGTGCATTCAACGTACAGAGTTAAACTGATGTGCGTTTGCAGGAATTTGTAAACCCTTTCTGTGAAGCAGCGGAAAACGCATTTTTTTAGCCAAATCCAAGCATTTCAGAAATAGCTGTAAATCTCCGTCTGAAACACAAAACGAACGTATCCTTCAAACTGCTCTCCTGTGCGTTCGCTTAACTAAGGGAGTTGAATCCGCGTTTAGATTCAGAGAGTGGGAAGCACGTTCCTTCTAGGAGCTGCGTTTTGCTGTTCCAGCGTGAATGGGAGTAAACGCTGTATTGAGAAATATCTGCTTCGAGACCAAAACGCAGCTACATAACAGAACGGTCTTCAATGTGTGCATTCAACTTACAGAGTTAAACTGATGTGCGTTTGCAGGAGTTTGTAAACCCTTTCTGTGAAGCAGCGGAAAACGCAATTTTCCAGCCAAATCCAAGCATTTCAGAAATAGCTGTAAATCTCCGTCTAAAACACAAAACGAACGTATCCTTCAAACTGCTCTCCTGTGCTTTCGCTTAACTAAGGGAGTTGAATCCGCGTTTAGATTCAGAGAGTGGGAAGCACGTTCCTTCTAGGAGCTGCGTTTTGCTATTCCAGCGTGAATGGGAGTAAACGCTGTATTGAGAAATATCTGCTTCTAGAACCAAAACGCAGCTACCTAACAGAACGGTCTTCAATGTGTGCATTCAACGTACAGAGTTAAACTGATGTGCGTTTGCAGGAGTTTGTAAACCCTTTCTGTGAAGCAGCGGAAAACGCATTTTTCCAGCCAAATCCGAGCATTTCAGAGATAGCTGTAAATCTCCGTCTAAAACACAAAACGAACGTATCCTTCAAACTGCTCTCCTGTGCGTTCGCTTAACTAAGGGAGTTGAATCCGCGTTTAGATTCAGAGAGTGGGAAGCACGTTCCTTCTAGGAGCTGCGTTTTGCTATTCCAGCGTGAATGGGAGTAAACGCTGTATTCAGAAATATCTGCTTCTAGAACCAAAACGCAGCTACCTAACAGAACGGTCTTCAATGTGTGCATTCAACTTACAGAGTTAAACTGATGTGCGTTTGCAGGAGTTTGTAAACCCTTTCTGTGAAGCAGCGGAAAACGCATTTTTCCAGCCAAATCCAAGCATTTCAGAAATAGCTGTAAATCTCCGTCTAAAACACAAAACGAACGTATCCTTCAAACTGCTCTCCTGTGCGTTCGCTTAACTAAGGGAGTTGAATCCGCGTTTAGATTCAGAGAGTGGGAAGCACGTTCCTTCTAGGAGCTGCGTTTTGCTATTCCAGCGTGAATGGGAGTAAACGCTGTATTGAGAAATATCTGGTTCTAGAACCAAAACGCAGCTACCTAACAGAACGGTCTTCAATGTGTGCATTCAACGTACAGAGTTAAACTGATGTGCGTTTGCAGGAGTTTGTAAACCCTTTCTGTGAAGCAGCGGAAACCGCATTTTTCCAGCCAAATCCAAGCATTTCAGAAATAGCTGTAAATCTCCGTCTAAAACACAAAACGAACGTATCCTTCAAACTGCTCTCCTGTGCGTTCGCTTAACTAAGGGAGTTGAATCCGCGTTTAGATTCAGAGAGTGGGAAGCACTTTCCTTCCAGGAGCTGCGTTTTGCTATTCCAGCGTGAATGGGAGTAAACGCTGTATTGAGAAATATCTGCTTCTAGAACCAAAACGCAGCTACCTAACAGAACGGTCTTTAATGTGGGCATTCAACGTACAGAGTTAAACTGATGTGCGTTTGCAGGAGTTTGTAAACCCTTTCTGTGAAGCAGCGGAAAACGCATTTTTCCAGCCAAATCCAAGCATTTCAGAAATAGCTGTAAATCTCCGTCTAAAACACAAAACGAACGTATCCTTCAAACTGCTCTCCTGTGCGTTCGCTTAACTAAGGGAGTTGAATCCGCGTTTAGACTCAGAGAGTGGGAAGCACGTTCCTTCTAGGAGCTGCGTTTTGCTATTCCAGCGTGAATGGGAGTAAACGCTGTATTGAGAAATATCTGCTTCTAGAACCAAAACGCAGCTACCTAACAGAACGGTCTTCAATGTGTGCATTCAACGTACAGAGTTAAACTGATGTGCGTTTGCAGGAATTTGTAAACCCTTTCTGTGAAGCAGCGGAAAACGCATTTTTCCAGCCAAATCCAAGCATTTCAGAAATAGCTGTAAATCTCCGTCTAAAACACAAAACGAACGTATCCTTCAAACTGCTCTCCTGTGCGTTCGCTTAACTAAGGGAGTTGAATCCGCGTTTAGATTCAGAGAGTGGGAAGCACGTTCCTTCTAGGAGCTGCGTTTTGCTATTCCAGCGTGAATGGGAGTAAACGCTGTATTCAGAAATATCTGCTTCTAGAACCAAAACGCAGCTACCTAACAGAACGGTCTTCAATGTGTGCATTCAACTTACAGAGTTAAACTGATGTGCGTTTGCAGGAGTTTGTAAACCCTTTCTGTGAAGCAGCGGAACACGCATTTTTCCAGCCAAATCCAAGCATTTCAGAAATAGCTGTAAATCTCCGTCTAAAACACAAAACGAACGTATCCTTCAAACTGCTCTCCTGTGCGTTCGCTTAACTAAGGGAGTTGAATCCGCGTTTAGATTCAGAGAGTGGGAAGCACGTTCCTTCTAGAAGCTGCGTTTTGCTATTCCAGCGTGAATGGGAGTAAACGCTGTATTCAGAAATATCTGCTTCTAGAACCAAAACGCAGCTACCTAACAGAACGGTCTTCAATGTGTGCATTCAACTTACAGAGTTAAACTGATGTGCGTTTGCAGGAGTTTGTAAACCCTTTGTGTGAAGCAGCGGAAAACGCATTTTTCCAGCCAAATCCAAGCATTTCAGAAATAGCTGTAAATCTCCGTCTAAAACTCAAAACGAACGTATCCTTCAAACTGCTCTCCTGTGCGTTCGCTTAACTAAGGGAGTTGAATCCGCGTTTAGATTCAGAGAGTGGGAAGCACGTTCCTTCTAAGAGCTGCGTTTTGCTATTCCAGCGTGAATGGGAGTAAACGCTGTATTCAGAAATATCTGCTTCTAGAACCAAAACGCAGCTACCTAACAGAACGGTCTTCAATGTGTGCATTCAACTTACAGAGTTAAACTGATGTGCGTTTGCAGGAGTTTGTAAACCCTTTCTGTGAAGCAGCAGAAAACGCATTTTTCCAGCCAAATCCAAGCATTTCAGAAATAGCTGTAAATCTCCGTCTAAAACAAAAAACGAACGTATCCTTCAAACTGCTCTTCTGTGCGTTCGCTTAACTAAGGGAGTTGAATTCGCGTTTAGATTCAGAGAGTGGGAAGCACGTTCCTTCTAGGAGCTGCGTTTTGCTATTCCAGCGTGAATGGGAGTAAACGCTGTATTGAGAAATATGTGCTTCTAGAACCAAAACGCAGCTACCTAACAGAACGGTCTTCAATGTGTGCATTCAACTTACAGAGTTAAACTGATGTGCGTTTGCAGGAGTTTGTAAACCCTTTCTGTAAAGCAGCGGACAACGCATTTTTCCAACCAAATCCAAGCATTTCAGAAATAGCTGTAAATCTCCGTCTAAAACACAAAACGAACGTATCCTTCAAACTGCTCTCCTGTGCGTTCGCTTAACTAAGGGAGTTGAATCCGCGTTTAGATTCAGAGAGTGGGAATCACGTTCCTTCTAGGAGCTGCGTTTTGCTATTCCAGCGTGAATGGGAGTAAACGCTGTATTCCAAAATATCTGCTTCTAGAACCAAAACGCAGATACCTAACAGAACGGTCTTCAATGTGTGCATTCAACTTACAGAGTTAAACTGATGTGCGTTTGCAGGAGTTTGTAAACCCTTTCTGTGAAGCAGCGGAAAACGCATTTTTCCAACCAAATCCAAGCATTTCAGAAATAGCTGTAAATCTCCGTCTAAAACACAAAACGAACGTATCCTACAAACTGCTCTCCTGTGCGTTCGCTTAACTAAGGGAGTTGAATCCGAGTTTAGATTCAGAGAGTGGGAAGCACGTTCCTTCTAGGAGCTGCGTTTTGCTATTCCAGCGTGAAAGGGAATAAACGCTGTATTGAGAAATATCTGATTCTAGAACCAAAACGCAGCTACCTAACAGAACGGTCTTCAATGTGTGCATTCAACTTACAGAGTTAAACTGATGTGCGTTTGCAGGAGTTTGTAAACCCTTTCTGTGAAGCAGCGGAAAACGCATTTTTCCAGCCAAATCCAAGCATTTCAGAAATAGCTGTAAATCTCCGTCTAAAACACAAAACGAACGTATCCTTCAAACTGCTCTCCTGTGCGTTCGCTTAACTAAGGGAGTTGAATCCGCGTTTAGATTCAGAGAGTGGGAAGCACGTTCCTTCGAAAGCTGCGTTTTGCTAATCCAGCGTGAATGGGAGTAAACGCTGTATTGAGAAATATCTGCTTCTAGAACCAAAACGCAGCTACCTAACAGAACGGTCTTCAATGTGTGCATTCAACGTACAGAGTTAAACTGATGTGCGTTTGCAGGAGTTTGTAAACCCTTTCTGTGAAGCAGCGGAAAACGCATTTTTCCAGCCAAATCCAAGCATTTCAGAAATAGCTGTAAATCTCCGTCTAAAACACAAAACGAACGTATTCTTCAAACTGCTCTCCTGTGCGTTCGCTTAACTAAGGGAGTTGAATCCGCGTTTAGATTCAGAGAGTGGGAAGCACGTTCCTTCTAGGAGCTGCGTTTTGCTATTCCAGCGTGAATGGGAGTAAACGCTGTATTGAGAAATATCTGCTTCTAGAACCAAAACGCAGCTACCTAACAGAACGGTCTTCAATGTGTGCATTCAACTTACAGAGTTAAACTGATGTGCGTTTGCAGGAGTTTGTAAACCCTTTGTGTGAAGCAGCGGAAAACGCATTTTTCCAGCCAAATCCAAGCATTTCAGAAATAGCTGTAAATCTCCGTCTAAAACTCAAAACGAACGTATCCTTCAAACTGCTCTCCTGTGCGTTCGCTTAACTAAGGGAGTTGAATCCGCGTTTAGATTCAGAGAGTGGGAAGCACGTTCCTTCTAGGAGCTGCGTTTTGCTATTCCAGCGTGAATGGGAGTAAACGCTGTATTGAGAAATATCTGCTTCTAGAACCAAAACGCAGCTACCTAACAGAACGGTCTTCAATGTGTGCATTCAACTTACAGAGTTAAACTGATGTGCGTTTGCAGGAGTTTGTAAACCCTTTCTGTGAAGCAGCGGACAACGCATTTTTCCAGCCAAATCCAAGCATTTCAGAAATAGCTGTAAATCTCCGTCTAAAACACAAAACGAACGTATCCTTCAAACTGCTCTCCTGTGCGTTCGCTTAACTAAGGGAGTTGAATCCGCGTTTAGATTCAGAGAGTGGGAAGCACGTTCCTTCTAGGAGCTGCGTTTTGCTATTCCAGCGTGAATGGGAGTAAACGCTGTATTCCAAAATATCTGCTTCTAGAACCAAAACGCAGCTACCTAACAGAACGGTCTTCTATGTGTGCATTCAACTTACAGAGTTAAACTGATGTGCGTTTGCAGGAGTTTGTAAACCCTTTCTGTGAAGCAGCGGACAACGCATTTTTCCAACCAAATCCAAGCATTTCAGAAATAGCTGTAAATCTCCGTCTAAAACACAAAACGAACGTATCCTACAAACTGCTCTCCTGTGCGTTCGCTTAACTAAGGGAGTTGAATCCGAGTTTAGATTCAGAGAGTGGGAAGCACGTTCCTTCTAGGAGCTGCGTTTTGCTATTCCAGCGTGAATGGGAATAAACGCTGTATTGAGAAATATCTGATTCTAGAACCAAAACGCAACTACCTAACAGAGCGGTCTTCAATGTGTGCATTCAACTTACAGAGTTAAACTGATGTGCGTTTGCAGGAGTTTGTAAACCCTTTCTGTGAAGCAGCGGAAAACGCATTTTTCCAGCCAAATCCAAGCATTTCAGAAATAGCTGTAAATCTCCGTCTAAAACACAAAACGAACGTATCCTTCAAACTGCTCTCCTGTGCGTTCGCTTAACTAAGGGAGTTGAATCCGCGTTTAGATTCAGAGAGTGGGAAGCACGTTCCTTCGAAAGCTGCGTTTTGCTAATCCAGCGTGAATGGGAGTAAACGCTGTATTGAGAAATATCTGCTTCTAGAACCAAAACGCAGCTACCTAACAGAACGGTCTTCAATGTGTGCATTCAACGTACAGAGTTAAACTGATGTGCGTTTGCAGGAGTTTGTAAACCCTTTCTGTGAAGCAGCGGAAAACGCATTTTTCCAGCCAAATCCAAGCATTTCAGAAATAGCTGTAAATCTCCGTCTAAAACAAAAAACGAACGTATCCTTCAAACTGCTCTCCTGTGCGTTCGCTTAACTAAGGGAGTTGAATCCGCGTTTAGATTCAGAGTGGGAAGCACGTTCCTTCGAAAGCTGCGTTTTGCCAATCCAGCGTGAATGGGAGTAAACGCTGTATTGAGAAATATCTGCTTCTAGAACCAAAACGCAGCTACCTAACAGAACGGTCTTCAATGTGTGCATTCAACGTACAGAGTTAAACTGATGTGCGTTTTCAGGAGTTTGTAAACCCTTTCTGTGAAGCAGCGGAAAACGCATTTTTTCAGCCAAATCCAAGCATTTCAGAAATAGCTGTAAATCTCCGTCTAAAACACAAAACGAACGTATCCTTCAAACTGCTCTCCTGTGCGTTCGCTTAACTAAGGAAGTTGAATCCGCGTTTAGATTCAGAGAGTGGGAAGCACGTTCCTTCTAGGAGCTGCGTTTTGCTATTCCAGCGTGAATGGGAGTAAACGTTGTATTCAGAAATATCTGCTTTGAGAACCAAAACGCAGCTACCTAACAGAACGGTCTTCAATGTGTGCATTCAACGTACAGAGTTAAACTGATGTGCGTTTGCAGGAGTTTGTAAACCCTTTCTGTGAAGCAGCGGAAAACGCATTTTTCCAGCCAAATCCAAGCATTTCAGAAATAGCTGTAAATCTCCGTCTAAAACACAAAACGAACGTATTCTTCAAACTGCTCTCCTGTGCGTTCGCTTAACTAAGGGAGTTGAATCCGCGTTTAGATTCAGAGAGTGGGAAGCACGTTCCTTCTAGGAGCTGCGTTTTGCTATTCCAGCGTGAATGGGAATAAACGCTGTATTGAGAAATATCTGCTTCTAGAACCAAAACGCAGCTACCTAACAGAACCGTCTTCAATGTGTGCATTCAACGTACAGAGTTAAACTGATGTGCGTTTGCAGGAGTTTGTAAACCCTTTCTGTGAAGCAGCGGAAAACGCATTTTTCCAGCCAAATCCAAGCATTTCAGAAATAGCTGTAAATCTCCGTCTAAAACACAAAACGAACGTATCCTTCAAACTGCTCTCCTGTGCGTTCGCTTAACTAAGGGAGTTGAATCCGCGTTTAGATTCAGAGTGGGAAGCACGTTCCTTCTAGGAGCTGCGTTTTGCTATTCCAGCGTGAATGGGAGTAAACGCTGTATTCAGAAATATCTGCTTCTAGAACCAAAACGCAGCTACCTAACAAAACGGTCTTCAATGTGTGCATTCAACTTACCGAGTTAAACTGATGTGCGTTTGCAGGAGTTTGTAAACCCTTTCTGTGAAGCAGCGGAAAACGCATTTTTCCAGCCAAATCCAAGCATTTCAGAAATAGCTGTAAATCTCCGTCTAAAACACAAAACGAACGTATCCTTCAAACTGCTCTCCTGTGCGTTCGCTTAACTAAGGGAGTTGAATCCGCGTTTAGATTCAGAGAGTGGGAATCACGTTCCTTCTAGGAGCTGCGTTTTGCTATTCCAGCGTGAATGGGAGTAAACGCTGTATTCCAAAATATCTGCTTCTAGAACCAAAACGCAGCTACCTAACAGAACGGTCTTCAATGTGTGCATTCAACTTACAGAGTTAAACTGATGTGCGTTTGCAGGAGTTTGTAAACCCTTTCTGTGAAGCAGCGGACAACGCATTTTTCCAACCAAATCCAAGCATTTCAGAAATAGCTGTAAATCTCCGTCTAAAACACAAAACGAACATATCCTACAAACTGCTCTCCTGTGCGTTCGCTTAACTAAGGGAGTTGAATCCGAGTTTAAATTCAGAGAGTGGGAAGCACGTTCCTTCTAGGAGCTGCGTTTTGCTATTCCAGCGTGAATGGGAATAAACGCTGTATTGAGAAATATCTGCTTCTAGAACCAAAACGCAGCTACCTAACAGAACGGTCTTCAATGTGTGCATTCAACGTACAGAGTTAAACTGATGTGCGTTTTCAGGAGTTTGTAAACCCTTTCTGTGAAGCAGCGGAAAACGCATTTTTTCAGCCAAATCCAAGCATTTCAGAAATAGCTGTAAATCTCCGTCTAAAACACAAAACGAACGTATCCTTCAAACTGCTCTCCTGTGCGTTCGCTTAACTAAGGAAGTTGAATCCGCGTTTAGATTCAGAGAGTGGGAAGCACGTTCCTTCTAGGAGCTGCGTTTTGCTATTCCAGCGTGAATGGGAGTAAACGTTGTATTCAGAAATATCTGCTTCTAGAACCAAAACGCAGCTACCTAACAGAACGGTCTTCAATGTGTGCATTCAACGTACAGAGTTAAACTGATGTGCGTTTGCAGGAGTTTGTAAACCCTTTCTGTGAAGCAGCGGAAAACGCATTTTTCCAGCCAAATCCAAGCATTTCAGAAATAGCTGTAAATCTCCGTCTAAAACACAAAACGAACGTATCCTTCAAACTGCTCTCCTGTGCGTTCGCTTAACTAAGGGAGTTGAATCCGCGTTTAGATTCAGAGAGTGGGAAGCACGTTCCTTCTAGGAGCTGCGTTTTGCTATTCCAGCGTGAATGGGAATAAACGCTTTATTGAGAAATATCTGCTTCTAGAACCAAAACGCAGCTACCTAACAGAACCGTCTTCAATGTGTGCATTCAACGTACAGAGTTAAACTGATGTGCGTTTGCAGGAGTTTGTAAACCCTTTCTGTGAAGCAGCGGAAAACGCATTTTTCCAGCCAAATCCAAGCATTTCAGAAATAGCTGTAAATCTCCGTCTAAAACACAAAACGAACGTATCCTTCAAACTGCTCTCCTGTGCGTTCGCTTAACTAAGGGAGTTGAATCCGCGTTTAGATTCAGAGTGGGAAGCACGTTCCTTCTAGGAGCTGCGTTTTGCTATTCCAGCGTGAATGGGAGTAAACGCTGTATTCAGAAATATCTGCTTCTAGAACCAAAACGCAGCTACCTAACAAAACGGTCTTCAATGTGTGCATTCAACTTACCGAGTTAAACTGATGTGCGTTTGCAGGAGTTTGTAAACCCTTTCTGTGAAGCAGCGGAAAACGCATTTTTCCAGCCAAATCCAAGCATTTCAGAAATAGCTGTAAATCTCCGTCTAAAACACAAAACGAACGTATCCTTCAAACTGCTCTCCTGTGCGTTCGCTTAACTAAGGGAGTTGAATCCGCGTTTAGATTCAGAGAGTGGGAATCACGTTCCTTCTAGGAGCTGCGTTTTGCTATTCCAGCGTGAATGGGAGTAAACGCTGTATTCCAAAATATCTGCTTCTAGAACCAAAACGCAGCTACCTAACAGAACGGTCTTCAATGTGTGCATTCAACTTACAGAGTTAAACTGATGTGCGTTTGCAGGAGTTTGTAAACCCTTTCTGTGAAGCAGCGGACAACGCATTTTTCCAACCAAATCCAAGCATTTCAGAAATAGCTGTAAATCTCCGTCTAAAACACAAAACGAACGTATCCTACAAACTGCTCTCCTGTGCGTTCGCTTAACTAAGGGAGTTGAATCCGAGTTTAAATTCAGAGAGTGGGAAGCACGTTCCTTCTAGGAGCTGCGTTTTGCTATTCCAGCGTGAATGGGAATAAACGCTGTATTGAGAAATATCTGATTCTAGAACCAAAACGCAGCTACCTAACAGAACGGTCTTCAATGTGTGCATTCAACTTACAGAGTTAAACTGATGTGCGTTTGCAGGAGTTTGTAAACCCTTTCTGTGAAGCAGCGGAAAACGCATTTTTCCAGCCAAATCCAAGCATTTCAGAAATAGCTTTAAATCTCCGTCTAAAACACAAAACGAACGTATCCTTCAAACTGCTCTCCTGTGCGTTCGCTTAACTAAGGGAGTTGAATCCGCGTTTAGATTCAGAGAGTGGGAAGCACGTTCCTTCGAAAGCTGCGTTTTGCTAATCCAGCGTGAATGGGAGTAAACGCTGTATTGAGAAATATCTGCTTCTAGAACCAAAACGCAGCTACCTAACAGAACGGTCTTCAATGTGTGCATTCAACGTACAGAGTTAAACTGATGTGCGTTTTCATGAGTTTGTAAACCCTCTCTGTGAAGCAGCGGAAAACGCATTTTTCCAGCCAAATCCAAGCATTTCAGAAATAGCTGTAAATCTCCGTCTAAAACACAAAACGAACGTATCCTTCAAACTGCTCTCCTGTGCGTTCGCTTAACTAAGGGAGTTGAATTCGCGTTTAGATTCAGAGAGTGGGAAGCACGTTCCTTCTAGGAGCTGCGTTTTGCTATTCCAGCGTGAATGGGAGTAAACGTTGTATTCAGAAATATCTGCTTCTAGAACCAAAACGCAGCTACCTAACAGAACGGTCTTCAATGTGTGCATTCAACGTACAGAGTTAAACTGATGTGCGTTTGCAGGAGTTTGTAAACCCTTTCTGTGAAGCAGGGAAAACGCATTTTTCCAGCCAAATCCAAGCATTTCAGAAATAGCTGTAAATCTCCGTCTAAAACACAAAACGAACGTATTCTTCAAACTGCTCTCCTGTGCGTTCGCTTAACTAAGGGAGTTGAATCCGCGTTTAGATTCAGAGAGTGGGAAGCACGTTCCTTCTAGGAGCTGCGTTTTGCTATTCCAGCGTGAATGGGAATAAACGCTGTATTGAGAAATATCTGCTTCTAGAACCAAAACGCAGCTACCTAACAGAACCGTCTTCAATGTGTGCATTCAACGTACAGAGTTAAACTGATGTGCGTTTGCAGGAGTTTGTAAACCCTTTCTGTGAAGCAGCGGAAAACGCATTTTTCCAGCCAAATCCAAGCATTTCAGAAATAGCTGTAAATCTCCGTCTAAAACACAAAACGAACGTATCCTTCAAACTGCTCTCCTGTGCGTTCGCTTAACTAAGGGAGTTGAATCCGCGTTTAGATTCAGAGAGTGGGAAGAACGTTCCTTCTAGGAGCTGCGTTTTGCTATTCCAGCGTGAATGGGAGTAAACGCTGTATTCAGAAATATCTGCTTCTAGAACCAAAACGCAGCTACCTAACAAAACGGTCTTCAATGTGTGCATTCAACTTACAGAGTTAAACTGATGTGCGTTTGCAGGAGTTTGTAAACCCTTTCTGTGAAGCAGCGGAAAACGCATTTTTCCAGCCAAATCCAAGCATTTCAGAAATAGCTGTAAATCTCCGTCTAAAACACAAAACGAACGTATCCTTCAAACTGCTCTCCTGTTCGTTCGCTTAACTAAGGGAGTTGAATCCGCGTTTAGATTCAGAGAGTGGGAATCACGTTCCTTCTAGGAGCTGCGTTTTGCTATTCCAGCGTGAATGGGAGTAAACGCTGTATTCCAAAATATCTGCTTCTAGAACCAAAACGCAGCTACCTAACAGAACGGTCTTCAAAGTGTGCATTCAACTTACAGAGTTAAACTGATGTGCGTTTGCAGGAGTTTGTAAACCCTTTCTGTGAAGCAGCAGAAAACGCATTTTTCCAACCAAATCCAAGCATTTCAGAAATAGCTGTAAATCTCCGTCTAAAACACAAAACGAACGTATCCTACAAACTGCTCTCCTGTGCGTTCGCTTAACTAAGGGAGTTGAATCCGAGTTTAAATTCAGAGAGTGGGAAGCACGTTCCTTCTAGGAGCTGCGTTTTGCTATTCCAGCGTGAATGGGAATAAACGCTGTATTGAGAAATATCTGATTCTAGAACCAAAACGCAGCTACCTAACAGAACGGTCTTCAATGTGTGCATTCAACTTACAGAGTTAAACTGATGTGCGTTTGCAGGAGTTTGTAAACCCTTTCTGTGAAGCAGCGGAAAACGCATTTTTCCAGCCAAATCCAAGCATTTCAGAAATAGCTGTAAATCTCCGACTAAAACACAAAACGAACGTATCCTTCAAACTGCTCTCCTGTGCGTTCGCTTAACTAAGGGAGTTGAATCCGCGTTTAGATTCAGAGAGTGGGAAGCACGTTCCTTCGAAAGCTGCGTTTTGCTAATCCAGCGTGAATGGGAGTAAACGCTGTATTGAGAAATATCTGCTTCTAGAACCAAAACGCAGCTACCTAACAGAACGGTCTTCAATGTGTGCATTCAACGTACAGAGTTAAACTGATGTGCGTTTGCAGGAGTTTGTAAACCCTTTCTGTGAAGCAGCGGAAAACGCATTTTTCCAGCCAAATCCAAGCATTTCAGAAATAGCTGTAAATCTCCGTCTAAAACACAAAACGAACGTATCCTTCAAACTGCTCTCCTGTGCGTTCGCTTAACTAAGGGAGTTGAATCCGCGTTTAGATTCAGAGAGTGGGAAGCACGTTCCTTCTAGGAGCTGCGTTTTGCTATTCCAGCGTGAATGGGAGTAAACGCTGTATTCAGAAATATCTGCTTCTAGAACCAAAACGCAGCTACCTAACAGAACGGTCTTCAATGTGTGCATTCAACTTACAGAGTTAAACTGATGTGCGTTTGCAGGAGTTTGTAAACCCTTTCTGTGAAGCAGCGGAAAACGCATTTTTCCAGCCAAATCCAAGCATTTCAGAAATAGCTGTAAATCTCCGTCTAAAACACAAAACGAACGTTTCCTTCAAACGGCTCTCCTGTGCGTTAGCTTAACTAAGGGAGTTGAAACCGCGTTTAGATTCAGAGAGTGGGAAGCACTTTCCTTCTAGGAGCTGCGTTTTGCTATTCCAGCGTGAATGGGAGTAAACGCTGTATTGAGAAATATCTGCTTCTAGAACCAAAACGCAGCTACCTAACAGAACGGTCTTTAATGTGTGCATTTAACGTACAGAGTTAAACTGATGTACGTTTGCAGGAGTTTGTAAACCCTTTCTGTGAAGCAGCGGAAAACGCATTTTTCCAGCCAAATCCAAGCATTACAGAAATAGCTGTAAATCTCCGTCTAAAACACGAAACGAACGTATCCTTCAAACTGCTCTGCTGTGCGTTGGCTTAACTAAGAGAGTTGAATCCGCGTTTAGATTCAGAGAGTGGGAAGCACGTTCCTTCTAGGAGCTGCGTTTTGCTATTCCAGCGTGAATGGGAGTAAACGCTGTATTCAGAAATATCTGCTTCTAGAACCAAAACGCAGCTACCTAACACAACGGTCTTCAATGTGTGCATTCAACTTACAGAGTTAAACTGATGTGCGTTTGCAGGAGTTTGTAAACCCTTTCTGTGAAGCAGCGGAAAACGCATTTTTCCAACCAATTCCAAGCATTTCAGAAATAGCTGTAAATCTCCGTCTGAAACACAAAACGAACGTATCCTTCAAACTGCTCTCCTGTGCGTTCGCTTAACTAAGGGAGTTGAAACCGCGTTTAGATTCAGAGAGTGGGAAGCACGTTCCTTCTAGGAGCTGCGTTTTGCTATTCCAGCGTGAATGGGAGTAAACGCTGTATTCAGAAATATCTGCTTCTAGAACCAAAACGCAGCTACCTAAGAGAACGGTCTTCAATGTGTGCATTCAACCTACAGAGTTAAACTGATGTGCGTTTGCAGGAGTTTGTAAACCCTTTCTGTGAAGCAGCGGAAAACGCATTTTTCCAGCCAAATCCAAGCATTTCAGAAATAGCTGTAAATCTCCGTCTAAAACACGAAACGAACGTATCCTTCAAACTGCTCTGCTGTGCGTTGGCTTAACTAAGGGAGTTGAATCCGCGTTTAGATTCAGAGAGTGGGAAGCACGTTCCTTCTAGGAGCTGCGTTTTCCTATTCCAGCGTGAATGGGAGTAAACGCTGTATTCAGAAATATCTGCTTCTAGAACCAAAACGCAGCTACCTAACAGAACGGTCTTCAATGTGTCCATTCAACTTACAGAGTTAAACTGATGTGCGTTTGCAGGAGTTTGTAAACCCTTTCTGTGAAGCAGCGGAAAACGCATTTTTCCAACCAAATCCAAGCATTTCAGAAATAGCTGTAAATCTCCGTCTAAAACACAAAACGAACGTATCCTTCAAACTGCTCTCCTGTGCGTTCGCTTAACTAAGGGAGTTGAATCCGCGTTTAGATTCAGAGAGTGGGAAGCACGTTCCTTCTAGGAGCTGCGTTTTCCTATTCCAGCGTGAATGGGAATAAACGCTGTATTGAGAAATATCTGCTTCTAGAACCAAAACGCAGCTACCTAACAGAACGGTCTTCAATGTGTGCATTCAACTTACAGAGTTAAACTGATGTGCGTTTGCAGGAGTTTGTAAACCCTTTCTGTGAAGCAGCGGAAAACGCATTTTTCCAGCCAAATCCAAGCATTTCAGAAATAGCTGTAAATCTCCGTCTAAAACACAAAACGAACGTATTCTTCAAACTGCTCTCCTGTGCGTTC
The DNA here is from genome assembly GCF_049354715.1 of Callithrix jacchus. Classification (NCBI taxonomy): domain Eukaryota; kingdom Metazoa; phylum Chordata; class Mammalia; order Primates; family Cebidae; genus Callithrix; species Callithrix jacchus. The sequence continues at coordinate 46,088,308 of NC_133514.1, forward strand.
GCTTAACTAAGGGAGTTGAATCCGCGTTTAGATTCAGAGAGTGGGAATCACGTTCCTTCTAGGAGCTGCGTTTTGCTATTCCAGCGTGAATGGGAGTAAACGCTGTATTCCAAAATATCTGCTTCTAGAACCAAAACGCAGCTACCTAACAGAACGGTCTTCAAAGTGTGCATTCAACTTACAGAGTTAAACTGATGTGCGTTTGCAGGAGTTTGTAAACCCTTTCTGTGAAGCAGCAGAAAACGCATTTTTCCAACCAAATCCAAGCATTTCAGAAATAGCTGTAAATCTCCGTCTAAAACACAAAACGAACGTATCCTACAAACTGCTCTCCTGTGCGTTCGCTTAACTAAGGGAGTTGAATCCGAGTTTAAATTCAGAGAGTGGGAAGCACGTTCCTTCTAGGAGCTGCGTTTTGCTATTCCAGCGTGAATGGGAATAAACGCTGTATTGAGAAATATCTGATTCTAGAACCAAAACGCAGCTACCTAACAGAACGGTCTTCAATGTGTGCATTCAACTTACAGAGTTAAACTGATGTGCGTTTGCAGGAGTTTGTAAACCCTTTCTGTGAAGCAGCGGAAAACGCATTTTTCCAGCCAAATCCAAGCATTTCAGAAATAGCTGTAAATCTCCGTCTAAAACACAAAACGAACGTATCCTTCAAACTGCTCTCCTGTGCGTTCGCTTAACTAAGGGAGTTGAATCCGCGTTTAGATTCAGAGAGTGGGAAGCACGTTCCTTCGAAAGCTGCGTTTTGCTAATCCAGCGTGAATGGGAGTAAACGCTGTATTGAGAAATATCTGCTTCTAGAACCAAAACGCAGCTACCTAACAGAACGGTCTTCAATGTGTGCATTCAACGTACAGAGTTAAACTGATGTGCGTTTGCAGGAGTTTGTAAACCCTTTCTGTGAAGCAGCGGAAAACGCATTTTTCCAGCCAAATCCAAGCATTTCAGAAATAGCTGTAAATCTCCGTCTAAAACACAAAACGAACGTATCCTTCAAACTGCTCTCCTGTGCGTTCGCTTAACTAAGGGAGTTGAATCCGCGTTTAGATTCAGAGAGTGGGAAGCACGTTCCTTCTAGGAGCTGCGTTTTGCTATTCCAGCGTGAATGGGAGTAAACGCTGTATTCAGAAATATCTGCTTCTAGAACCAAAACGCAGCTACCTAACAGAACGGTCTTCAATGTGTGCATTCAACTTACAGAGTTAAACTGATGTGCGTTTGCAGGAGTTTGTAAACCCTTTCTGTGAAGCAGCGGAAAACGCATTTTTCCAGCCAAATCCAAGCATTTCAGAAATAGCTGTAAATCTCCGTCTAAAACACAAAACGAACGTTTCCTTCAAACGGCTCTCCTGTGCGTTAGCTTAACTAAGGGAGTTGAAACCGCGTTTAGATTCAGAGAGTGGGAAGCACTTTCCTTCTAGGAGCTGCGTTTTGCTATTCCAGCGTGAATGGGAGTAAACGCTGTATTGAGAAATATCTGCTTCTAGAACCAAAACGCAGCTACCTAACAGAACGGTCTTTAATGTGTGCATTTAACGTACAGAGTTAAACTGATGTACGTTTGCAGGAGTTTGTAAACCCTTTCTGTGAAGCAGCGGAAAACGCATTTTTCCAGCCAAATCCAAGCATTACAGAAATAGCTGTAAATCTCCGTCTAAAACACGAAACGAACGTATCCTTCAAACTGCTCTGCTGTGCGTTGGCTTAACTAAGAAAGTTGAATCCGCGTTTAGATTCAGAGAGTGGGAAGCACGTTCCTTCTAGGAGCTGCGTTTTGCTATTCCAGCGTGAATGGGAGTAAACGCTGTATTCAGAAATATCTGCTTCTAGAACCAAAACGCAGCTACCTAACACAACGGTCTTCAATGTGTGCATTCAACTTACAGAGTTAAACTGATGTGCGTTTGCAGGAGTTTGTAAACCCTTTCTGTGAAGCAGCGGAAAACGCATTTTTCCAACCAATTCCAAGCATTTCAGAAATAGCTGTAAATCTCCGTCTAAAACACAAAACGAACGTATCCTTCAAACTGCTCTCCTGTGCGTTCGCTTAACTAAGGGAGTTGAAACCGCGTTTAGATTCAGAGAGTGGGAAGCACGTTCCTTCTAGGAGCTGCGTTTTGCTATTCCAGCGTGAATGGGAGTAAACGCTGTATTCAGAAATATCTGCTTCTAGAACCAAAACGCAGCTACCTAAGAGAACGGTCTTCAATGTGTGCATTCAACCTACAGAGTTAAACTGATGTGCGTTTGCAGGAGTTTGTAAACCCTTTCTGTGAAGCAGCGGAAAACGCATTTTTCCAGCCAAATCCAAGCATTTCAGAAATAGCTGTAAATCTCCGTCTAAAACACGAAACGAACGTATCCTTCAAACTGCTCTGCTGTGCGTTGGCTTAACTAAGGGAGTTGAATCCGCGTTTAGATTCAGAGAGTGGGAAGCACGTTCCTTCTAGGAGCTGCGTTTTGCTATTCCAGCGTGAATGGGAGTAAACGCTGTATTCAGAAATATCTGCTTCTAGAACCAAAACGCAGCTACCTAACAGAACGGTCTTCAATGTGTCCATTCAACTTACAGAGTTAAACTGATGTGCGTTTGCAGGAGTTTGTAAACCCTTTCTGTGAAGCAGCGGAAAACGCATTTTTCCAACCAAATCCAAGCATTTCAGAAATAGCTGTAAATCTCCGTCTAAAACACAAAACGAACGTATCCTTCAAACTGCTCTCCTGTGCGTTCGCTTAACTAAGGGAGTTGAATCCGCGTTTAGATTCAGAGAGTGGGAAGCACGTTCCTTCTAGGAGCTGCGTTTTCCTATTCCAGCGTGAATGGGAATAAACGCTGTATTGAGAAATATCTGCTTCTAGAACCAAAACGCAGCTACCTAACAGAACGGTCTTCAATGTGTGCATTCAACTTACAGAGTTAAACTGATGTGCGTTTGCAGGAGTTTGTAAACCCTTTCTGTGAAGCAGCGGAAAACGCATTTTTCCAGCCAAATCCAAGCATTTCAGAAATAGCTGTAAATCTCCGTCTAAAACACAAAACGAACGTATTCTTCAAACTGCTCTCCTGTGCGTTCGCTTAACTAAGGGAGTTGAATCCGCGTTTAGATTCAGAGAGTGGGAAGCACGTTCCTTCTAGGAGCTGCGTTTTGCTATTCCAGCGTGAATGGGAGTAAACGCTGTATTCAGAAATATCTGCTTCTAGAACCAAAACGCAGCTACCTAACAGAACGGTCTTCAATGTGTGCATTCAACTTACAGAGTTAAACTGATGTGCGTTTGCAGGAGTTTGTAAACCCTTTGTGTGAAGCAGCGGAAAACGCATTTTTCCAGCCAAATCCAAGCATTTCAAAAATAGCTGTAAATCTCCGTCTAAAACTCAAAACGAACGTATCCTTCAAACTGCTCTCCTGTGCGTTCGCTTAACTAAGGGAGTTGAATCCGCGTTTAGATTCAGAGAGTGGGAAGCACGTTCCTTCTAAGAGCTGCGTTTTGCTATTCCAGCGTGAATGGGAGTAAACGCTGTATTCAGAAATATCTGCTTCTAGAACCAAAACGCAGCTACCTAACAGAACGGTCTTCAATGTGTGCATTCAACTTACAGAGTTAAACTGATGTGCGTTTGCAGGAGTTTGTAAACCCTTTCTGTGAAGCAGCAGAAAACGCATTTTTCCAGCCAAATCCAAGCATTTCAGAAATAGCTGTAAATATCCGTCTAAAACACAAAACGAACGTATCCTTCAAACTGCTCTCCTGTGCGTTCGCTTAACTAAGGGAGTTGAATTCGCGTTTAGATTCAGAGAGTGGGAAGCACGTTCCTTCTAGGAGCTGCGTTTTGCTATTCCAGCGTGAATGGGAGTAAACGCTGTATTCAGAAATATCTGCTTCTAGAACCAAAACGCAGCTACATAACAGAACGGTCTTCAATGTGTGCATTCAACTTACAGAGTTAAACTGATGTGCGTTTGCAGGAGTTTGTAAACCCTTTCTGTGAAGCAGCGGAAAACGCATTGTTCCAACCAAATCCAAGCATTTCAGAAATAGCTGTAAATCTCCGTCTAAAACACAAAACGAACGTATCCTTCAAACTGCTCTCCTGTGCGTTCGCTTAACTAAGGGAGTTGAATCCGCGTTTAGATTCAGAGAGTGGGAATCACGTTCCTTCTAGGAGCTGCGTTTTGCTATTCCAGCGTCAATGGGAGTAAACGCTGTATTCCAAAATATCTGCTTCTAGAACCAAAACGCAGCTACCTAACAGAACGGTCTTCAATGTGTGCATTCAACTTACAGAGTTAAACTGATGTGCGTTTGCAGGAGTTTGTAAACCCTTTCTGTGAAGCAGCGGACAACGCATTTTTCCAACCAAATCCAAGCATTTCAGAAATAGCTGTAAATCTCCGACTAAAACACAAAACGAACGTATCCTACAAACTGCTCTCCTGTGCGTTCGCTTAACTAAGGGAGTTGAATCCGAGTTTAGATTTAGAGAGTGGGAAGCACGTTCCTTCTAGGAGCTGCGTTTTGCTATTCCAGCGTGAATGGGAATAAACGCTGTATTGAGAAATATCTGATTCTAGAACCAAAACGCAGCTACCTAACAGAACGGTCTTCAATGTGTGCATTCAACTTACAGAGTTAAACTGATGTGCGTTTGCAGGAGTTTGTAAACCCTTTCTGTGAAGCAGCGGAAAACGCATTTTTCCAGCCAAATCCAAGCATTTCAGAAATAGCTGTAAATCTCCGTCTAAAACACAAAACGAACGTATCCTTCAAACTGCTCTCCTGTGCGTTCGCTTAACTAAGGGAGTTGAATCCGCGTTTAGATTCAGAGAGTGGGAAGCACGTTCCTTCGAAAGCTGCGTTTTGCTAATCCAGCGTGAATGGGAGTAAACGCTGTATTGAGAAATATCTGCTTCTAGAACCAAAACGCAGCTACCTAACAGAACGGTCTTCAATGTGTGCATTCAACGTACAGAGTTAAACTGATGTGCGTTTGCAGGAGTTTGTAAACCCTTTCTGTGAAGCAGCGGAAAACGCATTTTTCCAGCCAAATCCAAGCATTTCAGAAATAGCTGTAAATCTCCGTCTAAAACACAAAACGAACGTATCCTTCAAACTGCTCTCCTGTGCGTTCGCTTAACTAAGGGAGTTGAATCCGCGTTTAGATTCAGAGAGTGGGAAGCACGTTCCTTCGAAAGCTGCGTTTTGCTAATCCAGCGTGAATGGGAGTAAACGCTGTATTGAGAAATATCTGCTTCTAGAACCAAAACGCAGCTACCTAACAGAACGGTCTTCAATGTGTGCATTCAACGTACAGAGTTAAACTGATGTGCGTTTTCAGGAGTTTGTAAACCCTTTCTGTGAAGCAGCGGAAAACGCATTTTTCCAGCCAAATCCAAGCATTTCAGAAATAGCTGTAAATCTCCGTCTAAAACACAAAACGAACGTATCCTTCAAACTGCTCTCCTTTGCGTTCGCTTAACTAAGGGAGTTGAATCCGCGTTTAGATTCAGAGAGTGGGAAGCACGTTCCTTCTAGGAGCTGCGTTTTGCTATTCCAGCGTGAATGGGAGTAAACGTTGTATTCAGAAATATCTGCTTCTAGAACCAAAACGCAGCTACCTAACAGAACGGTCTTCAATGTGTGCATTCAACGTACAGAGTTAAACTGATGTGCGTTTGCAGGAGTTTGTAAACCCTTTCTGTGAAGCAGCGGAAAACGCATTTTTCCAGCCAAATCCAAGCATTTCAGAAATAGCTGTAAATCTCCGTCTAAAACACAAAACGAACGTATTCTTCAAACTGCTCTCCTGTGCGTTCGCTTAACTAAGGGAGTTGAATCCGCGTTTAGATTCAGAGAGTGGGAAGCACGTTCCTTCTAGGAGCTGCGTTTTGCTATTCCAGCGTGAATGGGAATAAACGCTGTATTGAGAAATATCTGCTTCTAGAACCAAAACGCAGCTACCTAACAGAACCGTCTTCAATGTGTGCATTCAACGTACAGAGTTAAACTGATGTGCGTTTGCAGGAGTTTGTAAACCCTTTCTGTGAAGCAGCGGAAAACGCATTTTTCCAGCCAAATCCAAGCATTTCAGAAATAGCTGTAAATCTCCGTCGAAAACACAAAACGTACGTATCCTTCAAACTGCTCTCCTGTGCGTTCGCTTAACTAAGGGAGTTGAATCCGCGTTTAGATTCAGAGAGTGGGAAGCACGTTCCTTCTAGGAGCTGCGTTTTGCTATTCCAGCGTGAATGGGAGCAAACGCTGTATTCAGAAATATCTGCTTCTAGAACCAAAACGCAGCTACCTAACAAAACGGTCTTCAATGTGTGCATTCAACTTACAGAGTTAAACTGATGTGCGTTTGCAGGAGTTTGTAAACCCTTTCTGTGAAGCAGCGGAAAACGCATTTTTCCAGCCAAATCCAAGCATTTCAGAAATAGCTGTAAATCTCCGTCTAAAACACAAAACGAACGTATCCTTCAAACTGCTCTCCTGTGCGTTCGCTTAACTAAGGGAGTTGAATCCGCGTTTAGATTCAGAGAGTGGGAATCACGTTCCTTCTAGGAGCTGCGTTTTGCTATTCCAGCGTGAATGGGAGTAAACGCTGTATTCCAAAATATCTGCTTCTAGAACCAAAACGCAGCTACCTAACAGAACGGTCTTCAATGTGTGCATTCAACTTACAGAGTTAAACTGATGTGCGTTTGCAGGAGTTTGTAAACCCTTTCTGTGAAGCAGCGGACAACGCATTTTTCCAACCAAATCCAAGCATTTCAGAAATAGCTGTAAATCTCCGTCTAAAACACAAAACGAACGTATCCTACAAACTGCTCTCCTGTGCGTTCGCTTAACTAAGGGAGTTGAATCCGAGTTTAAATTCAGAGAGTGGGAAGCACGTTCCTTCTAGGAGCTGCGTTTTGCTATTCCAGCGTGAATGGGAATAAACGCTGTATTGAGAAATATCTGATTCTAGAACCAAAACGCAGCTACCTAACAGAACGGTCTTCAATGTGTGCATTCAACTTACAGAGTTAAACTGATGTGCGTTTGCAGGAGTTTGTAAACCCTTTCTGTGAAGCAGCGGAAAACGCATTTTTCCAGCCAAATCCAAGCATTTCAGAAATAGCTGTAAATCTCCGTCTAAAACACAAAACGAACGTATCCTTCAAACTGCTCTCCTGTGCGTTCGCTTAACTAAGGGAGTTGAATCCGCGTTTAGATTCAGAGAGTGGGAAGCACGTTCCTTCGAAAGCTGCGTTTTGCTAATCCAGCGTGAATGGGAGTAAACGCTGTATTGAGAAATATCTGCTTCTAGAACCAAAACGCAGCTACCTAACAGAACGGTCTTCAATGTGTGCATTCAACGTACAGAGTTAAACTGATGTGCGTTTGCAGGAGTTTGTAAACCCTTTCTGTGAAGCAGCGGAAAACGCATTTTTCCAGCCAAATCCAAGCATTTCAGAAATAGCTGTAAATCTCCGTCTAAAACACAAAACGAACGTATTCTTCAAACTGCTCTCCTGTGCGTTCGCTTAACTAAGGGAGTTGAATCCGCGTTTAGATTCAGAGAGTGGGAAGCACGTTCCTTCTAGGAGCTGCGTTTTGCTATTCCAGCGTGAATGGGAGTAAACGCTGTATTGAGAAATATCTGCTTCTAGAACCAAAACGCAGCTACCTAACAGAACGGTCTTCAATGTGTGCATTCAACTTACAGAGTTAAACTGATGTGCGTTTGCAGGAGTTTGTAAACCCTTTGTGTGAAGCAGCGGAAAACGCATTTTTCCAGCCAAATCCAAGCATTTCAGAAATAGCTGTAAATCTCCGTCTAAAACTCAAAACGAACGTATCCTTCAAACTGCTCTCCTGTGCGTTCGCTTAACTAAGGGAGTTGAATCCGCGTTTAGATTCAGAGAGTGAAAAGCACGTTCCTTCTAGGAGCTGCGTTTTGCTATTCCAGCGTGAATGGGAGTAAACGCTGTATTGAGAAATATCTGCTTCTAGAACCAAAACGCAGCTACCTAACAGAACGGTCTTCAATGTGTGCATTCAACTTACAGAGTTAAACTGATGTGCGTTTGCAGGAGTTTGTAAACCCTTTCTGTGAAGCAGCGGACAACGCATTTTTCCAGCCAAATCCAAGCATTTCAGAAATAGCTGTAAATCTCCGTCTAAAACACAAAACGAACGTATCCTTCAAACTGCTCTCCTGTGCGTTCGCTTAACTAAGGGAGTTGAATCCGCGTTTAGATTCAGAGAGTGGGAAGCACGTTCCTTCTAGGAGCTGCGTTTTGCTATTCCAGCGTGAATGGGAGTAAACGCTGTATTCCAAAATATCTGCTTCTAGAACCAAAACGCAGCTACCTAACAGAACGGTCTTCTATGTGTGCATTCAACTTACAGAGTTAAACTGATGTGCGTTTGCAGGAGTTTGTAAACCCTTTCTGTGAAGCAGCGGACAACGCATTTTTCCAACCAAATCCAAGCATTTCAGAAATAGCTGTAAATCTCCGTCTAAAACACAAAACGAACGTATCCTACAAACTGCTCTCCTGTGCGTTCGCTTAACTAAGGGAGTTGAATCCGAGTTTAGATTCAGAGAGTGGGAAGCACGTTCCTTCTAGGAGCTGCGTTTTGCTATTCCAGCGTGAATGGGAATAAACGCTGTATTGAGAAATATCTGATTCTAGAACCAAAACGCAACTACCTAACAGAGCGGTCTTCAATGTGTGCATTCAACTTACAGAGTTAAACTGATGTGCGTTTGCAGGAGTTTGTAAACCCTTTCTGTGAAGCAGCGGAAAACGCATTTTTCCAGCCAAATCCAAGCATTTCAGAAATAGCTGTAAATCTCCGTCTAAAACACAAAACGAACGTATCCTTCAAACTGCTCTCCTGTGCGTTCGCTTAACTAAGGGAGTTGAATCCGCGTTTAGATTCAGAGAGTGGGAAGCACGTTCCTTCGAAAGCTGCGTTTTGCTAATCCAGCGTGAATGGGAGTAAACGCTGTATTGAGAAATATCTGCTTCTAGAACCAAAACGCAGCTACCTAACAGAACGGTCTTCAATGTGTGCATTCAACGTACAGAGTTAAACTGATGTGCGTTTGCAGGAGTTTGTAAACCCTTTCTGTGAAGCAGCGGAAAACGCATTTTTCCAGCCAAATCCAAGCATTTCAGAAATAGCTGTAAATCTCCGTCTAAAACAAAAAACGAACGTATCCTTCAAACTGCTCTCCTGTGCGTTCGCTTAACTAAGGGAGTTGAATCCGCGTTTAGATTCAGAGTGGGAAGCACGTTCCTTCGAAAGCTGCGTTTTGCCAATCCAGCGTGAATGGGAGTAAACGCTGTATTGAGAAATATCTGCTTCTAGAACCAAAACGCAGCTACCTAACAGAACGGTCTTCAATGTGTGCATTCAACGTACAGAGTTAAACTGATGTGCGTTTTCAGGAGTTTGTAAACCCTGTCTGTGAAGCAGCGGAAAACGCATTTTTTCAGCCAAATCCAAGCATTTCAGAAATAGCTGTAAATCTCCGTCTAAAACACAAAACGAACGTATCCTTCAAACTGCTCTCCTGTGCGTTCGCTTAACTAAGGAAGTTGAATCCGCGTTTAGATTCAGAGAGTGGGAAGCACGTTCCTTCTAGGAGCTGCGTTTTGCTATTCCAGCGTGAATGGGAGTAAACGTTGTATTCAGAAATATCTGCTTCTAGAACCAAAACGCAGCTACCTAACAGAACGGTCTTCAATGTGTGCATTCAACGTACAGAGTTAAACTGATGTGCGTTTGCAGGAGTTTGTAAACCCTTTCTGTGAAGCAGCGGAAAACGCATTTTTCCAGCCAAATCCAAGCATTTCAGAAATAGCTGTAAATCTCCGTCTAAAACACAAAACGAACGTATTCTTCAAACTGCTCTCCTGTGCGTTCGCTTAACTAAGGGAGTTGAATCCGCGTTTAGATTCAGAGAGTGGGAAGCACGTTCCTTCTAGGAGCTGCGTTTTGCTATTCCAGCGTGAATGGGAATAAACGCTGTATTGAGAAATATCTGCTTCTAGAACCAAAACGCAGCTACCTAACAGAACCGTCTTCAATGTGTCCATTCAACGTACAGAGTTAAACTGATGTGCGTTTGCAGGAGTTTGTAAACCCTTTCTGTGAAGCAGCGGAAAACGCATTTTTCCAGCCAAATCCAAGCATTTCAGAAATAGCTGTAAATCTCCGTCTAAAACACAAAACGAACGTATCCTTCAAACTGCTCTCCTGTGCGTTCGCTTAACTAAGGGAGTTGAATCCGCGTTTAGATTCAGAGTGGGAAGCACGTTCCTTCTAGGAGCTGCGTTTTGCTATTCCAGCGTGAATGGGAGTAAACGCTGTATTCAGAAATATCTGCTTCTAGAACCAAAACGCAGCTACCTAACAAAACGGTCTTCAATGTGTGCATTCAACTTACCGAGTTAAACTGATGTGCGTTTGCAGGAGTTTGTAAACCCTTTCTGTGAAGCAGCGGAAAACGCATTTTTCCAGCCAAATCCAAGCATTTCAGAAATAGCTGTAAATCTCCGTCTAAAACACAAAACGAACGTATCCTTCAAACTGCTCTCCTGTGCGTTCGCTTAACTAAGGGAGTTGAATCCGCGTTTAGATTCAGAGAGTGGGAATCACGTTCCTTCTAGGAGCTGCGTTTTGCTATTCCAGCGTGAATGGGAGTAAACGCTGTATTCCAAAATATCTGCTTCTAGAACCAAAACGCAGCTACCTAACAGAACGGTCTTCAATGTGTGCATTCAACTTACAGAGTTAAACTGATGTGCGTTTGCAGGAGTTTGTAAACCCTTTCTGTGAAGCAGCGGACAACGCATTTTTCCAACCAAATCCAAGCATTTCAGAAATAGCTGTAAATCTCCGTCTAAAACACAAAACGAACATATCCTACAAACTGCTCTCCTGTGCGTTCGCTTAACTAAGGGAGTTGAATCCGAGTTTAAATTCAGAGAGTGGGAAGCACGTTCCTTCTAGGAGCTGCGTTTTGCTATTCCAGCGTGAATGGGAATAAACGCTGTATTGAGAAATATCTGCTTCTAGAACCAAAACGCAGCTACCTAACAGAACGGTCTTCAATGTGTGCATTCAACGTACAGAGTTAAACTGATGTGCGTTTTCAGGAGTTTGTAAACCCTTTCTGTGAAGCAGCGGAAAACGCATTTTTTCAGCCAAATCCAAGCATTTCAGAAATAGCTGTAAATCTCCGTCTAAAACACAAAACGAACGTATCCTTCAAACTGCTCTCCTGTGCGTTCGCTTAACTAAGGAAGTTGAATCCGCGTTTAGATTCAGAGAGTGGGAAGCACGTTCCTTCTAGGAGCTGCGTTTTGCTATTCCAGCGTGAATGGGAGTAAACGTTGTATTCAGAAATATCTGCTTCTAGAACCAAAACGCAGCTACCTAACAGAACGGTCTTCAATGTGTGCATTCAACGTACAGAGTTAAACTGATGTGCGTTTGCAGGAGTTTGTAAACCCTTTCTGTGAAGCAGCGGAAAACGCATTTTTCCAGCCAAATCCAAGCATTTCAGAAATAGCTGTAAATCTCCGTCTAAAACACAAAACGAACGTATTCTTCAAACTGCTCTCCTGTGCGTTCGCTTAACTAAGGGAGTTGAATCCGCGTTTAGATTCAGAGAGTGGGAAGCACGTTCCTTCTAGGAGCTGCGTTTTGCTATTCCAGCGTGAATGGGAATAAACGCTTTATTGAGAAATATCTGCTTCTAGAACCAAAACGCAGCTACCTAACAGAACCGTCTTCAATGTGTGCATTCAACGTACAGAGTTAAACTGATGTGCGTTTGCAGGAGTTTGTAAACCCTTTCTGTGAAGCAGCGGAAAACGCATTTTTCCAGCCAAATCCAAGCATTTCAGAAATAGCTGTAAATCTCCGTCTAAAACACAAAACGAACGTATCCTTCAAACTGCTCTCCTGTGCGTTCGCTTAACTAAGGGAGTTGAATCCGCGTTTAGATTCAGAGTGGGAAGCACGTTCCTTCTAGGAGCTGCGTTTTGCTATTCCAGCGTGAATGGGAGTAAACGCTGTATTCAGAAATATCTGCTTCTAGAACCAAAACGCAGCTACCTAACAAAACGGTCTTCAATGTGTGCATTCAACTTACCGAGTTAAACTGATGTGCGTTTGCAGGAGTTTGTAAACCCTTTCTGTGAAGCAGCGGAAAACGCATTTTTCCAGCCAAATCCAAGCATTTCAGAAATAGCTGTAAATCTCCGTCTAAAACACAAAACGAACGTATCCTTCAAACTGCTCTCCTGTGCGTTCGCTTAACTAAGGGAGTTGAATCCGCGTTTAGATTCAGAGAGTGGGAATCACGTTCCTTCTAGGAGCTGCGTTTTGCTATTCCAGCGTGAATGGGAGTAAACGCTGTATTCCAAAATATCTGCTTCTAGAACCAAAACGCAGCTACCTAACAGAACGGTCTTCAATGTGTGCATTCAACTTACAGAGTTAAACTGATGTGCGTTTGCAGGAGTTTGTAAACCCTTTCTGTGAAGCAGCGGACAACGCATTTTTCCAACCAAATCCAAGCATTTCAGAAATAGCTGTAAATCTCCGTCTAAAACACAAAACGAACGTATCCTACAAACTGCTCTCCTGTGCGTTCGCTTAACTAAGGGAGTTGAATCCGAGTTTAAATTCAGAGAGTGGGAAGCACGTTCCTTCTAGGAGCTGCGTTTTGCTATTCCAGCGTGAATGGGAGTAAACGCTGTATTCAGAAATATCTGCTTCTAGAACCAAAACGCAGCTACCTAAGAGAACGGTCTTCAATGTGTGCATTCAACCTACAGAGTTAAACTGATGTGCGTTTGCAGGAGTTTGTAAACCCTTTCTGTGAAGCAGCGGAAAACGCATTTTTCCAGCCAAATCCAAGCATTTCAGAAATAGCTGTAAATCTCCGTCTAAAACACGAAACGAACGTATCCTTCAAACTGCTCTGCTGTGCGTTGGCTTAACTAAGGGAGTTGAATCCGCGTTTAGATTCAGAGAGTGGGAAGCACGTTCCTTCTAGGAGCTGCGTTTTGCTATTCCAGCGTGAATGGGAGTAAACGCTGTATTCAGAAATATCTGCTTCTAGAACCAAAACGCAGCTACCTAACAGAACGGTCTTCAATGTGTCCATTCAACTTACAGAGTTAAACTGATGTGCGTTTGCAGGAGTTTGTAAACCCTTTCTGTGAAGCAGCGGAAAACGCATTTTTCCAACCAAATCCAAGCATTTCAGAAATAGCTGTAAATCTCCGTCTAAAACACAAAACGAACGTATCCTTCAAACTGCTCTCCTGTGCGTTCGCTTAACTAAGGGAGTTGAATCCGCGTTTAGATTCAGAGAGTGGGAAGCACGTTCCTTCTAGGAGCTGCGTTTTCCTATTCCAGCGTGAATGGGAATAAACGCTGTATTGAGAAATATCTGCTTCTAGAACCAAAACGCAGCTACCTAACAGAACGGTCTTCAATGTGTGCATTCAACTTACAGAGTTAAACTGATGTGCGTTTGCAGGAGTTTGTAAACCCTTTCTGTGAAGCAGCGGAAAACGCATTTTTCCAGCCAAATCCAAGCATTTCAGAAATAGCTGTAAATCTCCGTCTAAAACACAAAACGAACGTATTCTTCAAACTGCTCTCCTGTGCGTTCGCTTAACTAAGGGAGTTGAATCCGCGTTTAGATTCAGAGAGTGGGAAGCACGTTCCTTCTAGGAGCTGCGTTTTGCTATTCCAGCGTGAATGGGAGTAAACGCTGTATTGAGAAATATCTGCTTCTAGAACCAAAACGCAGCTACCTAACAGAACGGTCTTCAATGTGTGCATTCAACTTACAGAGTTAAACTGATGTGCGTTTGCAGGAGTTTGTAAACCCTTTGTGTGAAGCAGCGGAAAACGCATTTTTCCAGCCAAATCCAAGCATTTCAAAAATAGCTGTAAATCTCCGTCTAAAACTCAAAACGAACGTATCCTTCAAACTGCTCTCCTGTGCGTTCGCTTAACTAAGGGAGTTGAATCCGCGTTTAGATTCAGAGAGTGGGAAGCACGTTCCTTCTAAGAGCTGCGTTTTGCTATTCCAGCGTGAATGGGAGTAAACGCTGTATTCAGAAATATCTGCTTCTAGAACCAAAACGCAGCTACCTAACAGAACGGTCTTCAATGTGTGCATTCAACTTACAGAGTTAAACTGATGTGCGTTTGCAGGAGTTTGTAAACCCTTTCTGTGAAGCAGCAGAAAACGCATTTTTCCAGCCAAATCCAAGCATTTCAGAAATAGCTGTAAATATCCGTCTAAAACACAAAACGAACGTATCCTTCAAACTGCTCTCCTGTGCGTTCGCTTAACTAAGGGAGTTGAATTCGCGTTTAGATTCAGAGAGTGGGAAGCACGTTCCTTCTAGGAGCTGCGTTTTGCTATTCCAGCGTGAATGGGAGTAAACGCTGTATTCAGAAATATCTGCTTCTAGAACCAAAACGCAGCTACATAACAGAACGGTCTTCAATGTGTGCATTCAACTTACAGAGTTAAACTGATGTGCGTTTGCAGGAGTTTGTAAACCCTTTCTGTGAAGCAGCGGAAAACGCATTGTTCCAACCAAATCCAAGCATTTCAGAAATAGCTGTAAATCTCCGTCTAAAACACAAAACGAACGTATCCTTCAAACTGCTCTCCTGTGCGTTCGCTTAACTAAGGGAGTTGAATCCGCGTTTAGATTCAGAGAGTGGGAATCACGTTCCTTCTAGGAGCTGCGTTTTGCTATTCCAGCGTCAATGGGAGTAAACGCTGTATTCCAAAATATCTGCTTCTAGAACCAAAACGCAGCTACCTAACAGAACGGTCTTCAATGTGTGCATTCAACTTACAGAGTTAAACTGATGTGCGTTTGCAGGAGTTTGTAAACCCTTTCTGTGAAGCAGCGGACAACGCATTTTTCCAACCAAATCCAAGCATTTCAGAAATAGCTGTAAATCTCCGACTAAAACACAAAACGAACGTATCCTACAAACTGCTCTCCTGTGCGTTCGCTTAACTAAGGGAGTTGAATCCGAGTTTAGATTCAGAGAGTGGGAAGCACGTTCCTTCTAGGAGCTGCGTTTTGCTATTCCAGCGTGAATGGGAATAAACGCTGTATTGAGAAATATCTGATTCTAGAACCAAAACGCAGCTACCTAACAGAACGGTCTTCAATGTGTGCATTCAACTTACAGAGTTAAACTGATGTGCGTTTGCAGGAGTTTGTAAACCCTTTCTGTGAAGCAGCGGAAAACGCATTTTTCCAGCCAAATCCAAGCATTTCAGAAATAGCTGTAAATCTCCGTCTAAAACACAAAACGAACGTATCCTTCAAACTGCTCTCCTGTGCGTTCGCTTAACTAAGGGAGTTGAATCCGCGTTTAGATTCAGAGAGTGGGAAGCACGTTCCTTCGAAAGCTGCGTTTTGCTAATCCAGCGTGAATGGGAGTAAACGCTGTATTGAGAAATATCTGCTTCTAGAACCAAAACGCAGCTACCTAACAGAACGGTCTTCAATGTGTGCATTCAACGTACAGAGTTAAACTGATGTGCGTTTGCAGGAGTTTGTAAACCCTTTCTGTGAAGCAGCGGAAAACGCATTTTTCCAGCCAAATCCAAGCATTTCAGAAATAGCTGTAAATCTCCGTCTAAAACACAAAACGAACGTATCCTTCAAACTGCTCTCCTGTGCGTTCGCTTAACTAAGGGAGTTGAATCCGCGTTTAGATTCAGAGAGTGGGAAGCACGTTCCTTCGAAAGCTGCGTTTTGCTAATCCAGCGTGAATGGGAGTAAACGCTGTATTGAGAAATATCTGCTTCTAGAACCAAAACGCAGCTACCTAACAGAACGGTCTTCAATGTGTGCATTCAACGTACAGAGTTAAACTGATGTGCGTTTTCAGGAGTTTGTAAACCCTTTCTGTGAAGCAGCGGAAAACGCATTTTTCCAGCCAAATCCAAGCATTTCAGAAATAGCTGTAAATCTCCGTCTAAAACACAAAACGAACGTATCCTTCAAACTGCTCTCCTTTGCGTTCGCTTAACTAAGGGAGTTGAATCCGCGTTTAGATTCAGAGAGTGGGAAGCACGTTCCTTCTAGGAGCTGCGTTTTGCTATTCCAGCGTGAATGGGAGTAAACGTTGTATTCAGAAATATCTGCTTCTAGAACCAAAACGCAGCTACCTAACAGAACGGTCTTCAATGTGTGCATTCAACGTACAGAGTTAAACTGATGTGCGTTTGCAGGAGTTTGTAAACCCTTTCTGTGAAGCAGCGGAAAACGCATTTTTCCAGCCAAATCCAAGCATTTCAGAAATAGCTGTAAATCTCCGTCTAAAACACAAAACGAACGTATTCTTCAAACTGCTCTCCTGTGCGTTCGCTTAACTAAGGGAGTTGAATCCGCGTTTAGATTCAGAGAGTGGGAAGCACGTTCCTTCTAGGAGCTGCGTTTTGCTATTCCAGCGTGAATGGGAATAAACGCTGTATTGAGAAATATCTGCTTCTAGAACCAAAACGCAGCTACCTAACAGAACCGTCTTCAATGTGTGCATTCAACGTACAGAGTTAAACTGATGTGCGTTTGCAGGAGTTTGTAAACCCTTTCTGTGAAGCAGCGGAAAACGCATTTTTCCAGCCAAATCCAAGCATTTCAGAAATAGCTGTAAATCTCCGTCTAAAACACAAAACGTACGTATCCTTCAAACTGCTCTCCTGTGCGTTCGCTTAACTAAGGGAGTTGAATCCGCGTTTAGATTCAGAGAGTGGGAAGCACGTTCCTTCTAGGAGCTGCGTTTTGCTATTCCAGCGTGAATGGGAGCAAACGCTGTATTCAGAAATATCTGCTTCTAGAACCAAAACGCAGCTACCTAACAAAACGGTCTTCAATGTGTGCATTCAACTTACAGAGTTAAACTGATGTGCGTTTGCAGGAGTTTGTAAACCCTTTCTGTGAAGCAGCGGAAAACGCATTTTTCCAGCCAAATCCAAGCATTTCAGAAATAGCTGTAAATCTCCGTCTAAAACACAAAACGAACGTATCCTTCAAACTGCTCTCCTGTGCGTTCGCTTAACTAAGGGAGTTGAATCCGCGTTTAGATTCAGAGAGTGGGAATCACGTTCCTTCTAGGAGCTGCGTTTTGCTATTCCAGCGTGAATGGGAGTAAACGCTGTATTCCAAAATATCTGCTTCTAGAACCAAAACGCAGCTACCTAACAGAACGGTCTTCAATGTGTGCATTCAACTTACAGAGTTAAACTGATGTGCGTTTGCAGGAGTTTGTAAACCCTTTCTGTGAAGCAGCGGACAACGCATTTTTCCAACCAAATCCAAGCATTTCAGAAATAGCTGTAAATCTCCGTCTAAAACACAAAACGAACGTATCCTACAAACTGCTCTCCTGTGCGTTCGCTTAACTAAGGGAGTTGAATCCGAGTTTAAATTCAGAGAGTGGGAAGCACGTTCCTTCTAGGAGCTGCGTTTTGCTATTCCAGCGTGAATGGGAATAAACGCTGTATTGAGAAATATCTGATTCTAGAACCAAAACGCAGCTACCTAACAGAACGGTCTTCAATGTGTGCATTCAACTTACAGAGTTAAACTGATGTGCGTTTGCAGGAGTTTGTAAACCCTTTCTGTGAAGCAGCGGAAAACGCATTTTTCCAGCCAAATCCAAGCATTTCAGAAATAGCTGTAAATCTCCGTCTAAAACACAAAACGAACGTATCCTTCAAACTGCTCTCCTGTGCGTTCGCTTAACTAAGGGAGTTGAATCCGCGTTTAGATTCAGAGAGTGGGAAGCACGTTCCTTCGAAAGCTGCGTTTTGCTAATCCAGCGTGAATGGGAGTAAACGCTGTATTGAGAAATATCTGCTTCTAGAACCAAAACGCAGCTACCTAACAGAACGGTCTTCAATGTGTGCATTCAACGTACAGAGTTAAACTGATGTGCGTTTGCAGGAGTTTGTAAACCCTTTCTGTGAAGCAGCGGAAAACGCATTTTTCCAGCCAAATCCAAGCATTTCAGAAATAGCTGTAAATCTCCGTCTAAAACACAAAACGAACGTATCCTTCAAACTGCTCTCCTGTGCGTTCGCCTAACTAAGGGAGTTGAATCCGCGTTTAGATTCAGAGAGTGGGAAGCACGTTCCTTCTAGGAGCTGCGTTTTACTATTCCAGCGTGAATGGGAATAAACGCTGTATTGAGAAATATCTGATTCTAGAACCAAAACGCAGCTACCTAACAGAACGGTCTTCAATGTGTGCATTCAACGTACAGAGTTAAACTGATGTGCGTTTTCAGGAGTTTGTAAACCCTTTCTGTGAAGCAGCGGAAAACGCATTTTTCCAGCCAAATCCAAGCATTTCAGAAAGAGCTGTAAATCTCCGTCTAAAACACAAAACGAACGTATCCTTCAAACTGCTCTCCTTTGCGTTCGCTTAACTAAGGGAGTTGAATCCGCGTTTAGATTCAGAGAGTGGGAAGCACGTTCCTTCTAGGAGCTGCGTTTTGCTATTCCAGCGTGAATGGGAGTAAACGTTGTATTCAGAAATATCTGCTTCTAGAACCAAAACGCAGCTACCTAACAGAACGGTCTTCAATGTGTGCATTCAACGTACAGAGTTAAACTGATGTGCGTTTGCAGGAGTTTGTAAACCCTTTCTGTGAAGCAGCGGAAAACGCATTTTTCCAGCCAAATCCAAGCATTTCAGAAATAGCTGTAAATCTCCGTCTAAAACACAAAACGAACGTATTCTTCAAACTGCTCTCCTGTGCGTTCGCTTAACTAAGGGAGTTGAATCCGCGTTTAGATTCAGAGAGTGGGAAGCACGTTCCTTCTAGGAGCTGCGTTTTGCTATTCCAGCGTGAATGGGAATAAACGCTGTATTGAGAAATATCTGCTTCTAGAACCAAAACGCAGCTACCTAACAGAACCGTCTTCAATGTGTGCATTCAACGTACAGAGTTAAACTGATGTGCGTTTGCAGGAGTTTGTAAACCCTTTCTGTGAAGCAGCGGAAAACGCATTTTTCCAGCCAAATCCAAGCATTTCAGAAATAGCTGTAAATCTCCGTCTAAAACACAAAACGTACGTATCCTTCAAACTGCTCTCCTGTGCGTTCGCTTAACTAAGGGAGTTGAATCCGCGTTTAGATTCAGAGAGTGGGAAGCACGTTCCTTCTAGGAGCTGCGTTTTGCTATTCCAGCGTGAATGGGAGCAAACGCTGTATTCAGAAATATCTGCTTCTAGAACCAAAACGCAGCTACCTAACAAAACGGTCTTCAATGTGTGCATTCAACTTACAGAGTTAAACTGATGTGCGTTTGCAGGAGTTTGTAAACCCTTTCTGTGAAGCAGCGGAAAACGCATTTTTCCAGCCAAATCCAAGCATTTCAGAAATAGCTGTAAATCTCCGTCTAAAACACAAAACGAACGTATCCTTCAAACTGCTCTCCTGTGCGTTCGCTTAACTAAGGGAGTTGAATCCGCGTTTAGATTCAGAGAGTGGGAATCACGTTCCTTCTAGGAGCTGCGTTTTGCTATTCCAGCGTGAATGGGAGTAAACGCTGTATTCCAAAATATCTGCTTCTAGAACCAAAACGCAGCTACCTAACAGAACGGTCTTCAATGTGTGCATTCAACTTACAGAGTTAAACTGATGTGCGTTTGCAGGAGTTTGTAAACCCTTTCTGTGAAGCAGCGGACAACGCATTTTTCCAACCAAATCCAAGCATTTCAGAAATAGCTGTAAATCTCCGTCTAAAACACAAAACGAACGTATCCTACAAACTGCTCTCCTGTGCGTTCGCTTAACTAAGGGAGTTGAATCCGAGTTTAAATTCAGAGAGTGGGAAGCACGTTCCTTCTAGGAGCTGCGTTTTGCTATTCCAGCGTGAATGGGAATAAACGCTGTATTGAGAAATATCTGATTCTAGAACCAAAACGCAGCTACCTAACAGAACGGTCTTCAATGTGTGCATTCAACTTACAGAGTTAAACTGATGTGCGTTTGCAGGAGTTTGTAAACCCTTTCTGTGAAGCAGCGGAAAACGCATTTTTCCAGCCAAATCCAAGCATTTCAGAAATAGCTGTAAATCTCCGTCTAAAACACAAAACGAACGTATCCTTCAAACTGCTCTCCTGTGCGTTCGCTTAACTAAGGGAGTTGAATCCGCGTTTAGATTCAGAGAGTGGGAAGCACGTTCCTTCGAAAGCTGCGTTTTGCTAATCCAGCGTGAATGGGAGTAAACGCTGTATTGAGAAATATCTGCTTCTAGAACCAAAACGCAGCTACCTAACAGAACGGTCTTCAATGTGTGCATTCAACGTACAGAGTTAAACTGATGTGCGTTTGCAGGAGTTTGTAAACCCTTTCTGTGAAGCAGCGGAAAACGCATTTTTCCAGCCAAATCCAAGCATTTCAGAAATAGCTGTAAATCTCCGTCTAAAACACAAAACGAACGTATCCTTCAAACTGCTCTCCTGTGCGTTCGCCTAACTAAGGGAGTTGAATCCGCGTTTAGATTCAGAGAGTGGGAAGCACGTTCCTTCTAGGAGCTGCGTTTTACTATTCCAGCGTGAATGGGAATAAACGCTGTATTGAGAAATATCTGATTCTAGAACCAAAACGCAGCTACCTAACAGAACGGTCTTCAATGTGTGCATTCAACGTACAGAGTTAAACTGATGTGCGTTTTCAGGAGTTTGTAAACCCTTTCTGTGAAGCAGCGGAAAACGCATTTTTCCAGCCAAATCCAAGCATTTCAGAAAGAGCTGTAAATCTCCGTCTAAAACACAAAACGAACGTATCCTTCAAACTGCTCTCCTTTGCGTTCGCTTAACTAAGGGAGTTGAATCCGCGTTTAGATTCAGAGAGTGGGAAGCACGTTCCTTCTAGGAGCTGCGTTTTGCTATTCCAGCGTGAATGGGAGTAAACGTTGTATTCAGAAATATCTGCTTCTAGAACCAAAACGCAGCTACCTAACAGAACGGTCTTCAATGTGTGCATTCAACGTACAGAGTTAAACTGATGTGCGTTTGCAGGAGTTTGTAAACCCTTTCTGTGAAGCAGCGGAAAACGCATTTTTCCAGCCAAATCCAAGCATTTCAGAAATAGCTGTAAATCTCCGTCTAAAACACAAAACGAACGTATTCTTCAAACTGCTCTCCTGTGCGTTCGCTTAACTAAGGGAGTTGAATCCGCGTTTAGATTCAGAGAGTGGGAAGCACGTTCCTTCTAGGAGCTGCGTTTTGCTATTCCAGCGTGAATGGGAATAAACGCTGTATTGAGAAATATCTGCTTCTAGAACCAAAACGCAGCTACCTAACAGAACCGTCTTCAATGTGTGCATTCAACGTACAGAGTTAAACTGATGTGCGTTTGCAGGAGTTTGTAAACCCTTTCTGTGAAGCAGCGGAAAACGCATTTTTCCAGCCAAATCCAAGCATTTCAGAAATAGCTGTAAATCTCCGTCTAAAACACAAAACGTACGTATCCTTCAAACTGCTCTCCTGTGCGTTCGCTTAACTAAGGGAGTTGAATCCGCGTTTAGATTCAGAGAGTGGGAAGCACGTTCCTTCTAGGAGCTGCGTTTTGCTATTCCAGCGTGAATGGGAGTAAACGCTGTATTCAGAAATATCTGCTTCTAGAACCAAAACGCAGCTACCTAACAAAACGGTCTTCAATGTGTGCATTCAACGTACAGAGTTAAACTGATGTGCGTTTGCAGGAGTTTGTAAACCCTTTCTGTGAAGCAGCGGAAAACGCATTTTTCCAGCCAAATCCAAGCATTTCAGAAATAGCTGTAAATCTCCGTCTAAAACACAAAACGAACGTATCCTTCAAACTGCTCTCCTGTGCGTTCGCTTAACTAAGGGAGTTGAATCCGCGTTTAGATTCAGAGAGTGGGAATCACGTTCCTTCTAGGAGCTGCGTTTTGCTATTCCAGCGTGAATGGGAGTAAACGCTGTATTCCAAAATATCTGCTTCTAGAACCAAAACGCAGCTACCTAACAGAACGGTCTTCAATGTGTGCATTCAACTTACAGAGTTAAACTGATGTGCGTTTGCAGGAGTTTGTAAACCCTTTCTGTGAAGCAGCGGACAACGCATTTTTCCAACCAAATCCAAGCATTTCAGAAATAGCTGTAAATCTCCGTCTAAAACACAAAACGAACGTATCCTACAAACTGCTCTCCTGTGCGTTCGCTTAACTAAGGGAGTTGAATCCGAGTTTAAATTCAGAGAGTGGGAAGCACGTTCCTTCTAGGAGCTGCGTTTTGCTATTCCAGCGTGAATGGGAATAAACGCTGTATTGAGAAATATCTGATTCTAGAACCAAAACGCAGCTACCTAACAGAACGGTCTTCAATGTGTGCATTCAACTTACAGAGTTAAACTGATGTGCGTTTGCAGGAGTTTGTAAACCCTTTCTGTGAAGCAGCGGAAAACGCATTTTTCCAGCCAAATCCAAGCATTTCAGAAATAGCTGTAAATCTCCGTCTAAAACACAAAACGAACGTATCCTTCAAACTGCTCTCCTGTGCGTTCGCTTAACTAAGGGAGTTGAATCCGCGTTTAGATTCAGAGAGTGGGAAGCACGTTCCTTCGAAAGCTGCGTTTTGCTAATCCAGCGTGAATGGGAGTAAACGCTGTATTGAGAAATATCTGCTTCTAGAACCAAAACGCAGCTACCTAACAGAACGGTCTTCAATGTGTGCATTCAACGTACAGAGTTAAACTGATGTGCGTTTGCAGGAGTTTGTAAACCCTTTCTGTGAAGCAGCGGAAAACGCATTTTTCCAGCCAAATCCAAGCATTTCAGAAATAGCTGTAAATCTCCGTCTAAAACACAAAACGAACGTATCCTTCAAACTGCTCTCCTGTGCGTTCGCTTAACTAAGGGAGTTGAATCCGCGTTTAGATTCAGAGAGTGGGAAGCACGTTCCTTCTAGGAGCTGCGTTTTGCTATTCCAGCGTGAATGGGAGTAAACGCTGTATTCAGAAATATCTGCTTCTAGAACCAAAACGCAGCTACCTAACAAAACGGTCTTCAATGTGTGCATTCAACTTACAGAGTTAAACTGATGTGCGTTTGCAGGAGTTTGTAAACCCTTTCTGTGAAGCAGCGGAAAACGCATTTTTCCAGCCAAATCCAAGCATTTCAGAAATAGCTGTAAATCTCCGTCTAAAACACAAAACGAACGTATCCTTCAAACTGCTCTCCTGTGCGTTCGCTTAACTAAGGGAGTTGAATCCGCGTTTAGATTCAGAGAGTGGGAAGCACGTTCCTTCTAGGAGCTGCGTTTTGCTATTCCAGCGTGAATGGGAGTAAACGCTGTATTCAGAAATATCTGCTTCTAGAACCAAAACGCAGCTACCTAACAGAACGGTCTTCAATGTGTGCATTCAACTTACAGAGTTAAACTGATGTGCGTTTGCAGGAGTTTGTAAACCCTTTCTGTGAAGCAGCGGAAAACGCATTTTTCCAGCCAAATCCAAGCATTTCAGAAATAGCTGTAAATCTCCGTCTAAAACACAAAACGAACGTATCCTTCAAACTGCTCTCCTGTGCGTTCGCTTAACTAAGGGAGTTGAATCCGCGTTTAGACTCAGAGAGTGGGAAGCACGTTCCTTCTAGGAGCTGCGTTTTGCTATTCCAGCGTGAATGGGAGTAAACGCTGTATTGAGAAATATCTGCTTCTAGAACCAAAACGCAGCTACCTAACAGAACGGTCTTCAATGTGTGCATTCAACGTACAGAGTTAAACTGATGTGCGTTTGCAGGAGTTTGTAAACCCTTTCTGTGAAGCAGCGGAAAACGCATTTTTCCAGCCAAATCCAAGCATTTCAGAAATAGCTGTAAATCTTCGTCTAAAACACAAAACGAACGTATCCTTCAAACTGCTCTCCTGTGCGTTCGCTTAACTAAGGGAGTTGAATCCGCGTTTAGATTCAGAGAGTGGGAAGCACGTTCCTTCTAGGAGCTGCGTTTTGCTATTCCAGCGTGAATGGGAGTAAACGCTGTATTGAGAAATATCTGCTTCTAGAACCAAAACGCAGCTACCTAACAGAACGGTCTTCAATGTGTGCATTCAAATTACAGAGTTAAACTGATGTGCGTTTGCAGGAGTTTGTAAACCCTTTCTGTGAAGCAGCAGAAAACGCATTGTACCACCCAAATCCAAGCATTTCAAAAATAGCTGTAAATCTCCGTCTAAAACACAAAACGAACGTATCCTTCAAACTGTTCTCCTGTGCGTTCGCTTAACTAAGGGAGTTGAATCCGCGTTTAGACTCAGAGAGTGGGAAGCACGTTCCTTCTAGGAGCTGCGTTTTGCTATTCCAGCGTGAATGGGAGTAAACGCTGTATTGAGAAATATCTGCTTCTAGAACCAAAACGCAGCTACCTAACAGAACGTTCTTCAATGTGTGCATTCAACGAACAGAGTTAAACTGATGTGCGTTTGCAGGAGTTTGTAAACTTTTTCTGTGAAGTAGCGGAAAACGCATTTTTCCAGCCAAATCCAAGCATTTCAGAAATAGCTGTAAATCTCCGTCTAAAACACAAAACGAACGTATCCTTCAAACTGCTCTCCTGTGCGTTCGCTTAACTAAGGGAGTTGAATCCGCGTTTAGATTCAGAGAGTGGGAAGCACGTTCCTTCTAGGAGCTGCGTTTTGCTATTTCAGCGTGAATGGGAGTAAAGGCTGTATTCAGAAATATCTGCTTCTAGAACCAAAACGCAGCTACCTAACAGAACGGTCTTCAATGTGTGCATTCAACTTACAGAGTTAAACTGATGTGGGTTTGCAGGAGTTTGTAAACCCTTCTTGTGAAGCAGCGGAAAACGCATTTTTCCAGCCAAATCCAAGCATTTCAGAAATAGCTGTAAATCTCCGTCTAAAACACAAAACGAACGTATCCTTCAAACTGCTCTCCTGTGCGTTCGCTTAACTAAGGGAGTTGAATCCGCGTTTAGATTCAGAGAGTGGGAATCACGTTCCTTCTAGGAGCTGCGTTTTGCTATTCCAGCGTGAATGGGAGTAAACGCTGTATTCCAAAATATCTGCTTCTAGAACCAAAACGCAGCTACCTAACAGAACGGTCGTCAATGTGTTCATTCAATGTACAGAGTTAAACTGATGTGCGTTTGCAGGAGTTTGTAAACTCTTTCTGTGAAGCAGCGGAAAACGCATTTTTCCAGCCAAATCCAAGCATTTCAGAAATAGCTGTAAATCTCCGTCTAAAACACAAAACGAACGTATCCTTCAAACTGCTCTGCTGTGCGTTGGCTTAACTAAGGGAGTTGAATCCGCGTTTAGATTCAGAGAGTGGGAAGCACGTTCCTTCTAGGAGCTGCGTTTTGCTATTCCAGCGTGAATGGGAGTAAACGCTGTATTGAGAAATCTCTGCTTCTAGAACCAAAACGCAGCTACCTAACAGAACTGTCTTCAACGTGTGCATTCAACTTACAGAGTTAAACTGATGTGCGTTTGCAGGAGTTTGTAAACCCTTTCTGTGAAGCAGCGGACAACGCATTTTTCCTACGAAATCCAAGCATTTCAGAAATAGCTGTAAATCTCCGTCTAAAACACAAAACGAACGTATCCTTCAAACTGCTCTCCTGTGCGTTCGCTTAACTAAGGGAGTTGAATCCGAGCTTAGATTCAGAGAGTGGGAAGCACGTTCCTTCTAGGAGCTGCGTTTTCCTATTCCAGCGTGAATGGGAATAAACGCTGTATTGAGAAATATCTGCTTCTAGAACCAAAACGCAGCTACCTAACAGAACGGTCTTCAATGTGTGCATTCATCTTACAGAGTTAAACTGATGTGCGTTTGCAGGAGTTTGTAAACCGTTTCTGTGAAGCAGCGGAAAACGCATTTTTCCAGCCAAATCCATGCATTTCCGAAATAGCTGTAAATCTCCGTCTAAAACACAAAACGAACGTATCCTTTAAACTGCTCTCCTGTGCGTTCGCTTAACTAAGGGAGTTGAATCCGCGTTTAGATTCAGAGAGTGGGAAGCACGTTCCTTCTAGGAGCTGCGTTTTGCTCTTCCAGCGTGAATGGGAGTAAACGCTGTATTCAGAAATATCTGCTTCTAAAACCAAAACGCAGCTACCTAACAGAACGGTCTTCAATGTGTGCATTCAACTTACAGAGTTAAACTGATGTGCGTTTGCAGGAGTTTGTAAACCCTTTCTGTGAAGCAGCGGAAAACGCATTTTTCCAGCCAAATCCAAGCATTTCAGAAATAGCTGTAAATCTCCGTCTAAAACACAAAACGAACGTATCCTTCAAACTGCTCTCCTGTGCGTTCGCTTAACTAAGGGAGTTGAATCCGCGTTTAGATTCAGAGAGTGGGAAGCACGTTCCTTCTAGGAGCTGCGTTTTGCTATTCCAGCGTGAATGGGAGTAAACGCTGTATTGAGAAATATCTGCTTCTAGAACCAAAACGCAGCTACCTAACAGAACGGTCTTAAATGTGTGCATTCAACTTACAGAGTTAAACTGATGTGCGTTTGCAGGAGTTTGTAAACCCTTTCTGTGAAGCAGCGGAAAACGCATTTTTCGAGCCAAATCCAAGCATTTCAGAAATAGCTGTAAATCTCCGTCTAAAACACAAAACGAACGTATCCTTCAAACTGCTCTCCTGTGCGTTCGCTTAACTAAGGGAGTTGAATCCGCGTTTAGACTCAGAGAGTGGGAAGCACGTTCCTTCTAGGAGCTGCGTTTTGCTATTCCAGCGTGAATGGGAGTAAACGCTGTATTGAGAAATATCTGCTTCTAGAACCAAAACGCAGTTACCTAACAGAACGGTCTTCAATGTGTGCATTCAACGTACAGAGTTAAACTGATGTGCGTTTGCAGAAGTTTGTAAACCCTTTCTGTGAAGCAGCGGAAAACGCATTTTTCCAGCCAAATCCAAGCATTTCAGAAATAGCTGTAAATCTCCGTCTAAAACACAAAACGAACGTATCCTTCAAACTGCTCTCCTGTGCGTTCGCTTAACTAAGGGAGTTGAATCCGCGTTTAGACTCAGAGAGTGGGAACCACGTTCCTTCTAGGAGCTGCGTTTTGCTATTCCAGCGTGAATGGGAGTAAACGCTGTATTCAGAAATATCTGCTTCTAGAACCAAAACGCAGCTACTTAACAGAACGGTCTTCAATGTGTGCATTCAACTTACAGAGTTAAACTGATGTGCGTTTGCAGGAGTTTGTAAACCCTTTCTGTGAAGCAGCGGAAAACGCATTTTTCCAGCCAAATCCAAGCATTTCAGAAATAGCTGTAAATCTCCGTCTAAAACACAAAACGAACGTATCCTTCAAACTGCTCTCCTGTGCGTTCGCTTAACTAAGGGAGTTGAATCCGCGTTTAGATTCAGAGAGTGGGAAGCACTTTCCTTCTAGGAGCTGCGTTTTGCTATTCCAGCGTGAATGGGAGTAAACGCTGTATTGAGAAATATCTGCTTCTAGAACCAAAACGCAGCTACCTAACAGAACGGTCTTCAATGTGTGCATTCAACGTACAGAGTTAAACTGATGTGCGTTTGCAGGAGTTTGTAAACCCTTTCTGTGAAGCAGCGGAAAACGCATTTTTCCAGCCAAATCGGAGCATTTCAGAAATAGCTGTAAATCTCCGTCTAAAACACGAAACGAACGTATCCTTCAAACTGCTCTGCTGTGCGTTGGCTTATCTAAGGGAGTTGAATCCGCGTTTAGATTCAGAGAGTGGGAAGCACGTTCCTTCTAGGAGCTGCGTTTTCCTATTCCAGCGTGAATGGGAGTAAACGCTGTATTCAGAAATATCTGCTTCTAGAACCAAAACGCAGCTACCTAACAGAACGGTCTTCAATGTGTGCATTCAACTTACAGAGTTAAACTGATGTGCGTTTGCAGGAGTTTGTAAACCCTTTCTGTGAAGCAGCGGAAAACGCATTTTTCCAACCAATTCCAAGCATTTCAGAAATAGCTGTAAATCTCCGTCTAAAACACAAAACGAACGTATCCTTCAAACTGCTCTCCTGTGCGTTCGCTTAACTAAGGGAGTTGAATCCGCGTTTAGATTCAGAGAGTGGGAAGCACGTTCCTTCTAGGAGCTGCGTTTTGCTATTCCAGCGTGAATGGGAGTAAACGCTGTATTCAGAAATATCTGCTTCTAGAACCAAAACGCAGCTACCTAAGAGAACGGTCTTCAATGTGTGCATTCAACGTACAGAGTTAAACTGATGTGCGTTTGCAGGAGTTTGTAAACCCTTTCTGTGAAGCAGCGGAAAACGCATTTTTCCAGCCAAATCCAAGCATTTCAGAAATAGCTGTAAATCTAGGTCTAAAACACGAAACGAACGTATCCTTCAAACTGCTCTGCTGTGCGTTGGCTTAACTAAGGGAGTTGAATCCGCGTTTAGATTCAGAGAGTGGGAAGCACGTTCCTTCTAGGAGCTGCGTTTTGCTATTCCAGCGTGAATGGGAGTAAACGCTGTATTCAGAAATATCTGCTTCTAGAACCAAAACGCAGCTACCTAACAGAACGGTCTTCAATGTGTCCATTCAACTTACAGAGTTAAACTGATGTGCGTTTGCAGGAGTTCGCAAACCCTTTCTGTGAAGCAGCGGACAACGCATTTTTCCAACGAAATCCAAGCATTTCAGAAATAGCTGTAAATCTCCGTCTAAAACACAAAACGAACGTATCCTTCAAACTGCTCTCCTGTGCGTTCGCTTAACTAAGGGAGTTGAATCCGAGTCTAGATTCAGAGAGTGGGAAGCACGTTCCTTCTAGGAGCTGCGTTTTCCTATTCCAGCGTGAATGGGAGTAAACGCTGTATTCAGAAATATCTGATTGTAGAACCAAAACGCAGCTACCTAACAGAACGGTCTTCAATGTGTGCATTCAACGTACAGAGTTAAACTGATGTGCGTTTGCAGGAGTTTGTAAACCCTTTCTGTGAAGCAGCGGAAAACGCATTTTTCCAGCCAAATCCAAGCATTTCAGAAATAGCTGTAAATCTCCGTCTAAAACACAAAACGAACGTATCCTTCAAACTGCTCTCCTGTGCGTTCGCTTAACTAAGGGAGTTGAATCCGCGTTTAGATTCAGAGAGTGGGAATCACGTTCCTTCTAGGAGCTGCGTTTTGCTATTCCAGCGTGAATGGGAGTAAACGCTGTATTCCAAAATATCTGCTTCTAGAACCAAAACGCAGCTACCTAACAGAACGGTCTTCAATGTGTGCATTCAACTTACAGAGTTAAACTGATGTGCGTTTGCAGGAGTTTGTAAACCCTTTCTGTGAAGCAGCGGACAACGCATTTTTCCAACCAAATCCAAGCATTTCAGAAATAGCTGTAAATCTCCGTCTAAAACACAAAACGAACGTATCCTACAAACTGCTCTCCTGTGCGTTCGCTTAACTAAGGGAGTTGAATCCGAGTTTAAATTCAGAGAGTGGGAAGCACGTTCCTTCTAGGAGCTGCGTTTTGCTATTCCAGCGTGAATGGGAATAAACGCTGTATTGAGAAATATCTGATTCTAGAACCAAAACGCAGCTACCTAACAGAACGGTCTTCAATGTGTGCATTCAACTTACAGAGTTAAACTGATGTGCGTTTGCAGGAGTTTGTAAACCCTTTCTGTGAAGCAGCGGAAAACGCATTTTTCCAGCCAAATCCAAGCATTTCAGAAATAGCTGTAAATCTCCGTCTAAAACACAAAACGAACGTATCCTTCAAACTGCTCTCCTGTGCGTTCGCTTAACTAAGGGAGTTGAATCCGCGTTTAGATTCAGAGAGTGGGAAGCACGTTCCTTCGAAAGCTGCGTTTTGCTAATCCAGCGTGAATGGGAGTAAACGCTGTATTGAGAAATATCTGCTTCTAGAACCAAAACGCAGCTACCTAACAGAACGGTCTTCAATGTGTGCATTCAACGTACAGAGTTAAACTGATGTGCGTTTGCAGGAGTTTGTAAACCCTTTCTGTGAAGCAGCGGAAAACGCATTTTTCCAGCCAAATCCAAGCATTTCAGAAATAGCTGTAAATCTCCGTCTAAAACACAAAACGAACGTATCCTTCAAACTGCTCTCCTGTGCGTTCGCCTAACTAAGGGAGTTGAATCCGCGTTTAGATTCAGAGAGTGGGAAGCACGTTCCTTCTAGGAGCTGCGTTTTACTATTCCAGCGTGAATGGGAATAAACGCTGTATTGAGAAATATCTGATTCTAGAACCAAAACGCAGCTACCTAACAGAACGGTCTTCAATGTGTGCATTCAACGTACAGAGTTAAACTGATGTGCGTTTTCAGGAGTTTGTAAACCCTTTCTGTGAAGCAGCGGAAAACGCATTTTTCCAGCCAAATCCAAGCATTTCAGAAAGAGCTGTAAATCTCCGTCTAAAACACAAAACGAACGTATCCTTCAAACTGCTCTCCTTTGCGTTCGCTTAACTAAGGGAGTTGAATCCGCGTTTAGATTCAGAGAGTGGGAAGCACGTTCCTTCTAGGAGCTGCGTTTTGCTATTCCAGCGTGAATGGGAGTAAACGTTGTATTCAGAAATATCTGCTTCTAGAACCAAAACGCAGCTACCTAACAGAACGGTCTTCAATGTGTGCATTCAACGTACAGAGTTAAACTGATGTGCGTTTGCAGGAGTTTGTAAACCCTTTCTGTGAAGCAGCGGAAAACGCATTTTTCCAGCCAAATCCAAGCATTTCAGAAATAGCTGTAAATCTCCGTCTAAAACACAAAACGAACGTATTCTTCAAACTGCTCTCCTGTGCGTTCGCTTAACTAAGGGAGTTGAATCCGCGTTTAGATTCAGAGAGTGGGAAGCACGTTCCTTCTA
Organism: Callithrix jacchus; assembly: GCF_049354715.1. Lineage (NCBI taxonomy): Eukaryota > Metazoa > Chordata > Mammalia > Primates > Cebidae > Callithrix > Callithrix jacchus. The sequence goes on from NC_133514.1 coordinate 46,119,221, forward strand.
GGAGCTGCGTTTTGCTATTCCAGCGTGAATGGGAATAAACGCTGTATTGAGAAATATCTGCTTCTAGAACCAAAACGCAGCTACCTAACAGAACCGTCTTCAATGTGTGCATTCAACGTACAGAGTTAAACTGATGTGCGTTTGCAGGAGTTTGTAAACCCTTTCTGTGAAGCAGCGGAAAACGCATTTTTCCAGCCAAATCCAAGCATTTCAGAAATAGCTGTAAATCTCCGTCTAAAACACAAAACGTACGTATCCTTCAAACTGCTCTCCTGTGCGTTCGCTTAACTAAGGGAGTTGAATCCGCGTTTAGATTCAGAGAGTGGGAAGCACGTTCCTTCTAGGAGCTGCGTTTTGCTATTCCAGCGTGAATGGGAGTAAACGCTGTATTCAGAAATATCTGCTTCTAGAACCAAAACGCAGCTACCTAACAAAACGGTCTTCAATGTGTGCATTCAACGTACAGAGTTAAACTGATGTGCGTTTGCAGGAGTTTGTAAACCCTTTCTGTGAAGCAGCGGAAAACGCATTTTTCCAGCCAAATCCAAGCATTTCAGAAATAGCTGTAAATCTCCGTCTAAAACACAAAACGAACGTATCCTTCAAACTGCTCTCCTGTGCGTTCGCTTAACTAAGGGAGTTGAATCCGCGTTTAGATTCAGAGAGTGGGAATCACGTTCCTTCTAGGAGCTGCGTTTTGCTATTCCAGCGTGAATGGGAGTAAACGCTGTATTCCAAAATATCTGCTTCTAGAACCAAAACGCAGCTACCTAACAGAACGGTCTTCAATGTGTGCATTCAACTTACAGAGTTAAACTGATGTGCGTTTGCAGGAGTTTGTAAACCCTTTCTGTGAAGCAGCGGACAACGCATTTTTCCAACCAAATCCAAGCATTTCAGAAATAGCTGTAAATCTCCGTCTAAAACACAAAACGAACGTATCCTACAAACTGCTCTCCTGTGCGTTCGCTTAACTAAGGGAGTTGAATCCGAGTTTAAATTCAGAGAGTGGGAAGCACGTTCCTTCTAGGAGCTGCGTTTTGCTATTCCAGCGTGAATGGGAATAAACGCTGTATTGAGAAATATCTGATTCTAGAACCAAAACGCAGCTACCTAACAGAACGGTCTTCAATGTGTGCATTCAACTTACAGAGTTAAACTGATGTGCGTTTGCAGGAGTTTGTAAACCCTTTCTGTGAAGCAGCGGAAAACGCATTTTTCCAGCCAAATCCAAGCATTTCAGAAATAGCTGTAAATCTCCGTCTAAAACACAAAACGAACGTATCCTTCAAACTGCTCTCCTGTGCGTTCGCTTAACTAAGGGAGTTGAATCCGCGTTTAGATTCAGAGAGTGGGAAGCACGTTCCTTCGAAAGCTGCGTTTTGCTAATCCAGCGTGAATGGGAGTAAACGCTGTATTGAGAAATATCTGCTTCTAGAACCAAAACGCAGCTACCTAACAGAACGGTCTTCAATGTGTGCATTCAACGTACAGAGTTAAACTGATGTGCGTTTGCAGGAGTTTGTAAACCCTTTCTGTGAAGCAGCGGAAAACGCATTTTTCCAGCCAAATCCAAGCATTTCAGAAATAGCTGTAAATCTCCGTCTAAAACACAAAACGAACGTATCCTTCAAACTGCTCTCCTGTGCGTTCGCTTAACTAAGGGAGTTGAATCCGCGTTTAGATTCAGAGAGTGGGAAGCACGTTCCTTCTAGGAGCTGCGTTTTGCTATTCCAGCGTGAATGGGAGTAAACGCTGTATTCAGAAATATCTGCTTCTAGAACCAAAACGCAGCTACCTAACAAAACGGTCTTCAATGTGTGCATTCAACTTACAGAGTTAAACTGATGTGCGTTTGCAGGAGTTTGTAAACCCTTTCTGTGAAGCAGCGGAAAACGCATTTTTCCAGCCAAATCCAAGCATTTCAGAAATAGCTGTAAATCTCCGTCTAAAACACAAAACGAACGTATCCTTCAAACTGCTCTCCTGTGCGTTCGCTTAACTAAGGGAGTTGAATCCGCGTTTAGATTCAGAGAGTGGGAAGCACGTTCCTTCTAGGAGCTGCGTTTTGCTATTCCAGCGTGAATGGGAGTAAACGCTGTATTCAGAAATATCTGCTTCTAGAACCAAAACGCAGCTACCTAACAGAACGGTCTTCAATGTGTGCATTCAACTTACAGAGTTAAACTGATGTGCGTTTGCAGGAGTTTGTAAACCCTTTCTGTGAAGCAGCGGAAAACGCATTTTTCCAGCCAAATCCAAGCATTTCAGAAATAGCTGTAAATCTCCGTCTAAAACACAAAACGAACGTATCCTTCAAACTGCTCTCCTGTGCGTTCGCTTAACTAAGGGAGTTGAATCCGCGTTTAGACTCAGAGAGTGGGAAGCACGTTCCTTCTAGGAGCTGCGTTTTGCTATTCCAGCGTGAATGGGAGTAAACGCTGTATTGAGAAATATCTGCTTCTAGAACCAAAACGCAGCTACCTAACAGAACGGTCTTCAATGTGTGCATTCAACGTACAGAGTTAAACTGATGTGCGTTTGCAGGAGTTTGTAAACCCTTTCTGTGAAGCAGCGGAAAACGCATTTTTCCAGCCAAATCCAAGCATTTCAGAAATAGCTGTAAATCTTCGTCTAAAACACAAAACGAACGTATCCTTCAAACTGCTCTCCTGTGCGTTCGCTTAACTAAGGGAGTTGAATCCGCGTTTAGATTCAGAGAGTGGGAAGCACGTTCCTTCTAGGAGCTGCGTTTTGCTATTCCAGCGTGAATGGGAGTAAACGCTGTATTGAGAAATATCTGCTTCTAGAACCAAAACGCAGCTACCTAACAGAACGGTCTTCAATGTGTGCATTCAAATTACAGAGTTAAACTGATGTGCGTTTGCAGGAGTTTGTAAACCCTTTCTGTGAAGCAGCGGAAAACGCATTGTACCACCCAAATCCAAGCATTTCAAAAATAGCTGTAAATCTCCGTCTAAAACACAAAACGAACGTATCCTTCAAACTGTTCTCCTGTGCGTTCGCTTAACTAAGGGAGTTGAATCCGCGTTTAGACTCAGAGAGTGGGAAGCACGTTCCTTCTAGGAGCTGCGTTTTGCTATTCCAGCGTGAATGGGAGTAAACGCTGTATTGAGAAATATCTGCTTCTAGAACCAAAACGCAGCTACCTAACAGAACGTTCTTCAATGTGTGCATTCAACGAACAGAGTTAAACTGATGTGCGTTTGCAGGAGTTTGTAAACTTTTTCTGTGAAGTAGCGGAAAACGCATTTTTCCAGCCAAATCCAAGCATTTCAGAAATAGCTGTAAATCTCCGTCTAAAACACAAAACGAACGTATCCTTCAAACTGCTCTCCTGTGCGTTCGCTTAACTAAGGGAGTTGAATCCGCGTTTAGATTCAGAGAGTGGGAAGCACGTTCCTTCTAGGAGCTGCGTTTTGCTATTTCAGCGTGAATGGGAGTAAAGGCTGTATTCAGAAATATCTGCTTCTAGAACCAAAACGCAGCTACCTAACAGAACGGTCTTCAATGTGTGCATTCAACTTACAGAGTTAAACTGATGTGGGTTTGCAGGAGTTTGTAAACCCTTCTTGTGAAGCAGCGGAAAACGCATTTTTCCAGCCAAATCCAAGCATTTCAGAAATAGCTGTAAATCTCCGTCTAAAACACAAAACGAACGTATCCTTCAAACTGCTCTCCTGTGCGTTCGCTTAACTAAGGGAGTTGAATCCGCGTTTAGATTCAGAGAGTGGGAATCACGTTCCTTCTAGGAGCTGCGTTTTGCTATTCCAGCGTGAATGGGAGTAAACGCTGTATTCCAAAATATCTGCTTCTAGAACCAAAACGCAGCTACCTAACAGAACGGTCGTCAATGTGTTCATTCAATGTACAGAGTTAAACTGATGTGCGTTTGCAGGAGTTTGTAAACTCTTTCTGTGAAGCAGCGGAAAACGCATTTTTCCAGCCAAATCCAAGCATTTCAGAAATAGCTGTAAATCTCCGTCTAAAACACAAAACGAACGTATCCTTCAAACTGCTCTGCTGTGCGTTGGCTTAACTAAGGGAGTTGAATCCGCGTTTAGATTCAGAGAGTGGGAAGCACGTTCCTTCTAGGAGCTGCGTTTTGCTATTCCAGCGTGAATGGGAGTAAACGCTGTATTGAGAAATCTCTGCTTCTAGAACCAAAACGCAGCTACCTAACAGAACTGTCTTCAACGTGTGCATTCAACTTACAGAGTTAAACTGATGTGCGTTTGCAGGAGTTTGTAAACCCTTTCTGTGAAGCAGCGGACAACGCATTTTTCCTACGAAATCCAAGCATTTCAGAAATAGCTGTAAATCTCCGTCTAAAACACAAAACGAACGTATCCTTCAAACTGCTCTCCTGTGCGTTCGCTTAACTAAGGGAGTTGAATCCGAGCTTAGATTCAGAGAGTGGGAAGCACGTTCCTTCTAGGAGCTGCGTTTTCCTATTCCAGCGTGAATGGGAATAAACGCTGTATTGAGAAATATCTGCTTCTAGAACCAAAACGCAGCTACCTAACAGAACGGTCTTCAATGTGTGCATTCATCTTACAGAGTTAAACTGATGTGCGTTTGCAGGAGTTTGTAAACCGTTTCTGTGAAGCAGCGGAAAACGCATTTTTCCAGCCAAATCCAAGCATTTCCGAAATAGCTGTAAATCTCCGTCTAAAACACAAAACGAACGTATCCTTTAAACTGCTCTCCTGTGCGTTCGCTTAACTAAGGGAGTTGAATCCGCGTTTAGATTCAGAGAGTGGGAAGCACGTTCCTTCTAGGAGCTGCGTTTTGCTCTTCCAGCGTGAATGGGAGTAAACGCTGTATTCAGAAATATCTGCTTCTAAAACCAAAACGCAGCTACCTAACAGAACGGTCTTCAATGTGTGCATTCAACTTACAGAGTTAAACTGATGTGCGTTTGCAGGAGTTTGTAAACCCTTTCTGTGAAGCAGCGGAAAACGCATTTTTCCAGCCAAATCCAAGCATTTCAGAAATAGCTGTAAATCTCCGTCTAAAACACAAAACGAACGTATCCTTCAAACTGCTCTCCTGTGCGTTCGCTTAACTAAGGGAGTTGAATCCGCGTTTAGATTCAGAGAGTGGGAAGCACGTTCCTTCTAGGAGCTGCGTTTTGCTATTCCAGCGTGAATGGGAGTAAACGCTGTATTGAGAAATATCTGCTTCTAGAACCAAAACGCAGCTACCTAACAGAACGGTCTTAAATGTGTGCATTCAACTTACAGAGTTAAACTGATGTGCGTTTGCAGGAGTTTGTAAACCCTTTCTGTGAAGCAGCGGAAAACGCATTTTTCGAGCCAAATCCAAGCATTTCAGAAATAGCTGTAAATCTCCGTCTAAAACACAAAACGAACGTATCCTTCAAACTGCTCTCCTGTGCGTTCGCTTAACTAAGGGAGTTGAATCCGCGTTTAGACTCAGAGAGTGGGAAGCACGTTCCTTCTAGGAGCTGCGTTTTGCTATTCCAGCGTGAATGGGAGTAAACGCTGTATTGAGAAATATCTGCTTCTAGAACCAAAACGCAGTTACCTAACAGAACGGTCTTCAATGTGTGCATTCAACGTACAGAGTTAAACTGATGTGCGTTTGCAGAAGTTTGTAAACCCTTTCTGTGAAGCAGCGGAAAACGCATTTTTCCAGCCAAATCCAAGCATTTCAGAAATAGCTGTAAATCTCCGTCTAAAACACAAAACGAACGTATCCTTCAAACTGCTCTCCTGTGCGTTCGCTTAACTAAGGGAGTTGAATCCGCGTTTAGACTCAGAGAGTGGGAACCACGTTCCTTCTAGGAGCTGCGTTTTGCTATTCCAGCGTGAATGGGAGTAAACGCTGTATTCAGAAATATCTGCTTCTAGAACCAAAACGCAGCTACTTAACAGAACGGTCTTCAATGTGTGCATTCAACTTACAGAGTTAAACTGATGTGCGTTTGCAGGAGTTTGTAAACCCTTTCTGTGAAGCAGCGGAAAACGCATTTTTCCAGCCAAATCCAAGCATTTCAGAAATAGCTGTAAATCTCCGTCTAAAACACAAAACGAACGTATCCTTCAAACTGCTCTCCTGTGCGTTCGCTTAACTAAGGGAGTTGAATCCGCGTTTAGATTCAGAGAGTGGGAAGCACGTTCCTTCTAGGAGCTGCGTTTTGCTATTCCAGCGTGAATGGGAGTAAACGCTGTATTGAGAAATATCTGCTTCTAGAACCAAAACGCAGCTACCTAACAGAACGGTCTTCAATGTGTGCATTCAACGTACAGAGTTAAACTGATGTGCGTTTGCAGGAGTTTGTAAACCCTTTCTGTGAAGCAGCGGAAAACGCATTTTTCCAGCCAAATCGGAGCATTTCAGAAATAGCTGTAAATCTCCGTCTAAAACACGAAACGAACGTATCCTTCAAACTGCTCTGCTGTGCGTTGGCTTATCTAAGGGAGTTGAATCCGCGTTTAGATTCAGAGAGTGGGAAGCACGTTCCTTCTAGGAGCTGCGTTTTCCTATTCCAGCGTGAATGGGAGTAAACGCTGTATTCAGAAATATCTGCTTCTAGAACCAAAACGCAGCTACCTAACAGAACGGTCTTCAATGTGTGCATTCAACTTACAGAGTTAAACTGATGTGCGTTTGCAGGAGTTTGTAAACCCTTTCTGTGAAGCAGCGGAAAACGCATTTTTCCAACCAATTCCAAGCATTTCAGAAATAGCTGTAAATCTCCGTCTAAAACACAAAACGAACGTATCCTTCAAACTGCTCTCCTGTGCGTTCGCTTAACTAAGGGAGTTGAATCCGCGTTTAGATTCAGAGAGTGGGAAGCACGTTCCTTCTAGGAGCTGCGTTTTGCTATTCCAGCGTGAATGGGAGTAAACGCTGTATTCAGAAATATCTGCTTCTAGAACCAAAACGCAGCTACCTAAGAGAACGGTCTTCAATGTGTGCATTCAACGTACAGAGTTAAACTGATGTGCGTTTGCAGGAGTTTGTAAACCCTTTCTGTGAAGCAGCGGAAAACGCATTTTTCCAGCCAAATCCAAGCATTTCAGAAATAGCTGTAAATCTAGGTCTAAAACACGAAACGAACGTATCCTTCAAACTGCTCTGCTGTGCGTTGGCTTAACTAAGGGAGTTGAATCCGCGTTTAGATTCAGAGAGTGGGAAGCACGTTCCTTCTAGGAGCTGCGTTTTGCTATTCCAGCGTGAATGGGAGTAAACGCTGTATTCAGAAATATCTGCTTCTAGAACCAAAACGCAGCTACCTAACAGAACGGTCTTCAATGTGTCCATTCAACTTACAGAGTTAAACTGATGTGCGTTTGCAGGAGTTCGCAAACCCTTTCTGTGAAGCAGCGGACAACGCATTTTTCCAACGAAATCCAAGCATTTCAGAAATAGCTGTAAATCTCCGTCTAAAACACAAAACGAACGTATCCTTCAAACTGCTCTCCTGTGCGTTCGCTTAACTAAGGGAGTTGAATCCGAGTCTAGATTCAGAGAGTGGGAAGCACGTTCCTTCTAGGAGCTGCGTTTTCCTATTCCAGCGTGAATGGGAGTAAACGCTGTATTCAGAAATATCTGATTGTAGAACCAAAACGCAGCTACCTAACAGAACGGTCTTCAATGTGTGCATTCAACGTACAGAGTTAAACTGATGTGCGTTTGCAGGAGTTTGTAAACCCTTTCTGTGAAGCAGCGGAAAACGCATTTTTCCAGCCAAATCCAAGCATTTCAGAAATAGCTGTAAATCTCCGTCTAAAACACAAAACGAACGTATCCTTCAAACTGCTCTCCTGTGCGTTCGCTTAACTAAGGGAGTTGAATCCGCGTTTAGATTCAGAGAGTGGGAAGCACTTTTCTTCTAGGAGCTGCGTTTTGCTATTCCAGCGTGAATGGGAGTAAACGCTGTATTGAGAAATATCTACTTCTAGAACCATAACGCAGTTACCTAACAGAACGGTCTTCAATGTGTGCATTCAACGTACAGAGTTAAACTGATGTGCGTTTGCAGGAGTTTGTAAACCCTTTCTGTGAAGCAGCGGAAAACGCATTTTTCCAGCCAAATCCAAGCATTTCAGAAATAGCTGTTAATCTTAGTCTAAAACACAAAACGAACGTATCCTTCAAACTGCTCTCCTGTGCGTTCGCTTAACTAAGGGAGTTGAATCCGCGTTTAGACTCAGAGAGTGGGAACCACGTTCCTTCTAGGAGCTGCGATTTGCTATTCCAGCGTGAATGGGAGTAAACGCTGTATTCAGAAATATCTGCTTCTAGAACCAAAACGCAGCTACCTAACAGAACGGTCTTCAATGTGTGCATTCAACTTACAGAGATAAACTGATGTGCGTTTGCAGGAGTTTGTAAACCCTTTCTGTGAAGCAGCGGAAAACGCATTTTTCCAGCCAAATCCAAGCATTTCAGAAATAGCTGTAAATCTCCGTCTAAAACACAAAACGAACGTATCCTTCAAACTGCTCTCCTGTGCGTTCGTTTAACTAAGGGAGTTGAATCCGCGTTTAGACTCAGAGAGTGGGAAGCACGTTCCTTCTAGGAGCTGCGTTTTGCTATTCCAGCGTGAATGGGAGTAAACGCTGTATTGAGAAATGTCTGCTTCTAGAACCAAAACGCAGCTACCTAACAGAAGGGTCTTCGATGTGTGCATTCAACTAACAGAGTTAAACTGATGTGCGTTTGCAGGAGTTTGTAAACCCTTTCTGTGAAGCAGCGGAAAACGCATTTTTCCAGCCAAATCCAAGCATTTCAGAAATAGCTGTAAATCTCCGTCTAAAACACGAAACGAACGTATCCTTCAAACTGCTCTGCTGTGCGTTGGCTTAACTAAGGGAGTTGAATCCGCGTTTAGATTCAGAGAGTGGGAAGCACGTTCCTTCTAGGAGCTGCGTTTTGCTATTCCAGCGTGAATGGGAGTAAACGCTGTATTCAGAAATATCTGCTTCTAGAACCAAAACGCAGCTACCTAACAGAACGGTCTTCAATGTGTCCATTCAACTTACAGAGTTAAACTGATGTGCGTTTGCAGGAGTTTGTAAACCCTTTCTGTGAAGCAGCGGAAAACGCATTTTTCCAACCAAATCCAAGCATTTCAGAAATAGCTGTAAATCTCCGTCTAAAACACAAAACGAACGTATCCTTCAAACTGCTCTCCTGTGCGTTCGCTTAACTAAGGGAGTTGAATCCGCGTTTAGATTCAGAGAGTGGGAAGCACGTTCCTTCTAGGAGCTGCGTTTTCCTATTCCAGCGTGAATGGGAATAAACGCTGTATTGAGAAATATCTGCTTCTAGAACCAAAACGCAGCTACGTAACAGAACGGTCTTCAATGTGTGCATTCAACTTACAGAGTTAAACTGATGTGCGTTTGCAGGAGTTTGTAAACCCTTTCTGTGAAGCAGCGGAAAACGCATTTTTCCAGCCAAATCCAAGCATTTCAGAAATAGCTGTAAATCTCCGTCTAAAACACAAAACGAACGTATCCTTCAAACTGCTCTCCTGTGCGTTCGCTTAACTAAGGGAGTTGAATCAGCGTTTAGATTCAGAGAGTGGGAAGCACGTTCCTTCTAGGAGCTGCGTTTTGCTATTCCAGCGTGAATGGGAGTAAACGCTGTATTGAGAAATGTCTGCTTCTAGAACCAAAACGCAGCTACCTAACAGAAGGGTCTTCGATGTGTGCATTCAACTTACAGAGTTAAACTGATGTGCGTTTGCAGGAGTTTGTAAACCCTTTCTGTGAAGCAGCGGAAAACGCATTTTTCCAGCCAAATCCAAGCATTTCAGAAATAGCTGTAAATCTCCGTCTAAAACACGAAACGAACGTATCCTTCAAACTGCTCTGCTGTGCGTTGGCTTAACTAAGGGAGTTGAATCCGCGTTTAGATTCAGAGAGTGGGAAGCACGTTCCTTCTAGGAGCTGCGTTTTGCTATTCCAGCGTGAATGGGAGTAAACGCTGTATTCAGAAATATCTGCTTCTAGAACCAAAACGCAGCTACCTAACAGAACGGTCTTCAATGTGTGCATTCAACTTACAGAGTTAAACTGATGTGCGTTTGCAGGAGTTTGTAAACCCTTTCTGTGAAGCAGCGGAAAACGCATTTTTCCAACCAATTCCAAGCATTTCAGAAATAGCTGTAAATCTCCGTCTAAAACACAAAACGAACATATCCTTCAAACTGCTCTCCTGTGCGTTCGCTTAACTAAGGGAGTTGAATCCGCGTTTAGATTCAGAGAGTGGGAAGCACGTTCCTTCTAGGAGCTGCGTTTTGCTATTCCAGCGTGAATGGGAGTAAACGCTGTATTGAGAAATATCTGCTTCTAGAACCAAAACGCAGCTACCTAAGAGAACGGTCTTCAATGTGTGCATTCAACGTACAGAGTTAAACTGATGTGCGTTTGCAGGAGTTTGTAAACCCTTTCTGTGAAGCAGCGGAAAACGCATTTTTCCAGCCAAATCCAAGCATTTCAGAAATAGCTGTAAATCTCCGTCTAAAACACGAAACGAACGTATCCTTCAAACTGCTCTGCTGTGCGTTGGCTTAACTAAGGGAGTTGAATCCGCGTTTAGATTCAGAGAGTGGGAAGCACGTTCCTTCTAGGAGCTGCGTTTTGCTATTCCAGCGTGAATGGGAGTAAACGCTGTATTCAGAAATATCTGCTTCTAGAACCAAAACGCAGCTACCTAACAGAACGGTCTTCAATGTGTCCATTCAACTTACAGAGTTAAACTGATGTGCGTTTGCAGGAGTTTGTAAACCCTTTCTGTGAAGCAGCGGAAAACGCATTTTTCCAACCAAATCCAAGCATTTCAGAAATAGCTGTAAATCTCCGTCTAAAACACAAAACGAACGTATCCTTCAAACTGCTCTCCTGTGCGTTCGCTTAACTAAGGGAGTTGAATCCGCGTTTAGATTCAGAGAGTGGGAAGCACGTTCCTTCTAGGAGCTGCGTTTTCCTATTCCAGCGTGAATGGGAATAAACGCTGTATTGAGAAATATCTGCTTCTAGAACCAAAACGCAGCTACCTAACAGAACGGTCTTCAATGTGTGCATTCAACTTACAGAGTTAAACTGATGTGCGTTTGCAGGAGTTTGTAAACCCTTTCTGTGAAGCAGCGGAAAACGCATTTTTCCAGCCAAATCCTAGCATTTCAGAAATAGCTGTAAATCTCCGTCTAAAACACAAAACGAACGTATCCTTCAAACTGCTCTCCTGTGCGTTCGCTTAACTAAGGGAGTTGAATCCGCGTTTAGATTCAGAGAGTGGGAAGCACGTTCCTTCTAGGAGCTGCGTTTTGCTATTCCAGCGTGAATGGGAGTAAACGCTGTATTCAGAAATATCTGCTTCTAGAACCAAAACGCAGCTACCTAACAGAACGGTCTTCAATGTGTCCATTCAACTTACAGAGTTAAACTGATGTGCGTTTGCAGGAGTTTGTAAACCCTTTCTGTGAAGCAGCGGAAAACGCATTTTTCCAGCCAAATCCAAGCATTTCAGAAATAGCTGTAAATCTCCGTCTAAAACACAAAACGAACGTTTCCTTCAAACTGCTCTCCTGTGCGTTCGCTTAACTAAGGGAGTTGAATCCGCGTTTAGATTCAGAGAGTGGGAAGCACTTTCCTTCTAGGAGCTGCGTTTTGCTATTCCAGCGTGAATGGGAGTAAACGCTGTATTGAGAAATATCTGCTTCTAGAACCAAAACGCAGCTACCTAACAGAACGGTCTTCAATGTGTGCATTCAACGTACAGAGTTAAACTGATGTGCGTTTGCAGGAGTTTGTAAACCCTTTCTGTGAAGCAGCGGAAAACGCATTTTTCCAGCCAAATCCAAGCATTTCAGAAATAGCTGTAAATCTCCGTCTAAAACACGAAACGAACGTATCCTTCAAACTGCTCTGCTGTGCGTTGGCTTAACTAAGGGAGTTCAATCCGCGTTTAGATTCAGAGAGTGGGAAGCACGTTCCTTCTAGGAGCTGCGTTTTCCTATTCCAGCGTGAATGGGAGTAAACGCTGTATTCAGAAATATCTGCTTCTAGAACCAAAACGCAGCTACCTAACAGAACGGTCTTCAATGTGTGCATTCAACTTACAGAGTTAAACTGATGTGCGTTTGCAGGAGTTTGTAAACCCTTTCTGTGAAGCAGCGGAAAACGCATTTTTCCAACCAATTCCAAGCATTTCAGAAATAGCTGTAAATCTCCGTCTAAAACACAAAACGAACGTATCCTTCAAACTGCTCTCCTGTGCGTTCGCTTAACTAAGGGAGTTGAATCCGCGTTTAGATTCAGAGAGTGGGAAGCACGTTCCTTCTAGGAGCTGCGTTTTGCTATTCCAGCGTGAATGGGAGTAAACGCTGTATTCAGAAATATCTGCTTCTAGAACCAAAACGCAGCTACCTAACAGAACGGTCTTCAATGTGTCCATTCAACTTACAGAGTTAAACTGATGTGCGTTTGCAGGAGTTTGTAAACCCTTTCTGTGAAGCAGCGGAAAACGCATTTTTCCAGCCAAATCCAAGCATTTCAGAAATAGCTGTAAATCTAGGTCTAAAACACGAAACGAACGTATCCTTCAAACTGCTCTGCTGTGCGTTGGCTTAACTAAGGGAGTTGAATCCGCGTTTAGATTCAGAGAGTGGGAAGCACGTTCCTTCTAGGAGCTGCGTTTTGCTATTCCAGCGTTAATGGGAGTAAACGCTGTATTCAGAAATATCTGCTTCTAGAACCAAAACGCAGCTACCTAACAGAACGGTCTTCAATGTGTCCATTCAACTTACAGAGTTAAACTGATGTGCGTTTGCAGGAGTTTGTAAACCCTTTCTGTGAAGCAGCGGAAAACGCATTTTTCCAACCAAATCCAAGCATTTCAGAAATAGCTGTAAATCTCCGTCTAAAACACAAAACGAACGTATCCTTCAAACTGCTCTCCTGTGCGTTCGCTTAACTAAGGGAGTTGAATCCGCGTTTAGATTCAGAGAGTGGGAAGCACGTTCCTTCTAGGAGCTGCGTTTTGCTATTCCAGCGTGAATGGGAGTAAAGGCTGTATTGAAAAATATCTGCTTCTAGAACCAAAACGCAGCTACCTAACAGAACGGTCTTCAATGTGTGCATTCAACTTACAGAGTTAAACTGATGTGCGTTTGCAGGAGTTTGTAAACCCTTTCTGTGAAGCAGCGGAAAACGCATTTTTCCAGCCAAATCCAAGCATTTCAGAAATAGCTGTAAATCTCCGTCTAAAACACAAAACGAACGTTTCCTTCAAACTGCTCTCCTGTGCGTTCGCTTAACTAAGGGAGTTGAATCCGCGTTTAGATTCAGAGAGTGGGAAGCACGTTCCTTCTAGGAGCTGCGTTTTGCTATTCCAGCGTGAATGGGAGTAAACGCTGGATTGAGAAATATCTGCTTCTAGAACCAAAACGCAGCTACCTAACAGAACGGTCTTCAATGTGTGCATTCAACGTACAGAGTTAAACTGATGTGCGTTTGCAGGAGTTTGTAAACCCTTTCTGTGAAGCAGCGGAAAACGCACTTTTCCAGCCAAATCCAAGCATTTCAGAAATAGCTGTAAATCTCCGTCTAAAACACGAAACGAACGTATCCTTTTAACTGCTCTGCTGTGCGTTGGCTTAACTAAGGGAGTTGAATCCGCGTTTAGATTCAGAGAGTGGGAAGCACGTTCTTTCTAGGAGCTGCGTTTTGCTATTCCAACGTGAATGGGAGTAAACGCTGTATTCAGAAATATCTGCTTCTAGAACCAAAACGCAGCTACCTAACAGAACGGTCTTCAATGTGTCCATTCAACTTACAGAGTTAAACTGATGTGCGTTTGCAGGAGTTTGTAAACCCTTTCTGTGAAGCAGCGGAAAACGCATTTTTCCAGCCAAATCCAAGCATTTCAGAAATAGCTGTAAATCTCCGTCTAAAACACAAAACGAACGTATCCTTAAAACTGCTCTCCTGTGCGTTCGCGTAACTAAGGGAGTTGAATCCGCGTTTAGATTCAGAGATTGGGTAGCACGTTCCTTCTAGGAGCTGCGTTTTGCTATTCCAGCGTGAATGGGAGTAAACGCTGTATTCAGAAATATCTGCTTCTAGAACCAAAACGCAGCTACCTAACAGAACGGTCTTCAATGTGTGCATTCAACTTACAGAGTTAAACTGATGTGCGTTTGCAGGAGTTTGTAAACCCTTTCTGTGAAGCAGCGGAAAACGCATTTTTCCAGCCAAATCCAAGCATTTCAGAAATAGCTGTAAATCTCCGTCTAAAACACAAAACGAACGTTTCCTTCAAACTGCTCTCCTGTGCGTTCGCTTAACTAAGGGAGTTGAATCCGCGTTTAGATTCAGAGAGTGGGAAGCACTTTCCTTCTAGGAGCTGCGTTTTGCTATTCCAGCGTGAATGGGAGTACACGCTGTATTGAGAAATATCTGCTTCTAGAACCAAAACGCAGCTACCTAACAGAACGGTCTTCAATGTGTGCATTCAACTTACAGAGTTAAACTGATGTGCGTTTGCAGGAGTTTGTAAACCCTTTCTGTGAAGCAGCGGACAAGGCATTTTTCCAACCAAATCCAAGCATTTTAGAAATAGCTGTAAATCTCCGTCTAAAACACAAAACGAACGTATCCTTCAAACTGCTCTCCTGTGCGTTCGCTTAACTAAGGGAGTTGAATCCGCGTTTAGATTCAGAGAGTGGGAAGCACGTTCCTTCTAGGAGCTGCGTTTTCCTATTCCAGCGTGAATGGGAATAAACGCTGTATTGAGAAATATCTGCTTCTAGAACCAAAACGCAGCTACCTAACAGAACGGTCTTCAATGTGTGCATTCAACGTACAGAGTTAAACTGATGTGCGTTTGCAGGAGTTTGTAAACCCTTTCTGTGAAGCAGCGGAAAACGCATTTTTCCAGCCAAATCCAAGCATTTCAGAAATAGCTGTAAATCTCCGTCTAAAACACGAAACGAACGTATCCTTCCAACTGCTCTGCTGTGCGTTGGCTTAACTAAGGGAGTTGAATCCGCGTTTAGATTCAGAGAGTGGGAAGCACGTTCTTTCTAGGAGCTGCGTTTTGCTATTCCAACGTGAATGGGAGTAAACGCTGTATTCAGAAATATCTGCTTCTAGAACCAAAACGCAGCTACCTAACAGAACGGTCTTCAATGTGTCCATTCAACTTACAGAGTTAAACTGATGTGCGTTTGCAGGAGTTTGTAAACCCTTTCTGTGAAGCAGCGGAAAACGCATTTTTCCAGCCAAATCCAAGCATTTCAGAAATAGCTGTAAATCTCCGTCTAAAACACAAAACGAACGTATCCTTAAAACTGCTCTCCTGTGCGTTCGCGTAACTAAGGGAGTTGAATCCGCGTTTAGATTCAGAGATTGGGAAGCACGTTCCTTCTAGGAGCTGCGTTTTGCTATTCCAGCGTGAATGGGAGTAAACGCTGTATTCAGAAATATCTGCTTCTAGAACCAAAACGCAGCTACCTAACAGAACGGTCTTCAATGTGTGCATTCAACGTACAGAGTTAAACTGATGTGCGTTTGCAGGAGTTTGTAAACCCTTTCTGTGAAGCAGCGGAAAACGCATTTTTCCAGCCAAATCCAAGCATTTCAGAAATAGCTGTAAATCTCCGTCTAAAACACAAAACGAACGTTTCCTTCAAACTGCTCTTCTGTGCGTTCGCTTAACTAAGGGAGTTGAATCCGCGTTTAGATTCAGAGAGTGGGAAGCACTTTCCTTCTAGGAGCTGCGTTTTGCTATTCCAGCGTGAATGGGAGTACACGCTGTATTGAGAAATATCTGCTTCTAGAACCAAAACGCAGCTACCTAACAGAACGGTCTTCAATGTGTGCATTCAACTTACAGAGTTAAACTGATGTGCGTTTGCAGGAGTTTGTAAACCCTTTCTGTGAAGCAGCGGACAAGGCATTTTTCCAACCAAATCCAAGCATTTTAGAAATAGCTGTAAATCTCCGTCTAAAACACAAAACGAACGTATCCTTCAAACTGCTCTCCTGTGCGTTCGCTTAACTAAGGGAGTTGAATCCGCGTTTAGATTCAGAGAGTGGGAAGCACGTTCCTTCTAGG
Source organism: Callithrix jacchus (assembly GCF_049354715.1). Classification (NCBI taxonomy): domain Eukaryota; kingdom Metazoa; phylum Chordata; class Mammalia; order Primates; family Cebidae; genus Callithrix; species Callithrix jacchus. The sequence goes on from NC_133514.1 coordinate 46,135,343, forward strand.
AGCTGCGTTTTCCTATTCCAGCGTGAATGGGAATAAACGCTGTATTGAGAAATATCTGCTTCTAGAACCAAAACGCAGCTACCTAACAGAACGGTCTTCAATGTGTGCATTCAACTTACAGAGTTAAACTGATGTGCGTTTGCAGGAGTTTGTAAACCCTTTCTGTGAAGCAGCGGAAAACGCATTTTTCCAGCCAAATCCAAGCATTTCAGAAATAGCTGTAAATCTCCGTCTAAAACACAAAACGAACGTATCCTTCAAACTGCTCTCCTGTGCGTTCGCTTAACTAAGGGAGTTGAATCCGCGTTTAGATTCAGAGAGTGGGAAGCACGTTCCTTCTAGGAGCTGCGTTTTGCTATTCCAGCGTGAATGGGAGTAAACGCTGTATTGAGAAATATCTGCTTCTAGAACCAAAACGCAGCTACCTAACAGAACGGTCTTCAATGTGTGCATTCAACGTACAGAGTTAAACTGATGTGCGTTTGCAGGAGTTTGTAAACCCTTTCTGTGAAGCAGCGGAAAACGCATTTTTCCAGCCAAATCCAAGCATTTCAGAAATAGCTGTAAACCTCCGTCTAAAACACAAAACGAACGTATCCTTCAAACTGCTCTCCTGTGCGTTCGCTTAACTAAGGGAGTTGAATCCGCGTTTAGACTCAGAGAGTGGGAAGCACGTTCCTTCTAGGAGCTGCGTTTTGCTATTCCAGCGTGAATGGGAGTAAACGCTGTATTGAGAAATATCTGCTTCTAGAACCAAAACGCAGCTACCTAACAGAACGTTCTTCAATGTGTGCATTCAACGTACAGAGTTAAACTGATGTGCGTTTGCAGGAGTTTGTAAACCCTTTCTGTGAAGCAGCGGAAAACGCATTTTTCCAGCCAAATCCAAGCATTTCAGAAATAGCTGTAAATCTCCGTCTAAAACACAAAACGAACGTATCCTTCAAACTGCTCTCCTGTGCGTTCGCTTAACTAAGGGAGTTGAATCCGCGTTTAGATTCAGAGAGTGGGAAGCACGTTCCTTCTAGGAGCTGCGTTTTGCTATTCCAGCGTGAATGGGAGTAAACGCTGTATTCAGAAATATCTGCTTCTAGAACCAAAACGCAGCTACCTAACAGAACGGTCTTCAATGTGTGCATTCAACTTACAGAGTTAAACTGATGTGCGTTTGCAGGAGTTTGTAAACCCTTTCTGTGAAGCAGCGGAAAACGCATTTTTCCAGCCAAATCCAAGCATTTCAGAAATAGCTGTAAATCTCCGTCTAAAACACAAAACGAACGTATCCTTCAAACTGCTCTCCTGTGCGTTCGCTTAACTAAGGGAGTTGAATCCGCGTTTAGATTCAGAGAGTGGGAATCACGTTCCTTCTAGGAGCTGCGTTTTGCTATTCCAGCGTGAATGGGAGTAAACGCTGTATTCCAAAATATCTGCTTCTAGAACCAAAACGCAGCTACATAACAGAACGGTCTTCAATGTGTGCATTCAATGTACAAAGTTAAACTGATGTGCGTTTGCAGGAGTTTGTAAACTCTTTCTGTGAAGCAGCGGAAAACGCATTTTTCCAGCCAAATCCAAGCATTTCAGAAATAGCTGTAAATCTCCGTCTAAAACACAAAACGAACGTATCCTTCAAACTGCTCTGCTGTGCGTTGGCTTAACTAAGGGAGTTGAATCCGCGTTTAGATTCAGAGAGTGGGAAGCACGTTCCTTCTAGGAGCTGCGTTTTGCTATTCCAGCGTGAATGGGAGTAAACGCTGTATTGAGAAATCTCTGCTTCTAGAACCAAAACGCAGCTACCTAACAGAACGGTCTTCAATGTGTGCATTCAACTTACAGAGTTAAACTGATGTGCGTTTGCAGGAGTTTGTAAACCCTTTCTGTGAAGCAGCGGACAACGCATTTTTCCAACGAAATCCAAGCATTTCAGAAATAGCTGTAAATCTCCGTCTAAAACACAAAACGAACGTATCCTTCAAACTGCTCTCCTGTGCGTTCGCTTAACTAAGGGAGTTGAGTCCGCATTTAGATTCAGAGAGTGGGAAGCACGTTCCTTCTAGGAGCTGCGTTTTGCTATTCCAGCGTGAATGGGTATAAACGCTGTATTGAGAAATATCTGCTTCTAGAACCAAAACGCAGCTACCTAACAGAACGGTCTTCAATGTGTGCATTCAACTTACAGAGTTAAACTGATGTGCGTTTGCAGGAGTTTGTAAACTTTTTCTGTGAAGCAGCGGAAAACGCATTTTTCCAGCCAAATCCAAGCATTTCAGAAATAGCTGTAAATCTCCGTCTAAAACACAAAACGAACGTATCCTTAAAACTGCTCTCCTGTGCGTTCGCGTAACTAAGGGAGTTGAATCCGCGTTTAGATTCAGAGATTGGGAAGCACGTTCCTTCTAGGAGCTGCGTTTTGCTATTCCAGCGTGAATGGGAGTAAACGCTGTATTCAGAAATATCTGCTTCTAGAACCAAAACGCAGCTACCTAACAGAACGGTCTTCAATGTGTGCATTCAACTTACAGAGTTAAACGGATGTGCGTTTGCAGGAGTTTGTAAACCCTTTCTGTGAAGCAGCGGAAAACGCATTTTTCCAGCCAAATCCAAGCATTTCAGAAATAGCTGTAAATCTCCGTCTAAAACACAAAACGAACGTATCCTTCAAACTGCTCTCCTGTGCGTTCGCTTAACTAAGGGAGTTGAATCCGCGTTTAGACTCAGAGAGTGGGAAGCACGTTCCTTCTAGGAGCTGCGTTTTGCTATTCCAGCGTGAATGGAAGTAAACGCTGTATTGAGAAATGTCTGCTTCTAGAACCAAAACGCAGCTACCTAACAGAACGGTCTTCAATGTGTGCATTCAACTTACAGAGTTAAACTGATGTGCGTTTGCAGGAGTTTGTAAACCCTTTCTGTGAAGCAGCGGAAAACGCATTTTTCCAGCCAAATCCAAGCATTTCACAAATAGCTGTAAATCTCCGTCTAAAACACAAAACGAACGTATCCTTAAAACTGCTCTCCTGTGCGTTCGCGTAACTAAGGGAGTTGAATCCGCGTTTAGATTCAGAGATTGGGAAGCACGTTCCTTCTAGGAGCTGCGTTTTTCTATTCCAGCGTGAATGGGAGTAAACGCTGTATTCAGAAATATCTGCTTCTAGAACCAAAACGCAGCTACCTAACAGAACGGTCTTCAATGTGTGCATTCAACTTACAGAGTTAAACTGATGTGCGTTTGCAGGAGTTTGTAAACCCTTTCTGTGAAGCAGCGGAAAACGCATTTTTCCAGCCAAATCCAAGCATTTCAGAAATAGCGGTAAATCTCCGTCTAAAACACAAAACGAACGTTTCCTTCAAACTGCTCTCCTGTGCGTTCGCTTAACTAAGGGAGTTGAATCCGCGTTTAGATTCAGAGAGTGGGAAGCACTTTCCTTCTAGGAGCTGCGTTTTGCTATTCCAACGTGAATGGGAGTACACGCTGTATTGAGAAATATCTGCTTCTAGAACCAAAACGCAGCTACCTAACAGAACGGTCTTCAATGTGTGCATTCAACTTACAGAGTTAAACTGATGTGCGTTTGCAGGAGTTTGTAAACCCTTTCTGTGAAGCAGCGGACAAGGCATTTTTTCAACCAAATCCAAGCATTTCAGAAATAGCTGTAAATCTCCGTCTAAAACACAAAACGAACGTATCCTTCAAACTGCTCTCCTGTGCGTTCGCTTAACTAAGGGAGTTGAATCCGCGTTTAGATTCAGAGAGTGGGAAGCACGTTCCTTCTAGGAGCTGCGTTTTGCTATTCCAGCGTGAATGGGAGTAAACGCTGTATTGAGAAATATCTGCTTCTAGAACCAAAACGCAGCTACCTAACAGAACGTTCTTCAATGTGTGCACTCAACGTACAGAGTTAAACTGATGTGCGTTTGCAGGAGTTTGTAAACCCTTTCTGTGAAGCAGCGGAAAACGCATTTTTCCAGCCAAATCCAAGCATTTCAGAAATAGCTGTAAATCTCCGTCTGAAACACAAAACGAACGTATCCTTCAAACTGCTCTCCTGTGCGTTCGCTTAACTAAGGGAGTTGAATCCGCGTTTAGATTCAGAGAGTGGGAAGCACGTTCCTTCTAGGAGCTGCGTTTTGCTATTCCAGCGTGAATGGGAGTAAACGCTGTATTCAGAAATATCTGCTTCTAGAACCAAAACGCAGCTACCTAACAGAACGGTCTTCAATGTGTGCATTCAACTTACAGAGTTAAACTGATGTGCGTTTGCAGGAGTTTGTAAACCCTTTCTGTGAAGCAGCGGAAAACGCATTTTTCCAGCCAAATCCAAGCATTTCAGAAATAGCTGTAAATCTCCGTCTAAAACACAAAACGAACGTATCCTTCAAACTGCTCTCCTGTGCGTTCGCTTAACTAAGGGAGTTGAATCCGCGTTTAGATTCAGAGAGTGGGAATCACGTTCCTTCTAGGAGCTGCGTTTTGCTATTCCAGCGTGAATGGGAGTAAACGCTGTATTCCAAAATATCTGCTTCTAGAACCAAAACGCAGCTACATAACAGAACGGTCTTCAATGTGTGCATTCAATGTACAGAGTTAAACTGATGTGCGTTTGCAGGAGTTTGTAAACTCTTTCTGTGAAGCAGCGGAAAACGCATTTTTCAAGCCAAATCCAAGCATTTCAGAAATAGCTGTAAATCTCCGTCTAAAACACAAAACGAACGTATCCTTCAAACTGCTCTGCTGTGCGTTGGCTTAACTAAGGGAGTTGAATCCGCGTTTAGATTCAGAGAGTGGGAAGCACGTTCCTTCTAGGAGCTGCGTTTTGCTATTCCAGCGTGAATGGGAGTAAACGCTGTATTGAGAAATCTCTGCTTCTAGAACCAAAACGCAGCTACCTAACAGAACGGTCTTCAATGTGTGCATTCAACTTACAGAGTTAAACTGATGTGCGTTTGCAGGAGTTTGTAAACCCTTTCTGTGAAGCAGCGGACAACGCATTTTTCCAACGAAATCCAAGCATTTCAGAAATAGCTGTAAATCTCCGTCTAAAACACAAAACGAACGTATCCTTCAAACTGCTCTCCTGTGCGTTCGCTTAACTAAGGGAGTTGAGTCCGCATTTAGATTCAGAGAGTGGGAAGCACGTTCCTTCTAGGAGCTGCGTTTTGCTATTCCAGCGTGAATGGGTATAAACGCTGTATTGAGAAATATCTGCTTCTAGAACCAAAACGCAGCTACCTAACAGAACGGTCTTCAATGTGTGCATTCAACTTACAGAGTTAAACTGATGTGCGTTTGCAGGAGTTTGTAAACTTTTTCTGTGAAGCAGCGGAAAACGCATTTTTCCAGCCAAATCCAAGCATTTCAGAAATAGCTGTAAATCTCCGTCTAAAACACAAAACGAACGTATCCTTAAAACTGCTCTCCTGTGCGTTCGCTTAACTAAGGGAGTTGAATCCGCGTTTAGATTCAGAGATTGGGAAGCACGTTCCTTCTAGGAGCTGCGTTTTGCTATTCCAGCGTGAATGGGAGTAAACGCTGTATTCAGAAATATCTGCTTCTAGAACCAAAACGCAGCTACCTAACAGAACGGTCTTCAATGTGTGCATTCAACTTACAGAGTTAAACTGATGTGCGTTTGCAGGAGTTTGTAAACCCTTTCTGTGAAGCAGCGGAAAACGCATTTTTCCAGCCAAATCCAAGCATTTCAGAAATAGCTGTAAATCTCCGTCTAAAACACAAAACGAACGTTTCCTTCAAACTGCTCTCCTGTGCGTTCGCTTAACTAAGGGAGTTGAATCCGCGTTTAGATTCAGAGAGTGGGAAGCACTTTCCTTCTAGGAGCTGCGTTTTGCTATTCCAGCGTGAATGGGAGTACACGCTGTATTGAGAAATATCTGCTTCTAGAACCAAAACGCAGCTACCTAACAGAACGGTCTTCAATGTGTGCATTCAACTTACAGAGTTAAACTGATGTGCGTTTGCAGGAGTTTGTAAACCCTTTCTGTGAAGCAGCGGACAAGGCATTTTTTCAACCAAATCCAAGCATTTCAGAAATAGCTGTAAATCTCCGTCTAAAACACAAAACGAACGTATCCTTCAAACTGCTCTCCTGTGCGTTCGCTTAACTAAGGGAGTTGAATCCGCGTTTAGATTCAGAGAGTGGGAAGCACGTTCCTTCTAGGAGCTGCGTTTTGCTATTCCAGCGTGAATGGGAGTAAACGCTGTATTGAGAAATATCTGCTTCTAGAACCAAAACGCAGCTACCTAACAGAACGTTCTTCAATGTGTGCATTCAACGTACAGAGTTAAACTGATGTGCGTTTGCAGGAGTTTGTAAACCCTTTCTGTGAAGCAGCGGAAAACGCATTTTTCCAGCCAAATCCAAGCATTTCAGAAATAGCTGTAAATCTCCGTCTAAAACACAAAACGAACGTATCCTTCAAACTGCTCTCCTGTGCGTTCGCTTAACTAAGGGAGTTGAATCCGCGTTTAGATTCAGAGAGTGGGAAGCACGTTCCTTCTAGGAGCTGCGTTTTGCTATTCCAGCGTGAATGGGAGTAAACGCTGTATTGAGAAATATCTGCTTCTAGAACCAAAACGCAGCTACCTAACAGAACGGTCTTCAATGTGTGCATTCAACTTACAGAGTTAAACTGATGTGCGTTTGCAGGAGTTTGTAAACCCTTTCTGTGAAGCAGCGGAAAACGCATTTTTCCAGCCAAATCCAAGCATTTCAGAAATAGCTGTAAATCTCCGTCTAAAACACAAAACGAACGTATCCTTCAAACTGCTCTCCTGTGCGTTCGCTTAACTAAGGGAGTTGAATCCGCGTTTAGATTCAGAGAGTGGGAATCACGTTCCTTCTAGGAGCTGCGTTTTGCTATTCCAGCGTGAATGGGAGTAAACGCTGTATTCCAAAATATCTGCTTCTAGAACCAAAACGCAGCTACATAACAGAACGGTCTTCAATGTGTGCATTCAATGTACAGAGTTAAACTGATGTGCGTTTGCAGGAGTTTGTAAACTCTTTCTGTGAAGCAGCGGAAAACGCATTTTTCCAGCCAAATCCAAGCATTTCAGAAATAGCTGTAAATCTCCGTCTAAAACACAAAACGAACGTATCCTTCAAACTGCTCTGCTGTGCGTTGGCTTAACTAAGGGAGTTGAATCCGCGTTTAGATTCAGAGAGTGGGAAGCACGTTCCTTCTAGGAGCTGCGTTTTGCTATTCCAGCGTGAATGGGAGTAAACGCTGTATTGAGAAATCTCTGCTTCTAGAACCAAAACGCAGCTACCTAACAGAACGGTCTTCAATGTGTGCATTCAACTTACAGAGTTAAACTGATGTGCGTTTGCAGGAGTTTGTAAACCCTTTCTGTGAAGCAGCGGACAACGCATTTTTCCAACGAAATCCAAGCATTTCAGAAATAGCTGTAAATCTCCGTCTAAAACACAAAACGAACGTATCCTTCAAACTGCTCTCCTGTGCGTTCGCTTAACTAAGGGAGTTGAGTCCGCATTTAGATTCAGAGAGTGGGAAGCACGTTCCTTCTAGGAGCTGCGTTTTGCTATTCCAGCGTGAATGGGTATAAACGCTGTATTGAGAAATATCTGCTTCTAGAACCAAAACGCAGCTACCTAACAGAACGGTCTTCAATGTGTGCATTCAACTTACAGAGTTAAACTTATGTGCGTTTGCAGGAGTTTGTAAACTTTTTCTGTGAAGCAGCGGAAAACGCATTTTTCCAGCCAAATCCAAGCATTTCAGAAATAGCTGTAAATCTCCGTCTAAAACACAAAACGAACGTATCCTTAAAACTGCTCTCCTGTGCGTTCGCGTAACTAAGGGAGTTGAATCCGCGTTTAGATTCAGAGATTGGGAAGCACGTTCCTTCTAGGAGCTGCGTTTTGCTATTCCAGCGTGAATGGGAGTAAACGCTGTATTCAGAAATATCTGCTTCTAGAACCAAAACGCAGCTACCTAACAGAACGGTCTTCAATGTGTGCATTCAACTTACAGAGTTAAACGGATGTGCGTTTGCAGGAGTTTGTAAACCCTTTCTGTGAAGCAGCGGAAAACGCATTTTTCCAGCCAAATCCAAGCATTTCAGAAATAGCTGTAAATCTCCGTCTAAAACACAAAACGAACGTATCCTTCAAACTGCTCTCCTGTGCGTTCGCTTAACTAAGGGAGTTGAATCCGCGTTTAGACTCAGAGAGTGGGAAGCACGTTCCTTCTAGGAGCTGCGTTTTGCTATTCCAGCGTGAATGGAAGTAAACGCTGTATTGAGAAATGTCTGCTTCTAGAACCAAAACGCAGCTACCTAACAGAACGGTCTTCAATGTGTGCATTCAACTTACAGAGTTAAACTGATGTGCGTTTGCAGGAGTTTGTAAACCCTTTCTGTGAAGCAGCGGAAAACGCATTTTTCCAGCCAAATCCAAGCATTTCACAAATAGCTGTAAATCTCCGTCTAAAACACAAAACGAACGTATCCTTAAAACTGCTGTCCTGTGCGTTCGCGTAACTAAGGGAGTTGAATCCGCGTTTAGATTCAGAGATTGGGAAGCACGTTCCTTCTAGGAGCTGCGTTTTTCTATTCCAGCGTGAATGGGAGTAAACGCTGTATTCAGAAATATCTGCTTCTAGAACCAAAACGCAGCTACCTAACAGAACGGTCTTCAATGTGTGCATTCAACTTACAGAGTTAAACTGATGTGCGTTTGCAGGAGTTTGTAAACCCTTTCTGTGAAGCAGCGGAAAACGCATTTTTCCAGCCAAATCCAAGCATTTCAGAAATAGCTGTAAATCTCCGTCTAAAACACAAAACGAACGTTTCCTTCAAACTGCTCTCCTGTGCGTTCGCTTAACTAAGGGAGTTGAATCCGCGTTTAGATTCAGAGAGTGGGAAGCACTTTCCTTCTAGGAGCTGCGTTTTGCTATTCCAGCGTGAATGGGAGTACACGCTGTATTGAGAAATATCTGCTTCTAGAACCAAAACGCAGCTACCTAACAGAACGGTCTTCAATGTGTGCATTCAACTTACAGAGTTAAACTGATGTGCGTTTGCAGGAGTTTGTAAACCCTTTCTGTGAAGCAGCGGACAAGGCATTTTTTCAACCAAATCCAAGCATTTCAGAAATAGCTGTAAATCTCCGTCTAAAACACAAAACGAACGTATCCTTCAAACTGCTCTCCTGTGCGTTCGCTTAACTAAGGGAGTTGAATCCGCGTTTAGATTCAGAGAGTGGGAAGCACGTTCCTTCTAGGAGCTGCGTTTTCCTATTCCAGCGTAAATGGGAATAAACGCTGTATTGAGAAATATCTGCTTCTAGAACCAAAACGCAGCTACCTAACAGAACGGTCTTCAATGTGTGCATTCAACTTACAGAGTTAAACTGATGTGCGTTTGCAGGAGTTTGTAAACCCTTTCTGTGAAGCAGCGGAAAACGCATTCTTCCAGGCAAATCCAAGCATTTCAGAAATAGCTGTAAATCTCCGTCTAAAACACAAAACGAACGTATCCTTCAAACTGCTCTCCTGTGCGTTCGCTTAACTAAGGGAGTTGAATCCGCGTTTAGATTTAGAGAGTGGGAAGCACGTTCCTTCTAGGAGCTGCGTTTTGCTATTCCAGCGTGAATGGGAGTAAACGCTGTATTGAGAAATATCTGCTTCTAGAACCAAAACGCAGCTACCTAACAGAACGGTCTTCAATGTGTGCATTCAACGTACAGAGTTAAACTGATGTGCGTTTGCAGGAGTTTGTAAACCCTTTCTGTGAAGCAGCGGAAAACGCATTTTTCCAGCCAAATCCAAGCATTTCAGAAATAGCTGTAAACCTCCGTCTAAAACACAAAACGAACGTATCCTTCAAACTGCTCTCCTGTGCGTTCGCTTAACTAAGGGAGTTGAATCCGCGTTTAGACTCAGAGAGTGGGAAGCACGTTCCTTCTAGGAGCTGCGTTTTGCTATTCCAGCGTGAATGGGAGTAAACGCTGTATTGAGAAATATCTGCTTCTAGAACCAAAACGCAGCTACCTAACAGAACGGTCTTCAATGTGTGCATTCAACTTACAGAGTTAAACTGATGTGCGTTTGCAGGAGTTTGTAAACCCTTTCTGTGAAGCAGCGGAAAACGCATTTTTCCAGCCAAATCCAAGCATTTCAGAAATAGCTGTAAATCTCCGTCTAAAACACAAAACGAACGTATCCTTCAAACTGCTCTCCTGTGCGTTCGCTTAACTAAGGGAGTTGAATCCGCGTTTAGATTCAGAGAGTGGGAATCACGTTCCTTCTAGGAGCTGCGTTTTGCTATTCCAGCGTGAATGGGAGTAAACGCTGTATTGAGAAATATCTGCTTCTAGAACCAAAACGAAGCTACCTAACAGAACGGTCTTCAATGTGTGCATTCAACGTACAGAGTTAAACTGATGTGCGTTTGCAGGAGTTTGTAAACCCTTTCTGTGAAGAGGAAAACGCATTTTTCCAGCCAAATCCAAGCATTTCAGAAATAGCTGTAAATCTCCGTCTAAAACACAAAACGAACGTATCCTTCAAACTGCTCTCCTGTGCGTTCGCTTAACTAAGGGAGTTGAATCCGCGTTTAGATTCAGAGAGTGGGAAGTACGTTCCTTCTAGGAGCTGCGTTTTGCTATTCCAGCGTGAATGGGAGTACACGCTGTATTCAGAAATATCTGCTTCTAGAACCAAAACGCAGCTACCTAACAGAACGGTCTTCAATGTGTGCATTCAACGTACAGAGTTAAACTGATGTGCGTTTGCAGGAGTTTGTAAACCCTTTCTGTGAAGCAGCGGACAACGCATTTTTTCAACCAAATCCAAGCATTTCAGAAATAGCTGTAAATCTCCGTCTAAAACACAAAACGAACGTATCCTTCAAACTGCTCTCCTGTGCGTTCGCTTAACTAAGGGAGTTGAATCCGCGTTTAGATTCAGAGAGTGGGAAGCACGTTCCTTCTAGGAGCTGCGTTTTGCTATTCCAGCGTGAATGGGAGTAAACGCTGTATTGAGAAATATCTGCTTCTAGAACCAAAACGCAGCTACCTAACAGAACGGTCTTCAATGTGTGCATTCAACTTACAGAGTTAACCTGATGTGCGTTTGCAGGAGTTTGTAAACCCTTTCTGTGAAGCAGCGGAAAACGCATTGTTCCAGGCAAATCCGAGCATTTCAGAAATAGCTGTAAATCTCCGTCTTAAACACAAAACGAACGTATCATTCAAACTACTCTCCTGTGCGTTCGCTTAACTAAGGGAGTTGAATCCGCGTTTAGATTCAGAGAGTGGGAAGCACGTTTCTTCTAGGAGCTGCGTTTTGCTATTCCAGCGTAAATGGGAGTAAACGCTGTATTGAGAAATATCCGCTTCTAGAACCAAAACGCAGCTACCTAACAGAACGGTCTTCAATGTGTGCATTCAACGTACAGAGTTAAACTGATGTGCGTTTGCAGGAGTTTGTAAACCCTTTCTGTGAAGCAGCGGAAAACGCATTTTTCCAGCCAAATCCAAGCATTTCAGAAATAGCTGTAAACCTCCGTCTAAAACACAAAACGAACGTATCCTTCAAACTGCTCTCCTGTGCGTTCGCTTAACTAAGGGAGTTGAATCCGCGTTTAGACTCAGAGAGTGGATAGCACGTTCCTTCTAGGAGCTGCGTTTTGCTATTCCAGCATGAATGGGAGTAAACGCTGTATTGAGAAATATCTGCTTCTAGAACCAAAACGCAGCTACCTAACAGAACGTTCTTCAATGTGTGCATTCAACGTACAGAGTTAAACTGATGTTCGTTTGCAGGAGTTGTAAACCCTTTCTGTGAAGCAGCGGAAAACGCATTTTTCCAGCCAAATCCAAGCATTTCAGAAATAGCTGTAAATCTCCGTCTAAAACACAAAACAAACGTATCCTTCAAACTGCTCTCCTGTGCGTTCGCTTAACTAAGGGAGTTGAATCCGCGTTTAGATTCAGAGAGTGGGAAGCACGTTCCTTCTAGGAGCTGCGTTTTGCTATTCCAGCGTGAATGGGAGTAAAGGCTGTATTCAGAAATATCTGCTTCTAGAACCAAAACGCAGCTACCTAACAGAACGGTCTTCAATGTGTGCATTCAACTTACAGAGTTAAACTGATGTGGGTTTGCAGGAGTTTGTAAACCCTTTCTGTGAAGCAGCGGAAAACGCATTTTTCCAGCCAAATCCAAGCATTTCAGAAATAGCTGTAAATCTCCGTCTAAAACACAAAACGAACGTATCCTTCAAACTGCTCTCCTGTGCGTTCGCTTAACTAAGGGAGTTGAATCCGCGTTTAGATTCAGAGAGTGGGAAGCACGTTCCTTCGAAAGCTGCCTTTTGCTATTCCAGCGTGAATGGGAGTAAACGCTGTATTGAGAAATATCTGCTTCTAGAACCAAAACGCAGCTACCTAACAGAACGGTCTTCAATGTGTGCATTCAACGTACAGAGTTAAACTGATGTGCGTTTGCAGGAGTTTGTAAACCCTTTCTGTGAAGCAGCGGAAAACGCATTTTTCCAGCCAAATCCAAGCATTTCAGAAATAGCTGTAAATCTCCGTCTAAAACACAAAACGAACGTTTCCTTCAAACTGCTCTCCTGTGCGTTCGCTTAACTAAGGAAGTTGAATCCGCGTTTAGATTCAGAGAGTGGGAAGCACTTTCCTTCTAGGAGCTGCGTTTTGCTATTCCAGCGTGAATGGGAGTACACGCTGTATTGAGAAATATCTGCTTCTAGAACCAAAACGCAGCTACCTAACAGAACGGTCTTCAATGTGTGCATTCAACTTACAGAGTTAAACTGATGTGCGTTTGCAGGAGTTTGTAAACCCTTTCTGTGAAGCAGCGGACAAGGCATTTTTCCAACCAAATCCAAGCATTTCATAAATAGCTGTAAATCTCCGTCTAAAACACAAAACGAACGTATCCTTCAAACTGCTCTCCTGTGCGTTCGCTTAACTAAGGGAGTTGAATCCGCGTTTAGATTCAGAGAGTGGGAAGCACGTTCCTTCTAGGAGCTGCGTTTTCCTATTCCAGCGTGAATGGGAATAAACGCTGTATTGAGAAATATCTGCTTCTAGAACCAAAACGCAGCTACCTAACAGAACGGTCTTCAATGTGTGCATTCAACTTACAGAGTTAAACTGATGTGCGTTTGCAGGAGTTTGTAAACCCTTTCTGTGAAGCAGCGGAAAACGCATTCTTCCAGGCAAATCCAAGCATTTCAGAAATAGCTGTAAATCTCCGTCTAAAACACAAAACGAACGTATCCTTCAAACTGCTCTCCTGTGCGTTCGCTTAACTAAGGGAGTTGAATCCGCGTTTAGATTCAGAGAGTGGGAAGCACGTTCCTTCTAGGAGCTGCGTTTTGCTATTCCAGCGTGAATGGGAGTAAACGCTGTATTGAGAAATATCTGCTTCTAGAACCAAAACGCAGCTACCTAACAGAACGGTCTTCAATGTGTGCATTCAACGTACAGAGTTAAACTGATGTGCGTTTGCAGGAGTTTGTAAACCCTTTCTGTGAAGCAGCGGAAAACGCATTTTTCCAGCCAAATCCAAGCATTTCAGAAATAGCTGTAAACCTCCGTCTAAAACACAAAACGAACGTATCCTTCAAACTGCTCTCCTGTGCGTTCGCTTAACTAAGGGAGTTGAATCCGCGTTTAGACTCAGAGAGTGGGAAGCACGTTCCTTCTAGGAGCTGCGTTTTGCTATTCCAGCGTGAATGGGAGTAAACGCTGTATTGAGAAATATCTGCTTCTAGAACCAAAACGCAGCTACCTAACAGAACGGTCTTCAATGTGTGCATTCAACTTACAGAGTTAAACTGATGTGCGTTTGCAGGAGTTTGTAAACCCTTTCTGTGAAGCAGCGGAAAACGCATTTTTCCAGCCAAATCCAAGCATTTCAGAAATAGCTGTAAATCTCCGTCTAAAACACAAAACGAACGTATCCTTCAAACTGCTCTCCTGTGCGTTCGCTTAACTAAGGGAGTTGAATCCGCGTTTAGATTCAGAGAGTGGGAATCACGTTCCTTCTAGGAGCTGCGTTTTGCTATTCCAGCGTGAATGGGAGTAAACGCTGTATTCCAAAATATCTGCTTCTAGAACCAAAACGCAGCTACCTAACAGAACGGTCTTCAATGTGTGCATTCAACTTACAGAGTTAAACTGATGTGCGTTTGCAGGAGTTTGTAAACCCTTTCTGTGAAGAGGAAAACGCATTTTTCCAGCCAAATCCAAGCATTTCAGAAATAGCTGTAAATCTCCGTCTAAAACACAAAACGAACGTATCCTTCAAACTGCTCTCCGGTGCGTTCGCTTAACTAAGGAAGTTGAATCCGCGTTTAGATTCAGAGAGTGGGAAGTACGTTCCTTCTAGGAGCTGCGTTTTGCTATTCCAGCGTGAATGGGAGTAAACGCTGTATTCAGAAATATCTGCTTCTAGAACCAAAACGCAGCAACCTAACAGAACGGTCTTCAATGTGTGCATTCAACGTACAGAGTTAAACTGATGTGCGTTTGCAGGAGTTTGTAAACTCTTTCTGTGAAGCAGCGGAAAGCGCATTTTTCCAGCCAAATCCAAGCATTTCAGAAATAGCTGTAAATCTCCGTCTAAAACACAAAACGAACGTATCCTTCAAACTGCTCTGCTGTGCGTTGGCTTAACTAAGGGAGTTGAATCCGTGTTTAGATTCAGAGAGTGGGAAGCATGTTCCTTCTAGGAGCTGCGTTTTGCTATTCCAGCGTGAATGGGAGTAAACGCTGTATTGAGAAATATCTGCTTCTAGAACCAAAACGCAGCTACCTAACAGAACGGTCTTCAATGTGTGCATTCAACTTACAGAGTTAAACTGATGTGCGTTTGCAGGAGTTTGTAAACCCTTTCTGTGAAGCAGCGGACAACGCATTTTTTCAACCAAATCCAAGCATTTCAGAAATAGCTGTAAATCTCCGTCTAAAACACAAAACGAACGTATCCTTCAAACTGCTCTCCTGTGCGTTCGCTTAACTAAGGGAGTTGAATCCGCGTTTAGATCCAGAGAGTGGGAAGCACGTTCCTTCTAGGAGCTGCGTTTTGCTATTCCAGCGTGAATGGGAGTAAACGCTGTATTGAGAAATATCTGCTTCTAGAACCAAAACGCAGCTACCTAACAGAACGGTCTTCAATGTGTGCATTCAACTTACAGAGTTAACCTGATGTGCGTTTGCAGGAGTTTGTAAACCCTTTCTGTGAAGCAGCGGAAAACGCATTGTTCCAGGCAAATCCGAGCATTTCAGAAATAGCTGTAAATCTCCGTCTTAAACACAAAACGTACGTATCATTCAAACTACTCTCCTGTGCGTTCGCTTAACTAAGGGAGTTGAATCCGCGTTTAGATTCAGAGAGTGGGAAGCACGTTTCTTCTAGGAGCTGCGTTTTGCTATTCCAGCGTAAATGGGAGTAAACGCTGTATTGAGAAATATCCGCTTCTAGAACCAAAACGCAGCTACCTAACAGAACGGTCTTCAATGTGTGCATTCAACGTACAGAGTTAAACTGATGTGCGTTTGCAGGAGTTTGTAAACCCTTTCTGTGATGCAGCGGAAAACGCATTTTTCCAGCCAAATCCAAGCATTTCAGAAATAGCTGTAAACCTCCGTCTAAAACACAAAACGAACGTATCCTTCAAACTGCTCTCCTGTGCGTTCGCTTAACTAAGGGAGTTGAATCCGCGTTTAGACTCAGAGAGTGGATAGCACGTTCCTTCTAGGAGCTGCGTTTTGCTATTCCAGCATGAATGGGAGTAAACGCTGTATTGAGAAATATCTGCTTCTAGAACCAAAACGCAGCTACCTAACAGAACGTTCTTCAATGTGTGCATTCAACGTACAGAGTTAAACTGATGTTCGTTTGCAGGAGTTGTAAACCCTTTCTGTGAAGCAGCGGAAAACGCATTTTTCCAGCCAAATCCAAGCATTTCAGAAATAGCTGTAAATCTCCGTCTAAAACACAAAACAAACGGATCCTTCAAACTGCTCTCCTGTGCGTTCGCTTAACTAAGGGAGTTGAATCCGCGTTTAGATTCAGAGAGTGGGAAGCACGTTCCTTCTAGGAGCTGCGTTTTGCTATTCCAGCGTGAATGGGAGTAAAGGCTGTATTCAGAAATATCTGCTTCTAGAACCAAAACGCAGGTACCTAACAGAACGGTCTTCAATGTGTGCATTCAACTTACAGAGTTAAACTGATGTGGGTTTGCAGGAGTTTGTAAACCCTTTCTGTGAAGCAGCGGAAAACGCATTTTTCCAGCCAAATCCAAGCATTTCAGAAATAGCTGTAAATCTCCGTCTAAAACACAAAACGAACGTATCCTTCAAACTGCTCTCCTGTGCGTTCGCTTAACTAAGGGAGTTGAATCCGCGTTTAGATTCAGAGAGTGGGAATCACGTTCCTTCTAGGAGCTGCGTTTTGCTATTCCAGCGTGAATGGGAGTAAACGCTGTATTCCAAAATATCTGCTTCTAGAACCAAAACGCAGCTACCTAACAGAACGGTCTTCAATGTGTGCAATGAATGTACAGAGTTAAACTGATGCGCGTTTGCAGGAGTTTGTAAACTCTTTCTGTGAAGCAGCGGAAAACGCATTATTCCAGCCAAATCCAAGCATTTCAGAAATAGCTGTAAATCTCCGTCTAAAACACAAAACGAACGTATCCTTCAAACTGCTCTGCTGTGCGTTGGCTTAACTAAGGGAGTTGAATCCGCGTTTAGATTCAGAGAGTGGGAAGCACGTTCCTTCTAGGAGCTGCGTTTTGCTATTCCAGCGTGAATGGGAATAAACGCTGTATTGAGAAATATCTGCTTCTAAAACCAAAACGCAGCTACCTAACAGAACGGTCTTCAATGTGTGCATTCATCTTACAGAGTTAAACTGATGTGCGTTTGCAGGAGTTTGTAAACCGTTTCTGTGAAGCAGCGGAAAACGCATTTTTCCAGCCAAATCCAAGCATTTCAGAAATAGCTGTAAATCTCCGTCTAAAACACAAAACGAACGTAGCCTTCAAACTGCTCTCCTGTGCGTTCGCTTAACTAAGGGAGTTGAATCCGCGTTTAGATTCAGAGAGTGGGAAGCACGTTCATTCGAAAGCTGCGTTTTGCTATTCCAGCGTGAATGGGAGTAAACGCTGTATTGAGAAATATCTGCTTCTAGAACCAAAACGCAGCTACCTAACAGAACGGTCTTCAATGTGTGCATTCAACGTACAGAGTTAAACTGATGTGCGTTTGCAGGAGTTTGTAAACCCTTTCTGTGAAGCAGCGGAAAACGCATTTTTCCAGCCAAATCCAAGCATTTCAGAAATAGCTGTAAATCTCCGTCTAAAACACAAAACGAACGTATCCTTCAAACTGCTCTCCTGTGCGTTCGCTTAACTAAGGGAGTTGAATCCGCGTTTAGATTCAGAGAGTGGGAAGCACGTTCCTTCTAGGAGCTGCGTTTTGCTATTCCAGCGTGAATGGGAGTAAACGCTGTATTCAGAAATATCTGCTTCTAGAACCAAAACGCAGCTACCTAACTGAACGGTCTTCAATGTGTGCATTCAACTTACAGAGTTAAACTGATGTGCGTTTGCAGGAGTTTGTAAACCCTTTCTGTGAAGCAGCGGAAAACGCATTTTTCCAGCCAAATCCAAGCATTTCAGAAATAGCTGTAAATCTCCGTCTAAAACACAAAACGAACGTATCCTTCAAACTGCTCTCCTGTGCGTTCGCTTAACTAAGGGAGTTGAATCCGCGTTTAGATTCAGAGAGTGGGAAGCACGTTCCTTCTAGGAGCTGCGTTTTGCTATTCCAGCGTGAATGGGAGGAAACGCTGTATTCAGAAATATCTGCTTCTAGAACCAAAAAGCAGCTACCTAACAGAACGGTCTTCAATGTGTGCATTCAACTTACAGAGTTAAACTGATGTGCGTTTGCAGGAGTTTGTAAACCCTTTCTGTGAAGCAGCGGAAAACGCATTTTTCCAGCCAAATCCAAGCATTTCAGAAATAGCTGTAAATCTCCGTCTAAAACACAAAACGAACGTATCCTTCAAACTGCTCTCCTGTGCGTTCGCTTAACTAAGGGGGTTGAATCCGCGTTTAGATTCAGAGAGTGGGAATCACGTTCCTTCTAGGAGCTGCGTTTTGCTATTCCAGCGTGAATGGGAGTAAACGCTGTATTCAGAAATATCTGCTTCTAGAACCAAAACGCAGCTACCTAACAGAACGGTCTTCAATGTGTGCATTCAACTTACAAAGTTAAACTGATGTGCGTTTGCAGGAGTTTGTAAACCCTTTCTGTGAACAGAGGAAAACGCATTTTTCCAGCCAAATCCAAGCATTTCAGAAATCGCTGTAAATCTCCGTCTAAAACACAAAACGAACGTATCCTTCAAACTGCTCTGCTGTGCGTTGGCTTAACTAAGGGAGTTGAATCCGCGTTTAGATTCAGAGAGTGGGAAGCACGTTCCTTCTAGGAGCTGCGTTTTGCTATTCCAGCGTGAATGGGAGTAAACGCTGTATTGAGAAATCTCTGCTTCTAGAACCAAAACGCAGCTACCTAACAGAACGGTCTTCAATGTGTGCATTCAACTTACAGAGTTAAACTGATGTGCGTTTGCAGGAGTTTGTAAACCCTTTCTGTGAAGCAGCGGAAAACGCATTTTTCCAGCCAAATCCAAGCATTTCAGAAATAGCTGTAAATCTCCGTCTAAAACACAAAACGAACGTATCCTTCAAACTGCTCTCCTGTGCGTTCGCTTAACTAAGGGAGTTGAATCCGCGTTTAGACTCAGAGAGTGGGAAGCACGTTCCTTCTAGGAGCTGCGTTTTGCTATTCCAGCGTGAATGGGAGTAAACGCTGTATTGAGAAATATCTGCTTCTAGAACCAAAACGCAGCTACCTAACAGAACGGTCTTCAATGTGTGCATTCAACTTACAGAGTTAAACTGATGTGCGTTTGCAGGAGTTTGTAAACCCTTTCTGTGAAGCAGCGGAAAACGCATTTTTCCAGCCAAATCCAAGCATTTCAGAAATAGCTGTAAATCTCCGTCTAAAACACAAAACGAACGTATCCTTCAAACTGCTCTCCTGTGCGTTCGCTTAACTAAGGGAGTTGAATCCGCGTTTAGACTCAGAGAGTGGGAAGCACGTTCCTTCTAGGAGCTGCGTTTTGCTATTCCAGCGTGAATGGGAGTAAACGCTGTATTGAGAAATATCTGCTTCTAGAACCAAAACGCAGCTACCTAACAGAACGGTCTTCAATGTGTGCATTCAACGTACAGAGTTAAACTGATGTGCGTTTGCAGGAGTTTGTAAACCCTTTCTGTGAAGCAGCGGAAAACGCATTTTTCCAGCCAAATCCAAGCATTTCAGAAATAGCTGTAAATCTCCGTCTAAAACACAAAACGAACGTATCCTTCAAACTGCTCTCCTGTGCGTTCGCTTAACTAAGGGAGTTGAATCCGCGTTTAGATTCAGAGAGTGGGACGCACGTTCCTTCTAGGAGCTGCGTTTTGCTATTCCAGCGTGAATGGGAGTAAACGCTGTATTCAGAAATAACTGCTTCTAGAACCAAAACGCAGCTACCTAACAGAAAGGTCTTCAATGTGTGCATTCAACGTACAGAGTTAAACTGATGTGCGTTTGCAGGAGTTTGTAAACCCTTTCTGTGAAGAAGCGGAAAACGCATTTTTCCAGCCAAATCCAAGCATTTCAGAAAAAGCTGTAAATCTCCGTCTAAAACACAAAACGAACGTATCCTTCAAACTGCTCTCCTGTGCGTTCGCTTAACTAAGGGAGTTGAATCCGCGTTTAGATTCAGAGAGTGGGAAGCACGTTCCTTCTAGGAGCTGCGTTTTGCTATTCCAGCGTGAATGGGAGTAAACGCTGTATTGAGAAATATCTGCTTCTAGAACCAAAACGCAGCTACCTAACAGAACGTTCTTCAATGTGTGCATTCAACGTACAGAGTTAAACTGATGTGCGTTTGCAGGAGTTTGTAAACCCTTTCTGTGAAGCAGCGGAAAACGCATTTTTCCAGCCAAATCCAAGCATTTCAGAAATAGCTGTAAATCTCCGTCTAAAACACAAAACGAACGTATCCTTCAAACTGCTCTCCTGTGCGTTCGCTTAACTAACGGAGTTGAATCCGCGTTTAGATTCAGAGAGTGGGAAGCACGTTTCTTCTAGGAGCTGCGTTTTGCTATTCCAGCGTGAATGGGAGTAAACGCTGTATTCAGAAATATCTGCTTCTAGAACCAAAACGCAGCTACCTAACAGAACGGTCTTCAATGTGTGCATTCAACTTACAGAGTTAAACTGATGTGCGTTTGCAGGAGTTTGTAAACCCTTTCTGTGAAGCAGCGGAAAACGCATTGTTCCAGCCAAATCCAAGCATTTCAGAAATAGCTGTAAATCTCCGTCTAAAACACAAAACGAACGTATCCTTCAAACTGCTCTCCTGTGCGTTCGCTTAACTAAGGGAGTTGAATCCGCGTTTAGATTCAGAGAGTGGGAAGCACGTTCCTTCTAGGAGCTGCGTTTTGCTATTCCAGCGTGAATGGGAGTAAACGCTGTATTGAGAAATGTCTGCTTCTAGAACCAAAACGCAGCTACCTAACAGAAGGGTCTTCAATGTGTGCATTCAACTTACAGAGTTAAACTGATGTGCGTTTGCAGGAGTTTGTAAACCCTTTCTGTGAAGCAGCGGAAAACGCATTTTTCCAGCCAAATCCAAGCATTTCAGAAATAGCTGTAAATCTCCGTCTAAAACACAAAACGAACGTATCCTTCAAACTGCTCTCCTGTGCGTTCGCTTAACTAAGGGAGTTGAATCCGCGTTTAGATTCAGAGAGTGGGAAGCACGTTCCTTCTAGGAGCTGCGTTTTGCTATTCCAGCGTGAATGGGAGTAAAGGCTGTATTGAGAAATATCTGCTTCTAGAACCAAAACGCAGCTACCTAACAGAACGGTCTTCAATGTGTGCATTCAACTTACAGAGTTAAACTGATGTGCGTTTGCAGGAGTTTGTAAACCCTTTCTGTGAAGCAGCGGAAAACGCATTTTTCCAGCCAAATCCAAGCATTTCAGAAATAGCTGTAAATCTCCGTCTAAAACACAAAACGAACGTTTCCTTCAAACTGCTCTCCTGTGCGTTCGCTTAACTAAGGGAGTTGAATCCGCGTTTAGATTCAGAGAGTGGGAAGCACTTTCCTTCTAGGAGCTGCGTTTTGCTATTCCAGCGTGAATGGGAGTAAACGCTGTATTGAGAAATATCTGCTTCTAGAACCAAAACGCAGCTACCTAACAGAACGGTCTTCAATGTGTGCATTCAACGTACAGAGTTAAACTGATGTGCGTTTGCAGGAGTTTGTAAACCCTTTCTGTGAAGCAGCGGAAAACGCATTTTTCCAGCCAAATCCAAGCATTTCAGAAATAGCTGTAAATCTCCGTCTAAAACACGAAACGAACGTATCCTTCAAACTGCTCTGCTGTGCGTTGGCTTAACTAAGGGAGTTGAATCCGCGTTTAGATTCAGAGAGTGGGAAGCACGTTCCTTCTAGGAGCTGCGTTTTGCTATTCCAACGTGAATGAAAGTAAACGCTGTATTCAGAAATATCTGCTTCTAGAACCAAAACGCAGCTACCTAACAGAACGGTCTTCAATGTGTGCATTCAACTTACAGAGTTAAACTGATGTGCGTTTGCAGGAGTTTGTAAACCCTTTCTGTGAAGCAGCGGAAAACGCATTTTTCCAACCAAATCCAAGCATTTCAGAAATAGCTGTAAATCTCCGTCTAAAACACAAAACGAACGTATCCTTCAAACTGCTCTCCTGTGCGTTCGCTTAACTAAGGGAGTTGAATCCGCGTTTAGATTCAGAGAGTGGGAAGCACGTTCCTTCTAGGAGCTGCGTTTTGCTATTCCAGCGTGAATGGGAGTAAACGCTGTATTCAGAAATATCTGCTTCTAGAACCAAAACGCAGCTACCTAAGAGAACGGTCTTCAATGTGTGCATTCAACGTACAGAGTTAAACTGATGTGCGTTTGCAGGAGTTTGTAAACCCTTTCTGTGAAGCAGCGGAAAACGCATTTTTCCAGCCAAATCCAAGCATTTCAGAAATAGCTGTAAATCTCCGTCTAAAACACGAAACGAACGTATCCTTCAAACTGCTCTGCTGTGCGTTGGCTTAACTAAGGGAGTTGAATCCGCGTTTAGATTCAGAGAGTGGGAAGCACGTTCCTTCTAGGAGCTGCGTTTTGCTATTCCAGCGTGAATGGGAGTAAACGCTGTATTCAGAAATATCTGCTTCTAGAACCAAAACGCAGCTACCTAACAGAACGGTCTTCAATGTGTCCATTCAACTTACAGAGTTAAACTGATGTGCGTTTGCAGGAGTTTCTAAACCCTTTCTGTGAAGCAGCGGAAAACGCATTTTTCCAACCAAATCCAAGCATTTCAGAAATAGCTGTAAATCTCCGTCTAAAACACAAAACGAACGTATCCTTCAAACTGCTCTCCTGTGCGTCCGCTTAACTAAGGGAGTTGAATCCGCGTTTAGATTCAGAGAGTGAAAAGCACGTTCCTTCTAGGAGCTGCGTTTTCCTATTCCAGCGTGAATGGGAATAAACGCTGTATTGAGAAATATCTGCTTCTAGAACCAAAACGCAGCTACCTAACAGAACGGTCTTCAATGTGTGCATTCAACTTACAGAGTTAAACTGATGTGCGTTTGCAGGAGTTTGTAAACCCTTTCTGTGAAGCAGCGGAAAACGCATTTTGCCAGCCAAATCCAAGCATTTCAGAAATAGCTGTAAATCTCCGTCTAAAACACAAAACGAACGTATCCTTCAAACTGCTCTCCTGTGCGTTCGCTTAACTAAGGGAGTTGAATCCGCGTTTAGACTCAGAGAGTGGGAAGCACGTTCCTTCTAGCAGCTGCGTTTTGCTATTCCAGCGTGAATGGGAGTAAACGCTGTATTGAGAAATGTCTGCTTCTAGAACCAAAACGCAGCTACCTAACAGAAGGGTCTTCAATGTGTGCATTCAACTTACAGAGTTAAAATGATGTGCGTTTGCAGGAGTTTGTAAACCCTTTCTGTGAGGCAGCGGAAAACGCATTTTTCCAGCCAAATCCAAGCATTTCAGAAATAGCTGTAAATCTCCGTCTAAAACACGAAACGAACGTATCCTTCAAACTGCTCTGCTGTGCGTTGGCTTAACTAAGGGAGTTGAATCCGCGTTTAGATTCAGAGAGTGGGAAGCACGTTCCTTCTAGGAGCTGCGTTTTGCTATTCCAGCGTGAATGGGAGTAAACGCTGTATTCAGAAATATCTGCTTCTAGAACCAAAACGCAGCTACCTAACAGAACGGTCTTCAATGTGTGCATTCAACTTACAGAGTTAAACTGATGTGCGTTTGCAGGAGTTTGTAAACCCTTTCTGTGAAGCAGCGGAAAACGCATTTTTCCAACCAATTTCAAGCATTTCAGAAATAGCTGTAAATCTCCGTCTAAAACACAAAACGAACGTATCCTTCAAACTGCTCTCCTGTGCGTTCGCTTAACTAAGGGAGTTGAATCCGCATTTAGATTCAGAGAGTGGGAAGCACGTTCCTTCTAGGAGCTGCGTTTTGCTATTCCAGCGTGAATGGGAGTAAACGCTGTATTCAGAAATATCTGCTTCTAGAACCAAAACGCAGCTACCTAACAGAACGGTCTTCAATGTGTGCATTCAACGTACAGAGTTAAACTGATGTGCGTTTGCAGGAGTTTGTAAACCCTTTCTGTGAAGCAGCGGAAAACGCATTTTTCCAGCCAAATCCAAGCATTTCAGAAATAGCTGTAAATCTCCGTCTAAAACACAAAACGAACGTATCCTTCAAACTGCTCTCCTGTGCGTTCGCTTAACTAAGGGAGTTGAATCCGCGTTTAGATTCAGAGAGTGGGAAGCACGTTCCTTCTAGGAGCTGCGTTTTGCTATTCCAGCGTGAATGGGAGTAAACGCTGTATTCAGAAATATCTGCTTCTAGAACCAAAACGCAGCTACCTAACAGAACGGTCTTCAATGTGTGCATTCAACTTACAGAGTTAAACTGATGTGCGTTTGCAGGAGTTTGTAAACCCTTTCTGTGAAGCAGCGGAAAACGCATTTTTCCAGCCAAATCCAAGCATTTCAGAAATAGCTGTAAATCTCCGTCTAAAACACAAAACGAACGTATCCTTCAAACTGCTCTCCTGTGCGTTCGCTTAACTAAGGGAGTTGAATCCGCGTTTAGATTCAGAGAGTGGGAAGCACGTTTCTTCTAGGAGCTGCGTTTTGCTATTCCAGCGTGAATGGGAGTAAACGCTGTATTCAGAAATATCTGCTTCTAGAACCAAAACGCAGCTACCTAACAGAACGGTCTTCAATGTGTGCATTCAACTTACAGAGTTAAACTGATGTGCGTTTGCAGGAGTTTGTAAACCCTTTCTGTGAAGCAGCGGAAAACGCATTTTTCCAGCCAAATCCAAGCATTTCAGAAATAGCTGTAAATCTCCGTCTAAAACACAAAACGAACGTATCCTTCAAACTGCTCTCCTGTGCGTTCGCTTAACTAAGGGAGTTGAATCCGCGTTTAGACTCAGAGAGTGGGAAGCACGTTCCTTCTAGGAGCTGCGTTTTGCTATTCCAGCGTGAATGGGAGTAAACGCTGTATTGAGAAATGTCTGCTTCTAGAACCAAAACGCAGCTACCTAACAGAAGGGTCTTCAATGTGTGCATTCAACTTACAGAGTTAAACTGATGTGCGTTTGCAGGAGTTTGTAAACCCTTTCTGTGAAGCAGCGGAAAACGCATTTTTCCAGCCAAATCCAAGCATTTCAGAAATAGCTGTAAATCTCCGTCTAAAACACGAAACGAACGTATCCTTCAAACTGCTCTGCTGTGCGTTGGCTTAACTAAGGGAGTTGAATCCGCGGTTAGATTCAGAGAGTGGGAAGCACGTTCCTTCTAGGAGCTGCGTTTTCCTATTCCAGCGTGAATGGGAGTAAACGCTGTATTCAGAAATATCTGCTTCTAGAACCAAAACGCAGCTACCTAACAGAACGGTCTTCAATGTGTGCATTCAACTTACAGAGTTAAACTGATGTGCGTTTGCAGGAGTTTGTAAACCCTTTCTGTGAAGCAGCGGAAAACGCATTTTTCCAACCAATTCCAAGCATTTCAGAAATAGCTGTAAATCTCCGTCTAAAACACAAAACGAACGTATCCTTCAAACTGCTCTCCTGTGCGTTCGCTTAACTAAGGGAGTTGAATCCGCGTTTAGATTCAGAGAGTGGGAAGCACGTTCCTTCTAGGAGCTGCGTTTTGCTATTCCAGCGTGAATGGGAGTAAACGCTGTATTCAGAAATATCTGCTTCTAGAACCAAAACGCAGCTACCTAAGAGAACGGTCTTCAATGTGTGCATTCAACGTACAGAGTTAAACTGATGTGCGTTTGCAGGAGTTTGTAAACCCTTTCTGTGAAGCAGCGGAAAACGCATTTTTCCAGCCAAATCCAAGCATTTCAGAAATAGCTGTAAATCTCCGTCTAAAACACGAAACGAACGTATCCTTCAAACTGCTCTGCTGTGCGTTGGCTTAACTAAGGGAGTTGAATCCGCGTTTAGATTCAGAGAGTGGGAAGCACGTTCCTTCTAGGAGCTGCGTTTTGCTATTCCAGCGTGAATGGGAGTAAACGCTGTATTGAGAAATATCTGCTTCTAGAACCAAAACGCAGCTACCTAACAGAACGGTCTTCAATGTGTGCATTCAACGTACAGAGTTAAACTGATGTGCGTTTGCAGGAGTTTGTAAACCGTTTCTGTGAAGCAGCGGAAAACGCATTTTTCCAGCCAAATCCAAGGATTTCAGAAATAGCTTTAAATCTCCGTCTAAAACACAAAACGAACGTATCCTTAAAACTGCTCTCCTGTGCGTTCGCTTAACTAAGGGAGTTGAATCCGCGTTTAGATTCAGAGAGTGGGAAGCACGTTCCTTCTAGGAGCTGCGTTTTGCTATTCCAGCGTGAATGGGAGTAAACGCTGTATTGAGAAATATCTGCTTCTAGAACCAAAACGCAGCTACCTAACAGAACGGTCTTCAATGTGTGCATTCAACTTACAGAGTTAAACTGATGTGCGTTTGCAGGAGTTTGTAAACCCTTTCTGTGAAGCAGCGGAAAACGCATTTTTCCAGCCAAATCCAAGCATTTCAGAAATAGCTGTAAATCTCCGTCTAAAACACAAAACGAACGTATCCTTCAAACTGCTCTCCTGTGCGTCCGCTTAACTAAGAAAGTTGAATCCGCGTTTAGACTCAGAGAGTGGGAAGCACGTTCCTTCTAGGAGCTGCGTTTTGCTATTCCAGCGTGAATGGGAGTAAACGCTGTATTGAGAAATGTCTGCTTCTAGAACCAAAACGCAGCTACCTAACAGAAGGGTCTTCAATGTGTGCATTCAACTTACAGAGTTAAACTGATGTGCGTTTGCAGGAGTTTGTAAACCCTTTCTGTGAAGCAGCGGAAAACGCATTTTTCCAGCCAAATCCAAGCATTTCAGAAATAGCTGTAAATCTCCGTCTAAAACACAAAACGAACGTATCCTTAAAACTGCTCTCCTGTGCGTTCGCGTAACTAAGGGAGTTGAATCCGCGTTTAGATTCAGAGATTGGGAAGCACGTTCCTTCTAGGAGCTGCGTTTTGCTATTCCAGCGTGAATGGGAGTAAACGCTGTATTCAGAAATATCTGCTTCTAGAACCAAAACGCAGCTACCTAACAGAACGGTCTTCAATGTGTGCATTCAACTTACAGAGTTAAACGGATGTGCGTTTGCAGGAGTTTGTAAACCCTTTCTGTGAAGCAGCGGAAAACGCATTTTTCCAGCCAAATCCAAGCATTTCAGAAATAGCTGTAAATCTCCGTCTAAAACACAAAACGAACGTATCCTTCAAACTGCTCTCCTGTGCGTTCGCTTAACTAAGGGAGTTGAATCCGCGTTTAGACTCAGAGAGTGGGAAGCACGTTCCTTCTAGGAGCTGCGTTTTGCTATTCCAGCGTGAATGGAAGTAAACGCTGTATTGAGAAATGTCTGCTTCTAGAACCAAAACGCAGCTACCTAACAGAACGGTCTTCAATGTGTGCATTCAACTTACAGAGTTAAACTGATGTGCGTTTGCAGGAGTTTGTAAACCCTTTCTGTGAAGCAGCGGAAAACGCATTTTTCCAGCCAAATCCAAGCATTTCACAAATAGCTGTAAATCTCCGTCTAAAACACAAAACGAACGTATCCTTAAAACTGCTCTCCTGTGCGTTCGCGTAACTAAGGGAGTTGAATCCGCGTTTAGATTCAGAGATTGGGAAGCACGTTCCTTCTAGGAGCTGCGTTTTTCTATTCCAGCGTGAATGGGAGTAAACGCTGTATTCAGAAATATCTGCTTCTAGAACCAAAACGCAGCTACCTAACAGAACGGTCTTCAATGTGTGCATTCAACTTACAGAGTTAAACTGATGTGCGTTTGCAGGAGTTTGTAAACCCTTTCTGTGAAGCAGCGGAAAACGCATTTTTCCAGCCAAATCCAAGCATTTCAGAAATAGCTGTAAATCTCCGTCTAAAACACAAAACGAACGTTTCCTTCAAACTGCTCTCCTGTGCGTTCGCTTAACTAAGGGAGTTGAATCCGCGTTTAGATTCAGAGAGTGGGAAGCACTTTCCTTCTAGGAGCTGCGTTTTGCTATTCCAACGTGAATGGGAGTACACGCTGTATTGAGAAATATCTGCTTCTAGAACCAAAACGCAGCTACCTAACAGAACGGTCTTCAATGTGTGCATTCAACTTACAGAGTTAAACTGATGTGCGTTTGCAGGAGTTTGTAAACCCTTTCTGTGAAGCAGCGGACAAGGCATTTTTTCAACCAAATCCAAGCATTTCAGAAATAGCTGTAAATCTCCGTCTAAAACACAAAACGAACGTATCCTTCAAACTGCTCTCCTGTGCGTTCGCTTAACTAAGGGAGTTGAATCCGCGTTTAGATTCAGAGAGTGGGAAGCACGTTCCTTCTAGGAGCTGCGTTTTGCTATTCCAGCGTGAATGGGAGTAAACGCTGTATTGAGAAATATCTGCTTCTAGAACCAAAACGCAGCTACCTAACAGAACGTTCTTCAATGTGTGCACTCAACGTACAGAGTTAAACTGATGTGCGTTTGCAGGAGTTTGTAAACCCTTTCTGTGAAGCAGCGGAAAACGCATTTTTCCAGCCAAATCCAAGCATTTCAGAAATAGCTGTAAATCTCCGTCTGAAACACAAAACGAACGTATCCTTCAAACTGCTCTCCTGTGCGTTCGCTTAACTAAGGGAGTTGAATCCGCGTTTAGATTCAGAGAGTGGGAAGCACGTTCCTTCTAGGAGCTGCGTTTTGCTATTCCAGCGTGAATGGGAGTAAACGCTGTATTCAGAAATATCTGCTTCTAGAACCAAAACGCAGCTACCTAACAGAACGGTCTTCAATGTGTGCATTCAACTTACAGAGTTAAACTGATGTGCGTTTGCAGGAGTTTGTAAACCCTTTCTGTGAAGCAGCGGAAAACGCATTTTTCCAGCCAAATCCAAGCATTTCAGAAATAGCTGTAAATCTCCGTCTAAAACACAAAACGAACGTATCCTTCAAACTGCTCTCCTGTGCGTTCGCTTAACTAAGGGAGTTGAATCCGCGTTTAGATTCAGAGAGTGGGAATCACGTTCCTTCTAGGAGCTGCGTTTTGCTATTCCAGCGTGAATGGGAGTAAACGCTGTATTCCAAAATATCTGCTTCTAGAACCAAAACGCAGCTACATAACAGAACGGTCTTCAATGTGTGCATTCAATGTACAGAGTTAAACTGATGTGCGTTTGCAGGAGTTTGTAAACTCTTTCTGTGAAGCAGCGGAAAACGCATTTTTCAAGCCAAATCCAAGCATTTCAGAAATAGCTGTAAATCTCCGTCTAAAACACAAAACGAACGTATCCTTCAAACTGCTCTGCTGTGCGTTGGCTTAACTAAGGGAGTTGAATCCGCGTTTAGATTCAGAGAGTGGGAAGCACGTTCCTTCTAGGAGCTGCGTTTTGCTATTCCAGCGTGAATGGGAGTAAACGCTGTATTGAGAAATCTCTGCTTCTAGAACCAAAACGCAGCTACCTAACAGAACGGTCTTCAATGTGTGCATTCAACTTACAGAGTTAAACTGATGTGCGTTTGCAGGAGTTTGTAAACCCTTTCTGTGAAGCAGCGGACAACGCATTTTTCCAACGAAATCCAAGCATTTCAGAAATAGCTGTAAATCTCCGTCTAAAACACAAAACGAACGTATCCTTCAAACTGCTCTCCTGTGCGTTCGCTTAACTAAGGGAGTTGAGTCCGCATTTAGATTCAGAGAGTGGGAAGCACGTTCCTTCTAGGAGCTGCGTTTTGCTATTCCAGCGTGAATGGGTATAAACGCTGTATTGAGAAATATCTGCTTCTAGAACCAAAACGCAGCTACCTAACAGAACGGTCTTCAATGTGTGCATTCAACTTACAGAGTTAAACTGATGTGCGTTTGCAGGAGTTTGTAAACTTTTTCTGTGAAGCAGCGGAAAACGCATTTTTCCAGCCAAATCCAAGCATTTCAGAAATAGCTGTAAATCTCCGTCTAAAACACAAAACGAACGTATCCTTAAAACTGCTCTCCTGTGCGTTCGCGTAACTAAGGGAGTTGAATCCGCGTTTAGATTCAGAGATTGGGAAGCACGTTCCTTCTAGGAGCTGCGTTTTGCTATTCCAGCGTGAATGGGAGTAAACGCTGTATTCAGAAATATCTGCTTCTAGAACCAAAACGCAGCTACCTAACAGAACGGTCTTCAATGTGTGCATTCAACTTACAGAGTTAAACTGATGTGCGTTTGCAGGAGTTTGTAAACCCTTTCTGTGAAGCAGCGGAAAACGCATTTTTCCAGCCAAATCCAAGCATTTCAGAAATAGCTGTAAATCTCCGTCTAAAACACAAAACGAACGTTTCCTTCAAACTGCTCTCCTGTGCGTTCGCTTAACTAAGGGAGTTGAATCCGCGTTTAGATTCAGAGAGTGGGAAGCACTTTCCTTCTAGGAGCTGCGTTTTGCTATTCCAGCGTGAATGGGAGTACACGCTGTATTGAGAAATATCTGCTTCTAGAACCAAAACGCAGCTACCTAACAGAACGGTCTTCAATGTGTGCATTCAACTTACAGAGTTAAACTGATGTGCGTTTGCAGGAGTTTGTAAACCCTTTCTGTGAAGCAGCGGACAAGGCATTTTTTCAACCAAATCCAAGCATTTCAGAAATAGCTGTAAATCTCCGTCTAAAACACAAAACGAACGTATCCTTCAAACTGCTCTCCTGTGCGTTCGCTTAACTAAGGGAGTTGAATCCGCGTTTAGATTCAGAGAGTGGGAAGCACGTTCCTTCTAGGAGCTGCGTTTTGCTATTCCAGCGTGAATGGGAGTAAACGCTGTATTGAGAAATATCTGCTTCTAGAACCAAAACGCAGCTACCTAACAGAACGTTCTTCAATGTGTGCATTCAACGTACAGAGTTAAACTGATGTGCGTTTGCAGGAGTTTGTAAACCCTTTCTGTGAAGCAGCGGAAAACGCATTTTTCCAGCCAAATCCAAGCATTTCAGAAATAGCTGTAAATCTCCGTCTAAAACACAAAACGAACGTATCCTTCAAACTGCTCTCCTGTGCGTTCGCTTAACTAAGGGAGTTGAATCCGCGTTTAGATTCAGAGAGTGGGAAGCACGTTCCTTCTAGGAGCTGCGTTTTGCTATTCCAGCGTGAATGGGAGTAAACGCTGTATTGAGAAATATCTGCTTCTAGAACCAAAACGCAGCTACCTAACAGAACGGTCTTCAATGTGTGCATTCAACTTACAGAGTTAAACTGATGTGCGTTTGCAGGAGTTTGTAAACCCTTTCTGTGAAGCAGCGGAAAACGCATTTTTCCAGCCAAATCCAAGCATTTCAGAAATAGCTGTAAATCTCCGTCTAAAACACAAAACGAACGTATCCTTCAAACTGCTCTCCTGTGCGTTCGCTTAACTAAGGGAGTTGAATCCGCGTTTAGATTCAGAGAGTGGGAATCACGTTCCTTCTAGGAGCTGCGTTTTGCTATTCCAGCGTGAATGGGAGTAAACGCTGTATTCCAAAATATCTGCTTCTAGAACCAAAACGCAGCTACATAACAGAACGGTCTTCAATGTGTGCATTCAATGTACAGAGTTAAACTGATGTGCGTTTGCAGGAGTTTGTAAACTCTTTCTGTGAAGCAGCGGAAAACGCATTTTTCCAGCCAAATCCAAGCATTTCAGAAATAGCTGTAAATCTCCGTCTAAAACACAAAACGAACGTATCCTTCAAACTGCTCTGCTGTGCGTTGGCTTAACTAAGGGAGTTGAATCCGCGTTTAGATTCAGAGAGTGGGAAGCACGTTCCTTCTAGGAGCTGCGTTTTGCTATTCCAGCGTGAATGGGAGTAAACGCTGTATTGAGAAATCTCTGCTTCTAGAACCAAAACGCAGCTACCTAACAGAACGGTCTTCAATGTGTGCATTCAACTTACAGAGTTAAACTGATGTGCGTTTGCAGGAGTTTGTAAACCCTTTCTGTGAAGCAGCGGACAACGCATTTTTCCAACGAAATCCAAGCATTTCAGAAATAGCTGTAAATCTCCGTCTAAAACACAAAACGAACGTATCCTTCAAACTGCTCTCCTGTGCGTTCGCTTAACTAAGGGAGTTGAGTCCGCATTTAGATTCAGAGAGTGGGAAGCACGTTCCTTCTAGGAGCTGCGTTTTGCTATTCCAGCGTGAATGGGTATAAACGCTGTATTGAGAAATATCTGCTTCTAGAACCAAAACGCAGCTACCTAACAGAACGGTCTTCAATGTGTGCATTCAACTTACAGAGTTAAACTGATGTGCGTTTGCAGGAGTTTGTAAACTTTTTCTGTGAAGCAGCGGAAAACGCATTTTTCCAGCCAAATCCAAGCATTTCAGAAATAGCTGTAAATCTCCGTCTAAAACACAAAACGAACGTATCCTTAAAACTGCTCTCCTGTGCGTTCGCGTAACTAAGGGAGTTGAATCCGCGTTTAGATTCAGAGATTGGGAAGCACGTTCCTTCTAGGAGCTGCGTTTTGCTATTCCAGCGTGAATGGGAGTAAACGCTGTATTCAGAAATATCTGCTTCTAGAACCAAAACGCAGCTACCTAACAGAACGGTCTTCAATGTGTGCATTCAACTTACAGAGTTAAACGGATGTGCGTTTGCAGGAGTTTGTAAACCCTTTCTGTGAAGCAGCGGAAAACGCATTTTTCCAGCCAAATCCAAGCATTTCAGAAATAGCTGTAAATCTCCGTCTAAAACACAAAACGAACGTATCCTTCAAACTGCTATCCTGTGCGTTCGCTTAACTAAGGGAGTTGAATCCGCGTTTAGACTCAGAGAGTGGGAAGCACGTTCCTTCTAGGAGCTGCGTTTTGCTATTCCAGCGTGAATGGAAGTAAACGCTGTATTGAGAAATGTCTGCTTCTAGAACCAAAACGCAGCTACCTAACAGAACGGTCTTCAATGTGTGCATTCAACTTACAGAGTTAAACTGATGTGCGTTTGCAGGAGTTTGTAAACCCTTTCTGTGAAGCAGCGGAAAACGCATTTTTCCAGCCAAATCCAAGCATTTCACAAATAGCTGTAAATCTCCGTCTAAAACACAAAACGAACGTATCCTTAAAACTGCTGTCCTGTGCGTTCGCGTAACTAAGGGAGTTGAATCCGCGTTTAGATTCAGAGATTGGGAAGCACGTTCCTTCTAGGAGCTGCGTTTTTCTATTCCAGCGTGAATGGGAGTAAACGCTGTATTCAGAAATATCTGCTTCTAGAACCAAAACGCAGCTACCTAACAGAACGGTCTTCAATGTGTGCATTCAACTTACAGAGTTAAACTGATGTGCGTTTGCAGGAGTTTGTAAACCCTTTCTGTGAAGCAGCGGAAAACGCATTTTTCCAGCCAAATCCAAGCATTTCAGAAATAGCTGTAAATCTCCGTCTAAAACACAAAACGAACGTTTCCTTCAAACTGCTCTCCTGTGCGTTCGCTTAACTAAGGGAGTTGAATCCGCGTTTAGATTCAGAGAGTGGGAAGCACTTTCCTTCTAGGAGCTGCGTTTTGCTATTCCAGCGTGAATGGGAGTACACGCTGTATTGAGAAATATCTGCTTCTAGAACCAAAACGCAGCTACCTAACAGAACGGTCTTCAATGTGTGCATTCAACTTACAGAGTTAAACTGATGTGCGTTTGCAGGAGTTTGTAAACCCTTTCTGTGAAGCAGCGGACAAGGCATTTTTTCAACCAAATCCAAGCATTTCAGAAATAGCTGTAAATCTCCGTCTAAAACACAAAACGAACGTATCTTTCAAACTGCTCTCCTGTGCGTTCGCTTAACTAAGGGAGTTGAATCCGCGTTTAGATTCAGAGAGCTGGAAGCACGTTCCTTCTAGGAGCTGCGTTTTCCTATTCCAGCGTAAATGGGAATAAACGCTGTATTGAGAAATATCTGCTTCTAGAACCAAAACGCAGCTACCTAACAGAACGGTCTTCAATGTGTGCATTCAACTTACAGAGTTAAACTGATGTGCGTTTGCAGGAGTTTGTAAACCCTTTCTGTGAAGCAGCGGAAAACGCATTCTTCCAGGCAAATCCAAGCATTTCAGAAATAGCTGTAAATCTCCGTCTAAAACACAAAACGAACGTATCCTTCAAACTGCTCTCCTGTGCGTTCGCTTAACTAAGGGAGTTGAATCCGCGTTTAGATTTAGAGAGTGGGAAGCACGTTCCTTCTAGGAGCTGCGTTTTGCTATTCCAGCGTGAATGGGAGTAAACGCTGTATTGAGAAATATCTGCTTCTAGAACCAAAACGCAGCTACCTAACAGAACGGTCTTCAATGTGTGCATTCAACGTACAGAGTTAAACTGATGTGCGTTTGCAGGAGTTTGTAAACCCTTTCTGTGAAGCAGCGGAAAACGCATTTTTCCAGCCAAATCCAAGCATTTCAGAAATAGCTGTAAACCTCCGTCTAAAACACAAAACGAACGTATCCTTCAAACTGCTCTCCTGTGCGTTCGCTTAACTAAGGGAGTTGAATCCGCGTTTAGACTCAGAGAGTGGGAAGCACGTTCCTTCTAGGAGCTGCGTTTTGCTATTCCAGCGTGAATGGGAGTAAACGCTGTATTGAGAAATATCTGCTTCTAGAACCAAAACGCAGCTACCTAACAGAACGGTCTTCAATGTGTGCATTCAACTTACAGAGTTAAACTGATGTGCGTTTGCAGGAGTTTGTAAACCCTTTCTGTGAAGCAGCGGAAAACGCATTTTTCCAGCCAAATCCAAGCATTTCAGAAATAGCTGTAAATCTCCGTCTAAAACACAAAACGAACGTATCCTTCAAACTGCTCTCCTGTGCGTTCGCTTAACTAAGGGAGTTGAATCCGCGTTTAGATTCAGAGAGTGGGAATCACGTTCCTTCTAGGAGCTGCGTTTTGCTATTCCAGCGTGAATGGGAGTAAACGCTGTATTGAGAAATATCTGCTTCTAGAACCAAAACGAAGCTACCTAACAGAACGGTCTTCAATGTGTGCATTCAACGTACAGAGTTAAACTGATGTGCGTTTGCAGGAGTTTGTAAACCCTTTCTGTGAAGAGGAAAACGCATTTTTCCAGCCAAATCCAAGCATTTCAGAAATAGCTGTAAATCTCCGTCTAAAACACAAAACGAACGTATCCTTCAAACTGCTCTCCTGTGCGTTCGCTTAACTAAGGGAGTTGAATCCGCGTTTAGATTCAGAGAGTGGGAAGTACGTTCCTTCTAGGAGCTGCGTTTTGCTATTTCAGCGTGAATGGGAGTACACGCTGTATTCAGAAATATCTGCTTCTAGAACCAAAACGCAGCTACCTAACAGAACGGTCTTCAATGTGTGCATTCAACGTACAGAGTTAAACTGATGTGCGTTTGCAGGAGTTTGTAAACTCTTTCTGTGAAGCAGCGGAAAGCGCATTTTTCCAGCCAAATCCAAGCATTTCAGAAATAGCTGTAAATCTCCGTCTAAAACACAAAACGAACGTATCCTTCAAACTGCTCTGCTGTGCGTTGGCTTAACTAAGGGAGTTGAATCCGTGTTTAGATTCAGAGAGTGGGAAGCATGTTCCTTCTAGGAGCTGCGTTTTGCTATTCCAGCGTGAATGGGAGTAAACGCTGTATTGAGAAATATCTGCTTCTAGAACCAAAACGCAGCTACCTAACAGAACGGTCTTCAATGTGTGCATTCAACTTACAGAGTTAAACTGATGTGCGTTTGCAGGAGTTTGTAAACCCTTTCTGTGAAGCAGCGGACAACGCATTATTTCAACCAAATCCAAGCATTTCAGAAATAGCTGTAAATCTCCGTCTAAAACACAAAACGAACGTATCCTTCAAACTGCTCTCCTGTGCGTTCGCTTAACTAAGGGAGTTGAATCCGCGTTTAGATTCAGAGAGTGGGAAGCACGTTCCTTCTAGGAGCTGCGTTTTGCTATTCCAGCGTGAATGGGAGTAAACGCTGTATTGAGAAATATCTGCTTCTAGAACCAAAACGCAGCTACCTAACAGAACGGTCTTCAATGTGTGCATTCAACTTACAGAGTTAACCTGATGTGCGTTTGCAGGAGTTTGTAAACCCTTTCTGTGAAGCAGCGGAAAACGCATTGTTCCAGGCAAATCCGAGCATTTCAGAAATAGCTGTAAATCTCCGTCTTAAACACAAAACGAACGTATCATTCAAACTACTCTCCTGTGCGTTCGCTTAACTAAGGGAGTTGAATCCGCGTTTAGATTCAGAGAGTGGGAAGCACGTTTCTTCTAGGAGCTGCGTTTTGCTATTCCAGCGTAAATGGGAGTAAACGCTGTATTGAGAAATATCCGCTTCTAGAACCAAAACGCAGCTACCTAACAGAACGGTCTTCAATGTGTGCATTCAACGTACAGAGTTAAACTGATGTGCGTTTGCAGGAGTTTGTAAACCCTTTCTGTGAAGCAGCGGAAAACGCATTTTTCCAGCCAAATCCAAGCATTTCAGAAATAGCTGTAAACCTCCGTCTAAAACACAAAACGAACGTATCCTTCAAACTGCTCTCCTGTGCGTTCGCTTAACTAAGGGAGTTGAATCCGCGTTTAGACTCAGAGAGTGGATAGCACGTTCCTTCTAGGAGCTGCGTTTTGCTATTCCAGCATGAATGGGAGTAAACGCTGTATTGAGAAATATCTGCTTCTAGAACCAAAACGCAGCTACCTAACAGAACGTTCTTCAATGTGTGCATTCAACGTACAGAGTTAAACTGATGTTCGTTTGCAGGAGTTGTAAACCCTTTCTGTGAAGCAGCGGAAAACGCATTTTTCCAGCCAAATCCAAGCATTTCAGAAATAGCTGTAAATCTCCGTCTAAAACACAAAACAAACGTATCCTTCAAACTGCTCTCCTGTGCGTTCGCTTAACTAAGGGAGTTGAATCCGCGTTTAGATTCAGAGAGTGGGAAGCACGTTCCTTCTAGGAGCTGCGTTTTGCTATTCCAGCGTGAATGGGAGTAAAGGCTGTATTCAGAAATATCTGCTTCTAGAACCAAAACGCAGCTACCTAACAGAACGGTCTTCAATGTGTGCATTCAACTTACAGAGTTAAACTGATGTGGGTTTGCAGGAGTTTGTAAACCCTTTCTGTGAAGCAGCGGAAAACGCATTTTTCCAGCCAAATCCAAGCATTTCAGAAATAGCTGTAAATCTCCGTCTAAAACACAAAACGAACGTATCCTTCAAACTGCTCTCCTGTGCGTTCGCTTAACTAAGGGAGTTGAATCCGCGTTTAGATTCAGAGAGTGGGAAGCACGTTCCTTCGAAAGCTGCCTTTTGCTATTCCAGCGTGAATGGGAGTAAACGCTGTATTGAGAAATATCTGCTTCTAGAACCAAAACGCAGCTACCTAACAGAACGGTCTTCAATGTGTGCATTCAACGTACAGAGTTAAACTGATGTGCGTTTGCAGGAGTTTGTAAACCCTTTCTGTGAAGCAGCGGAAAACGCATTTTTCCAGCCAAATCCAAGCATTTCAGAAATAGCTGTAAATCTCCGTCTAAAACACAAAACGAACGTTTCCTTCAAACTGCTCTCCTGTGCGTTCGCTTAACTAAGGAAGTTGAATCCGCGTTTAGATTCAGAGAGTGGGAAGCACTTTCCTTCTAGGAGCTGCGTTTTGCTATTCCAGCGTGAATGGGAGTACACGCTGTATTGAGAAATATCTGCTTCTAGAACCAAAACGCAGCTACCTAACAGAACGGTCTTCAATGTGTGCATTCAACTTACAGAGTTAAACTGATGTGCGTTTGCAGGAGTTTGTAAACCCTTTCTGTGAAGCAGCGGACAAGGCATTTTTCCAACCAAATCCAAGCATTTCATAAATAGCTGTAAATCTCCGTCTAAAACACAAAACGAACGTATCCTTCAAACTGCTCTCCTGTGCGTTCGCTTAACTAAGGGAGTTGAATCCGCGTTTAGATTCAGAGAGTGGGAAGCACGTTCCTTCTAGGAGCTGCGTTTTCCTATTCCAGCGTGAATGGGAATAAACGCTGTATTGAGAAATATCTGCTTCTAGAACCAAAACGCAGCTACCTAACAGAACGGTCTTCAATGTGTGCATTCAACTTACAGAGTTAAACTGATGTGCGTTTGCAGGAGTTTGTAAACCCTTTCTGTGAAGCAGCGGAAAACGCATTCTTCCAGGCAAATCCAAGCATTTCAGAAATAGCTGTAAATCTCCGTCTAAAACACAAAACGAACGTATCCTTCAAACTGCTCTCCTGTGCGTTCGCTTAACTAAGGGAGTTGAATCCGCGTTTAGATTCAGAGAGTGGGAAGCACGTTCCTTCTAGGAGCTGCGTTTTGCTATTCCAGCGTGAATGGGAGTAAACGCTGTATTGAGAAATATCTGCTTCTAGAACCAAAACGCAGCTACCTAACAGAACGGTCTTCAATGTGTGCATTCAACGTACAGAGTTAAACTGATGTGCGTTTGCAGGAGTTTGTAAACCCTTTCTGTGAAGCAGCGGAAAACGCATTTTTCCAGCCAAATCCAAGCATTTCAGAAATAGCTGTAAACCTCCGTCTAAAACACAAAACGAACGTATCCTTCAAACTGCTCTCCTGTGCGTTCGCTTAACTAAGGGAGTTGAATCCGCGTTTAGACTCAGAGAGTGGGAAGCACGTTCCTTCTAGGAGCTGCGTTTTGCTATTCCAGCGTGAATGGGAGTAAACGCTGTATTGAGAAATATCTGCTTCTAGAACCAAAACGCAGCTACCTAACAGAACGGTCTTCAATGTGTGCATTCAACTTACAGAGTTAAACTGATGTGCGTTTGCAGGAGTTTGTAAACCCTTTCTGTGAAGCAGCGGAAAACGCATTTTTCCAGCCAAATCCAAGCATTTCAGAAATAGCTGTAAATCTCCGTCTAAAACACAAAACGAACGTATCCTTCAAACTGCTCTCCTGTGCGTTCGCTTAACTAAGGGAGTTGAATACGCGTTTAGATTCAGAGAGTGGGAATCACGTTCCTTCTAGGAGCTGCGTTTTGCTATTCCAGCGTGAATGGGAGTAAACGCTGTATTCCAAAATATCTGCTTCTAGAACCAAAACGCAGCTACCTAACAGAACGGTCTTCAATGTGTGCATTCAACTTACAGAGTTAAACTGATGTGCGTTTGCAGGAGTTTGTAAACCCTTTCTGTGAAGAGGAAAACGCATTTTTCCAGCCAAATCCAAGCATTTCAGAAATAGCTGTAAATCTCCGTCTAAAACACAAAACGAACGTATCCTTCAAACTGCTCTCCGGTGCGTTCGCTTAACTAAGGAAGTTGAATCCGCGTTTAGATTCAGAGAGTGGGAAGTACGTTCCTTCTAGGAGCTGCGTTTTGCTATTCCAGCGTGAATGGGAGTAAACGCTGTATTCAGAAATATCTGCTTCTAGAACCAAAACGCAGCAACCTAACAGAACGGTCTTCAATGTGTGCATTCAACGTACAGAGTGAAACTGATGTGCGTTTGCAGGAGTTTGTAAACTCTTTCTGTGAAGCAGCGGAAAGCGCATTTTTCCAGCCAAATCCAAGCATTTCAGAAATAGCTGTAAATCTCCGTCTAAAACACAAAACGAACGTATCCTTCAAACTGCTCTGCTGTGCGTTGGCTTAACTAAGGGAGTTGAATCCGTGTTTAGATTCAGAGAGTGGGAAGCATGTTCCTTCTAGGAGCTGCGTTTTGCTATTCCAGCGTGAATGGGAGTAAACGCTGTATTGAGAAATATCTGCTTCTAGAACCAAAACGCAGCTACCTAACAGAACGGTCTTCAATGTGTGCATTCAACTTACAGAGTTAAACTGATGTGCGTTTGCAGGAGTTTGTAAACCCTTTCTGTGAAGCAGCGGACAACGCATTTTTTCAACCAAATCCAAGCATTTCAGAAATAGCTGTAAATCTCCGTCTAAAACACAAAACGAACGTATCCTTCAAACTGCTCTCCTGTGCGTTCGCTTA
The DNA here is from genome assembly GCF_049354715.1 of Callithrix jacchus. Lineage (NCBI taxonomy): Eukaryota > Metazoa > Chordata > Mammalia > Primates > Cebidae > Callithrix > Callithrix jacchus. Next base: position 46,175,054 of record NC_133514.1, read on the forward strand.
ACTAAGGGAGTTGAATCCGCGTTTAGATCCAGAGAGTGGGAAGCACGTTCCTTCTAGGAGCTGCGTTTTGCTATTCCAGCGTGAATGGGAGTAAACGCTGTATTGAGAAATATCTGCTTCTAGAACCAAAACGCAGCTACCTAACAGAACGGTCTTCAATGTGTGCATTCAACTTACAGAGTTAACCTGATGTGCGTTTGCAGGAGTTTGTAAACCCTTTCTGTGAAGCAGCGGAAAACGCATTGTTCCAGGCAAATCCGAGCATTTCAGAAATAGCTGTAAATCTCCGTCTTAAACACAAAACGTACGTATCATTCAAACTACTCTCCTGTGCGTTCGCTTAACTAAGGGAGTTGAATCCGCGTTTAGATTCAGAGAGTGGGAAGCACGTTTCTTCTAGGAGCTGCGTTTTGCTATTCCAGCGTAAATGGGAGTAAACGCTGTATTGAGAAATATCCGCTTCTAGAACCAAAACGCAGCTACCTAACAGAACGGTCTTCAATGTGTGCATTCAACGTACAGAGTTAAACTGATGTGCGTTTGCAGGAGTTTGTAAACCCTTTCTGTGAAGCAGCGGAAAACGCATTTTTCCAGCCAAATCCAAGCATTTCAGAAATAGCTGTAAACCTCCGTCTAAAACACAAAACGAACGTATCCTTCAAACTGCTCTCCTGTGCGTTCGCTTAACTAAGGGAGTTGAATCCGCGTTTAGACTCAGAGAGTGGATAGCACGTTCCTTCTAGGAGCTGCGTTTTGCTATTCCAGCATGAATGGGAGTAAACGCTGTATTGAGAAATATCTGCTTCTAGAACCAAAACGCAGCTACCTAACAGAACGTTCTTCAATGTGTGCATTCAACGTACAGAGTTAAACTGATGTTCGTTTGCAGGAGTTGTAAACCCTTTCTGTGAAGCAGCGGAAAACGCATTTTTCCAGCCAAATCCAAGCATTTCAGAAATAGCTGTAAATCTCCGTCTAAAACACAAAACAAACGGATCCTTCAAACTGCTCTCCTGTGCGTTCGCTTAACTAAGGGAGTTGAATCCGCGTTTAGATTCAGAGAGTGGGAAGCACGTTCCTTCTAGGAGCTGCGTTTTGCTATTCCAGCGTGAATGGGAGTAAAGGCTGTATTCAGAAATATCTGCTTCTAGAACCAAAACGCAGGTACCTAACAGAACGGTCTTCAATGTGTGCATTCAACTTACAGAGTTAAACTGATGTGGGTTTGCAGGAGTTTGTAAACCCTTTCTGTGAAGCAGCGGAAAACGCATTTTTCCAGCCAAATCCAAGCATTTCAGAAATAGCTGTAAATCTCCGTCTAAAACACAAAACGAACGTATCCTTCAAACTGCTCTCCTGTGCGTTCGCTTAACTAAGGGAGTTGAATCCGCGTTTAGATTCAGAGAGTGGGAATCACGTTCCTTCTAGGAGCTGCGTTTTGCTATTCCAGCGTGAATGGGAGTAAACGCTGTATTCCAAAATATCTGCTTCTAGAACCAAAACGCAGCTACCTAACAGAACGGTCTTCAATGTGTGCAATGAATGTACAGAGTTAAACTGATGCGCGTTTGCAGGAGTTTGTAAACTCTTTCTGTGAAGCAGCGGAAAACGCATTATTCCAGCCAAATCCAAGCATTTCAGAAATAGCTGTAAATCTCCGTCTAAAACACAAAACGAACGTATCCTTCAAACTGCTCTGCTGTGCGTTGGCTTAACTAAGGGAGTTGAATCCGCGTTTAGATTCAGAGAGTGGGAAGCACGTTCCTTCTAGGAGCTGCGTTTTGCTATTCCAGCGTGAATGGGAATAAACGCTGTATTGAGAAATATCTGCTTCTAAAACCAAAACGCAGCTACCTAACAGAACGGTCTTCAATGTGTGCATTCATCTTACAGAGTTAAACTGATGTGCGTTTGCAGGAGTTTGTAAACCGTTTCTGTGAAGCAGCGGAAAACGCATTTTTCCAGCCAAATCCAAGCATTTCAGAAATAGCTGTAAATCTCCGTCTAAAACACAAAACGAACGTATCCTTCAAACTGCTCTCCTGTGCGTTCGCTTAACTAAGGGAGTTGAATCCGCGTTTAGATTCAGAGAGTGGGAAGCACGTTCCTTCTAGGAGCTGCGTTTTGCTATTCCAGCGTGAATGGGAGTAAACGCTGTATTCAGAAATATCTGCTTCTAGAACCAAAACGCAGCTACCTAACTGAACGGTCTTCAATGTGTGCATTCAACTTACAGAGTTAAACTGATGTGCGTTTGCAGGAGTTTGTAAACCCTTTCTGTGAAGCAGCGGAAAACGCATTTTTCCAGCCAAATCCAAGCATTTCAGAAATAGCTGTAAATCTCCGTCTAAAACACAAAACGAACGTATCCTTCAAACTGCTCTCCTGTGCGTTCGCTTAACTAAGGGAGTTGAATCCGCGTTTAGATTCAGAGAGTGGGAAGCACGTTCCTTCTAGGAGCTGCGTTTTGCTATTCCAGCGTGAATGGGAGGAAACGCTTTATTCAGAAATATCTGCTTCTAGAACCAAAAAGCAGCTACCTAACAGAACGGTCTTCAATGTGTGCATTCAACTTAAAGAGTTAAACTGATGTGCGTTTGCAGGAGTTTGTAAACCCTTTCTGTGAAGCAGCGGAAAACGCATTTTTCCAGCCAAATCCAAGCATTTCAGAAATAGCTGTAAATCTCCGTCTAAAACACAAAACGAACGTATCCTTCAAACTGCTCTCCTGTGCGTTCGCTTAACTAAGGGGGTTGAATCCGCGTTTAGATTCAGAGAGTGGGAATCACGTTCCTTCTAGGAGCTGCGTTTTGCTATTCCAGCGTGAATGGGAGTAAACGCTGTATTCAGAAATATCTGCTTCTAGAACCAAAACGCAGCTACCTAACAGAACGGTCTTCAATGTGTGCATTCAACTTACAAAGTTAAACTGATGTGCGTTTGCAGGAGTTTGTAAACCCTTTCTGTGAACAGAGGAAAACGCATTTTTCCAGCCAAATCCAAGCATTTCAGAAATCGCTGTAAATCTCCGTCTAAAACACAAAACGAACGTATCCTTCAAACTGCTCTGCTGTGCGTTGGCTTAACTAAGGAAGTTGAATCCGCGTTTAGATTCAGAGAGTTGGAAGCACGTTCCTTCTAGGAGCTGCGTTTTGCTATTCCAGCGTGAATGGGAGTAAACGCTGTATTGAGAAATATCTGCTTCTAGAACCAAAACGCAGCTACCTAACAGAACGGTCTTCAATGTGTGCATTCAACTTACAGAGTTAAACTGATGTGCGTTTGCAGGAGTTTGTAAACCCTTTCTGTGAAGCAGCGGAAAACGCATTTTTCCAGCCAAATCCAAGCATTTCAGAAATAGCTGTAAATCTCCGTCTAAAACACAAAACGAACGTATCCTTCAAACTGCTCTCCTGTGCGTTCGCTTAACTAAGGGAGTTGAATCCGCGTTTAGACTCAGAGAGTGGGAAGCACGTTCCTTCTAGGAGCTGCGTTTTGCTATTCCAGCGTGAATGGGAGTAAACGCTGTATTGAGAAATATCTGCTTCTAGAACCAAAACGCAGCTACCTAACAGAACGGTCTTCAATGTGTGCATTCAACTTACAGAGTTAAACTGATGTGCGTTTGCAGGAGTTTGTAAACCCTTTCTGTGAAGCAGCGGAAAACGCATTTTTCCAGCCAAATCCAAGCATTTCAGAAATAGCTGTAAATCTCCGTCTAAAACACAAAACGAACGTATCCTTCAAACTGCTCTCCTGTGCGTTCGCTTAACTAAGGGAGTTGAATCCGCGTTTAGACTCAGAGAGTGGGAAGCACGTTCCTTCTAGGAGCTGCGTTTTGCTATTCCAGCGTGAATGGGAGTAAACGCTGTATTGAGAAATATCTGCTTCTAGAACCAAAACGCAGCTACCTAACAGAACGGTCTTCAATGTGTGCATTCAACTTACAGAGTTAAACTGATGTGCGTTTGCAGGAGTTTGTAAACCCTTTCTGTGAAGCAGCGGAAAACGCATTTTTCCAGCCAAATCCAAGCATTTCAGAAATAGCTGTAAATCTCCGTCTAAAACACAAAACGAACGTATCCTTCAAACTGCTCTCCTGTGCGTTCGCTTAACTAAGGGAGTTGAATCCGCGTTTAGACTCAGAGAGTGGGAAGCACGTTCCTTCTAGGAGCTGCGTTTTGCTATTCCAGCGTGAATGGGAGTAAACGCTGTATTGAGAAATATCTGCTTCTAGAACCAAAACGCAGCTACCTAACAGAACGGTCTTCAATGTGTGCATTCAACGTACAGAGTTAAACTGATGTGCGTTTGCAGGAGTTTGTAAACCCTTTCTGTGAAGCAGCGGAAAACGCATTTTTCCAGCCAAATCCAAGCATTTCAGAAATAGCTGTAAATCTCCGTCTAAAACACAAAACGAACGTATCCTTCAAACTGCTCTCCTGTGCGTTCGCTTAACTAAGGGAGTTGAATCCGCGTTTAGATTCAGAGAGTGGGACGCACGTTCCTTCTAGGAGCTGCGTTTTGCTATTCCAGCGTGAATGGGAGTAAACGCTGTATTCAGAAATAACTGCTTCTAGAACCAAAACGCAGCTACCTAACAGAAAGGTCTTCAATGTGTGCATTCAACGTACAGAGTTAAACTGATGTGCGTTTGCAGGAGTTTGTAAACCCTTTCTGTGAAGAAGCGGAAAACGCATTTTTCCAGCCAAATCCAAGCATTTCAGAAAAAGCTGTAAATCTCCGTCTAAAACACAAAACGAACGTATCCTTCAAACTGCTCTCCTGTGCGTTCGCTTAACTAAGGGAGTTGAATCCGCGTTTAGATTCAGAGAGTGGGAAGCACGTTCCTTCTAGGAGCTGCGTTTTGCTATTCCAGCGTGAATGGGAGTAAACGCTGTATTGAGAAATATCTGCTTCTAGAACCAAAACGCAGCTACCTAACAGAACGTTCTTCAATGTGTGCATTCAACGTACAGAGTTAAACTGATGTGCGTTTGCAGGAGTTTGTAAACCCTTTCTGTGAAGCAGCGGAAAACGCATTTTTCCAGCCAAATCCAAGCATTTCAGAAATAGCTGTAAATCTCCGTCTAAAACACAAAACGAACGTATCCTTCAAACTGCTCTCCTGTGCGTTCGCTTAACTAACGGAGTTGAATCCGCGTTTAGATTCAGAGAGTGGGAAGCACGTTTCTTCTAGGAGCTGCGTTTTGCTATTCCAGCGTGAATGGGAGTAAACGCTGTATTCAGAAATATCTGCTTCTAGAACCAAAACGCAGCTACCTAACAGAACGGTCTTCAATGTGTGCATTCAACTTACAGAGTTAAACTGATGTGCGTTTGCAGGAGTTTGTAAACCCTTTCTGTGAAGCAGCGGAAAACGCATTGTTCCAGCCAAATCCAAGCATTTCAGAAATAGCTGTAAATCTCCGTCTAAAACACAAAACGAACGTATCCTTCAAACTGCTCTCCTGTGCGTTCGCTTAACTAAGGGAGTTGAATCCGCGTTTAGATTCAGAGAGTGGGAAGCACGTTCCTTCTAGGAGCTGCGTTTTGCTATTCCAGCGTGAATGGGAGTAAACGCTGTATTGAGAAATGTCTGCTTCTAGAACCAAAACGCAGCTACCTAACAGAAGGGTCTTCAATGTGTGCATTCAACTTACAGAGTTAAACTGATGTGCGTTTGCAGGAGTTTGTAAACCCTTTCTGTGAAGCAGCGGAAAACGCATTTTTCCAGCCAAATCCAAGCATTTCAGAAATAGCTGTAAATCTCCGTCTAAAACACAAAACGAACGTATCCTTCAAACTGCTCTCCTGTGCGTTCGCTTAACTAAGGGAGTTGAATCCGCGTTTAGATTCAGAGAGTGGGAAGCACGTTCCTTCTAGGAGCTGCGTTTTGCTATTCCAGCGTGAATGGGAGTAAAGGCTGTATTGAGAAATATCTGCTTCTAGAACCAAAACGCAGCTACCTAACAGAACGGTCTTCAATGTGTGCATTCAACTTACAGAGTTAAACTGATGTGCGTTTGCAGGAGTTTGTAAACCCTTTCTGTGAAGCAGCGGACAACGCATTTTTCCAGCCAAATCCAAGCATTTCAGAAATAGCTGTAAATCTCCGTCTAAAACACAAAACGAACGTTTCCTTCAAACTGCTCTCCTGTGCGTTCGCTTAACTAAGGGAGTTGAATCCGCGTTTAGATTCAGAGAGTGGGAAGCACTTTCCTTCTAGGAGCTGCGTTTTGCTATTCCAGCGTGAATGGGAGTAAACGCTGTATTGAGAAATATCTGCTTCTAGAACCAAAACGCAGCTACCTAACAGAACGGTCTTCAATGTGTGCATTCAACGTACAGAGTTAAACTGATGTGCGTTTGCAGGAGTTTGTAAACCCTTTCTGTGAAGCAGCGGAAAACGCATTTTTCCAGCCAAATCCAAGCATTTCAGAAATAGCTGTAAATCTCCGTCTAAAACACGAAACGAACGTATCCTTCAAACTGCTCTGCTGTGCGTTGGCTTAACTAAGGGAGTTGAATCCGCGTTTAGATTCAGAGAGTGGGAAGCACGTTCCTTCTAGGAGCTGCGTTTTGCTATTCCAACGTGAATGAAAGTAAACGCTGTATTCAGAAATATCTGCTTCTAGAACCAAAACGCAGCTACCTAACAGAACGGTCTTCAATGTGTGCATTCAACTTACAGAGTTAAACTGATGTGCGTTTGCAGGAGTTTGTAAACCCTTTCTGTGAAGCAGCGGAAAACGCATTTTTCCAACCAAATCCAAGCATTTCAGAAATAGCTGTAAATCTCCGTCTAAAACACAAAACGAACGTATCCTTCAAACTGCTCTCCTGTGCGTTCGCTTAACTAAGGGAGTTGAATCCGCGTTTAGATTCAGAGAGTGGGAAGCACGTTCCTTCTAGGAGCTGCGTTTTGCTATTCCAGCGTGAATGGGAGTAAACGCTGTATTCAGAAATATCTGCTTCTAGAACCAAAACGCAGCTACCTAAGAGAACGGTCTTCAATGTGTGCATTCAACGTACAGAGTTAAACTGATGTGCGTTTGCAGGAGTTTGTAAACCCTTTCTGTGAAGCAGCGGAAAACGCATTTTTCCAGCCAAATCCAAGCATTTCAGAAATAGCTGTAAATCTCCGTCTAAAACACGAAACGAACGTATCCTTCAAACTGCTCTGCTGTGCGTTGGCTTAACTAAGGGAGTTGAATCCGCGTTTAGATTCAGAGAGTGGGAAGCACGTTCCTTCTAGGAGCTGCGTTTTGCTATTCCAGCGTGAATGGGAGTAAACGCTGTATTCAGAAATATCTGCTTCTAGAACCAAAACGCAGCTACCTAACAGAACGGTCTTCAATGTGTCCATTCAACTTACAGAGTTAAACTGATGTGCGTTTGCAGGAGTTTCTAAACCCTTTCTGTGAAGCAGCGGAAAACGCATTTTTCCAACCAAATCCAAGCATTTCAGAAATAGCTGTAAATCTCCGTCTAAAACACAAAACGAACGTATCCTTCAAACTGCTCTCCTGTGCGTCCGCTTAACTAAGGGAGTTGAATCCGCGTTTAGATTCAGAGAGTGAAAAGCACGTTCCTTCTAGGAGCTGCGTTTTCCTATTCCAGCGTGAATGGGAATAAACGCTGTATTGAGAAATATCTGCTTCTAGAACCAAAACGCAGCTACCTAACAGAACGGTCTTCAATGTGTGCATTCAACTTACAGAGTTAAACTGATGTGCGTTTGCAGGAGTTTGTAAACCCTTTCTGTGAAGCAGCGGAAAACGCATTTTGCCAGCCAAATCCAAGCATTTCAGAAATAGCTGTAAATCTCCGTCTAAAACACAAAACGAACGTATCCTTCAAACTGCTCTCCTGTGCGTTCGCTTAACTAAGGGAGTTGAATCCGCGTTTAGACTCAGAGAGTGGGAAGCACGTTCCTTCTAGCAGCTGCGTTTTGCTATTCCAGCGTGAATGGGAGTAAACGCTGTATTGAGAAATGTCTGCTTCTAGAACCAAAACGCAGCTACCTAACAGAAGGGTCTTCAATGTGTGCATTCAACTTACAGAGTTAAAATGATGTGCGTTTGCAGGAGTTTGTAAACCCTTTCTGTGAGGCAGCGGAAAACGCATTTTTCCAGCCAAATCCAAGCATTTCAGAAATAGCTGTAAATCTCCGTCTAAAACACGAAACGAACGTATCCTTCAAACTGCTCTGCTGTGCGTTGGCTTAACTAAGGGAGTTGAATCCGCGTTTAGATTCAGAGAGTGGGAAGCACGTTCCTTCTAGGAGCTGCGTTTTGCTATTCCAGCGTGAATGGGAGTAAACGCTGTATTCAGAAATATCTGCTTCTAGAACCAAAACGCAGCTACCTAACAGAACGGTCTTCAATGTGTGCATTCAACTTACAGAGTTAAACTGATGTGCGTTTGCAGGAGTTTGTAAACCCTTTCTGTGAAGCAGCGGAAAACGCATTTTTCCAACCAATTTCAAGCATTTCAGAAATAGCTGTAAATCTCCGTCTAAAACACAAAACGAACGTATCCTTCAAACTGCTCTCCTGTGCGTTCGCTTAACTAAGGGAGTTGAATCCGCATTTAGATTCAGAGAGTGGGAAGCACGTTCCTTCTAGGAGCTGCGTTTTGCTATTCCAGCGTGAATGGGAGTAAACGCTGTATTCAGAAATATCTGCTTCTAGAACCAAAACGCAGCTACCTAACAGAACGGTCTTCAATGTGTGCATTCAACGTACAGAGTTAAACTGATGTGCGTTTGCAGGAGTTTGTAAACCCTTTCTGTGAAGCAGCGGAAAACGCATTTTTCCAGCCAAATCCAAGCATTTCAGAAATAGCTGTAAATCTCCGTCTAAAACACAAAACGAACGTATCCTTCAAACTGCTCTCCTGTGCGTTCGCTTAACTAAGGGAGTTGAATCCGCGTTTAGATTCAGAGAGTGGGAAGCACGTTCCTTCTAGGAGCTGCGTTTTGCTATTCCAGCGTGAATGGGAGTAAACGCTGTATTCAGAAATATCTGCTTCTAGAACCAAAACGCAGCTACCTAACAGAACGGTCTTCAATGTGTGCATTCAACTTACAGAGTTAAACTGATGTGCGTTTGCAGGAGTTTGTAAACCCTTTCTGTGAAGCAGCGGAAAACGCATTTTTCCAGCCAAATCCAAGCATTTCAGAAATAGCTGTAAATCTCCGTCTAAAACACAAAACGAACGTATCCTTCAAACTGCTCTCCTGTGCGTTCGCTTAACTAAGGGAGTTGAATCCGCGTTTAGATTCAGAGAGTGGGAAGCACGTTCCTTCTAGGAGCTGCGTTTTGCTATTCCAGCGTGAATGGGAGTAAACGCTGTATTCAGAAATATCTGCTTCTAGAACCAAAACGCAGCTACCTAACAGAACGGTCTTCAATGTGTGCATTCAACTTACAGAGTTAAACTGATGTGCGTTTGCAGGAGTTTGTAAACCCTTTCTGTGAAGCAGCGGAAAACGCATTTTTCCAGCCAAATCCAAGCATTTCAGAAATAGCTGTAAATCTCCGTCTAAAACACAAAACGAACGTATCCTTCAAACTGCTCTCCTGTGCGTTCGCTTAACTAAGGGAGTTGAATCCGCGTTTAGACTCAGAGAGTGGGAAGCACGTTCCTTCTAGGAGCTGCGTTTTGCTATTCCAGCGTGAATGGGAGTAAACGCTGTATTGAGAAATGTCTGCTTCTAGAACCAAAACGCAGCTACCTAACAGAAGGGTCTTCAATGTGTGCATTCAACTTACAGAGTTAAACTGATGTGCGTTTGCAGGAGTTTGTAAACCCTTTCTGTGAAGCAGCGGAAAACGCATTTTTCCAGCCAAATCCAAGCATTTCAGAAATAGCTGTAAATCTCCGTCTAAAACACGAAACGAACGTATCCTTCAAACTGCTCTGCTGTGCGTTGGCTTAACTAAGGGAGTTGAATCCGCGTTTAGATTCAGAGAGTGGGAAGCACGTTCCTTCTAGGAGCTGCGTTTTCCTATTCCAGCGTGAATGGGAGTAAACGCTGTATTCAGAAATATCTGCTTCTAGAACCAAAACGCAGCTACCTAACAGAACGGTCTTCAATGTGTGCATTCAACTTACAGAGTTAAACTGATGTGCGTTTGCAGGAGTTTGTAAACCCTTTCTGTGAAGCAGCGGAAAACGCATTTTTCCAACCAATTCCAAGCATTTCAGAAATAGCTGTAAATCTCCGTCTAAAACACAAAACGAACGTATCCTTCAAACTGCTCTCCTGTGCGTTCGCTTAACTAAGGGAGTTGAATCCGCGTTTAGATTCAGAGAGTGGGAAGCACGTTCCTTCTAGGAGCTGCGTTTTGCTATTCCAGCGTGAATGGGAGTAAACGCTGTATTCAGAAATATCTGCTTCTAGAACCAAAACGCAGCTACCTAAGAGAACGGTCTTCAATGTGTGCATTCAACGTACAGAGTTAAACTGATGTGCGTTTGCAGGAGTTTGTAAACCCTTTCTGTGAAGCAGCGGAAAACGCATTTTTCCAGCCAAATCCAAGCATTTCAGAAATAGCTGTAAATCTCCGTCTAAAACACGAAACGAACGTATCCTTCAAACTGCTCTGCTGTGCGTTGGCTTAACTAAGGGAGTTGAATCCGCGTTTAGATTCAGAGAGTGGGAAGCACGTTCCTTCTAGGAGCTGCGTTTTGCTATTCCAGCGTGAATGGGAGTAAACGCTGTATTGAGAAATATCTGCTTCTAGAACCAAAACGCAGCTACCTAACAGAACGGTCTTCAATGTGTGCATTCAACGTACAGAGTTAAACTGATGTGCGTTTGCAGGAGTTTGTAAACCGTTTCTGTGAAGCAGCGGAAAACGCATTTTTCCAGCCAAATCCAAGGATTTCAGAAATAGCTTTAAATCTCCGTCTAAAACACAAAACGAACGTATCCTTAAAACTGCTCTCCTGTGCGTTCGCTTAACTAAGGGAGTTGAATCCGCGTTTAGATTCAGAGAGTGGGAAGCACGTTCCTTCTAGGAGCTGCGTTTTGCTATTCCAGCGTGAATGGGAGTAAACGCTGTATTGAGAAATATCTGCTTCTAGAACCAAAACGCAGCTACCTAACAGAACGGTCTTCAATGTGTGCATTCAACTTACAGAGTTAAACTGATGTGCGTTTGCAGGAGTTTGTAAACCCTTTCTGTGAAGCAGCGGAAAACGCATTTTTCCAGCCAAATCCAAGCATTTCAGAAATAGCTGTAAATCTCCGTCTAAAACACAAAACGAACGTATCCTTCAAACTGCTCTCCTGTGCGTCCGCTTAACTAAGAAAGTTGAATCCGCGTTTAGACTCAGAGAGTGGGAAGCACGTTCCTTCTAGGAGCTGCGTTTTGCTATTCCAGCGTGAATGGGAGTAAACGCTGTATTGAGAAATGTCTGCTTCTAGAACCAAAACGCAGCTACCTAACAGAAGGGTCTTCAATGTGTGCATTCAACTTACAGAGTTAAACTGATGTGCGTTTGCAGGAGTTTGTAAACCCTTTCTGTGAAGCAGCGGAAAACGCATTTTTCCAGCCAAATCCAAGCATTTCAGAAATAGCTGTAAATCTCCGTCTAAAACACAAAACGAACGTATCCTTCAAACTGCTCTCCTGTGCGTTCGCTTAACTAAGGGAGTTGAATCCGCGTTTAGATTCAGAGAGTGGGAAGCACGTTCCTTCTAGAAGCTGCGTTTTGCTATTCCAGCGTGAATGGGAGTAAACGCTGTATTGAGAAATATCTGCTTCTAGAAAGAAACGCAGCTACCTAACAGAACGGTCTTCAATGTGTGCATTCAACGTACAGAGTTAAACTGATGTGCGTTTGCAGGAATTTGTAAACCCTTTCTGTGAAGCAGCGGAAAACGCATTTTTCCAGCCAAATCCAAGCATTTCAGAAATAGCTGTAAATCTCCGTCTAAAACACAAAACGAACGTATCCTTCAAACTGCTCTCCTGTGCGTTCGCTTCACTAAGGGAGTTGAATCCGCGTTTAGATTCAGAGAGTGGGAAGCACGTTCCTTCTAGGAGCTGCGTTTTGCTATTCCAGCGTGAATGGGAGTAAACGCTGTATTGAGAAATATCTGATTCTAGAACCAAAACGCAGCTACCTAAAAGAACGGTCTTCAATGTGGGCATTCAACGTATAGAGTTAAACTGATGTGCGTTTGCAGGAGTTTGTAAACTCTTTCTGTGAAGCAGCGGAAAACGCATTTTTCCAGCCAAATCCAAGCATTTCAGAAATAGCTTTAAATCTCCGTCTAAAACACAAAACGAACGTATCCTTCAAACTGCTCTCCTGTGCGTTCGCTTAACTAAGGGAGTTGAATCCGCGTTTAGATTCAGAGAGTGGGAAGCACGTTCCTTCTAGGAGCTGCGTTTTGCTATTCCAGCGTGAATGGGAATAAAGGTTGTATTGAGAAATATCTGCTTCTAGAACCAAAACGCAGCTACCTAACAGAACGGTCTTCAATGTGTGCATTCAACTTACAGAGTTAAACTGATGTGCGTTTGCAGGAGTTTGTAAACCCTTTCTGTGAAGCAGCGGAAAACGCATTTTTCCAGCCAAATCCAAGCATTTCAGAAATAGCTGTAAATCTCCGTCTAAAACACAAAACGAACGTATCCTTCAAACTGCTCTCCTGTGCGTTCGCTTAACTAAGGGAGTTGAATCCGCGTTTAGATTCAGAGAGTGGGAAGCACGTTCCTTCTAGGAGCTGCGTTTTGCTATTCCAGCGTGAATGGGAGTAAACGCTGTATTGAGAAATATCTGCTTCTAGAAAGAAACGCAGCTACCTAACAGAACGGTCTTCAATGTGTGCATTCAACGTACAGAGTTAAACTGATGTGCGTTTGCAGGAGTTTGTAAACCCTTTCTGTGAAGCAGCGGAAAACGCATTTTTCCAGCCAAATCCAAGCATTTCAGAAATAGCTGTAAATCTCCGTCTAAAACACAAAACGAACGTATCCTTCAAACTGCTCTCCTGTGCGTTCGCTTAACTAAGGGAGTTGAATCCGCGTTTAGATTCAGAGAGTGGGAAGCACGTTCCTTCTAGGAGCTGCGTTTTGCTATTCCAGCGTGAATGGGAGTAAACGCTGTATTGAGAAATATCTGCTTCTAGAACCAAAACGCAGCTACCTAACAGAACGGTCTTCAATGTGTGCATTCAACGTACAGAGTTAAACTGATGTGCGTTTGCAGGAGTTTGTAAACCCTTTCTGTGAAGCAGCGGAAAACGCATTTTTCCAGCCAAATCCAAGCATTTCAGAAACAGCTGTAAATCTCCGTCTAAAACACGAAACGAACGTATCCTTCAAACTGCTCTGCTGTGCGTTGGCTTAACTAAGGGAGTTGAATCCGCGTTTAGATTCAGAGAGTGGGAAGCACGTTCCTTCTAGGAGCTGCGTTTTGCTATTCCAGCGTGAATGGGAGTAAACGCTGTATTCAGAAATATCTGCTTCTAGAACCAAAACGCAGCTACCTAAGAGAACGGTCTTCAATGTGAGCATTCAACGTACAGAGTTAAACTGATGTGCGTTTGCAGGAGTTTGTAAACCCTTTCTGTGAAGCAGCGGAAAACGCATTTTTCCAGCCAAATCAAAGCATTTCAGAAATAGCTGTAAATCTCCGTCTAAAACACGAAACGAACGTATCCTTCAAACTGCTCTGCTGTGCGTTGGCTTAACTAAGGGAGTTGAATCCGCGTTTAGATTCAGAGAGTGGGAAGCACGTTCCTTCTAGGAGCTGCGTTTTGCTATTCCAGCGTGAATGGGAGTAAACGCTGTATTCAGAAATATCTGCTTCTAGAACCAAAACGCAGCTACCTAACAGAACGGTCTTCAATGTGTCCATTCAACTTACAGAGTTAAACTGATGTGCGTTTGCAGGAGTTTGTAAACCCTTTCTGTGAAGCAGCGGAAAACGCATTTTTCCAACCAAATCCAAGCATTTCAGAAATAGCTGTAAATCTCCGTCTAAAACACAAAACGAACGTATCCTTCAAACTGCTCTCCTGTGCGTTCGCTTAACTAAGGGAGTTGAATCCGCGTTTAGATTCAGAGAGTGGGAAGCACGTTCCTTCTAGGAGCTGCGTTTTACTATTCCAGCGTGAATGGGAATAAACGCTGTATTGAGAAATATCTGCTTCTAGAACCAAAACGCAGCTACCTAACAGAACGGTCTTCAATGTGTGCATTCAACTTACAGAGTTAAACTGATGTGCGTTTGCAGGAGTTTGTAAACTTTTTCTGTGAAGCAGCGGAAAACGCATTTTTCCCGCCAAATCCAAGCATTTCAGAAATAGCTGTAAATCTCCGTCTAAAACACAAAACGAACGTATCCTTAAAACTGCTCTCCTGTGCGTTCGCGTAACTAAGGGAGTTGAATCCGCGTTTAGATTCAGAGAGTGGGAAGCACGTTCCTTCTAGGAGCTGCGTTTTCCTATTCCAGCGTGAATGGGAATAAACGCTGTATTGAGAAATATCTGCTTCTAGAACCAAAACGCAGCTACCTAACAGAACGGTCTTCAATGTGTGCATTCAACGTACAGAGTTAAACTGATGTGCGTTTGCAGGAGTTTGTAAACCGTTTCTGTGAAGCAGCGGAAAACGCATTTTTCCAGCCAAATCCAAGCATTTCAGAAATAGCTTTAAATCTCCGTCTAAAACACAAAACGAACGTATCCTTCAAACTGCTCTCCTGTGCGTTCGCTTAACTAAGGGAGTTGAATCCGCGTTTAGATTCAGAGAGTGGGAAGCACGTTCCTTCTAGGAGCTGCGTTTTGCTATTCCAGCGTGAATGGGAGTAAACGCTGTATTCAGAAATATCTGCTTCTAGAACCAAAACGCAGCTACCTAACAGAACGGTCTTCAATGTGTGCATTCAACTTACAGAGTTAAACTGATGTGCGTTTGCAGGAGTTTGTAAACCCTTTCTGTGAAGCAGCGGAAAACGCATTTTTCCAGCCAAATCCAAGCATTTCAGAAATAGCTGTAAATCTCCGTCTAAAACACAAAACGAACGTATCCTTCAAACTGCTCTCCTGTGCGTTCGCTTAACTAAGGGAGTTGAATCCGCGTTTAGACTCAGAGAGTGGGAAGCACGTTCCTTCTAGGAGCTGCGTTTTGCTATTCCAGCGTGAATGGGAGTAAACGCTGTATTGAGAAATGTCTGCTTCTAGAACCAAAACGCAGCTACCTAACAGAAGGGTCTTCAATGTGTGCATTCAACTTACAGAGTTAAACTGATGTGCGTTTGCAGGAGTTTGTAAACCCTTTCTGTGAAGCAGCGGAAAACGCATTTTTCCAGCCAAATCCAAGCATTTCAGAAATAGCTGTAAATCTCCGTCTAAAACACAAAACGAACGTATCCTTCAAACTGCTCTGCTGTGCGTTGGCTTAACTAAGGGAGTTGAATCCGCGTTTAGATTCAGAGAGTGGGAAGCACGTTCCTTCTAGGAGCTGCGTTTTCCTATTCCAGCGTGAATGGGAGTAAACGCTGTACTCAGAAATATCTGCTTCTAGAACCAAAACGCAGCTACCTAACAGAACGGTCTTCAATGTGTGCATTCAACTTACAGAGTTAAACTGATGTGCGTTTGCAGGAGTTTGTAAACCGTTTCTGTGAAGCAGCAGAAAACGCATTTTTCCAACCAATTCCAAGCATTTCAGAAATAGCTGTAAATCTCCGTCTAAAACACAAAACGAACGTATCCTTCAAACTGCTCTCCTGTGCGTTCGCTTAACTAAGGGAGTTGAATCCGCGTTTAGATTCAGAGAGTGGGAAGCACGTTCCTTCTAGGAGCTGCGTTTTGCTATTCCAGCGTGAATGGGAGTAAACGCTGTATTCAGAAATATCTGCTTCTAGAACCAAAACGCAGCTACCTAAGAGAACGGTCTTCAATGTGTGCATTCAACGTACAGAGTTAAACTGATGTGCGTTTGCAGGAGTTTGTAAACCCTTTCTGTGAAGCAGCGGAAAACGCATTTTTCCATCCAAATCCAAGCATTTCAGAAATAGCTGTAAATCTCCGTCTAAAACACGAAACGAACGTATCCTTCAAACTGCTCTGCTGTGCGTTGGCTTAACTAAGGGAGTTGAATCCGCGTTTAGATTCAGAGAGTGGGAAGCACGTTCCTTCTAGGAGCTGCGTTTTGCTATTCCAGCGTGAATGGGAGTAAACGCTGTATTCAGAAATATCTGCTTCTAGAACCAAAACGCAGCTACCTAACAGAACGGTCTTCAATGTGTCCATTCAACTTACAGAGTTAAACTGATGTGCGTTTGCAGGAGTTTGTAAACCCTTTCTGTGAAGCAGCGGAAAACGCATTTTTCCAACCAAATCCAAGCATTTCAGAAATAGCTGTAAATCTCCGTCTAAAACAAAAAACGAACGTATCCTTCAAACTGCTCTCCTGTGCGTTCGCTTAACTAATGGAGTTGAATCCGCGTTTAGATTCAGAGAGTGGGAAGCACGTTCCTTCTAGGAGCTGCGTTTTCCTATTCCAGCGTGAATGGGAATAAACGCTGTATTGAGAAATATCTGCTTCTAGAACCAAAACGCAGCTACCTAACAGAACGGTCTTCAATGTGTGCATTCAACTTACAGAGTTAAACTGATGTGCGTTTGCAGGAGTTTGTAAACCCTTTCTGTGAAGCAGCGGAAAACGCATTTTTCCAGCCAAATCCAAGCATTTCAGAAATAGCTGTAAATCTCCGTCTAAAACACAAAACGAACGTATCCTTCAAACTGCTCTCCTGTGCGTTCGCTTAACTAAGGGAGTTGAATCCGCGTTTAAATTCAGAGAGTGGGAAGCACGTTCCTTCTAGGAGCTGCGTTTTGCTATTCCAGCGTGAATGGGAGTAAGCGCTGTATTCAGAAATATCTGCTTCTAGAACCAAAACGCAGCTACCTAACAGAACGGTCTTCAATGTGTGCATTCAACTTACAGAGTTAAACTGATGTGCGTTTGCAGGAGTTTGTAAACCCTTTCTGTGAAGCAGCGGAAAACGCATTTTTCCAGCCAAATCCAAGCATTTCAGAAATAGCTGTAAATCTCCGTCTAAAACACAAAACGAACGTATCCTTCAAACTGCTCTCCTGTGCGTTCGCTTAACTAAGGGAGTTGAATCCGCGTTTAGACTCAGAGAGTGGGAAGCACGTTCCTTCTAAGAGCTGCGTTTTGCTATTCCAGCGTGAATGGGAGTAAACGCTGTATTGAGAAATGTCTGCTTCTAGAACCAAAACGCAGCTACCTAACAGAAGGGTCTTCAATGTGTGCATTCAACTTACAGAGTTAAAATGATGTGCGTTTGCAGGAGTTTGTAAACCCTTTCTGTGGAGCAGCGGAAAACGCATTTTTCCAGCCAAATCCAAGCATTTCAGAAATAGCTGTAAATCTCCGTCTAAAACACAAAACGAACGTATCCTTCAAACTGCTCTCCTGTGCGTTCGCTTAACTAAGGGAGTTGAATCCGCGTTTAGATTCAGAGAGTGGGAAGCACGTTCCTTCTAGAAGCTGCGTTTTGCTATTCCAGCGTGAATGGGAGTAAACGCTGTATTGAGAAATATCTGCTTCTAGAAAGAAACGCAGCTACCTAACAGAACGGTCTTCAATGTGTGCATTCAACGTACAGAGTTAAACTGATGTGCGTTTGCAGGAATTTGTAAACCCTTTCTGTGAAGCAGCGGAAAACGCATTTTTCCAGCCAAATCCAAGCATTTCAGAAATAGCTGTAAATCTCCGTCTAAAACACAAAACGAACGTATCCTTCAAACTGCTCTCCTGTGCGTTCGCTTCACTAAGGGAGTTGAATCCGCGTTTAGATTCAGAGAGTGGGAAGCACGTTCCTTCTAGGAGCTGCGTTTTGCTATTCCAGCGTGAATGGGAGTAAACGCTGTATTGAGAAATATCTGATTCTAGAACCAAAACGCAGCTACCTAAAAGAACGGTCTTCAATGTGGGCATTCAACGTATAGAGTTAAACTGATGTGCGTTTGCAGGAGTTTGTAAACTCTTTCTGTGAAGCAGCGGAAAACGCATTTTTCCAGCCAAATCCAAGCATTTCAGAAATAGCTTTAAATCTCCGTCTAAAACACAAAACGAACGTATCCTTCAAACTGCTCTCCTGTGCGTTCGCTTAACTAAGGGAGTTGAATCCGCGTTTAGATTCAGAGAGTGGGAAGCACGTTCCTTCTAGGAGCTGCGTTTTGCTATTCCAGCGTGAATGGGAATAAAGGTTGTATTGAGAAATATCTGCTTCTAGAACCAAAACGCAGCTACCTAACTAAACGGTCTTCAATGTGTGCATTCAACTTACAGAGTTAAACTGATGTGCGTTTGCAGGAGTTTGTAAACCCTTTCTGTGAAGCAGCGGAAAACGCATTTTTCCAGCCAAATCCAAGCATTTCAGAAATAGCTGTAAATCTCCGTCTAAAACACAAAACGAACGTATCCTTCAAACTGCTCTCCTGTGCGTTCGCTTAACTAAGGGAGTTGAATCCGCGTTTAGATTCAGAGAGTGGGAAGCACGTTCCTTCTAGGAGCTGCGTTTTGCTATTCCAGCGTGAATGGGAGTAAACGCTGTATTGAGAAATATCTGCTTCTAGAAAGAAACGCAGCTACCTAACAGAACGGTCTTCAATGTGTGCATTCAACGTACAGAGTTAAACTGATGTGCGTTTGCAGGAGTTTGTAAACCCTTTCTGTGAAGCAGCGGAAAACGCATTTTTCCAGCCAAATCCAAGCATTTCAGAAATAGCTGTAAATCTCCGTCTAAAACACAAAACGAACGTATCCTTCAAACTGCTCTCCTGTGCGTTCGCTTAACTAAGGGAGTTGAATCCGCGTTTAGATTCAGAGAGTGGGAAGCACGTTCCTTCTAGGAGCTGCGTTTTGCTATTCCAGCGTGAATGGGAGTAAACGCTGTATTGAGAAATATCTGCTTCTAGAACCAAAACGCAGCTACCTAACAGAACGGTCTTCAATGTGTGCATTCAACGTACAGAGTTAAACTGATGTGCGTTTGCAGGAGTTTGTAAACCCTTTCTGTGAAGCAGCGGAAAACGCATTTTTCCAGCCAAATCCAAGCATTTCAGAAACAGCTGTAAATCTCCGTCTAAAACACGAAACGAACGTATCCTTCAAACTGCTCTGCTGTGCGTTGGCTTAACTAAGGGAGTTGAATCCGCGTTTAGATTCAGAGAGTGGGAAGCACGTTCCTTCTAGGAGCTGCGTTTTGCTATTCCAGCGTGAATGGGAGTAAACGCTGTATTCAGAAATATCTGCTTCTAGAACCAAAACGCAGCTACCTAAGAGAACGGTCTTCAATGTGAGCATTCAACGTACAGAGTTAAACTGATGTGCGTTTGCAGGAGTTTGTAAACCCTTTCTGTGAAGCAGCGGAAAACGCATTTTTCCAGCCAAATCAAAGCATTTCAGAAATAGCTGTAAATCTCCGTCTAAAACACGAAACGAACGTATCCTTCAAACTGCTCTGCTGTGCGTTGGCTTAACTAAGGGAGTTGAATCCGCGTTTAGATTCAGAGAGTGGGAAGCACGTTCCTTCTAGGAGCTGCGTTTTGCTATTCCAGCGTGAATGGGAGTAAACGCTGTATTCAGAAATATCTGCTTCTAGAACCAAAACGCAGCTACCTAACAGAACGGTCTTCAATGTGTCCATTCAACTTACAGAGTTAAACTGATGTGCGTTTGCAGGAGTTTGTAAACCCTTTCTGTGAAGCAGCGGAAAACGCATTTTTCCAACCAAATCCAAGCATTTCAGAAATAGCTGTAAATCTCCGTCTAAAACACAAAACGAACGTATCCTTCAAACTGCTCTCCTGTGCGTTCGCTTAACTAAGGGAGTTGAATCCGCGTTTAGATTCAGAGAGTGGGAAGCACGTTCCTTCTAGGAGCTGCGTTTTACTATTCCAGCGTGAATGGGAATAAACGCTGTATTGAGAAATATCTGCTTCTAGAACCAAAACGCAGCTACCTAACAGAACGGTCTTCAATGTGTGCATTCAACTTACAGAGTTAAACTGATGTGCGTTTGCAGGAGTTTGTAAACTTTTTCTGTGAAGCAGCGGAAAACGCATTTTTCCCGCCAAATCCAAGCATTTCAGAAATAGCTGTAAATCTCCGTCTAAAACACAAAACGAACGTATCCTTAAAACTGCTCTCCTGTGCGTTCGCGTAACTAAGGGAGTTGAATCCGCGTTTAGATTCAGAGAGTGGGAAGCACGTTCCTTCTAGGAGCTGCGTTTTCCTATTCCAGCGTGAATGGGAATAAACGCTGTATTGAGAAATATCTGCTTCTAGAACCAAAACGCAGCTACCTAACAGAACGGTCTTCAATGTGTGCATTCAACGTACAGAGTTAAACTGATGTGCGTTTGCAGGAGTTTGTAAACCGTTTCTGTGAAGCAGCGGAAAACGCATTTTTCCAGCCAAATCCAAGCATTTCAGAAATAGCTTTGAATCTCCGTCTAAAACACAAAACGAACGTATCCTTCAAACTGCTCTCCTGTGCGTTCGCTTAACTAAGGGAGTTGAATCCGCGTTTAGATTCAGAGAGTGGGAAGCACGTTCCTTCTAGGAGCTGCGTTTTTCTATTCCAGCGTGAATGGGAGTAAACGCTGTATTCAGAAATATCTGCTTCTAGAACCAAAACGCAGCTACCTAACAGAACGGTCTTCAATGTGTGCATTCAACTTACAGAGTTAAACTGATGTGCGTTTGCAGGAGTTTGTAAACCCTTTCTGTGAAGCAGCGGAAAACGCATTTTTCCAGCCAAATCCAAGCATTTCAGAAATAGCTGTAAATCTCCGTCTAAAACACAAAACGAACGTATCCTTCAAACTGCTCTCCTGTGCGTTCGCTTAACTAAGGGAGTTGAATCCGCGTTTAGACTCAGAGAGTGGGAAGCACGTTCCTTCTAGGAGCTGCGTTTTGCTATTCCAGCGTGAATGGGAGTAAACGCTGTATTGAGAAATGTCTGCTTCTAGAACCAAAACGCAGCTACCTAACAGAAGGGTCTTCAATGTGTGCATTCAACTTACAGAGTTAAACTGATGTGCGTTTGCAGGAGTTTGTAAACCCTTTCTGTGAAGCAGCGGAAAACGCATTTTTCCAGCCAAATCCAAGCATTTCAGAAATAGCTGTAAATCTCCGTCTAAAACACAAAACGAACGTATCCTTCAAACTGCTCTGCTGTGCGTTGGCTTAACTAAGGGAGTTGAATCCGCGTTTAGATTCAGAGAGTGGGAAGCACGTTCCTTCTAGGAGCTGCGTTTTCCTATTCCAGCGTGAATGGGAGTAAACGCTGTACTCAGAAATATCTGCTTCTAGAACCAAAACGCAGCTACCTAACAGAACGGTCTTCAATGTGTGCATTCAACTTACAGAGTTAAACTGATGTGCGTTTGCAGGAGTTTGTAAACCGTTTCTGTGAAGCAGCAGAAAACGCATTTTTCCAACCAATTCCAAGCATTTCAGAAATAGCTGTAAATCTCCGTCTAAAACACAAAACGAACGTATCCTTCAAACTGCTCTCCTGTGCGTTCGCTTAACTAAGGGAGTTGAATCCGCGTTTAGATTCAGAGAGTGGGAAGCACGTTCCTTCTAGGAGCTGCGTTTTGCTATTCCAGCGTGAATGGGAGTAAACGCTGTATTCAGAAATATCTGCTTCTAGAACCAAAACGCAGCTACCTAAGAGAACGGTCTTCAATGTGTGCATTCAACGTACAGAGTTAAACTGATGTGCGTTTGCAGGAGTTTGTAAACCCTTTCTGTGAAGCAGCGGAAAACGCATTTTTCCATCCAAATCCAAGCATTTCAGAAATAGCTGTAAATCTCCGTCTAAAACACGAAACGAACGTATCCTTCAAACTGCTCTGCTGTGCGTTGGCTTAACTAAGGGAGTTGAATCCGCGTTTAGATTCAGAGAGTGGGAAGCACGTTCCTTCTAGGAGCTGCGTTTTGCTATTCCAGCGTGAATGGGAGTAAACGCTGTATTCAGAAATATCTGCTTCTAGAACCAAAACGCAGCTACCTAACAGAACGGTCTTCAATGTGTCCATTCAACTTACAGAGTTAAACTGATGTGCGTTTGCAGGAGTTTGTAAACCCTTTCTGTGAAGCAGCGGAAAACGCATTTTTCCAACCAAATCCAAGCATTTCAGAAATAGCTGTAAATCTCCGTCTAAAACAAAAAACGAACGTATCCTTCAAACTGCTCTCCTGTGCGTTCGCTTAACTAATGGAGTTGAATCCGCGTTTAGATTCAGAGAGTGGGAAGCACGTTCCTTCTAGGAGCTGCGTTTTCCTATTCCAGCGTGAATGGGAATAAACGCTGTATTGAGAAATATCTGCTTCTAGAACCAAAACGCAGCTACCTAACAGAACGGTCTTCAATGTGTGCATTCAACTTACAGAGTTAAACTGATGTGCGTTTGCAGGAGTTTGTAAACCCTTTCTGTGAAGCAGCGGAAAACGCATTTTTCCAGCCAAATCCAAGCATTTCAGAAATAGCTGTAAATCTCCGTCTAAAACACAAAACGAACGTATCCTTCAAACTGCTCTCCTGTGCGTTCGCTTAACTAAGGGAGTTGAATCCGCGTTTAAATTCAGAGAGTGGGAAGCACGTTCCTTCTAGGAGCTGCGTTTTGCTATTCCAGCGTGAATGGGAGTAAGCGCTGTATTCAGAAATATCTGCTTCTAGAACCAAAACGCAGCTACCTAACAGAACGGTCTTCAATGTGTGCATTCAACTTACAGAGTTAAACTGATGTGCGTTTGCAGGAGTTTGTAAACCCTTTCTGTGAAGCAGCGGAAAACGCATTTTTCCAGCCAAATCCAAGCATTTCAGAAATAGCTGTAAATCTCCGTCTAAAACACAAAACGAACGTATCCTTCAAACTGCTCTCCTGTGCGTTCGCTTAACTAAGGGAGTTGAATCCGCGTTTAGACTCAGAGAGTGGGAAGCACGTTCCTTCTAAGAGCTGCGTTTTGCTATTCCAGCGTGAATGGGAGTAAACGCTGTATTGAGAAATGTCTGCTTCTAGAACCAAAACGCAGCTACCTAACAGAAGGGTCTTCAATGTGTGCATTCAACTTACAGAGTTAAAATGATGTGCGTTTGCAGGAGTTTGTAAACCCTTTCTGTGGAGCAGCGGAAAACGCATTTTTCCAGCCAAATCCAAGCATTTCAGAAATAGCTGTAAATCTCCGTCTAACACACGAAACGAACGTATCCTTCAAACTGCTCTGCTGTGCGTTGGCTTAACTAAGGGAGTTGAATCCGCGTTTAGATTCAGAGAGTGGGAAGCACGTTCCTTCTAGGAGCTGCGTTTTGCTATTCCAGCGTGAATGGGAGTAAACGCTGTATTCAGAAATATCTGCTTCCAGAACCAAAACGCAGCTACCTAACAGAACGGTCTTCAATGTGTCCATTCAACTTACAGAGTTAAACTGATGTGCGTTTGCAGGAGTTTGTAAACCCTTTCTGTGAAGCAGCGGAAAACGCATTTTTCCAACCAAATCCAAGCATTTCAGAAATGGCTGTAAATCTCCGTCTAAAACACAAAACGAATATATCCTTCAAATTGCTCTCCTGTGCGTTCGCTTAACTAAGGGAGTTGAATCCGCGATTAGATTCAGAGAGTGGGAAGCACGTTCCTTCTAGGAGCTGCGTTTTCCTATTCCAGCGTGAATGGGAATAAACGCTGTATTGAGAAATATCTGCTTCTAGAACCAAAACGCAGCTACCTAACAGAACGGTCTTCAATGTGTGCATTCAACGTACAGAGTTAAACTGATGTGCGTTTGCAGGAGTTTGTAAACCCTTTCTGTGAAGCAGCGGAAAACGCATTTTTCCAGCCAAATCCAAGCATTTCAGAAATAGCTGTAAATCTCCGTCTAAAACACGAAACGAACGTATCCTTCAAACTGCTCTGCTGTGCGTTGGCTTAACTAAGGGAGTTGAATCCGCGTTTAGATTCAGAGAGTGGGAAGCACGTTCCTTCTAGGAGCTGCGTTTTGCTATTCCAGCGTGAATGGGAGTAAACGCTGTATTCAGAAATATCTGCTTCTAGAACCAAAACGCAGCTACCTAAGAGAACGGTCTTCAATGTGTGCATTCAACGTACAGAGTTAAACTGATGTGCGTTTGCAGGAGTTTGTAAACCCTTTCTGTGAAGCAGCGGAAAACGCATTTTTCCAGCCAAATCCAAGCATTTCAGAAATAGCTGTAAATCTCCGTCTAAAACACGAAACGAACGTATCCTTCAAACTGCTCTGCTGTGCGTTGGCTTAACTAAGGGAGTTGAATCCGCGTTTAGATTCAGAGAGTGGGAAGCACGTTCCTTCTAGGAGCTGCGTTTTGCTATTCCAGCGTGAATGGGAGTAAACGCTGTATTCAGAAATATCTGCTTCTAGAACCAAAACGCAGCTACCTAACAGAACGGTCTTCAATGTGTCCATTCAACTTACAGAGTTAAACTGATGTGCGTTTGCAGGAGTTTGTAAACCCTTTCTGTGAAGCAGCGGAAAACGCATTTTTCCAACCAAATCCAAGCATTTCAGAAATAGCTGTAAATCTCCGTCTAAAACACGAAACGAACGTATCCTTCAAATTGCTCTCCTGTGCGTTCGCTTAACTAAGGGAGTTGAATCCGCGTTTAGATTCAGAGAGTGGGAAGCACGTTCCTTCTAGGAGCTGCGTTTTCCTATTCCAGCGTGAATGGGAGTAAACGCTGTATTCAGAAATATCTGCTTCTAGAACCAAAACGCAGCTACCTAACAGAACGGTCTTCAATGTGTGCATTCAACTTACAGAGTTAAACTGATGTGCGTTTGCAGGAGTTTGTAAACCCTTTCTGTGAAGCAGCGGAAAACGCATTTTTCCAACCAATTCCAAGCATTTCAGAAATAGCTGTAAATCTCCGTCTAAAACACAAAACGAACGTATCCTTCAAACTGCTCTCCTGTGCGTTCGCTTAACTAAGGGAGTTGAATCCGCGTTTAGATTCAGAGAGTGGGAAGCACGTTCCTTCTAGGAGCTGCGTTTTGCTATTCCAGCGTGAATGGGAGTAAACGCTGTATTCAGAAATATCTGCTTCTAGAACCAAAACGCAGCTACCTAAGAGAACGGTCTTCAATGTGTGCATTCAACGTACAGAGTTAAACTGAGGTGCGTTTGCAGGAGTTTGTAAACCCTTTCTGTGAAGCAGCGGAAAACGCATTTTTCCAGCCAAATCCAAGCATTTCAGAAATAGCTGTAAATCTAGGTCTAAAACACAAAACGAACGTATCCTTCAAACTGCTCTGCTGTGCGTTGGCTTAACTAAGGGAGTTGAATCCGCGTTTAGATTCAGAGAGTGGGAAGCACGTTCCTTCTAGGAGCTGCGTTTTGCTATTCCAGCGTGAATGGGAGTAAACGCTGTATTCAGAAATATCTGCTTCTAGAACCAAAACGCAGCTACCTAACAGAACGGTCTTCAATGTGTCCATTCAACTTACAGAGATAAACTGATGTGCGTTTGCAGGAGTTTGTAAACCCTTTCTGTGAAGCAACGGAAAACGCATTTTTCCAACCAAATCCAAGCATTTCAGAAATAGCTGTAAATCTCCGTCTAAAACACAAAACGAACGTATCCTTCAAACTGCTCTCCTGTGCGTTCGCTTAACTAAGGGAGTTGAATCCGCGTTTAGATTCAGAGAGTGGGAAGCACGTTCCTTCTAGGAGCTGCGTTTTCCTATTCCAGCGTGAATGGGAATAAACGCTGTATTGAGAAATATCTGCTTCTAGAACCAAAACGCAGCTACCTAACAGAACGGTCTTCAATGTGTGCATTCAACTTACAGAGTTAAACTGATGTGCGTTTGCAGGAGTTTGTAAACCCTTTCTGTGAAGCAGCGGAAAACGCATTTTTCCAGCCAAATCCAAGCATTTCAGAAATAGCTGTAAATCTCCGTCTAAAACACAAAACGAACGTATCCTTCAAACTGCTCTCCTGTGCGTTCGCTTAACTAAGGGAGTTGAATCCGCGTTTAGATTCAGAGAGTGGGAAGCACGTTCCTTCTAGGAGCTGCGTTTTGCTATTCCAGCGTGAATGGGAGTAAACGCTGTATTCAGAAATATGTGCTTCTAGAACCAAAACGCAGCTACCTAACAGAACGGTCTTCAATGTGTGCATTCAACTTACAGAGTTAAACTGATGTGCGTTTGCAGGAGTTTGTAAACCCTTTCTGTGAAGCAGCGGAAAACGCATTTTTCCAGCCAAATCCAAGCATTTCAGAAATAGCTGTAAATCTCCGTCTAAAACACAAAACGAACGTATCCTTCAAACTGCTCTCCTGTGCGTTCGCTTAACTAAGGGAGTTGAATCCGCGTTTAGACTCAGAGAGTGGGAAGCACGTTCCTTCTAGGAGCTGCGTTTTGCTATTCCAGCGTGAATGGGAGTAAACGCTGTATTGAGAAATGTCTGCTTCTAGAACCAAAACGCAGCTACCTAACAGAAGGGTCTTCAATGTGTGCATTCAACTTACAGAGTTAAACTGATGTGCGTTTGCAGGAGTTTGTAAACACTTTCTGTGAAGCAGCGGAAAACGCATTTTTCCAGCCAAATCCAAGCATTTCAGAAATAGCTGTAAATCTCCGTCTAAAACACGAAACGAACGTATCCTTCAAACTGCTCTGCTGTGCGTTGGCTTAACTAAGGGAGTTGAATCCGCGTTTAGATTCAGGGAGTGGGAAGCACGTTCCTTCTAGGAGCTGCGTTTTCCTATTCCAGCGTGAATGGGAGTAAACGCTGTATTCAGAAATATCTGCTTCTAGAACCAAAACGCAGCTACCTAACAGAACGGTCTTCAATGTGTGCATTCAACTTACAGAGTTAAACTGATGTGCGTTTGCAGGAGTTTGTAAACCCTTTCGTTGAAGCAGCGGAAAACGCATTTTTCCAACCAATTCCAAGCATTTCAGAAATAGCTGTAAATCTCCGTCTAAAACACAAAACGAACGTATCCTTCAAACTGCTCTCCTGTGCGTTCGCTTAACTAAGGGAGTTGAATCCGCGTTTAGATTCAGAGAGTGGGAAGCACGTTCCTTCTAGGAGCTGCGTTTTGCTATTCCAGCGTGAATGGGAGTAAACTCTGTATTCAGATATATCTGCTTCTAGAACCAAAACGCAGCTACCTAAGAGAACGGTCTTCAATGTGTGCATTCAACGTACAGAGTTAAACTGATGTGCGTTTGCAGGAGTTTGTAAACCCTTTCTGTGAAGCAGCGGAAAACGCATTTTTCCAGCCAAATCCAAGCATTTCAGAAATAGCTGTAAATCTCCGTCTGAAACACGAAACGAACGTATCCTTCAAACTGCTCTGCTGTGCGTTGTCTTAACTAAGGGAGTTGAATCCGCGTTTAGATTCAGAGAGTGGGAAGCACGTTCCTTCTAGGAGCTGCGTTTTGCTATTCCAGCGTGAATGGGAGTAAACGCTGTATTGAGAAATATCTGCTTCTAGAACCAAAACGCAGCTACCTAACAGAACGGTCTTCAATGTGTGCATTCAACGTACAGAGTTAAACTGATGTGCGTTTGCAGGAGTTTGTAAACCCTTTCTGTGAAGCAGCGGAAAACGCATTTTTCCAGCCAAATCCAAGCATTTCAGAAATAGCTGTAAATCTCCGTCTAAAACACGAAACGAACGTATCCTTCAAACTGCTCTGCTGTGCGTTGGCTTAACTAAGGGAGTTGAATCCGCGTTTAGATTCAGAGAGTGGGAAGCACGTTCCTTCTAGGAGCTGCGTTTTGCTATTCCAGCGTGAATGGGAGTAAACGCTGTATTCAGAAATATCTGCTTCTAGAACCAAAACGCAGCTACCTAAGAGAACGGTCTTCAATGTGTGCATTCAACGTACAGAGTTAAACTGATGTGCGTTTGCAGGAGTTTGTAAACTCTTTCTGTGAAGCAGCGGAAAACGCATTTTTCCAGCCAAATCCAAGCATTTCAGAAATAGCTGTAAATCTCCGTCTAAAACACGAAACGAACGTATCCTTCAAACTGCTCTGCTGTGCGTTGGCTTAACTAAGGGAGTTGAATCCGCGTTTAGATTCAGAGAGTGGGAAGCACGTTCCTTCTAGGAGCTGCGTTTTGCTATTCCAGCGTGAATGGGAGTAAACGCTGTATTCAGAAATATCTGCTTCTAGAACAAAAACGCAGCTACCTAACAGAACGGTCTTCAATGTGTCCATTCAACTTACAGAGTTAAACTGATGTGCGTTTGCAGGAGTTTGTAAACCCTTTCTGTGAAGCAGCGGAAAACGCATTTTTCCAACCAAATCCAAGCATTTCAGAAATAGCTGTAAATCTCCGTCTAAAACACGAAACGAACGTATCCTTCAAATTGCTCTCCTGTGCGTTCGCTTAACTAAGGGAGTTGAATCCGCGTTTAGATTCAGAGAGTGGGAAGCACGTTCCTTCTAGGAGCTGCGTTTTCCTATTCCAGCGTGAATGGGAGTAAACGCTGTATTCAGAAATATCTGCTTCTAGAACCAAAACGCAGCTACCTAACAGAACGGTCTTCAATGTGTGCATTCAACTTACAGAGTTAAACTGATGTGCGTTTGCAGGAGTTTGTAAACCCTTTCTGTGAAGCAGCGGAAAACGCATTTTTCCAACCAATTCCAAGCATTTCAGAAATAGCTGTAAATCTCCGTCTAAAACACAAAACGAACGTATCCTTCAAACTGCTCTCCTGTGCGTTCGCTTAACTAAGGGAGTTGAATCCGCGTTTAGATTCAGAGAGTGGGAAGCACGTTCCTTCTAGGAGCTGCGTTTTGCTATTCCAGCGTGAATGGGAGTAAACGCTGTATTCAGAAATATCTGCTTCTAGAACCAAAACGCAGCTACCTAAGAGAACGGTCTTCAATGTGTGCATTCAACGTACAGAGTTAAACTGAGGTGCGTTTGCAGGAGTTTGTAAACCCTTTCTGTGAAGCAGCGGAAAACGCATTTTTCCAGCCAAATCCAAGCATTTCAGAAATAGCTGTAAATCTAGGTCTAAAACACAAAACGAACGTATCCTTCAAACTGCTCTGCTGTGCGTTGGCTTAACTAAGGGAGTTGAATCCGCGTTTAGATTCAGAGAGTGGGAAGCACGTTCCTTCTAGGAGCTGCGTTTTGCTATTCCAGCGTGAATGGGAATAAACGCTGTATTCAGAAATATCTGCTTCTAGAACCAAAACGCAGCTACCTAACAGAACGGTCTTCAATGTGTCCATTCAACTTACAGAGTTAAACTGATGTGCGTTTGCAGGAGTTTGTAAACCCTTTCTGTGAAGCAACGGAAAACGCATTTTTCCAACCAAATCCAAGCATTTCAGAAATAGCTGTAAATCTCCGTCTAAAACACAAAACGAACGTATCCTTCAAACTGCTCTCCTGTGCGTTCGCTTAACTAAGGGAGTTGAATCCGCGTTTAGATTCAGAGAGTGGGAAGCACGTTCCTTCTAGGAGCTGCGTTTTCCTATTCCAGCGTGAATGGGAATAAACGCTGTATTGAGAAATATCTGCTTCTAGAACCAAAACGCAGCTACCTAACAGAACGGTCTTCAATGTGTGCATTCAACTTACAGAGTTAAACTGATGTGCGTTTGCAGGAGTTTGTAAACCCTTTCTGTGATGCAGCGGAAAACGCATTTTTCCAGCCAAATCCAAGCATTTCAGAAATAGCTGTAAATCTCCGTCTAAAACACAAAACGAACGTATCCTTCAAACTGCTCTCCTGTGCGTTCGCTTAACTAAGGGAGTTGAATCCGCGTTTAGATTCAGAGAGTGGGAAGCACGTTCCTTCTAGGAGCTGCGTTTTGCTATTCCAGCGTGAATGGGAGTAAACGCTGTATTCAGAAATATGTGCTTCTAGAACCAAAACGCAGCTACCTAACAGAACGGTCTTCAATGTGTGCATTCAACTTACAGAGTTAAACTGATGTGCGTTTGCAGGAGTTTGTAAACCCTTTCTGTGAAGCAGCGGAAAACGCATTTTTCCAGCCAAATCCAAGCATTTCAGAAATAGCTGTAAATCTCCGTCTAAAACACAAAACGAACGTATCCTTCTAACTGCTCTCCTGTGCGTTCGCTTAACTAAGGGAGTTGAATCCGCGTTTAGACTCAGAGAGTGGGAAGCACGTTCCTTCTAGGAGCTGCGTTTTTCTATTCCAGCGTGAATGGGAGTAAACGCTGTATTGAGAAATGTCTGCTTCTAGAACCAAAACGCAGCTACCTAACAGAAGGGTCTTCAATGTGTGCATTCAACTTACAGAGTTAAACTGATGTGCGTTTGCAGGAGTTTGTAAACCCTTTCTGTGAAGCAGCGGAAAACGCATTTTTCCAGCCAAATCCAAGCATTTCAGAAATAGCTGTAAATCTCCGTCTAAAACACGAAACGAACGTATCCTTCAAACTGCTCTGCTGTGCGTTGGCTTAACTAAGGGAGTTGAATCCGCGTTTAGATTCAGGGAGTGGGAAGCACGTTCCTTCTAGGAGCTGCGTTTTCCTATTCCAGCGTGAATGGGAATAAACGCTGTATTCAGAAATATCTGCTTCTAGAACCAAAACGCAGCTACCTAACAGAACGGTCTTCAATGTGTGCATTCAACGTACAGAGTTAAACTGATGTGCGTTTGCAGGAGTTTGTAAACCCTTTCTGTGAAGCAGCGGAAAACGCATTTTTCCAGCCAAATCCAAGCATTTCAGAAATAGCTGTAAATCTCCGTCTAAAACACAAAACGAACGTATCCTTCAAACTGCTCTCCTGTGCGTTCGCTTAACTAAGGGAGTTGAATCCGCGTTTAGATTCAGAGAGTGGGAAGCACGTTCCTTCTAGGAGCTGCGTTTTGCTATTCCAGCGTGAATGGGAGTAAACTCTGTATTCAGATATATCTGCTTCTAGAACCAAAACGCAGCTACCTAAGAGAACGGTCTTCAATGTGTGCATTCAACGTACAGAGTTAAACTGATGTGCGTTTGCAGGAGTTTGTAAACCCTTTCTGTGAAGCAGCGGAAAACGCATTTTTCCAGCCAAATCCAAGCATTTCAGAAATAGCTGTAAATCTCCGTCTAAAACACGAAACGAACGTATCCTTCAAACTGCTCTGCTGTGCGTTGTCTTAACTAAGGGAGTTGAATCCGCGTTTAGATTCAGAGAGTGGGAAGCACGTTCCTTCTAGGAGCTGCGTTTTGCTATTCCAGCGTGAATGGGAGTAAACGCTGTATTGAGAAATATCTGCTTCTAGAACCAAAACGCAGCTACCTAACAGAACGGTCTTCAATGTGTGCATTCAACGTACAGAGTTAAACTGATGTGCGTTTGCAGGAGTTTGTAAACCGTTTCTGTGAAGCAGCGGAAAACGCATTTTTCCAGCCAAATCCAAGCATTTCAGAAATTGCTTTAAATCTCCGTCTAAAACACAAAACGAACGTATCCTTCAAACTGCTCTCCTGTGCGTTCGCTTATCTAAGGGAGTTGAATCCGCGTTTAGATTCAGAGAGTGGGAAGCACGTTCCTTCTAGGAGCTGCGTTTTGCTATTCCAGCGTGAATGGGAGTAAACGCTGTATTGAGAAATATCTGCTTCTAGAACCAAAACGCAGCTACCTAACAGAACGGTCTTCAATGTGTGCATTCAACTTACAGAGTTAAACTGATGTGCGTTTGCAGGAGTTTGTAAACCCTTTCTGTGAAGCAGCGGAAAACGCATTTTTCCAGCCAAATCCAAGCATTTCAGAAATAGCTGTAAATCTCCGTCTAAAACACAAAACGAACGTATCCTTCAAACTGCTCTCCTGTGCGTCCGCTTAACTAAGGGAGTTGAATCCGCGTTTAGACTCAGAGAGTGGGAAGCACGTTCCTTCTAGGAGCTGCGTTTTGCTATTCCAGCGTGAATGGGAGTAAACGCTGTATTGAGAAATGTCTGCTTCTAGAACCAAAACGCAGCTACCTAACAGAAGGGTCTTCAATGTGTGCATTCAACTTACAGAGTTAAACTGATGTGCGTTTGCAGGAGTTTGTAAACCCTTTCTGTGAAGCAGCGGAAAACGCATTTTTCCAGCCAAATCCAAGCATTTCAGAAATAGCTGTAAATCTCCGTCTAAAACACAAAACGAACGTATCCTTCAAACTGCTCTGCTGTGCGTTGGCTTAACTAAGGGAGTTGAATCCGCGTTTAGATTCAGAGAGTGGGAAGCACGTTCCTTCTAGGAGCTGCGTTTTGCTATTCCAGCGTGAATGGGAGTAAAGGCTGTATTGAGAAATATCTGCTTCTAGAACCAAAACGCAGCTACCAAACAGAACGGTCTTCAATGTGTGCATTCAACTTACAGAGTTGAACTGATGTGCGTTTGCAGGAGTTTGTAAACCCTTTCTGTGAAGCAGCGGAAAACGCATTTTTCCAGCCAAATCCAAGCATTTCAGAAATAGCTGTAAATCTCCGTCTAAAACACAAAACGAACGTTTCCTTCAAACTGCTCTCCTGTGCGTTCGCTTAACTAAGGGAGTTGAATCCGCGTTTAGATTCAGAGAGTGGGAAGCACTTTCCTTCTAGGAGCTGCGTTTTGCTATTCCAGCGTGAATGGGAGTAAACGCTGTATTGAGAAATATCTGCTTCTAGAACCAAAACGCAGCTACCTAACAGAACGGTCTTCAATGTGTGCATTCAACGTACAGAGTTAAACTGATGTGCGTTTGCAGGAGTTTGTAAACCCTTTCTGTGAAGCAGCGGAAAACGCATTTTTCCAGCCAAATCCAAGCATTTCAGAAATAGCTGTAAATCTCCGTCTAAAACACGAAACGAACGTATCCTTCAAACTGCTCTGCTGTGCGTTGGCTTAACTAAGGGAGTTGAATCCGCGTTTAGATTCAGAGAGTGGGAAGCACGTTCCTTCTAGGAGCTGCGTTTTGCTATTCCAACGTGAATGAAAGTAAACGCTGTATTCAGAAATATCTGCTTCTAGAACCAAAACGCAGCTACCTAACAGAACGGTTTCAATGTGTGCATTCAACTTACAGAGTTAAACTGATGTGCGTTTGCAGGAGTTTGTAAACCCTTTCTGTGAAGCAGCGGAAAACGCATTTTTCCAACCAATTCCAAGCATTTCAGAAATAGCTGTAAATCTCCGTCTAAAACACAAAACGAACGTATCCTTCAAACTGCTCTCCTGTGCGTTCGCTTAACTAAGGGAGTTGAATCCGCGTTTAGATTCAGAGAGTGGGAAGCACGTTCCTTCTAGGAGCTGCGTTTTGCTATTCCAGCGTGAATGGGAGTAAACGCTGTATTCAGAAATATCTGCTTCTAGAACCAAAACGCAGCTACCTAAGAGAACGGTCTTCAATGTGTGCATTCAACGTACAGAGTTAAACTGATGTGCGTTTGCAGGAGTTTGTAAACCCTTTCTGTGAAGCAGCGGATAACGCATTTTTCCAGCCAAATCAAAGCATTTCAGAAATAGCTGTAAATCTCCGTCTAAAACACGAAACGAACGTATCCTTCAAACTGCTCTGCTGTGCGTTGGCTTAACTAAGGGAGTTGAATCCGCCTTTAGATTCAGAGAGTGGGAAGCACGTTCCTTCTAGGAGCTGCGTTTTGCTATTCCAGCGTGAATGGGAGTAAACGCTGTATTCAGAAATATCTGCTTCTAGAACCAAAACGCAGCTACCTAACAGAACGGTCTTCAATGTGTCCATTCAACTTACAGAGTTAAACTGATGTGCGTTTGCAGGAGTTTGTAAACCCTTTCTGTGAAGCAGCGGAAAACGCATTTTTCCAACCAAATCCAAGCATTTCAGAAATAGCTGTAAATCTCCGTCTAAAACACAAAACGAACGTATCCTTCAAACTGCTCTCCTGTGCGTTCGCTTAACTAAGGGAGTTGAATCCGCGTTTAGATTCAGAGAGTGGGAAGCACGTTCCTTCTAGGAGCTGCGTTTTGCTATTCCAGCGTGAATGGGAGTAAACGCTGTATTCAGAAATATCTGCTTCTAGAACCAAAACGCAGCTACCTAAGAGAACGGTCTTCAATGTGTGCATTCAACGTACAGAGTTAAACTGATGTGCGTTTGCAGGAGTTTGTAAACCCTTTCTGTGAAGCAGCGGAAAACGCATTTTTCCAGCCAAATCCAAGCATTTCAGAAATAGCTGTAAATCTCCGTCTAAAACACGAAACGAACGTATCCTTCAAACTGCTCTGCTGTGCGTTGGCTTAACTAAGGGAGTTGAATCCGCGTTTAGATTCAGAGAGTGGGAAGCACGTTCCTTCTAGGAGCTGCGTTTTGCTATTCCAGCGTGAATGGGAGTAAACGCTGTATTCAGAAATATCTGCTTCTAGAACCAAAACGCAGCTACCTAACAGAACGGTCTTCAATGTGTCCATTCAACTTACAGAGTTAAACTGATGTGCGTTTGCAGGAGTTTGTAAACCCTTTCTGTGAAGCAGCGGAAAACGCATTTTTCCAACCAAATCCAAGCATTTCAGAAATAGCTGTAAATCTCCGTCTAAAACACAAAACGAACGTATCCTTCAAACTGCTCTCCTGTGCGTCCGCTTAACTAAGGGAGTTGAATCCGCGTTTAGATTCAGAGAGTGGGAAGCACGTTCCTTCTAGGAGCTGCGTTTTCCTATTCCAGCGTGAATGGGAATAAACGCTGTATTGAGAAATATCTGCTTCTAGAACCAAAACGCAGCTACCTAACAGAACGGTCTTCAATGTGTGCATTCAACTTACAGAGTTAAACTGATGTGCGTTTGCAGGAGTTTGTAAACCCTTTCTGTGAAGCAGCGGAAAACGCATTTTGCCAGCCAAATCCAAGCATTTCAGAAATAGCTGTAAATCTCCGTCTAAAACACAAAACGAACGTATCCTTCAAACTGCTCTCCTGTGCGTTCGCTTAACTAAGGGAGTTGAATTTGCGTTTAGACTCAGAGAGTGGGAAGCACGTTCCTTCTAGCAGCTGCGTTTTCCTATTCCAGCGTGAATGGGAGTAAACGCTGTATTCAGAAATATCTGCTTCTAGAACCAAAACGCAGCTACCTAACAGAACGGTCTTCAATGTGTGCATTCAACTTACAGAGTTAAACTGATGTGCGTTTGCAGGAGTTTGTAAACCCTTTCTGTGAAGCAGCGGAAAACGCATTTTTCCAACCAATTCCAAGCATTTCAGAAATAGCTGTAAATCTCCGTCTAAAACACAAAACGAACGTATCCTTCAAACTGCTCTCCTGTGCGTTCGCTTAACTAAGGGAGTTGAATCCGCATTTAGATTCAGAGAGTGGGAAGCACGTTCCTTCTAGGAGCTGCGTTTTGCTATTCCAGCGTGAATGGGAGTAAACGCTGTATTCAGAAATATCTGCTTCTAGAACCAAAACGCAGCTACCTAACAGAACGGTCTTCAATGTGTGCATTCAACGTACAGAGTTAAACTGATGTGCGTTTGCAGGAGTTTGTAAACCCTTTCTGTGAAGCAGCGGAAAACGCATTTTTCCAGCCAAATCCAAGCATTTCAGAAATAGCTGTAAATCTAGGTCTAAAACACGAAACGAACGTATCCTTCAAACTGCTCTGCTGTGCGTTGGCTTAACTAAGGGAGTTGAATCCGCGTTTAGATTCAGAGAGTGGGAAGCACGTTCCTTCTAGGAGCTGCGTTTTGCTATTCCAGCGTGGATGGGAGTAAACGCTGTATTCAGAAATATCTGCTTCTAGAACCAAAACGCAGCTACCTAACAGAACGGTCTTCAATGTGTCCATTCAACTTACAGAGTTAAACTGATGTGCGTTTGCAGGAGTTTGTAAACCCTTTCTGTGAAGCAGCGGAAAACGCATTTTTCCAACCAAATCCAAGCATTTCAGAAATAGCTGTAAATCTCCGTCTAAAACACAAAACGAACGTATCCTTCAAACTGCTCTCCTGTGCGTTCGCTTAACTAAGGGAGTTGAATCCGCGTTTAGATTCAGAGAGTGGGAAGCACGTTCCTTCTAGGAGCTGCGTTTTCCTATTCCAGCGTGAATGGGAATAAACGCTGTATTGAGAAATATCTGCTTCTAGAACCAAAACGCAGCTACCTAACAGAACGGTCTTCAATGTGTGCATTCAACTTACAGAGTTAAACTGATGTGCGTTTGCAGGAGTTTGTAAACCCTTTCTGTGAAGCAGCGGAAAACGCATTTTTCCAGCCAAATCCAAGCATTTCAGAAATAGCTGTAAATCTCCGTCTAAAACACAAAACGAACGTATCCTTCAAACTGCTCTCCTGTGCGTTCGCTTAACTAAGGGAGTTGAATCCGCGTTTAGATTCAGAGAGTGGGAAGCACGTTCCTTCTAGGAGCTGCGTTTTGCTATTCCAGCGTGAATGGGAGTAAACGCTGTATTGAGAAATGTCTGCTTCTAGAACCAAAACGCAGCTACCTAACAGAAGGGTCTTCAATGTGTGCATTCAACTTACAGAGTTAAACTGATTTGCGTTTGCAGGAGTTTGTAAACCCTTTCTGTGAAGCAGCGGAAAACGCATTTTTCCAGCCAAATCCAAGCATTTCAGAAATAGCTGTAAATCTCCGTCTAAAACACGAAACGAACGTATCCTTCAAACTGCTCTGCTGTGCGTTCGCTTAACTAAGGGAGTTGAATCCGCGTTTAGATTCAGAGAGTGGGAAGCACGTTCCTTCTAGGAGCTGCGTTTTCCTATTCCAGCGTGAATGGGAGTAAACGCTGTATTCAGAAATATCTGCTTCTAGAACCAAAACGCAGCTACCTAACAGAACGGTCTTCAATGTGTGCATTCAACTTACAGAGTTAAACTGATGTGCGTTTGCAGGAGTTTGTAAACCCTTTCTGTGAAGCAGCGGAAAACGCATTTTTCCAACCAATTCCAAGCATTTCAGAAATAGCTGTAAATCTCCGTCTAAAACACAAAACGAACGTATCCTTCAAACTGCTCTCCTGTGCGTTCGCTTAACTAAGGGAGTTGAATCCGCGTTTAGATTCAGAGAGTGGGAAGCACGTTCCTTCTAGGAGCTGCGTTTTGCTATTCCAGCGTGAATGGGAGTAAACGCTGTATTCAGAAATATCTGCTTCTAGAACCAAAACGCAGCTACCTAAGAGAACGGTCTTCAATGTGTGCATTCAACGTACAGAGTTAAACTGATGTGCGTTTGCAGGAGTTTGTAAACCCTTTCTGTGAAGCAGCGGAAAACGCATTTTTCCAGCCAAATCCAAGCATTTCAGAAATAGCTGTAAATCTCCGTCTAAAACACGAAACGAACGTATCCTTCAAACTGCTCTGCTATGCGTTGGCTTAACTAAGGGAGTTGAATCCGCGTTTAGATTCAGAGAGTGGGAAGCACGTTCCTTCTAGGAGCTGCGTTTTGCTATTCCAGCGTGAATGGGAGTAAACGCTGTATTGAGAAATATCTGCTTCTAGAACCAAAACGCAGCTACCAAACAGAACGGTCTTCAATGTGTGCATTCAACTTACAGAGTTGAACTGATGTGCGTTTGCAGGAGTTTGTAAACCCTTTCTGTGAAGCAGCGGAAAACGCATTTTTCCAGCCAAATCCAAGCATTTCAGAAATAGCTGTAAATCTCCGTCTAAAACACAAAACGAACGTTTCCTTCAAACTGCTCTCCTGTGCGTTCGCTTAACTAAGGGAGTTGAATCCGCGTTTAGATTCAGAGAGTGGGAAGCACTTTCCTTCTAGGAGCTGCGTTTTGCTATTCCAGCGTGAATGGGAGTAAACGCTGTATTGAGAAATATCTGCTTCTAGAACCAAAACGCAGCTACCTAACAGAACGGTCTTCAATGTGTGCATTCAACGTACAGAGTTAAACTGATGTGCGTTTGCAGGAGTTTGTAAACCCTTTCTGTGAAGCAGCGGAAAACGCATTTTTCCAGCCAAATCCAAGCATTTCAGAAATAGCTGTAAATCTCCGTCTAAAACACGAAACGAACGTATCCTTCAAACTGCTCTGCTGTGCGTTGGCTTAACTAAGGGAGTTGAATCCGCGTTTAGATTCAGAGAGTGGGAAGCACGTTCCTTCTAGGAGCTGCGTTTTGCTATTCCAACGTGAATGAAAGTAAACGCTGTATTCAGAAATATCTGCTTCTAGAACCAAAACGCAGCTACCTAACAGAACGGTTTCAATGTGTGCATTCAACTTACAGAGTTAAACTGATGTGCGTTTGCAGGAGTTTGTAAACCCTTTCTGTGAAGCAGCGGAAAACGCATTTTTCCAACCAATTCCAAGCATTTCAGAAATAGCTGTAAATCTCCGTCTAAAACACAAAACGAACGTATCCTTCAAACTGCTCTCCTGTGCGTTCGCTTAACTAAGGGAGTTGAATCCGCGTTTAGATTCAGAGAGTGGGAAGCACGTTCCTTCTAGGAGCTGCGTTTTGCTATTCCAGCGTGAATGGGAGTAAACGCTGTATTCAGAAATATCTGCTTCTAGAACCAAAACGCAGCTACCTAAGAGAACGGTCTTCAATGTGTGCATTCAACGTACAGAGTTAAACTGATGTGCGTTTGCAGGAGTTTGTAAACCCTTTCTGTGAAGCAGCGGATAACGCATTTTTCCAGCCAAATCAAAGCATTTCAGAAATAGCTGTAAATCTCCGTCTAAAACACGAAACGAACGTATCCTTCAAACTGCTCTGCTGTGCGTTGGCTTAACTAAGGGAGTTGAATCCGCCTTTAGATTCAGAGAGTGGGAAGCACGTTCCTTCTAGGAGCTGCGTTTTGCTATTCCAGCGTGAATGGGAGTAAACGCTGTATTCAGAAATATCTGCTTCTAGAACCAAAACGCAGCTACCTAACAGAACGGTCTTCAATGTGTCCATTCAACTTACAGAGTTAAACTGATGTGCGTTTGCAGGAGTTTGTAAACCCTTTCTGTGAAGCAGCGGAAAACGCATTTTTCCAACCAAATCCAAGCATTTCAGAAATAGCTGTAAATCTCCGTCTAAAACACAAAACGAACGTATCCTTCAAACTGCTCTCCTGTGCGTTCGCTTAACTAAGGGAGTTGAATCCGCGTTTAGATTCAGAGAGTGGGAAGCACGTTCCTTCTAGGAGCTGCGTTTTGCTATTCCAGCGTGAATGGGAGTAAACGCTGTATTCAGAAATATCTGCTTCTAGAACCAAAACGCAGCTACCTAAGAGAACGGTCTTCAATGTGTGCATTCAACGTACAGAGTTAAACTGATGTGCGTTTGCAGGAGTTTGTAAACCCTTTCTGTGAAGCAGCGGAAAACGCATTTTTCCAGCCAAATCCAAGCATTTCAGAAATAGCTGTAAATCTCCGTCTAAAACACGAAACGAACGTATCCTTCAAACTGCTCTGCTGTGCGTTGGCTTAACTAAGGGAGTTGAATCCGCGTTTAGATTCAGAGAGTGGGAAGCACGTTCCTTCTAGGAGCTGCGTTTTGCTATTCCAGCGTGAATGGGAGTAAACGCTGTATTCAGAAATATCTGCTTCTAGAACCAAAACGCAGCTACCTAACAGAACGGTCTTCAATGTGTCCATTCAACTTACAGAGTTAAACTGATGTGCGTTTGCAGGAGTTTGTAAACCCTTTCTGTGAAGCAGCGGAAAACGCATTTTTCCAACCAAATCCAAGCATTTCAGAACTAGCTGTAAATCTCCGTCTAAAACACAAAACGAACGTATCCTTCAAACTGCTCTCCTGTGCGTCCGCTTAACTAAGGGAGTTGAATCCGCGTTTAGATTCAGAGAGTGGGAAGCACGTTCCTTCTAGGAGCTGCGTTTTCCTATTCCAGCGTGAATGGGAATAAACGCTGTATTGAGAAATATCTGCTTCTAGAACCAAAACGCAGCTACCTAACAGAACGGTCTTCAATGTGTGCATTCAACTTACAGAGTTAAACTGATGTGCGTTTGCAGGAGTTTGTAAACCCTTTCTGTGAAGCAGCGGAAAACGCATTTTGCCAGCCAAATCCAAGCATTTCAGAAATAGCTGTAAATCTCCGTCTAAAACACAAAACGAACGTATCCTTCAAACTGCTCTCCTGTGCGTTCGCTTAACTAAGGGAGTTGAATTTGCGTTTAGACTCAGAGAGTGGGAAGCACGTTCCTTCTAGCAGCTGCGTTTTCCTATTCCAGCGTGAATGGGAGTAAACGCTGTATTCAGAAATATCTGCTTCTAGAACCAAAACGCAGCTACCTAACAGAACGGTCTTCAATGTGTGCATTCAACTTACAGAGTTAAACTGATGTGCGTTTGCAGGAGTTTGTAAACCCTTTCTGTGAAGCAGCGGAAAACGCATTTTTCCAACCAATTCCAAGCATTTCAGAAATAGCTGTAAATCTCCGTCTAAAACACAAAACGAACGTATCCTTCAAACTGCTCTCCTGTGCGTTCGCTTAACTAAGGGAGTTGAATCCGCATTTAGATTCAGAGAGTGGGAAGCACGTTCCTTCTAGGAGCTGCGTTTTGCTATTCCAGCGTGAATGGGAGTAAACGCTGTATTCAGAAATATCTGCTTCTAGAACCAAAACGCAGCTACCTAACAGAACGGTCTTCAATGTGTGCATTCAACGTACAGAGTTAAACTGATGTGCGTTTGCAGGAGTTTGTAAACCCTTTCTGTGAAGCAGCGGAA
Organism: Callithrix jacchus; assembly: GCF_049354715.1. Lineage (NCBI taxonomy): Eukaryota > Metazoa > Chordata > Mammalia > Primates > Cebidae > Callithrix > Callithrix jacchus. The sequence continues at coordinate 46,215,756 of NC_133514.1, forward strand.
AACGCATTTTTCCAGCCAAATCCAAGCATTTCAGAAATAGCTGTAAATCTAGGTCTAAAACACGAAACGAACGTATCCTTCAAACTGCTCTGCTGTGCGTTGGCTTAACTAAGGGAGTTGAATCCGCGTTTAGATTCAGAGAGTGGGAAGCACGTTCCTTCTAGGAGCTGCGTTTTGCTATTCCAGCGTGGATGGGAGTAAACGCTGTATTCAGAAATATCTGCTTCTAGAACCAAAACGCAGCTACCTAACAGAACGGTCTTCAATGTGTCCATTCAACTTACAGAGTTAAACTGATGTGCGTTTGCAGGAGTTTGTAAACCCTTTCTGTGAAGCAGCGGAAAACGCATTTTTCCAACCAAATCCAAGCATTTCAGAAATAGCTGTAAATCTCCGTCTAAAACACAAAACGAACGTATCCTTCAAACTGCTCTCCTGTGCGTTCGCTTAACTAAGGGAGTTGAATCCGCGTTTAGATTCAGAGAGTGGGAAGCACGTTCCTTCTAGGAGCTGCGTTTTCCTATTCCAGCGTGAATGGGAATAAACGCTGTATTGAGAAATATCTGCTTCTAGAACCAAAACGCAGCTACCTAACAGAACGGTCTTCAATGTGTGCATTCAACTTACAGAGTTAAACTGATGTGCGTTTGCAGGAGTTTGTAAACCCTTTCTGTGAAGCAGCGGAAAACGCATTTTTCCAGCCAAATCCAAGCATTTCAGAAATAGCTGTAAATCTCCGTCTAAAACACAAAACGAACGTATCCTTCAAACTGCTCTCCTGTGCGTTCGCTTAACTAAGGGAGTTGAATCCGCGTTTAGATTCAGAGAGTGGGAAGCACGTTCCTTCTAGGAGCTGCGTTTTGCTATTCCAGCGTGAATGGGAGTAAACGCTGTATTGAGAAATGTCTGCTTCTAGAACCAAAACGCAGCTACCTAACAGAAGGGTCTTCAATGTGTGCATTCAACTTACAGAGTTAAACTGATTTGCGTTTGCAGGAGTTTGTAAACCCTTTCTGTGAAGCAGCGGAAAACGCATTTTTCCAGCCAAATCCAAGCATTTCAGAAATAGCTGTAAATCTCCGTCTAAAACACGAAACGAACGTATCCTTCAAACTGCTCTGCTGTGCGTTCGCTTAACTAAGGGAGTTGAATCCGCGTTTAGATTCAGAGAGTGGGAAGCACGTTCCTTCTAGGAGCTGCGTTTTCCTATTCCAGCGTGAATGGGAGTAAACGCTGTATTCAGAAATATCTGCTTCTAGAACCAAAACGCAGCTACCTAACAGAACGGTCTTCAATGTGTGCATTCAACTTACAGAGTTAAACTGATGTGCGTTTGCAGGAGTTTGTAAACCCTTTCTGTGAAGCAGCGGAAAACGCATTTTTCCAACCAATTCCAAGCATTTCAGAAATAGCTGTAAATCTCCGTCTAAAACACAAAACGAACGTATCCTTCAAACTGCTCTCCTGTGCGTTCGCTTAACTAAGGGAGTTGAATCCGCGTTTAGATTCAGAGAGTGGGAAGCACGTTCCTTCTAGGAGCTGCGTTTTGCTATTCCAGCGTGAATGGGAGTAAACGCTGTATTCAGAAATATCTGCTTCTAGAACCAAAACGCAGCTACCTAAGAGAACGGTCTTCAATGTGTGCATTCAACGTACAGAGTTAAACTGATGTGCGTTTGCAGGAGTTTGTAAACCCTTTCTGTGAAGCAGCGGAAAACGCATTTTTCCAGCCAAATCCAAGCATTTCAGAAATAGCTGTAAATCTCCGTCTAAAACACGAAACGAACGTATCCTTCAAACTGCTCTGCTGTGCGTTGGCTTAACTAAGGGAGTTGAATCCGCGTTTAGATTCAGAGAGTGGGAAGCACGTTCCTTCTAGGAGCTGCGTTTTGCTATTCCAGCGTGAATGGGAGTAAACGCTGTATTGAGAAATATCTGCTTCTAGAACCAAAACGCAGCTACCTAACAGAACGGTCTTCAATGTGTGCATTCAACGTACAGAGTTAAACTGATGTGCGTTTGCAGGAGTTTGTAAACCGTTTCTGTGAAGCAGCGGAAAACGCATTTTTCCAGCCAAATCCAAGCATTTCAGAAAGAGCTTTAAATCTCCGTCTAAAACACAAAACGAACGTATCCTTAAAACTGCTCTCCTGTGCGTTCGCTTAACTAAGGGAGTTGAATCCGCGTTTAGATTCAGAGAGTGGGAAGCACGTTCCTTCTAGGAGCTGCGTTTTGCTATTCCAGCGTGAATGGGAGTAAACGCTGTATTGAGAAATATCTGCTTCTAGAACCAAAACGCAGCTACCTAACAGAACGGTCTTCAATGTGTGCATTCAACTTACAGAGTTAAACTGATGTGCGTTTGCAGGAGTTTGTAAACCCTTTCTGTGAAGCAGCGGAAAACGCATTTTTCCAGCCAAATCCAAGCATTTCAGAAATAGCTGTAAATCTCCGTCTAAAACACAAAACGAACGTATCCTTCAAACTGCTCTCCTGTGCGTCCGCTTAACTAAGAAAGTTGAATCCGCGTTTAGACTCAGAGAGTGGGAAGCACGTTCCTTCTAGGAGCTGCGTTTTGCTATTCCAGCGTGAATGGGAGTAAACGCTGTATTGAGAAATGTCTGCTTCTAGAACCAAAACGCAGCTACCTAACAGAAGGGTCTTCAATGTGTGCATTCAACTTACAGAGTTAAACTGATGTGCGTTTGCAGGAGTTTGTAAACCCTTTCTGTGAAGCAGCGGAAAACGCATTTTTCCAGCCAAATCCAAGCATTTCAGAAATAGCTGTAAATCTCCGTCTAAAACACAAAACGAACGTATCCTTCAAACTGCTCTCCTGTGCGTTCGCTTAACTAAGGGAGTTGAATCCGCGTTTAGATTCAGAGAGTGGGAAGCACGTTCCTTCTAGGAGCTGCGTTTTGCTATTCCAGCGTGAATGGGAGTAAACGCTGTATTGAGAAATATCTGCTTCTAGAACCAAAACGCAGCTACCTAACAGAACGGTCTTCAATGTGTGCATTCAACTTACAGAGTTAAACTGATGTGCGTTTGCAGGAGTTTGTAAACCCTTTCTGTGAAGCAGCGGAAAACGCATTTTTCCAGCCAAATCCAAGCATTTCAGAAATAGCTTTAAATCTCCGTCTAAAACACAAAACGAACGTATCCTTCAAACTGCTCTCCTGTGGGTTCGCTTAACTAAGGGAGTTGAATCCGCGTTTAGATTCAGAGAGTGGGAAGCACGTTCCTTCTAGGAGCTGCGTTTTGCTATTCCAGCGTGAATGAAAGTAAACGCTGTATTGAGAAATATCTGCTTCTAGAACCAAAACGCAGCTACCTAACAGAAGGGTCTTCAATGTGTGCATTCAACTTACAGAGTTAAACTGATGTGCGTTTGCAGGAGTTTGTAAACACTTTCTGTGAAGCAGCGGAAAACGCATTTTTCCAGCCAAATCCAAGCATTTCAGAAATAGCTGTAAATCTCCGTCTAAAACACAAAACGAACGTATCCTTCAAACTGCTCTGCTGTGCGTTGGCTTAACTAAGGAAGTTGAATCCGCATTTAGATTCAGAGAGTGGGAAGCACGTTCCTTCTAGGAGCTGCGTTTTGCTATTCCAACGTGAATGGGAGTAAACGCTGTATTCAGAAATATCTGCTTCTAGAACCAAAACGCAGCTACCTAACAGAACGGTCTTCAATGTGTGCATTCAACTTACAGAGTTAAACTGATGTGCGTTTGCAGGAGTTTGTAAACCCTTTCTGTGAAGCAGCGGTAAACGCATTTTTCCAACCAATTCCAAGCATTTCAGAAATAGCTGTAAATCTCCGTCTAAAACACAAAACGAACGTATCCTTCAAACTGCTCTCCTGTGCGTTCGCTTAACTAAGGGAGTTGAATCCGCGTTTAGATTCAGAGAGTGGGAAGCACGTTCCTTCTAGGAGCTGCGTTTTGCTATTCCAGCGTGAATGGGAGTAAACGCTGTATTCAGAAATATCTGCTTCTAGAACCAAAACGCAGCTACCAAAGAGAACGCTCTTCAATGTGTGCATTCAAAGTACAGAGTTAAACTGATGTGCGTTTGCAGGAGTTTGTAAACCCTTTCTGTGAAGCAGCGGAAAACGCATTTTTCCAGCCAAATCCAAGCATTTCAGAAATAGCTGTAAATCTCCGTCTAAAACACGAAACGAACGTATCCTTCAAACTGCTCTGCTGTGCGTTGGCTTAACTAAGGGAGTTGAATCCGCGTTTAGATTCAGAGAGTGGGAAGCACGTTCCTTCTAGGAGCTGCGTTTTGCTATTCCAGCGTGAATGGGAGTAAACGCTGTATTCAGAAATATCTTCTTCTAGAACCAAAACGCAGCTACCTAACAGAACGGTCTTCAATGTGTCCATTCAACTTACAGAGTTAAACTGATGTGCGTTTGCAGGAGTTTGTAAACCCTTTCTGTGAAGCAGCGGAAAACGCATTTTTCCAGCCAAATCCAAGCATTTCAGAAATAGCTTTAAATCTCCGTCTAAAACACAAAACGAACGTATCCTTCAAACTGCTCTCCTGTGGGTTCGCTTAACTAAGGGAGTTGAATCCGCGTTTAGATTCAGAGAGTGGGAAGCACGTTCCTTCTAGGAGCTGCGTTTTGCTATTCCAGCGTGAATGAAAGTAAACGCTGTATTGAGAAATATCTGCTTCTAGAACCAAAACGCAGCTACCTAACAGAAGGGTCTTCAATGTGTGCATTCAACTTACAGAGTTAAACTGATGTGCGTTTGCAGGAGTTTGTAAACCCTTTCTGTGAAGCAGCGGAAAACGCATTTTTCCAGCCAAATCCAAGCATTTCAGAAATAGCTGTAAATCTCCGTCTAAAACACAAAACGAACGTATCCTTCAAACTGCTCTGCTGTGCGTTGGCTTAACTAAGGAAGTTGAATCCGCATTTAGATTCAGAGAGTGGGAAGCACGTTCCTTCTAGGAGCTGCGTTTTGCTATTCCAACGTGAATGGGAGTAAACGCTGTATTCAGAAATATCTGCTTCTAGAACCAAAACGCAGCTACCTAACAGAACGGTCTTCAATGTGTGCATTCAACTTACAGAGTTAAACTGATGTGCGTTTGCAGGAGTTTGTAAACCCTTTCTGTGAAGCAGCGGTAAACGCATTTTTCCAACCAATTCCAAGCATTTCAGAAATAGCTGTAAATCTCCGTCTAAAACACAAAACGAACGTATCCTTCAAACTGCTCTCCTGTGCGTTCGCTTAACTAAGGGAGTTGAATCCGCGTTTAGATTCAGAGAGTGGGAAGCACGTTCCTTCTAGGAGCTGCGTTTTGCTATTCCAGCGTGAATGGGAGTAAACGCTGTATTCAGAAATATCTGCTTCTAGAACCAAAACGCAGCTACCAAAGAAAACGCTCTTCAATGTGTGCATTCAAAGTACAGAGTTAAACTGATGTGCGTTTGCAGGAGTTTGTAAACCCTTTCTGTGAAGCAGCGGAAAACGCATTTTTCCAGCCAAATCCAAGCATTTCAGAAATAGCTGTAAATCTCCGTCTAAAACACGAAACGAACGTATCCTTCAAACTGCTCTGCTGTGCGTTGGCTTAACTAAGGGAGTTGAATCCGCGTTTAGATTCAGAGAGTGGGAAGCACGTTCCTTCTAGGAGCTGCGTTTTGCTATTCCAGCGTGAATGGGAGTAAACGCTGTATTCAGAAATATCTGCTTCTAGAACCAAAACGCAGCTACCTAACAGAACGGTCTTCAATGTGTCCATTCAACTTACAGAGTTAAACTGATGTGCGTTTGCAGGAGTTTGTAAACCCTTTCTGTGAAGCAGCGGAAAACGCATTTTTCCAACCAAATCCAAGCATTTCAGAAATAGCTGTAAATCTCCGTCTAAAACACAAAACGAACGTATCCTTCAAACTGCTCTCCTGTGCGTTCGCTTAACTAAGGGAGTTGAATCCGCGTTTAGATTCAGAGAGTGGGAAGCACGTTCCTTCTAGGAGCTGCGTTTTCCTATTCCAGCGTGAATGGGAATAAACGCTGTATTGAGAAATATCTGCTTCTAGAACCAAAACGCAGCTACCTAAGAGAACGTTCTTCAATGTGTGCATTCAACGTACAGAGTTAAACTGATGTTCGTTTGCAGGAGTTTGTAAACCCTTTCTGTGAAGCAGCGGAAAACGCATTTTTCCAGCCAAATCCAAGCATTTCAGAAATAGCTGTAAATCTCCGTCTAAAACACAAAACAAACGTATCCTTCAAACTGCTCTCCTGTGCGTTCGCTTAACTAAGGGAGTTGAATCCGCGTTTAGATTCAGAGAGTGGGAAGCACGTTCCTTCTAGGAGCTGCGTTTTGCTATTCCAGCGTGAATGGGAGTAAAGGCTGTATTCAGAAATATCTGCTTCTAGAACCAAAACGCAGCTACCTAACAGAACGGTCTTCAATGTGTGCATTCAACTTACAGAGTTAAACTGATGTGGGTTTGCAGGAGTTTGTAAACTCTTTCTGTGAAGCAGCGGAAAACGCATTTTTCCAGCCAAATCCAAGCATTTCAGAAATAGCTGTAAATCTCCGTCTAAAACACAAAACGAACGTATCCTTCAAACTGCTCTGCTGTGCGTTGGCTTAACTAAGGGAGTTGAATCCGCGTTTAGATTCAGAAAGTGGGAAGCACGTTCCTTCTAGGAGCTGCGTTTTGCTATTCTAGCGTGAATGGGAGTAAACGCTGTATTGAGAAATCTCTGCTTCTAGAACCAAAACGCAGCTACCTAACAGAACGGTCTTCAATGTGTGCATTCAACTTACAAAGTTAAACTGATGTGCGTTTGCAGGAGTTTGTAAACCCTTTCTGTGAAGCAGCGGACAACGCATTTATCCAACGAAATCCAAGCATTTCAGAAATAGCTGTAAATCTCCGTCTAAAACACAAAACGAACGTATCCTTCAAACTGCTCTCTTGTGCGTTCGCTTAACTAAGGGAGTTGAATCCGCGTTTAGATTCAGAGAGTGGGAAGCACGTTCCTTCTAGGAGCTGCGTTTTGCTATTCCAGCGTGAATGGGAATAAACGCTGTATTGAGAAATATCTGCTTCTAGAACCAAAACGCAGCTACCTAACAGAACGGTCTTCAATGTGTGCATTCATCTTACAGAGTTAAACTGATGTGCGTTTGCAGGAGTTTGTAAACCGTTTCTGTGAAGCAGCGGAAAACGCATTTTTCCAGCCAAATCCAAGCATTTCAGAAATAGCTGTAAATCTCCGTCTAAAACACAAAACGAACGTATCCTTCAAACTGCTCTCCTGTGCGTTCGCTTAACTAAGGGAGTTGAATCCGCGTTTAGATTCAGAGAGTGGGAAGCACGTTCCTTCGAAAGCTGCGTTTTGCTATTCCAGCGTGAATGGGAGTAAACGCTGTATTGAGAAATATCTACTTCTAGAACCAAAACGCAGCTACCTAACAGAACGGTCTTCAATGTGTGCATTCAACGTACAGAGTTAAACTGATGTGCGTTTGCAGGAGTTTGTAAACCCTTTCTGTGAAGCAGCGGAAAACGCATTTTTCCAGCCAAATCCAAGCATTTCAGAAATAGCTGTAAATCTCCGTCTAAAACACAAAACGAACGTATCCTTCAAACTGCTCTCCTGTGCGTTCGCTTAACTAAGGGAGTTGAATCCGCGTTTAGATTCAGAGAGTGGGAAGCACGTTCCTTCTAGGAGCTGCGTTTTGCTATTCCAGCGTGAATGGGAGTAAACGCTGTATTGAGAAATATCTGCTTCTAGAACCAAAACGCAGCTACCTAACTGAACGGTCTTCAATGTGTGCATTCAACTTACAGAGTTAAACTGATGTGCGTTTGCAGGAGTTTGTAAACCCTTTCTGTGAAGCAGCGGAAAACGCATTTTTCCAGCCAAATCCAAGCATTTCAGAAATAGCTGTAAATCTCCGTCTAAAACACAAAACGAACGTATCCTTCAAACTGCTCTCCTGTGCGTTCGCTTAACTAAGGGAGTTGAATCCGCGTTTAGATTCAGAGAGTGGGAAGCACGTTCCTTCTAGGAGCTGCGTTTTGCTATTCCAGCGTGAATGGGAGTAAACGCTGTATTCAGAAATATCTGCTTCTAGAACCAAAAAGCAGCTACCTAACAGAACGGTCTTCAATGTGTGCATTCAACTTACAGAGTTAAACTGATGTGCGTTTCCAGGAGTTTGTAAACCCTTTCTGTGAAGCAGCGGAAAACGCATTTTTCCAGCCAAATACAAGCATTTCAGAAATAGCTGTAAATCTCCGTCTAAAACACAAAACGAACGTATCCTTCAAACTGCTCTCCTGTGCGTTCGCTTAACTAAGGGAGTTGAATCCGCGTTTAGATTCAGAGAGTGGGAAGCACGTTCCTTCTAGGAGCTGCGTTTTGCTATTCCAGCGTGAATGGGAGTAAACGCTGTATTCAGAAATATCTGCTTCTAGAACCAAAACGCAGCTACCTAACAGAACGGTCTTCAATGTGTGCATTCAACTTACAGAGTTAAACTGATGTGCGTTTGCAGGAGTTTGTAAACCCTTTCTGTGAAGCAGCAGAAAACGCATTTTTCCAGCCAAATCCAAGCATTTCAGAAATAGCTGTAAATCTCAGTCTAAAACACAAAACGAACGTATCCTTCAAACTGCTCTCCTGTGCGTTCGCTTATCTAAGGGAGTTGAATCCGCGTTTAGACTCAGAGAGTGGGAAGCACGTTCCTTCTAGGAGCTGCGTTTTGCTATTCCAGCGTGAATGGGAGTAAACGCTGTATTGAGAAATATCTGCTTCTAGAACCAAAACGCAGCTACCTAACAGAACGGTCTTCAATGTGTGCATTCAACGTACAGAGTTAAACTGATGTGCGTTTGCAGGAGTTTGTAAACCCTTTCTGTGAAGCAGCGGAAAACGCATTTTTCCAGCCAAATCCAAGCATTTCAGAAATAGCTGTAAATCTCCGTCTAAAACACAAAACGAACGTATCCTTCAAACTGCTCTCCTGTGCGTTCGCTTACCTAAGGGAGTTGAATCCGCGTTTAGATTCAGAGAGTGGGAAGCACGTTCCTTCTAGGAGCTGCGTTTTGCTATTCCAGCTTGAATGGGAGTAAACGCTGTATTGAGAAATATCTGCTTCTAGAACCAAAACGCAGCTACCTAACAGAACGGTCTTCAATGTGTGCATTCAACGTACAGAGTTAAACTGATGTGCGTTTGCAGGAGTTTGTAAACCCTTTCTGTGAAGCAGCGGAAAACGCATTTTTCCAGCCAAATCCAAGCATTTCAGAAATAGCTGTCAATCTCCGTCTAAAACACAAAACGAACGTATCCTTCAAACTGCTCTCCTGTGCGTTCGCTTAACTAAGGGAGTTGAATCCGCGTTTAGATTCAGAGAGTGGGAAGCACGTTCCTTCTAGGAGCTCCGTTTTGCTATTCCAGCGTGAATGGGAGTAAACGCTGTATTAAGAAATATCTGCTTCTAGAATTAAAACGCAGGTACCTAACAGAACGGTCTTCAATGTGTGCGTTCAACTTACAGAGTTAAACTGATGTGCGTTTTCAGGAGTTCGTAAACCCTTTCTGTGAAGCAGCGGAAAACGCATTTTTCCAGCCAAATCCAAGCATTTCAGAAATAACTGTAAATCTCCGTCTAAAACACCAAACGAACGTATCCTTCAAACTGCTCTCCTGTGCGTTCGCTTAACTAAGGGAGTTGAATCCGCGTTTAGATTCAGAGAGTGGGAAGCACGTTCCTTCTAGGAGCTGCGTTTTGGTATTCCAGCGTGAATGGGAGTAAACGCTGTATTGAGAAATATCTGCTTCTCGAACCAAAACGCAGCTACCTAACAGAACGGTCTTCAATGTGTGCATTCAACGTACAGAGTTAAACTGATGTGCGTTTGCAGGAGTTTGTAAACCCTTTCTGTGAAGCAGCGGAAAACGCATTGTTCCAGCCAAATCCAAGCATTTCAGAAATAGCTGTAAATCTCCGTCTAAAACACAAAACGAACGTATCCTTCAAACTGCTCTCCTGTGCGTTCGCTTAACTAAGGGAGTTGAATCCGCGTTTAGATTCAGAGAGTGGGAAGCACGTTCCTTCTAGGAGCTGCGTTTTGCTATTCCAGCGTGCATGGGAGTAAACGCTGTATTGAGAAATATCTGCTTCTAGAACCAAAACGCAGCTACCTAACAGAACGGTCTTCAATGTGTGCATTCAACGTACAGAGTTAAACTGATGTGCGTTTGCAGGAGTTTGTAAACCCTTTCTGTGAAGCAGCGGAAAACGCATTTTTCCAGCCAAATCCAAGCATTTCAGAAATAGCTGTCAATCTCCGTCTAAAACACAAAACGAACGTATCCTTCAAACTGCTCTCCTGTGCGTTCGCTTAACTAAGGGAGTTGAATCCGCGTTTAGATTCAGAGAGTGGGAAGCACGTTCCTTCTAGGAGCTCCGTTTTGCTATTCCAGCGTGAATGGGAGTAAACGCTGTATTAAGAAATATCTGCTTCTAGAATTAAAACGCAGGTACCTAACAGAACGGTCTTCAATGTGTGCGTTCAACTTACAGAGTTAAACTGATGTGCGTTTTCAGGAGTTTGTAAACCCTTTCTGTGAAGCAGCGGAAAACGCATTTTTCCAGCCAAATCCAAGCATTTCAGAAATAACTGTAAATCTCCGTCTAAAACACCAAACGAACGTATCCTTCAAACTGCTCTCCTGTGCGTTCGCTTAACTAAGGGAGTTGAATCCGCGTTTAGATTCAGAGAGTGGGAAGCACGTTCCTTCTAGGAGCTGCGTTTTGGTATTCCAGCGTGAATGGGAGTAAACGCTGTATTGAGAAATATCTGCTTCTCGAACCAAAACGCAGCTACCTAACAGAACGGTCTTCAATGTGTGCATTCAACGTACAGAGTTAAACTGATGTGCGTTTGCAGGAGTTTGTAAACCCTTTCTGTGAAGCAGCGGAAAACGCATTGTTCCAGCCAAATCCAAGCATTTCAGAAATAGCTGTAAATCTCCGTCTAAAACACAAAACGAACGTATCCTTCAAACTGCTCTCCTGTGCGTTCGCTTAACTAAGGGAGTTGAATCCGCGTTTAGATTCAGAGAGTGGGAAGCACGTTCCTTCTAGGAGCTGCGTTTTGCTATTCCAGCGTGCATGGGAGTAAACGCTGTATTGAGAAATATCTGCTTCTAGAACCAAAACGCAGCTACCTAACAGAACGGTCTTCAATGTGTGCATTCAACGTACAGAGTTAAACTGATGTGCGTTTGCAGGAGTTTGTAAACCCTTTCTGTGAAGCAGCGGAAAACGCATTTTTCCAGCCAAATCCAAGCATTTCAGAAATAGCTGTAAATCTCCGTCTAAAACACAAAACGAACGTATCCTTCAAATTGCTCTCCTGTGCGTTCGCTTAACTAAGTTAGTTGACTCCGCGTTTAGATTCAGAGAGTGGGAAGCACGTTCCTTCTAGGAGCTGCGTTTTGCTATTCCAGCGTGAATGGGAGTAAACGCTGTATTCAGAAATATCTGCTTCTAGAACCAAAACGCAGCTACCTAACAGAACGGTCTTCAATGTGTGCATTCAACTTACAGAGTTAAACTGATGTGCGTTTGCAGGAGTTTGTAAACCCTTTCTGTGAAGCAGCGGAAAACGCATTTTTCCAACCAAATCCAAGCATTTCAGAAATAGCTGTAAATCTCCGTCTAAAACACAAAACCAACGTATCCTTCAAACTGCTCTCCTGTGCGTTCGCTTAACTAAGGGAGTTGAATCCGCGTAGATTCAGAGAGTGGGAAGCACGTTCCTTCTAGGAGCTGCGTTTTCCTATTCCAGCGTGAATGGGAATAAACGCTGTATTGAGAAATATCATCTTCTAGAACCAAAACGCAGCTACCTAAAAGAACGGTCTTAAAGGTGTGCATTCAACTTACAGAGTTAAACTGATGTGCGTTTGCAGGAGTTTGTAAACCCTTTCTGTGAAGCAGCGGAAAACGCATTTTTCCAGCCAAATCCAAGCATTTCAGAAATAGCTTTAAATCTCCGTCTAAAACACAAAACGAACCTATCCTTCGAACTGCTCTCCTGTGCGTTCGCTTAACTAAGGGAGTTGAATCCGCGTTTAGATTCAGAGAGTGGGAAGCACGTTCCTTCTAGGAGCTGCGTTTTGCTATTCCAGCGTGAATGGGAGTAAACGCTGTATTCAGAAATATCTGCTTCTAGAACCAAAACGCAGCTACCTAACAGAACGGTCTTCAATGTGTGCATTCAACTTACAGAGTTAAACTGATGTGCGTTTGCAGGAGTTTGTAAACCCTTTCTGTGAAGCAGCGGAAAACGCATTTATCCAGCCAAATCCAAGCATTTCAGAAATAGCTGTAAATTTCCGTCTAAAACACAAAACGAACGTATCCTTCAAACTGCTCTCCTGTGCGTTCGCTTAACTAAGGGAGTTGAATCCGCGTTTAGATTCAGAGAGTGGGAAGCACGTTCCTTCGAAAGCTGCGTTTTGCTATTCCAGCGTGAATGGGAGTAAACGCTGTATTCAGAAATATCTGCTTCTAGAACCAAAACGCAGCTACCTAACAGAACGGTCTTCAATGTGTGCATTCAACTTACAGAGTTAAACTGATGTGCGTTTGCAGGAGTTTGTAAACCCTTTCTGTGAAGCAGCGGAAAACGCATTTTTCCAGCCAAATCCAAGCATTTCAGAAATAGCTGTAAATCTCCGTCTAAAACACAAAACGAACGTATCCTTCAAACTGCTCTCCTGTGCGTTCGCTTAACTAAGGGAGTTGAATCCGCATTTAGATTCAGAGAGTGGGAAGCACGTTCCTTCTAGGAGCTGCGTTTTGCTATTCCAGCGTGAATGGGAGTAAACGCTGTATTGAGAAATATCTGCTTCTAGAACCAAAACGCAGCTACCTAACAGAACGGTCTTCAATGTGTGCATTAAACGTACAGAGTTAAACTGATGTGCGTTTGCAGGAGTTTGTAAACCCTTTCTGTGAAGCAGCGGAAAACGCATTTTTCCAGCCAAATCCAAGCATTTCAGAAATAGCTGTAAATCTCCGTCTAAAACACAAAACGAACGTATCCTTCAAACTGCTCTCCTGTGCGTTCGCTTAACTAAGGGAGTTGAATCCGCGTTTAGATTCAGAGAGTGGGAAGCACGTTCCTTCTAGGAGCTGCGTTTTGCTATTCCAGCGTAAATGGGAGTAAACGCGTTATTGAGAAATATCTGCTTCTAGAACCAAAACGCAGCTACCTAACAGAACGTTCTTCAATGTGTGCATTCAACGTACAGAGTTAAACTGATGTGCGTTTGCAGGAGTTTGTAAACCCTTTCTGTGAAGCAGCGGAAAACGCATTTTTCCAGCCAAATCCAAGCATTTCAGAAATAGCTGTAAATCTCCGTCTAAAACACAAAACGAACGTATCCTTCAAACTGCTCTCCTGTGCGTTCGCTTAACTAAGGGAGTTGAATCCGCGTTTAGATTCAGAGAGTGGGAAGCACGTTCCTTCTAGGAGCTGCGTTTTGCTATTCCAGCGTGAATGGGAGTAAACGCTGTATTGAGAAATATCTGCTTCTAGAACCAAAACGCAGCTACCTAAGAGAACGGTCTTCAATGTGTGCATTCAACTTACAGAGTTAAACTGATGTGCGTTTGCAGGAGTTTGTAAACCCTTTCTGTGAAGCAGCGGAAAACGCATTTTTCCAACCAAATCCAAGCATTTCAGAAATAGCTTTAAATCTCCGTCTAAAACACAAAACGAACGTATCCTTCAAACTGCTCTCCTGTGCGTTGGCTAAACTAAGGGAGTTGAATCCGCGTTTAGATTCAGAGAGTGGGAAGCACGTTCCTTCTAGGAGCTGCGTTTTGCTATTCCAGCGTGAATGGGAGTAAACGCTGTATTGAGAAATATCTGCTTCTAGAACCAAAACGCAGCTACCTAACAGAACGGTCTTCAATGTGTGCATTCAACGTACAGAGTTAAACTGATGTGCGTTTGCAGGAGTTTGTAAACCCTTTCTGTGAAGCAGCGGAAAACGCATTTTTCCAGCCAAATCCAAGCATTTCAGAAATAGCTGTAAATCTCCGTCTAAAACACAAAACGAACGTATCCTTCAAACTGCTCTCCTGTGCGTTCGCTTAACTAAGGGAGTTGAATCCGCATTTAGATTCAGAGAGTGGGAAGCACGTTCCTTCTAGGAGCTGCGTTTTGCTATTCCAGCGTGAATGGGAGTAAACGCTGTATTGAGAAATATCTGCTTCTAGAACCAAAACGCAGCTACCTAACAGAACGGTCTTCAATGTGTGCATTCAACTTACAGAGTTAAACTGATGTGCGTTTGCAGGAGTTTATAAACCCTTTCTGTGAAGCAGCGGAAAACGCATTTTTCCAGCCAAATCCAAGCATTTCAGAAATAGGTGTAAATCTCCGTCTAAAACACAAAACGAACGTATCCTTCAAACTGCTCTCCTGTGCGTTCGCTTAACTAAGGGAGTTGAATCCGCGTTTAGATTCAGAGAGTGGGAAGCACGTTCCTTCTAGGAGCTGCGTTTTGCTATTCCAGCGTGAATGGGAGTAAACGCTGTATTCCAAACTATCTGCTTCTAGAACCAAAACGCAGCTACCTAACAGAACGGTCTTCAATGTGTGCATTCAACTTACAGAGTTAAACTGATGTGCGTTTGCAGGAGTTTGTAAACCCTTTCTGTGAAGCAGCGGAAAACGCATTTTTCCAGCCAAATCCAAGCATTTCAGAAATAGCTGTAAATCTCCGTCTAAAACACAAAACGAACGTATCCTTCAAATTGCTCTCCTGTGCGTTCGCTTAACTAAGTTAGTTGACTCCGCGTTTAGATTCAGAGAGTGGGAAGCACGTTCCTTCTAGGAGCTGCGTTTTGCTATTCCAGCGTGAATGGGAGTAAACGCTGTATTCAGAAATATCTGCTTCTAGAACCAAAACGCAGCTACCTAACAGAACGTTCTTCAATGTGTGCATTCAACGTACAGAGTTAAACTGATGTGCGTTTGCA
Organism: Callithrix jacchus; assembly: GCF_049354715.1. Lineage (NCBI taxonomy): Eukaryota > Metazoa > Chordata > Mammalia > Primates > Cebidae > Callithrix > Callithrix jacchus. Next base: position 46,230,810 of record NC_133514.1, read on the forward strand.
GGAGTTTGTAAACCCTTTCTGTGAAGCAGCGGAAAACGCATTTTTCCAGCCAAATCCAAGCATTTCAGAAATAGCTGTAAATCTCCGTCTAAAACACAAAACGAACGTATCCTTCAAACTGCTCTCCTGTGCGTTCGCTTAACTAAGGGAGTTGAATCCGCGTTTAGATTCAGAGAGTGGGAAGCACGTTCCTTCTAGGAGCTGCGTTTTGCTATTCCAGCGTGAATGGGAGTAAACGCTGTATTGAGAAATATCTGCTTCTAGAACCAAAACGCAGCTACCTAAGAGAACGGTCTTCAATGTGTGCATTCAACTTACAGAGTTAAACTGATGTGCGTTTGCAGGAGTTTGTAAACCCTTTCTGTGAAGCAGCGGAAAACGCATTTTTCCAACCAAATCCAAGCATTTCAGAAATAGCTTTAAATCTCCGTCTAAAACACAAAACGAACGTATCCTTCAAACTCCTCTCCTGTGCGTTGGCTAAACTAAGGGAGTTGAATCCGCGTTTAGATTCAGAGAGTGGGAAGCACGTTCCTTCTAGGAGCTGCGTTTTGCTATTCCAGCGTGAATGGGAGTAAACGCTGTATTGAGAAATATCTGCTTCTAGAACCAAAACGCAGCTACCTAACAGAACGGTCTTCAATGTGTGCATTCAACGTACAGAGTTAAACTGATGTGCGTTTGCAGGAGTTTGTAAACCCTTTCTGTGAAGCAGCGGAAAACGCATTTTTCCAGCCAAATCCAAGCATTTCAGAAATAGCTGTAAATCTCCGTCTAAAACACAAAACGAACGTATCCTTCAAACTGCTCTCCTGTGCGTTCGCTTAACTAAGGGAGTTGAATCCGCATTTAGATTCAGAGAGTGGGAAGCACGTTCCTTCTAGGAGCTGCGTTTTGCTATTCCAGCGTGAATGGGAGTAAACGCTGTATTGAGAAATATCTGCTTCTAGAACCAAAACGCAGCTACCTAACAGAACGGTCTTCAATGTGTGCATTCAACGTACAGAGTTAAACTGATGTGCGTTTGCAGGAGTTTGTAAACCCTTTCTGTGAAGCAGCGGAAAACGCATTTTTCCAGCCAAATCCAAGCATTTCAGAAATAGCTGTAAATCTCCGTCTAAAACACAAAACGAACGTATCCTTCAAACTGCTCTCCTGTGCGTTCGCTTAACTAAGGGAGTTGAATCCGCATTTAGATTCAGAGAGTGGGAAGCACGTTCCTTCTAGGAGCTGCGTTTTGCTATTCCAGCGTGAATGGGAGTAAACGCTGTATTGAGAAATATCTGCTTCTAGAACCAAAACGCAGCTACCTAACAGAACGGTCTTCAATGTGTGCATTCAACGTACAGAGTTAAACTGATGTGCGTTTGCAGGAGTTTGTAAACCCTTTCTGTGAAGCAGCGGAAAACGCATTTTTCCAGCCAAATCCAAGCATTTCAGAAATAGCTGTAAATCTCCGTCTAAAACACAAAACGAACGTATCCTTCAAACTGCTCTCCTGTGCGTTCGCTTAACTAAGGGAGTTGAATCCGCGTTTAGATTCAGAGAGTGGGAAGCACGTTCCTTCTAGGAGCTGCGTTTTGCTATTCCAGCGTGAATGGGAGTAAACGCTGTATTGAGAAATATCTGATTCTAGAACAAAAACGCAGCTACCTAACAGAACGGTCTTCAATGTGTGCATTCAACTTACAGAGTTAAACTGATGTGCGTTTGCAGGAGTTTGTAAACCCTTTCTGTGAAGCAGCGGAAAACGCATTTTTCCAGCCAAATCCAAGCATTTCAGAAATAGCTGTAAATCTCCGTCTAAAACACAAAACGAACGTATCCTTCAAACTGCTCTCCTGTGCGTTCGCTTAACTAAGGGAGTTGAATCCGCGTTTAGATTCAGAGAGTGGGAAGCACGTTCCTTCTAGGAGCTGCGTTTTGCTATTCCAGCGTAAATGGGAGTAAACGCGTTATTGAGAAATATCTGCTTCTAGAACCAAAACGCAGCTACCTAACAGAACGTTCTTCAATGTGTGCATTCAACGTACAGAGTTAAACTGATGTGCGTTTGCAGGAGTTTGTAAACCCTTTCTGTGAAGCAGCGGAAAACGCATTTTTCCAGCCAAATCCAAGCATTTCAGAAATAGCTGTAAATCTCCGTCTAAAACACAAAACGAACGTATCCTTCAAACTGCTCTCCTGTGCGTTCGCTTAACTAAGGGAGTTGAATCCGCGTTTAGATTCAGAGAGTGGGAAGCACGTTCCTTCTAGGAGCTGCGTTTTGCTATTCCAGCGTGAATGGGAGTAAACGCTGTATTGAGAAATATCTGCTTCTAGAACCAAAACGCAGCTACCTAAGAGAACGGTCTTCAATGTGTGCATTCAACTTACAGAGTTAAACTGATGTGCGTTTGCAGGAGTTTGTAAACCCTTTCTGTGAAGCAGCGGAAAACGCATTTTTCCAACCAAATCCAAGCATTTCAGAAATAGCTTTAAATCTCCGTCTAAAACACAAAACGAACGTATCCTTCAAACTGCTCTCCTGTGCGTTGGCTAAACTAAGGGAGTTGAATCCGCGTTTAGATTCAGAGAGTGGGAAGCACGTTCCTTCTAGGAGCTGCGTTTTGCTATTCCAGCGTGAATGGGAGTAAACGCTGTATTGAGAAATATCTGCTTCTAGAACCAAAACGCAGCTACCTAACAGAACGGTCTTCAATGTGTGCATTCAACGTACAGAGTTAAACTGATGTGCGTTTGCAGGAGTTTGTAAACCCTTTCTGTGAAGCAGCGGAAAACGCATTTTTCCAGCCAAATCCAAGCATTTCAGAAATAGCTGTAAATCTCCGTCTAAAACACAAAACGAACGTATCCTTCAAACTGCTCTCCTGTGCGTTCGCTTAACTAAGGGAGTTGAATCCGCATTTAGATTCAGAGAGTGGGAAGCACGTTCCTTCTAGGAGCTGCGTTTTGCTATTCCAGCGTGAATGGGAGTAAACGCTGTATTGAGAAATATCTGCTTCTAGAACCAAAACGCAGCTACCTAACAGAACGGTCTTCAATGTGTGCATTCAACGTACAGAGTTAAACTGATGTGCGTTTGCAGGAGTTTGTAAACCCTTTCTGTGAAGCAGCGGAAAACGCATTTTTCCAGCCAAATCCAAGCATTTCAGAAATAGCTGTAAATCTCCGTCTAAAACACAAAACGAACGTATCCTTCAAACTGCTCTCCTGTGCGTTCGCTTAACTAAGGGAGTTGAATCCGCGTTTAGATTCAGAGAGTGGGAAGCACGTTCCTTCTAGGAGCTGCGTTTTGCTATTCCAGCGTAAATGGGAGTAAACGCGTTATTGAGAAATATCTGCTTCTAGAACCAAAACGCAGCTACCTAACAGAACGTTCTTCAATGTGTGCATTCAACGTACAGAGTTAAACTGATGTGCGTTTGCAGGAGTTTGTAAACCCTTTCTGTGAAGCAGCGGAAAACGCATTTTTCCAGCCAAATCCAAGCATTTCAGAAATAGCTGTAAATCTCCGTCTAAAACACAAAACGAACGTATCCTTCAAACTGCTCTCCTGTGCGTTCGCTTAACTAAGGGAGTTGAATCCGCGTTTAGATTCAGAGAGTGGGAAGCACGTTCCTTCTAGGAGCTGCGTTTTGCTATTCCAGCGTGAATGGGAGTAAACGCTGTATTGAGAAATATCTGCTTCTAGAACCAAAACGCAGCTACCTAAGAGAACGGTCTTCAATGTGTGCATTCAACTTACAGAGTTAAACTGATGTGCGTTTGCAGGAGTTTGTAAACCCTTTCTGTGAAGCAGCGGAAAACGCATTTTTCCAACCAAATCCAAGCATTTCAGAAATAGCTTTAAATCTCCGTCTAAAACACAAAACGAACGTATCCTTCAAACTCCTCTCCTGTGCGTTGGCTAAACTAAGGGAGTTGAATCCGCGTTTAGATTCAGAGAGTGGGAAGCACGTTCCTTCTAGGAGCTGCGTTTTGCTATTCCAGCGTGAATGGGAGTAAACGCTGTATTGAGAAATATCTGCTTCTAGAACCAAAACGCAGCTACCTAACAGAACGGTCTTCAATGTGTGCATTCAACGTACAGAGTTAAACTGATGTGCGTTTGCAGGAGTTTGTAAACCCTTTCTGTGAAGCAGCGGAAAACGCATTTTTCCAGCCAAATCCAAGCATTTCAGAAATAGCTGTAAATCTCCGTCTAAAACACAAAACGAACGTATCCTTCAAACTGCTCTCCTGTGCGTTCGCTTAACTAAGGGAGTTGAATCCGCATTTAGATTCAGAGAGTGGGAAGCACGTTCCTTCTAGGAGCTGCGTTTTGCTATTCCAGCGTGAATGGGAGTAAACGCTGTATTGAGAAATATCTGCTTCTAGAACCAAAACGCAGCTACCTAACAGAACGGTCTTCAATGTGTGCATTCAACTTACAGAGTTAAACTGATGTGCGTTTGCAGGAGTTTATAAACCCTTTCTGTGAAGCAGCGGAAAACGCATTTTTCCAGCCAAATCCAACCATTTCAGAAATAGGTGTAAATCTCCGTCTAAAACACAAAACGAACGTATCCTTCAAACTGCTCTCCTGTGCGTTCGCTTAACTAAGGGAGTTGAATCCGCGTTTAGATTCAGAGAGTGGGAAGCACGTTCCTTCTAGGAGCTGCGTTTTGCTATTCCAGCGTGAATGGGAGTAAACGCTGTATTCCAAAATATCTGCTTCTAGAACCAAAACGCAGCTACCTAACAGAACTGTCTTCAATGTGTGCATTCAACTTACAGAGTTAAACTGATGTGCGTTTGCAGGAGTTTGTAAACCCTTTCTGTGAAGCAGCGGAAAACGCATTTTTCCAGCCAAATCCAAGCATTTCAGAAATAGCTGTAAATCTCCGTCTAAAACACAAAACGAACGTATCCTTCAAATTGCTCTCCTGTGCGTTCGCTTAACTAAGTTAGTTGACTCCGCGTTTAGATTCAGAGAGTGGGAAGCACGTTCCTTCTAGGAGCTGCGTTTTGCTATTCCAGCGTGAATGGGAGTAAACGCTGTATTCAGAAATATCTGCTTCTAGAACCAAAACGCAGCTACCTAACAGAACGTTCTTCAATGTGTGCATTCAACGTACAGAGTTAAACTGATGTGCGTTTGCAGGAGTTTGTAAACCCTTTCTGTGAAGCAGCGGAAAACGCATTTTTCCAGCCAAATCCAAGCATTTCAGAAATAGCTGTAAATCTCCGTCTAAAACACAAAACGAACGTATCCTTCAAACTGCTCTCCTGTGCGTTCGCTTAACTAAGGGAGTTGAATCCGCGTTTAGATTCAGAGAGTGGGAAGCACGTTCCTTCTAGGAGCTGCGTTTTGCTATTCCAGCGTGAATGGGAGTAAACGCTGTATTGAGAAATATCTGCTTCTAGAACCAAAACGCAGCTACCTAAGAGAACGGTCTTCAATGTGTGCATTCAACTTACAGAGTTAAACTGATGTGCGTTTGCAGGAGTTTGTAAACCCTTTCTGTGAAGCAGCGGAAAACGCATTTTTCCAACCAAATCCAAGCATTTCAGAAATAGCTTTAAATCTCCGTCTAAAACACAAAACGAACGTATCCTTCAAACTCCTCTCCTGTGCGTTGGCTAAACTAAGGGAGTTGAATCCGCGTTTAGATTCAGAGAGTGGGAAGCACGTTCCTTCTAGGAGCTGCGTTTTGCTATTCCAGCGTGAATGGGAGTAAACGCTGTATTGAGAAATATCTGCTTCTAGAACCAAAACGCAGCTACCTAACAGAACGGTCTTCAATGTGTGCATTCAACGTACAGAGTTAAACTGATGTGCGTTTGCAGGAGTTTGTAAACCCTTTCTGTGAAGCAGCGGAAAACGCATTTTTCCAGCCAAATCCAAGCATTTCAGAAATAGCTGTAAATCTCCGTCTAAAACACAAAACGAACGTATCCTTCAAACTGCTCTCCTGTGCGTTCGCTTAACTAAGGGAGTTGAATCCGCATTTAGATTCAGAGAGTGGGAAGCACGTTCCTTCTAGGAGCTGCGTTTTGCTATTCCAGCGTGAATGGGAGTAAACGCTGTATTGAGAAATATCTGCTTCTAGAACCAAAACGCAGCTACCTAACAGAACGGTCTTCAATGTGTGCATTCAACTTACAGAGTTAAACTGATGTGCGTTTGCAGGAGTTTGTAAACCCTTTCTGTGAAGCAGCAGAAAACGCATTTTTCCAGCCAAATCCAAGCATTTCAGAAATAGCTGTAAATCTCCGTCTAAAACACAAAACGAACGTATCCTTCAAACTCCTCTCCTGTGCGTTGGCTAAACTAAGAGAGTTGAATCCGCGTTTAGATTCAGAGAGTGGGAAGCACGTTCCTTCTAGGAGCTGCGTTTTGCTATTCCAGCGTGAATGGGAGTAAACGCTGTATTCAGAAATATCTGCTTCTAGAACCAAAACGCAGCTACCTAACAGAACGGTCTTCAATGTGTGCATTCAACGTACAGAGTTAAACTGATGTGCGTTTGCAGGAGTTTGTAAACCCTTTCTGTGAAGCAGCGGAAAACGCATTTTTCCAGCCAAATCCAAGCATTTCAGAAATAGCTGTAAATCTCCGTCTAAAACACAAAACGAACGTATCCTTCAAACTGCTCTCCTGTGCGTTCGCTTAACTAAGGGAGTTGAATCCGCATTTAGATTCAGAGAGTGGGAAGCACGTTCCTTCTAGGAGCTGCGTTTTGCTATTCCAGCGTGAATGGGAGTAAACGCTGTATTGAGAAATATCTGCTTCTAGAACCAAAACGCAGCTACCTAACAGAACGGTCTTCAATGTGTGCATTCAACGTACAGAGTTAAACTGATGTGCGTTTGCAGGAGTTTGTAAACCCTTTCTGTGAAGCAGCGGAAAACGCATTTTTCCAGCCAAATCCAAGCATTTCAGAAATAGCTGTAAATCTCCGTCTAAAACACAAAACGAACGTATCCTTCAAACTGCTCTCCTGTGCGTTCGCTTAACTAAGGGAGTTGAATCCGCGTTTAGATTCAGAGAGTGGGAAGCACGTTCCTTCTAGGAGCTGCGTTTTGCTATTCCAGCGTGAATGGGAGTAAACGCTGTATTGAGAAATATCTGATTCTAGAACAAAAACGCAGCTACCTAACAGAACGGTCTTCAATGTGTGCATTCAACTTACAGAGTTAAACTGATGTGCGTTTGCAGGAGTTTGTAAACCCTTTCTGTGAAGCAGCGGAAAACGCATTTTTCCAGCCAAATCCAAGCATTTCAGAAATAGCTGTAAATCTCCGTCTAAAACACAAAACGAACGTATCCTTCAAACTGCTCTCCTGTGCGTTCGCTTAACTAAGGGAGTTGAATCCGCGTTTAGATTCAGAGAGTGGGAAGCACGTTCCTTCTAGGAGCTGCGTTTTGCTATTCCAGCGTAAATGGGAGTAAACGCGTTATTGAGAAATATCTGCTTCTAGAACCAAAACGCAGCTACCTAACAGAACGTTCTTCAATGTGTGCATTCAACGTACAGAGTTAAACTGATGTGCGTTTGCAGGAGTTTGTAAACCCTTTCTGTGAAGCAGCGGAAAACGCATTTTTCCAGCCAAATCCAAGCATTTCAGAAATAGCTGTAAATCTCCGTCTAAAACACAAAACGAACGTATCCTTCAAACTGCTCTCCTGTGCGTTCGCTTAACTAAGGGAGTTGAATCCGCGTTTAGATTCAGAGAGTGGGAAGCACGTTCCTTCTAGGAGCTGCGTTTTGCTATTCCAGCGTGAATGGGAGTAAACGCTGTATTGAGAAATATCTGCTTCTAGAACCAAAACGCAGCTACCTAAGAGAACGGTCTTCAATGTGTGCATTCAACTTACAGAGTTAAACTGATGTGCGTTTGCAGGAGTTTGTAAACCCTTTCTGTGAAGCAGCGGAAAACGCATTTTTCCAACCAAATCCAAGCATTTCAGAAATAGCTTTAAATCTCCGTCTAAAACACAAAACGAACGTATCCTTCAAACTGCTCTCCTGTGCGTTGGCTAAACTAAGGGAGTTGAATCCGCGTTTAGATTCAGAGAGTGGGAAGCACGTTCCTTCTAGGAGCTGCGTTTTGCTATTCCAGCGTGAATGGGAGTAAACGCTGTATTGAGAAATATCTGCTTCTAGAACCAAAACGCAGCTACCTAACAGAACGGTCTTCAATGTGTGCATTCAACGTACAGAGTTAAACTGATGTGCGTTTGCAGGAGTTTGTAAACCCTTTCTGTGAAGCAGCGGAAAACGCATTTTTCCAGCCAAATCCAAGCATTTCAGAAATAGCTGTAAATCTCCGTCTAAAACACAAAACGAACGTATCCTTCAAACTGCTCTCCTGTGCGTTCGCTTAACTAAGGGAGTTGAATCCGCATTTAGATTCAGAGAGTGGGAAGCACGTTCCTTCTAGGAGCTGCGTTTTGCTATTCCAGCGTGAATGGGAGTAAACGCTGTATTGAGAAATATCTGCTTCTAGAACCAAAACGCAGCTACCTAACAGAACGGTCTTCAATGTGTGCATTCAACGTACAGAGTTAAACTGATGTGCGTTTGCAGGAGTTTGTAAACCCTTTCTGTGAAGCAGCGGAAAACGCATTTTTCCAGCCAAATCCAAGCATTTCAGAAATAGCTGTAAATCTCCGTCTAAAACACAAAACGAACGTATCCTTCAAACTGCTCTTCTGTGCGTTCGCTTAACTAAGGGAGTTGAATCCGCGTTTAGATTCAGAGAGTGGGAAGCACGTTCCTTCTAGGAGCTGCGTTTTGCTATTCCAGCGTAAATGGGAGTAAACGCGTTATTGAGAAATATCTGCTTCTAGAACCAAAACGCAGCTACCTAACAGAACGTTCTTCAATGTGTGCATTCAACGTACAGAGTTAAACTGATGTGCGTTTGCAGGAGTTTGTAAACCCTTTCTGTGAAGCAGCGGAAAACGCATTTTTCCAGCCAAATCCAAGCATTTCAGAAATAGCTGTAAATCTCCGTCTAAAACACAAAACGAACGTATCCTTCAAACTGCTCTCCTGTGCGTTCGCTTAACTAAGGGAGTTGAATCCGCGTTTAGATTCAGAGAGTGGGAAGCACGTTCCTTCTAGGAGCTGCGTTTTGCTATTCCAGCGTGAATGGGAGTAAACGCTGTATTGAGAAATATCTGCTTCTAGAACCAAAACGCAGCTACCTAAGAGAACGGTCTTCAATGTGTGCATTCAACTTACAGAGTTAAACTGATGTGCGTTTGCAGGAGTTTGTAAACCCTTTCTGTGAAGCAGCGGAAAACGCATTTTTCCAACCAAATCCAAGCATTTCAGAAATAGCTTTAAATCTCCGTCTAAAACACAAAACGAACGTATCCTTCAAACTCCTCTCCTGTGCGTTGGCTAAACTAAGGGAGTTGAATCCGCGTTTAGATTCAGAGAGTGGGAAGCACGTTCCTTCTAGGAGCTGCGTTTTGCTATTCCAGCGTGAATGGGAGTAAACGCTGTATTGAGAAATATCTGCTTCTAGAACCAAAACGCAGCTACCTAACAGAACGGTCTTCAATGTGTGCATTCAACGTACAGAGTTAAACTGATGTGCGTTTGCAGGAGTTTGTAAACCCTTTCTGTGAAGCAGCGGAAAACGCATTTTTCCAGCCAAATCCAAGCATTTCAGAAATAGCTGTAAATCTCCGTCTAAAACACAAAACGAACGTATCCTTCAAACTGCTCTCCTGTGCGTTCGCTTAACTAAAAGAGTTGAATCCGCATTTAGATTCAGAGAGTGGGAAGCACGTTCCTTCTAGGAGCTGCGTTTTGCTATTCCAGCGTGAATGGGAGTAAACGCTGTATTGAGAAATATCTGCTTCTAGAACCAAAACGCAGCTACCTAACAGAACGGTCTTCAATGTGTGCATTCAACTTACAGAGTTAAACTGATGTGCGTTTGCAGGAGTTTATAAACCCTTTCTGTGAAGCAGCGGAAAACGCATTTTTCCAGCCAAATCCAAGCATTTCAGAAATAGGTGTAAATCTCCGTCTAAAACACAAAACGAACGTATCCTTCAAACTGCTCTCCTGTGCGTTCGCTTAACTAAGGGAGTTGAATCCGCGTTTAGATTCAGAGAGTGGGAAGCACGTTCCTTCTAGGAGCTGCGTTTTGCTATTCCAGCGTGAATGGGAGTAAACGCTGTATTCCAAAATATCTGCTTCTAGAACCAAAACGCAGCTACCTAACAGAACGGTCTTCAATGTGTGCATTCAACTTACAGAGTTAAACTGATGTGCGTTTGCAGGAGTTTGTAAACCCTTTCTGTGAAGCAGCGGAAAACGCATTTTTCCAGCCAAATCCAAGCATTTCAGAAATAGCTGTAAATCTCCGTCTAAAACACAAAACGAACGTATCCTTCAAATTGCTCTCCTGTGCGTTCGCTTAACTAAGTTAGTTGACTCCGCGTTTAGATTCAGAGAGTGGGAAGCACGTTCCTTCTAGGAGCTGCGTTTTGCTATTCCAGCGTGAATGGGAGTAAACGCTGTATTCAGAAATATCTGCTTCTAGAACCAAAACGCAGCTACCTAACAGAACGTTCTTCAATGTGTGCATTCAACGTACAGAGTTAAACTGATGTGCGTTTGCAGGAGTTTGTAAACCCTTTCTGTGAAGCAGCGGAAAACGCATTTTTCCAGCCAAATCCAAGCATTTCAGAAATAGCTGTAAATCTCCGTCTAAAACACAAAACGAACGTATCCTTCAAACTGCTCTCCTGTGCGTTCGCTTAACTAAGGGAGTTGAATCCGCGTTTAGATTCAGAGAGTGGGAAGCACGTTCCTTCTAGGAGCTGCGTTTTGCTATTCCAGCGTGAATGGGAGTAAACGCTGTATTGAGAAATATCTGCTTCTAGAACCAAAACGCAGCTACCTAAGAGAACGGTCTTCAATGTGTGCATTCAACTTACAGAGTTAAACTGATGTGCGTTTGCAGGAGTTTGTAAACCCTTTCTGTGAAGCAGCGGAAAACGCATTTTTCCAACCAAATCCAAGCATTTCAGAAATAGCTTTAAATCTCCGTCTAAAACACAAAACGAACGTATCCTTCAAACTCCTCTCCTGTGCGTTGGCTAAACTAAGGGAGTTGAATCCGCGTTTAGATTCAGAGAGTGGGAAGCACGTTCCTTCTAGGAGCTGCGTTTTGCTATTCCAGCGTGAATGGGAGTAAACGCTGTATTGAGAAATATCTGCTTCTAGAACCAAAACGCAGCTACCTAACAGAACGGTCTTCAATGTGTGCATTCAACGTACAGAGTTAAACTGATGTGCGTTTGCAGGAGTTTGTAAACCCTTTCTGTGAAGCAGCGGAAAACGCATTTTTCCAGCCAAATCCAAGCATTTCAGAAATAGCTGTAAATCTCCGTCTAAAACACAAAACGAACGTATCCTTCAAACTGCTCTCCTGTGCGTTCGCTTAACTAAGGGAGTTGAATCCGCATTTAGATTCAGAGAGTGGGAAGCACGTTCCTTCTAGGAGCTGCGTTTTGCTATTCCAGCGTGAATGGGAGTAAACGCTGTATTGAGAAATATCTGCTTCTAGAACCAAAACGCAGCTACCTAACAGAACGGTCTTCAATGTGTGCATTCAACTTACAGAGTTAAACTGATGTGCGTTTGCAGGAGTTTATAAACCCTTTCTGTGAAGCAGCGGAAAACGCATTTTTCCAGCCAAATCCAAGCATTTCAGAAATAGGTGTAAATCTCCGTCTAAAACACAAAACGAACGTATCCTTCAAACTGCTCTCCTGTGCGTTCGCTTAACTAAGGGAGTTGAATCCGCGTTTAGATTCAGAGAGTGGGAAGCACGTTCCTTCTAGGAGCTGCGTTTTGCTATTCCAGCGTGAATGGGAGTAAACGCTGTATTCCAAAATATCTGCTTCTAGAACCAAAACGCAGCTACCTAACAGAACGGTCTTCAATGTGTGCATTCAACTTACAGAGTTAAACTGATGTGCGTTTGCAGGAGTTTGTAAACCCTTTCTGTGAAGCAGCGGAAAACGCATTTTTCCAGCCAAATCCAAGCATTTCAGAAATAGCTGTAAATCTCCGTCTAAAACACAAAACGAACGTATCCTTCAAATTGCTCTCCTGTGCGTTCGCTTAACTAAGTTAGTTGACTCCGCGTTTAGATTCAGAGAGTGGGAAGCACGTTCCTTCTAGGAGCTGCGTTTTGCTATTCCAGCGTGAATGGGAGTAAACGCTGTATTCAGAAATATCTGCTTCTAGAACCAAAACGCAGCTACCTAACAGAACGGTCTTCAATGTGTGCATTCAACTTACAGAGTTAAACTGATGTGCGTTTGCAGGAGTTTGTAAACCCTTTCTGTGAAGCAGCGGAAAACGCATTTTTCCAACCAAATCCAAGCATTTCAGAAATAGCTGTAAATCTCCGTCTAAAACACAAAACCAACGTATCCTTCAAACTGCTCTCCTGTGCGTTCGCTTAACTAAGGGAGTTGAATCCGCGTAGATTCAGAGAGTGGGAAGCACGTTCCTTCTAGGAGCTGCGTTTTCCTATTCCAGCGTGAATGGGAATAAACGCTGTATTGAGAAATATCATCTTCTAGAACCAAAACGCAGCTACCTAAAAGAACGGTCTTAAAGGTGTGCATTCAACTTACAGAGTTAAACTGATGTGCGTTTGCAGGAGTTTGTAAACCCTTTCTGTGAAGCAGCGGAAAACGCATTTTTCCAGCCAAATCCAAGCATTTCAGAAATAGCTTTAAATCTCCGTCTAAAACACAAAACGAACCTATCCTTCGAACTGCTCTCCTGTGCGTTCGCTTAACTAAGGGAGTTGAATCCGCGTTTAGATTCAGAGAGTGGGAAGCACGTTCCTTCTAGGAGCTGCGTTTTGCTATTCCAGCGTGAATGGGAGTAAACGCTGTATTCAGAAATATCTGCTTCTAGAACCAAATCGCAGCTACCTAACAGAACGGTCTTCAATGTGTGCATTCAACTTACAGAGTTAAACTGATGTGCGTTTGCAGGAGTTTGTAAACCCTTTCTGTGAAGCAGCGGAAAACGCATTTATCCAGCCAAATCCAAGCATTTCAGAAATAGCTGTAAATTTCCGTCTAAAACACAAAACGAACGTATCCTTCAAACTGCTCTCCTGTGCGTTCGCTTAACTAAGGAAGTTGAATCCGCGTTTAGATTCAGAGAGTGGGAAGCACGTTCCTTCGAAAGCTGCGTTTTGCTATTCCAGCGTGAATGGGAGTAAACGCTGTATTGACAAATATCTGCTTCTAGAACCAAAACGCAGCTACCTAACAGAACGGTCTTCAATGTGTGCATTCAACGTACAGAGTTAAACTGATGTGCGTTTGCAGGAGTTTGTAAACCCTTTCTGTGAAGCAGCGGAAAACGCATTTTTCCAGCCAAATCCAAGCATTTCAGAAATAGCTGTAAATCTCCGTCTAAAACACAAAACGAACGTATCCTTCAAACTGCTCTCCTGTGCGTTCGCTTAACTAAGGGAGTTGAATCCGCGTTTAGATTCAGAGAGTGGGAAGCACGTTCCTTCTAGGAGCTGCGTTTTGCTATTCCAGCGTGAATGGGAGTAAACGCTGTATTGAGAAATATCTGCTTCTAGAACCAAAACGCAGCTACCTAACAGAACGGTCTTCAATGTGTGCATTCAACGTACAGAGTTAAACTGATGTGCGTTTGCAGGAGTTTGTAAACCCTTTCTTTGAAGCAGCGGAAAACGCATTTTTCCAGCGAAATCCAAGCATTTCAGAAATAGCTGTAAATCTCCGTCTAAAACACAAAACGAACGTATCCTTCAAACTGCTCTCCTGTGCGTTCGCTTAACTAGGGGTGTTGAATCCGCATTTAGATTCAGAGTGGGAAGCACGTTCCTTCTAGGAGCTGCGTTTTGCTATTCCAGCGTGAATGGGAGTAAACGCTGTATTGAGAAATATCTGCTTCTAGAACCAAAACGCAGCTACCTAACAGAACGGTCTTCAATGTGTGCATTCAACTTACAGAGTTAAACTGATGTGCGTTTGCAGGAGTTTGTAAACCCTTTCTGTGAAGCAGCGGAAAACGCATTTTTCCAGCCAAATCCAAGCATTTCAGAAATAGCTGTAAATCTCCGTCTAAAACACAAAAGGAACGTATCCTTCAAACTGCTCTCCTGTGCGTTCGCTTAACTAAGGGAGTTGAATCCGCGTTTAGATTCAGAGAGTGGGAAGCACGTTCCTTCTAGGAGCTGCGTTTTGCTATTCCAGCGTGAATGGGAGTAAACGCTGTATTGAGAAATATCTGATTCTAGAACAAAAACGCAGCTACCTAAAAGAACGGTCTTCAATGTGGGCATTCAACGTACAGAGTTAAACTGATGTGCGTTTGCAGGAGTTTGTAAACTCTTTCTGTGAAGCAGCGGAAAACGCATTTTTCCAGCCAAATCCAAGCATTTCAGAAATAGCTGTAAATCTCCGTCTAAAACACAAAACGAACCTATCCTTCAAACTGCTCTCCTGTGGGTTCGCTTAACTAAGGGAGTTGAATCCGCGTTTAGATTCAGAGAGTGGGAAGCACGTTCCTTCTAGGAGCTGCGTTTTGCTATTCCAGCGTGCATGGGAGTAAACGCTGTATTGAGAAATATCTGCTTCTAGAACCAAAACGCAGCTACCTAACAGAACGGTCTTCAATGTGTGCATTCAACGTACAGAGTTAAACTGATGTGCGTTTGCAGGAGTTTGTAAACCCTTTCTGTGAAGCAGCGGAAAACGCGTTTTTCCAGCCAAATCCAAGCATTTCAGAAATAGCTGTAAATCTCCGTCTAAAACACAAAACGAACGTATCCTTCAAACTGCTCTCCTGTGCGTTCGCTTAACTAAGGGAGTTGAATCCGCGTTTAGATTCAGAGAGTGGGAAGCACGTTCCTTCTAGGAGCTGCGTTTTGCTATTCCAGCGTAAATGGGAGTAAACGCTGTATTGAGAAATATCTGCTTCTAGAACCAAAACGCAGCTACCTAACAGAACGTTCTTCAATGTGTGCATTCAACGTACAGAGTTAAACTGATGTGCGTTTGCAGGAGTTTGTAAACCCTTTCTGTGAAGCAGCGGAAAACGCATTCTTCCAGCCAAATCCAAGCATTTCAGAAATAGCTGTAAATCTCCGTCTAAAACACAAAACGAACGTATCCTTCAAACTGCTCTCCTGTGCGTTCGCTTAACTAAGGGAGTTGAATCCGCGTTTAGATTCAGAGAGTGGGAAGCACGTTCCTTCTAGGAGCTGCGTTTTGCTATTCCAGCGTGAATGGGAGTAAACGCTGTATTCAGAAATATCTGCTTCTAGAACCAAAACGCAGCTACCTAACAGAACGGTCTTCAATGTGTCCATTCAACTTACAGAGTTAAACTGATGTGCGTTTGCAGGAGTTTGTAAACCCTTTCTGTGAAGCAGCGGAAAACGCATTTTTCCAACCAAATCCAAGCATTTCAGAAATAGCTGTAAATCTCCGTCTAAAACACAAAACGAACGTATCCTTCAAACTGCTCTCCTGTGCGTTCGCTTAACTAAGGGAGTTGAATCCGCGTTTAGATTCAGAGAGTGGGAAGCACGTTCCTTCTAGGAGCTGCGTTTTCCTATTCCAGCGTGAATGGGAATAAACGCTGTATTGAGAAATATCTGCTTCTAGAACCAAAACGCAGCTACCTAACAGAACGGTCTTCAATGTGTGCATTCAACTTACAGAGTTAAACTGATGTGCGTTTGCAGGAGTTTGTAAACCCTTTCTGTGAAGCAGCGGAAAACGCATTTTTCCAGCCAAATCCAAGCATTTCAGAAATAGCTGTAAATCTCCGTCTAAAACACAAAACGAACGTATCCTTCAAACTGCTCTCCTGTGCGTTCGCTTAACTAAGGGAGTTGAATCCGCGTTTAGATTCAGAGAGTGGGAAGCACGTTCCTTCTAGGAGCTGCGTTTTGCTATTCCAGCGTGAATGGGAGTAAACGCTGTATTCAGAAATATCTGCTTCTAGAACCAAAACGCAGCTACCTAACAGAACGGTCTTCAATGTGTGCATTCAACTTACAGAGTTAAACTGATGTGCGTTTGCAGGAGTTTGTAAACCCTTTCTGTGAAGCAGCGGAAAACGCATTTTTCCAGCCAAATCCAAGCATTTCAGAAATAGCTGTAAATCTCCGTCTAAAACACAAAACGAACGTATCCTTCAAACTGCTCTCCTGTGCGTTCGCTTAACTAAGGGAGTTGAATCCGCGTTTAGATTCAGAGAGTGGGAAGCACGTTCCTTCTAGGAGCTGCGTTTTGCTATTCCAGCGTGAATGGGAGTAAACGCTGTATTCAGAAATATCTGCTTCTAGAACCAAAACGCAGCTACCTAACAGAACGGTCTTCAATGTGTGCATTCAACTTACAGAGTTAAACTGATGTGCGTTTGCAGGAGTTTGTAAACCCTTTCTGTGAAGCAGCGGAAAACGCATTTTTCCAGCCAAATCCAAGCATTTCAGAAATAGCTGTAAATCTCCGTCTAAAACACAAAACGAACGTATCCTTCAAACTGCTCTCCTGTGCGTTCGCTTAACTAAGGGAGTTGAATCCGCGTTTAGACTCAGAGAGTGGGAAGCACGTTCCTTCTAGGAGCTGCGTTTTGCTATTCCAGCGTGAATGGGAGTAAACGCTGTATTGAGAAATGTCTGCTTCTAGAACCAAAACGCAGCTACCTAACAGAAGGGTCTTCAATGTGTGCATTCAACTTACAGAGTTAAACTGATGTGCGTTTGCAGGAGTTTGTAAACCCTTTCTGTGAAGCAGCGGAAAACGCATTTTTCCAGCCAAATCCAAGCATTTCAGAAATAGCTGTAAATCTCCGTCTAAAACACGAAACGAACGTATCCTTCAAACTGCTCTGCTGTGCGTTGGCTTAACTAAGGGAGTTGAATCCGCGTTTAGATTCAGAGAGTGGGAAGCACGTTCCTTCTAGGAGCTGCGTTTTCCTATTCCAGCGTGAATGGGAGTAAACGCTGTATTCAGAAATATCTGCTTCTAGAACCAAAACGCAGCTACCTAACAGAACGGTCTTCAATGTGTGCATTCAACTTACAGAGTTAAACTGATGTGCGTTTGCAGGAGTTTGTAAACCCTTTCTGTGAAGCAGCGGAAAACGCATTTTTCCAACCAATTCCAAGCATTTCAGAAATAGCTGTAAATCTCCGTCTAAAACACAAAACGAACGTATCCTTCAAACTGCTCTCCTGTGCGTTCGCTTAACTAAGGGAGTTGAATCCGCGTTTAGATTCAGAGAGTGGGAAGCACGTTCCTTCTAGGAGCTGCGTTTTGCTATTCCAGCGTGAATGGGAGTAAACGCTGTATTCAGAAATATCTGCTTCTAGAACCAAAACGCAGCTACCTAAGAGAACGGTCTTCAATGTGTGCATTCAACGTACAGAGTTAAACTGATGTGCGTTTGCAGGAGTTTGTAAACCCTTTCTGTGAAGCAGCGGAAAACGCATTTTTCCAGCCAAATCCAAGCATTTCAGAAATAGCTGTAAATCTCCGTCTAAAACACGAAACGAACGTATCCTTCAAACTGCTCTGCTGTGCGTTGGCTTAACTAAGGGAGTTGAATCCGCGTTTAGATTCAGAGAGTGGGAAGCACGTTCCTTCTAGGAGCTGCGTTTTGCTATTCCAGCGTGAATGGGAGTAAACGCTGTATTGAGAAATATCTGCTTCTAGAACCAAAACGCAGCTACCTAACAGAACGGTCTTCAATGTGTGCATTCAACGTACAGAGTTAAACTGATATGCGTTTGCAGGAGTTTGTAAACCGTTTCTGTGAAGCAGCGGAAAACGCATTTTTCCAGCCAAATCCAAGCATTTCAGAAATAGCTTTAAATCTCCGTCTAAAACACAAAACGAACGTATCCTTAAAACTGCTCTCCTGTGCGTTCGCTTAACTAAGGAAGTTGAATCCGCGTTTAGATTCAGAGAGTGGGAAGCACGTTCCTTCTAGGAGCTGCGTTTTGCTATTCCAGCGTGAATGGGAGTAAACGCTGTATTGAGAAATATCTGCTTCTAGAACCAAAACGCAGCTACCTAACAGAACGGTCTTCAATGTGTGCATTCAACTTACAGAGTTAAACTGATGTGCGTTTGCAGGAGTTTGTAAACCCTTTCTGTGAAGCAGCGGAAAACGCATTTTTCCAGCCAAATCCAAGCATTTCAGAAATAGCTGTAAATCTCCGTCTAAAACACAAAACGAACGTATCCTTCAAACTGCTCTCCTGTGCGTCCGCTTAACTAAGAAAGTTGAATCCGCGTTTAGACTCAGAGAGTGGGAAGCACGTTCCTTCTAGGAGCTGCGTTTTGCTATTCCATCGTGAATGGGAATAAACGCTGTATTGAGAAATGTCTGCTTCTAGAACCAAAACGCAGCTACCTAACAGAAGGGTCTTCAATGTGTGCATTCAACTTACAGAGTTAAACTGATGTGCGTTTGCAGGAGTTTGTAAACCCTTTCTGTGAAGCAGCGGAAAACGCATTTTTCCAGCCAAATCCAAGCATTTCAGAAATAGCTGTAAATCTCCGTCTAAAACACAAAACGAACGTATCCTTCAAACTGCTCTCCTGTGCGTTCGCTTAACTAAGGGAGTTGAATCCGCGTTTAGATTCAGAGAGTGGGAAGCACGTTCCTTCTAGGAGCTGCGTTTTGCTATTCCAGCGTGAATGGGAGTAAAGGCTGTATTCAGAAATATCTGCTTCTAGAACCAAAACGCAGCTACCTAACAGAGCGGTCTTCAATGTGTGCATTCAACTTACAGAGTTAAACTGATGTGCGTTTGCAGGAGTTTGTAAACCCTTTCTGTGAAGCAGCGGAAAACGCATTTTTCCAGCCAAATCCAAGCATTTCAGAAATAGCTGTAAATCTCCGTCTAAAACACAAAACGAACGTTTCCTTCAAACTGCTCTCCTGTGCGTTCGCTTAACTAAGGGAGTTGAATCCGCGTTTAGATTCAGAGAGTGGGAAGCACTTTCCTTCTAGGAGCTGCGTTTTGCTATTCCAGCGTGAATGGGAGTAAACGCTGTATTGAGAAATATCTGCTTCTAGAACCAAAACGCAGCTACCTAACAGAACGGTCTTCAATGTGTGCATTCAACGTACAGAGTTAAACTGATGTGCGTTTGCAGGAGTTTGTAAACCCTTTCTGTGAAGCAGCGGAAAACGCATTTTTCCAGCCAAATCCAAGCATTTCAGAAATAGCTGTAAATCTCCGTCTAAAACACGAAACGAACGTATCCTTCAAACTGCTCTGCTGTGCGTTGGCTTAACTAAGGGAGTTGAATCCGCGTTAAGATTCAGAGAGTGGGAAGCACGTTCCTTCTAGGAGCTGCGTTTTGCTATTCCAACGTGAATGAAAGTAAACGCTGTATTCAGAAATATCTGCTTCTAGAACCAAAACGCAGCTACCTAACAGAACGGTCTTCAATGTGTGCATTCAACTTACAGAGTTAAACTGATGTGCGTTTGCAGGAGTTTGTAAACCCTTTCTGTGAAGCAGCGGAAAACGCATTTTTCCAACCAATTCCAAGCATTTCAGAAATAGCTGTAAATCTCCGTCTAAAACACAAAACGAACGTATCCTTCAAACTGTTCTCCTGTTCGTTCGCTTAACTAAGGGAGTTGAATCCGCGTTTAGATTCAGAGAGTGGGAAGCACGTTCCTTCTAGGAGCTGCGTTTTGCTATTCCAGCGTGAATGGGAGTAAACGCTGTATTCAGAAATATCTGCTTCTAGAACCAAAACGCAGCTACCTAAGAGAACGGTCTTAAATGTGTGCATTCAACGTACAGAGTTAAACTGATGTGCGTTTGCAGGAGTTTGTAAACCCTTTCTGTGAAGCAGCGGAAAACGCATTTTTCCAGCCAAATCAAAGCATTTCAGAAATAGCTGTAAATCTCCGTCTAAAACACGAAACGAAAGTATCCTTCAAACTGCTCTGCTGTGCGTTGGCTTAACTAAGGGAGTTGAATCCGCGTTTAGATTCAGAGAGTGGGAAGCACGTTCCTTCTAGGAGCTGCGTTTTGCTATTCCAGCGTGAATGGGAGTAAACGCTGTATTCAGAAATATCTGCTTCTAGAACCAAAACGCAGCTACCTAACAGAACGGTCTTCAATGTGTCCATTCAACTTACAGAGTTAAACTGATGTGCGTTTGCAGGAGTTTGTAAACCCTTTCTGTGAAGCAGCGGAAAACGCATTTTTCCAACCAAATCCAAGCATTTCAGAAATAGCTGTAAATCTCCGTCTAAAACACAAAACGAACGTATCCTTCAAACTGCTCTCCTGTGCGTTCGCTTAACTAAGGGAGTTGAATCCGCGTTTAGATTCAGAGAGTGGGAAGCACGTTTCTTCTAGGAGCTGCGTTTTGCTATTCCAGCGTGAATGGGAGTAAACGCTGTATTCAGAAATATCTGCTTCTAGAACCAAAACGCAGCTACCTAAGAGAACGGTCTTCAATGTGTGCATTCAACGTACAGAGTTAAACTGATGTGCGTTTGCAGGAGTTTGTAAACCCTTTCTGTGAAGCAGCGGAAAACGCATTTTTCCAGCCAAATCCAAGCATTTCAGAAATAGCTGTAAATCTCCGTCTAAAACACGAAACGAACGTATCCTTCAAACTGCTCTGCTGTGCGTTGGCTTAACTAAGGGAGTTGAATCCGCGTTTAGATTCAGAGAGTGGGAAGCACGTTCCTTCTAGGAGCTGCGTTTTGCTATTCCAGCGTGAATGGGAGTAAACGCTGTATTCAGAAATATCTGCTTCTAGAACCAAAACGCAGCTACCTAACAGAACGGTCTTCAATGTGTCCATTCAACTTACAGAGTTAAACTGATGTGCGTTTGCAGGAGTTTGTAAACCCTTTCTGTGAAGAAGCGGAAAACGCATTTTTCCAACCAAATCCAAGCATTTGAGAAATAGCTGTAAATCTCCGTCTAAAACACAAAACGAACGTATCCTTCAAACTGCTCTCCTGTGCGTTCGCTTAACTAAGGGAGTTGAATCCGCGTTTAGATTCAGAGAGTGGGAAGCACGTTCCTTCTAGGAGCTGCGTTTTCCTATTCCAGCGTGAATGGGAATAAACGCTGTATTGAGAAATATCTGCTTCTAGAACCAAAACGCAGCTACCTAACAGAACGGTCTTCAATGTGTGCATTCAACTTACAGAGTTAAACTGATGTGCGTTTGCAGGAGTTTGTAAACCCTTTCTGTGAAGCAGCGGAAAACGCATTTTTCCAGCCAAATCCAAGCATTTCAGAAATAGCTGTAAATCTCCGTCTAAAACACAAAACAAACGTATCCTTCAAACTGCTCTCCTGTGCGTTCGCTTAACTAAGGGAGTTGAATCCGCGTTTAGATTCAGAGAGTGGGAAGCACGTTCCTTCTAGGAGCTGCGTTTTGCTATTCCAGCGTGAATGGGAGTAAACGCTGTATTCAGAAATATCGGCTTCTAGAACCAAAACGCAGCTACCTAACAGAACGGTCTTCAATGTGTGCATTCAACTTACAGAGTTAAACTGATGTGCGTTTGCAGGAGTTTGTAAACCCTTTCTGTGAAGCAGCGGTAAACGCATTTTTCCAACCAATTCCAAGCATTTCAGAAATAGCTGTAAATCTCCGTCTAAAACACAAAACGAACGTATCCTTCAAACTGCTCTCCTGTGCGTTCGCTTAACTAAGGGAGTTGAATCCGCGTTTAGATTCAGAGAGTGGGAAGCACGTTCCTTCTAGGAGCTGCGTTTTGCTATTCCAGCGTGAATGGGAGTAAACGCTGTATTCAGAAATATCTGCTTCTAGAACCAAAACGCAGCTACCTAAGAGAACGCTCTTCAATGTGTGCATTCAATGTACAGAGTTAAACTGATGTGCGTTTGCAGGAGTTTGTAAACCCTTTCTGTGAAGCAGCGGAAAACGCATTTTTCCAGCCAAATCAAAGCATTTCAGAAATAGCTGTAAATCTCCGTCTAAAACACGAAACGAACGTATCCTTCAAACTGCTCTGCTGTGCGTTGGCTTAACTAAGGGAGTTGAATCCGCGTTTAGATTCAGAGAGTGGGAAGCACGTTCCTTCTAGGAGCTGCGTTTTGCTATTCCAGCGTGAATGGGAGTAAACGCTGTATTCAGAAATATCTGCTTCTAGAACCAAAACGCAGCTACCTAACAGAACGGTCTTCAATGTGTCCATTCAACTTACAGAGTTAAACTGATGTGCGTTTGCAGGAGTTTGTAAACCCTTTCTGTGAAGCAGCGGAAAACGCATTTTTCCAACCAAATCCAAGCATTTCAGAAATAGCTGTAAATCTCCGTCTAAAACACAAAACGAACGTATCCTTCAAACTGCTCTCCTGTGCGGTCGCTTAACTAAGGGAGTTGAATCCGCGTTTAGATTCAGAGAGTGGGAAGCACGTTCCTTCTAGGAGCTGCGTTTTCCTATTCCAGCGTGAATGGGAATAAACGCTGTATTGAGAAATATCTGCTTCTAGAACCAAAACGCAGCTACCTAACAGAACGTTCTTCAATGTGTGCATTCAACGTACAGAGTTAAACTGATGTTCGTTTGCAGGAGTTTGTAAACCCTTTCTGTGAAGCAGCGGAAAACGCATTTTTCCAGCCAAATCCAAGCATTTCAGAAATAGCTGTAAATCTCCGTCTAAAACACAAAACAAACGTATCCTTCAAACTGCTCTCCTGTGCGTTCGCTTAACTAAGGGAGTTGAATCCGCGTTTAGATTCAGAGAGTGGGAAGCACGTTCCTTCTAGGAGCTGCGTTTTGCTATTCCAGCGTGAATGGGAGTAAAGGCTGTATTCAGAAATATCTGCTTCTAGAACCAAAACGCAGCTACCTAACAGAACGGTCTTCAATGTGTGCATTCAACTTACAGAGTTAAACTGATGTGGGTTTGCAGGAGTTTGTAAACTCTTTCTGTGAAGCAGCGGAAAACGCATTTTTCCAGCCAAATCCAAGCATTTCAGAAATAGCTGTAAATCTCCGTCTAAAACACAAAACGAACGTATCCTTCAAACTGCTCTGCTGTGCGTTGGCTTAACTAAGGGAGTTGAATCCGCGTTTAGATTCAGAGAGTGGGAAGCACGTTCCTTCTAGGAGCTGCGTTTTGCTATTCCAGCGTGAATGGGAGTAAACGCTGTATTGAGAAATCTCTGCTTCTAGAACCAAAACGCAGCTACCTAACAGAACGGTCTTCAATGTGTGCATTCAACTTACAGAGTTAAACTGATGTGCGTTTGCAGGAGTTTGTAAACCCTTTCTGTGAAGCAGCGGACAACGCATTTATCCAACGAAATCCAAGCATTTCAGAAATAGCTGTAAATCTCCGTCTAAAACACAAAACGAACGTATCCTTCAAACTGCTCTCCTGTGCGTTCGCTTAACTAAGGGAGTTGAATCCGCGTTTAGATTCAGAGAGTGGGAAGCACGTTCCTTCTAGGAGCTGCGTTTTGCTATTTCAGCGTGAATGGGAATAAACGCTGTATTGAGAAATATCTGCTTCTAGAACCAAAACGCAGCTACCTAACAGAACGGTCTTCAATGTGTGCATTCATCTTACAGAGTTAAACTGATGTGCGTTTGCAGGAGTTTGTAAACCGTTTCTGTGAAGCAGCGGAAAACGCATTTTTACAGCCAAATCCAAGCATTTCAGAAATAGCTGTAAATCTCCGTCTAAAACACAAAACGAACGTATCCTTCAAACTGCTCTCCTGTGCGTTCGCTTAACTAAGGGAGTTGAATCCGCGTTTAGATTCAGAGAGTGGGAAGCACGTTCCTTCGAAAGCTGCGTTTTGCTATTCCAGCGTGAATGGGTGTAAACGCTGTATTGAGAAATATCTACTTCTAGAACCAAAACGCAGCTACCTAACAGAACGGTCTTCAATGTGTGCATTCAACGTACAGAGTTAAACTGATGTGCGTTTGCAGGAGTTTGTAAACCCTTTCTGTGAAGCAGCGGAAAACGCATTTTTCCAGCCAAATCCAAGCATTTCAGAAATAGCTGTAAATCTCCGTCTAAAACACAAAACGAACGTATCCTTCAAACTGCTCTCCTGTGCGTTCGCTTAACTAAGGGAGTTGAATCCGCGTTTAGATTCAGAGAGTGGGAAGCACGTTCCTTCTAGGAGCTGCGTTTTGCTATTCCAGCGTGAATGGGAGTAAACGCTGTATTCAGAAATATCTGCTTCTAGAACCAAAACGCAGCTACCTAACTGAACGGTCTTCAATGTGTGCATTCAACTTACAGAGTTAAACTGATGTGCGTTTGCAGGAGTTTGTAAACCCTTTCTTTGAAGCAGCGGAAAACGCATTTTTCCAGCCAAATCCAAGCATTTCAGAAATAGCTGTAAATCTCCGTCTAAAACACAAAACGAACGTATCCTTCAAACTGCTCTCCTGTGCGTTCGCTTAACTAAGGGAGTTGAATCCGCGTTTAGATTCAGAGAGTGGGAAGCACGTTCCTTCTAGGAGCTGCGTTTTGCTATTCCAGCGTGAATGGGAGTAAACGCTGTATTCAGAAATATCTGCTTCTAGAACCAAAAAGCAGCTACCTAACAGAACGGTCTTCAATGTGTGCATTCAACTTACAGAGTTAAACTGATGTGCGTTTCCAGGAGTTTGTAAACCCTTTCTGTGAAGCAGCGGAAAACGCATTTTTCCAGCCAAATCCAAGCATTTCAGAAATAGCTGTAAATCTCCGTCTAAAACACAAAACGAACGTATCCTTCAAACTGCTCTCCTGTGCGTTCGCTTAACTAAGGGAGTTGAATCCGCGTTTAGATTCAGAGAGTGGGAAGCACGTTCCTTCTAGGAGCTGCGTTTTGCTATTCCAGCGTGAATGGGAGTAAACGCTGTATTGAGAAATATCTGCTTCTAGAACCAAAACGCAGCTACCTAACAGAACGGTCTTCAATGTGTGCATTCAACTTACAGAGTTAAACTGATGTGCGTTTGCAGGAGTTTGTAAACCCTTTCTGTGAAGCAGCGGAAAACGCATTTTTCCAGCCAAATCCAAGCATTTCAGAAATAGCTGTAAATCTCAGTCTAAAACACAAAACGAACGTATCCTTCAAACTGCTCTCCTGTGCGTTCGCTTATCTAAGGGAGTTGAATCCGCGTTTAGACTCAGAGAGTGGGAAGCACGTTCCTTCTAGGAGCTGCGTTTTGCTATTCCAGCGTGAATGGGAGTAAACGCTGTATTGAGAAATATCTGCTTCTAGAACCATAACGCAGCTACCTAACAGAACGGTCTTCAATGTGTGCATTCAACTTACAGAGTTAAACTGATGTGCGTTTGCAGGAGTTTGTAAACCCTTTCTGTGAAGCAGCGGAAAACGCATTTTTCCAGCCAAATCCAAGCATTTCAGAAATAGCTGTAAATCTCAGTCTAAAACACAAAACGAACGTATCCTTCAAACTGCTCTCCTGTGCGTTCGCTTATCTAAGGGAGTTGAATCCGCGTTTAGACTCAGAGAGTGGGAAGCACGTTCCTTCTAGGAGCTGCGTTTTGCTATTCCAGCGTGAATGGGAGTAAACGCTGTATTGAGAAATATCTGCTTCTAGAACCAAAACGCAGCTACCTAACAGAACGGTCTTCAATGTGTGCATTCAACGTACAGAGTTAAACTGATGTGCGTTTGCAGGAGTTTGTAAACCCTTTCTGTGAAGCAGCGGAAAACGCATTTTTCCAGCCAAATCCAAGCATTTCAGAAATAGCTGTAAATCTCCGTCTAAAACACAAAACGAACGTATCCTTCAAACTGCTCTCCTGTGCGTTCGCTTACCTAAGGGAGTTGAATCCGCGTTTAGATTCAGAGAGTGGGAAGCACGTTCCTTCTAGGAGCTGCGTTTTGCTATTCCAGCGTGAATGGGAGTAAACGCTGTATTGAGAAATATCTGCTTCTAGAACCAAAACGCAGCTACCTAACAGAACGGTCTTCAATGTGTGCATTCAACGTACAGAGTTAAACTGATGTGCGTTTGCAGGAGTTTGTAAACCCTTTCTGTGAAGCAGCGGAAAACGCATTTTTCCAGCCAAATCCAAGCATTTCAGAAATAGCTGTAAATCTCCGTCTAAAACACAAAACGAACGTATCCTTCAAACTGCTCTCCTGTGCGTTCGCTTAACTAAGGGAGTTGAATCCGCGTTTAGATTCAGAGAGTGGGAAGCACGTTCCTTCTAGGAGCTCCGTTTTGCTATTCCAGCGTGAATGGGAGTAAACGCTGTATTAAGAAATATCTGCTTCTAGAATTAAAACGCAGGTACCTAACAGAACGGTCTTCAATGTGTGCGTTCAACTTACAGAGTTAAACTGATGTGCGTTTTCAGGAGTTTGTAAACCCTTTCTGTGAAGCAGCGGAAAACGCATTTTTCCAGCCAAATCCAAGCATTTCAGAAATAACTGTAAATCTCCGTCTAAAACACCAAACGAACGTATCCTTCAAACTGCTCTCCTGTGCGTTCGCTTAACTAAGGGAGTTGAATCCGCGTTTAGATTCAGAGAGTGGGAAGCACGTTCCTTCTAGGAGCTGCGTTTTGGTATTCCAGCGTGAATGGGAGTAAACGCTGTATTGAGAAATATCTGCTTCTCGAACCAAAACGCAGCTACCTAACAGAACGGTCTTCAATGTGTGCATTCAACGTACAGAGTTAAACTGATGTGCGTTTGCAGGAGTTTGTAAACCCTTTCTGTGAAGCAGCGGAAAACGCATTGTTCCAGCCAAATCCAAGCATTTCACAAATAGCTGTAAATCTCCGTCTAAAACACAAAACGAACGTATCCTTCAAACTGCTCTCCTGTGCGTTCGCTTAACTAAGGGAGTTGAATCCGCGTTTAGATTCAGAGAGTGGGAAGCACGTTCCTTCTAGGAGCTGCGTTTTGCTATTCCAGCGTGCATGGGAGTAAACGCTGTATTGAGAAATATCTGCTTCTAGAACCAAAACGCAGCTACCTAACAGAACGGTCTTCAATGTGTGCATTCAACGTAGAGAGTTAAACTGATGTGCGTTTGCAGGAGTTTGTAAACCCTTTCTGTGAAGCAGCGGAAAACGCATTTTTCCAGCCAAATCCAAGCATTTCAGAAATAGCTGTAAATCTCCGTCTAAAACACAAAACGAACGTATCCTTCAAACTGCTCTCCTGTGCGTTCGCTTAACTAAGGGAGTTGAATCCGCGTTTAGATTCAGAGAGTGGGAAGCACGTTCCTTCTAGGAGCTGCGTTTTGCTATTCCAGCGTGAATGGGAGTAAACGCTGTATTGAGAAATATCTGCTTCTAGAACCAAAACGCAGCTACCTAACAGAACGGTCTTCAATGTGTGCATTCAACTTACAGAGTTAAACTGATGTGCGTTTGCAGGAGTTTGTAAACCCTTTCTGTGAAGCAGCGGAAAACGCATTTTTCCAGCCAAATCCAAGCATTTCAGAAATAGCTGTAAATATCCGTCTAAAACACAAAACGAACGTATCCTTCAAACTGCTCTCCTGTGCGTTCGCTTAACTAAGGGAGTTGAATCCGCGTTTAGATTCAGAGAGTGGGAAGCACGTTCCTTCTAGGAGCTGCGTTTTGCTATTCCAGCGTGAATGGGAGTAAACGCTGTATTCCAAAATATCTGCTTCTAGAACCAAAACGCAGCTACCTAACAGAACGGTCTTCAATGTGTGCATTCAACTTACAGAGTTAAACTGATGTGCGTTTGCAGGAGTTTGTAAACCCTTTCTGTGAAGCAGCGGAAAACGCATTTTTCCAGCCAAATCCAAGCATTTCAGAAATAGCTGTAAATCTCCGTCTAAAACACAAAACGAACGTATCCTTCAAACTGCTCTCCTGTGCGTTCGCTTAACTAAGGGAGTTGAATCCGCGTTTAGATTCAGAGAGTGGGAAGCACGTTCCTTCTAGGAGCTGCGTTTTGCTATTCCAGCGTGAATGGGAGTAAACGCTGTATTCAGAAATATCTGCTTCTAGAACCAAAACGCAGCTAACTAACAGAACGGTCTTCAATGTGTGCACTCAACTTACAGAGTTAAACTGATGTGCGTTAGCAGGAGTTTGTAAACCCTTTCTGTGAAGCAGCGGAAAACGCATTTTTCCAGCCAAATCCAAGCATTTCAGAAATAGCTGTAAATCTCCGTCTAAAACACAAAACGAACGTATCCTTCAAACTGCTCTCCTGTGCGTTCGCTTAACTAAGGGAGTTGAATCCGCGTTTAGATTCAGAGAGTGGGAAGCACGTTCCTTCTAGGAGCTGCGTTTTGCTATTCCAGCGTGAATGGGAGTAAACGCTGTATTCAGTAATATCTGCTTCTAGAACCAAAACGCAGCTACCTAACAGAACGGTCTTCAATGTGTGCATTCAACTTACAGAGGTAAACTGATGTGTGTTTGCAGGAGTTTGTAAACCCTTTCTGTGAAGCAGCGGAAAACGCATTTTTCCAGCCAAATCCAAGCATTTCAGAAATAGCTGTAAATCTCCGTCTAAAACACAAAACGAACGTATCCTTCAAACTGCTCTCCTGTGCGTTCGCTTAACTAAGGGAGTTGAATCCGCATTTAGATTCAGAGAGTGGGAAGCAAGTTCCTTCTAGGAGCTGCGTTTTGCTATTCCAGCGTGAATGGGAGTTAACGCTGTATTTAGAAATATCTGCTTCTAGAACCAAAACGCAGCTACCTAACAGAACGGTCTTCAATGTGTGCATTCAACGTACAGAGTTAAACTGATGTGCGTTTGCAGGAGTTTGTAAACTCTTTCTGTGAAGCAGCGGAAAACGCATTTTTCCAGCCAAATCCAAGCATTTCAGAAATAGCTGTAAATCTCCGTCTAAAACACAAAACGAACGTATCCTTCAAACTGCTCTGCTGTGCGTTGGCTTAACTAAGGGAGTTGAATCCGCGTTTAGATTCAGAGAGTGGGAAGCACGTTCCTTCTAGGAGCTGCGTTTTGCTATTCCAGCGTGAATGGGAGTAAACGCTGTATTGAGAAATATCTGCTTCTAGAACCAAAACGCAGCTACCTAACAGAACGGTCTTCAATGTGTGCATTCAACGTACAGAGTTAAACTGATGTGCGTTTGCGGGAGTTTGTAAACCCTTTCTGTGAAGCAGCGGAAAACGCATTTTTCCAGCCATATCCAAGCATTTCAGAAATAGCTTTAAATCTCCGTCTAAAACACAAAACGAACGTATCCTTCGAACTGCTCTCCTGTGCGTTCGCTTAACTAAGGGAGTTGAATCCGCGTTTAGATTCAGAGAGTGGGAAGCACGTTCCTTCTAGGAGCTGCGTTTTGCTATTCCAGCGTGAATGGGAGTAAACGCTGTATTGAGAAATATCTGCTTCTAGAACCAAAACGCAGCAACCTAACAGAACGGTCTTCAATGTGTGCATTCAACTTACAGAGTTAAACTGATGTGCGTTTGCAGGAGTTTGTAAACCCTTTCTGTGAAGCAGCGGAAAACGCATTTTTCCAGCCAAATCCAAGCATTTCAGAAATAGCTGTAAATCTCCGTCTAAAACACAAAACGAACGTATCCTTCAAACTGCTCTCCTGTGCGTTCGCTTAACTAAGGGAGTTGAATCCGCGTTTAGATTCAGAGAGTGGGAAGCACGTTCCTTCTAGGAGCTGCGTTTTGCTATTCCAGCGTGAATGGGAGTAAACGCTGTATTGAGAAATATCTGCTTCTAGAACCAAAACGCAGCTACCTAACAGAACGGTCTTCAATGTGTGCATTCAACTTACAGAGTTAAACTGATGTGCGTTTGCAGGAGTTTGTAAACCCTTTCTGTGAAGCAGCGGAAAACGTATTTTTCCAGCCAAATCCAAGCATTTCAGAAATAGCTGTAAATCTCCGTCTAAAACACAAAACGAACATATTTTTCAAACTGCTCTCCTGTGCGTTCGCTTAACTAAGGGAGTTGAATCCGCGTTTAGATTCAGAGAGTGGGAAGCACGTTCCTTCTAGGAGCTGCGTTTTGCTATTCCAGCGTGAATGGGAGTAAACGCTGTATTCAGAAATATCTGCTTCTAGAACCAAAACGCAGCTACCTAACAGAACGGTCTTCAATGTGTGCATTCAACGTACAGAGTTAAACTGATGTGCGTTTGCAGGAGTTTGTAAACTCTTTCTGTGAAGCAGCGGAAAACGCATTTTTCCAGCCAAATCCAAGGATTTCAGAAATAGCTGTAAATCTCCGTCTAAAACACAAAACGAACGTATCCTTCAAACTGCTCTCCTGTGCGTTGGCTTAACTAAGGGAGTTGAATCCGCGTTTAGATTCAGAGAGTGGGAAGCACGTTCCTTCTAGGAGCTGCGTTTTGCTATTCCAGCGTGAATGGGAGTAAACGCTGTATTGAGAAATATCTGCTTCTAGAACCAAAACGCAGCTACCTAACAGAACGGTCTTCAATGTGTGCATTCAACGTACAGAGTTAAACTGATGTGCGTTTGCGGGAGTTTGTAAACCCTTTCTGTGAAGCAGCGGAAAACGCATTTTTCCAGCCAAATCCAAGCATTTCAGAAATAGCTTTAAATCTCCGTCTAAAACACAAAACGAACGTATCCTTCGAACTGTTCTCCTGTGCGTTCGCTTAACTAAGGGAGTTGAATCCGCGTTTAGATTCAGAGAGTGGGAAGCACGTTCCTTCTAGGAGCTGCGTTTTGCTATTCAAGCGTGAATGGGAGTAAACGCTGTATTGAGAAATATCTGCTTCTAGAACCAAAACGCAGCTACCTAACAGAACGGTCTTCAATGTGTGCATTCAACTTACAGAGTTAAACTGATGTGCGTTTGCAGGAGTTTGTAAATCCTTTCTGTGAAGCAGCGGAAAACGCATTTTTCCATCCAAATCCAAGCATTTCAGAAATAGCTGTAAATCTCCGTCTAAAACACAAAACGAACGTATCCTTCAAACTGCTCTCCTGTGCGTTCGCTTAACTAAGGAAGTTGAATCCGCGTTTAGATTCAGAGAGTGGGAAGCACGTTCCTTCTAGGAGCTGCGTTTTGCTATTCCAGCGTGAATGGGAGTAAACGCTGTATTGAGAAATATCTGCTTCTAGAACCAAAACGCAGCTACCTAACAGAACGGTCTTCAATGTGTGCATTCAACGTACAGAGTTAAACTGATGTGCGTTTGCAGGAGTTTGTAAACCCTTTCTGTGAAGCAGCGGATAACGCATTTTTCCAGCCAAATCCAAGCATTTCAGAAATACCTGTAAATCTCCGTCTAAAACACAAAACGAACGTATCCTTCAAACTGCTCTCCTGTGCGTTCGGTTAACTAAGGGAGTTGAATCCGCGTTTAGATTCAGAGAGTGGGAAGCACGTTCCTTCTAGGAGCTGCGTTTTGCTATTCCAGCGTGAATGGGAGTAAACGCTGTATTCAGTAATATCTGCTTCTAGAACCAAAACGCAGCTACCTAACAGAACGGTCTTCAATGTGTGCATTCAACTTAAAGAGTTAAACTGATGTGCGTTTGCAGGAGTTTGTAAACCCTTTCTGTGAAGCAGCGGAAAACGCATTTTTCCAGCCAAATCCAAGCATTTCAGAAATAGCTGTAAATCTCCGTCTAAAACACAAAACGAACGTATCCTTCAAACTGCTCTCCTGTGCGTTCGCTTAACTAAGGGAGTTGAATCCGCATTTAGATTCAGAGAGTGGGAAGCACGTTCCTTCTAGGAGCTGCGTTTTCCCATTCCAGCGTGAATGGGAGTAAACGCTGTATTGAGAAATATCTGCTTCTAGAACCAAAACGCAGCTACCTAACAGAACGGTCTTCAATGTGTGCATTCAACTTACAGAGTTAAACTGATGTGCGTTTGCAGGAGTTTATAAACCCTTTCTGTGAAGCAGCGGAAAACGCATTTTTCCAGCCAAATCCAAGCATTTCATAAATAGTTTTAAATCTCCGTCTAAAACACAAAACGAACGTATCCTTCAAACTGCTCTCCTGTGCGTTCGCTTAACTAAGGGAGTTGAATCCGCGTTTAGATTCAGAGAGTGGGAAGCACGTTCCTTCTAGGAGCTGCGTTTTGCTATTCCAGCGTGAATAGGAATAAACGCTGTATTGAGAAATATCTGCTTCTAGAACCAAAACGCAGCTACCTAACAGAACGGTCTTCAATGTGTGCATTCAACTTACAGAGTTAAACTGATGTGCGTTTGCAGGAGTTTGTAAACCCTTTCTGTGAAGCAGCGGAAAACGCATTTGTCCAGCCAAATCCAAGCATTTCAGAAATAGCTGTAAATCTCCGTCTAAAACACAAAACGAACGTATCCTTCAAACTGCTCTCCTGTGCGTTCGCTTAACTAAGGGAGTTGAATCCGCGTTTAGATTCAGAGAGTGGGAAGCACGTTCCTTCTAGGAGCTGCGTTTTGCTATTCCAGCGTGAATGGGAGTAAACGCTGTATTCCAAAATATCTGCTTCTAGAACCAAAACGCAGCTACCTAACAGAACGGTCTTCAATGTGTGCATTCAACTTACAGAGTTAAACTGATGTGCGTTTGCAGGAGTTTGTAAACCCTTTCTGTGAAGCAGCGGAAAACGCATTTTTCCAGCCAAATCCAAGCATTTCAGAAATAGCTGTAAATCTCCGTCTAAAACACAAAACGAACGTATCCTTCAAACTGCTCTCCTGTGCGTTCGCTTAACTAAGGGAGTTGAATCC
Organism: Callithrix jacchus; assembly: GCF_049354715.1. Taxonomy (NCBI): domain Eukaryota; kingdom Metazoa; phylum Chordata; class Mammalia; order Primates; family Cebidae; genus Callithrix; species Callithrix jacchus. The sequence goes on from NC_133514.1 coordinate 46,263,548, forward strand.
GCGTTTAGATTCAGAGAGTGGGAAGCACGTTCCTTCTAGGAGCTGCGTTTTGCTATTCCAGCGTGAATGGGAGTAAACGCTGTATTCAGAAATATCTGCTTCTAGAACCAAAACGCAGCTACCTAACAAAACGGTCTTCAATGTGTGCATTCAACGTACAGAGTTAAACTGATGTGCGTTTGCAGGAGTTTGTAAACTCTTTCTGTGAAGCAGCGGAAAACGCATTTTTCCAGCCAAATCCAAGCATTTCAGAAATAGCTGTAAATCTTTGTCTAAAACACAAAACGAACGTATCCTTCAAACTGCTCTGCTGTGCGTTGGCTTAACTAAGGGTGTTGAATCCGCGTTTAGATTCAGAGAGTGGGAAGCACGTTCCTTCTAGGAGCTGCGTTTTGCTATTCCAGCGTGAATGGGAGTAAACGCTGTATTGAGAAATATCTGATTCTAGAACCAAAACGCAGCTACCTAACAGAACGGTCTTCAATGTGTGCATTCAACGTACAGAGTTAAACTGATGTGCGTTTGCAGGAGTTTGTAAACCTTTTCTGTGAAGCAGCGGAAAACGCATTTTTCCAGCCAAATCCAAGCATTTCAGAAATAGGTGTAAATCTCCGTCTAAAACACAAAACGAACGTATCCTTCAAACTGCTCTCCTGTGCGTTCGCTTAACTAAGGGAGTTGAATCCGCGTTTAGATTCAGAGAGTGGGAAGCACGTTCCTTCTAGGAGCTGCGTTTTGCTATTCCAGCGTGAATGGGAGTAAACGCTGTATTGAGAAATATCTGATTCTAGAACCAAAACGCAGCTACCTAACAGAACGGTCTTCAATGTGTGCATTCAACGTACAGAGTTAAACTGATGTGCGTTTGCAGGAGTTTGTAAACCCTTTCTGTGAAGCAGCGGAAAACGCATTTTTCCAGCCAAATCCAAGCATTTCAGAAATAGCTGTAAATCTCCGTCTAAAACACAAAACGAACGTATCCTTCAAACTGCTCTCCTGTGCGTTCGCTTAACTAAGGGAGTTGAATCCGCGTTTAGATTCAGAGAGTGGGAAGCACGTTCCTTCTAGGAGCTGCGTTTTGCTATTCCAGCGTGAATGGGAGTAAACGCTGTATTCCAAAATATATGCTTCTAGAACCTAAACGCAGCTATCTAACAGAACGGTCTTCAATGTGTGCATTCAACGTACAGAGTTAAACTGACGTGCGTTTGCGGGAGTTTGTAAACTTTTTCTGTGAAGCAGCGGAAAACGCATTTTTCCAGCCAAATCCAAGCATTTCAGAAATAGCTTTAAATCTCCGTCTAAAACACAAAACGAACGTATCCTTCGAACTGCTCTCTTGTGCGTTCGCTTAACTAAGGAAGTTGAATCCGCGTTTAGATTCAGAGAGTGGGAAGCACGTTCCTTCTAGGAGCTGCGTTTTGCTATTCCAGCGTGAATGGGAGTAAACGCTGTATTGAGAAATATCTGCTTCTAGAACCAAAACGCAGCTACCTAACAGAACGGTCTTCAATGTGTGCATTCAACGTACAGAGTTAAACTGATGTGCGTTTGCAGGAGTTTGTAAACCCTTTCTGTGAAGCAGCGGAAAACGCATTTTTCCAGCCAAATCCAAGCATTTCAGAAATAGCTGTAAATCTCCGTCTAAAACACAAAACGAACGTATCCTTCAAACTGCTCTCCTGTGCGTTCGCTTAACTAAGGGAGTTGAATCCGCGTTTAGATTCAGAGAGTGGGAAGCACGTTCCTTCTAGGAGCTGCGTTTTGCTATTCCAGCGTGAATGGGAATAAACGCTGTATTGAGAAATATCTGCTTCTAGAACCAAAACGCAGCTACCTAACAGAACGGTCTTCAATGTGTGCATTCAACTTACAGAGTTAAACTGATGTGCGTTTGCAGGAGTTTGTAAACCCTTTCTGTGAAGCAGCGGAAAACGCATTTGTCCAGCCAAATCCAAGCATTTAAGAAATAGCTGTAAATCTCCGTCTAAAACACAAAACGAACGTATCCTTCAAACTGCTCTCCTGTGCGTTCGCTTAACTAAGGGAGTTGAATCCGCGTTTAGATTCAGAGAGTGGGAAGCACGTTCCTTCTAGGAGCTGCGTTTTGCTATTCCAGCGTGAATGGGATTAAACGCTGTATTCCAAAATATCTGCTTCTAGAACCAAAACGCAGCTACCTAACAGAACGGTCTTCAATGTGTGCATTCAACTTACAGAGTTAAACTGATGTGCGTTTGCAGGAGTTTGTAAACCCTTTCTGTGAAGCAGCGGAAAACGCATTTTTCCAGCCAAATCCAAGCATTTCAGAAATAGCTGTAAATCTCCGTCTAAAACACAAAACGAACGTATCCTTCAAACTGCTCTCCTGTGCGTTCGCTTAACTAAGGGAGTTGAATCCGCGTTTAGATTCAGAGAGTGGGAAGCACGTTCCTTCTAGGAGCTGCGTTTTGCTATTCCAGCGTGAATGGGAGTAAACGCTGTATTCAGAAATATCTGCTTCTAGAACCAAAACGCAGCTACCTAACAGAACGGTCTTCAATGTGTGCATTCAACGTACAGAGTTAAACTGATGTGCGTTTGCAGGAGTTTGTAAACTCTTTCTGTGAAGCAGCGGAAAACGCATTTTTCCAGCCAAATCCAAGCATTTCAGAAATAGCTGTAAATCTCCGTCTAAAACACAAAACGAACATATCCTTCAAACTGCTCTGCTGTGCGTTGGCTTAACTAAGGGAGTTGAATCCGCGTTTAGATTCAGAGAGTGGGAAGCACGTTCCTTCTAGGAGCTGCGTTTTGCTATTCCAGCGTGAATGGTAGTAAACGCTGTATTGAGAAATATCTGCTTCTAGAACCAAAACGCAGCTACCTAACAGAACGGTCTTCAATGTGTGCATTCAACTTACAGAGTTAAACTGATGTGCGTTTGCAGGAGTTTGTAAACCCTTTCTTTGAAGCAGCGGAAAACGCATTTTTCCAGCGAAATCCAAGCATTTCAGAAATAGCTGTAAATCTCCGTCTAAAACACAAAACGAACGTATCCTTCAAACTGCTCTCCTGTGCGTTCGCTTAACTAGGGGTGTTGAATCCGCATTTAGATTCAGAGTGGGAAGCACGTTCCTTCTAGGAGCTACGTTTTGCTATTCCAGCGTGAATGGGAGTAAACGCTGTATTGAGAAATATCTGCTTCTAGAACCAAAACGCAGCTACCTAACAGAACGGTCTTCAATGTGTGCATTCAACTTACAGAGTTAAACTGATGTGCGTTTGCAGGAGTTTGTAAACCCTTTCTGTGAAGCAGCGGAAAACGCATTTTTCCAGCCAAATCCAAGCATTTCAGAAATAGCTGTAAATCTCCGTCTAAAACACAAAACGAACGTATCCTTCAAACTGCTCTCCTGTGCGTTCGCTTAACTAAGGGAGTTGAATCCGCGTTTAGATTCAGAGAGTGGGAAGCACGTTCCTTCTAGGAGCTGCGTTTTGCTATTCCAGCGTGAATGGGAGTAAACGCTGTATTCAGAAATATCTGCTTCTAGAACCAAAACGCAGCTACCTAACAGAACGGTCTTCAATGTGTGCATTCAACTTACAGAGTAAAACTGATGTGCGTTTGCAGGAGTTTGTAAACCCTTTCTGTGAAGAAGCGGAAAACGCATTTTTCCAGCCAAATCCAAGCATTTCAGAAATAGCTGTAAATCTCCGTCTAAAACACAAAAGGAACGTATCCTTCAAACTGCTCTCCTGTGCGTTCGCTTAACTAAGGGAGTTGAATCCGCGTTTAGATTCAGAGAGTGGGAAGCACGTTCCTTCTAGGAGCTGCGTTTTGCTATTCCAGCGTGAATGGGAGTAAACGCTGTATTGAGAAATATCTGATTCTAGAACCAAAACGCAGCTACCTAAAAGAACGGTCTTCAATGTGGGCATTCAACGTACAGAGTTAAACTGATGTGCGTTTGCAGGAGTTTGTAAACTCTTTCTGTGAAGCAGCGGAAAACGCATTTTTCCAGCCAAATCCAAGCATTTCAGAAATAGCTGTAAATCTCCGTCTAAAACACAAAACGAACGTATCCTTCAAACTGCTCTCCTGTGGGTTCGCTTAACTAAGGGAGTTGAATCCGCGTTTAGATTCAGAGAGTGGGAAGCACGTTCCTTCTAGGAGCTGCGTTTTGCTATTCCAGCGTGCATGGGAGTAAACGCTGTATTGAGAAATATCTGCTTCTAGAACCAAAACGCAGCTACCTAACAGAACGGTCTTCAATGTGTGCATTCAACGTACAGAGTTAAACTGATGTGCGTTTGCAGGAGTTTGTAAACCTTTTCTGTGAAGCAGCGGAAAACGCATTTTTCCAGCCAAATCCAAGCATTTCAGAAATAGGTGTAAATCTCCGTCTAAAACACAAAACGAACGTATCCTTCAAACTGCTCTCCTGTGCGTTCGCTTAACTAAGGGAGTTGAATCCGCGTTTAGATTCAGAGAGTGGGAAGCACGTTCCTTCTAGGAGCTGCGTTTTGCTATTCCAGCGTGAATGGGAGTAAAGGCTGTATTGAGAAATATCTGCTTCTAGAACCAAAACGCAGCTACCTAACAGAACGGTCTTCAATGTGTGCATTCAACGTACAGAGTTAAACTGATGTGCGTTTGCAGGAGTTTGTAAACCCTTTCTGTGAAGCAGCGGAAAACGCATTTTTCCAGCCAAATCCAAGCATTTCAGAAATAGCTGTAAATCTCCGTCTAAAACACAAAACGAACGTATCCTTCAAACTGCTCTCCTGTGCGTTCGCTTAACTAAGGGAGTTGAATCCGCGTTTAGATTCAGAGAGTGGGAAGCACGTTCCTTCTAGGAGCTGCGTTTTGCTATTCCAGCGTGAATGGGAGTAAACGCTGTATTCCAAAATATATGCTTCTAGAACCTAAACGCAGCTATCTAACAGAACGGTCTTCAATGTGTGCATTCAACGTACAGAGTTAAACTGACGTGCGTTTGCGGGAGTTTGTAAACTTTTTCTGTGAAGCAGCGGAAAACGCATTTTTCCAGCCAAATCCAAGCATTTCAGAAATAGCTTTAAATCTCCGTCTAAAACACAAAACGAACGTATCCTTCGAACTGCTCTCTTGTGCGTTCGCTTAACTAAGGAAGTTGAATCCGCGTTTAGATTCAGAGAGTGGGAAGCACGTTCCTTCTAGGAGCTGCGTTTTGCTATTCCAGCGTGAATGGGAGTAAACGCTGTATTGAGAAATATCTGCTTCTAGAACCAAAACGCAGCTACCTAACAGAACGGTCTTCAATGTGTGCATTCAACGTACAGAGTTAAACTGATGTGCGTTTGCAGGAGTTTGTAAACCCTTTCTGTGAAGCAGCGGAAAACGCATTTTTCCAGCCAAATCCAAGCATTTCAGAAATAGCTGTAAATCTCCGTCTAAAACACAAAACGAACGTATCCTTCAAACTGCTCTCCTGTGCGTTCGCTTAACTAAGGGAGTTGAATCCGCGTTTAGATTCAGAGAGTGGGAAGCACGTTCCTTCTAGGAGCTGCGTTTTGCTATTCCAGCGTGAATGGGAATAAACGCTGTATTGAGAAATATCTGCTTCTAGAACCAAAACGCAGCTACCTAACAGAACGGTCTTCAATGTGTGCATTCAACTTACAGAGTTAAACTGATGTGCGTTTGCAGGAGTTTGTAAACCCTTTCTGTGAAGCAGCGGAAAACGCATTTGTCCAGCCAAATCCAAGCATTTCAGAAATAGCTGTAAATCTCCGTCTAAAACACAAAACGAACGTATCCTTCAAACTGCTCTCCTGTGCGTTCGCTTAACTAAGGGAGTTGAATCCGCGTTTAGATTCAGAGAGTGGGAAGCACGTTCCTTCTAGGAGCTGCGTTTTGCTATTCCAGCGTGAATGGGAGTAAACGCTGTATTCCAAAATATCTGCTTCTAGAACCAAAACGCAGCTACCTAACAGAACGGTCTTCAATGTGTGCATTCAACTTACAGAGTTAAACTGATGTGCGTTTGCAGGAGTTTGTAAACCCTTTCTGTGAAGCAGCGGAAAACGCATTTTTCCAGCCAAATCCAAGCATTTCAGAAATAGCTGTAAATCTCCGTCTAAAACACAAAACGAACGTATCCTTCAAACTGCTCTCCTGTGCGTTCGCTTAACTAAGGGAGTTGAATCCGCGTTTAGATTCAGAGAGTGGGAAGCACGTTCCTTCTAGGAGCTGCGTTTTGCTATTCCAGCGTGAATGGGAGTAAACGCTGTATTCAGAAATATCTGCTTCTAGAACCAAAACGCAGCTACCTAACAGAACGGTCTTCAATGTGTGCATTCAACGTACAGAGTTAAACTGATGTGCGTTTGCAGGAGTTTGTAAACTCTTTCTGTGAAGCAGCGGAAAACGCATTTTTCCAGCCAAATCCAAGCATTTCAGAAATAGCTGTAAATCTCCGTCTAAAACACAAAACGAACATATCCTTCAAACTGCTCTGCTGTGCGTTGGCTTAACTAAGGGAGTTGAATCCGCGTTTAGATTCAGAGAGTGGGAAGCACGTTCCTTCTAGGAGCTGCGTTTTGCTATTCCAGCGTGAATGGTAGTAAACGCTGTATTGAGAAATATCTGCTTCTAGAACCAAAACGCAGCTACCTAACAGAACGGTCTTCAATGTGTGCATTCAACTTACAGAGTTAAACTGATGTGCGTTTGCAGGAGTTTGTAAACCCTTTCTTTGAAGCAGCGGAAAACGCATTTTTCCAGCGAAATCCAAGCATTTCAGAAATAGCTGTAAATCTCCGTCTAAAACACAAAACGAACGTATCCTTCAAACTGCTCTCCTGTGCGTTCGCTTAACTAGGGGTGTTGAATCCGCATTTAGATTCAGAGTGGGAAGCACGTTCCTTCTAGGAGCTACGTTTTGCTATTCCAGCGTGAATGGGAGTAAACGCTGTATTGAGAAATATCTGCTTCTAGAACCAAAACGCAGCTACCTAACAGAACGGTCTTCAATGTGTGCATTCAACTTACAGAGTTAAACTGATGTGCGTTTGCAGGAGTTTGTAAACCCTTTCTGTGAAGCAGCGGAAAACGCATTTTTCCAGCCAAATCCAAGCATTTCAGAAATAGCTGTAAATCTCCGTCTAAAACACAAAACGAACGTATCCTTCAAACTGCTCTCCTGTGCGTTCGCTTAACTAAGGGAGTTGAATCCGCGTTTAGATTCAGAGAGTGGGAAGCACGTTCCTTCTAGGAGCTGCGTTTTGCTATTCCAGCGTGAATGGGAGTAAACGCTGTATTCAGAAATATCTGCTTCTAGAACCAAAACGCAGCTACCTAACAGAACGGTCTTCAATGTGTGCATTCAACTTACAGAGTAAAACTGATGTGCGTTTGCAGGAGTTTGTAAACCCTTTCTGTGAAGCAGCGGAAAACGCATTTTTCCAGCCAAATCCAAGCATTTCAGAAATAGCTGTAAATCTCCGTCTAAAACACAAAAGGAACGTATCCTTCAAACTGCTCTCCTGTGCGTTCGCTTAACTAAGGGAGTTGAATCCGCGTTTAGATTCAGAGAGTGGGAAGCACGTTCCTTCTAGGAGCTGCGTTTTGCTATTCCAGCGTGAATGGGAGTAAACGCTGTATTGAGAAATATCTGATTCTAGAACCAAAACGCAGCTACCTAAAAGAACGGTCTTCAATGTGGGCATTCAACGTACAGAGTTAAACTGATGTGCGTTTGCAGGAGTTTGTAAACTCTTTCTGTGAAGCAGCGGAAAACGCATTTTTCCAGCCAAATCCAAGCATTTCAGAAATAGCTGTAAATCTCCGTCTAAAACACAAAACGAACGTATCCTTCAAACTGCTCTCCTGTGGGTTCGCTTAACTAAGGGAGTTGAATCCGCGTTTAGATTCAGAGAGTGGGAAGCACGTTCCTTCTAGGAGCTGCGTTTTGCTATTCCAGCGTGCATGGGAGTAAACGCTGTATTGAGAAATATCTGCTTCTAGAACCAAAACGCAGCTACCTAACAGAACGGTCTTCAATGTGTGCATTCAACGTACAGAGTTAAACTGATGTGCGTTTGCAGGAGTTTGTAAACCCTTTCTGTGAAGCAGCGGAAAACGCATTTTTCCAACGAAATCCAAGCATTTCAGAAATAGCTGTAAATCTCCGTCTAAAACACCAAACGAACGTATCCTTCAAACTGCTCTCCTGTGCGTTCGCTTAACTAAGGGAGTTGAATCCGCGTTTAGATTCAGAGAGTGGGAAGCACGTTCCTTCTAGGAGCTGCGTTTTGCTATTCCAGCGTAAATGGGAGTAAACGCTGTATTGAGAAATATCTGCTTCTAGAACCAAAACGCAGCTACCTAACAGAACGTTCTTCAATGTGTGCATTCAACGTACAGAGTTAAACTGATGTGCGTTTGCAGGAGTTTGTAAACCCTTTCTGTGAAGCAGCGGAAAACGCATTTTTCCAGCCAAATCCAAGCATTTCAGAAATAGCTGTAAATCTCCGTCTAAAACACAAAACGAACGTATCCTTCAAACTGCTCTCCTGTGAGTTCGCTTAACTAAGGGAGTTGAATCCGCGTTTAGATTCAGAGAGTGGGAAGCACGTTCCTTCTAGGAGCTGCGTTTTGCTATTCCAGCGTGAATGGGAGTAAACGCTGTATTGAGAAATATCTGCTTCTAGAACCAAAACGCAGCTACCTAAGAGAACGGTCTTCAATGTGTGCATTCAACTTAAAGAGTTAAACTGATGTGCGTTTGCAGGAGTTTGTAAACCCTTTCTGTGAAGCAGCGGAAAACGCATTTTTCCAACCAAATCCAAGCATTTCAGAAATAGCTTTAAATCTCCGTCTAAAACACAAAACGAACGTATCCTTCAAACTGCTCTCCTGTGCGTTGGCTAAACTAAGGGAGTTGAATCCGCGTTTAGATTCAGGGAGTGGGAAGCACGTTCCTTCTAGGAGCTGCGTTTTGCTATTCCAGCGTGAATGGGAGTAAACGCTGTATTGAGAAATATCTGCTTCTAGAACCAAAACGCAGCTACCTAACAGAACGGTCTTCAATGTGTGCATTCAACGTACAGAGTTAAACTGATGTGCGTTTGCAGGAGTTTGTAAACCCTTTCTGTGAAGCAGCGGAAAACGCATTTTTCCAGCCAAATCCAAGCATTTCAGAAATAGCTGTAAATTTCCGTCTAAAACACAAAACGAACGTATCCTTCAAACTGCTCTCCTGTGCGTTCGCTTAACTAAGGGAGTTGAATCCGCATTTAGATTCAGAGAGTGGGAAGCACGTTCCTTCTAGGAGCTGCGTTTTGCTATTCCAGCGTGAATGGGAGTAAACGCTGTATTGAGAAATATCTGCTTCCAGAACCAAAACGCAGCTACCTAACAGAACGGTCTTCAATGTGTGCATTCAACTTACAGAGTTAAACTGATGTGCGTTTGCAGGAGTTTATAAACCCTTTCTGTGAAGCAGCGGAAAACGCATTTTTCCAGCCAAATCCAAGCATTTCAGAAATAGGTGTAAATCTCCGTCTAAAACACAAAACGAACGTATCCTTCAAACTGCTCTCCTGTGCGTTCGCTTAACTAAGGGAGTTGAATCCGCGTTTAGATTCAGAGAGTGGGAAGCACGTTCCTTCTAGGAGCTGCGTTTTGCTATTCCAGCGTGAATGGGAGTAAACGCTGTATTCAGAAATATCTGCTTCTAGAACCAAAACGCAGCTACCTAACAGAACGGTCTTCAATGTGTGCATTCACCTTACAGAGTTAAACTGATGTGCGTTTGCAGGAGTTTGTAAACCCTTTCTGTGAAGCAGCGGAAAACGCATTTGTCCAGCCAAATCCAAGCATTTCAGAAATAGCTGTAAATCTCCGTCTAAAACACAAAACGAACGTATCCTTCAAACTGCTCTCCTGTGCGTTCGCTTAACTAAGGGAGTTGAATCCGCGTTTAGATTCAGAGTGGGAAGCACGTTCCTTCTAGGAGCTGCGTTTTGCTATTCCAGCGTGAATGGGAGTAAACGCTGTATTCCAAAATATCTGCTTCTAGAACCAAAACGCAGCTACCTAACAGAACGGTCTTCAATGTGTGCATTCATCTTACAGAGTTAAACTGATGTGCGTTTGCAGGAGTTTGTAAACTCTTTCTGTGAAGCAGCGGAAAACGCATTTTTCCAGCCAAATCCAAGCATTTCAGAAATAGCTGTAAATCTCCGTCTAAAACACAAAACGAACGTATCCTTCAAACTGCTCTGCTGTGCGTTGGCTTAACTAAGGGAGTTGAATCCGCGTTTAGATTCAGAGAGTGGGAAGCACGTTCCTTCTAGGAGCTGCGTTTTGCTATTCCAGCGTGAATGGGAGTAAACGCTGTATTGAGAAATATCTGCTTTTAGAACCAAAACGCAGCTACCTAACAGAACGGTCTTCAATGTGTGCATTCAACGTACAGAGTTAAACTGATGTGCGTTTGCAGGAGTTTGTAAACCCTTTCTTTGAAGCAGCGGAAAACGCATTTTTCCAGCGAAATCCAAGCATTTCAGAAATAGCTGTAAATCTCCGTCTAAAACACAAAACGAACGTATCCTTCAAACTGCTCTCCTGTGCGTTCGCTTAACTAGGGGTGTTGAATCCGCATTTAGATTCAGAGTGGGAAGCACGTTCCTTCTAGGAGCTGCGTTTTGCTATTCCAGCGTGAATGGGAGTAAACGCTGTATTGAGAAATATCTGCTTCTAGAACCAAAACGCAGCTACCTAACAGAACGGTCTTCAATGTGTGCATTCAACTTACAGAGTTAAACTGATGTGCGTTTGCAGGAGTTTGTAAACCCTTTCTGTGAAGCAGCGGAAAACGCATTTTTCCAGCCAAATCCAAGCATTTCAGAAATAGCTGTAAATCTCCGTCTAAAACACAAAAGGAACGTATCCTTCAAACTGCTCTCCTGTGCGTTCGCTTAACTAAGGGAGTTGAATCCGCGTTTAGATTCAGAGAGTGGGAAGCACGTTCCTTCTAGGAGCTGCGTTTTGCTATTCCAGCGTGAATGGGAGTAAACGCTGTATTGAGAAATATCTGATTCTAGAACCAAAACGCAGCTACCTAAAAGAACGGTCTTCAATGTGGGCATTCAACGTACAGAGTTAAACTGATGTGCGTTTGCAGGAGTTTGTAAACTCTTTCTGTGAAGCAGCGGAAAACGCATTTTTCCAGCCAAATCCAAGCATTTCAGAAATAGCTGTAAATCTCCGTCTAAAACACAAAACGAACGTATCCTTCAAACTGCTCTCCTGTGGGTTCGCTTAACTAAGGGAGTTGAATCCGCGTTTAGATTCAGAGAGTGGGAAGCACGTTCCTTCTAGGAGCTGCGTTTTGCTATTCCAGCGTGCATGGGAGTAAACGCTGTATTGAGAAATATCTGCTTCTAGAACCAAAACGCAGCTACCTAACAGAACGGTCTTCAATGTTTGCATTCAACGTACAGAGTTAAACTGATGTGCGTTTGCAGGAGTTTGTAAACCCTTTCTGTGAAGCAGCGGAAAACGCATTTTTCCAGCCAAATCCAAGCATTTCAGAAATAGCTGTAAATCTCCGTCTAAAACACAAAACGAACGTATCCTTCAAACTGCTCTCCTGTGCGTTCGCTTAACTAAGGGAGTTGAATCCGCGTTTAGATTCAGAGAGTGGGAAGCACGTTCCTTCTAGGAGCTGCGTTTTGCTATTCCAGCGTAAATGGGAGTAAACGCTGTATTGAGAAATATCTGCTTCTAGAACCAAAACGCAGCTACCTAACAGAACGTTCTTCAATGTGTGCATTCAACGTACAGAGTTAAACTGATGTGCGTTTGCAGGAGTTTGTAAACCCTTTCTGTGAAGCAGCGGAAAACGCATTTTTCCAGCCAAATCCAAGCATTTCAGAAATAGCTGTAAATCTCCGTCTAAAACACAAAACGAACGTATCCTTCAAACTGCTCTCCTGTGCGTTCGCTTAACTAAGGGAGTTGAATCCGCGTTTAGATTCAGAGAGTGGGAAGCACGTTCCTTCTAGGAGCTGCGTTTTGCTATTCCAGCGTGAATGGGAGTAAACGCTGTATTGAGAAATATCTGCTTCTAGAACCAAAACGCAGCTACCTAAGAGAACGGTCTTCAATGTGTGCATTCAACTTACAGAGTTAAACTGATGTGCGTTTGCAGGAGTTTGTAAACCCTTTCTGTGAAGCAGCGGAAAACGCATTTTTCCAACCAAATCCAAGCATTTCAGAAATAGCTTTAAATCTCCGTCTAAAACACAAAACGAACGTATCCTTCAAACTGCTCTCCTGTGCGTTGGCTAAACTAAGGGAGTTGAATCCGCGTTTAGATTCAGAGAGTGGGAAGCACGTTCCTTCTAGGAGCTGCGTTTTGCTATTCCAGCGTGAATGGGAGTAAACGCTGTATTGAGAAATATCTGCTTCTAGAACCAAAACGCAGCTACCTAACAGAACGGTCTTCAATGTGTGCATTCAACGTACAGAGTTAAACTGATGTGCGTTTGCAGGAGTTTGTAAACCCTTTCTGTGAAGCAGCGGAAAACGCATTTTTCCAGCCAAATCCAAGCATTTCAGAAATAGCTGTAAATCTCCGTCTAAAACACAAAACGAACGTATCCTTCAAACTGCTCTCCTGTGCGTTCGCTTAACTAAGGGAGTTGAATCCGCATTTAGATTCAGAGAGTGGGCAGCACGTTCCTTCTAGGAGCTGCGTTTTGCTATTCCAGCGTGAATGGGAGTAAACGCTGTATTGAGAAATATCTGCTTCTAGAACCAAAACGCAGCTACCTAACAGAACGGTCTTCAATGTGTGCATTCAACTTACAGAGTTAAACTGATGTGCGTTTGCAGGAGTTTATAAACCCTTTCTGTGAAGCAGCGGAAAACGCATTTTTCCAGCCAAATCCAAGCATTTCAGAAATAGGTGTAAATCTCCGTCTAAAACACAAAACGAACGTATCCTTCAAACTGCTCTCCTGTGCGTTCGCTTAACTAAGGGAGTTGAATCCGCGTTTAGATTCAGAGAGTGGGAAGCACGTTCCTTCTAGGAGCTGCGTTTTGCTATTCCAGCGTGAATGGGAGTAAACGCTGTATTCAGAAATATCTGCTTCTAGAACCAAAACGCAGCTACCTAACAGAACGGTCTTCAATGTGTGCATTCACCTTACAGAGTTAAACTGATGTGCGTTTGCAGGAGTTTGTAAACCCTTTCTGTGAAGCAGCGGAAAACGCATTTTTCCAGCCAAATCCAAGCATTTCAGAAATAGCTGTAAATATCCGTCTAAAACACAAAACGAACGTATCCTTCAAACTGCTCTCCTGTGCGTTCGCTTAACTAAGGGAGTTGAATCCGCGTTTAGATTCAGAGAGTGGGAAGCACGTTCCTTCTAGGAGCTGCGTTTTGCTATTCCAGCGTGAATGGGAGTAAACGCTGTATTCCAAAATATCTGCTTCTAGAACCAAAACGCAGCTACCTAACAGAACGGTCTTCAATGTGTGCATTCAACTTACAGAGTTAAACTGATGTGCGTTTGCAGGAGTTTGTAAACCCTTTCTGTGAAGCAGCGGAAAACGCATTTTTCCAACCAAATCCAAGCATTTCAGAAATAGCTGTAAATCTCCGTCTAAAACACAAAACCAACGTATCCTTCAAACTGCTCTCCTGTGCGTTCGCTTAACTAAGGGAGTTGAATCCGCGTAGATTCAGAGAGTGGGAAGCACGTTCCTTCTAGGAGCTGCGTTTTCCTATTCCAGCGTGAATGGGAATAAACGCTGTATTGAGAAATATCATCTTCTAGAACCAAAACGCAGCTACCTAAAAGAACGGTCTTAAAGGTGTGCATTCAACTTACAGAGTTAAACTGATGTGCGTTTGCAGGAGTTTGTAAACCCTTTCTGTGAAGCAGCGGAAAACGCATTTTTCCAGCCAAATCCAAGCATTTCAGAAATAGCTTTAAATCTCCGTCTAAAACACAAAACGAACCTATCCTTAGAACTGCTCTCCTGTGCGTTCGCTTAACTAAGGGAGTTGAATCCGCGTTTAGATTCAGAGAGTGGGAAGCACGTTCCTTCTAGGAGCTGCGTTTTGCTATTCCAGCGTGAATGGGAGTAAACGCTGTATTCAGAAATATCTGCTTCTAGAACCAAAACGCAGCTACCTAACAGAACGGTCTTCAATGTGTGCATTCAACTTACAGAGTTAAACTGATGTGCGTTTGCAGGAGTTTGTAAACCCTTTCTGTGAAGCAGCGGAAAACGCATTTGTCCAGCCAAATCCAAGCATTTCAGAAATAGCTGTAAATCTCCGTCTAAAACACAAAACGAACGTATCCTTCAAACTGCTCTCCTGTGCGTTCGCTTAACTAAGGGAGTTGAATCCGCGTTTAGATTCAGAGAGTGGGAAGCACGTTCCTTCTAGGAGCTGCGTTTTGCTATTCCAGCGTGAATGGGAGTAAACGCTGTATTCCAAAATATCTGCTTCTAGAACCAAAACGCAGCTACCTAACAGAACGGTCTTCAATGTGTGCATTCATCTTACAGAGTTAAACTGATGTGCGTTTGCAGGAGTTTGTAAACTCTTTCTGTGAAGCAGCGGAAAACGCATTTTTCCAGCCAAATCCAAGCATTTCAGAAATAGCTGTAAATCTCCGTCTAAAACACAAAACGAACGTATCCTTCAAACTGCTCTGCTGTGCGTTGGCTTAACTAAGGGAGTTGAATCCGCGTTTAGATTCAGAGAGTGGGAAGCACGTTCCTTCTAGGAGCTGCGTTTTGCTATTCCAGCGTGAATGGGAGTAAACGCTGTATTGAGAAATATCTGCTTTTAGAACCAAAACGCAGCTACCTAACAGAACGGTCTTCAATGTGTGCATTCAACGTACAGAGTTAAACTGATGTGCGTTTGCAGGAGTTTGTAAACCCTTTCTTTGAAGCAGCGGAAAACGCATTTTTCCAGCGAAATCCAAGCATTTCAGAAATAGCTGTAAATCTCCGTCTAAAACACAAAACGAACGTATCCTTCAAACTGCTCTCCTGTGCGTTCGCTTAACTAGGGGTGTTGAATCCGCATTTAGATTCAGAGTGGGAAGCACGTTCCTTCTAGGAGCTGCGTTTTGCTATTCCAGCGTGAATGGGAGTAAACGCTGTATTGAGAAATATCTGCTTCTAGAACCAAAACGCAGCTACCTAACAGAACGGTCTTCAATGTGTGCATTCAACTTACAGAGTTAAACTGATGTGCGTTTGCAGGAGTTTGTAAACCCTTTCTGTGAAGCAGCGGAAAACGCATTTTTCCAGCCAAATCCAAGCATTTCAGAAATAGCTGTAAATCTCCGTCTAAAACACAAAAGGAACGTATCCTTCAAACTGCTCTCCTGTGCGTTCGCTTAACTAAGGGAGTTGAATCCGCGTTTAGATTCAGAGAGTGGGAAGCACGTTCCTTCTAGGAGCTGCGTTTTGCTATTCCAGCGTGAATGGGAGTAAACGCTGTATTGAGAAATATCTGATTCTAGAACCAAAACGCAGCTACCTAAAAGAACGGTCTTCAATGTGGGCATTCAACGTACAGAGTTAAACTGATGTGCGTTTGCAGGAGTTTGTAAACTCTTTCTGTGAAGCAGCGGAAAACGCATTTTTCCAGCCAAATCCAAGCATTTCAGAAATAGCTGTAAATCTCCGTCTAAAACACAAAACGAACGTATCCTTCAAACTGCTCTCCTGTGGGGTCGCTTAACTAAGGGAGTTGAATCCGCGTTTAGATTCAGAGAGTGGGAAGCACGTTCCTTCTAGGAGCTGCGTTTTGCTATTCCAGCGTGCATGGGAGTAAACGCTGTATTGAGAAATATCTGCTTCTAGAACCAAAACGCAGCTACCTAACAGAACGGTCTTCAATGTTTGCATTCAACGTACAGAGTTAAACTGATGTGCGTTTGCAGGAGTTTGTAAACCCTTTCTGTGAAGCAGCGGAAAACGCATTTTTCCAGCCAAATCCAAGCATTTCAGAAATAGCTGTAAATCTCCGTCTAAAACACAAAACGAACGTATCCTTCAAACTGCTCTCCTGTGCGTTCGCTTAACTAAGGGAGTTGAATCCGCGTTTAGATTCAGAGAGTGGGAAGCACGTTCCTTCTAGGAGCTGCGTTTTGCTATTCCAGCGTAAATGGGAGTAAACGCTGTATTGAGAAATATCTGCTTCTAGAACCAAAACGCAGCTACCTAACAGAACGTTCTTCAATGTGTGCATTCAACGTACAGAGTTAAACTGATGTGCGTTTGCAGGAGTTTGTAAACCCTTTCTGTGAAGCAGCGGAAAACGCATTTTTCCAGCCAAATCCAAGCATTTCAGAAATAGCTGTAAATCTCCGTCTAAAACACAAAACGAACGTATCCTTCAAACTGCTCTCCTGTGCGTTCGCTTAACTAAGGGAGTTGAATCCGCGTTTAGATTCAGAGAGTGGGAAGCACGTTCCTTCTAGGAGCTGCGTTTTGCTATTCCAGCGTGAATGGGAGTAAACGCTGTATTGAGAAATATCTGCTTCTAGAACCAAAACGCAGCTACCTAAGAGAACGGTCTTCAATGTGTGCATTCAACTTACAGAGTTAAACTGATGTGCGTTTGCAGGAGTTTGTAAACCCTTTCTGTGAAGCAGCGGAAAACGCATTTTTCCAACCAAATCCAAGCATTTCAGAAATAGCTTTAAATCTCCGTCTAAAACACAAAACGAACGTATCCTTCAAACTGCTCTCCTGTGCGTTGGCTAAACTAAGGGAGTTGAATCCGCGTTTAGATTCAGAGAGTGGGAAGCACGTTCCTTCTAGGAGCTGCGTTTTGCTATTCCAGCGTGAATGGGAGTAAACGCTGTATTGAGAAATATCTGCTTCTAGAACCAAAACGCAGCTACCTAACAGAACGGTCTTCAATGTGTGCATTCAACGTACAGAGTTAAACTGATGTGCGTTTGCAGGAGTTTGTAAACCCTTTCTGTGAAGCAGCGGAAAACGCATTTTTCCAGCCAAATCCAAGCATTTCAGAAATAGCTGTAAATCTCCGTCTAAAACACAAAACGAACGTATCCTTCAAACTGCTCTCCTGTGCGTTCGCTTAACTAAGGGAGTTGAATCCGCATTTAGATTCAGAGAGTGGGAAGCACGTTCCTTCTAGGAGCTGCGTTTTGCTATTCCAGCGTGAATGGGAGTAAACGCTGTATTGAGAAATATCTGCTTCTAGAACCAAAACGCAGCTACCTAACAGAACGGTCTTCAATGTGTGCATTCAACTTACAGAGTTAAACTGATGTGCGTTTGCAGGAGTTTATAAACCCTTTCTGTGAAGCAGCGGAAAACGCATTTTTCCAGCCAAATCCAAGCATTTCAGAAATAGGTGTAAATCTCCGTCTAAAACACAAAACGAACGTATCCTTCAAACTGCTCTCCTGTGCGTTCGCTTAACTAAGGGAGTTGAATCCGCGTTTAGATTCAGAGAGTGGGAAGCACGTTCCTTCTAGGAGCTGCGGTTTGCTATTCCAGCGTGAATGGGAGTAAACGCTGTATTGAGAAATATCTGCTTCTAGAACCAAAACGCAGCTACCTAACAGAACGGTCTTCAATGTGTGCATTCAACTCACAGAGTTAAACTGATGTGCGTTTGCAGGAGTTTGTAAACCCTTTCTGTGAAGCAGCGGAAAACGCATTTTTCCAGCCAAATCCAAGCATTTCAGAAATAGCTGTAAATCTCCGTCTAAAACACAAAACGAACGTATCCTTCAAACTGCTCTCCTGTGCGTTCGCTTAACTAAGGGAGTTGAATCCGCGTTTAGATTCAGAGAGTGGGAAGCACGTTCCTTCTAGGAGCTGCGTTTTGCTATTCCAGCGTGAATGGGAGTAAACGCTGTATTCCAAAATATCTGCTTCTAGAACCAAAACGCAGCTACCTAACAGAACGGTCTTCAATGTGTGCATTCAACTTACAGAGTTAAACTGATGTGCGTTTGCAGGAGTTTGTAAACCCTTTATGTGAAGCAGCGGAAAACGCATTTTTCCAGCCAAATCCAAGCATTTCAGAAATAGCTGTAAATCTCCGTCTAAAACACAAAACGAACGTATCCTTCAAATTGCTCTCCTGTGCGTTCGCTTAACTAAGTTAGTGGACTCCGCGTTTAGATTCAGAGAGTGGGAAGCACGTTCCTTCTAGGAGCTGCGTTTTGCTATTCCAGCGTGAATGGGAGTAAACGCTGTATTCAGAAATATCTGCTTCTAGAACCAAAACGCAGCTACCTAACAGAACGGTCTTCAATGTGTGCATTCAACGTACAGAGTTAAACTGATGTGCGTTTGCAGGAGTTTGTAAACCCTTTCTGTGAAGCAGCGGAAAACGCATTTTTCCAGCGAAATCCAAGCATTTCAGAAATAGCTGTAAATCTCCGTCTAAAACACAAAACGAACGTATCCTTCAAACTGCTCTCCTGTGCGTTCGCTTAACTAGGGGTGTTGAATCCGCATTTAGATTCAGAGTGGGAAGCACGTTCCTTCTAGGAGCTGCGTTTTGCTATTCAAGCGTGAATGGGAGTAAACGCTGTATTGAGAAATATCTGCTTCTAGAACCAAAACGCAGCTACCTAACAGAACGGTCTTCAATGTGTGCATTCAACTTACAGAGTTAAACTGATGTGCGTTTGCAGGAGTTTGTAAACCCTTTCTGTGAAGCAGCGGAAAACGCATTTTTCCAGCCAAATCCAAGCATTTCAGAAATAGCTGTAAATCTCCGTCTAAAACACAAAACGAACGTATCCTTCAAACTGCTCTCCTGTGCGTTCGCTTAACTAAGGGAGTTGAATCCGCGTTTAGATTCAGAGAGTGGGAAGCACGTTCCTTCTAGGAGCTGCGTTTTGCTATTCCAGCGTGAATGGGAGTAAACGCTGTATTCAGAAATATCTGCTTCTAGAAAGAAACGCAGCTACCTAACAGAACGGTCTTCAATGTGTGCATTCAACTTACAGAGTTAAACTGATGTGCGTTTGCAGGAGTTTGTAAACCCTTTCTGTGAAGCAGCGGAAAACGCATTTTTCCAGCCAAATCCAAGCATTTCAGAAATAGCTGTAAATCTCCGTCTAAAACACAAAACGAACGTATCCTTCAAACTGCTCTCCTGTGCGTTCGCTTAACTAAGGGAGTTGAATCCGCGTTTAGATTCAGAGAGTGGGAAGCACGTTCCTTCTAGGAGCTGCGTTTTGCTATTCCAGCGTGAATGGGAGTAAACGCTGTACTGAGAAATATCTGATTCTAGAACCAAAACGCAGCTACCTAAAAGAACGGTCTTCAATGTGGGCATTCAACGTACAGAGTTAAACTGATGTGCGTTTGCAGGAGTTTGTAAACTCTTTCTGTGAAGCAGCGGAAAACGCATTTTTCCAGCCAAATCCAAGCATTTCAGAAATAGCTGTAAATCTCCGTCTAAAACACAAAACGAACGTATCCTTCAAACTGCTCTCCTGTGCGTTCGCTTAACTAAGGGAGTTGAATCCGCGTTTAGATTCAGAGAGTGGGAAGCACGTTCCTTCTAGGAGCTGCGTTTTGCTATTCCAGCGTGAATGGGAGTAAAGGCTGTATTGAGAAATATCTGCTTCTAGAACCAAAACGCAGCTACCTAACAGAACGTTCTTCAATGTGTGCATTCAACTTACAGAGTTAAACTGATGTGCGTTTGCAGGAGTTTGTAAACCCTTTCTGTGAAGCAGCGGAAAACGCATTTTTCCAGCCAAATCCAAGCATTTCAGAAATAGCTGTAAATCTCCGTCTAAAACACAAAACGAACGTATCCTTCAAACTGCTCTCCTGTGCGTTCGCTTAACTAAGGGAGTTGAATCCGCGTTTAGATTCAGAGAGTGGGAAGCACGTTCCTTCTAGGAGCTGCGTTTTGCTATTCCAGCGTGAATGGGAGTAAACGCTGTATTGAGAAATATCTGCTTCTAGAAAGAAACGCAGCTACCTAACAGAACGGTCTTCAATGTGTGCATTCAACGTACAGAGTTAAACTGATGTGCGTTTGCAGGAGTTTGTAAACCCTTTCTGTGAAGCAGCGGAAAACGCATTTTTCCAGCCAAATCCAAGCATTTCAGAAATAGCTGTAAATCTCCGTCTAAAACACAAAACGAACGTATCCTTCAAACTGCTCTCCTGTGCGTTCGCTTAACTAAGGGTGTTGAATCCGCGTTTAGATTCAGAGAGTGGGAAGCACTCTCCTTCTAGGAGCTGCGTTTTGCTATTCCAGCGTGAATGGGAGTAAACGCTGTATTGAGAAATATCTGCTTCTAGAACCAAAACGCAGCTACCTAACAGAACGGTCTTCAATGTGTGCATTCAACGTACAGAGTTAAACTGATGTGCGTTTGCAGGAGTTTGTAAACCCTTTCTGTGAAGCAGCGGAAAACGCATTTTTCCAGCCAAATCCAAGCATTTCAGAAATAGCTGTAAATCTCCGTCTAAAACACGAAACGAACGTATCCTTCAAACTGCTCTGCTGTGCGTTGGCTTAACTAAGGGAGTTGAATCCGCGTTTAGATTCAGAGAGTGGGAAGCACGTTCCTTCTAGGAGCTGCGTTTTGCTATTCCAGCGTGAATGGGAGTAAACGCTGTATTCAGAAATATCTGCTTCTAGAACCAAAACGCAGCTACCTAAGAGAACGGTCTTCAATGTGTGCATTCAACGTACAGAGTTAAACTGATGTGCGTTTGCAGGAGTTTGTAAACCCTTTCTGTGAAGCAGCGGAAAACGCATTTTTCCAGCCAAATCAAAGCATTTCAGAAATAGCTGTAAATCTCCGTCTAAAACACGAAACGAACGTATCCTTCAAACTGCTCTGCTGTGCGTTGGCTTAACTAAGGGAGTTGAATCCGCGTTTAGATTCAGAGAGTGGGAAGCACGTTCCTTCTAGGAGCTGCGTTTTGCTATTCCAGCGTGAATGGGAGTAAACGCTGTATTCAGAAATATCTGCTTCTAGAACCAAAACGCAGCTACCTAACAGAACGGTCTTCAATGTGTCCATTCAACTTACAGAGTTAAACTGATGTGCGTTTGCAGGAGTTTGTAAACCCTTTCTGTGAAGCAGCGGAAAACGCATTTTTCCAACCAAATCCAAGCATTTCAGAAATAGCTGTAAATCTCCGTCTAAAACACAAAACGAACGTATCCTTCAAACTGCTCTCCTGTGCGTTCGCTTAACTAAGGGAGTTGAATCCGCGTTTAGATTCAGAGAGTGGGAAGCACGTTCCTTCTAGGAGCTGCGTTTTCCTATTCCAGCGTGAATGGGAATAAACGCTGTATTGAGAAATATCTGCTTCTAGAACCAAAACGCAGCTACCTAACAGAACGGTCTTCAATGTGTGCATTCAACTTACAGAGTTAAACTGATGTGCGTTTGCAGGAGTTTGTAAACCCTTTCTGTGAAGCAGCGGAAAACGCATTTTTCCAGCCAAATCCAAGCATTTCAGAAATAGCTGTAAATCTCCGTCTAAAACACAAAACGAACGTATCCTTCAAACTGCTCTTCTGTGCGTTCGCTTAACTAAGGGAGTTGAATCCGCGTTTAGATTCAGAGAGTGGGAAGCACGTTCCTTCTAGGAGCTGCGTTTTGCTATTCCAGCGTGAATTGGAGTAAACGCTGTATTGAGAAATATCTGCTTCTAGAACCAAAACGCAGCTACCTAACAGAACGGTCTTCAATGTGTGCATTCAACGTACAGAGTAAAACTGATGTGCGTTTGCAGGAGTTTGTAAACCGTTTCTGTGAAGCAGCGGAAAACGCATTTTTCCAGCCAAATCCAAGCATTTCAGAAATAGCTTTAAATCTCCGTCTAAAACACAAAACGAACGTATCCTTCAAACTGCTCTCCTGTGCGTTCGCTTAACTAAGGGAGTTGAATCCGCGTTTAGATTCAGAGAGTGGGAAGCACGTTCCTTCTAGGAGCTGCGTTTTGCTATTCCAGCGTGAATGGGAGTAAACGCTGTATTCAGAAATATCTGCTTCTAGAACCAAAACGCAGCTACCTAACAGAACGGTCTTCAATGTGTGCATTCAACTTACAGAGTTAAACTGATGTGCGTTTGCAGGAGTTTGTAAACCCTTTCTGTGAAGCAGCGGAAAACGCATTTTTCCAGCCAAATCCAAGCATTTCAGAAATAGCTGTAAATCTCCGTCTAAAACACAAAACGAACGTATCCTTCAAACTGCTCTCCTGTGCGATCGCTTAACTAAGGGAGTTGAATCCGCGTTTAGATTCAGAGAGTGGGAAGCACGTTCCTTCTAGGAGCTGCGTTTTGCTATTCCAGCGTGAATGGGAGTAAACGCTGTATTCAGAAATATCTGCTTCTAGAACCAAAACGCAGCTACCTAACAGAACGGTCTTCAATGTGTGCATTCAACGTACAGAGTTAAACTGATGTGCGTTTGCAGGAGTTTGTAAACCCTTTCTGTGAAGCAGCGGAAAACGCATTTTTCCAGCCAAATCCAAGCATTTCAGAAATAGCTGTAAATCTCCGTCTAAAACACAAAACGAACGTATCCTTCAAACTGCTCTGCTGTGCGTTGGCTTAACTAAGGGAGTTGAATCCGCGTTTAGATTCAGAGAGTGGGAAGCACGTTCCTTCTAGGAGCTGCGTTTTGCTATTCCAGCGTGAATGGGAGTAAACGCTGTATTCAGAAATATCTGCTTCTAGAACCAAAACGCAGCTACCTAACAGAACGGTCTTCAATGTGTGCATTCAACGTACAGAGTTAAACTGATGTGCGTTTGCAGGAGTTTGTAAACCCTTTCTCTGAAGCAGCGGAAAACGCATTTTTCCAGCGAAATCCAAGCATTTCAGAAATAGCTGTAAATCTCCGTCTAAAACACAAAACGAACGTATCCTTCAAACTGCTCTCCTGTGCGTTCGCTTAACTAGGGGTGTTGAATCCGCATTTAGATTCAGAGTGGGAAGCACGTTCCTTCTAGGAGCTGCGTTTTGCTATTCAAGCGTGAATGGGAGTAAACGCTGTATTGAGAAATATCTGCTTCTAGAACCAAAACGCAGCTACCTAACAGAACGGTCTTCAATGTGTGCATTCAACTTACAGAGTTAAACTGATGTGCGTTTGCAGGAGTTTGTAAACCCTTTCTGTGAAGCAGCGGAAAACGCATTTTTCCAGCCAAATCCAAGCATTTCAGAAATAGCTGTAAATCTCCGTCTAAAACACAAAACGAACGTATCCTTCAAACTGCTCTCCTGTGCGTTCGCTTAACTAAGGGAGTTGAATCCGCGTTTAGATTCAGAGAGTGGGAAGCACGTTCCTTCTAGGAGCTGCGTTTTGCTATTCCAGCGTGAATGGGAGTAAACGCTGTATTGAGAAATATCTGCTTCTAGAAAGAAACGCAGCTACCTAACAGAACGGTCTTCAATGTGTGCATTCAACGTACAAAGTTAAACTGATGTGCGTTTGCAGGAGTTTGTAAACCCTTTCTGTGAAGCAGCGGAAAACGCATTTTTCCAGCCAAATCCAAGCATTTCAGAAATAGCTGTAAATCTCCGTCTAAAACACAAAACGAACGTATCCTTCAAACTGCTCTCCTGTGCGTTCGCTTAACTAAGGGAGTTGAATCCGCGTTTAGATTCAGAGAGTGGGAAGCACGTTCCTTCTAGGAGCTGCGTTTTGCTATTCCAGCGTGAATGGGAGTAAACGCTGTATTGAGAAATATCTGATTCTAGAACCAAAACGCAGCTACCTAAAAGAACGGTCTTCAATGTGGGCATTCAACGTACAGAGTTAAACTGATGTGCGTTTGCAGGAGTTTGTAAACTCTTTCTGTGAAGCAGCGGAAAACGCATTTTTCCAGCCAAATCCAAGCATTTCAGAAATAGCTGTAAATCTCCGTCTAAAACACAAAACGAACGTATCCTTCAAACTGCTCTCCTGTGCGTTCGCTTAACTAAGGGAGTTGAATCCGCGTTTAGATTCAGAGAGTGGGAAGCACGTTCCTTCTAGGAGCTGCGTTTTGCTATTCCAGCGTGAATGGGAGTAAACGCTGTATTGAGAAATATCTGCTTCTAGAACCAAAACGCAGCTACCTAACAGAACGTTCTTCAATGTGTGCATTCAACTTACAGAGTTAAACTGATGTGCGTTTGCAGGAGTTTGTAAACCCTTTCTGTGAAGCAGCGGAAAACGCATTTTTCCAGCCAAATCCAAGCATTTCAGAAATAGCTGTAAATCTTCGTCTAAAACACAAAAAGAACGTATCCTTCAAACTGCTCTCCTGTGCGTTCGCTTAACTAAGGGAGTTGAATCCGCGTTTAGATTCAGAGAGTGGGAAGCACGTTCCTTCTAGGAGCTGCGTTTTGCTATTCCAGCGTGAATGGGAGTAAACGCTGTATTGAGAAATATCTGCTTCTAGAAAGAAACGCAGCTACCTAACAGAACGGTCTTCAATGTGTGCATTCAACGTACAGAGTTAAACTGATGTGCGTTTGCAGGAGTTTGTAAACCCTTTCTGTGAAGCAGCGGAAAACGCATTTTTCCAGCCAAATCCAAGCATTTCAGAAATAGCTGTAAATCTCCGTCTAAAACACAAAACGAACGTATCCTTCAAACTGCTCTCCTGTGCGTTCGCTTAACTAAGGGAGTTGAATCCGCGTTTAGATTCAGAGAGTGGGAAGCACGTTCCTTCTAGGAGCTGCGTTTTCCTATTCCAGCGTGAATGGGAATAAACGCTGTATTGAGAAATATCTGCTTCTAGAACCAAAACGCAGCTACCTAACAGAACGGTCTTCAATGTGTGCATTCAACTTACAGAGTTAAACTGATGTGCGTTTGCAGGAGTTTGTAAACTTTTTCTGTGAAGCAGCGGAAAACGCATTTTTCCAGCCAAATCCAAGCATTTCAGAAATAGCTGTAAATCTCCGTCTAAAACACAAAACGAACGTATCCTTAAAACTGCTCTCCTGTGCGTTCGCGTAACTAAGGGAGTTGAATCCGCGTTTAGATTCAGAGAGTGGGAATCACGTTCCTTCTAGGAGCTGCGTTTTCCTATTCCAGCGTGAATGGGAATAAACGCTGTATTGAGAAATATCTACTTCTAGAACCAAAACGCAGCTACCTAACAGAACGGTCTTCAATGTGTGCATTCAACGTACAGAGTTAAACTGATGTGCGTTTGCAGGAGTTTGTAAACCCTTTCTGTGAAGCAGCGGAAAACGCATTTTTCCAGCCAAATCCAAGCATTTCAGAAATAGCTGTAAATCTCCGTCTAAAACACAAAACGAACGTATCCTTCAAACTGCTCTCCTGTGCGTTCGCTTAACTAAGGGAGTTGAATCCGCGTTTAGATTCAGAGAGTGGGAAGCACGTTCCTTCTAGGAGCTGCGTTTTGCTATTCCAGCGTGAATGGGAGTAAACGCTGTATTGAGAAATATCTGCTTCTAGAACCAAAACGCAGCTACCTAACTGAACGGTCTTCAATGTGTGCATTCAACTTACAGAGTTAAACTGATGTGCGTTTGCAGGAGTTTGTAAACCCTTTCTGTGAAGCAGCGGAAAACGCATTTTTCCAGCCAAATCCAAGCATTTCAGAAATAGCTGTAAATCTCCGTCTAAAACACAAAACGAACGTATCCTTCAAACTGCTCTCCTGTGCGTTCGCTTAACTAAGGGAGTTGAATCCGCGTTTAGATTCAGAGAGTGGGAAGCACGTTCCTTCTAGGAGCTGCGTTTTGCTATTCCAGCGTGAATGGGAGTAAACGCTGTATTCAGAAATATCTGATTCTAGAACCAAAAAGCAGCTACCTAACAGAACGGTCTTCAATGTGTGCATTCAACTTACAGAGTTAAACTGATGTGCGTTTCCAGGAGTTTGTAAACCCTTTCTGTGAAGCAGCGGAAAACGCATTTTTCCAGCCAAATACAAGCATTTCAGAAATAGCTGTAAATCTCCGTCTAAAACACAAAACGAACGTATCCTTCAAACTGCTCTCCTGTGCGTTCGCTTAACTAAGGGAGTTGAATCCGCGTTTAGATTCAGAGAGTGGGAAGCACGTTCCTTCTAGGAGCTGCGTTTTGCTATTCCAGCGTGAATGGGAGTAAACGCTGTATTCAGAAATATCTGCTTCTAGAACCAAAACGCAGCTACCTAACAGAACGGTCTTCAATGTGTGCATTCAACTTACAGAGTTAAACTGATGTGCGTTTGCAGGAGTTTGTAAACCCTTTCTGTGAAGCAGCAGAAAACGCATTTTTCCAGCCAAATCCAAGCATTTCAGAAATAGCTGTAAATCTCAGTCTAAAACACAAAACGAACGTATCCTTCAAACTGCTCTCCTGTGCGTTCGCTTATCTAAGGGAGTTGAATCCGCGTTTAGACTCAGAGAGTGGGAAGCACGTTCCTTCTAGGAGCTGCGTTTTGCTATTCCAGCGTGAATGGGAGTAAACGCTGTATTGAGAAATATCTGCTTCTAGAACCAAAACGCAGCTACCTAACAGAACGGTCTTCAATGTGTGCATTCAACGTACAGAGTTAAACTGATGTGCGTTTGCAGGAGTTTGTAAACCCTTTCTGTGAAGCAGCGGAAAACGCATTTTTCCAGCCAAATCCAAGCATTTCAGAAATAGCTGTAAATCTCCGTCTAAAACACAAAACGAACGTATCCTTCAAACTGCTCTCCTGTGCGTTCGCTTACCTAAGGGAGTTGAATCCGCGTTTAGATTCAGAGAGTGGGAAGCACGTTCCTTCTAGGAGCTGCGTTTTGCTATTCCAGCTTGAATGGGAGTAAACGCTGTATTGAGAAATATCTGCTTCTAGAACCAAAACGCAGCTACCTAACAGAACGGTCTTCAATGTGTGCATTCAACGTACAGAGTTAAACTGATGTGCGTTTGCAGGAGTTTGTAAACCCTTTCTGTGAAGCAGCGGAAAACGCATTTTTCCAGCCAAATCCAAGCATTTCAGAAATAGCTGTCAATCTCCGTCTAATACACAAAACGAACGTATCCTTCAAACTGCTCTCCTGTGCGTTCGCTTAACTAAGGGAGTTGAATCCGCGTTTAGATTCAGAGAGTGGGAAGCACGTTCCTTCTAGGAGCTCCGTTTTGCTATTCCAGCGTGAATGGGAGTAAACGCTGTATTAAGAAATATCTGCTTCTAGAATTAAAACGCAGGTACCTAACAGAACGGTCTTCAATGTGTGCGTTCAACTTACAGAGTTAAACTGATGTGCGTTTTCAGGAGTTTGTAAACCCTTTCTGTGAAGCAGCGGAAAACGCATTTTTCCAGCCAAATCCAAGCATTTCAGAAATAACTGTAAATCTCCGTCTAAAACACCAAACGAACGTATCCTTCAAACTGCTCTCCTGTGCGTTCGCTTAACTAAGGGAGTTGAATCCGCGTTTAGATTCAGAGAGTGGGAAGCACGTTCCTTCTAGGAGCTGCGTTTTGGTATTCCAGCGTGAATGGGAGTAAACGCTGTATTGAGAAATATCTGCTTCTCGAACCAAAACGCAGCTACCTAACAGAACGGTCTTCAATGTGTGCATTCAACGTACAGAGTTAAACTGATGTGCGTTTGCAGGAGTTTGTAAACCCTTTCTGTGAAGCAGCGGAAAACGCATTGTTCCAGCCAAATCCAAGCATTTCAGAAATAGCTGTAAATCTCCGTCTAAAACACAAAACGAACGTATCCTTCAAACTGCTCTCCTGTGCGTTCGCTTAACTAAGGGAGTTGAATCCGCGTTTAGATTCAGAGAGTGGGAAGCACGTTCCTTCTAGGAGCTGCGTTTTGCTATTCCAGCGTGCATGGGAGTAAACGCTGTATTGAGAAATATCTGCTTCTAGAACCAAAACGCAGCTACCTAACAGAACGGTCTTCAATGTGTGCATTCAACGTACAGAGTTAAACTGATGTGCGTTTGCAGGAGTTTGTAAACCCTTTCTGTGAAGCAGCGGAAAACGCATTTTTCCAGCCAAATCCAAGCATTTCAGAAATAGCTGTCAATCTCCGTCTAAAACACAAAACGAACGTATCCTTCAAACTGCTCTCCTGTGCGTTCGCTTAACTAAGGGAGTTGAATCCGCGTTTAGATTCAGAGAGTGGGAAGCACGTTCCTTCTAGGAGCTCCGTTTTGCTATTCCAGCGTGAATGGGAGTAAACGCTGTATTAAGAAATATCTGCTTCTAGAATTAAAACGCAGGTACCTAACAGAACGGTCTTCAATGTGTGCGTTCAACTTACAGAGTTAAACTGATGTGCGTTTTCAGGAGTTTGTAAACCCTTTCTGTGAAGCAGCGGAAAACGCATTTTTCCAGCCAAATCCAAGCATTTCAGAAATAACTGTAAATCTCCGTCTAAAACACCAAACGAACGTATCCTTCAAACTGCTCTCCTGTGCGTTCGCTTAACTAAGGGAGTTGAATCCGCGTTTAGATTCAGAGAGTGGGAAGCACGTTCCTTCTAGGAGCTGCGTTTTGGTATTCCAGCGTGAATGGGAGTAAACGCTGTATTGAGAAATATCTGCTTCTCGAACCAAAACGCAGCTACCTAACAGAACGGTCTTCAATGTGTGCATTCAACGTACAGAGTTAAACTGATGTGCGTTTGCAGGAGTTTGTAAACCCTTTCTGTGAAGCAGCGGAAAACGCATTGTTCCAGCCAAATCCAAGCATTTCAGAAATAGCTGTAAATCTCCGTCTAAAACACAAAACGAACGTATCCTTCAAACTGCTCTCCTGTGCGTTCGCTTAACTAAGGGAGTTGAATCCGCGTTTAGATTCAGAGAGTGGGAAGCACGTTCCTTCTAGGAGCTGCGTTTTGCTATTCCAGCGTGCATGGGAGTAAACGCTGTATTGAGAAATATCTGCTTCTAGAACCAAAACGCAGCTACCTAACAGAACGGTCTTCAATGTGTGCATTCAACGTACAGAGTTAAACTGATGTGCGTTTGCAGGAGTTTGTAAACCCTTTCTGTGAAGCAGCGGAAAACGCATTTTTCCAGCCAAATCCAAGCATTTCAGAAATAGCTGTAAATCTCCGTCTAAAACACAAAACGAACGTATCCTTCAAATTGCTCTCCTGTGCGTTCGCTTAACTAAGTTAGTTGACTCCGCGTTTAGATTCAGAGAGTGGGAAGCACGTTCCTTCTAGGAGCTGCGTTTTGCTATTCCAGCGTGAATGGGAGTAAACGCTGTATTCAGAAATATCTGCTTCTAGAACCAAAACGCAGCTACCTAACAGAACGGTCTTCAATGTGTGCATTCAACTTACAGAGTTAAACTGATGTGCGTTTGCAGGAGTTTGTAAACCCTTTCTGTGAAGCAGCGGAAAACGCATTTTTCCAACCAAATCCAAGCATTTCAGAAATAGCTGTAAATCTCCGTCTAAAACACAAAACCAACGTATCCTTCAAACTGCTCTCCTGTGCGTTCGCTTAACTAAGGGAGTTGAATCCGCGTAGATTCAGAGAGTGGGAAGCACGTTCCTTCTAGGAGCTGCGTTTTCCTATTCCAGCGTGAATGGGAATAAACGCTGTATTGAGAAATATCATCTTCTAGAACCAAAACGCAGCTACCTAAAAGAACGGTCTTAAAGGTGTGCATTCAACTTACAGAGTTAAACTGATGTGCGTTTGCAGGAGTTTGTAAACCCTTTCTGTGAAGCAGCGGAAAACGCATTTTTCCAGCCAAATCCAAGCATTTCAGAAATAGCTTTAAATCTCCGTCTAAAACACAAAACGAACCTATCCTTCGAACTGCTCTCCTGTGCGTTCGCTTAACTAAGGGAGTTGAATCCGCGTTTAGATTCAGAGAGTGGGAAGCACGTTCCTTCTAGGAGCTGCGTTTTGCTATTCCAGCGTGAATGGGAGTAAACGCTGTATTCAGAAATATCTGCTTCTAGAACCAAAACGCAGCTACCTAACAGAACGGTCTTCAATGTGTGCATTCAACTTACAGAGTTAAACTGATGTGCGTTTGCAGGAGTTTGTAAACCCTTTCTGTGAAGCAGCGGAAAACGCATTTATCCAGCCAAATCCAAGCATTTCAGAAATAGCTGTAAATTTCCGTCTAAAACACAAAACGAACGTATCCTTCAAACTGCTCTCCTGTGCGTTCGCTTAACTAAGGGAGTTGAATCCGCGTTTAGATTCAGAGAGTGGGAAGCACGTTCCTTCGAAAGCTGCGTTTTGCTATTCCAGCGTGAATGGGAGTAAACGCTGTATTCAGAAATATCTGCTTCTAGAACCAAAACGCAGCTACCTAACAGAACGGTCTTCAATGTGTGCATTCAACTTACAGAGTTAAACTGATGTGCGTTTGCAGGAGTTTGTAAACCCTTTCTGTGAAGCAGCGGAAAACGCATTTTTCCAGCCAAATCCAAGCATTTCAGAAATAGCTGTAAATCTCCGTCTAAAACACAAAACGAACGTATCCTTCAAACTGCTCTCCTGTGCGTTCGCTTAACTAAGGGAGTTGAATCCGCGTTTAGATTCAGAGAGTGGGAAGCACGTTCCTTCTAGGAGCTGCGTTTTGCTATTCCAGCGTAAATGGGAGTAAACGCGTTATTGAGAAATATCTGCTTCTAGAACCAAAACGCAGCTACCTAACAGAACGTTCTTCAATGTGTGCATTCAACGTACAGAGTTAAACTGATGTGCGTTTGCAGGAGTTTGTAAACCCTTTCTGTGAAGCAGCGGAAAACGCATTTTTCCAGCCAAATCCAAGCATTTCAGAAATAGCTGTAAATCTCCGTCTAAAACACAAAACGAACGTAACCTTCAAACTGCTCTCCTGTGCGTTCGCTTAACTAAGGGAGTTGAATCCGCGTTTAGATTCAGAGAGTGGGAAGCACGTTCCTTCTAGGAGCTGCGTTTTGCTATTCCAGCGTGAATGGGAGTAAACGCTGTATTGAGAAATATCTGCTTCTAGAACCAAAACGCAGCTACCTAAGAGAACGGTCTTCAATGTGTGCATTCAACTTACAGAGTTAAACTGATGTGCGTTTGCAGGAGTTTGTAAACCCTTTCTGTGAAGCAGCGGAAAACGCATTTTTCCAACCAAATCCAAGCATTTCAGAAATAGCTTTAAATCTCCGTCTAAAACACAAAACGAACGTATCCTTCAAACTCCTCTCCTGTGCGTTGGCTAAACTAAGGGAGTTGAATCCGCGTTTAGATTCAGAGAGTGGGAAGCACGTTCCTTCTAGGAGCTGCGTTTTGCTATTCCAGCGTGAATGGGAGTAAACGCTGTATTGAGAAATATCTGCTTCTAGAACCAAAACGCAGCTACCTAACAGAACGGTCTTCAATGTGTGCATTCAACGTACAGAGTTAAACTGATGTGCGTTTGCAGGAGTTTGTAAACCCTTTCTGTGAAGCAGCGGAAAACGCATTTTTCCAGCCAAATCCAAGCATTTCAGAAATAGCTGTAAATCTCCGTCTAAAACACAAAACGAACGTATCCTTCAAACTGCTCTCCTGTGCGTTCGCTTAACTAAGGGAGTTGAATCCGCATTTAGATTCAGAGAGTGGGAAGCACGTTCCTTCTAGGAGCTGCGTTTTGCTATTCCAGCGTGAATGGGAGTAAACGCTGTATTGAGAAATATCTGCTTCTAGAACCAAAACGCAGCTACCTAACAGAACGGTCTTCAATGTGTGCATTCAACGTACAGAGTTAAACTGATGTGCGTTTGCAGGAGTTTGTAAACCCTTTCTGTGAAGCAGCGGAAAACGCATTTTTCCAGCCAAATCCAAGCATTTCAGAAATAGCTGTAAATCTCCGTCTAAAACACAAAACGAACGTATCCTTCAAACTGCTCTCCTGTGCGTTCGCTTAACTAAGGGAGTTGAATCCGCATTTAGATTCAGAGAGTGGGAAGCACGTTCCTTCTAGGAGCTGCGTTTTGCTATTCCAGCGTGAATGGGAGTAAACGCTGTATTGAGAAATATCTGCTTCTAGAACCAAAACGCAGCTACCTAACAGAACGGTCTTCAATGTGTGCATTCAACGTACAGAGTTAAACTGATGTGCGTTTGCAGGAGTTTGTAAACCCTTTCTGTGAAGCAGCGGAAAACGCATTTTTCCAGCCAAATCCAAGCATTTCAGAAATAGCTGTAAATCTCCGTCTAAAACACAAAACGAACGTATCCTTCAAACTGCTCTCCTGTGCGTTCGCTTAACTAAGGGAGTTGAATCCGCGTTTAGATTCAGAGAGTGGGAAGCACGTTCCTTCTAGGAGCTGCGTTTTGCTATTCCAGCGTGAATGGGAGTAAACGCTGTATTGAGAAATATCTGATTCTAGAACAAAAACGCAGCTACCTAACAGAACGGTCTTCAATGTGTGCATTCAACTTACAGAGTTAAACTGATGTGCGTTTGCAGGAGTTTGTAAACCCTTTCTGTGAAGCAGCGGAAAACGCATTTTTCCAGCCAAATCCAAGCATTTCAGAAATAGCTGTAAATCTCCGTCTAAAACACAAAACGAACGTATCCTTCAAACTGCTCTCCTGTGCGTTCGCTTAACTAAGGGAGTTGAATCCGCGTTTAGATTCAGAGAGTGGGAAGCACGTTCCTTCTAGGAGCTGCGTTTTGCTATTCCAGCGTAAATGGGAGTAAACGCGTTATTGAGAAATATCTGCTTCTAGAACCAAAACGCAGCTACCTAACAGAACGTTCTTCAATGTGTGCATTCAACGTACAGAGTTAAACTGATGTGCGTTTGCAGGAGTTTGTAAACCCTTTCTGTGAAGCAGCGGAAAACGCATTTTTCCAGCCAAATCCAAGCATTTCAGAAATAGCTGTAAATCTCCGTCTAAAACACAAAACGAACGTATCCTTCAAACTGCTCTCCTGTGCGTTCGCTTAACTAAGGGAGTTGAATCCGCGTTTAGATTCAGAGAGTGGGAAGCACGTTCCTTCTAGGAGCTGCGTTTTGCTATTCCAGCGTGAATGGGAGTAAACGCTGTATTGAGAAATATCTGCTTCTAGAACCAAAACGCAGCTACCTAAGAGAACGGTCTTCAATGTGTGCATTCAACTTACAGAGTTAAACTGATGTGCGTTTGCAGGAGTTTGTAAACCCTTTCTGTGAAGCAGCGGAAAACGCATTTTTCCAACCAAATCCAAGCATTTCAGAAATAGCTTTAAATCTCCGTCTAAAACACAAAACGAACGTATCCTTCAAACTGCTCTCCTGTGCGTTGGCTAAACTAAGGGAGTTGAATCCGCGTTTAGATTCAGAGAGTGGGAAGCACGTTCCTTCTAGGAGCTGCGTTTTGCTATTCCAGCGTGAATGGGAGTAAACGCTGTATTGAGAAATATCTGCTTCTAGAACCAAAACGCAGCTACCTAACAGAACGGTCTTCAATGTGTGCATTCAACGTACAGAGTTAAACTGATGTGCGTTTGCAGGAGTTTGTAAACCCTTTCTGTGAAGCAGCGGAAAACGCATTTTTCCAGCCAAATCCAAGCATTTCAGAAATAGCTGTAAATCTCCGTCTAAAACACAAAACGAACGTATCCTTCAAACTGCTCTCCTGTGCGTTCGCTTAACTAAGGGAGTTGAATCCGCATTTAGATTCAGAGAGTGGGAAGCACGTTCCTTCTAGGAGCTGCGTTTTGCTATTCCAGCGTGAATGGGAGTAAACGCTGTATTGAGAAATATCTGCTTCTAGAACCAAAACGCAGCTACCTAACAGAACGGTCTTCAATGTGTGCATTCAACGTACAGAGTTAAACTGATGTGCGTTTGCAGGAGTTTGTAAACCCTTTCTGTGAAGCAGCGGAAAACGCATTTTTCCAGCCAAATCCAAGCATTTCAGAAATAGCTGTAAATCTCCGTCTAAAACACAAAACGAACGTATCCTTCAAACTGCTCTCCTGTGCGTTCGCTTAACTAAGGGAGTTGAATCCGCGTTTAGATTCAGAGAGTGGGAAGCACGTTCCTTCTAGGAGCTGCGTTTTGCTATTCCAGCGTAAATGGGAGTAAACGCGTTATTGAGAAATATCTGCTTCTAGAACCAAAACGCAGCTACCTAACAGAACGTTCTTCAATGTGTGCATTCAACGTACAGAGTTAAACTGATGTGCGTTTGCAGGAGTTTGTAAACCCTTTCTGTGAAGCAGCGGAAAACGCATTTTTCCAGCCAAATCCAAGCATTTCAGAAATAGCTGTAAATCTCCGTCTAAAACACAAAACGAACGTATCCTTCAAACTGCTCTCCTGTGCGTTCGCTTAACTAAGGGAGTTGAATCCGCGTTTAGATTCAGAGAGTGGGAAGCACGTTCCTTCTAGGAGCTGCGTTTTGCTATTCCAGCGTGAATGGGAGTAAACGCTGTATTGAGAAATATCTGCTTCTAGAACCAAAACGCAGCTACCTAAGAGAACGGTCTTCAATGTGTGCATTCAACTTACAGAGTTAAACTGATGTGCGTTTGCAGGAGTTTGTAAACCCTTTCTGTGAAGCAGCGGAAAACGCATTTTTCCAACCAAATCCAAGCATTTCAGAAATAGCTTTAAATCTCCGTCTAAAACACAAAACGAACGTATCCTTCAAACTCCTCTCCTGTGCGTTGGCTAAACTAAGGGAGTTGAATCCGCGTTTAGATTCAGAGAGTGGGAAGCACGTTCCTTCTAGGAGCTGCGTTTTGCTATTCCAGCGTGAATGGGAGTAAACGCTGTATTGAGAAATATCTGCTTCTAGAACCAAAACGCAGCTACCTAACAGAACGGTCTTCAATGTGTGCATTCAACGTACAGAGTTAAACTGATGTGCGTTTGCAGGAGTTTGTAAACCCTTTCTGTGAAGCAGCGGAAAACGCATTTTTCCAGCCAAATCCAAGCATTTCAGAAATAGCTGTAAATCTCCGTCTAAAACACAAAACGAACGTATCCTTCAAACTGCTCTCCTGTGCGTTCGCTTAACTAAGGGAGTTGAATCCGCATTTAGATTCAGAGAGTGGGAAGCACGTTCCTTCTAGGAGCTGCGTTTTGCTATTCCAGCGTGAATGGGAGTAAACGCTGTATTGAGAAATATCTGCTTCTAGAACCAAAACGCAGCTACCTAACAGAACGGTCTTCAATGTGTGCATTCAACTTACAGAGTTAAACTGATGTGCGTTTGCAGGAGTTTATAAACCCTTTCTGTGAAGCAGCGGAAAACGCATTTTTCCAGCCAAATCCAAGCATTTCAGAAATAGGTGTAAATCTCCGTCTAAAACACAAAACGAACGTATCCTTCAAACTGCTCTCCTGTGCGTTCGCTTAACTAAGGGAGTTGAATCCGCGTTTAGATTCAGAGAGTGGGAAGCACGTTCCTTCTAGGAGCTGCGTTTTGCTATTCCAGCGTGAATGGGAGTAAACGCTGTATTCCAAAATATCTGCTTCTAGAACCAAAACGCAGCGACCTAACAGAACGGTCTTCAATGTGTGCATTCAACTTACAGAGTTAAACTGATGTGCGTTTGCAGGAGTTTGTAAACCCTTTCTGTGAAGCAGCGGAAAACGCATTTTTCCAGCCAAATCCAAGCATTTCAGAAATAGCTGTAAATCTCCGTCTAAAACACAAAACGAACGTATCCTTCAAATTGCTCTCCTGTGCGTTCGCTTAACTAAGTTAGTTGACTCCGCGTTTAGATTCAGAGAGTGGGAAGCACGTTCCTTCTAGGAGCTGCGTTTTGCTATTCCAGCGTGAATGGGAGTAAACGCTGTATTCAGAAATATCTGCTTCTAGAACCAAAACGCAGCTACCTAACAGAACGTTCTTCAATGTGTGCATTCAACGTACAGAGTTAAACTGATGTGCGTTTGCAGGAGTTTGTAAACCCTTTCTGTGAAGCAGCGGAAAACGCATTTTTCCAGCCAAATCCAAGCATTTCAGAAATAGCTGTAAATCTCCGTCTAAAACACAAAACGAACGTATCCTTCAAACTGCTCTCCTGTGCGTTCGCTTAACTAAGGGAGTTGAATCCGCGTTTAGATTCAGAGAGTGGGAAGCACGTTCCTTCTAGGAGCTGCGTTTTGCTATTCCAGCGTGAATGGGAGTAAACGCTGTATTGAGAAATATCTGCTTCTAGAACCAAAACGCAGCTACCTAAGAGAACGGTCTTCAATGTGTGCATTCAACTTACAGAGTTAAACTGATGTGCGTTTGCAGGAGTTTGTAAACCCTTTCTGTGAAGCAGCGGAAAACGCATTTTTCCAACCAAATCCAAGCATTTCAGAAATAGCTTTAAATCTCCGTCTAAAACACAAAACGAACGTATCCTTCAAACTCCTCTCCTGTGCGTTGGCTAAACTAAGGGAGTTGAATCCGCGTTTAGATTCAGAGAGTGGGAAGCACGTTCCTTCTAGGAGCTGCGTTTTGCTATTCCAGCGTGAATGGGAGTAAACGCTGTATTGAGAAATATCTGCTTCTAGAACCAAAACGCAGCTACCTAACAGAACGGTCTTCAATGTGTGAATTCAACGTACAGAGTTAAACTGATGTGCGTTTGCAGGAGTTTGTAAACCCTTTCTGTGAAGCAGCGGAAAACGCATTTTTCCAGCCAAATCCAAGCATTTCAGAAATAGCTGTAAATCTCCGTCTAAAACACAAAACGAACGTATCCTTCAAACTGCTCTCCTGTGCGTTCGCTTAACTAAGGGAGTTGAATCCGCATTTAGATTCAGAGAGTGGGAAGCACGTTCCTTCTAGGAGCTGCGTTTTGCTATTCCAGCGTGAATGGGAGTAAACGCTGTATTGAGAAATATCTGCTTCTAGAACCAAAACGCAGCTACCTAACAGAACGGTCTTCAATGTGTGCATTCAACTTACAGAGTTAAACTGATGTGCGTTTGCAGGAGTTTGTAAACCCTTTCTGTGAAGCAGCGGAAAACGCATTTTTCCAGCCAAATCCAAGCATTTCAGAAATAGCTGTAAATCTCCGTCTAAAACACAAAACGAACGTATCCTTCAAACTCCTCTCCTGTGCGTTGGCTAAACTAAGGGAGTTGAATCCGCGTTTAGATTCAGAGAGTGGGAAGCACGTTCCTTCTAGGAGCTGCGTTTTGCTATTCCAGCGTGAATGGGAGTAAACGCTGTATTCAGAAATATCTGCTTCTAGAACCAAAACGCAGCTACCTAACAGAACGGTCTTCAATGTGTGCATTCAACGTACAGAGTTAAACTGATGTGCGTTTGCAGGAGTTTGTAAACCCTTTCTGTGAAGCAGCGGAAAACGCATTTTTCCAGCCAAATCCAAGCATTTCAGAAATAGCTGTAAATCTCCGTCTAAAACACAAAACGAACGTATCCTTCAAACTGCTCTCCTGTGCGTTCGCTTAACTAAGGGAGTTGAATCCGCATTTAGATTCAGAGAGTGGGAAGCACGTTCCTTCTAGGAGCTGCGTTTTGCTATTCCAGCGTGAATGGGAGTAAACGCTGTATTGAGAAATATCTGCTTCTAGAACCAAAACGCAGCTACCTAACAGAACGGTCTTCAATGTGTGCATTCAACGTACAGAGTTAAACTGATGTGCGTTTGCAGGAGTTTGTAAACCCTTTCTGTGAAGCAGCGGAAAACGCATTTTTCCAGCCAAATCCAAGCATTTCAGAAATAGCTGTAAATCTCCGTCTAAAACACAAAACGAACGTATCCTTCAAACTGCTCTCCTGTGCGTTCGCTTAACTAAGGGAGTTGAATCCGCGTTTAGATTCAGAGAGTGGGAAGCACGTTCCTTCTAGGAGCTGCGTTTTGCTATTCCAGCGTGAATGGGAGTAAACGCTGTATTGAGAAATATCTGATTCTAGAACAAAAACGCAGCTACCTAACAGAACGGTCTTCAATGTGTGCATTCAACTTACAGAGTTAAACTGATGTGCGTTTGCAGGAGTTTGTAAACCCTTTCTGTGAAGCAGCGGAAAACGCATTTTTCCAGCCAAATCCAAGCATTTCAGAAATAGCTGTAAATCTCCGTCTAAAACACAAAACGAACGTATCCTTCAAACTGCTCTCCTGTGCGTTCGCTTAACTAAGGGAGTTGAATCCGCGTTTAGATTCAGAGAGTGGGAAGCACGTTCCTTCTAGGAGCTGCGTTTTGCTATTCCAGCGTAAATGGGAGTAAACGCGTTATTGAGAAATATCTGCTTCTAGAACCAAAACGCAGCTACCTAACAGAACGTTCTTCAATGTGTGCATTCAACGTACAGAGTTAAACTGATGTGCGTTTGCAGGAGTTTGTAAACCCTTTCTGTGAAGCAGCGGAAAACGCATTTTTCCAGCCAAATCCAAGCATTTCAGAAATAGCTGTAAATCTCCGTCTAAAACACAAAACGAACGTATCCTTCAAACTGCTCTCCTGTGCGTTCGCTTAACTAAGGGAGTTGAATCCGCGTTTAGATTCAGAGAGTGGGAAGCACGTTCCTTCTAGGAGCTGCGTTTTGCTATTCCAGCGTGAATGGGAGTAAACGCTGTATTGAGAAATATCTGCTTCTAGAACCAAAACGCAGCTACCTAAGAGAACGGTCTTCAATGTGTGCATTCAACTTACAGAGTTAAACTGATGTGCGTTTGCAGGAGTTTGTAAACCCTTTCTGTGAAGCAGCGGAAAACGCATTTTTCCAACCAAATCCAAGCATTTCAGAAATAGCTTTAAATCTCCGTCTAAAACACAAAACGAACGTATCCTTCAAACTGCTCTCCTGTGCGTTGGCTAAACTAAGGGAGTTGAATCCGCGTTTAGATTCAGAGAGTGGGAAGCACGTTCCTTCTAGGAGCTGCGTTTTGCTATTCCAGCGTGAATGGGAGTAAACGCTGTATTGAGAAATATCTGCTTCTAGAACCAAAACGCAGCTACCTAACAGAACGGTCTTCAATGTGTGCATTCAACGTACAGAGTTAAACTGATGTGCGTTTGCAGGAGTTTGTAAACCCTTTCTGTGAAGCAGCGGAAAACGCATTTTTCCAGCCAAATCCAAGCATTTCAGAAATAGCTGTAAATCTCCGTCTAAAACACGAAACGAACGTATCCTTCAAACTGCTCTCCTGTGCGTTCGCTTAACTAAGGGAGTTGAATCCGCATTTAGATTCAGAGAGTGGGAAGCACGTTCCTTCTAGGAGCTGCGTTTTGCTATTCCAGCGTGAATGGGAGTAAACGCTGTAT
This sequence comes from Callithrix jacchus, assembly GCF_049354715.1. Classification (NCBI taxonomy): domain Eukaryota; kingdom Metazoa; phylum Chordata; class Mammalia; order Primates; family Cebidae; genus Callithrix; species Callithrix jacchus. Next base: position 46,302,712 of record NC_133514.1, read on the forward strand.
TGAGAAATATCTGCTTCTAGAACCAAAACGCAGCTACCTAACAGAACGGTCTTCAATGTGTGCATTCAACGTACAGAGTTAAACTGATGTGCGTTTGCAGGAGTTTGTAAACCCTTTCTGTGAAGCAGCGGAAAACGCATTTTTCCAGCCAAATCCAAGCATTTCAGAAATAGCTGTAAATCTCCGTCTAAAACACAAAACGAACGTATCCTTCAAACTGCTCTCCTGTGCGTTGGCTTAACTAAGGGAGTTGAATCCGCGTTTAGATTCAGAGAGTGGGAAGCACGTTCCTTCTAGGAGCTGCGTTTTGCTATTCCAGCGTAAATGGGAGTAAACGCGTTATTGAGAAATATCTGCTTCTAGAACCAAAACGCAGCTACCTAACAGAACGGTCTTCAATGTGTGCATTCAACGTACAGAGTTAAACTGATGTGCGTTTGCAGGAGTTTGTAAACCCTTTCTGTGAAGCAGCGGAAAACGCATTTTTCCAGCCAAATCCAAGCATTTCAGAAATAGCTGTAAATCTCCGTCTAAAACACAAAACGAACGTATCCTTCAAACTGCTCTCCTGTGCGTTCGCTTAACTAAGGGAGTTGAATCCGCATTTAGATTCAGAGAGTGGGAAGCACGTTCCTTCTAGGAGCTGCGTTTTGCTATTCCAGCGTGAATGGGAGTAAACGCTGTATTGAGAAATATCTGCTTCTAGAACCAAAACGCAGCTACCTAACAGAACGGTCTTCAATGTGTGCATTCAACGTACAGAGTTAAACTGATGTGCGTTTGCAGGAGTTTGTAAACCCTTTCTGTGAAGCAGCGGAAAACGCATTTTTCCAGCCAAATCCAAGCATTTCAGAAATAGCTGTAAATCTCCGTCTAAAACACAAAACGAACGTATCCTTCAAACTGCTCTCCTGTGCGTTCGCTTAACTAAGGGAGTTGAATCCGCGTTTAGATTCAGAGAGTGGGAAGCACGTTCCTTCTAGGAGCTGCGTTTTGCTATTCCAGCGTGAATGGGAGTAAACGCTGTATTGAGAAATATCTGATTCTAGAACAAAAACGCAGCTACCTAACAGAACGGTCTTCAATGTGTGCATTCAACTTACAGAGTTAAACTGATGTGCGTTTGCAGGAGTTTGTAAACCCTTTCTGTGAAGCAGCGGAAAACGCATTTTTCCAGCCAAATCCAAGCATTTCAGAAATAGCTGTAAATCTCCGTCTAAAACACAAAACGAACGTATCCTTCAAACTGCTCTCCTGTGCGTTCGCTTAACTAAGGGAGTTGAATCCGCGTTTAGATTCAGAGAGTGGGAAGCACGTTCCTTCTAGGAGCTGCGTTTTGCTATTCCAGCGTGAATGGGAGTAAACGCTGTATTGAGAAATATCTGCTTCTAGAACCAAAACGCAGCTACCTAAGAGAACGGTCTTCAATGTGTGCATTCAACTTACAGAGTTAAACTGATGTGCGTTTGCAGGAGTTTGTAAACCCTTTCTGTGAAGCAGCGGAAAACGCATTTTTCCAACCAAATCCAAGCATTTCAGAAATAGCTTTAAATCTCCGTCTAAAACACAAAACGAACGTATCCTTCAAACTGCTCTCCTGTGCGTTGGCTAAACTAAGGGAGTTGAATCCGCGTTTAGATTCAGAGAGTGGGAAGCACGTTCCTTCTAGGAGCTGCGTTTTGCTATTCCAGCGTGAATGGGAGTAAACGCTGTATTGAGAAATATCTGCTTCTAGAACCAAAACGCAGCTACCTAACAGAACGGTCTTCAATGTGTGCATTCAACGTACAGAGTTAAACTGATGTGCGTTTGCAGGAGTTTGTAAACCCTTTCTGTGAAGCAGCGGAAAACGCATTTTTCCAGCCAAATCCAAGCATTTCAGAAATAGCTGTAAATCTCCGTCTAAAACACGAAACGAACGTATCCTTCAAACTGCTCTCCTGTGCGTTCGCTTAACTAAGGGAGTTGAATCCGCATTTAGATTCAGAGAGTGGGAAGCACGTTCCTTCTAGGAGCTGCGTTTTGCTATTCCAGCGTGAATGGGAGTAAACGCTGTATTGAGAAATATCTGCTTCTAGAACCAAATCGCAGCTACCTAACAGAACGGTCTTCAATGTGTGCATTCAACTTACAGAGTTAAACTGATGTGCGTTTGCAGGAGTTTGTAAACCCTTTCTGTGAAGCAGCGGAAAACGCATTTATCCAGCCAAATCCAAGCATTTCAGAAATAGCTGTAAATTTCCGTCTAAAACACAAAACGAACGTATCCTTCAAACTGCTCTCCTGTGCGTTCGCTTAACTAAGGGAGTTGAATCCGCGTTTAGATTCAGAGAGTGGGAAGCACGTTCCTTCGAAAGCTGCGTTTTGCTATTCCAGCGTGAATGGGAGTAAACGCTGTATTGACAAATATCTGCTTCTAGAACCAAAACGCAGCTACCTAACAGAACGGTCTTCAATGTGTGCATTCAACGTACAGAGTTAAACTGATGTGCGTTTGCAGGAGTTTGTAAACCCTTTCTGTGAAGCAGCGGAAAACGCATTTTTCCAGCCAAATCCAAGCATTTCAGAAATAGCTGTAAATCTCCGTCTAAAACACAAAACGAACGTATCCTTCAAACTGCTCTCCTGTGCGTTCGCTTAACTAAGGGAGTTGAATCCGCGTTTAGATTCAGAGAGTGGGAAGCACGTTCCTTCTAGGAGCTGCGTTTTGCTATTCCAGCGTGAATGGGAGTAAACGCTGTATTGAGAAATATCTGCTTCTAGAACCAAAACGCAGCTACCTAACAGAACGGTCTTCAATGTGTGCATTCAACGTACAGAGTTAAACTGATGTGCGTTTGCAGGAGTTTGTAAACCCTTTCTTTGAAGCAGCGGAAAACGCATTTTTCCAGCGAAATCCAAGCATTTCAGAAATAGCTGTAAATCTCCGTCTAAAACACAAAACGAACGTATCCTTCAAACTGCTCTCCTGTGCGTTCGCTTAACTAGGGGTGTTGAATCCGCATTTAGATTCAGAGTGGGAAGCACGTTCCTTCTAGGAGCTGCGTTTTGCTATTCCAGCGTGAATGGGAGTAAACGCTGTATTGAGAAATATCTGCTTCTAGAACCAAAACGCAGCTACCTAACAGAACGGTCTTCAATGTGTGCATTCAACTTACAGAGTTAAACTGATGTGCGTTTGCAGGAGTTTGTAAACCCTTTCTGTGAAGCAGCGGAAAACGCATTTTTCCAGCCAAATCCAAGCATTTCAGAAATAGCTGTAAATCTCCGTCTAAAACACAAAAGGAACGTATCCTTCAAACTGCTCTCCTGTGCGTTCGCTTAACTAAGGGAGTTGAATCCGCGTTTAGATTCAGAGAGTGGGAAGCACGTTCCTTCTAGGAGCTGCGTTTTGCTATTCCAGCGTGAATGGGAGTAAACGCTGTATTGAGAAATATCTGATTCTAGAACAAAAACGCAGCTACCTAAAAGAACGGTCTTCAATGTGGGCATTCAACGTACAGAGTTAAACTGATGTGCGTTTGCAGGAGTTTGTAAACTCTTTCTGTGAAGCAGCGGAAAACGCATTTTTCCAGCCAAATCCAAGCATTTCAGAAATAGCTGTAAATCTCCGTCTAAAACACAAAACGAACCTATCCTTCAAACTGCTCTCCTGTGGGTTCGCTTAACTAAGGGAGTTGAATCCGCGTTTAGATTCAGAGAGTGGGAAGCACGTTCCTTCTAGGAGCTGCGTTTTGCTATTCCAGCGTGCATGGGAGTAAACGCTGTATTGAGAAATATCTGCTTCTAGAACCAAAACGCAGCTACCTAACAGAACGGTCTTCAATGTGTGCATTCAACGTACAGAGTTAAACTGATGTGCGTTTGCAGGAGTTTGTAAACCCTTTCTGTGAAGCAGCGGAAAACGCGTTTTTCCAGCCAAATCCAAGCATTTCAGAAATAGCTGTAAATCTCCGTCTAAAACACAAAACGAACGTATCCTTCAAACTGCTCTCCTGTGCGTTCGCTTAACTAAGGGAGTTGAATCCGCGTTTAGATTCAGAGAGTGGGAAGCACGTTCCTTCTAGGAGCTGCGTTTTGCTATTCCAGCGTAAATGGGAGTAAACGCTGTATTGAGAAATATCTGCTTCTAGAACCAAAACGCAGCTACCTAACAGAACGTTCTTCAATGTGTGCATTCAACGTACAGAGTTAAACTGATGTGCGTTTGCAGGAGTTTGTAAACCCTTTCTGTGAAGCAGCGGAAAACGCATTCTTCCAGCCAAATCCAAGCATTTCAGAAATAGCTGTAAATCTCCGTCTAAAACACAAAACGAACGTATCCTTCAAACTGCTCTCCTGTGCGTTCGCTTAACTAAGGGAGTTGAATCCGCGTTTAGATTCAGAGAGTGGGAAGCACGTTCCTTCTAGGAGCTGCGTTTTGCTATTCCAGCGTGAATGGGAGTAAACGCTGTATTCAGAAATATCTGCTTCTAGAACCAAAACGCAGCTACCTAACAGAGCGGTCTTCAATGTGTGCATTCAACTTACAGAGTTAAACTGATGTGCGTTTGCAGGAGTTTGTAAACCCTTTCTGTGAAGCAGCGGAAAACGCATTTTTCCAGCCAAATCCAAGCATTTCAGAAATAGCTGTAAATCTCCGTCTAAAACACAAAACGAACGTTTCCTTCAAACTGCTCTCCTGTGCGTTCGCTTAACTAAGGGAGTTGAATCCGCGTTTAGATTCAGAGAGTGGGAAGCACTTTCCTTCTAGGAGCTGCGTTTTGCTATTCCAGCGTGAATGGGAGTAAACGCTGTATTGAGAAATATCTGCTTCTAGAACCAAAACGCAGCTACCTAACAGAACGGTCTTCAATGTGTGCATTCAACGTACAGAGTTAAACTGATGTGCGTTTGCAGGAGTTTGTAAACCCTTTCTGTGAAGCAGCGGAAAACGCATTTTTCCAGCCAAATCCAAGCATTTCAGAAATAGCTGTAAATCTCCGTCTAAAACACGAAACGAACGTATCCTTCAAACTGCTCTGCTGTGCGTTGGCTTAACTAAGGGAGTTGAATCCGCGTTTAGATTCAGAGAGTGGGAAGCACGTTCCTTCTAGGAGCTGCGTTTTGCTATTCCAACGTGAATGAAAGTAAACGCTGTATTCAGAAATATCTGCTTCTAGAACCAAAACGCAGCTACCTAACAGAACGGTCTTCAATGTGTGCATTCAACTTACAGAGTTAAACTGATGTGCGTTTGCAGGAGTTTGTAAACCCTTTCTGTGAAGCAGCGGAAAACGCATTTTTCCAACCAATTCCAAGCATTTCAGAAATAGCTGTAAATCTCCGTCTAAAACACAAAACGAACGTATCCTTCAAACTGTTCTCCTGTTCGTTCGCTTAACTAAGGGAGTTGAATCCGCGTTTAGATTCAGAGAGTGGGAAGCACGTTCCTTCTAGGAGCTGCGTTTTGCTATTCCAGCGTGAATGGGAGTAAACGCTGTATTCAGAAATATCTGCTTCTAGAACCAAAACGCAGCTACCTAAGAGAACGGTCTTCAATGTGTGCATTCAACGTACAGAGTTAAACTGATGTGCGTTTGCAGGAGTTTGTAAACCCTTTCTGTGAAGCAGCGGAAAACGCATTTTTCCAGCCAAATCAAAGCATTTCAGAAATAGCTGTAAATCTCCGTCTAAAACACGAAACGAAAGTATCCTTCAAACTGCTCTGCTGTGCGTTGGCTTAACTAAGGGAGTTGAATCCGCGTTTAGATTCAGAGAGTGGGAAGCACGTTCCTTCTAGGAGCTGCGTTTTGCTATTCCAGCGTGAATGGGAGTAAACGCTGTATTCAGAAATATCTGCTTCTAGAACCAAAACGCAGCTACCTAACAGAACGGTCTTCAATGTGTCCATTCAACTTACAGAGTTAAACTGATGTGCGTTTGCAGGAGTTTGTAAACCCTTTCTGTGAAGCAGCGGAAAACGCATTTTTCCAACCAAATCCAAGCATTTCAGAAATAGCTGTAAATCTCCGTCTAAAACACAAAACGAACGTATCCTTCAAACTGCTCTCCTGTGCGTTCGCTTAACTAAGGGAGTTGAATCCGCGTTTAGATTCAGAGAGTGGGAAGCACGTTTCTTCTAGGAGCTGCGTTTTGCTATTCCAGCGTGAATGGGAGTAAACGCTGTATTCAGAAATATCTGCTTCTAGAACCAAAACGCAGCTACCTAAGAGAACGGTCTTCAATGTGTGCATTCAACGTACAGAGTTAAACTGATGTGCGTTTGCAGGAGTTTGTAAACCCTTTCTGTGAAGCAGCGGAAAACGCATTTTTCCAGCCAAATCCAAGCATTTCAGAAATAGCTGTAAATCTCCGTCTAAAACACGAAACGAACGTATCCTTCAAACTGCTCTGCTGTGCGTTGGCTTAACTAAGGGAGTTGAATCCGCGTTTAGATTCAGAGAGTGGGAAGCACGTTCCTTCTAGGAGCTGCGTTTTGCTATTCCAGCGTGAATGGGAGTAAACGCTGTATTCAGAAATATCTGCTTCTAGAACCAAAACGCAGCTACCTAACAGAACGGTCTTCAATGTGTCCATTCAACTTACAGAGTTAAACTGATGTGCGTTTGCAGGAGTTTGTAAACCCTTTCTGTGAAGAAGCGGAAAACGCATTTTTCCAACCAAATCCAAGCATTTGAGAAATAGCTGTAAATCTCCGTCTAAAACACAAAACGAACGTATCCTTCAAACTGCTCTCCTGTGCGTTCGCTTAACTAAGGGAGTTGAATCCGCGTTTAGATTCAGAGAGTGGGAAGCACGTTCCTTCTAGGAGCTGCGTTTTCCTATTCCAGCGTGAATGGGAATAAACGCTGTATTGAGAAATATCTGCTTCTAGAACCAAAACGCAGCTACCTAACAGAACGGTCTTCAATGTGTGCATTCAACTTACAGAGTTAAACTGATGTGCGTTTGCAGGAGTTTGTAAACCCTTTCTGTGAAGCACCGGAAAACGCATTTTTCCAGCCAAATCCAAGCATTTCAGAAATAGCTGTAAATCTCCGTCTAAAACACAAAACAAACGTATCCTTCAAACTGCTCTCCTGTGCGTTCGCTTAACTAAGGGAGTTGAATCCGCGTTTAGATTCAGAGAGTGGGAAGCACGTTCCTTCTAGGAGCTGCGTTTTGCTATTCCAGCGTGAATGGGAGTAAACGCTGTATTCAGAAATATCGGCTTCTAGAACCAAAACGCAGCTACCTAACAGAACGGTCTTCAATGTGTGCATTCAACTTACAGAGTTAAACTGATGTGCGTTTGCAGGAGTTTGTAAACCCTTTCTGTGAAGCAGCGGTAAACGCATTTTTCCAACCAATTCCAAGCATTTCAGAAATAGCTGTAAATCTCCGTCTAAAACACAAAACGAACGTATCCTTCAAACTGCTCTCCTGTGCGTTCGCTTAACTAAGGGAGTTGAATCCGCGTTTAGATTCAGAGAGTGGGAAGCACGTTCCTTCTAGGAGCTGCGTTTTGCTATTCCAGCGTGAATGGGAGTAAACGCTGTATTCAGAAATATCTGCTTCTAGAACCAAAACGCAGCTACCTAAGAGAACGCTCTTCAATGTGTGCATTCAATGTACAGAGTTAAACTGATGTGCGTTTGCAGGAGTTTGTAAACCCTTTCTGTGAAGCAGCGGAAAACGCATTTTTCCAGCCAAATCAAAGCATTTCAGAAATAGCTGTAAATCTCCGTCTAAAACACGAAACGAACGTATCCTTCAAACTGCTCTGCTGTGCGTTGGCTTAACTAAGGGAGTTGAATCCGCGTTTAGATTCAGAGAGTGGGAAGCACGTTCCTTCTAGGAGCTGCGTTTTGCTATTCCAGCGTGAATGGGAGTAAACGCTGTATTCAGAAATATCTGCTTCTAGAACCAAAACGCAGCTACCTAACAGAACGGTCTTCAATGTGTCCATTCAACTTACAGAGTTAAACTGATGTGCGTTTGCAGGAGTTTGTAAACCCTTTCTGTGAAGCAGCGGAAAACGCATTTTTCCAACCAAATCCAAGCATTTCAGAAATAGCTGTAAATCTCCGTCTAAAACACAAAACGAACGTATCCTTCAAACTGCTCTCCTGTGCGGTCGCTTAACTAAGGGAGTTGAATCCGCGTTTAGATTCAGAGAGTGGGAAGCACGTTCCTCCTAGGAGCTGCGTTTTCCTATTCCAGCGTGAATGGGAATAAACGCTGTATTGAGAAATATCTGCTTCTAGAACCAAAACGCAGCTACCTAACAGAACGTTCTTCAATGTGTGCATTCAACGTACAGAGTTAAACTGATGTTCGTTTGCAGGAGTTTGTAAACCCTTTCTGTGAAGCAGCGGAAAACGAATTTTTCCAGCCAAATCCAAGCATTTCAGAAATAGCTGTAAATCTCCGTCTAAAACACAAAACAAACGTATCCTTCAAACTGCTCTCCTGTGCGTTCGCTTAACTAAGGGAGTTGAATCCGCGTTTAGATTCAGAGAGTGGGAAGCACGTTCCTTCTAGGAGCTGCGTTTTGCTATTCCAGCGTGAATGGGAGTAAAGGCTGTATTCAGAAATATCTGCTTCTAGAACCAAAACGCAGCTACCTAACAGAACGGTCTTCAATGTGTGCATTCAACTTACAGAGTTAAACTGATGTGGGTTTGCAGGAGTTTGTAAACTCTTTCTGTGAAGCAGCGGAAAACGCATTTTTCCAGCCAAATCCAAGCATTTCAGAAATAGCTGTAAATCTCCGTCTAAAACACAAAACGAACGTATCCTTCAAACTGCTCTGCTGTGCGTTGGCTTAACTAAGGGAGTTGAATCCGCGTTTAGATTCAGAGAGTGGGAAGCACGTTCCTTCTAGGAGCTGCGTTTTGCTATTCCAGCGTGAATGGGAGTAAACGCTGTATTGAGAAATCTCTGCTTCTAGAACCAAAACGCAGCTACCTAACAGAACGGTCTTCAATGTGTGCATTCAACTTACAGAGTTAAACTGATGTGCGTTTGCAGGAGTTTGTAAACCCTTTCTGTGAAGCAGCGGACAACGCATTTATCCAACGAAATCCAAGCATTTCAGAAATAGCTGTAAATCTCCGTCTAAAACACAAAACGAACGTATCCTTCAAACTGCTCTCCTGTGCGTTCGCTTAACTAAGGGAGTTGAATCCGCGTTTAGATTCAGAGAGTGGGAAGCACGTTCCTTCTAGGAGCTGCGTTTTGCTATTCCAGCGTGAATGGGAATAAACGCTGTATTGAGAAATATCTGCTTCTAGAACCAAAACGCAGCTACCTAACAGAACGGTCTTCAATGTGTGCATTCATCTTACAGAGTTAAACTGATGTGCGTTTGCAGGAGTTTGTAAACCGTTTCTGTGAAGCAGCGGAAAACGCATTTTTACAGCCAAATCCAAGCATTTCAGAAATAGCTGTAAATCTCCGTCTAAAACACAAAACGAACGTATCCTTCAAACTGCTCTCCTGTGCGTTCGCTTAACTAAGGGAGTTGAATCCGCGTTTAGATTCAGAGAGTGGGAAGCACGTTCCTTCGAAAGCTGCGTTTTGCTATTCCAGCGTGAATGGGTGTAAACGCTGTATTGAGAAATATCTACTTCTAGAACCAAAACGCAGCTACCTAACAGAACGGTCTTCAATGTGTGCATTCAACGTACAGAGTTAAACTGATGTGCGTTTGCAGGAGTTTGTAAACCCTTTCTGTGAAGCAGCGGAAAACGCATTTTTCCAGCCAAATCCAAGCATTTCAGAAATAGCTGTAAATCTCCGTCTAAAACACAAAACGAACGTATCCTTCAAACTGCTCTCCTGTGCGTTCGCTTAACTAAGGGAGTTGAATCCGCGTTTAGATTCAGAGAGTGGGAAGCACGTTCCTTCTAGGAGCTGCGTTTTGCTATTCCAGCGTGAATGGGAGTAAACGCTGTATTCAGAAATATCTGCTTCTAGAACCAAAACGCAGCTACCTAACTGAACGGTCTTCAATGTGTGCATTCAACTTACAGAGTTAAACTGATGTGCGTTTGCAGGAGTTTGTAAACCCTTTCTTTGAAGCAGCGGAAAACGCATTTTTCCAGCCAAATCCAAGCATTTCAGAAATAGCTGTAAATCTCCGTCTAAAACACAAAACGAACGTATCCTTCAAACTGCTCTCCTGTGCGTTCGCTTAACTAAGGGAGTTGAATCCGCGTTTAGATTCAGAGAGTGGGAAGCACGTTCCTTCTAGGAGCTGCGTTTTGCTATTCCAGCGTGAATGGGAGTAAACGCTGTATTCAGAAATATCTGCTTCTAGAACCAAAAAGCAGCTACCTAACAGAACGGTCTTCAATGTGTGCATTCAACTTACAGAGTTAAACTGATGTGCGTTTCCAGGAGTTTGTAAACCCTTTCTGTGAAGCAGCGGAAAACGCATTTTTCCAGCCAAATCCAAGCATTTCAGAAATAGCTGTAAATCTCCGTCTAAAACACAAAACGAACGTATCCTTCAAACTGCTCTCCTGTGCGTTCGCTTAACTAAGGGAGTTGAATCCGCGTTTAGATTCAGAGAGTGGGAAGCACGTTCCTTCTAGGAGCTGCGTTTTGCTATTCCAGCGTGAATGGGAGTAAACGCTGTATTGAGAAATATCTGCTTCTAGAACCAAAACGCAGCTACCTAACAGAACGGTCTTCAATGTGTGCATTCAACTTACAGAGTTAAACTGATGTGCGTTTGCAGGAGTTTGTAAACCCTTTCTGTGAAGCAGCGGAAAACGCATTTTTCCAGCCAAATCCAAGCATTTCAGAAATAGCTGTAAATCTCAGTCTAAAACACAAAACGAACGTATCCTTCAAACTGCTCTCCTGTGCGTTCGCTTATCTAAGGGAGTTGAATCCGCGTTTAGACTCAGAGAGTGGGAAGCACGTTCCTTCTAGGAGCTGCGTTTTGCTATTCCAGCGTGAATGGGAGTAAACGCTGTATTGAGAAATATCTGCTTCTAGAACCATAACGCAGCTACCTAACAGAACGGTCTTCAATGTGTGCATTCAACTTACAGAGTTAAACTGATGTGCGTTTGCAGGAGTTTGTAAACCCTTTCTGTGAAGCAGCGGAAAACGCATTTTTCCAGCCAAATCCAAGCATTTCAGAAATAGCTGTAAATCTCAGTCTAAAACACAAAACGAACGTATCCTTCAAACTGCTCTCCTGTGCGTTCGCTTATCTAAGGGAGTTGAATCCGCGTTTAGACTCAGAGAGTGGGAAGCACGTTCCTTCTAGGAGCTGCGTTTTGCTATTCCAGCGTGAATGGGAGTAAACGCTGTATTGAGAAATATCTGCTTCTAGAACCAAAACGCAGCTACCTAACAGAACGGTCTTCAATGTGTGCATTCAACGTACAGAGTTAAACTGATGTGCGTTTGCAGGAGTTTGTAAACCCTTTCTGTGAAGCAGCGGAAAACGCATTTTTCCAGCCAAATCCAAGCATTTCAGAAATAGCTGTGAATCTCCGTCTAAAACACAAAACGAACGTATCCTTCAAACTGCTCTCCTGTGCGTTCGCTTACCTAAGGGAGTTGAATCCGCGTTTAGATTCAGAGAGTGGGAAGCACGTTCCTTCTAGGAGCTGCGTTTTGCTATTCCAGCGTGAATGGGAGTAAACGCTGTATTGAGAAATATCTGCTTCTAGAACCAAAACGCAGCTACCTAACAGAACGGTCTTCAATGTGTGCATTCAACGTACAGAGTTAAACTGATGTGCGTTTGCAGGAGTTTGTAAACCCTTTCTGTGAAGCAGCGGAAAACGCATTTTTCCAGCCAAATCCAAGCATTTCAGAAATAGCTGTAAATCTCCGTCTAAAACACAAAACGAACGTATCCTTCAAACTGCTCTCCTGTGCGTTCGCTTAACTAAGGGAGTTGAATCCGCGTTTAGATTCAGAGAGTGGGAAGCACGTTCCTTCTAGGAGCTCCGTTTTGCTATTCCAGCGTGAATGGGAGTAAACGCTGTATTAAGAAATATCTGCTTCTAGAATTAAAACGCAGGTACCTAACAGAACGGTCTTCAATGTGTGCGTTCAACTTACAGAGTTAAACTGATGTGCGTTTTCAGGAGTTTGTAAACCCTTTCTGTGAAGCAGCGGAAAACGCATTTTTCCAGCCAAATCCAAGCATTTCAGAAATAACTGTAAATCTCCGTCTAAAACACCAAACGAACGTATCCTTCAAACTGCTCTCCTGTGCGTTCGCTTAACTAAGGGAGTTGAATCCGCGTTTAGATTCAGAGAGTGGGAAGCACGTTCCTTCTAGGAGCTGCGTTTTGGTATTCCAGCGTGAATGGGAGTAAACGCTGTATTGAGAAATATCTGCTTCTCGAACCAAAACGCAGCTACCTAACAGAACGGTCTTCAATGTGTGCATTCAACGTACAGAGTTAAACTGATGTGCGTTTGCAGGAGTTTGTAAACCCTTTCTGTGAAGCAGCGGAAAACGCATTGTTCCAGCCAAATCCAAGCATTTCAGAAATAGCTGTAAATCTCCGTCTAAAACACAAAACGAACGTATCCTTCAAACTGCTCTCCTGTGCGTTCGCTTAACTAAGGGAGTTGAATCCGCGTTTAGATTCAGAGAGTGGGAAGCACGTTCCTTCTAGGAGCTGCGTTTTGCTATTCCAGCGTGCATGGGAGTAAACGCTGTATTGAGAAATATCTGCTTCTAGAACCAAAACGCAGCTACCTAACAGAACGGTCTTCAATGTGTGCATTCAACGTAGAGAGTTAAACTGATGTGCGTTTGCAGGAGTTTGTAAACCCTTTCTGTGAAGCAGCGGAAAACGCATTTTTCCAGCCAAATCCAAGCATTTCAGAAATAGCTGTAAATCTCCGTCTAAAACACAAAACGAACGTATCCTTCAAACTGCTCTCCTGTGCGTTCGCTTAACTAAGGGAGTTGAATCCGCGTTTAGATTCAGAGAGTGGGAAGCACGTTCCTTCTAGGAGCTGCGTTTTGCTATTCCAGCGTGAATGGGAGTAAACGCTGTATTGAGAAATATCTGCTTCTAGAACCAAAACGCAGCTACCTAACAGAACGGTCTTCAATGTGTGCATTCAACTTACAGAGTTAAACTGATGTGCGTTTGCAGGAGTTTGTAAACCCTTTCTGTGAAGCAGCGGAAAACGCATTTTTCCAGCCAAATCCAAGCATTTCAGAAATAGCTGTAAATATCCGTCTAAAACACAAAACGAACGTATCCTTCAAACTGCTCTCCTGTGCGTTCGCTTAACTAAGGGAGTTGAATCCGCGTTTAGATTCAGAGAGTGGGAAGCACGTTCCTTCTAGGAGCTGCGTTTTGCTATTCCAGCGTGAATGGGAGTAAACGCTGTATTCCAAAATATCTGCTTCTAGAACCAAAACGCAGCTACCTAACAGAACGGTCTTCAATGTGTGCATTCAACTTACAGAGTTAAACTGATGTGCGTTTGCAGGAGTTTGTAAACCCTTTCTGTGAAGCAGCGGAAAACGCATTTTTCCAGCCAAATCCAAGCATTTCAGAAATAGCTGTAAATCTCCGTCTAAAACACAAAACGAACGTATCCTTCAAACTGCTCTCCTGTGCGTTCGCTTAACTAAGGGAGTTGAATCCGCGTTTAGATTCAGAGAGTGGGAAGCACGTTCCTTCTAGGAGCTGCGTTTTGCTATTCCAGCGTGAATGGGAGTAAACGCTGTATTCAGAAATATCTGCTTCTAGAACCAAAACGCAGCTAACTAACAGAACGGTCTTCAATGTGTGCACTCAACTTACAGAGTTAAACTGATGTGCGTTAGCAGGAGTTTGTAAACCCTTTCTGTGAAGCAGCGGAAAACGCATTTTTCCAGCCAAATCCAAGCATTTCAGAAATAGCTGTAAATCTCCGTCTAAAACACAAAACGAACGTATCCTTCAAACTGCTCTCCGGTGCGTTCGCTTAACTAAGGGAGTTGAATCCGCGTTTAGATTCAGAGAGTGGGAAGCACGTTCCTTCTAGGAGCTGCGTTTTGCTATTCCAGCGTGAATGGGAGTAAAGGATGTATTGAGAAATATCTGCTTCTAGAACCAAAACGCAGCTACCTAACAGAACGGTCTTCAATGTGTGCATTCAACTTACAGAGTTAAACTGATGTGCGTTTGCAGGAGTTTGTAAACCCTTTCTGTGAAGCAGCGGAAAACGCATTTTTCCAGCCAAATCCAAGCATTTCAGAAATAGCTGTAAATCTCCGTCTAAAACACTAAACGAACGTATCCTTCAAACTGCTCTCCTGTGCGTTCGCTTAACTAAGGAAGTTGAATCCGCGTTTAGATTCAGAGAGTGGGAGGCACGTTCCTTCTAGGAGCTGCGTTTTGCTATTCCAGCGTGAATGGGAGTAAACGCTGTATTGAGAAATATCTGCTTCTAGAACCAAAACGCAGCTACCTAACAGAACGGTCTTCAATGTGTGCATTCAACGTACAGAGTTAAACTGATGTGCGTTTGCAGGAGTTTGTAAACCCTTTCTGTGAAGCAGCGGAAAACCCATTTTTCCAGCCAAATCCAAGCATTTCAGAAATACGTGTAAATCTCCGTCTAAAACACAAAACGAACGTATCCTTCAAACTGCTCTCCTGTGCGTTCGCTTAACTAAGGGAGTTGAATCCGCGTTTAGATTCAGAGAGTGGGAAGCACGTTCCTTCTAGGAGCTGCGTTTTGCTATTCCAGCGTGAATGGGAGTAAACGCTGTATTCAGTAATATCTGCTTCTAGAACCAAAACGCAGCTACCTAACAGAACGGTCTTCAATGTGTGCATTCAACTTACAGAGGTAAACTGATGTGTGTTTGCAGGAGTTTGTAAACCCTTTCTGTGAAGCAGCGGAAAACGCATTTTTCCAGCCAAATCCAAGCATTTCAGAAATAGCTGTAAATCTCCGTCTAAAACACAAAACGAACGTATCCTTCAAACTGCTCTCCTGTGCGTTCGCTTAACTAAGGGAGTTGAATCCGCATTTAGATTCAGAGAGTGGGAAGCAAGTTCCTTCTAGGAGCTGCGTTTTGCTATTCCAGCGTGAATGGGAGTTAACGCTGTATTTAGAAATATCTGCTTCTAGAACCAAAACGCAGCTACCTAACAGAACGGTCTTCAATGTGTGCATTCAACGTACAGAGTTAAACTGATGTGCGTTTGCAGGAGTTTGTAAACTCTTTCTGTGAAGCAGCGGAAAACGCATTTTTCCAACCAAATCCAAGCATTTCAGAAATAGCTGTAAATCTCCGTCTAAAACACAAAACGAACGTATCCTTCAAACTGCTCTGCTGTGCGTTGGCTTAACTAAGGGAGTTGAATCCGCGTTTAGATTCAGAGAGTGGGAAGCACGTTCCTTCTAGGAGCTGCGTTTTGCTATTCCAGCGTGAATGGGAGTAAACGCTGTATTGAGAAATATCTGCTTCTAGAACCAAAACGCAGCTACCTAACAGAACGGTCTTCAATGTGTGCATTCAACGTACAGAGTTAAACTGATGTGCGTTTGCGGGAGTTTGTAAACCCTTTCTGTGAAGCAGCGGAAAACGCATTTTTCCAGCCAAATCCAAGCATTTCAGAAATAGCTTTAAATCTCCGTCTAAAACACAAAACGAACGTATCCTTCGAACTGCTCTCCTGTGCGTTCGCTTAACTAAGGGAGTTGAATCCGCGTTTAGATTCAGAGAGTGGGAAGCACGTTCCTTCTAGGAGCTGCGTTTTGCTATTCCAGCGTGAATGGGAGTAAACGCTGTATTGAGAAATATCTGCTTCTAGAACCAAAACGCAGCAACCTAACAGAACGGTCTTCAATGTGTGCATTCAACTTACAGAGTTAAACTGATGTGCGTTTGCAGGAGTTTGTAAACCCTTTCTGTGAAGCAGCGGAAAACGCATTTTTCCAGCCAAATCCAAGCATTTCAGAAATAGCTGTAAATCTCCGTCTAAAACACAAAACGAACGTATCCTTCAAACTGCTCTCCTGTGCGTTCGCTTAACTAAGGGAGTTGAATCCGCGTTTAGATTCAGAGAGTGGGAAGCACGTTCCTTCTAGGAGCTGCGTTTTGCTATTCCAGCGTGAATGGGAGTAAACGCTGTATTGAGAAATATCTGCTTCTAGAACCAAAACGCAGCTACCTAACAGAACGGTCTTCAATGTGTGCATTCAACTTACAGAGTTAAACTGATGTGCGTTTGCAGGAGTTTGTAAACCCTTTCTGTGAAGCAGCGGAAAACGTATTTTTCCAGCCAAATCCAAGCATTTCAGAAATAGCTGTAAATCTCCGTCTAAAACACAAAACGAACATATTTTTCAAACTGCTCTCCTGTGCGTTCGCTTAACTAAGGGAGTTGAATCCGCGTTTAGATTCAGAGAGTGGGAAGCACGTTCCTTCTAGGAGCTGCGTTTTGCTATTCCAGCGTGAATGGGAGTAAACGCTGTATTCAGAAATATCTGCTTCTAGAACCAAAACGCAGCTACCTAACAGAACGGTCTTCAATGTGTGCATTCAACGTACAGAGTTAAACTGATGTGCGTTTGCAGGAGTTTGTAAACTCTTTCTGTGAAGCAGCGGAAAACGCATTTTTCCAGCCAAATCCAAGCATTTCAGAAATAGCTGTAAATCTCCGTCTAAAACACAAAACGAACGTATCCTTCAAACTGCTCTCCTGTGCGTTGGCTTAACTAAGAAAGTTGAATCCGCGTTTAGATTCAGAGAGTGGGAAGCACGTTCCTTCTAGGAGCTGCGTTTTGCTATTCCAGCGTGAATGGGAGTAAACGCTGTATTGAGAAATATCTGCTTCTAGAACCAAAACGCAGCTACCTAACAGAACGGTCTTCAATGTGTGCATTCAACGTACAGAGTTAAACTGATGTGCGTTTGCGGGAGTTTGTAAACCCTTTCTGTGAAGCAGCGGAAAACGCATTTTTCCAGCCAAATCCAAGCATTTCAGAAATAGCTTTAAATCTCCGTCTAAAACACAAAACGAACGTATCCTTCGAACTGTTCTCCTGTGCGTTCGCTTAACTAAGGGAGTTGAATCCGCGTTTAGATTCAGAGAGTGGGAAGCACGTTCCTTCTAGGAGCTGCGTTTTGCTATTCAAGCGTGAATGGGAGTAAACGCTGTATTGAGAAATATCTGCTTCTAGAACCAAAACGCAGCTACCTAACAGAACGGTCTTCAATGTGTGCATTCAACTTACAGAGTTAAACTGATGTGCGTTTGCAGGAGTTTGTAAATCCTTTCTGTGAAGCAGCGGAAAACGCATTTTTCCATCCAAATCCAAGCATTTCAGAAATAGCTGTAAATCTCCGTCTAAAACACAAAACGAACGTATCCTTCAAACTGCTCTCCTGTGCGTTCGCTTAACTAAGGAAGTTGAATCCGCGTTTAGATTCAGAGAGTGGGAAGCACGTTCCTTCTAGGAGCTGCGTTTTGCTATTCCAGCGTGAATGGGAGTAAACGCTGTATTGAGAAATATCTGCTTCTAGAACCAAAACGCAGCTACCTAACAGAACGGTCTTCAATGTGTGCATTCAACGTACAGAGTTAAACTGATGTGCGTTTGCAGGAGTTTGTAAACCCTTTCTGTGAAGCAGCGGATAACGCATTTTTCCAGCCAAATCCAAGCATTTCAGAAATACCTGTAAATCTCCGTCTAAAACACAAAACGAACGTATCCTTCAAACTGCTCTCCTGTGCGTTCGGTTAACTAAGGGAGTTGAATCCGCGTTTAGATTCAGAGAGTGGGAAGCACGTTCCTTCTAGGAGCTGCGTTTTGCTATTCCAGCGTGAATGGGAGTAAACGCTGTATTCAGTAATATCTGCTTCTAGAACCAAAACGCAGCTACCTAACAGAACGGTCTTCAATGTGTGCATTCAACTTAAAGAGTTAAACTGATGTGCGTTTGCAGGAGTTTGTAAACCCTTTCTGTGAAGCAGCGGAAAACGCATTTTTCCAGCCAAATCCAAGCATTTCAGAAATAGCTGTAAATCTCCGTCTAAAACACAAAACGAACGTATCCTTCAAACTGCTCTCCTGTGCGTTCGCTTAACTAAGGGAGTTGAATCCGCATTTAGATTCAGAGAGTGGGAAGCACGTTCCTTCTAGGAGCTGCGTTTTCCCATTCCAGCGTGAATGGGAGTAAACGCTGTATTGAGAAATATCTGCTTCTAGAACCAAAACGCAGCTACCTAACAGAACGGTCTTCAATGTGTGCATTCAACTTACAGAGTTAAACTGATGTGCGTTTGCAGGAGTTTACAAACCCTTTCTGTGAAGCAGCGGAAAACGCATTTTTCCAGCCAAATCCAAGCATTTCATAAATAGTTTTAAATCTCCGTCTAAAACACAAAACGAACGTATCCTTCAAACTGCTCTCCTGTGCGTTCGCTTAACTAAGGGAGTTGAATCCGCGTTTAGATTCAGAGAGTGGGAAGCACGTTCCTTCTAGGAGCTGCGTTTTGCTATTCCAGCGTGAATAGGAATAAACGCTGTATTGAGAAATATCTGCTTCTAGAACCAAAACGCAGCTACCTAACAGAACGGTCTTCAATGTGTGCATTCAACTTACAGAGTTAAACTGATGTGCGTTTGCAGGAGTTTGTAAACCCTTTCTGTGAAGCAGCGGAAAACGCATTTGTCCAGCCAAATCCAAGCATTTCAGAAATAGCTGTAAATCTCCGTCTAAAACACAAAACGAACGTATCCTTCAAACTGCTCTCCTGTGCGTTCGCTTAACTAAGGGAGTTGAATCCGCGTTTAGATTCAGAGAGTGGGAAGCACGTTCCTTCTAGGAGCTGCGTTTTGCTATTCCAGCGTGAATGGGAGTAAACGCTGTATTCCAAAATATCTGCTTCTAGAACCAAAACGCAGCTACCTAACAGAACGGTCTTCAATGTGTGCATTCAACTTACAGAGTTAAACTGATGTGCGTTTGCAGGAGTTTGTAAACCCTTTCTGTGAAGCAGCGGAAAACGCATTTTTCCAGCCAAATCCAAGCATTTCAGAAATAGCTGTAAATCTCCGTCTAAAACACAAAACGAACGTATCCTTCAAACTGCTCTCCTGTGCGTTCGCTTAACTAAGGGAGTTGAATCCGCGTTTAGATTCAGAGAGTGGGAAGCACGTTCCTTCTAGGAGCTGCGTTTTGCTATTCCAGCGTGAATGGGAGTAAACGCTGTATTCAGAAATATCTGCTTCTAGAACCAAAACGCAGCTACCTAACAGAACGGTCTTCAATGTGTGCATTCAACGTACAGAGTTAAACTGATGTGCGTTTGCAGGAGTTTGTAAACTCTTTCTGTGAAGCAGCGGAAAACGCATTTTTCCAGCCAAATCCAAGCATTTCAGAAATAGCTGTAAATCTTTGTCTAAAACACAAAACGAACGTATCCTTCAAACTGCTCTGCTGTGCGTTGGCTTAACTAAGGGTGTTGAATCCGCGTTTAGATTCAGAGAGTGGGAAGCACGTTCCTTCTAGGAGCTGCGTTTTGCTATTCCAGCGTGAATGGGAGTAAACGCTGTATTGAGAAATATCTGATTCTAGAACCAAAACGCAGCTACCTAACAGAACGGTCTTCAATGTGTGCATTCAACGTACAGAGTTAAACTGATGTGCGTTTGCAGGAGTTTGTAAACCTTTTCTGTGAAGCAGCGGAAAACGCATTTTTCCAGCCAAATCCAAGCATTTCAGAAATAGGTGTAAATCTCCGTCTAAAACACAAAACGAACGTATCCTTCAAACTGCTCTCCTGTGCGTTCGCTTAACTAAGGGAGTTGAATCCGCGTTTAGATTCAGAGAGTGGGAAGCACGTTCCTTCTAGGAGCTGCGTTTTGCTATTCCAGCGTGAATGGGAGTAAAGGCTGTATTGAGAAATATCTGCTTCTAGAACCAAAACGCAGCTACCTAACAGAACGGTCTTCAATGTGTGCATTCAACGTACAGAGTTAAACTGATGTGCGTTTGCAGGAGTTTGTAAATTCTTTCTGTGAAGCAGCGGAAAACGCATTTTTCCAGCCAAATCCAAGCATTTCAGAAATAGCTGTAAATCTCCGTCTAAAACACAAAACGAACGTATCCTTCAAACTGCTCTCCTGTGCGTTCGCTTAACTAAGGGAGTTGAATCCGCGTTTAGATTCAGAGAGTGGGAAGCACGTTCCTTCTAGGAGCTGCGTTTTGCTATTCCAGCGTGAATGGGAGTAAACGCTGTATTCCAAAATATATGCTTCTAGAACCTAAACGCAGTTATCTAACAGAACGGTCTTCAATGTGTGCATTCAACGTACAGAGTTAAACTGACGTGCGTTTGCGGGAGTTTGTAAACTTTTTCTGTGAAGCAGCGGAAAACGCATTTTTCCAGCCAAATCCAAGCATTTCAGAAATAGCTTTAAATCTCCGTCTAAAACACAAAACGAACGTATCCTTCGAACTGCTCTCTTGTGCGTTCGCTTAACTAAGGAAGTTGAATCCGCGTTTAGATTCAGAGAGTGGGAAGCACGTTCCTTCTAGGAGCTGCGTTTTGCTATTCCAGCGTGAATGGGAGTAAACGCTGTATTGAGAAATATCTGCTTCTAGAACCAAAACGCAGCTACCTAACAGAACGGTCTTCAATGTGTGCATTCAACGTACAGAGTTAAACTGATGTGCGTTTGCAGGAGTTTGTAAACCCTTTCTGTGAAGCAGCGGAAAACGCATTTTTCCAGCCAAATCCAAGCATTTCAGAAATAGCTGTAAATCTCCGTCTAAAACACAAAACGAACGTATCCTTCAAACTGCTCTCCTGTGCGTTCGCTTAACTAAGGGAGTTGAATCCGCGTTTAGATTCAGAGAGTGGGAAGCACGTTCCTTCTAGGAGCTGCGTTTTGCTATTCCAGCGTGAATGGGAATAAACGCTGTATTGAGAAATATCTGCTTCTAGAACCAAAACGCAGCTACCTAACAGAACGGTCTTCAATGTGTGCATTCAACTTACAGAGTTAAACTGATGTGCGTTTGCAGGAGTTTGTAAACCCTTTCTGTGAAGCAGCGGAAAACGCATTTGTCCAGCCAAATCCAAGCATTTCAGAAATAGCTGTAAATCTCCGTCTAAAACACAAAACGAACGTATCCTTCAAACTGCTCTCCTGTGCGTTCGCTTAACTAAGGGAGTTGAATCCGCGTTTAGATTCAGAGAGTGGGAAGCACGTTCCTTCTAGGAGCTGCGTTTTGCTATTCCAGCGTGAATGGGAGTAAACGCTGTATTCCAAAATATCTGCTTCTAGAACCAAAACGCAGCTACCTAACAGAACGGTCTTCAATGTGTGCATTCAACTTACAGAGTTAAACTGATGTGCGTTTGCAGGAGTTTGTAAACCCTTTCTGTGAAGCAGCGGAAAACGCATTTTTCCAGCCAAATCCAAGCATTTCAGAAATAGCTGTAAATCTCCGTCTAAAACACAAAACGAACGTATCCTTCAAACTGCTCTCCTGTGCGTTCGCTTAACTAAGGGAGTTGAATCCGCGTTTAGATTCAGAGAGTGGGAAGCACGTTCCTTCTAGGAGCTGCGTTTTGCTATTCCAGCGTGAATGGGAGTAAACGCTGTATTCAGAAATATCTGCTTCTAGAACCAAAACGCAGCTACCTAACAGAACGGTCTTCAATGTGTGCATTCAACGTACAGAGTTAAACTGATGTGCGTTTGCAGGAGTTTGTAAACTCTTTCTGTGAAGCAGCGGAAAACGCATTTTTCCAGCCAAATCCAAGCATTTCAGAAATAGCTGTAAATCTCCGTCTAAAACACAAAACGAACATATCCTTCAAACTGCTCTGCTGTGCGTTGGCTTAACTAAGGGAGTTGAATCCGCGTTTAGATTCAGAGAGTGGGAAGCACGTTCCTTCTAGGAGCTGCGTTTTGCTATTCCAGCGTGAATGGTAGTAAACGCTGTATTGAGAAATATCTGCTTCTAGAACCAAAACGCAGCTACCTAACAGAACGGTCTTCAATGTGTGCATTCAACTTACAGAGTTAAACTGATGTGCGTTTGCAGGAGTTTGTAAACCCTTTCTTTGAAGCAGCGGAAAACGCATTTTTCCAGCGAAATCCAAGCATTTCAGAAATAGCTGTAAATCTCCGTCTAAAACACAAAACGAACGTATCCTTCAAACTGCTCTCCTGTGCGTTCGCTTAACTAGGGGTGTTGAATCCGCATTTAGATTCAGAGTGGGAAGCACGTTCCTTCTAGGAGCTACGTTTTGCTATTCCAGCGTGAATGGGAGTAAACGCTGTATTGAGAAATATCTGCTTCTAGAACCAAAACGCAGCTACCTAACAGAACGGTCTTCAATGTGTGCATTCAACTTACAGAGTTAAACTGATGTGCGTTTGCAGGAGTTTGTAAACCCTTTCTGTGAAGCAGCGGAAAACGCATTTTTCCAGCCAAATCCAAGCATTTCAGAAATAGCTGTAAATCTCCGTCTAAAACACAAAACGAACGTATCCTTCAAACTGCTCTCCTGTGCGTTCGCTTAACTAAGGGAGTTGAATCCGCGTTTAGATTCAGAGAGTGGGAAGCACGTTCCTTCTAGGAGCTGCGTTTTGCTATTCCAGCGTGAATGGGAGTAAACGCTGTATTCAGAAATATCTGCTTCTAGAACCAAAACGCAGCTACCTAACAGAACGGTCTTCAATGTGTGCATTCAACTTACAGAGTAAAACTGATGTGCGTTTGCAGGAGTTTGTAAACCCTTTCTGTGAAGAAGCGGAAAACGCATTTTTCCAGCCAAATCCAAGCATTTCAGAAATAGCTGTAAATCTCCGTCTAAAACACAAAAGGAACGTATCCTTCAAACTGCTCTCCTGTGCGTTCGCTTAACTAAGGGAGTTGAATCCGCGTTTAGATTCAGAGAGTGGGAAGCACGTTCCTTCTAGGAGCTGCGTTTTGCTATTCCAGCGTGAATGGGAGTAAACGCTGTATTGAGAAATATCTGATTCTAGAACCAAAACGCAGCTACCTAAAAGAACGGTCTTCAATGTGGGCATTCAACGTACAGAGTTAAACTGATGTGCGTTTGCAGGAGTTTGTAAACTCTTTCTGTGAAGCAGCGGAAAACGCATTTTTCCAGCCAAATCCAAGCATTTCAGAAATAGCTGTAAATCTCCGTCTAAAACACAAAACGAACGTATCCTTCAAACTGCTCTCCTGTGGGTTCGCTTAACTAAGGGAGTTGAATCCGCGTTTAGATTCAGAGAGTGGGAAGCACGTTCCTTCTAGGAGCTGCGTTTTGCTATTCCAGCGTGCATGGGAGTAAACGCTGTATTGAGAAATATCTGCTTCTAGAACCAAAACGCAGCTACCTAACAGAACGGTCTTCAATGTGTGCATTCAACGTACAGAGTTAAACTGATGTGCGTTTGCAGGAGTTTGTAAACCTTTTCTGTGAAGCAGCGGAAAACGCATTTTTCCAGCCAAATCCAAGCATTTCAGAAATAGGTGTAAATCTCCGTCTAAAACACAAAACGAACGTATCCTTCAAACTGCTCTCCTGTGCGTTCGCTTAACTAAGGGAGTTGAATCCGCGTTTAGATTCAGAGAGTGGGAAGCACGTTCCTTCTAGGAGCTGCGTTTTGCTATTCCAGCGTGAATGGGAGTAAAGGCTGTATTGAGAAATATCTGCTTCTAGAACCAAAACGCAGCTACCTAACAGAACGGTCTTCAATGTGTGCATTCAACGTACAGAGTTAAACTGATGTGCGTTTGCAGGAGTTTGTAAACCCTTTCTGTGAAGCAGCGGAAAACGCATTTTTCCAGCCAAATCCAAGCATTTCAGAAATAGCTGTAAATCTCCGTCTAAAACACAAAACGAACGTATCCTTCAAACTGCTCTCCTGTGCGTTCGCTTAACTAAGGGAGTTGAATCCGCGTTTAGATTCAGAGAGTGGGAAGCACGTTCCTTCTAGGAGCTGCGTTTTGCTATTCCAGCGTGAATGGGAGTAAACGCTGTATTCCAAAATATATGCTTCTAGAACCTAAACGCAGCTATCTAACAGAACGGTCTTCAATGTGTGCATTCAACTTAAAGAGTTAAACTGATGTGCGTTTGCAGGAGTTTGTAAACCCTTTCTGTGAAGCAGCGGAAAACGCATTTTTCCAACCAAATCCAAGCATTTCAGAAATAGCTTTAAATCTCCGTCTAAAACACAAAACGAACGTATCCTTCAAACTGCTCTCCTGTGCGTTGGCTAAACTAAGGGAGTTGAATCCGCGTTTAGATTCAGGGAGTGGGAAGCACGTTCCTTCTAGGAGCTGCGTTTTGCTATTCCAGCGTGAATGGGAGTAAACGCTGTATTGAGAAATATCTGCTTCTAGAACCAAAACGCAGCTACCTAACAGAACGGTCTTCAATGTGTGCATTCAACGTACAGAGTTAAACTGATGTGCGTTTGCAGGAGTTTGTAAACCCTTTCTGTGAAGCAGCGGAAAACGCATTTTTCCAGCCAAATCCAAGCATTTCAGAAATAGCTGTAAATTTCCGTCTAAAACACAAAACGAACGTATCCTTCAAACTGCTCTCCTGTGCGTTCGCTTAACTAAGGGAGTTGAATCCGCATTTAGATTCAGAGAGTGGGAAGCACGTTCCTTCTAGGAGCTGCGTTTTGCTATTCCAGCGTGAATGGGAGTAAACGCTGTATTGAGAAATATCTGCTTCTAGAACCAAAACGCAGCTACCTAACAGAACGGTCTTCAATGTGTGCATTCAACTTACAGAGTTAAACTGATGTGCGTTTGCAGGAGTTTATAAACCCTTTCTGTGAAGCAGCGGAAAACGCATTTTTCCAGCCAAATCCAAGCATTTCAGAAATAGGTGTAAATCTCCGTCTAAAACACAAAACGAACGTATCCTTCAAACTGCTCTCCTGTGCGTTCGCTTAACTAAGGGAGTTGAATCCGCGTTTAGATTCAGAGAGTGGGAAGCACGTTCCTTCTAGGAGCTGCGTTTTGCTATTCCAGCGTGAATGGGAGTAAACGCTGTATTCAGAAATATCTGCTTCTAGAACCAAAACGCAGCTACCTAACAGAACGGTCTTCAATGTGTGCATTCACCTTACAGAGTTAAACTGATGTGCGTTTGCAGGAGTTTGTAAACCCTTTCTGTGAAGCAGCGGAAAACGCATTTTTCCAGCCAAATCCAAGCATTTCAGAAATAGCTGTAAATATCCGTCTAAAACACAAAACGAACGTATCCTTCAAACTGCTCTCCTGTGCGTTCGCTTAACTAAGGGAGTTGAATCCGCGTTTAGATTCAGAGAGTGGGAAGCACGTTCCTTCTAGGAGCTGCGTTTTGCTATTCCAGCGTGAATGGGAGTAAACGCTGTATTCCAAAATATCTGCTTCTAGAACCAAAACGCAGCTACCTAACAGAACGGTCTTCAATGTGTGCATTCAACTTACAGAGTTAAACTGATGTGCGTTTGCAGGAGTTTGTAAACCCTTTCTGTGAAGCAGCGGAAAACGCATTTTTCCAACCAAATCCAAGCATTTCAGAAATAGCTGTAAATCTCCGTCTAAAACACAAAACCAACGTATCCTTCAAACTGCTCTCCTGTGCGTTCGCTTAACTAAGGCAGTTGAATCCGCGTAGATTCAGAGAGTGGGAAGCACGTTCCTTCTAGGAGCTGCGTTTTCCTATTCCAGCGTGAATGGGAATAAACGCTGTATTGAGAAATATCATCTTCTAGAACCAAAACGCAGCTACCTAAAAGAACGGTCTTAAAGGTGTGCATTCAACTTACAGAGTTAAACTGATGTGCGTTTGCAGGAGTTTGTAAACCCTTTCTGTGAAGCAGCGGAAAACGCATTTTTCCAGCCAAATCCAAGCATTTCAGAAATAGCTTTAAATCTCCGTCTAAAACACAAAACGAACCTATCCTTAGAACTGCTCTCCTGTGCGTTCGCTTAACTAAGGGAGTTGAATCCGCGTTTAGATTCAGAGAGTGGGAAGCACGTTCCTTCTAGGAGCTGCGTTTTGCTATTCCAGCGTGAATGGGAGTAAACGCTGTATTCAGAAATATCTGCTTCTAGAACCAAAACGCAGCTACCTAACAGAACGGTCTTCAATGTGTGCATTCAACTTACAGAGTTAAACTGATGTGCGTTTGCAGGAGTTTGTAAACCCTTTCTGTGAAGCAGCGGAAAACGCATTTGTCCAGCCAAATCCAAGCATTTCAGAAATAGCTGTAAATCTCCGTCTAAAACACAAAACGAACGTATCCTTCAAACTGCTCTCCTGTGCGTTCGCTTAACTAAGGGAGTTGAATCCGCGTTTAGATTCAGAGAGTGGGAAGCACGTTCCTTCTAGGAGCTGCGTTTTGCTATTCCAGCGTGAATGGGAGTAAACGCTGTATTCCAAAATATCTGCTTCTAGAACCAAAACGCAGCTACCTAACAGAACGGTCTTCAATGTGTGCATTCATCTTACAGAGTTAAACTGATGTGCGTTTGCAGGAGTTTGTAAACTCTTTCTGTGAAGCAGCGGAAAACGCATTTTTCCAGCCAAATCCAAGCATTTCAGAAATAGCTGTAAATCTCCGTCTAAAACACAAAACGAACGTATCCTTCAAACTGCTCTGCTGTGCGTTGGCTTAACTAAGGGAGTTGAATCCGCGTTTAGATTCAGAGAGTGGGAAGCACGTTCCTTCTAGGAGCTGCGTTTTGCTATTCCAGCGTGAATGGGAGTAAACGCTGTATTGAGAAATATCTGCTTTTAGAACCAAAACGCAGCTACCTAACAGAACGGTCTTCAATGTGTGCATTCAACGTACAGAGTTAAACTGATGTGCGTTTGCAGGAGTTTGTAAACCCTTTCTTTGAAGCAGCGGAAAACGCATTTTTCCAGCGAAATCCAAGCATTTCAGAAATAGCTGTAAATCTCCGTCTAAAACACAAAACGAACGTATCCTTCAAACTGCTCTCCTGTGCGTTCGCTTAACTAGGGGTGTTGAATCCGCATTTAGATTCAGAGTGGGAAGCACGTTCCTTCTAGGAGCTGCGTTTTGCTATTCCAGCGTGAATGGGAGTAAACGCTGTATTGAGAAATATCTGCTTCTAGAACCAAAACGCAGCTACCTAACAGAACGGTCTTCAATGTGTGCATTCAACTTACAGAGTTAAACTGATGTGCGTTTGCAGGAGTTTGTAAACCCTTTCTGTGAAGCAGCGGAAAACGCATTTTTCCAGCCAAATCCAAGCATTTCAGAAATAGCTGTAAATCTCCGTCTAAAACACAAAAGGAACGTATCCTTCAAACTGCTCTCCTGTGCGTTCGCTTAACTAAGGGAGTTGAATCCGCGTTTAGATTCAGAGAGTGGGAAGCACGTTCCTTCTAGGAGCTGCGTTTTGCTATTCCAGCGTGAATGGGAGTAAACGCTGTATTGAGAAATATCTGATTCTAGAACCAAAACGCAGCTACCTAAAAGAACGGTCTTCAATGTGGGCATTCAACGTACAGAGTTAAACTGATGTGCGTTTGCAGGAGTTTGTAAACTCTTTCTGTGAAGCAGCGGAAAACGCATTTTTCCAGCCAAATCCAAGCATTTCAGAAATAGCTGTAAATCTCCGTCTAAAACACAAAACGAACGTATCCTTCAAACTGCTCTCCTGTGGGTTCGCTTAACTAAGGGAGTTGAATCCGCGTTTAGATTCAGAGAGTGGGAAGCACGTTCCTTCTAGGAGCTGCGTTTTGCTATTCCAGCGTGCATGGGAGTAAACGCTGTATTGAGAAATATCTGCTTCTAGAACCAAAACGCAGCTACCTAACAGAACGGTCTTCAATGTTTGCATTCAACGTACAGAGTTAAACTGATGTGCGTTTGCAGGAGTTTGTAAACCCTTTCTGTGAAGCAGCGGAAAACGCATTTTTCCAGCCAAATCCAAGCATTTCAGAAATAGCTGTAAATCTCCGTCTAAAACACAAAACGAACGTATCCTTCAAACTGCTCTCCTGTGCGTTCGCTTAACTAAGGGAGTTGAATCCGCGTTTAGATTCAGAGAGTGGGAAGCACGTTCCTTCTAGGAGCTGCGTTTTGCTATTCCAGCGTAAATGGGAGTAAACGCTGTATTGAGAAATATCTGCTTCTAGAACCAAAACGCAGCTACCTAACAGAACGTTCTTCAATGTGTGCATTCAACGTACAGAGTTAAACTGATGTGCGTTTGCAGGAGTTTGTAAACCCTTTCTGTGAAGCAGCGGAAAACGCATTTTTCCAGCCAAATCCAAGCATTTCAGAAATAGCTGTAAATCTCCGTCTAAAACACAAAACGAACGTATCCTTCAAACTGCTCTCCTGTGCGTTCGCTTAACTAAGGGAGTTGAATCCGCGTTTAGATTCAGAGAGTGGGAAGCACGTTCCTTCTAGGAGCTGCGTTTTGCTATTCCAGCGTGAATGGGAGTAAACGCTGTATTGAGAAATATCTGCTTCTAGAACCAAAACGCAGCTACCTAAGAGAACGGTCTTCAATGTGTGCATTCAACTTACAGAGTTAAACTGATGTGCGTTTGCAGGAGTTTGTAAACCCTTTCTGTGAAGCAGCGGAAAACGCATTTTTCCAACCAAATCCAAGCATTTCAGAAATAGCTTTAAATCTCCGTCTAAAACACAAAACGAACGTATCCTTCAAACTGCTCTCCTGTGCGTTGGCTAAACTAAGGGAGTTGAATCCGCGTTTAGATTCAGAGAGTGGGAAGCACGTTCCTTCTAGGAGCTGCGTTTTGCTATTCCAGCGTGAATGGGAGTAAACGCTGTATTGAGAAATATCTGCTTCTAGAACCAAAACGCAGCTACCTAACAGAACGGTCTTCAATGTGTGCATTCAACGTACAGAGTTAAACTGATGTGCGTTTGCAGGAGTTTGTAAACCCTTTCTGTGAAGCAGCGGAAAACGCATTTTTCCAGCCAAATCCAAGCATTTCAGAAATAGCTGTAAATCTCCGTCTAAAACACAAAACGAACGTATCCTTCAAACTGCTCTCCTGTGCGTTCGCTTAACTAAGGGAGTTGAATCCGCATTTAGATTCAGAGAGTGGGAAGCACGTTCCTTCTAGGAGCTGCGTTTTGCTATTCCAGCGTGAATGGGAGTAAACGCTGTATTGAGAAATATCTGCTTCTAGAACCAAAACGCAGCTACCTAACAGAACGGTCTTCAATGTGTGCATTCAACTTACAGAGTTAAACTGATGTGCGTTTGCAGGAGTTTATAAACCCTTTCTGTGAAGCAGCGGAAAACGCATTTTTCCAGCCAAATCCAAGCATTTCAGAAATAGGTGTAAATCTCCGTCTAAAACACAAAACGAACGTATCCTTCAAACTGCTCTCCTGTGCGTTCGCTTAACTAAGGGAGTTGAATCCGCGTTTAGATTCAGAGAGTGGGAAGCACGTTCCTTCTAGGAGCTGCGTTTTGCTATTCCAGCGTGAATGGGAGTAAACGCTGTATTCAGAAATATCTGCTTCTAGAACCAAAACGCAGCTACCTAACAGAACGGTCTTCAATGTGTGCATTCACCTTACAGAGTTAAACTGATGTGCGTTTGCAGGAGTTTGTAAACCCTTTCTGTGAAGCAGCGGAAAACGCATTTTTCCAGCCAAATCCAAGCATTTCAGAAATAGCTGTAAATATCCGTCTAAAACACAAAACGAACGTATCCTTCAAACTGCTCTCCTGTGCGTTCGCTTAACTAAGGGAGTTGAATCCGCGTTTAGATTCAGAGAGTGGGAAGCACGTTCCTTCTAGGAGCTGCGTTTTGCTATTCCAGCGTGAATGGGAGTAAACGCTGTATTCCAAAATATCTGCTTCTAGAACCAAAACGCAGCTACCTAACAGAACGGTCTTCAATGTGTGCATTCAACTTACAGAGTTAAACTGATGTGCGTTTGCAGGAGTTTGTAAACCCTTTCTGTGAAGCAGCGGAAAACGCATTTTTCCAACCAAATCCAAGCATTTCAGAAATAGCTGTAAATCTCCGTCTAAAACACAAAACCAACGTATCCTTCAAACTGCTCTCCTGTGCGTTCGCTTAACTAAGGGAGTTGAATCCGCGTAGATTCAGAGAGTGGGAAGCACGTTCCTTCTAGGAGCTGCGTTTTCCTATTCCAGCGTGAATGGGAATAAACGCTGTATTGAGAAATATCATCTTCTAGAACCAAAACGCAGCTACCTAAAAGAACGGTCTTAAAGGTGTGCATTCAACTTACAGAGTTAAACTGATGTGCGTTTGCAGGAGTTTGTAAACCCTTTCTGTGAAGCAGCGGAAAACGCATTTTTCCAGCCAAATCCAAGCATTTCAGAAATAGCTTTAAATCTCCGTCTAAAACACAAAACGAACCTATCCTTAGAACTGCTCTCCTGTGCGTTCGCTTAACTAAGGGAGTTGAATCCGCGTTTAGATTCAGAGAGTGGGAAGCACGTTCCTTCTAGGAGCTGCGTTTTGCTATTCCAGCGTGAATGGGAGTAAACGCTGTATTCAGAAATATCTGCTTCTAGAACCAAAACGCAGCTACCTAACAGAACGGTCTTCAATGTGTGCATTCAACTTACAGAGTTAAACTGATGTGCGTTTGCAGGAGTTTGTAAACCCTTTCTGTGAAGCAGCGGAAAACGCATTTGTCCAGCCAAATCCAAGCATTTCAGAAATAGCTGTAAATCTCCGTCTAAAACACAAAACGAACGTATCCTTCAAACTGCTCTCCTGTGCGTTCGCTTAACTAAGGGAGTTGAATCCGCGTTTAGATTCAGAGAGTGGGAAGCACGTTCCTTCTAGGAGCTGCGTTTTGCTATTCCAGCGTGAATGGGAGTAAACGCTGTATTCCAAAATATCTGCTTCTAGAACCAAAACGCAGCTACCTAACAGAACGGTCTTCAATGTGTGCATTCATCTTACAGAGTTAAACTGATGTGCGTTTGCAGGAGTTTGTAAACTCTTTCTGTGAAGCAGCGGAAAACGCATTTTTCCAGCCAAATCCAAGCATTTCAGAAATAGCTGTAAATCTCCGTCTAAAACACAAAACGAACGTATCCTTCAAACTGCTCTGCTGTGCGTTGGCTTAACTAAGGGAGTTGAATCCGCGTTTAGATTCAGAGAGTGGGAAGCACGTTCCTTCTAGGAGCTGCGTTTTGCTATTCCAGCGTGAATGGGAGTAAACGCTGTATTGAGAAATATCTGCTTTTAGAACCAAAACGCAGCTACCTAACAGAACGGTCTTCAATGTGTGCATTCAACGTACAGAGTTAAACTGATGTGCGTTTGCAGGAGTTTGTAAACCCTTTCTTTGAAGCAGCGGAAAACGCATTTTTCCAGCGAAATCCAAGCATTTCAGAAATAGCTGTAAATCTCCGTCTAAAACACAAAACGAACGTATCCTTCAAACTGCTCTCCTGTGCGTTCGCTTAACTAGGGGTGTTGAATCCGCATTTAGATTCAGAGTGGGAAGCACGTTCCTTCTAGGAGCTGCGTTTTGCTATTCCAGCGTGAATGGGAGTAAACGCTGTATTGAGAAATATCTGCTTCTAGAACCAAAACGCAGCTACCTAACAGAACGGTCTTCAATGTGTGCATTCAACTTACAGAGTTAAACTGATGTGCGTTTGCAGGAGTTTGTAAACCCTTTCTGTGAAGCAGCGGAAAACGCATTTTTCCAGCCAAATCCAAGCATTTCAGAAATAGCTGTAAATCTCCGTCTAAAACACAAAAGGAACGTATCCTTCAAACTGCTCTCCTGTGCGTTCGCTTAACTAAGGGAGTTGAATCCGCGTTTAGATTCAGAGAGTGGGAAGCACGTTCCTTCTAGGAGCTGCGTTTTGCTATTCCAGCGTGAATGGGAGTAAACGCTGTATTGAGAAATATCTGATTCTAGAACCAAAACGCAGCTACCTAAAAGAACGGTCTTCAATGTGGGCATTCAACGTACAGAGTTAAACTGATGTGCGTTTGGAGGAGTTTGTAAACTCTTTCTGTGAAGCAGCGGAAAACGCATTTTTCCAGCCAAATCCAAGCATTTCAGAAATAGCTGTAAATCTCCGTCTAAAACACAAAACGAACGTATCCTTCAAACTGCTCTCCTGTGGGTTCGCTTAACTAAGGGAGTTGAATCCGCGTTTAGATTCAGAGAGTGGGAAGCACGTTCCTTCTAGGAGCTGCGTTTTGCTATTCCAGCGTGCATGGGAGTAAACGCTGTATTGAGAAATATCTGCTTCTAGAACCAAAACGCAGCTACCTAACAGAACGGTCTTCAATGTTTGCATTCAACGTACAGAGTTAAACTGATGTGCGTTTGCAGGAGTTTGTAAACCCTTTCTGTGAAGCAGCGGAAAACGCATTTTTCCAGCCAAATCCAAGCATTTCAGAAATAGCTGTAAATCTCCGTCTAAAACACAAAACGAACGTATCCTTCAAACTGCTCTCCTGTGCGTTCGCTTAACTAAGGGAGTTGAATCCGCGTTTAGATTCAGAGAGTGGGAAGCACGTTCCTTCTAGGAGCTGCGTTTTGCTATTCCAGCGTAAATGGGAGTAAACGCTGTATTGAGAAATATCTGCTTCTAGAACCAAAACGCAGCTACCTAACAGAACGTTCTTCAATGTGTGCATTCAACGTACAGAGTTAAACTGATGTGCGTTTGCAGGAGTTTGTAAACCCTTTCTGTGAAGCAGCGGAAAACGCATTTTTCCAGCCAAATCCAAGCATTTCAGAAATAGCTGTAAATCTCCGTCTAAAACACAAAACGAACGTATCCTTCAAACTGCTCTCCTGTGCGTTCGCTTAACTAAGGGAGTTGAATCCGCGTTTAGATTCAGAGAGTGGGAAGCACGTTCCTTCTAGGAGCTGCGTTTTGCTATTCCAGCGTGAATGGGAGTAAACGCTGTATTGAGAAATATCTGCTTCTAGAACCAAAACGCAGCTACCTAAGAGAACGGTCTTCAATGTGTGCATTCAACTTACAGAGTTAAACTGATGTGCGTTTGCAGGAGTTTGTAAACCCTTTCTGTGAAGCAGCGGAAAACGCATTTTTCCAACCAAATCCAAGCATTTCAGAAATAGCTTTAAATCTCCGTCTAAAACACAAAACGAACGTATCCTTCAAACTGCTCTCCTGTGCGTTGGCTAAACTAAGGGAGTTGAATCCGCGTTTAGATTCAGAGAGTGGGAAGCACGTTCCTTCTAGGAGCTGCGTTTTGCTATTCCAGCGTGAATGGGAGTAAACGCTGTATTGAGAAATATCTGCTTCTAGAACCAAAACGCAGCTACCTAACAGAACGGTCTTCAATGTGTGCATTCAACGTACAGAGTTAAACTGATGTGCGTTTGCAGGAGTTTGTAAACCCTTTCTGTGAAGCAGCGGAAAACGCATTCTTCCAGCCAAATCCAAGCATTTCAGAAATAGCTGTAAATCTCCGTCTAAAACACAAAACGAACGTATCCTTCAAACTGCTCTCCTGTGCGTTCGCTTAACTAAGGGAGTTGAATCCGCATTTAGATTCAGAGAGTGGGAAGCACGTTCCTTCTAGGAGCTGCGTTTTGCTATTCCAGCGTGAATGGGAGTAAACGCTGTATTGAGAAATATCTGCTTCTAGAACCAAAACGCAGCTACCTAACAGAACGGTCTTCAATGTGTGCATTCAACTTACAGAGTTAAACTGATGTGCGTTTGCAGGAGTTTATAAACCCTTTCTGTGAAGCAGCGGAAAACGCATTTTTCCAGCCAAATCCAAGCATTTCAGAAATAGGTGTAAATCTCCGTCTAAAACACAAAACGAACGTATCCTTCAAACTGCTCTCCTGTGCGTTCGCTTAACTAAGGGAGTTGAATCCGCGTTTAGATTCAGAGAGTGGGAAGCACGTTCCTTCTAGGAGCTGCGGTTTGCTATTCCAGCGTGAATGGGAGTAAACGCTGTATTGAGAAATATCTGCTTCTAGAACCAAAACGCAGCTACCTAACAGAACGGTCTTCAATGTGTGCATTCAACTCACAGAGTTAAACTGATGTGCGTTTGCAGGAGTTTGTAAACCCTTTCTGTGAAGCAGCGGAAAACGCATTTTTCCAGCCAAATCCAAGCATTTCAGAAATAGCTGTAAATCTCCGTCTAAAACACAAAACGAACGTATCCTTCAAACTGCTCTCCTGTGCGTTCGCTTAACTAAGGGAGTTGAATCCGCGTTTAGATTCAGAGAGTGGGAAGCACGTTCCTTCTAGGAGCTGCGTTTTGCTATTCCAGCGTGAATGGGAGTAAACGCTGTATTCCAAAATATCTGCTTCTAGAACCAAAACGCAGCTACCTAACAGAACGGTCTTCAATGTGTGCATTCAACTTACAGAGTTAAACTGATGTGCGTTTGCAGGAGTTTGTAAACCCTTTATGTGAAGCAGCGGAAAACGCATTTTTCCAGCCAAATCCAAGCATTTCAGAAATAGCTGTAAATCTCCGTCTAAAACACAAAACGAACGTATCCTTCAAATTGCTCTCCTGTGCGTTCGCTTAACTAAGTTAGTGGACTCCGCGTTTAGATTCAGAGAGTGGGAAGCACGTTCCTTCTAGGAGCTGCGTTTTGCTATTCCAGCGTGAATGGGAGTAAACGCTGTATTCAGAAATATCTGCTTCTAGAACCAAAACGCAGCTACCTAACAGAACGGTCTTCAATGTGTGCATTCAACGTACAGAGTTAAACTGATGTGCGTTTGCAGGAGTTTGTAAACCCTTTCTGTGAAGCAGCGGAAAACGCATTTTTCCAGCGAAATCCAAGCATTTCAGAAATAGCTGTAAATCTCCGTCTAAAACACAAAACGAACGTATCCTTCAAACTGCTCTCCTGTGCGTTCGCTTAACTAGGGGTGTTGAATCCGCATTTAGATTCAGAGTGGGAAGCACGTTCCTTCTAGGAGCTGCGTTTTGCTATTCAAGCGTGAATGGGAGTAAACGCTGTATTGAGAAATATCTGCTTCTAGAACCAAAACGCAGCTACCTAACAGAACGGTCTTCAATGTGTGCATTCAACTTACAGAGTTAAACTGATGTGCGTTTGCAGGAGTTTGTAAACCCTTTCTGTGAAGCAGCGGAAAACGCATTTTTCCAGCCAAATCCAAGCATTTCAGAAATAGCTGTAAATCTCCGTCTAAAACACAAAACGAACGTATCCTTCAAACTGCTCTCCTGTGCGTTCGCTTAACTAAGGGAGTTGAATCCGCGTTTAGATTCAGAGAGTGGGAAGCACGTTCCTTCTAGGAGCTGCGTTTTGCTATTCCAGCGTGAATGGGAGTAAACGCTGTATTCAGAAATATCTGCTTCTAGAAAGAAACGCAGCTACCTAACAGAACGGTCTTCAATGTGTGCATTCAACTTACAGAGTTAAACTGATGTGCGTTTGCAGGAGTTTGTAAACCCTTTCTGTGAAGCAGCGGAAAACGCATTTTTCCAGCCAAATCCAAGCATTTCAGAAATAGCTGTAAATCTCCGTCTAAAACACAAAACGAACGTATCCTTCAAACTGCTCTCCTGTGCGTTCGCTTAACTAAGGGAGTTGAATCCGCGTTTAGATTCAGAGAGTGGGAAGCACGTTCCTTCTAGGAGCTGCGTTTTGCTATTCCAGCGTGAATGGGAGTAAACGCTGTACTGAGAAATATCTGATTCTAGAACCAAAACGCAGCTACCTAAAAGAACGGTCTTCAATGTGGGCATTCAACGTACAGAGTTAAACTGATGTGCGTTTGCAGGAGTTTGTAAACTCTTTCTGTGAAGCAGCGGAAAACGCATTTTTCCAGCCAAATCCAAGCATTTCAGAAATAGCTGTAAATCTCCGTCTAAAACACAAAACGAACGTATCCTTCAAACTGCTCTCCTGTGCGTTCGCTTAACTAAGGGAGTTGAATCCGCGTTTAGATTCAGAGAGTGGGAAGCACGTTCCTTCTAGGAGCTGCGTTTTGCTATTCCAGCGTGAATGGGAGTAAAGGCTGTATTGAGAAATATCTGCTTCTAGAACCAAAACGCAGCTACCTAACAGAACGTTCTTCAATGTGTGCATTCAACTTACAGAGTTAAACTGATGTGCGTTTGCAGGAGTTTGTAAACCCTTTCTGTGAAGCAGCGGAAAACGCATTTTTCCAGCCAAATCCAAGCATTTCAGAAATAGCTGTAAATCTCCGTCTAAAACACAAAACGAACGTATCCTTCAAACTGCTCTCCTGTGCGTTCGCTTAACTAAGGGAGTTGAATCCGCGTTTAGATTCAGAGAGTGGGAAGCACGTTCCTTCTAGGAGCTGCGTTTTGCTATTCCAGCGTGAATGGGAGTAAACGCTGTATTGAGAAATATCTGCTTCTAGAAAGAAACGCAGCTACCTAACAGAACGGTCTTCAATGTGTGCATTCAACGTACAGAGTTAAACTGATGTGCGTTTGCAGGAGTTTGTAAACCCTTTCTGTGAAGCAGCGGAAAACGCATTTTTCCAGCCAAATCCAAGCATTTCAGAAATAGCTGTAAATCTCCGTCTAAAACACAAAACGAACGTATCCTTCAAACTGCTCTCCTGTGCGTTCGCTTAACTAAGGGTGTTGAATCCGCGTTTAGATTCAGAGAGTGGGAAGCACTCTCCTTCTAGGAGCTGCGTTTTGCTATTCCAGCGTGAATGGGAGTAAACGCTGTATTGAGAAATATCTGCTTCTAGAACCAAAACGCAGCTACCTAACAGAACGGTCTTCAATGTGTGCATTCAACGTACAGAGTTAAACTGATGTGCGTTTGCAGGAGTTTGTAAACCCTTTCTGTGAAGCAGCGGAAAACGCATTTTTCCAGCCAAATCCAAGCATTTCAGAAATAGCTGTAAATCTCCGTCTAAAACACGAAACGAACGTATCCTTCAAACTGCTCTGCTGTGCGTTGGCTTAACTAAGGGAGTTGAATCCGCGTTTAGATTCAGAGAGTGGGAAGCACGTTCCTTCTAGGAGCTGCGTTTTGCTATTCCAGCGTGAATGGGAGTAAACGCTGTATTCAGAAATATCTGCTTCTAGAACCAAAACGCAGCTACCTAAGAGAACGGTCTTCAATGTGTGCATTCAACGTACAGAGTTAAACTGATGTGCGTTTGCAGGAGTTTGTAAACCCTTTCTGTGAAGCAGCGGAAAACGCATTTTTCCAGCCAAATCAAAGCATTTCAGAAATAGCTGTAAATCTCCGTCTAAAACACGAAACGAACGTATCCTTCAAACTGCTCTGCTGTGCGTTGGCTTAACTAAGGGAGTTGAATCCGCGTTTAGATTCAGAGAGTGGGAAGCACGTTCCTTCTAGGAGCTGCGTTTTGCTATTCCAGCGTGAATGGGAGTAAACGCTGTATTCAGAAATATCTGCTTCTAGAACCAAAACGCAGCTACCTAACAGAACGGTCTTCAATGTGTCCATTCAACTTACAGAGTTAAACTGATGTGCGTTTGCAGGAGTTTGTAAACCCTTTCTGTGAAGCAGCGGAAAACGCATTTTTCCAACCAAATCCAAGCATTTCAGAAATAGCTGTAAATCTCCGTCTAAAACACAAAACGAACGTATCCTTCAAACTGCTCTCCTGTGCGTTCGCTTAACTAAGGGAGTTGAATCCGCGTTTAGATTCAGAGAGTGGGAAGCACGTTCCTTCTAGGAGCTGCGTTTTCCTATTCCAGCGTGAATGGGAATAAACGCTGTATTGAGAAATATCTGCTTCTAGAACCAAAACGCAGCTACCTAACAGAACGGTCTTCAATGTGTGCATTCAACTTACAGAGTTAAACTGATGTGCGTTTGCAGGAGTTTGTAAACCCTTTCTGTGAAGCAGCGGAAAACGCATTTTTCCAGCCAAATCCAAGCATTTCAGAAATAGCTGTAAATCTCCGTCTAAAACACAAAACGAACGTATCCTTCAAACTGCTCTTCTGTGCGTTCGCTTAACTAAGGGAGTTGAATCCGCGTTTAGATTCAGAGAGTGGGAAGCACGTTCCTTCTAGGAGCTGCGTTTTGCTATTCCAGCGTGAATTGGAGTAAACGCTGTATTGAGAAATATCTGCTTCTAGAACCAAAACGCAGCTACCTAACAGAACGGTCTTCAATGTGTGCATTCAACGTACAGAGTAAAACTGATGTGCGTTTGCAGGAGTTTGTAAACCGTTTCTGTGAAGCAGCGGAAAACGCATTTTTCCAGCCAAATCCAAGCATTTCAGAAATAGCTTTAAATCTCCGTCTAAAACACAAAACGAACGTATCCTTCAAACTGCTCTCCTGTGCGTTCGCTTAACTAAGGGAGTTGAATCCGCGTTTAGATTCAGAGAGTGGGAAGCACGTTCCTTCTAGGAGCTGCGTTTTGCTATTCCAGCGTGAATGGGAGTAAACGCTGTATTCAGAAATATCTGCTTCTAGAACCAAAACGCAGCTACCTAACAGAACGGTCTTCAATGTGTGCATTCAACTTACAGAGTTAAACTGATGTGCGTTTGCAGGAGTTTGTAAACCCTTTCTGTGAAGCAGCGGAAAACGCATTTTTCCAGCCAAATCCAAGCATTTCAGAAATAGCTGTAAATCTCCGTCTAAAACACAAAACGAACGTATCCTTCAAACTGCTCTCCTGTGCGATCGCTTAACTAAGGGAGTTGAATCCGCGTTTAGATTCAGAGAGTGGGAAGCACGTTCCTTCTAGGAGCTGCGTTTTGCTATTCCAGCGTGAATGGGAGTAAACGCTGTATTCAGAAATATCTGCTTCTAGAACCAAAACGCAGCTACCTAACAGAACGGTCTTCAATGTGTGCATTCAACGTACAGAGTTAAACTGATGTGCGTTTGCAGGAGTTTGTAAACCCTTTCTGTGAAGCAGCGGAAAACGCATTTTTCCAGCCAAATCCAAGCATTTCAGAAATAGCTGTAAATCTCCGTCTAAAACACAAAACGAACGTATCCTTCAAACTGCTCTGCTGTGCGTTGGCTTAACTAAGGGAGTTGAATCCGCGTTTAGATTCAGAGAGTGGGAAGCACGTTCCTTCTAGGAGCTGCGTTTTGCTATTCCAGCGTGAATGGGAGTAA
Source organism: Callithrix jacchus (assembly GCF_049354715.1). NCBI lineage: Eukaryota > Metazoa > Chordata > Mammalia > Primates > Cebidae > Callithrix > Callithrix jacchus. Next base: position 46,341,787 of record NC_133514.1, read on the forward strand.
ACGCTGTATTCAGAAATATCTGCTTCTAGAACCAAAACGCAGCTACCTAACAGAACGGTCTTCAATGTGTGCATTCAACGTACAGAGTTAAACTGATGTGCGTTTGCAGGAGTTTGTAAACCCTTTCTCTGAAGCAGCGGAAAACGCATTTTTCCAGCGAAATCCAAGCATTTCAGAAATAGCTGTAAATCTCCGTCTAAAACACAAAACGAACGTATCCTTCAAACTGCTCTCCTGTGCGTTCGCTTAACTAGGGGTGTTGAATCCGCATTTAGATTCAGAGTGGGAAGCACGTTCCTTCTAGGAGCTGCGTTTTGCTATTCAAGCGTGAATGGGAGTAAACGCTGTATTGAGAAATATCTGCTTCTAGAACCAAAACGCAGCTACCTAACAGAACGGTCTTCAATGTGTGCATTCAACTTACAGAGTTAAACTGATGTGCGTTTGCAGGAGTTTGTAAACCCTTTCTGTGAAGCAGCGGAAAACGCATTTTTCCAGCCAAATCCAAGCATTTCAGAAATAGCTGTAAATCTCCGTCTAAAACACAAAACGAACGTATCCTTCAAACTGCTCTCCTGTGCGTTCGCTTAACTAAGGGAGTTGAATCCGCGTTTAGATTCAGAGAGTGGGAAGCACGTTCCTTCTAGGAGCTGCGTTTTGCTATTCCAGCGTGAATGGAAGTAAACGCTGTATTGAGAAATATCTGCTTCTAGAAAGAAACGCAGCTACCTAACAGAACGGTCTTCAATGTGTGCATTCAACGTACAAAGTTAAACTGATGTGCGTTTGCAGGAGTTTGTAAACCCTTTCTGTGAAGCAGCGGAAAACGCATTTTTCCAGCCAAATCCAAGCATTTCAGAAATAGCTGTAAATCTCCGTCTAAAACACAAAACGAACGTATCCTTCAAACTGCTCTCCTGTGCGTTCGCTTAACTAAGGGAGTTGAATCCGCGTTTAGATTCAGAGAGTGGGAAGCACGTTCCTTCTAGGAGCTGCGTTTTGCTATTCCAGCGTGAATGGGAGTAAACGCTGTATTGAGAAATATCTGATTCTAGAACCAAAACGCAGCTACCTAAAAGAACGGTCTTCAATGTGGGCATTCAACGTACAGAGTTAAACTGATGTGCGTTTGCAGGAGTTTGTAAACTCTTTCTGTGAAGCAGCGGAAAACGCATTTTTCCAGCCAAATCCAAGCATTTCAGAAATAGCTGTAAATCTCCGTCTAAAACACAAAACGAACGTATCCTTCAAACTGCTCTCCTGTGCGTTCGCTTAACTAAGGGAGTTGAATCCGCGTTTAGATTCAGAGAGTGGGAAGCACGTTCCTTCTAGGAGCTGCGTTTTGCTATTCCAGCGTGAATGGGAGTAAACGCTGTATTGAGAAATATCTGCTTCTAGAACCAAAACGCAGCTACCTAACAGAACGTTCTTCAATGTGTGCATTCAACTTACAGAGTTAAACTGATGTGCGTTTGCAGGAGTTTGTAAACCCTTTCTGTGAAGCAGCGGAAAACGCATTTTTCCAGCCAAATCCAAGCATTTCAGAAATAGCTGTAAATCTCCGTCTAAAACACAAAAAGAACGTATCCTTCAAACTGCTCTCCTGTGCGTTCGCTTAACTAAGGGAGTTGAATCCGCGTTTAGATTCAGAGAGTGGGAAGCACGTTCCTTCTAGGAGCTGCGTTTTGCTATTCCAGCGTGAATGGGAGTAAACGCTGTATTGAGAAATATCTGCTTCTAGAAAGAAACGCAGCTACCTAACAGAACGGTCTTCAATGTGTGCATTCAACGTACAGAGTTAAACTGATGTGCGTTTGCAGGAGTTTGTAAACCCTTTCTGTGAAGCAGCGGAAAACGCATTTTTCCAGCCAAATCCAAGCATTTCAGAAATAGCTGTAAATCTCCGTCTAAAACACAAAACGAACGTATCCTTCAAACTGCTCTCCTGTGCGTTCGCTTAACTAAGGGAGTTGAATCCGCGTTTAGATTCAGAGAGTGGGAAGCACGTTCCTTCTAGGAGCTGCGTTTTCCTATTCCAGCGTGAATGGGAATAAACGCTGTATTGAGAAATATCTGCTTCTAGAACCAAAACGCAGCTACCTAACAGAACGGTCTTCAATGTGTGCATTCAACTTACAGAGTTAAACTGATGTGCGTTTGCAGGAGTTTGTAAACTTTTTCTGTGAAGCAGCGGAAAACGCATTTTTCCAGCCAAATCCAAGCATTTCAGAAATAGCTGTAAATCTCCGTCTAAAACACAAAACGAACGTATCCTTAAAACTGCTCTCCTGTGCGTTCGCGTAACTAAGGGAGTTGAATCCGCGTTTAGATTCAGAGAGTGGGAATCACGTTCCTTCTAGGAGCTGCGTTTTCCTATTCCAGCGTGAATGGGAATAAACGCTGTATTGAGAAATATCTGCTTCTAGAACCAAAACGCAGCTACCTAACAGAACGGTCTTCAATGTGTGCATTCAACTTACAGAGTTAAACTGATATGCGTTTGCAGGAGTTTGTAAACCCTTTCTGTGAAGCAGCGGAAAACGCATTTTTCCAGCCAAATCCAAGCATTTCAGAAATAGCTGTAAATCTCCGTCTAAAACACAAAACGAACGTATCCTTCAAACTGCTCTTCTGTGCGTTCGCTTAACTAAGGGAGTTGAATCCGCGTTTAGATTCAGAGAGTGGGAAGCACGTTCCTTCTAGGAGCTGCGTTTTGCTATTCCAGCGTGAATGGGAGTAAACGCTGTATTGAGAAATATCTGCTTCTAGAACCAAAACGCAGCTACCTAACAGAACGGTCTTCAATGTGTGCATTCAACGTACAGAGTAAAACTGATGTGCGTTTGCAGGAGTTTGTAAACCGTTTCTGTGAAGCAGCGGAAAACGCATTTTTCCAGCCAAATCCAAGCATTTCAGAAATAGCTTTAAATCTCCGTCTAAAACACAAAACGAACGTATCCTTCAAACTGCTCTCCTGTGCGTTCGCTTAACTAAGGGAGTTGAATCCGCGTTTAGATTCAGAGAGTGGGAAGCACGTTCCTTCTAGGAGCTGCGTTTTGCTATTCCAGCGTGAATGGGAGTAAACGCTGTATTCAGAAATATCTGCTTCTAGAACCAAAACGCAGCTACCTAACAGAACGGTCTTCAATGTGTGCATTCAACTTACAGAGTTAAACTGATGTGCGTTTGCAGGAGTTTGTAAACCCTTTCTGTGAAGCAGCGGAAAACGCATTTTTCCAGCCAAATCCAAGCATTTCAGAAATAGCTGTAAATCTCCGTCTAAAACACAAAACGAAGGTATCCTTCAAACTGCTCTCCTGTGCGTTCGCTTAACTAAGGGAGTTGAATCCGCGTTTAGATTCAGAGAGTGGGAAGCACGTTCCTTCTAGGAGCTGCGTTTTGCTATTCCAGCGTGAATGGGAGTAAACGCTGTATTCAGAAATATCTGCTTCTAGAACCAAAACGCAGCTACCTAACAGAACGGTCTTCAATGTGTGCATTCAACGTACAGAGTTAAACTGATGTGCGTTTGCAGGAGTTTGTAAACTCTTTCTGTGAAGCAGCGGAAAACGCATTTTTCCAGCCAAATCCAAGCATTTCAGAAATAGCTGTAAATCTCCGTCTAAAACACAAAACGAACGTATCCTTCAAACTGCTCTGCTGTGCGTTGGCTTAACTAAGGGAGTTGAATCCGCGTTTAGATTCAGAGAGTGGGAAGCACGTTCCTTCTAGGAGCTGCGTTTTGCTATTCCAGCGTGAATGGGAGTAAACGCTGTATTCAGAAATATCTGCTTCTAGAACCAAAACGCAGCTACCTAACAGAACGGTCTTCAATGTGTGCATTCAACGTACAGAGTTAAACTGATGTGCGTTTGCAGGAGTTTGTAAACCCTTTCTCTGAAGCAGCGGAAAACGCATTTTTCCAGCGAAATCCAAGCATTTCAGAAATAGCTGTAAATCTCCGTCTAAAACACAAAACGAACGTATCCTTCAAACTGCTCTCCTGTGCGTTCGCTTAACTAGGGGTGTTGAATCCGCATTTAGATTCAGAGTGGGAAGCACGTTCCTTCTAGGAGCTGCGTTTTGCTATTCAAGCGTGAATGGGAGTAAACGCTGTATTGAGAAATATCTGCTTCTAGAACCAAAACGCAGCTACCTAACAGAACGGTCTTCAAGGTGTGCATTCAACTTACAGAGTTAAACTGATGTGCGTTTGCAGGAGTTTGTAAACCCTTTCTGTGAAGCAGCGGAAAACGCATTTTTCCAGCCAAATCCAAGCATTTCAGAAATAGCTGTAAATCTCCGTCTAAAACACAAAACGAACGTATCCTTCAAACTGCTCTCCTGTGCGTTCGCTTAACTAAGGGAGTTGAATCCGCGTTTAGATTCAGAGAGTGGGAAGCACGTTCCTTCTAGGAGCTGCGTTTTGCTATTCCAGCGTGAATGGGAGTAAACGCTGTATTGAGAAATATCTGCTTCTAGAAAGAAACGCAGCTACCTAACAGAACGGTCTTCAATGTGTGCATTCAACGTACAAAGTTAAACTGATGTGCGTTTGCAGGAGTTTGTAAACCCTTTCTGTGAAGCAGCGGAAAACGCATTTTTCCAGCCAAATCCAAGCATTTCAGAAATAGCTGTAAATCTCCGTCTAAAACACAAAACGAACGTATCCTTCAAACTGCTCTCCTGTGCGTTCGCTTAACTAAGGGAGTTGAATCCGCGTTTAGATTCAGAGAGTGGGAAGCACGTTCCTTCTAGGAGCTGCGTTTTGCTATTCCAGCGTGAATGGGAGTAAACGCTGTATTGAGAAATATCTGATTCTAGAACCAAAACGCAGCTACCTAAAAGAACGGTCTTCAATGTGGGCATTCAACGTACAGAGTTAAACTGATGTGCGTTTGCAGGAGTTTGTAAACTCTTTCTGTGAAGCAGCGGAAAACGCATTTTTCCAGCCAAATCCAAGCATTTCAGAAATAGCTGTAAATCTCCGTCTAAAACACAAAACGAACGTATCCTTCAAACTGCTCTCCTGTGCGTTCGCTTAACTAAGGGAGTTGAATCCGCGTTTAGATTCAGAGAGTGGGAAGCACGTTCCTTCTAGGAGCTGCGTTTTGCTATTCCAGCGTGAATGGGAGTAAAGGCTGTATTGAGAAATATCTGCTTCTAGAACCAAAACGCAGCTACCTAACAGAACGTTCTTCAATGTGTGCATTCAACTTACAGAGTTAAACTGATGTGCGTTTGCAGGAGTTTGTAAACCCTTTCTGTGAAGCAGCGGAAAACGCATTTTTCCAGCCAAATCCAAGCATTTCAGAAATAGCTGTAAATCTCCGTCTAAAACACAAAACGAACGTATCCTTCAAACTGCTCTCCTGTGCGTTCGCTTAACTAAGGGAGTTGAATCCGCGTTTAGATTCAGAGAGTGGGAAGCACGTTCCTTCTAGGAGCTGCGTTTTGCTATTCCAGCGTGAATGGGAGTAAACGCTGTATTGAGAAATATCTGCTTCTAGAAAGAAACGCAGCTACCTAACAGAACGGTCTTCAATGTGTGCATTCAACGTACAGAGTTAAACTGATGTGCGTTTGCAGGAGTTTGTAAACCCTTTCTGTAAAGCAGCGGAAAACGCATTTTTCCAACCAATTCCAAGCATTTCAGAAATAGCTGTAAATCTCCGTCTAAAACACAAAACGAACGTATTCTTCAAACTGCTCTCCTGTGCGTTCGCTTAACTAAGGGAGTTGAATCCGCATTTAGATTCAGAGAGTGGGAAGCACGTTCCTTCTAGGAGCTGCGTTTTGCTATTCCAGCGTGAATGGGAGTAAACGCTGTATTCAGAAATATCTGCTTCTAGAACCAAAACGCAGCTACCTAAGAGAACGGTCTTCAATGTGTGCATTCAACGTAAAGAGTTAAACTGATGTGCGTTTGCAGGAGTTTGTAAACCCTTTCTGTGAAGCAGCGGAAAACGCATTTTTCCAGCCAAATCCAAGCATTTCAGAAATAGCTGTAAATCTCCGTCTAAAACACGAAACGAACGTATCCTTCAAACTGCTCTGCTGTGCGTTGGCTTAACTAAGGGAGTTGAATCCGCGTTTAGATTCAGAGAGTGGGAAGCACGTTCCTTCTAGGAGCTGCGTTTTGCTAATCCAGCGTGAATGGGAGTAAACGCTCTATTCAGAAATATCTGCTTCTAGAACCAAAACGCAGCTACCTAACAGAACGGTCTTCAATGTGTCCATTCAACTTACAGAGTTAAACTGATGTGCGTTTGCAGGAGTTTGTAAACCCTTTCTGTGAAGCAGCGGAAAACGCATTTTTCCAACCAAATCCAAGCATTTCAGAAATAGCTGTAAATCTCCGTCTAAAACACAAAACGAACGTATCCTTCAAACTGCTCTCCTGTGCGTTCGCTTAACTAAGGAAGTTGAATCCGCGTTTAGATTCAGAGAGTGGGAAGCACGTTCCTTCTAGGAGCTGCGTTTTCCTATTCCAGCGTGAATGGGAATAAACGCTGTATTGAGAAATATCTGCTTCTAGAACCAAAACGCAGCTACCTAACAGAACGGTCTTCAATGTGTGCATTCAACTTACAGAGTTAAACTGATGTGCGTTTGCAGGAGTTTGTAAACCCTTTCTGTGAAGCAGCGGAAAACGCATTTTTCCAGCAAAATCCAATCATTTCAGAAATAGCTGTAAATCTCCGTCTAAAACACAAAACGAACGTATCCTTCAAACTGCTCTCCTGTGCGTTCGCTTAACTAAGGGAGTTGAATCCGCGTTTAGATTCAGAGAGTGGGCAGCACGTTCCTTCTAGGAGCTGCGTTTTGCTATTCCAGCGTGAATGGGAGTAAACGCTGTATTCAGAAATATATGCTTCTAGAACCAAAACGCAGCTACCTAACAGAACGGTCTTCAATGTGTGCATTCAACTTACAGAGTTAAACAGATGTGCGTTTGCAGGAGTTTGTAAACCCTTTATGTGAAGCAGCGGAAAACGCATTTTTCCAGCCAAATCCAAGCATTTCAGAAATAGCTGTAAATCTCCGTCTAAAACACAAAACGAACGTATCCTTCAAACTGCTCTCCTGTGCGTTCGCTTAACTAAGGGAGTTGAATCCGCGTTTAGATTCAGAGAGTGGGAAGCACGTTCCTTCTAGGAGCTGCGTTTTGCTATTCCAGCGTGAATGGGAGTAAACGCTGTATTGAGAAATATCTGCTTCTAGAACCAAAACGCAGCTACCTAACAGAACGGTCTTCAATGTGTGCATTCAACGTACAGAGTTAAACTGATGTGCGTTTGCAGGAGTTTGTAAACCCTTTCTGTGAAGCAGCGGAAAACGCATTTTTCCAGCCAAATCCAAGCATTTCAGAAATAGCTGTAAATCTCCGTCTAAAACACAAAACGAACGTATCCTTCAAACTGCTCTCCTGTGCGTTCGCTTAACTAAGGGAGTTGAATCCGCGTTTAGACTCAGAGAGTGGAAAGCACGTTCCTTCTAGGAGCTGCGTTTTGCTATTCCAGCGTGAATGGGAGTAAACGCTGTATTGAGAAATGTCTGCTTCTAGAACCAAAACGCAGCTACCTAACAGAAGGGTCTTCAATGTGTGCATTCAACTTACAGAGTTAAACTGATGTGCGTTTGCAGGAGTTTGTAAACCCTTTCTGTGAAGCAGCGGAAAACGCATTTTTCCAGCCAAATCCAAGCATTTCAGAAATAGCTGTAAATCTCCGTCTAAAACACGAAACGAACGTATCCTTCAAACTGCTCTGCTGTGCGTTGGCTTAACTAAGGGAGTTGAATCCGCGTTTAGATTCAGAGAGTGGGAAGCACGTTCCTTCTAGGAGCTGCGTTTTCCTATTCCAGCGTGAATGGGAGTAAAGGCTGTATTCAGAAATATCTGCTTCTAGAACCAAAACGCAGCTACCTAAAAGAACGGTCTTAAATATGTGCATTCAACTTACAGAGTTAAACTGATGTGCGTTTGCAGGAGTTCGTAAACCCTTTCGTTGAAGCAGCGGAAAACGCATTTTTCCAACCAATTCCAAGCATTTCAGAAATAGCTGTAAATCTCCGTCTAAAACACAAAACGAACGTATCCTTCAAACTGCTCTCCTGTGCGTTCGCTTAACTAAGGGAGTTGAATCCGCGTTTAGATTCAGAGAGTGGGAAGCACGTTCCTTCTAGGAGCTGCGTTTTGCTATTCCAGCATGAATGGGAGTAAACGCTGTATTCAGAAATATCTGCTTCTAGAACCAAAACGCAGCTACCTAAGAGAACGGTCTTCAATGTGTGCATTCAACGTACAGAGTTAAACTGATGTGCGTTTGCAGGAGTTTGTAAACCCTTTCTGTGAAGCAGCGGAAAACGCATTTTTCCAGCCAAATCCAAGCATTTCAGAAATAGCTGTAAATCTCCGTCTAAAACACGAAACGAACGTATCCTTCAAACTGCTCTGCTGTGCGTTGGCTTAACTAAGGGAGTTGAATCCGCGTTTAGATTCAGAGAGTGGGAAGCACGTTCCTTCTAGGAGCTGCGTTTTGCTATTCCAGCGTGAATGGGAGTAAACGCTGTATTGAGAAATATCTGCTTCTAGAACCAAAACGCAGCTACCTAACAGAACGGTCTTCAATGTGTGCATTCAACGTACAGAGTTAAACTGATGTGCGTTTGCAGGAGTTTGTAAACCGTTTCTGTGAAGCAGCGGAAAACGCATTTTTCCAGCCAAATCCAAGCATTTCAGAAATAGCTTTAAATCTCCGTCTAAAACACAAAACGAACGTATCCTTCAAACTGCTCTCCTGTGCGTTCGCTTAACTAAGGGAGTTGAATCCGCGTTTAGATTCAGAGAGTGGGAAGCACGTTCCTTCTAGGAGCTGCGTTTTGCTATTCCAGCGTGAATGGGAGTAAACGCTGTATTGAGAAATATCTGCTTCTAGAACCAAAACGCAGCTACCTAACAGAACGGTCTTCAATGTGTGCATTCAACTTACAGAGTTAAACTGATGTGCGTTTGCAGGAGTTTGTAAACCCTTTCTGTGAAGCAGCGGAAAACGCATTTTTCCAGCCAAATCCAAGCATTTCAGAAATAGCTGTAAATCTCCGCCTAAAACACAAAACGAACGTATCCTTCAAACTGCTCTCCTGTGCGTCCGCTTAACTAAGGGAGTTGAATCCGCGTTTAGACTCAGAGAGTGGGAAGCACGTTCCTTCTAGGAGCTGCGTTTTGCTATTCCAGCGTGAATGGGAGTAAACGCTGTATTGAGAAATGTCTGCTTCTAGAACCAAAACGCAGCTACCTAACAGAAGGGTCTTCAATGTGTGCATTCAACTTACAGAGTTAAACTGATGTGCGTTTGCAGGAGTTTGTAAACCCTTTCTGTGAAGCAGCGGAAAACGCATTTTTCCAGCCAAATCCAAGCATTTCAGAAATAGCTGTAAATCTCCGTCTAAAACACAAAACGAACGTATCCTTCAAACTGCTCTCCTGTGCGTTCGCTTAACTAAGGGAGTTGAATCCGCGTTTAGATTCAGAGAGTGGGAAGCACGTTCCTTCTAGGAGCTGCGTTTTGCTATTCCAGCGTGAATGGGAGTAAAGGCTGTATTGAGAAATATCTGCTTCTAGAACCAAAACGCAGCTACCTAACAGAACGGTCTTCAATGTGTGCATTCAACTTACAGAGTTAAACTGATGTGCGTTTGCAGGAGTTTGTAAACCCTTTCTGTGAAGCAGCGGAAAACGCATTTTTCCAGCCAAATCCAAGCATTTCAGAAATAGCTGTAAATCTCCGTCTAAAACACAAAACGAACGTTTCCTTCAAACTGCTCTCCTGTGCGTTCGCTTAACTAAGGGAGTTGAATCCGCGTTTAGATTCAGAGAGTGGGAAGCACTTTCCTTCTAGGAGCTGCGTTTTGCTATTCCAGCGTGAATGGGAGTAAACGCTGTATTGAGAAATATCTGCTTCTAGAACCAAAACGCAGCTACCTAACAGAACGGTCTTCAATGTGTGCATTCAACGTACAGAGTTAAACTGATGTGCGTTTGCAGGAGTTTGTAAACCCTTTCTGTGAAGCAGCGGAAAACGCATTTTTCCAGCCAAATCCAAGCATTTCAGAAATAGCTGTAAATCTCCCTCTAAAACACGAAACGAACGTATCCTTCAAACTGCTCTGCTGTGCGTTGGCTTAACTAAGGGAGTTGAATCCGCGTTTAGATTCAGAGAGTGGGAAGCACGTTCCTTCTAGGAGCTGCGTTTTGCTATTCCAACGTGAATGAAAGTAAACGCTGTATTCAGAAATATCTGCTTCTAGAACCAAAACGCAGCTACCTAACAGAACGGTCTTCAATGTGTGCATTCAACTTACAGAGTTAAACTGATGTGCGTTTGCAGGAGTTTGTAAACCCTTTCTGTGAAGCAGCGGAAAACGCATTTTTCCAACCAATTCCAAGCATTTCAGAAATAGCTGTAAATCTCCGTCTAAAACACAAAACGAACGTATCCTTCAAACTGCTCTCCTGTGCGTTCGCTTAACTAAGGGAGTTGAATCCGCGTTTAGATTCAGAGAGTGGGAAGCACGTTCCTTCTAGGAGCTGCGTTTTGCTATTCCAGCGTGAATGGGAGTAAACGCTGTATTCAGAAATATCTGCTTCTAGAACCAAAACGCAGCTACCTAAGAGAACGGTCTTCAATGTGTGCATTCAACGTACAGAGTTAAACTGATGTGCGTTTGCAGGAGTTTGTAAACCCTTTCTGTGAAGCAGCGGAAAACGCATTTTTCCAGCCAAATCAAAGCATTTCAGAAATAGCTGTAAATCTTTGTCTAAAACACGAAACGAACGTATCCTTCAAACTGCTCTGCTGTGCTTTGGCTTAACTAAGGGAGTTGAATCCGCCTTTAGATTCAGAGAGTGGGAAGCACGTTCCTTCTAGGAGCTGCGTTTTGCTATTCCAGCGTGAATGGGAGTAAACGCTGTATTCAGAAATATCTGCTTCTAGAACCAAAACGCAGCTACCTAACAGAACGGTCTTCAATGTGTCCATTCAACTTACAGAGTTAAACTGATGTGCGTTTGCAGGAGTTTGTAAACCCTTTCTGTGAAGCAGCGGAAAACGCATTTTTCCAACCAAATCCAAGCATTTCAGAAATAGCTGTAAATCTCCGTCTAAAACACAAAACGAACGTATCCTTCAAACTGCTCTCCTGTGCGTTCGCTTAACTAAGGGAGTTGAATCCGCGTTTAGATTCAGAGAGTGGGAAGCACGTTCCTTCTAGGAGCTGCGTTTTGCTATTCCAGCGTGAATGGGAGTAAACGCTGTATTCAGAAATATCTGCTTCTAGAACCAAAACGCAGCTACCTAAGAGAACGGTCTTCAATGTGTGCATTCAACGTACAGAGTTAAACTGATGTGCGTTTGCAGGAGTTTGTAAACCCTTTCTGTGAAGCAGCGGAAAACGCATTTTTCCAGCCAAATCCAAGCATTTCAGAAATAGCTGTAAATCTCCGTCTAAAACACGAAACGAACGTATCCTTCAAACTGCTCTGCTGTGCGTTGGCTTAACTAAGGGAGTTGAATCCGCGTTTAGATTCAGAGAGTGGGAAGCACGTTCCTTCTAGGAGCTGCGTTTTGCTATTCCAGCGTGAATGGGAGTAAAGGCTGTATTCAGAAATATCTGCTTCTAGAACCAAAACGCAGCTACCTAACAGAACGGTCTTCAATGTGTCCATTCAACTTACAGAGTTAAACTGATGTGCGTTTGCAGGAGTTTGTAAACCCTTTCTGTGAAGCAGCGGAAAACGCATTTTTCCAACCAAATCCAAGCATTTCAGAAATAGCTGTAAATCTCCGTCTAAAACACAAAACGAACGTATCCTTCAAACTGCTCTCCTGTGCGTTCGCTTAACTAAGGGAGTTGAATCCGCGTTTAGATTCAGAGAGTGGGAAGCACGTTCCTTCTAGGAGCTGCGTTTTCCTATTCCAGCGTGAATGGGAATAAACGCTGTATTGAGAAATATCTGCTTCTAGAACCAAAACGCAGCTACCTAACAGAACGGTCTTCAATGTGTGCATTCAACTTACAGAGTTAAACTGATGTGCGTTTGCAGGAGTTTGTAAACCCTTTCTGTGAAGCAGCGGAAAACGCATTTTTCCAGCAAAATCCAAGCATTTCAGAAATAGCTGTAAATCTCCGTCTAAAACACAAAACGAACGTATCCTTCAAACTGCTCTCCTGTGCGTTCGCTTAACTAAGGGAGTTGAATCCGCGTTTAGATTCAGAGAGTGGGCAGCACGTTCCTTCTAGGAGCTGCGTTTTGCTATTCCAGCGTGAATGGGAGTAAACGCTGTATTCAGAAATATATGCTTCTAGAACCAAAACGCAGCTACCTAACAGAACGGTCTTCAATGTGTGCATTCAACTTACAGAGTTAAACTGATGTGCGTTTGCAGGAGTTTGTAAACCCTTTCTGTGAAGCAGCGGAAAACGCATTTTTCCAGCCAAATCCAAGCATTTCAGAAATAGCTGTAAATCTCCGTCTAAAACACAAAACGAACGTATCCTTCAAACTGCTCTCCTGTGCGTTCGCTTAACTAAGGGAGTTGAATCCGCGTTTAGATTCAGAGAGTGGGAAGCACGTTCCTTCTAGGAGCTGCGTTTTGCTATTCCAGCGTGAATGGGAGTAAACGCTGTATTCAGAAATATCTGCTTCTAGAACCAAAACGCAGCTACCTAACAGAACGGTCTTCAATGTGTGCATTCAACTTACAGAGTTAAACTGATGTGCGTTTGCAGGAGTTTGTAAACCCTTTCTGTGAAGCAGCGGAAAACGCATTTTTCCAGCCAAATCCAAGCATTTCAGAAATAGCTGTAAATCTCCGTCTAAAACACAAAACGAACGTATCCTTCAAACTGCTCTCCTGTGCGTTCGCTTAACTAAGGGAGTTGAATCCGCGTTTAGACTCAGAGAGTGGAAAGCACGTTCCTTCTAGGAGCTGCGTTTTGCTATTCCAGCGTGAATGGGAGTAAACGCTGTATTGAGAAATGTCTGCTTCTAGAACCAAAACGCAGCTACCTAACAGAAGGGTCTTCAATGTGTGCATTCAACTTACAGAGTTAAACTGATGTGCGTTTGCAGGAGTTTGTAAACCCTTTCTGTGAAGCAGCGGAAAACGCATTTTTCCAGCCAAATCCAAGCATTTCAGAAATAGCTGTAAATCTCCGTCTAAAACACGAAACGAACGTATCCTTCAAACTGCTCTGCTGTGCGTTGGCTTAACTAAGGGAGTTGAATCCGCGTTTAGATTCAGAGAGTGGGAAGCACGTTCCTTCTAGGAGCTGCGTTTTCCTATTCCAGCGTGAATGGGAGTAAAGGCTGTATTCAGAAATATCTGCTTCTAGAACCAAAACGCAGCTACCTAAAAGAACGGTCTTAAATATGTGCATTCAACTTACAGAGTTAAACTGATGTGCGTTTGCAGGAGTTTGTAAACCCTTTCGTTGAAGCAGCGGAAAACGCATTTTTCCAACCAATTCCAAGCATTTCAGAAATAGCTGTAAATCTCCGTCTAAAACACAAAACGAACGTATCCTTCAAACTGCTATCCTGTGCGTTCGCTTAACTAAGGGAGTTGAATCCGCGTTTAGATTCAGAGAGTGGGAAGCACGTTCCTTTTAGGAGCTGCGTTTTGCTATTCCAGCATGAATGGGAGTAAACGCTGTATTCAGAAATATCTGCTTCTAGAACCAAAACGCAGCTACCTAAGAGAACGGTCTTCAATGTGTGCATTCAACGTACAGAGTTAAACTGATGTGCGTTTGCAGGAGTTTGTAAACCCTTTCTGTGAAGCAGCGGAAAACGCATTTTTCCAGCCAAATCCAAGCATTTCAGAAATAGCTGTAAATCTCCGTCTAAAACACGAAACGAACGTATCCTTCAAACTGCTCTGCTGTGCGTTGGCTTAACTAAGGGAGTTGAATCCGCGTTTAGATTCAGAGAGTGGGAAGCACGTTCCTTCTAGGAGCTGCGTTTTGCTATTCCAGCGTGAATGGGAGTAAACGCTGTATTGAGAAATATCTGCTTCTAGAACCAAAACGCAGCTACCTAACAGAACGGTCTTCAATGTGTGCATTCAACGTACAGAGTTAAACTGATGTGCGTTTGCAGGAGTTTGTAAACCGTTTCTGTGAAGCAGCGGAAAACGCATTTTTCCAGCCAAATCCAAGCATTTCAGAAATAGCTTTAAATCTCCGTCTAAAACACAAAACGAACGTATCCTTCAAACTGCTCTCCTGTGCGTTCGCTTAACTAAGGGAGTTGAATCCGCGTTTAGATTCAGAGAGTGGGAAGCACGTTCCTTCTAGGAGCTGCGTTTTCCTATTCCAGCGTGAATGGGAGTAAAGGCTGTATTCAGAAATATCTGCTTCTAGAACCAAAACGCAGCTACCTAAAAGAACGGTCTTAAATATGTGCATTCAACTTACAGAGTTAAACTGATGTGCGTTTGCAGGAGTTTGTAAACCCTTTCGTTGAAGCAGCGGAAAACGCATTTTTCCAACCAATTCCAAGCATTTCAGAAATAGCTGTAAATCTCCGTCTAAAACACAAAACGAACGTATCCTTCAAACTGCTCTCCTGTGCGTTCGCTTAACTAAGGGAGTTGAATCCGCGTTTAGATTCAGAGAGTGGGAAGCACGTTCCTTCTAGGAGCTGCGTTTTGCTATTCCAGCATGAATGGGAGTAAACGCTGTATTCAGAAATATCTGCTTCTAGAACCAAAACGCAGCTACCTAAGAGAACGGTCTTCAATGTGTGCATTCAACGTACAGAGTTAAACTGATGTGCGTTTGCAGGAGTTTGTAAACCCTTTCTGTGAAGCAGCGGAAAACGCATTTTTCCAGCCAAATCCAAGCATTTCAGAAATAGCTGTAAATCTCCGTCTAAAACACGAAACGAACGTATCCTTCAAACTGCTCTGCTGTGCGTTGGCTTAACTAAGGGAGTTGAATCCGCGTTTAGATTCAGAGAGTGGGAAGCACGTTCCTTCTAGGAGCTGCGTTTTGCTATTCCAGCGTGAATGGGAGTAAACGCTGTATTGAGAAATATCTGCTTCTAGAACCAAAACGCAGCTACCTAACAGAACGGTCTTCAATGTGTGCATTCAACGTACAGAGTTAAACTGATGTGCGTTTGCAGGAGTTTGTAAAACGTTTCTGTGAAGCAGCGGAAAACGCATTTTTCCAGCCAAATCCAAGCATTTCAGAAATAGCTTTAAATCTCCGTCTAAAACACAAAACGAACGTATCCTTCAAACTGCTCTCCTGTGCGTTCGCTTAACTAAGGGAGTTGAATCCGCGTTTAGATTCAGAGAGTGGGAAGCACGTTCCTTCTAGGAGCTGCGTTTTGCTATTCCAGCGTGAATGGGAGTAAACGCTGTATTCAGAAATATCTGCTTCTAGAACCAAAACGCAGCTACCTAACAGAACGGTCTTCAATGTGTGCATTCAACTTACAGAGTTAAACTGATGTGCGTTTGCAGGAGTTTGTAAACCCTTTCTGTGAAGCAGCGGAAAACGCATTTTTCCAGCCAAATCCAAGCATTTCAGAAATAGCTGTAAATCTCCGTCTAAAACACAAAACGAACGTATCCTTCAAACTGCTCTCCTGTGCGTTCGCTTAACTAAGGGAGTTGAATCCGCGTTTAGACTCAGAGAGTGGAAAGCACGTTCCTTCTAGGAGCTGCGTTTTGCTATTCCAGCGTGAATGGGAGTAAACGCTGTATTGAGAAATGTCTGCTTCTAGAACCAAAACGCAGCTACCTAACAGAAGGGTCTTCAATGTGTGCATTCAACTTACAGAGTTAAACTGATGTGCGTTTGCAGGAGTTTGTAAACCCTTTCTGTGAAGCAGCGGAAAACGCATTTTTCCAGCCAAATCCAAGCATTTCAGAAATAGCTGTAAATCTCCGTCTAAAACACGAAACGAACGTATCCTTCAAACTGCTCTGCTGTGCGTTGGCTTAACTAAGGGAGTTGAATCCGCGTTTAGATTCAGAGAGTGGGAAGCACGTTCCTTCTAGGAGCTGCGTTTTCCTATTCCAGCGTGAATGGGAGTAAAGGCTGTATTCAGAAATATCTGCTTCTAGAACCAAAACGCAGCTACCTAAAAGAACGGTCTTAAATATGTGCATTCAACTTACAGAGTTAAACTGATGTGCGTTTGCAGGAGTTTGTAAACCCTTTCGTTGAAGCAGCGGAAAACGCATTTTTCCAACCAATTCCAAGCATTTCAGAAATAGCTGTAAATCTCCGTCTAAAACACAAAACGAACGTATCCTTCAAACTGCTCTCCTGTGCGTTCGCTTAACTAAGGGAGTTGAATCCGCGTTTAGATTCAGAGAGTGGGAAGCACGTTCCTTCTAGGAGCTGCGTTTTGCTATTCCAGCATGAATGGGAGTAAACGCTGTATTCAGAAATATCTGCTTCTAGAACCAAAACGCAGCTACCTAAGAGAACGGTCTTCAATGTGTGCATTCAACGTACAGAGTTAAACTGATGTGCGTTTGCAGGAGTTTGTAAACCCTTTCTGTGAAGCAGCGGAAAACGCATTTTTCCAGCCAAATCCAAGCATTTCAGAAATAGCTGTAAATCTCCGTCTAAAACACGAAACGAACGTATCCTTCAAACTGCTCTGCTGTGCGTTGGCTTAACTAAGGGAGTTGAATCCGCGTTTAGATTCAGAGAGTGGGAAGCACGTTCCTTCTAGGAGCTGCGTTTTGCTATTCCAGCGTGAATGGGAGTAAACGCTGTATTGAGAAATATCTGCTTCTAGAACCAAAACGCAGCTACCTAACAGAACGGTCTTCAATGTGTGCATTCAACGTACAGAGTTAAACTGATGTGCGTTTGCAGGAGTTTGTAAACCGTTTCTGTGAAGCAGCGGAAAACGCATTTTTCCAGCCAAATCCAAGCATTTCAGAAATAGCTGTAAATCTCCGTCTAAAACACAAAACGAACGTATCCTTCAAACTGCTCTCCTGTGCGTTCGCTTAACTAAGGGAGTTGAATCCGCGTTTAGATTCAGAGAGTGGGAAGCACGTTCCTTCTAGGAGCTGCGTTTTGCTATTCCAGCGTGAATGGGAGTAAACGCTGTATTGAGAAATATCTGATTCTAGAACCAAAACGCAGCTACCTAACAGAACGGTCTTCAATGTGTGCATTCAACTTACAGAGTTAAACTGATGTGCGTTTGCAGGAGTTTGTAAACCCTTTCTGTGAAGCAGCGGAAAACGCATTTTTCCAGCCAAATCCAAGCATTTCAGAAATAGCTGTAAATCTCCGCCTAAAACACAAAACGAACGTATCCTTCAAACTGCTCTCCTGTGCGTCCGCTTAACTAAGGGAGTTGAATCCGCGTTTAGACTCAGAGAGTGGGAAGCACGTTCCTTCTAGGAGCTGCGTTTTGCTATTCCAGCGTGAATGGGAGTAAACGCTGTATTGAGAAATGTCTGCTTCTAGAACCAAAACGCAGCTACCTAACAGAAGGGTCTTCAATGTGTGCATTCAACTTACAGAGTTAAACTGATGTGCGTTTGCAGGAGTTTGTAAACCCTTTCTGTGAAGCAGCGGAAAACGCATTTTTCCAGCCAAATCCAAGCATTTCAGAAATAGCTGTAAATCTCCGTCTAAAACACAAAACGAACGTATCCTTCAAACTGCTCTCCTGTGCGTTCGCTTAACTAAGGGAGTTGAATCCGCGTTTAGATTCAGAGAGTGGGAAGCACGTTCCTTCTAGGAGCTGCGTTTTGCTATTCCAGCGTGAATGGGAGTAAAGGCTGTATTGAGAAATATCTGCTTCTAGAACCAAAACGCAGCTACCTAACAGAACGGTCTTCAATGTGTGCATTCAACTTACAGAGTTAAACTGATGTGCGTTTGCAGGAGTTTGTAAACCCTTTCTGTGAAGCAGCGGAAAACGCATTTTTCCAGCCAAATCCAAGCATTTCAGAAATAGCTGTAAATCTCCGTCTAAAACACAAAACGAACGTTTCCTTCAAACTGCTCTCCTGTGCGTTCGCTTAACTAAGGGAGTTGAATCCGCGTTTAGATTCAGAGAGTGGGAAGCACTTTCCTTCTAGGAGCTGCATTTTGCTATTCCAGCGTGAATGGGAGTAAACGCTGTATTGAGAAATATCTGCTTCTAGAACCAAAACGCAGCTACCTAACAGAACGGTCTTCAATGTGTGCATTCAACGTACAGAGTTAAACTGATGTGCGTTTGCAGGAGTTTGTAAACCCTTTCTGTGAAGCAGCGGAAAACGCATTTTTCCAGCCAAATCCAAGCATTTCAGAAATAGCTGTAAATCTCCCTCTAAAACACGAAACGAACGTATCCTTCAAACTGCTCTGCTGTGCGTTGGCTTAACTAAGGGAGTTGAATCCGCGTTTAGATTCAGAGAGTGGGAAGCACGTTCCTTCTAGGAGCTGCGTTTTGCTATTCCAACGTGAATGAAAGTAAACGCTGTATTCAGAAATATCTGCTTCTAGAACCAAAACGCAGCTACCTAACAGAACGGTCTTCAATGTGTGCATTCAACTTACAGAGTTAAACTGATGTGCGTTTGCAGGAGTTTGTAAATCCTTTCTGTGAAGCAGCGGAAAACGCATTTTTCCAACCAATTCCAAGCATTTCAGAAATAGCTGTAAATCTCCATCTAAAACACAAAACGAACGTATCCTTCAAACTGCTCTCCTGTGCGTTCGCTTAACTAAGGGAGTTGAATCCGCGTTTAGATTCAGAGAGTGGGAAGCACGTTCCTTCTAGGAGCTGCGTTTTGCTATTCCAGCGTGAATGGGAGTAAACGCTGTATTCAGAAATATCTGCTTCTAGAACCAAAACGCAGCTACCTAAGAGAACGGTCTTCAATGTGTGCATTCAACGTACAGAGTTAAACTGATGTGCGTTTGCAGGAGTTTGTAAACCCTTTCTGTGAAGCAGCGGAAAACGCATTTTTCCAGCCAAATCAAAGCATTTCAGAAATAGCTGTAAATCTCCGTCTAAAACACGAAACGAACGTATCCTTCAAACTGCTCTGCTGTGCGTTGGCTTAACTAAGGGAGTTGAATCCGCCTTTAGATTCAGAGAGTGGGAAGCACGTTCCTTCTAGGAGCTGCGTTTTGCTATTCCAGCGTGAATGGGAGTAAACGCTGTATTCAGAAATATCTGCTTCTAGAACCAAAACGCAGCTACCTAACAGAACGGTCTTCAATGTGTCCATTCAACTTACAGAGTTAAACTGATGTGCGTTTGCAGGAGTTTGTAAACCCTTTCTGTGAAGCAGCGGAAAACGCATTTTTCCAACCAAATCCAAGCATTTCAGAAATAGCTGTAAATCTCCGTCTAAAACACAAAACGAACGTATCCTTCAAACTGCTCTCCTGTGCGTTCGCTTAACTAAGGGAGTTGAATCCGCGTTTAGATTCAGAGAGTGGGAAGCACGTTCCTTCTAGGAGCTGCGTTTTGCTATTCCAGCGTGAATGGGAGTAAACGCTGTATTCAGAAATATCTGCTTCTAGAACCAAAACGCAGCTACCTAAGAGAACGGTCTTCAATGTGTGCATTCAACGTACAGAGTTAAACTGATGTGCGTTTGCAGGAGTTTGTAAACCCTTTCTGTGAAGCAGCGGAAAACGCATTTTTCCAGCCAAATCCAAGCATTTCAGAAATAGCTGTAAATCTCCGTCTAAAACACGAAACGAACGTATCCTTCAAACTGCTCTGCTGTGCGTTGGCTTAACTAAGGGAGTTGAATCCGCGTTTAGATTCAGAGAGTGGGAAGCACGTTCCTTCTAGGAGCTGCGTTTTGCTATTCCAGCGTGAATGGGAGTAAAGGCTGTATTCAGAAATATCTGCTTCTAGAACCAAAACGCAGCTACCTAACAGAACGGTCTTCAATGTGTGCATTCAACTTACAGAGTTAAACTGATGTGCGTTTGCAGGAGTTTGTAAACCCTTTCTGTGAAGCAGCGGAAAACGCATTTTTCCAGCCAAATCCAAGCATTTCAGAAATAGCTGTAAATCTCCGTCTAAAACACAAAACGAACGTATCCTTCAAACTGCTCTCCTGTGCGTTCGCTTAACTAAGGGAGTTGAATCCGCGTTTAGATTCAGAGAGTGGGAAGCACTTTCCTTCTAGGAGCTGCGTTTTGCTATTCCAGCGTGAATGGGAGTAAACGCTGTATTGAGAAATATCTGCTTCTAGAACCAAAACGCAGCTACCTAACAGAACGGTCTTCAATGTGTGCATTCAACGTACAGAGTTAAACTGATGTGCGTTTGCAGGAGTTTGTAAACCCTTTCTGTGAAGCAGCGGAAAACGCATTTTTCCAGCCAAATCCAAGCATTTCAGAAATAGCTGTAAATCTCCGTCTAAAACACGAAACGAACGTATCCTTCAAACTGCTCTGCTGTGCGTTGGCTTAACTAAGGGAGTTGAATCCGCGTTTAGATTCAGAGAGTGGGAAGCACGTTCCTTCTAGGAGCTGCGTTTTGCTATTCCAACGTGAATGGGAGTAAACGCTGTATTCAGAAATATCTGCTTCTAGAACCAAAACGCAGCTACCTAACAGAACGGTCTTCAATGTGTGCATTCAACTTACAGAGTTAAACTGATGTGCGTTTGCAGGAGTTTGTAAACCCTTTCTGTGAAGCAGCGGTAAACGCATTTTTCCAACCAATTCCAAGCATTTCAGAAATAGCTGTAAATCTCCGTCTAAAACACAAAACGAACGTATCCTTCAAACTGCTCTCCTGTGCGTTCGCTTAACTAAGGGAGTTGAATCCGCGTTTAGATTCAGAGAGTGGGAAGCACGTTCCTTCTAGGAGCTGCGTTTTGCTATTCCAGCGTGAATGGGAGTAAACGCTGTATTCAGAAATATCTGCTTCTAGAACCAAAACGCAGCTACCTAAGAGAACGGTCTTCAATGTGTGCATTCAACGTACAGAGTTAAACTGATGTGCGTTTGCAGGAGTTTGTAAACCCTTTCTGTGAAGCAGCGGAAAACGCATTTTTCCAGCCAAATCCAAGCATTTCAGAAATAGCTGTAAATCTCCGTCTAAAACACAAAACGAACGTATCCTTCAAACTGCTCTCCTGTGCGTTCGCTTAACTAAGGGAGTTGAATCCGCGTTTAGACTCAGAGAGTGGAAAGCACGTTCCTTCTAGGAGCTGCGTTTTGCTATTCCAGCGTGAATGGGAGTAAACGCTGTATTGAGAAATGTCTGCTTCTAGAACCAAAACGCAGCTACCTAACAGAAGGGTCTTCAATGTGTGCATTCAACTTACAGAGTTAAACTGATGTGCGTTTGCAGGAGTTTGTAAACCCTTTCTGTGAAGCAGCGGAAAACGCATTTTTCCAGCCAAATCCAAGCATTTCAGAAATAGCTGTAAATCTCCGTCTAAAACACGAAACGAACGTATCCTTCAAACTGCTCTGCTGTGCGTTGGCTTAACTAAGGGAGTTGAATCCGCGTTTAGATTCAGAGAGTGGGAAGCACGTTCCTTCTAGGAGCTGCGTTTTCCTATTCCAGCGTGAATGGGAGTAAAGGCTGTATTCAGAAATATCTGCTTCTAGAACCAAAACGCAGCTACCTAAAAGAACGGTCTTAAATATGTGCATTCAACTTACAGAGTTAAACTGATGTGCGTTTGCAGGAGTTTGTAAACCCTTTCGTTGAAGCAGCGGAAAACGCATTTTTCCAACCAATTCCAAGCATTTCAGAAATAGCTGTAAATCTCCGTCTAAAACACAAAACGAACGTATCCTTCAAACTGCTCTCCTGTGCGTTCGCTTAACTAAGGGAGTTGAATCCGCGTTTAGATTCAGAGAGTGGGAAGCACGTTCCTTCTAGGAGCTGCGTTTTGCTATTCCAGCATGAATGGGAGTAAACGCTGTATTCAGAAATATCTGCTTCTAGAACCAAAACGCAGCTACCTAAGAGAACGGTCTTCAATGTGTGCATTCAACGTACAGAGTTAAACTGATGTGCGTTTGCAGGAGTTTGTAAACCCTTTCTGTGAAGCAGCGGAAAACGCATTTTTCCAGCCAAATCCAAGCATTTCAGAAATAGCTGTAAATCTCCGTCTAAAACACGAAACGAACGTATCCTTCAAACTGCTCTGCTGTGCGTTGGCTTAACTAAGGGAGTTGAATCCGCGTTTAGATTCAGAGAGTGGGAAGCACGTTCCTTCTAGGAGCTGCGTTTTGCTATTCCAGCGTGAATGGGAGTAAACGCTGTATTGAGAAATATCTGCTTCTAGAACCAAAACGCAGCTACCTAACAGAACGGTCTTCAATGTGTGCATTCAACGTACAGAGTTAAACTGATGTGCGTTTGCAGGAGTTTGTAAACCGTTTCTGTGAAGCAGCGGATAACGCATTTTTCCAGCCAAATCCAAGCATTTCAGAAATAGCTTTAAATCTCCGTCTAAAACACAAAACGAACGTATCCTTCAAACTGCTCTCCTGTGCGTTCGCTTAACTAAGGGAGTTGAATCCGCGTTTAGATTCAGAGAGTGGGAAGCACGTTCCTTCTAGGAGCTGCGTTTTCCTATTCCAGCGTGAATGGGAGTAAAGGCTGTATTCAGAAATATCTGCTTCTAGAACCAAAACGCAGCTACCTAAAAGAACGGTCTTAAATATGTGCATTCAACTTACAGAGTTAAACTGATGTGCGTTTGCAGGAGTTTGTAAACCCTTTCGTTGAAGCAGCGGAAAACGCATTTTTCCAACCAATTCCAAGCATTTCAGAAATAGCTGTAAATCTCCGTCTAAAACACAAAACGAACGTATCCTTCAAACTGCTCTCCTGTGCGTTCGCTTAACTAAGGGAGTTGAATCCGCGTTTAGATTCAGAGAGTGGGAAGCACGTTCCTTCTAGGAGCTGCGTTTTGCTATTCCAGCATGAATGGGAGTAAACGCTGTATTCAGAAATATCTGCTTCTAGAACCAAAACGCAGCTACCTAAGAGAACGGTCTTCAATGTGTGCATTCAACGTACAGAGTTAAACTGATGTGCGTTTGCAGGAGTTTGTAAACCCTTTCTGTGAAGCAGCGGAAAACGCATTTTTCCAGCCAAATCCAAGCATTTCAGAAATAGCTGTAAATCTCCGTCTAAAACACGAAACGAACGTATCCTTCAAACTGCTCTGCTGTGCGTTGGCTTAACTAAGGGAGTTGAATCCGCGTTTAGATTCAGAGAGTGGGAAGCACGTTCCTTCTAGGAGCTGCGTTTTGCTATTCCAGCGTGAATGGGAGTAAACGCTGTATTGAGAAATATCTGCTTCTAGAACCAAAACGCAGCTACCTAACAGAACGGTCTTCAATGTGTGCATTCAACGTACAGAGTTAAACTGATGTGCGTTTGCAGGAGTTTGTAAACCGTTTCTGTGAAGCAGCGGAAAACGCATTTTTCCAGCCAAATCCAAGCATTTCAGAAATAGCTTTAAATCTCCGTCTAAAACACAAAACGAACGTATCCTTCAAACTGCTCTCCTGTGCGTTCGCTTAACTAAGGGAGTTGAATCCGCGTTTAGATTCAGAGAGTGGGAAGCACGTTCCTTCTAGGAGCTGCGTTTTGCTATTCCAGCGTGAATGGGAGTAAAGGCTGTATTCAGAAATATCTGCTTCTAGAACCAAAACGCAGCTACCTAACAGAACGGTCTTCAATGTGTGCATTCAACTTACAGAGTTAAACTGATGTGCGTTTGCAGGAGTTTGTAAACCCTTTCTGTGAAGCAGCGGAAAACGCATTTTTCCAGCCAAATCCAAGCATTTCAGAAATAGCTGTAAATCTCCGTCTAAAACACAAAACGAACGTATCCTTCAAACTGCTCTCCTGTGCGTTCGCTTAACTAAGGGAGTTGAATCCGCGTTTAGACTCAGAGAGTGGAAAGCACGTTCCTTCTAGGAGCTGCGTTTTGCTATTCCAGCGTGAATGGGAGTAAACGCTGTATTGAGAAATGTCTGCTTCTAGAACCAAAACGCAGCTACCTAACAGAAGGGTCTTCAATGTGTGCATTCAACTTACAGAGTTAAACTGATGTGCGTTTGCAGGAGTTTGTAAACCCTTTCTGTGAAGCAGCGGAAAACGCATTTTTCCAGCCAAATCCAAGCATTTCAGAAATAGCTGTAAATCTCCGTCTAAAACACGAAACGAACGTATCCTTCAAACTGCTCTGCTGTGCGTTGGCTTAACTAAGGGAGTTGAATCCGCGTTTAGATTCAGAGAGTGGGAAGCACGTTCCTTCTAGGAGCTGCGTTTTCCTATTCCAGCGTGAATGGGAGTAAAGGCTGTATTCAGAAATATCTGCTTCTAGAACCAAAACTCAGCTACCTAAAAGAACGGTCTTAAATATGTGCATTCAACTTACAGAGTTAAACTGATGTGCGTTTGCAGGAGTTTGTAAACCCTTTCGTTGAAGCAGCGGAAAACGCATTTTTCCAACCAATTCCAAGCATTTCAGAAATAGCTGTAAATCTCCGTCTAAAACACAAAACGAACGTATCCTTCAAACTGCTCTCCTGTGCGTTCGCTTAACTAAGGGAGTTGAATCCGCGTTTAGATTCAGAGAGTGGGAAGCACGTTCCTTCTAGGAGCTGCGTTTTGCTATTCCAGCATGAATGAGAGTAAACGCTGTATTCAGAAATATCTGCTTCTAGAACCAAAACGCAGCTACCTAAGAGAACGGTCTTCAATGTGTGCATTCAACGTACAGAGTTAAACTGATGTGCGTTTGCAGGAGTTTGTAAACCCTTTCTGTGAAGCAGCGGAAAACGCATTTTTCCAGCCAAATCCAAGCATTTCAGAAATAGCTGTAAATCTCCGTCTAAAACACGAAACGAACGTATCCTTCAAACTGCTCTGCTGTGCGTTGGCTTAACTAAGGGAGTTGAATCCGCGTTTAGATTCAGAGAGTGGGAAGCACGTTCCTTCTAGGAGCTGCGTTTTGCTATTCCAGCGTGAATGGGAGTAAACGCTGTATTGAGAAATATCTGCTTCTAGAACCAAAACGCAGCTACCTAACAGAACGGTCTTCAATGTGTGCATTCAACGTACAGAGTTAAACTGATGTGCGTTTGCAGGAGTTTGTAAACCGTTTCTGTGAAGCAGCGGAAAACGCATTTTTCCAGCCAAATCCAAGCATTTCAGAAATAGCTTTAAATCTCCGTCTAAAACACAAAACGAACGTATCCTTCAAACTGCTCTCCTGTGCGTTCGCTTAACTAAGGGAGTTGAATCCGCGTTTAGATTCAGAGAGTGGGAAGCACGTTCCTTCTAGGAGCTGCGTTTTGCTATTCCAGCGTGAATGGGAGTAAACGCTGTATTGAGAAATATCTGCTTTTAGAACCAAAACGCAGCTACCTAACAGAACGGTCTTCAATGTGTGCATTCAACTTACAGAGTTAAACTGATGTGCGTTTGCAGGAGTTTGTAAACCCTTTCTGTGAAGCAGCGGAAAACGCATTTTTCCAGCCAAATCCAAGCATTTCAGAAATAGCTGTAAATCTCCGTCTAAAACACAAAACGAACGTATCCTTCAAACTGCTCTCCTGTGCGTCCGCTTAACTAAGGGAGTTGAATCCGCGTTTAGACTCAGAGAGTGGGAAGCACGTTCCTTCTAGGAGCTGCGTTTTGCTATTCCAGCGTGAATGGGAGTAAACGCTGTATTGAGAAATGTCTGCTTCTAGAACCAAAACGCAGCTACCTAACAGAAGGGTCTTCAATGTGTGCATTCAACTTACAGAGTTAAACTGATGTGCGTTTGCAGGAGTTTGTAAACCCTTTCTGTGAAGCAGCGGAAAACGCATTTTTCCAGCCAAATCCAAGCATTTCAGAAATAGCTGTAAATCTCCGTCTAAAACACAAAACGAACGTATCCTTCAAACTGCTCTCCTGTGCGTTCGCTTAACTAAGGGAGTTGAATCCGCGTTTAGATTCAGAGAGTGGGAAGCACGTTCCTTCTAGGAGCTGCGTTTTGCTATTCTAGCGTGAATGGGAGTAAAGGCTGTATTGAGAAATATCTGCTTCTAGAACCAAAACGCAGCTACCTAACAGAACGGTCTTCAATGTGTGCATTCAACTTACAGAGTTAAACTGATGTGCGTTTGCAGGAGTTTGTAAACCCTTTCTGTGAAGCAGCGGAAAACGCATTTTTCCAGCCAAATCCAAGCATTTCAGAAATAGCTGTAAATCTCCGTCTAAAACACAAAACGAACGTTTCCTTCAAACTGCTCTCCTGTGCGTTCGCTTAACTAAGGGAGTTGAATCCGCGTTTAGATTCAGAGAGTGGGAAGCACTTTCCTTCTAGGAGCTGCGTTTTGCTATTCCAGCGTGAATGGGAGTAAACGCTGTATTGAGAAATATCTGCTTCTAGAACCAAAACGCAGCTACCTAACAGAACGGTCTTCAATGTGTGCATTCAACGTACAGAGTTAAACTGATGTGCGTTTGCAGGAGTTTGTAAACCCTTTCTGTGAAGCAGCGGAAAACGCATTTTTCCAGCCAAATCCAAGCATTTCAGAAATAGCTGTAAATCTCCCTCTAAAACACGAAACGAACGTATCCTTAAACTGCTCTGCTGTGCGTTGGCTTAACTAAGGGAGTTGAATCCGCGTTTAGATTCAGAGAGTGGGAAGCACGTTCCTTCTAGGAGCTGCGTTTTGCTATTCCAACGTGAATGAAAGTAAACGCTGTATTCAGAAATATCTGCTTCTAGAACCAAAACGCAGCTACCTAACAGAACGGTCTTCAATGTGTGCATTCAACTTACAGAGTTAAACTGATGTGCGTTTGCAGGAGTTTGTAAACCCTTTCTGTGAAGCAGCGGAAAACGCATTTTTCCAACCAATTCCAAGCATTTCAGAAATAGCTGTAAATCTCCGTCTAAAACACAAAACGAACGTATCCTTCAAACTGCTCTCCTGTGCGTTCGCTTAACTAAGGGAGTTGAATCCGCGTTTAGATTCAGAGAGTGGGAAGCACGTTCCTTCTAGGAGCTGCGTTTTGCTATTCCAGCGTGAATGGGAGTAAACGCTGTATTCAGAAATATCTGCTTCTAGAACCAAAACGCAGCTACCTAAGAGAACGGTCTTCAATGTGTGCATTCAACGTACAGAGTTAAACTGATGTGCGTTTGCAGGAGTTTGTAAACCCTTTCTGTGAAGCAGCGGAAAACGCATTTTTCCAGCCAAATCAAAGCATTTCAGAAATAGCTGTAAATCTCCGTCTAAAACACGAAACGAACGTATCCTTCAAACTGCTCTGCTGTGCGTTGGCTTAACTAAGGGAGTTGAATCCGCCTTTAGATTCAGAGAGTGGGAAGCACGTTCCTTCTAGGAGCTGCGTTTTGCTATTCCAGCGTGAATGGGAGTAAACGCTGTATTCAGAAATATCTGCTTCTAGAACCAAAACGCAGCTACCTAACAGAACGGTCTTCAATGTGTCCATTCAACTTACAGAGTTAAACTGATGTGCGTTTGCAGGAGTTTGTAAACCCTTTCTGTGAAGCAGCGGAAAACGCATTTTTCCAACCAAATCCAAGCATTTCAGAAATAGCTGTAAATCTCCGTCTAAAACACAAAACGAACGTATCCTTCAAACTGCTCTCCTGTGCGTTCGCTTAACTAAGGGAGTTGAATCCGCGTTTAGATTCAGAGAGTGGGAAGCACGTTCCTTCTAGGAGCTGCGTTTTGCTATTCCAGCGTGAATGGGAGTAAACGCTGTATTCAGAAATATCTGCTTCTAGAACCAAAACGCAGCTACCTAAGAGAACGGTCTTCAATGTGTGCATTTAACGTACAGAGTTAAACTGATGTGCGTTTGCAGGAGTTTGTAAACCCTTTCTGTGAAGCAGCGGAAAACGCATTTTTCCAGCCAAATCCAAGCATTTCAGAAATAGCTGTAAATCTCCGTCTAAAACACGAAACGAACGTATCCTTCAAACTGCTCTGCTGTGCGTTGGCTTAACTAAGGGAGTTGAATCCGCGTTTAGATTCAGAGAGTGGGAAGCACGTTCCTTCTAGGAGCTGCGTTTTGCTATTCCAGCGTGAATGGGAGTAAAGGCTGTATTCAGAAATATCTGCTTCTAGAACCAAAACGCAGCTACCTAACAGAACGGTCTTCAATGTGTGCATTCAACTTACAGAGTTAAACTGATGTGCGTTTGCAGGAGTTTGTAAACCCTTTCTGTGAAGCAGCGGAAAACGCATTTTTCCAGCCAAATCCAAGCATTTCAGAAATAGCTGTAAATCTCCGTCTAAAACACAAAACGAACGTATCCTTCAAACTGCTCTCCTGTGCGTTCGCTTAACTAAGGGAGTTGAATCCGCGTTTAGACTCAGAGAGTGGAAAGCACGTTCCTTCTAGGAGCTGCGTTTTGCTATTCCAGCGTGAATGGGAGTAAACGCTGTATTGAGAAATGTCTGCTTCTAGAACCAAAACGCAGCTACCTAACAGAAGGGTCTTCAATGTGTGCATTCAACTTACAGAGTTAAACTGATGTGCGTTTGCAGGAGTTTGTAAACCCTTTCTGTGAAGCAGCGGAAAACGCATTTTTCCAGCCAAATCCAAGCATTTCAGAAATAGCTGTAAATCTCCGTCTAAAACACGAAACGAACGTATCCTTCAAACTGCTCTGCTGTGCGTTGGCTTAACTAAGGGAGTTGAATCCGCGTTTAGATTCAGAGAGTGGGAAGCACGTTCCTTCTAGGAGCTGCGTTTTCCTATTCCAGCGTGAATGGGAGTAAAGGCTGTATTCAGAAATATCTGCTTCTAGAACCAAAACGCAGCTACCTAAAAGAACGGTCTTAAATATGTGCATTCAACTTACAGAGTTAAACTGATGTGCGTTTGCAGGAGTTTGTAAACCCTTTCGTTGAAGCAGCGGAAAACGCATTTTTCCAACCAATTCCAAGCATTTCAGAAATAGCTGTAAATCTCCGTCTAAAACACAAAACGAACGTATCCTTCAAACTGCTCTCCTGTGCGTTCGCTTAACTAAGGGAGTTGAATCCGCGTTTAGATTCAGAGAGTGGGAAGCACGTTCCTTCTAGGAGCTGCGTTTTGCTATTCCAGCATGAATGGGAGTAAACGCTGTATTCAGAAATATCTGCTTCTAGAACCAAAACGCAGCTACCTAAGAGAACGGTCTTCAATGTGTGCATTCAACGTACAGAGTTAAACTGATGTGCGTTTGCAGGAGTTTGTAAACCCTTTCTGTGAAGCAGCGGAAAACGCATTTTTCCAGCCAAATCCAAGCATTTCAGAAATAGCTGTAAATCTCCGTCTAAAACACGAAACGAACGTATCCTTCAAACTGCTCTCCTGTGCGTTCGCTTAACTAAGGGAGTTGAATCCGCGTTTAGATTCAGAGAGTGGGAAGCACGTTCCTTCTAGGAGCTGCGTTTTGCTATTCCAGCGTGAATGGGAGTAAACGCTGTATTGAGAAATATCTGCTTCTAGAACCAAAACGCAGCTACCTAACAGAACGGTCTTCAATGTGTGCATTCAACGTACAGAGTTAAACTGATGTGCGTTTGCAGGAGTTTGTAAACCGTTTCTGTGAAGCAGCGGAAAACGCATTTTTCCAGCCAAATCCAAGCATTTCAGAAATAGCTTTAAATCTCCGTCTAAAACACAAAACGAACGTATCCTTCAAACTGCTCTCCTGTGCGTTCGCTTAACTAAGGGAGTTGAATCCGCGTTTAGATTCAGAGAGTGGGAAGCACGTTCCTTCTAGGAGCTGCGTTTTCCTATTCCAGCGTGAATGGGAGTAAAGGCTGTATTCAGAAATATCTGCTTCTAGAACCAAAACGCAGCTACCTAAAAGAACGGTCTTAAATATGTGCATTCAACTTACAGAGTTAAACTGATGTGCGTTTGCAGGAGTTTGTAAACCCTTTCGTTGAAGCAGCGGAAAACGCATTTTTCCAACCAATTCCAAGCATTTCAGAAATAGCTGTAAATCTCCGTCTAAAACACAAAACGAACGTATCCTTCAAACTGCTCTCCTGTGCGTTCGCTTAACTAAGGGAGTTGAATCCGCGTTTAGATTCAGAGAGTGGGAAGCACGTTCCTTCTAGGAGCTGCGTTTTGCTATTCCAGCATGAATGGGAGTGAACGCTGTATTCAGAAATATCTGCTTCTAGAACCAAAACGCAGCTACCTAAGAGAACGGTCTTCAATGTGTGCATTCAACGTACAGAGTTAAACTGATGTGCGTTTGCAGGAGTTTGTAAACCCTTTCTGTGAAGCAGCGGAAAACGCATTTTTCCAGCCAAATCCAAGCATTTCAGAAATAGCTGTAAATCTCCGTCTAAAACACGAAACGAACGTATCCTTCAAACTGCTCTGCTGTGCGTTGGCTTAACTAAGGGAGTTGAATCCGCGTTTAGATTCAGAGAGTGGGAAGCACGTTCCTTCTAGGAGCTGCGTTTTGCTATTCCAGCGTGAATGGGAGTAAACGCTGTATTGAGAAATATCTGCTTCTAGAACCAAAACGCAGCTACCTAACAGAACGGTCTTCAATGTGTGCATTCAACGTACAGAGTTAAACTGATGTGCGTTTGCAGGAGTTTGTAAACCGTTTCTGTGAAGCAGCGGAAAACGCATTTTTCCAGCCAAATCCAAGCATTTCAGAAATAGCTTTAAATCTCCGTCTAAAACACAAAACGAACGTATCCTTCAAACTGCTCTCCTGTGCGTTCGCTTAACTAAGGGAGTTGAATCCGCGTTTAGATTCAGAGAGTGGGAAGCACGTTCCTTCTAGGAGCTGCGTTTTGCTATTCCAGCGTGAATGGGAGTAAACGCTGTATTCAGAAATATCTGCTTCTAGAACCAAAACGCAGCTACCTAACAGAACGGTCTTCAATGTGTGCATTCAACTTACAGAGTTAAACTGATGTGCGTTTGCAGGAGTTTGTAAACCCTTTCTGTGAAGCAGCGGAAAACGCATTTTTCCAGCCAAATCCAAGCATTTCAGAAATAGCTGTAAATCTCCGTCTAAAACACAAAACGAACGTATCCTTCAAACTGCTCTCCTGTGCGTTCGCTTAACTAAGGGAGTTGAATCCGCGTTTAGACTCAGAGAGTGGAAAGCACGTTCCTTCTAGGAGCTGCGTTTTGCTATTCCAGCGTGAATGGGAGTAAACGCTGTATTGAGAAATGTCTGCTTCTAGAACCAAAACGCAGCTACCTAACAGAAGGGTCTTCAATGTGTGCATTCAACTTACAGAGTTAAACTGATGTGCGTTTGCAGGAGTTTGTAAACCCTTTCTGTGAAGCAGCGGAAAACGCATTTTTCCAGCCAAATCCAAGCATTTCAGAAATAGCTGTAAATCTCCGTCTAAAACACGAAACGAACGTATCCTTCAAACTGCTCTGCTGTGCGTTGGCTTAACTAAGGGAGTTGAATCCGCGTTTAGATTCAGAGAGTGGGAAGCACGTTCCTTCTAGGAGCTGCGTTTTCCTATTCCAGCGTGAATGGGAGTAAAGGCTGTATTCAGAAATATCTGCTTCTAGAACCAAAACGCAGCTACCTAAAAGAACGGTCTTAAATATGTGCATTCAACTTACAGAGTTAAACTGATGTGCGTTTGCAGGAGTTTGTAAACCCTTTCGTTGAAGCAGCGGAAAACGCATTTTTCCAACCAATTCCAAGCATTTCAGAAATAGCTGTAAATCTCCGTCTAAAACACAAAACGAACGTATCCTTCAAACTGCTCTCCTGTGCGTTCGCTTAACTAAGGGAGTTGAATCCGCGTTTAGACTCAGAGAGTGGAAAGCACGTTCCTTCTAGGAGCTGCGTTTTGCTATTCCAGCGTGAATGGGAGTAAACGCTGTATTGAGAAATGTCTGCTTCTAGAACCAAAACGCAGCTACCTAACAGAAGGGTCTTCAATGTGTGCATTCAACTTACAGAGTTAAACTGATGTGCGTTTGCAGGAGTTTGTAAACCCTTTCTGTGAAGCAGCGGAAAACGCATTTTTCCAGCCAAATCCAAGCATTTCAGAAATAGCTGTAAATCTCCGTCTAAAACACGAAACGAACGTATCCTTCAAACTGCTCTGCTGTGCGTTGGCTTAACTAAGGGAGTTGAATCCGCGTTTAGATTCAGAGAGTGGGAAGCACGTTCCTTCTAGGAGCTGCGTTTTCCTATTCCAGCGTGAATGGGAGTAAAGGCTGTATTCAGAAATATCTGCTTCTAGAACCAAAACGCAGCTACCTAAAAGAACGGTCTTAAATATGTGCATTCAACTTACAGAGTTAAACTGATGTGCGTTTGCAGGAGTTTGTAAACCCTTTCGTTGAAGCAGCGGAAAACGCATTTTTCCAACCAATTCCAAGCATTTCAGAAATAGCTGTAAATCTCCGTCTAAAACACAAAACGAACGTATCCTTCAAACTGCTCTCCTGTGCGTTCGCTTAACTAAGGGAGTTGAATCCGCGTTTAGATTCAGAGAGTGGGAAGCACGTTCCTTCTAGGAGCTGCGTTTTGCTATTCCAGCATGAATGGGAGTAAACGCTGTATTCAGAAATATCTGCTTCTAGAACCAAAACGCAGCTACCTAAGAGAACGGTCTTCAATGTGTGCATTCAACGTACAGAGTTAAACTGATGTGCGTTTGCAGGAGTTTGTAAACCCTTTCTGTGAAGCAGCGGAAAACGCATTTTTCCAGCCAAATCCAAGCATTTCAGAAATAGCTGTAAATCTCCGTCTAAAACACGAAACGAACGTATCCTTCAAACTGCTCTGCTGTGCGTTGGCTTAACTAAGGGAGTTGAATCCGCGTTTAGATTCAGAGAGTGGGAAGCACGTTCCTTCTAGGAGCTGCGTTTTGCTATTCCAGCGTGAATGGGAGTAAACGCTGTATTGAGAAATATCTGCTTCTAGAACCAAAACGCAGCTACCTAACAGAACGGTCTTCAATGTGTGCATTCAACGTACAGAGTTAAACTGATGTGCGTTTGCAGGAGTTTGTAAACCGTTTCTGTGAAGCAGCGGAAAACGCATTTTTCCAGCCAAATCCAAGCATTTCAGAAATAGCTTTAAATCTCCGTCTAAAACACAAAACGAACGTATCCTTCAAACTGCTCTCCTGTGCGTTCGCTTAACTAAGGGAGTTGAATCCGCGTTTAGATTCAGAGAGTGGGAAGCACGTTCCTTCTAGGAGCTGCGTTTTGCTATTCCAGCGTGAATGGGAGTAAACGCTGTATTGAGAAATATCTGCTTTTAGAACCAAAACGCAGCTACCTAACAGAACGGTCTTCAATGTGTGCATTCAACTTACAGAGTTAAACTGATGTGCGTTTGCAGGAGTTTGTAAACCCTTTCTGTGAAGCAGCGGAAAACGCATTTTTCCAGCCAAATCCAAGCATTTCAGAAATAGCTGTAAATCTCCGTCTAAAACACAAAACGAACGTATCCTTCAAACTGCTCTCCTGTGCGTCCGCTTAACTAAGGGAGTTGAATCCGCGTTTAGACTCAGAGAGTGGGAAGCACGTTCCTTCTAGGAGCTGCGTTTTGCTATTCCAGCGTGAATGGGAGTAAACGCTGTATTGAGAAATGTCTGCTTCTAGAACCAAAACGCAGCTACCTAACAGAAGGGTCTTCAATGTGTGCATTCAACTTACAGAGTTAAACTGATGTGCGTTTGCAGGAGTTTGTAAACCCTTTCTGTTAAGCAGCGGAAAACGCATTTTTCCAGCCAAATCCAAGCATTTCAGAAATAGCTGTAAATCTCCGTCTAAAACACAAAACGAACGTATCCTTCAAACTGCTCTCCTGTGCGTTCGCTTAACTAAGGGAGTTGAATCCGCGTTTAGATTCAGAGAGTGGGAAGCACGTTCCTTCTAGGAGCTGCGTTTTGCTATTCTAGCGTGAATGGGAGTAAAGGCTGTATTGAGAAATATCTGCTTCTAGAACCAAAACGCAGCTACCTAACAGAACGGTCTTCAATGTGTGCATTCAACTTACAGAGTTAAACTGATGTGCGTTTGCAGGAGTTTGTAAACCCTTTCTGTGAAGCAGCGGAAAACGCATTTTTCCAGCCAAATCCAAGCATTTCAGAAATAGCTGTAAATCTCCGTCTAAAACACAAAACGAACGTTTCCTTCAAACTGCTCTCCTGTGCGTTCGCTTAACTAAGGGAGTTGAATCCGCGTTTAGATTCAGAGAGTGGGAAGCACTTTCCTTCTAGGAGCTGCGTTTTGCTATTCCAGCGTGAATGGGAGTAAACGCTGTATTGAGAAATATCTGCTTCTAGAACCAAAACGCAGCTACCTAACAGAACGGTCTTCAATGTGTGCATTCAACGTACAGAGTTAAACTGATGTGCGTTTGCAGGAGTTTGTAAACCCTTTCTGTGAAGCAGCGGAAAACGCATTTTTCCAGCCAAATCCAAGCATTTCAGAAATAGCTGTAAATCTCCCTCTAAAACACGAAACGAACGTATCCTTCAAACTGCTCTGCTGTGCGTTGGCTTAACTAAGGGAGTTGAATCCGCGTTTAGATTCAGAGAGTGGGAAGCACGTTCCTTCTAGGAGCTGCGTTTTGCTATTCCAACGTGAATGAAAGTAAACGCTGTATTCAGAAATATCTGCTTCTAGAACCAAAACGCAGCTACCTAACAGAACGGTCTTCAATGTGTGCATTCAACTTACAGAGTTAAACTGATGTGCGTTTGCAGGAGTTTGTAAACCCTTTCTGTGAAGCAGCGGAAAACGCATTTTTCCAGCCAATTCCAAGCATTTCAGAAATAGCTGTAAATCTCCGTCTAAAACACAAAACGAACGTATCCTTCAAACTGCTCTCCTGTGCGTTCGCTTAACTAAGGGAGTTGAATCCGCGTTTAGATTCAGAGAGTGGGAAGCACGTTCCTTCTAGGAGCTGCGTTTTGCTATTCCAGCGTGAATGGGAGTAAACGCTGTATTCAGAAATATCTGCTTCTAGAACCAAAACGCAGCTACCTAAGAGAACGGTCTTCAATGTGTGCATTCAACGTACAGAGTTAAACTGATGTGCGTTTGCAGGAGTTTGTAAACCCTTTCTGTGAAGCAGCGGAAAACGCATTTTTCCAGCCAAATCAAAGCATTTCAGAAATAGCTGTAAATCTCCGTCTAAAACACGTAACGAACGTATCCTTCAAACTGCTCTGCTGTGCGTTGGCTTAACTAAGGGAGTTGAATCCGCCTTTAGATTCAGAGAGTGGGAAGCACGTTCCTTCTAGGAGCTGCGTTTTGCTATTCCAGCGTGAATGGGAGTAAACGCTGTATTCAGAAATATCTGCTTCTAGAACCAAAACGCAGCTACCTAACAGAACGGTCTTCAATGTGTCCATTCAACTTACAGAGTTAAACTGATGTGCGTTTGCAGGAGTTTGTAAACCCTTTCTGTGAAGCAGCGGAAAACGCATTTTTCCAACCAAATCCAAGCATTTCAGGAATAGCTGTAAATCTCCGTCTAAAACACAAAACGAACGTATCCTTCAAACTGCTCTCCTGTGCGTTCGCTTAACTAAGGGAGTTGAATCCGCGTTTAGATTCAGAGAGTGGGAAGCACGTTCCTTCTAGGAGCTGCGTTTTGCTATTCCAGCGTGAATGGGAGTAAACGCTGTATTCAGAAATATCTGCTTCTAGAACCAAAACGCAGCTACCTAAGAGAACGGTCTTCAATGTGTGCATTTAACGTACAGAGTTAAACTGATGTGCGTTTGCAGGAGTTTGTAAACCCTTTCTGTGAAGCAGCGGAAAACGCATTTTTCCAGCCAAATCCAAGCATTTCAGAAATAGCTGTAAATCTCCGTCTAAAACACGAAACGAACGTATCCTTCAAACTGCTCTGCTGTGCGTTGGCTTAACTAAGGGAGTTGAATCCGCGTTTAGATTCAGAGAGTGGGAAGCACGTTCCTTCTAGGAGCTGCGTTTTGCTATTCCAGCGTGAATGGGAGTAAAGGCTGTATTCAGAAATATCTGCTTCTAGAACCAAAACGCAGCTACCTAACAGAACGGTCTTCAATGTGTGCATTCAACTTACAGAGTTAAACTGATGTGCGTTTGCAGGAGTTTGTAAACCCTTTCTGTGAAGCAGCGGAAAACGCATTTTTCCAGCCAAATCCAAGCATTTCAGAAATAGCTGTAAATCTCCGTCTAAAACACAAAACGAACGTATCCTTCAAACTGCTCTCCTGTGCGTTCGCTTAACTAAGGGAGTTGAATCCGCGTTTAGATTCAGAGAGTGGGAAGCACTTTCCTTCTAGGAGCTGCGTTTTGCTATTCCAGCGTGAATGGGAGTAAACGCTGTATTGAGAAATATCTGCTTCTAGAACCAAAACGAAGCTACCTAACAGAACGGTCTTCAATGTGTGCATTCAACGTACAGAGTTAAACTGATGTGCGTTTGCAGGAGTTTGTAAACCCTTTCTGTGAAGCAGCGGAAAACGCATTTTTCCAGCCAAATCCAAGCATTTCAGAAATAGCTGTAAATCTCCGTCTAAAACACGAAACGAACGTATCCTTCAAACTGCTCTGCTGTGCGTTGGCTTAACTAAGGGAGTTGAATCCGCGTTTAGATTCAGAGAGTGGGAAGCACGTTCCTTCTAGGAGCTGCGTTTTGCTATTCCAACGTGAATGGGAGTAAACGCTGTATTCAGAAATATCTGCTTCTAGAACCAAAACGCAGCTACCTAACAGAACGGTCTTCAATGTGTGCATTCAACTTACAGAGTTAAACTGATGTGCGTTTGCAGGAGTTTGTAAACCCTTTCTGTGAAGCAGCGGAAAACGCATTTTTCCAGCCAAATCCAAGCATTTCAGAAATAGCTGTAAATCTCCGTCTAAAACACAAAACGAACGTATCCTTCAAACTGCTCTCCTGTGCGTTCGCTTAACTAAGGGAGTTGAATCCGCGTTTAGACTCAGAGAGTGGAAAGCACGTTCCTTCTAGGAGCTGCGTTTTGCTATTCCAGCGTGAATGGGAGTAAACGCTGTATTGAGAAATGTCTGCTTCTAGAACCAAAACGCAGCTACCTAACAGAAGGGTCTTCAATGTGTGCATTCAACTTACAGAGTTAAACTGATGTGCGTTTGCAGGAGTTTGTAAACCCTTTCTGTGAAGCAGCGGAAAACGCATTTTTCCAGCCAAATCCAAGCATTTCAGAAATAGCTGTAAATCTCCGTCTAAAACACGAAACGAACGTATCCTTCAAACTGCTCTGCTGTGCGTTGGCTTAACTAAGGGAGTTGAATCCGCGTTTAGATTCAGAGAGTGGGAAGCACGTTCCTTCTAGGAGCTGCGTTTTCCTATTCCAGCGTGAATGGGAGTAAAGGCTGTATTCAGAAATATCTGCTTCTAGAACCAAAACGCAGCTACCTAAAAGAACGGTCTTAAATATGTGCATTCAACTTACAGAGTTAAACTGATGTGCGTTTGCAGGAGTTTGTAAACCCTTTCGTTGAAGCAGCGGAAAACGCATTTTTCCAACCAATTCCAAGCATTTCAGAAATAGCTGTAAATCTCCGTCTAAAACACAAAACGAACGTATCCTTCAAACTGCTCTCCTGTGCGTTCGCTTAACTAAGATAGTTGAATCCGCGTTTAGATTCAGAGAGTGGGAAGCACGTTCCTTCTAGGAGCTGCGTTTTGCTATTCCAGCATGAATGGGAGTAAACGCTGTATTCAGAAATATCTGCTTCTAGAACCAAAACGCAGCTACCTAAGAGAACGGTCTTCAATGTGTGCATTCAACGTACAGAGTTAAACTGATGTGCGTTTGCAGGAGTTTGTAAACCCTTTCTGTGAAGCAGCGGAAAACGCATTTTTCCAGCCAAATCCAAGCATTTCAGAAATAGCTGTAAATCTCCGTCTAAAACACGAAACGAACGTATCCTTCAAACTGCTCTGCTGTGCGTTGGCTTAACTAAGGGAGTTGAATCCGCGTTTAGATTCAGAGAGTGGGAAGCACGTTCCTTCTAGGAGCTGCGTTTTGCTATTCCAGCGTGAATGGGAGTAAACGCTGTATTGAGAAATATCTGCTTCTAGAACCAAAACGCAGCTACCTAACAGAACGGTCTTCAATGTGTGCATTCAACGTACAGAGTTAAACTGATGTGCGTTTGCAGGAGTTTGTAAACCGTTTCTGTGAAGCAGCGGAAAACGCATTTTTCCAGCCAAATCCAAGCATTTCAGAAATAGCTTTAAATCTCCGTCTAAAACACAAAACGAACGTATCCTTCAAACTGCTCTCCTGTGCGTTCGCTTAACTAAGGGAGTTGAATCCGCGTTTAGATTCAGAGAGTGGGAAGCACGTTCCTTCTAGGAGCTGCGTTTTGCTATTCCAGCGTGAATGGGAGTAAACGCTGTATTCAGAAATATCTGCTTCTAGAACCAAAACGCAGCTACCTAACAGAACGGTCTTCAATGTGTGCATTCAACTTACAGAGTTAAACTGATGTGCGTTTGCAGGAGTTTGTAAACCCTTTCTGTGAAGCAGCGGAAAACGCATTTTTCCAGCCAAATCCAAGCATTTCAGAAATAGCTGTAAATCTCCGTCTAAAACACAAAACGAACGTATCCTTCAAACTGCTCTCCTGTGCGTTCGCTTAACTAAGGGAGTTGAATCCGCGTTTAGACTCAGAGAGTGGAAAGCACGTTCCTTCTAGGAGCTGCGTTTTGCTATTCCAGCGTGAATGGGAGTAAACGCTGTATTGAGAAATGTCTGCTTCTAGAACCAAAACGCAGCTACCTAACAGAAGGGTCTTCAATGTGTGCATTCAACTTACAGAGTTAAACTGATGTGCGTTTGCAGGAGTTTGTAAACCCTTTCTGTGAAGCAGCGGAAAACGCATTTTTCCAGCCAAATCCAAGCATTTCAGAAATAGCTGTAAATCTCCGTCTAAAACACGAAACGAACGTATCCTTCAAACTGCTCTGCTGTGCGTTGGCTTAACTAAGGGAGTTGAATCCGCGTTTAGATTCAGAGAGTGGGAAGCACGTTCCTTCTAGGAGCTGCGTTTTCCTATTCCAGCGTGAATGGGAGTAAAGGCTGTATTCAGAAATATCTGCTTCTAGAACCAAAACGCAGCTACCTAAAAGAACGGTCTTAAATATGTGCATTCAACTTACAGAGTTAAACTGATGTGCGTTTGCAGGAGTTTGTAAACCCTTTCGTTGAAGCAGCGGAAAACGCATTTTTCCAACCAATTCCAAGCATTTCAGAAATAGCTGTAAATCTCCGTCTAAAACACAAAACGAACGTATCCTTCAAACTGCTCTCCTGTGCGTTCGCTTAACTAAGGGAGTTGAATCCGCGTTTAGATTCAGAGAGTGGGAAGCACGTTCCTTCTAGGAGCTGCGTTTTGCTATTCCAGCATGAATGAGAGTAAACGCTGTATTCAGAAATATCTGCTTCTAGAACCAAAACGCAGCTACCTAAGAGAACGGTCTTCAATGTGTGCATTCAACGTACAGAGTTAAACTGATGTGCGTTTGCAGGAGTTTGTAAACCCTTTCTGTGAAGCAGCGGAAAACGCATTTTTCCAGCCAAATCCAAGCATTTCAGAAATAGCTGTAAATCTCCGTCTAAAACACGAAACGAACGTATCCTTCAAACTGCTCTGCTGTGCGTTGGCTTAACTAAGGGAGTTGAATCCGCGTTTAGATTCAGAGAGTGGGAAGCACGTTCCTTCTAGGAGCTGCGTTTTGCTATTCCAGCGTGAATGGGAGAAAACGCTGTATTGAGAAATATCTGCTTCTAGAACCAAAACGCAGCTACCTAACAGAACGGTCTTCAATGTGTGCATTCAACGTACAGAGTTAAACTGATGTGCGTTTGCAGGAGTTTGTAAACCGTTTCTGTGAAGCAGCGGAAAACGCATTTTTCCAGCCAAATCCAAGCATTTCAGAAATAGCTTTAAATCTCCGTCTAAAACACAAAACGAACGTATCCTTCAAACTGCTCTCCTGTGCGTTCGCTTAACTAAGGGAGTTGAATCCGCGTTTAGATTCAGAGAGTGGGAAGCACGTTCCTTCTAGGAGCTGCGTTTTGCTATTCCAGCGTGAATGGGAGTAAACGCTGTATTGAGAAATATCTGCTTCTAGAACCAAAACGCAGCTACCTAACAGAACGGTCTTCAAGGTGTGCATTCAACTTACAGAGTTAAACTGATGTGCGTTTGCAGGAGTTTGTAAACCCTTTCTGTGAAGCAGCGGAAAACGCATTTTTCCAGCCAAATCCAAGCATTTCAGAAATAGCTGTAAATCTCCGTCTAAAACACAAAACGAACGTATCCTTCAAACTGCTCTCCTGTGCGTCCGCTTAACTAAGGGAGTTGAATCCGCGTTTAGACTCAGAGAGTGGGAAGCACGTTCCTTCTAGGAGCTGCGTTTTGCTATTCCAGCGTGAATGGGAGTAAACGCTGTATTGAGAAATGTCTGCTTCTAGAACCAAAACGCAGCTACCTAACAGAAGGGTCTTCAATGTGTGCATTCAACTTACAGAGTTAAACTGATGTGCGTTTGCAGGAGTTTGTAAACCCTTTCTGTGAAGCAGCGGAAAACGCATTTTTCCAGCCAAATCCAAGCATTTCAGAAATAGCTGTAAATCTCCGTCTAAAACACAAAACGAACGTATCCTTCAAACTGCTCTCCTGTGCGTTCGCTTAACTAAGGGAGTTGAATCCGCGTTTAGATTCAGAGAGTGGGAAGCACGTTCCTTCTAGGAGCTGCGTTTTGCTATTCCAGCGTGAATGGGAGTAAAGGCTGTATTGAGAAATATCTGCTTCTAGAACCAAAACGCAGCTACCTAACAGAACGGTCTTCAATGTGTGCATTCAACTTACAGAGTTAAACTGATGTGCGTTTGCAGGAGTTTGTAAACCCTTTCTGTGAAGCAGCGGAAAACGCATTTTTCCAGCCAAATCCAAGCATTTCAGAAATAGCTGTAAATCTCCGTCTAAAACACAAAACGAACGTTTCCTTCAAACTGCTCTCCTGTGCGTTCGCTTAACTAAGGGAGTTGAATCCGCGTTTAGATTCAGAGAGTGGGAAGCACTTTCCTTCTAGGAGCTGCGTTTTGCTATTCCAGCGTGAATGGGAGTAAACGCTGTATTGAGAAATATCTGCTTCTAGAACCAAAACGCAGCTACCTAACAGAACGGTCTTCAATGTGTGCATTCAACGTACAGAGTTAAACTGATGTGCGTTTGCAGGAGTTTGTAAACCCTTTCTGTGAAGCAGCGGAAAACGCATTTTTCCAGCCAAATCCAAGCATTTCAGAAATAGCTGTAAATCTCCCTCTAAAACACGAAACGAACGTATCCTTCAAACTGCTCTGCTGTGCGTTGGCTTAACTAAGGGAGTTGAATCCGCGTTTAGATTCAGAGAGTGGGAAGCACGTTCCTTCTAGGAGCTGCGTTTTGCTATTCCAACGTGAATGAAAGTAAACGCTGTATTCAGAAATATCTGCTTCTAGAACCAAAACGCAGCTACCTAACAGAACGGTCTTCAATGTGTGCATTCAACTTACAGAGTTGAACTGATGTGCGTTTGCAGGAGTTTGTAAACCCTTTCTGTGAAGCAGCGGAAAACGCATTTTTCCAACCAATTCCAAGCATTTCAGAAATAGCTGTAAATCTCCGTCTAAAACACAAAACGAACGTATCCTTCAAACTGCTCTCCTGTGCGTTCGCTTAACTAAGGGAGTTGAATCCGCGTTTAGATTCAGAGAGTGGGAAGCACGTTCCTTCTAGGAGCTGCGTTTTGCTATTCCAGCGTGAATGGGAGTAAACGCTGTATTCAGAAATATCTGCTTCTAGAACCAAAACGCAGCTACCTAAGAGAACGGTCTTCAATGTGTGCATTCAACGTACAGAGTTAAACTGATGTGCGTTTGCAGGAGTTTGTAAACCCTTTCTGTGAAGCAGCGGAAAACGCATTTTTCCAGCCAAATCAAAGCATTTCAGAAATAGCTGTAAATCTCCGTCTAAAACACGAAACGAACGTATCCTTCAAACTGCTCTGCTGTGCGTTGGCTTAACTAAGGGAGTTGAATCCGCCTTTAGATTCAGAGAGTGGGAAGCACGTTCCTTCTAGGAGCTGCGTTTTGCTATTCCAGCGTGAATGGGAGTAAACGCTGTATTCAGAAATATCTGCTTCTAGAACCAAAACGCAGCTACCTAACAGAACGGTCTTCAATGTGTCCATTCAACTTACAGAGTTAAACTGATGTGCGTTTGCAGGAGTTTGTAAACCCTTTCGTTGAAGCAGCGGAAAACGCATTTTTCCAGCCAAATCCAAGCATTTCAGAAATAGCTGTAAATCTCCGTCTAAAACACAAAACGAACGTATCCTTCAAACTGCTCTCCTGTGCGTTCGCTTAACTAAGGGAGTTGAATCCGCGTTTAGATTCAGAGAGTGGGAAGCACGTTCCTTCTAGGAGCTGCGTTTTGCTATTCCAGCATGAATGGGAGTAAACGCTGTATTCAGAAATATCTGCTTCTAGAACCAAAACGCAGCTACCTAAGAGAACGGTCTTCAATGTGTGCATTCAACGTACAGAGTTAAACTGATGTGCGTTTGCAGGAGTTTGTAAACCCTTTCTGTGAAGCAGCGGAAAACGCATTTTTCCAGCCAAATCCAAGCATTTCAGAAATAGCTGTAAATCTCCGTCTAAAACACGAAACGAACGTATCCTTCAAACTGCTCTGCTGTGCGTTGGCTTAACTAAGGGAGTTGAATCCGCGTTTAGATTCAGAGAGTGGGAAGCACGTTCCTTCTAGGAGCTGCGTTTTGCTATTCCAGCGTGAATGGGAGTAAACGCTGTATTGAGAAATATCTGCTTCTAGAACCAAAACGCAGCTACCTAACAGAACGGTCTTCAATGTGTGCATTCAACGTACAGAGTTAAACTGATGTGCGTTTGCAGGAGTTTGTAAACCGTTTCTGTGAAGCAGCGGAAAACGCATTTTTCCAGCCAAATCCAAGCATTTCAGAAATAGCTTTAAATCTCCGTCTAAAACACAAAACGAACGTATCCTTCAAACTGCTCTCCTGTGCGTTCGCTTAACTAAGGGAGTTGAATCCGCGTTTAGATTCAGAGAGTGGGAAGCACGTTCCTTCTAGGAGCTGCGTTTTGCTATTCCAGCGTGAATGGGAGTAAACGCTGTATTCAGAAATATCTGCTTCTAGAACCAAAACGCAGCTACCTAACAGAACGGTCTTCAATGTGTGCATTCAACTTACAGAGTTAAACTGATGTGCGTTTGCAGGAGTTTGTAAACCCTTTCTGTGAAGCAGCGGAAAACGCATTTTTCCAGCCAAATCCAAGCATTTCAGAAATAGCTGTAAATCTCCGTCTAAAACACAAAACGAACGTATCCTTCAAACTGCTCTCCTGTGCGTTCGCTTAACTAAGGGAGTTGAATCCGCGTTTAGACTCAGAGAGTGGAAAGCACGTTCCTTCTAGGAGCTGCGTTTTGCTATTCCAGCGTGAATGGGAGTAAACGCTGTATTGAGAAATGTCTGCTTCTAGAACCAAAACGCAGCTACCTAACAGAAGGGTCTTCAATGTGTGCATTCAACTTACAGAGTTAAACTGATGTGCGTTTGCAGGAGTTTGTAAACCCTTTCTGTGAAGCAGCGGAAAACGCATTTTTCCAGCCAAATCCAAGCATTTCAGAAATAGCTGTAAATCTCCGTCTAAAACACGAAACGAACGTATCCTTCAAACTGCTCTGCTGTGCGTTGGCTTAACTAAGGGAGTTGAATCCGCGTTTAGATTCAGAGAGTGGGAAGCACGTTCCTTCTAGGAGCTGCGTTTTCCTATTCCAGCGTGAATGGGAGTAAAGGCTGTATTCAGAAATATCTGCTTCTAGAACCAAAACGCAGCTACCTAAAAGAACGGTCTTAAATATGTGCATTCAACTTACAGAGTTAAACTGATGTGCGTTTGCAGGAGTTTGTAAACCCTTTCGTTGAAGCAGCGGAAAACGCATTTTTCCAACCAATTCCAAGCATTTCAGAAATAGCTGTAAATCTCCGTCTAAAACACAAAACGAACGTATCCTTCAAACTGCTCTCCTGTGCGTTCGCTTAA
This sequence comes from Callithrix jacchus, assembly GCF_049354715.1. NCBI lineage: Eukaryota > Metazoa > Chordata > Mammalia > Primates > Cebidae > Callithrix > Callithrix jacchus. The sequence goes on from NC_133514.1 coordinate 46,385,932, forward strand.
CTAAGGGAGTTGAATCCGCGTTTAGATTCAGAGAGTGGGAAGCACGTTCCTTCTAGGAGCTGCGTTTTGCTATTCCAGCATGAATGAGAGTAAACGCTGTATTCAGAAATATCTGCTTCTAGAACCAAAACGCAGCTACCTAAGAGAACGGTCTTCAATGTGTGCATTCAACGTACAGAGTTAAACTGATGTGCGTTTGCAGGAGTTTGTAAACCCTTTCTGTGAAGCAGCGGAAAACGCATTTTTCCAGCCAAATCAAAGCATTTCAGAAATAGCTGTAAATCTCCGTCTAAAACACGAAACGAACGTATCCTTCAAACTGCTCTGCTGTGCGTTGGCTTAACTAAGGGAGTTGAATCCGCGTTTAGATTCAGAGAGTGGGAAGCACGTTCCTTCTAGGAGCTGCGTTTTGCTATTCCAGCGTGAATGGGAGAAAACGCTGTATTGAGAAATATCTGCTTCTAGAACCAAAACGCAGCTACCTAACAGAACGGTCTTCAATATGTGCATTCAACGTACAGAGTTAAACTGATGTGCGTTTGCAGGAGTTTGTAAACCGTTTCTGTGAAGCAGCGGAAAACGCATTTTTCCAGCCAAATCCAAGCATTTCAGAAATAGCTTTAAATCTCCGTCTAAAACACAAAACGAACGTATCCTTCAAACTGCTCTCCTGTGCGTTCGCTTAACTAAGGGAGTTGAATCCGCGTTTAGATTCAGAGAGTGGGAAGCACGTTCCTTCTAGGAGCTGCGTTTTGCTATTCCAGCGTGAATGGGAGTAAACGCTGTATTGAGAAATATCTGCTTCTAGAACCAAAACGCAGCTACCTAACAGAACGGTCTTCAATGTGTGCATTCAACTTACAGAGTTAAACTGATGTGCGTTTGCAGGAGTTTGTAAACCCTTTCTGTGAAGCAGCGGAAAACGCATTTTTCCAGCCAAATCCAAGCATTTCAGAAATAGCTGTAAATCTCCGTCTAAAACACAAAACGAACGTATCCTTCAAACTGCTCTCCTGTGCGTCCGCTTAACTAAGGGAGTTGAATCCGCGTTTAGACTCAGAGAGTGGGAAGCACGTTCCTTCTAGGAGCTGCGTTTTGCTATTCCAGCGTGAATGGGAGTAAACGCTGTATTGAGAAATGTCTGCTTCTAGAACCAAAACGCAGCTACCTAACAGAAGGGTCTTCAATCTGTGCATTCAACTTACAGAGTTAAACTGATGTGCGTTTGCAGGAGTTTGTAAACCCTTTCTGTGAAGCAGCGGAAAACGCATTTTTCCAGCCAAATCCAAGCATTTCAGAAATAGCTGTAAATCTCCGTCTAAAACACAAAACGAACGTATCCTTCAAACTGCTCTCCTGTGCGTTCGCTTAACTAAGGGAGTTGAATCCGCGTTTAGATTCAGAGAGTGGGAAGCACGTTCCTTCTAGGAGCTGCGTTTTGCTATTCCAGCGTGAATGGGAGTAAAGGCTGTATTGAGAAATATCTGCTTCTAGAACCAAAACGCAGCTACCTAACAGAACGGTCTTCAATGTGTGCATTCAACTTACAGAGTTAAACTGATGTGCGTTTGCAGGAGTTTGTAAACCCTTTCTGTGAAGCAGCGGAAAACGCATTTTTCCGGCCAAATCCAAGCATTTCAGAAATAGCTGTAAATCTCCGTCTAAAACACAAAACGAACGTTTCCTTCAAACTGCTCTCCTGTGCGTTCGCTTAACTAAGGGAGTTGAATCCGCGTTTAGATTCAGAGAGTGGGAAGCACTTTCCTTCTAGGAGCTGCGTTTTGCTATTCCAGCGTGAATGGGAGTAAACGCTGTATTGAGAAATATCTGCTTCTAGAACCAAAACGCAGCTACCTAACAGAACGGTCTTCAATGTGTGCATTCAACGTACAGAGTTAAACTGATGTGCGTTTGCAGGAGTTTGTAAACCCTTTCTGTGAAGCAGCGGAAAACGCATTTTTCCAGCCAAATCCAAGCATTTCAGAAATAGCTGTAAATCTCCCTCTAAAACACGAAACGAACGTATCCTTCAAACTGTTCTGCTGTGCGTTGGCTTAACTAAGGGAGTTGAATCCGCGTTTAGATTCAGAGAGTGGGAAGCACGTTCCTTCTAGGAGCTGCGTTTTGCTATTCCAACGTGAATGAAAGTAAACGCTGTATTCAGAAATATCTGCTTCTAGAACAAAAACGCAGCTACCTAACAGAACGGTCTTCAATGTGTGCATTCAACTTACAGAGTTAAACTGATGTGCGTTTGCAGGAGTTTGTAAACCCTTTCTGTGAAGCAGCGGAAAACGCATTTTTCCAACCAATTCCAAGCATTTCAGAAATAGCTGTAAATCTCCGTCTAAAACACAAAACGAACGTATCCTTCAAACTGCTCTCCTGTGCGTTCGCTTAACTAAGGGAGTTGAATCCGCGTTTAGATTCAGAGAGTGGGAAGCACGTTCCTTCTAGGAGCTGCGTTTTGCTATTCCAGCGTGAATGGGAGTAAACGCTGTATTCAGAAATATCTGCTTCTAGAACCAAAACGCAGCTACCTAAGAGAACGGTCTTCAATGTGTGCATTCAACGTACAGAGTTAAACTGATGTGCGTTTGCAGGAGTTTGTAAACCCTTTCTGTGAAGCAGCGGAAAACGCATTTTTCCAGCCAAATCAAAGCATTTCAGAAATAGCTGTAAATCTCCGTCTAAAACACGAAACGAACGTATCCTTCAAACTGCTCTGCTGTGCGTTGGCTTAACTAAGGGAGTTGAATCCGCCTTTAGATTCAGAGAGTGGGAAGCACGTTCCTTCTAGGAGCTGCGTTTTGCTATTCCAGCGTGAATGGGAGTAAACGCTGTATTCAGAAATATCTGCTTCTAGAACCAAAACGCATCTACCTAACAGAACGGTCTTCAATGTGTCCATTCAACTTACAGAGTTAAACTGATGTGCGTTTGCAGGAGTTTGTAAACCCTTTCTGTGAAGCAGCGGAAAACGCATTTTTCCAACCAAATCCAAGCATTTCAGAAATAGCTGTAAATCTCCGTCTAAAACACAAAACGAACGTATCCTTCAAACTGCTCTCCTGTGCGTTCGCTTAACTAAGGGAGTTGAATCCGCGTTTAGATTCAGAGAGTGGGAAGCACGTTCCTTCTAGGAGCTGCGTTTTGCTATTCCAGCGTGAATGGGAGTAAACGCTGTATTCAGAAATATCTGCTTCTAGAACCAAAACGCAGCTACCTAAGAGAACGGTCTTCAATGTGTGCATTCAACGTACAGAGTTAAACTGATGTGCGTTTGCAGGAGTTTGTAAACCCTTTCTGTGAAGCAGCGGAAAACGCATTTTTCCAGCCAAATCCAAGCATTTCAGAAATAGCTGTAAATCTCCGTCTAAAACACGAAACGAACGTATCCTTCAAACTGCTCTGCTGTGCGTTGGCTTAACTAAGGGAGTTGAATCCGCGTTTAGATTCAGAGAGTGGGAAGCACGTTCCTTCTAGGAGCTGCGTTTTGCTATTCCAGCGTGAATGGGAGTAAAGGCTGTATTCAGAAATATCTGCTTCTAGAACCATAACGCAGCTACCTAACAGAACGGTCTTCAATGTGTGCATTCAACTTACAGAGTTAAACTGATGTGCGTTTGCAGGAGTTTGTAAACCCTTTCTGTGAAGCAGCGGAAAACGCATTTTTCCAGCCAAATCCAAGCATTTCAGAAATAGCTGTAAATCTCCGTCTAAAACACAAAACGAACGTATCCTTCAAACTGCTCTCCTGTGCGTTCGCTTAACTAAGGGAGTTGAATCCGCGTTTAGATTCAGAGAGTGGGAAGCACTTTCCTTCTAGGAGCTGCGTTTTGCTATTCCAGCGTGAATGGGAGTAAACGCTGTATTGAGAAATATCTGCTTCTAGAACCAAAACGCAGCTACCTAACAGAACGGTCTTCAATGTGTGCATTCAACGTACAGAGTTAAACTGATGTGCGTTTGCAGGAGTTTGTAAACCCTTTCTGTGAAGCAGCGGAAAACGCATTTTTCCAGCCAAATCCAAGCATTTCAGAAATAGCTGTAAATCTCCGTCTAAAACACGAAACGAACGTATCCTTCAAACTGCTCTGCTGTGCGTTGGCTTAACTAAGGGAGTTGAATCCGCGTTTAGATTCAGAGAGTGGGAAGCACGTTCCTTCTAGGAGCTGCGTTTTGCTATTCCAACGTGAATGGGAGTAAACGCTGTATTCAGAAATATCTGCTTCTAGAACCAAAACGCAGCTACCTAACAGAACGGTCTTCAATGTGTGCATTCAACTTACAGAGTTAAACTGATGTGCGTTTGCAGGAGTTTGTAAACCCTTTCTGTGAAGCAGCGGTAAACGCATTTTTCCAACCAATTCCAAGCATTTCAGAAATAGCTGTAAATCTCCGTCTAAAACACAAAACGAACGTATCCTTCAAACTGCTCTCCTGTGCGTTCGCTTAACTAAGGGAGTTGAATCCGCGTTTAGATTCAGAGAGTGGGAAGCACGTTCCTTCTAGGAGCTGCGTTTTGCTATTCCAGCGTGAATGGGAGTAAACGCTGTATTCAGAAATATCTGCTTCTAGAACCAAAACGCAGCTACCTAAGAGAACGGTCTTCAATGTGTGCATTCAACGTACAGAGTTAAACTGATGTGCGTTTGCAGGAGTTTGTAAACCCTTTCTGTGAAGCAGCGGAAAACGCATTTTTCCAGCCAAATCCAAGCATTTCAGAAATAGCTGTAAATCTCCGTCTAAAACACGAAACGAACGTATCTTTCAAACTGCTCTGCTGTGCGTTGGCTTAACTAAGGGAGTTGAATCCGCGTTTAGATTCAGAGAGTGGGAAGCACGTTCCTTCTAGGAGCTGCGTTTTGCTATTCCAGCGTGAATGGGAGTAAACGCTGTATTCAGAAATATCTGCTTCTAGAACCAAAACGCAGCTACCTAACAGAACGGTCTTCAATGTGTCCATTCAACTTACAGAGTTAAACTGATGTGCGTTTGCAGGAGTTTGTAAACCCTTTCTGTGAAGCAGCGGAAAACGCATTTTTCCAACCAAATCCAAGCATTTCAGAAATAGCTGTAAATCTCCGTCTAAAACACAAAACGAACGTATCCTTCAAACTGCTCTCCTGTGCGTTCGCTTAACTAAGGGAGTTGAATCCGCGTTTAGATTCAGAGAGTGGGAAGCACGTTCCTTCTAGGAGCTGCGTTTTCCTATTCCAGCGTGAATGGGAATAAACGCTGTATTGAGAAATATCTGCTTCTAGAACCAAAACGCAGCTACCTAACAGAACGGTCTTCAATGTGTGCATTCAACTTACAGAGTTAAACTGATGTGCGTTTGCAGGAGTTTGTAAACCCTTTCTGTGAAGCAGCGGAAAACGCATTTTTCCAGCCAAATCCAAGCATTTCAGAAATAGCTGTAAATCTCCGTCTAAAACACAAAACGAACGTATCCTTCAAACTGCTCTCCTGTGCGTTCGCTTAACTAAGGGAGTTGAATCCGCGTTTAGATTCAGAGAGTGGGCAGCACGTTCCTTCTAGGAGCTGCGTTTTGCTATTCCAGCGTGAATGGGAGTAAACGCTGTATTCAGAAATATCTGCTTCTAGAACCAAAACGCAGCTACCTAACAGAACGGTCTTCAATGTGTGCATTCAACTTACAGAGTTAAACTGATGTGCGTTTGCAGGAGTTTGTAAACCCTTTCTGTGAAGCAGCGGAAAACGCATTTTTCCAGCCAAATCCAAGCATTTCAGAAATAGCTGTAAATCTCCGTCTAAAACACAAAACGAACGTATCCTTCAAACTGCTCTCCTGTGCGTTCGCTTAACTAAGGGAGTTGAATCCGCGTTTAGACTCAGAGAGTGGGAAGCACGTTCCTTCTAGGAGCTGCGTTTTGCTATTCCAGCGTGAATGGGAGTAAACGCTGTATTGAGAAATGTCTGCTTCTAGAACCAAAACGCAGCTACCTAACAGAAGGGTCTTCAATGTGTGCATTCAACTTACAGAGTTAAAATGATGTGCGTTTGCAGGAGTTTGTAAACCCTTTCTGTGGAGCAGCGGAAAACGCATTTTTCCAGCCAAATCCAAGCATTTTAGAAATAGCTGTAAATCTCCGTCTAAAACACGAAACGAACGTATCCTTCAAACTGCTCTGCTGTGCGTTGGCTTAACTAAGGGAGTTGAATCCGCGTTTAGATTCAGAGAGTGGGAAGCACGTTCCTTCTAGGAGCTGCGTTTTGCTATTCCAGCGTTAATGGGAGTAAACGCTGTATTCAGAAATATCTGCTTCCAGAACCAAAACGCAGCTACGTAACAGAACGGTCTTCAATGTGTCCATTCAACTTACAGAGTTAAACTGATGTGCGTTTGCAGGAGTTTGTAAACCCTTTCTGTGAAGCAGCGGAAAACGCATTTTTCCAACCAAATCCAAGCATTTCAGAAATAGCTGTAAATCTCCGTCTAAAACACAAAACGAACATATCCTTCAAATTGCTCTCCTGTGCGTTCGCTTAACTAAGGGAGTTGAATCGCGTTCAGATTCAGAGAGTGGGAAGCACGTTCCTTCTAGGAGCTGCGTTTTCCTATTCCAGCGTGAATGGGAATAAACGCTGTATTGAGAAATATCTGCTTCTAGAACCAAAACGCAGCTACCTAACAGAACGGTCTTCAATGTGTGCATTCAACGTACAGAGTTAAACTGATGTGCGTTTGCAGGAGTTTGTAAACCCTTTCTGTGAAGCAGCGGAAAACGCATTTTTCCAGCCAAATCAAAGCATTTCAGAAATAGCTGTAACTCTCCGTCTAAAACACGAAACGAACGTATCCTTCAAACTGCTCTGCTGTGCGTTGGCTTAAGTAAGGGAGTTGAATCCGCGTTTAGATTCAGAGAGTGGGAAGCACGTTCCTTCTAGGAGCTGCGTTTTGCTATTCCAGCGTGAATGGGAGTAAAGGCTGTATTGAGAAATATCTGCTTCTAGAACCAAAACGCAGCTACCTAACAGAACGGTCTTCAATGTGTGCATTCAACTTACAGAGTTAAACTGATGTGCGTTTGCAGGAGTTTGTAAACCCTTTCTGTGAAGCAGCGGAAAACGCATTTTTCCAGCCAAATCCAAGCATTTCAGAAATAGCTGTAAATCTCCGTCTAAAACACAAAACGAACGTTCCTTCAAACTGCTCTCCTGTGCGTTCGCTTAACTAAGGGAGTTGAATCCGCGTTTAGATTCAGAGAGTGGGAAGCACTTTCCTTCTAGGAGCTGCGTTTTGCTATTCCAGCGTGAATGGGAGTAAACGCTGTATTGAGAAATATCTGCTTCTAGAACCAAAACGCAGCTACCTAACAGAACGGTCTTCAATGTGTGCTTTCAACGTACAGAGTTAAACTGATGTGCGTTTGCAGGAGTTTGTAAACCCTTTCTGTGAAGCATCGGAAAACGCATTTTTCCAGCCAAATCCAAGCATTTCAGAAATAGCTGTAAATCTCCCTCTAAAACACGAAACGAACGTATCCTTCACACTGCTCTGCTGTGCGTTGGCTTAACTAAGGGAGTTGAATCCGCGTTTAGATTCAGAGAGTGGGAAGCACGTTCCTTCTAGGAGCTGCGTTTTGCTATTCCAACGTGAATGAAAGTAAACGCTGTATTCAGAAATATCTGCTTCTAGAACCAAAACGCAGCTACCTAACAGAACGGTCTTCCATGTGTGCATTCAACTTACAGAGTTAAACTGATGTGCGTTTGCAGGAGTTTGTAAACCCTTTCTGTGAAGCAGCGGAAAACGCATTTTTCCAACCAATTCCAAGCATTTCAGAAATAGCTGTAAATCTCCGTCTAAAACACAAAACGAACGTATCCTTCAAACTGCTCTCCTGTGCGTTCGCTTAACTAAGGGAGTTGAATCCGCGTTTAGATTCAGAGAGTGGGAAGCACGTTCCTTCTAGGAGCTGCGTTTTGCTATTCCAGCGTGAATGGGAGTAAACGCTGTATTCAGAAATATCTGCTTCTAGAACCAAAACGCAGCTACCTAAGAGAACGGTCTTCAATGTGTGCATTCAACGTACAGAGTTAAACTGATGTGCGTTTGCAGGAGTTTGTAAACCCTTTCTGTGAAGCAGCGGAAAACGCATTTTTCCAGCCAAATCCAAGCATTTCAGAAATAGCTGTAAATCTCCGTCTAAAACACGAAACGAACGTATCCTTCAAACTGCTCTGCTGTGCGTTGGCTTAACTAAGGGAGTTGAATCCGCGTTTAGATTCAGAGAGTGGGAAGCACGTTCCTTCTAGGAGCTGCGTTTTGCTATTCCAGCGTGAATGGGAGTAAACGCTGTATTCAGAAATATCTGCTTCCAGAACCAAAACGCAGCTACCTAACAGAACGGTCTTCAATGTGTCCATTCAACTTACAGAGTTAAACTGATGTGCGTTTGCAGGAGTTTGTAAACCCTTTCTGTGAAGCAGCGGAAAACGCATTTTTCCAACCAAATCCAAGCATTTCAGAAATAGCTGTAAATCTCCGTCTAAAACACAAAACGAACATATCCTTCAAATTGCTCTCCTGTGCGTTCGCTTAACTAAGGGAGTTGAATCGCGTTCAGATTCAGAGAGTGGGAAGCACGTTCCTTCTAGGAGGTGCGTTTTCCTATTCCAGCGTGAATGGGAATAAACGCTGTATTGAGAAATATCTGCTTCTAGAACCAAAACGCAGCTACCTAACAGAACGGTCTTCAATGTGTGCATTCAACGTACAGAGTTAAACTGATGTGCGTTTGCAGGAGTTTGTAAACCCTTTCTGTGAAGCAGCGGAAAACGCATTTTTCCAGCCAAATCAAAGCATTTCAGAAATAGCTGTAACTCTCCGTCTAAAACACGAAACGAACGTATCCTTCAAACTGCTCTGCTGTGCGTTGGCTTAAGTAAGGGAGTTGAATCCGCGTTTAGATTCAGAGAGTGGGAAGCACGTTCCTTCTAGGAGCTGCGTTTTGCTATTCCAGCGTGAATGGGAGTAAAGGCTGTATTGAGAAATATCTGCTTCTAGAACCAAAACGCAGCTACCTAACAGAACGGTCTTCAATGTGTGCATTCAACTTACAGAGTTAAACTGATGTGCGTTTGCAGGAGTTTGTAAACCCTTTCTGTGAAGCAGCGGAAAACGCATTTTTCCAGCCAAATCCAAGCATTTCAGAAATAGCTGTAAATCTCCGTCTAAAACACAAAACGAACGTTTCCTTCAAACTGCTCTCCTGTGCGTTCGCTTAACTAAGGGAGTTGAATCCGCGTTTAGATTCAGAGAGTGGGAAGCACTTTCCTTCTAGGAGCTGCGTTTTGCTATTCCAGCGTGAATGGGAGTAAACGCTGTATTGAGAAATATCTGCTTCTAGAACCAAAACGCAGCTACCTAACAGAACGGTCTTCAATGTGTGCATTCAACGTACAGAGTTAAACTGATGTGCGTTTGCAGGAGTTTGTAAACCCTTTCTGTGAAGCAGCGGAAAACGCATTTTTCCAGCCAAATCCAAGCATTTCAGAAATAGCTGTAAATCTCCCTCTAAAACACGAAACGAACGTATCCTTCAAACTGCTCTGCTGTGCGTTGGCTTAACTAAGGGAGTTGAATCCGCGTTTAGATTCAGAGAGTGGGAAGCACGTTCCTTCTAGGAGCTGCGTTATGCTATTCCAACGTGAATGAAAGTAAACGCTGTATTCAGAAATATCTGCTTCTAGAACCAAAACGCAGCTACCTAACAGAACGGTCTTCCATGTGTGCATTCAACTTACAGAGTTAAACTGATGTGCGTTTGCAGGAGTTTGTAAACCCTTTCTGTGAAGCAGCGGAAAACGCATTTTTCCAACCAATTCCAAGCATTTCAGAAATAGCTGTAAATCTCCGTCTAAAACACAAAACGAACGTATCCTTCAAACTGCTCTCCTGTGCGTTCGCTTAACTAAGGGAGTTGAATCCGCGTTTAGATTCAGAGAGTGGGAAGCACGTTCCTTCTAGGAGCTGCGTTTTGCTATTCCAGCGTGAATGGGAGTAAACGCTGTATTCAGAAATATCTGCTTCTAGAACCAAAACGCAGCTACCTAAGAGAACGGTCTTCAATGTGTGCATTCAACGTACAGAGTTAAACTGATGTGCGTTTGCAGGAGTTTGTAAACCCTTTCTGTGAAGCAGCGGAAAACGCATTTTTCCAGCCAAATCAAAGCATTTCAGAAATAGCTGTAAATCTCCGTCTAAAACACGAAACGAACGTATCCTTCAAACTGCTCTGCTGTGCGTTGGCTTAACTAAGGGAGTTGAATCCGCCTTTAGATTCAGAGAGTGGGAAGCACGTTCCTTCTAGGAGCTGCGTTTTGCTATTCCAGCGTGAATGGGAGTAAACGCTGTATTCAGAAATATCTGCTTCTAGAACCAAAACGCAGCTACCTAACAGAACGGTCTTCAATGTGTCCATTCAACTTACAGAGTTAAACTGATGTGCGTTTGCAGGAGTTTGTAAACCCTTTCTGTGAAGCAGCGGAAAACGCATTTTTCCAACCAAATCCAAGCATTTCAGAAATAGCTGTAAATCTCCGTCTAAAACACAAAACGAACGTATCCTTCAAACTGCTCTCCTGTGCGTTCGCTTAACTAAGGGAGTTGAATCCGCGTTTAGATTCAGAGAGTGGGAAGCACGTTCCTTCTAGGAGCTGCGTTTTGCTATTCCAGCGTGAATGGGAGTAAACGCTGTATTCAGAAATATCTGCTTCTAGAACCAAAACGCAGCTACCTAAGAGAACGGTCTTCAATGTGTGCATTCAACGTACAGAGTTAAACTGATGTGCGTTTGCAGGAGTTTGTAAACCCTTTCTGTGAAGCAGCGGAAAACGCATTTTTCCAGCCAAATCCAAGCATTTCAGAAATAGCTGTAAATCTCCGTCTAAAACACGAAACGAACGTATCCTTCAAACTGCTCTGCTGTGCGTTGGCTTAACTAAGGGAGTTGAATCCGCGTTTAGATTCAGAGAGTGGGAAGCACGTTCCTTCTAGGAGCTGCGTTTTGCTATTGCAGCGTGAATGGGAGTAAAGGCTGTATTCAGAAATATCTGCTTCTAGAACCAAAACGCAGCTACCTAACAGAACGGTCTTCAATGTGTGCATTCAACTTACAGAGTTAAACTGATGTGCGTTTGCAGGAGTTTGTAAACCCTTTCTGTGAAGCAGCGGAAAACGCATTTTTCCAGCCAAATCCAAGCATTTCAGAAATAGCTGTAAATCTCCGTCTAAAACACAAAACGAACGTATCCTTCAAACTGCTCTCCTGTGCGTTCGCTTAACTAAGGGAGTTGAATCCGCGTTTAGATTCAGAGAGTGGGAAGCACTTTCCTTCTAGGAGCTGCGTTTTGCTATTCCAGCGTGAATGGGAGTAAACGCTGTATTGAGAAATATCTGCTTCTAGAACCAAAACGCAGCTACCTAACAGAACGGTCTTCAATGTGTGCATTCAACGTACAGAGTTAAACTGATGTGCGTTTGCAGGAGTTTGTAATCCCTTTCTGTGAAGCAGCGGAAAACGCATTTTTCCAGCCAAATCCAAGCATTTCAGAAATAGCTGTAAATCTCCGTCTAAAACACGAAACGAACGTATCCTTCAAACTGCTCTGCTGTGCGTTGGCTTAACTAAGGGAGTTGAATCCGCGTTTAGATTCAGAGAGTGGGAAGCACGTTCCTTCTAGGAGCTGCGTTTTGCTATTCCAACGTGAATGGGAGTAAACGCTGTATTCAGAAATATCTGCTTCTAGAACCAAAACGCAGCTACCTAACAGAACGGTCTTCAATGTGTGCATTCAACTTACAGAGTTAAACTGATGTGCGTTTGCAGGAGTTTGTAAACCCTTTCTGTGAAGCAGCGGTAAACGCATTTTTCCAACCAATTCCAAGCATTTCAGAAATAGCTGTAAATCTCCGTCTAAAACACAAAACGAACGTATCCTTCAAACTGCTCTCCTGTGCGTTCGCTTAACTAAGGGAGTTGAATCCGCGTTTAGATTCAGAGAGTGGGAAGCACGTTCCTTCTAGGAGCTGCGTTTTGCTATTCCAGCGTGAATGGGAGTAAACGCTGTATTCAGAAATATCTGCTTCTAGAACCAAAACGCAGCTACCTAAGAGAACGGTCTTCAATGTGTGCATTCAACGTACAGAGTTAAACTGATGTGCGTTTGCAGGAGTTTGTAAACCCTTTCTGTGAAGCAGCGGAAAACGCATTTTTCCAGCCAAATCCAAGCATTTCAGAAATAGCTGTAAATCTCCGTCTAAAACACGAAACGAACGTATCCTTCAAACTGCTCTGCTGTGCGTTGGCTTAACTAAGGGAGTTGAATCCGCGTTTAGATTCAGAGAGTGGGAAGCACGTTCCTTCTAGGAGCTGCGTTTTGCTATTCCAGCGTGAATGGGAGTAAACGCTGTATTCAGAAATATCTGCTTCTAGAACCAAAACGCAGCTACCTAACAGAACGGTCTTCAATGTGTCCATTCAACTTACAGAGTTAAACTGATGTGCGTTTGCAGGAGTTTGTAAACCCTTTCTGTGAAGCAGCGGAAAACGCATTTTTCCAACCAAATCCAAGCATTTCAGAAATAGCTGTAAATCTCCGTCTAAAACACAAAACGAACGTATCCTTCAAACTGCTCTCCTGTGCGTTCGCTTAACTAAGGGAGTTGAATCCGCGTTTAGATTCAGAGAGTGGGAAGCACGTTCCTTCTAGGAGCTGCGTTTTCCTATTCCAGCGTGAATGGGAATAAACGCTGTATTGAGAAATATCTGCTTCTAGAACCAAAACGCAGCTACCTAACAGAACGGTCTTCAATGTGTGCATTCAACTTACAGAGTTAAACTGATGTGCGTTTGCAGGAGTTTGTAAACCCTTTCTGTGAAGCAGCGGAAAACGCATTTTTCCAGCCAAATCCAAGCATTTCAGAAATAGCTGTAAATCTCCGTCTAAAACACAAAACGAACGTATCCTTCAAACTGCTCTCCTGTGCGTTCGCTTAACTAAGGGAGTTGAATCCGCGTTTAGATTCAGAGAGTGGGCAGCACGTTCCTTCTAGGAGCTGCGTTTTGCTATTCCAGCGTGAATGGGAGTAAACGCTGTATTCAGAAATATCTGCTTCTAGAACCAAAACGCAGCTACCTAACAGAACGGTCTTCAATGTGTGCATTCAACTTACAGAGTTAAACTGATGTGCGTTTGCAGGAGTTTGTAAACCCTTTCTGTGAAGCAGCGGAAAACGCATTTTTCCAGCCAAATCCAAGCATTTCAGAAATAGCTGTAAATCTCCGTCTAAAACACAAAACGAACGTATCCTTCAAACTGCTCTCCTGTGCGTTCGCTTAACTAAGGGAGTTGAATCCGCGTTTAGACTCAGAGAGTGGGAAGCACGTTCCTTCTAGGAGCTGCGTTTTGCTATTCCAGCGTGAATGGGAGTAAACGCTGTATTGAGAAATGTCTGCTTCTAGAACCAAAACGCAGCTACCTAACAGAAGGGTCTTCAATGTGTGCATTCAACTTACAGAGTTAAAATGATGTGCGTTTGCAGGAGTTTGTAAACCCTTTCTGTGGAGCAGCGGAAAACGCATTTTTCCAGCCAAATCCAAGCATTTTAGAAATAGCTGTAAATCTCCGTCTAAAACACGAAACGAACGTATCCTTCAAACTGCTCTGCTGTGCGTTGGCTTAACTAAGGGAGTTGAATCCGCGTTTAGATTCAGAGAGTGGGAAGCACGTTCCTTCTAGGAGCTGCGTTTTGCTATTCCAGCGTGAATGGGAGTAAACGCTGTATTCAGAAATATCTGCTTCCAGAACCAAAACGCAGCTACCTAACAGAACGGTCTTCAATGTGTCCATTCAACTTACAGAGTTAAACTGATGTGCGTTTGCAGGAGTTTGTAAACCCTTTCTGTGAAGCAGCGGAAAACGCATTTTTCCAACCAAATCCAAGCATTTCAGAAATAGCTGTAAATCTCCGTCTAAAACACAAAACGAACATATCCTTCAAATTGCTCTCCTGTGCGTTCGCTTAACTAAGGGAGTTGAATCGCGTTCAGATTCAGAGAGTGGGAAGCACGTTCCTTCTAGGAGCTGCGTTTTCCTATTCCAGCGTGAATGGGAGTAAACGCTGTATTGAGAAATATCTGCTTCTAGAACCAAAACGCAGCTACCTAACAGAACGGTCTTCAATGTGTGCATTCAACGTACAGAGTTAAACTGATGTGCGTTTGCAGGAGTTTGTAAACCCTTTCTGTGAAGCAGCGGAAAAGGCATTTTTCCAGCCAAATCAAAGCATTTCAGAAATAGCTATAAATCTTCGTCTAAAACACGAAACGAACGTATCCTTCAAACTGCTCTGCTGTGCGTTGGCTTAAGTAAGGGAGTTGAATCCGCGTTTAGATTCAGAGAGTGGGAAGCACGTTCCTTCTAGGAGCTGCGTTTTGCTATTCCAGCGTGAATGGGAGTAAACGCTGTATTCAGAAATATCTGCTTCTAGAACCAAAACGCAGCTACCTAAGAGAACGGTCTTCAATGTGTGCATTCAACGTACAGAGTTAAACTGATGTGCGTTTGCAGGAGTTTGTAAACCCTTTCTGTGAAGCAGCGGAAAACGCATTTTTCCAGCCAAACCCAAGCATTTCAGAAATAGCTGTAAATCTCCGTCTAAAACACGAAACGAACGTATCCTTCAAACTGCTCTGCTGTGCGTTGGCTTAACTAAGGGAGTTGAATCCGCGTTTAGATTCAGAGAGTGGGAAGCACGTTCCTTCTAGGAGCTGCGTTTTCCTATTCCAGCGTGAATGGTAGTAAACGCTGTATTCAGAAATATCTGCTTCTAGAACCAAAACGCACCTACCTAACAGAACGGTCTTCAATGTGAGCATTCAACTTACAGAGTTAAACTGATGTGCGTTTGCAGGAGTTTGTAAACCCTTTCTGTGAAGCAGCGGAAAACGCATTTTTCCAACCAATTCCAAGCATTTCAGAAATAGCTGTAAATCTCCGTCTAAAACACAAAACGAACGTATCATTCAAACTGCTCTCCTGTGCGTTCGCTTAACTAAGGGAGTTGAATCCGCATTTAGATTCAGAGAGTGGGAAGCACGTTCCTTCTAGGAGCTGCGTTTTGCTATTCCAGCGTGAATGGGAGTAAACGCTGTACTCAGAAATATCTGCTTCTAGAACCAAAACGCAGCTACCTAAGAGAACGGTCTTCAATGTGTGCATTCAACGTACAGAGTTAAACTGATGTGCGTTTGCAGGAGTTTGTAAACCCTTTCTGTGAAGCAGCGGAAAACGCATTTTTCCAGCCAAATCCAAGCATTTCAGAAATAGCTGTAAATCTAGGTCTAAAACACGAAACGAACGTATCCTTCAAACTGCTCTGCTGTGCGTTGGCTTAACTAAGGGAGTTGAATCCGCGTTTAGATTCATAGAGTGGGAAGCACGTTCCTTCTAGGAGCTGCGTTTTGCTATTCCAGCGTGAATGGGAGTAAACGCTGTATTCAGAAATATCTGCTTCTAGAACCAAAACGCAGCTACCTAACAGAACGGTCTTCAATGTGTCCATTCAACTTACAGAGTTAAACTGATGTGCGTTTGCAGGAGTTTGTAAACCCTTTCTGTGAAGCAGCGGAAAACGCATTTTTCCAACCAAATCCAAGCATTTCAGAAATAGCTGAAAATCTCCGTCTAAAACACAAAACGAACGTATCCTTCAAACTGCTCTCCTGTGCGTTCGCTTAACTAAGGGAGTTGAATCCGCGTTTGGATTCAGAGAGTGGGAAGCACGTTCCTTCTAGGAGCTGCGTTTTCCTATTCCAGCGTGAATGGGAATAAACGCTGTATTGAGAAATATCTGCTTCTAGAACCAAAACGCAGCTACCTAACAGAACGGTCTTCAATGTGTGCATTCAACTTACAGAGTTAAACTGATGTGCGTTTGCAGGAGTTTGTAAACCCTTTCTGTGAAGCAGCGGAAACGCATTTTTCCAGCCAAATCCAAGCATTTCAGAAATAGCTGTAAATTTCCGTCTAAAACACAAAACGAACGTATCCTTCAAACTGCTCTCCTGTGCGTTCGCTTAACTAAGGTAGTTGAATCCGCGTTTAGATTCAGAGAGTGGGAAGCACGTTCCTTCTAGGAGCTGCGTTTTGCTATTCCAGCGTGAATGGGAGTAAACGCTGTATTCAGAAATATCTGCTTCTAGAACCAAAACGCAGCTACCTAACAGAACGGTCTTCAATGTGTGCATTCAACTTACAGAGTTGAACTGATGTGCGTTTGCAGGAGTTTGTAAACCCTTTCTGTGAAGCAGCGGAAAACGCATTTTTCCAGCCAAATCCAAGCATTTCAGAAATAGCTGTAAATCTCCGTCTAAAACACAAAACGAACGTATCCTTCAAACTGCTCTCCTGTGCGTTCGCTTAACTAAGGGAGTTGAATCCGCGTTTAGACTCAGAGAGTGGGAAGCACGTTCCTTCTAGGAGCTGCGTTTTGCTATTCCAGCGTGAATGGGAGTAAACGCTGTATTGAGAAATGTCTGCTTCTAGAACCAAAACGCAGCTACCTAACAGAAGGGTCTTCAATGTGTGCATTCAACTTACAGAGTTAAACTGATGTGCGTTTGCAGGAGTTTGTAAACCCTTTCTGTGAAGCAGCGGAAAACGCATTTTTCCAGCCAAATCCAAGCATTTCAGAAATAGCTGTAAATCTCCGTCTAAAACACGAAACGAACGTATCCTTCAAACTGCTCTGCTGTGCGTTGGCTTAACTAAGGGAGTTGAATCCGCGTTTAGATTCAGAGAGTGGGAAGCACGTTCCTTCTAGGAGCTGCGTTTTCCTATTCCAGCGTGAATGGGAGTAAACGTCGTATTCAGAAATATCTGCTTCTAGAACCAAAACGCAGCTACCTAACAGAACGGTCTTCAATGTGTGCATTCAACTTACAGAGTTAAACTGATGTGCGTTTGCAGGAGTTTGTAAACCCTTTCTGTGAAGCAGCGGAAAACGCATTTTTCCAACCAATTCCAAGCATTTCAGAAATAGCTGTAAATCTCCGTCTAAAACACAAAACGAACGTATCCTTCAAACTGCTCTCCTGTGCGTTCGCTTAACTAAGGGAGTTGAATCCGCGTTTAGATTCAGAGAGTGGGAAGCACGTTCCTTCTAGGAGCTGCGTTTTGCTATTCCAGCGTGAATGGGAGTAAACGCTGTATTCAGAAATATCTGCTTCTAGAACCAAAACGCAGCTACCTAAGAGAACGGTCTTCAATGTGTGCATTCAACGTACAGAGTTAAACTGATGTGCGTTTGCAGGAGTTTGTAAACCCTTTCTGTGAAGCAGCGGAAAACGCATTTTTCCAGCCAAATCCAAGCATTTCAGAAATAGCTGTAAATCTCCGTCTAAAACACGAAACGAACGTATCCTTCAAACTGCTCTGCTGTGCGTTGGCTTAACTAAGGGAGTTGAATCCGCGTTTAGATTCAGAGAGTGGGAAGCACGTTCCTTCTAGGAGCTGCGTTTTGCTATTCCAGCGTGAATGGGAGTAAACGCTGTATTGAGAAATATCTGCTTCTAGAACCAAAACGCAGCTACCTAACAGAACGGTCTTCAATGTGTGCATTCAACGTACAGAGTTAAACTGATGTGCGTTTGCAGGAGTTTGTAAACCGTTTCTGTGAAGCAGCGGAAAACGCATTTTTCCAGCCAAATCCAAGCATTTCAGAAATAGCTGTAAATCTCCGTCTAAAACACAAAACGAACGTATCCTTAAAACTGCTCTCCTGTGCGTTCGCTTAACTAAGGGAGTTGAATCCGCGTTTAGATTCAGAGAGTGGGAAGCACGTTCCTTCTAGGAGCTGCGTTTTGCTATTCCAGCGTGAATGGGAGTAAACGCTGTATTGAGAAATATCTGCTTCTAGAACCAAAACGCAGCTACCTAACAGAACGGTCTTCAATGTGTGCATTCAACTTACAGAGTTAAACTGATGTGCGTTTGCAGGAGTTTGTAAACCCTTTCTGTGAAGCAGCGGAAAACGCATTTTTCCAGCCAAATCCAAGCATTTCAGAAATAGTTGTAAATCTCCGTCTAAAACACAAAACGAACGTATCCTTCAAACTGCTCTCCTGTGCGTCCGCTTAACTAAGGGAGTTGAATCCGCGTTTAGACTCAGAGAGTGGGAAGCACGTTCCTTCTAGGAGCTGCGTTTTGCTATTCCAGCGTGAATGGGAGTAAACGCTGTATTGAGAAATGTCTGCTTCTAGAACCAAAACGCAGCTACCTAACAGAAGGGTCTTCAATGTGTGCATTCAACTTACAGAGTTAAACTGATGTGCGTTTGCAGGAGTTTGTAAACCCTTTCTGTGAAGCAGCGGAAAACGCATTTTTCCAGCCAAATCCAAGCATTTCAGAAATAGCTGTAAATCTCCGTCTAAAACACAAAACGAACGTATCCTTCAAACTGCTCTCCTGTGCGTTCGCTTAACTAAGGGAGTTGAATCCGCGTTTAGATTCAGAGAGTGGGAAGCACGTTCCTTCTAGGAGCTGCGTTTTGCTATTCCAGCGTGAATGGGAGTAAAGGCTGTATTGAGAAATATCTGCTTCTAGAACCAAAACGCAGCTACCTAACAGAACGGTCTTCAATGTGTGCATTCAACTTACAGAGTTAAACTGATGTGCGTTTGCAGGAGTTTGTAAACCCTTTCTGTGAAGCAGCGGAAAACGCATTTTTCCAGCCAAATCCAAGCATTTCAGAAATAGCTGTAAATCTCCGTCTAAAACACAAAACGAACGTTCCCTTCAAACTGCTCTCCTATGCGTTCGCTTAACTAAAAGAGTTGAATCCGCGTTTAGATTCAGAGAGTGGGAAGCACTTTCCTTCTAGGAGCTGCGTTTTGCTATTCCAGCGTGAATGGGAGTAAACGCTGTATTGAGAAATATCTGCTTCTAGAACCAAAACGCAGCTACCTAACAGAACGGTCTTCAATGTGTGCATTCAACGTACAGAGTTAAACTGATGTGCGTTTGCAGGAGTTTGTAAACCCTTTCTGTGAAGCAGCGGCAAACGCATTTTTCCAGCCAAATCCAAGCATTTCAGAAATAGCTGTAAATCTCCGTCTAAAACACGAAACGAACGTATCCTTCAAACTGCTCTGCTGTGCGTTGGCTTAACTAAGGGAGTTGAATCCGCGTTTAGATTCAGAGAGTGGGAAGCACGTTCCTTCTAGGAGCTGCGTTTTGCTATTCCAACGTGAATGAAAGGAAACGCTGTATTCAGAAATATCTGCTTCTAGAACCAAAACGCAGCTACCTAACAGAACGGTCTTCAATGTGTGCATTCAACTTACAGAGTTAAACTGATGTGCGTTTGCAGGAGTTTGTAAACCCTTTCTGTGAAGCAGCGGAAAACGCATTTTTCCAACCAATTCCAAGCATTTCAGAAATAGCTGTAAATCTCCGTCTAAAACACAAAACGAACGTATCCTTCAAACTGCTCTCCTGTGCGTTCGCTTAACTAAGGGAGTTGAATCCGCGTTTAGATTCAGAGAGTGGGAAGCACGTTCCTTCTAGGAGCTGCGTTTTGCTATTCCAGCGTGAATGGGAGTAAACGCTGTATTCAGAAATATCTGCTTCTAGAACCAAAACGCAGCTACCTAAGAGAACGGTCTTCAATGTGTGCATTCAACGTACAGAGTTAAACTGATGTGCGTTTGCAGGAGTTTGTAAACCCTTTCTGTGAAGCAGCGGAAAACGCATTTTTCCAGCCAAATCAAAGCATTTCAGAAACGGCTGTAAATCTCCGTCTAAAACACAAAACGAACGTATCCTTCAAACTGCTCTGTTGTGCGTTGGCTTAACTAAGGGAGTTGAATCCGCGTTTAGATTCAGAGAGTGGGAAGCACGTTCCTTCTAGGAGCTGCGTTTTGCTATTCCAGCGTGAATGGGAGTAAACGCTGTATTGAGAAATATCTGCTTCTAGAACCAAAACGCAGCTACCTAACAGAACGGTCTTCAATGTGTGCATTCAACTTACAGAGTTAAACTGATGTGCGTTTGCAGGAGTTTGTAAACCCTTTCTGTGAAGCAGCGGAAAACGCATTTTTCCAGCCAAATCCAAGCATTTCAGAAATAGCTGTAAATCTCCGTCTAAAACACAAAACGAACGTATCCTTCAAACTGCTCTCCTGTGCGTTCGCTTAACTAAGGGAGTTGAATCCGCGTTTAGACTCAGAGAGTGGGAAGCACGTTCCTTCTAGGAGCTGCGTTTTGCTATTCCAGCGTGAATGGGAGTAAACGCTGTATTGAGGAATGTCTGCTTCTAGAACAAAAACGCAGCTACCTAACAGAAGGGTCTTCAATGTGTGCATTCAACTTACAGAGTTAAACTGATGTGCGTTTGCAGGAGTTTGTAAACCCTTTCTGTGAAGCAGCGGAAAACGCATTTTTCCAGCCAAATCCAAGCATTTCAGAAATAGCTGTAAATCTCCGTCTAAAACACAAAACGAACGTATCCTTCAAACTGCTCTCCTGTGCGTTCGCTTAACTAAGGGAGTTGAATCCGCGTTTAGATTCAGAGAGTGGGAAGCACGTTCCTTCTAGGAGCTGCGTTTTGCTATTCCAGCGTGAATGGGAGTAAAGGCTGTATTGAGAAATATCTGCTTCTAGAACCAAAACGCAGCTACCTAACAGAACGGTCTTCAATGTGTGCATTCAACGTACAGAGTTAAACTGATGTGCGTTTGCAGGAGTTTGTAAACCCTTTCTGTGAAGCAGCGGAAAACGCATTTTTCCAGCCAAATCCAAGCATTTCAGAAATAGCTGTAAATCTCCGTCTAAAACACAAAACGAACGTATCCTTCAAACTGCTCTCCTGTGCGTTCGCTTAACTAAGGGAGTTGAATCCGCGTTTAGATTCAGAGAGTGGGAAGCACTTTTCTTCTAGGAGCTGCGTTTTGCTATTCCAGCGTGAATGGGAGTAAACGTTGTATTGAGAAATGTCTGCTTCTAGAACCAAAACGCAGCTACCTAACAGAAGGGTCTTCAATGTGTGCATTCAACTTACAGAGTTAAAATGATGTGCGTTTGCAGGAGTTTGTAAACCCTTTCTGTGGAGCAGCGGAAAACGCATTTTTCCAGCCAAATCCAAGCATTTTAGAAATAGCTGTAAATCTCCGTCTAAAACACGAAACGAACGTATCCTTCAAACTGCTCTGCTGTGCGTTGGCTTAACTAAGGGAGTTGAATCCGCGTTTAGATTCAGAGAGTGGGAAGCACGTTCCTTCTAGGAGCTGCGTTTTGCTATTCCAGCGTGAATGAAAGTAAACGCTGTATTCAGAAATATCTGCTTCCAGAACCAAAACGCAGCTACCTAACAGAACGGTCTTCAATGTGTCCATTCAACTTACAGAGTTAAACTGATGTGCGTTTGCAGGAGTTTGTAAACCCTTTCTGTGAAGCAGCGGAAAACGCATTTTTCCAACCAAATCCAAGCATTTCAGAAATAGCTGTAAATCTCCGTCTAAAACACAAAACGAACATATCCTTCAAATTGCTCTCCTGTGCGTTCGCTTAACTAAGGGAGTTGAATCGCGCTCAGATTCAGAGAGTGGGAAGCACGTTCCTTCTAGGAGCTGCGTTTTCCTATTCCAGCGTGAATTGGAATAAACGCTGTATTGAGAAATATCTGCTTCTAGAACCAAAACGCAGCTACCTAACAGAACGGTCTTCAATGTTTGCATTCAACGTACAGAGTTAAACTGATGTGCGTTTGCAGGAGTTTGTAAACCCTTTCTGTGAAGCAGCGGAAAACGCATTTTTCCAGCCAAATCAAAGCATTTCAGAAATAGCTGTAAATCTCCGTCTAAAACACGAAACGAACGTATCCTTCAAACTGCTCTGCTGTGCGTTGGCTTAACTAAGGGAGTTGAATCCGCGTTTAGATTCAGAGAGTGGGAAGCACGTTCCTTCTAGGAGCTGCGTTTTGCTATTCCAGCGTGAATGGGAGTAAACGCTGTATTCAGAAATATCTGCTTCTAGAACCAAAACGCAGCTACCTAAGAGAACGGTCTTCAATGTGTGCATTCAACGTACAGAGTTAAACTGATGTGCGTTTGCAGGAGTTTGTAAACCCTTTCTGTGAAGCAGCGGAAAACGCATTTTTCCAGCCAAATCCAAGCATTTCAGAAATAGCTGTAAATCTCCGTCTAAAACACGAAACGAACGTATCCTTCAAACTGCTCTGCTGTGCGTTGGCTTAACTAAGGGAGTTGAATCCGCGTTTAGATTCAGAGAGTGGGAAGCACGTTCCTTCTAGGAGCTGCGTTTTGCTATTCCAGCGTGAATGGGAGTAAACGCTGTATTCAGAAATATCTGCTTCTAGAACCAAAACGCAGCTACCTAACAGAACGGTCTTCAATGTGTCCATTCAACTTACAGAGTTAAACTGATGTGCGTTTGCAGGAGTTTGTAAACCCTTTCTGTGAAGCAGCGGAAAACGCATTTTTCCAACCAAATCCAAGCATTTCAGAAATAGCTGTAAATCTCCGTCTAAAACACAAAACGAACGTATCCTTCAAACTGCTCTCCTGTGCGTTCGCTTAACTAAGGGAGTTGAATCCGCGTTTAGATTCAGAGAGTGGGAAGCACGTTCCTTCTAGGAGCTGCGTTTTCCTATTCCAGCGTGAATGGGAATAAACGCTGTATTGAGAAATATCTGCTTCTAGAACCAAAACGCAGCTACCTAACAGAACGGTCTTCAATGTGTGCATTCAACTTACAGAATTAAACTGATGTGCGTTTGCAGGAGTTTGTAAACCCTTTCTGTGAAGCAGCGGAAACGCATTTTTCCAGCCAAATGCAAGCATTTCAGAAATAGCTGTAAATCTCCGTCTAAAACACAAAACGAACGTATCCTTCAAACTGCTCTCCTGTGCGTTCGCTTAACTAAGGGAGTTGAATCCGCGTTTAGATTCAGAGAGTGGGAAGCACGTTCCTTCTAGGAGCTGCGTTTTGCTATTCCAGCGTGAATGGGAGTAAACGCTGTATTCAGAAATATCTGCTTCTAGAACCAAAACGCAGCTACCTAACAGAACGGTCTTCAATGTGTGCATTCAACTTACAGAGTTAAACTGATGTGCGTTTGCAGGAGTTTGTAAACCCTTTCTGTGAAGCAGCGGAAAACGCATTTTTCCAGCCAAATCCAAGCATTTCAGAAATAGCTGTAAATCTCCGTCTAAAACACAAAACGAACGTATCCTTCAAACTGCTCTCCTGTGCGTTCGCTTAACTAAGGGAGTTGAATCCGCGTTTAGATTCAGAGAGTGGGAAGCACGTTCCTTCTAGGAGCTGCGTTTTGCTATTCCAGCGTGAATGGGAGTAAACGCTGTATTCAGAAATATCTGCTTCTAGAACCAAAACGCAGCTACCTAACAGAACGGTCTTCAATGTGTGCATTCAACTTACAGAGTTAAACTGATGTGCGTTTGCAGGAGTTTGTAAACCCTTTCTGTGAAGCAGCGGAAAACGCATTTTTCCAGCCAAATCCAAGCATTTCAGAAATAGCTGTAAATCTCCGTCTAAAACACAAAACGAACGTATCCTTCAAACTGCTCTCCTGTGCGTTCGCTTAACTAAGGGAGTTGAATCCGCGTTTAGACTCAGAGAGTGGGAAGCACGTTCCTTCTAGGAGCTGCGTTTTGCTATTCCAGCGTGAATGGGAGTAAACGCTGTATTGAGAAATGTCTGCTTCTAGAACCAAAACGCAGCTACCTAACAGAAGGGTCTTCAATGTGTGCATTCAACTTACAGAGGTAAACTGATGTGCGTTTGCAGGAGTTTGTAAACCCTTTCTGTGAAGCAGCGGAAAACGCATTTTTCCAGCCAAATCCAAGCATTTCAGAAATAGCTGTAAATCTCCGTCTAAAACACGAAACGAACGTATCCTTCAAACTGCTCTGCTGTGCGTTGGCTTAACTAAGGGAGTTGAATCCGCGTTTAGATTCAGAGAGTGGGAAGCACGTTCCTTCTAGGAGCTGCGTTTTCCTATTCCAGCGTGAATGGGAGTAAACGCTGTATTCAGAAATATCTGCTTCTAGAACCAAAACGCAGCTACCTAACAGAACGGTCTTCAATGTGTGCATTCAACTTACAGAGTTAAACTGATGTGCGTTTGCAGGAGTTTGTAAACCCTTTCGTTGAAGCAGCGGAAAACGCATTTTTCCAACCAATTCCAAGCATTTCAGAAATAGCTGTAAATCTCCGTCTAAAACACAAAACGAACGTATCCTTCAAACTGCTCTCCTGTGCGTTCGCTTAACTAAGGGAGTTGAATCCGCGTTTAGATTCAGAGAGTGGGAAGCACGTTCCTTCTAGGAGCTGCGTTTTGCTATTCCAGCGTGAATGGGAGTAAACGCTGTATTCAGAAATATCTGCTTCT
Organism: Callithrix jacchus; assembly: GCF_049354715.1. Taxonomy (NCBI): domain Eukaryota; kingdom Metazoa; phylum Chordata; class Mammalia; order Primates; family Cebidae; genus Callithrix; species Callithrix jacchus. The sequence continues at coordinate 46,410,398 of NC_133514.1, forward strand.
AGAACCAAAACCCAGCTACCTAAGAGAACGGTCTTCAATGTGTGCATTCAACGTACAGAGTTAAACTGATGTGCGTTTGCAGGAGTTTGTAAACCCTTTCTGTGAAGCAGCGGAAAACGCATTTTTCCAGCCAAATCCAAGCATTTCAGAAATAGCTGTAAATCTCCGTCTAAAACACGAAACGAACGTATCCTTCAAACTGCTCTGCTGTGCGTTGGCTTAACTAAGGGAGTTGAATCCGCGTTTAGATTCAGAGAGTGGGAAGCACGTTCCTTCTAGGAGCTGCGTTTTGCTATTCCAGCGTGAATGGGAGTAAACGCTGTATTGAGAAATATCTGCTTCTAGAACCAAAACGCAGCTACCTAACAGAACGGTCTTCAATGTGTGCATTCAACGTACAGAGTTAAACTGATGTGCGTTTGCAGGAGTTTGTAAACCGTTTCTGTGAAGCAGCGGAAAACGCATTTTTCCAGCCAAATCCAAGCATTTCAGAAATAGCTTTAAATCTCCGTCTAAAACACAAAACGAACGTATCCTTCAAACTGCTCTCCTGTGCGTTCGCTTAACTAAGGGAGTTGAATCCGCGTTTAGATTCAGAGAGTGGGAAGCACGTTCCTTCTAGGAGCTGCGTTTTGCTATTCCAGCGTGAATGGGAGTAAACGCTGTATTGAGAAATATCTGCTTCTAGAACCAAAACGCAGCTACCTAACAGAACGGTCTTCAATGTGTGCATTCAACTTACAGAGTTAAACTGATGTGCGTTTGCAGGAGTTTGTAAACCCTTTCTGTGAAGCAGCGTAAAACGCATTTTTCCAGCCAAATCCAAGCATTTCAGAAATAGCTGTAAATCTCCGTCTAAAACACAAAACGAACGTATCCTTCAAACTGCTCTCCTGTGCGTCCGCTTAACTAAGGGAGTTGAATCCGCGTTTAGACTCAGAGAGTGGGAAGCACGTTCCTTCTAGGAGCTGCGTTTTGCTATTCCAGCGTGAATGGGAGTAAACGCTGTATTGAGAAATGTCTGCTTCTAGAACCAAAACGCAGCTACCTAACAGAAGGGTCTTCAATGTGTGCATTCAACTTACAGAGTTAAACTGATGTGCGTTTGCAGGAGTTTGTAATCCCTTTCTGTGAAGCAGCGGAAAACGCATTTTTCCAGCCAAATCCAAGCATTTCAGAAATAGCTGTAAATCTCCGTCTAAAACACAAAACGAACGTATCCTTCAAACTGCTCTCCTGTGCGTTCGCTTAACTAAGGGAGTTGAATCCGCGTTTAGATTCAGAGAGTGGGAAGCACGTTCCTTCTAGGAGCTGCGTTTTGCTATTCCAGCGTGAATGGGAGTAAAGGCTGTATTGAGAAATATCTGCTTCTAGAACCAAAACGCAGCTACCTAACAGAACGGTCTTCAATGTGTGCATTCAACTTACAGAGTTAAACTGATGTGCGTTTGCAGGAGTTTGTAAACCCTTTCTGTGAAGCAGCGGAAAACGCATTTTTCCAGCCAAATCCAAGCATTTCAGAAATAGCTGTAAATCTCCGTCTAAAACACAAAACGAACGTTCCCTTCAAACTGCTCTCCTGTGCGTTCGCTTAACTAAGGGAGTTGAATCCGCGTTTAGATTCAGAGAGTGGGAAGCACTTTCCTTCTAGGAGCTGCGTTTTGCTATTCCAGCGTGAATGGGAGTAAACGCTGTATTGAGAAATATCTGCTTCTAGAACCAAAACGCAGCTACCTAACAGAACGGTCTACAATGTGTGCATTCAACGTACAGAGTTAAACTGATGTGCGTTTGCAGGAGTTTGTAAACCCTTTCTGTGAAGCAGCGGAAAACGCATTTTTCCAGCCAAATCCAAGCATTTCAGAAATAGCTGTAAATCTCCGTCTAAAACACGAAACGAACGTATCCTTTAAACTGCTCTGCTGTGCGTTGGCTTAACTAAGGGAGTTGAATCCGCGTTTAGATTCAGAGAGTGGGAAGCACGTTCCTTCTAGGAGCTGCGTTTTGCTATTCCAACGTGAATGAAAGTAAACGCTGTATTCAGAAATATCTGCTTCTAGAACCAAAACGCAGCTACCTAACAGAACGGTCTTCAATGTGTGCATTCAACTTACAGAGTTAAACTGATGTGCGTTTGCAGGAGTTTGTAAACCCTTTCTGTGAAGCAGCGGAAAACGCATTTTTCCAGCCAAATCCAAGCATTTCAGAAATAGCTGTAAATCTCCGCCTAAAACACAAAACGAACGTATCCTTCAAACTGCTCTCCTGTGCGTCCGCTTAACTAAGGGAGTTGAATCCGCGTTTAGACTCAGAGAGTGGGAAGCACGTTCCTTCTAGGAGCTGCGTTTTGCTATTCCAGCGTGAATGGGAGTAAACGCTGTATTGAGAAATATCTGCTTCTAGAACCAAAACGCAGCTACCTAACAGAACGGTCTTCAATGTGTGCATTCAACGTACAGAGTTAAACTGATGTGCGTTTGCAGGAGTTTGTAAACCGTTTCTGTGAAGCAGCGGAAAACGCATTTTTCCAGCCAAATCCAAGCATTTCAGGAATAGCTTTAAATCTCCGTCTAAAACACAAAACGAACGTATCCTTCAAACTGCTCTCCTGTGCGTTCGCTTAACTAAGGGAGTTGAATCCGCGTTTAGATTCAGAGAGTGGGAAGCACGTTCCTTTTAGGAGCTGCGTTTTGCTATTCCAGCGTGAATGGGAGTAAACGCTGTATTGAGAAATATCTGCTTCTAGAACCAAAACGCAGCTACCTAACAGAACGGTCTTCAATGTGTGCATTCAACTTACAGAGTTAAACTGATGTGCGTTTGCAGGAGTTTGTAAACCCTTTCTGTGAAGCAGCGTAAAACGCATTTTTCCAGCCAAATCCAAGCATTTCAGAAATAGCTGTAAATCTCCGTCTAAAACACAAAACGAACGTATCCTTCAAACTGCTCTCCTGTGCGTCCGCTTAACTAAGGGAGTTGAATCCGCGTTTAGACTCAGAGAGTGGGAAGCACGTTCCTTCTAGGAGCTGCGTTTTGCTATTCCAGCGTGAATGGGAGTAAACGCTGTATTGAGAAATGTCTGCTTCTAGAACCAAAACGCAGCTACCTAACAGAAGGGTCTTCAATGTGTGCATTCAACTTACAGAGTTAAACTGATGTGCGTTTGCAGGAGTTTGTAATCCCTTTATGTGAAGCAGCGGAAAACGCATTTTTCCAGCCAAATCCAAGCATTTCAGAAATAGCTGTAAATCTCCGTCTAAAACACAAAACGAACGTATCCTTCAAACTGCTCTCCTGTGCGTTCGCTTAACTAAGGGAGTTGAATCCGCGTTTAGATTCAGAGAGTGGGAAGCACGTTCCTTCTAGGAGCTGCGTTTTGCTATTCCAGCGTGAATGGGAGTAAAGGCTGTATTGAGAAATATCTGCTTCTAGAACCAAAACGCAGCTACCTAACAGAACGGTCTTCAATGTGTGCATTCAACTTACAGAGTTAAACTGATGTGCGTTTGCAGGAGTTTGTAAACCCTTTCTGTGAAGCAGCGGAAAACGCATTTTTCCAGCCAAATCCAAGCATTTCAGAAATAGCTGTAAATCTCCGTCTAAAACACAAAACGAACGTTCCCTTCAAACTGCTCTCCTGTGCGTTCGCTTAACTAAGGGAGTTGAATCCGCGTTTAGATTCAGAGAGTGGGAAGCACTTTCCTTCTAGGAGCTGCGTTTTGCTATTCCAGCGTGAATGGGAGTAAACGCTGTATTGAGAAATATCTGCTTCTAGAACCAAAACGCAGCTACCTAACAGAACGGTCTACAATGTGTGCATTCAACGTACAGAGTTAAACTGATGTGCGTTTGCAGGAGTTTGTAAACCCTTTCTGTGAAGCAGCGGAAAACGCATTTTTCCAGCCAAATCCAAGCATTTCAGAAATAGCTGTAAATCTCCGTCTAAAACACGAAATGAACGTATCCTTCAAACTGCTCTGCTGTGCGTTGGCTTAACTAAGGGAGTTGAATCCGCGTTTAGATTCAGAGAGTGGGAAGCACGTTCCTTCTAGGAGCTGCGTTTTGCTATTCCAACGTGAATGAAAGTAAACGCTGTATTCAGAAATATCTGCTTCTAGAACCAAAACGCAGCTACCTAACAGAACGGTCTTCAATGTGTGCATTCAACTTACAGAGTTAAACTGATGTGCGTTTGCAGAAGTTTGTAAACCCTTTCTGTGAAGCAGCGGAAAACGCATTTTTCCAACCAATTCCAAGCATTTCAGAAATAGCTGTAAATCTCCGTCTAAAACACAAAACGAACGTATCCTTCAAACTGCTCTCCTGTGCGTTCGCTTAACTAAGGGAGTTGAATCCGCGTTTAGATTCAGAGAGTGGGAAGCACGTTCCTTCTAGGAGCTGCGTTTTGCTATTCCAGCGTGAATGGGAGTAAACGCTGTATTCAGAAATATCTGCTTCTAGAACCAAAACGCAGCTACCTAAGAGAACGGTCTTCAATGTGTGCATTCAACGTACAGAGTTAAACTGATGTGCGTTTGCAGGAGTTTGTAAACCCTTTCTGTGAAGCAGCGGAAAACGCATTTTTCCAGCCAAATCAAAGCATTTCAGAAATAGCTGTAAATCTCCGTCTAAAACACGAAACGAACGTATCCTTCAAACTGCTCTGCTGTGCGTTGGCTTAACTAAGGGAGTTGAATCCGCGTTTAGATTCAGAGAGTGGGAAGCACGTTCCTTCTAGGAGCTGCGTTTTGCTATTCCAGCGTGAATGGGAGTAAACGCCGTATTCAGAAATATCTGCTTCTAGAACCAAAACGCAGCTACCTAACAGAACGGTCTTCAATGTGTCCATTCAACTTACAGAGTTAAACTGATGTGCGTTTGCAGGAGTTTGTAAACCCTTTCTGTGAATCAGCGGAAAACGCATTTTTCCAACCAAATCCAAGCATTTCAGAAATAGCTGTAAATCTCCGTCTAAAACACAAAACGAACGTATCCTTCAAACTGCTCTCCTGTGCGTTCGCTTAACTAAGGGAGTTGAATCCGCGTTTAGATTCAGAGAGTGGGAAGCACGTTCCTTCTAGGAGCTGCGTTTTGCTATTCCAGCGTGAATGGGAGTAAACGCTGTATTCAGAAATATCTGCTTCTAGAACCAAAACGCAGCTACCTAAGAGAACGGTCTTCAATGTGTGCATTCAACGTACAGAGTTAAACTGATGTGCGTTTGCAGGAGTTTGTAAACCCTTTCTGTGAAGCAGCGGAAAACGCATTTTTCCAGCCAAATCCAAGCATTTCAGAAATAGCTGTAAATCTCCGTCTAAAACACGAAACGAACGTATCCTTCAAACTGCTCTGCTGTGCGTTGGCTTAACTAAGGGAGTTGAATCCGCGTTTAGATTCAGAGAGTGAGAAGCACGTTCCTTCTAGGAGCTGCGTTTTGCTATTCCAGCGTGAATGGGAGTAAACGCTGTATTCAGAAATATCTGCTTCTAGAACCAAAACGCAGCTACCTAACAGAACGGTCTTCAATGTGTCCATTCAACTTACAGAGTTAAACTGATGTGCGTTTGCAGGAGTTTGTAAACCCTTTCTGTGAAGCAGCGGAAAACGCATTTTTCCAACCAAATCCAAGCATTTGAGAAATAGCTGTAAATCTCCGTCTAAAACACAAAACGAACGTATCCTTCAAACTTCTCTCCTGTGCGTTCGCTTAACTAAGGGAGTTGAATCCGCGTTTAGATTCAGAGAGTGGGAAGCACGTTCCTTCTAGGAGCTGCGTTTTGCTATTCCAGCGTGAATGGGAGTAAACGCTGTATTCAGAAATATCTGCTTCTAGAACCAAAACGCAGCTACATAACAGAACGGTCTTCAATGTGTGCATTCAACTTACAGAGTTAAACTGATGTGCGTTTGCAGGAGTTTGTAAACCCTTTCTGTGAAGCAGCGGAAAACGCATTTTTCCAGCCAAATCCAAGCATTTCAGAAACGGCTGTAAATCTCCGTCTAAAACACAAAACGAACGTATCCTTCAAACTGCTCTGCTGTGCGTTGGCTTAACTAAGGGAGTTGAATCCGCGTTTAGATTCAGAGAGTGGGAAGCACGTTCCTTCTAGGAGCTGCATTTTGCTATTCCAGCGTGAATGGGAGTAAACGCTGTATTCAGAAATATCTGCTTCTAGAACCAAAACGCAGCTACCTAACAGAACGGTCTTCAATGTGTCCATTCAACTTACAGAGTTAAACTGATGTGCGTTTGCAGGAGTTTGTAAACCCTTTCTGTGAAGCAGCGGAAAACGCATTTTTCCAACCAAATCCAAGCATTTCAGAAATAGCTGTAAATCTCCGTCTAAAACACGAAACGAACGTATCCTTCAAACTGCTCTCCTGTGCGTTCGCTTAACTAAGGGAGTTGAATCCGCGTTTAGATTCAGAGAGTGGGAAGCACGTTCCTTCTAGGAGCTGCGTTTTCCTATTCCAGCGTGAATGGGAGTAAACGCTGTATTCAGAAATATCTGCTTCTAGAACCAAAACGCAGCTACCTAACAGAACGGTCTTCAATGTGTGCATTCAACTTACAGAGTTAAACTGATGTGCGTTTGCAGGAGTTTGTAAACCCTTTCTGTGAAGCAGCGGAAAACGCATTTTTCCAGCCAAATCCAAGCATTTCAGAAATAGCTGTAAATCTAGGTCTAAAACACGAAACGAACGTATCCTTCAAACTGCTCTGCTGTGCGTTGGCTTAACTAAGGGAGTTGAATCCGCGTTTAGATTCAGAGAGTGGGAAGCACGTTCCTTCTAGGAGCTGCGTTTTGCTATTCCAGCGTGAATGGGAGTAAACGCTGTATTCAGAAATATCTGCTTCTAGAACCAAAACGCAGCTACCTACCAGAACGGTCTTCAATGTGTCCATTCAACTTACAGAGTTAAACTGATGTGCGTTTGCAGGAGTTCGTAAACCCTTTCTGTGAAGCAGCGGAAAACGCATTTTTCCAACCAAATCCAAGCATTTCAGAAATAGCTGTAAATCTCCGTCTAAAACACAAAACGAACGTATCCTTCAAACTGCTCTCCTGTGCGTTCGCTTAACTAAGGGAGTTGAATCCGCGTTTAGATTCAGAGAGTGGGAAGCACGTTCCTTCTAGGAGCTGCGTTTTGCTATTCCAGCGTGAATGGGAGTAAACGCTGTATTCAGAAATATCTGCTTCTAGAACCAAAACGCAGCTACCTAACAGAACGGTCTTCAATGTGTGCATTCAACTTACAGAGTTAAACTGATGTGCGTTTGCAGGAGTTTGTAAACCCTTTCTGTGAAGCAGCGGAAAACGCATTTTTCCAGCCAAATCCAAGCATTTCAGAAATAGCTGTAAATCTCCGTCTAAAACACAAAACGAACGTATCCTTCAAACTGCTCTCCTGTGCGTTCGCTTAACTAAGGGAGTTGAATCCGCGTTTAGATTCAGAGAGTGGGAAGCACGTTCCTTCTAGGAGCTGCGTTTTGTTATTCCAGCGTGAATGGGAGTAAACGCTGTATTCAGAAATATCTGCTTCTAGAACCAAAACGCAGCTACCTAACAGAACGGTCTTCAATGTGTGCATTCAACTTACAGAGTTCAACTGATGTGCGTTTGCAGGAGTTTGTAAACCCTTTCTGTGAAGCAGCGGAAAACGCATTTTTCCAGCCAAATCCAAGCATTTCAGAAATAGCTGTAAATCTCCGTCTAAAACACAAAACGAACGTATCCTTCAAACTGCTCTCCTGTGCGTTCGCTTAACTAAGGGAGTTGAATCCGCGTTTAGACTCAGAGAGTGGGAAGCACGTTCCTTCTAGGAGCTGCGTTTTGCTATTCCAGCGTGAATGGGAGTAAACGCTGTATTGAGAAATGTCTGCTTCTAGAACCAAAACGCAGCTACCTAACAGAAGGGTCTTCAATGTGTGCATTCAACTTACAGAGTTAAACTGATGTGCGTTTGCAGGAGTTTGTAAACCCTTTCTGTGAAGCAGCGGAAAACGCATTTTTCCAGCCAAATCCAAGCATTTCAGAAATAGATGTAAATCTCCGTCTAAAACACGAAACGAACGTATCCTTCAAACTGCTCTGCTGTGCGTTGGCTTAACTAAGGGAGTTGAATCCGCGTTTAGATTCAGAGAGTGGGAAGCACGTTCCTTCTAGGAGCTGCGTTTTCCTATTCCAGCGTGAATGGGAGTAAACGCTGTATTCAGAAATATCTGCTTCTAGAACCAAAACGCAGCTACCTAACAGAACGGTCTTCAATGTGTGCATTCAACTTACAGAGTTAAACTGATGTGCGTTTGCAGGAGTTTGTAAACCCTTTCTGTGAAGCAGCGGAGAACGCATTTTTCCAACCAATTCCAAGCATTTCAGAAATAGCTGTAAATCTCCGTCTAAAACACAAAACGAACGTATCCTTCAAACTGCTCTCCTGTGCGTTCGCTTAACTAAGGGAGTTGAATCCGCGTTTAGATTCAGAGAGTGGGAAGCACGTTCCTTCTAGGAGCTGCGTTTTGCTATTCCAGCGTGAATGGGAGTAAACGCTGTATTCAGAAATATCTGCTTCTAGAACCAAAACGCAGCTACCTAAGAGAACGGTCTTCAATGTGTGCATTCAACGTACAGAGTTAAACTGATGTGCGTTTGCAGGAGTTTGTAAACCCTTTCTGTGAAGCAGCGGAAAACGCATTTTTCCAGCCAAATCCAAGCATTTCAGAAATAGCTGTAAATCTCCGTCTAAAACACGAAACGAACGTATCCTTCAAACTGCTCTGCTGTGCGTTGGCTTAACTAAGGGAGTTGAATCCGCGTTTAGATTCAGAGAGTGGGAAGCACGTTCCTTCTAGGAGCTGCGTTTTGCTATTCCAGCGTGAATGGGAGTAAACGCTGTATTGAGAAATATCTGCTTCTAGAACCAAAACGCAGCTACCTAACAGAACGGTCTTCAATGTGTGCATTCAACGTACAGAGTTAAACTGATGTGCGTTTGCAGGAGTTTGTAAACCGTTTCTGTGAAGCAGCGGAAAACGCATTTTTCCAGCCAAATCCAAGCATTTCAGAAATAGCTTTAAATCTCCGTCTAAAACACAAAACGAACGTATCCTTCAAACTGCTCTCCTGTGCGTTCGCTTAACTAAGGGAGTTGAATCCGCGTTTAGATTCAGAGAGTGGGAAGCACGTTCCTTCTAGGAGCTGCGTTTTGCTATTCCAGCGTGAATGGGAGTAAACGCTGTATTGAGAAATATCTGCTTTTAGAACCAAAACGCAGCTACCTAACAGAACGGTCTTCAATGTGTGCATTCAACTTACAGAGTTAAACTGATGTGCGTTGGCAGGAGTTTGTAAACCCTTTCTGTGAAGCAGCGGAAAACGCATTTTTCCAGCCAAATCCAAGCATTTCAGAAATAGCTGTAAATCTCCGTCTAAAACACAAAACGAACGTATCCTTCAAACTGCTCTCCTGTGCGTCCGCTTAACTAAGGGAGTTGAATCCGCGTTTAGACTCAGAGAGTGGGAAGCACGTCCCTTCTAGGAGCTGCGTTTTGCTATTCCAGCGTGAATGGGAGTAAACGCTGTATTGAGAAATGTCTGCTTCTAGAACCAAAACGCAGCTACCTAACAGAAGGGTCTTCAATGTGTGCATTCAACTTACAGAGTTAAACTGATGTGCGTTTGCAGGAGTTTGTAAACCCTTTCTGTGAAGCAGCGGAAAACGCATTTTTCCAGCCAAATCCAAGCATTTCAGAAATAGCTGTAAATCTTCGTCTAAAACACAAAACGAACGTATCCTTCAAACTGCTCTCCTGTGCGTTCGCTTAACTAAGGGAGTTGAATCCGCATTTAGATTCAGAGAGTGGGAAGCACGTTACTTCTAGGAGCTGCGTTTTGCTATTCCAGCGTGAATGGGAGTAAAGGCTGTATTGAGAAATATCTGCTTCTAGAACCAAAACGCAGCTACCTAACAGAACGGTCTTCAATGTGTGCATTCAACTTAGAGAGTTAAACTGATGTGCGTTTGCAGGAGTTTTTAAACCCTTTCTGTGAAGCAGCGGAAAACGCATTTTTCCAGCCAAATCCAAGCATTTCAGAAATAGCTGTAAATCTCCGTCTAAAACACAAAACGAACGTTTCCTTCAAACTGCTCTCCTGTGCGTTCGCTTAACTAAGGGAGTTGAATCCGCGTTTAGATTCAGAGAGTGGGAAGCACTTTCCTTCTAGGAGCTGCGTTTTGCTATTCCAGCGTGAATGGGAGTAAACGCTGTATTGAGAAATATCTGCTTCTAGAACCAAAACGCAGCTACCTAACAGAACGGTCTTCAATGTGTGCATTCAACGTACAGAGTTAAACTGATGTGCGTTTGCAGGAGTTTGTAAACCCTTTCTGTGAAGCAGCGGAAAACGCATTTTTCCAGCCAAATCCAAGCATTTCAGAAATAGCTGTAAATCTCCGTCTAAAACACGAAACGAACGTATCCTTCAAACTGCTCTGCTGTGCGTTGGCTTAACTAAGGGAGTTGAATCCGCGTTTAGATTCAGAGAGTGGGAAGCACGTTCCTTCTAGGAGCTGCGTTTTGCTATTCCAACGTGAATGAAAGTAAACGCTGTATTCAGAAATATCTGCTTCTAGAACCAAAACGCAGCTACCTAACAGAACGGTCTTCAATGTGTGCATTCAACTTACAGAGTTAAACTGATGTGCGTTTGCAGGAGTTTGTAAACCCTTTCTGTGAAGCAGCGGAAAACGCATTTTTCCAACCAATTCCAAGCATTTCAGAAATAGCTGTAAATCTCCGTCTAAAACACAAAACGAACGTATCCTTCAAACTGCTCTCCTGTGCGTTCGCTTAACTAAGGGAGTTGAATCCGCGTTTAGATTCAGAGAGTGGGAAGCACGTTCCTTCTAGGAGCTGCGTTTTGCTATTCCAGCGTGAATGGGAGTAAACGCTGTATTCAGAAATATCTGCTTCTAGAACCAAAACGCAGCTACCTAAGAGAACGGTCTTCAATGTGTGCATTCAACGTACAGAGTTAAACTGATGTGCGTTTGCAGGAGTTTGTAAACCCTTTCTGTGAAGCAGCGGAAAACGCATTTTTCCAGCCAAATCAAAGCATTTCAGAAATAGGTGTAAATCTCCGTCTAAAACACGAAACGAACGTATCCTTCAAACTGCTCTGCTGTGCGTTGGCTTAACTAAGGGAGTTGAATCCGCCTTTAGATTCAGAGAGTGGGAAGCACGTTCCTTCTAGGAGCTGCGTTTTGCTATTCCAGCGTGAATGGGAGTAAACGCTGTATTCAGAAATATCTGCTTCTAGAACCAAAACGCAGCTACCTAACAGAACGGTCTTCAATGTGTGCATTCAACTTACAGAGTTAAAATGATGTGCGTTTGCAGGAGTTTGTAAACCCTTTCTGTGAAGCAGCGGAAAACGCATTTTTCCAACCAAATCCAAGCATTTCAGAAATAGCTGTAAATCTCCGTCTAAAACACAAAACGAACGTATCCTTCAAACTGCTCTCCTGTGCGTTCGCTTAACTAAGGGAGTTGAATCCGCGTTTAGATTCAGAGAGTGGGAAGCACGTTCCTTCTAGGAGCTGCGTTTTGCTATTCCAGCGTGAATGGGAGTAAACGCTGTATTCAGAAATATCTGCTTCTAGAACCAAAACGCAGCTACCTAAGAGAACGGTCTTCAATGTGTGCATTCAACGTACAGAGTTAAACTGATGTGCGTTTGCAGGAGTTTGTAAACCCTTTCTGTGAAGCAGCGGAAAACGCATTTTTCCAGCCAAATCCAAGCATTTCAGAAATAGCTGTAAATCTCCGTCTAAAACACGAAACGAACGTATCCTTCAAACTGCTCTGCTGTGCGTTGGCTTAACTAAGGGAGTTGAATCCGCGTTTAGATTCAGAGAGTGGGAAGCACGTTCCTTCTAGGAGCTGCGTTTTGCTATTCCAGCGTGAATGGGAGTAAACGCTGTATTCAGAAATATCTGCTTCTAGAACCAAAACGCAGCTACCTAACAGAACGGTCTTCAATGTGTCCATTCAACTTACAGAGTTAAACTGATGTGCGTTTGCAGGAGTTTGTAAACCCTTTCTGTGAAGCAGCGGAAAACGCATTTTTCCAACCAAATCCAAGCATTTGAGAAATAGCTGTAAATCTCCGTCTAAAACACAAAACGAACGTATCCTTCAAACTGCTCTCCTGTGCGTTCGCTTAACTAAGGGAGTTGAATCCGCGTTTAGATTCAGAGAGTGGGAAGCACGTTCCTTCTAGGAGCTGCGTTTTCCTATTCCAGCGTGAATGGGAATAAACGCTGTATTGAGAAATATCTGCTTCTAGAACCAAAACGCAGCTACCTAACAGAACGGTCTTCAATGTGTGCATTCAACTTACAGAGTTAAACTGATGTGCGTTTGCAGGAGTTTGTAAACCCTTTCTGTGAAGCAGCGGAAAACGCATTTTTCCAGCCAAATCCAAGCATTTCAGAAATAGCTGTAAATCTCCGTCTAAAACACAAAACGAACGTATCCTTCAAACTGCTCTCCTGTGCGTTCGCTTAACTAAGGGAGTTGAATCCGCGTTTAGATTCAGAGAGTGGGAAGCACGTTCCTTCTAGGAGCTGCGTTTTGCTATTCCAGCGTGAATGGTAGTAAACGCTGTATTGAGAAATATCTGCTTCTAGAACCAAAACGCAGCTACCTAACAGAACGGTCTTCAATGTGTGCATTCAACTTACAGAGTTAAACTGATGTGCGTTTGCAGGAGTTTGTAAACCCTTTCTGTGAAGCAGCGGAAAACGCATTTTTCCAGCCAAATCCAAGCATTTCAGAAACGGCTGTAAATCTCCGTCTAAAACACAAAACGAACGTATCCTTCAAACTGCTCTCCTGTGCGTTCGCTTAACTAAGGGAGTTGAATCCGCGTTTAGATTCAGAGAGTGGGAAGCACGTTCCTTCTAGGAGCTGCGTTTTGCTATTCCAGCGTGAATGGGAGTAAACGCTGTATTGAGAAATATCTGCTTCTAGAACCAAAACGCAGCTACCTAACAGAACGGTCTTCAATGTGTGCATTCAACTTACAGAGTTAAACTGATGTGCGTTTGCAGGAGTTTGTAAACCCTTTCTGTGAAGCAGCGGAAAACGCATTTTTCCAGCCAAATCCAAGCATTTCATAAATAGCTTTAAATCTCCGTATAAAACACAAAACGAACGTATCCTTCAAACTGCTCTCCTGTGCGTTCGCTTAACTAAGGGAGTTGAATCCGCGTTTAGATTCAGAGAGTGGGAAGCACGTTCCTTCTAGGAGCTGCGTTTTGCTATTCCAGCGTGAATGGGAGTAAACGCTGTATTGAGAAATATCTGCTTCTAGAACCAAAACGCAGCTACCTAACAGAACAGTCTTCAATGTGTGCATTCAACTTACAGAGTTAAACTGATGTGCGTTTGCAGGAGTTTGTAAACCCTTACTGTGAAGCAGCGGAAAACGCATTTTTCCAGCCAAATCCAAGCATTTCAGAAATAGCTGTAAATCTCCGTCTAAAACACAAAACGAACGTATCCTTCAAACTGCTCTCCTGTGCGTCCGCTTAACTAAGGGAGTTGAATCCGCGTTTAGACTCAGAGAGTGGGAAGCACGTTCCTTCTAGGAGCTGCGTTTTGCTATTCCAGCGTGAATGGGAGTAAACGCTGTATTGAGAAATGTCTGCTTCTAGAACCAAAACGCCGCTACCTAACAGAAGGGTCTTCAATGTGTGCATTCAACTTACAGAGTTAAACTGATGTGCGTTTGCAGGAGTTTGTAAACCCTTTCTGTGAAGCAGCGGAAAACGCATTTTTCCAGCCAAATCCAAGCATTTCAGAAATAGCTGTAAATCTCCGTCTAAAACACAAAACGAACGTATCCTTCAAACTGCTCTCCTGTGCGTTCGCTTAACTAAGGGAGTTGAATCCGCGTTTAGATTCAGAGAGTGGGAAGCACGTTCCTTCTAGGAGCTGCGTTTTGCTGTTCCAGCGTGAATGGGAGTAAAGGCTGTATTGAGAAATATCTGCTTCTAGAACCAAAACGCAGCTACCTAACAGAACGGTCTTCAATGTGTGCATTCAACTTACAGAGTTAAACTGATGTGCGTTTGCAGGAGTTTGTAAACCCTTTCTGTGAAGCAGCGGAAAACGCATTTTTCCAGCCAAATCCAAGCATTTCAGAAATAGCTGTAAATCTCCGTCTAAAACACAAAACGAACGTTTCCTTCAAACTGCTCTCCTGTGCGTTCGCTTAACTAAGGGAGTTGAATCCGCGTTTAGATTCAGAGAGTGGGAAGCACTTTCCTTCTAGGAGCTGCGTTTTGCTATTCCAGCGTGAATGGGAGTAAACGCTGTATTGAGAAATATCTGCTTCTTGAACCAAAACGAAGCTACCTAACAGAACGGTCTTCAATGTGTGCATTCAACGTACAGAGTTAAACTGATGTGCGTTTGCAGGAGTTTGTAAACCCTTTCTGTGAAGCAGCGGAAAACGCATTTTTCCAGCCAAATCCAAGCATTTCAGAAATAGCTGTAAATCTCCGTCTAAAACACGAAACGAACGTATCCTTCAAACTGCTCTGCTGTGCGTTGGCTTAACTAAGGGAGTTGAATCCGCGTTTAGATTCAGAGAGTGGGAAGCACGTTCCTTCTAGGAGCTGCGTTTTGCTATTCCAACGTGAATGAAAGTAAACGCTGTATTCAGAAATATCTGCTTCTTGAACCAAAACGCAGCTACCTAACAGAACGGTCTTCAATGTGTCCATTCAACTTACAGAGTTAAACTGATGTGCGTTTGCAGGAGTTTGTAAACCCTTTCTGTGAAGCAGCGGAAAACGCATTTTTCCAACCAAATCCAAGCATTTCAGAAATAGCTGTAAATCTCCGTCTAAAACACAAAACGAACGTATCCTTCAAACTGCTCTCCTGTGCGTTCGCTTAACTAAGGGAGTTGAATCCGCGTTTAGATTCAGAGAGTGGGAAGCACGTTCCTTCTAGGAGCTGCGTTTTGCTATTCCAGCGTGAATGGGAGTAAACGCTGTATTCAGAAATATCTGCTTCTAGAACCAAAACGCAGCTACCTAAGAGAACGGTCTTCAATGTGTGCATTCAACGTACAGAGTTAAACTGATGTGCGTTTGCAGGAGTTTGTAAACCCTTTCTGTGAAGCAGCGGAAAACGCATTTTTCCAGCCAAATCCAAGCATTTCAGAAATAGCTGTAAATCTCCGTCTAAAACACGAAACGAACGTATCCTTCAAACTGCTCTGCTGTGCGTTGGCTTAACTAAGGGAGTTGAATTCGCGTTTAGATTCAGAGAGTGGGAAGCACGTTCCTTCTAGGAGCTGCGTTTTGCTATTCCAGCGTGAATGGGAGTAAACGCTGTATTCAGAAATATCTGCTTCTAGAACCAAAACGCAGCTACCTAACAGAACGGTCTTCAATGTGTCCATTCAACTTACAGAGTTAAACTGATGTGCGTTTGCAGGAGTTTGTAAACCCTTTCTGTGAAGCAGCGGAAAACGCATTTTTCCAACCAAATCCAAGCATTTGAGAAATAGCTGTAAATCTCCGTCTAAAACACAAAACGAACGTATCCTTCAAACTGCTCTCCTGTGCGTTCGCTAAACTAAGGGAGTTGAATCCGCGTTTAGATTCAGAGAGTGGGAAGCACGTTCCTTCTAGGAGCTGCGTTTTCCTATTCCAGCGTGAATGGGAATAAACGCTGTATTGAGAAATATCTGCTTCTAGAACCAAAACGCAGCTACCTAACAGAACGGTCTTCAATGTGTGCATTCAACTTACAGAGTTAAACTGATGTGCGTTTGCAGGAGTTTGTAAACCCTTTCTGTGAAGCAGCGGAAAACGCATTTTTCCAGCCAAATCCAAGCATTTCAGAAATAGCTGTAAATCTCCGTCTAAAACACAAAACGAACGTATCCTTCAAACTGCTCTCCTGTGCGTTCGCTTAACTAAGGGAGTTGAATCCGCGTTTAGATTCAGAGAGTGGGAAGCACGTTCCTTCTAGGAGCTGCGTTTTGCTATTCCAGCGTGAATGGGAGTAAACGCTGTATTCAGAAATATCTGCTTCTAGAACCAAAACGCAGCTACCTAACAGAACGGTCTTCAATGTGTGCATTCAACTTACAGAGTTAAACTGATGTGCGTTTGCAGGAGTTTGTAAACCCTTTCTGTGAAGCAGCGGAAAACGCATTTTTCCAGCCAAATCCAAGCATTTCAGAAACGGCTGTAAATCTCCGTCTAAAACACAAAACGAACGTATCCTTCAAACTGCTCTCCTGTGCGTTCGCTTAACTAAGGGAGTTGAATCCGCGTTTAGATTCAGAGAGTGGGAAGCACGTTCCTTCTAGGAGCTGCGTTTTGCTATTCCAGCGTGAATGGGAGTAAATGCTGTATTGAGAAATATCTGCTTCTAGAACCAAAACGCAGCTACCTAACAGAACGGTCTTCAATGTGTGCATTCAACTTACAGAGTGAAACTGATGTGCGTTTGCAGGAGTTTGTAAACCCTTTCTGTGAAGAAGCGGAAAACGCATTTTTCCAGCCAAATCCAAGCATTTCAGAAATAGCTGTAAATCTCCGTCTAAAACACAAAACGAACGTATCCTTCAAACTGCTCTCCTGTGCGTTCGCTTAACTAAGGGAGTTGAATCCGCGTTTAGATTCAGAGAGTGGGAAGCACGTTCCTTCTAGGAGCTGCGTTTTGCTATTCCAGCGTGAATGGGAGTAAACGCTGTATTCAGAAATATCTGCTTCTAGAACCAAAACGCAGCTACCTAACAGAACGGTCTTCAATGTGTGCATTCAACTTACAGAGTTAAACTGATGTGCGTTTGCAGGAGTTTGTAAACCCTTTCTGTGAAGAAGCGGAAAACGCATTTTTCCAGCCAAATCCAAGCATTTCAGAAATAGCTGTAAATCTCCGTCTAAAACACAAAACGAACGTATCCTTCAAACTGCTCTCCTGTGCGTTCGCTTAACTAAGGGAGTTGAATCCGCGTTTAGATTCAGAGAGTGGGAAGCACTTTCCTTCTAGGAGCTGCGTTTTGCTATTCCAGCGTGAATGGGAGTAAACGCTGTATTGAGAAATATCTGCTTCTAGAACCAAAACGCAGCTACCTAACAGAACGGTCTTCAATGTGTGCATTCAACGTACAGAGTTAAACTGATGTGCGTTTGCAGGAGTTTGTAAACCCTTTCTGTGAAGCAGCGGAAAACGCATTTTTCCAGCCAAATCCAAGCATTTCAGAAATAGCTGTAAATCTCCGTCTAAAACACGAAACGAACGTATCCTTCAAACTGCTCTGCTGTGCGTTGGCTTAACTAAGGAAGTTGAATCCGCGTTTAGATTCAGAGAGTGGGAAGCACGTTCCTTCTAGGAGCTGCGTTTTGCTATTCCAACGTGAATGGGAGTAAACGCTGTATTCAGAAATATCTGCTTCTAGAACCAAAACGCAGCTACCTAACAGAACGGTCTTCAATGTGTGCATTCAACTTACAGAGTTAAACTGATGTGCGTTTGCAGGAGTTTGTAAACCCTTTCTGTGAAGCAGCGGTAAACGCATTTTTCCAACCAATTCCAAGCATTTCAGAAATAGCTGTAAATCTCCGTCTAAAACACAAAACGAACGTATCCTTCAAACTGCTCTCCTGTGCGTTCGCTTAACTAAGGGAGTTGAATCCGCGTTTAGATTCAGAGAGTGGGAAGCACGTTCCTTCTAGGAGCTGCGCTTTGCTATTCCAGCGTGAATGGGAGTAAACGCTGTATTCAGAAATATCTGCTTCTAGAACCAAAACGCAGCTACCTAAGAGAACGCTCTTCAATGTGTGCATTCAACGTACAGAGTTAAACTGATGTGCGTTTGCAGGAGTTTGTAAACCCTTTCTGTGAAGCAGCGGAAAACGCATTTTTCCAGCCAAATCTAAGCATTTCAGAAATAGCTGTAAATCTCCGTCTAAAACACGAAACGAACGTATCCTTCAAACTGCTCTGCTGTGCGTTGGCTTAACTAAGGGAGTTGAATCCGCGTTTAGATTCAGAGAGTGGGAAGCACGTTCCTTCTAGGAGCTGCGTTTTGCTATTCCAGCGTGGATGGGAGTAAACGCTGTATTCAGAAATATCTGCTTCTAGAACCAAAACGCAGCTACCTAACAGAACGGTCTTCAATGTGTCCATTCAACTTACAGAGTTAAACTGATGTGCGTTTGCAGGAGTTTGTAAACCCTTTCTGTGAAGCAGCGGAAAACGCATTTTTCCAGCCAAATCCAAGCATTTCAGAAATAGCTGTAAATCTCCGTCTAAAACACAAAACGAACGTATCCTTCAAACTGCTCTCCTGTGCGTTCGCTAAACTAAGGGAGTTGAATCCGCGTTTAGATTCAGAGAGTGGGAAGCACGTTCCTTCTAGGAGCTGCGTTTTCCTATTCCAGCGTGAATGGGAATAAACGCTGTATTGAGAAATATCTGCTTCTAGAACCAAAACGCAGCTACCTAACAGAACGGTCTTCAATGTGTGCATTCAACTTACAGAGTTAAACTGATGTGCGTTTGCAGGAGTTTGTAAACCCTTTCTGTGAAGCAGCGGAAAACGCATTTTTCCAGCCAAATCCAAGCATTTCAGAAATAGCTGTAAATCTCCGTCTAAAACACAAAACGAACGTATCCTTCAAACTGCTCTCCTGTGCGTTCGCTTAACTAAGGGAGTTGAATCCGCGTTTAGATTCAGAGAGTGGGAAGCACGTTCCTTCTAGGAGCTGCGTTTTGCTATTCCAGCGTGAATGGGAGTAAACGCTGTATTCAGAAATATCTGCTTCTAGAACCAAAACGCAGCTACCTAACAGAACGGTCTTCAATGTGTGCATTCAACTTACAGAGTTAAACTGATGTGCGTTTGCAGGAGTTTGTAAACCCTTTCTGTGAAGCAGCGGAAAACGCATTTTTCCAGCCAAATCCAAGCATTTCAGAAACGGCTGTAAATCTCCGTCTAAAACACAAAACGAACGTATCCTTCAAACTGCTCTCCTGTGCGTTCGCTTAACTAAGGGAGTTGAATCCGCGTTTAGATTCAGAGAGTGGGAAGCACGTTCCTTCTAGGAGCTGCGTTTTGCTATTCCAGCGTGAATGGGAGTAAACGCTGTATTGAGAAATATCTGCTTCTAGAACCAAAACGCAGCTACCTAACAGAACGGTCTTCAATGTGTGCATTCAACTTACAGAGTGAAACTGATGTGCGTTTGCAGGAGTTTGTAAACCCTTTCTGTGAAGCAGCGGAAAACGCATTTTTCCAGCCAAATCCAAGCATTTCAGAAATAGCTGTAAATCTCCGTCTAAAACAAAAAACGAACGTATCCTTCAAACTGCTCTCCTGTGCGTTCGCTTAACTAAGGGAGTTGAATCCGCGTTTAGATTCAGAGAGTGGGAAGCACGTTCCTTCTAGGAGCTGCGTTTTGCTATTCCAGCGTGAATGGGAGTAAACGCTGTATTCAGAAATATCTGCTTCTAGAACCAAAACGCAGCTACCTAACAGAACGGTCTTCAATGTGTGCATTCAACTTACAGAGTTAAACTGATGTGCGTTTGCAGGAGTTTGTAAACCCTTTCTGTGAAGCAGCGGAAAACGCATTTTTCCAGCCAAATCCAAGCATTTCAGAAATAGCTGTAAATCTCCGTCTAAAACACAAAACGAACGTATCCTTCAAACTGCTCTCCTGTGCGTTCGCTTAACTAAGGGAGTTGAATCCGCGTTTAGATTCAGAGAGTGGGAAGCACTTTCCTTCTAGGAGCTGCGTTTTGCTATTCCAGCGTGAATGGGAGTAAACGCTGTATTGAGAAATATCTGCTTCTAGAACCAAAACGCAGCTACCTAACAGAACGGTCTTCAATGTGTGCATTCAACGTACAGAGTTAAACTGATGTGCGTTTGCAGGAGTTTGTAAACCCTTTCTGTGAAGCAGCGGAAAACGCATTTTTCCAGCCAAATCCAAGCATTTCAGAAATAGCTGTAAATCTCCGTCTAAAACACGAAACGAACGTATTTTTCAAACTGCTCTGCTGTGCGTTGGCTTAACTAAGGAAGTTGAATCCGCTTTTAGATTCAGAGAGTGGGAAGCACGTTCCTTCTAGGAGCTGCGTTTTGCTATTCCAACGTGAATGGGAGTAAACGCTGTATTGAGAAATATCTGCTTCTAGAACCAAAACGCAGCTACCTAACAGAACGGTCTTCAATGTGTGCATTCAACTTACAGAGTTAAACTGATGTGCGTTTGCAGGAGTTTGTAAACCCTTTCTGTGAAGCAGCGGTAAACGCATTTTTCCAACCAATTCCAAGCATTTCAGAAATAGCTGTAAATCTCCGTCTAAAACACAAAACGAACGTATCCTTCAAACTGCTCTCCTGTGCGTTCGCTTAACTAAGGGAGTTGAATCCGCGTTTAGATTCAGAGAGTGGGAAGCACGTTCCTTCTAGGAGCTGCGTTTTGCTATTCCAGCGTGAATGGGAGTAAACGCTGTATTCAGAAATATCTGCTTCTAGAACCAAAACGCAGCTACCTAAGAGAACGCTCTTCAATGTGTGCATTCAACGTACAGAGTTAAACTGATGTGCGTTTGCAGGAGTTTGTAAACCCTTTCTGTGAAGCAGCGGAAAACGCATTTTTCCAGCCAAATCAAAGCATTTCAGAAATAGCTGTAAATCTCCGTCTAAAACACGAAACGAACGTATCCTTCAAACTGCTCTGCTGTGCGTTGGCTTAACTAAGGGAGTTGAATCCGCGTTTAGATTCAGAGAGTGGGAAGCACGTTCCTTCTAGGAGCTGCGTTTTGCTATTCCAGCGTGGATGGGAGTAAACGCTGTATTCAGGAATATCTGCTTCTAGAACCAAAACGCAGCTACCTAACAGAACGGTCTTCAATGTGTCCATTCAACTTACAGAGTTAAACTGATGTGCGTTTGCAGGAGTTTGTAAACCCTTTCTGTGAAGCAGCGGAAAACGCATTTTTCCAGCCAAATCCAAGCATTTCAGAAATAGCTGTAAATCTCCGTCTAAAACACAAAACGAACGTATCCTTCAAACTGCTCTCCTGTGCGTTCGCTTAACTAAGGGAGTTGAATCCGCGTTTAGATTCAGAGAGTGGGAAGCACGTTCCTTCTAGGAGCTGCGTTTTGCTATTCCAGCGTGAATGGGAGTAAAGGCTGTATTGAGAAATATCTGCTTCTAGAACCAAAACGCAGCTACCTAACAGAACGGTCTTCAATGTGTGCATTCAACTTACAGAGGTAAACTGATGTGCGTTTGCAGGAGTTTGTAAACCCTTTCTGTGAAGCAGCGGAAAACGCATTTTTCCAGCCAAATCCAAGCATTTCAGAAATAGC
This sequence comes from Callithrix jacchus, assembly GCF_049354715.1. Lineage (NCBI taxonomy): Eukaryota > Metazoa > Chordata > Mammalia > Primates > Cebidae > Callithrix > Callithrix jacchus. Next base: position 46,431,820 of record NC_133514.1, read on the forward strand.
TGTAAATCTCCGTCTAAAACACAAAACGAACGTATCCTTCAAACTGCTCTCCTGTGCGTTCGCTTAACTAAGGGAGTTGAATCCGCGTTTAGATTCAGAGAGTGGGAAGCACGTTCCTTCTAGGAGCTGCGTTTTGCTATTCCAGCGTGAATGGGAGTAAACGCTGTATTCCAAAATATCTGCTTCTAGAACCAAAACGCAGCTACCTAACAGAACGGTCTTCAATGTGTGCATTCAACGTACAGAGTTAAACTGATGTGCGTTTGCAGGAGTTTGTAAACCCTTTCTGTGAAGCAGCGGAAAACGCATTTTTCCAGCCAAATCCAAGCATTTCAGAAATAGCTGTAAATCTCCGTCTAAAACACAAAACGAACGTATCCTTCAAACTGCTCTCCTGTGCGTTCGCTAAACTAAGGGAGTTGAATCCGCGTTTAGATTCAGAGAGTGGGAAGCACGTTCCTTCTAGGAGCTGCGTTTTCCTATTCCAGCGTGAATGGGAATAAACGCTGTATTGAGAAATATCTGCTTCTAGAACCAAAACGCAGCTACCTAACAGAACGGTCTTCAATGTGTGCATTCAACTTACAGAGTTAAACTGATGTGCGTTTGCAGGAGTTTGTAAACCCTTTCTGTAAAGCAGCGGAAAACGCATTTTTCCAGCCAAATCCAAGCATTTCAGAAATAGCTGTAAATCTCCGTCTAAAACACAAAACGAACGTATCCTTCAAACTGCTCTCCTGTGCGTTCGCTTAACTAAGGGAGTTGAATCCGCGTTTAGATTCAGAGAGTGGGAAGCACGTTCCTTCTAGGAGCTGCGTTTTGCTATTCCAGCGTGAATGGGAGTAAACGCTGTATTCAGAAATATCTGCTTCTAGAACCAAAACGCAGCTACCTAACAGAACGGTCTTCAATGTGTGCATTCAACTTACAGAGTTAAACTGATGTGCGTTTGCAGGAGTTTGTAAACCCTTTCTGTGAAGCAGCGGAAAACGCATTTTTCCAGCCAAATCCAAGCATTTCAGAAACGGCTGTAAATCTCCGTCTAAAACACAAAACGAACGTATCCTTCAAACTGCTCTCCTGTGCGTTCGCTTAACTAAGGGAGTTGAATCCGCGTTTAGATTCAGAGAGTGGGAAGCACGTTCCTTCTAGGAGCTGCGTTTTGCTATTCCAGCGTGAATGGGAGTAAACGCTGTATTGAGAAATATCTGCTTCTAGAACCAAAACGCAGCTACCTAACAGAACGGTCTTCAATGTGTGCATTCAACTTACAGAGTGAAACTGATGTGCGTTTGCAGGAGTTTGTAAACCCTTTCTGTGAAGCAGCGGAAAACGCATTTTTCCAGCCAAATCCAAGCATTTCAGAAATAGCTGTAAATCTCCGTCTAAAAAACAAAACGAACGTATCCTTCAAACTGCTCTCCTGTGCGTTCGCTTAACTAAGGGAGTTGAATCCGCGTTTAGATTCAGAGAGTGGGAAGCACGTTCCTTCTAGGAGCTGCGTTTTGCTATTCCAGCGTGAATGGGAGTAAACGCTGTATTCAGAAATATCTGCTTCTAGAACCAAAACGCAGCTACCTAACAGAACGGTCTTCAATGTGTGCATTCAACTTACAGAGTTAAACTGATGTGCGTTTGCAGGAGTTTGTAAACCCTTTCTGTGAAGCAGCGGAAAACGCATTTTTCCAGCCAAATCCAAGCATTTCAGAAATAGCTGTAAATCTCCGTCTAAAACACAAAACGAACGTATCCTTCAAACTGCTCTCCTGTGCGTTCGCTTAACTAAGGGAGTTGAATCCGCGTTTAGATTCAGAGAGTGGGAAGCACTTTCCTTCTAGGAGCTGCGTTTTGCTATTCCAGCGTGAATGGGAGTAAACGCTGTATTGAGAAATATCTGCTTCTAGAACCAAAACGCAGCTACCTAACAGAACGGTCTTCAATGTGTGCATTCAACGTACAGAGTTAAACTGATGTGCGTTTGCAGGAGTTTGTAAACCCTTTCTGTGAAGCAGCGGAAAACGCATTTTTCCAGCCAAATCCAAGCATTTCAGAAATAGCTGTAAATCTCCGTCTAAAACACGAAACGAACGTATTTTTCAAACTGCTCTGCTGTGCGTTGGCTTAACTAAGGAAGTTGAATCCGCGTTTAGATTCAGAGAGTGGGAAGCACGTTCCTTCTAGGAGCTGCGTTTTGCTATTCCAACGTGAATGGGAGTAAACGCTGTATTCAGAAATATCTGCTTCTAGAACCAAAACGCAGCTACCTAACAGAACGGTCTTCAATGTGTGCATTCAACTTACAGAGTTAAACTGATGTGCGTTTGCAGGAGTTTGTAAACCCTTTCTGTGAAGCAGCGGTAAACGCATTTTTCCAACCAATTCCAAGCATTTCAGAAATAGCTGTAAATCTCCGTCTAAAACACAAAACGAACGTATCCTTCAAACTGCTCTCCTGTGCGTTCGCTTAACTAAGGGAGTTGAATCCGCGTTTAGATTCAGAGAGTGGGAAGCACGTTCCTTCTAGGAGCTGCGTTTTGCTATTCCAGCGTGAATGGGAGTAAACGCTGTATTCAGAAATATCTGCTTCTAGAACCAAAACGCAGCTACCTAAGAGAACGCTCTTCAATGTGTGCATTCAACGTACAGAGGTAAACTGATGTGCGTTTGCAGGAGTTTGTAAACCCTTTCTGTGAAGCAGCGGAAAACGCATTTTTCCAGCCAAATCAAAGCATTTCAGAAATAGCTGTAAATCTCCGTCTAAAACACGAAACGAACGTATCCTTCAAACTGCTCTGCTGTGCGTTGGCTTAACTAAGGGAGTTGAATCCGCGTTTAGATTCAGAGAGTGGGAAGCACGTTCCTTCTAGGAGCTGCGTTTTGCTATTCCAGCGTGGATGGGAGTAAACGCTGTATTCAGAAATATCTGCTTCTAGAACCAAAACGCAGCTACCTAACAGAACGGTCTTCAATGTGTCCATTCAACTTACAGAGTTAAACTGATGTGCGTTTGCAGGAGTTTGTAAACCCTTTCTGTGAAGCAGCGGAAAACGCATTTTTCCAGCCAAATCCAAGCATTTCAGAAATAGCTGTAAATCTCCGTCTAAAACACAAAACGAACGTATCCTTCAAACTGCTCTCCTGTGCGTTCGCTTAACTAAGGGAGTTGAATCCGCGTTTAGATTCAGAGAGTGGGAAGCACGTTCCTTCTAGGAGCTGCGTTTTGCTATTCCAGCGTGAATGGGAGTAAAGGCTGTATTGAGAAATATCTGCTTCTAGAACCAAAACGCAGCTACCTAACAGAACGGTCTTCAATGTGTGCATTCAACTTACAGAGGTAAACTGATGTGCGTTTGCAGGAGTTTGTAAACCCTTTCTGTGAAGCAGCGGAAAACGCATTTTTCCAGCCAAATCCAAGCATTTCAGAAATAGCTGTAAATCTCCGTCTAAAACACAAAACGAACGTATCCTTCAAACTGCTCTCCTGTGCGTTCGCTTAACTAAGGGAGTTGAATCCGCGTTTAGATTCAGAGAGTGGGAAGCACGTTCCTTCTAGGAGCTGCGTTTTGCTATTCCAGCGTGAATGGGAGTAAACGCTGTATTCCAAAATATCTGCTTCTAGAACCAAAACGCAGCTACCTAACAGAACGGTCTTCAATGTGTGCATTCAACGTACAGAGTTAAACTGATGTGCGTTTGCAGGAGTTTGTAAACCCTTTCTGTGAAGCAGCGGAAAACGCATTTTTCCAGCCAAATCCAAGCATTTCAGAAATAGCTGTAAATCTCCGTCTAAAACACAAAATGAACGTATCCTTCAAACTGCTCTCCTGTGCGTTCGCTTAACTAAGGGAGTTGAATCCGCGTTTAGATTCAGAGAGTGGGAAGCACGTTCCTTCTAGGAGCTGCGTTTTGCTATTCCAGCGTGAATGGGAGTAAACGCTGTATTGAGAAATATCTGCTTCTAGAACCAAAACGCAGCTACCTAACAGAACGGTCTTCAATGTGTGCATTCAACGTACAGAGTTAAACTGATGTGCGTTTGCAGGAGTTTGTAAACCCTTTCTGTGAAGCAGCGGAAAACGCATTTTTCCAGCCAAATCCAAGCATTTCAGAAATAGCTGTAAATCTCCGTCTAAAACACAAAACGAACGTATCCTTCAAACTGCTCTCCTGTGCGTTCGCTTAACTAAGGGAGTTGAATCCGCGTTTAGATTCAGAGAGTGGGAAGCACGTTCCTTCTAGGAGCTGCGTTTTGGTATTCCAGCGTGAATGGGAGTAAACGCTGTATTGAGAAATATCTGCTTCTCGAACCAAAACGCAGCTACCTAACAGAACGGTCTTCAATGTGTGCATTCAACGTACAGAGTTAAACTGATGTGCGTTTGCAGGAGTTTGTAAACCCTTTCTGTGAAGCAGCGGAAAACGCATTGTTCCAGCCAAATCCAAGCATTTCAGAAATAGCTGTAAATCTCCGTCTAAAACACAAAACGAACGTATCCTTCAAACTGCTCTCCTGTGCGTTCGCTTAACTAAGGGAGTTGAATCCGCGTTTAGATTCAGAGAGTGGGAAGCACGTTCCTTCTAGGAGCTGCGTTTTGCTATTCCAGCGTGAATGGGAGTAAACGCTGTATTGAGAAATATCTGCTTCTAGAACCAAAACGCAGCTACCTAACAGAACGGTCTTCAATGTGTGCATTCAACGTACAGAGTTAAACTGATGTGCGTTTGCAGGAGTTTGTAAACCCTTTCTGTGAAGCAGCGGAAAACGCATTTTTCCAGCCAAATCCAAGCATTTCAGAAATAGCTGTAAATCTCCGTCTAAAACACAAAACGAACGTATCCTTCAAACTGCTCTCCTGTGCGTTCGCTTAACTAAGGGAGTTGAATCCGCGTTTAGATTCAGAGAGTGGGAAGCACGTTCCTTCTAGGAGCTGCGTTTTGGTATTCCAGCGTGAATGGGAGTAAACGCTGTATTGAGAAATATCTGCTTCTCGAACCAAAACGCAGCTACCTAACAGAACGGTCTTCAATGTGTGCATTCAACGTACAGAGTTAAACTGATGTGCGTTTGCAGGAGTTTGTAAACCCTTTCTGTGAAGCAGCGGAAAACGCATTGTTCCAGCCAAATCCAAGCATTTCAGAAATAGCTGTAAATCTCCGTCTAAAACACAAAACGAACGTATCCTTCAAACTGCTCTCCTGTGCGTTCGCTTAACTAAGGGAGTTGAATCCGCGTTTAGATTCAGAGAGTGGGAAGCACGTTCCTTCTAGGAGCTGCGTTTTGCTATTCCAGCGTGAATGGGAGTAAACGCTGTATTGAGAAATATCTGCTTCTAGAACCAAAACGCAGCTACCTAACAGAACGGTCTTCAATGTGTGCATTCAACGTACAGAGTTAAACTGATGTGCGTTTGCAGGAGTTTGTAAACCCTTTCTGTGAAGCAGCGGAAAACGCATTTTTCCAGCCAAATCCAAGCATTTCAGAAATAGCTGTAAATCTCCGTCTAAAACACAAAACGAACGTATCCTTCAAACTGCTCTCCTGTGCGTTCGCTTAACTAAGGGAGTTGAATCCGCGTTTAGATTCAGAGAGTGGGAAGCACGTTCCTTCTAGGAGCTGCGTTTTGGTATTCCAGCGTGAATGGGAGTAAACGCTGTATTGAGAAATATCTGCTTCTCGAACCAAAACGCAGCTACCTAACAGAACGGTCTTCAATGTGTGCATTCAACGTACAGAGTTAAACTGATGTGCGTTTGCAGGAGTTTGTAAACCCTTTCTGTGAAGCAGCGGAAAACGCATTGTTCCAGCCAAATCCAAGCATTTCAGAAATAGCTGTAAATCTCCGTCTAAAACACAAAACGAACGTATCCTTCAAACTGCTCTCCTGTGCGTTCGCTTAACTAAGGGAGTTGAATCCGCGTTTAGATTCAGAGAGTGGGAAGCACGTTCCTTCTAGGAGCTGCGTTTTGCTATTCCAGCGTGAATGGGAGTAAACGCTGTATTGAGAAATATCTGCTTCTAGAACCAAAACGCAGCTACCTAACAGAACGGTCTTCAATGTGTGCATTCAACGTACAGAGTTAAACTGATGTGCGTTTGCAGGAGTTTGTAAACCCTTTCTGTGAAGCAGCGGAAAACGCATTTTTCCAGCCAAATCCAAGCATTTCAGAAATAGCTGTAAATCTCCGTCTAAAACACAAAACGAACGTATCCTTCAAACTGCTCTCCTGTGCGTTCGCTTAACTAAGGGAGTTGAATCCGCGTTTAGATTCAGAGAGTGGGAAGCACGTTCCTTCTAGGAGCTGCGTTTTGGTATTCCAGCGTGAATGGGAGTAAACGCTGTATTGAGAAATATCTGCTTCTCGAACCAAAACGCAGCTACCTAACAGAACGGTCTTCAATGTGTGCATTCAACGTACAGAGTTAAACTGATGTGCGTTTGCAGGAGTTTGTAAACCCTTTCTGTGAAGCAGCGGAAAACGCATTGTTCCAGCCAAATCCAAGCATTTCAGAAATAGCTGTAAATCTCCGTCTAAAACACAAAACGAACGTATCCTTCAAACTGCTCTCCTGTGCGTTCGCTTAACTAAGGGAGTTGAATCCGCGTTTAGATTCAGAGAGTGGGAAGCACGTTCCTTCTAGGAGCTGCGTTTTGCTATTCCAGCGTGAATGGGAGTAAACGCTGTATTGAGAAATATCTGCTTCTAGAACCAAAACGCAGCTACCTAACAGAACGGTCTTCAATGTGTGCATTCAACGTACAGAGTTAAACTGATGTGCGTTTGCAGGAGTTTGTAAACCCTTTCTGTGAAGCAGCGGAAAACGCATTTTTCCAGCCAAATCCAAGCATTTCAGAAATAGCTGTAAATCTCCGTCTAAAACACAAAACGAACGTATCCTTCAAACTGCTCTCCTGTGCGTTCGCTTAACTAAGGGAGTTGAATCCGCGTTTAGATTCAGAGAGTGGGAAGCACGTTCCTTCTAGGAGCTGCGTTTTGGTATTCCAGCGTGAATGGGAGTAAACGCTGTATTGAGAAATATCTGCTTCTCGAACCAAAACGCAGCTACCTAACAGAACGGTCTTCAATGTGTGCATTCAACGTACAGAGTTAAACTGATGTGCGTTTGCAGGAGTTTGTAAACCCTTTCTGTGAAGCAGCGGAAAACGCATTGTTCCAGCCAAATCCAAGCATTTCAGAAATAGCTGTAAATCTCCGTCTAAAACACAAAACGAACGTATCCTTCAAACTGCTCTCCTGTGCGTTCGCTTAACTAAGGGAGTTGAATCCGCGTTTAGATTCAGAGAGTGGGAAGCACGTTCCTTCTAGGAGCTGCGTTTTGCTATTCCAGCGTGAATGGGAGTAAACGCTGTATTGAGAAATATCTGCTTCTAGAACCAAAACGCAGCTACCTAACAGAACGGTCTTCAATGTGTGCATTCAACGTACAGAGTTAAACTGATGTGCGTTTGCAGGAGTTTGTAAACCCTTTCTGTGAAGCAGCGGAAAACGCATTTTTCCAGCCAAATCCAAGCATTTCAGAAATAGCTGTAAATCTCCGTCTAAAACACAAAACGAACGTATCCTTCAAACTGCTCTCCTGTGCGTTCGCTTAACTAAGGGAGTTGAATCCGCGTTTAGATTCAGAGAGTGGGAAGCACGTTCCTTCTAGGAGCTGCGTTTTGGTATTCCAGCGTGAATGGGAGTAAACGCTGTATTGAGAAATATCTGCTTCTCGAACCAAAACGCAGCTACCTAACAGAACGGTCTTCAATGTGTGCATTCAACGTACAGAGTTAAACTGATGTGCGTTTGCAGGAGTTTGTAAACCCTTTCTGTGAAGCAGCGGAAAACGCATTGTTCCAGCCAAATCCAAGCATTTCAGAAATAGCTGTAAATCTCCGTCTAAAACACAAAACGAACGTATCCTTCAAACTGCTCTCCTGTGCGTTCGCTTAACTAAGGGAGTTGAATCCGCGTTTAGATTCAGAGAGTGGGAAGCACGTTCCTTCTAGGAGCTGCGTTTTGCTATTCCAGCGTGAATGGGAGTAAACGCTGTATTGAGAAATATCTGCTTCTAGAACCAAAACGCAGCTACCTAACAGAACGGTCTTCAATGTGTGCATTCAACGTACAGAGTTAAACTGATGTGCGTTTGCAGGAGTTTGTAAACCCTTTCTGTGAAGCAGCGGAAAACGCATTTTTCCAGCCAAATCCAAGCATTTCAGAAATAGCTGTAAATCTCCGTCTAAAACACAAAACGAACGTATCCTTCAAACTGCTCTCCTGTGCGTTCGCTTAACTAAGGGAGTTGAATCCGCGTTTAGATTCAGAGAGTGGGAAGCACGTTCCTTCTAGGAGCTGCGTTTTGGTATTCCAGCGTGAATGGGAGTAAACGCTGTATTGAGAAATATCTGCTTCTCGAACCAAAACGCAGCTACCTAACAGAACGGTCTTCAATGTGTGCATTCAACGTACAGAGTTAAACTGATGTGCGTTTGCAGGAGTTTGTAAACCCTTTCTGTGAAGCAGCGGAAAACGCATTGTTCCAGCCAAATCCAAGCATTTCAGAAATAGCTGTAAATCTCCGTCTAAAACACAAAACGAACGTATCCTTCAAACTGCTCTCCTGTGCGTTCGCTTAACTAAGGGAGTTGAATCCGCGTTTAGATTCAGAGAGTGGGAAGCACGTTCCTTCTAGGAGCTGCGTTTTGCTATTCCAGCGTGAATGGGAGTAAACGCTGTATTGAGAAATATCTGCTTCTAGAACCAAAACGCAGCTACCTAACAGAACGGTCTTCAATGTGTGCATTCAACGTACAGAGTTAAACTGATGTGCGTTTGCAGGAGTTTGTAAACCCTTTCTGTGAAGCAGCGGAAAACGCATTTTTCCAGCCAAATCCAAGCATTTCAGAAATAGCTGTAAATCTCCGTCTAAAACACAAAACGAACGTATCCTTCAAACTGCTCTCCTGTGCGTTCGCTTAACTAAGGGAGTTGAATCCGCGTTTAGATTCAGAGAGTGGGAAGCACGTTCCTTCTAGGAGCTGCGTTTTGGTATTCCAGCGTGAATGGGAGTAAACGCTGTATTGAGAAATATCTGCTTCTCGAACCAAAACGCAGCTACCTAACAGAACGGTCTTCAATGTGTGCATTCAACGTACAGAGTTAAACTGATGTGCGTTTGCAGGAGTTTGTAAACCCTTTCTGTGAAGCAGCGGAAAACGCATTGTTCCAGCCAAATCCAAGCATTTCAGAAATAGCTGTAAATCTCCGTCTAAAACACAAAACGAACGTATCCTTCAAACTGCTCTCCTGTGCGTTCGCTTAACTAAGGGAGTTGAATCCGCGTTTAGATTCAGAGAGTGGGAAGCACGTTCCTTCTAGGAGCTGCGTTTTGCTATTCCAGCGTGAATGGGAGTAAACGCTGTATTGAGAAATATCTGCTTCTAGAACCAAAACGCAGCTACCTAACAGAACGGTCTTCAATGTGTGCATTCAACGTACAGAGTTAAACTGATGTGCGTTTGCAGGAGTTTGTAAACCCTTTCTGTGAAGCAGCGGAAAACGCATTTTTCCAGCCAAATCCAAGCATTTCAGAAATAGCTGTAAATCTCCGTCTAAAACACAAAACGAACGTATCCTTCAAACTGCTCTCCTGTGCGTTCGCTTAACTAAGGGAGTTGAATCCGCGTTTAGATTCAGAGAGTGGGAAGCACGTTCCTTCTAGGAGCTGCGTTTTGGTATTCCAGCGTGAATGGGAGTAAACGCTGTATTGAGAAATATCTGCTTCTCGAACCAAAACGCAGCTACCTAACAGAACGGTCTTCAATGTGTGCATTCAACGTACAGAGTTAAACTGATGTGCGTTTGCAGGAGTTTGTAAACCCTTTCTGTGAAGCAGCGGAAAACGCATTGTTCCAGCCAAATCCAAGCATTTCAGAAATAGCTGTAAATCTCCGTCTAAAACACAAAACGAACGTATCCTTCAAACTGCTCTCCTGTGCGTTCGCTTAACTAAGGGAGTTGAATCCGCGTTTAGATTCAGAGAGTGGGAAGCACGTTCCTTCTAGGAGCTGCGTTTTGCTATTCCAGCGTGAATGGGAGTAAACGCTGTATTGAGAAATATCTGCTTCTAGAACCAAAACGCAGCTACCTAACAGAACGGTCTTCAATGTGTGCATTCAACGTACAGAGTTAAACTGATGTGCGTTTGCAGGAGTTTGTAAACCCTTTCTGTGAAGCAGCGGAAAACGCATTTTTCCAGCCAAATCCAAGCATTTCAGAAATAGCTGTAAATCTCCGTCTAAAACACAAAACGAACGTATCCTTCAAACTGCTCTCCTGTGCGTTCGCTTAACTAAGGGAGTTGAATCCGCGTTTAGATTCAGAGAGTGGGAAGCACGTTCCTTCTAGGAGCTGCGTTTTGGTATTCCAGCGTGAATGGGAGTAAACGCTGTATTGAGAAATATCTGCTTCTCGAACCAAAACGCAGCTACCTAACAGAACGGTCTTCAATGTGTGCATTCAACGTACAGAGTTAAACTGATGTGCGTTTGCAGGAGTTTGTAAACCCTTTCTGTGAAGCAGCGGAAAACGCATTGTTCCAGCCAAATCCAAGCATTTCAGAAATAGCTGTAAATCTCCGTCTAAAACACAAAACGAACGTATCCTTCAAACTGCTCTCCTGTGCGTTCGCTTAACTAAGGGAGTTGAATCCGCGTTTAGATTCAGAGAGTGGGAAGCACGTTCCTTCTAGGAGCTGCGTTTTGCTATTCCAGCGTGAATGGGAGTAAACGCTGTATTGAGAAATATCTGCTTCTAGAACCAAAACGCAGCTACCTAACAGAACGGTCTTCAATGTGTGCATTCAACGTACAGAGTTAAACTGATGTGCGTTTGCAGGAGTTTGTAAACCCTTTCTGTGAAGCAGCGGAAAACGCATTTTTCCAGCCAAATCCAAGCATTTCAGAAATAGCTGTAAATCTCCGTCTAAAACACAAAACGAACGTATCCTTCAAACTGCTCTCCTGTGCGTTCGCTTAACTAAGGGAGTTGAATCCGCGTTTAGATTCAGAGAGTGGGAAGCACGTTCCTTCTAGGAGCTGCGTTTTGGTATTCCAGCGTGAATGGGAGTAAACGCTGTATTGAGAAATATCTGCTTCTCGAACCAAAACGCAGCTACCTAACAGAACGGTCTTCAATGTGTGCATTCAACGTACAGAGTTAAACTGATGTGCGTTTGCAGGAGTTTGTAAACCCTTTCTGTGAAGCAGCGGAAAACGCATTGTTCCAGCCAAATCCAAGCATTTCAGAAATAGCTGTAAATCTCCGTCTAAAACACAAAACGAACGTATCCTTCAAACTGCTCTCCTGTGCGTTCGCTTAACTAAGGGAGTTGAATCCGCGTTTAGATTCAGAGAGTGGGAAGCACGTTCCTTCTAGGAGCTGCGTTTTGCTATTCCAGCGTGAATGGGAGTAAACGCTGTATTGAGAAATATCTGCTTCTAGAACCAAAACGCAGCTACCTAACAGAACGGTCTTCAATGTGTGCATTCAACGTACAGAGTTAAACTGATGTGCGTTTGCAGGAGTTTGTAAACCCTTTCTGTGAAGCAGCGGAAAACGCATTTTTCCAGCCAAATCCAAGCATTTCAGAAATAGCTGTAAATCTCCGTCTAAAACACAAAACGAACGTATCCTTCAAACTGCTCTCCTGTGCGTTCGCTTAACTAAGGGAGTTGAATCCGCGTTTAGATTCAGAGAGTGGGAAGCACGTTCCTTCTAGGAGCTGCGTTTTGGTATTCCAGCGTGAATGGGAGTAAACGCTGTATTGAGAAATATCTGCTTCTCGAACCAAAACGCAGCTACCTAACAGAACGGTCTTCAATGTGTGCATTCAACGTACAGAGTTAAACTGATGTGCGTTTGCAGGAGTTTGTAAACCCTTTCTGTGAAGCAGCGGAAAACGCATTGTTCCAGCCAAATCCAAGCATTTCAGAAATAGCTGTAAATCTCCGTCTAAAACACAAAACGAACGTATCCTTCAAACTGCTCTCCTGTGCGTTCGCTTAACTAAGGGAGTTGAATCCGCGTTTAGATTCAGAGAGTGGGAAGCACGTTCCTTCTAGGAGCTGCGTTTTGCTATTCCAGCGTGAATGGGAGTAAACGCTGTATTGAGAAATATCTGCTTCTAGAACCAAAACGCAGCTACCTAACAGAACGGTCTTCAATGTGTGCATTCAACGTACAGAGTTAAACTGATGTGCGTTTGCAGGAGTTTGTAAACCCTTTCTGTGAAGCAGCGGAAAACGCATTTTTCCAGCCAAATCCAAGCATTTCAGAAATAGCTGTAAATCTCCGTCTAAAACACAAAACGAACGTATCCTTCAAACTGCTCTCCTGTGCGTTCGCTTAACTAAGGGAGTTGAATCCGCGTTTAGATTCAGAGAGTGGGAAGCACGTTCCTTCTAGGAGCTGCGTTTTGGTATTCCAGCGTGAATGGGAGTAAACGCTGTATTGAGAAATATCTGCTTCTCGAACCAAAACGCAGCTACCTAACAGAACGGTCTTCAATGTGTGCATTCAACGTACAGAGTTAAACTGATGTGCGTTTGCAGGAGTTTGTAAACCCTTTCTGTGAAGCAGCGGAAAACGCATTGTTCCAGCCAAATCCAAGCATTTCAGAAATAGCTGTAAATCTCCGTCTAAAACACAAAACGAACGTATCCTTCAAACTGCTCTCCTGTGCGTTCGCTTAACTAAGGGAGTTGAATCCGCGTTTAGATTCAGAGAGTGGGAAGCACGTTCCTTCTAGGAGCTGCGTTTTGCTATTCCAGCGTGAATGGGAGTAAACGCTGTATTGAGAAATATCTGCTTCTAGAACCAAAACGCAGCTACCTAACAGAACGGTCTTCAATGTGTGCATTCAACGTACAGAGTTAAACTGATGTGCGTTTGCAGGAGTTTGTAAACCCTTTCTGTGAAGCAGCGGAAAACGCATTTTTCCAGCCAAATCCAAGCATTTCAGAAATAGCTGTAAATCTCCGTCTAAAACACAAAACGAACGTATCCTTCAAACTGCTCTCCTGTGCGTTCGCTTAACTAAGGGAGTTGAATCCGCGTTTAGATTCAGAGAGTGGGAAGCACGTTCCTTCTAGGAGCTGCGTTTTGGTATTCCAGCGTGAATGGGAGTAAACGCTGTATTGAGAAATATCTGCTTCTCGAACCAAAACGCAGCTACCTAACAGAACGGTCTTCAATGTGTGCATTCAACGTACAGAGTTAAACTGATGTGCGTTTGCAGGAGTTTGTAAACCCTTTCTGTGAAGCAGCGGAAAACGCATTGTTCCAGCCAAATCCAAGCATTTCAGAAATAGCTGTAAATCTCCGTCTAAAACACAAAACGAACGTATCCTTCAAACTGCTCTCCTGTGCGTTCGCTTAACTAAGGGAGTTGAATCCGCGTTTAGATTCAGAGAGTGGGAAGCACGTTCCTTCTAGGAGCTGCGTTTTGCTATTCCAGCGTGAATGGGAGTAAACGCTGTATTGAGAAATATCTGCTTCTAGAACCAAAACGCAGCTACCTAACAGAACGGTCTTCAATGTGTGCATTCAACGTACAGAGTTAAACTGATGTGCGTTTGCAGGAGTTTGTAAACCCTTTCTGTGAAGCAGCGGAAAACGCATTTTTCCAGCCAAATCCAAGCATTTCAGAAATAGCTGTAAATCTCCGTCTAAAACACAAAACGAACGTATCCTTCAAACTGCTCTCCTGTGCGTTCGCTTAACTAAGGGAGTTGAATCCGCGTTTAGATTCAGAGAGTGGGAAGCACGTTCCTTCTAGGAGCTGCGTTTTGGTATTCCAGCGTGAATGGGAGTAAACGCTGTATTGAGAAATATCTGCTTCTCGAACCAAAACGCAGCTACCTAACAGAACGGTCTTCAATGTGTGCATTCAACGTACAGAGTTAAACTGATGTGCGTTTGCAGGAGTTTGTAAACCCTTTCTGTGAAGCAGCGGAAAACGCATTGTTCCAGCCAAATCCAAGCATTTCAGAAATAGCTGTAAATCTCCGTCTAAAACACAAAACGAACGTATCCTTCAAACTGCTCTCCTGTGCGTTCGCTTAACTAAGGGAGTTGAATCCGCGTTTAGATTCAGAGAGTGGGAAGCACGTTCCTTCTAGGAGCTGCGTTTTGCTATTCCAGCGTGAATGGGAGTAAACGCTGTATTGAGAAATATCTGCTTCTAGAACCAAAACGCAGCTACCTAACAGAACGGTCTTCAATGTGTGCATTCAACGTACAGAGTTAAACTGATGTGCGTTTGCAGGAGTTTGTAAACCCTTTCTGTGAAGCAGCGGAAAACGCATTTTTCCAGCCAAATCCAAGCATTTCAGAAATAGCTGTAAATCTCCGTCTAAAACACAAAACGAACGTATCCTTCAAACTGCTCTCCTGTGCGTTCGCTTAACTAAGGGAGTTGAATCCGCGTTTAGATTCAGAGAGTGGGAAGCACGTTCCTTCTAGGAGCTGCGTTTTGGTATTCCAGCGTGAATGGGAGTAAACGCTGTATTGAGAAATATCTGCTTCTCGAACCAAAACGCAGCTACCTAACAGAACGGTCTTCAATGTGTGCATTCAACGTACAGAGTTAAACTGATGTGCGTTTGCAGGAGTTTGTAAACCCTTTCTGTGAAGCAGCGGAAAACGCATTGTTCCAGCCAAATCCAAGCATTTCAGAAATAGCTGTAAATCTCCGTCTAAAACACAAAACGAACGTATCCTTCAAACTGCTCTCCTGTGCGTTCGCTTAACTAAGGGAGTTGAATCCGCGTTTAGATTCAGAGAGTGGGAAGCACGTTCCTTCTAGGAGCTGCGTTTTGCTATTCCAGCGTGAATGGGAGTAAACGCTGTATTGAGAAATATCTGCTTCTAGAACCAAAACGCAGCTACCTAACAGAACGGTCTTCAATGTGTGCATTCAACGTACAGAGTTAAACTGATGTGCGTTTGCAGGAGTTTGTAAACCCTTTCTGTGAAGCAGCGGAAAACGCATTTTTCCAGCCAAATCCAAGCATTTCAGAAATAGCTGTAAATCTCCGTCTAAAACACAAAACGAACGTATCCTTCAAACTGCTCTCCTGTGCGTTCGCTTAACTAAGGGAGTTGAATCCGCGTTTAGATTCAGAGAGTGGGAAGCACGTTCCTTCTAGGAGCTGCGTTTTGGTATTCCAGCGTGAATGGGAGTAAACGCTGTATTGAGAAATATCTGCTTCTCGAACCAAAACGCAGCTACCTAACAGAACGGTCTTCAATGTGTGCATTCAACGTACAGAGTTAAACTGATGTGCGTTTGCAGGAGTTTGTAAACCCTTTCTGTGAAGCAGCGGAAAACGCATTGTTCCAGCCAAATCCAAGCATTTCAGAAATAGCTGTAAATCTCCGTCTAAAACACAAAACGAACGTATCCTTCAAACTGCTCTCCTGTGCGTTCGCTTAACTAAGGGAGTTGAATCCGCGTTTAGATTCAGAGAGTGGGAAGCACGTTCCTTCTAGGAGCTGCGTTTTGCTATTCCAGCGTGAATGGGAGTAAACGCTGTATTGAGAAATATCTGCTTCTAGAACCAAAACGCAGCTACCTAACAGAACGGTCTTCAATGTGTGCATTCAACGTACAGAGTTAAACTGATGTGCGTTTGCAGGAGTTTGTAAACCCTTTCTGTGAAGCAGCGGAAAACGCATTTTTCCAGCCAAATCCAAGCATTTCAGAAATAGCTGTAAATCTCCGTCTAAAACACAAAACGAACGTATCCTTCAAACTGCTCTCCTGTGCGTTCGCTTAACTAAGGGAGTTGAATCCGCGTTTAGATTCAGAGAGTGGGAAGCACGTTCCTTCTAGGAGCTGCGTTTTGGTATTCCAGCGTGAATGGGAGTAAACGCTGTATTGAGAAATATCTGCTTCTCGAACCAAAACGCAGCTACCTAACAGAACGGTCTTCAATGTGTGCATTCAACGTACAGAGTTAAACTGATGTGCGTTTGCAGGAGTTTGTAAACCCTTTCTGTGAAGCAGCGGAAAACGCATTGTTCCAGCCAAATCCAAGCATTTCAGAAATAGCTGTAAATCTCCGTCTAAAACACAAAACGAACGTATCCTTCAAACTGCTCTCCTGTGCGTTCGCTTAACTAAGGGAGTTGAATCCGCGTTTAGATTCAGAGAGTGGGAAGCACGTTCCTTCTAGGAGCTGCGTTTTGCTATTCCAGCGTGAATGGGAGTAAACGCTGTATTGAGAAATATCTGCTTCTAGAACCAAAACGCAGCTACCTAACAGAACGGTCTTCAATGTGTGCATTCAACGTACAGAGTTAAACTGATGTGCGTTTGCAGGAGTTTGTAAACCCTTTCTGTGAAGCAGCGGAAAACGCATTTTTCCAGCCAAATCCAAGCATTTCAGAAATAGCTGTAAATCTCCGTCTAAAACACAAAACGAACGTATCCTTCAAACTGCTCTCCTGTGCGTTCGCTTAACTAAGGGAGTTGAATCCGCGTTTAGATTCAGAGAGTGGGAAGCACGTTCCTTCTAGGAGCTGCGTTTTGGTATTCCAGCGTGAATGGGAGTAAACGCTGTATTGAGAAATATCTGCTTCTCGAACCAAAACGCAGCTACCTAACAGAACGGTCTTCAATGTGTGCATTCAACGTACAGAGTTAAACTGATGTGCGTTTGCAGGAGTTTGTAAACCCTTTCTGTGAAGCAGCGGAAAACGCATTGTTCCAGCCAAATCCAAGCATTTCAGAAATAGCTGTAAATCTCCGTCTAAAACACAAAACGAACGTATCCTTCAAACTGCTCTCCTGTGCGTTCGCTTAACTAAGGGAGTTGAATCCGCGTTTAGATTCAGAGAGTGGGAAGCACGTTCCTTCTAGGAGCTGCGTTTTGCTATTCCAGCGTGAATGGGAGTAAACGCTGTATTGAGAAATATCTGCTTCTAGAACCAAAACGCAGCTACCTAACAGAACGGTCTTCAATGTGTGCATTCAACGTACAGAGTTAAACTGATGTGCGTTTGCAGGAGTTTGTAAACCCTTTCTGTGAAGCAGCGGAAAACGCATTTTTCCAGCCAAATCCAAGCATTTCAGAAATAGCTGTAAATCTCCGTCTAAAACACAAAACGAACGTATCCTTCAAACTGCTCTCCTGTGCGTTCGCTTAACTAAGGGAGTTGAATCCGCGTTTAGATTCAGAGAGTGGGAAGCACGTTCCTTCTAGGAGCTGCGTTTTGGTATTCCAGCGTGAATGGGAGTAAACGCTGTATTGAGAAATATCTGCTTCTCGAACCAAAACGCAGCTACCTAACAGAACGGTCTTCAATGTGTGCATTCAACGTACAGAGTTAAACTGATGTGCGTTTGCAGGAGTTTGTAAACCCTTTCTGTGAAGCAGCGGAAAACGCATTGTTCCAGCCAAATCCAAGCATTTCAGAAATAGCTGTAAATCTCCGTCTAAAACACAAAACGAACGTATCCTTCAAACTGCTCTCCTGTGCGTTCGCTTAACTAAGGGAGTTGAATCCGCGTTTAGATTCAGAGAGTGGGAAGCACGTTCCTTCTAGGAGCTGCGTTTTGCTATTCCAGCGTGAATGGGAGTAAACGCTGTATTGAGAAATATCTGCTTCTAGAACCAAAACGCAGCTACCTAACAGAACGGTCTTCAATGTGTGCATTCAACGTACAGAGTTAAACTGATGTGCGTTTGCAGGAGTTTGTAAACCCTTTCTGTGAAGCAGCGGAAAACGCATTTTTCCAGCCAAATCCAAGCATTTCAGAAATAGCTGTAAATCTCCGTCTAAAACACAAAACGAACGTATCCTTCAAACTGCTCTCCTGTGCGTTCGCTTAACTAAGGGAGTTGAATCCGCGTTTAGATTCAGAGAGTGGGAAGCACGTTCCTTCTAGGAGCTGCGTTTTGGTATTCCAGCGTGAATGGGAGTAAACGCTGTATTGAGAAATATCTGCTTCTCGAACCAAAACGCAGCTACCTAACAGAACGGTCTTCAATGTGTGCATTCAACGTACAGAGTTAAACTGATGTGCGTTTGCAGGAGTTTGTAAACCCTTTCTGTGAAGCAGCGGAAAACGCATTGTTCCAGCCAAATCCAAGCATTTCAGAAATAGCTGTAAATCTCCGTCTAAAACACAAAACGAACGTATCCTTCAAACTGCTCTCCTGTGCGTTCGCTTAACTAAGGGAGTTGAATCCGCGTTTAGATTCAGAGAGTGGGAAGCACGTTCCTTCTAGGAGCTGCGTTTTGCTATTCCAGCGTGAATGGGAGTAAACGCTGTATTGAGAAATATCTGCTTCTAGAACCAAAACGCAGCTACCTAACAGAACGGTCTTCAATGTGTGCATTCAACGTACAGAGTTAAACTGATGTGCGTTTGCAGGAGTTTGTAAACCCTTTCTGTGAAGCAGCGGAAAACGCATTTTTCCAGCCAAATCCAAGCATTTCAGAAATAGCTGTAAATCTCCGTCTAAAACACAAAACGAACGTATCCTTCAAACTGCTCTCCTGTGCGTTCGCTTAACTAAGGGAGTTGAATCCGCGTTTAGATTCAGAGAGTGGGAAGCACGTTCCTTCTAGGAGCTGCGTTTTGGTATTCCAGCGTGAATGGGAGTAAACGCTGTATTGAGAAATATCTGCTTCTCGAACCAAAACGCAGCTACCTAACAGAACGGTCTTCAATGTGTGCATTCAACGTACAGAGTTAAACTGATGTGCGTTTGCAGGAGTTTGTAAACCCTTTCTGTGAAGCAGCGGAAAACGCATTGTTCCAGCCAAATCCAAGCATTTCAGAAATAGCTGTAAATCTCCGTCTAAAACACAAAACGAACGTATCCTTCAAACTGCTCTCCTGTGCGTTCGCTTAACTAAGGGAGTTGAATCCGCGTTTAGATTCAGAGAGTGGGAAGCACGTTCCTTCTAGGAGCTGCGTTTTGCTATTCCAGCGTGAATGGGAGTAAACGCTGTATTGAGAAATATCTGCTTCTAGAACCAAAACGCAGCTACCTAACAGAACGGTCTTCAATGTGTGCATTCAACGTACAGAGTTAAACTGATGTGCGTTTGCAGGAGTTTGTAAACCCTTTCTGTGAAGCAGCGGAAAACGCATTTTTCCAGCCAAATCCAAGCATTTCAGAAATAGCTGTAAATCTCCGTCTAAAACACAAAACGAACGTATCCTTCAAACTGCTCTCCTGTGCGTTCGCTTAACTAAGGGAGTTGAATCCGCGTTTAGATTCAGAGAGTGGGAAGCACGTTCCTTCTAGGAGCTGCGTTTTGGTATTCCAGCGTGAATGGGAGTAAACGCTGTATTGAGAAATATCTGCTTCTCGAACCAAAACGCAGCTACCTAACAGAACGGTCTTCAATGTGTGCATTCAACGTACAGAGTTAAACTGATGTGCGTTTGCAGGAGTTTGTAAACCCTTTCTGTGAAGCAGCGGAAAACGCATTGTTCCAGCCAAATCCAAGCATTTCAGAAATAGCTGTAAATCTCCGTCTAAAACACAAAACGAACGTATCCTTCAAACTGCTCTCCTGTGCGTTCGCTTAACTAAGGGAGTTGAATCCGCGTTTAGATTCAGAGAGTGGGAAGCACGTTCCTTCTAGGAGCTGCGTTTTGCTATTCCAGCGTGAATGGGAGTAAACGCTGTATTGAGAAATATCTGCTTCTAGAACCAAAACGCAGCTACCTAACAGAACGGTCTTCAATGTGTGCATTCAACGTACAGAGTTAAACTGATGTGCGTTTGCAGGAGTTTGTAAACCCTTTCTGTGAAGCAGCGGAAAACGCATTTTTCCAGCCAAATCCAAGCATTTCAGAAATAGCTGTAAATCTCCGTCTAAAACACAAAACGAACGTATCCTTCAAACTGCTCTCCTGTGCGTTCGCTTAACTAAGGGAGTTGAATCCGCGTTTAGATTCAGAGAGTGGGAAGCACGTTCCTTCTAGGAGCTGCGTTTTGGTATTCCAGCGTGAATGGGAGTAAACGCTGTATTGAGAAATATCTGCTTCTCGAACCAAAACGCAGCTACCTAACAGAACGGTCTTCAATGTGTGCATTCAACGTACAGAGTTAAACTGATGTGCGTTTGCAGGAGTTTGTAAACCCTTTCTGTGAAGCAGCGGAAAACGCATTGTTCCAGCCAAATCCAAGCATTTCAGAAATAGCTGTAAATCTCCGTCTAAAACACAAAACGAACGTATCCTTCAAACTGCTCTCCTGTGCGTTCGCTTAACTAAGGGAGTTGAATCCGCGTTTAGATTCAGAGAGTGGGAAGCACGTTCCTTCTAGGAGCTGCGTTTTGGTATTCCAGCGTGAATGGGAGTAAACGCTGTATTGAGAAATATCTGCTTCTCGAACCAAAACGCAGCTACCTAACAGAACGGTCTTCAATGTGTGCATTCAACGTACAGAGTTAAACTGATGTGCGTTTGCAGGAGTTTGTAAACCCTTTCTGTGAAGCAGCGGAAAACGCATTGTTCCAGCCAAATCCAAGCATTTCAGAAATAGCTGTAAATCTCCGTCTAAAACACAAAACGAACGTATCCTTCAAACTGCTCTCCTGTGCGTTCGCTTAACTAAGGGAGTTGAATCCGCGTTTAGATTCAGAGAGTGGGAAGCACGTTCCTTCTAGGAGCTGCGTTTTGCTATTCCAGCGTGAATGGGAGTAAACGCTGTATTGAGAAATATCTGCTTCTAGAACCAAAACGCAGCTACCTAACAGAACGGTCTTCAATGTGTGCATTCAACGTACAGAGTTAAACTGATGTGCGTTTGCAGGAGTTTGTAAACCCTTTCTGTGAAGCAGCGGAAAACGCATTTTTCCAGCCAAATCCAAGCATTTCAGAAATAGCTGTAAATCTCCGTCTAAAACACAAAACGAACGTATCCTTCAAACTGCTCTCCTGTGCGTTCGCTTAACTAAGGGAGTTGAATCCGCGTTTAGATTCAGAGAGTGGGAAGCACGTTCCTTCTAGGAGCTGCGTTTTGGTATTCCAGCGTGAATGGGAGTAAACGCTGTATTGAGAAATATCTGCTTCTCGAACCAAAACGCAGCTACCTAACAGAACGGTCTTCAATGTGTGCATTCAACGTACAGAGTTAAACTGATGTGCGTTTGCAGGAGTTTGTAAACCCTTTCTGTGAAGCAGCGGAAAACGCATTGTTCCAGCCAAATCCAAGCATTTCAGAAATAGCTGTAAATCTCCGTCTAAAACACAAAACGAACGTATCCTTCAAACTGCTCTCCTGTGCGTTCGCTTAACTAAGGGAGTTGAATCCGCGTTTAGATTCAGAGAGTGGGAAGCACGTTCCTTCTAGGAGCTGCGTTTTGCTATTCCAGCGTGAATGGGAGTAAACGCTGTATTGAGAAATATCTGCTTCTCGAACCAAAACGCAGCTACCTAACAGAACGGTCTTCAATGTGTGCATTCAACGTACAGAGTTAAACTGATGTGCGTTTGCAGGAGTTTGTAAACCCTTTCTGTGAAGCAGCGGAAAACGCATTTTTCCAGCCAAATCCAAGCATTTCAGAAATAGCTGTAAATCTCCGTCTAAAACACAAAACGAACGTATCCTTCAAACTGCTCTCCTGTGCGTTCGCTTAACTAAGGGAGTTGAATCCGCGTTTAGATTCAGAGAGTGGGAAGCACGTTCCTTCTAGGAGCTGCGTTTTGGTATTCCAGCGTGAATGGGAGTAAACGCTGTATTGAGAAATATCTGCTTCTCGAACCAAAACGCAGCTACCTAACAGAACGGTCTTCAATGTGTGCATTCAACGTACAGAGTTAAACTGATGTGCGTTTGCAGGAGTTTGTAAACCCTTTCTGTGAAGCAGCGGAAAACGCATTGTTCCAGCCAAATCCAAGCATTTCAGAAATAGCTGTAAATCTCCGTCTAAAACACAAAACGAACGTATCCTTCAAACTGCTCTCCTGTGCGTTCGCTTAACTAAGGGAGTTGAATCCGCGTTTAGATTCAGAGAGTGGGAAGCACGTTCCTTCTAGGAGCTGCGTTTTGCTATTCCAGCGTGAATGGGAGTAAACGCTGTATTGAGAAATATCTGCTTCTAGAACCAAAACGCAGCTACCTAACAGAACGGTCTTCAATGTGTGCATTCAACGTACAGAGTTAAACTGATGTGCGTTTGCAGGAGTTTGTAAACCCTTTCTGTGAAGCAGCGGAAAACGCATTTTTCCAGCCAAATCCAAGCATTTCAGAAATAGCTGTAAATCTCCGTCTAAAACACAAAACGAACGTATCCTTCAAACTGCTCTCCTGTGCGTTCGCTTAACTAAGGGAGTTGAATCCGCGTTTAGATTCAGAGAGTGGGAAGCACGTTCCTTCTAGGAGCTGCGTTTTGGTATTCCAGCGTGAATGGGAGTAAACGCTGTATTGAGAAATATCTGCTTCTCGAACCAAAACGCAGCTACCTAACAGAACGGTCTTCAATGTGTGCATTCAACGTACAGAGTTAAACTGATGTGCGTTTGCAGGAGTTTGTAAACCCTTTCTGTGAAGCAGCGGAAAACGCATTGTTCCAGCCAAATCCAAGCATTTCAGAAATAGCTGTAAATCTCCGTCTAAAACACAAAACGAACGTATCCTTCAAACTGCTCTCCTGTGCGTTCGCTTAACTAAGGGAGTTGAATCCGCGTTTAGATTCAGAGAGTGGGAAGCACGTTCCTTCTAGGAGCTGCGTTTTGCTATTCCAGCGTGAATGGGAGTAAACGCTGTATTGAGAAATATCTGCTTCTAGAACCAAAACGCAGCTACCTAACAGAACGGTCTTCAATGTGTGCATTCAACGTACAGAGTTAAACTGATGTGCGTTTGCAGGAGTTTGTAAACCCTTTCTGTGAAGCAGCGGAAAACGCATTTTTCCAGCCAAATCCAAGCATTTCAGAAATAGCTGTAAATCTCCGTCTAAAACACAAAACGAACGTATCCTTCAAACTGCTCTCCTGTGCGTTCGCTTAACTAAGGGAGTTGAATCCGCGTTTAGATTCAGAGAGTGGGAAGCACGTTCCTTCTAGGAGCTGCGTTTTGGTATTCCAGCGTGAATGGGAGTAAACGCTGTATTGAGAAATATCTGCTTCTCGAACCAAAACGCAGCTACCTAACAGAACGGTCTTCAATGTGTGCATTCAACGTACAGAGTTAAACTGATGTGCGTTTGCAGGAGTTTGTAAACCCTTTCTGTGAAGCAGCGGAAAACGCATTGTTCCAGCCAAATCCAAGCATTTCAGAAATAGCTGTAAATCTCCGTCTAAAACACAAAACGAACGTATCCTTCAAACTGCTCTCCTGTGCGTTCGCTTAACTAAGGGAGTTGAATCCGCGTTTAGATTCAGAGAGTGGGAAGCACGTTCCTTCTAGGAGCTGCGTTTTGCTATTCCAGCGTGAATGGGAGTAAACGCTGTATTGAGAAATATCTGCTTCTAGAACCAAAACGCAGCTACCTAACAGAACGGTCTTCAATGTGTGCATTCAACGTACAGAGTTAAACTGATGTGCGTTTGCAGGAGTTTGTAAACCCTTTCTGTGAAGCAGCGGAAAACGCATTTTTCCAGCCAAATCCAAGCATTTCAGAAATAGCTGTAAATCTCCGTCTAAAACACAAAACGAACGTATCCTTCAAACTGCTCTCCTGTGCGTTCGCTTAACTAAGGGAGTTGAATCCGCGTTTAGATTCAGAGAGTGGGAAGCACGTTCCTTCTAGGAGCTGCGTTTTGGTATTCCAGCGTGAATGGGAGTAAACGCTGTATTGAGAAATATCTGCTTCTCGAACCAAAACGCAGCTACCTAACAGAACGGTCTTCAATGTGTGCATTCAACGTACAGAGTTAAACTGATGTGCGTTTGCAGGAGTTTGTAAACCCTTTCTGTGAAGCAGCGGAAAACGCATTGTTCCAGCCAAATCCAAGCATTTCAGAAATAGCTGTAAATCTCCGTCTAAAACACAAAACGAACGTATCCTTCAAACTGCTCTCCTGTGCGTTCGCTTAACTAAGGGAGTTGAATCCGCGTTTAGATTCAGAGAGTGGGAAGCACGTTCCTTCTAGGAGCTGCGTTTTGCTATTCCAGCGTGAATGGGAGTAAACGCTGTATTGAGAAATATCTGCTTCTAGAACCAAAACGCAGCTACCTAACAGAACGGTCTTCAATGTGTGCATTCAACGTACAGAGTTAAACTGATGTGCGTTTGCAGGAGTTTGTAAACCCTTTCTGTGAAGCAGCGGAAAACGCATTTTTCCAGCCAAATCCAAGCATTTCAGAAATAGCTGTAAATCTCCGTCTAAAACACAAAACGAACGTATCCTTCAAACTGCTCTCCTGTGCGTTCGCTTAACTAAGGGAGTTGAATCCGCGTTTAGATTCAGAGAGTGGGAAGCACGTTCCTTCTAGGAGCTGCGTTTTGGTATTCCAGCGTGAATGGGAGTAAACGCTGTATTGAGAAATATCTGCTTCTCGAACCAAAACGCAGCTACCTAACAGAACGGTCTTCAATGTGTGCATTCAACGTACAGAGTTAAACTGATGTGCGTTTGCAGGAGTTTGTAAACCCTTTCTGTGAAGCAGCGGAAAACGCATTGTTCCAGCCAAATCCAAGCATTTCAGAAATAGCTGTAAATCTCCGTCTAAAACACAAAACGAACGTATCCTTCAAACTGCTCTCCTGTGCGTTCGCTTAACTAAGGGAGTTGAATCCGCGTTTAGATTCAGAGAGTGGGAAGCACGTTCCTTCTAGGAGCTGCGTTTTGCTATTCCAGCGTGAATGGGAGTAAACGCTGTATTGAGAAATATCTGCTTCTAGAACCAAAACGCAGCTACCTAACAGAACGGTCTTCAATGTGTGCATTCAACGTACAGAGTTAAACTGATGTGCGTTTGCAGGAGTTTGTAAACCCTTTCTGTGAAGCAGAGGAAAACGCATTTTTCCAGCCAAATCCAAGCATTTCAGAAATAGCTGTAAATCTCCGTCTAAAACACAAAACGAACGTATCCTTCAAACTGCTCTCCTGTGCGTTCGCTTAACTAAGGGAGTTGAATCCGCGTTTAGATTCAGAGAGTGGGAAGCACGTTCCTTCTAGGAGCTGCGTTTTGCTATTCCAGCGTGAATGGGAGTAAACGCTGTATTCAGAAATATCTGCTTCTAGAACCAAAACGCAGCTACCTAACAGAACGGTTTTCAATGTGTGCATTCAACGTACAGAGTTAAACTGATGTGCGTTTGCAGGAGTTTGTAAACCCTTTCTGTGAAGCAGCGGAAAACGCATTTTTCCAGCCAAATCCAAGCATTTCAGAAATAGCTGTAAATCTCCGTCTAAAACACAAAACGAACGTATCCTTCAAACTGCTCTCCTGTGCGTTCGCTTAACTAAGGGAGTTGAATCCGCGTTTAGATTCAGAGAGTGGGAAGCACGTTCCTTCTAGGAGCTCCGTTTTGCTATTCCAGCGTGAATGGGAGTAAACGCTGTATTAAGAAATATCTGCTTCTAGAATTGAAACGCAGCTACCTAACAGAACGGTCTTCAATGTGTGCGTTCAACTTACAGAGTTAAACTGATGTGCGTTTGCAGGAGTTTGTAAACCCTTTCTGTGAAGCAGCGGAAAACGCATTTTTCCAGCCAAATCCAAGCATTTCAGAAATAGCTGTAAATCTCCGTCGAAAACACCAAACGAACGTATCCTTCAAACTGCTCTGCTGTGCGTTCGCTTAACTAAGGGAGTTGAATCCGCGTTTAGATTCAGAGAGTGGGAAGCACGTTCCTTCTAGGAGCTGCGTGTTGCTATTCCAGCGTGAATGGCAGTAAACGCTGTATTGAGAAATATCTGTTTCTAGAACCAAAACGAGCTACCTAAGAGATCGGTCTTCAATGTGTGCATTAAACTTACAGAGTTAAACTGATGTGCGTTTGCAGGAGTTTGTAAACCCTTTCTGTGAAGCAGCGGAAAACGCATTTTTCCAGCCAAATCCAAGCATTTCAGAAATAGCTGTAAATCTCCGTCTAAAACACAAAACGAACGTATCCTTCAAACTGCTCTCCTGTGCGTTCGCTTAACTAAGGGAGTTGAATCCGCGTTTAGATTCAGAGAGTGGGAAGCACGTTCCTTCTAGGAGCTGCGTTTTGCTATTCCAGCGTGAATGGGAGTAAACGCTGTATTCAGAAATATCTGCTTCTAGAACCAAAACGCAGCTACCTAACAGAACGGTCTTCAATGTGTGCATTCAACTTACAGAGTTAAACTGATGTGCGTTTGCAGGAGTTTGTAAACCCTTTCTGTGAAGCAGCGGAAAACGCATTTTTCCAGCCAAATCCAAGCATTTCAGAAATAGCTGTAAATCTCCGTCTAAAACACAAAACGAACGTATCCTTCAAACTGCTCTCCTGTGCGTTCGCTTAACTAAGGGAGTTGAATCCGCGTTTAGATTCAGAGAGTGGGAAGCACTTTCCTTCTAGGAGCTGCGTTTTGCTATTCCAGCGTGAATGGGAGTAAACGCTGTATTGAGAAATATCTGCTTCTAGAACCAAAACGCAGCTACCTAACAGAACGGTCTTCAATGTGTGCATTCAACGTACAGAGTTAAACTGATGTGCGTTTGCAGGAGTTTGTAAACCCTTTCTGTGAAGCAGCGGAAAACGCATTTTTCCAGCCAAATCCAAGCATTTCAGAAATAGCTGTAAATCTCCGTCTAAAACACGAAACGAACGTATTTTTCAAACTGCTCTGCTGTGCGTTGGCTTAACTAAGGAAGTTGAATCCGCTTTTAGATTCAGAGAGTGGGAAGCACGTTCCTTCTAGGAGCTGCGTTTTGCTATTCCAACGTGAATGGGAGTAAACGCTGTATTCAGAAATATCTGCTTCTAGAACCAAAACGCAGCTACCTAACAGAACGGTCTTCAATGTGTGCATTCAACTTACAGAGTTAAACTGATGTGCGTTTGCAGGAGTTTGTAAACCCTTTCTGTGAAGCAGCGGTAAACGCATTTTTCCAACCAATTCCAAGCATTTCAGAAATAGCTGTAAATCTCCGTCTAAAACACAAAACGAACGTATCCTTCAAACTGCTCTCCTGTGCGTTCGCTTAACTAAGGGAGTTGAATCCGCGTTTAGATTCAGAGAGTGGGAAGCACGTTCCTTCTAGGAGCTGCGTTTTGCTATTCCAGCGTGAATGGGAGTAAACGCTGTATTCAGAAATATCTGCTTCTAGAACCAAAACGCAGCTACCTAAGAGAACGCTCTTCAATGTGTGCATTCAACGTACAGAGTTAAACTGATGTGCGTTTGCAGGAGTTTGTAAACCCTTTCTGTGAAGCAGCGGAAAACGCATTTTTCCAGCCAAATCAAAGCATTTCAGAAATAGCTGTAAATCTCCGTCTAAAACACGAAACGAACGTATCCTTCAAACTGCTCTGCTGTGCGTTGGCTTAACTAAGGGAGTTGAATCCGCGTTTAGATTCAGAGAGTGGGAAGCACGTTCCTTCTAGGAGCTGCGTTTTGCTATTCCAGCGTGGATGGGAGTAAACGCTGTATTCAGGAATATCTGCTTCTAGAACCAAAACGCAGCTACCTAACAGAACGGTCTTCAATGTGTCCATTCAACTTACAGAGTTAAACTGATGTGCGTTTGCAGGAGTTTGTAAACCCTTTCTGTGAAGCAGCGGAAAACGCATTTTTCCAGCCAAATCCAAGCATTTCAGAAATAGCTGTAAATCTCCGTCTAAAACACAAAACGAACGTATCCTTCAAACTGCTCTCCTGTGCGTTCGCTTAACTAAGGGAGTTGAATCCGCGTTTAGATTCAGAGAGTGGGAAGCACGTTCCTTCTAGGAGCTGCGTTTTGCTATTCCAGCGTGAATGGGAGTAAAGGCTGTATTGAGAAATATCTGCTTCTAGAACCAAAACGCAGCTACCTAACAGAACGGTCTTCAATGTGTGCATTCAACTTACAGAGGTAAACTGATGTGCGTTTGCAGGAGTTTGTAAACCCTTTCTGTGAAGCAGCGGAAAACGCATTTTTCCAGCCAAATCCAAGCATTTCAGAAATAGCTGTAAATCTCCGTCTAAAACACAAAACGAACGTATCCTTCAAACTGCTCTCCTGTGCGTTCGCTTAACTAAGGGAGTTGAATCCGCGTTTAGATTCAGAGAGTGGGAAGCACGTTCCTTCTAGGAGCTGCGTTTTGCTATTCCAGCGTGAATGGGAGTAAACGCTGTATTCCAAAATATCTGCTTCTAGAACCAAAACGCAGCTACCTAACAGAACGGTCTTCAATGTGTGCATTCAACGTACAGAGTTAAACTGATGTGCGTTTGCAGGAGTTTGTAAACCCTTTCTGTGAAGCAGCGGAAAACGCATTTTTCCAGCCAAATCCAAGCATTTCAGAAATAGCTGTAAATCTCCGTCTAAAACACAAAACGAACGTATCCTTCAAACTGCTCTCCTGTGCGTTCGCTAAACTAAGGGAGTTGAATCCGCGTTTAGATTCAGAGAGTGGGAAGCACGTTCCTTCTAGGAGCTGCGTTTTCCTATTCCAGCGTGAATGGGAATAAACGCTGTATTGAGAAATATCTGCTTCTAGAACCAAAACGCAGCTACCTAACAGAACGGTCTTCAATGTGTGCATTCAACTTACAGAGTTAAACTGATGTGCGTTTGCAGGAGTTTGTAAACCCTTTCTGTAAAGCAGCGGAAAACGCATTTTTCCAGCCAAATCCAAGCATTTCAGAAATAGCTGTAAATCTCCGTCTAAAACACAAAACGAACGTATCCTTCAAACTGCTCTCCTGTGCGTTCGCTTAACTAAGGGAGTTGAATCCGCGTTTAGATTCAGAGAGTGGGAAGCACGTTCCTTCTAGGAGCTGCGTTTTGCTATTCCAGCGTGAATGGGAGTAAACGCTGTATTCAGAAATATCTGCTTCTAGAACCAAAACGCAGCTACCTAACAGAACGGTCTTCAATGTGTGCATTCAACTTACAGAGTTAAACTGATGTGCGTTTGCAGGAGTTTGTAAACCCTTTCTGTGAAGCAGCGGAAAACGCATTTTTCCAGCCAAATCCAAGCATTTCAGAAACGGCTGTAAATCTCCGTCTAAAACACAAAACGAACGTATCCTTCAAACTGCTCTCCTGTGCGTTCGCTTAACTAAGGGAGTTGAATCCGCGTTTAGATTCAGAGAGTGGGAAGCACGTTCCTTCTAGGAGCTGCGTTTTGCTATTCCAGCGTGAATGGGAGTAAACGCTGTATTGAGAAATATCTGCTTCTAGAACCAAAACGCAGCTACCTAACAGAACGGTCTTCAATGTGTGCATTCAACTTACAGAGTGAAACTGATGTGCGTTTGCAGGAGTTTGTAAACCCTTTCTGTGAAGCAGCGGAAAACGCATTTTTCCAGCCAAATCCAAGCATTTCAGAAATAGCTGTAAATCTCCGTCTAAAACACAAAACGAACGTATCCTTCAAACTGCTCTCCTGTGCGTTCGCTTAACTAAGGGAGTTGAATCCGCGTTTAGATTCAGAGAGTGGGAAGCACGTTCCTTCTAGGAGCTGCGTTTTGCTATTCCAGCGTGAATGGGAGTAAACGCTGTATTCAGAAATATCTGCTTCTAGAACCAAAACGCAGCTACCTAACAGAACGGTCTTCAATGTGTGCATTCAACTTACAGAGTTAAACTGATGTGCGTTTGCAGGAGTTTGTAAACCCTTTCTGTGAAGCAGCGGAAAACGCATTTTTCCAGCCAAATCCAAGCATTTCAGAAATAGCTGTAAATCTCCGTCTAAAACACAAAACGAACGTATCCTTCAAACTGCTCTCCTGTGCGTTCGCTTAACTAAGGGAGTTGAATCCGCGTTTAGATTCAGAGAGTGGGAAGCACTTTCCTTCTAGGAGCTGCGTTTTGCTATTCCAGCGTGAATGGGAGTAAACGCTGTATTGAGAAATATCTGCTTCTAGAACCA
The DNA here is from genome assembly GCF_049354715.1 of Callithrix jacchus. NCBI lineage: Eukaryota > Metazoa > Chordata > Mammalia > Primates > Cebidae > Callithrix > Callithrix jacchus. The sequence goes on from NC_133514.1 coordinate 46,461,854, forward strand.
AAACGCAGCTACCTAACAGAACGGTCTTCAATGTGTGCATTCAACGTACAGAGTTAAACTGATGTGCGTTTGCAGGAGTTTGTAAACCCTTTCTGTGAAGCAGCGGAAAACGCATTTTTCCAGCCAAATCCAAGCATTTCAGAAATAGCTGTAAATCTCCGTCTAAAACACGAAACGAACGTATTTTTCAAACTGCTCTGCTGTGCGTTGGCTTAACTAAGGAAGTTGAATCCGCGTTTAGATTCAGAGAGTGGGAAGCACGTTCCTTCTAGGAGCTGCGTTTTGCTATTCCAACGTGAATGGGAGTAAACGCTGTATTCAGAAATATCTGCTTCTAGAACCAAAACGCAGCTACCTAACAGAACGGTCTTCAATGTGTGCATTCAACTTACAGAGTTAAACTGATGTGCGTTTGCAGGAGTTTGTAAACCCTTTCTGTGAAGCAGCGGTAAACGCATTTTTCCAACCAATTCCAAGCATTTCAGAAATAGCTGTAAATCTCCGTCTAAAACACAAAACGAACGTATCCTTCAAACTGCTCTCCTGTGCGTTCGCTTAACTAAGGGAGTTGAATCCGCGTTTAGATTCAGAGAGTGGGAAGCACGTTCCTTCTAGGAGCTGCGTTTTGCTATTCCAGCGTGAATGGGAGTAAACGCTGTATTCAGAAATATCTGCTTCTAGAACAAAAACGCAGCTACCTAAGAGAACGCTCTTCAATGTGTGCATTCAACGTACAGAGTTAAACTGATGTGCGTTTGCAGGAGTTTGTAAACCCTTTCTGTGAAGCAGCGGAAAACGCATTTTTCCAGCCAAATCAAAGCATTTCAGAAATAGCTGTAAATCTCCGTCTAAAACACGAAACGAACGTATCCTTCAAACTGCTCTGCTGTGCGTTGGCTTAACTAAGGGAGTTGAATCCGCGTTTAGATTCAGAGAGTGGGAAGCACGTTCCTTCTAGGAGCTGCGTTTTGCTATTCCAGCGTGGATGGGAGTAAACGCTGTATTCAGAAATATCTGCTTCTAGAACCAAAACGCAGCTACCTAACAGAACGGTCTTCAATGTGTCCATTCAACTTACAGAGTTAAACTGATGTGCGTTTGCAGGAGTTTGTAAACCCTTTCTGTGAAGCAGCGGAAAACGCATTTTTCCAGCCAAATCCAAGCATTTCAGAAATAGCTGTAAATCTCCGTCTAAAACACAAAACGAACGTATCCTTCAAACTGCTCTCCTGTGCGTTCGCTTAACTAAGGGAGTTGAATCCGCGTTTAGATTCAGAGAGTGGGAAGCACGTTCCTTCTAGGAGCTGCGTTTTGCTATTCCAGCGTGAATGGGAGTAAAGGCTGTATTGAGAAATATCTGCTTCTAGAACCAAAACGCAGCTACCTAACAGAACGGTCTTCAATGTGTGCATTCAACTTACAGAGGTAAACTGATGTGCGTTTGCAGGAGTTTGTAAACCCTTTCTGTGAAGCAGCGGAAAACGCATTTTTCCAGCCAAATCCAAGCATTTCAGAAATAGCTGTAAATCTCCGTCTAAAACACAAAACGAACGTATCCTTCAAACTGCTCTCCTGTGCGTTCGCTTAACTAAGGGAGTTGAATCCGCGTTTAGATTCAGAGAGTGGGAAGCACGTTCCTTCTAGGAGCTGCGTTTTGCTATTCCAGCGTGAATGGGAGTAAACGCTGTATTCCAAAATATCTGCTTCTAGAACCAAAACGCAGCTACCTAACAGAACGGTCTTCAATGTGTGCATTCAACGTACAGAGTTAAACTGATGTGCGTTTGCAGGAGTTTGTAAACCCTTTCTGTGAAGCAGCGGAAAACGCATTTTTCCAGCCAAATCCAAGCATTTCAGAAATAGCTGTAAATCTCCGTCTAAAACACAAAATGAACGTATCCTTCAAACTGCTCTCCTGTGCGTTCGCTTAACTAAGGGAGTTGAATCCGCGTTTAGATTCAGAGAGTGGGAAGCACGTTCCTTCTAGGAGCTGCGTTTTGCTATTCCAGCGTGAATGGGAGTAAACGCTGTATTGAGAAATATCTGCTTCTAGAACCAAAACGCAGCTACCTAACAGAACGGTCTTCAATGTGTGCATTCAACGTACAGAGTTAAACTGATGTGCGTTTGCAGGAGTTTGTAAACCCTTTCTGTGAAGCAGCGGAAAACGCATTTTTCCAGCCAAATCCAAGCATTTCAGAAATAGCTGTAAATCTCCGTCTAAAACACAAAACGAACGTATCCTTCAAACTGCTCTCCTGTGCGTTCGCTTAACTAAGGGAGTTGAATCCGCGTTTAGATTCAGAGAGTGGGAAGCACGTTCCTTCTAGGAGCTGCGTTTTGGTATTCCAGCGTGAATGGGAGTAAACGCTGTATTGAGAAATATCTGCTTCTCGAACCAAAACGCAGCTACCTAACAGAACGGTCTTCAATGTGTGCATTCAACGTACAGAGTTAAACTGATGTGCGTTTGCAGGAGTTTGTAAACCCTTTCTGTGAAGCAGCGGAAAACGCATTGTTCCAGCCAAATCCAAGCATTTCAGAAATAGCTGTAAATCTCCGTCTAAAACACAAAACGAACGTATCCTTCAAACTGCTCTCCTGTGCGTTCGCTTAACTAAGGGAGTTGAATCCGCGTTTAGATTCAGAGAGTGGGAAGCACGTTCCTTCTAGGAGCTGCGTTTTGCTATTCCAGCGTGAATGGGAGTAAACGCTGTATTGAGAAATATCTGCTTCTAGAACCAAAACGCAGCTACCTAACAGAACGGTCTTCAATGTGTGCATTCAACGTACAGAGTTAAACTGATGTGCGTTTGCAGGAGTTTGTAAACCCTTTCTGTGAAGCAGCGGAAAACGCATTTTTCCAGCCAAATCCAAGCATTTCAGAAATAGCTGTAAATCTCCGTCTAAAACACAAAACGAACGTATCCTTCAAACTGCTCTCCTGTGCGTTCGCTTAACTAAGGGAGTTGAATCCGCGTTTAGATTCAGAGAGTGGGAAGCACGTTCCTTCTAGGAGCTGCGTTTTGGTATTCCAGCGTGAATGGGAGTAAACGCTGTATTGAGAAATATCTGCTTCTCGAACCAAAACGCAGCTACCTAACAGAACGGTCTTCAATGTGTGCATTCAACGTACAGAGTTAAACTGATGTGCGTTTGCAGGAGTTTGTAAACCCTTTCTGTGAAGCAGCGGAAAACGCATTGTTCCAGCCAAATCCAAGCATTTCAGAAATAGCTGTAAATCTCCGTCTAAAACACAAAACGAACGTATCCTTCAAACTGCTCTCCTGTGCGTTCGCTTAACTAAGGGAGTTGAATCCGCGTTTAGATTCAGAGAGTGGGAAGCACGTTCCTTCTAGGAGCTGCGTTTTGCTATTCCAGCGTGAATGGGAGTAAACGCTGTATTGAGAAATATCTGCTTCTAGAACCAAAACGCAGCTACCTAACAGAACGGTCTTCAATGTGTGCATTCAACGTACAGAGTTAAACTGATGTGCGTTTGCAGGAGTTTGTAAACCCTTTCTGTGAAGCAGAGGAAAACGCATTTTTCCAGCCAAATCCAAGCATTTCAGAAATAGCTGTAAATCTCCGTCTAAAACACAAAACGAACGTATCCTTCAAACTGCTCTCCTGTGCGTTCGCTTAACTAAGGGAGTTGAATCCGCGTTTAGATTCAGAGAGTGGGAAGCACGTTCCTTCTAGGAGCTGCGTTTTGCTATTCCAGCGTGAATGGGAGTAAACGCTGTATTCAGAAATATCTGCTTCTAGAACCAAAACGCAGCTACCTAACAGAACGGTTTTCAATGTGTGCATTCAACGTACAGAGTTAAACTGATGTGCGTTTGCAGGAGTTTGTAAACCCTTTCTGTGAAGCAGCGGAAAACGCATTTTTCCAGCCAAATCCAAGCATTTCAGAAATAGCTGTAAATCTCCGTCTAAAACACAAAACGAACGTATCCTTCAAACTGCTCTCCTGTGCGTTCGCTTAACTAAGGGAGTTGAATCCGCGTTTAGATTCAGAGAGTGGGAAGCACGTTCCTTCTAGGAGCTCCGTTTTGCTATTCCAGCGTGAATGGGAGTAAACGCTGTATTAAGAAATATCTGCTTCTAGAATTGAAACGCAGCTACCTAACAGAACGGTCTTCAATGTGTGCGTTCAACTTACAGAGTTAAACTGATGTGCGTTTGCAGGAGTTTGTAAACCCTTTCTGTGAAGCAGCGGAAAACGCATTTTTCCAGCCAAATCCAAGCATTTCAGAAATAGCTGTAAATCTCCGTCGAAAACACCAAACGAACGTATCCTTCAAACTGCTCTGCTGTGCGTTCGCTTAACTAAGGGAGTTGAATCCGCGTTTAGATTCAGAGAGTGGGAAGCACGTTCCTTCTAGGAGCTGCGTGTTGCTATTCCAGCGTGAATGGCAGTAAACGCTGTATTGAGAAATATCTGTTTCTAGAACCAAAACGAGCTACCTAAGAGATCGGTCTTCAATGTGTGCATTAAACTTACAGAGTTAAACTGATGTGCGTTTGCAGGAGTTTGTAAACCCTTTCTGTGAAGCAGCGGAAAACGCATTTTTCCAGCCAAATCCAAGCATTTCAGAAATAGCTGTAAATCTCCGTCTAAAACACAAAACGAACGTATCCTTCAAACTGCTCTCCTGTGCGTTCGCTTAACTAAAAGAGTTGAATCCGCGTTTAGATTCAGAGAGTGGGAAGCACGTTCCTTCTAGGAGCTGCGTTTTGCTATTCCAGCGTGAATGGGAATAAACGCTGTATTGAGAAATATCTGCTTCCAGAACCAAAACGCAGCTACCTAACAGAACGGTCTTCAATGTGTGCATTCAACTTACAGAGTTAAACTGATGTGCGTTTGCAGGAGTTTGTAAACCCTTTCTGTGAAGCAGCGGAAAACGCATTTTTCCAGCCAAATCCAAGCATTTCAGAAATAGCTGTAAATCTCCGTCTAAAAGACAAAACGAACGTATCCTTCAAACTGCTCTCCTGTGCGTTCGCTTAACTAAGGGAGTTGAATCCGCGTTTAGATTCAGAGAGTGGGAAGCACGTTCCTTCTAGGAGCTGCGTTTTGCTATTCCAGCGTGAATGGGAATAAACGCTGTATTGAGAAATATCTGCTTCTAGAACCAAAACGCAGCTACCTAACAGAACGGTCTTCAATGTGTGCATTCAACTTACAGAGTTAAACTGATGTGCGTTTGCAGGAGTTTGTAAACCCTTTCTGTGAAGCAGCGGAAAACGCATTTTGCCAGCCAAATCCAAGCATTTCAGAAATAGCTGTAAATCTCCGTCTAAAACACAAAACGAACGTATCCTTCAAACTGCTCTCCTGTGCGTTCGCTTAACTAAGGGAGTTGAATCCGCGTTTAGATTCAGAGAGTGGGAAGCACGTTCCTTCTAGGAGCTGCGTTTTGCTATTCCAGCGTGAATGGGAGTAAACGCTGTATTCAGAAATATCTGCTTCTAGAACCAAAACGCAGCTACCTAACAGAACAATCTTCAATGTGTGCATTCAACTTACAGAGTTAAACTGATGTGCGTTTGCAGGAGTTTGTAAACCCTTTCTGTGAAGCAGAGGAAAACGCATTTTTCCAACCAAATCCAAGCATTTCAGAAATAGCTGTAAATCTCCGTCTAAAACACAAAACGAACGTATCCTTCAAACTGCTCTCCTGTGCGTTCGCTTAACTAAGGGAGTTGAATCCGCGTTTAGATTCAGAGAGTGGGAAGCACGTTCCTTCTAGGAGCTGCGTTTTGCTATTCCAGCGTGAATGGGAGTAAACGCTGTATTCAGAAATATCTGCTTCTAGAACCAAAACGCAGCTACCTAACAGAACGGTCTTCAATGTGTGCATTCAACTTACAGAGTTAAACTGATGTGCGTTTGCAGGAGTTTGTAAACCCTTTCTGTGAAGCAGCGGAAAACGCATTTTGCCAGCCAAATCCAAGCATTTCAGAAATAGCTGTAAATCTCCGTCTAAAACACAAAACGAACGTATCCTTCAAACTGCTCTGCTGTGCGTTGGCTTAACTAAGGGAGTTGAATCCGCGTTTAGATTCAGAGAGTGGGAAGCACGTTCCTTCTAGGAGCTGCGTTTTGCTATTCCAGCGTGAATGGGAGTAAACGCTGTATTCAGAAATATCTGCTTCTAAAACCAAAACGGAGCTACCTAACAAAACGGTCTTCAACGCGTCCATTCAACTTACAGAGTTAAACTGATGTGTGTTTGAAGGAATTTCTAAACCCTTTCTGTGAAGAAGTGGAAAACGCAGTTTTCCAGCCACATCTAGGCATTTAAGTAATAGCTGTAAATCTCCGTCTAAAACATAAAAGGAACGTATCTTTCAAACTTATCTGCTTGCTGTTTGCTTAACTAAGGGAGTCGAATCCGCCTTCAGAATCAGAGAGTGAGAAGCACGTTTGTTCTAAGAGCTGCGTTTGGATATATCATAGTGAATGGGAGTAAACCCTGTATTGAGAAATATCTGCTTCTAAAATCAAAACGGAGTTACGTAACAGAACCGTCTTCAACGTGTGCATTCAACCTACAGAGGTAAACTGATATTTGTTTGCAGGAGTTTCTAAACCCTTTCTGTGAAGAAGCGGAAAAAGCATTTTTCCAGCCAAATCCAGGCATTTAAGAAATAGCTGTAGATATCCGTCTAAAACACAAAACGAACGTATCTTTCAAACTGCTCTGCTGGGTGTTTGCTTAACTATGGGAGTCGAATGCGCCTTCAGAATCAGAGAATAAGAAGCACGTTTGTTCTAGGACCTGCGTTTGGATATAGCAGAGTGAATGGCAGTAAACGCTGTATTGAGAAATATCTGTTTCTAAAACCAAAATGGAGCTACCTAACAGAACGGTCTTCAACGTGTGCATTCAACTTACAGAGTTAAACTGATGTGTGTTTGCAGGAGTTTCTAAACCCTTTCTGTGAAGAAGTGGAAAACGCATTTTTCCAGCAAATACAGGCATTTAAGAAATAGCTGTAAATCTTTGTCTAAAACACAAAACGTACGTATCTTTCAAACTGCTCTGCTGGGTGATTGCTTAACGAAGGGAGTGGAATTTGCGTTCAGAATCAGAGAGTGAGAAGCAGGTTGGTTCTAGGAGCTGCGTTTGGATATATCAGAGTGAATGGGAGAACACGCTGTATTGAGAAATATCTGGTTCTAAAACCTAAATGGAGCTACCTAACAGATCGGTCTTCAACGTGTGCATTCAACTTACAGAGTTAAACTGATGTGTGTTTGCAGGAGTTTCTAAACTATTTCTGTGAAGAACCGGAAAACACATTTTTCCAGCCAAATCCAGGCATTTAAGAAATAGGTGTAAATCTCCGTGTAAAACACAAAACGAACGTATCTTTCAAACTGCTCTGCTGGGCGTTTGCTTAACTAAGGGAGTCGAATCCGCGTTCAGAATCAGAGAGTGAGAAGCACGTTTGTTCTAGGAGCTGCGTTTGGATATAGCAGAGTGAAAGGTATTAAACGCTGTATTGAGAAATATCTGTTTCTAAAACCAAAACGGAGCTACTTAACAGAACGGTCTTCTACGTGTGCATTCAACTTACAGAGATAAACTGATGTGTGTTTGAAGGAGTTTCTGTGAATAAGCGGAAAACGTATTTTTCCTGCCAAATCCAGGCATTTAAGAAATAGCTGTAAATCTCGGTCTAAAACACAAAAGGAACGTATCTTTCAAACTGCTCTGCTGGGTGTTTGCTTAACTAAGGGAGTCGAATCCGCGTTCAGAATCAGAGAGTGAGAAGCACGTTTTTTCTAGGAGCTGCGTTTGGATATAGCAGAGTGAATGGGAATAAACGCTGTATTGAGAAATATCTGCTTCTAAAACCAAAACGGAGCTACATAACAGAACGGTCTTCAACGTGTGCATTCAACTGACAGAGTTAAACTGATATGTGTTTGCAGAAGATTTTAAACGCTTTCTATGAAGAAGCGGAGAATGCATTTTTCCAGCCAAATCCAGGCATTTAAGAAATAGCTGTAAATCTCCGTCTAAAACACAAAACGTACGTATCTTTCAAACTGCTCTGCTGGGTGTTTGCTTAACTAAAGGAGTTGAATCCGCGTTCAGAATCAGAGAGTGAGAAGCATGTTTGTTCTAGGAGCTGCGTTTTTATATAGCAGAGTGAATGGGAGTAAACGATGTATTCAGAAATATCTGCTTTAAACCAAAACGGAGCTACCTAACAAAACGGTCTTCCAACGTGTGCATTCAACTTACAGAGGTAAACTGATGTGTGTTTTCAGGAGTTTCTAAACCCTTTCTGTGAAGAAGTGGAAAACGCATTTTTCCAGCCAAATCCAGGCATTTGAGAAATAGCTGTAAATCTCCGTCTAAAACACAAAACGAACGTATCTTTCAAACTGCTCTGCTGGGTGTTTGCTTAACTAAGGGAGTCGAATTCGCGTTCAGAATCAGAGAGTGAGAAGCATGTTTGTTCTAGGAGCTGCGTTTGGATATAGCAGAGTGAATGAGAGTAAACGCTGTATTGAGAAATATCAGCTTCTAAAACCAAAACGGAGCTACATAACAGAACGGTCTTCAACGTGTGCATTCAACTTAAAGAGTTAAACTTATGTGTGTTTTCAGGAGTTTCTAAACCCTTTCTGTGAAGAAGCCGAAAAGGCATTTTTCCTGCCAAATCCAGGCATTTAAGAAATAGCTGTAAATCTCGGTCTAAAACACAAAACCAACGTATCTTTCAAACTGCTCTGCTGGGTGTTTGCTTAACTAACGGAGTCGAATTCGCATTCAGAATCAGAGAGTGAGAAGCATGTTTGTTCTAGGAGCTGCGTTTGAATATAGCAGAGTGAATGGGAGTAAACGCTGTATTGAGAAATAGCTTCTAAAACCAAACGTAGCTACCTAACAGAACGGTCTTCCACGTGTGCATTCAACTTACAGAGTTAAACTGTTGTGTGTTTGCAGGAGTTTCTAAACCCTTTCTGTGAAGAAGTGGAAAACGTAATTTTCATCCAAATGCCGTCATTTAAGAAATAGCTGTAAATCTCCGTCTAAAACACAAAACGAACGTATCCTTCAAACTGCTCTCCTGTGCGTTCGCTTAACTAAGGGAGTTGAATCCGCGTTTAGATTCAGAGATTGGGAAGCACGTTCCTTCTAGGAGCTGCGTTTTGCTCTTCCAGCGTGAATGGGAGTAAAGGCTGTACTGAGAAATATCTGCTTCTAGAACCAAAACGCAGCTACCTAACAGAACGGTCTTCAATGTGTGCATTCAACTTACAGAGTTAAACTGATGTGCGTTTGCAGGAGTTTGTAAACCCTTTCTGTGAAGCAGCGGAAAACGCATTTTTCCAACCAAATTCAAGCATTTCAGAAATAGCTGTAAATCTCCGTCTAAAACACAAAACGAACGTATCCTTCAAACTGCTCTCCTGTGCGTTCGCTTAACTAAGGGAGTTGAATCCGCGTTTAGATTCAGAGAGTGGGAAGCACGTTCCTTCTAGGAGCTGCGTTTTCCTATTCCAGCGTGAATGGGAATAAACGCTGTATTGAGAAATATCTGCTTCTAGAACCAAAACGCAGCTACCTAACAGAACGGTCTTCAATGTGTGCATTCAACTTACAGAGTTAAACTGATGTGCGTTTGCAGGAGTTTCTAAACGCTTTCTGTGAAGCAGCGGAAAACGCATTTTTCCATCCAAATCCAAGCATTTCAGAAATAGCTGTAAATCTCCGTCTAAAACACAAAACGAACCTATCCTTCAAACTGCTCTCCTGTGCGTTCGCTTAACTAAGGGAGTTGAATCCGCGTTTAGATTCAGAGAGTGGGAAGCACGTTCCTTCTAGGAGCTGCGTTTTGCTATTCCAGCGTGAATGGGAGTAAACGCTGTATTCAGAAATATCTGCTTCTAGAACCAAAACGCAGCTACCTAACAGAACGGTCTTCAATGTGTGCATTCAACTTACAGAGTTAAACTGATGTGCGTTTGCAGGAGTTTGTAAACCCTTTCTGTGAAGCAGCGGAAAACGCATTTTTCCAGCCAAATTCAAGCATTTCAGAAATAGCTGTAAATCTCCGTCTAAAACACAAAACGAACGTATCCTTCAAACTGCTCTGCTGTGCGTTGGCTTAACTAAGGGAGTTGAATCCGCGTTTAGATTCAGAGAGTGGGAAGCACGTTCCTTCTAGGAGCTGCGTTTTGCTATTCCAGCGTGAATGGGAGTAAACGCTGTATTGAGAAATATCTGCTTCTAGAACCAAAACGCAGCTACCTAACGGAACGGTCTTCAATGTGTGCATTCAACGTACAGAGTTAAACTGATGTGCGTTTGCAGGAGTTTGTAAACCCTTTCTGTGAAGCAGCAGAAAACGCATTTTTCCAGCCAAATCCAAGCATTTCAGAAATAGCTGTAAATCTCCGTCTAAAACACAAAACGAACGTATCCTTCAAACTGCTCTCCTGTGCGTTCGCTTAACTAAGGGAGTTGAATCCGCATTTAGATTCAGAGAGTGGGAAGCACGTTCCTTCTAGGAGCTGCGTTTTGCTATTCCAGCGTGAATGGGAGTAAACGCTGTATTGAGAAATATCTGCATCTAGAACAAAAACGCAGCTACCTAACAGAACGGTCTTCAATGTGTGCATTCAACTTACAGAGTTAAACTGATGTGCGTTTGCAGGAGTTTATAAACCCTTTCTGTGAAGCAACGGAAAACGCATTTTTCCAGCCAAATCCAAGCATTTCAGAAATAGGTGTAAATCTCCGTCTAAAACACAAAACGAACGTATCCTTCAAACTGCTCTCCTGTGCGTTCGCTTAACTAAGGGAGTTGAATCCGCGTTTAGATTCAGAGAGTGGGAAGCACGTTCCTTCTAGGAGCTGCGTTTTGCTATTCCAGCGTGAATGGGAGTAAACGCTGTATTGAGAAATATCTGCTTCTAGAACCAAAACGCAGCTACCTAACAGAACGGTCTTCAATGTGTGCATTCAACTTACAGAGTTAAACTGATGTGCGTTTGCAGGAGTTTGTAAACCCTTTCTGTGAAGCAGCGGAAAACGCATTTTTCCAGCCAAATCCAAGCATTTCAGAAATAGCTGTAAATCTCCGTCTAAAACACAAAACGAACGTATCCTTCAAACTGCTCTCCTGTGCGTTCGCTTAACTAAAAGAGTTGAATCCGCGTTTAGATTCAGAGAGTGGGAAGCACGTTCCTTCTAGGAGCTGCGTTTTGCTATTCCAGCGTGAATGGGAATAAACGCTGTATTGAGAAATATCTGCTTCTAGAACCAAAACGCAGCTACCTAACAGAACGGTCTTCAATGTGTGCATTCAACTTACAGAGTTAAACTGATGTGCGTTTGCAGGAGTTTGTAAACCCTTTCTGTGAAGCAGCGGAAAACGCATTTTTCCAGCCAAATCCAAGCATTTCAGAAATAGCTGTAAATCTCCGTCTAAAAGACAAAACGAACGTATCCTTCAAACTGCTCTCCTGTGCGTTCGCTTACCTAAGGGAGTTGAATCCGCGTTTAGATTCAGAGAGTGGGAAGCACGTTCCTTCTAGGAGCTGCGTTTTGCTATTCCAGCGTGAATGGGAATAAACGCTGTATTGAGAAATATCTGCTTCTAGAACCAAAACGCAGCTACCTAACAGAACGGTCTTCAATGTGTGCATTCAACTTACAGAGTTAAACTGATGTGCGTTTGCAGGAGTTTGTAAACCCTTTCTGTGAAGCAGCGGAAAACGCATTTTGCCAGCCAAATCCAAGCATTTCAGAAATAGCTGTAAATCTCCGTCTAAAACACAAAACGAACGTATCCTTCAAACTGCTCTCCTGTGCGTTCGCTTAACTAAGGGAGTTGAATCCGCGTTTAGATTCAGAGAGTGGGAAGCACGTTCCTTCTAGGAGCTGCGTTTTGCTATTCCAGCGTGAATGGGAGTAAACGCTGTATTCAGAAATATCTGCTTCTAGAACCAAAACGCAGCTACCTAACAGAACAATCTTCAATGTGTGCATTCAACTTACAGAGTTAAACTGATGTGCGTTTGCAGGAGTTTGTAAACCCTTTCTGTGAAGCAGAGGAAAACGCATTTTTCCAACCAAATCCAAGCATTTCAGAAATAGCTGTAAATCTCCGTCTAAAACACAAAACGAACGTATCCTTCAAACTGCTCTCCTGTGCGTTCGCTTAACTAAGGGAGTTGAATCCGCGTTTAGATTCAGAGAGTGGGAAGCACGTTCCTTCTAGGAGCTGCGTTTTGCTATTCCAGCGTGAATGGGAGTAAACGCTGTATTCAGAAATATCTGCTTCTAGAACCAAAACGCAGCTACCTAACAGAACGGTCTTCAATGTGTGCATTCAACTTACAGAGTTAAACTGATGTGCGTTTGCAGGAGTTTGTAAACCCTTTCTGTGAAGCAGCGGAAAACGCATTTTGCCAGCCAAATCCAAGCATTTCAGAAATAGCTGTAAATCTCCGTCTAAAACACAAAACGAACGTTTCCTTCAAACTGCTCTGCTGTGCGTTGGCTTAACTAAGGGAGTTGAATCCGCGTTTAGATTCAGAGAGTGGGAAGCACGTTCCTTCTAGGAGCTGCGTTTTGCTATTCCAGCGTGAATGGGAGTAAACTCTGTATTCAGAAATATCTGCTTCTAAAACCAAAACGGAGCTACCTAACAAAACGGTCTTCAACGCGTCCATTCAACTTACAGAGTTAAACTGATGTGTGTTTGAAGGAATTTCTAAACCCTTTCTGTGAAGAAGTGGAAAACGCAGTTTTCCAGCCACATCCAGGCATTTAAGTAATAGCTGTAAATCTCCGTCTAAAACATAAAAGGAACGTATCTTTCAAACTTATCTGCTTGCTGTTTGCTTAACTAAGGGAGTCGAATCCGCCTTCAGAATCAGAGAGTGAGAAGCACGTTTGTTCTAGGAGCTGCGTTTGGATATATCATAGTGAATGGGAGTAAACCCTGTATTGAGAAATATCTGCTTCTAAAATCAAAACGGAGTTACGTAACAGAACCGTCTTCAACGTGTGCATTCAACCTACAGAGGTAAACTGATATTTGTTTGCAGGAGTTTCTAAACCCTTTCTGTGAAGAAGCGGAAAAAGCATTTTTCCAGCCAAATCCAGGCATTTAAGAAATAGCTGTAGATATCCGTCTAAAACACAAAACGAACGTATCTTTCAAACTGCTCTGCTGGGTGTTTGCTTAACTATGGGAGTCGAATGCGCCTTCAGAATCAGAGAATAAGAAGCACGTTTGTTCTAGGACCTGCGTTTGGATATAGCAGAGTGAATGGCAGTAAACGCTGTATTGAGAAATATCTGTTTCTAAAACCAAAATGGAGCTACCTAACAGAACGGTCTTCAACGTGTGCATTCAACTTACAGAGTTAAACTGATGTGTGTTTGCAGGAGTTTCTAAACCCTTTCTGTGAAGAAGTGGAAAACGCATTTTTCCAGCAAATACAGGCATTTAAGAAATAGCTGTAAATCTTTGTCTAAAACACAAAACGTACGTATCTTTCAAACTGCTCTGCTGGGTGATTGCTTAACGAAGGGAGTGGAATTTGCGTTCAGAATCAGAGAGTGAGAAGCAGGTTGGTTCTAGGAGCTGCGTTTGGATATATCAGAGTGAATGGGAGAACACGCTGTATTGAGAAATATCTGCTTCTAAAACCTAAACGGAGCTACCTAACAGATCGGTCTTCAACGTGTGCATTCAACTTACAGAGTTAAACTGATGTGTGTTTGCAGGAGTTTCTAAACTATTTCTGTGAAGAACCGGAAAACACATTTTTCCAGCCAAATCCAGGCATTTAAGAAATAGGTGTAAATCTCCGTGTAAAACACAAAACGAACGTATCTTTCAAACTGCTCTGCTGGGCGTTTGCTTAACTAAGGGAGTCGAATCTGCGTTCAGAATCAGAGAGTGAGAAGCACGTTTGTTCTAGGAGCTGCGTTTGGATATAGCAGAGTGAAAGGTATTAAACGCTGTATTGAGAAATATCTGTTTCTAAAACCAAAACGGAGCTACTTAACAGAACGGTCTTCTACGTGTGCATTCAACTTACAGAGATAAACTGATGTGTGTTTGAAGGAGTTTCTGTGAATAAGCGGAAAACGTATTTTTCCTGCCAAATCCAGGCATTTAAGAAATAGCTGTAAATCTCGGTCTAAAACACAAAAGGAACGTATCTTTCAAACTGCTCTGCTGGGTGTTTGCTTAACTAAGGGAGTCGAATCCGCGTTCAGAATCAGAGAGTGAGAAGCACGTTTTTTCTAGGAGCTGCGTTTGGATATAGCAGAGTGAATGGGAATAAACGCTGTATTGAGAAATATCTGCTTCTAAAACCAAAACGGAGCTACATAACAGAACGGTCTTCAACGTGTGCATTCAACTGACAGAGTTAAACTGATATGTGTTTGCAGAAGATTTTAAACGCTTTCTATGAAGAAGCGGAGAATGCATTTTTCCAGCCAAATCCAGGCATTTAAGAAATAGCTGTAAATCTCCGTCTAAAACACAAAACGTACGTATCTTTCAAACTGCTCTGCTGGGTGTTTGCTTAACTAAAGGAGTTGAATCCGCGTTCAGAATCAGAGAGTGAGAAGCATGTTTGTTCTAGGAGCTGCGTTTTTATATAGCAGAGTGAATGGGAGTAAACGATGTATTCAGAAATATCTGCTTTAAAACCAAAACGGAGCTACCTAACAAAACGGTCTTCCAACGTGTGCATTCAACTTACAGAGGTAAACTGATGTGTGTTTTCAGGAGTTTCTAAACCCTTTCTGTGAAGAAGTGGAAAACGCATTTTTCCAGCCAAATCCAGACATTTGAGAAATAGCTGTAAATCTCCGTCTAAAACACAAAACGAACGTATCTTTCAAACTGCTCTGCTGGGTGTTTGCTTAACTAAGGGAGTCGAATTCGCGTTCAGAATCAGAGAGTGAGAAGCATGTTTGTTCTAGGAGCTGCGTTTGGATATAGCAGAGTGAATGAGAGTAAACGCTGTATTGAGAAATATCAGCTTCTAAAACCAAAACGGAGCTACATAACAGAACGGTCTTCAACGTGTGCATTCAACTTAAAGAGTTAAACTTATGTGTGTTTTCAGGAGTTTCTAAACCCTTTCTGTGAAGAAGCCGAAAAGGCATTTTTCCTGCCAAATCCAGGCATTTAAGAAATAGCTGTAAATCTCGGTCAAAAACACAAAACCAACGTATCTTTAAAACTGCTCTGCTGGGTGTTTGCTTAACTAACGGAGTCGAATTCGCATTCAGAATCAGAGAGTGAGAAGCATCTTTGTTCTAGGAGCTGCGTTTGAATATAGCAGAGTGAATGGGAGTAAACGCTGTATTGAGAAATAGCTTCTAAAACCAAACGTAGCTACCTAACAGAACGGTCTTCCACGTGTGCATTCAACTTACAGAGTTAAACTGTTGTGTGTTTGCAGGAGTTTCTAAACCCTTTCTGTGAAGAAGTGGAAAACGTAATTTTCATCCAAATGCAGTCATTTAAGAAATAGCTGTAAATCTCCGTCTAAAACACAAAACGAACGTATCCTTCAAACTGCTCTCCTGTGCGTTCGCTTAACTAAGGGAGTTGAATCCGCGTTTAGATTCAGAGATTGGGAAGCACGTTCCTTCTAGGAGCTGCGTTTTGCTATTCCAGCGTGAATGGGAGTAAAGGCTGTACTGAGAAATATCTGCTTCTAGAACCAAAACGCAGCTACCTAACAGAACGGTCTTCAATGTGTGCATTCAACTTACAGAGTTAAACTGATGTGCGTTTGCCGGAGTTTGTAACCCTTTCTGTGAAGCAGCGGAAAACGCATTTTTCCAACCAAATTCAAGCATTTCAGAAATAGCTGTAAATCTCCGTCTAAAACACAAAACGAACGTATCCTTCAAACTGCTCTCCTGTGCGTTCGCTTCACTAAGGGAGTTGAATCCGCGTTTAGATTCAGAGAGTGGGAAGCACGTTCCTTCTAGGAGCTGCGTTTTCCTATTCCAGCGTGAATGGGAATAAACGCTGTATTGAGAAATATCTGCTTCTAGAACCAAAACGCAGCTACCTAACAGAACGGTCTTCAATGTGTGCATTCAACTTACAGAGTTAAACTGATGTGCGTTTGCAGGAGTTTCTAAACGCTTTCTGTGAAGCAGCGGAAAACGCATTTTTCCATCCAAATCCAAGCATTTCAGAAATAGCTGTAAATCTCCGTCTAAAACACAAAACGAACGTATCCTTCAAACTGCTCTCCTGTGCGTTCGCTTAACTAAGGGAGTTGAATCCGCGTTTAGATTCAGAGAGTGGGAAGCACGTTCCTTCTAGGAGCTGCGTTTTGCTATTCCAGCGTGAATGGGAGTAAACGCTGTATTGAGAAATATCTGCTTCTAGAACCAAAACGCAGCTACCTAACAGAACGGTCTTCAATGTGTGCATTCAACTTACAGAGTTAAACTGATGTGCGTTTGCAGGAGTTTGTAAACCCTTTCTGTGAAGCAACGGAAAACGCATTTTTCCAGCCAAATCCAAGCATTTCAGAAATAGGTGTAAATCTCTGTCTAAAACACAAAACGAACGTATCCTTCAAACTGCTCTCCTGTGCGTTCGCTTAACTAAGGGAGTTGAATCCGCGTTTAGATTCAGAGAGTGGGAAGCACGTTCCTTCTAGGAGCTGCGTTTTGCTATTCCAGCGTGAATGGGAGTAAACGCTGTATTGAGAAATATCTGCTTCTAGAACCAAAACGCAGCTACCTAACAGAACGGTCTTCAATGTGTGCATTCAACTTACAGAGTTAAACTGATGTGCGTTTGCAGGAGTTTGTAAACCCTTTCTGTGAAGCAGCGGAAAACGCATTTTTCCAGCCAAATCCAAGCATTTCAGAAATAGCTGTAAATCTCCGTCTAGAACACAAAACGAACGTATCCTTCAAACTGCTCTCCTCTGCGTTCGCTTAACTAAGGGAGTTGAATCCGCGTTTAGATTCAGAGAGTGGGAAGCACGTTCCTTCTAGGAGCTGCGTTTTGCTATTCCAGCGTGAATGGGTGTAAACGCTGTATTCCAAAATATCTGCTTCTAGAACCAAAACGCAGCTACCTAACAGAACGGTCTTCAATGTGTGCATTCAACTTACAGAGTTAAACTGATGTGCGTTTGCAGGAGTTTGTAAACCCTTTCTGTGAAGCAGCGGAAAACGCATTTTTCCAGCCAAATCCAAGCATTTCAGAAATAGCTGTAAATCTCCGTCTAAAACACAAAACGAACGTATCCTTCAAACTGCTCTCCTGTGCGTTCGCTTAACTAAGGGAGTTGACTCCGCGTTTAGATTCAGAGAGTGGGAAGCACGTTCCTTCTAGGAGCTGCGTTTTGCTATTCCAGCGTGAATGGGAGTAAACGCTGTATTCAGAAATATCTGCTTCTAGAACCAAAACGCAGCTACCTAACAGAACGGTCTTCAATGTGTGCATTCAACTTACAGAGTTAAACTGATGTGCGTTTGCAGGAGTTTGTAAACCCTTTCTGTGAAGCAGCAGAAAACGCATTATTCCAGCCAAATCCAAGCATTTCAGAAATAGCTGTAAATCTCCGTCTAAAACACAAAACGAACGTATCCTTCAAACTGCTCTCCTGTGCGTTCGCTTAACTAAGGGAGTTGAATCCGCGTTTAGATTCAGAGAGTGGGAAGCACGTTCCTTCTAGGAGCTGCGTTTTGCTATTCCACCGTGAATGGGAGTAAACGCTGTATTGAGAAATATCTGCTTCTAGAACCAAAACGCAGCTACCTAACAGAACGGTCTTCAATGTGTGCATTCAACTTACAGAGTTAAACTGATGTGCGTTTGCAGGAGTTTGTAAACCCTTTCTGTGAAGCAGCGGACAACGCATTTTTCCAACCAAATCCAATCATTTCAGAAATAGCTGTAAATCTCCGTCTAAAACACAAAACGAACGTATCCTTCAAACTGCTCTCCTGTGCGTTCGCTTAACTAAGGGAGTTGAATCCGCGTTTAGATTCAGAGAGTGGGAAGCACGTTCCTTCTAGGAGCTGCGTTTTCCTATTCCAGCGTGAATGGGAATAAACGCTGTATTGAGAAATATCATCTTCTAGAACCAAAACGCAGCTACCTAAAAGAACGGTCTTCAATGTGTGCATTCAACTTACAGAGTTAAACTGATGTGCGTTTGCAGGAGTTTGTAAACCCTTTCTGTGAAGCAGCGGAAAACGCATTTATCCAGCCAAATCCAAGCATTTCAGAAATAGCTGTAAATTTCCGTCTAAAACACAAAACGAACGTATCCTTCAAACTGCTCTCCTGTGCGTTCGCTTAACTAAGGGGGTTGAATCCGCGTTTAGATTCAGAGAGTGGGAAGCACGTTCCTTCGAAAGCTGCGTTTTGCTATTCCAGCGTGAATGGGAGTAAACGCTGTATTGAGAAATATCTGCTTCTAGAAACAAAACGCAGCTACCTAACAGAACGGTCTTCAATGTGTGCATTCAACGTACAGAGTTAAACTGATGTCCGTTTGCAGGAGTTTGTAAACCCTTTCTGTGAAGCAGCGGAAAACGCATTTTTCCAGCCAAATCCAAGCATTTCAGAAATAGCTGTAAATCTCCGTCTAAAACATAAAACGAACGTATCCTTCAAACTGCTCTCCTGTGCGTTCGCTTAACTAAGGGAGTTGAATCCGCGCTTAGATTCAGAGAGTGGGAAGCACGTTCCTTCTAGGAGCTGCGTTTTGCTATTCCAGCGTGAATGGGAGTAAACGCTGTATTCAGAAATATCTGCTTCTAGAACCAAAACGCAGCTAACTAACAGAACGGTCTTCAATGTGTGCACTCAACTTACAGAGTTAAACTGATGTGCGTTTGCAGGAGTTTGTAAACCCTTTCTGTGAAGCAGCGGAAAACGCATTTTTCCAGCCAAATCCAAGCATTTCAGAAATAGCTGTAAATCTCCGTCTAAAACACAAAACGAACGTATCCTTCAAACTGCTCTCCTGTGCGTTCGCTTAACTAAGGGAGTTGAATCCGCATTTAGATTCAGAGAGTGGGAAGCACGTTCCTTCTAGGAGCTGCGTTTTGCTATTCCAGCGTGAATGGGAGTTAACGATGTATTGAGAAATATCTGCTTCTAGAACCAAAACGCAGCTACCTAACAGAACGGTCTTCAATGTGTGCATTCAACTTACAGAGTTAAACTGATGTGCGTTTGCAGGAGTTTGTAAACCCTTTCTGTGAAGCAGCGGAAAACGCATTTTTCCAGCCAAATCCAAGCATTTCAGAAATAGCTGTAAATCTCCGTCTAAAACACAAAACGAACGTATCCTTCAAACTGCTCTCCTGTGCGTTCGCTTAACTAAGGGAGTTGAATCCGCGTTTAGATTCAGAGAGTGGGAAGCACGTTCCTTCTAGGAGCTGCGTTTTGCTATTCCAGCGTGAATGGGAGTAAAGGCTGTATTGAGAAATATCTGCTTCTAGAACCAAAACGCAGCTACCTAACAGAACGGTCTTCAATGTGTGCATTCAACTTACAGAGTTAAACTGATGTGCGTTTGCAGGAGTTTGTAAACCCTTTCTGTGAAGCAGCGGAAAACGCATTTTTCCAGCCAAATCCAAGCATTTCAGAAATAGCTGTAAATCTCCGTCTAAAACACAAAACGAACCTATCCTTCAAACTGCTCTCCTGTGCGTTCGCTTAACTAAGGGAGTTGAATCCGCGTTTAGATTCAGAGAGTGGGAAGCACGTTCCTTCTAGGAGCTGCGTTTTGCTATTCCAGCGTGAATGGGAGTAAACGCTGTATTCAGAAATATCTGCTTCTAGAAAGAAACGCAGCTACCTAACAGAACGGTCTTCAATGTGTGCATTCAACGTACAGAGTTAAACTGATGTGCGTTTGCAGGAGTTTGTAAACCCTTTCTGTGAAGCAGCGGAAAACGCATTTTTCCAGCCAAATCCAAGCATTTCAGAAATAGCTGTAAATCTCCGTCTAAAACACAAAACGAACGTATCCTTCAAACTGCTCTCCTGTGCGTTCGCTTAACTAGGGGTGTTGAATCCGCATTTAGATTCAGAGTGGGAAGCACGTTTTTTCTAGGAGCTGCGTTTTGCTATTCAAGCGTGAATGGGAGTAAACGCTGTATTGAGAAATATCTGCTTCTAGAACCAAAACGCAGCTACCTAACAGAACGGTCTTCAATGTGTGCATTCAACTTACAGAGTTAAACTGATGTGCGTTTGCAGGAGTTTGTAAACCCTTTCTGTGAAGCAGCGGAAAACGCATTTTTCCAGCCAAATCCAAGCATTTCAGAAATAGCTGTAAATCTCCGTCTAAAACACAAAACGAACGTATCCTTCAAACTGCTCTCCTGTGCGTTCGCTTAACTAAGGGAGTTGAATCCGCGTTTAGATTCAGAGAGTGGGAAGCACGTTCCTTCTAGGAGCTGCGTTTTGCTATTCCAGCGTGAATGGGAGTAAACGCTGTATTCAGAAATATCTGCTTCTAGAACCAAAACGCAGCTACCTAACAGAACGGTCTTCAATGTGTGCATTCAACTTACAGAGTTGCACTGATGTGCGTTTGCAGGAGTTTGTAAACCCTTTCTGTGAAGCAGCGGAAAACGCATTTTTCCAGCCAAATCCAAGCATTTCAGAAATAGCTGTAAATCTCCGTCTAAAACACAAAAGGAACGTATCCTTCAAACTACTCTCCTGTGCGTTCGCTTAACTAAGGGAGTTGAATCCGCGTTTAGATTCAGAGAGTGGGAAGCACGTTCCTTCTAAAAGCTGCGTTTTGCTATTCCAGCGTGAATGGGAGTAAACGCTGTATTCAGAAATATCTGATTCTAGAACCAAAACGCAGCTACCTAAAAGAACGGTCTTCAATGTGTGCATTCAACTTACAGAGTTAAACTGATGTGCGTTTGCAGGAGTTTGTAAACCCTTTCTGTGAAGCAGCGGAAAACGCATTTTTCCAGCCAAATCCAAGCATTTCAGAAATAGCTGTAAATTTCCGTCTAAAACACAAAACGAACGTATCCTTCAAACTGCTCTCCTGTGCGTTCGCTTAACTAAGGGGGTTGAATCCGCGTTTAGATTCAGAGAGTGGGAAGCACGTTCCTTCGAAAGCTGCGTTTTGCTATTCCAGCGTGAATGGGAGTAAACGCTGTATTGAGAAATATCTGCTTCTAGAAACAAAACGCAGCTATCTAACAGAACGGTCTTCAATGTGTGCATTCAACGTACAGAGTTAAACTGATGTCCGTTTGCAGGAGTTTGTAAACCCTTTCTGTGAAGCAGCGGAAAACGCATTTTTCCAGCCAAATCCAAGCATTTCAGAAATAGCTGTAAATCTCCGTCTAAAACACAAAACGAACGTATCCTTCAAACTGCTCTCCTGTGCGTTCGCTTAACTAGGGGAGTTGAATCCGCATTTAGATTCAGAGTGGGAAGCACGTTCCTTCTAGGAGCTGCGTTTTGCTATTCAAGCGTGAATGGGAGTAAACGCTGTATTGAGAAATATCTACTTCTAGAACCAAAACGCAGCTACCTAACAGAACGGTCTTCAATGTGTGCATTCAACTTACAGAGTTAAACTGATGTGCGTTTGCAGGAGTTTGTAAACCCTTTCTGTGAAGCAGCGGAAAACGCATTTATCCAGCCAAATCCAAGCATTTCAGAAATAGCTGTAAATCTCCGTCTAAAACACAAAACGAACGTATCCTTCAAACTGCTCTCCTGTGCGTTCGCTTAACTAAGGGAGTTGAATCCGCGTTTAGATTCAGAGAGTGGGAAGCACGTTCCTTCTAGGAGCTGCGTTTTGCTATTCCAGCGTGAATGGGAGTAAACGCTGTATTGAGAAATATCTGCTTCTAGAAAGAAACGCAGCTACCTAACAGAACGGTCTTTAATGTGTGCATTCAACGTACAGAGTTAAACTGATGTGCGTTTGCAGGAGTTTGTAAACTTTTTCTGTGAAGCAGCGGAAAACGCATTTTTCCAGCCAAATCCAAGCATTTCAGAAATAGCTGTAAATCTCCGTCTAAAAAACAAAACGAACGTATCCTTCAAACTTCTCTCCTGTGCGTTCGCTTAACTAAGGGAGTTGAATCCGCGTTTAGATTCAGAGAGTGGGAAGCACGTTCCTTCTAGGAGCTGCGTTTTGCTATTCCAGCGTGAATGGGAGTAAACGCTGTATTCAGAAATATCTGCTTCTAGAACCTAAACGCAGCTACCTAACAGAACGGTCTTCAATGTGTGCATTCAACTTACAGAGTTAAACTGATGTGCGTTTGCAGGAGTTTGTAAACCCTTTCTGTGAAGCAGCGGAAAACGCATTTTTCCAGCCAAATCCAAGCATTTCAGAAATAGCTGTAAATCTCCTTCGAAAACACAAAACGAACGTATCCTTCAAACTGCTCTCCTGTGCGTTCGCTTAACTAAGGGAGTTGAATCCGCATTTAGATTCAGAGAGTGGGAAGCACGTTCCTTCTAGGAGCTGCGTTTTGCTATTCCAGCGTGAATGGGAGTAAACGCTCTATTGAGAAATATCTGCTTCTAGAACTAAAACGCAGCTACCTAACAGAACGGTGTTCAATGTGTGCATTCAACTTACAGAGTTAAACTGATGTGCGTTTGCAGGAGTTTGTAAACCCTTTCTGTGAAGCAGCAGAAAACGCATTTTTCCAGCCAAATCCAAGCATTTCAGAAATAGCTGTAAATCTCCGTCTAAAACACAAAACGAACGTATCCTTCAAACTGTTCTCCTGTGCGTTCGCTTAACTAAGGGAGTTGAATCCGCGTTTAGATTCAGAGAATGGGAAGCACGTTCCTTCTAAAAGCTGCGGTTTGCTATTCCAGCGTGAATGGGAGTAAACGCTGTATTGAGAAATATCTGCTTCTAGAACCAAAACGCAGCTACCTAACAGAACGGTCTTCAATGTGTGCATTCAACGTACAGAGTTAAACTGATGTGCGTTTACAGGAGTTTGTAAACCCTTTCTGTGAAGCAGCGGAAAATGCATTTTTCCAGCCAAATCCAAGCATTTCAGAAATAGCTGTAAATCTCCGTCTAAAACACAAAACGAACGTATCCTTAAAACTGCTCTCCTGTGCGTTCGCGTAACTAAGGGAGTTGAATCCGCGTTTAGATTCAGAGAGTGGGAAGCATGTTCCTTCTAGGAGCTGCGTTTTGCTATTCCAGCGTGAATGGGAGTAAACGCTGTATTCAGAAATATCTGCTTCTAGAACCAAAACGCAGCTACCTAACAGAACGGTCTTCAATGTGTGCATTCAACGTACAGAGTTAAACTGATGTGCGTTTGCAGGAGTTTGTAAACCCTTTCTGTGAAGCAGCGGAAAACGCATTTTTCCAGGCAAATCCAAGCATTTCAGAAATAGCTGTAAATCTCCGTCTAAAATACAAAACGAACGTATCCTTCAAACTGCTCTGCTGTGCGTTCGCTTAACTAAGGGAGTTGAATCCTCGTTTAGATTCAGAGTGGGAAGCACGTTCCTTCTAGGAGCTGCGTTTTGCTATTCCAGCGTGAATGGGAGTAAACGCTGTATTGAGAAATATCTGCTTCTAGAACCAAAACGCAGCTACCTAACAGAACGGTCTTCAATGTGTGCATTCAACTTATAGAGTTAAACTGGTGTGCGTTTGCAGGAGTTTGTAAACGCTTTCTGTGAAGCAGCGGACAACGCATTTTTCCAACCAAATCCAAGCATTTCAGAAATAGCTGTAAATCTCCGTCTAAAACACAAAACGAACGTATCCTTCAAACTGCTCTCCTGTGCGTTCGCTTAACTAAGGGAGTTGAATCCGCGTTTAGATTCAGAGAGTGGGAAGCACGTTCCTTCTAGGAGCTGCGTTTTCCTATTCCAGCGTGAATGGGAATAAACGCTGTATTCCAAAATATCTGCTTCTAGAACCGAAACGCAGCTACCTAACAGAATGGTCTTCAATGTGTGCATTCAACATACAGAGATAAACTGATATGCGTTTGCAGGAGTTTGTAAACCCTTTCTGTGAAGCAGCGGAAAACGCATTTTTCCAGCCAAATCCAAGCATTTCAGAAATAGCTGTAAATCTCCGTCTAAAACACAAAACGAACGTATTCTTCAAACTGCTCTCCTGTGCGTTCGCTTAACTAAGGGAGTTGAATCCGCGTTTAGATTCAGAGAGTGGGAAGCACGTTCCTTCTAGGAGCTGCGTTTTGCTATTCCAGCGTGAATGGGAGTAAACGCTGTATTGAGAAATATCTGCTTCTAGAACCAAAACGCAGCTACCTAACAGAACGGTCTTCAATGTGTGCATTCAACTTACAGAGTTAAACTGATGTGCGTTTGCAGGAGTTTGTAAACCCTTTGTGTGAAGCAGCGGAAAACGCATTTTTCCAGCCAAATCCAAGCATTTCAGAAATAGCTGTAAATCTCCGTCTAAAACTCAAAACGAACGTATCCTTCAAACTGCTCTCCTGTGCGTTCGCTTAACTAAGGGAGTTGAATCCGCGTTTAGATTCAGAGAGTGGGAAGCACGTTCCTTCTAAGAGCTGCGTTTTGCTATTCCAGCGTGAATGGGAGTAAACGCTGTATTCAGAAATATCTGCTTCTAGAACCAAAACGCAGCTACCTAACAGAACGGTCTTCAATGTGTGCATTCAACTTACAGAGTTAAACTGATGTGCGTTTGCAGGAGTTTATAAACCCTTTCTGTGAATCAGCAGAAAACGCATTTTTCCAGCCAAATCCAAGCATTTTAGAAATAGCTGTAAATCTCCGTCTAAAACACAAAACGAACGTATCCTTCAAACTGCTCTCCTGTGCGTTCGCTTAACTAAGGGAGTTGAATCCGCGTTTAGATTCAGAGAGTGGGAATCACGTTCCTTCTAGGAGCTGCGTTTTGCTATTCCAGCGTGAATGGGAGTAAACGCTGTATTCCAAAATATCTGCTTCTAGAACCAAAACGCAGCTACCTAACAGAACGGTCTTCAATGTGTGCATTCAACGTACAGAGTTAAACTGATGTGCGTTTGCAGGAGTTTGTAAACCCTTTCTGTGAAGCAGCGGACAACGCATTTTTCCAACCAAATCCAAGCATTTCAGAAATAGCTGTAAATCTCCGTCTATAACACAAAACGAACGTATCCTTCAAACTGCTCTCCTGTGCGTTCGCTTAACTAAAAGAGTTGAATCCGCGTTTAGATTCAGAGAGTGGGAAGCACGTTCCTTCGAAAGCTGCGTTTTGCTAATCCAGCGTGAATGGGAGTAAACGCTGTATTGAGAAATATCTGCTTCTAGAACCAAAACGCAGCTACCTAACAGAACGGTCTTCAATGTGTGCATTCAACGTACAGAGTTAAACTGATGTGCGTTTTCAGGAGTTTGTAAACCCTTTCTGTGAAGCAGCGGAAAACGCATTTTTCCAGCCAAATCCAAGCATTTCAGAAATAGCTGTAAATCTCCGTCTAAAACACAAAACGAACGTATCCTTCAAACTGCTCTCCTGTGCGTTCGCTTAACTAAGGGAGTTGAATCCGCGTTTAGATTCAGAGAGTGGGAAGCACGTTCCTTCTAGGAGCTGCGTTTTGCTATTCCAGCGTGAATGGGAGTAAACCCTGTATTCAGTAATATCTGCTTCTAGAACCAAAACGCAGCTACCTAACAGAACGGTCTTCAATGTGTGCATTCAACTTACAGAGTTAAACTGATGTGCGTTTGCAGGAGTTTGTAAACCCTTTCTGTGAAGCAGCGGAAAACGCATTTTTCCAGCCAAATCCAAGCATTTCAAAAATAGCTGTAAATCTCCGTCTAAAACACAAAACGAACGTATCCTTCAAACTGCTCTCCTGTGCGTTCGCTTAACTAAGGGAGTTGAATCCGCATTTAGATTCAGAGAGTGGGAAGCACGTTCCATCTAGGAGCTGCGTTTTCCTATTCCAGCGTGAATGGGAGTAAACGCTGTATTGAGAAATATCTGCTTCTAGAACCAAAACGCAGCTACCTAACAGAACGGTCTTCAATGTGTGCATTCAACTTACAGAGTTAAACTGATGTGCGTTTGCAGGAGTTTATAAACCCTTTCTGTGAAGCAGCGGAAAACGCATTTTTCCAGCCAAATCCAAGCATTTCATAAATAGTTGTAAATCTCCGTCTAAAACACAAAACGAACGTTTCCTTCAAACTGCTCTCCTGTGCGTTCGCTTAACTAAGGGAGTTGAATCCGCGTTTAGATTCAGAGAGTGGGAAGCACGTTCCTTCTAGGAGTTGCGTTTTGCTATTCCAGCGTGAATAGGAATAAACGCTGTATTGAGAAATATCTGCTTCTAGAACCAAAACGCAGCTACCTAACAGAACGGTCTTCAATGTGTGCATTCAACTTACAGAGTTAAACTGATGTGCGTTTGCAGGAGTTTGTAAACCCTTTCTGTGAAGCAGCGGAAAACGCATTTGTCCAGCCAAATCCAAGCATTTCAGAAATAGCTGTAAATCTCCGTCTAAAACACAAAACGAACGTATCCTTCAAACTGCTCTCCTGTGCGTTCGCTTAACTAAGGGAGTTGAATCCGCGTTTAGATTCAGAGAGTGGGAAGCACGTTCCTTCTAGGAGCTGCGTTTTGCTATTCCAGCGTGAATGGGAGTAAACGCTGTATTCCAAAATATCTGCTTCTAGAACCAAAACGCAGCTACCTAACAGAACGGTCTTCAATGTGTGCATTCAACTTACAGAGTTAAACTGATGTGCGTTTGCAGGAGTTTGTAAACCCTTTCTGTGAAGCAGCGGAAAACGCATTTTTCCAGCCAAATCCAAGCATTTCAGAAATAGCTGTAAATCTCCGTCTAAAACACAAAACGAACGTATCCTTCAAACTGCTCTCCTGTGCGTTCGCTTAACTAAGGGAGTTGAATCCGCGTTTAGATTCAGAGAGTGGGAAGCACGTTCCTTCTAGGAGCTGCGTTTTGCTATTCCAGCGTGAATGGGAGTAAACGCTGTATTCAGAAATATCTGCTTCTAGAACCAAAACGCAGCTACCTAACAGAACGGTCTTCAATGTGTGCATTCAACGTACAGAGTTAAACTGATGTGCGTTTGCAGGAGTTTGTAAACTCTTTCTGTGAAGCAGCGGAAAACGCATTTTTCCAGCCAAATCCAAGCATTTCAGAAATAGCTGTAAATCTTTGTCTAAAACACAAAACGAACGTATCCTTCAAACTGCTCTGCTGTGCGTTGGCTTAACTAAGGGAGTTGAATCCGCGTTTAGATTCAGAGAGTGGGAAGCACGTTCCTTCTAGGAGCTGCGTTTTGCTATTCCAGCGTGAATGGGAGTAAACGCTGTATTGAGAAATATCTGCTTCTAGAACCAAAACGCAGCTACCTAACAGAACGGTCTTCAATGTGTGCATTCAACGTACAGAGTTAAACTGATGTGCGTTTGCAGGAGTTTGTAAACCCTTTCTGTGAAGCAGCGGAAAACGCATTTTTCCAGCCAAATCCAAGCATTTCAGAAATAGGTGTAAATCTCCGTCTAAAACACAAAACGAACGTATCCTTCAAACTGCTCTCCTGTGCGTTCGCTTAACTAAGGGAGTTGAATCCGCATTTAGATTCAGAGAGTGGGAAGCACGTTCCTTCTAGGAGCTGCGTTTTGCTATTCCAGCGTGAATGGGAGTAAACGCTGTATTGAGAAATATCTGCTTCTAGAACCAAAACGCAGCTACCTAACAGAACGGTCTTCAATGTGTGCATTCAACGTACAGAGTTAAACTGATGTGCGTTTGCAGGAGTTTGTAAACCCTTTCTGTGAAGCAGCGGAAAACGCATTTTTCCAGCCAAATCCAAGCATTTCAGAAATAGCTGTAAATCTCCGTCTAAAACATAAAACGAACGTATCCTTCAAACTGCTCTCCTGTGCGTTCGCTTAACTAAGGGAGTTGAATCCGCGTTTAGATTCAGAGAGTGGGAAGCACGTTCCTTCTAGGAGCTGCGTTTTGCTCTTCCAGCGTGAATGGGAGTAAACGCTGTATTCCAAAATATATGCTTCTAGAACCTAAATGCAGCTATCTAACAGAACGGTCTTCAATGTGTGCATTCAACGTACAGAGTTAAACTGATGTGCGTTTGCGGGAGTTTGTAAACTTTTTCTGTGAAGCAGCGGAAAACGCATTTTTCCAGCCAAATCCAAGCATTTCAGAAATAGCTTTAAATCTCCGTCTAAAACACAAAACGAACGTATCCTTCGAACTGTTCTCTTGTGCGTTCGCTTAACTAAGGAAGTTGAATCCGCGTTTAGATTCAGAGAGTGGGAAGCACGTTCCTTCTAGGAGCTGCGTTTTGCTATTCCAGCGTGAATGGGAGTAAACGCTGTATTGAGAAATATCTGCTTCTAGAACCAAAACGCAGCTACCTAACAGAACGGTCTTCAATGTGTGCATTCAACGTAGAGAGTTAAACTGATGTGCGTTTGCAGGAGTTTGTAAACCCTTTCTGTGAAGCAGCGGAAAACGCATTTTTCCAGCCAAATCCAAGCATTTCAGAAATAGCTGTAAATCTCCGTCTAAAACACAAAACGAACGTATCCTTCAAACTGCTCTCCTGTGCGTTCGCTTAACTAAGGGAGTTGAATCCGCGTTTAGATTCAGAGAGTGGGAAGCACGTTCCTTCTAGGAGCTGCGTTTTGCTATTCCAGCGTGAATGGGAGTAAACGCTGTATTCCAAAATATCTGCTTCTAGAACCAAAACGCAGCTACCTAACAGAACGGTCTTCAATGTGTGCATTCAACTTACAGAGTTAAACTGATGTGCGTTTGCAGGAGTTTGTAAACCCTTTCTGTGAAGCAGCGGAAAACGCATTTTTCCAGCCAAATCCAAGCATTTCAGAAATAGCTGTAAATCTCCGTCTAAAACACAAAACGAACGTATCCTTCAAACTGCTCTCCTGTGCGTTCGCTTAACTAAGGGAGTTGAATCCGCGTTTAGATTCAGAGAGTGGGAAGCACGTTCCTTCTAGGAGCTGCGTTTTGCTATTCCAGCGTGAATGGGAGTAAATGCTGTATTCAGAAATATCTGCTTCTAGAACCAAAACGCAGCTACCTAACAGAACGGTCTTCAATGTGTGCATTCAACGTACAGAGTTAAACTGATGTGCGTTTGCAGGAGTTTGTAAACTCTTTCTGTGAAGCAGCGGAAAACGCATTTTTCCAGCCAAATCCAAGCATTTCAGAAATAGCTGTAAATCTCCGTCTAAAACACAAAACGAACGTATCCTTCAAACTGCTCTGCTGTGCGTTGGCTTAACTAAGGGAGTTGAATCCGCGTTTAGATTCAGAGAGTGGGAAGCACGTTCCTTCTAGGAGCTGCGTTTTGCTATTCCAGCGTGAATGGGAGTAAACGCTGTATTGAGAAATATCTGCTTCTAGAACCAAAACGCAGCTACCTAACAGAACGGTCTTCAATGTGTGCATTCAACGTACAGAGTTAAACTGATGTGCGTTTGCAGGAGTTTGTAAACCTTTTCTCTGAAGCAGCGGAAAACGCATTTTTCCAGCGAAATCCAAGCATTTCAGAAATAGCTGTAAATCTCCGTCTAAAACACAAAACGAACGTATCCTTCAAACTGCTCTCCTGTGCGTTCGCTTAACTAGGGGTGTTGAATCCGCATTTAGATTCAGAGTGGGAAGCACGTTCCTTCTAGGAGCTGCGTTTTGCTATTCAAGCGTGAATGGGAGTAAACGCTGTATTGAGAAATATCTGCTTCTAGAACCAAAACGCAGCTACCTAACAGAACGGTCTTCAATGTGTGCATTCAACTTACAGAGTTAAACTGATGTGCGTTTGCAGGAGTTTGTAAACCCTTTCTGTGAAGCAGCGGAAAACGCATTTTTCCAGCCAAATCCAAGCATTTCAGAAATAGCTGTAAATCTCCGTCTAAAACACAAAACGAACGTATCCTTCAACCTGCTCTCCTGTGCGTTCGCTTAACTAAGGGAGTTGAATTTGCGTTTAGATTCAGAGAGTGGGAAGCACGTTCCTTCTAGGAGCTGCGTTTTGCTATTCCAGCGTGAATGGGAGTAAACGCTGTATTCAGAAATATCTGCTTCTAGAACCAAAACGCAGCTACCTAACAGAACGGTCTTCAATGTGTGCATTCAACTTACAGAGTAAAACTGATGTGCGTTTGCAGGAGTTTGTAAACCCTTTCTGTGAAGCAGCGGAAAACGCATTTTTCCAGCCAAATCCAAGCATTTCAGAAATAGCTGTAAATCTTCGTCTAAAACACAAAAGGAACGTATCCTTCAAACTGCTCTCCTGTGCGTTCGCTTAAATAAGGAAGTTGAATTCGCGTTTAGATTCAGAGAGTGGGAAGCACGTTCCTTCTAGGAGCTGCGTTTTGCTATTCCAGCGTGAATGGGAGTAAACGCTGTGTTGAGAAATATCTGATTCTAGAACCAAAACGCAGCTACCTAAAAGAACGGTCTTCAATGTGGGCATTCAACGTACAGAGTTAAACTGATGTGCGTTTGCAGGAGTTTGTAAACTCTTTCTGTGAAGCAGCGGAAAACGCATTTTTCCAGCCAAATCCAAGCATTTCAGAAATAGCTGTAAATCTCCGTCTAAAACACAAAACGAACGTATCCTTCAAACTGCTCTCCTGTGCGTTCGCTTAACTAAGGGAGTTGAATCCGCGTTTAGATTCAGAGAGTGGGAAGCACGTTCCTTCTAGGAGCTGCGTTTTGCTATTCCAGCGTGAATGGGAGTAAACGCTGTATTGAGAAATATCTGCTTCTAGAACCAAAACGCAGCTACCTAACAGAACGGTCTTCAATGTGTGCATTCAACTTACAGAGTTAAACTGATGTGCGTTTGCAGGAGTTTGTAAACCCTTTCTGTGAAGCAGCGGAAAACGCATTTTTCCAGCCAAATCCAAGCATTTCAGAAATAGCTGTAAATCTCCGTCTAAAACACAAAACGAACGTATCCTTCAAACTGCTCTCCTGTGCGTTCGCTTAACTAAGGGAGTTGAATCCGCGTTTAGATTCAGAGAGTGGGAAGCACGTTCCTTCTAGGAGCTGCGTTTTGCTATTCCAGCGTGAATGGGAGTAAACGCTGTATTCAGAAATATCTGCTTCTAGAAAGAAACGCAGCTACCTAACAGAACGGTCTTCAATGTGTGCATTCAACGTACAGAGTTAAACTGATGTGCGTTTGCAGGAGTTTGTAAACCCTTTCTGTGAAGCAGCGGAAAACGCATTTTTCCAGCCAAATCCAAGCATTTCAGAAATAGCTGTAAATCTCCGTCTAAAACACAAAACGAACGTATCCTTCAAACTGCTCTCCTGTGCGTTCGCTTAACTAGGGGTGTTGAATCCGCATTTAGATTCAGAGTGGGAAGCACGTTTTTTCTAGGAGCTGCGTTTTGCTATTCAAGCGTGAATGGGAGTAAACGCTGTATTGAGAAATATCTGCTTCTAGAACCAAAACGCAGCTACCTAACAGAACGGTCTTCAATGTGTGCATTCAACTTACAGAGTTAAACTGATGTGCGTTTGCAGGAGTTTGTAAACCCTTTCTGTGAAGCAGCGGAAAACGCATTTTTCCAGCCAAATCCAAGCATTTCAGAAATAGCTGTAAATCTCCGTCTAAAACACAAAACGAACGTATCCTTCAAACTGCTCTCCTGTGCGTTCGCTTAACTAAGGGAGTTGAATCCGCGTTTAGATTCAGAGAGTGGGAAGCACGTTCCTTCTAGGAGCTGCGTTTTGCTATTCCAGCGTGAATGGGAGTAAACGCTGTATTCAGAAATATCTGCTTCTAGAACCAAAACGCAGCTACCTAACAGAACGGTCTTCAATGTGTGCATTCAACTTACAGAGTTGCACTGATGTGCGTTTGCAGGAGTTTGTAAACCCTTTCTGTGAAGCAGCGGAAAACGCATTTATCCAGCCAAATCCAAGCATTTCAGAAATAGCTGTAAATGTCCGTCTAAAACACAAAACGAACGTATCCTTCAAACTGCTCTCCTGTGCGTTCGCTTAACTAAGGGAGTTGAATCCGCGTTTAGATTCAGAGAGTGGGAAGCACGTTCCTTCTAGGAGCTGCGTTTTCCTATTCCAGCGTGAATGGGAGTAAACGCTGTATTCAGAAATATCTGCTTCTAGAACCAAAACGCAGCTACCTAAGAGAACGGTCTTCAATGTGTGCATTCAACGTACAGAGTTAAACTGATGTGCGTTTGCAGGAGTTTGTAAACCCTTTCTGTGAACAGAGGAAAACGCATTTTTCCAGCCAAATCCAAGCATTTCAGAAATAGCTGTAAATCTCCGTCTAAAACACAAAACGAACGTATCCTTCAACCTGCTCTCCTGTGCGTTCGCTTAACTAAGGGAGTTGAATCCGCGTTTAGATTCAGAGAGTGGGAAGCACGTTCCTTCTAGGAGCTGCGTTTTGCTATTCCAGCGTGAATGGGAGTAAACGCTGTATTCAGAAATATCTGCTTCTAGAACCAAAACGCAGCTACCTAACAGAACGGTCTTCAATGTGTGCATTCAACGTACAGAGTTAAACTGATGTGCGTCTGCAGGAGTTTGTAAACTCTTTCTGTGAAGCTGCGGAAAACGCATTTTTCCAGCCAAATCCAAGCATTTCAGAAATAGCTGTAAATCTCCGTCTAAAACACAAAACGAACGTATCCTTCAAACTGCTCTGCTGTGCGTTGGCTTAACTAAGGGAGTTGAATCCGCGTTTAGATTCAGAGAGTGGGAAGCACGTTCCCTCTAGGAGCTGCGTTTTGCTATTCCAGCGTGAATGGGAGTAAACGCTGTATTGAGAAATATCTGCTTCTAGAACCAAAACGCAGCTACCTAACAGAACGGTCTTCAATGTGTGCATTCAACGTACAGAGTTAAACTGATGTGCGTTTGCAGGAGTTTGTAAACCCTTTCTGTGAAGCAGCGGACAAGGCATTTTTCCAACCAAATCCAAGCATTTCAGAAATAGCTGTAAATCTCCGTCTAAAACACAAAACGAACGTATCCTTCAAACTGCTCTCCTGTGCGTTCGCTTAACTAAGGGAGTTGAATCCGCGTTTAGATTCAGAGAGTGGGAATCACGTTCCTTCTAAGAGCTGCGTTTTGCTATTCCAGCGTGAATGGGAGTAAACGCTGTATTCCAAAATATCTGCTTCTAGAACCAAAACGCAGCTACCTAACAGAACGGTGTTCAATGTGTGCAATCAATGTACAGAGTTAAACTGATGTGCGTTTGCAGGAGTTTGTAAACTCTTTCTGTGAAGCAGCGGAAAACGCATTATTCCAGCCAAATCCAAGCATTTCAGAAATAGCTGTAAATCTCCGTCTAAAACACAAAACGAACGTATCCTTCGAACTGCTCTGCTGTGCGTTGGCTTAACTAAGGGAGTTGAATCCGCGTTTAGAGTCAGAGAGTGGGAAGCACGTTCCTTCTAGGACCTGCGTTTTGCTATTCCAGCGTGAATGGGAGTAAACGCTGTATTGAGAAATCTCTGCTTCTAGAACCAAAACGCAGCTACCTAACAGAACGGTCTTCAATGTGTGCATTCAACTTACAGAGTTAAACTGATGTGCGTTTGCAGGAGTTTTTAAACCCTTTCTGTG
This sequence comes from Callithrix jacchus, assembly GCF_049354715.1. Taxonomy (NCBI): domain Eukaryota; kingdom Metazoa; phylum Chordata; class Mammalia; order Primates; family Cebidae; genus Callithrix; species Callithrix jacchus. The sequence goes on from NC_133514.1 coordinate 46,495,511, forward strand.
AAGCAGCGGACAACGCATTTATCCAACGAAATCCAAGCATTTCAGAAATAGCTGTAAATCTCCGTCTAAAACACAAAACGAACGTATCCTTCAAACTGCTCTCCTGTGCGTTCGCTTAACTAAGGGAGTTGAATCCGCGTTTAGATTCAGAGAGTGGGAAGCACGTTCCTTCTAGGAGCTGCGTTTTGCTATTCCAGCGTGAATGGGAGTAAACGCTGTATTCAGAAATATCTGCTTCTAGAACCAAAACGCAGCTACCTAACAGAACGGTCTTCAATGTGTGCATTCAACGTACAGAGTTAAACTGATGTGCGTTTGCAGGAGTTTGTAAACCCTTTCTGTGAAGCAGCGGAAAACGCATTTTTCCATCCAAATCCAAGCATTTCAGAAATAGCTGTAAATCTCCGTCTAAAACACAAAACGAACGTATCCTTCAAACTGCTCTCCTGTGCGTTCGCTTAACTAAGGGAGTTGAATCCGCGTTTAGATTCAGAGAGTGGGAAGCACGTTCCTTCTAGGAGCTGCGTTTTGCTATTCCAGCGTGAATGGGAGTAAACGCTGTATTCAGAAATATCTGCTTCTAGAACCAAAAAGCAGATACCTAACAGAACGGTCTTCAATGTGTGCATTCAACTTACAAAGTTAAACTGATGTGCGTTTGCAGGAGTTTGTAAACCCTTTCTGTGATGCAGCGGAAAACGCATTTTTCCAGCCAAATCCAAGCATTTCAGAAATAGCTGTAAATCTCCGTCTAAAACACAAAACGAACGTATCCTTCAAACTGCTCTCCTGTGCGTTCGCTTAACTAAGGGAGTTGAATCCGCGTTTAGACTCAGAGAGTGGGAAGCACGTTCCTTCTAGGAGCTGCGTTTTGCTATTCCAGCGTGAATGGGAGTAAACGCTGTATTGAGAAATATCTGCTTCTAGAACCAAAACGCAGCTACCTAACAGAACGGTCTTCAATGTGTGCATTCAACGTACAGAGTTAAACTGATGTGCGTTTGCAGGAGTTTGTAAACCCTTTCTGTGAAGCAGCGGAAAACGCATTTTTCCAGCCAAATCCAAGCATTTCAGAAATAGCTGTAAATCTCCGTCTAAAACACAAAACGAACGTATCCTTCAAACTGCTCTCCTGTGCGTTCGCTTAACTAAGGGAGTTGAATCCGCGTTTAGATTCAGAGAGTGGGAAGCACGTTCCTTCTAGGAGCTGCGTTTTGCTATTCCAGCGTGAATGGGAGTAAACGCTGTATTCAGAAATATCTGCTTCTAGAACCAAAACGCAGCTACCTAACAGAACGGTCTTCAATGTGTGCATTCAACTTACAGAGTTAAACTGATGTGCGTTTGCAGGAGTTTGTAAACCCTTTCTGTGAAGCAGCGGAAAACGCATTGTTCCAGCCAAATCCAAGCATTTCAGAAAAAGCTGTAAATCTCCGTCTAAAACACAAAACGAACGTATCCTTCAAACTGCTCTCCTGTGCGTTCGCTTAACTAAGGGAGTTGAATCCGCGTTTAGATTCAGAGAGTGGGAAGCACGTTCCTTCTAGGAGCTGCGTTTTGCTATTCCAGCGTGAATGGGAGTAAACGCTGTATTGAGAAATATCTGCTTCTAGAACCAAAACGCAGCTACCTAACAGAACGGTCTTCAATGTGTGCATTCAACGTACAGAGTTAAACTGATGTGCGTTTGCAGGAGTTTGTAAACCCTTTCTGTGAAGCAGCGGAAAACGCATTTTTCCAGCCAAATCCAAGCATTTCAGAAATAGCTGTAAATCTCCGTCTAAAACACAAAACGAACGTATCCTTCAAACTGCTCTCCTGTGCGTTCGCTTACCTAAGGGAGTTGAATCCGCGTTTAGATTCAGAGAGTGGGAAGCACGTTCATTCTAGGAGCTGCGTTTTGCTCTTCCAGCGTGAATGGGAGTTAACGCTGTATTGAGAAATATCTGCTTCTAGAACCAAAACGCAGCTACCTAACAGAACGGTCTTCAATGTGTGCATTCAACGTACAGAGTTAAACTGATGTGCGTTTGCAGGAGTTTGTAAACCCTTTCTGTGAAGCAGCGGAAAACGCATTTTTCCAGCCAAATCCAAGCATTTCAGAAATAGCTGTAAATCTCCGTCTAAAACACAAAACGAACGTATCCTTCAAACTGCTCTCCTGTGCGTTCGCTTAACTAAGGGAGTTGAATCCGCATTTAGATTCAGAGAGTGGGAAGCACGTTCCTTCTAGGAGCTGCGTTTTGCTATTCCAGCGTGAATGGGAGTAAACGCTGTATTGAGAAATATCTGCTTCTAGAACCAAAACGCAGCTACCTAACAGAACGGTCTTCAATGTGTGCATTCAACGTACAGAGTTAAACTGATGTGCGTTTGCAGGAGTTTGTAAACCCTTTCTGTGAAGCAGCGGAAAACGCATTTTTCCAGCCAAATCCAAGCATTTCAGAAATAGCTGTAAATCTCCGTCTAAAACACAAAACAAACGTATCCTTCAAACTGCTCTCCTGTGCGTTCGCTTAACTAAGGGAGTTGAATCCGCGTTTAGATTCAGAGAGTGGGAAGCACGTTCCTTCTAGGACCTGCGTTTTGCTATTCCAGCGTGAATGGGAGTAAACGCTGTATTGAGAAATATCTGCTTCTAGAACCAAAACGCAGCTACTTAAGAGAACGGTCTTCAATGTGTGCATTCAACTTACAGAGTTAAACTGATGTGCGTTTGCAGGAGTTTGTAAACCCTTTCTGTGAAGCAGCGGAAAACGCATTTTTTTAACCAAATCCAAGCATTTCAGAAATAGCTTTAAATCTCCGTCTAAAACACAAAACGAACGTATACTTCAAACTGCTCTCCTGTGCGTTGGCTAAACTAAGGGAGTTGAATCCGCGTTTAGATTCAGAGAGTGGGAAGCACGTTCCTTCTAGGAGCTGCGTTTTGCTATTCCAGCGTGAATGGGAGTAAACGCTGTATTCCAAAATATCTGCTTCTAGAACCAAAACGCAGCTACCTAACAGAACGGTCTTCAATGTGTGCATTCAACGTACAGAGTTAAACTGATGTGCGTTTGCAGGAGTTTGTAAACCCTTTCTGTGAAGCAGCGGAAAACGCATTTTTCCAGCCAAATCCAAGCATTTCAGAAATAGCTGTAAATCTCCGTCTAAAACACAAAACGAACGTATCCTTCAAACTGCTCTCCTGTGCGTTCGCTTAACTAAGGGAGTTGAATCCGCGTTTAGATTCAGAGAGTGGGAAGCACGTTCCTTCTAGGAGCTGCGTTTTGCTATTCCAGCGTGAATGGGAGTAAACGCTGTATTCAGAAATATCTGCTTCTAGAACCAAAACGCAGCTACCTAACAGAACGGTCTTCAATGTGTGCATTCATCTTACAGAGTTAAACTGATGTGCGTTTGCAGGAGTTTGTAAACCCTTTCTGTGAAGCAGCGGAAAACGCATTTTTCCAGCCAAATCCAAGCATTTCAGAAATAGCTGTAAATCTCCGTCTAAAACACAAAACGAACGTATCCTTCAAACTGCTCTCCTGTGCGTTCGCTTAACTAAGGGAGTTGAATCCGCATTTAGATTCAGAGAGTGGGAAGCACGTTCCTTCTAGGAGCTGCGTTTTGCTATTCCAGCGTGAATGGGAGTAAACGCTGTATTGAGAAATATCTGCTTCTAGAACCAAAACGCAGCTACCTAACAGAACGGTCTTCAATGTGTGCATTCAACGTACAGAGTTAAACTGATGTGCGTTTGCAGGAGTTTGTAAACCCTTTCTGTGAAGCAGCGGAAAACGCATTTTTCCAGCCAAATCCAAGCATTTCAGAAATAGCTGTAAATCTCCGTCTAAAACACAAAACGAACGTATCCTTCAAACTGCTCTCCTGTGCGTTCGCGTAACTAAGGGAGTTGAATCCGCGTTTAGATTCAGAGATTGGAAAGCACGTTCCTTCTAGGAGCTGCGTTTTGCTATTCCAGCGTGAATGGGAGTAAACGCTGTATTCAGAAATATCTGCTTCTAGAACCAAAACGCAGCTACCTAACAGAACGGTCTTCAATGTGTGCATTCAACGTACAGAGTTAAACTGATGTGCGTTTGCAGGAGTTTGTAAACCCTTTCTGTGAAGCAGCGGAAAACGCATTTTTCCAGCCAAATCCAAGCATTTCAGAAATAGCTGTAAATCTCCGTCTAAAACACAAAACGAACGTATCCTTCAAACTGCTCTCCTGTGCGTTCGCTTAACTAAGGGAGTTGAATCCGCGTTTAGATTCAGAGAGTGGGAAGCACGTTCCTTCTAGGAGCTGCGTTTTGCTATTCCAGCGTGAATGGGAGTAAACGCTGTATTCCAAAATATCTGCTTCTAGAACCAAAACGCAGCTACCTAACAGAACGGTCTTCAATGTGTGCATTCAACGTACAGAGTTAAACTGATGTGCGTTTGCAGGAGTTTGTAAACCCTTTCTGTGAAGCAGCGGAAAACGCATTTTTCCAGCCAAATCCAAGCATTTCAGAAATAGCTGTAAATCTCCGTCTAAAACACAAAACGAACGTATCCTTCAAACTGCTCTCCTGTGCGTTCGCTTAACTAAGGGAGTTGAATCCGCGTTTAGATTCAGAGAGTGGGAAGCACGTTCCTTCTAGGAGCTGCGTTTTGCTATTCCAGCGTGAATGGGAGTAAACGCTGTATTGAGAAATATCTGCTTCTAGAACCAAAACGCAGCTACCTAACAGAACGGTCTTCAATGTGTGCATTCAACGTTCAGAGTTAAACTGATGTGCGTTTGCAGGAGTTTGTAAACCCTTTCTGTGAAGCAGCGGAAAACGCATTTTTCCAGCCAAATCCAAGCATTTCAGAAATAGCTGTAAATCTCCGTCTAAAACACAAAACGAACGTATCCTTCAAACTGCTCTCCTGTGCGTTCGCTTAACTAAGGGAGTTGAATCCGCGTTTAGATTCAGAGAGTGGGAAGCACGTTCCTTCTAGGAGCTGCGTTTTGCTATTCCAACGTAAATGGGAGTAAACGCTGTATTGAGAAATATCTGCTTCTAGAACCAAAACGCAGCTACCTAACAGAACGGTCTTCAATGTGTGCATTCAACGTACAGAGTTAAACTGATGTGCGTTTGTAGGAGTTTGTAAACCCTTTCTGTGAAGCAGCGGAAAACGCATTTTTCCAGCCAAATCCAAGCATTTCAGAAATAGCTGTAAATCTCCGTCTAAAACACAAAACGAACGTATCCTTCAAACTGCTCTCCTGTGCGTTCGCTTAACTAAGGGAGTTGAATCCGCGTTTAGATTCAGAGAGTGGGAAGCACGTTCCTTCTAGGAGCTGCGTTTTGCTATTCCAACGTAAATGGGAGTAAACGCTGTATTGAGAAATATCTGCTTCTAGAACCAAAACGCAGCTACCTAACAGAACGTTCTTCAATGTGTGCATTCAACGTACAGAGTTTAACTGATGTGCGTTTGCAGGAGTTTGTAAACCCTTTCTGTGAAGCAGCGGAAAACGCATTTTTCCAGCCAAATCCAAGCATTTCAGAAATAGCTGTAAATCTCCGTCTAAAACACAAAACGAACGTATCCTTCAAACTGCTCTCCTGTGCGTTCGCTTAACTAAGGGAGTTGAATCCGCGTTTAGATTCAGAGAGTGGGAAGCACGTTCCTTCTAGGAGCTGCGTTTTCCTATTCCAGCGTGAATGGGAGTAAACGCTGTATTGAGAAATATCTGCTTCTAGAACCAAAACGCAGCTACCTAAGAGAACGGTCTTCAATGTGTGCATTCAACTTACAGAGTTAAACTGATGTGCGTTTGCAGGAGTTTGTAAACCCTTTCTGTGAAGCAGCGGAAAACGCATTTTTCCAACCAAATCCAAGCATTTCAGAAATAGCTTTAAATCTCCGTCTAAAACACAAAACGAACGTATCCTTCAAACTGCTCTTCTGTGCGTTGGCTAAACTAAGGGAGTTGAATCCGCGTTTAGATTCAGAGAGTGGGAAGCACGTTCCTTCTAGGAGCTGCGTTTTGCTATTCCAGCCTGAATGGGAGTAAACGCTGTATTCAGAAATATCTGCTTCTAGAACCAAAACGCAGCTACCTAACAGAACGGTCTTCAATGTGTGCATTCAACTTACAAAGTTAAACTGATGTGCGTTTGCAGGAGTTTGTAAACCCTTTCTGTGAACAGAGGAAAACGCATTTTTCCAGCCGAATCCAAGCATTTCAGAAATAGCTGTAAATCTCCGTCTAAAACACAAAACGAACGTATCCTTCAAACTGCTCTGCTGTGCGTTGGCTTAACTAAGAAAGTCGAATCCGCGTTTAGATTCAGAGAGTGGGAAGCACGTTCCTTCTAGGAGCTGCGTTTTGCTATTCCAGCGTGAATGGGAGTAAACGCTGTATTGAGAAATATCTGCTTCTAGAACCAAAACGCAGCTACCTAACAGAACGGTCTTCAATGTGTGCATTCAACTTACAGAGTTAAACTGATGTGCGTTTGCAGGAGTTTGTAAACCCTTTCTGTGAAGCAGCGGAAAACGCATTTTTCCAGCCAAATTAAAGCATTTCAGAAATAGCTGTAAATCTCAGTCTAAAACACAAAACGAACGTATCCTTCAAACTGCTCTCCTGTGCGTTCGCTTAACTAAGGGAGTTGAATCCGCGTTTAGACTCAGAGAGTGGGAAGCACGTTCCTTCTAGGAGCTGCGTTTTGCTATTCCAGCGTGAATGGGAGTAAACGCTGTATTGAGAAATATCTGCTTCTAGAACCAAAACGCAGCTACCTAACAGAACGGTCTTCAATGTGTGCATTCAACGTACAGAGTTAAACTGATGTGCGTTTGCAGGAGTTTGTAAACCCTTTCTGTGAAGCAGCGGAAAACGCAATTTTCCAGCCAAATCCAAGCATTTCAGAAATAGCTGTAAATCTCCGTCTAAAACACAAAACGAACGTATCCTTCAAACTGCTCTCCTGTGCGTTCGCTTAACTAAGGGAGTTGAATCCGCGTTTAGATTCAGAGAGTGGGAAGCACGTTCCTTCTAGGAGCTGCGTTTTGCTATTCCAGCGTGAATGGGAGTAAACGCTGTATTCAGAAATATCTGCTTCTAGAACCAAAACGCAGCTACCTAACAGAACGGTCTTAAATGTGTGCATTCAACTTACAGAGTTAAACTGATGTCCGTTTGCAGGAGTTTGTAAACCCTTTCTGTGAAGCAGCGGAAAACGCATTGTTCCAGCCAAATCCAAGCATTTCAGAAAAAGCTGTAAATCTCCGTCTAAAACACAAAACGAACGTATCCTTCAAACTTCTCTCTTGTGCGTTCGCTTAACTAAGGGAGTTGAATCCGCGTTTAGATTCAGAGAGTGGGAAGCACGTTCCTTCTAGGAGCTGCGTTTTGCTATTCCAGCGTGAATGGGAGTAAACGCTGTATTTAGAAATATCTGCTTCTAGAACCAAAACGCAGCTACCTAACAGAACGGTCTTCAATGTGTGCATTCAACGTACAGAGTTAAACTGATGTGCGTTTGCAGGAGTTTGTAAACCCTTTCTGTGAAGCAGCGGAAAACGCATTTTTCCAGCCAAATCCAAGCATTTCAGAAATAGCTGTAAATCTCCGTCTAAAACACAAAACGAACGTATCCTTCAAACTGCTCTCCTGTGCGTTCGCTTAACTAAGGGAGTTGAATCCGCGTTTAGATTCAGAGAGTGGGAAGCACGTTCCTTCTAGGAGCTGCGTTTTGCTATTCCAGCGTGAATGGGAGTAAACGCTGTATTCAGAAATATCTGCTTCTAGAACCAAAACTCAGCTACCTAACAGAACGGTCTTCAATGTGTGCATTCAACTTACAGAGTTAAACTGATGTGCGTTTGCAGGAGTTTGTAAACCCATTCTGTGAAGCAGCGGAAAACGCATTTTTCCAGCCAAATCCAAGCATTTCAGAAATAGATGTAAATCTCCGTCTAAAACACAAAACGAAGGTATCCTTCAAACTGCTCTCCTGTGCGTTCGCTTAACTAAGGGAGTTGAATCCGCGTTTAGATTCAGAGAGTGGGAAGCACGTTCCTTCTAGGAGCTGCGTTTTGCTATTCCAGCGTGAATGGGAGTAAACGCTGTATTCAGAAATATCTGCTTCTAGAACCAAAACGCAGCTACCTAACAGAACGGACTTCAATGTGTGCATTCAACTTACAGAGTTAAACTGATGTGCGTTTGCAGGAGTTTGTAAACCCTTTCTGTGAAGCAGCGGAAAACGCATTGTTCCAGCCAAATCCAAGCATTTCAGAAATAGCTGTAAATCTCCGTCTAAAACACAAAACGAACGTATCCTTCAAACTGCTCTCCTGTGCGTTCGCTTAACTAAGGGAGTTGAATCCGCGTTTAGATTCAGAGAGTGGGAAGCACGTTCCTTCTAGGAGCTGCGTTTTGCTATTCCAGCGTGAATGGGAGTAAACGCTGTATTCAGAAATATCTGCTTCTAGAACCAAAACGCAGCTACCTAACAGAACGGTCTTCAATGTGTGCATTCAACGTACAGAGTTAAACTGATGTGCCTTTGCAGGAGTTTGTAAACCCTTTCTGTGAAGCAGCGGAAAACGCATTTTTCCAGCCAAATCCAAGCATTTCAGAAATAGCTGTAAATCTCCGTCTAAAACACAAAACGAACGTATCCTTCAAACTGCTCTCCTGTGCGTTCGCTTAACTAAGGGAGTTGAATCCGCGTTTAGATTCAGAGAGTGGGAAGCACGTTCCTTCTAGGAGCTGCGTTTTGCTATTCCAGCGTGAATGGGAGTAAGCGCTGTATTGAGAAATATCTGCTTCTAGAACCAAAACGCAGCTACCTAACAGAACGGTCTTCAATGTGTGCATTCAACGTACAGAGTTAAACTGATGTGCGTTTGCAGGAGTTTGTAAACCCTTTCTGTGAAGCAGCGGAGAACGCATTTTTCCAGCCAAATCCAAGCATTTCAGAAATAGCTGTAAATCTCCGTCTAAAACACAAAACGAACGTATCCTTCAAACTGCTCTCCTGTGCGTTCGCTTAACTAAGGGAGTTGAATCCGCGTTTAGATTCAGAGAGTGGGAAGCACGTTCCTTCTAGGAGCTGCGTTTTGCTATTCCAGCGTGAATGGGAGTAAACGCTGTATTGAGAAATATCTGCTTCTAGAACCAAAACGCAGCTACCTAAGAGAACGGTCTTCAATGTGTGCATTCAACTTACAGAGTTAAACTGATGTGCGTTTGCAGGAGTTTGTAAACCCTTTCTGTGAAGCAGCGGAAAACGCATTTTTCCAGCCAAATCCAAGCATTTCAGAAATAGCTGTAAATCTCCGTCTAAAACACAAAACGAACGTATCCTTCAAACTGCTCTCCTGTGCGTTCGCTTAACTAAGGGAGTTGAATCCGCGTTTAGACTCAGAGAGTGGGAAGCACGTTCCTTCTAGGAGCTGCGTTTTGCTATTCCAGCGTGAATGGGAGTAAACGCTGTATTCAGAAATATCTGCTTCTAGAACCAAAACGCAGCTACCTAACAGAACGTTCTTCAATGTGTGCATTCAACGTACAGAGTTAAACTGATGTTCGTTTGCAGGAGTTTGTAAACCCTTTCTGTGAAGCAGCGGAAAACCCATTTTTCCAGCCAAATCCAAGCATTTCAGAAATAGCTGTAAATCTCCGTCTAAAACACAAAACAAACGTATCCTTCAAACTGCTCTCCTGTGCGTTCGCTTAACTAAGAGAGTTGAATCCGCGTTTAGATTCAGAGAATGGGAAGCACGTTCCTTCTAGGAGCTGCGTTTTGCTATTCCAGCGTGAATGGGAGTAAACGCTGTATTCAGAAATATCTGCTTCTAGAACCAAAACGCAGCTACCTAACAGAACGGTCTTCAATGTGTGCATTCAACTTACAGAGTTAAACTGATGTGGGTTTGCAGGAGTTTGTAAACCCTTTCTGTGAAGCAGCGGAAAACGCATTTTTCCAGCCAAATCCAAGCATTTCAGAAATAGCTGTAAATCTGCGTCTAAAACACAAAACGAACGTATCCTTCAAACTGCTCTTCTGTGCGTTCGCTTAACTAAGGGAGTTGAATCCGCGTTTAGATTCAGAGAGTGGGAATCACGTTCCTTCTAAGAGCTGCGTTTTGCTATTCCAGCGTGAATGGGAGTAAACGCTGTATTCCAAAATATCTGCTTCTAGAACCAAAACGCAGCTACCTAACAGAACGGTGTTCAATGTGTGCAATCAATGTACAGAGTTAAACTGATGTGCGTTTGCAGGAGTTTGTAAACTCTTTCTGTGAAGCAGCGGAAAACGCATTATTCCAGCCAAATCCAAGCATTTCAGAAATAGCTGTAAATCTCCGTCTAAAACACAAAACGAACGTATCCTTCGAACTGCTCTGCTGTGCGTTGGCTTAACTAAGGGAGTTGAATCCGCGTTTAGAGTCAGAGAGTGGGAAGCACGTTCCTTCTAGGACCTGCGTTTTGCTATTCCAGCGTGAATGGGAGTAAACGCTGTATTGAGAAATCTCTGCTTCTAGAACCAAAACGCAGCTACCTAACAGAACGGTCTTCAATGTGTGCATTCAACTTACAGAGTTAAACTGATGTGCGTTTGCAGGAGTTTTTAAACCCTTTCTGTGAAGCAGCGGACAACGCATTTATCCAACGAAATCCAAGCATTTCAGAAATAGCTGTAAATCTCCGTCTAAAACACAAAACGAACGTATCCTTCAAACTGCTCTCCTGTGCGTTCGCTTAACTAAGGGAGTTGAATCCGCGTTTAGATTCAGAGAGTGGGAAGCACGTTCCTTCTAGGAGCTGCGTTTTGCTATTCCAGCGTGAATGGGAGTAAACGCTGTATTCAGAAATATCTGCTTCTAGAACCAAAACGCAGCTACCTAACAGAACGGTCTTCAATGTGTGCATTCAACGTACAGAGTTAAACTGATGTGCGTTTGCAGGAGTTTGTAAACCCTTTCTGTGAAGCAGCGGAAAACGCATTTTTCCATCCAAATCCAAGCATTTCAGAAATAGCTGTAAATCTCCGTCTAAAACACAAAACGAACGTATCCTTCAAACTGCTCTCCTGTGCGTTCGCTTAACTAAGGGAGTTGAATCCGCGTTTAGATTCAGAGAGTGGGAAGCACGTTCCTTCTAGGAGCTGCGTTTTGCTATTCCAGCGTGAATGGGAGTAAACGCTGTATTCAGAAATATCTGCTTCTAGAACCAAAAAGCAGATACCTAACAGAACGGTCTTCAATGTGTGCATTCAACTTACAGAGTTAAACTGATGTGCGTTTGCAGGAGTTTGTAAACCCTTTCTGTGATGCAGCGGAAAACGCATTTTTCCAGCCAAATCCAAGCATTTCAGAAATAGCTGTAAATCTCCGTCTAAAACACAAAACGAACGTATCCTTCAAACTGCTCTCCTGTGCGTTCGCTTAACTAAGGGAGTTGAATCCGCGTTTAGACTCAGAGAGTGGGAAGCACGTTCCTTCTAGGAGCTGCGTTTTGCTATTCCAGCGTGAATGGGAGTAAACGCTGTATTGAGAAATATCTGCTTCTAGAACCAAAACGCAGCTACCTAACAGAACGGTCTTCAATGTGTGCATTCAACGTACAGAGTTAAACTGATGTGCGTTTGCAGGAGTTTGTAAACCCTTTCTGTGAAGCAGCGGAAAACGCATTTTTCCAGCCAAATCCAAGCATTTCAGAAATAGCTGTAAATCTCCGTCTAAAACACAAAACGAACGTATCCTTCAAACTGCTCTCCTGTGCGTTCGCTTAACTAAGGGAGTTGAATCCGCGTTTAGATTCAGAGAGTGGGAAGCACGTTCCTTCTAGGAGCTGCGTTTTGCTATTCCAGCGTGAATGGGAGTAAACGCTGTATTCAGAAATATCTGCTTCTAGAACCAAAACGCAGCTACCTAACAGAACGGTCTTCAATGTGTGCATTCAACTTACAGAGTTAAACTGATGTGCGTTTGCAGGAGTTTGTAAACCCTTTCTGTGAAGCAGCGGAAAACGCATTGTTCCAGCCAAATCCAAGCATTTCAGAAAAAGCTGTAAATCTCCGTCTAAAACACAAAACGAACGTATCCTTCAAACTGCTCTCCTGTGCGTTCGCTTAACTAAGGGAGTTGAATCCGCGTTTAGATTCAGAGAGTGGGAAGCACGTTCCTTCTAGGAGCTGCGTTTTGCTATTCCAGCGTGAATGGGAGTAAACGCTGTATTGAGAAATATCTGCTTCTAGAACCAAAACGCAGCTACCTAACAGAACGGTCTTCAATGTGTGCATTCAACGTACAGAGTTAAACTGATGTGCGTTTGCAGGAGTTTGTAAACCCTTTCTGTGAAGCAGCGGAAAACGCATTTTTCCAGCCAAATCCAAGCATTTCAGAAATAGCTGTAAATCTCCGTCTAAAACACAAAACGAACGTATCCTTCAAACTGCTCTCCTGTGCGTTCGCTTACCTAAGGGAGTTGAATCCGCGTTTAGATTCAGAGAGTGGGAAGCACGTTCATTCTAGGAGCTGCGTTTTGCTCTTCCAGCGTGAATGGGAGTTAACGCTGTATTGAGAAATATCTGCTTCTAGAACCAAAACGCAGCTACCTAACAGAACGGTCTTCAATGTGTGCATTCAACGTACAGAGTTAAACTGATGTGCGTTTGCAGGAGTTTGTAAACCCTTTCTGTGAAGCAGCGGAAAACGCATTTTTCCAGCCAAATCCAAGCATTTCAGAAATAGCTGTAAATCTCCGTCTAAAACACAAAACGAACGTATCCTTCAAACTGCTCTCCTGTGCGTTCGCTTAACTAAGGGAGTTGAATCCGCATTTAGATTCAGAGAGTGGGAAGCACGTTCCTTCTAGGAGCTGCGTTTTGCTATTCCAGCGTGAATGGGAGTAAACGCTGTATTGAGAAATATCTGCTTCTAGAACCAAAACGCAGCTACCTAACAGAACGGTCTTCAATGTGTGCATTCAACGTACAGAGTTAAACTGATGTGCGTTTGCAGGAGTTTGTAAACCCTTTCTGTGAAGCAGCGGAAAACGCATTTTTCCAGCCAAATCCAAGCATTTCAGAAATAGCTGTAAATCTCCGTCTAAAACACAAAACAAACGTATCCTTCAAACTGCTCTCCTGTGCGTTCGCTTAACTAAGGGAGTTGAATCCGCGTTTAGATTCAGAGAGTGGGAAGCACGTTCCTTCTAGGACCTGCGTTTTGCTATTCCAGCGTGAATGGGAGTAAACGCTGTATTGAGAAATATCTGCTTCTAGAACCAAAACGCAGCTACTTAAGAGAACGGTCTTCAATGTGTGCATTCAACTTACAGAGTTAAACTGATGTGCGTTTGCAGGAGTTTGTAAACCCTTTCTGTGAAGCAGCGGAAAACGCATTTTTTTAACCAAATCCAAGCATTTCAGAAATAGCTTTAAATCTCCGTCTAAAACACAAAACGAACGTATACTTCAAACTGCTCTCCTGTGCGTTGGCTAAACTAAGGGAGTTGAATCCGCGTTTAGATTCAGAGAGTGGGAAGCACGTTCCTTCTAGGAGCTGCGTTTTGCTATTCCAGCGTGAATGGGAGTAAACGCTGTATTCCAAAATATCTGCTTCTAGAACCAAAACGCAGCTACCTAACAGAACGGTCTTCAATGTGTGCATTCAACGTACAGAGTTAAACTGATGTGCGTTTGCAGGAGTTTGTAAACCCTTTCTGTGAAGCAGCGGAAAACGCATTTTTCCAGCCAAATCCAAGCATTTCAGAAATAGCTGTAAATCTCCGTCTAAAACACAAAACGAACGTATCCTTCAAACTGCTCTCCTGTGCGTTCGCTTAACTAAGGGAGTTGAATCCGCGTTTAGATTCAGAGAGTGGGAAGCACGTTCCTTCTAGGAGCTGCGTTTTGCTATTCCAGCGTGAATGGGAGTAAACGCTGTATTCAGAAATATCTGCTTCTAGAACCAAAACGCAGCTACCTAACAGAACGGTCTTCAATGTGTGCATTCATCTTACAGAGTTAAACTGATGTGCGTTTGCAGGAGTTTGTAAACCCTTTCTGTGAAGCAGCGGAAAACGCATTTTTCCAGCCAAATCCAAGCATTTCAGAAATAGCTGTAAATCTCCGTCTAAAACACAAAACGAACGTATCCTTCAAACTGCTCTCCTGTGCGTTCGCTTAACTAAGGGAGTTGAATCCGCATTTAGATTCAGAGAGTGGGAAGCACGTTCCTTCTAGGAGCTGCGTTTTGCTATTCCAGCGTGAATGGGAGTAAACGCTGTATTGAGAAATATCTGCTTCTAGAACCAAAACGCAGCTACCTAACAGAACGGTCTTCAATGTGTGCATTCAACGTACAGAGTTAAACTGATGTGCGTTTGCAGGAGTTTGTAAACCCTTTCTGTGAAGCAGCGGAAAACGCATTTTTCCAGCCAAATCCAAGCATTTCAGAAATAGCTGTAAATCTCCGTCTAAAACACAAAACGAACGTATCCTTCAAACTGCTCTCCTGTGCGTTCGCGTAACTAAGGGAGTTGAATCCGCGTTTAGATTCAGAGATTGGAAAGCACGTTCCTTCTAGGAGCTGCGTTTTGCTATTCCAGCGTGAATGGGAGTAAACGCTGTATTCAGAAATATCTGCTTCTAGAACCAAAACGCAGCTACCTAACAGAACGGTCTTCAATGTGTGCATTCAACGTACAGAGTTAAACTGATGTGCGTTTGCAGGAGTTTGTAAACCCTTTCTGTGAAGCAGCGGAAAACGCATTTTTCCAGCCAAATCCAAGCATTTCAGAAATAGCTGTAAATCTCCGTCTAAAACACAAAACGAACGTATCCTTCAAACTGCTCTCCTGTGCGTTCGCTTAACTAAGGGAGTTGAATCCGCGTTTAGATTCAGAGAGTGGGAAGCACGTTCCTTCTAGGAGCTGCGTTTTGCTATTCCAGCGTGAATGGGAGTAAACGCTGTATTCCAAAATATCTGCTTCTAGAACCAAAACGCAGCTACCTAACAGAACGGTCTTCAATGTGTGCATTCAACGTACAGAGTTAAACTGATGTGCGTTTGCAGGAGTTTGTAAACCCTTTCTGTGAAGCAGCGGAAAACGCATTTTTCCAGCCAAATCCAAGCATTTCAGAAATAGCTGTAAATCTCCGTCTAAAACACAAAACGAACGTATCCTTCAAACTGCTCTCCTGTGCGTTCGCTTAACTAAGGGAGTTGAATCCGCGTTTAGATTCAGAGAGTGGGAAGCACGTTCCTTCTAGGAGCTGCGTTTTGCTATTCCAGCGTGAATGGGAGTAAACGCTGTATTGAGAAATATCTGCTTCTAGAACCAAAACGCAGCTACCTAACAGAACGGTCTTCAATGTGTGCATTCAACGTTCAGAGTTAAACTGATGTGCGTTTGCAGGAGTTTGTAAACCCTTTCTGTGAAGCAGCGGAAAACGCATTTTTCCAGCCAAATCCAAGCATTTCAGAAATAGCTGTAAATCTCCGTCTAAAACACAAAACGAACGTATCCTTCAAACTGCTCTCCTGTGCGTTCGCTTAACTAAGGGAGTTGAATCCGCGTTTAGATTCAGAGAGTGGGAAGCACGTTCCTTCTAGGAGCTGCGTTTTGCTATTCCAACGTAAATGGGAGTAAACGCTGTATTGAGAAATATCTGCTTCTAGAACCAAAACGCAGCTACCTAACAGAACGGTCTTCAATGTGTGCATTCAACGTACAGAGTTAAACTGATGTGCGTTTGTAGGAGTTTGTAAACCCTTTCTGTGAAGCAGCGGAAAACGCATTTTTCCAGCCAAATCCAAGCATTTCAGAAATAGCTGTAAATCTCCGTCTAAAACACAAAACGAACGTATCCTTCAAACTGCTCTCCTGTGCGTTCGCTTAACTAAGGGAGTTGAATCCGCGTTTAGATTCAGAGAGTGGGAAGCACGTTCCTTCTAGGAGCTGCGTTTTGCTATTCCAACGTAAATGGGAGTAAACGCTGTATTGAGAAATATCTGCTTCTAGAACCAAAACGCAGCTACCTAACAGAACGTTCTTCAATGTGTGCATTCAACGTACAGAGTTTAACTGATGTGCGTTTGCAGGAGTTTGTAAACCCTTTCTGTGAAGCAGCGGAAAACGCATTTTTCCAGCCAAATCCAAGCATTTCAGAAATAGCTGTAAATCTCCGTCTAAAACACAAAACGAACGTATCCTTCAAACTGCTCTCCTGTGCGTTCGCTTAACTAAGGGAGTTGAATCCGCGTTTAGATTCAGAGAGTGGGAAGCACGTTCCTTCTAGGAGCTGCGTTTTCCTATTCCAGCGTGAATGGGAGTAAACGCTGTATTGAGAAATATCTGCTTCTAGAACCAAAACGCAGCTACCTAAGAGAACGGTCTTCAATGTGTGCATTCAACTTACAGAGTTAAACTGATGTGCGTTTGCAGGAGTTTGTAAACCCTTTCTGTGAAGCAGCGGAAAACGCATTTTTCCAACCAAATCCAAGCATTTCAGAAATAGCTTTAAATCTCCGTCTAAAACACAAAACGAACGTATCCTTCAAACTGCTCTTCTGTGCGTTGGCTAAACTAAGGGAGTTGAATCCGCGTTTAGATTCAGAGAGTGGGAAGCACGTTCCTTCTAGGAGCTGCGTTTTGCTATTCCAGCCTGAATGGGAGTAAACGCTGTATTCAGAAATATCTGCTTCTAGAACCAAAACGCAGCTACCTAACAGAACGGTCTTCAATGTGTGCATTCAACTTACAAAGTTAAACTGATGTGCGTTTGCAGGAGTTTGTAAACCCTTTCTGTGAACAGAGGAAAACGCATTTTTCCAGCCGAATCCAAGCATTTCAGAAATAGCTGTAAATCTCCGTCTAAAACACAAAACGAACGTATCCTTCAAACTGCTCTGCTGTGCGTTGGCTTAACTAAGAAAGTTGAATCCGCGTTTAGATTCAGAGAGTGGGAAGCACGTTCCTTCTAGGAGCTGCGTTTTGCTATTCCAGCGTGAATGGGAGTAAACGCTGTATTGAGAAATATCTGCTTCTAGAACCAAAACGCAGCTACCTAACAGAACGGTCTTCAATGTGTGCATTCAACTTACAGAGTTAAACTGATGTGCGTTTGCAGGAGTTTGTAAACCCTTTCTGTGAAGCAGCGGAAAACGCATTTTTCCAGCCAAATTAAAGCATTTCAGAAATAGCTGTAAATCTCAGTCTAAAACACAAAACGAACGTATCCTTCAAACTGCTCTCCTGTGCGTTCGCTTAACTAAGGGAGTTGAATCCGCGTTTAGACTCAGAGAGTGGGAAGCACGTTCCTTCTAGGAGCTGCGTTTTGCTATTCCAGCGTGAATGGGAGTAAACGCTGTATTGAGAAATATCTGCTTCTAGAACCAAAACGCAGCTACCTAACAGAACGGTCTTCAATGTGTGCATTCAACGTACAGAGTTAAACTGATGTGCGTTTGCAGGAGTTTGTAAACCCTTTCTGTGAAGCAGCGGAAAACGCAATTTTCCAGCCAAATCCAAGCATTTCAGAAATAGCTGTAAATCTCCGTCTAAAACACAAAACGAACGTATCCTTCAAACTGCTCTCCTGTGCGTTCGCTTAACTAAGGGAGTTGAATCCGCGTTTAGATTCAGAGAGTGGGAAGCACGTTCCTTCTAGGAGCTGCGTTTTGCTATTCCAGCGTGAATGGGAGTAAACGCTGTATTCAGAAATATCTGCTTCTAGAACCAAAACGCAGCTACCTAACAGAACGGTCTTAAATGTGTGCATTCAACTTACAGAGTTAAACTGATGTCCGTTTGCAGGAGTTTGTAAACCCTTTCTGTGAAGCAGCGGAAAACGCATTGTTCCAGCCAAATCCAAGCATTTCAGAAAAAGCTGTAAATCTCCGTCTAAAACACAAAACGAACGTATCCTTCAAACTTCTCTCTTGTGCGTTCGCTTAACTAAGGGAGTTGAATCCGCGTTTAGATTCAGAGAGTGGGAAGCACGTTCCTTCTAGGAGCTGCGTTTTGCTATTCCAGCGTGAATGGGAGTAAACGCTGTATTTAGAAATATCTGCTTCTAGAACCAAAACGCAGCTACCTAACAGAACGGTCTTCAATGTGTGCATTCAACGTACAGAGTTAAACTGATGTGCGTTTGCAGGAGTTTGTAAACCCTTTCTGTGAAGCAGCGGAAAACGCATTTTTCCAGCCAAATCCAAGCATTTCAGAAATAGCTGTAAATCTCCGTCTAAAACACAAAACGAACGTATCCTTCAAACTGCTCTCCTGTGCGTTCGCTTAACTAAGGGAGTTGAATCCGCGTTTAGATTCAGAGAGTGGGAAGCACGTTCCTTCTAGGAGCTGCGTTTTGCTATTCCAGCGTGAATGGGAGTAAACGCTGTATTCAGAAATATCTGCTTCTAGAACCAAAACTCAGCTACCTAACAGAACGGTCTTCAATGTGTGCATTCAACTTACAGAGTTAAACTGATGTGCGTTTGCAGGAGTTTGTAAACCCATTCTGTGAAGCAGCGGAAAACGCATTTTTCCAGCCAAATCCAAGCATTTCAGAAATAGATGTAAATCTCCGTCTAAAACACAAAACGAAGGTATCCTTCAAACTGCTCTCCTGTGCGTTCGCTTAACTAAGGGAGTTGAATCCGCGTTTAGATTCAGAGAGTGGGAAGCACGTTCCTTCTAGGAGCTGCGTTTTGCTATTCCAGCGTGAATGGGAGTAAACGCTGTATTCAGAAATATCTGCTTCTAGAACCAAAACGCAGCTACCTAACAGAACGGACTTCAATGTGTGCATTCAACTTACAGAGTTAAACTGATGTGCGTTTGCAGGAGTTTGTAAACCCTTTCTGTGAAGCAGCGGAAAACGCATTGTTCCAGCCAAATCCAAGCATTTCAGAAATAGCTGTAAATCTCCGTCTAAAACACAAAACGAACGTATCCTTCAAACTGCTCTCCTGTGCGTTCGCTTAACTAAGGGAGTTGAATCCGCGTTTAGATTCAGAGAGTGGGAAGCACGTTCCTTCTAGGAGCTGCGTTTTGCTATTCCAGCGTGAATGGGAGTAAACGCTGTATTCAGAAATATCTGCTTCTAGAACCAAAACGCAGCTACCTAACAGAACGGTCTTCAATGTGTGCATTCAACGTACAGAGTTAAACTGATGTGCCTTTGCAGGAGTTTGTAAACCCTTTCTGTGAAGCAGCGGAAAACGCATTTTTCCAGCCAAATCCAAGCATTTCAGAAATAGCTGTAAATCTCCGTCTAAAACACAAAACGAACGTATCCTTCAAACTGCTCTCCTGTGCGTTCGCTTAACTAAGGGAGTTGAATCCGCGTTTAGATTCAGAGAGTGGGAAGCACGTTCCTTCTAGGAGCTGCGTTTTGCTATTCCAGCGTGAATGGGAGTAAGCGCTGTATTGAGAAATATCTGCTTCTAGAACCAAAACGCAGCTACCTAACAGAACGGTCTTCAATGTGTGCATTCAACGTACAGAGTTAAACTGATGTGCGTTTGCAGGAGTTTGTAAACCCTTTCTGTGAAGCAGCGGAGAACGCATTTTTCCAGCCAAATCCAAGCATTTAAGAAATAGCTGTAAATCTCCGTCTAAAACACAAAACGAACGTATCCTTCAAACTGCTCTCCTGTGCGTTCGCTTAACTAAGGGAGTTGAATCCGCGTTTAGATTCAGAGAGTGGGAAGCACGTTCCTTCTAGGAGCTGCGTTTTGCTATTCCAGCGTGAATGGGAGTAAACGCTGTATTGAGAAATATCTGCTTCTAGAACCAAAACGCAGCTACCTAAGAGAACGGTCTTCAATGTGTGCATTCAACTTACAGAGTTAAACTGATGTGCGTTTGCAGGAGTTTGTAAACCCTTTCTGTGAAGCAGCGGAAAACGCATTTTTCCAGCCAAATCCAAGCATTTCAGAAATAGCTGTAAATCTCCGTCTAAAACACAAAACGAACGTATCCTTCAAACTGCTCTCCTGTGCGTTCGCTTAACTAAGGGAGTTGAATCCGCGTTTAGATTCAGAGAGTGGGAAGCACGTTCCTTCTAGGAGCTGCGTTTTGCTATTCCAGCGTGAATGGGAGTAAACGCTGTATTCAGAAATATCTGCTTCTAGAACCAAAACGCAGCTACCTAACAGAACGGTCTTCAATGTGTGCATTCATCTTACAGAGTTAAACTGATGTGCGTTTGCAGGAGTTTGTAAACCCTTTCTGTGAAGCAGCGGAAAACGCATTTTTCCAGCCAAATCCAAGCATTTCAGAAATAGCTGTAAATCTCCGTCTAAAACACAAAACGAAGGTATCCTTCAAACTGCTCTCCTGTGCGTTCGCTTAACTAAGGGAGTTGAATCCGCATTTAGATTCAGAGAGTGGGAAGCACGTTCCTTCTAGGAGCTGCGTTTTGCTATTCCAGCGTGAATGGGAGTAAACGCTGTATTCAGAAATATCTGCTTCTAGAACCAAAACGCAGCTACCTAACAGAACGGTTTTCAATGTGTGCATTCAACGTACAGAGTTAAACTGATGTGCGTTTGCAGGAGTTTGTAAACCCTTTCTGTGAAGCAGCGGAAAACGCATTTTTCCAGCCAAATCCAAGCATTTCAGAAATAGCTGTAAATCTCCGTCTAAAACACAAAACGAACGTATCCTTCAAACTGCTCTCCTGTGCGTTCGCTTAACTAAGGGAGTTGAATCCGCGTTTAGATTCAGAGAGTGGGAAGAACGTTCCTTCTAGGAGCTGCGTTTTGCTATTCCAGCGTGAATGGGAGTAAACGCTGTATTGAGAAATATCTGCTTCTAGAACCAAAACGCAGCTACCTAACAGAACGGTCTTCAATGTGTGCATTCAACTTACAGAGTTAACCTGATGTGCGTTTGCAGGAGTTTCTAAACCCTTTCTGTGAAGCAGCGGAAAACGCATTGTTCCAGCCAAATCCGAGCATTTCAGAAATAGCTGTAAATCTCCGTCTTAAACACAAAACGAACGTATCATTCAAACTACTCTCCTGTGCGTTCGCTTAACTAAGGGAGTTGAATCCGCGTTTAGATTCAGAGAGTGGGAAGCACGTTTCTTCTAGGAGCTGCGTTTTGCTATTCCAGCGTGAATGGGAGTAAACGCTGTATTGAGAAATATCCGCTTCTAGAACCAAAACGCAGCTACCTAACAGAACGGTCTTCAATGTGTGCATTCAACGTACAGAGTTAAACTGATGTGCGTTTGCAGGAGTTTGTAAACCCTTTCTGTGAAGCAGCGGAAAACGCATTTTTCCAGCCAAATCCAAGCATTTCAGAAATAGCTGTAAACCTCCGTCTAAAACACAAAACGAACGTATCCTTCAAACTGCTCTCCTGTGCGTTCGCTTAACTAAGGGAGTTGAATCCGCGTTTAGACTCAGAGAGTGGGAAGCACGTTCCTTCTAGGAGCTGCGTTTTGCTATTCCAGCGTGAATGGGAGTAAACGCTGTATTGAGAAATATCTGCTTCTAGAACCAAAACGCAGCTACCTAACAGAACGTTCTTCAATGTGTGCATTCAACGTACAGAGTTAAACTGATGTGCGTTTGCAGGAGTTTGTAAACCCTTTCTGTGAAGCAGCGGAAAACGCATTTTTCCAGCCAAATCCAAGCATTTCAGAAATAGCTGTAAATCTCCGTCTAAAACACAAAACAAACGTATCCTTCAAACTGCTCTCCTGTGCGTTCGCTTAACTAAGGGAGTTGAATCCGCGTTTAGATTCAGAGAGTGGGAAGCACGTTCCTTCTAGGAGCTGCGTTTTGCTATTCCAGCGTGAATGGGAGTAAAGGCTGTATTCAGAAATATCTGCTTCTAGAACCAAAACGCAGCTACCTAACAGAACGGTCTTCAATGTGTGCATTCAACTTACAGAGTTAAACTGATGTGGGTTTGCAGGAGTTTGTAAACCCTTTCTGTGAAGCAGCGGAAAACGCATTTTTCCAGCCAAATCCAAGCATTTCAGAAATAGCTGTAAATCTCCGTCTAAAACACAAAACGAACGTATCCTTCAAACTGCTCTCCTGTGCGTTCGCTTAACTAAGGGAGTTGAATCCGCGTTTAGATTCAGAGAGTGGGAAGCACGTTCCTTCTAGGAGCTGCGTTTTGCTATTCCAGCGTGAATGGGAATAAACGCTGTATTGAGAAATATCTGCTTCTAGAACCAAAACGCAGCTACCTAACAGAACGGTCTTCAATGTGTGCATTCATCTTACAGAGTTAAACTGATGTGCGTTTGCAGAAGTTTGTAAACCGTTTCTGTGAAGCAGCGGAAAACGCATTCTTCCAGCCAAATCCAAGCATTTCAGAAATAGCTGTAAATCTCCGTCTAAAACACAAAACGAACGTATCCTTCAAACTGCTCTCCTGTGCGTTCGCTTAACTAAGGGAGTTGAATCCGCGTTTAGATTCAGAGAGTGGGAAGCACGTTCCTTCGAAAGCTGCGTTTTGCTATTCCAGCGTGAATGGGAGTAAACGCTGTATTGAGAAATATCTGCTTCTAGAACCAAAACGCAGCTACCTAACAGAACGGTCTTCAACGTGTGCATTCAACGTACAGAGTTAAACTGATGTGCGTTTGCAGGAGTTTGTAAACCCTTTCTGTGAAGCAGCGGAAAACGCATTTTTCCAGCCAAATCCAAGCATTTCAGAAATAGCTGTAAATCTCCGTCTAAAACACAAAACGAACGTATCCTTCAAACTGCTCTCCTGTGCGTTCGCTTAACTAAGGGAGTTGAATCCGCGTTTAGATTCAGAGAGTGGGAAGCACGTTCCTTCTAGGAGCTGCGTTTTGCTATTCCAGCGTGAAGGGGAGTAAACGCTGTATTCAGAAATATCTGCTTCAAGAACCAAAACGCAGCTACCTAACAGAACGGTCTTCAATGTGTGCATTCATCTTACAGAGTTAAACTGATGTGCGTTTGCAGGAGTTTGTAAACCCTTTCTGTGAAGCAGCGGAAAACGCATTTTTCCAGCCAAATCCAAGCATTTCAGAAATAGCTGTAAATCTCCGTCTAAAACACAAAACGAACGTATCCTTCAAACTGCTCTCCTGTGCGTTCGCTTAACTAAGGGAGTTGAATCCGCGTTTAGATTCAGAGAGTGGGAATCACGTTCCTTCTAGGAGCTGCGTTTTGCTATTCCAGCGTGAATGGGAGTAAACGCTGTATTCAGAAATATCTGCTTCTAGAACCAAAACGCAGCTACCTAACAGAACGGTCTTCAATGTGTGCATTCATCTTACAGAGTTAAACTGATGTGCGTTTGCAGAAGTTTGTAAACCGTTTCTGTGAAGCAGCGGAAAACGCATTTTTCCAGCCAAATCCAAGCATTTCAGAAATAGCTGTAAATCTCCGTCTAAAACACAAAACGAACGTATCCTTCAAACTGCTCTCCTGTGCGTTCGCTTAACTAAGGGAGTTGAATCCGCGTTTAGATTCAGAGAGTGGGAAGCACGTTCCTTCGAAAGCTGCGTTTTGCTATTCCAGCGTGAATGGGAGTAAACGCTGTATTGAGAAATATCTGCTTCTAGAACCAAAACGCAGCTACCTAACAGAACGGTCTTCAATGTGTGCATTCAACGTACAGAGTTAAACTGATGTGCGTTTGCAGGAGTTTGTAAACCCTTTCTGTGAAGCAGCGGAAAACGCATTTTTCCAGCCAAATCCAAGCATTTCAGAAATAGCTGTAAATCTCCGTCTAAAACACAAAACGAACGTATCCTTCAAACTGCTCTCCTGTGCGTTCGCTTAACTAAGGGAGTTGAATCCGCGTTTAGATTCAGAGAGTGGGAAGCACGTTCCTTCTAGGAGCTGCGTTTTGCTATTCCAGCGGAATGGGAGTAAACGCTGTATTCAGAAATATCTGCTTCTAGAACCAAAACGCAGCTACCTAACAGAACGGTCTTCAATGTGTGCATTCATCTTACAGAGTTAAACTGATGTGCGTTTGCAGGAGTTTGTAAACCCTTTCTGTGAAGCAGCGGAAAACGCATTTTTCCAGCCAAATCCAAGCATTTCAGAAATAGCTGTAAATCTTTGTCTAAAACACAAAACGAACGTATCCTTCAAACTGCTCTCCTGTGCGTTCGCTTAACTAAGGGAGTTGAATCCGCGTTTAGATTCAGAGAGTGGGAATCACGTTCCTTCTAGGAGCTGCGTTTTGCTATTCCAGCGTGAATGGGAGTAAACGCTGTATTCAGAAATATCTGCTTCTAGAACCAAAACGCAGCTACCTAACAGAACGGTCTTCAATGTGTGCATTCAACTTACAAAGTTAAACTGATGTGCGTTTGCAGGAGTTTGTAAACCCTTTCTGTGAACAGAGGAAAACGCATTTTTCCAGCCAAATCCAAGCATTTCAGAAATAGCTGTAAATCTCCGTCTAAAACACAAAACGAACGTATCCTTCAAACTGCTCTGCTGTGCGTTGGCTTAACTAAGGGAGTTGAATCCGCGTTTAGATTCAGAGAGTGGGAAGCACGTTCCTTCTAGGAGCTGCGTTTTGCTATTCCAGCGTGAATGGGAGTAAACGCTGTATTGAGAAATATCTGCTTCTAGAACCAAAACGCAGCTACCTAACAGAACGGTCTTCAATGTGTGCATTCAACTTACAGAGTTAAACTGATGTGCGTTTGCAGGAGTTTGTAAACCCTTTCTGTGAAGCAGCGGAAAACGCATTTTTCTAGCCAAATTAAAGCATTTCAGAAATAGCTGTAAATCTCAGTCTAAAACACAAAACGAACGTATCCTTCAAACTGCTCTCGTGTGCCTTCGCTTAACTAAGGGAGTTAAATCCGCGTTTAGACTCAGAGAGTGGGAAGCACGTTCCTTCTAGGAGCTGCGTTTTGCTATTCCAGCGTGATTGGAGTAAACGCTGTATTGAGAAATATCTGCTTCTAGAACCAAAACGCAGCTACCTAACAGAACGGTCTTCAATGTGTGCATTCAACGTACAGAGTTAAACTGATGTGCGTTTGCAGGAGTTTGTAAACCCTTTCTGTGAAGCAGCGGAAAACGCAATTTTCCAGCCAAATCCAAGCATTTCAGAAATAGCTGTAAATCTCCGTCTAAAACACAAAACGAACGTATCCTTCAAACTGCTCTCCTGTGCGTTCGCTTAACTAAGGGAGTTGAATCCGCGTTTAGATTCAGAGAGTGGGAAGCACGTTCCTTCTAGGAGCTGCGTTTTGCTATTCCAGCGTGAATGGGAGTAAACGCTGTGTTCAGAAATATCTGCTTCTAGAACCAAAATGCAGCTACCTAACAGAACGGTCTTCAATGTGTGCATTCAACGTACAGAGTTAAACTGATGTGCGTTTGCAGGAGTTTGTAAACCCTTTCTGTGAAGCAGCGGAAAACGCATTGTTCCAGCCAAATCCAAGCATTTCAGAAAAAGCTGTAAATCTCCGTCTAAAACACAAAACGAACGTATCCTTCAAACTGCTCTCCTGTGCGTTCGCTTAACTAAGGGAGTTGAATCCACGTTTAGATTCAGAGAGTGGGAAGCACGTTCCTTCTAGGAGCTGCGTTTTGCTATTCCAGCGTGAATGGGAGTAAACGCTGTATTGAGAAATATCTGCTTCTAGAACCAAAACGCAGCTACCTAACAGAACGGTCTTCAATGTGTGCATTCAACGTACAGAGTTAAACTGATGTGCGTTTGCAGGAGTTTGTAAACCCTTTCTGTGAAGCAGCGGAAAACGCATTCTTCCAGCCAAATCCAAGCATTTCAGAAATAGCTGTAAATCTCCGTCTAAAACACAAAACGAACGTATCCTTCAAACTGCTCTCCTGTGCGTTCGCTTAACTAAGGGAGTTGAATCCGCGTTTAGATTCAGAGAATGGGAAGCACGTTCCTTCTAGGAGCTGCGTTTTGCTATTCCAGCGTGAATGGGAGTAAACGCTGTATTCAGAAATATCTGCTTCTAGAACCAAAACGCAGCTACCTAACAGAACGGACTTCAATGTGTGCATTCAACTTACAGAGTTAAACTGATGTGCGTTTGCAGGAGTTTGTAAACCCTTTCTGTGAAGCAGCGGAAAACGCATTGTTCCAGCCAAATCCAAGCATTTCAGAAATAGCTGTAAATCTCCGTCTAAAACACAAAACGAACGTATCCTTCAAACTGCTCTCCTGTGCGTTCGCTTAACTAAGGGAGTTGAATCCGCGTTTAGATTCAGAGAGTGGGAAGCACGTTCCTTCTAGGAGCTGCGTTTTGCTATTCCAGCGTGAATGGGAGTAAACGCTGTATTGAGAAATATCTGCTTCTAGAACCAAAACGCAGCTACCTAACAGAACGGTCTTCAATGTCTGCATTCAACCTACAGAGTTAAACTGATGTGCCTTTGCAGGAGTTTGTAAACTATTTCTGTGAAGCAGCGGAAAACGCATTTTTCCAGCCAAATCCAAGCATTTCAGAAATAGCTGTAAATCTCCGTCTAAAACACAAAACGAACGTATCCTTCAAACTGCTCTCCTGTGCGTTCGCTTAACTAAGGGAGTTGAATCCGCGTTTAGATTCAGAGAGTGGGAAGCACGTTCCTTCTAGGAGCTGCGTTTTGCTATTCCAGCGTGAATGGGAGTAAACGCTGTATTCAGAAATATCTGCTTCTAGAACCAAAACGCAGCTACCTAACAGAACGGTCTTCAATGTGTGCATTCATCTTACAGAGTTAAACTGATGTGCGTTTGCAGGAGTTTGTAAACCCTTTCTGTGAAGCAGCGGAAAACGCATTTTTCCAGCCAAATCCAAGCATTTCAGAAATAGCTGTAAATCTCCGTCTAAAACACAAAACGAACGTATCCTTCAAACTGCTCTCCTGTGCGTTCGCTTAACTAAGGGAGTTGAATCCGCGTTTAGATTCAGAGAGTGGGAATCACGTTCCTTCTAGGAGCTGCGTTTTGCTATTCCAGCGTGAATGGGAGTCAACGCTGTATTCAGAAATATCTGCTTCTAGAACCAAAACGCAGCTACCTAACAGAACGGTCTTCAATGTGTGCATTCAACTTACAGAGTTAAACTGATGTGCGTTTGCAGGAGTTTGTAAACCCTTTCTGTGAAGCAGCGGAAAACGCATTGTTCCAGCCAAATCCAAGCATTTCAGAAAAAGCTGTAAATCTCCGTCTAAAACACAAAACGAACGTATCCTTCAAACTGCTCTCCTGTGCGTTCGCTTAACTAAGGGAGTTGAATCCGCGTTTAGATTCAGAGAGTGGGAAGCACGTTCCTTCTAGGAGCTGCGTTTTGCTATTCCAGCGTGAATGGGAGTAAACTCTGTATTGAGAAATATCTGCTTCTAGAACCAAAACGCAGCTACCTAACAGAACGGTCTTCAATGTGTGCATTCAACGTACAGAGTTAAACTGATGTGCGTTTGCAGGAGTTTGTAAACCCTTTCTGTGAAGCAGCGGAAAACGCATTCTTCCAGCCAAATCCAAGCATTTCAGAAATAGCTGTAAATCTCCGTCTAAAACACAAAACGAACGTATCCTTCAAACTGCTCTCCTGTGCGTTCGCTTAACTAAGGGAGTTGAATCCGCGTTTAGATTCAGAGAGTGGGAAGCACGTTCCTTCTAGGAGCTGCGTTTTGCTATTCCAGCGTGAATGGGAGTAAACGCTGTATTCCAAAATATCTGCTTCTAGAACCAAAACGCAGCTACCTAACAGAACGTTCTTCAATGTGTGCATTCAACGTACAGAGTTAAACTGATGTGCGTTTGCAGGAGTTTGTAAACCCTTTCTGTGAAGCAGCGGAAAACGCATTTTTCCAGCCAAATCCAAGCATTTCAGAAATAGCTGTAAATCTCCGTCTAAAACACAAAACGAACGTATCCTTCAAACTGCTCTCCTGTGCGTTCGCTTAACTAAGGGAGTTGAATCCGCGTTTAGATTCAGAGAGTGGGAAGCACGTTCCTTCTAGGAGCTGCGTTTTGCTATTCCAGCGTGAATGGGAGTAAACGCTGTATTCAGAAATATCTGCTTCTAGAACCAAAACGCAGCTACCTAACAGAACGGTCTTCAATGTGTGCATTCAACTTACAGAGTTAAACTGATGTGCGTTTGCAGGAGTTTGTAAACCCTTTCTGTGAAGAAGCGGAAAACGCATTTTTCCAGCCAAATCCAAGCATTTCAGAAATAGCTGTAAATCTCCGTCTAAAACACAAAACGAAGGTATCCTTCAAACTGCTCTCCTGTGCGTTCGCTTAACTAAGGGAGTTGAATCCGCGTTTAGATTCAGAGAGTGGGAAGCACGTTCCTTCTAGGAGCTGCGTTTTGCTATTCCAGCGTGAATGGGAGTAAACGCTCTATTCAGAAATATCTGCTTCTAGAACCAAAACGCAGCTACCTAACAGAACGGACTTCAATGTGTGCATTCAACTTACAGAGTTAAACTGATGTGCCTTTGCAGGAGTTTGTAAACCCTTTCTGTGAAGCAGCGGAAAACGCATTTTTCCAGCCAAATCCAAGCATTTCAGAAATAGCTGTAAATCTCCGTCTAAAACACAAAACGAACGTATCCTTCAAACTGCTCTCCTGTGCGTTCGCTTAACTAAGGGAGTTGAATCCGCGTTTAGATTCAGAGAGTGGGAAGCACGTTCCTTCTAGGAGCTGCGTTTTGCTATTCCAGCGTGAATGGGAGTAAACGCTGTATTGAGAAATATCTGCTTCTAGAACCAAAACGCAGCTACCTAACAGAACGGTCTTCAATGTGTGCATTCAACGTACAGAGTTAAACTGATGTGCGTTTGCAGGAGTTTGTAAACCCTTTCTGTGAAGCAGCGGAAAACGCATTTTTCCAGCCAAATCCAAGCATTTCAGAAATAGCTGTAAATCTCCGTCTAAAACACAAAACGAACGTATCCTTCAAACTGCTCTCCTGTGCGTTCGCTTAACTAAGGGAGTTGAATCCGCGTTTAGATTCAGAGAGTGGGAAGCACGTTCCTTCTAGGAGCTGCGTTTTGCTATTCCAGCGTGAATGGGAGTAAACGCTGTATTGAGAAATATCTGCTTCTAGAACCAAAACGCAGCTACCTAAGAGAACGGTCTTCAATGTGTGCATTCAACTTACAGAGTTAAACTGATGTGCATTTGCAGGAGTTTGTAAACCCTTTCTGTGAAGCAGCGGAAAACGCATTTTTCCAGCCAAATCCAAGCATTTCAGAAATAGCTGTAAATCTCCGTCTAAAACACAAAACGAACGTATCCTTCAAACTGCTCTCCTGTGCGTTCGCTTAACTAAGGGAGTTGAATCCGCGTTTAGATTCAGAGAGTGGGAAGCACGTTCCTTCTAGGAGCTGCGTTTTGCTATTCCAGCGTGAATGGGAGTAAACGCTGTATTCAGAAATATCTGCTTCTAGAACCAAAACGCAGCTACCTAACAGAACGGTCTTCAATGTGTGCATTCATCTTACAGAGTTAAACTGATGTGCGTTTGCAGGAGTTTGTAAACCCTTTCTGTGAAGCAGCGGAAAACGCATTTTTCCAGCCAAATCCAAGCATTTCAGAAATAGCTGTAAATCTCCGTCTAAAACAGAAAACGAACGTATCCTTCAAACTGCTCTCCTGTGCGTTCGCTTAACTAAGGGAGTTGAATCCGCATTTAGATTCAGAGAGTGGGAAGCACGTTCCTTCTAGGAGCTGCGTTTTGCTATTCCAGCGTGAATGGGAGTAAACGCTGTATTCAGAAATATCTGCTTCTAGAACCAAAACGCAGCTACCTAACAGAACGGTTTTCAATGTGTGCATTCAACGTACAGAGTTAAACTGATGTGCGTTTGCAGGAGTTTGTAAACCCTTTCTGTGAAGCAGCGGAAAACGCATTTTTCCAGCCAAATCCAAGCATTTCAGAAATAGCTGTAAATCTCCGTCTAAAACACAAAACGAACGTATCCTTCAAACTGCTCTCCTGTGCGTTCGCTTAACTATGGGAGTTGAATCCGCGTTTAGATTCAGAGAGTGGGAAGCACGTTCCTTCTAGGAGCTGCGTTTTGCTATTCCAGCGTGAATGGGAGTAAACGCTGTATTGAGAAATATCTGCTTCTAGAACCAAAACGCAGCTACCTAACAGAACGGTCTTCAATGTGTGCATTAAACTTACAGAGTTAACCTGATGTGCGTTTGCAGGAGTTTCTAAACCCTTTCTGTGAAGCAGCGGAAAACGCATTGTTCCAGCCAAATCCGAGCATTTCAGAAATAGCTGTAAATCTCCGTCTTAAACACAAAACGAACGTATCATTCAAACTACTCTCCTGTGCGTTCGCTTAACTAAGGGAGTTGAATCCGCGTTTAGATTCAGAGAGTGGGAAGCACGTTTCTTCTAGGAGCTGCGTTTTGCTATTCCAGCGTGAATGGGAGTAAACGCTGTATTGAGAAATATCCGCTTCTAGAACCAAAACGCAGCTACCTAACAGAACGGTCTTCAATGTGTGCATTCAACGTACAGAGTTAAACTGATGTGCGTTTGCAGGAGTTTGTAAACCCTTTCTGTGAAGCAGCGGAAAACGCATTTTTCCAGCCAAATCCAAGCATTTCAGAAATAGCTGTAAACCTCCGTCTAAAACACAAAACGAACGTATCCTTCAAACTGCTCTCCTGTGCGTTCGCTTAACTAAGGGAGTTGAATCCGCGTTTAGACTCAGAGAGTGGGAAGCACGTTCCTTCTAGGAGCTGCGTTTTGCTATTCCAGCGTGAATGGGAGTAAACGCTGTATTGAGAAATATCTGCTTCTAGAACCAAAACGCAGCTACCTAACAGAACGTTCTTCAATGTGTGCATTCAACGTACAGAGTTAAACTGATGTTCGTTTGCAGGAGTTTGTAAACCCTTTCTGTGAAGCAGCGGAAAACGCATTTTTCCAGCCAAATCCAAGCATTTCAGAAATAGCTGTAAATCTCCGTCTAAAACACAAAACAAACGTATCCTTCAAACTGCTCTCCTGTGCGTTCGCTTAACTAAGGGAGTTGAATCCGCGTTTAGATTCAGAGAGTGGGAAGCACGTTCCTTCTAGGAGCTGCGTTTTGCTATTCCAGCGTGAATGGGAGTAAAGGCTGTATTCAGAAATATCTGCTTCTAGAACCAAAACGCAGCTACCTAACAGAACGGTCTTCAATGTGTGCATTCAACTTACAGAGTTAAACTGATGTGGGTTTGCAGGAGTTTGTAAACCCTTTCTGTGAAGCAGCGGAAAACGCATTTTTTCAGCCAAATCCAAGCATTTCAGAAATAGCTGTAAATCTCCGTCTAAAACACAAAACGAACGTATCCTTCAAACTGCTCTCCTGTGCGTTCGCTTAACTAAGGGAGTTGAATCCGCGTTTAGATTCAGAGAGTGGGAAGCACGTTCCTTCTAGGAGCTGCGTTTTGCTATTCCAGCGTGAATGGGAATAAACGCTGTATTGAGAAATATCTGCTTCTAGAACCAAAACGCAGCTACCTCACAGAACGGTCTTCAATGTGTGCATTCATCTTACAGAGTTAAACTGATGTGCGTTTGCAGAAGTTTGTAAACCGTTTCTGTGAAGCAGCGGAAAACGCATTTTTCCAGCCAAATCCAAGCATTTCAGAAATAGCTGTAAATCTCCGTCTAAAACACAAAACGAACGTATCCTTCAAACTGCTCTCCTGTGCGTTCGCTTAACTAAGGGAGTTGAATCCGCGTTTAGATTCAGAGAGTGGGAAGCACGTTCCTTCGAAAGCTGCGTTTTGCTATTCCAGCGTGAATGGGAGTAAACGCTGTATTGAGAAATATCTGCTTCTAGAACCAAAACGCAGCTACCTAACAGAACGGTCTTCAATGTGTGCATTCATCGTACAGAGTTAAACTGATGTGCGTTTGCAGGAGTTTGTAAACCCTTTCTGTGAAGCAGCGGAAAACGCATTTTTCCAGCCAAATCCAAGCATTTCAGAAATAGCTGTAAATCTCCGTCTAAAACACAAAACGAACGTATCCTTCAAACTGCTCTCCTGTGCGTTCGCTTAACTAAGGGAGTTGAATCCGCGTTTAGATTCAGAGAGTGGGAATCACGTTCCTTCTAGGAGCTGCGTTTTGCTATTCCAGCGTGAATGGGAGTAAACGCTGTATTCAGAAATATCTGCTTCTAGAACCAAAACGCAGCTACCTAACAGAACGGTCTTCAATGTGTGCATTCAACTTACAATGTTAAACTGATGTGCGTTTGCAGGAGTTTGTAAACCCTTTCTGTGAACAGAGGAAAACGCATTTTTCCAGCAAAATCCAAGCATTTCAGAAATAGCTGTAAATCTCCGTCTAAAACACAAAACGAACGTATCCTTCAAACTGCTCTGCTGTGCGTTGGCTTAACTAAGGGAGTTGAATCCGCGTTTAGATTCAGAGAGTGGGAAGCACGTTCCTTCTAGGAGCTGCGTTTTGCTATTCCAGCGTGAATGGGAGTAAACGCTGTATTCAGAAATATCTGCTTCTAGAACCAAAACGCAGCAACCTAACAGAACGGTCTTCAATGTGTGCATTCATCTTACAGAGTTAAACTGATGTGCGTTTGCAGGAGTTTGTAAACCCTTTCTGTGAAGCAGCGGAAAACGCATTTTTCCAGCCAAATCCAAGCATTTCAGAAATAGCTGTAAATCTCCGTCTAAAACACAAAACGAACGTATCCTTCAAACTGCTCTCCTGTGCGTTCGCTTAACTAAGGGAGTTGAATCCGCGTTTAGATTCAGAGAGTGGGAAGCACGTTCCTTCTAGGAGCTGCGTTTTGCTATTCCAGCGTGAATGGGAGTAAACGCTGTATTGAGAAATATCTGCTTCTAGAACCAAAACGCAGCTACCTAACAGAACGGTCTTCAATGTGTGCATTCAACTTACAGAGTTAACCTGATGTGCGTTTGCAGGAGTTTCTAAACCCTTTCTGTGAAGCAGCGGAAAACGCATTGTTCCAGCCAAATCCGAGCATTTCAGAAATAGCTGTAAATCTCCGTCTTAAACACAAAACGAACGTATCATTCAAACTACTCTCCTGTGCGTTCGCTTAACTAAGGGAGTTGAATCCGCGTTTAGATTCAGAGAGTGGGAAGCACGTTTCTTCTAGGAGCTGCGTTTTGCTATTCCAGCGTGAATGGGAGTAAACGCTGTATTGAGAAATATCCGCTTCTAGAACCAAAACGCAGCTACCTAACAGAACGGTCTTCAATGTGTGCATTCAACGTACAGAGTTAAACTGATGTGCGTTTGCAGGAGTTTGTAAACCCTTTCTGTGAAGCAGCGGAAAACGCATTTTTCCAGCCAAATCCAAGCATTTCAGAAATAGCTGTAAACCTCCGTCTAAAACACAAAACGAACGTATCCTTCAAACTGCTCTCCTGTGCGTTCGCTTAACTAAGGGAGTTGAATCCGCTTTTAGACTCAGAGAGTGGGAAGCACGTTCCTTCTAGGAGCTGCGTTTTGCTATTCCAGCGTGAATGGGAGTAAACGCTGTATTGAGAAATATCTCCTTCTAGAACCAAAACGCAGCTACCTAACAGAACGTTCTTCAATGTGTGCATTCAACGTACAGAGTTAAACTGATGTTCGTTTGCAGGAGTTTGTAAACCCTTTCTGTGAAGCAGCGGAAAACGCATTTTTCCAGCCAAATCCAAGCATTTCAGAAATAGCTGTAAATCTCCGTCTAAAACACAAAACAAACGTATCCTTCAAACTGCTCTCCTGTGCGTTCGCTTAACTAAGGGAGTTGAATCCGGGTTTAGATTCAGAGAGTGGGAAGCACGTTCCTTCTAGGAGCTGCGTTTTGCTATTCCAGCGTGAATGGGAGTAAAGGCTGTATTCAGAAATATCTGCTTCTAGAACCAAAACGCAGCTACCTAACAGAACGGTCTTCAATGTGTGCATTCAACTTACAGAGTTAAACTGATGTGGGTTTGCAGGAGTTTGTAAACCCTTTCTGTGAAGCAGCGGAAAACGCATTTTTCCAGCCAAATCCAAGCATTTCAGAAATAGCTGTAAATCTCCGTCTAAAACACAAAACGAACGTATCCTTCAAACTGCTCTCCTGTGCGTTCGCTTAACTAAGGGAGTTGAATCCGCGTTTAGATTCAGAGAGTGGGAAGCACGTTCCTTCTAGGAGCTGCGTTTTGCTATTCCAGCGTGAATGGGAATAAACGCTGTATTGAGAAATATCTGCTTCTAGAACCAAAACGCAGCTACCTCACAGAACGGTCTTCAATGTGTGCATTCATCTTACAGAGTTAAACTGATGTGCGTTTGCAGAAGTTTGTAAACCGTTTCTGTGAAGCAGCGGAAAACGCATTTTTCCAGCCAAATCCAAGCATTTCAGAAATAGCTGTAAATCTCCGTCTAAAACACAAAACGAACGTATCCTTCAAACTGCTCTCCTGTGCGTTCGCTTAACTAAGGGAGTTGAATCCGCGTTTAGATTCAGAGAGTGGGAAGCACGTTCCTTCGAAAGCTGCGTTTTGCTATTCCAGCGTGAATGGGAGTAAACGCTGTATTGAGAAATATCTGCTTCTAGAACCAAAACGCAGCTACCTAACAGAACGGTCTTCAATGTGTGCATTCATCTTACAGAGTTAAACTGATGTGCGTTTGCAGGAGTTTGTAAACCCTTTCTGTGAAGCAGCGGAAAACGCATTTTTCCAGCCAAATCCAAGCATTTCAGAAATAGCTGTAAATCTCCGTCTAAAACACAAAACGAACGTATCCTTCAAACTGCTCTCCTGTGCGTTCGCTTAACTAAGGGAGTTGAATCCGCGTTTAGATTCAGAGAGTGGGAATCACGTTCCTTCTAGGAGCTGCGTTTTGCTATTCCAGCGTGAATGGGAGTAAACGCTGTATTCAGAAATATCTGCTTCTAGAACCAAAACGCAGCTATCTAACAGAACGGTCTTCAATGTGTGCATTCAACTTACAATGTTAAACTGATGTGCGTTTGCAGGAGTTTGTAAACCCTTTCTGTGAACAGAGGAAAACGCATTTTTCCAGCAAAATCCAAGCATTTCAGAAATAGCTGT
The DNA here is from genome assembly GCF_049354715.1 of Callithrix jacchus. Classification (NCBI taxonomy): domain Eukaryota; kingdom Metazoa; phylum Chordata; class Mammalia; order Primates; family Cebidae; genus Callithrix; species Callithrix jacchus. The sequence goes on from NC_133514.1 coordinate 46,530,541, forward strand.
AAATCTCCGTCTAAAACACAAAACGAACGTATCCTTCAAACTGCTCTGCTGTGCGTTGGCTTAACTAAGGGAGTTGAATCCGCGTTTAGATTCAGAGAGTGGGAAGCACGTTCCTTCTAGGAGCTGCGTTTTGCTATTCCAGCGTGAATGGGAGTAAACGCTGTATTCAGAAATATCTGCTTCTAGAACCAAAACGCAGCTACCTAACAGAACGGTCTTCAATGTGTGCATTCATCTTACAGAGTTAAACTGATGTGCGTTTGCAGGAGTTTGTAAACCCTTTCTGTGAAGCAGCGGAAAACGCATTTTTCCAGCCAAATCCAAGCATTTCAGAAATAGCTGTAAATCTCCGTCTAAAACACAAAACGAACGTATCCTTCAAACTGCTCTCCTGTGCGTTCGCTTAACTAAGGGAGTTGAATCCGCGTTTAGATTCAGAGAGTGGGAATCACGTTCCTTCTAGGAGCTGCGTTTTGCTATTCCAGCGTGAATGGGAGTAAACGCTGTATTCAGAAATATCTGCTTCTAGAACCAAAACGCAGCTACCTAACAGAACGGTCTTCAATGTGTGCATTCAACTTACAAAGTTAAACTGATGTGCGTTTGCAGGAGTTTGTAAACCCTTTCTGTGAACAGAGGAAAACGCATTTTTCCAGCAAAATCCAAGCATTTCAGAAATAGCTGTAAATCTCCGTCTAAAACACAAAACGAACGTATCCTTCAAACTGCTCTGCTGTGCGTTGGCTTAACTAAGGGAGTTGAATCCGCGTTTAGATTCAGAGAGTGGGAAGCACGTTCCTTCTAGGAGCTGCGTTTTGCTATTCCAGCGTGAATGGGAGTAAACGCTGTATTGAGAAATATCTGCTTCTAGAACCAAAACGCAGCTACCTAACAGAACGGTCTTCAATGTGTGCATTCAACTTACAGAGTTAAACTGATGTGCGTTTGCAGGAGTTTGTAAACCCTTTCTGTGAAGCAGCGGAAAACGCATTTTTCCAGCCAAATTAAAGCATTTCAGAAATAGCTGTAAATCTCAGTCTAAAACACAAAACGAACGTATCCTTCAAACTGCTCTCCTGTGCGTTCGCTTAACTAAGGGAGTTGAATCCGCGTTTAGACTCAGAGAGTGGGAAGCACGTTTTTTCTAGGAGCTGCGTTTTGCTATTCCAGCGTGAATGGGAGTAAACGCTGTATTGAGAAATATCTGCTTCTAGAACCAAAACGCAGCTACCTAACAGAACGGTCTTCAATGTGTGCATTCAACGTACAGAGTTAAACTGATGTGCGTTTGCAGGAGTTTGTAAACCCTTTCTGTGAAGCAGCGGAAAACGCATTTTTCCAGCCAAATCCAAGCATTTCAGAAATAGCTGTAAATCTCCGTCTAAAACACAAAACGAACGTATCCTTCAAACTGCTCTCCTGTGCGTTCGCTTAACTAAGGGAGTTGAATCCGCGTTTAGATTCAGAGAGTGGGAAGCACGTTCCTTCTAGGAGCTGCGTTTTGCTATTCCAGCTTGAATGGGAGTAAACGCTGTATTCAGAAATATCTGCTTCTAGAACCAAAACGCAGCTACCTAACAGAACGGTCTTCAATGTGTGCATTCAACTTACAGAGTTAAACTGATGTGCGTTTGCAGGAGTTTGTAAACCCTTTCTGTGAAGCAGCGGAAAACGCATTGTTCCAGCCAAATCCAAGCATTTCAGAAAAAGCTGTAAATCTCCGTCTAAAACACAAAACGAACGTATCCTTCAAACTGCTCTCCTGTGCGTTCGCTTACCTAAGGGAGTTGAATCCGCGTTTAGATTCAGAGAGTGGGAAGCACGTTCCTTCTAGGAGCTGCGTTTTGCTATTCCAGCGTGAATGGGAGTAAACGCTGTATTGAGAAATATCTGCTTCTAGAACCAAAACGCAGCTACCTAACAGAACGGTCTTCAATGTGTGCATTCAACGTACAGAGTTAAACTGATGTGCGTTTGCAGGAGTTTGTAAACCCTTTCTGTGAAGCAGCGGAAAACGCATTTTTCCAGCCAAATCCAAGCATTTCCGAAATAGCTGTAAATCTCCGTCTAAAACACAAAACGAACGTATCCTTCAAACTGCTCTCCTGTGCGTTCGCTTAACTAAGGGAGTTGAATCCGCGTTTAGATTCAGAGAGTGGGAAGCACGTTTTTTCTAGGAGCTGCGTTTTGCTATTCCAGCGTGAATGGGAGTAAACGCTGTATTCCAAAATATCTGCTTCTAGAACCAAAACGCAGCTATCTTACAGAACGTTCTTCAATGTGTGCATTCAACGTACAGAGTTAAACTGATGTGCGTTTGCAGGAGTTTGTAAACCCTTTCTGTGAAGCAGCGGAAAACGCATTTTTCCAGCCAAATCCAAGCATTTCAGAAATAGCTGTAAATCTCCGTCTAAAACACAAAACGAACGTATCCTTCAAACTGCTCTCCTGTGCGTTCGCTTAACTAAGGGAGTTGAATCCGCGTTTAGATTCAGAGAGTGGGAAGCACGTTCCTTCTAGGAGCTGCGTTTTGCTATTCCAGCGTGAATGGGAGTAAACGCTGTATTCAGAAATATCTGCTTCTAGAACCAAAACGCAGCTACCTAACAGAACGGTCTTCAATGTGTGCATTCAACTTACAGAGTTAAACTGATGTGCGTTTGCAGGAGTTTGTAAACCCTTTCTGTGAAGCAGCGGAAAACGCATTTTTCCAGCCAAATCCAAGCATTTCAGAAATAGCTGTAAATCTCCGTCTAAAACACAAAACGAACGTATCCTTCAAACTGCTCTCCTGTGCGTTCGCTTAACTAAGGGAGTTGAATCCGCGTTTAGATTCAGAGAGTGGGAAGCACGTTCCTTCTAGGAGCTGCGTTTTGCTATTCCAGCGTGAATGGGAGTAAACGCTGTATTCAGAAATATCTGCTTCTAGAACCAAAACGCAGCTACCTAACAGAACGGACTTCAATGTGTGCATTCAACTTACAGAGTTAAACTGTTGTGCGTTTGCAGGAGTTTGTAAACCCTTTCTGTGAAGCAGCGGAAAACGCATTGTTCCAGCCAAATCCAAGCATTTCAGAAATAGCTGTAAATCTCCGTCTAAAACACAAAACGAACGTATCCTTCAAACTGCTCTCCTGTGCGTTCGCTTAACTAAGGGAGTTGAATCCGCGTTTAGATTCAGAGAGTGGGAAGCACGTTCCTTCTAGGAGCTGCGTTTTGCTATTCCAGCGTGAATGGGAGTAAACGCTGTATTGAGAAATATCTGCTTCTAGAACCAAAACGCAGCTACCTAACAGAACCGTCTTCAATGTGTGCATTCAACGTACAGAGTTAAACTGATGTGCGTTTGCAGGAGTTTGTAAACCCTTTCTGTGAAGCAGCGGAAAACGCATTTTTCCAGCCAAATCCAAGCATTTCAGAAATAGCTGTAAATCTCCGTCTAAAACACAAAACGAACGTATCCTTCAAACTGCTCTCCTGTGCGTTCGCTTAACTAAGGGAGTTGAATCCGCGTTTAGATTCAGAGAGTGGGAAGAACGTTCCTTCTAGGAGCTGCGTTTTGCTATTCCAGCGTGAATGGGAGTAAACGCTGTATTCAGAAATATCTGCTTCTAGAACCAAAACGCAGCTACCTAACAAAACGGTCTTCAATGTGTGCATTCAACTTACAGAGTTAAACTGATGTGCGTTTGCAGGAGTTTGTAAACCCTTTCTGTGAAGCAGCGGCCAACGCATTTTTCCAACCAAATCCAAGCATTTCAGAAATAGCTGTAAATCTCCGTCTAAAACACAAAACGAACGTATCCTACAAACTGCTCTCCTGTGCGTTCGCTTAACTAAGGGAGTTGAATCCGAGTTTAAATTCAGAGAGTGGGAAGCACGTTCCTTCTAGGAGCTGCGTTTTGCTATTCCAGCGTGAATGGGAATAAACGCTGTATTGAGAAATATCTGATTCTAGAACCAAAACGCAGCTACCTAACAGAACGGTCTTCAATGTGTGCATTCAACTTACAGAGTTAAACTGATGTGCGTTTGCAGGAGTTTGTAAACCCTTTCTGTGAAGCAGCGGAAAACGCATTTTTCCAGCCAAATCCAAGCATTTCAGAAATAGCTGTAAATCTCCGTCTAAAACACAAAACGAACGTATCCTTCAAACTGCTCTCCTGTGCGTTCGCTTAACTAAGGGAGTTGAATCCGCGTTTAGATTCAGAGAGTGGGAAGCACGTTCCTTCGAAAGCTGCGTTTTGCTAATCCAGCGTGAATGGGAGTAAACGCTGTATTGAGAAATATCTGCTTCTAGAACCAAAACGCAGCTACCTAACAGAACGGTCTTCAATGTGTGCATTCAACGTACAGAGTTAAACTGATGTGCGTTTGCAGGAGTTTGTAAACCCTTTCTGTGAAGCAGCGGAAAACGCATTTTTCCAGCCAAATCCAAGCATTTCAGAAATAGCTGTAAATCTCCGTCTAAAACACAAAACGAACGTATCCTTCAAACTGCTCTCCTGTGCGTTCGCTTAACTAAGGGAGTTGAATCCGCGTTTAGATTCAGAGAGTGGGAAGCACGTTCCTTCTAGGAGCTGCGTTTTGCTATTCCAGCGTGAATGGGAGTAAACGCTGTATTCAGAAATATCTGCTTCTAGAACCAAAACGCAGCTACCTAACAGAACGGTCTTCAATGTGTGCATTCAACTTACAGAGTTAAACTGATGTGCGTTTGCAGGAGTTTGTAAACCCTTTCTGTGAAGCAGCGGAAAACGCATTTTTCCAGCCAAATCCAAGCATTTCAGAAATAGCTGTAAATCTCCGTCTAAAACACAAAACGAACGTTTCCTTCAAACGGCTCTCCTGTGCGTTCGCTTAACTAAGGGAGTTGAAACCGCGTTTAGATTCAGAGAGTGGGAAGCACTTTCCTTCTAGGAGCTGCGTTTTGCTATTCCAGCGTGAATGGGAGTAAACGCTGTATTGAGAAATATCTGCTTCTAGAACCAAAACGCAGCTACCTAACAGAACGGTCTTTAATGTGTGCATTTAACGTACAGAGTTAAACTGATGTACGTTTGCAGGAGTTTGTAAACCCTTTCTGTGAAGCAGCGGAAAACGCATTTTTCCAGCCAAATCCAAGCATTACAGAAATAGCTGTAAATCTCCGTCTAAAACACGAAACGAACGTATCCTTCAAACTGCTCTGCTGTGCGTTGGCTTAACTAAGGGAGTTGAATCCGCGTTTAGATTCAGAGAGTGGGAAGCACGTTCCTTCTAGGAGCTGCGTTTTGCTATTCCAGCGTGAATGGGAGTAAACGCTGTATTCAGAAATATCTGCTTCTAGAACCAAAACGCAGCTACCTAACACAACGGTCTTCAATGTGTGCATTCAACTTACAGAGTTAAACTGATGTGCGTTTGCAGGAGTTTGTAAACCCTTTCTGTGAAGCAGCGGAAAACGCATTTTTCCAACCAATTCCAAGCATTTCAGAAATAGCTGAAAATCTCCGTCTAAAACACAAAACGAACGTATCCTTCAAACTGCTCTCCTGTGCGTTCGCTTAACTAAGGGAGTTGAAACCGCGTTTAGATTCAGAGAGTGGGAAGCACGTTCCTTCTAGGAGCTGCGTTTTGCTATTCCAGCGTGAATGGGAGTAAACGCTGTATTCAGAAATATCTGCTTCTAGAACCAAAACGCAGCTACCTAAGAGAACGGTCTTCAATGTGTGCATTCAACCTACAGAGTTAAACTGATGTGCGTTTGCAGGAGTTTGTAAACCCTTTCTGTGAAGCAGCGGAAAACGCATTTTTCCAGCCAAATCCAAGCATTTCAGAAATAGCTGTAAATATCCGTCTAAAACACAAAACGAACGTATCCTTCAAACTGCTCTCCTGTGCGTTCGCTTAACTAAGGGAGTTGAATTCGCGTTTAGATTCAGAGAGTGGGAAGCACGTTCCTTCTAGGAGCTGCGTTTTGCTATTCCAGCGTGAATGGGAGTAAACGCTGTATTCAGAAATATCTGCTTCTAGAACCAAAACGCAGCTACATAACAGAACGGTCTTCAATGTGTGCATTCAACTTACAGAGTTAAACTTATGTGCGTTTGCAGGAGTTTGTAAACCCTTTCTGTGAAGCAGCGGAAAACGCATTTTTCCAACCAAATCCAAGCATTTCAGAAATAGCTGTAAATCTCCGTCTAAAACACAAAACGAACGTATCCTACAAACTGCTCTCCTGTGCGTTCGCTTAACTAAGGGAGTTGAATCCGAGTTTAAATTCAGAGAGTGGGAAGCACGTTCCTTCTAGGAGCTGCGTTTTGCTATTCCAGCGTGAATGGGAATAAACGCTGTATTGAGAAATATCTGATTCTAGAACCAAAACGCAGATACCTAACAGAACGGTCTTCAATGTGTGCATTCAACTTACAGAGTTAAACTGATGTGCGTTTGCAGGAGTTTGTAAACCCTTTCTGTGAAGCAGCGGAAAACGCATTTTTCCAGCCAAATCCAAGCATTTCAGAAATAGCTGTAAATCTCCGTCTAAAACACAAAACGAACGTATCCTTCAAACTGCTCTCCTGTGCGTTCGCTTAACTAAGGGAGTTGAATCCGCGTTTAGATTCAGAGAGTGGGAAGCACGTTCCTTCGAAAGCTGCGTTTTGCTAATCCAGCGTGAATGGGAGTAAACGCTGTATTGAGAAATATCTGCTTCTAGAACCAAAACGCAGCTACCTAACAGAACGGTCTTCAATGTGTGCATTCAACGTACAGAGTTAAACTGATGTGCGTTTGCAGGAGTTTGTAAACCCTTTCTGTGAAGCAGCGGAAAACGCATTTTTCCAGCCAAATCCAAGCATTTCAGAAATAGCTGTAAATCTCCGTCTAAAACACAAAACGAACGTATCCTTCAAACTGCTCTCCTGTGCGTTCGCTTAACTAAGGGAGTTGAATCCGCGTTTAGATTCAGAGAGTGGGAAGCACGTTCCTTCTAGGAGCTGCGTTTTGCTATTCCAGCGTGAATGGGAGTAAACGCTGTATTCAGAAATATCTGCTTCTAGAACCAAAACGCAGCTACCTAACAAAACGGTCTTCAATGTGTGCATTCAACTTACAGAGTTAAACTGATGTGCGTTTGCAGGAGTTTGTAAACCCTTTCTGTGAAGCAGCGGAAAACGCATTTTTCCAGCCAAATCCAAGCATTTCAGAAATAGCTGTAAATCTCCGTCTAAAACACAAAACGAACGTATCCTTCAAACTGCTCTCCTGTGCGTTCGCTTAACTAAGGGAGTTGAATCCGCGTTTAGATTCAGAGAGTGGGAATCACGTTCCTTCTAGAAGCTGCGTTTTGCTATTCCAGCGTGAATGGGAGTAAACGCTGTATTCCAAAATATCTGCTTCTAGAACCAAAACGCAGCTACCTAACAGAACGGTCTTCAATGTGTTCATTCAACTTACAGAGTTAAACTGATGTGCGTTTGCAGGAGTTTGTAAACCCTTTCTGTGAAGCAGCGGACAACGCATTTTTCCAACCAAATCCAAGCATTTCAGAAATAGCTGTAAATCTCCGTCTAAAACACAAAACGAACGTATCCTACAAACTGCTCTCCTGTGCGTTCGCTTAACTAAGGGAGTTGAATCCGAGTTTAAATTCAGAGAGTGGGAAGCACGTTCCTTCTAGGAGCTGCGTTTTACTATTCCAGCGTGAATGGGAATAAACGCTGTATTGAGAAATATCTGATTCTAGAACCAAAACGCAGCTACCTAACAGAACGGTCTTCAATGTGTGCATTCAACGTACAGAGTTAAACTGATGTGCGTTTTCAGGAGTTTGTAAACCCTTTCTGTGAAGCAGCGGAAAACGCATTTTTCCAGCCAAATCCAAGCATTTCAGAAAGAGCTGTAAATCTCCGTCTAAAACACAAAACGAACGTATCCTTCAAACTGCTCTCCTGTGCGTTCGCTTAACTAAGGGAGTTGAATCCGCGTTTAGATTCAGAGAGTGGGAAGCACGTTCCTTCTAGGAGCTGCGTTTTGCTATTCCAGCGTGAATGGGAGTAAACGGTGTATTCAGAAATATCTGCTTCTAGAACCAAAACGAAGCTACCTAACAGAACGGTCTTCAATGTGTGCATTCAACGTACAGAGTTAAACTGATGTGCGTTTGCAGGAGTTTGTAAACCCTTTCTGTGAAGCAGCGGAAAACGCATTTTTCCAGCCAAATCCAAGCATTTCAGAAATAGCTGTAAATCTCCGTCTAAAACACAAAACGAACGTATCCTTCAAACTGCTCTCCTGTGCGTTCGCTTAACTAAGGGAGTTGAATCCGCGTTTAGATTCAGAGAGTGGGAAGCACGTTCCTTCTAGGAGCTGCGTTTTTATATTCCAGCGTGAATGGGAATAAACGCTGTATTGAGAAATATCTGCTTCTAGAACCAAAACGCAGCTACCTAACAGAACCGTCTTCAATGTGTGCATTCAACGTACAGAGTTAAACTGATGTGCGTTTGCAGGAGTTTGTAAACCCTTTCTGTGAAGCAGCGGAAAACGCATTTTTCCAGCCAAATCCAAGCATTTCAGAAATAGCTGTAAATCTCCGTCTAAAACACAAAACGAACGTATCCTTCAAACTGCTCTCCTGTGCGTTCGCTTAACTAAGGGAGTTGAATCCGCGTTTAGATTCAGAGAGTGGGAAGCACGTTCCTTCTAGGAGCTGCGTTTTGCTATTCCAGCGTGAATGGGAGTAAAGGCTGTATTCAGAAATATCTGCTTCTAGAACCAAAACGCAGCTACCTAACAGAACGGTCTTCAATGTGTGCATTCAACGTACAGAGTTAAACTGATGTGCGTTTGCAGGAGTTTGTAAACCCTTTCTGTGAAGCAGCGGAAAACGCATTTTTCCAGCCAAATCCAAGCATTTCAGAAATAGCTGTAAATCTCCGTCTAAAACACAAAACGAACGTATCCTTCAAACTGCTCTCCTGTGCGTTCGCTTAACTAAGGGAGTTGAATCCGCGTTTAGATTCAGAGAGTGGGAAGCACGTTCCTTCTAGGAGCTGCGTTTTGCTATTCCAGCGTGAATGGGAATAAACGCTGTATTGAGAAATATCTGCTTCTAGAACCAAAACGCAGCTACCTAACAGAACCGTCTTCAATGTGTGCATTCAACGTACAGAGTTAAACTGATGTGCGTTTGCAGGAGTTTGTAAACCCTTTCTGTGAAGCAGCGGAAAACGCATTTTTCCAGCCAAATCCAAGCATTTCAGAAATAGCTGTAAATCTCCGTCTAAAACACAAAACGAACGTATCCTTCAAACTGCTCTCCTGTGCGTTCGCTTAACTAAGGGAGTTGAATCCGCGTTTAGATTCAGAGAGTGGGAAGCACGTTCCTTCTAGGAGCTGCGTTTTGCTATTTTAGCGTGAATGGGAGTAAAGGCTGTATTCAGAAATATCTGCTTCTAGAACCAAAACGCAGCTACCTGACAGAACGGTCTTCAATGTGTGCATTCAACTTACAGAGTTAAACTGATGTGCGTTTGCAGGAGTTTGTAAACCCTTTCTGTGAAGCAGCGGACAACGCATTTTTCCAACCAAATCCAAGCATTTTAGAAATAGCTGTAAATCTCCGTCTAAAACACAAAACGAACGTATCCTACAAACTGCTCTCCTGTGCGTTCGCCTAACTAAGGGAGTTGAATCCGAGTTTAAATTCAGAGAGTGGGAAGCACGTTCCTTCTAGGAGCTGCGTTTTGCTATTCCAGCGTGAATGGGAATAAACGCTGTATTGAGAAATATCTGCTTCTAGAACCCAAACGCAGCTACCTAACAGAACGGTCTTCAATGTGTGCATTCAACGTACAGAGTTAAACTGATGTGCGTTTGCAGGAGTTTGTAAACCCTTTCTGTGAAGCAGCGGAAAACGCATTTTTCCAGCCAAATCCAAGCATTTCAGAAATAGCTGTAAATCTCCGTCTAAAACACAAAACGAACGTATCCTTCAAACTGCTCTCCTGTGCGTTCGCTTAACTAAGGGAGTTGAATCCGCGTTTAGATTCAGAGAGTGGGAAGCACGTTCCTTCGAAAGCTGCGTTTTGCTAATCCAGCGTGAATGGGAGTAAACGCTGTATTGAGAAATATCTGCTTCTAGAACCAAAACGCAGCTACCTAACAGAACGGTCTTCAATGTGTGCATTCAACGTACAGAGTTAAACTGATGTGCGTTTGCAGGAGTTTGTAAACCCTTTCTGTGAAGCAGCGGAAAACGCATTTTTCCAGCCAAATCCAAGCATTTCAGAAATAGCTGTAAATCTCCGTCTAAAACACAAAACGAACGTATCCTTCAAACTGCTCTCCTGTGCGTTCGCTTAACTAAGGGAGTTGAATCCGCGTTTAGATTCAGAGAGTGGGAAGCACGTTCCTTCGAAAGCTGCGTTTTGCTAATCCAGCGTGAATGGGAGTAAACGCTGTATTGAGAAATATCTGCTTCTAGAACCAAAACGCAGCTACCTAACAGAACGGTCTTCAATGTGTGCATTCAACGTACAGAGTTAAACTGATGTGCGTTTGCAGGAGTTTGTAAACCCTTTCTGTGAAGCAGCGGAAAATGCATTTTTCCAGCCAAATCCAAGCATTTCAGAAATAGCTGTAAATCTCCGTCTAAAACACAAAACGAACGTATCCTTAAAACTGCTCTCCTGTGCGTTCGCGTAACTAAGGGAGTTGAATCCGCGTTTAGATTCAGAGAGTGGGAAGCACGTTCCTTCTAGGAGCTGCGTTTTGCTATTCCAGCGTGAATGGGAGTAAACGCTGTATTCAGAAATATCTGCTTCTAGAACCAAAACGCAGCTACTTAACAGAACGGTCTTCAATGTGTGCATTCAACGTACAGAGTTAAACTGATGTGCGTTTGCAGGAGTTTGTAAACCCTTTCTGTGAAGCAGCGGAAAACGCATTTTTCCAGCCAAATCCAAGCATTTCAGAAATAGCTGTAAATCTCCGTCTAAAACACAAAACGAACGTATTATTCAAACTGCTCTTTTGTGCGTTCGCTTAACTAAGGGAGTTGAATCCGCGTTTAGATTCAGAGAGTGGGAAGCACGTTCCTTCTAGGAGCTGCGTTTTGCTATTCCAGCGTGAATGGGAGTAAACGCTGTATTCAGAAATATCTGCTTCTAGAACCAAAACGCAGCTACCTAACAGAACGGTCTTCAATGTGTGCATTCAACTTACAGAGTTAAACTGATGTGCGTTTGCAGGAGTTTGTAAACCCTTTCTGTGAAGCAGCGGAAAACGCATTTTTCCAGCCAAATTGAAGCATTTCAGAAATAGCTGTAAATCTCCGTCTAAAACACAAAACGAACGTATCCTTCAAACTGCTCTCCTGTGCGTTCGCTTAACTAAGACAGTTGAATCCGCGTTTAGATTCAGAGAGTGGGAATCAAGTTCCTTCTAGGAGCTGCGTTTTGCTATTCCAGCGTGAATGGGAGTAAACGCTGTATTCCAAAATATCTGCTTCTAGAACCAAAACGCAGCTACCTAACAGAACGGTCTTCAATGTGTGCATTCAACTTACAGAGTTAAACTGATGAGCGTTTGCAGGAGTTTGTAAACCCTTTCTGTGAACAGAGGAAAACGCATTTTTCCAGCCAAATCCAAGCATTTCAGAAATAGCTGTAAATCTCCGTCTAAAACACAAAACGAACGTATCCTTCAAACTGCTCTCCTGTGCGTTCGCTTAACTAAGGGAGTTGAATCCGCGTTTAGATTCAGAGAGTGGGAAGCACGTTCCTTCTAGGAGCTGCGTTTTGCTATTCCAGCGTGAATTGGAGTAAACGCTGTATTCAGAAATATCTGTTCTAGAACCAAAACGCAGCTACCTAACAGAACGGTCTTCAATGTGTGCATTCAACGTACAAAGTTAAACTGATGTGCGTCTGCAGGAGTTTGTAAACCCTTTCTGTGAAGCAGCGGACAACGCATTTTTCCAACCAAATCCAAGCATTTCAGAAATAGCTGTAAATCTCCGTCTAGAACACAAAACGAACGTATCCTTCAAACTGCTCTCCTGTGCGTTCGCTTAACTAAGGGAGTTGAATCCGCGTTTAGATTCAGAGAGTGGGAAGCACGTTCCTTCTAGGAGCTGCGTTTTCCTATTCCAGCGTGAATGGGAATAAACGCTGTATTGAGAAATATCTGCTTCTAGAACCAAAACGCAGCTACCTAACAGAACGGTCTTCAATGTGTGCATTCAACTTACAGAGTTAAACTGATGTGCGTTTGCAGGAGTTTGTAAACCCTTTCTGTGAAGCAGCGGAAAACGCATTTTTCCAGCAAAATCCAAGCATTTCAGAAATAGCTGTAAATCTCCGTCTAAAACACAAAACGAACGTATCCTTCAAACTGCTCTCCTGTGCGTTCGCTTAACTAAGGGAGTTGAATCCGCGTTTAGATTCAGAGAGTGGGAAGCACGTTCCTTCTAGGAGCTGCGTTTTGCTATTCCAGCGTGAATGGGAGTAAAGGCTGTATTCAGAAATATCTGCTTCTAGAACCAAAACGCAGCTACCTAACAGAACGGTCTTCAATGTGTGCATTCAACTTACAGAGTTAAACTGATGTGCGTTTGCAGGAGTTTGTAAACCCTTTCTGTGAAGCAGCGGAAAACGCATTTTTCCAGCCAAATCCAAGCATTTCAGAAATAGCTGTAAATCTCCGTCTAAAACACAAAACGAACGTATCCTTCAAACTGCTCTCCTGTGCGTTCGCTTAACTAAGGGAGTTGAATCCGCGTTTAGACTCAGAGAGTGGGAAGCACGTTCCTTCTAGGAGCTGCGTTTTGCTATTCCAGCGTGAATGGGAGTAAACGCTGTATTGAGAAATATCTGCTTCTAGAACCAAAACGCAGCTACCTAACAGAACGGTCTTCAATGTGTGCATTCAACGTACAGAGTTAAACTGATGTGCGTTTGCAGGAGTTTGTAAACCCTTTCTGTGAAGCAGCGGAAAACGCATTTTTCCAGCCAAATCCAAGCATTTCAGAAATAGCTGTAAATCTTCGTCTAAAACACAAAACGAACGTATCCTTCAAACTGCTCTCCTGTGCGTTCGCTTAACTAAGGGAGTTGAATCCGCGTTTAGATTCAGAGAGTGGGAAGCACGTTCCTTCTAGGAGCTGCGTTTTGCTATTCCAGCGTGAATGGGAGTAAACGCTGTATTGAGAAATATCTGCTTCTAGAACCAAAACGCAGCTACCTAACAGAACGGTCTTCAATGTGTGCATTCAACTTACAGAGTTAAACTGATGTGCGTTTGCAGGAGTTTGTAAACCCTTTCTGTGAAACAGCGGAAAACGCATTGTACCACCCAAATCCAAGCATTTCAAAAATAGCTGTAAATCTCCGTCTAAAACACAAAACGAACGTATCCTTCAAACTGTTCTCCTGTGCGTTCGCTTAACTAAGGGAGTTGAATCCGCGTTTAGACTCAGAGAGTGGGAAGCACGTTCCTTCTAGGAGCTGCGTTTTGCTATTCCAGCGTGAATGGGAGTAAACGCTGTATTGAGAAATATCTGCTTCTAGAACCAAAACGCAGCTACCTAACAGAACGTTCTTCAATGTGTGCATTCAACGTACAGAGTTAAACTGATGTGCGTTTGCAGGAGTTTGTAAACTTTTTCTGTGAAGCAGCGGAAAACGCATTTTTCCAGCCAAATCCAAGCATTTCAGAAATAGCTGTAAATCTCCGTCTAAAACACAAAACGAACGTATCCTTCAAACTGCTCTCCTGTGCGTTCGCTTAACTAAGGGAGTTGAATCCGCGTTTAGATTCAGAGAGTGGGAAGCACGTTCCTTCTAGGAGCTGCGTTTTGCTATTTCAGCGTGAATGGGAGTAAAGGCTGTATTCAGAAATATCTGCTTCTAGAACCAAAACGCAGCTACCTAACAGAACGGTCTTCAATGTGTGCATTCAACTTACAGAGTTAAACTGATGTGGGTTTGCAGGAGTTTGTAAACCCTTTTTGTGAAGCAGCGGAAAACGCATTTTTCCAGCCAAATCCAAGCATTTCAGAAATAGCTGTAAATCTCCGTCTAAAACACAAAACGAACGTATCCTTCAAACTGCTCTCCTGTGCGTTCGCTTAACTAAGGGAGTTGAATCCGCGTTTAGATTCAGAGAGTGGGAATCACGTTCCTTCTAGGAGCTGCGTTTTGCTATTCCAGCGTGAATGGGAGTAAACGCTGTATTCCAAAATATCTGCTTCTAGAACCAAAACGCAGCTACCTAACAGAACGGTCGTCAATGTGTTCATTCAATGTACAGAGTTAAACTGATGTGCGTTTGCAGGAGTTTGTAAACTCTTTCTGTGAAGCAGCGGAAAACGCATTTTTCCAGCCAAATCCAAGCATTTCAGAAATAGCTGTAAATCTCCGTCTAAAACACAAAACGAACGTATCCTTCAAACTGCTCTGCTGTGCGTTGGCTTAACTAAGGGAGTTGAATCCGCGTTTAGATTCAGAGAGTGGGAAGCACGTTCCTTCTAGGAGCTGCGTTTTGCTATTCCAGCGTGAATGGGAGTAAACGCTGTATTGAGAAATCTCTGCTTCTAGAACCAAAACGCAGCTACCTAACAGAACTGTCTTCAACGTGTGCATTCAACTTACAGAGTTAAACTGATGTGCGTGTGCAGGAGTTTGTAAACCCTTTCTGTGAAGCAGCGGACAACGCATTTTTCCAACGAAATCCAAGCATTTCAGAAATAGCTGTAAATCTCCGTCTAAAACACAAAACGAACGTATCCTTCAAACTGCTCTCCTGTGCGTTCGCTTAACTAAGGGAGTTGAATCCGAGCTTAGATTCAGAGAGTGGGAAGCACGTTCCTTCTAGGAGCTGCGTTTTCCTATTCCAGCGTGAATGGGAATAAACGCTGTATTGAGAAATATCTGCTTCTAGAACCAAAACGCAGCTACCTAACAGAACGGTCTTCAATGTGTGCATTCATCTTACAGAGTTAAACTGATGTGCGTTTGCAGGAGTTTGTAAACCGTTTCTGTGAAGCAGCGGAAAACGCATTTTTCCAGCCAAATCCAAGCATTTCCGAAATAGCTGTAAATCTCCGTCTAAAACACAAAACGAACGTATCTTTAAACTGCTCTCCTGTGCGTTCGCTTAACTAAGGGAGTTGAATCCGCGTTTAGATTCAGAGAGTGGGAAGCACGTTCCTTCTAGGAGCTGCGTTTTGCTATTCCAGCGTGAATGGGAGTAAACGCTGTATTCAGAAATATCTGCTTCTAAAACCAAAACGCAGCTACCTAACAGAACGGTCTTCAATGTGTGCATTCAACTTACAGAGTTAAACTGATGTGCGTTTGCAGGAGTTTGTAAACCCTTTCTGTGAAGCAGCGGAAAACGCATTTTTCCAGCCAAATCCAAGCATTTCAGAAATAGCTGTAAATCTCCGTCTAAAACACAAAACGAACGTATCCTTCAAACTGCTCTCCTGTGCGTTCGCTTAACTAAGGGAGTTGAATCCGCGTTTAGATTCAGAGAGTGGGAAGCACGTTCCTTCTAGGAGCTGCGTTTTGCTATTCCAGCGTGAATGGGAGTAAACGCTGTATTGAGAAATATCTGCTTCTAGAACCAAAACGCAGCTACCTAACAGAACGGTCTTAAATGTGTGCATTCAACTTACAGAGTTAAACTGATGTGCGTTTGCAGGAGTTTGTAAACCCTTTCTGTGAAGCAGCGGAAAACGCATTTTTCGAGCCAAATCCAAGCATTTCAGAAATAGCTGTAAATCTCCGTCTAAAACACAAAACGAACGTATCCTTCAAACTGCTCTCCTGTGCGTTCGCTTAACTAAGGGAGTTGAATCCGCGTTTAGACTCAGAGAGTGGGAAGCACGTTCCTTCTAGGAGCTGCGTTTTGCTATTCCAGCGTGAATGGGAGTAAACGCTGTATTGAGAAATATCTGCTTCTAGAACCAAAACGCAGTTACCTAACAGAACGGTCTTCAATGTGTGCATTCAACGTACAGAGTTAAACTGATGTGCGTTTGCAGAAGTTTGTAAACCCTTTCTGTGAAGCAGCGGAAAACGCATTTTTCCAGCCAAATCCAAGCATTTCAGAAATAGCTGTAAATCTCCGTCTAAAACACAAAACGAACGTATCCTTCAAACTGCTCTCCTGTGCGTTCGCTTAACTAAGGGAGTTGAATCCGCGTTTAGACTCAGAGAGTGGGAACCACGTTCCTTCTAGGAGCTGCGTTTTGCTATTCCAGCGTGAATGGGAGTAAACGCTGTATTCAGAAATATCTGCTTCTAGAACCAAAACGCAGCTACCTAACAGAACGGTCTTCAATGTGTGCATTCAACTTACAGAGTTAAACTGATGTGCGTTTGCAGGAGTTTGTAAACCCTTTCTGTGAAGCAGCGGAAAACGCATTTTTCCAGCCAAATCCAAGCATTTCAGAAATAGCTGTAAATCTCCGTCTAAAACACAAAACGAACGTATCCTTCAAACTGCTCTCCTGTGCGTTCGCTTAACTAAGGGAGTTGAATCCGCGTTTAGATTCAGAGAGTGGGAAGCACTTTCCTTCTAGGAGCTGCGTTTTGCTATTCCAGCGTGAATGGGAGTAAACGCTGTATTGAGAAATATCTGCTTCTAGAACCAAAACGCAGCTACCTAACAGAACGGTCTTCAATGTGTGCATTCAACGTACAGAGTTAAACTGATGTGCGTTTGCAGGAGTTTGTAAACCCTTTCTGTGAAGCAGCGGAAAACGCATTTTTCCAGCCAAATCGGAGCATTTCAGAAATAGCTGTAAATCTCCGTCTAAAACACGAAACGAACGTATCCTTCAAACTGCTCTGCTGTGCGTTGGCTTATCTAAGGGAGTTGAATCCGCGTTTAGATTCAGAGAGTGGGAAGCACGTTCCTTCTAGGAGCTGCGTTTTCCTATTCCAGCGTGAATGGGAGTAAACGCTGTATTCAGAAATATCTGCTTCTAGAACCAAAACGCAGCTACCTAACAGAACGGTCTTCAATGTGTGCATTCAACTTACAAAGTTAAACTGATGTGCGTTTGCAGGAGTTTGTAAACCCTTTCTGTGAAGCAGCGGAAAACGCATTTTTCCAACCAATTCCAAGCATTTCAGAAATAGCTGTAAATCTCCGTCTAAAACACAAAACGAACGTATCCTTCAAACTGCTCTCCTGTGCGTTCGCTTAACTAAGGGAGTTGAATCCGCGTTTAGATTCAGAGAGTGGGAAGCACGTTCCTTCTAGGAGCTGCGTTTTGCTATTCCAGCGTGAATGGGAGTAAACGCTGTATTCAGAAATATCTGCTTCTAGAACCAAAACGCAGCTACCTAAGAGAACGGTCTTCAATGTGTGCATTCAACGTACAGAGTTAAACTGATGTGCGTTTGCAGGAGTTTGTAAACCCTTTCTGTGAAGCAGCGGAAAACGCATTTTTCCAGCCAAATCCAAGCATTTCAGAAATAGCTGTAAATCTAGGTCTAAAACACGAAACGAACGTATCCTTCAAACTGCTCTGCTGTGCGTTGGCTTAACTAAGGGAGTTGAATCCGCGTTTAGATTCAGAGAGTGGGAAGCACGTTCCTTCTAGGAGCTGCGTTTTGCTATTCCAGCGTGAATGGGAGTAAACGCTGTATTCAGAAATATCTGCTTCTAGAACCAAAACGCAGCTACCTAACAGAACGGTCTTCAATGTGTCCATTCAACTTACAGAGTTAAACTGATGTGCGTTTGCAGGAGTTCGTAAACCCTTTCTGTGAAGCAGCGGACAACGCATTTTTCCAACGAAATCCAAGCATTTCAGAAATAGCTGTAAATCTCCGTCTAAAACACAAAACGAACGTATCCTTCAAACTGCTCTCCTGTGCGTTCGCTTAACTAAGGGAGTTGAATCCGAGTCTAGATTCAGAGAGTGGGAAGCACGTTCCTTCTAGGAGCTGCGTTTTCCTATTCCAGCGTGAATGGGAGTAAACGCTGTATTCAGAAATATCTGATTGTAGAACCAAAACGCAGCTACCTAACAGAACGGTCTTCAATGTGTGCATTCAACGTACAGAGTTAAACTGATGTGCGTTTGCAGGAGTTTGTAAACCCTTTCTGTGAAGCAGCGGACAACTCATTTTTCCAACCAAATCCAAGCATTTCAGAAATAGCTGTAAATCTCCGTCTAAAACACAAAACGAACGTATCCTTCAAACTGCTCTCCTGTGCGTTCGCTTAACTAAGGGAGTTGAATCCGCGTTTAGATTCAGAGAGTGGGAAGCACGTTCCTTCTAGGAGCTGCGTTTTCCTATTCCAGCGTGAATGGGAATAAACGCTGTATTGAGAAATATCTGCTTCTAGAACCAAAACGCAGCTACGTAACAGAACGGTCTTCAATGTGTGCATTCAACTTACAGAGTTAAACTGATGTGCGTTTGCAGGAGTTTGTAAACCCTTTCTGTGAAGCAGCGGAAAACGCATTTTTCCAGCCAAATCCAAGCATTTCAGAAATAGCTGTAAATCTCCGTCTAAAACACAAAACGAACGTATCCTTCAAACTGCTCTCCTGTGCGTTCGCTTAACTAAGGGAGTTGAATCAGCGTTTAGATTCAGAGAGTGGGAAGCACGTTCCTTCTAGGAGCTGCGTTTTGCTATTCCAGCGTGAATGGGAGTAAACGCTGTATTGAGAAATGTCTGCTTCTAGAACCAAAACGCAGCTACCTAACAGAAGGGTCTTCGATGTGTGCATTCAACTTACAGAGTTAAACTGATGTGCGTTTGCAGGAGTTTGTAAACCCTTTCTGTGAAGCAGCGGAAAACGCATTTTTCCAGCCAAATCCAAGCATTTCAGAAATAGCTGTAAATCTCCGTCTAAAACACGAAACGAACGTATCCTTCAAACTGCTCTGCTGTGCGTTGGCTTAACTAAGGGAGTTGAATCCGCGTTTAGATTCAGAGAGTGGGAAGCACGTTCCTTCTAGGAGCTGCGTTTTGCTATTCCAGCGTGAATGGGAGTAAACGCTGTATTCAGAAATATCTGCTTCTAGAACCAAAACGCAGCTACCTAACAGAACGGTCTTCAATGTGTGCATTCAACTTACAGAGTTAAACTGATGTGCGTTTGCAGGAGTTTGTAAACCCTTTCTGTGAAGCAGCGGAAAACGCATTTTTCCAACCAATTCCAAGCATTTCAGAAATAGCTGTAAATCTCCGTCTAAAACACAAAACGAACGTATCCTTCAAACTGCTCTCCTGTGCGTTCGCTTAACTAAGGGAGTTGAATCCGCGTTTAGATTCAGAGAGTGGGAAGCACGTTCCTTCTAGGAGCTGCGTTTTGCTATTCCAGCGTGAATGGGAGTAAACGCTGTATTGAGAAATATCTGCTTCTAGAACCAAAACGCAGCTACCTAAGAGAACGGTCTTCAATGTGTGCATTCAACGTACAGAGTTAAACTGATGTGCGTTTGCAGGAGTTTGTAAACCCTTTCTGTGAAGCAGCGGAAAACGCATTTTTCCAGCCAAATCCAAGCATTTCAGAAATAGCTGTAAATCTCCGTCTAAAACACGAAACGAACGTATCTTTCAAACTGCTCTGCTGTGCGTTGGCTTAACTAAGGGAGTTGAATCCGCGTTTAGATTCAGAGAGTGGGAAGCACGTTCCTTCTAGGAGCTGCGTTTTGCTATTCCAGCGTGAATGGGAGTAAACGCTGTATTCAGAAATATCTGCTTCTAGAACCAAAACGCAGCTACCTAACAGAACGGTCTTCAATGTGTCCATTCAACTTACGGAGTTAAACTGATGTGCGTTTGCAGGAGTTTGTAAACCCTTTCTGTGAAGCAGCGGAAAACGCATTTTTCCAGCCAAATCCAAGCATTTCAGAAATAGCTGTAAATCTCCGTCTAAAACACAAAACGAACGTATCCTTCAAACTGCTCTCCTGTGCGTTCGCTTAACTAAGGGAGTTGAATCCGCGTTTAGATTCAGAGAGTGGGAAGCACGTTCCTTCTAGGAGCTGCGTTTTCCTATTCCAGCGTGAATGGGAATAAACGCTGTATTGAGAAATATCTGCTTCTAGAACCAAAACGCAGCTACCTAACAGAACGGTCTTCAATGTGTGCATTCAACTTACAGAGTTAAACTGATGTGCGTTTGCAGGAGTTTGTAAACCCTTTCTGTGAAGCAGCGGAAAACGCATTTTTCCAGCCAAATCCTAGCATTTCAGAAATAGCTGTAAATCTCCGTCTAAAACACAAAACGAACGTATCCTTCAAACTGCTCTCCTGTGCGTTCGCTTAACTAAGGGAGTTGAATCCGCGTTTAGATTCAGAGAGTGGGAAGCACGTTCCTTCTAGGAGCTGCGTTTTGCTATTCCAGCGTGAATGGGAGTAAACGCTGTATTGAGAAATATCTGCTTCTAGAACCAAAACGCAGCTACCTAACAGAACGGTCTTCAATGTGTGCATTCAACTTACAGAGTTAAACTGATGTGCGTTTGCAGGAGTTTGTAAACCCTTTCTGTGAAGCAGCGGAAAACGCATTTTTCCAGCCAAATCCAAGCATTTCAGAAATAGCTGTAAATCTCCGTCTAAAACACAAAACGAACGTATCCTTCAAACTGCTCTCCTGTGCGTTCGCTTAACTAAGGGAGTTGAATCCGCGTTTAGACTCAGAGAGTGGGAAGCACGTTCCTTCTAGGAGCTGCGTTTTGCTATTCCAGCGTGAATGGGAGTAAACGCTGTATTGAGAAATGTCTGCTTCTAGAACCAAAACGCAGCTACCTAACAGAAGGGTCTTCAATGTGTGCATTCAACTTACAGAGTTAAAATGATGTGCGTTTGCAGGAGTTTGTAAACCCTTTCCTTGGAGCAGCGGAAAACGCATTTTTCCAGCCAAATCCAAGCATTTCAGAAATAGCTGTAAATCTCCGTCTAAAACACGAAACGAACGTATCCTTCAAACTGCTCTGCTGTGCGTTGGCTTAACTAAGGGAGTTGAATCCGCGTTTAGATTCAGAGAGTGGGAAGCACGTTCCTTCTAGGAGCTGCGTTTTGCTATTCCAGCGTGAATGGGAGTAAACGCTGTATTCAGAAATATCTGCTTCCAGAACCAAAACGCAGCTACCTAACAGAACGGTCTTCAATGTGTCCATTCAACTTACAGAGTTAAACTGATGTGCGTTTGCAGGAGTTTGTAAACCCTTTCTGTGAAGCAGCGGAAAACGCATTTTTCCAACCAATTCCAAGCATTTCAGAAATAGCTGTAAATCTCCGTCTAAAACACGAAACGAACGTATCCTTCAAAGTGCTCTCCTGTGCGTTCGCTTAACTAAGGGAGTTGAATCCGCGTTTAGATTCAGAGAGTGGGAAGCACGTTCCTTCTAGGAGCTGCGTTTTCCTATTCCAGCGTGAATGGGAATAAACGCTGTATTGAGAAATATCTGCTTCTAGAACCAAAACGCAGCTACCTAACAGAACGGTCTTCAATGTGTGCATTCAACTTACAGAGTTAAACTGATGTGCGTTTGCAGGAGTTTGTAAACCCTTTCTGTGAAGCAGCGGAAAACGCATTTTTCCAGCCAAATCCAAGCATTTCAGAAATAGCTGTAAATCTCCGTCTAAAACACAAAACGAACGTATCCTTCAAACTGCTCTCCTGTGCGTTCGCTTAACTAAGGGAGTTGAATCCGCGTTTAGACTCAGAGAGTGGGAAGCACGTTCCTTCTAGGAGCTGCGTTTTGCTATTCCAGCGTGAATGGGAGTAAACGCTGTATTGAGAAATGTCTGCTTCTAGAACCAAAACGCAGCTACCTAACAGAAGGGTCTTCAATGTGTGCATTCAACTTACAGAGTTAAACTGATGTGCGTTTGCAGGAGTTTGTAAACCCTTTCTGTGAAGCAGCGGAAAACGCATTTTTCCAGCCAAATCCAAGCATTTCAGAAATAGCTGTAAATCTCCGTCTAAAACACAAAACGAACGTATTTTTCAAACTGCTCTGCTGTGCGTTGGCTTAACTAAGGGAGTTGAATCCGCGTTTAGATTCAGAGAGTGGGAAGCACGTTCCTTCTAGGAGCTGCGTTTTCCTATTCCAGCGTGAATGGGAGTAAACGCTGTATTCAGAAATATCTGCTTCTAGAACCAAAACGCAGCTACCTAACAGAACGGTCTTCAATGTGTGCATTCAACTTACAGAGTTAAACTGATGTGCGTTTGCAGGAGTTTGTAAACCCTTTCTGTGAAGCAGCGGAAAACGCATTTTTCCAACCAATTCCAAGAATTTCAGAAATAGCTGTAAATCTCCGTCTAAAACACAAAACGAACGTATCTTTCAAACTGCTCTCCTGTGCGTTCGCTTAACTAAGGGAGTTGAATCCGCGTTTAGATTCAGAGAGTGGGAAGCACGTTCCTTCTAGGAGCTGCGTTTTGCTATTCCAGCGTGAATGGGAGTAAACGCTGTATTCAGAAATATCTGCTTCTAGAACCAAAACGCAGCTACCTAAGAGAACGGTCTTCAATGTGTGCATTCAACGTACAGAGTTAAACTGATGTGCGTTTGCAGGAGTTTGTAAACCCTTTGTGTGAAGCAGCGGAAAACGCATTTTTCCAGCCAAATCCAAGCATTTCAGAAATAGCTGTAAATCTCCGTCTAAAACACGAAACGAACGTATCCTTCAAACTGCTCTGCTGTGCGTTGGCTTAACTAAGGGAGTTGAATCCGCGTTTAGATTCAGAGAGTGGGAAGCACGTTCCTTCTAGGAGCTGCGTTTTGCTATTCCAGCGTGAATGGGAGTAAACGCTGTATTCAGAAATATCTGCTTCTAGAACCAAAACGCAGCTACCTAACAGAACGGTCTTCAATGTGTCCATTCAACTTACAGAGTTAAACTGATGTGCGTTTGCAGGAGTTTGTAAACCCTTTCTGTGAAGCAGCGGAAAACGCATTTTTCCAACCAAATCCAAGCATTTCAGAAATAGCTGTAAATCTCCGTCTAAAACACGAAACGAACGTATCCTTCAAACTGCTCTCCTGTGCGTTCGCTTAACTAAGGGAGTTGAATCCGCGTTTAGATTCAGAGAGTGGGAAGCACTTTTCTTCTAGGAGCTGCGTTTTGCTATTCCAGCGTGAATGGGAGTAAACGCTGTATTGAGAAATATCTGCTTCTAGAACCAAAACGCAGTTACCTAACAGAACGGTCTTCAATGTGTGCATTCAACGTACAGAGTTAAACTGATGTGCGTTTGCAGGAGTTTGTAAACCCTTTCTGTGAAGCAGCGGAAAACGCATTTTTCCAGCCAAATCCAAGCATTTCAGAAATAGCTGTAAATCTCAGTCTAAAACACAAAACGAACGTATCTTTCAAACTGCTCTCCTGTGCGTTCGCTTAACTAAGGGAGTTGAATCCGCGTTTAGACTCAGAGAGTGGGAACCACGTTCCTTCTAGGAGCTGCGTTTTGCTATTCCAGCGTGAATGGGAGTAAACGCTGTATTCAGAAATATCTGCTTCTAGAACCAAAACGCAGCTACCTAACAGAACGGTCTTCAATGTGTGCATTCAACTTACAGAGTTAAACTGATGTGCGTTTGCAGGAGTTTGTAAACCCTTTCTGTGAAGCAGCGGAAAACGCATTTTTCCAGCCAAATCCAAGCATTTCAGAAATAGCTGTAAATCTCCGTCTAAAACACAAAACGAACGTTTCCTTCAAACTGCTCTCCTGTGCGTTCGCTTAACTAAGGGAGTTTAATCCGCGTTAAGATTCAGAGAGTGGGAAGCACTTTCCTTCTAGGAGCTGCGTTTTGCTATTCCAGCGTGAATGGCAGTAAACGCTGTATTGAGAAATATCTGCTTCTAGAACCAAAACGCAGCTACCTAACAGAACGGTCTTCAATGTGTGCATTCAACTTACAGAGTTAAACTGATGTGCGTTTGCAGGAGTTTGTAAACCCTTTCTGTGAAGCAGCGGAAAACGCATTTTTCCAACCAATTCCAAGCATTTCAGAAATAGCTGTAAATCTCCGTCTAAAACACAGAACGAACGTATCCTTCAAACTGCTCTCCTGTGCGTTCGCTTAACTAAGGGAGTTGAATCCGCGTTTAGATTCAGAGAGTGGGAAGCACGTTCCTTCTAGGAGCTGCGTTTTGCTATTCCAGCGTGAATGGGAGTAAACGCTGTATTCAGAAGTATCTGCTTCTAGAACCAAAACGCAGCTACCTAAGAGAACGGTCTTCAATGTGTGCATTCAACGTACAGAGTTAAACTGATGTGCGTTTGCAGGAGTTTGTAAACCCTTTCTGTGAAGCAGCGGAAAACGCATTTTTCCAGCCAAATCCAAGCATTTCAGAAATAGCTGTAAATCTCCGTCTAAAACACAAAACGAACGTATCCTTCAAACTGCTCTGCTGTGCGTTGGCTTAACTAAGGGAGTTGAATCCGCGTTTAGATTCAGAGAGTGGGAAGCACGTTCCTTCTAGGAGCTGCGTTTTGCTATTCCAGCGTGAATGGGAGTAAACGCTGTATTCAGAAATATCTGCTTCTAGAACCAAAACGCAGCTACCTAACAGAACGGTCTTCAATGTGTGCATTCAACTTACAGAGTTAAACTGATGTGCGTTTGCAGGAGTTTGTAAACCCTTTCTGTGAAGCAGCGGAAAACGCATTTTTCCAACCAAATCCAAGCATTTCAGAAATAGCTGTAAATCTCCGTCTAAAACACAAAACGAACGTATCCTTCAAACTGCTCTCCTGTGCGTTCGCTTAACTAAGGGAGTTGAATCCGCGTTTAGATTCAGAGAGTGGGAAGCACTTTTCTTCTAGGAGCTGCGTTTTGCTATTCCAGCGTGAATGGGAGTAAACGCTGTATTGAGAAATATCTGCTTCTAGAACCAAAACGCAGTTACCTAACAGAACGGTCTTCAATGTGTGCATTCAACGTACAGAGTTAAACTGATGTGCGTTTGCAGGAGTTTGTAAACCCTTTCTGTGAAGCAGCGGAAAACGCATTTTTCCAGCCAAATCCAAGCATTTCAGAAATAGCTGTAAATCTCAGTCTAAAACACAAAACGAACGTATCCTTCAAACTGCTCTCCTGTGCGTTCGCTTAACTAAGGGAGTTGAATCCGCGTTTAGACTCAGAGAGTGGGAACCACGTTCCTTCTAGGAGCTGCGTTTTGCTATTCCAGCGTGAATGGGAGTAAACGCTGTATTCAGAAATATCTGCTTCTAGAACCAAAACGCAGCTACCTAACAGAACGGTCTTCAATGTGTGCATTCAACTTACAGAGTTAAACTGATGTGCGTTTGCAGGAGTTTGTAAACCCTTTCTGTGAAGCAGCGGAAAACGCATTTTTCCAGCCAAATCCAAGCATTTCAGAAATAGCTGTAAATCTCCGTCTAAAACACAAAACGAACGTTTCCTTCAAACTGCTCTCCTGTGCGTTCGCTTAACTAAGGGAGTTGAATCCGCGTTTAGATTCAGAGAGTGGGAAGCACGTTCCTTCTAGGAGCTGCGTTTTGCTATTCCAGCGTGAATGGGAGTAAACGCTGTATTGAGAAATATCTGCTTCTAGAACCAAAACGCAGCTACCTAACAGAACGGTCTTCAATGTGTGCATTCAACGTACAGAGTTAAACTGATGTGCGTTTGCAGGAGTTTGTAAACCCTTTCTGTGAAGCAGCGGAAAACGCATTCTTCCAGCCAAATCCAAGCATTTCAGAAATAGCTGTAAATCTCCGTCTAAAACACAAAACGAACGTATCCTTCAAACTGCTCTCCTGTGCGTTCGCTTAACTAAGGGAGTTGAATCCGCGTTTAGATTCAGAGAGTGGGAAGCACGTTCCTTCTAGGAGCTGCGTTTTCCTATTCCAGCGTGAATGGGAATAAACGCTGTATTGAGAAATATCTGCTTCTAGAACCAAAACGCAGCTACGTAACAGAACGGTCTTCAATGTGTGCATTCAACTTACAGAGTTAAACTGATGTGCGTTTGCAGGAGTTTGTAAACCCTTTCTGTGAAGCAGCGGAAAACGCATTTTTCCAGCCAAATCCAAGCATTTCAGAAATAGCTGTAAATCTCCGTCTAAAACACAAAACGAACGTATCCTTCAAACTGCTCTCCTGTGCGTTCGCTTAACTAAGGGAGTTGAATCCGCGTTTAGATTCAGAGAGTGGGAAGCACTTTTCTTCTAGGAGCTGCGTTTTGCTATTCCAGCGTGAATGGGAGTAAACGCTGTATTCAGAAGTATCTGCTTCTAGAACCAAAACGCAGCTACCTAAGAGAACGGTCTTCAATGTGTGCATTCAACGTACAGAGTTAAACTGATGTGCGTTTGCAGGAGTTTGTAAACCCTTTCTGTGAAGCAGCGGAAAACGCATTTTTCCAGCCAAATCCAAGCATTTCAGAAATAGCTGTAAATCTCCGTCTAAAACACGAAACGAACGTATCCTTCAAACTGCTCTGCTGTGCGTTGGCTTAACTAAGGGAGTTGAATCCGCGTTTAGATTCAGAGAGTGGGAAGCACGTTCCTTCTAGGAGCTGCGTTTTGCTATTCCAGCGTGAATGGGAGTAAACGCTGTATTGAGAAATATCTGCTTCTAGAACCAAAACGCAGCTACCTAACAGAACGGTCTTCAATGTGTGCATTCAACTTACAGAGTTAAACTGATGTGCGTTTGCAGGAGTTTGTAAACCCGTTCTGTGAAGCAGCGGACAACTCATTTTTCCAACCAAATCCAAGCATTTCAGAAATAGCTGTAAATCTCCGTCTAAAACACAAAACGAACGTATCCTTCAAACTGCTCTCCTGTGCGTTCGCTTAACTAAGGGAGTTGAATCCGCGTTTAGATTCAGAGAGTGGGAAGCACGTTCCTTCTAGGAGCTGCGTTTTCCTATTCCAGCGTGAATGGGAATAAACGCTGTATTGAGAAATATCTGCTTCTAGAACCAAAACGCAGCTACGTAACAGAACGGTCTTCAATGTGTGCATTCAACTTACAGAGTTAAACTGATGTGCGTTTGCAGGAGTTTGTAAACCCTTTCTGTGAAGCAGCGGAAAACGCATTTTTCCAGCCAAATCCAAGCATTTCAGAAATAGCTGTAAATCTCCGTCTAAAACACAAAACGAACGTTTCCTTCAAACTGCTCTCCTGTGCGTTCGCTTAACTAAGGGAGTTTAATCCGCGTTAAGATTCAGAGAGTGGGAAGCACTTTCCTTCTAGGAGCTGCGTTTTGCTATTCCAGCGTGAATGGCAGTAAACGCTGTATTGAGAAATATCTGCTTCTAGAACCAAAACGCAGCTACCTAACAGAACGGTCTTCAATGTGTGCATTCAACTTACAGAGTTAAACTGATGTGCGTTTGCAGGAGTTTGTAAACCCTTTCTGTGAAGCAGCGGAAAACGCATTTTTCCAACCAATTCCAAGCATTTCAGAAATAGCTGTAAATCTCCGTCTAAAACACAGAACGAACGTATCCTTCAAACTGCTCTCCTGTGCGTTCGCTTAACTAAGGGAGTTGAATCCGCGTTTAGATTCAGAGAGTGGGAAGCACGTTCCTTCTAGGAGCTGCGTTTTGCTATTCCAGCGTGAATGGGAGTAAACGCTGTATTCAGAAGTATCTGCTTCTAGAACCAAAACGCAGCTACCTAAGAGAACGGTCTTCAATGTGTGCATTCAACGTACAGAGTTAAACTGATGTGCGTTTGCAGGAGTTTGTAAACCCTTTCTGTGAAGCAGCGGAAAACGCATTTTTCCAGCCAAATCCAAGCATTTCAGAAATAGCTGTAAATCTCCGTCTAAAACACAAAACGAACGTATCCTTCAAACTGCTCTGCTGTGCGTTGGCTTAACTAAGGGAGTTGAATCCGCGTTTAGATTCAGAGAGTGGGAAGCACGTTCCTTCTAGGAGCTGCGTTTTGCTATTCCAGCGTGAATGGGAGTAAACGCTGTATTCAGAAATATCTGCTTCTAGAACCAAAACGCAGCTACCTAACAGAACGGTCTTCAATGTGTCCATTCAACTTACAGAGTTAAACTGATGTGCGTTTGCAGGAGTTTGTAAACCCTTTCTGTGAAGCAGCGGAAAACGCATTTTTCCAACCAAATCCAAGCATTTCAGAAATAGCTGTAAATCTCCGTCTAAAACACAAAACGAACGTATCCTTCAAACTGCTCTCCTGTGCGTTCGCTTAACTAAGGGAGTTGAATCCGCGTTTAGATTCAGAGAGTGGGAAGCACTTTTCTTCTAGGAGCTGCGTTTTGCTATTCCAGCGTGAATGGGAGTAAACGCTGTATTGAGAAATATCTGCTTCTAGAACCAAAACGCAGTTACCTAACAGAACGGTCTTCAATGTGTGCATTCAACGTACAGAGTTAAACTGATGTGCGTTTGCAGGAGTTTGTAAACCCTTTCTGTGAAGCAGCGGAAAACGCATTTTTCCAGCCAAATCCAAGCATTTCAGAAATAGCTGTAAATCTCAGTCTAAAACACAAAACGAACGTATCCTTCAAACTGCTCTCCTGTGCGTTCGCTTAACTAAGGGAGTTGAATCCGCGTTTAGACTCAGAGAGTGGGAACCACGTTCCTTCTAGGAGCTGCGTTTTGCTATTCCAGCGTGAATGGGAGTAAACGCTGTATTCAGAAATATCTGCTTCTAGAACCAAAACGCAGCTACCTAACAGAACGGTCTTCAATGTGTGCATTCAACTTACAGAGTTAAACTGATGTGCGTTTGCAGGAGTTTGTAAACCCTTTCTGTGAAGCAGCGGAAAACGCATTGTTCCAGCCAAATCCAAGCATTTCAGAAATAGCTGTAAATCTCCGTCTAAAACACAAAACGAACGTTTCCTTCAAACTGCTCTCCTGTGCGTTCGCTTAACTAAGGGAGTTGAATCCGCGTTTAGATTCAGAGAGTGGGAAGCACGTTCCTTCTAGGAGCTGCGTTTTGCTATTCCAGCGTGAATGGGAGTAAACGCTGTATTGAGAAATATCTGCTTCTAGAACCAAAACGCAGCTACCTAACAGAACGGTCTTCAATGTGTGCATTCAACGTACAGAGTTAAACTGATGTGCGTTTGCAGGAGTTTGTAAACCCTTTCTGTGAAGCAGCGGAAAACGCATTCTTCCAGCCAAATCCAAGCATTTCAGAAATAGCTGTAAATCTCCGTCTAAAACACAAAACGAACGTATCCTTCAAACTGCTCTCCTGTGCGTTCGCTTAACTAAGGGAGTTGAATCCGCGTTTAGATTCAGAGAGTGGGAAGCACGTTCCTTCTAGGAGCTGCGTTTTCCTATTCCAGCGTGAATGGGAATAAACGCTGTATTGAGAAATATCTGCTTCTAGAACCAAAACGCAGCTACGTAACAGAACGGTCTTCAATGTGTGCATTCAACTTACAGAGTTAAACTGATGTGCGTTTGCAGGAGTTTGTAAACCCTTTCTGTGAAGCAGCGGAAAACGCATTTTTCCAGCCAAATCCAAGCATTTCAGAAATAGCTGTAAATCTCCGTCTAAAACACAAAACGAACGTATCCTTCAAACTGCTCTCCTGTGCGTTCGCTTAACTAAGGGAGTTGAATCCGCGTTTAGATTCAGAGAGTGGGAAGCACTTTTCTTCTAGGAGCTGCGTTTTGCTATTCCAGCGTGAATGGGAGTAAACGCT
Organism: Callithrix jacchus; assembly: GCF_049354715.1. Taxonomy (NCBI): domain Eukaryota; kingdom Metazoa; phylum Chordata; class Mammalia; order Primates; family Cebidae; genus Callithrix; species Callithrix jacchus. Next base: position 46,560,193 of record NC_133514.1, read on the forward strand.
GTATTCAGAAGTATCTGCTTCTAGAACCAAAACGCAGCTACCTAAGAGAACGGTCTTCAATGTGTGCATTCAACGTACAGAGTTAAACTGATGTGCGTTTGCAGGAGTTTGTAAACCCTTTCTGTGAAGCAGCGGAAAACGCATTTTTCCAGCCAAATCCAAGCATTTCAGAAATAGCTGTAAATCTCCGTCTAAAACACGAAACGAACGTATCCTTCAAACTGCTCTGCTGTGCGTTGGCTTAACTAAGGGAGTTGAATCCGCGTTTAGATTCAGAGAGTGGGAAGCACGTTCCTTCTAGGAGCTGCGTTTTGCTATTCCAGCGTGAATGGGAGTAAACGCTGTATTGAGAAATATCTGCTTCTAGAACCAAAACGCAGCTACCTAACAGAACGGTCTTCAATGTGTGCATTCAACTTACAGAGTTAAACTGATGTGCGTTTGCAGGAGTTTGTAAACCCGTTCTGTGAAGCAGCGGACAACTCATTTTTCCAACCAAATCCAAGCATTTCAGAAATAGCTGTAAATCTCCGTCTAAAACACAAAACGAACGTATCCTTCAAACTGCTCTCCTGTGCGTTCGCTTAACTAAGGGAGTTGAATCCGCGTTTAGATTCAGAGAGTGGGAAGCACGTTCCTTCTAGGAGCTGCGTTTTCCTATTCCAGCGTGAATGGGAATAAACGCTGTATTGAGAAATATCTGCTTCTAGAACCAAAACGCAGCTACGTAACAGAACAGTCTTCAATGTGTGCATTCAACTTACAGAGTTAAACTGATGTGCGTTTGCAGGAGTTTGTAAACCCTTTCTGTGAAGCAGCGGAAAACGCATTTTTCCAGCCAAATCCAAGCATTTCAGAAATAGCTGTAAATCTCCGTCTAAAACACAAAACGAACGTATCCTTCAAACTGCTCTCCTGTGCGTTCGCTTAACTAAGGGAGTTGAATCAGCGTTTAGATTCAGAGAGTGGGAAGCACGTTCCTTCTAGGAGCTGCGTTTTGCTATTCCAGCGTGAATGGGAGTAAACGCTGTATTGAGAAATGTCTGCTTCTAGAACCAAAACGCAGCTACCTAACAGAAGGGTCTTCGATGTGTGCATTCAACTTACAGAGTTAAACTGATGTGCGTTTGCAGGAGTTTGTAAACCCTTTCTGTGAAGCAGCGGAAAACGCATTTTTCCAGCCAAATCCAAGCATTTCAGAAATAGCTGTAAATCTCCGTCTAAAACACGAAACGAACGTATCCTTCAAACTGCTCTGCTGTGCGTTGGCTTAACTAAGGGAGTTGAATCCGCGTTTAGATTCAGAGAGTGGGAAGCACGTTCCTTCTAGGAGCTGCGTTTTGCTATTCCAGCGTGAATGGGAGTAAACGCTGTATTCAGAAATATCTGCTTCTAGAACCAAAACGCAGCTACCTAACAGAACGGTCTTCAATGTGTGCATTCAACTTACAGAGTTAAACTGATGTGCGTTTGCAGGAGTTTGTAAACCCTTTCTCTGAAGCAGCGGAAAACGCATTTTTCCAACCAATTCCAAGCATTTCAGAAATAGCTGTAAATCTCCGTCTAAAACACAAAACGAACGTATCCTTCAAACTGCTCTCCTGTGCGTTCGCTTAACTAAGGGAGTTGAATCCGCGTTTAGATTCAGAGAGTGGGAAGCACGTTCCTTCTAGGAGCTGCGTTTTGCTATTCCAGCGTGAATGGGAGTAAACGCTGTATTGAGAAATATCTGCTTCTAGAACCAAAACGCAGCTACCTAAGAGAACGGTCTTCAATGTGTGCATTCAACGTACAGAGTTAAACTGATGTGCGTTTGCAGGAGTTTGTAAACCCTTTCTGTGAAGCAGCGGAAAACGCATTTTTCCAGCCAAATCCAAGCATTTCAGAAATAGCTGTAAATCTCCGTCTAAAACACGAAACGAACGTATCCTTCAAACTGCTCTGCTGTGCGTTGGCTTAACTAAGGGAGTTGAATCCGCGTTTAGATTCAGAGAGTGGGAAGCACGTTCCTTCTAGGAGCTGCGTTTTGCTATTCCAGCGTGAATGGGAGTAAACGCTGTATTCAGAAATATCTGCTTCTAGAACCAAAACGCAGCTACCTAACAGAACGGTCTTCAATGTGTCCATTCAACTTACGGAGTTAAACTGATGTGCGTTTGCAGGAGTTTGTAAACCCTTTCTGTGAAGCAGCGGAAAACGCATTTTTCCAGCCAAATCCAAGCATTTCAGAAATAGCTGTAAATCTCCGTCTAAAACACAAAACGAACGTATCCTTCAAACTGCTCTCCTGTGCGTTCGCTTAACTAAGGGAGTTGAATCCGCGTTTAGATTCAGAGAGTGGGAAGCACGTTCCTTCTAGGAGCTGCGTTTTCCTATTCCAGCGTGAATGGGAATAAACGCTGTATTGAGAAATATCTGCTTCTAGAACCAAAACGCAGCTACCTAACAGAACGGTCTTCAATGTGTGCATTCAACTTACAGAGTTAAACTGATGTGCGTTTGCAGGAGTTTGTAAACCCTTTCTGTGAAGCAGCGGAAAACGCATTTTTCCAGCCAAATCCTAGCATTTCAGAAATAGCTGTAAATCTCCGTCTAAAACACAAAACGAACGTATCCTTCAAACTGCTCTCCTGTGCGTTCGCTTAACTAAGGGAGTTGAATCCGCGTTTAGATTCAGAGAGTGGGAAGCACGTTCCTTCTAGGAGCTGCGTTTTGCTATTCCAGCGTGAATGGGAGTAAACGCTGTATTCAGAAATATCTGCTTCTAGAACCAAAACGCAGCTACCTAACAGAACGGTCTTCAATGTGTGCATTCAACTTACAGAGTTAAACTGATGTGCGTTTGCAGGAGTTTGTAAACCCTTTCTGTGAAGCAGCGGAAAACGCATTTTTCCAGCCAAATCCAAGCATTTCAGAAATAGCTGTAAATCTCCGTCTAAAACACAAAACGAACGTATCCTTCAAACTGCTCTCCTGTGCGTTCGCTTAACTAAGGGAGTTGAATCCGCGTTTAGACTCAGAGAGTGGGAAGCACGTTCCTTCTAGGAGCTGCGTTTTGCTATTCCAGCGTGAATGGGAGTAAACGCTGTATTGAGAAATGTCTGCTTCTAGAACCAAAACGCAGCTACCTAACAGAAGGGTCTTCAATGTGTGCATTCAACTAACAGAGTTAAAATGATGTGCGTTTGCAGGAGTTTGTAAACCCTTTCTGTGGAGCAGCGGAAAACGCATTTTTCCAGCCAAATCCAAGCATTTCAGAAATAGCTGTAAATCTCCGTCTAAAACACGAAACGAACGTATCCTTCAAACTGCTCTGCTGTGCGTTGGCTTAACTAAGGGAGTTGAATCCGCGTTTAGATTCAGAGAGTGGGAAGCACGTTCCTTCTAGGAGCTGCGTTTTGCTATTCCAGCGTGAATGGGAGTAAACGCTGTATTCAGAAATATCTGCTTCCAGAACCAAAACGCAGCTACCTAACAGAACGGTCTTCAATGTGTCCATTCAACTTACAGAGTTAAACTGATGTGCGTTTGCAGGAGTTTGTAAACCCTTTCTGTGAAGCAGCGGAAAACGCATTTTTCCAACCAATTCCAAGCATTTCAGAAATAGCTGTAAATCTCCGTCTAAAACACGAAACGAACGTATCCTTCAAAGTGCTCTCCTGTGCGTTCGCTTAACTAAGGGAGTTGAATCCGCGTTTAGATTCAGAGAGTGGGAAGCACGTTCCTTCTAGGAGCTGCGTTTTCCTATTCCAGCGTGAATGGGAATAAACGCTGTATTGAGAAATATCTGCTTCTAGAACCAAAACGCAGCTACCTAACAGAACGGTCTTCAATGTGTGCATTCAACTTACAGAGTTAAACTGATGTGCGTTTGCAGGAGTTTGTAAACCCTTTCTGTGAAGCAGCGGAAAACGCATTTTTCCAGCCAAATCCAAGCATTTCAGAAATAGCTGTAAATCTCCGTCTAAAACACAAAACGAACGTATCCTTCAAACTGCTCTCCTGTGCGTTCGCTTAACTAAGGGAGTTGAATCCGCGTTTAGACTCAGAGAGTGGGAAGCACGTTCCTTCTAGGAGCTGCGTTTTGCTATTCCAGCGTGAATGGGAGTAAACGCTGTATTGAGAAATGTCTGCTTCTAGAACCAAAACGCAGCTACCTAACAGAAGGGTCTTCAATGTGTGCATTCAACTTACAGAGTTAAACTGATGTGCGTTTGCAGGAGTTTGTAAACCCTTTCTGTGAAGCAGCGGAAAACGCATTTTTCCAGCCAAATCCAAGCATTTCAGAAATAGCTGTAAATCTCCGTCTAAAACACAAAACGAACGTATTTTTCAAACTGCTCTGCTGTGCGTTGGCTTAACTAAGGGAGTTGAATCCGCGTTTAGATTCAGAGAGTGGGAAGCACGTTCCTTCTAGGAGCTGCGTTTTCCTATTCCAGCGTGAATGGGAGTAAACGCTGTATTCAGAAATATCTGCTTCTAGAACCAAAACGCAGCTACCTAACAGAACGGTCTTCAATGTGTGCATTCAACTTACAGAGTTAAACTGATGTGCGTTTGCAGGAGTTTGTAAACCCTTTCTGTGAAGCAGCGGAAAACGCATTTTTCCAACCAATTCCAAGAATTTCAGAAATAGCTGTAAATCTCCGTCTAAAACACAAAACGAACGTATCTTTCAAACTGCTCTCCTGTGCGTTCGCTTAACTAAGGGAGTTGAATCCGCGTTTAGATTCAGAGAGTGGGAAGCACGTTCCTTCTAGGAGCTGCGTTTTGCTATTCCAGCGTGAATGGGAGTAAACGCTGTATTCAGAAATATCTGCTTCTAGAACCAAAACGCAGCTACCTAAGAGAACGGTCTTCAATGTGTGCATTCAACGTACAGAGTTAAACTGATGTGCGTTTGCAGGAGTTTGTAAACCCTTTGTGTGAAGCAGCGGAAAACGCATTTTTCCAGCCAAATCCAAGCATTTCAGAAATAGCTGTAAATCTCCGTCTAAAACACGAAACGAACGTATCCTTCAAACTGCTCTGCTGTGCGTTGGCTTAACTAAGGGAGTTGAATCCGCGTTTAGATTCAGAGAGTGGGAAGCACGTTCCTTCTAGGAGCTGCGTTTTGCTATTCCAGCGTGAATGGGAGTAAACGCTGTATTCAGAAATATCTGCTTCTAGAACCAAAACGCAGCTACCTAACAGAACGGTCTTCAATGTGTCCATTCAACTTACAGAGTTAAACTGATGTGCGTTTGCAGGAGTTTGTAAACCCTTTCTGTGAAGCAGCGGAAAACGCATTTTTCCAACCAAATCCAAGCATTTCAGAAATAGCTGTAAATCTCCGTCTAAAACACAAAACGAACGTATCCTTCAAACTGCTCTCCTGTGCGTTCGCTTAACTAAGGGAGTTGAATCCGCGTTTAGATTCAGAGAGTGGGAAGCACTTTTCTTCTAGGAGCTGCGTTTTGCTATTCCAGCGTGAATGGGAGTAAACGCTGTATTGAGAAATATCTGCTTCTAGAACCAAAACGCAGTTACCTAACAGAACGGTCTTCAATGTGTGCATTCAACGTACAGAGTTAAACTGATGTGCGTTTGCAGGAGTTTGTAAACCCTTTCTGTGAAGCAGCGGAAAACGCATTTTTCCAGCCAAATCCAAGCATTTCAGAAATAGCTGTAAATCTCAGTCTAAAACACAAAACGAACGTATCTTTCAAACTGCTCTCCTGTGCGTTCGCTTAACTAAGGGAGTTGAATCCGCGTTTAGACTCAGAGAGTGGGAACCACGTTCCTTCTAGGAGCTGCGTTTTGCTATTCCAGCGTGAATGGGAGTAAACGCTGTATTCAGAAATATCTGCTTCTAGAACCAAAACGCAGCTACCTAACAGAACGGTCTTCAATGTGTGCATTCAACTTACAGAGTTAAACTGATGTGCGTTTGCAGGAGTTTGTAAACCCTTTCTGTGAAGCAGCGGAAAACGCATTTTTCCAGCCAAATCCAAGCATTTCAGAAATAGCTGTAAATCTCCGTCTAAAACACAAAACGAACGTTTCCTTCAAACTGCTCTCCTGTGCGTTCGCTTAACTAAGGGAGTTTAATCCGCGTTAAGATTCAGAGAGTGGGAAGCACTTTCCTTCTAGGAGCTGCGTTTTGCTATTCCAGCGTGAATGGCAGTAAACGCTGTATTGAGAAATATCTGCTTCTAGAACCAAAACGCAGCTACCTAACAGAACGGTCTTCAATGTGTGCATTCAACTTACAGAGTTAAACTGATGTGCGTTTGCAGGAGTTTGTAAACCCTTTCTGTGAAGCAGCGGAAAACGCATTTTTCCAACCAATTCCAAGCATTTCAGAAATAGCTGTAAATCTCCGTCTAAAACACAGAACGAACGTATCCTTCAAACTGCTCTCCTGTGCGTTCGCTTAACTAAGGGAGTTGAATCCGCGTTTAGATTCAGAGAGTGGGAAGCACGTTCCTTCTAGGAGCTGCGTTTTGCTATTCCAGCGTGAATGGGAGTAAACGCTGTATTCAGAAGTATCTGCTTCTAGAACCAAAACGCAGCTACCTAAGAGAACGGTCTTCAATGTGTGCATTCAACGTACAGAGTTAAACTGATGTGCGTTTGCAGGAGTTTGTAAACCCTTTCTGTGAAGCAGCGGAAAACGCATTTTTCCAGCCAAATCCAAGCATTTCAGAAATAGCTGTAAATCTCCGTCTAAAACACAAAACGAACGTATTATTCAAACTGCTCTGCTGTGCGTTGGCTTAACTAAAAAAGTTGAATCCGCGTTTAGATTCAGAGAGTGGGAAGCACGTTCCTTCTAGGAGCTGCGTTTTGCTATTCCAGCGTGAATGGGAGTAAACGCTGTATTCAGAAATATCTGCTTCTAGAACCAAAACGCAGCTACCTAACAGAACGGTCTTCAATGTGTCCATTCAACTTACAGAGTTAAACTGATGTGCGTTTGCAGGAGTTTGTAAACCCTTTCTGTGAAGCAGCGGAAAACGCATTTTTCCAACCAAATCCAAGCATTTCAGAAATAGCTGTAAATCTCCGTCTAAAACACAAAACGAACGTATCCTTCAAACTGCTCTCCTGTGCGTTCGCTTAACTAAGGGAGTTGAATCCGCGTTTAGATTCAGAGAGTGGGAAGCACTTTTCTTCTAGGAGCTGCGTTTTGCTATTCCAGCGTGAATGGGAGTAAACGCTGTATTGAGAAATATCTGCTTCTAGAACCAAAACGCAGTTACCTAACAGAACGGTCTTCAATGTGTGCATTCAACGTACAGAGTTAAACTGATGTGCGTTTGCAGGAGTTTGTAAACCCTTTCTGTGAAGCAGCGGAAAACGCATTTTTCCAGCCAAATCCAAGCATTTCAGAAATAGCTGTAAATCTCAGTCTAAAACACAAAACGAACGTATCCTTCAAACTGCTCTCCTGTGCGTTCGCTTAACTAAGGGAGTTGAATCCGCGTTTAGACTCAGAGAGTGGGAACCACGTTCCTTCTAGGAGCTGCGTTTTGCTATTCCAGCGTGAATGGGAGTAAACGCTGTATTCAGAAATATCTGCTTCTAGAACCAAAACGCAGCTACCTAACAGAACGGTCTTCAATGTGTGCATTCAACTTACAGAGTTAAACTGATGTGCGTTTGCAGGAGTTTGTAAACCCTTTCTGTGAAGCAGCGGAAAACGCATTTTTCCAGCCAAATCCAAGCATTTCAGAAATAGCTGTAAATCTCCGTCTAAAACACAAAACGAACGTTTCCTTCAAACTGCTCTCCTGTGCGTTCGCTTAACTAAGGGAGTTGAATCCGCGTTTAGATTCAGAGAGTGGGAAGCACGTTCCTTCTAGGAGCTGCGTTTTGCTATTCCAGCGTGAATGGGAGTAAACGCTGTATTGAGAAATATCTGCTTCTAGAACCAAAACGCAGCTACCTAACAGAACGGTCTTCAATGTGTGCATTCAACGTACAGAGTTAAACTGATGTGCGTTTGCAGGAGTTTGTAAACCCTTTCTGTGAAGCAGCGGAAAACGCATTTTTCCAGCCAAATCCAAGCATTTCAGAAATAGCTGTAAATCTCCGTCTAAAACACGAAACGAACGTATCCTTCAAACTGCTCTGCTGTGCGTTGGCTTAACTAAGGGAGTTCAATCCGCGTTTAGATTCAGAGAGTGGGAAGCACGTTCCTTCTAGGAGCTGCGTTTTGCTATTCCAGCGTGAATGGGAGTAAACGCTGTATTCAGAAATATCTGCTTCTAGAACCAAAACGCAGCTACCTAAGAGAACGGTCTTCAATGTGTGCATTCAACTTACAGAGTTAAACTGATGTGCGTTTGCAGGAGTTTGTAAACCCTTTCTGTGAAGCAGCGGAAAACGCATTTTTCCAGCCAAATCCAAGCATTTCAGAAATAGTTGTAAATCTCCGTCTAAAACACAAAACGAACGTTTCCTTCAAACTGCTCTTCTGTGCGTTCGCTTAACTAAGGGAGTTGAATCCGCGTTAAGATTCAGAGAGTGGGAAGCACTTTCCTTCTAGGAGCTGCGTTTTGCTATTCCAGCGTGAATGGCAGTAAACGCTGTATTGAGAAATATCTGCTTCTAGAACCAAAACGCAGCTACCTAACAGAACGGTCTTCAATGTGTGCATTCAACTTACAGAGTTAAACTGATGTGCGTTTGCAGGAGTTTGTAAACCCTTTCTGTGAAGCAGCGGAAAACGCATTTTTCCAACCAATTCCAAGCATTTCAGAAATAGCTGTAAATCTCCGTCTAAAACACAGAACGAACGTATCCTTCAAACTGCTCTCCTGTGCGTTCGCTTAACTAAGGGAGTTGAATCCGCGTTTAGATTCAGAGAGTGGGAAGCACGTTCCTTCTCGGAGCTGCGTTTTGCTATTCCAGCGTGAATGGGAGTAAACGCTGTATTCAGAAATATCTGCTTCTAGAACCAAAACGCAGCTACCTAAGAGAACGGTCTTCAATGTGTGCATTCAACGTACAGAGTTAAACTGATGTGCGTTTGCAGGAGTTTGTAAACCCTTTCTGTGAAGCAGCGGAAAACGCATTTTTCCAGCCAAATCCAAGCATTTCAGAAATAGCTGTAAATCTCCGTCTAAAACAAAAAACGAACGTATCCTTCAAACTGCTCTGCTGTGCGTTGGCTTAACTAAGGGAGTTGAATCCGCGTTTAGATTCAGAGAGTGGGAAGCACGTTCCTTCTAGGAGCTGCGTTTTGCTATTCCAGCGTGAATGGGAGTAAACGCTGTATTCAGAAATATCTGCTTCTAGAACCAAAACGCAGCTACCTAACAGAACGGTCTTCAATGTGTCCATTCAACTTACAGAGTTAAACTGATGTGCGTTTGCAGGAGTTTGTAAACCCTTTCTGTGAAGCAGCGGAAAACGCATTTTTCCAACCAAATCCAAGCATTTCAGAAATAGCTGTACATCTCCGTCTAAAACACAAAACGAACGTATCCTTCAAACTGCTCTCCTGTGCGTTCGCTTAACTAAGGGAGTTGAATCCGCGTTTAGATTCAGAGAGTGGGAAGCACTTTTCTTCTAGGAGCTGCGTTTTGCTATTCCAGCGTGAATGGGAGTAAACGCTGTATTGAGAAATATCTGCTTCTAGAACCAAAACGCAGTTACCTAACAGAACGGTCTTCAATGTGTGCATTCAACGTACAGAGTTAAACTGATGTGCGTTTGCAGGAGTTTGTAAACCCTTTCTGTGAAGCAGCGGAAAACGCATTTTTCCAGCCAAATCCAAGCATTTCAGAAATAGCTGTAAATCTCAGTCTAAAACACAAAACGAACGTATCCTTCAAACTGCTCTGCTGTGCGTTGGCTTAACTAAGGGAGTTGAATCCGCGTTTAGATTCAGAGAGTGGGAAGCACGTTCCTTCTAGGAGCTGCGTTTTGCTATTCCAGCGTGAATGGGAGTAAACGCTGTATTCAGAAATATCTGCTTCTAGAACCAAAACGCAGCTACCTAACAGAACGGTCTTCAATGTGTCCATTCAACTTACAGAGTTAAACTGATGTGCGTTTGCAGGAGTTTGTAAACCCTTTCTGTGAAGCAGCGGAAAACGCATTTTTCCAACCAAATCCAAGCATTTCAGAAATAGCTGTAAATCTCCGTCTAAAACACAAAACGAACGTATCCTTCAAACTGCTCTCCTGTGCGTTCGCTTAACTAAGGGAGTTGAATCCGCGTTTAGATTCAGAGAGTGGGAAGCACTTTTCTTCTAGGAGCTGCGTTTTGCTATTCCAGCGTGAATGGGAGTAAACGCTGTATTGAGAAATATCTGCTTCTAGAACCAAAACGCAGTTACCTAACAGAACGGTCTTCAATGTGTGCATTCAACGTACAGAGTTAAACTGATGTGCGTTTGCAGGAGTTTGTAAACCCTTTCTGTGAAGCAGCGGAAAACGCATTTTTCCAGCCAAATCCAAGCATTTCAGAAATAGCTGTAAATCTCAGTCTAAAACACAAAACGAACGTATCCTTCAAACTGCTCTGTTGTGCGTTGGCTTAACTAAGGGAGTTGAATCCGCGTTTAGATTCAGAGAGTGGGAAGCACGTTCCTTCTAGGAGCTGCGTTTTGCTATTCCAGCGTGAATGGGAGTAAACGCTGAATTCAGAAATATCTGCTTCTAGAACCAAAACGCAGCTACCTAACAGAACGGTCTTCAATGTGTCCATTCAACTTACAGAGTTAAACTGATGTGCGTTTGCAGGAGTTTGTAAACCCTTTCTGTGAAGCAGCGGAAAACGCATTTTTCCAACCAAATCCAATTATTTCAGAAATAGCTGTAAATCTCCGTCTAAAACACAAAACGAACGTATCCTTCAAACTGCTCTCCTGTGCGTTCGCTTAACTAAGGGAGTTGAATCCGCGTTTAGATTCAGAGAGTGGGAAGCACGTTCCTTCTAGGAGCTGCGTTTTCCTATTTCAGCGTGAATGGGAATAAACGCTGTATTGAGAAATATCTGCTTCTAGAACCAAAACGCAGCTACCTAACAGAACGGTCTTCAATGTGTGCATTCAACTTACAGAGTTAAACTGATGTGCGTTTGCAGGAGTTTGTAAACCCTTTCTGTGAAGCAGCGGAAAACGCATTTTTCCAACCAATTCCAAGCATTTCAGAAATAGCTGTAAATCTCCGTCTAAAACACAGAACGAACGTATCCTTCAAACTGCTCTCCTGTGCGTTGGCTTATCTAAGGGAGTTGAATCCGCGTTTAGATTCAGAGAGTGGGAAGCACGTTCCTTCTAGGAGCTGCGTTTTGCTATTCCAGCGTGAATGGGAGTAAACGCTGTATTCAGAAATATCTGCTTCTAGAACCAAAACGCAGCTACCTAAGAGAACGGTCTTCAATGTGTGCATTCAACGTACAGAGTTAAACTGATGTGCGTTTGCAGGAGTTTGTAAACCCTTTCTGTGAAGCAGCGGAAAACGCATTTTTCCAGCCAAATCCAAGCATTTCAGAAATAGCTGTAAATCTCCGTCTAAAACACAAAACGAACCTATCCTTCAAAGTGCTCTGCTGTGCGTTGGCTTAACTAAGGGAGTTGAATCCGCGTTTAGATTCAGAGAGTGGGAAGCACGTTCCTTCTAGGAGCTGCGTTTTGCTATTCCAGCGTGAATGGGAGTAAACGCTGTATTCAGAAATATCTGCTTCTAGAACCAAAACGCAGCTACCTAACAGAACGGTCTTCAATGTGTCCATTCAACTTACAGAGTTAAACTGATGTGCGTTTGCAGGAGTTTGTAAACCCTTTCTGTGAAGCAGCGGAAAACGCATTTTTCCAACCAAATCCAAGCATTTCAGAAATAGCTGTAAATCTCCGTCTAAAACACAAAACGAACGTATCCTTCAAACTGCTCTCCTGTGCGTTCGCTTAACTAAGGGAGTTGAATCCGCGTTTAGATTCAGAGAGTGGGAAGCACTTTTCTTCTAGGAGCTGCGTTTTGCTATTCCAGCGTGAATGGGAGTAAACGCTGTATTGAGAAATATCTGCTTCTAGAACCAAAACGCAGTTACCTAACAGAACGGTCTTCAATGTGTGCATTCAACGTACAGAGTTAAACTGATGTGCGTTTGCAGGAGTTTGTAAACCCTTTCTGTGAAGCAGCGGAAAACGCATTTTTCCAGCCAAATCCAAGCATTTCAGAAATAGCTGTAAATCTCAGTCTAAAACACAAAACGTACGTATCCTTCAAACTGCTCTCCTGTGCGTTCGCTTAACTAAGGGAGTTGAATCCGCGTTTAGACTCAGAGAGTGGGAACCACGTTCCTTCTAGGAGCTGCGTTTTGCTATTCCAGCGTGAATGGGAGTAAACGCTGTATTCAGAAATATCTGCTTCTAGAACCAAAACGCAGCTACCTAACAGAACGGTCTTCAATGTGTGCATTCAACTTACAGAGTTAAACTGATGTGCGTTTGCAGGAGTTTGTAAACCCTTTCTGTGAAGCAGCGGAAAACGCATTTTTCCAGCCAAATCCAAGCATTTCAGAAATAGCTGTAAATCTCCGTCTAAAACACAAAACGAACGTTTCCTTCAAACTGCTCTCCTGTGCGTTCGCTTAACTAAGGGAGTTGAATCCGCGTTTAGATTCAGAGAGTGGGAAGCACTTTCCTTCTAGGAGCTGCGTTTTGCTATTCCAGCGTGAATGGGAGTAAACGCTGTATTGAGAAATATCTGCTTCTAGAACCAAAACGCAGCTACCTAACAGAACGGTCTTCAATGTGTGCATTCAACGTACAGAGTTAAACTGATGTGCGTTTGCAGGAGTTTGTAAACCCTTTCTGTGAAGCAGCGGAAAACGCATTTTTCCAGCCAAATCCAAGCATTTCAGAAATAGCTGTAAATCTCCGTCTAAAACACGAAACGAACGTATCCTTCAAACTGCTCTGCTGTGCGTTGGCTTAACTAAGGGAGTTCAATCCGCGTTTAGATTCAGAGAGTGGGAAGCACGTTCCTTCTAGGAGCTGCGTTTTCCTATTCCAGCGTGAATGGGAGTAAACGCTGTATTCAGAAATATCTGCTTCTAGAACCAAAACGCAGCTACCTAACAGAACGGTCTTCAATGTGTGCATTCAACTTACAGAGTTAAACTGATGTGCGTTTGCAGGAGTTTGTAAACCCTTTCTGTGAAGCAGCGGAAAACGCATTTTTCCAACCAATTCCAAGCATTTCAGAAATAGCTGTAAATCTCCGTCTAAAACACAAAACGAACGTATCCTTCAAACTGCTCTCCTGTGCGTTCGCTTAACTAAGGGAGTTGAATCCGCGTTTAGATTCAGAGAGTGGGAAGCACGTTCCTTCTAGGAGCTGCGTTTTGCTATTCCAGCGTGAATGGGAGTAAACGCTGTATTCAGAAATATCTGCTTCTAGAACCAAAACGCAGCTACCTAACAGAACGGTCTTCAATGTGTCCATTCAACTTACAGAGTTAAACTGATGTGCGTTTGCAGGAGTTTGTAAACCCTTTCTGTGAAGCAGCGGAAAACGCATCTTTCCAGCCAAATCCAAGCATTTCAGAAATAGCTGTAAATCTAGGTCTAAAACACGAAACGAACGTATCCTTCAAACTGCTCTGCTGTGCGTTGGCTTAACTAAGGGAGTTGAATCCGCGTTTAGATTCAGAGAGTGGGAAGCACGTTCCTTCTAGGAGCTGCGTTTTGCTATTCCAGCGTTAATGGGAGTAAACGCTGTATTCAGAAATATCTGCTTCTAGAACCAAAACGCAGCTACCTAACAGAACGGTCTTCAATGTGTCCATTCAACTTACAGAGTTAAACTGATGTGCGTTTGCTGGAGTTTGTAAACCCTTTCTGTGAAGCAGCGGAAAACGCATTTTTCCAACCAAATCCAAGCATTTCAGAAATAGCTGTAAATCTCCGTCTAAAACACAAAACGAACGTATCCTTCAAACTGCTCTCCTGTGCGTTCGCTTAACTAAGGGAGTTGAATCCGCGTTTAGATTCAGAGAGTGGGAAGCACGTTCCTTCTAGGAGCTGCGTTTTGCTATTCCAGCGTGAATGGGAGTAAAGGCTGTATTGAAAAATATCTGCTTCTAGAACCAAAACGCAGCTACCTAACAGAACGGTCTTCAATGTGTGCATTCAACTTACAGAGTTAAACTGATGTGCGTTTGCAGGAGTTTGTAAACCCTTTCTGTGAAGCAGCGGAAAACGCATTTTTCCAGCCAAATCCAAGCATTTCAGAAATAGCTGTAAATCTCCGTCTAAAACACAAAACGAACGTTTCCTTCAAACTGCTCTCCTGTGCGTTCGCTTAACTAAGGGAGTTGAATCCGCGTTTAGATTCAGAGAGTGGGAAGCACGTTCCTTCTAGGAGCTGCGTTTTGCTATTCCAGCGTGAATGGGAGTAAACGCTGTATTGAGAAATATCTGCTTCTAGAACCAAAACGCAGCTACCTAACAGAACGGTCTTCAATGTGTGCATTCAACGTACAGAGTTAAACTGATGTGCGTTTGCAGGAGTTTGTAAACCCTTTCTGTGAAGCAGCGGAAAACGCATTTTTCCAGCCAAATCCAAGCATTTCAGAAATAGCTGTAAATCTCCGTCTAAAACACGAAACGAACGTATCCTTCCAACTGCTCTGCTGTGCGTTGGCTTAACTAAGGGAGTTGAATCCGCGTTTAGATTCAGAGAGTGGGAAGCACGTTCTTTCTAGGAGCTGCGTTTTGCTATTCCAACGTGAATGGGAGTAAACGCTGTATTCAGAAATATCTGCTTCTAGAACCAAAACGCAGCTACCTAACAGAACGGTCTTCAATGTGTCCATTCAACTTACAGAGTTAAACTGATGTGCGTTTGCAGGAGTTTGTAAACCCTTTCTGTGAAGCAGCGGAAAACGCATTTTTCCAGCCAAATCCAAGCATTTCAGAAATAGCTGTAAATCTCCGTCTAAAACACAAAACGAACGTATCCTTAAAACTGCTCTCCTGTGCGTTCGCGTAACTAAGGGAGTTGAATCCGCGTTTAGATTCAGAGATTGGGAAGCACGTTCCTTCTAGGAGCTGCGTTTTGCTATTCCAGCGTGAATGGGAGTAAACGCTGTATTCAGAAATATCTGCTTCTAGAACCAAAACGCAGCTACCTAACAGAACGGTCTTCAATGTGTGCATTCAACTTACAGAGTTAAACTGATGTGCGTTTGCAGGAGTTTGTAAACCCTTTCTGTGAAGCAGCGGAAAACGCATTTTTCCAGCCAAATCCAAGCATTTCACAAATAGCTGTAAATCTCCGTCTAAAACACAAAACGAACGTTTCCTTCAAACTGCTCTCCTGTGCGTTCGCTTAACTAAGGGAGTTGAATCCGCGTTTAGATTCAGAGAGTGGGAAGCACTTTCCTTCTAGGAGCTGCGTTTTGCTATTCCAGCGTGAATGGGAGTACACGCTGTATTGAGAAATATCTGCTTCTAGAACCAAAACGCAGCTACCTAACAGAACGGTCTTCAATGTGTGCATTCAACTTACAGAGTTAAACTGATGTGCGTTTGCAGGAGTTTGTAAACCCTTTCTGTGAAGCAGCGGACAAGGCATTTTTCCAACCAAATCCAAGCATTTTAGAAATAGCTGTAAATCTCCGTCTAAAACACAAAACGAACGTATCCTTCAAACTGCTCTCCTGTGCGTTCGCTTAACTAAGGGAGTTGAATCCGCGTTTAGATTCAGAGAGTGGGAAGCACGTTCCTTCTAGGAGCTGCGTTTTCCTATTCCAGCGTGAATGGGAATAAACGCTGTATTGAGAAATATCTGCTTCTAGAACCAAAACGCAGCTACCTAACAGAACGGTCTTCAATGTGTGCATTCAACGTACAGAGTTAAACTGATGTGCGTTTGCAGGAGTTTGTAAACCCTTTCTGTGAAGCAGCGGAAAACGCATTTTTCCAGCCAAATCCAAGCATTTCAGAAATAGCTGTAAATCTCCGTCTAAAACACGAAACGAACGTATCCTTCCAACTGCTCTGCTGTGCGTTGGCTTAACTAAGGGAGTTGAATCCGCGTTTAGATTCAGAGAGTGGGAAGCACGTTCCTTCTCGGAGCTGCGTTTTGCTATTCCAGCGTGAATGGGAGTAAACGCTGTATTCAGAAATATCTGCTTCTAGAACCAAAACGCAGCTACCTAAGAGAACGGTCTTCAATGTGTGCATTCAACGTACAGAGTTAAACTGATGTGCGTTTGCAGGAGTTTGTAAACCCTTTCTGTGAAGCAGCGGAAAACGCATTTTTCCAGCCAAATCCAAGCATTTCAGAAATAGCTGTAAATCTCCGTCTAAAACAAAAAACGAACGTATCCTTCAAACTGCTCTGCTGTGCGTTGGCTTAACTAAGGGAGTTGAATCCGCGTTTAGATTCAGAGAGTGGGAAGCACGTTCCTTCTAGGAGCTGCGTTTTGCTATTCCAGCGTGAATGGGAGTAAACGCTGTATTCAGAAATATCTGCTTCTAGAACCAAAACGCAGCTACCTAACAGAACGGTCTTCAATGTGTCCATTCAACTTACAGAGTTAAACTGATGTGCGTTTGCAGGAGTTTGTAAACCCTTTCTGTGAAGCAGCGGAAAACGCATTTTTCCAACCAAATCCAAGCATTTCAGAAATAGCTGTACATCTCCGTCTAAAACACAAAACGAACGTATCCTTCAAACTGCTCTCCTGTGCGTTCGCTTAACTAAGGGAGTTGAATCCGCGTTTAGATTCAGAGAGTGGGAAGCACTTTTCTTCTAGGAGCTGCGTTTTGCTATTCCAGCGTGAATGGGAGTAAACGCTGTATTGAGAAATATCTGCTTCTAGAACCAAAACGCAGTTACCTAACAGAACGGTCTTCAATGTGTGCATTCAACGTACAGAGTTAAACTGATGTGCGTTTGCAGGAGTTTGTAAACCCTTTCTGTGAAGCAGCGGAAAACGCATTTTTCCAGCCAAATCCAAGCATTTCAGAAATAGCTGTAAATCTCAGTCTAAAACACAAAACGAACGTATCCTTCAAACTGCTCTGCTGTGCGTTGGCTTAACTAAGGGAGTTGAATCCGCGTTTAGATTCAGAGAGTGGGAAGCACGTTCCTTCTAGGAGCTGCGTTTTGCTATTCCAGCGTGAATGGGAGTAAACGCTGTATTCAGAAATATCTGCTTCTAGAACCAAAACGCAGCTACCTAACAGAACGGTCTTCAATGTGTCCATTCAACTTACAGAGTTAAACTGATGTGCGTTTGCAGGAGTTTGTAAACCCTTTCTGTGAAGCAGCGGAAAACGCATTTTTCCAACCAAATCCAAGCATTTCAGAAATAGCTGTAAATCTCCGTCTAAAACACAAAACGAACGTATCCTTCAAACTGCTCTCCTGTGCGTTCGCTTAACTAAGGGAGTTGAATCCGCGTTTAGATTCAGAGAGTGGGAAGCACTTTTCTTCTAGGAGCTGCGTTTTGCTATTCCAGCGTGAATGGGAGTAAACGCTGTATTGAGAAATATCTGCTTCTAGAACCAAAACGCAGTTACCTAACAGAACGGTCTTCAATGTGTGCATTCAACGTACAGAGTTAAACTGATGTGCGTTTGCAGGAGTTTGTAAACCCTTTCTGTGAAGCAGCGGAAAACGCATTTTTCCAGCCAAATCCAAG
Source organism: Callithrix jacchus (assembly GCF_049354715.1). NCBI lineage: Eukaryota > Metazoa > Chordata > Mammalia > Primates > Cebidae > Callithrix > Callithrix jacchus. The sequence goes on from NC_133514.1 coordinate 46,577,849, forward strand.
CATTTCAGAAATAGCTGTAAATCTCAGTCTAAAACACAAAACGAACGTATCCTTCAAACTGCTCTGTTGTGCGTTGGCTTAACTAAGGGAGTTGAATCCGCGTTTAGATTCAGAGAGTGGGAAGCACGTTCCTTCTAGGAGCTGCGTTTTGCTATTCCAGCGTGAATGGGAGTAAACGCTGAATTCAGAAATATCTGCTTCTAGAACCAAAACGCAGCTACCTAACAGAACGGTCTTCAATGTGTCCATTCAACTTACAGAGTTAAACTGATGTGCGTTTGCAGGAGTTTGTAAACCCTTTCTGTGAAGCAGCGGAAAACGCATTTTTCCAACCAAATCCAATTATTTCAGAAATAGCTGTAAATCTCCGTCTAAAACACAAAACGAACGTATCCTTCAAACTGCTCTCCTGTGCGTTCGCTTAACTAAGGGAGTTGAATCCGCGTTTAGATTCAGAGAGTGGGAAGCACGTTCCTTCTAGGAGCTGCGTTTTCCTATTTCAGCGTGAATGGGAATAAACGCTGTATTGAGAAATATCTGCTTCTAGAACCAAAACGCAGCTACCTAACAGAACGGTCTTCAATGTGTGCATTCAACTTACAGAGTTAAACTGATGTGCGTTTGCAGGAGTTTGTAAACCCTTTCTGTGAAGCAGCGGAAAACGCATTTTTCCAACCAATTCCAAGCATTTCAGAAATAGCTGTAAATCTCCGTCTAAAACACAGAACGAACGTATCCTTCAAACTGCTCTCCTGTGCGTTGGCTTATCTAAGGGAGTTGAATCCGCGTTTAGATTCAGAGAGTGGGAAGCACGTTCCTTCTAGGAGCTGCGTTTTGCTATTCCAGCGTGAATGGGAGTAAACGCTGTATTCAGAAATATCTGCTTCTAGAACCAAAACGCAGCTACCTAAGAGAACGGTCTTCAATGTGTGCATTCAACGTACAGAGTTAAACTGATGTGCGTTTGCAGGAGTTTGTAAACCCTTTCTGTGAAGCAGCGGAAAACGCATTTTTCCAGCCAAATCCAAGCATTTCAGAAATAGCTGTAAATCTCCGTCTAAAACACAAAACGAACCTATCCTTCAAAGTGCTCTGCTGTGCGTTGGCTTAACTAAGGGAGTTGAATCCGCGTTTAGATTCAGAGAGTGGGAAGCACGTTCCTTCTAGGAGCTGCGTTTTGCTATTCCAGCGTGAATGGGAGTAAACGCTGTATTCAGAAATATCTGCTTCTAGAACCAAAACGCAGCTACCTAACAGAACGGTCTTCAATGTGTCCATTCAACTTACAGAGTTAAACTGATGTGCGTTTGCAGGAGTTTGTAAACCCTTTCTGTGAAGCAGCGGAAAACGCATTTTTCCAACCAAATCCAAGCATTTCAGAAATAGCTGTAAATCTCCGTCTAAAACACAAAACGAACGTATCCTTCAAACTGCTCTCCTGTGCGTTCGCTTAACTAAGGGAGTTGAATCCGCGTTTAGATTCAGAGAGTGGGAAGCACTTTTCTTCTAGGAGCTGCGTTTTGCTATTCCAGCGTGAATGGGAGTAAACGCTGTATTGAGAAATATCTGCTTCTAGAACCAAAACGCAGTTACCTAACAGAACGGTCTTCAATGTGTGCATTCAACGTACAGAGTTAAACTGATGTGCGTTTGCAGGAGTTTGTAAACCCTTTCTGTGAAGCAGCGGAAAACGCATTTTTCCAGCCAAATCCAAGCATTTCAGAAATAGCTGTAAATCTCAGTCTAAAACACAAAACGAACGTATCCTTCAAACTGCTCTCCTGTGCGTTCGCTTAACTAAGGGAGTTGAATCCGCGTTTAGACTCAGAGAGTGGGAACCACGTTCCTTCTAGGAGCTGCGTTTTGCTATTCCAGCGTGAATGGGAGTAAACGCTGTATTCAGAAATATCTGCTTCTAGAACCAAAACGCAGCTACCTAACAGAACGGTCTTCAATGTGTGCATTCAACTTACAGAGTTAAACTGATGTGCGTTTGCAGGAGTTTGTAAACCCTTTCTGTGAAGCAGCGGAAAACGCATTTTTCCAGCCAAATCCAAGCATTTCAGAAATAGCTGTAAATCTCCGTCTAAAACACAAAACGAACGTTTCCTTCAAACTGCTCTCCTGTGCGTTCGCTTAACTAAGGGAGTTGAATCCGCGTTTAGATTCAGAGAGTGGGAAGCACTTTCCTTCTAGGAGCTGCGTTTTGCTATTCCAGCGTGAATGGGAGTAAACGCTGTATTGAGAAATATCTGCTTCTAGAACCAAAACGCAGCTACCTAACAGAACGGTCTTGAATGTGTGCATTCAACGTACAGAGTTAAACTGATGTGCGTTTGCAGGAGTTTGTAAACCCTTTCTGTGAAGCAGCGGAAAACGCATTTTTCCAGCCAAATCCAAGCATTTCAGAAATAGCTGTAAATCTCCGTCTAAAACACGAAACGAACGTATCCTTCAAACTGCTCTGCTGTGCGTTGGCTTAACTAAGGGAGTTCAATCCGCGTTTAGATTCAGAGAGTGGGAAGCACGTTCCTTCTAGGAGCTGCGTTTTCCTATTCCAGCGTGAATGGGAGTAAACGCTGTATTCAGAAATATCTGCTTCTAGAACCAAAACGCAGCTACCTAACAGAACGGTCTTCAATGTGTGCATTCAACTTACAGAGTTAAACTGATGTGCGTTTGCAGGAGTTTGTAAACCCTTTCTGTGAAGCAGCGGAAAACGCATTTTTCCAACCAATTCCAAGCATTTCAGAAATAGCTGTAAATCTCCGTCTAAAACACAAAACGAACGTATCCTTCAAACTGCTCTCCTGTGCGTTCGCTTAACTAAGGGAGTTGAATCCGCGTTTAGATTCAGAGAGTGGGAAGCACGTTCCTTCTAGGAGCTGCGTTTTGCTATTCCAGCGTGAATGGGAGTAAACGCTGTATTCAGAAATATCTGCTTCTAGAACCAAAACGCAGCTACCTAACAGAACGGTCTTCAATGTGTCCATTCAACTTACAGAGTTAAACTGATGTGCGTTTGCAGGAGTTTGTAAACCCTTTCTGTGAAGCAGCGGAAAACGCATCTTTCCAGCCAAATCCAAGCATTTCAGAAATAGCTGTAAATCTAGGTCTAAAACACGAAACGAACGTATCCTTCAAACTGCTCTGCTGTGCGTTGGCTTAACTAAGGGAGTTGAATCCGCGTTTAGATTCAGAGAGTGGGAAGCACGTTCCTTCTAGGAGCTGCGTTTTGCTATTCCAGCGTTAATGGGAGTAAACGCTGTATTCAGAAATATCTGCTTCTAGAACCAAAACGCAGCTACCTAACAGAACGGTCTTCAATGTGTCCATTCAACTTACAGAGTTAAACTGATGTGCGTTTGCTGGAGTTTGTAAACCCTTTCTGTGAAGCAGCGGAAAACGCATTTTTCCAACCAAATCCAAGCATTTCAGAAATAGCTGTAAATCTCCGTCTAAAACACAAAACGAACGTATCCTTCAAACTGCTCTCCTGTGCGTTCGCTTAACTAAGGGAGTTGAATCCGCGTTTAGATTCAGAGAGTGGGAAGCACGTTCCTTCTAGGAGCTGCGTTTTGCTATTCCAGCGTGAATGGGAGTAAAGGCTGTATTGAAAAATATCTGCTTCTAGAACCAAAACGCAGCTACCTAACAGAACGGTCTTCAATGTGTGCATTCAACTTACAGAGTTAAACTGATGTGCGTTTGCAGGAGTTTGTAAACCCTTTCTGTGAAGCAGCGGAAAACGCATTTTTCCAGCCAAATCCAAGCATTTCAGAAATAGCTGTAAATCTCCGTCTAAAACACAAAACGAACGTTTCCTTCAAACTGCTCTCCTGTGCGTTCGCTTAACTAAGGGAGTTGAATCCGCGTTTAGATTCAGAGAGTGGGAAGCACGTTCCTTCTAGGAGCTGCGTTTTGCTATTCCAGCGTGAATGGGAGTAAACGCTGTATTGAGAAATATCTGCTTCTAGAACCAAAACGCAGCTACCTAACAGAACGGTCTTCAATGTGTGCATTCAACGTACAGAGTTAAACTGATGTGCGTTTGCAGGAGTTTGTAAACCCTTTCTGTGAAGCAGCGGAAAACGCATTTTTCCAGCCAAATCCAAGCATTTCAGAAATAGCTGTAAATCTCCGTCTAAAACACGAAACGAACGTATCCTTCCAACTGCTCTGCTGTGCGTTGGCTTAACTAAGGGAGTTGAATCCGCGTTTAGATTCAGAGAGTGGGAAGCACGTTCTTTCTAGGAGCTGCGTTTTGCTATTCCAACGTGAATGGGAGTAAACGCTGTATTCAGAAATATCTGCTTCTAGAACCAAAACGCAGCTACCTAACAGAACGGTCTTCAATGTGTCCATTCAACTTACAGAGTTAAACTGATGTGCGTTTGCAGGAGTTTGTAAACCCTTTCTGTGAAGCAGCGGAAAACGCATTTTTCCAGCCAAATCCAAGCATTTCAGAAATAGCTGTAAATCTCCGTCTAAAACACAAAACGAACGTATCCTTAAAACTGCTCTCCTGTGCGTTCGCGTAACTAAGGGAGTTGAATCCGCGTTTAGATTCAGAGATTGGGAAGCACGTTCCTTCTAGGAGCTGCGTTTTGCTATTCCAGCGTGAATGGGAGTAAACGCTGTATTCAGAAATATCTGCTTCTAGAACCAAAACGCAGCTACCTAACAGAACGGTCTTCAATGTGTGCATTCAACTTACAGAGTTAAACTGATGTGCGTTTGCAGGAGTTTGTAAACCCTTTCTGTGAAGCAGCGGAAAACGCATTTTTCCAGCCAAATCCAAGCATTTCACAAATAGCTGTAAATCTCCGTCTAAAACACAAAACGAACGTTTCCTTCAAACTGCTCTCCTGTGCGTTCGCTTAACTAAGGGAGTTGAATCCGCGTTTAGATTCAGAGAGTGGGAAGCACTTTCCTTCTAGGAGCTGCGTTTTGCTATTCCAGCGTGAATGGGAGTACACGCTGTATTGAGAAATATCTGCTTCTAGAACCAAAACGCAGCTACCTAACAGAACGGTCTTCAATGTGTGCATTCAACTTACAGAGTTAAACTGATGTGCGTTTGCAGGAGTTTGTAAACCCTTTCTGTGAAGCAGCGGACAAGGCATTTTTCCAACCAAATCCAAGCATTTTAGAAATAGCTGTAAATCTCCGTCTAAAACACAAAACGAACGTATCCTTCAAACTGCTCTCCTGTGCGTTCGCTTAACTAAGGGAGTTGAATCCGCGTTTAGATTCAGAGAGTGGGAAGCACGTTCCTTCTAGGAGCTGCGTTTTCCTATTCCAGCGTGAATGGGAATAAACGCTGTATTGAGAAATATCTGCTTCTAGAACCAAAACGCAGCTACCTAACAGAACGGTCTTCAATGTGTGCATTCAACGTACAGAGTTAAACTGATGTGCGTTTGCAGGAGTTTGTAAACCCTTTCTGTGAAGCAGCGGAAAACGCATTTTTCCAGCCAAATCCAAGCATTTCAGAAATAGCTGTAAATCTCCGTCTAAAACACGAAACGAACGTATCCTTCCAACTGCTCTGCTGTGCGTTGGCTTAACTAAGGGAGTTGAATCCGCGTTTAGATTCAGAGAGTGGGAAGCACGTTCTTTCTAGGAGCTGCGTTTTGCTATTCCAACGTGAATGGGAGTAAACGCTGTATTCAGAAATATCTGCTTTTAGAACCAAAACGCAGCTACCTAACAGAACGGTCTTCAATGTGTCCATTCAACTTACAGAGTTAAACTGATGTGCGTTTGCAGGAGTTTGTAAACCCTTTCTGTGAAGCAGCGGAAAACGCATTTTTCCAGCCAAATCCAAGCATTTCAGAAATAGCTGTAAATCTCCATCTAAAACACAAAACGAACGTATCCTTAAAACTGCTCTCCTGTGCGTTCGCGTAACTAAGGGAGTTGAATCCGCGTTTAGATTCAGAGAGTGGGAAGCACGTTCCTTCTAGGAGCTGCGTTTTGCTATTCCAGCGTCAATGGGAGTAAACGCTGTATTCAGAAATATCTGCTTCTAGAACCAAAACGCAGCTACCTAACAGAACGGTCTTCAATGTGTGCATTCAACTTACAGAGTTAAACTGATGTGCGTTTGCAGGAGTTTGTAAACCCTTTCTGTGAAGCAGCGGAAAACGCATTTTTCCAGCCAAATCCAAGCATTTCAGAAATAGCTGTAAATCTCCGTCTAAAACACAAAACGAACGTTTCCTTCAAACTGCTCTCCTGTGCGTTCGCTTAACTAAGGGAGTTGAATCCGCGTTTAGATTCAGAGAGTGGGAAGCACTTTCCTTCTAGGAGCTGCGTTTTGCTATTCCAGCGTGAATGGGAGTACACGCTGTATTGAGAAATATCTGCTTCTAGAACCAAAACGCAGCTACCTAACAGAACGGTCTTCAATGTGTGCATTCAACTTACAGAGTTAAACTGATGTGCGTTTGCAGGAGTTTGTAAACCCTTTCTGTGAAGCAGCGGACAAGGCATTTTTCCAACCAAATCCAAGCATTTTAGAAATAGCTGTAAATCTCCGTCTAAAACACAAAACGAACGTATCCTTCAAACTGCTCTCCTGTGCGTTCGCTTAACTAAGGGAGTTGAATCCGCGTTTAGATTCAGAGAGTGGGAAGCACGTTCCTTCTAGGAGCTGCGTTTTCCTATTCCAGCGTGAATGGGAATAAACGCTGTATTGAGAAATATCTGCTTCTAGAACCAAAACGCAGCTACCTAACAGAACGGTCTTCAATGTGTGCATTCAACTTACAGAGTTAAACTGATGTGCGTTTGCAGGAGTTTGTAAACCCTTTCTGTGAAGCAGCGGAAAACGCATTTTTCCAGCCAAATCCAAGCATTTCAGAAATAGCTGTAAATCTCCGTCTAAAACACAAAACGAACGTATCCTTCAAACTGCTCTCCTGTGCGTTCGCTTAACTAAGGGAGTTGAATCCGCGTTTAGATTCAGAGAGTGGGAAGCACGTTCCTTCTAGGAGCTGCGTTTTGCTATTCCAGCGTGAATGGGAGTAAACGCTGTATTGAGAAATATCTGCTTCTAGAACCAAAACGCAGCTACCTAACAGAACGGTCTTCAATGTGTGCATTCAACGTACAGAGTTAAACTGATGTGCGTTTGCAGGAGTTTGTAAACCCTTTCTGTGAAGCAGCGGAAAACGCATTTTTCCAGCCAAATCCAAGCATTTCAGAAATAGCTGTAAACCTCCGTCTAAAACACAAAACGAACGTATCCTTCAAACTGCTCTCCTGTGCGTTCGCTTAACTAAGGGAGTTGAATCCGCGTTTAGACTCAGAGAGTGGGAAGCACGTTCCTTCTAGGAGCTGCGTTTTGCTATTCCAGCGTGAATGGGAGTAAACGCTGTATTGAGAAATATCTGCTTCTAGAACCAAAACGCAGCTACCTAACAGAACGTTCTTCAATGTGTGCATTCAACGTACAGAGTTAAACTGATGTGCGTTTGCAGGAGTTTGTAAACCCTTTCTGTGAAGCAGCAGAAAACGCATTTTTCCAGCCAAATCCAAGCATTTCAGAAATAGCTGTAAATCTCCGTCTAAAACACAAAACGAACGTATCCTTCAAACTGCTCTCCTGTGCGTTCGCTTAACTAAGGGAGTTGAATCCGCGTTTAGATTCAGAGAGTGGGAAGCACGTTCCTTCTAGGAGCTGCGTTTTTCTATTCCAGCGTGAATGGGAGTAAACGCTGTATTCAGAAATATCTGCTTCTAGAACCAAAACGCAGCTACCTAACAGAACGGTCTTCAATGTGTGCATTCAACTTACAGAGTTAAACTGATGTGCGTTTGCAGGAGTTTGTAAACCCTTTCTGTGAAGCAGCGGAAAACGCATTTTTCCAGCCAAATCCAAGCATTTCAGAAATAGCTGTAAATCTCCGTCTAAAACACAAAACGAACGTTTCCTTCAAACTGCTCTCCTGTGCGTTCGCTTAACTAAGGGAGTTGAATCCGCGTTTAGATTCAGAGAGTGGGAAGCACTTTCCTTCTAGGAGCTGCGTTTTGCTATTCCAGCGTGAATGGGAGTACACGCTGTATTGAGAAATATCTGCTTCTAGAACCAAAACGCAGCTACCTAACAGAACGGTCTTCAATGTGTGCATTCAACTTACAGAGTTAAACTGATGTGCGTTTGCAGGAGTTTGTAAACCCTTTCTGTGAAGCAGCGGACAAGGCATTTTTTCAACCAAATCCAAGCATTTCAGAAATAGCTGTAAATCTCCGTCTAAAACACAAAACGAACGTATCCTTCAAACTGCTCTCCTGTGCGTTCGCTTAACTAAGGGAGTTGAATCCGCGTTTAGATTCAGAGAGTGGGAAGCACGTTCCTTCTAGGAGCTGCGTTTTGCTATTCCAGCGTGAATGGGAGTAAACGCTGTATTGAGAAATATCTGCTTCTAGAACCAAAACGCAGCTACCTAACAGAACGTTCTTCAATGTGTGCATTCAACGTACAGAGTTAAACTGATGTGCGTTTGCAGGAGTTTGTAAACCCTTTCTGTGAAGCAGCGGAAAACGCATTTTTCCAGCCAAATCCAAGCATTTCAGAAATAGCTGTAAATCTCCGTCTAAAACACAAAACGAACGTATCCTTCAAACTGCTCTGCTGTGCGTTGGCTTAACTAAGGGAGTTGAATCCGCGTTTAGATTCAGAGAGTGGGAAGCACGTTCCTTCTAGGAGCTGCGTTTTGCTATTCCAGCGTGAATGGGAGTAAACGCTGTATTGAGAAATCTCTGCTTCTAGAACCAAAACGCAGCTACCTAACAGAACGGTCTTCAATGTGTGCATTCAACTTACAGAGTTAAACTGATGTGCGTTTGCAGGAGTTTGTAAACCCTTTCTGTGAAGCAGCGGACAACGCATTTTTCCAACGAAATCCAAGCATTTCAGAAATAGCTGTAAATCTCCGTCTAAAACACAAAACGAACGTATCCTTCAAACTGCTCTCCTGTGCGTTCGCTTAACTAAGGGAGTTGAGTCCGCATTTAGATTCAGAGAGTGGGAAGCACGTTCCTTCTAGGAGCTGCGTTTTGCTATTCCAGCGTGAATGGGTATAAACGCTGTATTGAGAAATATCTGCTTCTAGAACCAAAGCGCAGCTACCTAACAGAACGGTCTTCAATGTGTGCATTCAACTTACAGAGTTAAACTGATGTGCGTTTGCAGGAGTTTGTAAACTTTTTCTGTGAAGCAGCGGAAAACGCATTTTTCCAGCCAAATCCAAGCATTTCAGAAATAGCTGTAAATCTCCGTCTAAAACACAAAACGAACGTATCCTTAAAACTGCTCTCCTGTGCGTTCGCGTAACTAAGGGAGTTGAATCCGCGTTTAGATTCAGAGATTGGGAAGCACGTTCCTTCTAGGAGCTGCGTTTTGCTATTCCAGCGTGAATGGGAGTAAACGCTGTATTCAGAAATATCTGCTTCTAGAACCAAAACGCAGCTACCTAACAGAACGGTCTTCAATGTGTGCATTCAACTTACAGAGTTAAACTGATGTGCGTTTGCAGGAGTTTGTAAACCCTTTCTGTGAAGCAGCGGAAAACGCATTTTTCCAGCCAAATCCAAGCATTTCAGAAATAGCTGTAAATCTCCGTCTAAAACACAAAACGAACGTTTCCTTCAAACTGCTCTCCTGTGCGTTCGCTTAACTAAGGGAGTTGAATCCGCGTTTAGATTCAGAGAGTGGGAAGCACTTTCCTTCTAGGAGCTGCGTTTTGCTATTCCAGCGTGAATGGGAGTACACGCTGTATTGAGAAATATCTGCTTCTAGAACCAAAACGCAGCTACCTAACAGAACGGTCTTCAATGTGTGCATTCAACTTACAGAGTTAAACTGATGTGCGTTTGCAGGAGTTTGTAAACCCTTTCTGTGAAGCAGCGGACAAGGCATTTTTTCAACCAAATCCAAGCATTTCAGAAATAGCTGTAAATCTCCGTCTAAAACACAAAACGAACGTATCCTTCAAACTGCTCTCCTGTGCGTTCGCTTAACTAAGGGAGTTGAATCCGCGTTTAGATTCAGAGAGTGGGAAGCACGTTCCTTCTAGGAGCTGCGTTTTGCTATTCCAGCGTGAATGGGAGTAAACGCTGTATTGAGAAATATCTGCTTCTAGAACCAAAACGCAGCTACCTAACAGAACGTTCTTCAATGTGTGCATTCAACGTACAGAGTTAAACTGATGTGCGTTTGCAGGAGTTTGTAAACCCTTTCTGTGAAGCAGCGGAAAACGCATTTTTCCAGCCAAATCCAAGCATTTCAGAAATAGCTGTAAATCTCCGTCTAAAACACAAAACGAACGTATCCTTCAAACTGCTCTCCTGTGCGTTCGCTTAACTAAGGGAGTTGAATCCGCGTTTAGATTCAGAGAGTGGGAAGCACGTTCCTTCTAGGAGCTGCGTTTTGCTATTCCAGCGTGAATGGGAGTAAACGCTGTATTGAGAAATATCTGCTTCTAGAACCAAAACGCAGCTACCTAACAGAACGGTCTTCAATGTGTCCATTCAACTTACAGAGTTAAACTGATGTGCGTTTGCAGGAGTTTGTAAACCCTTTCTGTGAAGCAGCGGAAAACGCATTTTTCCAGCCAAATCCAAGCATTTCAGAAATAGCTGTAAATCTCCGTCTAAAACACAAAACGAACGTATCCTTCAAACTGCTCTCCTGTGCGTTCGCTTAACTAAGGGAGTTGAATCCGCGTTTAGATTCAGAGAGTGGGAATCACGTTCCTTCTAGGAGCTGCGTTTTGCTATTCCAGCGTGAATGGGAGTAAACGCTGTATTCCAAAATATCTGCTTCTAGAACCAAAACGCAGCTACATAACAGAACGGTCTTCAATGTGTGCATTCAATGTACAGAGTTAAACTGATGTGCGTTTGCAGGAGTTTGTAAACTCTTTCTGTGAAGCAGCGGAAAACGCATTTTTCCAGCCAAATCCAAGCATTTCAGAAATAGCTGTAAATCTCCGTCTAAAACACAAAACGAACGTATCCTTCAAACTGCTCTGCTGTGCGTTGGCTTAACTAAGGGAGTTGAATCCGCGTTTAGATTCAGAGAGTGGGAAGCACGTTCCTTCTAGGAGCTGCGTTTTGCTATTCCAGCGTGAATGGGAGTAAACGCTGTATTGAGAAATCTCTGCTTCTAGAACCAAAACGCAGCTACCTAACAGAACGGTCTTCAATGTGTGCATTCAACTTACAGAGTTAAACTGATGTGCGTTTGCAGGAGTTTGTAAACCCTTTCTCTGAAGCAGCGGACAACGCATTTTTCCAACGAAATCCAAGCATTTCAGAAATAGCTGTAAATCTCCGTCTAAAACACAAAACGAACGTATCCTTCAAACTGCTCTCCTGTGCGTTCGCTTAACTAAGGGAGTTGAGTCCGCATTTAGATTCAGAGAGTGGGAAGCACGTTCCTTCTAGGAGCTGCGTTTTGCTATTCCAGCGTGAATGGGTATAAACGCTGTATTGAGAAATATCTGCTTCTAGAACCAAAACGCAGCTACCTAACAGAACGGTCTTCAATGTGTGCATTCAACGTACAGAGTTAAACTGATGTGCGTTTGCAGGAGTTTGTAAACTTTTTCTGTGAAGCAGCGGAAAACGCATTTTTCCAGCCAAATCCAAGCATTTCAGAAATAGCTGTAAATCTCCGTCTAAAACACAAAACGAACGTATCCTTAAAACTGCTCTCCTGTGCGTTCGCGTAACTAAGGGAGTTGAATCCGCGTTTAGATTCAGAGATTGGGAAGCACGTTCCTTCTAGGAGCTGCGTTTTGCTATTCCAGCGTGAATGGGAGTAAACGCTGTATTCAGAAATATCTGCTTCTAGAACCAAAACGCAGCTACCTAACAGAACGGTCTTCAATGTGTGCATTCAACTTACAGAGTTAAACGGATGTGCGTTTGCAGGAGTTTGTAAACCCTTTCTGTGAAGCAGCGGAAAACGCATTTTTCCAGCCAAATCCAAGCATTTCAGAAATAGCTGTAAATCTCCGTCTAAAACACAAAACGAACGTATCCTTCAAACTGCTCTCCTGTGCGTTCGCTTAACTAAGGGAGTTGAATCCGCGTTTAGACTCAGAGAGTGGGAAGCACGTTCCTTCTAGGAGCTGCGTTTTGCTATTCCAGCGTGAATGGAAGTAAACGCTGTATTGAGAAATGTCTGCTTCTAGAACCAAAACGCAGCTACCTAACAGAACGGTCTTCAATGTGTGCATTCAACTTACAGAGTTAAACTGATGTGCGTTTGCAGGAGTTTGTAAACCCTTTCTGTGAAGCAGCGGAAAACGCATTTTTCCAGCCAAATCCAAGCATTTCACAAATAGCTGTAAATCTCCGTCTAAAACACAAAACGAACGTATCCTTAAAACTGCTCTCCTGTGCGTTCGCGTAACTAAGGGAGTTGAATCCGCGTTTAGATTCAGAGATTGGGAAGCACGTTCCTTCTAGGAGCTGCGTTTTTCTATTCCAGCGTGAATGGGAGTAAACGCTGTATTCAGAAATATCTGCTTCTAGAACCAAAACGCAGCTACCTAACAGAACGGTCTTCAATGTGTGCATTCAACTTACAGAGTTAAACTGATGTGCGTTTGCAGGAGTTTGTAAACCCTTTCTGTGAAGCAGCGGAAAACGCATTTTTCCAGCCAAATCCAAGCATTTCAGAAATAGCTGTAAATCTCCGTCTAAAACACAAAACGAACGTTTCCTTCAAACTGCTCTCCTGTGCGTTCGCTTAACTAAGGGAGTTGAATCCGCGTTTAGATTCAGAGAGTGGGAAGCACTTTCCTTCTAGGAGCTGCGTTTTGCTATTCCAGCGTGAATGGGAGTACACGCTGTATTGAGAAATATCTGCTTCTAGAACCAAAACGCAGCTACCTAACAGAACGGTCTTCAATGTGTGCATTCAACTTACAGAGTTAAACTGATGTGCGTTTGCAGGAGTTTGTAAACCCTTTCTGTGAAGCAGCGGAGAAGGCATTTTTTCAACCAAATCCAAGCATTTCAGAAATAGCTGTAAATCTCCGTCTAAAACACAAAACGAACGTATCCTTCAAACTGCTCTCCTGTGCGTTCGCTTAACTAAGGGAGTTGAATCCGCGTTTAGATTCAGAGAGTGGGAAGCACGTTCCTTCTAGGAGCTGCGTTTTGCTATTCCAGCGTGAATGGGAGTAAACGCTGTATTGAGAAATATCTGCTTCTAGAACCAAAACGCAGCTACCTAACAGAACGTTCTTCAATGTGTGCATTCAACGTACAGAGTTAACCTGATGTGCGTTTGCAGGAGTTTGTAAACCCTTTCTGTGAAGCAGCGGAAAACGCATTTTTCCAGCCAAATCCAAGCATTTCAGAAATAGCTGTAAATCTCCGTCTAAAACACAAAACGAACGTATCCTTCAAACTGCTCTCCTGTGCGTTCGCTTAACTAAGGGAGTTGAATCCGCGTTTAGATTCAGAGAGTGGGAAGCACGTTCCTTCTAGGAGCTGCGTTTTGCTATTCCAGCGTGAATGGGAGTAAACGCTGTATTCAGAAATATCTGCTTCTAGAACCAAAACGCAGCTACCTAACCGAACGGTCTTCAATGTGTGCATTCAACTTACAGAGTTAAACTGATGTGCGTTTGCAGGAGTTTGTAAACCCTTTCTGTGAAGCAGCGGAAAACGCATTTTTCCAGCCAAATCCAAGCATTTCAGAAATAGCTGTAAATCTCCGTCTAAAACACAAAACGAACGTATCCTTCAAACTGCTCTCCTGTGCGTTCGCTTAACTAAGGGAGTTGAATCCGCGTTTAGATTCAGAGAGTGGGAATCACGTTCCTTCTAGGAGCTGCGTTTTGCTATTCCAGCGTGAATGGGAGTAAACGCTGTATTCCAAAATATCTGCTTCTAGAACCAAAACGCAGCTACATAACAGAACGGTCTTCAATGTGTGCATTCAATGTACAGAGTTAAACTGATGTGCGTTTGCAGGAGTTTGTAAACTCTTTCTGTGAAGCAGCGGAAAACGCATATTTCCAGCCAAATCCAAGCATTTCAGAAATAGCTGTAAATCTCCGTCTAAAACACAAAACGAACGTATCCTTCAAACTGCTCTGCTGTGCGTTGGCTTAACTAAGGGAGTTGAATCCGCGTTTAGATTCAGAGAGTGGGAAGCACGTTCCTTCTAGGAGCTGCGTTTTGCTATTCCAGCCTGAATCGGAGTAAACGCTGTATTGAGAAATCTCTGCTTCTAGAACCAAAACGCAGCTACCTAACAGAACGGTCTTCAATGTGTGCATTCAACTTACAGAGTTAAACTGATGTGCGTTTGCAGGAGTTTGTAAACCCTTTCTGTGAAGCAGCGGACAACGCATTTTTCCAACGAAATCCAAGCATTTCAGAAATAGCTGTAAATCTCCGTCTAAAACACAAAACGAACGTATCCTTCAAACTGCTCTCCTGTGCGTTCGCTTAACTAAGGGAGTTGAGTCCGCATTTAGATTCAGAGAGTGGGAAGCACGTTCCTTCTAGGAGCTGCGTTTTGCTATTCCAGCGTGAATGGGAGTAAACGCTGTATTCAGAAATATCTGCTTCTAGAACCCAAACGCAGCTACCTAACAGAACGGTCTTCAATGTGTGCATTCAACGTACAGAGTTAAACTGATGTGCGTTTGCAGGAGTTTGTAAACCCTTTCTGTGAAGCAGCGGAAAACGCATTTTTCCAGCCAAATCCAAGCATTTCAGAAATAGCTGTAAATCTCCGTCTAAAACACAAAACGAACGTATCCTTCAAACTGCTCTCCTGTGCGTTCGCTTAACTAAGGGAGTTGAATTCGCGTTTAGATTCAGAGAGTGGGAAGCACGTTCCTTCTAGGAGCTGCGTTTTGCTATTCCAGCGTGAATGGTAGTAAACGCTGTATTCAGAAATATCTGCTTCTAGAACCAAAACGCAGCTACCTAACAGAACGGTCTTCAATGTGTGCATTCAACTTACAGAGTTAAACTGATGTGCGTTTGCAGGAGTTTGTAAACCCTTTCTGTGAAGCAGCGTAAAACGCATTTTTCCAGCCAAATCCAAGCATTTCAGAAATAGCTGTAAATCTCCGTCTAAAACACAAAACGAACGTATCCTTCAAACTGCTCTCCTGTGCGTTCGCTTAACTAAGGGAGTTGAATCCGCGTTTAGATTCAGAGAGTGGGAATCACGTTCCTTCTAGGAGCTGCGTTTTGCTATTCCAGCGTGAATGAGAGTAAACGCTGTATTCCAAAATATCTGCTTCTAGAACCAAAACGCAGCTACCTAACAGAACGGTCTTCAATGTGTGCATTCAACTTACAGAGTTAAACTGATGTGCGTTTGCAGGAGTTTGTAAACCCTTTCTGTGAACAGAGGAAAACGCATTTTTCCAGCCAAATCCAAGCATTTCAGAAATAGCTGTAAATCTCCGTCTAAAAGACAAAACGAACGTATCCTTCAAACTGCTCTCCTGTGCGTTCGCTTAACTAAGGGAGTTGAATCCGCGTTTAGATTCAGAGAGTGGGAAGTACGTTCCTTCTAGGAGCTGCGTTTTGCTATTCCAGCGTGAATGGGAGTAAACGCTGTATTCAGAAATATCTGCTTCTAGAACCAAAACGCAGCTACCTAACAGAACGGTCTTCAATGTGTGCATTCAACGTACAGAGTTAAACTGATGTGCGTTTGCAGGAGTTTGTAAACTCTTTCTGTGAAGCAGCGGAAAACGCATTTTTCCAGCCAAATCCAAGCATTTCAGAAATAGCTGTAAATCTCCGTCTAAAACACAAAACGAACGTATCCTTCAAACTGCTCTGCTGTGCGTTGGCTTAACTAAGGGAGTTGAATCCGCGTTTAGATTCAGAGAGTGGGAAGCACGTTCCTTCTAGGAGCTGCGTTTTGCTATTCCAGCGTGAATGGGAGTAAACGCTGTATTGAGAAATCTCTGCTTCTAGAACCAAAACGCAGCTACCTAACAGAACGGTCTTCAATGTGTGCATTCAACTTACAGAGTTAAACTGATGTGCGTTTGCAGGAGTTTGTAAACCCTTTCTGTGAAGCAGCGGACAACGCATTTTTCCAACGAAATCCAAGCATTTCAGAAATAGCTGTAAATCTCCGTCTAAAACACAAAACGAACGTATCCTTCAAACTGCTCTCCTGTGCGTTCGCTTAACTAAGGGAGTTGAGTCCTCATTTAGATTCAGAGAGTGGGAAGCACGTTCCTTCTAGGAGCTGCGTTTTGCTATTCCAGCGTGAATGGGTATAAACGCTGTATTGAGAAATATCTGCTTCTAGAACCAAAACGCAGCTACCTAACAGAACGGTCTTCAATGTGTGCATTCAACTTACAGAGTTAAACTGATGTGCGTTTGCAGGAGTTTGTAAACTTTTTCTGTGAAGCAGCGGAAAACGCATTTTTCCAGCCAAATCCAAGCATTTCAGAAATAGCTGTAAATCTCCGTCTAAAACACAAAACGAACGTATCCTTAAAACTGCTCTCCTGTGCGTTCGCGTAACTAAGGGAGTTGAATCCGCGTTTAGATTCAGAGATTGGGAAGCACGTTCCTTCTAGGAGCTGCGTTTTGCTATTCCAGCGTGAATGGGAGTAAACGCTGTATTCAGAAATATCTGCTTCTAGAACCAAAACGCAGCTACCTAACAGAACGGTCTTCAATGTGTGCATTCAACTTACAGAGTTAAACTGATGTGCGTTTGCAGGAGTTTGTAAACCCTTTCTGTGAAGCAGCGGAAAACGCATTTTTCCAGCCAAATCCAAGCATTTCAGAAATAGCTGTAAATCTCCGTCTAAAACACAAAACGAACGTTTCCTTCAAACTGCTCTCCTGTGCGTTCGCTTAACTAAGGGAGTTGAATCCGCGTTTAGATTCAGAGAGTGGGAAGCACTTTCCTTCTAGGAGCTGCGTTTTGCTATTCCAGCGTGAATGGGAGTACACGCTGTATTGAGAAATATCTGCTTCTAGAACCAAAACGCAGCTACCTAACAGAACGGTCTTCAATGTGTGCATTCAACTTACGAAGTTAAACTGATGTGCGTTTGCAGGAGTTTGTAAACCCTTTCTGTGAAGCAGCGGACAAGGCATTTTTTCAACCAAATCCAAGCATTTCAGAAATAGCTGTAAATCTCCGTCTAAAACACAAAACGAACGTATCCTTCAAACTGCTCTCCTGTGCGTTCGCTTAACTAAGGGAGTTGAATCCGCGTTTAGATTCAGAGAGTGGGAAGCACGTTCCTTCTAGGAGCTGCGTTTTGCTATTCCAGCGTGAATGGGAGTAAACGCTGTATTGAGAAATATCTGCTTCTAGAACCAAAACGCAGCTACCTAACAGAACGTTCTTCAATGTGTGCATTCAACGTACAGAGTTAAACTGATGTGCGTTTGCAGGAGTTTGTAAACCCTTTCTGTGAAGCAGCGGAAAACGCATTTTTCCAGCCAAATCCAAGCATTTCAGAAATAGCTGTAAATCTCCGTCTAAAACACAAAACGAACGTATCCTTCAAACTGCTCTCCTGTGCGTTCGCTTAACTAAGGGAGTTGAATCCGCGTTTAGATTCAGAGAGTGGGAATCACGTTCCTTCTAGGAGCTGCGTTTTGCTATTCCAGCGTGAATGGGAGTAAACGCTGTATTCCAAAATATCTGCTTCTAGAACCAAAACGCAGCTACATAACAGAACGGTCTTCAATGTGTGCATTCAATGTACAGAGTTAAACTGATGTGCGTTTGCAGGAGTTTGTAAACTCTTTCTGTGAAGCAGCGGAAAACGCATTTTTCCAGCCAAATCCAAGCATTTCAGAAATAGCTGTAAATCTCCGTCTAAAACACAAAACGAACGTATCCTTCAAACTGCTCTGCTGTGCGTTGGCTTAACTAAGGGAGTTGAATCCGCGTTTAGATTCAGAGAGTGGGAAGCACGTTCCTTCTAGGAGCTGCGTTTTGCTATTCCAGCGTGAATGGGAGTAAACGCTGTATTGAGAAATCTCTGCTTCTAGAACCAAAACGCAGCTACCTAACCGAACGGTCTTCAATGTGTGCATTCAACTTACAGAGTTAAACTGATGTGCGTTTGCAGGAGTTTGTAAACCCTTTCTGTGAAGCAGCGGACAACGCATTTTTCCAACGAAATCCAAGCATTTCAGAAATAGCTGTAAATCTCCGTCTAAAACACAAAACGAACGTATCCTTCAAACTGCTCTCCTGTGCGTTCGCTTAACTAAGGGAGTTGAGTCCGCATTTAGATTCAGAGAGTGGGAAGCACGTTCCTTCTAGGAGCTGCGTTTTGCTATTCCAGCGTGAATGGGTATAAACGCTGTATTGAGAAATATCTGCTTCTAGAACCAAAACGCAGCTACCTAACAGAACGGTCTTCAATGTGTGCATTCAACTTACAGAGTTAAACTGATGTGCGTTTGCAGGAGTTTGTAAACTTTTTCTGTGAAGCAGCGGAAAACGCATTTTTCCAGCCAAATCCAAGCATTTCAGAAATAGCTGTAAATCTCCGTCTAAAACACAAAACGAACGTATCCTTAAAACTGCTCTCCTGTGCGTTCGCGTAACTAAGGGAGTTGAATCCGCGTTTAGATTCAGAGATTGGGAAGCACGTTCCTTCTAGGAGCTGCGTTTTGCTATTCCAGCGTGAATGGGAGTAAACGCTGTATTCAGAAATATCTGCTTCTAGAACCAAAACGCAGCTACCTAACAGAACGGTCTTCAATGTGTGCATTCAACTTACAGAGTTAAACGGATGTGCGTTTGCAGGAGTTTGTAAACCCTTTCTGTGAAGCAGCGGAAAACGCATTTTTCCAGCCAAATCCAAGCATTTCAGAAATAGCTGTAAATCTCCGTCTAAAACACAAAACGAACGTATCCTTCAAACTGCTCTCCTGTGCGTTCGCTTAACTAAGGGAGTTGAATCCGCGTTTAGACTCAGAGAGTGGGAAGCACGTTCCTTCTAGGAGCTGCGTTTTGCTATTCCAGCGTGAATGGAAGTAAACGCTGTATTGAGAAATGTCTGCTTCTAGAACCAAAACGCAGCTACCTAACAGAACGGTCTTCAATGTGTGCATTCAACTTACAGAGTTAAACTGATGTGCGTTTGCAGGAGTTTGTAAACCCTTTCTGTGAAGCAGCGGAAAACGCATTTTTCCAGCCAAATCCAAGCATTTCACAAATAGCTGTAAATCTCCGTCTAAAACACAAAACGAACGTATCCTTAAAACTGCTCTCCTGTGCGTTCGCGTAACTAAGGGAGTTGAATCCGCGTTTAGATTCAGAGATTGGGAAGCACGTTCCTTCTAGGAGCTGCGTTTTTCTATTCCAGCGTGAATGGGAGTAAACGCTGTATTCAGAAATATCTGCTTCTAGAACCAAAACGCAGCTACCTAACAGAACGGTCTTCAATGTGTGCATTCAACTTACAGAGTTAAACTGATGTGCGTTTGCAGGAGTTTGTAAACCCTTTCTGTGAAGCAGCGGAAAACGCATTTTTCCAGCCAAATCCAAGCATTTCAGAAATAGCTGTAAATCTCCGTCTAAAACACAAAACGAACGTTTCCTTCAAACTGCTCTCCTGTGCGTTCGCTTAACTAAGGGAGTTGAATCCGCGTTTAGATTCAGAGAGTGGGAAGCACTTTCCTTCTAGGAGCTGCGTTTTGCTATTCCAGCGTGAATGGGAGTACACGCTGTATTGAGAAATATCTGCTTCTAGAACCAAAACGCAGCTACCTAACAGAACGGTCTTCAATGTGTGCATTCAACTTACAGAGTTAAACTGATGTGCGTTTGCAGGAGTTTGTAAACCCTTTCTGTGAAGCAGCGGACAAGGCATTTTTTCAACCAAATCCAAGCATTTCAGAAATAGCTGTAAATCTCCGTCTAAAACACAAAACGAACGTATCCTTCAAACTGCTCTCCTGTGCGTTCGCTTAACTAAGGGAGTTGAATCCGCGTTTAGATTCAGAGAGTGGGAAGCACGTTCCTTCTAGGAGCTGCGTTTTGCTATTCCAGCGTGAATGGGAGTAAACGCTGTATTGAGAAATATCTGCTTCTAGAACCAAAACGCAGCTACCTAACAGAACGTTCTTCAATGTGTGCATTCAACGTACAGAGTTAAACTGATGTGCGTTTGCAGGAGTTTGTAAACCCTTTCTGTGAAGCAGCGGAAAACGCATTTTTCCAGCCAAATCCAAGCATTTCAGAAATAGCTGTAAATCTCCGTCTAAAACACAAAACGAACGTATCCTTCAAACTGCTCTCCTGTGCGTTCGCTTAACTAAGGGAGTTGAATCCGCGTTTAGATTCAGAGAGTGGGAAGCACGTTCCTTCTAGGAGCTGCGTTTTGCTATTCCAGCGTGAATGGGAGTAAACGCTGTATTCAGAAATATCTGCTTCTAGAACCAAAACGCAGCTACCTAACAGAACGGTCTTCAATGTGTGCATTCAACTTACAGAGTTAAACTGATGTGCGTTTGCAGGAGTTTGTAAACCCTTTCTGTGAAGCAGCGGAAAACGCATTTTTCCAGCCAAATCCAAGCATTTCAGAAATAGCTGTAAATCTCCGTCTAAAACACAAAATGAACGTATCCTTCAAACTGCTCTCCTGTGCGTTCGCTTAACTAAGGGAGTTGAATCCGCGTTTAGATTCAGAGAGTGGGAATCACGTTCCTTCTAGGAGCTGCGTTTTGCTATTCCAGCGTGAATGGGAGTAAACGCTGTATTCCAAAATATCTGCTTCTAGAACCAAAACGCAGCTACATAACAGAACGGTCTTCAATGTGTGCATTCAATGTACAGAGTTAAACTGATGTGCGTTTGCAGGAGTTTGTAAACTCTTTCTGTGAAGCAGCGGAAAACGCATATTTCCAGCCAAATCCAAGCATTTCAGAAATAGCTGTAAATCTCCGTCTAAAACACAAAACGAACGTATCCTTCAAACTGCTCTGCTGTGCGTTGGCTTAACTAAGGGAGTTGAATCCGCGTTTAGATTCAGAGAGTGGGAACCACGTTCCTTCTAGGAGCTGCGTTTTGCTATTCCAGCCTGAATCGGAGTAAACGCTGTATTGAGAAATCTCTGCTTCTAGAACCAAAACGCAGCTACCTAACAGAACGGTCTTCAATGTGTGCATTCAACTTACAGAGTTAAACTGATGTGCGTTTGCAGGAGTTTGTAAACCCTTTCTGTGAAGCAGCGGACAACGCATTTTTCCAACGAAATCCAAGCATTTCAGAAATAGCTGTAAATCTCCGTCTAAAACACAAAACGAACGTATCCTTCAAACTGCTCTCCTGTGCGTTCGCTTAACTAAGGGAGTTGAGTCCGCATTTAGATTCAGAGAGTGGGAAGCACGTTCCTTCTAGGAGCTGCGTTTTGCTATTCCAGCGTGAATGGGAGTAAACGCTGTATTCAGAAATATCTGCTTCTAGAACCCAAACGCAGCTACCTAACAGAACGGTCTTCAATGTGTGCATTCAACGTACAGAGTTAAACTGATGTGCGTTTGCAGGAGTTTGTAAACCCTTTCTGTGAAGCAGCGGAAAACGCATTTTTCCAGCCAAATCCAAGCATTTCAGAAATAGCTGTAAATCTCCGTCTAAAACACAAAACGAACGTATCCTTCAAACTGCTCTCCTGTGCGTTCGCTTAACTAAGGGAGTTGAATTCGCGTTTAGATTCAGAGAGTGGGAAGCACGTTCCTTCTAGGAGCTGCGTTTTGCTATTCCAGCGTGAATGGTAGTAAACGCTGTATTCAGAAATATCTGCTTCTAGAACCAAAACGCAGCTACCTAACAGAACGGTCTTCAATGTGTGCATTCAACTTACAGAGTTAAACTGATGTGCGTTTGCAGGAGTTTGTAAACCCTTTCTGTGAAGCAGCGGAAAACGCATTTTTCCAGCCAAATCCAAGCATTTCAGAAATAGCTGTAAATCTCCGTCTAAAACACAAAACGAACGTATCCTTCAAACTGCTCTCCTGTGCGTTCGCTTAACTAAGGGAGTTGAATCCGCGTTTAGATTCAGAGAGTGGGAATCACGTTCCTTCTAGGAGCTGCGTTTTGCTATTCCAGCGTGAATGAGAGTAAACGCTGTATTCCAAAATATCTGCTTCTAGAACCAAAACGCAGCTACCTAACAGAACGGTCTTCAATGTGTGCATTCAACTTACAGAGTTAAACTGATGTGCGTTTGCAGGAGTTTGTAAACCCTTTCTGTGAACAGAGGAAAACGCATTTTTCCAGCCAAATCCAAGCATTTCAGAAATAGCTGTAAATCTCCGTCTAAAAGACAAAACGAACGTATCCTTCAAACTGCTCTCCTGTGCGTTCGCTTAACTAAGGGAGTTGAATCCGCGTTTAGATTCAGAGAGTGGGAAGTACGTTCCTTCTAGGAGCTGCGTTTTGCTATTCCAGCGTGAATGGGAGTAAACGCTGTATTCAGAAATATCTGCTTCTAGAACCAAAACGCAGCTACCTAACAGAACGGTCTTCAATGTGTGCATTCAACGTACAGAGTTAAACTGATGTGCGTTTGCAGGAGTTTGTAAACTCTTTCTGTGAAGCAGCGGAAAACGCATTTTTCCAGCCAAATCCAAGCATTTCAGAAATAGCTGTAAATCTCCGTCTAAAACACAAAACGAACGTATCCTTCAAACTGCTCTGCTGTGCGTTGGCTTAACTAAGGGAGTTGAATCCGCGTTTAGATTCAGAGAGTGGGAAGCACGTTCCTTCTAGGAGCTGCGTTTTGCTATTCCAGCGTGAATGGGAGTAAACGCTGTATTGAGAAATCTCTGCTTCTAGAACCAAAACGCAGCTACCTAACAGAACGGTCTTCAATGTGTGCATTCAACTTACAGAGTTAAACTGATGTGCGTTTGCAGGAGTTTGTAAACCCTTTCTGTGAAGCAGCGGACAACGCATTTTTCCAACGAAATCCAAGCATTTCAGAAATAGCTGTAAATCTCCGTCTAAAACACAAAACGAACGTATCCTTCAAACTGCTCTCCTGTGCGTTCGCTTAACTAAGGGAGTTGAGTCCTCATTTAGATTCAGAGAGTGGGAAGCACGTTCCTTCTAGGAGCTGCGTTTTGCTATTCCAGCGTGAATGGGTATAAACGCTGTATTGAGAAATATCTGCTTCTAGAACCAAAACGCAGCTACCTAACAGAACGGTCTTCAATGTGTGCATTCAACTTACAGAGTTAAACTGATGTGCGTTTGCAGGAGTTTGTAAACTTTTTCTGTGAAGCAGCGGAAAACCCATTTTTCCAGCCAAATCCAAGCATTTCAGAAATAGCTGTAAATCTCCGTCTAAAACACAAAACGAACGTATCCTTAAAACTGCTCTCCTGTGCGTTCGCGTAACTAAGGGAGTTGAATCCGCGTTTAGATTCAGAGATTGGGAAGCACGTTCCTTCTAGGAGCTGCGTTTTGCTATTCCAGCGTGAATGGGAGTAAACGCTGTATTCAGAAATATCTGCTTCTAGAACCAAAACGCAGCTACCTAACAGAACGGTCTTCAATGTGTGCATTCAACTTACAGAGTTAAACTGATGTGCGTTTGCAGGAGTTTGTAAACCCTTTCTGTGAAGCAGCGGAAAACGCATTTTTCCAGCCAAATCCAAGCATTTCAGAAATAGCTGTAAATCTCCGTCTAAAACACAAAACGAACGTTTCCTTCAAACTGCTCTCCTGTGCGTTCGCTTAACTAAGGGAGTTGAATCCGCGTTTAGATTCAGAGAGTGGGAAGCACTTTCCTTCTAGGAGCTGCGTTTTGCTATTCCAGCGTGAATGGGAGTACACGCTGTATTGAGAAATATCTGCTTCTAGAACCAAAACGCAGCTACCTAACAGAACGGTCTTCAATGTGTGCATTCAACTTACAGAGTTAAACTGATGTGCGTTTGCAGGAGTTTGTAAACCCTTTCTGTGAAGCAGCGGACAAGGCATTTTTTCAACCAAATCCAAGCATTTCAGAAATAGCTGTAAATCTCCGTCTAAAACACAAAACGAACGTATCCTTCAAACTGCTCTCCTGTGCGTTCGCTTAACTAAGGGAGTTGAATCCGCGTTTAGATTCAGAGAGTGGGAAGCACGTTCCTTCTAGGAGCTGCGTTTTGCTATTCCAGCGTGAATGGGAGTAAACGCTGTATTGAGAAATATCTGCTTCTAGAACCAAAACGCAGCTACCTAACAGAACGTTCTTCAATGTGTGCATTCAACGTACAGAGTTAAACTGATGTGCGTTTGCAGGAGTTTGTAAACCCTTTCTGTGAAGCAGCGGAAAACGCATTTTTCCAGCCAAATCCAAGCATTTCAGAAATAGCTGTAAATCTCCGTCTAAAACACAAAACGAACGTATCCTTCAAACTGCTCTCCTGTGCGTTCGCTTAACTAAGGGAGTTGAATCCGCGTTTAGATTCAGAGAGTGGGAATCACGTTCCTTCTAGGAGCTGCGTTTTGCTATTCCAGCGTGAATGGGAGTAAACGCTGTATTCCAAAATATCTGCTTCTAGAACCAAAACGCAGCTACATAACAGAACGGTCTTCAATGTGTGCATTCAATGTACAGAGTTAAACTGATGTGCGTTTGCAGGAGTTTGTAAACTCTTTCTGTGAAGCAGCGGAAAACGCATTTTTCCAGCCGAATCCAAGCATTTCAGAAATAGCTGTAAATCTCCGTCTAAAACACAAAACGAACGTATCCTTCAAACTGCTCTGCTGTGCGTTGGCTTAACTAAGGGAGTTGAATCCGCGTTTAGATTCAGAGAGTGGGAAGCACGTTCCTTCTAGGAGCTGCGTTTTGCTATTCCAGCGTGAATGGGAGTAAACGCTGTATTGAGAAATCTCTGCTTCTAGAACCAAAACGCAGCTACCTAACAGAACGGTCTTCAATGTGTGCATTCAACTTACAGAGTTAAACTGATGTGCGTTTGCAGGAGTTTGTAAACCCTTTCTGTGAAGCAGCGGACAACGCATTTTTCCAACGAAATCCAAGCATTTCAGAAATAGCTGTAAATCTCCGTCTAAAACACAAAACGAACGTATCCTTCAAACTGCTCTCCTGTGCGTTCGCTTAACTAAGGGAGTTGAGTCCGCATTTAGATTCAGAGAGTGGGAAGCACGTTCCTTCTAGGAGCTGCGTTTTGCTATTCCAGCGTGAATGGGTATAAACGCTGTATTGAGAAATATCTGCTTCTAGAACCAAAACGCAGCTACCTAACAGAACGGTCTTCAATGTGTGCATTCAACTTACAGAGTTAAACTGATGTGCGTTTGCAGGAGTTTGTAAACTTTTTCTGTGAAGCAGCGGAAAACGCATTTTTCCAGCCAAATCCAAGCATTTCAGAAATAGCTGTAAATCTCCGTCTAAAACACAAAACGAACGTATCCTTAAAACTGCTCTCCTGTGCGTTCGCGTAACTAAGGGAGTTGAATCCGCGTTTAGATTCAGAGATTGGGAAGCACGTTCCTTCTAGGAGCTGCGTTTTGCTATTCCAGCGTGAATGGGAGTAAACGCTGTATTCAGAAATATCTGCTTCTAGAACCAAAACGCAGCTACCTAACAGAACGGTCTTCAATGTGTGCATTCAACTTACAGAGTTAAACGGATGTGCGTTTGCAGGAGTTTGTAAACCCTTTCTGTGAAGCAGCGGAAAACGCATTTTTCCAGCCAAATCCAAGCATTTCAGAAATAGCTGTAAATCTCCGTCTAAAACACAAAACGAACGTATCCTTCAAACTGCTCTCCTGTGCGTTCGCTTAACTAAGGGAGTTGAATCCGCGTTTAGACTCAGAGAGTGGGAAGCACGTTCCTTCTAGGAGCTGCGTTTTGCTATTCCAGCGTGAATGGAAGTAAACGCTGTATTGAGAAATGTCTGCTTCTAGAACCAAAACGCAGCTACCTAACAGAACGGTCTTCAATGTGTGCATTCAACTTACAGAGTTAAACTGATGTGCGTTTGCAGGAGTTTGTAAACCCTTTCTGTGAAGCAGCGGAAAACGCATTTTTCCAGCCAAATCCAAGCATTTCACAAATAGCTGTAAATC
Source organism: Callithrix jacchus (assembly GCF_049354715.1). Taxonomy (NCBI): domain Eukaryota; kingdom Metazoa; phylum Chordata; class Mammalia; order Primates; family Cebidae; genus Callithrix; species Callithrix jacchus. Next base: position 46,603,938 of record NC_133514.1, read on the forward strand.
TCCGTCTAAAACACAAAACGAACGTATCCTTAAAACTGCTCTCCTGTGCGTTCGCGTAACTAAGGGAGTTGAATCCGCGTTTAGATTCAGAGATTGGGAAGCACGTTCCTTCTAGGAGCTGCGTTTTTCTATTCCAGCGTGAATGGGAGTAAACGCTGTATTCAGAAATATCTGCTTCTAGAACCAAAACGCAGCTACCTAACAGAACGGTCTTCAATGTGTGCATTCAACTTACAGAGTTAAACTGATGTGCGTTTGCAGGAGTTTGTAAACCCTTTCTGTGAAGCAGCGGAAAACGCATTTTTCCAGCCAAATCCAAGCATTTCAGAAATAGCTGTAAATCTCCGTCTAAAACACAAAACGAACGTTTCCTTCAAACTGCTCTCCTGTGCGTTCGCTTAACTAAGGGAGTTGAATCCGCGTTTAGATTCAGAGAGTGGGAAGCACTTTCCTTCTAGGAGCTGCGTTTTGCTATTCCAGCGTGAATGGGAGTACACGCTGTATTGAGAAATATCTGCTTCTAGAACCAAAACGCAGCTACCTAACAGAACGGTCTTCAATGTGTGCATTCAACTTACAGAGTTAAACTGATGTGCGTTTGCAGGAGTTTGTAAACCCTTTCTGTGAAGCAGCGGACAAGGCATTTTTTCAACCAAATCCAAGCATTTCAGAAATAGCTGTAAATCTCCGTCTAAAACACAAAACGAACGTATCCTTCAAACTGCTCTCCTGTGCGTTCGCTTAACTAAGGGAGTTGAATCCGCGTTTAGATTCAGAGAGTGGGAAGCACGTTCCTTCTAGGAGCTGCGTTTTGCTATTCCAGCGTGAATGGGAGTAAACGCTGTATTGAGAAATATCTGCTTCTAGAACCAAAACGCAGCTACCTAACAGAACGTTCTTCAATGTGTGCATTCAACGTACAGAGTTAAACTGATGTGCGTTTGCAGGAGTTTGTAAACCCTTTCTGTGAAGCAGCGGAAAACGCATTTTTCCAGCCAAATCCAAGCATTTCAGAAATAGCTGTAAATCTCCGTCTAAAACACAAAACGAACGTATCCTTCAAACTGCTCTCCTGTGCGTTCGCTTAACTAAGGGAGTTGAATCCGCGTTTAGATTCAGAGAGTGGGAAGCACGTTCCTTCTAGCAGCTGCGTTTTGCTATTCCAGCGTGAATGGGAGTAAACGCTGTATTCAGAAATATCTGCTTCTAGAACCAAAACGCAGCTACCTAACCGAACGGTCTTCAATGTGTGCATTCAACTTACAGAGTTAAACTGATGTGCGTTTGCAGGAGTTTGTAAACCCTTTCTGTGAAGCAGCGGAAAACGCATTTTTCCAGCCAAATCCAAGCATTTCAGAAATAGCTGTAAATCTCCGTCTAAAACACAAAACGAACGTATCCTTCAAACTGCTCTCCTGTGCGTTCGCTTAACTAAGGGAGTTGAATCCGCGTTTAGATTCAGAGAGTGGGAATCACGTTCCTTCTAGGAGCTGCGTTTTGCTATTCCAGCGTGAATGGGAGTAAACGCTGTATTCCAAAATATCTGCTTCTAGAACCAAAACGCAGCTACATAACAGAACGGTCTTCAATGTGTGCATTCAATGTACAGAGTTAAACTGATGTGCGTTTGCAGGAGTTTGTAAACTCTTTCTGTGAAGCAGCGGAAAACGCATATTTCCAGCCAAATCCAAGCATTTCAGAAATAGCTGTAAATCTCCGTCTAAAACACAAAACGAACGTATCCTTCAAACTGCTCTGCTGTGCGTTGGCTTAACTAAGGGAGTTGAATCCGCGTTTAGATTCAGAGAGTGGGAAGCACGTTCCTTCTAGGAGCTGCGTTTTGCTATTCCAGCCTGAATCGGAGTAAACGCTGTATTGAGAAATCTCTGCTTCTAGAACCAAAACGCAGCTACCTAACAGAACGGTCTTCAATGTGTGCATTCAACTTACAGAGTTAAACTGATGTGCGTTTGCAGGAGTTTGTAAACCCTTTCTGTGAAGCAGCGGACAACGCATTTTTCCAACGAAATCCAAGCATTTCAGAAATAGCTGTAAATCTCCGTCTAAAACACAAAACGAACGTATCCTTCAAACTGCTCTCCTGTGCGTTCGCTTAACTAAGGGAGTTGAGTCCGCATTTAGATTCAGAGAGTGGGAAGCACGTTCCTTCTAGGAGCTGCGTTTTGCTATTCCAGCGTGAATGGGAGTAAACGCTGTATTCAGAAATATCTGCTTCTAGAACCCAAACGCAGCTACCTAACAGAACGGTCTTCAATGTGTGCATTCAACGTACAGAGTTAAACTGATGTGCGTTTGCAGGAGTTTGTAAACCCTTTCTGTGAAGCAGCGGAAAACGCATTTTTCCAGCCAAATCCAAGCATTTCAGAAATAGCTGTAAATCTCCGTCTAAAACACAAAACGAACGTATCCTTCAAACTGCTCTCCTGTGCGTTCGCTTAACTAAGGGAGTTGAATTCGCGTTTAGATTCAGAGAGTGGGAAGCACGTTCCTTCTAGGAGCTGCGTTTTGCTATTCCAGCGTGAATGGTAGTAAACGCTGTATTCAGAAATATCTGCTTCTAGAACCAAAACGCAGCTACCTAACAGAACGGTCTTCAATGTGTGCATTCAACTTACAGAGTTAAACTGATGTGCGTTTGCAGGAGTTTGTAAACCCTTTCTGTGAAGCAGCGGAAAACGCATTTTTCCAGCCAAATCCAAGCATTTCAGAAATAGCTGTAAATCTCCGTCTAAAACACAAAACGAACGTATCCTTCAAACTGCTCTCCTGTGCGTTCGCTTAACTAAGGGAGTTGAATCCGCGTTTAGATTCAGAGAGTGGGAATCACGTTCCTTCTAGGAGCTGCGTTTTGCTATTCCAGCGTGAATGAGAGTAAACGCTGTATTCCAAAATATCTGCTTCTAGAACCAAAACGCAGCTACCTAACAGAACGGTCTTCAATGTGTGCATTCAACTTACAGAGTTAAACTGATGTGCGTTTGCAGGAGTTTGTAAACCCTTTCTGTGAACAGAGGAAAACGCATTTTTCCAGCCAAATCCAAGCATTTCAGAAATAGCTGTAAATCTCCGTCTAAAAGACAAAACGAACGTATCCTTCAAACTGCTCTCCTGTGCGTTCGCTTAACTAAGGGAGTTGAATCCGCGTTTAGATTCAGAGAGTGGGAAGTACGTTCCTTCTAGGAGCTGCGTTTTGCTATTCCAGCGTGAATGGGAGTAAACGCTGTATTCAGAAATATCTGCTTCTAGAACCAAAACGCAGCTACCTAACAGAACGGTCTTCAATGTGTGCATTCAACGTACAGAGTTAAACTGATGTGCGTTTGCAGGAGTTTGTAAACTCTTTCTGTGAAGCAGCGGAAAGCGCATTTTTCCAGCCAAATCCAAGCATTTCAGAAATAGCTGTAAATCTCCTTCTAAAACACAAAACGAACGTATCCTTCAAACTGCTCTGCTGTGCGTTGGCTTAACTAAGGGAGTTGAATGCGTGTTTAGATTCAGAGAGTGGGAAGCACGTTCCTTCTAGGAGCTGCGTTTTGCTATTCCAGCGTGAATGGGAGTAAACGCTGTATTGAGGAATATCTGCTTCTAGAACCAAAACGCAGCTACCTAACAGAACGGTCTTCAATGTGTGCATTCAACTTACAGAGTTAAACTGATGTGCGTTTGCAGGAGTTTGTAAACCCTTTCTGTGAAGCAGCGGACAACGCATTTTTCCAACCAAATCCAAGCATTTCAGAAATAGCTGTAAATCTCCGTCTAAAACACAAAACGAACGTATCCTTCAAACTGCTCTCCTGTGCGTTCGCTTAACTAAGGGAGTTGAATCCGCGTTTAGATTCAGAGAGTGGGAAGCACGTTCCTTTTAGGAGCTGCGTTTTCCTATTCCAGCGTGAATGGGAATAAACACTGTATTGAGAAATATCTGCTTCTAGAACCAAAACGCAGCTACCTAACAGAACGGTCTTCAATGTGTGCATTCAACGTACAGAGTTAAACTGATGTGCGTTTGCAGGAGTTTGTAAACCCTTTCTGTGAAGCAGCGGAAAACGCATTTTTCCAGCCAAATCCAAGCATTTCAGAAATAGCTGTAAATCTCCGTCTAAAACACAAAACGAACGTATCCTTCAAACTGCTCTCCTGTGCGTTCGCTTAACTAAGGGAGTTGAATCCGCGTTTAGATTCAGAGAGTGGGAAGCACGTTCCTTCTAGGAGCTGCGTTTTGCTATTCCAGCGTGAATGGGAGTAAACGCTGTATTGAGAAATATCTGCTTCTAGAACCAAAACGCAGCTACCTAACAGAACGGTCTTCAATGTCTGCATTCAACTTACAGAGTTAACCTGATGTGCGTTTGCAGGAGTTTGTAAACCCTTTCTGTGAAGCAGCGGAAAACGCATTGTTCCAGCCAAATCCGAGCATTTCAGAAATAGCTGTAAATCTCCGTCTTAAACACAAAACGAACGTATCATTCAAACTACTCTCCTGTGCGTTCGCTTAACTAAGGGAGTTGAATCCGCGTTTAGATTCAGAGAGTGGGAAGCACGTTTCTTCTAGGAGCTGCGTTTTGCTATTCCAGCGTGAATGGACGTAAACGCTGTATTGAGAAATATCCGCTTCTAGAACCAAAACGCAGCTACCTAACAGAACGGTCTTCAATGTGTGAATTCAACGTACAGAGTTAAACTGATGTGCGTTTGCAGGAGTTTGTAAACCCTTTCTGTGAAGCAGCGGAAAACGCATTTTTCCAGCCAAATCCAAGCATTTCAGAAATAGCTGTAAACCTCCGTCTAAAACACAAAACGAACGTATCCTTCAAACTGTTCTCCTGTGCGTTCGCTTAACTAAGGGAGTTGAATCCGCGTTTAGACTCAGAGAGTGGATAGCACGTTCCTTCTAGGAGTTGCGTTTTGCTATTCCAGCGTGAATGGGAGTAAACGCTGTATTGAGAAATATCTGCTTCTAGAACCAAAACGCAGCTACCTAACAGAACGTTCTTCAATGTGTGCATTCAACGTACAGAGTTAAACTGATGTTCGTTTGCAGGAGTTTGTAAACCCTTTCTGTGAAGCAGCGGAAAACGCATTTTTCCAGCCAAATCCAAGCATTTCAGAAATAGCTGTAAATCTCCGTCTAAAACACAAAACAAACGTATCCTTCAAACTGCTCTCCTGTGCGTTCGCTTAACTAAGGGAGTTGAATCCGCGTTTAGATTCAGAGAGTGGGAAGCACGTTCCTTCTAGGAGCTGCGTTTTGCTATTCCAGCGTGAATGGGAGTAAAGGCTGTATTCAGAAATATCTGCTTCTAGAACCGAAACGCAGCTACCTAACAGAACGGTCTTCAATGTGTGCATTCAACTTACAGAGTTAAACTGATGTGGGTTTGCAGGAGTTTGTAAACCCTTTCTGTGAAGCAGCGGAAAACGCATTTTTCCAGCCAAATCCAAGCATTTCAGAAATAGCTGTAAATCTCCGTCTAAAACACAAAACGAACGTATCCTTCAAACTGCTCTCCTGTGCGTTCGCTTAACTAAGGGAGTTGAATCCGCGTTTAGATTCAGAGAGTGGGAATCACGTTCCTTCTAGGAGCTGCGTTTTGCTATTCCAGCGTGAATGGGAGTAAACGCTGTATTCCAAAATATCTGCTTCTAGAACCAAAACGCAGGTACCTAACAGAACGGTCTTCAATGTGTGCAATCAATGTACAGAGTTAAACTGATGTGCGTTTGCAGGAGTTTGTAAACCCTTTCTGTGAAGCAGCGGAAAACGCATTTTTCCAGCCAAATCCAAGCATTTCAGAAATAGCTGTAAATCTCCGTCTAAAACACAAAACGAACGTATCCTTCAAACTGCTCTGCTGTGCGTTGGCTTAACTAAGGGAGTTGAATCCGCGTTTAGATTCAGAGAGTGGGAAGCACGTTCCTTCTAGGAGCTGCGTTTTGCTATTCCAGCGTGAATGGGAGTAAACGCTGTATTGAGAAATCTCTGCTTCTAGAACCAAAACGCAGCTACCTAACAGAACGGTCTTCAATGTGTGCATTCAACTTACAGAGTTAAACTGATGTGCGTTTGCAGGAGTTTGTAAACCCTTTCTGTGAAGCAGCGGACAACGCATTTTTCCAACGAAATCCAAGCATTTCAGAAATAGCTGTAAATCTCCGTCTAAAACACAAAACGAACGTATCCTTCAAACTGCTCTCCTGTGCGTTCGCTTAACTAAGGGAGTTGAGTCCGCATTTAGATTCAGAGAGTGGGAAGCACGTTCCTTCTAGGAGCTGCGTTTTGCTATTCCAGCGTGAATGGGTATAAACGCTGTATTGAGAAATATCTGCTTCTAGAACCAAAACGCAGCTACCTAACAGAACGGTCTTCAATGTGTGCATTCAACTTACAGAGTTAAACTGATGTGCGTTTGCAGGAGTTTGTAAACTTTTTCTGTGAAGCAGCGGAAAACGCATTTTTCCAGCCAAATCCAAGCATTTCAGAAATAGCTGTAAATCTCCGTCTAAAACACAAAACGAACGTATCCTTAAAACTGCTCTCCTGTGCGTTCGCGTAACTAAGGGAGTTGAATCCGCGTTTAGATTCAGAGATTGGGAAGCACTTTCCTTCTAGGAGCTGCGTTTTGCTATTCCAGCGTGAATGGGAGTAAACGCTGTATTCAGAAATATCTGCTTCTAGAACCAAAACGCAGCTACCTAACAGAACGGTCTTCAATGTGTGCATTCAACTTACAGAGTTAAACTGATGTGCGTTTGCAGGAGTTTGTAAACCCTTTCTGTGAAGCAGCGGAAAACGCATTTTTCCAGCCAAATCCAAGCATTTCAGAAATAGCTGTAAATCTCCGTCTAAAACACAAAACGAACGTTTCCTTCAAACTGCTCTCCTGTGCGTTCGCTTAACTAAGGGAGTTGAATCCGCGTTTAGATTCAGAGAGTGGGAAGCACTTTCCTTCTAGGAGCTGCGTTTTGCTATTCCAGCGTGAATGGGAGTACACGCTGTATTGAGAAATATCTGCTTCTAGAACCAAAACGCAGCTACCTAACAGAACGGTCTTCAATGTGTGCATTCAACTTACAGAGTTAAACTGATGTGCGTTTGCAGGAGTTTGTAAACCCTTTCTGTGAAGCAGCGGACAAGGCATTTTTTCAACCAAATCCAAGCATTTCAGAAATAGCTGTAAATCTCCGTCTAAAACACAAAACGAACGTATCCTTCAAACTGCTCTCCTGTGCGTTCGCTTAACTAAGGGAGTTGAATCCGCGTTTAGATTCAGAGAGTGGGAAGCACGTTCCTTCTAGGAGCTGCGTTTTGCTATTCCAGCGTGAATGGGAGTAAACGCTGTATTGAGAAATATCTGCTTCTAGAACCAAAACGCAGCTACCTAACAGAACGTTCTTCAATGTGTGCATTCAACGTACAGAGTTAAACTGATGTGCGTTTGCAGGAGTTTGTAAACCCTTTCTGTGAAGCAGCGGAAAACGCATTTTTCCAGCCAAATCCAAGCATTTCAGAAATAGCTGTAAATCTCCGTCTAAAACACAAAACGAACGTATCCTTCAAACTGCTCTCCTGTGCGTTCGCTTAACTAAGGGAGTTGAATCCGCGTTTAGATTCAGAGAGTGGGAAGCACGTTCCTTCTAGGAGCTGCGTTTTGCTATTCCAGCGTGAATGGGAGTAAACGCTGTATTGAGAAATATCTGCTTCTAGAACCAAAACGCAGCTACCTAACAGAACGGTCTTCAATGTGTGCATTCAACTTACAGAGTTAAACTGATGTGCGTTTGCAGGAGTTTGTAAACCCTTTCTGTGAAGCAGCGGAAAACGCATTTTTCCAGCCAAATCCAAGCATTTCAGAAATAGCTGTAAATCTCCGTCTAAAACACAAAACGAACGTATCCTTCAAACTGCTCTCCTGTGCGTTCGCTTAACTAAGGGAGTTGAATCCGCGTTTAGATTCAGAGAGTGGGAATCACGTTCCTTCTAGGAGCTGCGTTTTGCTATTCCAGCGTGAATGGGAGTAAACGCTGTATTCCAAAATATCTGCTTCTAGAACCAAAACGCAGCTACATAACAGAACGGTCTTCAATGTGTGCATTCAATGTACAGAGTTAAACTGATGTGCGTTTGCAGGAGTTTGTAAACTCTTTCTGTGAAGCAGCGGAAAACGCATTTTTCCAGCCAAATCCAAGCATTTCAGAAATAGCTGTAAATCTCCGTCTAAAACACAAAACGAACGTATCCTTCAAACTGCTCTGCTGTGCGTTGGCTTAACTAAGGGAGTTGAATCCGCGTTTAGATTCAGAGAGTGGGAAGCACGTTCCTTCTAGGAGCTGCGTTTTGCTATTCCAGCGTGAATGGGAGTAAACGCTGTATTGAGAAATCTCTGCTTCTAGAACCAAAACGCAGCTACCTAACAGAACGGTCTTCAATGTGTGCATTCCACTTACAGAGTTAAACTGATGTGCGTTTGCAGGAGTTTGTAAACCCTTTCTGTGAAGCAGCGGACAACGCATTTTTCCAACGAAATCCAAGCATTTCAGAAATAGCTGTAAATCTCCGTCTAAAACACAAAACGAACGTATCCTTCAAACTGCTCTCCTGTGCGTTCGCTTAACTAAGGGAGTTGAGTCCGCATTTAGATTCAGAGAGTGGGAAGCACGTTCCTTCTAGGAGCTGCGTTTTGCTATTCCAGCGTGAATGGGTATAAACGCTGTATTGAGAAATATCTGCTTCTAGAACCAAAACGCAGCTACCTAACAGAACGGTCTTCAATGTGTGCATTCAACGTACAGAGTTAAACTGATGTGCGTTTGCAGGAGTTTGTAAACTTTTTCTGTGAAGCAGCGGAAAACGCATTTTTCCAGCCAAATCCAAGCATTTCAGAAATAGCTGTAAATCTCCGTCTAAAACACAAAACGAACGTATCCTTAAAACTGCTCTCCTGTGCGTTCGCGTAACTAAGGGAGTTGAATCCGCGTTTAGATTCAGAGATTGGGAAGCACGTTCCTTCTAGGAGCTGCGTTTTGCTATTCCAGCGTGAATGGGAGTAAACGCTGTATTCAGAAATATCTGCTTCTAGAACCAAAACGCAGCTACCTAACAGAACGGTCTTCAATGTGTGCATTCAACTTACAGAGTTAAACGGATGTGCGTTTGCAGGAGTTTGTAAACCCTTTCTGTGAAGCAGCGGAAAACGCATTTTTCCAGCCAAATCCAAGCATTTCAGAAATAGCTGTAAATCTCCGTCTAAAACACAAAACGAACGTATCCTTCAAACTGCTCTCCTGTGCGTTCGCTTAACTAAGGGAGTTGAATCCGCGTTTAGACTCAGAGAGTGGGAAGCACGTTCCTTCTAGGAGCTGCGTTTTGCTATTCCAGCGTGAATGGAAGTAAACGCTGTATTGAGAAATGTCTGCTTCTAGAACCAAAACGCAGCTACCTAACAGAACGGTCTTCAATGTGTGCATTCAACTTACAGAGTTAAACTGATGTGCGTTTGCAGGAGTTTGTAAACCCTTTCTGTGAAGCAGCGGAAAAAGCATTTTTCCAGCCAAATCCAAGCATTTCACAAATAGCTGTAAATCTCCGTCTAAAACACAAAACGAACGTATCCTTAAAACTGCTCTCCTGTGCGTTCGCGTAACTAAGGGAGTTGAATCCGCGTTTAGATTCAGAGATTGGGAAGCACGTTCCTTCTAGGAGCTGCGTTTTTCTATTCCAGCGTGAATGGGAGTAAACGCTGTATTCAGAAATATCTGCTTCTAGAACCAAAACGCAGCTACCTAACAGAACGGTCTTCAATGTGTGCATTCAACTTACAGAGTTAAACTGATGTGCGTTTGCAGGAGTTTGTAAACCCTTTCTGTGAAGCAGCGGAAAACGCATTTTTCCAGCCAAATCCAAGCATTTCAGAAATAGCTGTAAATCTCCGTCTAAAACACAAAACGAACGTTTCCTTCAAACTGCTCTCCTGTGCGTTCGCTTAACTAAGGGAGTTGAATCCGCGTTTAGATTCAGAGAGTGGGAAGCACTTTCCTTCTAGGAGCTGCGTTTTGCTATTCCAGCGTGAATGGGAGTAAACGCTGTATTCAGAAATATCTGCTTCTAGAACCAAAACGCAGCTACCTAACCGAACGGTCTTCAATGTGTGCATTCAACTTACAGAGTTAAACTGATGTGCGTTTGCAGGAGTTTGTAAACCCTTTCTGTGAAGCAGCGGAAAACGCATTTTTCCAGCCAAATCCAAGCATTTCAGAAATAGCTGTAAATCTCCGTCTAAAACACAAAACGAACGTATCCTTCAAACTGCTCTCCTGTGCGTTCGCTTAACTAAGGGAGTTGAATCCGCGTTTAGATTCAGAGAGTGGGAATCACGTTCCTTCTAGGAGCTGCGTTTTGCTATTCCAGCGTGAATGGGAGTAAACGCTGTATTCCAAAATATCTGCTTCTAGAACCAAAACGCAGCTACATAACAGAACGGTCTTCAATGTGTGCAGTCAATGTACAGAGTTAAACTGATGTGCGTTTGCAGGAGTTTGTAAACTCTTTCTGTGAAGCAGCGGAAAACGCATATTTCCAGCCAAATCCAAGCATTTCAGAAATAGCTGTAAATCTCCGTCTAAAACACAAAACGAACGTATCCTTCAATCTGCTCTGCTGTGCGTTGGCTTAACTAAGGGAGTTGAATCCGCGTTTAGATTCAGAGAGTGGGAAGCACGTTCCTTCTAGGAGCTGCGTTTTGCTATTCCAGCCTGAATCGGAGTAAACGCTGTATTGAGAAATCTCTGCTTCTAGAACCAAAACGCAGCTACCTAACAGAACGGTCTTCAATGTGTGCATTCAACTTACAGAGTTAAACTGATGTGCGTTTGCAGGAGTTTGTAAACCCTTTCTGTGAAGCAGCGGACAACGCATTTTTCTAACGAAATCCAAGCATTTCAGAAATAGCTGTAAATCTCCGTCTAAAACACAAAACGAACGTATCCTTCAAACTGCTCTCCTGTGCGTTCGCTTAACTAAGGGAGTTGAGTCCGCATTTAGATTCAGAGAGTGGGAAGCACGTTCCTTCTAGGAGCTGCGTTTTGCTATTCCAGCGTGAATGGGAGTAAACGCTGTATTCAGAAATATCTGCTTCTAGAACCCAAACGCAGCTACCTAACAGAACGGTCTTCAATGTGTGCATTCAACGTACAGAGTTAAACTGATGTGCGTTTGCAGGAGTTTGTAAACCCTTTCTGTGAAGCAGCGGAAAACGCATTTTTCCAGCCAAATCCAAGCATTTCAGAAATAGCTGTAAATCTCCGTCTAAAACACAAAACGAACGTATCCTTCAAACTGCTCTCCTGTGCGTTCGCTTAACTAAGGGAGTTGAATTCGCGTTTAGATTCAGAGAGTGGGAAGCACGTTCCTTCTAGGAGCTGCGTTTTGCTATTCCAGCGTGAATGGTAGTAAACGCTGTATTCAGAAATATCTGCTTCTAGAACCAAAACGCAGCTACCTAACAGAACGGTCTTCAATGTGTGCATTCAACTTACAGAGTTAAACTGATGTGCGTTTGCAGGAGTTTGTAAACCCTTTCTGTGAAGCAGCGGAAAACGCATTTTTCCAGCCAAATCCAAGCATTTCAGAAATAGCTGTAAATCTCCGTCTAAAACACAAAACGAACGTATCCTTCAAACTGCTCTCCTGTGCGTTCGCTTAACTAAGGGAGTTGAATCCGCGTTTAGATTCAGAGAGTGGGAATCACGTTCCTTCTAGGAGCTGCGTTTTGCTATTCCAGCGTGAATGAGAGTAAACGCTGTATTCCAAAATATCTGCTTCTAGAACCAAAACGCAGCTACCTAACAGAACGGTCTTCAATGTGTGCATTCAACTTACAGAGTTAAACTGATGTGCGTTTGCAGGAGTTTGTAAACCCTTTCTGTGAACAGAGGAAAACGCATTTTTCCAGCCAAATCCAAGCATTTCAGAAATAGCTGTAAATCTCCGTCTAAAAGACAAAACGAACATATCCTTCAAACTGCTCTCCTGTGCGTTCGCTTAACTAAGGGAGTTGAATCCGCGTTTAGATTCAGAGAGTGGGAAGTACGTTCCTTCTAGGAGCTGCGTTTTGCTATTCCAGCGTGAATGGGAGTAAACGCTGTATTCAGAAATATCTGCTTCTAGAACCAAAACGCAGCTACCTAACAGAACGGTCTTCAATGTGTGCATTCAACGTACAGAGTTAAACTGATGTGCGTTTGCAGGAGTTTGTAAACTCTTTCTGTGAAGCAGCGGAAAACGCATTTTTCCAGCCAAATCCAAGCATTTCAGAAATAGCTGTAAATCTCCGTCTAAAACACAAAACGAACGTATCCTTCAAACTGCTCTGCTGTGCGTTGGCTTAACTAAGGGAGTTGAATCCGCGTTTAGATTCAGAGAGTGGGAAGCACGTTCCTTCTAGGAGCTGCGTTTTGCTATTCCAGCGTGAATGGGAGTAAACGCTGTATTGAGAAATCTCTGCTTCTAGAACCAAAACGCAGCTACCTAACAGAACGGTCTTCAATGTGTGCATTCAACTTACAGAGTTAAACTGATGTGCGTTTGCAGGAGTTTGTAAACCCTTTCTGTGAAGCAGCGGACAACGCATTTTTCCAACGAAATCCAAGCATTTCAGAAATAGCTGTAAATCTCCGTCTAAAACACAAAACGAACGTATCCTTCAAACTGCTCTCCTGTGCGTTCGCTTAACTAAGGGAGTTGAGTCCGCATTTAGATTCAGAGAGTGGGAAGCACGTTCCTTCTAGGAGCTGCGTTTTGCTATTCCAGCGTGAATGGGTATAAACGCTGTATTGAGAAATATCTGCTTCTAGAACCAAAACGCAGCTACCTAACAGAACGGTCTTCAATGTGTGCATTCAACTTACAAAGTTAAACTGATGTGCGTTTGCAGGAGTTTGTAAACTTTTTCTGTGAAGCAGCGGAAAACGCATTTTTCCAGCCAAATCCAAGCATTTCAGAAATAGCTGTAAATCTCCGTCTAAAACACAAAACGAACGTATCCTTAAAACTGCTCTCCTGTGCGTTCGCGTAACTAAGGGAGTTGAATCCGCGTTTAGATTCAGAGATTGGGAAGCACGTTCCTTCTAGGAGCTGCGTTTTGCTATTCCAGCGTGAATGGGAGTAAACGCTGTATTCAGAAATATCTGCTTCTAGAACCAAAACGCAGCTACCTAACAGAACGGTCTTCAATGTGTGCATTCAACTTACAGAGTTAAACTGATGTGCGTTTGCAGGAGTTTGTAAACCCTTTCTGTGAAGCAGCGGAAAACGCATTTTTCCAGCCAAATCCAAGCATTTCAGAAATAGCTGTAAATCTCCGTCTAAAACACAAAACGAACGTTTCCTTCAAACTGCTCTCCTGTGCGTTCGCTTAACTAAGGGAGTTGAATCCGCGTTTAGATTCAGAGAGTGGGAAGCACTTTCCTTCTAGGAGCTGCGTTTTGCTATTCCAGCGTGAATGGGAGTACACGCTGTATTGAGAAATATCTGCTTCTAGAACCAAAACGCAGCTACCTAACAGAACGGTCTTCAATGTGTGCATTCAACTTACAGAGTTAAACTGATGTGCGTTTGCAGGAGTTTGTAAACCCTTTCTGTGAAGCAGCGGACAAGGCATTTTTTCAACCAAATCCAAGCATTTCAGAAATAGCTGTAAATCTCCGTCTAAAACACAAAACGAACGTATCCTTCAAACTGCTCTCCTGTGCGTTCGCTTAACTAAGGGAGTTGAATCCGCGTTTAGATTCAGAGAGTGGGAAGCACGTTCCTTCTAGGAGTTGCGTTTTGCTATTCCAGCGTGAATGGGAGTAAACGCTGTATTGAGAAATATCTGCTTCTAGAACCAAAACGCAGCTACCTAACAGAACGTTCTTCAATGTGTGCATTCAACGTACAGAGTTAAACTGATGTGCGTTTGCAGGAGTTTGTAAACCCTTTCTGTGAAGCAGCGGAAAACGCATTTTTCCAGCCAAATCCAAGCATTTCAGAAATAGCTGTAAATCTCCGTCTAAAACACAAAACGAACGTATCCTTCAAACTGCTCTCCTGTGCGTTCGCTTAACTAAGGGAGTTGAATCCGCGTTTAGATTCAGAGAGTGGGAAGCACGTTCCTTCTAGGAGCTGCGTTTTGCTATTCCAGCGTGAATGGGAGTAAACGCTGTATTGAGAAATATCTGCTTCTAGAACCAAAACGCAGCTACCTAACAGAACGGTCTTCAATGTGTGCATTCAACTTACAGAGTTAAACTGATGTGCGTTTGCAGGAGTTTGTAAACCCTTTCTGTGAAGCAGCGGAAAACGCATTTTTCCAGCCAAATCCAAGCATTTCAGAAATAGCTGTAAATCTCCGTCTAAAACACAAAACGAACGTATCCTTCAAACTGCTCTCCTGTGCGTTCGCTTAACTAAGGGAGTTGAATCCGCGTTTAGATTCAGAGAGTGGGAATCACGTTCCTTCTAGGAGCTGCGTTTTGCTATTCCAGCGTGAATGGGAGTAAACGCTGTATTCCAAAATATCTGCTTCTAGAACCAAAACGCAGCTACATAACAGAACGGTCTTCAATGTGTGCATTCAATGTACAGAGTTAAACTGATGTGCGTTTGCAGGAGTTTGTAAACTCTTTCTGTGAAGCAGCGGAAAACGCATTTTTCCAGCCAAATCCAAGCATTTCAGAAATAGCTGTAAATCTCCGTCTAAAACACAAAACGAACGTATCCTTCAAACTGCTCTGCTGTGCGTTGGCTTAACTAAGGGAGTTGAATCCGCGTTTAGATTCAGAGAGTGGGAAGCACGTTCCTTCTAGGAGCTGCGTTTTGCTATTCCAGCGTGAATGGGAGTAAACGCTGTATTGAGAAATCTCTGCTTCTAGAACCAAAACGCAGCTACCTAACAGAACGGTCTTCAATGTGTGCATTCAACTTACAGAGTTAAACTGATGTGCGTTTGCAGGAGTTTGTAAACCCTTTCTGTGAAGCAGCGGACAACGCATTTTTCCAACGAAATCCAAGCATTTCAGAAATAGCTGTAAATCTCCGTCTAAAACACAAAACGAACGTATCCTTCAAACTGCTCTCCTGTGCGTTCGCTTAACTAAGGGAGTTGAGTCCGCATTTAGATTCAGAGAGTGGGAAGCACGTTCCTTCTAGGAGCTGCGTTTTGCTATTCCAGCGTGAATGGGTATAAACGCTGTATTGAGAAATATCTGCTTCTAGAACCAAAACGCAGCTACCTAACAGAACGGTCTTCAATGTGTGCATTCAACTTACAGAGTTAAACTGATGTGCGTTTGCAGGAGTTTGTAAACTTTTTCTGTGAAGCAGCGGAAAACGCATTTTTCCAGCCAAATCCAAGCATTTCAGAAATAGCTGTAAATCTCCGTCTAAAACACAAAACGAACGTATCCTTAAAACTGCTCTCCTGTGCGTTCGCGTAACTAAGGGAGTTGAATCCGCGTTTAGATTCAGAGATTGGGAAGCACGTTCCTTCTAGGAGCTGCGTTTTGCTATTCCAGCGTGAATGGGAGTAAACGCTGTATTCAGAAATATCTGCTTCTAGAACCAAAACGCAGCTACCTAACAGAACGTTCTTCAATGTGTGCATTCAACGTACAGAGTTAAACTGATGTTCGTTTGCAGGAGTTTGTAAACCCTTTCTGTGAAGCAGCGGAAAACGCATTTTTCCAGCCAAATCCAAGCATTTCAGAAATAGCTGTAAATCTCCGTCTAAAACACAAAACAAACGTATCCTTCAAACTGCTCTCCTGTGCGTTCGCTTAACTAAGGGAGTTGAATCCGCGTTTAGATTCAGAGAGTGGGAAGCACGTTCCTTCTAGGAGCTGCGTTTTGCTATTCCAGCGTGAATGGGAGTAAAGGCTGTATTCAGAAATATCTGCTTCTAGAACCGAAACGCAGCTACCTAACAGAACGGTCTTCAATGTGTGCATTCAACTTACAGAGTTAAACTGATGTGGGTTTGCAGGAGTTTGTAAACCCTTTCTGTGAAGCAGCGGAAAACGCATTTTTCCAGCCAAATCCAAGCATTTCAGAAATAGCTGTAAATCTCCGTCTAAAACACAAAACGAACGTATCCTTCAAACTGCTCTCCTGTGCGTTCGCTTAACTAAGGGAGTTGAATCCGCGTTTAGATTCAGAGAGTGGGAATCACGTTCCTTCTAGGAGCTGCGTTTTGCTATTCCAGCGTGAATGGGAGTAAACGCTGTATTCCAAAATATCTGCTTCTAGAACCAAAACGCAGGTACCTAACAGAACGGTCTTCAATGTGTGCAATCAATGTACAGAGTTAAACTGATGTGCGTTTGCAGGAGTTTGTAAACTCTTTCTGTGAAGCAGCGGAAAACGCATTATTCCAGCCAAATGCAAGCATTTCAGAAATAGCTGTAAATCTCCGTCTAAAACACAAAACGAACGTATCCTTCAAACTGCTCTGCTGTGCGTTGGCTTAACTAAGGGAGTTGAATCCGCGTTTAGATTCAGAGAGTGGGAAGCACGTTCCTTCTAGGAGCTGCGTTTTGCTATTCCAGCGTGAATGGGAGTAAACGCTGTATTGAGAAATCTCTGCTTCTAGAACCAAAACGCAGCTACCTAACAGAACGGTCTTCAATGTGTGAATTCAACTTACAGAGTTAAACTGATGTGCGTTTGCAGGAGTTTGTAAACCCTTTCTGTGAAGCAGCGGACAACGCATTTATCCAACGAAATCCAAGCATTTCAGAAATAGCTGTAAATCTCCGTCTAAAACACAAAACGAACGTATCCTTCAAACTGCTTTCCTGTGCGTTCGCTTAACTAAGGGAGTTGAATCCGCGTTTAGACTCAGAGAGTGGATAGCACGTTCCTTCTAGGAGTTGCGTTTTGCTATTCCAGCGTGAATGGGAGTAAACGCTGTATTGAGAAATATCTGCTTCTAGAACCAAAACGCAGCTACCTAACAGAACGTTCTTCAATGTGTGCATTCAACGTACAGAGTTAAACTGATGTTCGTTTGCAGGAGTTTGTAAACCCTTTCTGTGAAGCAGCGGAAAACGCATTTTTCCAGCCAAATCCAAGCATTTCAGAAATAGCTGTAAATCTCCGTCTAAAACACAAAACAAACGTATCCTTCAAACTGCTCTCCTGTGCGTTCGCTTAACTAAGGGAGTTGAATCCGCGTTTAGATTCAGAGAGTGGGAAGCACGTTCCTTCTAGGAGCTGCGTTTTGCTATTCCAGCGTGAATGGGAGTAAAGGCTGTATTCAGAAATATCTGCTTCTAGAACCGAAACGCAGCTACCTAACAGAACGGTCTTCAATGTGTGCATTCAACTTACAGAGTTAAACTGATGTGGGTTTGCAGGAGTTTGTAAACCCTTTCTGTGAAGCAGCGGAAAACGCATTTTTCCAGCCAAATCCAAGCATTTCAGAAATAGCTGTAAATCTCCGTCTAAAACACAAAACGAACGGATCCTTCAAACTGCTCTCCTGTGCGTTCGCTTAACTAAGGGAGTTGAATCCGCGTTTAGATTCAGAGAGTGGGAATCACGTTCCTTCTAGGAGCTGCGTTTTGCTATTCCAGCGTGAATGGGAGTAAACGCTGTATTCCAAAATATCTGCTTCTAGAACCAAAACGCAGGTACCTAACAGAACGGTCTTCAATGTGTGCAATCAATGTACAGAGTTAAACTGATGTGCGTTTGCAGGAGTTTGTAAACTCTTTCTGTGAAGCAGCGGAAAACGCATTATTCCAGCCAAATGCAAGCATTTCAGAAATAGCTGTAAATCTCCGTCTAAAACACAAAACGAACGTATCCTTCAAACTGCTCTGCTGTGCGTTGGCTTAACTAAGGGAGTTGAATCCGCGTTTAGATTCAGAGAGTGGGAAGCACGTTCCTTCTAGGAGCTGCATTTTGCTATTCCAGCGTGAATGGGAGTAAACGCTGTATTGAGAAATCTCTGCTTCTAGAACCAAAACGCAGCTACCTAACAGAACGGTCTTCAATGTGTGCATTCAACTTACAGAGTTAAACTGATGTGCGTTTACAGGAGTTTGTAAACCCTTTCTGTGAAGCAGCGGACAACGCATTTATCCAACGAAATCCAAGCATTTCAGAAATAGCTGTAAATCTCCGTCTAAAACACAAAACGAACGTATCCTTCAAACTGCTTTCCTGTGCGTTCGCTTAACTAAGGGAGTTGAATCCGCGTTTAGATTCAGAGAGTGGGAAGCACGTTCCTTCTAGGAGCTGCGTTTTGCTATTCCAGCGTGAATGGGAATAAACGCTGTATTGAGAAATATCTGCTTCTAAAACCAAAACGCAGCTACCTAACAGAACGGTCTTCAATGTGTGCATTCATCTTACAGAGTTAAACTGATGTGCGTTTGCAGGAGTTTGTAAACCGTTTCTGTGAAGCAGCGGAAAACGCATTTTTCCAGCCAAATCCAAGCATTTCAGAAATAGCTGTAAATCTCCGTCTAAAACACAAAACGAACGTATCCTTCAAACTGCTCTCCTGTGCGTTCGCTTAACTAAGGGAGTTGAATCCGCGTTTAGATTCAGAGAGTGGGAAGCACATTCCTTCGAAAGCTGCGTTTTGCTATTCCAGCGTGAATGGGAGTAAACGCTGTATTGAGAAATATCTGCTTCTAGAACCAAAACGCAGCTACCTAACAGAACGGTCTTCAATGTGTGCATTCAACGTACAGAGTTAAACTGATGTGCGTTTGCAGGAGTTTGTAAACCCTTTCTGTGAAGCAGCGGAAAACGCATTTTTCCAGCCAAATCCAAGCATTTCAGAAATAGCTGTAAATCTCCGTCTAAAACACAAAACGAACGTTTCCTTCAAACTGCTCTCCTGTGCGTTCGCTTAACTAAGGAAGTTGAATCCGCGTTTAGATTCAGAGAGTGGGAAGCACTTTCCTTCTAGGAGCTGCGTTTTGCTATTCCAGCGTGAATGGGAGTACACGCTGTATTGAGAAATATCTGCTTCTAGAACCAAAACGCAGCTACCTAACAGAACGGTCTTCAATGTGTGCATTCAACTTACAGAGTTAAACTGATGTGCGTTTGCAGGAGTTTGTAAACCCTTTCTGTGAAGCAGCGGACAAGGCATTTTTCCAACCAAATCCAAGCATTTCATAAATAGCTGTAAATCTCCGTCTAAAACACAAAACGAACGTATCCTTCAAACTGCTCTCCTGTGCGTTCGCTTAACTAAGGGAGTTGAATCCGCGTTTAGATTCAGAGAGTGGGAAGCACGTTCCTTCTAGGAGCTGCGTTTTCCTATTCCAGCGTAAATGGGAATAAACGCTGTATTGAGAAATATCTGCTTCTAGAACCAAAACGCAGCTACCTAACAGAACGGTCTTCAATGTGTGCATTCAACTTACAGAGTTAAACTGATGTGCGTTTGCAGGAGTTTGTAAACCCTTTCTGTGAAGCAGCGGAAAACGCATTCTTCCAGGCAAATCCAAGCATTTCAGAAATAGCTGTAAATCTCCGTCTAAAACACAAAACGAACGTATCCTTCAAACTGCTCTCCTGTGCGTTCGCTTAACTAAGGGAGTTGAATCCGCGTTTAGATTTAGAGAGTGGGAAGCACGTTCCTTCTAGGAGCTGCGTTTTGCTATTCCAGCGTGAATGGGAGTAAACGCTGTATTGAGAAATATCTGCTTCTAGAACCAAAACGCAGCTACCTAACAGAACGGTCTTCAATGTGTGCATTCAACGTACAGAGTTAAACTGATGTGCGTTTGCAGGAGTTTGTAAACCCTTTCTGTGAAGCAGCGGAAAACGCATTTTTCCAGCCAAATCCAAGCATTTCAGAAATAGCTGTAAACCTCCGTCTAAAACACAAAACGAACGTATCCTTCAAACTGCTCTCCTGTGCGTTCGCTTAACTAAGGGAGTTGAATCCGCGTTTAGACTCAGAGAGTGGGAAGCACGTTCCTTCTAGGAGCTGCGTTTTGCTATTCCAGCGTGAATGGGAGTAAACGCTGTATTGAGAAATATCTGCTTCTAGAACCAAAACGCAGCTACCTAACAGAACGGTCTTCAATGTGTGCATTCAACTTACAGAGTTAAACTGATGTGCGTTTGCAGGAGTTTGTAAACCCTTTCTGTGAAGCAGCGGAAAACGCATTTTTCCAGCCAAATCCAAGCATTTCAGAAATAGCTGTAAATCTCCGTCTAAAACACAAAACGAACGTATCCTTCAAACTGCTCTCCTGTGCGTTCGCTTAACTAAGGGAGTTGAATCCGCGTTTAGATTCAGAGAGTGGGAATCACGTTCCTTCTAGGAGCTGCGTTTTGCTATTTTAGCGTGAATGGGAGTAAACGCTGTATTGAGAAATATCTGCTTCTAGAACCAAAACGCAGCTACCTAACAGAACGGTCTTCAATGTGTGCATTCAACGTACAGAGTTAAACTGATGTGCGTTTGCAGGAGTTTGTAAACCCTTTCTGTGAAGAGGAAAACGCATTTTTCCAGCCAAATCCAAGCATTTCAGAAATAGCTGTAAATCTCCGTCTAAAACACAAAACGAACGTATCCTTCAAACTGCTCTCCTGTGCGTTCGCTTAACTAAGGGAGTTGAATCCGCGTTTAGATTCAGAGATTGGGAAGTACGTTCCTTCTAGGAGCTGCGTTTTGCTATTCCAGCGTGAATGGGAGTAAACGCTGTATTCAGAAATATCTGCTTCTAGAACCAAAACGCAGCTACCTAACAGAACGGTCTTCAATGTGTGCATTCAACGTACAGAGTTAAACTGATGTGCGTTTGCAGGAGTTTGTAAACTCTTTCTGTGAAGCAGCGGAAAGCGCATTTTTCCAGCCAAATCCAAGCATTTCAGAAATAGCTGTAAATCTCCGTCTAAAACACAAAACGAACGTATCCTTCAAACTGCTCTGCTGTGCGTTGGCTTAACTAAGGGAGTTGAATCCGTGTTTAGATTCAGAGAGTGGGAAGCATGTTCCTTCTAGGAGCTGCGTTTTGCTATTCCAGCGTGAATGGGAGTAAACGCTGTATTGAGAAATATCTGCTTCTAGAACCAAAACGCAGCTACCTAACAGAACGGTCTTCAATGTGTGCATTCAACTTACAGAGTTAAACTGATGTGCGTTTGCAGGAGTTTGTAAACCCTTTCTGTGAAGCTGCGGACAACGCATTTTTTCAACCAAATCCAAGCATTTCAGAAATAGCTGTAAATCTCCGTCTAAAACACAAAACGAACGTATCCTTCAAACTGCTCTCCTGTGCGTTCGCTTAACTAAGGGAGTTGAATCCGCGTTTAGATTCAGAGAGTGGGAAGCACGTTCCTTCTAGGAGCTGCGTTTTGCTATTCCAGCGTGAATGGGAGTAAACGCTGTATTGAGAAATATCTGCTTCTAGAACCAAAACGCAGCTACCTAACAGAACGGTCTTCAATGTGTGCATTCAACTTACAGAGTTAACCTGATGTGCGTTTGAAGGAGTTTGTAAACCCTTTCTGTGAAGCAGCGGAAAACGCATTGTTCCAGGCAAATCCGAGCATTTCAGAAATAGCTGTAAATCTCCGTCTTAAACACAAAACGAACGTATCATTCAAACTACTCTCCTGTGCGTTCGCTTAACTAAGGGAGTTGAATCCGCGTTTAGATTCAGAGAGTGGGAAGCACGTTTCTTCTAGGAGCTGCGTTTTGCTATTCCAGCGTAAATGGGAGTAAACGCTGTATTGAGAAATATCCGCTTCTAGAACCAAAACGCAGCTACCTAACAGAACGGTCTTCAATGTGTGCATTCAACGTACAGAGTTAAACTGATGTGCGTTTGCAGGAGTTTGTAAACCCTTTCTGTGAAGCAGCGGAAAACGCATTTTTCCAGCCAAATCCAAGCATTTCAGAAATAGCTGTAAACCTCCGTCTAAAACACAAAACGAACGTATCCTTCAAACTGCTCTCCTGTGCGTTCGCTTAACTAAGGAAGTTGAATCCGCGTTTAGACTCAGAGAGTGGATAGCACGTTCCTTCTAGGAGCTGCGTTTTGCTATTCCAGCATGAATGGGAGTAAACGCTGTATTGAGAAATATCTGCTTCTAGAACCAAAACGCAGCTACCTAACAGAACGTTCTTCAATGTGTGCATTCAACGTACAGAGTTAAACTGATGTTCGTTTGCAGGAGTTGTAAACCCTTTCTGTGAAGCAGCGGAAAACGCATTTTTCCAGCCAAATCCAAGCATTTCAGAAATAGCTGTAAATCTCCGTCTAAAACACAAAACAAACGTATCCTTCAAACTGCTCTCCTGTGCGTTCGCTTAACTAAGGGAGTTGAATCCGCGTTTAGATTCAGAGAGTGGGAAGCACGTTCCTTCTAGGAGCTGCGTTTTGCTATTCCAGCGTGAATGGGAGTAAAGGCTGTATTCAGAAATATCTGCTTCTAGAACCAAAACGCAGCTACCTAACAGAACGGTCTTCAATGTGTGCATTCAACTTACAGAGTTAAACTGATGTGGGTTTGCAGGAGTTTGTAAACCCTTTCTGTGAAGCAGCGGAAAACGCATTTTTCCAGCCAAATCCAAGCATTTCAGAAATAGCTGTAAATCTCCGTCTAAAACACAAAACGAACGTATCCTTCAAACTGCTCTCCTGTGCGTTCGCTTAACTAAGGGAGTTGAATCCGCGTTTAGATTCAGAGAGTGGGAAGCACGTTCCTTCGAAAGCTGCCTTTTGCTATTCCAGCGTGAATGGGAGTAAACGCTGTATTGAGAAATATCTGCTTCTAGAACCAAAACGCAGCTACCTAACAGAACGGTCTTCAATGTGTGCATTCAACGTACAGAGTTAAACTGATGTGCGTTTGCAGGAGTTTGTAAACCCTTTCTGTGAAGCAGCGGAAAACGCATTTTTCCAGCCAAATCCAAGCATTTCAGAAATAGCTGTAAATCTCCGTCTAAAACACAAAACGAACGTTTCCTTCAAACTGCTCTCCTGTGCGTTCGCTTAACTAAGGAAGTTGAATCCGCGTTTAGATTCAGAGAGTGGGAAGCACTTTCCTTCTAGGAGCTGCGTTTTGCTATTCCAGCGTGAATGGGAGTACACGCTGTATTGAGAAATATCTGCTTCTAGAACCAAAACGCAGCTACCTAACAGAACGGTCTTCAATGTGTGCATTCAACTTACAGAGTTAAACTGATGTGCGTTTGCAGGAGTTTGTAAACCCTTTCTGTGAAGCAGCGGACAAGGCATTTTTCCAACCAAATCCAAGCATTTCATAAATAGCTGTAAATCTCCGTCTAAAACACAAAACGAACGTATCCTTCAAACTGCTCTCCTGTGCGTTCGCTTAACTAAGGGAGTTGAATCCGCGTTTAGATTCAGAGAGTGGGAAGCACGTTCCTTCTAGGAGCTGCGTTTTCCTATTCCAGCGTGAATGGGAATAAACGCTGTATTGAGAAATATCTGCTTCTAGAACCAAAACGCAGCTACCTAACAGAACGGTCTTCAATGTGTGCATTCAACTTACAGAGTTAAACTGATGTGCGTTTGCAGGAGTTTGTAAACCCTTTCTGTGAAGCAGCGGAAAACGCATTCTTCCAGGCAAATCCAAGCATTTCAGAAATAGCTGTAAATCTCCGTCTAAAACACAAAACGAACGTATCCTTCAAACTGCTCTCCTGTGCGTTCGCTTAACTAAGGGAGTTGAATCCGCGTTTAGATTCAGAGAGTGGGAAGCACGTTCCTTCTAGGAGCTGCGTTTTGCTATTCCAGCGTGAATGGGAGTAAACGCTGTATTGAGAAATATCTGCTTCTAGAACCAAAACGCAGCTACCTAACAGAACGGTCTTCAATGTGTGCATTCAACGTACAGAGTTAAACTGATGTGCGTTTGCAGGAGTTTGTAAACCCTTTCTGTGAAGCAGCGGAAAACGCATTTTTCCAGCCAAATCCAAGCATTTCAGAAATAGCTGTAAACCTCCGTCTAAAACACAAAACGAACCTATCCTTCAAACTGCTCTCCTGTGCGTTCGCTTAACTAAGGGAGTTGAATCCGCGTTTAGACTCAGAGAGTGGGAAGCACGTTCCTTCTAGGAGCTGCGTTTTGCTATTCCAGCGTGAATGGGAGTAAACGCTGTATTGAGAAATATCTGCTTCTAGAACCAAAACGCAGCTACCTAACAGAACGGTCTTCAATGTGTGCATTCAACTTACAGAGTTAAACTGATGTGCGTTTGCAGGAGTTTGTAAACCCTTTCTGTGAAGCCGCGGAAAACGCATTTTTCCAGCCAAATCCAAGCATTTCAGAAATAGCTGTAAATCTCCGTCTAAAACACAAAACGAACGTATCCTTCAAACTGCTCTCCTGTGCGTTCGCTTAACTAAGGGAGTTGAATCCGCGTTTAGATTCAGAGAGTGGGAAGCACGTTCCTTCTAGGAGCTGCGTTTTGCTATTCCAGCGTGAATGGGAGTAAACGCTGTATTCCAAAATATCTGCTTCTAGAACCAAAACGCAGCTACCTAACAGAACGGTCTTCAATGTGTGCATTCAACTTACAGAGTTAAACTGATGTGCGTTTGCAGGAGTTTGTAAACCCTTTCTGTGAAGAGGAAAACGCATTTTTCCAGCCAAATCCAAGCATTTCAGAAATAGCTGTAAATCTCCGTCTAAAACACAAAACGAACGTATCCTTCAAACTGCTCTCCGGTGCGTTCGCTTAACTAAGGAAGTTGAATCCGCGTTTAGATTCAGAGAGTGGGAAGTACGTTCCTTCTAGGAGCTGCGTTTTGCTATTCCAGCGTGAATGGGAGTAAACGCTGTATTCAGAAATATCTGCTTCTAGAACCAAAACGCAGCAACCTAACAGAACGGTCTTCAATGTGTGCATTCAACGTACAGAGTTAAACTGATGTGCGTTTGCAGGAGTTTGTAAACTCTTTCTGTGAAGCAGCGGAAAGCGCATTTTTCCAGCCAAATCCAAGCATTTCAGAAATAGCTGTAAATCTCCGTCTAAAACACAAAACGAACGTATCCTTCAAACTGCTCTGCTGTGCGTTGGCTTAACTAAGGGAGTTGAATCCGTGTTTAGATTCAGAGAGTGGGAAGCATGTTCCTTCTAGGAGCTGCGTTTTGCTATTCCAGCGTGAATGGGAGTAAACGCTGTATTGAGAAATATCTGCTTCTAGAACCAAAACGCAGCTACCTAACAGAACGGTCTTCAATGTGTGCATTCAACTTACAGAGTTAAACTGATGTGCGTTTGCAGGAGTTTGTAAACCCTTTCTGTGAAGCAGCGGAAAACGCATTTTTTCAACCAAATCCAAGCATTTCAGAAATAGCTGTAAATCTCCGTCTAAAACACAAAACGAACGTATCCTTCAAACTGCTCTCCTGTGCGTTCGCTTAACTAAGGGAGTTGAATCCGCGTTTAGATCCAGAGAGTGGGAAGCACGTTCCTTCTAGGAGCTGCGTTTTGCTATTCCAGCGTGAATGGGAGTAAACGCTGTATTGAGAAATATCTGCTTCTAGAACCAAAACGCAGCTACCTAACAGAACGGTCTTCAATGTGTGCATTCAACTTACAGAGTTAACCTGATGTGCGTTTGCAGGAGTTTGTAAACCCTTTCTGTGAAGCAGCGGAAAACGCATTGTTCCAGGCAAATCCGAGCATTTCAGAAATAGCTGTAAATCTCCGTCTTAAACACAAAACGTACGTATCATTCAAACTACTCTCCTGTGCGTTCGCTTAACTAAGGGAGTTGAATCCGCGTTTAGATTCAGAGAGTGGGAAGCACGTTCCTTCTAGGAGCTGCGTTTTGCTATTCCAGCGTAAATGGGAGTAAACGCTGTATTGAGAAATATCCGCTTCTAGAACCAAAACGCAGCTACCTAACAGAACGGTCTTCAATGTGTGCATTCAACGTACAGAGTTAAACTGATGTGCGTTTGCAGGAGTTTGTAAACCCTTTCTGTGAAGCAGCGGAAAACGCATTTTTCCAGCCAAATCCAAGCATTTCAGAAATAGCTGTAAACCTCCGTCTAAAACACAAAACGAACGTATCCTTCAAACTGCTCTCCTGTGCGTTCGCTTAACTAAGGGAGTTGAATCCGCGTTTAGACTCAGAGAGTGGATAGCACGTTTTTTCTAGGAGCTGCGTTTTGCTATTCCAGCATGAATGGGAGTAAACGCTGTATTGAGAAATATCTGCTTCTAGAACCAAAACGCAGCTACCTAACAGAACGTTCTTCAATGTGTGCATTCAACGTACAGAGTTAAACTGATGTTCGTTTGCAGGAGTTGTAAACCCTTTCTGTGAAGCAGCGGAAAACGCATTTTTCCAGCCAAATCCAAGCATTTCAGAAATAGCTGTAAATCTCCGTCTAAAACACAAAACAAACGGATCCTTCAAACTGCTCTCCTGTGCGTTCGCTTAACTAAGGGAGTTGAATCCGCGTTTAGATTCAGAGAGTGGGAAGCACGTTCCTTCTAGGAGCTGCGTTTTGCTATTCCAGCGTGAATGGGAGTAAAGGCTGTATTCAGAAATATCTGCTTCTAGAACCAAAACGCAGGTACCTAACAGAACGGTCTTCAATGTGTGCATTCAACTTACAGAGTTAAACTGATGTGGGTTTGCAGGAGTTTGTAAACCCTTTCTGTGAAGCAGCGGAAAACGCATTTTTCCAGCCAAATCCAAGCATTTCAGAAATAGCTGTAAATCTCCGTCTAAAACACAAAACGAACGTATCCTTCAAACTGCTCTCCTGTGCGTTCGCTTAACTAAGGGAGTTGAATCCGCGTTTAGATTCAGAGAGTGGGAATCACGTTCCTTCTAGGAGCTGCGTTTTGCTATTCCAGCGTGAATGGGAGTAAACGCTGTATTCCAAAATATCTGCTTCTAGAACCAAAACGCAGCTACCTAACAGAACGGTCTTCAATGTGTGCAATGAATGTACAGAGTTAAACTGATGCGCGTTTGCAGGAGTTTGTAAACTCTTTCTGTGAAGCAGCGGAAAACGCATTATTCCAGCCAAATCCAAGCATTTCAGAAATAGCTGTAAATCTCCGTCTAAAACACAAAACGAACGTATCCTTCAAACTGCTCTGCTGTGCGTTGGCTTAACTAAGGGAGTTGAATCCTCGTTTAGATTCAGAGAGTGGGAAACACGTTCCTTCTAGGAGCTGCGTTTTGCTATTCCAGCGTGAATGGGAATAAACGCTGTATTGAGAAATATCTGCTTCTAAAACCAAAACGCAGCTACCTAACAGAACGGTCTTCAATGTGTGCATTCATCTTACAGAGTTAAACTGATGTGCGTTTGCAGGAGTTTGTAAACCGTTTCTGTGAAGCAGCGGAAAACGCATTTTTCCAGCCAAATCCAAGCATTTCAGAAATAGCTGTAAATCTCCGTCTAAAACACAAAACGAACGTAGCCTTCAAACTGCTCTCCTGTGCGTTCGCTTAACTAAGGGAGTTGAATCCGCGTTTAGATTCAGAGAGTGGGAAGCACGTTCATTCGAAAGCTGCGTTTTGCTATTCCAGCGTGAATGGGAGTAAACGCTGTATTGAGAAATATCTGCTTCTAGAACCAAAACGCAGCTACCTAACAGAACGGTCTTCAATGTGTGCATTCAACGTACAGAGTTAAACTGATGTGCGTTTGCAGGAGTTTGTAAACCCTTTCTGTGAAGCAGCGGAAAACGCATTTTTCCAGCCAAATCCAAGCATTTCAGAAATAGCTGTAAATCTCCGTCTATAACACAAAACGAACGTATCCTTCAAACTGCTCTCCTGTGCGTTCGCTTAACTAAGGGAGTTGAATCCGCGTTTAGACTCAGAGAGTGGGAAGCACGTTCCTTCTAGCAGCTGCGTTTTGCTATTCCAGCGTGAATGGGAGTAAACGCTGTATTGAGAAATGTCTGCTTCTAGAACCAAAACGCAGCTACCTAACAGAAGGGTCTTCAATGTGTGCATTCAACTTACAGAGTTAAAATGATGTGCGTTTGCAGGAGTTTGTAAACCCTTTCTGTGAGGCAGCGGAAAACGCATTTTTCCAGCCAAATCCAAGCATTTCAGAAATAGCTGTAAATCTCCGTCTAAAACACGAAACGAACGTATCCTTCAAACTGCTCTGCTGTGCGTTGGCTTAACTAAGGGAGTTGAATCCGCGTTTAGATTCAGAGAGTGGGAAGCACGTTCCTTCTAGGAGCTGCGTTTTGCTATTCCAGCGTGAATGGGAGTAAACGCTGTATTCAGAAATATCTGCTTCTAGAACCAAAACGCAGCTACCTAACAGAACGGTCTTCAATGTGTCCATTCAACTTACAGAGTTAAACTGATGTGCGTTTGCAGGAGTTTGTAAACCCTTTCTGTGAAGCAGCGGAAAACGCATTTTTCCAACCAAATCCAAGCATTTCAGAAATAGCTGTAAATCTCCGTCTAAAACACGAAACGAACGTATCCTTCAAACTGCTCTCCTGTGCGTTCGCTTAACTAAGGGAGTTGAATCCGCGTTTAGATTCAGAGAGTGGGAAGCACGTTCCTTCTAGGAGCTGCGTTTTCCTATTCCAGCGTGAATGGGAGTAAACGCTGTATTCAGAAATATCTGCTTCTAGAACCAAAACGCAGCTACCTAACAGAACGGTCTTCAATGTGTGCATTCAACTTACAGAGTTAAACTGATGTGCGTTTGCAGGAGTTTGTAAACCCTTTCTGTGAAGCAGCGGAAAACGCATTTTTCCAACCAATTCCAAGCATTTCAGAAATAGCTGTAAATCTCCGTCTAAAACACAAAACGAACGTATTTTTCAAACTGCTCTCCTGTGCGTTCGCTTAACTAAGGGAGTTGAATCCGCATTTAGATTCAGAGAGTGGGAAGCACGTTCCTTCTAGGAGCTGCGTTTTGCTATTCCAGCATGAATGGGAGTAAACGCTGTATTCAGAAATATCTGCTTCTAGAACCAAAACGCAGCTACCTAACAGAACGGTCTTCAATGTGTGCATTCAACGTACAGAGTTAAACTGATGTGCGTTTGCAGGAGTTTGTAAACCCTTTCTGTGAAGCAGTGGAAAACGCATTTTTCCAGCCAAATCCAAGCATTTCAGAAATAGCTGTAAATCTAGGTCTAAAACACGAAACGAACGTATCCTTCAAACTGCTCTGCTGTGCGTTGGCTTAACTAAGGGAGTTGAATCCGCGTTTAGATTCAGAGAGTGGGAAGCACGTTCCTTCTAGGAGCTGCGTTTTGCTATTCCAGCGTGAATGGGAGTAAACGCTGTATTCAGAAATATCTGCTTCTAGAACCAAAACGCAGCTACCTAACAGAACGGTCTTCAATGTGTCCATTCAACTTACAGAGTTAAACTGATGTGCGTTTGCAGGAGTTTGTAAACCCTTTCTGTGAAGCAGCGGAAAACGCATTTTTCCAACCAAATCCAAGCATTTCAGAAATAGCTGTAAATCTCCGTCTAAAACACAAAACGAACGTATCCTTCAAACTGCTCTCCTGTGCGTTCGCTTAACTAAGGGAGTTGAATCCGCGTTTAGATTCAGAGAGTGGGAAGCACGTTCCTTCTAGGAGCTGCGTTTTCCTATTCCAGCGTGAATGGGAATAAACGCTGTATTGAGAAATATCTGCTTCTAGAACCAAAACGCAGCTACCTAACAGAACGGTCTTCAATGTGTGCATTCAACTTACAGAGTTAAACTGATGTGCGTTTGCAGGAGTTTGTAAACCCTTTCTGTGAAGCAGCGGAAAACGCATTTTTCCAGCCAAATCCAAGCATTTCAGAAATAGCTGTAAATCTCCGTCTAAAACACAAAACGAACGTATCCTTCAAACTGCTCTCCTGTGCGTTCGCTTAACTAAGGGAGTTGAATCCGCGTTTAGATTCAGAGAGTGGGAAGCACGTTCCTTCTAGGAGCTGCGTTTTGCTATTCCAGCGTGAATGGGAGTAAACGCTGTATTCAGAAATATCTGCTTCTAGAACCAAAACGCAGCTACCTAACAGAACGGTCTTCAATGTGTGCATTCAACTTACAGAGTTAAACTGATGTGCGTTTGCAGGAGTTTGTAAACCCTTTCTGTGAAGCAGCGGAAAACGCATTTTTCCAGCCAAATCCAAGCATTTCAGAAATAGCTGTAAATCTCCGTCTAAAACACAAAACGAACGTATCCTTCAAACTGCTCTCCTGTGCGTTCGCTTAACTAAGGGAGTTGAATCCGCGTTTAGACTCAGAGAGTGGGAAGCACGTTCCTTCTAGGAGCTGCGTTTTGCTATTCCAGCGTGAATGGGAGTAAACGCTGTATTGAGAAATGTCTGCTTCTAGAACCAAAACGCAGCTACCTAACAGAAGGGTCTTCAATGTGTGCATTCAACTTACAGAGTTAAACTGATGTGCGTTTGCAGGAGTTTGTAAACCCTTTCTGTGAAGCAGCGGAAAACGCATTTTTCCAGCCAAATCCAAGCATTTCAGAAATAGCTGTAAATCTCCGTCTAAAACACGAAACGAACGTATCCTTCAAACTGCTCTGCTGTGCGTTGGCTTAACTAAGGGAGTTGAATCCGCGTTTAGATTCAGAGAGTGGGAAGCACGTTCCTTCTAGGAGCTGCGTTTTCCTATTCCAGCGTGAATGGGAGTAAACGCTGTATTCAGAAATATCTGCTTCTAGAACCAAAACGCAGCTACCTAACAGAACGGTCTTCAATGTGTGCATTCAACTTACAGAGTTAAACTGATGTGCGTTTGCAGGAGTTTGTAAACCCTTTCTGTGAAGCAGCTGAAAACGCATTTTTCCAACCAATTCCAAGCATTTCAGAAATAGCTGTAAATCTCCGTCTAAAACACAAAACGAACGTATCCTTCAAACTGCTCTCCTGTGCGTTCGCTTAACTAAGGGAGTTGAATCCGCGTTTAGATTCAGAGAGTGGGAAGCACGTTCCTTCTAGGAGCTGCGTTTTGCTATTCCAGCGTGAATGGGAGTAAACGCTGTATTCAGAAATATCTGCTTCTAGAACCAAAACGCAGCTACCTAAGAGAACGGTCTTCAATGTGTGCATTCAACGTACAGAGTTAAACTGATGTGCGTTTGCAGGAGTTTGTAAACCCTTTCTGTGAAGCAGCGGAAAACGCATTTTTCCAGCCAAATCCAAGCATTTCAGAAATAGCTGTAAATCTCCGTCTAAAACACGAAACGAACGTATCCTTCAAACTGCTCTGCTGTGCGTTGGCTTAACTAAGGGAGTTGAATCCGCGTTTAGATTCAGAGAGTGGGAAGCACGTTCCTTCTAGGAGCTGCGTTTTGCTATTCCAGCGTGAATGGGAGTAAACGCTGTATTGAGAAATATCTGCTTCTAGAACCAAAACGCAGCTACCTAACAGAACGGTCTTCAATGTGTGCATTCAACGTACAGAGTTAAACTGATGTGCGTTTGCAGGAGTTTGTAAACCGTTTCTGTGAAGCAGCGGAAAACGCATTTTTCCAGCCAAATCCAAGGATTTCAGAAATAGCTTTAAATCTCCGTCTAAAACACAAAACGAACGTATCCTTAAAACTGCTCTCCTGTGCGTTCGCTTAACTAAGGGAGTTGAATCCGCGTTTAGATTCAGAGAGTGGGAAGCACGTTCCTTCTAGGAGCTGCGTTTTGCTATTCCAGCGTGAATGGGAGTAAACGCTGTATTGAGAAATATCTGCTTCTAGAACCAAAACGCAGCTACCTAACAGAACGGTCTTCAATGTGTGCATTCAACTTACAGAGTTAAACTGATGTGCGTTTGCAGGAGTTTGTAAACCCTTTCTGTGAAGCAGCGGAAAACGCATTTTTCCAGCCAAATCCAAGCATTTCAGAAATAGCTGTAAATCTCCGTCTAAAACACAAAACGAACGTATCCTTCAAACTGCTCTCCTGTGCGTCCGCTTAACTAAGAAAGTTGAATCCGCGTTTAGACTCAGAGAGTGGGAAGCACGTTCCTTCTAGGAGCTGCGTTTTGCTATTCCAGCGTGAATGGGAGTAAACGCTGTATTGAGAAATGTCTGCTTCTAGAACCAAAACGCAGCTACCTAACAGAAGGGTCTTCAATGTGTGCATTCAACTTACAGAGTTAAACTGATGTGCGTTTGCAGGAGTTTGTAAACCCTTTCTGTGAAGCAGCGGAAAACGCATTTTTCCAGCCAAATCCAAGCATTTCAGAAATAGCTGTAAATCTCCGTCTAAAACACAAAACGAACGTATCCTTCAAACTGCTCTCCTGTGCGTTCGCTTAACTAAGGGAGTTGAATCCGCGTTTAGATTCAGAGAGTGGGAAGCACGTTCCTTCTAGAAGCTGCGTTTTGCTATTCCAGCGTGAATGGGAGTAAACGCTGTATTGAGAAATATCTGCTTCTAGAAAGAAACGCAGCTACCTAACAGAACGGTCTTCAATGTGTGCATTCAACGTACAGAGTTAAACTGATGTGCGTTTGCAGGAATTTGTAAACCCTTTCTGTGAAGCAGCGGAAAACGCATTTTTCCAGCCAAATCCAAGCATTTCAGAAATAGCTGTAAATCTCCGTCTAAAACACAAAACGAACGTATCCTTCAAACTGCTCTCCTGTGCGTTCGCTTCACTAAGGGAGTTGAATCCGCGTTTAGATTCAGAGAGTGGGAAGCACGTTCCTTCTAGGAGCTGCGTTTTGCTATTCCAGCGTGAATGGGAGTAAACGCTGTATTGAGAAATATCTGATTCTAGAACCAAAACGCAGCTACCTAAAAGAACGGTCTTCAATGTGGGCATTCAACGTATAGAGTTAAACTGATGTGCGTTTGCAGGAGTTTGTAAACTCTTTCTGTGAAGCAGCGGAAAACGCATTTTTCCAGCCAAATCCAAGCATTTCAGAAATAGCTTTAAATCTCCGTCTAAAACACAAAACGAACGTATCCTTCAAACTGCTCTGCTGTGCGTTGGCTTAACTAAGGGAGTTGAATCCGCCTTTAGATTCAGAGAGTGGGAAGCACGTTCCTTCTAGGAGCTGCGTTTTGCTATTCCAGCGTGAATGGGAATAAAGGCTGTATTGAGAAATATCTGCTTCTAGAACCAAAACGCAGCTACCTAACAGAACGGTCTTCAATGTGTGCATTCAACTTACAGAGTTAAACTGATGTGCGTTTGCAGGAGTTTGTAAACCCTTTCTGTGAAGTAGCGGAAAACGCATTTTTCCAGCCAAATCCAAGCATTTCAGAAATAGCTGTAAATCTCCGTCTAAAACACAAAACGAACGTATCCTTCAAACTGCTCTCCTGTGCGTTCGCTTAACTAAGGGAGTTGAATCCGCGTTTAGATTCAGAGAGTGGGAAGCACGTTCCTTCTAGGAGCTGCGTTTTGCTATTCCAGCGTGAATGGGAGTAAACGCTGTATTGAGAAATATCTGCTTCTAGAAAGAAACGCAGCTACCTAACAGAACGGTCTTCAATGTGTGCATTCAACGTACAGAGTTAAACTGATGTGCGTTTGCAGGAGTTTGTAAACCCTTTCTGTGAAGCAGCGGAAAACGCATTTTTCCAGCCAAATCCAAGCATTTCAGAAATAGCTGTAAATCTCCGTCTAAAACACAAAACGAACGTATCCTTCAAACTGCTCTCCTGTGCGTTCGCTTAACTAAGGGAGTTGAATCCGCGTTTAGATTCAGAGAGTGGGAAGCACGTTCCTTCTAGGAGCTGCGTTTTGCTATTCCAGCGTGAATGGGAGTAAACGCTGTATTGAGAAATATCTGCTTCTAGAACCAAAACGCAGCTACCTAACAGAACGGTCTTCAATGTGTGCATTCAACGTACAGAGTTAAACTGATGTGCGTTTGCAGGAGTTTGTAAACCCTTTCTGTGAAGCAGCGGAAAACGCATTTTTCCAGCCAAATCCAAGCATTTCAGAAACAGCTGTAAATCTCCGTCTAAAACACGAAACGAACGTATCCTTCAAACTGCTCTGCTGTGCGTTGGCTTAACTAAGGGAGTTGAATCCGCGTTTAGATTCAGAGAGTGGGAAGCACGTTCCTTCTAGGAGCTGCGTTTTGCTATTCCAGCGTGAATGGGAGTAAACGCTGTATTCAGAAATATCTGCTTCTAGAACCAAAACGCAGCTACCT
Organism: Callithrix jacchus; assembly: GCF_049354715.1. Lineage (NCBI taxonomy): Eukaryota > Metazoa > Chordata > Mammalia > Primates > Cebidae > Callithrix > Callithrix jacchus. Next base: position 46,638,080 of record NC_133514.1, read on the forward strand.
AAGAGAACGGTCTTCAATGTGAGCATTCAACGTACAGAGTTAAACTGATGTGCGTTTGCAGGAGTTTGTAAACCCTTTCTGTGAAGCAGCGGAAAACGCATTTTTCCAGCCAAATCAAAGCATTTCAGAAATAGCTGTAAATCTCCGTCTAAAACACGAAACGAACGTATCCTTCAAACTGCTCTGCTGTGCGTTGGCTTAACTAAGGGAGTTGAATCCGCGTTTAGATTCAGAGAGTGGGAAGCACGTTCCTTCTAGGAGCTGCGTTTTGCTATTCCAGCGTGAATGGGAGTAAACGCTGTATTCAGAAATATCTGCTTCTAGAACCAAAACGCAGCTACCTAACAGAACGGTCTTCAATGTGTCCATTCAACTTACAGAGTTAAACTGATGTGCGTTTGCAGGAGTTTGTAAACCCTTTCTGTGAAGCAGCGGAAAACGCATTTTTCCAACCAAATCCAAGCATTTCAGAAATAGCTGTAAATCTCCGTCTAAAACACAAAACGAACGTATCCTTCAAACTGCTCTCCTGTGCGTTCGCTTAACTAAGGGAGTTGAATCCGCGTTTAGATTCAGAGAGTGGGAAGCACGTTCCTTCTAGGAGCTGCGTTTTCCTATTCCAGCGTGAATGGGAATAAACGCTGTATTGAGAAATATCTGCTTCTAGAACCAAAACGCAGCTACCTAACAGAACGGTCTTCAATGTGTGCATTCAACTTACAGAGTTAAACTGATGTGCGTTTGCAGGAGTTTGTAAACTTTTTCTGTTAAGCAGCGGAAAACGCATTTTTCCCGCCAAATCCAAGCATTTCAGAAATAGCTGTAAATCTCCGTCTAAAACACAAAACGAACGTATCCTTAAAACTGCTCTCCTGTGCGTTCGCGTAACTAAGGGAGTTGAATCCGCGTTTAGATTCAGAGAGTGGGAAGCACGTTCCTTCTAGGAGCTGCGTTTTCCTATTCCAGCGTGAATGGGAATAAACGCTGTATTGAGAAATATCTGCTTCTAGAACCAAAACGCAGCTACCTAACAGAACGGTCTTCAATGTGTGCATTCAACGTACAGAGTTAAACTGATGTGCGTTTGCAGGAGTTTGTAAACCGTTTCTGTGAAGCAGCGGAAAACGCATTTTTCCAGCCAAATCCAAGCATTTCAGAAATAGCTGTAAATCTCCGTCTAAAACACAAAACGAACGTATCCTTCAAACTGCTCTGCTGTGCGTTCGCTTAACTAAGGGAGTTGAATCCGCGTTTAGATTCAGAGAGTGGGAAGCACGTTCCTTCTAGGAGCTGCGTTTTGCTATTCCAGCGTGAATGGGAGCAAACGCTGTATTCAGAAATATCTGCTTCTAGAACCAAAACGCAGCTACCTAACAGAACGGTCTTCAATGTGTGCATTCAACTTACAGAGTTAAACTGATGTGCGTTTGCAGGAGTTTGTAAACCCTTTCTGTGAAGCAGCGGAAAACGCATTTTTCCAGCCAAATCCAAGCATTTCAGAAATAGCTGTAAATCTCCGTCTAAAACACAAAACGAACGTATCCTTCAAACTGCTCTGCTGTGCGTTGGCTTAACTAAGGGAGTTGAATCCGCGTTTAGATTCAGAGAGTGGGAAGCACGTTCCTTCTAGGAGCTGCGTTTTCCTATTCCAGCGTGAATGGGAGTAAACGCTGTACTCAGAAATATCTGCTTCTAGAACCAAAACGCAGCTACCTAACAGAACGGTCTTCAATGTGTGCATTCAACTTACAGAGTTAAACTGATGTGCGTTTGCAGGAGTTTGTAAACCGTTTCTGTGAAGCAGCAGAAAACGCATTTTTCCAACCAATTCCAAGCATTTCAGAAATAGCTGTAAATCTCCGTCTAAAACACAAAACGAACGTATCCTTCAAACTGCTCTCCTGTGCGTTCGCTTAACTAAGGGAGTTGAATCCGCGTTTAGATTCAGAGAGTGGGAAGCACGTTCCTTCTAGGAGCTGCGTTTTGCTATTCCAGCGTGAATGGGAGTAAACGCTGTATTCAGAAATATCTGCTTCTAGAACCAAAACGCAGCTACCTAAGAGAACGGTCTTCAATGTGTGCATTCAACGTACAGAGTTAAACTGATGTGCGTTTGCAGGAGTTTGTAAACCCTTTCTGTGAAGCAGCGGAAAACGCATTTTTCCATCCAAATCCAAGCATTTCAGAAATAGCTGTAAATCTCCGTCTAAAACACGAAACGAACGTATCCTTCAAACTGCTCTGCTGTGCGTTGGCTTAACTAAGGGAGTTGAATCCGCGTTTAGATTCAGAGAGTGGGAAGCACGTTCCTTCTAGGAGCTGCGTTTTGCTATTCCAGCGTGAATGGGAGTAAACGCTGTATTCAGAAATATCTGCTTCTAGAACCAAAACGCAGCTACCTAACAGAACGGTCTTCAATGTGTCCATTCAACTTACAGAGTTAAACTGATGTGCGTTTGCAGGAGTTTGTAAACCCTTTCTGTGAAGCAGCGGAAAACGCATTTTTCCAACCAAATCCAAGCATTTCAGAAATAGCTGTAAATCTCCGTCTAAAACACAAAACGAACGTATCCTTCAAACTGCTCTCCTGTGCGTTCGCTTAACTAAGGGAGTTGAATCCGCGTTTAAATTCAGAGAGTGGGAAGCACGTTCCTTCTAGGAGCTGCGTTTTGCTATTCCAGCGTGAATGGGAGTAAACGCTGTATTCAGAAATATCTGCTTCTAGAACCAAAACGCAGCTACCTAACAGAACGGTCTTCAATGTGTGCATTCAACTTACAGAGTTAAACTGATGTGCGTTTGCAGGAGTTTGTAAACCCTTTCTGTGAAGCAGCGGAAAACGCATTTTTCCAGCCAAATCCAAGCATTTCAGAAATAGCTGTAAATCTCCGTCTAAAACACAAAACGAACGTATCCTTCAAACTGCTCTCCTGTGCGTTCGCTTAACTAAGGGAGTTGAATCCGCGTTTAGACTCAGAGAGTGGGAAGCACGTTCCTTCTAAGAGCTGCGTTTTGCTATTCCAGCGTGAATGGGAGTAAACGCTGTATTGAGAAATGTCTGCTTCTAGAACCAAAACGCAGCTACCTAACAGAAGGGTCTTCAATGTGTGCATTCAACTTACAGAGTTAAAATGATGTGCGTTTGCAGGAGTTTGTAAACCCTTTGTGTGGAGCAGCGGAAAACGCATTTTTCCAGCCAAATCCAAGCATTTCAGAAATAGCCGTAAATCTCCGTCTAAAACACGAAACGAACGTATCCTTCAAACTGCTCTGCTGTGCGTTGGCTTAACTAAGGGAGTTGAATCCGCGTTTAGATTCAGAGAGTGGGAAGCACGTTCCTTCTAGGAGCTGCGTTTTGCTATTCCAGCGTGAATGGGAGTAAACGCTGTATTCAGAAATATCTGCTTCCAGAACCAAAACGCAGCTACCTAACAGAACGGTCTTCAATGTGTCCATTCAACTTACAGAGTTAAACTGATGTGCGTTTGCAGGAGTTTGTAAACCCTTTCTGTGAAGCAGCGGAAAACGCATTTTTCCAACCAAATCCAAGCATTTCAGAAATAGCTGTAAATCTCCGTCTAAAACACGAAACGAACGTATCCTTCAAATTGCTCTCCTGTGCGTTCGCTTAACTAAGGGAGTTGAATCCGCGTTTAGATTCAGAGAGTGGGAAGCACGTTCCTTCTAGGAGCTGCGTTTTCCTATTCCAGCGTGAATGGGAGTAAACGCTGTATTCAGAAATATCTGCTTCTAGAACCAAAACGCAGCTACCTAACAGAACGGTCTTCAATGTGTGCATTCAACTTACAGAGTTAAACTGATGTGCGTTTGCAGGAGTTTGTAAACCCTTTCTGTGAAGCAGCGGAAAACGCATTTTTCCAACCAATTCCAAGCATTTCAGAAATAGCTGTAAATCTCCGTCTAAAACACAAAACGAACGTATCCTTCAAACTGCTCTCCTGTGCGTTCGCTTAACTAAGGGAGTTGAATCCGCGTTTAGATTCAGAGAGTGGGAAGCACGTTCCTTCTAGGAGCTGCGTTTTGCTATTCCAGCGTGAATGGGAGTAAACGCTGTATTCAGAAATATCTGCTTCTAGAACCAAAACGCAGCTACCTAAGAGAACGGTCTTCAATGTGTGCATTCAACGTACAGAGTTAAACTGAGGTGCGTTTGCAGGAGTTTGTAAACCCTTTCTGTGAAGCAGCGGAAAACGCATTTTTCCAGCCAAATCCAAGCATTTCAGAAATAGCTGTAAATCTAGGTCTAAAACACAAAACGAACGTATCCTTCAAACTGCTCTGCTGTGCGTTGGCTTAACTAAGGGAGTTGAATCCGCGTTTAGATTCAGAGAGTGGGAAGCACGTTCCTTCTAGGAGCTGCGTTTTGCTATTCCAGCGTGAATGGGAGTAAACGCTGTATTCAGAAATATCTGCTTCTAGAACCAAAACGCAGCTACCTAACAGAACGGTCTTCAATGTGTCCATTCAACTTACAGAGTTAAACTGATGTGCGTTTGCAGGAGTTTGTAAACCCTTTCTGTGAAGCAACGGAAAACGCATTTTTCCAACCAAATCCAAGCATTTCAGAAATAGCTGTAAATCTCCGTCTAAAACACAAAACGAACGTATCCTTCAAACTGCTCTCCTGTGCGTTCGCTTAACTAAGGGAGTTGAATCCGCGTTTAGATTCAGAGAGTGGGAAGCACGTTCCTTCTAGGAGCTGCGTTTTCCTATTCCAGCGTGAATGGGAATAAACGCTGTATTGAGAAATATCTGCTTCTAGAACCAAAACGCAGCTACCTAACAGAACGGTCTTCAATGTGTGCATTCAACTTACAGAGTTAAACTGATGTGCGTTTGCAGGAGTTTGTGAACCCTTTCTGTGAAGCAGCGGAAAACGCATTTTTCCAGCCAAATCCAAGCATTTCAGAAATAGCTGTAAATCTCCGTCTAAAACACAAAACGAACGTATCCTTCAAACTGCTCTCCTGTGCGTTCGCTTAACTAAGGGAGTTGAATCCGCGTTTAGATTCAGAGAGTGGGAAGCACGTTCCTTCTAGGAGCTGCGTTTTGCTATTCCAGCGTGAATGGGAGTAAACGCTGTATTCAGAAATATGTGCTTCTAGAACCAAAACGCAGCTACCTAACAGAACGGTCTTCAATGTGTGCATTCAACTTACAGAGTTAAACTGATGTGCGTTTGCAGGAGTTTGTAAACCCTTTCTGTGAAGCAGCGGAAAACGCATTTTTCCAGCCAAATCCAAGCATTTCAGAAATAGCTGTAAATCTCCGTCTAAAACACAAAACGAACGTATCCTTCAAACTGCTCTGCTGTGCGTTGGCTTAACTAAGGGAGTTGAATCCGCGTTTAGATTCAGAGAGTGGGAAGCACGTTCCTTCTAGGAGCTGCGTTTTGCTATTCCAACGTGAATGAAAGTAAACGCTGTATTCAGAAATATCTGCTTCTAGAACCAAAACGCAGCTACCTAACAGAACGGTTTCAATGTGTGCATTCAACTTACAGAGTTAAACTGATGTGCGTTTGCAGGAGTTTGTAAACCCTTTCTGTGAAGCAGCGGAAAACGCATTTTTCCAACCAATTCCAAGCATTTCAGAAATAGCTGTAAATCTCCGTCTAAAACACAAAACGAACGTATCCTTCAAACTGCTCTCCTGTGCGTTCGCTTAACTAAGGGAGTTGAATCCGCGTTTAGATTCAGAGAGTGGGAAGCACGTTCCTTCTAGGAGCTGCGTTTTGCTATTCCAGCGTGAATGGGAGTAAACGCTGTATTCAGAAATATCTGCTTCTAGAACCAAAACGCAGCTACCTAAGAGAACGGTCTTCAATGTGTGCATTCAACGTACAGAGTTAAACTGATGTGCGTTTGCAGGAGTTTGTAAACCCTTTCTGTGAAGCAGCGGATAACGCATTTTTCCAGCCAAATCAAAGCATTTCAGAAATAGCTGTAAATCTCCGTCTAAAACACGAAACGAACGTATCCTTCAAACTGCTCTGCTGTGCGTTGGCTTAACTAAGGGAGTTGAATCCGCCTTTAGATTCAGAGAGTGGGAAGCACGTTCCTTCTAGGAGCTGCGTTTTGCTATTCCAGCGTGAATGGGAGTAAACGCTGTATTCAGAAATATCTGCTTCTAGAACCAAAACGCAGCTACCTAACAGAACGGTCTTCAATGTGTCCATTCAACTTACAGAGTTAAACTGATGTGCGTTTGCAGGAGTTTGTAAACCCTTTCTGTGAAGCAGCGGAAAACGCATTTTTCCAACCAAATCCAAGCATTTCAGAAATAGCTGTAAATCTCCGTCTAAAACACAAAACGAACGTATCCTTCAAACTGCTCTCCTGTGCGTTCGCTTAACTAAGGGAGTTGAATCCGCGTTTAGATTCAGAGAGTGGGAAGCACGTTCCTTCTAGGAGCTGCGTTTTGCTATTCCAGCGTGAATGGGAGTAAACGCTGTATTCAGAAATATCTGCTTCTAGAACCAAAACGCAGCTACCTAAGAGAACGGTCTTCAATGTGTGCATTCAACGTACAGAGTTAAACTGATGTGCGTTTGCAGGAGTTTGTAAACCCTTTCTGTGAAGCAGCGGAAAACGCATTTTTCCAGCCAAATCCAAGCATTTCAGAAATAGCTGTAAATCTCCGTCTAAAACACGAAACGAACGTATCCTTCAAACTGCTCTGCTGTGCGTTGGCTTAACTAAGGGAGTTGAATCCGCGTTTAGATTCAGAGAGTGGGAAGCACGTTCCTTCTAGGAGCTGCGTTTTGCTATTCCAGCGTGAATGGGAGTAAACGCTGTATTCAGAAATATCTGCTTCTAGAACCAAAACGCAGCTACCTAACAGAACGGTCTTCAATGTGTCCATTCAACTTACAGAGTTAAACTGATGTGCGTTTGCAGGAGTTTGTAAACCCTTTCTGTGAAGCAGCGGAAAACGCATTTTTCCAGCCAAATCCAAGCATTTCAGAAATAGCTGTAAATCTCCGTCTAAAACACAAAACGAACGTATCCTTCAAACTGCTCTCCTGTGCGTTCGCTTAACTAAGGGAGTTGAATCCGCGTTTAGATTCAGAGAGTGGGAAGCACGTTCCTTCTAGGAGCTGCGTTTTGCTATTCCAGCGTGAATGGGAGTAAAGGCTGTATTGAGAAATATCTGCTTCTAGAACCAAAACGCAGCTACCTAACAGAACGGTCTTCAATGTGTGCATTCAACTTACAGAGTTAAACTGATGTGCGTTTGCAGGAGTTTGTAAACCCTTTCTGTGAAGCAGCGGAAAACGCATTTTTCCAGCCAAATCCAAGCATTTCAGAAATAGCTGTAAATCTCCGTCTAAAACACAAAACGAACGTTTCCTTCAAACTGCTCTCCTGTGCGTTCGCTTAACTAAGGGAGTTGAATTTGCGTTTAGATTCAGAGAGTGGGAAGCACTTTCCTTCTAGGAGCTGCGTTTTGCTATTCCAGCGTGAATGGGAGTAAACGCTGTATTGAGAAATATCTGCTTCTAGAACCAAAACGCAGCTACCTAACAGAACGGTCTTCAATGTGTGCATTCAACGTACAGAGTTAAACTGATGTGCGTTTGCAGGAGTTTGTAAACCCTTTCTGTGAAGCAGCGGAAAACGCATTTTTCCAGCCAAATCCAAGCATTTCAGAAATAGCTGTAAATCTCCGTCTAAAACACGAAACGAACGTATCCTTCAAACTGCTCTGCTGTGCGTTGGCTTAACTAAGGGAGTTGAATCCGCGTTTAGATTCAGAGAGTGGGAAGCACGTTCCTTCTAGGAGCTGCGTTTTGCTATTCCAACGTGAATGAAAGTAAACGCTGTATTCAGAAATATCTGCTTCTAGAACCAAAACGCAGCTACCTAACAGAACGGTCTTCAATGTGTGCATTCAACTTACAGAGTTAAACTGATGTGCGTTTGCAGGAGTTTGTAAAGCCTTTCTGTGAAGCAGCGGAAAACGCATTTTTCCAACCAAATCCAAGCATTTCAGAAATAGCTGTAAATCTCCGTCTAAAACACAAAACGAACGTATCCTTCAAACTGCTCTCCTGTGCGTTCGCTTAACTAAGGGAGTTGAATCCGCGTTTAGATTCAGAGAGTGGGAAGCACGTTCCTTCTAGGAGCTGCGTTTTGCTATTCCAGCGTGAATGGGAGTAAACGCTGTATTCAGAAATATCTGCTTCTAGAACCAAAACGCAGCTACCTAAGAGAACGGTCTTCAATGTGTGCATTCAACGTACAGAGTTAAACTGATGTGCGTTTGCAGGAGTTTGTAAACCCTTTCTGTGAAGCAGCGGAAAACGCATTTTTCCAGCCAAATCCAAGCATTTCAGAAATAGCTGTAAATCTCCGTCTAAAACACGAAACGAACGTATCCTTCAAACTGCTCTGCTGTGCGTTGGCTTAACTAAGGGAGTTGAATCCGCGTTTAGATTCAGAGAGTGGGAAGCACGTTCCTTCTAGGAGCTGCGTTTTGCTATTCCAGCGTGAATGGGAGTAAACGCTGTATTGAGAAATATCTGCTTCTAGAACCAAAACGCAGCTACCTAACAGAACGGTCTTCAATGTGTGCATTCAACTTACAGAGTTAAACTGATGTGCGTTTGCAGGAGTTTGTAAACCCTTTCTGTGAAGCAGCGGAAAACGCATTTTTCCAGCCAAATCCAAGCATTTCAGAAATAGCTGTAAATCTCCGTCTAAAACACAAAACGAACGTTTCCTTCAAACTGCTCTCCTGTGCGTTCGCTTAACTAAGGGAGTTGAATCCGCGTTTAGATTCAGAGAGTGGGAAGCACTTTCCTTCTAGGAGCTGCGTTTTGCTATTCCAGCGTGAATGGGAGTAAACGCTGTATTGAGAAATATCTGCTTCTAGAACCAAAACGCAGCTACCTAACAGAACGGTCTTCAATGTGTGCATTCAACGTACAGAGTTAAACTGATGTGCGTTTGCAGGAGTTTGTAAACCCTTTCTGTGAAGCAGCGGAAAACGCATTTTTCCAGCCAAATCCAAGCATTTCAGAAATAGCTGTAAATCTCCGTCTAAAACACGAAACGAACGTATCCTTCAAACTGCTCTGCTGTGCGTTGGCTTAACTAAGGGAGTTGAATCCGCGTTTAGATTCAGAGAGTGGGAAGCACGTTCCTTCTAGGAGCTGCGTTTTGCTATTCCAACGTGAATGAAAGTAAACGCTGTATTCAGAAATATCTGCTTCTAGAACCAAAACGCAGCTACCTAACAGAACGGTCTTCAATGTGTGCATTCAACTTACAGAGTTAAACTGATGTGCGTTTGCAGGAGTTTGTAAACCCTTTCTGTGAAGCAGCGGAAAACGCATTTTTCCAACCAAATCCAAGCATTTCAGAAATAGCTGTAAATCTCCGTCTAAAACACAAAACGAACGTATCCTTCAAACTGCTCTCCTGTGCGTTCGCTTAACTAAGGGAGTTGAATCCGCGTTTAGATTCAGAGAGTGGGAAGCACGTTCCTTCTAGGAGCTGCGTTTTGCTATTCCAGCGTGAATGGGAGTAAACGCTGTATTCAGAAATATCTGCTTCTAGAACCAAAACGCAGCTACCTAAGAGAACGGTCTTCAATGTGTGCATTCAACGTACAGAGTTAAACTGATGTGCGTTTGCAGGAGTTTGTAAACCCTTTCTGTGAAGCAGCGGAAAACGCATTTTTCCAGCCAAATCCAAGCATTTCAGAAATAGCTGTAAATCTCCGTCTAAAACACAAAACGAACGTATCCTTCAAACTGCTCTCCTGTGCGTTCGCTTAACTAAGGGAGTTGAATCCGCGTTTAGACTCAGAGAGTGGAAAGCACGTTCCTTCAAGGAGCTGCGTTTTGCTATTCCAGCGTGAATGGGAGTAAACGCTGTATTGAGAAATGTCTGCTTCTAGAACCAAAACGCAGCTACCTAACAGAAGGGTCTTCAAAGTGTGCATTCAACTTACAGAGTTAAACTGATGTGCGTTTGCAGGAGTTTGTAAACCCTTTCTGTGAAGCAGCGGAAAACGCATTTTTCCAGCCAAATCCAAGCATTTCAGAAATAGCTGTAAATCTCCGTCTAAAACACGAAACGAACGTATCCTTCAAACTGCTCTGCTGTGCGTTGGCTTAACTAAGGGAGTTGAATCCGCGTTTAGATTCAGGGAGTGGGAAGCACGTTCCTTCTAGGAGCTGCGTTTTCCTATTCCAGCGTGAATGGGAGTAAACGCTGTATTCAGAAATATCTGCTTCTAGAACCAAAACGCAGCTACCTAACAGAACGGTCTTCAATGTGTGCATTCAACTTACAGAGTTAAACTGATGTGCGTTTGCAGGAGTTTGTAAACCCTTTCGTTGAAGCAGCGGAAAACGCATTTTTCCAACCAATTCCAAGCATTTCAGAAATAGCTGTAAATCTCCGTCTAAAACACAAAACGAACGTATCCTTCAAACTGCTCTCCTGTGAGTTCGCTTAATTAAGGGAGTTGAATCCGCGTTTAGATTCAGAGAGTGGGAAGCACGTTCCTTCTAGGAGCTGCGTTTTGCTATTCCAGCGTGAATGGGAGTAAACGCTGTATTCAGAAATATCTGCTTCTAGAACCAAAACGCAGCTACCTAAGAGAACGGTCTTCAATGTGTCCATTCAACGTACAGAGTTAAACTGATGTGCGTTTGCAGGAGTTTGTAAACCCTTTCTGTGAAGCAGCGGAAAACGCATTTTTCCAGCCAAATCCAAGCATTTCAGAAATAGCTGTAAATCTCCGTCTAAAACACGAAACGAACGTATTTTTCAAACTGCTCTGCTGTGCGTTGGCTTAACTAAGGGAGTTGAATCCGCGTTTAGATTCAGAGAGTGGGAAGCACGTTCCTTCTAGGAGCTGCGTTTTGCTATTCCAGCGTGAATGGGAGTAAACGCTGTATTGAGAAATATCTGCTTCTAGAACCAAAACGCAGCTACCTAACAGAACGGTCTTCAATGTGTGCATTCAACGTACAGAGTTAAACTGATGTGCGTTTGCAGGAGTTTGTAAACCGTTTCTGTGAAGCAGCGGAAAACGCATTTTTCCAGCCAAATCCAAGCATTTCAGAAATAGCTTTAAATCTCCGTCTAAAACACAAAACGAACGTATCCTTCAAACTGCTCTCCTGTGCGTTCGCTTAACTAAGGGAGTTGAATCCGCGTTTAGATTCAGAGAGTGGGAAGCACGTTCCTTCTAGGAGCTGCGTTTTGCTATTCCAGCGTGAATGGGAGTAAACGCTGTATTGAGAAATATCTGCTTCTAGAACCAAAACGCAGCTACCTAACAGAACGGTCTTCAATGTGTGCATTCAACTTACAGAGTTAAACTGATGTGCGTTTGCAGGAGTTTGTAAACCCTTTCTGTGAAGCAGCGGAAAACGCATTTTTCCAGCCAAATCCAAGCATTTCAGAAATAGCTGTAAATCTCCGTCTAAAACACAAAACGAACGTATCCTTCAAACTGCTCTCCTGTGCGTCCGCTTAACTAAGGGAGTTGAATCCGCGTTTAGACTCAGAGAGTGGGAAGCACGTTCCTTCTAGGAGCTGCGTTTTGCTATTCCAGCGTGAATGGGAGTAAACGCTGTATTGAGAAATGTCTGCTTCTAGAACCAAAACGCAGCTACCTAACAGAAGGGTCTTCAATGTGTGCATTCAACTTACAGAGTTAAACTGATGTGCGTTTGCAGGAGTTTGTAAACCCTTTCTGTGAAGCAGCGGAAAACGCATTTTTCCAGCCAAATCCAAGCATTTCAGAAATAGCTGTAAATCTCCGTCTAAAACACAAAACGAACGTATCCTTCAAACTGCTCTCCTGTGCGTTCGCTTAACTAAGGGAGTTGAATCCGCGTTTAGATTCAGAGAGTGGGAAGCACGTTCCTTCTAGGAGCTGCGTTTTGCTATTCCAGCGTGAATGGGAGTAAAGGCTGTATTGAGAAATATCTGCTTCTAGAACCAAAACGCAGCTACCTAACAGAACGGTCTTCAATGTGTGCATTCAACTTACAGAGTTAAACTGATGTGCGTTTGCAGGAGTTTGTAAACCCTTTCTGTGAAGCAGCGGAAAACGCATTTTTCCAGCCAAATCCAAGCATTTCAGAAATAGATGTAAATCTCCGTCTAAAACACAAAACGAACGTTTCCTTCAAACTGCTCTCCTGTGCGTTCGCTTAACTAAGGGAGTTGAATCCGCGTTTAGATTCAGAGAGTGGGAAGCACTTTCCTTCTAGGAGCTGCGTTTTGCTATTCCAGCGTGAATGGGAGTAAACGCTGTATTGAGAAATATCTGCTTCTAGAACCAAAACGCAGCTACCTAACAGAACGGTCTTCAATGTGTGCATTCAACGTACAGAGTTAAACTGATGTGCGTTTGCAGGAGTTTGTAAACCCTTTCTGTGAAGCAGCGGAAAACGCATTTTTCCAGCCAAATCCAAGCATTTCAGAAATAGCTGTAAATCTCCGTCTAAAACACGAAACGAACGTATCCTTCAAACTGCTCTGCTGTGCGTTGGCTTAACTAAGGGAGTTGAATCCGCGTTGAGATTCAGAGAGTGGGAAGCACGTTCCTTCTAGGAGCTGCGTTTTGCTATTCCAACGTGAATGAAAGTAAACGCTGTATTCAGAAATATCTGCTTCTAGAACCAAAACGCAGCTACCTAACAGAACGGTCTTCAATGTGTGCATTCAACTTACAGAGTTAAACTGATGTGCGTTTGCAGGAGTTTGTAAACCCTTTCTGTGAAGCAGCGGAAAACGCATTTTTCCAACCAAATCCAAGCATTTCAGAAATAGCTGTAAATCTCCGTCTAAAACACAAAACGAACGTATCCTTCAAACTGCTCTCCTGTGCGTTCGCTTAACTAAGGGAGTTGAATCCGCGTTTAGATTCAGAGAGTGGGAAGCACGTTCCTTCTAGGAGCTGCGTTTTGCTATTCCAGCGTGAATGGGAGTAAACGCTGTATTCAGAAATATCTGCTTCTAGAACCAAAACGCAGCTACCTAAGAGAATGGTCTTCAATGTGTGCATTCAACGTACAGAGTTAAACTGATGTGCGTTTGCAGGAGTTTGTAAACCCTTTCTGTGAAGCAGCGGAAAACGCATTTTTCCAGCCAAATCCAAGCATTTCAGAAATAGCTGTAAATCTCCGTCTAAAACACGAAACGAACGTATCCTTCAAACTGCTCTGCTGTGCGTTGGCTTAACTAAGGGAGTTGAATCCGCGTTTAGATTCAGAGAGTGGGAAGCACGTTCCTTCTAGGAGCTGCGTTTTGCTATTCCAGCGTGAATGGGAGTAAACGCTGTATTCAGAAATATCTGCTTCTAGAACCAAAAGGCAGCTACCTAACAGAACGGTCTTCAATGTGTCCATTCAACTTACAGAGTTAAACTGATGTGCGTTTGCAGGAGTTTGTAAACCCTTTCTGTGAAGCAGCGGAAAACGCATTTTTCCAACCAAATCCAAGCATTTCAGAAATAGCTGTAAATCTCCGTCTAAAACACAAAACGAACGTATCCTTCAAACTGCTCTCCTGTGCGTCCGCTTAACTAAGGGAGTTGAATCCGCGTTTAGATTCAGAGAGTGGGAAGCACGTTCCTTCTAGGAGCTGCGTTTTCCTATTCCAGCGTGAATGGGAATAAACGCTGTATTGAGAAATATCTGCTTCTAGAACCAAAACGCAGCTACCTAACAGAACGGTCTTCAATGTGTGCATTCAACTTACAGAGTTAAACTGATGTGCGTTTGCAGGAGTTTGTAAACCCTTTCTGTGAAGCAGCGGAAAACGCATTTTGCCAGCCAAATCCAAGCATTTCAGAAATAGCTGTAAATCTCCGTCTAAAACACAAAACGAACGTATCCTTCAAACTGCTCTCCTGTGCGTTCGCTTAACTAAGGGAGTTGAATTTGCGTTTAGACTCAGAGAGTGGGAAGCACGTTCCTTCTAGCAGCTGCGTTTTCCTATTCCAGCGTGAATGGGAGTAAACGCTGTATTCAGAAATATCTGCTTCTAGAACCAAAACGCAGCTACCTAACAGAACGGTCTTCAATGTGTGCATTCAACTTACAGAGTTAAACTGATGTGCGTTTGCAGGAGTTTGTAAACCCTTTCTGTGAAGCAGCGGAAAACGCATTTTTCCAACCAATTCCAAGCATTTCAGAAATAGCTGTAAATCTCCGTCTAAAACACAAAACGAACGTATCCTTCAAACTGCTCTCCTGTGCGTTCGCTTAACTAAGGGAGTTGAATCCGCATTTAGATTCAGAGAGTGGGAAGCACGTTCCTTCTAGGAGCTGCGTTTTGCTATTCCAGCGTGAATGGGAGTAAACGCTGTATTCAGAAATATCTGCTTCTAGAACCAAAACGCAGCTACCTAACAGAACGGTCTTCAATGTGTGCATTCAACGTACAGAGTTAAACTGATGTGCGTTTGCAGGAGTTTGTAAACCCTTTCTGTGAAGCAGCGGAAAACGCATTTTTCCAGCCAAATCCAAGCATTTCAGAAATAGCTGTAAATCTAGGTCTAAAACACGAAACGAACGTATCCTTCAAACTGCTCTGCTGTGCGTTGGCTTAACTAAGGGAGTTGAATCCGCGTTTAGATTCAGAGAGTGGGAAGCACGTTCCTTCTAGGAGCTGCGTTTTGCTATTCCAGCGTGGATGGGAGTAAACGCTGTATTCAGAAATATCTGCTTCTAGAACCAAAACGCAGCTACCTAACAGAACGGTCTTCAATGTGTCCATTCAACTTACAGAGTTAAACTGATGTGCGTTTGCAGGAGTTTGTAAACCGTTTCTGTGAAGCAGCGGAAAACGCATTTTTCCAACCAAATCCAAGCATTTCAGAAATAGCTGTAAATCTCCGTCTAAAACACAAAACGAACGTATCCTTCAAACTGCTCTCCTGTGCGTTCGCTTAACTAAGGGAGTTGAATCCGCGTTTAGATTCAGAGAGTGGGAAGCACGTTCCTTCTAGGAGCTGCGTTTTCCTATTCCAGCGTGAATGGGAATAAACGCTGTATTGAGAAATATCTGCTTCTAGAACCAAAACGCAGCTACCTAACAGAACGGTCTTCAATGTGTGCATTCAACTTACAGAGTTAAACTGATGTGCGTTTGCAGGAGTTTGTAAACCCTTTCTGTGAAGCAGCGGAAAACGCATTTTTCCAGCCAAATCCAAGCATTTCAGAAATAGCTGTAAATCTCCGTCTAAAACACAAAACGAACGTATCCTTCAAACTGCTCTCCTGTGCGTTCGCTTAACTAAGGGAGTTGAATCCGCGTTTAGATTCAGAGAGTGGGAAGCACGTTCCTTCTAGGAGCTGCGTTTTGCTATTCCAGCGTGAATGGGAGTAAACGCTGTATTCAGAAATATCTGCTTCTAGAACCAAAACGCAGCTACCTAACAGAACGGTCTTCAATGTGTGCATTCAACTTACAGAGTTAAACTGATGTGCGTTTGCAGGAGTTTGTAAACCCTTTCTGTGAAGCAGCGGAAAACGCATTTTTCCAGCCAAATCCAAGCATTTCAGAAATAGCTGTAAATCTCCGTCTAAAACACAAAACGAACGTATCCTTCAAACTGCTCTCCTGTGCGTTCGCTTAACTAAGGGAGTTGAATCCGCGTTTAGATTCAGAGAGTGGGAAGCACGTTCCTTCTAGGAGCTGCGTTTTGCTATTCCAGCGTGAATGGGAGTAAACGCTGTATTCAGAAATATCTGCTTCTAGAACCAAAACGCAGCTACCTAACAGAACGGTCTTCAATGTGTGCATTCAACTTACAGAGTTAAACTGATGTGCGTTTGCAGGAGTTTGTAAACCCTTTCTGTGAAGCAGCGGAAAACGCATTTTTCCAGCCAAATCCAAGCATTTCAGAAATAGCTGTAAATCTCCGTCTAAAACACAAAACGAACGTATCCTTCAAACTGCTCTCCTGTGCGTTCGCTTAACTAAGGGAGTTGAATCCGCGTTTAGACTCAGAGAGTGGGAAGCACGTTCCTTCTAGGAGCTGCGTTTTGCTATTCCAGCGTGAATGGGAGTAAACGCTGTATTGAGAAATGTCTGCTTCTAGAACCAAAACGCAGCTACCTAACAGAAGGGTCTTCAATGTGTGCATTCAACTTACAGAGTTAAACTGATGTGCGTTTGCAGGAGTTTGTAAACCCTTTCTGTGAAGCAGCGGAAAACGCATTTTTCCAGCCAAATCCAAGCATTTCAGAAATAGCTGTAAATCTCCGTCTAAAACACGAAACGAACGTATCCTTCAAACTGCTCTGCTGTGCGTTGGCTTAACTAAGGGAGTTGAATCCGCGTTTAGATTCAGAGAGTGGGAAGCACGTTCCTTCTAGGAGCTGCGTTTTCCTATTCCAGCGTGAATGGGAGTAAACGCTGTATTCAGAAATATCTGCTTCTAGAACCAAAACGCAGCTACCTAACAGAACGGTCTTCAATGTGTGCATTCAACTTACAGAGTTAAACTGATGTGCGTTTGCAGGAGTTTGTAAACCCTTTCTGTGAAGCAGCGGAAAACGCATTTTTCCAACCAATTCCAAGCATTTCAGAAATAGCTGTAAATCTCCGTCTAAAACACAAAACGAACGTATCCTTCAAACTGCTCTCCTGTGCGTTCGCTTAACTAAGGGAGTTGAATCCGCGTTTAGATTCAGAGAGTGGGAAGCACGTTCCTTCTAGGAGCTGCGTTTTGCTATTCCAGCGTGAATGGGAGTAAACGCTGTATTCAGAAATATCTGCTTCTAGAACCAAAACGCAGCTACCTAAGAGAACGGTCTTCAATGTGTGCATTCAACGTACAGAGTTAAACTGATGTGCGTTTGCAGGAGTTTGTAAACCCTTTCTGTGAAGCAGCGGAAAACGCATTTTTCCAGCCAAATCCAAGCATTTCAGAAATAGCTGTAAATCTCCGTCTAAAACACGAAACGAACGTATCCTTCAAACTGCTCTGCTGTGCGTTGGCTTAACTAAGGGAGTTGAATCCGCGTTTAGATTCAGAGAGTGGGAAGCACGTTCCTTCTAGGAGCTGCGTTTTGCTATTCCAGCGTGAATGGGAGTAAACGCTGTATTGAGAAATATCTGCTTCTAGAACCAAAACGCAGCTACCTAACAGAACGGTCTTCAATGTGTGCATTCAACGTACAGAGTTAAACTGATGTGCGTTTGCAGGAGTTTGTAAACCGTTTCTGTGAAGCAGCGGAAAACGCATTTTTCCAGCCAAATCCAATCATTTCAGAAATAGCTTTAAATCTCCGTCTAAAACACAAAACGAACGTATCCTTAAAACTGCTCTCCTGTGCGTTCGCTTAACTAAGGGAGTTGAATCCGCGTTTAGATTCAGAGAGTGGGAAGCACGTTCCTTCTAGGAGCTGCGTTTTGCTATTCCAGCGTGAATGGGAGTAAACGCTGTATTCAGAAATATCTGCTTCTAGAACCAAAACGCAGCTACCTAACAGAACGGTCTTCAATGTGTGCATTCAACTTACAGAGTTAAACTGATGTGCGTTTGCAGGAGTTTGTAAACCCTTTCTGTGAAGCAGCGGAAAACGCATTTTTCCAGCCAAATCCAAGCATTTCAGAAATAGCTGTAAATCTCCGTCTAAAACACAAAACGAACGTATCCTTCAAACTGCTCTCCTGTGCGTCCGCTTAACTAAGAAAGTTGAATCCGCGTTTAGACTCAGAGAGTGGGAAGCACGTTCCTTCTAGGAGCTGCGTTTTGCTATTCCAGCGTGAATGGGAGTAAACGCTGTATTGAGAAATGTCTGCTTCTAGAACCAAAACGCAGCTACCTAACAGAAGGGTCTTCAATGTGTGCATTCAACTTACAGAGTTAAACTGATGTGCGTTTGCAGGAGTTTGTAAACCCTTTCTGTGAAGCAGCGGAAAACGCATTTTTCCAGCCAAATCCAAGCATTTCAGAAATAGCTGTAAATCTCCGTCTAAAACACAAAACGAACGTATCCTTCAAACTGCTCTCCTGTGCGTTCGCTTAACTAAGGGAGTTGAATCCACGTTTAGATTCAGAGAGTGGGAAGCACGTTCCTTCTAGGAGCTGCGTTTTGCTATTCCAGCGTGAATGGGAGTAAAGGCTGTATTGAGAAATATCTGCTTCTAGAACCAAAACGCAGCTACCTAACAGAACGGTCTTCAATGTGTGCATTCAACTTACAGAGTTAAACTGATGTGCGTTTGCAGGAGTTTGTAAACCCTTTCTGTGAAGCAGCGGAAAACGCATTTTTCCAGCCAAATCCAAGCATTTCAGAAATAGCTGTAAATCTCCGTCTAAAACACAAAACGAACGTTTCCTTCAAACTGCTCTCCTGTGCGTTCGCTTAACTAAGGGAGTTGAATCCGCGTTTAGATTCAGAGAGTGGGAAGCACTTTCCTTCTAGGAGCTGCGTTTTGCTATTCCAGCGTGAATGGGAGTAAACGCTGTATTGAGAAATATCTGCTTCTAGAACCAAAACGCAGCTACCTAACAGAACGGTCTTCAATGTGTGCATTCAACGTACAGAGTTAAACTGATGTGCGTTTGCAGGAGTTTGTAAACCCTTTCTGTGAAGCAGCGGAAAACGCATTTTTCCAGCCAAATCCAAGCATTTCAGAAATAGCTGTAAATCTCCGTCTAAAACACGAAACGAACGTATCCTTCAAACTGCTCTGCTGTGCGTTGGCTTAACTAAGGGAGTTGAATCCGCGTTTAGATTCAGAGAGTGGGAAGCACGTTCCTTCTAGGAGCTGCGTTTTCCTATTCCAGCGTGAATGGGAGTAAACGCTGTATTCAGAAATATCTGCTTCTAGAACCAAAACGCAGCTACCTAACAGAACGGTCTTCAATGTGTGCATTCAACTTACAGAGTTAAACTGATGTGCGTTTGCAGGAGTTTGTAAACCCTTTCTGTGAAGCAGCGGAAAACGCATTTTTCCAACCAATTCCAAGCATTTCAGAAATAGCTGTAAATCTCCGTCTAAAACACAAAACGAACGTATCCTTCAAACTGTTCTCCTGTTCGTTCGCTTAACTAAGGGAGTTGAATCCGCGTTTAGATTCAGAGAGTGGGAAGCACGTTCCTTCTAGGAGCTGCGTTTTGCTATTCCAGCGTGAATGGGAGTAAACGCTGTATTCAGAAATATCTGCTTCTAGAACCAAAACGCAGCTACCTAAGAGAACGGTCTTCAATGTGTGCATTCAACGTACAGAGTTAAACTGATGTGCGTTTGCAGGAGTTTGTAAACCCTTTCTGTGAAGCAGCGGAAAACGCATTTTTCCAGCCAAATCAAAGCATTTCAGAAATAGCTGTAAATCTCCGTCTAAAACACGAAACGAAAGTATTCTTCAAACTGCTCTGCTGTGCGTTGGCTTAACTAAGGGAGTTGAATCCGCATTTAGATTCAGAGAGTGGGAAGCACGTTCCTTCTAGGAGCTGCGTTTTGCTATTCCAGCGTGAATGGGAGTAAACGCTGTATTCAGAAATATCTGCTTCTAGAACCAAAACGCAGCTACCTAACAGAACGGTCTTCAATGTGTCCATTCAACTTACAGAGTTAAACTGATGTGCGTTTGCAGGAGTTTGTAAACCCTTTCTGTGAAGCAGCGGAAAACGCATTTTTCCAACCAAATCCAAGCATTTGAGAAATAGCTGTAAATCTCCGTCTAAAACACAAAACGAACGTATCCTTCAAACTGCTCTCCTGTGCGTTCGCTTAACTAAGGGAGTTGAATCCGCGTTTAGATTCAGAGAGTGGGAAGCACGTTCCTTCTAGGAGCTGCGTTTTCCTATTCCAGCGTGAATGGGAATAAACGCTGTATTGAGAAATATCTGCTTCTAGAACCAAAACGCAGCTACCTAACAGAACGGTCTTCAATGTGTGCATTCAACTTACAGAGTTAAACTGATGTGCGTTTGCAGGAGTTTGTAAACCCTTTCTGTGAAGCAGCGGAAAACGCATTTTTCCAGCCAAATCCAAGCATTTCAGAAATAGCTGTAAATCTCCGTCTAAAACACAAAACGAACGTATCCTTCAAACTGCTCTCCTGTGCGTTCGCTTAACTAAGGGAGTTGAATCCGCGTTTAGATTCAGAGAGTGGGAAGCACGTTCCTTCTAGGAGCTGCGTTTTGCTATTCCAGCGTGAATGGGAGTAAACGCTGTATTCAGAAATATCTGCTTCTAGAACCAAAAAGCAGCTACCTAACAGAACGGTCTTCAATGTGTGCATTCAACTTACAGAGTTAAACTGATGTGCGTTTCCAGGAGTTTGTAAACCCTTTCTGTGAAGCAGCGGAAAACGCATTTTTCCAGCCAAATACAAGCATTTCAGAAATAGCTGTAAATCTCCGTCTAAAACACAAAACGAACGTATCCTTCAAACTGCTCTCCTGTGCGTTCGCTTAACTAAGGGAGTTGAATCCGCGTTTAGATTCAGAGAGTGGGAATCACGTTCCTTCTAGGAGCTGCGTTTTGCTATTCCAGCGTGAATGGGAGTAAACGCTGTATTCAGAAATATCTGCTTCTAGAACCAAAACGCAGCTACCTAACAGAACGGTCTTCAATGTGTGCATTCAACTTACAGAGTTAAACTGATGTGCGTTTGCAGGAGTTTGTAAACCCTTTCTGTGAAGCAGCGGAAAACGCATTTTTCCAGCCAAATCCAAGCATTTCAGAAATAGCTGTAAATCTCAGTCTAAAACACAAAACGAACGTATCCTTCAAACTGCTCTCCTGTGCGTTCGCTTATCTAAGGGAGTTGAATCCGCGTTTAGACTCAGAGAGTGGGAAGCACGTTCCTTCTAGGAGCTGCGTTTTGCTATTCCAGCGTGAATGGGAGTAAACGCTGTATTGAGAAATATCTGCTTCTAGAACCAAAACGCAGCTACCTAACAGAACGGTCTTCAATGTGTGCATTCAACGTACAGAGTTAAACTGATGTGCGTTTGCAGGAGTTTGTAAACCCTTTCTGTGAAGCAGCGGAAAACGCATTTTTCCAGCCAAATCCAAGCATTTCAGAAATAGCTGTAAATCTCCGTCTAAAACACAAAACGAACGTATCCTTCAAACTGCTCTCCTGTGCGTTCGCTTACCTAAGGGAGTTGAATCCGCGTTTAGATTCAGAGAGTGGGAAGCACGTTCCTTCTAGGAGCTGCGTTTTGCTATTCCAGCTTGAATGGGAGTAAACGCTGTATTGAGAAATATCTGCTTCTAGAACCAAAACGCAGCTACCTAACAGAACGGTCTTCAATGTGTGCATTCAACGTACAGAGTTAAACTGATGTGCGTTTGCAGGAGTTTGTAAACCCTTTCTGTGAAGCAGCGGAAAACGCATTTTTCCAGCCAAATCCAAGCATTTCAGAAATAGCTGTAAATCTCCGTCTAAAACACAAAACGAACGTATCCTTCAAACTGCTCTCCTGTGCGTTCGCTTAACTAAGGGAGTTGAATCCGCGTTTAGATTCAGAGAGTGGGAAGCACGTTCCTTCTAGGAGCTGCGTTTTGCTATTCCAGCGTGAATGGGAGTAAACGCTGTATTCCAAAATATCTGCTTCTAGAACCAAAACGCAGCTACCTAACAGAACGGTCTTCAATGTGTGCATTCAACTTACAGAGTTAAACTGATGTGCGTTTGCAGGAGTTTGTAAACCCTTTCTGTGAAGCAGCGGAAAACGCATTTTTCCAGCCAAATCCAAGCATTTCAGAAATAGCTGTAAATCTCCGTCTAAAACACAAAACGAACGTATCCTTCAAACTGCTCTCCTGTGCGTTCGCTTAACTAAGGAAGTTGAATCCGCGTTTAGATTCAGAGAGTGGGAAGCACGTTCCTTCTAGGAGCTGCGTTTTGCTATTCCAGCGTGAATGGGAGTAAACGCTGTATTGAGAAATATCTGCTTCTAGAACCAAAACGCAGCTACCTAACAGAACGGTCTTCAATGTGTGCATTCAACGTACAGAGTTAAACTGATGTGCGTTTGCAGGAGTTTGTAAACCCTTTCTGTGAAGCAGCGGAAAACGCATTTTTCCAGCCAAATCAAAGCATTTCAGAAATACGTGTAAATCTCCGTCTAAAACACAAAACGAACGTATCCTTCAAACTGCTCTCCTGTGCGTTCGCTTAACTAAGGGAGTTGAATCCGCGTTTAGATTCAGAGAGTGGGAAGCACGTTCCTTCTAGGAGCTGCGTTTTGCTATTCCAGCGTGAATGGGAGTAAACGCTGTATTCAGTAATATCTGCTTCTAGAACCAAAACGCAGCTACCTAACAGAACGGTCTTCAATGTGTGCATTCAACTTACAGAGGTAAACTGATGTGCGTTTGCAGGAGTTTGTAAACCCTTTCTGTGAAGCAGCGGAAAACGCATTTTTCCAGCCAAATCCAAGCATTTCAGAAATAGCTGTAAATCTCCGTCTAAAACACAAAACGAACGTATCCTTCAAACTGCTCTCCTGTGCGTTCGCTTAACTAAGGGAGTTGAATCCGCATTTAGATTCAGAGAGTGGGAAGCAAGTTCCTTCTAGGAGCTGCGTTTTGCTATTCCAGCGTGAATGGGAGTTAACGCTGTATTTAGAAATATCTGCTTCTAGAACCAAAACGCAGCTACCTAACAGAACGGTCTTCAATGTGTGCATTCAACGTACAGAGTTAAACTGATGTGCGTTTGCAGGAGTTTGTAAACTCTTTCTGTGAAGCAGCGGAAAACGCATTTTTCCAGCCAAATCCAAGCATTTCAGAAATAGCTGTAAATCTCCGTCTAAAACACAAAACGAACGTATCCTTCAAACTGCTCTGCTGTGCGTTGGCTTAACTAAGGGAGTTGAATCCGCGTTTAGATTCAGAGAGTGGGAAGCACGTTCCTTCTAGGAGCTGCGTTTTGCTATTCCAGCGTGAATGGGAGTAAACGCTGTATTGAGAAATATCTGCTTCTAGAACCAAAACGCAGCTACCTAACAGAACGGTCTTCAATGTGTGCATTCAACGTACAGAGTTAAACTGATGTGCGTTTGCGGGAGTTTGTAAACCCTTTCTGTGAAGAAGCGGAAAACGCATTTTTCCAGCCAAATCCAAGCATTTCAGAAATAGCTTTAAATCTCCGTCTAAAACACAAAACGAACGTATCCTTCGAACTGCTCTCCTGTGCGTTCGCTTAACTAAGGGAGTTGAATCCGCGTTTAGATTCAGAGAGTGGGAAGCACGTTCCTTCTAGGAGCTGCGTTTTGCTATTCCAGCGTGAATGGGAGTAAACGCTGTATTGAGAAATATCTGCTTCTAGAACCAAAACGCAGCTACCTAACAGAACGGTCTTCAATGTGTGCATTCAACTTACAGAGTTAAACTGATGTGCGTTTGCAGGAGTTTGTAAACCCTTTCTGTGAAGCAGCGGAAAACGCATTTTTCCAGCCAAATCCAAGCATTTCAGAAATAGCTGTAAATCTCCGTCTAAAACACAAAACGAACGTATCCTTCAAACTGCTCTCCTGTGCGTTCGCTTAACTAAGGGAGTTGAATCCGCGTTTAGATTCAGAGAGTGGGAAGCACGTTCCTTCTAGGAGCTGCGTTTTGCTATTCCAGCGTGAATGGGAGTAAACGCTGTATTGAGAAATATCTGCTTCTAGAACCAAAACGCAGCTACCTAACAGAACGGTCTTCAATGTGTGCATTCAACTTACAGAGTTAAACTGATGTGCGTTTTCAGGAGTTTGTAAACCCTTTCTGTGAAGCAGCGGAAAACGCATTTTTCCAGCCAAATCCAAGCATTTCAGAAATAGCTGTAAATCTCCGTCTAAAACACAAAACGAACATATCCTTCAAACTGCTCTCCTGTGCGTTCGCTTAACTAAGGGAGTTGAATCCGCGTTTAGATTCAGAGAGTGGGAAGCACGTTCCTTCTAGGAGCTGCGTTTTGCTATTCCAGCGAGAATGGGAGTAAACGCTGTATTGAGAAATATCTGCTTCTAGAACCAAAACGCAGCTACCTAACAGAACGGTCTTCAATGTGTGCATTCAACGTACAGAGTTAAACTGATGTGCGTTTGCAGGAGTTTGTAAACCCTTTCTGTGAAGCAGCGGAAAACGCATTTTTCCAGCCAAATCCAAGCATTTCAGAAATAGCTGTAAATTTCCGTCTAAAACACAAAACGAACGTATCCTTCAAACTGCTCTCCTGTGCGTTCGCTTAACTAAGGGAGTTGAATCCGCATTTAGATTCAGAGAGTGGGAAGCACGTTCCTTCTAGGAGCTGCGTTTTGCTATTCCAGCGTGAATGGGAGTAAACGCTGTATTGAGAAATATCTGCTTCTAGAACCAAAACGCAGCTACCTAACAGAACGGTCTTCAATGTGTGCATTCAACTTACAGAGTTAAACTGATGTGCGTTTGCAGGAGTTTATAAACCCTTTCTGTGAAGCAGCGGAAAACGCATTTTTCCAGCCAAATCCAAGCATTTCAGAAATAGGTGTAAATCTCCGTCTAAAACACAAAACGAACGTATCCTTCAAACTGCTCTCCTGTGCGTTCGCTTAACTAAGGGAGTTGAATCCGCGTTTAGATTCAGAGAGTGGGAAGCACGTTCCTTCTAGGAGCTGCGTTTTGCTATTCCAGCGTGAATGGGAGTAAACGCTGTATTCAGAAATATCTGCTTCTAGAACCAAAACGCAGCTACCTAACAGAACGGTCTTCAATGTGTGCATTCAACTTACAGAGTTAAACTGATGTGCGTTTGCAGGAGTTTGTAAACCCTTTCTGTGAAGCAGCGGAAAACGCATTTTTCCAGCCAAATCCAAACATTTCAGAAATAGCTGTAAATATCCGTCTAAAACACAAAACGAACGTATCCTTCAAACTGCTCTCCTGTGCGTTCGCTTAACTAAGGGAGTTGAATCCGCGTTTAGATTCAGAGAGTGGGAAGCACGTTCCTTCTAGGAGCTGCGTTTTGCTATTCCAGCGTGAATGGGAGTAAACGCTGTATTCCAAAATATCTGCTTCTAGAACCAAAACGCAGCTACCTAACAGAACGGTCTTCAATGTGTGCATTCAACTTACAGAGTTAAACTGATGTGCGTTTGCAGGAGTTTGTAAACCCTTTCTGTGAAGCAGCGGAAAACGCATTTTTCCAGCCAAATCCAAGCATTTCAGAAATAGCTGTAAATCTCCGTCTAAAACACAAAACGAACGTATCCTTCAAATTGCTCTCCTGTGCGTTCGCTTAACTAAGTTAGTTGACTCCGCGTTTAGATTCAGAGAGTGGGAAGCACGTTCCTTCTAGGAGCTGCGTTTTGCTATTCCAGCGTGAATGGGAGTAAACGCTGTATTCAGAAATATCTGCTTCTAGAACCAAAACGCAGCTACCTAACAGAACGGTCTTCAATGTGTGCATTCAACTTACAGAGTTAAACTGATGTGCGTTTGCAGGAGTTTGTAAACCCTTTCTGTGAAGCAGCGGAAAACGCATTTTTCCAACCAAATCCAAGCATTTCAGAAATAGCTGTAAATCTCCGTCTAAAACACAAAACCAACGTATCCTTCAAACTGCTCTCCTGTGCGTTCGCTTAACTAAGGGAGTTGAATCCGCGTAGACTCAGAGAGTGGGAAGCACGTTCCTTCTAGGAGCTGCGTTTTCCTATTCCAGCGTGAATGGGAATAAACGCTGTATTGAGAAATATCATCTTCTAGAACCAAAACGCAGCTACCTAAAAGAACGGTCTTAAAGGTGTGCATTCAACTTACAGAGTTAAACTGATGTGCGTTTGCAGGAGTTTGTAAACCCTTTCTGTGAAGCAGCGGAAAACGCATTTTTCCAGCCAAATCCAAGCATTTCAGAAATAGCTTTAAATCTCCGTCTAAAACACAAAACAAACCTATCCTTCGAACTGCTCTCCTGTGCGTTCGCTTAACTAAGGGAGTTGAATCCGCGTTTAGATTCAGAGAGTGGGAAGCACGTTCCTTCTAGGAGCTGCGTTTTGCTATTCCAGCGTGAATGGGAGTAAACGCTGTATTCAGAAATATCTGCTTCTAGAACCAAAACGCAGCTACCTAACAGAACGGTCTTCAATGTGTGCATTCAACTTACAGAGTTAAACTGATGTGCGTTTGCAGGAGTTTGTAAACCCTTTCTGTGAAGCAGCGGAAAACGCATTTATCCAGCCAAATCCAAGCATTTCAGAAATAGCTGTAAATTTCCGTCTAAAACACAAAACGAACGTATCCTTCAAACTGCTCTCCTGTGCGTTCGCTTAACTAAGGGAGTTGAATCCGCGTTTAGATTCAGAGAGTGGGAAGCACGTTCCTTCGAAAGCTGCGTTTTGCTATTCCAGCGTGAATGGGAGTAAACGCTGTATTGAGAAATATCTGCTTCTAGAACCAAAACGCAGCTACCTAACAGAACGGTCTTCAATGTGTGCATTCAACGTACAGAGTTAAACTGATGTGCGTTTGCAGGAGTTTGTAAACCCTTTCTGTGAAGCAGCGGAAAACGCATTTTTCCAGCCAAATCCAAGCATTTCAGAAATAGCTGTAAATCTCCGTCTAAAACACAAAACGAACGTATCCTTCAAACTGCTCTCCTGTGCGTTCGCTTAACTAAGGGAGTTGAATCCGCGTTTAGATTCAGAGAGTGGGAAGCACGTTCCTTCTAGGAGCTGCGTTTTGCTATTCCAGCGTGAATGGGAGTAAACGCTGTATTCAGAAATATCTGCTTCTAGAACCAAAACGCAGCTAACTAACAGAACGGTCTTCAATGTGTGCACTCAACTTACAGAGTTAAACTGATGTGCGTTTGCAGGAGTTTGTAAACCCTTTCTGTGAAGCAGCGGAAAACGCATTTTTCCAGCCAAATCCAAGCATTTCAGAAATAGCTGTAAATCTCCGTCTAAAACACAAAACGAACGTATCCTTCAAACTGCTCTCCGGTGCGTTCGCTTAACTAAGGGAGTTGAATCCGCGTTTAGATTCAGAGAGTGGGAAGCACGTTCCTTCTAGGAGCTGCGTTTTGCTATTCCAGCGTGAATGGGAGTAAAGGATGTATTGAGAAATATCTGCTTCTAGAACCAAAACGCAGCTACCTAACAGAACGGTCTTCAATGTGTGCATTCAACTTACAGAGTTAAACTGATGTGCGTTTGCAGGAGTTTGTAAACCCTTTCTGTGAAGCAGCGGAAAACGCATTTCTCCAGCCAAATCCAAGCATTTCAGAAATAGCTGTAAATCTCCGTCTAAAACACAAAACGAACGCATCCTTCAAACTGCTCTCCTGTGCGTTCGCTTAACTAAGGAAGTTGAATCCGCGTTTAGATTCAGAGAGTGGGAAGCACGTTCCTTCTAGGAGCTGCGTTTTGCTATTCCAGCGTGAATGGGAGTAAACGCTGTATTGAGAAATATCTGCTTCTAGAACCAAAACGCAGCTACCTAACAGAACGGTCTTCAATGTGTGCATTCTACGTACAGAGTTAAACTGATGTGCGTTTGCAGGAGTTTGTAAACTCTTTCTGTGAAGCAGCGGAAAACGCATTTTTCCAGCCAAATCCAAGCATTTCAGAAATAGGTGTAAATCTCCGTCTAAAACACAAAACGAACGTATCCTTCAAACTGCTCTCCTGTGCGTTCGCTTAACTAAGGGAGTTGAATCCGCGTTTAGATTCAGAGAGTGGGAAGCACGTTCCTTCTAGGAGCTGCGTTTTGCTATTCCAGCGTGAATGGGAGTAAACGCTGTATTCAGTAATATCTGCTTCTAGAACCAAAACGCAGCTACCTAACAGAACGGTCTTCAATGTGTGCATTCAACTTACAGAGGTAAACTGATGTGCGTTTGCAGGAGTTTGTAAACCCTTTCTGTGAAGCAGCGGAAAACGCATTTTTCCAGCCAAATCCAAGCATTTCAGAAATAGCTGTAAATCTCCGTCTAAAACACAAAACGAACGTATCCTTCAAACTGCTCTCCTGTGCGTTCGCTTAACTAAGGGAGTTGAATCCGCATTTAGATTCAGAGAGTGGGAAGCACGTTCCTTCTAGGAGCTGCGTTTTGCTATTCCAGCGTGAATGGGAGTTAACGCTGTATTTAGAAATATCTGCTTCTAGAACCAAAACGCAGCTACCTAACAGAACGGTCTTCAATGTGTGCATTCAACGTACAGAGTTAAACTGATGTGCGTTTGCAGGAGTTTGTAAACTCTTTCTGTGAAGCAGCGGAAAACGCATTTTTCCAGCCAAATCCAAGCATTTCAGAAATAGCTGTAAATCTCCGTCTAAAACACAAAACGAACGTATCCATCAAACTGCTCTGCTGTGCGTTGGCTTAACTAAGGGAGTTGAATCCGCGTTTAGATTCAGAGAGTGGGAAGCACGTTCCTTCTAGGAGCTGCGTTTTGCTATTCCAGCGTGAATGGGAGTAACCGCTGTATTCAGAAATATCTGCTTCTAGAACCAAAACGCAGCTACCTAACAGAACGGTCTTCAATGTGTGCATTCAACTTACAGAGTTAAACTGATGTGCGTTTGCAGGAGTTTGTAAACCCTTTCTGTGAAGCAGCGGAAAACGCATTTTTCCAGCCAAATCCAAGCATTTCAGAAATAGCTGTAAATCTCCGTCTAAAACACAAAACCAACGTATCCTTCGAACTGCTCTCCTGTGCGTTCGCTTAACTAAGGGAGTTGAATCCGCGTTTAGATTCAGAGAGTGGGAAGCACGTCCCTTCTAGGAGCTGCGTTTTGCTATTCCAGCGTGAATGGGAGTAAACGCTGTATTCCAAAATATCTGCTTCTAGAACCAAAACGCAGCTACCTAACAGAACGGTCTTCAATGTGTGCATTCAACTTACAGAGTTAAACTGATGTGCGTTTGCAGGAGTTTATAAACCCTTTCTGTGAAGCAGCGGAAAACGCATTTTTCCAGCCAAATCCAAGCATTTCATAAATAGTTTTAAATCTCCGTCTAAAACACAAAACGAACGTATCCTTCAAACTGCTCTCCTGTGCGTTCGCTTAACTAAGGGAGTTGAATCCGCGTTTAGATTCAGAGAGTGGGAAGCACATTCCTTCTAGGAGCTGCGTTTTGCTATTCCAGCGTGAATAGGAATAAACGCTGTATTGAGAAATATCTGCTTCTAGAACCAAAACGCAGCTACCTAACAGAACGGTCTTCAATGTGTGCATTCAACTTACAGAGTTAAACTGATGTGCGTTTGCAGGAGTTTATAAACCCTTTCTGTGAAGCAGCGGAAAACGCATTTTTCCAGCCAAATCCAAGCATTTCATAAATAGTTTTAAATCTCCGTCTAAAACACAAAACGAACGTATCCTTCAAACTGCTCTCCTGTGCGTTCGCTTAACTAAGGGAGTTGAATCCGCGTTTAGATTCAGAGAGTGGGAAGCACATTCCTTCTAGGAGCTGCGTTTTGCTATTCCAGCGTGAATAGGAATAAACGCTGTATTGAGAAATATCTGCTTCTAGAACCAAAACGCAGCTACCTAACAGAACGGTCTTCAATGTGTGCATTCAACTTACAGAGTTAAACTGATGTGCGTTTGCAGGAGTTTGTAAACCCTTTCTGTGAAGCAGCGGAAAACGCATTTGTCCAGCCAAATCCAAGCATTTCAGAAATAGCTGTAAATCTCCGTCTAAAACACAAAACGAACGTATCCTTCAAACTGCTCTCCTGTGCGTTCGCTTAACTAAGGGAGTTGAATCCGCGTTTAGATTCAGAGAGTGGGAAGCACGTTCCTTCTAGGAGCTGCGTTTTGCTATTCCAGCGTGAATGGGAGTAAACGCTGTATTCCAAAATATCTGCTTCTAGAACCAAAACGCAGCTACCTAACAGAACGGTCTTCAATGTGTGCATTCAACTTACAGAGTTAAACTGATGTGCGTTTGCAGGAGTTTGTAAACCCTTTCTGTGAAGCAGCGGAAAACGCATTTTTCCAGCCAAATCCAAGCATTTCAGAAATAGCTGTAAATCTCCGTCTAAAACACAAAACGAACGTATCCTTCAAACTGCTCTCCTGTGCGTTCGCTTAACTAAGGGAGTTGAATCCGCGTTTAGATTCAGAGAGTGGGAAGCACGTTCCTTCTAGGAGCTGCGTTTTGCTATTCCAGCGTGAATGGGAATAAACGCTGTATTGAGAAATATCTGCTTCTAGAACCAAAACGCAGCTACCTAACAGAACGGTCTTCAATGTGTGCATTCAACGTACAGAGTTAAACTGATGTGCGTTTGCAGGAGTTTGTAAACTCTTTCTGTGAAGCAGCGGAAAACGCATTTTTCCAGCCAAATCCAAGCATTTCAGAAATAGCTGTAAATCTCCGTCTAAAACACAAAACGAACGTATCCTTCAAACTGCTCTGCTGTGCGTTGGCTTAACTAAGGGAGTTGAATCCGCGTTTAGATTCAGAGAGTGGGAAGCACGTTCCTTCTAGGAGCTGCGTTTTGCTATTCCAGCGTGAATGGGAGTAAACGCTGTATTCAGAAATATCTGCTTCTAGAACCAAAACGCAGCTACCTAACAGAACGGTCTTCAATGTGTGCATTCAACGTACAGAGTTAAACTGATGTGCGTTTGCAGGAGTTTGTAAACCCTTTCTTTGAAGCAGCGGAAAACGCATTTTTCCAGCGAAATCCAAGCATTTCAGAAATAGCTGTAAATCTCCGTCTAAAACACAAAACGAACGTATCCTTCAAACTGCTCTCCTGTGCGTTCGCTTAACTAGGGGTGTTGAATCCGCATTTAGATTCAGAGTGGGAAGCACGTTCCTTCTAGGAGCTGCGTTTTGCTATTCCAGCGTGAATGGGAGTAAACGCTGTATTGAGAAATATCTGCTTCTAGAACCAAAACGCAGCTACCTAACAGAACGGTCTTCAATGTGTGCATTCAACGTACAGAGTTAAACTGATGTGCGTTTGCAGGAGTTTGTAAACTCTTTCTGTGAAGCAGCGGAAAACGCATTTTTCCAGCCAAATCCAAGCATTTCAGAAATAGGTGTAAATCTCCGTCTAAAACACAAAACGAACGTATCCTTCAAACTGCTCTCCTGTGCGTTCGCTTAACTAAGGGAGTTGAATCCGCGTTTAGATTCAGAGAGTGGGAAGCACGTTCCTTCTAGGAGCTGCGTTTTGCTATTCCAGCGTGAATGGGAGTAAACGCTGTATTCAGAAATATCTGCTTCTAGAACCAAAACGCAGCTACCTAACAGAACGGTCTTCAATGTGTGCATTCAACGTACAGAGTTAAACTGATGTGCGTTTGCAGGAGTTTGTAAACTCTTTCTGTGAAGCAGCGGAAAACGCATTTTTCCAGCCAAATCCAAGCATTTCAGAAATCGCTGTAAATCTCCGTCTAAAACACAAAACGAACGTATCCTTCAAACTGCTCTGCTGTGCGTTGGCTTAACTAAGGGAGTTGAATCCGCGTTTAGATTCAGA
The DNA here is from genome assembly GCF_049354715.1 of Callithrix jacchus. NCBI lineage: Eukaryota > Metazoa > Chordata > Mammalia > Primates > Cebidae > Callithrix > Callithrix jacchus. Next base: position 46,669,521 of record NC_133514.1, read on the forward strand.
GAGTGGGAAGCACGTTCCTTCTAGGAGCTGCGTTTTGCTATTCCAGCGTGAATGGGAGTAAACTTTGTATTGAGAAATATCTGCTTCTAGAACCAAAACGCAGCTACCTAACAGAACGGTCTTCAATGTGTGCATTCAACGTACAGAGTTAAACTGATGTGCGTTTGCAGGAGTTTGTAAACCCTTTCTTTGAAGCAGCGGAAAACGCATTTTTCCAGCGAAATCCAAGCATTTCAGAAATAGCTGTAAATCTCCGTCTAAAACACAAAACGAACGTATCCTTCAAACTGCTCTCCTGTGCGTTCGCTTAACTAGGGGTGTTGAATCCGCATTTAGATTCAGAGTGGGAAGCACGTTCCTTCTAGGAGCTGCGTTTTGCTATTCCAGCGTGAATGGGAGTAAACGCTGTATTGAGAAATATCTGCTTCTAGAACCAAAACGCAGCTACCTAACAGAACGGTCTTCAATGTGTGCATTCAACGTACAGAGTTAAACTGATGTGCGTTTGCAGGAGTTTGTAAACTCTTTCTGTGAAGCAGCGGAAAACGCATTTTTCCAGCCAAATCCAAGCATTTCAGAAATAGGTGTAAATCTCCGTCTAAAACACAAAACGAACGTATCCTTCAAACTGCTCTCCTGTGCGTTCGCTTAACTAAGGGAGTTGAATCCGCGTTTAGATTCAGAGAGTGGGAAGCACGTTCCTTCTAGGAGCTGCGTTTTGCTATTCCAGCGTGAATGGGAGTAAACGCTGTATTCAGTAATATCTGCTTCTAAAACCAAAACGCAGCTACCTAACAGAACGGTCTTCAATGTGTGCATTCAACTTACAGAGGTAAACTGATGTGCGTTTGCAGGAGTTTGTAAACCCTTTCTGTGAAGCAGCGGAAAACGCATTTTTCCAGCCAAATCCAAGCATTTCAGAAATAGCTGTAAATCTCCGTCTAAAACACAAAACGAACGTATCCTTCAAACTGCTCTCCTGTGCGTTCGCTTAACTAAGGGAGTTGAATCCGCATTTAGATTCAGAGAGTGGGAAGCACGTTCCTTCTAGGAGCTGCGTTTTGCTATTCCAGCGTGAATGGGAGTTAACGCTGTATTTAGAAATATCTGCTTCTAGAACCAAAACGCAGCTACCTAACAGAACGGTCTTCAATGTGTGCATTCAACGTACAGAGTTAAACTGATGTGCGTTTGCAAGAGTTTGTAAACTCTTTCTGTGAAGCAGCGGAAAACGCATTTTTCCAGCCAAATCCAAGCATTTCAGAAATAGCTGTAAATCTCCGTCTAAAACACAAAACGAACGTATCCATCAAACTGCTCTGCTGTGCGTTGGCTTAACTAAGGGAGTTGAATCCGCGTTTAGATTCAGAGAGTGGGAAGCACGTTCCTTCTAGGAGCTGCGTTTTGCTATTCCAGCGTGAATGGGAGTAAACGCTGTATTCAGAAATATCTGCTTCTAGAACCAAAACGCAGCTACCTAACAGAACGGTCTTCAATGTGTGCATTCAACTTACAGAGTTAAACTGATGTGCGTTTGCAGGAGTTTGTAAACCCTTTCTGTGAAGCAGCGGAAAACGCATTTTTCCAGCCAAATCCAAGCATTTCAGAAATAGCTGTAAATCTCCGTCTAAAACACAAAACGAACGTATCCTTCGAACTGCTCTCCTGTGCGTTCGCTTAACTAAGGGAGTTGAATCCGCGTTTAGATTCAGAGAGTGGGAAGCACGTTCCTTCTAGGAGCTGCGTTTTGCTATTCCAGCGTGAATGGGAGTAAACGCTGTATTCCAAAATATCTGCTTCTAGAACCAAAACGCAGCTACCTAACAGAACGGTCTTCAATGTGTGCATTCAACTTACAGAGTTAAACTGATGTGCGTTTGCAGGAGTTTATAAACCCTTTCTGTGAAGCAGCGGAAAACGCATTTTTCCAGCCAAATCCAAGCATTTCATAAATAGTTTTAAATCTCCGTCTAAAACACAAAACGAACGTATCCTTCAAACTGCTCTCCTGTGCGTTCGCTTAACTAAGGGAGTTGAATCCGCGTTTAGATTCAGAGAGTGGGAAGCACGTTCCTTCTAGGAGCTGCGTTTTGCTATTCCAGCGTGAATAGGAATAAACGCTGTATTGAGAAATATCTGCTTCTAGAACCAAAACGCAGCTACCTAACAGAACGGTCTTCAATGTGTGCATTCAACTTACAGAGTTAAACTGATGTGCGTTTGCAGGAGTTTGTAAACCCTTTCTGTGAAGCAGCGGAAAACGCATTTGTCCAGCCAAATCCAAGCATTTCAGAAATAGCTGTAAATCTCCGTCTAAAACACAAAACGAACGTATCCTTCAAACTGCTCTCCTGTGCGTTCGCTTAACTAAGGGAGTTGAATCCGCGTTTAGATTCAGAGAGTGGGAAGCACGTTCCTTCTAGGAGCTGCGTTTTGCTATTCCAGCGTGAATGGGAGTAAACGCTGTATTCCAAAATATCTGCTTCTAGAACCAAAACGCAGCTACCTAACAGAACGGTCTTCAATGTGTGCATTCAACTTACAGAGTTAAACTGATGTGCGTTTGCAGGAGTTTGTAAACCCTTTCTGTGAAGCAGCGGAAAACGCATTTTTCCAGCCAAATCCAAGCATTTCAGAAATAGCTGTAAATCTCCGTCTAAAACACAAAACGAACGTATCCTTCAAACTGCTCTCCTGTGCGTTCGCTTAACTAAGGGAGTTGAATCCGCGTTTAGATTCAGAGAGTGGGAAGCACGTTCCTTCTAGGAGCTGCGTTTTGCTATTCCAGCGTGAATGGGAGTAAACGCTGTATTCAGAAATATCTGCTTCTAGAACCAAAACGCAGCTACCTAACAGAACGGTCTTCAATGTGTGCATTCAACGTACAGAGTTAAACTGATGTGCGTTTGCAGGAGTTTGTAAACTCTTTCTGTGAAGCAGCGGAAAACGCATTTTTCTAGCCAAATCCAAGCATTTCAGAAATAGCTGTAAATCTTTGTCTAAAACACAAAACGAACGTATCCTTCAAACTGCTCTGCTGTGCGTTGGCTTAACTAAGGGTGTTGAATCCGCGTTTAGATTCAGAGAGTGGGAAGCACGTTCCTTCTAGGAGCTGCGTTTTGCTATTCCAGCGTGAATGGGAGTAAACGCTGTATTGAGAAATATCTGATTCTAGAACCAAAACGCAGCTACCTAACAGAACGGTCTTCAATGTGTGCATTCAACGTACAGAGTTAAACTGATGTGCGTTTGCAGGAGTTTGTAAACCCTTTCTGTGAAGCAGCGGAAAACGCATTTTTCCAGCCAAATCCAAGCATTTCAGAAATAGGTGTAAATCTCCGTCTAAAACACAAAACGAACGTATCCTTCAAACTGCTCTCCTGTGCGTTCGCTTCACTAAGGGAGTTGAATCCGCGTTTAGATTCAGAGAGTGGGAAGCACGTTCCTTCTAGGAGCTGCGTTTTGCTATTCCAGCGTGAATGGGAGTAAAGGCTGTATTGAGAAATATCTGCTTCTAGAACCAAAACGCAGCTACCTAACAGAACGGTCTTCAATGTGTGCATTCAACGTACAGAGTTAAACTGATGTGCGTTTGCAGGAGTTTGTAAACCCTTTCTGTGAAGCAGCGGAAAACGCATTTTTCCAGCCAAATCCAAGCATTTCAGAAATAGCTGTAAATCTCCGTCTAAAACACAAAACGAACGTATCCTTCAAACTGCTCTCCTGTGCGTTCGCTTAACTAAGGGAGTTGAATCCGCGTTTAGATTCAGAGAGTGGGAAGCACGTTCCTTCTAGGAGCTGCGTTTTGCTATTCCAGCGTGAATGGGAGTAAACGCTGTATTTTAAAATATATGCTTCTAGAACCTAAACGCAGCTATCTAACCGAACGGTCTTCAATGTGTGCATTCAACGTACAAAGTTAAACTGATGTGCGTTTGCGGGAGTTTGTAAACTTTTTCTGTGAAGCAGCGGAAAACGCATTTTTCCAGCCAAATCCAAGCATTTCAGAAATAGCTTTAAATCTCCGTCTAAAACACAAAACGAACGTATCCTTCGAACTGCTCTCTTGTGCGTTCGCTTAACTAAGGAAGTTGAATCCGCGTTTAGATTCAGAGAGTGGGAAGCACGTTCCTTCTAGGAGCTGCGTTTTGCTATTCCAGCGTGAATGGGAGTAAACGCTGTATTGAGAAATATCTGCTTCTAGAACCAAAACGCAGCTACCTAACAGAACGGTCTTCAATGTGTGCATTCAACGTACAGAGTTAAACTGATGTGCGTTTGCAGGAGTTTGTAAACCCTTTCTGTGAAGCAGCGGAAAACGCATTTTTCCAGCCAAATCCAAGAATTTCAGAAATAGCTGTAAATCTCCGTCTAAAACACAAAACGAACGTATCCTTCAAACTGCTCTCCTGTGCGTTCGCTTAACTAAGGGAGTTGAATCCGCGTTTAGATTCAGAGAGTGGGAAGCACGTTCCTTCTAGGAGCTGCGTTTTGCTATTCCAGCGTGAATGGGAATAAACGCTGTATTGAGAAATATCTGCTTCTAGAACCAAAACGCAGCTACCTAACAGAACGGTCTTCAATGTGTGCATTCAACTTACAGAGTTAAACTGATGTGCGTTTGCAGGAGTTTGTAAACCCTTTCTGTGAAGCAGCGGAAAACGCATTTGTCCAGCCAAATCCAAGCATTTCAGAAATAGCTGTAAATCTCCGTCTAAAACACAAAACGAACGTATCCTTCAAACTGCTCTCCTGTGCGTTCGCTTAACTAAGGGAGTTGAATCCGCGTTTAGATTCAGAGAGTGGGAAGCACGTTCCTTCTAGGAGCTGCGTTTTGCTATTCCAGCGTGAATGGGAGTAAACGCTGTATTCCAAAATATCTGCTTCTAGAACCAAAACGCAGCTACCTAACAGAACGGTCTTCAATGTGTGCATTCAACTTACAGAGTTAAACTGATGTGCGTTTGCAGGAGTTTGTAAACCCTTTCTGTGAAGCAGCGGAAAACGCATTTTTCCAGCCAAATCCAAGCATTTCAGAAATAGCTGTAAATCTCCGTCTAAAACACAAAACGAACGTATCCTTCAAACTGCTCTCCTGTGCGTTCGCTTAACTAAGGGAGTTGAATCCGCGTTTAGATTCAGAGAGTGGGAAGCACGTTCCTTCTAGGAGCTGCGTTTTGCTATTCCAGCGTGAATGGGAGTAAACGCTGTATTCAGAAATATCTGCTTCTAGAACCAAAACGCAGCTACCTAACAGAACGGTCTTCAATGTGTGCATTCAACGTACAGAGTTAAACTGATGTGCGTTTGCAGGAGTTTGTAAACTCTTTCTGTGAAGCAGCGGAAAACGCATTTTTCCAGCCAAATCCAAGCATTTCAGAAATAGCTGTAAATCTCCGTCTAAAACACAAAACGAACGTATCCTTCAAACTGCTCTGCTGTGCGTTGGCTTAACTAAGGGAGTTGAATCCGCGTTTAGATTCAGAGAGTGGGAAGCACGTTCCTTCTAGGAGCTGCGTTTTGCTATTCCAGCGTGAATGGGAGTAAACTTTGTATTGAGAAATATCTGCTTCTAGAACCAAAACGCAGCTACCTAACAGAACGGTCTTCAATGTGTGCATTCAACGTACAGAGTTAAACTGATGTGCGTTTGCAGGAGTTTGTAAACCCTTTCTTTGAAGCAGCGGAAAACGCATTTTTCCAGCGAAATCCAAGCATTTCAGAAATAGCTGTAAATCTCCGTCTAAAACACAAAACGAACGTATCCTTCAAACTGCTCTCCTGTGCGTTCGCTTAACTAGGGGTGTTGAATCCGCATTTAGATTCAGAGTGGGAAGCACGTTCCTTCTAGGAGCTGCGTTTTGCTATTCCAGCGTGAATGGGAGTAAACGCTGTATTGAGAAATATCTGCTTCTAGAACCAAAACGCAGCTACCTAACAGAACGGTCTTCAATGTGTGCATTCAACTTACAGAGTTAAACTGATGTGCGTTTGCAGGAGTTTGTAAACCCTTTCTGTGAAGCAGCGGAAAACGCATTTTTCCAGCCAAATCCAAGCATTTCAGAAATAGCTGTAAATCTCCGTCTAAAACACAAAACGAACGTATCCTTCAAACTGCTCTCCTGTGCGTTCGCTTAACTAAGGGAGTTGAATCCGCGTTTAGATTCAGAGAGTGGGAAGCACGTTCTTTCTAGGAGCTGCGTTTTGCTATTCCAGCGTGAATGGGAGTAAACGCTGTATTCAGAAATATCTGCTTCTAGAACCAAAACGCAGCTACCTAACAGAACGGTCTTCAATGTGTGCATTCAAATTACAGAGTAAAACTGATGTGCGTTTGCAGGAGTTTGTAAACCCTTTCTGTGAAGCAGCGGAAAACGCATTTTTCCAGCCAAATCCAAGCATTTCAGAAATAGCTGTAAATCTCCGTCTAAAACACAAAAGGAACGTATCCTTCAAACTGCTCTCCTGTGCGTTCGCTTAACTAAGGGAGTTGAATCCGCGTTTAGATTCAGAGAGTGGGAAGCACGTTCCTTCTAGGAGCTGCGTTTTGCTATTCCAGCGTGAATGGGAGTAAACGCTGTATTGAGAAATATCTGATTCTAGAACCAAAACGCAGCTACCTAAAAGAACGGTCTTCAATGTGGGCATTCAACGTACAGAGTTAAACTGATGTGCGTTTGCAGGAGTTTGTAAACTCTTTCTGTGAAGCAGCGGAAAACGCATTTTTCCAGCCAAATCCAAGCATTTCAGAAATAGCTGTAAATCTCCGTCTAAAACACAAAACGAACGTATCCTTCAAACTGCTCTCCTGTGGGTTCGCTTAACTAAGGGAGTTGAATCCGCGTTTAGATTCAGAGAGTGGGAAGCACGTTCCTTCTAGGAGCTGCGTTTTGCTATTCCAGCGTGCATGGGAGTAAACGCTGTATTGAGAAATATCTGCTTCTAGAACCAAAACGCAGCTACCTAACAGAACGGTCTTCAATGTGTGCATTCAACGTACAGAGTTAAACTGATGTGCGTTTGCAGGAGTTTGTAAACCCTTTCTGTGAAGCAGCGGAAAACGCATTTTTCCAGCCAAATCCAAGCATTTCAGAAATAGCTGTAAATCTCCGTCTAAAACACCAAACGAACGTATCCTTCAAACTGCTCTCCTGTGCGTTCGCTTAACTAAGGGAGTTGAATCCGCGTTTAGATTCAGAGAGTGGGAAGCACGTTCCTTCTAGGAGCTGCGTTTTGCTATTCCAGCGTAAATGGGAGTAAACGCTGTATTGAGAAATATCTGCTTCTAGAACCAAAACGCAGCTACCTAACAGAACGTTCTTCAATGTGTGCATTCAACGTACAGAGTTAAACTGATGTGCGTTTGCAGGAGTTTGTAAACCCTTTCTGTGAAGCAGCGGAAAACGCATTTTTCCAGCCAAATCCAAGCATTTCAGAAATAGCTGTAAATCTCCGTCTAAAACACAAAACGAACGTATCCTTCAAACTGCTCTCCTGTGCGTTCGCTTAACTAAGGGAGTTGAATCCGCGTTTAGATTCAGAGAGTGGGAAGCACGTTCCTTCTAGGAGCTGCGTTTTGCTATTCCAGCGTGAATGGGAGTAAACGCTGTATTGAGAAATATCTGCTTCTAGAACCAAAACGCAGCTACCTAAGAGAACGGTCTTCAATGTGTGCATTCAACTTACAGAGTTAAACTGATGTGCGTTTGCAGGAGTTTGTAAACCCTTTCTGTGAAGCAGCGGAAAACGCATTTTTCCAACCAAATCCAAGCATTTCAGAAATAGCTTTAAATCTCCGTCTAAAACACAAAACGAACGTATCCTTCAAACTGCTCTCCTGTGCGTTGGCTAAACTAAGGGAGTTGAATCCGCGTTTAGATTCAGAGAGTGGGAAGCACGTTCCTTCTAGGAGCTGCGTTTTGCTATTCCAGCTGAATGGGAGTAAACGCTGTATTGAGAAATATCTGCTTCTAGAACCAAAACGCAGCTACCTAACAGAACGGTCTTCAATGTGTGCATTCAACGTACAGAGTTAAACTGATGTGCGTTTGCAGGAGTTTGTAAACCCTTTCTGTGAAGCAGCGGAAAACGCATTTTTCCAGCCAAATCCAAGCATTTCAGAAATAGCTGTAAATTTCCGTCTAAAACACAAAACGAACGTATCCTTCAAACTGCTCTCCTGTGCGTTCGCTTAACTAAGGGAGTTGAATCCGCATTTAGATTCAGAGAGTGGGAAGCACGTTCCTTCTAGGAGCTGCGTTTTGCTATTCCAGCGTGAATGGGAGTAAACGCTGTATTGAGAAATATCTGCTTCTAGAACCAAAACGCAGCTACCTAACAGAACGGTCTTCAATGTGTGCATTCAACTTACAGAGTTAAACTGATGTGCGTTTGCAGGAGTTTATAAACCCTTTCTGTGAAGCAGCGGAAAACGCATTTTTCCAGCCAAATCCAAGCATTTCAGAAATAGGTGTAAATCTCCGTCTAAAACACAAAACGAACGTATCCTTCAAACTGCTCTCCTGTGCGTTCGCTTAACTAAGGGAGTTGAATCCGCGTTTAGATTCAGAGAGTGGGAAGCACGTTCCTTCTAGGAGCTGCGTTTTGCTATTCCAGCGTGAATGGGAGTAAACGCTGTATTCAGAAATATCTGCTTCTAGAACCAAAACGCAGCTACCTAACAGAACGGTCTTCAATGTGTGCATTCAACTTACAGAGTTAAACTGATGTGCGTTTGCAGGAGTTTGTAAACCCTTTCTGTGAAGCAGCGGAAAACGCATTTTTCCAGCCAAATCCAAACATTTCAGAAATAGCTGTAAATATCCGTCTAAAACACAAAACGAACGTATCCTTCAAACTGCTCTCCTGTGCGTTCGCTTAACTAAGGGAGTTGAATCCGCGTTTAGATTCAGAGAGTGGGAAGCACGTTCCTTCTAGGAGCTGCGTTTTGCTATTCCAGCGTGAATGGGAGTAAACGCTGTATTCCAAAATATCTGCTTCTAGAACCAAAACGCAGCTACCTAACAGAACGGTCTTCAATGTGTGCATTCAACTTACAGAGTTAAACTGATGTGCGTTTGCAGGAGTTTGTAAACCCTTTCTGTGAAGCAGCGGAAAACGCATTTTTCCAGCCAAATCCAAGCATTTCAGAAATAGCTGTAAATCTCCGTCTAAAACACAAAACGAACGTATCCTTCAAATTGCTCTCCTGTGCGTTCGCTTAACTAAGTTAGTTGACTCCGCGTTTAGATTCAGAGAGTGGGAAGCACGTTCCTTCTAGGAGCTGCGTTTTGCTATTCCAGCGTGAATGGGAGTAAACGCTGTATTCAGAAATATCTGCTTCTAGAACCAAAACGCAGCTACCTAACAGAACGGTCTTCAATGTGTGCATTCAACTTACAGAGTTAAACTGATGTGCATTTGCAGGAGTTTGTAAACCCTTTCTGTGAAGCAGCGGAAAACGCATTTTTCCAACCAAATCCAAGCATTTCAGAAATAGCTGTAAATCTCCGTCTAAAACACAAAACCAACGTATCCTTCAAACTGCTCTCCTGTGCGTTCGCTTAACTAAGGGAGTTGAATCCGCGTAGATTCAGAGAGTGGGAAGCACGTTCCTTCTAGGAGCTGCGTTTTCCTATTCCAGCGTGAATGGGAATAAACGCTGTATTGAGAAATATCATCTTCTAGAACCAAAACGCAGCTACCTAAAAGAACGGTCTTAAAGGTGTGCATTCAACTTACAGAGTTAAACTGATGTGCGTTTGCAGGAGTTTGTAAACCCTTTCTGTGAAGCAGCGGAAAACGCATTTTTCCAGCCAAATCCAAGCATTTCAGAAATAGCTTTAAATCTCCGTCTAAAACACAAAACGAACCTATCCTTCGAACTGCTCTCCTGTGCGTTCGCTTAACTAAGGGAGTTGAATCCGCGTTTAGATTCAGAGAGTGGGAAGCACGTTCCTTCTAGGAGCTGCGTTTTGCTATTCCAGCGTGAATGGGAGTAAACGCTGTATTCCAAAATATCTGCTTCTAGAACCAAAACGCAGCTACCTAACAGAACGGTCTTCAATGTGTGCATTCAACTTACAGAGTTAAACTGATGTGCGTTTGCAGGAGTTTGTAAACCCTTTCTGTGAAGCAGCGGAAAACGCATTTATCCAGCCAAATCCAAGCATTTCAGAAATAGCTGTAAATTTCCGTCTAAAACACAAAACGAACGTATCCTTCAAACTGCTCTCCTGTGCGTTCGCTTAACTAAGGGAGTTGAATCCGCGTTTAGATTCAGAGAGTGGGAAGCACGTTCCTTCGAAAGCTGCGTTTTGCTATTCCAGCGTGAATGGGAGTAAACGCTGTATTGAGAAATATCTGCTTCTAGAACCAAAACGCAGCTACCTAACAGAACGGTCTTCAATGTGTGCATTCAACGTACAGAGTTAAACTGATGTGCGTTTGCAGGAGTTTGTAAACCCTTTCTGTGAAGCAGCGGAAAACGCATTTTTCCAGCCAAATCCAAGCATTTCAGAAATAGCTGTAAATCTCCGTCTAAAACACAAAACGAACGTATCCTTCAAACTGCTCTCCTGTGCGTTCGCTTAACTAAGGGAGTTGAATCCGCGTTTAGATTCAGAGAGTGGGAAGCACGTTCCTTCTAGGAGCTGCGTTTTGCTATTCCAGCGTGAATGGGAGTAAACGCTGTATTCCAAAATATCTGCTTCTAGAACCAAAACGCAGCTACCTAACAGAACGGTCTTCAATGTGTGCATTCAACTTACAGAGTTAAACTGATGTGCGTTTGCAGGAGTTTGTAAACCCTTTCTGTGAAGCAGCGGAAAACGCATTTGTCCAGCCAAATCCAAGCATTTCAGAAATAGCTGTAAATCTCCGTCTAAAACACAAAACGAACGTATCCTTCAAACTGCTCTCCTGTGCGTTCGCTTAACTAAGGGAGTTGAATCCGCGTTTAGATTCAGAGAGTGGGAAGCACGTTCCTTCTAGGAGCTGCGTTTTGCTATTCCAGCGTGAATGGGAGTAAACGCTGTATTCCAAAATATCTGCTTCTAGAACCAAAACGCAGCTACCTAACAGAACGGTCTTCAATGTGTGCATTCAACTTACAAAGTTAAACTGATGTGCGTTTGCAGGAGTTTGTAAACCCTTTCTGTGAAGCAGCGGAAAACGCATTTTTCCAGCCAAATCCAAGCATTTCAGAAATAGCTGTAAATCTCCGTCTAAAACACAAAACGAACGTATCCTTCAAACTGCTCTCCTGTGCGTTCGCTTAACTAAGGGAGTTGAATCCGCGTTTAGATTCAGAGAGTGGGAAGCACGTTCCTTCTAGGAGCTGCGTTTTGCTATTCCAGCGTGAATGGGAGTAAACGCTGTATTCAGAAATATCTGCTTCTAGAACCAAAACGCAGCTACCTAACAGAACGGTCTTCAATGTGTGCATTCAACGTACAGAGTTAAACTGATGTGCGTTTGCAGGAGTTTGTAAACTCTTTCTGTGAAGCAGCGACAAACGCATTTTTCCAGCCAAATCCAAGCATTTCAGAAATAGCTTTAAATCTCCGTCTAAAACACAAAACGAACGTATCCTTCGAACTGCTCTCTTGTGCGTTCGCTTAACTAAGGAAGTTGAATCCGCGTTTAGATTCAGAGAGTGGGAAGCACGTTCCTTCTAGGAGCTGCGTTTTGCTATTCCAGCGTGAATGGGAGTAAACGCTGTATTGAGAAATATCTGCTTCTAGAACCAAAACGCAGCTACCTAACAGAACGGTCTTCAATGTGTGCATTCAACGTACAGAGTTAAACTGATGTGCGTTTGCAGGAGTTTGTAAACCCTTTCTGTGAAGCAGCGGAAAACGCATTTTTCCAGCCAAATCCAAGCATTTCAGAAATAGCTGTAAATCTCCGTCTAAAACACAAAACGAACGTATCCTTCAAACTGCTCTCCTGTGCGTTCGCTTAACTAAGGGAGTTGAATCCGCGTTTAGATTCAGAGAGTGGGAAGCACGTTCCTTCTAGGAGCTGCGTTTTGCTATTCCAGCGTGAATGGGAATAAACGCTGTATTGAGAAATATCTGCTTCAAGAACCAAAACGCAGCTACCTAACAGAACGGTCTTCAATGTGTGCATTCAACTTACAGAGTTAAACTGATGTGCGTTTGCAGGAGTTTGTAAACCCTTTCTGTGAAGCAGCGGAAAACGCATTTGTCCAGCCAAATCCAAGCATTTCAGAAATAGCTGTAAATCTCCGTCTAAAACACAAAACGAACGTATCCTTCAAACTGCTCTCCTGTGCGTTCGCTTAACTAAGGGAGTTGAATCCGCGTTTAGATTCAGAGAGTGGGAAGCACGTTCCTTCTAGGAGCTGCGTTTTGCTATTCCAGCGTGAATGGGAGTAAACGCTGTATTCCAAAATATCTGCTTCTAGAACCAAAACGCAGCTACCTAACAGAACGGTCTTCAATGTGTGCATTCAACTTACAGAGTTAAACTGATGTGCGTTTGCAGGAGTTTGTAAACCCTTTCTGTGAAGCAGCGGAAAACGCATTTTTCCAGCCAAATCCAAGCATTTCAGAAATAGCTGTAAATCTCCGTCTAAAACACAAAACGAACGTATCCTTCAAACTGCTCTCCTGTGCGTTCGCTTAACTAAGGGAGTTGAATCCGCGTTTAGATTCAGAGAGTGGGAAGCACGTTCCTTCTAGGAGCTGCGTTTTGCTATTCCAGCGTGAATGGGAGTAAACGCTGTATTGAGAAATATCTGCTTCTAGAACCAAAACGCAGCTACCTAACAGAACGGTCTTCAATGTGTGCATTCAACGTACAGAGTTAAACTGATGTGCGTTTGCAGGAGTTTGTAAACCCTTTCTTTGAAGCAGCGGAAAACGCATTTTTCCAGCGAAATCCAAGCATTTCAGAAATAGCTGTAAATCTCCGTCTAAAACACAAAACGAACGTATCCTTCAAACTGCTCTCCTGTGCGTTCGCTTAACTAGGGGTGTTGAATCCGCATTTAGATTCAGAGTGGGAAGCACGTTCCTTCTAGGAGCTGCGTTTTGCTATTCCAGCGTGAATGGGAGTAAACGCTGTATTGAGAAATATCTGCTTCTAGAACCAAAACGCAGCTACCTAACAGAACGGTCTTCAATGTGTGCATTCAACTTACAGAGTTAAACTGATGTGCGTTTGCAGGAGTTTGTAAACCCTTTCTGTGAAGCAGCGGAAAACGCATTTTTCCAGCCAAATCCAAGCATTTCAGAAATAGCTGTAAATCTCCGTCTAAAACACAAAACGAACGTATCCTTCAAACTGCTCTCCTGTGCGTTCGCTTAACTAAGGGAGTTGAATCCGCGTTTAGATTCAGAGAGTGGGAAGCACGTTCCTTCTAGGAGCTGCGTTTTGCTATTCCAGCGTGAATGGGAGTAAACGCTGTATTCAGAAATGTCTGCTTCTAGAACCAAAACGCAGCTACCTAACAGAACGGTCTTCAATGTGTGCATTCAACTTACAGAGTAAAACTGATGTGCGTTTGCAGGAGTTTGTAAACCCTTTCTGTGAAGCAGCGGAAAACGCATTTTTCCAGCCAAATCCAAGCATTTCAGAAATAGCTGTAAATCTCCGTCTAAAACACAAAAGGAACGTATCCTTCAAACTGCTTTCCTGTGCGTTCGCTTAACTAAGGGAGTTGAATCCGCGTTTAGATTCAGAGAGTGGGAAGCACGTTCCTTCTAGGAGCTGCGTTTTGCTATTCCAGCGTGAATGGGAGTAAACGCTGTATTGAGAAATATCTGATTCTAGAACCAAAACGCAGCTACCTAAAAGAACGGTCTTCAATGTGGGCATTCAACGTACAGAGTTAAACTGATGTGCGTTTGCAGGAGTTTGTAAACTCTTTCTGTGAAGCAGCGGAAAACGCATTTTTCCAGCCAAATCCAAGCATTTCAGAAATAGCTGTAAATCTCCGTCTAAAACACAAAACGAACGTATCCTTCAAACTGCTCTCCTGTGGGTTCGCTTAACTAAGGGAGTTGAATCCGCGTTTAGATTCAGAGAGCGGGAAGCACGTTCCTTCTAGGAGCTGCGTTTTGCTATTCCAGCGTGCATGGGAGTAAACGCTGTATTGAGAAATATCTGCTTCTAGAACCAAAACGCAGCTACCTAACAGAACGGTCTTCAATGTGTGCATTCAACGTACAGAGTTAAACTGATGTGCGTTTGCAGGAGTTTGTAAACCCTTTCTGTGAAGCAGCGGAAAACGCATTTTTCCAGCCAAATCCAAGCATTTCAGAAATAGCTGTAAATCTCCGTCTAAAACACCAAACGAACGTATCCTTCAAACTGCTCTCCTGTGCGTTCGCTTAACTAAGGGAGTTGAATCCGCGTTTAGATTCAGAGAGTGGGAAGCACGTTCCTTCTAGGAGCTGCGTTTTGCTATTCCAGCGTAAATGGGAGTAAACGCGTTATTGAGAAATATCTGCTTCTAGAACCAAAACGCAGCTACCTAACAGAACGTTCTTCAATGTGTGCATTCAACGTACAGAGTTAAACTGATGTGCGTTTGCAGGAGTTTGTAAACCCTTTCTGTGAAGCAGCGGAAAACGCATTTTTCCAGCCAAATCCAAGCATTTCAGAAATAGCTGTAAATCTCCGTCTAAAACACAAAACGAACGTATCCTTCAAACTGCTCTCCTGTGCGTTCGCTTAACTAAGGGAGTTGAATCCGCGTTTAGATTCAGAGAGTGGGAAGCACGTTCCTTCTAGGAGCTGCGTTTTGCTATTCCAGCGTGAATGGGAGTAAACGCTGTATTCAGTAATATCTGCTTCTAGAACCAAAACGCAGCTACCTAACAGAACGGTCTTCAATGTGTGCATTCAACTTACAGAGGTAAACTGATGTGCGTTTGCAGGAGTTTGTAAACCCTTTCTGTGAAGCAGCGGAAAACGCATTTTTCCAGCCAAATCCAAGCATTTCAGAAATAGCTGTAAATCTCCGTCTAAAACACAAAACGAACGTATCCTTCAAACTGCTCTCCTGTGCGTTCGCTTAACTAAGGGAGTTGAATCCGCATTTAGATTCAGAGAGTGGGAAGCACGTTCCTTCTAGGAGCTGCGTTTTGCTATTCCAGCGTGAATGGGAGTTAACGCTGTATTTAGAAATATCTGCTTCTAGAACCAAAACGCAGCTACCTAACAGAACGGTCTTCAATGTGTGCATTCAACGTACAGAGTTAAACTGATGTGTGTTTGCAGGAGTTTGTAAACTCTTTCTGTGAAGCAGCGGAAAACGCATTTTTCCAGCCAAATCCAAGCATTTCAGAAATAGCTGTAAATCTCCGTCTAAAACACAAAACGAACGTATCCATCAAACTGCTCTGCTGTGCGTTGGCTTAACTAAGGGAGTTGAATCCGCGTTTAGATTCAGAGAGTGGGAAGCACGTTCCTTCTAGGAGCTGCGTTTTGCTATTCCAGCGTGAATGGGAGTAAACGCTGTATTCAGAAATATCTGCTTCTAGAACCAAAACGCAGCTACCTAACAGAACGGTCTTCAATGTGTGCATTCAACGTACAGAGTTAAACTGATGTGCGTTTGCAGGAGTTTGTAAACCCTTTCTGTGAAGCAGCGGAAAACGCATTTTTCCAGCCAAATCCAAGCATTTCAGAAATAGCTGTAAATCTCCGTCTAAAACACAAAACGAACGTATCCTTCGAACTGCTCTCCTGTGCGTTCGCTTAACTAAGGGAGTTGAATCCGCGTTTAGATTCAGAGAGTGGGAAGCACGTTCCTTCTAGGAGCTGCGTTTTGCTATTCCAGCGTGAATGGGAGTAAACGCTGTATTGAGAAATATCTGCTTCTAGAACCAAAACGCAGCTACCTAAGAGAACGGTCTTCAATCTGTGCATTCAACTTACAGAGTTAAACTGATGTGCGTTTGCAGGAGTTTGTAAACCCTTTCTGTGAAGCAGCGGAAAACGCATTTTTCCAACCAAATCCAAGCATTTCAGAAATAGCTTTAAATCTCCGTCTAAAACACAAAACGAACGTATCCTTCAAACTGCTCTCCTGTGCGTTGGCTAAACTAAGGGAGTTGAATCCGCGTTTAGATTCAGAGAGTGGGAAGCACGTTCCTTCTAGGAGCTGCGTTTTGCTATTCCAGCGTGAATGGGAGTAAACGCTGTATTCCAAAATATCTGCTTCTAGAACCAAAACGCAGCTACCTAACAGAACGGTCTTCAATGTGTGCATTCAACTTACAGAGTTAAACTGATGTGCGTTTGCAGGAGTTTGTAAACCCTTTCTGTGAAGCAGCGGAAAACGCATTTTTCCAGCCAAATCCAAGCATTTCAGAAATAGCTGTAAATCTCCGTCTAAAACACAAAACGAACGTATCCTTCAAATTGCTCTCCTGTGCGTTCGCTTAACTAAGTTAGTTGACTCCGCGTTTAGATTCAGAGAGTGGGAAGCACGTTCCTTCTAGGAGCTGCGTTTTGCTATTCCAGCGTGAATGGGAGTAAACGCTGTATTCAGAAATATCTGCTTCTAGAACCAAAACGCAGCTACCTAACAGAACGGTCTTCAATGTGTGCATTCAACTTACAGAGTTAAACTGATGTGCGTTTGCAGGAGTTTGTAAACCCTTTCTGTGAAGCAGCGGAAAACGCATTTTTCCAACCAAATCCAAGCATTTCAGAAATAGCTGTAAATCTCCGTCTAAAACACAAAACCAACGTATCCTTCAAACTGCTCTCCTGTGCGTTCGCTTAACTAAGGGAGTTGAATCCGCGTAGATTAAGAGAGTGGGAAGCACGTTCCTTCTAGGAGCTGCGTTTTCCTATTCCAGCGTGAATGGGAATAAACGCTGTATTGAGAAATATCATCTTCTAGAACCAAAACGCAGCTATCTAAAAGAACGGTCTTAAAGGTGTGCATTCAACTTACAGAGTTAAACTGATGTGCGTTTGCAGGAGTTTGTAAACCCTTTCTGTGAAGCAGCGGAAAACGCATTTTTCCAGCCAAATCCAAGCATTTCAGAAATAGCTTTAAATCTCCGTCTAAAACACAAAACGAACCTATCCTTCGAACTGCTCTCCTGTGCGTTCGCTTAACTAAGGGAGTTGAATCCGCGTTTAGATTCAGAGAGTGGGAAGCACGTTCCTTCTAGGAGCTGCGTTTTGCTATTCCAGCGTGAATGGGAGTAAACGCTGTATTCAGAAATATCTGCTTCTAGAACCAAAACGCAGCTACCTAACAGAACGGTCTTCAATGTGTCCATTCAACTTACAGAGTTAAACTGATGTGCGTTTGCAGGAGTTTGTAAACCCTTTCTGTGAAGCAGCGGAAAACGCATTTATCCAGCCAAATCCAAGCATTTCAGAAATAGCTGTAAATTTCCGTCTAAAACACAAAACGAACGTATCCTTCAAACTGCTCTCCTGTGCGTTCGCTTAACTAAGGGAGTTGAATCCGCGTTTAGATTCAGAGAGTGGGAAGCACGTTCCTTCGAAAGCTGCGTTTTGCTATTCCAGCGTGAATGGGAGTAAACGCTGTATTGACAAATATCTGCTTCTAGAACCAAAACGCAGCTACCTAACAGAACGGTCTTCAATGTGTGCATTCAACGTACAGAGTTAAACTGATGTGCGTTTGCAGGAGTTTGTAAACCCTTTCTGTGAAGCAGCGGAAAACGCATTTTTCCAGCCAAATCCAAGCATTTCAGAAATAGCTGTAAATCTCCGTCTAAAACACAAAACGAACGTATCCTTCAAACTGCTCTCCTGTGCGTTCGCTTAACTAAGGGAGTTGAATCCGCGTTTAGATTCAGAGAGTGGGAAGCACGTTCCTTCTAGGAGCTGCGTTTTGCTATTCCAGCGTGAATGGGAGTAAACGCTGTATTGAGAAATATCTGCTTCTAGAACCAAAACGCAGCTACCTAACAGAACGGTCTTCAATGTGTGCATTCAACGTACAGAGTTAAACTGATGTGCGTTTGCAGGAGTTTGTAAACCCTTTCTTTGAAGCAGCGGAAAACGCATTTTTCCAGCGAAATCCAAGCATTTCAGAAATAGCTGTAAATCTCCGTCTAAAACACAAAACGAACGTATCCTTCAAACTGCTCTCCTGTGCGTTCGCTTAACTAGGGGTGTTGAATCCGCATTTGGATTCAGAGTGGGAAGCACGTTCCTTCTAGGAGCTGCGTTTTGCTATTCCAGCGTGAATGGGAGTAAACGCTGTATTGAGAAATATCTGCTTCTAGAACCAAAACGCAGCTACCTAACAGAACGGTCTTCAATGTGTGCATTCAACTTACAGAGTTAAACTGATGTGCGTTTGCAGGAGTTTGTAAACCCTTTCTGTGAAGCAGAGGAAAACGCATTTTTCCAGCCAAATCCAAGCATTTCAGAAATAGCTGTAAATCTCCGTCTAAAACACAAAAGGAACGTATCCTTCAAACTGCTCTCCTGTGCGTTCGCTTAACTAAGGGAGTTGAATCCGCGTTTAGATTCAGAGAGTGGGAAGCACGTTCCTTCTAGGAGCTGCGTTTTGCTATTCCAGCGTGAATGGGAGTAAACGCTGTATTGAGAAATATCTGATTCTAGAACCAAAACGCAGCTACCTAAAAGAACAATCTTCAATGTGGGCATTCAACGTACAGAATTAAACTGATGTGCGTTTGCAGGAGTTTGTAAACTCTTTCTGTGAAGCAGCGGAAAACGCATTTTTCCAGCCAAATCCAAGCATTTCAGAAATAGCTGTAAATCTCCGTCTAAAACACAAAACGAACGTATCCTTCAAACTGCTCTCCTGTGGGTTCGCTTAACTAAGGGAGTTGAATCCGCGTTTAGATTCAGAGAGTGGGAAGCACGTTCCTTCTAGGAGCTGCGTTTTGCTATTCCAGCGTGCATGGGAGTAAACGCTGTATTGAGAAATATCTGCTTCTAGAACCAAAACGCAGCTACCTAACAGAACGGTCTTCAATGTGTGCATTCAACGTACAGAGTTAAACTGATGTGCGTTTGCAGGAGTTTGTAAACCCTTTCTGTGAAGCAGCGGAAAACGCATTTTTCCAGCCAAATCCAAGCATTTCAGAAATAGCTGTAAATCTCCGTCTAAAACACAAAACGAACGTATCCTTCAAACTGCTCTCCTGTGCGTTCGCTTAACTAAGGGAGTTGAATCCGCATTTAGATTCATAGAGTGGGAAGCACGTTCCTTCTAGGAGCTGCGTTTTGCTATTCCAGCGTAAATGGGAGTAAACGCTGTATTGAGAAATATCTGCTTCTAGAACCAAAACGCAGCTACCTAACAGAACGTTCTTCAATGTGTGCATTCAACGTACAGAGTTAAACTGATGTGCGTTTGCAGGAGTTTGTAAACCCTTTCTGTGAAGCAGCGGAAAACGCATTCTTCCAGCCAAATCCAAGCATTTCAGAAATAGCTGTAAATCTCCGTCTAAAACACAAAACGAACGTATCCTTCAAACTGCTCTCCTGTGCGTTCGCTTAACTAAGGGAGTTGAATCCGCGTTTAGATTCAGAGAGTGGGAAGCACGTTCCTTCTAGGAGCTGCGTTTTGCTATTCCAGCGTGAATGGGAGTAAACGCTGTATTCAGAAATATCTGCTTCTAGAACCAAAACGCAGCTACCTAACAGAACGGTCTTCAATGTGTCCATTCAACTTACAGAGTTAAACTGATGTGCGTTTGCAGGAGTTTGTAAACCCTTTCTGTGAAGCAGCGGAAAACGCATTTTTCCAACCAAATCCAAGCATTTCAGAAATAGCTGTAAATCTCCGTCTAAAACACAAAACGAACGTATCCTTCAAACTGCTCTCCTGTGCGTTCGCTTAACTAAGGGAGTTGAATCCGCGTTTAGATTCAGAGAGTGGGAAGCACGTTCCTTCTAGGAGCTGCGTTTTCCTATTCCAGCGTGAATGGGAATAAACGCTGTATTGAGAAATATCTGCTTCTAGAACCAAAACGCAGCTACCTAACAGAACGGTCTTCAATGTGTGCATTCAACTTACAGAGTTAAACTGATGTGCGTTTGCAGGAGTTTGTAAACCCTTTCTGTGAAGCAGCGGAAAACGCATTTTTCCAGCCAAATCCAAGCATTTCAGAAATAGCTGTAAATCTCCGTCTAAAACACAAAACGAACGTATCCTTCAAACTGCTCTCCTGTGCGTTCGCTTAACTAAGGGAGTTGAATCCGCGTTTAGATTCAGAGAGTGGGAAGCACGTTCCTTCTAGGAGCTGCGTTTTGCTATTCCAGCGTGAATGGGAGTAAACGCTGTATTCAGAAATATCTGCTTCTAGAACCAAAACGCAGCTACCTAACAGAACGGTCTTCAATGTGTGCATTCAACTTACAGAGTTAAACTGATGTGCGTTTGCAGGAGTTTGTAAACCCTTTCTGTGAAGCAGCGGAAAACGCATTTTTCCAGCCAAATCCAAGCATTTCAGAAATAGCTGTAAATCTCCGTCTAAAACACAAAACGAACGTATCCTTCAAACTGCTCTCCTGTGCGTTCGCTTAACTAAGGGAGTTGAATCCGCGTTTAGATTCAGAGAGTGGGAAGCACGTTCCTTCTAGGAGCTGCGTTTTGCTATTCCAGCGTGAATGGGAGTAAACGCTGTATTCAGAAATATCTGCTTCTAGAACCAAAACGCAGCTACCTAACAGAACGGTCTTCAATGTGTGCATTCAACTTACAGAGTTAAACTGATGTGCGTTTGCAGGAGTTTGTAAACCCTTTCTGTGAAGCAGCGGAAAACGCATTTTTCCAGCCAAATCCAAGCATTTCAGAAATAGCTGTAAATCTCCGTCTAAAACACAAAACGAACGTATCCTTCAAACTGCTCTCCTGTGCGTTCGCTTAACTAAGGGAGTTGAATCCGCGTTTAGACTCAGAGAGTGGGAAGCACGTTCCTTCTAGGAGCTGCGTTTTGCTATTCCAGCGTGAATGGGAGTAAACGCTGTATTGAGAAATGTCTGCTTCTAGAACCAAAACGCAGCTACCTAACAGAAGGGTATTCAATGTGTGCATTCAACTTACAGAGTTAAACTGATGTGCGTTTGCAGGAGTTTGTAAACCCTTTCTGTGAAGCAGCGGAAAACGCATTTTTCCAGCGAAATCCAAGCATTTCAGAAATAGCTGTAAATCTCCGTCTAAAACACGAAACGAACGTATCCTTCAAACTGCTCTGCTGTGCGTTGGCTTAACTAAGGGAGTTGAATCCGCGTTTAGATTCAGAGAGTGGGAAGCACGTTCCTTCTAGGAGCTGCGTTTTCCTATTCCAGCGTGAATGGGAGTAAACGCTGTATTCAGAAATATCTGCTTCTAGAACCAAAACGCAGCTACCTAACAGAACGGTCTTCAATGTGTGCATTCAACTTACAGAGTTAAACTGATGTGCGTTTGCAGGAGTTTGTAAACCCTTTCTGTGAAGCAGCGGAAAACGCATTTTTCCAACCAATTCCAAGCATTTCAGAAATAGCTGTAAATCTCCGTCTAAAACACAAAACGAACGTATCCTTCAAACTGCTCTCCTGTGCGTTCGCTTAACTAAGGGAGTTGAATCCGCGTTTAGATTCAGAGAGTGGGAAGCACGTTCCTTCTAGGAGCTGCGTTTTGCTATTCCAGCGTGAATGGGAGTAAACGCTGTATTCAGAAATATCTGCTTCTAGAACCAAAACGCAGCTACCTAAGAGAACGGTCTTCAATGTGTGCATTCAACGTACAGAGTTAAACTGATGTGCGTTTGCAGGAGTTTGTAAACCCTTTCTGTGAAGCAGCGGAAAACGCATTTTTCCAGCCAAATCCAAGCATTTCAGAAATAGCTGTAAATCTCCGTCTAAAACACGAAACGAACGTATCCTTCAAACTGCTCTGCTGTGCGTTGGCTTAACTAAGGGAGTTGAATCCGCGTTTAGATTCAGAGAGTGGGAAGCACGTTCCTTCTAGGAGCTGCGTTTTGCTATTCCAGCGTGAATGGGAGTAAACGCTGTATTGAGAAATATCTGCTTCTAGAACCAAAACGCAGCTACCTAACAGAACGGTCTTCAATGTGTGCATTCAACGTACAGAGTTAAACTGATGTGCGTTTGCAGGAGTTTGTAAACCGTTTCTGTGAAGCAGCGGAAAACGCATTTTTCCAGCCAAATCCAAGCATTTCAGAAATAGCTTTAAATCTCCGTCTAAAACACAAAACGAACGTATCCTTAAAACTGCTCTCCTGTGCGTTCGCTTAACTAAGGAAGTTGAATCCGCGTTTAGATTCAGAGAGTGGGAAGCACGTTCCTTCTAGGAGCTGCGTTTTGCTATTCCAGCGTGAATGGGAGTAAACGCTGTATTGAGAAATATCTGCTTCTAGAACCAAAACGCAGCTACCTAACAGAACGGTCTTCAATGTGTGCATTCAACTTACAGAGTTAAACTGATGTGCGTTTGCAGGAGTTTGTAAACCCTTTCTGTGAAGCAGCGGAAAACGCATTTTTCCAGCCAAATCCAAGCATTTCAGAAATAGCTTTAAATCTCCGTCTAAAACACAAAACGAACGTATCCTTCAAACTGCTCTCCTGTGCGTTCGCTTAACTAAGGGAGTTGAATACGCGTTTAGATTCAGAGAGTGGGAAGCACGTTCCTTCTAGGAGCTGCGTTTTGCTATTCCAGCGTGAATGAAAGTAAACGCTGTATTGAGAAATATCTGCTTCTAGAACCAAAACGCAGCTACCTAACAGAAGGGTCTTCAATGTGTGCATTCAACTTACAGAGTTAAACTGATGTGCGTTTGCAGGAGTTTGTAAACCCTTTCTGTGAAGCAGCGGAAAACGCATTTTTCCAGCCAAATCCAAGCATTTCAGAAATAGCTGTAAATCTCCGTCTAAAACACAAAACGAACGTATCCTTCAAACTGCTCTGCTGTGCGTTGGCTTAACTAAGGAAGTTGAATCCGCCTTTAGATTCAGAGAGTGGGAAGCACGTTCCTTCTAGGAGCTGCGTTTTGCTATTCCAGCGTGAATGGGAGTAAAGGCTGTATTCAGAAATATCTGCTTCTAGAACCAAAACGCAGCTACCTAACAGAACGGTCTTCAATGTGTGCATTCAACTTACAGAGTTAAACTGATGTGGGTTTGCAGGAGTTTGTAAACTCTTTCTGTGAAGCAGCGGAAAACGCATTTTTCCAGCCAAATCCAAGCATTTCAGAAATAGCTGTAAATCTCCGTCTAAAACACAAAACGAACGAATCCTTCAAACTGCTCTGCTGTGCGTTGGCTTAACTAAGGGAGTTGAATCCGCGTTTAGATTCAGAGAGTGGGAAGCACGTTCCTTCTAGGAGCTGCGTTTTGCTATTCCAGCGTGAATGGGAGTAAACGCTGTATTGAGAAATCTCTGCTTCTAGAACCAAAACGCAGCTACCTAACAGAACGGTCTTCAATGTGTGCATTCAACTTACAGAGTTAAACTGATGTGCGTTTGCAGGAGTTTGTAAACCCTTTCTGTGAAGCAGCGGACAACGCATTTATCCAACGAAATCCAAGCATTTCAGAAATAGCTGTAAATCTCCGTCTAAAACACAAAACGAACGTATCCTTCAAACTGCTCTCCTGTGCGTTCGCTTAACTAAGGGAGTTGAATCCGCGTTTAGATTCAGAGAGTGGGAAGCACGTTCCTTCTAGGAGCTGCGTTTTGCTATTCCAGCGTGAATGGGAATAAACGCTGTATTGAGAAATATCTGCTTCTAGAACCAAAACGCAGCTACCTAACAGAACGGTCTTCAATGTGTGCATTCATCTTACAGAGTTAAACTGATGTGCGTTTGCAGGAGTTTGTAAACCGTTTCTGTGAAGCAGCGGAAAACGCATTTTTCCAGCCAAATCCAAGCATTTCAGAAATAGCTGTAAATCTCCGTCTAAAACACAAAACGAACGTATCCTTCAAACTGCTCTCCTGTGCGTTCGCTTAACTAAGGGAGTTGAATCCGCGTTTAGATTCAGAGAGTGGGAAGCACGTTCCTTCGAAAGCTGCGTTTTGCTATTCCAGCGTGAATGGGTGTAAACGCTGTATTGAGAAATATCTACTTCTAGAACCAAAACGCAGCTACCTAACAGAACGGTCTTCAATGTGTGCATTCAACGTACAGAGTTAAACTGATGTGCGTTTGCAGGAGTTTGTAAACCCTTTCTGTGAAGCAGCGGAAAACGCATTTTTCCAGCCAAATCCAAGCATTTCAGAAATAGCTGTAAATCTCCGTCTAAAACACAAAACGAACGTATCCTTCAAACTGCTCTCCTGTGCGTTCGCTTAACTAAGGGAGTTGAATCCGCGTTTAGATTCAGAGAGTGGGAAGCACGTTCCTTCTAGGAGCTGCGTTTTGCTATTCCAGCGTGAATGGGAGTAAACGCTGTATTCAGAAATATCTGCTTCTAGAACCAAAACGCAGCTACCTAACTGAACGGTCTTCAATGTGTGCATTCAACTTACAGAGTTAAACTGATGTGCGTTTGCAGGAGTTTGTAAACCCTTTCTTTGAAGCAGCGGAAAACGCATTTTTCCAGCCAAATCCAAGCATTTCAGAAATAGCTGTAAATCTCCGTCTAAAACACAAAACGAACGTATCCTTCAAACTGCTCTCCTGTGCGTTCGCTTAACTAAGGGAGTTGAATCCGCGTTTAGATTCAGAGAGTGGGAAGCACGTTCCTTCTAGGAGCTGCGTTTTGCTATTCCAGCGTGAATGGGAGTAAACGCTGTATTCAGAAATATCTGCTTCTAGAACCAAAAAGCAGCTACCTAACAGAACGGTCTTCAATGTGTGCATTCAACTTACAGAGTTAAACTGATGTGCGTTTGCAGGAGTTTGTAAACCCTTTCTGTGAAGCAGCGGAAAACGCATTTTTCCAGCCAAATCCAAGCATTTCAGAAATAGCTGTAAATCTCCGTCTAAAACACAAAACGAACGTATCCTTCAAACTGCTCTCCTGTGCGTTCGCTTAACTAAGGGAGTTGAATCCGCGTTTAGATTCAGAGAGTGGGAAGCACGTTCCTTCTAGGAGCTGCGTTTTGCTATTCCAGCGTGAATGGGAGTAAACGCTGTATTGAGAAATATCTGCTTCTAGAACCAAAACGCAGCTACCTAACAGAACGGTCTTCAATGTGTGCATTCAACTTACAGAGTTAAACTGATGTGCGTTTGCAGGAGTTTGTAAACCCTTTCTGTGAAGCAGCGGAAAACGCATTTTTCCAGCCAAATCCAAGCATTTCAGAAATAGCTGTAAATCTCAGTCTAAAACACAAAACGAACGTATCCTTCAAACTGCTCTCCTGTGCGTTCGCTTATCTAAGGGAGTTGAATCCGCGTTTAGACTCAGAGAGTGGGAAGCACGTTCCTTCTAGGAGCTGCGTTTTGCTATTCCAGCGTGAATGGGAGTAAACGCTGTATTGAGAAATATCTGCTTCTAGAACCAAAACGCAGCTACCTAACAGAACGGTCTTCAATGTGTGCATTCAACTTACAGAGTTAAACTGATGTGCGTTTGCAGGAGTTTGTAAACCCTTTCTGTGAAGCAGCGGAAAACGCATTTTTCCAGCCAAATCCAAGCATTTCAGAAATAGCTGTAAATCTCAGTCTAAAACACAAAACGAACGTATCCTTCAAACTGCTCTCCTGTGCGTTCGCTTATCTAAGGGAGTTGAATCCGCGTTTAGACTCAGAGAGTGGGAAGCACGTTCCTTCTAGGAGCTGCGTTTTGCTATTCCAGCGTGAATGGGAGTAAACGCTGTATTCAGAAATATCTGCTTCTAGAACCAAAACGCAGCTACCTAACAGAACGGTCTTCAATGTGTGCATTCAACGTACAGAGTTAAACTGATGTGCGTTTGCAGGAGTTTGTAAACCCTTTCTGTGAAGCAGCGGAAAACGCATTTTTCCAGCCAAATCCAAGCATTTCAGAAATAGCTGTAAATCTCCGTCTAAAACACAAAACGAACGTATCCTTCAAACTGCTCTCCTGTGCGTTCGCTTACCTAAGGGAGTTGAATCCGCGTTTAGATTCAGAGAGTGGGAAGCACGTTCCTTCTAGGAGCTGCGTTTTGCTATTCCAGCGTGAATGGGAGTAAACGCTGTATTGAGAAATATCTGCTTCTAGAACCAAAACGCAGCTACCTAACAGAACGGTCTTCAATGTGTGCATTCAACGTACAGAGTTAAACTGATGTGCGTTTGCAGGAGTTTGTAAACCCTTTCTGTGAAGCAGCGGAAAACGCATTTTTCCAGCCAAATCCAAGCATTTCAGAAATAGCTGTAAATCTCCGTCTAAAACACAAAACGAACGTATCCTTCAAACTGCTCTCCTGTGCGTTCGCTTAACTAAGGGAGTTGAATCCGCGTTTAGATTCAGAGAGTGGGAAGCACGTTCCTTCTAGGAGCTCCGTTTTGCTATTCCAGCGTGAATGGGAGTAAACGCTGTATTAAGAAATATCTGCTTCTAGAATTAAAACGCAGGTACCTAACAGAACGGTCTTCAATGTGTGCGTTCAACTTACAGAGTTAAACTGATGTGCGTTTTCAGGAGTTTGTAAACCCTTTCTGTGAAGCAGCGGAAAACGCATTTTTCCAGCCAAATCCAAGCATTTCAGAAATAACTGTAAATCTCCGTCTAAAACACCAAACGAACGTATCCTTCAAACTGCTCTCCTGTGCGTTCGCTTAACTAAGGGAGTTGAATCCGCGTTTAGATTCAGAGAGTGGGAAGCACGTTCCTTCTAGGAGCTGCGTTTTGGTATTCCAGCGTGAATGGGAGTAAACGCTGTATTGAGAAATATCTGCTTCTCGAACCAAAACGCAGCTACCTAACAGAACGGTCTTCAATGTGTGCATTCAACGTACAGAGTTAAACTGATGTGCGTTTGCAGGAGTTTGTAAACCCTTTCTGTGAAGCAGCGGAAAACGCATTTTTCCAGCCAAATCCAAGCATTTCAGAAATAGCTGTAAATCTCCGTCTAAAACACAAAACGAACGTATCCTTCAAACTGCTCTCCTGTGCGTTCGCTTAACTAAGGGAGTTGAATCCGCGTTTAGATTCAGAGAGTGGGAAGCACGTTCCTTCTAGGAGCTCCGTTTTGCTATTCCAGCGTGAATGGGAGTAAACGCTGTATTAAGAAATATCTGCTTCTAGAACCAAAACGCAGCTACCTAACAGAACGGTCTTCAATGTGTGCATTCATCTTACAGAGTTAAACTGATGTGCGTTTGCAGGAGTTTGTAAACCGTTTCTGTGAAGCAGCGGAAAACGCATTTTTCCAGCCAAATCCAAGCATTTCAGAAATAGCTGTAAATCTCCGTCTAAAACACAAAACGAACGTATCCTTCAAACTGCTCTCCTGTGCGTTCGCTTAACTAAGGGAGTTGAATCCGCGTTTAGATTCAGAGAGTGGGAAGCACGTTCCTTCGAAAGCTGCGTTTTGCTATTCCAGCGTGAATGGGTGTAAACGCTGTATTGAGAAATATCTACTTCTAGAACCAAAACGCAGCTACCTAACAGAACGGTCTTCAATGTGTGCATTCAACGTACAGAGTTAAACTGATGTGCGTTTGCAGGAGTTTGTAAACCCTTTCTGTGAAGCAGCGGAAAACGCATTTTTCCAGCCAAATCCAAGCATTTCAGAAATAGCTGTAAATCTCCGTCTAAAACACAAAACGAACGTATCCTTCAAACTGCTCTCCTGTGCGTTCGCTTAACTAAGGGAGTTGAATCCGCGTTTAGATTCAGAGAGTGGGAAGCACGTTCCTTCTAGGAGCTGCGTTTTGCTATTCCAGCGTGAATGGGAGTAAACGCTGTATTCAGAAATATCTGCTTCTAGAACCAAAACGCAGCTACCTAACTGAACGGTCTTCAATGTGTGCATTCAACTTACAGAGTTAAACTGATGTGCGTTTGCAGGAGTTTGTAAACCCTTTCTTTGAAGCAGCGGAAAACGCATTTTTCCAGCCAAATCCAAGCATTTCAGAAATAGCTGTAAATCTCCGTCTAAAACACAAAACGAACGTATCCTTCAAACTGCTCTCCTGTGCGTTCGCTTAACTAAGGGAGTTGAATCCGCGTTTAGATTCAGAGAGTGGGAAGCACGTTCCTTCTAGGAGCTGCGTTTTGCTATTCCAGCGTGAATGGGAGTAAACGCTGTATTCAGAAATATCTGCTTCTAGAACCAAAAAGCAGCTACCTAACAGAACGGTCTTCAATGTGTGCATTCAACTTACAGAGTTAAACTGATGTGCGTTTGCAGGAGTTTGTAAACCCTTTCTGTGAAGCAGCGGAAAACGCATTTTTCCAGCCAAATCCAAGCATTTCAGAAATAGCTGTAAATCTCCGTCTAAAACACAAAACGAACGTATCCTTCAAACTGCTCTCCTGTGCGTTCGCTTAACTAAGGGAGTTGAATCCGCGTTTAGATTCAGAGAGTGGGAAGCACGTTCCTTCTAGGAGCTGCGTTTTGCTATTCCAGCGTGAATGGGAGTAAACGCTGTATTGAGAAATATCTGCTTCTAGAACCAAAACGCAGCTACCTAACAGAACGGTCTTCAATGTGTGCATTCAACTTACAGAGTTAAACTGATGTGCGTTTGCAGGAGTTTGTAAACCCTTTCTGTGAAGCAGCGGAAAACGCATTTTTCCAGCCAAATCCAAGCATTTCAGAAATAGCTGTAAATCTCAGTCTAAAACACAAAACGAACGTATCCTTCAAACTGCTCTCCTGTGCGTTCGCTTATCTAAGGGAGTTGAATCCGCGTTTAGACTCAGAGAGTGGGAAGCACGTTCCTTCTAGGAGCTGCGTTTTGCTATTCCAGCGTGAATGGGAGTAAACGCTGTATTGAGAAATATCTGCTTCTAGAACCAAAACGCAGCTACCTAACAGAACGGTCTTCAATGTGTGCATTCAACTTACAGAGTTAAACTGATGTGCGTTTGCAGGAGTTTGTAAACCCTTTCTGTGAAGCAGCGGAAAACGCATTTTTCCAGCCAAATCCAAGCATTTCAGAAATAGCTGTAAATCTCAGTCTAAAACACAAAACGAACGTATCCTTCAAACTGCTCTCCTGTGCGTTCGCTTATCTAAGGGAGTTGAATCCGCGTTTAGACTCAGAGAGTGGGAAGCACGTTCCTTCTAGGAGCTGCGTTTTGCTATTCCAGCGTGAATGGGAGTAAACGCTGTATTCAGAAATATCTGCTTCTAGAACCAAAACGCAGCTACCTAACAGAACGGTCTTCAATGTGTGCATTCAACGTACAGAGTTAAACTGATGTGCGTTTGCAGGAGTTTGTAAACCCTTTCTGTGAAGCAGCGGAAAACGCATTTTTCCAGCCAAATCCAAGCATTTCAGAAATAGCTGTAAATCTCCGTCTAAAACACAAAACGAACGTATCCTTCAAACTGCTCTCCTGTGCGTTCGCTTACCTAAGGGAGTTGAATCCGCGTTTAGATTCAGAGAGTGGGAAGCACGTTCCTTCTAGGAGCTGCGTTTTGCTATTCCAGCGTGAATGGGAGTAAACGCTGTATTGAGAAATATCTGCTTCTAGAACCAAAACGCAGCTACCTAACAGAACGGTCTTCAATGTGTGCATTCAACGTACAGAGTTAAACTGATGTGCGTTTGCAGGAGTTTGTAAACCCTTTCTGTGAAGCAGCGGAAAACGCATTTTTCCAGCCAAATCCAAGCATTTCAGAAATAGCTGTAAATCTCCGTCTAAAACACAAAACGAACGTATCCTTCAAACTGCTCTCCTGTGCGTTCGCTTAACTAAGGGAGTTGAATCCGCGTTTAGATTCAGAGAGTGGGAAGCACGTTCCTTCTAGGAGCTCCGTTTTGCTATTCCAGCGTGAATGGGAGTAAACGCTGTATTAAGAAATATCTGCTTCTAGAATTAAAACGCAGGTACCTAACAGAACGGTCTTCAATGTGTGCGTTCAACTTACAGAGTTAAACTGATGTGCGTTTTCAGGAGTTTGTAAACCCTTTCTGTGAAGCAGCGGAAAACGCATTTTTCCAGCCAAATCCAAGCATTTCAGAAATAACTGTAAATCTCCGTCTAAAACACCAAACGAACGTATCCTTCAAACTGCTCTCCTGTGCGTTCGCTTAACTAAGGGAGTTGAATCCGCGTTTAGATTCAGAGAGTGGGAAGCACGTTCCTTCTAGGAGCTGCGTTTTGGTATTCCAGCGTGAATGGGAGTAAACGCTGTATTGAGAAATATCTGCTTCTCGAACCAAAACGCAGCTACCTAACAGAACGGTCTTCAATGTGTGCATTCAACGTACAGAGTTAAACTGATGTGCGTTTGCAGGAGTTTGTAAACCCTTTCTGTGAAGCAGCGGAAAACGCATTTTTCCAGCCAAATCCAAGCATTTCAGAAATAGCTGTAAATCTCCGTCTAAAACACAAAACGAACGTATCCTTCAAACTGCTCTCCTGTGCGTTCGCTTAACTAAGGGAGTTGAATCCGCGTTTAGATTCAGAGAGTGGGAAGCACGTTCCTTCTAGGAGCTGCGTTTTGCTATTCCAGCGTGCATGGGAGTAAACGCTGTATTGAGAAATATCTGCTTCTAGAACCAAAACGCAGCTACCTAACAGAACGGTCTTCAATGTGTGCATTCAACGTAGAGAGTTAAACTGATGTGCGTTTGCAGGAGTTTGTAAACCCTTTCTGTGAAGCAGCGGAAAACGCATTTTTCCAGCCAAATCCAAGCATTTCAGAAATAGCTGTAAATCTCCGTCTAAAACACAAAACGAACGTATCCTTCAAACTGCTCTCCTGTGCGTTCGCTTACCTAAGGGAGTTGAATCCGCGTTTAGATTCAGAGAGTGGGAAGCACGTTCCTTCTAGGAGCTGCGTTTTGCTATTCCAGCGTGAATGGGAGTAAACGCTGTATTGAGAAATATCTGCTTCTAGAACCAAAACGCAGCTACCTAACAGAACGGTCTTCAATGTGTGCATTCAACGTACTGAGTTAAACTGATGTGCGTTTGCAGGAGTTTGTAAACCCTTTCTGTGAAGCAGCGGAAAACGCATTTTTCCAGCCAAATCCAAGCATTTCAGAAATAGCTGTAAATATCCGTCTAAAACACAAAACGAACGTATCTTTCAAACTGCTCTCCTGTGCGTTCGCTTAACTAAGGGAGTTGAATCCGCGTTTAGATTCAGAGAGTGGGAAGCACGTTCCTTCTAGGAGCTGCGTTTTGCTATTCCAGCGTGAATGGGAGTAAACGCTGTATTCCAAAATATCTGCTTCTAGAACCAAAACGCAGCTACCTAACAGAACGGTCTTCAATGTGTGCATTCAACTTACAGAGTTAAACTGATGTGCGTTTGCAGGAGTTTGTAAACCCTTTCTGTGAAGCAGCGGAAAACGCATTTTTCCAGCCAAATCCAAGCATTTCAGAAATAGCTGTAAATCTCCGTCTAAAACACAAAACGAACGTATCCTTCAAACTGCTCTCCTGTGCGTTCGCTTAACTAAGGGAGTTGAATCCGCGTTTAGATTCAGAGAGTGGGAAGCACGTTCCTTCTAGGAGCTGCGTTTTGCTATTCCAGCGTGAATGGGAGTAAACGCTGTATTCAGAAATATCTGCTTCTAGAACCAAAACGCAGCTAACTAACAGAACGGTCTTCAATGTGTGCACTCAACTTACAGAGTTAAACTGATGTGCGTTAGCAGGAGTTTGTAAACCCTTTCTGTGAAGCAGCGGAAAACGCATTTTTCCAGCCAAATCCAAGCATTTCAGAAATAGCTGTAAATCTCCGTCTAAAACACAAAACGAACGTATCCTTCAAACTGCTCTCCGGTGCGTTCGCTTAACTAAGGGAGTTGAATCCGCGTTTAGATTCAGAGAGTGGGAAGCACGTTCCTTCTAGGAGCTGCGTTTTGCTATTCCAGCGTGAATGGGAGTAAAGGATGTATTGAGAAATATCTGCTTCGAGAACCAAAACGCAGCTACCTAACAGAACGGTCTTCAATGTGTGCATTCAACTTACAGAGTTAAACTGATGTGCGTTTGCAGGAGTTTGTAAACCCTTTCTGTGAAGCAGCGGAAAACGCATTTTTCCAGCCAAATCCAAGCATTTCAGAAATAGCTGTAAATCTCCGTCTAAAACACAAAACGAACGTATCCTTCAAACTGCTCTCCTGTGCGTTCGCTTAACTAAGGAAGTTGAATCCGCGTTTAGATTCAGAGAGTGGGAAGCACGTTCCTTCTAGGAGCTGCGTTTTGCTATTCCAGCGTGAATGGGAGTAAACGCTGTATTGAGAAATATCTGCTTCTAGAACCAAAACGCAGCTACCTAACAGAACGGTCTTCAATGTGTGCATTCAACGTACAGAGTTAAACTGATGTGCGTTTGCAGGAGTTTGTAAACCCTTTCTGTGAAGCAGCGGAAAACCCATTTTTCCAGCCAAATCCAAGCATTTCAGAAATACGTGTAAATCTCCGTCTAAAACACAAAACGAACGTATCCTTCAAACTGCTCTCCTGTGCGTTCGCTTAACTAAGGGAGTTGAATCCGCGTTTAGATTCAGAGAGTGGGAAGCACGTTCCTTCTAGGAGCTGCGTTTTGCTATTCCAGCGTGAATGGGAGTAAACGCTGTATTCAGTAATATCTGCTTCTAGAACCAAAACGCAGCTACCTAACAGAACGGTCTTCAATGTGTGCATTCAACTTACAGAGGTAAACTGATGTGTGTTTGCAGGAGTTTGTAAACCCTTTCTGTGAAGCAGCGGAAAACACATTTTTCCAGCCAAATCCAAGCATTTCAGAAATAGCTGTAAATCTCCGTCTAAAACACAAAACGAACGTATCCTTCAAACTGCTCTCCTGTGCGTTCGCTTAACTAAGGGAGTTGAATCCGCATTTAGATTCAGAGAGTGGGAAGCAAGTTCCTCCTAGGAGCTGCGTTTTGCTATTCCAGCGTGAATGGGAGTTAACGCTGTATTTAGAAATATCTGCTTCTAGAACTAAAACGCAGCTACCTAACAGAACGGTCTTCAATGTGTGCATTCAACGTACAGAGTTAAACTGATGTGCGTTTGCAGGAGTTTGTAAACTCTTTCTGTGAAGCAGCGGAAAACGCATTTTTCCAGCCAAATCCAAGCATTTCAGAAATAGCTGTAAATCTCCGTCTAAAACACAAAACGAACGTATCCTTCAAACTGCTCTGCTGTGCGTTGGCTTAACTAAGGGAGTTGAATCCGCGTTTAGATTCAGAGAGTGGGAAGCACGTTCCTTCTAGGAGCTGCGTTTTGCTATTCCAGCGTGAATGGGAGTAAACGCTGTATTGAGAAATATCTGCTTCTAGAACCAAAACGCAGCTACCTAACAGAACGGTCTTCAATGTGTGCATTCAACGTACAGAGTTAAACTGATGTGCGTTTGCGGGAGTTTGTAAACCCTTTCTGTGAAGCAGCGGAAAACGCATTTTTCCAGCCAAATCCAAGCATTTCAGAAATAGCTTTAAATCTCCGTCTAAAACACAAAACGAACGTATCCTTCGAACTGCTCTCCTGTGCGTTCGCTTAACTAAGGGAGTTGAATCCGCGTTTAGATTCAGAGAGTGGGAAGCACGTTCCTTCTAGGAGCTGCGTTTTGCTATTCCAGCGTGAATGGGAGTAAACGCTGTATTGAGAAATATCTGCTTCTAGAACCAAAACGCAGCAACCTAACAGAACGGTCTTCAATGTGTGCATTCAACTTACAGAGTTAAACTGATGTGCGTTTGCAGGAGTTTGTAAACCCTTTCTGTGAAGCAGCGGAAAACGCATTTTTCCAGCCAAATCCAAGCATTTCAGAAATAGCTGTAAATCTCCGTCTAAAACACAAAACGAACGTATCCTTCAAACTGCTCTCCTGTGCGTTCGCTTAACTAAGGGAGTTGAATCCGCGTTTAGATTCAGAGAGTGGGAAGCACGTTCCTTCTAGGAGCTGCGTTTTGCTATTCCAGCGTGAATGGGAGTAAACGCTGTATTGAGAAATATCTGCTTCTAGAACCAAAACGCAGCTACCTAACAGAACGGTCTTCAATGTGTGCATTCAACTTACAGAGTTAAACTGATGTGCGTTTGCAGGAGTTTGTAAACCCTTTCTGTGAAGCAGCGGAAAACGTATTTTTCCAGCCAAATCCAAGCATTTCAGAAATAGCTGTAAATCTCCGTCTAAAACACAAAACGAACATATCCTTCAAACTGCTCTCCTGTGCGTTCGCTTAACTAAGGGAGTTGAATCCGCGTTTAGATTCAGAGAGTGGGAAGCACGTTCCTTCTAGGAGCTGCGTTTTGCTATTCCAGCGTGAATGGGAGTAAACGCTGTATTCAGAAATATCTGCTTCTAGAACCAAAACGCAGCTACCTAACAGAACGGTCTTCAATGTGTGCATTCAACGTACAGAGTTAAACTGATGTGCGTTTGCAGGAGTTTGTAAACTCTTTCTGTGAAGCAGCGGAAAACGCATTTTTCCAGCCAAATCCAAGCATTTCAGAAATAGCTGTAAATCTCCGTCTAAAACAAAAAACGAACGTATCCTTCAAACTGCTCTCCTGTGCGTTGGCTTAACTAAGGGAGTTGAATCCGCGTTTAGATTCAGAGAGTGGGAAGCACGTTCCTTCTAGGAGCTGCGTTTTGCTATTCCAGCGTGAATGGGAGTAAACGCTGTATTGAGAAATATCTGCTTCTAGAACCAAAACGCAGCTACCTAACAGAACGGTCTTCAATGTGTGCATTCAACGTACAGAGTTAAACTGATGTGCGTTTGCGGGAGTTTGTAAACCCTTTCTGTGAAGCAGCGGAAAACGCATTTTTCCAGCCAAATCCAAGCATTTCAGAAATAGCTTTAAATCTCCGTCTAAAACACAAAACGAACGTATCCTTCGAACTGTTCTCCTGTGCGTTCGCTTAACTAAGGGAGTTGAATCCGCGTTTAGATTCAGAGAGTGGGAAGCACGTTCCTTCTAGGAGCTGCGTTTTGCTATTCAAGCGTGAATGGGAGTAAACGCTGTATTGAGAAATATCTGCTTCTAGAACCAAAACGCAGCTACCTAACAGAACGGTCTTCAATGTGTGCATTCAACTTACAGAGTTGAACTGATGTGCGTTTGCAGGAGTTTGTAAATCCTTTCTGTGAAGCAGCGGAAAACGCATTTTTCCATCCAAATCCAAGCATTTCAGAAATAGCTGTAAATCTCCGTCTAAAACACAAAACGAACGTATCCTTCAAACTGCTCTCCTGTGCGTTCGCTTAACTAAGGAAGTTGAATCCGCGTTTAGATTCAGAGAGTGGGAAGCACGTTCCTTCTAGGAGCTGCGTTTTGCTATTCCAGCGTGAATGGGAGTAAACGCTGTATTGAGAAATATCTGCTTCTAGAACCAAAACGCAGCTACCTAACAGAACGGTATTCAATGTGTGCATTCAACGTACAGAGTTAAACTTATGTGCGTTTGCAGGAGTTTGTAAACCCTTTCTGTGAAGCAGCGGATAAGGCATTTTTCCAGCCAAATCCAAGCATTTCAGAAATACCTGTAAATCTCCGTCTAAAACACAAAACGAACGTATCCTTCAAACTGCTCTCCTGTGCGTTCGGTTAACTAAGGGAGTTGAATCCGCGTTTAGATTCAGAGAGTGGGAAGCACGTTCCTTCTAGGAGCTGCGTTTTGCTATTCCAGCGTGAATGGGAGTAAACGCTGTATTCAGTAATATCTGCTTCTAGAACAGAAACGCAGCTACCTAACAGAACGGTCTTCAATGTGTGCATTCAACTTAAAGAGTTAAACTGATGTGCGTTTGCAGGAGTTTGTAAACCCTTTCTGTGAAGCAGCGGAAAACGCATTTTTCCAGCCAAATCCAAGCATTTCAGAAATAGCTGTAAATCTCCGTCTAAAACACAAAACGAACGTATCCTTCAAACTGCTCTCCTGTGCGTTCGCTTAACTAAGGGAGTTGAATCCGCATTTAGATTCAGAGAGTGGGAAGCACGTTCCTTCTAGGAGCTGCGTTTTCCCATTCCAGCGTGAATGGGAGTAAACGCTGTATTGAGAAATATCTGCTTCTAGAACCAAAACGCAGCTACCTAACAGAACGGTCTTCAATGTGTGCATTCAACTTACAGAGTTAAACTGATGTGCGTTTGCAGGAGTTTATAAACCCTTTCTGTGAAGCAGCGGAAAACGCATTTTTCCAGCCAAATCCAAGCATTTCATAAATAGTTTTAAATCTCCGTCTAAAACACAAAACGAACGTATCCTTCAAACTGCTCTCCTGTGCGTTCGCTTAACTAAGGGAGTTGAATCCGCGTTTAGATTCAGAGAGTGGGAAGCACGTTCCTTCTAGGAGCTGCGTTTTGCTATTCCAGCGTGAATAGGAATAAACGCTGTATTGAGAAATATCTGCTTCTAGAACCAAAACGCAGCTACCTAACAGAACGGTCTTCAATGTGTGCATTCAACTTACAGAGTTAAACTGATGTGCGTTTGCAGGAGTTTGTAAACCCTTTCTGTGAAGCAGCGGAAAACGCATTTGTCCAGCCAAATCCAAGCATTTCAGAAATAGCTGTAAATCTCCGTCTAAAACACAAAACGAACGTATCCTTCAAACTGCTCTCCTGTGCGTTCGCTTAACTAAGGGAGTTGAATCCGCGTTTAGATTCAGAGAGTGGGAAGCACGTTCCTTCTAGGAGCTGCGTTTTGCTATTCCAGCGTGAATGGGAGTAAACGCTGTATTCCAAAATATCTGCTTCTAGAACCAAAACGCAGCTACCTAACAGAACGGTCTTCAATGTGTGCATTCAACTTACAGAGTTAAACTGATGTGCGTTTGCAGGAGTTTGTAAACCCTTTCTGTGAAGCAGCGGAAAACGCATTTTTCCAGCCAAATCCAAGCATTTCAGAAATAGCTGTAAATCTCCGTCTAAAACACAAAACGAACGTATCCTTCAAACTGCTCTCCTGTGCGTTCGCTTAACTAAGGGAGTTGAATCCGCGTTTAGATTCAGAGAGTGGGAAGCACGTTCCTTCTAGGAGCTGCGTTTTGCTATTCCAGCGTGAATGGGAGTAAACGCTGTATTCAGAAATATCTGCTTCTAGAACCAAAACGCAGCTACCTAACAGAATGGTCTTCAATGTGTGCATTCAACGTACAGAGTTAAACTGATGTGCGTTTGCAGGAGTTTGTAAACTCTTTCTGTGAAGCAGCGGAAAACGCATTTTTCCAGCCAAATCCAAGCATTTCAGAAATAGCTGTAAATCTTTGTCTAAAACACAAAACGAACGTATCCTTCAAACTGCTCTGCTGTGCGTTGGCTTAACTAAGGGTGTTGAATCCGCGTTTAGATTCAGAGAGTGGGAAGCACGTTCCTTCTAGGAGCTGCGTTTTGCTATTCCAGCGTGAATGGGAGTAAACGCTGTATTGAGAAATATCTGATTCTAGAACCAAAACGCAGCTACCTAACAGAACGGTCTTCAATGTGTGCATTCAACGTACAGAGTTAAACTGATGTGCGTTTGCAGGAGTTTGTAAACCCTTTCTGTGAAGCAGCGGAAAACGCATTTTTCCAGCCAAATCCAAGCATTTCAGAAATAGGTGTAAATCTCCGTCTAAAACACAAAACGAACGTATCCTTCAAACTGCTCTCCTGTGCGTTCGCTTAACTAAGGGAGTTGAATCCGCGTTTAGATTCAGAGAGTGGGAAGCACGTTCCTTCTAGGAGCTGCGTTTTGCTATTCCAGCGTGAATGGGAGTAAAGGCTGTATTGAGAAATATCTGCTTCTAGAACCAAAACGCAGCTACCTAACAGAACGGTCTTCAATGTGTGCATTCAACGTACAGAGTTAAACTGATGTGCGTTTGCAGGAGTTTGTAAACCCTTTCTGTGAAGCAGCGGAAAACGCATTTTTCCAGCCAAATCCAAGCATTTCAGAAAGAGCTGTAAATCTCCGTCTAAAACACAAAACGAACGTATCCTTCAAACTGCTCTCCTGTGCGTTCGCTTTACTAAGGGAGTTGAATCCGCGTTTAGATTCAGAGAGTGGGAAGCACGTTCCTTCTAGGAGCTGCGTTTTGCTATTCCAGCGTGAATGGGAGTAAACGCTGTATTCCAAAATATATGCTTCTAGAACCTAAACGCAGCTATCTAACAGAACGGTCTTCAATGTGTGCATTCAACGTACAGAGTTAAACTGATGTGCGTTTGCGGGAGTTTGTAAACTTTTTCTGTGAAGCAGCGGAAAACGCATTTTTCCAGCCAAATCCAAGCATTTCAGAAATAGCTTTAAATCTCCGTCTAAAACACAAAACGAACGTATCCTTCGAACTGCTCTCTTGTGCGTTCGCTTAACTAAGGAAGTTGAATCCGCGTTTAGATTCAGAGAGTGGGAAGCACGTTCCTTCTAGGAGCTGCGTTTTGCTATTCCAGCGTGAATGGGAGTAAACCCTGTATTGAGAAATATCTGCTTCTAGAACCAAAACGCAGCTACCTAACAGAACGGTCTTCAATGTGTGCATTCAACGTACAGAGTTAAACTGATGTGCGTTTGCAGGAGTTTGTAAACCCTTTCTGTGAAGCAGCGGAAAACGCATTTTTCCAGCCAAATCCAAGCATTTCAGAAATAGCTGTAAATCTCCGTCTAAAACACAAAACGAACGTATCCTTCAAACTGCTCTCCTGTGCGTTCGCTTAACTAAGGAAGTTGAATCCGCGTTTAGATTCAGAGAGTGGGAAGCACGTTCCTTCTAGGAGCTGCGTTTTGCTATTCCAGCGTGAATGGGAGTAAACGCTGTATTGAGAAATATCTGCTTCTAGAACCAAAACGCAGCTACCTAACAGAACGGTCTTCAATGTGTGCATTCAACGTACAGAGTTAAACTGATGTGCGTTTGCAGGAGTTTGTAAACCCTTTCTGTGAAGCAGCGGAAAACCCATTTTTCCAGCCAAATCCAAGCATTTCAGAAATACGTGTAAATCTCCGTCTAAAACACAAAACGAACGTATCCTTCAAACTGCTCTCCTGTGCGTTCGCTTAACTAAGGGAGTTGAATCCGCGTTTAGATTCAGAGAGTGGGAAGCACGTTCCTTCTAGGAGCTGCGTTTTGCTATTCCAGCGTGAATGGGAGTAAACGCTGTATTCAGTAATATCTGCTTCTAGAACCAAAACGCAGCTACCTAACAGAACGGTCTTCAATGTGTGCATTCAACTTACAGAGGTAAACTGATGTGTGTTTGCAGGAGTTTGTAAACCCTTTCTGTGAAGCAGCGGAAAACACATTTTTCCAGCCAAATCCAAGCATTTCAGAAATAGCTGTAAATCTCCGTCTAAAACACAAAACGAACGTATCCTTCAAACTGCTCTCCTGTGCGTTCGCTTAACTAAGGGAGTTGAATCCGCATTTAGATTCAGAGAGTGGGAAGCAAGTTCCTCCTAGGAGCTGCGTTTTGCTATTCCAGCGTGAATGGGAGTTAACGCTGTATTTAGAAATATCTGCTTCTAGAACTAAAACGCAGCTACCTAACAGAACGGTCTTCAATGTGTGCATTCAACGTACAGAGTTAAACTGATGTGCGTTTGCAGGAGTTTGTAAACTCTTTCTGTGAAGCAGCGGAAAACGCATTTTTCCAGCCAAATCCAAGCATTTCAGAAATAGCTGTAAATCTCCGTCTAAAACACAAAACGAACGTATCCTTCAAACTGCTCTGCTGTGCGTTGGCTTAACTAAGGGAGTTGAATCCGCGTTTAGATTCAGAGAGTGGGAAGCACGTTCCTTCTAGGAGCTGCGTTTTGCTATTCCAGCGTGAATGGGAGTAAACGCTGTATTGAGAAATATCTGCTTCTAGAACCAAAACGCAGCTACCTAACAGAACGGTCTTCAATGTGTGCATTCAACGTACAGAGTTAAACTGATGTGCGTTTGCGGGAGTTTGTAAACCCTTTCTGTGAAGCAGCGGAAAACGCATTTTTCCAGCCAAATCCAAGCATTTCAGAAATAGCTTTAAATCTCCGTCTAAAACACAAAACGAACGTATCCTTCGAACTGCTCTCCTGTGCGTTCGCTTAACTAAGGGAGTTGAATCCGCGTTTAGATTCAGAGAGTGGGAAGCACGTTCCTTCTAGGAGCTGCGTTTTGCTATTCCAGCGTGAATGGGAGTAAACGCTGTATTGAGAAATATCTGCTTCTAGAACCAAAACGCAGCAACCTAACAGAACGGTCTTCAATGTGTGCATTCAACTTACAGAGTTAAACTGATGTGCGTTTGCAGGAGTTTGTAAACCCTTTCTGTGAAGCAGCGGAAAACGCATTTTTCCAGCCAAATCCAAGCATTTCAGAAATAGCTGTAAATCTCCGTCTAAAACACAAAACGAACGTATCCTTCAAACTGCTCTCCTGTGCGTTCGCTTAACTAAGGGAGTTGAATCCGCGTTTAGATTCAGAGAGTGGGAAGCACGTTCCTTCTAGGAGCTGCGTTTTGCTATTCCAGCGTGAATGGGAGTAAACGCTGTATTGAGAAATATCTGCTTCTAGAACCAAAACGCAGCTACCTAACAGAACGGTCTTCAATGTGTGCATTCAACTTACAGAGTTAAACTGATGTGCGTTTGCAGGAGTTTGTAAACCCTTTCTGTGAAGCAGCGGAAAACGTATTTTTCCAGCCAAATCCAAGCATTTCAGAAATAGCTGTAAATCTCCGTCTAAAACACAAAACGAACATATCCTTCAAACTGCTCTCCTGTGCGTTCGCTTAACTAAGGGAGTTGAATCCGCGTTTAGATTCAGAGAGTGGGAAGCACGTTCCTTCTAGGAGCTGCGTTTTGCTATTCCAGCGTGAATGGGAGTAAACGCTGTATTCAGAAATATCTGCTTCTAGAACCAAAACGCAGCTACCTAACAGAACGGTCTTCAATGTGTGCATTCAACGTACAGAGTTAAACTGATGTGCGTTTGCAGGAGTTTGTAAACTCTTTCTGTGAAGCAGCGGAAAACGCATTTTTCCAGCCAAATCCAAGCATTTCAGAAATAGCTGTAAATCTCCGTCTAAAACACAAAACGAACGTATCCTTCAAACTGCTCTCCTGTGCGTTGGCTTAACTAAGGGAGTTGAATCCGCGTTTAGATTCAGAGAGTGGGAAGCACGTTCCTTCTAGGAGCTGCGTTTTGCTATTCCAGCGTGAATGGGAGTAAACGCTGTATTGAGAAATATCTGCTTCTAGAACCAAAACGCAGCTACCTAACAGAACGGTCTTCAATGTGTGCATTCAACGTACAGAGTTAAACTGATGTGCGTTGGCGGGAGTTTGTAAACCCTTTCTGTGAATCAGCGGAAAACGCATTTTTCCAGCCAAATCCAAGCATTTCAGAAATAGCTTTAAATCTCCGTCTAAAACACAAAACGAACGTATCCTTCGAACTGTTCTCCTGTGCGTTCGCTTAACTAAGGGAGTTGAATCCGCGTTTAGATTCAGAGAGTGGGAAGCACGTTCCTTCTAGGAGCTGCGTTTTGCTATTCAAGCGTGAATGGGAGTAAACGCTGTATTGAGAAATATCTGCTTCTAGAACCAAAACGCAGCTACCTAACAGAACGGTCTTCAATGTGTGCATTCAACTTACAGAGTTAAACTGATGTGCGTTTGCAGGAGTTTGTAAATCCTTTCTGTGAAGCAGCGGAAAACGCATTTTTCCATCCAAATCCAAGCATTTCAGAAATAGCTGTAAATCTCCGTCTAAAACACAAAACGAACGTATCCTTCAAACTGCTCTCCTGTGCGTTCGCTTAACTAAGGAAGTTGAATCCGCGTTTAGATTCAGAGAGTGGGAAGCACGTTCCTTCTAGGAGCTGCGTTTTGCTATTCCAGCGTGAATGGGAGTAAACGCTGTATTGAGAAATATC
The DNA here is from genome assembly GCF_049354715.1 of Callithrix jacchus. Taxonomy (NCBI): domain Eukaryota; kingdom Metazoa; phylum Chordata; class Mammalia; order Primates; family Cebidae; genus Callithrix; species Callithrix jacchus. Next base: position 46,711,431 of record NC_133514.1, read on the forward strand.
TGCTTCTAGAACCAAAACGCAGCTACCTAACAGAACGGTATTCAATGTGTGCATTCAACGTACAGAGTTAAACTGATGTGCGTTTGCAGGAGTTTGTAAACCCTTTCTGTGAAGCAGCGGATAACGCATTTTTCCAGCCAAATCCAAGCATTTCAGAAATACCTGTAAATCTCCGTCTAAAACACAAAACGAACGTATCCTTCAAACTGCTCTCCTGTGCGTTCGGTTAACTAAGGGAGTTGAATCCGCGTTTAGATTCAGAGAGTGGGAAGCACGTTCCTTCTAGGAGCTGCGTTTTGCTATTCCAGCGTGAATGGGAGTAAACGCTGTATTCAGTAATATCTGCTTCTAGAACAGAAACGCAGCTACCTAACAGAACGGTCTTCAATGTGTGCATTCAACTTAAAGAGTTAAACTGATGTGCGTTTGCAGGAGTTTGTAAACCCTTTCTGTGAAGCAGCGGAAAACGCATTTTTCCAGCCAAATCCAAGCATTTCAGAAATAGCTGTAAATCTCCGTCTAAAACACAAAACGAACGTATCCTTCAAACTGCTCTCCTGTGCGTTCGCTTAACTAAGGGAGTTGAATCCGCATTTAGATTCAGAGAGTGGGAAGCACGTTCCTTCTAGGAGCTGCGTTTTCCCATTCCAGCGTGAATGGGAGTAAACGCTGTATTGAGAAATATCTGCTTCTAGAACCAAAACGCAGCTACCTAACAGAACGGTCTTCAATGTGTGCATTCAACTTACAGAGTTAAACTGATGTGCGTTTGCAGGAGTTTATAAACCCTTTCTGTGAAGCAGCGGAAAACGCATTTTTCCAGCCAAATCCAAGCATTTCATAAATAGTTTTAAATCTCCGTCTAAAACACAAAACGAACGTATCCTTCAAACTGCTCTCCTGTGCGTTCGCTTAACTAAGGGAGTTGAATCCGCGTTTAGATTCAGAGAGTGGGAAGCACGTTCCTTCTAGGAGCTGCGTTTTGCTATTCCAGCGTGAATAGGAATAAACGCTGTATTGAGAAATATCTGCTTCTAGAACCAAAACGCAGCTACCTAACAGAACGGTCTTCAATGTGTGCATTCAACTTACAGAGTTAAACTGATGTGCGTTTGCAGGAGTTTGTAAACCCTTTCTGTGAAGCAGCGGAAAACGCATTTGTCCAGCCAAATCCAAGCATTTCAGAAATAGCTGTAAATCTCCGTCTAAAACACAAAACGAACGTATCCTTCAAACTGCTCTCCTGTGCGTTCGCTTAACTAAGGGAGTTGAATCCGCGTTTAGATTCAGAGAGTGGGAAGCACGTTCCTTCTAGGAGCTGCGTTTTGCTATTCCAGCGTGAATGGGAGTAAACGCTGTATTCCAAAATATCTGCTTCTAGAACCAAAACGCAGCTACCTAACAGAACGGTCTTCAATGTGTGCATTCAACTTACAGAGTTAAACTGATGTGCGTTTGCAGGAGTTTGTAAACCCTTTCTGTGAAGCAGCGGAAAACGCATTTTTCCAGCCAAATCCAAGCATTTCAGAAATAGCTGTAAATCTCCGTCTAAAACACAAAACGAACGTATCCTTCAAACTGCTCTCCTGTGCGTTCGCTTAACTAAGGGAGTTGAATCCGCGTTTAGATTCAGAGAGTGGGAAGCACGTTCCTTCTAGGAGCTGCGTTTTGCTATTCCAGCGTGAATGGGAGTAAACGCTGTATTCAGAAATATCTGCTTCTAGAACCAAAACGCAGCTACCTAACAGAACGGTCTTCAATGTGTGCATTCAACGTACAGAGTTAAACTGATGTGCGTTTGCAGGAGTTTGTAAACTCTTTCTGTGAAGCAGCGGAAAACGCATTTTTCCAGCCAAATCCAAGCATTTCAGAAATAGCTGTAAATCTTTGTCTAAAACACAAAACGAACGTATCCTTCAAACTGCTCTGCTGTGCGTTGGCTTAACTAAGGGTGTTGAATCCGCGTTTAGATTCAGAGAGTGGGAAGCACGTTCCTTCTAGGAGCTGCGTTTTGCTATTCCAGCGTGAATGGGAGTAAACGCTGTATTGAGAAATATCTGATTCTAGAACCAAAACGCAGCTACCTAACAGAACGGTCTTCAATGTGTGCATTCAACGTACAGAGTTAAACTGATGTGCGTTTGCAGGAGTTTGTAAACCCTTTCTGTGAAGCAGCGGAAAACGCATTTTTCCAGCCAAATCCAAGCATTTCAGAAATAGGTGTAAATCTCCGTCTAAAACACAAAACGAACGTATCCTTCAAACTGCTCTCCTGTGCGTTCGCTTAACTAAGGGAGTTGAATCCGCGTTTAGATTCAGAGAGTGGGAAGCACGTTCCTTCTAGGAGCTGCGTTTTGCTATTCCAGCGTGAATGGGAGTAAAGGCTGTATTGAGAAATATCTGCTTCTAGAACCAAAACGCAGCTACCTAACAGAACGGTCTTCAATGTGTGCATTCAACGTACAGAGTTAAACTGATGTGCGTTTGCAGGAGTTTGTAAACCCTTTCTGTGAAGCAGCGGAAAACGCATTTTTCCAGCCAAATCCAAGCATTTCAGAAAGAGCTGTAAATCTCCGTCTAAAACACAAAACGAACGTATCCTTCAAACTGCTCTCCTGTGCGTTCGCTTTACTAAGGGAGTTGAATCCGCGTTTAGATTCAGAGAGTGGGAAGCACGTTCCTTCTAGGAGCTGCGTTTTGCTATTCCAGCGTGAATGGGAGTAAACGCTGTATTCCAAAATATATGCTTCTAGAACCTAAACGCAGCTATCTAACAGAACGGTCTTCAATGTGTGCATTCAACGTACAGAGTTAAACTGATGTGCGTTTGCGGGAGTTTGTAAACTTTTTCTGTGAAGCAGCGGAAAACGCATTTTTCCAGCCAAATCCAAGCATTTCAGAAATAGCTTTAAATCTCCGTCTAAAACACAAAACGAACGTATCCTTCGAACTGCTCTCTTGTGCGTTCGCTTAACTAAGGAAGTTGAATCCGCGTTTAGATTCAGAGAGTGGGAAGCACGTTCCTTCTAGGAGCTGCGTTTTGCTATTCCAGCGTGAATGGGAGTAAACCCTGTATTGAGAAATATCTGCTTCTAGAACCAAAACGCAGCTACCTAACAGAACGGTCTTCAATGTGTGCATTCAACGTACAGAGTTAAACTGATGTGCGTTTGCAGGAGTTTGTAAACCCTTTCTGTGAAGCAGCGGAAAACGCATTTTTCCAGCCAAATCCAAGCATTTCAGAAATAGCTGTAAATCTCCGTCTAAAACACAAAACGAACGTATCCTTCAAACTGCTCTCCTGTGCGTTCGCTTAACTAAGGGAGTTGAATCCGCGTTTAGATTCAGAGAGTGGGAAGCACGTTCCTTCTAGGAGCTGCGTTTTGCTATTCCAGCGTGAATGGGAATAAACGCTGTATTGAGAAATATCTGCTTCTAGAACCAAAACGCAGCTACCTAACAGAACGGTCTTCAATGTGTGCATTCAACTTACAGAGTTAAACTGATGTGCGTTTGCAGGAGTTTGTAAACCCTTTCTGTGAAGCAGCGGAAAACGCATTTGTCCAGCCAAATCCAAGCATTTCAGAAATAGCTGTAAATCTCCGTCTAAAACACAAAACGAACGTATCCTTCAAACTGCTCTCCTGTGCGTTCGCTTAACTAAGAAAGTTGAATCCGCGTTTAGATTCAGAGAGTGGGAAGCACGTTCCTTCTAGGAGCTGCGTTTTGCTATTCCAGCGTGAATGGGAGTAAACGCTGTATGCCAAAATATCTGCTTCTAGAACCAAAACGCAGCTACCTAACAGAACGGTCTTCAATGTGTGCATTCAACTTACAGAGTTAAACTGATGTGCGTTTGCAGGAGTTTGTAAACCCTTTCTGTGAAGCAGCGGAAAACGCATTTTTCCAGCCAAATCCAAGCATTTCAGAAATAGCTGTAAATCTCCGTCTAAAACACAAAACGAACGTATCCTTCAAACTGCTCTCCTGTGCGTTCGCTTAACTAAGGGAGTTGAATCCGCGTTTAGATTCAGAGAGTGGGAAGCACGTTCCTTCTAGGAGCTGCGTTTTGCTATTCCAGCGTGAATGGGAGTAAACGCTGTATTCAGAAATATCTGCTTCTAGAACCAAAACGCAGCTACCTAACAGAACGGTCTTCAATGTGTGCATTCAACGTACAGAGTTAAACTGATGTGCGTTTGCAGGAGTTTGTAAACTCTTTCTGTGAAGCAGCGGAAAACGCATTTTTCCAGCCAAATCCAAGCATTTCAGAAATAGCTGTAAATCTCCGTCTAAAACACAAAACGAACGTATCCTTCAAACTGCTCTGCTGTGCGTTGGCTTAACTAAGGGAGTTGAATCCGCGTTTAGATTCAGAGAGTGGGAAGCACGTTCCTTCTAGGAGCTGCGTTTTGCTATTCCAGCGTGAATGGTAGTAAACGCTGTATTGAGAAATATCTGCTTCTAGAACCAAAACGCAGCTACCTAACAGAACGGTCTTCAATGTGTGCATTCAACTTACAGAGTTAAACTGATGTGCGTTTGCAGGAGTTTGTAAACCCTTTCTTTGAAGCAGCGGAAAACGCATTTTTCCAGCGAAATCCAAGCATTTCAGAAATAGCTGTAAATCTCCGTCTAAAACACAAAACGAACGTATCCTTCAAACTGCTCTCCTGTGCGTTCGCTTAACTAGGGGTGTTGAATCCGCATTTAGATTCAGAGTGGGAAGCACGTTCCTTCTAGGAGCTACGTTTTGCTATTCCAGCGTGAATGGGAGTAAACGCTGTATTGAGAAATATCTGCTTCTAGAACCAAAACGCAGCTACCTAACAGAACGGTCTTCAATGTGTGCATTCAACTTACAGAGTTAAACTGATGTGCGTTTGCAGGAGTTTGTAAACCCTTTCTGTGAAGCAGCGGAAAACGCATTTTTCCAGCCAAATCCAAGCATTTCAGAAATAGCTGTAAATCTCCGTCTAAAACACAAAACGAACGTATCCTTCAAACTGCTCTCCTGTGCGTTCGCTTAACTAAGGGAGTTGAATCCGCGTTTAGATTCAGAGAGTGGGAAGCACGTTCCTTCTAGGAGCTGCGTTTTGCTATTCCAGCGTGAATGGGAGTAAACGCTGTATTCAGAAATATCTGCTTCTAGAACCAAAACGCAGCTACCTAACAGAACGGTCTTCAATGTGTGCATTCAACTTACAGAGTAAAACTGATGTGCGTTTGCAGGAGTTTGTAAACCCTTTCTGTGAAGCAGCGGAAAACGCATTTTTCCAGCCAAATCCAAGCATTTCAGAAATAGCTGTAAATCTCCGTCTAAAACACAAAAGGAACGTATCCTTCAAACTGCTCTCCTGTGCGTTCGCTTAACTAAGGGAGTTGAATCCGCGTTTAGATTCAGAGAGTGGGAAGCACGTTCCTTCTAGGAGCTGCGTTTTGCTATTCCAGCGTGAATGGGAGTAAACGCTGTATTGAGAAATATCTGATTCTAGAACCAAAACGCAGCTACCTAAAAGAACGGTCTTCAATGTGGGCATTCAACGTACAGAGTTAAACTGATGTGCGTTTGCAGGAGTTTGTAAACTCTTTCTGTGAAGCAGCGGGAAACGCATTTTTCCAGCCAAATCCAAGCATTTCAGAAATAGCTGTAAATCTCCGTCTAAAACACAAAACGAACGTATCCTTCAAACTGCTCTCCTGTGGGTTCGCTTAACTAAGGGAGTTGAATCCGCGTTTAGATTCAGAGAGTGGGAAGCACGTTCCTTCTAGGAGCTGCGTTTTGCTATTCCAGCGTGCATGGGAGTAAACGCTGTATTGAGAAATATCTGCTTCTAGAACCAAAACGCAGCTACCTAACAGAACGGTCTTCAATGTGTGCATTCAACGTACAGAGTTAAACTGATGTGCGTTTGCAGGAGTTTGTAAACCCTTTCTGTGAAGCAGCGGAAAACGCAATTTTCCAACGAAATCCAAGCATTTCAGAAATAGCTGTAAATCTCCGTCTAAAACACCAAACGAACGTATCCTTCAAACTGCTCTCCTGTGCGTTCGCTTAACTAAGGGAGTTGAATCCGCGTTTAGATTCAGAGAGTGGGAAGCACGTTCCTTCTAGGAGCTGCGTTTTGCTATTCCAGCGTAAATGGGAGTAAACGCTGTATTGAGAAATATCTGCTTCTAGAACCAAAACGCAGCTACCTAACAGAACGTTCTTCAATGTGTGCATTCAACGTACAGAGTTAAACTGATGTGCGTTTGCAGGAGTTTGTAAACCCTTTCTGTGAAGCAGCGGAAAACGCATTTTTCCAGCCAAATCCAAGCATTTCAGAAATAGCTGTAAATCTCCGTCTAAAACACAAAACGAACGTATCCTTCAAACTGCTCTCCTGTGAGTTCGCTTAACTAAGGGAGTTGAATCCGCGTTTAGATTCAGAGAGTGGGAAGCACGTTCCTTCTAGGAGCTGCGTTTTGCTATTCCAGCGTGAATGGGAGTAAACGCTGTATTGAGAAATATCTGCTTCTAGAACCAAAACGCAGCTACCTAAGAGAACGGTCTTCAATGTGTGCATTCAACTTAAAGAGTTAAACTGATGTGCGTTTGCAGGAGTTTGTAAACCCTTTCTGTGAAGCAGCGGAAAACGCATTTTTCCAACCAAATCCAAGCATTTCAGAAATAGCTTTAAATCTCCGTCTAAAACACAAAACGAACGTATCCTTCAAACTGCTCTCCTGTGCGTTGGCTAAACTAAGGGAGTTGAATCCGCGTTTAGATTCAGGGAGTGGGAAGCACGTTCCTTCTAGGAGCTGCGTTTTGCTATTCCAGCGTGAATGGGAGTAAACGCTGTATTGAGAAATATCTGCTTCTAGAACCAAAACGCAGCTACCTAACAGAACGGTCTTCAATGTGTGCATTCAACGTACAGAGTTAAACTGATGTGCGTTTGCAGGAGTTTGTAAACCCTTTCTGTGAAGCAGCGGAAAACGCATTTTTCCAGCCAAATCCAAGCATTTCAGAAATAGCTGTAAATTTCCGTCTAAAACACAAAACGAACGTATCCTTCAAACTGCTCTCCTGTGCGTTCGCTTAACTAAGGGAGTTGAATCCGCATTTAGATTCAGAGAGTGGGAAGCACGTTCCTTCTAGGAGCTGCGTTTTGCTATTCCAGCGTGAATGGGAGTAAACGCTGTATTGAGAAATATCTGCTTCTAGAACCAAAACGCAGCTACCTAACAGAACGGTCTTCAATGTGTGCATTCAACTTACAGAGTTAAACTGATGTGCGTTTGCAGGAGTTTATAAACCCTTTCTGTGAAGCAGCGGAAAACGCATTTTTCCAGCCAAATCCAAGCATTTCAGAAATAGGTGTAAATCTCCGTCTAAAACACAAAACGAACGTATCCTTCAAACTGCTCTCCTGTGCGTTCGCTTAACTAAGGGAGTTGAATCCGCGTTTAGATTCAGAGAGTGGGAAGCACGTTCCTTCTAGGAGCTGCGTTTTGCTATTCCAGCGTGAATGGGAGTAAACGCTGTATTCAGAAATATCTGCTTCTAGAACCAAAACGCAGCTACCTAACAGAACGGTCTTCAATGTGTGCATTCACCTTACAGAGTTAAACTGATGTGCGTTTGCAGGAGTTTGTAAACCCTTTCTGTGAAGCAGCGGAAAACGCATTTTTCCAGCCAAATCCAAGCATTTCAGAAATAGCTGTAAATATCCGTCTAAAACACAAAACGAACGTATCCTTCAAACTGCTCTCCTGTGCGTTCGCTTAACTAAGGGAGTTGAATCCGCGTTTAGATTCAGAGAGTGGGAAGCACGTTCCTTCTAGGAGCTGCGTTTTGCTATTCCAGCGTGAATGGGAGTAAACGCTGTATTCAGAAATATCTGCTTCTAGAACCAAAACGCAGCTACCTAACAGAACGGTCTTCAATGTGTGCATTCAACTTACAGAGTTAAACTGATGTGCGTTTGCAGGAGTTTGTAAACCCTTTCTGTGAAGCAGCGGAAAACGCATTTTTCCAGCCAAATCCAAGCATTTCAGAAATAGCTGTAAATCTCCGTCTAAAACACAAAACGAACGTATCCTTCAAACTGCTCTCCTGTGCGTTCGCTTAACTAAGGAAGTTGAATCCGCGTTTAGATTCAGAGAGTGGGAAGCACGTTCCTTCTAGGAGCTGCGTTTTGCTATTCCAGCGTGAATGGGAGTAAACGCTGTATTGAGAAATATCTGCTTCTAGAACCAAAACGCAGCTACCTAACAGAACGGTCTTCAATGTGTGCATTCAACGTACAGAGTTAAACTGATGTGCGTTTGCAGGAGTTTGTAAACTCTTTCTGTGAAGCAGCGGAAAACGCATTTTTCCAGCCAAATCCAAGCATTTCAGAAATAGGTGTAAATCTCCGTCTAAAACACAAAACGAACGTATCCTTCAAACTGCTCTCCTGTGCGTTCGCTTAACTAAGGGAGTTGAATCCGCGTTTAGATTCAGAGAGTGGGAAGCACGTTCCTTCTAGGAGCTGCGTTTTGCTATTCCAGCGTGAATGGGAGTAAACGCTGTATGCAGTAATATCTGCTTCTAGAACCAAAACGCAGCTACCTAACAGAACGGTCTTCAATGTGTGCATTCAACTTACAGAGGTAAACTGATGTGCGTTTGCAGGAGTTTGTAAACCCTTTCTGTGAAGCAGCGGAAAACGCATTTTTCCAGCCAAATCCAAGCATTTCAGAAATAGCTGTAAATCTCCGTCTAAAACACAAAACGAACGTATCCTTCAAACTGCTCTCCTGTGCGTTCGCTTAACTAAGGGAGTTGAATCCGCATTTAGATTCAGAGAGTGGGAAGCACGTTCCTTCTAGGAGCTGCGTTTTGCTATTCCAGCGTGAATGGGAGTTAACGCTGTATTTAGAAATATCTGCTTCTAGAACCAAAACGCAGCTACCTAACAGAACGGTCTTCAATGTGTGCATTCAACGTACAGAGTTAAACTGATGTGCGTTTGCAGGAGTTTGTAAACCCTTTCTGTGAAGCAGCGGAAAACGCATTTTTCCAGCCAAATCCAAGCATTTCAGAAATAGCTGTAAATCTCCGTCTAAAACACAAAACGAACGTATCCTTCGAACTGCTCTCCTGTGCGTTCGCTTAACTAAGGGAGTTGAATCCGCGTTTAGATTCAGAGAGTGGGAAGCACGTTCCTTCTAGGAGCTGCGTTTTGCTATTCCAGCGTGAATGGGAGTAAACGCTGTATTCCAAAATATCTGCTTCTAGAACCAAAACGCAGCTACCTAACAGAACGGTCTTCAATGTGTGCATTCAACTTACAGAGTTAAACTGATGTGCGTTTGCAGGAGTTTGTAAACCCTTTCTGTGAAGCAGCGGAAAACGCATTTTTCCAGCCAAATCCAAGCATTTCAGAAATAGCTGTAAATCTCCGTCTAAAACACAAAACGAACGTATCCTTCAAACTGCTCTCCTGTGCGTTCGCTTAACTAAGGGAGTTGAATCCGCATTTAGATTCAGAGAGTGGGAAGCACGTTCCTTCTAGGAGCTGCGTTTTCCTATTCCAGCGTGAATGGGAGTAAACGCTGTATTGAGAAATATCTGCTTCTAGAACCAAAACGCAGCTACCTAACAGAACGGTCTTCAATGTGTGCATTCAACTTACAGAGTTAAACTGATGTGCGTTTGCAGGAGTTTATAAACCCTTTCTGTGAAGCAGCGGAAAACGCATTTTTCCAGCCAAATCCAAGCATTTCATAAATAGTTGTAAATCTCCGTCTAAAACACAAAACGAACGTATCCTTCAAACTGCTCTCCTGTGCGTTTGCTTAACTAAGGGAGTTGAATCCGCGTTTAGATTCAGAGAGTGGGAAGCACGTTCCTTCTAGGAGCTGCGTTTTGCTATTCCAGCGTGAATAGGAATAAACGCTGTATTGAGAAATATCTGCTTCTAGAACCAAAACGCAGCTACCTAACAGAACGGTCTTCAATGTGTGCATTCAACTTACAGAGTTAAACTGATGTGCGTTTGCAGGAGTTTGTAAACCCTTTCTGTGAAGCAGCGGAAAACGCATTTGTCCAGCCAAATCCAAGCATTTCAGAAATAGCTGTAAATCTCCGTCTAAAACACAAAACGAACGTATCCTTCAAACTGCTCTCCTGTGCGTTCGCTTAACTAAGGGAGTTGAATCCGCGTTTAGATTCAGAGAGTGGGAAGCACGTTCCTTCTAGGAGCTGCGTTTTGCTATTCCAGCGTGAATGGGAGTAAACGCTGTATTCCAAAATATCTGCTTCTAGAACCAAAACGCAGCTACCTAACAGAACGGTCTTCAATGTGTGCATTCAACTTACAAAGTTAAACTGATGTGCGTTTGCAGGAGTTTGTAAACCCTTTCTGTGAAGCAGCGGAAAACGCATTTTTCCAGCCAAATCCAAGCATTTCAGAAATAGCTGTAAATCTCCGTCTAAAACACAAAACGAACGTATCCTTCAAACTGCTCTCCTGTGCGTTCGCTTAACTAAGGGAGTTGAATCCGCGTTTAGATTCAGAGAGTGGGAAGCACGTTCCTTCTAGGAGCTGCGTTTTGCTATTCCAGCGTGAATGGGAGTAAACGCTGTATTCAGAAATATCTGCTTCTAGAACCAAAACGCAGCTACCTAACAGAACGGTCTTCAATGTGTGCATTCAACGTAAAGAGTTAAACTGATGTGCGTTTGCAGGAGTTTGTAAACTCTTTCTGTGAAGCAGCGGAAAACGCATTTTTCCAGCCAAATCCAAGCATTTCAGAAATAGCTGTAAATCTTTGTCTAAAACACAAAACGAACGTATCCTTCAAACTGCTCTGCTGTGCGTTGGCTTAACTAAGGGAGTTGAATCCGCGTTTAGATTCAGAGAGTGGGAAGCACGTTCCTTCTAGGAGCTGCGTTTTGCTATTCCAGCGTGAATGGGAGTAAACGCTGTATTGAGAAATATCTGCTTCTAGAACCAAAACGCAGCTACCTAACAGAACGGTCTTCAATGTGTGCATTCAACGTACAGAGTTAAACTGATGTGCGTTTGCAGGAGTTTGTAAACCCTTTCTGTGAAGCAGCGGAAAACGCATTTTTCCAGCCAAATCCAAGCATTTCAGAAATAGGTGTAAATCTCCGTCTAAAACACAAAACGAACGTATCCTTCAAACTGCTCTCCTGTGCGTTCGCTTAACTAAGGGAGTTGAATCCGCGTTTAGATTCAGAGAGTGGGAAGCACGTTCCTTCTAGGAGCTGCGTTTTGCTATTCCAGCGTGAATGGGAGTAAACGCTGTATTGAGAAATATCTGCTTCTAGAACCAAAACGCAGCTACCTAACAGAACGGTCTTCAATGTGTGCATTCAACGTACAGAGTTAAACTGATGTGCGTTTGCAGGAGTTTGTAAACCCTTTCTGTGAAGCAGCGGAAAACGCATTTTTCCAGCCAAATCCAAGCATTTCAGAAATAGCTGTAAATCTCCGTCTAAAACACAAAACGAACGTATCCTTCAAACTGCTCTCCTGTGCGTTCGCTTAACTAAGGGAGTTGAATCCGCGTTTAGATTCAGAGAGTGGGAAGCACGTTCCTTCTAGGAGCTGCGTTTTGCTATTCCAGCGTGAATGGGAGTAAACGCTGTATTCCAAAATATATGCTTCTAGAACCTAAACGCAGCTATCTAACAGAACGGTCTTCAATGTGTGCATTCAACGTACAGAGTTAAACTGATGTGCGTTTGCCGGAGTTTGTAAACTTTTTCTGTGAAGCAGCGGAAAACGCATTTTTCCAGCCAAATCCAAGCATTTCAGAAATAGCTTTAAATCTCCGTCTAAAACACAAAACGAACGTATCCTTCGAACTGCTCTCTTGTGCGTTCGCTTAACTAAGGAAGTTGAATCCGCGTTTAGATTCAGAGAGTGGGAAGCACGTTCCTTCTAGGAGCTGCGTTTTGCTATTCCAGCGTGAATGGGAGTAAACGCTGTATTGAGAAATATCTGCTTCTAGAACCAAAACGCAGCTACCTAACAGAACGGTCTTCAATGTGTGCATTCAACGTACAGAGTTAAACTGATGTGCGTTTGCAGGAGTTTGTAAACCCTTTCTGTGAAGCAGCGGAAAACGCATTTTTCCAGCCAAATCCAAGCATTTCAGAAATAGCTGTAAATCTCCGTCTAAAACACAAAACGAACGTATCCTTCAAACTGCTCTCCTGTGCGTTCGCTTAACTAAGGGAGTTGAATCCGCGTTTAGATTCAGAGAGTGGGAAGCACGTTCCTTCTAGGAGCTGCGTTTTGCTATTCCAGCGTGAATGGGAATAAACGCTGTATTGAGAAATATCTGCTTCAAGAACCAAAACGCAGCTACCTAACAGAACGGTCTTCAATGTGTGCATTCAACTTACAGAGTTAAACTGATGTGCGTTTGCAGGAGTTTGTAAACCCTTTCTGTGAAGCAGCGGAAAACGCATTTGTCCAGCCAAATCCAAGCATTTCAGAAATAGCTGTAAATCTCCGTCTAAAACACAAAACGAACGTATCCTTCAAACTGCTCTCCTGTGCGTTCGCTTAACTAAGGGAGTTGAATCCGCGTTTAGATTCAGAGAGTGGGAAGCACGTTCCTTCTAGGAGCTGCGTTTTGCTATTCCAGCGTGAATGGGAGTAAACGCTGTATTCCAAGATATCTGCTTCTAGAACCAAAACGCAGCTACCTAACAGAACGGTCTTCAATGTGTGCATTCAACTTACAGAGTTAAACTGATGTGCGTTTGCAGGAGTTTGTAAACCCTTTCTGTGAAGCAGCGGAAAACGCATTTTTCCAGCCAAATCCAAGCATTTCAGAAATAGCTGTAAATCTCCGTCTAAAACACAAAACGAACGTATCCTTCAAACTGCTCTCCTGTGCGTTCGCTTAACTAAGGGAGTTGAATCCGCGTTTAGATTCAGAGAGTAAGAAGCACGTTCCTTCTAGGAGCTGCGTTTTGCTATTCCAGCGTGAATGGGAGTAAACGCTGTATTCAGAAATATCTGCTTCTAGAACCAAAACGCAGCTACCTAACAGAACGGTCTTCAATGTGTGCATTCAACGTACAGAGTTAAACTGATGTGCGTTTGCAGGAGTTTGTAAACTCTTTCTGTGAAGCAGCGGAAAACGCATTTTTCCAGCCAAATCCAAGCATTTCAGAAATAGCTGTAAATCTCCGTCTAAAACACAAAACGAACGTATCCTTCAAACTGCTCTGCTGTGCGTTGGCTTAACTAAGGGAGTTGAATCCGCGTTTAGATTCAGAGAGTGGGAAGCACGTTCCTTCTAGGAGCTGCGTTTTGCTATTCCAGCGTGAATGGGAGTAAACGCTGTATTGAGAAATATCTGCTTCTAGAACCAAAACGCAGCTACCTAACAGAACGGTCTTCAATGTGTGCATTCAACGTACAGAGTTAAACTGATGTGCGTTTGCAGGAGTTTGTAAACCCTTTCTTTGAAGCAGCGGAAAACGCATTTTTCCAGCGAAATCCAAGCATTTCAGAAATAGCTGTAAATCTCCGTCTAAAACACAAAACGAACGTATCCTTCAAACTGCTCTCCTGTGCGTTCGCTTAACTAGGGGTGTTGAATCCGCATTTAGATTCAGAGTGGGAAGCACGTTCCTTCTAGGAGCTGCGTTTTGCTATTCCAGCGTGAATGGGAGTAAACGCTGTATTGAGAAATATCTGCTTCTAGAACCAAAACGCAGCTACCTAACAGAACGGTCTTCAATGTGTGCATTCAACTTACAGAGTTAAACTGATGTGCGTTTGCAGGAGTTTGTAAACCCTTTCTGTGAAGCAGCGGAAAACGCATTTTTCCAGCCAAATCCAAGCATTTCAGAAATAGCTGTAAATCTCCGTCTAAAACACAAAACGAACGTATCCTTCAAACTGCTCTCCTGTGCGTTCGCTTAACTAAGGGAGTTGAATCCGCGTTTAGATTCAGAGAGTGGGAAGCACGTTCCTTCTAGGAGCTGCGTTTTGCTATTCCAGCGTGAATGGGAGTAAACGCTGTATTCAGAAATATCTGCTTCTAGAACCAAAACGCAGCTACCTAACAGAACGGTCTTCAATGTGTGCATTCAACTTACAGAGTAAAACTGATGTGCGTTTGCAGGAGTTTGTAAACCCTTTCTGTGAAGCAGCGGAAAACGCATTTTTCCAGCCAAATCCAAGCATTTCAGAAATAGCTGTAAATCTCCGTCTAAAACACAAAAGGAACGTATCCTTCAAACTGCTCTCCTGTGCGTTCGCTTAACTAAGGGAGTTGAATCCGCGTTTAGATTCAGAGAGTGGGAAGCACGTTCCTTCTAGGAGCTGCGTTTTGCTATTCCAGCGTGAATGGGAGTAAACGCTGTATTGAGAAATATCTGATTCTAGAACCAAAACGCAGCTACCTAAAAGAACGGTCTTCAATGTGGGCATTCAACGTACAGAGTTAAACTGATGTGCGTTTGCAGGAGTTTGTAAACTCTTTCTGTGAAGCAGCGGAAAACGCATTTTTCCAGCCAAATCCAAGCATTTCAGAAATAGCTGTAAATCTCCGTCTAAAACACAAAACGAACGTATCCTTCAAACTGCTCTCCTGTGGGTTCGCTTAACTAAGGGAGTTGAATCCGCGTTTAGATTCAGAGAGTGGGAAGCACGTTCCTTCTAGGAGCTGCGTTTTGCTATTCCAGCGTGCATGGGAGTAAACGCTGTATTGAGAAATATCTGCTTCTAGAACCAAAACGTAGCTACCTAACAGAACGGTCTTCAATGTGTGCATTCAACGTACAGAGTTAAACTGATGTGCGTTTGCAGGAGTTTGTAAACCCTTTCTGTGAAGCAGCGGAAAACGCATTTTTCCAGCCAAATCCAAGCATTTCAGAAATAGCTGTAAATCTCCGTCTAAAACACCAAAGGAACGTATCCTTCAAACTGCTCTCCTGTGCGTTCGCTTAACTAAGGGAGTTGAATCCGCGTTTAGATTCAGAGAGTGGGAAGCACGTTCCTTCTAGGAGCTGCGTTTTGCTATTCCAGCGTAAATGGGAGTAAACGCGTTATTGAGAAATATCTGCTTCTAGAACCAAAACGCAGCTACCTAACAGAACGTTCTTCAATGTGTGCATTCAACGTACAGAGTTAAACTGATGTGCGTTTGCAGGAGTTTGTAAACCCTTTCTGTGAAGCAGCGGAAAACGCATTTTTCCAGCCAAATCCAAGCATTTCAGAAATAGCTGTAAATCTCCGTCTAAAACACAAAACGAACGTATCCTTCAAACTGCTCTCCTGTGCGTTCGCTTAACTAAGGGAGTTGAATCCGCGTTTAGATTCAGAGAGTGGGAAGCACGTTCCTTCTAGGAGCTGCGTTTTGCTATTCCAGCGTGAATGGGAGTAAACGCTGTATTGAGAAATATCTGCTTCTAGAACCAAAACGCAGCTACCTAAGAGAACGGTCTTCAATGTGTGCATTCAACGTACAGAGTTAAACTGATGTGCGTTTGCAGGAGTTTGTAAACCCTTTCTGTGAAGCAGCGGAAAACGCATTTTTCCAGCCAAATCCAAGCATTTCAGAAATAGCTGTAAATCTCCGTCTAAAACACAAAACGAACGTATCCTTCAAACTGCTCTCCTGTGCGTTCGCTTAACTAAGGGAGTTGAATCCGCATTTAGATTCAGAGAGTGGGAAGCACGTTCCTTCTAGGAGCTGCGTTTTGCTATTCCAGCGTGAATGGGAGTAAACGCTGTATTGAGAAATATCTGCTTCTAGAACCAAAACGCAGCTACCTAACAGAACGGTCTTCAATGTGTGCATTCAACTTACAGAGTTAAACTGATGTGCGTTTGCAGGAGTTTATAAACCCTTTCTGTGAAGCAGCGGAAAACGCATTTTTCCAGCCAAATCCAAGCATTTCAGAAATAGGTGTAAATCTCCGTCTAAAACACAAAACGAACGTATCCTTCAAACTGCTCTCCTGTGCGTTCGCTTAACTAAGGGAGTTGAATCCGCGTTTAGATTCAGAGAGTGGGAAGCACGTTCCTTCTAGGAGCTGCGTTTTGCTATTCCAGCGTGAATGGGAGTAAACGCTGTATTCAGAAATATCTGCTTCTAGAACCAAAACGCAGCTACCTAACAGAACGGTCTTCAATGTGTGCATTCAACTTACAGAGTTAAACTGATGTGCGTTTGCAGGAGTTTGTAAACCCTTTCTGTGAAGCAGCGGAAAACGCATTTTTCCAGCCAAATCCAAGCATTTCAGAAATAGCTGTAAATATCCGTCTAAAACACAAAACGAACGTATCCTTCAAACTGCTCTCCTGTGCGTTCGCTTAACTAAGGGAGTTGAATCCGCGTTTAGATTCAGAGAGTGGGAAGCACGTTCCTTCTAGGAGCTGCGTTTTGCTATTCCAGCGTGAATGGGAGTAAACGCTGTATTCCAAAATATCTGCTTCTAGAACCAAAACGCAGCTACCTAACAGAACGGTCTTCAATGTGTGCATTCAACTTACAGAGTTAAACTGATGTGCGTTTGCAGGAGTTTGTAAACCCTTTCTGTGAAGCAGCGGAAAACGCATTTTTCCAGCCAAATCCAAGCATTTCAGAAATAGCTGTAAATCTCCGTCTAAAACACAAAACGAACGTATCCTTCAAATTGCTCTCCTGTGCGTTCGCTTAACTAAGTTAGTTGACTCCGCGTTTAGATTCAGAGAGTGGGAAGCACGTTCCTTCTAGGAGCTGCGTTTTGCTATTCCAGCGTGAATGGGAGTAAACGCTGTATTCAGAAATATCTGCTTCTAGAACCAAAACGCAGCTACCTAACAGAACGGTCTTCAATGTGTGCATTCAACTTACAGAGTTAAACTGATGTGCGTTTGCAGGAGTTTGTAAACCCTTTCTGTGAAGCAGCGGACAACGCATTTTTCCAACCAAATCCAAGCATTTCAGAAATAGCTGTAAATCTCCGTCTAAAACACAAAACCAACGTATCCTTCAAACTGCTCTCCTGTGCGTTCGCTTAACTAAGGGAGTTGAATCCGCGTAGATTCAGAGAGTGGGAAGCACGTTCCTTCTAGGAGCTGCGTTTTCCTATTCCAGCGTGAATGGGAATAAACGCTGTATTGAGAAATATCATCTTCTAGAACCAAAACGCAGCTACCTAAAAGAACGGTCTTAAAGGTGTGCATTCAACTTACAGAGTTAAACTGATGTGCGTTTGCAGGAGTTTGTAAACCCTTTCTGTGAAGCAGCGGAAAACGCATTTGTCCAGCCAAATCCAAGCATTTCAGAAATAGCTTTAAATCTCCGTCTAAAACACAAAACGAACCTATCCTTCGAACTGCTCTCCTGTGCGTTCGCTTAACTAAGGGAGTTGAATCCGCGTTTAGATTCAGAGAGTGGGAAGCACGTTCCTTCTAGGAGCTGCGTTTTGCTATTCCAGCGTGAATGGGAGTAAACGCTGTATTCAGAAATATCTGCTTCTAGAACCAAAACGCAGCTACCTAACAGAACGGTCTTCAATGTGTGCATTCAACTTACAGAGTTAAACTGATGTGCGTTTGCAGGAGTTTGTAAACCCTTTCTGTGAAGCAGCGGAAAACGCATTTATCCAGCCAAATCCAAGCATTTCAGAAATAGCTGTAAATTTCCGTCTAAAACACAAAACGAACGTATCCTTCAAACTGCTCTCCTGTGCGTTCGCTTAACTAAGGGAGTTGAATCCGCGTTTAGATTCAGAGAGTGGGAAGCACGTTCCTTCGAAAGCTGCGTTTTGCTATTCCAGCGTGAATGGAAGTAAACGCTGTATTGACAAATATCTGCTTCTAGAACCAAAACGCAGCTACCTAACAGAACGGTCTTCAATGTGTGCATTCAACGTACAGAGTTAAACTGATGTGCGTTTGCAGGAGTTTGTAAACCCTTTCTGTGAAGCAGCGGAAAACGCATTTTTCCAGCCAAATCCAAGCATTTCAGAAATAGCTGTAAATCTCCGTCTAAAACACAAAACGAACGTATCCTTCAAACTGCTCTCCGGTGCGTTCGCTTAACTAAGGGAGTTGAATCCGCGTTTAGATTCAGAGAGTGGGAAGCACGTTCCTTCTAGGAGCTGCGTTTTGCTATTCCAGCGTGAATGGGAGTAAAGGATGTATTGAGAAATATCTGCTTCTAGAACCAAAACGCAGCTACCTAACAGAACGGTCTTCAATGTGTGCATTCAACTTACAGAGTTAAACTGATGTGCGTTTGCAGGAGTTTGTAAACCCTTTCTGTGAAGCAGCGGAAAACGCATTTTTCCAGCCAAATCCAAGCATTTCAGAAATAGCTGTAAATCTCCGTCTAAAACACAAAACGAACGTATCCTTCAAACTGCTCTCCTGTGCGTTCGCTTAACTAAGGAAGTTGAATCCGCGTTTAGATTCAGAGAGTGGGAAGCACGTTCCTTCTAGGAGCTGCGTTTTGCTATTCCAGCGTGAATGGGAGTAAACGCTGTATTGAGAAATATCTGCTTCTAGAACCAAAACGCAGCTACCTAACAGAACGGTCTTCAATGTGTGCATTCAACGTACAGAGTTAAACTGATGTGCGTTTGCAGGAGTTTGTAAACTCTTTCTGTGAAGCAGCGGAAAACGCATTTTTCCAGCCAAATCCAAGCATTTCAGAAATAGGTGTAAATCTCCGTCTAAAACACAAAACGAACGTATCCTTCAAACTGCTCTCCTGTGCGTTCGCTTAACTAAGGGAGTTGAATCCGCGTTTAGATTCAGAGAGTGGGAAGCACGTTCCTTCTAGGAGCTGCGTTTTGCTATTCCAGCGTGAATGGGAGTAAACGCTGTATTCAGTAATATCTGCTTCTAGAACCAAAACGCAGCTACCTAACAGAACGGTCTTCAATGTGTGCATTCAACTTACAGAGGTAAACTGATGTGCGTTTGCAGGAGTTTGTAAACCCTTTCTGTGAAGCAGCGGAAAACGCATTTTTCCAGCCAAATCCAAGCATTTCAGAAATAGCTGTAAATCTCCGTCTAAAACACAAAACGAACGTATCCTTCAAACTGCTCTCCTGTGCGTTCGCTTAACTAAAGGAGTTGAATCCGCATTTAGATTCAGAGAGTGGGAAGCACGTTCCTTCTAGGAGCTGCGTTTTGCTATTCCAGCGTGAATGGGAGTTAACGCTGTATTTAGAAATATCTGCTTCTAGAACCAAAACGCAGCTACCTAACAGAACGGTCTTCAATGTGTGCATTCAACATACAGAGTTAAACTGATGTGCGTTTGCAGGAGTTTGTAAACTCTTTCTGTGAAGCAGCGGAAAACGCATTTTTCCAGCCAAATCCAAGCATTTCAGAAATAGCTGTAAATCTCCGTCTAAAACACAAAACGAACGTATCCTTCAAACTGCTCTGCTGTGCGTTGGCTTAACTAAGGGAGTTGAATCCGCGTTTAGATTCAGAGAGTGGGAAGCACGTTCCTTCTAGGAGCTGCGTTTTGCTATTCCAGCGTGAATGGGAGTAAACGCTGTATTCAGAAATATCTGCTTCTAGAACCAAAATTCAGCTACCTAACAGAACGGTCTTCAATGTGTGCATTCAACGTACAGAGTTAAACTGATGTGCGTTTGCGGGAGTTTGTAAACCCTTTCTGTGAAGCAGCGGAAAACGCATTTTTCCAGCCAAATCCAAGCATTTCAGAAATAGCTGTAAATCTTTGTCTAAAACACAAAACGAACGTATCCTTCGAACTGCTCTCCTGTGCGTTCGCTTAACTAAGGGAGTTGAATCCGCGTTTAGATTCAGAGAGTGGGAAGCACGTTCCTTCTAGGAGCTTCGTTTTGCTATTCCAGCGTGAATGGGAGTAAACGCTGTATTCCAAAATATCTGCTTCTAGAACCAAAACGCAGCTACCTAACAGAACGGTCTTCAATGTGTGCATTCAACTTACAGAGTTAAACTGATGTGCGTTTGCAGGAGTTTGTAAACCCTTTCTGTGAAGCAGCGGAAAACGCATTTTTCCAGCCACATCCAAGCATTTCAGAAATAGCTGTAAATCTCCGTCTAAAACACAAAACGAACGTATCCTTCAAACTACTCTCCTGTGCGTTCGCTTAACTAAGGGAGTTGAATCCGCGTTTAGATTCAGAGAGTGGGAAGCACGTTCCTTCTAGGAGCTGCGTTTTGCTATTCCAGCGTGAATGGGAGTAAACGCTGTATTGAGAAATATCTGCTTCTAGAACCAAAACGCAGCTACCTAACAGAACGGTCTTCAATGTGTGCATTCAACGTACAGAGTTAAACTGATGTGCGTTTGCAGGAGTTTGTAAACCCTTTCTGTGAAGCAGCGGAAAACGCATTTTTCCAGCCAAATCCAAGCATTTCAGAAATAGCTGTAAATCTCCGTCTAAAACACAAAACGAACGTATCCTTCAAACTGCTCTCCTGTGCGTTCGCTTAACTAAGGGAGTTGAATCCGCGTTTAGATTCAGAGAGTGGGAAGCACGTTCCTTCTAGGAGCTGCGTTTTGCTATTCCAGCGTGAATGGGAGTAAACGCTGTATTCCAAAATATCTGCTTCTAGAACCAAAACGCAGCTACCTAACAGAACGGTCTTCAATGTGTGCATTCATCTTACAGAGTTAAACTGATGTGCGTTTGCAGGAGTTTGTAAACTCTTTCTGTGAAGCAGCGGAAAACGCATTTTTCCAGCCAAATCCAAGCATTTCAGAAATAGCTGTAAATCTCCGTCTAAAACACAAAACGAACGTATCCTTCAAACTGCTCTGCTGTGCGTTGGCTTAACTAAGGGAGTTGAATCCGCGTTTAGATTCAGAGAGTGGGAAGCACGTTCCTTCTAGGAGCTGCGTTTTGCTATTCCAGCGTGAATGGGAGTAAACGCTGTATTGAGAAATATCTGCTTTTAGAACCAAAACGCAGCTACCTAACAGAACGGTCTTCAATGTGTGCATTCAACGTACAGAGTTAAACTGATGTGCGTTTGCAGGAGTTTGTAAACCCTTTCTTTGAAGCAGCGGAAAACGCATTTTTCCAGCGAAATCCAAGCATTTCAGAAATAGCTGTAAATCTCCGTCTAAAACACAAAACGAACGTATCCTTCAAACTGCTCTCCTGTGCGTTTGCTTAACTAGGGGTGTTGAATCCGCATTTAGATTCAGAGTGGGAAGCACTTTCCTTCTAGGAGCTGCGTTTTGCTATTCCAGCGTGAATGGGAGTAAACGCTGTATTGAGAAATATCTGCTTCTAGAACCAAAACGCAGCTACCTAACAGAACGGTCTTCAATGTGTGCATTCAACTTACAGAGTTAAACTGATGTGCGTTTGCAGGAGTTTGTAAACCCTTTCTGTGAAGCAGCGGAAAACGCATTTTTCCAGCCAAATCCAAGCATTTCAGAAATAGCTGTAAATCTCCGTCTAAAACACAAAAGGAACGTATCCTTCAAACTGCTCTCCTGTGCGTTCGCTTAACTAAGGGAGTTGAATCCGCGTTTAGATTCAGAGAGTGGGAAGCACGTTCCTTCTAGGAGCTGCGTTTTGCTATTCCAGCGTGAATGGGAGTAAACGCTGTATTGAGAAATATCTGATTCTAGAACCAAAACGCAGCTACCTAAAAGAACGGTCTTCAATGTGGGCATTCAACGTACAGAGTTAAACTGATGTGCGTTTGCAGGAGTTTGTAAACTCTTTCTGTGAAGCAGCGGAAAACGCATTTTTCCAGCCAAATCCAAGCATTTCAGAAATAGCTGTAAATCTCCGTCTAAAACACAAAACGAACGTATCCTTCAAACTGCTCTCCTGTGGGTTCGCTTAACTAAGGGAGTTGAATCCGCGTTTAGATTCAGAGAGTGGGAAGCACGTTCCTTCTAGGAGCTGCGTTTTGCTATTCCAGCGTGCATGGGAGTAAACGCTGTATTGAGAAATATCTGCTTCTAGAACCAAAACGCAGCTACCTAACAGAACGGTCTTCAATGTTTGCATTCAACGTACAGAGTTAAACTGATGTGCGTTTGCAGGAGTTTGTAAACCCTTTCTGTGAAGCAGCGGAAAACGCATTTTTCCAGCCAAATCCAAGCATTTCAGAAATAGCTGTAAATCTCCGTCTAAAACACAAAACGAACGTATCCTTCAAACTGCTCTCCTGTGCGTTCGCTTAACTAAGGGAGTTGAATCCGCGTTTAGATTCAGAGAGTGGGAAGCACGTTCCTTCTAGGAGCTGCGTTTTGCTATTCCAGCGTAAATGGGAGTAAACGCTGTATTGAGAAATATCTGCTTCTAGAACCAAAACGCAGCTACCTAACAGAACGTTCTTCAATGTGTGCATTCAACGTACAGAGTTAAACTGATGTGCGTTTGCAGGAGTTTGTAAACCCTTTCTGTGAAGCAGCGGAAAACGCATTTTTCCAGCCAAATCCAAGCATTTCAGAAATAGCTGTAAATCTCCGTCTAAAACACAAAACGAACGTATCCTTCAAACTGCTCTCCTGTGCGTTCGCTTAACTAAGGGAGTTGAATCCGCGTTTAGATTCAGAGAGTGGGAAGCACGTTCCTTCTAGGAGCTGCGTTTTGCTATTCCAGCGTGAATGGGAGTAAACGCTGTATTGAGAAATATCTGCTTCTAGAACCAAAACGCAGCTACCTAAGAGAACGGTCTTCAATGTGTGCATTCAACTTACAGAGTTAAACTGATGTGCGTTTGCAGGAGTTTGTAAACCCTTTCTGTGAAGCAGCGGAAAACGCATTTTTCCAACCAAATCCAAGCATTTCAGAAATAGCTTTAAATCTCCGTCTAAAACACAAAACGAACGTATCCTTCAAACTGCTCTTCTGTGCGTTGGCTAAACTAAGGGAGTTGAATCCGCGTTTAGATTCAGAGAGTGGGAAGCACGTTCCTTCTAGGAGCTGCGTTTTGCTATTCCAGCGTGAATGGGAGTAAACGCTGTATTGAGAAATATCTGCTTCTAGAACCAAAACGCAGCTACCTAACAGAACGGTCTTCAATGTGTGCATTCAACGTACAGAGTTAAACTGATGTGCGTTTGCAGGAGTTTGTAAACCCTTTCTGTGAAGCAGCGGAAAACGCATTTTTTCCAGCCAAATCCAAGCATTTCAGAAATAGCTGTAAATCTCCGTCTAAAACACAAAACGAACGTATCCTTCAAACTGCTCTCCTGTGCGTTCGCTTAACTAAGGGAGTTGAATCCGCATTTAGATTCAGAGAGTGGGAAGCACGTTCCTTCTAGGAGCTGCGTTTTGCTATTCCAGCGTGAATGGGAGTAAACGCTGTATTGAGAAATATCTGCTTCTAGAACCAAAACGCAGCTACCTAACAGAACGGTCTTCAATGTGTGCATTCAACTTACAGAGTTAAACTGATGTGCGTTTGCAGGAGTTTATAAACCCTTTCTGTGAAGCAGCGGAAAACGCATTTTTCCAGCCAAATCCAAGCATTTCAGAAATAGGTGTAAATCTCCGTCTAAAACACAAAACGAACGTATCCTTCAAACTGCTCTCCTGTGCGTTCGCTTAACTAAGGGAGTTGAATCCGCGTTTAGATTCAGAGAGTGGGAAGCACGTTCCTTCTAGGAGCTGCGTTTTGCTATTCCAGCGTGAATGGGAGTAAACGCTGTATTGAGAAATATCTGCTTCTAGAACCAAAACGCAGCTACCTAACAGAACGGTCTTCAATGTGTGCATTCAACTCACAGAGTTAAACTGATGTGCGTTTGCAGGAGTTTGTAAACCCTTTCTGTGAAGCAGCGGAAAACGCATTTTTCCAGCCAAATCCAAGCATTTCAGAAATAGCTGTAAATATCCGTCTAAAACACAAAACGAACGTATCCTTCAAACTGCTCTCCTGTGCGTTCGCTTAACTAAGGGAGTTGAATCCGCGTTTAGATTCAGAGAGTGGGAAGCACGTTCCTTCTAGGAGCTGCGTTTTGCTATTCCAGCGTGAATGGGAGTAAACGCTGTATTCTAAAATATCTGCTTCTAGAACCAAAACGCAGCTACCTAACAGAACGGTCTTCAATGTGTGCATTCAACTTACAGAGTTAAACTGATGTGCGTTTGCAGGAGTTTGTAAACCCTTTATGTGAAGCAGCGGAAAACGCATTTTTCCAGCCAAATCCAAGCATTTCAGAAATAGCTGTAAATCTCCGTCTAAAACACAAAACGAACGTATCCTTCAAATTGCTCTCCTGTGCGTTCGCTTAACTAAGTTAGTTGACTCCGCGTTTAGATTCAGAGAGTGGGAAGCACGTTCCTTCTAGGAGCTGCGTTTTGCTATTCCAGCGTGAATGGGAGTAAACGCTGTATTCAATAATATCTGCTTCTAGAACCAAAACGCAGCTACCTAACAGAACGGTCTTCAATGTGTGCATTCAACTTACAGAGTTAAACTGATGTGCGTTTGCAGGAGTTTGTAAACCCTTTCTGTGAAGCAGCGGACAACGGATTTTTCCAACCAAATCCAAGCATTTCAGAAATAGCTGTAAATCTCCGTCTAAAACACAAAACCAACGTATCCTTCAAACTGCTCTCCTGTGCGTTCGCTTAACTAAGGGAGTTGAATCCGCGTAGATTCAGAGAGTGGGAAGCACGTTCCTTCTAGGAGCTGCGTTTTCCTATTCCAGCGTGAATGGGAATAAACGCTGTATTGAGAAATATCATCTTCTAGAACCAAAACGCAGCTACCTAAAAGAACGGTCTTAAAGGTGTGCATTCAACTTACAGAGTTAAACTGATGTGCGTTTGCAGGAGTTTGTAAACCCTTTCTGTGAAGCAGCGGAAAACGCATTTTTCCAGCCAAATCCAAGCATTTCAGAAATAGCTTTAAATCTCCGTCTAAAACACAAAACGAACCTATCCTTCGAACTGCTCTCCTGTGCGTTCGCTTAACTAAGGGAGTTGAATCCGCGTTTAGATTCAGAGAGTGGGAAGCACGTTCCTTCTAGGAGCTGCGTTTTGCTATTCCAGCGTGAATGGGAGTAAACGCTGTATTCAGAAATATCTGCTTCTAGAACCAAAACGCAGCTACCTAACAGAACGGTCTTCAATGTGTGCATTCAACGTACAGAGTTAAACTGATGTGCGTTTGCAGGAGTTTGTAAACCCTTTCTGTGAAGCAGCGGAAAACGCATTTATCCAGCCAAATCCAAGCATTTCAGAAATAGCTGTAAATTTCCGTCTAAAACACAAAACGAACGTATCCTTCAAACTGCTCTCCTGTGCGTTCGCTTAACTAAGGGAGTTGAATCCGCGTTTAGATTCAGAGAGTGGGAAGCACGTTCCTTCGAAAGCTGCGTTTTGCTATTTCAGCGTGAATGGGAGTAAACGCTGTATTGAGAAATATCTGCTTCTAGAACCAAAACGCAGCTACCTAACAGAACGGTCTTCAATGTGTGCATTCAACGTACAGAGTTAAACTGATGTGCGTTTGCAGGAGTTTGTAAACCCTTTCTGTGAAGCAGCGGAAAACGCATTTTTCCAGCCAAATCCAAGCATTTCAGAAATAGCTGTAAATCTCCGTCTAAAACACAAAACGAACGTATCCTTCAAACTGCTCTCCTGTGCGTTCGCTTAACTAAGGGAGTTGAATCCGCGTTTAGATTCAGAGAGTGGGAAGCACGTTCCTTCTAGGAGCTGCGTTTTGCTATTCCAGCGTGAATGGGAGTAAACGCTGTATTCAGAAATATCTGCTTCTAGAACCAAAACGCAGCTAACTAACAGAACGGTCTTCAATGTGTGCACTCACCTTACAGAGTTAAACTGATGTGCGTTTGCAGGAGTTTGTAAACCCTTTCTGTGAAGCAGCGGAAAACGCATTTTTCCAGCCAAATCCAAGCATTTCAGAAATAGCTGTAAATCTCCGTCTAAAACACAAAACGAACGTATCCTTCAAACTGCTCTCCTGTGCGTTCGCTTAACTAAGGAAGTTGAATCCGCGTTTAGATTCAGAGAGTGGGAAGCACGTTCCTTCTAGGAGCTGCGTTTTGCTATTCCAGCGTGAATGGGAGTAAACGCTGTATTGAGAAATATCTGCTTCTAGAACCAAAACGCAGCTACCTAACAGAACGGTCTTCAATGTGTGCATTCAACGTACAGATTTAAACAGATGTGCGTTTGCAGGAGTTTGTAAACTCTTTCTGTGAAGCAGCGGAAAACGCATTTTTCCAGCCAAATCCAAGCATTTCAGAAATAGGTGTAAATCTCCGTCTAAAACACAAAACGAACGTATCCTTCAAACTGCTCTCCTGTGCGTTCGCTTAACTAAGGGAGTTGAATCCGCGTTTAGATTCAGAGAGTGGGAAGCACGTTCCTTCTAGGAGCTGCGTTTTGCTATTCCAGCGTGAATGGGAGTAAACGCTGTATTCAGTAATATCTGCTTCTAGAACCAAAACGCAGCTACCTAACAGAACGGTCTTCAATGTGTGCATTCAACGTACAGAGTTAAACTGATGTGCGTTTGCAGGAGTTTGTAAACTCTTTCTGTGAAGCAGCGGAAAACGCATTTTTCCAGCCAAATCCAAGCATTTCAGAAATAGCTGTAAATCTCCGTCTAAAACACAAAACGAACGTATCCTTCAAACTGCTCTGCTGTGCGTTGGCTTAACTAAGGGAGTTGAATCCGCGTTTAGATTCAGAGAGTGGGAAGCACGTTCCTTCTAGGAGCTGCGTTTTGCTATTCCAGCGTGAATGGGAGTAAACGCTGTATTGAGAAATATCTGCTTCTAGAACCAAAACGCAGCTACCTAACAGAACGGTCTTCAATGTGTGCATTCAACGTACAGAGTTAAACTGATGTGCGTTTGCAGGAGTTTGTAAACTCTTTCTGTGAAGCAGCGGAAAACGCATTTTTCCAGCCAAATCCAAGCATTTCAGAAATAGCTGTAAATCTCCGTCTAAAACACAAAACGAACGTATCCTTCAAACTGCTCTGCTGTGCGTTGGCTTAACTAAGGGAGTTGAATCCGCGTTTAGATTCAGAGAGTGGGAAGCACGTTCCTTCTAGGAGCTGCGTTTTGCTATTCCAGCGTGCATGGGAGTAAACGCTGTATTGAGAAATATCTGCTTCTAGAACCAAAACGCAGCTACCTAACAGAACGGTCTTCAATGTGTGCATTCAACGTACAGAGTTAAACTGATGTGCGTTTGCAGGAGTTTGTAAACCCTTTCTGTGAAGCAGCGGAAAACGCATTTTTCCAGCCAAATCCAAGCATTTCAGAAATAGCTGTAAATTTCCGTCTAAAACACAAAACGAACGTATCCTTCAAACTGCTCTCCTGTGCGTTCGCTTAACTAAGGGAGTTGAATCCGCGTTTAGATTCAGAGAGTGGGAAGCACGTTCCTTCGAAAGCTGCGTTTTGCTATTTCAGCGTGAATGGGAGTAAACGCTGTATTGAGAAATATCTGCTTCTAGAACCAAAACGCAGCTACCTAACAGAACGGTCTTCAATGTGTGCATTCAACGTACAGAGTTAAACTGATGTGCGTTTGCAGGAGTTTGTAAACCCTTTCTGTGAAGCAGCGGAAAACGCATTTTTCCAGCCAAATCCAAGCATTTCAGAAATAGCTGTAAATCTCCGTCTAAAACACAAAACGAACGTATCCTTCAAACTGCTCTCCTGTGCGTTCGCTTAACTAAGGGAGTTGAATCCGCGTTTAGATTCAGAGAGTGGGAAGCACGTTCCTTCTAGGAGCTGCGTTTTGCTATTCCAGCGTGAATGGGAGTAAACGCTGTATTCAGAAATATCTGCTTCTAGAACCAAAACGCAGCTAACTAACAGAACGGTCTTCAATGTGTGCACTCACCTTACAGAGTTAAACTGATGTGCGTTTGCAGGAGTTTGTAAACCCTTTCTGTGAAGCAGCGGAAAACGCATTTTTCCAGCCAAATCCAAGCATTTCAGAAATAGCTGTAAATCTCCGTCTAAAACACAAAACGAACGTATCCTTCAAACTGCTCTCCTGTGCGTTCGCTTAACTAAGGAAGTTGAATCCGCGTTTAGATTCAGAGAGTGGGAAGCACGTTCCTTCTAGGAGCTGCGTTTTGCTATTCCAGCGTGAATGGGAGTAAACGCTGTATTGAGAAATATCTGCTTCTAGAACCAAAACGCAGCTACCTAACAGAACGGTCTTCAATGTGTGCATTCAACGTACAGATTTAAACAGATGTGCGTTTGCAGGAGTTTGTAAACTCTTTCTGTGAAGCAGCGGAAAACGCATTTTTCCAGCCAAATCCAAGCATTTCAGAAATAGGTGTAAATCTCCGTCTAAAACACAAAACGAACGTATCCTTCAAACTGCTCTCCTGTGCGTTCGCTTAACTAAGGGAGTTGAATCCGCGTTTAGATTCAGAGAGTGGGAAGCACGTTCCTTCTAGGAGCTGCGTTTTGCTATTCCAGCGTGAATGGGAGTAAACGCTGTATTCAGTAATATCTGCTTCTAGAACCAAAACGCAGCTACCTAACAGAACGGTCTTCAATGTGTGCATTCAACGTACAGAGTTAAACTGATGTGCGTTTGCAGGAGTTTGTAAACTCTTTCTGTGAAGCAGCGGAAAACGCATTTTTCCAGCCAAATCCAAGCATTTCAGAAATAGCTGTAAATCTCCGTCTAAAACACAAAACGAACGTATCCTTCAAACTGCTCTGCTGTGCGTTGGCTTAACTAAGGGAGTTGAATCCGCGTTTAGATTCAGAGAGTGGGAAGCACGTTCCTTCTAGGAGCTGCGTTTTGCTATTCCAGCGTGAATGGGAGTAAACGCTGTATTGAGAAATATCTGCTTCTAGAACCAAAACGCAGCTACCTAACAGAACGGTCTTCAATGTGTGCATTCAACGTACAGAGTTAAACTGATGTGCGTTTGCAGGAGTTTGTAAACTCTTTCTGTGAAGCAGCGGAAAACGCATTTTTCCAGCCAAATCCAAGCATTTCAGAAATAGCTGTAAATCTCCGTCTAAAACACAAAACGAACGTATCCTTCAAACTGCTCTGCTGTGCGTTGGCTTAACTAAGGGAGTTGAATCCGCGTTTAGATTCAGAGAGTGGGAAGCACGTTCCTTCTAGGAGCTGCGTTTTGCTATTCCAGCGTGCATGGGAGTAAACGCTGTATTGAGAAATATCTGCTTCTAGAACCAAAACGCAGCTACCTAACAGAACGGTCTTCAATGTGTGCATTCAACGTACAGAGTTAAACTGATGTGCGTTTGCAGGAGTTTGTAAACCCTTTCTGTGAAGCAGCGGAAAACGCATTTTTCCAGCCAAATCCAAGCATTTCAGAAATAGCTGTAAATCTCCGTCTAAAACACAAAACGAACGTATCCTTCAAACTGCTCTCCTGTGCGTTCGCTTAACTAGGGGAGTTGAATCCGCATTTAGATTCAGAGTGGGAAGCACGTTCCTTCTAGGAGCTGCGTTTTGCTATTCAAGCGTGAATGGGAGTAAACGCTGTATTGAGAAATATCTGCTTCTAGAACCAAAACGCAGCTACCTAACAGAACGGTCTTCAATGTGTGCATTCAACTTACAGAGTTAAACTGATGTGCGTTTGCAGGAGTTTGTAAACCCTTTCTGTGAAGCCGCGGAAAACGCATATTTCCAGCCAAATCCAAGCATTTCAGAAATAGCTGTAAATCTCCGTCTAAAACACAAAACGAACGTATCCTTCAAACTGCTCTCCTGTGCGTTCGCTTAACTAAGGGAGTTGAATCCGCGTTTAGATTCAGAGAGTGGGAAGCACGTTCCTTCTAGGAGCTGCGTTTTGCTATTCCAGCGTGAATAGGAATAAACGCTGTATTGAGAAATATCTGCTTCTAGAACCAAAACGCAGCTACCTAACAGAACGGTCTTCAATGTGTGCATTCAACTTACAGAGTTAAACTGATGTGCGTTTGCAGGAGTTTGTAAACCCTTTCTGTGAAGCAGCGGAAAACGCATTTTTCCAGCCAAATCCAAGCATTTCAGAAATAGCTGTAAATCTCCGTCTAAAACACAAAACGAACGTATCCGTCAAACTGCTCTCCTGTGCGTTCGCTTAACTAAGGGAGTTGAATCCGCGTTTAGATTCAGAGAGTGGGAAGCACGTTCCTTCTAGGAGCTGCGTTTTGCTATTCCAGCGTGAATGGGAGTAAACGCTGTATTCCAAAATATCTGCTTCTAGAACCAAAACGCAGCTACCTAACAGAACGGTCTTCAATGTGTGCATTCAACTTACAGAGTTAAACTGATGTGCGTTTGCAGGAGTTTGTAAACCCTTTCTGTGAAGCAGCGGAAAACGCATTTTTCCAGCCAAATCCAAGCATTTCAGAAATAGCTGTAAATCTCCGTCTAAAACACAAAACGAACGTATCCTTCAAACTGCTCTCCTGTGCGTTCGCTTAACTAAGGGAGTTGAATCCGCGTTTAGATTCAGAGAGTGGGAAGCACGTTCCTTCTAGGAGCTGCGTTTTGCTATTCCAGCGTGAATGGGAGTAAACGCTGTATTCAGAAATATCTGCTTCTAGAACCAAAACGCAGCTACCTAACAGAACGGTCTTCAATGTGTGCATTCAACGTACAGAGTTAAACTGATGTGCGTTTGCAGGAGTTTGTAAACTCTTTCTGTGAAGCAGCGGAAAACGCATTTTTCCAGCCAAATCCAAGCATTTCAGAAATAGCTGTAAATCTTTGTCTAAAACACAAAACGAACGTATCCTTCAAACTGCTCTGCTGTGCGTTGGCTTAACTAAGGGAGTTCAATCCGCGTTTAGATTCAGAGAGTGGGAAGCACGTTCCTTCTAGGAGCTGCGTTTTGCTATTCCAGCGTGAATGGGAGTAAACGCTGTATTGAGAAATATCTGCTTCTAGAACCAAAACGCAGCTACCTAACAGAACGGTCTTCAATGTGTGCATTCAACGTACAGAGTTAAACTGATGTGCGTTTGCAGGAGTTTGTAAACCCTTTCTGTGAAGCAGCGGAAAACGCATTTTTCCAGCCAAATCCAAGCATTTCAGAAATAGCTGTAAATCTCCGTCTAAAACACAAAACGAACGTATCCTTCAAACTGCTCTCCTGTGCGTTCGCTTAACTAAGGGAGTTGAATCCGCGTTTAGATTCAGAGAGTGGGAAGCACGTTCCTTCTAGGAGCTGCGTTTTGCTATTCCAGCGTGAATGGGAGTAAACGCTGTATTGAGAAATATCTGCTTCTAGAACCAAAACGCAGCTACCTAACAGAACGGTCTTCAATGTGTGCATTCAACGTACAGAGTTAAACTGATGTGCGTTTGCAGGAGTTTGTAAACCCTTTCTGTGAAGCAGCGGAAAACGCATTTTTCCAGCCAAATCCAAGCATTTCAGAAATAGCTGTAAATCTCCGTCTAAAACACAAAACGAACGTATCCTTCAAACTGCTCTCCTGTGCGTTCGCTTAACTAAGGGAGTTGAATCCGCGTTTAGATTCAGAGAGTGGGAAGCACGTTCCTTCTAGGAGCTGCGTTTTGCTATTCCAGCGTGAATGGGAGTAAACGCTGTATTCCAAAATATATGCTTCTAGAACCTAAACGCAGCTATCTAACAGAACGGTCTTCAATGTGTGCATTCAACGTACAGAGTTAAACTGATGTGCGTTTGCGGGAGTTTGTAAACTTTTTCTGTGAAGCAGCGGAAAACGCAATTTTCCAGCCAAATCCAAGCATTTCAGAAATAGCTTTAAATCTCCGTCTAAAACACAAAACGAACGTATCCTTCGAACTGCTCTCTTGTTCGTTCGCTTAACTAAGGAAGTTGAATCCGCGTTTAGATTCAGAGAGTGGGAAGCACGTTCCTTCTAGGAGCTGCGTTTTGCTATTCCAGCGTGAATGGGAGTAAACGCTGTATTGAGAAATATCTGCTTCTAGAACCAAAACGCAGCTACCTAACAGAACGGTCTTCAATGTGTGCATTCAACTTACAGAGTTAAACTGATGTGCGTTTGCAGGAGTTTGTAAACCCTTTCTGTGAAGCAGCGGAAAACGCATTTTTCAAGCCAAATCCAAGCATTTCAGAAATAGCTGTAAATCTCCGTCTAAAACACAAAACGAACGTATCCTTCAAACTGCTCTCCTGTGCGTTCGCTTAACTAAGGGAGTTGAATCCGCGTTTAGATTCAGAGAGTGCGAAGCACGTTCCTTCTAGGAGCTGCGTTTTGCTATTCCAGCGTGAATGGGAATAAACGCTGTATTGAGAAATATCTGCTTCTAGAACCAAAACGCAGCTACCTAACAGAACGGTCTTCAATGTGTGCATTCAACGTACAGAGTTAAACTGATGTGCGTTTGCAGGAGTTTGTAAACCCTTTCTGTGAAGCAGCGGAAAACGCATTTGTCCAGCCAAATCCAAGCATTTCAGAAATAGCTGTAAATCTCCGTCTAAAACACAAAACGAACGTATCCTTCAAACTGCTCTCCTGTGCGTTCGCTTAACTAAGGGAGTTGAATACGCGTTTAGATTCAGAGAGTGGGAAGCACGTTCCTTCTAGGAGCTGCGTTTTGCTATTCCAGCGTGAATGGGAGTAAACGCTGTATTCCAAAATATCTGCTTCTAGAACCAAAACGCAGCTACCTAACAGAACGGTCTTCAATGTGTGCATTCAACGTACAGAGTTAAACTGATGTGCGTTTGCAGGAGTTTGTAAACCCTTTCTGTGAAGCAGCGGAAAACGCATTTTTCCAGCCAAATCCAAGCATTTCAGAAATAGCTGTAAATCTCCGTCTAAAACACAAAACGAACGTATCCTTCAAACTGCTCTCCTGTGCGTTCGCTTAACTAAGGGAGTTGAATCCGCGTTTAGATTCAGAGAGTGGGAAGCACGTTCCTTCTAGGAGCTGCGTTTTGCTATTCCAGCGTGAATGGGAGTAAACGCTGTATTCAGAAATATCTGCTTCTAGAACCAAAACGCAGCTACCTAACAGAACGGTCTTCAATGTGTGCATTCAACGTACAGAGTTAAACTGATGTGCGTTTGCAGGAGTTTGTAAACTCTTTCTGTGAAGCAGCGGAAAACGCATTTTTCCAGCCAAATCCAAGCATTTCAGAAATAGCTGTAAATCTCCCTCTAAAACACAAAACGAACGTATCCTTCAAACTGCTCTGCTGTGCGTTGGCTTAACTAAGGGAGTTGAATCCGCGTTTAGATTCAGAGAGTGGGAAGCACGTTCCTTCTAGGAGCTGCGTTTTGCTATTCCAGCGTGAATGGGAGTAAACGCTGTATTGAGAAATATCTGCTTCTAGAACCAAAACGCAGCTAACTAACAGAACGGTCTTCAATGTGTGCATTCAACGTACAGAGTTAAACTGATGTGCGTTTGCAGGAGTTTGTAAACCCTTTCTCTGAAGCAGCGCAAA
Source organism: Callithrix jacchus (assembly GCF_049354715.1). Classification (NCBI taxonomy): domain Eukaryota; kingdom Metazoa; phylum Chordata; class Mammalia; order Primates; family Cebidae; genus Callithrix; species Callithrix jacchus. The sequence continues at coordinate 46,744,811 of NC_133514.1, forward strand.
ACGCATTTTTCCAGCGAAATCCAAGCATTTCAGAAATAGCTGTAAATCTCCGTCTAAAACACAAAACGAACGTATCCTTCAAACTGCTCTTTTGTGCGTTCGCTTAACTAGGGGTGTTGAATCCGCATTTAGATTGAGAGTGGGAAGCACGTTCCTTCTAGGAGCTGCGTTTTGCTATTCAAGCGTGAATGGGAGTAAACGCTGTATTGAGAAATATCTGCTTCTAGAACCAAAACGCAGCTACCTAACAGAACGGTCTTCAATGTGTGCATTCAACTTACAGAGTTAAACTGATGTGCGTTTGCAGGAGTTTGTAAACCCTTTCTGTGAAGCAGCGGAAAACGCATTTTTCCAGCCAAATCCAAGCATTTCAGAAATAGCTGTAAATCTCCGTCTAAAACACAAAACGAACGTATCCTTCAAACTGCTCTCCTGTGCGTTCGCTTAACTAAGGGAGTTGAATCCGCGTTTAGATTCAGAGAGTGGGAAGCACGTTCCTTCTAGGAGCTGCGTTTTGCTATTCCAGCGTGAATGGGAGTAAACGCTGTATTCAGAAATATCTGCTTCTAGAACCAAAACGCAGCTACCTAACAGAACGGTCTTCAATGTGTGCATTCAACTTACAGAGTAAAACTGATGTGCGTTTGCAGGAGTTTGTAAACCCTTTCTGTGAAGCAGCGGAAAACGAATTTTTCCAGCCAAATCCAAGCATTTCAGAAATAGCTGTAAATCTCCGTCTAAAACACAAAAGGAACGTATCCTTCAAACTGCTCTCCTGTGCGTTCGCTTAACTAAGGGAGTTGAATCCGCGTTTAGATTCAGAGAGTGGGAAGCACGTTCCTTCTAGGAGCTGCGTATTGCTATTCCAGCGTGAATGGGAGTAAACGCTGTATTGAGAAATATCTGCTTCTAGAACCAAAACGCAGCTACCTAACAGAACGGTCTTCAATATGTGCATTCAACGTACAGAGTTAAACTGATGTCCGTTTGCAGGAGTTTGTAAACCCTTTCTGTGAAGCAGCGGAAAACGCATTTTTCCAGCCAAATCCAAGCATTTCAGTAATAGCTGAAAATCTCCGTCTAAAACACAAAACGAACGTATCCTTCAAACTGCTCTCCTGTGCGTTCGCTTAACTAAGGGAGTTGAATCCGCGTTTAGACTCAGAGAGTGGGAAGCACGTTCCTTCTAGGAGCTGCGTTTTGCTATTCCAGCGTGAATGGGAGTAAAGGCTGTATTGAGAAATATCTGCTTCTAGAACCAAAACGCAGCTACCTAAGAGAACGGTCTTTAATGTGTGCATTCAACGTACAGAGTTAAACTGATGTGCGTTTGCAGGAGTTTGTAAACCCTTTCTGTGAAGCAGCGGAAAACGCATTTTTTCAGCCAAATCCAAGCATTTCAGAAATAGCTGTAAATCTCCGTCTAAAACACAAAACGAACGTATCCTTCAAACTGCTCTCCTGTGCGTTCGCTTACCTAAGGGAGTTGAATCCGCGTTTAGATTCAGAGAGTGGAAAGCAGGTTCCTTCTAGGAGCTGCGTTTTGCTATTCCAGCGTGAATGGGAGTAAACGCTGTATTCAGAAATATCTGATTGTAGAACCAAAACGCAGCTACCTAACAAAACGGTCTTCAATGTGTGCATTCAACGTACAGAGTTAAACTGATGTGCGTTTGCAGGAGTTTGTAAACCCTTTCTGTGAAGCAGCGGAAAACGCATTTTTCCAGCCAAATCCAAGCATTTCAGAAATAGCTGTAAATCTCCGTCTAAAACACAAAACGAACGTATCCTTCAAACTGCTCTCCTGTGCGTTCGCTTAACTAAGGGAGTTGAATCCGCGTTTAGATTCAGAGAGTGGGAAGCACGTTCCTTCTAGGAGCTGCGTTTTGCTATTCCAGCGTGAATGGGAGTAAACGCTGTATTGAGAAATATCTGCTTCTAGAACCAAAACGCAGCTACCTAACAGAACGGTCTTCAATGTGTGCATTCAACGTACAGAGTTAAACTGATGTGCGTTTGCAGGAGTTTGTAAACTCTTTCTGTGAAGCAGCGGAAAACGCATTTTTCCAGCCAAATCCAAGCATTTCAGAAATAGCTGTAAATCTCCGTCTAAAACACAAAACGAACGTATCCTTCAAACTGCTCTGCTGTGCGTTGGCTTAACTAAAGGAGTTGAATCCGCGTTTAGATTCAGAGAGTGGGAAGCACGTTCCTTCTAGGAGCTGCGTTTTGCTATTCCAGCGTGAATGGGAGTAAACGCTGTATTCAGAAATATCTGCTTCTAGAACCAAAACGCAGCTACCTAACAGAACGGTCTTCAATGTGTGCATTCAACGTACAGAGTTAAACTGATGTGCGTTTGCAGGAGTTTGTAAACCCTTTCTGTGAAGCAGCGGAAAACGCATTTTTCCAGCCAAATCCAAGCATTTCAGAAATAGCTGTAAATCTCCGTCTAAAACACAAAACGAACGTATCCTTCAAACTGCTCTCCTGTGCGTTCGCTTAACTAGGGGAGTTGAATCCGCATTTAGATTCAGAGTGGGAAGCACGTTCCTTCTAGGAGCTGCGTTTTGCTATTCAAGCGTGAATGAAAGTAAACGCTGTATTGAGAAATATCTGCTTCTAGAACCAAAACGCAGCTACCTAACAGAACGGTCTTCAATGTGTGCATTCAACGTACAGAGTTAAACTGATGTGCGTTTGCAGGAGTTTGTAAACCCTTTCTGTGAAGCCGCGGAAAACGCATATTTCCAGCCAAATCCAAGCATTTCAGAAATAGCTGTAAATCTCCGTCTAAAACACAAAACGAACGTATCCTTCAAACTGCTCTCTTGTGCGTTCGCTTAACTAAGGGAGTTGAATCCGCGTTTAGATTCAGAGAGTGGGAAGCACGTTCCTTCTAGGAGCTGCGTTTTGCTATTCCAGCGTGAATGGGAGTAAACGCTGTATTCCAAAATATCTGCTTCTAGAACCAAAACGCAGCTACCTAACAGAACGGTCTTCAATGTGTGCATTCAACGTACAGAGTTAAACTGATGTGCGTTTGCAGGAGTTTGTAAACCCTTTCTGTGAAGCAGCGGAAAACGCATTTTTCCAGCCAAATCCAAGCATTTCAGAAATAGCTGTAAATCTCCGTCTAAAACACGAAACGAACGTATACTTCAAACTGCTCTGCTGTGCGTTGGCTTAACTAAGGGAGTTGAATCCGCGTTTAGATTCAGAGAGTGGGAAGCACGTTCCTTCTAGGAGCTGCGTTTTGCTATTCCAGCGTGAATGGGAGTAAACGCTGTATTCAGAAATATCTGCTTCTAGAACCAAAACGCAGCTACCTAAGAGAACGGTCTTCAATGTGTGCATTCAACGTACAGAGTTAAACTGATGTGCGTTTGCAGGAGTTTGTAAACCCTTTCTGTGAAGCAGCGGAAAACGCATTTTTCCAGCCAAATCAAAGCATTTCAGAAATAGCTGTAAATCTCCGTCTAAAACACGAAACGAACGTATCCTTCAAACTGCTCTGCTGTGCGTTGGCTTAACTAAGGGAGTTGAATCCGCGTTTAGATTCAGAGAGTGGGAAGCACGTTCCTTCTAGGAGCTGCGTTTTGCTATTCCAGCGTGAATGGGAGTAAACGCTGTATTCAGAAATATCTGCTTCTAGAACCAAAACGCAGCTACCTAACAGAACGGTCTTCAATGTGTCCATTCAACCTACAGAGTTAAACTGATGTGCGTTTGCAGGAGTTTGTAAACCCTTTCTGTGAAGCAGCGGAAAACGCATTTTTCCAACCAAATCCAAGCATTTCAGAAATAGCTGTAAATCTCCGTCTAAAACACAAAACGAACGTATCCTTCAAACTGCTCTCCTGTGCGTTCGCTTAACTAAGGGAGTTGAATCCGCGTTTAGACTCAGAGAGTGGGAAGCACGTTCCTTCTAGGAGCTGCGTTTTGCTATTCCAGCGTGAATGGGAGTAAACGCTGTATTGAGAAATGTCTGCTTCTAGAACCAAAACGCAGCTACCTAACAGAAGGGTCTTCAATGTGTGCATTCAACTTACAGAGTTAAACTGATGTGCGTTTGCAGGAGTTTGTAAACCCTTTCTGTGAAGCAGCGGAAAACGCATTTTTCCAGCCAAATCCAAGCATTTCAGAAATAGCTGTAAATCTCCGTCTAAAACACAAAACGAACGTATCCTTCAAACTGCTCTGCTGTGCGTTGGCTTAACTAAGGGAGTTAAATCCGCGTTTAGATTCAGAGAGTGGGAAGCACGTTCCTTCTAGGAGCTGCGTTTTCCTATTCCAGCGTGAATGGGAGTAAACGCTGTATTCAGAAATATCTGCTTCTAGAACCAAAACGCAGCTACCTAACAGAACGGTCTTCAATGTGTGCATTCAACTTACAGAGTTAAACTGATGTGCGTTTGCAGGATTTTGTAAACCCTTTCTGTGAAGCAGCAGAAAACGCATTTTTCCAACCAATTCCAAGCATTTCAGAAATAGCTGTAAATCTCCGTCTAAAACACAAAACGAACGTATCCTTCAAACTGCTCTCCTGTGCATTCGCTTAACTAAGGGAGTTGAATCCGCGTTTAGATTCAGAGAGTGGGAAGCACGTTCCTTCTAGGAGCTGCGTTTTGCTATTCCAGCGTGAATGGGAGTAAACGCTGTATTCAGAAATATCTGCTTCTAGAACCAAAACGCAGCTATCTAAGAGAACGGTCTTCAATGTGTGCATTCAACGTACAGAGTTAAACTGATGTGCGTTTGCAGGAGTTTGTAAACCCTTTCTGTGAAGCAGCGGAAAACGCATTTTTCCAGCCAAATCCAAGCATTTCAGAAATAGCTGTAAATCTCCGTCTAAAACACGAAACGAACGTATCCTTCAAACTGCTCTGCTGTGCGTTGGCTTAACTAAGGGAGTTGAATCCGCGTTTAGATTCAGAGAGTGGGAAGCACGTTCCTTCTAAAAGCTGCGTTTTGCTATTCCAGCGTGAATGGGAGTAAACGCTGTATTCAGAAATATCTGCTTCTAGAACCAAAACGCAGCTACCTAACAGAACGGTCTTCAATGTGTCCATTCAACTTACAGAGTTAAACTGATGTGCGTTTGCAGGAGTTTGTAAACCCTTTCTGTGAAGCAGCGGAAAACGCATTTTTCCAACCAAATCCAAGCATTTCAGAAATAGCTGTAAATCTCCGTCTAAAACACAAAACGAACGTATCCTTCAAACTGCTCTCCTGTGCGTTCGCTTAACTAAGGGAGTTGAATCCGCGTTTAGATTCAGAGAGTGGGAAGCACGTTCCTTCTAGGAGCTGCGTTTTCCTATTCCAGCGTGAATAGGAATAAACGCTGCATTGAGAAATATCTGCGTCTAGAACCAAAACGCAGCTACCTAACAGAACGGTCTTCAATGTGTGCATTCAACTTACAGAGTTAAACTGATGTGCGTTTGCAGGAGTTTGTAAACCCTTTCTGTGAAGCAGCGGAAAACGCATTTTTCCAGCCAAATCCAAGCATTTCAGAAATAGCTGTAAATCTCCGTCTAAAACACAAAACGAACGTATCCTTCAAACTGCTCTCCTGTGCGTTCGCTTAACTAAGGGAGTTGAATCCGCGTTTAAATTCAGAGAGTGGGAAGCACGTTCCTTCTAGGAGCTGCGTTTTGCTATTCCAGCGTGAATGGGAGTAAACGCTGTATTCAGAAATATCTGCTTCTAGAACAAAAACGCAGCTACCTAACAGAACGGTCTTCAATGTGTGCATTCAACTTACAGAGTTAAACTGATGTGCGTTTGCAGGAGTTTGTAAACCCTTTCTGTGAAGCAGCGGAAAACGCATTTTTCCAGCCAAATCCAAGCATTTCAGAAATACCTGTAAATCTCCGTCTAAAACACAAAACGAACGTATCCTTCAAACTGCTCTCCTGTGCGTTCGCTTAACTAAGGGAGTTGAATCCGCGTTTAGACTCAGAGAGTGGGAAGCACGTTCCTTCTAAGAGCTGCGTTTTGCTATTCCAGCGTGAATGGGAGTAAACGCTGTATTGAGAAATGTCTGCTTCTAGAACCAAAACGCAGCTACCTAACATAAGGGTCTTCAATGTGTGCATTCAACTTACAGAGTTAAAATGATGTGCGTTTGCAGGAGTTTGTAAACCCTTTCTGTGGAGCAGCGGAAAACGCATTTTTCCAGCCAAATCCAAGCATTTCAGAAATAGCTGTAAATCTCCGTCTAAAACACGAAACGAACGTATCCTTCAAACTGCTCTGCTGTGCGTTCGCTTAACTAAGGGAGTTGAATCCGCGTTTAGATTCAGAGAGTGGGAAGCACGTTCCTTCTAGGAGCTGCGTTTTGCTATTCCAGCGTGAATGGGAGTAAACGCTGTATTCAGAAATATCTGCTTCTAGAACCAAAACGCAGCTACCTAAGAGAACGGTCTTCAATGTGTGCATTCAACGTACAGAGTTAAACTGATGTGCGTTTGCAGGAGTTTGTAAACCCTTTCTGTGAAGCAGCGGAAAACGCATTTTTCCAGCCAAATCCAAGCATTTCAGAAATAGCTGTAAATCTAGGTCTAAAACACGAAACGAACGTATCCTTGAAACTGCTCTGCTGTGCGTTGGCTTAACTAAGGGAGTTGAATCCGCGTTTAGATTCAGAGAGTGGGAAGCACGTTCCTTCTAGGAGCTGCGTTTTGCTATTCCAGCGTGAATGGGAGTAAACGCTGTATTCAGAAATATCTGCTTCTAGAACCAAAACGCAGCTACCTAACAGAACGGTCTTCAATGTGTCCATTCAACTTACAGAGTTAAACTGATGTGCGTTTGCAGGAGTTTGTAAACCCTTTCTGTGAAGCAGCGGAAAACGCATTTTTCCAACCAAATCCAAGCATTTCAGAAATAGCTGTAAATCTCCGTCTAAAACACAAAACGAACGTATCCTTCAAACTGCTCTCCTGTGCGTTCGCTTAACTAAGGGAGTTGAATCCGCGTTTAGATTCAGAGAGTGGGAAGCACGTTCCTTCTAGGAGCTGGGTTTTCCTATTCCAGCGTGAATGGGAATAAACGCTGTATTGAGAAATATTTGCTTCTAGAACCAAAACGCAGCTACCTAACAGAACGGTCTTCAATGTGTGCATTCAACTTACAGAGTTAAACTGATGTGCGTTTGCAGGAGTTTGTAAACCCTTTCTGTGAAGCAGCGGAAAACGCATTTTTCCAGCCAAATCCAAGCATTTCAGAAATAGCTGTAAATCTCCGTCTAAAACACAAAACGAACGTATCCTTCAAACTGCTCTCCTGTGCGTTCGCTTAACTAAGGGAGTTGAATCCGCGTTTAGATTCAGAGAGTGGGAAGCACGTTCCTTCTAGGAGCTGCGTTTTGCTATTCCAGCGTGAATGGGAGTAAACGCTGTATTCCAAAATATCTGCTTCTAGAACCAAAACGCAGCTACCTAACAGAACGGTCTTCAATGTGTGCATTCAACTTACAGAGTTAAACTGATGTGCGTTTGCAGGAGTTTGTAAACCCTTTCTGTGAAGCAGCGGAAAACGCATTTTTCCAGCCAAATCCAAGCATTTCAGAAATAGCTGTAAATCTCCGTCTAAAACACAAAACGAACGTATCCTTCAAACTGCTCTCCTGTGCGTTCGCTTAACTAAGGGAGTTGAATCCGCGTTTAGATTCAGAGAGTGGGAAGCACGTTCCTTCTAGGAGCTGCGTTTTGCTATTCCAGCGTGAATGGGAGTAAACGCTGTATTCAGAAATATCTGCTTCTAGAACCAAAACGCAGCTACCTAACAGAACGGTCTTCAATGTGTGCATTCAACTTACAGAGTTAAACTGATGTGCGTTTGCAGGAGTTTGTAAACCCTTTCGTTGAAGCAGCGCAAAACGCATTTTTCCAACCAATTCCAAGCATTTCAGAAATAGCTGTAAATCTCCGTCTAAAACACAAAACGAACGTATCCTTCAAACTGCTCTCCTGTGCGTTCGCTTAACTAAGGGAGTTGAATCCGCGTTTAGATTCAGAGAGTGGGAAGCACGTTCCTTCTAGGAGCTGCGTTTTGCTATTCCAGCGTGAATGGGAGTAAACGCTGTATTCAGAAATATCTGCTTCTAGAACCAAAACGCAGCTACCTAAGAGAACGGTCTTCAATGTGTGCATTCAACGTACAGAGTTAAACTGATGTGCGTTTGCAGGAGTTTGTAAACCCTTTCTGTGAAGCAGCGGAAAACGCATTTTTCCAGCCAAATCCAAGCATTTCAGAAATAGCTGTAAATCTCCGTCTAAAACACGAAACGAACGTATCCTTCAAACTGCTCTGCTGTGCGTTGGCTTAACTAAGGGAGTTGAATCCGCGTTTAGATTCAGAGAGTGGGAAGCACGTTCCTTCTAGGAGCTGCGTTTTGCTATTCCAGCGTGAATGGGAGTAAACGCTGTATTCAGTAATATCTGCTTCTAGAACCAAAACGCAGCTACCTAACAGAACGGTCTTCAATGTGTGCATTCAACTTACAGAGTTAAACTGATGTGCGTTTGCAGGAGTTTGTAAACCCTTTCTGTGAAGCAGCGGAAAACGCATTTTTCCAGCCAAATCCAAGCATTTCAGAAATAGCTGTAAATCTCCGTCTAAAACACAAAACGAACGTATTTTTCAAACTGCTTTCCTGTGCGTTCGCTTAACTAAGGGAGTTGAATCCGCATTTAGATTCAGAGAGTGGGAAGCACGTTCCTTCTAGGAGCTGCGTTTTCCTATTCCAGCGTGAATGGGAGTAAACGCTGTATTGAGAAATATCTGCTTCTAGAACCAAAACGCAGCTACCTAACAGAACGGTCTTCAAAGTGTGCATTCAACTTACAGAGTTAAACTGATGTGCGTTTGCAGGAGTTTATAAACCCTTTCTGTGAAGCAGCGGAATACGCATTTTTCCAGCCAAATCCAAGCATTTCAGAAATAGCTGTAAATCTCCGTCTAAAACACAAAACGAACGTATCCTTCAAACTGCTCTCCTGTGCGTTTGCTTAACTAAGGGAGTTGAATCCGCGTTTAGATTCAGAGAGTGGGAAGCACGTTCCTTCTAGGAGCTGCGTTTTGCTATTCCAGCGTGAATAGGAATAAACGCTGTATTGAGAAATATCTGCTTCTAGAACAAAAACGCAGCTACCTAACAGAACGGTCTTCAATGTGTGCATTCAACTTACAGAGTTAAACTGATGTGCGTTTGCAGGAGTTTGTAAACCCTTTCTGTGAAGCAGCGGAAAACGCATTTTTCCAGCCAAATCCAAGCATTTCAGAAATAGCTGTAAATCTCCGTCTAAAACACGAAACGAACGTATCCTTCAAACTGCTCTGCTGTGCGTTGGCTTAACTAAGGGAGTTGAATCCGCGTTTAGATTCAGAGAGTGGGAAGCACGTTCCTTCTAAAAGCTGCGTTTTGCTATTCCAGCGTGAATGGGAGTAAACGCTGTATTCAGAAATATCTGCTTCTAGAACCAAAACGCAGCTACCTAACAGAACGGTCTTCAATGTGTCCATTCAACTTACAGAGTTAAACTGATGTGCGTTTGCAGGAGTTTGTAAACCCTTTCTGTGAAGCAGCGGAAAACGCATTTTTCCAACCAAATCCAAGCATTTCAGAAATAGCTGTAAATCTCCGTCTAAAACACAAAACGAACGTATCCTTCAAACTGCTCTCCTGTGCGTTCGCTTAACTAAGGGAGTTGAATCCGCGTTTAGATTCAGAGAGTGGGAAGCACGTTCCTTCTAGGAGCTGCGTTTTCCTATTCCAGCGTGAATAGGAATAAACGCTGTATTGAGAAATATCTGCGTCTAGAACCAAAACGCAGCTACCTAACAGAACGGTCTTCAATGTGTGCATTCAACTTACAGAGTTAAACTGATGTGCGTTTGCAGGAGTTTGTAAACCCTTTCTGTGAAGCAGCGGAAAACGCATTTTTCCAGCCAAATCCAAGCATTTCAGAAATAGCTGTAAATCTCCGTCTAAAACACAAAACGAACGTATCCTTCAAACTGCTCTCCTGTGCGTTCGCTTAACTAAGGGAGTTGAATCCGCGTTTAAATTCAGAAAGTGGGAAGCACGTTCCTTCTAGGAGCTGCGTTTTGCTATTCCAGCGTGAATGGGAGTAAACGCTGTATTCAGAAATATCTGCTTCTAGAACAAAAACGCAGCTACCTAACAGAACGGTCTTCAATGTGTGCATTCAACTTACAGAGTTAAACTGATGTGCGTTTGCAGGAGTTTGTAAACCCTTTCTGTGAAGCAGCGGAAAACGCATTTTTCCAGCCAAATCCAAGCATTTCAGAAATACCTGTAAATCTCCGTCTAAAACACAAAACGAACGTATCCTTCAAACTGCTCTCCTGTGCGTTCGCTTAACTAAGGGAGTTGAATCCGCGTTTAGACTCAGAGAGTGGGAAGCACGTTCCTTCTAAGAGCTGCGTTTTGCTATTCCAGCGTGAATGGGAGTAAACGCTGTATTGAGAAATGTCTGCTTCTAGAACCAAAACGCAGCTACCTAACATAAGGGTCTTCAATGTGTGCATTCAACTTACAGAGTTAAAATGATGTGCGTTTGCAGGAGTTTGTAAACCCTTTCTGTGGAGCAGCGGAAAACGCATTTTTCCAGCCAAATCCAAGCATTTCAGAAATAGCTGTAAATCTCCGTCTAAAACACGAAACGAACGTATCCTTCAAACTGCTCTGCTGTGCGTTCGCTTAACTAAGGGAGTTGAATCCGCGTTTAGATTCAGAGAGTGGGAAGCACGTTCCTTCTAGGAGCTGCGTTTTGCTATTCCAGCGTGAATGGGAGTAAACGCTGTATTCAGAAATATCTGCTTCTAGAACCAAAACGCAGCTACCTAAGAGAACGGTCTTCAATGTGTGCATTCAACGTACAGAGTTAAACTGATGTGCGTTTGCAGGAGTTTGTAAACCCTTTCTGTGAAGCAGCGGAAAACGCATTTTTCCAGCCAAATCCAAGCATTTCAGAAATAGCTGTAAATCTAGGTCTAAAACACGAAACGAACGTATCCTTGAAACTGCTCTGCTGTGCGTTGGCTTAACTAAGGGAGTTGAATCCGCGTTTAGATTCAGAGAGTGGGAAGCACGTTCCTTCTAGGAGCTGCGTTTTGCTATTCCAGCGTGAATGGGAGTAAACGCTGTATTCAGAAATATCTGCTTCTAGAACCAAAACGCAGCTACCTAACAGAACGGTCTTCAATGTGTCCATTCAACTTACAGAGTTAAACTGATGTGCGTTTGCAGGAGTTTGTAAACCCTTTCTGTGAAGCAGCGGAAAACGCATTTTTCCAACCAAATCCAAGCATTTCAGAAATAGCTGTAAATCTCCGTCTAAAACACAAAACGAACGTATCCTTCAAACTGCTCTCCTGTGCGTTCGCTTAACTAAGGGAGTTGAATCCGCGTTTAGATTCAGAGAGTGGGAAGCACGTTCCTTCTAGGAGCTGGGTTTTCCTATTCCAGCGTGAATGGGAATAAACGCTGTATTGAGAAATATTTGCTTCTAGAACCAAAACGCAGCTACCTAACAGAACGGTCTTCAATGTGTGCATTCAACTTACAGAGTTAAACTGATGTGCGTTTGCAGGAGTTTGTAAACCCTTTCTGTGAAGCAGCGGAAAACGCATTTTTCCAGCCAAATCCAAGCATTTCAGAAATAGCTGTAAATCTCCGTCTAAAACACAAAACGAACGTATCCTTCAAACTGCTCTCCTGTGCGTTCGCTTAACTAAGGGAGTTGAATCCGCGTTTAGATTCAGAGAGTGGGAAGCACGTTCCTTCTAGGAGCTGCGTTTTGCTATTCCAGCGTGAATGGGAGTAAACGCTGTATTCAGAAATATCTGCTTCTAGAACCAAAACGCAGCTACCTAACAGAACGGTCTTCAATGTGTGCATTCAACTTACAGAGTTAAACTGATGTGCGTTTGCAGGAGTTTGTAAACCCTTTCTGTGAAGCAGCGGAAAACGCATTTTTCCAGCCAAATCCAAGCATTTCAGAAATAGCTGTAAATCTCCGTCTAAAACACAAAACGAACGTATCCTTCAAACTGCTCTCCTGTGCGTTCGCTTAACTAAGGGAGTTGAATCCGCGTTTAGATTCAGAGAGTGGGAAGCACGTTCCTTCTAGGAGCTGCGTTTTGCTATTCCAGCGTGAATGGGAGTAAACGCTGTATTCAGAAATATCTGCTTCTAGAACCAAAACGCAGCTACCTAACAGAACGGTCTTCAATGTGTGCATTCAACTTACAGAGTTAAACTGATGTGCGTTTGCAGGAGTTTGTAAACCCTTTCGTTGAAGCAGCGCAAAACGCATTTTTCCAACCAATTCCAAGCATTTCAGAAATAGCTGTAAATCTCCGTCTAAAACACAAAACGAACGTATCCTTCAAACTGCTCTCCTGTGCGTTCGCTTAACTAAGGGAGTTGAATCCGCGTTTAGATTCAGAGAGTGGGAAGCACGTTCCTTCTAGGAGCTGCGTTTTGCTATTCCAGCGTGAATGGGAGTAAACGCTGTATTCAGAAATATCTGCTTCTAGAACCAAAACGCAGCTACCTAAGAGAACGGTCTTCAATGTGTGCATTCAACGTACAGAGTTAAACTGATGTGCGTTTGCAGGAGTTTGTAAACCCTTTCTGTGAAGCAGCGGAAAACGCATTTTTCCAGCCAAATCCAAGCATTTCAGAAATAGCTGTAAATCTCCGTCTAAAACACAAAACGAACGTATCCTTCAAACTGCTCTGCTGTGCGTTGGCTTAACTAAGGGAGTTGAATCCGCGTTTAGATTCAGAGAGTGGGAAGCACGTTCCTTCTAGGAGCTGCGTTTTGCTATTCCAGCGTGAATGGGAGTAAACGCTGTATTCAGTAATATCTGCTTCTAGAACCAAAACGCAGCTACCTAACAGAACGGTCTTCAATGTGTGCATTCAACTTACAGAGTTAAACTGATGTGCGTTTGCAGGAGTTTGTAAACCCTTTCTGTGAAGCAGCGGAAAACGCATTTTTCCAGCCAAATCCAAGCATTTCAGAAATAGCTGTAAATCTCCGTCTAAAACACAAAACGAACGTATTTTTCAAACTGCTTTCCTGTGCGTTCGCTTAACTAAGGGAGTTGAATCCGCATTTAGATTCAGAGAGTGGGAAGCACGTTCCTTCTAGGAGCTGCGTTTTCCTATTCCAGCGTGAATGGGAGTAAACGCTGTATTGAGAAATATCTGCTTCTAGAACCAAAACGCAGCTACCTAACAGAACGGTCTTCAAAGTGTGCATTCAACTTACAGAGTTAAACTGATGTGCGTTTGCAGGAGTTTATAAACCCTTTCTGTGAAGCAGCGGAATACGCATTTTTCCAGCCAAATCCAAGCATTTCAGAAATAGCTGTAAATCTCCGTCTAAAACACAAAACGAACGTATCCTTCAAACTGCTCTCCTGTGCGTTTGCTTAACTAAGGGAGTTGAATCCGCGTTTAGATTCAGAGAGTGGGAAGCACGTTCCTTCTAGGAGCTGCGTTTTGCTATTCCAGCGTGAATAGGAATAAACGCTGTATTGAGAAATATCTGCTTCTAGAACAAAAACGCAGCTACCTAACAGAACGGTCTTCAATGTGTGCATTCAACTTACAGAGTTAAACTGATGTGCGTTTGCAGGAGTTTGTAAACCCTTTCTGTGAAGCAGCGGAAAACGCATTTGTCCAGCCAAATCCAAGCATTTCAGAAATAGCTGTAAATCTCCGTCTAAAACACAAAACGAACGTATCCTTCAAACTGCTCTCCTGTGCGTTCGCTTAACTAAGGGAGTTGAATCCGCGTTTAGATTCAGAGAGTGGGAAGCACGTTCCTTCTAGGAGCTGCGTTTTGCTATTCCTGCGTGAATGGGAGTAAACGCTGTATTCCAAAATATCTGCTTCTAGAACCAAAACGCAGCTACCTAACAGAACGGTCTTCAATGTGTGCATTCAACTTACAGAGTTAAACTGATGTGCGTTTGCAGGAGTTTGTAAACCCTTTCTGTGAAGCAGCGGAAAACGCATTTTTCCAGCCAAATCCCAGCATTTCAGAAATAGCTGTAAATCTCCGTCTAAAACACAAAACGAACGTATCCTTCAAACTGCTCTCCTGTGCGTTCGCTTAACTAAGGGAGTTGAATCCGCGTTTAGATTCAGAGAGTGGGAAGCACGTTCCTTCTAGGAGCTGCGTTTTGCTATTCCAGCGTGAATGGGAGTAAACGCTGTATTCAGAAATATCTGCTTCTAGAACCAAAACGCAGCTACCTAACAGAACGGTCTTCAATGTGTGCATTCAACGTACAGAGTTAAACTGATGTGCGTTTGCAGGAGTTTGTAAACTCTTTCTGTGAAGCAGCGGAAAACGCATTTTTCCAGCCAAATCCAAGCATTTCAGAAATAGCTGTAAATCTTTGTCTAAAACACAAAACGAACGTATCCTTCAAACTGCTCTGCTGTGCGTTGGCTTAACTAAGGGAGTTGAATCCGCGTTTAGATTCAGAGAGTGGGAAGCACGTTCCTTCTAGGAGCTGCGTTTTGCTATTCCAGCGTGAATGGGAGTAAACGCTGTATTGAGAAATATCTGCTTCTAGAACCAAAACGCAGCTACCTAACAGAACGGTCTTCAATGTGTGCATTCAACGTACAGAGTTAAACTGATGTGCGTTTGCAGGAGTTTGTAAACCCTTTCTGTGAAGCAGCGGAAAACGCATTTTTCCAGCCAAATCCAAGCATTTCAGAAATAGGTGTAAATCTCCGTCTAAAACACAAAACGAACGTATCCTTCAAACTGCTCTCCTGTGCGTTCGCTTAACTAAGGGAGTTGAATCCGCGTTTAGATTCAGAGAGTGGGAAGCACGTTCCTTCTAGGAGCTGCGTTTTGCTATTCCAGCGTGAATGGGAGTAAACGCTGTATTGAGAAATATCTGCTTCTAGAACCAAAACGCAGCTATCTAACAGAACGGTCTTCAATGTGTGCATTCAACGTACAGAGTTAAACTGATGTGCGTTTGCAGGAGTTTGTAAACCCTTTCTGTGAAGCAGCGGAAAACGCATTTTTCCAGCCAAATCCAAGCATTTCAGAAATAGCTGTAAATCTCCGTCTAAAACACAAAACGAACGTATCCTTCAAATTGCTCTCCTGTGCGTTCGCTTAACTAAGGGAGTTGAATCCGCGTTTAGATTCAGAGAGTGGGAAGCACGTTCCTTCTAGGAGCTGCGTTTTGCTATTCCAGCGTGAATGGGAGTAAACGCTGTATTCAGAAATATCTGCTTCTAGAACCAAAACGCAGCTACCTAACAGAACGGTCTTCAATGTGTGCATTCAACGTACAGAGTTAAACTGATGTGCGTTTGCAGGAGTTTGTAAACTCTTTCTGTGAAGCAGCGGAAAACGCATTTTTCCAGCCAAATCCAAGCATTTCAGAAATAGCTGTAAATCTCCGTCTAAAACACAAAACGAACGTATCCTTCAAACTGCTCTGCTGTGCGTTGGCTTAACTAAGGGAGTTGAATCCGCGTTTAGATTCAGAGAGTGGGAAGCACGTTCCTTCTAGGAGCTGCGTTTTGCTATTCCAGCGTGAATGGGAGTAAACGCTGTATTGAGAAATATCTGCTTCTAGAACCAAAACACAGCTACCTAACAGAACGGTCTTCAATGTGTGCATTCAACGTACAGAGTTAAACTGATGTGCGTTTGCAGGAGTTTGTAAACCCTTCCTTTGAAGCAGCGAAAAACGCATTTTTCCAGCGAAATCCAAGCATTTCAGAAATAGCTGTAAATCTCCGTCTAAAACACAAAACGAACGTATCCTTCAAACTGCTCTCCTGTGCGTTCGCTTAACTAGGGGTGTTGAATCCGCATTTAGATTCAGAGTGGGAAGCACGTTACTTCTAGGAGCTGCGTTTTGCTATTCCAGCGTGAATGGGAGTAAACGCTGTATTGAGAAATATCTGCTTCTAGAACCAAAACGCAGCTACCTAACAGAACGGTCTTCAATGTGTGCATTCAACTTACAGAGTTAAACTGATGTGCGTTTGCAGGAGTTTGTAAACCCTTTCTGTGAAGCAGCGGAAAACGCATTTTTCCAGCCAAATCCAAGCATTTCAGAAATAGCTGTAAATCTCCGTCTAAAACACAAAACGAACGTATCCTTCAAACTGCTCTCCTGTGCGTTCGCTTAACTAAGGGAGTTGAATCCGCGTTTAGATTCAGAGAGTGGGAAGCACGTTCCTTCTAGGAGCTGCGTTTTGCTATTCCAGCGTGAATGGGAGTAAACGCTGTATTCAGAAATATCTGCTTCTAGAACCAAAACGCAGCTACCTAACAGAACGGTCTTCAATGTGTGCATTCAACTTACAGAGTTAAACTGATGTGCGTTTGCAGGAGTTTGTAAACCCTTTCTGTGAAGCAGCGGAAAACGCATTTTTCCAGCCAAATCCAAGCATTTCAGAAATAGCTGTAAATCTCCGTCTAAAACACAAAACGAACGTATCCTTCAAACTGCTCTCCTGTGCGTTCGCTTAACTAAGGGAGTTGAATCCGCGTTTAGACTCAGAGAGTGGGAAGCACGTTCCTTCTAGGAGCTGCGTTTTGCTATTCCAGCGTTAATGGGAGTAAACGCTGTATTGAGAAATGTCTGCTTCTAGAACCAAAACGCAGCTACCTAACAGAAGGGTCTTCAATGTGTGCATTCAACTTACAGAGTTAAACTGATGTGCGTTTGCAGGAGTTTGTAAACCCTTTCTGTGAAGCAGCGGAAAACGCATTTTTCCAGCCAAATCAAAGCATTTCAGAAATAGCTGTAAATCTCCGTCTAAAACACGAAACGAACGTATCCTTCAAACTGCTCTGCTGTGCGTTGGCTTAACTAAGGGAGTTGAATCCGCGTTTAGATTCAGAGAGTGGGAAGCACGTTCCTTCTAGGAGCTGCGTTTTGCTATTCCAGCGTGAATGGGAGTAAACGCTGTATTCAGAAATATCTGCTTCTAGAACCAAAACGCAGCTACCTAACAGAACGGTCTTCAATGTGTCCATTCAACCTACAGAGTTAAACTGATGTGCGTTTGCAGGAGTTTGTAAACCCTTTCTGTGAAGCAGCGGAAAACGCATTTTTCCAACCAAATCCAAGCATTTCAGAAATAGCTGTAAATCTCCGTCTAAAACACAAAACGAACGTATCCTTCAAACTGCTCTCCTGTGCGTTCGCTTAACTAAGGGAGTTGAATCCGCGTTTAGATTCAGAGAGTGGGAAGCACGTTCCTTCTAGGAGCTGCGTTTTCCTATTCCAGCGTGAATGGGAATAAACGCTGTATTGAGAAATATCTGCTTCTAGAACCAAAACGCAGCTACCTAACAGAACGGTCGTCAATGTGTGCATTCAACTTACAGAGTTAAACTGATGTGCGTTTGCAGGAGTTTGTAAACTTTTACTGGGAAGCAGCGGAAAACGCATTTTTCCAGCCAAATCCAAGCATTTCAGAAATAGCTGTAAATCTCCGTCTAAAACACAAAACGAACGTATCCTTAAAACTGCTCTCCTTTGCGTTCGCGTAACTAAGGGAGTTGAATCCGCGTTTAGATTCAGAGAGTGGGAAGCACGTTCCTTCTAGGAGCTGCGTTTTCCTATTCCAGCGTGAATGGGAATAAACGCTGTATTGAGAAATATCTGCTTCTAGAACCAAAACGCAGCTACCTAACAGAACGGTCTTCAATGTGTGCATTCAACTTACAGAGTTAAACTGATGTGCGTTTGCAGGAGTTTGTAAACCCTTTCTGTGAAGCAGCGGAAAACGCATTTTTCCAGCCAAATCCAAGCATTTCAGAAATAGCTGTAAATCTCCGTCTAAAACACAAAACGAACGTATCCTTCAAACTGCTCTTCTGTGCGTTCGCTTAACTAAGGGAGTTGAATCCGCGTTTAGATTCAGAGAGTGGGAAGCATGTTCCTTCTAGGAGCTGCGTTTTGCTATTCCAGCGTGAATGGGAGTAAACGCTGTATTGAGAAATATCTGCTTCTAGAACCAAAACGCAGCTACCTAACAGAACGGTCTTCAATGTGTGCATTCAACGTACAGAGTTAAACTGATGTGCGTTTGCAGGAGTTTGTAAACCGTTTCTGTGAAGCAGCGGAAAACGCATTTTTCCAGCCAAATCCAAGCATTTCAGAAATAGCTTTAAATCTCCGTCTAAAACACAAAACGAACGTATCCTTCAAACTGCTCTCCTGTGCGTTCGCTTAACTAAGGGAGTTCAATCCGCGTTTAGATTCAGAGAGTGGGAAGCACGTTCCTTCTAGGAGCTGCGTTTTGCTATTCCAGCGTGAATGGGAGTAAACGCTGTATTCAGAAATATCTGCTTCTAGAACCAAAACGCAGCTACCTAACAGAACGGTCTTCAATGTGTGCATTCAACTTACAGAGTTAAACTGATGTGCGTTTGCAGGAGTTTGTAAACCCTTTCTGTGAAGCAGCGGAAAACGCATTTTTCCAGCCAAATCCAAGCATTTCAGAAATAGTTGTAAATCTCCGTCTAAAACACAAAACGAACGTATCCTTCAAACTGCTCTCCTGTGCGTTCGCTTAACTAAGGGAGTTGAATCCGCGTTTAGACTCAGAGAGTGGGAAGCACGTTCCTTCTAGGAGCTGCGTTTTGCTATTCCAGCGTGAATGGGAGTAAACGCTGTATTGAGAAATGTCTGCTTCTAGAACCAAAACGCAGCTACCTAACAGAACGGTCTTCAATGTGTGCATTCAACTTACAGAGTTAAACTGATGTGCGTTTGCAGGAGTTTGTAAACCCTTTCTGTGAAGCAGCGGAAAACGCATTTTTCCAGCCAAATCCAAGCATTTCAGAAATAGCTGTAAATCTCCGTCTAAAACACAAAACGAACGTATCCTTCAAACTGCTCTGCTGTGCGATGGCTTAACTAAGGGAGTTGAATCCGCGTTTAGATTCAGAGAGTGGGAAGCACGTTCCTTCTAGGAGCTGCGTTTTCCTATTCCAGCGTGAATGGGAGTAAACGCTGTATTCAGAAATATCTGCTTCTAGAACCAAAACGCAGCTACCTAACAGAACGGTCTTCAATGTGTGCATTCAACTTACAGAGTTAAACTGATGTGCGTTTGCAGGATTTTGTAAACCCTTTCTGTGAAGCAGCAGAAAACGCATTTTTCCAACCAATTCCAAGCATTTCAGAAATAGCTGTAAATCTCCGTCTAAAACACAAAACGAACGTATCCTTCAAACTGCTCTCCTGTGCGTTCGCTTAACTAAGGGAGTTGAATCCGCGTTTAGATTCAGAGAGTGGGAAGCACGTTCCTTCTAGGAGCTGCGTTTTGCTATTCCAGCGTGAATGGGAGTAAACGCTGTATTCAGAAATATCTGCTTCTAGAACCAAAACGCAGCTACCTAAGAGAACGGTCTTCAATGTGTGCATTCAACGTACAGAGTTAAACTGATGTGCGTTTGCAGGAGTTTGTAAACCCTTTCTGTGAAGCAGCGGAAAACGCATTTTTCTAGCCAAATCCAAGCATTTCAGAAATAGCTGTAAATCTCCGTCTAAAACACGAAACGAACGTATCCTTCAAACTGCTCTGCTGTGCGTTGGCTTAACTAAGGGAGTTGAATCCGCGTTTAGATTCAGAGAGTGGGAAGCACGTTCCTTCTAAAAGCTGCGTTTTGCTATTCCAGCGTGAATGGGAGTAAACGCTGTATTCAGAAATATCTGCTTCTAGAACCAAAACGCAGCTACCTAACAGAACGGTCTTCAATGTGTCCATTCAACTTACAGAGTTAAACTGATGTGCGTTTGCAGGAGTTTGTAAACCCTTTCTGTGAAGCAGCGGAAAACGCATTTTTCCAACCAAATCCAAGCATTTCAGAAATAGCTGTAAATCTCCGTCTAAAACACAAAACGAACGTATCCTTCAAACTGCTCTCCTGTGCGTTCGCTTAACTAAGGGAGTTGAATCCGCGTTTAGATTCAGAGAGTGGGAAGCACGTTCCTTCTAGGAGCTGCGTTTTCCTATTCCAGCGTGAATGGGAATAAACGCTGTATTGAGAAATATCTGCTTCTAGAACCAAAACGCAGCTACCTAACAGAACGGTCTTCAATGTGTGCATTCAACTTACAGAGTTAAACTGATGTGCGTTTGCAGGAGTTTGTAAACCCTTTCTGTGAAGCAGCGGAAAACGCATTTTTCCAGCCAAATCCAAGCATTTCAGAAATAGCTGTAAATCTCCGTCTAAAACACAAAACGAACGTATCCTTCAAACTGCTCTCCTGTGCGTTCGCTTAACTAAGGTAGTTGAATCCGCGTTTAGACTCAGAGAGTGGGAAGCACGTTCCTTCTAAGAGCTGCGTTTTGCTATTCCAGCGTGAATGGGAGTAAACGCTGTATTGAGAAATGTCTGCTTCTAGAACCAAAACGCAGCTACCTAACAGAAGGGTCTTCAATGTGTGCATTCAACTTACAGAGTTAAAATGATGTGCGTTTGCAGGAGTTTGTAAACCCTTTCTGTGGAGCAGCGGAAAACGCATTTTTCCAGCCAAATCCAAGCATTTCAGAAATAGCTGTAAATCTCCGTCTAAAACACGAAACGAACGTATCCTTCAAACTGCTCTGCTGTGCGTTGGCTTAACTAAGGGAGTTGAATCCGCGTTTAGATTCAGAGAGTGGGAAGCACGTTCCTTCTAGGAGCTGCGTTTTGCTATTCCAGCGTGAATGGGAGTAAACGCTGTATTCAGAAATATCTGCTTCTAGAACCAAAACGCAGCTACCTAAGAGAACGGTCTTCAATGTGTGCATTCAACGTACAGAGTTAAACTGATGTGCGTTTGCAGGAGTTTGTAAACCCTTTCTGTGAAGCAGCGGAAAACGCATTTTTCCAGCCAAATCCAAGCATTTCAGAAATAGCTGTAAATCTAGGTCTAAAACACGAAACGAACGTATCCTTCAAACTGCTCTGCTGTGCGTTGGCTTAACTAAGGGAGTTGAATCCGCGTTTAGATTCAGAGAGTGGGAAGCACGTTCCTTCTAGGAGCTGCGTTTTGCTATTCCAGCGTGAATGGGAGTAAACGCTGTATTCAGAAATATCTGCTTCTAGAACCAAAACGCAGCTACCTAACAGAACGGTCTTCAATGTGTCCATTCAACTTACAGAGTTAAACTGATGTGCGTTTGCAGGAGTTTGTAAACCCTTTCTGTGAAGCAGCGGAAAACGCATTTTTCCAACCAAATCCAAGCATTTCAGAAATAGCTGTAAATCTCCGTCTAAAGCACAAAACGAACGTATCCTTCAAACTGCTCTCCTGTGCGTTCGCTTAACTAAGGGAGTTGAATCCGCGTTTAGATTCAGAGAGTGGGAAGCACGTTCCTTCTAGGAGCTGGGTTTTCCTATTCCAGCGTGAATGGGAATAAACGCTGTATTGAGAAATATCTGCTTCTAGAACCAAAACGCAGCTACCTAACAGAACGGTCTTCAATGTGTGCATTCAACTTACAGAGTTAAACTGATGTGCGTTTGCAGGAGTTTGTAAACCCTTTCTGTGAAGCAGCCGAAAACGCATTTTTCCAGCCAAATCCAAGCATTTCAGAAATAGCTGTAAATCTCCGTCTAAAACACAAAACGAACGTATCCTTCAAACTGCTCTCCTGTGCGTTCGCTTAACTAAGGGAGTTGAATCCGCGTTTAGAT
This sequence comes from Callithrix jacchus, assembly GCF_049354715.1. NCBI lineage: Eukaryota > Metazoa > Chordata > Mammalia > Primates > Cebidae > Callithrix > Callithrix jacchus. Next base: position 46,766,548 of record NC_133514.1, read on the forward strand.
TCAGAGAGTGGGAAGCACGTTCCTTCTAGGAGCTGCGTTTTGCTATTCCAGCGTGAATGGGAGTAAACGCTGTATTCAGAAATATCTGCTTCTAGAACCAAAACGCAGCTACCTAACAGAACGGTCTTCAATGTGTGCATTCAACTTACAGAGTTAAACTGATGTGCGTTTGCAGGAGTTTGTAAACCCTTTCTGTGAAGCAGCGGAAAACGCATTTTTCCAGCCAAATCCAAGCATTTCAGAAATAGCTGTAAATCTCCGTCTAAAACACAAAACGAACGTATCCTTCAAACTGCTCTCCTGTGCGTTCGCTTAACTAAGGGAGTTGAATCCGCGTTTAGATTCAGAGAGTGGGAAGCACGTTCCTTCTAGGAGCTGCGTTTTGCTATTCCAGCGTGAATGGGAGTAAACGCTGTATTCAGAAATATCTGCTTCTAGAACCAAAACGCAGCTACCTAACAGAACGGTCTTCAATGTGTGCATTCAACTTACAGAGTTAAACTGATGTGCGTTTGCAGGAGTTTGTAAACCCTTTCGTTGAAGCAGCGGAAAACGCATTTTTCCAACCAATTCCAAGCATTTCAGAAATAGCTGTAAATCTCCGTCTAAAACACAAAACGAACGTATCCTTCAAACTGCTCTCCTGTGCGTTCGCTTAACTAAGGGAATTGAATCCGCGTTTAGATTCAGAGAGTGGGAAGCACGTTCCTTCTAGGAGCTGCGTTTTGCTATTCCAGCGTGAATGGGAGTAAACGCTGTATTCAGAAATATCTGCTTCTAGAACCAAAACGCAGCTACCTAAGAGAACGGTCTTCAATGTGTGCATTCAACGTACAGAGTTAAACTGATGTGCGTTTGCAGGAGTTTGTAAACCCTTTCTGTGAAGCAGCGGAAAACGCATTTTTCCAGCCAAATCCAAGCATTTCAGAAATAGCTGTAAATCTCCGTCTAAAACACGAAACGAACGTATCCTTCAAACTGCTCTGCTGTGCGTTGGCTTAACTAAGGGAGTTGAATCCGCGTTTAGATTCAGAGAGTGGGAAGCACGTTCCTTCTAGGAGCTGCGTTTTGCTATTCCAGCGTGAATGGGAGTAAACGCTGTATTCAGTAATATCTGCTTCTAGAACCAAAACGCAGCTACCTAACAGAACGGTCTTCAATGTGTGCATTCAACTTACAGAGTTAAACTGATGTGCGTTTGCAGGAGTTTGTAAACCCTTTCTGTGAAGCAGCGGAAAACGCATTTTTCCAGCCAAATCCAAGCATTTCAGAAATAGCTGTAAATCTCCGTCTAAAACACAAAACGAACGTATCCTTCAAACTGCTCTCCTGTGCGTTCGCTTAACTAAGGGAGTTGAATCCGCATTTAGATTCAGGGAGTGGGAAGCACGTTCCTTCTAGGAGCTGCGTTTTCCTATTCCAGCGTGAATGAGAGTAAACGCTGTATTGAGAAATATCTGCTTCTAGAACCAAAACGCAGCTACCTAACAGAACGGTCTTCAAAGTGTGCATTCAACTTACAGAGTTAAACTGATGTGCGTTTGCAGGAGTTTATAAACCCTTTCTGTGAAGCAGCGGAAAACGCATTTTTCCAGCCAAATCCAAGCATTTCATAAATAGTTGTAAATCTCCGTCTAAAACACAAAACGAACGTATCCTTCAAACTGCTCTCCTGTGCGTTTGCTTAACTAAGGGAGTTGAATCCGCGTTTAGATTCAGAGAGTGGGAAGCACGTTCCTTCTAGGAGCTGCGTTTTGCTATTCCAGCGTGAATAGGAATAAACGCTGTATTGAGAAATATCTGCTTCTAGAACAAAAACGCAGCTACCTAACAGAACGGTCTTCAATGTGTGCATTCAACTTACAGAGTTAAACTGATGTGCGTTTGCAGGAGTTTGTAAACCCTTTCTGTGAAGCAGCGGAAAACGCATTTGTCCAGCCAAATCCAAGCATTTCAGAAATAGCTGTAAATCTCCGTCTAAAACACAAAACGAACGTATCCTTCAAACTGCTCTCCTGTGCGTTCGCTTAACTAAGGGAGTTGAATCCGCGTTTAGATTCAGAGAGTGGGAAGCACGTTCCTTCTAGGAGCTGCGTTTTGCTATTCCAGCGTGAATGGGAGTAAACGCTGTATTCCAAAATATCTGCTTCTAGAACCAAAACGCAGCTACCTAACAGAACGGTCTTCAATGTGTGCATTCAACTTACAGAGTTAAACTGATGTGCGTTTGCAGGAGTTTGTAAACCCTTTCTGTGAAGCAGCGGAAAACACATTTTTCCAGCCAAATCCCAGCATTTCAGAAATAGCTGTAAATCTCCGTCTAAAACACAAAACGAACGTATCCTTCAAACTGCTCTCCTGTGCGTTCGCTTAACTAAGGGAGTTGAATCCGCGTTTAGATTCAGAGAGTGGGAAGCACGTTCCTTCGAGGAGCTGCGTTTTGCTATTCCAGCGTGAATGGGAGTAAACGCTGTATTCAGAAATATCTGCTTCTAGAACCAAAACGCAGCTACCTAACAGAACGGTCTTCAATGTGTGCATTCAACGTACAGAGTTAAACTGATGTGCGTTTGCAGGAGTTTGTAAACTCTTTCTGTGAAGCAGCGGAAAACGCATTTTTCCAGCCAAATCCAAGCATTTCAGAAATAGCTGTAAATCTTTGTCTAAAACACAAAACGAACGTATCCTTCAAACTGCTCTGCTGTGCGTTGGCTTAACTAAGGGAGTTGAATCCGCGTTTAGATTCAGAGAGTGGGAAGCACGTTCCTTCTAGGAGCTGCGTTTTGCTATTCCAGCGTGAATGGGAGTAAACGCTGTATTGAGAAATATCTGCTTCTAGAACCAAAACGCAGCTACCTAACAGAACGGTCTTCAATGTGTGCATTCAACGTACAGAGTTAAACTGATGTGCGTTTGCAGGAGTTTGTAAACCCTTTCTGTGAAGCAGCGGAAAACGCATTTTTCCAGCCAAATCCAAGCATTTCAGAAATAGGTGTAAATCTCCGTCTAAAACACAAAACGAACGTATCCTTCAAACTGCTCTCCTGTGCGTTCGCTTAACTAAGGGAGTTGAATCCGCGTTTAGATTCAGAGACTGGGAAGCACGTTCCTTCTAAAAGCTGCGTTTTGCTATTCCAGCGTGAATGGGAGTAAACGCTGTATTGAGAAATATCTGCTTCTAGAACCAAAACGCAGCTACCTAACAGAACGGTCTTCAATGTGTGCATTCAACGTACAGAGTTAAACTGATGTGCGTTTGCAGGAGTTTGTAAACCCTTTCTGTGAAGCAGCGGAAAACGCATTTTTCCAGCCAAATCCAAGCATTTCAGAAATAGCTGTAAATCTCCGTCTAAAACACAAAACGAACGTATCCTTCAAACTGCTCTCCTGTGCGTTCGCTTAACTAAGGGAGTTGAATCCGCGTTTAGATTCAGAGAGTGGGAAGCACGTTCCTTCTAGGAGCTGCGTTTTGCTATTCCAGCGTGAATGGGAGTAAACGCTGTATTCAGAAATATCTGCTTCTAGAACCAAAACGCAGCTACCTAACAGAACGGTCTTCAATGTGTGCATTCAACGTACAGAGTTAAACTGATGTGCGTTTGCAGGAGTTTGTAAACTCTTTCTGTGAAGCAGCGGAAAACGCATTTTTCCAGCCAAATCCAAGCATTTCAGAAATAGCTGTAAATCTCCGTCTAAAACACAAAACGAACGTATCCTTCAAACTGCTCTGCTGTGCGTTGGCTTAACTAAGGGAGTTGAATCCGCGTTTAGATTCAGAGAGTGGGAAGCACGTTCCTTCTAGGAGCTGCGTTTTGCTATTCCAGCGTGAATGGGAGTAAACGCTGTATTGAGAAATATCTGCTTCTAGAACCAAAACGCAGCTACCTAACAGAACGGTCTTCAATGTGTGCATTCAACGTACAGAGTTAAACTGATGTGCGTTTGCAGGAGTTTGTAAACCCTTCCTTTGAAGCAGCGGAAAACGCATTTTTCCAGCGAAATCCAAGCATTTCAGAAATAGCTGTAAATCTCCGTCTAAAACACAAAACGAACGTATCCTTCAAACTGCTCTCCTGTGCGTTCGCTTAACTAGGGGTGTTGAATCCGCATTTAGATTCAGAGTGGGAAGCACGTTCCTTCTAGGAGCTGCGTTTTGCTATTCCAGCGTGAATGGGAGTAAACTCTGTATTGAGAAATATCTGCTTCTAGAACCAAAACGCAGCTACCTAACAGAACGGTCTTCAATGTGTGCATTCAACGTACAGAGTTAAACTGATGTGCGTTTGCAGGAGTTTGTAAACCCTTTCTGTGAAGCAGCGGAAAACGCATTTTTCCAGCCAAATCCAAGCATTTCAGAAATAGCTGTAAATCTCCGTCTAAAACACAAAACGAACGTATCCTTCAAACTGCTCTCCTGTGCGTTCGCTTAACTAAGGGAGTTGAATCCGCGTTTAGATTCAGAGAGTGGGAAGCACGTTCCTTCTAGGAGCTGCGTTTTGCTATTCCAGCGTGAATGGGAGTAAACGCTGTATTCAGAAATATCTGCTTCTACAACCAAAACGCAGCTACCTAACAGAACGGTCTTCAATGTGTGCATTCAACTTACAGAGTTAAACTGATGTGCGTTTGCAGGAGTTTGTAAACCCTTTCTGTGAAGCAGCGGAAAACGCATTTTTCCAGCCAAATCCAAGCATTTCAGAAATAGCTGTAAATCTCCGTCTAAAACACAAAACGAACGTATCCTTCAAACTGCTCTCCTGTGCGTTCGCTTAACTAAGGGAGTTGAATCCGCGTTTAGACTCAGAGAGTGGGAAGCACGTTCCTTCTAGGAGCTGCGTTTTGCTATTCCAGCGTGAATGGGAGTAAACGCTGTATTGAGAAATGTCTGCTTCTAGAACCAAAACGCAGCTACCTAACAGAAGGGTCTTCAATGTGTGCATTCAACTTACAGAGTTAAACTGATGTGCGTTTGCAGGAGTTTGTAAACCCTTTCTGTGAAGCAGCGGAAAACGCATTTTTCCAGCCAAATCCAAGCATTTCAGAAATAGCTGTAAATCTCCGTCTAAAACACGAAACGAACGTATCCTTCAAACTGCTCTGCTGTGCGTTGGCTTAACTAAGGGAGTTGAATCCGCGTTTAGATTCAGAGAGTGGGAAGCACGTTCCTTCTAGGAGCTGCGTTTTCCTATTCCAGCGTGAATGGGAGTAAACGCTGTATTCAGAAATATCTGCTTCTAGAACCAAAACGCAGCTACCTAACAGAACGGTCTTCAATGTGTGCATTCAACTTACAGAGTTAAACTGATGTGCGTTTGCAGGAGTTTGTAAACCCTTTCGTTGAAGCAGCGGAAAACGCATTTTTCCAACCAATTCCAAGCATTTCAGAAATAGCTGTAAATCTCCGTCTAAAACACAAAACGAACGTATCCTTCAAACTGCTCTCCTGTGCGTTCGCTTAACTAAGGGAGTTGAATCCGCGTTTAGATTCAGAGAGTGGGAAGCACGTTCCTTCTAGGAGCTGCGTTTTGCTATTCCAGCGTGAATGGGAGTAAACGCTGTATTCAGAAATATCTGCTTCTAGAACCAAAACGCAGCTACCTAAGAGAACGGTCTTCAATGTGTGCATTCAACGTACAGAGTTAAACTGTTGTGCGTTTGCAGGAGTTTGTAAACCGTTTCTGTGAAGCAGCGGAAAACGCATTTTTCCAGCCAAATCCAAGCATTTCAGAAATAGCTGTAAATCTCCGTCTAAAACACGAAACGAACGTATCCTTCAAACTGCTCTGCTGTGCGTTGGCTTAACTAAGGGAGTTGAATCCGCGTTTAGATTCAGAGAGTGGGAAGCACGTTCCTTCTAGGAGCTGCGTTTTGCTATTCCAGCGTGAATGGGAGTAAACGCTGTATTGAGAAATATCTGCTTCTAGAACCAAAACGCAGCTACCTAACAGAACGGTCTTCAATGTGTGCATTCAACGTACAGAGTTAAACTGATGTGCGTTTGCAGGAGTTTGTAAACCCTTTCTGTGAAGCAGCGGAAAACGCATTTTTCCAGCCAAATCCAAGCATTTCAGAAATAGGTGTAAATCTCCGTCTAAAACACAAAACGAACGTATCCTTCAAACTGCTCTCCTGTGCGTTCGCTTAACTAAGGGAGTTGAATCCGCGTTTAGATTCAGAGAGTGGGAAGCACGTTCCTTCTAGGAGCTGCGTTTTGCTATTCCAGCGTGAATGGGAGTAAACGCTGTATTGAGAAATATCTGCTTCTAGAACCAAAACGCAGCTACCTAACAGAACGGTCTTCAATGTGTGCATTCAACGTACAGAGTTAAACTGATGTGCGTTTGCAGGAGTTTGTAAACCCTTTCTGTGAAGCAGCGGAAAACGCATTTTTCCAGCCAAATCCAAGCATTTCAGAAATAGCTGTAAATCTCCGTCTAAAACACAAAACGAACGTATCCTTCAAACTGCTCTCCTGTGCGTTCGCTTAACTAAGGGAGTTGAATCCGCGTTTAGATTCAGAGAGTGGGAAGCACGTTCCTTCTAGGAGCTGCGTTTTGCTATTCCAGCGTGAATGGGAGTAAACGCTGTATTTTAAAATATATGCTTCTAGAACCTAAACGCAGCTATCTAACAGAACGGTCTTCAATGTGTGCATTCAACGTACAGAGTTAAACTGATGTGCGTTTGCGGGAGTTTGTAAACTTTTTCTGTGAAGCAGCGGAAAACGCAATTTTCCAGCCAAATCCAAGCATTTCAGAAATAGCTTTAAATCTCCGTCTAAAACACAAAACGAACGTATCCTTCGAACTGCTCTCTTGTGCGTTCGCTTAACTAAGGAAGTTGAATCCGCGTTTAGATTCAGAGAGTGGGAAGCACGTTCCTTCTAGGAGCTGCGTTTTGCTATTCCAGCGTGAATGGGAGTAAACGCTGTATTGAGAAATATCTGCTTCTAGAACCAAAACGCAGCTACCTAACAGAACGGTCTTCAATGTGTGCATTCAACTTACAGAGTTAAACTGATGTGCGTTTGCAGGAGTTTGTAAACCCTTTCTGTGAAGCAGCGGAAAACGCATTTTTCAAGCCAAATCCAAGCATTTCAGAAATAGCTGTAAATCTCCGTCTAAAACACAAAACGAACGTATCCTTCAAACTGCTCTCCTGTGCGTTCGCTTAACTAAGGGAGTTGAATCCGCGTTTAGATTCAGAGAGTGGGAAGCACGTTCCTTCTAGGAGCTGCGTTTTGCTATTCCAGCGTGAATGGGAATAAACGCTGTATTGAGAAATATCTGCTTCTAGAACCAAAACGCAGCTACCTAACAGAACGGTCTTCAATGTGTGCATTCAACTTACAGAGTTAAACTGATGTGCGTTTGCAGGAGTTTGTAAACCATTTCTGTGAAGCAGCGGAAAACGCATTTTTCCAGCCAAATCCAAGCATTTCAGAAATAGCTGTAAATCTCCGTCTAAAACACAAAACGAACGTATCCTTCAAACTGCTCTCCTGTGCGTTCGCTTAACTAAGGGAGTTGAATCCGCGTTTAGATTCAGAGAGTGGGAAGCACGTTCCTTCTAGGAGCTGCGTTCTGCTATTCCAGCGTGAATGGGAGTAAACGCTGTATTGAGAAATATCTGCTTCTAGAACCAAAACGCAGCTACCTAACAGAACGGTCTTCAATGTGTGCATTCAACGTACAGAGTTAAACTGATGTGCGTTTGCAGGAGTTTGTAAACTCTTTCTGTGAAGCAGCGGAAAACGCATTTTTCCAGCCAAATCCAAGCATTTCAGAAATAGCTGTAAATCTCCGTCTAAAACACAAAACGAACGTATCCTTCAAACTGCTCTGCTGTGCGTTGGCTTAACTAAGGGAGTTGAATCCGCGTTTAGATTCAGAGAGTGGGAAGCACGTTCCTTCTAGGAGCTGCGTTTTGCTATTCCAGCGTGAATGGGAGTAAACGCTGTATTGAGAAATATCTGCTTCTAGAACCAAAACGCAGCTACCTAACAGAACGGTCTTCAATGTGTGCATTCAACGTACAGAGTTAAACTGATGTGCGTTTGCAGGAGTTTGTAAACCCTTTCTGTGAAGCAGCGGAAAACGCATTTTTCCAGCCAAATCCAAGCATTTCAGAAATAGCTGTAAATCTCCGTCTAAAACACAAAACGAACGTATCCTTCAAACTGCTCTCCTGTGCGTTCGCTTAACTAAGGGAGTTGAATCCCCGTTTAGATTCAGAGAGTGGGAAGCACGTTCCTTCTAGGAGCTGCGTTTTGCTATTCCAGCGTGAATGGGAGTAAACGCTGTATTCAGAAATATCTGCTTCTAGAACCAAAACGCAGCTACCTAACAGAACGGTCTTCAATGTGTGCATTCACCTTACAGAGTAAAACTGATGTGCGTTTGCAGGAGTTTGTAAACCCTTTCTGTGAAGCAGCGGAAAACGCATTTTTCCAGCCAAATCCAAGCATTTCAGAAATAGCTGTAAATCTCCGTCTAAAACACAAAAGGAACGTATCCTTCAAACTGCTCTCCTGTGCGTTCGCTTAACTAAGGGAGTTGAATCCGCGTTTAGATTCAGAGAGTGGGAAGCACGTTCCTTCTAGGAGCTGCGTATTGCTATTCCAGCGTGAATGGGAGTAAACGCTGTATTGAGAAATATCTGCTTCTAGAACCAAAACGCAGCTACCTAACAGAACGGTCTTCAATGTGTGCATTCAACGTACAGAGTTAAACTGATGTCCGTTTGCAGGAGTTTGTAAACCCTTTCTGTGAAGCAGCGGAAAACGCATTTTTCCAGCCAAATCCAAGCATTTCAGTAATAGCTGAAAATCTCCGTCTAAAACACAAAACGAACGTATCCTTCAAACTGCTCTCCTGTGCGTTCGCTTAACTAAGGGAGTTGAATCCGCGTTTAGACTCAGAGAGTGGGAAGCACGTTCCTTCTAGGAGCTGCGTTTTGCTATTCCAGCGTGAATGGGAGTAAACGCTGTATTGAGAAATATCTGCTTCTAGAACCAAAACGCAGCTACCTAAGAGAACGGTCTTCAATGTGTGCATTCAACGTACAGAGTTAAACTGATGTGCGTTTGCAGGAGTTTGTAAACCCTTTCTGTGAAGCAGCGGATAACGCATTTTTCCAGCCAAATCCAAGCATTTCAGAAATAGCTTTAAATCTCCGTCTAAAACACAAAACGAACGTATCCTTCAAACTGCTCTCCTGTGCGTTCGCTTACCTATGGGAGTTGAATCCGCGTTTAGATTCAGAGAGTGGAAAGCACGTTCCTTCTAAAAGCTGCGTTTTGCTATTCCAGCGTGAATGGGAGTTAACGCTGTATTCAGAAATATCTGCTTCTAGAACCAAAACGCAGCTACCTAACAGAACGGTCTTCAATGTGTGCATTCAACGTACAGAGTTAAACTGATGTGCGTTTGCAGGAGTTTGTAAACCCTTTCTGTGAAGCAGCGGAAAACGCATTTTTCCAGCCAAATCCCAGCATTTCAGAAATAGCTGTAAATCTCCGTCTAAAACACAAAACGAACGTATCCTTCAAACTGCTCTCCTGTGCGTTCGCTTAACTAAGGGAGTTGAATCCGCGTTTAGATTCAGAGAGTGGGAAGCACGTTCCTTCGAGGAGCTGCGTTTTGCTATTCCAGCGTGAATGGGAGTAAACGCTGTATTCAGAAATATCTGCTTCTAGAACCAAAACGCAGCTACCTAACAGAACGGTCTTCAATGTGTGCATTCAACGTACAGAGTTAAACTGATGTGCGTTTGCAGGAGTTTGTAAACTCTTTCTGTGAAGCAGCGGAAAACGCATTTTTCCAGCCAAATCCAAGCATTTCAGAAATAGCTGTAAATCTTTGTCTAAAACACAAAACGAACGTATCCTTCAAACTGCTCTGCTGTGCGTTGGCTTAACTAAGGGAGTTGAATCCGCGTTTAGATTCAGAGAGTGGGAAGCACGTTCCTTCTAGGAGCTGCGTTTTGCTATTCCAGCGTGAATGGGAGTAAACGCTGTATTGAGAAATATCTGCTTCTAGAACCAAAACGCAGCTACCTAACAGAACGGTCTTCAATGTGTGCATTCAACGTACAGAGTTAAACTGATGTGCGTTTGCAGGAGTTTGTAAACCCTTTCTGTGAAGCAGCGGAAAACGCATTTTTCCAGCCAAATCCAAGCATTTCAGAAATAGGTGTAAATCTCCGTCTAAAACACAAAACGAACGTATCCTTCAAACTGCTCTCCTGTGCGTTCGCTTAACTAAGGGAGTTGAATCCGCGTTTAGATTCAGAGAGTGGGAAGCACGTTCCTTCTAAAAGCTGCGTTTTGCTATTCCAGCGTGAATGGGAGTAAACGCTGTATTGAGAAATATCTGCTTCTAGAACCAAAACGCAGCTACCTAACAGAACGGTCTTCAATGTGTGCATTCAACGTACAGAGTTAAACTGATGTGCGTTTGCAGGAGTTTGTAAACCCTTTCTGTGAAGCAGCGGAAAACGCATTTTTCCAGCCAAATCCAAGCATTTCAGAAATAGCTGTAAATCTCCGTCTAAAACACAAAACGAACGTATCCTTCAAACTGCTCTCCTGTGCGTTCGCTTAACTAAGGGAGTTGAATCCGCGTTTAGATTCAGAGAGTGGGAAGCACGTTCCTTCTAGGAGCTGCGTTTTGCTATTCCAGCGTGAATGGGAGTAAACGCTGTATTCAGAAATATCTGCTTCTAGAACCAAAACGCAGCTACCTAACAGAACGGTCTTCAATGTGTGCATTTAACGTACAGAGTTAAACTGATGTGCGTTTGCAGGAGTTTGTAAACTCTTTCTGTGAAGCAGCGGAAAACGCATGTTTCCAGCCAAATCCAAGCATTTCAGAAATAGCTGTAAATCTCCGTCTAAAACACAAAACGAACGTATCCTTCAAACTGCTCTGCTGTGCGTTGGCTTAACTAAGGGAGTTGAATCCGCGTTTAGATTCAGAGAGTGGGAAGCACGTTCCTTCTAGGAGCTGCGTTTTGCTATTCCAGCGTGAATGGGAGTAAACGCTGTATTGAGAAATATCTGCTTCTAGAACCAAAACGCAGCTACCTAACAGAACGGTCTTCAATGTGTGCATTCAACGTACAGAGTTAAACTGATGTGCGTTTGCAGGAGTTTGTAAACCCTTCCTTTGAAGCAGCGGAAAACGCATTTTTCCAGCGAAATCCAAGCATTTCAGAAATAGCTGTAAATCTCCGTCTAAAACACAAAACGAACGTATCCTTCAAACTGCTCTCCTGTGCGTTCGCTTAACTAGGGGTGTTGAATCCGCATTTAGATTCAGAGTGGGAAGCACGTTCCTTCTAGGAGCTGCGTTTTGCTATTCCAGCGTGAATGGGAGTAAACTCTGTATTGAGAAATATCTGCTTCTAGAACCAAAACGCAGCTACCTAACAGAACGGTCTTCAATGTGTGCATTCAACGTACAGAGTTAAACTGATGTGCGTTTGCAGGAGTTTGTAAACCCTTTCTGTGAAGCAGCGGAAAACGCATTTTTCCAGCCAAATCCAAGCATTTCAGAAATAGCTGTAAATCTCCGTCTAAAACACAAAACGAACGTATCCTTCAAACTGCTCTCCTGTGCGTTCGCTTAACTAAGGGAGTTGAATCCGCGTTTAGATTCAGAGAGTGGGAAGCACGTTCCTTCTAGGAGCTGCGTTTTGCTATTCCAGCGTGAATGGGAGTAAACGCTGTATTCAGAAATATCTGCTTCTACAACCAAAACGCAGCTACCTAACAGAACGGTCTTCAATGTGTGCATTCAACTTACAGAGTTAAACTGATGTGCGTTTGCAGGAGTTTGTAAACCCTTTCTGTGAAGCAGCGGAAAACGCATTTTTCCAGCCAAATCCAAGCATTTCAGAAATAGCTGTAAATCTCCGTCTAAAACACAAAACGAACGTATCCTTCAAACTGCTCTCCTGTGCGTTCGCTTAACTAAGGGAGTTGAATCCGCGTTTAGACTCAGAGAGTGGGAAGCACGTTCCTTCTAGGAGCTGCGTTTTGCTATTCCAGCGTGAATGGGAGTAAACGCTGTATTGAGAAATGTCTGCTTCTAGAACCAAAACGCAGCTACCTAACAGAAGGGTCTTCAATGTATGCATTCAACTTACAGAGTTAAACTGATGTGCGTTTGCAGGAGTTTGTAAACCCTTTCTGTGAAGCAGCGGAAAACGCATTTTTCCAGCCAAATCCAAGCATTTCAGAAATAGCTGTAAATCTCCGTCTAAAACACGAAACGAACGTATCCTTCAAACTGCTCTGCTGTGCGTTGGCTTAACTAAGGGAGTTGAATCCGCGTTTAGATTCAGAGAGTGGGAAGCACGTTCCTTCTAGGAGCTGCGTTTTCCTATTCCAGCGTGAATGGGAGTAAACGCTGTATTCAGAAATATCTGCTTCTAGAACCAAAACGCAGCTACCTAACAGAACGGTCTTCAATGTGTGCATTCAACTTACAGAGTTAAACTGATGTGCGTTTGCAGGAGTTTGTAAACCCTTTCGTTGAAGCAGCGGAAAACGCATTTTTCCAACCAATTCCAAGCATTTCAGAAATAGCTGTAAATCTCCGTCTAAAACACAAAACGAACGTATCCTTCAAACTGCTCTCCTGTGCGTTCGCTTAACTAAGGGAGTTGAATCCGCGTTTAGATTCAGAGAGTGGGAAGCACGTTCCTTCTAGGAGCTGCGTTTTGCTATTCCAGCGTGAATGGGAGTAAACGCTGTATTGAGAAATATCTGCTTCTAGAACCAAAACGCAGCTACCTAAGAGAACGGTCTTCAATGTGTGCATTCAACGTACAGAGTTAAACTGTTGTGCGTTTGCAGGAGTTTGTAAACCGTTTCTGTGAAGCAGCGGAAAACGCATTTTTCCAGCCAAATCCAAGCATTTCAGAAATAGCTGTAAATCTCCGTCTAAAACACGAAACGAACGTATCCTTCAAACTGCTCTGCTGTGCGTTGGCTTAACTAAGGGAGTTGAATCCGCGTTTAGATTCAGAGAGTGGGAAGCACGTTCCTTCTAGGAGCTGCGTTTTGCTATTCCAGCGTGAATGGGAGTAAACGCTGTATTGAGAAATATCTGCTTCTAGAACCAAAACGCAGCTACCTAACAGAACGGTCTTCAATGTGTGCATTCAACGTACAGAGTTAAACTGATGTGCGTTTGCAGGAGTTTGTAAACCCTTTCTGTGAAGCAGCGGAAAACGCATTTTTCCAGCCAAATCCAAGCATTTCAGAAATAGGTGTAAATCTCCGTCTAAAACACAAAACGAACGTATCCTTCAAACTGCTCTCCTGTGCGTTCGCTTAACTAAGGGAGTTGAATCCGCGTTTAGATTCAGAGAGTGGGAAGCACGTTCCTTCTAGGAGCTGCGTTTTGCTATTCCAGCGTGAATGGGAGTAAACGCTGTATTCAGAAATATCTGCTTCTAGAACCAAAACGCAGCTACCTAAGAGAACGGTCTTCAATGTGTGCATTCAACGTACAGAGTTAAACTGATGTGCGTTTGCAGGAGTTTGTAAACCCTTTCTGTGAAGCAGCGGAAAACGCATTTTTCCAGCCAAATCAAAGCATTTCAGAAATAGCTGTAAATCTCCGTCTGAAACACGAAACGAACGTATCCTTCAAACTGCTCTGCTGTGCGTTGGCTTAACTAAGGGAGTTGAATCCGCGTTTAGATTCAGAGAGTGGGAAGCACGTTCCTTCTAGGAGCTGCGTTTTGCTATTCCAGCGTGAATGGGAGTAAACGCTGTATTCCAAAATATATGCTTCTAGAACCTAAACGCAGCTATCTAACAGAACGGTCTTCAATGTGTGCATTCAACGTACAGAGTTAAACTGATGTGCGTTTGCGGGAGTTTGTAAACTTTTTCTGTGAAGCAGCGGAAAACGCAATTTTCCAGCCAAATCCAAGCATTTCAGAAATAGCTTTAAATCTCCGTCTAAAACACAAAACGAACGTATCCTTCGAACTGCTCTCTTGTGCGTTCGCTTAACTAAGGAAGTTGAATCCGCGTTTAGATTCAGAGAGTGGGAAGCACGTTCCTTCTAGGAGCTGCGTTTTGCTATTCCAGCGTGAATGGGAGTAAACGCTGTATTGAGAAATATCTGCTTCTAGAACCAAAACGCAGCTACCTAACAGAACGGTCTTCAATGTGTGCATTCAACTTACAGAGTTAAACTGATGTGCGTTTGCAGGAGTTTGTAAACCCTTTCTGTGAAGCAGCGGAAAACGCATTTTTCAAGCCAAATCCAAGCATTTCAGAAATAGCTGTAAATCTCCGTCTAAAACACAAAACGAACGTATCCTTCAAACTGCTCTCCTGTGCGTTCGCTTAACTAAGGGAGTTGAATCCGCGTTTAGATTCAGAGAGTGGGAAGCACGTTCCTTCTAGGAGCTGCGTTTTGCTATTCCAGCGTGAATGGGAATAAACGCTGTATTGAGAAATATCTGCTTCTAGAACCAAAACGCAGCTACCTAACAGAACGGTCTTCAATGTGTGCATTCAACTTACAGAGTTAAACTGATGTGCGTTTGCAGGAGTTTGTAAACCCTTTCTGTGAAGCAGCGGAAAGCGCATTTGTCCAGCCAAATCCAAGCATTTCAGAAATAGCTGTAAATCTCCGTCTAAAACACAAAACGAACGTATCCTTCAAACTGCTCTCCTGTGCGTCCGCTTAACTAAGGGAGTTGAATCCGCGTTTAGATTCAGAGAGTGGGAAGCACGTTCCTTCTAGGAGCTGCGTTTTGCTATTCCAGCGTGAATGGGAGTGAACGCTGTATTGAGAAATATCTGCTTCTAGAACCAAAACGCAGCTACCTAACAGAACGGTCTTCAATGTGTGCATTCAACGTACAGAGTTAAACTGATGTGCGTTTGCAGGAGTTTGTAAACTCTTTCTGTGAAGCAGCGGAAAACGCATTTTTCCAGCCAAATCCAAGCATTTCAGAAATAGCTGTAAATCTCCGTCTAAAACACAAAACGAACGTATCCTTCAAACTGCTCTGCTGTGCGTTGGCTTAACTAAGGGAGTTGAATCCGCGTTTAGATTCAGAGAGTGGGAAGCACGTTCCTTCTAGGAGCTGCGTTTTGCTATTCCAGCGTGAATGGGAGTAAACGCTGTATTGAGAAATATCTGCTTCTAGAACCAAAACGCAGCTACCTAACAGAACGGTCTTCAATGTGTGCATTCAACGTACAGAGTTAAACTGATGTGCGTTTGCAGGAGTTTGTAAACCCTTTCTCTGAAGCAGCGGAAAACGCATTTTTCCAGCGAAATCCAAGCATTTCAGAAATAGCTGTAAATCTCCGTCTAAAACACAAAACGAACGTATCCTTCAAACTGCTCTCCTGTGCGTTCGCTTAACTAGGGGTGTTGAATCCGCATTTAGATTCAGAGTGGGAAGCACGTTCCTTCTAGGAGCTGCGTTTTGCTATTCAAGCGTGAATGGGAGTAAACGCTGTATTGAGAAATATCGGCTTCTAGAACCAAAACGCAGCTACCTAACAGAACGGTCTTCAATGTGTGCATTCAACTTACAGAGTTAAACTGATGTGCGTTTGCAGGAGTTTGTAAACCCTTTCTGTGAAGCAGCGGAAAACGCATTTTTCCAGCCAAATCCAAGCATTTCAGAAATAGCTGTAAATCTCCGTCTAAAACACAAAACGAACGTATCCTTCAAACTGCTCTCCTGTGCGTTCGCTTAACTAAGGGAGTTGAATCCGCGTTTAGATTCAGAGAGTGGGAAGCACGTTCCTTCTAGGAGCTGCGTTTTGCTATTCCAGCGTGAATGGGAGTAAACGCTGTATTCAGAAATATCTGCTTCTAGAACCAAAACGCAGCTACCTAACAGAACGGTCTTCAATGTGTGCATTCACCTTACAGAGTAAAACTGATGTGCGTTTGCAGGAGTTTGTAAACCCTTTCTGTGAAGCAGCGGAAAACGCATTTTTCCAGCCAAATCCAAGCATTTCAGAAATAGCTGTAAATCTCCGTCTAAAACACAAAAGGAACGTATCCTTCAAACTGCTCTCCTGTGCGTTCGCTTAACTAAGGGAGTTGAATCCGCGTTTAGATTCAGAGAGTGGGAAGCACGTTCCTTCTAGGAGCTGCGTATTGCTATTCCAGCGTGAATGGGAGTAAACGCTGTATTGAGAAATATCTGCTTCTAGAACCAAAACGCAGCTACCTAACAGAACGGTCTTCAATGTGTGCATTCAACGTACAGAGTTAAACTGATGTGCGTTTGCAGGAGTTTGTAAACCCTTTCTGTGAAGCAGCGGAAAACGCATTTTTCCAGCCAAATCCAAGCATTTCAGAAATAGCTGTAAATCTCCGTCTAAAACACAAAACGAACGTATCCTTCAAACTGCTCTCCTGTGCGTTCGCTTAACTAAGGGAGTTGAATCCGCGTTTAGATTCAGAGAGTGGGAAGCACGTTCCTTCTAGGAGCTGCGTTTTGCTATTCCAGCGTGAATGGGAGTAAACGCTGTATTCAGAAATATCTGCTTCTAGAACCAAAACGCAGCTACCTAACAGAACGGTCTTCAATGTGTGCATTCAACGTACAGAGTTAAACTGATGTGCGTTTGCAGGAGTTTGTAAACTCTTTCTGTGAAGCAGCGGAAAACGCATTTTTCCAGCCAAATCCAAGCATTTCAGAAATAGCTGTAAATCTCCGTCTAAAACACAAAACGAACGTATCCTTCAAACTGCTCTGCTGTGCGTTGGCTTAACTAAGGGAGTTGAATCCGCGTTTAGATTCAGAGAGTGGGAAGCACGTTCCTTCTAGGAGCTGCGTTTTGCTATTCCAGCGTGAATGGGAGTAAACGCTGTATTCAGAAATATCTGCTTCTAGAACCAAAACGCAGCTACCTAACAGAACGGTCTTCAATGTGTGCATTCAACGTACAGAGTTAAACTGATGTGCGTTTGCAGGAGTTTGTAAACCCTTTCTGTGAAGCAGCGGAAAACGCATTTTTCCAGCGAAATCCAAGCATTTCAGAAATAGCTGTAAATCTCCGTCTAAAACACAAAACGAACGTATCCTTCAAACTGCTCTCCTGTGCGTTCGCTTAACTAGGGGTGTTGAATCCGCATTTAGATTCAGAGTGGGAAGCACGTTCCTTCTAGGAGCTGCGTTTTGCTATTCAAGCGTGAATGGGAGTAAACGCTGTATTGAGAAATATCTGCTTCTAGAACCAAAACGCAGCTACCTAACAGAACGGTCTTCAATGTGTGCATTCAACTTACAGAGTTAAACTGATGTGCGTTTGCAGGAGTTTGTAAACCCTTTCTGTGAAGCAGCGGAAAACGCATTTTTCCAGCCAAATCCAAGCATTTCAGAAATAGCTGTAAATCTCCGTCTAAAACACAAAACGAACGTATCCTTCAAACTGCTCTCCTGTGCGTTCGCTTAACTAAGGGAGTTGAATCCGCGTTTAGATTCAGAGAGTGGGAAGCACGTTCCTTCTAGGAGCTGCGTTTTGCTATTCCAGCGTGAATGGGAGTAAACGCTGTATTCAGAAATATCTGCTTCTAGAAAGAAACGCAGCTACCTAACAGAACGGTCTTCAATGTGTGCATTCAACGTACAGAGTTAAACTGATGTGCGTTTGCAGGAGTTTGTAAACCCTTTCTGTGAAGCAGCGGAAAACGCATTTTTCCAGCCAAATCCAAGCATTTCAGAAATAGCTGTAAATCTCCGTCTAAAACACAAAACGAACGTATCCTTCAAACTGCTCTCCTGTGCGTTCGCTTAACTAAGGGAGTTGAATCCGCGTTTAGATTCAGAGAGTGGGAAGCACGTTCCTTCTAGGAGCTGCGTTTTGCTATTCCAGCGTGAATGGGAGTAAACGCTGTACTGAGAAATATCTGATTCTAGAACCAAAACGCAGCTACCTAAAAGAACGGTCTTCAATGTGGGCATTCAACGTACAGAGTTAAACTGATGTGCGTTTGCAGGAGTTTGTAAACTCTTTCTGTGAAGCAGCGGAAAACGCATTTTTCCAGCCAAATCCAAGCATTTCAGAAATAGCTGTAAATCTCCGTCTAAAACACAAAACGAACGTATCCTTCAAACTGCTCTCCTGTGCGTTCGCTTAACTAAGGGAGTTGAATCCGCGTTTAGATTCAGAGAGTGGGAAGCACGTTCCTTCTAGGAGCTGCGTTTTGCTATTCCAGCGTGAATGGGAGTAAAGGCTGTATTGAGAAATATCTGCTTCTAGAACCAAAACGCAGCTACCTAACAGAACGTTCTTCAATGTGTGCATTCAACTTACAGAGTTAAACTGATGTGCGTTTGCAGGAGTTTGTAAACCCTTTCTGTGAAGCAGCGGAAAACGCATTTTTCCAGCCAAATCCAAGCATTTCAGAAATAGCTGTAAATCTCCGTCTAAAACACAAAACGAACGTATCCTTCAAACTGCTCTCCTGTGCGTTCGCTTAACTAAGGGAGTTGAATCCGCGTTTAGATTCAGAGAGTGGGAAGCACGTTCCTTCTAGGAGCTGCGTTTTGCTATTCCAGCGTGAATGGGAGTAAACGCTGTATTGAGAAATATCTGCTTCTAGAAAGAAACGCAGCTACCTAACAGAACGGTCTTCAATGTGTGCATTCAACGTACAGAGTTAAACTGATGTGCGTTTGCAGGAGTTTGTAAACCCTTTCTGTGAAGCAGCGGAAAACGCATTTTTCCAGCCAAATCCAAGCATTTCAGAAATAGCTGTAAATCTCCGTCTAAAACACAAAACGAACGTATCCTTAAAACTGCTCTCCTGTGCGTTCGCTTAACTAAGGGAGTTGAATCCGCGTTTAGATTCAGAGAGTGGGAAGCACTCTCCTTCTAGGAGCTGCGTTTTGCTATTCCAGCGTGAATGGGAGTAAACGCTGTATTGAGAAATATCTGCTTCTAGAACCAAAACGCAGCTACCTAACAGAACGGTCTTCAATGTGTGCATTCAACGTACAGAGTTAAACTGATGTGCGTTTGCAGGAGTTTGTAAACCCTTTCTGTGAAGCAGCGGAAAACGCATTTTTCCAGCCAAATCCAAGCATTTCAGAAATAGCTGTAAATCTCCGTCTAAAACACGAAACGAACGTATCCTTCAAACTGCTCTGCTGTGCGTTGGCTTAACTAAGGGAGTTGAATCCGCGTTTAGATTCAGAGAGTGGGAAGCACGTTCCTTCTAGGAGCTGCGTTTTGCTATTCCAGCGTGAATGGGAGTAAACGCTGTATTCAGAAATATCTGCTTCTAGAACCAAAACGCAGCTACCTAAGAGAACGGTCTTCAATGTGTGCATTCAACGTACAGAGTTAAACTGATGTGCGTTTGCAGGAGTTTGTAAACCCTTTCTGTGAAGCAGCGGAAAACGCATTTTTCCAGCCAAATCAAAGCATTTCAGAAATAGCTGTAAATCTCCGTCTAAAACACGAAACGAACGTATCCTTCAAACTGCTCTGCTGTGCGTTGGCTTAACTAAGAAAGTTGAATCCGCGTTTAGATTCAGAGAGTGGGAAGCACGTTCCTTCTAGGAGCTGCGTTTTGCTATTCCAGCGTGAATGGGAGTAAACGCTGTATTCAGAAATATCTGCTTCTAGAACCAAAACGCAGCTACCTAACAGAACGGTCTTCAATGTGTCCATTCAACTTACAGAGTTAAACTGATGTGCGTTTGCAGGAGTTTGTAAACCCTTTCTGTGAAGCAGCGGAAAACGCATTTTTCCAACCAAATCCAAGCATTTCAGAAATAGCTGTAAATCTCCGTCTAAAACACAAAACGAACGTATCCTTCAAACTGCTCTCCTGTGCGTTCGCTTAACTAAGGGAGTTGAATCCGCGTTTAGATTCAGAGAGTGGGAAGCACGTTCCTTCTAGGAGCTGCGTTTTCCTATTCCAGCGTGAATGGGAATAAACGCTGTATTGAGAAATATCTGCTTCTAGAACCAAAACGCAGCTACCTAACAGAACGGTCTTCAATGTGTGCATTCAACTTACAGAGTTAAACTGATGTGCGTTTGCAGGAGTTTGTAAACTTTTTCTGTGAAGCAGCGGAAAACGCATTTTTCCAGCCAAATCCAAGCATTTCAGAAATAGCTGTAAATCTCCGTCTAAAACACAAAACGAACGTATCCTTAAAACTGCTCTCCTGTGCGTTCGCGTAACTAAGGGAGTTGAATCCGCGTTTAGATTCAGAGAGTGGGAAGCACGTTCCTTCTAGGAGCTGCGTTTTCCTATTCCAGCGTGAATGGGAATAAACGCTGTATTGAGAAATATCTGCTTCTAGAACCAAAACGCAGCTACCTAACAGAACGGTCTTCAATGTGTGCATTCAACTTACAGAGTTAAACTGATGTGCGTTTGCAGGAGTTTGTAAACCCTTTCTGTGAAGCAGCGGAAAACGCATTTTTCCAGCCAAATCCAAGCATTTCAGAAATAGCTGTAAATCTCCGTCTAAAACACAAAACGAACGTATCCTTCAAACTGCTCTTCTGTGCGTTCGCTTAACTAAGGGAGTTGAATCCGCGTTTAGATTCAGAGAGTGGGAAGCACGTTCCTTCTAGGAGCTGCGTTTTGCTATTCCAGCGTGAATGGGAGTAAACGCTGTATTCAGAAATATCTGCTTCTAGAACCAAAACGCAGCTACCTAACAGAACGGTCTTCAATGTGTGCATTCAACTTACAGAGTTAAACTGATGTGCGTTTGCAGGAGTTTGTAAACCCTTTCTGTGAAGCAGCGGAAAACGCATTTTTCCAGCCAAATCCAAGCATTTCAGAAATAGCTGTAAATCTCCGTCTAAAACACAAAACGAACGTATCCTTCAAACTGCTCTCCTGTGCGTTCGCTTAACTAAGGGAGTGTAATCCGCGTTTAGATTCAGAGAGTGGGAAGCACGTTCCTTCTAGGAGCTGCGTTTTGCTATTCCAGCGTGAATGGGAGTAAACGCTGTATTCAGAAATATCTGCTTCTAGAACCAAAACGCAGCTACCTACCAGAAGGGTCTTCAATGTGTGCATTCAACGTACAGAGTTAAACTGATGTGCGTTTGCAGGAGTTTGTAAACCCTTTCTGTGAAGCAGCGGAAAACGCATTTTTCCAGCCAAATCCAAGCATTTCAGAAATAGCTGTAAATCTCCGTCTAAAACACAAAACGAACGTATCCTTCAAACTGCTCTGCTGTGCGTTGGCTTAACTAAGGGAGTTGAATCCGCGTTTAGATTCAGAGAGTGGGAAGCACGTTCCTTCTAGGAGCTGCGTTTTGCTATTCCAGCGTGAATGGGAGTAAACGCTGTATTCAGAAATATCTGCTTCTAGAACCAAAACGCAGCTACCTAACAGAACGGTCTTCAATGTGTGCATTCAACGTACAGAGTTAAACTGATGTGCGTTTGCAGGAGTTTGTAAACCCTTTCTCTGAAGCAGCGGAAAACGCATTTTTCCAGCGAAATCCAAGCATTTCAGAAATAGCTGTAAATCTCCGTCTAAAACACAAAACGAACGTATCCTTCAAACTGCTCTCCTGTGCGTTCGCTTAACTAGGGGTGTTGAATCCGCATTTAGATTCAGAGTGGGAAGCACGTTCCTTCTAGGAGCTGCGTTTTGCTATTCAAGCGTGAATGGGAGTAAACGCTGTATTGAGAAATATCTGCTTCTAGAACCAAAACGCAGCTACCTAACAGAACGGTCTTCAATGTGTGCATTCAACTTACAGAGTTAAACTGATGTGCGTTTGCAGGAGTTTGTAAACCCTTTCTGTGAAGCAGCGGAAAACGCATTTTTCCAGCCAAATCCAAGCATTTCAAAAATAGCTGTAAATCTCCGTCTAAAACACAAAACGAACGTATCCTTCAAACTGCTCTCCTGTGCGTTCGCTTAACTAAGGGAGTTGAATCCGCGTTTAGATTCAGAGAGTGGGAAGCACGTTCCTTCTAGGAGCTGCGTTTTGCTATTCCAGCGTGAATGGGAGTAAACGCTGTATTGAGAAATATCTGCTTCTAGAAAGAAACGCAGCTACCTAACAGAACGGTCTTCAATGTGTGCATTCAACGTACAAAGTTAAACTGATGTGCGTTTGCAGGAGTTTGTAAACCCTTTCTGTGAAGCAGCGGAAAACGCATTTTTCCAGCCAAATCCAAGCATTTCAGAAATAGCTGTAAATCTCCGTCTAAAACACAAAACGAACGTATCCTTCAAACTGCTCTCCTGTGCGTTCGCTTAACTAAGGGAGTTGAATCCGCGTTTAGATTCAGAGAGTGGGAAGCACGTTCCTTCTAGGAGCTGCGTTTTGCTATTCCAGCGTGAATGGGAGTAAACGCTGTATTGAGAAATATCTGATTCTAGCACCAAAACGCAGCTACCTAAAAGAACGGTCTTCAATGTGGGCATTCAACGTACAGAGTTAAACTGATGTGCGTTTGCAGGAGTTTGTAAACTCTTTCTGTGAAGCAGCGGAAAACGCATTTTTCCAGCCAAATCCAAGCATTTCAGAAATAGCTGTAAATCTCCGTCTAAAACACAAAACGAACGTATCCTTCAAACTGCTCTCCTGTGCGTTCGCTTAACTAAGGGAGTTGAATCCGCGTTTAGATTCAGAGAGTGGGAAGCACGTTCCTTCTAGGAGCTGCGTTTTGCTATTCCAGCGTGAATGGGAGTAAAGGCTGTATTGAGAAATATCTGCTTCTAGAACCAAAACGCAGCTACCTAACAGAACGTTCTTCAATGTGTGCATTCAACTTACAGAGTTAAACTGATGTGCGTTTGCAGGAGTTTGTAAACCCTTTCTGTGAAGCAGCGGAAAACGCATTTTTCCAGCCAAATCCAAGCATTTCAGAAATAGCTGTAAATCTCCGTCTAAAACACAAAAAGAACGTATCCTTCAAACTGCTCTCCTGTGCGTTCGCTTAACTAAGGGAGTTGAATCCGCGTTTAGATTCAGAGAGTGGGAAGCACGTTCCTTCTAGGAGCTGCGTTTTGCTATTCCAGCGTGAATGGGAGTAAACGCTGTATTGAGAAATATCTGCTTCTAGAAAGAAACGCAGCTACCTAACAGAACGGTCTTCAATGTGTGCATTCAACGTACAGAGTTAAACTGATGTGCGTTTGCAGGAGTTTGTAAACCCTTTCTGTGAAGCAGCGGAAAACGCATTTTTCCAGCCAAATCCAAGCATTTCAGAAATAGCTGTAAATCTCCGTCTAAAACACAAAACGAACGTATCCTTCAAACTGCTCTCCTGTGCGTTCGCTTAACTAAGGGAGTTGAATCCGCGTTTAGATTCAGAGAGTGGGAAGCACGTTCCTTCTAGGAGCTGCGTTTTCCTATTCCAGCGTGAATGGGAATAAACGCTGTATTGAGAAATATCTGCTTCTAGAACCAAAACGCAGCTACCTAACAGAACGGTCTTCAATGTGTGCATTCAACTTACAGAGTTAAACTGATGTGCGTTTGCAGGAGTTTGTAAACTTTTTCTGTGAAGCAGCGGAAAACGCATTTTTCCAGCCAAATCCAAGCATTTCAGAAATAGCTGTAAATCTCCGTCTAAAACACAAAACGAACGTATCCTTAAAACTGCTCTCCTGTGCGTTCGCGTAACTAAGGGAGTTGAATCCGCGTTTAGATTCAGAGAGTGGGAATCACGTTCCTTCTAGGAGCTGCGTTTTCCTATTCCAGCGTGAATGGGAATAAACGCTGTATTGAGAAATATCTGCTTCTAGAACCAAAACGCAGCTACCTAACAGAACGGTCTTCAATGTGTGCATTCAACTTACAGAGTTAAACTGATATGCGTTTGCAGGAGTTTGTAAACCCTTTCTGTGAAGCAGCGGAAAACGCATTTTTCCAGCCAAATCCAAGCATTTCAGAAATAGCTGTAAATCTCCGTCTAAAACACAAAACGAACGTATCCTTCAAACTGCTCTTCTGTGCGTTCGCTTAACTAAGGGAGTTGAATCCGCGTTTAGATTCAGAGAGTGGGAAGCACGTTCCTTCTAGGAGCTGCGTTTTGCTATTCCAGCGTGAATGGGAGTAAACGCTGTATTGAGAAATATCTGCTTCTAGAACCAAAACGCAGCTACCTAACAGAACGGTCTTCAATGTGTGCATTCAACGTACAGAGTAAAACTGATGTGCGTTTGCAGGAGTTTGTAAACCGTTTCTGTGAAGCAGCGGAAAACGCATTTTTCCAGCCAAATCCAAGCATTTCAGAAATAGCTTTAAATCTCCGTCTAAAACACAAAACGAACGTATCCTTCAAACTGCTCTCCTGTGCGTTCGCTTAACTAAGGGAGTTGAATCCGCGTTTAGATTCAGAGAGTGGGAAGCACGTTCCTTCTAGGAGCTGCGTTTTGCTATTCCAGCGTGAATGGGAGTAAACGCTGTATTCAGAAATATCTGCTTCTAGAACCAAAACGCAGCTACCTAACAGAACGGTCTTCAATGTGTGCATTCAACTTACAGAGTTAAACTGATGTGCGTTTGCAGGAGTTTGTAAACCCTTTCTGTGAAGCAGCGGAAAACGCATTTTTCCAGCCAAATCCAAGCATTTCAGAAATAGCTGTAAATCTCCGTCTAAAACACAAAACGAAGGTATCCTTCAAACTGCTCTCCTGTGCGTTCGCTTAACTAAGGGAGTTGAATCCGCGTTTAGATTCAGAGAGTGGGAAGCACGTTCCTTCTAGGAGCTGCGTTTTGCTATTCCAGCGTGAATGGGAGTAAACGCTGTATTCAGAAATATCTGCTTCTAGAACCAAAACGCAGCTACCTAACAGAACGGTCTTCAATGTGTGCATTCAACGTACAGAGTTAAACTGATGTGCGTTTGCAGGAGTTTGTAAACTCTTTCTGTGAAGCAGCGGAAAACGCATTTTTCCAGCCAAATCCAAGCATTTCAGAAATAGCTGTAAATCTCCGTCTAAAACACAAAACGAACGTATCCTTCAAACTGCTCTGCTGTGCGTTGGCTTAACTAAGGGAGTTGAATCCGCGTTTAGATTCAGAGAGTGGGAAGCACGTTCCTTCTAGGAGCTGCGTTTTGCTATTCCAGCGTGAATGGGAGTAAACGCTGTATTCAGAAATATCTGCTTCTAGAACCAAAACGCAGCTACCTAACAGAACGGTCTTCAATGTGTGCATTCAACGTACAGAGTTAAACTGATGTGCGTTTGCAGGAGTTTGTAAACCCTTTCTCTGAAGCAGCGGAAAACGCATTTTTCCAGCGAAATCCAAGCATTTCAGAAATAGCTGTAAATCTCCGTCTAAAACACAAAACGAACGTATCCTTCAAACTGCTCTCCTGTGCGTTCGCTTAACTAGGGGTGTTGAATCCGCATTTAGATTCAGAGTGGGAAGCACGTTCCTTCTAGGAGCTGCGTTTTGCTATTCAAGCGTGAATGGGAGTAAACGCTGTATTGAGAAATATCTGCTTCTAGAACCAAAACGCAGCTACCTAACAGAACGGTCTTCAAGGTGTGCATTCAACTTACAGAGTTAAACTGATGTGCGTTTGCAGGAGTTTGTAAACCCTTTCTGTGAAGCAGCGGAAAACGCATTTTTCCAGCCAAATCCAAGCATTTCAGAAATAGCTGTAAATCTCCGATTAAAACACAAAACGAACGTATCCTTCAAACTGCTCTCCTGTGCGTTCGCTTAACTAAGGGAGTTGAATCCGCGTTTAGATTCAGAGAGTGGGAAGCACGTTCCTTCTAGGAGCTGCGTTTTGCTATTCCAGCGTGAATGGGAGTAAACGCTGTATTGAGAAATATCTGCTTCTAGAAAGAAACGCAGCTACCTAACAGAACGGTCTTCAATGTGTGCATTCAACGTACAAAGTTAAACTGATGTGCGTTTGCAGGAGTTTGTAAACCCTTTCTGTGAAGCAGCGGAAAACGCATTTTTCCAGCCAAATCCAAGCATTTCAGAAATAGCTGTAAATCTCCGTCTAAAACACAAAACGAACGTATCCTTC
Organism: Callithrix jacchus; assembly: GCF_049354715.1. Lineage (NCBI taxonomy): Eukaryota > Metazoa > Chordata > Mammalia > Primates > Cebidae > Callithrix > Callithrix jacchus. The sequence goes on from NC_133514.1 coordinate 46,792,545, forward strand.
AAACTGCTCTCCTGTGCGTTCGCTTAACTAAGGGAGTTGAATCCGCGTTTAGATTCAGAGAGTGGGAAGCACGTTCCTTCTAGGAGCTGCGTTTTGCTATTCCAGGGTGAATGGGAGTAAAGGCTGTATTGAGAAATATCTGCTTCTAGAACCAAAATGCAGCTACCTAACAGAACGTTCTTCAATGTGTGCATTCAACTTACAGAGGTAAACTGATGTGCGTTTGCAGGAGTTTGTAAACCCTTTCTGTGAAGCAGCGGAAAACGCATTTTTCCAGCCAAATCCAAGCATTTCAGAAATAGCTGTAAATCTCCGTCTAAAACACAAAACGAACGTATCCTTCAAACTGCTCTCCTGTGCGTTCGCTTAACTAAGGGAGTTGAATCCGCGTTTAGATTCAGAGAGTGGGAAGCACGTTCCTTCTAGGAGCTGCGTTTTGCTATTCCAGCGTGAATGGGAGTAAACGCTGTATTGAGAAATATCTGCTTCTAGAAAGAAACGCAGCTACCTAACAGAACGGTCTTCAATGTGTGCATTCAACGTACAGAGTTAAACTGATGTGCGTTTGCAGGAGTTTGTAAACCCTTTCTGTGAAGCAGCGGAAAACGCATTTTTCCAGCCAAATCAAAGCATTTCAGAAATAGCTGTAAATCTCCGTCTAAAACACGAAACGAACGTATCCTTCAAACTGCTCTGCTGTGCGTTGGCTTAACTAAGGGAGTTGAATCCGCGTTTAGATTCAGAGAGTGGGAAGCACGTTCCTTCTAGGAGCTGCGTTTTGCTATTCCAGCGTGAATGGGAGTAAACGCTGTATTCAGAAATATCTGCTTCTAGAACCAAAACGCAGCTACCTAAGAGAACGGTCTTCAATGTGTGCATTCAACGTACAGAGTTAAACTGATGTGCGTTTGCAGGAGTTTGTAAACCCTTTCTGTGAAGCAGCGGAAAACGCATATTTCCAGCCAAATCCAAGCATTTAAGAAATAGCTGTAAATCTCCGTCTAAAACACGAAACGAACGTATCCTTCAAACTGCTCTGCTGTGCGTTGGCTTAACTAAGGGAGTTGAATCCGCGTTTAGATTCAGAGAGTGGGAAGCACGTTCCTTCTAGGAGCTGCGTTTTGCTATTCCAGCGTGAATGGGAGTAAACGCTGTATTCAGAAATATCTGCTTCTAGAACCAAAACGCAGCTACCTAACAGAACGGTCTTCAATGTGTCCATTCAACTTACAGAGTTAAACTGATGTGCGTTTGCAGGAGTTTGTAAACCCTTTCTGTGAAGCAGCGGAAAACGCATTTTTCCAACCAAATCCAAGCATTTCAGAAATAGCTGTAAATCTCCGTCTAAAACACAAAACGAACGTATCCTTCAAATTGCTCTCCTGTGCGTTCGCTTAACTAAGGGAGTTGAATCCGCGTTTAGATTCAGAGAGTGGGAAGCACGTTCCTTCTAGGAGCTGCGTTTTGCTATTCCAGCGTGAATGGGAGTAAACGCTGTATTCAGAAATATCTGCTTCTAGAACCAAAACGGAGCTACCTAACAGAACGGTCTTCAATGTGTGCATTCAACGTACAGAGTTAAACTGATGTGCGTTTGCAGGAGTTTGTAAACCCTTTCTGTAAAGCAGCGGAAAACGCATTTTTCCAACCAATTCCAAGCATTTCAGAAATAGCTGTAAATCTCCGTCTAAAACACAAAACGAACGTATTCTTCAAACTGCTCTCCTGTGCGTTCGCTTAACTAAGGGAGTTGAATCCGCATTTAGATTCAGAGAGTGGGAAGCACGTTCCTTCTAGGAGCTGCGTTTTGCTATTCCAGCGTGAATGGGAGTAAACGCTGTATTCAGAAATATCTGCTTCTAGAACCAAAAGGCAGCTACCTAAGAGAACGGTCTTCAATGTGTGCATTCAACGTACAGAGTTAAACTGATGTGCGTTTGCAGGAGTTTGTAAACCCTTTCTGTGAAGCAGCGGAAAACGCATTTTTCCAGCCAAATCCAAGCATTTCAGAAATAGCTGTAAATCTAGGTCTAAAACACGAAACGAACGTATCCTTCAAACTGCTCTGCTGTGCGTTGGCTTAACTAAGGGAGTTGAATCCGCGTTTAGATTCAGAGAGTGGGAAGCACGTTCCTTCTAGGAGCTGCGTTTTGCTATTCCAGCGTGAATGGGAGTAAACGCTGTATTCAGAAATATCTGCTTCTAGAACCAAAACGCAGCTACCTAACAGAACGGTCTTCAATGTGTCCATTCAACTTACAGAGTTAAACTGATGTGCGTTTGCAGGAGTTTGTAAACCCTTTCTGTGAAGCAGCGGAAAACGCATTTTTCCAACCAAATCCAAGCATTTCAGAAATAGCTGTAAATCTCCGTCTAAAACACAAAACGAACGTATCCTTCAAACTGCTCTCCTGTGCGTTCGCTTAACTAAGGGAGTTGAATCCGCGTTTAGATTCAGAGAGTGGGAAGCACGTTCCTTCTAGGAGCTGCGTTTTCCTATTCCAGCGTGAATGGGAATAAACGCTGTATTGAGAAATATCTGCTTCTAGAACCAAAACGCAGCTACCTAACAGAACGGTCTTCAATGTGTGCATTCAACTTACAGAGTTAAACTGATGTGCGTTTGCAGGAGTTTGTAAACCCTTTCTGTGAAGCAGCGGAAAACGCATTTTTCCAGCAAAATCCAATCATTTCAGAAATAGCTGTAAATCTCCGTCTAAAACACAAAACGAACGTATCCTTCAAACTGCTCTCCTGTGCGTTCGCTTAACTAAGGGAGTTGAATCCGCGTTTAGATTCAGAGAGTGGGCAGCACGTTCCTTCTAGGAGCTGCGTTTTGCTATTCCAGCGTGAATGGGAGTAAACGCTGTATTCAGAAATATATGCTTCTAGAACCAAAACGCAGCTACCTAACAGAACGGTCTTCAATGTGTGCATTCAACTTACAGAGTTAAACAGATGTGCGTTTGCAGGAGTTTGTAAACCCTTTCTGTGAAGCAGCGGAAAACGCATTTTTCCAGCCAAATCCAAGCATTTCAGAAATAGCTGTAAATCTCCGTCTAAAACACAAAACGAACGTATCCTTCAAACTGCTCTCCTGTGCGTTCGCTTAACTAAGGGAGTTGAATCCGCGTTTAGATTCAGAGAGTGGGAAGCACGTTCCTTCTAGGAGCTGCGTTTTGCTATTCCAGCGTGAATGGGAGTAAACGCTGTATTCAGAAATATCTGCTTCTAGAACCAAAACGCAGCTACCTAACAGAACGGTCTTCAATGTGTGCATTCAACTTACAGAGTTAAACTGATGTGCGTTTGCAGGAGTTTGTAAACCCTTTCTGTGAAGCAGCGGAAAACGCATTTTTCCAGCCAAATCCAAGCATTTCAGAAATAGCTGTAAATCTCCGTCTAAAACACAAAACGAACGTATCCTTCAAACTGCTCTCCTGTGCGTTCGCTTAACTAAGGGAGTTAAATCCGCGTTTAGACTCAGAGAGTGGAAAGCACGTTCCTTCTAGGAGCTGCGTTTTGCTATTCCAGCGTGAATGGGAGTAAACGCTGTATTGAGAAATGTCTGCTTCTAGAACCAAAACGCAGCTACCTAACAGAAGGGTCTTCAATGTGTGCATTCAACTTACAGAGTTAAACTGATGTGCGTTTGCAGGAGTTTGTAAACCCTTTCTGTGAAGCAGCGGAAAACGCATTTTTCCAGCCAAATCCAAGCATTTCAGAAATAGCTGTAAATCTCCGTCTAAAACACGAAACGAACGTATCCTTCAAACTGCTCTGCTGTGCGTTGGCTTAACTAAGGGAGTTGAATCCGCGTTTAGATTCAGAGAGTGGGAAGCACGTTCCTTCTAGGAGCTGCGTTTTCCTATTCCAGCGTGAATGGGAGTAAAGGCTGTATTCAGAAATATCTGCTTCTAGAACCAAAACGCAGCTACCTAAAAGAACGGTCTTAAATATGTGCATTCAACTTACAGAGTTAAACTGATGTGCGTTTGCAGGAGTTTGTAAACCCTTTCGTTGAAGCAGCGGAAAACGCATTTTTCCAACCAATTCCAAGCATTTCAGAAATAGCTGTAAATCTCCGTCTAAAACACAAAACGAACGTATCCTTCAAACTGCTCTCCTGTGCGTTCGCTTAACTAAGGGAGTTGAATCCGCGTTTAGATTCAGAGAGTGGGAAGCACGTTCCTTCTAGGAGCTGCGTTTTGCTATTCCAGCATGAATGGGAGTAAACGCTGTATTCAGAAATATCTGCTTCTAGAACCAAAACGCAGCTACCTAAGAGAACGGTCTTCAATGTGTGCATTCAACGTACAGAGTTAAACTGATGTGCGTTTGCAGGAGTTTGTAAACCCTTTCTGTGAAGCAGCGGAAAACGCATTTTTCCAGCCAAATCCAAGCATTTCAGAAATAGCTGTAAATCTCCGTCTAAAACACGAAACGAACGTATCCTTCAAACTGCTCTGCTGTGCGTTGGCTTAACTAAGGGAGTTGAATCCGCGTTTAGATTCAGAGAGTGGGAAGCACGTTCCTTCTAGGAGCTGCGTTTTGCTATTCCAGCGTGAATGGGAGTAAACGCTGTATTGAGAAATATCTGCTTCTAGAACCAAAACGCAGCTACCTAACAGAACGGTCTTCAATGTGTGCATTCAACGTACAGAGTTAAACTGATGTGCGTTTGCAGGAGTTTGTAAACCGTTTCTGTGAAGCAGCGGAAAACGCATTTTTCCAGCCAAATCCAAGCATTTCAGAAATAGCTTTAAATCTCCGTCTAAAACACAAAACGAACGTATCCTTCAAACTGCTCTCCTGTGCGTTCGCTTAACTAAGGGAGTTGAATCCGCGTTTAGATTCAGAGAGTGGGAAGCACGTTCCTTCTAGGAGCTGCGTTTTGCTATTCCAGCGTGAATGGGAGTAAACGCTGTATTGAGAAATATCTGCTTCTAGAACCAAAACGCAGCTACCTAACAGAACGGTCTTCAATGTGTGCATTCAACTTACAGAGTTAAACTGATGTGCGTTTGCAGGAGTTTGTAAACCCTTTCTGTGAAGCAGCGGAAAACGCATTTTTCCAGCCAAATCCAAGCATTTCAGAAATAGCTGTAAATCTCCGCCTAAAACACAAAACGAACGTATCCTTCAAACTGCTCTCCTGTGCGTCCGCTTAACTAAGGGAGTTGAATCCGCGTTTAGACTCAGAGAGTGGGAAGCACGTTCCTTCTAGGAGCTGCGTTTTGCTATTCCAGCGTGAATGGGAGTAAACGCTGTATTGAGAAATGTCTGCTTCTAGAACCAAAACGCAGCTACCTAACAGAAGGGTCTTCAATGTGTGCATTCAACTTACAGAGTTAAACTGATGTGCGTTTGCAGGAGTTTGTAAACCCTTTCTGTGAAGCAGCGGAAAACGCATTTTTCCAGCCAAATCCAAGCATTTCAGAAATAGCTGTAAATCTCCGTCTAAAACACAAAACGAACGTATCCTTCAAACTGCTCTCCTGTGCGTTCGCTTAACTAAGGGAGTTGAATCCGCGTTTAGATTCAGAGAGTGGGAAGCACGTTCCTTCTAGGAGCTGCGTTTTGCTATTCCAGCGTGAATGGGAGTAAAGGCTGTATTGAGAAATATCTGCTTCTAGAACCAAAACGCAGCTACCTAACAGAACGGTCTTCAATGTGTGCATTCAACTTACAGAGTTAAACTGATGTGCGTTTGCAGGAGTTTGTAAACCCTTTCTGTGAAGCAGCGGAAAACGCATTTTTCCAGCCAAATCCAAGCATTTCAGAAATAGCTGTAAATCTCCGTCTAAAACACAAAACGAACGTTTCCTTCAAACTGCTCTCCTGTGCGTTCGCTTAACTAAGGGAGTTGAATCCGCGTTTAGATTCAGAGAGTGGGAAGCACTTTCCTTCTAGGAGCTGCGTTTTGCTATTCCAGCGTGAATGGGAGTAAACGCTGTATTGAGAAATATCTGCTTCTAGAACCAAAACGCAGCTACCTAACAGAACGGTCTTCAATGTGTGCATTCAACGTACAGAGTTAAACTGATGTGCGTTTGCAGGAGTTTGTAAACCCTTTCTGTGAAGCAGCGGAAAACGCATTTTTCCAGCCAAATCCAAGCATTTCAGAAATAGCTGTAAATCTCCCTCTAAAACACGAAACGAACGTATCCTTCAAACTGCTCTGCTGTGCGTTGGCTTAACTAAGGGAGTTGAATCCGCGTTTAGATTCAGAGAGTGGGAAGCACGTTCCTTCTAGGAGCTGCGTTTTGCTATTCCAACGTGAATGAAAGTAAACGCTGTATTCAGAAATATCTGCTTCTAGAACCAAAACGCAGCTACCTAACAGAACGGTCTTCAATGTGTGCATTCAACTTACAGAGTTAAACTGATGTGCGTTTGCAGGAGTTTGTAAACCCTTTCTGTGAAGCAGCGGAAAACGCATTTTTCCAACCAATTCCAAGCATTTCAGAAATAGCTGTAAATCTCCGTCTAAAACACAAAACGAACGTATCCTTCAAACTGCTCTCCTGTGCGTTCGCTTAACTAAGGGAGTTGAATCCGCGTTTAGATTCAGAGAGTGGGAAGCACGTTCCTTCTAGGAGCTGCGTTTTGCTATTCCAGCGTGAATGGGAGTAAACGCTGTATTCAGAAATATCTGCTTCTAGAACCAAAACGCAGCTACCTAAGAGAACGGTCTTCAATGTGTGCATTCAACGTACAGAGTTAAACTGATGTGCGTTTGCAGGAGTTTGTAAACCCTTTCTGTGAAGCAGCGGAAAACGCATTTTTCCAGCGAAATCAAAGCATTTCAGAAATAGCTGTAAATCTCCGTCTAAAACACGAAACGAACGTATCCTTCAAACTGCTCTGCTCTGCTTTGGCTTAACTAAGGGAGTTGAATCCGCCTTTAGATTCAGAGAGTGGGAAGCACGTTCCTTCTAGGAGCTGCGTTTTGCTATTCCAGCGTGAATGGGAGTAAACGCTGTATTCAGAAATATCTGCTTCTAGAACCAAAACGCAGCTACCTAACAGAACGGTCTTCAATGTGTCCATTCAACTTACAGAGTTAAACTGATGTGCGTTTGCAGGAGTTTGTAAACCCTTTCTGTGAAGCAGCGGAAAACGCATTTTTCCAACCAAATCCAAGCATTTCAGAAATAGCTGTAAATCTCCGTCTAAAACACAAAACGAACGTATCCTTCAAACTGCTCTCCTGTGCGTTCGCTTAACTAAGGGAGTTGAATCCGCGTTTAGATTCAGAGAGTGGGAAGCACGTTCCTTCTAGGAGCTGCGTTTTGCTATTCCAGCGTGAATGGGAGTAAACGCTGTATTCAGAAATATCTGCTTCTAGAACCAAAACGCAGCTACCTAAGAGAACGGTCTTCAATGTGTGCATTCAACGTACAGAGTTAAACTGATGTGCGTTTGCAGGAGTTTGTAAACCCTTTCTGTGAAGCAGCGGAAAACGCATTTTTCCAGCCAAATCCAAGCATTTCAGAAATAGCTGTAAATCTCCGTCTAAAACACGAAACGAACGTATCCTTCAAACTGCTCTGCTGTGCGTTGGCTTAACTAAGGGAGTTGAATCCGCGTTTAGATTCAGAGAGTGGGAAGCACGTTCCTTCTAGGAGCTGCGTTTTGCTATTCCAGCGTGAATGGGAGTAAACGCTGTATTCAGAAATATCTGCTTCTAGAACCAAAACGCAGCTACCTAACAGAACGGTCTTCAATGTGTGCATTCAACTTACAGAGTTAAACTGATGTGCGTTTGCAGGAGTTTGTAAACCCTTTCTGTGAAGCAGCGGAAAACGCATTTTTCCAGCCAAATCCAAGCATTTCAGAAATAGCTGTAAATCTCCGTCTAAAACACAAAACGAACGTATCCTTCAAACTGCTCTCCTGTGCGTTCGCTTAACTAAGGGAGTTGAATCCGCGTTTAGATTCAGAGAGTGGGAAGCACTTTCCTTCTAGGAGCTGCGTTTTGCTATTCCAGCGTGAATGGGAGTAAACGCTGTATTGAGAAATATCTGCTTCTAGAACCAAAACGCAGCTACCTAACAGAACGGTCTTCAATGTGTGCATTCAACGTACAGAGTTAAACTGATGTGCGTTTGCAGGAGTTTGTAAACCCTTTCTGTGAAGCAGCGGAAAACGCATTTTTCCAGCCAAATCCAAGCATTTCAGAAATAGCTGTAAATCTCCGTCTAAAACACGAAACGAACGTATCCTTCAAACTGCTCTGCTGTGCGTTGGCTTAACTAAGGGAGTTGAATCCGCGTTTAGATTCAGAGAGTGGGAAGCACGTTCCTTCTAGGAGCTGCGTTTTGCTATTCCAACGTGAATGGGAGTAAACGCTGTATTCAGAAATATCTGCTTCTAGAACCAAAACGCAGCTACCTAACAGAACGGTCTTCAATGTGTGCATTCAACTTACAGAGTTAAACTGATGTGCGTTTGCAGGAGTTTGTAAACCCTTTCTGTGAAGCAGCGGTAAACGCATTTTTCCAACCAATTCCAAGCATTTCAGAAATAGCTGTAAATCTCCGTCTAAAACACAAAACGAACGTATCCTTCAAACTGCTCTCCTGTGCGTTCGCTTAACTAAGGGAGTTGAATCCGCGTTTAGATTCAGAGAGTGGGAAGCACGTTCCTTCTAGGAGCTGCGTTTTGCTATTCCAGCGTGAATGGGAGTAAACGCTGTATTCAGAAATATCTGCTTCTAGAACCAAAACGCAGCTACCTAAGAGAACGGTCTTCAATGTGTGCATTCAACGTACAGAGTTAAACTGATGTGCGTTTGCAGGAGTTTGTAAACCCTTTCTGTGAAGCAGCGGAAAACGCATTTTTCCAGCCAAATCCAAGCATTTCAGAAATAGCTGTAAATCTCCGTCTAAAACACGAAACGAACGTATCCTTCAAACTGCTCTGCTGTGCGTTGGCTTAACTAAGGGAGTTGAATCCGCGTTTAGATTCAGAGAGTGGGAAGCACGTTCCTTCTAGGAGCTGCGTTTTGCTATTCCAGCGTGAATGGGAGTAAACGCTGTATTCAGAAATATCTGCTTCTAGAACCAAAACGCAGCTACCTAACAGAACGGTCTTCAATGTGTCCATTCAACTTACAGAGTTAAACTGATGTGCGTTTGCAGGAGTTTGTAAACCCTTTCTGTGAAGCAGCGGAAAACGCATTTTTCCAACCAAATCCAAGCATTTCAGAAATAGCTGTAAATCTTTGTCTAAAACACAAAACGAACGTATCCTTCAAACTGCTCTCCTGTGCGTTCGCTTAACTAAGGGAGTTGAATCCGCGTTTAGATTCAGAGAGTGGGAAGCACGTTCCTTCTAGGAGCTGCGTTTTCCTATTCCAGCGTGAATGGGAATAAACGCTGTATTGAGAAATATCTGCTTCTAGAACCAAAACGCAGCTACCTAACAGAACGGTCTTCAATGTGTGCATTCAACTTACAGAGTTAAACTGATGTGCGTTTGCAGGAGTTTGTAAACCCTTTCTGTGAAGCAGCGGAAAACGCATTTTTCCAGCAAAATCCAAGCATTTCAGAAATAGCTGTAAATCTCCGTCTAAAACACAAAACGAACGTATCCTTCAAACTGCTCTCCTGTGCGTTCGCTTAACTAAGGGAGTTGAATCCGCGTTTAGATTCAGAGAGTGGGCAGCACGTTCCTTCTAGGAGCTGCGTTTTGCTATTCCAGCGTGAATGGGAGTAAACGCTGTATTCAGAAATATATGCTTCTAGAACCAAAACGCAGCTACCTAACAGAACGGTCTTCAATGTGTGCATTCAACTTACAGAGTTAAACTGATGTGCGTTTGCAGGAGTTTGTAAACCCTTTCTGTGAAGCAGCGGAAAACGCATTTTTCCAGCCAAATCCAAGCATTTCAGAAATAGCTGTAAATCTCCGTCTAAAACACAAAACGAACGTATCCTTCAAACTGCTCTCCTGTGCGTTCGCTTAACTAAGGGAGTTGAATCCGCGTTTAGATTCAGAGAGTGGGAAGCACGTTCCTTCTAGGAGCTGCGTTTTGCTATTCCAGCGTGAATGGGAGTAAACGCTGTATTCAGAAATATCTGCTTCTAGAACCAAAACGCAGCTACCTAACAGAACGGTCTTCAATGTGTGCATTCAACTTACAGAGTTAAACTGATGTGCGTTTGCAGGAGTTTGTAAACCCTTTCTGTGAAGCAGCGGAAAACGCATTTTTCCAGCCAAATCCAAGCATTTCAGAAATAGCTGTAAATCTCCGTCTAAAACACAAAACGAACGTATCCTTCAAACTGCTCTCCTGTGCGTTCGCTTAACTAAGGGAGTTGAATCCGCGTTTAGACTCAGAGAGTGGAAAGCACGTTCCTTCTAGGAGCTGCGTTTTCCTATTCCAGCGTGAATGGGAGTAAAGGCTGTATTCAGAAATATCTGCTTCTAGAACCAAAACGCAGCTACCTAAAAGAACGGTCTTAAATATGTGCATTCAACTTACAGAGTTAAACTGATGTGCGTTTGCAGGAGTTTGTAAACCCTTTCGTTGAAGCAGCGGAAAACGCATTTTTCCAACCAATTCCAAGCATTTCAGAAATAGCTGTAAATCTCCGTCTAAAACACAAAACGAACGTATCCTTCAAACTGCTCTCCTGTGCGTTCGCTTAACTAAGGGAGTTGAATCCGCGTTTAGATTCAGAGAGTGGGAAGCACGTTCCTTCTAGGAGCTGCGTTTTGCTATTCCAGCATGAATGGGAGTAAACGCTGTATTCAGAAATATCTGCTTCTAGAACCAAAACGCAGCTACCTAAGAGAACGGTCTTCAATGTGTGCATTCAACGTACAGAGTTAAACTGATGTGCGTTTGCAGGAGTTTGTAAACCCTTTCTGTGAAGCAGCGGAAAACGCATTTTTCCAGCCAAATCCAAGCATTTCAGAAATAGCTGTAAATCTCCGTCTAAAACACGAAACGAACGTATCCTTCAAACTGCTCTGCTGTGCGTTGGCTTAACTAAGGGAGTTGAATCCGCGTTTAGATTCAGAGAGTGGGAAGCACGTTCCTTCTAGGAGCTGCGTTTTGCTATTCCAGCGTGAATGGGAGTAAACGCTGTATTGAGAAATATCTGCTTCTAGAACCAAAACGCAGCTACCTAACAGAACGGTCTTCAATGTGTGCATTCAACGTACAGAGTTAAACTGATGTGCGTTTGCAGGAGTTTGTAAACCGTTTCTGTGAAGCAGCGGAAAACGCATTTTTCCAGCCAAATCCAAGCATTTCAGAAATAGCTGTAAATCTCCGTCTAAAACACAAAACGAACGTATCCTTCAAACTGCTCTCCTGTGCGTTCGCTTAACTAAGGGAGTTGAATCCGCGTTTAGATTCAGAGAGTGGGAAGCACGTTCCTTCTAGGAGCTGCGTTTTGCTATTCCAGCGTGAATGGGAGTAAACGCTGTATTGAGAAATATCTGCTTCTAGAACCAAAACGCAGCAACCTAACAGAACGGTCTTCAATGTGTGCATTCAACTTACAGAGTTAAACTGATGTGCGTTTGCAGGAGTTTGTAAACCCTTTCTGTGAAGCAGCGGAAAACGCATTTTTCCAGCCAAATCCAAGCATTTCAGAAATAGCTGTAAATCTCCGCCTAAAACACAAAACGAACGTATCCTTCAAACTGCTCTCCTGTGCGTCCGCTTAACTAAGGGAGTTGAATCCGCGTTTAGACTCAGAGAGTGGGAAGCACGTTCCTTCTAGGAGCTGCGTTTTGCTATTCCAGCGTGAATGGGAGTAAACGCTGTATTGAGAAATGTCTGCTTCTAGAACCAAAACGCAGCTACCTAACAGAAGGGTCTTCAATGTGTGCATTCAACTTACAGAGTTAAACTGATGTGCGTTTGCAGGAGTTTGTAAACCCTTTCTGTGAAGCAGCGGAAAACGCATTTTTCCAGCCAAATCCAAGCATTTCAGAAATAGCTGTAAATCTCCGTCTAAAACACAAAACGAACGTATCCTTCAAACTGCTCTCCTGTGCGTTCGCTTAACTAAGGGAGTTGAATCCGCGTTTAGATTCAGAGAGTGGGAAGCACGTTCCTTCTAGGAGCTGCGTTTTGCTATTCCAGCGTGAATGGGAGTAAAGGCTGTATTGAGAAATATCTGCTTCTAGAACCAAAACGCAGCTACCTAACAGAACGGTCTTCAATGTGTGCATTCAACTTACAGAGTTAAACTGATGTGCGTTTGCAGGAGTTTGTAAACCCTTTCTGTGAAGCAGCGGAAAACGCATTTTTCCAGCCAAATCCAAGCATTTCAGAAATAGCTGTAAATCTCCGTCTAAAACACAAAACGAACGTTTCCTTCAAACTGCTCTCCTGTGCGTTCGCTTAACTAAGGGAGTTGAATCCGCGTTTAGATTCAGAGAGTGGGAAGCACTTTCCTTCTAGGAGCTGCGTTTTGCTATTCCAGCGTGAATGGGAGTAAACGCTGTATTGAGAAATATCTGCTTCTAGAACCAAAACGCAGCTACCTAACAGAACGGTCTTCAATGTGTGCATTCAACGTACAGAGTTAAACTGATGTGCGTTTGCAGGAGTTTGTAAACCCTTTCTGTGAAGCAGCGGAAAACGCATTTTTCCAGCCAAATCCAAGCATTTCAGAAATAGCTGTAAATCTCCCTCTAAAACACGAAACGAACGTATCCTTCAAACTGCTCTGCTGTGCGTTGGCTTAACTAAGGGAGTTGAATCCGCGTTTAGATTCAGAGAGTGGGAAGCACGTTCCTTCTAGGAGCTGCGTTTTGCTATTCCAACGTGAATGAAAGTAAACGCTGTATTCAGAAATATCTGCTTCTAGAACCAAAACGCAGCTACCTAACAGAACGGTCTTCAATGTGTGCATTCAACTTACAGAGTTAAACTGATGTGCGTTTGCAGGAGTTTGTAAACCCTTTCTGTGAAGCAGCGGAAAACGCATTTTTCCAACCAATTCCAAGCATTTCAGAAATAGCTGTAAATCTCCGTCTAAAACACAAAACGAACGTATCCTTCAAACTGCTCTCCTGTGCGTTCGCTTAACTAAGGGAGTTGAATCCGCGTTTAGATTCAGAGAGTGGGAAGCACGTTCCTTCTAGGAGCTGCGTTTTGCTATTCCAGCGTGAATGGGAGTAAACGCTGTATTCAGAAATATCTGCTTCTAGAACCAAAACGCAGCTACCTAAGAGAACGGTCTTCAATGTGTGCATTCAACGTACAGAGTTAAACTGATGTGCGTTTGCAGGAGTTTGTAAACCCTTTCTGTGAAGCAGCGGAAAACGCATTTTTCCAGCCAAATCAAAGCATTTCAGAAATAGCTGTAAATCTCCGTCTAAAACACGAAACGAACATATCCTTCAAACTGCTCTGCTGTGCGTTGGCTTAACTAAGGGAGTTGAATCCGCCTTTAGATTCAGAGAGTGGGAAGCACGTTCCTTCTAGGAGCTGCGTTTTGCTATTCCAGCGTGAATGGGAGTAAACGCTGTATTCAGAAATATCTGCTTCTAGAACCAAAACGCAGCTACCTAACAGAACGGTCTTCAATGTGTCCATTCAACTTACAGAGTTAAACTGATGTGCGTTTGCAGGAGTTTGTAAACCCTTTCTGTGAAGCAGCGGAAAACGCATTTTTCCAACCAAATCCAAGCATTTCAGAAATAGCTGTAAATCTCCGTCTAAAACACAAAACGAACGTATCCTTCAAACTGCTCTCCTGTGCGTTCGCTTAACTAAGGGAGTTGAATCCGCGTTTAGATTCAGAGAGTGGGAAGCACGTTCCTTCTAGGAGCTGCGTTTTCCTATTCCAGCGTGAATGGGAATAAACGCTGTATTGAGAAATATCTGCTTCTAGAACCAAAACGCAGCTACCTAACAGAACGGTCTTCAATGTGTGCATTCAACTTACAGAGTTAAACTGATGTGCGTTTGCAGGAGTTTGTAAACCCTTTCTGTGAAGCAGCGGAAAACGCATTTTTCCAGCAAAATCCAAGCATTTCAGAAATAGCTGTAAATCTCCGTCTAAAACACAAAACGAACGTATCCTTCAAACTGCTCTCCAGTGCGTTCGCTTAACTAAGGGAGTTGAATCCGCGTTTAGATTCAGAGAGTGGGCAGCACGTTCCTTCTAGGAGCTGCGTTTTGCTATTCCAGCGTGAATGGGAGTAAACGCTGTATTCAGAAATATATGCTTCTAGAACCAAAACGCAGCTACCTAACAGAACGGTCTTCAATGTGTGCATTCAACTTACAGAGTTAAACTGATGTGCGTTTGCAGGAGTTTGTAAACCCTTTCTGTGAAGCAGCGGAAAACGCATTTTTCCAGCCAAATCCAAGCATTTCAGAAATAGCTGTAAATCTCCGTCTAAAACACAAAACGAACGTATCCTTCAAACTGCTCTCCTGTGCGTTCGCTTAACTAAGGGAGTTGAATCCGCGTTTAGATTCAGAGAGTGGGAAGCACGTTCCTTCTAGGAGCTGCGTTTTGCTATTCCAGCGTGAATGGGAGTAAACGCTGTATTCAGAAATATCTGCTTCTAGAACCAAAACGCAGCTACCTAACAGAACGGTCTTCAATGTGTGCATTCAACTTACAGAGTTAAACTGATGTGCGTTTGCAGGAGTTTGTAAACCCTTTCTGTGAAGCAGCGGAAAACGCATTTTTCCAGCCAAATCCAAGCATTTCAGAAATAGCTGTAAATCTCCGTCTAAAACACAAAACGAACGTATCCTTCAAACTGCTCTCCTGTGCGTTCGCTTAACTAAGGGAGTTGAATCCGCGTTTAGACTCAGAGAGTGGAAAGCACGTTCCTTCTAGGAGCTGCGTTTTGCTATTCCAGCGTGAATGGGAGTAAACGCTGTATTGAGAAATGTCTGCTTCTAGAACCAAAACGCAGCTACCTAACAGAAGGGTCTTCAATGTGTGCATTCAACTTACAGAGTTAAACTGATGTGCGTTTGCAGGAGTTTGTAAACCCTTTCTGTGAAGCAGCGGAAAACGCATTTTTCCAGCCAAATCCAAGCATTTCAGAAATAGCTGTAAATCTCCATCTAAAACACGAAACGAACGTATCCTTCAAACTGCTCTGCTGTGCGTTGGCTTAACTAAGGGAGTTGAATCCGCGTTTAGATTCAGAGAGTGGGAAGCACGTTCCTTCTAGGAGCTGCGTTTTCCTATTCCAGCGTGAATGGGAGTAAAGGCTGTATTCAGAAATATCTGCTTCTAGAACCAAAACGCAGCTACCTAAAAGAACGGTCTTAAATATGTGCATTCAACTTACAGAGTTAAACTGATGTGCGTTTGCAGGAGTTTGTAAACCCTTTCGTTGAAGCAGCGGAAAACGCATTTTTCCAACCAATTCCAAGCATTTCAGAAATAGCTGTAAATCTCCGTCTAAAACACAAAACGAACGTATCCTTCAAACTGCTCTCCTGTGCGTTCGCTTAACTAAGGGAGTTGAATCCGCGTTTAGATTCAGAGAGTGGGAAGCACGTTCCTTCTAGGAGCTGCGTTTTGCTATTCCAGCATGAATGGGAGTAAACGCTGTATTCAGAAATATCTGCTTCTAGAACCAAAACGCAGCTACCTAAGAGAACGGTCTTCAATGTGTGCATTCAACGTACAGAGTTAAACTGATGTGCGTTTGCAGGAGTTTGTAAACCCTTTCTGTGAAGCAGCGGAAAACGCATTTTTCCAGCCAAATCCAAGCATTTCAGAAATAGCTGTAAATCTCCGTCTAAAACACGAAACGAACGTATCCTTCAAACTGCTCTGCTGTGCGTTGGCTTAACTAAGGGAGTTGAATCCGCGTTTAGATTCAGAGAGTGGGAAGCACGTTCCTTCTAGGAGCTGCGTTTTGCTATTCCAGCGTGAATGGGAGTAAACGCTGTATTGAGAAATATCTGCTTCTAGAACCAAAACGCAGCTACCTAACAGAACGGTCTTCAATGTGTGCATTCAACGTACAGAGTTAAACTGATGTGCGTTTGCAGGAGTTTGTAAACCGTTTCTGTGAAGCAGCGGAAAACGCATTTTTCCAGCCAAATCCAAGCATTTCAGAAATAGCTTTAAATCTCCGTCTAAAACCAAAACGAACGTATCCTTCAAACTGCTCTCCTGTGCGTTCGCTTAACTAAGGGAGTTGAATCCGCGTTTAGATTCAGAGAGTGGGAAGCACGTTCCTTCTAGGAGCTGCGTTTTCCTATTCCAGCGTGAATGGGAGTAAAGGCTGTATTCAGAAATATCTGCTTCTAGAACCAAAACGCAGCTACCTAAAAGAACGGTCTTAAATATGTGCATTCAACTTACAGAGTTAAACTGATGTGCGTTTGCAGGAGTTTGTAAACCCTTTCGTTGAAGCAGCGGAAAACGCATTTTTCCAACCAATTCCAAGCATTTCAGAAATAGCTGTAAATCTCCGTCTAAAACACAAAACGAACGTATCCTTCAAACTGCTCTCCTGTGCGTTCGCTTAACTAAGGGAGTTGAATCCGCGTTTAGATTCAGAGAGTGGGAAGCACGTTCCTTCTAGGAGCTGCGTTTTGCTATTCCAGCATGAATGGGAGTAAACGCTGTATTCAGAAATATCTGCTTCTAGAACCAAAACGCAGCTACCTAAGAGAACGGTCTTCAATGTGTGCATTCAACGTACAGAGTTAAACTGATGTGCGTTTGCAGGAGTTTGTAAACCCTTTCTGTGAAGCAGCGGAAAACGCATTTTTCCAGCCAAATCCAAGCATTTCAGAAATAGCTGTAAATCTCCGTCTAAAACACGAAACGAACGTATCCTTCAAACTGCTCTGCTGTGCGTTGGCTTAACTAAGGGAGTTGAATCCGCGTTTAGATTCAGAGAGTGGGAAGCACGTTCCTTCTAGGAGCTGCGTTTTGCTATTCCAGCGTGAATGGGAGTAAACGCTGTATTGAGAAATATCTGCTTCTAGAACCAAAACGCAGCTACCTAACAGAACGGTCTTCAATGTGTGCATTCAACGTACAGAGTTAAACTGATGTGCGTTTGCAGGAGTTTGTAAACCGTTTCTGTGAAGCAGCGGAAAACGCATTTTTCCAGCCAAATCCAAGCATTTCAGAAATAGCTTTAAATCTCCGTCTAAAACACAAAACGAACGTATCCTTCAAACTGCTCTCCTGTGCGTTCGCTTAACTAAGGGAGTTGAATCCGCGTTTAGATTCAGAGAGTGGGAAGCACGTTCCTTCTAGGAGCTGCGTTTTGCTATTCCAGCGTGAATGGGAGTAAACGCTGTATTCAGAAATATCTGCTTCTAGAACCAAAACGCAGCTACCTAACAGAACGGTCTTCAATGTGTGCATTCAACTTACAGAGTTAAACTGATGTGCGTTTGCAGGAGTTTGTAAACCCTTTCTGTGAAGCAGCGGAAAACGCATTTTTCCAGCCAAATCCAAGCATTTCAGAAATAGCTGTAAATCTCCGTCTAAAACACAAAACGAACGTATCCTTCAAACTGCTCTCCTGTGCGTTCGCTTAACTAAGGGAGTTGAATCCGCGTTTAGACTCAGAGAGTGGAAAGCACGTTCCTTCTAGGAGCTGCGTTTTGCTATTCCAGCGTGAATGGGAGTAAACGCTGTATTGAGAAATGTTTGCTTCTAGAACCAAAACGCAGCTACCTAACAGAAGGGTCTTCAATGTGTGCATTCAACTTACAGAGTTAAACTGATGTGCGTTTGCAGGAGTTTGTAAACCCTTTCTGTGAAGCAGCGGAAAACGCATTTTTCCAGCCAAATCCAAGCATTTCAGAAATAGCTGTAAATCTCCGTCTAAAACACGAAACGAACGTATCCTTCAAACTGCTCTGCTGTGCGTTGGCTTAACTAAGGGAGTTGAATCCGCGTTTAGATTCAGAGAGTGGGAAGCACGTTCCTTCTAGGAGCTGCGTTTTCCTATTCCAGCGTGAATGGGAGTAAAGGCTGTATTCAGAAATATCTGCTTCTAGAACCAAAACGCAGCTACCTAAAAGAACGGTCTTAAATATGTGCATTCAACTTACAGAGTTAAACTGATGTGCGTTTGCAGGAGTTTGTAAACCCTTTCGTTGAAGCAGCGGAAAACGCATTTTTCCAACCAATTCCAAGCATTTCAGAAATAGCTGTAAATCTCCGTCTAAAACACAAAACGAACGTATCCTTCAAACTGCTCTCCTGTGCGTTCGCTTAACTAAGGGAGTTGAATCCGCGTTTAGATTCAGAGAGTGGGAAGCACGTTCCTTCTAGGAGCTGCGTTTTGCTATTCCAGCATGAATGAGAGTAAACGCTGTATTCAGAAATATCTGCTTCTAGAACCAAAACGCAGCTACCTAAGAGAACGGTCTTCAATGTGTGCATTCAACGTACAGAGTTAAACTGATGTGCGTTTGCAGGAGTTTGTAAACCCTTTCTGTGAAGCAGCGGAAAACGCATTTATCCAGCCAAATCCAAGCATTTCAGAAATAGCTGTAAATCTCCGTCTAAAACACGAAACGAACGTATCCTTCAAACTGCTCTGCTGTGCGTTGGCTTAACTAAGGGAGTTGAATCCGCGTTTAGATTCAGAGAGTGGGAAGCACGTTCCTTCTAGGAGCTGCGTTTTGCTATTCCAGCGTGAATGGGAGTAAACGCTGTATTGAGAAATATCTGCTTCTAGAACCAAAACGCAGCTACCTAACAGAACGGTCTTCAATGTGTGCATTCAACGTACAGAGTTAAACTGATGTGCGTTTGCAGGAGTTTGTAAACCGTTTCTGTGAAGCAGCGGAAAACGCATTTTTCCAGCCAAATCCAAGCATTTCAGAAATAGCTTTAAATCTCCGTCTAAAACACAAAACGAACGTATCCTTCAAACTGCTCTCCTGTGCGTTCGCTTAACTAAGGGAGTTGAATCCGCGTTTAGATTCAGAGAGTGGGAAGCACGTTCCTTCTAGGAGCTGCGTTTTGCTATTCCAGCGTGAATGGGAGTAAACGCTGTATTGAGAAATATCTGCTTTTAGAACCAAAACGCAGCTACCTAACAGAACGGTCTTCAATGTGTGCATTCAAGTTACAGAGTTAAACTGATGTGCGTTTGCAGGAGTTTGTAAACCCTTTCTGTGAAGCAGCGGAAAACGCATTTTTCCAGCCAAATCCAAGCATTTCAGAAATAGCTGTAAATCTCCGTCTAAAACACAAAACGAACGTATCCTTCAAACTGCTCTCCTGTGCGTCCGCTTAACTAAGGGAGTTGAATCCGCGTTTAGACTCAGAGAGTGGGAAGCACGTTCCTTCTAGGAGCTGCGTTTTGCTATTCCAGCGTGAATGGGAGTAAACGCTGTATTGAGAAATGTCTGCTTCTAGAACCAAAACGCAGCTACCTAACAGAAGGGTCTTCAATGTGTGCATTCAACTTACAGAGTTAAACTGATGTGCGTTTGCAGGAGTTTGTAAACCCTTTCTGTGAAGCAGCGGAAAACGCATTTTTCCAGCCATATCCAAGCATTTCAGAAATAGCTGTAAATCTCCGTCTAAAACACAAAACGAACGTATCCTTCAAACTGCTCTCCTGTGCGTTCGCTTAACTAAGGGAGTTGAATCCGCGTTTAGATTCAGAGAGTGGGAAGCACGTTCCTTCTAGGAGCTGCGTTTTGCTATTCCAGCGTGAATGAAAGTAAAGGCTGTATTGAGAAATATCTGCTTCTAGAACCAAAACGCAGCTACCTAACAGAACGGTCTTCAATGTGTGCATTCAACTTACAGAGTTAAACTGATGTGCGTTTGCAGGAGTTTGTAAACCCTTTCTGTGAAGCAGCGGAAAACGCATTTTTCCAGCCAAATCCAAGCATTTCAGAAATAGCTGTAAATCTCCGTCTAAAACACAAAACGAACGTTTCCTTCAAACTGCTCTCCTGTGCGTTCGCTTAACTAAGGGAGTTGAATCCGCGTTTAGATTCAGAGAGTGGGAAGCACTTTCCTTCTAGGAGCTGCGTTTTGCTATTCCAGCGTGAATGGGAGTAAACGCTGTATTGAGAAATATCTGCTTCTAGAACCAAAACGCAGCTACCTAACAGAACGGTCTTCAATGTGTGCATTCAACGTACAGAGTTAAACTGATGTGCGTTTGCAGGAGTTTGTAAACCCTTTCTGTGAAGCAGCGGAAAACGCATTTTTCCAGCCAAATCCAAGCATTTCAGAAATAGCTGTAAATCTCCCTCTAAAACACGAAACGAACGTATCCTTCAAACTGCTCTGCTGTGCGTTGGCTTAACTAAGGGAGTTGAATCCGCGTTTAGATTCAGAGAGTGGGAAGCACGTTCCTTCTAGGAGCTGCGTTTTGCTATTCCAACGTGAATGAAAGTAAACGCTGTATTCAGAAATATTAGCTTCTAGAACCAAAACGCAGCTACCTAACAGAACGGTCTTCAATGTGTGCATTCAACTTACAGAGTTAAACTGATGTGCGTTTGCAGGAGTTTGTAAACCCTTTCTGTGAAGCAGCGGAAAACGCATTTTTCCAACCAATTCCAAGCATTTCAGAAATAGCTGTAAATCTCCGTCTAAAACACAAAACGAACGTATCCTTCAAACTGCTCTCCTGTGCGTTCGCTTAACTAAGGGAGTTGAATCCGCGTTTAGATTCAGAGAGTGGGAAGCACGTTCCTTCTAGGAGCTGCGTTTTGCTATTCCAGCGTGAATGGGAGTAAACGCTGTATTCAGAAATATCTGCTTCTAGAACCAAAACGCAGCTACCTAAGAGAACGGTCTTCAATGTGTGCATTCAACGTACAGAGTTAAACTGATGTGCGTTTGCAGGAGTTTGTAAACCCTTTCTGTGAAGCAGCGGAAAACGCATTTTTCCAGCCAAATCAAAGCATTTCAGAAATAGCTGTAAATCTCCGTCTAAAACACGAAACGAACGTATCCTTCAAACTGCTCTGCTGTGCGTTGGCTTAACTAAGGGAGTTGAATCCGCCTTTAGATTCAGAGAGTGGGAAGCACGTTCCTTCTAGGAGCTGCGTTTTGCTATTCCAGCGTGAATGGGAGTAAACGCTGTATTCAGAAATATCTGCTTCTAGAACCAAAACGCAGCTACCTAACAGAACGGTCTTCAATGTGTCCATTCAACTTACAGAGTTAAACTGATGTGCGTTTGCAGGAGTTTGTAAACCCTTTCTGTGAAGCAGCGGAAAACGCATTTTTCCAACCAAATCCAAGCATTTCAGAAATAGCTGTAAATCTCCGTCTAAAACACAAAACGAACGTATCCTTCAAACTGCTCTCCTGTGCGTTCGCTTAACTAAGGGAGTTGAATCCGCGTTTAGATTCAGAGAGTGGGAAGCACGTTCCTTCTAGGAGCTGCGTTTTGCTATTCCAGCGTGAATGGGAGTAAACGCTGTATTCAGAAATATCTGCTTCTAGAACCAAAACGCAGATACCTAAGAGAACGGTCTTCAATGTGTGCATTTAACGTACAGAGTTAAACTGATGTGCGTTTGCAGGAGTTTGTAAACCCTTTCTGTGAAGCAGCGGAAAACGCATTTTTCCAGCCAAATCCAAGCATTTCAGAAATAGCTGTAAATCTCCGTCTAAAACACGAAACGAACGTATCCTTCAAACTGCTCTGCTGTGCGTTGGCTTAACTAAGGGAGTTGAATCCGCGTTTAGATTCAGAGAGTGGGAAGCACGTTCCTTCTAGGAGCTGCGTTTTGCTATTCCAGCGTGAATGGGAGTAAAGGCTGTATTCAGAAATATCTGCTTCTAGAACCAAAACGCAGCTACCTAACAGAACGGTCTTCAATGTGTGCATTCAACGTACAGAGTTAAACTGATGTGCGTTTGCAGGAGTTTGTAAACCCTTTCTGTGAAGCAGCGGAAAACGCATTTTTCCAGCCAAATCCAAGCATTTCAGAAATAGCTGTAAATCTCCGTCTAAAACACAAAACGAACGTATCCTTCAAACTGCTCTCCTGTGCGTTCGCTTAACTAAGGGAGTTGAATCCGCGTTTAGATTCAGAGAGTGGGCAGCACGTTCCTTCTAGGAGCTGCGTTTTGCTATTCCAGCGTGAATGGGAGTAAACGCTGTATTCAGAAATATCTGCTTCTAGAACCAAAACGCAGCTACCTAACAGAACGGTCTTCAATGTGTGCATTCAACTTACAGAGTTAAACTGATGTGCGTTTGCAGGAGTTTGTAAACCCTTTCTGTGAAGCAGCGGAAAACGCATTTTTCCAGCCAAATCCAAGCATTTCAGAAATAGCTGTAAATCTCCGTCTAAAACACAAAACGAACGTATCCTTCAAACTGCTCTCCTGTGCGTTCGCTTAACTAAGGGAGTTGAATCCGCGTTTAGACTCAGAGAGTGGGAAGCACGTTCCTTCTAGGAGCTGCGTTTTGCTATTCCAGCGTGAATGGGAGTAAACGCTGTATTGAGAAATGTCTGCTTCTAGAACCAAAACGCAGCTACCTAACAGAAGGGTCTTCAATGTGTGCATTCAACTTACAGAGTTAAAATGATGTGCGTTTGCAGGAGTTTGTAAACCCTTTCTGTGGAGCAGCGGAAAACGCATTTTTCCAGCCAAATCCAAGCATTTTAGAAATAGCTGTAAATCTCCGTCTAAAACACGAAACGAACGTATCCTTCAAACTGCTCTGCTGTGCGTTGGCTTAACTAAGGGAGTTGAATCCGCGTTTAGATTCAGAGAGTGGGAAGCACGTTCCTTCTAGGAGCTGCGTTTTGCTATTCCAGCGTGAATGGGAGTAAACGCTGTATTCAGAAATATCTGCTTCCAGAACCAAAACGCAGCTACCTAACAGAACGGTCTTCAATGTGTCCATTCAACTTACAGAGTTAAACTGATGTGCGTTTGCAGGAGTTTGTAAACCCTTTCTGTGAAGCAGCGGAAAACGCATTTTTCCAACCAAATCCAAGCATTTCAGAAATAGCTGTAAATCTCCGTCTAAAACACAAAACGAACATATCCTTCAAATTGCTCTCCTGTGCGTTCGCTTAACTAAGGGAGTTGAATCGCGTTGAGATTCAGAGAGTGGGAAGCACGTTCCTTCTAGGAGCTGCGTTTTCCTATTCCAGCGTGAATGGAAATAAACGCTGTATTGAGAAATATCTGCTTCTAGAACCAAAACGCAGCTACCTAACAGAACGGTCTTCAATGTGTGCATTCAACGTACAGAGTTAAACTGATGTGCGTTTGCAGGAGTTTGTAAACCCTTTCTGTGAAGCAGCGGAAAACGCATTTTTCCAGCCAAATCAAAGCATTTCAGAAATAGCTGTAACTCTCCGTCTAAAACACGAAACGAACGTATCCTTCAAACTGCTCTTCTGTGCGTTGGCTTAAGTAAGGGAGTTGAATCCGCGTTTAGATTCAGAGAGTGGGAAGCACGTTCCTTCTAGGAGCTGCGTTTTGCTATTCCAGCGTGAATGGGAGTAAAGGCTGTATTGAGAAATATCTGCTTCTAGAACCAAAACGCAGCTACCTAACAGAACGGTCTTCAATGTGTGCATTCAACTTACAGAGTTAAACTGATGTGCGTTTGCAGGAGTTTGTAAACCCTTTCTGTGAAGCAGCGGAAAACGCATTTTTCCAGCCAAATCCAAGCATTTCAGAAATAGCTGTAAATCTCCGTCTAAAACACAAAACGAACGTTTCCTTCAAACTGCTCTCCTGTGCGTTCGCTTAACTAAGGGAGTTGAATCCGCGTTTAGATTCAGAGAGTGGGAAGCACTTTCCTTCTAGGAGCTGCGTTTTGCTATTCCAGCGTGAATGGGAGTAAACGCTGTATTGAGAAATATCTGCTTCTAGAACCAAAACGCAGCTACCTAACAGAACGGTCTTCAATGTGTGCATTCGACGTACAGAGTTAAACTGATGTGCGTTTGCAGGAGTTTGTAAACCCTTTCTGTGAAGCAGCGGAAAACGCATTTTTCCAGCCAAATCCAAGCATTTCAGAAATAGCTGTAAATCTCCCTCTAAAACACGAAACGAACGTATCCTTCAAACTGCTCTGCTGTGCGTTGGCTTAACTAAGGGAGTTGAATCCGCGTTTAGATTCAGAGAGTGGGCAGCACGTTCCTTCTAGGAGCTGCGTTTTGCTATTCCAACGTGAATGAAAGTAAACGCTGTATTCAGAAATATCTGCTTCTAGAACCAAAACGCAGCTACCTAACAGAACGGTCTTCAATGTGTCCATTCAACTTACAGAGTTAAACTGATGTGCGTTTGCAGGAGTTTGTAAACCCTTTCTGTGAAGCAGCGGAAAACGCATTTTTCCAACCAAATCCAAGCATTTCAGAAATAGCTGTAAATCTCCGTCTAAAACACAAAACGAACATATCCTTCAAATTGCTCTCCTGTGCGTTCGCTTAACTAAGGGAGTTGAATCGCGTTCAGATTCAGAGAGTGGGAAGCACGTTCCTTCTAGGAGCTGCGTTTTCCTATTCCAGCGTGAATGGGAATAAACGCTGTATTGAGAAATATCTGCTTCTAGAACCAAAACGCAGCTACCTAACAGAACGGTCTTCAATGTGTGCATTCAACGTACAGAGTTAAACTGATGTGCGTTTGCAGGAGTTTGTAAACCCTTTCTGTGAAGCAGCGGAAAACGCATTTTTCCAGCCAAATCCAAGCATTTCAGAAATAGCTGTAACTCTCCGTCTAAAACACGAAACGAACGTATCCTTCAAACTGCTCTGCTGTGCGTTGGCTTAAGTAAGGGAGTTGAATCCGCGTTTAGATTCAGAGAGTGGGAAGCACGTTCCTTCTAGGAGCTGCGTTTTGCTATTCCAGCGTGAATGGGAGTAAAGGCTGTATTGAGAAATATCTGCTTCTAGAACCAAAACGCAGCTACCTA
The DNA here is from genome assembly GCF_049354715.1 of Callithrix jacchus. Classification (NCBI taxonomy): domain Eukaryota; kingdom Metazoa; phylum Chordata; class Mammalia; order Primates; family Cebidae; genus Callithrix; species Callithrix jacchus. The sequence goes on from NC_133514.1 coordinate 46,817,406, forward strand.
ACAGAACGGTCTTCAATGTGTGCATTCAACTTACAGAGTTAAACTGATGTGCGTTTGCAGGAGTTTGTAAACCCTTTCTGTGAAGCAGCGGAAAACGCATTTTTCCAGCCAAATCCAAGCATTTCAGAAATAGCTGTAAATCTCCGTCTAAAACACAAAACGAACGTTTCCTTCAAACTGCTCTCCTGTGCGTTCGCTTAACTAAGGGAGTTGAATCCGCGTTTAGATTCAGAGAGTGGGAAGCACTTTCCTTCTAGGAGCTGCGTTTTGCTATTCCAGCGTGAATGGGAGTAAACGCTGTATTGAGAAATATCTGCTTCTAGAACCAAAACGCAGCTACCTAACAGAACGGTCTTCAATGTGTGCATTCAACGTACAGAGTTAAACTGATGTGCGTTTGCAGGAGTTTGTAAACCCTTTCTGTGAAGCAGCGGAAAACGCATTTTTCCAGCCAAATCCAAGCATTTCAGAAATAGCTGTAAATCTCCCTCTAAAACACGAAACGAACGTATCCTTCAAACTGCTCTGCTGTGCGTTGGCTTAACTAAGGGAGTTGAATCCGCGTTTAGATTCAGAGAGTGGGAAGCACGTTCCTTCTAGGAGCTGCGTTTTGCTATTCCAACGTGAATGAAAGTAAACGCTGTATTCAGAAATATCTGCTTCTAGAACCAAAACGCAGCTACCTAACAGAACGGTCTTCAATGTGTGCATTCAACTTACAGAGTTAAACTGATGTGCGTTTGCAGGAGTTTGTAAACCCTTTCTGTGAAGCAGCGGAAAACGCATTTTTCCAACCAATTCCAAGCATTTCAGAAATAGCTGTAAATCTCCGTCTAAAACACAAAACGAACGTATCCTTCAAACTGCTCTCCTGTGCGTTCGCTTAACTAAGGGAGTTGAATCCGCGTTTAGATTCAGAGAGTGGGAAGCACGTTCCTTCTAGGAGCTGCGTTTTGCTATTCCAGCGTGAATGGGAGTAAACGCTGTATTCAGAAATATCTGCTTCTAGAACCAAAACGCAGCTACCTAAGAGAACGGTCTTCAATGTGTGCATTCAACGTACAGAGTTAAACTGATGTGCGTTTGCAGGAGTTTGTAAACCCTTTCTGTGAAGCAGCGGAAAACGCATTTTTCCAGCCAAATCAAAGCATTTCAGAAATAGCTGTAAATCTCCGTCTAAAACACGAAACGAACGTATCCTTCAAACTGCTCTGCTGTGCGTTGGCTTAACTAAGGGAGTTGAATCCGCCTTTAGATTCAGAGAGTGGGAAGCACGTTCCTTCTAGGAGCTGCGTTTTGCTATTCCAGCGTGAATGGGAGTAAACGCTGTATTCAGAAATATCTGCTTCTAGAACCAAAACGCAGCTACCTAACAGAACGGTCTTCAATGTGTCCATTCAACTTACAGAGTTAAACTGATGTGCGTTTGCAGGAGTTTGTAAACCCTTTCTGTGAAGCAGCGGAAAACGCATTTTTCCAACCAAATCCAAGCATTTCAGAAATAGCTGTAAATCTCCGTCTAAAACACAAAACGAACGTATCCTTCAAACTGCTCTCCTGTGCGTTCGCTTAACTAAGGGAGTTGAATCCGCGTTTAGATTCAGAGAGTGGGAAGCACGTTCCTTCTAGGAGCTGCGTTTTCCTATTCCAGCGTGAATGGGAATAAACGCTGTATTGAGAAATATCTGCTTCTAGAACCAAAACGCAGCTACCTAACAGAACGGTCTTCAATGTGTGCATTCAACTTACAGAGTTAAACTGATGTGCGTTTGCAGGAGTTTGTAAACCCTTTCTGTGAAGCAGCGGAAAACGCATTTTTCCAGCCAAATCCAAGCATTTCAGAAATAGCTGTAAATCTCCGTCTAAAACACAAAACGAACGTATCCTTCAAACTGCTCTCCTGTGCGTTCGCTTAACTAAGGGAGTTGAATCCGCGTTTAGATTCAGAGAGTGGGCAGCACGTTCCTTCTAGGAGCTGCGTTTTGCTATTCCAGCGTGAATGGGAGTAAACGCTGTATTCAGAAATATCTGCTTCTAGAACCAAAACGCAGCTACCTAACAGAACGGTCTTCAATGTGTGCATTCAACTTACAGAGTTAAACTGATGTGCGTTTGCAGGAGTTTGTAAACCCTTTCTGTGAAGCAGCGGAAAACGCATTTTTCCAGCCAAATCCAAGCATTTCAGAAATAGCTGTAAATCTCCGTCTAAAACACAAAACGAACGTATCCTTCAAACTGCTCTCCTGTGCGTTCGCTTAACTAAGGGAGTTGAATCCGCGTTTAGACTCAGAGAGTGGGAAGCACGTTCCTTCTAGGAGCTGCGTTTTGCTATTCCAGCGTGAATGGGAGTAAACGCTGTATTGAGAAATGTCTGCTTCCAGAACCAAAACGCAGCTACCTAACAGAAGGGTCTTCAATGTGTGCATTCAACTTACAGAGTTAAAATGATGTGCGTTTGCAGGAGTTTGTAAACCCTTTCTGTGGAGCAGCGGAAAACGCATTTTTCCAGCCAAATCCAAGCATTTTAGAAATAGCTGTAAATCTCCGTCTAAAACACGAAACGAACGTATCCTTCAAACTGCTCTGCTGTGCGTTGGCTTAACTAAGGGAGTTGAATCCGCGTTTAGATTCAGAGAGTGGGAAGCACGTTCCTTCTAGGAGCTGCGTTTTGCTATTCCAGCGTGAATGGGAGTAAACGCTGTATTCAGAAATATCTGCTTCCAGAACCAAAACGCAGCTACCTAACAGAACGGTCTTCAATGTGTCCATTCAACTTACAGAGTTAAACTGATGTGCGTTTGCAGGAGTTTGTAAACCCTTTCTGTGAAGCAGCGGAAAACGCATTTTTCCAACCAAATCCAAGCATTTCAGAAATAGCTGTAAATCTCCGTCTAAAACACAAAACGAACATATCCTTCAAATTGCTCTCCTGTGCGTTCGCTTAACTAAGGGAGTTGAATCGCGTTCAGATTCAGAGAGTGGGAAGCACGTTCCTTCTAGGAGCTGCGTTTTCCTATTCCAGCGTGAATGGGAATAAACGCTGTATTGAGAAATATCTGCTTCTAGAACCAAAACGCAGCTACCTAACAAAACGGTCTTCAATGTGTGCATTCAACGTACAGAGTTAAACTGATGTGCGTTTGCAGGAGTTTGTAAACCCTTTCTGTGAAGCAGCGGAAAACGCATTTTTCCAGCCAAATCAAAGCATTTCAGAAATAGCTGTAAATCTCCGTCTAAAACACGAAACGAACGTATCCTTCAAACTGCTCTGCTGTGCGTTGGCTTAAGTAAGGGAGTTGAATCCGCGTTTAGATTCAGAGAGTGGGAAGCACGTTCCTTCTAGGAGCTGCGTTTTGCTATTCCAGCGTGAATGGGAGTAAACGCTGTATTCAGAAATATCTGCTTCTAGAACCAAAACGCAGCTACCTAAGAGAACGGTCTTCAATGTGTGCATTCAACGTACAGAGTTAAACTGATGTGCGTTTGCAGGAGTTTGTAAACCCTTTCTGTGAAGCAGCGGAAAACGCATTTTTCCAGCCAAATCCAAGCATTTCAGAAATAGCTGTAAATCTCCGTCTAAAACACGAAACGAACGTATCCTTCAAACTGCTCTGCTGTGCGTTGGCTTAACTAAGGGAGTTGAATCCGCGTTTAGATTCAGAGAGTGGGAAGCACGTTCCTTCTAGGAGCTGCGTTTTCCTATTCCAGCGTGAATGGGAGTAAACGCTGTATTCAGAAATATCTGCTTCTAGAACCAAAACGCAGCTACCTAACAGAACGGTCTTCAATGTGTGCATTCAACTTACAGAGTTAAACTGATGTGCGTTTGCAGGAGTTTGTAAACCCTTTCTGTGAAGCAGCGGAAAACGCATTTTTCCAACCAATTCCAAGCATTTCAGAAATAGCTGTAAATCTCCGTCTAAAACACAAGACGAACGTATCATTCAAACTGCTCTCCTGTGCGTTCGCTTAACTAAGGGAGTTGAATCCGCATTTAGATTCAGAGAGTGGGAAGCACGTTCCTTCTAGGAGCTGCGTTTTGCTATTCCAGCGTGAATGGGAGTAAACGCTGTATTCAGAAATATCTGCTTCTAGAACCAAAACGCAGCTACCTAAGAGAACGGTCTTCAATGTGTGCATTCAACGTACAGAGTTAAACTGATGTGCGTTTGCAAGAGTTTGTAAACCCTTTCTGTGAAGCAGCGGAAAACGCATTTTTCCAGCCAAATCCAAGCATTTCAGAAATAGCTGTAAATCTAGGTCTAAAACACGAAACGAACGTATCCTTCAAACTGCTCTGCTGTGCGTTGGCTTAACTAAGGGAGTTGAATCCGCGTTTAGATTCATAGAGTGGGAAGCACGTTCCTTCTAGGAGCTGCGTTTTGCTATTCCAGCGTGAATGGGAGTAAACGCTGTATTCAGAAATATCTGCTTCTAGAACCAAAACGCAGCTACCTAACAGAACGGTCTTCAATGTGTCCATTCAACTTACAGAGTTAAACTGATGTGCGTTTGCAGGAGTTTGTAAACCCTTTCTGTGAAGCAGCGGAAAACGCATTTTTCCAACCAAATCCAAGCATTTCAGAAATAGCTGAAAATCTCCGTCTAAAACACAAAACGAACGTATCCTTCAAACTGCTCTCCTGTGCGTTCGCTTAACTAAGGGAGTTGAATCCGCGTTTGGATTCAGAGAGTGGGAAGCACGTTCCTTCTAGGAGCTGCGTTTTCCTATTCCAGCGTGAATGGGAATAAACGCTGTATTGAGAAATATCTGCTTCTAGAACCAAAACGCAGCTACCTAACAGAACGGTCTTCAATGTGTGCATTCAACTTACAGAGTTAAACTGATGTCCGTTTGCAGGAGTTTGTAAACCCTTTCTGTGAAGCAGCGGAAACGCATTTTTCCAGCCAAATCCAAGCATTTCAGAAATAGCTGTAAATCTCCGTCTAAAACACAAAACGAACGTATCCTTCAAACTGCTCTCCTGTGCGTTCGCTTAACTAAGGGAGTTGAATCCGCGTTTAGATTCAGAGAGTGGGAAGCACGTTCCTTCTAGGAGCTGCGTTTTGCTATTCCAGCGTGAATGAAAGTAAACGCTGTATTCAGAAATATCTGCTTCTAGAACCAAAACGCAGCTACCTAACAGAACGGTCTTCAATGTGTGCATTCAACTTACAGAGTTGAACTGATGTGCGTTTGCAGGAGTTTGTAAACCCTTTCTGTGAAGCAGCGGAAAACGCATTTTTCCAGCCAAATCCAAGCATTTCAGAAATAGCTGTAAATCTCCGTCTAAAACACAAAACGAACGTATCCTTCAAACTGCTCTCCTGTGCGTTCGCTTAACTAAGGGAGTTGAATCCGCGTTTAGACTCAGAGAGTGGGAAGCACGTTCCTTCTAGGAGCTGCGTTTTGCTATTCCAGCGTGAATGGGAGTAAACGCTGTATTGAGAAATGTCTGCTTCTAGAACCAAAACGCAGCTACCTAACAGAAGGGTCTTCAATGTGTGCATTCAACTTACAGAGTTAAACTGATGTGCGTTTGCAGGAATTTGTAAACCCTTTCTGTGAAGCAGCGGAAAACGCATTTTTCCAGCCAAATCCAAGCATTTCAGAAATAGCTGTAAATCTCCGTCTAAAACACGAAACGAACGTATCCTTCAAACTGCTCTGCTGTGCGTTGGCTTAACTAAGGGAGTTGAATCCGCGTTTAGATTCAGAGAGTGGGAAGCACGTTCCTTCTAGGAGCTGCGTTTTCCTATTCCAGCGTGAATGGGAGTAAACGTCGTATCCAGAAATATCTGCTTCTAGAACCAAAACGCAGCTACCTAACAGAACGGTCTTCAATGTGTGCATTCAACTTACAGAGTTAAACTGATGTGCGTTTGCAGGAGTTTGTAAACCCTTTCTGTGAAGCAGCGGAAAACGCATTTTTCCAACCAATTCCAAGCATTTCAGAAATAGCTGTAAATCTCCGTCTAAGACACAAAACGAACGTATCCTTCAAACTGCTCTCCTGTGCGTTCGCTTAACTAAGGGAGTTGAATCCGCGTTTAGATTCAGAGAGTGGGAAGCACGTTCCTTCTAGGAGCTGCGTTTTGCTATTCCAGCGTGAATGGGAGTAAACGCTGTATTCAGAAATATCTGCTTCTAGAACCAAAACGCAGCTACCTAAGAGAACGGTCTTCAATGTGTGCATTCAACGTACAGAGTTAAACTGATGTGCGTTTGCAGGAGTTTGTAAACCCTTTCTGTGAAGCAGCGGAAAACGCATTTTTCCAGCCAAATCCAAGCATTTCAGAAATAGCTGTAAATCTCCGTCTAAAACACGAAACGAACGTATCCTTCAAACTGCTCTGCTGTGCGTTGGCTTAACTAAGGGAGTTGAATCCGCGTTTAGATTCAGAGAGTGGGAAGCACGTTCCTTCTAGGAGCTGCGTTTTGCTATTCCAGCGTGAATGGGAGTAAACGCTGTATTGAGAAATATCTGCTTCTAGAACCAAAACGCAGCTACCTAACAGAACGGTCTTCAATGTGTGCATTCAACGTACAGAGTTAAACTGATGTGCGTTTGCAGGAGTTTGTAAACCGTTTCTGTGAAGCAGCGGAAAACGCATTTTTCCAGCCAAATCCAAGCATTTCAGAAATAGCTGTAAATCTCCGTCTAAAACACAAAACGAACGTATCCTTAAAACTGCTCTCCTGTGCGTTCGCTTAACTAAGGGAGTTGAATCCGCATTTAGATTCAGAGAGTGGGAAGCACGTTCCTTCTAGGAGCTGCGTTTTGCTATTCCAGCGTGAATGGGAGTAAACGCTGTATTGAGAAATATCTGCTTCTAGAACCAAAACGCAGCTACCTAACAGAACGGTCTTCAATGTGTGCATTCAACTTACAGAGTTAAACTGATGTGCGTTTGCAGGAGTTTGTAAACCCTTTCTGTGAAGCAGCGGAAAACGCATTTTTCCAGCCAAATCCAAGCATTTCAGAAATAGTTGTAAATCTCCGTCTAAAACACAAAACGAACGTATCCTTCAAACTGCTCTCCTGTGCGTCCGCTTAACTAAGGGAGTTGAATCCGCGTTTAGACTCAGAGAGTGGGAAGCACGTTCCTTCTAGGAGCTGCGTTTTGCTATTCCAGCGTGAATGGGAGTAAACGCTGTATTGAGAAATGTCTGCTTCTAGAACCAAAACGCAGCTACCTAACAGAAGGGTCTTCAATGTGTGCATTCAACTTACAGAGTTAAACTGATGTGCGTTTGCAGGAGTTTGTAAACCCTTTCTGTGAAGCAGCGGAAAACGCATTTTTCCAGCCAAATCCAAGCATTTCAGAAATAGCTGTAAATCTCCGTCTAAAACACAAAACGAACGTATCCTTCAAACTGCTCTCCTGTGCGTTCGCTTAACTAAGGGAGTTGAATCCGCGTTTAGATTCAGAGAGTGGGAAGCACGTTCCTTCTAGGAGCTGCGTTTTGCTATTCCAGCGTGAATGGGAGTAAAGGCTGTATTGAGAAATATCTGCTTCTAGAACCAAAACGCAGCTACCTAACAGAACGGTCTTCAATGTGTGCATTCAACTTACAGAGTTAAACTGATGTGCGTTTGCAGGAGTTTGTAAACCCTTTCTGTGAAGCAGCGGAAAACGCATTTTTCCAGCCAAATCCAAGCATTTCAGAAATAGCTGTAAATCTCCGTCTAAAACACAAAACGAACGTTCCCTTCAAACTGCTCTCCTATGCGTTCGCTTAACTAATGGAGTTGAATCCGCGTTTAGATTCAGAGAGTGGGAAGCACTTTCCTTCTAGGAGCTGCGTTTTGCTATTCCAGCGTGAATGGGAGTAAACGCTGTATTGAGAAATATCTGCTTCTAGAACCAAAACGCAGCTACCTAACAGAACGGTCTTCAATGTGTGCATTCAACGTACAGAGTTAAACTGATGTGCGTTTGCAGGAGTTTGTAAACCCTTTCTGTGAAGCAGCGGAAAACGCATTTTTCCAGCCAAATCCAAGCATTTCAGAAATAGCTGTAAATCTCCGTCTAAAACACGAAACGAACGTATCCTTCAAACTGCTCTGCTGTGCGTTGGCTTAACTAAGGGAGTTGAATCCGCGTTTAGATTCAGAGAGTGGGAAGCACGTTCCTTCTAGGAGCTGCGTTTTGCTATTCCAACGTGAATGAAAGTAAACGCTGTATTCAGAAATATCTGCTTCTAGAACCAAAACGCAGCTACCTAACAGAACGGTCTTCAATGTGTGCATTCAACTTACAGAGTTAAACTGATGTGCGTTTGCAGGAGTTTGTAAACCCTTTCTGTGAAGCAGCGGAAAACGCATTTTTCCAACCAATTCCAAGCATTTCAGAAATAGCTGTAAATCTCCGTCTAAAACACAAAACGAACGTATCCTTCAAACTGCTCTCCTGTGCGTTCGCTTAACTAAGGGAGTTGAATCCGCTTTTAGATTCAGAGAGTGGGAAGCACGTTCCTTCTAGGAGCTGCGTTTTGCTATTCCAGCGTGAATGGGAGTAAACGCTGTATTCAGAAATATCTGCTTCTAGAACCAAAACGCAGCTACCTAAGAGAACGGTCTTCAATGTGTGCATTCAACGTACAGAGTTAAACTGATGTGCGTTTGCAGGAGTTTGTAAACCCTTTCTGTGAAGCAGCGGAAAACGCATTTTTCCAGCCAAATCCAAGCATTTCAGAAACGGCTGTAAATCTCCGTCTAAAACACAAAACGAACGTATCCTTCAAACTGCTCTCCTGTGCGTTCGCTTAACTAAGGGAGTTGAATCCGCGTTTAGATTCAGAGAGTGGGAAGCACGTTCCTTCTAGGAGCTGCGTTTTGCTATTCCAGCGTGAATGGGAGTAAACGCTGTATTGAGAAATATCTGCTTCTAGAACCAAAACGCAGCTACCTAACAGAACGGTCTTCAATGTGTGCATTCAACTTACAGAGTTAAACTGATGTGCGTTTGCAGGAGTTTGTAAACCCTTTCTGTGAAGCAGCGGAAAACGCATTTTTCCAGCCAAATCCAAGCATTTCAGAAATAGCTTTAAATCTCCGTCTAAAACACAAAACGAACGTATCCTTCAAACTGCTCTCCTGTGCGTTCGCTTAACTAAGGGAGTTGAATCCGCGTTTAGATTCAGAGAGTGGGAAGCACGTTCCTTCTAGGAGCTGCGTTTTGCTATTCCAGCGTGAATGGGAGTAAACGCTGTATTCAGAAATATCTGCTTCTAGAACCAAAACGCAGCTACCTAACAGAACGGTCTTCAATGTGTGCATTCAACTTACAGAGTTAAACTGATGTGCGTTTGCAGGAGTTTGTAAACCCTTTCTGTGAAGCAGCGGAAAACGCATTTTTCCAGCCAAATCCAAGCATTTCAGAAATAGCTGTAAATCTCCGTCTAAAACACAAAACGAACGTATCCTTCAAACTGCTCTCCTGTGCGTTCGCTTAACTAAGGGAGTTGAATCCGCGTTTAGACTCAGAGAGTGGGAAGCACGTTCCTTCTAGGAGCTGCGTTTTGCTATTCCAGCGTGAATGGGAGTAAACGCTGTATTGAGGAATGTCTGCTTCTAGAACAAAAACGCAGCTACCTAACAGAAGGGTCTTCAATGTGTGCATTCAACTTACAGAGTTAAACTGATGTGCGTTTGCAGGAGTTTGTAAACCCTTTCTGTGAAGCAGCGGAAAACGCATTTTTCCAGCCAAATCCAAGCATTTCAGAAATAGCTGTAAATCTCCGTCTAAAACACAAAACGAACGTATCCTTCAAACTGCTCTCCTGTGCGTTCGCTTAACTAAGGGAGTTGAATCCGCGTTTAGATTCAGAGAGTGGGAAGCACGTTCCTTCTAGGAGCTGCGTTTTGCTATTCCAGCGTGAATGGGAGTAAAGGCTGTATTGAGAAATATCTGCTTCTAGAACCAAAACGCAGCTACCTAACAGAACGGTCTTCAATGTGTGCATTCAACTTACAGAGTTAAACTGATGTGCGTTTGCAGGAGTTTGTAAACCCTTTCTGTGAAGCAGCGGAAAACGCATTTTTCCAGCCAAATCCAAGCATTTCAGAAATAGCTGTAAATCTCCGTCTAAAACACAAAACGAACGTATCCTTCAAACTGCTCTCCTGTGCGTTCGCTTAACTAAGGGAGTTGAATCCGCGTTTAGATTCAGAGAGTGGGAAGCACTTTCCTTCTAGGAGCTGCGTTTTGCTATTCCAGCGTGAATGGGAGTAAACGCTGTATTGAGAAATGTCTGCTTCTAGAACCAAAACGCAGCTACCTAACAGAAGGGTCTTCAATGTGTGCATTCAACTTACAGAGTTAAAATGATGTGCGTTTGCAGGAGTTTGTAAACCCTTTCTGTGGAGCAGCGGAAAACGCATTTTTCCAGCCAAATCCAAGCATTTTAGAAATAGCTGTAAATCTCCGTCTAAAACACGAAACGAACGTATCCTTCAAACTGCTCTGCTGTGCGTTGGCTTAACTAAGGGAGTTGAATCCGCGTTTAGATTCAGAGAGTGGGAAGCACGTTCCTTCTAGGAGCTGCGTTTTCCTATTCCAGCGTGAATGGGAATAAACGCTGTATTGAGAAATATCTGCTTCTAGAACCAAAACGCAGCTACCTAACAGAACGGTCTTCAATGTGTGCATTCAACTTACAGAGTTAAACTGATGTGCGTTTGCAGGAGTTTGTAAACCCTTTCTGTGAAGCAGCGGAAACGCATTTTTCCAGCCAAATCCAAGCATTTCAGAAATAGCTGTAAATCTCCGTCTAAAACACAAAACGAACGTATCCTTCAAACTGCTCTCCTGTGCGTTCGCTTAACTAAGGGAGTTGAATCCGCGTTTAGATTCAGAGAGTGGGAAGCACGTTCCTTCTAGGAGCTGCGTTTTGCTATTCCAGCGTGAATGGGAGTAAACGCTGTATTCAGAAATATCTGCTTCTAGAACCAAAACGCAGCTACCTAACAGAACGGTCTTCAATGTGTGCATTCAACTTACAGAGTTAAACTGATGTGCGTTTGCAGGAGTTTGTAAACCCTTTCTGTGAAGCAGCGGAAAACGCATTTTTCCAGCCAAATCCAAGCATTTCAGAAATAGCTGTAAATCTCCGTCTAAAACACAAAACGAACGTATCCTTCAAACTGCTCTCCTGTGCGTTCGCTTAACTAAGGGAGTTGAATCCGCGTTTAGATTCAGAGAGTGGGAAGCACGTTCCTTCTAGGAGCTGCGTTTTGCTATTCCAGCGTGAATGGGAGTAAACGCTGTATTCAGAAATATCTGCTTCTAGAACCAAAACGCAGCTACCTAACAGAACGGTCTTCAATGTGTGCATTCAACTTACAGAGTTAAACTGATGTGCGTTTGCAGGAGTTTGTAAACCCTTTCTGTGAAGCAGCGGAAAACGCATTTTTCCAGCCAAATCCAAGCATTTCAGAAATAGCTGTAAATCTCCGTCTAAAACACAAAACGAACGTATCCTTCAAACTGCTCTCCTGTGCGTTCGCTTAACTAAGGGAGTTGAATCCGCGTTTAGACTCAGAGAGTGGGAAGCACGTTCCTTCTAGGAGCTGCGTTTTGCTATTCCAGCGTGAATGGGAGTAAACGCTGTATTGAGAAATGTCTGCTTCTAGAACCAAAACGCAGCTACCTAACAGAAGGGTCTTCAATGTGTGCATTCAACTTACAGAGGTAAACTGATGTGCGTTTGCAGGAGTTTGTAAACCCTTTCTGTGAAGCAGCGGAAAACGCATTTTTCCAGCCAAATCCAAGCATTTCAGAAATAGCTGTAAATCTCCGTCTAAAACACGAAACGAACGTATCCTTCAAACTGCTCTGCTGTGCGTTGGCTTAACTAAGGGAGTTGAATCCGCGTTTAGATTCAGAGAGTGGGAAGCACGTTCCTTCTAGGAGCTGCGTTTTCCTATTCCAGCGTGAATGGGAGTAAACGCTGTATTCAGAAATATCTGCTTCTAGAACCAAAACGCAGCTACCTAACAGAACGGTCTTCAATGTGTGCATTCAACTTACAGAGTTAAACTGATGTGCGTTTGCAGGAGTTTGTAAACCCTTTCGTTGAAGCAGCGGAAAACGCATTTTTCCAACCAATTCCAAGCATTTCAGAAATAGCTGTAAATCTCCGTCTAAAACACAAAACGAACGTATCCTTCAAACTGCTCTCCTGCGCGTTCGCCTTACTAAGGGAGTTGAATCCGCGTTTAGATTCAGAGAGTGGGAAGCACGTTCCTTCTAGGAGCTGCGTTTTGCTATTCCAGCGTGAATGGGAGTAAACGCTGTATTCAGAAATATCTGCTTCTAGAACCAAAACGCAGCTACCTAAGAGAACGGTCTTCAATGTGTGCATTCAACGTACAGAGTTAAACTGATGTGCGTTTGCAGGAGTTTGTAAACCCTTTCTGTGAAGCAGCGGAAAACGCATTTTTCCAGCCAAATCCAAGCATTTCAGAAATAGCTGTAAATCTCCGTCTAAAACACGAAACGAACGTATCCTTCAAACTGCTCTGCTGTGCGTTGGCTTAACTAAGGGAGTTGAATCCGCGTTTAGATTCAGAGAGTGGGAAGCACGTTCCTTCTAGGAGCTGCGTTTTGCTATTCCAGCGTGAATGGGAGTAAACGCTGTATTGAGAAATATCTGCTTCTAGAACCAAAACGCAGCTACCTAACAGAACGGTCTTCAATGTGTGCATTCAACGTACAGAGTTAAACTGATGTGCGTTTGCAGGAGTTTGTAAACCGTTTCTGTGAAGCAGCGGAAAACGCATTTTTCCAGCCAAATCCAAGCATTTCAGAAATAGCTTTAAATCTCCGTCTAAAACACAAAACGAACGTATCCTTCAAACTGCTCTCCTGTGCGTTCGCTTAACTAAGGGAGTTGAATCCGCGTTTAGATTCAGAGAGTGGGAAGCACGTTCCTTCTAGGAGCTGCGTTTTGCTATTCCAGCGTGAATGGGAGTAAACGCTGTATTGAGAAATATCTGCTTCTAGAACCGAAACGCAGCTACCTAACAGAACGGTCTACAATGTGTGCATTCAACGTACAGAGTTAAACTGATGTGCGTTTGCAGGAGTTTGTAAACCCTTTCTGTGAAGCAGCGGAAAACGCATTTTTCCAGCCAAATCCAAGCATTTCAGAAATAGCTGTAAATCTCCGTCTAAAACACGAAACGAACGTATCCTTTAAACTGCTCTGCTGTGCGTTGGCTTAACTAAGGGAGTTGAATCCGCGTTTAGATTCAGAGAGTGGGAAGCACGTTCCTTCTAGGAGCTGCGTTTTCCTATTCCAGCGTGAATGGGAATAAACGCTGTATTGAGAAATATCTGCTTCTAGAACCAAAACGCAGCTACCTAACAGAACGGTCTTCAATGTGTGCATTCAACTTACAGAGTTAAACTGATGTGCGTTTGCAGGAGTTTGTAAACCCTTTCTGTGAAGCAGCGGAAACGCATTTTTCCAGCCAAATCCAAGCATTTCAGAAATAGCTGTAAATCTCCGTCTAAAACACAAAACGAACGTATCCTTCAAACTGCTCTCCTGTGCGTTCGCTTAACTAAGGGAGTTGAATCCGCGTTTAGATTCAGAGAGTGGGAAGCACGTTCCTTCTAGGAGCTGCGTTTTGCTATTCCAGCGTGAATGGGAGTAAACGCTGTATTCAGAAATATCTGCTTCTAGAACCAAAACGCAGCTACCTAACAGAACGGTCTTCAATGTGTGCATTCAACTTACAGAGTTAAACTGATGTGCGTTTGCAGGAGTTTGTAAACCCTTTCTGTGAAGCAGCGGAAAACGCATTTTTCCAGCCAAATCCAAGCATTTCAGAAATAGCTGTAAATCTCCGTCTAAAACACAAAACGAACGTATCCTTCAAACTGCTCTCCTGTGCGTTCGCTTAACTAAGGGAGTTGAATCCGCGTTTAGATTCAGAGAGTGGGAAGCACGTTCCTTCTAGGAGCTGCGTTTTGCTATTCCAGCGTGAATGGGAGTAAACGCTGTATTCAGAAATATCTGCTTCTAGAACCAAAACGCAGCTACCTAACAGAACGGTCTTCAATGTGTGCATTCAACTTACAGAGTTAAACTGATGTGCGTTTGCAGGAGTTTGTAAACCCTTTCTGTGAAGCAGCGGAAAACGCATTTTTCCAGCCAAATCCAAGCATTTCAGAAATAGCTGTAAATCTCCGTCTAAAACACAAAACGAACGTATCCTTCAAACTGCTCTCCTGTGCGTTCGCTTAACTAAGGGAGTTGAATCCGCGTTTAGACTCAGAGAGTGGGAAGCACGTTCCTTCTAGGAGCTGCGTTTTGCTATTCCAGCGTGAATGGGAGTAAACGCTGTATTGAGAAATGTCTGCTTCTAGAACCAAAACGCAGCTACCTAACAGAAGGGTCTTCAATGTGTGCATTCAACTTACAGAGGTAAACTGATGTGCGTTTGCAGGAGTTTGTAAACCCTTTCTGTGAAGCAGCGGAAAACGCATTTTTCCAGCCAAATCCAAGCATTTCAGAAATAGCTGTAAATCTCCGTCTAAAACACGAAACGAACGTATCCTTCAAACTGCTCTGCTGTGCGTTGGCTTAACTAAGGGAGTTGAATCCGCGTTTAGATTCAGAGAGTGGGAAGCACGTTCCTTCTAGGAGCTGCGTTTTCCTATTCCAGCGTGAATGGGAGTAAACGCTGTATTCAGAAATATCTGCTTCTAGAACCAAAACGCAGCTACCTAACAGAACGGTCTTCAATGTGTGCATTCAACTTACAGAGTTAAACTGATGTGCGTTTGCAGGAGTTTGTAAACCCTTTCGTTGAAGCAGCGGAAAACGCATTTTTTCAACCAATTCCAAGCATTTCAGAAATAGCTGTAAATCTCCGTCTAAAACACAAAACGAACGTATCCTTCAAACTGCTCTCCTGCGCGTTCGCTTAACTAAGGGAGTTGAATCCGCGTTTAGATTCAGAGAGTGGGAAGCACGTTCCTTCTAGGAGCTGCGTTTTGCTATTCCAGCGTGAATGGGAGTAAACGCTGTATTCAGAAATATCTGCTTCTAGAACCAAAACGCAGCTACCTAAGAGAACGGTCTTCAATGTGTGCATTCAACGTACAGAGTTAAACTGATGTGCGTTTGCAGGAGTTTGTAAACCCTTTCTGTGAAGCAGCGGAAAACGCATTTTTCCAGCCAAATCCAAGCATTTCAGAAATAGCTGTAAATCTCCGTCTAAAACACGAAACGAACGTATCCTTCAAACTGCTCTGCTGTGCGTTGGCTTAACTAAGGGAGTTGAATCCGCGTTTAGATTCAGAGAGTGGGAAGCACGTTCCTTCTAGGAGCTGCGTTTTGCTATTCCAGCGTGAATGGGAGTAAACGCTGTATTGAGAAATATCTGCTTCTAGAACCAAAACGCAGCTACCTAACAGAACGGTCTTCAATGTGTGCATTCAACGTACAGAGTTAAACTGATGTGCGTTTGCAGGAGTTTGTAAACCGTTTCTGTGAAGCAGCGGAAAACGCATTTTTCCAGCCAAATCCAAGCATTTCAGAAATAGCTTTAAATCTCCGTCTAAAACACAAAACGAACGTATCCTTCAAACTGCTCTCCTGTGCGTTCGCTTAACTAAGGGAGTTGAATCCGCGTTTAGATTCAGAGAGTGGGAAGCACGTTCCTTCTAGGAGCTGCGTTTTGCTATTCCAGCGTGAATGGGAGTAAACGCTGTATTGAGAAATATCTGCTTCTAGAACCAAAACGCAGCTACCTAACAGAACGGTCTACAATGTGTGCATTCAACGTACAGAGTTAAACTGATGTGCGTTTGCAGGAGTTTGTAAACCCTTTCTGTGAAGCAGCGGAAAACGCATTTTTCCAGCCAAATCCAAGCATTTCAGAAATAGCTGTAAATCTCCGTCTAAAACACGAAACGAACGTATCCTTTAAACTGCTCTGCTGTGCGTTGGCTTAACTAAGGGAGTTGAATCCGCGTTTAGATTCAGAGAGTGGGAAGCACGTTCCTTCTAGGAGCTGCGTTTTGCTATTCCAGCGTGAATGGGAGTAAACGCTGTATTGAGAAATGTCTGCTTCTAGAACCAAAACGCAGCTACCTAACAGAAGGGTCTTCAATGTGTGCATTCAACTTACAGAGTTAAACTGATGTGCGTTTGCAGGAGTTTGTAATCCCTTTCTGTGAAGCAGCGGAAAACGCATTTTTCCAGCCAAATCCAAGCATTTCAGAAATAGCTGTAAATCTCCGTCTAAAACACAAAACGAACGTATCCTTCAAACTGCTCTCCTGTGCGTTCGCTTAACTAAGGGAGTTGAATCCGCGTTTAGATTCAGAGAGTGGGAAGCACGTTCCTTCTAGGAGCTGCGTTTTGCTATTCCAGCGTGAATGGGAGTAAAGGCTGTATTGAGAAATATCTGCTTCTAGAACCAAAACGCAGCTACCTAACAGAACGGTCTTCAATGTGTGCATTCAACTTACAGAGTTAAACTGATGTGCGTTTGCAGGAGTTTGTAAACCCTTTCTGTGAAGCAGCGGAAAACGCATTTTTCCAGCCAAATCCAAGCATTTCAGAAATAGCTGTATATCTCCGTCTAAAACACAAAACGAACGTTCCCTTCAAACTGCTCTCCTGTGCGTTCGCTTAACTAAGGGAGTTGAATCCGCGTTTAGATTCAGAGAGTGGGAAGCACTTTCCTTCTAGGAGCTGCGTTTTGCTATTCCAGCGTGAATGGGAGTAAACGCTGTATTGAGAAATATCTGCTTCTAGAACCAAAACGCAGCTACCTAACAGAACGGTCTACAATGTGTGCATTCAACGTACAGAGTTAAACTGATGTGCGTTTGCAGGAGTTTGTAAACCCTTTCTGTGAAGCAGCGGAAAACGCATTTTTCCAGCCAAATCCAAGCATTTCAGAAATAGCTGTAAATCTCCGTCTAAAACACGAAACGAACGTATCCTTCAAACTGCTCTGCTGTGCGTTGGCTTAACTAAGGGAGTTGAATCCGCGTTTAGATTCAGAGAGTGGGAAGCACGTTCCTTCTAGGAGCTGCGTTTTGCTATTCCAACGTGAATGAAAGTAAACGCTGTATTCAGAAATATCTGCTTCTAGAACCAAAACGCAGCTACCTAACAGAAGGGTCTTCAATGTGTGCATTCAACTTACAGAGTTAAACTGATGTGCGTTTGCAGGAGTTTGTAATCCCTTTCTGTGAAGCAGCGGAAAACGCATTTTTCCAGCCAAATCCAAGCATTTCAGAAATAGCTGTAAATCTCCGTCTAAAACACAAAACGAACGTATCCTTCAAACTGCTCTCCTGTGCGTTCGCTTAACTAAGGGAGTTGAATCCGCGTTTAGATTCAGAGAGTGGGAAGCACGTTCCTTCTAGGAGCTGCGTTTTGCTATTCCAGCGTGAATGGGAGTAAAGGCTGTATTGAGAAATATCTGCTTCTAGAACCAAAACGCAGCTACCTAACAGAACGGTCTTCAATGTGTGCATTCAACTTACAGAGTTAAACTGATGTGCGTTTGCAGGAGTTTGTAAACCCTTTCTGTGAAGCAGCGGAAAACGCATTTTTCCAGCCAAATCCAAGCATTTCAGAAATAGCTGTATATCTCCGTCTAAAACACAAAACGAACGTTCCCTTCAAACTGCTCTCCTGTGCGTTCGCTTAACTAAGGGAGTTGAATCCGCGTTTAGATTCAGAGAGTGGGAAGCACTTTCCTTCTAGGAGCTGCGTTTTGCTATTCCAGCGTGAATGGGAGTAAACGCTGTATTGAGAAATATCTGCTTCTAGAACCAAAACGCAGCTACCTAACAGAACGGTCTACAATGTGTGCATTCAACGTACAGAGTTAAACTGATGTGCGTTTGCAGGAGTTTGTAAACCCTTTCTGTGAAGCAGCGGAAAACGCATTTTTCCAGCCAAATCCAAGCATTTCAGAAATAGCTGTAAATCTCCGTCTAAAACACGAAACGAACGTATCCTTCAAACTGCTCTGCTGTGCGTTGGCTTAACTAAGGGAGTTGAATCCGCGTTTAGATTCAGAGAGTGGGAAGCACGTTCCTTCTAGGAGCTGCGTTTTGCTATTCCAACGTGAATGAAAGTAAACGCTGTATTCAGAAATATCTGCTTCTAGAACCAAAACGCAGCTACCTAACAGAACGGTCTTCAATGTGTGCATTCAACTTACAGAGTTAAACTGATGTGCGTTTGCAGGAGTTTGTAAACCCTTTCTGTGAAGCAGCGGAAAACGCATTTTTCCAACCAATTCCAAGCATTTCAGAAATAGCTGTAAATCTTCGTCTAAAACACAAAACGAACGTATCCTTCAAACTGCTCTCCTGTGCGTTCGCTTAACTAAGGGAGTTGAATCCGCGTTTAGATTCAGAGAGTGGGAAGCACGTTCCTTCTAGGAGCTGCGTTTTGCTATTCCAGCGTGAATGGGAGTAAACGCTGTATTGAGAAATATCTGCTTCTAGAACCAAAACGCAGCTACCTAACAGAACGGTCTACAATGTGTGCATTCAACGTACAGAGTTAAACTGATGTGCGTTTGCAGGAGTTTGTAAACCCTTTCTGTGAAGCAGCGGAAAACGCATTTTTCCAGCCAAATCCAAGCATTTCAGAAATAGCTGTAAATCTCCGTCTAAAACACGAAACGAACGTATCCTTTAAACTGCTCTGCTGTGCGTTGGCTTAACTAAGGGAGTTGAATCCGCGTTTAGATTCAGAGAGTGGGAAGCACGTTCCTTCTAGGAGCTGCGTTTTGCTATTCCAACGTGAATGAAAGTAAACGCTGTATTCAGAAATATCTGCTTCTAGAACCAAAACGCAGCTACCTAACAGAACGGTCTTCAATGTGTGCATTCAACTTACAGAGTTAAACTGATGTGCGTTTGCAGGAGTTTGTAAACCCTTTCTGTGAAGCAGCGGAAAACGCATTTTTCCAGCCAAATCCAAGCATTTCAGAAATAGCTGTAAATCTCCGCCTAAAACACAAAACGAACGTATCCTTCAAACTGCTCTCCGGTGCGTCCGCTTAACTAAGGGAGTTGAATCCGCGTTTAGACTCAGAGAGTGGGAAGCACGTTCCTTCTAGGAGCTGCGTTTTGCTATTCCAGCGTGAATGGGAGTAAACGCTGTATTGAGAAATGTCTGCTTCTAGAACCAAAACGCAGCTACCTAACAGAAGGGTCTTCAATGTGTGCATTCAACTTACAGAGTTAAACTGATGTGCGTTTGCAGGAGTTTGTAATCCCTTTCTGTGAAGCAGCGGAAAACGCATTTTTCCAGCCAAATCCAAGCATTTCAGAAATAGCTGTAAATCTCCGTCTAAAACACAAAACGAACGTATCCTTCAAACTGCTCTCCTGTGCGTTCGCTTAACTAAGGGAGTTGAATCCGCGTTTAGATTCAGAGAGTGGGAAGCACGTTCCTTCTAGGAGCTGCGTTTTGCTATTCCAGCGTGAATGGGAGTAAAGGCTGTATTGAGAAATATCTGCTTCTAGAACCAAAACGCAGCTACCTAACAGAACGGTCTTCAATGTGTGCATTCAACTTACAGAGTTAAACTGATGTGCGTTTGCAGGAGTTTGTAAACCCTTTCTGTGAAGCAGCGGAAAACGCATTTTTCCAGCCAAATCCAAGCATTTCAGAAATAGCTGTAAATCTCCGTCTAAAACACAAAACGAACGTTCCCTTCAAACTGCTCTCCTGTGCGTTCGCTTAACTAAGGGAGTTGAATCCGCGTTTAGATTCAGAGAGTGGGAAGCACGTTCCTTCTAGGAGCTGCGTTTTGCTATTCCAACGTGAATGAAAGTAAACGCTGTATTCAGAAATATCTGCTTCTAGAACCAAAACGCAGCTACCTAACAGAACGGTCTTCAATGTGTGCATTCAACTTACAGAGTTAAACTGATGTGCGTTTGCAGGAGTTTGTAAACCCTTTCTGTGAAGCAGCGGAAAACGCATTTTTCCAACCAATTCCAAGCATTTCAGAAATAGCTGTAAATCTCCGTCTAAAACACAAAACGAACGTATCCTTCAAACTGCTCTCCTGTGCGTTCGCTTAACTAAGGGAGTTGAATCCGCGTTTAGATTCAGAGAGTGGGAAGCACGTTCCTTCTAGGAGCTGCGTTTTGCTATTCCAGCGTGAATGGGAGTAAACGCTGTATTCAGAAATATCTGCTTCTAGAACCAAAACGCAGCTACCTAAGAGAACGGTCTTCAATGTGTGCATTCAACGTACAGAGTTAAACTGATGTGCGTTTGCAGGAGTTTGTAAACTTTTTCTGTGAAGCAGCGGAAAACGCATTTTTCCAGCCAAATCCAAGCATTTCAGAAATAGCTGTAAATCTCCGTCTAAAACACAAAACGAACGTATCCTTAAAACTGCTCTCCTGTGCGTTCGCGTAACTAAGGGAGTTGAATCCGCGTTTAGATTCAGAGAGTGGGAAGCACGTTCCTTCTAGGAGCTGCGTTTTCCTATTCCAGCGTGAATGGGAATAAACGCTGTATTGAGAAATATCTGCTTCTAGAACCAAAACGCAGCTACCTAACAGAACGGTCTTCAATGTGTGCATTCAACTTACAGAGTTAAACTGATGTGCGTTTGCAGGAGTTTGTAAACCCTTTCTGTGAAGCAGCGGAAAACGCATTTTTCCAGCCAAATCCAAGCATTTCAGAAATAGCTGTAAATCTCCGTCTAAAACACAAAACGAACGTATCCTTCAAACTGCTCTTCTGTGCGTTCGCTTAACTAAGGGAGTTGAATCCGCGTTTAGATTCAGAGAGTGGGAAGCACGTTCCTTCTAGGAGCTGCGTTTTGCTATTCCAGCGTGAATGGGAGTAAACGCTGTATTGAGAAATATCTGCTTCTAGAACCAAAACGCAGCTACCTAACAGAACGGTCTTCAATGTGTGCATTCAACGTACAGAGTAAAACTGATGTGCGTTTGCAGGAGTTTGTAAACCGTTTCTGTGAAGCAGCGGAAAACGCATTTTTCCAGCCAAATCCAAGCATTTCAGAAATAGCTTTAAATCTCCGTCTAAAACACAAAACGAACGTATCCTTCAAACTGCTCTCCTGTGCGTTCGCTTAACTAAGGGAGTTGAATCCGCGTTTAGATTCAGAGAGTGGGAAGCACGTTCCTTCTAGGAGCTGCGTTTTGCTATTCCAGCGTGAATGGGAGTAAACGCTGTATTCAGAAATATCTGCTTCTAGAACCAAAACGCAGCTACCTAACAGAACGGTCTTCAATGTGTGCATTCAACTTACAGAGTTAAACTGATGTGCGTTTGCAGGAGTTTGTAAACCCTTTCTGTGAAGCAGCGGAAAACGCATTTTTCCAGCCAAATCCAAGCATTTAAGAAATAGCTGTAAATCTCCGTCTAAAACACAAAACGAACGTATCCTTCAAACTGCTCTCCTGTGCGTTCGCTTAACTAAGGGAGTTGAATCCGCGTTTAGATTCAGAGAGTGGGAAGCACGTTCCTTCTAGGAGCTGCGTTTTGCTATTCCAGCGTGAATGGGAGTAAACGCTGTATTCAGAAATATCGGCTTCTAGAACCAAAACGCAGCTACCTAACAGAACGGTCTTCAATGTGTGCATTCAACGTACAGAGTTAAACTGATGTGCGTTTGCAGGAGTTTGTAAACCCTTTCTGTGAAGCAGCGGAAAACGCATTTTTCCAGCCAAATCCAAGCATTTCAGAAATAGCTGTAAATCTCCGTCTAAAACACAAAACGAACGTATCCTTCAAACTGCTCTGCTGTGCGTTGGCTTAACTAAGGGAGTTGAATCCGCGTTTAGATTCAGAGAGTGGGAAGCACGTTCCTTCTAGGAGCTGCGTTTTGCTATTCCAGCGTGAATGGGAGTAAACGCTGTATTCAGAAATATCTGCTTCTAGAACCAAAACGCAGCTACCTAACAGAACGGTCTTCAATGTGTGCATTCAACGTACAGAGTTAAACTGATGTGCGTTTGCAGGAGTTTGTAAACCCTTTCTCTGAAGCAGCGGAAAACGCATTTTTCCAGCGAAATCCAAGCATTTCAGAAATAGCTGTAAATCTCCGTCTAAAACACAAAACGAACGTATCCTTCAAACTGCTCTCCTGTGCGTTCGCTTAACTAGGGGTGTTGAATCCGCATTTAGATTCAGAGTGGGAAGCACGTTCCTTCTAGGAGCTGCGTTTTGCTATTCAAGCGTGAATGGGAGTAAACGCTGTATTGAGAAATATCTGCTTCTAGAACCAAAACGCAGCTACCTAACAGAACGGTCTTCAATGTGTGCATTCAACTTACAGAGTTAAACTGATGTGCGTTTGCAGGAGTTTGTAAACCCTTTCTGTGAAGCAGCGGAAAACGCATTTTTCCAGCCAAATCCAAGCATTTCAGAAATAGCTGTAAATCTCCGTCTAAAACACAAAACGAACGTATCCTTCAAACTGCTCTCCTGTGCGTTCGCTTAACTAAGGGAGTTGAATCCGCGTTTAGATTCAGAGAGTGGGAAGCACGTTCCTTCTAGGAGCTGCGTTTTGCTATTCCAGCGTGAATGGGAGTAAACGCTGTATTGAGAAATATCTGCTTCTAGAAAGAAACGCAGCTACCTAACAGAACGGTCTTCAATGTGTGCATTCAACGTACAAAGTTAAACTGATGTGCGTTTGCAGGAGTTTGTAAACCCTTTCTGTGAAGCAGCGGAAAACGCATTTTTCCAGCCAAATCCAAGCATTTCAGAAATAGCTGTAAATCTCCGTCTAAAACACAAAACGAACGTATCCTTCAAACTGCTCTCCTGTGCGTTCGCTTAACTAAGGGAGTTGAATCCGCGTTTAGATTCAGAGAGTGGGAAGCACGTTCCTTCTAGGAGCTGCGTTTTGCTATTCCAGCGTGAATGGGAGTAAACGCTGTATTGAGAAATATCTGATTCTAGAACCAAAACGCAGCTACCTAAAAGAACGGTCTTCAATGTGGGCATTCAACGTACAGAGTTAAACTGATGTGCGTTTGCAGGAGTTTGTAAACTCTTTCTGTGAAGCAGCGGAAAACGCATTTTTCCAGCCAAATCCAAGCATTTCAGAAATAGCTGTAAATCTCCGTCTAAAACACAAAACGAACGTATCCTTCAAACTGCTCTCCTGTGCGTTCGCTTAACTAAGGGAGTTGAATCCGCGTTTAGATTCAGAGAGTGGGAAGCACGTTCCTTCTAGGAGCTGCGTTTTGCTATTCCAGCGTGAATGGGAGTAAAGGCTGTATTGAGAAATATCTGCTTCTAGAACCAAAACGCAGCTACCTAACAGAACGTTCTTCAATGTGTGCATTCAACTTACAGAGTTAAACTGATGTGCGTTTGCAGGAGTTTGTAAACCCTTTCTGTGAAGCAGCGGAAAACGCATTTTTCCAGCCAAATCCAAGCATTTCAGAAATAGCTGTAAATCTCCGTCTAAAACACAAAACGAACATATCCTTCAAACTGCTCTCCTGTGCGTTCGCTTAACTAAGGGAGTTGAATCCGCGTTTAGATTCAGAGAGTGGGAAGCACGTTCCTTCTAGGAGCTGCGTTTTGCTATTCCAGCGTGAATGGGAGTAAACGCTGTATTGAGAAATATCTGCTTCTAGAAAGAAACGCAGCTACCTAACAGAACGGTCTTCAATGTGTGCATTCAACGTACAGAGTTAAACTGATGTGCGTTTGCAGGAGTTTTTAAACCCTTTCTGTGAAGCAGCGGAAAACGCATTTTTCCAGCCAAATCCAAGCGTTTCAGAAATAGCTGTAAATCTCCGTCTAAAACACAAAACGAACGTATCCTTCAAACTGCTCTCCTGTGCGTTCGCTTAACTAAGGGAGTTGAATCCGCGTTTAGATTCAGAGAGTGGGAAGCACTTTCCTTCTAGGAGCTGCGTTTTGCTATTCCAGCGTGAATGGGAGTAAACGCTGTATTGAGAAATATCTGCTTCTAGAACCAAAACGCAGCTACCTAACAGAACGGTCTTCAATGTGTGCATTCAACGTACAGAGTTAAACTGATGTGCGTTTGCAGGAGTTTGTAAACCCTTTCTGTGAAGCAGCGGAAAACGCATTTTTCCAGCCAAATCCAAGCATTTCAGAAATAGCTGTAAATCTCCTTCTAAAACACGAAACGAACGTATCCTTCAAACTGCTCTGCTGTGCGTTGGCTTAACTAAGGGAGTTGAATCCGCGTTTAGATTCAGAGAGTGGGAAGCACGTTCCTTCTAGGAGCTGCGTTTTGCTATTCCAGCGTGAATGGGAGTAAACGCTGTATTCAGAAATATCTGCTTCTAGAACCAAAACGCAGCTACCTAAGAGAACGGTCTTCAATGTGTGCATTCAACGTACAGAGTTAAACTGATGTGCGTTTGCAGGAGTTTGTAAACCCTTTCTGTGAAGCAGCGGAAAACGCATTTTTCCAGCCAAATCAAAGCATTTCAGAAATAGCTGTAAATCTCCGTCTAAAACACGAAACGAACGTATCCTTCAAACTGCTCTGCTGTGCGTTGGCTTAACTAAGGGAGTTGAATCCGCGTTTAGATTCAGAGAGTGGGAAGCACGTTCCTTCTAGGAGCTGCGTTTTGCTATTCCAGCGTGAATGGGAGTAAACGCTGTATTCAGAAATATCTGCTTCTAGAACCAAAACGCAGCTACCTAAAAGAACGGTCTTCAATGTGTCCATTCAACTTACAGAGTTAAACTGATGTGCGTTTGCAGGAGTTTGTAAACCCTTTCGGTGAAGCAGCGGAAAACGCATTTTTCCAACCAAATCCAAGCATTTCAGAAATAGCTGTAAATCTCCGTCTAAAACACAAAACAAACGTATCCTTCAAACTGCTCTCCTGTGCGTTCGCTTAACTAAGGGAGTTGAATCCGCGTTTAGATTCAGAGAGTGGGAAGCACGTTCCTTCTAGGAGCTGCGTTTTCCTATTCCAGCGTGAATGGGAATAAACGCTGTATTGAGAAATATCTGCTTCTAGAACCAAAACGCAGCTACCTAACAGAACGGTCTTCAATGTGTGCATTCAACTTACAGAGTTAAACTGATGTGCGTTTGCAGGAGTTTGTAAACTTTTTCTGTGAAGCAGCGGAAAACGCATTTTTCCAGCCAAATCCAAGCATTTCAGAAATAGCTGTAAATCTCCGTCTAAAACACAAAACGAACGTATCCTTAAAACTGCTCTCCTGTGCGTTCGCGTAACTAAGAAAGTTTAATCCGCGTTTAGATTCAGAGAGTGGGAAGCACGTTCCTTCTAGGAGCTGCGTTTTCCTATTCCAGCGTGAATGGGAATAAACGCTGTATTGAGAAATATCTGCTTCTAGAACCAAAACGCAGCTACCTAACAGAACGGTCTTCAATGTGTGCATTCAACTTACAGAGTTAAACTGATGTGCATTTGCAGGAGTTTGTAAACCCTTTCTGTGAAGCAGCGGAAAACGCATCTTTCCAGCCAAATCCAAGCATTTCAGAAATAGCTGTAAATCTCCGTCTAAAACACAAAACGAACGTATCCTTCAAACTGCTCTTCTGTGCGTTCGCTTAACTAAGGGAGTTGAATCCGCGTTTAGATTCAGAGAGTGGGAAGCACGTTCCTTCTAGAAGCTGCGTTTTGCTATTCCAGCGTGAATGGGAGTAAACGCTGTATTCAGAAATATCTGCTTCCAGAACCAAAACGCAGCTACCTAACAGAACGGTCTTCAATGTGTCCATTCAACTTACAGAGTTAAACTGATGTGCGTTTGCAGGAGTTTGTAAACCCTTTCTGTGAAGCAGCGGAAAACGCATTTTACCAACCAAATCCAAGCATTTCAGAAATAGCTGTAAATCTCCGTCTAAAACACAAAACGAACATATCCTTCAAATTGCTCTCCTGTGCGTTCGCTTAACTAAGGGAGTTGAATCCGCGTTTAGATTCAGAGAGTGGGAAGCACGTTCCTTCTAGGAGCTGCGTTTTCCTATTCCAGCGTGAATGGGAATAAACGCTGTATTGAGAAATATCTGCTTCTAGAACCAAAACGCAGCTACCTAACAGAACGGTCTTCAATGTGTGCATTCAACGTACAGAGTTAAACTGATGTGCGTTTGCAGGAGTTTGTAAACCCTTTCTGTGAAGCAGCGGAAAACGCATTTTTCCAGCCAAATCAAAGCATTTCAGAAATAGCTGTAAATCTCCGTCTAAAACACGAAACGAACGTATCCTTCAAACTGCTCTGCTGTGCGTTGGCTTAACTAAGGGAGTTGAATCCGCGTTTAGATTCAGAGAGTGGGAAGCACGTTCCTTCTAGGAGCTGCGTTTTGCTATTCCAGCGTTAATGGGAGTAAACGCTGTATTCAGAAATATCTGCTTCTAGAACCAAAACGCAGCTACCTAAGAGAACGGTCTTCAATGTGTGCATTCAACGTACAGAGTTAAACTGATGTGCGTTTGCAGGAGTTTGTAAACCCTTTCTGTGAAGCAGCGGAAAACGCATATTTCCAGCCAAATCCAAGCATTTCAGAAATAGCTGTAAATCTCCGTCTAAAACACGAAACGAACGTATCCTTCAAACTGCTCTGCTGTGCGTTGGCTTAACTAAGGGAGTTGAATCCGCGTTTAGATTCAGAGAGTGGGAAGCACGTTCCTTCTAGGAGCTGCGTTTTGCTATTCCAGCGTGAATGGGAGTAAACGCTGTATTCAGAAATATCTGCTTCTAGAACCAAAACGCAGCTACCTAACAGAACGGTCTTCAATGTGTCCATTCAACTTACAGAGTTAAACTGATGTGCGTTTGCAGGAGTTTGTAAACCCTTTCTGTGAAGCAGCGGAAAACGCATTTTTCCAACCAAATCCAAGCATTTCAGAAATAGCTGTAAATCTCCGTCTAAAACACAAAACGAACGTATCCTTCAAATTGCTCTCCTGTGCGTTCGCTTAACTAAGGGAGTTGAATCCGCGTTTAGATTCAGAGAGTGGGAAGCACGTTCCTTCTAGGAGCTGCGTTTTGCTATTCCAGCGTGAATGGGAGTAAACGCTGTATTCAGAAATATCTGCTTCTAGAACCAAAACGCAGCTACCTAACAGAACGGTCTTCAATGTGTGCATTCAACGTACAGAGTTAAACTGATGTGCGTTTGCAGGAGTTTGTAAACCCTTTCTGTAAAGCAGCGGAAAACGCATTTTTCCAACCAATTCCAAGCATTTCAGAAATAGCTGTAAATCTCCGTCTAAAACACAAAACGAACGTATTCTTCAAACTGCTCTCCTGTGCGTTCGCTTAACAAAGGGAGTTGAATCCGCATTTAGATTCAGAGAGTGGGAAGCACGTTCCTTCTAGGAGCTGCGTTTTGCTATTCCAGCGTGAATGGGAGTAAACGCTGTATTCAGAAATATCTGCTTCTAGAACCAAAACGCAGCTACCTAAGAGAACGGTCTTCAATGTGTGCATTCAACGTACAGAGTTAAACTGATGTGCGTTTGCAGGAGTTTGTAAACCCTTTCTGTGAAGCAGCGGAAAACGCATTTTTCCAGCCAAATCCAAGCATTTCAGAAATCCTTTAAATCTAGGTCTAAAACACGAAACGAACGTATCCTTCAAACTGCTCTGCTGTGCGTTGGCTTAACTAAGGGAGTTGAATCCGCGTTTAGATTCAGAGAGTGGGAAGCACGTTCCTTCTAGGAGCTGCGTTTTGCTATTCCAGCGTGAATGGGAGTAAACGCTGTATTCAGAAATATCTGCTTCTAGAACCAAAACGCAGCTACCTAACAGAACGGTCTTCAATGTGTCCATTCAACTTACAGAGTTAAACTGATGTGCGTTTGCAGGAGTTTGTAAACCCTTTCTGTGAAGCAGCGGAAAACGCATTTTTCCAACCAAATCCAAGCATTTCAGAAATAGCTGTAAATCTCCGTCTAAAACACAAAACGAACGTATCCTTCAAACTGCTCTCCTGTGCGTTCGCTTAACTAAGGGAGTTGAATCCGCGTTTAGATTCAGAGAGTGGGAAGCACGTTCCTTCTAGGAGCTGCGTTTTCCTATTCCAGCGTGAATGGGAATAAACGCTGTATTGAGAAATATCTGCTTCTAGAACCAAAACGCAGCTACCTAACAGAACGGTCTTCAATGTGTGCATTCAACTTACAGAGTTAAACTGATGTGCGTTTGCAGGAGTTTGTAAACCCTTTCTGTGAAGCAGCGGAAAACGCATTTTTCCAGCAAAATCCAAGCATTTCAGAAATAGCTGTAAATCTCCGTCTAAAACACAAAACGAACGTATCCTTCAAACTGCTCTCCTGTGCGTTCGCTTAACTAAGGGAGTTGAATCCGCGTTTAGATTCAGAGAGTGGGCAGCACGTTCCTTCTAGGAGCTGCGTTTTGCTATTCCAGCGTGAATGGGAGTAAACGCTGTATTCAGAAATATATGCTTCTAGAACCAAAACGCAGCTACCTAACAGAACGGTCTTCAATGTGTGCATTCAACTTACAGAGTTAAACTGATGTGCGTTTGCAGGAGTTTGTAAACCCTTTCTGTGAAGCAGCGGAAAACGCATTTTTCCAGCCAAATCCAAGCATTTCAGAAATAGCTGTAAATCTCCGTCTAAAACACAAAACGAACGTATCCTTCAAACTGCTCTCCTGTGCGTTCGCTTAACTAAGGGAGTTGAATCCGCGTTTAGATTCAGAGAGTGGGAAGCACGTTCCTTCTAGGAGCTGCGTTTTGCTATTCCAGCGTGAATGGGAGTAAACGCTGTATTCAGAAATATCTGCTTCTAGAACCAAAACGCAGCTACCTAACAGAACGGTCTTCAATGTGTGCATTCAACTTACAGAGTTAAACTGATGTGCGTTTGCAGGAGTTTGTAAACCCTTTCTGTGAAGCAGCGGAAAACGCATTTTTCCAGCCAAATCCAAGCATTTCAGAAATAGCTGTAAATCTCCGTCTAAAACACAAAACGAACGTATCCTTCAAACTGCTCTCCTGTGCGTTCGCTTAACTAAGGGAGTTGAATCCGCGTTTAGACTCAGAGAGTGGAAAGCACGTTCCTTCTAGGAGCTGCGTTTTGCTATTCCAGCGTGAATGGGAGTAAACGCTGTATTGAGAAATGTCTGCTTCTAGAACCAAAACGCAGCTACCTAACAGAAGGGTCTTCAATGTGTGCATTCAACTTACAGAGTTAAACTGATGTGCGTTTGCAGGAGTTTGTAAACCCTTTCTGTGAAGCAGCGGAAAACGCATTTTTCCAGCCAAATCCAAGCATTTCAGAAATAGCTGTAAATCTCCGTCTAAAACACGAAACGAACGTATCCTTCAAACTGCTCTGCTGTGCGTTGCCTTAACTAAGGGAGTTGAATCCGCGTTTAGATTCAGAGAGTGGGAAGCACGTTCCTTCTAGGAGCTGCGTTTTCCTATTCCAGCGTGAATGGGAGTAAAGGCTGTATTCAGAAATATCTGCTTCTAGAACCAAAACGCAGCTACCTAAAAGAACGGTCTTAAATATGTGCATTCAACTTACAGAGTTAAACTGATGTGCGTTTGCAGGAGTTTGTAAACCCTTTCGTTGAAGCAGCGGAAAACGCATTTTTCCAACCAATTCCAAGCATTTCAGAAATAGCTGTAAATCTCCGTCTAAAACACAAAACGAACGTATCCTTCAAACTGCTCTCCTGTGCGTTCGCTTAACTAAGGGAGTTGAATCCGCGTTTAGATTCAGAGAGTGGGAAGCACGTTCCTTCTAGGAGCTGCGTTTTGCTATTCCAGCATGAATGGGAGTAAACGCTGTATTCAGAAATATCTGCTTCTAGAACCAAAACGCAGCTACCTAAGAGAACGGTCTTCAATGTGTGCATTCAACGTACAGAGTTAAACTGATGTGCGTTTGCAGGAGTTTGTAAACCCTTTCTGTGAAGCAGCGGAAAACGCATTTTTCCAGCCAAATCCAAGCATTTCAGAAATAGCTGTAAATCTCCGTCTAAAACACGAAACGAACGTATCCTTCAAACTGCTCTGCTGTGCGTTGGCTTAACTAAGGGAGTTGAATCCGCGTTTAGATTCAGAGAGTGGGAAGCACGTTCCTTCTAGGAGCTGCGTTTTGCTATTCCAGCGTGAATGGGAGTAAACGCTGTATTGAGAAATATCTGCTTCTAGAACCAAAACGCAGCTACCTAACAGAACGGTCTTCAATATGTGCATTCAACGTACAGAGTTAAACTGATGTGCGTTTGCAGGAGTTTGTAAACCGTTTCTGTGAAGCAGCGGAAAACGCATTTTTCCAGCCAAATCCAAGCATTTCAGAAATAGCTTTAAATCTCCGTCTAAAACACAAAACGAACGTATCCTTCAAACTGCTCTCCTGTGCGTTCGCTTAACTAAGGGAGTTGAATCCGCGTTTAGATTCAGAGAGTGGGAAGCACGTTCCTTCTAGGAGCTGCGTTTTGCTATTCCAGCGTGAATGGGAGTAAACGCTGTATTGAGAAATATCTGCTTCTAGAACCAAAACGCAGCTACCTAACAGAACGGTCTTCAATGTGTGCATTCAACTTACAGAGTTAAACTGATGTGCGTTTGCAGGAGTTTGTAAACCCTTTCTGTGAAGCAGCGGAAAACGCATTTTTCCAGCCAAATCCAAGCATTTCAGAAATAGCTGTAAATCTCCGCCTAAAACACAAAACGAACGTATCCTTCAAACTGCTCTCCTGTGCGTCCGCTTAACTAAGGGAGTTGAATCCGCGTTTAGACTCAGAGAGTGGGAAGCACGTTCCTTCTAGGAGCTGCGTTTTGCTATTCCAGCGTGAATGGGAGTAAACGCTGTATTGAGAAATGTCTGCTTCTAGAACCAAAACGCAGCTACCTAACAGAAGGGTCTTCAATGTGTGCATTCAACTTACAGATTTAAACTGATGTGCGTTTGCAGGAGTTTGTAAACCCTTTCTGTGAAGCAGCGGAAAACGCATTTTTCCAGCCAAATCCAAGCATTTCAGAAATAGCTGTAAATCTCCGTCTAAAACACAAAACGAACGTATCCTTCAAACTGCTCTCCTGTGCGTTCGCTTAACTAAGGGAGTTGAATCCGCGTTTAGATTCAGAGAGTGGGAAGCACGTTCCTTCTAGGAGCTGCGTTTTGCTATTCCAGCGTGAATGGGAGTAAAGGCTGTATTGAGAAATATCTGCTTCTAGAACCAAAACGCAGCTACCTAACAGAACGGTCTTCAATGTGTGCATTCAACTTACAGAGTTAAACTGATGTGCGTTTGCAGGAGTTTGTAAACCCTTTCTGTGAAGCAGCGGAAAACGCATTTTTCCAGCCAAATCCAAGCATTTCAGAAATAGCTGTAAATCTCCGTCTAAAACACAAAACGAACGTTTCCTTCAAACTGCTCTCCTGTGCGTTCGCTTAACTAAGGGAGTTGAATCTGCGTTTAGATTCAGAGAGTGGGAAGCACTTTCCTTCTAGGAGCTGCGTTTTGCTATTCCAGCGTGAATGGGAGTAAACGCTGTATTGAGAAATATCTGCTTCTAGAACCAAATCGCAGCTACCTAACAGAACGGTCTTCAATGTGTGCATTCAACGTACAGAGTTAAACTGATGTGCGTTTGCAGGAGTTTGTAAACCCTTTCTGTGAAGCAGCGGAAAACGCATTTTTCCAGCCAAATCCAAGCATTTCAGAAATAGCTGTAAATCTCCCTCTAAAACACGAAACGAACGTATCCTTCAAACTGCTCTGCTGTGCGTTGGCTTAACTAAGGGAGTTGAATCCGCGTTTAGATTCAGAGAGTGGGAAGCACGTTCCTTCTAGGAGCTGCGTTTTGCTATTCCAACGTGAATGAAAGTAAACGCTGTATTCAGAAATATCTGCTTCTAGAACCAAAAGGCAGCTACCTAACAGAACGGTCTTCAATGTGTGCATTCAACTTACAGAGTTAAACTGATGTGCGTTTGCAGGAGTTTGTAAACCCTTTCTGTGAAGCAGCGGAAATCGCATTTTTCCAACCAATTCCAAGCATTTCAGAAATAGCTGTAAATCTCCGTCTAAAACACAAAACGAACGTATCCTTCAAACTGCTCTCCTGTGCGTTCGCTTAACTAAGGGAGTTGAATCCGCGTTTAGATTCAGAGAGTGGGAAGCACGTTCCTTCTAGGAGCTGCGTTTTGCTATTCCAGCGTGAATGGGAGTAAACGCTGTATTCAGAAATATCTGCTTCTAGAACCAAAACGCAGCTACCTAAGAGAACGGTCTTCAATGTGTGCATTCAACGTACAGAGTTAAACTGATGTGCGTTTGCAGGAGTTTGTAAACCCTTTCTGTGAAGCAGCGGAAAACGCATTTTTCCAGCCAAATCAAAGCATTTCAGAAATAGCTGTAAATCTCCGTCTAAAACACGAAACGAACGTATCCTTCAAACTGCTCTGCTGTGCGTTGGCTTAACTAAGGGTGTTGAATCCGCCTTTAGATTCAGAGAGTGGGAAGCACGTTCCTTCTAGGAGCTGCGTTTTGCTATTCCAGCGTGAATGGGAGTAAACGCTGTATTCAGAAATATCTGCTTCTAGAACCAAAACGCAGCTACCTAACAGAACGGTCTTCAATGTGTCCATTCAACTTACAGAGTTAAACTGATGTGCGTTTGCAGGAGTTTGTAAACCCTTTCTGTGAAGCAGCGGAAAACGCATTTTTCCAACCAAATCCAAGCATTTCAGAAATAGCTGTAAATCTCCGTCTAAAACACAAAACGAACGTATCCTTCAAACTGCTCTCCTGTGCGTTCGCTTAACTAAGGGAGTTGAATCCGCGTTTAGATTCAGAGAGTGGGAAGCACGTTCCTTCTAGGAGCTGCGTTTTGCTATTCCAGCGTGAATGGGAGTAAACGCTGTATTCAGAAATATCTGCTTCTAGAACCAAAACGCAGCTACCTAAGAGAACGGTCTTCAATGTGTGCATTCAACGTACAGAGTTAAACTGATGTGCGTTTGCAGGAGTTTGTAAACCCTTTCTGTGAAGCAGCGGAAAACGCATTTTTCCAGCCAAATCCAAGCATTTCAGAAATAGCTGTAAATCTCCGTCTAAAACACGAAACGAACGTATCCTTCAAACTGCTCTGCTGTGCGTTGGCTTAACTAAGGGAGTTGAATCCGCGTTTAGATTCAGAGAGTGGGAAGCACGTTCCTTCTAGGAGCTGCGTTTTGCTATTCCAGCGTGAATGGGAGTAAAGGCTGTATTCAGAAATATCTGCTTCTAGAACCAAAACGCAGCTACCTAACAGAACGGTCTTCAATGTGTGCATTCAACTTACAGAGTTAAACTGATGTGCGTTTGCAGGAGTTTGTAAACCCTTTCTGTGAAGCAGCGGAAAACGCATTTTTCCAGCCAAATCCAAGCATTTCAGAAATAGCTGTAAATCTCCGTCTAAAACACAAAACGAACGTATCCTTCAAACTGCTCTCCTGTGCGTTCGCTCAACTAAGGGAGTTGAATCCGCGTTTAGATTCAGAGAGTGGGAAGCACTTTCCTTCTAGGAGCTGCGTTTTGCTATTCCAGCGTGAATGGGAGTAAACGCTGTATTGAGAAATATCTGCTTCTAGAACCAAAACGCAGCTACCTAACAGAACGGTCTTCAATGTGTGCATTCAACGTACAGAGTTAAACTGATGTGCGTTTGCAGGAGTTTGTAAACCCTTTCTGTGAAGCAGCGGAAAACGCATTTTTCCAGCCAAATCCAAGCATTTCAGAAATAGCTGTAAATCTCCGTCTAAAACACGAAACGAACGTATCCTTCAAACTGCTCTGCTGTGCGTTGGCTTAACTAAGGGAGTTGAATCCGCGTTTAGATTCAGAGAGTGGGAAGCACGTTCCTTCTAGGAGCTGCGTTTTGCTATTCCAACGTGAATGGGAGTAAACGCTGTATTCAGAAATATCTGCTTCTAGAACCAAAACGCAGCTACCTAACAGAACGGTCTTCAATGTGTGCATTCAACTTACAGAGTTAAACTGATGTGCGTTTGCAGGAGTTTGTAAACCCTTTCTGTGAAGCAGCGGTAAACGCATTTTTCCAACCAATTCCAAGCATTTCAGAAATAGCTGTAAATCTCCGTCTAAAACACAAAACGAACGTATCCTTCAAACTGCTCTCCTGTGCGTTCGCTTAACTAAGGGAGTTGAATCCGCGTTTAGATTCAGAGAGTGGGAAGCACGTTCCTTCTAGGAGCTGCGTTTTGCTATTCCAGCGTGAATGGGAGTAAACGCTGTATTCAGAAATATCTGCTTCTAGAACCAAAACGCAGCTACCTAAGAGAACGGTCTTCAATGTGTGCATTCAACGTACAGAGTTAAACTGATGTGCGTTTGCAGGAGTTTGTAAACCCTTTCTGTGAAGCAGCGGAAAACGCATTTTTCCAGCCAAATCCAAGCATTTCAGAAATAGCTGTAAATCTCCGTCTAAAACACGAAACGAACGTATCCTTCAAACTGCTCTGCTGTGCGTTGGCTTAACTAAGGGAGTTGAATCCGCGTTTAGATTCAGAGAGTGGGAAGCACGTTCCTTCTAGGAGCTGCGTTTTGCTATTCCAGCGTGAATGGGAGTAAACGCTGTATTCAGAAATATCTGCTTCTAGAACCAAAACGCAGCTACCTAACAGAACGGTCTTCAATGTGTGCATTCAACTTACAGAGTTAAACTGATGTGCGTTTGCAGGAGTTTGTAAACCCTTTCTGTGAAGCAGCGGAAAACGCATTTTTCCAGCCAAATCCAAGCATTTCAGAAATAGCTGTAAATCTCCGCCTAAAACACAAAACGAACGTATCCTTCAAACTGCTCTCCTGTGCGTCCGCTTAACTAAGGGAGTTGAATCCGCGTTTAGACTCAGAGAGTGGGAAGCACGTTCCTTCTAGGAGCTGCGTTTTGCTATTCCAGCGTGAATGGGAGTAAACGCTGTATTGAGAAATGTCTGCTTCTAGAACCAAAACGCAGCTACCTAACAGAAGGGTCTTCAATGTGTGCATTCAACTTACAGAGTTAAAATGATGTGCGTTTGCAGGAGTTTGTAAACCCTTTCTGTGAAGCAGCGGAAAACGCATTTTTCCAGCCAAATCCAAGCATTTCAGAAATAGCTGTAAATCTCCGTCTAAAACACAAAACGAACGTATCCTTCAAACTGCTCTCCTGTGCGTTCGCTTAACTAACGGAGTTGAATCCGCGTTTAGATTCAGAGAGTGGGAAGCACGTTCCTTCTAGGAGCTGCGTTTTGCTATTCCAGCGTGAATGGGAGTAAAGGCTGTATTGAGAAATATCTGCTTCTAGAACCAAAACGCAGCTACCTAACAGAACGGTCTTCAATGTGTGCATTCAACTTACAGAGTTAAACTGATGTGCGTTTGCAGGAGTTTGTAAACCCTTTCTGTGAAGCAGCGGAAAACGCATTTTTCCAGCCAAATCCAAGCATTTCAGAAATAGCTGTAAATCTCCGTCTAAAACACAAAACGAACGTTTCCTTCAAACTGCTCTCCTGTGCGTTCGCTTAACTAAGGGAGTTGAATCCGCGTTTAGATTCAGAGAGTGGGAAGCACTTTCCTTCTAGGAGCTGCGTTTTGCTATTCCAGCGTGAATGGGAGTAAACGCTGTATTGAGAAATATCTGCTTCTAGAACCAAAACGCAGCTACCTAACAGAACGGTCTTCAATGTGTGCATTCAACGTACAGAGTTAAACTGATGTGCGTTTGCAGGAGTTTGTAAACCCTTTCTGTGAAGCAGCGGAAAACGCATTTTTCCAGCCAAATCCAAGCATTTCAGAAATAGCTGTAAATCTCCCTCTAAAACACGAAACGAACGTATCCTTCAAACTGCTCTGCTGTGCGTTGGCTTAACTAAGGGAGTTGAATCCGCGTTTAGATTCAGAGAGTGGGAAGCACGTTCCTTCTAGGAGCTGCGTTTTGCTATTCCAACGTGAATGAAAGTAAACGCTGTATTCAGAAATATCTGCTTCTAGAACCAAAACGCAGCTACCTAACAGAACGGTCTTCAATGTGTGCATTCAACTTACAGAGTTAAACTGATGTGCGTTTGCAGGAGTTTGTAAACCCTTTCTGTGAAGCAGCGGAAAACGCATTTTTCCAACCAATTCCAAGCATTTCAGAAATAGCTGTAAATCTCCGTCTAAAACACAAAACGAACGTATCCTTCAAACTGCTCTCCTGTGCGTTCGCTTAACTAAGGGAGTTGAATCCGCGTTTAGATTCAGAGAGTGGGAAGCACGTTCCTTCTAGGAGCTGCGTTTTGCTATTCCAGCGTGAATGGGAGTAAACGCTGTATTCAGAAATATCTGCTTCTAGAACCAAAACGCAGCTACCTAAGAGAACGGTCTTCAATGTGTGCATTCAACGTACAGAGTTAAACTGATGTGCGTTTGCAGGAGTTTGTAAACCCTTTCTGTGAAGCAGCGGAAAACGCATTTTTCCAGCCAAATCAAAGCATTTCAGAAATAGCTGTAAATCTCCGTCTAAAACACGAAACGAACGTATCCTTCAAACTGCTCTGCTGTGCGTTGGCTTAACTAAGGGAGTTGAATCCGCCTTTAGATTCAGAGAGTGGGAAGCACGTTCCTTCTAGGAGCTGCGTTTTGCTATTCCAGCGTGAATGGGAGTAAACGCTGTATTCAGAAATATCTGCTTCTAGAACCAAAACGCAGCTACCTAACAGAACGGTCTTCAATGTGTCCATTCAACTTACAGAGTTAAACTGATGTGCGTTTGCAGGAGTTTGTAAACCCTTTCTGTGAAGCAGCGGAAAACGCATTTTTCCAACCAAATCCAAGCATTTCAGAAATAGCTGTAAATCTCCGTCTAAAACACAAAACGAACGTATCCTTCAAACTGCTCTCCTGTGCGTTCGCTTAACTAAGGGAGTTGAATCCGCGTTTAGATTCAGAGAGTGGGAAGCACGATCCTTCTAGGAGCTGCGTTTTGCTATTCCAGCGTGAATGGGAGTAAACGCTGTATTCAGAAATATCTGCTTCTAGAACCAAAACGCAGCTACCTAAGAGAACGGTCTTCAATGTGTGCATTCAACGTACAGAGTTAAACTGATGTGCGTTTGCAGGAGTTTGTAAACCCTTTCTGTGAAGCAGCGGAAAACGCATTTTTCCAGCCAAATCCAAGCATTTCAGAAATAGCTGTAAATCTCCGTCTAAAACACGAAACGAACGTATCCTTCAAACTGCTCTGCTGTGCGTTGGCTTAACTAAGGGAGTTGAATCCGCGTTTAGATTCAGAGAGTGGGAAGCACGTTCCTTCTAGGAGCTGCGTTTTGCTATTCCAGCGTGAATGGGAGTAAACGCTGTATTCCAAAATATCTGCTTCTAGAACCAAAACGAAGCTACCTAACAGAACGGTCTTCAATGTGTGCATTCAACTTACAGAGTTAAACTGATGTGCGTTTGCAGGAGTTTGTAAACCCTTTCTGTGAAGCAGCGGAAAACGCATTTTTCCAGCCAAATCCAAGCATTTCAGAAATAGCTGTAAATCTCCGTCTAAAACACAAAACGAACGTATCCTTCAAACTGCTCTCCTGTGCGTTCGCTTAACTAAGGGAGTTGAATCCGCGTTTAGATTCAGAGAGTGGGAAGCACTTTCCTTCTAGGAGCTGCGTTTTGCTATTCCAGCGTGAATGGGAGTAAACGCTGTATTGAGAAATATCTGCTTCTAGAACCAAAACGCAGCTACCTAACAGAACGGTCTTCAATGTGTGCATTCAACGTACAGAGTTAAACTGATGTGCGTTTGCAGGAGTTTGTAAACCCTTTCTGTGAAGCAGCGGAAAACGCATTTTTCCAGCCAAATCAAAGCATTTCAGAAATAGCTGTAAATCTTCGTCTAAAACACGAAACGAACGTATCCTTCAAACTGCTCTGCTGTGCGTTGGCTTAAGTAAGGGAGTTGAATCCGCGTTTAGATTCAGAGAGTGGGAAGCACGTTCCTTCTAGGAGCTGCGTTTTGCTATTCCAGCGTGAATGGGAGTAAACGCTGTATTCAGAAATATCTGCTTCTAGAACCAAAACGCAGCTACCTAAGAGAACGGTCTTCAATGTGTGCATTCAACGTACAGAGTTAAACTGATGTGCGTTTGCAGGAGTTTGTAAACCCTTTCTGTGAAGCAGCGGAAAACGCATTTTTCCAGCCAAATCCAAGCATTTCAGAAATAGCTGTAAATCTCCGTCTAAAACACGAAACGAACGTATCCTTCAAACTGCTCTGCTGTGCGTTGGCTTAACTAAGGGAGTTGAATCCGCGTTTAGATTCAGAGAGTGGGAAGCACGTTCCTTCTAGGAGCTGCGTTTTCCTATTCCAGCGTGAATGGTAGTAAACGCTGTATTCAGAAATATCTGCTTCTAGAACCAAAACGCACCTACCTAACAGAACGGTCTTCAATGTGTGCATTCAACTTACAGAGTTAGACTGATGTGCGTTTGCAGGAGTTTGTAAACCCTTTCTGTGAAGCAGCGGAAAACGCATTTTTCCAACCAATTCCAAGCATTTCAGAAATAGCTGTATATCTCCGTCTAAAACACAAAACGAACGTATCATTCAAACTGCTCTCCTGTGCGTTCGCTTAACTAAGGGAGTTGAATCCGCATTTAGATTCAGAGAGTGGGAAGCACGTTCCTTCTAGGAGCTGCGTTTTGCTATTCCAGCGTGAATGGGAGTAAACGCTGTATTCAGAAATATCTGCTTCTAGAACCAAAACGCAGCTACCTAAGAGAACGGTCTTCAATGTGTGCATTCAACGTACAGAGTTAAACTGATGTGCGTTTGCAGGAGTTTGTAAACCCTTTCTGTGAAGCAGCGGAAAACGCATTTTTCCAGCCAAATCCAAGCATTTCAGAAATAGCTGTAAATCTAGGTCTAAAACACGAAACGAACGTATCCTTCAAACTGCTCTGCTGTGCGTTGGCTTAACTAAGGGAGTTGAATCCGCGTTTAGATTCATAGAGTGGGAAGCACGTTCCTTCTAGGAGCTGCGTTTTGCTATTCCAGCGTGAATGGGAGTAAACGCTGTATTCAGAAATATCTGCTTCTAGAACCAAAACGCAGCTACCTAACAGAACGGTCTTCAATGTGTCCATTGAACTTACAGAGTTAAACTGATGTGCGTTTGCAGGAGTTTGTAAACCCTTTCTGTGAAGCAGCGGAAAACGCATTTTTCCAACCAAATCCAAGCATTTCAGAAATAGCTGAAAATCTCCGTCTAAAACACAAAACGAACGTATCCTTCAAACTGCTCTCCTGTGCGTTCGCTTAACTAAGGGAGTTGAATCCGCGTTTGGATTCAGAGAGTGGGAAGCACGTTCCTTCTAGGAGCTGCGTTTTCCTATTCCAGCGTGAATGGGAATAAACGCTGTATTGAGAAATATCTGCTTCTAGAACCAAAACGCAGCTACCTAACAGAACGGTCTTCAATGTGTGCATTCAACTTACAGAGTTAAACTGATGTGCGTTTGCAGGAGTTTGTAAACCCTTTCTGTGAAGCAGCGGAAACGCATTTTTCCAGCCAAATCCAAGCATTTCAGAAATAGCTGTAAATCTCCGTCTAAAACACAAAACGAACGTATCCTTCAAACTGCTCTCCTGTGCGTTCGCTTAACTAAGGGAGTTGAATCCGCGTTTAGATTCAGAGAGTGGGAAGCACGTTCCTTCTAGGAGCTGCGTTTTGCTATTCCAGCGTGAATGGGAGTAAACGCTGTATTCAGAAATATCTGCTTCTAGAACCAAAACGCAGCTACCTAACAGAACGGTCTTCAATGTGTGCATTCAACTTACAGAGTTGAACTGATGTGCGTTTGCAGGAGTTTGTAAACCCTTTCTGTGAAGCAGCGGAAAACGCATTTTTCCAGCCAAATCCAAGCATTTCAGAAATAGCTGTAAATCTCCGTCTAAAACACAAAACGAACGTATCCTTCAAACTGCTCTCCTGTGCGTTCGCTTAACTAAGGGAGTTGAATCCGCGTTTAGACTCAGAGAGTGGGAAGCACGTTCCTTCTAGGAGCTGCGTTTTGCTATTCCAGCGTGAATGGGAGTAAACGCTGTATTGAGAAATGTCTGCTTCTAGAACCAAAACGCAGCTACCTAACAGAAGGGTCTTCAATGTGTGCATTCAACTTACAGAGTTAAACTGATGTGCGTTTGCAGGAGTTTGTAAACCCTTTCTGTGAAGCAGCGGAAAACGCATTTTTCCAGCCAAATCCAAGCATTTCAGAAATAGCTGTAAATCTCCGTCTAAAACACGAAACGAACGTATCCTTCAAACTGCTCTGCTGTGCGTTGGCTTAACTAAGGGAGTTGAATCCGCGTTTAGATTCAGAGAGTGGGAAGCACGTTCCTTCTAGGAGCTGCGTTTTCCTATTCCAGCGTGAATGGGAGTAAACGTCGTATTGAGAAATATCTGCTTCTAGAACCAAAACGCAGCTACCTAACAGAACGGTCTTCAATGTGTGCATTCAACTTACAGAGTTAAACTGATGTGCGTTTGCAGGAGTTTGTAAACCCTTTCTGTGAAGCAGCGGAAAACGCATTTTTCCAACCAATTCCAAGCATTTCAGAAATAGCTGTAAATCTCCGTCTAAAACACAAAACGAACGTATCCTTCAAACTGCTCTCCTGTGCGTTCGCTTAACTAAGGGAGTTGAATCCGCGTTTAGATTCAGAGAGTGGGAAGCACGTTCCTTCTAGGAGCTGCGTTTTGCTATTCCAGCGTGAATGGGAGTAAACGCTGTATTCAGAAATATCTGCTTCTAGAACCAAAACGCAGCTACCTAAGAGAACGGTCTTCAATGTGTGCATTCAACGTACAGAGTTAAACTGATGTGCGTTTGCAGGAGTTTGTAAACCCTTTCTGTGAAGCAGCGGAAAACGCATTTTTCCAGCCAAATCCAAGCATTTCAGAAATAGCTGTAAATCTCCGTCTAAAACACGAAACGAACGTATCCTTCAAACTGCTCTGCTGTGCGTTGGCTTAACTAAGGGAGTTGAATCCGCGTTTAGATTCAGAGAGTGGGAAGCACGTTCCTTCTAGGAGCTGCGTTTTGCTATTCCAGCGTGAATGGGAGTAAAGGCTGTATTCA
Organism: Callithrix jacchus; assembly: GCF_049354715.1. Lineage (NCBI taxonomy): Eukaryota > Metazoa > Chordata > Mammalia > Primates > Cebidae > Callithrix > Callithrix jacchus. Next base: position 46,858,519 of record NC_133514.1, read on the forward strand.
GAAATATCTGCTTCTAGAACCAAAACGCAGCTACCTAACAGAACGGTCTTCAATGTGTGCATTCAACTTACAGAGTTAAACTGATGTGCGTTTGCAGGAGTTTGTAAACCCTTTCTGTGAAGCAGCGGAAAACGCATTTTTCCAGCCAAATCCAAGCATTTCAGAAATAGCTGTAAATCTCCGTCTAAAACACAAAACGAACGTATCCTTCAAACTGCTCTCCTGTGCGTTCGCTCAACTAAGGGAGTTGAATCCGCGTTTAGATTCAGAGAGTGGGAAGCACTTTCCTTCTAGGAGCTGCGTTTTGCTATTCCAGCGTGAATGGGAGTAAACGCTGTATTGAGAAATATCTGCTTCTAGAACCAAAACGCAGCTACCTAACAGAACGGTCTTCAATGTGTGCATTCAACGTACAGAGTTAAACTGATGTGCGTTTGCAGGAGTTTGTAAACCCTTTCTGTGAAGCAGCGGAAAACGCATTTTTCCAGCCAAATCCAAGCATTTCAGAAATAGCTGTAAATCTCCCTCTAAAACACGAAACGAACGTATCCTTCAAACTGCTCTGCTGTGCGTTGGCTTAACTAAGGGAGTTGAATCCGCGTTTAGATTCAGAGAGTGGGAAGCACGTTCCTTCTAGGAGCTGCGTTTTGCTATTCCAACGTGAATGGGAGTAAACGCTGTATTCAGAAATATCTGCTTCTAGAACCAAAACGCAGCTACCTAACAGAACGGTCTTCAATGTGTGCATTCAACTTACAGAGTTAAACTGATGTGCGTTTGCAGGAGTTTGTAAACCCTTTCTGTGAAGCAGCGGTAAACGCATTTTTCCAACCAATTCCAAGCATTTCAGAAATAGCTGTAAATCTCCGTCTAAAACACAAAACGAACGTATCCTTCAAACTGCTCTCCTGTGCGTTCGCTTAACTAAGGGAGTTGAATCCGCGTTTAGATTCAGAGAGTGGGAAGCACGTTCCTTCTAGGAGCTGCGTTTTGCTATTCCAGCGTGAATGGGAGTAAACGCTGTATTCAGAAATATCTGCTTCTAGAACCAAAACGCAGCTACCTAAGAGAACGGTCTTCAATGTGTGCATTCAACGTACAGAGTTAAACTGATGTGCGTTTGCAGGAGTTTGTAAACCCTTTCTGTGAAGCAGCGGAAAACGCATTTTTCCAGCCAAATCCAAGCATTTCAGAAATAGCTGTAAATCTCCGTCTAAAACACGAAACGAACGTATCCTTCAAACTGCTCTGCTGTGCGTTGGCTTAACTAAGGGAGTTGAATCCGCGTTTAGATTCAGAGAGTGGGAAGCACGTTCCTTCTAGGAGCTGCGTTTTGCTATTCCAGCGTGAATGGGAGTAAACGCTGTATTCAGAAATATCTGCTTCTAGAACCAAAACGCAGCTACCTAACAGAACGGTCTTCAATGTGTGCATTCAACTTACAGAGTTAAACTGATGTGCGTTTGCAGGAGTTTGTAAACCCTTTCTGTGAAGCAGCGGAAAACGCATTTTTCCAGCCAAATCCAAGCATTTCAGAAATAGCTGTAAATCTCCGCCTAAAACACAAAACGAACGTATCCTTCAAACTGCTCTCCTGTGCGTCCGCTTAACTAAGGGAGTTGAATCCGCGTTTAGACTCAGAGAGTGGGAAGCACGTTCCTTCTAGGAGCTGCGTTTTGCTATTCCAGCGTGAATGGGAGTAAACGCTGTATTGAGAAATGTCTGCTTCTAGAACCAAAACGCAGCTACCTAACAGAAGGGTCTTCAATGTGTGCATTCAACTTACAGAGTTAAAATGATGTGCGTTTGCAGGAGTTTGTAAACCCTTTCTGTGAAGCAGCGGAAAACGCATTTTTCCAGCCAAATCCAAGCATTTCAGAAATAGCTGTAAATCTCCGTCTAAAACACAAAACGAACGTATCCTTCAAACTGCTCTCCTGTGCGTTCGCTTAACTAAGGGAGTTGAATCCGCGTTTAGATTCAGAGAGTGGGAAGCACGTTCCTTCTAGGAGCTGCGTTTTGCTATTCCAGCGTGAATGGGAGTAAAGGCTGTATTGAGAAATATCTGCTTCTAGAACCAAAACGCAGCTACCTAACAGAACGGTCTTCAATGTGTGCATTCAACTTACAGAGTTAAACTGATGTGCGTTTGCAGGAGTTTGTAAACCCTTTCTGTGAAGCAGCGGAAAACGCATTTTTCCAGCCAAATCCAAGCATTTCAGAAATAGCTGTAAATCTCCGTCTAAAACACAAAACGAACGTTTCCTTCAAACTGCTCTCCTGTGCGTTCGCTTAACTAAGGGAGTTGAATCCGCGTTTAGATTCAGAGAGTGGGAAGCACTTTCCTTCTAGGAGCTGCGTTTTGCTATTCCAGCGTGAATGGGAGTAAACGCTGTATTGAGAAATATCTGCTTCTAGAACCAAAACGCAGCTACCTAACAGAACGGTCTTCAATGTGTGCATTCAACGTACAGAGTTAAACTGATGTGCGTTTGCAGGAGTTTGTAAACCCTTTCTGTGAAGCAGCGGAAAACGCATTTTTCCAGCCAAATCCAAGCATTTCAGAAATAGCTGTAAATCTCCCTCTAAAACACGAAACGAACGTATCCTTCAAACTGCTCTGCTGTGCGTTGGCTTAACTAAGGGAGTTGAATCCGCGTTTAGATTCAGAGAGTGGGAAGCACGTTCCTTCTAGGAGCTGCGTTTTGCTATTCCAACGTGAATGAAAGTAAACGCTGTATTCAGAAATATCTGCTTCTAGAACCAAAACGCAGCTACCTAACAGAACGGTCTTCAATGTGTGCATTCAACTTACAGAGTTAAACTGATGTGCGTTTGCAGGAGTTTGTAAACCCTTTCTGTGAAGCAGCGGAAAACGCATTTTTCCAACCAATTCCAAGCATTTCAGAAATAGCTGTAAATCTCCGTCTAAAACACAAAACGAACGTATCCTTCAAACTGCTCTCCTGTGCGTTCGCTTAACTAAGGGAGTTGAATCCGCGTTTAGATTCAGAGAGTGGGAAGCACGTTCCTTCTAGGAGCTGCGTTTTGCTATTCCAGCGTGAATGGGAGTAAACGCTGTATTCAGAAATATCTGCTTCTAGAACCAAAACGCAGCTACCTAAGAGAACGGTCTTCAATGTGTGCATTCAACGTACAGAGTTAAACTGATGTGCGTTTGCAGGAGTTTGTAAACCCTTTCTGTGAAGCAGCGGAAAACGCATTTTTCCAGCCAAATCAAAGCATTTCAGAAATAGCTGTAAATCTCCGTCTAAAACACGAAACGAACGTATCCTTCAAACTGCTCTGCTGTGCGTTGGCTTAACTAAGGGAGTTGAATCCGCCTTTAGATTCAGAGAGTGGGAAGCACGTTCCTTCTAGGAGCTGCGTTTTGCTATTCCAGCGTGAATGGGAGTAAACGCTGTATTCAGAAATATCTGCTTCTAGAACCAAAACGCAGCTACCTAACAGAACGGTCTTCAATGTGTCCATTCAACTTACAGAGTTAAACTGATGTGCGTTTGCAGGAGTTTGTAAACCCTTTCTGTGAAGCAGCGGAAAACGCATTTTTCCAACCAAATCCAAGCATTTCAGAAATAGCTGTAAATCTCCGTCTAAAACACAAAACGAACGTATCCTTCAAACTGCTCTCCTGTGCGTTCGCTTAACTAAGGGAGTTGAATCCGCGTTTAGATTCAGAGAGTGGGAAGCACGTTCCTTCTAGGAGCTGCGTTTTGCTATTCCAGCGTGAATGGGAGTAAACGCTGTATTCAGAAATATCTGCTTCTAGAACCAAAACGCAGCTACCTAAGAGAACGGTCTTCAATGTGTGCATTCAACGTACAGAGTTAAACTGATGTGCGTTTGCAGGAGTTTGTAAACCCTTTCTGTGAAGCAGCGGAAAACGCATTTTTCCAGCCAAATCCAAGCATTTCAGAAATAGCTGTAAATCTCCGTCTAAAACACGAAACGAACGTATCCTTCAAACTGCTCTGCTGTGCGTTGGCTTAACTAAGGGAGTTGAATCCGCGTTTAGATTCAGAGAGTGGGAAGCACGTTCCTTCTAGGAGCTGCGTTTTGCTATTCCAGCGTGAATGGGAGTAAACGCTGTATTCCAAAATATCTGCTTCTAGAACCAAAACGAAGCTACCTAACAGAACGGTCTTCAATGTGTGCATTCAACTTACAGAGTTAAACTGATGTGCGTTTGCAGGAGTTTGTAAACCCTTTCTGTGAAGCAGCGGAAAACGCATTTTTCCAGCCAAATCCAAGCATTTCAGAAATAGCTGTAAATCTCCGTCTAAAACACAAAACGAACGTATCCTTCAAACTGCTCTCCTGTGCGTTCGCTTAACAAAGGGAGTTGAATCCGCGTTTAGATTCAGAGAGTGGGAAGCACTTTCCTTCTAGGAGCTGCGTTTTGCTATTCCAGCGTGAATGGGAGTAAACGCTGTATTGAGAAATATCTGCTTCTAGAACCAAAACGCAGCTACCTAACAGAACGGTCTTCAATGTGTGCATTCAACGTACAGAGTTAAACTGATGTGCGTTTGCAGGAGTTTGTAAACCCTTTCTGTGAAGCAGCGGAAAACGCATTTTTCCAGCCAAATCAAAGCATTTCAGAAATAGCTGTAAATCTTCGTCTAAAACACGAAACGAACGTATCCTTCAAACTGCTCTGCTGTGCGTTGGCTTAAGTAAGGGAGTTGAATCCGCGTTTAGATTCAGAGAGTGGGAAGCACGTTCCTTCTAGGAGCTGCGTTTTGCTATTCCAGCGTGAATGGGAGTAAACGCTGTATTCAGAAATATCTGCTTCTAGAACCAAAACGCAGCTACCTAAGAGAACGGTCTTCAATGTGTGCATTCAACGTACAGAGTTAAACTGATGTGCGTTTGCAGGAGTTTGTAAACCCTTTCTGTGAAGCAGCGGAAAACGCATTTTTCCAGCCAAATCCAAGCATTTCAGAAATAGCTGTAAATCTCCGTCTAAAACACGAAACGAACGTATCCTTCAAACTGCTCTGCTGTGCGTTGGCTTAACTAAGGGAGTTGAATCCGCGTTTAGATTCAGAGAGTGGGAAGCACGTTCCTTCTAGGAGCTGCGTTTTTCTATTCCAGCGTGAATGGTAGTAAACGCTGTATTCAGAAATATCTGCTTCTAGAACCAAAACGCACCTACCTAACAGAACGGTCTTCAATGTGTGCATTCAACTTACAGAGTTAAACTGATGTGCGTTTGCAGGAGTTTGTAAACCCTTTCTGTGAAGCAGCGGAAAACGCATTTTTCCAACCAATTCCAAGCATTTCAGAAATAGCTGTATATCTCCGTCTAAAACACAAAACGAACGTATCATTCAAACTGCTCTCCTGTGCGTTCGCTTAACTAAGGGAGTTGAATCCGCATTTAGATTCAGAGAGTGGGAAGCACGTTCCTTCTAGGAGCTGCGTTTTGCTATTCCAGCGTGAATGGGAGTAAACGCTGTATTCAGAAATATCTGCTTCTAGAACCAAAACGCAGCTACCTAAGAGAACGGTCTTCAATGTGTGCATTCAACGTACAGAGTTAAACTGATGTGCGTTTGCAGGAGTTTGTAAACCCTTTCTGTGAAGCAGCGGAAAACGCATTTTTCCAGCCAAATCCAAGCATTTCAGAAATAGCTGTAAATCTAGGTCTAAAACACGAAACGAACGTATCCTTCAAACTGCTCTGCTGTGCGTTGGCTTAACTAAGGGAGTTGAATCCGCGTTTAGATTCATAGAGTGGGAAGCACGTTCCTTCTAGGAGCTGCGTTTTGCTATTCCAGCGTGAATGGGAGTAAACGCTGTATTCAGAAATATCTGCTTCTAGAACCAAAACGCAGCTACCTAACAGAACGGTCTTCAATGTGTCCATTCAACTTACAGAGTTAAACTGATGTGCGTTTGCAGGAGTTTGTAAACCCTTTCTGTGAAGCAGCGGAAAACGCATTTTTCCAACCAAATCCAAGCATTTCAGAAATAGCTGAAAATCTCCGTCTAAAACACAAAACGAACGTATCCTTCAAACTGCTCTCCTGTGCGTTTGCTTAACTAAGGGAGTTGAATCCGCGTTTGGATTCAGAGAGTGGGAAGCACGTTCCTTCTAGGAGCTGCGTTTTCCTATTCCAGCGTGAATGGGAATAAACGCTGTATTGAGAAATATCTGCTTCTAGAACCAAAACGCAGCTACCTAACAGAACGGTCTTCAATGTGTGCATTCAACTTACAGAGTTAAACTGATGTGCGTTTGCAGGAGTTTGTAAACCCTTTCTGTGAAGCAGCGGAAACGCATTTTTCCAGCCAAATCCAAGCATTTCAGAAATAGCTGTAAATCTCCGTCTAAAACACAAAACGAACGTATCCTTCAAACTGCTCTCCTGTGCGTTCGCTTAACTAAGGGAGTTGAATCCGCGTTTAGATTCAGAGAGTGGGAAGCACGTTCCTTCTAGGAGCTGCGTTTTGCTATTCCAGCGTGAATGGGAGTAAACGCTGTATTCAGAAATATCTGCTTCTAGAACCAAAACGCAGCTACCTAACAGAACGGTCTTCAATGTGTGCATTCAACTTACAGAGTTGAACTGATGTGCGTTTGCAGGAGTTTGTAAACCCTTTCTGTGAAGCAGCGGAAAACGCATTTTTCCAGCCAAATCCAAGCATTTCAGAAATAGCTGTAAATCTCCGTCTAAAACACAAAACGAACGTATCCTTCAAACTGCTCTCCTGTGCGTTCGCTTAACTAAGGGAGTTGAATCCGCGTTTAGACTCAGAGAGTGGGAAGCACGTTCCTTCTAGGAGCTGCGTTTTGCTATTCCAGCGTGAATGGGAGTAAACGCTGTATTGAGAAATGTCTGCTTCTAGAACCAAAACGCAGCTACCTAACAGAAGGGTCTTCAATGTGTGCATTCAACTTACAGAGTTAAACTGATGTGCGTTTGCAGGAGTTTGTAAACCCTTTCTGTGAAGCAGCGGAAAACGCATTTTTCCAGCCAAATCCAAGCATTTCAGAAATAGCTGTAAATCTCCGTCTAAAACACGAAACGAACGTATCCTTCAAACTGCTCTGCTGTGCGTTGGCTTAACTAAGGGAGTTGAATCCGCGTTTAGATTCAGAGAGTAGGAAGCACGTTCCTTCTAGGAGCTGCGTTTTCCTATTCCAGCGTGAATGGGAGTAAACGTCGTATTCAGAAATATCTGCTTCTAGAACCAAAACGCAGCTACCTAACAGAACGGTCTTCAATGTGTGCATTCAACTTACAGAGTTAAACTGATGTGCGTTTGCAGGAGTTTGTAAACCCTTTCTGTGAAGCAGCGGAAAACGCATTTTTCCAACCAATTCCAAGCATTTCAGAAATAGCTGTAAATCTCCGTCTAAAACACAAAACGAACGTATCCTTCAAACTGCTCTCCTGTGCGTTCGCTTAACTAAGGGAGTTGAATCCGCGTTTAGATTCAGAGAGTGGGAAGCACGTTCCTTCTAGGAGCTGCGTTTTGCTATTCCAGCGTGAATGGGAGTAAACGCTGTATTCAGAAATATCTGCTTCTAGAACCAAAACGCAGCTACCTAAGAGAACGGTCTTCAATGTGTGCATTCAACGTACAGAGTTAAACTGATGTGCGTTTGCAGGAGTTTGTAAACCCTTTCTGTGAAGCAGCGGAAAACGCATTTTTCCAGCCAAATCCAAGCATTTCAGAAATAGCTGTAAATCTCCGTCTAAAACACGAAACGAACGTATCCTTCAAACTGCTCTGCTGTGCGTTGGCTTAACTAAGGGAGTTGAATCCGCGTTTAGATTCAGAGAGTGGGAAGCACGTTCCTTCTAGGAGCTGCGTTTTGCTATTCCAGCGTGAATGGGAGTAAACGCTGTATTGAGAAATATCTGCTTCTAGAACCAAAACGCAGCTACCTAACAGAACGGTCTTCAATGTGTGCATTCAACGTACAGAGTTAAACTGATGTGCGTTTGCAGGAGTTTGTAAACCGTTTCTGTGAAGCAGCGGAAAACGCATTTTTCCAGCCAAATCCAAGCATTTCAGAAATAGCTTTAAATCTCCGTCTAAAACACAAAACGAACGTATCCTTAAAACTGCTCTCCTGTGCGTTCGCTTAACTAAGGGAGTTGAATCCGCGTTTAGATTCAGAGAGTGGGAAGCACGTTCCTTCTAGGAGCTGCGTTTTGCTATTCCAGCGTGAATGGGAGTAAACGCTGTATTGAGAAATATCTGCTTCTAGAACCAAAACGCAGCTACCTAACAGAACGGTCTTCAATGTGTGCATTCAACTTACAGAGTTAAACTGATGTGCGTTTGCAGGAGTTTGTAAACCCTTTCTGTGAAGCAGCGTAAAACGCATTTTTCCAGCCAAATCCAAGCATTTCAGAAATAGCTGTAAATCTCCGTCTAAAACACAAAACGAACGTATCCTTCAAACTGCTCTCCTGTGCGTCCGCTTAACTAAGGGAGTTGAATCCGCGTTTAGACTCAGAGAGTGGGAAGCACGTTCCTTCTAGGAGCTGCGTTTTGCTATTCCAGCGTGAATGGGAGTAAACGCTGTATTGAGAAATGTCTGCTTCTAGAACCAAAACGCAGCTACCTAACAGAAGGGTCTTCAATGTGTGCATTCAACTTACAGAGTTAAACTGATGTGCGTTTGCAGGAGTTTGTAATCCCTTTCTGTGAAGCAGCGGAAAACGCATTTTTCCAGCCAAATCCAAGCATTTCAGAAATAGCTGTAAATCTCCGTCTAAAACACAAAACGAACGTATCCTTCAAACTGCTCTCCTGTGCGTTCGCTTAACTAAGGGAGTTGAATCCGCGTTTAGATTCAGAGAGTGGGAAGCACGTTCCTTCTAGGAGCTGCGTTTTGCTATTCCAGCGTGAATGGGAGTAAAGGCTGTATTGAGAAATATCTGCTTCTAGAACCAAAACGCAGCTACCTAACAGAACGGTCTTCAATGTGTGCATTGAACTTACAGAGTTAAACTGATGTGCGTTTGCAGGAGTTTGTAAACCCTTTCTGTGAAGCAGCGGAAAACGCATTTTTCCAGCCAAATCCAAGCATTTCAGAAATAGCTGTAAATCTCCGTCTAAAACACAAAACGAACGTATCCTTCAAACTGCTCTCCTGTGCGTTCGCTCAACTAAGGGAGTTGAATCCGCGTTTAGATTCAGAGAGTGGGAAGCACTTTCCTTCTAGGAGCTGCGTTTTGCTATTCCAGCGTGAATGGGAGTAAACGCTGTATTGAGAAATATCTGCTTCTAGAACCAAAACGCAGCTACCTAACAGAACGGTCTTCAATGTGTGCATTCAACGTACAGAGTTAAACTGATGTGCGTTTGCAGGAGTTTGTAAACCCTTTCTGTGAAGCAGCGGAAAACGCATTTTTCCAGCCAAATCCAAGCATTTCAGAAATAGCTGTAAATCTCCGTCTAAAACACGAAACGAACGTATCCTTCAAACTGCTCTGCTGTGCGTTGGCTTAACTAAGGGAGTTGAATCCGCGTTTAGATTCAGAGAGTGGGAAGCACGTTCCTTCTAGGAGCTGCGTTTTGCTATTCCAACGTGAATGGGAGTAAACGCTGTATTCAGAAATATCTGCTTCTAGAACCAAAACGCAGCTACCTAACAGAACGGTCTTCAATGTGTGCATTCAACTTACAGAGTTAAACTGATGTGCGTTTGCAGGAGTTTGTAAACCCTTTCTGTGAAGCAGCGGTAAACGCATTTTTCCAACCAATTCCAAGCATTTCAGAAATAGCTGTAAATCTCCGTCTAAAACACAAAACGAACGTATCCTTCAAACTGCTCTCCTGTGCGTTCGCTTAACTAAGGGAGTTGAATCCGCGTTTAGATTCAGAGAGTGGGAAGCACGTTCCTTCTAGGAGCTGCGTTTTGCTATTCCAGCGTGAATGGGAGTAAACGCTGTATTCAGAAATATCTGCTTCTAGAACCAAAACGCAGCTACCTAAGAGAACGGTCTTCAATGTGTGCATTCAACGTACAGAGTTAAACTGATGTGCGTTTGCAGGAGTTTGTAAACCCTTTCTGTGAAGCAGCGGAAAACGCATTTTTCCAGCCAAATCCAAGCATTTCAGAAATAGCTGTAAATCTCCGTCTAAAACACGAAACGAACGTATCCTTCAAACTGCTCTGCTGTGCGTTGGCTTAACTAAGGGAGTTGAATCCGCGTTTAGATTCAGAGAGTGGGAAGCACGTTCCTTCTAGGAGCTGCGTTTTGCTATTCCAGCGTGAATGGGAGTAAACGCTGTATTCAGAAATATCTGCTTCTAGAACCAAAACGCAGCTACCTAACAGAACGGTCTTCAATGTGTGCATTCAACTTACAGAGTTAAACTGATGTGCGTTTGCAGGAGTTTGTAAACCCTTTCTGTGAAGCAGCGGAAAACGCATTTTTCCAGCCAAATCCAAGCATTTCAGAAATAGCTGTAAATCTCCGCCTAAAACACAAAACGAACGTATCCTTCAAACTGCTCTCCTGTGCGTCCGCTTAACTAAGGGAGTTGAATCCGCGTTTAGACTCAGAGAGTGGGAAGCACGTTCCTTCTAGGAGCTGCGTTTTGCTATTCCAGCGTGAATGGGAGTAAACGCTGTATTGAGAAATGTCTGCTTCTAGAACCAAAACGCAGCTACCTAACAGAAGGGTCTTCAATGTGTGCATTCAACTTACAGAGTTAAAATGATGTGCGTTTGCAGGAGTTTGTAAACCCTTTCTGTGAAGCAGCGGAAAACGCATTTTTCCAGCCAAATCCAAGCATTTCAGAAATAGCTGTAAATCTCCGTCTAAAACACAAAACGAACGTATCCTTCAAACTGCTCTCCTGTGCGTTCGCTTAACTAAGGGAGTTGAATCCGCGTTTAGATTCAGAGAGTGGGAAGCACGTTCCTTCTAGGAGCTGCGTTTTGCTATTCCAGCGTGAATGGGAGTAAAGGCTGTATTGAGAAATATCTGCTTCTAGAACCAAAACGCAGCTACCTAACAGAACGGTCTTCAATGTGTGCATTCAACTTACAGAGTTAAACTGATGTGCGTTTGCAGGAGTTTGTAAACCCTTTCTGTGAAGCAGCGGAAAACGCATTTTTCCAGCCAAATCCAAGCATTTCAGAAATAGCTGTAAATCTCCGTCTAAAACACAAAACGAACGTTTCCTTCAAACTGCTCTCCTGTGCGTTCGCTTAACTAAGGGAGTTGAATCCGCGTTTAGATTCAGAGAGTGGGAAGCACTTTCCTTCTAGGAGCTGCGTTTTGCTATTCCAGCGTGAATGGGAGTAAACGCTGTATTGAGAAATATCTGCTTCTAGAACCAAAACGCAGCTACCTAACAGAACGGTCTTCAATGTGTGCATTCAACGTACAGAGTTAAACTGATGTGCGTTTGCAGGAGTTTGTAAACCCTTTCTGTGAAGCAGCGGAAAACGCATTTTTCCAGCCAAATCCAAGCATTTCAGAAATAGCTGTAAATCTCCCTCTAAAACACGAAACGAACGTATCCTTCAAACTGCTCTGCTGTGCGTTGGCTTAACTAAGGGAGTTGAATCCGCGTTTAGATTCAGAGAGTGGGAAGCACGTTCCTTCTAGGAGCTGCGTTTTGCTATTCCAACGTGAATGAAAGTAAACGCTGTATTCAGAAATATCTGCTTCTAGAACCAAAACGCAGCTACCTAACAGAACGGTCTTCAATGTGTGCATTCAACTTACAGAGTTAAACTGATGTGCGTTTGCAGGAGTTTGTAAACCCTTTCTGTGAAGCAGCGGAAAACGCATTTTTCCAACCAATTCCAAGCATTTCAGAAATAGCTGTAAATCTCCGTCTAAAACACAAAACGAACGTATCCTTCAAACTGCTCTCCTGTGCGTTCGCTTAACTAAGGGAGTTGAATCCGCGTTTAGATTCAGAGAGTGGGAAGCACGTTCCTTCTAGGAGCTGCGTTTTGCTATTCCAGCGTGAATGGGAGTAAACGCTGTATTCAGAAATATCTGCTTCTAGAACCAAAACGCAGCTACCTAAGAGAACGGTCTTCAATGTGTGCATTCAACGTACAGAGTTAAACTGATGTGCGTTTGCAGGAGTTTGTAAACCCTTTCTGTGAAGCAGCGGAAAACGCATTTTTCCAGCCAAATCAAAGCATTTCAGAAATAGCTGTAAATCTCCGTCTAAAACACGAAACGAACGTATCCTTCAAACTGCTCTGCTGTGCGTTGGCTTAACTAAGGGAGTTGAATCCGCCTTTAGATTCAGAGAGTGGGAAGCACGTTCCTTCTAGGAGCTGCGTTTTGCTATTCCAGCGTGAATGGGAGTAAACGCTGTATTCAGAAATATCTGCTTCTAGAACCAAAACGCAGCTACCTAACAGAACGGTCTTCAATGTGTCCATTCAACTTACAGAGTTAAACTGATGTGCGTTTGCAGGAGTTTGTAAACCCTTTCTGTGAAGCAGCGGAAAACGCATTTTTCCAACCAAATCCAAGCATTTCAGAAATAGCTGTAAATCTCCGTCTAAAACACAAAACGAACGTATCCTTCAAACTGCTCTCCTGTGCGTTCGCTTAACTAAGGGAGTTGAATCCGCGTTTAGATTCAGAGAGTGGGAAGCACGTTCCTTCTAGGAGCTGCGTTTTGCTATTCCAGCGTGAATGGGAGTAAACGCTGTATTCAGAAATATCTGCTTCTAGAACCAAAACGCAGCTACCTAAGAGAACGGTCTTCAATGTGTGCATTCAACGTACAGAGTTAAACTGATGTGCGTTTGCAGGAGTTTGTAAACCCTTTCTGTGAAGCAGCGGAAAACGCATTTTTCCAGCCAAATCCAAGCATTTCAGAAATAGCTGTAAATCTCCGTCTAAAACACGAAACGAACGTATCCTTCAAACTGCTCTGCTGTGCGTTGGCTTAACTAAGGGAGTTGAATCCGCGTTTAGATTCAGAGAGTGGGAAGCACGTTCCTTCTAGGAGCTGCGTTTTGCTGTTCCAGCGTGAATGGGAGTAAACGCTGTATTCCAAAATATCTGCTTCTAGAACCAAAACGAAGCTACCTAACAGAACGGTCTTCAATGTGTGCATTCAACTTACAGAGTTAAACTGATGTGCGTTTGCAGGAGTTTGTAAACCCTTTCTGTGAAGCAGCGGAAAACGCATTTTTCCAGCCAAATCCAAGCATTTCAGAAATAGCTGTAAATCTCCGTCTAAAACACAAAACGAACGTATCCTTCAAACTGCTCTCCTGTGCGTTCGCTTAACAAAGGGAGTTGAATCCGCGTTTAGATTCAGAGAGTGGGAAGCACTTTCCTTCTAGGAGCTGCGTTTTGCTATTCCAGCGTGAATGGGAGTAAACGCTGTATTGAGAAATATCTGCTTCTAGAACCAAAACGCAGCTACCTAACAGAACGGTCTTCAATGTGTGCATTCAACGTACAGAGTTAAACTGATGTGCGTTTGCAGGAGTTTGTAAACCCTTTCTGTGAAGCAGCGGAAAACGCATTTTTCCAGCCAAATCAAAGCATTTCAGAAATAGCTGTAAATCTTCGTCTAAAACACGAAACGAACGTATCCTTCAAACTGCTCTGCTGTGCGTTGGCTTAAGTAAGGGAGTTGAATCCGCGTTTAGATTCAGAGAGTGGGAAGCACGTTCCTTCTAGGAGCTGCGTTTTGCTATTCCAGCGTGAATGGGAGTAAACGCTGTATTCAGAAATATCTGCTTCTAGAACCAAAACGCAGCTACCTAAGAGAACGGTCTTCAATGTGTGCATTCAACTTACAGAGTTAAACTGATGTGCGTTTGCAGGAGTTTGTAAACCCTTTCTGTGAAGCAGCGGAAAACGCATTTTTCCAGCCAAATCCAAGCATTTCAGAAATAGCTGTAAATCTCCGTCTAAAACACGAAACGAACGTATCCTTCAAACTGCTCTGCTGTGCGTTGGCTTAACTAAGGGAGTTGAATCCGCGTTTAGATTCAGAGAGTGGGAAGCACGTTCCTTCTAGGAGCTGCGTTTTTCTATTCCAGCGTGAATGGTAGTAAACGCTGTATTCAGAAATATCTGCTTCTAGAACCAAAACGCACCTACCTAACAGAACGGTCTTCAATGTGTGCATTCAACTTACAGAGTTAAACTGATGTGCGTTTGCAGGAGTTTGTAAACCCTTTCTGTGAAGCAGCGGAAAACGCATTTTTCCAACCAATTCCAAGCATTTCAGAAATAGCTGTATATCTCCGTCTAAAACACAAAACGAACGTATCATTCAAACTGCTCTCCTGTGCGTTCGCTTAACTAAGGGAGTTGAATCCGCATTTAGATTCAGAGAGTGGGAAGCACGTTCCTTCTAGGAGCTGCGTTTTGCTATTCCAGCGTGAATGGGAGTAAACGCTGTATTCAGAAATATCTGCTTCTAGAACCAAAACGCAGCTACCTAAGAGAACGGTCTTCAATGTGTGCATTCAACGTACAGAGTTAAACTGATGTGCGTTTGCAGGAGTTTGTAAACCCTTTCTGTGAAGCAGCGGAAAACGCATTTTTCCAGCCAAATCCAAGCATTTCAGAAATAGCTGTAAATCTAGGTCTAAAACACGAAACGAACGTATCCTTCAAACTGCTCTGCTGTGCGTTGGCTTAACTAAGGGAGTTGAATCCGCGTTTAGATTCATAGAGTGGGAAGCACGTTCCTTCTAGGAGCTGCGTTTTGCTATTCCAGCGTGAATGGGAGTAAACGCTGTATTCAGAAATATCTGCTTCTAGAACCAAAACGCAGCTACCTAACAGAACGGTCTTCAATGTGTCCATTCAACTTACAGAGTTAAACTGATGTGCGTTTGCAGGAGTTTGTAAACCCTTTCTGTGAAGCAGCGGAAAACGCATTTTTCCAACCAAATCCAAGCATTTCAGAAATAGCTGAAAATCTCCGTCTAAAACACAAAACGAACGTATCCTTCAAACTGCTCTCCTGTGCGTTTGCTTAACTAAGGGAGTTGAATCCGCGTTTGGATTCAGAGAGTGGGAAGCACGTTCCTTCTAGGAGCTGCGTTTTCCTATTCCAGCGTGAATGGGAATAAACGCTGTATTGAGAAATATCTGCTTCTAGAACCAAAACGCAGCTACCTAACAGAACGGTCTTCAATGTGTGCATTCAACTTACAGAGTTAAACTGATGTGCGTTTGCAGGAGTTTGTAAACCCTTTCTGTGAAGCAGCGGAAACGCATTTTTCCAGCCAAATCCAAGCATTTCAGAAATAGCTGTAAATCTCCGTCTAAAACACAAAACGAACGTATCCTTCAAACTGCTCTCCTGTGCGTTCGCTTAACTAAGGGAGTTGAATCCGCGTTTAGATTCAGAGAGTGGGAAGCACGTTCCTTCTAGGAGCTGCGTTTTGCTATTCCAGCGTGAATGGGAGTAAACGCTGTATTCAGAAATATCTGCTTCTAGAACCAAAACGCAGCTACCTAACAGAACGGTCTTCAATGTGTGCATTCAACTTACAGAGTTGAACTGATGTGCGTTTGCAGGAGTTTGTAAACCCTTTCTGTGAAGCAGCGGAAAACGCATTTTTCCAGCCAAATCCAAGCATTTCAGAAATAGCTGTAAATCTCCGTCTAAAACACAAAACGAACGTATCCTTCAAACTGCTCTCCTGTGCGTTCGCTTAACTAAGGGAGTTGAATCCGCGTTTAGACTCAGAGAGTGGGAAGCACGTTCCTTCTAGGAGCTGCGTTTTGCTATTCCAGCGTGAATGGGAGTAAACGCTGTATTGAGAAATGTCTGCTTCTAGAACCAAAACGCAGCTACCTAACAGAAGGGTCTTCAATGTGTGCATTCAACTTACAGAGTTAAACTGATGTGCGTTTGCAGGAGTTTGTAAACCCTTTCTGTGAAGCAGCGGAAAACGCATTTTTCCAGCCAAATCCAAGCATTTCAGAAATAGCTGTAAATCTCCGTCTAAAACACGAAACGAACGTATCCTTCAAACTGCTCTGCTGTGCGTTGGCTTAACTAAGGGAGTTGAATCCGCGTTTAGATTCAGAGAGTAGGAAGCACGTTCCTTCTAGGAGCTGCGTTTTCCTATTCCAGCGTGAATGGGAGTAAACGTCGTATTCAGAAATATCTGCTTCTAGAACCAAAACGCAGCTACCTAACAGAACGGTCTTCAATGTGTGCATTCAACTTACAGAGTTAAACTGATGTGCGTTTGCAGGAGTTTGTAAACCCTTTCTGTGAAGCAGCGGAAAACGCATTTTTCCAACCAATTCCAAGAATTTCAGAAATAGCTGTAAATCTCCGTCTAAAACACAAAACGAACGTATCCTTCAAACTGCTCTCCTGTGCGTTCGCTTAACTAAGGGAGTTGAATCCGCGTTTAGATTCAGAGAGTGGGAAGCACGTTCCTTCTAGGAGCTGCGTTTTGCTATTCCAGCGTGAATGGGAGTAAACGCTGTATTCAGAAATATCTGCTTCTAGAACCAAAACGCAGCTACCTAAGAGAACGGTCTTCAATGTGTGCATTCAACGTACAGAGTTAAACTGATGTGCGTTTGCAGGAGTTTGAAAACCCTTTCTGTGAAGCAGCGGAAAACGCATTTTTCCAGCCAAATCCAAGCATTTCAGAAATAGCTGTAAATCTCCGTCTAAAACACGAAACGAACGTATCCTTCAAACTGCTCTGCTGTGCGTTGGCTTAACTAAGGGAGTTGAATCCGCGTTTAGATTCAGAGAGTGGGAAGCACGTTCCTTCTAGGAGCTGCGTTTTGCTATTCCAGCGTGAATGGGAGTAAACGCTGTATTGAGAAATATCTGCTTCTAGAACCAAAACGCAGCTACCTAACAGAACGGTCTTCAATGTGTGCATTCAACGTACAGAGTTAAACTGATGTGCGTTTGCAGGAGTTTGTAAACCGTTTCTGTGAAGCAGCGGAAAACGCATTTTTCCAGCCAAATCCAAGCATTTCAGAAATAGCTTTAAATCTCCGTCTAAAACACAAAACGAACGTATCCTTAAAACTGCTCTCCTGTGCGTTCGCTTAACTAAGGGAGTTGAATCCGCGTTTAGATTCAGAGAGTGGGAAGCACGTTCCTTCTAGGAGCTGCGTTTTGCTATTCCAGCGTGAATGGGAGTAAACGCTGTATTGAGAAATATCTGCTTCTAGAACCAAAACGCAGCTACCTAACAGAACGGTCTTCAATGTGTGCATTCAACTTACAGAGTTAAACTGATGTGCGTTTGCAGGAGTTTGTAAACCCTTTCTGTGAAGCAGCGTAAAACGCATTTTTCCAGCCAAATCCAAGCATTTCAGAAATAGCTGTAAATCTCCGTCTAAAACACAAAACGAACGTATCCTTCAAACTGCTCTCCTGTGCGTCCGCTTAACTAAGGGAGTTGAATCCGCGTTTAGACTCAGAGAGTGGGAAGCACGTTCCTTCTAGGAGCTGCGTTTTGCTATTCCAGCGTGAATGGGAGTAAACGCTGTATTGAGAAATGTCTGCTTCTAGAACCAAAACGCAGCTACCTAACAGAAGGGTCTTCAATGTGTGCATTCAACTTACAGAGTTAAACTGATGTGCGTTTGCAGGAGTTTGTAATCCCTTTCTGTGAAGCAGCGGAAAACGCATTTTTCCAGCCAAATCCAAGCATTTCAGAAATAGCTGTAAATCTCCGTCTAAAACACAAAACGAACGTATCCTTCAAACTGCTCTCCTGTGCGTTCGCTTAACTAAGGGAGTTGAATCCGCGTTTAGATTCAGAGAGTGGGAAGCACGTTCCTTCTAGGAGCTGCGTTTTGCTATTCCAGCGTGAATGGGAGTAAAGGCTGTATTGAGAAATATCTGCTTCTAGAACCAAAACGCAGCTACCTAACAGAACGGTCTTCAATGTGTGCATTGAACTTACAGAGTTAAACTGATGTGCGTTTGCAGGAGTTTGTAAACCCTTTCTGTGAAGCAGCGGAAAACGCATTTTTCCAGCCAAATCCAAGCATTTCAGAAATAGCTGTAAATCTCCGTCTAAAACACAAAACGAACGTTCCCTTCAAACTGCTCTCCTGTTCGTTCGCTTAACTAAGGGAGTTGAATCCGCGTTTAGATTCAGAGAGTGGGAAGCACTTTCCTTCTAGGAGCTGCGTTTTGCTATTCCAGCGTGAATGGGAGTAAACGCTGTATTGAGAAATATCTGCTTCTAGAACCAAAACGCAGCTACCTAACAGAACGGTCTACAATGTGTGCATTCAACGTACAGAGTTAAACTGATGTGCGTTTGCAGGAGTTTGTAAACCCTTTCTGTGAAGCAGCGGAAAACGCATTTTTCCAGCCAAATCCAAGCATTTCAGAAATAGCTGTAAATCTCCGTCTAAAACACGAAACGAACGTATCCTTTAAACTGCTCTGCTGTGCGTTGGCTTAACTAAGGGAGTTGAATCCGCGTTTAGATTCAGAGAGTGGGAAGCACGTTCCTTCTAGGAGCTGCGTTTTGCTATTCCAACGTGAATGAAAGTAAACGCTGTATTCAGAAATATCTGCTTCTAGAACCAAAACGCAGCTACCTAACAGAACGGTCTTCAATGTGTGCATTCAACTTACAGAGTTAAACTGATGTGCGTTTGCAGGAGTTTGTAAACCCTTTCTGTGAAGCAGCGGAAAACGCATTTTTCCAGCCAAATCCAAGCATTTCAGAAATAGCTGTAAATCTCCGCCTAAAACACAAAACGAACGTATCCTTCAAACTGCTCTCCTGTGCGTCCGCTTAACTAAGGGAGTTGAATCCGCGTTTAGACTCAGAGAGAGGGAAGCACGTTCCTTCTAGGAGCTGCGTTTTGCTATTCCAGCGTGAATGGGAGTAAACGCTGTATTGAGAAATATCTGCTTCTAGAACCAAAACGCAGCTACCTAACAGAACGGTCTTCAATGTGTGCATTCAACGTACAGAGTTAAACTGATGTGCGTTTGCAGGAGTTTGTAAACCGTTTCTGTGAAGCAGCGGAAAACGCATTTTTCCAGCCAAATCCAAGCATTTCAGAAATAGCTTTAAATCTCCGTCTAAAACACAAAACGAACGTATCCTTCAAACTGCTCTCCTGTGCGTTCGCTTAACTAAGGGAGTTGAATCCGCGTTTAGATTCAGAGAGTGGGAAGCACGTTCCTTCTAGGAGCTGCGTTTTGCTATTCCAGCGTGAATGGGAGTAAACGCTGTATTGAGAAATATCTGCTTCTAGAACCAAAACGCAGCTACCTAACAGAACGGTCTTCAATGTGTGCATTCAACTTACAGAGTTAAACTGATGTGCGTTTGCAGGAGTTTGTAAACCCTTTCTGTGAAGCAGCGTAAAACGCATTTTTCCAGCCAAATCCAAGCATTTCAGAAATAGCTGTAAATCTCCGTCTAAAACACAAAACGAACGTATCCTTCAAACTGCTCTCCTGTGCGTCCGCTTAACTAAGGGAGTTGAATCCGCGTTTAGACTCAGAGAGTGGGAAGCACGTTCCTTCTAGGAGCTGCGTTTTGCTATTCCAGCGTGAATGGGAGTAAACGCTGTATTGAGAAATGTCTGCTTCTAGAACCAAAACGCAGCTACCTAACAGAAGGGTCTTCAATGTGTGCATTCAACTTACAGAGTTAAACTGATGTGCGTTTGCAGGAGTTTGTAATCCCTTTCTGTGAAGCAGCGGAAAACGCATTTTTCCAGCCAAATCCAAGCATTTCAGAAATAGCTGTAAATCTCCGTCTAAAACACAAAACGAACGTATCCTTCAAACTGCTCTCATGTGCGTTCGCTTAACTAAGGGAGTTGAATCCGCGTTTAGATTCAGAGAGTGGGAAGCACGTTCCTTCTAGGAGCTGCGTTTTGCTATTCCAGCGTGAATGGGAGTAAAGGCTGTATTGAGAAATATCTGCTTCTAGAACCAAAACGCAGCTACCTAACAGAACGGTCTTCAATGTGTGCATTCAACTTACAGAGTTAAACTGATGTGCGTTTGCAGGAGTATGTAAACCCTTTCTGTGAAGCAGCGGAAAACGCATTTTTCCAGCCAAATCCAAGCATTTCAGAAATAGCTGTAAATCTCCGTCTAAAACACAAAACGAACGTTCCCTTCAAACTGCTCTCCTGTGCGTTCGCTTAACTAAGGGAGTTGAATCCGCGTTTAGATTCAGAGAGTGGGAAGCACTTTCCTTCTAGGAGCTGCGTTTTGCTATTCCAGCGTGAATGGGAGTAAACGCTGTATTGAGAAATATCTGCTTCTAGAACCAAAACGCAGCTACCTAACAGAACGGTCTACAATGTGTGCATTCAACGTACAGAGTTAAACTGATGTGCGTTTGCAGGAGTTTGTAAACCCTTTCTGTGAAGCAGCGGAAAACGCATTTTTCCAGCCAAATCCAAGCATTTCAGAAATAGCTGTAAATCTCCGTCTAAAACACGAAACGAACGTATCCTTCAAACTGCTCTGCTGTGCGTTGGCTTAACTAAGGGAGTTGAATCCGCGTTTAGATTCAGAGAGTGGGAAGCACGTTCCTTCTAGGAGCTGCGTTTTGCTATTCCAACGTGAATGAAAGTAAACGCTGTATTCAGAAATATCTGCTTCTAGAACCAAAACGCAGCTACCTAACAGAACGGTCTTCAATGTGTGCATTCAACTTACAGAGTTAAACTGATGTGCGTTTGCAGAAGTTTGTAAACCCTTTCTGTGAAGCAGCGGAAAACGCATTTTTCCAACCAATTCCAAGCATTTCAGAAATAGCTGTAAATCTCCGTCTAAAACACAAAACGAACGTATCCTTCAAACTGCTCTCCTGTGCGTTCGCTTAACTAAGGGAGTTGAATCCGCGTTTAGATTCAGAGAGTGGGAAGCACGTTCCTTCTAGGAGCTGCGTTTTGCTATTCCAGCGTGAATGGGAGTAAACGCTGTATTCAGAAATATCTGCTTCTAGAACCAAAACGCAGCTACCTAAGAGAACGGTCTTCAATGTGTGCATTCAACGTACAGAGTTAAACTGATGTGCGTTTGCAGGAGTTTGTAAACCCTTTCTGTGAAGCAGCGGAAAACGCATTTTTCCAGCCAAATCAAAGCATTTCAGAAATAGCTGTAAATCTCCGTCTAAAACACGAAACGAACGTATCCTTCAAACTGCTCTGCTGTGCGTTGGCTTAACTAAGGGAGTTGAATCCGCGTTTAGATTCAGAGAGTGGGAAGCACGTTCCTTCTAGGAGCTGCGTTTTGCTATTCCAGCGTGAATGGGAGTAAACGCCGTATTCAGAAATATCTGCTTCTAGAACCAAAACGCAGCTACCTAACAGAACGGTCTTCAATGTGTCCATTCAACTTACAGAGTTAAACTGATGTGCGTTTGCAGGAGTTTGTAAACCCTTTCTGTGAATCAGCGGAAAACGCATTTTTCCAACCAAATCCAAGCATTTCAGAAATAGCTGTAAATCTCCGTCTAAAACACAAAACGAACGTATCCTTCAAACTGCTCTCCTGTGCGTTCGCTTAACTAAGGGAGTTGAATCCGCGTTTAGATTCAGAGAGTGGGAAGCACGTTCCTTCTAGGAGCTGCGTTTTGCTATTCCAGCGTGAATGGGAGTAAACGCTGTATTCAGAAATATCTGCTTCTAGAACCAAAACGCAGCTACCTAAGAGAACGGTCTTCAATGTGTGCATTCAACGTACAGAGTTAAACTGATGTGCGTTTGCAGGAGTTTGTAAACCCTTTCTGTGAAGCAGCGGAAAACGCATTTTTCCAGCCAAATCCAAGCATTTCAGAAATAGCTGTAAATCTCCGTCTAAAACACGAAACGAACGTATCCTTCAAACTGCTCTGCTGTGCGTTGGCTTAACTAAGGGAGTTGAATCCGCGTTTAGATTCAGAGAGTGAGAAGCACGTTCCTTCTAGGAGCTGCGTTTTGCTGTTCCAGCGTGAATGGGAGTAAACGCTGTATTCAGAAATATCTGCTTCTAGAACCAAAACGCAGCTACCTAACAGAACGGTCTTCAATGTGTCCATTCAACTTACAGAGTTAAACTGATGTGCGTTTGCAGGAGTTTGTAAACCCTTTCTGTGAAGCAGCGGAAAACGCATTTTTCCAACCAAATCCAAGCATTTGAGAAATAGATGTAAATCTCCGTCTAAAACACAAAACGAACGTATCCTTCAAACTTCTCTCCTGTGCGTTCGCTTAACTAAGGGAGTTGAATCCGCGTTTAGATTCAGAGAGTGGGAAGCACGTTCCTTCTAGGAGCTGCGTTTTCCTATTCCAGCGTGAATGGGAATAAACGCTGTATTGAGAAATATCTGCTTCTAGAACCAAAACGCAGCTACCTAACAGAACGGTCTTCAATGTGTGCATTCAACTTACAGAGTTAAACTGATGTGCGTTTGCAGGAGTTTGTAAACCCTTTCTGTGAAGCAGCGGAAAACGCATTTTTCCAGCCAAATCCAAGCATTTCAGAAATAGCTGTAAATCTCCGTCTAAAACACAAAACGAACGTATCCTTCAAACTGCTCTCCTGTGCGTTCGCTTAACTAAGGGAGTTGAATCCGCGTTTAGATTCAGAGAGTGGGAAGCACGTTCCTTCTAGGAGCTGCGTTTTGCTATTCCAGCGTGAATGGGAGTAAACGCTGTATTCAGAAATATCTGCTTCTAGAACCAAAACGCAGCTACATAACAGAACGGTCTTCAATGTGTGCATTCAACTTACAGAGTTAAACTGATGTGCGTTTGCAGGAGTTTGTAAACCCTTTCTGTGAAGCAGCGGAAAACGCATTTTTCCAGCCAAATCCAAGCATTTCAGAAACGGCTGTAAATCTCCGTCTAAAACACAAAACGAACGTATCCTTCAAACTGCTCTGCTGTGCGTTGGCTTAACTAAGGGAGTTGAATCCGCGTTTAGATTCAGAGAGTGGGAAGCACGTTCCTTCTAGGAGCTGCATTTTGCTATTCCAGCGTGAATGGGAGTAAACGCTGTATTCAGAAATATCTGCTTCTAGAACCAAAACGCAGCTACCTAACAGAACGGTCTTCAATGTGTCCATTCAACTTACAGAGTTAAACTGATGTGCGTTTGCAGGAGTTTGTAAACCCTTTCTGTGAAGCAGCGGAAAACGCATTTTTCCAACCAAATCCAAGCATTTCAGAAATAGCTGTAAATCTCCGTCTAAAACACGAAACGAACGTATCCTTCAAACTGCTCTCCTGTGCGTTCGCTTAACTAAGGGAGTTGAATCCGCGTTTAGATTCAGAGAGTGGGAAGCACGTTCCTTCTAGGAGCTGCGTTTTCCTATTCCAGCGTGAATGGGAGTAAACGCTGTATTCAGAAATATCTGCTTCTAGAACCAAAACGCAGCTACCTAACAGAACGGTCTTCAATGTGTGCATTCAACTTACAGAGTTAAACTGATGTGCGTTTGCAGGAGTTTGTAAACCCTTTCTGTGAAGCAGCGGAAAACGCATTTTTCCAGCCAAATCCAAGCATTTCAGAAATAGCTGTAAATCTAGGTCTAAAACACGAAACGAACGTATCCTTCACACTGCTCTGCTGTGCGTTGGCTTAACTAAGGGAGTTGAATCCGCGTTTAGATTCAGAGAGTGGGAAGCACGTTCCTTCTAGGAGCTGCGTTTTGCTATTCCAGCGTGAATGGGAGTAAACGCTGTATTCAGAAATATCTGCTTCTAGAACCAAAACGCAGCTACCTACCAGAACGGTCTTCAATGTGTCCATTCAACTTACAGAGTTAAACTGATGTGCGTTTGCAGGAGTTTGTAAACCCTTTCTGTGAAGCAGCGGAAAACGCATATTTCCAACCAAATCCAAGCATTTCAGAAATAGCTGTAAATCTCCGTCTAAAACACAAAACGAACGTATCCTTCAAACTGCTCTCCTGTGCGTTCGCTTAACTAAGGGAGTTGAATCCGCGTTTAGATTCAGAGAGTGGGAAGCACGTTCCTTCTAGGAGCTGCGTTTTGCTATTCCAGCGTGAATGGGAGTAAACGCTGTATTCAGAAATATCTGCTTCTAGAACCAAAACGCAGCTACCTAACAGAACGGTCTTCAATGTGTGCATTCAACTTACAGAGTTAAACTGATGTGCGTTTGCAGGAGTTTGTAAACCCTTTCTGTGAAGCAGCGGAAAACGCATATTTCCAGCCAAATCCAAGCATTTCAGAAATAGCTGTAAATCTCCGTCTAAAACACAAAACGAACGTATCCTTCAAACTGCTCTCCTGTGCGTTCGCTTAACTAAGGGAGTTGAATCCGCGTTTAGATTCAGAGAGTGGGAAGCACGTTCCTTCTAGGAGCTGCGTTTTGCTATTCCAGCGTGAATGGGAATAAACGCTGTATTCAGAAATATCTGCTTCTAGAACCAAAACGCAGCTACCTAACAGAACGGTCTTCAATGTGTGCATTCAACTTACAGAGTTAAACTGATGTGCGTTTGCAGGAGTTTGTAAACCCTTTCTGTGAAGCAGCGGAAAACGCATTTTTCCAGCCAAATCCAAGCATTTCAGAAATAGCTGTAAATCTCCGTCTAAAACACAAAACGAACGTATCCTTCAAACTGCTCTCCTTTGCGTTCGCTTAACTAAGGGAGTTGAATCCGCGTTTAGACTCAGAGAGTGGGAAGCACGTTCCTTCTAGGAGCTGCGTTTTGCTATTCCAGCGTGAATGGGAGTAAACGCTGTATTGAGAAATGTCTGCTTCTAGAACCAAAACGCAGCTACCTAACAGAAGGGTCTTCAATGTGTGCATTCAACTTACAGAGTTAAACTGATGTGCGTTTGCAGGAGTTTGTAAACCCTTTCTGTGAAGCAGCGGAAAACGCATTTTTCCAGCCAAATCCAAGCATTTCAGAAATAGATGTAAATCTCCGTCTAAAACACGAAACGAACGTATCCTTCAAACTGCTCTGCTGTGCGTTGGCTTAACTAAGGGAGTTGAATCCGCGTTTAGATTCAGAGAGTGGGAAGCACGTTCCTTCTAGGAGCTGCGTTTTCCTATTCCAGCGTGAATGGGAGTAAACGCTGTATTCAGAAATATCTGCTTCTAGAACCAAAACGCAGCTACCTAACAGAACGGTCTTCAATGTGTGCATTCAACTTACAGAGTTAAACTGATGTGCGTTTGCAGGAGTTTGTAAACCCTTTCTGTGAAGCAGCGGAGAACGCATTTTTCCAACCAATTCCAAGCATTTCAGAAATAGCTGTAAATCTCCGTCTAAAACACAAAACGAACGTATCCTTCAAACTGCTCTCCTGTGCGTTCGCTTAACTAAGGGAGTTTAATCCGCGTTTAGATTCAGAGAGTGGGAAGCACGTTCCTTCTAGGAGCTGCGTTTTGCTATTCCAGCGTGAATGGGAGTAAACGCTGTATTCAGAAATATCTGCTTCTAGAACCAAAACGCAGCTACCTAAGAGAACGGTCTTCAATGTGTGCATTCAACGTACAGAGTTAAACTGATGTGCGTTTGCAGGAGTTTGTAAACCCTTTCTGTGAAGCAGCGGAAAACGCATTTTTCCAGCCAAATCCAAGCATTTCAGAAATAGCTGTAAATCTCCGTCTAAAACACGAAACGAACGTATCCTTCAAACTGCTCTGCTGTGCGTTGGCTTAACTAAGGGAGTTGAATCCGCGTTTAGATTCAGAGAGTGGGAAGCACGTTCCTTCTAGGAGCTGCGTTTTGCTATTCCAGCGTGAATGGGAGTAAACGCTGTATTGAGAAATATCTGCTTCTAGAACCAAAACGCAGCTACCTAACAGAACGGTCTTCAATGTGTGCATTCAACGTACAGAGTTAAACTGATGTGCGTTTGCAGGAGTTT
Source organism: Callithrix jacchus (assembly GCF_049354715.1). NCBI lineage: Eukaryota > Metazoa > Chordata > Mammalia > Primates > Cebidae > Callithrix > Callithrix jacchus. The sequence goes on from NC_133514.1 coordinate 46,884,345, forward strand.
GTAAACCGTTTCTGTGAAGCAGCGGAAAACGCATTTTTCCAGCCAAATCCAAGCATTTCAGAAATAGCTTTAAATCTCCGTCTAAAACACAAAACGAACGTATCCTTCAAACTGCTCTCCTGTGCGTTCGCTTAACTAAGGGAGTTGAATCCGCGTTTAGATTCAGAGAGTGGGAAGCACGTTCCTTCTAGGAGCTGCGTTTTGCTATTCCAGCGTGAATGGGAGTAAACGCTGTATTGAGAAATATCTGCTTTTAGAACCAAAACGCAGCTACCTAACAGAACGGTCTTCAATGTGTGCATTCAACTTACAGAGTTAAACTGATGTGCGTTTGCAGGAGTTTGTAAACCCTTTCTGTGAAGCAGCGGAAAACGCATTTTTCCAGCCAAATCCAAGCATTTCAGAAATAGCTGTAAATCTCCGTCTAAAACACAAAACGAACGTATCCTTCAAACTGCTCTCCTGTGCGTCCGCTTAACTAAGGGAGTTGAATCCGCGTTTAGACTCAGAGAGTGGGAAGCACGTCCCTTCTAGGAGCTGCGTTTTGCTATTCCAGCGTGAATGGGAGTAAACGCTGTATTGAGAAATGTCTGCTTCTAGAACCAAAACGCAGCTACCTAACAGAAGGGTCTTCAATGTGTGCATTCAACTTACAGAGTTAAACTGATGTGCGTTTGCAGGAGTTTGTAAACCCTTTCTGTGAAGCAGCGGAAAACGCATTTTTCCAGCCAAATCCAAGCATTTCAGAAATAGCTGTAAATCTCCGTCTAAAACACAAAACGAACGTATCCTTCAAACTGCTCTCCTGTGCGTTCGCTTAACTAAGGGAGTTGAATCCGCATTTAGATTCAGAGAGTGGGAAGCACGTTACTTCTAGGAGCTGCGTTTTGCTATTCCAGCGTGAATGGGAGTAAAGGCTGTATTGAGAAATATCTGCTTCTAGAACCAAAACGCAGCTACCTAACAGAACGGTCTTCAATGTGTGCATTCAACTTAGAGAGTTAAACTGATGTGCGTTTGCAGGAGTTTTTAAACCCTTTCTGTGAAGCAGCGGAAAACGCATTTTTCCAGCCAAATCCAAGCATTTCAGAAATAGCTGTAAATCTCCGTCTAAAACACAAAACGAACGTTTCCTTCAAACTGCTCTCCTGTGCGTTCGCTTAACTAAGGGAGTTGAATCCGCGTTTAGATTCAGAGAGTGGGAAGCACTTTCCTTCTAGGAGCTGCGTTTTGCTATTCCAGCGTGAATGGGAGTAAACGCTGTATTGAGAAATATCTGCTTCTAGAACCAAAACGCAGCTACCTAACAGAACGGTCTTCAATGTGTGCATTCAACGTACAGAGTTAAACTGATGTGCGTTTGCAGGAGTTTGTAAACCCTTTCTGTGAAGCAGCGGAAAACGCATTTTTCCAGCCAAATCCAAGCATTTCAGAAATAGCTGTAAATCTCCGTCTAAAACACGAAACGAACGTATCCTTCAAACTGCTCTGCTGTGCGTTGGCTTAACTAAGGGAGTTGAATCCGCGTTTAGATTCAGAGAGTGGGAAGCACGTTCCTTCTAGGAGCTGCGTTTTGCTATTCCAACGTGAATGAAAGTAAACGCTGTATTCAGAAATATCTGCTTCTAGAACCAAAACGCAGCTACCTAACAGAACGGTCTTCAATGTGTGCATTCAACTTACAGAGTTAAACTGATGTGCGTTTGCAGGAGTTTGTAAACCCTTTCTGTGAAGCAGCGGAAAACGCATTTTTCCAACCAATTCCAAGCATTTCAGAAATAGCTGTAAATCTCCGTCTAAAACACAAAACGAACGTATCCTTCAAACTGCTCTCCTGTGCGTTCGCTTAACTAAGGGAGTTGAATCCGCGTTTAGATTCAGAGAGTGGGAAGCACGTTCCTTCTAGGAGCTGCGTTTTGCTATTCCAGCGTGAATGGGAGTAAACGCTGTATTCAGAAATATCTGCTTCTAGAACCAAAACGCAGCTACCTAAGAGAACGGTCTTCAATGTGTGCATTCAACGTACAGAGTTAAACTGATGTGCGTTTGCAGGAGTTTGTAAACCCTTTCTGTGAAGCAGCGGAAAACGCATTTTTCCAGCCAAATCAAAGCATTTCAGAAATAGCTGTAAATCTCCGTCTAAAACACGAAACGAACGTATCCTTCAAACTGCTCTGTTGTGCGTTGGCTTAACTAAGGGAGTTGAATCCGCCTTTAGATTCAGAGAGTGGGAAGCACGTTCCTTCTAGGAGCTGCGTTTTGCTATTCCAGCGTGAATGGGAGTAAACGCTGTATTCAGAAATATCTGCTTCTAGAACCAAAACGCAGCTACCTAACAGAACGGTCTTCAATGTGTGCATTCAACTTACAGAGTTAAAATGATGTGCGTTTGCAGGAGTTTGTAAACCCTTTCTGTGAAGCAGCGGAAAACGCATTTTTCCAACCAAATCCAAGCATTTCAGAAATAGCTGTAAATCTCCGTCTAAAACACAAAACGAACGTATCCTTCAAACTGCTCTCCTGTGCGTTCGCTTAACTAAGGGAGTTGAATCCGCGTTTAGATTCAGAGAGTGGGAAGCACGTTCCTTCTAGGAGCTGCGTTTTGCTATTCCAGCGTGAATGGGAGTAAACGCTGTATTCAGAAATATCTGCTTCTAGAACCAAAACGCAGCTACCTAAGAGAACGGTCTTCAATGTGTGCATTCAACGTACAGAGTTAAACTGATGTGCGTTTGCAGGAGTTTGTAAACCCTTTCTGTGAAGCAGCGGAAAACGCATTTTTCCAGCCAAATCCAAGCATTTCAGAAATAGCTGTAAATCTCCGTCTAAAACACGAAACGAACGTATCCTTCAAACTGCTCTGCTGTGCGTTGGCTTAACTAAGGGAGTTGAATCCGCGTTTAGATTCAGAGAGTGGGAAGCACGTTCCTTCTAGGAGCTGCGTTTTGCTATTCCAGCGTGAATGGGAGTAAACGCTGTATTCAGAAATATCTGCTTCTAGAACCAAAACGCAGCTACCTAACAGAACGGTCTTCAATGTGTCCATTCAACTTACAGAGTTAAACTGATGTGCGTTTGCAGGAGTTTGTAAACCCTTTCTGTGAAGCAGCGGAAAACGCATTTTTCCAACCAAATCCAAGCATTTGAGAAATAGCTGTAAATCTCCGTCTAAAACACAAAACGAACGTATCCTTCAAACTGCTCTCCTGTGCGTTCGCTTAACTAAGGGAGTTGAATCCGCGTTTAGATTCAGAGAGTGGGAAGCACGTTCCTTCTAGGAGCTTCGTTTTCCTATTCCAGCGTGAATGGGAATAAACGCTGTATTGAGAAATATCTGCTTCTAGAACCAAAACGCAGCTACCTAACAGAACGGTCTTCAATGTGTGCATTCAACTTACAGAGTTAAACTGATGTGCGTTTGCAGGAGTTTGTAAACCCTTTCTGTGAAGCAGCGGAAAACGCATTTTTCCAGCCAAATCCAAGCATTTCAGAAATAGCTGTAAATCTCCGTCTAGAACACAAAACGAACGTATCCTTCAAACTGCTCTCCTGTGCGTTCGCTTAACTAAGGGAGTTGAATCCGCGTTTAGATTCAGAGAGTGGGAAGCACGTTCCTTCTAGGAGCTGCGTTTTGCTATTCCAGCGTGAATGGGAGTAAACGCTGTATTCAGAAATATCTGCTTCTAGAACCAAAACGCAGCTACCTAACAGAACGGTCTTCAATGTGTCCATTCAACTTACAGAGTTAAACTGATGTGCGTTTGCAGGAGTTTGTAAACCCTTTCTGTGAAGCAGCGGAAAACGCATTTTTCCAACCAAATCCAAGCATTTGAGAAATAGCTGTAAATCTCCGTCTAAAACACAAAACGAACGTATCCTTCAAACTGCTCTCCTGTGCGTTCGCTTAACTAAGGGAGTTGAATCCGCGTTTAGATTCAGAGAGTGGGAAGCACGTTCCTTCTAGGAGCTTCGTTTTCCTATTCCAGCGTGAATGGGAGTAAACGCTGTATTGAGAAATATCTGCTTCTAGAACCAAAACGCAGCTACCTAACAGAACGGTCTTCAATGTGTGCATTCAACTTACAGAGTTAAACTGATGTGCGTTTGCAGGAGTTTGTAAACCCTTTCTGTGAAGCAGCGGAAAACGCATTTTTCCAGCCAAATCCAAGCATTTCAGAAATAGCTGTAAATCTCCGTCTAAAACACAAAACGAACGTATCCTTCAAACTGCTCTCCTGTGCGTTCGCTTAACTAAGGGAGTTGAATCCGCGTTTAGATTCAGAGAGTGGGAAGCACGTTCCTTCTAGGAGCTGCGTTTTGCTATTCCAGCGTGAATGGGAGTAAACGCTGTATTCAGAAATATCTGCTTCTAGAACCAAAACGCAGCTACCTAACAGAACGGTCTTCAATGTGTGCATTCAACTTACAGAGTTAAACTGATGTGCGTTTGCAGGAGTTTGTAAACCCTTTCTGTGAAGCAGCGGAAATCGCATTTTTCCAGCCAAATCCAAGCATTTCAGAAACGGCTGTAAATCTCCGTCTAAAACACAAAACGAACGTATCCTTCAAACTGCTCTCCTGTGCGTTCGCTTAACTAAGGGAGTTGAATCCGCGTTTAGATTCAGAGAGTGGGAAGCACGTTCCTTCTAGGAGCTGCGTTTTGCTATTCCAGCGTGAATGGGAGTAAACGCTGTATTGAGAAATATCTGCTTCTAGAACCAAAACGCAGCTACCTAACAGAACGGTCTTCAATGTGTGCATTCAACTTACAGAGTTAAACTGATGTGCGTTTGCAGGAGTTTGTAAACCCTTTCTGTGAAGCAGCGGAAAACGCATTTTTCCAGCCAAATCCAAGCATTTCAGAAATAGATTTAAATCTCCGTATAAAACACAAAACGAACGTATCCTTCAAACTGCTCTCCTGTGCGTTCGCTTAACTAAGGGAGTTGAATCCGCGTTTAGATTCAGAGAGTGGGAAGCACGTTCCTTCTAGGAGCTGCGTTTTGCTATTCCAGCGTGAATGGGAGTAAACGCTGTATTGAGAAATATCTGCTTCTAGAACCAAAACGCAGCTACCTAACAGAACAGTCTTCAATGTGTGCATTCAACTTACAGAGTTAAACTGATGTGCGTTTGCAGGAGTTTGTAAACCCTTTCTGTGAAGCAGCGGAAAACGCATTTTTCCAGCCAAATCCAAGCATTTCAGAAATAGCTGTAAATCTCCGTCTAAAACACAAAACGAACGTATCATTCAAACTGCTCTCCTGTGCGTCCGCTTAACTAAGGGAGTTGAATCCGCGTTTAGACTCAGAGAGTGGGAAGCACGTTCCTTCTAGGAGCTGCGTTTTGCTATTCCAGCGTGAATGGGAGTAAACGCTGTATTGAGAAATGTCTGCTTCTAGAACCAAAACGCCGCTACCTAACAGAAGGGTCTTCAATGTGTGCATTCAACTTACAGAGTTAAACTGATGTGCGTTTGCAGGAGTTTGTAAACCCTTTCTGTGAAGCAGCGGAAAACGCATTTTTCCAGCCAAATCCAAGCATTTCAGAAATAGCTGTAAATCTCCGTCTAAAACACAAAACGAACGTATCCTTCAAACTGCTCTCCTGTGCGTTCGCTTAACTAAGGGAGTTGAATCCGCGTTTAGATTCAGAGAGTGGGAAGCACGTTCCTTCTAGGAGCTGCGTTTTGCTATTCCAGCGTGAATGGGAGTAAAGGCTGTATTGAGAAATATCTGCTTCTAGAACCAAAACGCAGCTACCTAACAGAACGGTCTTCAATGTGTGCATTCAACTTACAGAGTTAAACTGATGTGCGTTTGCAGGAGTTTGTAAACCCTTTCTGTGAAGCAGCGGAAAACGCATTTTTCCAGCCAAATCCAAGCATTTCAGAAATAGCTGTAAATCTCCGTCTAAAACACAAAACGAACGTTTCCTTCAAACTGCTCTCCTGTGCGTTCGCTTAACTAAGGGAGTTGAATCCGCGTTTAGATTCAGAGAGTGGGAAGCACTTTCCTTCTAGGAGCTGCGTTTTGCTATTCCAGCGTGAATGGGAGTAAACGCTGTATTGAGAAATATCTGCTTCTTGAACCAAAACGCAGCTACCTAACAGAACGGTCTTCAATGTGTGCATTCAACGTACAGAGTTAAACTGATGTGCGTTTGCAGGAGTTTGTAAACCCTTTCTGTGAAGCAGCGGAAAACGCATTTTTCCAGCCAAATCCAAGCATTTCAGAAATAGCTGTAAATCTCCGTCTAAAACACGAAACGAACGTATCCTTCAAACTGCTCTGCTGTGCGTTGGCTTAACTAAGGGAGTTGAATCCGCGTTTAGATTCAGAGAGTGGGAAGCACGTTCCTTCTAGGAGCTGCGTTTTGCTATTCCAACGTGAATGAAAGTAAACGCTGTATTCAGAAATATCTGCTTCTAGAACCAAAACGCAGCTACCTAACAGAACGGTCTTCAATGTGTCCATTCAACTTACAGAGTTAAACTGATGTGCGTTTGCAGGAGTTTGTAAACCCTTTCTGTGAAGCAGCGGAAAACGCATTTTTCCAACCAAATCCAAGCATTTCAGAAATAGCTGTAAATCTCCGTCTAAAACACAAAACGAACGTATCCTTCAAACTGCTCTCCTGTGCGTTCGCTTAACTAAGGGAGTTGAATCCGCGTTTAGATTCAGAGAGTGGGAAGCACGTTCCTTCTAGGAGCTGCGTTTTGCTATTCCAGCGTGAATGGGAGTAAACGCTGTATTCAGAAATATCTGCTTCTAGAACCAAAACGCAGCTACCTAAGAGAACGGTCTTCAATGTGTGCATTCAACGTACAGAGTAAAACTGATGTGCGTTTGCAGGAGTTTGTAAACCCTTTCTGTGAAGCAGCGGAAAACGCATTTTTCCAGCCAAATCCAAGCATTTCAGAAATAGCTGTAAATCTCCGTCTAAAACACGAAACGAACGTATCCTTCAAACTGCTCTGCTGTGCGTTGGCTTAACTAAGGGAGTTGAATTCGCGTTTAGATTCAGAGAGTGGGAAGCACGTTCCTTCTAGGAGCTGCGTTTTGCTATTCCAGCGTGAATGGGAGTAAACGCTGTATTCAGAAATATCTGCTTCTAGAACCAAAACGCAGCTACCTAACAGAACGGTCTTCAATGTGTCCATTCAACTTACAGAGTTAAACTGATGTGCGTTTGCAGGAGTTTGTAAACCCTTTCTGTGAAGCAGCGGAAAACGCATTTTTCCAACCAAATCCAAGCATTTGAGAAATAGCTGTAAATCTCCGTCTAAAACACAAAACGAACGTATCCTTCAAACTGCTCTCCTGTGCGTTCGCTAAACTAAGGGAGTTGAATCCGCGTTTAGATTCAGAGAGTGGGAAGCACGTTCCTTCTAGGAGCTGCGTTTTCCTATTCCAGCGTGAATGGGAATAAACGCTGTATTGAGAAATATCTGCTTCTAGAACCAAAACGCAGCTACCTAACAGAACGGTCTTCAATGTGTGCATTCAACTTACAGAGTTAAACTGATGTGCGTTTGCAGGAGTTTGTAAACCCTTTCTGTGAAGCAGCGGAAAACGCATTTTTCCAGCCAAATCCAAGCATTTCAGAAATAGCTGTAAATCTCCGTCTAAAACACAAAACGAACGTATCCTTCAAACTGCTCTCCTGTGCGTTCGCTTAACTAAGGGAGTTGAATCCGCGTTTAGATTCAGAGAGTGGGAAGCACGTTCCTTCTAGGAGCTGCGTTTTGCTATTCCAGCGTGAATGGGAGTAAACGCTGTATTCAGAAATATCTGCTTCTAGAACCAAAACGCAGCTACCTAACAGAACGGTCTTCAATGTGTGCATTCAACTTACAGAGTTAAACTGATGTGCGTTTGCAGGAGTTTGTAAACCCTTTCTGTGAAGCAGCGGAAAACGCATTTTTCCAGCCAAATCCAAGCATTTCAGAAACGGCTGTAAATCTCCGTCTAAAACACAAAACGAACGTATCCTTCAAACTGCTCTCCTGTGCGTTCGCTTAACTAAGGGAGTTGAATCCGCGTTTAGATTCAGAGAGTGGGAAGCACGTTCCTTCTAGGAGCTGCGTTTTGCTATTCCAGCGTGAATGGGAGTAAACGCTGTATTGAGAAATATCTGCTTCTAGAACCAAAACGCAGCTACCTAACAGAAGGGTCTTCAATGTGTGCATTCAACTTACAGAGTTAAACTGATGTGCGTTTGCAGGAGTTTGTAAACCCTTTCTGTGAAGCAGCGGAAAACGCATTTTTCCAGCCAAATCCAAGCATTTCAGAAATAGCTTTAAATCTCCGTATAAAACACAAAACGAACGTATCCTTCAAACTGCTCTCCTGTGCGTTCGCTTAACTAAGGGAGTTGAATCCGCGTTTAGATTCAGAGAGTGGGAAGCACGTTCCTTCTAGGAGCTGCGTTTTGCTATTCCAGCGTGAATGGGAGTAAACGCTGTATTGAGAAATATCTGCTTCTAGAACCAAAACGCAGCTACCTAACAGAACAGTCTTCAATGTGTGCATTCAACTTACAGAGTTAAACTGATGTGCGTTTGCAGGAGTTTGTAAACCCTTTCTGTGAAGCAGCGGAAAACGCATTTTTCCAGCCAAATCCAAGCATTTCAGAAATAGCTGTAAATCTCCGTCTAAAACACAAAACGAACGTATCCTTCAAACTGCTCTCCTGTGCGTCCGCTTAACTAAGGGAGTTGAATCCGCGTTTAGACTCAGAGAGTGGGAAGCACGTTCCTTCTAGGAGCTGCGTTTTGCTATTCCAGCGTGAATGGGAGTAAACGCTGTATTGAGAAATGTCTGCTTCTAGAACCAAAACGCCGCTACCTAACAGAAGGGTCTTCAATGTGTGCATTCAACTTACAGAGTTAAACTGATGTGCGTTTGCAGGAGTTTGTAAACCCTTTCTGTGAAGCAGCGGAAAACGCATTTTTCCAGCCAAATCCAAGCATTTCAGAAATAGCTGTAAATCTCCGTCTAAAACACAAAACGAACGTATCCTTCAAACTGCTCTCCTGTGCGTTCGCTTAACTAAGGGAGTTGAATCCGCGTTTAGATTCAGAGAGTGGGAAGCACGTTCCTTCTAGGAGCTGCGTTTTGCTATTCCAGCGTGAATGGGAGTAAAGGCTGTATTGAGAAATATCTGCTTCTAGAACCAAAACGCAGCTACCTAACAGAACGGTCTTCAATGTGTGCATTCAACTTACAGAGTTAAACTGATGTGCGTTTGCAGGAGTTTGTAAACCCTTTCTGTGAAGCAGCGGAAAACGCATTTTTCCAGCCAAATCCAAGCATTTCAGAAATAGCTGTAAATCTCCGTCTAAAACACAAAACGAACGTTTCCTTCAAACTGCTCTCCTGTGCGTTCGCTTAACTAAGGGAGTTGAATCCGCGTTTAGATTCAGAGAGTGGGAAGCACTTTCCTTCTAGGAGCTGCGTTTTGCTATTCCAGCGTGAATGGGAGTAAACGCTGTATTGAGAAATATCTGCTTCTTGAACCAAAACGCAGCTACCTAACAGAACGGTCTTCAATGTGTGCATTCAACGTACAGAGTTAAACTGATGTGCGTTTGCAGGAGTTTGTAAACCCTTTCTGTGAAGCAGCGGAAAACGCATTTTTCCAGCCAAATCCAAGCATTTCAGAAATAGCTGTAAATCTCCGTCTAAAACACGAAACGAACGTATCCTTCAAACTGCTCTGCTGTGCGTTGGCTTAACTAAGGGAGTTGAATCCGCGTTTAGATTCAGAGAGTGGGAAGCACGTTCCTTCTAGGAGCTGCGTTTTGCTATTCCAACGTGAATGAAAGTAAACGCTGTATTCAGAAATATCTGCTTCTAGAACCAAAACGCAGCTACCTAACAGAACGGTCTTCAATGTGTCCATTCAACTTACAGAGTTAAACTGATGTGCGTTTGCAGGAGTTTGTAAACCCTTTCTGTGAAGCAGCGGAAAACGCATTTTTCCAACCAAATCCAAGCATTTCAGAAATAGCTGTAAATCTCCGTCTAAAACACAAAACGAACGTATCCTTCAAACTGCTCTCCTGTGCGTTCGCTTAACTAAGGGAGTTGAATCCGCGTTTAGATTCAGAGAGTGGGAAGCACGTTCCTTCTAGGAGCTGCGTTTTGCTATTCCAGCGTGAATGGGAGTAAACGCTGTATTCAGAAATATCTGCTTCTAGAACCAAAACGCAGCTACCTAAGAGAACGGTCTTCAATGTGTGCATTCAACGTACAGAGTTAAACTGATGTGCGTTTGCAGGAGTTTGTAAACCCTTTCTGTGAAGCAGCGGAAAACGCATTTTTCCAGCCAAATCCAAGCATTTCAGAAATAGCTGTAAATCTCCGTCTAAAACACGAAACGAACGTATCCTTCAAACTGCTCTGCTGTGCGTTGGCTTAACTAAGGGAGTTGAATTCGCGTTTAGATTCAGAGAGTGGGAAGCACGTTCCTTCTAGGAGCTGCGTTTTGCTATTCCAGCGTGAATGGGAGTAAACGCTGTATTCAGAAATATCTGCTTCTAGAACCAAAACGCAGCTACCTAACAGAACGGTCTTCAATGTGTCCATTCAACTTACAGAGTTAAACTGATGTGCGTTTGCAGGAGTTTGTAAACCCTTTCTGTGAAGCAGCAGAAAACGCATTTTTCCAACCAAATCCAAGCATTTGAGAAATAGCTGTAAATCTCCGTCTAAAACACAAAACGAACGTATCCTTCAAACTGCTCTCCTGTGCGTTCGCTAAACTAAGGGAGTTGAATCCGCGTTTAGATTCAGAGAGTGGGAAGCACGTTCCTTCTAGGAGCTGCGTTTTCCTATTCCAGCGTGAATGGGAATAAACGCTGTATTGAGAAATATCTGCTTCTAGAACCAAAACGCAGCTACCTAACAGAACGGTCTTCAATGTGTGCATTCAACTTACAGAGTTAAACTGATGTGCGTTTGCAGGAGTTTGTAAACCCTTTCTGTGAAGCAGCGGAAAACGCATTTTTCCAGCCAAATCCAAGCATTTCAGAAATAGCTGTAAATCTCCGTCTAAAACACAAAACGAACGTATCCTTCAAACTGCTCTCCTGTGCGTTCGCTTAACTAAGGGAGTTGAATCCGCGTTTAGATTCAGAGAGTGGGAAGCACGTTCCTTCTAGGAGCTGCGTTTTGGTATTCCAGCGTGAATGGGAGTAAACGCTGTATTCAGAAATATCTGCTTCTAGAACCAAAACGCAGCTACCTAACAGAACGGTCTTCAATGTGTGCATTCAACTTACAGAGTTAAACTGATGTGCGTTTGCAGGAGTTTGTAAACCCTTTCTGTGAAGCAGCGGAAAACGCATTTTTCCAGCCAAATCCAAGCATTTCAGAAACGGCTGTAAATCTCCGTCTAAAACACAAAACGAACGTATCCTTCAAACTGCTCTCCTGTGCGTTCGCTTAACTAAGGGAGTTGAATCCGCGTTTAGATTCAGAGAGTGGGAAGCACGTTCCTTCTAGGAGCTGCGTTTTGCTATTCCAGCGTGAATGGGAGTAAACGCTGTATTGAGAAATATCTGCTTCTAGAACCAAAACGCAGCTACCTAACAGAACGGTCTTCAATGTGTGCATTCAACTTACAGAGTGAAACTGATGTGCGTTTGCAGGAGTTTGTAAACCGTTTCTGTGAAGCAGCGGAAAACGCATTTTTCCAGCCAAATCCAAGCATTTCAGAAATAGCTGTAAATCTCCGTCTAAAACACAAAACGAACGTATCCTTCAAACTGCTCTCCTGTGCGTTCGCTTAACTAAGGGAGTTGAATCCGCGTTTAGATTCAGAGAGTGGGAAGCACGTTCCTTCTAGGAGCTGCGTTTTGCTATTCCAGCGTGAATGGGAGTAAACGCTGTATTCAGAAATATCTGCTTCTAGAACCAAAACGCAGCTACCTAACAGAACGGTCTTCAATGTGTGCATTCAACTTACAGAGTTAAACTGATGTGCGTTTGCAGGAGTTTGTAAACCCTTTCTGTGAAGCAGCGGAAAACGCATTTTTCCAGCCAAATCCAAGCATTTCAGAAATAGCTGTAAATCTCCGTCTAAAACACAAAACGAACGTATCCTTCAAACTGCTCTCCTGTGCGTTCGCTTAACTAAGGGAGTTGAATCCGCGTTTAGATTCAGAGAGTGGGAAGCACGTTCCTTCTAGGAGCTGCGTTTTGCTATTCCAGCGTGAATGGGAGTAAACGCTGTATTGAGAAATATCTGCTTCTAGAACCAAAACGCAGCTACCTAACAGAACGGTCTTCAATGTGTGCATTCAACGTACAGAGTTAAACTGATGTGCGTTTGCAGGAGTTTGTAAACCCTTTCTGTGAAGCAGCGGAAAACGCATTTTTCCAGCCAAATCCAAGCATTTCAGAAATAGCTGTAAATCTCCGTCTAAAACACGAAACGAACGTATCCTTCAAACTGCTCTGCTGTGCGTTGGCTTAACTAAGGAAGTTGAATCCGCGTTTAGATTCAGAGAGTGGGAAGCACGTTCCTTCTAGGAGCTGCGTTTTGCTATTCCAACGTGAATGGGAGTAAACGCTGTATTCAGAAATATCTGCTTCTAGAACCAAAACGCAGCTACCTAACAGAACGGTCTTCAATGTGTGCATTCAACTTACAGAGTTAAACTGATGTGCGTTTGCAGGAGTTTGTAAACCCTTTCTGTGAAGCAGCGGTAAACGCATTTTTCCAACCAATTCCAAGCATTTCAGAAATAGCTGTAAATCTCCGTCTAAAACACAAAACGAACGTATCCTTCAAACTGCTCTCCTGTGCGTTCGCTTAACTAAGGGAGTTGAATCCGCGTTTAGATTCAGAGAGTGGGAAGCACGTTCCTTCTAGGAGCTGCGTTTTGCTATTCCAGCGTGAATGGGAGTAAACGCTGTATTCAGAAATATCTGCTTCTAGAACCAAAACGCAGCTACCTAAGAGAACGCTCTTCAATGTGTGCATTCAACGTACAGAGTTAAACTGATGTGCGTTTGCAGGAGTTTGTAAACCCTTTCTGTGAAGCAGCGGAAAACGCATTTTTCCAGCCAAATCAAAGCATTTCAGAAATAGCTGTAAATCTCCGTCTAAAACACGAAACGAACGTATCCTTCAAACTGCTCTGCTGTGCGTTGGCTTAACTAAGGGAGTTGAATCCGCGTTTTGATTCAGAGAGTGGGAAGCACGTTCCTTCTAGGAGCTGCGTTTTGCTATTCCAGCGTGGATGGGAGTAAACGCTGTATTCAGAAATATCTGCTTCTAGAACCAAAACGCAGCTACCTAACAGAACGGTCTTCAATGTGTCCATTCAACTTACAGAGTTAAACTGATGTGCGTTTGCAGGAGTTTGTAAACCCTTTCTGTGAAGCAGCGGAAAACGCATTTTTCCAGCCAAATCCAAGCATTTCAGAAATAGCTGTAAATCTCCGTCTAAAACACAAAACGAACGTATCCTTCAAACTGCTCTCCTGTGCGTTCGCTAAACTAAGGGAGTTGAATCCGCGTTTAGATTCAGAGAGTGGGAAGCACGTTCCTTCTAGGAGCTGCGTTTTCCTATTCCAGCGTGAATGGGAATAAACGCTGTATTGAGAAATATCTGCTTCTAGAACCAAAACGCAGCTACCTAACAGAACGGTCTTCAATGTGTGCATTCAACTTACAGAGTTAAACTGATGTGCGTTTGCAGGAGTTTGTAAACCCTTTCTGTGAAGCAGCGGAAAACGCATTTTTCCAGCCAAATCCAAGCATTTCAGAAATAGCTGTAAATCTCCGTCTAAAACACAAAACGAACGTATCCTTCAAACTGCTCTCCTGTGCGTTCGCTTAACTAAGGGAGTTGAATCCGCGTTTAGATTCAGAGAGTGGGAAGCACGTTCCTTCTAGGAGCTGCGTTTTGCTATTCCAGCGTGAATGGGAGTAAACGCTGTATTCAGAAATATCTGCTTCTAGAACCAAAACGCAGCTACCTAACAGAACGGTCTTCAATGTGTGCATTCAACGTACAGAGTTAAACTGATGTGCGTTTGCAGGAGTTTGTAAACCCTTTCTGTGAAGCAGCGGAAAACGCATTTTTCCAGCCAAATCCAAGCATTTCAGAAACGGCTGTAAATCTCCGTCTAAAACACAAAACGAACGTATCCTTCAAACTGCTCTCCTGTGCGTTCGCTTAACTAAGGGAGTTGAATCCGCGTTTAGATTCAGAGAGTGGGAAGCACGTTCCTTCTAGGAGCTGCGTTTTGCTATTCCAGCGTGAATGGGAGTAAACGCTGTATTGAGAAATATCTGCTTCTAGAACCAAAACGCAGCTACCTAACAGAACGGTCTTCAATGTGTGCATTCAACTTACAGAGTGAAACTGATGTGCGTTTGCAGGAGTTTGTAATCCCTTTCTGTGAAGCAGCGGAAAACGCATTTTTCCAGCCAAATCCAAGCATTTCAGAAATAGCTGTAAATCTCCGTCTAAAACACAAAACGAACGTATCCTTCAAACTGCTCTCCTGTGCGTTCGCTTAACTAAGGGAGTTGAATCCGCGTTTAGATTCAGAGAGTGGGAAGCACGTTCCTTCTAGGAGCTGCGTTTTGCTATTCCAGCGTGAATGGGAGTAAACGCTGTATTCAGAAATATCTGCTTCTAGAACCAAAACGCAGCTACCTAACAGAACGGTCTTCAATGTGTGCATTCAACTTACAGAGTTAAACTGATGTGCGTTTGCAGGAGTTTGTAAACCCTTTCTGTGAAGCAGCGGAAAACGCATTTTTCCAGCCAAATCCAAGCATTTCAGAAATAGCTGTAAATCTCCGTCTAAAACACAAAACGAACGTATCCTTCAAACTGCTCTCCTGTGCGTTCGCTTAACTAAGGGAGTTGAATCCGCGTTTAGATTCAGAGAGTGGGAAGCACTTTCCTTCTAGGAGCTGCGTTTTGCTATTCCAGCGTGAATGGGAGTAAACGCTGTATTGAGAAATATCTGCTTCTAGAACCAAAACGCAGCTACCTAACAGAACGGTCTTCAATGTGTGCATTCAACGTACAGAGTTAAACTGATGTGCGTTTGCAGGAGTTTGTAAACCCTTTCTGTGAAGCAGCGGAAAACGCATTTTTCCAGCCAAATCCAAGCATTTCAGAAATAGCTGTAAATCTCCGTCTAAAACACGAAACGAACGTATCCTTCAAACTGCTCTGCTGTGCGTTGGCTTAACTAAGGAAGTTGAATCCGCGTTTAGATTCAGAGAGTGGGAAGCACGTTCCTTCTAGGAGCTGCGTTTTGCTATTCCAACGTGAATGGGAGTAAACGCTGTATTCAGAAATATCTGCTTCTTGAACCAAAACGCAGCTACCTAACAGAACGGTCTTCAATGTGTGCATTCAACTTACAGAGTTAAACTGATGTGCGTTTGCAGGAGTTTGTAAACCCTTTCTGTGAAGCAGCGGTAAACGCATTTTTCCAACCAATTCCAAGCATTTCAGAAATAGCTGTAAATCTCCGTCTAAAACACAAAACGAACGTATCCTTCAAACTGCTCTCCTGTGCGTTCGCTTAACTAAGGGAGTTGAATCCGCGTTTAGATTCAGAGAGTGGGAAGCACGTTCCTTC
Source organism: Callithrix jacchus (assembly GCF_049354715.1). Classification (NCBI taxonomy): domain Eukaryota; kingdom Metazoa; phylum Chordata; class Mammalia; order Primates; family Cebidae; genus Callithrix; species Callithrix jacchus. The sequence continues at coordinate 46,899,968 of NC_133514.1, forward strand.
TAGGAGCTGCGTTTTGCTATTCCAGCGTGAATGGGAGTAAACGCTGTATTCAGAAATATCTGCTTCTAGAACCAAAACGCAGCTACCTAAGAGAACGCTCTTCAATGTGTGCATTCAACGTACAGAGTTAAACTGATGTGCGTTTGCAGGAGTTTGTAAACCCTTTCTGTGAAGCAGCGGAAAACGCATTTTTCCAGCCAAATCAAAGCATTTCAGAAATAGCTGTAAATCTCCGTCTAAAACACGAAACGAACGTATCCTTCAAACTGCTCTGCTGTGCGTTGGCTTAACTAAGGGAGTTGAATCCGCGTTTAGATTCAGAGAGTGGGAAGCACGTTCCTTCTAGGAGCTGCGTTTTGCTATTCCAGCGTGGATGGGAGTAAACGCTGTATTCAGAAATATCTGCTTCTAGAACCAAAACGCAGCTACCTAACAGAACGGTCTTCAATGTGTCCATTCAACTTACAGAGTTAAACTGATGTGCGTTTGCAGGAGTTTGTAAACCCTTTCTGTGAAGCAGCGGAAAACGCATTTTTCCAGCCAAATCCAAGCATTTCAGAAATAGCTGTAAATCTCCGTCTAAAACACAAAACGAACGTATCCTTCAAACTGCTCTCCTGTGCGTTCGCTTAACTAAGGGTGTTGAATCCGCGTTTAGATTCAGAGAGTGGGAAGCACGTTCCTTCTAGGAGCTGCGTTTTGCTATTCCAGCGTGAATGGGAGTAAAGGCTGTATTGAGAAATATCTGCTTCTAGAACCAAAACGCAGCTACCTAACAGAACGGTCTTCAATGTGTGCATTCAACTTACAGAGGTAAACTGATGTGCGTTTGCAGGAGTTTGTAAACCCTTTCTGTGAAGCAGCGGAAAACGCATTTTTCCAGCCAAATCCAAGCATTTCAGAAATAGCTGTAAATCTCCGTCTAAAACACAAAACGAACGTATCCTTCAAACTGCTCTCCTGTGCGTTCGCTTAACTAAGGGAGTTGAATCCGCGTTTAGATTCAGAGAGTGGGAAGCACGTTCCTTCTAGGAGCTGCGTTTTGCTATTCCAGCGTGAATGGGAGTAAACGCTGTATTCCAAAATATCTGCTTCTAGAACCAAAACGCAGCTACCTAACAGAACGGTCTTCAATGTGTGCATTCAACGTACAGAGTTAAACTGATGTGCGTTTGCAGGAGTTTGTAAACCCTTTCTGTGAAGCAGCGGAAAACGCATTTTTCCAGCCAAATCCAAGCATTTCAGAAAGAGCTGTAAATCTCCGTCTAAAACACAAAACGAACGTATCCTTCAAACTGCTCTCCTGTGCGTTCGCTTAACTAAGGGAGTTGAATCCGCGTTTAGATTCAGAGAGTGGGAAGCACGTTCCTTCTAGGAGCTGCGTTTTGCTATTCCAGCGTGAATGGGAGTAAACGCTGTATTGAGAAATATCTGCTTCTAGAACCAAAACGCAGCTACCTAACAGAACGGTCTTCAATGTGTGCATTCAACGTACAGAGTTAAACTGATGTGCGTTTGCAGGAGTTTGTAAACCCTTTCTGTGAAGCAGCGGAAAACGCATTTTTCCAGCCAAATCCAAGCATTTCAGAAATAGCTGTAAATCTCCGTCTAAAACACAAAACGAACGTATCCTTCAAACTGCTCTCCTGTGCGTTCGCTTAACTAAGGGAGTTGAATCCGCGTTTAGATTCAGAGAGTGGGAAGCACGTTCCTTCTAGGAGCTGCGTTTTGGTATTCCAGCGTGAATGGGAGTAAACGCTGTATTGAGAAATATCTGCTTCTCGAACCAAAACGCAGCTACCTAACAGAACGGTCTTCAATGTGTGCATTCAACGTACAGAGTTAAACTGATGTGCGTTTGCAGGAGTTTGTAAACCCTTTCTGTGAAGCAGGGGAAAACGCATTGTTCCAGCCAAATCCAAGCATTTCAGAAATAGCTGTAAATCTCCGTCTAAAACACAAAACGAACGTATCCTTCAAACTGCTCTCCTGTGCGTTCGCTTAACTAAGGGAGTTGAATCCGCGTTTAGATTCAGAGAGTGGGAAGCACGTTCCTTCTAGGAGCTGCGTTTTGCTATTCCAGCGTGAATGGGAGTAAACGCTGTATTGAGAAATATCTGCTTCTAGAACCAAAACGCAGCTACCTAACAGAACGGTCTTCAATGTGTGCATTCAACGTACAGAGTTAAACTGATGTGCGTTTGCAGGAGTTTGTAAACCCTTTCTTTGAAGCAGCGGAAAACGCATTTTTCCAGCCAAATCCAAGCATTTCAGAAATAGCTGTAAATCTCCGTCTAAAACACAAAACGAACGTATCCTTCAAACTGCTCTCCTGTGCGTTCGCTTAACTAAGGGAGTTGAATCCGCGTTTAGATTCAGAGAGTGGGAAGCACGTTCCTTCTAGGAGCTGCGTTTTGGTATTCCAGCGTGAATGGGAGTAAACGCTGTATTGAGAAATATCTGCTTCTCGAACCAAAACGCAGCTACCTAACAGAACGGTCTTCAATGTGTGCATTCAACGTACAGAGTTAAACTGATGTGCGTTTGCAGGAGTTTGTAAACCCTTTCTGTGAAGCAGCGGAAAACGCATTGTTCCAGCCAAATCCAAGCATTTCAGAAATAGCTGTAAATCTCCGTCTAAAACACAAAACGAACGTATCCTTCAAACTGCTCTCCTGTGCGTTCGCTTAACTAAGGGAGTTGAATCCGCGTTTAGATTCAGAGAGTGGGAAGCACGTTCCTTCTAGGAGCTGCGTTTTGCTATTCCAGCGTGAATGGGAGTAAACGCTGTATTGAGAAATATCTGCTTCTAGAACCAAAACGCAGCTACCTAACAGAACGGTCTTCAATGTGTGCATTCAACGTACAGAGTTAAACTGATGTGCGTTTGCAGGAGTTTGTAAACCCTTTCTGTGAAGCAGCGGAAAACGCATTTTTCCAGCCAAATCCAAGCATTTCAGAAATAGCTGTAAATCTCCGTCTAAAACACAAAACGAACGTATCCTTCAAACTGCTCTCCTGTGCGTTCGCTTAACTAAGGGAGTTGAATCCGCGTTTAGATTCAGAGAGTGGGAAGCACGTTCCTTCTAGGAGCTGCGTTTTGCTATTCCAGCGTGAATGGGAGTAAACGCTGTATTCAGAAATATCTGCTTCTAGAACCAAAACGCAGCTACCTAACAGAACGGTTTTCAATGTGTGCATTCAACGTACAGAGTTAAACTGATGTGCGTTTGCAGGAGTTTGTAAACCCTTTCTGTGAAGCAGCGGAAAACGCATTTTTCCAGCCAAATCCAAGCATTTCAGAAATAGCTGTAAATCTCCGTCTAAAACACAAAACGAACGTATCCTTCAAACTGCTCTCCTGTGCGTTCGCTTAACTAAGGGAGTTGAATCCGCGTTTAGATTCAGAGAGTGGGAAGCACGTTCCTTCTAGGAGCTCCGTTTTGCTATTCCAGCGTGAATGGGAGTAAACGCTGTATTAAGAAATATCTGCTTCTAGAATTGAAACGCAGCTACCTAACAGAACGGTCTTCAATGTGTGCGTTCAACTTACAGAGTTAAACTGATGTGCGTTTGCAGGAGTTTGTAAACCCTTTCTGTGAAGCAGCGGAAAACGCATTTTTCCAGCCAAATCCAAGCATTTCAGAAATAGCTGTAAATCTCCGTCGAAAACACCAAACGAACGTATCCTTCAAACTGCTCTGCTGTGCGTTCGCTTAACTAAGGGAGTTGAATCCGCGTTTAGATTCAGAGAGTGGGAAGCACGTTCCTTCTAGGAGCTGCGTGTTGCTATTCCAGCGTGAATGGCAGTAAACGCTGTATTGAGAAATATCTGTTTCTAGAACCAAAACGAGCTACCTAAGAGATCGGTCTTCAATGTGTGCATTAAACTTACAGAGTTAAACTGATGTGCGTTTGCAGGAGTTTGTAAACCCTTTCTGTGAAGCAGCGGAAAACGCATTTTTCCAGCCAAATCCAAGCATTTCAGAAATAGCTGTAAATCTCCGTCTAAAACACAAAACGAACGTATCCTTCAAACTGCTCTCCTGTGCGTTCGCTTAACTAAAAGAGTTGAATCCGCGTTTAGATTCAGAGAGTGGGAAGCACGTTCCTTCTAGGAGCTGCGTTTTGCTATTCCAGCGTGAATGGGAATAAACGCTGTATTGAGAAATATCTGTTTCCAGAACCAAAACGCAGCTACCTAACAGAACGGTCTTCAATGTGTGCATTCAACTTACAGAGTTAAACTGATGTGCGTTTGCAGGAGTTTGTAAACCCTTTCTGTGAAGCAGCGGAAAACGCATTTTTCCAGCCAAATCCAAGCATTTCAGAAATAGCTGTAAATCTCCGTCTAAAAGACAAAACGAACGTATCCTTCAAACTGCTCTCCTGTGCGTTCGCTTAACTAAGGGAGTTGAATCCGCGTTTAGATTCAGAGAGTGGGAAGCACGTTCCTTCTAGGAGCTGCGTTTTGCTATTCCAGCGTGAATGGGAATAAACGCTGTATTGAGAAATATCTGCTTCTAGAACCAAAACGCAGCTACCTAACAGAACGTTCTTCAATGTGTGCATTCAACGTACAGAGTTTAACTGATGTGCGTTTGCAGGAGTTTGTAAACCCTTTCTGTGAAGCAGCGGAAAACGCATTTTTCCAGCCAAATCCAAGCATTTCAGAAATAGCTGTAAATCTCCGTCTAAAAGACAAAACGAACGTATCCTTCAAACTGCTCTCCTGTGCGTTCGCTTACCTAAGGGAGTTGAATCCGCGTTTAGATTCAGAGAGTGGGAAGCACGTTCCTTCTAGGAGCTGCGTTTTGCTATTCCAGCGTGAATGGGAATAAACGCTGTATTGAGAAATATCTGCTTCTAGAACCAAAACGCAGCTACCTAACAGAACGGTCTTCAATGTGTGCATTCAACTTACAGAGTTAAACTGATGTGCGTTTGCAGGAGTTTGTAAACCCTTTCTGTGAAGCAGCGGAAAACGCATTTTGCCAGCCAAATCCAAGCATTTCAGAAATAGCTGTAAATCTCCGTCTAAAACACAAAACGAACGTATCCTTCAAACTGCTCTCCTGTGCGTTCGCTTAACTAAGGGAGTTGAATCCGCGTTTAGATTCAGAGAGTGGGAAGCACGTTCCTTCTAGGAGCTGCGTTTTGCTATTCCAGCGTGAATGGGAGTAAACGCTGTATTCAGAAATATCTGCTTCTAGAACCAAAACGCAGCTACCTAACAGAACAATCTTCAATGTGTGCATTCAACTTACAGAGTTAAACTGATGTGCGTTTGCAGGAGTTTGTAAACCCTTTCTGTGAAGCAGAGGAAAACGCATTTTTCCAACCAAATCCAAGCATTTCAGAAATAGCTGTAAATCTCCGTCTAAAACACAAAACGAACGTATCCTTCAAACTGCTCTCCTGTGCGTTCGCTTAACTAAGGGAGTTGAATCCGCGTTTAGATTCAGAGAGTGGGAAGCACGTTCCTTCTAGGAGCTGCGTTTTGCTATTCCAGCGTGAATGGGAGTAAACGCTGTATTCAGAAATATCTGCTTCTAGAACCAAAACGCAGCTACCTAACAGAACGGTCTTCAATGTGTGCATTCAACTTACAGAGTTAAACTGATGTGCGTTTGCAGGAGTTTGTAAACCCTTTCTGTGAAGCAGCGGAAAACGCATTTTGCCAGCCAAATCCAAGCATTTCAGAAATAGCTGTAAATCTCCGTCTAAAACACAAAACGAACGTTTCCTTCAAACTGCTCTGCTGTGCGTTGGCTTAACTAAGGGAGTTGAATCCGCGTTTAGATTCAGAGAGTGGGAAGCACGTTCCTTCTAGGAGCTGCGTTTTGCTATTCCAGCGTGAATGGGAGTAAACTCTGTATTCAGAAATATCTGCTTCTAAAACCAAAACGGAGCTACCTAACAAAACGGTCTTCAACGCGTCCATTCAACTTACAGAGTTAAACTGATGTGTGTTTGAAGGAATTTCTAAACCCTTTCTGTGAAGAAGTGGAAAACGCAGTTTTCCAGCCACATCCAGGCATTTAAGTAATAGCTGTAAATCTTTGTCTAAAACATAAAAGGAACGTATCTTTCAAACTTATCTGCTTGCTGTTTGCTTAACTAAGGGAGTCGAATCCGCCTTCAGAATCAGAGAGTGAGAAGCACGTTTGTTCTAGGAGCTGCGTTTGGATATATCATAGTGAATGGGAGTAAACCCTGTATTGAGAAATATCTGCTTCTAAAATCAAAACGGAGTTACGTAACAGAACCGTCTTCAACGTGTGCATTCAACCTACAGAGGTAAACTGATATTTGTTTGCAGGAGTTTCTAAACCCTTTCTGTGAAGAAGCGGAAAAAGCATTTTTCCAGCCAAATCCAGGCATTTAAGAAATAGCTGTAGATATCCGTCTAAAACACAAAACGAACGTATCTTTCAAACTGCTCTGCTGGGTGTTTGCTTAACTATGGGAGTCGAATGCGCCTTCAGAATCAGAGAATAAGAAGCACGTTTGTTCTAGGACCTGCGTTTGGATATAGCAGAGTGAATGGCAGTAAACGCTGTATTGAGAAATATCTGTTTCTAAAACCAAAATGGAGCTACCTAACAGAACGGTCTTCAACGTGTGCATTCAACTTACAGAGTTAAACTGATGTGTGTTTGCAGGAGTTTCTAAACCCTTTCTGTGAAGAAGTGGAAAACGCATTTTTCCAGCAAATACAGGCATTTAAGAAATAGCTGTAAATCTTTGTCTAAAACACAAAACGTACGTATCTTTCAAACTGCTCTGCTGGGTGATTGCTTAACGAAGGGAGTGGAATTTGCGTTCAGAATCAGAGAGTGAGAAGCAGGTTGGTTCTAGGAGCTGCGTTTGGATATATCAGAGTGAATGGGAGAACACGCTGTATTGAGAAATATCTGCTTCTAAAACCTAAACGGAGCTACCTAACAGATCGGTCTTCAACGTGTGCATTCAACTTACAGAGTTAAACTGATGTGTGTTTGCAGGAGTTTCTAAACTATTTCTGTGAAGAACCGGAAAACACATTTTTCCAGCCAAATCCAGGCATTTAAGAAATAGGTGTAAATCTCCGTGTAAAACACAAAACGAACGTATCTTTCAAACTGCTCTGCTGGGCGTTTGCTTAACTAAGGGAGTCGAATCTGCGTTCAGAATCAGAGAGAGAGAAGCACGTTTGTTCTAGGAGCTGCGTTTGGATATAGCAGAGTGAAAGGTATTAAACGCTGTATTGAGAAATATCTGTTTCTAAAACCAAAACGGAGCTACTTAACAGAACGGTCTTCTACGTGTGCATTCAACTTACAGAGATAAACTGATGTGTGTTTGAAGGAGTTTCTGTGAATAAGCGGAAAACGTATTTTTCCTGCCAAATCCAGGCATTTAAGAAATAGCTGTAAATCTCGGTCTAAAACACAAAAGGAACGTATCTTTCAAACTGCTCTGCTGGGTGTTTGCTTAACTAAGGGAGTCGAATCCGCGTTCAGAATCAGAGAGTGAGAAGCACGTTTTTTCTAGGAGCTGCGTTTGGATATAGCAGAGTGAATGGGAATAAACGCTGTATTGAGAAATATCTGCTTCTAAAACCAAAACGGAGCTACATAACAGAACGGTCTTCAACGTGTGCATTCAACTGACAGAGTTAAACTGATATGTGTTTGCAGAAGATTTTAAACGCTTTCTATGAAGAAGCGGAGAATGCATTTTTCCAGCCAAATCCAGGCATTTAAGAAATAGCTGTAAATCTCCGTCTAAAACACAAAACGTACGTATCTTTCAAACTGCTCTGCTGGGTGTTTGCTTAACTAAAGGAGTTGAATCCGCGTTCAGAATCAGAGAGTGAGAAGCATGTTTGTACTAGGAGCTGCGTTTTTATATAGCAGAGTGAATGGGAGTAAACGATGTATTCAGAAATATCTGCTTTAAAACCAAAACGGAGCTACCTAACAAAACGGTCTTCCAACGTGTGCATTCAACTTACAGAGGTAAACTGATGTGTGTTTTCAGGAGTTTCTAAACCCTTTCTGTGAAGAAGTGGAAAACGCATTTTTCCAGCCAAATCCAGACATTTGAGAAATAGTTGTAAATCTCCGTCTAAAACACAAAACGAACGTATCTTTCAAACTGCTCTGCTGGGTGTTTGCTTAACTAAGGGAGTCGAATTCGCGTTCAGAATCAGAGAGTGAGAAGCATGTTTGTTCTAGGAGCTGCGTTTGGATATAGCAGAGTGAATGAGAGTAAACGCTGTATTGAGAAATATCAGCTTCTAAAACCAAAACGGAGCTACATAACAGAACGGTCTTCAACGTGTGCATTCAACTTAAAGAGTTAAACTTATGTGTGTTTTCAGGAGTTTCTAAACCCTTTCTGTGAAGAAGCCGAAAAGGCATTTTTCCTGCCAAATCCAGGCATTTAAGAAATAGCTGTAAATCTCGGTCAAAAACACAAAACCAACGTATCTTTAAAACTGCTCTGCTGGGTGTTTGCTTAACTAACGGAGTCGAATTCGCATTCAGAATCAGAGAGTGAGAAGCATCTTTGTTCTAGGAGCTGCGTTTGAATATAGCAGAGTGAATGGGAGTAAACGCTGTATTGAGAAATAGCTTCTAAAACCAAACGTAGCTACCTAACAGAACGGTCTTCCACGTGTGCATTCAACTTACAGAGTTAAACTGTTGTGTGTTTGCAGGAGTTTCTAAACCCTTTCTGTGAAGAAGTGGAAAACGTAATTTTCATCCAAATGCAGTCATTTAAGAAATAGCTGTAAATCTCCGTCTAAAACACAAAACGAACGTATCCTTCAAACTGCTCTCCTGTGCGTTCAATTAACTAAGGGAGTTGAATCCGCGTTTAGATTCAGAGATTGGGAAGCACGTTCCTTCTAGGAGCTGCGTTTTGCTATTCCAGCGTGAATGGGAGTAAAGGCTGTACTGAGAAATATCTGCTTCTAGAACCAAAACGCAGCTACCTAACAGAACGGTCTTCAATGTGTGCATTCAACTTACAGAGTTAAACTGATGTGCGTTTGCAGGAGTTTGTAACCCTTTCTGTGAAGCAGCGGAAAACGCATTTTTCCAACCAAATTCAAGCATTTCAGAAATAGCTGTAAATCTCCGTCTAAAACACAAAACGAACGTATCCTTCAAACTGCTCTCCTGTGCGTTCGCTTAACTAAGGGAGTTGAATCCGCGTTTAGATTCAGAGAGTGGGAAGCACGTTCCTTCTAGGAGCTGCGTTTTCCTATTCCAGCGTGAATGGGAATAAACGCTGTATTGAGAAATATCTGCTTCTAGAACCAAAACGCAGCTACCTAACAAAACGGTCTTCAATGTGTGCATTCAACTTACAGAGTTAAACTGATGTGCGTTTGCAGGAGTTTCTAAACGCTTTCTGTGAAGCAGCGGAAAACGCATTTTTCCATCCAAATCCAAGCATTTCAGAAATAGCTGTAAATCTCCGTCTAAAACACAAAACGAACGTATCCTTCAAACTGCTCTCCTGTGCGTTCGCTTAACTAAGGGAGTTGAATCCGCGTTTAGATTCAGAGAGTGGGAAGCACGTTCCTTCTAGGAGCTGCGTTTTGCTATTCCAGCGTGAATGGGAGTAAACGCTGTATTCAGAAATATCTGCTTCTAGAACCAAAACGCAGCTACCTAACAGAACGGTCTTCAATGTGTGCATTCAACTTACAGAGTTAAACTGATGTGCGTTTGCAGGAGTTTGTAAACCCTTTCTGTGAAGCAACGGAAAACGCATTTTTCCAGCCAAATCCAAGCATTTCAGAAATAGGTGTAAATCTCTGTCTAAAACACAAAACGAACGTATCCTTCAAACTGCTCTCCTGTGCGTTCGCTTAACTAAGGGAGTTGAATCCGCGTTTAGATTCAGAGAGTGGGAAGCACGTTCCTTCTAGGAGCTGCGTTTTGCTATTCCAGCGTGAATGGGAGTAAACGCTGTATTGAGAAATATCTGCTTCTAGAACCAAAACGCAGCTACCTAACAGAACGGTCTTCAATGTGTGCATTCAACTTACAGAGTTAAACTGATGTGCGTTTGCAGGAGTTTGTAAACCCTTTCTGTGAAGCAGCGGAAAACGCATTTTTCCAGCCAAATCCAAGCATTTCAGAAATAGCTGTAAATCTCCGTCTAAAACACAAAACGAACGTATCCTTCAAACTGCTCTCCTCTGCGTTCGCTTAACTAAGGGAGTTGAATCCGCGTTTAGATTCAGAGAGTGGGAAGCACGTTCCTTCTAGGAGCTGCGTTTTGCTATTCCAGCGTGAATGGGTGTAAACGCTGTATTCCAAAATATCTGCTTCTAGAACCAAAACGCAGCTACCTAACAGAACGGTCTTCAATGTGTGCATTCAACTTACAGAGTTAAACTGATGTGCGTTTGCAGGAGTTTGTAAACCCTTTCTGTGAAGCAGCGGAAAACGCATTTTTCCAGCCAAATCCAAGCATTTCAGAAATAGCTGTAAATCTCCGTCTAAAACACAAAACGAACGTATCCTTCAAACTGCTCTCCTGTGCGTTCGCTTAACTAAGGGAGTTGACTCCGCGTTTAGATTCAGAGAGTGGGAAGCACGTTCCTTCTAGGAGCTGCGTTTTGCTATTCCAGCGTGAATGGGAGTAAACGCTGTATTCAGAAATATCTGCTTCTAGAACCAAAACGCAGCTACCTAACAGAACGGTCTTCAATGTGTGCATTCAACTTACAGAGTTAAACTGATGTGCGTTTGCAGGAGTTTGTAAACCCTTTCTGTGAAGCAGCGGACAACGCATTTTTCCAACCAAATCCAATCATTTCAGAAATAGCTGTAAATCTCCGTCTAAAACACAAAACGAACGTATCCTTCAAACTGCTCTCCTGTGCGTTCGCTTAACTAAGGGAGTTGACTCCGCGTTTAGATTCAGAGAGTGGGAAGCACGTTCCTTCTAGGAGCTGCGTTTTGCTATTCCAGCGTGAATGGGAGTAAACGCTGTATTCAGAAATATCTGCTTCTAGAACCAAAACGCAGCTACCTAACAGAACGGTCTTCAATGTGTGCATTCAACTTACAGAGTTAAACTGATGTGCGTTTGCAGGAGTTTGTAAACCCTTTCTGTGAAGCAGCGGACAACGCATTTTTCCAACCAAATCCAATCATTTCAGAAATAGCTGTAAATCTCCGTCTAAAACACAAAACGAACGTATCCTTCAAACTGCTCTCCTGTGCGTTCGCTTAACTAAGGGAGTTGAATCCGCGTTTAGATTCAGAGAGTGGGAAGCACGTTCCTTCTAGGAGCTGCGTTTTCCTATTCCAGCGTGAATGGGAATAAACGCTGTATTGAGAAATATCATCTTCTAGAACCAAAACGCAGCTACCTAAAAGAACGGTCTTCAATGTGTGCATTCAACTTACAGAGTTAAACTGATGTGCGTTTGCAGGAGTTTGTAAACCCTTTCTGTGAAGCAGCGGAAAACGCATTTATCCAGCCAAATCCAAGCATTTCAGAAATAGCTGTAAATTTCCGTCTAAAACACAAAACGAACGTATCCTTCAAACTGCTCTCCTGTGCGTTCGCTTAACTAAGAAGGTTGAATCCGCGTTTAGATTCAGAGAGTGGGAAGCACGTTCCTTCGAAAGCTGCGTTTTGCTATTCCAGCGTGAATGGGAGTAAACGCTGTATTGAGAAATATCTGCTTCTAGAAACAAAACGCAGCTACCTAACAGAACGGTCTTCAATGTGTGCATTCAACGTACAGAGTTAAACTGATGTCCGTTTGCAGGAGTTTGTAAACCCTTTCTGTGAAGCAGCGGAAAACGCATTTTTCCAGCCAAATCCAAGCATTTCAGAAATAGCTGTAAATCTCCGTCTAAAACACAAAACGAACGTATCCTTCAAACTGCTCTCCTGTGCGTTCGCTTAACTAAGGGAGTTGAATCCGCGCTTAGATTCAGAGAGTGGGAAGCACGTTCCTTCTAGGAGCTGCGTTTTGCTATTCCAGCGTGAATGGGAGTAAACGCTGTATTCAGAAATATCTGCTTCTAGAACCAAAACGCAGCTAACTAACAGAACGGTCTTCAATGTGTGCACTCAACTTACAGAGTTAAACTGATGTGCGTTTGCAGGAGTTTGTAAACCCTTTCTGTGAAGCAGCGGAAAACGCATTTTTCCAGCCAAATCCAAGCATTTCAGAAATAGCTGTAAATCTCCGTCTAAAACACAAAACGAACGTATCCTTCAAACTGCTCTCCTGTGCGTTCGCTTAACTAAGGGAGTTGAATCCGCGTTTAGATTCAGAGAGTGGGAAGCACGTTCCTTCTAGGAGCTGCGTTTTGCTATTCCAGCGTGAATGGGAGTAAACGCTGTATTCAGAAATATCTGCTTCTAGAACCAAAACGCAGCTACCTAACAGAACGGTCTTCAATGTGTGCATTCAACTTACAGAGTTGCACTGATGTGCGTTTGCAGGAGTTTGTAAACCCTTTCTGTGAAGCAGCGGAAAACGCATTTTTCCAGACAAATCCAAGCATTTCAGAAATAGCTGTAAATCTCCGTCTAAAACACAAAAGGAACGTATCCTTCAAACTACTCTCCTGTGCGTTCGCTTAACTAAGGGAGTTGAATCCGCGTTTAGATTCAGAGAGTGGGAAGCACGTTCTTTCTAAAAGCTCCGTTTTGCTATTCCAGCGTGAATGGGAGTAAACGCTGTATTCAGAAATATCTGATTCTAGAACCAAAACGCAGCTACCTAAAAGAACGGTCTTCAATGTGTGCATTCAACTTACAGAGTTAAACTGATGTGCGTTTGCAGGAGTTTGTAAACCCTTTCTGTGAAGCAGCAGAAAACGCATTTATCCAGCCAAATCCAAGCATTTCAGAAATAGCTGTAAATTTCCGTCTAAAACACAAAACGAACGTATCCTTCAAACTGCTCTCCTGTGCGTTCGCTTAACTAAGGGGGTTGAATCCGCGTTTAGATTCAGAGAGTGGGAAGTACGTTCCTTCGAAAGCTGCGTTTTGCTATTCCAGCGTGAATGGGAGTAAACGCTGTATTGAGAAATATCTGCTTCTAGAAACAAAACGCAGCTACCTAACAGAACGGTCTTCAATGTGTGCATTCAACGTACAGAGTTAAACTGATGTCCGTTTGCAGGAGTTTGTAAACCCTTTCTGTGAAGCAGCGGAAAACGCATTTTTCCAGCCAAATCCAAGCATTTCAGAAATAGCTGTAAATCTCCGTCTAAAAGACAAAACGAACGTATCCTTCAAACTGCTCTCCTGTGCGTTCGCTTAACTAAGGGAGTTGAATCCGCGTTTAGATTCAGAGAGTGGGAAGCACGTTCCTTCTAGGAGCTGCGTTTTGCTATTCCAGCGTGAATGGGAATAAACGCTGTATTGAGAAATATCTGCTTCTAGAACCAAAACGCAGCTACCTAACAGAACGGTCTTCAATGTGTGCATTCAACTTACAGAGTTAAACTGATGTGCGTTTGCAGGAGTTTGTAAACCCTTTCTGTGAAGCAGCGGAAAACGCATTTTGCCAGCCAAATCCAAGCATTTCAGAAATAGCTGTAAATCTCCGTCTAAAACACAAAACGAACGTATCCTTCAAACTGCTCTCCTGTGCGTTCGCTTAACTAAGGGAGTTGAATCCGCGTTTAGATTCAGAGAGTGGGAAGCACGTTCCTTCTAGGAGCTGCGTTTTGCTATTCCAGCGTGAATGGGAGTAAACGCTGTATTCAGAAATATCTGCTTCTAGAACCAAAACGCAGCTACCTAACAGAACAATCTTCAATGTGTGCATTCAACTTACAGAGTTAAACTGATGTGCGTTTGCAGGAGTTTGTAAACCCTTTCTGTGAAGCAGAGGAAAACGCATTTTTCCAACCAAATCCAAGCATTTCAGAAATAGCTGTAAATCTCCGTCTAAAACACAAAACGAACGTATCCTTCAAACTGCTCTCCTGTGCGTTCGCTTAACTAAGGGAGTTGAATCCGCGTTTAGATTCAGAGAGTGGGAAGCACGTTCCTTCTAGGAGCTGCGTTTTGCTATTCCAGCGTGAATGGGAGTAAACGCTGTATTCAGAAATATCTGCTTCTAGAACCAAAACGCAGCTACCTAACAGAACGGTCTTCAATGTGTGCATTCAACTTACAGAGTTAAACTGATGTGCGTTTGCAGGAGTTTGTAAACCCTTTCTGTGAAGCAGCGGAAAACGCATTTTGCCAGCCAAATCCAAGCATTTCAGAAATAGCTGTAAATCTCCGTCTAAAACACAAAACGAACGTATCCTTCAAACTGCTCTGCTGTGCGTTGGCTTAACTAAGGGAGTTGAATCCGCGTTTAGATTCAGAGAGTGGGAAGCACGTTCCTTCTAGGAGCTGCGTTTTGCTATTCCAGCGTGAATGGGAGTAAACGCTGTATTCAGAAATATCTGCTTCTAAAACCAAAACGGAGCTACCTAACAAAACGGTCTTCAACGCGTCCATTCAACTTACAGAGTTAAACTGATGTGTGTTTGAAGGAATTTCTAAACCCTTTCTGTGAAGAAGTGGAAAACGCAGTTTTCCAGCCACATCCAGGCATTTAAGTAATAGCTGTAAATCTCCGTCTAAAACATAAAAGGAACGTATCTTTCAAACTTATCTGCTTGCTGTTTGCTTAACTAAGGGAGTCGAATCCGCCTTCAGAATCAGAGAGTGAGAAGCACGTTTGTTCTAAGAGCTGCGTTTGGATATATCATAGTGAATGGGAGTAAACCCTGTATTGAGAAATATCTGCTTCTAAAATCAAAACGGAGTTACGTAACAGAACCGTCTTCAACGTGTGCATTCAACCTACAGAGGTAAACTGATATTTGTTTGCAGGAGTTTCTAAACCCTTTCTGTGAAGAAGCGGAAAAAGCATTTTTCCAGCCAAATCCAGGCATTTAAGAAATAGCTGTAGATATCCGTCTAAAACACAAAACGAACGTATCTTTCAAACTGCTCTGCTGGGTGTTTGCTTAACTATGGGAGTCGAATGCGCCTTCAGAATCAGAGAATAAGAAGCACGTTTGTTCTAGGACCTGCGTTTGGATATAGCAGAGTGAATGGCAGTAAACGCTGTATTGAGAAATATCTGTTTCTAAAACCAAAATGGAGCTACCTAACAGAACGGTCTTCAACGTGTGCATTCAACTTACAGAGTTAAACTGATGTGTGTTTGCAGGAGTTTCTAAACCCTTTCTGTGAAGAAGTGGAAAACGCATTTTTCCAGCAAATACAGGCATTTAAGAAATAGCTGTAAATCTTTGTCTAAAACACAAAACGTACGTATCTTTCAAACTGCTCTGCTGGGTGATTGCTTAACGAAGGGAGTGGAATTTGCGTTCAGAATCAGAGAGTGAGAAGCAGGTTGGTTCTAGGAGCTGCGTTTGGATATATCAGAGTGAATGGGAGAACACGCTGTATTGAGAAATATCTGGTTCTAAAACCTAAATGGAGCTACCTAACAGATCGGTCTTCAACGTGTGCATTCAACTTACAGAGTTAAACTGATGTGTGTTTGCAGGAGTTTCTAAACTATTTCTGTGAAGAACCGGAAAACACATTTTTCCAGCCAAATCCAGGCATTTAAGAAATAGGTGTAAATCTCCGTGTAAAACACAAAACGAACGTATCTTTCAAACTGCTCTGCTGGGCGTTTGCTTAACTAAGGGAGTCGAATCCGCGTTCAGAATCAGAGAGTGAGAAGCACGTTTGTTCTAGGAGCTGCGTTTGGATATAGCAGAGTGAAAGGTATTAAACGCTGTATTGAGAAATATCTGTTTCTAAAACCAAAACGGAGCTACTTAACAGAACGGTCTTCTACGTGTGCATTCAACTTACAGAGATAAACTGATGTGTGTTTGAAGGAGTTTCTGTGAATAAGCGGAAAACGTATTTTTCCTGCCAAATCCAGGCATTTAAGAAATAGCTGTAAATCTCGGTCTAAAACACAAAAGGAACGTATCTTTCAAACTGCTCTGCTGGGTGTTTGCTTAACTAAGGGAGTCGAATCCGCGTTCAGAATCAGAGAGTGAGAAGCACGTTTTTTCTAGGAGCTGCGTTTGGATATAGCAGAGTGAATGGGAATAAACGCTGTATTGAGAAATATCTGCTTCTAAAACCAAAACGGAGCTACATAACAGAACGGTCTTCAACGTGTGCATTCAACTGACAGAGTTAAACTGATATGTGTTTGCAGAAGATTTTAAACGCTTTCTATGAAGAAGCGGAGAATGCATTTTTCCAGCCAAATCCAGGCATTTAAGAAATAGCTGTAAATCTCCGTCTAAAACACAAAACGTACGTATCTTTCAAACTGCTCTGCTGGGTGTTTGCTTAACTAAAGGAGTTGAATCCGCGTTCAGAATCAGAGAGTGAGAAGCATGTTTGTTCTAGGAGCTGCGTTTTTATATAGCAGAGTGAATGGGAGTAAACGATGTATTCAGAAATATCTGCTTTAAACCAAAACGGAGCTACCTAACAAAACGGTCTTCCAACGTGTGCATTCAACTTACAGAGGTAAACTGATGTGTGTTTTCAGGAGTTTCTAAACCCTTTCTGTGAAGAAGTGGAAAACGCATTTTTCCAGCCAAATCCAGGCATTTGAGAAATAGCTGTAAATCTCCGTCTAAAACACAAAACGAACGTATCTTTCAAACTGCTCTGCTGGGTGTTTGCTTAACTAAGGGAGTCGAATTCGCGTTCAGAATCAGAGAGTGAGAAGCATGTTTGTTCTAGGAGCTGCGTTTGGATATAGCAGAGTGAATGAGAGTAAACGCTGTATTGAGAAATATCAGCTTCTAAAACCAAAACGGAGCTACATAACAGAACGGTCTTCAACGTGTGCATTCAACTTAAAGAGTTAAACTTATGTGTGGTTTCAGGAGTTTCTAAACCCTTTCTGTGAAGAAGCCGAAAAGGCATTTTTCCTGCCAAATCCAGGCATTTAAGAAATAGCTGTAAATCTCGGTCTAAAACACAAAACCAACGTATCTTTCAAACTGCTCTGCTGGGTGTTTGCTTAACTAACGGAGTCGAATTCGCATTCAGAATCAGAGAGTGAGAAGCATGTTTGTTCTAGGAGCTGCGTTTGAATATAGCAGAGTGAATGGGAGTAAACGCTGTATTGAGAAATAGCTTCTAAAACCAAACGTAGCTACCTAACAGAACGGTCTCCCACGTGTGCATTCAACTTACAGAGTTAAACTGTTGTGTGTTTACAGGAGTTTCTAAACCCTTTCTGTGAAGAAGTGGAAAACGTAATTTTCATCCAAATGCAGTCATTTAAGAAATAGCTGTAAATCTCCGTCTAAAACACAAAACGAACGTATCCTTCAAACTGCTCTCCTGTGCGTTCAATTAACTAAGGGAGTTGAATCCGCGTTTAGATTCAGAGAGTGGGAAGCACGTTCCTTCTAGGAGCTGCGTTTTGCTATTCCAGCGTGAATGGGAGTAAACGCTGTATTGAGAAATATCTGCTTCTAGAACCAAAACGCAGCTACCTAACAGAACGGTCTTCAATGTGTGCATTCAACGTACAGAGTTAAACTGATGTGCGTTTGCAGGAGTTTGTAAACCCTTTCTGTGAAGCAGCGGAAAACGCATTTTTCCAGCCAAATCCAAGCATTTCAGAAATAGGTGTAAATCTTCGTCTAAAACACAAAACGAACGTATCCTTCAAACTGCTCTCCTGTGCGTTCGCTTAACTAAGGGAGTTGAATCCGCATTTAGATTCAGAGAGTGGGAAGCACGTTCCTTCTAGGAGCTGCGTTTTGCTATTCCAGCGTGAATGGGAGTAAACGCTGTATTGAGAAATATCTGCTTCTAGAACCAAAACGCAGCTACCTAACAGAACGGTCTTCAATGTGTGCATTCAACGTACAGAGTTAAACTGATGTGCGTTTGCAGGAGTTTGTAAACCCTTTCTGTGAAGCAGCGGAAAACGCATTTTTCCAGCCAAATCCAAGCATTTCAGAAATAGCTGTAAATCTCCGTCTAAAACATAAAACGAACGTATCCTTCAAACTGCTCTCCTGTGCGTTCGCTTAACTAAGGGAGTTGAATCCGCGTTTAGATTCAGAGAGTGGGAAGCACGTTCCTTCTAGGAGCTGCGTTTTGCTCTTCCAGCGTGAATGGGAGTAAACGCTGTATTCCAAAATATATGCTTCTAGAACCTAAACGCAGCTATCTAACAGAACGGTCTTCAATGTGTGCATTCAACGTACAGAGTTAAACTGATGTGCGTTTGCGGGAGTTTGTAAACTTTTTCTGTGAAGCAGCGGAAAACGCATTTTTCCAGCCAAATCCAAGCATTTCAGAAATAGCTTTAAATCTCCGTCTAAAACACAAAACGAACGTATCCTTCGAACTGCTCTCTTGTGCGTTCGCTTAACTAAGGAAGTTGAATCCGCGTTTAGATTCAGAGAGTGGGAAGCACGTTCCTTCTAGGAGCTGCGTTTTGCTATTCCAGCGTGAATGGGAGTAAACGCTGTATTGAGAAATATCTGCTTCTAGAACCAAAACGCAGCTACCTAACAGAACGGTCTTCAATGTGTGCATTCAACGTAGAGAGTTAAACTGATGTGCGTTTGCAGGAGTTTGTAAACCCTTTCTGTGAAGCAGCGGAAAACGCATTTTTCCAGCCAAATCCAAGCATTTCAGAAATAGCTGTAAATCTTTGTCTAAAACACAAAACGAACGTATCCTTCAAACTGCTCTCCTGTGCGTTCGCTTAACTAAGGGAGTTGAATCCGCGTTTAGATTCAGAGAGTGGGAAGCACGTTCCTTCTAGGAGCTGCGTTTTGCTATTCCAGCGTGAATGGGAGTAAACGCTGTATTCCAAAATATCTGCTTCTAGAACCAAAACGCAGCTACCTAACAGAACGGTCTTCAATGTGTGCATTCAACTTACAGAGTTAAACTGATGTGCGTTTGCAGGAGTTTGTAAACCCTTTCTGTGAAGCAGCGGAAAACGCATTTTTCCAGCCAAATCCAAGCATTTCAGAAATAGCTGTAAATCTCCGTCTAAAACACAAAACGAACGTATCCTTCAAACTGCTCTCCTGTGCGTTCGCTTAACTAAGGGAGTTGAATCCGCGTTTAGATTCAGAGAGTGGGAAGCACGTTCCTTCTAGGAGCTGCGTTTTGCTATTCCAGCGTGAATGGGAGTAAACGCTGTATTCAGAAATATCTGCTTCTAGAACCAAAACGCAGCTACCTAACAGAACGGTCTTCAATGTGTGCATTCAACGTACAGAGTTAAACTGATGTGCGTTTGCAGGAGTTTGTAAACTCTTTCTGTGAAGCAGCGGAAAACGCATTTTTCCAGCCAAATCCAAGCATTTCAGAAATAGCTGTAAATCTCCGTCTAAAACACAAAACGAACGTATCCTTCAAACTGCTCTGCTGTGCGTTGGCTTAACTAAGGGAGTTGAATCCGCGTTTAGATTCAGAGAGTGGGAAGCACGTTCCTTCTAGGAGCTGCGTTTTGCTATTCCAGCGTGAATGGGAGTAAACGCTGTATTGAGAAATATCTGCTTCTAGAACCAAAACGCAGCTACCTAACAGAACGGTCTTCAATGTGTGCATTCAACGTACAGAGTTAAACTGATGTGCGTTTGCAGGAGTTTGTAAACCTTTTCTCTGAAGCAGCGGAAAACGCATTTTTCCAGCGAAATCCAAGCATTTCAGAAATAGCTGTAAATCTCCGTCTAAAACACAAAACGAACGTATCCTTCAAACTGCTCTCCTGTGCGTTCGCTTAACTAGGGGTGTTGAATCCGCATTTAGATTCAGAGTGGGAAGCACGTTCCTTCTAGGAGCTGCGTTTTGCTATTCAAGCGTGAATGGGAGTAAACGCTGTATTGAGAAATATCTGCTTCTAGAACCAAAACGCAGCTACCTAACAGAACGGTCTTCAATGTGTGCATTCAACTTACAGAGTTAAACTGATGTGCGTTTGCAGGAGTTTGTAAACCCTTTCTGTGAAGCAGCGGAAAACGCATTTTTCCAGCCAAATCCAAGCATTTCAGAAATAGCTGTAAATCTCCGTCTAAAACACAAAACGAACGTATCCTTCAACCTGCTCTCCTGTGCGTTCGCTTAACTAAGGGAGTTGAATTTGCGTTTAGATTCAGAGAGTGGGAAGCACGTTCCTTCTAGGAGCTGCGTTCTGCTATTCCAGCGTGAATGGGAGTAAACGCTGTATTCAGAAATATCTGCTTCTAGAACCAAAACGCAGCTACCTAACAGAACGGTCTTCAATGTGTGCATTCAACTTACAGAGTAAAACTGATGTGCGTTTGCAGGAGTTTGTAAACCCTTTCTGTGAAGCAGCGGAAAACGCATTTTTCCAGCCAAATCCAAGCATTTCAGAAATAGCTGTAAATCTCCGTCTAAAACACAAAAGGAACGTATCCTTCAAACTGCTCTCCTGTGCGTTCGCTTAAATAAGGGAGTTGAATTCGCGTTTAGATTCAGAGAGTGGGAAGCACGTTCCTTCTAGGAGCTGCGTTTTGCTATTCCAGCGTGAATGGGAGTAAACGCTGTGTTGAGAAATATCTGATTCTAGAACCAAAACGCAGCTACCTAAAAGAACGGTCTTCAATGTGGGCATTCAACGTACAGAGTTAAACTGATGTGCGTTTGCAGGAGTTTGTAAACTCTTTCTGTGAAGCAGCGGAAAACGCATTTTTCCAGCCAAATCCAAGCATTTCAGAAATAGCTGTAAATCTCCGTCTAAAACACAAAACGAACGTATCCTTCAAACTGCTCTCCTGTGCGTTCGCTTAACTAAGGGAGTTGAATCCGCGTTTAGATTCAGAGAGTGGGAAGCACGTTCCTTCTAGGAGCTGCGTTTTGCTATTCCAGCGTGAATGGGAGTAAAGGCTGTATTGAGAAATATCTGCTTCTAGAACCAAAACGCAGCTACCTAACAGAACGGTCTTCAATGTGTGCATTCAACTTACAGAGTTAAACTGATGTGCGTTTGCAGGAGTTTGTAAACCCTTTCTGTGAAGCAGCGGAAAACGCATTTTTCCAGCCAAATCCAAGCATTTCAGAAATAGCTGTAAATCTCCGTCTAAAACACAAAACGAACGTATCCTTCAAACTGCTCTCCTGTGCGTTCGCTTAACTAAGGGAGTTGAATCCGCGTTTAGATTCAGAGAGTGGGAAGCACGTTCCTTCTAGGAGCTGCGTTTTGCTATTCCAGCGTGAATGGGAGTAAACGCTGTATTCAGAAATATCTGCTTCTAGAAAGAAACGCAGCTACCTAACAGAACGGTCTTCAATGTGTGCATTCAACGTACAGAGTTAAACTGATGTGCGTTTGCAGGAGATTGTAAACCCTTTCTGTGAAGCAGCGGAAAACGCATTTTTCCAGCCAAATCCAAGCATTTCAGAAATAGCTGTAAATCTCCGTCTAAAACACAAAACGAACGTATCCTTCAAACTGCTCTCCTGTGCGTTCGCTTAACTAGGGGTGTTGAATCCGCATTTAGATTCAGAGTGGGAAGCACGTTTTTTCTAGGAGCTGCGTTTTGCTATTCAAGCGTGAATGGGAGTAAACGCTGTATTGAGAAATATCTGCTTCTAGAACCAAAACGCAGCTACCTAACAGAACGGTCTTCAATGTGTGCATTCAACTTACAGAGTTAAACTGATGTGCGTTTGCAGGAGTTTGTAAACCCTTTCTGTGAAGCAGCGGAAAACGCATTTTTCCAGCCAAATCCAAGCATTTCAGAAATAGCTGTAAATCTCCGTCTAAAACACAAAACGAACGTATCCTTCAAACTGCTCTCCTGTGCGTTCGCTTAACTAAGGGAGTTGAATCCGCGTTTAGATTCAGAGAGTGGGAAGCACGTTCCTTCTAGGAGCTGCGTTTTGCTATTCCAGCGTGAATGGGAGTAAACGCTGTATTCAGAAATATCTGCTTCTAGAACCAAAACGCAGCTACCTAACAGAACGGTCTTCAATGTGTGCATTCAACTTACAGAGTTGCACTGATGTGCGTTTGCAGGAGTTTGTAAACCCTTTCTGTGAAGCAGCGGAAAACGCATTTATCCAGCCAAATCCAAGCATTTCAGAAATAGCTGTAAATGTCCGTCTAAAACACAAAACGAACGTATCCTTCAAACTGCTCTCCTGTGCGTTCGCTTAACTAAGGGAGTTGAATCCGCGTTTAGATTCAGAGAGTGGGAAGCACGTTCCTTCTAGGAGCTGCGTTTTCCTATTCCAGCGTGAATGGGAGTAAACGCTGTATTCAGAAATATCTGCTTCTAGAACCAAAACGCAGCTACCTAAGAGAACGGTCTTCAATGTGTGCATTCAACGTACAGAGTTAAACTGATGTGCGTTTGCAGGAGTTTGTAAACCCTTTCTGTGAACAGAGGAAAACGCATTTTTCCAGCCAAATCCAAGCATTTCAGAAATAGCTGTAAATCTCCGTCTAAAACACAAAACGAACGTATCCTTCAAACTGCTCTCCTGTGCGTTCGCTTAACTAAGGGAGTTGAATCCGCGTTTAGATTCAGAGAGTGGGAAGCACGTTCCTTCTAGGAGCTGCGTTTTGCTCTTCCAGCGTGAATGGGAGTAAACGCTGTATTCAGAAATATCTGCTTCTAGAACCAAAACGCAGCTACCTAACAGAACGGTCTTCAATGTGTGCATTCAACGTACAGAGTTAAACTGATGTGCGTCTGCAGGAGTTTGTAAACTCTTTCTGTGAAGCTGCGGAAAACGCATTTTTCCAGCCACATCCAAGCATTTCAGAAATAGCTGTAAATGTCCGTCTAAAACACAAAACGAACGTATCCTTCAAACTGCTCTGCTGTGCGTTGGCTTAACTAAGGGAGTTGAATCCGCGTTTGGATTCAGAGAGTGGGAAGCACGTTCCCTCTAGGAGCTGCGTTTTGCTATTCCAGCGTGAATGGGAGTAAACGCTGTATTGAGAAATATCTGCTTCTAGAACCAAAACGCAGCTACCTAACAGAACGGTCTTCAATGTGTGCATTCAACGTACAGAGTTAAACTGATGTGCGTTTGCAGGAGTTTGTAAACCCTTTCTGTGAAGCAGCGGACAAGGCATTTTTCCAACCAAATCCAAGCATTTCAGAAATAGCTGTAAATCTCCGTCTAAAACACAAAACGAACGTATCCTTCAAACTGCTCTCCTGTGCGTTCGCTTAACTAAGGGAGTTGAATCCGCGTTTAGATTCAGAGAGTGGGAAGCACGTTCCTTCTAGGAGCTGCGTTTTCCTATTCCAGCGTGAATGGGAATAAACGCTGTATTGAGAAATATCTGCTTCTAGAACCAAAACGCAGCTACCTAACAGAACGGTCTTCAATGTGTGCATTCAACTTACAGAGTTAAACTGATGTGCGTTTGCAGGAGTTTGTAAACCCTTTCTGTGAAGCAGCGGAAAACGCATTTTTCCAGCCAAATCCAAGCATTTCAGAAATAGCTGTAAACCTCCGTCTAAAACACAAAACGAACGTATCCTTCAAACTGCTCTCCTGTGCGTTCGCTTAACTAAGGGAGTTGAATCCGCGTTTAGACTCAGAGAGTGGGAAGCACGTTCCTTCTAGGAGCTGCGTTTTGCTATTCCAGCGTGAATGGGAGTAAACGCTGTATTCAGAAATATCTGCTTCTAGAACCAAAACGCAGCTACCTAACAGAACGGTCTTCAATGTGTGCATTCAACGTACAGAGTTAAACTGATGTGCGTTTGCAGGAGTTTGTAAACCTTTTCTCTGAAGCAGCGGAAAACGCATTTTTCCAGCGAAATCCAAGTATTTCAGAAATAGCTGTAAATCTCCGTCTAAAACACAAAACGAACGTATCCTTCAAACTGCTCTCCTGTGCGTTCGCTTAACTAGGGGTGTTGAATCCGCATTTAGATTCAGAGTGGGAAGCACGTTCCTTCTAGGAGCTGCGTTTTGCTATTCAAGCGTGAATGGGAGTAAACGCTGTATTGAGAAATATCTGCTTCTAGAACCAAAACGCAGCTACCTAACAGAACGGTCTTCAATGTGTGCATTCAACTTACAGAGTTAAACTGATGTGCGTTTGCAGGAGTTTGTAAACCCTTTCTGTGAAGCAGCGGAAAACGCATTTTTCCAGCCAAATCCAAGCATTTCAGAAATAGCTGTAAATCTCCGTCTAAAACACAAAACGAACGTATCCTTCAACCTGCTCTCCTGTGCGTTCGCTTAACTAAGGGAGTTGAATTTGCGTTTAGATTCAGAGAGTGGGAAGCACGTTCCTTCTAGGAGCTGCGTTCTGCTATTCCAGCGTGAATGGGAGTAAACGCTGTATTCAGAAATATCTGCTTCTAGAACCAAAACGCAGCTACCTAACAGAACGGTCTTCAATGTGTGCATTCAACTTACAGAGTAAAACTGATGTGCGTTTGCAGGAGTTTGTAAACCCTTTCTGTGAAGCAGCGGAAAACGCATTTTTCCAGCCAAATCCAAGCATTTCAGAAATAGCTGTAAATCTCCGTCTAAAACACAAAAGGAACGTATCCTTCAAACTGCTCTCCTGTGCGTTCGCTTAAATAAGGGAGTTGAATTCGCGTTTAGATTCAGAGAGTGGGAAGCACGTTCCTTCTAGGAGCTGCGTTTTGCTATTCCAGCGTGAATGGGAGTAAACGCTGTGTTGAGAAATATCTGATTCTAGAACCAAAACGCAGCTACCTAAAAGAACGGTCTTCAATGTGGGCATTCAACGTACAGAGTTAAACTGATGTGCGTTTGCAGGAGTTTGTAAACTCTTTCTGTGAAGCAGCGGAAAACGCATTTTTCCAGCCAAATCCAAGCATTTCAGAAATAGCTGTAAATCTCCGTCTAAAACACAAAACGAACGTATCCTTCAAACTGCTCTCCTGTGCGTTCGCTTAACTAAGGGAGTTGAATCCGCGTTTAGATTCAGAGAGTGGGAAGCACGTTCCTTCTAGGAGCTGCGTTTTGCTATTCCAGCGTGAATGGGAGTAAAGGCTGTATTGAGAAATATCTGCTTCTAGAACCAAAACGCAGCTACCTAACAGAACGGTCTTCAATGTGTGCATTCAACTTACAGAGTTAAACTGATGTGCGTTTGCAGGAGTTTGTAAACCCTTTCTGTGAAGCAGCGGAAAACGCATTTTTCCAGCCAAATCCAAGCATTTCAGAAATAGCTGTAAATCTCCGTCTAAAACACAAAACGAACGTATCCTTCAAACTGCTCTCCTGTGCGTTCGCTTAACTAAGGGAGTTGAATCCGCGTTTAGATTCAGAGAGTGGGAAGCACGTTCCTTCTAGGAGCTGCGTTTTGCTATTCCAGCGTGAATGGGAGTAAACGCTGTATTCAGAAATATCTGCTTCTAGAAAGAAACGCAGCTACCTAACAGAACGGTCTTCAATGTGTGCATTCAACGTACAGAGTTAAACTGATGTGCGTTTGCAGGAGATTGTAAACCCTTTCTGTGAAGCAGCGGAAAACGCATTTTTCCAGCCAAATCCAAGCATTTCAGAAATAGCTGTAAATCTCCGTCTAAAACACAAAACGAACGTATCCTTCAAACTGCTCTCCTGTGCGTTCGCTTAACTAGGGGTGTTGAATCCGCATTTAGATTCAGAGTGGGAAGCACGTTTTTTCTAGGAGCTGCGTTTTGCTATTCAAGCGTGAATGGGAGTAAACGCTGTATTGAGAAATATCTGCTTCTAGAACCAAAACGCAGCTACCTAACAGAACGGTCTTCAATGTGTGCATTCAACTTACAGAGTTAAACTGATGTGCGTTTGCAGGAGTTTGTAAACCCTTTCTGTGAAGCAGCGGAAAACGCATTTTTCCAGCCAAATCCAAGCATTTCAGAAATAGCTGTAAATCTCCGTCTAAAACACAAAACGAACGTATCCTTCAAACTGCTCTCCTGTGCGTTCGCTTAACTAAGGGAGTTGAATCCGCGTTTAGATTCAGAGAGTGGGAAGCACGTTCCTTCTAGGAGCTGCGTTTTGCTATTCCAGCGTGAATGGGAGTAAACGCTGTATTCAGAAATATCTGCTTCTAGAACCAAAACGCAGCTACCTAACAGAACGGTCTTCAATGTGTGCATTCAACTTACAGAGTTGCACTGATGTGCGTTTGCAGGAGTTTGTAAACCCTTTCTGTGAAGCAGCGGAAAACGCATTTATCCAGCCAAATCCAAGCATTTCAGAAATAGCTGTAAATGTCCGTCTAAAACACAAAACGAACGTATCCTTCAAACTGCTCTCCTGTGCGTTCGCTTAACTAAGGGAGTTGAATCCGCGTTTAGATTCAGAGAGTGGGAAGCACGTTCCTTCTAGGAGCTGCGTTTTCCTATTCCAGCGTGAATGGGAGTAAACGCTGTATTCAGAAATATCTGCTTCTAGAACCAAAACGCAGCTACCTAAGAGAACGGTCTTCAATGTGTGCATTCAACGTACAGAGTTAAACTGATGTGCGTTTGCAGGAGTTTGTAAACCCTTTCTGTGAACAGAGGAAAACGCATTTTTCCAGCCAAATCCAAGCATTTCAGAAATAGCTGTAAATCTCCGTCTAAAACACAAAACGAACGTATCCTTCAAACTGCTCTCCTGTGCGTTCGCTTAACTAAGGGAGTTGAATCCGCGTTTAGATTCAGAGAGTGGGAAGCACGTTCCTTCTAGGAGCTGCGTTTTGCTCTTCCAGCGTGAATGGGAGTAAACGCTGTATTCAGAAATATCTGCTTCTAGAACCAAAACGCAGCTACCTAACAGAACGGTCTTCAATGTGTGCATTCAACGTACAGAGTTAAACTGATGTGCGTCTGCAGGAGTTTGTAAACTCTTTCTGTGAAGCTGCGGAAAACGCATTTTTCCAGCCACATCCAAGCATTTCAGAAATAGCTGTAAATGTCCGTCTAAAACACAAAACGAACGTATCCTTCAAACTGCTCTGCTGTGCGTTGGCTTAACTAAGGGAGTTGAATCCGCGTTTGGATTCAGAGAGTGGGAAGCACGTTCCCTCTAGGAGCTGCGTTTTGCTATTCCAGCGTGAATGGGAGTAAACGCTGTATTGAGAAATATCTGCTTCTAGAACCAAAACGCAGCTACCTAACAGAACGGTCTTCAATGTGTGCATTCAACGTACAGAGTTAAACTGATGTGCGTTTGCAGGAGTTTGTAAACCCTTTCTGTGAAGCAGCGGACAAGGCATTTTTCCAACCAAATCCAAGCATTTCAGAAATAGCTGTAAATCTCCGTCTAAAACACAAAACGAACGTATCCTTCAAACTGCTCTCCTGTGCGTTCGCTTAACTAAGGGAGTTGAATCCGCGTTTAGATTCAGAGAGTGGGAAGCACGTTCCTTCTAGGAGCTGCGTTTTCCTATTCCAGCGTGAATGGGAATAAACGCTGTATTGAGAAATATCTGCTTCTAGAACCAAAACGCAGCTACCTAACAGAACGGTCTTCAATGTGTGCATTCAACTTACAGAGTTAAACTGATGTGCGTTTGCAGGAGTTTGTAAACCCTTTCTGTGAAGCAGCGGAAAACGCATTTTTCCAGCCAAATCCAAGCATTTCAGAAATAGCTGTAAACCTCCGTCTAAAACACAAAACGAACGTATCCTTCAAACTGCTCTCCTGTGCGTTCGCTTAACTAAGGGAGTTGAATCCGCGTTTAGACTCAGAGAGTGGGAAGCACGTTCCTTCTAGGAGCTGCGTTTTGCTATTCCAGCGTGAATGGGAGTAAACGCTGTATTCAGAAATATCTGCTTCTAGAACCAAAACGCAGCTACCTAACAGAACGTTCTTCAATGTGTGCATTCAACGTACAGAGTTAAACTGATGTTCGTTTGCAGGAGTTTGTAAACCCTTTCTGTGAAGCAGCGGAAAACGCATTTTTCCAGCCAAATCCAAGCATTTCAGAAATAGCTGTAAATCTCCGTCTAAAACACAAAACAAACGTATCCTTCAAACTGCTCTCCTGTGCGTTCGCTTAACTAAGAGAGTTGAATCCGCGTTTAGATTCAGAGAATGGGAAGCACGTTCCTTCTAGGAGCTGCGTTTTGCTATTCCAGCGTGAATGGGAGTAAACGCTGTATTCAGAAATATCTGCTTCTAGAACCAAAACGCAGCTACCTAACAGAACGGTCTTCAATGTGTGCATTCAACTTACAGAGTTAAACTGATGTGGGTTTGCAGGAGTTTGTAAACCCTTTCTGTGAAGCAGCGGAAAACGCATTTTTCCAGCCAAATCCAAGCATTTCAGAAATAGCTGTAAATCTGCGTCTAAAACACAAAACGAACGTATCCTTCAAACTGCTCTTCTGTGCGTTCGCTTAACTAAGGGAGTTGAATCCGCGTTTAGATTCAGAGAGTGGGAATCACGTTCCTTCTAAGAGCTGC
This sequence comes from Callithrix jacchus, assembly GCF_049354715.1. NCBI lineage: Eukaryota > Metazoa > Chordata > Mammalia > Primates > Cebidae > Callithrix > Callithrix jacchus. The sequence continues at coordinate 46,928,396 of NC_133514.1, forward strand.
GTTTTGCTATTCCAGCGTGAATGGGAGTAAACGCTGTATTCCAAAATATCTGCTTCTAGAACCAAAACGCAGCTACCTAACAGAACGGTGTTCAATGTGTGCAATCAATGTACAGAGTTAAACTGATGTGCGTTTGCAGGAGTTTGTAAACTCTTTCTGTGAAGCAGCGGAAAACGCATTATTCCAGCCAAATCCAAGCATTTCAGAAATAGCTGTAAATCTCCGTCTAAAACACAAAACGAACGTATCCTTCGAACTGCTCTGCTGTGCGTTGGCTTAACTAAGGGAGTTGAATCCGCGTTTAGAGTCAGAGAGTGAAAAGCACGTTCCTTCTAGGACCTGCGTTTTGCTATTCCAGCGTGAATGGGAGTAAACGCTGTATTGAGAAATCTCTGCTTCTAGAACCAAAACGCAGCTACCTAACAGAACGGTCTTCAATGTGTGCATTCAACTTACAGAGTTAAACTGATGTGCGTTTGCAGGAGTTTTTAAACCCTTTCTGTGAAGCAGCGGACAACGCATTTATCCAACGAAATCCAAGCATTTCAGAAATAGCTGTAAATCTCCGTCTAAAACACAAAACGAACGTATCCTTCAAACTGCTCTCCTGTGCGTTCGCTTAACTAAGGGAGTTGAATCCGCGTTTAGATTCAGAGAGTGGGAAGCACGTTCCTTCTAGGAGCTGCGTTTTGCTATTCCAGCGTGAATGGGAGTAAACGCTGTATTCAGAAATATCTGCTTCTAGAACCAAAACGCAGCTACCTAACAGAACGGTCTTCAATGTGTGCATTCAACGTACAGAGTTAAACTGATGTGCGTTTGCAGGAGTTTGTAAACCCTTTCTGTGAAGCAGCGGAAAACGCATTTTTCCATCCAAATCCAAGCATTTCAGAAATAGCTGTAAATCTCCGTCTAAAACACAAAACGAACGTATCCTTCAAACTGCTCTCCTGTGCGTTCGCTTAACTAAGGGAGTTGAATCCGCGTTTAGATTCAGAGAGTGGGAAGCACGTTCCTTCTAGGAGATGCGTTTTGCTATTCCAGCGTGAATGGGAGTAAACGCTGTATTCAGAAATATCTGCTTCTAGAACCAAAAAGCAGATACCTAACAGAACGGTCTTCAATGTGTGCATTCAACTTACAGAGTTAAACTGATGTGCGTTTGCAGGAGTTTGTAAACCCTTTCTGTGATGCAGCGGAAAACGCATTTTTCCAGCCAAATCCAAGCATTTCAGAAATAGCTGTAAATCTCCGTCTAAAACACAAAACGAACGTATCCTTCAAACTGCTCTCCTGTGCGTTCGCTTAACTAAGGGAGTTGAATCCGCGTTTAGACTCAGAGAGTGGGAAGCACGTTCCTTCTAGGAGCTGCGTTTTGCTATTCCAGCGTGAATGGGAGTAAACGCTGTATTGAGAAATATCTGCTTCTAGAACCAAAACGCAGCTACCTAACAGAACGGTCTTCAATGTGTGCATTCAACGTACAGAGTTAAACTGATGTGCGTTTGCAGGAGTTTGTAAACCCTTTCTGTGAAGCAGCGGAAAACGCATTTTTCCAGCCAAATCCAAGCATTTCAGAAATAGCTGTAAATCTCCGTCTAAAACACAAAACGAACGTATCCTTCAAACTGCTCTCCTGTGCGTTCGCTTAACTAAGGGAGTTGAATCCGCGTTTAGATTCAGAGAGTGGGAAGCACGTTCCTTCTAGGAGCTGCGTTTTGCTATTCCAGCGTGAATGGGAGTAAACGCTGTATTCAGAAATATCTGCTTCTAGAACCAAAACGCAGCTACCTAACAGAACGGTCTTCAATGTGTGCATTCAACTTACAGAGTTAAACTGATGTGCGTTTGCAGGAGTTTGTAAACCCTTTCTGTGAAGCAGCGGAAAACGCATTGTTCCAGCCAAATCCAAGCATTTCAGAAAAAGCTGTAAATCTCCGTCTAAAACACAAAACGAACGTATCCTTCAAACTGCTCTCCTGTGCGTTCGCTTAACTAAGGGAGTTGAATCCGCGTTTAGATTCAGAGAGTGGGAAGCACGTTCCTTCTAGGAGCTGCGTTTTGCTATTCCAGCGTGAATGGGAGTAAACGCTGTATTGAGAAATATCTGCTTCTAGAACCAAAACGCAGCTACCTAACAGAACGGTCTTCAATGTGTGCATTCAACGTACAGAGTTAAACTGATGTGCGTTTGCAGGAGTTTGTAAACCCTTTCTGTGAAGCAGCGGAAAACGCATTTTTCCAGCCAAATCCAAGCATTTCAGAAATAGCTGTAAATCTCCGTCTAAAACACAAAACGAACGTATCCTTCAAACTGCTTTCCTGTGCGTTCGCTTACCTAAGGGAGTTGAATCCGCGTTTAGATTCAGAGAGTGGGAAGCACGTTCATTCTAGGAGCTGCGTTTTGCTCTTCCAGCGTGAATGGGAGTTAACGCTGTATTGAGAAATATCTGCTTCTAGAACCAAAACGCAGCTACCTAACAGAACGGTCTTCAATGTGTGCATTCAACGTACGGAGTTAAACTGATGTGCGTTTGCAGGAGTTTGTAAACCCTTTCTGTGAAGCAGCGGAAAACGCATTTTTCCAGCCAAATCCAAGCATTTCAGAAATAGCTGTAAATCTCCGTCTAAAACACAAAACGAACGTATCCTTCAAACTGCTCTCCTGTGCGTTCGCTTAACTAAGGGAGTTGAATCCGCGTTTAGATTCAGAGAGTGGGAAGCACGTTCCTTCTAGGAGCTGCGTTTTGCTATTCCAGCGTGAATGGGAGTAAACGCTGTATTGAGAAATATCTGCTTCTAGAACCAAAACGCAGCTACCTAACAGAACGGTCTTCAATGTGTGCATTCAACGTACAGAGTTAAACTGATGTGCGTTTGCAGGAGTTTGTAAACCCTTTCTGTGAAGCAGCGGAAAACGCATTTTTCCAGCCAAATCCAAGCATTTCAGAAATAGCTGTAAATCTCCGTCTAAAACACAAAACAAACGTATCCTTCACACTGCTCTCCTGTGCGTTCGCTTAACTAAGGGAGTTGAATCCGCGTTTAGATTCAGAGAGTGGGAAGCACGTTCCTTCTAGGACCTGCGTTTTGCTATTCCAGCGTGAATGGGAGTAAACGCTGTATTGAGAAATATCTGCTTCTAGAACCAAAACGCAGCTACCTAAGAGAACGGTCTTCAATGTGTGCATTCAACATACAGAGTTAAACTGATGTGCGTTTGCAGGAGTTTGTAAACCCTTTCTGTGAAGCAGCGGAAAACGCATTTTTTAACCAAATCCAAGCATTTCAGAAATAGCTTTAAATCTCCGTCTAAAACACAAAACGAACGTATCCTTCAAACTGCTCTCCTGTGCGTTGGCTAAACTAAGGGAGTTGAATCCGCGTTTAGATTCAGAGAGTGGGAAGCACGTTCCTTCTAGGAGCTGCGTTTTGCTATTTCAGCGTGAATGGGAGTAAACGCTGTATTGAGAAATATCTGCTTCTAGAACCAAAACGCAGCTACCTAACAGAACGGTCTTCAATGTGTGCATTCAACGTACAGAGTTAAACTGATGTGCGTTTGCAGGAGTTTGTAAACCCTTTCTGTGAAGCAGCGGAAAACGCATTTTTCCAGCCAAATCCAAGCATTTCAGAAATAGCTGTAAATCTCCGTCTAAAACACAAAACGAACGTATCCTTCAAACTGCTCTCCTGTGCGTTCGCTTAACTAAGGGAGTTGAATCCGCGTTTAGATTCAGAGAGTGGGAAGCACGTTCCTTCTAGGAGCTGCGTTTTGCTATTCCAGCGTGAATGGGAGTAAACGCTGTATTCAGAAATATCTGCTTCTAGAACCAAAACGCAGCTACCTAACAGAACGGTCTTCAATGTGTGCATTCATCTTACAGAGTTAAACTGATGTGCGTTTGCAGGAGTTTGTAAACCCTTTCTGTGAAGCAGCGGAAAACGCATTTTTCCAGCCAAATCCAAGCATTTCAGAAATAGCTGTAAATCTCCGTCTAAAACACAAAACGAACGTATCCTTCAAACTGCTCTCCTGTGCGTTCGCTTAACTAAGGGAGTTGAATCCGCATTTAGATTCAGAGAGTGGGAAGCACGTTCCTTCTAGGAGCTGCGTTTTGCTATTCCAGCGTGAATGGGAGTAAACGCTGTATTGAGAAATATCTGCTTCTAGAACCAAAACGCAGCTACCTAACAGAACGGTATTCAATGTGTGCATTCAACGTACAGAGTTAAACTGATGTGCGTTTGCAGGAGTTTGTAAACCCTTTCTGTGAAGCAGCGGAAAACGCATTTTTCCAGCCAAATCCAAGCATTTCAGAAATAGCTGTAAATCTCCGTCTAAAACACAAAACGAACGTATCCTTCAAACTGCTCTCCTGTGCGTTCGCGTAACTAAGGGAGTTGAATCCGCGTTTAGATTCAGAGATTGGAAAGCACGTTCCTTCTAGGAGCTGCGTTTTGCTATTCCAGCGTGAATGGGAGTAAACGCTGTATTCAGAAATATCTGCTTCTAGAACCAAAACGCAGCTACCTAACAGAACGGTCTTCAATGTGTGCATTCAACGTACAGAGTTAAACTGATGTGCGTTTGCAGGAGTTTGTAAACCCTTTCTGTGAAGCAGCGGAAAACGCATTTTTCCAGCCAAATCCAAGCATTTCAGAAATAGCTGTAAATCTCCGTCTAAAACACAAAACGAACGTATCCTTCAAACTGCTCTCCTGTGCGTTCGCTTAACTAAGGGAGTTGAATCCGCGTTTAGATTCAGAGAGTGGGAAGCACGTTCCTTCTAGGAGCTGCGTTTTGCTATTCCAGCGTGAATGGGAGTAAACGCTGTATTCCAAAATATCTGCTTCTAGAACCAAAACGCAGCTACCTAACAGAACGGTCTTCAATGTGTGCATTCAACGTACAGAGTTAAACTGATGTGCGTTTGCAGGAGTTTGTAAACCCTTTCTGTGAAGCAGCGGAAAACGCATTTTTCCAGCCAAATCCAAGCATTTCAGAAATAGCTGTAAATCTCCGTCTAAAACACAAAACGAACGTATCCTTCAAACTGCTCTCCTGTGCGTTCGCTTAACTAAGGGAGTTTAATCCGCGTTTAGATTCAGAGAGTGGGAAGCACGTTCCTTCTAGGAGCTGCGTTTTGCTATTCCAGCGTGAATGGGAGTAAACGCTGTATTGAGAAATATCTGCTTCTAGAACCAAAACGCAGCTACCTAACAGAACGGTCTTCAATGTGTGCATTCAACGTACAGAGTTAAACTGATGTGCGTTTGCAGGAGTTTGTAAACCCTTTCTGTGAAGCAGCGGAAAACGCATTTTTCCAGCCAAATCCAAGCATTTCAGAAATAGCTGTAAATCTCCGTCTAAAACACAAAACGAACGTATCCTTCAAACTGCTCTCCTGTGCGTTCGCTTAACTAAGGGAGTTGAATCCGCGTTTAGATTCAGAGAGTGGGAAGCACGTTCCTTCTAGGAGCTGCGTTTTGCTATTCCAACGTAAATGGGAGTAAACGCTGTATTGAGAAATATCTGCTTCTAGAACCAAAACGCAGCTACCTAACAGAACGGTCTTCAATGTGTGCATTCAACGTACAGAGTTAAACTGATGTGCGTTTGCAGGAGTTTGTAAACCCTTTCTTTGAAGCAGCGGAAAACGCATTTTTCCAGCCAAATCCAAGCATTTCAGAAATAGCTGTAAATCTCCGTCTAAAACAAAAAACGAACGTATCCTTCAAACTGCTCTCCTGTGCGTTCGCTTAACTAAGGGAGTTGAATCCGCGTTTAGATTCAGAGAGTGGGAAGCACGTTCCTTCTAGGAGCTGCGTTTTGCTATTCCAACGTAAATGGGAGTAAACGCTGTATTGAGAAATATCTGCTTCTAGAACCAAAACGCAGCTACCTAACAGAACGTTCTTCAATGTGTGCATTCAACGTACAGAGTTTAACTGATGTGCGTTTGCAGGAGTTTGTAAACCCTTTCTGTGAAGCAGCGGAAAACGCATTTTTCCAGCCAAATCCAAGCATTTCAGAAATAGCTGTAAATCTCCGTCTAAAACACAAAACGAACGTATCCTTCAAACTGCTCTCCTGTGCGTTCGCTTAACTAAGGGAGTTGAATCCGCGTTTAGATTCAGAGAGTGGGAAGCACGTTCCTTCTAGGAGCTGCGTTTTCCTATTCCAGCGTGAATGGGAGTAAACGCTGTATTGAGAAATATCTGCTTCTAGAACCAAAACGCAGCTACCTAAGAGAACGGTCTTCAATGTGTGCATTCAACTTACAGAGTTAAACTGATGTGCGTTTGCAGGAGTTTGTAAACCCTTTCTGTGAAGCAGCGGAAAACGCATTTTTCCAACCAAATCCAAGCATTTCAGAAATAGCTTTAAATCTCCGTCTAAAACACAAAACGAACGTATCCTTCAAACTGCTCTTCTGTGCGTTGGCTAAACTAAGGGAGTTGAATCCGCGTTTAGATTCAGAGAGTGGGAAGCACGTTCCTTCTAAAAGCTGCGTTTTGCTATTCCAGCGTGAATGGGAGTAAACGCTGTATTCAGAAATATCTGCTTCTAGAACCAAAACGCAGCTACCTAACCGAACGGTCTTCAATGTGTGCATTCAACTTACAAAGTTAAACTGATGTGCGTTTGCAGGAGTTTGTAAACCCTTTCTGTGAACAGAGGAAAACGCATTTTTCCAGCTGAATCCAAGCATTTCAGAAATAGCTGTAAATCTCCGTCTAAAACACAAAACGAACGTATCCTTCAAACTGCTCTGCTGTGCGTTGGCTTAACTAAGAAAGTTGAATCCGCGTTTAGATTCAGAGAGTGGGAAGCACGTTCCTTCTAGGAGCTGCGTTTTGCTATTCCAGCGTGAATGGGAGTAAACGCTGTATTGAGAAATATCTGCTTCTAGAACCAAAACGCAGCTACCTAACAGAACGGTCTTCAATGTGTGCATTCAACTTACAGAGTTAAACTGATGTGCGTTTGCAGGAGTTTGTAAACCCTTTCTGTGAAGCAGCGGAAAACGCATTTTTCCAGCCAAATTAAAGCATTTCAGAAATAGCTGTAAATCTCAGTCTAAAACACAAAACGAACGTATCCTTCAAACTGCTCTCCTGTGCGTTCGCTTAACTAAGGGAGTTGAATCCGCATTTAGACTCAGAGAGTGGGAAGCACGTTCCTTCTAGGAGCTGCGTTTTGCTATTCCAGCGTGAATGGGAGTAAACGCTGTATTGAGAAATATCTGCTTCTAGAACCAAAACGCAGCTACCTAACAGAACGGTCTTCAATGTGTGCATTCAACGTACAGAGTTAAACTGATGTGCGTTTGCAGGAGTTTGTAAACCCTTTCTGTGAAGCAGCGGAAAACGCAATTTTCCAGCCAAATCCAAGCATTTCAGAAATAGCTGTAAATCTCCGTCTAAAACACAAAACGAACGTATCCTTCAAACTGCTCTCCTGTGCGTTCGCTTAACTAAGGGAGTTGAATCCGCGTTTAGATTCAGAGAGTGGGAAGCACGTTCCTTCTAGGAGCTGCGTTTTGCTATTCCAGCGTGAATGGGAGTAAACGCTGTATTCAGAAATATCTGCTTCTAGAACCAAAACGCAGCTACCTAACAGAACGGTCTTCAATGTGTGCATTCAACTTACAGAGTTAAACTGATGTGCGTTTGCAGGAGTTTGTAAACCCTTTCTGTGAAGCAGCGGAAAACGCATTGTTCCAGCCAAATCCAAGCATTTCAGAAAAAGCTGTAAATCTCCGTCTAAAACACAAAACGAACGTATCCTTCAAACTTCTCTCTTGTGCGTTCGCTTAACTAAGGGAGTTGAATCCGCGTTTAGATTCAGAGAGTGGGAAGCACGTTCCTTCTAGGAGCTGCGTTTTGCTATTCCAGCGTGAATGGGAGTAAACGCTGTATTTAGAAATATCTGCTTCTAGAACCAAAACGCAGCTACCTAACAGAACGGTCTTCAATGTGTGCATTCAACGTACAGAGTTAAACTGATGTGCGTTTGCAGGAGTTTGTAAACCCTTTCTGTGAAGCAGCGGAAAACGCATTTTTCCAGCCAAATCCAAGCATTTCAGAAATAGCTGTAAATCTCCGTCTAAAACACAAAACGAACGTATCCTTCAAACTGCTCTCCTGTGCGTTCGCTTAACTAAGGGAGTTGAATCCGCGTTTAGATTCAGAGAGTGGGAAGCACGTTCCTTCTAGGAGCTGCGTTTTTCTATTCCAGCGTGAATGGGAGTAAACGCTGTATTCAGAAATATCTGCTTCTAGAACCAAAACTCAGCTACCTAACAGAACGGTCTTCAATGTGTGCATTCAACTTACAGAGTTAAACTGATGTGCGTTTGCAGGAGTTTGTAAACCCATTCTGTGAAGCAGCGGAAAACGCATTTTTCCAGCCAAATCCAAGCATTTCAGAAATAGATGTAAATCTCCGTCTAAAACACAAAACGAAGGTATCCTTCAAACTGCTCTCCTGTGCGTTCGCTTAACTAAGGGAGTTGAATCCGCGTTTAGATTCAGAGAGTGGGAAGCACGTTCCTTCTAGGAGCTGCGTTTTGCTATTCCAGCGTGAATGGGAGTAAACGCTGTATTCAGAAATATCTGCTTCTAGAACCAAAACGCAGCTACCTAACAGAACGGACTTCAATGTGTGCATTCAACTTACAGAGTTAAACTGATGTGCGTTTGCAGGAGTTTGTAAACCCTTTCTGTGAAGCAGCGGAAAACGCATTGTTCCAGCCAAATCCAAGCATTTCAGAAATAGCTGTAAATCTCCGTCTAAAACACAAAACGAACGTATCCTTCAAACTGCTCTCCTGTGCGTTCGCTTAACTAAGGGAGTTGAATCCGCGTTTAGATTCAGAGAGTGGGAAGCACGTTCCTTCTAGGAGCTGCGTTTTGCTATTCCAGCGTGAATGGGAGTAAACGCTGTATTCAGAAATATCTGCTTCTAGAACCAAAACGCAGCTACCTAACAGAACGGTCTTCAATGTGTGCATTCAACGTACAGAGTTAAACTGATGTGCCTTTGAAGGAGTTTGTAAACCCTTTCTGTGAAGCAGCGGAAAACGCATTTTTCCAGCCAAATCCAAGCATTTCAGAAATAGCTGTAAATCTCCGTCTAAAACACAAAACGAACGTATCCTTCAAACTGCTCTCCTGTGCGTTCGCTTAACTAAGGGAGTTGAATCCGCGTTTAGATTCAGAGAGTGGGAAGCACGTTCCTTCTAGGAGCTGCGTTTTGCTATTCCAGCGTGAATGGGAGTAAACGCTGTATTGAGAAATATCTGCTTCTAGAACCAAAACGCAGCTACCTAACAGAACGGTCTTCAATGTGTGCATTCAACGTACAGAGTTAAACTGATGTGCGTTTGCAGGAGTTTGTAAACCCTTTCTGTGAAGCAGCGGAAAACGCATTTTTCCAGCCAAATCCAAGCATTTCAGAAATAGCTGTAAATCTCCGTCTAAAACACAAAACGAACGTATCCTTCAAACTGCTCTCCTGTGCGTTCGCTTAACTAAGGGAGTTGAATCCGCGTTTAGATTCAGAGAGTGGGAAGCACGTTCCTTCTAGGAGCTGCGTTTTGCTATTCCAGCGTGAATGGGAGTAAACGCTGTATTGAGAAATATCTGCTTCTAGAACCAAAACGCAGCTACCTAAGAGAACGGTCTTCAATGTGTGCATTCAACTTACAGAGTTAAACTGATGTGCGTTTGCAGGAGTTTGTAAACCCTTTCTGTGAAGCAGCGGAAAACGCATTTTTCCAGCCAAATCCAAGCATTTCAGAAATAGCTGTAAATCTCCGTCTAAAACACAAAACGAACGTATCCTTCAAACTGCTCTCCTGTGCGTTCGCTTAACTAAGGGAGTTGAATCCGCGTTTAGATTCAGAGAGTGGGAAGCACGTTCCTTCTAGGAGCTGCGTTTTGCTATTCCAGCGTGAATGGGAGTAAACGCTGTATTCAGAAATATCTGCTTCTAGAACCAAAACGCAGCTACCTAACAGAACGGTCTTCAATGTGTGCATTCATCTTACAGAGTTAAACTGATGTGCGTTTGCAGGAGTTTGTAAACCCTTTCTGTGAAGCAGCGGAAAACGCATTTTTCCAGCCAAATCCAAGCATTTCAGAAATAGCTGTAAATCTCCGTCTAAAACACAAAACGAAGGTATCCTTCAAACTGCTCTCCTGTGCGTTCGCTTAACTAAGGGAGTTGAATCCGCATTTAGATTCAGAGAGTGGGAAGCACGTTCCTTCTAGGAGCTGCGTTTTGCTATTCCAGCGTGAATGGGAGTAAACGCTGTATTCAGAAATATCTGCTTCTAGAACCAAAACGCAGCTACCTAACAGAACGGTTTTCAATGTGTGCATTCAACGTACAGAGTTAAACTGATGTGCGTTTGCAGGAGTTTGTAAACCCTTTCTGTGAAGCAGCGGAAAACGCATTTTTCCAGCCAAATCCAAGCATTTCAGAAATAGCTGTAAATCTCCGTCTAAAACACAAAACGAACGTATCCTTCAAACTGCTCTCCTGTGCGTTCGCTTAACTAAGGGAGTTGAATCCGCGTTTAGATTCAGAGAGTGGGAAGCACGTTCCTTCTAAAAGCTGCGTTTTGCTATTCCAGCGTGAATGGGAGTAAACGCTGTATTGAGAAATATCTGCTTCTAGAACCAAAACGCAGCTACCTAACAGAACGGTCTTCAATGTGTGCATTCAACTTACAGAGTTAACCTGATGTGCGTTTGCAGGAGTTTCTAAACCCTTTCTGTGAAGCAGCGGAAAACGCATTGTTCCAGCCAAATCCGAGCATTTCAGAAATAGCTGTAAATCTCCGTCTTAAACACAAAACGAACGTATCATTCAAACTACTCTCCTGTGCGTTCGCTTAACTAAGGGAGTTGAATCCGCGTTTAGATTCAGAGAGTGGGAAGCACGTTTCTTCTAGGAGCTGCGTTTTGCTATTCCAGCGTGAATGGGAGTAAACGCTGTATTGAGAAATATCCGCTTCTAGAACCAAAACGCAGCTACCTAACAGAACGGTCTTCAATGTGTGCATTCAACGTACAGAGTTAAACTGATGTGCGTTTGCAGGAGTTTGTAAACCCTTTCTGTGAAGCAGCGGAAAACGCATTTTTCCAGCCAAATCCAAGCATTTCAGAAATAGCTGTAAACCTCCGTCTAAAACACAAAACGAACGTATCCTTCAAACTGCTCTCCTGTGCGTTCGCTTAACTAAGGGAGTTGAATCCGCGTTTAGACTCAGAGAGTGGGAAGCACGTTCCTTCTAGGAGCTGCGTTTTGCTATTCCAGCGTGAATGGGAGTAAACGCTGTATTGAGAAATATCTGCTTCTAGAACCAAAACGCAGCTACCTAACAGAACGTTCTTCAATGTGTGCATTCAACGTACAGAGTTAAACTGATGTTCGTTTGCAGGAGTTTGTAAACCCTTTCTGTGAAGCAGCGGAAAACGCATTTTTCCAGCCAAATCCAAGCATTTCAGAAATAGCTGTAAATCTCCGTCTAAAACACAAAACAAACGTATCCTTCAAACTGCTCTCCTGTGCGTTCGCTTAACTAAGGGAGTTGAATCCGCGTTTAGATTCAGAGAGTGGGAAGCACGTTCCTTCTAGGAGCTGCGTTTTGCTATTCCAGCGTGAATGGGAGTAAAGGCTGTATTCAGAAATATCTGCTTCTAGAACCAAAACGCAGCTACCTAACAGAACGGTCTTCAATGTGTGCATTCAACTTACAGAGTTAAACTGATGTGGGTTTGCAGGAGTTTGTAAACCCTTTCTGTGAAGCAGCGGAAAACGCATTTTTCCAGCCAAATCCAAGCATTTCAGAAATAGCTGTAAATCTCCGTCTAAAACACAAAACGAACGTATCCTTCAAACTGCTCTCCTGTGCGTTCGCTTAACTAAGGGAGTTGAATCCGCGTTTAGATTCAGAGAGTGGGAAGCACGTTCCTTCTAGGAGCTGCGTTTTGCTATTCCAGCGTGAATGGGAATAAACGCTGTATTGAGAAATATCTGCTTCTAGAACCAAAACGCAGCTACCTCACAGAACGGTCTTCAATGTGTGCATTCATCTTACAGAGTTAAACTGATGTGCGTTTGCAGAAGTTTGTAAACCGTTTCTGTGAAGCAGCGGAAAACGCATTTTTCCAGCCAAATCCAAGCATTTCAGAAATAGCTGTAAATCTCCGTCTAAAACACAAAACGAACGTATCCTTCAAACTGCTCTCCTGTGCGTTCGCTTAACTAAGGGAGTTGAATCCGCGTTTAGATTCAGAGAGTGGGAAGCACGTTCCTTCGAAAGCTGCGTTTTGCTATTCCAGCGTGAATGGGAGTAAACGCTGTATTGAGAAATATCTGCTTCTAGAACCAAAACGCAGCTACCTAACAGAACGGTCTTCAATGTGTGCATTCATCTTACAGAGTTAAACTGATGTGCGTTTGCAGGAGTTTGTAAACCCTTTCTGTGAAGCAGCGGAAAACGCATTTTTCCAGCCAAATCCAAGCATTTCAGAAATAGCTGTAAATCTCCGTCTAAAACACAAAACGAACGTATCCTTCAAACTGCTCTCCTGTGCGTTCGCTTAACTAAGGGAGTTGAATCCGCGTTTAGATTCAGAGAGTGGGAATCACGTTCCTTCTAGGAGCTGCGTTTTGCTACTCCAGCGTGAATGGGAGTAAACGCTGTATTCAGAAATATCTGCTTCTAGAACCAAAACGCAGCTACCTAACAGAACGGTCTTCAATGTGTGCATTCAACTTACAATGTTAAACTGATGTGCGTTTGCAGGAGTTTGTAAACCCTTTCTGTGAACAGAGGAAAACGCATTTTTCCAGCAAAATCCAAGCATTTCAGAAATAGCTGTAAATCTCCGTCTAAAACACAAAACGAACGTATCCTTCAAACTGCTCTGCTGTGCGTTGGCTTAACTAAGGGAGTTGAATCCGCGTTTAGATTCAGAGAGTGGGAAGCACGTTCCTTCTAGGAGCTGCGTTTTGCTATTCCAGCGTGAATGGGAGTAAACGCTGTATTCAGAAATATCTGCTTCTAGAACCAAAACGCAGCTACCTAACAGAACGGTCTTCAATGTGTGCATTCATCTTACAGAGTTAAACTGATGTGCGTTTGCAGGAGTTTGTAAACCCTTTCTGTGAAGCAGCGGAAAACGCATTTTTCCAGCCAAATCCAAGCATTTCAGAAATAGCTGTAAATCTCCGTCTAAAACACAAAACGAACGTATCCTTCAAACTGCTCTCCTGTGCGTTCGCTTAACTATGGGAGTTGAATCCGCGTTTAGATTCAGAGAGTGGGAAGCACGTTCCTTCTAGGAGCTGCGTTTTGCTATTCCAGCGTGAATGGGAGTAAACGCTGTATTGAGAAATATCTGCTTCTAGAACCAAAACGCAGCTACCTAACAGAACGGTCTTCAATGTGTGCATTCAACTTACAGAGTTAACCTGATGTGCGTTTGCAGGAGTTTCTAAACCCTTTCTGTGAAGCAGCGGAAAACGCATTGTTCCAGCCAAATCCGAGCATTTCAGAAATAGCTGTAAATCTCCGTCTTAAACACAAAACGAACGTATCATTCAAACTACTCTCCTGTGCGTTCGCTTAACTAAGGGAGTTGAATCCGCGTTTAGATTCAGAGAGTGGGAAGCACGTTTCTTCTAGGAGCTGCGTTTTGCTATTCCAGCGTGAATGGGAGTAAACGCTGTATTGAGAAATATCCGCTTCTAGAACCAAAACGCAGCTACCTAACAGAACGGTCTTCAATGTGTGCATTCAACGTACAGAGTTAAACTGATGTGCGTTTGCAGGAGTTTGTAAACCCTTTCTGTGAAGCAGCGGAAAACGCATTTTTCCAGCCAAATCCAAGCATTTCAGAAATAGCTGTAAACCTCCGTCTAAAACACAAAACGAACGTATCCTTCAAACTGCTCTCCTGTGCGTTCGCTTAACTAAGGGAGTTGAATCCGCGTTTAGACTCAGAGAGTGGGAAGCACGTTCCTTCTAGGAGCTGCGTTTTGCTATTCCAGCGTGAATGGGAGTAAACGCTGTATTGAGAAATATCTGCTTCTAGAACCAAAACGCAGCTACCTCACAGAACGGTCTTCAATGTGTGCATTCATCTTACAGAGTTAAACTGATGTGCGTTTGCAGAAGTTTGTAAACCGTTTCTGTGAAGCAGCGGAAAACGCATTTTTCCAGCCAAATCCAAGCATTTCAGAAATAGCTGTAAATCTCCGTCTAAAACACAAAACGAACGTATCCTTCAAACTGCTCTCCTGTGCGTTCGCTTAACTAAGGGAGTTGAATCCGCGTTTAGATTCAGAGAGTGGGAAGCACGTTCCTTCGAAAGCTGCGTTTTGCTATTCCAGCGTTAATGGGAGTAAACGCTGTATTGAGAAATATCTGCTTCTAGAACCAAAACGCAGCTACCTAACAGAACGGTCTTCAATGTGTGCATTCATCTTACAGAGTTAAACTGATGTGCGTTTGCAGGAGTTTGTAAACCCTTTCTGTGAAGCAGCGGAAAACGCATTTTTCCAGCCAAATCCAAGCATTTCAGAAATAGCTGTAAATCTCCGTCTAAAACACAAAACGAACGTATCCTTCAAACTGCTCTCCTGTGCGTTCGCTTAACTAAGGGAGTTGAATCCGCGTTTAGATTCAGAGAGTGGGAATCACGTTCCTTCTAGGAGCTGCGTTTTGCTATTCCAGCGTGAATGGGAGTAAACGCTGTATTCAGAAATATCTGCTTCTAGAACCAAAACGCAGCTACCTAACAGAACGGTCTTCAATGTGTGCATTCAACTTACAATGTTAAACTGATGTGCGTTTGCAGGAGTTTGTAAACCCTTTCTGTGAACAGAGGAAAACGCATTTTTCCAGCAAAATCCAAGCATTTCAGAAATAGCTGTAAATCTCCGTCTAAAACACAAAACGAACGTATCCTTCAAACTGCTCTGCTGTGCGTTGGCTTAACTAAGGGAGTTGAATCCGCGTTTAGATTCAGAGAGTGGGAAGCACGTTCCTTCTAGGAGCTGCGTTTTGCTATTCCAGCGTGAATGGGAGTAAACGCTGTATTCAGAAATATCTGCTTCTAGAACCAAAACGCAGCTACCTAACAGAACGGTCTTCAATGTGTGCATTCATCTTACAGAGTTAAACTGATGTGCGTTTGCAGGAGTTTGTAAACCCTTTCTGTGAAGCAGCGGAAAACGCATTTTTCCAGCCAAATCCAAGCATTTCAGAAATAGCTGTAAATCTCCGTCTAAAACACAAAACGAACGTATCCTTCAAACTGCTCTCCTGTGCGTTCGCTTAACTAAGGGAGTTGAATCCGCGTTTAGATTCAGAGAGTGGGAATCACGTTCCTTCTAGGAGCTGCGTTTTGCTATTCCAGCGTGAATGGGAGTAAACGCTGTATTCAGAAATATCTGCTTCTAGAACCAAAACGCAGCTACCTAACAGAACGGTCTTCAATGTGTGCATTCAACTTACAAAGTTAAACTGATGTGCGTTTGCAGGAGTTTGTAAACCCTTTCTGTGAACAGAGGAAAACTCATTTTTCCAGCAAAATCCAAGCATTTCAGAAATAGCTGTAAATCTCCGTCTAAAACACAAAACGAACGTATCCTTCAAACTGCTCTGCTGTGCGTTGGCTTAACTAAGGGAGTTGAATCCGCGTTTAGATTCAGAGAGTGGGAAGCACGTTCCTTCTAGGAGCTGCGTTTTGCTATTCCAGCGTGAATGGGAGTAAACGCTGTATTGAGAAATATCTGCTTCTAGAACCAAAACGCAGCTACCTAACAGAACGGTCTTCAATGTGTGCATTCAACTTACAGAGTTAAACTGATGTGCGTTTGCAGGAGTTTGTAAACCCTTTCTGTGAAGCAGCGGAAAACGCATTTTTCCAGCCAAATTAAAGCATTTCAGAAATAGCTGTAAATCTCAGTCTAAAACACAAAACGAACGTATCCTTCAAACTGCTCTCCTGTGCGTTCGCTTAACTAAGGGAGTTGAATCCGCGTTTAGACTCAGAGAGTGGGAAGCACGTTCCTTCTAGGAGCTGCGTTTTGCTATTCCAGCGTGAATGGGAGTAAACGCTGTATTGAGAAATATCTGCTTCTAGAACCAAAACGCAGCTACCTAACAGAACGGTCTTCAATGTGTGCATTCAACGTACAGAGTTAAACTGATGTGCGTTTGCAGGAGTTTGTAAACCCTTTCTGTGAAGCAGCGGAAAACGCATTTTTCCAGCCAAATCCAAGCATTTCAGAAATAGCTGTAAATCTCCGTCTAAAACACAAAACGAACGTATCCTTCAAACTGCTCTCCTGTGCGTTCGCTTAACTAAGGGAGTTGAATCCGCGTTTAGATTCAGAGAGTGGGAAGCACGTTCCTTCTAGGAGCTGCGTTTTGCTATTCCAGCGTGAATGGGAGTAAACGCTGTATTCAGAAATATCTGCTTCTAGAACCAAAACGCAGCTACCTAACAGAACGGTCTTCAATGTGTGCATTCAACTTACAGAGTTAAACTGATGTGCGTTTGCAGGAGTTTGTAAACCCTTTCTGTGAAGCAGCGGAAAACGCATTGTTCCAGCCAAATCCAAGCATTTCAGAAAAAGCTGTAAATCTCCGTCTAAAACACAAAACGAACGTATCCTTCAAACTGCTCTCCTGTGCGTTCGCTTAACTAAGGGAGTTGAATCCGCGTTTAGATTCAGAGAGTGGGAAGCACGTTCCTTCTAGGAGCTGCGTTTTGCTATTCCAGCGTGAATGGGAGTAAACGCTGTATTGAGAAATATCTGCTTCTAGAACCAAAACGCAGCTACCTAACAGAACGGTCTTCAATGTGTGCATTCAACGTACAGAGTTAAACTGATGTGCGTTTGCAGGAGTTTGTAAACCCTTTCTGTGAAGCAGCGGAAAACGCATTTTTCCAGCCAAATCCAAGCATTTCAGAAATAGCTGTAAATCTCCGTCTAAAACACAAAACGAACGTATCCTTCAAACTGCTCTCCTGTGCGTTCGCTTAACTAAGGGAGTTGAATCCGCGTTTAGATTCAGAGAGTGGGAAGCACGTTTTTTCTAGGAGCTGCGTTTTGCTATTCCAGCGTGAATGGGAGTAAACGCTGTATTCCAAAATATCTGCTTCTAGAACCAAAACGCAGCTACCTAACAGAACGTTCTTCAATGTGTGCATTCAACGTACAGAGTTAAACTGATGTGCGTTTGCAGGAGTTTGTAAACCCTTTCTGTGAAGCAGCGGAAAACGCATTTTTCCAGCCAAATCCAAGCATTTAAGAAATAGCTGTAAATCTCCGTCTAAAACACAAAACGAACGTATCCTTCAAACTGCTCTCCTGTGCGTTCGCTTAACTAAGGGAGTTGAATCCGCGTTTAGATTCAGAGAGTGGGAAGCACGTTCCTTCTAGGAGCTGCGTTTTGCTATTCCAGCGTGAATGGGAGTAAACGCTGTATTCAGAAATATCTGCTTCTAGAACCAAAACGCAGCTACCTAACAGAACGGTCTTCAATGTGTGCATTCAACTTACAGAGTTAAACTGATGTGCGTTTGCAGGAGTTTGTAAACCCTTTCTGTGAAGCAGCGGAAAACGCATTTTTCCAGCCAAATCCAAGCATTTCAGAAATAGCTGTAAATCTCCGTCTAAAACACAAAACGAACGTATCCTTCAAACTGCTCTCCTGTGCGTTCGCTTAACTAAGGGAGTTGAATCCGCGTTTAGATTCAGAGAGTGGGAAGCACGTTCCTTCTAGGAGCTGCGTTTTGCTATTCCAGCGTGAATGGGAGTAAACGCTGTATTCAGAAATATCTGCTTCTAGAACCAAAACGCAGCTACCTATCAGAACGGACTTCAATGTGTGCATTCAACTTACAGAGTTAAACTGATGTGCGTTTGCAGGAGTTTGTAAACCCTTTCTGTGAAGCAGCGGAAAACGCATTGTTCCAGCCAAATCCAAGCATTTCAGAAATAGCTGTAAATCTCCGTCTAAAACACAAAACGAACGTATCCTTCAAACTGCTCTCCTGTGCGTTCGCTTAACTAAGGGAGTTGAATCCGCGTTTAGATTCAGAGAGTGGGAAGCACGTTCCTTCTAGGAGCTGCGTTTTGCTATTCCAGCGTGAATGGGAGTAAACGCTGTATTGAGAAATATCTGCTTCTAGAACCAAAACGCAGCTACCTAACAGAACGGTCTTCAATGTGTGCATTCAACGTACAGAGTTAAACTGATGTGCCTTTGCAGGAGTTTGTAAACCCTTTCTGTGAAGCAGCGGAAAACGCATTTTTCCAGCCAAATCCAAGCATTTCAGAAATAGCTGTAAATCTCCGTCTAAAACACAAAACGAACGTATCCTTCAAACTGCTCTCCTGTGCGTTCGCTTAACTAAGGGAGTTGAATCCGCGTTTAGATTCAGAGAGTGGGAAGCACGTTCCTTCTAGGAGCTGCGTTTTGCTATTCCAGCGTGAATGGGAGTAAACGCTGTATTGAGAAATATCTGCTTCTAGAACCAAAACGCAGCTACCTAACAGAACGGTCTTCAATGTGTGCATTCAACGTACAGAGTTAAACTGATGTGCGTTTGCAGGAGTTTGTAAACCCTTTCTGTGAAGCAGCGGAAAACGCATTTTTCCAGCCAAATCCAAGCATTTCAGAAATAGCTGTAAATCTCCGTCTAAAACACAAAACGAACGTATCCTTCAAACTGCTCTCCTGTGCGTTCGCTTAACTAAGGGAGTTGAATCCGCGTTTAGATTCAGAGAGTGGGAAGCACGTTCCTTCTAGGAGCTGCGTTTTGCTATTCCAGCGTGAATGGGAGTAAACGCTGTATTCCAAAATATCTGCTTCTAGAACCAAAACGCAGCTACCTAACAGAACGGTCTTCAATGTGTGCATTCAACTTACAGAGTTAAACTGATGTGCGTTTGCAGGACTTTGTAAACCCTTTCTGTGAAGCAGCGGAAAACGCATTTTTCCAACCAAATCCAAGCATTTCAGAAATAGCTTTAAATCTCCGTCTAAAACACAAAACGAACGTATCCTTCAAACTGCTCTCCTGTGCGTTGGCTAAACTAAGGGAGTTGAATCCGCGTTTAGATTCAGAGAGTGGGAAGCACGTTCCTTCTAGGAGCTGCGTTTTGCTATTCCAGCGTGAATGGGAGTAAACGCTGTATTCCAAAATATCTGCTTCTAGAACCAAAACGCAGCTACCTAACAGAACGGTCTTCAATGTGTGCATTCAACGTACAGAGTTAAACTGATGTGCGTTTGCAGGAGTTTGTAAACCCTTTCTGTGAAGCAGCGGAAAACGCATTTTTCCAGCCAAATCCAAGCATTTCAGAAATAGCTGTAAATCTCCGTCTAAAACACAAAACGAACGTATCCTTCAAACTGCTCTCCTGTGCGTTCGCTTAACTAAGGGAGCTGAATCCGCGTTTAGATTCAGAGAGTGGGAAGCACGTTCCTTCTAGGAGCTGCGTTTTGCTATTCCAGCGTGAATGGGAGTAAACGCTGTATTCAGAAATATCTGCTTCTAGAACCAAAACGCAGCTACCTAACAGAACGGTCTTCAATGTGTGCATTCATCTAACAGAGTTAAACTGATGTGCGTTTGCAGGAGTTTGTAAACCCTTTCTGTGAAGCAGCGGAAAACGCATTTTTCCAGCCAAATCCAAGCATTTCAGAAATAGCTGTAAATCTCCGTCTAAAACACAAAACGAACGTATCCTTCAAACTGCTCTCCTGTGCGTTCGCTTAACTAAGGGAGTTGAATCCGCATTTAGATTCAGAGAGTGGGAAGCACGTTCCTTCTAGGAGCTGCGTTTTGCTATTCCAGCGTGAATGGGAGTAAACGCTGTATTGAGAAATATCTGCTTCTAGAACCAAAACGCAGCTACCTAACAGAACGGTCTTCAATGTGTGCATTCAACGTACAGAGTTAAACTGATGTGCGTTTGCAGGAGTTTGTAAACCCTTTCTGTGAAGCAGCGGAAAACGCATTTTTCCAGCCAAATCAAAGCATTTCAGAAATAGCTGTAAATCTCCGTCTAAAACACAAAACGAACGTATCCTTCAAACTGCTCTCCTGTGCGTTCGCTTAACTAAGGGAGTTGAATCCGCGTTTAGATTCAGAGAGTGGGAAGCACGTTCCTTCTAGGAGCTGCGTTTTGCTATTCCAGCGTGAATGGGAGTAAACGCTGTATTCAGAAATATCTGCTTCTAGAACCAAAACGCAGCTACCTAACAGAACGGTCTTCAATGTGTGCATTCATCTTACAAAGTTAAACAGATGTGCGTTTGCAGGAGTTTGTAAACCCTTTCTGTGAAGCAGCGGAAAACGCATTTTTCCAGCCAAATCCAAGCATTTCAGAAATAGCTGTAAATCTCCGTCTAAAACACAAAACGAACGTATCCTTCAAACTGCTCTCCTGTGCGTTCGCTTAACTAAGGGAGTTGAATCCGCATTTAGATTCAGAGAGTGGGAAGCACGTTCCTTCTAGGAGCTGCGTTTTGCTATTCCAGCGTGAATGGGAGTAAACGCTGTATTGAGAAATATCTGCTTCTAGAACCAAAACGCAGCTACCTAACAGAACGGTCTTCAATGTGTGCATTCAACGTACAGAGTTAAACTGATGTGCGTTTGCAGGAGTTTGTAAACCCTTTCTGTGAAGCAGCGGAAAACGCATTTTTCCAGCCAAATCCAAGCATTTCAGAAATAGCTGTAAATCTCCGTCTAAAACACAAAACGAACGTATCCTTCAAACTGCTCTCCTGTGCGTTCGCTTAACTAAGGGAGTTGAATCCGCGTTTAGATTCAGAGAGTGGGAAGCACGTTCCTTCTAGGAGCTCCGTTTTGCTATTCCAGCGTGAATGGGAGTAAACGCTGTATTAAGAAATATCTGCTTCTAGAATTAAAACGCAGCTACCTAACAGAACGGTCTTCAATGTGTGCGTTTAACTTACAGAGTTAAACTGATGTGCGTTTTCAGGAGTTTGTAAACCCTTTCTGTGAAGCAGCGGAAAACGCATTTTTCCAGCCAAATCAAAGCATTTCAGAAATAGCTGTAAATCTCCGTCTAAAACACCAAACGAACGTGTCCTTCAAACTGCTCTGTGTGCGTTCGCTTAACTAAGGGAGTTGAATCCGCGTTTAGATTCAGAGAGTGGGAAGCACGTTCCTTCTAGGAGCTGCGTTTTGGTATTCCAGCGTGAATGGGAGTAAACGCTGTATTGAGAAATATCTGCTTCTCGAACCAAAACGCAGCTACCTAACAGAACGGTCTTCAATGTGTGCATTCAACGTACAGAGTTAAACTGATGTGCGTTTGCAGGAGTTTGTAAACCCTTTCTGTGAAGCAGCGGAAAACGCATTTTTCCAGCCAAATCCAAGCATTTCAGAAATAGCTGTAAATCTCCGTCTAAAACACAAAACGAACGTATCCTTCAAACTGCTCTCCTGTGCGTTCGCTTAACTAAGGGAGTTGAATCCGCGTTTAGATTCAGAGAGTGGGAAGCACGTTCCTTCTAGGAGCTGCGTTTTGCTATTCCAGCGTGAATGGGAGTAAACGCTGTATTGAGAAATATCTGCTTCTAGAACCAAAACGCAGCTACCTAACAGAACGGTCTTCAATGTGTGCATTCAACGTACAGAGTTAAACTGATGTGCGTTTGCAGGAGTTTGTAAACCCTTTCTGTGAAGCAGCGGAAAACGCATTTTTCCAGCCAAATCCAAGCATTTCAGAAATAGCTGTAAATCTCCGTCTAAAACACAAAACGAACGTATCCTTCAAACTGCTCTCCTGTGCGTTCGCTTAACTAAGGGAGTTGAATCCGCGTTTAGATTCAGAGAGTGGGAAGCACGTTCCTTCTAGGAGCTGCGTTTTGCTATTCCAGCGTAAATGGGAGTAAACGCTGTATTGAGAAATATCTGCTTCTAGAACCAAAACGCAGCTACCTAACAGAACGTTCTTCAATGTGTGCATTCAACGTACAGAGTTAAACTGATGTGCGTTTGCAGGAGTTTGTAAACCCTTTCTGTGAAGCAGCGGAAAACGCATTTTTCCAGCCAAATCCAAGCATTTCAGAAATAGCTGTAAATCTCCGTCTAAAACACAAAACGAACGTATCCTTCAAACTGCTCTCCTGTGCGTTTGCTTAACTAAGGGAGTTGTATCCGCGTTTAGATTCAGAGAGTGGGAAGCACGTTCCTTCTAGGAGCTGCGTTTTGCTATTCCAGCGTGAATGGGAGTAAACGCTGTATTGAGAAATATCTGCTTCTAGAACCAAAACGCAGCTACCTAAGAGAACGGTCTTCAATGTGTGCATTCAACTTACAGAGTTAAACTGATGTGCGTTTGCAGGAGTTTGTAAACCCTTTCTGTGAAGCAGCGGAAAACGCATTTTTCCAACCAAATCCAAGCATTTCAGAAATAGCTTTAAATCTCCGTCTAAAACACAAAACGAACGTATCCTTCAAACTGCTCTCCTGTGCGTTGGCTAAACTAAGGGAGTTGAATCCGCGTTTAGATTCAGAGAGTGGGAAGCACGTTCCTTCTAGGAGCTGCGTTTTGCTATTCCAGCGTGAATGGGAGTAAACGCTGTATTGAGAAATATCTGCTTCTAGAACCAAAACGCAGCTACCTAACAGAACGGTTTTCAATGTGTGCATTCAACGTACAGAGTTAAACTGATGTGCGTTTGCAGGAGTTTGTAAACCCTTTCTGTGAAGCAGCGGAAAACGCATTTTTCCAGCCAAATCCAAGCATTTCAGAAATAGCTGTAAATCTCCGTCTAAAACACAAAACGAACGTATCCTTCAAACTGCTCTCCTGTGCGTTCGCTTAACTAAGGGAGTTGAATCCGCGTTTAGATTCAGAGAGTGGGAAGCACGTTCCTTCTAGGAGCTCCGTTTTGCTATTCCAGCGTGAATGGGAGTAAACGCTGTATTAAGAAATATCTGCTTCTAGAATTAAAACGCAGCTACCTAACAGAACGGTCTTCAATGTGTGCGTTCAACTTACAGAGTTAAACTGATGTGCGTTTTCAGGAGTTTGTAAACCCTTTCTGTGAAGCAGCGGAAAACGCATTTTTCCAGCCAAATCCAAGCATTTCAGAAATAGCTGTAAATCTCCGTCTAAAACACCAAACGAACGTATCCTTCAAACTGCTCTCCTGTGCGTTCGCTTAACTAAGGGAGTTGAATCCGCGTTTAGATTCAGAGAGTGGGAAGCACGTTCCTTCTAGGAGCTGCGTTTTGCTATTCCAGCGTGAATGGGAGTAAACGCTGTATTGAGAAATATCTGCTTCTAGAACCAAAACGCAGCTACCTAACAGAACGGTCTTCAATGTGTGCATTCAACGTACAGAGTTAAACTGATGTGCGTTTGCAGGAGTTTGTAAACCCTATCTGTGAAGCAGCGGAAAACGCATTTTTCCAGCCAAATCCAAGCATTTCAGAAATAGCTGTAAATCTCCGTCTAAAACACAAAACGAACGTATCCTTCAAACTGCTCTCCTGTGCGTTCGCTTAACTAAGGGAGTTGAATCCGCGTTTAGATTCAGAGAGTGGGAAGCACGTTCCTTCTAGGAGCTGCGTTTTGCTATTCCAGCGTAAATGGGAGTAAACGCTGTATTGAGAAATATCTGCTTCTAGAACCAAAACGCAGCTACCTAACAGAACGGTCTTCAATGTGTGCATTCAACGTACAGAGTTAAACTGATGTGCGTTTGCAGGAGTTTGTAAACCCTTTCTGTGAAGCAGCGGAAAACGCATTTTTCCAGCCAAATCCAAGCATTTCAGAAATAGCTGTAAATCTCCGTCTAAAACACAAAACGAACGTATCCTTCAAACTGCTCTCCTGTGCGTTTGCTTAACTAAGGGAGTTGAATCCGCGTTTAGATTCAGAGAGTGGGAAGCACGTTCCTTCTAGGAGCTGCGTTTTGCTATTCCAGCGTGAATGGGAGTAAACGCTGTATTGAGAAATATCTGCTTCTAGAACCAAAACGCAGCTACCTAAGAGAACGGTCTTCAATGTGTGCATTCAACTTACAGAGTTAAACTGATGTGCGTTTGCAGGAGTTTGTAAACCCTTTCTGTGAAGCAGCGGAAAACGCATTTTTCCAACCAAATCCAAGCATTTCAGAAATAGCTTTAAATCTCCGTCTAAAACACAAAACGAACGTATCCTTCAAACTGCTCTCCTGTGCGTTGGCTAAACTAAGGGAGTTGAATCCGCGTTTAGATTCAGAGAGTGGGAAGCACGTTCCTTCTAGGAGCTGCGTTTTGCTATTCCAGCGTGAATGGGAGTAAACGCTGTATTGAGAAATATCTGCTTCTAGAACCAAAACGCAGCTACCTAACAGAACGGTTTTCAATGTGTGCATTCAACGTACAGAGTTAAACTGATGTGCGTTTGCAGGAGTTTGTAAACCCTTTCTGTGAAGCAGCGGAAAACGCATTTTTCCAGCCAAATCCAAGCATTTCAGAAATAGCTGTAAATCTCCGTCTAAAACACAAAACGAACGTATCCTTCAAACTGCTCTCCTGTGCGTTCGCTTAACTAAGGGAGTTGAATCCGCGTTTAGATTCAGAGAGTGGGAAGCACGTTCCTTCTAGGAGCTCCGTTTTGCTATTCCAGCGTGAATGGGAGTAAACGCTGTATTAAGAAATATCTGCTTCTAGAATTAAAACGCAGCTACCTAACAGAACGGTCTTCAATGTGTGCGTTCAACTTACAGAGTTAAACTGATGTGCGTTTTCAGGAGTTTGTAAACCCTTTCTGTGAAGCAGCGGAAAACGCATTTTTCCAGCCAAATCCAAGCATTTCAGAAATAGCTGTAAATCTCCGTCTAAAACACCAAACGAACGTATCCTTCAAACTGCTCTCCTGTGCGTTCGCTTAACTAAGGGAGTTGAATCCGCGTTTCGATTCAGAGAGTGGGAAGCACGTTCCTTCTAGGAGCTGCGTGTTGCTATTCCAGCGTGAATGGCAGTAAACGCTCTATTGAGAAATATCTGTTTCTAGAACCAAAACGCGGCTACCTAAGAGATCGGTCTTCAATGTGTGCATTAAACTTACAGAGTTAAACTGATGTGCGTTTGCAGGAGTTTGTAAACCCTTTCTGTGAAGCAGCGGAAAACGCATTTTTCCAGCCAAATCCAAGCATTTCAGAAATAGCTGTAAATCTCCGTCTAAAACACAAAACGAACGTATCCTTCAAACTGCTCTCCTGTGCGTTCGCTTAACTAAGGGAGTTGAATCCGCGTTTAGATTCAGAGAGTGGGAAGCACGTTCCTTCTAGGAGCTGCGTTTTGCTATTCCAGCGTGAATGGGAATAAACGCTGTATTGAGAAATATCTGCTTCTAGAACCAAAACGCAGCTACCTAACAGAACGGTCTTCAATGTGTGCATTCAACTTACAGAGTTAAACTGATGTGCGTTTGCAGGAGTTTGTAAACCCTTTCTGTGAAGCAGCGGAAAACGCATTTTTCCAGCCAAATCCAAGCATTTCAGAAATAGCTGTAAATCTCCGTCTAAAACACAAAACGAACGTATCCTTCAAACTGCTCTCCTGTGCGTTCGCTTAACTAAGGGAGTTGAATCCGCGTTTAGATTCAGAGAGTGGGAAGCACGTTCCTTCTAGGAGCTGCGTTTTGCTATTCCAGCGTGAATGGGAGTAAACGCTGTATTCAGAAATATCTGCTTCTAGAACCAAAACGCAGCTACCTAACAGAACAATCTTCAATGTGTGCATTCAACTTACAGAGTTAAACTGATGTGCGTTTGCAGGAGTTTGTAAACCCTTTCTGTGAAGCAGAGGAAAACGCATTTTTCTAACCAAATCCAAGCATTTCAGAAATAGCTGTAAATCTCCGTCTAAAACACAAAACGAACGTATCCTTCAAACTGCTCTCCTGTGCGTTCGCTTAACTAAGGGAGTTGAATCCGCGTTTAGATTCAGAGAGTGGGAAGCACGTTCCTTCTAGGAGCTGCGTTTTGCTATTCCAGCGTGAATGGGAGTAAACGCTGTATTCAGAAATATCTGCTTCTAGAACCAAAACGCAGCTACCTAACAGAACGGTCTTCAATGTGTGCATTCAACTTACAGAGTTAAACTGATGTGCGTTTGCAGGAGTTTGTAAACCCTTTCTGTGAAGCAGCGGAAAACGCATTTTGCCAGCCAAATCCAAGCATTTCAGAAATAGCTGTAAATCTCCGTCTAAAACACAAAACGAAAGTATCCTTCAAACTGCTCTGCTGTGCGTTGGCTTAACTAAGGGAGTTGAATCCGCGTTTAGATTCAGAGAGTGGGAAGCACGTTCCTTCTAGGAGCTGCGTTTTGCTATTCCAGCGTGAATGGGAGTAAACGCTGTATTGAGAAATATCTGCTTCTAGAACCAAAACGCAGCTACCTAACAGAACGGTCTTCAATGTGTGCATTCAACTTACAGAGTTAAACTGATGTGCGTTTGCAGGAGTTTGTAAACCCTTTCTGTGAAGCAGCGGAAAACGCATTTTTCCAACCAAATCCAAGCATTTCAAAAATAGCTGTAAATCTCCGTCTAAAAGACAAAACGAACGTATCCTTCAAACTGCTCTCCTGTGCGTTCGCTTAACTAAGGGAGTTGAATCCGCGTTTAGATTCAGAGAGTGGGAAGCACGTTCCTTCTAGGAGCTGCGTTTTGCTATTCCAGCGTGAATGGGAATAAACGCTGTATTGAGAAATATCTGCTTCTAGAACCAAAACGCAGCTACCTAACAGAACGGTCTTCAATGTGTGCATTCAACGTACAGAGTTAAACTGATGTGCGTTTGCAGGAGTTTGTAAACCCTTTCTGTGAAGCAGCGGAAAACGCATTTTGCCAGCCAAATCCAAGCATTTCAGAAATAGCTGTAAATCTCCGTCTAAAACACAAAACGAACGTATCCTTCAAACTGCTCTCCTGTGCGTTCGCTTAACTAAGGGAGTTGAATCCGCGTTTAGATTCAGAGAGTGGGAAGCACGTTCCTTCTAGGAGCTGCGTTTTGCTATTCCAGCGTGAATGGGAGTAAACACTGTATTCAGAAATATCTGCTTCTAGAACCAAAACGCAGCTACCTAACAGAACGGTCTTCAATGTGTGCATTCAACTTACAGAGTTAAACTGATGTGCGTTTGCAGGAGTTTGTAAACCCTTTCTGTGAAGCAGCGGAAAACGCATTTTGCCAGCCTAATCCAAGCATTTCAGAAATAGCTGTAAATCTCCGTCTAAAACACAAAACGAACGTATCCTTCAAACTGCTCTCCTGTGCGTTCGCTTAACTAAGGCAGTTGAATCCGCGTTTAGATTCAGAGAGTGGGAAGCACGTTCCTTCTAGGAGCTGCGTTTTGCTATTCCAGCGTGAATGGGAGTAAACGCTGTATTCCAAAATATCTGCTTCTAGAACCAAAACGCAGCTACCTAACAGAACGGTCTTCAATGTGTGCATTCAACTTACAGAGTTAAACTGATGTGCGTTTGCAGGAGTTTGTAAACCCTTTCTGTGAAGCAGCGGAAAACGCATTTTGCCAGCCAAATCCAAGCATTTCAGAAATAGCTGTAAATCTCCGTCTAAAACACAAAACGAACGTATCCTTCAAACTGCTCTGCTGTGCGTTGGCTTAACTAAGGGAGTTGAATCCGCGTTTAGATTCAGAGAGTGGGAAGCACGTTCCTTCTAGGAGCTGCGTTTTGCTATTCCAGCGTGAATGGGAGTAAACGCTGTATTCAGAAATATCTGCTTCTAAAACCAAAACGGAGCTACCTAACAAAACGGTCTTCAACGCGTCCATTCAACTTACAGGGTTAAACTGATGTGTGTTTGAAGGAATTTCTAAACCCTTTCTGTGAAGAAGTGGAAAACGCAGTTTTCCAGCCACATCCAGGCATTTAAGTAATAGCTGTAAATCTCCGTCTAAAACATAAAAGGAACGTATCTTTCAAACTTATCTGCTTGCTGTTTGCTTAACTAAGGGAGTCGAATCCGCCTTCAGAATCAGAGAGTGAGAAGCACGTTTGTTCTAGGAGCTGCGTTTGGATATATCATAGTGAATGGGAGTAAACCCTGTATTGAGAAATATCTGCTTCTAAAATCAAAACGGAGTTACGTAACAGAACCGTCTTCAACGTGTGCATTCAACCTACAGAGGTAAACTGATATTTGTTTGCAGGAGTTTCTAAACCCTTTCTGTGAAGAAGCGGAAAAAGCATTTTTCCAGCCAAATCCAGGCATTTAAGAAATAGCTGTAGATATCCGTCTAAAACACAAAACGAACGTATCTTTCAACCTGCTCTGCTGGGTGTTTGCTTAACTATGGGAGTCGAATGCGCCTTCAGAATCAGAGAATAAGAAGCACGTTTGTTCTAGGACCTGCGTTTGGATATAGCAGAGTGAATGGCAGTAAACGCTGTATTGAGAAATATCTGTTTCTAAAACCAAAATGGAGCTACCTAACAGAACGGTCTTCAACGTGTGCATTCAACTTACAGAGTTAAACTGATGTGTGTTTGCAGGAGTTTCTAAACCCTTTCTGTGAAGAAGTGGAAAACGCATTTTTCCAGCAAATACAGGCATTTAAGAAATAGCTGTAAATCTTTGTCTAAAACACAAAACGTACGTATCTTTCAAACTGCTCTGCTGGGTGATTGCTTAACGAAGGGAGTGGAATTTGCGTTCAGAATCAGAGAGTGAGAAGCAGGTTGGTTCTAGGAGCTGCGTTTGGATATATCAGAGTGAATGGGAGAACACGCTGTATTGAGAAATATCTGCTTCTAAAACCTAAACGGAGCTACCTAACAGATCGGTCTTCAACGTGTGCATTCAACTTACAGAGTTAAACTGATGTGTGTTTGCAGGAGTTTCTAAACTATTTCTGTGAAGAACCGGAAAACACATTTTTCCAGCCAAATCCAGGCATTTAAGAAATAGGTGTAAATCTCCGTGTAAAACACAAAACGAACGTATCTTTCAAACTGCTCTGCTGGGCGTTTGCTTAACTAAGGGAGTCGAATCCGCGTTCAGAATCAGAGAGTGAGAAGCACGTTTGTTCTAGGAGCTGCGTTTGGATATAGCAGAGTGAAAGGTATTAAACGCTGTATTGAGAAATATCTGTTTCTAAAACCAAAACGGAGCTACTTAACAGAACGGTCTTCTACGTGTGCATTCAACTTACAGAGATAAACTGATGTGTGTTTGAAGGAGTTTCTGTGAATAAGCGGAAAACGTATTTTTCCTGCCAAATCCAGGCATTTAAGAAATAGCTGTAAATCTCGGTCTAAAACACAAAAGGAACGTATCTTTCAAACTGCTCTGCTGGGTGTTTGCTTAACTAAGGGAGTCGAATCCGCGTTCAGAATCAGAGAGTGAGAAGCACGTTTTTTCTAGGAGCTGCGTTTGGATATAGCAGAGTGAATGGGAATAAACGCTGTATTGAGAAATATCTGCTTCTAAAACCAAAACGGAGCTACATAACAGAACGGTCTTCAACGTGTGCATTCAACTGACAGAGTTAAACTGATATGTGTTTGCAGAAGATTTTAAACGCTTTCTATGAAGAAGCGGAGAATGCATTTTTCCAGCCAAATCCAGGCATTTAAGAAATAGCTGTAAATCTCCGTCTAAAACACAAAACGTACGTATCTTTCAAACTGCTCTGCTGGGTGTTTGCTTAACTAAAGGAGTTGAATCCGCGTTCAGAATCAGAGAGTGAGAAGCATGTTTGTTCTAGGAGCTGCGTTTTTATATAGCAGAGTGAATGGGAGTAAACGATGTATTCAGAAATATCTGCTTTAAAACCAAAACGGAGCTACCTAACAAAACGGTCTTCCAACGTGTGCATTCAACTTACAGAGGTAAACTGATGTGTGTTTTCAGGAGTTTCTAAACCCTTTCTGTGAAGAAGTGGAAAACGCATTTTTCCAGCCAAATCCAGGCATTTGAGAAATAGCTGTAAATCTCCGTCTAAAACACAAAACGAACGTATCTTTCAAACTGCTCTGCTGGGTGTTTGCTTAACTAAGGGAGTCGAATTCGCGTTCAGAATCAGAGAGTGAGAAGCATGTTTGTTCTAGGAGCTGCGTTTGGATATAGCAGAGTGAATGAGAGTAAACGCTGTATTGAGAAATATCAGCTTCTAAAACCAAAACGGAGCTACATAACAGAACGGTCTTCAACGTGTGCATTCAACTTAAAGAGTTAAACTTATGTGTGTTTTCAGGAGTTTCTAAACCCTTTCTGTGAAGAAGCCGAAAAGGCATTTTTCCTGCCAAATCCAGGCATTTAAGAAATAGCTGTAAATCTCGGTCTAAAACACAAAACCAACGTATCTTTCAAACTGCTCTGCTGGGTGTTTGCTTAACTAACGGAGTCGAATTCGCATTCAGAATCAGAGAGTGAGAAGCATGTTTGTTCTAGGAGCTGCGTTTGAATATAGCAGAGTGAATGGGAGTAAACGCTGTATTGAGAAATAGCTTCTAAAACCAAACGTAGCTACCTAACAGAACGGTCTTCCACGTGTGCATTCAACTTACAGAGTTAAACTGTTGTGTGTTTGCAGGAGTTTCTAAACCCTTTCTGTGAAGAAGTGGAAAACGTAATTTTCATCCAAATGCAGTCATTTAAGAAATAGCTGTAAATCTCCGTCTAAAACACAAAACGAACGTATCCTTCAAACTGCTCTCCTGTGCGTTCGCTTAACTAAGGGAGTTGAATCCGCGTTTAGATTCAGAGAGTGGGAAGCACGTTCCTTCTAGGAGCTGCGTTTTGCTATTCCAGCGTGAATGGGAGTAAACGCTGTATTGAGAAATATCTGCTTCTAGAACCAAAACGCAGCTACCTAACAGAACGGTCTTCAATGTGTGCATTCAACGTACAGAGTTAAACTGATGTGCGTTTGCAGGAGTTTGTAAACCCTTTCTGTGAAGCAGCGGAAAACGCATTTATCCAGCCAAATCCAAGCATTTCAGAAATAGCTGTAAATTTCCGTCTAAAACACAAAACGAACGTATCCTTCAAACTGCTCTCCTGTGCGTTCGCTTAACTAAGGGAGTTGAATCCGCGTTTAGATTCAGAGAGTGGGAAGCACGTTCCTTCGAAAGCTGCGTTTTGCTATTCCAGCGTGAATGGGAGTAAACGCTGTATTGAGAAATATCTGCTTCTAGAACCAAAACGCAGCTACCTAACAGAACGGTCTTCAATGTGTGCATTCAACTTACAGAGTTAAACTGATGTGCGTTTGCAGGAGTTTCTAAACCCTTTCTGTGAAGCAGCGGAAAACGCATTTTTCCATCCAAATCCAAGCATTTCAGAAATAGCTGTAAATCTCCGTCTAAAACACAAAACGAACCTATCCTTCAAACTGCTCTCCTGTGCGTTCGCTTAACTAAGGGAGTTGAATCCGCGTTTAGATTCAGAGAGTGGGAAGCACGTTCCTTCTAGGAGCTGCGTTTTGCTATTCCAGCGTGAATGGGAGTAAACGCTGTATTCAGAAATATCTGCTTCTAGAACCAAAACGCAGCTACCTAACAGAACGGTCTTCAATGTGTGCATTCAACTTACAGAGTTAAACTGATGTGCGTTTGCAGGAGTTTGTAAACCCTTTCTGTGAAGCAGCGGAAAACGCATTTTTCCAGCCAAATTCAAACATTTCAGAAATAGCTGTAAATCTCCGTCTAAAACACAAAACGAACGTATCCTTCAAACTGCTCTGCTGTGCGTTGGCTTAACTAAGGGAGTTGAATCCGCGTTTAGATTCAGAGAGTGGGAAGCACGTTCCTTCTAGGAGCTGCGTTTTGCTATTCCAGCGTGAATGGGAGTAAACGCTGTATTGAGAAATATCTGCTTCTAGAACCAAAACGCAGCTACCTAACAGAACGGTCTTCAATGTGTGCATTCAACTTACAGAGTTAAACTGATGTGCGTTTGCAGGAGTTTATAAACCCTTTCTGTGAAGCAGCGGAAAACGCATTTTTCCAGCCAAATCCAAGCATTTCAGAAATAGGTGTAAATCTCCGTCTAAAACACAAAACGAACGTATCCTTCAAACTGCTCTCCTGTGCGTTCGCTTAACTAAGGGAGTTGAATCCGCGTTTAGATTCAGAGAGTGGGAAGCACGTTCCTTCTAGGAGCTGCGTTTTGCTATTCCAGCGTGAATGGGAGTAAACGCTGTATTGAGAAATATCTGCTTCTAGAACCAAAACGCAGCTAGCTAACAGAACGGTCTTCAATGTGTGCATTCAACTTACAGAGTTAAACTGATGTGCGTTTGCAGGAGTTTGTAAACCCTTTCTGTGAAGCAGCGGAAAACGCATTTTTCCAGCCAAATCCAAGCATTTCAGAAATAGCTGTAAATCTCCGTCTAAAACACAAAACGAACGTATCCTTCAAACTGCTCTCCTGTGCGTTCGCTTAACTAAGGGAGTTGAATCCGCGTTTAGATTCAGAGAGTGGGAAGCACGTTCCTTCTAGGAGCTGCGTTTTGCTATTCCAGCGTGAATGGGAGTAAACGCTGTATTCCAAAATATCTGCTTCTAGAACCAAAACGCAGCTACCTAACAGAACGGTCTTCAATGTGTGCATTCAACTTACAGAGTTAAACTGATGTGCGTTTGCAGGAGTTTGTAAACCCTTTCTGTGAAGCAGCGGAAAACGCATTTTTCCAGCCAAATCCAAGCATTTCAGAAATAGCTGTAAATCTCCGTCTAAAACACAAAACGAACGTATCCTTCAAACTGCTCTCCTGTGCGTTCGCTTAACTAAGGGAGTTGACTCCGCGTTTAGATTCAGAGAGTGGGAAGCACGTTCTTTCTAGGAGCTGCGTTTTGCTATTCCAGCGTGAATGGGAGTACACGCTGTATTGAGAAATATCTGCTTCTAGAACCAAAACGCAGCTACCTAACAGAACGGTCTTCAATGTGTGCATTCAACTTACAGAGTTAAACTGATGTGCGTTTTCAGGAGTTTGTAAACCCTTTCTGTGAAGCAGCAGAAAACGCATTTTTCCAGCCAAATCCAAGCATTTCAGAAATAGCTGTAAATCTCCGTCTAAAACACAAAACGAACGTATCCTTCAAACTGCTCTCCTGTGCGTTCGCTTAACTAAGGGAGTTGAATCCGCGTTTAGATTCAGAGAGTGGGAAGCACGTTCCTTCTAGGAGCTGCGTTTTGCTATTCCACCGTGAATGGGAGTAAACGCTGTATTGAGAAATATCTGCTTCTAGAACCAAAACGCAGCTACCTAACAGAACGGTCTTCAATGTGTGCATTCAACTTACAGAGTTAAACTGATGTGCGTTTTCAGGAATTTGTAAACCCTTGCTGTGAAGCAGCGGACAACGCATTTTTCCAACCAAATCCAAGCATTTCAGAAATAGCTGTAAATCTCCGTCTAAAACACAAAACGAACGTATCCTTCAAACTGCTCTCCTGTGCGTTCGCTTAACTAAGGGAGTTGAATCCGCGTTTAGACTGAGAGAGTGGGAAGCACGTTCCTTCTAGGAGCTGCGTTTTGCTATTCCAGCGTGAATGGGAGTAAACGATGTATTGAGAAATATCTGCTTCTAGAACCAAAACGCAGCTACCTAACAGAACGGTCTTCAATGTGTGCATTCAACTTACAGAGTTAAACTGATGTGCGTTTGCAGGAGTTTGTAAACCCTTTCTGTGAAGCAGCGGAAAACGCATTTTTCCAGCCAAATCCAAGCATTTCAGAAATAGCTGTAAATCTCCGTCTAAAACACAAAAGGAACGTATCCTTCAAACTGCTCTCCTGTGCGTTCGCTTAACTAAGGAAGTTGAATCCGCGTTTAGATTCAGAGAGTGGGAAGCACGTTCCTTCTAGGAGCTGCGTTTTGCTATTCCAGCGTGAATGGGAGTAAACGCTGTATTGAGAAATATCTGCTTCTAGAACCAAAACGCAGCTACATAACAGAACGGTCTTCAATGTGTGCATTCAACGTACAGAGTTAAACTGATGTGCGTTTGCAGGAGTTTGTAAACCCTTTCTGTGAAGCAGCGGAAAACGCATTTTGCCAGCCAAATCCAAGCATTTCAGAAATAGCTGTAAATCTCCGTCTAAAACACAAAACGAACGTATCCTTCAAACTGCTCTGCTGTGCGTTGGCTTAACTAAGGGAGTTGAATCCGCGTTTAGATTCAGAGAGTGGGAAGCACGTTCCTTCTAGGAGCTGCGTTTTGCTATTCCAGCGTGAATGGGAGTAAACGCTGTATTCAGAAATATCTGCTTCTAAAACCAAAACGGAGCTACCTAACAAAACGGTCTTCAACGCGTCCATTCAACTTACAGGGTTAAACTGATGTGTGTTTGAAGGAATTTCTAAACCCTTTCTGTGAAGAAGTGGAAAACGCAGTTTTCCAGCCACATCCAGGCATTTAAGTAATAGCTGTAAATCTCCGTCTAAAACATAAAAGGAACGTATCTTTCAAACTTATCTGCTTGCTGTTTGCTTAACTAAGGGAGTCGAATCCGCCTTCAGAATCAGAGAGTGAGAAGCACGTTTGTTCTAGGAGCTGCGTTTGGATATATCATAGTGAATGGGAGTAAACCCTGTATTGAGAAATATCTGCTTCTAAAATCAAAACGGAGTTACGTAACAGAACCGTCTTCAACGTGTGCATTCAACCTACAGAGGTAAACTGATATTTGTTTGCAGGAGTTTCTAAACCCTTTCTGTGAAGAAGCGGAAAAAGCATTTTTCCAGCCAAATCCAGGCATTTAAGAAATAGCTGTAGATATCCGTCTAAAACACAAAACGAACGTATCTTTCAACCTGCTCTGCTGGGTGTTTGCTTAACTATGGGAGTCGAATGCGCCTTCAGAATCAGAGAATAAGAAGCACGTTTGTTCTAGGACCTGCGTTTGGATATAGCAGAGTGAATGGCAGTAAACGCTGTATTGAGAAATATCTGTTTCTAAAACCAAAATGGAGCTACCTAACAGAACGGTCTTCAACGTGTGCATTCAACTTACAGAGTTAAACTGATGTGTGTTTGCAGGAGTTTCTAAACCCTTTCTGTGAAGAAGTGGAAAACGCATTTTTCCAGCAAATACAGGCATTTAAGAAATAGCTGTAAATCTTTGTCTAAAACACAAAACGTACGTATCTTTCAAACTGCTCTGCTGGGTGATTGCTTAACGAAGGGAGTGGAATTTGCGTTCAGAATCAGAGAGTGAGAAGCAGGTTGGTTCTAGGAGCTGCGTTTGGATATATCAGAGTGAATGGGAGAACACGCTGTATTGAGAAATATCTGCTTCTAAAACCTAAACGGAGCTACCTAACAGATCGGTCTTCAACGTGTGCATTCAACTTACAGAGTTAAACTGATGTGTGTTTGCAGGAGTTTCTAAACTATTTCTGTGAAGAACCGGAAAACACATTTTTCCAGCCAAATCCAGGCATTTAAGAAATAGGTGTAAATCTCCGTGTAAAACACAAAACGAACGTATCTTTCAAACTGCTCTGCTGGGCGTTTGCTTAACTAAGGGAGTCGAATCCGCGTTCAGAATCAGAGAGTGAGAAGCACGTTTGTTCTAGGAGCTGCGTTTGGATATAGCAGAGTGAAAGGTATTAAACGCTGTATTGAGAAATATCTGTTTCTAAAACCAAAACGGAGCTACTTAACAGAACGGTCTTCTACGTGTGCATTCAACTTACAGAGATAAACTGATGTGTGTTTGAAGGAGTTTCTGTGAATAAGCGGAAAACGTATTTTTCCTGCCAAATCCAGGCATTTAAGAAATAGCTGTAAATCTCGGTCTAAAACACAAAAGGAACGTATCTTTCAAACTGCTCTGCTGGGTGTTTGCTTAACTAAGGGAGTCGAATCCGCGTTCAGAATCAGAGAGTGAGAAGCACGTTTTTTCTAGGAGCTGCGTTTGGATATAGCAGAGTGAATGGGAATAAACGCTGTATTGAGAAATATCTGCTTCTAAAACCAAAACGGAGCTACATAACAGAACGGTCTTCAACGTGTGCATTCAACTGACAGAGTTAAACTGATATGTGTTTGCAGAAGATTTTAAACGCTTTCTATGAAGAAGCGGAGAATGCATTTTTCCAGCCAAATCCAGGCATTTAAGAAATAGCTGTAAATCTCCGTCTAAAACACAAAACGTACGTATCTTTCAAACTGCTCTGCTGGGTGTTTGCTTAACTAAAGGAGTTGAATCCGCGTTCAGAATCAGAGAGTGAGAAGCATGTTTGTTCTAGGAGCTGCGTTTTTATATAGCAGAGTGAATGGGAGTAAACGATGTATTCAGAAATATCTGCTTTAAAACCAAAACGGAGCTACCTAACAAAACGGTCTTCCAACGTGTGCATTCAACTTACAGAGGTAAACTGATGTGTGTTTTCAGGAGTTTCTAAACCCTTTCTGTGAAGAAGTGGAAAACGCATTTTTCCAGCCAAATCCAGGCATTTGAGAAATAGCTGTAAATCTCCGTCTAAAACACAAAACGAACGTATCTTTCAAACTGCTCTGCTGGGTGTTTGCTTAACTAAGGGAGTCGAATTCGCGTTCAGAATCAGAGAGTGAGAAGCATGTTTGTTCTAGGAGCTGCGTTTGGATATAGCAGAGTGAATGAGAGTAAACGCTGTATTGAGAAATATCAGCTTCTAAAACCAAAACGGAGCTACATAACAGAACGGTCTTCAACGTGTGCATTCAACTTAAAGAGTTAAACTTATGTGTGTTTTCAGGAGTTTCTAAACCCTTTCTGTGAAGAAGCCGAAAAGGCATTTTTCCTGCCAAATCCAGGCATTTAAGAAATAGCTGTAAATCTCGGTCTAAAACACAAAACCAACGTATCTTTCAAACTGCTCTGCTGGGTGTTTGCTTAACTAACGGAGTCGAATTCGCATTCAGAATCAGAGAGTGAGAAGCATGTTTGTTCTAGGAGCTGCGTTTGAATATAGCAGAGTGAATGGGAGTAAACGCTGTATTGAGAAATAGCTTCTAAAACCAAACGTAGCTACCTAACAGAACGGTCTTCCACGTGTGCATTCAACTTACAGAGTTAAACTGTTGTGTGTTTGCAGGAGTTTCTAAACCCTTTCTGTGAAGAAGTGGAAAACGTAATTTTCATCCAAATGCAGTCATTTAAGAAATAGCTGTAAATCTCCGTCTAAAACACAAAACGAACGTATCCTTCAAACTGCTCTCCTGTGCGTTCGCTTAACTAAGGGAGTTGAATCCGCGTTTAGATTCAGAGAGTGGGAAGCACGTTCCTTCTAGGAGCTGCGTTTTGCTATTCCAGCGTGAATGGGAGTAAACGCTGTATTGAGAAATATCTGCTTCTAGAACCAAAACGCAGCTACCTAACAGAACGGTCTTCAATGTGTGCATTCAACGTACAGAGTTAAACTGATGTGCGTTTGCAGGAGTTTGTAAACCCTTTCTGTGAAGCAGCGGAAAACGCATTTATCCAGCCAAATCCAAGCATTTCAGAAATAGCTGTAAATTTCCGTCTAAAACACAAAACGAACGTATCCTTCAAACTGCTCTCCTGTGCGTTCGCTTAACTAAGGGAGTTGAATCCGCGTTTAGATTCAGAGAGTGGGAAGCACGTTCCTTCGAAAGCTGCGTTTTGCTATTCCAGCGTGAATGGGAGTAAACGCTGTATTGAGAAATATCTGCTTCTAGAACCAAAACGCAGCTACCTAACAGAACGGTCTTCAATGTGTGCATTCAACTTACAGAGTTAAACTGATGTGCGTTTGCAGGAGTTTCTAAACCCTTTCTGTGAAGCAGCGGAAAACGCATTTTTCCATCCAAATCCAAGCATTTCAGAAATAGCTGTAAATCTCCGTCTAAAACACAAAACGAACCTATCCTTCAAACTGCTCTCCTGTGCGTTCGCTTAACTAAGGGAGTTGAATCCGCGTTTAGATTCAGAGAGTGGGAAGCACGTTCCTTCTAGGAGCTGCGTTTTGCTATTCCAGCGTGAATGGGAGTAAACGCTGTATTCAGAAATATCTGCTTCTAGAACCAAAACGCAGCTACCTAACAGAACGGTCTTCAATGTGTGCATTCAACTTACAGAGTTAAACTAATGTGCGTTTGCAGGAGTTTGTAAACCCTTTCTGTGAAGCAGCGGAAAACGCATTTTTCCAGCCAAATTCAAACATTTCAGAAATAGCTGTAAATCTCCGTCTAAAACACAAAACGAACGTATCCTTCAAACTGCTCTGCTGTGCGTTGGCTTAACTAAGGGAGTTGAATCCGCGTTTAGATTCAGAGAGTGGGAAGCACGTTCCTTCTAGGAGCTGCGTTTTGCTATTCCAGCGTGAATGGGAGTAAACGCTGTATTGAGAAATATCTGCTTCTAGAACCAAAACGCAGCTACCTAACAGAACGGTCTTCAATGTGTGCATTCAACTTACAGAGTTAAACTGATGTGCGTTTGCAGGAGTTTATAAACCCTTTCTGTGAAGCAGCGGAAAACGCATTTTTCCAGCCAAATCCAAGCATTTCAGAAATAGGTGTAAATCTCCGTCTAAAACACAAAACGAACGTATCCTTCAAACTGCTCTCCTGTGCGTTCGCTTAACTAAGGGAGTTGAATCCGCGTTTAGATTCAGAGAGTGGGAAGCACGTTCCTTCTAGGAGCTGCGTTTTGCTATTCCAGCGTGAATGGGAGTAAACGCTGTATTGAGAAATATCTGCTTCTAGAACCAAAACGCAGCTAGCTAACAGAACGGTCTTCAATGTGTGCATTCAACTTACAGAGTTAAACTGATGTGCGTTTGCAGGAGTTTGTAAACCCTTTCTGTGAAGCAGCGGAAAACGCATTTTTCCAGCCAAATCCAAGCATTTCAGAAATAGCTGTAAATCTCCGTCTAAAACAAAAAACGAACGTATCCTTCAAACTGCTCTCCTGTGCGTTCGCTTAACTAAGGGAGTTGAATCCGCGTTTAGATTCAGAGAGTGGGAAGCACGTTCCTTCTAGGAGCTGCGTTTTGCTATTCCAGCGTGAATGGGAGTAAACGCTGTATTCCAAAATATCTGCTTCTAGAACCAAAACGCAGCTACCTAACAGAACGGTCTTCAATGTGTGCATTCAACTTACAGAGTTAAACTGATGTGCGTTTGCAGGAGTTTGTAAACCCTTTCTGTGAAGCAGCGGAAAACGCATTTTTCCAGCCAAATCCAAGCATTTCAGAAATAGCTGTAAATCTCCGTCTAAAACACAAAACGAACGTATCCTTCAAACTGCTCTCCTGTGCGTTCGCTTAACTAAGGGAGTTGACTCCGCGTTTAGATTCAGAGAGTGGGAAGCACGTTCTTTCTAGGAGCTGCGTTTTGCTATTCCAGCGTGAATGGGAGTACACGCTGTATTGAGAAATATCTGCTTCTAGAACCAAAACGCAGCTACCTAACAGAACGGTCTTCAATGTGTACATTCAACTTACAGAGTTAAACTGATGTGCGTTTTCAGGAGTTTGTAAACCCTTTCTGTGAAGCAGCAGAAAACGCATTTTTCCAGCCAAATCCAAGCATTTCAGAAATAGCTGTAAATCTCCGTCTAAAACACAAAACGAACGTATCCTTCAAACTGCTCTCCTGTGCGTTCGCTTAACTAAGGGAGTTGAATCCGCGTTTAGATTCAGAGAGTGGGAAGCACGTTCCTTCTAGGAGCTGCGTTTTGCTATTCCACCGTGAATGGGAGTAAACGCTGTATTGAGAAATATCTGCTTCTAGAACCAAAACGCAGCTACCTAACAGAACGGTCTTCAATGTGTGCATTCAACTTACAGAGTTAAACTGATGTGCGTTTTCAGGAATTTGTAAACCCTTGCTGTGAAGCAGCGGACAACGCATTTTTCCAACCAAATCCAAGCATTTCAGAAATAGCTGTAAATCTCCGTCTAAAACACAAAACGAACGTATCCTTCAAACTGCTCTCCTGTGCGTTCGCTTAACTAAGGGAGTTGAATCCGCGTTTAGACTGAGAGAGTGGGAAGCACGTTCCTTCTAGGAGCTGCGTTTTGCTATTCCAGCGTGAATGGGAGTAAACGATGTATTGAGAAATATCTGCTTCTAGAACCAAAACGCAGCTACCTAACAGAACGGTCTTCAATGTGTGCATTCAACTTACAGAGTTAAACTGATGTGCGTTTGCAGGAGTTTGTAAACCCTTTCTGTGAAGCAGCGGAAAACGCATTTTTCCAGCCAAATCCAAGCATTTCAGAAATAGCTGTAAATCTCCGTCTAAAACACAAAAGGAACGTATCCTTCAAACTGCTCTCCTGTGCGTTCGCTTAACTAAGGAAGTTGAATCCGCGTTTAGATTCAGAGAGTGGGAAGCACGTTCCTTCTAGGAGCTGCGTTTTGCTATTCCAGCGTGAATGGGAGTAAACGCTGTATTGAGAAATATCTGCTTCTAGAACCAAAACGCAGCTACATAACAGAACGGTCTTCAATGTGTGCATTCAACGTACAGAGTTAAACTGATGTGCGTTTGCAGGAGTTTGTAAACCCTTTCTGTGAAGCAGCGGAAAACGCATTTTTCCAGCCAAATCCAAGCATTTCAGAAATAGCTGTAAATCTCCGTCTAAAACACAAAACGAACGTATCCTTCAAACTGCTCTCCTGTGCGTTCGCTTAACTAAGGGAGTTGAATCCGCGTTTAGATTCAGAGAGTGGGAAGCACGTTCCTTCTAGGAGCTGCGTTTTGCTATTCCAGCGTGAATGGGAGTAAACGCTGTATTCAGTAATATCTGCTTCTAGAACCAAAACGCAGCTACCTAACAGAACGGTCTTCAATGTGTGCATTCAACTTACAGAGTTAAACTGATGTGCGTTTGCAGGAGTTTGTAAACCCATTCTGTGAAGCAGCGGAAAACGCATTTTTCCAGCCAAATCCAAGCATTTCAGAAATAGCTGTAAATCTCCGTCTAAAACACAAAACGAACGTATCCTTCAAACTGCTCTCCTGTGCGTTCGCTTAACTAAGGGAGTTGAATCCGCATTTAGATTCAGAGAGTGGGAAGCACGTTCCTTCTAGGAGCTGCGTTTTGCTATTCCAGCGTGAATGGGAGTTAACGCTGTATTGAGAAATATCTGCTTCTAGAACCAAAACGCAGCTACCTAACAGAACGGTCTTCAATGTGTGCATTCAACTTACAGAGTTAAACTGATGTGCGTTTGCAGGAGTTTGTAAACCCTTTCTGTGAAGCAGCGGAAAACGCATTTTTCCAACCAAATCCAAGCATTTCAGAAATAGCTGTAAATCTCCGTCTAAAAGACAAAACGAACGTATCCTTCGAACTGCTCTCCTGTGCGTTCGCTTAACTAAGGGAGTTGAATCCGCGTTTAGATTCAGAGAGTGGGAAGCACGTTCCTTCTAGGAGCTGCGTTTTGCTATTCCAGCGTGAATGGGAATAAACGCTGTATTGAGAAATATCTGCTTCTAGAACCAAAACGCAGCTACCTAACAGAACGGTCTTCAATGTGTGCATTCAACTTACAGAGTTAAACTGATGTGCGTTTGCAGGAGTTTGTAAACCCTTTCTGTGAAGCAGCGGAAAACGCATTTTGCCAGCCAAATCCAAGCATTTCAGAAATAGCTGTAAATCTCCGTCTAAAACACAAAACGAACGTATCCTTCAAACTGCTCTCCTGTGCGTTCGCTTAACTAAGGGAGTTGAATCCGCGTTTAGATTCAGAGAGTGGGAAGCACGTTCCTTCTAGGAGCTGCGTTTTGCTATTCCAGCGTGAATGGGAGTAAACGCTGTATTCAGAAATATCTGCTTCTAGAACCAAAACGCAGCTACCTAACAGAACAATCTTCAATGTGTGCATTCAACTTACAGAGTTAAACTGATGTGCGTTTGCAGGAGTTTGTAAACCCTTTCTGTGAAGCAGAGGAAAACGCATTTTTCCAACCAAATCCAAGCATTTCAGAAATAGCTGTAAATCTCCGTCTAAAACACAAAACGAACCTATCCTTCAAACTGCTCTCCTGTGCGTTCGCTTAACTAAGGGAGTTGAATCCGCGTTTAGATTCAGAGAGTGGGAAGCACGTTCCTTCTAGGAGCTGCGTTTTGCTATTCCAGCGTGAATGGGAGTAAACGCTGTATTCAGAAATATCTGCTTCTAGAACCAAAACGCAGCTACCTAACAGAACGGTCTTCAATGTGTGCATTCAACTTACAGAGTTAAACTGATGTGCGTTTGCAGGAGTTTGTAAACCCTTTCTGTGAAGCAGCGGAAAACGCATTTTTCCAGCCAAATCCAAGCATTTCAGAAATAGCTGTAAATCTCCGTCTAAAACACAAAACGAACGTATCCTTCAAACTGCTCTGCTGTGCGTTGGCTTAACTAAGGGAGTTGAATCCGCGTTTAGATTCAGAGAGTGGGAAGCACGTTCCTTCTAGGAGCTGCGTTTTGCTATTCCAGCGTGAATGGGAGTAAACGCTGTATTCAGAAATATCTGCTTCTAAAACCAAAACGGAGCTACCTAACAAAACGGTCTTCAACGCGTCCATTCAACTTACAGAGTTAAACTGATGTGTGTTTGAAGGAATTTCTAAACCCTTTCTGTGAAGAAGTGGAAAACGCAGTTTTCCAGCCACATCCAGGCATTTAAGTAATAGCTGTAAATCTCCGTCTAAAACATAAAAGGAACGTATCTTTCAAACTTATCTGCTTGCTGTTTGCTTAACTAAGGGAGTCGAATCCGCCTTCAGAATCAGAGAGTGAGAAGCACGTTTGTTCTAGGAGCTGCGTTTGGATATATCATAGTGAATGGGAGTAAACCCTGTATTGAGAAATATCTGCTTCTAAAATCAAAACGGAGTTACGTAACAGAACCGTCTTCAACGTGTGCATTCAACCTACAGAGGTAAACTGATATTTGTTTGCAGGAGTTTCTAAACCCTTTCTGTGAAGAAGCGGAAAAAGCATTTTTCCAGCCAAATCCAGGCATTTAAGAAATAGCTGTAGATATCCGTCTAAAACACAAAACGAACGTATCTTTCAAACTGCTCTGCTGGGTGTTTGCTTAACTATGGGAGTCGAATGCGCCTTCAGAATCAGAGAATAAGAAGCACGTTTGTTCTAGGACCTGCGTTTGGATATAGCAGAGTGAATGGCAGTAAACGCTGTATTGAGAAATATCTGTTTCTAAAACCAAAATGGAGCTACCTAACAGAACGGTCTTCAACGTGTGCATTCAACTTACAGAGTTAAACTGATGTGTGTTTGCAGGAGTTTCTAAACCCTTTCTGTGAAGAAGTGGAAAACGCATTTTTCCAGCAAATACAGGCATTTAAGAAATAGCTGTAAATCTTTGTCTAAAACACAAAACGTACGTATCTTTCAAACTGCTCTGCTGGGTGATTGCTTAACGAAGGGAGTGGAATTTGCGTTCAGAATCAGAGAGTGAGAAGCAGGTTGGTTCTAGGAGCTGCGTTTGGATATATCAGAGTGAATGGGAGAACACGCTGTATTGAGAAATATCTGCTTCTAAAACCTAAACGGAGCTACCTAACAGATCGGTCTTCAACGTGTGCATTCAACTTACAGAGTTAAACTGATGTGTGTTTGCAGGAGTTTCTAAACTATTTCTGTGAAGAACCGGAAAACACATTTTTCCAGCCAAATCCAGGCATTTAAGAAATAGGTGTAAATCTCCGTGTAAAACACAAAACGAACGTATCTTTCAAACTGCTCTGCTGGGCGTTTGCTTAACTAAGGGAGTCGAATCCGCGTTCAGAATCAGAGAGTGAGAAGCACGTTTGTTCTAGGAGCTGCGTTTGGATATAGCAGAGTGAAAGGTATTAAACGCTGTATTGAGAAATATCTGTTTCTAAAACCAAAACGGAGCTACTTAACAGAACGGTCTTCTACGTG
The DNA here is from genome assembly GCF_049354715.1 of Callithrix jacchus. Classification (NCBI taxonomy): domain Eukaryota; kingdom Metazoa; phylum Chordata; class Mammalia; order Primates; family Cebidae; genus Callithrix; species Callithrix jacchus. The sequence continues at coordinate 46,972,354 of NC_133514.1, forward strand.
TGCATTCAACTTACAGAGATAAACTGATGTGTGTTTGAAGGAGTTTCTGTGAATAAGCGGAAAACGTATTTTTCCTGCCAAATCCAGGCATTTAAGAAATAGCTGTAAATCTCGGTCTAAAACACAAAAGGAACGTATCTTTCAAACTGCTCTGCTGGGTGTTTGCTTAACTAAGGGAGTCGAATCCGCGTTCAGAATCAGAGAGTGAGAAGCACGTTTTTTCTAGGAGCTGCGTTTGGATATAGCAGAGTGAATGGGAATAAACGCTGTATTGAGAAATATCTGCTTCTAAAACCAAAACGGAGCTACATAACAGAACGGTCTTCAACGTGTGCATTCAACTGACAGAGTTAAACTGATATGTGTTTGCAGAAGATTTTAAACGCTTTCTATGAAGAAGCGGAGAATGCATTTTTCCAGCCAAATCCAGGCATTTAAGAAATAGCTGTAAATCTCCGTCTAAAACACAAAACGTACGTATCTTTCAAACTGCTCTGCTGGGTGTTTGCTTAACTAAAGGAGTTGAATCCGCGTTCAGAATCAGAGAGTGAGAAGCATGTTTGTTCTAGGAGCTGCGTTTTTATATAGCAGAGTGAATGGGAGTAAACGATGTATTCAGAAATATCTGCTTTAAAACCAAAACGGAGCTACCTAACAAAACGGTCTTCCAACGTGTGCATTCAACTTACAGAGGTAAACTGATGTGTGTTTTCAGGAGTTTCTAAACCCTTTCTGTGAAGAAGTGGAAAACGCATTTTTCCAGCCAAATCCAGGCATTTGAGAAATAGCTGTAAATCTCCGTCTAAAACACAAAACGAACGTATCTTTCAAACTGCTCTGCTGGGTGTTTGCTTAACTAAGGGAGTCGAATTCGCGTTCAGAATCAGAGAGTGAGAAGCATGTTTGTTCTAGGAGCTGCGTTTGGATATAGCAGAGTGAATGAGAGTAAACGCTGTATTGAGAAATATCAGCTTCTAAAACCAAAACGGAGCTACATAACAGAACGGTCTTCAACGTGTGCATTCAACTTAAAGAGTTAAACTTATGTGTGTTTTCAGGAGTTTCTAAACCCTTTCTGTGAAGAAGCCGAAAAGGCATTTTTCCTGCCAAATCCAGGCATTTAAGAAATAGCTGTAAATCTCGGTCTAAAACACAAAACCAACGTATCTTTCAAACTGCTCTGCTGGGTGTTTGCTTAACTAACGGAGTCGAATTCGCATTCAGAATCAGAGAGTGAGAAGCATGTTTGTTCTAGGAGCTGCGTTTGAATATAGCAGAGTGAATGGGAGTAAACGCTGTATTGAGAAATAGCTTCTAAAACCAAACGTAGCTACCTAACAGAACGGTCTTCCACGTGTGCATTCAACTTACAGAGTTAAACTGTTGTGTGTTTGCAGGAGTTTCTAAACCCTTTCTGTGAAGAAGTGGAAAACGTAATTTTCATCCAAATGCAGTCATTTAAGAAATAGCTGTAAATCTCCGTCTAAAACACAAAACGAACGTATCCTTCAAACTGCTCTCCTGTGCGTTCGCTTAACTAAGGGAGTTGAATCCGCGTTTAGATTCAGAGAGTGGGAAGCACGTTCCTTCTAGGAGCTGCGTTTTGCTATTCCAGCGTGAATGGGAGTAAACGCTGTATTGAGAAATATCTGCTTCTAGAACCAAAACGCAGCTACCTAACAGAACGGTCTTCAATGTGTGCATTCAACTTACAGAGTTAAACTGATGTGCGTTTGCAGGAGTTTGTAAACCCTTTCTGTGAAGCAGCGGAAAACGCATTTTTCCAGCCAAATCCAAGGATTTCAGAAATAGCTGTAAATCTCCGTCTAAAACACAAAACGAACGTATCCTTCAAACTGCTCTCCTGTGCGTTCGCTTAACTAAGGGAGTTGAATCCGCGTTTAGATTCAGAGAGTGGGAAGCACGTTCCTTCTAGGAGCTGCGTTTTGCTATTCCAGCGTGAATGGGAGTAAACGCTGTATTCCAAAATATCTGCTTCTAGAACCAAAACGCAGCTACCTAACAGAACGGTCTTCAATGTGTGCATTCAACTTACAGAGTTAAACTGATGTGCGTTTGCAGGACTTTGTAAACCCTTTCTGTGAAGCAGCGGAAAACGCATTTTTCCAGCCAAATCCAAGCATTTCAGAAATAGCTGTAAATCTCCGTCTAAAACACAAAACGAACGTATCCTTCAAACTGCTCTCCTGTGCGTTCGCTTAACTAAGGGAGTTGACTCCGCGTTTAGATTCAGAGAGTGGGAAGCACGTTCTTTCTAGGAGCTGCGTTTTGCTATTCCAGCGTGAATGGGAGTAAACGCTGTATTCAGAAATATCTGCTTCTAGAACCAAAACGCAGCTACCTAACAGAACGGTCTTCAATGTGTGCATTCAACTTACAGAGTTAAACTGATGTGCGTTTGCAGGAGTTTGTAAACCCTTTCTGTGAAGCAGCAGAAAACGCATTTTTCCAGCCAAATCCAAGCATTTCAGAAATAGCTGTAAATCTCCGTCTAAAACACAAAACGAACGTATCCTTCAAACTGCTCTCCTGTGCGTTCGCTTAACTAAGGGAGTTGAATCCGCGTTTAGATTCAGAGAGTGGGAAGCACGTTCCTTCTAGGAGCTGCGTTTTGCTATTCCACCGTGAATGGGAGTAAACGCTGTATTGAGAAATATCTGCTTCTAGAACCAAAACGCAGCTACCTAACAGAACGGTCTTCAATGTGTCCATTCAACTTACAGAGTTAAACTGATGTGCGTTTGCAGGAATTTGTAAACCCTTTCTGTGAAGCAGCGGACAACGCATTTTTCCAACCAAATCCAAGCATTTCAGAAATAGCTGTAAATCTCCGTCTAAAACACAAAACGAACGTATCCTTCAAACTGCTCTCCTGTGCGTTCGCTTAACTAAGGGAGTTGAATCCGCGTTTAGATTCAGAGAGTGGGAAGCACGTTCCTTCTAGGAGCTGCGTTTTCCTATTCCAGCGTGAATGGGAATAAACGCTGTATTGAGAAATATCTGCTTCTAGAACCAAAACGCAGCTACCTAACAGAACGGTCTTCAATGTGTGCATTCAACTTACAGAGTTAAACTGATGTGCGTTTGCAGGAATTTGTAAACCCTTTCTGTGAAGCAGCGGACAACGCATTTTTCCAACCAAATCCAAGCATTTCAGAAATAGCTGTAAATCTCCGTCTAAAACACAAAACGAACGTATCCTTCAAACTGCTCTCCTGTGCGTTCGCTTAACTAAGGGAGTTGAATCCGCGTTTAGATTCAGAGAGTGGGAAGCACGTTCCTTCTAGGAGCTGCGTTTTGCTATTCCAGCGTGAATGGGAGTAAACGCTGTATTCCAAAATATCTGCTTCTAGAACCAAAACGCAGCTACCTAACAGAACGGTCTTCAATGTGTGCATTCAACTTACAGAGTTAAACTGATGTGCGTTTGCAGGAGTTTGTAAACCCTTTCTGTGAAGCAGCGGAAAACGCATTTTTCCAGCCAAATCCAAGCATTTCAGAAATAGCTGTAAATCTCCGTCTAAAACACAAAACGAACGTATCCTTCAAACTGCTCTCCTGTGCGTTCGCTTAACTAAGGGAGTTGAATCCGCGTTTAGATTCAGAGAGTGGGAAGCACGTTCCTTCTAGGAGCTGCGTTTTGCTATTCCAGCGTGAATGGGAGTAAACGCTGTATTGAGAAATATCTGCTTCTAGAACCAAAACGCAGCTACCTAACAGAACGGTCTTCAATGTGTGCATTCAACGTACAGAGTTAAACTGATGTGCGTTTGCAGGAGTTTGTAAACTCTTTCTGTGAAGCAGCGGAAAACGCATTTTTCCAGCCAAATCCAAGCATTTCAGAAATAGCTGTAAATCTCCGTCTAAAACACAAAACGAACGTATCCTTCAAACTGCTCTTCTGTGCGTTGGCTCAACTAAGGGAGTTGAATCCGCGTTTAGATTCAGAGAGTGGGAAGCACGTTCCTTCTAGTAGCTGCGTTTTGCTATTCCAGCGTGAATGGGAGTAAACCCTGTATTGAGAAATATCTGCTTCTAGAACCAAAACGCAGCTACCTAACAGAACGGTCTTCAATGTGTGCATTCAACGTACAGAGTTAAACTGATGTGCGTTTGCAGGAGTTTGTAAACCCTTTCTGTGAAGCAGCGGAAAACGCATTTTTCCAGCCAAATCCAAGCATTTCAGAAATAGCTGTAAATTTCCGTCTAAAACACAAAACGAACGTATCCTTCAAACTGCTCTCCTGTGCGTTCGCTTAACTAGGGGAGTTGAATCCGCATTTAGATTCAGAGTGGGAAGCACGTTCCTTCTAGGAGCTGCGTTTTGCTATTCAAGCGTGAATGGGAGTACACGCTGTATTGAGAAATATCTGCTTCTAGAACCAAAACGCAGCTACCTAACAGAACGGTCTTCAATGTGTGCATTCAACTTACAGAGTTAAACTGATGTGCGTTTGCAGGAATTTGTAAACCCTTTCTGTGAAGCAGCGGACAACGCATTTTTCCAACCAAATCCAAGCATTTCAGAAATAGCTGTAAATCTCCGTCTAAAACACAAAACGAACGTATCCTTCAAACTGCTCTCCTGTGCGTTCGCTTAACTAAGGGAGTTGAATCCGCGTTTAGATTCAGAGAGTGGGAAGCACGTTCCTTCTAGGAGCTGCGTTTTCCTATTCCAGCGTGAATGGGAATAAACGCTGTATTGAGAAATATCTTCTAGAACCAAAACGCAGCTACCTAAAAGAACGGTCTTCAATGTGTGCATTCAACTTACAGAGTTAAACTGATGTGCGTTTGCAGGAGTTTGTAAACCATTTCTGTGAAGCAGCGGAAAACGCATTTTTCCAGCCAAATCCAAGCATTTCAGAAATAGCTTTAAATCTCCGTCTAAAACACAAAACGAACCTATCCTTCGAACTGCTCTCCTGTGCGTTCGCTTAACTAAGGGAGTTGAATCCGCGTTTAGATTCAGAGAGTGGGAAGCACGTTCCTTCTAGGAGCTGCGTTTTGCTATTCCAGCGTGAATGGGAGTAAACGCTGTATTCAGAAATATCTGCTTCTAGAACCAAAACGCAGCTACCTAACAGAACGGTCTTCAATGTGTGCACTCAACTTACAGAGTTAAACTGATGTGCGTTTGCAGGAGTTTGTAAACCCTTTCTGTGAAGCAGCGGAAAACGCATTTTTCCAGCCAAATCCAAGCATTTCAGAAATAGCTGTAAATCTCCGTCTAAAACACAAAACGAACGTATCCTTCAAACTGCTCTCCTGTGCGTTCGCTTAACTAAGGGAGTTGAATCCGCGTTTAGATTCAGAGAGTGGGAAGCACGTTCCTTCTAGGAGCTGCGTTTTGCTATTCCAGCGTGAATGGGAGTAAACGATGTATTGAGAAATATCTGCTTCTAGAACCAAAACGCAGCTACCTAACAGAACGGTCTTCAATGTGTGCATTCAACTTACAGAGTTAAACTGATGTGCGTTTGCAGGAGTTTGTAAACCCTTTCTGTGAAGCAGCGGAAAACGCATTTTTCCAGCCAAATCCAAGCATTTCAGAAATAGCTGTAAATCTCCGTCTAAAACACAAAACGAACGTATCCTTCAAACTGCTCTCCTGGGCGTTCGCTTAACTAAGGAAGTTGAATCCGCGTTTAGATTCAGAGAGTGGGAAGCACGTTCCTTCTAAAAGCTGCGTTTTGCTATTCCAGCGTGAATGGGAGTAAACGCTGTATTGAGAAATATCTGCTTCTAGAACCAAAACGCAGCTACCTAACAGAACGGTCTTCAATGTGTGCATTCAACGTACAGAGTTAAACTGATGTGCGTTTGCAGGAGTTTGTAAACCCTTTCTGTGAAGCAGCGGAAAACGCATTTTTCCAGCCAAATCCAAGCATTTCAGAAATAGCTGTAAATCTCCGTCTAAAACACAAAACGAACGTATCCTTCAAACTGCTCTCCTGTGCGTTCGCTTAACTAAGGGAGTTGAATCCGCGTTTAGATTCAGAGAGTGGGAAGCACGTTCCTTCTAGGAGCTGCGTTTTGCTATTCCAGCGTGAATGGGAGTAAACGCTGTATTCCAAAATATCTGCTTCTAGAACCAAAACGCAGCTACCTAACAGAACGGTCTTCAATGTGTGCATTCAACGTACAGAGTTAAACTGATGTGCGTTTGCAGGAGTTTGTAAACCCTTTCTGTGAAGCAGCGGAAAACGCATTTTTCCAGCCAAATCCAAGCATTTCAGAAATAGCTGTAAATCTCCGTCTAAAACACAAAACGAACGTATCCTTCAAACTTCTCTCCTGTGCGTTCGCTTAACTAAGGGAGTTGAATCCGCGTTTAGATTCAGAGAGTGGGAAGCACGTTCCTTCTAGGAGCTGCGTTTTGCTATTCCAGCGTGAATGGGAGTAAACGCTGTATTGAGAAATATCTGCTTCTAGAAACAAAACGCAGCTACCTAACAGAACGGTCTTCAATGTGTACATTCAACTTACAGAGTTAAACTGATGTGCGTTTGCAGGAGTTTGTAAACCCTTTCTGTGAAGCAGCGGAAAACGCATTTTTCCAGCCAAATCCAAGCATTTCAGGAATAGCTGTAAATCTCCGTCTAAAACACAAAACGAACGTATCCTTCAAACTGCTCTCCTGGGCGTTCGCTTAACTAAGGGAGTTGAATCCGCGTTTAGATTCAGAGAGTGGGAAGCACGTTCCTTCTAGGAGCTGCGTTTTGCTATTCCAGCGTGAATGGGAGTAAACCCTGTATTCCAAAATATCTGCTTCTAGAACCAAAACGCAGCTACCTAACAGAACGGTCTTCAATGTGTGCATTCAACTTACAGAGTTAAACTGATGTGCGTTTGCAGGAGTTTGTAAACCCTTTCTGTGAAGCAGCGGAAAACGCATTTTTCCAGCCAAATCCAAGCATTTCAGAAATAGCTGTAAATCTCCGTCTAAAACACAAAACGAACGTATCCTTCAAACTGCTCTCCTGTGCGTTCGCTTAACTAAGGGAGTTGAATCCGCGTTTAGATTCAGAGAGTGGGAAGCACGTTCCTTCTAGGAGCTGCGTTTTGCTATTCCAGCGTGAAAGGGAGTAAACGCTGTATTGAGAAATATCTGCTTCTAGAACCAAAACGCAGCTACCTAACAGAACGGTCTTCAATGTGTGCATTCAACGTACAGAGTTAAACTGATGTGCGTTTGCAGGAGTTTTTAAACTCTTTCTGTGAAGCAGCGGAAAACGCATTTTTCCAGCCAAATCCAAGCATTTCAGAAATAGCTGTAAATCTCCGTCTAAAACACAAAACGAACGTATCCTTCAAACTGCTCTTCTGTGCGTTGGCTCAACTAAGGGAGTTGAATCCGCGTTTAGATTCAGAGAGTGGGAAGCACGTTCCTTCTAAGAGCTGCGTTTTGCTATTCCAGCGTGAATGGGAGTAAACGCTGTATTCAGAAATATCTGCTTCTAGAACCAAAACGCAGCTACCTAACAGAACGGTCTTCAATGTGTGCATTCAACGTACAGAGTTAAACTGATGTGCGTTTGCAGGAGTTTGTAAACCCTTTCTGTGAAGCAGCGGAAAACGCATTTTTCCAGCCAAATCCAAGCATTTCAGAAATAGCTGTAAATCTCCGTCTAAAACACAAAACGAACGTATCCTTCAAACTGCTCTCCTGTGCGTTCGCTTAACTAGGGGAGTTGAATCCGCATTTAGATTCAGAGTGGGAAGCACGTTCCTTCTAGGAGCTGCGTTTTGCTATTCAAGCGTGAATGGGAGTAAACGCTGTATTGAGAAATATCTGCTTCTAGAACCAAAACGCAGCTACCTAACAGAACGGTCTTCAATGTGTGCATTCACCTTACAGAGTTAAACTGATGTGCGTTTGCAGGAGTTTGTAAACCCTTTCTGTGAAGCAGCGGAAAACGTATTTTTCCAGCCAAATCCAAGCATTTCAGAAATAGCTGTAAATCTCCGTCTAAAACACAAAACGAACGTATCCTTCAAACTGCTCTCCTGTGCGTTCGCTTAACTAAGGGAGTTGAATCCGCGTTTAGATTCAGAGAGTGGGAAGCACGTTCCTTCTAGGAGCTGCGTTTTGCTATTCCAGCGTGAATGGGAGTAAACGCTGTATTCAGAAATATCTGCTTCTAGAACCTAAACGCAGCTACCTAACAGAACGGTCTTCAATGTGTGCATTCAACTTACAGAGTTAAACTGATGTGCGTTTGCAGGAGTTTGTAAACCCTTTCTGTGAAGCAGCGGAAAACGCATTTTTCCAGCCAAATCCAAGCATTTCAGAAATAGGTGTAAATCTCCGTCTAAAACACAAAACGAACGTATCCTTCAAACTGCTCTCCGGTGCGTTCGCTTAACTAAGGGAGTTGAATCCGCGTTTAGATTCAGAGAGTGGGAAGCACGTTCCTTCTAGGAGCTGCGTTTTGCTATTCCAGCGTGAATGGGAGTAAACGCTGTATTGAGAAATATCTGCTTCTAGAACCAAAACGCAGCTACCTAACAGAACGGTCTTCAATGTGTGCATTCAACGTACAGAGTTAAACTGATGTGCGTTTGCAGGAGTTTGTAAACCCTTTCTGTGAAGCAGCGGAAAACGCATTTTTCCAGCCAAATCCAAGCATTTCAGAAATAGCTGTAAATCTCCGTCTAAAACACAAAACGAACGTATCCTTCAAACTGCTCTCCTGTGCGTTCGCTTAACTAGGGGAGTTGAATCCGCATTTAGATTCAGAGTGGGAAGCACGTTCCTTCTAGGAGCTGCGTTTTGCTATTCAAGCGTGAATGGGAGTAAACGCTGTATTGAGAAATATCTGCTTCTAGAACCAAAACGCAGCTACCTAACAGAACGGTCTTCAATGTGTGCATTCAACTTACAGAGTTAAACTGATGTGCGTTTGCAGGAGTTTGTAAACCCTTTCTGTGAAGCAGCGGAAAACGCATTTTTCCAGCCAAATCCAAGCATTTCAGAAATAGCTGTAAATCTCCGTCTAAAACACAAAACGAACGTATCCTTCAAACTGCTCTCCTGTGCGTTCGCTTAACTAAGGGAGTTGAATCCGCGTTTAGATTCAGAGAGTGGGAAGCACGTTCCTTCTAGGAGCTGCGTTTTGCTATTCCAGCGTGAATGGGAGTAAACGCTGTATTCAGAAATATCTGCTTCTAGAACCTAAACGCAGCTACCTAACAGAACGGTCTTCAATGTGTGCATTCAACTTACAGAGTTAAACTGATGTGCGTTTGCAGGAGTTTGTAAACCCTTTCTGTGAAGCAGCGGAAAACGCATTTTTCCAGCCAAATCCAAGCATTTCAGAAATAGCTGTAAATCTCCGTCTAAAACACAAAACGAACGTATCCTTCAAACTGCTCTCCTGTGCGTTCGCTTAACTAAGGGAGTTGAATCCGCATTTAGATTCAGAGAGTGGGAAGCACGTTCCTTCTAGGAGCTGCGTTTTGCTATTCCAGCGTGAATGGGAGTAAACGCTGTATTGAGAAATATCTGCTTCTAGAACCAAAACGCAGCTACCTAACAGAACGGTCTTCAATGTGTGCATTCAACTTACAGAGTTAAACTGATGTGCGTTTGCAGGAGTTTGTAAACCCTTTCTGTGAAGCAGCGGAAAACGCATTTTTCCAGCCAAATCCAAGCATTTCAGAAATAGGTGTAAATCTCCGTCTAAAACACAAAACGAACGTATCCTTCAAACTGCTCTCCTGTGCGTTCGCTTAACTAAGGGAGTTGAATCCGCGTTTAGATTCAGAGAGTGGGAAGCACGTTCCTTCTAGGAGCTGCGTTTTGCTATTCCAGCGTGAATGGGAGTAAACGCTGTATTGAGAAATATCTGCTTCTAGAACCAAAACGCAGCTACCTAACAGAACGGTCTTCAATGTGTGCATTCAACGTACAGAGTTAAACTGATGTGCGTTTGCAGGAGTTTGTAAACCCTTTCTGTGAAGCAGCGGAAAACGCATTTTTCCAGCCAAATCCAAGCATTTCAGAAACAGCTGTAAATCTCCGTCTAAAACACAAAACGAACGTATCCTTCAAACTGCTCTCCTGTGCGTTCGCTTAACTAAGGGAGTTGAATCCGCGTTTAGATTCAGAGAGTGGGAAGCACGTTCCTTCTAGGAGCTGCGTTTTGCTATTCCAGCGTGAATGGGAGTAAACGCTGTATTCCAAAATATATGCTTCTAGAACCTAAACGCAGCTATCTAACAGAACGGTCTTCAATGTGTGCATTCAACGTACAGAGTTAAACTGATGTGCGTTTGCGGGAGTTTGTAAACCCTTTCTGTGAAGCAGCGGAAAACGCATTTTTCCAGCCAAATCAAAGCATTTCAGAAATAGCTTTAAATCTCCGTCTAAAACACAAAACGAACGTATCCTTCGAACTGCTCTCCTTTCGTTCGCTTAACTAAGGGAGTTGAATCCGCGTTTAGATTCAGAGAGTGGGAAGCACGTTCCTTCTAGGAGCTGCGTTTTGCTATTCCAGCGTGAATGGGAGTAAACGCTGTATTCAGAAATATCTGCTTCTAGAACCAAAACGCAGCTACCTAACAGAACGGTCTTCAATGTGTGCATTCAACTTACAGAGTTAAACTGATGTGGGTTTGCAGGAGTTTGTAAACCCTTTCTGTGAAGCAGCGGAAAACGCATTTATCCAGCCAAATCCAAGCATTTCAGAAATAGCTGTAAATCTCCGTCTAAAACACGAAACGAACGTATCCTTCAAACTGCTCTCCTGTGCGTTCGCTTAACTAAGGGAGTTGAATCCGCGTTTAGATTCAGAGAGTGGGAAGCACGTTCCTTCTAGGAGCTGCGTTTTGCTATTCCAGCGTGAATGAGAGTAAACGCTGTATTCAGAAATATCTGCTTCTAGAACCAAAACGCAGCTACCTAACAGAACGGTCTTCAATGTGTGCATTCAACTTAAAGAGTTAAACTGATGTGGGTTTGCAGGAGTTTGTAAACCCTTTCTGTGAAGCAGCGGAAAACGCATTTTTCCAGCCAAATCCAAGCATTTCAGAAACAGCTGTAAATCTCCGTCTAAAACACAAAACGAACGTATCCTCCAAACTGCTCTCCTGTGCGTTCGCTTAACTAAGGAAGTTGAATCCGCGTTTAGATTCAGAGAGTGGGAAGCACGTTCCTTCTAGGAGCTGCGTTTTGCTATTCCAGCGTGAATGGGAGTAAACGCTGTATTGAGAAATATCTGCTTCTAGAACCAAAACGCAGCTACCTAACAGAACGGTCTTCAATGTGTGCATTCAACGTACAGAGTTAAACTGATGTGCGTTTGCAGGAGTTTGTAAACCCTTTCTGTGAAGCAGCGGAAAACGCATTTTTCCAGCCAAATCCAAGCATTTCAGAAATAGCTGTTAATCTCCGTCTAAAACACGAAACGAACGTATCCTTCAAACTGCTCTGCTGTGCGTTGGCTTAACTAAGGAAGTTGAATCCGCGTTTAGATTCAGAGAGTGGGAAGCACGTTCCTTCTAGGAGCTGCGTTTTGCTATTCCAGCGTGAATGGGAGTAAACGCTGTATTCAGAAATATCTGCTTCTAGAACCAAAACGCAGCTACCTAACAGAACGGTCTTCAATGTGTCCATTCAACTTACAGAGTTAAACTGATGTGCGTTTGCAGGAGTTTGTAAACCCTTTCTGTGAAGCAGCGGAAAACTCATTTTTCCAACCAAATCCAAGCATTTCAGAAATAGCTGTAAATCTCCGTCTAAAACACAAAACGAACGTATCCTTCAAACTGCTCTCCTGTGCGTTCGCTTAACTAAGGGAGTTGAATCCGCGTTTAGATTCAGAGAGTGGGAAGCACGTTCCTTCTAGGAGCTGCGTTTTCCTATTCCAGCGTGAATGGGAATAAACGCTGTATTGAGAAATATCTGCTTCTAGAACCAAAACGCAGCTACCTAACAGAACGGTCTTCAATGTGTGCATTCAACTTACAGAGTTAAACTGATGTGCGTTTGCAGGAGTTTGTAAACCCTTTCTGTGAAGCAGCGGAAAACGCATTTTTCCAGCCAAATCCAAGCATTTCAGAAATAGCTGTAAATCTCCGTCTAAAACACAAAACGAACGTATCCTTCAAACTGCTCTCCTGTGCGTTCGCTTAACTAAGGGAGTTGAATCCGCGTTTAGATTCAGAGAGTGGGAAGCACGTTCCTTCTAGGAGCTGCGTTTTGCTATTCCAGCGTGAATGGGAGTAAACGCTGTATTCAGAAATATCTGCTTCTAGAACCAAAACGCAGCTACCTAACAGAACGGTCTTCAATGTGTGCATTCAACTTACAGAGTTAAACTGATGTGCGTTTGCAGGAGTTTGTAAACCCTTTCTGTGAAGCAGCGGAAAACGCATTTTTCCAGCCAAATCCAAGCATTTCAGAAATAGCTGTAAATCTCCGTCTAAAACACAAAACGAACGTATCCTTCAAACTGCTCTCCTGTGCGTTCGCTTAACTAAGGGAGTTTAATCCGCGTTTAGATTCAGAGAGTGGGAAGCACGTTCCTTCTAGGAGCTGCGTTTTGCTATTCCAGCGTGAATGGGAGTAAACGCTGTATTGAGAAATATCTGCTTCTAGAAAGAAACGCAGCTACCTAACAGAACGGTCTTCAATGTGTGCATTCAACGTACAGAGTTAAACTGATGTGCGTTTGCAGGAGTTTGTAAACCCTTTCTGTGAAGCAGCGGAAAACGCATTTTTCCAGCCAAATCCAAGCATTTCAGAAATAGCTGTAAATCTCCGTCTAAAACACAAAACGAACGTATCCTTCAAACTGCTCTCCTGTGCGTTCGCTTAACTAAGGGAGTTGAATCCGCGTTTAGATTCAGAGAGTGGGAAGCACGTTCCTTCTAGGAGCTGCGTTTTGCTATTCCAGCGTGAATGGGAGGAAACGCTGTATTCAGAAATATCTGCTTCTAGAACCTAAACGCAGCTACCTAACAGAACGGTCTTCAATGTGTGCATTCAACTTACAGAGTTAAACTGATGTGCGTTTGCAGGAGTTTGTAAACCTTTTCTGTGAAGCAGCGGAAAACGCATTTTTCCAGCCAAATCCAAGCATTTCAGAAATAGCTGTAAATCTTCGTCTAAAACACAAAACGAACGTATCCTTCAAACTGCTCTCCTGTGCGGTCGCTTAACTAAGGGAGTTGAATCCGCATTTAGATTCAGAGAGTGGGAAGCACGTGTCTTCTAGGAGCTGCGTTTTGCTATTCCAGCGTGAATGGGAGTAAACGCTGTATTGAGAAATATCTGCTTCTAGAACCAAAACGCAGCTACCTAACAGAACGGTCTTCAATGTGTGCATTCAACTTACAGAGTTAAACTGATGTGCGTTTGCAGGAGTTTGTAAACCCTTTCTGTGAAGCAGCGGAAAACGCATTTTTCCAGCCAAATCCAAGCATTTCAGAAATAGGTGTAAATCTCCGTCTAAAACACAAAACGAACGTATCCTTCAAACTGCTCTCCTGTGCGTTCGCTTAACTAAGGGAGTTGAATCCGCGTTTAGATTCAGAGAGTGGGAAGCACGTTCCTTCTAGGAGCTGCGTTTTGCTATTCCAGCGTGAATGGGAGTAAACGCTGTATTGAGAAATATCTGCTTCTAGAACCAAAACGCAGCTACCTAACAGAACGGTCTTCAATGTGTGCATTCAACGTACAGAGTTAAACTGATGTGCGTTTGCAGGAGTTTGTAAACCCTTTCTGTGAAGCAGCGGAAAACGCATTTTTCCAGCCAAATCCAAGCATTTCAGAAATAGCTGTAAATCTCCGTCTAAAACACAAAACGAACGTATCCTTCAAACTGCTCTCCTGTGCGTTCGCTTAACTAAGGGAGTTGAATCCGCGTTTAGATTCAGAGAGTGGGAAGCACGTTCCTTCGAAAGCTGCGTTTTGCTATTCCAGCGTGAATGGGAGTAAACGCTGTATTGAGAAATATCTGCTTCTAGAAACAAAACGCAGCTACCTAACAGAACGGTCTTCAATGTGTGCATTCAACGTACAGAGTTAAACTGATGTGCGTTTGCAGGAGTTTGTAAACCCTTTCTGTGAATCAGCGGAAAACGCATTTTTCCAGCCAAATCCAAGCATTTCAGAAATAGCTGTAAATCTCCGTCTAAAACACAAAACGAACGTATCCTTCAAACTGCTCTCCTGTGCGTTCGTTTAACTAAGGGAGTTGAATCCGCGTTTAGATTCAGAGAGTGGGAAGCACGTTCCTTCTAGGAGCTGCGTTTTGCTATTCCAGCGTGAATGGGAGTAAACGCTGTATTCAGAAATATCTGCTTCTAGAACCAAAACGCAGCTAACTAACAGAACGGTCTTCAATGAGTGCACTCAACTTACAGAGTTAAACTGATGTGCGTTTGCAGGAGTTTGTAAACCCTTTCTGTGAAGCAGCGGAAAACGCATTTTTCCAGCCAAATCCAAGCATTTCAGAAATAGCTGTAAATCTCCGTCTAAAACACAAAACGAACGTATCCTTCAAACTGCTCTCCTGTGCGTTCGCTTAACTAAGGGAGTTGAATCCGCGTTTAGATTCAGAGAGTGGGAAGCACGTTCCTTCTAGGAGCTGCGTTTTGCTATTCCAGCGTGAATGGGAGTAAACGATGTATTGAGAAATATCTGCTTCTAGAACCAAAACGCAGCTACCTAACAGAACGGTCTTCAATGTGTGCATTCAACTTACAGAGTTAAACTGATGTGCGTTTGCAGGAGTTTGTAAACCCTTTCTGTGAAGCAGCGGAAAACGCATTTTTCCAGCCAAATCCAAGCATTTCAGAAATAGCTGTAAATCTCCGTCTAAAACACAAAACGAACGTATCCTTCAAACTGCTCTCCTGTGCGTTCGCTTAACTAAGGAAGTTGAATCCGCGTTTAGATTCAGAGAGTGGGAAGCACGTTCCTTCTAGGAGCTGCGTTTTGCTATTCCAGCGTGAATGGGAGTAAACGCTGTATTGAGAAATATCTGCTTCTAGAACCAAAACGCAGCTACCTAACAGAACGGTCTTCAATGTGTGCATTCAACGTACAGAGTTAAACTGATGTGCGTTTGCAGGAGTTTGTAAACCCTTTCTGTGAAGCAGCGGAAAACGCATTTTTCCAGCCAAATCCAAGCATTTCAGAAATAGCTGTAAATCTCCGTCTAAAACACAAAACGAACGTATCCTTCAAACTGCTCTCCTGTGCGTTCGCTTAACTAAGGGAGTTGAATCCGCGTTTAGATTCAGAGAGTGGGAAGCACGTTCCTTCTAGGAGCTGCGTTTTGCTATTCCAGCGTGAATGGGAGTAAACGCTGTATTCAGTAATATCTGCTTCTAGAACCAAAACGCAGCTACCTAACAGAACGGTCTTCAATGTGTGCATTCAAATTACAGAGTTAAACTGATGTGCGTTTGCAGGAGTTTGTAAACCCTTTCTGTGAAGCAGCGGAAAACGCATTTTTCCAGCCAAATCCAAGCATTTCAGAAATAGCTGTAAATCTCCGTCTAAAACACAAAACGAACGTATCCTTCAAACTGCTCTCCTGTGCGTTCGCTTAACTAAGGGAGTTGAATCCGCGTTTAGATTCAGAGAGTGGGAAGCACGTTCCTTCTAGGAGCTGCGTTTTGCTATTCCAGCGTGAATGGGAGTAAACGCTGTATTGAGAAATATCTGCTTCTAGAAAGAAACGCAGCTACCTAACAGAACGGTCTTCAATTTGTGCATTCAAAGTACAGAGTTAAACTGATGTGCGTTTGCAGGAGTTTGTAAACCCTTTCTGTGAAGCAGCGGAAAACGCATTTTTCCAGCCAAATCCAAGCATTTCAGAAATAGCTGTAAATCTCCGTCTAAAACACAAAACGAACGTATCCTTCAAACTGCTCTCCTGTGCGTTCGCTTAACTAAGGGAGTTGAATCCGCGTTTAGATTCAGAGAGTGAAAAGCACGTTCCTTCTAGGAGCTGCGTTTTGCTATTCCAGCGTGAATGGGAGTAAACGCTGTATTCAGAAATATCTGCTTCTAGAACCTAAACGCAGCTACCTAACAGAACGGTCTTCAATGTGTGCATTCAACTTACAGAGTTAAACTGATGTGCGTTTGCAGGAGTTTGTAAACCCTTTCTGTGAAGCAGCGGAAAACGCATTTTTCCAGCCAAATCCAAGCATTTCAGAAATAGCTGTAAATCTCCGTCTAAAACACAAAACGAACGTATCCTTCAAACTGCTCTCCTGTGCGTTCGCTTAACTAAGGGAGTTGAATCCGCATTTAGATTCAGAGAGTGGGAAGCACGTTCCTTCTAGGAGCTGCGTTTTGCTATTCCAGCGTGAATGGGAGTAAACGCTGTATTGAGAAATATCTGCTTCTAGAACCAAAACGCAGCTACCTAACAGAACGGTCTTCAATGTGTGCATTCAACTTACAGAGTTAAACTGATGTGCGTTTGCAGGAGTTTGTAAACCCTTTCTGTGAAGCAGCGGAAAACGCATTTTTCCAGCCAAATCCAAGCATTTCAGAAATAGGGGTAAATCTCCTCTAAAACACAAAACGAACGTATCCTTCAAACTGCTCTCCTGTGCGTTCGCTTAACTAAGGGAGTTGAATCCGCGTTTAGATTCAGAGAGTGGGAAGCACGTTCCTTCTAGGAGCTGCGTTTTGCTATTCCAGCGTGAATGGGAGTAAACGCTGTATTGAGAAATATCTGCTTCTAGAACCAAAACGCAGCTACCTAACAGAACGGTCTTCAATGTGTGCATTCAACTTACAGAGTTTAACTGATGTGCGTTTGCAGGAGTTTGTAAACCCTTTCTGTGAAGCAGCGGAAAACGCATTTTTCCAGCCAAATCCAAGCATTTCAGAAATAGCTGTAAATCTCCGTCTAAAACACAAAACGAACGTATCCTCCAAACTGCTCTCCTGTGCGTTCGCTTAACTAAGGAAGTTGAATCCGCGTTTAGATTCAGAGAGTGGGAAGCACGTTCCTTCTAGGAGCTGCGTTTTGCTATTCCAGCGTGAATGGGAGTAAACGCTGTATTGAGAAATATCTGCTTCTAGAACCAAAACGCAGCTACCTAACAGAACGGTCTTCAATGTGTGCATTCAACGTACAGAGTTAAACTGATGTGCGTTTGCAGGAGTTTGTAAACCCTTTCTGTGAAGCAGCGGAAAACGCATTTTTCCAGCCAAATCCAAGCATTTCAGAAATAGCTGTAAATCTCCGTCTAAAACACGAAACGAACGTATCCTTCAAACTGCTCTGCTGTGCGTTGGCTTAACTAAGGGAGTTGAATCCGCGTTTAGATTCAGAGAGTGGGAAGCACGTTCCTTCTAGGAGCTGCGTTTTGCTATTCCAGCGTGAATGGGAGTAAACGCTGTATTCAGAAATATCTGCTTCTAGAACCAAAACGCAGCTACCTAACAGAACGGTCTTCAATGTGTCCATTCAACTTACAGAGTTAAACTGATGTGCGTTTGCAGGAGTTTGTAAACCCTTTCTGTGAAGCAGCGGAAAACGCATTTTTCCAACCAAATCCAAGCATTTCAGAAATAGCTGTAAATCTCCGTCTAAAACACAAAACGAACGTATCCTTCAAACTGCTCTCCTGTGCGTTCGCTTAACTAAGGGAGTTGAATCCGCGTTTAGATTCAGAGAGTGGGAAGCACGTTCCTTCTAGGAGCTGCGTTTTCCTATTCCAGCGTGAATGGGAATAAACGCTGTATTGAGAAATATCTGCTTCTAGAACCAAAACGCAGCTACCTAACAGAACGGTCTTCAATGTGTGCATTCAACTTACAGAGTTAAACTGATGTGCGTTTGCAGGAGTTTGTAAACCCTTTCTGTGAAGCAGCGGAAAACGCATTTTTCCAGCCAAATCCAAGCATTTCAGAAATAGCTGTAAATCTCCGTCTAAAACACAAAACGAACGTATCCTTCAAACTGCTCTCCTGTGCGTTCGCTTAACTAAGGGAGTTGAATCCGCGTTTAGATTCAGAGAGTGGGAAGCACGTTCCTTCTAGGAGCTGCGTTTTGCTATTCCAGCGTGAATGGGAGTAAACGCTGTATTCAGAAATATCTGCTTCTAGAAAGAAACGCAGCTACCTAACAGAACGGTCTTCAATGTGTGCATTCAACGTACAGAGTTAAACTGATGTGCGTTTGCAGGAGTTTGTAAACCCTTTCTGTGAAGCAGCGGAAAACGCATTTTTCCAGCCAAATCCAAGCATTTCAGAAATAGCTGTAAATCTTCGTCTAAAACACAAAACGAACGTATCCTTCAAACTGCTCTCCTGTGCGTTCGCTTAACTAAGGGAGTTGAATCCGCATTTAGATTCAGAGAGTGGGAAGCACGTGTCTTCTAGGAGCTGCGTTTTGCTATTCCAGCGTGAATGGGAGTAAACGCTGTATTCAGAAATATCTGCTTCTAGAACCAAAACGCAGCTACCTAACAGAACGGTCTTCAATGTGTGCATTCAACTTACAGAGTTAAACTGATGTGCGTTTGCAGGAGTTTGTAAACCCTTTCTGTGAAGCAGCGGAAAACGCATTTTTCCAGCCAAATCCAAGCATTTCAGAAATAGGTGTAAATCTCCGTCTAAAACACAAAACGAACGTATCCTTCAAACTGCTCTCCTGTGCGTTCGCTTAACTAAGGGAGTTGCATCCGCGTTTAGATTCAGAGAGTGGGAAGCACGTTCCTTCTAGGAGCTGCGTTTTGCTATTCCAGCGTGAATGGGAGTAAACGCTGTATTCAGAAATATCTGCTTCTAGAACCAAAACGCAGCTACCTAACAGAACGGTCTTCAATGTGTACATTCAACTTACAGAGTTAAACTGATGTGCGTTTGCAGGAGTTTGTAAACCCTTTCTGTGAAGCAGCGGAAAACGCATTTTTCCAGCCAAATCCAAGCATTTCAGAAATAGCTGTAAATCTCCGTCTAAAACACAAAACGAACGTATCCTTCAAACTGCTCTCCTGTGCGTTCGCTTAACTAAGGGAGTTGAATCCGCGTTTAGATTCAGAGAGTGGGAAGCACGTTCCTTCTAGGAGCTGCGTTTTGCTATTCCAGCGTGAATGGGAGTAAACGCTGTATTCCAAAATATCTGCTTCTAGAACCAAAACGCAGCTACCTAACAGAACGGTCTTCAATGTGTGCATTCAACTTACAGAGTTAAATTGATGTGCGTTTGCAGGAGTTTGTAAACCCTTTCTGTGAAGCAGCGGAAAACGCATTTTTCCAGCCAAATCCAAGCATTTCAGAAATAGCTGTAAATCTCCGTCTAAAACACAAAACGAACGTATCCTTCAAACTGCTCTCCTGTGCGTTCGCTTAACTAAGGGAGTTGAATCCGCGTTTAGATTCAGAGAGTGGGAAGCACGTTCCTTCTAGGAGCTGCGTTTTGCTATTCCAGCGTGAATGGGAGTAAACGCTGTATTGAGAAATATCTGCTTCTAGAACCAAAACGCAGCTACCTAACAGAACGGTCTTCAATGTGTACATTCAACTTACAGAGTTAAACTGATGTGCGTTTGCAGGAGTTTGTAAACCCTTTCTGTGAAGCAGCGGAAAACGCATTTTTCCAGCCAAATCCAAGCATTTCCGAAATAGCTGTAAATCTCCGTCTAAAACACAAAACGAACGTATCCTTCAAACTGCTCTCCTGTGCGTTCGCTTAACTAAGGGAGTTGAATCCGCGTTTAGATTCAGAGAGTGGGAAGCACGTTCCTTCTAGGAGCTGCGTTTTGCTATTCCAGCGTGAATGGGAGTAAACGCTGTATTCCAAAATATCTGCTTCTAGAACCAAAACGCAGCTACCTAACAGAACGGTGTTCAATGTGTGCATTCAACTTACAGAGTTAAACTGATGTGCGTTTGCAGGAGTTTGTAAACCCTTTCTGTGAAGCAGCGGAAAACGCATTTTTCCAGCCAAATCCAAGCATTTCAGAAATAGCTGTAAATCTCCGTCTAAAACACAAAACGAACGTATCCTTCAAACTGCTCTCCTGTGCGTTCGCTTAACTAAGGGAGTTGAATCCGCGTTTAGATTCAGAGAGTGGGAAGCACGTTCCTTCTAGGAGCTGCGTTTTGCTATTCCAGCGTGAAAGGGAGTAAACGGTGTATTGAGAAATATCTGCTTCTAGAACCAAAACGCAGCTACCTAACAGAACGGTCTTCAATGTGTGCATTCAACGTACAGAGTTAAACTGATGTGCGTTTGCAGGAGTTTGTAAACTCTTTCTGTGAAGCAGCGGAAAACGCATTTTTCCAGCCAAATCCAAGCATTTCAGAAATAGCTGTAAATCTCCGTCTAAAACACAAAACGAACGTATCCTTCAAACTGCTCTTCTGTGCGTTGGCTCAACTAAGGGACTTGAATCCGCGTTTAGATTCAGAGAGTGGGAAGCACGTTCCTTCTAGGAGCTGCGTTTTGCTATTCCAGCGTGAATGGGAGTAAACGCTGTATTCAGAAATATCTGCTTCTAGAACCAAAACGCAGCTACCTAACAGAACGGTCTTCAATGTGTGCATTCAACGTACAGAGTTAAACTGATGTGCGTTTGCAGGAGTTTGTAAACCCTTTCTGTGAAGCAGCGGAAAACGCATTTTTCCAGCCAAATCCAAGCATTTCAGAAATAGCTGTAAATCTCCGTCTAAAAAAAAACGAACGTATCCTTCAAACTGCTCTCCTGTGCGTCCGCTTAACTAGGGGAGTTGAATCCGCATTTAGATTCAGAGTGGGAAGCACGTTCCTTCTAGGAGCTGCGTTTTGCTATTCAAGCGTGAATGGGAGTAAACGCTGTATTGAGAAATATCTGCTTCTAGAACCAAAACGCAGCTACCTAACAGAACGGTCTTCAATGTGTGCATTCAACTTACAGAGTTAAACTGATGTGCGTTTGCAGGAGTTTGTAAACCCTTTCTGTGAAGCAGCGGAAAACGCATTTTTCCAGCCAAATCCAAGCATTTCAGAAATAGCTGTAAATCTCCGTCTAAAACACAAAACGAACGTATCCTTCAAACTGCTCTCCTGTGCGTTCGCTTAACTAAGGGAGTTTAATCCGCGTTTAGATTCAGAGAGTGGGAAGCACGTTCCTTCTAGGAGCTGCGTTTTGCTATTCCAGCGTGAATGGGAGTAAACGCTGTATTCAGAAATATCTGCTTCTAGAAAGAAACGCAGCTACCTAACAGAACGGTCTTCAATGTGTGCATTCAACGTACAGAGTTAAACTGATGTGCGTTTGCAGGAGTTTGTAAACCCTTTCTGTGAAGCAGCGGAAAACGCATTTTTCCAGCCAAATCCAATCATTTCAGAAATAGCTGTAAATCTCCGTCTAAAACACAAAACGAACGTATCCTTCAAACTGCTCTCCTGTGCGTTCGCTTAACTAAGGGAGTTGAATCCGCGTTTAGATTCAGAGAGTGGGAAGCACGTTCCTTCTAGGAGCTGCGTTTTGCTATTCCAGCGTGAATGGGAGTAAACGCTGTATTCAGAAATATCTGCTTCTAGAACCTAAACGCAGCTACCTAACAGAACGGTCTTCAATGTGTGCATTCAACTTACAGAGTTAAACTGATGTGCGTTTGCAGGAGTTTGTAAACCCTTTCTGTGAAGCAGCGGAAAACGCATTTTTCCAGCCAAATCCAAGCATTTCAGAAATAGCTGTAAATCTCCGTCTAAAACACAAAACGAACGTATCCTTCAAACTGCTCTCCTGTGCGTTCGCTTAACTAAGGGAGTTGAATCCGCATTTAGATTCAGAGAGTGGGAAGCACGTTCCTTCTAGGAGCTGCGTTTTGCTATTCCAGCGTGAATGGGAGTAAACGCTGTATTGAGAAATATCTGCTTCTAGAACCAAAACGCAGCTACCTAACAGAACGGTCTTCAATGTGTGCATTCAACTTACAGAGTTAAACTGATGTGCGTTTGCAGGAGTTTGTAAACCCTTTCTGTGAAGCAGCGGAAAACGCATTTTTCCAGCCAAATCCAAGCATTTCAGAAATAGGTGTAAATCTCCGTCTAAAACACAAAACGAACGTATCCTTCAAACTGCTCTCCTGTGCGTTCGCTTAACTAAGGGAGTTGAATCCGCGTTTAGATTCAGAGAGTGGGAAGCACGTTCCTTCTAGGAGCTGCGTTTTGCTATTCCAGCGTGAATGGGAGTAAACGCTGTATTGAGAAATATCTGCTTCTAGAACCAAAACGCAGCTACCTAACAGAACGGTCTTCAATGTGTGCATTCAACGTACAGAGTTAAACTGATGTGCGTTTGCAGGAGTTTGTAAACCCTTTCTGTGAAGCAGCGGAAAACGCATTTTTCCAGCCAAATCCCAGCATTTCAGAAATAGCTGTAAATCTCCGTCTAAAACACAAAACGAACGTATCCTTCAAACTGCTCTCCTGTGCGTTCGCTTAACTAAGGGAGTTGAATCCGCGTTTAGATTCAGAGAGTGGGAATCACGTTCCTTCTAGGAGCTGCGTTTTGCTATTCCAGCGTGAATGGGAGTAAACGCTGTATTCCAAAATATATGCTTCTAGAACCTAAACGCAGCTATCTAACAGAACGGTCTTCAATGTGTGCATTCAACGTACAGAGTTAAACTGATGTGCGTTTGCGGGAGTTTGTAAACCCTTTCTGTGAAGCAGCGGAAAACGCATTTTTCCAGCCAAATCCAAGCATTTCAGAAATAGCTTTAAATCTCCGTCTAAAACACAAAACGAACGTATCGTTCGAACTGCTCTCCTGTGCGTTCGCTTAACTAAGGGAGTTGAATCCGCGTTTAGATTCAGAGAGTGGGAAGCACGTTCCTTCTAGGAGCTGCGTTTTGCTATTCCAGCGTGAATGGGAGTAAACGCTGTATTCAGAAATATCTGCTTCTAGAACCAAAACGCAGCTACCTAACAGAACGGTCTTCAATGTGTGCATTCAACTTACAGAGTTAAACTGATTTGGGTTTGCAGGAGTTTGTAAACCCTTTCTGTGAAGCAGCGGAAAACGCATTTATCCAGCCAAATCCAAGCATTTCAGAAATAGCTGTAAATCTCCGTCTAAAACACAAAACGAACGTATCCTTTAAACTGCTCTCCTGTGCGTTCGCTTAACTAAGGGAGTTGAATCCGCGTTTAGATTCAGAGAGTGGGAAGCACGTTCCTTCTAGGAGCTGCGTTTTGCTATTCCAGCGTGAATGAGAGTAAACGCTGTATTCAGAAATATCTGCTTCTAGAACCAAAACGCAGCTACCTAACAGAACGGTCTTCAATGCGTGCATTCAACTTACAGAGTTTAACTGACGTGCGTTTGCAGGAGTTTGTAAACCCTTTCTGTGAAGCAGCGGAAAACGCATTTTTCCAGCCAAATCCAAGCATTTCAGAAATAGCTGTAAATCTCCGTCTAAAACACAAAACGAACGTATCCTCCAAACTGCTCTCCTGTGCGTTCGCTTAACTAAGGAAGTTGAATCCGCGTTTAGATTCAGAGAGTGGGAAGCACGTTCCTTCTAGGAGCTGCGTTTTGCTATTCCAGCGTGAATGGGAGTAAACGCTGTATTGAGAAATATCTGCTTCTAGAACCAAAACGCAGCTACCTAACAGAACGGTCTTCAATGTGTGCATTCAACGTACAGAGTTAAATTGATGTGCGTTTGCAGGAGTTTGTAAACCCTTTCTGTGAAGCAGCGGAAAACGCATTTTTCCAGCCAAATCCAAGCATTTCAGAAATAGCTGTAAATCTCCGTCTAAAACACAAAACGAACGTATCCTTCAAACTGCTCTCCTGTGCGTTCGCTTAACTAAGGGAGTTGAATCCGCGTTTAGATTCAGAGAGTGGGAAGCACGTTCCTTCTAGGAGCTGCGTTTTGCTATTCCAGCGTGAATGGGAGTAAACGCTGTATTCCAAAATATATGCTTCTAGAACCTA
Organism: Callithrix jacchus; assembly: GCF_049354715.1. NCBI lineage: Eukaryota > Metazoa > Chordata > Mammalia > Primates > Cebidae > Callithrix > Callithrix jacchus. Next base: position 46,996,294 of record NC_133514.1, read on the forward strand.
AACGCAGCTATCTAACAGAACGGTCTTCAATGTGTGCATTCAACGTACAGAGTTAAACTGATGTGCGTTTGCGGGAGTTTGTAAACCCTTTCTGTGAAGCAGCGGAAAACGCATTTTTCCAGCCAAATCCAAGCATTTCAGAAATAGCTTTAAATCTCCGTCTAAAACACAAAACGAACGTATCGTTCGAACTGCTCTCCTGTGCGTTCGCTTAACTAAGGGAGTTGAATCCGCGTTTAGATTCAGAGAGTGGGAAGCACGTTCCTTCTAGGAGCTGCGTTTTGCTATTCCAGCGTGAATGGGAGTAAACGCTGTATTCAGAAATATCTGCTTCTAGAACCAAAACGCAGCTACCTAACAGAACGGTCTTCAATGTGTGCATTCAACTTACAGAGTTAAACTGATTTGGGTTTGCAGGAGTTTGTAAACCCTTTCTGTGAAGCAGCGGAAAACGCATTTATCCAGCCAAATCCAAGCATTTCAGAAATAGCTGTAAATCTCCGTCTAAAACACAAAACGAACGTATCCTTCAAACTGCTCTCCTGTGCGTTCGCTTAACTAAGGGAGTTGAATCCGCGTTTAGATTCAGAGAGTGGGAAGCACGTTCCTTCTAGGAGCTGCGTTTTGCTATTCCAGCGTGAATGAGAGTAAACGCTGTATTCAGAAATATCTGCTTCTAGAACCAAAACGCAGCTACCTAACAGAACGGTCTTCAATGCGTGCATTCAACTTACAGAGTTTAACTGACGTGCGTTTGCAGGAGTTTGTAAACCCTTTCTGTGAAGCAGCGGAAAACGCATTTTTCCAGCCAAATCCAAGCATTTCAGAAATAGCTGTAAATCTCCGTCTAAAACACAAAACGAACGTATCCTCCAAACTGCTCTCCTGTGCGTTCGCTTAACTAAGGAAGTTGAATCCGCGTTTAGATTCAGAGAGTGGGAAGCACGTTCCTTCTAGGAGCTGCGTTTTGCTATTCCAGCGTGAATGGGAGTAAACGCTGTATTGAGAAATATCTGCTTCTAGAACCAAAACGCAGCTACCTAACAGAACGGTCTTCAATGTGTGCATTCAACGTACAGAGTTAAATTGATGTGCGTTTGCAGGAGTTTGTAAACCCTTTCTGTGAAGCAGCGGAAAACGCATTTTTCCAGCCAAATCCAAGCATTTCAGAAATAGCTGTAAATCTCCGTCTAAAACACAAAACGAACGTATCCTTCAAACTGCTCTCCTGTGCGTTCGCTTAACTAAGGGAGTTGAATCCGCGTTTAGATTCAGAGAGTGGGAAGCACGTTCCTTCTAGGAGCTGCGTTTTGCTATTCCAGCGTGAATGGGAGTAAACGCTGTATTGAGAAATATCTGCTTCTAGAACCAAAACGCAGCTACCTAACAGAACGGTCTTCAATGTGTACATTCAACTTACAGAGTTAAACTGATGTGCGTTTGCAGGAGTTTGTAAACCCTTTCTGTGAAGCAGCGGAAAACGCATTTTTCCAGCCAAATCCAAGCATTTCAGAAATAGCTGTAAATCTCCGTCTAAAACACAAAACGAACGTATCCTTCAAACTGCTCTCCTGTGCGTTCGCTTAACTAAGGGAGTTGAATCCGCGTTTAGATTCAGAGAGTGGGAAGCACGTTCCTTCTAGGAGCTGCGTTTTGCTATTCCAGCGTGAATGGGAGTAAACGCTGTATTCCAAAATATCTGCTTCTAGAACCAAAACGCAGCTACCTAACAGAACGGTCTTCAATGTGTGCATTCAACTTACAGAGTTAAACTGATGTGCGTTTGCAGGAGTTTGTAAACCCTTTCTGTGAAGCAGCGGAAAACGCATTTTTCCAGCCAAATCCAAGCATTTCAGAAATAGCTGTAAATCTCCGTCTAAAACACAAAACGAACGTATCCTTCAAACTGCTCTCCTGTGCGTTCGCTTAACTAAGGGAGTTGAATCCGCGTTTAGATTCAGAGAGTGGGAAGCACGTTCCTTCTAGGAGCTGCGTTTTGCTATTCCAGCGTGAAAGGGAGTAAACGGTGTATTGAGAAATATCTGCTTCTAGAACCAAAACGCAGCTACCTAACAGAACGGTCTTCAATGTGTGCATTCAACGTACAGAGTTAAACTGATGTGCGTTTGCAGGAGTTTGTAAACTCTTTCTGTGAAGCAGCGGAAAACGCATTTTTCCAGCCAAATCCAAGCATTTCAGAAATAGCTGTAAATCTCCGTCTAAAACACAAAACGAACGTATCCTTCAAACTGCTCTTCTGTGCGTTGGCTCAACTAAGGGAGTTGAATCCGCGTTTAGATTCAAAGAGTGGGAAGCACGTTCCTTCTAGGAGCTGCGTTTTGCTATTCCAGCGTGAATGGGAGTAAACGCTGTATTGAGAAATATCTGCTTCTAGAACCAAAACGCAGCTACCTAACAGAACGGTCTTCAATGTGTGCATTCAACGTACAGAGTTAAACTGATGTGCGTTTGCAGGAGTTTGTAAACCCTTTCTGTGAAGCAGCGGAAAACGCATTTTTCCAGCCAAATCCAAGCATTTCAGAAATAGCTGTAAATCTCCGTCTAAAAAAAAACGAACGTATCCTTCAAACTGCTCTCCTGTGCGTCCGCTTAACTAGGGGAGTTGAATCCGCATTTAGATTCAGAGTGGGAAGCACGTTCCTTCTAGGAGCTGCGTTTTGCTATTCCAGCGTGAATGGGAGTAAACGCTGTATTGAGAAATATCTGCTTCTAGAACCAAAACGCAGCTACCTAACAGAACGGTCTTCAATGTGTGCATTCAACTTACAGAGTTAAACTGATGTGCGTTTGCAGGAGTTTGTAAACCCTTTCTGTGAAGCAGCGGAAAACGCATTTTTCCAGCCAAATCCAAGCATTTCAGAAATAGCTGTAAATCTCCGTCTAAAACACAAAACGAACGTATCCTTCAAACTGCTCTCCTGTGCGTTCGCTTAACTAAGGGAGTTTAATCCGCGTTTAGATTCAGAGAGTGGGAAGCACGTTCCTTCTAGGAGCTGCGTTTTGCTATTCCAGCGTGAATGGGAGTAAACGCTGTATTCAGAAATATCTGCTTCTAGAAAGAAACGCAGCTACCTAACAGAACGGTCTTCAATGTGTGCATTCAACGTACAGAGTTAAACTGATGTGCGTTTGCAGGAGTTTGTAAACCCTTTCTGTGAAGCAGCGGAAAACGCATTTTTCCAGCCAAATCCAATCATTTCAGAAATAGCTGTAAATCTCCGTCTAAAACACAAAACGAACGTATCCTTCAAACTGCTCTCCTGTGCGTTCGCTTAACTAAGGGAGTTGAATCCGCGTTTAGATTCAGAGAGTGGGAAGCACGTTCCTTCTAGGAGCTGCGTTTTGCTATTCCAGCGTGAATGGGAGTAAACGCTGTATTCAGAAATATCTGTTTCTAGAACCTAAACGCAGCTACCTAACAGAACGGTCTTCAATGTGTGCATTCAACTTACAGAGTTAAACTGATGTGCGTTTGCAGGAGTTTGTAAACCCTTTCTGTGAAGCAGCGGAAAACGCATTTTTCCAGCCAAATCCAAGCATTTCAGAAATAGCTGTAAATCTCCGTCTAAAACACAAAACGAACGTATCCTTCAAACTGCTCTCCTGTGCGTTCGCTTAACTAAGGGAGTTGAATCCGCATTTAGATTCAGAGAGTGGGAAGCACGTTCCTTCTAGGAGCTGCGTTTTGCTATTCCAGCGTGAATGGGAGTAAACGCTGTATTGAGAAATATCTGCTTCTAGAACCAAAACGCAGCTACCTAACAGAACGGTCTTCAATGTGTGCATTCAACTTACAGAGTTAAACTGATGTGCGTTTGCAGGAGTTTGTAAACCCTTTCTGTGAAGCAGCGGAAAACGCATTTTTCCAGCCAAATCCAAGCATTTCAGAAATAGGTGTAAATCTCCGTCTAAAACACAAAACGAACGTATCCTTCAAACTGCTCTCCTGTGCGTTCGCTTAACTAAGGGAGTTGAATCCGCGTTTAGATTCAGAGAGTGGGAAGCACGTTCCTTCTAGGAGCTGCGTTTTGCTATTCCAGCGTGAATCGGAGTAAACGCTGTATTGAGAAATATCTGCTTCTAGAACCAAAACGCAGCTACCTAACAGAACGGTCTTCAATGTGTGCATTCAAGGTACAGAGTTAAACTGATGTGCGTTTGCAGGAGTTTGTAAACCCTTTCTGTGAAGCAGCGGAAAACGCATTTTTCCAGCCAAATCCCAGCATTTCAGAAATAGCTGTAAATCTCCGTCTAAAACACAAAACGAACGTATCCTTCAAACTGCTCTCCTGTGCGTTCGCTTAACTAAGGGAGTTGAATCCGCGTTTAGATTCAGAGAGTGGGAATCACGTTCCTTCTAGGAGCTGCGTTTTGCTATTCCAGCGTGAATGGGAGTAAACGCTGTATTCCAAAATATATGCTTCTAGAACCTAAACGCAGCTATCTAACAGAACGGTCTTCAATGTGTGCATTCAACGTACAGAGTTAAACTGATGTGCGTTTGCGGGAGTTTGTAAACCCTTTCTGTGAAGCAGCGGAAAACGCATTTTTCCAGCCAAATCCAAGCATTTCAGAAATAGCTTTAAATCTCCGTCTAAAACACAAAACGAACGTATCGTTCGAACTGCTCTCCTGTGCGTTCGCTTAACTAAGGGAGTTGAATCCGCGTTTAGATTCAGAGAGTGGGAAGCACGTTCCTTCTAGGAGCTGCGTTTTGCTATTCCAGCGTGAATGGGAGTAAACGCTGTATTCAGAAATATCTGCTTCTAGAACCAAAACGCAGCTACCTAACAGAACGGTCTTCAATGTGTGCATTCAACTTACAGAGTTAAACTGATTTGGGTTTGCAGGAGTTTGTAAACCCTTTCTGTGAAGCAGCGGAAAACGCATTTATCCAGCCAAATCCAAGCATTTCAGAAATAGCTGTAAATCTCCGTCTAAAACACAAAACGAACGTATCCTTCAAACTGCTCTCCTGTGCGTTCGCTTAACTAAGGGAGTTGAATCCGCGTTTAGATTCAGAGAGTGGGAAGCACGTTCCTTCTAGGAGCTGCGTTTTGCTATTCCAGCGTGAATGAGAGTAAACGCTGTATTCAGAAATATCTGCTTCTAGAACCAAAACGCAGCTACCTAACAGAACGGTCTTCAATGCGTGCATTCAACTTACAGAGTTTAACTGACGTGCGTTTGCAGGAGTTTGTAAACCCTTTCTGTGAAGCAGCGGAAAACGCATTTTTCCAGCCAAATCCAAGCATTTCAGAAATAGCTGTAAATCTCCGTCTAAAACACAAAACGAACGTATCCTCCAAACTGCTCTCCTGTGCGTTCGCTTAACTAAGGAAGTTGAATCCGCGTTTAGATTCAGAGAGTGGGAAGCACGTTCCTTCTAGGAGCTGCGTTTTGCTATTCCAGCGTGAATGGGAGTAAACGCTGTATTGAGAAATATCTGCTTCTAGAACCAAAACGCAGCTACCTAACAGAACGGTCTTCAATGTGTGCATTCAACGTACAGAGTTAAACTGATGTGCGTTTGCAGGAGTTTGTAAACCCTTTCTGTGAAGCAGCGGAAAACGCATTTTTCCAGCCAAATCCAAGCATTTCAGAAATAGCTGTAAATCTCCGTCTAAAACACGAAACGAACGTATCCTTCAAACTGCTCTGCTGTGCGTTGGCTTAACTAAGGGAGTTGAATCCGCGTTTAGATTCAGAGAGTGGGAAGCACGTTCCTTCTAGGAGCTGCGTTTTGCTATTCCAGCGTGAATGGGAGTAAACGCTGTATTCAGAAATATCTGCTTCTAGAACCAAAACGCAGCTACCTAACAGAACGGTCTTCAATGTGTCCATTCAACTTACAGAGTTAAACTGATGTGCGTTTGCAGGAGTTTGTAAACCCTTTCTGTGAAGCAGCGGAAAAGGCATTTTTCCAACCAAATCCAAGCATTTCAGAAATAGCTGTAAATCTCCGTCTAAAACACAAAACGAACGTATCCTTCAAACTGCTCTCCTGTGCGTTCGCTTAACTAAGGGAGTTGAATCCGCGTTTAGATTCAGAGAGTGGGAAGCACGTTCCTTCTAGGAGCTGCGTTTTCCTATTCCAGCGTGAATGGGAATAAACGCTGTATTGAGAAATATCTGCTTCTAGAACCAAAACGCAGCTACCTAACAGAACGGTCTTCAATGTGTGCATTCAACTTACAGAGTTAAACTGATGTGCGTTTGCAGGAGTTTGTAAACCCTTTCTGTGAAGCAGCGGAAAACGCATTTTTCCAGCCAAATCCAAGCATTTCAGAAATAGCTGTAAATCTCCGTCTAAAACACAAAACGAACGTATCCTTCAAACTGCTCTCCTGTGCGTTCGCTTAACTAAGGGAGTTGAATCCGCGTTTAGATTCAGAGAGTGGGAAGCACGTTCCTTCTAGGAGCTGCGTTTTGCTATTCCAGCGTGAATGGGAGTAAACGCTGTATTCAGAAATATCTGCTTCTAGAACCAAAACGCAGCTACCTAACAGAACGGTCTTCAATGTGTGCATTCAACTTACAGAGTTAAACTGATGTGCGTTTGCAGGAGTTTGTAAACCCTTTCTGTGAAGCAGCGGAAAACGCATTTTTCCAGCCAAATCCAAGCATTTCAGAAATAGCTGTAAATCTCCGTCTAAAACACAAAACGAACGTATCCTTCAAACTGCTCTCCTGTGCGTTCGCTTAACTAAGGGAGTTGAATCCGCGTTTAGATTCAGAGAGTGGGAAGCACGTTCCTTCTAGGAGCTGCGTTTTGCTATTCCAGCGTGAATGGGAGTAAACGCTGTATTGAGAAATATCTGCTTCTAGAAAGAAACGCAGCTACCTAACAGAACGGTCTTCAATGTGTGCATTCAACTTACAGAGTTAAACTGATGTGCGTTTGCAGGAGTTTGTAAACCCTTTCTGTGAAGCAGCGGAAAACGCATTTTTCCAGCCAAATCCAAGCATTTCAGAAATAGCTGTAAATCTCCGTCTAAAACACAAAACGAACGTATCCTTCAAACTGCTCTCCTGTGCGTTCGCTTAACTAAGGGAGTTGAATCCGCGTTTAGATTCAGAGAGTGGGAAGCACGTTCCTTCTAGGAGCTGCGTTTTGCTATTCCAGCGTGAATGGGAGTAAACGCTGTATTCCAAAATATCTGCTTCTAGAACCAAAACGCAGCTACCTAACAGAACGGTCTTCAATGTGTGCATACAACTTACAGAGTTAAACTGATGTGCGTTTGCAGGAGTTTGTAAACCCTTTCTGTGAAGCAGCGGAAAACGCATTTTTCCAGCCAAATCCAAGCATTTCAGAAATAGCTGTAAATCTCCGTCTAAAACACAAAACGAACGTATCCTTCAAACTGCTCTCCTGTGCGTTCGCTTAACTAAGGGAGTTGAATCCGCGTTTAGATTCAGAGAGTGGGAAGCACGTTCCTTCTAGGAGCTGCGTTTTGCTATTCCAGCGTGAATGGGAGTAAACGCTGTATTGAGAAATATCTGCTTCTAGAACCAAAACGCAGCTACCTAACAGAACGGTCTTCAATGTGTGCATTCAACTTACAGAGTTAAACTGATGTGCGTTTGCAGGAGTTTGTAAACCCTTTCTGTGAAGCAGCGGAAAACGCATTTTTCCAGCCAAATCCAAGCATTTCAGAAATAGCTGTAAATCTCCGTCTAAAACACAAAACGAACGTATCCTTCAAACTGCTCTCCTGTGCGTTCGCTTAACTAAGGGAGTTGAATCCGCGTTTAGATTCAGAGAGTGGGAAGCACGTTCCTTCTAGGAGCTGCGTTTTGCTATTCCAGCGTGAATGGGAGTAAACGCTGTATTCCAAAATATCTGCTTCTAGAACCAAAACGCAGCTACCTAACAGAACGGTCTTCAATGTGTGCATTCAACTTACAGAGTTAAACTGATGTGCGTTTGCAGGAGTTTGTAAACCCTTTCTGTGAAGCAGCGGAAAACGCATTTTTCCAGCCAAATCCAAGCATTTCAGAAATAGCTGTAAATCTCCGTCTAAAACACAAAACGAACGTATCCTTCAAACTGCTCTCCTGTGCGTTCGCTTAACTAAGGGAGTTGAATCCGCGTTTAGATTCAGAGAGTGGGAAGCACGTTCCTTCTAGGAGCTGCGTTTTGCTATTCCAGCGTGAAAGGGAGTAAACGGTGTATTGAGAAATATCTGCTTCTAGAACCAAAACGTAGCTACCTAACAGAACGGTCTTCAATGTGTGCATTCAACGTACAGAGTTAAACTGATGTGCGTTTGCAGGAGTTTGTAAACTCTTTCTGTGAAGCAGCGGAAAACGCATTTTTCCAGCCAAATCCAAGCATTTCAGAAATAGCTGTAAATCTCCGTCTAAAACACAAAACGAACGTATCCTTCAAACTGCTCTTCTGTGCGTTGGCTCAACTAAGGGAGTTGAATCCGCGTTTAGATTCAGAGAGTGGGAAGCACGTTCCTTCTAGGAGCTGCGTTTTGCTATTCCAGCGTGAATGGGAGTAAACGCTGTATTGAGAAATATCTGCTTCTAGAACCAAAACGCAGCTACCTAACAGAACGGTCTTCAATGTGTGCATTCAACGTACAGAGTTAAACTGATGTGCGTTTGCAGGAGTTTGTAAACCCTTTCTGTGAAGCAGCGGAAAACGCATTTTTCCAGCCAAATCCAAGCATTTCAGAAATAGCTGTAAATCTCCGTCTAAAAAAAAACGAACGTATCCTTCAAACTGCTCTCCTGTGCGTCCGCTTAACTAGGGGAGTTGAATCCGCATTTAGATTCAGAGTGGGAAGCACGTTTCTTCTAGGAGCTGCGTTTTGCTATTCCAGCGTGAATGGGAGTAAACGCTGTATTCAGAAATATCTGCTTCTAGAACCAAAACGCAGCTACCTAACAGAACGGTCTTCAATGTGTGCATTCAACTTACAGAGTTAAACTGATGTGCGTTTGCAGGAGTTTGTAAACCCTTTCTGTGAAGCAGCGGAAAACGCATTTTTCCAGCCAAATCCAAGCATTTCAGAAATAGCTGTAAATCTCCGTCTAAAACACAAAACGAACGTATCCTTCAAACTGCTCTCCTGTGCGTTCGCTTAACTAAGGGAGTTGAATCCGCGTTTAGATTCAGAGAGTGGGAAGCACGTTCCTTCTAGGAGCTGCGTTTTGCTATTCCAGCGTGAATGGGAGTAAACGCTGTATTGAGAAATATCTGCTTCTAGAAAGAAACGCAGCTACCTAACAGAACGGTCTTCAATGTGTGCATTCAACGTACAGAGTTAAACTGATGTGCGTTTGCAGGAGTTTGTAAACCCTTTCTGTGAAGCAGCGGAAAACGCATTTTTCCAGCCAAATCCAATCATTTCAGAAATAGCTGTAAATCTCCGTCTAAAACACAAAACGAACGTATCCTTCAAACTGCTCTCCTGTGCGTTCGCTTAACTAAGGGAGTTGAATCCGCGTTTAGATTCAGAGAGTGGGAAGCACGTTCCTTCTAGGAGCTGCGTTTTGCTATTCCAGCGTGAATGGGAGTAAACGCTGTATTCAGAAATATCTGCTTCTAGAACCTAAACGCAGCTACCTAACAGAACGGTCTTCAATGTGTGCATTCAACTTACAGAGTTAAACTGATGTGCGTTTGCAGGAGTTTGTAAACCCTTTCTGTGAAGCAGCGGAAAACGCATTTTTCCAGCCAAATCCAAGCATTTCAGAAATAGCTGTAAATCTCCGTCTAAAACACAAAACGAACGTATCCTTCAAACTGCTCTCCTGTGCGTTCGCTTAACTAAGGGAGTTGAATCCGCATTTAGATTCAGAGAGTGGGAAGCACGTTCCTTCTAGGAGCTGCGTTTTGCTATTCCAGCGTGAATGGGAGTAAACGCTGTATTGAGAAATATCTGCTTCTAGAACCAAAACGCAGCTACCTAACAGAACGGTCTTCAATGTGTGCATTCAACTTACAGAGTTAAACTGATGTGCGTTTGCAGGAGTTTGTAAACCCTTTCTGTGAAGCAGCGGAAAACGCATTTTTCCAGCCAAATCCAAGCATTTCAGAAATAGGTGTAAATCTCCGTCTAAAACACAAAACGAACGTATCCTTCAAACTGCTCTCCTGTGCGTTCGCTTAACTAAGGGAGTTGAATCCGCGTTTAGATTCAGAGAGTGGGAAGCACGTTCCTTCTAGGAGCTGCGTTTTGCTATTCCAGCGTGAATGGGAGTAAACGCTGTATTGAGAAATATCTGCTTCTAGAACCAAAACGCAGCTACCTAACAGAACGGTCTTCAATGTGTGCATTCAAGGTACAGAGTTAAACTGATGTGCGTTTGCAGGAGTTTGTAAACCCTTTCTGTGAAGCAGCGGAAAACGCATTTTTCCAGCCAAATCCCAGCATTTCAGAAATAGCTGTAAATCTCCGTCTAAAACACAAAACGAACGTATCCTTCAAACTGCTCTCCTGTGCGTTCGCTTAACTAAGGGAGTTGAATCCGCGTTTAGATTCAGAGAGTGGGAATCACGTTCCTTCTAGGAGCTGCGTTTTGCTATTCCAGCGTGAATGGGAGTAAACGCTGTATTCCAAAATATATGCTTCTAGAACCTAAACGCAGCTATCTAACAGAACGGTCTTCAATGTGTGCATTCAACGTACAGAGTTAAACTGATGTGCGTTTGCGGGAGTTTGTAAACCCTTTCTGTGAAGCAGCGGAAAACGCATTTTTCCAGCCAAATCCAAGCATTTCAGAAATAGCTTTAAATCTCCGTCTAAAACACAAAACGAACGTATCGTTCGAACTGCTCTCCTGTGCGTTCGCTTAACTAAGGGAGTTGAATCCGCGTTTAGATTCAGAGAGTGGGAAGCACGTTCCTTCTAGGAGCTGCGTTTTGCTATTCCAGCGTGAATGGGAGTAAACGCTGTATTCAGAAATATCTGCTTCTAGAACCAAAACGCAGCTACCTAACAGAACGGTCTTCAATGTGTGCATTCAACTTACAGAGTTAAACTGATTTGGGTTTGCAGGAGTTTGTAAACCCTTTCTGTGAAGCAGCGGAAAACGCATTTATCCAGCCAAATCCAAGCATTTCAGAAATAGCTGTAAATCTCCGTCTAAAACACAAAACGAACGTATCCTTCAAACTGCTCTCCTGTGCGTTCGCTTAACTAAGGGAGTTGAATCCGCGTTTAGATTCAGAGAGTGGGAAGCACGTTCCTTCTAGGAGCTGCGTTTTGCTATTCCAGCGTGAATGAGAGTAAACGCTGTATTCAGAAATATCTGCTTCTAGAACCAAAACGCAGCTACCTAACAGAACGGTCTTCAATGCGTGCATTCAACTTACAGAGTTTAACTGACGTGCGTTTGCAGGAGTTTGTAAACCCTTTCTGTGAAGCAGCGGAAAACGCATTTTTCCAGCCAAATCCAAGCATTTCAGAAATAGCTGTAAATCTCCGTCTAAAACACAAAACGAACGTATCCTCCAAACTGCTCTCCTGTGCGTTCGCTTAACTAAGGAAGTTGAATCCGCGTTTAGATTCAGAGAGTGGGAAGCACGTTCCTTCTAGGAGCTGCGTTTTGCTATTCCAGCGTGAATGGGAGTAAACGCTGTATTGAGAAATATCTGCTTCTAGAACCAAAACGCAGCTACCTAACAGAACGGTCTTCAATGTGTGCATTCAACGTACAGAGTTAAACTGATGTGCGTTTGCAGGAGTTTGTAAACCCTTTCTGTGAAGCAGCGGAAAACGCATTTTTCCAGCCAAATCCAAGCATTTCAGAAATAGCTGTAAATCTCCGTCTAAAACACGAAACGAACGTATCCTTCAAACTGCTCTGCTGTGCGTTGGCTTAACTAAGGGAGTTGAATCCGCGTTTAGATTCAGAGAGTGGGAAGCACGTTCCTTCTAGGAGCTGCGTTTTGCTATTCCAGCGTGAATGGGAGTAAACGCTGTATTCAGAAATATCTGCTTCTAGAACCAAAACGCAGCTACCTAACAGAACGGTCTTCAATGTGTCCATTCAACTTACAGAGTTAAACTGATGTGCGTTTGCAGGAGTTTGTAAACCCTTTCTGTGAAGCAGCGGAAAAGGCATTTTTCCAACCAAATCCAAGCATTTCAGAAATAGCTGTAAATCTCCGTCTAAAACACAAAACGAACGTATCCTTCAAACTGCTCTCCTGTGCGTTCGCTTAACTAAGGGAGTTGAAACCGCGTTTAGATTCAGAGAGTGGGAAGCACGTTCCTTCTAGGAGCTGCGTTTTCCTATTCCAGCGTGAATGGGAATAAACGCTGTATTGAGAAATATCTGCTTCTAGAACCAAAACGCAGCTACCTAACAGAACGGTCTTCAATGTGTGCATTCAACTTACAGAGTTAAACTGATGTGCGTTTGCAGGAGTTTGTAAACCCTTTCTGTGAAGCAGCGGAAAACGCATTTTTCCAGCCAAATCCAAGCATTTCAGAAATAGCTGTAAATCTCCGTCAAAACACAAAACGAACGTATCCTTCAAACTGCTCTCCTGTGCGTTCGCTTAACTAAGGGAGTTGAATCCGCGTTTAGATTCAGAGAGTGGGAAGCACGTTCCTTCTAGGAGCTGCGTTTTGCTATTCCAGCGTGAATGAGAGTAAACGCTGTATTCAGAAATATCTGCTTCTAGAACCAAAACGCAGCTACCTAACAGAACGGTCTTCAATGCGTGCATTCAACTTACAGAGTTTAACTGACGTGCGTTTGCAGGAGTTTGTAAACCCTTTCTGTGAAGCAGCGGAAAACGCATTTTTCCAGCCAAATCCAAGCATTTCAGAAATAGCTGTAAATCTCCGTCTAAAACACAAAACGAACGTATCCTCCAAACTGCTCTCCTGTGCGTTCGCTTAACTAAGGAAGTTGAATCCGCGTTTAGATTCAGAGAGTGGGAAGCACGTTCCTTCTAGGAGCTGCGTTTTGCTATTCCAGCGTGAATGGGAGTAAACGCTGTATTGAGAAATATCTGCTTCTAGAACCAAAACGCAGCTACCTAACAGAACGGTCTTCAATGTGTGCATTCAACGTACAGAGTTAAACTGATGTGCGTTTGCAGGAGTTTGTAAACCCTTTCTGTGAAGCAGCGGAAAACGCATTTTTCCAGCCAAATCCAAGCATTTCAGAAATAGCTGTAAATCTCCGTCTAAAACACGAAACGAACGTATCCTTCAAACTGCTCTGCTGTGCGTTGGCTTAACTAAGGGAGTTGAATCCGCGTTTAGATTCAGAGAGTGGGAAGCACGTTCCTTCTAGGAGCTGCGTTTTGCTATTCCAGCGTGAATGGGAGTAAACGCTGTATTCAGAAATATCTGCTTCTAGAACCAAAACGCAGCTACCTAACAGAACGGTCTTCAATGTGTCCATTCAACTTACAGAGTTAAACTGATGTGCGTTTGCAGGAGTTTGTAAACCCTTTCTGTGAAGCAGCGGAAAAGGCATTTTTCCAACCAAATCCAAGCATTTCAGAAATAGCTGTAAATCTCCGTCTAAAACACAAAACGAACGTATCCTTCAAACTGCTCTCCTGTGCGTTCGCTTAACTAAGGGAGTTGAAACCGCGTTTAGATTCAGAGAGTGGGAAGCACGTTCCTTCTAGGAGCTGCGTTTTCCTATTCCAGCGTGAATGGGAATAAACGCTGTATTGAGAAATATCTGCTTCTAGAACCAAAACGCAGCTACCTAACAGAACGGTCTTCAATGTGTGCATTCAACTTACAGAGTTAAACTGATGTGCGTTTGCAGGAGTTTGTAAACCCTTTCTGTGAAGCAGCGGAAAACGCATTTTTCCAGCCAAATCCAAGCATTTCAGAAATAGCTGTAAATCTCCGTCAAAACACAAAACGAACGTATCCTTCAAACTGCTCTCCTGTGCGTTCGCTTAACTAAGGGAGTTGAATCCGCGTTTAGATTCAGAGAGTGGGAAGCACGTTCCTTCTAGGAGCTGCGTTTTGCTATTCCAGCGTGAATGGGAGTAAACGCTGTATTCAGAAATATCTGCTTCTAGAACCAAAACGCAGCTACCTAACAGAACGGTCTTCAATGTGTGCATTCAACTTACAGAGTTAAACTGATGTGCGTTTGCAGGAGTTTGTAAACCCTTTCTGTGAAGCAGCGGAAAACGCATTTTTCCAGCCAAATCCAAGCATTTCAGAAATAGCTGTAAATCTCCGTCTAAAACACAAAACGAACGTATCCTTCAAACTGCTCTCCTGTGCGTTCGCTTAACTAAGGGAGTTGAATCCGCGTTTAGATTCAGAGAGTGGGAAGCACGTTCCTTCTAGGAGCTGCGTTTTGCTATTCCAGCGTGAATGGGAGTAAACGCTGTATTGAGAAATATCTGCTTCTAGAAAGAAACGCAGCTACCTAACAGAACGGTCTTCAATGTGTGCATTCAACTTACAGAGTTAAACTGATGTGCGTTTGCAGGAGTTTGTAAACCCTTTCTGTGAAGCAGCGGAAAACGCATTTTTCCAGCCAAATCCAAGCATTTCAGAAATAGCTGTAAATCTCCGTCTAAAACACAAAACGAACGTATCCTTCAAACTGCTCTCCTGTGCGTTCGCTTAACTAAGGGAGTTGAATCCGCGTTTAGATTCAGAGAGTGGGAAGCACGTTCCTTCTAGGAGCTGCGTTTTGCTATTCCAGCGTGAATGGGAGTAAACGCTGTATTCAGAAATATCTGCTTCTAGAACCTAAACGCAGCTACCTAACAGAACGGTTTTCAATGTGTGCATTCAACTTACAGAGTTAAACTGATGTGCGTTTGCAGGAGTTTGTAAACCCTTTCTGTGAAGCAGCGGAAAACGCATTTTTCCAGCCAAATCCAAGCATTTCAGAAATAGCTGTAAATCTTCGTCTAAAACACAAAACGAACGTATCCTTCAAACTGCTCTCCTGTGCGTTCGCTTAACTAAGGGAGTTGAATCCGCATTTAGATTCAGAGAGTGGGAAGCACGTGTCTTCTAGGAGCTGCGTTTTGCTATTCCAGCGTGAATGGGAGTAAACGCTGTATTCAGAAATATCTGCTTCTAGAACCAAAACGCAGCTACCTAACAGAACGGTCTTCAATGTGTGCATTCAACTTACAGAGTTAAACTGATGTGCGTTTGCAGGAGTTTGTAAACCCTTTCTGTGAAGCAGCGGAAAACGCATTTTTCCAGCCAAATCCAAGCATTTCAGAAATAGGTGTAAATCTCCGTCTAAAACACAAAACGAACGTATCCTTCAAACTGCTCTCCTGTGCGTTCGCTTAACTAAGGGAGTTGAATTTGCGTTTAGATTCAGAGAGTGGGAAGCACGTTCCTTCTAGGAGCTGCGTTTTGCTATTCCAGCGTGAATGGGAGTAAACGCTGTATTGAGAAATATCTGCTTCTAGAACCAAAACGCAGCTACCTAACAGAACGGTCTTCAATGTGTGCATTCAACGTACAGAGTTAAACTGATGTGCGTTTGCAGGAGTTTGTAAACCCTTTCTGTGAAGCAGCGGAAAACGCATTTTTCCAGCCAAATCCAAGCATTTCAGAAATAGCTGTAAATCTCCGTCTAAAACACAAAACGAACGTATCCTTCAAACTGCTCTCCTGTGCGTTCGCTTGACTAAGGGAGTTGAATCCGCGTTTAGATTCAGAGAGTGGGAAGCACGTTCCTTCTAGGAGCTGCGTTTTGCTATTCCAGCGTGAATGGGAGTAAACGCTGTATTCCAAAATATATGCTTCTAGAACCTAAACGCAGCTATCTAACAGAACGGTCTTCAATGTGTGCATTCAACGTACAGAGTTAAACTGATGTGCGTTTGCGGGAGTTTGTAAACCCTTTCTGTGAAGCAGCGGAAAACGCATTTTTCCAGCCAAATCCAAGCATTTCAGGAATAGCTTTAAATCTCCGTCTAAAACACAAAACGAACGTATCCTTCGAACTGCTCTCCTGTGCGTTCGCTTAACTAAGGGAGTTGAATTCGCGTTTAGATTCAGAGAGTGGGAAGCACGTTCCTTCTAGGAGCTGCGTTTTGCTATTCCAGCGTGAATGGGAGTAAACGCTGTATTCAGAAATATCTGCTTCTAGAACCAAAACGCAGCTACCTAACAGAACGGTCTTCAATGTGTGCATTCAACTTACAGAGTTAAACTGATGTGGGTTTGCAGGAGTTTGTAAACCCTTTCTGTGAAGCAGCGGAAAACGCATTTATCCAGCCAAATCCAAGCATTTCAGAAATAGCTGTAAATCTCCGTCTAAAACACAAAACGAACGTATCCTTCAAACTGCTCTCCTGTGCGTTCGCTTAACTAAGGGAGTTGAATCCGCGTTTAGATTCAGAGAGTGGGAAGCACGTTCCTTCTAGGAGCTGCGTTTTGCTATTCCAGCGTGAATGAGAGTAAACGCTGTATTCAGAAATATCTGCTTCTAGAACCAAAACGCAGCTACCTAACAGAACGGTCTTCAATGTGTGCATTCAACTTACAGAGTTAAACTGATGTGCGTTTGCAGGAGTTTGTAAACCCTTTCTGTGAAGCAGCGGAAAACGCATTTTTCCAGCCAAATCCAAGCATTTCAGAAATAGCTGTAAATCTCCGTCTAAAACACAAAACGAACGTATCCTCCAAACTGCTCTCCTGTGCGTTCGCTTAACTAAGGAAGTTGAATCCGCGTTTAGATTCAGAGAGTGGGAAGCACGTTCCTTCTAGGAGCTGCGTTTTGCTATTCCAGCGTGAATTTGAGTAAACGCTGTATTGAGAAATATCTGCTTCTAGAACCAAAACGCAGCTACATAACAGAACGGTCTTCAATGTGTGCATTCAACGTACAGAGTTAAACTGATGTGCGTTTGCAGGAGTTTGTAAACCCTTTCTGTGAAGCAGCGGAAAACGCATTTTTCCAGCCAAATCCAAGCATTTCAGAAATAGCTGTAAATCTCCGTCTAAAACACGAAACGAACGTATCCTTCAAACTGCTCTGCTGTGCGTTGGCTTAACTAAGGGAGTTGAATCCGCGTTTAGATTCAGAGAGTGGGAAGCACGTTCCTTCTAGGAGCTGCGTTTTGCTATTCCAGCGTGAATGGGAGTAAACGCTGTATTCAGAAATATCTGCTTCTAGAACCAAAACGCAGCTACCTAACAGAACGGTCTTCAATGTGTCCATTCAACTTACAGAGTTAAACTGATGTGCGTTTGCAGGAGTTTGTAAACCCTTTCTGTGAAGCAGCGGAAAACGCATTTTTCCAACCAAATCCAAGCATTTCAGAAATAGCTGTAAATCTCCGTCTAAAACACAAAACGAACGTATCCTTCAAACTGCTCTCCTGTGCGTTCGCTTAACTAAGGGAGTTGAATCCGCGTTTAGATTCAGAGAGTGGGAAGCACGTTCCTTCTAGGAGCTGCGTTTTGCTATTCCAGCGTGAATGAGAGTAAACGCTGTATTCAGAAATATCTGCTTCTAGAACCAAAACGCAGCTACCTAACAGAACGGTCTTCAATGTGTGCATTCAACTTACAGAGTTAAACTGATGTGCGTTTGCAGGAGTTTGTAAACCCTTTCTGTGAAGCAGCGGAAAACGCATTTTTCCAGCCAAATCCAAGCATTTCAGAAATAGCTGTAAATCTCCGTCTAAAACACAAAACGAACGTATCCTCCAAACTGCTCTCCTGTGCGTTCGCTTAACTAAGGAAGTTGAATCCGCGTTTAGATTCAGAGAGTGGGAAGCACGTTCCTTCTAGGAGCTGCGTTTTGCTATTCCAGCGTGAATTTGAGTAAACGCTGTATTGAGAAATATCTGCTTCTAGAACCAAAACGCAGCTACCTAACAGAACGGTCTTCAATGTGTGCATTCAACGTACAGAGTTAAACTGATGTGCGTTTGCAGGAGTTTGTAAACCCTTTCTGTGAAGCAGCGGAAAACGCATTTTTCCAGCCAAATCCAAGCATTTCAGAAATAGCTGTAAATCTCCGTCTAAAACACGAAACGAACGTATCCTTCAAACTGCTCTGCTGTGCGTTGGCTTAACTAAGGGAGTTGAATCCGCGTTTAGATTCAGAGAGTGGGAAGCACGTTCCTTCTAGGAGCTGCGTTTTGCTATTCCAGCGTGAATGGGAGTAAACGCTGTATTCAGAAATATCTGCTTCTAGAACCAAAACGCAGCTACCTAACAGAACGGTCTTCAATGTGTCCATTCAACTTACAGAGTTAAACTGATGTGCGTTTGCAGGAGTTTGTAAACCCTTTCTGTGAAGCAGCGGAAAACGCATTTTTCCAACCAAATCCAAGCATTTCAGAAATAGCTGTAAATCTCCGTCTAAAACACAAAACGAACGTATCCTTCAAACTGCTCTCCTGTGCGTTCGCTTAACTAAGGGAGTTGAATCCGCGTTTAGATTCAGAGAGTGGGAAGCACGTTCCTTCTAGGAGCTGCGTTTTGCTATTCCAGCGTGAATGAGAGTAAACGCTGTATTCAGAAATATCTGCTTCTAGAACCAAAACGCAGCTACCTAACAGAACGGTCTTCAATGTGTGCATTCAACTTACAGAGTTAAACTGATGTGCGTTTGCAGGAGTTTGTAAACCCTTTCTGTGAAGCAGCGGAAAACGCATTTTTCCAGCCAAATCCAAGCATTTCAGAAATAGCTGTAAATCTCCGTCTAAAACACAAAACGAACGTATCCTTCAAACTGCTCTCCTGTGCGTTCGCTTAACTAAGGGAGTTGAATCCGCGTTTAGATTCAGAGAGTGGGAAGCACGTTCCTTCTAGGAGCTGCGTTTTGCTATTTCAGCGTGAATGGGAGTAAACGCTGTATTCAGAAATATCTGCTTCTAGAACCAAAACGCAGCTACCTAACAGAACGGTCTTCAATGTGTGCATTCAACTTACAGAGTTAAACTGATGTGCATTTGCAGGAGTTTGTAAACCCTTTCTGTGAAGCAGCGGAAAACGCATTTTTCCAGCCAAATCCAAGCATTTCAGAAATAGCTGTAAATCTCCGTCTAAAACACAAAACGAACGTATCCTTCAAACTGCTCTCCTGTGCGTTCGCTTAACTAAGGGAGTTGAATCCGCGTTTAGACTCAGAGAGTGGGAAGCACGTTCCTTCTAGGAGCTGGGTTTTGCTATTCCAGCGTGAATGGGAGTAAACGCTGTATTGAGAAATGTCTGCTTCTAGAACCAAAACGCAGCTACCTAACAGAAGGGTCTTCAATGTGTGCATTCAACTTACAGAGTTAAAATGATGTGCGTTTGCAGGAGTTTGTAAACCCTTTCTGTGGAGCAGCGGAAAACGCATTTTTCCAGCCAAATCCTAGCATTTCAGAAATAGCTGTAAATCTCCGTCTAAAACACGAAACGAACGTATCCTTCAAACTGCTCTGCTGTGCGTTGGCTTAACTAAGGGAGTTGAATCCGCGTTTAGATTCAGAGAGTGGGAAGCACGTTCCTTCTAGGAGCTGCGTTTTGCTATTCCAGCGTGAATGGGAGTAAACGCTGTATTCAGAAATATCTGATTCTAGAACCAAAACGCAGCTACCTAACAGAACGGTCTTCAATGTGTCCATTCAACTTACAGAGTTAAACTGATGTGCGTTTGCAGGAGTTTGTAAACCCTTTCTGTGAAGCAGCGGAAAACGCATTTTTCCAACCAAATCCAAGCATTTCAGAAATAGCTGTAAATCTCCGTCTAAAGCACAAAACGAACGTATCCTTCAAACTGCTCTCCTGTGCGTTCGCTTAACTAAAAGAGTTGAATCCGCGTTTAGATTCAGAGAGTGGGAAGCACGTTCCTTCTAGGAGCTGCGTTTTCCTATTCCAGCGTGAATGGGAATAAACGCTGTATTGAGAAATATCTGCTTCTAGAACCAAAACGCAGCTACCTAACAGAACGGTCTTCAATGTGTGCATTCAACTTACAGAGTTAAACTGATGTGCATTTGCAGGAGTTTGTAAACCCTTTCTGTGAAGCAGCGGAAAACGCATTTTTCCAGCCAAATCCAAGCATTTCAGAAATAGCTGTAAATCTCCGTCTAAAACACAAAACGAACGTATCCTTCAAACTGCTCTCCTGTGCGTTCGCTTAACTAAGGGAGTTGAATCCGCGTTTAGATTCAGAGAGTGGGAAGCACGTTCCTTCTAGGAGCTGCGTTTTGCTATTCCAGCGTGAATGGGAGTAAACGCTGTATTGAGAAATATCTGCTTCTAGAACCAAAACGCAGCTACCTAACAGAACGGTCTTCAATGTGTGCATTCAACGTACAGAGTTAAACTGATGTGCGTTTGTAGGAGTTTGTAAACCGTTTCTGTGAAGCAGCGGAAAACGCATTTTTCCAGCCAAATCCAAGCATTTCAGAAATAGCTGTAAATCTCCGTCTAAAACACAAAACGAACGTATCCTTCAAACTGCTCTCCTGTGCGTTCGCTTAACTAAGGGAGTTGAATCCGCGTTTAGATTCAGAGAGTGGGAAGCACGTTCCTTCTAGGAGCTGCGTTTTGCTATTCCAGCGTGAATGGGAGTAAACGCTGTATTGAGAAATATCTGCTTCTAGAACCAAAACGCAGCTACCTAACAGAACGGTCTTCAATGTGTGCATTCAACTTACAGAGTTAAACTGATGTGCGTTTGCAGGAGTTTGTAAACCCTTTCTGTGAAGCAGCGGAAAACGCATTTTTCCAGCCAAATCCAAGCATTTCAGAAATAGCTGTAAATCTCCGTCTAAAACACAAAACGAACGTATCCTTCAAACTGCTCTCCTGTGCGTTCGCTTAACTAAGGGAGTTGAATCCTCGTTTAGACTCAGAGAGTGGGAAGCACGTTCCTTCTAGGAGCTGCGTTTTGCTATTCCAGCGTGAATGGGAGTAAACGCTGTATTGAGAAATGTCTGCTTCTAGAACCAAAACGCAGCTACCTAACAGAAGGGTCTTCAATGTGTGCATTCAACTTACAGAGTTAAACTGATGTGCGTTTGCAGGAGTTTGTAAACCCTTTCTGTGAAGCAGCGGAAAACGCATTTTTCCAGCCAAATCCAAGCATTTCAGAAATAGCTGTAAATCTCCGTCTAAAACACGAAACGAACGTATCCTTCAAACTGCTCTGCTGTGCGTTGGCTTAACTAAGGGAGTTGAATCCGCGTTTAGATTCAGAGAGTGGGAAGCACGTTCCTTCTAGGAGCTGCGTTTTCCTATTCCAGCGTGAATGGGAGTAAACGCTGTATTCAGAAATATCTGCTTCTATAACCAAAACGCAGCTACCTAACAGAACGGTCTTCAATGTGTGCATTCAACTTACAGAGTTAAACTGATGTGCGTTTGCAGGAGTTTGTAAACCCTTTCTGTGAAGCAGCGGAAAACGCATTTTTCCAACCAATTCCAAGCATTTCAGAAATAGCTGTAAATCTCGGTCTAAAACACAAAACGAACGTATCCTTCAAACTGCTCTCCTGTGCGTTCGCTTAACTAAGGGAGTTGAATCCGCGTTTAGATTCAGAGAGTGGGAAGCACGTTCCTTCTAGGAGCTGCGTTTTGCTATTCCAGCGTGAATGGGAGTAAACGCTGTATTCAGAAATATCTGCTTCTAGAACCAAAACGCAGCTACCTAAGAGAACGGTCTTCAATGTGTGCATTCAACGTACAGAGTTAAACTGATGTGCGTTTGCAGGAGTTTGTAAACCCTTTCTGTGAAGCAGCGGAAAACGCATTTTTCCAGCCAAATCCAAGCATTTCAGAAATAGCTGTAAATCTCCGTCTAAAACACGAAACGAACGTATCCTTCAAACTGCTCTGCTGTGCGTTGGCTTAACTAAGGGAGTTGAATCCGCGTTTAGATTCAGAGAGTGGGAAGCACGTTCCTTCTAGGAGCTGCGTTTTGCTATTCCAGCGTGAATGGGAGTAAACGCTGTATTCAGAAATATCTGCTTCTTGAACCAAAACGCAGCTACCTAACAGAACGGTCTTCAATGTGTCCATTCAACTTACAGAGTTAAACTGATGTGCGTTTGCAGGAATTTGTAAACCCTTTCTGTGAAGCAGCGGAATACGCATTTTTCCAACCAAATCCAAGCATTTCAGAAATAGCTGTAAATCTCCGTCTAAAACACAAAACGAACGTATCCTTCAAACTGCTCTCCTGTGCGTTCGCTTAACTAAGGGAGTTGAATCCGCGTTTAGATTCAGAGAGTGGGAAGCACTTTTCTTCTAGGAGCTGCGTTTTGCTCTTCCAGCGTGAATGGGAGTAAACGCTGTATTGAGAAATATCTGCTTCTAGAACCAAAACGCAGTTACCTAACAGAACGGTCTTCAATGTGTGCATTCAACGTAAAGAGTTAAACTGATGTGCGTTTGCAGGAGTTTGTAAACCCTTTCTGTGAAGCAGCGGAAAACGCATTTTTCCAGCCAAATCCAAGCATTTCAGAAATAGCTGTAAATCTCAGTCTAAAACACAAAACGAACGTATCCTTCAAACTGCTCTCCTGTGCGTTCGCTTAACTAAGGGAGTTGAATCCGCGTTTAGACTCAGAGAGTGGGAAGCACGTTCCTTCTAGGAGCTGCGTTTTGCTATTCCAGCGTGAATGGGAGAAAAGGCTGTATTCAGAAATATCTGCTTCTAGAACCAAAACGCAGCTACCTAACAGAACGGTCTTCAATGTGTGCATTCAACTTACAGAGTTAAACTGATGTGCGTTTGCAGGAGTTTGTAAACCCTTTCTGTGAAGCAGCGGAAAACGCATTTTTCCAGCCAAATCCAAGCATTTCAGAAATAGCTGTAAATCTCCGTCTAAAACACGAAACGAACGTATCCTTCAAACTGCTCTGCTGTGCGTTGGCTTAACTAAGGGAGTTGAATCCGCGTTTAGATTCAGAGAGTGGGAAGCACGTTCCTTCTAGGAGCTGCGTTTTCCTATTCCAGCGTGAATGGGAGTAAACGCTGTATTCAGAAATATCTGCTTCTATAACCAAAACGCAGCTACCTAACAGAACGGTCTTCAATGTGTGCATTCAACTTACAGAGTTTAACTGATGTGCGTTTGCAGGAGTTTGTAAACCCTTTCTGTGAAGCAGCGGAAAACGCATTTTTCCAACCAATTCCAAGCATTTCAGAAATAGCTGTAAATCTCGGTCTAAAACACAAAACGAACGTATCCTTCAAACTGCTCTCCTGTGCGTTCGCTTAACTAAGGGAGTTGAATCCGCGTTTAGATTCAGAGAGTGGGAAGCACGTTCCTTCTAGGAGCTGCGTTTTGCTATTCCAGCGTGAATGGGAGTAAACGCTGTATTCAGAAATATCTGCTTCTAGAACCAAAACGCAGCTACCTAAGAGAACGGTCTTCAATGTGTGCATTCAACGTACAGAGTTAAACTGATGTGCGTTTGCAGGAGTTTGTAAACCCTTTCTGTGAAGCAGCGGAAAACGCATTTTTCCAGCCAAATCCAAGCATTTCAGAAATAGCTGTAAATCTCCGTCTAAAACACGAAACGAACGTATCCTTCAAACTGCTCTGCTGTGCGTTGGCTTAACTAAGGGAGTTGAATCCGCGTTTAGATTCAGAGAGTGGGAAGCACGTTCCTTCTAGGAGCTGCGTTTTGCTATTCCAGCGTGAATGGGAGTAAACGCTGTATTCAGAAATATCTGCTTCTTGAACCAAAACGCAGCTACCTAACAGAACGGTCTTCAATGTGTCCATTCAACTTACAGAGTTAAACTGATGTGCGTTTGCAGGAGTTTGTAAACCCTTTCTGTGAAGCAGCGGAAAACGCATTTTTCCAACCAAATCCAAGCATTTCAGAAATAGCTGTAAATCTCCGTCTAAAACACAAAACGAACGTATCCTTCAAACTGCTCTCCTGTGCGTTCGCTTAACTAAGGGAGTTGAATCCGCGTTTAGATTCAGAGAGTGGGAAGCACTTTTCTTCTAGGAGCTGCGTTTTGCTCTTCCAGCGTGAATGGGAGTAAACGCTGTATTGAGAAATATCTGCTTCTAGAACCAAAACGCAGTTACCTAACAGAACGGTCTTCAATGTGTGCATTCAACGTACAGAGTTAAACTGATGTGCGTTTGCAGGAGTTTGTAAACCCTTTCTGTGAAGCAGCGGAAAACGCATTTTTCCAGCCAAATCCAAGCATTTCAGAAATAGCTGTAAATCTCAGTCTAAAACACAAAACGAACGTATCCTTCAAACTGCTCTCCTGTGCGTTCGCTTAACTAAGGGAGTTGAATCCGCGTTTAGACTCAGAGAGTGTGAAGCACGTTCCTTCTAGGAGCTGCGTTTTGCTATTCCAGCGTGAATGGGAGTAAAGGCTGTATTCAGAAATATCTGCTTCTAGAACCAAAACGCAGCTACCTAACAGAACGGTCTTCAATGTGTGCATTCAACTTACAGAGTTAAACTGATGTGCGTTTGCAGGAGTTTGTAAACCCTTTCTGTGAAGCAGCGGAAAACGCATTTTTCCAGCCAAATCCAAGCATTTCAGAAATAGCTGTAAATCTCCGTCTAAAACACAAAACGAACGTTTCCTTCAAACTGCTCTCCTGTGCGTTCGCTTAACTAAGGGAGTTGAATCCGCGTTTAGATTCAGAGAGTGGGAAGCACTTTCCTTCTAGGAGCTGCGTTTTGCTATTCCAGCGTGAATGGGAGTAAACGCTCTATTGAGAAATATCTGCTTCTAGAACCAAAACGCAGCTACCTAACAGAACGGTCTTCAATGTGTGCATTCAACGTAAAGAGTTAAACTGATGTGCGTTTGCAGGAGTTTGTAAACCCTTTCTGTGAAGCAGCGGAAAACGCATTTTTCCAGCCAAATCCAAGCATTTCAGAAATAGCTGTAAATCTCCGTCTAAAACACGAAACGAACGTATCCTTCAAACTGCTCTGCTGTGCGTTGGCTTAACTAAAAGAGTTGAATCCGCGTTTAGAGTCAGAGAGTGGGAAGCACGTTCCTTCTAGGAGCTGCGTTTTCCTATTCCAGCGTGAATGGGAGTAAACGCTGTATTCAGAAATATCTGCTTCTAGAACCAAAACGCAGCTACCTAACAGAACGGTCTTCAATGTGTGCATTCAACTTAAAGAGTTAAACTGATGTGCGTTTGCAGGAGTTTGTAAACCCTTTCTGTGAAGCAGCGGAAAACGCATTTTTCCAACCAATTCCAAGCATTTCAGAAATAGCTGTAAATCTCCGTCTAAAACACAAAACGAACGTATCCTTCAAACTGCTCTCTTGTGCGTTCGCTTAACTAAGGGAGTTGAATCCGCGTTTAGATTCAGAGAGTGGGAAGCACGTTCCTTCTAGGAGCTGCGTTTTGCTATTCCAGCGTGAATGGGAGTAAACGCTGTATTCAGAAATATCTGCTTCTAGAACCAAAACGCAGCTACCTAAGAGAACGGTCTTCAATGTGTGCATTCAACGTACAGAGTTAAACTGATGTGCGTTTGCAGGAGTTTGTAAACCCTTTCTGTGAAGCAGCGGAAAACGCATTTTTCCAGCCAAATCCAAGCATTTCAGAAATAGCTGTAAATCTAGGTCTAAAACACGAAACGAACGTATCCTTCAAACTGCTCTGCTGTGCGTTGGCTTAACTAAGGGAGTTGAATCCGCGTTTAGATTCAGAGAGTGGGAAGCACGTTCCTTCTAGGAGCTGCGTTTTGCTATTCCAGCGTGAATGGGAGTAAACGCTGTATTCAGAAATATCTGCTTCTAGAACCAAAACGCAGCTACCTAACAGCACGGTCTTCAATGTGTCCATTCAACTTACAGAGTTAAACTGATGTGCGTTTGCAGGAGTTTGTAAACCCTTTCTGTGAAGCAGCGGAAAACGCATTTTTCCAACCAAATCCAAGCATTTCAGAAATAGCTGTAAATCTCCGTCTAAAACACAAAACGAACGTATCCTTCAAACTGCTCTCCTGTGCGTTCGCTTAACTAAGGGAGTTGAATCCGCGTTTAGATTCAGAGAGTGGGAAGCACGTTCCTTCTAGGAGCTGCGTTTTTCTATTCCAGCGTGAATGGGAATAAACGCTGTATTGAGAAATATCTGCTTCTAGAACCAAAACGCAGCTACCTAACAGAACGGTCTTCAATGTGTGCATTCAACTTACAGAGTTAAACTGATGTGCGTTTGCAGGAGTTTGTAAACCCTTTCTGTGAAGCAGCGGAAAACGCATTTTTCCAGCCAAATCCAAGCATTTCAGAAATAGCTGTAAATCTCCGTCTAAAACACAAAACGAACGTATCCTTCAAACTGCTCTCCTGTGCGTTCGCTTAACTAAGGGAGTTGAATCCGCGTTTAGATTCAGAGAGCGGGAAGCACGTTCCTTCTAGGAGCTGCGTTTTGCTATTCCAGCGTGAATGGGAGTAAACGCTGTATTCAGAAATATCTGCTTCTAGAACCAAAACGCAGCTACCTAACAGAACGGTCTTCAATGTGTGCATTCAACTTACAGAGTTAAACTGATGTGCGTTTGCAGGAGTTTGTAAACCCTTTCTGTGAAGCAGCGGAAAACGCATTTTTCCAGCCAAATCCAAGCATTTCAGAAATAGCTGTAAATCTCCGTCTAAAACACAAAACGAACGTATCCTTCAAACTGCTCTCCTGTGCGTTCGCTTAACTAAGGGAGTTGAATCCGCGTTTAGATTCAGAGAGTGGGAAGCACTTTCCTTCTAGGAGCTGCGTTTTGCTATTCCAGCGTGAATGGGAGTAAACGCTGTATTCAGAAATATCTGCTTCTAGAACCAAAACGCAGCTACCTAACAGAACGGTCTTCAATGTGTGCATTCAACTTACAGAGTTAAAATGATGTGCGTTTGCAGGAGTTTGTAAACCCTTTCTGTGAAGCAGCGGAAAACGCATTTTTCCAGCCAAATCCAAGCATTTCAGAAATAGCTGTAAATCTCCGTCTAAAACACAAAACGAACGTATCCTTCAAACTGCTCTCCTGTGCGTTCGCTTAACTAAGGGAGTTGAATCCGCGTTTAGCCTCAGAGAGTGGGAAGCACGTTCCTTCTAGGAGCTGCGTTTTGCTATTCCAGCGTGAATGGGAGTAAACGCTGTATTGAGAAATGTCTGCTTCTAGAACCAAAACGCAGCTACCTAACAGAAGGGTCTTCAATGTGTGCATTCAACTTACAGAGTTAAACTGATGTGCGTTTGCAGGAGTTTGTAAACCCTTTCTGTGAAGCAGCGGAAAACGCATTTTTCCAACCAAATCCAAGCATTTCAGAAATAGCTGTCAATCTCCGTCTAAAACACAAAACGAACGTATCCTTCAAACTGCTCTCCTGTGCGTTCGCTTAACTAAGGGAGTTGAATCCGCGTTTAGATTCAGAGAGTGGGAAGTACGTTCCTTCTAGGAGCTGCGTTTTCCTATTCCAGCGTGAATGGGAATAAACGCTGTATTGAGAAATATCTGCTTCTAGAACCAAAACGCAGCTACCTAACAGAACGGTCTTCAAAGTGTGCATTCAACTTACAGAGTTAAACTGATGTGCGTTTGCAGGAGTTTGTAAACTTTTTCTGTGAAGCAGCGGAAAACGCATTTTTCCAGCCAAATCCAAGCATTTCAGAAATAGCTGTAAATCTCCGTCTAAAACACAAAACGAACGTATCCTTAAAACTGCTCTCCTGTGCGTTCGCGTAACTAAGGGAGTTGAATCCGCGTTTAGATTCAGAGATTGGGAAGCACGTTCCTTCTAGGAGCTGCGTTTTGCTATTCCAGCGTGAATGGGAGTAAACGCTGTATTCAGAAATATCTGCTTCTAGAACCAAAACGCAGCTACCTAACAGAACGGTCTTCAATGTGTGCATTCAACTTACAGAGTTAAACTGATGTGCGTTTGCAGGAGTTTGTAAACCCGTTCTGTGAAGCAGCGGAAAACGCATTTTTCCAGCCAAATCCAAGCATTTCAGAAATAGCTGTAAATCTCCGTCTAAAACACAAAACGAACGTATCCTTCAAACTGCTCTCATGTGCGTTCGCTTAACTAAAAGAGTTGAATCCGCGTTTAGACTCAGAGAGTGGGAAGCACGTTCCTTCTAGGAGCTGCGTTTTGCTATTCCAGCGTGAATGGGAGTAAACGCTGTATTGAGAAATGTCTGCTTCTAGAACCAAAACGCAGCTACCTAACAGAACGGTCTTCAATGTGTGCATTCAACTTACAGAGTTAAACTGATGTGCGTTTGCAGGAGTTTGTAAACCCTTTCTGTGAAGCAGCGGAAAACGCATTTTTCCAGCCAAATCCAAGCATTTCAGAAATAGCTGTAAATCTCCGTCTAAAACACAAAACGAATGTATCCTTAAAACTGCTCTCCTGTGCGTTCGCGTAACTAAGGGAGTTGAATCCGCGTTTAGATTCAGAGATTGGGAAGCACGTTCCTTCTAGGGGCTGCGTTTTGCTATTCCAGCGTGAATGGGAGTAAACGCTGTATTCAGAAATATCTGCTTCTAGAACCAAAACGCAGCTACCTAACAGAACGGTCTTCAATGTGTGCATTCAACTTACAGAGTTAAACTGATGTGCGTTTGCAGGAGTTTGTAAACCCTTTCTGTGAAGCAGCGGAAAACGCATTTTTCCAGCCAAATCCAAGCATTTCAGAAATAGCTGTAAATCTCCGTCTAAAACACAAAACGAACGTATCCTTCAAACTGCTCTCCTGTGCGTTCGCTTAACTAAGGGAGTTGAATCCGCGTTTAGATTCAGAGAGTGGGAAGCACGTTCCTTCTAGGAGCTGCGTTTTGCTATTCCAGCGTGAATGGGAGTAAAGGCTGTATTGAGAAATATCTGCTTCTAGAACCAAAACGCAGCTACCTAACAGAACGGTCTTCAATGTGTCCATTCAACTTACAGAGTTAAACTGATGTGCGTTTGCAGGAATTTGTAAACCCTTTCTGTGAAGCAGCGGAAAACGCATTTTTCCAACCAAATCCAAGCATTTCAGAAATAGCTGTAAATCTCCGTCTAAAACACAAAACGAACGTATCCTTCAAACTGCTCTCCTGTGCGTTCGCTTAACTAAGGGAGTTGAATCCGCGTTTAGATTCAGAGAGTGGGAAGCACTTTTCTTCTAGGAGCTGCGTTTTGCTCTTCCAGCGTGAATGGGAGTAAACGCTGTATTGAGAAATATCTGCTTCTAGAACCAAAACGCAGTTACCTAACAGAACGGTCTTCAATGTGTGCATTCAACGTACAGAGTTAAACTGATGTGCGTTTGCAGGAGTTTGTAAACCCTTTCTGTGAAGCAGCGGAAAACGCATTTTTCCAGCCAAATCCAAGCATTTCAGAAATAGCTGTAAATCTCAGTCTAAAACACAAAACGAACGTATCCTTCAAACTGCTCTCCTGTGCGTTCGCTTAACTAAGGGAGTTGAATCCGCGTTTAGACTCAGAGAGTGGGAAGCACGTTCCTTCTAGGAGCTGCGTTTTGCTATTCCAGCGTGAATGGGAGTAAAGGCTGTATTCAGAAATATCTGCTTCTAGAACCAAAACGCAGCTACCTAACAGAACGGTCTTCAATGTGTGCATTCAACTTACAGAGTTAAACTGATGTGCGTTTGCAGGAGTTTGTAAACCCTTTCTGTGAAGCAGCGGAAAACGCATTTTTCCAGCCAAATCCAAGCATTTCAGAAATAGCTGTAAATCTCCGTCTAAAACACGAAACGAACGTATCCTTCAAACTGCTCTGCTGTGCGTTGGCTTAACTAAGGGAGTTGAATCCGCGTTTAGATTCAGAGAGTGGGAAGCACGTTCCTTCTAGGAGCTGCGTTTTCCTATTCCAGCGTGAATGGGAGTAAACGCTGTATTCAGAAATATCTGCTTCTATAACCAAAACGCAGCTACCTAACAGAACGGTCTTCAATGTGTGCATTCAACTTACAGAGTTAAACTGATGTGCGTTTGCAGGAGTTTGTAAACCCTTTCTGTGAAGCAGCGGAAAACGCATTTTTCCAACCAATTCCAAGCATTTCAGAAATAGCTGTAATTCTCGGTCTAAAACACAAAACGAACGTATCCTTCAAACTGCTCTCCTGTGCGTTCGCTTAACTAAGGGAGTTGAATCCGCGTTTAGATTCAGAGAGTGGGAAGCACGTTCCTTCTAGGAGCTGCGTTTTGCTATTCCAGCGTGAATGGGAGTAAACGCTGTATTCAGAAATATCTGCTTCTAGAACCAAAACGCAGCTACCTAAGAGAACGGTCTTCAATGTGTGCATTCAACGTACAGAGTTAAACTGATGTGCGTTTGCAGGAGTTTGTAAACCCTTTCTGTGAAGCAGCGGAAAACGCATTTTTCCAGCCAAATCCAAGCATTTCAGAAATAGCTGTAAATCTCCGTCTAAAACACGAAACGAACGTATCCTTCAAACTGCTCTGCTGTGCGTTGGCTTAACTAAGGGAGTTGAATCCGCGTTTAGATTCAGAGAGTGGGAAGCACGTTCCTTCTAGGAGCTGCGTTTTGCTATTCCAGCGTGAATGGGAGTAAACGCTGTATTCAGAAATATCTGCTTCTTGAACCAAAACGCAGCTACCTAACAGAACGGTCTTCAATGTGTCCATTCAACTTACAGAGTTAAACTGATGTGCGTTTGCAGGAGTTTGTAAACCCTTTCTGTGAAGCAGCGGAAAACGCATTTTTCCAACCAAATCCAAGCATTTCAGAAATAGCTGTAAATCTCCGTCTAAAACACAAAACGAACGTATCCTTCAAACTGCTCTCCTGTGCGTTCGCTTAACTAAGGGAGTTGAATCCGCGTTTAGATTCAGAGAGTGGGAAGCACTTTTCTTCTAGGAGCTGCGTTTTGCTCTTCCAGCGTGAATGGGAGTAAACGCTGTATTGAGAAATATCTGCTTCTAGAACCAAAACGCAGTTACCTAACAGAACGGTCTTCAATGTGTGCATTCAACGTACAGAGTTAAACTGATGTGCGTTTGCAGGAGTTTGTAAACCCTTTCTGTGAAGCAGCGGAAAACGCATTTTTCCAGCCAAATCCAAGCATTTCAGAAATAGCTGTAAATCTCAGTCTAAAACACAAAACGAACGTATCCTTCAAACTGCTCTCCTGTGCGTTCGCTTAACTAAGGGAGTTGAATCCGCGTTTAGACTCAGAGAGTGGGAAGCACGTCCCTTCTAGGAGCTGCGTTTTGCTATTCCAGCGTGAATGGGAGTAAAGGCTGTATTCAGAAATATCTGCTTCTAGAACCAAAACGCAGCTACCTAACAGAACGGTCTTCAATGTGTGCATTCAACTTACAGAGTTAAACTGATGTGCGTTTGCAGGAGTTTGTAAACCCTGTCTGTGAAGCAGCGGAAAACGCATTTTTCCAGCCAAATCCAAGCATTTCAGAAATAGCTGTAAATCTCCGTCTAAAACACAAAACGAACGTTTCCTTCAAACTGCTCTCCTGTGCGTTCGCTTAACTAAGGGAGTTGAATCCGCGTTTAGATTCAGAGAGTGGGAAGCACTTTCCTTCTAGGAGCTGCGTTTTGCTATTCCAGCGTGAATGGGAGTAAACGCTCTATTGAGAAATATCTGCTTCTAGAACCAAAACGCAGCTACCTAACAGAACGGTCTTCAATGTGTGCATTCAACGTACAGAGTTAAACTGATGTGCGTTTGCAGGAGTTTGTAAACCCTTTCTGTGAAGCAGCGGAAAACGCATTTTTCCAGCCAAATCCAAGCATTTCAGAAATAGCTGTAAATCTCCGTCTAAAACACGAAACGAACGTATCCTTCAAACTGCTCTGCTGTGCGTTGGCTTAACTAAAAGAGTTGAATCCGCGTTTAGATTCAGAGAGTGGGAAGCACGTTCCTTCTAGGAGCTGCGTTTTCCTATTCCAGCGTGAATGGGAGTAAACGCTGTATTCAGAAATATCTGCTTCTAGAACCAAAACGCAGCTACCTAACAGAACGGTCTTCAATGTGTGCATTCAACTTAAAGAGTTAAACTGATGTGCGTTTGCAGGAGTTTGTAAACCCTTTCTGTGAAGCAGCGGAAAACGCATTTTTCCAACCAATTCCAAGCATTTCAGAAATAGCTGTAAATCTCCGTCTAAAACACAAAACGAACGTATCCTTCAAACTGCTCTCTTGTGCGTTCGCTTAACTAAGGGAGTTGAATCCGCGTTTAGATTCAGAGAGTGGGAAGCACGTTCCTTCTAGGAGCTGCGTTTTGCTATTCCAGCGTGAATGGGAGTAAACGCTGTATTCAGAAATATCTGCTTCTAGAACCAAAACGCAGCTACCTAAGAGAACGGTCTTCAATGTGTGCATTCAACGTACAGAGTTAAACTGATGTGCGTTTGCAGGAGTTTGTAAACCCTTTCTGTGAAGCAGCGGAAAACGCATTTTTCCAGCCAAATCCAAGCATTTCAGAAATAGCTGTAAATCTAGGTCTAAAACAGGAAACGAACGTATCCTTCAAACTGCTCTGCTGTGCGTTGGCTTAACTAAGGGAGTTGAATCCGCGTTTAGATTCAGAGAGTGGGAAGCACGTTCCTTCTAGGAGCTGCGTTTTGCTATTCCAGCGTGAATGGGAGTAAACGCTGTATTCAGAAATATCTGCTTCTAGAACCAAAACGCAGCTACCTAACAGAACGGTCTTCAATGTGTCCATTCAACTTACTGAGTTAAACTGATGTGCGTTTGCAGGAGTTTGTAAACCCTTTCTGTGAAGCAGCGGAAAACGCATTTTTCCAACCAAATCCAAGCATTTCAGAAATAGCTGTAAATCTCCGTCTAAAACACAAAACGAACGTATCCTTCAAACTGCTCTCCTGTGCGTTCGCTTAACTAAGGGAGTTGAATCCGCGTTTAGATTCAGAGAGTGGGAAGCACGTTCCTTCTAGGAGCTGCGTTTTTCTATTCCAGCGTGAATGGGAATAAACGCTGTATTGAGAAATATCTGCTTCTAGAACCAAAACGCAGCTACCTAACAGAACGGTCTTCAATGTGTGCATTCAACTTACAGAGTTAAACTGATGTGCGTTTGCAGGAGTTTGTAAACCCTTTCTGTGAAGCAGTGGAAAACGCATTTTTCCAGCCAAATCCAAGCATTTCAGAAATAGCTGTAAATCTCCGTCTAAAACACAAAACGAACGTATCCTTCAAACTGCTCTCCTGTGCGTTCGCTTAACTAAGGGAGTTGAATCCGCGTTTAGATTCAGAGAGCGGGAAGCACGTTCCTTCTAGGAGCTGCGTTTTGCTATTCCAGCGTGAATGGGAGTAAACGCTGTATTCAGAAATATCTGCTTCTAGAACCAAAACGCAGCTACCTAACAGAACGGTCTTCAATGTGTGCATTCAACTTACAGAGTTAAACTGATGTGCGTTTGCAGGAGTTTGTAAACCCTTTCTGTGAAGCAGCGGAAAACGCATTTTTCCAGCCAAATCCAAGCATTTCAGAAATAGCTGTAAATCTCCGTCTAAAACACAAAACGAACGTATCCTTCAAACTGCTCTCCTGTGCGTTCGCTTAACTAAGGGAGTTGAATCCGCGTTTAGATTCAGAGAGTGGGAAGCACTTTCCTTCTAGGAGCTGCGTTTTGCTATTCCAGCGTGAATGGGAGTAAACGCTGTATTCAGAAATATCTGCTTCTAGAACCAAAACGCAGCTACCTAACAGAACGGTCTTCAATGTGTGCATTCAACTTACAGAGTTAAAATGATGTGCGTTTGCAGGAGTTTGTAAACCCTTTCTGTGAAGCAGCGGAAAACGCATTTTTCCAGCCAAATCCAAGCATTTCAGAAATAGCTGTAAATCTCCGTCTAAAACACAAAACGAACGTATCCTTCAAACTGCTCTCCTGTGCGTTCGCTTAACTAAGGGAGTTGAATCCGCGTTTAGCCTCAGAGAGTGGGAAGCACGTTCCTTCTAGGAGCTGCGTTTTGCTATTCCAGCGTGAATGGGAGTAAACGCTGTATTGAGAAATGTCTGCTTCTAGAACCAAAACGCAGCTACCTAACAGAAGGGTCTTCAATGTGTGCATTCAACTTATAGAGTTAAACTGATGTGCGTTTGCAGGAGTTTGTAAACCCTTTCTGTGAAGCAGCGGAAAACGCATTTTTCCAACCAAATCCAAGCATTTCAGAAATAGCTGTAAATCTCCGTCTAAAACACAAAACGAACGTATCCTTCAAACTGCTCTCCTGTGCGTTCGCTTAACTAAGGGAGTTGAATCCGCGTTTAGATTCAGAGAGTGGGAAGTACGTTCCTTCTAGGAGCTGCGTTTTCCTATTCCAGCGTGAATGGGAATAAACGCTGTATTGAGAAATATCTGCTTCTAGAACCAAAACGCAGCTACCTAACAGAACGGTCTTCAAAGTGTGCATTCAACTTACAGAGTTAAACTGATGTGCGTTTGCAGGAGTTTGTAAACTTTTTCTGTGAAGCAGCGGAAAACGCATTTTTCCAGCCAAATCCAAGCATTTCAGAAATAGCTGTAAATCTCCGTCTAAAACACAAAACGAACGTATCCTTAAAACTGCTCTCCTGTGCGTTCGCGTAACTAAGGGAGTTGAATCCGCGTTTAGATTCAGAGATTGGGAAGCACGTTCCTTCTAGGAGCTGCGTTTTGCTATTCCAGCGAGAATGGGAGTAAACGCTGTATTCAGAAATATCTGCTTCTAGAACCAAAACGCAGCTACCTAACAGAACGGTCTTCAATGTGTGCATTCAACTTACAGAGTTAAACTGATGTGCGTTTGCAGGAGTTTGTAAACCCGTTCTGTGAAGCAGCGGAAAACGCATTTTTCCAGCCAAATCCAAGCATTTCAGAAATAGCTGTAAATCTCCGTCTAAAACACAAAACGAACGTATCCTTCAAACTGCTCTCCTGTGCGTTCGCTTAACTAAAAGAGTTGAATCCGCGTTTAGACTCAGAGAGTGGGAAGCACGTTCCTTCTAGGAGCTGCGTTTTGCTATTCCAGCGTGAATGGGAGTAAACGCTGTATTGAGAAATGTCTGCTTCTAGAACCAAAACGCAGCTACCTAACAGAACGGTCTTCAATGTGTGCATTCAACTTACAGAGTTAAACTGATGTGCGTTTGCAGGAGTTTGTAAACCCTTTCTGTGAAGCAGCGGAAAACGCATTTTTCCAGCCAAATCCAAGCATTTCAGAAATAGCTGTAAATCTCCGTCTAAAACACAAAACGAATGTATCCTTAAAACTGCTCTCCTGTGCGTTCGCGTAACTAAGGAAGTTGAATCCGCGTTTAGATTCAGAGATTGGGAAGCACGTTCCTTCTAGGGGCTGCGTTTTGCTATTCCAGCGTGAATGGGAGTAAACGCTGTATTCAGAAATATCTGCTTCTAGAACCAAAACGCAGCTACCTAACAGAACGGTCTTCAATGTGTGCATTCAACTTACAGAGTTAAACTGATGTGCGTTTGCAGGAGTTTGTAAACCCTTTCTGTGAAGCAGCGGAAAACGCATTTTTCCAGCCAAATCCAAGCATTTCAGAAATAGCTGTAAATCTCCGTCTAAAACACAAAACGAACGTATCCTTCAAACTGCTCTCCTGTGCGTTCGCTTAACTAAGGGAGTTGAATCCGCGTTTAGATTCAGAGAGTGGGAAGCACGTTCCTTCTAGGAGCTGCGTTTTGCTATTCCAGCGTGAATGGGAGTAAAGGCTGTATTGAGAAATATCTGCTTCTAGAACCAAAACGCAGCTACCTAACAGAACGGTCTTCAATGTGTGCATTCAACTTACAGAGTTAAACTGATGTGCGTTTGCAGGAGTTTGTAAACCCTTTCTGTGAAGCAGCGGAAAACGCATTTATCCAGCCAAATCCAAGCATTTCAGAAATAGCTGTAAATCTCCGTCTAAAACACAAAACGAACGTTTCCTTCAACCTGCTCTCCTGTGCGTTCGCTTAACTAAGGGAGTTGAATCCGCGTTTTGATTCAGAGAGTGGGAAGCACTTTCCTTCTAGGAGCTGCGTTTTGCTATTCCAGCGTGAATGGGAGTAAACGCTGTATTGAGAAATATCTGCTTCTAGAACCAAAACGCAGCTACCTAACAGAACGGTCTTCAATGTGTGCATTCAACGTACAGAGTTAAACTGATGTGCGTTTGCAGGAGTTTGTAAACTTTTTCTGTGAAGCAGCGGAAAACGCATTTTTCCAGCCAAATCCAAGCATTTCAGAAATAGCTGTTAATCTCCGTATAAAACACGAAACGATCGTATCCTTCAAACTGCTCTGCTGTGCGTTGGCTTAACTAAGGGAGTTGAATCCGCGTTTAGATTCAGAGAGTGGGAAGCACGTTCCTTCTAGGAGCTGCGTTTTGCTATTCCAGCGTGAATGTGAGTAAACGCTGTATTCAGAAATATCTGCTTCTAGAACCAAAACGCAGCTACCTAACAGAACGGTCTTCAATGTGTGCATTCAACTTACAGAGTTAGACTGATGTGCGTTTGCAGAAGTTTGTAAACCCTTTCCTTGAAGCAGCGGAAAACGCATTTTTCCAGCCAAATCCAAGCATTTCAGAAATAGCTGTAAATCTTTGTCTAAAACACAAAACGAACGTATCCTTCAAACTGCTCTCCTGTGCGTTCGCTTAACTAAGGGAGTTGAATCCGCGTTTAGATTCAGAGAGTGGGAAGCACGTTCCTTCTAGGAGCTGCGTTTTGCTATTCCAGCGTGAATGGGAGTAAACGCTGTATTGAGAAATATCTGCTTCTAGAACCAAAACGCAGCTACCTAACAGAACAATCTTCAATGTGTGGATTCAACTTACAGAGTTAAACTGATGTGCGTTTGCAGGAGTTTGTAAACCCTTTGTGTGAAGCAGCGGAAAACGCATGTTTCCAGCCAAATCCAAGCATTTCAGAAATAGCTGTAAATCTCCGTCTAAAACTCAAAACGAACGTATCCTTCAAACTGCTCTCCTGTGCGTTCGCTTAACTAAGGGAGTTGAATCCGCGTTTAGATTCAGAGAGTGGGAAGCACGTTCCTTCTAGGAGCTGCGTTTTGCTATTCCAGCGTGAATGGGAGTAAACGCTGTATTCAGAAATATCTGCTTCTAGAACCAAAACGCAGCTACCTAACAGAACGGTCTTCAATGTGTGCATTCAACTTACAGAGTTAAACTGATGTGCGTTTGCAGGAGTTTGTAAACCCTTTCTGTGAAGCAGCAGAAAACGCATTTTTCCAGCCAAATCCAAGCATTTCAGAAATAGCTGTAAATCTCCGTCTAAAACACAAAACGAACGTATCCTTCAAACTGCTCTCCTGTGCGTTCGCTTAACTAAGGGAGTTGAATTCGCGTTTAGATTCAGAGAGTGGGAAGCACGTTCCTGCTAGGAGCTGCGTTTTGCTATTCCAGCGTGAATGGGAGTAAACGCTGTATTCAGAAATATCTGCTTCTAGAACCAAAACACAGCTACCTAACAGAACGGTCTTCAATGTGTGCATTCAACTTACAGAGTTAAACTGATGTGCGTTTGCAGGAGTTTGTAAACCCTTTCTGTGAAGCAGCGGACAACGCATTTTTCCAACCAAATCCAAGCATTTCAGAAATAGCTGTAAATCTCCGTCTAAAACACAAAACGAACGTATCCTTCAAACTGCTCTCCTGTGCGTTCGCTTAACTAAGGGAGTTGAATCCGCATTTAGATTCAGAGAGTGGGAAGCACGTTCCTTCTAGGAGCTGCGTTTTCCTATTCCAGCGTGAATGGGAATAAACGCTGTATTGAGAAATATCTGCTTCTAGAACCAAAACGCAGCTACCTAACAGAACGGTCTTCAATGTGTGCATTCAACTTACAGAGTTAAACTGATGTGCGTTTGCAGGAGTTTGTAAACCCTTTCTGTGAAGCAGCGGAAAACGCATTTTTCCAGCCAAATCCAAGCATTTCAGAAATAGCTGTAAATCTCCGTCTAAAACACAAAACGAACGTATCCTTCAAACTGCTCTCCTGTGCGTTCGCTTAACTAAGGGAGTTGAATCCGCGTTTAGATTCAGAAAGTGGGATGCACGTTCCTTCGAAAGCTGCGTTTTGCTAATCCAGCGTGAATGGGAGTAAACGCTGTATTGAGAAATATCTGCTTCTAGAACCAAAACGCAGCTACCTAACAGAACGGTCTTCAATGTGTGCATTCAACGTACAGAGTTAAACTGATGTGCGTTTGCAGGAGTTTGTAAACCCTTTCTGTGAAGCAGCGGAAAACGCATTTTTCCAGCCAAATCCAAGCATTTCAGAAATAGCTGTAAATCTCCGTCTAAAACACAAAACGAACGTATCCTTCAAACTGCTCTCCTGTGCGTTCGCTTAACTAAGGGAGTTGAATCCGCGTTTAGATTCAGAGAGTGGAAAGCACGTTCCTTCTAGGAGCTGCGTTTTGCTATTCCAGCGTGAATGGGAGTAAACGCTGTATTCAGAAATATCTGCTTCTAGAACCAAAACGCAGCTACCTAACAGAACGGTCTTCAATGTGTGCATTCAACTTACAGAGTTAAACTGATGTGCGTTTGCAGGAGTTTGTAAACCCTTTCTGTGAAGCAGCGGAAAACGCATTTATCCAGCCAAATCCAAGCATTTCAGAAATAGCTGTAAATCTCCGTCTAAAACACAAAACGAACGTATCCTTCAAACTGCTCTCCTGTGCGTTCGCTTAACTAAGGGAGTTGAATCCGCGTTTAGATTCAGAGAGTGGGAAGCACGTTCCTTCTAGGAGCTGCGTTTTGCTATTCCAGCGTGAATGGGAGTAAACGCTGTATTCAGAAATATCTGCTTCTAGAACCAAAACGCAGCTACCTAAGAGAACGGTCTTCAATGTGTGCATTCAACGTACAGAGTTAAACTGATGTGCGTTTGCAGGAGTTTGTAAACCCTTTCTGTGAACAGAGGAAAACGCATTTTTCCAGCCAAATCCAAGCATTTCAGAAATAGCTGTAAATCTCCGTCTAAAACACAAAACGAACGTATCCTTCAAACTGCTCTCCTGTGCGTTCGCTTAACTAAGGGAGTTGAATCCGCGTTTAGATTCAGAGAGTGGGAAGCACGTTCCTTCTAGGAGCTGCGTTTTGCTATTCCAGCGTGAATGGGAGTAAACGCTGTATTCAGAAATATCTGCTTCTAGAACCAAAACGCAGCTACCTAACAGAACGGTCTTCAATGTGTGCATTCAACGTACAGAGTTAAACTGATGTGCGTCTGCAGGAGTTTGTAAACTCTTTCTGTGAAGAGGCGGAAGACGCATTTTTCCAGCCAAATCCAAGCATTTCAGAAATAGCTGTAAATCTCCGTCTAAAACACAAAACGAACGTATCCTTCAAACTGCTCTGCTGTGCGTTGGCTTAACTAAGGGAGTTGAATCCGCGTTTAGATTCAGAGAGTGGGAAGCACGTTCCCTCTAGGAGCTGCGTTTTGCTATTCCAGCGTGAATGGGAGTAAACGCTGTATTGAGAAATATCTGCTTCTAGAACCAAAACGCAGCTACCTAACAGAACGGTCTTCAATGTGTGCATTCAACTTACAGAGTTAAACTGATGTGCGTTTGCAGGAGTTTGTAAACCCGTTCTGTGAAGCAGCGGAAAACGCATTTTTCCAGCCAAATCCAAGCATTTCAGAAATAGCTGTAAATCTCCGTCTAAAACACAAAACGAACGTATCCTTCAAACTGCTCTCCTGTGCGTTCGCTTAACTAAAAGAGTTGAATCCGCGTTTAGACTCAGAGAGTGGGAAGCACGTTCCTTCTAGGAGCTGCGTTTTGCTATTCCAGCGTGAATGGGAGTAAACGCTGTATTGAGAAATGTCTGCTTCTAGAACCAAAACGCAGCTACCTAACAGAACGGTCTTCAATGTGTGCATTCAACTTACAGAGTTAAACTGATGTGCGTTTGCAGGAGTTTGTAAACCCTTTCTGTGAAGCAGCGGAAAACGCATTTTTCCAGCCAAATCCAAGCATTTCAGAAATAGCTGTAAATCTCCGTCTAAAACACAAAACGAATGTATCCTTAAAACTGCTCTCCTGGGCGTTCGCGTAACTAAGGGAGTTGAATCCGCGTTTAGATTCAGAGATTGGGAAGCACGTTCCTTCTAGGGGCTGCGTTTTGCTATTCCAGCGTGAATGGGAGTAAACGCTGTATTCAGAAATATCTGCTTCTAGAACCAAAACGCAGCTACCTAACAGAACGGTCTTCAATGTGTGCATTCAACTTACAGAGTTAAACTGATGTGCGTTTGCAGGAGTTTGTAAACCCTTTCTGTGAAGCAGCGGAAAACGCATTTTTCCAGCCAAATCCAAGCATTTCAGAAATAGCTGTAAATCTCCGTCTAAAACACAAAACGAACGTATCCTTCAAACTGCTCTCCTGTGCGTTCGCTTAACTAAGGGAGTTGAATCCGCGTTTAGATTCAGAGAGTGGGAAGCACGTTCCTTCTAGGAGCTGCGTTTTGCTATTCCAGCGTGAATGGGAGTAAAGGCTGTATTGAGAAATATCTGCTTCTAGAACCAAAACGCAGCTACCTAACAGAACGGTCTTCAATGTGTGCATTCAACTTACAGAGTTAAACTGATGTGCGTTTGCAGGAGTTTGTAAACCCTTTCTGTGAAGCAGCGGAAAACGCATTTATCCAGCCAAATCCAAGCATTTCAGAAATAGCTGTAAATCTCCGTCTAAAACACAAAACGAACGTTTCCTTCAACCTGCTCTCCTGTGCGTTCGCTTAACTAAGGGAGTTGAATCCGCGTTTTGATTCAGAGAGTGGGAAGCACTTTCCTTCTAGGAGCTGCGTTTTGCTATTCCAGCGTGAATGGGAGTAAACGCTGTATTGAGAAATATCTGCTTCTAGAACCAAAACGCAGCTACCTAACAGAACGGTCTTCAATGTGTGCATTCAACGTACAGAGTTAAACTGATGTGCGTTTGCAGGAGTTTGTAAACTTTTTCTGTGAAGCAGCGGAAAACGCATTTTTCCAGCCAAATCCAAGCATTTCAGAAATAGCTGTTAATCTCCGTATAAAACACGAAACGAACGTATCCTTCAAACTGCTCTGCTGTGCGTTGGCTTAACTAAGGGAGTTGAATCCGCGTTTAGATTCAGAGAGTGGGAAGCACGTTCCTTCTAGGAGCTGCGTTTTGCTATTCCAGCGTGAATGTGAGTAAACGCTGTATTCAGAAATATCTGCTTCTAGAACCAAAACGCAGCTACCTAACAGAACGGTCTTCAATGTGTGCATTCAACTTACAGAGTTAGACTGATGTGCGTTTGCAGAAGTTTGTAAACCCTTTCCTTGAAGCAGCGGAAAACGCATTTTTCCAGCCAAATCCAAGCATTTCAGAAATAGCTGTAAATCTTTGTCTAAAACACAAAACGAACGTATCCTTCAAACTGCTCTCCTGTGCGTTCGCTTAACTAAGGGAGTTGAATCCGCGTTTAGATTCAGAGAGTGGGAAGCACGTTCCTTCTAGGAGCTGCGTTTTGCTATTCCAGCGTGAATGGGAGTAAACGCTGTATTGAGAAATATCTGCTTCTAGAACCAAAACGCAGCTACCTAACAGAACGGTCTTCAATGTGTGGATTCAACTTACAGAGTTAAACTGATGTGCGTTTGCAGGAGTTTGTAAACCCTTTGTGTGAAGCAGCGGAAAACGCATGTTTCCAGCCAAATCCAAGCATTTCAGAAATAGCTGTAAATCTCCGTCTAAAACTCAAAACGAACGTATCCTTCAAACTGCTCTCCTGTGCGTTCGCTTAACTAAGGGAGTTGAATCCGCGTTTAGATTCAGAGAGTGGGAAGCACGTTCCTTCTAAAAGCTGCGTTTTGCTATTCCAGCGTGAATGGGAGTAAACGCTGTATTCAGAAATATCTGCTTCTAGAACCAAAACGCAGCTACCTAACAGAACGGTCTTCAATGTGTGCATTCAACTTACAGAGTTAAACTGATGTGCGTTTGCAGGAGTTTGTAAACCCTTTCTGTGAAGCAGCAGAAAACGCATTTTTCCAGCCAAATCCAAGCATTTCAGAAATAGCTGTAAATCTCCGTCTAAAACACAAAACGAACGTATCCTTCAAACTGCTCTCCTGTGCGTTCGCTTAACTAAGGGAGTTGAATTCGCGTTTAGATTCAGAGAGTGGGAAGCACGTTCCTGCTAGGAGCTGCGTTTTGCTATTCCAGCGTGAATGGGAGTAAACGCTGTATTCAGAAATATCTGCTTCTAGAACCAAAACACAGCTACCTAACAGAACGGTCTTCAATGTGTGCATTCAACTTACAGAGTTAAACTGATGTGCGTTTGCAGGAGTTTGTAAACCCTTTCTGTGAAGCAGCGGACAACGCATTTTTCCAACCAAATCCAAGCATTTCAGAAATAGCTGTAAATCTCCGTCTAAAACACAAAACGAACGTATCCTTCAAACTGCTCTCCTGTGCGTTCGCTTAACTAAGGGAGTTGAATCCGCATTTAGATTCAGAGAGTGGGAAGCACGTTCCTTCTAGGAGCTGCGTTTTCCTATTCCAGCGTGAATGGGAATAAACGCTGTATTGAGAAATATCTGCTTCTAGAACCAAAACGCAGCTACCTAACAGAACGGTCTTCAATGTGTGCATTCAACTTACAGAGTTAAACTGATGTGCGTTTGCAGGAGTTTGTAAACCCTTTCTGTGAAGCAGCGGAAAACGCATTTTTCCAGCCAAATCCAAGCATTTCAGAAATAGCTGTAAATCTCCGTCTAAAACACAAAACGAACGTATCCTTCAAACTGCTCTCCTGTGCGTTCGCTTAACTAAGGGAGTTGAATCCGCGTTTAGATTCAGAAAGTGGGATGCACGTTCCTTCGAAAGCTGCGTTTTGCTAATCCAGCGTGAATGGGAGTAAACGCTGTATTGAGAAATATCTGCTTCTAGAACCAAAACGCAGCTACCTAACAGAACGGTCTTCAATGTGTGCATTCAACGTACAGAGTTAAACTGATGTGCGTTTGCAGGAGTTTGTAAACCCTTTCTGTGAAGCAGCGGAAAACGCATTTTTCCAGCCAAATCCAAGCATTTCAGAAATAGCTGTAAATCTCCGTCTAAAACACAAAACGAACGTATCCTTCAAACTGCTCTCCTGTGCGTTCGCTTAACTAAGGGAGTTGAATCCGCGTTTAGATTCAGAGAGTGGAAAGCACGTTCCTTCTAGGAGCTGCGTTTTGCTATTCCAGCGTGAATGGGAGTAAACGCTGTATTCAGAAATATCTGCTTCTAGAACCAAAACGCAGCTACCTAACAGAACGGTCTTCAATGTGTGCATTCAACTTACAGAGTTAAACTGATGTGCGTTTGCAGGAGTTTGTAAACCCTTTCTGTGAAGCAGCGGAAAACGCATTTATCCAGCCAAATCCAAGCATTTCAGAAATAGCTGTAAATCTCCGTCTAAAACACAAAACGAACGTATCCTTCAAACTGCTCTCCTGTGCGTTCGCTTAACTAAGGGAGTTGAATCCGCGTTTAGATTCAGAGAGTGGGAAGCACGTTCCTTCTAGGAGCTGCGTTTTGCTATTCCAGCGTGAATGGGAGTAAACGCTGTATTCAGAAATATCTGCTTCTAGAACCAACACGCAGCTACCTAAGAGAACGGTCTTCAATGTGTGCATTCAACGTACAGAGTTAAACTGATGTGCGTTTGCAGGAGTTTGTAAACCCTTTCTGTGAACAGAGGAAAACGCATTTTTCCAGCCAAATCCAAGCATTTCAGAAATAGCTGTAAATCTCCGTCTAAAACACAAAACGAACGTATCCTTCAAACTGCTCTCCTGTGCGTTCGCTTAACTAAGGGAGTTGAATCCGCGTTTAGATTCAGAGAGTGGGAAGCACGTTCCTTCTAGGAGCTGCGTTTTGCTATTCCAGCGTGAATGGGAGTAAACGCTGTATTCAGAAATATCTGCTTCTAGAACCAAAACGCAGCTACCTAACAGAACGGTCTTCAATGTGTGCATTCAACGTACAGAGTTAAACTGATGTGCGTCTGCAGGAGTTTGTAAACTCTTTCTGTGAAGAGGCGGAAGACGCATTTTTCCAGCCAAATCCAAGCATTTCAGAAATAGCTGTAAATCTCCGTCTAAAACACAAAACGAACGTAT
This sequence comes from Callithrix jacchus, assembly GCF_049354715.1. NCBI lineage: Eukaryota > Metazoa > Chordata > Mammalia > Primates > Cebidae > Callithrix > Callithrix jacchus. The sequence continues at coordinate 47,040,363 of NC_133514.1, forward strand.
CCTTCAAACTGCTCTGCTGTGCGTTGGCTTAACTAAGGGAGTTGAATCCGCGTTTAGATTCAGAGAGTGGGAAGCACGTTCCCTCTAGGAGCTGCGTTTTGCTATTCCAGCGTGAATGGGAGTAAACGCTGTATTGAGAAATATCTGCTTCTAGAACCAAAACGCAGCTACCTAACAGAACGGTCTTCAATGTGTGCATTCAACTTACAGAGTTAAACTGATGTGCGTTTGCAGGAGTTTGTAAACCCTTTCTGTGAAGCAGCGGACATGGCATTTTTCCAACCAAATCCAAGCATTTCAGAAATAGCTGTAAATCTCCGTCTAAAACACAAAACGAACGTATCCTTCAAACTGCTCTCCTGTGCGTTCGCTTAACTAAGGGAGTTGAATCCGCGTTTAGATTCAGAGAGTGGGAAGCACGTTCCTTCTAGGAGCTGCGTTTTGCTATTCCAGCGTGAATGGGAGTAAACGCTGTATTCAGAAATATCTGCTTCTAGAACCAAAACGCAGCTACCTAACAGAACGTTCTTCAATGTGTGCATTCAACGTACAGAGTTAAACTGATGTTCGTTTGCAGGAGTTTGTAAACCCTTTCTGTGAAGCAGCGGAAAACGCATTTTTCCAGCCAAATCCAAGCATTTCAGAAATAGCTGTAAATCTCCGTTTAAAACACAAAACAAACGTATCCTTCAAACTGCTCTCCTGTGCGTTCGCTTAACTAAGGGAGTTGAATCCGCGTTTAGATTCAGAGAGTGGGAAGCACGTTCCTTCTAGGAGCTGCGTTTTGCTATTCCAGCGTGAATGGGAGTAAAGGCTGTATTCAGAAATATCTGCTTCTAGAACCAAAACGCAGCTACCTAACAGAACGGTCTTCAATGTGTGCATTCAACTTACAGAGTTGAACTGATGTGGGTTTGCAGGAGTTTGTAAACCCTTTCTGTGAAGCAGCGGAAAACGCATTTTTCCAGCCAAATCCAAGCATTTCAGAAATAGCTGTAAATCTCCGTCTAAAACACAAAACGAACGTATCCTTCAAACTGCTCTCCTGTGCGTTCGCTTAACTAAGGGAGTTGAATCCGCGTTTAGATTCAGAGAGTGGGAATCACGTTCCTTTTAGGAGCTGCGTTTTGCTATTCCAGCGTGAATGGGAGTAAACTCTGTATTCCAAAATATCTGCTTCTAGAACCAAAACGCAGCTACCTAACAGAACGGTCTTCAATGTGTGCAATCAATGTACAGAGTTAAACTGATGTGCGTTTGCAGGAGTTTGTAAACCGTTTCTGTGAAGCAGCGGAAAACGCATTTTTCCAGCCAAATCCAAGCATTTCAGAAATAGCTGTAAATCTCCGTCTAAAACACAAAACGAACGTATCCTTCAAACTGCTCTCCTGTGCGTTCGCTTAACTAAGGGAGTTGAATTCGCGTTTAGATTCAGAGAGTGGGAAGCACGTTCCTGCTAGGAGCTGCGTTTTGCTATTCCAGCGTGAATGGGAGTAAACGCTGTATTCAGAAATATCTGCTTCTAGAACCAAAACGCAGCTACCTAACAGAACGGTCTTCAATGTGTGCATTCAACGTACAGAGTTAAACTGATGTGCGTTTGCAGGAGTTTGTAAACCCTTTCTGTGAAGCAGCGGAAAACGCATTTTTCCAGCCAAATCCAAGCATTTCAGAAATAGCTGTAAACCTCCGTCTAAAACACAAAACGAACGTATCCTTCAAACTGCTCTCCTGTGCGTTCGCTTAACTAAGGGAGTTGAATCCGCGTTTAGACTTAGAGAGTGGGAAGCACGTTCCTTCTAGGAGCTGCGTTTTGCTATTCCAGCGTGAATGGGAGTAAACGCTGTATTGAGAAATATCTGCTTCTAGAACCACAACGCAGCTACCTAACAGAACGGTCTTCAATGTGTGCATTCAACTTACAGAGTTAACCTGATGTGCGTTTGCAGGAGTTTGTAAACCCTTTCTGTGAAGCAGCGGAAAACGCATTGTTCCAGCCAAATCCGAGCATTTCAGAAATAGCTGTAAATCTCCGTCTTAAACACAAAACGAACGTATCATTCAAACTACTCTCCTGTGCGTTCGCTTAACTAAGGGAGTTGAATCCGCGTTTAGATTCAGAGAGTGGGAAGCACGTTTCTTCTAGGAGCTGCGTTTTGCTATTCCAGCGTGAATGGGAGTAAACGCTGTATTGAGAAATATCCGCTTCTAGAACCAAAACGCAGCTACCTAACAGAACGGTCTTCAATGTGTGCATTCAACGTACAGAGTTAAACTGATGTGCGTTTGCAGGAGTTTGTAAACCCTTTCTGTGAAGCAGCGGAAAACGCATTTTTCCAGCCAAATCCAAGCATTTCAGAAATAGCTGTAAATCTCCGTTTAAAACACAAAACGAACGTATCCTTCAAACTGCTCTCCTGTGCGTTCGCTTAACTAAGGGAGTTGAATCCGCGTTTAGATTCAGAGAGTGGGAAGCACGTTCCTTCTAGGAGCTGCGTTTTGCTATTCCAGCGTGAATGGGAATAAACGCTGTATTGAGAAATATCTGCTTCTAGAACCAAAACGCAGCTACCTAAGAGAACGGTCTTCAATGTGTGCATTCAACTTACAGAGTTAAACTGATGTGCGTTTGCAGGAGTTTGTAAACCCTTTCTGTGAAGCAGCGGAAAACGCATTTTTCCAACCAAATCCAAGCATTTCAGAAATAGCTTTAAATCTCCGTCTAAAACACAAAACGAACGTATCCTTCAAACTGCTCTCCTGTGCGTTGGCTAAACTAAGGGAGTTGAATCCGCGTTTAGATTCAGAGAGTGGGAAGCACGTTCCTTCTAGGAGCTCCGTTTTGCTATTCCAGCGTGAATGGGAGTAAACGCTGTATTCCAAAATATCTGCTTCTAGAACCAAAACGCAGCTACCTAACAGAACGGTCTTCAATGTGTGCATTCAACGTACAGAGTTAAACTGATGTGCGTTCGCAGGAGTTTGTAAACCCTTTCTGTGAAGCAGCGGAAAACGCATTTTTCCAGCCAAATCCAAGCATTTCAGAAATAGCTGTAAATCTCCGTCTAAAACACAAAACGAACGTATCCTTCAAACTGCTCTCCTGTGCGTTCGCTTAACTAAGGGAGTTGAATCCGCGTTTAGATTCAGAGAGTGGGAAGCACGTTCCTTCTAGGAGCTGCGTTTTGCTATTCCAGCGTGAATGGGAGTAAACGCTGTATTCAGAAATATCTGCTTCTAGAACCAAAACGCAGCTACCTAACAGAACGGTCTTCAATGTGTGCATTCAACTTACAGAGTTAAACTGATGTGCGTTTGCAGGAGTTTGTAAACCCTTTCTGTGAAGCAGCGGAAAACGCATTTTTCCAGCCAAATCCAAGCATTTCAGAAATAGCTGTAAATCTCCGTCTAAAACACAAAACGAACGTATCCTTCAAACTGCTCTCCTGTGCGTTCGCTTAACTAAGGGAGTTGAATCCGCGTTTAGATTCAGAAAGTGGGATGCACGTTCCTTCTAAAGCTGCGTTTTGCTAATCCAGCGTGAATGGGAGTAAACGCTGTATTGAGAAATATCTGCTTCTAGAACCAAAACGCAGCTACCTAACAGAACGGTCTTCAATGTGTGCATTCAACGTACAGAGTTAAACTGATGTGCGTTTGCAGGAGTTTGTAAACCCTTTCTGTGAAGCAGCGGAAAACGCATTTTTCCAGCCAAATCCAAGCATTTCAGAAATAGCTGTAAATCTCCGTCTAAAACACAAAACGAACGTATCCTTCAAACTGCTCTCCTGTGCGTTCGCTTAACTAAGGGAGTTGAATCCGCGTTTAGATTCAGAGAGTGGAAAGCACGTTCCTTCTAGGAGCTGCGTTTTGCTATTCCAGCGTGAATGGGAGTAAACGCTGTATTCAGAAATATCTGCTTCTAGAACCAAAACGCAGCTACCTAACAGAACGGTCTTCAATGTGTGCATTCAACTTACAGAGTTAAACTGATGTGCGTTTGCAGGAGTTTGTAAACCCTTTCTGTGAAGCAGCGGAAAACGCATTTATCCAGCCAAATCCAAGCATTTCAGAAATAGCTGTAAATCTCCGTCTAAAACACAAAACGAACGTATCCTTCAAACTGCTCTCCTGTGCGTTCGCTTAACTAAGGGAGTTGAATCCGCGTTTAGATTCAGAGAGTGGGAAGCACGTTCCTTCTAGGAGCTGCGTTTTGCTATTCCAGCGTGAATGGGAGTAAACGCTGTATTCAGAAATATCTGCTTCTAGAACCAAAACGCAGCTACCTAAGAGAACGGTCTTCAATGTGTGCATTCAACGTACAGAGTTAAACTGATGTGCGTTTGCAGGAGTTTGTAAACCCTTTCTGTGAACAGAGGAAAACGCATTTTTCCAGCCAAATCCAAGCATTTCAGAAATAGCTGTAAATCTCCGTCTAAAACACAAAACGAACGTATCCTTCAAACTGCTCTCCTGTGCGTTCGCTTAACTAAGGGAGTTGAATCCGCGTTTAGATTCAGAGAGTGGGAAGCACGTTCCTTCTAGGAGCTGCGTTTTGCTATTCCAGCGTGAATGGGAGTAAACGCTGTATTCAGAAATATCTGCTTCTAGAACCAAAACGCAGCTACCTAACAGAACGGTCTTCAATGTGTGCATTCAACGTACAGAGTTAAACTGATGTGCGTCTGCAGGAGTTTGTAAACTCTTTCTGTGAAGAGGCGGAAGACGCATTTTTCCAGCCAAATCCAAGCATTTCAGAAATAGCTGTAAATCTCCGTCTAAAACACAAAACGAACGTATCCTTCAAATTGCTCTGCTGTGCGTTGGCTTAACTAAGGGAGTTGAATCCGCGTTTAGATTCAGAGAGTGGGAAGCACGTTCCCTCTAGGAGCTGCATTTTGCTATTCCAGCGTGAATGGGAGTAAACGCTGTATTGAGAAATATCTGCTTCTAGAACCAAAACGCAGCTACCTAACAGAACGGTCTTCAATGTGTGCATTCAACTTACAGAGTTAAACTGATGTGCGTTTGCAGGAGTTTGTAAACCCTTTCTGTGAAGCAGCGGACATGGCATTTTTCCAACCAAATCCAAGCATTTCAGAAATAGCTGTAAATCTCCGTTTAAAACACAAAACAAACGTATCCTTCAAACTGCTCTCCTGTGCGTTCGCTTAACTAAGGGAGTTGAATCCGCGTTTAGATTCAGAGAGTGGGAAGCACGTTCCTTCTAGGAGCTGCGTTTTGCTATTCCAGCGTGAATGGGAGTAAAGGCTGTATTCAGAAATATCTGCTTCTAGAACCAAAACGCAGCTACCTAACAGAACGGTCTTCAATGTGTGCATTCAACTTACAGAGTTGAACTGATGTGGGTTTGCAGGAGTTTGTAAACCCTTTCTGTGAAGCAGCGGAAAACGCATTTTTCCAGCCAAATCCAAGCATTTCAGAAATAGCTGTAAATCTCCGTCTAAAACACAAAACGAACGTATCCTTCAAACTGCTCTCCTGTGCGTTCGCTTAACTAAGGGAGTTGAATCCGCGTTTAGATTCAGAGAGTGGGAATCACGTTCCTTTTAGGAGCTGCGTTTTGCTATTCCAGCGTGAATGGGAGTAAACGCTGTATTCCAAAATATCTGCTTCTAGAACCAAAACGCAGCTACCTAACAGAACGGTCTTCAATGTGTGCAATCAATGTACAGAGTTAAACTGATGTGCGTTTGCAGGAGTTTGTAAACCGTTTCTGTGAAGCAGCGGAAAACGCATTTTTCCAGCCAAATCCAAGCATTTTAGAAATAGCTGTAAATCTCCGTCTAAAACACAAAACGAACGTATCCTTCAAACTGCTCTCCTGTGCGTTCGCTTAACTAAGGGAGTTGAATCCGCGTTTAGATTCAGAGAGTGGGAAGCACGTTCCTTCTAGGAGCTGCGTTTTGCTATTCCAGCGTGAATGGGAGTAAACGCTGTATTCAGAAGTATCTGCTTCTAGAACCAAAACGCAGCTACCTAAGAGAACGGTCTTCAATGTGTGCATTCAACGTACAGAGTTAAACTGATGTGCGTTTGCAGGAGTTTGTAAACCCTTTCTGTGAACAGAGGAAAACGCATTTTTCCAGCCAAATCCAAGCATTTCAGAAATAGCTGTAAATCTCCGTCTAAAACACAAAACGAACGTATCCTTCAAACTGCTCTCCTGTGCGTTCGCTTAACTAAGGGAGTTGAATCCGCGTTTAGATTCAGAGAGTGGGAAGCACGTTCCTTCTAGGAGCTGCGTTTTGCTATTCCAGCGTGAATGGGAGTAAACGCTGTATTCAGAAATATCTGCTTCTAGAACCAAAACGCAGCTACCTAACAGAACGGTCTTCAATGTGTGCATTCAACGTACAGAGTTAAACTGATGTGCGTCTGCAGGAGTTTGTAAACTCTTTCTGTGAAGAGGCGGAAGACGCATTTTTCCAGCCAAATCCAAGCATTTCAGAAATAGCTGTAAATCTCCGTCTAAAACACAAAACGAACGTATCCTTCAAACTGCTCTGCTGTGCGTTGGCTTAACTAAGGGAGTTGAATCCGCGTTTAGATTCAGAGAGTGGGAAGCACGTTCCCTCTAGGAGCTGCATTTTGCTATTCCAGCGTGAATGGGAGTAAACGCTGTATTGAGAAATATCTGCTTCTAGAACCAAAACGCAGCTACCTAACAGAACGGTCTTCAATGTGTGCATTCAACTTACAGAGTTAAACTGATGTGCGTTTGCAGGAGTTTGTAAACCCTTTCTGTGAAGCAGCGGACATGGCATTTTTCCAACCAAATCCAAGCATTTCAGAAATAGCTGTAAATCTCCGTTTAAAACACAAAACAAACGTATCCTTCAAACTGCTCTCCTGTGCGTTCGCTTAACTAAGGGAGTTGAATCCGCGTTTAGATTCAGAGAGTGGGAAGCACGTTCCTTCTAGGAGCTGCGTTTTGCTATTCCAGCGTGAATGGGAGTAAAGGCTGTATTCAGAAATATCTGCTTCTAGAACCAAAACGCAGCTACCTAACAGAACGGTCTTCAATGTGTGCATTCAACTTACAGAGTTGAACTGATGTGGGTTTGCAGGAGTTTGTAAACCCTTTCTGTGAAGCAGCGGAAAACGCATTTTTCCAGCCAAATCCAAGCATTTCAGAAATAGCTGTAAATCTCCGTCTAAAACACAAAACGAACGTATCCTTCAAACTGCTCTCCTGTGCGTTCGCTTAACTAAGGGAGTTGAATCCGCGTTTAGATTCAGAGAGTGGGAATCACGTTCCTTTTAGGAGCTGCGTTTTGCTATTCCAGCGTGAATGGGACTAAACGCTGTATTCCAAAATATCTGCTTCTAGAACCAAAACGCAGCTACCTAACAGAACGGTCTTCAATGTGTGCAATCAATGTACAGAGTTAAACTGATGTGCGTTTGCAGGAGTTTGTAAACCGTTTCTGTGAAGCAGCGGAAAACGCATTTTTCCAGCCAAATCCAAGCATTTTAGAAATAGCTGTAAATCTCCGTCTAAAACACAAAACGAACGTATCCTTCAAACTGCTCTCCTGTGCGTTCGCTTAACTAAGGGAGTTGAATCCGCGTTTAGATTCAGAGAGTGGGAAGCACGTTCCTTCGAAAGCTGCGTTTTGCTATTCCCGCGTGAATGGGAGTAAACGCTGTATTGAGAAATATCTGCTTCTAGAACCAAAACGCAGCTACCTAACAGAACGGTCTTCAATGTGTGCATTCAACGTACAGAGTTAAACTGATGTGCGTTTGCAGGAGTTTGTAAACCCTTTCTGTGAAGCAGCGGAAAACGCATTTTTCCAGCCAAATCCAAGCATTTCAGAAATAGCTGTAAACCTCCGTCTAAAACACAAAACGAACGTATCCTTCAAACTGCTCTCCTGTGCGTTCGCTTAACTAAGGGAGTTGAATCCGCGTTTAGACTCAGAGAGTGGGAAGCACGTTCCTTCTAGGAGCTGCGTTTTGCTATTCCAGCGTGAATGGGAGTAAACGCTGTATTGAGAAATATCTGCTTCTAGAACCAAAACGCAGCTACCTAACAGAACGTTCTTCAATGTGTGCATTCAACGTACAGAGTTAAACTGATGTGCGTTTGCAGGAGTTTGTAAACCCTTTCTGTGAAGCAGCGGAAAACGCATTTTTCCAGCCAAATCCAAGCATTTCAGAAATAGCTGTAAATCTCCGTCTAAAACACAAAACGAACGTATCCTTCAAACTGCTCTCCTGTGCGTTCGCTTAACTAAGGGAGTTGAATCCGCGTTTAGATTCAGAGAGTGGGAAGCACGTTCCTTTTAGGAGCTGCGTTTTCCTATTCCAGCGTGAATGGGAATAAACGCTGTATTGAGAAATATCTGCTTCTAGAACCAAAACGCAGCTACCTAACAGAACGGTCTTCAATGTGTGCATTCAACGTACAGAGTTAAACTGATGTGCGTTTGCAGGAGTTTGTAAACCCTTTCTGTGAAGCAGCGGAAAACGCATTTTTCCAGCCAAATCCAAGCATTTCAGAAATAGCTGTAAATCTCCGTCTAAAACACAAAACGAACGTATCCTTCAAACTGCTCTCCTGTGCGTTCGCTTAACTAAGGGAGTTGAATCCGCGTTTAGATTCAGAGAGTGGGAAGCACGTTCCTTCTAGGAGCTCCGTTTTGCTATTCCAGCGTGAATGGGAGTAAACGCTGTATTCCAAAATATCTGCTTCTAGAACCAAAACGCAGCTACCTAACAGAACGGTCTTCAATGTGTGCATTCAACGTACAGAGTTAAACTGATGTGCGTTTGCAGGAGTTTGTAAACCCTTTCTGTGAAGCAGCGGAAAACGCATTGTTCCAGCCAAATCCGAGCATTTCAGAAATAGCTGTAAATCTCCGTCTTAAACACAAAACGAACGTATCATTCAAACTACTCTCCTGTGCGTTCGCTTAACTAAGGGAGTTGAATCCGCGTTTAGATTCAGAGAGTGGGAAGCACGTTTCTTCTAGGAGCTGCGTTTTGCTATTCCAGCGTGAATGGGAGTAAACGCTGTATTGAGAAATATCCGCTTCTAGAACCAAAACGCAGCTACCTAACAGAACGGTCTTCAATGTGTGCATTCAACGTACAGAGTTAAACTGATGTGCGTTTGCAGGAGTTTGTAAACCCTTTCTGTGAAGCAGCGGAAAACGCATTTTTCCAGCCAAATCCAAGCATTTCAGAAATAGCTGTAAATCTCCGTTTAAAACACAAAACGAACGTATCCTTCAAACTGCTCTCCTGTGCGTTCGCTTAACTAAGGGAGTTGAATCCGCGTTTAGATTCAGAGAGTGGGAAGCACGTTCCTTCTAGGAGCTGCGTTTTGCTATTCCAGCGTGAATGGGAATAAACGCTGTATTGAGAAATATCTGCTTCTAGAACCAAAACGCAGCTACCTAAGAGAACGGTCTTCAATGTGTGCATTCAACTTACAGAGTTAAACTGATGTGCGTTTGCAGGAGTTTGTAAACCCTTTCTGTGAAGCAGCGGAAAACGCATTTTTCCAACCAAATCCAAGCATTTCAGAAATAGCTTTAAATCTCCGTCTAAAACACAAAACGAACGTATCCTTCAAACTGCTCTCCTGTGCGTTGGCTAAACTAAAAGAGTTGAATCCGCGTTTAGATTCAGAGAGTGGGAAGCACGTTCCTTCTAGGAGCTCCGTTTTGCTATTCCAGCGTGAATGGGAGTAAACGCTGTATTCCAAAATATCTGCTTCTAGAACCAAAACGCAGCTACCTAACAGAACGGTCTTCAATGTGTGCATTCAACGTACAGAGTTAAACTGATGTGCGTTTGCAGGAGTTTGTAAACCCTTTCTGTGAAGCAGCGGAAAACGCATTTTTCCAGCCAAATCCAAGCATTTCAGAAATAGCTGTAAATCTCCGTCTAAAACACAAAACGAACGTATCCTTCAAACTGCTCTCCTGTGCGTTCGCTTAACTAAGGGAGTTGAATCCGCGTTTAGATTCAGAGAGTGGGAAGCACGTTCCTTCTAGGAGCTGCGTTTTGCTATTCCAGCGTGAATGGGAGTAAACGCTGTATTCAGAAATATCTGCTTCTAGAACCAAAACGCAGCTACCTAACAGAACGGCCTTCAATGTGTGCATTCATCTTACAGAGTTAAACTGATGTGCCTTTGCAGGAGTTTGTAAACCCTTTCTGTGAAGCAGCGGAAAACGCATTTTTCCAGCCAAATCCAAGCATTTCAGAAATAGCTGTAAATCTCCTTCTAAAACACAAAACGAACGTATCCTTCAAACTGCTCTCCTGTGCGTTCGCTTAACTAAGGGAGTTGAATCGGCGTTTAGATTCAGAGAGTGGGAAGCACGTTCCTTCTAGGAGCTGCGTTTTGCTATTCCAGCGTGAATGGGAGTAAACGCTGTATTCAGAAATATCTGCTTCTAGAACCAAAACGCAGCTACCTAACAGAACGGTCTTCAATGTGTGCATTCAACATACAGAGTTAAACTGATGTGCGTTTGCAGGAGTTTGTAAACCCTTTCTGTGAAGCAGCGGAAAACGCATTGTTCCAGCCAAATCCAAGCATTTCAGAAATAGCTGTAAATCTCCGTCTAAAACACAAAACGAACGTATCCTTCAAACTGCTCTCCTGTGCGTTCGCTTAACTAAGGGAGTTGAATCCGCGTTTAGATTCAGAGAGTGGGAAGCACGTTCCTTCTAGGAGCTGCGTTTTGCTATTCCAGCGTGAATGGGAGTAAACGCTGTATTGAGAAATATCTGCTTCTAGAACCAAAACGCAGCTACCTAACAGAACGGTCTTCAATGTGTGCATTCAACGTACAGAGTTAAACTGATGTGCGTTTGCAGGAGTTTGTAAACCGTTTCTGTGAAGCAGCGGAAAACGCATTTTTCCAGCCAAATCCAAGCATTTCAGAAATAGCTGTAAATCTCCGTCTAAAACACAAAACGAACGTATCCTTCAAACTGCTCTCCTGTGCGTTCGCTTAACTAAGGGAGTTGAATCCGCGTTTAGATTCAGAGAGTGGGAAGCACGTTCCTTCTAGGAGCTGCGTTTTGCTATTCCAGCGTGAATGGGAGTAAACGCTGTATTGAGAAATATCTTCTTCTAGAACCATAACGCAGCTACCTAACAGAACGTTCTTCAATGTGTGCATTCAACGTACAGAGTTAAACTGATGTGCGTTTGCAGGAGTTTGTAAACCCTTTCTGTGAAGCAGCGGAAAACGCATTTTCCAGCCAAATCCAAGCATTTCAGAAATAGCTGTAAATCTCCGTCTAAAACACAAAACGAACGTATCCTTCAAACTGCTCTCCTGTGCGTTCGCTTAACTAAGGGAGTTGAATCCGCGTTTAGATTCAGAGAGTGGGAAGCACGTTCCTTCTAGGAGCTGCGTTTTGCTATTCCAACGTGAATGGGAATAAACGCTGTATTGAGAAATATCTGCTTCTAGAACCAAAACGCAGCTACCTAAGAGAACGGACTTCAATGTGTGCATTCAACTTACAGAGTTAAACTGATGTGCGTTTGCAGGAGTTTGTAAACCCTTTCTGTGAAGCAGCGGAAAACGCATTTTTCCAACCAAATCCAAGCATTTCAGAAATAGCTTTAAATCTCTGTCTAAAACACAAAACGAACGTATCCTTCAAACTGCTCTCCTGTGCGTTGGCTAAACTAAGGGAGTTGAATCCGCGTTTAGATTCAGAGAGTGGGAAGCACGTTCCTTCTAGGAGCTCCGTTTTGCTATTCCAGCGTGAATGGGAGTAAACGCTGTATTCCAAAATATCTGCTTCTAGAACCAAAACGCAGCTACCTAACAGAACGGTCTTCAATGTGTGCATTCAACGTACAGAGTTAAACTGATGTGCGTTTGCAGGAGTTTGTAAACCCTTTCTCTGAAGCAGCGGAAAACGCATTTTTCCAGCCAAATCCAAGCATTTCAGAAATAGCTGTAAATCTCCGTCTAAAACACAAAACGAACGTATCCTTCAAACTGCTCTCCTGTGCGTTCGCTTAACTAAGGGAGTTGAATCCGCGTTTAGATTCAGAGAGTGGGAAGCACGTTCCTTCTAGGAGCTCCGTTTTGCTATTCCAGCGTGAATGGGAGTAAACGCTGTATTAAGAAATATCTGCTTCTAGAATTAAAACGCAGCTACCTAACAGAACGGTCTTCAATGTGTGCGTTTAACTTACAGAGTTAAACTGATGTGCGTTTTCAGGAGTTTGTAAACCCTTTCTGTGAAGCAGCGGAAAACGCATTTTTCCAGCCAAATCCAAGCATTTCAGAAATAGCTTTAAATCTCCGTCTAAAACACCAAACGAACGTATCCTTCAAACTGCTCTCCTGTGCGTTCGCTTAACTAAGGGAGTTGAATCCGCGTTTAGATTCAGAGAGTGGGAAGCACGTTCCTTCTAGGAGCTGCGTTTTGGTATTCCAGCGTGAATGGGAGTAAACGCTGTATTGAGAAATATCTGCTTCTCGAACCAAAACGCAGCTACCTAACAGAACGGTCTTCAATGTGTGCATTCAACGTACAGAGTTAAACTGATGTGCGTTTGCAGGAGTTTGTAAACCCTTTCTGTGAAGCAGCGGAAAACGCATTTTTCCAGCCAAATCCAAGCATTTCAGAAATAGCTGTAAATCTCCGTCTAAAACACAAAACGAACGTATCCTTCAAACTGCTCTCCTGTGCGTTCGCTTAACTAAGGGAGTTGAATCCGCGTTTAGATTCAGAGAGTGGGAAGCACGTTCCTTCTAGGAGCTGCGTTTTGCTATTCCAGCGTGAATGGGAGTAAACGCTGTATTGAGAAATATCTGCTTCTAGAACCAAAACGCAGCTACCTAACAGAACGGTCTTCAATGTGTGCATTCAACGTACAGAGTTAAACTGATGTGCGTTTGCAGGAGTTTGTAAACCCTTTCTGTGAAGCAGCGGAAAACGCATTTTTCCAGCCAAATCCAAGCATTTCAGAAATAGCTGTAAATCTCCGTCTAAAACACAAAACGAACGTATCCTTCAAACTGCTCTCCTGTGCGTTCGCTTAACTAAGGGAGTTGAATCCGCGTTTAGATTCAGAGAGTGGGAAGCACGTTCCTTCTAGGAGCTGCGTTTTGCTATTCCAGCGTAAATGGGAGTAAACGCTCTATTGAGAAATATCTGCTTCTAGAACCAAAACGCAGCTACCTAACAGAACGTTCTTCAATGTGTGCATTCAACGTACAGAGTTAAACTGATGTGCGTTTGCAGGAGTTTGTAAACCCTTTCTGTGAAGCAGCGGAAAACGCATTTTTCCAGCCAAATCCAAGCATTTCAGAAATAGCTGTAAATCTCCGTCTAAAACACAAAACGAACGTATCCTTCAAACTGCTCTCCTGTGCGTTCGCTTAACTAAGGGAGTTGAATCCGCGTTTAGATTCAGAGAGTGGGAAGCAAGTTCCTTCTAGGAGCTGCGTTTTGCTATTCCAGCGTGAATGGGAGTAAACGCTGTATTGAGAAATATCTGCTTCTAGAACCAAAACGCAGCTACCTAAGAGAACGGTCTTCAATGTGTGCATTCAACTTACAGAGTTAAACTGATGTGCGTTTGCAGGAGTTTGTAAACCCTTTCTGTGAAGCAGCGGAAAACGCATTTTTCCAACCAAATCCAAGCATTTCAGAAATAGCTTTAAATCTCCGTCTAAAACACAAAACGAACGTATCCTTCAAACTGCTCTCCTGTGCGTTGGCTAAACTAAGGGAGTTGAATCCGCGTTTAGATTCAGAGAGTGGGAAGCACGTTCCTTCTAGGAGCTGCGTTTTGCTATTCCAGCGTGAATGGGAGTAAACGCTGTATTCCAAAATATCTGCTTCTAGAACCAAAACGCAGCTACCTAACAGAACGGTCTTCAATGTGTGCATTCAACGTACAGAGTTAAACTGATGTGCGTTTGCAGGAGTTTGTAAACCGTTTCTGTGAAGCAGCGGAAAACGCATTTTTCCAGCCAAATCCAAGCATTTCAGAAATAGCTGTAAATCTCCGTCTAAAACACAAAACGAACGTATCCTTCAAACTGCTCTCCTGTGCGTTCGCTTAACTAAGGGAGTTGAATCCGCGTTTAGATTCAGAGAGTGGGAAGCACGTTCCTTCTAGGAGCTGCGTTTTGCTATTCCAGCGTGAATGGGAGTAAACGCTGTATTGAGAAATATCTGCTTCTAGAACCAAAACGCAGCTACCTAACAGAACGGTCTTCAATGTGTGCATTCAACGTACAGAGTTAAACTGATGTGCGTTTGCAGGAGTTTGTAAACCCTTTCTGTGAAGCAGCGGAAAACGCATTTTTCCAGCCAAATCCAAGCATTTCAGAAATAGCTGTAAATCTCCGTCTAAAACACAAAACGAACGTATCCTTCAAACTGCTCTCCTGTGCGTTCGCTTAACTAAGGGAGTTGAATCCGCGTTTAGATTCAGAGAGTGGGAAGCACGTTCCTTCTAGGAGCTGCGTTTTGCTATTCCAGCGTGAATGGGAGTAAACGCTGTATTGAGAAATATCTGCTTCTAGAACCAAAACGCAGCTACCTAACAGAACGGTCTTCAATGTGTGCATTCAACGTACAGAGTTAAACTGATGTGCGTTTGCAGGAGTTTGTAAACCCTTTCTGTGAAGCAGCGGAAAACGCATTTTGCCAGCCAAATCCAAGCATTTCAGAAATAGCTGTAAATCTCCGTCTAAAACACAAAACGAACGTATCCTTCAAACTGCTCTGCTGTGCGTTGGCTTAACTAAGGGAGTTGAATCCGCGTTTAGATTCAGAGAGTGGGAAGCACGTTCCTTCTAGGAGCTGCGTTTTGCTATTCCAGCGTGAATGGGAGTAAACGCTGTATTGAGAAATATCTGCTTCTAGAACCAAAACGCAGCTACCTAACAGAACGGTCTTCAATGTGTGCATTCAACTTACAGAGTTAAACTGATGTGCGTTTGCAGGAGTTTGTAAACCCTTTCTGTGCAGCAGCGGAAAACGCATTTTTCCAACCAAATCCAAGCATTTCAGAAATAGCTGTAAATCTCCGTCTAAAAGACAAAACGAACGTATCCTTCAAACTGCTCTCCTGTGCGTTCGCTTAACTAAGGGAGTTGAATCCGCGTTTAGATTCAGAGAGTGGGAAGCACGTTCCTTCTAGGAGCTGCGTTTTGCTATTCCAGCGTGAATGGGAATAAACGCTGTATTGAGAAATATCTGCTTCTAGAACCAAAACGCAGCTACCTAACAGAACGGTCTTCAATGTGTGCATTCAACTTACAGAGTTAAACTGATGTTCGTTTGCAGGAGTTTGTAAACCCTTTCTGTGAAGCAGCGGAAAACGCATTTTGCCAGCCAAATCCAAGCATTTCAGAAATAGCTGTAAATCTCCGTCTAAAACACAAAACGAACGTATCCTTCAAACTGCTCTCCTGTGCGTTCGCTTAACTAAGGGAGTTGAATCCGCGTTTAGATTCAGAGAGTGGGAAGCACGTTCCTTCTAGGAGCTGCGTTTTGCTATTCCAGCGTGAATGGGAGTAAACGCTGTATTCAGAAATATCTGCTTCTAGAACCAAAACGCAGGTACCTAACAGAACGGTCTTCAATGTGTGCATTCAACTTACAGAGTTAAACTGATGTGCGTTTGCAGGAGTTTGTAAACCCTTTCTGTGAAGCAGCGGAAAACGCATTTTTCCAGCCAAATCCAAGCATTTCAGAAATAGCTGTAAATCTCCGTCTAAAACACAAAACGAACGTATACTTCAAACTGCTCTGCTGTGCGTTGGCTTAACTAAGGGAGTTGAATCCGCGTTTAGATTCAGAGAGTGGGAAGCACGTTCCTTCTAGGAGCTGCGTTTTGCTATTCCAGCGTGAATGGGAGTAAACGCTGTATTCAGAAATATCTGCTTCTAAAACCAAAACGGAGCTACCTAACAAAACGGTCTTCAACGCGTCCATTCAACTTACAGAGTTAAACTGATGTGTGTTTGAAGGAATTTCTAAACCCTTTCTGTGAAGAAGTGGAAAACGCAGTTTTCCAGCCACATCCAGGCATTTAAGTAATAGCTGTAAATCTCCGTCTAAAACATAAAAGGAACGTATCTTTCAAACTTATCTGCTTGCTGTTTGCTTAACTAAGGGAGTCGAATCCGCCTTCAGAATCAGAGAGTGAGAAGCACGTTTGTTCTAGGAGCTGCGTTTGGATATATCATAGTGAATGGGAGTAAACCCTGTATTGAGAAATATCTGCTTCTAAAATCAAAACGGAGTTACGTAACAGAACCGTCTTCAACGTGTGCATTCAACCTACAGAGGTAAACTGATATTTGTTTGCAGGAGTTTCTAAACCCTTTCTGTGAAGAAGCGGAAAAAGCATTTTTCCAGCCAAATCCAGGCATTTAAGAAATAGCTGTAGATATCCGTCTAAAACACAAAACGAACGTATCTTTCAAACTGCTCTGCTGGGTGTTTGCTTAACTATGGGAGTCGAATGCGCCTTCAGAATCAGAGAATAAGAAGCACGTTTGTTCTAGGACCTGCGTTTGGATATAGCAGAGTGAATGGCAGTAAACGCTGTATTGAGAAATATCTGTTTCTAAAACCAAAATGGAGCTACCTAACAGAACGGTCTTCAACGTGTGCATTCAACTTACAGAGTTAAACTGATGTGTGTTTGCAGGAGTTTCTAAACCCTTTCTGTGAAGAAGTGGAAAACGCATTTTTCCAGCAAATACAGGCATTTAAGAAATAGCTGTAAATCTTTGTCTAAAACACAAAACGTACGTATCTTTCAAACTGCTCTGCTGGGTGATTGCTTAACGAAGGGAGTGGAATTTGCGTTCAGAATCAGAGAGTGAGAAGCAGGTTGGTTCTAGGAGCTGCGTTTGGATATATCAGAGTGAATGGGAGAACACGCTGTATTGAGAAATATCTGCTTCTAAAACCTAAACGGAGCTACCTAACAGATCGGTCTTCAACGTGTGCATTCAACTTACAGAGTTAAACTGATGTGTGTTTGCAGGAGTTTCTAAACTATTTCTGTGAAGAACCGGAAAACACATTTTTCCAGCCAAATCCAGGCATTTAAGAAATAGGTGTAAATCTCCGTGTAAAACACAAAACTAACGTATCTTTCAAACTGCTCTGCTGGGCGTTTGCTTAACTAAGGGAGTCGAATCCGCGTTCAGAATCAGAGAGTGAGAAGCACGTTTGTTCTAGGAGCTGCGTTTGGATATAGCAGAGTGAAAGGTATTAAACGCTGTATTGAGAAATATCTGTTTCTAAAACCAAAACGGAGCTACTTAACAGAACGGTCTTCTACGTGTGCATTCAACTTACAGAGATAAACTGATGTGTGTTTGAAGGAGTTTCTGTGAATAAGCGGAAAACGTATTTTTCCTGCCAAATCCAGGCATTTAAGAAATAGCTGTAAATCTCGGTCTAAAACACAAAAGGAACGTATCTTTCAAACTGCTCTGCTGGGTGTTTGCTTAACTAAGGGAGTCGAATCCGCGTTCAGAATCAGAGAGTGAGAAGCACGTTTTTTCTAGGAGCTGCGTTTGGATATAGCAGAGTGAATGGGAATAAACGCTGTATTGAGAAATATCTGCTTCTAAAACCAAAACGGAGCTACATAACAGAACGGTCTTCAACGTGTGCATTCAACTGACAGAGTTAAACTGATATGTGTTTGCAGAAGATTTTAAACGCTTTCTATGAAGAAGCGGAGAATGCATTTTTCCAGCCAAATCCAGGCATTTAAGAAATAGCTGTAAATCTCCGTCTAAAACACAAAACGTACGTATCTTTCAAACTGCTCTGCTGGGTGTTTGCTTAACTAAAGGAGTTGAATCCGCGTTCAGAATCAGAGAGTGAGAAGCATGTTTGTTCTAGGAGCTGCGTTTTTATATAGCAGAGTGAATGGGAGTAAACGATGTATTCAGAAATATCTGCTTTAAAACCAAAACGGAGCTACCTAACAAAACGGTCTTCCAACGTGTGCATTCAACTTACAGAGGTAAACTGATGTGTGTTTTCAGGAGTTTCTAAACCCTTTCTGTGAAGAAGTGGAAAACGCATTTTTCCAGCCAAATCCAGGCATTTGAGAAATAGCTGTAAATCTCCGTCTAAAACACAAAACGAACGTATCTTTCAAACTGCTCTGCTGGGTGTTTGCTTAACTAAGGGAGTCGAATTCGCGTTCAGAATCAGAGAGTGAGAAGCATGTTTGTTCTAGGAGCTGCGTTTGGATATAGCAGAGTGAATGAGAGTAAACGCTGTATTGAGAAATATCAGCTTCTAAAACCAAAACGGAGCTACATAACAGAACGGTCTTCAACGTGTGCATTCAACTTAAAGAGTTAAACTTATGTGTGTTTTCAGGAGTTTCTAAACCCTTTCTGTGAAGAAGCCGAAAAGGCATTTTTCCTGCCAAATCCAGGCATTTAAGAAATAGCTGTAAATCTCGGTCTAAAACACAAAACCAACGTATCTTTCAAACTGCTCTGCTGGGTGTTTGCTTAACTAACGGAGTCGAATTCGCATTCAGAATCAGAGAGTGAGAAGCATGTTTGTTCTAGGAGCTGCGTTTGAATATAGCAGAGTGAATGGGAGTAAACGCTGTATTGAGAAATAGCTTCTAAAACCAAACGTAGCTACCTAACAGAACGGTCTTCCACGTGTGCATTCAACTTACAGAGTTAAACTGTTGTGTGTTTGCAGGAGTTTCTAAACCCTTTCTGTGAAGAAGTGGAAAACGTAATTTTCATCCAAATGCAGTCATTTAAGAAATAGCTGTAAATCTCCGTCTAAAACACAAAACGAACGTATCCTTCAAACTGCTCTCCTGTGCGTTCGCTTAACTAAGGGAGTTGAATCCGCGTTTAGATTCAGAGATTGGGAAGCACGTTCCTTCTAGGAGCTGCGTTTTGCTATTCCAGCGTGAATGGGAGTAAAGGCTGTACTGAGAAATATCTGCTTCTAGAACCAAAACGCAGCTACCTAACAGAACGGTCTTCAATGTGTGCATTCAACTTACAGAGTTAAACTGATGTGCGTTTGCAGGAGTTTGTAAACCCTTTCTGTGAAGCAGCGGAAAACGCATTTTTCCAACCAAATTCAAGCATTTCAGAAATAGCTGTAAATCTCCGTCTAAAACACAAAACGAACGTATCCTTCAAACTGCTCTCCTGTGCGTTCGCTTAACTAAGGGAGTTGACTCCGCGTTTAGATTCAGAGAGTGGGAAGCACGTTCCTTCTAGGAGCTGCGTTTTCCTATTCCAGCGTGAATGGGAATAAACGCTGTATTGAGAAATATCTGCTTCTAGAACCAAAACGCAGCTACCTAACAGAACGGTCTTCAATGTGTGCATTCAACTTACAGAGTTAAACTGATGTGCGTTTGCAGGAGTTTCTAAACCCTTTCTGTGAAGCAGCGGAAAACGCATTTTTCCATCCAAATCCAAGCATTTCAGAAATAGCTGTAAATCTCCGTCTAAAACACAAAACGAACCTATCCTTCAAACTGCTCTCCTGTGCGTTCGCTTAACTAAGGGAGTTGAATCCGCGTTTAGATTCAGAGAGTGGGAAGCACGTTCCTTCTAGGAGCTGCGTTTTGCTATTCCAGCGTGAATGGGAGTAAACGCTGTATTCAGAAATATCTGCTTCTAGAACCAAAACGCAGCTACCTAATAGAACGGTCTTCAATGTGTGCATTCAACTTACAGAGTTAAACTGATGTGCGTTTGCAGGAGTTTGTAAACCCTTTCTGTGAAGCAGCGGAAAACGCATTTTTCCAGCCAAATTCAAGCATTTCAGAAATAGCTGTAAATCTCCGTCTATAACACAAAACGAACGTATCCTTCAAACTGCTCTGCTGTGCGTTGGCTTAACTAAGGGAGTTGAATCCGCGTTTAGATTCAGAGAGTGGGAAGCACGTTCCTTCTAGGAGCTGCGTTTTGCTATTCCAGCGTGAATGGGAGTAAACGCTGTATTGAGAAATATCTGCTTCTAGAACCAAAACGCAGCTACCTAACAGAACGGTCTTCAATGTGTGCATTCAACGTACAGAGTTAAACTGATGTGCGTTTGCAGGAGTTTGTAAACCATTTCTGTGAAGCAGCAGAAAACGCATTTTTCCAGCCAAATCCAAGCATTTCAGAAATAGCTGTAAATCTCCGTCTAAAACACAAAACGAACGTATCCTTCAAACTGCTCTCCTGTGCGTTCGCTTAACTAAGGGAGTTGAATCCGCATTTAGATTCAGAGAGTGGGAAGCACGTTCCTTCTAGGAGCTGCGTTTTGCTATTCCAGCGTGAATGGGAGTAAACGCTCTATTGAGAAATATCTGCTTCTAGAACCAAAACGCAGGTACCTAACAGAACGGTCTTTAATGTGTGCATTCAACTTACAGAGTTAAACTGATGTGCGTTTGCAGGAGTTTATAAACCCTTTCTGTGAAGCAGCGGAAAACGCATTTTTCCAGCCAAATCCAAGCATTTCAGAAATAGGTGTAAATCTCCGTCTAAAACACAAAACGAACGTATCCTTCAAACTGCTCTTCTGTGCGTTCGCTTAACTAAGGGAGTTGAATCCGCGTTTAGATTCAGAGAGTGGGAAGCACGTTCCTTCTAGGAGCTGCGTTTTGCTATTCCAGCGTGAATGGGAGTAAACGCTGTATTCAGAAATATCTGCTTCTAGAACCAAAACGCAGCTACCTAACAGAACGGTCTTCAATGTGTGCATTCAACTTACAGAGTTAAACTGATGTGCGTTTGCAGGAGTTTGTAAACCCTTTCTGTGAAGCAGGGGAAAACGCATTTTTCCAACCAAATTCAAGCATTTCAGAAATAGCTGTAAATCTCCGTCTAAAACACAAAACGAACGTATCCTTCAAACTGCTCTCCTGTGCGTTCGCTTAACTAAGGGAGTTGACTCCGCGTTTAGATTCAGAGAGTGGGAAGCACGTTCCTTCTAGGAGCTGCGTTTTCCTATTCCAGCGTGAATGGGAATAAACGCTGTATTGAGAAATATCTGCTTCTAGAACCAAAACGCAGCTACCTAACAGAACGGTCTTCAATGTGTGCATTCAACTTACAGAGTTAAACTGATGTGCGTTTGCAGGAGTTTCTAAACCCTTTCTGTGAAGCAGCGGAAAACGCATTTTTCCATCCAAATCCAAGCATTTCAGAAATAGCTGTAAATCTCCGTCTAAAACACAAAACGAACGTATCCTTCAAACTGCTCTCCTGTGCGTTCGCTTAACTAAGGGAGTTGACTCCGCGTTTAGATTCAGAGAGTGGGAAGCACGTTCCTTCTAGGAGCTGCGTTTTCCTATTCCAGCGTGAATGGGAATAAACGCTGTATTGAGAAATATCTGCTTCTAGAACCAAAACGCAGCTACCTAACAGAACGGTCTTCAATGTGTGCATTCAACTTACAGAGTTAAACTGATGTGCGTTTGCAGGAGTTTCTAAACCCTTTCTGTGAAGCAGCGGAAAACGCATTTTTCCATCCAAATCCAAGCATTTCAGAAATAGCTGTAAATCTCCGTCTAAAACACAAAACGAACCTATCCTTCAAACTGCTCTCCTGTGCGTTCGCTTAACTAAGGGAGTTGAATCCGCGTTTAGATTCAGAGAGTGGGAAGCACGTTCCTTCTAGGAGCTGCGTTTTGCTATTCCAGCGTGAATGGGAGTAAACGCTGTATTCAGAAATATCTGCTTCTAGAACCAAAACGCAGCTACCTAATAGAACGGTCTTCAATGTGTGCATTCAACTTACAGAGTTAAACTGATGTGCGTTTGCAGGAGTTTGTAAACCCTTTCTGTGAAGCAGCGGAAAACGCATTTTTCCAGCCAAATTCAAGCATTTCAGAAATAGCTGTAAATCTCCGTCTATAACACAAAACGAACGTATCCTTCAAACTGCTCTGCTGTGCGTTGGCTTAACTAAGGGAGTTGAATCCGCGTTTAGATTCAGAGAGTGGGAAGCACGTTCCTTCTAGGAGCTGCGTTTTGCTATTCCAGCGTGAATGGGAGTAAACGCTGTATTGAGAAATATCTGCTTCTAGAACCAAAACGCAGCTACCTAACAGAACGGTCTTCAATGTGTGCATTCAACGTACAGAGTTAAACTGATGTGCGTTTGCAGGAGTTTGTAAACCATTTCTGTGAAGCAGCAGAAAACGCATTTTTCCAGCCAAATCCAAGCATTTCAGAAATAGCTGTAAATCTCCGTCTAAAACACAAAACGAACGTATCCTTCAAACTGCTCTCCTGTGCGTTCGCTTAACTAAGGGAGTTGAATCCGCATTTAGATTCAGAGAGTGGGAAGCACGTTCCTTCTAGGAGCTGCGTTTTGCTATTCCAGCGTGAATGGGAGTAAACGCTCTATTGAGAAATATCTGCTTCTAGAACCAAAACGCAGGTACCTAACAGAACGGTCTTTAATGTGTGCATTCAACTTACAGAGTTAAACTGATGTGCGTTTGCAGGAGTTTATAAACCCTTTCTGTGAAGCAGCGGAAAACGCATTTTTCCAGCCAAATCCAAGCATTTCAGAAATAGGTGTAAATCTCCGTCTAAAACACAAAACGAACGTATCCTTCAAACTGCTCTTCTGTGCGTTCGCTTAACTAAGGGAGTTGAATCCGCGTTTAGATTCAGAGAGTGGGAAGCACGTTCCTTCTAGGAGCTGCGTTTTGCTATTCCAGCGTGAATGGGAGTAAACGCTGTATTCAGAAATATCTGCTTCTAGAACCAAAACGCAGCTACCTAACAGAACGGTCTTCAATGTGTGCATTCAACTTACAGAGTTAAACTGATGTGCGTTTGCAGGAGTTTGTAAACCCTTTCTGTGAAGCAGCGGAAAACGCATTTTTCCAGCCAAATCCAAGCATTTCAGAAATAGCTGTAAATCTCCGTCTAAAACACAAAACGAACGTATCCTTCAAACTGCTCTCCTGTGCGTTCGCTTAACTAAGGGAGTTGAATCCGCGTTTAGATTCAGAGAGTGGGAAGCACGTTCCTTCCAGGAGCTGCGTTTTGCTATTCCAGCGTGAATGGGAGTAAACGCTGTATTGAGAAATATCTGCTTCTAGAACCAAAACGCAGCTACCTAACAGAACGGTCTTCAATGTGTGCATTCAACTTACAGAGTTAAACTGATGTGCGTTTGCAGGAGTTTATAAACCCTTTCTGTGAATCAGCGGAAAACGCATTTTTCCAGCCAAATCCAAGCATTTCAGAAATAGGTGTAAATCTCCGTCTAAAACACAAAACGAACGTATCTTTCAAACTGCTCTTCTGTGCGTTCGCTTTACTAAGGGAGTTGAATCCGCGTTTAGATTCAGAGAGTGGGAAGCACGTTCCTTCTAGGAGCTGCGTTTTGCTATTCCAGCGTGAATGGGAGTAAACGCTGTATTCAGAAATATCTGCTTCTAGAACCAAAACGCAGCTACCTAACAGAACGGTCTTCAATGTGTGCATTCAACTTACAGAGTTAAACTGATGTGCGTTTGCAGGAGTTTGTAAACCCTTTCTGTGAAGCAGCGGAAAACGCATTTTTCCAGCCAAATCCAAGCATTTCAGAAATAGCTGTAAATCTCCGTCTAAAACACAAAACGAACGTATCCTTCAAACTGCTCTCCTGTGCGTTCGCTTAACTAAGGGAGTTGAATCCGCGTTTAGATTCAGAGAGTGGGAAGCACGTTCCTTCCAGGAGCTGCGTTTTGCTATTCCAGCGTGAATGGGAGTAAACGCTGTATTGAGAAATATCTGCTTCTAGAACCAAAACGCAGCTACCTAACAGAACGGTCTTCAATGTGTGCATTCAACTTACAGAGTTAAACTGATGTGCGTTTGCAGGAGTTTGTAAACCCTTTCTGTGAAGCAGCGGACAACGCATTTTTCCAGCCAAATCCAAGCATTTCAGAAATAGCTGTAAATCTCCGTCTAAAACACAAAACGAACGTATCCTTCAAACTGCTCTCCTGTGCGTTCGCTTAACTAAGGGAGTTGAATCCGCGTTTAGATTCAGAGAGTGGGAAGCACGTTCCTTCTAGGAGCTGCGTTTTCCTATTCCAGCGTGAATGGGAATAAACGCTGTATTGAGAAATATCATCTTCTAGAACCAAAACGCAGCTACCTAAAAGAACGGTCTTCAATGTGTGCATTCAACTTACAGAGTTAAACTGATGTGCGTTTGCAGGAGTTTGTAAACCCTTTCTGTGAAGCAGCGGAAAACGCATTTTTCCAGCCAAATCCAAGCATTTCAGAAATAGCTGTAAATCTCCGTCTAAAACACAAAACGAACCTATCCTTCGAACTGCTCTCCTCTGCGTTCGCTTAACTAAGGGAGTTGAATCCGCGTTTAGATTCAGAGAGTGGGAAGCACGTTCCTTCTAGGAGCTGCGTTTTGCTATTCCAGCGTGAATGGGAGTAAACGCTGTATTGAGAAATATCTGCTTCTAGAACCAAAACGCAGCTACCTAACAGAACGGTCTTCAATGTGTGCATTCAACTTACAGAGTTAAACTGATGTGCGTTTGCAGGAGTTTGTAAACCCTTTCTGTGAAGCAGCGGAAAACGCATTTATCCAGCCAAATCCAAGCATTTCAGAAATAGCTGTAAATTTCCGTCTAAAACACAAAACGAACGTATCCTTCAAACTGCTCTCCTGTGCGTTCGCTTAACTAAGGGAGTTGAATCCGCGTTTAGATTCAGAGAGTGGGAAGCACGTTCCTTCGAAAGCTGCGTTTTGCTATTCCAGCGTGAATGGGAGTAAACGCTGTATTGAGAAATATCTGCTTCTAGAAACAAAACGCAGCTACCTAACAGAACGGTGTTCAATGTGTGCATTCAACGTACAGAGTTAAACTGATGTGCGTTCGCAGGAGTTTGTAAACCCTTTCTGTGAAGCAGCGGAAAACGCATTTTTCCAGCCAAATCCAAGCATTTCAGAAATAGCTGTAAATCTCCGTCTAAAACACAAAACGAACGTATACTTCAAACTGCTCTGCTGTGCGTTGGCTTAACTAAGGGAGTTGAATCCGCGTTTAGATTCAGAGAGTGGGAAGCACGTTCCTTCTAGGAGCTGCGTTTTGCTATTCCAGCGTGAATGGGAGTAAACGCTGTATTCAGAAATATCTGCTTCTAAAACCAAAACGGAGCTACCTAACAAAACGGTCTTCAACGCGTCCATTCAACTTACAGAGTTAAACTGATGTGTGTTTGAAGGAATTTCTAAACCCTTTCTGTGAAGAAGTGGAAAACGCAGTTTTCCAGCCACATCCAGGCATTTAAGTAATAGCTGTAAATCTCCGTCTAAAACATAAAAGGAACGTATCTTTCAAACTTATCTGCTTGCTGTTTGCTTAACTAAGGGAGTCGAATCCGCCTTCAGAATCAGAGAGTGAGAAGCACGTTTGTTCTAGGAGCTGCGTTTGGATATATCATAGTGAATGGGAGTAAACCCTGTATTGAGAAATATCTGCTTCTAAAATCAAAACGGAGTTACGTAACAGAACCGTCTTCAACGTGTGCATTCAACCTACAGAGGTAAACTGATATTTGTTTGCAGGAGTTTCTAAACCCTTTCTGTGAAGAAGCGGAAAAAGCATTTTTCCAGCCAAATCCAGGCATTTAAGAAATAGCTGTAGATATCCGTCTAAAACACAAAACGAACGTATCTTTCAAACTGCTCTGCTGGGTGTTTGCTTAACTATGGGAGTCGAATGCGCCTTCAGAATCAGAGAATAAGAAGCACGTTTGTTCTAGGACCTGCGTTTGGATATAGCAGAGTGAATGGCAGTAAACGCTGTATTGAGAAATATCTGTTTCTAAAACCAAAATGGAGCTACCTAACAGAACGGTCTTCAACGTGTGCATTCAACTTACAGAGTTAAACTGATGTGTGTTTGCAGGAGTTTCTAAACCCTTTCTGTGAAGAAGTGGAAAACGCATTTTTCCAGCAAATACAGGCATTTAAGAAATAGCTGTAAATCTTTGTCTAAAACACAAAACGTACGTATCTTTCAAACTGCTCTGCTGGGTGATTGCTTAACGAAGGGAGTGGAATTTGCGTTCAGAATCAGAGAGTGAGAAGCAGGTTGGTTCTAGGAGCTGCGTTTGGATATATCAGAGTGAATGGGAGAACACGCTGTATTGAGAAATATCTGCTTCTAAAACCTAAACGGAGCTACCTAACAGATCGGTCTTCAACGTGTGCATTCAACTTACAGAGTTAAACTGATGTGTGTTTGCAGGAGTTTCTAAACTATTTCTGTGAAGAACCGGAAAACACATTTTTCCAGCCAAATCCAGGCATTTAAGAAATAGGTGTAAATCTCCGTGTAAAACACAAAACGAACGTATCTTTCAAACTGCTCTGCTGGGCGTTTGCTTAACTAAGGGAGTCGAATCCGCGTTCAGAATCAGAGAGTGAGAAGCACGTTTGTTCTAGGAGCTGCGTTTGGATATAGCAGAGTGAAAGGTATTAAACGCTGTATTGAGAAATATCTGTTTCTAAAACCAAAACGGAGCTACTTAACAGAACGGTCTTCTACGTGTGCATTCAACTTACAGAGATAAACTGATGTGTGTTTGAAGGAGTTTCTGTGAATAAGCGGAAAACGTATTTTTCCTGCCAAATCCAGGCATTTAAGAAATAGCTGTAAATCTCGGTCTAAAACACAAAAGGAACGTATCTTTCAAACTGCTCTGCTGGGTGTTTGCTTAACTAAGGGAGTCGAATCCGCGTTCAGAATCAGAGAGTGAGAAGCACGTTTTTTCTAGGAGCTGCGTTTGGATATAGCAGAGTGAATGGGAATAAACGCTGTATTGAGAAATATCTGCTTCTAAAACCAAAACGGAGCTACATAACAGAACGGTCTTCAACGTGTGCATTCAACTGACAGAGTTAAACTGATATGTGTTTGCAGAAGATTTTAAACGCTTTCTATGAAGAAGCGGAGAATGCATTTTTCCAGCCAAATCCAGGCATTTAAGAAATAGCTGTAAATCTCCGTCTAAAACACAAAACGTACGTATCTTTCAAACTGCTCTGCTGGGTGTTTGCTTAACTAAAGGAGTTGAATCCGCGTTCAGAATCAGAGAGTGAGAAGCATGTTTGTTCTAGGAGCTGCGTTTTTATATAGCAGAGTGAATGGGAGTAAACGATGTATTCAGAAATATCTGCTTTAAAACCAAAACGGAGCTACCTAACAAAACGGTCTTCCAACGTGTGCATTCAACTTACAGAGGTAAACTGATGTGTGTTTTCAGGAGTTTCTAAACCCTTTCTGTGAAGAAGTGGAAAACGCATTTTTCCAGCCAAATCCAGGCATTTGAGAAATAGCTGTAAATCTCCGTCTAAAACACAAAACGAACGTATCTTTCAAACTGCTCTGCTGGGTGTTTGCTTAACTAAGGGAGTCGAATTCGCGTTCAGAATCAGAGAGTGAGAAGCATGTTTGTTCTAGGAGCTGCGTTTGGATATAGCAGAGTGAATGAGAGTAAACGCTGTATTGAGAAATATCAGCTTCTAAAACCAAAACGGAGCTACATAACAGAACGGTCTTCAACGTGTGCATTCAACTTAAAGAGTTAAACTTATGTGTGTTTTCAGGAGTTTCTAAACCCTTTCTGTGAAGAAGCCGAAAAGGCATTTTTCCTGCCAAATCCAGGCATTTAAGAAATAGCTGTAAATCTCGGTCTAAAACACAAAACCAACGTATCTTTCAAACTGCTCTGCTGGGTGTTTGCTTAACTAACGGAGTCGAATTCGCATTCAGAATCAGAGAGTGAGAAGCATGTTTGTTCTAGGAGCTGCGTTTGAATATAGCAGAGTGAATGGGAGTAAACGCTGTATTGAGAAATAGCTTCTAAAACCAAACGTAGCTACCTAACAGAACGGTCTTCCACGTGTGCATTCAACTTACAGAGTTAAACTGTTGTGTGTTTGCAGGAGTTTCTAAACCCTTTCTGTGAAGAAGTGGAAAACGTAATTTTCATCCAAATGCAGTCATTTAAGAAATAGCTGTAAATCTCCGTCTAAAACACAAAACGAACGTATCCTTCAAACTGCTCTCCTGTGCGTTCGCTTAACTAAGGGAGTTGAATCCGCGTTTAGATTCAGAGATTGGGAAGCACGTTCCTTCTAGGAGCTGCGTTTTGCTATTCCAGCGTGAATGGGAGTAAAGGCTGTACTGAGAAATATCTGCTTCTAGAACCAAAACGCAGCTACCTAACAGAACGGTCTTCAATGTGTGCATTCAACTTACAGAGTTAAACTGATGTGCGTTTGCAGGAGTTTGTAAACCCTTTCTGTGAAGCAGCGGAAAACGCATTTTTCCAACCAAATTCAAGCATTTCAGAAATAGCTGTAAATCTCCGTCTAAAACACAAAACGAACGTATCCTTCAAACTGCTCTCCTGTGCGTTCGCTTAACTAAGGGAGTTGACTCCGCGTTTAGATTCAGAGAGTGGGAAGCACGTTCCTTCTAGGAGCTGCGTTTTCCTATTCCAGCGTGAATGGGAATAAACGCTGTATTGAGAAATATCTGCTTCTAGAACCAAAACGCAGCTACCTAACAGAACGGTCTTCAATGTGTGCATTCAACTTACAGAGTTAAACTGATGTGCGTTTGCAGGAGTTTCTAAACCCTTTCTGTGAAGCAGCGGAAAACGCATTTTTCCATCCAAATCCAAGCATTTCAGAAATAGCTGTAAATCTCCGTCTAAAACACAAAACGAACCTATCCTTCAAACTGCTCTCCTGTGCGTTCGCTTAACTAAGGGAGTTGAATCCGCGTTTAGATTCAGAGAGTGGGAAGCACGTTCCTTCTAGGAGCTGCGTTTTGCTATTCCAGCGTGAATGGGAGTAAACGCTGTATTCAGAAATATCTGCTTCTAGAACCAAAACGCAGCTACCTAATAGAACGGTCTTCAATGTGTGCATTCAACTTACAGAGTTAAACTGATGTGCGTTTGCAGGAGTTTGTAAACCCTTTCTGTGAAGCAGCGGAAAACGCATTTTTCCAGCCAAATTCAAGCATTTCAGAAATAGCTGTAAATCTCCGTCTATAACACAAAACGAACGTATCCTTCAAACTGCTCTGCTGTGCGTTGGCTTAACTAAGGGAGTTGAATCCGCGTTTAGATTCAGAGAGTGGGAAGCACGTTCCTTCTAGGAGCTGCGTTTTGCTATTCCAGCGTGAATGGGAGTAAACGCTGTATTGAGAAATATCTGCTTCTAGAACCAAAACGCAGCTACCTAACAGAACGGTCTTCAATGTGTGCATTCAACGTACAGAGTTAAACTGATGTGCGTTTGCAGGAGTTTGTAAACCATTTCTGTGAAGCAGCAGAAAACGCATTTTTCCAGCCAAATCCAAGCATTTCAGAAATAGCTGTAAATCTCCGTCTAAAACACAAAACGAACGTATCCTTCAAACTGCTCTCCTGTGCGTTCGCTTAACTAAGGGAGTTGAATCCGCATTTAGATTCAGAGAGTGGGAAGCACGTTCCTTCTAGGAGCTGCGTTTTGCTATTCCAGCGTGAATGGGAGTAAACGCTCTATTGAGAAATATCTGCTTCTAGAACCAAAACGCAGGTACCTAACAGAACGGTCTTTAATGTGTGCATTCAACTTACAGAGTTAAACTGATGTGCGTTTGCAGGAGTTTATAAACCCTTTCTGTGAAGCAGCGGAAAACGCATTTTTCCAGCCAAATCCAAGCATTTCAGAAATAGGTGTAAATCTCCGTCTAAAACACAAAACGAACGTATCCTTCAAACTGCTCTTCTGTGCGTTCGCTTAACTAAGGGAGTTGAATCCGCGTTTAGATTCAGAGAGTGGGAAGCACGTTCCTTCTAGGAGCTGCGTTTTGCTATTCCAGCGTGAATGGGAGTAAACGCTGTATTCAGAAATATCTGCTTCTAGAACCAAAACGCAGCTACCTAACAGAACGGTCTTCAATGTGTGCATTCAACTTACAGAGTTAAACTGATGTGCGTTTGCAGGAGTTTGTAAACCCTTTCTGTGAAGCAGCGGAAAACGCATTTTTCCAACCAAATTCAAGCATTTCAGAAATAGCTGTAAATCTCCGTCTAAAACACAAAACGAACGTATCCTTCAAACTGCTCTCCTGTGCGTTCGCTTAACTAAGGGAGTTGACTCCGCGTTTAGATTCAGAGAGTGGGAAGCACGTTTCTTCTAGGAGCTGCGTTTTCCTATTCCAGCGTGAATGGGAATAAACGCTGTATTGAGAAATATCTGCTTCTAGAACCAAAACGCAGCTACCTAACAGAACGGTCTTCAATGTGTGCATTCAACTTACAGAGTTAAACTGATGTGCGTTTGCAGGAGTTTCTAAACCCTTTCTGTGAAGCAGCGGAAAACGCATTTTTCCATCCAAATCCAAGCATTTCAGAAATAGCTGTAAATCTCCGTCTAAAACACAAAACGAACCTATCCTTCAAACTGCTCTCCTGTGCGTTCGCTTAACTAAGGGAGTTGAATCCGCGTTTAGATTCAGAGAGTGGGAAGCACGTTCCTTCTAGGAGCTGCGTTTTGCTATTCCAGCGTGAATGGGAGTAAACGCTGTATTCAGAAATATCTGCTTCTAGAACCAAAACGCAGCTACCTAATAGAACGGTCTTCAATGTGTGCATTCAACTTACAGAGTTAAACTGATGTGCGTTTGCAGGAGTTTGTAAACCCTTTCTGTGAAGCAGCGGAAAACGCATTTTTCCAGCCAAATTCAAGCATTTCAGAAATAGCTGTAAATCTCCGTCTATAACACAAAACGAACGTATCCTTCAAACTGCTCTGCTGTGCGTTGGCTTAACTAAGGGAGTTGAATCCGCGTTTAGATTCAGAGAGTGGGAAGCACGTTCCTTCTAGGAGCTGCGTTTTGCTATTCCAGCGTGAATGGGAGTAAACGCTGTATTGAGAAATATCTGCTTCTAGAACCAAAACGCAGCTACCTAACAGAACGGTCTTCAATGTGTGCATTCAACGTACAGAGTTAAACTGATGTGCGTTTGCAGGAGTTTGTAAACCATTTCTGTGAAGCAGCAGAAAACGCATTTTTCCAGCCAAATCCAAGCATTTCAGAAATAGCTGTAAATCTCCGTCTAAAACACAAAACGAACGTATCCTTCAAACTGCTCTCCTGTGCGTTCGCTTAACTAAGGGAGTTGAATCCGCATTTAGATTCAGAGAGTGGGAAGCACGTTCCTTCTAGGAGCTGCGTTTTGCTATTCCAGCGTGAATGGGAGTAAACGCTCTATTGAGAAATATCTGCTTCTAGAACCAAAACGCAGGTACCTAACAGAACGGTCTTTAATGTGTGCATTCAACTTACAGAGTTAAACTGATGTGCGTTTGCAGGAGTTTATAAACCCTTTCTGTGAAGCAGCGGAAAACGCATTTTTCCAGCCAAATCCAAGCATTTCAGAAATAGGTGTAAATCTCCGTCTAAAACACAAAACGAACGTATCCTTCAAACTGCTCTTCTGTGCGTTCGCTTAACTAAGGGAGTTGAATCCGCGTTTAGATTCAGAGAGTGGGAAGCACGTTCCTTCTAGGAGCTGCGTTTTGCTATTCCAGCGTGAATGGGAGTAAACGCTGTATTCAGAAATATCTGCTTCTAGAACCAAAACGCAGCTACCTAACAGAACGGTCTTCAATGTGTGCATTCAACTTACAGAGTTAAACTGATGTGCGTTTGCAGGAGTTTGTAAACCCTTTCTGTGAAGCAGCGGAAAACGCATTTTTCCAGCCAAATCCAAGCATTTCAGAAATAGCTGTAAATCTCCGTCTAAAACACAAAACGAACGTATCCTTCAAACTGCTCTCCTGTGCGTTCGCTTAACTAAGGGAGTTGAATCCGCGTTTAGATTCAGAGAGTGGGAAGCACGTTCCTTCCAGGAGCTGCGTTTTGCTATTCCAGCGTGAATGGGAGTAAACGCTGTATTGAGAAATATCTGCTTCTAGAACCAAAACGCAGCTACCTAACAGAACGGTCTTCAATGTGTGCATTCAACTTACAGAGTTAAACTGATGTGCGTTTGCAGGAGTTTATAAACCCTTTCTGTGAAGCAGCGGAAAACGCATTTTTCCAGCCAAATCCAAGCATTTCAGAAATAGGTGTAAATCTCCGTCTAAAACACAAAACGAACGTATCCTTCAAACTGCTCTTCTGTGCGTTCGCTTTACTAAGGGAGTTGAATCCGCGTTTAGATTCAGAGAGTGGGAAGCACGTTCCTTCTAGGAGCTGCGTTTTGCTATTCCAGCGTGAATGGGAGTAAACGCTGTATTCAGAAATATCTGCTTCTAGAACCAAAACGCAGCTACCTAACAGAACGGTCTTCAATGTGTGCATTCAACTTACAGAGTTAAACTGATGTGCGTTTGCAGGAGTTTGTAAACCCTTTCTGTGAAGCAGCGGAAAACGCATTTTTCCAGCCAAATCCAAGCATTTCAGAAATAGGTGTAAATCTCCGTCTAAAACACAAAACGAACGTATCCTTCAAACTGCTCTTCTGTGCGTTCGCTTTACTAAGGGAGTTGAATCCGCGTTTAGATTCAGAGAGTGGGAAGCACGTTCCTTCTAGGAGCTGCGTTTTGCTATTCCAGCGTGAATGGGAGTAAACGCTGTATTCAGAAATATCTGCTTCTAGAACCAAAACGCAGCTACCTAACAGAACGGTCTTCAATGTGTGCATTCAACTTACAGAGTTAAACTGATGTGCGTTTGCAGGAGTTTGTAAACCCTTTCTGTGAAGCAGCGGAAAACGCATTTTTCCAGCCAAATCCAAGCATTTCAGAAATAGCTGTAAATCTCCGTCTAAAACACAAAACGAACGTATCCTTCAAACTGCTCTCCTGTGCGTTCGCTTAACTAAGGGAGTTGAATCCGCGTTTAGATTCAGAGAGTGGGAAGCACGTTCCTTCCAGGAGCTGCGTTTTGCTATTCCAGCGTGAATGGGAGTAAACGCTGTATTGAGAAATATCTGCTTCTAGAACCAAAACGCAGCTACCTAACAGAACGGTCTTCAATGTGTGCATTCAACTTACAGAGTTAAACTGATGTGCGTTTGCAGGAGTTTGTAAACCCTTTCTGTGAAGCAGCGGACAACGCATTTTTCCAGCCAAATCCAAGCATTTCAGAAATAGCTGTAAATCTCCGTCTAAAACACAAAACGAACGTATCCTTCAAACTGCTCTCCTGTGCGTTCGCTTAACTAAGGGAGTTGAATCCGCGTTTAGATTCAGAGAGTGGGAAGCACGTTCCTTCTAGGAGCTGCGTTTTCCTATTCCAGCGTGAATGGGAATAA
Organism: Callithrix jacchus; assembly: GCF_049354715.1. Lineage (NCBI taxonomy): Eukaryota > Metazoa > Chordata > Mammalia > Primates > Cebidae > Callithrix > Callithrix jacchus. The sequence goes on from NC_133514.1 coordinate 47,073,719, forward strand.
ACGCTGTATTGAGAAATATCATCTTCTAGAACCAAAACGCAGCTACCTAAAAGAACGGTCTTCAATGTGTGCATTCAACTTACAGAGTTAAACTGATGTGCGTTTGCAGGAGTTTGTAAACCCTTTCTGTGAAGCAGCGGAAAACGCATTTTTCCAGCCAAATCCAAGCATTTCAGAAATAGCTGTAAATCTCCGTCTAAAACACAAAACGAACCTATCCTTCGAACTGCTCTCCTCTGCGTTCGCTTAACTAAGGGAGTTGAATCCGCGTTTAGATTCAGAGAGTGGGAAGCACGTTCCTTCTAGGAGCTGCGTTTTGCTATTCCAGCGTGAATGGGAGTAAACGCTGTATTGAGAAATATCTGCTTCTAGAACCAAAACGCAGCTACCTAACAGAACGGTCTTCAATGTGTGCATTCAACTTACAGAGTTAAACTGATGTGCGTTTGCAGGAGTTTGTAAACCCTTTCTGTGAAGCAGCGGAAAACGCATTTATCCAGCCAAATCCAAGCATTTCAGAAATAGCTGTAAATTTCCGTCTAAAACACAAAACGAACGTATCCTTCAAACTGCTCTCCTGTGCGTTCGCTTAACTAAGGGAGTTGAATCCGCGTTTAGATTCAGAGAGTGGGAAGCACGTTCCTTCGAAAGCTGCGTTTTGCTATTCCAGCGTGAATGGGAGTAAACGCTGTATTGAGAAATATCTGCTTCTAGAAACAAAACGCAGCTACCTAACAGAACGGTGTTCAATGTGTGCATTCAACGTACAGAGTTAAACTGATGTGCGTTCGCAGGAGTTTGTAAACCCTTTCTGTGAAGCAGCGGAAAACGCATTTTTCCAGCCAAATCCAAGCATTTCAGAAATAGCTGTAAATCTCCGTCTAAAACACAAAACGAACGTATCCTTCAAACTGCTCTCCTGTGCGTTCGCTTAACTAAGGGAGTTGAATCCGCGTTTAGATTCAGAGAGTGGGAAGCACGTTCCTTCTAGGAGCTGCGTTTTGCTATTCCAGCGTGAATGGGACTAAACGATGTATTGAGAAATATCTGCTTCTAGAACCAAAACGCAGCTACCTAACAGAACGGTCTTCAATGTGTGCATTCAACTTACAGAGTTAAACTGATGTGCGTTTGCAGGAGTTTGTAAACCCTTTCTGTGAAGCAGCGGAAAACGCATTTTTCCAGCCAAATCCAAGCATTTCAGAAATAGCTGTAAATCTCCGTCTAAAACACAAAACGAACGTATCCTTCAAACTGCTCTCCTGTGCGTTCGCTTAACTAAGGAAGTTGAATCCGCGTTTAGATTCAGAGAGTGGGAAGCACGTTCCTTCTAGGAGCTGCGTTTTGCTATTCCAGCGTGAATGGGAGTAAACGCTGTATTGAGAAATATCTGTTTCTAGAACCAAAACGCAGCTACCTAACAGAACGGTCTTCAATGTGTGCATTCAACGTACAGAGTTAAACTGATGTGCGTTTGCAGGAGTTTGTAAACCCTTTCTGTGAAGCAGCGGAAAACGCATTTTTCCAGCCAAATCCAAGCATTTCAGAAATAGCTGTAAATCTCCGTCTAAAACACAAAACGAACGTATCCTTCAAACTGCTCTCCTGTGCGTTCGCTTAACTAAGGGAGTTGAATCCGCATTTAGATTCAGAGAGTGGGAAGCACGTTCCTTCTAGAAGCTGCGTTTTGCTATTCCAGCGTGAATGGGAGTTAACGCTGTATTGAGAAATATCTGCTTCTAGAACCAAAACGCAGCTACCTAACAGAACGGTCTTCAATGTGTACATTCAACTTACAGAGTTAAACTGATGTGCGTTTGCTGGAGTTTGTAAACCCTTTCTGTGAAGCAGCGGAAAACGCATTTTTCCAGCCAAATCCAAGCATTTCAGAAATAGCTGTAAATCTCCGTCTAAAACACAAAACGAACGTATCCTTCAAACTGCTCTCCTGTGCGTTCGCTTAACTAAGGGAGTTGAATCCGCGTTTAGATTCAGAGAGTGGGAAGCACGTTCCTTCTAGGAGCTGCGTTTTGCTATTCCAGCGTGAATGGGAGTAAACGCTGTATTCCAAAATATCTGCTTCTAGAACCAAAACGCAGCTACCTAACAGAACGGTCTTCAATGTGTGCATTCAACTTACAGAGTTAAACTGATGTGCGTTTGCAGGAGTTTGTAAACCCTTTCTGTGAAGCAGCGGAAAACGCATTTTTCCAGCCAAATCCAAGCATTTCAGAAATAGCTGTAAATCTCCGTCTAAAACACAAAACGAACGTATCCTTCAAACTGCTCTCCTGTGCGTTCGCTTAACTAAGGGAGTTGAATCCGCGTTTAGATTCAGAGAGTGGGAAGCACGTTCCTTCTAGGAGCTGCGTTTTCCTATTCCAGCGTGAATGGGAATAAACGCTGTATTGAGAAATATCATCTTCTAGAACCAAAACGCAGCTACCTAAAAGAACGGTCTTCAATGTGTGCATTCAACTTACAGAGTTAAACTGATGTGCGTTTGCAGGAGTTTGTAAACCCTTTCTGTGAAGCAGCGGAAAACGCATTTTTCCAGCCAAATCCAAGCATTTCAGAAATAGCTGTAAATCTCGGTCTAAAACACAAAACGAACCTATCCTTCGAACTGCTCTCCTCTGCGTTCGCTTAACTAAGGGAGTTGAATCCGCGTTTAGATTCAGAGAGTGGGAAGCACGTTCCTTCTAGGAGCTGCGTTTTGCTATTCCAGCGTGAATGGGAGTAAACGCTGTATTGAGAAATATCTGCTTCTAGAACCAAAACGCAGCTACCTAACAGAACGGTCTTCAATGTGTGCATTCAACTTACAGAGTTAAACTGATGTGCGTTTGCAGGAGTTTGTAAACCCTTTCTGTGAAGCAGCGGAAAACGCATTTATCCAGCCAAATCCAAGCATTTCAGAAATAGCTGTAAATTTCCGTCTAAAACACAAAACGAACGTATCCTTCAAACTGCTCTCCTGTGCGTTCGCTTAACTAAGGGAGTTGAATCCGCGTTTAGATTCAGAGAGTGGGAAGCACGTTCCTTCGAAAGCTGCGTTTTGCTATTCCAGCGTGAATGGGAGTAAACGCTGTATTGAGAAATATCTGCTTCTAGAAACAAAACGCAGCTACCTAACAGAACGGTGTTCAATGTGTGCATTCAACGTACAGAGTTAAACTGATGTGCGTTCGCAGGAGTTTGTAAACCCTTTCTGTGAAGCAGCGGAAAACGCATTTTTCCAGCCAAATCCAAGCATTTCAGAAATAGCTGTAAATCTCCGTCTAAAACACAAAACGAACGTATCCTTCAAACTGCTCTCCTGTGCGTTCGCTTAACTAAGGGAGTTGAATCCGCGTTTAGATTCAGAGAGTGGGAAGCACGTTCCTTCTAGGAGCTGCGTTTTGCTATTCCAGCGTGAATGGGACTAAACGATGTATTGAGAAATATCTGCTTCTAGAACCAAAACGCAGCTACCTAACAGAACGGTCTTCAATGTGTGCATTCAACTTACAGAGTTAAACTGATGTGCGTTTGCAGGAGTTTGTAAACCCTTTCTGTGAAGCAGCGGAAAACGCATTTTTCCAGCCAAATCCAAGCATTTCAGAAATAGCTGTAAATCTCCGTCTAAAACACAAAACGAACGTATCCTTCAAACTGCTCTCCTGTGCGTTCGCTTAACTAAGGAAGTTGAATCCGCGTTTAGATTCAGAGAGTGGGAAGCACGTTCCTTCTAGGAGCTGCGTTTTGCTATTCCAGCGTGAATGGGAGTAAACGCTGTATTGAGAAATATCTGTTTCTAGAACCAAAACGCAGCTACCTAACAGAACGGTCTTCAATGTGTGCATTCAACGTACAGAGTTAAACTGATGTGCGTTTGCAGGAGTTTGTAAACCCTTTCTGTGAAGCAGCGGAATACGCATTTTTCCAGCCAAATCCAAGCATTTCAGAAATAGCTGTAAATCTCCGTCTAAAACACAAAACGAACGTATCCTTCAAACTGCTCTCCTGTGCGTTCGCTTAACTAAGGGAGTTGAATCCGCATTTAGATTCAGAGAGTGGGAAGCACGTTCCTTCTAGGAGCTGCGTTTTGCTATTCCAGCGTGAATGGGAGTTAACGCTGTATTGAGAAATATCTGCTTCTAGAACCAAAACGCAGCTACCTAACAGAACGGTCTTCAATGTGTACATTCAACTTACAGAGTTAAACTGATGTGCGTTTGCTGGAGTTTGTAAACCCTTTCTGTGAAGCAGCGGAAAACGCATTTTTCCAGCCAAATCCAAGCATTTCAGAAATAGCTGTAAATCTCCGTCTAAAACACAAAACGAACGTATCCTTCAAACTGCTCTCCTGTGCGTTCGCTTAACTAAGGGAGTTGAATCCGCGTTTAGATTCAGAGAGTGGGAAGCACGTTCCTTCTAGGAGCTGCGTTTTGCTATTCCAGCGTGAATGGGAGTAAACGCTGTATTCCAAAATATCTGCTTCTAGAACCAAAACGCAGCTACCTAACAGAACGGTCTTCAATGTGTGCATTCAACTTACAGAGTTAAACTGATGTGCGTTTGCAGGAGTTTCTAAACCCTTTCTGTGAATCAGCGGAAAACGCATTTTTCCAGCCAAATCCAAGCATTTCAGAAATAGCTGTAAATCTCCGTCTAAAACACAAAACGAACGTATCCTTCAAACTGCTCTCCTGTGCGTTCGCTTAACTAAGGGAGTTGAATCCGCGTTTAGATTCAGAGAGTGGGAAGCACGTTCCTTCTAGGAGCTGCGTTTTGCTATTCCAGCGTGAATGAGAGTAAACGCTGTATTCAGAAATATCTGCTTCTAGAACCAAAACGCAGCTACCTAACAGAACGGTCTTCAATGTGTGCATTCAACTTACAGAGTTAAACTGATGTGCGTTTGCAGGAGTTTGTAAACCCTTTCTGTGAAGCAGCGGAAAACGCATTTTTCCAGCCAAATCCAAGCATTTCAGAAATAGCTGTAAATCTCCGTCTAAAACACAAAACGAACGTATCCTCCAAACTGCTCTCCTGTGCGTTCGCTTAACTAAGGAAGTTGAATCCACGTTTAAATTCAGAGAGTGGGAAGCACGTTCCTTCTAGGAGCTGCGTTTTGCTATTCCAGCGTGAATGGGAGTAAACGCTGTATTGAGAAATATCTGCTTCTAGAACCAAAACGCAGCTACCTAACAGAACGGTCTTCAATGTGTGCATTCAACGTACAGAGTTAAACTGATGGGCGTTTGCAGGAGTTTGTAAACCCTTTCTGTGAAGCAGCGGAAAACGCATTTTTCCAGCCAAATCCAAGCATTTCAGAAATAGCTGTAAATCTCCGTCTAAAACACAAAACGAACGTATCCTTCAAACTGCTCTCCTGTGCGTTCGCTTAACTAAGGGAGTTGAATCCGCGTTTAGATTCAGAGAGTGGGAAGCCCGTTCCTTCTAGGAGCGGCGTTTTGCTATTCCAGCGTGAATGGGAGTAAACGCTGTATTCAGTAATATCTGCTTCTAGAACCAAAACGCAGCTACCTAACAGAACGGTCTTCAATGTGTGCATTCAACTTACAGAGTTAAACTGATGTGCGTTTGCAGGAGTTTGTAAATTCTTTCTGTGAAGCAGCGGAAAACGCATTTTTCCAGCCAAATCCAAGCATTTCAGAAATAGCTGTAAATCTCCGTCTAAAACACAAAACGAACGTATCCTTCAAACTGCTCTCCTGTGCGTTCGCTTAACTAAGGGAGTTGAATCCGCATTTAGATTCAGAGAGTGGGAAGCACGTTCCTTCTAGGAGCTGCGTTTCCCTATTCCAGCGTGAATGGGAGTAAACGCTGTATTGAGAAATATCTGCTTCTAGAACCAAAACGCAGCTACCTAACAGAACGGTCTTCAATGTGTGCATTCAACTTACAGAGTTAAACTGATGTGCGTTTGCAGGAGTTTATAAACCCTTTCTGTGAAGCAGCGGAAAACGCATTTTTCCAGCCCAATCCAAGCATTTCATAAATAGTTGTAAATCTCCGTCTAAAACACAAAACGAACGTATCCTTCAAACTGCTCTCCTGTGCGTTCGCTTAACTAACGGAGTTGAATCCGCGTTTAGATTCAGAGAGTGGGAAGCACGTTCCTTCTAGGAGCTGCGTTTTGCTATTCCAGCGTGAATAGGAATAAACGCTGTATTGAGAAATATCTGCTTCTAGAACCAAAACGCAGCTACCTAACAGAACGGTCTTCAATGTGTGCATTCAACTTACAGAGTTAAACTGATGTGCGTTTGCAGGAGTTTGTAAACCCTTTCTGTGAAGCAGCGGAAAACGCATTTGTCCAGCCAAATCCAAGCATTTCAGAAATAGCTGTAAATCTTTGTCTAAAACACAAAACGAACGTATCCTTCAAACTGCTCTGCTGTGCGTTGGCTTAACTAAGGGAGTTGAATCCGCGTTTAGATTCAGAGAGTGGGAAGCACGTTCCTTCTAGGAGCTGCGTTTTGCTATTCCAGCGTTAATGGGAGTAAACGGTGTATTGAGAAATATCTGCTTCTAGAACCAAAACGCAGCTACCTAACAGAACGGTCTTCAATGTGTGCATTCAACTTACAGAGTTAAACTGATGTGCGTTTGCAGGAGTTTGTAAACCCTTTCTGTGAAGCAGCGGACAACGCATTTTTCCAACCAAATCCAAGCATTTCAGAAATAGCTGTAAATCTCCGTCTAAAACACAAAACGAACGTATCCTTCAAACTGCTCTCCTGTGCGTTCGCTTAACTAAGGGAGTTGAATCCGCGTTTAGATTCAGAGAGTGGGAAGCACGTTCCTTCTAGGAGCTGCGTTTTCCTATTCCATCGTGAATGGGAATAAACGCTGTATTGAGAAATATCATCTTCTAGAACCAAAACGCAGCTACCTAAAAGAACGGTCTTCAATGTGTGCATTCAACTTACAGAGTTAAACTGATGTGCGTTTGCAGGAGTTTGTAAACCCTTTCTGTGAAGCAGCGGAAAACGCATTTTTCCAGCCAAATCCAAGCATTTCAGAAATAGCTTTAAATCTCCGTCTAAAACACAAAACGAACCTATCCTTCGAACTGCTCTTTTGTGCGTTCGCTTAACTAAGGGAGTTGAATCCGCGTTTAGATTCAGAGAGTGGGAAGCACGTTCCTTCTAGGAGCTGCGTTTTGCTATTCCAGCGTGAATGGGAGTAAAGGCTGTATTGAGAAATATCTGCTTCTAGAACCAAAACGCAGCTACCTAACAGAACGGTCTTCAATGTGTGCATTCAACTTACAGAGTTAAACTGATGTGCGTTTGCAGGAGTTTGTAAACCCTTTCTGTGAAGCAGCGGAAAACGCATTTATCCAGCCAAATCCAAGCATTTCAGAAATAGCTGTAAATTTCCGTCTAAAACACAAAACGAACGTATCCTTCAAACTGCTCTCCTGTGCGTTCGCTTAACTAAGGGAGTTGAATCCGCGTTTAGATTCAGAGAGTGGGAAGCACGTTCCTTCGAAAGCTGCGTTTTGCTATTCAAGCGTGAATGGGAGTAAACGCTGTATTGAGAAATATCTGCTTCTAGAAACAAAACGCAGCTACCTAACAGAACGGTCTTCAATGTGTGCATTCAACGTACAGAGTTAAACTGATGTGCGTTTGCAGGAGTTTGTAAACCCTTTCTGTGAAGCAGCGGAAAACGCATTTTTCCAGCCAAATCCAAGCATTTCAGAAATAGCTGTAAATCTCCGTCTAAAACACAAAACGAACGTATCCTTCAAACTGCTCTCCTGTGCGTTCGCTTAACTAAGGGAGTTGAATCCGCGTTTAGATTCAGAGAGTGGGAAGCACGTTCCTTCTAGGAGCTGCGTTTTGCTATTCCAGCGTGAATGGGAGTAAACGCTGTATTCAGAAGTATCTGCTTCTAGAACCAAAACGCAGCTAACTAACAGAACGGTCTTCAATGTGTGCACTCAACTTACAGAGTTAAACTGATGTGCGTTTGCAGGAGTTTGTAAACCCTTTCTGTGAAGCAGCGGAAAACGCATTTTTCCAGCCAAATCCAAGCATTTCAGAAATAGCTGTAAATCTCCGTCTAAAACACAAAACGAACGTATCCTTCAAACTGCTCTCCTGTGCGTTCGCTTAACTAAGGGAGTTGAATCCGCGTTTAGATTCAGAGAGTGGGAAGCACGTTCCTTCGAAAGCTGCGTTTTGCTATTCCAGCGTGAATGGGAGTAAACGCTGTATTCCAAAATATATGCTTCTAGAACCTAAACGCAGCTATCTAACAGAACGGTCTTCAATGTGTGCATTCAACGTACAGAGTTAAACTGATGTGCGTTTGCGGGAGTTTGTAAACCCTTTCTGTGAAGCAGCGGAAAACGCATTTTTCCAGCCAAATCCAAGCATTTCAGAAATAGCTGTAAATCTCCGTCTAAAACACAAAACGAACGTATCTTTCGAACTGCTCTCTTGTGCGTTCGCTTAACTAAGGAAGTTGAATCCGCGTTTAGATTCAGAGAGTGGGAAGCACGTTCCTTCTAGGAGCTGCGTTTTTCTATTCCACCGTGAATGGGAGTAAACGCTGTATTGAGAAATATCTGCTTCAAGAACCAAAACGCAGCTACCTAACAGAACGGTCTTCAATGTGTGCATTCAACGTAGAGAGTTAAACTGATGTGCGTTTGCAGGAGTTTGTAAACACTTTCTGTGAAGCAGCGGAAAACGCATTTTTCCAGCCAAATCAAGCATTTCAGAAATAGCTGTAAATCTCCGTCTAAAACACAAAACGAACGTATCCTTCAAACTGCTCTCCTGTGCGTTCGCTTAACTAAGGGAGTTGAATCCGCCTTTAGATTCAGAGAGTGGGAAGCACGTTCCTTCTAGGAGCTGCGTTTTGCTATTCCAGCGTGAATGGGAATAAACGCTGTATTGAGAAATATCTGCTTCTAGAACCAAAACGCAGCTACCTAACAGAACGGTCTTCAATGTTTGCATTCAACTTACAGAGTTAAACTGATGTGCGTTTGCAGGAGTTTGTAAACCCTTTCTGTGAAGCAGCGGAAAACGCATTTGTCCAGCCAAATCCAAGCATTTCAGAAATAGCTGTAAATCTCCGTCTTAAACACAAAACGAACGTATCCTTCAAACTGCTCTCCTGTGCGTTCGCTTAACTAAGGGAGTTGAATCCGCGTTTAGATTCAGAGAGTGGGAAGCACGTTCCTTCTAGGAGCTGCGTTTTGCTATTCCAGCGTGAATGGGAGTAAACGCTGTATTCCAAAATATCTGCTTCTAGAACCAAAACGCAGCTACCTAACAGAACGGTCTTCAATGTGTGCATTCAACTTACAGAGTTAAACTGATGTGCGTTTGCAGGAGTTTGTAAACCCTTTCTGTGAAGCAGCGGAAAACGCATTTTTCCAGCCAAATCCAAGCATTTCAGAAATAGCTGTAAATCTCCGTCTAAAACACAAAACGAACGTATCCTTCAAACTGCTCTCCTGTGCGTTCGCTTAACTAAGGGAGTTGAATCCGCGTTTAGATTCAGAGAGTGGGAAGCACGTTCCTTCTAGGAGCTGCGTTTTGCTATTCCAGCGTGAATGGGAGTAAACGCTGTATTCAGAAATATCTGCTTCTAGAACCAAAACGCAGCTACCTAACAGAACGGTCTTCAATGTGTGCATTCAACGTACAGAGTTAAACTGATGTGCGTTTGCAGGAGTTTGTAAACTCTTTCTGTGAAGCAGCGGAAAACGCATTTTTCCAGCCAAATCCAAGCATTTCAGAAATAGCTGTAAATCTCCGTCTAAAACACAAAACGAACGTATCCTTCAAACTGCTGTGCTGTGCGTTGGCTTAACTAAGGGAGTTGAATCCGCGTTTAGATTCAGAGAGTGGGAAGCACGTTCCTTCTAGGAGCTGCGTTTTGCTATTCCAGCGTGAATGGGAGTAAACGCTGTATTCAGAAATATCTGCTTCTAGAACCAAAACGCAGCTACCTAACAGAACGGTCTTCAACGTGTGCATTCAACGTACAGAGTTAAACTGATGTGCGTTTTCAGGAGTTTGTAAACCCTTTCTCTGAAGCAGCGGAAAACGCATTTTTCCAGCGAAATCCAAGCATTTCAGAAATAGCTGTAAATCTCCGTCTAAAACACAAAACGAACGTATCCTTCAAACTGCTCTCCTGTGCGTTCGCTTAACTAGGGGTGTTGAATCCGCATTTAGATTCAGAGTGGGAAGCACGTTCCTTCTAGGAGCTGCGTTTTGCTATTCAAGCGTGAATGGGAGTAAACGCTGTATTGAGAAATATCTGCTTCTCGAACCAAAACGCAGCTACCTAACAGAACGGTCTTCAATGTGTGCATTCAACGTACAGAGTTAAACTGATGTGCGTTTGCAGGAGTTTGTAAACCCTTTCTGTGAAGCAGCGGAAAACGCATTTTTCCAGCCAAATCCAAGCATTTCAGAAATAGCTGTAAATCTCCGTCTAAAACACAAAACGAACGTATCCTTCAAACTGCTCTCCTGTGCGTTCGCTTAACTAAGGGAGTTGAATCCGCGTTTAGATTCAGAGAGTGGGAAGCACGTTCCTTCTAGGAGCTGCGTTTTGCTATTCCAGCGTGAATGGGAGTAAACGCTGTATTCAGAAATATCTGCTTCTAGAACCAAAACGCAGCTACCTAACAGAACGGTCTTCAATGTGTGCATTCAACGTACAGAGTTAAACTGATGTGCGTTTGCAGGAGTTTGTAAACCCTTTCTGTGAAGCAGCGGAAAACGCATTTTTCCAGCCAAATCCAAGCATTTCAGAAATAGCTGTAAATCTCCGTCTAAAACACAAAAGGAACGTATCCTTCAAACTGCTCTCCTGTGCGTTCGCTTAACTAAGGGAGTTGAATCCGCGTTTAGATTCAGAGAGTGGGAAGCACGTTCCTTCTAGGAGCTGCGTTTTGCTATTCCAGCGTGAATGGGAGTAAACGCTGTATTGAGAAATATCTGATTCTAGAACCAAAACGCAGCTACCTAAAAGAACGGTCTTCAATGTGGGCATTCAACGTACAGAGTTAAACTGATGTGCGTTTGCAGGAGTTTGTAAACTCTTTCTGTGAAGCAGCGGAAAACGCATTTTTCCAGCCAAATCCAAGCATTTCAGAAATAGCTGTAAATCTCCGTCTAAAACACAAAACGAACGTATCCTTCAAACTGCTCTCCTGTGCGTTCGCTTAACTAAGGGAGTTGAATCCGCGCTTAGATTCAGAGAGTGGGAAGCACTTTCATTCTAGGAGCTGCGTTTTGCTATTCCAGCGTGAATGGGAGTAAAGGCTGTATTGAGAAATATCTGCTTCTAGAACCAAAACGCAGCTACCTAACAGAACGGTCTTCAATGTGTGCATTCAACGTACAGAGTTAAACTGATGTCCGTTTGCAGGAGTTTGTAAACCCTTTCTGTGAAGCAGCGGAAAACGCATTTTTCCAGCCAAATCCAAGCATTTCAGTAATAGCTGAAAATCTCCGTCTAAAACACAAAACGAACGTATCCTTCAAACTGCTCTCCTGTGCGTTCGCTTAACTAAGGGAGTTGAATCCGCGTTTAGACTCAGAGAGTGGGAAGCACGTTCCTTCTAGGAGCTGCGTTTTGCTATTCCAGCGTGAATGGGAGTAAAGGCTGTATTGAGAAATATCTGCTTCTAGAACCAAAACGCAGCTACCTAAGAGAACGGTCTTCAATGTATGCATTCAACGTACAGAGTTAAACTGATGTGCGTTTGCAGGAGTTTGTAAACCCTTTCTGTGAAGCAGCGGAAAACGCATTTTTCCAGCCAAATCCAAGCATTTCAGAAATAGCTGTAAATCTCCGTCTAAAACACAAAACGAACGTATCCTTCAAACTGCTCTCCTGTGCGTTCGCTTACCTAAGGGAGTTGAATGCGCGTTTAGATTCAGAGAGTGGAAAGCACGTTCCTTCTAGGAGCTGCGTTTTGCTATTCCAGCGTGAATGGGAGTAAACGCTGTATTCAGAAATATCTGATTGTAGAACCAAAACGCAGCTACCTAACAGAACGGTCTTCAATGTGTGCATTCAACGTACAGAGTTAAACTGATGTGCGTTTGCAGGAGTTTGTAAACCCTTTCTGTGAAGCAGCGGAAAACGCATTTTTCCAGCCAAATCCAAGCATTTCAGAAATAGCTGTAAATCTCCGTCTAAAACACAAAACGAACGTATCCTTCAAACTGCTCTCCTGTGCGTTCGCTTAACTAAGGGAGTTGAATCCGCGTTTAGATTCAGAGAGTGGGAAGCACGTTCCTTCTAGGAGCTGCGTTTTGCTATTCCAGCGTTAATGGGAGTAAACGCTGTATTCAGAAATATCTGCTTCTAGAAAAAAAACGCAGCTACCTAACAGAACGGTCTTCAATGTGTGCATTCAACGTACAGAGTTAAACTGATGTCCGTTTGCAGGAGTTTGTAAACTCTTTCTGTGAAGCAGCTAAAAACGCATTTTTCCAGCCAAATCCAAGCATTTCAGAAATAGCTGTAAATCTCCGTCTAAAACACAAAACGAACGTATCCTTCAAACTGCTATGCTGTGCGTTGGCTTAACTAAGGGAGTTGAATCCGCGTTTAGATTCAGAGAGTGGGAAGCACGTTCCTTCTAGGAGCTGCGTTTTGCTATTCCAGCGTGAATGGGAGTAAACGCTGTATTCAGAAATATCTGCTTCTAGAACCAAAACGCAGCTACCTAACAGAACGGTCTTAAATGTGTGCATTCAACGTACAGAGTTAAACTGATGTGCGTTTGCAGGAGTTTGTAAACCCTTTCTCTGAAGCAGCGGAAAACGCATTTTTCCAGCGAAATCCGAGCATTTCAGAAATAGCTGTAAATCTCCGTCTAAAACACAAAACGAACGTATCCTTCAAACTGCTCTCCTGTGCGTTCGCTTAACTAGGGGTGTTGAATCCGCATTTAGATTCAGAGTGGGAAGCACGTTCCTTCTAGGAGCTGCGTTTTGCTATTCAAGCGTGAATGGGAGTAAACGCTGTATTGAGAAATATCTGCTTCTAGAACCAAAACGCAGCTACCTAACAGAACGGTCTTCAATGTGTGCATTCAACTTACAGAGTTAAACTGATGTGCGTTTGCAGGAGTTTGTAAACCCTTTCTGTGAAGCAGCGGAAAACGCATTTTTCCAGCCAAATCCAAGCATTTCAGAAATAGCTGTAAATCTCCGTCTAAAACACAAAACGAACGTATCCTTCAAACTGCTCTCCTGTGCGTTCGCTTAACTAAGGGAGTTGAATCCGCGTTTAGATTCAGAGAGTGGGAAGCACGTTCCTTCTAGGAGCTGCGTTTTGCTATTCCAGCGTGAATGGGAGTAAACGCTGTATTCAGAAATATCTGCTTCTAGAACCAAAACGCAGCTACCTAACAGAACGGTCTTCAATGTGTGCATTCAACTTACAGAGTTAAACTGATGTGCGTTTGCAGGAGTTTGTAAACCCTTTCTGTGAAGCAGCGGAAAACGCATTTTTCCAGCCAAATCCAAGCATTTCAGAAATAGCTGTAAATCTCCGTCTAAAACACAAAAGGAACGTATCCTTCAAACTGCTCTCCTGTGCGTTCGCTTAACTAAGGGAGTTGAATCCGCGTTTAGATTCAGAGAGTGGGAAGCACGTTCCTTCTAGGAGCTGCGTTTTGCTATTCCAGCGTGAATGGGAGTAAACGCTGTATTGAGAAATATCTGATTCTAGAACCAAAACGCAGCTACCTAAAAGAACGGTCTTCAATGTGGGCATTCAACGTACAGAGTTAAACTGATGTGCGTTTGCAGGAGTTTGTAAACTCTTTCTGTGAAGCAGCGGAAAACGCATTTTTCCAGCCAAATCCAAGCATTTCAGAAATAGCTGTAAATCTCCGTCTAAAACACAAAACGAACGTATCCTTCAAACTGCTCTCCTGTTCGTTCGCTTAACTAAGGGAGTTGAATCCGCGTTTAGATTCAGAGAGTGAAAAGCACGTTCCTTCTAGGAGCTGCGTTTTGCTATTCCAGCGTGAATGGGAGTAAAGGCTGTATTGAGAAATATCTGCTTCTAGAACCAAAACGCAGCTACCTAACAGAACGGTCTTCAATGTGTGCATTCAACTTACAGAGTTAAACTGATGTGCGTTTGCAGGAGTTTGTAAACCCTTTCTGTGAAGCATCGGAAAACGCATTTTTCCAGCCAAATCCAAGCATTTCAGAAATAGCTGTAAATCTCCGTCTAAAACATAAAACGAACGTATCCTTCAAACTGCTCTCCTGTGCGTTCGCTTAACTAAGGGAGTTGAATCCGCGTTTAGATTCAGAGAGTGGGAAGCACGTTCCTTCTAGGAGCTGCGTTTTGCTATTCCAGCGTGAATGGGAGTAAACGCTGTATTGAGAAATATCTGCTTCTAGAAAGAAACGCAGCTACCTAACAGAACGGTCTTCAATGTGTGCATTCAACGTACAGAGTTAAACTGATGTGCGTTTGCAGGAGTTTGTAAACCCTTTCTGTGAAGCAGCGGAAAACGCATTTTTCCAGCCAAATCCAAGCATTTCAGAAATAGCTGTAAATCTCCGTCTAAAACACAAAACGAACGTATCCTTCAAACTGCTCTCCTGTGCGTTCGCTTAACTAAGAAAGTTGAATCCGCGCTTAGATTCAGAGAGTGGGAAGCACTTTCATTCTAGGAGCTGCGTTTTGCTATTCCAGCGTGAATGGGAGTAAACGCTGTATTGAGAAATATCTGCTTCTAGAACCAAAACGCAGCTACCTAACAGAACGGTCTTCAATGTGTGCATTCAACGTACAGAGTTAAACTGATGTCCGTTTGCAGGAGTTTGTAAACCCTTTCTGTGAAGCAGCGGAAAACGCATTTTTCCAGCCAAATCCAAGCATTTCAGTAATAGCTGTAAATCTCCGTCTAAAACACAAAACGAACGTATCCTTCAAACTGCTCTCCTGTGCGTTCGCTTAACTAAGGGAGTTGAATCCGCGTTTAGACTCAGAGAGCGGGAAGCACGTTCCTTCTAGGAGCTGCGTTTTGCTATTCCAGCGTGAATGGGAGTAAAGGCTGTATTGAGAAATATCTGCTTCTAGAACCAAAACGCAGCTACCTAAGAGAACGGTCTTCAATGTGTGCAATCAACGTACAGAGTTAAACTGATGTGCGTTTGCAGGAGTTTGTAAACCCTTTCTGTGAAGCAGCGGAAAACGCATTTTTCCAGCCAAATCCAAGCATTTCAGAAATAGCTGTAAATCTCCGTCTAAAACACAAAACGAACGTATCCTTCAAACTGCTCTCCTGTGCGTTCGGTTAACTAAGGGAGTTGAATCCGCGTTTAGATTCAGAGAGTGGAAAGCACGTTCCTTCTAGGAGCTGCGTTTTGCTATTCCAGCGTGAATGGGAGTAAACGCTGTATTCAGAAATATCTGATTGTAGAACCAAAACGCAGCTACCTAACAGAACGGTCTTCAATGTGTGCATTCAACGTACAGAGTTAAACTGATGTGCGTTTGCAGGAGTTTGTAAACCCTTTCTGTGAAGCAGCGGAAAACGCATTTTTCCAGCCAAATCCAAGCATTTCAGAAATAGCTGTAAATCTCAGTCTAAAACACAAAACGAACGTATCCTTCAAACTGCTCTCCTGTGTGTTCGCTTAACTAAGGGAGTTGAATCCGCGTTTAGATTCAGAGAGTGGGAAGCACGTTCCTTCTAGGAGCTGCGTTTTGCTATTCCAGCGTGAATGGGAGTAAACGCTGTATTGAGAAATATCTGCTTCTAGAAGCAAAACGCAGCTACCTAACAGAACGGTCTTCAATGTGTGCATTCAACGTACAGAGTTAAACTGATGTGCGTTTGCAAGAGTTTGTTAGCCCTTTCTGTGAAGCAGCGGAAAACGCATTTTTCCAGCCAAATCCAAGCATTTCAGAAATACCTGTAAATCTCCGTCTAAAACACAAAACGAACATATCCTTCAAACTGCTCTCCTGTGCGTTCGCTTAACTAAGGGAGTTGAATTCGTGTTTAGATTCAGAGAGTAAGAAGCACTTTCCTTCTAGGAGCTGCGTTTTGCTATTCCAGCGTGAATGGGAGTAAACGCTGTATTGAGAAATATCTGCTTCTCGAACCAAAACGCAGCTACCTAACAGAACGGTCTTCAATGTGTGCATTCAACGTACAGAGTTAAACTGATGTGCGTTTGCAGGAGTTTGTAAACCCTTTCTGTGAAGCAGCGGAAAACGCATTTTTCCAGCCAAATCCAAGCATTTCAGAAATATCTATAAATCTCCGTCTAAAACACAAAACGAACGTATCCTTCAAACTGCTCTCCTGTGTGTTCGCTTAACTAAGGGAGTTGAATCCGCGTTTAGACTCAGAGAGTGGGAAGCACGTTTTTTCTAGGAGCTGCGTTTTGCTATTCCAGCGTCAATGGGAGTAAACGCTGTATTGAGAAATATTCGCTTCTAGAACCAAAACGCAGCTACCTAACAGAACGGTCTTCAATGTGTGCATTCAACGTACAGAGTTAAACTGATGTGCGTTTGCAGGAGTTTGTAAACCCTTTCTGTGAAGCAGCGGAAAACGCATTTTTCTAGCTAAATCCAAGCATTTCAGAAATAGCTGTAAATCTCCGTCTAAAACACAAAACGAACGTATCCTTCAAACTGCTCTCCTGTGCGTTCGCTTAACTCAGGGAGTTGAATCCGCGTTTAGATTCATAGAGTGGGAAGCACGTTCCTTCTAGGAGCTGCGTTTTGCTATTCCAGCGTGAATGGGAGTAAACGCTGTATTGAGAAATATCTGCTTCTAGAACCAAAACGCAGCTACCTAACAGAACGGTCTTCAATGTGTGCATTCAACTTACAGTGTTAAACTGATGTGCGTTTGCAGGAGTTTGTAAACCCTTTCTGTGAAGCAGCGGAAAACGCATTTTTCCAGCCAAATCCAAGCATTTCAGAAATAGCTGTAAATCTCCGTCTAAAACACAAAACGAACGTATCCTTCAAACTGCTCTCCTGTGCGTTCGCTTAACTAAGGGAGTTGAATCCGCCTTTAGATTCAGAGAGTGGGAAGCACGTTCCTTCTAGGAGCTGCGTTTTGCTATTCCAGCGTGAATGGGAGTAAACGCTGTATTGAGAAATATCTGCTTCTAGAACCAAAACGCAGCTACCTAACAGAACGGCCCTCAATGGGTGCATTCAACTTACTGATTTAAACTGATGTGCGTTTGCAGGAGTTTGTAAACCCTTTCTGTGAAGCAGCGGAAAACGCATTTTTCCAGCCAAATCGAAGCATTTCAGAAATAGCTGTAAATCTCCGTCTAAAACACAAAAAGAACGTATCCTTCAAACTGCTATCCTGTGCGTTCGCTTAACTAAGGGAGTTGAATCCGCGTTTAGATTCAGAGAGTGGGAAGCACGTTCCTTCTAGGAGCTGCGTTTTGCTATTCCAGCGTGAATGGGAGTAAACGCTGTATTGAGAAATATCTGCTTCTAGAACCAAAACGCAGCTACCTAACAGAACGGTCTTCAATGTGTGCATTCAACGTACAGAGTTGAAATGATGTGCGTTTGCAGGAGTTTGTAACCCCTTTCTGTGAAGCAGCGCAAAACGGATTTTTCCAGCCAAATCCAAGCATTTCAGAAATAGCTGTAAATCTCCGTCTAAAACACAAAACGAACGTATCCTTCAAACTGCTCTCCTGTGCGTTCGCTTAACTAAGGGAGTTGAATCCGCGTTTAGATTCAGAGAGTGGGAAGCACTTTCCGTCTAGGAGCTGCGTTTTGCTCTTCCAGCGTGAATGGGAGTAAACGCTGTATTGAGAAATATCTGCTTCTAGACCAAAACGCAGCTACATAACAGAACGGTCTTCAATGTGTGCATTCAACTTACAGAGTTAAACTGATGTGCGTTTGCAGGAGTTTGTAAACCCTTTCTGTGAAGCAGCGGAAAACGCAATTTTCCAGCCAAATCCAAGCATTTCAGAAATAGCTGTAAATCTCCGTCTAAAACACAAAACGAACGTATCCTTCAAACTGCTCTCCTGTGCTTTCGCTTAACTAAGGGAGTTGAATCCGCGTTTAGATTCAGAGAGTGGGAAGCCCGTTCCTTCTAGGAGCTGCGTTTTGCTATTCCAGCGTGAATGGGAGTAAACGCTGTATTGAGAAATATCTGCTTCTAGAACCAAAACGCAGCCACCTAACAGAACGGTCTTCAATGTGTGCATTCAACTTACAGAGTTAAACTGATGTGCGTTTGCAGGAGTTTGTAAACCCTTTCTGTGAAGCAGCGGAAAACGCATTTTTCCAACCAAATCCAAGCATTTCAGAAATAGCTGTAAATCTCCGTCTAAAACACAAAACGAACGTATCCTTCAAACTGCTCTCCTGTGCGTTCGCTTAACTAAGGGAGTTGAATCCGCGTTCAGATTCAGAGAGTCGGAAGCACGTTCCTTCTAGGAGCTGCGTTTTGCTATTCCAGCGTGAATGGGAGTAAACGCTGTATTCAGAAATATCTGCTTCTAGAACCAAAACGCAGCTACCTAACAGAACGGTCTTCAATGTGTGCATTCAACTTACAGACCTAAACTGATGTGCGTTTGGAGGAGTTTGTAAACCCTTTCTGTGAAGCAGCGGAAAACGCATTTTTCCAGCCAAATCCAAGCATTTCAGAAATAGCTATAAATCTCCGTCTAAAACACAAAACGAACGTATCCTTCAAACTGCTCTCCTGTGTGTTCGCTTAACTAAGGGAGTTGAATCCGCGTTTAGACTCAGAGAGTGGGAAGCACGTTCCTTCTAGGAGCTGCGTTTTGCTATTCCAGCGTCAATGGGAGTAAACGCTGTATTGAGAAATATTCGCTTCTAGAACCAAAACGCAGCTACCTAACAGAACGGTCTTCAATGTGTGCATTCAACGTACAGAGTTAAACTGATGTGCGTTTGCAGGAGTTTGTAAACCCTTTCTGTGAAGCAGCGGAAAACGCATTTTTCTAGCTAAATCCAAGCATTTCAGAAATAGCTGTAAATCTCCGTCTAAAACACAAAACGAACGTATCCTTCAAACTGCTCTCCTGTGCGTTCGCTTAACTCAGGGAGTTGAATCCGCGTTTAGATTCATAGAGTGGGAAGCACGTTCCTTCTAGGAGCTGCGTTTTGCTATTCCAGCGTGAATGGGAGTAAACGCTGTATTGAGAAATATCTGCTTCTAGAACCAAAACGCAGCTACCTAACAGAACGGTCTTCAATGTGTGCATTCAACTTACAGTGTTAAACTGATGTGCGTTTGCAGGAGTTTGTAAACCCTTTCTGTGAAGCAGCGGAAAACGCATTTTTCCAGCCAAATCCAAGCATTTCAGAAATAGCTGTAAATCTCCGTCTAAAACACAAAACGAACGTATCCTTCAAACTGCTCTCCTGTGCGTTGGCTTAACTAAGGGAGTTGAATCCGCCTTTAGATTCAGAGAGTGGGAAGCACGTTCCTTCTAGGAGCTGCGTTTTGCTATTCCAGCGTGAATGGGAGTAAACGCTGTATTGAGAAATATCTGCTTCTAGAACCAAAACGCAGCTACCTAACAGAACGGCCTTCAATGGGTGCATTCAACTTACTGATTTAAACTGATGTGCGTTTGCAGGAGTTTGTAAACCCTTTCTGTGAAGCAGCGGAAAACGCATTTTTCCAGCCAAATCCAAGCATTTCAGAAATAGCTGTAAATCTCCGTCTAAAACACAAAAAGAACGTATCCTTCAAACTGCTATCCTGTGCGTTCGCTAAACTAAGGGAGTTGAATCCGCGTTTAGATTCAGAGAGTAAGAAGCACGTTCCTTCTAGGAGCTGCGTTTTCCTATTCCAGCGTGAATGGGAGTAAACGCTGTATTCAGAAATATCTGCTTCTAGAACCAAAACGCAGCTACCTAACAGAACGGTCTTCAATGTGTGCACTCAACTTACAGAGTTAAACTGATGTGCGTTTGCAGGAGTTTGTAAACCCTTTCTGTGAAGCAGCGGAAAACGCATTTTTCCAGCCAAATCCAAGCATTTCAGAAATAGCTGTAAATCTCCGTCTAAAACACAAAACGAACGTATCCTTCAAACTGCTCTCCTGTGCGTTCGCTTAACTAAGGGAGTTGAATCCGCGTTTAGATTCAGAGAGTGGGAAGCACGTTCCTTCTAGGAGCTCCGTTTTGCTATTCCAGCGTGAATGGGAGTAAACGCTGTATTAAGAAATATCTGCTTCTAGAATTAAAACGCAGCTACCTAACAGAACGGTCTTCAATGTGTGCGTTCAACTTACAGAGTTAAACTGATGTGCGTTTTCAGGAGTTTGTAAACCCTTTCTGTGAAGCAGCGGAAAACGCATTTTTCCAGCCAAATCCAAGCATTTCAGAAATAGCTGTAAATCTCCGTCTAAAACACCAAACGAACGTATCCTTCAAACTGCTCTCCTGTGCGTTCGCTTAACTAAGGGAGTTGAATCCGCGTTTAGATTCAGAGAGTGGGAAGCACGTTCCTTCTAGGAGCTGCGTTTTGCTATTCCAGCGTGAATGGGAGTAAACGCTGTATTCAGAAATATCTGCTTCTAAAACCAAAACGTAGCTACCTAACAAAACGGTCTTCAACGCGTCCATTCAACTTACAGAGTTAAACTGATGTGTGTTTGAAGGAATTTCTAAACCCTTTCTGTGAAGAAGTGGAAAACGCAGTTTTCCAGCCACATCCAGGCATTTAAGTAATAGCTGTAAATCTCCGTCTAAAACATAAAAGGAACGTATCTTTCAAACTTATCTGCTTGCTGTTTGCTTAACTAAGGGAGTCGAATCCGCCTTCAGAATCAGAGAATGAGAAGCACGTTTGTTCTAGGAGCTGCGTTTGGATATATCATAGTGAATGGGAGTAAACCCTGTATTGAGAAATATCTGCTTCTAAAATCAAAACGGAGTTACGTAACAGAACCGTCTTCAACGTGTGCATTCAACCTACAGAGGTAAACTGATATTTGTTTGCAGGAGTTTCTAAACCCTTTCTGTGAAGAAGCGGAAAAAGCATTTTTCCAGCCAAATCCAGGCATTTAAGAAATAGCTGTAGATATCCGTCTAAAACACAAAACGAACGTATCTTTCAAACTGCTCTGCTGGGTGTTTGCTTAACTATGGGAGTCGAATGCGCCTTCAGAATCAGAGAATAAGAAGCACGTTTGTTCTAGGACCTGCGTTTGGATATAGCAGAGTGAATGGCAGTAAACGCTGTATTGAGAAATATCTGTTTCTAAAACCAAAATGGAGCTACCTAACAGAACGGTCTTCAACGTGTGCATTCAACTTACAGAGTTAAACTGATGTGTGTTTGCAGGAGTTTCTAAACCCTTTCTGTGAAGAAGTGGAAAACGCATTTTTCCAGCAAATACAGGCATTTAAGAAATAGCTGTAAATCTTTGTCTAAAACACAAAACGTACGTATCTTTCAAACTGCTCTGCTGGGTGATTGCTTAACGAAGGGAGTGGAATTTGCGTTCAGAATCAGAGAGTGAGAAGCAGGTTGGTTCTAGGAGCTGCGTTTGGATATATCAGAGTGAATGGGAGAACACGCTGTATTGAGAAATATCTGCTTCTAAAACCTAAACGGAGCTACCTAACAGATCGGTCTTCAACGTGTGCATTCAACTTACAGAGTTAAACTGATGTGTGTTTGCAGGAGTTTCTAAACTATTTCTGTGAAGAACCGGAAAACACATTTTTCCAGCCAAATCCAGGCATTTAAGAAATAGGTGTAAATCTCCGTGTAAAACACAAAACGAACGTATCTTTCAAACTGCTCTGCTGGGCGTTTGCTTAACTAAGGGAGTCGAATCCGCGTTCAGAATCAGAGAGTGAGAAGCACGTTTGTTCTAGGAGCTGCGTTTGGATATAGCAGAGTGAAAGGTATTAAACGCTGTATTGAGAAATATCTGTTTCTAAAACCAAAACGGAGCTACTTAACAGAACGGTCTTCTACGTGTGCATTCAACTTACAGAGATAAACTGATGTGTGTTTGAAGGAGTTTCTGTGAATAAGCGGAAAACGTATTTTTCCTGCCAAATCCAGGCATTTAAGAAATAGCTGTAAATCTCGGTCTAAAACACAAAAGGAACGTATCTTTCAAACTGCTCTGCTGGGTGTTTGCTTAACTAAGGGAGTCGAATCCGCGTTCAGAATCAGAGAGTGAGAAGCACGTTTTTTCTAGGAGCTGCGTTTGGATATAGCAGAGTGAATGGGAATAAACGCTGTATTGAGAAATATCTGCTTCTAAAACCAAAACGGAGCTACATAACAGAACGGTCTTCAACGTGTGCATTCAACTGACAGAGTTAAACTGATATGTGTTTGCAGAAGATTTTAAACGCTTTCTATGAAGAAGCGGAGAATGCATTTTTCCAGCCAAATCCAGGCATTTAAGAAATAGCTGTAAATCTCCGTCTAAAACACAAAACGTACGTATCTTTCAAACTGCTCTGCTGGGTGTTTGCTTAACTAAAGGAGTTGAATCCGCGTTCAGAATCAGAGAGTGAGAAGCATGTTTGTTCTAGGAGCTGCGTTTTTATATAGCAGAGTGAATGGGAGTAAACGATGTATTCAGAAATATCTGCTTTAAAACCAAAACGGAGCTACCTAACAAAACGGTCTTCCAACGTGTGCATTCAACTTACAGAGGTAAACTGATGTGTGTTTTCAGGAGTTTCTAAACCCTTTCTGTGAAGAAGTGGAAAACGCATTTTTCCAGCCAAATCCAGGCATTTGAGAAATAGCTGTAAATCTCCGTCTAAAACACAAAACGAACGTATCTTTCAAACTGCTCTGCTGGGTGTTTGCTTAACTAAGGGAGTCGAATTCGCGTTCAGAATCAGAGAGTGAGAAGCATGTTTGTTCTAGGAGCTGCGTTTGGATATAGCAGAGTGAATGAGAGTAAACGCTGTATTGAGAAATATCAGCTTCTAAAACCAAAACGGAGCTACATAACAGAACGGTCTTCAACGTGTGCATTCAACTTAAAGAGTTAAACTTATGTGTGTTTTCAGGAGTTTCTAAACCCTTTCTGTGAAGAAGCCGAAAAGGCATTTTTCCTGCCAAATCCAGGCATTTAAGAAATAGCTGTAAATCTCGGTCTAAAACACAAAACCAACGTATCTTTCAAACTGCTCTGCTGGGTGTTTGCTTAACTAACGGAGTCGAATTCGCATTCAGAATCAGAGAGTGAGAAGCATGTTTGTTCTAGGAGCTGCGTTTGAATATAGCAGAGTGAATGGGAGTAAACGCTGTATTGAGAAATAGCTTCTAAAACCAAACGTAGCTACCTAACAGAACGGTCTTCCACGTGTGCATTCAACTTACAGAGTTAAACTGTTGTGTGTTTGCAGGAGTTTCTAAACCCTTTCTGTGAAGAAGTGGAAAACGTAATTTTCATCCAAATGCAGTCATTTAAGAAATAGCTGTAAATCTCCGTCTAAAACACAAAACGAACGTATCCTTCAAACTGCTCTCCTGTGCGTTCGCTTAACTAAGGGAGTTGAATCCGCGTTTAGATTCAGAGATTGGGAAGCACGTTCCTTCTAGGAGCTGCGTTTTGCTATTCCAGCGTGAATGGGAGTAAAGGCTGTACTGAGAAATATCTGCTTCTAGAACCAAAACGCAGCTACCTAACAGAACGGTCTTCAATGTGTGCATTCAACTTACAGAGTTAAACTGATGTGCGTTTGCAGGAGTTTGTAAACCCTTTCTGTGAAGCAGCGGAAAACGCATTTTTCCAACCAAATTCAAGCATTTCAGAAATAGCTGTAAATCTCCGTCTAAAACACAAAACGAATGTATCCTTCAAACTGCTCTCCTGTGCGTTCGCTTAACTAAGGGAGTTGACTCCGCGTTTAGATTCAGAGAGTGGGAAGCACGTTCCTTCTAGGAGCTGCGTTTTCCTATTCCAGCGTGAATGGGAATAAACGCTGTATTGAGAAATATCTGCTTCTAGAACCAAAACGCAGCTACCTAACAGAACGGTCTTCAATGTGTGCATTCAACTTACAGAGTTAAACTGATGTGCGTTTGCAGGAGTTTCTAAACCCTTTCTGTGAAGCAGCGGAAAACGCATTTTTCCATCCAAATCCAAGCATTTCAGAAATAGCTGTAAATCTCCGTCTAAAACACAAAACGAACCTATCCTTCAAACTGCTCTCCTGTGCGTTCGCTTAACTAAGGGAGTTGAATCCGCGTTTAGATTCAGAGAGTGGGAAGCACGTTCCTTCTAGGAGCTGCGTTTTGCTATTCCAGCGTGAATGGGAGTAAACGCTGTATTCAGAAATATCTGCTTCTAGAACCAAAACGCAGCTACCTAATAGAACGGTCTTCAATGTGTGCATTCAACTTACAGAGTTAAACTGATGTGCGTTTGCAGGAGTTTGTAAACCCTTTCTGTGAAGCAGCGGAAAACGCATTTTTCCAGCCAAATTCAAGCATTTCAGAAATAGCTGTAAATCTCCGTCTATAACACAAAACGAACGTATCCTTCAAACTGCTCTGCTGTGCGTTGGCTTAACTAAGGGAGTTGAATCCGCGTTTAGATTCAGAGAGTGGGAAGCACGTTCCTTCTAGGAGCTGCGTTTTGCTATTCCAGCGTGAATGGGAGTAAACGCTGTATTGAGAAATATCTGCTTCTAGAACCAAAACGCAGCTACCTAACAGAACGGTCTTCAATGTGTGCATTCAACGTACAGAGTTAAACTGATGTGCGTTTGCAGGAGTTTGTAAACCATTTCTGTGAAGCAGCAGAAAACGCATTTTTCCAGCCAAATCCAAGCATTTCAGAAATAGCTGTAAATCTCCGTCTAAAACACAAAACGAACGTATCCTTCAAACTGCTCTCCTGTGCGTTCGCTTAACTAAGGGAGTTGAATCCGCATTTAGATTCAGAGAGTGGGAAGCACGTTCCTTCTAGGAGCTGCGTTTTGCTATTCCAGCGTGAATGGGAGTAAACGCTCTATTGAGAAATATCTGCTTCTAGAACCAAAACGCAGGTACCTAACAGAACGGTCTTTAATGTGTGCATTCAACTTACAGAGTTAAACTGATGTGCGTTTGCAGGAGTTTATAAACCCTTTCTGTGAAGCAGCGGAAAACGCATTTTTCCAGCCAAATCCAAGCATTTCAGAAATAGGTGTAAATCTCCGTCTAAAACACAAAACGAACGTATCCTTCAAACTTCTCTCCTGTGCGTTCGCTTAACTAAGGGAGTTGAATCCGCGTTTAGATTCAGAGAGTGGGAAGCACGTTCCTTCTAGGAGCTGCGTTTTGCTATTCCAGCGTGAATGGGAGTAAACGCTGTATTCAGAAATATCTGCTTCTAGAACCAAAACGCAGCTACCTAACAGAACGGTCTTCAATGTGTGCATTCAACTTACAGAGTTAAACTGATGTGCGTTTGCAGGAGTTTGTAAACCCTTTCTGTGAAGCAGCGGAAAACGCATTTTTCCAGCCAAATCCAAGCATTTCAGAAATAGCTGTAAATCTCCGTCTAAAACACAAAACGAACGTATCCTTCAAACTGCTCTCCTGTGCGTTCGCTTAACTAAGGGAGTTGAATCCGCGTTTAGATTCAGAGAGTGGGAAGCACGTTCCTTCCAGGAGCTGCGTTTTGCTATTCCAGCGTGAATGGGAGTAAACGCTGTATTGAGAAATATCTGCTTCTAGAACCAAAACGCAGCTACCTAACAGAACGGTCTTCAATGTGTGCATTCAACTTACAGAGTTAAACTGATGTGCGTTTGCAGGAGTTTGTAAACCCTTTCTGTGAAGCAGCGGACAACGCATTTTTCCAGCCAAATCCAAGCATTTCAGAAATAGCTGTAAATCTCCGTCTAAAACACAAAACGAACGTATCCTTCAAACTGCTCTCCTGTGCGTTCGCTTAACTAAGGGAGTTGAATCCGCGTTTAGATTCAGAGAGTGGGAAGCACGTTCCTTCTAGGAGCTGCGTTTTCCTATTCCAGCGTGAATGGAAATAAACGCTGTATTGAGAAATATCATCTTCTAGAACCAAAACGCAGCTACCTAAAAGAACGGTCTTCAATGTGTGCATTCAACTTACAGAGTTAAACTGATGTGCGTTTGCAGGAGTTTGTAAACCCTTTCTGTGAAGCAGCGGAAAACGCATTTTTCCAGCCAAATCCAAGCATTTCAGAAATAGCTTTAAATCTCCGTCTAAAACACAAAACGAACCTATCCTTCGAACTGCTCTCCTGTGCGTTCGCTTAACTAAGGGAGTTGAATCCGCGTTTAGATTCAGAGAGTGGGAAGCACGTTCCTTCTAGGAGCTGCGTTTTGCTATTCCAGCGTGAATGGGAGTAAACGCTGTATTGAGAAATATCTGCTTCTAGAACCAAAACGCAGCAACCTAACAGAACGGTCTTCAATGTGTGCATTCAACTTACAGAGTTAAACTGATGTGCGTTTGCAGGAGTTTGTAAACCCTTTCTGTGAAGCAGCGGAAAACGCATTTATCCAGCCAAATCCAAGCATTTCAGAAATAGCTGTAAATTTCCGTCTAAAACACAAAACGAACGTATCCTTCAAACTGCTCTCCTGTGCGTTCGCTTAACTAAGGGAGTTGAATCCGCGTTTAGATTCAGAGAGTGGGAAGCACGTTCCTTCGAAAGCTGCGTTTTGCTATTCCAGCGTGAATGGGAGTAAACGCTGTATTGAGAAATATCTGCTTCTAGAAACAAAACGCAGCTACCTAACAGAACGGTCTTCAATGTGTGCATTTAACGTACAGAGTTAAACTGATGTGCGTTTGCAGGAGTTTGTAAACCCTTTCTGTGAAGCAGCGGAAAACGCATTTTTCCAGCCAAATCCAAGCATTTCAGAAATAGCTGTAAATCTCCGTCTAAAACACAAAACGAACGTATCCTTCAAACTGCTCTCCTGTGCGTTCGCTTAACTAAGGGAGTTGAATCCGCGTTTAGATTCAGAGAGTGGGAAACACGTTCCTTCTAGGAGCTGCGTTTTGCTATTCCAGCGTGAATGGGAGTAAACGCTGTATTCAGAAATATCTGCTTCTAGAACCAAAACGCAGCTAACTAACAGAACGGTCTTCAATGTGTGCACTCAACTTACAGAGTTAAACTGATGTGCGTTTGCAGGAGTTTGTAAACCCTTTCTGTGAAGCAGCGGAAAACGCATTTTTCCAGCCAAATCCAAGCATTTCAGAAATAGCTGTAAATCTCCGTCTAAAACACAAAACGAACGTATCCTTCAAACTGCTCTCCTGTGCGTTCGCTTAACTAAGGGAGTTGAATCCGCGTTTAGATTCAGAGAGTGGGAAGCACGTTCCTTCTAGGAGCTGCGTTTTGCTATTCCAGCGTGAATGGGAGTAAACGATGTATTGAGAAATATCTGCTTCTAGAACCAAAACGCAGCTACCTAAAAGAACGGTCTTCAATGTGTGCATTCAACTTACAGAGTTAAACTGATGTGCGTTTGCAGGAGTTTGTAAACCCTTTCTGTGAAGCAGCGGAAAACGCATTTTTCCAGCCAAATCCAAGCATTTCAGAAATAGCTGTAAATCTCCGTCTAAAACACAAAACGAACGTATCCTTCAAACTGCTCTCCTGTGCGTTCGCTTAACTAAGGAAGTTGAATCCGCGTTTAGATTCAGAGAGTGGGAAGCACGTTCCTTCTAGGAGCTGCGTTTTGCTATTCCAGCGTGAATGGGAGTAAACGCTGTATTGAGAAATATCTGCTTCTAGAACCAAAACGCAGCTACCTAACAGAACGGTCTTCAATGTGTGCATTCAACGTACAGAGTTAAACTGATGTGCGTTTGCAGGAGTTTGTAAACCCTTTCTGTGAAGCAGCGGAAAACGCATTTTTCCAGCCAAATCCAAGCATTTCAGAAATAGCTGTAAATCTCCGTCTAAAACACAAAACGAACGTATCCTTCAAACTGCTCTCCTGTGCGTTCGCTTAACTAAGGGAGTTGAATCCGCGTTTAGATTCAGAGAGTGGGAAGCACGTTCCTTCTAGGAGCTGCGTTTTGCTATTCCAGCGTGAATGGGAGTAAACGATGTATTGAGAAATATCTGCTTCTAGAACCAAAACGCAGCTACCTAACAGAACGGTCTTCAATGTGTGCATTCAACTTACAGAGTTAAACTGATGTGCGTTTGCAGGAGTTTGTAAACCCTTTCTGTGAAGCAGCGGAAAACGCATTTTTCCAGCCAAATCCAAGCATTTCAGAAATAGGTGTAAATCTCCGTCTAAAACACAAAACGAACGTATCCTTCAAACTGCTCTCCTGTGCGTTCGCTTAACTAAGGGAGTTGAATCCGCGTTTAGATTCAGAGAGTGGGAAGCACGTTCCTTCTAGGAGCTGCGTTTTGCTATTCCAGCGTGAATGGGAGTAAACGCTGTATTGAGAAATATCTGCTTCTAGAACCAAAACGCAGCTACCTAACAGAACGGTCTTCAATGTGTACATTCAACTTACAGAGTTAAAATGATGTGCGTTTGCAGGAGTTTGTAAACCCTTTCTGTGAAGCAGCGGAAAACGCATTTTTCCAGCCAAATCCAAGCATTTCAGAAATAGCTGTAAATCTCCGTCTAAAACACAAAACGAACGTATCCTTCAAACTGCTCTCCTGTGCGTTCGCTTAACTAAGGGAGTTGAATCCGCGTTTAGATTCAGAGAGTGGGAAGCACGTTTCTTCTAGGAGCTGCGTTTTGCTATTCCAGCGTGAATGGGAGTAAACGCTGTATTCAGAAATATCTGCTTCTAGAACCAAAACGCAGCTACCTAACAGAACGGTCTTCAATGTGTGCATTCAACTTACAGAGTTAAACTGATGTGCGTTTGCAGGAGTTTGTAAACCCTTTCTGTGAAGCAGCGGAAAACGCATTTTTCCAGCCAAATCCAAGCATTTCAGAAATAGCTGTAAATCTCCGTCTAAAACACAAAACGAACGTATCCTCCAAACTGCTCTCCTGTGCGTTCGCTTAACTAAGGGAGTTGAATCCGCGTTTAGATTCAGAGAGTGGGAAGCACGTTTCTTCTAGGAGCTGCGTTTTGCTATTCCAGCGTGAATGAGAGTAAACGCTGTATTCAGAAATATCTGCTTCTAGAACCAAAACGCAGCTACCTAACAGAACGGTCTTCAATGTGTGCATTCAACTTACAGAGTTAAACTGATGTGCGTTTGCAGGAGTTTGTAAACCCTTTCTGTGAAGCAGCGGAAAACGCATTTTTCCAGCCAAATCCAAGCATTTCAGAAATAGCTGTAAATCTCCGTCTAAAACACAAAACGAACGTATCCTCCAAACTGCTCTCCTGTGCGTTCGCTTAACTAAGGAAGTTGAATCCGCGTTTAGATTCAGAGAGTGGGAAGCACGTTCCTTCTAGGAGCTGCGTTTTGCTATTCCAGCGTGAATGGGAGTAAACGCTGTATTGAGAAATATCTGCTTCTAGAACCAAAACGCAGCTACCTAACAGAACGGTCTTCAATGTGTGCATTCAACGTACAGAGTTAAACTGATGTGCGTTTGCAGGAGTTTGTAAACCCTTTCTGTGAAGCAGCGGAAAACGCATTTTTCCAGCCAAATCCAAGCATTTCATAAATAGTTGTAAATCTCCGTCTAAAACACAAAACGAACGTATCCTTCAAACTGCTCTCCTGTGCGTTCGCTTAACTAAGGGAGTTGAATCCGCGTTTAGATTCAGAGAGTGGGAAGCACGTTCCTTCTAGGAGCTGCGTTTTGCTATTCCAGCGTGAATAGGAATAAACGCTGTATTGAGAAATATCTGCTTAAAGAACCAAAACGCAGCTACCTAACAGAACGGTCTTCAATGTGTGCATTCAACTTACAGAGTTAAACTGATGTGCGTTTGCAGGAGTTTGTAAACCCTTTCTGTGAAGCAGCGGAAAACGCATTTGTCCAGCCAAATCCAAGCATTTCAGAAATAGCTGTAAATCTTTGTCTAAAACACAAAACGAACGTATCCTTCAAACTGCTCTGCTGTGCGTTGGCTTAACTAAGGGAGTTGAATCCGCGTTTAGATTCAGAGAGTGGGAAGCACGTTCCTTCTAGGAGCTGCGATTTGCTATTCCAGCGTGAATGGGAGTAAACGCTGTATTGAGAAATATCTGCTTCTAGAACCAAAACGCAGCTACCTAACAGAACGGTCTTCAATGTGTGCATTCAACTTACAGAGTTAAACTGATGTGCGTTTGCAGGAGTTTGTAAACCCTTTCTGTGAAGCAGCGGACAACGCATTTTTCCAACCAAATCCAAGCATTTCAGAAATAGCTGTAAATCTCCGTCTAAAACACAAAACGAACGTATCCTTCAAACTGCTCTCCTGTGCGTTCGCTTAACTAAGGGAGTTGAATCCGCGTTTAGATTCAGAGAGTGGGAAGCACGTTCCTTCTAGGAGCTGCGTTTTCCTATTCCAGCGTGAATGGGAATAAACGCTGTATTGAGAAATATCATCTTCTAGAACCAAAACGCAGCTACCTAAAAGAACGGTCTTCAATGTGTGCATTCAACTTACAGAGTTAAACTGATGTGCGTTTGCAGGAGTTTGTAAACCCTTTCTGTGAAGCAGCGGAAAACGCATTTTTCCAGCCAAATCCAAGCATTTCAGAAATAGCTTTAAATCTCCGTCTAAAACACAAAACGAACCTATCCTTCGAACTGCTCTCCTGTGCGTTCGCTTAACTAAGGGAGTTGAATCCGCGTTTAGATTCAGAGAGTGGGAAGCACGTTCCTTCTAGGAGCTGCGTTTTGCTATTCCAGCGTGAATGGGAGTAAAGGCTGTATTGAGAAATATCTGCTTCTAGAACCAAAACGCAGCTACCTAACAGAACGGTCTTCAATGTGTGCATTCAACTTACAGAGTTAAACTGATGTGCGTTTGCAGGAGTTTGTAAACCCTTTCTGTGAAGCAGCGGAAAACGCATTTATCCAGCCAAATCCAAGCATTTCAGAAATAGCTGTAAATTTCCGTCTAAAACACAAAACGAACGTATCCTTCAAACTGCTCTCCTGTGCGTTCGCTTAACTAAGGGAGTTGAATCCGCGTTTAGATTCAGAGAGTGGGAAGCACGTTCCTTCGAAAGCTGCGTTTTGCTATTCCAGCGTGAATGGGAGTAAACGCTGTATTGAGAAATATCTGCTTCTAGAAACGAAACGCAGCTACCTAACAGAACGGTCTTCAATGTGTGCATTCAACGTACAGAGTTAAACTGATGTGCGTTTGCAGGAGTTTGTAAACCCTTTCTGTGAAGCAGCGGAAAACGCATTTTTCCAGCCAAATCCAAGCATTTCAGAAATAGCTGTAAATCTCCGTCTAAAACACAAAACGAACGTATCCTTCAAACTGCTCTCCTGTGCGTTCGCTTAACTAAGGGAGTTGAATCCGCGTTTAGATTCAGAGAGTGGGAAGCACGTTCCTTCTAGGAGCTGCGTTTTGCTATTCCAGCGTGAATGGGAGTAAACGCTGTATTCAGAAGTATCTGCTTCTAGAACCAAAACGCAGCTAACTAACAGAACGGTCTTCAATGTGTGCACTCAACTTACAGAGTTAAACTGATGTGCGTTTGCAGGAGTTTGTAAACCCTTTCTGTGAAGCAGCGGAAAACGCATTTTTCCAGCCAAATCCAAGCATTTCAGAAATAGCTGTAAATCTCCGTCTAAAACACAAAACGAACGTATCCTTCAAACTGCTCTCCTGTGCGTTCGCTTAACTAAGGGAGTTGAATCCGCGTTTAGATTCAGAGAGTGGGAAGCACGTTCCTTCTAGGAGCTGCGTTTTGCTATTCCAGCGTGAATGGGAGTAAACGATGTATTGAGAAATATCTGCTTCTAGAACCAAAACGCAGCTACCTAACAGAACGGTCTTCAATGTGTGCATTCAACTTACAGAGTTAAACTGATGTGCGTTTGCAGGAGTTTGTAAACCCTTTCTGTGAAGCAGCGGAAAACGCATTTTTCCAGCCAAATCCAAGCATTTCAGAAATAGCTGTAAATCTCCGTCTAAAACACAAAACGAACGTATCCTTCAAACTGCTCTCCTGTGCGTTCGCTTAACTAAGGGAGTTGAATCCGCGTTTAGATTCAGAGAGTGGGAAGCACGTTCCTTCTAGGAGCTGCGTTTTGCTATTCCAGCGTGAATGGGAGTAAACGCTGTATTCAGTAATATCTGCTTCTAGAACCAAAACGCAGCTACCTAACAGAACGGTCTTCAATGTGTGCATTCAACTTACAGAGTTAAACTGATGTGCGTTTGCAGGAGTTTGTAAACCCTTTCTGTGAAGCAGCGGAAAACGCATTTTTCCAGCCAAATCCAAGCATTTCAGAAATAGCTGTAAATCTCCGTCTAAAACACAAAACGAACGTATCCTTCAAACTGCTCTCCTGTGCGTTCGCTTAACTAAGGGAGTTGAATCCGCGTTTAGATTCAGAGAGTGGGAAGCACGTTCCTTCGAAAGCTGCGTTTTGCTATTCCAGCGTGAATGGGAGTAAACGCTGTATTGAGAAATATCTGCTTCTAGAAACAAAACGCAGCTACCTAACAGAACGGTCTTCAATGTGTGCATTCAACGTACAGAGTTAAACTGATGTGCGTTTGCAGGAGTTTGTAAACCCTTTCTGTGAAGCAGCAGAAAACGCATTTTTCCAGCCAAATCCAAGCATTTCAGAAATAGCTGTAAATCTCCGTCTAAAAAACAAAACGAACGTATCCTTCAAACTGCTCTCCTGTGCGTTCGCTTAACTAAGGGAGTTGAATCCGCGTTTAGATTCAGAGAGTGGGAAGCACGTTCCTTCTAGGAGCTGCGTTTTGCTATTCCAGCGTGAATGGGAGTAAACGCTGTATTCAGAAGTATCTGCTTCTAGAACCAAAACGCAGCTAACTAACAGAACGGTCTTCAATGTGTGCACTCAACTTACAGAGTTAAACTGATGTGCGTTTGCAGGAGTTTGTAAACCCTTTCTGTGAAGCAGCGGAAAACGCATTTTTCCAGCCAAATCCAAGCATTTCAGAAATAGCTGTAAATCTCCGTCTAAAACACAAAACGAACGTATCCTTCAAACTGCTCTCCTGTGCGTTCGCTTAACTAAGGGAGTTGAATCCGCGTTTAGATTCAGAGAGTGGGAAGCACGTTCCTTCTAGGAGCTGCGTTTTGCTATTCCAGCGTGAATGGGAGTAAACGCTGTATTGAGAAATATCTGCTTCTAGAACCAAAACGCAGCTACCTAACAGAACGGTCTTCAATGTGTGCATTCAACTTACAGAGTTAAACTGATGTGCGTTTGCAGGAGTTTGTAAACCCTTTCTGTGAAGCAGCGGAAAACGCATTTTTCCAGCCAAATCCAAGCATTTCAGAAATAGCTGTAAATCTCCGTCTAAAACACAAAACGAACGTATCCTTCAAACTGCTCTCCTGTGCGTTCGCTTAACTAAGGAAGTTGAATCCGCGTTTAGATTCAGAGAGTGGGAAGCACGTTCCTTCTAGGAGCTGCGTTTTGCTATTCCAGCGTGAATGGGAGTAAACGCTGTATTGAGAAATATCTGCTTCTAGAACCAAAACGCAGCTACCTAACAGAACGGTCTTCAATGTGTGCATTCAACGTACAGAGTTAAACTGATGTGCGTTTGCAGGAGTTTGTAAACCCTTTCTGTGAAGCAGCGGAAAACGCATTTTTCCAGCCAAATCCAAGCATTTCAGAAATAGCTGTAAATCTCCGTCTAAAACACAAAACGAACGTATCCTTCAAACTGCTCTCCTGTGCGTTCGCTTAACTAAGGGAGTTGAATCCGCGTTTAGATTCAGAGAGTGGGAAGCACGTTCCTTCTAGGAGCTGCGTTTTGCTATTCCAGCGTGAATGGGAGTAAACGCTGTATTCAGTAATATCTGCTTCTAGAACCAAAACGCAGCTACCTAACAGAACGGTCTTCAATGTGTGCATTCAACTTACAGAGTTAAACTGATGTGCGTTTGCAGGAGTTTGTAAACCCTTTCTGTGAAGCAGCGGAAAACGCATTTTTCCAGCCAAATGCAAGCATTTCAGAAATAGCTGTAAATCTCCGTGTAAAACACAAAACGAACGTATCCTTCAAACTGCTCTCCTGTGCGTTCGCTTAACTAAGGGAGTTGAATCCGCGTTTAGATTCAGAGAGTGGGAAGCACGTTCCTTCGAAAGCTGCGTTTTGCTATTCCAGCGTGAATGGGAGTAAACGCTGTATTGAGAAATATCTGCTTCTAGAAACAAAACGCAGCTACCTAACAGAACGGTCTTCAATGTGTGCATTCAACGTACAGAGTTAAACTGATGTGCGTTTGCAGGAGTTTGTAAACCCTTTCTGTGAAGCAGCGGAAAACGCATTTTTCCAGCCAAATCCAAGCATTTCAGAAATAGCTGTAAATCTCCGTCTAAAACACAAAACGAACGTATCCTTCAAACTGCTCTCCTGTGCGTTCGCTTAACTAAGGGAGTTGAATCCGCGTTTAGATTCAGAGAGTGGGAAGCACGTTCCTTCTAGGAGCTGCGTTTTGCTATTCCAGCGTGAATGGGAGTAAACGCTGTATTCAGAAGTATCTGCTTCTAGAACCAAAACGCAGCTAACTAACAGAACGGTCTTCAATGTGTGCACTCAACTTACAGAGTTAAACTGATGTGCGTTTGCAGGAGTTTGTAAACCCTTTCTGTGAAGCAGCGGAAAACGCATTTTTCCAGCCAAATCCAAGCATTTCAGAAATAGCTGTAAATCTCCGTCTAAAACACAAAACGAACGTATCCTTCAAACTGCTCTCCTGTGCGTTCGCTTAACTAAGGGAGTTGAATCCGCGTTTAGATTCAGAGAGTGGGAAGCACGTTCCTTCTAGGAGCTGCGTTTTGCTATTCCAGCGTGAATGGGAGTAAACGATGTATTGAGAAATATCTGCTTCTAGAACCAAAACGCAGCTACCTAACAGAACGGTCTTCAATGTGTGCATTCAACTTACAGAGTTAAACTGATGTGCGTTTGCAGGAGTTTGTAAACCCTTTCTGTGAAGCAGCGGAAAACGCATTTTTCCAGCCAAATCCAAGCATTTCAGAAATAGCTGTAAATCTCCGTCTAAAACACAAAACGAACGTATCCTTCAAACTGCTCTCCTGTGCGTTCGCTTAACTAAGGAAGTTGAATCCGCGTTTAGCTTCAGAGAGTGGGAAGCACGTTCCTTCTAGGAGCTGCGTTTTGCTATTCCAGCGTGAATGGGAGTAAACCCTGTATTGAGAAATATCTGCTTCTAGAACCAAAACGCAGCTACCTAACAGAACGGTCTTCAATGTGTGCATTCAACGTACAGAGTTAAACTGATGTGCGTTTGCAGGAGTTTGTAAACCCTTTCTGTGAAGCAGCGGAAAACGCATTTTTCCAGCCAAATCCAAGCATTTCAGAAATAGCTGTAAATCTCCGTCTAAAACACAAAACGAACGTATCCTTCAAACTGCTCTCCTGTGCGTTCGCTTAACTAAGGGAGTTGAATCCGCGTTTAGATTCAGAGAGTGGGAAGCACGTTCCTTCTAGGAGCTGCGTTTTGCTATTCCAGCGTGAATGGGAGTAAACGCTGTATTCAGTAATATCTGCTTCTAGAACCAAAACGCAGCTACCTAACAGAACGGTCTTCAATGTGTGCATTCAACTTACAGAGTTAAACTGATGTGCGTTTGCAGGAGTTTGTAAACCCTTTCTGTGAAGCAGCGGAAAACGCATTTTTCCAGCCAAATCCAAGCATTTCAGAAATAGCTGTAAATCTCCGTCTAAAACACAAAACGAATGTATCCTTCAAACTGCTCTCCTGTGCGTTCGCTTAACTAAGGGAGTTGAATCCGCATTTAGATTCAGAGAGTGGGAAGCACGTTCCTTCTAGGAGCTGCGTTTTGCTATTCCAGCGTGAATGGGAGTTAACGCGGTATTGAGAAATATCTGCTTCTAGAACCAAAACGCAGCTACCTAACAGAACGGTCTTCAATGTGTGCATTCAACTTACAGAGTTAAACTGATGTGCGTTTGCAGGAGTTTGTAAACCCTTTCTGTGAAGCAGCGGAAAACGCATTTTTCCAGCCAAATCCAAGCATTTCAGAAATAGGTGTAAATCTCCGTCTAAAACACAAAACGAACGTATCCTTCAAACTGCTCTCCTGTGCGTTCGCTTAACTAAGGGAGTTGAATCCGCGTTTAGATTCAGAGAGTGGGAAGCACGTTCCTTCTAGGAGCTGCGTTTTGCTATTCCAGCGTGAATGGGAATAAACGCTGTATTGAGAAATATCTGCTTCTAGAACCAAAACGCAGCTACCTAACAGAACGGTCTTCAATGTGTACATTCAACTTACAGAATTAAACTGATGTGCGTTTGCAGGAGTTTGTAAACCCTTTCTGTGAAGCAGCGGAAAACGCATTTTTCCAGCCAAATCCAAGCATTTCAGAAATAGCTGTAAATCTCCGTCTAAAACACAAAACGAACGTATCCTTCAAACTGCTCTCCTGTGCGTTCGCTTAACTAAGGGAGTTGAATCCGCGTTTAGATTCAGAGAGTGGGAAGCACGTTCCTTCTAGGAGCTGCGTTTTGCTATTCCAGCGTGAATGGGAGTAAACGCTGTATTCCAAAATATCTGCTTCTAGAACCAAAACGCAGCTACCTAACAGAACGGTCTTCAATGTGTGCATTCAACTTACAGAGTTAAACTGATGTGGGTTTGCAGGAGTTTGTAAACCCTTTCTGTGAAGCAGCGGAAAACGCATTCATCCAGCCAAATCCAAGCATTTCAGAAATAGCTGTAAATCTCCGTCTAAAACACAAAACGAACGTATCCTTCAAACTGCTCTCCTGTGCGTTCGCTTAACTAAGGGAGTTGAATCCGCGTTTAGATTCAGAGAGTGGGAAGCACGTTCCTTCTAGGAGTTGCGTTTTGCTATTCCAGCGTGAATGAGAGTAAACGCTGTATTCAGAAATATCTGCTTCTAGAACCAAAACGCAGCTACCTAACAGAACGGTCTTCAATGTGTGCATTCAACGTACAGAGTTAAACTGATGTGCGTTTGCAGGAGTTTGTAAACCCTTTCTGTGAAGCAGCGGAAAACGCATTTTTCCAGCCAAATCCAAGCATTTCAGAAATAGCTGTAAATCTCCGTCTAAAACACAAAACGAACGTATCCTCCAAACTGCTCTCCTGTGCGTTCGCTTAACTAAGGAAGTTGAATCCGCGTTTAGATTCAGAGAGTGGGAAGCACGTTCCTTCTAGGAGCTGCGTTTTGCTATTCCAGCGTGAATGGGAGTAAACGCTGTATTGAGAAATATCTGCTTCTAGAACCAAAACGCAGCTACCTAACAGAACGGTCTTCAATGTGTGCATTCAACGTACAGAGTTAAACTGATGTGCGTTTGCAGGAGTTTGTAAACCCTTTCTGTGAAGCAGCGGAAAACGCATTTTTCCAGCCAAATCCAAGCATTTCAGAAATAGCTGTAAATCTCCGTCTAAAACACAAAACGAACGTATCCTTCAAACTGCTCTTCTGTGCGTTCGCTTAACTAAGGGAGTTGAATCCGCGTTTAGATTCAGAGAGTGGGAAGCCCGTTCCTTCTAGGAGCTGCGTTTTGCTATTCCAGCGTGAATGGGAGTAAACGCTGTATTCAGTAATATCTGCTTCTAGAACCAAAACGCAGCTACCTAACAGAACGGTCTTCAATGTGTGCATTCAACTTACAGAGTTAAACTGATGTGCGTTTGCAGGAGTTTGTAAACCCTTTCTGTGAAACAGCGGAAAACGCATTTTTCCAGCCAAATCCAAGCATTTCAGAAATAGCTGTAAATCTCCGTCTAAAACACAAAACGAACGTATCCTTCAAACTGCTCTCCTGTGCGTTCGCTTAACTAAGGGAGTTGAATCCGCATTTAGATTCAGAGAGTGGGAAGCACGTTCCTTCTAGGAGCTGCGTTTCCCTATTCCAGCGTGAATGGGAGTAAACGCTGTATTGAGAAATATCTGCTTCTAGAACCAAAACGCAGCTACCTAACAGAACGGTCTTCAATGTGTGCATTCAACTTACAGAGTTAAACTGATGTGCGTTTGCAGGAGTTTATAAACCCTTTCTGTGAAGCAGCGGAAAACGCATTTTTCCAGCCAAATCCAAGCATTTCATAAATAGTTGTAAATCTCCGTCTAAAACACAAAACGAACGTATCCTTCAAACTGCTCTCCTGTGCGTTCGCTTAACTAAGGGAGTTGAATCCGCGTTTAGATTCAGAGAGTGGGAAGCACGTTCCTTCTAGGAGCTGCGTTTTGCTATTCCAGCGTGAATAGGAATAAACGCTGTATTGAGAAATATCTGCTTCTAGAACCAAAACGCAGCTACCTAACACAACGGTCTTCAATGTGTGCATTCAACTTACAGAGTGAAACTGATGTGCGTTTGCAGGAGTTTGTAAACCCTTTCTGTGAAGCAGCGGAAAACGCATTTTTCCAGCCAAATGCAAGCATTTCAGAAATAGCTGTAAATCTTTGTCTAAAACACAAAACGAACGTATCCTTCAAACTGCTCTGCTGTGCGTTGGCTTAACTAAGGGAGTTGAACCGCGTTTAGATTCAGAGAGTGGGAAGCACGTTCCTTCTAGGAGCTGCGTTTTGCTATTCCAGCGTGAATGGGAGTAAACGCTGTATTGAGAAATATCTGCTTCTAGAACCAAAACGCAGCTACCTAACAGAACGGTCTTCAATGTGTGCATTCAACTTACAGAGTTAAACTGATGTGCGTTTGCAGGAGTTTGTAAACCCTTTCTGTGAAGCAGCGGAAAACGCATTTTTCCAGCCAAATCCAAGCATTTCAGAAATAGCTGTAAATCTCCGTCTAAAACACAAAACGAACGTATCCTTCAAACTGCTCTCCTGTGCGTTCGCTTAACTAAGGGAGTTGAATCCGCGTTTAGATTCAGAGAGTGGGAAGCACGTTCCTTCTAGGAGCTGCGTTTTGCTATTCCAGCGTGAATGGGAGTAAACGCTGTATTGAGAAATATCTGCTTCTAGAACCAAAACGCAGCTACCTAACAGAACGGTCTTCAATGTGTGCATTCAACGTACAGAGTTAAACTGATGTGCGTTTGCAGGAGTTTGTAAACCCTTTCTGTGAAGCAGCGGAAAACGCATTTTTCCAGCCAAATCCAAGCATTTCAGAAATAGCTGTAAATCTCCGTCTAAAACACAAAACGAACGTATCCTTCAAACTGCTCTCCTGTGCGTTCGCTTAACTAAGGGAGTTGAATCCGCGTTTAGATTCAGAGAGTGGGAAGCACGTTCCTTCTAGGAGCTGCGTTTTGCTATTCCAGCGTGAATGGGAGTAAACGCTGTATTCCAAAATATATGCTTCTAGAACCTAAACGCAGC
Organism: Callithrix jacchus; assembly: GCF_049354715.1. Lineage (NCBI taxonomy): Eukaryota > Metazoa > Chordata > Mammalia > Primates > Cebidae > Callithrix > Callithrix jacchus. The sequence goes on from NC_133514.1 coordinate 47,113,174, forward strand.
TATCTAACAGAACGGTCTTCAATGTGTGCATTCAACGTACAGAGTTAAACTGATGTGCGTTTGCGGGAGTTTGTAAACCCTTTCTGTGAAGCAGCGGAAAACGCATTTTTCCAGCCAAATCCAAGCATTTCAGAAATAGCTTTAAATCTCCGTCTAAAACACAAAACGAACGTATCCTTCGAACTGCTCTCTTGTGCGTTCGCTTAACTAAGGAAGTTGAATCCGCGTTTAGATTCAGAGAGTGGGAAGCACGTTCCTTCTAGGAGCTGCGTTTTTCTATTCCAGCGTGAATGGGAGTAAACGCTGTATTGAGAAATATCTGCTTCAAGAACCAAAACGCAGCTACCTAACAGAACGGTCTTCAATGTGTGCATTCAACGTAGAGAGTTAAACTGATGTGCGTTTGCAGGAGTTTGTAAACCCTTTCTGTGAAGCAGCGGAAAACGCATTTTTCCAGCCAAATCAAGCATTTCAGAAATAGCTGTAAATCTCCGTCTAAAACACAAAACGAACGTATCCTCCAAACTGCTCTCCTGTGCGTTCGCTTAACTAAGGGAGTTGAATCCGCGTTTAGATTCAGAGAGTGGGAAGCACGTTTCTTCTAGGAGCTGCGTTTTGCTATTCCAGCGTGAATGGGAGTAAACGCTGTATTCCAAAATATCTGCTCCTAGAACCAAAACGCAGCTACCTAACAGAACGGTCTTCAATGTGTGCATTCAACTTACAGAGTTAAACTGATGTGCGTTTGCAGGAGTTTGTAAACCCTTTCTGTGAAGCAGCGGAAAACGCATTTTTCCAGCCAAATCCAAGCATTTCAGAAATAGCTGTAAATCTCCGTCTAAAACACAAAACGAACGTATCCTTCAAACTGCTCTCCTGTGCGTTCGCTTAACTAAGGGAGTTGAATCCGCGTTTAGATTCAGAGAGTGGGAAGCACGTTCCTTCTAGGAGCTGCGTTTTGCTATTCCAGCGTGAATGGGAGTAAACGCTGTATTGAGAAATATCTGCTTCTAGAACCAAAACGCAGCTACCTAACAGAACGGTCTTCAATGTGTGCATTCAACTTACAGAGTTAAACTGATGTGGGTTTGCAGGAGTTTGTAAACCCTTTCTGTGAAGCAGCGGAAAACGCATTCATCCAGCCAAATCCAAGCATTTCAGAAATAGCTGTAAATCTCCGTCTAAAACACAAAACGAACGTATCCTTCAAACTGCTCTCCTGTGCGTTCGCTTAACTAAGGGAGTTGAATCCGCGTTTAGATTCAGAGAGTGGGAAGCACGTTCCTTCTAGGAGTTGCGTTTTGCTATTCCAGCGTGAATGAGAGTAAACGCTGTATTCAGAAATATCTGCTTCTAGAACCAAAACGCAGCTACCTAACAGAACGGTCTTCAATGTGTGCATTCAACGTACAGAGTTAAACTGATGTGCGTTTGCAGGAGTTTGTAAACCCTTTCTGTGAAGCAGCGGAAAACGCATTTTTCCAGCCAAATCCAAGCATTTCAGAAATAGCTGTAAATCTCCGTCTAAAACACAAAACGAACGTATCCTCCAAACTGCTCTCCTGTGCGTTCGCTTAACTAAGGAAGTTGAATCCGCGTTTAGATTCAGAGAGTGGGAAGCACGTTCCTTCTAGGAGCTGCGTTTTGCTATTCCAGCGTGAATGGGAGTAAACGCTGTATTGAGAAATATCTGCTTCTAGAACCAAAACGCAGCTACCTAACAGAACGGTCTTCAATGTGTGCATTCAACGTACAGAGTTAAACTGATGTGCGTTTGCAGGAGTTTGTAAACCCTTTCTGTGAAGCAGCGGAAAACGCATTTTTCCAGCCAAATCCAAGCATTTCAGAAATAGCTGTAATCTCCGTCTAAAACACAAAACGAACGTATCCTTCAAACTGCTCTTCTGTGCGTTCGCTTAACTAAGGGAGTTGAATCCGCGTTTAGATTCAGAGAGTGGGAAGCCCGTTCCTTCTAGGAGCTGCGTTTTGCTATTCCAGCGTGAATGGGAGTAAACGCTGTATTCAGTAATATCTGCTTCTAGAACCAAAACGCAGCTACCTAACAGAACGGTCTTCAATGTGTGCATTCAACTTACAGAGTTAAACTGATGTGCGTTTGCAGGAGTTTGTAAACCCTTTCTGTGAAACAGCGGAAAACGCATTTTTCCAGCCAAATCCAAGCATTTCAGAAATAGCTGTAAATCTCCGTCTAAAACACAAAACGAACGTATCCTTCAAACTGCTCTCCTGTGCGTTCGCTTAACTAAGGGAGTTGAATCCGCATTTAGATTCAGAGAGTGGGAAGCACGTTCCTTCTAGGAGCTGCGTTTCCCTATTCCAGCGTGAATGGGAGTAAACGCTGTATTGAGAAATATCTGCTTCTAGAACCAAAACGCAGCTACCTAACAGAACGGTCTTCAATGTGTGCATTCAACTTACAGAGTTAAACTGATGTGCGTTTGCAGGAGTTTATAAACCCTTTCTGTGAAGCAGCGGAAAACGCATTTTTCCAGCCAAATCCAAGCATTTCATAAATAGTTGTAAATCTCCGTCTAAAACACAAAACGAACGTATCCTTCAAACTGCTCTCCTGTGCGTTCGCTTAACTAAGGGAGTTGAATCCGCGTTTAGATTCAGAGAGTGGGAAGCACGTTCCTTCTAGGAGCTGCGTTTTGCTATTCCAGCGTGAATAGGAATAAACGCTGTATTGAGAAATATCTGCTTCTAGAACCAAAACGCAGCTACCTAACACAACGGTCTTCAATGTGTGCATTCAACTTACAGAGTGAAACTGATGTGCGTTTGCAGGAGTTTGTAAACCCTTTCTGTGAAGCAGCGGAAAACGCATTTTTCCAGCCAAATGCAAGCATTTCAGAAATAGCTGTAAATCTTTGTCTAAAACACAAAACGAACGTATCCTTCAAACTGCTCTGCTGTGCGTTGGCTTAACTAAGGGAGTTGAACCGCGTTTAGATTCAGAGAGTGGGAAGCACGTTCCTTCTAGGAGCTGCGTTTTGCTATTCCAGCGTGAATGGGAGTAAACGCTGTATTGAGAAATATCTGCTTCTAGAACCAAAACGCAGCTACCTAACAGAACGGTCTTCAATGTGTGCATTCAACGTACAGAGTTAAACTGATGTGCGTTTGCAGGAGTTTGTAAACCCTTTCTGTGAAGCAGCGGAAAACGCATTTTTCCAGCCAAATCCAAGCATTTCAGAAATAGCTGTAAATCTCCGTCTAAAACACAAAACGAACGTATCCTTCAAACTGCTCTCCTGTGCGTTCGCTTAACTAAGGGAGTTGAATCCGCGTTTAGATTCAGAGAGTGGGAAGCACGTTCCTTCTAGGAGCTGCGTTTTGCTATTCCAGCGTGAATGGGAGTAAACGCTGTATTGAGAAATATCTGCTTCTAGAACCAAAACGCAGCTACCTAACAGAACGGTCTTCAATGTGTGCATTCAACGTACAGAGTTAAACTGATGTGCGTTTGCAGGAGTTTGTAAACCCTTTCTGTGAAGCAGCGGAAAACGCATTTTTCCAGCCAAATCCAAGCATTTCAGAAATAGCTGTAAATCTCCGTCTAAAACACAAAACGAACGTATCCTTCAAACTGCTCTCCTGTGCGTTCGCTTAACTAAGGGAGTTGAATCCGCGTTTAGATTCAGAGAGTGGGAAGCACGTTCCTTCTAGGAGCTGCGTTTTGCTATTCCAGCGTGAATGGGAGTAAACGCTGTATTCCAAAATATATGCTTCTAGAACCTAAACGCAGCTATCTAACAGAACGGTCTTCAATGTGTGCATTCAACGTACAGAGTTAAACTGATGTGCGTTTGCGGGAGTTTGTAAACCCTTTCTGTGAAGCAGCGGAAAACGCATTTTTCCAGCCAAATCCAAGCATTTCAGAAATAGCTTTAAATCTCCGTCTAAAACACAAAACGAACGTATCCTTCGAACTGCTCTCTTGTGCGTTCGCTTAACTAAGGAAGTTGAATCCGCGTTTAGATTCAGAGAGTGGGAAGCACGTTCCTTCTAGGAGCTGCGTTTTTCTATTCCAGCGTGAATGGGAGTAAACGCTGTATTGAGAAATATCTGCTTCAAGAACCAAAACGCAGCTACCTAACAGAACGGTCTTCAATGTGTGCATTCAACGTAGAGAGTTAAACTGATGTGCGTTTGCAGGAGTTTGTAAACCCTTTCTGTGAAGCAGCGGAAAACGCATTTTTCCAGCCAAATCAAGCATTTCAGAAATAGCTGTAAATCTCCGTCTAAAACACAAAACGAACGTATCCTCCAAACTGCTCTCCTGTGCGTTCGCTTAACTAAGGGAGTTGAATCCGCGTTTAGATTCAGAGAGTGGGAAGCACGTTCCTTCTAGGAGCTGCGTTTTGCTATTCCAGCGTGAATGGGAGTAAACGCTGTATTCCAAAATATCTGCTTCTAGAACCAAAACGCAGCTACCTAACAGAACGGTCTTCAATGTGTGCATTCAACTTACAGAGTTAAACTGATGTGCGTTTGCAGGAGTTTGTAAACCCTTTCTGTGAAGCAGCGGAAAACGCATTTTTCCAGCCAAATCCAAGCATTTCAGAAATAGCTGTAAATCTCCGTCTAAAACACAAAACGAACGTATCCTTCAAACTGCTCTCCTGTGCGTTCGCTTAACTAAGGGAGTTGAATCCGCGTTTAGATTCAGAGAGTGGGAAGCACGTTCCTTCTAGGAGCTGCGTTTTGCTATTCCAGCGTGAATGGGAGTAAACGCTGTATTCAGAAATATCTGCTTCTAGAACCAAAACGCAGCTACCTAACAGAACGGTCTTCAACGTGTGCATTCAACGTACAGAGTTAAACTGATGTGCGTTTTCAGGAGTTTGTAAACCCTTTCTCTGAAGCAGCGGAAAACGCATTTTTCCAGCGAAATCCAAGCATTTCAGAAATAGCTGTAAATCTCCGTCTAAAACACAAAACGAACGTATCCTTCAAACTGTTCTCCTGTGCGTTCGCTTAACTAGGGGTGTTGAATCCCCATTTAGATTCAGAGTGGGAAGCACGTTCCTTCTAGAAGCTGCGTTTTGCTATTCAAGCGTGAATGGGGGTAAACGCTGTATTGAGAAATATCTGCTTCTCGAACCAAAACGCAGCTACCTAACAGAACGGTCTTCAATGTGTGCATTCAACGTACAGAGTTAAACTGATGTGCGTTTGCAGGAGTTTGTAAACCCTTTCTGTGAAGCAGCGGAAAACGCATTTTTCCAGCCAAATCCAAGCATTTCAGAAATAGCTGTAAATCTCCGTCTAAAACACAAAACGAACGTATCCTTCAAACTGCTCTCCTGTGCGTTCGCTTAACTAAGGGAGTTGAATCCGCGTTTAGATTCAGAGAGTGGGAAGCACGTTCCTTCTAGGAGCTGCGTTTTGCTATTCCAGCGTGAATGGGAGTAAACGCTGTATTGAGAAATATCTGCTTCTAGAACCAAAACGCAGCTACCTAACAGAACGGTCTTCAATGTGTGCATTCAACTTACAGAGTTAAACTGATGTGGGTTTGCAGGAGTTTGTAAACCCTTTCTGTGAAGCAGCGGAAAACGCATTCATCCAGCCAAATCCAAGCATTTCAGAAATAGCTGTAAATCTCCGTCTAAAACACAAAACGAACGTATCCTTCAAACTGCTCTCCTGTGCGTTCGCTTAACTAAGGGAGTTGAATCCGCGTTTAGATTCAGAGAGTGGGAAGCACGTTCCTTCTAGGAGCTGCGTTTTGCTATTCCAGCGTGAATGAGAGTAAACGCTGTATTCAGAAATATCTGCTTCTAGAACCAAAACGCAGCTACCTAACAGAACGGTCTTCAATGTGTGCATTCAACTTACAGAGTTAAACTGATGTGCGTTTGCAGGAGTTTGTAAACCCTTTCTGTGAAGCAGCGGAAAACGCATTTTTCCAGCCAAATCCAAGCATTTCAGAAATAGCTGTAAATCTCCGTCTAAAACACAAAACGAACGTATCCTCCAAACTGCTCTCCTGTGCGTTCGCTTAACTAAGGAAGTTGAATCCGCGTTTAGATTCAGAGAGTGGGAAGCACGTTCCTTCTAGGAGCTGCGTTTTGCTATTCCAGCGTGAATGGGAGTAAACGCTGTATTGAGAAATATCTGCTTCTAGAACCAAAACGCAGCTACCTAACAGAAAGGTCTTCAATGTGTGCATTCAACGTACAGAGTTAAACTGATGTGCGTTTGCAGGAGTTTGTAAACCCTTTCTGTGAAGCAGCGGAAAACGCATTTTTCCAGCCAAATCCAAGCATTTCAGAAATAGCTGTAAATCTCCGTCTAAAACACAAAACGAACGTATCCTTCAAACTGCTCTCCTGTGCGTTCGCTTAACTAAGGGAGTTGAATCCGCGTTTAGATTCAGAGAGTGGGAAGCCCGTTCCTTCTAGGAGCTGCGTTTTGCTATTCCAGCGTGAATGGGAGTAAACGCTGTATTCAGTAATATCTGCTTCTAGAACCAAAACGCAGCTACCTAACAGAACGGTCTTCAATGTGTGCATTCAACTTACAGAGTTAAACTGATGTGCGTTTGCAGGAGTTTGTAAACCCTTTCTGTGAAACAGCGGAAAACGCATTTTTCCAGCCAAATCCAAGCATTTCAGAAATAGCTGTAAATCTCCGTCTAAAACACAAAACGAACGTATCCTTCAAACTGCTCTCCTGTGCGTTCGCTTGACTAAGGGAGTTGAATCCGCATTTAGATTCAGAGAGTGGGAAGCACGTTCCTTCTAGGAGCTGCGTTTCCCTATTCCAGCGTGAATGGGAGTAAACGCTGTATTGAGAAATATCTGCTTCTAGAACCAAAACGCAGCTACCTAACAGAACGGTCTTCAATGTGTGCATTCAACGTACAGAGTTAAACTGATGTGCGTTTGCAGGAGTTTATAAACCCTTTCTGTGAAGCAGCGGAAAACGCATTTTTCCAGCCAAATCCAAGCATTTCAGAAATAGTTGTAAATCTCCGTCTAAAACACAAAACGAACGTATCCTTCAAACTGCTCTCCTGTGCGTTCGCTTAACTAAGGGAGTTGAATCCGCGTTTAGATTCAGAGAGTGGGAAGCACGTTCCTTCTAGGAGCTGCGTTTTGCTATTCCAGCGTGAATAGGAATAAACGCTGTATTGAGAAATATCTGCTTCTAGAACCAAAACGCAGCTACCAAACACAACGGTCTTCAATGTGTGCATTCAACTTACAGAGTGAAACTGATGTGCGTTTGCAGGAGTTTGTAAACCCTTTCTGTGAAGCAGCGGAAAACGCATTTTTCCAGCCAAATCCAAGCATTTCAGAAATAGCTGTAAATCTTTGTCTAAAACACAAAACGAACGTATCCTTCAAACTGCTCTGCTGTGCGTTGGCTTAACTAAGGGAGTTGAATCCGCGTTTAGATTCAGAGAGTGGGAAGCACGTTCCTTCTAGGAGCTGCGTTTTGCTATTCCAGCGTGAATGATAGTAAACGCTGTATTGAGAAATATCTGCTTCTAGAACCAAAACGCAGCTACCTAACAGAACGGTCTTCAATGTGTGCATTCAACGTACAGAGTTAAACTGATGTGCGTTTGCAGGAGTTTGTAAACCCTTTCTGTGAAGCAGCGGAAAACGCATTTTTCCAGCCAAATCCAAGCATTTCAGAAATAGCTGTAAATCTCCGTCTAAAACACAAAACGAACGTATCCTTCAAACTGCTCTCCTGTGCGTTCGCTTAACTAAGGGAGTTGAATCCGCGTTTAGATTTAGAGAGTGGGAAGCACGTTCCTTCTAGGAGCTGCGTTTTGCTATTCCAGCGTGAATGGGAGTAAACGCTGTATTGAGAAATATCTGCTTCTAGAACCAAAACGCAGCTACCTAACAGAACGGTCTTCAATGTGTGCATTCAACGTACAGAGTTAAACTGATGTGCGTTTGCAGGAGTTTGTAAACCCTTTCTTTGAAGCAGCGGAAAACGCATTTTTCCAGCCAAATCCAAGCATTTCAGAAATAGCTGTAAATCTCCGTATAAAACACAAAACGAACGTATCCTTCAAACTGCTCTCCTGTGCGTTCGCTTAACTAAGGGAGTTGAATCCGCGTTTAGATTCAGAGAGTGGGAAGCACGTTCCTTCTAGGAGCTGCGTTTTGCTATTCCAGCGTGAATGGCAGTAAACGCTGTATTCCAAAATATATGCTTCTAGAAACTAAACGCAGCTATCTAACAGAACGGTCTTCAATGTGTGCATTCAACGTACAGAGTTAAACTGATGTGCGTTTGCGGGAGTTTGTAAACCCTTTCTGTGAAGCAGCGGAAAACGCATTTTTCCAGCCAAATCCAAGCATTTCAGAAATAGCTGTAAATCTCCGTCTAAAACACAAAACGAACGTATCTTTCGAACTGCTCTCTTGTGCGTTCGCTTAACTAAGGAAGTTGAATCCGCGTTTAGATTCAGAGAGTGGGAAGCACGTTCCTTCTAGGAGCTGCGTTTTTCTATTGCACCGTGAATGGGAGTAAACGCTGTATTGAGAAATATCTGCTTCAAGAACCAAAACGCAGCTACCTAACAGAACGGTCTTCAATGTGTGCATTCAACGTAGAGAGTTAAACTGACGTGCGTTTGCAGGAGTTTGTAAACACTTTCTGTGAAGCAGCGGAAAACGCACTTTTTCCAGCCAAATCAAGCATTTCAGAAATAGCTGTAAATCTCCGTCTAAAACACAAAACGAACGTATCCTTCAAACTGCTCTCCTGTGCGTTCGCTTAACTAAGGGAGTTGAATCCGCCTTTAGATTCAGAGAGTGGGAAGCACGTTCCTTCTAGGAGCTGCGTTTTGCTATTCCAGCGTGAATGGGAATAAACGCTGTATTGAGAAATATCTGCTTCTAGAACCAAAACGCAGCTACCTAACAGAACGGTCTTCAATGTGTGCATTCAACTTACAGAGTTAAACTGATGTGCGTTTGCAGGAGTTTGTAAACCCTTTCTGTGAAGCAGCGGAAAACGCATTTGTCCAGCCAAATCCAAGCATTTCAGAAATAGCTGTAAATCTCCGTCTAAAACACAAAACGAACGTATCTTTCGAACTGCTCTCTTGTGCGTTCGCTTAACTAAGGAAGTTGAATCCGCGTTTAGATTCAGAGAGTGGGAAGCACGTTCCTTCTAGGAGCTGCGTTTTTCTATTCCACCGTGAATGGGAGTAAACGCTGTATTGAGAAATATCTGCTTCAAGAACCAAAACGCAGCTACCTAACAGAACGGTCTTCAATGTGTGCATTCAACGTAGAGAGTTAAACTGATGTGCGTTTGCAGGAGTTTGTAAACACTTTCTGTGAAGCAGCGGAAAACGCATTTTTCCAGCCAAATCAAGCATTTCAAAAATAGCTGTAAATCTCCGTCTAAAACACAAAACGAACGTATCCTTCAAACTGCTCTCCTGTGCGTTCGCTTAACTAAGGGAGTTGAATCCGCCTTTAGATTCAGAGAGTGGGAAGCACGTTCCTTCTAGGAGCTGCGTTTTGCTATTCCAGCGTGAATGGGAATAAACGCTGTATTGAGAAATATCTGCTTCTAGAACCAAAACGCAGCTACCTAACAGAACGGTCTTCAATGTGTGCATTCAACTTACAGAGTTAAACTGATGTGCGTTTGCAGGAGTTTGTAAACCCTTTCTGTGAAGCAGCGGAAAACGCATTTGTCCAGCCAAATCCAAGCATTTCAGAAATAGCTGTAAATCTCCGTCTTAAACACAAAACGAACGTATCCTTCAAACTGCTCTCCTGTGCGTTCGCTTAACTAAGGGAGTTGAATCCGCGTTTAGATTCAGAGAGTGGGAAGCACGTTCCTTCTAGGAGCTGCGTTTTGCTATTCCAGCGTGAATGGGAGTAAACGCTGTATTCCAAAATATCTGCTTCTAGAACCAAAACGCAGCTACCTAACAGAACGGTCTTCAATGTGTGCATTCAACTTACAGAGTTAAACTGATGTGCGTTTGCAGGAGTTTGTAAACCCTTTCTGTGAAGCAGCGGAAAACGCATTTTTCCAGCCAAATCCAAGCATTTCAGAAATAGCTGTAAATCTCCGTCTAAAACACAAAACGAACGTATCCTTCAAACTGCTCTCCTGTGCGTTCGCTTAACTAAGGGAGTTGAATCCGCGTTTAGATTCAGAGAGTGGGAAGCACGTTCCTTCTAGGAGCTGCGTTTTGCTATTCCAGCGTGAATGGGAGTAAACGCTGTATTCAGAAATATCTGCTTCTAGAACCAAAACGCAGCTACCTAACAGAACGGTCTTCAATGTGTGCATTCAACGTACAGAGTTAAACTGATGTGCGTTTGCAGGAGTTTGTAAACTCTTTCTGTGAAGCAGCGGAAAACGCATTTTTCCAGCCAAATCCAAGCATTTCAGAAATAGCTGTAAATCTCCGTCTAAAACACAAAACGAACGTATCCTTCAAACTGCTGTGCTGTGCGTTGGCTTAACTAAGGGAGTTGAATCCGCGTTTAGATTCAGAGAGTGGGAAGCACGTTCCTTCTAGGAGCTGCGTTTTGCTATTCCAGCGTGAATGGGAGTAAACGCTGTATTCAGAAATATCTGCTTCTAGAACCAAAACGCAGCTACCTAACAGAACGGTCTTCAACGTGTGCATTCAACGTACAGAGTTAAACTGATGTGCGTTTTCAGGAGTTTGTAAACCCTTTCTCTGAAGCAGCGGAAAACGCATTTTTCCAGCAAAATCCAAGCATTTCAGAAATAGCTGTAAATCTCCGTCTAAAACACAAAACGAACGTATCCTTCAAACTGCTCTCCTGTGCGTTCGCTTAACTAGGGGTGTTGAATCCGCATTTAGATTCAGAGTGGGAAGCACGTTCCTTCTAGGAGCTGCGTTTTGCTATTCAAGCGTGAATGAGAGTAAACGCTGTATTGAGAAATATCTGCTTCTCGAACCAAAACGCAGCTACCTAACAGAACGGTCTTCAATGTGTGCATTCAACGTACAGAGTTAAACTGATGTGCGTTTGCAGGAGTTTGTAAACCCTTTCTGTGAAGCAGCGGAAAACGCATTTTTCCAGCCAAATCCAAGCATTTCAGAAATAGCTGTAAATCTCCGTCTAAAACACAAAACGAACGTATCCTTCAAACTGCTCTCCTGTGCGTTCGCTTAACTAAGGGAGTTGAATCCGCGTTTAGATTCAGAGAGTGGGAAGCACGTTCCTTCTAGGAGCTGCGTTTTGCTATTCCAGCGTGAATGGGAGTAAACGCTGTATTCAGAAATATCTGCTTCTAGAACCAAAACGCAGCTACCTAACAGAACGGTCTTCAATGTGTGCATTCAACTTACAGAGTTAAACTGATGTGCGTTTGCAGGAGTTTGTAAACCCTTTCTGTGAAGCAGCGGAAAACGCAATTTTCCAGCCAAATCCAAGCATTTCAGAAATAGCTGTAAATCTCCGTCTAAAACACAAAAGGAACGTATCCTTCAAACTGCTCTCCTGTGCGTTCGCTTAACTAAGGGAGTTGAATCCGCGTTTAGATTCAGAGAGTGGGAAGCACGTTCCTTCTAGGAGCTGCGTTTTGCTATTCCAGCGTGAATGGGAGTAAACGCTGTATTGAGAAATATCTGATTCTAGAACCAAAACGCAGCTACCTAAAAGAACGGTCTTCAATGTGGGCATTCAACGTACAGAGTTAAACTGATGTGCGTTTGCAGGAGTTTGTAAACTCTTTCTGTGAAGCAGCGGAAAACGCATTTTTCCAGCCAAATCCAAGCATTTCAGAAATAGCTGTAAATCTCCGTCTAAAACACAAAACGAACGTATCCTTCAAACTGCTCTCCTGTGCGTTCGCTTAACTAAGGGAGTTGAATCCGCGCTTAAATTCAGAGAGTGGGAAGCACTTTCATTCTAGGAGCTGCGTTTTGCTATTCCAGCGTGAATGGGAGTAAAGGCTGTATTGAGAAATATCTGCTTCTAGAACCAAAACGCAGCTACCTAACAGAACGGTCTTCAATGTGTGCATTCAACGTACAGAGTTAAACTGATGTCCGTTTGCAGGAGTTTGTAAACCCTTTCTGTGAAGCAGCGGAAAACGCATTTTTCCAGCCAAATCCAAGCATTTCAGTAATAGCTGAAAATCTCCGTCTAAAACACAAAACGAACGTATCCTTCAAACTGCTCTCCTGTGCGTTCGCTTAACTAAGGGAGTTTAATCCGCGTTTAGACTCAGAGAGTGGGAAGCACGTTCCTTCTAGGAGCTGCGTTTTGCTATTCCAGCGTGAATGGGAGTAAAGGCTGTATTGAGAAATATCTGCTTCTAGAACCAAAACGCAGCTACCTAAGAGAACGGTCTTCAATGTATGCATTCAACGTACAGAGTTAAACTGATGTGCGTTTGCAGGAGTTTGTAAACCCTTTCTGTGAAGCAGCGGAAAACGCATTTTTCCAGCCAAATCCAAGCATTTCAGAAATAGCTGTAAATCTCCGTCTAAAACACAAAACGAACGTATCCTTCAAACTGCTCTCCTGTGCGTTCGCTTACCTAAGGGAGTTGAATCCGCGTTTAGATTCAGAGAGTGGAAAGCACGTTCCTTCTAGGAGCTGCGTTTTGCTATTCCAGCGTGAATGGGAGTAAACGCTGTATTCAGAAATATCTGATTGTAGAACCAAAACGCAGCTACCTAACAGAACGGTCTTCAATGTGTGCATTCAACGTACAGAGTTAAACTGATGTGCGTTTGCAGGAGTTTGTAAACCCTTTCTGTGAAGCAGCGGAAAACGCATTTTTCCAGCCAAATCCAAGCATTTCAGAAATAGCTGTAAATCTCCGTCTAAAACACAAAACGAACGTATCCTTCAAACTGCTCTCCTGTGCGTTCGCTTAACTAAGGGAGTTGAATCCGCGTTTAGATTCAGAGAGTGGGCAGCACGTTCCTTCTAGGAGCTGCGTTTTGCTATTCCAGCGTGAATGGGAGTAAACGCTGTATTCAGAAATATCTGCTTCTAGAACCAAAACGCAGCTACCTAACAGAACGGTCTTCAATGTGTGCATTCAACGTACAGAGTTAAACTGATGTCCGTTTGCAGGAGTTTGTAAACTCTTTCTGTGAAGCAGCTAAAAACGCATTTTTCCAGCCAAATCCAAGCATTTCAGAAATAGCTGTAAATCTCCGTCTAAAACACAAAACGAACGTATCCTTCAAACTGCTATGCTGTGCGTTGGCTTAACTAAGGGAGTTGAATCCGCGTTTAGATTCAGAGAGTGGGAAGCACGTTCCTTCTAGGAGCTGCGTTTTGCTATTCCAGCGTGAATGGGAGTAAACGCTGTATTCAGAAATATCTGCTTCTAGAACCAAAACGCAGCTACCTAACAGAACGGTCTTCAATGTGTGCATTCAACGTACAGAGTTAAACTGATGTGCGTTTGCAGGAGTTTGTAAACCCTTTCTCTGAAGCAGCGGAAAACGCATTTTTCCAGCGAAATCCGAGCATTTCAGAAATAGCTGTAAATCTCCGTCTAAAACACAAAACGAACGTATCCTTCAAACTGCTCTCCTGTGCGTTCGCTTAACTAGGGGTGTTGAATCCGCATTTAGATTCAGAGTGGGAAGCACGTTCCTTCTAGGAGCTGCGTTTTGCTATTCAAGCGTGAATGGGAGTAAACGCTGTATTGAGAAATATCTGCTTCTAGAACCAAAACGCAGCTACCTAACAGAACGGTCTTCAATGTGTGCATTCAACTTACAGAGTTAAACTGATGTGCGTTTGCAGGAGTTTGTAAACCCTTTCTGTGAAGCAGCGGAAAACGCATTTTTCCAGCCAAATCCAAGCATTTCAGAAATAGCTGTAAATCTCCGTCTAAAACACAAAACGAACGTATCCTTCAAACTGCTCTCCTGTGCGTTCGCTTAACTAAGGGAGTTGAATCCGCGTTTAGATTCAGAGAGTGGGAAGCACGTTCCTTCTAGGAGCTGCGTTTTGCTATTCCAGCGTGAATGGGAGTAAACGCTGTATTCAGAAATATCTGCTTCTAGAACCAAAACGCAGCTACCTAACAGAACGGTCTTCAATGTGTGCATTCAACTTACAGAGTTAAACTGATGTGCGTTTGCAGGAGTTTGTAAACCCTTTCTGTGAAGCAGCGGAAAACGCATTTTTCCAGCCAAATCCAAGCATTTCAGAAATAGCTGTAAATCTCCGTCTAAAACACAAAAGGAACGTATCCTTCAAACTGCTCTCCTGTGCGTTCGCTTAACTAAGGGAGTTGAATCCGCGTTTAGATTCAGAGAGTGAAAAGCACGTTCCTTCTAGGAGCTGCGTTTTGCTATTCCAGCGTGAATGGGAGTAAACGCTGTATTGAGAAATATCTGATTCTAGAACCAAAACGCAGCTACCTAAAAGAACGGTCTTCAATGTGGGCATTCAACGTACAGAGTTAAACTGATGTGCGTTTGCAGGAGTTTGTAAACTCTTTCTGTGAAGCAGCGGAAAACGCATTTTTCCAGCCAAATCCAAGCATTTCAGAAATAGCTGTAAATCTCCGTCTAAAACACAAAACGAACGTATCCTTCAAACTGCTCTCCTGTGCGTTCGCTTAACTAAGGGAGTTGAATCCGCGTTTAGATTCAGAGAGTGAAAAGCACGTTCCTTCTAGGAGCTGCGTTTTGCTATTCCAGCGTGAATGGGAGTAAAGGCTGTATTGAGAAATATCTGCTTCTAGAACCAAAACGCAGCTACCTAACAGAACGGTCTTCAATGTGTGCATTCAACTTACAGAGTTAAACTGATGTGCGTTTGCAGGAGTTTGTAAACCCTTTCTGTGAAGCATCGGAAAACGCATTTTTCCAGCCAAATCCAAGCATTTCAGAAATAGCTGTAAATCTCCGTCTAAAACATAAAACGAACGTATCCTTCAAACTGCTCTCCTGTGCGTTCGCTTAACTAAGGGAGTTGAATCCGCGTTTAGATTCAGAGAGTGGGAAGCACGTTCCTTCTAGGAGCTGCGTTTTGCTATTCCAGCGTGAATGGGAGTAAACGCTGTATTGAGAAATATCTGCTTCTAGAAAGAAACGCAGCTACCTAACAGAACGGTCTTCAATGTGTGCATTCAACGTACAGAGTTAAACTGATGTGCGTTTGCAGGAGTTTGTAAACCCTTTTTGTGAAGCAGCGGAAAACGCATTTTTCCAGCCAAATCCAAGCATTTCAGAAATAGCTGTAAATCTCCGTCTAAAACACAAAACGAACGTATCCTTCAAACTGCTCTCCTGTGCGTTCGCTTAACTAAGGGAGTTGAATCCGCGCTTAGATTCAGAGAGTGGGAAGCACTTTCATTCTAGGAGCTGCGTTTTGCTATTCCAGCGTGAATGGGAGTAAACGCTGTATTGAGAAATATCTGCTTCTAGAACCAAAACGCAGCTACCTAACAGAACGGTCTTCAATGTGTGCATTCAACGTACAGAGTTAAACTGATGTCCGTTTGCAGGAGTTTGTAAACCCTTTCTGTGAAGCAGCGGAAAACGCATTTTTCCAGCCAAATCCAAGCATTTCAGTAATAGCTGTAAATCTCCGTCTAAAACACAAAACGAACGTATCCTTCAAACTGCTCTCCTGTGCGTTCGCTTAACTAAGGGAGTTGAATCCGCGTTTAGACTCAGAGAGCGGGAAGCACGTTCCTTCTAGGAGCTGCGTTTTGCTATTCCAGCGTGAATGGGAGTAAAGGCTGTATTGAGAAATATCTGCTTCTAGAACCAAAACGCAGCTACCTAAGAGAACGGTCTTCAATGTGTGCAATCAACGTACAGAGTTAAACTGATGTGCGTTTGCAGGAGTTTGTAAACCCTTTCTGTGAAGCAGCGGAAAACGCATTTTTCCAGCCAAATCCAAGCATTTCAGAAATAGCTGTAAATCTCCGTCTAAAACACAAAACGAACGTATCCTTCAAACTGCTCTCCTGTGCGTTCGCTTAACTAAGGGAGTTGAATCCGCGTTTAGATTCAGAGAGTGGAAAGCACGTTCCTTCTAGGAGCTGCGTTTTGCTATTCCAGCGTGAATGGGAGTAAACGCTGTATTCAGAAATATCTGATTGTAGAACCAAAACGCAGCTACCTAACAGAACGGTCTTCAATGTGTGCATTCAACGTACAGAGTTAAACTGATGTGCGTTTGCAGGAGTTTGTAAACCCTTTCTGTGAAGCAGCGGAAAACGCATTTTTCCAGCCAAATCCAAGCATTTCAGAAATAGCTGTAAATCTCAGTCTAAAACACAAAACGAACGTATCCTTCAAACTGCTCTCCTGTGTGTTCGCTTAACTAAGGGAGTTGAATCCGCGTTTAGATTCAGAGAGTGGGAAGCACGTTCCTTCTAGGAGCTGCGTTTTGCTATTCCAGCGTGAATGGGAGTAAACGCTGTATTGAGAAATATCTGCTTCTAGAAGCAAAACGCAGCTACCTAACAGAACGGTCTTCAATGTGTGCATTCAACGTACAGAGTTAAACTGATGTGCGTTTGCAAGAGTTTGTTAGCCCTTTCTGTGAAGCAGCGGAAAACGCATTTTTCCAGCCAAATCCAAGCATTTCAGAAATACCTGTAAATCTCCGTCTAAAACACAAAACGAACATATCCTTCAAACTGCTCTCCTGTGCGTTCGCTTAACTAAGGGAGTTGAATTCGTGTTTAGATTCAGAGAGTAAGAAGCACTTTCCTCCTAGGAGCTGCGTTTTGCTATTCCAGCGTGAATGGGAGTAAACGCTGTATTGAGAAATATCTGCTTCTCGAACCAAAACGCAGCTACCTAACAGAACGGTCTTCAATGTGTGCATTCAACGTACAGAGTTAAACTGATGTGCGTTTGCAGGAGTTTGTAAACCCTTTCTGTGAAGCAGCGGAAAACGCATTTTTCCAGCCAAATCCAAGCATTTCAGAAATAGCTATAAATCTCCGTCTAAAACACAAAACGAACGTATCCTTCAAACTGCTCTCCTGTGTGTTCGCTTAACTAAGGGAGTTGAATCCGCGTTTAGACTCAGAGAGTGGGAAGCACGTTTTTTCTAGGAGCTGCGTTTTGCTATTCCAGCGTCAATGGGAGTAAACGCTGTATTGAGAAATATTCGCTTCTAGAACCAAAACGCAGCTACCTAACAGAACGGTCTTCAATGTGTGCATTCAACGTACAGAGTTAAACTGATGTGCGTTTGCAGGAGTTTGTAAACCCTTTCTGTGAAGCAGCGGAAAACGCATTTTTCTAGCTAAATCCAAGCATTTCAGAAATAGCTGTAAATCTCCGTCTAAAACACAAAACGAACGTATCCTTCAAACTGCTCTCCTGTGCGTTCGCTTAACTCAGGGAGTTGAATCCGCGTTTAGATTCATAAAGTGGGAAGCACGTTCCTTCTAGGAGCTGCGTTTTGCTATTCCAGCGTGAATGGGAGTAAACGCTGTATTGAGAAATATCTGCTTCTAGAACCAAAACGCAGCTACCTAACAGAACGGTCTTCAATGTGTGCATTCAACTTACAGTGTTAAACTGATGTGCGTTTGCAGGAGTTTGTAAACCCTTTCTGTGAAGCAGCGGAAAAAGCATTTTTCCAGCCAAATCCAAGCATTTCAGAAATAGCTGTAAATCTCCGTCTAAAACACAAAACGAACGTATCCTTCAAACTGCTCTCCTGTGCGTTCGCTTAACTAAGGGAGTTGAATCCGCCTTTAGATTCAGAGAGTGGGAAGCACGTTCCTTCTAGGAGCTGCGTTTTGCTATTCCAGCGTGAATGGGAGTAAACGCTGTATTGAGAAATATCTGCTTCTAGAACCAAAACGCAGCTACCTAACAGAACGGCCCTCAATGGGTGCATTCAACTTACTGATTTAAACTGATGTGCGTTTGCAGGAGTTTGTAAACCCTTTCTGTGAAGCAGCGGAAAACGCATTTATCCAGCCAAATCGAAGCATTTCAGAAATAGCTGTAAATCTCCGTCTAAAACACAAAAAGAACGTATCCGTCAAACTGCTATCCTGTGCGTTCGCTTAACTAAGGGAGTTGAATCCGCGTTTAGATTCAGAGAGTGGGAAGCACGTTCCTTCTAGGAGCTGCGTTTTGCTATTCCAGCGTGAATGGGAGTAAACGCTGTATTGAGAAATATCTGCTTCTAGAACCAAAACGCAGCTACCTAACAGAACGGTCTTCAATGTGTGCATTCAACGTACAGAGTTGAAATGATGTGCGTTTGCAGGAGTTTGTAACCCCTTTCTGTGAAGCAGCGCAAAACGCATTTTTCCAGCCAAATCCAAGCATTTCAGAAATAGCTGTAAATCTCCGTCTAAAACACAAAACGAACGTATCCTTCAAACTGCTCTCCTGTGCGTTCGCTTAACTAAGGGAGTTGAATCCGCGTTTAGATTCAGAGAGTGGGAAGCACGTTCCGTCTAGGAGCTGCGTTTTGCTCTTCCAGCGTGAATGGGAGTAAACGCTGTATTGAGAAATATCTGCTTCTAGACCAAAACGCAGCTACATAACAGAACGGTCTTCAATGTGTGCATTCAACTTACAGAGTTAAACTGATGTGCGTTTGCAGGAGTTTGTAAACCCTTTCTGTGAAGCAGCGGAAAACGCAATTTTCCAGCCAAATCCAAGCATTTCAGAAATAGCTGTAAATCTCCGTCTAAAACACAAAACGAACGTATCCTTCAAACTGCTCTCCTGTGCTTTCGCTTAACTAAGGGAGTTGAATCCGCGTTTAGATTCAGAGAGTGGGAAGCCCGTTCCTTCTAGGAGCTGCGTTTTGCTATTCCAGCGTGAATGGGAGTAAACGCTGTATTGAGAAATATCTGCTTCTAGAACCAAAACGCAGCCACCTAACAGAACGGTCTTCAATGTGTGCATTCAACTTACAGAGTTAAACTGATGTGCGTTTGCAGGAGTTTGTAAACCCTTTCTGTGAAGCAGCGGAAAACGCATTTTTCCAACCAAATCCAAGCATTTCAGAAATAGCTGTAAATCTCCGTCTAAAACACAAAACGAACGTATCCTTCAAACTGCTCTCCTGTGCGTTCGCTTAACTAAGGGAGTTGAATCCGCGTTTAGATTCAGAGAGTGGGAAGCACGTTCCTTCCAGGAGCTGCGTTTTGCTATTCCAGCGTGAATGGGAGTAAACGCTGTATTGAGAAATATCTGCTTCTAGAACCAAAACGCAGCTACCTAACAGAACGGTCTTCAATGTGTGCATTCAACTTACAGAGTTAAACTGATGTGCGTTTGCAGGAGTTTGTAAACCCTTTCTGTGAAGCAGCGGACAACGCATTTTTCCAGCCAAATCCAAGCATTTCAGAAATAGCTGTAAATCTCCGTCTAAAACACAAAACGAACGTATCCTTCAAACTGCTCTCCTGTGCGTTCGCTTAACTAAGGGAGTTGAATCCGCGTTTCGATTCAGAGAGTGGGAAGCACGTTCCTTCTAGGAGCTGCGTTTTCCTATTCCAGCGTGAATGGAAATAAACGCTGTATTGAGAAATATCATCTTCTAGAACCAAAACGCAGCTACCTAAAAGAACGGTCTTCAATGTGTGCATTCAACTTACAGAGTTAAACTGATGTGCGTTTGCAGGAGTTTGTAAACCCTTTCTGTGAAGCAGCGGAAAACGCATTTTTCCAGCCAAATCCAAGCATTTCAGAAATAGCTTTAAATCTCCGTCTAAAACACAAAACGAACCTATCCTTCGAACTGCTCTCCTGTGCGTTCGCTTAACTAAGGGAGTTGAATCCGCGTTTAGATTCAGAGAGTGGGAAGCACGTTCCTTCTAGGAGCTGCGTTTTGCTATTCCAGCGTGAATGGGAGTAAACGCTGTATTGAGAAATATCTGCTTCTAGAACCAAAACGCAGCAACCTAACAGAACGGTCTTCAATGTGTGCATTCAACTTACAGAGTTAAACTGATGTGCGTTTGCAGGAGTTTGTAAACCCTTTCTGTGAAGCAGCGGAAAACGCATTTATCCAGCCAAATCCAAGCATTTCAGAAATAGCTGTAAATTTCCGTCTAAAACACAAAACGAACGTATCCTTCAAACTGCTCTCCTGTGCGTTCGCTTAACTAAGGGAGTTGAATCCGCGTTTAGATTCAGAGAGTGGGAAGCACGTTTCTTCGAAAGCTGCGTTTTGCTATTCCAGCGTGAATGGGAGTAAACGCTGTATTGAGAAATATCTGCTTCTAGAAACAAAACGCAGCTACCTAACAGAACGGTCTTCAATGTGTGCATTTAACGTACAGAGTTAAACTGATGTGCGTTTGCAGGAGTTTGTAAACCCTTTCTGTGAAGCAGCGGAAAACGCATTTTTCCAGCCAAATCCAAGCATTTCAGAAATAGCTGTAAATCTCCGTCTAAAACACAAAACGAACGTATCCTTCAAACTGCTCTCCTGTGCGTTCGCTTAACTAAGGGAGTTGAATCCGCGTTTAGATTCAGAGAGTGGGAAACACGTTCCTTCTAGGAGCTGCGTTTTGCTATTCCAGCGTGAATGGGAGTAAACGCTGTATTCAGAAATATCTGCTTCTAGAACCAAAACGCAGCTAACTAACAGAACGGTCTTCAATGTGTGCACTCAACTTACAGAGTTAAACTGATGTGCGTTTGCAGGAGTTTGTAAACCCTTTCTGTGAAGCAGCGGAAAACGCATTTTTCCAGCCAAATCCAAGCATTTCAGAAATAGCTGTAAATCTCCGTCTAAAACACAAAACGAACGTATCCTTCAAACTGCTCTCCTGTGCGTTCGCTTAACTAAGGGAGTTGAATCCGCGTTTAGATTCAGAGAGTGGGAAGCACGTTCCTTCTAGGAGCTGCGTTTTGCTATTCCAGCGTGAATGGGAGTAAACGATGTATTGAGAAATATCTGCTTCTAGAACCAAAACGCAGCTACCTAACAGAACGGTCTTCAATGTGTGCATTCAACTTACAGAGTCAAACTGATGTGCGTTTGCAGGAGTTTGTAAACCCTTTCTGTGAAGCAGCGGAAAACGCATTTTTCCAGCCAAATCCAAGCATTTCAGAAATAGCTGTAAATCTCCGTCTAAAACACAAAACGAACGTATCCTTCAAACTGCTCTCCTGTGCGTTCGCTTAACTAAGGAAGTTGAATCCGCGTTTAGATTCAGAGAGTGGGAAGCACGTTCCTTCTAGGAGCTGCGTTTTGCTATTCCAGCGTGAATGGGAGTAAACGCTGTATTCAGAAATATCTGCTTCTAGAACCAAAACGCAGCTACCTAACAGAACGGTCTTCAATGTGTGCATTCAACGTACAGAGTTAAACTGATGTGCGTTTGCAGGAGTTTGTAAACCCTTTCTGTGAAGCAGCGGAAAACGCATTTTTCCAGCCAAATCCAAGCATTTCAGAAATAGCTGTAAATCTCCGTCTAAAACACAAAACGAACGTATCCTTCAAACTGCTCTCCTGTGCGTTCGCTTAACTAAGGGAGTTGAATCCGCATTTAGATTCAGAGAGTGGGAAGCACGTTCCTTCTAGGAGCTGCGTTTTGCTATTCCAGCGTGAATGGGAGTTAACGCTGTATTGAGAAATATCTGCTTCTAGAACCAAAACGCAGCTACCTAACAGAACGGTCTTCAATGTGTGCATTCAACTTACAGAGTTAAACTGATGTGCGTTTGCAGGAGTTTGTAAAGCCTTTCTGTGAAGCAGCGGAAAACGCATTTTTCCAGCCAAATCCAAGCATTTCAGAAATACGTGTAAATCTCCGTCTAAAACACAAAACGAACGTATCCTTCAAACTGCTCTCCTGTGCGTTCGCTTAACTAAGGGAGTTGAATCCGCGTTTAGATTCAGAGAGTGGGAAGCACGTTCCTTCTAGGAGCTGCGTTTTGCTATTCCAGCGTGAATGGGAGTAAACGCTGTATTGAGAAATATCTGCTTCTAGAACCAAAACGCAGCTACCTAACAGAACGGTCTTCAATGTGTACATTCAACTTACAGAGTTAAACTGATGTGCGTTTGCTGGAGTTTGTAAACCCTTTCTGTGAAGCAGCGGAAAACGCATTTTTCCAGCCAAATCCAAGCATTTCAGAAATAGCTGTAAATCTCCGTCTAAAACACAAAACGAACGTATCCTTCAAACTGCTCTCCTGTGCGTTCGCTTAACTAAGGGAGTTGAATCCGCGTTTAGATTCAGAGAGTGGGAAGCACGTTCCTTCTAGGAGCTGCGTTTTGCTATTCCAGCGTGAATGGGAGTAAACGCTGTATTCCAAAATATCTGCTTCTAGAACCAAAACGCAGCTACCTAACAGAACGGTCTTCAATGTGTGCATTCAACTTACAGAGTTAAAATGATGTGCGTTTGCAGGAGTTTGTAAACCCTTTCTGTGAAGCAGCGGAAAACGCATTTTTCCAGCCAAATCCAAGCATTTCAGAAATAGCTGTAAATCTCCGTCTAAAACACAAAACGAACGTATCCTTCAAACTGCTCTCCTGTGCGTTCGCTTAACTAAGGGAGTTGAATCCGCGTTTAGATTCAGAGAGTGGGAAGCACGTTCCTTCTAGGAGCTGCGTTTTGCTATTCCAGCGTGAATGAGAGTAAACGCTGTATTCAGAAATATCTGCTTCTAGAACCAAAACGCAGCTACCTAACAGAACGGTCTTCAATGTGTGCATTCAACTTAAAGAGTTAAACTGATGTGCGTTTGCAGGAGTTTGTAAACCCTTTCTGTGAAGCAGCGGAAAACGCATTTTTCCAGCCAAATCCAAGCATTTCAGAAATAGCTGTAAATCTCCGTCTAAAACACAAAACGAACGTATCCTCCAAACTGCTCTCCTGTGCGTTCGCTTAACTAAGGAAGTTGAATCCGCGTTTAGATTCAGAGAGTGGGAAGCACGTTCCTTCTAGGAGCTGCGTTTTGCTATTCCAGCGTGAATGGGAGTAAACGCTGTATTGAGAAATATCTGCTTCTAGAACCAAAACGCAGCTACCTAACAGAACGGTCTTCAATGTGTGCATTCAACGTACAGAGTTAAACTGATGTGCGTTTGCAGGAGTTTGTAAACCCTTTCTGTGAAGCAGCGGAAAACGCATTTTTCCAGCCAAATCCAAGCATTTCATAAATAGTTGTAAATCTCCGTCTAAAACACAAAACGAACGTATCCTTCAAACTGCTCTCCTGTGCGTTCGCTTAACTAAGGGAGTTGAATCCGCGTTTAGATTCAGAGAGTGGGAAGCACGTTCCTTCTAGGAGCTGCGTTTTGCTATTCCAGCGTGAATAGGAATAAACGCTGTATTGAGAAATATCTGCTTCTAGAACCAAAACGCAGCTACCTAACAGAACGGTCTTCAATGTGTGCATTCAACTTACAGAGTTAAACTGATGTGCGTTTGCAGGAGTTTGTAAACCCTTTCTGTGAAGCAGCGGAAAACGCATTTGTCCAGCCAAATCCAAGCATTTCAGAAATAGCTGTAAATCTTTGTCTAAAACACAAAACGAACGTATCCTTCAAACTGCTCTGCTGTGCGTTGGCTTAACTAAGGGAGTTGAATCCGCGTTTAGATTCAGAGAGTGGGAAGCACGTTCCTTCTAGGAGCTGCGATTTGCTATTCCAGCGTGAATGGGAGTAAACGCTGTATTGAGAAATATCTGCTTCTAGAACCAAAACGCAGCTACCTAACAGAACGGTCTTCAATGTGTGCATTCAACTTACAGAGTTAAACTGATGTGCGTTTGCAGGAGTTTGTAAACCCTTTCTGTGAAGCAGCGGACAACGCATTTTTCCAACCAAATCCAAGCATTTCAGAAATAGCTGTAAATCTCCGTCTAAAACACAAAACGAACGTATCCTTCAAACTGCTCTCCTGTGCGTTCGCTTAACTAAGGGAGTTGAATCCGCGTTTAGATTCAGAGAGTGGGAAGCACGTTCCTTCTAGGAGCTGCGTTTTCCTATTCCAGCGTGAATGGGAATAAACGCTGTATTGAGAAATATCATCTTCTAGAACCAAAACGCAGCTACCTAAAAGAACGGTCTTCAATGTGTGCATTCAACTTACAGAGTTAAACTGATGTGCGTTTGCAGGAGTTTGTAAACCCTTTCTGTGAAGCAGCGGAAAACGCATTTTTCCAGCCAAATCCAAGCATTTCAGAAATAGCTTTAAATCTCCGTCTAAAACACAAAACGAACCTATCCTTCGAACTGCTCTCCTGTGCGTTCGCTTAACTAAGGGAGTTGAATCCGCGTTTAGATTCAGAGAGTGGGAAGCACGTTCCTTCTAGGAGCTGCGTTTTGCTATTCCAGCGTGAATGGGAGTAAAGGCTGTATTGAGAAATATCTGCTTCTAGAACCAAAACGCAGCTACCTAACAGAACGGTCTTCAATGTGTGCATTCAACTTACAGAGTTAAACTGATGTGCGTTTGCAGGAGTTTGTAAACCCTTTCTGTGAAGCAGCGGAAAACGCATTTATCCAGCCAAATCCAAGCATTTCAGAAATAGCTGTAAATTTCCGTCTAAAACACAAAACGAACGTATCCTTCAAACTGCTCTCCTGTGCGTTCGCTTAACTAAGGGAGTTGAATCCGCGTTTAGATTCAGAGAGTGGGAAGCACGTTCCTTCGAAAGCTGCGTTTTGCTATTCCAGCGTGAATGGGAGTAAACGCTGTATTGAGAAATATCTGCTTCTAGAAACGAAACGCAGCTACCTAACAGAACGGTCTTCAATGTGTGCATTCAACGTACAGAGTTAAACTGATGTGCGTTTGCAGGAGTTTGTAAACCCTTTCTGTGAAGCAGCGGAAAACGCATTTTTCCAGCCAAATCCAAGCATTTCAGAAATAGCTGTAAATCTCCGTCTAAAACACAAAACGAACGTATCCTTCAAACTGCTCTCCTGTGCGTTCGCTTAACTAAGGGAGTTGAATCCGCGTTTAGATTCAGAGAGTGGGAAGCACGTTCCTTCTAGGAGCTGCGTTTTGCTATTCCAGCGTGAATGGGAGTAAACGCTGTATTCAGAAGTATCTGCTTCTAGAACCAAAACGCAGCTAACTAACAGAACGGTCTTCAATGTGTGCACTCAACTTACAGAGTTAAACTGATGTGCGTTTGCAGGAGTTTGTAAACCCTTTCTGTGAAGCAGCGGAAAACGCATTTTTCCAGCCAAATCCAAGCATTTCAGAAATAGCTGTAAATCTCCGTCTAAAACACAAAACGAACGTATCCTTCAAACTGCTCTCCTGTGCGTTCGCTTAACTAAGGGAGTTGAATCCGCGTTTAGATTCAGAGAGTGGGAAGCACGTTCCTTCTAGGAGCTGCGTTTTGCTATTCCAGCGTGAATGGGAGTAAACGATGTATTGAGAAATATCTGCTTCTAGAACCAAAACGCAGCTACCTAACAGAACGGTCTTCAATGTGTGCATTCAACTTACAGAGTTAAACTGATGTGCGTTTGCAGGAGTTTGTAAACCCTTTCTGTGAAGCAGCGGAAAACGCATTTTTCCAGCCAAATCCAAGCATTTCAGAAATAGCTGTAAATCTCCGTCTAAAACACAAAACGAACGTATCCTTCAAACTGCTCTCCTGTGCGTTCGCTTAACTAAGGGAGTTGAATCCGCGTTTAGATTCAGAGAGTGGGAAGCACGTTCCTTCTAGGAGCTGCGTTTTGCTATTCCAGCGTGAATGGGAGTAAACGCTGTATTCAGTAATATCTGCTTCTAGAACCAAAACGCAGCTACCTAACAGAACGGTCTTCAATGTGTGCATTCAACTTACAGAGTTAAACTGATGTGCGTTTGCAGGAGTTTGTAAACCCTTTCTGTGAAGCAGCGGAAAACGCATTTTTCCAGCCAAATCCAAGCATTTCAGAAATAGCTGTAAATCTCCGTCTAAAACACAAAACGAACGTATCCTTCAAACTGCTCTCCTGTGCGTTCGCTTAACTAAGGGAGTTGAATCCGCGTTTAGATTCAGAGAGTGGGAAGCACGTTCCTTCTAGGAGCTGCGTTTTGCTATTCCAGCGTGAATGGGAGTAAACGCTGTATTCAGAAGTATCTGCTTCTAGAACCAAAACGCAGCTAACTAACAGAACGGTCTTCAATGTGTGCACTCAACTTACAGAGTAAAACTGATGTGCGTTTGCAGGAGTTTGTAAACCCTTTCTGTGAAGCAGCGGAAAACGCATTTTTCCAGCCAAATCCAAGCATTTCAGAAATAGCTGTAAATCTCCGTCTAAAACACAAAACGAACGTATCCTTCAAACTGCTCTCCTGTGCGTTCGCTTAACTAAGGGAGTTGAATCCGCGTTTAGATTCAGAGAGTGGGAAGCACGTTCCTTCTAGGAGCTGCGTTTTGCTATTCCAGCGTGAATGGGAGTAAACGCTGTATTGAGAAATATCTGCTTCTAGAACCAAAACGCAGCTACCTAACAGAACGGTCTTCAATGTGTGCATTCAACTTACAGAGTTAAACTGATGTGCGTTTGCAGGAGTTTGTAAACCCTTTCTGTGAAGCAGCGGAAAACGCATTTTTCCAGCCAAATCCAAGCATTTCAGAAATAGCTGTAAATCTCCGTCTAAAACACAAAACGAACGTATCCTTCAAACTGCTCTCCTGTGCGTTCGCTTAACTAAGGAAGTTGAATCCGCGTTTAGATTCAGAGAGTGGGAAGCACGTTCCTTCTAGGAGCTGCGTTTTGCTATTCCAGCGTGAATGGGAGTAAACGCTGTATTGAGAAATATCTGCTTCTAGAACCAAAACGCAGCTACCTAACAGAACGGTCTTCAATGTGTGCATTCAACGTACAGAGTTAAACTGATGTGCGTTTGCAGGAGTTTGTAAACCCTTTCTGTGAAGCAGCGGAAAACGCATTTTTCCAGCCAAATCCAAGCATTTCAGAAATAGCTGTAAATCTCCGTCTAAAACACAAAACGAACGTATCCTTCAAACTGCTCTCCTGTGCGTTCGCTTAACTAAGGGAGTTGAATCCGCGTTTAGATTCAGAGAGTGGGAAGCACGTTCCTTCTAGGAGCTGCGTTTTGCTATTCCAGCGTGAATGGGAGTAAACGCTGTATTCAGTAATATCTGCTTCTAGAACCAAAACGCAGCTACCTAACAGAACGGTCTTCAATGTGTGCATTCAACTTACAGAGTTAAACTGATGTGCGTTTGCAGGAGTTTGTAAACCCTTTCTGTGAAGCAGCGGAAAACGCATTTGTCCAGCCAAATCCAAGCATTTCAGAAATAGCTGTAAATCTTTGTCTAAAACACAAAACGAACGTATCCTTCAAACTGCTCTGCTGTGCGTTGGCTTAACTAAGGGAGTTGAATCCGCGTTTAGATTCAGAGAGTGGGAAGCACGTTCCTTCTAGGAGCTGCGATTTGCTATTCCAGCGTGAATGGGAGTAAACGCTGTATTGAGAAATATCTGCTTCTAGAACCAAAACGCAGCTACCTAACAGAACGGTCTTCAATGTGTGCATTCAACTTACAGAGTTAAACTGATGTGCGTTTGCAGGAGTTTGTAAACCCTTTCTGTGAAGCAGCGGACAACGCATTTTTCCAACCAAATCCAAGCATTTCAGAAATAGCTGTAAATCTCCGTCTAAAACACAAAACGAACGTATCCTTCAAACTGCTCTCCTGTGCGTTCGCTTAACTAAGGGAGTTGAATCCGCGTTTAGATTCAGAGAGTGGGAAGCACGTTCCTTCTAGGAGCTGCGTTTTCCTATTCCAGCGTGAATGGGAATAAACGCTGTATTGAGAAATATCATCTTCTAGAACCAAAACGCAGCTACCTAAAAGAACGGTCTTCAATGTGTGCATTCAACTTACAGAGTTAAACTGATGTGCGTTTGCAGGAGTTTGTAAACCCTTTCTGTGAAGCAGCGGAAAACGCATTTTTCCAGCCAAATCCAAGCATTTCAGAAATAGCTTTAAATCTCCGTCTAAAACACAAAACGAACCTATCCTTCGAACTGCTCTCCTGTGCGTTCGCTTAACTAAGGGAGTTGAATCCGCGTTTAGATTCAGAGAGTGGGAAGCACGTTCCTTCTAGGAGCTGCGTTTTGCTATTCCAGCGTGAATGGGAGTAAAGGCTGTATTGAGAAATATCTGCTTCTAGAACCAAAACGCAGCTACCTAACAGAACGGTCTTCAATGTGTGCATTCAACTTACAGAGTTAAACTGATGTGCGTTTGCAGGAGTTTGTAAACCCTTTCTGTGAAGCAGCGGAAAACGCATTTATCCAGCCAAATCCAAGCATTTCAGAAATAGCTGTAAATTTCCGTCTAAAACACAAAACGAACGTATCCTTCAAACTGCTCTCCTGTGCGTTCGCTTAACTAAGGGAGTTGAATCCGCGTTTAGATTCAGAGAGTGGGAAGCACGTTCCTTCGAAAGCTGCGTTTTGCTATTCCAGCGTGAATGGGAGTAAACGCTGTATTGAGAAATATCTGCTTCTAGAAACGAAACGCAGCTACCTAACAGAACGGTCTTCAATGTGTGCATTCAACGTACAGAGTTAAACTGATGTGCGTTTGCAGGAGTTTGTAAACCCTTTCTGTGAAGCAGCGGAAAACGCATTTTTCCAGCCAAATCCAAGCATTTCAGAAATAGCTGTAAATCTCCGTCTAAAACACAAAACGAACGTATCCTTCAAACCGCTCTCCTGTGCGTTCGCTTAACTAAGGGAGTTGAATCCGCGTTTAGATTCAGAGAGTGGGAAGCACGTTCCTTCTAGGAGCTGCGTTTTGCTATTCCAGCGTGAATGGGAGTAAACGCTGTATTCAGAAGTATCTGCTTCTAGAACCAAAACGCAGCTAACTAACAGAACGGTCTTCAATGTGTGCACTCAACTTACAGAGTTAAACTGATGTGCGTTTGCAGGAGTTTGTAAACCCTTTCTGTGAAGCAGCGGAAAACGCATTTTTCCAGCCAAATCCAAGCATTTCAGAAATAGCTGTAAATCTCCGTCTAAAACACAAAACGAACGTATCCTTCAAACTGCTCTCCTGTGCGTTCGCTTAACTAAGGGAGTTGAATCCGCGTTTAGATTCAGAGAGTGGGAAGCACGTTCCTTCTAGGAGCTGCGTTTTGCTATTCCAGCGTGAATGGGAGTAAACGATGTATTGAGAAATATCTGCTTCTAGAACCAAAACGCAGCTACCTAACAGAACGGTCTTCAATGTGTGCATTCAACTTACAGAGTTAAACTGATGTGCGTTTGCAGGAGTTTGTAAACCCTTTCTGTGAAGCAGCGGAAAACGCATTTTTCCAGCCAAATCCAAGCATTTCAGAAATAGCTGTAAATCTCCGTCTAAAACACAAAACGAACGTATCCTTCAAACTGCTCTCCTGTGCGTTCGCTTAACTAAGGGAGTTGAATCCGCGTTTAGATTCAGAGAGTGGGAAGCACGTTCCTTCTAGGAGCTGCGTTTTGCTATTCCAGCGTGAATGGGAGTAAACGCTGTATTCAGTAATATCTGCTTCTAGAACCAAAACGCAGCTACCTAACAGAACGGTCTTCAATGTGTGCATTCAACTTACAGAGTTAAACTGATGTGCGTTTGCAGGAGTTTGTAAACCCTTTCTGTGAAGCAGCGGAAAACGCATTTTTCCAGCCAAATCCAAGCATTTCAGAAATAGCTGTAAATCTCCGTCTAAAACACAAAACGAACGTATCCTTCAAACTGCTCTCCTGTGCGTTCGCTTAACTAAGGGAGTTGAATCCGCGTTTAGATTCAGAGAGTGGGAAGCACGTTCCTTCTAGGAGCTGCGTTTTGCTATTCCAGCGTGAATGGGAGTAAACGCTGTATTCAGAAGTATCTGCTTCTAGAACCAAAACGCAGCTAACTAACAGAACGGTCTTCAATGTGTGCACTCAACTTACAGAGTAAAACTGATGTGCGTTTGCAGGAGTTTGTAAACCCTTTCTGTGAAGCAGCGGAAAACGCATTTTTCCAGCCAAATCCAAGCATTTCAGAAATAGCTGTAAATCTCCGTCTAAAACACAAAACGAACGTATCCTTCAAACTGCTCTCCTGTGCGTTCGCTTAACTAAGGGAGTTGAATCCGCGTTTAGATTCAGAGAGTGGGAAGCACGTTCCTTCTAGGAGCTGCGTTTTGCTATTCCAGCGTGAATGGGAGTAAACGCTGTATTGAGAAATATCTGCTTCTAGAACCAAAACGCAGCTACCTAACAGAACGGTCTTCAATGTGTGCATTCAACTTACAGAGTTAAACTGATGTGCGTTTGCAGGAGTTTGTAAACCCTTTCTGTGAAGCAGCGGAAAACGCATTTTTCCAGCCAAATCCAAGCATTTCAGAAATAGCTGTAAATCTCCGTCTAAAACACAAAACGAACGTATCCTTCAAACTGCTCTCCTGTGCGTTCGCTTAACTAAGGAAGTTGAATCCGCGTTTAGATTCAGAGAGTGGGAAGCACGTTCCTTCTAGGAGCTGCGTTTTGCTATTCCAGCGTGAATGGGAGTAAACGCTGTATTGAGAAATATCTGCTTCTAGAACCAAAACGCAGCTACCTAACAGAACGGTCTTCAATGTGTGCATTCAACGTACAGAGTTAAACTGATGTGCGTTTGCAGGAGTTTGTAAACCCTTTCTGTGAAGCAGCGGAAAACGCATTTTTCCAGCCAAATCCAAGCATTTCAGAAATAGCTGTAAATCTCCGTCTAAAACACAAAACGAACGTATCCTTCAAACTGCTCTCCTGTGCGTTCGCTTAACTAAGGGAGTTGAATCCGCGTTTAGATTCAGAGAGTGGGAAGCACGTTCCTTCTAGGAGCTGCGTTTTGCTATTCCAGCGTGAATGGGAGTAAACGCTGTATTCAGTAATATCTGCTTCTAGAACCAAAACGCAGCTACCTAACAGAACGGTCTTCAATGTGTGCATTCAACTTACAGAGTTAAACTGATGTGCGTTTGCAGGAGTTTGTAAACCCTTTCTGTGAAGCAGCGGAAAACGCATTTTTCCAGCCAAATCCAAGCATTTCAGAAATAGCTGTAAATCTCCGTCTAAAACACAAAACGAACGTATCCTTCAAACTGCTCTCCTGTGCGTTCGCTTAACTAAGGG
Organism: Callithrix jacchus; assembly: GCF_049354715.1. NCBI lineage: Eukaryota > Metazoa > Chordata > Mammalia > Primates > Cebidae > Callithrix > Callithrix jacchus. The sequence goes on from NC_133514.1 coordinate 47,144,242, forward strand.
AGTTGAATCCGCATTTAGATTCAGAGAGTGGGAAGCACGTTCCTTCTAGGAGCTGCGTTTTGCTATTCCAGCGTGAATGGGAGTAAACGCTGTATTCAGAAATATCTGCTTCTAGAACCAAAACGCAGCTACCTAACAGAACGGTCTTCAATGTGTACATTCAACTTACAGAGTTAAACTGATGTGCGTTTGCAGGAGTTTGTAAACCCTTTCTGTGAAGCAGCGGAAAACGCATTTATCCAGCCAAATCCAAGCATTTCAGAAATAGCTGTAAATCTCCGTCTAAAACACAAAACGAACGTATCCTTCAAACTGCTCTCCTGTGCGTTCGCTTAACTAAGGGAGTTGAATCCGCGTTTAGATTCAGAGAGTGGGAAGCACGTTCCTTCTAGGAGCTGCGTTTTGCTATTCCAGCGTGAATGGGAGTAAACGCTGTATTCCAAAATATCTGCTTCTAGAACCACAACGCAGCTACCTAACAGAACGGTCTTCAATGTGTGCATTCAACTTACAGAGTTAAACTGATGTGCGTTTGCAGGAGTTTGTAAACCCTTTCTGTGAAGCAGCGGAAAACGCATTTTTCCAGCCAAATCCAAGCATTTCAGAAATAGCTGTAAATCTCCGTCTAAAACACAAAACGAACGTATCCTTCAAACTGCTCTCCTGTGCGTTCGCTTAACTAAGGGAGTTGAATCCGCGTTTAGATTCAGAGAGTGGGAAGCACGTTCCTTCTAGGAGCTGCGTTTTGCTATTCCAGCGTGAATGGGAGTAAACGCTGTATTCAGTAATATCTGCTTCTAGAACCAAAACGCAGCTACCTAACAGAACGGTCTTCAATGTGTGCATTCAACTTACAGAGTTAAACTGATGTGCGTTTGCAGGAGTTTGTAAACCCTTTCTGTGAAGCAGCGGAAAACGCATTTTTCCAGCCAAATCCAAGCATTTCAGAAATAGCTGTAAATCTCCGTCTAAAACACAAAACGAACGTATCCTTCAAACTGCTCTCCTGTGCGTTCGCTTAACTAAGGGAGTTGAATCCGCGTTTAGATTCAGAGAGTGGGAAGCACGTTCCTTCGAAAGCTGCGTTTTGCTATTCCAGCGTGAATGGGAGTAAACGCTGTATTGAGAAATATCTGCTTCTAGAAACAAAACGCAGCTACCTAACAGAACGGTCTTCAATATGTGCATTCAACTTACAGTGTTAAACTGATGTGCGTTTGCAGGAGTTTGTAAACCCTTTCTGTGAAGCAGCGGAAAACGCATTTTTCCAGCCAAATCCAAGCATTTCAGAAATAGCTGTAAATCTCCGTCTAAAACACAAAACGAACGTATCCTTCAAACTGCTCTCCTGTGCGTTGGCTTAACTAAGGGAGTTGAATCCGCCTTTAGATTCAGAGAGTGGGAAGCACGTTCCTTCTAGGAGCTGCGTTTTGCTATTCCAGCGTGAATGGGAGTAAACGCTGTATTGAGAAATATCTGCTTCTAGAACCAAAACGCAGCTACCTAACAGAACGGCCTTCAATGGGTGCATTCAACTTACTGATTTAAACTGATGTGCGTTTGCAGGAGTTTGTAAACCCTTTCTGTGAAGCAGCGGAAAACGCATTTTTCCAGCCAAATCCAAGCATTTCAGAAATAGCTGTAAATCTCCGTCTAAAACACAAAAAGAACGTATCCTTCAAACTGCTATCCTGTGCGTTCGCTTAACTAAGGGAGTTAAATCCGCGTTTAGATTCAGAGAGTGGGAAGCACGTTCCTTCTAGGAGCTGCGTTTTGCTATTCCAGCGTGAATGGGAGTAAACGCTGTATTGAGAAATATCTGCTTCTAGAACCAAAACGCAGCTACCTAACAGAACGGTCTTCAATGTGTGCATTCAACGTACAGAGTTGAAATGATGTGCGTTTGCAGGAGTTTGTAAACCCTTTCTGTGAAGCAGCGCAAAACGCATTTTTCCAGCCAAATCCAAGCATTTCAGAAATAGCTGTAAATCTCCGTCTAAAACACAAAACGAACGTATCCTTAAACTGCTCTCCTGTGCGTTCGCTTAACTAAGGGAGTTGAATCCGCGTTTAGATTCAGAGAGTGGGAAGCACGTTCCTTCTAGGAGCTGCGTTTTGCTATTCCAGCGTGAATGGGAGTAAACGCTGTATTCAGAAATATCTGCTTCTAGAACCAAAACGCAGCTACCTAACAGAACGGTCTTCAATGTGTGCATTCAACTTACAGAGTTAAACTGATGTGCGTTTGCAGGAGTTTCTAAACCCTTTCTGTGAAGCAGCGGAAAACGCATTTTTCCAGCCAAATCCAAGCATTTCAGAAATAGCTGTAAATCTCCGTCTAAAACACAAAACGAACGTATCCTTCAAACTGCTCTCCTGTGTGTTCGCTTAACTAAGGGAGTTGAATCCGCGTTTAGATTCAGAGAGTGGGAAGCACGTTCCTTCTAGAAGCTGCGTTTTGCTATTCCAGCGTGAATGGGAGTAAACGCTGTATTGAGAAATATCTGCTTCTAGAACCAAAACGCAGCTACCTAACAGAACGGCCTTCAATGGGTGCATTCAACTTACTGATTTAAACTGATGTGCGTTTGCAGGAGTTTGTAAACCCTTTCTGTGAAGCAGCGGAAAACGCATTTTTCCAGCCAAATCCAAGCATTTCAGAAATAGCTGTAAATCTCCGTCTAAAACACAAAAAGAACGTATCCTTCAAACTGCTATCCTGTGCGTTCGCTTAACTAAGGGAGTTGAATCCGCGTTTAGATTCAGAGAGTGGGAAGCACGTTCCTTCTAGGAGCTGCGTTTTGCTATTCCAGCGTGAATGGGAGTAAACGCTGTATTGAGAAATATCTGCTTCTAGAACCAAAACGCAGCTACCTAACAGAACGGTCTTCAATGTGTGCATTCAACGTACAGAGTTGAAATGATGTGCGTTTGCAGGAGTTTGTAAACCCTTTCTGTGAAGCAGCGCAAAACGCATTTTTCCAGCCAAATCCAAGCATTTCAGAAATAGCTGTAAATCTCCGTCTAAAACACAAAACGAACGTATCCTTAAACTGCTCTCCTGTGCGTTCGCTTAACTAAGGGAGTTGAATCCGCGTTTAGATTCAGAGAGTGGGAAGCACGTTCCTTCTAGGAGCTGCGTTTTGCTATTCCAGCGTGAATGGGAGTAAACGCTGTATTCAGAAATATCTGCTTCTAGAACCAAAACGCAGCTACCTAACAGAACGGTCTTCAATGTGTGCATTCAACTTACAGAGTTAAACTGATGTGCGTTTGCAGGAGTTTGTAAACCCTTTCTGTGAAGCAGCGGAAAACGCATTTTTCCAGCCAAATCCAAGCATTTCAGAAATAGCTGTAAATCTCCGTCTAAAACACAAAACGAACGTATCCTTCAAACTGCTCTCCTGTGTGTTCGCTTAACTAAGGGAGTTGAATCCGCGTTTAGATTCAGAGAGTGGGAAGCACGTTCCTTCTAGAAGCTGCGTTTTGCTATTCCAGCGTGAATGGGATTAAACGCTGTATTGAGAAATATCTGCTTCTAGAAGCAAAACGCAGCTACCTAACAGAACGGTCTTCAATGTGTGCATTCAACGTACAGAGTTAAACTGATGTGCGTTTGCAAGAGTTTGTTAGCCCTTTCTGTGAAGCAGCGGAAAACGCATTTTTTCCAGCCAAATCCAAGCATTTCAGAAATACCTGTAAATCTCCGTCTAAAACACAAAACGAACGTATCCTTCAAACTGCTCTCCTGTGCGTTCGCTTAACTAAGGGAGTTGAATTCGTGTTTAGATTCAGAGAGTAAGAAGCACTTTCCTTCTAGGAGCTGCGTTTTGCTATTCCAGCGTGAATGGGAGTAAACGCTGTATTGAGAAATATCTGCTTCTAGAACCAAAACGCAGCAACTTAACAGAACGGTCTTCAATGTGTGCATTCAACGTACAGAGTTAAACTGATGTGCGTTTGCAGGAGTTTGTAAACTCTTTCTGTGAAGAAGCGGAAAACGCATTTTTCCAGCCAAATCCAAGCATTTCAGAAATAGCTGTAAATCTCCGTCTAAAACACAAAACGAACGTATCCTTCAAACTGCTCTGCTGTGCGTTGGCTTAACTAAGGGAGTTGAATCCGCGTTTAGATTCAGAGAGTGGGAAGCACGTTCCTTCTAGGAGCTGCGTTTTGCTATTCCAGCGTGAATGGGAGTAAACGCTGTATTGAGAAATATCTGCTTCTAGAACCAAAACGCAGCTACCTAACAGAACGGTCTTCAATGTGTGCATTCAACGTACAGAGTTAAACTGATGTGCGTTTGCAGGAGTTAGTAAACTCTTTCTGTGAAGCAGCGGAAAACGCATTTTTCCAGCCAAATCCAAGCATTTCAGAAATAGTTGTAAATCTGCGTCTAAAACACAAAACGAACGTATCCTTCAAACTGCTCTCCTGTGCGTTCGCTTAACTAAGGGAGTTGAATCCGCGTTTAGATTCAGAGAGTGGGAAGCACGTTCCTTCTAGGAGCTGCGTTTTGCTATTCCAGCGTGAATGGGAATAAACGCTGTATTGAGAAATATCTGCTTCTAGAACCAAAACGCAGCTACCTAACAAAACGGTCTTCAATGTGTGCATTCAACTTACAGAGTTAAACTGATGTGCGTTTGCAGGAGTTTGTAAACCCTTTCTGTGAAGCAGCGGAAAACGCATTTTTCCAGCCAAATCCAAGCATTTCAGAAATAGCTGTAAATCTCCGTCTAAAACACAAAACGAACGTATCCTTCAAACTGCTCTTCTGTGCGTTCGCTTAACTAAGGGAGTTGAATCCGCGTTTAGATTCAGAGAGTGGGAAGCACGTTCCTTCTAGGAGCTGCGTTTTGCTATTCCAGCGTGAATGGGAGTAAAGGCTGTATTCAGAAATATCTGCTTCTAGAACCAAAACGCAGCTACCTAACAGAACGGTCTTCAATGTGTGCATTCAACTTACAGAGTTAAACTGATGTGGGTTTGCAGGAGTTTGTAAACCCTTTCTGTGAAGCAGCGGAAAACGCATTTTTTCAGCCAAATCCAAGCATTTCAGAAATAGCTGTAAATCTCCGTCTAAAACACAAAACGAACGTATCTTTCAAACTGCTCTCCTGTGCGTTCGCTTAACTAAGGGAGTTGAATCCGCGTTTAGATTCAGAGAGTGGGAAGCACGTTCCTTCTAGGAGCTGCGTTTTGCTATTCCAGCGTGAATGGGAGTAAACGCTGTATTGAGAAATATCTGCTTCTAGAAAGAAACGCAGCTACCTAACAGAATGGTCTTCAATGTGTGCATTCAACGTACAGAGTTAAACTGATGTGCGTTTGCAGGAGTTTGTAAACCCTTTCTGTGAAGCAGCGGAAAACGCATTTTTCCAGCCAAATCCAAGCATTTCAGAAATAGCTGTAAATCTCCGTCTAAAACACAAAACGAACGTATCCTTCAAACTGCTCTCCTGTGCGTTCGCTTAACTAAGGGAGTTGAATCCGCGCTTAGATTCAGAGAGTGGGAAGCACTTTCATTCTAGGAGCTGCGTCTTGCTATTCCAGCGTGAATGGGAGTAAAGGCTGTATTGAGAAATATCTGCTTCTAGAACCAAAACGCAGCTACCTAACAGAACGGTCTTCAATGTGTGCATTCAACGTACAGAGTTAAACTGATGTCCGTTTGCAGGAGTTTGTAAACCCTTTCTGTGAAGCAGCGGAAAACGCATTTTTCCAGCCAAATCCAAGCATTTCAGTAATAGCTGTAAATCTCCGTCTAAAACACAAAACGAACGTATCCTTCAAACTGCTCTCCTGTGCGTTCGCTTAACTAAGGGAGTTGAATCCGCGTTTAGACTCAGAGAGTGGGAAGCACGTTCCTTCTAGGAGCTGCGTTTTGCTATTCCAGCGTGAATGGGAGTAAAGGCTGTATTGAGAAATATCTGCTTCTAGAACCAAAACGCAGCTACCTAACAGAACGGTCTTCAATGTGTGCATTCAACGTACAGAGTTAAACTGATGTGCGTTTGCAGGAGTTTGTAAACCCTTTCTGTGAAGCAGCGGAAAACGCATTTTTCCAGCCAAATCCAAGCATTTCAGAAATAGCTGTAAATCTCCGTCTAAAACACAAAACGAACGTATCCTTCAAACTGCTCTCCTGTGCGTTCGCTTAACTAAGGGAGTTGAATCCGCGTTTAGATTCAGAGAGTGGAAAGTACGTTCCTTCTAGGAGCTGCGTTTTGCTATTCCAACGTGAATGGGAGTAAACGCTGTATTGAGAAATATCTGCTTCTAGAACCAAAACGCAGCTACTTAACAGAACGGTCTTCAATGTGTGCATTCAACGTACAGAGTTAAACTGATGTACGTTTGCAGGAGTTTGTAAACTTTTTCTGTGAAGCAGCGGAAAACGCCTTTTTCCAGCCAAATCCAAGCATTTCAGAAATAGCTGTAAATCTCCGTCTAAAACACAAAACGAACGTATCCTTCAAACTGCTCTCCTGTGTGTTCGCTTAACTAAGGGAGTTGAATCCGCGTTTAGATTCAGAGAGTGGGAAGCACGTTCCTTCTAGGAGCTGCGTTTTGCTACTCCAGCGTGAATGGGAGTAAACGCTGTATTGAGAAATATCTGCTTCTAGAAGCAAAACGCAGCTACCTAACAGAACGGTCTTCAATGTGTGCATTCAACGTACAGAGTTAAACTGATGTGCGTTTGCAAGAGTTTGTTAGCCCTTTCTGTGAAGCAGCGGAAAACGCATTTGTCCAGCCAAATCCAAGCATTTCAGAAATACCTGTAAATCTCCGTCTAAAACACAAAACGAACGTATCCTTCAAACTGCTCTCCTGTGCGTTCGCTTAACTAAGGGAGTTGAATTCGTGTTTAGATTCAGAGAGTAAGAAGCACTTTCCTTCTAGGAGCTGCGTTTTGCTATTCCAGCGTGAATGGGAGTAAACGCTGTATTCCAAAATATCTGCTTCTAGAACCAAAACGCAGCTACCTAACAGAACGGTCTTCAATGTGTGCATTCAATTTACAGAGTTAAACTGATGTGCGTTTGCAGGAGTTTGTAAACCCTTTCTGTGAAGCAGCGGAAAACGCATTTTTCCAGCCAAATCCAAGCATTTCAGAAATAGCTGTAAATCTCCGTCTAAAACACAAAACGAACGTATCCTTCAAACTGCTCTCCTGTGCGTTCGCTTAACTAAGGGTGTTGAATCCGCGTTTAGATTCAGAGAGTGGGAAGCACGTTCCTTCTAGGAGCTGCGTTTTGCTATTCCAGCGTGAATGGGAGTAAACGCTGTATTCAGAAATATCTGCTTCTCGAACCAAAACGCAGCTACCTAACAGAACGGTCTTCAATGTGTGCATTCAACGTACAGAGTTAAACTGATGTGCGTTTGCAGGAGTTTGTAAACTCTTTCTGTGAAGCAGCGGAAAACGCATTTTTCCAGCCAAATCCAAGCATTTCAGAAATAGCTGTAAATCTCCGTCTAAAACACAAAACGAACGTATCCTTCAAACTGCTCTGCTGTGCGTTGGCTTAACTAAGGGAGTTGAATCCGCGTTTAGATTCAGAGAGTGGGAAGCACGTTCCTTCTAGGAGCTGCGTTTTGCTATTCCAGCGTGAATGGGAGTAAACGCTGTATTGAGAAATATCTGCTTCTAGAACCAAAACGCAGCTACCTAACAGAACGGTCTTCAATGTGTGCATTCAACGTACAGAGTTAAACTGATGTGCGTTTGCAGGAGTTTGTAAACCCTTTCTGTGAAGCAGCGGAAAACGCATTTTTCCAGCCAAATCCAAGCATTTCAGAAATAGCTGTAAATTTCCGTCTAAAACACAAAACGAACGTATCCTTCAAACTGCTCTCCTGTGCGTTCGCTTAACTAGGGGAGTTGAATCCGCATTTAGATTCAGAGTCGGAAGCACGTTGTTTCTAGGAGCTGCGTTTTGCTATTCAAGCGTGAATGGGAGTAAACGCTGTATTGAGAAATATCTGCTTCTAGAACCAAAACGCAGCTACCTAACAGAACGGTCTTCAACGTGTGCATTCAACTTACAGAGTTAAACTGATGTGCGTTTGCAGGAGTTTGTAAACCCTTTCTGTGAAGCAGCGGAAAACGCATTTTTCCAGCAAAATCCAAGCATTTCAGAAATAGCTGTAAATCTCCGTCTAAAACACAAAACGAACGTATCCTTAAAACTGCTCTCCTGTGCGTTCGCTTAACTAAGGGAGTTGAATCCGCGTTTAGATTCAGAGAGTGGGAAGCACGTTCCTTCTAGGAGCTGCGTTTTGCTATTCCAGCGTGAATGGGAGTAAAGGCTGTATTCAGAAATATCTGCTTCTAGAACCAAAACGCAGCTACCTAACAGAACGGTCTTCAATGTGTGCATTCAACGTACAGAGTTAAACTGATGTGCGTTTGCAGGAGTTTGTAAACCCTTTCTGTGAAGCAGCGGAAAACGCATTTTTCCAGCCAAATCCAAGCATTTCAGAAATAGCTGTAAATCTCCGTCTAAAACACAAAACGAACGTATCCTTCAAACTGCTCTCCTGTGCGTTCGCTTAACTAAGGGAGTTGAATCCGCGCTTAGATTCAGAGAGTGGGAAGCACGTTCCTTCTAGGAGCTGCGTTTTGCTATTCCAGCGTGAATGGGAGTAAACGCTGTATTGAGAAATATCTGCTTCTAGAAAGAAACGCAGCTACGTAACAGAACGGTCTTCAATGTGTGCATTCAACGTACAGAGTTAAACTGATGTGCGTTTGCAGGAGTTTGTAAATCCTTTCTCTGAAGCAGCGGAAAACGCATTTTTCCAGCCAAATCCAAGCATTTCAGAAATAGCTGTAAATCTCCGTCTAAAACACAAAACGAACGTATCCTTCAAACTGCTCTCCTGTGCGTTCGCTTAACTAAGGGAGTTGAATTCGTGTTTAGATTCAGAGAGTAAGAAGCACTTTCCTTCTAGGAGCTGCGTTTTGCTATTCCAGCGTGAATGGGAGTAAACGCTGTATTGAGAAATATCTGCTTCTCGAACCAAAACGCAGCAACTTAACAGAACGGTCTTCAATGTGTGCATTCAACGTACAGAGTTAAACTGATGTGCGTTTGCAGGAGTTTGTAAACCCTTTCTGTGAAGCAGCGGAAAACGCATTTTTCCAGCAAAATCCAAGCATTTCAGAAATAGCTGTAAATCTCCGTCTAAAACACAAAACGAACGTATCCTTCAAACTGCTCTCCTGTGCGTTCGCTTAACTAAGGGAGTTGAATCCGCGTTTAGATTCAGAGAGTGGGAAGCACGTTCCTTCTAGGAGCTGCGTTTTGCTATTCCAGCGTGAATGGGAGTAAAGGCTGTATTCAGAAATATCTGCTTCTAGAACCAAAACGCAGCTACCTAACAGAACGGTCTTCAATGTGTGCATTCAACGTACAGAGTTAAACTGATGTGCGTTTGCAGGAGTTTGTAAACCCTTTCTGTGAAGCAGCGGAAAACGCATTTTTCCAGCCAAATCCAAGCATTTCAGAAATAGCTGTAAATCTCCGTCTAAAACACAAAACGAACGTATCCTTCAAACTGCTCTCCTGTGCGTTCGCTTAACTAAGGGAGTTGAATCCGCGCTTAGATTCAGAGAGTGGGAAGCACGTTCCTTCTAGGAGCTGCGTTTTGCTATTCCAGCGTGAATGGGAGTAAACGCTGTATTGAGAAATATCTGCTTCTAGAAAGAAACGCAGCTACGTAACAGAACGGTCTTCAATGTGTGCATTCAACGTACAGAGTTAAACTGATGTGCGTTTGCAGGAGTTTGTAAACCCTTTCTCTGAAGCAGCGGAAAACGCATTTTTCCAGCCAAATCCAAGCATTTCAGAAATAGCTGTAAATCTCCGTCTAAAACACAAAACGAACGTATCCTTCAAACTGCTCTCCTGTGCGTTCGCTTAACTAAGGGAGTTGAATTCGTGTTTAGATTCAGAGAGTAAGAAGCACTTTCCTTCTAGGAGCTGCGTTTTGCTATTCCAGCGTGAATGAAAGTAAACGCTGTATTGAGAAATATCTGCTTCTCGAACCAAAACGCAGCAACTTAACAGAACGGTCTTCAATGTGTGCATTCAACGTACAGAGTTAAACTGATGTGCGTTTGCAGGAGTTTGTAAACTCTTTCTGTGAAGCAGCGGAAAACGCATTTTTCCAGCCAAATCCAAGCATTTCAGAAATAGCTGTAAATCTCCGTCTAAAACACAAAACGAACGTATCCTTCAAACTGCTCTGCTGTGCGTTGGCTTAACTAAGGGAGTTGAATCCGCGTTTAGATTCAGAGAGTGGGAAGCACGTTCCTTCTAGGAGCTGCGTTTTGCTATTCCAGCGTGAATGGGAGTAAACGCTGTATTGAGAAATATCTGCTTCTAGAACCAAAACGCAGCTACCTAACAGAACGGTCTTCAATGTGTGCATTCAACGTACAGAGTTAAACTGATGTGCGTTTGCAGGAGTTTGTAAACTCTTTCTGTGAAGCAGCGGAAAACGCATTTTTCCAGCCAAATCCAAGCATTTCAGAAATAGTTGTAAATCTCCGTCTAAAACACAAAACGAACGTATCCTTCAAACTGCTCTCCTGTGCGTTCGCTTAACTAAGGGAGTTGAATCCGCGTTTAGATTCAGAGAGTGGGAAGCACGTTCCGTCTAGGAGCTGCGTTTTGCTATTCCAGCGTGAATGGGAATAAACGCTGTATTGAGAAATATCTGCTTCTAGAACCAAAACGCAGCTACCTAACAGAACGGTCTTCAATGTGTGCATTCAACTTACAGAGTTAAACTGATGTGCGTTTGCAGGAGTTTGTAAACCCTTTCTGTGAAGCAGCGGAAAACGCATTCGTCCAGCCAAATCCAAGCATTTCAGAAATAGCTGTAAATCTCTGTCTAAAACACAAAACGAACGTATCCTTCAAACTGCTCTCCTGTGCGTTCGCTTAACTAAGGGAGTTGAATCCGCGTTTAGATTCAGAGAGTGGAAAGCACGTTCCTTCAAGAGCTGCGTTTTGCTATTCCAGCGTGAATGGGAATAAACGCTGTATTGAGAAATATCTGCTTCTAGAACCAAAACGCAGCTACCTAACAGAACGGTCTTCAATGTGTGCATTCAACGTACAGAGTTAAACTGATGTCCGTTTGCAGGAGTTTGTAAACCCTTTCTGTGAAGCAGCGGAAAACGCATTTTTCCAGCCAAATCCAAGCATTTCAGTAATAGCTGTAAATCTCCGTCTAAAACAAAAAACGAACGTATCCTTCAAACTGCTCTCCTGTGCGTTCGCTTAACTAAGGGAGTTGAATCCGCGTTTAGACTCAGAGAGTGGGAAGCACGTTCCTTCTAGGAGCTGCGTTTTGCTATTCCAGCGTGAATGGGAGTAAACGCTGTATTCAGAAATATCTGCTTCTAGAACCAAAACGCAGCTACCTAACAGAACGGTCTTCAATGTGTGCATTCAACGTACAGAGTTAAACTGATGTGCGTTTGCAGGAGTTTGTAAACCCTTTCTGTGAAGCAGCGGAAAACGCATTTTTCCAGCCAAATCCAAGCATTTCAGAAATAGCTGTAAATCTCCGTCTAAAACACAAAACGAACGTATCCTTCAAACTGCTCTCCTGTGCGTTCGCTTAACTAAGGGAGTTGAATCCGCGTTTAGATTCAGAGAGTGGAAAGCACGTTCCTTCTAGGAGCTGCGTTTTGCTATTCCAGCGTGAATGGGAATAAACGCTGTATTGAGAAATATCTGCTTCTAGAACCAAAACGCAGCTACCTAACAGAACGGTCTTCAATGTGTGCATTCAACGTACAGAATTAAGCTGATGTACGTTTGCAGGAGTTTGTAAACTTTTTCTGTGAAGCAGCGGAAAACGCATTTTTCCAGCCAAATCCAAGCATTTCAGAAATAGCTGTAAATCTCCGTCTAAAACACAAAACGAACGTATCCTTCAAACTGCTCTCCTGTGTGTTCGCTTAACTAAGGTAGTTGAATCCGCGTTTAGATTCAGAGAGTGCAAAGCACGTTCCTTCTAGGAGCTGCGTTTTGCTATTCCAGCGTGAATGGGAGTAAACGCTGTATTGAGAAATATCTGCTTCTAGAAGCAAAACGCAGCTACCTAACAGAACGGTCTTCAATGTGTGCATTCAACGTACAGAGTTAAACTGATGTGCGTTTGCAAGAGTTTGTTAGCCCTTTCTGTGAAGCAGCGGAAAACGCATTTGTCCAGCCAAATCCAAGCATTTCAGAAATACCTGTAAATCTCCGTCTAAAACACAAAACGAACGTATCCTTCAAACTGCTCTCCTGTGCGTTCGCTTAACTAAGGGAGTTGAATTCGTGTTTAGATTCAGAGAGTAAGAAGCACTTTCCTTCTAGGAGCTGCGTTTTGCTATTCCAGCGTGAATGGGAGTAAACGCTGTATTGAGAAATATCTGCTTCTCGAACCAAAACGCAGCTACCTAACAGAACGGTCTTCAATGTGTGCATTCAACGTACAGAGTTAAACTGATGTGCGTTTGCAGGAGTTTGTAAACTCTTTCTGTGAAGCAGCGGAAAACGCATTTTTCCAGCCAAATCCAAGCATTTCAGAAATAGCTGTAAATCTCCGTCTAAAACACAAAACGAACGTATCCTTCAAACTGCTCTGCTGTGCGTTGGCTTAACTAAGGGAGTTGAATCCGCGTTTAGATTCAGAGAGTGGGAAGCACGTTCCTTCTAGGAGCTGCGTTTTGCTATTCCAGCGTGAATGGGAGTAAACGCTGTATTCAGAAATATCTGCTTCTAGAACCAAAACGCAGCTACCTAACAGAACGGTCTTCAATGTGTGCATTCAACGTACAGAGTTAAACTGATGTGCGTTTGCAGGAGTTTGTAAACCCTTTCTCTGAAGCAGCGGAAAACGCATCTTTCCAGCGAAATCCAAGCATTTCAGTAATAGCTGTAAATCTCCGTCTAAAACACAAAACGAACGTATCCTTCAAACTGCTCTCCTGTGCGTTCGCTTAACTCAGGGAGTTGAATCCGCGTTTAGATTCATAGAGTGGGAAGCACGTTCCTTCTAGGAGCTGCGTTTTGCTATTCCAGCGTGAATGGGAGTAAACGGTGTATTGAGAAATATCTGCTTCTAGAACCAAAACGCAGCTACCTAACAGAACGGTCTTCAATGTGTGCATTCAACTTACAGTGTTAATCTGATGTGCGTTTGCAGGAGTTTGTAAACCCTTTCTGTGAAGCAGCGGAAAACGCATTTTTCCAGCCAAATCCAAGCATTTCAGAAATAGCTGTAAATCTCCGTCTAAAACACAAAACGAACGTATCCTTCAAACTGCTCTCCTGTGCGTTGGCTTAACTAAGGGAGTTGAATCCGCCTTTAGATTCAGAGAGTGGGAAGCACGTTCCTTCTAGGAGCTGCGTTTTGCTATTCCAGCGTGAATGGGAGTAAACGCTGTATTGAGAAATATCTGCTTCTAGAACCAAAACGCAGCTACCTAACAGAACGGCCTTCAATGGGTGCATTCAACTTACTGATTTAAACTGATGGGCGTTTGCAGGAGTTTGTAAACCCTTTCTGTGAAGCAGCGGAAAACGCATTTTTCCAGCCAAATCCAAGCATTTCAGAAATAGCTGTAAATCTCCGTCTAAAACACAAAAAGAACGTATCCTTCAAACTGCTATCCTGTGCGTTCGCTTAACTAAGGGAGTTGAATCCGCGTTTAGATTCAGAGAGTGGGAAGCACGTTCCTTCTAGGAGCTGCGTTTTGCTATTCCAGCGTGAATGGGAGTAAACGCTGTATTCAGAAATATCTGCTTCTAGAACCAAAACGCAGCTACCTAACAGAACGGTCTTCAATGTGTGCATTCAACGTACAGAGTTGAAATGATGTGCGTTTGCAGGAGTTTGTAAACCCTTTCTGTGAAGCAGCGCAAAACGCATTTTTCCAGCCAAATCCAAGCATTTCAGAAATAGCTGTAAATCTCCGTCTAAAACACAAAACGAACGTATCCTTCAAACTGCTCTCCTGTGCGTTCGCTTAACTAAGGGAGTTGAATCCGCGTTTAGATTCAGAGAGTGGGAAGCACGTTCCTTCTAGGAGCTGCGTTTTGCTATTCCAGCGTGAATGGGAGTAAACGCTGTATTCAGAAATATCTGCTTCTAGAACCAAAACGCAGCTACCTAACAGAACGGTCTTCAATGTGTGCATTCAACTTACAGAGTTAAACTGATGTGCGTTTGCAGGAGTTTGTAAACCCTTTCTGTGAAGCAGCGGAAAACGCATTTTTCCAGCCAAATCCAAGCATTTCAGAAATAGCTGTAAATCTCCGTCTAAAACACAAAACGAACGTATCCTTCAAACTGCTCTCCTGTGCGTTCGCTTAACTAAGGGAGTTGAATCCGCGTTTAGATTCAGAGAGTGGGAAGCACGTTCCTTCTAGGAGCTGCGTTTTGCTATTCCAGCGTGAATGGGAGTAAACGCTGTATTGAGAAATATCTGCTTCTAGAACCAAAACGCAGCTACCTAACAGAACGGTCTTCAATGTGTGCATTCAACGTACAGAGTTAAACTGATGTGCGTTTGCAGGAGTTTGTAAACCCTTTCTGTGAAGCAGCGGAAACCGCATTTTTCCAGCCAAATCCAAGCATTTCAGAAATAGCTGTAAATCTCCGTCTAAAACACAAAACGAACGTATCCTTCAAACTGCTCTCCTGTGCGTTCGCTTAACTAAGGGAGTTGAATCCGCGTTTATATTCAGAGAGTGGGAAGCACTTTCCTTCTAGGTGCTGCGTTTTGCTATTCCAGCGTGAATGGGAGTAAACGCTGTATTGAGAAATATCTGCTTCTAGAACCAAAACGCAGCTACCTAACAGAACGGTCTTTAATGTGGGCATTCAACGTACAGAGTTAAACTGATGTGCGTTTGCAGGAGTTTGTAAACCCTTTCTGTGAAGCAGCGGAAAACGCATTTTTCCAGCCAAATCCAAGCATTTCAGAAATAGCTGTAAATCTCCGTCTAAAACACAAAACGAACGTATCCTTCAAACTGCTCTCCTGTGCGTTCGCTTAACTAAGGGAGTTGAATCCGCGTTTAGACTCAGAGAGTGGGAAGCACGTTCCTTCTAGGAGCTGCGTTTTGCTATTCCAGCGTGAATGGGAGTAAACGCTGTATTGAGAAATATCTGCTTCTAGAACCAAAACGCAGCTACCTAACAGAACGGTCTTCAATGTGTGCATTCAACGTACAGAGTTAAACTGATGTGCGTTTGCAGGAGTTTGTAAACCCTTTCTGTGAAGCAGCGGAAAACGCATTTTTCCAGCCAAATTTAAGCATTTCAGAAATAGCTGTAAATCTCCGTCTAAAACACAAAACGAACGTATCTTTCGAACTGCTCTCCTGTGCGTTCGCTTAACTAAGGGAGTTGAATCCGCGTTTAGATTCAGAGAGTGGGAAGCACGTTCCTTCTAGGAGCTGCGTTTTGCTATTCCAGCGTGAATGGGAGTAAACGCTGTATTCAGAAATATCTGCTTCTAGAACCAAAACGCAGCTACCTAACAGAACGGTCTTCAATGTGTGCATTCAACGTACAGAGTTAAACTGATGTGCGTTTGCAGGAGTTTGTAAACTCTTTCTGGGAAGCAGCGGAAAACGCATTTTTCCAGCCAAATCCAAGCATTTCAGAAATAGCTGTAAATCTCCGTCTAAAACACAAAACGAACGTATCCTTCAAACTGCTCTGCTGTGCGTTGGCTTAACTAAGGGAGTTGAATCCGCGTTTAGATTCAGAGAGTGGGAAGCACGTTCCTTCTAGGAGCTGCGTTTTGCTATTCCAGCGTGAATGGGAGTAAACGCTGTATTCAGAAATATCTGCTTCTAGAACCAAAACGCAGCTACCTAACAGAACGGTCTTCAATGTGTGCATTCAACGTACAGAGTTAAACTGATGTGCGTTTGCAGGAGTTTGTAAACCCTTTCTCTGAAGCAGCGGAAAACGCATTTTTCCAGCGAAATCCAAGCATTTCAGAAATAGCTGTAAATCTCCGTCTAAAACACAAAACGAACGTATCCTTCAAAGTGCTCTCCTGTGCGTTCGCTTAACTCAGGGAGTTGAATCCGCGTTTAGATTCATAGAGTGGGAAGCACGTTCCTTCTAGGAGCTGCGTTTTGCTATTCCAGCGTGAATGGGAGTAAACGCTGTATTGAGAAATATCTGCTTCTAGAACCAAAACGCAGCTACATAACAGAACGGTCTTCAATGTGTGCATTCAACTTACAGTGTTAAACTGATGTGCGTTTGCAGGAGTTTGTAAACCCTTTCTATGAAGCAGCGGAAAACGCATTTTTCCAGCCAAATCCAAGCATTTCAGAAATAGCTGTAAATCTCCGTCTAAAACACAAAACGAACGTATCCTTCAAACTGCTCTCCTGTGCGTTGGCTTAACTAAGGGAGTTGAATCCGCCTTTAGATTCAGAGAGTGGGAAGCACGTTCCTTCTAGGAGCTGCGTTTTGCTATTCCAGCGTGAATGGGAGTAAACGCTGTATTGAGAAATATCTGCTTCTAGAACCAAAACGCAGCTACCTAACAGAACGGCCTTCAATGGGTGCATTCAACTTACTGATTTAAACTGATGTGCGTTTGCAGGAGTTTGTAAACCCTTTCTGTGAAGCAGCGGAAAACGGATTTTTCCAGCCAAATCCAAGCATTTCAGAAATAGCTGTAAATCTCCGTCTAAAACACAAAAAGAACGTATCCTTCAAACTGCTATCCTGTGCGTTCGCTTAACTAAGGGAGTTGAATCCGCGTTTATATTCAGAGAGTGGGAAGCACGTTCCTTCTAGGAGCTGCGTTTTGCTATTCCAGCGTGAATGGGAGTAAACGCTGTATTGAGAAATATCTGCTTCTAGAACCAAAACGCAGCTACCTAACAGAACGGTCTTCAATGTGTGCATTCAACGTACAGAGTTGAAATGATGTGCGTTTGCAGGAGTTTGTAAACCCTTTCTGTGAAGCAGCGCAAAACGCATTTTTCCAGCCAAATCCAAGCATTTCAGAAATAGCTGTAAATCTCCGTCTAAAACACAAAACGAACGTATCCTTCAAACTGCTCTCCTGTGCGTTCGCTTAACTAAGGGAGTTGAATCCGCGTTTAGATTCAGAGAGTGGGAAGCACGTTCCTTCTAGGAGCTGCGTTTTGCTATTCCAGCGTGAATGGGAGTAAACGCTGTATTGAGAAATATCTGCTTCTAGAAACATAACGCAGCTACATAACAGAACGGTCTTCAATGTGTGCATTCAACTTACAGAGTTAAACTGATGTGCGTTTGCAGGAGTTTGTAAACCCTTTCTGTGAAGCAGCGGAAAACGCATTTTTCCAGCCAAATCCAAGCATTTCAGAAATAGCTGTAAATCTCCGCCTAAAACACAAAACGAAGGTATCCTTCAAACTGCTCTCCTGTGCGTTCGCTTAACTAAGGGAGTTGAATCCGCGTTTAGATTCAGAGAGTGGGAAGCACGTTCCTTCTAGGAGCTGCGTTTTGCTATTCCAGCGTGAATGGGAGTAAAGGCTGTATTCAGAAATATCTGCTTCTAGAACCAAAACGCAGCTACATAACAGAACGGTCATCAATGTGTGCATTCAACTTACAGAGTTAAACTGATGTGCGTTTGCAGGAGTTTGTAAACCCTTTCTGTGAAGCAGCGGAAAACGCATTTTTCCAGCCAAATCCAAGCATTTCAGAAATAGCTGTAAATCTCCGTCTAAAACACAAAACGAACGTATCCTTCAAACTGCTCTCCTGTGCGTTCGCTTAACTAAGGGAGTTGAATCCGCGTTTAGATTCAGAGAGTGGGAAGCACTTTCCTTCTAGGAGCTGCGTTTTGCTATTCCAGCGTGAATGGGAGTAAACGCTGTATTGAGAAATATCTGCTTCTAGAACCAAAACGCAGCTACCTAACAGAACGGTCTTCAATGTGTGCATTCAACGTACAGAGTTAAACTGATGTGCGTTTGCAGGAGTTTGTAAACCCTTTCTGTGAAGCAGCGGAAAACGCATTTTTCCAGCCAAATCCAAGCATTTCAGAAATAGCTGTAAATCTCCGTCTAAAACACAAAACGAACGTATCCTTCGAACTGCTCTCCTGTGCGTTCGCTTAACTAAGGGAGTTGAATCCGCGTTTAGATTCAGAGAGTGGGAAGCACGTTCCTTCTAGGAGCTGCGTTTTGCTATTCCAGCGTGAATGGGAGTAAACGCTGTATTCAGAAATATCTGCTTCTAGAACCAAAACGCAGCTACCTAACAGAACGGTCTTCAATGTGTGCATTCAACGTACAGAGTTAAACTGATGTGCGTTTGCAGGAGTTTGTAAACCCTTTCTCTGAAGCAGCGGAAAACGCATTTTTCCAGCGAAATCCAAGCATTTCAGAAATAGCTGTAAATCTCCGTCTAAAACACAAAACGAACGTATCCTTCAAAGTGCTCTCCTGTGCGTTCGCTTAACTCAGGGAGTTGAATCCGCGTTTAGATTCATAGAGTGGGAAGCACGTTCCTTCTAGGAGCTGCGTTTTGCTATTCCAGCGTGAATGGGAGTAAACGCTGTATTGAGAAATATCTGCTTCTAGAACCAAAACGCAGCTACCTAACAGAACGGTCTTCAATGTGTGCATTCAACTTACAGTGTTAAACTGATGTGCGTTTGCAGGAGTTTGTAAACCCTTTCTGTGAAGCAGCGGAAAACGCATTTTTCCAGCCAAATCCAAGCATTTCAGAAATAGCTGTAAATCTCCGTCTAAAACACAAAACGAACGTATCCTTCAAACTGCTCTCCTGTGCGTTGGCTTAACTAAGGAAGTTGAATCCGCCTTTAGATTCAGAGAGTGGGAAGCACGTTCCTTCTAGGAGCTGCGTTTTGCTATTCCAGCGTGAATGGGAGTAAACGCTGTATTGAGAAATATCTGCTTCTAGAACCAAAACGCAGCTACCTAACAGAACGGCCTTCAATGGGTGCATTCAACTTACTGATTTAAACTGATGTGCGTTTGCAGGAGTTTGTAAACCCTTTCTGTGAAGCAGCGGAAAACGGATTTTTCCAGCCAAATCCAAGCATTTCAGAAATAGCTGTAAATCTCCGTCTAAAACACAAAAAGAACGTATCCTTCAAACTGCTATCCTGTGCGTTCGCTTAACTAAGGGAGTTGAATCCGCGTTTATATTCAGAGAGTGGGAAGCACGTTCCTTCTAGGAGCTGCGTTTTGCTATTCCAGCGTGAATGGGAGTAAACGCTGTATTGAGAAATATCTGCTTCTAGAACCAAAACGCAGCTACCTAACAGAACGGTCTTCAATGTGTGCATTCAACGTACAGAGTTGAAATGATGTGCGTTTGCAGGAGTTTGTAAACCCTTTCTGTGAAGCAGCGCAAAACGCATTTTTCCAGCCAAATCCAAGCATTTCAGAAATAGCTGTAAATCTCCGTCTAAAACACAAAACGAACGTATCCTTCAAACTGCTCTCCTGTGCGTTCGCTTAACTAAGGGAGTTGAATCCGCGTTTAGATTCAGAGAGTGGGAAGCACGTTCCTTCTAGGAGCTGCGTTTTGCTATTCCAGCGTGAATGGGAGTAAACGCTGTATTGAGAAATATCTGCTTCTAGAAACATAACGCAGCTACATAACAGAACGGTCTTCAATGTGTGCATTCAACTTACAGAGTTAAACTGATGTGCGTTTGCAGGAGTTTGTAAACCCTTTCTGTGAAGCAGCGGAAAACGCATTTTTCCAGCCAAATCCAAGCATTTCAGAAATAGCTGTAAATCTCCGCCTAAAACACAAAACGAAGGTATCCTTCAAACTGCTCTCCTGTGCGTTCGCTTAACTAAGGGAGTTGAATCCGCGTTTAGATTCAGAGAGTGGGAAGCACGTTCCTTCTAGGAGCTGCGTTTTGCTATTCCAGCGTGAATGGGAGTAAATGCTGTATTCAGAAATATCTGCTTCTAGAACCAAAACGCAGCTACATAACAGAACGGTCATCAATGTGTGCATTCAACTTACAGAGTTAAACTGATGTGCGTTTGCAGGAGTTTGTAAACCCTTTCTGTGAAGCAGCGGAAAACGCATTTTTCCAGCCAAATCCAAGCATTTCAGAAATAGCTGTAAATCTCCGTCTAAAACACAAAACGAACGTATCCTTCAAACTGCTCTCCTGTGCGTTCGCTTAACTAAGGGAGTTGAATCCGCGTTTAGATTCAGAGAGTGGGAAGCACTTTCCTTCTAGGAGCTGCGTTTTGCTATTCCAGCGTGAATGGGAGTAAACGCTGTATTGAGAAATATCTGCTTCTAGAACCAAAACGCGGCTACCTAACAGAACGGTCTTTAATGGGGGCATTCAACGTACAGAGTTAAACTGATGTGCGTTTGCAGGAGTTTGTAAACCCTTTCTGTGAAGCAGCGGAAAACGCATTTTTCCAGCCAAATCCAAGCATTTCAGAAATAGCTGTAAATCTCCGTCTAAAACACAAAACGAACTTATCCTTCAAACTGCTCTCCTGTGCGTTCGCTTAACTAAGGGAGTTGAATCCGCGTTTAGACTCAGAGAGTGGGAAGCACGTTCCTTCTAGGAGCTGCGTTTTGCTATTCCAGCGTGAATGGGAGTAAAGGCTGTATTGAGAAATATCTGCTTCTAGAACCAAAACGCAGCTACCTAACAGAACGGTCTTCAATGTGTGCATTCAACGTACAGAGTTAAACTGATGTGCGTTTGCAGGAATTTGTAAACCCTTTCTGTGAAGCAGCGGAAAACGCATTTTTCCAGCCAAATCCAAGCATTTCAGAAATAGCTGTAAATCTCCGTCTAAAACACAAAACGAACGTATCCTTCAAACGGCTCTCCTGTGCGTTCGCTTAACTAAGGGAGTTGAATCCGCGTTTAGATTCAGAGAGTGGGAAGCACGTTCCTTCTAGGAGCTGCGTTTTGCTATTCCAGCGTGAATGGGAGTAAACGCTGTATTCAGAAATATCTGCTTCTAGAACCAAAACGCAGCTACCTAACAGAACGGTCTTCAATGTGTGCATTCAACGTACAGAGTTAAACTGATGTGCGTTTGCAGGAGTTTGTAAACCCTTTCTGTGAAGCAGCGGAAAACGCATTTTTCCAGCCAAATCCAAGCATTTCAGAAATAGCTGTAAATCTCCGTCTAAAACACAAAACGAACGTATCCTTCAAACTGCTCTCCTGTGCGTTCGCTTAACTAAGGGAGTTGAATCCGCGTTTAGATTCAGAGAGTGGGAAGCACTTTTCTTCTAGGAGCTGCGTTTTGCTATTCCAGCGTGAATGGGAGTAAACGCTGTATTGAGAAATATCTGCTTCTAGAACCAAAACGCAGTTACCTAACAGAACGGTCTTCAATGTGTGCATTCAACGTACAGAGTTAAACTGATGTGCGTTTGCAGGAGTTTGTAAACCCTTTCTGTGAAGCAGCGGAAAACGCATTTTTCCAGCCAAATCCAAGCATTTCAGAAATAGCTGTAAATCTCAGTCTAAAACACAAAACGAACGTATCCTTCAAACTGCTCTCCTGTGCGTTCGCTTAACTAAGGGAGTTGAATCCGCGTTTAGACTCAGAGAGTGGGAAGCACGTTCCTTCTAGGAGCTGCGTTTTGCTATTCCAGCGTGAATGGGAGTAAACGCTGTATTCAGAAATATCTGCTTCTAGAACCAAAACGCAGCTAACTAACAGAACGGTCTTCAATGTGTGCATTCAACTTACAGAGTTAAACTGATGTGCGTTTGCAGGAGTTTGTAAACCCTTTCTGTGAAGCAGCGGAAAACGCATTTTTCCAGCCAAATCCAAGCATTTCAGAAATAGCTGTAAATCTCCGTCTAAAACACAAAACGAACGTTTCCTTCAAACTGCTCTCCTGTGCGTTCGCTTAACTAAGGGAGTTGAATCCGCGTTTAGATTCAGAGAGTGGGAAGCACTTTCCTTCTAGGAGCTGCGTTTTGCTATTCCAGCGTGAATGGGAGTAAACGCTGTATTGAGAAATATCTGCTTATAGAACCAAAACGCAGCTACCTAACAGAACGGTCTTCAATGTGTGCATTCAACGTACAGAGTTAAACTGATGTGCGTTTGCAGGAGTTTGTAAACCCTTTCTGTGAAGCAGCGGAAAACGCATTTTTCCAGCCAAATCCAAGCATTTCAGAAATAGCTGTAAATCTCCGTCTAAAACACGAAACGAACGTATCCTTCAAACTGCTCTCCTGTGCGTTCGCTTAACTAAGGGAGTTGAATCCGCGTTTAGATTCAGAGAGTGGGAAGCACGTTCCTTCTAGGAGCTGCATTTTGCTATTCCAGCGTGAATGGGAGTAAACGCTGTATTGAGAAATATGTGCTTCTAGAACCAAAACGCAGCTACCTATCAGAACGGTCTTCAATGTGTGCATTCAACGTACAGAGTTAAACTGATGTGCGTTTGCAGGAGTTTGTAAACCCTTTCTGTGAAGCAGCGGAAACCGCATTTTTCCAGCCAAATCCAAGCATTTCAGAAATAGCTGTAAATCTCCGTCTAAAACACAAAACGAACGTATCCTTCAAACTGCTCTCCTGTGCGTTCGCTTAACTAAGGGAGTTGAATCCGCGTTTAGATTCAGAGAGTGGGAAGCACTTTCCTTCTAGGTGCTGCGTTTTGCTATTCCAGCGTGAATGGGAGTAAACGCTGTATTGAGAAATATCTGCTTCTAGAACCAAAACGCAGCTACCTAACAGAACGGTCTTTAATGTGGGCATTCAACGTACAGAGTTAAACTGATGTGCGTTTGCAGGAGTTTGTAAACCCTTTCTGTGAAGCAGCGGAAAACGCATTTTTCCAGCCAAATCCAAGCATTTCAGAAATAGCTGTAAATCTCCGTCTAAAACACAAAACGAACGTATCCTTCAAACTGCTCTCCTGTGCGTTCGCTTAACTAAGGGAGTTGAATCCGCGTTTAGACTCAGAGAGTGGGAAGCACGTTCCTTCTAGGAGCTGCGTTTTGCTATTCCAGCGTGAATGGGAGTAAACGCTGTATTGAGAAATATCTGCTTCTAGAACCAAAACGCAGCTACCTAACAGAACGGTCTTCAATGTGTGCATTCAACGTACAGAGTTAAACTGATGTGCGTTTGCAGGAATTTGTAAACCCTTTCTGTGAAGCAGCGGAAAACGCATTTTTCCAGCCAAATCCAAGCATTTCAGAAATAGCTGTAAATCTCCGTCTAAAACACAAAACGAACGTATCCTTCAAACTGCTCTCCTGTGCGTTCGCTTAACTAAGGGAGTTGAATCCGCGTTTAGATTCAGAGAGTGGGAAGCACGTTCCTTCTAGGAGCTGCGTTTTGCTATTCCAGCGTGAATGGGAGTAAACGCTGTATTCAGAAATATCTGCTTCTAGAACCAAAACGCAGCTACCTAACAGAACGGTCTTCAATGTGTGCATTCAACGTACAGAGTTAAACAGATGTGCGTTTGCAGGAGTTTGTAAACTCTTTCTGTGAAGCAGCGGAAAACGCATTTTTCCAGCCAAATCCAAGCATTTCAGAAATAGCTGTAAATCTCCGTCTAAAACACAAAACGAACGTATCCTTCAAACTGCTCTGCTGTGCGTTGGCTTAACTAAGGGAGTTGAATCCGCGATTAGATTTAGAGAGTGGGAAGCACGTTCCTTCTAGGAGCTGCGTTCTGCTATTCCAGCGTGAATGGGAGTAAACGCTGTATTCAGAAATATCTGCTTCTAGAACCAAAACGCAGCTACCTAACAGAACGGTCTTCAATGTGTGCATTCAACGTACAAAGTTAAACTGATGTGCGTTTGCAGGAGTTTGTAAACCCTTTCTCTGAAGCAGCGGAAAACGCATTTTTCCAGCGAAATCCAAGCATTTCAGAAATAGCTGTAAATCTCCGTCTAAAACACAAAACGAACGTATCCTTCAAACTGCTCTCCTGTGCGTTCGCTTAACTCAGGGAGTTGAATCCGCGTTTAGATTCATAGAGTGGGAAGCACGTTCCTTCTAGGAGCTGCGTTTTGCTATTCCAGCGTGAATGGGAGTAAACGCTGTATTGAGAAATATCTGCTTCTAGAACCAAAACGCAGCTACCTAACAGAACGGTCTTCAATGTGTGCATTCAACTTAGAGTGTTAAACTGATGTGCGTTTGCAGGAGTTTGTAAACCCTTTCTGTGAAGCAGCGGAAAACGCATTTTTCCAGCCAAATCCAAGCATTTCAGAAATAGCTGTAAAACTCCGTCTAAAACACAAAAAGAACGTATCCTTCAAACTGCTATCCTGTGCGTTCGCTTAACTAAGGGAGTTGAATCCGCGTTTAGATTCAGAGAGTAAGAAGCACGTTCCTTCTAGGAGCTGCGTTTTGCTATTCCAGCGTGAATGGGAGTAAACGCTGTATTGAGAAATATCTGCTTCTAGAACCAAAACGCAGCTACCTAACAGAACGGTCTTCAATGTGTGCATTCAACGTACAGAGTTGAAATGATGTGCGTTTGCAGGAGTTTGTAAACCCTTTCTGTGAAGCAGCGCAAAACGCATTTTTCCAGCCAAATCCAAGCATTTCAGAAATAGCTGTAAATCTCCGTCTAAAACACAAAACGAACGTATCCTTCAAACTGCTCTCCTGTGCGTTCGCTTAACTAAGGGAGTTGAATCCGCGTTTAGATTCAGAGAGTGGGAAGCACGTTCCTTCTAGGAGCTGCGTTTTGCTATTCCAGCGTGAATGGGAGTAAAGGCTGTATTCAGAAATATCTGCTTCTAGAACCAAAACGCAGCTACACAACAGAACGGTCATCAATGTGTGCATTCAACTTACAGAGTTAAACTGATGTGCGTTTGCAGGAGTTTGTAAACCCTTTCTGTGAAGCAGCGGAAAACGCATTTTTCCAGCCAAATCCAAGCATTTCAGAAATAGCTGTAAATCTCCGTCTAAAACACAAAACGAACATATCCTTCAAACTGCTCTCCTGTGCGTTCGCTTAACTAAGGGAGTTGAATCCGCGTTTAGATTCAGAGAGTGGGAAGCACTTTCCTTCTAGGAGCTGCGTTTTGCTATTCCAGCGTGAATGGGAGTAAACGCTGTATTGAGAAATATCTGCTTCTAGAACCAAAACGCAGCTACCTAACAGAACGGTCTTTAATGGGGGCATTCAACGTACAGAGTTAAACTGATGTGCGTTTGCAGGAGTTTGTAAACCCTTTCTGTGAAGCAGCGGAAAACGCATTTTTCCAGCCAAATCCAAGCATTTCAGAAATAGCTGTAAATCTCCGTCTAAAACACAAAACGAACGTATCCTTCAAACTGCTCTCCTGTGCGTTCGCTTAACTAAGGGAGTTGAATCCGCGTTTAGACTCAGAGAGTGGGAAGCACGTTCCTTCTAGGAGCTGCGTTTTGCTATTCCAGCGTGAATGGGAGTAAAGGCTGTATTGAGAAATATCTGCTTCTAGAACCAAAACGCAGCTACCTAACAGAACGGTCTTCAATGTGTGCATTCAACCTACAGAGTTAAACTGATGTGCGTTTGCAGGAATTTGTAAACCCTTTCTGTGAAGCAGCGGAAAACGCATTTTTCCAGCCAAATCCAAGCATTTCAGAAATAGCTGTAAATCTCCGTCTAAAACACAAAACGAACGTATCCTTCAAACTGCTCTCCTGTGCGTTCGCTTAACTAAGGGAGTTGAATCCGCGTTTAGATTCAGAGAGTGGGAAGCACGTTCCTTCTAGGAGCTGCGTTTTGCTATTCCAGCGTGAATGGGAGTAAACGCTGTATTCAGAAATATCTGCTTCTAGAACCAAAACGCAGCTACCTAACAGAACGGTCTTCAATGTGTGCATTCAACGTACAGAGTTAAACTGATGTGCGTCTGCAGGAGTTTGTAAACCCTTTCTGTGAAGCAGCGGAAAACGCATTTTTCCAGCCAAATCCAAGCATTTCAGAAATAGCTGTAAATCTCCGTCTAAAACACAAAACGAACGTATCCTTCAAACTGCTCTCCTGTGCGTTCGCTTAACTAAGGGAGTTGAATCCGCATTTAGATTCAGAGAGTGGGAAGCACTTTTCTTCTAGGAGCTGCGTTTTGCTATTCCAGCGTGAATGGGAGTAAACGCTGTATTGAGAAATATCTGCTTCTAGAACCAAAACGCAGTTACCTAACAGAACGGTCTTCAATGTGTGCATTCAACGTACAGATTTAAACTGATGTGCGTTTGCAGGAGTTTCTAAACCCTTTCTGTGAAGCAGCGGAAAACGCATTTTTCCAGCCAAATCCAAGCATTTCAGAAATACCTGTAAATCTCAGTCTAAAACACAAAACGAACGTATCCTTCAAACTGCTCTCCTGTGCGTTCGCTTAACTAAGGGAGTTGAATCCGCGTTTAGACTCAGAGAGTGGGAAGCACGTTCCTTCTAGGAGCTGCGTTTTGCTATTCCAGCGTGAATGGGAGTAAACGCTGTATTCAGAAATATCTGCTTCTAGAACCAAAACGCAGCTAACTAACAGAACGGTCTTCAATGTGTGCATTCAACTTACAGAGTTAAACTGATGTGCGTTTGCAGGAGTTTGTAAACCCTTTCTGTGAAGCAGCGGAAAACGCATTTTTCCAGCCAAATCCAAGCATTTCAGAAATAGCTGTAAATCTCCGTCTAAAACACAAAACGAACGTTTCCTTCAAACTGCTCTCCTGTGCGTTCGCTTAACTAAGAAAGTTGAATCCGCGTTTAGATTCAGAGAGTGGGAAGCACTTTCCTTCTAGGAGCTGCGTTTTGCTATTCCAGCGTGAATGGGAGTAAACGCTGTATTGAGAAATATCTGCTTCTAGAACCAAAACGCAGCTACCTAACAGAACGGTCTTCAATGTGTGCATTCAACGTACAGAGTTAAACTGATGTGCGTTTGCAGGAGTTTGTAAACCCTTTCTCTGAAGCAGCGGAAAACGCATTTTTCCAGCCAAATCCAAGCATTTCAGAAATAGCTGTAAATCTCCGTCTAAAACACGAAACGAACGTATCCTTCAAACTGCTCTGCTGTGCGTTGGCTTAACTAAGGGAGTTGAATCCGCGTTTAGATTCAGAGAGTGGGAAGCACGTTCCTTCTAGGAGCTGCGTTTTGCTATTCCAGCGTGAATGGGAGTAAACGCTGTATTCAGAAATATCTGCTTCTAGAACCAAAACGCAGCTACCTAACAGAACGGTCTTCAATGTGTGCATTGAACGTACAGAGTTAAACTGATGTGCGTATGCAGGAATTTGTAAACCCTTTCTGTGAAGCAGCGGAAAACGCATTTTTCCAGCCAAATCCAAGCATTTCAGAAATAGCTGTAAATCTCCGTCTAAAACACAAAACGAACGTATCCTTCAAACTGCTCTCCTGTGCGTTCGCTTAACTAAGGTAGTTGAATCCGCGTTTAGATTCAGAGAGTGGGAAGCACGTTCCTTCTAGGAGCTGCGTTTTGCTATTCCAGCGTGAATGGGAGTAAACGCTGTATTCAGAAATATCTGCTTCTAGAACCAAAACGCAGCTACCTAACAGAACGGTCTTCAATGTGTGCATTCAACGTACAGAGTTAAACTGATGTGCGTTTGCAGGAGTTTGTAAACCCTTTCTGTGAAGCAGCGGAAAACGCATTTTTCCAGCCAAATCCAAGCATTTCAGAAATAGCTGTAAATCTCCGTCTAAAACACAAAACGAACGTATCCTTCAAACTGCTCTCCTGTGCGTTCGCTTAACTAAGGGAGTTGAATCCGCGTTTAGATTCAGAGAGTGGGAAGCACTTTTCTTCTAGGAGCTGCGTTTTGCTATTCCAGCGTGAATGGGAGTAAACGCTGTATTGAGAAATATCTGCTTCTAGAACCAAAACGCAGTTACCTAACAGAACGGTCTTCAATGTGTGCATTCAACGTACAGAGTTAAACTGATGTGCGTTTGCAGGAGTTTGTAAACCCTTTCTGTGAAGCAGCGGAAAACGCATTTTTCCAGCCAAATCCAAGCATTTCAGATATAGCTGTAAATCTCAGTCTAAAACACAAAACGAACGTATCCTTCAAACTGCTCTCCTGTGCGTTCGCTTAACTAAGGGAGTTGAATCCGCGTTTAGACTTAGAGAGTGGGAAGCACGTTCCTTCTAGGAGCTGCGTTTTGCTATTCCAGCGTGAATGGGAGTAAACGCTGTATTCAGAAATATCTGCTTCTAGAACCAAAACGCAGCTAACTAACAGAACGGTCTTCAATGTGTGCATTCAACTTACAGAGTTAAACTGATGTGCGTTTGCAGGAGTTTGTAAACCCTTTCTGTGAAGCAGCGGAAAACGCATTTTTCCAGCCAAATCCAAGCATTTCAGAAATAGCTGTAAATATCCGTCTAAAACACAAAAAGAACGTATCCTTCAAACTGCTATCCTGTGCGTTCGCTTAACTAAGGGAGTTGAATCCGCGTTTAGATTCAGAGAGTGGGAAGCATGTTCCTTCTAGGAGCTGCGTTTTGCTATTCCAGCGTGAATGGGAGTAAACGCTGTATTGAGAAATATCTGCTTCTAGAACCAAAACGCAGCTACCTAACAGAACGGTCTTCAATGTGTGCATTCAATGTACAGAGTTGAAATGATGTGCGTTTGCAGGAGTTTGTAACCCCTTTCTGTGAAGCAGCGCAAAACGCATTTTTCCAGCCAAATCCAAGCATTTCAGAAATAGCTGTAAATCTCCGTCTAAAACACAAAACGAACGTATCCTTCAAACTGCTCTCCTGTGCGTTCGCTTAACTAAGGGAGTTGAATCCGCGTTTAGATTCAGAGAGTGGGAAGCACGTTCCTTCTAGGAGCTGCGTTTTGCTCTTCCAGCGTGAATGGGAGTAAACGCTGTATTGAGAAATATCTGCTTCTAGACCAAAACGCAGCTACATAACAGAACAATCTTCAATGTGTGCATTCAACTTACAGAGTTAAACTGATGTGCGTTTGCAGGAGTTTGTAAACCCTTTCTGTGAAGCAGCGGAAAACGCAATTTTCCAGCCAAATCCAAGCATTTCAGAAATAGCTGTAAATCTCCGTCTAAAACACAAAACGAACGTATCCTTCAAACTGCTCTCCTGTGCTTTCGCTTAACTAAGGGAGTTGAATCCGCGTTTAGATTCAGAGAGTGGGAAGCACGTTCCTTCTAGGAGCTGCGTTTTGCTATTCCAGCGTGAATGGGAGTAAACGCTGTATTGAGAAATATCTGCTTCTAGAACCAAAACGCAGCTACCTAACAGAACGGTCTTCAATGTGTGCATTCAACTTACAGAGTTAAACTGATGTGCGTTTGCAGGAATTTGTAAACCCTTTCTGTGAAGCAGCGGAAAACGCATTTTGCCAGCCAAATCCAAGCATTTCAGAAATAGCTGTAAATCTCCGTCTAAAACACAAAACGAACGTATCCTTCAAACTGCTCTGCTGTGCGTTGGCTTAACTAAGGGAGTTGAATCCGCGTTTAGATTCAGAGAGTGGGAAGCACGTTCCTTCTAGGAGCTGCGTTTTGCTATTCCAGCGTGAATGGGAGTAAACGCTGTATTGAGAAATATCTGCTTCTAGAACCAAAACGCAGCTACCTAACAGAACGGTCTTCAATGTGTGCATTCAACGTACACAGTTAAACTGATGTGCGTTTGCAGGAGTTTGTAAACCCTTTCTGTGAAGCAGCAGACAACGCATTTTTCCAGCCAAATCCAAGCATTTCAGAAATAGCTGTAAATCTCCGTCTAAAACACAAAACGAACGTATCCTTCAAACTGCTCTCCTGTGCGTTCGCTTAACTAAGGGAGTTGAATCCGCGTTTAGATTCAGAGAGTGGGAAGCACGTTCCTTCTAGGAGCTGCGTTTTGCTATTCCAGCGTGAATGGGAGTAAACGCTGTATTCCAAAATATCTGCTTCTAGAACCAAAACGCAGCTACCTAACAGAACGGTCTTCAATGTGTGCATTCAACTTACAGAGTTAAACTGATGTGCGTTTGCAGGTGTTTGTAAACCCTTTCTGTGAAGCAGCGGAAAACGCATTTTTCCAGCCAAATCCAAGCATTTCAGAAATAGCTGTAAATCTCCGTCTAAAACACAAAACGAACGTATCCTTCAAACTGCTCTCCTGTGCGTTCGCTTAACTAAGGCAGTTGACTCCGCGTTTAGATTCAGAGAGTGGGAAGCACGTTCCTTCTAGGAGTTGCGTTTTGCTATTCCAGCGTGAATGGGAGTAAACGCTGTATTCAGAAATATCTGCTTCTAGAACCAAAACGCAGCTACCTAACAGAACGGTCTTCAATGTGTGCATTCAACTTACAGAGCTAAACTGATGTGCGTTTGCAGGAGTTTGTAAACCCTTTCTATGAAGCAGCAGAAAACGCATTTTTCCAGCCAAATCCAAGCATTTCAGAAATAGCTGTAAATCTCCGTCTAAAACACAAAACGAACGTATCCTTCAAACTGCTGTCCTGTTCGTTCGCTTAACTAAGGGAGTTGAATCCGCGTTTAGATTCAGAGAGTGGGAAGCACGTTCCTTCTAGGAGCTGCGTTTTGCTCTTCCACCGTGAATGGGAGTAAACGCTGTATTGAGAAATATCTGCTTCTAGAACCAAAACGCAGCTACCTAACAGAACGGTCTTCAATGTGTGCATTCAACTTACAGAGTTAAACTGATGTGCGTTTGCAGGAGTTTGTAAACCCTTTCTGTGAAGCAGCGGACCACGCATTTTTTCAACCAAATCCAAGCATTTCAGAAATAGCTGTAAATCTCCGTCTAAAACACAAAACGAACGTATCCTTCAAACTGCTCTCCTGTGCGTTCGCTTAACTAAGGGAGTTGAATCCGCGTTTAGATTCAGAGAGTGGGAAGCACGTTCCTTCTAGGAGCTGCGTTTTCCTATTCCAGCGTGAATGGGAATAAACGCGGTATTGAGAAATATCATCTTCTAGAACCAAAACGCAGCTACCTAAAAGAACGGTCTTCAATGTGTGCATTCAACTTACAGAGTTAAACTGATGTGCGTTTGCAGGAGTTTGTAAACCCTTTCTGTGAAGCAGCGGAAAACGCATTTTTCCAGCCAAATCCAAGCATTTCAGAAATAGCTTTAAATCTCCGTCTAAAACACAAAACGAACCTATCTTTCGAACTGCTCTCCTGTGCGTTCGCTTAACTAAGGGAGTTGAATCCGCGTTTAGATTCAGAGAGTGGGAAGCACGTTCCTTCTAGGAGCTGCGTTTTGCTATTCCAGCGTGAATGGGAGTAAACGCTGTATTGAGAAATATCTGCTTCTAGAACCAAAACGCAGCTACCTAACAGAACGGTCTTCAATGTGTGCATTCAACGTACAGAGTTAAACTGATGTGCGTTTGCAGGAGTTTGTAAACCCTTTCTGTGAAGCAGCGGAAAACGCATTTTTCCAGCCAAATCCAAGCATTTCAGAAATAGCTGTAAATCTCCGTCTAAAACACAAAACGAACGTATCCTTCAAACTGCTCTCCTGTGCGTTCGCTTAACTAAGGGAGTTGAATCCGCGTTTAGATTCAGAGAGTGGGAAGCACGTTCCTTCTAGGAGCTGCGTTTTGCTATTCCAGCGTGAATGGGAGTAAACGCTGTATTCCAAAATATATGCTTCTAGAACCAAAACGCAGCTATCTAACAGAACGGTCTTCAATGTGTGCATTCAACGTACAGAGTTAAACTGATGTGCGTTTGCAGGAGTTTGTAAACCCTTTCTGTGAAGCAGCGGAAAACGCATTTTTCCAGCCAAATCCAAGCATTTCAGAAATAGCTTTAAATCTCTGTCTAAAACACAAAACGAACATATCCTTCGAACTGCTCTCCTGTGCGTTCGCTTAACTAAGGGAGTTGAATCCGCGTTTAGATTCAGAGAGTGGGAAGCACGTTCCTTCTAGGAGCTGCGTTTTGCTATTCCAGCGTGAATGGGAGTAAACGCTGTATTCAGAAATATCTGCTTCTAGAACCAAAACGCAGCTACCTAACAGAACGGTCTTCAATGTGTGCATTCAACGTACAGAGTTAAACTGATGTGCGTTTGCAAAAGTTTTTAAACCCTTTCTGTGAAGCAGCGGAAAACGCATTTATCCAGCCAAATCCAAGCATTTCAGAAATAGCTGTAAATCTCCGTCTAAAACACAAAACGAACGTATCCTTCAAACTGCTCTCCTGTGCGTTCGCTTAACTAAGGGAGTTGAATCCGCGTTTAGATTCAGAGAGTGGGAAGCACGTTCCTTCGAAAGCTGCGTTTTGCTATTCCATCGTGAATGGGAGTAAACGCTGTATTGAGAAATATCTGCTTCTAGAACCAAAACGCAGCTACCTAACAGAACGGTCTTCAATGTGTGCATTAAACGTACAGAGTTAAACTGATGTGCGTTTGCAGGAGTTTGTAAACCCTTTCTGTGAAGCAGCGGAAAACGCATTTTTCCAGCCAAATCCAAGCCTTTCAGAAATAGCTGTAAATCTCCGTCTAAAACACAAAACGAACGTATCCTTCAAACTGCTCTCCTGTGCGTTCGCTTAACTAAGGGAGTTGAATCCGCGTTTAGATTCAGAGAGTGGGAAGCACGTTCCTTCTAGGAGCTGCGTTTTGCTATTCAAGCGTGAATGGGAGTAAACGCTGTATTGAGAAATATCTGCTTCTAGAACCAAAACGCAGCTACCTAACAGAACGGTCTTAAATGTGTGCATTCAACGTACAGAGTTAAACTGATGTGCGTTTGCAGGAGTTTGTAAACCCTTTCTGTGAAGCAGCGGAAAACGCATTTTTCCAGCCAAATCCAAGCATTTCAGAAATAGCTGTAAATCTCCGTCTAAAACACAAAACGAACGTATCCTTCAAACTGCTCTCCTGTGCGTTCGCTTAACTAAGGGAGTTGAATCCGCATTTAGATTCAGAGAGTGGGAAGCACGTTTTTTCTAGGAGCTGCGTTTTCCTATTCCAGCGTGAATGGGAGTAAACGCTGTATTGAGAAATATCTGCTTCTAGAACCAAAACGCAGCTACCTAACAGAACGGTCTTCAATGTGTGCATTCAACTTACAGAGTTAAACTGATGTGCGTTTGCAGGAGTTTATAAACCCTTTCTGTGAAGCAGCGGAAAACGCATTTTTCCAGCCAAATCCAAGCATTTCAGAAATAGTTGTAAATCTCCGTCTAAAACACAAAACGAACGTATCCTTCAAACTGCTCTCCTGTGCGTTCGCTTAACTAAGGGAGTTGAATCCGCGTTTAGATTCAGAGAGTGGGAAGCACGTTCCTTCTAGGAGCTGCGTTTTGCTATTCCAGCGTGAATGGGAATAAACGCTGTATTGAGAAATATCTGCTTCTAGAACCAAAACGCAGCTACCTAACAGAACGGTCTTCAATGTGTGCATTCAACTTACAGAGTTAAACTGATGTGCGTTTGCAGGAGTTTGTAAACCCTTTCTGTGAAGCAGCGGAAAACGCATTTGTCCAGCCAAATCCAAGCATTTCAGAAATAGCTGTAAATCTCCGTCTAAAACACAAAACGAACGTATCCTTCAAACTGCTCTCCTGTGCGTTCGCTTAACTAAGGGAGTTGAAAACGCGTTTAGATTCAGAGAGTGGGAAGCACGTTCATTCTAGGAGCTGCGTTTTGCTATTCCAGCGTCAATGGGAGTAAACGCTGTATTCCAAAATATCTGCTTCTAGAACCAAAACGCAGCTACCTAACAGAACGGTCTTCAATGTGTGCATTCAACTTACAGAGTTAAACTGATGTGCGTTTGCAGGAGTTTGTAAACCCTTTCTGTGAAGCAGCGGAAAACGCATTTTTCCAGCCAAATCCAAGCATTTCAGAAATAGCTGTAAATCTCCGTCTAAAACACAAAACGAACGTATCCTTCAAACTGCTCTCCTGTGCGTTCGCTTAACTAAGGGAGTTGAATCCGCATTTAGATTCAGAGAGTGGGAAGCACGTTCCTTCTAGGAGCTGCGTTTTGCTATTCCAGCGTGAATGGGAGTAAACGCTGTATTGAGAAATATCTGCTTCTAGAACCAAAACGCAGCTACCTAACAGAACGGTCTTCAATGTGTGCATTCAACTTACAGAGTTAAACTGATGTGCGTTTGCAGGAGTTTGTAAACCCTTTCTGTGAAGCAGCGGAAAACGCATTTTTCCAGCCAAATCCAAGCATTTCAGAAATAGGTGTAAATCTCCGTCTAAAACACAAAACGAACGTATCCTTCAAACTGCTCTCCTGTGCGTTCGCTTAACTAAGGGAGTTGAATCCGCGTTTAGATTCAGAGAGTGGGAAGCACGTTCCTTCTAGGAGCTGCGTTTTGCTATTCCAGCGTGAATGGGAGTAAAGGCTGTATTGAGAAATATCTGCTTCTAGAACCAAAACGCAGCTACCTAACAGAACGGTCTTCAATGTGTGCATTCAACGTACAGAGTTAAACTGATGTGCGTTTGCAGGAGTTTGTAAACCCTTTCTGTGAAGCAGCGGAAAACGCATTTTTCCAGCCAAATCCAAGCATTTCAGAAATAGCTGTAAATCTCCGTCTAAAACACAAAACGAACGTATCCTTCAAACTGCTCTCCTGTGCGTTCGCTTAACTAAGGGAGTTGAATCCGCGTTTAGATTCAGAGAGTGGGAAGCACGTTCCTTCTAGGAGCTGCGTTTTGCTATTCAAGCGTGAATGGGAGTAAACGCTGTATTGAGAAATATCTGCTTCTAGAACCAAAACGCAGCTACCTAACAGAACGGTCTTCAATGTGTGCATTCAACGTACAGAGTTAAACGGATGTGCGTTTGCAGGAGTTTGTAAACCCTTTCTGTGAAGCAGCGGAAAACGCATTTTTCCAGCCAAATCCAAGCATTTCAGAAATAGCTGTAAATCTCCGTCTAAAACACAAAACGAACGTATCCTTCAAACTGCTCTCCTGTGCGTTCGCTTAACTAAGGGAGTTGAATCCGCATTTAGATTCAGAGAGTGGGAAGCACGTTTTTTCTAGGAGCTGCGTTTTCCTATTCCAGCGTGAATGGGAGTAAACGCTGTATTGAGAAATATCTGCTTCTAGAACCAAAACGCAGCTACCTAACAGAACGGTCTTCAATGTGTGCATTCAACTTACAGAGTTAAACTGATGTGCGTTTGCAGGAGTTTATAAACCCTTTCTGTGAAGCAGCGGAAAACGCATTTTTCCAGCCAAATCCAAGCATTTCAGAAATAGTTGTAAATCTCCGTCTAAAACACAAAACGAACGTATCCTTCAAACTGCTCTCCTGTGCGTTCGCTTAACTAAGGGAGTTGAATCCGCGTTTAGATTCAGAGAGTGGGAAGCACGTTCCTTCTAGGAGCTGCGTTTTGCTATTCCAGCGTGAATGGGAATAAACGCTGTATTGAGAAATATCTGCTTCTAGAACCAAAACGCAGCTACCTAACAGAACGGTCTTCAATGTGTGCATTCAACTTACAGAGTTAAACTGATGTGCGTTTGCAGGAGTTTGTAAACCCTTTCTGTGAAGCAGCGGAAAACGCATTTGTCCAGCCAAATCCAAGCATTTCAGAAATAGCTGTAAATCTCCGTCTAAAACACAAAACGAACGTATCCTTCAAACTGCTCTCCTGTGCGTTCGCTTAACTAAGGGAGTTGAAAACGCGTTTAGATTCAGAGAGTGGGAAGCACGTTCCTTCTAGGAGCTGCGTTTTGCTATTCCAGCGTCAATGGGTGTAAACGCTGTATTCCAAAATATCTGCTTCTAGAACCAAAACGCAGCTACCTAACAGAACGGTCTTCAATGTGTGCATTCAACTTACAGAGTTAAACTGATGTGCGTTTGCAGGAGTTTGTAAACCCTTTCTGTGAAGCAGCGGAAAACGCATTTTTCCAGCCAAATCCAAGCATTTCAGAAATAGCTGTAAATCTCCGTCTAAAACACAAAACGAACGTATCCTTCAAACTGCTCTCCTGTGCGTTCGCTTAACTAAGGGAGTTGAATCCGCGTTTAGATTCAGAGAGTGGGAAGCACGTTCCTTCTAGGAGCTGCGTTTTGCTATTCCAGCGTGAATGGGAGTAAACGCTGTATTCAGAAATATCTGCTTCTCGAACCAAAACGCAGCTACCTAACAGAACGGTCTTCAATGTGTGCATTCAACGTACAGAGTTAAACTGATGTGCGTTTGCAGGAGTTTGTAAACTCTTTCTGTGAAGCAGCGGAAAACGCATTTTTCCAGCCAAATCCAAGCATTTCAGAAATAGCTGTAAATCTCCGTCTAAAACACAAAACGAACGTATCCTTCAAACTGCTTTCCTGTGCGTTCGCTTAACTAAGGGAGTTGAATCCGCGTTTAGATTCAGAGAGTGGGAAGCACGTTCCTTCTAGGAGCTGCGTTTTGCTATTCCAGCGTGAATGAAAGTAAACGATGTATTGAGAAATATCTGCTTCTAGAACCAAAACGCAGCTACCTAACAGAACGGTCTTCAATGTGTGCATTCAACTTACAGAGTTAAACTGATGTGCGTTTGCAGGAGTTTGTAAACCCTTTCTGTGAAGCAGCGGAAAACGCATTTTTCCAGCCAAATCCAAGCATTTCAGAAATAGGTGTAAATCTCCGTCTAAAACACAAAACGAACGTATCCTTCAAACTGCTCTCCTGTGCGTTCGCTTAACTAAGGGAGTTGAATCCGCGTTTAGATTCAGAGAGTGGGAAGCACGTTCCTTCTAGGAGCTGCGTTTTGCTATTCCAGCGTGAATGGGAGTAAACGCTGTATTGAGAAATATCTGCTTCTAGAACCAAAACGCAGCTACCTAACAGAACGGTCTTCAATGTGTGCATTCAACGTACAGAGTTAAACTGATGTGCGTTTGCAGGAGTTTGTAAACCCTTTCTGTGAAGCAGCGGAAAACGCATTTTTCCAGCCAAATCCAAGCATTTCAGAAATAGCTGTAAATCTCCGTCTAAAACACAAAACGAACGTATCCTTCAAACTGCTCTCCTGTGCGTTCGCTTAACTAAGGGAGTTGAATCCGCGTTTAGATTCAGAGAGTGGGAAGCACGTTCCTTCTAGGAGCTGCGTTTTGCTATTCAAGCGTGAATGGGAGTAAACGCTGTATTGAGAAATATCTGCTTCTAGAACCAAAACGCAGCTACCTAACAGAACGGTCTTCAATGTGTGCATTCAACGTACAGAGTTAAACTGATGTGTGTTTGCAGGAGTTTGTAAACCCTTTCTGTGAAGCAGCGGAAAACGCATTTTTCCAGCCAAATCCAAGCATTTCAGAAATAGCTGTAAATCTCCGTCTAAAACACAAAACGAACGTATCCTTCAAACTGCTCTCCTGTGCGTTCGCTTAACTAAGGGAGTTGAATCCGCATTTAGATTCAGAGAGTGGGAAGCACGTTTTTTCTAGGAGCTGCGTTTTCCTATTCCAGCGTGAATGGGAGTAAACGCTGTATTGAGAAATATCTGCTTCTAGAACCAAAACGCAGCTACCTAACAGAACGGTCTTCAATGTGTGCATTCAACTTACAGAGTTAAACTGATGTGCGTTTGCAGGAGTTTATAAACCCTTTCTGTGAAGCAGCGGAAAACGCATTTTTCCAGCCAAATCCAAGCATTTCAGAAATAGTTGTAAATCTCCGTCTAAAACACAAAACGAACGTATCCTTCAAACTGCTCTCCTGTGCGTTCGCTTAACTAAGGGAGTTGAATCCGCGTTTAGATTCAGAGAGTGGGAAGCACGTTCCTTCTAGGAGCTGCGTTTTGCTATTCCAGCGTGAATGGGAATAAACGCTGTATTGAGAAATATCTGCTTCTAGAACCAAAACGCAGCTACCTAACAGAACGGTCTTCAATGTGTGCATTCAACTTACAGAGTTAAACTGATGTGCGTTTGCAGGAGTTTGTAAACCCTTTCTGTGAAGCAGCGGAAAACGCATTTGTCCAGCCAAATCCAAGCATTTCAGAAATAGCTGTAAATCTCCGTCTAAAACACAAAACGAACGTATCCTTCAAACTGCTCTCCTGTGCGTTCGCTTAACTAAGGGAGTTGAAAACGCGGTTAGATTCAGAGAGTGGGAAGCACGTTCCTTCTAGGAGCTGCGTTTTGCTCTTCCACCGTGAATGGGAGTAAACGCTGTATTGAGAAATATCTGCTTCTAGAACCAAAACGCAGCTACCTAACAGAACGGTCTTCAATGTGTGCATTCAACTTACAGAGTTAAACTGATGTGCGTTTGCAGGAGTTTGTAAACCCTTTCTGTGAAGCAGCGGACCACGCATTTTTTCAACCAAATCCAAGCATTTCAGAAATAGCTGTAAATCTCCGTCTAAAACACAAAACGAACGTATCCTTCAAACTGCTCTCCTGTGCGTTCGCTTAACTAAGGGAGTTGAATCCGCGTTTAGATTCAGAGAGTGGGAAGCACGTTCCTTCTAGGAGCTGCGTTTTCCTATTCCAGCGTGAATGGGAATAAACGCTGTATTGAGAAATATCATCTTCTAGAACCAAAACGCAGCTACCTAAAAGAACGGTCTTCAATGTGTGCATTCAACTTACAGAGTTAAACTGATGTGCGTTTGCAGGAGTTTGTAAACCCTTTCTGTGAAGCAGCGGAAAACGCATTTTTCCAGCCAAATCCAAGCATTTCAGAAATAGCTTTAAATCTCCGTCTAAAACACAAAACGAACCTATCCTTCGAACTGCTCTCCTGTGCGTTCGCTTAACTAAGGGAGTTGAATCCGCGTTTAGATTCAGAGAGTGGGAAGCACGTTCCTTCTAGGAGCTGCGTTTTGCTATTCCAGCGTGAATGGGAGTAAACGCTGTATTGAGAAATATCTGCTTCTAGAACCAAAACGCAGCTACCTAACAGAACGGTCTTCAATGTGTGCATTCAACGTACAGAGTTAAACTGATGTGCGTTTGCAGGAGTTTGTAAACCCTTTCTGTGAAGCAGCGGAAAACGCATTTTTCCAGCCAAATCCAAGCATTTCAGAAATAGCTGTAAATCTCCGTCTAAAACACAAAACGAACGTATCCTTCAAACTGCTCTCCTGTGCGTTCGCTTAACTAAGGGAGTTGAATCCGCGTTTAGATTCAGAGAGTGGGAAGCACGTTCCTTCTAGGAGCTGCGTTTTGCTATTCCAGCGTGAATGGGAGTAAACGCTGTATTCCAAAATATATGCTTCTAGAACCAAAACGCAGCTATCTAACAGAACGGTCTTCAATGTGTGCATTCAACGTACAGAGTTAAACTGATGTGCGTTTGCAGGAGTTTGTAAACCCTTTCTGTGAAGCAGCGGAAAACGCATTTTTCCAGCCAAATCCAAGCATTTCAGAAATAGCTTTAAATCTCTGTCTAAAACACAAAACGAACGTATCCTTCGAACTGCTCTCCTGTGCGTTCGCTTAACTAAGGGAGTTGAATCCGCGTTTAGATTCAGAGAGTGGGAAGCACGTTCCTTCTAGGAGCTGCGTTTTGCTATTCCAGCGTGAATGGGAGTAAACGCTGTATTCAGAAATATCTGCTTCTAGAACCAAAACGCAGCTACCTAACAGAACGGTCTTCAATGTGTGCATTCAACGTACAGAGTTAAACTGATGTGCGTTTGCAGGAGTTTTTAAACCCTTTCTGTGAAGCAGCGGAAAACGCATTTATCCAGCCAAATCCAAGCATTTCAGAAATAGCTGTAAATCTCCGTCTAAAACACAAAACGAACGTATCCTTCAAACTGCTCTCCTGTGCGTTCGCTTAACTAAGGGAGTTGAATCCGCGTTTAGATTCAGAGAGTGGGAAGCACGTTCCTTCGAAAGCTGCGTTTTGCTATTCCATCGTGAATGGGAGTAAACGCTGTATTGAGAAATATCTGCTTCTAGAACCAAAACGCAGCTACCTAACAGAACGGTCTTCAATGTGTGCATTAAACGTACAGAGTTAAACTGATGTGCGTTTGCAGGAGTTTGTAAACCCTTTCTGTGAAGCAGCGGAAAACGCATTTTTCCAGCCAAATCCAAGCATTTCAGAAATAGCTGTAAATCTCCGTCTAAAACACAAAACGAACGTATCCTTCAAACTGCTCTCCTGTGCGTTCGCTTAACTAAGGGAGTTGAATCCGCGTTTAGATTCAGAGAGTGGGAAGCACGTTCCTTCTAGGAGCTGCGTTTTGCTATTCAAGCGTGAATGGGAGTAAACGCTGTATTGAGAAATATCTGCTTCTAGAACCAAAACGCAGCTACCTAACAGAACGGTCTTAAATGTGTGCATTCAACGTACAGAGTTAAACTGATGTGCGTTTGCAGGAGTTTGTAAACCCTTTCTGTGAAGCAGCGGAAAACGCATTTTTCCAGCCAAATCCAAGCATTTCAGAAATAGCTGTAAATCTCCGTCTAAAACACAAAACGAACGTATCCTTCAAACTGCTCTCCTGTGCGTTCGCTTAACTAAGGGAGTTGAATCCGCATTTAGATTCAGAGAGTGGGAAGCACGTTTTTTCTAGGAGCTGCGTTTTCCTATTCCAGCGTGAATGGGAGTAAACGCTGTATTGAGAAATATCTGCTTCTAGAACCAAAACGCAGCTACCTAACAGAACGGTCTTCAATGTGTGCATTCAACTTACAGAGTTAAACTGATGTGCGTTTGCAGGAGTTTATAAACCCTTTCTGTGAAGCAGCGGAAAACGCATTTTTCCAGCCAAATCCAAGCATTTCAGAAATAGTTGTAAATCTCCGTCTAAAACACAAAACGAACGTATCCTTCTAACTGCTCTCCTGTGCGTTCGCTTAACTAAGGGAGTTGAATCCGCGTTTAGATTCAGAGAGTGGGAAGCACGTTCCTTCTAGGAGCTGCGTTTTGCTATTCCAGCGTGAATGGGAATAAACGCTGTATTGAGAAATATCTGCTTCTAGAACCAAAACGCAGCTACCTAACAGAACGGTCTTCAATGTGTGCATTCAACTTACAGAGTTAAACTGATGTGCGTTTGCAGGAGTTTGTAAACCCTTTCTGTGAAGCAGCGGAAAACGCATTTGTCCAGCCAAATCCAAGCATTTCAGAAATAGCTGTAAATCTCCGTCTAAAACACAAAACGAACGTATCCTTCAAACTGCTCTCCTGTGCGTTCGCTTAACTAAGGGAGTTGAATCCGCGTTTAGATTCAGAGAGTGGGAAGCACGTTCCTTCTAGGAGCTGCGTTTTGCTATTCCAGCGTCAATGGGAGTAAACGCTGTATTCCAAAATATCTGCTTCTAGAACGAAAACGCAGCTACCTAACAGAACGGTCTTCAATGTGTGCATTCAACGTACAGAGTTAAACTGATGTGCGTTTGCAGGAGTTTGTAAACCCTTTCTGTGAAGCAGCGGAAAACGCATTTTTCCAGCCAAATCCAAGCATTTCAGAAATAGCTGTAAATCTCCGTCTAAAACACAAAACGAACGTATCCTTCAAACTGCTCTCCTGTGCGTTCGCTTAACTAAGGGAGTTGAATCCGCATTTAGATTCAGAGAGTGGGAAGCACGTTCCTTCTAGGAGCTGCGTTTTGCTATTCCAGCGTGAATGGGAGTAAACGCTGTATTGAGAAATATCTGCTTCTAGAACCAAAACGCAGCTACCTAACAGAACGGTCTTCAATGTGTGCATTCAACTTACAGAGTTAAACTGATGTGCGTTTGCAGGAGTTTGTAAACCCTTTCTGTGAAGCAGCGGAAAACGCATTTTTCCAGCCAAATCCAAGCATTTCAGAAATAGCTGTAAATCTCCGTCTAAAACACAAAACGAACGTATCCTTCAAACTGCTCTCCTGTGCGTTCGCTTAACTAAGGGAGTTGAATCCGCGTTTAGATTCAGAGAGTGGGAAGCACGTTCCTTCTAGGAGCTGCGTTTTGCTATTCCAGCGTGAATGGGAGTAAACGCTGTATTGAGAAATATCTGCTTCTAGAACCAAAACGCAGCTACCTAACAGAACGGTCTTCAATGTGTGCATTCAACGTACAGAGTTAAACTGATGTGCGTTTGCAGGAGTTTGTAAACCCTTTCTGTGAAGCAGCGGAAAACGCATTTTTCCAGCCAAATCCAAGCATTTCAGAAATAGCTGTAAATCTCCGTCTAAAACACAAAACGAACGTATCCTTCAAACTGCTCTCCTGTGCGTTCGCTTAACTAAGGGAGTTGAATCCGCGTTTAGATTCAGAGAGTGGGAAGCACGTTCCTTCTAGGAGCTGCGTTTTGCTATTCAAGCGTGAATGGGAGTAAACGCTGTATTGAGAAATATCTGCTTCTAGAACCAAAACGCAGCTACCTAACAGAACGGTCTTCAATGTGTGCATTCAACGTACAGAGTTAAACGGATGTGCGTTTGCAGGAGTTTGTAATCCCTTTCTGTGAAGCAGCGGAAAACGCATTTTTCCAGCCAAATCCAAGCATTTCAGAAATAGCTGTAAATCTCCGTCTAAAACACAAAACGAACGTATCCTTCAAACTGCTCTCCTGTGCGTTCGCTTAACTAAGGGAGTTGAATCCGCATTTAGATTCAGAGAGTGGGAAGCACGTTTTTTCTAGGAGCTGCGTTTTCCTATTCCAGCGTGAATGGGAGTAAACGCTGTATTGAGAAATATCTGCTTCTAGAACCAAAACGCAGCTACCTAACAGAACGGTCTTCAATGTGTGCATTCAACTTACAGAGTTAAACTGATGTGCGTTTGCAGGAGTTTATAAACCCTTTCTGTGAAGCAGCGGAAAACGCATTTTTCCAGCCAAATCCAAGCATTTCAGAAATAGTTGTAAAT
Organism: Callithrix jacchus; assembly: GCF_049354715.1. Lineage (NCBI taxonomy): Eukaryota > Metazoa > Chordata > Mammalia > Primates > Cebidae > Callithrix > Callithrix jacchus. Next base: position 47,187,039 of record NC_133514.1, read on the forward strand.
CTCCGTCTAAAACACAAAACGAACGTATCCTTCAAACTGCTCTCCTGTGCGTTCGCTTAACTAAGGGAGTTGAATCCGCGTTTAGATTCAGAGAGTGGGAAGCACGTTCCTTCTAGGAGCTGCGTTTTGCTATTCCAGCGTGAATGGGAATAAACGCTGTATTGAGAAATATCTGCTTCTAGAACCAAAACGCAGCTACCTAACAGAACGGTCTTCAATGTGTGCATTCAACTTACAGAGTTAAACTGATGTGCGTTTGCAGGAGTTTGTAAACCCTTTCGGTGAAGCAGCGGAAAACGCATTTGTCCAGCCAAATCCAAGCATTTCAGAAATAGCTGTAAATCTCCGTCTAAAACACAAAACGAACGTATCCTTCAAACTGCTCTCCTGTGCGTTCGCTTAACTAAGGGAGTTGAAAACGCGTTTAGATTCAGAGAGTGGGAAGCACGTTCCTTCTAGGAGCTGCGTTTTGCTATTCCAGCGTCAATGGGAGTAAACGCTGTATTCCAAAATATCTGCTTCTAGAACCAAAACGCAGCTACCTAACAGAACGGTCTTCAATGTGTGCATTCAACTTACAGAGTTAAACTGATGTGCGTTTGCAGGAGTTTGTAAACCCTTTCTGTGAAGCAGCGGAAAACGCATTTTTCCAGCCAAATCCAAGCATTTCAGAAATAGCTGTAAATCTCCGTCTAAAACACAAAACGAACGTATCCTTCAAACTGCTCTCCTGTGCGTTCGCTTAACTAAGGGAGTTGAATCCGCGTTTAGATTCAGAGAGTGGGAAGCACGTTCCTTCTAGGAGCTGCGTTTTGCTATTCCAGCGTGAATGGGAGTAAACGCTGTATTCAGAAATATCTGCTTCTCGAACCAAAACGCAGCTACCTAACAGAACGGTCTTCAATGTGTGCATTCAACGTACAGAGTTAAACTGATGTGCGTTTGCAGGAGTTTGTAAACTCTTTCTGTGAAGCAGCGGAAAACGCATTTTTCCAGCCAAATCCAAGCATTTCAGAAATAGCTGTAAATCTCCGTCTAAAACACAAAACGAACGTATCCTTCAAACTGCTCTCCTGTGCGTTCGCTTAACTAAGGGAGTTGAATCCGCGTTTAGATTCAGAGAGTGGGAAGCACGTTCCTTCTAGGAGCTGCGTTTTGCTATTCCAGCGTGAATGAAAGTAAACGATGTATTGAGAAATATCTGCTTCTAGAACCAAAACGCAGCTACCTAACAGAACGGTCTTCAATGTGTGCATTCAACTTACAGAGTTAAACTGATGTGCGTTTGCAGGAGTTTGTAAACCCTTTCTGTGAAGCAGCGGAAAACGCATTTTTCCAGCCAAATCCAAGCATTTCAGAAATAGGTGTAAATCTCCGTCTAAAACACAAAACGAACGTATCCTTCAAACTGCTCTCCTGTGCGTTCGCTTAACTAAGGGAGTTGAATCCGCGTTTAGATTCAGAGAGTGGAAAGCACGTTCCTTCTAGGAGCTGCGTTTTGCTATTCCAGCGTGAATGGGAGTAAACGCTGTATTGAGAAATATCTGCTTCTAGAACCAAAACGCAGCTACCTAACAGAACGGTCTTCAATGTGTGCATTCAACGTACAGAGTTAAACTGATGTGCGTTTGCAGGAGTTTGTAAACCCTTTCTGTGAAGCAGCGGAAAACGCATTTTTCCAGCCAAATCCAAGCATTTCAGAAATAGCTGTAAATCTCCGTCTAAAACACAAAACGAACGTATCCTTCAAACTGCTCTCCTGTGCGTTCGCTTAACTAAGGGAGTTGAATCCGCGTTTAGATTCAGAGAGTGGGAAGCACGTTCCTTCTAGGAGCTGCGTTTTGCTATTCCAGCGTGAATGGGAGTAAACGCTGTATTGAGAAATATCTGCTTCTAGAACCAAAACGCAGCTACCTAACAGAACGGTCTTCAATGTGTGCATTCAACGTACAGAGTTAAACTGATGTGCGTTTGCAGGAGTTTGTAAACCCTTTCTGTGAAGCAGCGGAAAACGCATTTTTCCAGCCAAATCCAAGCATTTCAGAAATAGCTGTAAATCTCCGTCTAAAACACAAAACGAACGTATCCTTCAAACTGCTCTCCTGTGCGTTCGCTTAACTAAGGGAGTTGAATCCGCATTTAGATTCAGAGAGTGGGAAGCACGTTTTTTCTAGGAGCTGCGTTTTCCTATTCCAGCGTGAATGGGAGTAAACGCTGTATTGAGAAATATCTGCTTCTAGAACCAAAACGCAGCTACCTAACAGAACGGTCTTCAATGTGTGCATTCAACTTACAGAGTTAAACTGATGTGCGTTTGCAGGAGTTTATAAACCCTTTCTGTGAAGCAGCGGAAAACGCATTTTTCCAGCCAAATCCAAGCATTTCAGAAATAGTTGTAAATCTCCGTCTAAAACACAAAACGAACGTATCCTTCAAACTGCTCTCCTGTGCGTTCGCTTAACTAAGGGAGTTGAATCCGCGTTTAGATTCAGAGAGTGGGAAGCACGTTCCTTCTAGGAGCTGCGTTTTGCTATTCCAGCGTGAATGGGAATAAACGCTGTATTGAGAAATATCTGCTTCTAGAACCAAAACGCAGCTACCTAACAGAACGGTCTTCAATGTGTGCATTCAACTTACAGAGTTAAACTGATGTGCGTTTGCAGGAGTTTGTAAACCCTTTCTGTGAAGCAGCGGAAAACGCATTTGTCCAGCCAAATCCAAGCATTTCAGAAATAGCTGTAAATCTCCGTCTAAAACACAAAACGAACGTATCCTTCAAACTGCTCTCCTGTGCGTTCGCTTAACTAAGGGAGTTGAAAACGCGTTTAGATTCAGAGAGTGGGAAGCACGTTCCTTCTAGGAGCTGCGTTTTGCTATTCCAGCGTGAATGGGAATAAACGCTGTATTGAGAAATATCTGCTTCTAGAACCAAAACGCAGCTACCTAACAGAACGGTCTTCAATGTGTGCATTCAACTTACAGAGTTAAACTGATGTGCGTTTGCAGGAGTTTGTAAACCCTTTCGGTGAAGCAGCGGAAAACGCATTTGTCCAGCCAAATCCAAGCATTTCAGAAATAGCTGTAAATCTCCGTCTAAAACACAAAACGAACGTATCCTTCAAACTGCTCTCCTGTGCGTTCGCTTAACTAAGGGAGTTGAAAACGCGTTTAGATTCAGAGAGTGGGAAGCACGTTCCTTCTAGGAGCTGCGTTTTGCTATTCCAGCGTCAATGGGAGTAAACGCTGTATTCCAAAATATCTGCTTCTAGAACCAAAACGCAGCTACCTAACAGAACGGTCTTCAATGTGTGCATTCAACTTACAGAGTTAAACTGATGTGCGTTTGCAGGAGTTTGTAAACCCTTTCTGTGAAGCAGCGGAAAACGCATTTTTCCAGCCAAATCCAAGCATTTCAGAAATAGCTGTAAATCTCCGTCTAAAACACAAAACGAACGTATCCTTCAAACTGCTCTCCTGTGCGTTCGCTTAACTAAGGGAGTTGAATCCGCGTTTAGATTCAGAGAGTGGGAAGCACGTTCCTTCTAGGAGCTGCGTTTTGCTATTCCAGCGTGAATGGGAGTAAACGCTGTATTCAGAAATATCTGCTTCTCGAACCAAAACGCAGCTACCTAACAGAACGGTCTTCAATGTGTGCATTCAACGTACAGAGTTAAACTGATGTGCGTTTGCAGGAGTTTGTAAACTCTTTCTGTGAAGCAGCGGAAAACGCATTTTTCCAGCCAAATCCAAGCATTTCAGAAATAGCTGTAAATCTCCGTCTAAAACACAAAACGAACGTATCCTTCAAACTGCTCTCCTGTGCGTTCGCTTAACTAAGGGAGTTGAATCCGCGTTTAGATTCAGAGAGTGGGAAGCACGTTCCTTCTAGGAGCTGCGTTTTGCTATTCCAGCGTGAATGAAAGTAAACGATGTATTGAGAAATATCTGCTTCTAGAACCAAAACGCAGCTACCTAACAGAACGGTCTTCAATGTGTGCATTCAACTTACAGAGTTAAACTGATGTGCGTTTGCAGGAGTTTGTAAACCCTTTCTGTGAAGCAGCGGAAAACGCATTTTTCCAGCCAAATCCAAGCATTTCAGAAATAGGTGTAAATCTCCGTCTAAAACACAAAACGAACGTATCCTTCAAACTGCTCTCCTGTGCGTTCGCTTAACTAAGGGAGTTGAATCCGCGTTTAGATTCAGAGAGTGGGAAGCACGTTCCTTCTAGGAGCTGCGTTTTGCTATTCCAGCGTGAATGGGAGTAAACGCTGTATTGAGAAATATCTGCTTCTAGAACCAAAACGCAGCTACCTAACAGAACGGTCTTCAATGTGTGCATTCAACTTACAGAGTTAAACTGATGTGCGTTTGCAGGAGTTTATAAACCCTTTCTGTGAAGCAGCGGAAAACGCATTTTTCCAGCCAAATCCAAGCATTTCAGAAATAGTTGTAAATCTCCGTCTAAAACACAAAACGAACGTATCCTTCAAACTGCTCTCCTGTGCGTTCGCTTAACTAAGGGAGTTGAATCCGCGTTTAGATTCAGAGAGTGGGAAGCACGTTCCTTCTAGGAGCTGCGTTTTGCTATTCCAGCGTGAATGGGAGTAAACGCTGTATTGAGAAATATCTGCTTCTAGAACCAAAACGCAGCTACCTAACAGAACGGTCTTCAATGTGTGCATTCAACTTACAGAGTTAAACTGATGTGCGTTTGCAGGAGTTTATAAACCCTTTCTGTGAAGCAGCGGAAAACGCATTTTTCCAGCCAAATCCAAGCATTTCAGAAATAGTTGTAAATCTCCGTCTAAAACACAAAACGAACGTATCCTTCAAACTGCTCTCCTGTGCGTTCGCTTAACTAAGGGAGTTGAATCCGCGTTTAGATTCAGAGAGTGGGAAGCACGTTCCTTCTAGGAGCTGCGTTTTGCTATTCCAGCGTGAATGGGAATAAACGCTGTATTGAGAAATATCTGCTTCTAGAACCAAAACGCAGCTACCTAACAGAACGGTCTTCAATGTGTGCATTCAACTTACAGAGTTAAACTGATGTGCGTTTGCAGGAGTTTGTAAACCCTTTCTGTGAAGCAGCGGAAAACGCATTTGTCCAGCCAAATCCAAGCATTTCAGAAATAGCTGTAAATCTCCGTCTAAAACACAAAACGAACGTATCCTTCAAACTGCTCTCCTGTGCGTTCGCTTAACTAAGGGAGTTGAAAACGCGTTTAGATTCAGAGAGTGGGAAGCACGTTCCTTCTAGGAGCTGCGTTTTGCTATTCCAGCGTCAATGGGAGTAAACGCTGTATTCCAAAATATCTGCTTCTAGAACCAAAACGCAGCTACCTAACAGAACGGTCTTCAATGTGTGCATTCAACTTACAGAGTTAAACTGATGTGCGTTTGCAGGAGTTTGTAAACCCTTTCTGTGAAGCAGCGGAAAACGCATTTTTCCAGCCAAATCCAAGCATTTCAGAAATAGCTGTAAATCTCCGTCTTAAACACAAAACGAACGTATCCTTCAAACTGCTCTCCTGTGCGTTCGCTTAACTAAGGGAGTTGAATCCGCGTTTAGATTCAGAGAGTGGGAAGCACGTTCCTTCTAGGAGCTGCGTTTTGCTATTCCAGCGTGAATGGGAGTAAACGCTGTATTGAGAAATATCTGCTTCTAGAACCAAAACGCAGCTACCTAACAGAACGGTCTTCAATGTGTGCATTCAACTTACAGAGTTAAACTGATGTGCGTTTGCAGGAGTTTATAAACCCTTTCTGTGAAGCAGCGGAAAACGCATTTTTCCAGCCAAATCCAAGCATTTCAGAAATAGTTGTAAATCTCCGTCTAAAACACAAAACGAACGTATCCTTCAAACTGCTCTCCTGTGCGTTCGCTTAACTAAGGGAGTTGAATCCGCGTTTAGATTCAGAGAGTGGGAAGCACGTTCCTTCTAGGAGCTGCGTTTTGCTATTCCAGCGTGAATGGGAGTAAACGCTGTATTGAGAAATATCTGCTTCTAGAACCAAAACGCAGCTACCTAACAGAACGGTCTTCAATGTGTGCATTCAACTTACAGAGTTAAACTGATGTGCGTTTGCAGGAGTTTATAAACCCTTTCTGTGAAGCAGCGGAAAACGCATTTTTCCAGCCAAATCCAAGCATTTCAGAAATAGTTGTAAATCTCCGTCTAAAACACAAAACGAACGTATCCTTCAAACTGCTCTCCTGTGCGTTCGCTTAACTAAGGGAGTTGAATCCGCGTTTAGATTCAGAGAGTGGGAAGCACGTTCCTTCTAGGAGCTGCGTTTTGCTATTCCAGCGTGAATGGGAATAAACGCTGTATTGAGAAATATCTGCTTCTAGAACCAAAACGCAGCTACCTAACAGAACGGTCTTCAATGTGTGCATTCAACTTACAGAGTTAAACTGATGTGCGTTTGCAGGAGTTTGTAAACCCTTTCTGTGAAGCAGCGGAAAACGCATTTGTCCAGCCAAATCCAAGCATTTCAGAAATAGCTGTAAATCTCCGTCTAAAACACAAAACGAACGTATCCTTCAAACTGCTCTCCTGTGCGTTCGCTTAACTAAGGGAGTTGAAAACGCGTTTAGATTCAGAGAGTGGGAAGCACGTTCCTTCTAGGAGCTGCGTTTTGCTATTCCAGCGTCAATGGGAGTAAACGCTGTATTCCAAAATATCTGCTTCTAGAACCAAAACGCAGCTACCTAACAGAACGGTCTTCAATGTGTGCATTCAACTTACAGAGTTAAACTGATGTGCGTTTGCAGGAGTTTGTAAACCCTTTCTGTGAAGCAGCGGAAAACGCATTTTTCCAGCCAAATCCAAGCATTTCAGAAATAGCTGTAAATCTCCGTCTTAAACACAAAACGAACGTATCCTTCAAACTGCTCTCCTGTGCGTTCGCTTAACTAAGGGAGTTGAATCCGCGTTTAGATTCAGAGAGTGGGAAGCACGTTCCTTCTAGGAGCTGCGTTTTGCTATTCCAGCGTGAATGGGAGTAAACGCTGTATTCAGAAATATCTGCTTCTCGAACCAAAACGCAGCTACCTAACAGAACGGTCTTCAATGTGTGCATTCAACGTACAGAGTTAAACTGATGTGCGTTTGCAGGAGTTTGTAAACTCTTTCTGTGAAGCAGCGGAAAACGCATTTTTCCAGCCAAATCCAAGCATTTCAGAAATAGCTGTAAATCTCCGTCTAAAACACAAAACGAACGTATCCTTCAAACTGCTCTCCTGTGCGTTCGCTTAACTAAGGGAGTTGAATCCGCGTTTAGATTCAGAGAGTGGGAAGCACGTTCCTTCTAGGAGCTGCGTTTTGCTATTCCAGCGTGAATGAAAGTAAACGATGTATTGAGAAATATCTGCTTCTAGAACCAAAACGCAGCTACCTAACAGAACGGTCTTCAATGTGTGCATTCAACTTACAGAGTTAAACTGATGTGCGTTTGCAGGAGTTTGTAAACCCTTTCTGTGAAGCAGCGGAAAACGCATTTTTCCAGCCAAATCCAAGCATTTCAGAAATATCTGTAAATCTCCGTCTAAAACACAAAACGAACGTATCCTTCAAACTGCTCTCCTTTGCGTTCGCTTAACTAAGGAAGTTGAATCCGCGTTTAGATTCAGAGAGTGGGAAGCACGTTTATTCTAGGAGCTGCGTTTTGCTATTCCAGCGTGAATGGAAGTAATCGCTGTATTGAGAAATATCTGCTTCTAGAACCAAAACGCAGCTACCTAACAGAACGGTCTTCAATGTGTGCATTCAACGTACAGAGTTAAACTGATGTGCGTTTGCAGGAGTTTGTAAACCCTTTCTGTGAAGCAGCGGAAAACGCATTTTTCCAGCCAAATCCAAGCATTTCAGAAATAGCTGTAAATCTCCGTCTAAAACACAAAACGAACGTATCCTTCAAACTGCTCTCCTGTGCGTTCGCTTAACTAAGGGAGTTGAATCCGCGTTTAGATTCAGAGAGTGGGAAGCACGTTCCTTCTAGGAGCTGCGTTTTGCTATTCCAGCGTGAATGGGAGTAAACGCTGTATTCAGAAATATCTGCTTCTAGAACCTAAACGCAGCTACCTAACAGAACGGTCTTCAATGTGTGCATTCAACTTACAGAGTTAAACTTATGTGCGTTTGCAGGAGTTTGTAAACCCTTTCTGTGAAGCAGCGGAAAACGCATTTTTCCAGCCAAATCCAAGCATTTCAGAAATAGCTGTAAATCTCCGTCTTAAACACAAAACGAACGTATCCTTCAAACTGCTCTCCTGTGCGTTCGCTTAACTAAGGGAGTTGAATCCGCATTTAGATTCAGAGAGTGGGAAGCACGTTCCTTCTAGGAGCTGCGTTTTGCTATTCCAGCGTGAATGGGAGTAAACGCTGTATTGAGAAATATCTGCTTCTAGAACCAAAACGCAGCTACCTAACAGAACGGTCTTCAATGTGTGCATTCAACGTACAGAGTTAAACTGATGTGCGTTTGCAGGAGTTTGTAAACCCTTTCTGTGAAGCAGCGGAAAACGCATTTTTCCAGCCAAATCCAAGCATTTCAGAAATAGCTGTAAATCTCCGTCTAAAACACAAAACGAACGTATCCTTCAAACTGCTCTCCTGTGCGTTCGCTTAACTAAGGGAGTTGAATCCGCGTTTAGATTCAGAGAGTGGGAAGCACGTTCCTTCTAGGAGCTGCGTTTTGCTATTCCAGCGTGAATGGGAATAAACGCTGTATTGAGAAATATCTGCTTCTAGAACCAAAACGCAGCTACCTAACAGAACGGTCTTCAATGTGTGCATTCAACGTACAGAGTTAAACTGATGTGCGTTTGCAGGAGTTTGTAAACCCTTTCTGTGAAGCAGCGGAAAACGCATTTGTCCAGCCAAATCCAAGCATTTCAGAAATACCTGTAAATCTCCGTCTAAAACACAAAACGAACGTATCCTTCAAACTGCTCTGCTGTGCGTTCGCTTGACTAAGGGAGTTGAATCCGCGTTTAGACTCAGAGAGTGGGAAGCACGTTCCTTCTAGGAGCTGCGTTTTGCTATTCCAGCGTGAATGGGAGTAAAGGCTGTATTGAGAAATATCTGCTTCTAGAACCAAAACGCAGCTACCTAACAGAACGGTCTTCAATGTGTGCATTCAACGTACAGAGTTAAACTGATGTGCGTTTGCAGGAGTTTGTAAACCCTTTCTGTGAAGCAGCGGAAAACGCATTTTTCCAGCCAAATCCAAGCATTTCAGAAATAGTTGTAAATCTCCGTCTAAAACACAAAACGAACGTATCCTTCAAACTGCTCTCCTGTGCGTTCGCTTAACTAAGGGAGTTGAATCCGCGTTTAGATTCAGAGAGTGGGAAGCACGTTCCTTCTAAAAGCTGCGTTTTTCTATTCCAGCGTGAATGGGAATAAACGCTGTATTGAGAAATATCTGCTTCTAGAACCAAAACGCAGCTACCTAACAGAACGGTCTTCAATGTGTGCATTCAACTTACAGAGTTAAACTCATGTGCGTTTGCAGGAGTTTGTAAACCCTTTCTGTGAAGCAGCGGAAAACGCATTTGTCCAGCCAAATCCAAGCATTTCAGAAATAGCTGTAAATCTCCGTCTAAAACACAAAACGAACGTATCCTTCAAACTGCTCTCCTGTGCGTTCGCTTAACTAAGGGAGTTGAAAACGCGTTTAGATTCAGAGAGTGGGAAGCACGTTCCTTCTAGGAGCTGCGTTTTGCTATTCCAGCGTGAATGGGAGTAAACGCTGTATTCCAAAATATCTGCTTCTAGAACCAAAACGCATCTACCTAACAGAACGGTCTTTAATGGGGGCATTCAACGTACAGAGTTAAACTGATGTGCGTTTGCAGGAGTTTGTAAACCCTTTCTGTGAAGCAGCGGAAAACGCATTTTTCCAGCCAAATCCAAGCATTTCAGAAATAGCTGTAAATCTCCGTCTAAAACACAAAACGAACGTATCCTTCAAACTGCTCTCCTGTGCGTTCGCTTAACTAAGGGTGTTGAATCCGCGTTTAGATTCAGAGAGTGGGAAGCACGTTCCTTCTAGGAGCTGCGTTTTGCTATTCCAGCGTGAATGGGAGTAAACGCTGTATTCAGAAATATCTGCTTCTCGAACCAAAACGCAGCTACCTAACAGAACGGTCTTCAATGTGTGCATTCAACGTACAGAGTTAAACTGATGTGCGTTAGCAGGAGTTTGTAAACTCTTTCTGTGAAGCAGCGGAAAACGCATTTTTCCAGCCAAATCCAAGCATTTCAGAAATAGCTGTAAATCTCCGTCTAAAACACAAAACGAACGTATCCTTCAAACTGCTCTGCTGTGCGTTGGCTTAACTAAGGGAGTTGAATCCGCGTTTAGATTCAGAGAGTGGGAAGCACGTTCCTTCTAGGAGCTGCGTTTTGCTATTCCAGCGTGAATGGGAGTAAACGCTGTATTGAGAAATATCTGCTTCTAGAACCAAAACGCAGCTACCTAACAGAACGGTCTTCAATGTGTGCAGTCAACGTACAGAGTTAAACTGATGTGCGTTTGCAGGAGTTTGTAAACCCTTTCTCTGAAGCAGCGGAAAACGCATTTTTCCAACGAAATCCAAGCATTTCAGAAATAGCTGTAAATCTCCGTCTAAAACACAAAACGAACGTATCCTTCAAACTGCTCTCCTGTGCGTTCGCTTAACTAGGGGAGTTGAATCCGCATTTAGATTCAGAGTGGGAAGCACGTTGTTTCTAGGAGCTGCGTTTTGCTATTCCAGCGTGAATGGGAGTAAACGCTGTATTGAGAAATATCTGCTTCTAGAACCAAAACGCAGTTACCTAACAGAACGGTCTTCAATGTGTGCATTCAACGTACGGAGTTAAACTGATGTGCGTTTGCAGGAGTTTGTAAACCCTTTCTGTGAAGCAGCGGAAAACGCATTTTTCCAGCCAAATCCAAGCATTTCAGATATAGCTGTAAATCTCAGTCTAAAACACAAAACGAACGTATCCTTCAAACTGCTCTCCTGTGCGTTCGCTTAACTAAGGGAGTTGAATCCGCGTTTAGACTTAGAGAGTGGGAAGCACGTTCCTTCTAGGAGCTGCGTTTTGCTATTCCAGCGTGAATGGGAGTAAACGCTTTATTCAGAAATATCTGCTTCTAGAACCAAAACGCAGCTAACTAACAGAACGGTCTTCAATGTGTGCATTCAACTTACAGAGTTAAACTGATGTGCGTTTGCAGGAGTTTGTAAACCCTTTCTGTGAAGCAGCGAAAAACGCATTTTTCCAGCCAAATCCAAGCATTTCAGAAATAGCTGTAAATCTCCGTCTAAAACACAAAAAGAACGTATCCTTCAAACTGCTATCCTGTGCGTTCGCTTAACTAAGGGAGTTGAATCCGCGTTTAGATTCAGAGAGTGGGAAGCATGTTCCTTCTAGGAGCTGCGTTTTGCTATTCCAGCGTGAATGGGAGTAAACGCTGTATTGAGAAATATCTGCTTCTAGAACCAAAACGCAGCTACCTAACAGAACGGTCTTCAATGTGTGCATTCAATGTACAGAGTTGAAATGATGTGCGTTTGCAGGAGTTTGTAACCCCTTTCTGTGAAGCAGCGCAAAACGCATTTTTCCAGCCAAATCCAAGCATTTCAGAAATAGCTGTAAATCTCCGTCTAAAACACAAAACGAACGTATCCTTCAAACTGCTCTGCTGTGCGTTGGCTTAACTAAGGGAGTTGAATCCGCGTTTAGATTCAGAGAGTGGGAAGCACGTTCCTTCTAGGAGCTGCGTTTTGCTATTCCAGCGTGAATGGGAGTAAACGCTGTATTGAGAAATATCTGCTTCTAGAACCAAAACGCAGCTACCTAACAGAACAATCTTCAATGTGTGCATTCAACGTACAGAGTTAAACTGATGTGCGTTTGCAGGAGTTTGTAAACCCTTTCTCTGAAGCAGCGGAAAACGCATTTTTCCAGCCAAATCCAAGCATTTCAGAAATAGCTGTAAATTTCCGTCTAAAACACAAAACGAACGTATCCTTCAAACTGCTCTCCTGTGCGTTCGCTTAACTAGGGGAGTTGAATCCGCATTTAGATTCAGAGTCGGAAGCACGTTGTTTCTAGGAGCTGCGTTTTGCTATTCAAGCGTGAATGGGAGTAAACGCTGTATTGAGAAATATCTGCTTCTAGAACCAAAACGCAGCTACCTAACAGAACGGTCTTCAACGTGTGCATTCAACTTACAGAGTTAAACTGATGTGCGTTTGCAGGAGTTTGTAAACCCTTTCTGTGAAGCAGCGGAAAACGCATTTTTCCAGCAAAATCCAAGCATTTCAGAAATAGCTGTAAATCTCCGTCTAAAACACAAAACGAACGTATCCTTCAAACTGCTCTCCTGTGCGTTCGCTTAACTAAGGGAGTTGAATCCGCGTTTAGATTCAGAGAGTGGGAAGCACGTTCCTTCTAGGAGCTGCGTTTTGCTATTCCAGCGTGAATGGGAGTAAAGGCTGTATTCAGAAATATCTGCTTCTAGAACCAAAACGCAGCTACCTAACAGAACGGTCTTCAATGTGTGCATTCAACGTACAGAGTTAAACTGATGTGCGTTCGCAGGAGTTTGTAAACCCTTTCTGTGAAGCAGCGGAAAACGCATTTTTCCAGCCAAATCCAAGCATTTCAGAAATAGCTGTAAATCTCCGTCTAAAACACAAAACGAACGTATCCTTCAAACTGCTCTCCTGTGCGTTCGCTTAACTAAGGGAGTTGAATCCGCGCTTAGATTCAGAGAGTGGGAAGCACGTTCCTTCTAGGAGCTGCGTTTTGCTATTCCAGCGTGAATGGGAGTAAACGCTGTATTGAGAAATATCTGCTTCTAGAAAGAAACGCAGCTACGTAACAGAACGGTCTTCAATGTGTGCATTCAACGTACAGAGTTAAACTGATGTGCGTTTGCAGGAGTTTGTAAACCCTTTCTCTGAAGCAGCGGAAAACGCATTTTTCCAGCCAAATCCAAGCATTTCAGAAATAGCTGTAAATCTCCGTCTAAAACACAAAACGAACGTATCCTTCAAACTGCTCTCCTGTGCGTTCGCTTAACTAAGGGAGTTGAATTCGTGTTTAGATTCAGAGAGTAAGAAGCACTTTCCTTCTAGGAGCTGCGTTTTGCTATTCCAGCGTGAATGGGATTAAACGCTGTATTGAGAAATATCTGCTTCTCGAACCAAAACGCAGCAACTTAACAGAACGGTCTTCAATGTGTGCATTCAACGTACAGAGTTAAACTGATGTGCGTTTGCAGGAGTTTGTAAACCCTTTCTGTGAAGCAGCGGAAAACGCATTTTTCCAGCCAAATCCAAGCATTTCAGAAATAGCTGTAAATCTCCGTCTAAAACACAAAACGAACGTATCCTTCAAACTGCTCTGCTGTGCGTTGGCTTAACTAAGGGAGTTGAATCCGCGTTTAGATTCAGAGAGTGGGAAGCACGTTCCTTCTAGGAGCTGCGTTTTGCTATTCCAGCGTGAATGGGAGTAAACGCTGTATTGAGAAATATCTGCTTCTAGAACCAAAACGCAGCTACCTAACAGAACGGTCTTCAATGTGTGCATTCAACGTACAGAGTTAAACTGATGTGCGTTTGCAGGAGTTTGTAAACTCTTTCTGTGAAGCAGCGGAAAACGCATTTTTCCAGCCAAATCCAAGCATTTCAGAAATAGTTGTAAATCTCCGTCTAAAACACAAAACGAACGTATCCTTCAAACTGCTCTCCTGTGCGTTCGCTTACCTAAGGGAGTTGAATCCGCGTTTAGATTCAGAGAGTGGGAAGCACGTTCCGTCTAGGAGCTGCGTTTTGCTATTCCAGCGTGAATGGGAATAAACGCTGTATTGAGAAATATCTGCTTCTAGAACCAAAACGCAGCTACCTAACAGAACGGTCTTCAATGTGTGCATTCAACTTACAGAGTTAAACTGATGTGCGTTTGCAGGAGTTTGTAAACCCTTTCTGTGAAGCAGCAGAAAACGCATTTGTCCAGCCAAATCCAAGCATTTCAAAAATAGCTGTAAATCTCTGTCTAAAACACAAAACGAACGTATCCTTCAAACTGCTCTCCTGTGCGTTCGCTTAACTAAGGGAGTTGAAAACGCGTTTAGATTCAGAGTGTGGGAAGCACTTTCCTTCTAGGATCTGCGTTTTGCTATTCCAGCGTGAATGGGAGTAAACGCTGTATTCCAAAATATCTGCTTCTAGAACCAAAACGCAGCTACCTAACAGAACGGTCTTCAATGTGTGCATTCAACTTACAGAGTTAAACTGATGTGCGTTTGCAGGAGTTTGTAAACCCATTCTGTGAAGCAGCGGAAAACGCATTTTTCCAGCCAAATCCAAGCATTTCAGAAATAGCTGTAAATCTCCGTCTAAAACACAAAACGAACGTATCCTTCAAACTGCTCTCCTGTGCGTTCGCTTAACTAAGGGAGTTGAATTCGTGTTTAGATTCAGAGAGTAAGAAGCACTTTCCTTCTAGGAGCTGCGTTTTGCTATTCCAGCGTGAATGGGAGTAAACGCTGTATTGAGAAATATCTGCTTCTAGAAAGAAACGCAGCTACGTAACAGAACGGTCTTCAATGTGTGCATTCAACGTACAGAGTTAAACTGATGTGCGTTTGCAGGAGTTTGTAAACCCTTTCTCTGAAGCAGCGGAAAACGCATTTTTCCAGCCAAATCCAAGCATTTCAGAAATAGCTGTAAATCTCCGTCTAAAACACAAAACGAACGTATCCTTCAAACTGCTCTGCTGTGCGTTCGCTTGACTAAGGGAGTTGAATCCGCGTTTAGACTCAGAGAGTGGGAAGCACGTTCCTTCTAGGAGCTGCGTTTTGCTATTCCAGCGTGAATGGGAGTAAAGGCTGTATTGAGAAATATCTGCTTCTAGAACCAAAACGCAGCTACCTAACAGAACGGTCTTCAATGTGTGCATTCAACGTACAGAGTTAAACTGATGTGCGTTTGCAGGAGTTTGTAAACCCTTTCTGTGAAGCAGCGGAAAACGCATTTTTCCAGCCAAATCCAAGCATTTCAGAAATAGTTGTAAATCTCCGTCTAAAACACAAAACGAACGTATCCTTCAAACTGCTCTCCTGTGCGTTCGCTTAACTAAGGGAGTTGAATCCGCGTTTAGATTCAGAGAGTGGGAAGCACGTTCCTTCTAAAAGCTGCGTTTTTCTATTCCAGCGTGAATGGGAATAAACGCTGTATTGAGAAATATCTGCTTCTAGAACCAAAACGCAGCTACCTAACAGAACGGTCTTCAATGTGTGCATTCAACTTACAGAGTTAAACTCATGTGCGTTTGCAGGAGTTTGTAAACCCTTTCTGTGAAGCAGCGGAAAACGCATTTGTCCAGCCAAATCCAAGCATTTCAGAAATAGCTGTAAATCTCCGTCTAAAACACAAAACGAACGTATCCTTCAAACTGCTCTCCTGTGCGTTCGCTTAACTAAGGGAGTTGAAAACGCGTTTAGATTCAGAGAGTGGGAAGCACGTTCCTTCTAGGAGCTGCGTTTTGCTATTCCAGCGTGAATGGGAGTAAACGCTGTATTCCAAAATATCTGCTTCTAGAACCAAAACGCAGCTACCTAACAGAACGGTCTTTAATGGGGGCATTCAACGTACAGAGTTAAACTGATGTGCGTTTGCAGGAGTTTGTAAACCCTTTCTGTGAAGCAGCGGAAAACGCATTTTTCCAGCCAAATCCAAGCATTTCAGAAATAGCTGTAAATCTCCGTCTAAAACACAAAACGAACGTATCCTTCAAACTGCTCTCCTGTGCGTTCGCTTAACTAAGGGTGTTGAATCCGCGTTTAGATTCAGAGAGTGGGAAGCACGTTCCTTCTAGGAGCTGCGTTTTGCTATTCCAGCGTGAATGGGAGTAAACGCTGTATTCAGAAATATCTGCTTCTCGAACCAAAACGCAGCTACCTAACAGAACGGTCTTCAATGTGTGCATTCAACGTACAGAGTTAAACTGATGTGCGTTTGCAGGAGTTTGTAAACTCTTTCTGTGAAGCAGCGGAAAACGCATTTTTCCAGCCAAATCCAAGCATTTCAGAAATAGCTGTAAATCTCCGTCTAAAACACAAAACGAACGTATCCTTCAAACTGCTCTGCTGTGCGTTGGCTTAACTAAGGGAGTTGAATCCGCGTTTAGATTCAGAGAGTGGGAAGCACGTTCCTTCTAGGAGCTGCGTTTTGCTATTCCAGCGTGAATGGGAGTAAACGCTGTATTGAGAAATATCTGCTTCTAGAACCAAAACGCAGCTACCTAACAGAACGGTCTTCAATGTGTGCAGTCAACGTACAGAGTTAAACTGATGTGCGTTTGCAGGAGTTTGTAAACCCTTTCTCTGAAGCAGCGGAAAACGCATTTTTCCAACGAAATCCAAGCATTTCAGAAATAGCTGTAAATCTCCGTCTAAAACACAAAACGAACGTATCCTTCAAACTGCTCTCCTGTGCGTTCGCTTAACTAGGGGAGTTGAATCCGCATTTAGATTCAGAGTGGGAAGCACGTTGTTTCTAGGAGCTGCGTTTTGCTATTCCAGCGTGAATGGGAGTAAACGCTGTATTGAGAAATATCTGCTTCTAGAACCAAAACGCAGTTACCTAACAGAACGGTCTTCAATGTGTGCATTCAACGTACGGAGTTAAACTGATGTGCGTTTGCAGGAGTTTGTAAACCCTTTCTGTGAAGCAGCGGAAAACGCATTTTTCCAGCCAAATCCAAGCATTTCAGATATAGCTGTAAATCTCAGTCTAAAACACAAAACGAACGTATCCTTCAAACTGCTCTCCTGTGCGTTCGCTTAACTAAGGGAGTTGAATCCGCGTTTAGACTTAGAGAGTGGGAAGCACGTTCCTTCTAGGAGCTGCGTTTTGCTATTCCAGCGTGAATGGGAGTAAACGCTTTATTCAGAAATATCTGCTTCTAGAACCAAAACGCAGCTAACTAACAGAACGGTCTTCAATGTGTGCATTCAACTTACAGAGTTAAACTGATGTGCGTTTGCAGGAGTTTGTAAACCCTTTCTGTGAAGCAGCGAAAAACGCATTTTTCCAGCCAAATCCAAGCATTTCAGAAATAGCTGTAAATCTCCGTCTAAAACACAAAAAGAACGTATCCTTCAAACTGCTATCCTGTGCGTTCGCTTAACTAAGGGAGTTGAATCCGCGTTTAGATTCAGAGAGTGGGAAGCATGTTCCTTCTAGGAGCTGCGTTTTGCTATTCCAGCGTGAATGGGAGTAAACGCTGTATTGAGAAATATCTGCTTCTAGAACCAAAACGCAGCTACCTAACAGAACGGTCTTCAATGTGTGCATTCAATGTACAGAGTTGAAATGATGTGCGTTTGCAGGAGTTTGTAACCCCTTTCTGTGAAGCAGCGCAAAACGCATTTTTCCAGCCAAATCCAAGCATTTCAGAAATAGCTGTAAATCTCCGTCTAAAACACAAAACGAACGTATCCTTCAAACTGCTCTGCTGTGCGTTGGCTTAACTAAGGGAGTTGAATCCGCGTTTAGATTCAGAGAGTGGGAAGCACGTTCCTTCTAGGAGCTGCGTTTTGCTATTCCAGCGTGAATGGGAGTAAACGCTGTATTGAGAAATATCTGATTCTAGAACCAAAACGCAGCTACCTAACAGAACAATCTTCAATGTGTGCATTCAACGTACAGAGTTAAACTGATGTGCGTTTGCAGGAGTTTGTAAACCCTTTCTCTGAAGCAGCGGAAAACGCATTTTTCCAGCCAAATCCAAGCATTTCAGAAATAGCTGTAAATTTCCGTCTAAAACACAAAACGAACGTATCCTTCAAACTGCTCTCCTGTGCGTTCGCTTAACTAGGGGAGTTGAATCCGCATTTAGATTCAGAGTCGGAAGCACGTTGTTTCTAGGAGCTGCGTTTTGCTATTCAAGCGTGAATGGGAGTAAACGCTGTATTGAGAAATATCTGCTTCTAGAACCAAAACGCAGCTACCTAACAGAACGGTCTTCAACGTGTGCATTCAACTTACAGAGTTAAACTGATGTGCGTTTGCAGGAGTTTGTAAACCCTTTCTGTGAAGCAGCGGAAAACGCATTTTTCCAGCAAAATCCAAGCATTTCAGAAATAGCTGTAAATCTCCGTCTAAAACACAAAACGAACGTATCCTTCAAACTGCTCTCCTGTGCGTTCGCTTAACTAAGGGAGTTGAATCCGCGTTTAGATTCAGAGAGTGGGAAGCACGTTCCTTCTAGGAGCTGCGTTTTGCTATTCCAGCGTGAATGGGAGTAAAGGCTGTATTCAGAAATATCTGCTTCTAGAACCAAAACGCAGCTACCTAACAGAACGGTCTTCAATGTGTGCATTCAACGTACAGAGTTAAACTGATGTGCGTTTGCAGGAGTTTGTAAACCCTTTCTGTGAAGCAGCGGAAAACGCATTTTTCCAGCCAAATCCAAGCATTTCAGAAATAGCTGTAAATCTCCGTCTAAAACACAAAACGAACGTATCCTTCAAACTGCTCTCCTGTGCGTTCGCTTAACTAAGGGAGTTGAATCCGCGCTTAGATTCAGAGAGTGGGAAGCACGTTCCTTCTAGGAGCTGCGTTTTGCTATTCCAGCGTGAATGGGAGTAAACGCTGTATTGAGAAATATCTGCTTCTAGAAAGAAACGCAGCTACGTAACAGAACGGTCTTCAATGTGTGCATTCAACGTACAGAGTTAAACTGATGTGCGTTTGCAGGAGTTTGTAAACCCTTTCTCTGAAGCAGCGGAAAACGCATTTTTCCAGCCAAATCCAAGCATTTCAGAAATAGCTGTAAATCTCCGTCTAAAACACAAAACGAACGTATCCTTCAAACTGCTCTCCTGTGCGTTCGCTTAACTAAGGGAGTTGAATTCGTGTTTAGATTCAGAGAGTAAGAAGCACTTTCCTTCTAGGAGCTGCGTTTTGCTATTCCAGCGTGAATGGGATTAAACGCTGTATTGAGAAATATCTGCTTCTCGAACCAAAACGCAGCAACTTAACAGAACGGTCTTCAATGTGTGCATTCAACGTACAGAGTTAAACTGATGTGCGTTTGCAGGAGTTTGTAAACCCTTTCTGTGAAGCAGCGGAAAAGGCATTTTTCCAGCCAAATCCAAGCATTTCAGAAATAGCTGTAAATCTCCGTCTAAAACACAAAACGAACGTATCCTTCAAACTGCTCTGCTGTGCGTTGGCTTAACTAAGGGAGTTGAATCCGCGTTTAGATTCAGAGAGTGGGAAGCACGTTCCTTCTAGGAGCTGCGTTTTGCTATTCCAG
The DNA here is from genome assembly GCF_049354715.1 of Callithrix jacchus. Taxonomy (NCBI): domain Eukaryota; kingdom Metazoa; phylum Chordata; class Mammalia; order Primates; family Cebidae; genus Callithrix; species Callithrix jacchus. The sequence goes on from NC_133514.1 coordinate 47,206,374, forward strand.
CGTGAATGGGAGTAAACGCTGTATTGAGAAATATCTGCTTCTAGAACCAAAACGCAGCTACCTAACAGAACGGTCTTCAATGTGTGCATTCAACGTACAGAGTTAAACTGATGTGCGTTTGCAGGAGTTTGTAAACTCTTTCTGTGAAGCAGCGGAAAACGCATTTTTCCAGCCAAATCCAAGCATTTCAGAAATAGTTGTAAATCTCCGTCTAAAACACAAAACGAACGTATCCTTCAAACTGCTCTCCTGTGCGTTCGCTTACCTAAGGGAGTTGAATCCGCGTTTAGATTCAGAGAGTGGGAAGCACGTTCCGTCTAGGAGCTGCGTTTTGCTATTCCAGCGTGAATGGGAATAAACGCTGTATTGAGAAATATCTGCTTCTAGAACCAAAACGCAGCTACCTAACAGAACGGTCTTCAATGTGTGCATTCAACTTACAGAGTTAAACTGATGTGCGTTTGCAGGAGTTTGTAAACCCTTTCTGTGAAGCAGCGGAAAACGCATTTGTCCAGCCAAATCCAAGCATTTCAAAAATAGCTGTAAATCTCTGTCTAAAACACAAAACGAACGTATCCTTCAAACTGCTCTCCTGTGCGTTCGCTTAACTAAGGGAGTTGAAAACGCGTTTAGATTCAGAGTGTGGGAAGCACTTTCCTTCTAGGATCTGCGTTTTGCTATTCCAGCGTGAATGGGAGTAAACGCTGTATTCCAAAATATCTGCTTCTAGAACCAAAACGCAGCTACCTAACAGAACGGTCTTCAATGTGTGCATTCAACTTACAGAGTTAAACTGATGTGCGTTTGCAGGAGTTTGTAAACCCATTCTGTGAAGCAGCGGAAAACGCATTTTTCCAGCCAAATCCAAGCATTTCAGAAATAGCTGTAAATCTCCGTCTAAAACACAAAACGAACGTATCCTTCAAACTGCTCTCCTGTGCGTTCGCTTAACTAAGGGAGTTGAATTCGTGTTTAGATTCAGAGAGTAAGAAGCACTTTCCTTCTAGGAGCTGCGTTTTGCTATTCCAGCGTGAATGGGAGTAAACGCTGTATTGAGAAATATCTGCTTCTCGAACCAAAACGCAGCTACCTAACAGAACGGTCTTCAATGTGTGCATTCAACGTACAGAGTTAAACTGATGTGCGTTTGCAGGAGTTTGTAAACTCTTTCTGTGAATCAGCGGAAAACGCATTTTTCCAGCCAAATCCAAGCATTTCAGAAATAGCTGTAAATCTCCGTCTAAAACACAAAACGAACGTATCCTTCAAACTGCTCTGCTGTGCGTTGGCTTCACTAAGGGAGTTGAATCCGCGTTTAGATTCAGAGAGTGGGAAGCACGTTCCTTCTAGGAGCTGCGTTTTGCTATTCCAGCGTGAATGGGAGTAAACGCTGTATTGAGAAATATCTGCTTCTAGAACCAAAACGCAGCTACCTAACAGAACGGTCTTCAATGTGTGCATTCAACGTACAGAGTTAAACTAATGTGCGTTTGCAGGAGTTTGTAAACCCTTTCTCTGAAGCAGCGGAAAACGCATTTTTCCAGCGAAATCCAAGCATTTCAGAAATAGCTGTAAATCTCCGTCTAAAACACAAAACGAACGTATTCTTCAAACTGCTCTCCTGTGCGTTCGCTTAACTAGGGGAGTTGAATCCGCATTTAGATTCAGATTGGGAAGCACGTTGTTTCTAGGAGCTGCGTTTTGCTATTCAAGCGTGAATGGGAGTAAACGCTGTATTGAGAAATATCTGCTTCTAGAACCAAAACGCAGCTACCTAACAGAACGGTCTTCAATGTGTGCATTCAACGTACAGAGTTAAACTGATGTGCGTTTGCAGGAGTTTGTAAACCCTTTCTGTGAAGCAGCGGAAAACGCATTTTTCCAGCCAAATCCAAGCATTTCAGAAATAGCTGTAAATCTCCGTCTAAAACACAAAACGAACGTACCCTTCAAACTGCTCTCCTGTGCGTTCGCTTAACTAAGGGAGTTGAATCCGCGTTTAGATTCAGAGAGTGGGAAGCACGTTCCTTCTAGGAGCTGCGTTTTGCTATTCCAGCGTGAATGGGAGTAAAGGCTGTATTCAGAAATATCTGCTTCTAGAACCAAAACGCAGCTACCTAACAGAACGGTCTTCAATGTGTGCATTCAACGTACAGAGTTAAACTGATGTGCGTTTGCAGGAGTTTGTAAACTCTTTCTGTGAAGCAGCGGAAAACGCATTTTTCCAGCCAAATCCAAGCATTTCAGAAATAGCTGTAAATCTCCGTCTAAAACACAGAACGAACGTATCCTTCAAACTGCTCTGCTGTGCGTTGGCTTAACTAAGGGAGTTGAATCCGCGTTTAGATTCAGAGAGTGGGAAGCACGTTCCTTCTAGGAGCTGCGTTTTGCTATTCCAGCGTGAATGGGAGTAAACGCTGTATTCAGAAATATCTGCTTCTAGAACCAAAACGCAGCTACCTAACAGAACGGTCTTCAATGTGTGCATTCAACGTACAGAGTTAAACTGATGTGCGTTTGCAGGAGTTTGTAAACCCTTTCTCTGAAGCAGCGGAAAACGCATTTTTCCAGCGAAATCCAAGCATTTCAGAAATAGCTGTAAATCTCCGTCTAAAACACAAAACGAACGTATCCTTCAAACTGCTCTCCTGTGCGTTCGCTTAACTCAGGGAGTTGAATCCGCGTTTAGATTCATAGAGTGGGAAGCACGTTCCTTCTAGGAGCTGCGTTTTGCTATTCCAGCGTGAATGGGAGTAAACGCTGTATTGAGAAATATCTGCTTCTAGAACCAAAACGCAGCTACCTAACAGAACGGTCTTCAATGTGTGCATTCAACTTACAGTGTTAAACTGATATGCGTTTGCAGGAGTTTGTAAACCCTTTCTGTGAAGCAGCGGAAAACGCATTTTTCCAGCCAAATCCAAGCATTTCAGAAATAGCTGTAAATCTCCGTCTAAAACACAAAACGAACGTATCCTTCAAACTGCTCTCCTGTGCGTTGGCTTAACTAAGGGAGTTGAATCCGCCTTTAGATTCAGAGAGTGGGAAGCACGTTCCTTCTAGGAGCTGCGTTTTGCTATTCCAGCGTGAATGGGAGTAAACGCTGTATTGAGAAATATCTGCTTCTAGAACCAAAACGCAGCTACCTAACAGAACGGCCTTCAATGGGTGCATTCAACTTACTGATTTAAACTGATGTGCGTTTGCAGGAGTTTGTAAACCCTTTCTGTGAAGCAGCGGAAAACGGATTTTTCCAGCCAAATCCAAGCATTTCAGAAATAGCTGTAAATCTCCGTCTAAAACACAAAAAGAACGTATCCTTCAAACTGCTATCCTGTGCGTTCGCTTAACTAAGGGAGTTGAATCCGCGTTTATATTCAGAGAGTGGGAAGCACGTTCCTTCTAGGAGCTGCGTTTTGCTATTCCAGCGTGAATGGGAGTAAACGCTGTATTGAGAAATATCTGCTTCTAGAACCAAAACGCAGCTACCTAACAGAACGGTCTTCAATGTGTGCATTCAACGTACAGAGTTGAAATGATGTGCGTTTGCAGGAGTTTGTAAACCCTTTCTGTGAAGCAGCGCAAAACGCATTTTTCCAGCCAAATCCAAGCATTTCAGAAATAGCTGTAAATCTCCGTCTAAAACACAAAACGAACGTATCCTTCAAACTGCTCTCCTGTGCGTTCGCTTAACTAAGGGAGTTGAATCCGCGTTTAGATTCAGAGAGTGGGAAGCACGTTCCTTCTAGGAGCTGCGTTTTGCTATTCCAGCGTGAATGGGAGTAAACGCTGTATTGAGAAATATCTGCTTCTAGAAACATAACGCAGCTACATAACAGAACGGTCTTCAATGTGTGCATTCAACTTACAGAGTTAAACTGATGTGCGTTTGCAGGAGTTTGTAAACCCTTTCTGTGAAGCAGCGGAAAACGCATTTTTCCAGCCAAATCCAAGCATTTCAGAAATAGCTGTAAATCTCCGCCTAAAACACAAAACGAACGTATCCTTCAAACTGCTCTCCTGTGCGTTCGCTTAACTAAGGGAGTTGAATCCGCGTTTAGATTCAGAGAGTGGGAAGCACGTTCCTTCTAGGAGCTGCGTTTTGCTATTCCAGCGTGAATGGGAGTAAAGGCTGTATTCAGAAATATCTGCTTCTAGAACCAAAACGCAGCTACATAACAGAACGGTCATCAATGTGTGCATTCAACTTACAGAGTTAAACTGATGTGCGTTTGCAGGAGTTTGTAAACCCTTTCTGTGAAGCAGCGGAAAACGCATTTTTCCAGCCAAATCCAAGCATTTCAGAAATAGCTGTAAATCTCCGTCTAAAACACAAAACGAACGTATCCTTCAAACTGCTCTCCTGTGCGTTCGCTTAACTAAGGGAGTTGAATCCGCGTTTAGATTCAGAGAGTGGGAAGCACTTTCCTTCTAGGAGCTGCGTTTTGCTATTCCAGCGTGAATGGGAGTAAACGCTGTATTGAGAAATATCTGCTTCTAGAACCAAAACGCGGCTACCTAACAGAACGGTCTTTAATGGGGGCATTCAACGTACAGAGTTAAACTGATGTGCGTTTGCAGGAGTTTGTAAACCCTTTCTGTGAAGCAGCGGAAAACGCATTTTTCCAGCCAAATCCAAGCATTTCAGAAATAGCTGTAAATCTCCGTCTAAAACACAAAACGAACGTATCCTTCAAACTGCTCTCCTGTGCGTTCGCTTAACTAAGGGAGTTGAATCCGCGTTTAGACTCAGAGAGTGGGAAGCACGTTCCTTCTAGGAGCTGCGTTTTGCTATTCCAGCGTGAATGGGAGTAAAGGCTGTATTGAGAAATATCTGCTTCTAGAACCAAAACGCAGCTACCTAACAGAACGGTCTTCAATGTGTGCATTCAACGTACAGAGTTAAACTGATGTGCGTTTGCAGGAATTTGTAAACCCTTTCTGTGAAGCAGCGGAAAACGCATTTTTCCAGCCAAATCCAAGCATTTCAGAAATAGCTGTAAATCTCCGTCTAAAACACAAAACGAACGTATCCTTCAAACTGCTCTTTTGTGCGTTCGCTTAACTAAGGGAGTTGAATCCGCGTTTAGATTCAGAGAGTGGGAAGCACGTTCCTTCTAGGAGCTGCGTTTTGCTATTCCAGCGTGAATGGGAGTAAACGCTGTATTCAGAAATATCTGCTTCTAGAACCAAAACGCAGCTACCTAACAGAACGGTCTTCAATGTGTGCATTCAACGTACAGAGTTAAACTGATGTGCGTTTGCAGGAGTTTGTAAACCCTTTCTGTGAAGCAGCGGAAAACGCATTTTTCCAGCCAAATCCAAGCATTTCAGAAATAGCTGTAAATCTCCGTCTAAAACACAAAACGAACGTATCCTTCAAACTGCTCTCCTGTGCGTTCGCTTAACTAAGGGAGTTGAATCCGCGTTTAGATTCAGAGAGTGGGAAGCACTTTTCTTCTAGGAGCTGCGTTTTGCTATTCCAGCGTGAATGGGAGTAAACGCTGTATTGAGAAATATCTGCTTCTAGAACCAAAACGCAGTTACCTAACAGAACGGTCTTCAATGTGTGCATTCAACGTACAGAGTTAAACTGATGTGCGTTTGCAGGAGTTTGTAAACCCTTTCTGTGAAGCAGCGGAAAACGCATTTTTCCAGCCAAATCCAAGCATTTCAGAAATAGCTGTAAATCTCAGTCTAAAACACAAAACGAACGTATCCTTCAAACTGCTCTCCTGTGCGTTCGCTTAACTAAGGGAGTTGAATCCGCGTTTAGACTCAGAGAGTGGGAAGCACGTTCCTTCTAGGAGCTGCGTTTTGCTATTCCAGCGTGAATGGGAGTAAACGCTGTATTCAGAAATATCTGCTTCTAGAACCAAAACGCAGCTAACTAACAGAACGGTCTTCAATGTGTGCATTCAACTTACAGAGTTAAACTGATGTGCGTTTGCAGGAGTTTGTAAACCCTTTCTGTGAAGCAGCGGAAAACGCATTTTTCCAGCCAAATCCAAGCATTTCAGAAATAGCTGTAAATCTCCGTCTAAAACACAAAACGAACGTTTCCTTCAAACTGCTCTCCTGTGCGTTCGCTTAACTAAGGGAGTTGAATCCGCGTTTAGATTCAGAGAGTGGGAAGCACTTTCCTTCTAGGAGCTGCGTTTTGCTATTCCAGCGTGAATGGGAGTAAACGCTGTATTGAGAAATATCTGCTTATAGAACCAAAACGCAGCTACCTAACAGAACGGTCTTCAATGTGTGCATTCAACGTACAGAGTTAAACTGATGTGCGTTTGCAGGAGTTTGTAAACCCTTTCTGTGAAGCAGCGGAAAACGCATTTTTCCAGCCAAATCCAAGCATTTCAGAAATAGCTGTAAATCTCCGTCTAAAACACGAAACGAACGTATCCTTCAAACTGCTCTCCTGTGCGTTCGCTTAACTAAGGGAGTTGAATCCGCGTTTAGATTCAGAGAGTGGGAAGCACGTTCCTTCTAGGAGCTGCGTTTTGCTATTCCAGCGTGAATGGGAGTAAACGCTGTATTGAGAAATATCTGCTTCTAGAACCAAAACGCAGCTACCTAACAGAACGGTCTTCAATGTGTGCATTCAACGTACAGAGTTAAACTGATGTGCGTTTGCAGGAGTTTGTAAACCCTTTCTGTGAAGCAGCGGAAACCGCATTTTTCCAGCCAAATCCAAGCATTTCAGAAATAGCTGTAAATCTCCGTCTAAAACACAAAACGAACGTATCCTTCAAACTGCTCTCCTGTGCGTTCGCTTAACTAAGGGAGTTGAATCCGCGTTTAGATTCAGAGAGTGGGAAGCACTTTCCTTCTAGGTGCTGCGTTTTGCTATGCCAGCGTGAATGGGAGTAAACGCTGTATTGAGAAATATCTGCTTCTAGAACCAAAACGCAGCTACCTAACAGAACGGTCTTTAATGTGGGCATTCAACGTACAGAGTTAAACTGATGTGCGTTTGCAGGAGTTTGTAAACCCTTTCTGTGAAGCAGCGGAAAACGCATTTTTCCAGCCAAATCCAAGCATTTCAGAAATAGCTGTAAATCTCCGTCTAAAACACAAAACGAACGTATCCTTCAAACTGCTGTCCTGTTCGTTCGCTTAACTAAGGGAGTTGAATCCGCGTTTAGATTCAGAGAGTGGGAAGCACGTTCCTTCTAGGAGCTGCGTTTTGCTCTTCCACCGTGAATGGGAGTAAACGCTGTATTGAGAAATATCTGCTTCTAGAACCAAAACGCAGCTACCTAACAGAACGGTCTTCAATGTGTGCATTCAACTTACAGAGTTAAACTGATGTGCGTTTGCAGGAGTTTGTAAACCCTTTCTGTGAAGCAGCGGACAACGCATTTTTTCAACCAAATCCAAGCATTTCAGAAATAGCTGTAAATCTCCGTCTAAAACACAAAACGAACGTATCCTTCAAACTGCTCTCCTGTGCGTTCGCTTAACTAAGGGAGTTGAATCCGCGTTTAGATTCAGAGAGTGGGAAGCACGTTCCTTCTAGGAGCTGCGTTTTCCTATTCCAGCGTGAATGGGAATAAACGCTGTATTGAGAAATATCATCTTCTAGAACCAAAACGAAGCTACTTAAAAGAGCGGTCTTCAATGTGTGCATTCAACTTACAGAGTTAAACTGATGTGCGTTTGCAGGAGTTTGTAAACCCTTTCTGTGAAGCAGCGGAAAACGCATTTTTCCAGCCAAATCCAAGCATTTCAGAAATAGCTATAAATCTCCGTCTAAAACACAAAACGAACCTATCCTTCGAACTGCTCTCCTGTGCGTTCGCTTAACTAAGGGAGTTGAATCCGCGTTTAGATTCAGAGAGTGGGAAGCACGTTCCTTCTAGGAGCTGCGTTTTGCTATTCCAGCGTGAATGGGAGTAAACGCTGTATTGAGAAATATCTGCTTCTAGAACCAAAACGCAGCTACCTAACAGAACGGTCTTCAATGTGTGCATTCAACGTACAGAGTTAAACTGATGTGCGTTTGCAGGAGTTTGTAAACCCTTTCTGTGAAGCAGCGGAAAACGCATTTTTCCAGCCAAATCCAAGCATTTCAGAAATAGCTGTAAATCTCCGTCTAAAACACAAAACGAACGTATCCTTCAAACTGCTCTCCTGTGCGTTCGCTTAACTAAGGGAGTTGAATCCGCGTTTAGATTCAGAGAGTGGGAAGCACGTTCCTTCTAGGAGCTGCGTTTTGCTATTCCAGCGTGAATGGGAGTAAACGCTGTATTCCAAAATATATGCTTCTAGAACCAAAACGCAGCTATCTAACAGAACGGTCTTCAATGTGTGCATTCAACGTACAGAGTTAAACTGATGTGCGTTTGCAGGAGTTTGTAAACCCTTTCTGTGAAGCAGCGGAAAACGCATTTTTCCAGCCAAATCCAAGCATTTCAGAAATAGCTTTAAATCTCTGTCTAAAACACAAAACGAACGTATCCTTCGAACTGCTCTCCTGTGCGTTCGCTTAACTAAGGGAGTTGAATCCGCGTTTAGATTCAGAGAGTGGGAAGCACGTTCCTTCTAGGAGCTGCGTTTTGCTATTCCAGCGTGAATGGGAGTAAACGCTGTATTCAGAAATATCTGCTTCTAGAACCAAAACGCAGCTACCTAACAGAACGGTCTTCAATGTGTGCATTCAACTTAGAGAGTTAAACTGATGTGCGTTTGCAGGAGTTTTTAAACCCTTTCTGTGAAGCAGCGGAAAACGCATTTATCCAGCCAAATCCAAGCATTTCAGAAATAGCTGTAAATCTCCGTCTAAAACACAAAACGAACGTATCCTTCAAACTGCTCTCCTGTGCGTTCGCTTAACTAAGGGAGTTGAATCCGCGTTTAGATTCAGAGAGTGGGAAGCACGTTCCTTCGAAAGCTGCGTTTTGCTATTCCATCGTGAATGGGAGTAAACGCTGTATTGAGAAATATCTGCTTCTAGAACCAAAACGCAGCTACCTAACAGAACGGTCTTCAATGTGTGCATTAAACGTACAGAGTTAAACTGATGTGCGTTTGCAGGAGTTTGTAAACCCTTTCTGTGAAGCAGCGGAAAACGCATTTTTCCAGCCAAATCCAAGCATTTCAGAAATAGCTGTAAATCTCCGTCTAAAACACAAAACGAACGTATCCTTCAAACTGCTCTCCTGTGCGTTCGCTTAACTAAGGGAGTTGAATCCGCGTTTAGATTCAGAGAGTGGGAAGCACGTTCCTTCTAGGAGCTGCGTTTTGCTATTCAAGCGTGAATGGGAGTAAACGCTGTATTGAGAAATATCTGCTTCTAGAACCAAAACGCAGCTACCTAACAGAACGGTCTTCAATGTGTGCATTCAACGTACAGAGTTAAACTGATGTGCGTTTGCAGGAGTTTGTAAACCCTTTCTGTGAAGCAGCGGAAAACGCATTTTTCCAGCCAAATCCAAGAATTTCAGAAATAGCTGTAAATCTCCGTCTAAAACACAAAACGAACGTATCCTTCAAACTGCTCTCCTGTGCGTTCGCTTAACTAAGGGAGTTGAATCCGCATTTAGATTCAGAGAGTGGGAAGCACGTTTTTTCTAGGAGCTGCGTTTTCCTATTCCAGCGTGAATGGGAGTAAACGCTGTATTGAGAAATATCTGCTTCTAGAACCAAAACGCAGCTACCTAACAGAACGGTCTTCAATGTGTGCATTCAACTTACAGAGTTAAACTGATGTGCGTTTGCAGGAGTTTATAAACCCTTTCTGTGAAGCAGCGGAAAACGCATTTTTCCAGCCAAATCCAAGCATTTCAGAAATAGTTGTAAATCTCCGTCTAAAACACAAAACGAACGTATCCTTCAAACTGCTCTCCTGTGCGTTCGCTTAACTAAGGGAGTTGAATCCGCGTTTAGATTCAGAGAGTGGGAAGCACGTTCCTTCTAGGAGCTGCGTTTTGCTATTCCAGCGTGAATGGGAATAAACGCTGTATTGAGAAATATCTGCTTCTAGAACCAAAACGCAGCTACCTAACAGAACGGTCTTCAATGTGTGCATTCAACTTACAGAGTTAAACTGATGTGCGTTTGCAGGAGTTTGTAAACCCTTTCTGTGAAGCAGCGGAAAACGCATTTGTCCAGCCAAATCCAAGCATTTCAGAAATAGCTGTAAATCTCCGTCTAAAACACAAAACGAACGTATCCTTCAAACTGCTCTCCTGTGCGTTCGCTTAACTAAGGGAGTTGAAAACGCGTTTAGATTCAGAGAGTGGGAAGCACGTTCCTTCTAGGAGCTGCGTTTTGCTATTCCAGCGTCAATGGGAGTAAACGCTGTATTCCAAAATATCTGCTTCTAGAACCAAAACGCAGCTACCTAACAGAACGGTCTTCAATGTGTGCATTCAACTTACAGAGTTAAACTGATGTGCGTTTGCAGGAGTTTGTAAACCCTTTCTGTGAAGCAGCGGAAAACGCATTTTTCCAGCCAAATCCAAGCATTTCAGAAATAGCTGTAAATCTCCGTCTAAAACACAAAACGAACGTATCCTTCAAACTGCTCTCCTGTGCGTTCGCTTAACTAAGGGAGTTGAATCCGCGTTTAGATTCAGAGAGTGGGAAGCACGTTCCTTCTAGGAGCTGCGTTTTGCTATTCCAGCGTGAATGGGAGTAAACGCTGTATTCAGAAATATCTGCTTCTCGAACCAAAACGCAGCTACCTAACAGAACGGTCTTCAATGTGTGCATTCAACGTACAGAGTTAAACTGATGTGCGTTTGCAGGAGTTTGTAAACTCTTTCTGTGAAGCAGCGGAAAACGCATTTTTCCAGCCAAATCCAAGCATTTCAGAAATAGCTGTAAATCTCCGTCTAAAACACAAAACGAACGTATCCTTCAAACTGCTCTCCTGTGCGTTCGCTTAACTAAGGGAGTTGAATCCGCGTTTAGATTCAGAGAGTGGGAAGCACGTTCCTTCTAGGAGCTGCGTTTTGCTATTCCAGCGTGAATGGGAGTAAACGATGTATTGAGAAATATCTGCTTCTAGAACCAAAACGCAGCTACCTAACAGAACGGTCTTCAATGTGTGCATTCAACTTACAGAGTTAAACTGATGTGCGTTTGCAAAAGTTTGTAAACCCTTCCTGTGAAGCAGCGGAAAACGCATTTTTCCAGCCAAATCCAAGCATTTCAGAAATATCTGTAAATCTCCGTCTAAAACACAAAACGAACGTATCCTTCAAACTGCTCTCCTTTGCGTTCGCTTAACTAAGGAAGTTGAATCCGCGTTTAGATTCAGAGAGTGGGAAGCACGTTCCTTCTAGGAGCTGCGTTTTGCTATTCCAGCGTGAATGGGAGTAAACGCTGTATTCAGAAATATCTGCTTCTAGAACCTAAACGCAGCTACCTAACAGAACGGTCTTCAATGTGTGCATTCAACGTACAGAGTTAAACTTATGTGCGTTTGCAGGAGTTTGTAAACCCTTTCTGTGAAGCAGCGGAAAACGCATTTTTCCAGCCAAATCCAAGCATTTCAGAAATAGCTGTAAATCTCCGTCTAAAACACAAAACGAACGTATCCTTCAAACTGCTCTCCTGTGCGTTCGCTTAACTAAGGGAGTTGAATCCGCATTTAGATTCAGAGAGTGGGAAGCACGTTCCTTCTAGGAGCTGCGTTTTGCTATTCCAGCGTGAATGGGAGTAAACGCTGTATTGAGAAATATCTGTTTCTAGAACCAAAACGCAGCTACCTAACAGAACGGTCTTCAATGTGTGCATTCAACTTACAGAGTTAAACTGATGTGCGTTTGCAGGAGTTTGTAAACCCTTTCTGTGAAGCAGCGGAAAACGCATTTTTCCAGCCAAATCCAAGCATTTCAGAAATAGCTGTAAATCTCCGTCTAAAACACAAAACGAACGTATCCTTCAAACTGCTCTCCTGTGCGTTCGCTTAACTAAGGGAGTTGAATCCGCGTTTAGATTCAGAGAGTGGGAAGCACGTTCCTTCTAGGAGCTGCGTTTTGCTATTCCAGCGTGAATGGGAGTAAACGCTGTATTCAGAAATATCTGCTTCTCGAACCAAAACGCAGCTACCTAACAGAACGGTCTTCAATGTGTGCATTCAACGTACAGAGTTAAACTGATGTGCGTTTGCAGGAGTTTGTAAACTCTTTCTGTGAAGCAGCGGAAAACGCATTTTTCCAGCCAAATCCAAGCATTTCAGAAATAGCTGTAAATCTCCGTCTAAAACACAAAACGAACGTATCCTTCAAACTGCTCTCCTGTGCGTTCGCTTAACTAAGGGAGTTGAATCCGCGTTTAGATTCAGAGAGTGGGAAGCACGTTCCTTCTAGGAGCTGCGTTTTGCTATTCCAGCGTGAATGGGAGTAAACGATGTATTGAGAAATATCTGCTTCTAGAACCAAAACGCAGCTACCTAACAGAACGGTCTTCAATGTGTGCATTCAACTTACAGAGTTAAACTGATGTGCGTTTGCAAAAGTTTGTAAACCCTTCCTGTGAAGCAGCGGAAAACGCATTTTTCCAGCCAAATCCAAGCATTTCAGAAATATCTGTAAATCTCCGTCTAAAACACAAAACGAACGTATCCTTCAAACTGCTCTCCTTTGCGTTCGCTTAACTAAGGAAGTTGAATCCGCGTTTAGATTCAGAGAGTGGGAAGCACGTTCCTTCTAGGAGCTGCGTTTTGCTATTCCAGCGTGAATGGGAGTAAACGCTGTATTCAGAAATATCTGCTTCTAGAACCTAAACGCAGCTACCTAACAGAACGGTCTTCAATGTGTGCATTCAACTTACAGAGTTAAACTTATGTGCGTTTGCAGGAGTTTGTAAACCCTTTCTGTGAAGCAGCGGAAAACGCATTTTTCCAGCCAAATCCAAGCATTTCAGAAATAGCTGTAAATCTCCGTCTAAAACACAAAACGAACGTATCCTTCAAACTGCTCTCCTGTGCGTTCGCTTAACTAAGGGAGTTGAATCCGCATTTAGATTCAGAGAGTGGGAAGCACGTTCCTTCTAGGAGCTGCGTTTTGCTATTCCAGCGTGAATGGGAGTAAACGCTGTATTGAGAAATATCTGTTTCTAGAACCAAAACGCAGCTACCTAACAGAACGGTCTTCAATGTGTGCATTCAACTTACAGAGTTAAACTGATGTGCGTTTGCAGGAGTTTGTAAACCCTTTCTGTGAAGCAGCGGAAAACGCATTTTTCCAGCCAAATCCAAGCATTTCAGAAATAGCTGTAAATCTCCGTCTAAAACACAAAACGAACGTATCCTTCAAACTGCTCTCCTGTGCGTTCGCTTAACTAAGGGAGTTGAATCCGCGTTTAGATTCAGAGAGTGGGAAGCACGTTCCTTCTAGGAGCTGCGTTTTGCTATTCCAGCGTGAATGGGAGTAAACGCTGTATTCAGAAATATCTGCTTCTCGAACCAAAACGCAGCTACCTAACAGAACGGTCTTCAATGTGTGCATTCAACGTACAGAGTTAAACTGATGTGCGTTTGCAGGAGTTTGTAAACTCTTTCTGTGAAGCAGCGGAAAACGCATTTTTCCAGCCAAATCCAAGCATTTCAGAAATAGCTGTAAATCTCCGTCTAAAACACAAAACGAACGTATCCTTCAAACTGCTCTCCTGTGCGTTCGCTTAACTAAGGGAGTTGAATCCGCGTTTAAATTCAGAGAGTGGGAAGCACGTTCCTTCTAGGAGCTGCGTTTTGCTATTCCAGCGTGAATGGGAGTAAACGATGTATTGAGAAATATCTGCTTCTAGAACCAAAACGCAGCTACCTAACAGAACGGTCTTCAATGTGTGCGTTCAACTTACAGAGTTAAACTGATGTGCGTTTGCAAAAGTTTGTAAACCCTTCCTGTGAAGCAGCGGAAAACGCATTTTTCCAGCCAAATCCAAGCATTTCAGAAATATCTGTAAATCTCCGTCTAAAACACAAAACGAACGTATCCTTCAAACTGCTCTCCTTTGCGTTCGCTTAACTAAGGAAGTTGAATCCGCGTTTAGATTCAGAGAGTGGGAAGCACGTTCCTTCTAGGAGCTGCGTTTTGCTATTCCAGCGTGAATGGGAGTAAACGCTGTATTCAGAAATATCTGCTTCTAGAACCTAAACACAGCTACCTAACAGAACGGTCTTCAATGTGTGCATTCAACTTACAGAGTTAAACTTATGTGCGTTTGCAGGAGTTTGTAAACCCTTTCTGTGAAGCAGCGGAAAACGCATTTTTCCAGCCAAATCCAAGCATTTCAGAAATAGCTGTAAATCTCCGTCTAAAACACAAAACGAACGTATCCTTCAAACTGCTCTCCTGTGCGTTCGCTTAACTAAGGGAGTTGAATCCGCATTTAGATTCAGAGAGTGGGAAGCACGTTCCTTCTAGGAGCTGCGTTTTGCTATTCCAGCGTGAATGGGAGTAAACGCTGTATTGAGAAATATCTGCTTCTAGAACCAAAACGCAGCTACCTAACAGAACGGTCTTCAATGTGTGCATTCAACGTACAGAGTTAAACTGATGTGCGTTTGCAGGAGTTTGTAAACCCTTTCTGTGAAGCAGCGGAAAACGCATTTTTCCAGCCAAATCCAAGCATTTCAGAAATAGCTGTAAATCTCCGTCTAAAACACAAAACGAACGTATCCTTCAAACTGCTCTCCTGTGCGTTCGCTTAACTAAGGGAGTTGAATCCGCGTTTAGATTCAGAGAGTGGGAAGCACGTTCCTTCTAGGAGCTGCGTTTTGCTATTCCAGCGTGAATGGGAGTAAACGCTGTATTCCAAAATATATGCTTCTAGAACCAAAACGCAGCTATCTAACAGAACGGTCTTCAATGTGTGCATTCAACGTACAGAGTTAAACTGATGTGCGTTTGCAGGAGTTTGTAAACCCTTTCTGTGAAGCAGCGGAAAACGCATTTTTCCAGCCAAATCCAAGCATTTCAGAAATAGCTTTAAATCTCTGTCTAAAACACAAAACGAACGTATCCTTCGAACTGCTCTCCTGTGCGTTCGCTTAACTAAGGGAGTTGAATCCGCGTTTAGATTCAGAGAGTGGGAAGCACGTTCCTTCTAGGAGCTGCGTTTTGCTATTCCAGCGTGAATGGGAGTAAACGCTGTATTCAGAAATATCTGCTTCTAGAACCAAAACGCAGCTACCTAACAGAACGGTCTTCAATGTGTGCATTCAACTTAGAGAGTTAAACTGATGTGCGTTTGCAGGAGTTTTTAAACCCTTTCTGTGAAGCAGCGGAAAACGCATTTATCCAGCCAAATCCAAGCATTTCAGAAATAGCTGTAAATCTCCGTCTAAAACACAAAACGAACGTATCCTTCAAACTGCTCTCCTGTGCGTTCGCTTAACTAAGGGAGTTGAATCCGCGTTTAGATTCAGAGAGTGGGAAGCACGTTCCTTCGAAAGCTGCGTTTTGCTATTCCATCGTGAATGGGAGTAAACGCTGTATTGAGAAATATCTGCTTCTAGAACCAAAACGCAGCTACCTAACAGAACGGTCTTCAATGTGTGCATTAAACGTACAGAGTTAAACTGATGTGCGTTTGCAGGAGTTTGTAAACCCTTTCTGTGAAGCAGCGGAAAACGCATTTTTCCAGCCAAATCCAAGCATTTCAGAAATAGCTGTAAATCTCCGTCTAAAACACAAAACGAACGTATCCTTCAAACTGCTCTCCTGTGCGTTCGCTTAACTAAGGGAGTTGAATCCGCGTTTAGATTCAGAGAGTGGGAAGCACGTTCCTTCTAGGAGCTGCGTTTTGCTATTCAAGCGTGAATGGGAGTAAACGCTGTATTGAGAAATATCTGCTTCTAGAACCAAAACGCAGCTACCTAACAGAACGGTCTTCAATGTGTGCATTCAACGTACAGAGTTAAACTGATGTGCGTTTGCAGGAGTTTGTAAACCCTTTCTGTGAAGCAGCGGAAAACGCATTTTTCCAGCCAAATCCAAGCATTTCAGAAATAGCTGTAAATCTCCGTCTAAAACACAAAACGAACGTATCCTTCAAACTGCTCTCCTGTGCGTTCGCTTAACTAAGGGAGTTGAATCCGCATTTAGATTCAGAGAGTGGGAAGCACGATTTTCTAGGAGCTGCGTTTTCCTATTCCAGCGTGAATGGGAGTAAACGCTGTATTGAGAAATATCTGCTTCTAGAACCAAAACGCAGCTACCTAACAGAACGGTCTTCAATGTGTGCATTCAACTTACAGAGTTAAACTGATGTGCGTTTGCAGGAGTTTATAAACCCTTTCTGTGAAGCAGCGGAAAACGCATTTTTCCAGCCAAATCCAAGCATTTCAGAAATAGTTGTAAATCTCCGTCTAAAACACAAAACGAACGTATCCTTCAAACTGCTCTCCTGTGCGTTCGCTTAACTAAGGGAGTTGAATCCGCGTTTAGATTCAGAGAGTGGGAAGCACGTTCCTTCTAGGAGCTGCGTTTTGCTATTCCAGCGTGAATGGGAATAAACGCTGTATTGAGAAATATCTGCTTCTAGAACCAAAACGCAGCTACCTAACAGAACGGTCTTCAATGTGTGCATTCAACTTACAGAGTTAAACTGATGTGCGTTTGCAGGAGTTTGTAAACCCTTTCTGTGAAGCAGCGGAAAACGCATTTGTCCAGCCAAATCCAAGCATTTCAGAAATAGCTGTAAATCTCCGTCTAAAACACAAAACGAACGTATCCTTCAAACTGCTCTCCTGTGCGTTCGCTTAACTAAGGGAGTTGAAAACGCGTTTAGATTCAGAGAGTGGGAAGCACGTTCCTTCTAGGAGCTGCGTTTTGCTATTCCAGGGTCAATGGGAGTAAACGCTGTATTCCAAAATATCTGCTTCTAGAACCAAAACGCAGCTACCTAACAGAACGGTCTTCAATGTGTGCATTCAACTTACAGAGTTAAACTGATGTGCGTTTGCAGGAGTTTGTAAACCCTTTCTGTGAAGCAGCGGAAAACGCATTTTTCCAGCCAAATCCAAGCATTTCAGAAATAGCTGTAAATCTCCGTCTAAAACACAAAACGAACGTATCCTTCAAACTGCTCTCCTGTGCGTTCGCTTAACTAAGGGAGTTGAATCCGCGTTTAGATTCAGAGAGTGGGAAGCACGTTCCTTCTAGGAGCTGCGTTTTGCTATTCCAGCGTGAATGGGAGTAAACGCTGTATTGAGAAATATCTGCTTCTCGAACCAAAACGCAGCTACCTAACAGAACGGTCTTCAATGTGTGCATTCAACGTACAGAGTTAAACTGATGTGCGTTTGCAGGAGTTTGTAAACTCTTTCTGTGAAGCAGCGGAAAACGCATTTTTCCAGCCAAATCCAAGCATTTCAGAAATAGCTGTAAATCTCCGTCTAAAACACAAAACGAACGTATCCTTCAAACTGCTCTCCTGTGCGTTCGCTTAACTAAGGGAGTTGAATCCGCGTTTAGATTCAGAGAGTGGGAAGCACGTTCCTTCTAGGAGCTGCGTTTTGCTATTCCAGCGTGAATGGGAGTAAACGATGTATTGAGAAATATCTGCTTCTAGAACCAAAACGCAGCTACCTAACAGAACGGTCTTCAATGTGTGCATTCAACTTACAGAGTTAAACTGATGTGCGTTTGCAGGAGTTTGTAAACCCTTCCTGTGAAGCAGCGGAAAACGCATTTTTCCAGCCAAATCCAAGCATTTCAGAAATATCTGTAAATCTCCGTCTAAAACACAAAACGAACGTATCCTTCAAACTGCTCTCCTTTGCGTTCGCTTAACTAAGGAAGTTGAATCCGCGTTTAGATTCAGAGAGTGGGAAGCACGTTCCT
Organism: Callithrix jacchus; assembly: GCF_049354715.1. Lineage (NCBI taxonomy): Eukaryota > Metazoa > Chordata > Mammalia > Primates > Cebidae > Callithrix > Callithrix jacchus. The sequence goes on from NC_133514.1 coordinate 47,224,178, forward strand.
TCTAGGAGCTGCGTTTTGCTATTCCAGCGTGAATGGGAGTAAACGCTGTATTCAGAAATATCTGCTTCTAGAACCTAAACGCAGCTACCTAACAGAACGGTCTTCAATGTGTGCATTCAACTTACAGAGTTAAACTTATGTGCGTTTGCAGGAGTTTGTAAATTCTTTCTGTGAAGCAGCGGAAAACGCATTTTTCCAGCCAAATCCAAGCATTTCAGAAATAGCTGTAAATCTCCGTCTAAAACACAAAACGAACGTATCCTTCAAACTGCTCTCCTGTGCGTTCGCTTAACTAAGGGAGTTGAATCCGCATTTAGATTCAGAGAGTGGGAAGCACGTTCCTTCTAGGAGCTGCGTTTTGCTATTCCAGCGTGAATGGGAGTAAACGCTGTATTGAGAAATATCTGTTTCTAGAACCAAAACGCAGCTACCTAACAGAACGGTCTTCAATGTGTGCATTCAACTTACAGAGTTAAACTGATGTGCGTTTGCAGGAGTTTGTAAACCCTTTCTGTGAAGCAGCGGAAAACGCATTTCTCCAGCCAAATCCAAGCATTTCAGAAATAGCTGTAAATCTCCGTCTAAAACACAAAACGAACGTATCCTTCAAACTGCTCTCCTGTGCGTTCGCTTAACTAAGGGAGTTGAATCCGCGTTTAGATTCAGAGAGTGGGAAGCACGTTCCTTCTAGGAGCTGCGTTTTGCTATTCCAGCGTGAATGGGAGTAAACGCTGTATTCAGAAATATCTGCTTCTCGAACCAAAACGCAGCTACCTAACAGAACGGTCTTCAATGTGTGCATTCAACGTACAGAGTTAAACTGATGTGCGTTTGCAGGAGTTTGTAAACTCTTTCTGTGAAGCAGCGGAAAACGCATTTTTCCAGCCAAATCCAAGCATTTCAGAAATAGCTGTAAATCTCCGTCTAAAACACAAAACGAACGTATCCTTCAAACTGCTCTCCTGTGCGTTCGCTTAACTAAGGGAGTTGAATCCGCGTTTAGATTCAGAGAGTGGGAAGCACGTTCCTTCTAGGAGCTGCGTTTTGCTATTCCAGCGTGAATGGGAGTAAACGATGTATTGAGAAATATCTGCTTCTAGAACCAAAACGCAGCTACCTAACAGAACGGTCTTCAATGTGTGCGTTCAACTTACAGAGTTAAACTGATGTGCGTTTGCAAAAGTTTGTAAACCCTTCCTGTGAAGCAGCGGAAAACGCATTTTTCCAGCCAAATCCAAGCATTTCAGAAATATCTGTAAATCTCCGTCTAAAACACAAAACGAACGTATCCTTCAAACTGCTCTCCTTTGCGTTCGCTTAACTAAGGAAGTTGAATCCGCGTTTAGATTCAGAGAGTGGGAAGCACGTTCCTTCTAGGAGCTGCGTTTTGCTATTCCAGCGTGAATGGAAGTAATCGCTGTATTGAGAAATATCTGCTTCTAGAACCAAAACGCAGCTACCTAACAGAACGGTCTTCAATGTGTGCATTCAACGTACAGAGTTAAACTGATGTGCGTTTGCAGGAGTTTGTAAACCCTTTCTGTGAAGCAGCGGAAAACGCATTTTTCCAGCCAAATCCAAGCATTTCAGAAATAGCTGTAAATCTCCGTCTAAAACACAAAACGAACGTATCCTTCAAACTGCTCTCCTGTGCGTTCGCTTAACTAAGGGAGTTGAATCCGCGTTTAGATTCAGAGAGTGGGAAGCACGTTCCTTCTAGGAGCTGCGTTTTGCTATTCCAGCGTGAATGGGAGTAAACGCTGTATTCAGAAATATCTGCTTCTAGAACCTAAACGCAGCTACCTAACAGAACGGTCTTCAATGTGTGCATTCAACTTACAGAGTTAAACTGATGTGCGTTTGCAGGAGTTTGTAAACCCTTTCTGTGAAGCAGCGGAAAACGCATTTTTCCAGCCAAATCCAAGCATTTCAGAAATAGCTGTAAATCTCCGTCTAAAACACAAAACGAACGTATCCTTCAAACTGCTCTCCTGTGCGTTCGCTTAACTAAGGGAGTTGAATCCGCATTTAGATTCAGAGAGTGGGAAGCACGTTCCTTCTAGGAGCTGCGTTTTGCTATTCCAGCGTGAATGGGAGTAAACGCTGTATTGAGAAATATCTGCTTCTAGAACCAAAACGCAGCTACCTAACAGAACGGTCTTCAATGTGTGCATTCAACTTACAGAGTTAAACTTATGTGCGTTTGCAGGAGTTTGTAAACCCTTTCTGTGAAGCAGCGGAAAACGCATTTTTCCAGCCAAATCCAAGCATTTCAGAAATAGCTGTAAATCTCCGTCTAAAACACAAAACGAACGTATCCTTCAAACTGCTCTCCTGTGCGTTCGCTTAACTAAGGGAGTTGAATCCGCATTTAGATTCAAAGAGTGGGAAGCACGTTCCTTCTAGGAGCTGCGTTTTGCTATTCCAGCGTGAATGGGAGTAAACGCTGTATTGAGAAATATCTGCTTCTAGAACCAAAACGCAGCTACCTAACAGAACGGTCTTCAATGTGTGCATTCAACTTACAGAGTTAAACTGATGTGCGTTTGCAGGAGTTTGTAAACCCTTTCTGTGAAGCAGCGGAAAACGCATTTTTCCAGCCAAATCCAAGCATTTCAGAAATAGGTGTAAATCTCCGTCTAAAACACAAAACGAACGTATCCTTCAAACTGCTCTCCTGTGCGTTCGCTTAACTAAGGGAGTTGAATCCGCGTTTAGGTTCAGAGAGTGGGAAGCACGTTCCTTCTAGGAGCTGCGTTTTGCTATTCCAGCGTGAATGGGAGTAAACGCTGTATTGAGAAATATCTGCTTCTAGAACCAAAACGCAGCTACCTAACAGAACGGTCTTCAATGTGTGCATTCAACGTACAGAGTTAAACTGATGTGCGTTTCCAGGAGTTTGTAAACCCTTTCTGTGAAGCAGCGGAAAACGCATTTTTCCAGCCAAATCCAAGCATTTCAAAAATAGCTGTAAATCTCCGTCTAAAACACAAAACGAACGTATCCTTCAAACTGCTCTCCTGTGCGTTCGCTTAACTAAGGGAGTTGAATCCGCGTTTAGATTCAGAGAGTGGGAAGCACGTTCCTTCGAAAGCTGCGTTTTGCTATTCCATCGTGAATGGGAGTAAACGCTGTATTGAGAAATATCTGCTTCTAGAACCAAAACGCAGCTACCTAACAGAACGGTCTTCAATGTGTGCATTCAACGTACAGAGTTAAACTGATGTGCGTTTGCAGGAGTTTGTAAACCCTTTCTGTGAAGCAGCGGAAAACGCATTTTTCCAGCCAAATCCAAGCATTTCAGAAATAGCTGTAAATCTCCGTCTAAAACACAAAACGAACGTATCCTTCAAACTGCTCTCCTGTGCGTTCGCTTAACTAAGGGAGTTGAATCCGCATTTAGATTCAGAGAGTGGGAAGCACGTTTTTTCTAGGAGCTGCGTTTTCCTATTCCAGCGTGAATGGGAGTAAACGCTGTATTGAGAAATATCTGCTTCTAGAACCAAAACGCAGCTACCTAACAGAACGGTCATCAATGTGTGCATTCAACTTACAGAGTTAAACTGATGTGCGTTTGCAGGAGTTTATAAACCCTTTCTGTGAAGCAGCGGAAAACGCATTTTTCCAGCCAAATCCAAGCATTTCAGAAATAGTTGTAAATCTCCGTCTAAAACACAAAACGAACGTATCCTTCAAACTGCTCTCCTGTGCGTTCGCTTAACTAAGGGAGTTGAATCCGCGTTTAGATTCAGAGAGTGGGAAGCACGTTCCTTCTAGGAGCTGCGTTTTGCTATTCCAGCGTGAATGGGAATAAACGCTGTATTGAGAAATATCTGCTTCTAGAACCAAAACGCAGCTACCTAACAGAACGGTCTTCAATGTGTGCATTCAACGTACAGAGTTAAACTGATGTGCGTTTGCAGGAGTTTGTAAACCCTTTCTGTGAAGCAGCGGAAAACGCATTTGTCCAGCCAAATCCAAGCATTTCAGAAATACCTGTAAATCTCCGTCTAAAACACAAAACGAACGTATCCTTCAAACTGCTCTCCTGTGCGTTCGCTTAACTAAGGGAGTTGAAAACGCGTTTAGATTCAGAGAGTGGGAAGCACGTTCCTTCTAGGAGCTGCGTTTTGCTATTCCAGCGTCAATGGGAATAAACGCTGTATTCCAAAATATCTGCTTCTAGAACCAAAACGCAGCTACCTAACAGAACGGTCTTCAATGTGTGCATTCAACTTACAGAGTTAAACTGATGTGCGTTTGCAGGAGTTTGTAAACCCTTTCTGTGAAGCAGCGGAAAACGCATTTTTCCAGCCAAATCCAAGCATTTCAGAAATAGCTGTAAATCTCCGTCTAAAACACAAAACGAACGTATCCTTCAAACTGCTCTCCTGTGCGTTCGCTTAACTAAGGGAGTTGAATCCGCGCTTAGATTCAGAGAGTGGGAAGCACTTTCATTCTAGGAGCTGCGTTTTGCTATTCCAGCGTGAATGGGAGTAAAGGCTGTATTGAGAAATATCTGCTTCTAGAACCAAAACGCAGCTACCTAACAGAACGGTCTTCAATGTGTGCATTCAACGTACAGAGTTAAACTGATGTCCGTTTGCAGGAGTTTGTAAACCCTTTCTGTGAAGCAGCAGAAAACGCATTTTTCCAGCCAAATCCAAGCATTTCAGTAACAGGTGTAAATCTCCGTCTAAAACACAAAACGAACGTATCCTTCAAACTGCTCTGCTGTGCGTTCGCTTGACTAAGGGAGTTGAATCCGCGTTTAGACTCAGAGAGTGGGAAGCACGTTCCTTCTAGGAGCTGCGTTTTGCTATTCCAGCGTGAATGGGAGTAAAGGCTGTATTGAGAAATATCTGCTTCTAGAACCAAAACGCAGCTACCTAACAGAACGGTCTTCAATGTGTGCATTCAACGTACAGAGTTAAACTGATGTGCGTTTGCAGGAGTTTGTAAAACCTTTCTGTGAAGCAGCGGAAAACGCATTTTTCCAGCCAAATCCAAGCATTTCAGAAATAGTTGTAAATCTCCGTCTAAAACACAAAACGAACGTATCCTTCAAACTGTTCTCCTGTGCGTTCGCTTAACTAAGGGAGTTGAATCCGCGTTTAGATTCAGAGAGTGGGAAGCACGTTCCTTATAAAAGCTGCGTTTTTCTATTCCAGCGTGAATGGGAATAAACGCTGTATTGAGAAATATCTGCTTCTAGAACCAAAACGCAGCTACCTAACAGAACGGTCTTCAATGTGTGCATTCAACTTACAGAGTTAAACTGATGTGCGTTTGCAGGAGTTTGTAAACCCTTTCTGTGAAGCAGCGGAAAACGCATTTGTCCAGCCAAATCCAAGCATTTCAGAAATAGCTGTAAATCTCCGTCTAAAACACAAAACGAACGTATCCTTCAAACTGCTCTCCTGTGCGTTCGCTTAACTAAGGGAGTTGAAAACGCGTTTAGATTCAGAGAGTGGGAAGCACGTTCCTTCTAGGAGCTGCGTTTTGCTATTCCAGCGTGAATGGGAGTAAACGCTGTATTCCAAAATATCTGCTTCTAGAACCAAAACGCAGCTACCTAACAGAACGGTCTTTAATGGGGGCATTCAACGTACAGAGTTAAACTGATGTGCGTTTGCAGGAGTTTGTAAACCCTTTCTGTGAAGCAGCGGAAAACGCATTTTTCCAGCCAAATCCAAGCATTTCAGAAATAGCTGTAAATCTCCGTCTAAAACACAAAACGAACGTATCCTTCAAACTGCTCTCCTGTGCGTTCGCTTAACTAAGGGTGTTGAATCCGCGTTTAGATTCAGAGAGTGGGAAGCACGTTCCTTCTAGGAGCTGCGTTTTGCTATTCCAGCGTGAATGGGAGTAAACGCTGTATTCAGAAATATCTGCTTCTCGAACCAAAACGCAGCTACCTAACAGAACGGTCTTCAATGTGTGCATTCAACGTACAGAGTTAAACTGATGTGCGTTTGCAGGAGTTTGTAAACTCTTTCTGTGAAGCAGCGGAAAACGCATTTTTCCAGCCAAATCCAAGCATTTCAGAAATAGCTGTAAATCTCCGTCTAAAACACAAAACGAACGTATCCTTCAAACTGCTCTGCTGTGCGTTGGCTTAACTAAGGGAGTTGAATCCGCGTTTAGATTCAGAGAGTGGGAAGCACGTTCCTTCTAGGAGCTGCGTTTTGCTATTCCAGCGTGAATGGGAGTAAACGCTCTATTGAGAAATATCTGCTTCTAGAACCAAAACGCAGCTACCTAACAGAACGGTCTTCAATGTGTGCAGTCAACGTACAGAGTTAAACTGATGTGCGTTTGCAGGAGTTTGTAAACCCTTTCTCTGAAGCAGCGGAAAACGCATTTTTCCAACGAAATCCAAGCATTTCAGAAATAGCTGTAAATCTCCGTCTAAAACACAAAACGAACGTATCCTTCAAACTGCTCTCCTGTGCGTTCGCTTAACTAGGGGAGTTGAATCCGCATTTAGATTCAGAGTGGGAAGCACGTTGTTTCTAGGAGCTGCGTTTTGCTATTCCAGCGTGAATGGGAGTAAACGCTGTATTGAGAAATATCTGCTTCTAGAACCAAAACGCAGTTATCTAACAGAACGGTCTTCAATGTGTGCATTCAACGTACAGAGTTAAACTGATGTGCGTTTGCAGGAGTTTGTAAACCCTTTCTGTGAAGCAGCGGAAAACGCATTTTTCCAGCAAAATCCAAGCATTTCAGATATAGCTGTAAATCTCAGTCTAAAACACAAAACGAACGTATCCTTCAAACTGCTCTCCTGTGCGTTCGCTTAACTAAGGGAGTTGAATCCGCGTTTAGACTTAGAGAGTGGGAAGCACGTTCCTTCTAGGAGCTGCGTTTTGCTATTCCAGCGTGAATGGGAGTAAACGCTGTATTCAGAAATATCTGCTTCTAGAACCAAAACGCAGCTAACTAACAGAACGGTCTTCAATGTGTGCATTCAACATACAGAGTTAAACTGATGTGCGTTTGCAGGAGTTTGTAAACCCTTTCTGTGAAGCAGCGGAAAACGCATTTTTCCAGCCAAATCCAAGCATTTCAGAAATAGCTGTAAATCTCCGTCTAAAACACAAAAAGAACGTATCCTTCAAACTGCTATCCTGTGCGTTCGCTTAACTAAGGGAGTTGAATCCGCGTTTAGATTCAGAGAGTGGGAAGCATGTTCCTTCTAGGAGCTGCGTTTTGCTATTCCAGCGTGAATGGGAGTAAACGCTGTATTGAGAAATATCTGCTTCTAGAACCAAAACGCAGCTACCTAACAGAACGGTCTTCAATGTGTGCATTCAATGTACAGAGTTGAAATGATGTGCGTTTGCAGGAGTTTGTAACCCCTTTCTGTGAAGCAGCGCAAAACGCATTTTTCCAGCCAAATCCAAGCATTTCAGAAATAGCTGTAAATCTCCGTCTAAAACACAAAACGAACGTATCCTTCAAACTGCTCTCCTGTGCGTTCGCTTAACTAAGGGAGTTGAATCCGCGTTTAGATTCAGAGAGTGGGAAGCACGTTCCTTCTAGGAGCTGCGTTTTGCTCTTCCAGCGTGAATGGGAGTAAACGCTGTATTGAGAAATATCTGCTTCTAGACCAAAACGCAGCTACATAACAGAACGGTCTTCAATGTGTGCATTCAACTTACAGAGTTAAACTGATGTGCGTTTGCAGGAGTTTGTAAACCCTTTCTGTGAAACAGCGGAAAACGCAATTTTCCACCCAAATCCAAGCATTTCAGAAATAGCTGTAAATCTCCGTCTAAAACACAAAACGAACGTATCCTTCAAACTGCTCTCCTGTGCTTTCGCTTAACTAAGGGAGTTGAATCCGCGTTTAGATTCAGAGAGTGGGAAGCACGTTCCTTCTAGGAGCTGCGTTTTGCTATTCCAGCGTGAATGGGAGTAAACGCTGTATTGAGAAATATCTGCTTCTAGAACCAAAACGCAGCTACCTAACAGAACGGTCTTCAATGTGTGCATTCAACTTACAGAGTTAAACTGATGTGCGTTTGCAGGAGTTTGTAAACCCTTTCTGTGAAGTAGCGGAAAACGCATTTTGCCAGCCAAATCCAAGCATTTCAGAAATAGCTGTAAATCTCCGTCTAAAACACAAAACGAACGTATCCTTCAAACTGCTCTGCTGTGCGTTGGCTTAACTAAGGGAGTTGAATCCGCGTTTAGATTCAGAGAGTGGGAAGCACGTTCCTTCTAGGAGCTGCGTTTTGCTATTCCAGCGTGAATGGGAGTAAACACTGTATTGAGAAATATCTGATTCTAGAACCAAAACGCAGCTACCTAACAGAACGGTCTTCAATGTGTGCATTCAACGTACAGAGTTAAACTGATGTGCGTTTGCAGGAGTTGGTAAACTCTTTCTGTGAAGCAGCGGAAAACGCATTTTTCCAGCCAAATCCAAGCATTTCAGAAATAGCTGTAAATCTCCGTCTAAAACACAAAACGAACGTATCCTTCAAACTGCTCTGCTGTGCGTTGGCTTAACTAAGGGAGTTGAATCCGCGTTTAGATTCAGAGAGTGGGAAGCACGTTCCTTCTAGAAGCTGCGTTTTGCTATTCCAGCGTGAATGGGAGTAAACGCTGTATTCAGAAATATCTGCTTCTAGAACCAAAACGCAGCTACCTAACAGAACGGTCTTCAATGTGTGCATTCAACGTACAGAGTTAAACTGATGTGCGTTTGCAGGAGTTTGTAAACCCTTTCTCTGAAGCAGCGGAAAACGCATTTTTCCAGCGAAATCCAAGCATTTCAGAAATAGCTGTAAATCTCCGTCTAAAACACAAAACGAACGTATCCTTCAAACTGCTCTCCTGTGCGTTCGCTTAACTCAGGGAGTTGAATCCGCGATTAGATTCATAGAGTGGGAACCACGTTCCTTCTAGGAGCTGCGTTTTGCTATTCCAGCGTGAATGGGAGTAAACGCTGTATTGAGAAATATCTGCTTCTAGAACCAAAACGCAGCTACCTAACAGAACGGTCTTAAATATGTGCATTCAACTTACAGTGTTAAACTGATGTGCGTTTGCAGGAGTTTGTAAACCCTTTCTGTGAAGCAGCGGAAAACGCATTTTTCCAGCCAAATCCAAGCATTTCAGAAATAGCTGTAAATCTCCGTCTAAAACACAAAACGAACGTATCCTTCAAACTGCTCTCCTGTGCGTTGGCTTAACTAAGGGAGTTGAATCCGCCTTTAGATTCAGAGAGTGGGAAGCACGTTCCTTCTAGGAGCTGCGTTTTGCTATTCCAGCGTGAATGGGAGTAAACGCTGTATTGAGAAATATCTGCTTCTAGAACCAAAACGCAGCTACCTAACAGAACGGCCTTCAATGGGTGCATTCAACTTACTGATTTAAACTGATGTGCGTTTGCAGGAGTTTGTAAACCCTTTCTGTGAAGCAGCGGAAAACGCATTTTTCCAGCCAAATCCAAGCATTTCAGAAATAGCTGTAAATCTCCGTCTAAAACACAAAAAGAACGTATCCTTCAAACTGCTATCCTGTGCGTTCGCTTAACTAAGGGAGTTGAATCCGCGTTTAGATTCAGAGAGTGGGAAGCACGTTCCTTCTAGGAGCTGCGTTTTGCTATTCCAGCGTGAATGGGAGTAAACGCTGTATTGAGAAATATCTGCTTCTAGAACCAAAACGCAGCTACCTAACAGAACGGTCTTCAATGTGTGCATTCAACGTACAGAGTTGAAATGATGTGCGTTTGCAGGAGTTTGTAAACCCTTTCTGTGAAGCAGCGCAAAACGCATTTTTCCAGCCAAATCCAAGCATTTCAGAAATAGCTGTAAATCTCCGTCTAAAACACAAAACGAACGTATCCTTCAAACTGCTCTCCTGTGCGTTCGCTTAAATAAGGGAGTTGAATCCGCGTTTAGATTCAGAGAGTGGGAAGCACGTTCCTTCTAGGAGCTGCGTTTTGCTATTCCAGCGTGAATGGGAGTAAACGCTGTATTCAGAAATATCTGCTTCTAGAACCAAAACGCAGGTACCTAACAGAACGGTCTTCAATGTGTGCATTCAACTTACAGAGTTAAACTGATGTGCGTTTGCAGGAGTTTGTAAACCCTTTCTGTGAAGCAGCGGAAAACGCATTTTTCCAGCCAAATCCAAGCATTTCAGAAATAGCTGTAAATCTCCGTCTAAAACACAAAACGAACGTATCCTTCAAACTGCTCTCCTGTGTGTTCGCTTAACTAAGGGAGTTGAATCCGCGTTTAGATTCAGAGAGTGGGAAGCACGTTCCTTCTAGAAGCTGCGTTTTGCTATTCCAGCGTGAATGGGAGTAAACGCTGTATTGAGAAATATCTGCTTCTAGAAGCAAAACGCAGCTACCTAACAGAACGGTCTTCAATGTGTTCATTCAACGTACAGAGTTAAACTGATGTGCGTTTGCAAGAATTTGTTAGCCCTTTCTGTGAAGCAGCAAAAAACGCATTTTTCCAGCCAAATCCAAGCATTTCAGAAATAGCTGTAAATCTCCGTCTAAAACACAAAACGAACGTATCCTTCAAACTGCTCTCCTGTGCGTTCGCTTAACTAAGGGAGTTGAATTCGTGTTTAGATTCAGAGAGTAAGAAGCACTTTCCTTCTAGGAGCTGCGTTTTGCTATTCCAGCGTGAATGGGAGTAAACGCTGTATTGAGAAATATCTGCTTCTCGAACCAAAACGCAGCTACCTAACAGAACGGTCTTCAATGTGTGCATTCAACGTACAGAGTTAAACTGATGTGCGTTTGCAGGAGTTTGTAAACTCTTTCTGTGAAGCAGCGGAAAACGCATTTTTCCAGCCAAATCCAAGCATTTCAGAAATAGCTGTAAATCTCCGTCTAAAACACAAAACGAACGTATCCTTCAAACTGCTCTGCTGTGCGTTGGCTTAACTAAGGAAGTTGAATCCGCGTTTAGATTCAGAGAGTGGGAAGCACGTTCCTTCTAGGAGCTGCGTTTTGCTATTCCAGCGTGAATGGGAGTAAACGCTGTATTGAGAAATATCTGCTTCTAGAACCAAAACGCAGCTACCTAACAGAACGGTCTTCAATGTGTGCATTCAACGTACAGAGTTAAACTGATGTGCGTTTGCAGGAGTTTGTAAACCCTTTCTGTGAAGCAGCGGAAAACGCATTTTTCCAGCCAAATCCAAGCATTTCAGTAATAGCTGTAAATCTCCGTCTAAAACACAAAACGAACGTATCCTTCAAACTGCTCTCCTGTGCGTTCGCTTAACTAAGGGAGTTGAATTCGCGTTTAGACTCAGAGAGTGGGAAGCACGTTCCTTCTAGGAGCTGCGTTTTGCTATTCCAGCGTGAATGGGAGTAAAGGCTGTATTGAGAAATATCTGCTTCTAGAACCAAAACGCAGCTACCTAACAGAACGGTCTTCAATGTGTGCATTCAACGTACAGAGTTAAACTGATGTGCGTTTGCAGGAGTTTGTAAACCCTTTCTGTGAAGCAGCGGAAAACGCATTTTTCCAGCCAAATCCAAGCATTTCAGAAATAGCTGTAAATCTCCGTCTAAAACACAAAACGAACGTATCCTTCAAACTGCTCTCCTGTGCGTTCGCTTAACTAAGGGAGTTGAATCCGCGATTAGATTCAGAGAGTGGAAAGCACGTTCCTTCTAGGAGCTGCGTTTTGCTATTCCAGCGTGAATGGGAGTAAACGCTGTATTCAGAAATATCTGATTGTAGAACCAAAACGCAGCTACCTAACAGAACGGTCTTCAATGTGTGCATTCAACGTACAGAGTTAAACTGATGTGCGTTTGCAGGAGTTTGTAAACCCTTTCTGTGAAGCAGCGGAAAACGCATTTTTCCAGCCAAATCCAAGCATTTCAGAAATAGCTGTAAATCTCCGTCTAAAACACAAAACGAACGTATCCTTCAAACTGCTCTCCTGTGTGTTCGCTTAACTAAAAGAGTTGAATCCGCGTTTAGATTCAGAGAGTGGGAAGCACGTTCCTTCTAGGAGCTGCGTTTTGCTATTCCAGCGTGAATGGGAGTAAACGCTGTATTGAGAAATATCTGCTTCTAGAAGCAAAACGCAGCTACCTAACAGAACGGTCTTCAATGTGTGCATTCAACGTACAGAGTTAAACTGATGTGCGTTTGCAAGAGTTTGTTAGCCCTTTCTGTGAAGCAGCGGAAAACGCATTTTTCCAGCCAAATCCAAGCATTTCAGAAATACCTGTAAATCTCCGTCTAAAACACAAAACGAACGTATCCTTCAAACTGCTCTCCTGTGCGTTCGCTTAACTAAGGGAGTTGAATTCGTGTTTAGATTCAGAGAGTAAGAAGCACTTTCCTTCTAGGAGCTGCGTTTTGCTATTCCAGCGTGAATGGGAGTAAACGCTGTATTGAGAAATATCTGCTTCTCGAACCAAAACGCAGCAACTTAACAGAACGGTCTTCAATGTGTGCATTCAACGTACAGAGTTAAACTGATGTGCGTTTGCAGGAGTTTGTAAACTCTTTCTGTGAAGAAGCGGAAAACGCATTTTTCCAGCCAAATCCAAGCATTTCAGAAATAGCTGTAAATCTCCGTCTAAAACACAAAACGAACGTATCCTTCAAACTGCTCTGCTGTGCGTTGGCTTAACTAAGGGAGTTGAATCCGCGTTTAGATTCAGAGAGTGGGAAGCACTTTCATTCTAGGAGCTGCGTTTTGCTATTCCAGCGTGAATGGGAGTAAACGCTGTATTGAGAAATATCTGCTTCTAGAACCAAAACGCAGCTACCTAACAGAACGGTCTTCAATGTGTGCATTCAACGTACAGAGTTAAACTGATGTCCGTTTGCAGGAGTTTGTAAACCCTTTCTGTGAAGCAGCGGAAAACGCATTTTTCCAGCCAAATCCAAGCATTTCAGTAATAGCTGTAAATTTCCGTCTAAAACACAAAACGAACGTATCCTTCAAACTGCTCTCCTGTGCGTTCGCTTAACTAAGGGAGTTGAATCCGCATTTAGACTCAGAGAGTGGGAAGCACGTTCCTTCTAGGAGCTGCGTTTTGCTATTCCAGCGTGAATGGGAGTAAAGGCTGTATTTAGAAATATCTGCTTCTAGAACCAAAACGCAGCTACCTAACAGAACGGTCTTCAATGTGTGCATTCAACGTACAGAGTTAAACTGATGTGCGTTTGCAGGAGTTTGTAAACCCTTTCTGTGAAGCAGCGGAAAACGCATTTTTCCAGCCAAATCCAAGCATTTCAGAAATAGCTGTAAATCTCCGTCTAAAACACAAAACGAACGTATCCTTCAAACTGCTCTCCTGTGCGTTGGCTTAACTAAGGGAGTTGAATCCGCGTTTAGATTCAGAGAGTGGAAAGCACGTTCCTTCTAGGAGCTGCGTTTTGCTACTCCAGCGTGAATGGGAGTAAACGCTGTATTGAGAAATATCTGCTTCTAGAACCAAAACGCAGCTACCTAACAGAACGGTCTTCAATGTGTGCATTCAACGTACAGAGTTAAACTGATGTGCGTTTGCAAGAGTTTGTTAGCCCTTTCTGTGAAGCAGCGGAAAACGCATTTGTCCAGCCAAATCCAAGCATTTCAGAAATAGCTGTAAATCTCCGTCTAAAACACAAAACGAACGTATCCTTCAAACTGCTCTCCTGTGCGTTCGCTTAACTAAGGGAGTTGAATTCGTGTTTAGATTCAGAGAGTAAGAAGCACTTTCCTTCTAGGAGCTGCGTTTTGCTATTCCAGCGTGAATGGGAGTAAACGCTGTATTCCAAAATATCTGCTTCTAGAACCAAAACGCAGCTACCTCACAGAACGGTCTTCAATGTGTGCATTCAATTTACAGAGTTAAACTGATGTGCGTTTGCAGGAGTTTGTAAACCCTTTCTGTGAAGCAGCGGAAAACGCATTTTTCCAGCCAAATCCAAGCATTTCAGAAATAGCTGTAAATCTCCGTCTAAAACACAAAACGAACGTATCCTTCAAACTGCTCTCCTGTGCGTTCGCTTAACTAAGGGTGTTGAATCCGCGTTTAGATTCAGAGAGTGGGAAGCACGTTCCTTCTAGGAGCTGCGTTTTGCTATTCCAGCGTGAATGGGAGTAAACGCTGTATTCAGAAATATCTGCTTCTCGAACCAAAACGCAGCTACCTAACAGAACGGTCTTCAATGTGTGCATTCAACGTACAGAGTTAAACTGATGTGCGTTTGCAGGAGTTTGTAAACTCTTTCTGTGAAGCAGCGGAAAACGCATTTTTCCAGCCAAATCCAAGCATTTCAGAAATAGCTGTAAATCTCCGTCTAAAACACAAAACGAACGTATCCTTCAAACTGCTCTGCTGTGCGTTGGCTTAACTAAGGGAGTTGAATCCGCGTTTAGATTCAGAGAGTGGGAAGCACGTTCCTTCTAGGAGCTGCGTTTTGCTATTCCAGCGTGAATGGGAGTAAACGCTGTATTGAAAAATATCTGCTTCTAGAACCAAAACGCAGCTACCTAACAGAACGGTCTTCAATGTGTGCATTCAACGTACAGAGTTGAAATGATGTGCGTTTGCAGGAGTTTGTAAACCCTTTCTGTGAAGCAGCGCAAAACGCATTTTTCCAGCCAAATCCAAGCATTTCAGAAATAGCTGTAAATCTCCGTCTAAAACACAAAACGAACGTATCCTTCAAACTGCTCTCCTGTGCGTTCGCTTAACTAAGGGAGTTGAATCCGCGTTTAGATTCAGAGAGTGGGAAGCACGTTCCTTCTAGGAGCTGCGTTTTGCTATTCCAGCGTGAATGGGAGTAAACGCTGTATTCAGAAATATCTGCTTCTAGAACCAAAACGCAGGTACCTAACAGAACGGTCTTCAATGTGTGCATTCAACTTACAGAGTTAAACTGATGTGCGTTTGCAGGAGTTTGTAAACCCTTTCTGTGAAGCAGCGGAAAACGCATTTTTCCAGCCAAATCCAAGCATTTCAGAAATAGCTGTAAATCTCCGTCTAAAACACAAAACGAACGTATCCTTCAAACTGCTCTCCTGTGTGTTCGCTTAACTAAGGAAGTTGAATCCGCCTTTAGATTCAGAGAGTGGGAAGCACGTTCCTTCTAGAAGCTGCGTTTTGCTATTCCAGCGTGAATGGGAGTAAACGCTGTATTGAGAAATATCTGCTTCTAGAAGCAAAACGCAGCTACCTAACAGAACGGTCTTCAATGTGTTCATTCAACGTACAGAGTTAAACTGATGTGCGTTTGCAAGAATTTGTTAGCCCTTTCTGTGATGCAGCAAAAAACGCATTTTTCCAGCCAAATCCAAGCATTTCAGAAATACCTGTAAATCTCCGTCTAAAACACAAAACGAACGTATCCTTCAAACTGCTCTCCTGTGCGTTCGCTTGACTAAGGGAGTTGAATTCGTGTTTAGATTCAGAGAGTAAGAAGCACTTTCCTTCTAGGAGCTGCGTTTTGCTATTCCAGCGTGAATGGGAGTAAACGCTGTATTGAGAAATATCTGCTTCTCGAACCAAAACGCAGCTACCTAACAGAACGGTCTTCAATGTGTGCATTCAACGTACAGAGTTAAACTGATGTGCGTTTGCAGGAGTTTGTAAACTCTTTCTGTGAAGCAGCGAAAAACGCATTTTTCCAGCCAAATCCAAGCATTTCAGAAATAGCTGTAAATCTCCGTCTAAAACACAAAACGAACGTATCCTTCAAACTGCTCTGCTGTGCGTTGGCTTAACTAAGGAAGTTGAATCCGCGTTTAGATTCAGAGAGTGGGAAGCACGTTCCTTCTAGGAGCTGCGTTTTGCTATTCCAGCGTGAATGGGAGTAAACGCTGTATTGAGAAATATCTGCTTCTAGAACCAAAACGCAGCTACCTAACAGAACGGTCTTCAATGTGTGCATTCAACGTACAGAGTTAAACTGATGTGCGTTTGCAGGAGTTTGTAAACCCTTTCTGTGAAGCAGCGGAAAACGCATTTTTCCAGCCAAATACAAGCATTTCAGTAATAGCTGTAAATCTCCGTCTAAAACACAAAACGAACGTATCCTTCAAACTGCTCTCCTGTGCGTTCGCTTAACTAAGGGAGTTGAATTCGCGTTTAGACTCAGAGAGTGGGAAGCACGTTCCTTCTAGGAGCTGCGTTTTGCTATTCCAGCGTGAATGGGAGTAAAGGCTGTATTGAGAAATATCTGCTTCTAGAACCAAAACGCAGCTACCTAACAGAACGGTCTTCAATGTGTGCATTCAACGTACAGAGTTAAACTGATGTGCGTTTGCAGGAGTTTGTAAACCCTTTCTGTGAAGCAGCGGAAAACGCATTTTTCCAGCCAAATCCAAGCATTTCAGAAATAGCTGTAAATCTCCGTCTAAAGCACAAAACGAACGTATCCTTCAAACTGCTCTCCTGTGCGTTCGCTTAACTAAGGGAGTTGAATCCGCATTTAGACTCAGAGAGTGGGAAGCACGTTCCTTCTAGGAGCTGCGTTTTGCTATTCCAGCGTGAATGGGAGTAAACGCTGTATTCCGAAATATCTGCTTCTAGAACCAAAACGCAGCTACCTAACAGAACGGTCTTCAATGTGTGCATTCAATTTACAGAGTTAAACTGATGTGCGTTTGCAGGAGTTTGTAAACCCTTTCTGTGAAGCAGCGGAAAACGCATTTTTCCAGCCAAATCCAAGCATTTCAGAAATAGCTGTAAATCTCCGTCTAAAACACAAAACGAACGTATCCTTCAAACTGCTCTGCTGTGCGTTGGCTTAACTAAGGGAGTTGAATCCGCGTTTAGATTCAGAGAGTGGGAAGCACTTTCATTCTAGGAGCTGCGTTTTGCTATTCCAGCGTGAATGGGAGTAAACGCTGTATTGAGAAATATCTGCTTCTAGAACCAAAACGCAGCTAACTAACAGAACGGTCTTCAATGTGTGCATTCAACGTACAGAGTTAAACTGATGTCCGTTTGCAGGAGTTTGTAAACCCTTTCTGTGAAGCAGCGGAAAACGCATTTTTCCAGCCAAATCCAAGTATTTCAGTAATAGCTGTAAATCTCCGTCTAAAACACAAAACGAACGTATCCTTCAAACTGCTCTCCTGTGCGTTCGCTTAACTAAGGGAGTTGAATCCGCATTTAGACTCAGAGAGTGGGAAGCACGTTCCTTCTAGGAGCTGCGTTTTGCTATTCCAGCGTGAATGGGAGTAAAAACTGTATTTAGAAATATCTGCTTCTAGAACCAAAACGCAGCTACCTAACAAAACGGTCTTCAATGTGTGCATTCAACGTACAGAGTTAAACTGATGTGCGTTTGCAGGAGTTTGTAAACCCTTTCTGTGAAGCAGCGGAAAACGCATTTTTCCAGCCAAATCCAAGCATTTCAGAAATAGCTGTAAATCTCCGTCTAAAACACAAAACGAACGTATCCTTCAAACTGCTCTCCTGTGCGTTGGCTTAACTAAGGGAGTTGAATCCGCGTTTAGATTCAGAGAGTGGAAAGCACGTTCCTTCTAGGAGCTGCGTTTTGCTATTCCAGCGTGAATGGGAGTAAACGCTGTATTGAGAAATATCTGCTTCTAGAACCAAAACGCAGCTACCTAACAGAACGGTCTTCAATGTGTGCATTCAACGTACAGAGTTAAACTGATGTACGTTTGCAGGAGTTTGTAAACTTTTTCTGTGAAGCAGCGGAAAACGCATTTTTCCAGCCAAATCCAAGCATTTCAGAAATAGCTGTAAATCTCCGTCTAAAACACAAAACGAACGTATCCTTCAAACTGCTCTCCTGTGTGTTCGCTTAACTAAGGGAGTTGAATCCGCGTTTAGATTCAGAGAGTGGGAAGCACGTTCCTTCTAGGAGCTGCGTTTTGCTACTCCAGCGTGAATGGGAGTAAACGCTGTATTGAGAAATATCTGCTTCTAGAAGCAAAACGCAGCTACCTAACAGAACGGTCTTCAATGTGTGCATTCAACGTACAGAGTTAAACTGATGTGCGTTTGCAAGAGTTTGTTAGCCCTTTCTGTGAAGCAGCGGAAAACGCATTTGTCCAGCCAAATCCAAGCATTTCAGAAATACCTGTAAATCTCCGTCTAAAACACAAAACGAACGTATCCTTCAAACTGCTCTCCTGTGCGTTCGCTTAACTAAGGGAGTTGAATTCGTGTTTAGATTCAGAGAGTAAGAAGCACTTTCCTTCTAGGAGCTGCGTTTTGCTATTCCAGCGTGAATGGGAGTAAACGCTGTATTCCAAAATATCTGCTTCTAGAACCAAAACGCAGCTACCTAACAGAACGGTCTTCAATGTGTGCATTCAATTTACAGAGTTAAACTGATGTGCGTTTGCAGGAGTTTGTAAACCCTTTCTGTGAAGCAGCGGAAAACGCATTTTTCCAGCCAAATCCAAGCATTTCAGAAATAGCTGTAAATCTCCGTCTAAAACACAAAACGAACGTATCCTTCAAACTGCTCTCCTGTGCGTTCGCTTAACTAAGGGTGTTGAATCCGCGTTTAGATTCAGAGAGTGGGAAGCACGTTCCTTCTAGGAGCTGCGTTTTGCTATTCCAGCGTGAATGGGAGTAAACGCTGTATTCAGAAATATCTGCTTCTCGAACCAAAACGCAGCTACCTAACAGAACGGTCTTCAATGTGTGCATTCAACGTACAGAGTTAAACTGATGTGCGTTTGCAGGAGTTTGTAAACTCTTTCTGTGAAGCAGCGGAAAACGCATTTTTCCAGCCAAATCCAAGCATTTCAGAAATAGCTGTAAATCTCCGTCTAAAACACAAAACGAACGTATCCTTCAAACTGCTCTGCTGTGCGTTGGCTTAACTAAGGGAGTTGAATCCGCGTTTAGATTCAGAGAGTGGGAAGCACGTTCCTTCTAGGAGCTGCGTTTTGCTATTCCAGCGTGAATGGGAGTAAACGCTGTATTGAGAAATATCTGCTTCTAGAACCAAAACGCAGCTACCTAACAGAACGGTCTTCAATGTGTGCATTCAACGTACAGAGTTGAAATGATGTGCGTTTGCAGGAGTTTGTAAACCCTTTCTGTGAAGCAGCGCAAAACGCATTTTTCCAGCCAAATCCAAGCATTTCAGAAATAGCTGTAAATCTCCGTCTAAAACACAAAACGAACGTATCCTTCAAACTGCTCTCCTGTGCGTTCGCTTAACTAAGGGAGTTGAATCCGCGTTTAGATTCAGAGAGTGGGAAGCACGTTCCTTCTAGGAGCTGCGTTTTGCTATTCCAGCGTGAATGGGAGTAAACGCTGTATTCAGAAATATCTGCTTCTAGAACCAAAACGCAGGTACCTAACAGAACGGTCTTCAATGTGTGCATTCAACTTACAGAGTTAAACTGATGTGCGTTTGCAGGAGTTTGTAAACCCTTTCTGTGAAGCAGCGGAAAACGCATTTTTCCAGCCAAATCCAAGCATTTCAGAAATAGCTGTAAATCTCCGTCTAAAACACAAAACGAACGTATCCTTCAAACTGCTCTCCTGTGTGTTCGCTTAACTAAGGGAGTTGAATCCGCGTTTAGATTCAGAGAGTGGGAAGCACGTTCCTTCTAGAAGCTGCGTTTTGCTATTCCAGCGTGAATGGGAGTAAACGCTGTATTGAGAAATATCTGCTTCTAGAAGCAAAACGCAGCTACCTAACAGAACGGTCTTCAATGTGTTCATTCAACGTACAGAGTTTAACCTATGTGCGTTTGCAAGAATTTGTTAGCCCTTTCTGTGAAGCAGCAAAAAACGCATTTTTCCAGCCAAATCCAAGCATTTCAGAAATACCTGTAAATCTCCGTCTAAAACACAAAACGAACGTATCCTTCAAACTGCTCTCCTGTGCGTTCGCTTAACTAAGGGAGTTGAATTCGTGTTTAGATTCAGAGAGTAAGAAGCACTTTCCTTCTAGGAGCTGCGTTTTGCTATTCCAGCGTGAATGGGAGTAAACGCTGTATTGAGAAATATCTGCTTCTCGAACCAAAACGCAGCTACCTAACAGAACGGTCTTCAATGTGTGCATTCAACGTACAGAGTTAAACTGATGTGCGTTTGCAGGAGTTTGTAAACTCTTTCTGTGAAGCAGCGGAAAACGCATTTTTCCAGCCAAATCCAAGCATTTCAGAAATAGCTGTAAATCTCCGTCTAAAACACAAAACGAACGTATCCTTCAAACTGCTCTGCTGTGCGTTGGCTTAACTAAGGAAGTTGAATCCGCGTTTAGATTCAGAGAGTGGGAAGCACGTTCCTTCTAGGAGCTGCGTTTTGCTATTCCAGCGTGAATGGGAGTAAACGGTGTATTGAGAAATATCTGCTTCTAGAACCAAAACGCAGCTACCTAACAGAACGGTCTTCAATGTGTGCATTCAACGTACAGAGTTAAACTGATGTGCGTTTGCAGGAGTTTGTAAACCCTTTCTGTGAAGCAGCGGAAAACGCATTTTTCCAGCCAAATCCAAGCATTTCAGTAATAGCTGTAAATCTCCGTCTAAAACACAAAACGAACGTATCCTTCAAACTGCTCTCCTGTGCGTTCGCTTAACTAAGGGAGTTGAATTCGCGTTTAGACTCAGAGAGTGGGAAGCACGTTCCTTCTAGGAGCTGCGTTTTGCTATTCCAGCGTGAATGGGAGTAAAGGCTGTATTGAGAAATATCTGCTTCTAGAACCAAAACGCAGCTACCTAACAGAACGGTCTTCAATGTGTGCATTCAACGTACAGAGTTAAACTGATGTGCGTTTGCAGGAGTTTGTAAACCCTTTCTGTGAAGCAGCGGAAAACGCATTTTTCCAGCCAAATCCAAGCATTTCAGAAATAGCTGTAAATCTCCGTCTAAAGCACAAAACGAACGTATCCTTCAAACTGCTCTCCTGTGCGTTCGCTTAACTAAGGGAGTTGAATCCGCATTTAGACTCAGAGAGTGGGAAGCACGTTCCTTCTAGGAGCTGCGTTTTGCTATTCCAGCGTGAATGGGAGTAAACGCTGTATTGAGAAATATCTGCTTCTAGAACCAAAACGCAGCTACCTAACAGAACGGTCTTCAATGTGTGCATTCAACGTACAGAGTTAAACTGATGTGCGTTTGCAGGAGTTTGTAAACCCTTTCTGTGAAGCAGCGGAAAACGCATTTTTCCAGCCAAATCCAAGCATTTCAGAAATAGCTGTAAATCTCCGTCTAAAACACAAAACGAACGTATCCTTCAAACTGCTCTCCTGTGCGTTGGCTTAACTAAGGGAGTTGAATCCGCGTTTAGATTCAGAGAGTGGAAAGCACGTTCCTTCTAGGAGCTGCGTTTTGCTATTCCAGCGTGAATGGGAGTAAACGCTGTATTGAGAAATATCTGCTTCTAGAACCAAAACGCAGCTACCTAACAGAACGGTCTTCAATGTGTGCATTCAACGTACAGAGTTAAACTGATGTACGTTTGCAGGAGTTTGTAAACTTTTTCTGTGAAGCAGCGGAAAACGCATTTTTCCAGCCAAATCCAAGCATTTCAGAAATAGCTGTAAATCTCCGTCTAAAACACAAAACGAACGTATCCTTCAAACTGCTCTCCTGTGTGTTCGCTTAACTAAGGGAGTTGAATCCGCGTTTAGATTCAGAGAGTGGGAAGCACGTTCCTTCTAGGAGCTGCGTTTTGCTACTCCAGCGTGAATGGGAGTAAACGCTGTATTGAGAAATATCTGCTTCTAGAAGCAAAACGCAGCTACCTAACAGAACGGTCTTCAATGTGTGCATTCAACGTACAGAGTTAAACTGATGTGCGTTTGCAAGAGTTTGTTAGCCCTTTCTGTGAAGCAGCGGAAAACGCATTTGTCCAGCCAAATCCAAGCATTTCAGAAATAGCTGTAAATCTCCGTCTAAAACACAAAACGAACGTATCCTTCAAACTGCTCTCCTGTGCGTTCGCTTAACTAAGGGAGTTGAATTCGTGTTTAGATTCAGAGAGTAAGAAGCACTTTCCTTCTAGGAGCTGCGTTTTGCTATTCCAGCGTGAATGGGAGTAAACGCTGTATTCCAAAATATCTGCTTCTAGAACCAAAACGCAGCTACCTAACAGAACGGTCTTCAATGTGTGCATTCAACTTAGAGAGTTAAACTGATGTGCGTTTGCAGGAGTTTTTAAACCCTTTCTGTGAAGCAGCGGAAAACGCATTTATCCAGCCAAATCCAAGCATTTCAGAAATAGCTGTAAATCTCCGTCTAAAACACAAAACGAACGTATCCTTCAAACTGCTCTCCTGTGCGTTCGCTTAACTAAGGGAGTTGAATCCGCGTTTAGATTCAGAGAGTGGGAAGCACGTTCCTTCGAAAGCTGCGTTTTGCTATTCCATCGTGAATGGGAGTAAACGCTGTATTGAGAAATATCTGCTTCTAGAACCAAAACGCAGCTACCTAACAGAACGGTCTTCAATGTGTGCATTAAACGTACAGAGTTAAACTGATGTGCGTTTGCAGGAGTTTGTAAACCCTTTCTGTGAAGCAGCGGAAAACGCATTTTTCCAGCCAAATCCAAGCATTTCAGAAATAGCTGTAAATCTCCGTCTAAAACACAAAACGAACGTATCCTTCAAACTGCTCTCCTGTGCGTTCGCTTAACTAAGGGAGTTGAATCCGCGTTTAGATTCAGAGAGTGGGAAGCACGTTCCTTCTAGGAGCTGCGTTTTGCTATTCAAGCGTGAATGGGAGTAAACGCTGTATTGAGAAATATCTGCTTCTAGAACCAAAACGCAGCTACCTAACAGAACGGTCTTCAATGTGTGCATTCAACGTACAGAGTTAAACTGATGTGCGTTTGCAGGAGTTTGTAAACCCTTTCTGTGAAGCAGCGGAAAACGCATTTTTCCAGCCAAATCCAAGCATTTCAGAAATAGCTGTAAATCTCCGTCTAAAACACAAAACGAACGTATCCTTCAAACTGCTCTCCTGTGCGTTCGCTTAACTAAGGGAGTTGAATCCGCATTTAGATTCAGAGAGTGGGAAGCACGTTTTTTCTAGGAGCTGCGTTTTCCTATTCCAGCGTGAATGGGAGTAAACGCTGTATTGAGAAATATCTGCTTCTAGAACCAAAACGCAGCTACCTAACAGAACGGTCTTCAATGTGTGCATTCAACTTACAGAGTTAAACTGATGTGCGTTTGCAGGAGTTTATAAACCCTTTCTGTGAAGCAGCGGAAAACGCATTTTTCCAGCCAAATCCAAGCATTTCAGAAATAGTTGTAAATCTCCGTCTAAAACACAAAACGAACGTATCCTTCAAACTGCTCTCCTGTGCGTTCGCTTAACTAAGGGAGTTGAATCCGCGTTTAGATTCAGAGAGTGGGAAGCACGTTCCTTCTAGGAGCTGCGTTTTGCTATTCCAGCGTGAATGGGAATAAACGCTGTATTGAGAAATATCTGCTTCTAGAACCAAAACGCAGCTACCTAACAGAACGGTCTTCAATGTGTGCATTCAACTTACAGAGTTAAACTGATGTGCGTTTGCAGGAGTTTGTAAACCCTTTCTGTGAAGCAGCGGAAAACGCATTTGTCCAGCCAAATCCAAGCATTTCAGAAATAGCTGTAAATCTCCGTCTAAAACACAAAACGAACGTATCCTTCAAACTGCTCTCCTGTGCGTTCGCTTAACTAAGGGAGTTGAAAACGCGTTTAGATTCAGAGAGTGGGAAGCACGTTCCTTCTAGGAGCTGCGTTTTGCTATTCCAGCGTCAATGGGAGTAAACGCTGTATTCCAAAATATCTGCTTCTAGAACCAAAACGCAGCTACCTAACAGAACGGTCTTCAATGTGTGCATTCAACTTACAGAGTTAAACTGATGTGCGTTTGCAGGAGTTTGTAAACCCTTTCTGTGAAGCAGCGGAAAACGCATTTTTCCAGCCAAATCCAAGCATTTCAGAAATAGCTGTAAATCTCCGTCTAAAACACAAAACGAACGTATCCTTCAAACTGCTCTCCTGTGCGTTCGCTTAACTAAGGGAGTTGAATCCGCGTTTAGATTCAGAGAGTGGGAAGCACGTTCCTTCTAGGAGCTGCGTTTTGCTATTCCAGCGTGAATGGGAGTAAACGCTGTATTCAGAAATATCTGCTTCTCGAACCAAAACGCAGCTACCTAACAGAACGGTCTTCAATGTGTGCATTCAACGTACAGAGTTAAACTGATGTGCGTTTGCAGGAGTTTGTAAACTCTTTCTGTGAAGCAGCGGAAAACGCATTTTTCCAGCCAAATCCAAGCATTTCAGAAATAGCTGTAAATCTCCGTCTAAAACACAAAACGAACGTATCCTTCAAACTGCTCTCCTGTGCGTTCGCTTAACTAAGGGAGTTGAATCCGCGTTTAGATTCAGAGAGTGGGAAGCACGTTCCTTCTAGGAGCTGCGTTTTGCTATTCCAGCGTGAATGGGAGTAAACGATGTATTGAGAAATATCTGCTTCTAGAACCAAAACGCAGCTACCTAACAGAACGGTCTTCAATGTGTGCATTCAACTTACAGAGTTAAACTGATGTGCGTTTGCAAAAGTTTGTAAACCCTTCCTGTGAAGCAGCGGAAAACGCATTTTTCCAGCCAAATCCAAGCATTTCAGAAATATCTGTAAATCTCCGTCTAAAACACAAAACGAACGTATCCTTCAAACTGCTCTCCTTTGCGTTCGCTTAACTAAGGAAGTTGAATCCGCGTTTAGATTCAGAGAGTGGGAAGCACGTTCCTTCTAGGAGCTGCGTTTTGCTATTCCAGCGTGAATGGGAGTAAACGCTGTATTCAGAAATATCTGCTTCTAGAACCTAAACGCAGCTACCTAACAGAACGGTCTTCAATGTGTGCATTCAACTTACAGAGTTAAACTTATGTGCGTTTGCAGGAGTTTGTAAATTCTTTCTGTGAAGCAGCGGAAAACGCATTTTTCCAGCCAAATCCAAGCATTTCAGAAATAGCTGTAAATCTCCGTCTAAAACACAAAACGAACGTATCCTTCAAACTGCTCTCCTGTGCGTTCGCTTAACTAAGGGAGTTGAATCCGCATTTAGATTCAGAGAGTGGGAAGCACGTTCCTTCTAGGAGCTGCGTTTTGCTATTCCAGCGTGAATGGGAGTAAACGCTGTATTGAGAAATATCTGTTTCTAGAACCAAAACGCAGCTACCTAACAGAACGGTCTTCAATGTGTGCATTCAACTTACAGAGTTAAACTGATGTGCGTTTGCAGGAGTTTGTAAACCCTTTCTGTGAAGCAGCGGAAAACGCATTTCTCCAGCCAAATCCAAGCATTTCAGAAATAGCTGTAAATCTCCGTCTAAAACACAAAACGAACGTATCCTTCAAACTGCTCTCCTGTGCGTTCGCTTAACTAAGGGAGTTGAATCCGCGTTTAGATTCAGAGAGTGGGAAGCACGTTCCTTCTAGGAGCTGCGTTTTGCTATTCCAGCGTGAATGGGAGTAAACGCTGTATTCAGAAATATCTGCTTCTCGAACCAAAACGCAGCTACCTAACAGAACGGTCTTCAATGTGTGCATTCAACGTACAGAGTTAAACTGATGTGCGTTTGCAGGAGTTTGTAAACTCTTTCTGTGAAGCAGCGGAAAACGCATTTTTCCAGCCAAATCCAAGCATTTCAGAAATAGCTGTAAATCTCCGTCTAAAACACAAAACGAACGTATCCTTCAAACTGCTCTCCTGTGCGTTCGCTTAACTAAGGGAGTTGAATCCGCGTTTAGATTCAGAGAGTGGGAAGCACGTTCCTTCTAGGAGCTGCGTTTTGCTATTCCAGCGTGAATGGGAGTAAACGATGTATTGAGAAATATCTGCTTCTAGAACCAAAACGCAGCTACCTAACAGAACGGTCTTCAATGTGTGCGTTCAACTTACAGAGTTAAACTGATGTGCGTTTGCAAAAGTTTGTAAACCCTTCCTGTGAAGCAGCGGAAAACGCATTTTTCCAGCCAAATCCAAGCATTTCAGAAATATCTGTAAATCTCCGTCTAAAACACAAAACGAACGTATCCTTCAAACTGCTCTCCTTTGCGTTCGCTTAACTAAGGAAGTTGAATCCGCGTTTAGATTCAGAGAGTGGGAAGCACGTTCCTTCTAGGAGCTGCGTTTTGCTATTCCAGCGTGAATGGGAGTAAACGCTGTATTCAGAAATATCTGCTTCTAGAACCTAAACGCAGCTACCTAACAGAACGGTCTTCAATGTGTGCATTCAACTTACAGAGTTAAACTTATGTGCGTTTGCAGGAGTTTGTAAACCCTTTCTGTGAAGCAGCGGAAAACGCATTTTTCCAGCCAAATCCAAGCATTTCAGAAATAGCTGTAAATCTCCGTCTAAAACACAAAACGAACGTATCCTTCAAACTGCTCTCCTGTGCGTTCGCTTAACTAAGGGAGTTGAATCCGCATTTAGATTCAGAGAGTGGGAAGCACGTTCCTTCTAGGAGCTGCGTTTTGCTATTCCAGCGTGAATGGGAGTAAACGCTGTATTGAGAAATATCTGTTTCTAGAACCAAAACGCAGCTACCTAACAGAACGGTCTTCAATGTGTGCATTCAACGTACAGAGTTAAACTTATGTGCGTTTGCAGGAGTTTGTAAACCCTTTCTGTGAAGCAGCGGAAAACGCATTTTTCCAGCCAAATCCAAGCATTTCAGAAATAGCTGTAAATCTCCGTCTAAAACACAAAACGAACGTATCATTCAAACTGCTCTCCTGTGCGTTCGCTTAACTAAGGGAGTTGAATCCGCATTTAGATTCAGAGAGTGGGAAGCACGTTCCTTCTAGGAGCTGCGTTTTGCTATTCCAGCGTGAATGGGAGTAAACGCTGTATTGAGAAATATCTGCTTCTAGAACCAAAACGCAGCTACCTAACAGAACGGTCTTCAATGTGTGCATTCAACTTACAGAGTTAAACTGATGTGCGTTTGCAGGAGTTTGTAAACCCTTTCTGTGAAGCAGCGGAAAACGCATTTTTCCAGCCAAATCCAAGCATTTCAGAAATAGGTGTAAATCTCCGTCTAAAACACAAAACGAACGTATCCTTCAAACTGCTCTCCTGTGCGTTCGCTTAACTAAGGGAGTTGAATCCGCGTTTAGATTCAGAGAGTGGGAAGCACGTTCCTTCTAGGAGCTGCGTTTTGCTATTCCAGCGTGAATGGGAGTAAACGCTGTATTGAGAAATATCTGCTTCTAGAACCAAAACGCAGCTACCTAACAGAACGGTCTTCAATGTGTGCATTCAACGTACAGAGTTAAACTGATGTGCGTTTGCAGGAGTTTGTAAACCCTTTCTGTGAAGCAGCGGAAAACGCATTTTTCCAGCCAAATCCAAGCATTTCAGAAATAGCTGTAAATCTCCGTCTAAAACACAAAACGAACGTATCCTTCAAACTGCTCTCCTGTGCGTTCGCTTAACTAAGGGAGTTGAATCCGCGTTTAGATTCAGAGAGTGGGAAGCACGTTCCTTCTAGGAGCTGCGTTTTGCTATTCAAGCGTGAATGGGAGTAAACGCTGTATTGAGAAATATCTGCTTCTAGAACCAAAACGCAGCTACCTAACAGAACGGTCTTCAATGTGTGCATTCAACGTACAGAGTTAAACTGATGTGCGTTTGCAGGAGTTTGTAAACCCTTTCTGTGAAGCAGCGGAAAACGCATTTTTCCAGCCAAATCCAAGCATTTCAGAAATAGCTGTAAATCTCCGTCTAAAACACAAAACGAACGTATCCTTCAAACTGCTCTCCTGTGCGTTCGCTTTACTAAGGGAGTTGAATCCGCGTTTAGATTCAGAGAGTGGGAAGCACGTTCCTTCTAGGAGCTGCGTTTTGCTATTCCAGCGTGAATGGGAGTAAACGCTGTATTCAGAAATATCTGCTTCTCGAACCAAAACGCAGCTACCTAACAGAACGGTCTTCAATGTGTGCATTCAACGTACAGAGTTAAACTGATGTGCGTTTGCAGGAGTTTGTAAACTCTTTCTGTGAAGCAGCGGAAAACGCATTTTTCCAGCCAAATCCAAGCATTTCAGAAATAGCTGTAAATCTCCGTCTAAAACACAAAACGAACGTATCCTTCAAACTGCTCTCCTGTGCGTTCGCTTAACTAAGGGAGTTGAATCCGCGTTTAGATTCAGAGAGTGGGAAGCACGTTCCTTCTAGGAGCTGCGTTTTGCTATTCCAGCGTGAATGAAAGTAAACGATGTATTGAGAAATATCTGCTTCTAGAACCAAAACGCAGCTACCTAACAGAACGGTCTTCAATGTGTGCATTCAACTTACAGAGTTAAACTGATGTGCGTTTGCAGGAGTTTGTAAACCCTTTCTGTGAAGCAGCGGAAAACGCATTTTTCCAGCCAAATCCAAGCATTTCAGAAATATTTGTAAATCTCCGTCTAAAACACAAAACGAACGTATCCTTCAAACTGCTCTCCTTTGCGTTCGCTTAACTAAGGAAGTTGAATCCGCGTTTAGATTCAGAGAGTGGGAAGCACGTTCCTTCTAGGAGCTGCGTTTTGCTATTCCAGCGTGAATGGAAGTAATCGCTGTATTGAGAAATATCTGCTTCTAGAACCAAAACGCAGCTACCTAACAGAACGGTCTTCAATGTGTGCATTCAACGTACAGAGTTAAACTGATGTGCGTTTGCAGGAGTTTGTAAACCCTTTCTGTGAAGCAGCGGAAAACGCATTTTTCCAGCCAAATCCAAGCATTTCAGAAATAGCTGTAAATCTCCGTCTAAAACACAAAACGAACGTATCCTTCAAACTGCTCTCCTGTGCGTTCGCTTAACTAAGGGAGTTGAATCCGCGTTTAGATTCAGAGAGTGGGAAGCACGTTCCTTCTAGGAGCTGCGTTTTGCTATTCCAGCGTGAATGGGAGTAAACGCTGTATTCAGAAATATCTGCTTCTAGAACCTAAACGCAGCTACCTAACAGAACGGTCTTCAATGTGTGCATTCAACTTACAGAGTTAAACTGATGTGCGTTTGCAGGAGTTTGTAAACCCTTTCTGTGAAGCAGCGGAAAACGCATTTTTCCAGCCAAATCCAAGCATTTCAGAAATAGCTGTAAATCTCCGTCTAAAACACAAAACGAACGTATCCTTCAAACTGCTCTCCTGTGCGTTCGCTTAACTAAGGGAGTTGAATCCGCATTTAGATTCAGAGAGTGGGAAGCACGTTCCTTCTAGGAGCTGCGTTTTGCTATTCCAGCGTGAATGGGAGTAAACGCTGTATTGAGAAATATCTGCTTCTAGAACCAAAACGCAGCTACCTAACAGAACGGTCTTCAATGTGTGCATTCAACTTACAGAGTTAAACTTATGTGCGTTTGCAGGAGTTTGTAAACCCTTTCTGTGAAGCAGCGGAAAACGCATTTTTCCAGCCAAATCCAAGCATTTCAGAAATAGCTGTAAATCTCCGTCTAAAACACAAAACGAACGTATCCTTCAAACTGCTCTCCTGTGCGTTCGCTTAACTAAGGGAGTTGAATCCGCATTTAGATTCAAAGAGTGGGAAGCACGTTCCTTCTAGGAGCTGCGTTTTGCTATTCCAGCGTGAATGGGAGTAAACGCTGTATTGAGAAATATCTGCTTCTAGAACCAAAACGCAGCTACCTAACAGAACGGTCTTCAATGTGTGCATTCAACTTACAGAGTTAAACTGATGTGCGTTTGCAGGAGTTTGTAAACCCTTTCTGTGAAGCAGCGGAAAACGCATTTTTCCAGCCAAATCCAAGCATTTCAGAAATAGGTGTAAATCTCCGTCTAAAACACAAAACGAACGTATCCTTCAAACTGCTCTCCTGTGCGTTCGCTTAACTAAGGGAGTTGAATCCGCGTTTAGGTTCAGAGAGTGGGAAGCACGTTCCTTCTAGGAGCTGCGTTTTGCTATTCCAGCGTGAATGGGAGTAAACGCTGTATTGAGAAATATCTGCTTCTAGAACCAAAACGCAGCTACCTAACAGAACGGTCTTCAATGTGTGCATTCAACGTACAGAGTTAAACTGATGTGCGTTTCCAGGAGTTTGTAAACCCTTTCTGTGAAGCAGCGGAAAACGCATTTTTCCAGCCAAATCCAAGCATTTCAAAAATAGCTGTAAATCTCCGTCTAAAACACAAAACGAACGTATCCTTCAAACTGCTCTCCTGTGCGTTCGCTTAACTAAGGGAGTTGAATCCGCGTTTAGATTCAGAGAGTGGGAAGCACGTTCCTTCGAAAGCTGCGTTTTGCTATTCCATCGTGAATGGGAGTAAACGCTGTATTGAGAAATATCTGCTTCTAGAACCAAAACGCAGCTACCTAACAGAACGGTCTTCAATGTGTGCATTCAACGTACAGAGTTAAACTGATGTGCGTTTGCAGGAGTTTGTAAACCCTTTCTGTGAAGCAGCGGAAAACGCATTTTTCCAGCCAAATCCAAGCATTTCAGAAATAGCTGTAAATCTCCGTCTAAAACACAAAACGAACGTATCCTTCAAACTGCTCTCCTGTGCGTTCGCTTAACTAAGGGAGTTGAATCCGCATTTAGATTCAGAGAGTGGGAAGCACGTTTTTTCTAGGAGCTGCGTTTTCCTATTCCAGCGTGAATGGGAGTAAACGCTGTATTGAGAAATATCTGCTTCTAGAACCAAAACGCAGCTACCTAACAGAACGGTCTTCAATGTGTGCATTCAACTTACAGAGTTAAACTGATGTGCGTTTGCAGGAGTTTATAAACCCTTTCTGTGAAGCAGCGGAAAACGCATTTTTCCAGCCAAATCCAAGCATTTCAGAAATAGTTGTAAATCTCCGTCTAAAACACAAAACGAACGTATCCTTCAAACTGCTCTCCTGTGCGTTCGCTTAACTAAGGGAGTTGAATCCGCGTTTAGATTCAGAGAGTGGGAAGCACGTTCCTTCTAGGAGCTGCGTTTTGCTATTCCAGCGTGAATGGGAATAAACGCTGTATTGAGAAATATCTGCTTCTAGAACCAAAACGCAGCTACCTAACAGAACGGTCTTCAATGTGTGCATTCAACGTACAGAGTTAAACTGATGTGCGTTTGCAGGAGTTTGTAAACCCTTTCTGTGAAGCAGCGGAAAACGCATTTGTCCAGCCAAATCCAAGCATTTCAGAAATACCTGTAAATCTCCGTCTAAAACACAAAACGAACGTATCCTTCAAACTGCTCTCCTGTGCGTTCGCTTAACTAAGGGAGTTGAAAACGCGTTTAGATTCAGAGAGTGGGAAGCACGTTCCTTCTAGGAGCTGCGTTTTGCTATTCCAGCGTCAATGGGAATAAACGCTGTATTCCAAAATATCTGCTTCTAGAACCAAAACGCAGCTACCTAACAGAACGGTCTTCAATGTGTGCATTCAACTTACAGAGTTAAACTGATGTGCGTTTGCAGGAGTTTGTAAACCCTTTCTGTGAAGCAGCGGAAAACGCATTTTTCCAGCCAAATCCAAGCATTTCAGAAATAGCTGTAAATCTCCGTCTAAAACACAAAACGAACGTATCCTTCAAACTGCTCTCCTGTGCGTTCGCTTAACTAAGGGAGTTGAATCCGCGCTTAGATTCAGAGAGTGGGAAGCACTTTCATTCTAGGAGCTGCGTTTTGCTATTCCAGCGTGAATGGGAGTAAAGGCTGTATTGAGAAATATCTGCTTCTAGAACCAAAACGCAGCTACCTAACAGAACGGTCTTCAATGTGTGCATTCAACGTACAGAGTTAAACTGATGTCCGTTTGCAGGAGTTTGTAAACCCTTTCTGTGAAGCAGCAGAAAACGCATTTTTCCAGCCAAATCCAAGCATTTCAGTAACAGGTGTAAATCTCCGTCTAAAACACAAAACGAACGTATCCTTCAAACTGCTCTGCTGTGCGTTCGCTTGACTAAGGGAGTTGAATCCGCGTTTAGACTCAGAGAGTGGGAAGCACGTTCCTTCTAGGAGCTGCGTTTTGCTATTCCAGCGTGAATGGGAGTAAAGGCTGTATTGAGAAATATCTGCTTCTAGAACCAAAACGCAGCTACCTAACAGAACGGTCTTCAATGTGTGCATTCAACGTACAGAGTTAAACTGATGTGCGTTTGCAGGAGTTTGTAAACCCTTTCTGTGAAGCAGCGGAAAACGCATTTTTCCAGCCAAATCCAAGCATTTCAGAAATAGTTGTAAATCTCCGTCTAAAACACAAAACGAACGTATCCTTCAAACTGCTCTCCTGTGCGTTCGCTTAACTAAGGGAGTTGAATCCGCGTTTAGATTCAGAGAGTGGGAAGCACGTTCCTTATAAAAGCTGCGTTTTTCTATTCCAGCGTGAATGGGAATAAACGCTGTATTGAGAAATATCTGCTTCTAGAACCAAAACGCAGCTACCTAACAGAACGGACTTCAATGTGTGCATTCAACTTACAGAGTTAAACTGATGTGCGTTTGCAGGAGTTTGTAAACCCTTTCTGTGAAGCAGCGGAAAACGCATTTGTCCAGCCAAATCCAAGCATTTCAGAAATAGCTGTAAATCTCCGTCTAAAACACAAAACGAACGTATCCTTCAAACTGCTCTCCTGTGCGTTCGCTTAACTAAGGGAGTTGAAAACGCGTTTAGATTCAGAGAGTGGGAAGCACGTTCCTTCTAGGAGCTGCGTTTTGCTATTCCAGCGTGAATGGGAGTAAACGCTGTATTCCAAAATATCTGCTTCTAGAACCAAAACGCAGCTACCTAACAGAACGGTCTTTAATGGGGGCATTCAACGTACAGAGTTAAACTGATGTGCGTTTGCAGGAGTTTGTAAACCCTTTCTGTGAAGCAGCGGAAAACGCATTTTTCAAGCCAAATCCAAGCATTTCAGAAATAGCTGTAAATCTCCGTCTAA
This sequence comes from Callithrix jacchus, assembly GCF_049354715.1. Lineage (NCBI taxonomy): Eukaryota > Metazoa > Chordata > Mammalia > Primates > Cebidae > Callithrix > Callithrix jacchus. Next base: position 47,256,999 of record NC_133514.1, read on the forward strand.
AACACAAAACGAACGTATCCTTCAAACTGCTCTCCTGTGCGTTCGCTTAACTAAGGGTGTTGAATCCGCGTTTAGATTCAGAGAGTGGGAAGCACGTTCCTTCTAGGAGCTGCGTTTTGCTATTCCAGCGTGAATGGGAGTAAACGCTGTATTCAGAAATATCTGCTTCTCGAACCAAAACGCAGCTACCTAACAGAACGGTCTTCAATGTGTGCATTCAACGTACAGAGTTAAACTGATGTGCGTTTGCAGGAGTTTGTAAACTCTTTCTGTGAAGCAGCGGAAAACGCATTTTTCCAGCCAAATCCAAGCATTTCAGAAATAGCTGTAAATCTCCGTCTAAAACACAAAACGAACGTATCCTTCAAACTGCTCTGCTGTGCGTTGGCTTAACTAAGGGAGTTGAATCCGCGTTTAGATTCAGAGAGTGGGAAGCACGTTCCTTCTAGGAGCTGCGTTTTGCTATTCCAGCGTGAATGGGAGTAAACGCTCTATTGAGAAATATCTGCTTCTAGAACCAAAACGCAGCTACCTAACAGAACGGTCTTCAATGTGTGCAGTCAACGTACAGAGTTAAACTGATGTGCGTTTGCAGGAGTTTGTAAACCCTTTCTCTGAAGCAGCGGAAAACGCATTTTTCCAACGAAATCCAAGCATTTCAGAAATAGCTGTAAATCTCCGTCTAAAACACAAAACGAACGTATCCTTCAAACTGCTCTCCTGTGCGTTCGCTTAACTAGGGGAGTTGAATCCGCATTTAGATTCAGAGTGGGAAGCACGTTGTTTCTAGGAGCTGCGTTTTGCTATTCCAGCGTGAATGGGAGTAAACGCTGTATTGAGAAATATCTGCTTCTAGAACCAAAACGCAGTTATCTAACAGAACGGTCTTCAATGTGTGCATTCAACGTACAGAGTTAAACTGATGTGCGTTTGCAGGAGTTTGTAAACCCTTTCTGTGAAGCAGCGGAAAACGCATTTTTCCAGCAAAATCCAAGCATTTCAGATATAGCTGTAAATCTCAGTCTAAAACACAAAACGAACGTATCCTTCAAACTGCTCTCCTGTGCGTTCGCTTAACTAAGGGAGTTGAATCCGCGTTTAGACTTAGAGAGTGGGAAGCACGTTCCTTCTAGGAGCTGCGTTTTGCTATTCCAGCGTGAATGGGAGTAAACGCTGTATTCAGAAATATCTGCTTCTAGAACCAAAACGCAGCTAACTAACAGAACGGTCTTCAATGTGTGCATTCAACTTACAGAGTTAAACTGATGTGCGTTTGCAGGAGTTTGTAAACCCTTTCTGTGAAGCAGCGGAAAACGCATTTTTCCAGCCAAATCCAAGCATTTCAGAAATAGCTGTAAATCTCCGTCTAAAACACAAAAAGAACGTATCCTTCAAACTGCTATCCTGTGCGTTCGCTTAACTAAGGGAGTTGAATCCGCGTTTAGATTCAGAGAGTGGGAAGCATGTTCCTTCTAGGAGCTGCGTTTTGCTATTCCAGCGTGAATGGGAGTAAACGCTGTATTGAGAAATATCTGCTTCTAGAACCAAAACGCAGCTACCTAACAGAACGGTCTTCAATGTGTGCATTCAATGTACAGAGTTGAAATGATGTGCGTTTGCAGGAGTTTGTAACCCCTTTCTGTGAAGCAGCGCTAAACGCATTTTTCCAGCCAAATCCAAGCATTTCAGAAATAGCTGTAAATCTCCGTCTAAAACACAAAACGAACGTATCCTTCAAACTGCTCTCCTGTGCGTTCGCTTAACTAAGGGAGTTGAATCCGCGTTTAGATTCAGAGAGTGGGAAGCACGTTCCTTCTAGGAGCTGCGTTTTGCTCTTCCAGCGTGAATGGGATTAAACGCTGTATTGAGAAATATCTGCTTCTAGACCAAAACGCAGCTACATAACAGAACGGTCTTCAATGTGTGCATTCAACTTACAGAGTTAAACTGATGTGCGTTTGCAGGAGTTTGTAAACCCTTTCTGTGAAACAGCGGAAAACGCAATTTTCCACCCAAATCCAAGCATTTCAGAAATAGCTGTAAATCTCCGTCTAAAACACAAAACGAACGTATCCTTCAAACTGCTCTCCTGTGCTTTCGCTTAACTAAGGGAGTTGAATCCGCGTTTAGATTCAGAGAGTGGGAAGCACGTTCCTTCTAGGAGCTGCGTTTTGCTATTCCAGCGTGAATGGGAGTAAACGCTGTATTGAGAAATATCTGCTTCTAGAACCAAAACGCAGCTACCTAACAGAACGGTCTTCAATGTGTGCATTCAACTTACAGAGTTAAACTGATGTGCGTTTGCAGGAGTTTGTAAACCCTTTCTGTGAAGCAGCGGAAAACGCATTTTGCCAGCCAAATCCAAGCATTTCAGAAATAGCTGTAAATCTCCGTCTAAAACACAAAACGAACGTATCCTTCAAACTGCTCTGCTGTGCGTTGGCTTAACTAAGGGAGTTGAATCCGCGTTTAGATTCAGAGAGTGGGAAGCACGTTCCTTCTAGGAGCTGCGTTTTGCTATTCCAGCGTGAATGGGAGTAAACGCTGTATTGAGAAATATCTGATTCTAGAACCAAAACGCAGCTACCTAACAGAACGGTCTTCAATGTGTGCATTCAACGTACAGAGTTAAACTGATGTGCGTTTGCAGGAGTTGGTAAACTCTTTCTGTGAAGCAGCGGAAAACGCATTTTTCCAGCCAAATCCAAGCATTTCAGAAATAGCTGTAAATCTCCGTCTAAAACACAAAACGAACGTATCCTTCAAACTGCTCTGCTGTGCGTTGGCTTAACTAAGGGAGTTGAATCCGCGTTTAGATTCAGAGAGTGGGAAGCACGTTCCTTCTAGAAGCTGCGTTTTGCTATTCCAGCGTGAATGGGAGTAAACGCAGTATTCAGAAATATCTGCTTCTAGAACCAAAACGCAGCTACCTAACAGAACGGTCTTCAATGTGTGCATTCAACGTACAGAGTTAAACTGATGTGCGTTTGCAGGAGTTTGTAAACCCTTTCTCTGAAGCAGCGGAAAACGCATTTTTCCAGCGAAATCCAAGCATTTCAGAAATAGCTGTAAATCTCCGTCTAAAACACAAAACGAACGTATCCTTCAAACTGCTCTCCTGTGCGTTCGCTTAACTCAGGGAGTTGAATCCGCGATTAGATTCATAGAGTGGGAACCACGTTCCTTCTAGGAGCTGCGTTTTGCTATTCCAGCGTGAATGGGAGTAAACGCTGTATTGAGAAATATCTGCTTCTAGAACCAAAACGCAGCTACCTAACAGAACGGTCTTCAATATGTGCATTCAACTTACAGTGTTAAACTGATGTGCGTTTGCAGGAGTTTGTAAACCCTTTCTGTGAAGCAGCGGAAAACGCATTTTTCCAGCCAAATCCAAGCATTTCAGAAATAGCTGTAAATCTCCGTCTAAAACACAAAACGAACGTATCCTTCAAACTGCTCTCCTGTGCGTTGGCTTAACTAAGGGAGTTGAATCCGCCTTTAGATTCAGAGAGTGGGAAGCACGTTCCTTCTAGGAGCTGCGTTTTGCTATTCCAGCGTGAATGGGAGTAAACGCTGTATTGAGAAATATCTGCTTCTAGAACCAAAACGCAGCTACCTAACAGAACGGCCTTCAATGGGTGCATTCAACTTACTGATTTAAACTGATGTGCGTTTGCAGGAGTTTGTAAACCCTTTCTGTGAAGCAGCGGAAAACGCATTTTTCCAGCCAAATCCAAGCATTTCAGAAATAGCTGTAAATCTCCGTCTAAAACACAAAAAGAACGTATCCTTCAAACTGCTATCCTGTGCGTTCGCTTAACTAAGGGAGTTGAATCCGCGTTTAGATTCAGAGAGTGGGAAGCACGTTCCTTCTAGGAGCTGCGTTTTGCTATTCCAGCGTGAATGGGAGTAAACGCTGTATTGAGAAATATCTGCTTCTAGAACCAAAACGCAGCTACCTAACAGAACGGTCTTCAATGTGTGCATTCAACGTACAGAGTTGAAATGATGTGCGTTTGCAGGAGTTTGTAAACCCTTTCTGTGAAGCAGCGCAAAACGCATTTTTCCAGCCAAATCCAAGCATTTCAGAAATAGCTGTAAATCTCCGTCTAAAACACAAAACGAACGTATCCTTCAAACTGCTCTCCTGTGCGTTCGCTTAACTAAGGGAGTTGAATCCGCGTTTAGATTCAGAGAGTGGGAAGCACGTTCCTTCTAGGAGCTGCGTTTTGCTATTCCAGCGTGAATGGGAGTAAAGGCTGTATTCAGAAATATCTGCTTCTAGAACCAAAACGCAGGTACCTAACAGAACGGTCTTCAATGTGTGCATTCAACTTACAGAGTTAAACTGATGTGCGTTTGCAGGAGTTTGTAAACCCTTTCTGTGAAGCAGCGGAAAACGCATTTTTCCAGCCAAATCCAAGCATTTCAGAAATAGCTGTAAATCTCCGTCTAAAACACAAAACGAACGTATCCTTCAAACTGCTCTCCTGTGTGTTCGCTTAACTAAGGGAGTTGAATCCGCGTTTAGATTCAGAGAGTGGGAAGCACGTTCCTTCTAGAAGCTGCGTTTTGCTATTCCAGCGTGAATGGGAGTAAACGCTGTATTGAGAAATATCTGCTTCTAGAAGCAAAACGCAGCTACCTAACAGAACGGTCTTCAATGTGTTCATTCAACGTACAGAGTTAAACTGATGTGCGTTTGCAAGAATTTGTTAGCCCTTTCTGTGAAGCAGCAAAAAACGCATTTTTCCAGCCAAATCCAAGCATTTCAGAAATACCTGTAAATCTCCGTCTAAAACACAAAACGAACGTATCCTTCAAACTGCTCTCCTGTGCGTTCGCTTAACTAAGGGAGTTGAATTCGTGTTTAGATTCAGAGAGTAAGAAGCACTTTCCTTCTAGGAGCTGCGTTTTGCTATTCCAGCGTGAATGGGAGTAAACGCTGTATTGAGAAATATCTGCTTCTCGAACCAAAACGCAGCTACCTAACAGAACGGTCTTCAATGTGTGCATTCAACGTACAGAGTTAAACTGATGTGCGTTTGCAGGAGTTTGTAAACTCTTTCTGTGAAGCAGCGGAAAACGCATTTTTCCAGCCAAATCCAAGCATTTCAGAAATAGCTGTAAATCTCCGTCTAAAACACAAAACGAACGTATCCTTCAAACTGCTCTGCTGTGCGTTGGCTTAACTAAGGAAGTTGAATCCGCGTTTAGATTCAGAGAGTGGGAAGCACGTTCCTTCTAGGAGCTGCGTTTTGCTATTCCAGCGTGAATGGGAGTAAACGCTGTATTGAGAAATATCTGCTTCTAGAACCAAAACGCAGCTACCTAACAGAACGGTCTTCAATGTGTGCATTCAACGTACAGAGTTAAACTGATGTGCGTTTGCAGGAGTTTGTAAACCCTTTCTGTGAAGCAGCGGAAAACGCATTTTTCCAGCCAAATCCAAGCATTTCAGTAATAGCTGTAAATCTCCGTCTAAAACACAAAACGAACGTATCTTTCAAACTGCTCTCCTGTGCGTTCGCTTAACTAAGGGAGTTGAATTCGCGTTTAGACTCAGAGAGTGGGAAGCACGTTCCTTCTAGGAGCTGCGTTTTGCTATTCCAGCGTGAATGGGAGTAAAGGCTGTATTGAGAAATATCTGCTTCTAGAACCAAAACGCAGCTACCTAACAGAACGGTCTTCAATGTGTGCATTCAACGTACAGAGTTAAACTGATGTGCGTTTGCAGGAGTTTGTAAACCCTTTCTGTGAAGCAGCGGAAAACGCATTTTTCCAGCCAAATCCAAGCATTTCAGAAATAGCTGTAAATCTCCGTCTAAAACACAAAACGAACGTATCCTTCAAACTGCTCTCCTGTGCGTTCGCTTAACTAAGGGAGTTGAATCCGCGATTAGATTCAGAGAGTGGAAAGCACGTTCCTTCTAGGAGCTGCGTTTTGCTATTCCAGCGTGAATGGGAGTAAACGCTGTATTCAGAAATATCTGATTGTAGAACCAAAACGCAGCTACCTAACAGAACGGTCTTCAATGTGTGCATTCAACGTACAGAGTTAAACTGATGTGCGTTTGCAGGAGTTTGTAAACCCTTTCTGTGAAGCAGCGGAAAACGCATTTTTCCAGCCAAATCCAAGCATTTCAGAAATAGCTGTAAATCTCCGTCTAAAACACAAAACGAACGTATCCTTCAAACTGCTCTCCTGTGTGTTCGCTTAACTAAAAGAGTTGAATCCGCGTTTAGATTCAGAGAGTGGGAAGCACGTTCCTTCTAGGAGCTGCGTTTTGCTATTCCAGCGTGAATGGGAGTAAACGCTGTATTGAGAAATATCTGCTTCTAGAAGCAAAACGCAGCTACCTAACAGAACGGTCTTCAATGTGTGCATTCAACGTACAGAGTTAAACTGATGTGCGTTTGCAAGAGTTTGTTAGCCCTTTCTGTGAAGCAGCGGAAAACGCATTTTTCCAGCCAAATCCAAGCATTTCAGAAATACCTGTAAATCTCCGTCTAAAACACAAAACGAACGTATCCTTCAAACTGCTCTCCTGTGCGTTCGCTTAACTAAGGGAGTTGAATTCGTGTTTAGATTCAGAGAGTAAGAAGCACTTTCCTTCTAGGAGCTGCGTTTTGCTATTCCAGCGTGAATGGGAGTAAACGCTGTATTGAGAAATATCTGCTTCACGAACCAAAACGCAGCAACTTAACAGAACGGTCTTCAATGTGTGCATTCAACGTACAGAGTTAAACTGATGTGCGTTTGCAGGAGTTTGTAAACTCTTTCTGTGAAGAAGCGGAAAACGCATTTTTCCAGCCAAATCCAAGCATTTCAGAAATAGCTGTAAATCTCCGTCTAAAACACAAAACGAACGTATCCTTCAAACTGCTCTGCTGTGCGTTGGCTTAACTAAGGGAGTTGAATCCGCGTTTAGATTCAGAGAGTGGGAAGCACTTTCATTCTAGGAGCTGCGTTTTGCTATTCCAGCGTGAATGGGAGTAAACGCTGTATTGAGAAATATCTGCTTCTAGAACCAAAACGCAGCTACCTAACAGAACGGTCTTCAATGTGTGCATTCAACGTACAGAGTTAAACTGATGTCCGTTTGCAGGAGTTTGTAAACCCTTTCTGTGAAGCAGCGGAAAACGCATTTTTCCAGCCAAATCCAAGCATTTCAGTAATAGCTGTAAATTTCCGTCTAAAACACAAAACGAACGTATCCTTCAAACTGCTCTCCTGTGCGTTCGCTTAACTAAGGGAGTTGAATCCGCATTTAGACTCAGAGAGTGGGAAGCACGTTCCTTCTAGGAGCTGCGTTTTGCTATTCCAGCGTGAATGGGAGTAAAGGCTGTATTTAGAAATATCTGCTTCTAGAACCAAAACGCAGCTACCTAACAGAACGGTCTTCAATGTGTGCATTCAACGTACAGAGTTAAACTGATGTGCGTTTGCAGGAGTTTGTAAACCCTTTCTGTGAAGCAGCGGAAAACGCATTTTTCCAGCCAAATCCAAGCATTTCAGAAATAGCTGTAAATCTCCGTCTAAAACACAAAACGAACGTATCCTTCAAACTGCTCTCCTGTGCGTTGGCTTAACTAAGGGAGTTGAATCCGCGTTTAGATTCAGAGAGTGGAAAGCACGTTCCTTCTAGGAGCTGCGTTTTGCTACTCCAGCGTGAATGGGAGTAAACGCTGTATTGAGAAATATCTGCTTCTAGAACCAAAACGCAGCTACCTAACAGAACGGTCTTCAATGTGTGCATTCAACGTACAGAGTTAAACTGATGTGCGTTTGCAAGAGTTTGTTAGCCCTTTCTGTGAAGCAGCGGAAAACGCATTTGTCCAGCCAAATCCAAGCATTTCAGAAATAGCTGTAAATCTCCGTCTAAAACACAAAACGAACGTATCCTTCAAACTGCTCTCCTGTGCGTTCGCTTAACTAAGGGAGTTGAATTCGTGTTTAGATTCAGAGAGTAAGAAGCACTTTCCTTCTAGGAGCTGCGTTTTGCTATTCCAGCGTGAATGGGAGTAAACGCTGTATTCCAAAATATCTGCTTCTAGAACCAAAACGCAGCTACCTAACAGAACGGTCTTCAATGTGTGCATTCAATTTACAGAGTTAAACTGATGTGCGTTTGCAGGAGTTTGTAAACCCTTTCTGTGAAGCAGCGGAAAACGCATTTTTCCAGCCAAATCCAAGCATTTCAGAAATAGCTGTAAATCTCCGTCTAAAACACAAAACGAACGTATCCTTCAAACTGCTCTCCTGTGCGTTCGCTTAACTAAGGGTGTTGAATCCGCGTTTAGATTCAGAGAGTGGGAAGCACGTTCCTTCTAGGAGCTGCGTTTTGCTATTCCAGCGTGAATGGGAGTAAACGCTGTATTGAGAAATATCTGCTTCTCGAACCAAAACGCAGCTACCTAACAGAACGGTCTTCAATGTGTGCATTCAACGTACAGAGTTAAACTGATGTGCGTTTGCAGGAGTTTGTAAACTCTTTCTGTGAAGCAGCGGAAAACGCATTTTTCCAGCCAAATCCAAGCATTTCAGAAATAGCTGTAAATCTCCGTCTAAAACACAAAACGAACGTATCCTTCAAACTGCTCTGCTGTGCGTTGGCTTAACTAAGGAAGTTGAATCCGCGTTTAGATTCAGAGAGTGGGAAGCACGTTCCTTCTAGGAGCTGCGTTTTGCTATTCCAGCGTGAATGGGAGTAAACGCTGTATTGAGAAATATCTGCTTCTAGAACCAAAACGCAGCTACCTAACAGAACGGTCTTCAATGTGTGCATTCAACGTACAGAGTTAAACTGATGTGCGTTTGCAGGAGTTTGTAAACCCTTTCTGTGAAGCAGCGGAAAACGCATTTTTCCAGCCAAATACAAGCATTTCAGTAATAGCTGTAAATCTCCGTCTAAAACACAAAACGAACGTATCCTTCAAACTGCTCTCCTGTGCGTTCGCTTAACTAAGGGAGTTGAATTCGCGTTTAGACTCAGAGAGTGGGAAGCACGTTCCTTCTAGGAGCTGCGTTTTGCTATTCCAGCGTGAATGGGAGTAAAGGCTGTATTGAGAAATATCTGCTTCTAGAACCAAAACGCAGCTACCTAACAGAACGGTCTTCAATGTGTGCATTCAACGTACAGAGTTAAACTGATGTGCGTTTGCAGGAGTTTGTAAACCCTTTCTGTGAAGCAGCGGAAAACGCATTTTTCCAGCCAAATCCAAGCATTTCAGAAATAGCTGTAAATCTCCGTCTAAAGCACAAAACGAACGTATCCTTCAAACTGCTCTCCTGTGCGTTCGCTTAACTAAGGGAGTTGAATCCGCATTTAGACTCAGAGAGTGGGAAGCACGTTCCTTCTAGGAGCTGCGTTTTGCTATTCCAGCGTGAATGGGAGTAAACGCTGTATTGAGAAATATCTGCTTCTAGAACCAAAACGCAGCTACCTAACAGAACGGTCTTCAATGTGTGCATTCAACGTACAGAGTTAAACTGATGTGCGTTTGCAGGAGTTTGTAAACCCTTTCTGTGAAGCAGCGGAAAACGCATTTTTCCAGCCAAATCCAAGCATTTCAGAAATAGCTGTAAATCTCCGTCTAAAACACAAAACGAACGTATCCTTCAAACTGCTCTCCTGTGCGTTGGCTTAACTAAGGGAGTTGAATCCGCGTTTAGATTCAGAGAGTGGAAAGCACGTTCCTTCTAGGAGCTGCGTTTTGCTATTCCAGCGTGAATGGGAGTAAACGCTGTATTGAGAAATATCTGCTTCTAGAACCAAAACGCAGCTACCTAACAGAACGGTCTTCAATGTGTGCATTCAACGTACAGAGTTAAACTGATGTACGTTTGCAGGAGTTTGTAAACTTTTTCTGTGAAGCAGCGGAAAACGCATTTTTCCAGCCAAATCCAAGCATTTCAGAAATAGCTGTAAATCTCCGTCTAAAACACAAAACGAACGTATCCTTCAAACTGCTCTCCTGTGTGTTCGCTTAACTAAGGGAGTTGAATCCGCGTTTAGATTCAGAGAGTGGGAAGCACGTTCCTTCTAGGAGCTGCGTTTTGCTACTCCAGCGTGAATGGGAGTAAACGCTGTATTGAGAAATATCTGCTTCTAGAAGCAAAACGCAGCTACCTAACAGAACGGTCTTCAATGTGTGCATTCAACGTACAGAGTTAAACTGATGTGCGTTTGCAAGAGTTTGTTAGCCCTTTCTGTGAAGCAGCGGAAAACGCATTTGTCCAGCCAAATCCAAGCATTTCAGAAATACCTGTAAATCTCCGTCTAAAACACAAAACGAACGTATCCTTCAAACTGCTCTCCTGTGCGTTCGCTTAACTAAGGGAGTTGAATTCGTGTTTAGATTCAGAGAGTAAGAAGCACTTTCCTTCTAGGAGCTGCGTTTTGCTATTCCAGCGTGAATGGGAGTAAACGCTGTATTCCAAAATATCTGCTTCTAGAACCAAAACGCAGCTACCTAACAGAACGGTCTTCAATGTGTGCATTCAATTTACAGAGTTAAACTGATGTGCGTTTGCAGGAGTTTGTAAACCCTTTCTGTGAAGCAGCGGAAAACGCATTTTTCCAGCCAAATCCAAGCATTTCAGAAATAGCTGTAAATCTCCGTCTAAAACACAAAACGAACGTATCCTTCAAACTGCTCTCCTGTGCGTTCGCTTAACTAAGGGTGTTGAATCCGCGTTTAGATTCAGAGAGTGGGAAGCACGTTCCTTCTAGGAGCTGCGTTTTGCTATTCCAGCGTGAATGGGAGTAAACGCTGTATTCAGAAATATCTGCTTCTCGAACCAAAACGCAGCTACCTAACAGAACGGTCTTCAATGTGTGCATTCAACGTACAGAGTTAAACTGATGTGCGTTTGCAGGAGTTTGTAAACTCTTTCTGTGAAGCAGCGGAAAACGCATTTTTCCAGCCAAATCCAAGCATTTCAGAAATAGCTGTAAATCTCCGTCTAAAACACAAAACGAACGTATCCTTCAAACTGCTCTGCTGTGCGTTGGCTTAACTAAGGGAGTTGAATCCGCGTTTAGATTCAGAGAGTGGGAAGCACGTTCCTTCTAGGAGCTGCGTTTTGCTATTCCAGCGTGAATGGGAGTAAACGCTGTATTGAGAAATATCTGCTTCTAGAACCAAAACGCAGCTACCTAACAGAACGGTCTTCAATGTGTGCATTCAACGTACAGAGTTAAACTGATGTGCGTTTGCAGGAGTTTGTAAACCCTTTCTCTGAAGCAGCGGAAAACGCATTTTTCCAGCCAAATCCAAGCATTTCAGAAATAGCTGTAAATTTCCGTCTAAAACACAAAACGAACGTATCCTTCAAACTGCTCTCCTGTGCGTTCGCTTAACTAGGGGAGTTGAATCCGCATTTAGATTCAGAGTCGGAAGCACGTTGTTTCTAGGAGCTGCGTTTTGCTATTCAAGCGTGAATGGGAGTAAACGCTGTATTGAGAAATATCTGCTTCTAGAACCAAAACGCAGCTACCTAACAGAACGGTCTTCAACGTGTGAATTCAACTTACAGAGTTAAACTGATGTGCGTTTGCAGGAGTTTGTAAACCCTTTCTGTGAAGCAGCGGAAAACGCATTTTTCCAGCAAAATCCAAGCATTTCAGAAATAGCTGTAAATCTCCGTCTAAAACACAAAACGAACGTATCCTTCAAACTGCTCTCCTGTGCGTTCGCTTAACTAAGGGAGTTGAATCCGCGTTTAGATTAAGAGAGTGGGAAGCACGTTCCTTCTAGGAGCTGCGTTTTGCTATTCCAGCGTGAATGGGAGTAAAGGCTGTATTCAGAAATATCTGCTTCTAGAACCAAAACGCAGCTACCTAACAGAACGGTCTTCAATGTGTGCATTCAACTTACAGAGTTAAACTGATGTGCGTTTGCAGGAGTTTGTAAACCCTTTCTGTGAAGCAGCGGAAAACGCATTTTTCCAGCCAAATCCAAGCATTTCAGAAATAGCTGTAAATCTCCGTCTAAAACACAAAACGAACGTATCCTTCAAACTGCTCTCCTGTGCGTTCGCTTTACTAAGGGAGTTGAATCCGCGCTTAGATTCAGAGAGTGGGAAGCACGTTCCTTCTAGGAGCTGCGTTTTGCTATTCTAGCGTGAATGGGAGTAAACGCTGTATTTAGAAATATCTGCTTCTAGAAAGAAACGCAGCTACCTAACAGAACGGTCTTCAATGTGTGCATTCAACGTACAGAGTTAAACTGATGTGCGTTTGCAGGAGTTTGTAAACCCTTTCTCTGAAGCAGCGGAAAACGCATTTTTCCAGCCAAATCCAAGCATTTCAGAAATAGCTGTAAATCTCCGTCTAAAACACAAAACGAACGTATCCTTCAAACTGCTCTCCTGTGCGTTCGCTTAACTAAGGGAGTTGAATTCGTGTTTAGATTCAGAGAGTAAGAAGCACTTTCCTTCTAGGAGCTGCGTTTTGCTATTCCAGCGTGAATGGGAGTAAACGCTGTATTGAGAAATATCTGCTTCTCGAACCAAAACGCAGCAACTTAACAGAACGGTCTTCAATGTGTGCATTCAACGTACAGAGTTAAACTGATGTGCGTTTGCAGGAGTTTGTAAACTCTTTCTGTGAAGCAGCGGAAAACGCATTTTTCCAGCCAAATCCAAGCATTTCAGAAATAGCTGTAAATCTCCGTCTAAAACACAAAACGAACGTATCCTTCAAACTGCTCTGCTGTGCGTTGGCTTAACTAAGGGAGTTGAATCCGCGTTTAGATTCAGAGAGTGGGAAGCACGTTCCTTCTAGGATCTGCGTTTTGCTATTCCAGCGTGAATGGGAGTAAACGCTGTATTGAGAAATACCTGCTTCTAGAACCAAAACGCAGCTACCTAACAGAACGGTCTTCAATGTGTGCATTCAACGTACAGAGTTAAACTGATGTGCGTTTGCAGGAGTTTGTAAACTCTTTCTGTGAAGCAGCGGAAAACGCATTTTTCCAGCCAAATCCAAGCATTTCAGAAATAGTTGTAAATCTCCGTCTAAAACACAAAACGAACGTATCCTTCAAACTGCTCTCCTGTGCGTTCGCTTAACTAAGGGAGTTGAATCCGCGTTTAGATTCAGAGAGTGGGAAGCACGTTCCTTCTAGGAGCTGCGTTTTGCTATTCCAGCGTGAATGGGAATAAACGCTGTATTGAGAAATATCTGCTTCTAGAACCAAAACGCAGCTACCTAACAGAACGGTCTTCAATGTGTGCATTCAACTTACAGAGTTAAACTGATGTGCGTTTGCAGGAGTTTGTAAACCCTTTCTGTGAAGCAGCGGAAAACGCATTTGTCCAGCCAAATCCAAGCATTTCAGAAATAGCTGTAAATCTCTGTCTAAAACACAAAACGAACGTATCCTTCAAACTGCTCTCCTGTGCGTTCGCTTAACTAAGGGAGTTGAAAACGCGTTTAGATTCAGAGTGTGGGAAGCACGTTCCTTCTAGGAGCTGCGTTTTGCTATTCCAGCGTGAATGGGAGTAAACGCTGTATTCCAAAATATCTGCTTCTAGAACCAAAACGCAGCTACCTAACAGAACGGTCTTCAATGTGTGCATTCAACTTACAGAGTTAAACTGATGTGCGTTTGCAGGAGTTTGTAAACCCTTTCTGTGAAGCAGCGGAAAACGCATTTTTCCAGCCAAATCCAAGCATTTCAGAAATAGCTGTAAATCTCCGTCTAAAACACAAAACGAACGTATCCTTCAAACTGCTCTCTTGTGCGTTCGCTTAACTAAGGGAGTTGAATTCGTGTTTAGATTCAGAGAGTAAGAAGCACTTTCCTTCTAGGAGCTGCGTTTTGCTATTCCAGCGTGAATGGGAGTAAACGCTGTATTGAGAAATATCTGCTTCTCGAACCAAAACGCAGCTACCTAACAGAACGGTCTTCAATGTGTGCATTCAACGTACAGAGTTAAACTGATGTGCGTTTGCAGGAGTTTGTAAACTCTTTCTGTGAATCAGCGGAAAACGCATTTTTCCAGCCAAATCCAAGCATTTCAAAAATAGCTGTAAATCTCCGTCTAAAACACAAAACGAACGTATCCTTCAAACTGCTCTGCTGTGCGTTGGCTTAACTAAGGGAGTTGAATCCGCGTTTAGATTCAGAGAGTGGGAAGCACGTTCCTTCTAGGAGCTGCGTTTTGCTATTCCAGCGTGAATGGGAGTAAACGCTGTATTGAGAAATATCTGCTTCTAGAACCAAAACGCAGCTACCTAACAGAACGGTCTTCAATGTGTGCATTCAACGTACAGAGTTAAACTAATGTGCGTTTGCAGGAGTTTGTAAACCCTTTCTCTGAAGCAGCGGAAAACGCATTTTTCCAGCGAAATCCAAGCATTTCAGAAATAGCTGTAAATCTCCGTCTAAAACACAAAACGAACGTATCCTTCAAACTGCTCTCCTGTGCGTTCGCTTAACTAGGGGAGTTGAATCCGCATTTAGATTCAGATTGGGAAGCACGTTGTTTCTAGGAGCTGCGTTTTGCTATTCAAGCGTGAATGGGAGTAAACGCTGTATTGAGAAATATCTGCTTCTAGAACCAAAACGCAGCTACCTAACAGAACGGTCTTCAATGTGTGCATTCAACGTACAGAGTTAAACTGATGTGCGTTTGCAGGAGTTTGTAAACCCTTTCTGTGAAGCAGCGGAAAACGCATTTTTCCAGCCAAATCCAAGCATTTCAGAAATAGCTGTAAATCTCCGTCTAAAACACAAAACGAACGTATCCTTCAAACTGCTCTCCTGTGCGTTCGCTTAACTAAGGGAGTTGAATCCGCGTTTAGATTCAGAGAGTGGGAAGCACGTTCCTTCTAGGAGCTGCGTTTTGCTATTCCAGCGTGAATGGGAGTAAAGGCTGTATTCAGAAATATCTGCTTCTAGAACCAAAACGCAGCTACCTAACAGAACGGTCTTCAATGTGTGCATTCAACGTACAGAGTTAAACTGATGTGCGTTTGCAGGAGTTTGTAAACCCTTTCTGTGAAGCAGCGGAAAACGCATTTTTTCAGCCAAATCCAAGCATTTCAGAAATAGCTGTAAATCTCCGTCTAAAACACAAAACGAACGTATCTTTCAAACTGCTCTCCTGTGCGTTCGCTTAACTAAGGGAGTTGAATCCGCGTTTAGATTCAGAGAGTGGGAAGCACGTTCCTTCTAGGAGCTGCGTTTTGCTATTCCAGCGTGAATGGGAGTAAACGCTGTATTGAGAAATATCTGCTTCTAGAAAGAAACGCAGCTACCTAACAGAACGGTCTTCAATGTGTGCATTCAACGTACAGAGTTAAACTGATGTGCGTTTGCAGGAGTTTGTAAACCCTTTCTGTGAAGCAGCGGAAAACGCATTTTTCCAGCCAAATCCAAGCATTTCAGAAATAGCTGTAAATCTCCGTCTAAAACACAAAACGAACGTATCCTTCAAACTGCTCTCCTGTGCGTTCGCTTAACTAAGGGAGTTGAATCCGCGCTTAGATTCAGAGAGTGGGAAGCACTTTCATTCTAGGAGCTGCGATTTGCTATTCCAGCGTGAATGGGAGTAAAGGCTGTATTGAGAAATATCTGCTTCTAGAACCAAAACGCAGCTACCTAACAGAACGGTCTTCAATGTGTGCATTCAACGTACAGAGTTAAACTGATGTCCGTTTGCAGGAGTTTGTAAACCTTTTCTGTGAAGCAGCGGAAAACGCATTTTTCCAGCCAAATCCAAGCATTTCAGTAATAGCTGTAAATCTCCGTCTAAAACACAAAACGAACGTATCCTTCAAACTGCTCTCCTGTGCGTTCGCTTAACTAAGGGAGTTGAATCCGCGTTTAGACTCAGAGAGTGGGAAGCACGTTCCTTCTAGGAGCTGCGTTTTGCTATTCCAGCGTGAATGGGAGTAAAGGCTGTATTGAGAAATATCTGCTTCTAGAACCAAAACGCAGCTACCTAACAGAACGGTCTTCAATGTGTGCATTCAACGTACAGAGTTAAACTGATGTGCGTTTGCAGGAGTTTGTAAACCCTTTCTGTGAAGCAGCGGAAAACGCATTTTTCCAGCCAAATCCAAGCATTTCAGAAATAGCTGTAAATCTCCGTCTAAAACACAAAACGAACGTATCCTTCAAACTGCTCTCCTGTGCGTTCGCTTAACTAAGGGAGTTGAATCCGCGTTTAGATTCAGAGAGTGGAAAGCACGTTCCTTCTAGGAGCTGCGTTTTGCTATTCCAGCGTGAATGGGAGTAAAGGCTGTATTCAGAAATATCTGCTTCTAGAACCAAAACGCAGCTACCTAACAGAACGGTCTTCAATGTGTGCATTCAACGTACAGAGTTAAACTGATGTGCGTTTGCAGGAGTTTGTAAACTCTTTCTGTGAAGCAGCGGAAAACGCATTTTTCCAGCCAAATCCAAGCATTTCAGAAATAGTTGTAAATCTCCGTCTAAAACACAAAACGAACGTATCCTTCAAACTGCTCTCCTGTGCGTTCGCTTAACTAAGGGAGTTGAATCCGCGTTTAGATTCAGAGAGTGGGAAGCACGTTCCGTCTAGGAGCTGCGTTTTGCTATTCCAGCGTGAATGGGAATAAACGCTGTATTGAGAAATATCTGCTTCTAGAACCAAAACGCAGCTACCTAACAGAACGGTCTTCAATGTGTGCATTCAACTTACAGAGTTAAACTGATGTGCGTTTGCAGGAGTTTGTAAACCCTTTCTGTGAAGCAGCGGAAAACGCATTTGTCCAGCCAAATCCAAGCATTTCAGAAATAGCTGTAAATCTCTGTCTAAAACACAAAACGAACGTATCCTTCAAACTGCTCTCCTGTGCGTTCGCTTAACTAAGGGAGTTGAAAACGCGTTTAGATTCAGAGTGTGGGAAGCACGTTCCTTCTAGGATCTGCGTTTTGCTATTCCAGCGTGAATGGGAGTAAACGCTGTATTAAAAAATATCTGCTTCTAGAACCAAAACGCAGCTACCTAACAGAACGGTCTTCAATGTGTGCATTCAACTTACAGAGTTAAACTGATGTGCGTTTGCAGGAGTTTGTAAACCCTTTCTGTGAAGCAGCGGAAAACGCATTTTTCTAGCCAAATCCAAGCATTTCAGAAATAGCTGTAAATCTCCGTCTAAAACACAAAACGAACGTATCCTTCAAACTGCTCTCCTGTGCGTTCGCTTAACTAAGGGAGTTGAATTCGTGTTTAGATTCAGAGAGTAAGAAGCACTTTCCTTCTAGGAGCTGCGTTTTGCTATTCCAGCGTGAATGGGAGTAAACGCTGTATTGAGAAATATCTGCTTCTCGAACCAAAACGCAGCTACCTAACAGAACGGTCTTCAATGTGTGCATTCAACGTACAGAGTTAAACTGATGTGCGTTTGCAGGAGTTTGTAAACTCTTTCTGTGAATCAGCGGAAAACGCATTTTTCCAGCCAAATCCAAGCATTTCAGAAATAGCTGTAAATCTCCGTCTAAAACACAAAACGAACGTATCCTTCAAACTGCTCTGCTGTGCGTTGGCTTAACTAAGAAAGTTGAATCCGCGTTTAGATTCAGAGAGTGGGAAGCACGTTCCTTCTAGGAGCTGCGTTTTGCTATTCCAGCGTGAATGGGAGTAAACGCTGTATTGAGAAATATCTGCTTCTAGAACCAAAACGCAGCTACCTAACAGAACGGTCTTCAATGTGTGCATTCAACGTACAGAGTTAAACTAATGTGCGTTTGCAGGAGTTTGTAAACCCTTTCTCTGAAGCAGCGGAAAACGCCTTTTTCCAGCGAAATCCAAGCATTTCAGAAATAGCTGTAAATCTCCGTCTAAAACACAAAACGAACGTATCCTTCAAACTGCTCTCCTGTGCGTTCGCTTAACTAGGGGAGTTGAATCCGCATTTAGATTCAGAGTGGGAAGCACGTTGTTTCTAGGAGCTGCGTTTTGCTATTCAAGCGTGAATGGGAGTAAACGCTGTATTGAGAAATATCTGCTTCTAGAACCAAAACGCAGCTACCTAACAGAACGGTCTTCAATGTGTGCATTCAACGTACAGAGTTAAACTGATGTGCGTTTGCAGGAGTTTGTAAACCCTTTCTGTGAAGCAGCGGAAAACGCATTTTTCCAGCCAAATCCAAGCATTTCAGAAATAGCTGTAAATCTCCGTCTAAAACACAAAACGAACGTATCCTTCAAACTGCTCTCCTGTGCGTTCGCTTAACTAAGGGAGTTGAATCCGCGTTTAGATTCAGAGAGTGGGAAGCACGTTCCTTCTAGGAGCTGCGTTTTGCTATTCCAGCGTGAATGGGAGTAAAGGCTGTATTCAGAAATATCTGCTTCTAGAACCAAAACGCAGCTACCTAACAGAACGGTCTTCAATGTGTGCATTCAACTTACAGAGTTAAACTGATGTGCGTTTGCAGGAGTTTGTAAACCCTTTCTGTGAAGCAGCGGAAAACGCATTTTTCCAGCCAAATCCAAGCATTTCAGAAATAGCTGTAAATCTCCGTCTAAAACACAAAACGAACGTATCTTTCAAACTGCTCTCCTGTGCGTTCGCTTAACTAAGGGAGTTGAATCCGCGTTTAGATTCAGAGAGTGGGAAGCACGTTCCTTCTAGGAGCTGCGTTTTGCTATTCCAGCGTGAATGGGAGTAAACGCTGTATTGAGAAATATCTGCTTCTAGAAAGAAACGCAGCTACCTAACAGAACGGTCTTCAATGTGTGCATTCAACGTACAGAGTTAAACTGATGTGCGTTTGCAGGAGTTTGTAAACCCTTTCTGTGAAGCAGCGGAAAACGCATTTTTCCAGCCAAATCCAAGCATTTCAGAAATAGCTGTAAATCTCCGTCTAAAACACAAAACGAACGTATCCTTCAAACTGCTCTCCTGTGCGTTCGCTTAACTAAGGGAGTTGAATCCGCGCTTAGATTCAGAGAGTGGGAAGCACTTTCATTCTAGGAGCTGCGTTTTGCTATTCCAGCGTGAATGGGAGTTAAAGCTGTATTGAGAAATATCTGCTTCTAGAACCAAAACGCAGCTACCTAACAGAACGGTCTTCAATGTGTGCATTCAACGTACAGAGTTAAACTGATGTCCGTTTGCAGGAGTTTGTAAACCCTTTCTGTGAAGCAGCGGAAAACGCATTTTTCCAGCCAAATCCAAGCATTTCAGTAATAGCTGTAAATCTCCGTCTAAAACACAAAACGAACGTATCCTTCAAACTGCTCTCCTGTGCGTTCGCTTAACTACGGGAGTTGAATCCGCGTTTAGATTCAGAGAGTGGGAAGCACGTTCCTTCTAGGAGCTGCGTTTTGCTATTCCAGCGTGAATGGGAGTAAAGGCTGTATTGAGAAATATCTGCTTCTAGAACCAAAACGCAGCTACCTAACAGAACGGTCTTCAATGTGTGCATTCAACGTACAGAGTTAAACTGATGTGCGTTTGCAGGAGTTTGTAAACCCTTTCTGTGAAGCAGCGGAAAACGCATTTTTCCAGCCAAATCCAAGCATTTCAGAAATAGCTGTAAATCTCCGTCTAAAACACAAAACGAACGTATCCTTCAAACTGCTCTCCTGTGCGTTCGCTTAACTAAGGGAGTTGAATCCGCGCTTAGATTCAGAGAGTGGAAAGCACGTTCCTTCTAGGAGCTGCGTTTTGCTATTCCAGCGTGAATGGGAGTAAACGCTGTATTGAGAAATATCTGCTTCTAGAACCAAAACGCAGCTACCTAACAGAACGGTCTTCAATGTGTGCATTCAACGTACAGAGTTAAGCTGATGTACGTTTGCAGGAGTTTGTAAACTTTTTCTGTGAAGCAGCGGAAAACGCATTTTTCCAGCCAAATCCAAGCATTTCAGAAATAGCTGTAAATCTCCGTCTAAAACACAAAACGAACGTATCCTTCAAACTGCTCTCCTGTGTGTTCGCTTAACTAAGGTAGTTGAATCCGCGTTTAGATACAGAGAGTGCAAAGCACGTTCCTTCTAGGAGCTGCGTTTTGCTATTCCAGCGTGAATGGGAGTAAACCCTGTATTGAGAAATATCTGCTTCTAGAAGCAAAACGCAGCTACCTAACAGAACGGTCTTCAATGTGTGCATTCAACGTACAGAGTTAAACTGATGTGCGTTTGCAGGAGTTTGTAAACTCTTTCTGTGAAGCAGCGGAAAACGCATTTTTCCAGCCAAATCCAAGCATTTCAGAAATAGCTGTAAATCTCCGTCTAAAACACAAAACGAACGTATCCTTCAAACTGCTCTGCTGTGCGTTGGCTTAACTAAGGGAGTTGAATCCGCGTTTAGATTCAGAGAGTGGGAAGCACGTTCCTTCTAGGAGCTGCGTTTTGCTATTCCAGCGTGAATGGGAGAAAACGCTGTATTCAGAAATATCTGCTTCTAGAACCAAAACGCAGCTACCTAACAGAACGGTCTTCAATGTGTGCATTCAACGTACAGAGTTAAACTGATGTGCGTTTGCAGGAGTTTGTAAACCCTTTCTCTGAAGCAGCGGAAAACGCATTTTTCCAGCGAAATCCAAGCATTTCAGAAATAGCTGTAAATCTCCGTCTAAAACACAAAACGAACGTATCCTTCAAACTGCTCTCCTGTGCGTTCGCTTAACTCAGGGAGTTGAATCCGCGTTTAGATTCATAGAGTGGGAAGCACGTTCCTTCTAGGAGCTGCGTTTTGCTATTCCAGCGTGAATGGGAGTAAACGGTGTATTGAGAAATATCTGCTTCTAGAACCAAAACGCAGCTACCTAACAGAACGGTCTTCAATGTGTGCATTCAACTTACAGTGTTAAACTGATGTGCGTTTGCAGGAGTTTGTAAACCCTTTCTGTGAAGCAGCGGAAAACGCATTTTTCCAGCCAAATCCAAGCATTTCAGAAATAGCTGTAAATCTCCGTCTAAAACACAAAACGAACGTATCCTTCAAACTGCTCTCCTGTGCGTTGGCTTAACTAAGGGAGTTGAATCCGCCTTTAGATTCAGAGAGTGGGAAGCACGTTCCTTCTAGGAGCTGCGTTTTGCTATTCCAGCGTGAATGGGAGTAAACGCTGTATTGAGAAATATCTGCTTCTAGAACCAAAACGCAGCTACCTAACAGAACGGCCTTCAATGGGTGCATTCAACTTACTGATTTAAACTGATGTGCGTTTGCAGGAGTTTGTAAACCCTTTCTGTGAAGCAGCGGAAAACGCATTTTTCCAGCCAAATCCAAGCATTTCAGAAATAGCTGTAAATCTCCGTCTAAAACACAAAAAGAACGTATCCTTCAAACTGCTATCCTGTGCGTTCGCTTAACTAAGGGAGTTGAATCCGCGTTTAGATTCAGAGAGTGGGAAGCACGTTCCTTCTAGGAGCTGCGTTTTGCTATTCCAGCGTGAATGAGAGTAAACGCTGTATTCAGAAATATCTGCTTCTAGAACCAAAACGCAGCTACCTAACAGAACGGTCTTCAATGTGTGCATTCAACGTACAGAGTTGAAATGATGTGCGTTTGCAGGAGTTTGTAAACCCTTTCTGTGAAGCAGCGCAAAACGCATTTTTCCAGCCAAATCCAAGCATTTCAGAAATAGCTGTAAATCTCCGTCTAAAACACAAAACGAACGTATCCTTCAAACTGCTCTCCTGTGCGTTCGCTTAACTAAGGGAGTTGAATCCGCGTTTAGATTCAGAGAGTGGGAAGCACGTTCCTTCTAGGAGCTGTGTTTTGCTATTCCAGCGTGAATGGGAGTAAACGCTGTATTCAGAAATATCTGCTTCTAGAACCAAAACGCAGCTACCTAACAGAACGGTCTTCAATGTGTGCATTCAACTTACAGAGTTAAACTGATGTGCGTTTGCAGGAGTTTGTAAACCCTTTCTGTGAAGCAGCGGAAAAGGCATTTTTCCAGCCAAATCCAAGCATTTCAGAAATAGCTGTAAATCTCCGTCTAAAACACAAAACGAACGTATCCTTCAAACTGCTCTCCTGTGCGTTCGCTTAACTAAGGGAGTTGAATCCGCGTTTAGATTCAGAGAGTGGGAAGCACGTTCCTTCTAGGAGCTGCGTTTTGCTATTCCAGCGTGAATGGGAGTAAACGCTGTATTGAGAAATATCTGCTTCTAGAACCAAAACGCAGCTACCTAACAGAACGGTCTTCAATGTGTGCATTCAACGTACAGAGTTAAACTGATGTGCGTTTGCAGGAGTTTGTAAACCCTTTCTGTGAAGCAGCGGAAACCGCATTTTTCCAGCCAAATCCAAGCATTTCAGAAATAGCTGTAAATCTCCGTCTAAAACACAAAACGAACGTATCCTTCAAACTGCTCTCCTGTGCGTTCGCTTAACTAAGGGAGTTGAATCCGCGTTTAGATTCAGAGAGTGGGAAGCACTTTCCTTCTAGGTGCTGCGTTTTGCTATTCCAGCGTGAATGGGAGTAAACGCTGTATTGAGAAATATCTGCTTCTAGAACCAAAACGCAGCTACCTAACAGAACGGTCTTTAATGTGGGCATTCAACGTACAGAGTTAAACTGATGTGCGTTTGCAGGAGTTTGTAAACCCTTTCTGTGAAGCAGCGGAAAACGCATTTTTCCAGCCAAATCCAAGCATTTCAGAAATAGCTGTAAATCTCCGTCTAAAACACAAAACGAACGTATCCTTCAAACTGCTCTCCTGTGCGTTCGCTTAACTAAGGGAGTTGAATCCGCGTTTAGACTCAGAGAGTGGGAAGCACGTTCCTTCTAGGAGCTGCGTTTTGCTATTCCAGCGTGAATGAAAGTAAACGCTGTATTGAGAAATATCTGCTTCTAGAACCAAAACGCAGCTACCTAACAGAACGGTCTTCAATGTGTGCATTCAACGTACAGAGTTAAACTGATGTGCGTTTGCAGGAATTTGTAAACCCTTTCTGTGAAGCAGCGGAAAACGCATTTTTCCAGCCAAATCCAAGCATTTCAGAAATAGCTGTAAATCTCCGTCTAAAACACAAAACGAACGTATCCTTCGAACTGCTCTCCTGTGCGTTCGCTTAACTAAGGGAGTTGAATCCGCGTTTAGATTCAGAGAGTGGGAAGCACGTTCCTTCTAGGAGCTGCGTTTTGCTATTCCAGCGTGAATGGGAGTAAACGCTGTATTCAGAAATATCTGCTTCTAGAACCAAAACGCAGCTACCTAACAGAACGGTCTTCAATGTGTGCATTCAACGTACAGAGTTAAACTGATGTGCGTTTGCAGGAGTTTGTAAACTCTTTCTGTGAAGCAGCGGAAAACGCATTTTTCCAGCCAAATCCAAGCATTTCAGAAATAGCTGTAAATCTCCGTCTTAAACACAAAACGAACGTATCCTTCAAACTGCTCTGCTGTGCGTTGGCTTAACTAAGGGAGTTGAATCCGCGTTTAGATTCAGAGAGTGGGAAGCACGTTCCTTCTAGGAGCTGCGTTTTGCTATTCCAGCGTGAATGGGAGTAAACGCTGTATTCAGAAATATCTGCTTCTAGAACCAAAACGCAGCTACCTAACAGAACGGTCTTCAATGTGTGCATTCAACGTACAGAGTTAAACTGATGTGCGTTTGCAGGAGTTTGTAAACCCTTTCTCTGAAACAGCGGAAAACGCATTTTTCCAGCGAAATCCAAGCATTTCAGAAATAGCTGTAAATCTCCGTCTAAAACACAAAACGAACGTATCCTTCAAACTGCTCTCCAGTGCGTTCGCTTAACTCAGGGAGTTGAATCCGCGTTTAGATTCATAGAGTGGGAAGCACGTTCCTTCTAGGAGCTGCGTTTTGCTATTCCAGCGTGAATGGGAGTAAACCCTGTATTGAGAAATATCTGCTTCTAGAACCAAAACGCAGCTACCTAACAGAACGGTCTTCAATGTGTGCATTCAACTTACAGTGTTAAACTGATGTGCGTTTGCAGGAGTTTGTAAACCCTTTCTGTGAAGCAGCGGAAAACGCATTTTTCCAGCCAAATCCAAGCATTTCAGAAATAGCTGTAAATCTCCGTCTAAAACACAAAACGAACGTATCCTTCAAACTGCTCTCCTGTGCGTTGGCTTAACTAAGGGAGTTGAATCCGCCTTTAGATTCAGAGAGTGGGAAGCACGTTCCTTCTAGGAGCTGCGTTTTGCTATTCCAGCGTGAATGGGAGTAAACGCTGTATTGAGAAATATCTGCTTCTAGAACCAAAACGCAGCTACCTAACAGAACGGCCTTCAATGGGTGCATTCAACTTACTGATTTAAACTGATGTGCGTTTGCAGGAGTTTGTAAACCCTTTCTGTGAAGCAGCGGAAAACGCATTTTTCCAGCCAAATCGAAGCATTTCAGAAATAGCTGTAAATCTCCGTCTAAAACACAAAAAGAACGTATCCTTCAAACTGCTATCCTGTGCGTTCGCTTAACTAAGGGAGTTGAATCCGCGTTTATATTCAGAGAGTGGGAAGCACGTTCCTTCTAGGAGCTGCGTTTTGCTATTCCAGCGTGAATGGGAGTAAACGCTGTATTGAGAAATATCTGCTTCTAGAACCAAAACGCAGCTACCTAACAGAACGGTCTTCAATGTGTGCATTCAACGTACAGAGTTGAAATGATGTGCGTTTGCAGGAGTTTGTAAACCCTTTCTGTGAAGCAGCGCAAAACGCATTTTTCCAGCCAAATCCAAGCATTTCAGAAATAGCTGTAAATCTCCGTCTAAAACACAAAACGAACGTATCCTTCAAACTGCTCTCCTGTGCGTTCGCTTAACTAAGGGAGTTGAATCCGCGTTTAGATTCAGAGAGTGGGAAGCACGTTCCTTCTAGGAGCTGCGTTTTGCTATTCCAGCGTGAATGGGAGTAAACGCTGTATTGAGAAATATCTGCTTCTAGAAACATAACGCAGCTACCTAACAGAACGGTCTTCAATGTGTGCATTCAACTTACAGAGTTAAACTGATGTGCGTTTGCAGGAGTTTGTAAACCCTTTCTGTGAAGCAGCGGAAAACGCATTTTTCCAGCCAAATCCAAGCATTTCAGAAATAGCTGTAAATCTCCGCCTAAAACACAAAACGAACGTATCCTTCAAACTGCTCTCCTGTGCGTTCGCTTAACTAAGGGAGTTGAATCCGCGTTTAGATTCAGAGAGTGGGAAGCACGTTCCTTCTAGGAGCTGCGTTTTGCTATTCCAGCGTGAATGGGAGTAAAGGCTGTATTCAGAAATATCTGCTTCTAGAACCAAAACGCAGCTACATAACAGAACGGTCATCAATGTGTGCATTCAACTTACAGAGTTAAACTGATGTGCGTTTGCAGGAGTTTGTAAACCCTTTCTGTGAAGCAGCGGAAAACGCATTTTTCCAGCCAAATCCAAGCATTTCAGAAATAGCTGTAAATCTCCGTCTAAAACACAAAACGAACGTATCCTTCAAACTGCTCTCCTGTGCGTTCGCTTAACTAAGGGAGTTGAATCCGCGTTTAGATTCAGAGAGTGGGAAGCACTTTCCTTCTAGGAGCTGCGTTTTGCTATTCCAGCGTGAATGGGAGTAAACGCTGTATTGAGAAATATCTGCTTCTAGAACCAAAACGCGGCTACCTAACAGAACGGTCTTTAATGGGGGCATTCAACGTACAGAGTTAAACTGATGTGCGTTTGCAGGAGTTTGTAAACCCTTTCTGTGAAGCAGCGGAAAACGCATTTTTCCAGCCAAATCCAAGCATTTCAGAAATAGCTGTAAATCTCCGTCTAAAACACAAAACGAACGTATCCTTCAAACTGCTCTCCTGTGCGTTCGCTTAACTAAGGGAGTTGAATCCGCGTTTAGACTCAGAGAGTGGGAAGCACGTTCCTTCTAGGACCTGCGTTTTGCTATTCCAGCGTGAATGGGAGTAAAGGCTGTATTGAGAAATATCTGCTTCTAGAACCAAAACGCAGCTACCTAACAGAACGGTCTTCAATGTGTGCATTCAACGTACAGAGTTAAACTGATGTGCGTTTGCAGGAATTTGTAAACCCTTTCTGTGAAGCAGCGGAAAACGCATTTTTCCAGCCAAATCCAAGCATTTCAGAAATAGCTGTAAATCTCCGTCTAAAACACAAAACGAAAGTATCCTTCAAACTGCTCTCCTGTGCGTTCGCTTAACTAAGGGAGTTGAATCCGCGTTTAGATTCAGAGAGTGGGAAGCACGTTCCTTCTAGGAGCTGCGTTTTGCTATTCCAGCGTGAATGGGAGTAAACGCTGTATTCAGAAATATCTGCTTCTAGAACCAAAACGCAGCTACCTAACAGAACGGTCTTCAATGTGTGCATTCAACGTACAGAGTTAAACTGATGTGCGTTTGCAGGAGTTTGTAAACCCTTTCTGTGAAGCAGCGGAAAACGCATTTTTCCAGCCAAATCCAAGCATTTCAGAAATAGCTGTAAATCTCCGTCTAAAACACAAAACGAACGTATCCTTCAAACTGCTCTCCTGTGCGTTCGCTTAACTAAGGGAGTTGAATCCGCGTTTAGATTCAGAGAGTGGGAAGCACTTTTCTTCTAGGAGCTGCGTTTTGCTATTCCAGCGTGAATGGGAGTAAACGCTGTATTGAGAAATATCTGCTTCTAGAACCAAAACGCAGTTACCTAACAGAACGGTATTCAATGTGTGCATTCAACGTACAGAGTTAAACTGATGTGCGTTTGCAGGAGTTTGTAAACCCTTTCTGTGAAGCAGCGGAAAACGCATTTTTCCAGCCAAATCCAAGCATTTCAGAAATAGCTGTAAATCTCAGTCTAAAACACAAAACGAACGTATCCTTCAAACTGCTCTCCTGTGCGTTCGCTTAACTAAGGGAGTTGAATCCGCGTTTAGACTCAGAGAGTGGGAAGCACGTTCCTTCTAGGAGCTGCGTTTTGCTATTCCAGCGTGAATGGGAGTAAACGCTGTATTCAGAAATATCTGCTTATAGAACCAAAACGCAGCTACCTAACAGAACGGTCTTCAATGTGTGCATTCAACGTACAGAGTTAAACTGATGTGCGTTTGCAGGAGTTTGTAAACCCTTTCTGTGAAGCAGCGGAAAACGCATTTTTCCAGCCAAATCCAAGCATTTCAGAAATAGCTGTAAATCTCCGTCTAAAACACAAAACGAACGTATCCTTCAAACTGCTCTCCTGTGCGTTCGCTTAACTAAGGGAGTTGAATCCGCGTTTAGATTCAGAGAGTGGGAAGCACTTTCCTTCTAGGAGCTGCGTTTTGCTATTCCAGCGTGAATGGGAGAAAACGCTGTATTCAGAAATATCTGCTTCTAGAACCAAAACGCAGCTACCTAACAGAACGGTCTTTAATGGGGGTATTCAACGTACAGAGTTAAACTGATGTGCGTTTGCAGGAGTTTGTAAACCCTTTCTCTGAAGCAGCGGAAAACGCATTTTTCCAGCGAAATCCAAGCATTTCAGAAATAGCTGTAAATCTCCGTCTAAAACACAAAACGAACGTATCCTTCAAACTGCTCTCCTGTGCGTTCGCTTAACTAAGGGAGTTGAATCCGCGTTTAGATTCAGAGAGTGGGAAGCACTTTCCTTCTAGGAGCTGCGTTTTGCTATTCCAGCGTGAATGGGAGTAAACGCTGTATTGAGAAATATCTGCTTCTAGAACCAAAACGCAGCTACCTAACAGAACGGTCTTTAATGGGGGCATTCAACGTACAGAGTTAAACTGATGTGCGTTTGCAGGAGTTTGTAAACCCTTTCTGTGAAGCAGCGGAAAACGCATTTTTCCAGCCAAATCCAAGCATTTCAGAAATAGCTGTAAATCTCCGTCTAAAACACAAAACGAACGTATCCTTCAAACTGCTCTCCTGTGCGTTCGCTTAACTAAGGGAGTTGAATCCGCGTTTAGACTCAGAGAGTGGGAAGCACGTTCCTTCTAGGAGCTGCGTTTTGCTATTCCAGCGTGAATGGGAGTAAACGCTGTATTCAGAAATATCTGCTTCTAGAACCAAAACGCAGCTAACTAACAGAACGGTCTTCAATGTGTGCATTCAACTTACAGAGTTAAACTGATGTGCGTCTGCAGGAGTTTGTAAACCCTTTCTGTGAAGCAGCGGAAAACGCATTTTTCCAGCCAAATCCAAGCATTTCAGAAATAGCTGTAAATCTCAGTCTACAACACAAAACGAACGTATCCTTCAAACTGTTCTCCTGTGCGTTCGCTTAACTAAGGGAGTTGAATCCGCGTTTAGACTCAGAGAGTGGGAAGCACGTTCCTTCTAGGAGCTGCGTTTTGCTATTCCAGCGTGAATGGGAGTAAACGCTGTATTCAAAAATATCTGCTTCTAGAACCAAAACGCAGCTAACTAACAGAACGGTCTTCAATGTGTGCATTCAACTTACAGAGTTAAACTGATGTGCGTTTGCAGGAGTTTGTAAACCCTTTCTGTGAAGCAGCGGAAAACGCATTTTTCCAGCCAAATCCAAGCATTTCAGAAATAGCTGTAAATCTCCGTCTAAAACACAAAACGAACGTTTCCTTCAAACTGCTCTCCTGTGCGTTCGCTTAACTAAGGGAGTTGAATCCGCGTTTAGATTCAGAGAGTGGGAAGCACTTTCCTTCTGGGAGCTGCGTTTTGCTATTCCAGCGTTAATGGGAGCAAACGCTGTAATGAGAAATATCTGCTTATAGAACCAAAACGCAGCTACCTAACAGAACGGTCTTCAATGTGTGCATTCAACGTACAGAGTTAAACTGATGTGCGTTTGAAGGAGTTTGTAAACCCTTTCTGTGAAGCAGCGGAAAACGCATTTTTCCAGCCAAATCCAAGCATTTCAGAAATAGCTGTAAATCTCCGTCTAAAACACGAAACGAACGTATCCTTCAAACTGCTCTGCTGTGCGTTGGCTTAACTAAGGGAGTTGAATCCGCGTTTAGATTCAGAGAGTGGGAAGCACGTTCCTTCTAGGAGCTGCGTTTTGCTATTCCAGCGTGAATGGGAGTAAACGCTGTATTCAGAAATATCTGCTTCTAGAACCAAAACGCAGCTACCTAACAGAACGGTCTTCAATGTGTGCATTGAACGTACAGAGTTAAACTGATGTGCGTTTGCAGGAATTTGTAAACCCTTTCTGTGAAGCAGCGGAAAACGCATTTTTCCAGCCAAATCCAAGCATTTCAGAAATAGCTGTAAATCTCCGTCTAAAACACAAAACGAACGTATCCTTCAAACTGCTCTCCTGTGCGTTCGCTTAACTAAGGGAGTTGAATCCGCGTTTAGATTCAGAGAGTGGGAAGCACTTTCCTTCTAGGAGCTGCGTTTTGCTATTCCAGCGTGAATGGGAGTAAACGCTGTATTCAGAAATATCTGCTTCTAGAACCAAAACGCAGCTACCTAACAGAACGGTCTTCAATGTGTGCATTCAACGTACAGAGTTAAACTGATGTGCGTCTGCAGGAGTTTGTAAACCCTTTCTGTGAAGCAGCGGAAAACGCATTTTTCCAGCCAAATCCAAGCATTTCAGAAATAGCTGTAAATCTCCGTCTAAAACACAAAACGAACGTATCCTTCAAACTGCTCTCCTGTGCGTTCGCTTAACTAAGGGAGTTGAATCCGCGTTTAGATTCAGAGAGTGGGAAGCACTTTTCTTCTAGGAGCTGCGTTTTGCTATTCCAGCGTGAATGGGAGTAAACGCTGTATTGAGAAATATCTGCTTCTAGAACCAAAACGCAGTTACCTAACAGAACGGTATTCAATGTGTGCATTCAACGTACAGAGTTAAACTGATGTGCGTTTGCAGGAGTTTGTAAACCCTTTCTGTGAAGCAGCGGAAAACGCATTTTTCCAGCCAAATCCAAGCATTTCAGAAATAGCTGTAAATCTCAGTCTAAAACACAAAACGAACGTATCCTTCAAACTGCTCTCCTGTGCGTTCGCTTAACTAAGGGAGTTGAATCCGCGTTTAGACTCAGAGAGTGGGAAGCACGTTCCTTCTAGGAGCTGCGTTTTGCTATTCCAGCGTGAATGGGAGTAAACGCTGTATTCAGAAATATCTGCTTATAGAACCAAAACGCAGCTACCTAACAGAACGGTCTTCAATGTGTGCATTCAACGTACAGAGTTAAACTGATGTGCGTTTGCAGGAGTTTGTAAACCCTTTCTGTGAAGCAGCGGAAAACGCATTTTTCCAGCCAAATCCAAGCATTTCAGAAATAGCTGTAAATCTCCGTCTAAAACACAAAACGAACGTATCCTTCAAACTGCTCTCCTGTGCGTTCGCTTAACTAAGGGAGTTGAATCCGCGTTTAGATTCAGAGAGTGGGAAGCACTTTCCTTCTAGGAGCTGCGTTTTGCTATTCCAGCGTGAATGGGAGTAAACGCTGTATTGAGAAATATCTGCTTCTAGAACCAAAACGCAGCTACCTAACAGAACGGTCTTTAATGGGGGCATTCAACGTACAGAGTTAAACTGATGTGCGTTTGCAGGAGTTTGTAAACCCTTTCTCTGAAGCAGCGGAAAACGCATTTTTCCAGCGAAATCCAAGCATTTCAGAAATAGCTGTAAATCTCCGTCTAAAACACAAAACGAACGTATCCTTCAAACTGCTCTCCTGTGCGTTCGCTTAACTAAGGGAGTTGAATCCGCGTTTAGATTCAGAGAGTGGGAAGCACTTTCCTTCTAGGAGCTGCGTTTTGCTATTCCAGCGTGAATGGGAGTAAACGCTGTATTGAGAAATATCTGCTTCTAGAACCAAAACGCAGCTACCTAGCAGAACGGTCTTTAATGGGGGCATTCAACGTACAGAGTTAAACTGATGTGCGTTTGCAGGAGTGTGTAAACCCTTTCTGTGAAGCAGCGGAAAACGCATTTTTCCAGCCAAATCCAAGCATTTCAGAAATAGCTGTAAATCTCCGTCTAAATCACAAAACGAACGTATCCTTCAAACTGCTCTCCTGTGCGTTCGCTTAACTAAGGGAGTTGAATCCGCGTTTAGACTCAGAGAGTGGGAAGCACGTTCCTTCTAGGAGCTGCGTTTTGCTATTCCAGCGTGAATGGGAGTAAACGCTGTATTCAGAAATATCTGCTTCTAGAACCAAAACGCAGCTAACTAACAGAACGGTCTTCAATGTGTGCATTCAACTTACAGAGTTAAACTGATGTGCGTCTGCAGGAGTTTGTAAACCCTTTCTGTGAAGCAGCGGAAAACGCATTTTTCCAGCCAAATCCAAGCATTTCAGAAATAGCTGTAAATCTCAGTCTACAACACAAAACGAACGTATCCTTCAAACTGCTCTCCTGTGCGTTCGCTTAACTAAGGGAGTTGAATCCGCGTTTAGACTCAGAGAGTGGGAAGCACGTTCCTTCTAGGAGCTGCGTTTTGCTATTCCAGCGTGAATGGGAGTAAACGCTGTATTCAAAAATATCTGCTTCTAGAACCAAAACGCAGCTAACTAACAGAACGGTCTTCAATGTGTGCATTCAACTTACAGAGTTAAACTGATGTGCGTTTGCAGGAGTTTGTAAACCCTTTCTGTGAAGCAGCGGAAAACGCATTTTTCCAGCCAAATCCAAGCATTTCAGAAATAGCTTTAAATCTCCGTCTAAAACACAAAACGAACGTTTCCTTCAAACTGCTCTCCTGTGCGTTCGCTTAACTAAGGGAGTTGAATCCGCGTTTAGATTCAGAGAGTGGGAAGCACTTTCCTTCTGGGAGCTGCGTTTTGCTATTCCAGCGTTAATGGGAGCAAACGCTGTAATGAGAAATATCTGCTTATAGAACCAAAACGCAGCTACCTAACAGAACGGTCTTCAATGTGTGCATTCAACGTACAGAGTTAAACTGATGTGCGTTTGAAGGAGTTTGTAAACCCTTTCTGTGAAGCAGCGGAAAACGCATTTTTCCAGCCAAATCCAAGCATTTCAGAAATAGCTGTAAATCTCCGTCTAAAACACGAAACGAACGTATCCTTCAAACTGCTCTGCTGTGCGTTGGCTTAACTAAGGGAGTTGAATCCGCGTTTAGATTCAGAGAGTGGGAAGCACGTTCCTTCTAGGAGCTGCGTTTTGCTATTCCAGCGTGAATGGGAGTAAACGCTGTATTCAGAAATATCTGCTTCTAGAACCAAAACGCAGCTACCTAACAGAACGGTCTTCAATGTGTGCATTGAACGTACAGAGTTAAACTGATGTGCGTTTGCAGGAATTTGTAAACCCTTTCTGTGAAGCAGCGGAAAACGCATTTTTCCAGCCAAATCCAAGCATTTCAGAAATAGCTGTAAATCTCCGTCTAAAACACAAAACGAACGTATCCTTCAAACTGCTCTCCTGTGCGTTCGCTTAACTAAGGAAGTTGAATCCGCGTTTAGATTCAGAGAGTGGGAAGCACGTTCCTTCTAGGAGCTGCGTTTTGCTATTCCAGCGTGAATGGGAGTAAACGCTGTATTCAGAAATATCTGCTTCTAGAACCAAAACGCAGCTACCTAACAGAACGGTCTTCAATGTGTGCATTCAACGTACAGAGTTAAACTGATGTGCGTCTGCAGGAGTTTGTAAACCCTTTCTGTGAAGCAGCGGAAAACGCATTTTTCCAGCCAAATCCAAGCATTTCAGAAATAGCTGTAAATCTCCGTCTAAAACACAAAACGAACGTATCCTTCAAACTGCTCTCCTGTGCGTTCGCTTAACTAAGGGAGTTGAATCCGCATTTAGATTCAGAGAGTGGGAAGCACTTTTCTTCTAGGAGCTGCGTTTTGCTATTCCAGCGTGAATGGGAGTAAACGCTGTATTGAGAAATATCTGCTTCTAGAACCAAAACGCAGTTACCTAACAGAACGGTCTTCAATGTGTGCATTCAACGTACAGAGTTAAACTGATGTGCGTTTGCAGGAGTTTGTAAACCCTTTCTGTGAAGCAGCGGAAAACGCATTTTTCCAGCCAAATCCAATCATTTCAGAAATAGCTGTAAATCTCAGTCTAAAACACAAAACGAACGTATCCTTCAAACTGCTCTCCTGTGCGTTCGCTTAACTAAGGGAGTTGAATCCGCGTTTAGACTCAGAGAGTGGGAAGCACGTTCCTTCTAGGAGCTGCGTTTTGCTATTCCAGCGTGAATGGGAGTAAACGCTGTATTCAGAAATATCTGCTTCTAGAACCAAAACGCAGCTAACTAACAGAACGGTCTTCAATGTGTGCATTCAACTTACAGAGTTAAACTGATGTGCGTTTGCAGGAGTTTGTAAACCCTTTCTGTGAAGCAGCGGAAAACGCATTTTTCCAGCCAAATCCAAGCTTTTCAGAAATAGCTGTAAATCTCCGTCTAAAACACAAAACGAACGTTTCCTTCAAACTGCTCTCCTGTGCGTTCGCTTAACTAAGGGAGTTGAATCCGCGTTTAGATTCAGAGAGTGGGAAGCACTTTCCTTCTAGGAGCTGCGTTTTGCTATTCCAGCGTGAATGAAAGTAAACGCTGTATTGAGAAATATCTGCTTCTAGAACCAAAACGCAGCTACCTAACAGAACGGTCTTCAATGTGTGCATTCAACGTACAGAGTTAAACTGATGTGCGTTTGCAGGAGTTTGTAAACCCTTTCTGTGAAGCAGCGGAAAACGCATTTTTCCAGCCAAATCCAAGCATTTCAGAAATAGCTGTAAATCTCCGTCTAAAACACGAAACGAACGTATCCTTCAAACTGCTCTGCTGTGCGTTGGCTTAACTAAGGGAGTTGAATCCGCGTTTAGATTCAGAGAGTGGGAAGCACGTTTCTTCTAGGAGCTGCGTTTTGCTATTCCAGCGTGAATGGGAGTAAACGCTGTATTCAGAAATATCTGCTTTTAGAACCAAAACGCAGCTACCTAACAGAACGGTCTTCAATGTGTGCATTGAACGTACAGAGTTAAACTGATGTGCGTATGCAGGAATTTGTAAACCCTTTCTGTGAAGCAGCGGAAAACGCATTTTTCCAGCCAAATCCAAGCATTTCACAAATAGCTGTAAATATCCGTCTAAAACACAAAACGAACGTATCCTTCAAACTGCTCTCCTGTGCGTTCGCTTAACTAAGGTAGTTGAATCCGCGTTTAGATTCAGAGAGTGGGAAGCACGTTCCTTCTAGGAGCTGCGTTTTGCTATTCCAGCGTGAATGGGAGTAAACGCTGTATTCAGAAATATCTGCTTCTAGAACCAAAACGCAGCTACCTAACAGAACGGTCTTCAATGTGTGCATTCAACGTACAGAGTTAAACTGATGTGCGTTTGCAGGAGTTTGTAAACCCTTTCTGTGAAGCAGCGGAAAACGCATTTTTCCAGCCAAATCCAAGCATTTCAGAAATAGCTGTAAATCTCCGTCTAAAACACAAAACGAACGTATCCTTCAAACTGCTCTCCTGTGCGTTCGCTTAACTAAGGGAGTTGAATCCGCGTTTAGATTCAGAGAGTGGGAAGCACTTTTCTTCAAGGAGCTGCGTTTTGCTATTCCAGCGTGAATGGGAGTAAACGCTGTATTGAGAAATATCTGCTTCTAGAACCAAAACGCAGTTACCTAACAGAACGGTCTTCAATGTGTGCATTCAACGTACAGAGTTAAACTGATGTGCGTTTGCAGGAGTTTGTAAACCCTTTCTGTGAAGCAGCGGAAAACGCATTTTTCCAGCCAAATCCAAGCATTTCAGATATAGCTGTAAATCTCAGTCTAAAACACAAAACGAACGTATCCTTCAAACTGCTCTCCTGTGCGTTCGCTTAACTAAGGGAGTTGAATCCGCGTTTAGACTTAGAGAGTGGGAAGCACGTTCCTTCTAGGAGCTGCGTTTTGCTATTCCAGCGTGAATGGGAGTAAACGCTGTATTCAGAAATATCTGCTTCTAGAACCAAAACGCAGCTAACTAACAGAACGGTCTTCAATGTGTGCATTCAACGTACAGAGTTAAACTGATGTGCGTTTGCAGGAGTTTGTAAACCCTTTCTGTGAAGCAGCGGAAAACGCATTTTTCCAGCCAAATCCAAGCATTTCAGAAATAGCTGTAAATCTCCGTCTAAAACACAAAACGAACGTATCCTTCAAACTGCTCTCCTGTGCGTTCGCTTAACTAAGGGAGTTGAATCCGCGTTTAGATTCAGAGAGTGGGAAGCACGTTCCTTCTAGGAGCTGCGTTTTGCTATTCCAGCGTGAATGGGAGTAAACGCTGTATTCAGTAATATCTGCTTCTAGAACCAAAACGCAGCTACCTAACAGAACGGTCTTCAATGTGTGCATTCAACTTACAGAGTTAAACTGATGTGCGTTTGCAGGAGTTTGTAAACCCTTTCTGTGAAGCAGCGGAAAACGCATTTTTCCAGCCAAATCCAAGCATTTCAGAAATAGCTGTAAATCTCCGTCTAAAACACAAAACGAACGTATCCTTCAAACTGCTCTCCTGTGCGTTCGCTTAACTAAGGGAGTTAAATCCGCATTTAGATTCAGAGAGTGGGAAGCACGTTCCTTCTAGGAGCTGCGTTTTGCTATTCCAGC
The DNA here is from genome assembly GCF_049354715.1 of Callithrix jacchus. Taxonomy (NCBI): domain Eukaryota; kingdom Metazoa; phylum Chordata; class Mammalia; order Primates; family Cebidae; genus Callithrix; species Callithrix jacchus. The sequence continues at coordinate 47,292,445 of NC_133514.1, forward strand.
GTGAATGGGAATAAACGCTGTATTGAGAAATATCTGCTTCTAGAACCAAAACGCAGCTACCTAACAGAACGGTCTTCAATGTGTACATTCAACTTACAGAGTTAAACTGATGTGCGTTTGCAGGAGTTTGTAAACCCTTTCTGTGAAGCAGCGGAAAACGCATTTTTCCAGCCAAATCCATGCATTTCAGAAATAGCTGTAAATCTCCGTCTAAAACACAAAACGAACGTACCCTTCAAACTGCTCTCCTGTGCGTTCGCTTAACTAAGGGAGTTGAATCCGCGTTTAGATTCAGAGAGTGGGAAGCACGTTCCTTCTAGGAGCTGCGTTTTGCTATTCCAGCGTGAATGGGAGTAAACGCTGTATTCCAAAATATCTGCTTCTAGAACCAAAACGCAGCTACCTAACAGAACGGTCTTCAATGTGTGCATTCAACTTACAGAGTTAAACTGATGTGCGTTTGCAGGAGTTTGTAAACCCTTTCTGTGAAGCAGCGGAAAACGCATTTTTCCAGGCAAATCCAAGCATTTCAGAAATAGCTGTAAATCTCCGTCTAAAACACAAAACGAACGTATCCTTCAAACTGCTCTCCTGTGCGTTCGCTTAACTAAGGGAGTTGAATCCGCGTTTAGATTCAGAGAGTGGGAAGCACGTTCCTTCTAGGAGCTGCGTTTTGCTATTCCAGCGTGAATGGGAGTAAACGCTGTATTCAGTAATATCTGCTTCTAGAACCAAAACGCAGCTACCTAACAGAACGGACTTCAATGTGTGCATTCAACTTACAGAGTTAAACTGATGTGCGTTTGCAGGAGTTTCTAAACCCTTTCTGTGAAGCAGCGGAAAATGCATTTTTCCAGCCAAATCCAAGCATTTCAGATATAGCTGTAAATCTCCGTCTAAAACAAAAAACGAACGTATCCTTCAAACTGCTCTCCTGTGCGTTCGCTTAACTAAGGGAGTTGAATCCGCATTTAGATTCAGAGAGTGGGAAGCACGTTCCTTCTAGGAGCTGCGTTTTCCTATTTTAGCGTGAATGGGAGTAAACGCTGTATTGAGAAATATCTGCTTCTAGAACCAAAACGCAGCTACCTAACAGAACGGTCTTCAATGTGTGCATTCAACTTACAGAGTTAAACTGATGTGCGTTTGCAGGAGTTTATAAACCCTTTCTGTGAAGCAGCGGAAAACGCATTTTTCCAGCCAAATCCAAGCATTTCAGAAATAGTTGTAAATCTCCGTCTAAAACACAAAACGAACGTATCCTTCAAACTGCTCTCCTGTGCGTTCGCTTAACTAAGGGAGTTGAATCCGCGTTTAGATTCAGAGAGTAGGAAGCACGTTCCTTCTAGGAGCTGCGTTTTGCTATTCCAGCGTGAATGGGAGTAAACGCTGTATTCAGAAATATCTGCTTCTAGAACCAAAACGCAGCTACCTAACAGAACGGTCTTCAATGTGTGCATTCAACGTACAGAGTTAAACTGATGTGCGTTTGCAGGAGTTTGTAAACCCTTTCTGTGAAGCAGCGGAAAACGCATTTTTCCAGCCAAATCCAAGCATTTCAGAAATAGCTGTAAATCTCCGTCTAAAACACAAAACGAACGTATCCTTCAAACTGCTCTCCTGTGCGTTGGCTTAACTAAGGGAGTTGAATCCGCGTTTAGATTCAGAGAGTGGGAAGCACTTTTCTTCTAGGAGCTGCGTTTTGCTATTCCAGCGTGAATGGGAGTAAACGCTGTATTGAGAAATATCTGCTTCTAGAACCAAAACGCAGTTACCTAACAGAACGGTCTTCAATGTGTGCATTCAACGTACAGAGTTAAACTGATGTGCGTTTGCAGGAGTTTGTAAACCCTTTCTGTGAAGCAGCGGAAAACGCATTTTTCCAGCCAAATCCAAGCATTTCAGATATAGCTGTAAATCTCAGTCTAAAACACAAAACGAACGTATCCTTCAAACTGCTCTCCTGTGCGTTCGCTTAACTAAGGGAGTTGAATCCGCGTTTAGACTCAGAGAGTGGGAAGCACGTTCCTTCTAGGAGCTGCGTTTTGCTATTCCAGCGTGAATGGGAGTAAACGCTGTATTCAGAAATATCTGCTTCTAGAACCAAAACGCAGCTAACTAACAGAACGGTCTTCAATGTGTGCATTCAACTTACAGAGTTAAACTGATGTGCGTTTGCAGGAGTTTGTAAACCCTTTCTGTGAAGCAGCGGAAAACGCATTTTTCCAGCCAAATCCAAGCATTTCAGAAATAGCTGTAAATCTCCGTCTAAAACACAAAACGAACGTTTCCTTCAAACTGCTCTCCTGTGCGTTCGCTTAACTAAGGGAGTTGAATCCGCGTTTAGATTCAGAGAGTGGGAAGCACTTTCCTTCTAGGAGCTGCGTTTTGCTATTCCAGCGTGAATGGGAGTAAACGCTGTATTGAGAAATATCTGCTTCTAGAACCAAAACGCAGCTACCTAACAGAACGGTCTTCAATGTGTGCATTCAACGTACAGAGTTAAACTGATGTGCGTTTGCAGGAGTTTGTAAACCCTTTCTGTGAAGCAGCGGAAAACGCATTTTTCCAGCCAAATCCAAGCATTTCAGAAATAGCTGTAAATCTCCGTCTAAAACACGAAACGAACGTATCCTTCGAACTGCTCTGCTGTGCGTTGGCTTAACTAAGGGAGTTGAATCCGCGTTTAGATTCAGAGAGTGGGAAGCACGTTCCTTCTAGGAGCTGCGTTTTGCTATTCCAGCGTGAATGGGAGTAAACGCTGTATTCAGAAATATCTGCTTCTAGAACCAAAACGCAGCTACCTAACAGAACGGTCTTCAATGTGTCCATTCAACTTACAGAGTTAAACTGATGTGCGTTTGCAGGAGTTTGTAAACCCTTTCTGTGAAGCAGCGGAAAACGCATTTTTCCAACCAAATCCAAGCATTTCAGAAATAGCTGTAAATCTCCGTCTAAAACACAAAACGAACGTATCCTTCAAACTGCTCTCCTGTGCGTTCGCTTAACTAAAAGAGTTGAATCCGCGTTTAGATTCAGAGAGTGGGAAGCACGTTCCTTCTAGGAGCTGCGTTTTGCTATTCCAGCGTGAATGGGAGTAAACGCTGTATTCAGTAATATCTGCTTCTAGAACCAAAACGCAGCTACCTAACAGAACGGTCTTCAATGTGTGAATTCAACTTACAGAGTTAAACTGATGTGCGTTTGCAGGAGTTTGTAAACCCTTTCTGTGAAGCAGCGGAAAACGCATTTTTCCAGCCAAATCCAAGCATTTCAGAAATAGCTGTAAATCTCCGTCTAAAACACAAAACGAACGTATCCTTCAAACTGCTCTCCTGTGCGTTCGCTTAACTAAGGGAGTTGAATCCGCATTTAGATTCAGAGAGTGGGAAGCACGTTCCTTCTAGGAGCTTCGTTTTGCTATTCCAGCGTGAATGGGAGTAAACGCTGTATTGAGAAATATCTGCTTCTAGAACCAAAACGCAGCTACCTAACAGAACGGTCTTCAATGTGTACATTCAACTTACAGAGTTAAAGGGATGTGCGTTTGCAGGAGTTTGTAAACCCTTTCTGTGAAGCAGCGGAAAACGCATTTTTCCAGCCAAATCCAAGCATTTCAGAAATAGCTGTAAATCTCCGTCTAAAACACAAAACGAACGTATCCTTCAAACTGCTCTCCTGTGCGTTCGCTTAACTAAGGGAGTTGAATCCGCGTTTAGATTCAGAGAGTGGGAAGCACGTTCCTTCTAGGAGCTGCGTTTTGCTATTCCAGCGTGAATGGGAGTAAACTCTGTATTCCAAAATATCTGCTTCTAGAACCAAAACGCAGCTACCTAACAGAACGGTCTTCAATGTGTGCATTCAACTTACAGAGTTAAACTGATGTGCGTTTGCAGGAGTTTGTAAACCCTTTCTGTGAAGCAGCGGAAAACGCATTTTTCCAGCCAAATCCAAGCATTTCAGAAATAGCTGTAAATCTCCGTCTAAAACACAAAACGAACGTATCCTTCAAACTGCTCTCCTGTTCGTTCGCTTAACTAAGGGAGTTGAATCCGCGTTTAGATTCAGAGAGTGGGAAGCACGTTCCTTCTAGGAGCTGCGTTTTGCTATTCCAGCGTGAATGGGAGTAAACGCTGTATTCAGTAATATCTGCTTCTAGAACCAAAACGCAGCTACCTAACAGAACGGACTTCAATGTGTGCATTCAACTTACAGAGTTAAACTGATGTGCGTTTGCAGGAGTTTCTAAACTCTTTCTGTGAAGCAGCGGAAAACGCATTTTTCCAGCCAAATCCAAGCATTTCAGAAATAGCTGTAAATCTCCGTCTAAAACACAAAACGAACGTATCCTTCAAACTGCTCTCCTGTGCGTTCGCTTAACTAAGGGAGTTGAATCCGCATTTAGATTCAGAGAGTGGGAAGCACGTTCCTTCTAGGAGCTGCGTATTCCTATTTGAGCGTGAATGGGAGTAAACGCTGTATTGAGAAATATCTGCTTCTAGAACCAAAACGCAGCTACCTAACAGAACGGTCTTCAATGTGTGCATTCAACTTACAGAGTTAAACTGATGTGCGTTTGCAGGAGTTTATAAACCCTTTCTGTGAAGCAGCGGAAAACGCATTTTTCCAGCCAAATCCAAGCATTTCAGAAATAGTTGTAAATCTCCGTCTAAAACACAAAACGAACGTATCCTTCAAACTGCTCTCCTGTGCGTTCGCTTAACTAAGGGAGTTGAATCCTCGTTTAGATTCAGAGAGTGGGAAGCTCGTTCCTTCTAGGAGCTGCGTTTTGCTATTCCAGCGTGAATGGGAATAAACGCTGTATTGAGAAATATCTGCTTCTAGAACCAAAACGCAGCTACCTAACAAAACGGTCTTCAATGTGTGCATTCAACTTACAGAGTTAAACTGATGTGCGTTTGCAGGAGTTTGTAAACCCTTTCTGTGAAGCAGCGGAAAACGCATTTGTCCAGCCAAATCCAAGCATTTCAGATATAGCTGTAAATCTCCGTCTAAAACACAAAACGAACCTATCCTTCAAACTGCTCTCCTGTGCGTTCGCTTAACTAAGGGAGTTGAATCCGCGTTTAGATTCAGAGAGTGGGAAACACGTTCCTTCTAGGAGCTGCGTTTTGCTATTCCAGCGTGAATGGGAGTAAACGCTGTATTCCAAAATATCTGCTTCTAGAACCAAAACGCAGCTACCTAACAGAACGGTCTTCAATGTGTGCATTCAACGTACAGAGTTAAACTGATGTGCGTTTGCAGGAGTTTGTAAACCCTTTCTGTGAAGCAGCGGAAAACGCATTTTTCCAGCCAAATCCAAGCATTTCAGAAATAGCTGTAAATCTCCGTCTAAAACACAAAACGAACGTATCCTTCAAACTGCTCTCCTGTGCGTTCGCTTAACTAAGGGAGTTGAATCCGCGTTTAGATTCAGAGAGTGGGAAGCACGTTCCTTCTAGGAGCTGCGTTTTGCTATTCCAGCGTGAATGGGAGTAAACGCTGTATTCAGAAATATCTGCTTCTAGAACCAAAACGCAGCTACCTAACAGAACGGTCTTCAATGTGTGCATTCATCGTACAGAGTTAAACTGATGTGCGTTTGCAGGAGTTTGTAAACTCTTTCTGTGAAGCAGCGGAAAACGCATTTTTCCAGCCAAATCCAAGCATTTCAGAAATAGCTGTAAATCTCCGTCTAAAACACAAAACGAACGTATCCTTCAAACTGCTCTCCTGTGCGTTCGCTTAACTAAGGGTGTTGAATCCGCGTTTAGATTCAGAGAGTGGGAAGCACGTTCCTTGTAGGAGCTGCGTTTTGCTATTCCAGCGTGAATGGGAGTAAACGCTGTATTGAGAAATATCTGCTTCTAGAAAGAAACGCAGCTACCTAACAGAACGGTCTTCAATGTGTGCATTCAACGTACAGAGTTAAACTGATGTGCGTTTGCAGGAGTTTGTAAACCCTTTCTGTGAAGCAGCGGAAAACGCATTTTTCCAGCCAAATCCAAGCATTTCAGAAATAGCTGTAAATCTCCGTCTAAAACACAAAACGAACGTATCCTTCAAACTGCTCTCCTGTGCGTTCGCTTAACTAAGGGAGTTGAATCCGCGCTTAGATTCAGAGAGTGGGAAGCACTTTCATTCTAGGAGCTGCGTTTTGCTATTCCAGCGTGAATGGGAGTAAAGGCTGTATTGAGAAATATCTGCTTCTAGAACCAAAACGCAGCTACCTAACAGAACGGTCTTCAATGTGTGCATTCAACGTACAGAGTTAAACTGATGTGCGTTTGCAGGAGTTTGTAAACCCTTTCTGTGAAGCAGCGGAAAACGCATTTTTCCAGCCAAATCCAAGCATTTCAGAAATAGCTGTAAATCTCCGTCTAAAACACAAAACGAACGTATCCTTCAAACTGCTCTCCTGTGCGTTCGCTTAACTAAGGGAGTTGAATCCGCGTTTAGATTCAGAGAGTGGGAAGCACGTTCCTTCTAGGAGCTGCGTTTTGCTATTCCAGCGTGAATGGGAGTAAACGCTGTATTGAGAAATATCTGCTTCTAGAACCAAAACGCAGCTACCTAACAGAACGGTCTTCAATGTGTGCATTCAACGTACAGAGTTAAACTGATGTGCGTTTGCAGGAGTTTGTAAACTTTTTCTGTGAAGCAGCGGGAAACGCATTTTTCCAGCCAAATCCAAGCATTTCAGAAATAGCTGTAAATCTCCGTCTAAAACACAAAACGAACGTATCCTTCAAACTGCTCTCCTGTGTGTTCGCTTAACTAAGGGAGTTGAATCCGCGTTTAGATTCAGAGAGTGGGAAGCACGTTCCTTCTAGGAGCTGCGTTTTGCTATTCCAGCGTGAATGGGAGTAAACGCTGTATTGAGAAATATCTGCTTCTAGAAGCAAAACGCAGCTACCTAACAGAACGGTCTTCAATGTGTGCATTCAACGTACAGAGTTAAACTGATGTGCGTTTGCAAGAGTTTGTTAGCCCTTTCTGTGAAGCAGCGGAAAACGCATTTGTCCAGCCAAATCCAAGCATTTCAGAAATACCTGTAAATCTCCGTCTAAAACACAAAACGAACGTATCCTTCAAACTGCTCTCCTGTGCGTTCGCTTAACTAAGGGAGTTGAATTCGTGTTTAGATTCAGAGAGTAAGAAGCACTTTCCTTCTAGGAGCTGCGTTTTGCTATTCCAGCGTGAATGGGAGTAAACGCTGTATTGAGAAATATCTGCTTCTCAAACCAAAACGCAGCTACCTAACAGAACGGTCTTCAATGTGTGCATTCAACGTACAGAGTTAAACTGATGTGCGTTTGCAGGAGTTTGTAAACTCTTTCTGTGAAGCAGCGGAAAACGCATTTTTCCAGCCAAATCCAAGCATTTCAGAAATAGCTGTAAATCTCCGTCTAAAACACAAAACGAACGTATCCTTCAAACTGCTCTGCTGTGCGTTGGCTTAACTAAGGGAGTTGAATCCGCGTTTAGATTCAGAGAGTGGGAAGCACGTTCCTTCTAGGAGCTGCGTTTTGCTATTCCAGCGTGAATGGGAGTAAACGCTGTATTCAGAAATATCTGCTTCTAGAACCAAAACGCAGCTACCTAACAGAACGGTCTTCAATTTGTGCATTCAACTTACAGTGTTAAACTGATGTGCGTTTGCAGGAGTTTGTAAACTCTTTCTGTGAAGCAGCGGAAAACGCATTTTTCCAGCCAAATCCAAGCATTTCAGAAATAGCTGTAAATCTCCGTCTAAAACACAAAACGAACGTATCCTTCAAACTGCTCTGCTGTGCGTTGGCTTAATTAAGGGAGTTGAATCCGCGTTTAGATTCAGAGAGTGGGAAGCACGTTCCTTCTAGGAGCTGCGTTTTGCTATTCCAGCGTGAATGGGAGTAAACGCTGTATTGAGAAATATCTGCTTCTAGAACCAAAACGCAGCTACCTAACAGAACGGTCTTCAATGTGTGCATTCAACGTACAGAGTTGAAATGATGTGCGTTTGCAGGAGTTTGTAAACCCTTTCTGTGAAGCAGCGCAAAACGCATTTTTCCAGCCAAATCCAAGCATTTCAGAAATAGCTGTAAATCTCCGTCTAAAACACAAAACGAACGTATCCTTCAAACTGCTCTCCTGTGCGTTCGCTTAAATAAGGGAGTTGAATCCGCGTTTAGATTCAGAGAGTGGGAAGCACGTTCCTTCTAGGAGCTGCGTTTTGCTATTCCAGCGTGAATGGGAGTAAACGCTGTATTCAGAAATATCTGCTTCTAGAACCAAAACGCAGCTACCTAACAGAACGGTCTTCAATGTGTGCATTCAACTTACAGAGTTAAACTGATGTGCGTTTGCAGGAGTTTGTAAACCCTTTCTGTGAAGCAGCGGAAAACGCATTTTTCCAGCCAAATCCAAGCATTTCAGAAATAGCTGTAAATCTCCGTCTAAAACACAAAACGAACGTATCCTTCAAACTGCTCTCCTGTGCGTTCGCTTAACTAAGGGAGTTGAATCCGCGTTTAGATTCAGAGAGTGGAAAGCACGTTCCTTCTAGGAGCTGCGTTTTGCTATTCCAGCGTGAATGGGAGTAAACGCTGTATTGAGAAATATCTGCTTCTAGAACCAAAACGCAGCTACCTAACAGAACGGTCTTCAATGTGTGCATTCAACGTACAGAGTTAAACTGATGTGCGTTTGCAGGAGTTTGTAAACCCTTTCTGTGAAGCAGCGGAAACCGCATTTTTCCAGCCAAATCCAAGCATTTCAGAAATAGCTGTAAATCTCCGTCTAAAACACAAAACGAACGTATCCTTCAAACTGCTCTCCTGTGCGTTCGCTTAACTAAGGGAGTTGAATCCGCGTTTAGATTCAGAGAGTGGGAAGCACTTTCCTTCTAGGTGCTGCGTTTTGCTATTCCAGCGTGAATGGGAGTAAACGCTGTATTGAGAAATATCTGCTTCTAGAACCAAAACGCAGCTACCTAACAGAACGGTCTTTAATGTGGGCATTCAACGTACAGAGTTAAACTGATGTGCGTTTGCAGGAGTTTGTAAACCCTTTCTGTGAAGCAGCGGAAAACGCATTTTTCCAGCCAAATCCAAGCATTTCAGAAATAGCTGTAAATCTCCGTCTAAAACACAAAACGAACGTATCCTTCAAACTGCTCTCCTGTGCGTTCGCTTAACTAAGGGAGTTGAATCCGCGTTTAGACTCAGAGAGTGGGAAGCACGTTCCTTCTAGGAGCTGCGTTTTGCTATTCCAGCGTGAATGGGAGTAAACGCTGTATTGAGAAATATCTGCTTCTAGAACCAAAACGCAGCTACCTAACAGAACGGTCTTCAATGTGTGCATTCAACGTACAGAGTTAAACTGATGTGCGTTTGCAGGAATTTGTAAACCCTTTCTGTGAAGCAGCGGAAAACGCATTTTTCCAGCCAAATCCAAGCATTTCAGAAATAGCTGTAAATCTCCGTCTAAAACACAAAACGAACGTATCCTTCAAACTGCTCTCCTGTGCGTTCGCTTAACTAAGGGAGGTGAATCCGCGTTTAGATTCAGAGAGTGGGAAGCACGTTCCTTCTAGGAGCTGCGTTTTGCTATTCCAGCGTGAATGGGAGTAAACGCTGTATTCAGAAATATCTGCTTCTAGAACCAAAACGCAGCTACCTAACAGAACGGTCTTCAATGTGTGCATTCAACGTACAGAGTTAAACTGATGTGCGTTTGCAGGAGTTTGTAAACTCTTTCTGTGAAGCAGCGGAAAACGCATTTTTCCAGCCAAATCCAAGCATTTCAGAAATAGCTGTAAATCTCCGTCTAAAACACAAAACGAACGTATCCTTCAAACTGCTCTGCTGTGCGTTGGCTTAATTAAGGGAGTTGAATCCGCGTTTAGATTCAGAGAGTGGGAAGCACGTTCCTTCTAGGAGCTGCGTTTTGCTATTCCAGCGTGAATGGGAGTAAACGCTGTATTCAGAAATATCTGCTTCTAGAACCAAAACGCAGCTACCTAACAGAACGGTCTTCAATGTGTGCATTCAACGTACAGAGTTGAAATGATGTGCGTTTGCAGGAGTTTGTAAACCCTTTCTCTGAAGCAGCGGAAAACGCATTTTTCCAGCGAAATCCAAACATTTCAGAAATAGCTGTAAATCTCCGTCTAAAACACAAAACGAACGTATCCTTCAAACTGCTCTCCTGTGCGTTCGCTTAACTCAGGGAGTTGAATCCGCGTTTAGATTCATAGAGTGGGAAGCACGTTCCTTCTAGGAGCTGCGTTTTGCTATTCCAGCGTGAATGGGAGTAAACGCTGTATTGAGAAATATCTGCTTCTAGAACCAAAACGCAGCTACCTAACAGAACGGTCTTCAATGTGTGCATTCAACTTACAGTGTTAAACTGATGTGCGTTTGCAGGAGTTTGTAAACCCTTTCTGTGAAGCAGCGGAAAACGCATTTTTCCAGCCAAATCCAAGCATTTCAGAAATAGCTGTAAATCTCCGTCTAAAACACAAAAAGAACGTATCCTTCAAACTGCTATCCTGTGCGTTCGCTTAACTAAGGGAGTTGAATCCGCGTTTAGATTCAGAGAGTGGGAAGCACGTTCCTTCTAGGAGCTGCGTTTTGCTATTCCAGCGTGAATGGGAGTAAACGCTGTATTGAGAAATATCTGCTTCTAGAACCAAAACGCAGCTACCTAACAGAACGGTCTTCAATGTGTGCATTCAACGTACAGAGTTGAAATGATGTGCGTTTGCAGGAGTTTGTAAACCCTTTCTGTGAAGCAGCGCAAAACGCATTTTTCCAGCCAAATCCAAGCATTTCAGAAATAGCTGTAAATCTCCGTCTAAAACACAAAACGAACGTATCCTTCAAACTGCTCTCCTGTGCGTTCGCTTAACTAAGGGAGTTGAATCCGCGTTTAGATTCAGAGAGTGGGAAGCACGTTCCTTCTAGGAGCTGCGTTTTGCTATTCCAGCGTGAATGGGAGTAAACGCTGTATTGAGAAATATCTGCTTCTAGAAACATAACGCAGCTACCTAACAGAACGGTCTTCAATGTGTGCATTCAACGTACAGAGTTAAACTGATGTGCGTTTGCAGGAGTTTGTAAACCCTTTCTGTGAAGCAGCGGAAAACGCATTTTTCCAGCCAAATCCAAGCATTTCAGAAATAGCTGTAAATCTCCGTCTAAAACACGAAACGAACGTATCCTTCAAACGTCTCTGCTGTGCGTTGGCTTAACTAAGGGAGTTGAATCCGCGTTTAGATTCAGAGAGTGGGAAGCACGTTCCTTCTAGGAGCTGCGTTTTGCTATTCCAGCGTGAATGGGAGTAAACGCTGTATTCAGAAATATCTGCTTCTAGAACCAAAACGCAGCTACCTAACAGAACGGTCTTCAATGTGTGCATTGAACGTACAGAGTTAAACTGATGTGCGTATGCAGGAATTTGTAAACCCTTTCTGTGAAGCAGCGGAAAACGCATTTTTCCAGCCAAATCCAAGCATTTCAGAAATAGCTGTAAATCTCCGTCTAAAACACAAAACGAACGTATCCTTCAAACTGCTCTCCTGTGCGTTCGCTTAACTAAGGGAGTTGAATCCGCGTTTAGATTCAGAGAGTGGGAAGCACGTTCCTTCTAGGAGCTGCGTTTTGCTATTCCAGCGTGAATGGGAATAAACGCTGTATTCAGAAATATCTGCTTCTAGAACCAAAACGCAGCTACCTAACAGAACGGTCTTCAATGTGTGCATTCAACGTACAGAGTTAAACTGATGTGCGTTTGCAGGAGTTTGTAAACCCTTTCTGTGAAGCAGCGGAAAACGCATTTTTCCAGCCAAATCCAAGCATTTCAGAAATAGCTGTAAATCTCCGTCTAAAACACAAAACGAACGTATCCTTCAAACTGCTCTCCTGTGCGTTCGCTTAACTAAGGGAGTTGAATCCGCGTTTAGATTCAGAGAGTGGGAAGCACTTTTCTTCTAGGAGCTGCGTTTTGCTATTCCAGCGTGAATGGGAGTAAACGCTGTATTGAGAAATATCTGCTTCTAGAACCAAAACGCAGTTACCTAACAGAACGGTCTTCAATGTGTGCATTCAACGTACAGAGTTAAACTGATGTGCGTTTGCAGGAGTTTGTAAACCCTTTCTGTGAAGCAGCGGAAAACGCATTTTTCCAGCCAAATCCAAGCATTTCAGAAATAGCTGTAAATCTCAGTCTAAAACACAAAACGAACGTATCCTTCAAACTGCTCTCCTGTGCGTTCGCTTAACTAAGGGAGTTGAATCCGCGTTTAGACTCAGAGAGTGGGAAGCACGTTCCTTCTAGGAGCTGCGTTTTGCTATTCCAGCGTGAATGGGAGTAAACGCTGTATTCAGAAATATCTGCTTCTAGAACCAAAACGCAGCTAACTAACAGAACGGTCTTCAATGTGTGCATTCAACTTACAGAGTTAAACTGATGTGCGTTTGCAGGAGTTTGTAAACCCTTTCTGTGAAGCAGCGGAAAACGCATTTTTCCAGCCAAATCCAAGCATTTCAGAAATAGCTGTAAATCTCCGTCTAAAACACAAAACGAACGTTTCCTTCAAACTGCTCTCCTGTGCGTTCGCTTAACTAAGGGAGTTGAATCCGCGTTTAGATTCAGAGAGTGGGAAGCACTTTCCTTCTAGGAGCTGCGTTTTGCTATTCCAGCGTGAATGGGAGTAAACGCTGTATTGAGAAATATCTGCTTCTAGAACCAAAACGCAGCTACCTAACAGAACGGTCTTCAATGTGTGCATTCAACGTACAGAGTTAAACTGATGTGCGTTTGCAGGAGTTTGTAAACCCTTTCTGTGAAGCAGCGGAAAACGCATTTTTCCAGCCAAATCCAAGCATTTCAGAAATAGCTGTAAATCTCCGTCTAAAACACGAAACGAACGTATCCTTCAAACTGCTCTGCTGTGCGTTGGCTTAACTAAGGGAGTTGAATCCGCGTTTAGATTCAGAGAGTGGGAAGCACGTTCCTTCTAGGAGCTGCGTTTTGCTATTCCAGCGTGAATGGGAGTAAACGCTGTATTCAGAAATATCTGCTTCTAGAACCAAAACGCAGCTACCTAACAGAACGGTCTTCAATGTGTGCATTCAACTTACAGAGTTAAACTGATGTGCGTTTGCAGGAGTTTTTAAACCCTTTCTGTGAAGCAGCGGAAAACGCATTTTTCCAACCAATTCCAAGCATTTCAGAAATAGCTGTAAATCTCCGTCTAAAACACAAAACGAACGTATCCTTCAAACTGCTCTCCTGTGCGTTCGCTTAACTAAGGGAGTTGAATCCGCGTTTAGATTCAGAGAGTGGGAAGCACGTTCCTTCTAGGAGCTGCGTTTTGCTATTCCAGCGTGAATGGGAGTAAACGCTGTATTGAGAAATATCTGCTTCTAGAACCAAAACGCAGCTACATAACAGAACGGTCTTCAATGTGTGCATTCAACGTACAGAGTTAAACTGATGTGCGTTTGCAGGAGTTTGTAAACCCTTTCTGTGAAGCAGCGGAAAACGCATTTTTCCAGCCAAATCCAAGCATTTCAGAAATAGCTGTAAATCTCCGTCTAAAACACGAAACGAACGTATCCTTCAAACTGCTCTGCTGTGCGTTGGCTTAACTAAGGGAGTTGAATCCGCGTTTAGATTCAGAGAGTGGGAAGCACGTTCCTTCTAGAAGCTGCGTTTTGCTATTCCAGCGTGAATGGGAGTAAACGCTGTATTCAGAAATATCTGCTTCTAGAACCAAAACGCAGCTACCTAACAGAACGGTCTTCAATGTGTCCATTCAACTTACAGAGTTAAACTGATGTGCGTTTGCAGGAGTTTGTAAACCCTTTCTGTGAAGCAGCGGAAAACGCATTTTTCCAACCAAATCCAAGCATTTCAGAAATAGCTGTAAATCTCCGTCTAAAACACAAAACGAACGTATCCTTCAAACTGCTCTCCTGTGCGTTCGCTTAACTAAGGGAGTTGAATCCGCGTTCAGATTCAGAGAGTGGGAAGCACGTTCCTTCTAGGAGCTGCGTTTGGCTATTCCAGCGTGAATGGGAGTAAACGCTGTATTCAGAAATATCTGCTTCTAGAACCAAAACGCAGCTACCTAACAGAACGGTCTTCAATGTGTGCATTCAACTTACAGAGCTAAACTGATGTGCGTCTGCCGGAGTTTGTAAACCCTTTCTGTGAAGCAGCGGAAAACGCATTTTTCCAGCCAAATCCAAGCATTTCAGAAATAGCTGTAAATCTCCGTCTAAAACACAAAACGAACGTATCCTTCAAACTGCTCTCCTGTGCGTTCGCTTAACTAAGGGAGTTGAATCCGCGTTTAGATTCAGAGAGTGGGAAGCACGTTCCTTCTAGGAGCTGCGTTTTGCTATTCCAGCGTGAATGGGAGTAAACGCTGTATTGAGAAATATCTGCTTCTAGAACGAAAACGCAGCTACCTAACAGAACGGTCTTCAATGTGTGCATTCAACGTACAGAGTTAAACTGATGTGCGTTTGCAGGAGTTTGTAAACCCTTTCTGTGAAGCAGCGGAAAACGCATTTTTCCAGCCAAATCCAAGCATTTCAGAAATAGCTGTAAATCTCCGTCTAAAACACAAAACGAACGTTTCCTTCAAACTGCTCTCCTGTGCGTTCGCTTAACTAAGGGAGTTGAATCCGCGTTTAGATTCAGAGAGTGGGAAGCACTTTCCTTCTAGGAGCTGCGTTTTGCTATTCCAGCGTGAATGGGAGTAAACGCTGTATTGAGAAATATCTGCTTCTAGAACCAAAACGCAGCTACCTAACAGAACGGTCTTCAATGTGTGCATTCAACGTACAGAGTTAAACTGATGTGCGTTTGCAGGAGTTTGTAAACCCTTTCTGTGAAGCAGCGGAAAACGCATTTTTCCAGCCAAATCCAAGCATTTCAGAAATAGCTGTAAATCTCCGTCTAAAACACGAAACGAACGTATCCTTCAAACTGCTCTGCTGTGCGTTGGCTTAACTAAGGGAGTTGAATCCGCGTTTAGATTCAGAGAGTGGGAAGCACGTTCCTTCTAGGAGCTGCGTTTTGCTATTCCAGCGTGAATGGGAGTAAACGCTGTATTCAGAAATATCTGCTTCTAGAACCAAAACGCAGCTACCTAACAGAACGGTCTTCAATGTGTGCATTCAACTTACAGAGCTAAACTGATGTGCGTCTGCCGGAGTTTGTAAACCCTTTCTGTGAAGCAGCGGAAAACGCATTTTTCCAGCCAAATCCAAGCATTTCAGAAATAGCTGTAAATCTCCGTCTAAAACACAAAACGAACGTATCCTTCAAACTGCTCTCCTGTGCGTTCGCTTAACTAAGGGAGTTGAATCCGCGTTTAGATTCAGAGAGTGGGAAGCACGTTCCTTCTAGGAGCTGCGTTTTGCTATTCCAGCGTGAATGGGAGTAAACGCTGTATTGAGAAATATCTGCTTCTAGAACGAAAACGCAGCTACCTAACAGAACGGTCTTCAATGTGTGCATTCAACGTACAGAGTTAAACTGATGTGCGTTTGCAGGAGTTTGTAAACCCTTTCTGTGAAGCAGCGGAAAACGCATTTTTCCAGCCAAATCCAAGCATTTCAGAAATAGCTGTAAATCTCCGTCTAAAACACAAAACGAACGTATCCTTCAAACTGCTCTCCTGTGCGTTCGCTTAACTAAGGGAGTTGAATCCGCGTTTAGATTCAGAGAGTGGGAAGCACGTTCCTTCTAGGAGCTGCGTTTTGCTATTCCAGCGTGAATGGGAGTAAACGCTGTATTCAGTAATATCTGCTTCTAGAACCAAAACGCAGCTACCTAACAGAACGGTCTTCAATGTGTGCATTCAACTTACAGAGTTAAACTGATGTGCGTTTGCAGGAGTTTGTAAACCCTTTCTGTGAAGCAGCGGAAAACGCATTTTTCCAGCCAAATCCAAGCATTTCAGAAATAGCTGTAAATCTCCGTCTAAAACACAAAACGAACGTATCCTTCAAACTGCTCTCCTGTGCGTTCGCTTAACTAAGGGAGTTGAATCCGCATTTAGATTCAGAGAGTGGGAAGCACGTTCCTTCTAGGAGCTGCGTTTTGCTATTCCAGCGTGAATGGGAGTAAACGCTGTATTGAGAAATATCTGCTTCTAGAACCAAAACGCAGCTACCTAACAGAACGGTCTTCAATGTGTACATTCAACTTACAGAGTTAAACTGATGTGCGTTTGCAGGAGTTTGTAAACCCTTTCTGTGAAGCAGCGGAAAACGCATTTTTCCAGGCAAATCCAAGCATTTCAGAAATAGCTGTAAATCTCCGTCTAAAACACAAAACGAACGTATCCTTCAAACTGCTCTCCTGTGCGTTCGCTTAACTAAGGGAGTTGAATCCGCGTTTAGATTCAGAGAGTGGGAAGCACGTTCCTTCTAGGAGCTGCGTTTTGCTATTCCAGCGTGAATGGGAGTAAACGCTGTATTCAGTAATATCTGCTTCTAGAACCAAAACGCAGCTACCTAACAGAACGGACTTCAATGTGTGCATTCAACGTACAGAGTTAAACTGATGTGCGTTTGCAGGAGTTTATAAACCCTTTCTGTGAAGCAGCGGAAAACGCATTTTTCCAGCCAAATCCAAGCATTTCAGAAATAGTTGTAAATCTCCGTCTAAAACACAAAACGAACGTATCCTTCAAACTGCTCTCCTGTGCGTTCGCTTAACTAAGGGAGTTGAATCCGCGTTTAGATTCAGAGAGTGGGAAGCACGTTCCTTCTAGGAGCTGCGTTTTGCTATTCCAGCGTGAATGGGAATAAACGCTGTATTGAGAAATATCTGCTTCTAGAACCAAAACGCAGCTACCTAACAGAACGGTCTTCAATGTGTGCATTCAACTTACAGAGTTAAACTGATGTGCGTTTGCAGGAGTTTGTAAACCCTTTCTGTGAAGCAGCGGAAAACGCATTTGTCCAGCCAAATCCAAGCATTTCAGAAATAGCTGTAAATCTCCGTCTAAAACACAAAACGAACGTATCCTTCAAACTGCTCTCCTGTGCGTTCGCTTAACTAAGGGAGTTGAATCCGCGTTTAGATTCAGAGAGTGGGAAACACGTTCCTTCTAGGAGCTGCGTTTTGCTATTCCAGCGAGAATGGGAGTAAACGCTGTATTCCAAAATATCTGCTTCTAGAACCAAAACGCAGCTACCTAACAGAACGGTCTTCAATGTGTGCATTCAACTTACAGAGTTAAACTGATGTGCGTTTGCAGGAGTTTGTAAACCCTTTCTGTGAAGCAGCGGAAAACGCATTTTTCCAGCCAAATCCAAGCATTTCAGAAATAGCTGTAAATCTCCGTCTAAAACACAAAACGAACGTATCCTTCAAACTGCTCTCCTGTGCGTTCGCTTAACTAAGGGAGTTGAATCCGCGTTTAGATTCAGAGAGTGGGAAGCACGTTCCTTCTAGGAGCTGCGTTTTGCTATTCCAGCGTGAATGGGAGTAAACGCTGTATTCAGAAATATCTGCTTCTAGAACCAAAACGCAGCTACCTAACAGAACGGTCTTCAATGTGTGCATTCATCGTACAGAGTTAAACTGATGTGCGTTTGCAGGAGTTTGTAAACTCTTTCTGTGAAGCAGCGGAAAACGCATTTTTCCAGCCAAATCCAAGCATTTCAGAAATAGCTGTAAATCTCCGTCTAAAACACAAAACGAACGTATCCTTCAAACTGCTCTGCTGTGCGTTGGCTTAACTAAGGGAGTTGAATCCGCGTTTAGATTCAGAGAGTGGGAAGCACGTTCCTTCTAGGAGCTGCGTTTTGCTATTCCAGCGTGAATGGGAGTAAACGCTGTATTGAGAAATATCTGCTTCCAGAACCAAAACGCAGCTACCTAACAGAACGGTCTTCAATGTGTGCATTCAACGTACAGAGTTAAACTGATGTGCGTTTGCAGGAGTTTGTAAACCCTTTCTCTGAAGCAGCGGAACACGCATTTTTCCAGCCAAATCCAAGCATTTCAGAAATAGCTGTAAATCTCCGTCTAAAACACAAAACGAACGTATCCTTCAAACTGCTCTCCTGTGCGTTCGCTTAACTAGGAAAGTTGAATCCGCATTTAGATTCAGAGTGGGAAGCACGTTCCTTCTAGGAGCTGCGTTTTGCTATTCAAGCGTGAATGGGAGTAAACGCTGTATTGAGAAATATCTGCTTCTAGAACCAAAACGCAGCTACCTAACAGAACGGTCTTCAATGTGTGCATTCAACGTACAGAGTTAAACTGATGTGCGTTTGCAGGAGTTTGTAAACTCTTTCTGTGAAGCAGCGGAAAACGCATTTTTCCAGCCAAATCCATGCATTTCAGAAATAGCTCTAAATCTCCGTCTAAAACACCAAACGAACGTATCCTTCAAACTGCTCTCCTGTGCGTTCGCTTAACTAAGGGAGTTGAATCCGCGTTTAGATTCAGAGAGTGGGAAGCACGTTCCTTCTAGGAGCTGCGTTTTGCTATTCCAGCGTGAATGGGAGTAAAGGCTGTATTGAGAAATATCTGCTTCTAGAACCAAAACGCAGCTACCTAACAGAACGGTCTTCAATGTGTGCATTCAACTTACAGAGTTAAACTGATGTGCGTTGGCAGGAGTTTGTAAACCCTTTCTGTGAAGCAGCGGAAAACGCATTTTTCCAGCCAAATCCAAGCATTTCAGAAATAGCTGTAAATCTCCGTCTAAAACACAAAACGAACGTATCCTTCAAACTGCTCTCCTGTGCGTTCGCTTAACTAAGGGAGTTGAATCCGCGTTTAGATTCAGAGAGTGGGAAGCACGTTCCTTCTAGAAGCTGCGTTTTGCTATTCCAGCGTGAATGGGAGTAAACGCTGTATTGAGAAATATCTGCTTCTAGAAGCAAAACGCAGCTACCTAACAGAAAGGTCTTCAATGTGTGCATTCAACGTACAGAGTTAAACTGATGTGCGTTTGCAAGAGTTTGTTAGCCCTTTCTGTGAAGCAGCGGAAAACGCATTTTTCCAGCCAAATCCAAGCATTTCAGAAATAGCTGTAAATCTCCGTCTAAAACACAAAACGAACGTATCCTTCAAACTGCTCTCCTCTGCGTTCGCTTAACTAAGGGAGTTGAATTCGTGTTTAGATTCAGAGAGTAAGAAGCACTTTCCTTCTAGGAGCTGCGTTTTGCTATTCCAGCGTGAATGGGAGTAAACGCTGTATTGAGAAATATCTGCTTCTCGAACCAAAACGCAGCTACCTAACAGAACGGTCTTCAATGTGTACATTCAACGTACAGAGTTAAACTGATGTGCGTTTGCAGGAGTTTGTAAACCCTTTCTGTGAAGCAGCGGAAAACGCATTTTTCCAGCCAAATCCAAGCATTTCAGAAATAGCTATAAATCTCCGTCTAAAACAAAAAACGAACGTATCCTTCAAACTGCTCTCCTGTGTGTTCGCTTAACTAAGGGAGTTGAATCCGCGTTTAGACTCAGAGAGTGGGAAGCACGTTCCTTCTAGGAGCTTCGTTTTGCTATTCCAGCGTCAATGGGAGTAAACGCTGTATTGAGAAATATTCGCTTCTAGAACCAAAACGCAGCTACCTAACAGAACGGTCTTCAATGTGTGCATTCAACGTACAGAGTTGAACTGATGTGCGTTTGCAGGAGTTTGTAGACCCTTTCTGTGAAGCAGCGGAAAACGCATTTTTCTAGCCAAATCCAAGCATTTCAGAAATAGCTGTAAATCTCCGTCTAAAACACAAAACGAACGTATCCTTCAAACTGCTCTCCTGTGCGTTCGCTTAACTCAGAAAGTTGAATCCGCGTTTAGATTCATAGAGTGGGAAGCACGTTCCTTCTAGGAGCTGCGTTTTGCTATTCCAGCGTGAATGGGAGTAAACGCTGTATTCCAAAATATCTGCTTCTAGAACCAAAACCCAGCTACCTAACAGAACGGTCTTCAATGTGTGCATTCAACTTACAGTGTTAAACTGATGTGCGTTTGCAGGAGTTTGTAAACCCTTTCTGTGAAACAGCGGAAAACGCATTTTTCCAGCCAAATCAAAGCATTTCAGAAATAGCTGTAAATCTCCGTCTAAAACACAAAACGAACGTATCCTTCAAACTGCTCTCCTGTGCGTTCGCTTAACTAAGGGAGTTGAATCCGCCTTTAGATTCAGAGAGTGGGAAGCACGTTCCTTCTAGGAGCTGCGTTTTGCTATTCCAGCGTGAATGGGAGTAAACGCTGTATTGAGAAATATCTGCTTCTAGAACCAAAACGCAGCTACCTAACAGAACGGTCTTCAATGTGTGCATTCAACGTACAGAGTTAAACTGATGTGCGTTTGCAGGAGTTTGTAAACCCTTTCTGTGAAGCAGCGGAAAACGCATTTTTCCAGCCAAATCCAAGCATTTCAGAAATAGCTGTAAATCTCCGTCTAAAACACAAAACGAACGTATCCTTCAAACTGCTCTCCTGTGCGTTCGCTTAACTAAGGGAGTTGAATCCGCGTTTAGATTCAGAGAGTGGGAAGCACGTTCCTTCTAGGAGCTGCGTTTTGCTATTCCAGCGTGAATGGGAGTAAACGCTGTATTCCAAAATATCTGCTTCTAGAACCAAAACGCAGCTACCTAACAGAACGGTCTTCAATGTGTGCATTCAACTTACAGAGTTAAACTGATGTGCGTTTGCAGGAGTTTGTAAACCCTTTCTGTGAAGCAGCGGAAAACGCATTTTTCCAGCCAAATCCAAGCATTTCAGAAATAGCTGTAAATCTCCGTCTAAAACACAAAACGAACGTATCCTTCAAACTGCTCTCCTGTGCGTTCGCTTAACTAAGGGAGTTGAATCCGCATTTAGATTCAGAGAGTGGGAAGCACGTTCCTTCTAGGAGCTGCGTTTTGCTATTCCAGCGTGAATGGGAGTAAACGCTGTATTGAGAAATATCTGCTTCTAGAACCAAAACGCAGCTACCTAACAGAACGGTCTTCAATGTGTACATTCAACTTACAGAGTTAAACTGATGTGCGTTTGCAGGAGTTTGTAAACCCTTTCTGTGAAGCAGCGGAAAACGCATTTTTCCAGCCAAATCCAAGCATTTCAGAAATAGCTGTAAATCTCCGTCTAAAACACAAAACGAACGTATCCTGCAAACTGCTCTCCTGTGCGTTCGCTTAACTAAGGGAGTTGAATCCGCGTTTAGATTCAGAGAGTGGGAAGCACGTTCCTTCTAGGAGCTGCGTTTTGCTATTCCAGCGTGAATGGGAGTAAACGCTGTATTCAGTAATATCTGCTTCTAGAACCAAAACGCAGCTACCTAACAGAACGGACCTCAATGTGTGCATTCAACTTACAGAGTTAAACTGATGTGCGTTTGCAGGAGTTTCTAATCCCTTTCTGTGAAGCAGCGGAAAACGCATTTTTCCAGCCAAATCCAAGCATTTCAGAAATAGCTGTAAATCTCCGTCTAAAACACAAAACGAACGTATCCTTCAAACTGCTCTCCTGTGCGTTCGCTTAACTAAGGGAGTTGAATCCGCGTTTAGATTCAGAGAGTGGGAAGCACGTTCCTTCTAGGAGCTGCGTTTTGCTATTCCAGCGTGAATGGGAGTTAACGCTGTATTCCAAAATATCTGCTTCTAGAACCAAAACGCAGCTACCTAACAGAACGGTCTTCAATGTGTGCATTCAACTTACAGAATTAAACTGATGTGCGTTTGCAGGAGTTTGTAAACCCTTTCTGTGAAGCAGCGGAAAACGCATTTTTCCAGCCAAATCCAAGCATTTCAGAAATAGCTGTAAATCTCCGTCTAAAACACAAAACGAACGTATCCTTCAAACTGCTCTCCTGTGCGTTCGCTTAACTAAGGGAGTTGAATCCGCGTTTAGATTCAGAGAGTGGGAAGCACGTTCCTTCTAGGAGCTGCGTTTTGCTATTCCAGCGTGAATGGGAGTAAAGGCTGTATTGAGAAATATCTGCTTCTAGAACCAAAACGCAGCTACCTAACAGAACGGTCTTCAATGTGTGCATTCATCGTACAGAGTTAAACTGATGTGCGTTTGCAGGAGTTTGTAAACTCTTTCTGTGAAGCAGCGGAAAACGCATTTTTCCAGCCAAATCCAAGCATTTCAGAAATAGCTGTAAATCTCCGTCTAAAACACAAAACGAACGTATCCTTCAAACTGCTCTGCTGTGCGTTGGCTTAACTAAGGGAGTTGAATCCGCGTTTAGATTCAGAGAGTGGGAAGCACGTTCCTTCTAGGAGCTGCGTTTTGCTATTCCAGCGTGAATGGGAGTAAACGCTGTATTGAGAAATATCTGCTTCTAGAACCAAAACGCAGCTACCTAACAGAACGGTCTTCAATGTGTGCATTCAACGTACAGAGTTAAACTGATGTGCGTTTGCAGGAGTTTGTAAACCCTTTCTCTGAAGCAGCGGAAAACGCATTTTTCCAGCCAAATCCAAGCATTTCAGAAATAGCTGTAAATCTCCGTCTAAAACACAAAACGAACGTATCCTTCAAACTGCTCTCCTGTGCGTTCGCTTAACTAGGGGAGTTGAATCCGCATTTAGATTCAGAGTGGGAAGCACGTTCCTTCTAGGAGCTGCGTTTTGCTATTCAAGCGTGAATGGGAGTAAACGCTGTATTGAGAAATATCTGCTTCTAGAACCAAAACGCAGCTACCTAACAGAACGGTCTTCAATGTGTGCATTCAACGTACAGAGTTAAACTGATGTGCGTTTGCAGGAGTTTGTAAACTCTTTCTGTGAAGCAGCGGAAAACGCATTTTTCCAGCCAAATCCAAGCATTTCAGAAATAGCTCTAAATCTCCGTCTAAAACACAAAACGAACGTATCCTTCAAACTGCTCTCCTGTGCGTTCGCTTAACTAAGGGAGTTGAATCCGCGTTTAGATTCAGAGAGTGGGAAGCACGTTCCTTCTAGGAGCTGCGTTTTGCTATTCCAGCGTGAATGGGAGTAAAGGCTGTATTGAGAAATATCTGCTTCTAGAACCAAAACGCAGCTACCTAACAGAACGGTCTTCAATGTGTGCATTCAACTTACAGAGTTAAACTGATGTGCGTTGGCAGGAGTTTGTAAACCCTTTCTGTGAAGCAGCGGAAAACGCATTTTTCCAGCCAAATCCAAGCATTTCAGAAATAGCTGTAAATCTCCGTCTAAAACACAAAACGAACGTATCCTTCAAACTGCTCTCCTGTGCGTTCGCTTAAGTAAGGGAGTTGAATCCGCGTTTAGATTCAGAGAGTGGGAAGCACGTTCCTTCTAGGAGCTGCGTTTTGCTATTCCAGCGTGAATGGGAGTAAACGCTGTATTGAGAAATATCTGCTTCTAGAAGCAAAACGCAGCTACCTAACAGAACAATCTTCAATGTGTGCATTCAACGTACAGAGTTAAACTGATGTGCGTTTGCAAGAGTTTGTTAGCCCTTTCTGTGAAGCAGCGGAAAACGCATTTTTCCAGCCAAATCCAAGCATTTCAGAAATAGCTGTAAATCTCCGTCTAAAACACAAAACGAACGTATCCTTCAAACTGCTCTCCTCTGCGTTCGCTTAACTAAGGGAGTTGAATTCGTGTTTAGATTCAGAGAGTAAGAAGCACTTTCCTTCTAGGAGCTGCGTTTTGCTATTCCAGCGTGAATGGGAGTAAACGCTGTATTGAGAAATATCTGCTTCTCGAACCAAAACGCAGCTACCTAACAGAACGGTCTTCAATGTGTACATTCAACGTACAGAGTTAAACTGATGTGCGTTTGCAGGAGTTTGTAAACCCTTTCTGTGAAGCAGCGGAAAACGCATTTTTCCAGCCAAATCCAAGCATTTCAGAAATAGCTATAAATCTCCGTCTAAAACACAAAACGAACGTATCCTTCAAACTGCTCTCCTGTGTGTTCGCTTAACTAAGGGAGTTGAATCCGCGTTTAGACTCAGAGAGTGGGAAGCACGTTCCTTCTAGGAGCTGCGTTTTGCTATTCCAGCGTCAATGGGAGTAAACGCTGTATTGAGAAATATTCGCTTCTAGAACCAAAACGCAGCTACCTAACAGAACGGTCTTCAATGTGTGCATTCAACGTACAGAGTTGAACTGATGTGCGTTTGCAGGAGTTTGTAAACCCTTTCTGTGAAGCAGCGGAAAACGCATTTTTCTAGCCAAATCCAAGCATTTTAGAAATAGCTGTAAATCTCCGTCTAAAACACAAAACGAACGTATCCTTCAAACTGCTCTCCTGTGCGTTCGCTTAACTCAGAAAGTTGAATCCGTGTTTAGATTCATAGAGTGGGAAGCACGTTCCTTCTAGGAGCTGCGTTTTGCTATTCCAGCGTGAATTGGAGTAAACGCTGTATTCAAAAATATCTGCTTCTAGAACCAAAACGCAGCTACCTAACAGAACGGTCTTCAATGTGTGCATTCAACTTACAGTGTTAAACTGATGTGCGTTTGCAGGAGTTTGTAAACCCTTTCTGTGAAGCAGCGGAAAACGCATTTTTCCAGCCAAATCCAAGCATTTCAGAAATAGCTGTAAATCTCCGTCTAAAACACAAAACGAACGTATCCTTCAAACTGCTCTCCTGTGCGTTCGCTTAACTAAGGGAGTTGAATCCGCCTTTAGATTCAGAGAGTGGGAAGCACGTTCCTTCTAGGAGCTGCGTTTTGCTATTCCAGCGTGAATGGGAGTAAACGCTGTATTGAGAAATATCTGCTTCTAGAACCAAAACGCAGCTACCTAACAGAACGGCCTTCAATGGGTGCATTCAACTTACTGATTTAAACTGATGTGCGTTTGCAGGAGTTTGTAAACCCTTTCTGTGAAGCAGCGGAAAACGCATTTTTCCAGCCAAATCCAAGCATTTCAGAAATAGCTGTAAATCTCCGTCTAAAACACAAAACGAACGTATCCTTCAAACTGCTATCCTGTGCGTTCGCTTAACTAAGGGAGTTGAATCCGCGTTTAGATTCAGAGAGTGGGAAGCACGTTCCTTCTAGGAGCTGCGTTTTGCTATTCCAGCGTGAATGGGAGTAAACGCTGTATTGAGAAATATCTGCTTCTAGAACCAAAACGCAGCTACCTAACAGAACGGTCTTCAATGTGTGCATTCAACGTACAGAGTTAAACTGATGTGCGTTTGCAGGAGTTTGTAAACCCTTTCTGTGAAGCAGCGGAAATCGCATTTTTCCAGCCAAATTCAAGCATTTCAGAGATAGCTGTAAATCTCCGTCTAAAACACAAAACGAACGTATCCTTCAAACTGCTCTCCTGTGCGTTCGCTTAACTAAGGGAGTTGAATCCGCGTTTAGATTCAGAGTGGGAAGCACGTTCCTTCTAGGAGCTGCGTTTTGCTATTGCAGCGTGAATGGGAGTAAACGCTGTATTCAGAAATATCTGCTTCTAGAACCAAAACGCAGCTACCTAACAGAACGGTCTTCAATGTGTGCATTCAACTTACAGAGTTAAACTGATGTGCGTTTGCAGGAGTTTGTAAACCCTTTCTGTGAAGCAGCGGAAAACGCATTTTTCCAGCCAAATCCAAGCATTTCAGAAATAGCTGTAAATCTCCATCTAAAACACAAAACGAACGTATCCTTCAAACTGCTCTCCTGTGCGTTCGCTTAACTAAGGGAGTTGAATCCGCGTTTAGATTCAGAGAGTGGGAAGCACGTTCCTTCTAGGAGCTGCGTTTTGCTATTCCAGTGTGAATGGGAGTAAACGCTGTGTTCAGAAATATCTGCTTCTAGAACCAAAACGCAGCTAAATAACAGAACGGTCTTCAATGTGTGCATTCAACTTACAGAGTTAAACTGATGTGCGTTTGCAGGAGTTTGTAACCCCTTTCTGTGAAGCAGCGGAAAACGCATTTGTCCAGCCAAATCCAAGCATTTCAGAAATAGCTGTAAATCTCCGTCTAAAACACAAAAAGAACGTATCCTTCAAACTGCTATCCTGTGCGTTCGCTTAACTAAGGGAGTTGAATCCGCGTTTAGATTCAGAGAGTGGGAAGCACGTTCCTTCTAGGAGCTGCGTTTTGCTATTCCAGCGTGAATGGGAGTAAACGCTGTATTGAGAAATATCTGCTTCTAGAACCAAAACGCAGCTACCTAACAGAACGGTCTTCAATGTGTGCATTCAACGTACAGAGTTGAAATGATGTGCGTTTGCAGGAGTTTGTAAACCCTTTCTGTGAAGCAGCGCAAAACGCATTTTTCCAGCCAAATCCAAGCATTTCAGAAATAGCTGTAAATCTCCGTCTAAAACACAAAACGAACGTATCCTTCAAACTGCTCTCCTGTGCGTTCGCTTAACTAAGGGAGTTGAATCCGCGTTTAGATTCAGAGAGTGGGAAGCAAGTTCCTTCTAGGAGCTGCGTTTTGCTATTCCAGCGTGAATGGGAGTAAACGCTGTATTCAGTAATATCTGCTTCTAGAACCAAAACGCAGCTACCTAACAGAACGGTCTTCAATGTGTGCATTCAACTTACAGAGTTAAACTGATGTGCGTTTGCAGGAGTTTGTAAACCCTTTCTGTGAAGCAGCGGAAAACGCATTTTTCCAGCCAAATCCAAGCATTTCAGAAATAGCTGTAAATCTCCGTCTAAAACACAAAACGAACGTATCCTTCAAACTGCTCTCCTGTGTGTTCGCTTAACTAAGGGAGTTGAATCCGCGTTTAGATTCAGAGAGTGGGAAGCACGTTCCTTCTAGGAGCTGCGTTTTGCTATTCCAGCGAGAATGGGAGTAAACGCTGTATTGAGAAATATCTGCTTCTAGAAGCAAAACGCAGCTACCTAACAGAACGGTCTTCAATGTGTTCATTCAACGTACAAAGTTAAACTGATGTGCGTTTGCAAGAATTTGTTAGCCCTTTCTGTGAAGCAGCGGAAAACGCATTTTTCCAGCCAAATCCAAGCATTTCAGAAATACCTGTAAATCTCCGTCTAAAACACAAAACGAACGTATCCTTCAAACTGCTCTCCTGTGTGTTCGCTTAACTAAGGGAGTTGAATTCTTGTTTTGATTCAGAGAGTAAGAAGCATTTTCCTTCTAGGAGCTGCGTTTTGCTATTCCAGCGTGAATGGGAGTAAACGCTGTATTGAGAAATATCTGCTTCTGGAACCAAAACGCAGCTACCTAACAGAACGGTCTTCAATGTGTGCATTCAACGTACAGAGTTAAACTGATGTGCGTTTGCAGGAGTTTGTAAACTCTTTCTGTGAAGCAGCGGAAAACGCATTTTTCCAGCCAAATCCAAGCATTTCAGAAATAGCTGTAAATCTCCGTCTAAAACACAAAACGAACGTATCCTTCAAACTGCTCTGCTGTGCGTTGGCTTAACTAAGGAAGTTGAATCCGCGTTTAGATTCAGAGAGTGGGAAGCACGTTCCTTCTAGGAGCTGCGTTTTGCTATTCCAGCGTGAATGGGAGTAAACGCTGTATTGAGAAATATCTGCTTCTAGAACCAAAACGCAGCTACCTAACAGAACGGTCTTCAATGTGTGCATTCAACGTACAGAGTTAAACTGATGTGCGTTTGCAGGAGTTTGTAAACTCTTTCTGTGAAGCAGCGGAAAACGCATTTTTCCAGCCAAATCCAAGCATTTCAGAAATAGTTGTAAATCTCCGTCTAAAACACAAAACGAACGTATCCTTCAAACTGCTCTCCTGTGCGTTCGCTTAACTAAGGGAGTTGAATCCGCGTTTAGATTCAGAGAGTGGGAAGCACGTTCCTTCTAAAAGCTGCGTTTTGCTATTCCAGCGTGAATGGGAATAAACGCTGTATTGAGAAATATCTGCTTCTAGAACCAAAACGCAGCTACCTAACAGAACGGTCTTCAATGTGTGCATTCAACTTACAGAGTTAAACTGATGTGCGTTTGCAGGAGTTTGTAAACCCTTTCTGTGAAGCAGCGGAAAACGCATTTGTCCAGCCAAATCCAAGCATTTCAGAAATAGCTGTAAATCTCCGTCTAAAACACAAAACGAACGTATCCTTCAAACTACTCTCCTGTGTGTTCGCTTAACTAAGGGAGTTGAATCCGCGTTTAGATTCAGAGAGTGGGAAGCACGTTCCTCCTAGGAGCTGCGTTTTGCTATTCCAGCGTGAATGGGAGTAAACGCTGTATTGAGAAATATCTGCTTCTAGAAGCAAAACGCAGCTACCAAACAGAACGGTCTTCAATGTGTTCATTCAACGTACAGAGTTAAACTGATGTGCGTTTGCAGGAGTTTGTAAACCCTTTCTGTGAAGCAGCGGAAAACGCATTTTTCCAGCCAAATCCAAGCATTTCAGAAATAGCTGTAAATCTCCGTCTAAAACACAAAACGAACGTATCCTTCAAACTGCTCTGCTGTGCGTTGGCTTAACTAAGGGAGTTGAATCCGCGTTTAGATTCAGAGAGTGGGAAGCACGTTCCTTCTAGGAGCTGCGTTTTGCTATTCCAGCGTGAATGGGAGTAAACGCTGTATTGAGAAATATCTGCTTCTAGAACCAAAACGCAGCTACCTAACAGAACGGTCTTCAATGTGTGCATTCAACGTACAGAGTTAAACTGATGTGCGTTTGCAGGAGTTTGTAAACCCTTTCTCTGAAGCAGCGGAAAACGCATTTTTCCAGCCAAATCCAAGCATTTCAGAAATAGCTGTAAATCTCCGTCTAAAACACAAAACGAACGTATCCTTCAAACTGCTCTCCTGTGCGTTCGCTTAACTAGGGGAGTTGAATCCGCATTTAGATTCAGAGTGGGAAGCACGTTCCTTCTAGGAGCTGCGTTTTGCTATTCAAGCGTGAATGGGAGTAAACGCTGTATTGAGAAATATCTGCTTCTAGAACCAAAACGCAGCTACCTAACAGAACGGTCTTCAATGTGTGCATTCAACGTACAGAGTTAAACTGATGTGCGTTTGCAGGAGTTTGTAAACTCTTTCTGTGAAGCAGCGGAAAACGCATTTTTCCAGCCAAATCCAAGCATTTCAGAAATAGCTCTAAATCTCCGTCTAAAACACAAAACGAACGTATCCTTCAAACTGCTCTCCTGTGCGTTCGCTTAACTAAGGGAGTTGAATCCGCGTTTAGATTCAGAGAGTGGGAAGCACGTTCCTTCTAGGAGCTGCGTTTTGCTATTCCAGCGTGAATGGGAGTAAAGGCTGTATTGAGAAATATCTGCTTCTAGAACCAAAACGCAGCTACCTAACAGAACGGTCTTCAATGTGTGCATTCAACTTACAGAGTTAAACTGATGTGCGTTGGCAGGAGTTTGTAAACCCTTTCTGTGAAGCAGCGGAAAACGCATTTTTCCAGCCAAATCCAAGCATTTCAGAAATAGCTGTAAATCTCCGTCTAAAACACAAAACGAACGTATCCTTCAAACTGCTCTCCTGTGCGTTCGCTTAAGTAAGGGAGTTGAATCCGCGTTTAGATTCAGAGAGTGGGAAGCACGTTCCTTCTAGGAGCTGCGTTTTGCTATTCCAGCGTGAATGGGAGTAAACGCTGTATTGAGAAATATCTGCTTCTAGAAGCAAAACGCAGCTACCTAACAGAACAATCTTCAATGTGTGCATTCAACGTACAGAGTTAAACTGATGTGCGTTTGCAAGAGTTTGTTAGCCCTTTCTGTGAAGCAGCGGAAAACGCATTTTTCCAGCCAAATCCAAGCATTTCAGAAATAGCTGTAAATCTCCGTCTAAAACACAAAACGAACGTATCCTTCAAACTGCTCTCCTCTGCGTTCGCTTAACTAAGGGAGTTGAATTCGTGTTTAGATTCAGAGAGTAAGAAGCACTTTCCTTCTAGGAGCTGCGTTTTGCTATTCCAGCGTGAATGGGAGTAAACGCTGTATTGAGAAATATCTGCTTCTCGAACCAAAACGCAGCTACCTAACAGAACGGTCTTCAATGTGTACATTCAACGTACAGAGTTAAACTGATGTGCGTTTGCAGGAGTTTGTAAACCCTTTCTGTGAAGCAGCGGAAAACGCATTTTTCCAGCCAAATCCAAGAATTCAGAAATAGCTATAAATCTCCGTCTAAAACACAAAACGAACGTATCCTTCAAACTGCTCTCCTGTGTGTTCGCTTAACTAAGGGAGTTGAATCCGCGTTTAGACTCAGAGAGTGGGAAGCACGTTCCTTCTAGGAGCTGCGTTTTGCTATTCCAGCGTCAATGGGAGTAAACGCTGTATTGAGAAATATTCGCTTCTAGAACCAAAACGCAGCTACCTAACAGAACGGTCTTCAATGTGTGCATTCAACGTACAGAGTTGAACTGATGTGCGTTTGCAGGAGTTTGTAAACCCTTTCTGTGAAGCAGCGGAAAACGCATTTTTCTAGCCAAATCCAAGCATTTTAGAAATAGCTGTAAATCTCCGTCTAAAACACAAAACGAACGTATCCTTCAAACTGCTCTCCTGTGCGTTCGCTTAACTCAGAAAGTTGAATCCGTGTTTAGATTCATAGAGTGGGAAGCACGTTCCTTCTAGGAGCTGCGTTTTGCTATTCCAGCGTGAATTGGAGTAAACGCTGTATTCAAAAATATCTGCTTCTAGAACCAAAACGCAGCTACCTAACAGAACGGTCTTCAATGTGTGCATTCAACTTACAGTGTTAAACTGATGTGCGTTTGCAGGAGTTTGTAAACCCTTTCTGTGAAGCAGCGGAAAACGCATTTTTCCAGCCAAATCCAAGCATTTCAGAAATAGCTGTAAATCTCCGTCTAAAACACAAAACGAACGTATCCTTCAAACTGCTCTCCTGTGCGTTCGCTTAACTAAGGGAGTTGAATCCGCCTTTAGATTCAGAGAGTGGGAAGCACGTTCCTTCTAGGAGCTGCGTTTTGCTATTCCAGCGTGAATGGGAGTAAACGCTGTATTGAGAAATATCTGCTTCTAGAACCAAAACGCAGCTACCTAACAGAACGGCCTTCAATGGGTGCATTCAACTTACTGATTTAAACTGATGTGCGTTTGCAGGAGTTTGTAAACCCTTTCTGTGAAGCAGCGGAAAACGCATTTTTCCAGCCAAATCCAAGCATTTCAGAAATAGCTGTAAATCTCCGTCTAAAACACAAAACGAACGTATCCTTCAAACTGCTATCCTGTGCGTTCGCTTAACTAAGGGAGTTGAATCCGCGTTTAGATTCAGAGAGTGGGAAGCACGTTCCTTCTAGGAGCTGCGTTTTGCTATTCCAGCGTGAATGGGAGTAAACGCTGTATTGAGAAATATCTGCTTCTAGAACCAAAACGCAGCTACCTAACAGAACGGTCTTCAATGTGTGCATTCAACGTACAGAGTTAAACTGATGTGCGTTTGCAGGAGTTTGTAAACCCTTTCTGTGAAGCAGCGGAAATCGCATTTTTCCAGCCAAATTCAAGCATTTCAGAGATAGCTGTAAATCTCCGTCTAAAACACAAAACGAACGTATCCTTCAAACTGCTCTCCTGTGCGTTCGCTTAACTAAGGGAGTTGAATCCGCGTTTAGATTCAGAGTGGGAAGCACGTTCCTTCTAGGAGCTGCGTTTTGCTATTGCAGCGTGAATGGGAGTAAACGCTGTATTCAGAAATATCTGCTTCTAGAACCAAAACGCAGCTACCTAACAGAACGGTCTTCAATGTGTGCATTCAACTTACAGAGTTAAACTGATGTGCGTTTGCAGGAGTTTGTAAACCCTTTCTGTGAAGCAGCGGAAAACGCATTTTTCCAGCCAAATCCAAGCATTTCAGAAATAGCTGTAAATCTCCATCTAAAACACAAAACGAACGTATCCTTCAAACTGCTCTCCTGTGCGTTCGCTTAACTAAGGGAGTTGAATCCGCGTTTAGATTCAGAGAGTGGGAAGCACGTTCCTTCTAGGAGCTGCGTTTTGCTATTCCAGTGTGAATGGGAGTAAACGCTGTGTTCAGAAATATCTGCTTCTAGAACCAAAACGCAGCTAAATAACAGAACGGTCTTCAATGTGTGCATTCAACTTACAGAGTTAAACTGATGTGCGTTTGCAGGAGTTTGTAACCCCTTTCTGTGAAGCAGCGGAAAACGCATTTGTCCAGCCAAATCCAAGCATTTCAGAAATAGCTGTAAATCTCCGTCTAAAACACAAAAAGAACGTATCCTTCAAACTGCTATCCTGTGCGTTCGCTTAACTAAGGGAGTTGAATCCGCGTTTAGATTCAGAGAGTGGGAAGCACGTTCCTTCTAGGAGCTGCGTTTTGCTATTCCAGCGTGAATGGGAGTAAACGCTGTATTGAGAAATATCTGCTTCTAGAACCAAAACGCAGCTACCTAACAGAACGGTCTTCAATGTGTGCATTCAACGTACAGAGTTGAAATGATGTGCGTTTGCAGGAGTTTGTAAACCCTTTCTGTGAAGCAGCGCAAAACGCATTTTTCCAGCCAAATCCAAGCATTTCAGAAATAGCTGTAAATCTCCGTCTAAAACACAAAACGAACGTATCCTTCAAACTGCTCTCCTGTGCGTTCGCTTAACTAAGGGAGTTGAATCCGCGTTTAGATTCAGAGAGTGGGAAGCACGTTCCTTCTAGGAGCTGCGTTTTGCTATTCCAGCGTGAATGGGAGTAAACGCTGTATTCAGTAATATCTGCTTCTAGAACCAAAACGCAGCTACCTAACAGAACGGTCTTCAATGTGTGCATTCAACTTACAGAGTTAAACTGATGTGCGTTTGCAGGAGTTTGTAAACCCTTTCTGTGAAGCAGCGGAAAACGCATTTTTCCAGCCAAATCCAAGCATTTCAGAAATAGCTGTAAATCTCCGTCTAAAACACAAAACGAACGTATCCTTCAAACTGCTCTCCTGTGTGTTCGCTTAACTAAGGGAGTTGAATCCGCGTTTAGATTCAGAGAGTGGGAAGCACGTTCCTTCTAGGAGCTGCGTTTTGCTATTCCAGCGAGAATGGGAGTAAACGCTGTATTGAGAAATATCTGCTTCTAGAAGCAAAACGCAGCTACCTAACAGAACGGTCTTCAATGTGTTCATTCAACGTACAAAGTTAAACTGATGTGCGTTTGCAAGAATTTGTTAGCCCTTTCTGTGAAGCAGCGGAAAACGCATTTTTCCAGCCAAATCCAAGCATTTCAGAAATACCTGTAAATCTCCGTCTAAAACACAAAACGAACGTATCCTTCAAACTGCTCTCCTGTGTGTTCGCTTAACTAAGGGAGTTGAATTCTTGTTTTGATTCAGAGAGTAAGAAGCATTTTCCTTCTAGGAGCTGCGTTTTGCTATTCCAGCGTGAATGGGAGTAAACGCTGTATTGAGAAATATCTGCTTCTGGAACCAAAACGCAGCTACCTAACAGAACGGTCTTCAATGTGTGCATTCAACGTACAGAGTTAAACTGATGTGCGTTTGCAGGAGTTTGTAAACTCTTTCTGTGAAGCAGCGGAAAACGCATTTTTCCAGCCAAATCCAAGCATTTCAGAAATAGCTGTAAATCTCCGTCTAAAACACAAAACGAACGTATCCTTCAAACTGCTCTGCTGTGCGTTGGCTTAACTAAGGAAGTTGAATCCGCGTTTAGATTCAGAGAGTGGGAAGCACGTTCCTTCTAGGAGCTGCGTTTTGCTATTCCAGCGTGAATGGGAGTAAACGCTGTATTGAGAAATATCTGCTTCTAGAACCAAAACGCAGCTACCTAACAGAACGGTCTTCAATGTGTGCATTCAACGTACAGAGTTAAACTGATGTGCGTTTGCAGGAGTTTGTAAACTCTTTCTGTGAAGCAGCGGAAAACGCATTTTTCCAGCCAAATCCAAGCATTTCAGAAATAGTTGTAAATCTCCGTCTAAAACACAAAACGAACGTATCCTTCAAACTGCTCTCCTGTGCGTTCGCTTAACTAAGGGAGTTGAATCCGCGTTTAGATTCAGAGAGTGGGAAGCACGTTCCTTCTAAAAGCTGCGTTTTGCTATTCCAGCGTGAATGGGAATAAACGCTGTATTGAGAAATATCTGCTTCTAGAACCAAAACGCAGCTACCTAACAGAACGGTCTTCAATGTGTGCATTCAACTTACAGAGTTAAACTGATGTGCGTTTGCAGGAGTTTGTAAACCCTTTCTGTGAAGCAGCGGAAAACGCATTTGTCCAGCCAAATCCAAGCATTTCAGAAATAGCTGTAAATCTCCGTCTAAAACACAAAACGAACGTATCCTTCAAACTACTCTCCTGTGTGTTCGCTTAACTAAGGGAGTTGAATCCGCGTTTAGATTCAGAGAGTGGGAAGCACGTTCCTCCTAGGAGCTGCGTTTTGCTATTCCAGCGTGAATGGGAGTAAACGCTGTATTGAGAAATATCTGCTTCTAGAAGCAAAACGCAGCTACCTAACAGAACGGTCTTCAATGTGTTCATTCAACGTACAGAGTTAAACTGATGTGCGTTTGCAGGAGTTTGTAAACCCTTTCTGTGAAGCAGCGGAAAACGCATTTTTCCAGCCAAATCCAAGCATTTCAGAAATAGCTGTAAATCTCCGTCTAAAACACAAAACGAACGTATCCTTCAAACTGCTCTCCTGTGCGTTCGCTTAACTAAGGGAGTTGAATCCGCGTTTAGATTCAGAGAGTGGGAAGCACGTTCCTTCTAGGAGCTGCGTTTTGCTATTCCAGCGTGAATGGGAGTTAACGCTGTATTCCAAAATATCTGCTTCTAGAACCAAAACGCAGCTACCTAACAGAACGGTCTTCAATGTGTGCATTCAACTTACAGAATTAAACTGATGTGCGTTTGCAGGAGTTTGTAAACCCTTTCTGTGAAGCAGCGGAAAACGCATTTTTCCAGCCAAATCCAAGCATTTCAGAAATAGCTGTAAATCTCCGTCTAAAACACAAAACGAACGTATCCTTCAAACTGCTCTCCTGTGCGTTCGCTTAACTAAGGGAGTTGAATCCGCGTTTAGATTCAGAGAGTGGGAAGCACGTTCCTTCTAGGAGCTGCGTTTTGCTATTCCAGCGTGAATGGGAGTAAAGGCTGTATTGAGAAATATCTGCTTCTAGAACCAAAACGCAGCTACCTAACAGAACGGTCTTCAATGTGTGCATTCATCGTACAGAGTTAAACTGATGTGCGTTTGCAGGAGTTTGTAAACTCTTTCTGTGAAGCAGCGGAAAACGCATTTTTCCAGCCAAATCCAAGCATTTCAGAAATAGCTGTAAATCTCCGTCTAAAACACAAAACGAACGTATCCTTCAAACTGCTCTGCTGTGCGTTGGCTTAACTAAGGGAGTTGAATCCGCGTTTAGATTCAGAGAGTGGGAAGCACGTTCCTTCTAGGAGCTGCGTTTTGCTATTCCAGCGTGAATGGGAGTAAACGCTGTATTGAGAAATATCTGCTTCCAGAACCAAAACGCAGCTACCTAACAGAACGGTCTTCAATGTGTGCATTCAACGTACAGAGTTAAACTGATGTGCGTTTGCAGGAGTTTGTAAACCCTTTCTCTGAAGCAGCGGAAAACGCATTTTTCCAGCCAAATCCAAGCATTTCAGAAATAGCTGTAAATCTCCGTCTAAAACACAAAACGAACGTATCCTTCAAACTGCTCTCCTGTGCGTTCGCTTAACTAGGGGAGTTGAATCCGCATTTAGATTCAGAGTGGGAAGCACGTTCCTTCTAGGAGCTGCGTTTTGCTATTCAAGCGTGAATGGGAGTAAACGCTGTATTGAGAAATATCTGCTTCTAGAACCAAAACGCAGCTACCTAACAGAACGGTCTTCAATGTGTGCATTCAACGTACAGAGTTAAACTGATGTGCGTTTGCAGGAGTTTGTAAACTCTTTCTGTGAAGCAGCGGAAAACGCATTTTTCCAGCCAAATCCAAGCATTTCAGAAATAGCTCTAAATCTCCGTCTAAAACACAAAACGAACGTATCCTTCAAACTGCTCTCCTGTGCGTTCGCTTAACTAAGGGAGTTGAATCCGCGTTTAGATTCAGAGAGTGGGAAGCACGTTCCTTCTAGGAGCTGCGTTTTGCTATTCCAGCGTGAATGGGAGTAAACGCTGTATTGAGAAATATCTGCTTCTAGAACCAAAACGCAGCTACCTAACAGAACGGTCTTCAATGTGTGCATTCAACTTACAGAGTTAAACTGATGTGCGTTGGCAGGAGTTTGTAAACCCTTTCTGTGAAGCAGCAGAAAACGCATTTTTCCAGCCAAATCCAAGCATTTCAGAAATAGCTGTAAATCTCCGTCTAAAACACAAAACGAACGTATCCTTCAAACTGCTCTCCTGTGCGTTCGCTTAAGTAAGGGAGTTGAATCCGCGTTTAGATTCAGAGAGTGGGAAGCACGTTCCTTCTAGGAGCTGCGTTTTGCTATTCCAGCGTGAATGGGAGTAAACGCTCTATTGAGAAATATCTGCTTCTAGAAGCAAAACGCAGCTACCTAACAGAACAATCTTCAATGTGTGCATTCAACGTACAGAGTTAAACTGATGTGCGTTTGCAAGAGTTTGTTAGCCCTTTCTGTGAAGCAGCGGAAAACGCATTTTTCCAGCCAAATCCAAGCATTTCAGAAATAGCTGTAAATCTCCGTCTAAAACACAAAACGAACGTATCCTTCAAACTGCTCTCCTCTGCGTTCGCTTAACTAAGGGAGTTGAATTCGTGTTTAGATTCAGAGAGTAAGAAGCACTTTCCTTCTAGGAGCTGCGTTTTGCTATTCCAGCGTGAATGGGAGTAAACGCTGTATTGAGAAATATCTGCTTCTCGAACCCAAACGCAGCTACCTAACAGAACGGTCTTCAATGTGTACATTCAACGTACAGAGTTAAACTGATGTGCGTTTGCAGGAGTTTGTAAACCCTTTCTGTGAAGCAGCGGAAAACGCATTTTTCCAGCCAAATCCAAGCATTTCAGAAATAGCTATAAATCTCCGTCTAAAACACAAAACGAACGTATCCTTCAAACTGCTCTCCTGTGTGTTCGCTTAACTAAGGGAGTTGAATCCGCGTTTAGACTCAGAGAGTGGGAAGCACGTTCCTTCTAGGAGCTGCGTTTTGCTATTCCAGCGTCAATGGGAGTAAACGCTGTATTGAGAAATATTCGCTTCTAGAACCAAAACGCAGCTACCTAACAGAACGGTCTTCAATGTGTGCATTCAACGTACAGAGTTGAACTGATGTGCGTTTGCAGGAGTTTGTAAACCCTTTCTGTGAAGCAGCGGAAAACGCATTTTTCTAGCCAAATCCAAGCATTTTAGAAATAGCTGTAAATCTCCGTCTAAAACACAAAACGAACGTATCCTTCAAACTGCTCTCCTGTGCGTTCGCTTAACTCAGAAAGTTGAATCCGTGTTTAGATTCATAGAGTGGGAAGCACGTTCCTTCTAGGAGCTGCGTTTTGCTATTCCAGCGTGAATTGGAGTAAACGCTGTATTCAAAAATATCTGCTTCTAGAACCAAAACGCAGCTACCTAACAGAACGGTCTTCAATGTGTGCATTCAACTTACAGTGTTAAACTGATGTGCGTTTGCAGGAGTTTGTAAACCCTTTCTGTGAAGCAGCGGAAAACGCATTTTTCCAGCCAAATCCAAGCATTTCAGAAATAGCTGTAAATCTCCGTCTAAAACACAAAACGAACGTATCCTTCAAACTGCTCTCCTGTGCGTTCGCTTAACTAAGGGAGTTGAATCCGCCTTTAGATTCAGAGAGTGGGAAGCACGTTCCTTCTAGGAGCTGCGTTTTGCTATTCCAGCGTGAATGGGAGTAAACGCTGTATTGAGAAATATCTGCTTCTAGAACCAAAACGCAGCTACCTAACAGAACGGCCTTCAATGGGTGCATTCAACTTACTGATTTAAACTGATGTGCGTTTGCAGGAGTTTGTAAACCCTTTCTGTGAAGCAGCGGAAAACGCATTTTTCCAGCCAAATCCAAGCATTTCAGAAATAGCTGTAAATCTCCGTCTAAAACACAAAACGAACGTATCCTTCAAACTGCTATCCTGTGCGTTCGCTTAACTAAGGGAGTTGAATCCGCGTTTAGATTCAGAGAGTGGGAAGCACGTTCCTTCTAGGAGCTGCGTTTTGCTATTCCAGCGTGAATGGGAGTAAACGCTGTATTGAGAAATATCTGCTTCTAGAACCAAAACGCAGCTACCTAACAGAACGGTCTTCAATGTGTGCATTCAACGTACAGAGTTAAACTGATGTGCGTTTGCAGGAGTTTGTAAACCCTTTCTGTGAAGCAGCGGAAATCGCATTTTTCCAGCCAAATTCAAGCATTTCAGAGATAGCTGTAAATCTCCGTCTAAAACACAAAACGAACGTATCCTTCAAACTGCTCTCCTGTGCGTTCGCTTAACTAAGGGAGTTGAATCCGCGTTTAGATTCAGAGTGGGAAGCACGTTCCTTCTAGGAGCTGCGTTTTGCTATTGCAGCGTGAATGGGAGTAAACGCTGTATTCAGAAATATCTGCTTCTAGAACCAAAACGCAGCTACCTAACAGAACGGTCTTCAATGTGTGCATTCAACTTACAGAGTTAAACTGATGTGCGTTTGCAGGAGTTTGTAAACCCTTTCTGTGAAGCAGCGGAAAACGCATTTTTCCAGCCAAATCCAAGCATTTCAGAAATAGCTGTAAATCTCCATCTAAAACACAAAACGAACGTATCCTTCAAACTGCTCTCCTGTGCGTTCGCTTAACTAAGGGAGTTGAATCCGCGTTTAGATTCAGAGAGTGGGAAGCACGTTCCTTCTAGGAGCTGCGTTTTGCTATTCCAGTGTGAATGGGAGTAAACGCTGTGTTCAGAAATATCTGCTTCTAGAACCAAAACGCAGCTAAATAACAGAACGGTCTTCAATGTGTGCATTCAACTTACAGAGTTAAACTGATGTGCGTTTGCAGGAGTTTGTAACCCCTTTCTGTGAAGCAGCGGAAAACGCATTTGTCCAGCCAAATCCAAGCATTTCAGAAATAGCTGTAAATCTCCGTCTAAAACACAAAAAGAACGTATCCTTCAAACTGCTATCCTGTGCGTTCGCTTAACTAAGGGAGTTGAATCCGCGTTTAGATTCAGAGAGTGGGAAGCACGTTCCTTCTAGGAGCTGCGTTTTGCTATTCCAGCGTGAATGGGAGTAAACGCTGTATTGAGAAATATCTGCTTCTAGAACCAAAACGCAGCTACCTAACAGAACGGTCTTCAATGTGTGCATTCAACGTACAGAGTTGAAATGATGTGCGTTTGCAGGAGTTTGTAAACCCTTTCTGTGAAGCAGCGCAAAACGCATTTTTCCAGCCAAATCCAAGCATTTCAGAAATAGCTGTAAATCTCCGTCTAAAACACAAAACGAACGTATCCTTCAAACTGCTCTCCTGTGCGTTCGCTTAACTAAGGGAGTTGAATCCGCGTTTAGATTCAGAGAGTGGGAAGCACGTTCCTTCTAGGAGCTGCGTTTTGCTATTCCAGCGTGAATGGGAGTAAACGCTGTATTCAGTAATATCTGCTTCTAGAACCAAAACGCAGCTACCTAACAGAACGGTCTTCAATGTGTGCATTCAACTTACAGAGTTAAACTGATGTGCGTTTGCAGGAGTTTGTA
This sequence comes from Callithrix jacchus, assembly GCF_049354715.1. Classification (NCBI taxonomy): domain Eukaryota; kingdom Metazoa; phylum Chordata; class Mammalia; order Primates; family Cebidae; genus Callithrix; species Callithrix jacchus. Next base: position 47,332,006 of record NC_133514.1, read on the forward strand.
AACCCTTTCTGTGAAGCAGCGGAAAACGCATTTTTCCAGCCAAATCCAAGCATTTCAGAAATAGCTGTAAATCTCCGTCTAAAACACAAAACGAACGTATCCTTCAAACTGCTCTCCTGTGTGTTCGCTTAACTAAGGGAGTTGAATCCGCGTTTAGATTCAGAGAGTGGGAAGCACATTCCTTCTAGGAGCTGCGTTTTGCTATTCCAGCGAGAATGGGAGTAAACGCTGTATTGAGAAATATCTGCTTCTAGAAGCAAAACGCAGCTACCTAACAGAACGGTCTTCAATGTGTTCATTCAACGTACAAAGTTAAACTGATGTGCGTTTGCAAGAATTTGTTAGCCCTTTCTGTGAAGCAGCGGAAAACGCATTTTTCCAGCCAAATCCAAGCATTTCAGAAATACCTGTAAATCTCCGTCTAAAACACAAAACGAACGTATCCTTCAAACTGCTCTCCTGTGTGTTCGCTTAACTAAGGGAGTTGAATTCTTGTTTTGATTCAGAGAGTAAGAAGCATTTTCCTTCTAGGAGCTGCGTTTTGCTATTCCAGCGTGAATGGGAGTAAACGCTGTATTGAGAAATATCTGCTTCTGGAACCAAAACGCAGCTACCTAACAGAACGGTCTTCAATGTGTGCATTCAACGTACAGAGTTAAACTGATGTGCGTTTGCAGGAGTTTGTAAACTCTTTCTGTGAAGCAGCGGAAAACGCATTTTTCCAGCCAAATCCAAGCATTTCAGAAATAGCTGTAAATCTCCGTCTAAAACACAAAACGAACGTATCCTTCAAACTGCTCTGCTGTGCGTTGGCTTAACTAAGGAAGTTGAATCCGCGTTTAGATTCAGAGAGTGGGAAGCACGTTCCTTCTAGGAGCTGCGTTTTGCTATTCCAGCGTGAATGGGAGTAAACGCTGTATTGAGAAATATCTGCTTCTAGAACCAAAACGCAGCTACCTAACAGAACGGTCTTCAATGTGTGCATTCAACGTACAGAGTTAAACTGATGTGCGTTTGCAGGAGTTTGTAAACTCTTTCTGTGAAGCAGCGGAAAACGCATTTTTCCAGCCAAATCCAAGCATTTCAGAAATAGTTGTAAATCTCCGTCTAAAACACAAAACGAACGTATCCTTCAAACTGCTCTCCTGTGCGTTCGCTTAACTAAGGGAGTTGAATCCGCGTTTAGATTCAGAGAGTGGGAAGCACGTTCCTTCTAAAAGCTGCGTTTTGCTATTCCAGCGTGAATGGGAATAAACGCTGTATTGAGAAATATCTGCTTCTAGAACCAAAACGCAGCTACCTAACAGAACGGTCTTCAATGTGTGCATTCAACTTACAGAGTTAAACTGATGTGCGTTTGCAGGAGTTTGTAAACCCTTTCTGTGAAGCAGCGGAAAACGCATTTGTCCAGCCAAATCCAAGCATTTCAGAAATAGCTGTAAATCTCCGTCTAAAACACAAAACGAACGTATCCTTCAAACTACTCTCCTGTGTGTTCGCTTAACTAAGGGAGTTGAATCCGCGTTTAGATTCAGAGAGTGGGAAGCACGTTCCTCCTAGGAGCTGCGTTTTGCTATTCCAGCGTGAATGGGAGTAAACGCTGTATTGAGAAATATCTGCTTCTAGAAGCAAAACGCAGCTACCTAACAGAACGGTCTTCAATGTGTTCATTCAACGTACAGAGTTAAACTGATGTGCGTTTGCAAGAATTTGTTAGCCCTTTCTGTGAAGCAGCGGAAAACGCATTTTTCCAGCCAAATCCAAGCATTTCAGAAATAGCTGTAAATCTCCGTCTAAAACACAAAACGAACGTATCCTTCAAACTGCTCTCCTGTGCGTTCGCTTAACTAAGGGAGTTGAATTCGTGTTTAGATTCAGAGAGTAAGAAGCACTTTCCTTCTAGGAGCTGCGTTTTGCTATTCCAGCGTGAATGGGAGTAAACGCTGTATTGAGAAATATCTGCTTCTCGAACCAAAACGCAGCTACCTAACAGAACGGTCTTCAATGTGTGCATTCAACGTACAGAGTTAAACTGATGTGCGTTTGCAGGAGTTTGTAAACCCTTTCTGTGAAGCAGCGGAAAACGCATTTTTCCAACCAAATCCAAGCATTTCAGAAATAGCTTTAAATCTCCGTCTAAAACACAAAACGAACGTATCCTTCAAACTGCTCTCCTGTGCGTTCGCTTAACTAAGGGAGTTGAATCCGCGTTTAGATTCAGAGAGTGGGAAGCACGTTCCTTCTAGGAGCTGCGTTTTGCTATTCCAGCGTGAATGGGAGTAAACGCTGTATTCCAAAATATCTGCTTCTAGAACCAAAACGCAGCTACCTAACAGAACGGTCTTCAATGTGTGCATTCAACTTACAGAGTTAAACTGATGTGCGTTTGCAGGAGTTTGTAAACCCTTTCTGTGAAGCAGCGGAAAACGCATTTTTCCAGCCAAATCCAAGCATTTCAGAAATAGCTGTAAATCTCCGTCTAAAACACAAAACGAACGTATCCTTCAAACTGCTATCCTGTGCGTTCGCTTAACTAAGGGAGTTGAATCCGCGTTTAGATTCAGAGAGTGGGAAGCACGTTCCTTCTAGGAGCTGCGTTTTGCTATTCCAGCGTGAATGGGAGTAAACGCTGTATTGAGAAATATCTGCTTCTAGAAGCAAAACGCAGCTACCTAACAGAACGGTCTTCAATGTGTTCATTCAACGTACAGAGTTAAACTGATGTGCGTTTGCAAGAATTTGTTAGCCCTTTCTGTGAAGCAGCGGAAAACGCATTTTTCCAGCCAAATCCAAGCATTTCAGAAATAGCTGTAAATCTCCGTCTAAAACACAAAACGAACGTATCCTTCAAACTGCTCTCCTGTGCGTTCGCTTAACTAAGGGAGTTGAATTCGTGTTTAGATTCAGAGAGTAAGAAGCACTTTCCTTCTAGGAGCTGCGTTTTGCTATTCCAGCGTGAATGGGAGTAAACGCTGTATTGAGAAATATCTGCTTCTCGAACCAAAACGCAGCTACCTAACAGAACGGTCTTCAATGTGTGCATTCAACGTACAGAGTTAAACTGATGTGCGTTTGCAGGAGTTTGTAAACCCTTTCTGTGAAGCAGCGGAAAACGCATTTTTCCAACCAAATCCAAGCATTTCAGAAATAGCTTTAAATCTCCGTCTAAAACACAAAACGAACGTATCCTTCAAACTGCTCTCCTGTGCGTTCGCTTAACTAAGGGAGTTGAATCCGCGTTTAGATTCAGAGAGTGGGAAGCACGTTCCTTCTAGGAGCTGCGTTTTGCTATTCCAGCGTGAATGGGAGTAAACGCTGTATTCCAAAATATCTGCTTCTAGAACCAAAACGCAGCTACCTAACAGAACGGTCTTCAATGTGTGCATTCAACTTACAGAGTTAAACTGATGTGCGTTTGCAGGAGTTTGTAAACCCTTTCTGTGAAGCAGCGGAAAACGCATTTTTCCAGCCAAATCCAAGCATTTCAGAAATAGCTGTAAATCTCCGTCTAAAACACAAAACGAACGTATCCTTCAAACTGCTATCCTGTGCGTTCGCTTAACTAAGGGAGTTGAATCCGCGTTTAGATTCAGAGAGTGGGAAGCACGTTCCTTCTAGGAGCTGCGTTTTGCTATTCCAGCGTGAATGGGAGTAAACGCTGTATTGAGAAATATCTGCTTCTAGAACCAAAACGCAGCTACCTAACAGAACGGTCTTCAATGTGTGCATTCAACTTACAGAGTTAAACTGATGTGCGTTTGCAGGAGTTTGTAAACCCTTTCTGTGAAGCAGCGGAAAACGCATTTTTCCAGCCAAATCCAAGCATTTCAGAAATAGCTGTAAATCTCCGTCTAAAACACAAAACGAACGTATCCTTCAAACTGCTATCCTGTGCGTTCGCTTAACTAAGGGAGTTGAATCCGCGTTTAGATTCAGAGAGTGGGAAGCACGTTCCTTCTAGGAGCTGCGTTTTGCTATTCCAGCGTGAATGGGAGTAAACGCTGTATTGAGAAATATCTGCTTCTAGAACCAAAACGCAGCTACCTAACAGAACGGTCTTCAATGTGTGCATTCAACGTACAGAGTTAAACTGATGTGCGTTTGCAGGAGTTTGTAAACCCTTTCTGTGAAGCAGCGGAAAACGCATTTTTCCAGCCAAATCCAAGCATTTCAGAAATAGCTGTAAATCTCCGTCTAAAACACAAAACGAACGTATCCTTCAAACTGCTCTCCTGTGCGTTCGCTTAACTAAGGGTGTTGAATCCGCGTTTAGACTCAGAGAGTGGGAAGCACGTTCCTACTAGGAGCTGCGTTTTGCTATTCCAGCGTGAATGGGAGTAAACGCTGTATTGAGAAATATCTGCTTCTAGAACCAAAACGCAGCTACCTAACAGAACGGTCTTCAATGTGTGCATTCAACGTACAGAGTTAAACTGATGTGCGTTTGCAGGAGTTTGTAAACCCTTTCTGTGAAGCAGCGGAAAACGCATTTTTCCAGCCAAATCCAAGCATTTCAGAAATAGCTGTAAATCTCCGTCTAAAACACAAAACGAACGTATCCTTCAAACTGCTCTCCTGTGCGTTGGCTTAACTAAGGGAGTTGAATCCGCGTTTAGATTCAGAAAATGGGAAGCACGTTCCTTCTAGGAGCTGCGTTTTGCTATTCCAGCGTGAATGGGAGTAAACGCTGTATTGAGAAATATCTGCTTCTAGAACCAAAACGCAGCTACCTAACAGAACGGTCTTCAATGTGTGCATTCAGCTTACAGAGTTAAACTGATGTGCGTTTGCAGGAGTTTGTAAACCCTTTCTGTGAAGCAGCGGAAAACGCATTTTTCCATCCAAATCCAAGCATTTCAGAAATAGCTGTAAATCTCCGTCTAAAACACAAAACGAACGTATCCTTAAAACTGCTCTCCTGTGCGTTCGCTTAACTAAGGGAGTTGAATCCGCGTTTAGATTCAGAGAGTGGGAAGCACTTTCCTTCTAGGAGCTGCGTTTTGCTATTCAAGCGTGAATGGGAGTAAACGCTGTATTGAGAAATATCTGCTTCTAGAACCAAAACGCAGCTACCTAACAGAACGGTCTTCAATGTGTGCATTCAACTTACAGAGTTAAACTGATGTGCGTTTGCAGGAGTTTGTAAACCCTTTCTGTGAAGCAGCGGAAAACGCATTTTTCCAGCCAAATCCAAGCATTTCAGAAATAGCTGTAAATCTCCGTCTAAAACACAAAACAAACGTATCCTTCAAACTGCACTCCTGTGCGTTCGCTTAACTAAGGGAGTTGAATCCGCGTTTAGACTCAGAGAGTGGGAAGCACGTTCCTTCTTGGAGCTGCGTTTTGCTATTCCAGCGTGAATGGGAGTAAACGCTGTATTGAGAAATATCTGCTTCTAGAACCAAAACGCAGCTACCTAACAGAACGGTCTTCAATGTGTGCATTCAACTTACAGAGTTAAACTGATGTGCGTTTGCAGGAGTTTGTAAACCCTTTCTGTGAAGCAGCGGAAAACGCATTTTTCCAGCCAAATCCAAGCATTTCAGAAATAGCTGTAAATCTCCGTCTAAAACACAAAACGAACGTATCCTTCTAACTGCTCTCCTGTGCGTTCGCTTAACTAAGGGCGTTGAATCCGCGTTTAGATTCAGAGAGTGGGAAGCACGTTCCTTCTAGGAGCTGCGTTTTGCTATTCCAGCGTGAATGGGAGTAAACGCTGTATTCCAAAATATCTGCTTCTAGAACCAAAACGCAGCTACCTAACAGAACGGTCTTCAATGTGTGCATTCAACTTACAGAGTTAAACTGATGTGCGTTTGCAGGAGTTTGTAAACCCTTTCTGTGAAGCAGCGGAAAACGCATTTTTCCAGCCAAATCCAAGCATTTCAGAAATAGCTGTAAATCTCCGTCTAAAACACAAAACGAACGTATCCTTCAAACTGCTATCCTGTGCGTTCGCTTAACTAAGGGAGTTGAATCCGCGTTTAGATTCAGAGAGTGGGAAGCACGTTCCTTCTAGGAGCTGCGTTTTGCTATTCCAGCGTGAATGGGAGTAAACGCTGTATTGAGAAATATCTGCTTCTAGAACCAAAACGCAGCTACCTAACAGAACGGTCTTCAATGTGTGCATTCAACTTACAGAGTTAAACTGATGTGCGTTTGCAGGAGTTTGTAAACCCTTTCTGTGAAGCAGCGGAAAACGCATTTTTCCAGCCAAATCCAAGCATTTCAGAAATAGCTGTAAATCTCCGTCTAAAACACAAAACGAACGTATCCTTCAAACTGCTATCCTGTGCGTTCGCTTAACTAAGGGAGTTGAATCCGCGTTTAGATTCAGAGAGTGGGAAGCACGTTCCTTCTAGGAGCTGCGTTTTGCTATTCCAGCGTGAATGGGAGTAAACGCTGTATTGAGAAATATCTGCTTCTAGAACCAAAACGCAGCTACCTAACAGAACGGTCTTCAATGTGTGCATTCAACGTACAGAGTTAAACTGATGTGCGTTTGCAGGAGTTTGTAAACCCTTTCTGTGAAGCAGCGGAAAACGCAATTTTCCAGCCAAATCCAAGCATTTCAGAAATAGCTGTAAATCTCCGTCTAAAACACAAAACGAACGTATCCTTCAAACTGCTCTCCTGTGCGTTCGCTTAACTAAGGGTGTTGAATCCGCGTTTAGACTCAGAGAGTGGGAAGCACGTTCCTACTAGGAGCTGCGTTTTGCTATTCCAGCGTGAATGGGAGTAAACGCTGTATTGAGAAATATCTGCTTCTAGAACCAAAACGCAGCTACCTAACAGAACGGTCTTCAATGTGTGCATTCAACGTACAGAGTTAAACTGATGTGCGTTTGCAGGAGTTTGTAAACCCTTTCTGTGAAGCAGCGGAAAACGCATTTTTCCAGCCAAATCCAAGCATTTCAGAAATAGCTGTAAATCTCCGTCTAAAACACAAAACGAACGTATCCTTCAAACTGCTCTCCTGTGCGTTGGCTTAACTAAGGGAGTTGAATCCGCGTTTAGATTCAGAAAATGGGAAGCACGTTCCTTCTAGGAGCTGCGTTTTGCTATTCCAGCGTGAATGGGAGTAAACGCTGTATTGAGAAATATCTGCTTCTAGAACCAAAACGCAGCTACCTAACAGAACGGTCTTCAATGTGTGCATTCAGCTTACAGAGTTAAACTGATGTGCGTTTGCAGGAGTTTGTAAACCCTTTCTGTGAAGCAGCGGAAAACGCATTTTTCCATCCAAATCCAAGCATTTCAGAAATAGCTGTAAATCTCCGTCTAAAACACAAAACGAACGTATCCTTAAAACTGCTCTCCTGTGCGTTCGCTTAACTAAGGGAGTTGAATCCGCGTTTAGATTCAGAGAGTGGGAAGCACTTTCCTTCTAGGAGCTGCGTTTTGCTATTCAAGCGTGAATGGGAGTAAACGCTGTATTGAGAAATATCTGCTTCTAGAACCAAAACGCAGCTACCTAACAGAACGGTCTTCAATGTGTGCATTCAACTTACAGAGTTAAACTGATGTGCGTTTGCAGGAGTTTGTAAACCCTTTCTGTGAAGCAGCGGAAAACGCATTTTTCCAGCCAAATCCAAGCATTTCAGAAATAGCTGTAAATCTCCGTCTAAAACACAAAACGAACGTATCCTTCAAACTGCTCTCCTGTGTGTTCGCTTAACTAAGGGAGTTGAATTCTTGTTTTGATTCAGAGAGTAAGAAGCATTTTCCTTCTAGGAGCTGCGTTTTGCTATTCCAGCGTGAATGGGAGTAAACGCTGTATTGAGAAATATCTGCTTCTGGAACCAAAACGCAGCTACCTAACAGAACGGTCTTCAATGTGTGCATTCAACGTACAGAGTTAAACTGATGTGCGTTTGCAGGAGTTTGTAAACTCTTTCTGTGAAGCAGCGGAAAACGCATTTTTCCAGCCAAATCCAAGCATTTCAGAAATAGCTGTAAATCTCCGTCTAAAACACAAAACGAACGTATCCTTCAAACTGCTCTGCTGTGCGTTGGCTTAACTAAGGAAGTTGAATCCGAGTTTAGATTCAGAGAGTGGGAAGCACGTTCCTTCTAGGAGCTGCGTTTTGCTATTCCAGCGTGAATGGGAGTAAACGCTGTATTGAGAAATATCTGCTTCTAGAACCAAAACGCAGCTACCTAACAGAACGGTCTTCAATGTGTGCATTCAACGTACAGAGTTAAACTGATGTGCGTTTGCAGGAGTTTGTAAACTCTTTCTGTGAAGCAGCGGAAAACGCATTTTTCCAGCCAAATCCAAGCATTTCAGAAATAGTTGTAAATCTCCGTCTAAAACACAAAACGAACGTATCCTTCAAACTGCTCTCCTGTGCGTTCGCTTAACTAAGGGAGTTGAATCCGCGTTTAGATTCAGAGAGTGGGAAGCACGTTCCTTCTAAAAGCTGCGTTTTGCTATTCCAGCGTGAATGGGAATAAACGCTGTCTTGAGAAATATCTGCTTCTAGAACCAAAACGCAGCTACCTAACAGAACGGTCTTCAATGTGTGCATTCAACTTACAGAGTTAAACTGATGTGCGTTTGCAGGAGTTTGTAAACCCTTTCTGTGAAGCAGCGGAAAACGCATTTGTCCAGCCAAATCCAAGCATTTCAGAAATAGCTGTAAATCTCCGTCTAAAACACAAAACGAACGTATCCTTCAAACTACTCTCCTGTGTGTTCGCTTAACTAAGGGAGTTGAATCCGCGTTTAGATTCAGAGAGTGGGAAGCACGTTCCTCCTAGGAGCTGCGTTTTGCTATTCCAGCGTGAATGGGAGTAAACGCTGTATTGAGAAATATCTGCTTCTAGAAGCAAAACGCAGCTACCTAACAGAACGGTCTTCAATGTGTTCATTCAACGTACAGAGTTAAACTGATGTGCGTTTGCAAGAATTTGTTAGCCCTTTCTGTGAAGCAGCGGAAAACGCATTTTTCCAGCCAAATCCAAGCATTTCAGAAATAGCTGTAAATCTCCGTCTAAAACACAAAACGAACGTATCCTTCAAACTGCTCTCCTGTGCGTTCGCTTAACTAAGGGAGTTGAATTCGTGTTTAGATTCAGAGAGTAAGAAGCACTTTCCTTCTAGGAGCTGCGTTTTGCTATTCCAGCGTGAATGGGAGTAAACGCTGTATTGAGAAATATCTGCTTCTCGAACCAAAACGCAGCTACCTAACAGAACGGTCTTCAATGTGTGCATTCAACGTACAGAGTTAAACTGATGTGCGTTTGCAGGAGTTTGTAAACCCTTTCTGTGAAGCAGCGGAAAACGCATTTTTCCAACCAAATCCAAGCATTTCAGAAATAGCTTTAAATCTCCGTCTAAAACACAAAACGAACGTATCCTTCAAACTGCTCTCCTGTGCGTTCGCTTAACTAAGGGAGTTGAATCCGCGTTTAGATTCAGAGAGTGGGAAGCACGTTCCTTCTAGGAGCTGCGTTTTGCTATTCCAGCGTGAATGGGAGTAAACGCTGTATTCCAAAATATCTGCTTCTAGAACCAAAACGCAGCTACCTAACAGAACGGTCTTCAATGTGTGCATTCAACTTACAGAGTTAAACTGATGTGCGTTTGCAGGAGTTTGTAAACCCTTTCTGTGAAGCAGCGGAAAACGCATTTTTCCAGCCAAATCCAAGCATTTCAGAAATAGCTGTAAATCTCCGTCTAAAACACAAAACGAACGTATCCTTCAAACTGCTATCCTGTGCGTTCGCTTAACTAAGGGAGTTGAATCCGCGTTTAGATTCAGAGAGTGGGAAGCACGTTCCTTCTAGGAGCTGCGTTTTGCTATTCCAGCGTGAATGGGAGTAAACGCTGTATTGAGAAATATCTGCTTCTAGAACCAAAACGCAGCTACCTAACAGAACGGTCTTCAATGTGTGCATTCAACGTACAGAGTTAAACTGATGTGCGTTTGCAGGAGTTTGTAAACCCTTTCTGTGAAGCAGCGGAAATCGCATTTTTCCAGCCAAATTCAAGCATTTCAGAGATAGCTGTAAATCTCCGTCTAAAACACAAAACGAACGTATCCTTCAAACTGCTCTCCTGTGCGTTCGCTTAACTAAGGGAGTTGAATCCGCGTTTAGATTCAGAGTGGGAAGCACGTTCCTTCTAGGAGCTGCGTTTTGCTATTGCAGCGTGAATGGGAGTAAACGCTGTATTCAGAAATATCTGCTTCTAGAACCAAAACGCAGCTACCTAACAGAACGGTCTTCAATGTGTGCATTCAACTTACAGAGTTAAACTGATGTGCGTTTGCAGGAGTTTGTAAACCCTTTCTGTGAAGCAGCGGAAAACGCATTTTTCCAGCCAAATCCAAGCATTTCAGAAATAGCTGTAAATCTCCATCTAAAACACAAAACGAACGTATCCTTCAAACTGCTCTCCTGTGCGTTCGCTTAACTAAGGGAGTTGAATCCGCGTTTAGATTCAGAGAGTGGGAAGCACGTTCCTTCTAGGAGCTGCGTTTTGCTATTCCAGTGTGAATGGGAGTAAACGCTGTGTTCAGAAATATCTGCTTCTAGAACCAAAACGCAGCTAAATAACAGAACGGTCTTCAATGTGTGCATTCAACTTACAGAGTTAAACTGATGTGCGTTTGCAGGAGTTTGTAACCCCTTTCTGTGAAGCAGCGGAAAACGCATTTGTCCAGCCAAATCCAAGCATTTCAGAAATAGCTGTAAATCTCCGTCTAAAACACAAAAAGAACGTATCCTTCAAACTGCTATCCTGTGCGTTCGCTTAACTAAGGGAGTTGAATCCGCGTTTAGATTCAGAGAGTGGGAAGCACGTTCCTTCTAGGAGCTGCGTTTTGCTATTCCAGCGTGAATGGGAGTAAACGCTGTATTGAGAAATATCTGCTTCTAGAACCAAAACGCAGCTACCTAACAGAACGGTCTTCAATGTGTGCATTCAACGTACAGAGTTGAAATGATGTGCGTTTGCAGGAGTTTGTAAACCCTTTCTGTGAAGCAGCGCAAAACGCATTTTTCCAGCCAAATCCAAGCATTTCAGAAATAGCTGTAAATCTCCGTCTAAAACACAAAACGAACGTATCCTTCAAACTGCTCTCCTGTGCGTTCGCTTAACTAAGGGAGTTGAATCCGCGTTTAGATTCAGAGAGTGGGAAGCACGTTCCTTCTAGGAGCTGCGTTTTGCTATTCCAGCGTGAATGGGAGTAAACGCTGTATTCAGTAATATCTGCTTCTAGAACCAAAACGCAGCTACCTAACAGAACGGTCTTCAATGTGTGCATTCAACTTACAGAGTTAAACTGATGTGCGTTTGCAGGAGTTTGTAAACCCTTTCTGTGAAGCAGCGGAAAACGCATTTTTCCAGCCAAATCCAAGCATTTCAGAAATAGCTGTAAATCTCCGTCTAAAACACAAAACGAACGTATCCTTCAAACTGCTCTCCTGTGTGTTCGCTTAACTAAGGGAGTTGAATCCGCGTTTAGATTCAGAGAGTGGGAAGCACGTTCCTTCTAGGAGCTGCGTTTTGCTATTCCAGCGAGAATGGGAGTAAACGCTGTATTGAGAAATATCTGCTTCTAGAAGCAAAACGCAGCTACCTAACAGAACGGTCTTCAATGTGTTCATTCAACGTACAAAGTTAAACTGATGTGCGTTTGCAAGAATTTGTTAGCCCTTTCTGTGAAGCAGCGGAAAACGCATTTTTCCAGCCAAATCCAAGCATTTCAGAAATACCTGTAAATCTCCGTCTAAAACACAAAACGAACGTATCCTTCAAACTGCTCTCCTGTGTGTTCGCTTAACTAAGGGAGTTGAATTCTTGTTTTGATTCAGAGAGTAAGAAGCATTTTCCTTCTAGGAGCTGCGTTTTGCTATTCCAGCGTGAATGGGAGTAAACGCTGTATTGAGAAATATCTGCTTCTGGAACCAAAACGCAGCTACCTAACAGAACGGTCTTCAATGTGTGCATTCAACGTACAGAGTTAAACTGATGTGCGTTTGCAGGAGTTTGTAAACTCTTTCTGTGAAGCAGCGGAAAACGCATTTTTCCAGCCAAATCCAAGCATTTCAGAAATAGCTGTAAATCTCCGTCTAAAACACAAAACGAACGTATCCTTCAAACTGCTCTGCTGTGCGTTGGCTTAACTAAGGAAGTTGAATCCGCGTTTAGATTCAGAGAGTGGGAAGCACGTTCCTTCTAGGAGCTGCGTTTTGCTATTCCAGCGTGAATGGGAGTAAACGCTGTATTGAGAAATATCTGCTTCTAGAACCAAAACGCAGCTACCTAACAGAACGGTCTTCAATGTGTGCATTCAACGTACAGAGTTAAACTGATGTGCGTTTGCAGGAGTTTGTAAACTCTTTCTGTGAAGCAGCGGAAAACGCATTTTTCCAGCCAAATCCAAGCATTTCAGAAATAGTTGTAAATCTCCGTCTAAAACACAAAACGAACGTATCCTTCAAACTGCTCTCCTGTGCGTTCGCTTAACTAAGGGAGTTGAATCCGCGTTTAGATTCAGAGAGTGGGAAGCACGTTCCTTCTAAAAGCTGCGTTTTGCTATTCCAGCGTGAATGGGAATAAACGCTGTATTGAGAAATATCTGCTTCTAGAACCAAAACGCAGCTACCTAACAGAACGGTCTTCAATGTGTGCATTCAACTTACAGAGTTAAACTGATGTGCGTTTGCAGGAGTTTGTAAACCCTTTCTGTGAAGCAGCGGAAAACGCATTTGTCCAGCCAAATCCAAGCATTTCAGAAATAGCTGTAAATCTCCGTCTAAAACACAAAACGAACGTATCCTTCAAACTACTCTCCTGTGTGTTCGCTTAACTAAGGGAGTTGAATCCGCGTTTAGATTCAGAGAGTGGGAAGCACGTTCCTCCTAGGAGCTGCGTTTTGCTATTCCAGCGTGAATGGGAGTAAACGCTGTATTGAGAAATATCTGCTTCTAGAAGCAAAACGCAGCTACCTAACAGAACGGTCTTCAATGTGTTCATTCAACGTACAGAGTTAAACTGATGTGCGTTTGCAAGAATTTGTTAGCCCTTTCTGTGAAGCAGCGGAAAACGCATTTTTCCAGCCAAATCCAAGCATTTCAGAAATAGCTGTAAATCTCCGTCTAAAACACAAAACGAACGTATCCTTCAAACTGCTCTCCTGTGCGTTCGCTTAACTAAGGGAGTTGAATTCGTGTTTAGATTCAGAGAGTAAGAAGCACTTTCCTTCTAGGAGCTGCGTTTTGCTATTCCAGCGTGAATGGGAGTAAACGCTGTATTGAGAAATATCTGCTTCTCGAACCAAAACGCAGCTACCTAACAGAACGGTCTTCAATGTGTGCATTCAACGTACAGAGTTAAACTGATGTGCGTTTGCAGGAGTTTGTAAACCCTTTCTGTGAAGCAGCGGAAAACGCATTTTTCCAACCAAATCCAAGCATTTCAGAAATAGCTTTAAATCTCCGTCTAAAACACAAAACGAACGTATCCTTCAAACTGCTCTCCTGTGCGTTCGCTTAACTAAGGGAGTTGAATCCGCGTTTAGATTCAGAGAGTGGGAAGCACGTTCCTTCTAGGAGCTGCGTTTTGCTATTCCAGCGTGAATGGGAGTAAACGCTGTATTCCAAAATATCTGCTTCTAGAACCAAAACGCAGCTACCTAACAGAACGGTCTTCAATGTGTGCATTCAACTTACAGAGTTAAACTGATGTGCGTTTGCAGGAGTTTGTAAACCCTTTCTGTGAAGCAGCGGAAAACGCATTTTTCCAGCCAAATCCAAGCATTTCAGAAATAGCTGTAAATCTCCGTCTAAAACACAAAACGAACGTATCCTTCAAACTGCTCTCCTGTGCGTTCGCTTAACTAAGGGAGTTGAATCCGCGTTTAGATTCAGAGAGTGGGAAGCACGTTCCTTCTAGGAGCTGCGTTTTGCTATTCCAGCGTGAATGGGAGTAAACGCTGTATTGAGAAATATCTGCTTCTAGAACCAAAACGCAGCTACCTAACAGAACGGTCTTCAATGTGTGCATTCAACGTACAGAGTTAAACTGATGTGCGTTTGCAGGAGTTTGTAAACCCTTTCTGTGAAGCAGCGGAAATCGCATTTTTCCAGCCAAATCCAAGCATTTCAGAAATAGCTTTAAATCTCCGTCTAAAACACAAAACGAACGTATCCTTCAAACTGCTCTCCTGTGCGTTCGCTTAACTAAGGGAGTTGAATCCGCGTTTAGATTCAGAGAGTGGGAAGCACGTTCCTTCTAGGAGCTGCGTTTTGCTATTCCAGCGTGAATGGGAGTAAACGCTGTATTCCAAAATATCTGCTTCTAGAACCAAAACGCAGCTACCTAACAGAACGGTCTTCAATGTGTGCATTCAACTTACAGAGTTAAACTGATGTGCGTTTGCAGGAGTTTGTAAACCCTTTCTGTGAAGCAGCGGAAAACGCATTTTTCCAGCCAAATCCAAGCATTTCAGAAATAGCTGTAAATCTCCGTCTAAAACACAAAAGAACGTATCCTTCAAACTGCTATCCTGTGCGTTCGCTTAACTAAGGGAGTTGAATCCGCGTTTAGATTCAGAGAGTGGGAAGCACGTTCCTTCTAGGAGCTGCGTTTTGCTATTCCAGCGTGAATGGGAGTAAACGCTGTATTGAGAAATATCTGCTTCTAGAACCAAAACGCAGCTACCTAACAGAACGGTCTTCAATGTGTGCATTCAACTTACAGAGTTAAACTGATGTGCGTTTGCAGGAGTTTGTAAACCCTTTCTGTGAAGCAGCGGAAAACGCATTTTTCCAGCCAAATCCAAGCATTTCAGAAATAGCTGTAAATCTCCGTCTAAAACACAAAACGAACGTATCCTTCAAACTGCTCTCCTGTGTGTTCGCTTAACTAAGGGAGTTGAATCCGCGTTTAGATTCAGAGAGTGGGAAGCACGTTCCTTCTAGGAGCTGCGTTTTGCTATTCCAGCGAGAATGGGAGTAAACGCTGTATTGAGAAATATCTGCTTCTAGAAGCAAAACGCAGCTACCTAACAGAACGGTCTTCAATGTGTTCATTCAACGTACAAAGTTAAACTGATGTGCGTTTGCAAGAATTTGTTAGCCCTTTCTGTGAAGCAGCGGAAAACGCATTTTTCCAGCCAAATCCAAGCATTTCAGAAATACCTGTAAATCTCCGTCTAAAACACAAAACGAACGTATCCTTCAAACTGCTCTCCTGTGTGTTCGCTTAACTAAGGGAGTTGAATTCTTGTTTTGATTCAGAGAGTAAGAAGCATTTTCCTTCTAGGAGCTGCGTTTTGCTATTCCAGCGTGAATGGGAGTAAACGCTGTATTGAGAAATATCTGCTTCTGGAACCAAAACGCAGCTACCTAACAGAACGGTCTTCAATGTGTGCATTCAACGTACAGAGTTAAACTGATGTGCGTTTGCAGGAGTTTGTAAACTCTTTCTGTGAAGCAGCGGAAAACGCATTTTTCCAGCCAAATCCAAGCATTTCAGAAATAGTTGTAAATCTCCGTCTAAAACACAAAACGAACGTATCCTTCAAACTGCTCTCCTGTGCGTTCGCTTAACTAAGGGAGTTGAATCCGCGTTTAGATTCAGAGAGTGGGAAGCACGTTCCTTCTAAAAGCTGCGTTTTGCTATTCCAGCGTGAATGGGAATAAACGCTGTCTTGAGAAATATCTGCTTCTAGAACCAAAACGCAGCTACCTAACAGAACGGTCTTCAATGTGTGCATTCAACTTACAGAGTTAAACTGATGTGCGTTTGCAGGAGTTTGTAAACCCTTTCTGTGAAGCAGCGGAAAACGCATTTGTCCAGCCAAATCCAAGCATTTCAGAAATAGCTGTAAATCTCCGTCTAAAACACAAAACGAACGTATCCTTCAAACTACTCTCCTGTGTGTTCGCTTAACTAAGGGAGTTGAATCCGCGTTTAGATTCAGAGAGTGGGAAGCACGTTCCTCCTAGGAGCTGCGTTTTGCTATTCCAGCGTGAATGGGAGTAAACGCTGTATTGAGAAATATCTGCTTCTAGAAGCAAAACGCAGCTACCTAACAGAACGGTCTTCAATGTGTTCATTCAACGTACAGAGTTAAACTGATGTGCGTTTGCAAGAATTTGTTAGCCCTTTCTGTGAAGCAGCGGAAAACGCATTTTTCCAGCCAAATCCAAGCATTTCAGAAATAGCTGTAAATCTCCGTCTAAAACACAAAACGAACGTATCCTTCAAACTGCTCTCCTGTGCGTTCGCTTAACTAAGGGAGTTGAATTCGTGTTTAGATTCAGAGAGTAAGAAGCACTTTCCTTCTAGGAGCTGCGTTTTGCTATTCCAGCGTGAATGGGAGTAAACGCTGTATTGAGAAATATCTGCTTCTCGAACCAAAACGCAGCTACCTAACAGAACGGTCTTCAATGTGTGCATTCAACGTACAGAGTTAAACTGATGTGCGTTTGCAGGAGTTTGTAAACCCTTTCTGTGAAGCAGCGGAAAACGCATTTTTCCAACCAAATCCAAGCATTTCAGAAATAGCTTTAAATCTCCGTCTAAAACACAAAACGAACGTATCCTTCAAACTGCTCTCCTGTGCGTTCGCTTAACTAAGGGAGTTGAATCCGCGTTTAGATTCAGAGAGTGGGAAGCACGTTCCTTCTAGGAGCTGCGTTTTGCTATTCCAGCGTGAATGGGAGTAAACGCTGTATTCCAAAATATCTGCTTCTAGAACCAAAACGCAGCTACCTAACAGAACGGTCTTCAATGTGTGCATTCAACTTACAGAGTTAAACTGATGTGCGTTTGCAGGAGTTTGTAAACCCTTTCTGTGAAGCAGCGGAAAACGCATTTTTCCAGCCAAATCCAAGCATTTCAGAAATAGCTGTAAATCTCCGTCTAAAACACAAAACGAACGTATCCTTCAAACTGCTCTCCTGTGCGTTCGCTTAACTAAGGGAGTTGAATCCGCGTTTAGATTCAGAGAGTGGGAAGCACGTTCCTTCTAGGAGCTGCGTTTTGCTATTCCAGCGTGAATGGGAGTAAACGCTGTATTGAGAAATATCTGCTTCTAGAACCAAAACGCAGCTACCTAACAGAACGGTCTTCAATGTGTGCATTCAACGTACAGAGTTAAACTGATGTGCGTTTGCAGGAGTTTGTAAACCCTTTCTGTGAAGCAGCGGAAATCGCATTTTTCCAGCCAAATTCAAGCATTTCAGAGATAGCTGTAAATCTCCGTCTAAAACACAAAACGAACGTATCCTTCAAACTGCTCTCCTGTGCGTTCGCTTAACTAAGGGAGTTGAATCCGCGTTTAGATTCAGAGTGGGAAGCACGTTCCTTCTAGGAGCTGCGTTTTGCTATTGCAGCGTGAATGGGAGTAAACGCTGTATTCAGAAATATCTGCTTCTAGAACCAAAACGCAGCTACCTAACAGAACGGTCTTCAATGTGTGCATTCAACTTACAGAGTTAAACTGATGTGCGTTTGCAGGAGTTTGTAAACCCTTTCTGTGAAGCAGCGGAAAACGCATTTTTCCAGCCAAATCCAAGCATTTCAGAGATAGCTGTAAATCTCCATCTAAAACACAAAACGAACGTATCCTTCAAACTGCTCTCCTGTGCGTTCGCTTAACTAAGGGAGTTGAATCCGCGTTTAGATTCAGAGAGTGGGAAGCACGTTCCTTCTAGGAGCTGCGTTTTGCTATTCCAGTGTGAATGGGAGTAAACGCTGTGTTCAGAAATATCTGCTTCTAGAACCAAAACGCAGCTAAATAACAGAACGGTCTTCAATGTGTGCATTCAACTTACAGAGTTAAACTGATGTGCGTTTGCAGGAGTTTGTAACCCCTTTCTGTGAAGCAGCGGAAAACGCATTTGTCCAGCCAAATCCAAGCATTTCAGAAATAGCTGTAAATCTCCGTCTAAAACACAAAAAGAACGTATCCTTCAAACTGCTATCCTGTGCGTTCGCTTAACTAAGGGAGTTGAATCCGCGTTTAGATTCAGAGAGTGGGAAGCACGTTCCTTCTAGGAGCTGCGTTTTGCTATTCCAGCGTGAATGGGAGTAAACGCTGTATTGAGAAATATCTGCTTCTAGAACCAAAACGCAGCTACCTAACAGAACGGTCTTCAATGTGTGCATTCAACGTACAGAGTTGAAATGATGTGCGTTTGCAGGAGTTTGTAAACCCTTTCTGTGAAGCAGCGCAAAACGCATTTTTCCAGCCAAATCCAAGCATTTCAGAAATAGCTGTAAATCTCCGTCTAAAACACAAAACGAACGTATCCTTCAAACTGCTCTCCTGTGCGTTCGCTTAACTAAGGGAGTTGAATCCGCGTTTAGATTCAGAGAGTGGGAAGCACGTTCCTTCTAGGAGCTGCGTTTTGCTATTCCAGCGTGAATGGGAGTAAACGCTGTATTCAGTAATATCTGCTTCTAGAACCAAAACGCAGCTACCTAACAGAACGGTCTTCAATGTGTGCATTCAACTTACAGAGTTAAACTGATGTGCGTTTGCAGGAGTTTGTAAACCCTTTCTGTGAAGCAGCGGAAAACGCATTTTTCCAGCCAAATCCAAGCATTTCAGAAATAGCTGTAAATCTCCGTCTAAAACACAAAACGAACGTATCCTTCAAACTGCTCTCCTGTGTGTTCGCTTAACTAAGGGAGTTGAATCCGCGTTTAGATTCAGAGAGTGGGAAGCACGTTCCTTCTAGGAGCTGCGTTTTGCTATTCCAGCGAGAATGGGAGTAAACGCTGTATTGAGAAATATCTGCTTCTAGAAGCAAAACGCAGCTACCTAACAGAACGGTCTTCAATGTGTTCATTCAACGTACAAAGTTAAACTGATGTGCGTTTGCAAGAATTTGTTAGCCCTTTCTGTGAAGCAGCGGAAAACGCATTTTTCCAGCCAAATCCAAGCATTTCAGAAATACCTGTAAATCTCCGTCTAAAACACAAAACGAACGTATCCTTCAAACTGCTCTCCTGTGTGTTCGCTTAACTAAGGGAGTTGAATTCTTGTTTTGATTCAGAGAGTAAGAAGCATTTTCCTTCTAGGAGCTGCGTTTTGCTATTCCAGCGTGAATGGGAGTAAACGCTGTATTGAGAAATATCTGCTTCTGGAACCAAAACGCAGCTACCTAACAGAACGGTCTTCAATGTGTGCATTCAACGTACAGAGTTAAACTGATGTGCGTTTGCAGGAGTTTGTAAACTCTTTCTGTGAAGCAGCGGAAAACGCATTTTTCCAGCCAAATCCAAGCATTTCAGAAATAGCTGTAAATCTCCGTCTAAAACACAAAACGAACGTATCCTTCAAACTGCTCTGCTGTGCGTTGGCTTAACTAAGGAAGTTGAATCCGCGTTTAGATTCAGAGAGTGGGAAGCACGTTCCTTCTAGGAGCTGCGTTTTGCTATTCCAGCGTGAATGGGAGTAAACGCTGTATTGAGAAATATCTGCTTCTAGAACCAAAACGCAGCTACCTAACAGAACGGTCTTCAATGTGTGCATTCAACGTACAGAGTTAAACTGATGTGCGTTTGCAGGAGTTTGTAAACTCTTTCTGTGAAGCAGCGGAAAACGCATTTTTCCAGCCAAATCCAAGCATTTCAGAAATAGTTGTAAATCTCCGTCTAAAACACAAAACGAACGTATCCTTCAAACTGCTCTCCTGTGCGTTCGCTTAACTAAGGGAGTTGAATCCGCGTTTAGATTCAGAGAGTGGGAAGCACGTTCCTTCTAAAAGCTGCGTTTTGCTATTCCAGCGTGAATGGGAATAAACGCTGTATTGAGAAATATCTGCTTCTAGAACCAAAACGCAGCTACCTAACAGAACGGTCTTCAATGTGTGCATTCAACTTACAGAGTTAAACTGATGTGCGTTTGCAGGAGTTTGTAAACCCTTTCTGTGAAGCAGCGGAAAACGCATTTGTCCAGCCAAATCCAAGCATTTCAGAAATAGCTGTAAATCTCCGTCTAAAACACAAAACGAACGTATCCTTCAAACTACTCTCCTGTGTGTTCGCTTAACTAAGGGAGTTGAATCCGCGTTTAGATTCAGAGAGTGGGAAGCACGTTCCTCCTAGGAGCTGCGTTTTGCTATTCCAGCGTGAATGGGAGTAAACGCTGTATTGAGAAATATCTGCTTCTAGAAGCAAAACGCAGCTACCTAACAGAACGGTCTTCAATGTGTTCATTCAACGTACAGAGTTAAACTGATGTGCGTTTGCAAGAATTTGTTAGCCCTTTCTGTGAAGCAGCGGAAAACGCATTTTTCCAGCCAAATCCAAGCATTTCAGAAATAGCTGTAAATCTCCGTCTAAAACACAAAACGAACGTATCCTTCAAACTGCTCTCCTGTGCGTTCGCTTAACTAAGGGAGTTGAATTCGTGTTTAGATTCAGAGAGTAAGAAGCACTTTCCTTCTAGGAGCTGCGTTTTGCTATTCCAGCGTGAATGGGAGTAAACGCTGTATTGAGAAATATCTGCTTCTCGAACCAAAACGCAGCTACCTAACAGAACGGTCTTCAATGTGTGCATTCAACGTACAGAGTTAAACTGATGTGCGTTTGCAGGAGTTTGTAAACCCTTTCTGTGAAGCAGCGGAAAACGCATTTTTCCAACCAAATCCAAGCATTTCAGAAATAGCTTTAAATCTCCGTCTAAAACACAAAACGAACGTATCCTTCAAACTGCTCTCCTGTGCGTTCGCTTAACTAAGGGAGTTGAATCCGCGTTTAGATTCAGAGAGTGGGAAGCACGTTCCTTCTAGGAGCTGCGTTTTGCTATTCCAGCGTGAATGGGAGTAAACGCTGTATTCCAAAATATCTGCTTCTAGAACCAAAACGCAGCTACCTAACAGAACGGTCTTCAATGTGTGCATTCAACTTACAGAGTTAAACTGATGTGCGTTTGCAGGAGTTTGTAAACCCTTTCTGTGAAGCAGCGGAAAACGCATTTTTCCAGCCAAATCCAAGCATTTCAGAAATAGCTGTAAATCTCCGTCTAAAACACAAAACGAACGTATCCTTCAAACTGCTATCCTGTGCGTTCGCTTAACTAAGGGAGTTGAATCCGCGTTTAGATTCAGAGAGTGGGAAGCACGTTCCTTCTAGGAGCTGCGTTTTGCTATTCCAGCGTGAATGGGAGTAAACGCTGTATTGAGAAATATCTGCTTCTAGAACCAAAACGCAGCTACCTAACAGAACGGTCTTCAATGTGTGCATTCAACGTACAGAGTTAAACTGATGTGCGTTTGCAGGAGTTTGTAAACCCTTTCTGTGAAGCAGCGGAAATCGCATTTTTCCAGCCAAATCCAAGCATTTCAGAAATAGCTTTAAATCTCCGTCTAAAACACAAAACGAACGTATCCTTCAAACTGCTCTCCTGTGCGTTCGCTTAACTAAGGGAGTTGAATCCGCGTTTAGATTCAGAGAGTGGGAAGCACGTTCCTTCTAGGAGCTGCGTTTTGCTATTCCAGCGTGAATGGGAGTAAACGCTGTATTCCAAAATATCTGCTTCTAGAACCAAAACGCAGCTACCTAACAGAACGGTCTTCAATGTGTGCATTCAACTTACAGAGTTAAACTGATGTGCGTTTGCAGGAGTTTGTAAACCCTTTCTGTGAAGCAGCGGAAAACGCATTTTTCCAGCCAAATCCAAGCATTTCAGAAATAGCTGTAAATCTCCGTCTAAAACACAAAAAGAACGTATCCTTCAAACTGCTATCCTGTGCGTTCGCTTAACTAAGGGAGTTGAATCCGCGTTTAGATTCAGAGAGTGGGAAGCACGTTCCTTCTAGGAGCTGCGTTTTGCTATTCCAGCGTGAATGGGAGTAAACGCTGTATTGAGAAATATCTGCTTCTAGAACCAAAACGCAGCTACCTAACAGAACGGTCTTCAATGTGTGCATTCAACGTACAGAGTTGAAATGATGTGCGTTTGCAGGAGTTTGTAAACCCTTTCTGTGAAGCAGCGCAAAACGCATTTTTCCAGCCAAATCCAAGCATTTCAGAAATAGCTGTAAATCTCCGTCTAAAACACAAAACGAACGTATCCTTCAAACTGCTCTCCTGTGCGTTCGCTTAACTAAGGGAGTTGAATCCGCGTTTAGATTCAGAGAGTGGGAAGCACGTTCCTTCTAGGAGCTGCGTTTTGCTATTCCAGCGTGAATGGGAGTAAACGCTGTATTCAGTAATATCTGCTTCTAGAACCAAAACGCAGCTACCTAACAGAACGGTCTTCAATGTGTGCATTCAACTTACAGAGTTAAACTGATTTGCGTTTGCAGGAGTTTGTAAACCCTTTCTGTGAAGCAACGGAAAACGCATTTTTCCAGCCAAATCCAAGCATTTCAGAAATAGCTGTAAATCTCCGTCTAAAACACAAAACGAACGTATCCTTCAAACTGCTCTCCTGTGTGTTCGCTTAACTAAGGGAGTTGAATCCGCGTTTAGATTCAGAGAGTGGGAAGCACGTTCCTTCTAGGAGCTGCGTTTTGCTATTCCAGCGAGAATGGGAGTAAACGCTGTATTGAGAAATATCTGCTTCTAGAAGCAAAACGCAGCTACCTAACAGAACGGTCTTCAATGTGTTCATTCAACGTACAAAGTTAAACTGATGTGCGTTTGCAAGAATTTGTTAGCCCTTTCTGTGAAGCAGCGGAAAACGCATTTTTCCAGCCAAATCCAAGCATTTCAGAAATACCTGTAAATCTCCGTCTAAAACACAAAACGAACGTATCCTTCAAACTGCTCTCCTGTGTGTTCGCTTAACTAAGGGAGTTGAATTCTTGTTTTGATTCAGAGAGTAAGAAGCATTTTCCTTCTAGGAGCTGCGTTTTGCTATTCCAGCGTGAATGGGAGTAAACGCTGTATTGAGAAATATCTGCTTCTGGAACCAAAACGCAGCTACCTAACAGAACGGTCTTCAATGTGTGCATTCAACGTACAGAGTTAAACTGATGTGCGTTTGCAGGAGTTTGTAAACTCTTTCTGTGAAGCAGCGGAAAACGCATTTTTCCAGCCAAATCCAAGCATTTCAGAAATAGCTGTAAATCTCCGTCTAAAACACAAAACGAACGTATCCTTCAAACTGCTCTGCTGTGCGTTGGCTTAACTAAGGAAGTTGAATCCGAGTTTAGATTCAGAGAGTGGGAAGCACGTTCCTTCTAGGAGCTGCGTTTTGCTATTCCAGCGTGAATGGGAGTAAACGCTGTATTGAGAAATATCTGCTTCTAGAACCAAAACGCAGCTACCTAACAGAACGGTCTTCAATGTGTGCATTCAACGTACAGAGTTAAACTGATGTGCGTTTGCAGGAGTTTGTAAACTCTTTCTGTGAAGCAGCGGAAAACGCATTTTTCCAGCCAAATCCAAGCATTTCAGAAATAGTTGTAAATCTCCGTCTAAAACACAAAACGAACGTATCCTTCAAACTGCTCTCCTGTGCGTTCGCTTAACTAAGGGAGTTGAATCCGCGTTTAGATTCAGAGAGTGGGAAGCACGTTCCTTCTAAAAGCTGCGTTTTGCTATTCCAGCGTGAATGGGAATAAACGCTGTCTTGAGAAATATCTGCTTCTAGAACCAAAACGCAGCTACCTAACAGAACGGTCTTCAATGTGTGCATTCAACTTACAGAGTTAAACTGATGTGCGTTTGCAGGAGTTTGTAAACCCTTTCTGTGAAGCAGCGGAAAACGCATTTGTCCAGCCAAATCCAAGCATTTCAGAAATAGCTGTAAATCTCCGTCTAAAACACAAAACGAACGTATCCTTCAAACTACTCTCCTGTGTGTTCGCTTAACTAAGGGAGTTGAATCCGCGTTTAGATTCAGAGAGTGGGAAGCACGTTCCTCCTAGGAGCTGCGTTTTGCTATTCCAGCGTGAATGGGAGTAAACGCTGTATTGAGAAATATCTGCTTCTAGAAGCAAAACGCAGCTACCTAACAGAACGGTCTTCAATGTGTTCATTCAACGTACAGAGTTAAACTGATGTGCGTTTGCAAGAATTTGTTAGCCCTTTCTGTGAAGCAGCGGAAAACGCATTTTTCCAGCCAAATCCAAGCATTTCAGAAATAGCTGTAAATCTCCGTCTAAAACACAAAACGAACGTATCCTTCAAACTGCTCTCCTGTGCGTTCGCTTAACTAAGGGAGTTGAATTCGTGTTTAGATTCAGAGAGTAAGAAGCACTTTCCTTCTAGGAGCTGCGTTTTGCTATTCCAGCGTGAATGGGAGTAAACGCTGTATTGAGAAATATCTGCTTCTCGAACCAAAACGCAGCTACCTAACAGAACGGTCTTCAATGTGTGCATTCAACGTACAGAGTTAAACTGATGTGCGTTTGCAGGAGTTTGTAAACCCTTTCTGTGAAGCAGCGGAAAACGCATTTTTCCAACCAAATCCAAGCATTTCAGAAATAGCTTTAAATCTCCGTCTAAAACACAAAACGAACGTATCCTTCAAACTGCTCTCCTGTGCGTTCGCTTAACTAAGGGAGTTGAATCCGCGTTTAGATTCAGAGAGTGGGAAGCACGTTCCTTCTAGGAGCTGCGTTTTGCTATTCCAGCGTGAATGGGAGTAAACGCTGTATTCCAAAATATCTGCTTCTAGAACCAAAACGCAGCTACCTAACAGAACGGTCTTCAATGTGTGCATTCAACTTACAGAGTTAAACTGATGTGCGTTTGCAGGAGTTTGTAAACCCTTTCTGTGAAGCAGCGGAAAACGCATTTTTCCAGCCAAATCCAAGCATTTCAGAAATAGCTGTAAATCTCCGTCTAAAACACAAAACGAACGTATCCTTCAAACTGCTATCCTGTGCGTTCGCTTAACTAAGGGAGTTGAATCCGCGTTTAGATTCAGAGAGTGGGAAGCACGTTCCTTCTAGGAGCTGCGTTTTGCTATTCCAGCGTGAATGGGAGTAAACGCTGTATTGAGAAATATCTGCTTCTAGAACCAAAACGCAGCTACCTAACAGAACGGTCTTCAATGTGTGCATTCAACGTACAGAGTTAAACTGATGTGCGTTTGCAGGAGTTTGTAAACCCTTTCTGTGAAGCAGCGGAAATCGCATTTTTCCAGCCAAATTCAAGCATTTCAGAGATAGCTGTAAATCTCCGTCTAAAACACAAAACGAACGTATCCTTCAAACTGCTCTCCTGTGCGTTCGCTTAACTAAGGGAGTTGAATCCGCGTTTAGATTCAGAGTGGGAAGCACGTTCCTTCTAGGAGCTGCGTTTTGCTATTGCAGCGTGAATGGGAGTAAACGCTGTATTCAGAAATATCTGCTTCTAGAACCAAAACGCAGCTACCTAACACAACGGTCTTCAATGTGTGCATTCAACTTACAGAGTTAAACTGATGTGCGTTTGCAGGAGTTTGTAAACCCTTTCTGTGAAGCAGCGGAAAACGCATTTTTCCAGCCAAATCCAAGCATTTCAGAAATAGCTGTAAATCTCCATCTAAAACACAAAACGAACGTATCCTTCAAACTGCTCTCCTGTGCGTTCGCTTAACTAAGGGAGTTGAATCCGCGTTTAGATTCAGAGAGTGGGAAGCACGTTCCTTCTAGGAGCTGCGTTTTGCTATTCCAGTGTGAATGGGAGTAAACGCTGTGTTCAGAAATATCTGCTTCTAGAACCAAAACGCAGCTAAATAACAGAACGGTCTTCAATGTGTGCATTCAACTTACAGAGTTAAACTGATGTGCGTTTGCAGGAGTTTGTAACCCCTTTCTGTGAAGCAGCGGAAAACGCATTTGTCCAGCCAAATCCAAGCATTTCAGAAATAGCTGTAAATCTCCGTCTAAAACACAAAAAGAACGTATCCTTCAAACTGCTATCCTGTGCGTTCGCTTAACTAAGGGAGTTGAATCCGCGTTTAGATTCAGAGAGTGGGAAGCACGTTCCTTCTAGGAGCTGCGTTTTGCTATTCCAGCGTGAATGGGAGTAAACGCTGTATTGAGAAATATCTGCTTCTAGAACCAAAACGCAGCTACCTAACAGAACGGTCTTCAATGTGTGCATTCAACGTACAGAGTTGAAATGATGTGCGTTTGCAGGAGTTTGTAAACCCTTTCTGTGAAGCAGCGCAAAACGCATTTTTCCAGCCAAATCCAAGCATTTCAGAAATAGCTGTAAATCTCCGTCTAAAACACAAAACGAACGTATCCTTCAAACTGCTCTCCTGTGCGTTCGCTTAACTAAGGGAGTTGAATCCGCGTTTAGATTCAGAGAGTGGGAAGCACGTTCCTTCTAGGAGCTGCGTTTTGCTATTCCAGCGTGAATGGGAGTAAACGCTGTATTCAGTAATATCTGCTTCTAGAACCAAAACGCAGCTACCTAACAGAACGGTCTTCAATGTGTGCATTCAACTTACAGAGTTAAACTGATGTGCGTTTGCAGGAGTTTGTAAACCCTTTCTGTGAAGCAGCGGAAAACGCATTTTTCCAGCCAAATCCAAGCATTTCAGAAATAGCTGTAAATCTCCGTCTAAAACACAAAACGAACGTATCCTTCAAACTGCTCTCCTGTGTGTTCGCTTAACTAAGGGAGTTGAATCCGCGTTTAGATTCAGAGAGTGGGAAGCACGTTCCTTCTAGGAGCTGCGTTTTGCTATTCCAGCGAGAATGGGAGTAAACGCTGTATTGAGAAATATCTGCTTCTAGAAGCAAAACGCAGCTACCTAACAGAACGGTCTTCAATGTGTTCATTCAACGTACAAAGTTAAACTGATGTGCGTTTGCAAGAATTTGTTAGCCCTTTCTGTGAAGCAGCGGAAAACGCATTTTTCCAGCCAAATCCAAGCATTTCAGAAATACCTGTAAATCTCCGTCTAAAACACAAAACGAACGTATCCTTCAAACTGCTCTCCTGTGTGTTCGCTTATCTAAGGGAGTTGAATTCTTGTTTTGATTCAGAGAGTAAGAAGCATTTTCCTTCTAGGAGCTGCGTTTTGCTATTCCAGCGTGAATGGGAGTAAACGCTGTATTGAGAAATATCTGCTTCTGGAACCAAAACGCAGCTACCTAACAGAACGGTCTTCAATGTGTGCATTCAACGTACAGAGTTAAACTGATGTGCGTTTGCAGGAGTTTGTAAACTCTTTCTGTGAAGCAGCGGAAAACGCATTTTTCCAGCCAAATCCAAGCATTTCAGAAATAGCTGTAAATCTCCGTCTAAAACACAAAACGAACGTATCCTTCAAACTGCTCTGCTGTGCGTTGGCTTAACTAAGGAAGTTGAATCCGCGTTTAGATTCAGAGAGTGGGAAGCACGTTCCTTCTAGGAGCTGCGTTTTGCTATTCCAGCGTGAATGGGAGTAAACGCTGTATTGAGAAATATCTGCTTCTAGAACCAAAACGCAGCTACCTAACAGAACGGTCTTCAATGTGTGCATTCAACGTACAGAGTTAAACTGATGTGCGTTTGCAGGAGTTTGTAAACTCTTTCTGTGAAGCAGCGGAAAACGCATTTTTCCAGCCAAATCCAAGCATTTCAGAAATAGTTGTAAATCTCCGTCTAAAACACAAAACGAACGTATCCTTCAAACTACTCTCCTGTGCGTTCGCTTAACTAAGGGAGTTGAATCCGCGTTTAGATTCAGAGAGTGGGAAGCACGTTCCTTCTAAAAGCTGCGTTTTGCTATTCCAGCGTGAATGGGAATAAACGCTGTATTGAGAAATATCTGCTTCTAGAACCAAAACGCAGCTACCTAACAGAACGGTCTTCAATGTGTGCATTCAACTTACAGAGTTAAACTGATGTGCGTTTGCAGGAGTTTGTAATCCCTTTCTGTGAAGCAGCGGAAAACGCATTTGTCCAGCCAAATCCAAGCATTTCAGAAATAGCTGTAAATCTCCGTCTAAAACACAAAACGAACGTATCCTTCAAACTACTCTCCTGTGTGTTCGCTTAACTAAGGGAGTTGAATCCGCGTTTAGATTCAGAGAGTGGGAAGCACGTTCCTCCTAGGAGCTGCGTTTTGCTATTCCAGCGTGAATGGGAGTAAACGCTGTATTGAGAAATATCTGCTTCTAGAAGCAAAACGCAGCTACCTAACAGAACGGTCTTCAATGTGTTCATTCAACGTACAGAGTTAAACTGATGTGCGTTTGCAAGAATTTGTTAGCCCTTTCTGTGAAGCAGCGGAAAACGCATTTTTCCAGCCAAATCCAAGCATTTCAGAAATAGCTGTAAATCTCCGTCTAAAACACAAAACGAACGTATCCTTCAAACTGCTCTCCTGTGCGTTCGCTTAACTAAGGGAGTTGAATTCGTGTTTAGATTCAGAGAGTAAGAAGCACTTTCCTTCTAGGAGCTGCGTTTTGCTATTCCAGCGTGAATGGGAGTAAACGCTGTATTGAGAAATATCTGCTTCTCGAACCAAAACGCAGCTACCTAACAGAACGGTCTTCAATGTGTGCATTCAACGTACAGAGTTAAACTGATGTGCGTTTGCAGGAGTTTGTAAACCCTTTCTGTGAAGCAGCGGAAAACGCATTTTTCCAACCAAATCCAAGCATTTCAGAAATAGCTTTAAATCTCCGTCTAAAACACAAAACGAACGTATCCTTCAAACTGCTCTCCTGTGCGTTCGCTTAACTAAGGGAGTTGAATCCGCGTTTAGATTCAGAGAGTGGGAAGCACGTTCCTTCTAGGAGCTGCGTTTTGCTATTCCAGCGTGAATGGGAGTAAACGCTGTATTCCAAAATATCTGCTTCTAGAACCAAAACGCAGCTACCTAACAGAACGGTCTTCAATGTGTGCATTCAACTTACAGAGTTAAACTGATGTGCGTTTGCAGGAGTTTGTAAACCCTTTCTGTGAAGCAGCGGAAAACGCATTTTTCCAGGCAAATCCAAGCATTTCAGAAATAGCTGTAAATCTCCGTCTAAAACACAAAACGAACGTATCCTTCAAACTGCTCTCCTGTGCGTTCGCTTAACTAAGGGAGTTGAATCCGCGTTTAGATTCAGAGAGTGGGAAGCACGTTCCTTCTAGGAGCTGCGTTTTGCTATTCCAGCGTGAATGGGAGTAAACGCTGTATTCAGTAATATCTGCTTCTAGAACCAAAACGCAGCTACCTAACAGAACGGTCTTCAATGTGTGCATTCAACTTACAGAGTTAAACTGATGTGCGTTTGCAGGAGTTTGTAAACCCTTTCTGTGAAGCAGCGGAAAACGCATTTTTCCAGCCAAATCCAAGCATTTCAGAAATAGCTGTAAATCTCCGTCTAAAACACAAAACGAACGTATCCTTCAAACTGCTCTCCTGTGCGTTCGCTTAACTAAGGGAGTTGAATCCGCGTTTAGATTCAGAGAGTGGGAAGCACGTTCCTTCTAGGAGCTGCGTTTTGCTATTCCAGCGTGAATGGGAGTAAACGCTGTATTGAGAAATATCTGCTTCTAGAACCAAAACGCAGCTACCTAACAGAACGGTCTTCAATGTGTGCATTCAACGTACAGAGTTAAACTGATGTGCGTTTGCAGGAGTTTGTAAACCCTTTCTGTGAAGCAGCGGAAAACGCATTTTTCCAGCCAAATCCAAGCATTTCAGAAATAGCTGTAAATCTCCGTCTAAAACACAAAACGAACGTATCCTTCAAACTGCTCTCCTGTGCGTTCGCTTAACTAAGGGTGTTGAATCCGCGTTTAGACTCAGAGAGTGGGAAGCACGTTCCTTCTAGGAGCTGCGTTTTGCTATTCCAGCGTGAATGGGAGTAAACGCTGTATTGAGAAATATCTGCTTCTAGAACCAAAACGCAGCTACCTAACAGAACGGTCTTCAATGTGTGCATTCAACGTACAGAGTTAAACTGATGTGCGTTTGCAGGAGTTTGTAAACCCTTTCTGTGAAGCAGCGGAAAACGCATTTTTCCAGCCAAATCCAAGCATTTCAGAAATAGCTGTAAATCTCCGTCTAAAACACAAAACGAACGTATCCTTCAAACTGCTCTCCTGTGCGTTGGCTTAACTAAGGGAGTTGAATCCGCGTTTAGATTCAGAAAATGGGAAGCACGTTCCTTCTAGGAGCTGCGTTTTGCTATTCCAGCGTGAATGGGAGTAAACGCTGTATTGAGAAATATCTGCTTCTAGAACCAAAACGCAGCTACCTAACAGAACGGTCTTCAATGTGTGCATTCAGCTTACAGAGTTAAACTGATGTGCGTTTGCAGGAGTTTGTAAACCCTTTCTGTGAAGCAGCGGAAAACGCATTTTTCCATCCAAATCCAAGCATTTCAGAAATAGCTGTAAATCTCCGTCTAAAACACAAAACGAACGTATCCTTAAAACTGCTCTCCTGTGCGTTCGCTTAACTAAGGGAGTTGAATCCGCGTTTAGATTCAGAGAGTGGGAAGCACTTTCCTTCTAGGAGCTGCGTTTTGCTATTCCAGCGTGAATGGGAGTAAACGCTGTATTCAGAAATATCTGCTTCTAGAACCAAAACGCAGCTACCTAACAGAACGGTCTTCAATGTGTGCATTCAACGTACAGAGTTAAACTGATGTGCGTTTGCAGGAGTTTGTAAACCCTTTCTGTGAAGCAGCGGAAAACGCATTTTTCCAGCCAAATCCAAGCATTTCAGAAATAGCTGTAAATCTCCGTCTAAAACACAAAACGAACGTATCCTTCAAACTGCACTCCTGTGCGTTCGCTTAACTAAGGGAGTTGAATCCGCGTTTAGACTCAGAGAGTGGGAAGCACGTTCCTTCTTGGAGCTGCGTTTTGCTATTCCAGCGTGAATGGGAGTAAACGCTGTATTGAGAAATATCTGCTTCTAGAACCAAAACGCAGCTACCTAACAGAACGGTCTTCAATGTGTGCATTCAACTTACAGAGTTAAACTGATGTGCGTTTGCAAGAGTTTGTTAGCCCTTTCTGTGAAGCAGCGGAAAACGCATTTTTCCAGCCAAATCCAAGCATTTCAGAAATAGCTGTAAATCTCCGTCTAAAACACAAAACGAACGTATCCTTCTAACTGCTCTCCTGTGCGTTCGCTTAACTAAGGGCGTTGAATCCGCGTTTAGATTCAGAGAGTGGGAAGCACGTTCCTTCTAGGAGCTGCGTTTTGCTATTCCAGCGTGAATGGGAGTAAACGCTGTATTCAGAAATATCTGCTTCTAGAACCAAAACGCAGCTACCTAACAGAACGTTCTTCAATGTGAGCATTCAACTTACAGAGTTAAACTGATGTGCGTTTGCAGGAGTTTGTAAACCCTTTCTGTGAAGCAGCGGAAAACGCATTTTTCCAGCCAAATCCAAGCATTTCAGAAATAGATGTAAATCTCCGTCTAAAACACCAAACGAACGTATCCTTCAAACTGCTCTCCTGTGCGTTCGCTTAACTAAGGGAGTTGAATCCGCGTTTAGATTCAGAGAGTGGGAAGCACGTTCCTTCTAGGAGCTGCGTTTTGCTATTCCAGCGTGAATGGGAGTAAACGCTGTATTGAGAAATATCTGCTTCTAGAACCAAAACGCAGCTACCTAACAGCACGGTCTTCAATGTGTCCATTCAACTTACAGAGTTAAACTGATGTGCGTTTGCAGGAGTTTGTAAACCCTTTCTGTGAAGCAGCGGAAAACGCATTTTTCCAGCCAAATCCAAGCATTTCAGAAATAGCTGTAAATCTCCCTCTAAAACACAAAACGAACGTATCCTTCAAACTGCTCTCCTGTGCGTTCGCTTAACTAAGGGAGTTGAATCCGCGTTTAGATTCAGAGAGTGGGAAGCACGTTCCTTCTAGGAGCTGCGTTTTGCTATTCCAGCGTGAATGGGAGTAAACGCTGTATTGATAAATATCTGCTTCTAGAACCAAAACGCAGCTACCTAACAGAACGGTCTTCAATGTGTGCATTCAACGTACAGAGTTAAACTGATGTGCGTTTGCAGGAGTTTGTAAACCCTTTCTGTGAAGCAGCGGAAAACGCATTTTTCCAGCCAAATCCAAGCATTTCAGAAATAGCTGTAAATCTCCGTCTAAAACACAAAACGAACGTATCCTTCAAACTGCTCTGCTGTGCGTTGGCTTAACTAAGAAAGTTGAATCCGCGTTTAGATTCAGAGAGTGGGAAGCACTTTCCTTCTAGGAGCTGCGTTTTGCTATTCCAGCGTGAATGGGAGTAAACGCTGTATTGAGAAATATCTGCTTCTAGAGCCAAAACGCAGCTACCTAACAAAACGGTCTTCAATGTGTGCATTCAACGTACAGAGTTAAACTGATGTGCGTTTGCAGGAGTTTGTAAACCCTTTCTGTGAAGCAGCAGAAAACGCATTTTTCCAGCCAAATCCAAGCATTTCAGAAATAGCTGTAAATCTCCGTCTAAAACACAAAACGAACGTATCCTTCAAACTGCTCTCCTGTGCGTTCGCTTAACTAAGGGTGTTGAATCCGCGTTGAGACTCAGAGAGGGGGAAGCACGTTCCTTCTAGGAGCTGCGTTTTGCTATTCCAGCGTGAATGGGAGTAAACGCTGTATTGAGAAATATCTGCTTCAAGAACCAAAACGCAGCTACCTAACAGAACGGTCTTCAATGTGTGCATTCAACGTACAAAGTTAAACTGATGTGCGTTTGCAGGAGTTTGTAAACCCTTTCTGTGAAGCAGCGGAAAACGCATTTTTCCAGCCAAATCCAAGCATTTCAGAAATAGCTGTAAATCTCCGTCTAAAACACCAAACGAACGTAGTCTTCAAACTGCTCTTCTGTGCGTTCGCTTAACTAAGGGAGTTGAATCCGCGTTTAGATTCAGAGAGTGGGAAGCACGTTCCTTCTAGGAGCTGCGTTTTGCTATTCCAGCGTGAATGGGAGTAAACGCTGTATTGAGAAATATCTGCTTCTAGAACCAAAATGCAGCTACCTAACAGAACGGTCTTCAATGGGTGCATTCAACTTTCTGATTTAAACTGATGTGCGTTTGCAGGAGTTTCTAAACACTTTCTGTGAAGCAGCGGAAAACGCATTTTTCCAGCCAAATCCAAGCATTTCAGAAATAGCTGTAAATCTCCGTCTAAAACACAAAACGAACGTATCCTTCAAACTGCTCTCCTGTGCGTTCGCTTAACTAAGGGAGTTGAATCCGCGTTTAGATACAGAGAGTGGGAAGCACGTTCCTTCTAGGAGCTGCGTTTTGCTATTCCAGCGTGAATGGGAGTAAACGCTGTATTGAGAAATATCTGCTTCTAGAACCAAAACGCAGCTACCTAACAGAACGGTCTTCAATGTGTGCATTCAGCTTACAGAGTTAAACTGATGTGCGTTTGCAGGAGTTTGTAAACCCTTTCTGTGAAGCAGCGGAAAACGCATTTTTCCATCCAAATCCAAGCATTTCAGAAATAGCTGTAAATCTCCGTCTAAAACACAAAACGAACGTATCCTTAAAACTGCTCTCCTGTGCGTTCGCTTAACTAAGGGAGTTGAATTCGCGTTTAGATTCAGAGAGTGGGAAGCACTTTCCTTCTAGGAGCTGCGTTTTGCTATTCCAGCGTGAATGGGAGTAAACGCTGTATTGAGAAATATCTGCTTCTAGAACCAAAACGCAGCTACCTAACAGAACGGTCTTCAATGTGTGCATTCAACTTACAGAGTTAAACTGATGTGCGTTTGCAGGAATTTGTAAACCCTTTCTGTGAAGCAGCGGAAAACGCATTTTTCCAGCCAAATCCAAGCATTTCAGAAATAGCTGTAAATCTCCGTCTAAAACACAAAACGAACGTATCCTTCAAACTGCTCTCCTGTGCGTTCGCTTAACTAAGGGAGTTGAATCCGCGTTTAGACTCAGAGAGTGGGAAGCACGTTCCTTCTAGGAGCTGCGTTTTGCTATTCCAGCGTGAATGGGAGTAAACGCTGTATTGAGAAATATCTGCTTCTAGAACCAAAACGCAGCTACCTAACAGAACGGTCTTCAATGTGTGCATTCAACGTACAGAGTTAAACTGATGTGCGTTTGCAGGAGTTTGTAAACCCTTTCTGTGAACCAGCGGGAAACGCATTTTTCCAGCCAAATCCAGGCATTTCAGAAATAGCTGTAAATCTCCGTCTAAAACACCAAACGAACGTATCCTTCAAACTGCTCTCCTGTGCGTTCGCTTAACTAAGGGAGTTGAATCCGCGTTTAGATTCAGAGAGTGGGAAGCACGTTCCTTCTAGGAGCTGCGTTTTGCTATTCCAGCGTGAATGGGAGTAAACGCTGTATTGAGAAATATCTGCTTCTAGAACCAAAACGCAGCTACCTAACAGAACGGTCTTCAATGTGTCCATTCAACTTACAGAGTTAAACTGATGTGCGTTTGCAGGAGTTTGTAAACCCTTTCTGTGAAGCAGCGGAAAACGCATTTTTCCAGCCAAATCCAAGCATTTCAGAAATAGCTGTAAATCTCCGTCTAAAACACAAAACGAACGTATCCTTAGAACTGCTCTCCTGTGCGTTCGCTTAACTAAGGGAGTTGAATCCGCGTTTAGATTCAGAGAGTGGGAAGCACGTTCCTTCTAGGAGCTGCGTTTTGCTATTCCAGCGTGAATGGGAGTAAACGCTGTATTGAGAAATATCTGCTTCTAGAACCAAAACGCAGCTACCTAACAGAACGGTCTTCAATGTGTGCATTCAACGTACAGAGTTAAACTGATGTGCGTTTGCAGGAGTTTGTAAACCCTTTCTGTGAAGCAGCGGAAAACGCATTTTTCCAGCCAAATCCAAGCATTTCATAAATAGCTGTAAATCTCCGTCTAAAACACAAAACGAACGTATCCTTCAAACTGCTCTGCTGTGCGTTGGCTTAACTAAGGGAGTTGAATCCGCGTTTAGATTCAGAGAGTGGGAAGCACTTTCCTTCTAGGAGCTGCGTTTTGCTATTCCAGCGTGAATGGGAGTAAACGCTGTATTGAGAAATATCTGCTTCTAGAACCAAAACGCAGCTACCTAACAGAACGGTCTTCAATGTGTGCATTCAACGTACAGAGTTAAACTGATGTGCGTTTGCAGGAGTTTGTAAACCCTTTCTGTGAAGCAGCGGAAAACGCATTTTTCCAGCCAAATCCAAGCATTTCAGAAATAGCTGTAAATCTCCGTCTAAAACACAAAACGAACGTATCCTTCAAACTGCTCTCCTGTGCGTTCGCTTAACTAAGGGTGTTGAATCCGCGTTGAGACTCAGAGAGGGGGAAGCACGTTCCTTCTAGGAGCTGCGTTTTGCTATTCCAGCGTGAATGGGAGTAAACGCTGTATTGAGAAATATCTGCTTCTAGAACCAAAACGCAGCTACCTAACAGAACGGTCTTCAATGTGTGCATTCAACGTACAAAGTTAAACTGATGTGCGTTTGCAGGAGTTTGTAAACCCTTTCTGTGAAGCAGCGGAAAACGCATTTTTCCAGCCAAATCCAAGCATTTCAGAAATAGCTGTAAATCTCCGTCTAAAACACCAAACGAACGTAGTCTTCAAACTGCTCTTCTGTGCGTTCGCTTAACTAAGGGAGTTGAATCCGCGTTTAGATTCAGAGAGTGGGAAGCACTTTCCTTCTAGGAGCTGCGTTTTGCTATTCCAGCGTGAATGGGAGTAAACGCTGTATTGAGAAATATCTGCTTCTAGAACCAAAACGCAGCTACCTAACAGAACGGTCTTCAATGTGTGCATTCAACGTACAGAGTTAAACTGATGTGCGTTTGCAGGAGTTTGTAAACCCTTTCTGTGAAGCAGCGGAAAACGCATTTTTCCAGCCAAATCCAAGTATTTCAGAAATAGCTGTAAATCTCCGTCTGAAACACAAAAGGAACGTATCCTTCAAACTGCTCTCCTGTGCGTTCGCTTAACTAAGGGAGTTGAATCCGCGTTTAGATTCAGAGAGTGGGAAGCACGTTCCTTCTAGGAGCTGCGTTTTGCTATTCCAGCGTGAATGGGAGTAAACGCTGTATTGAGAAATATCTGCTTCTAGAACCAAAATGCAGCTACCTAACAGAACGGTCTTCAATGGGTGCATTCAACTTTCTGATTTAAACTGATGTGCGTTTGCAGGAGTTTGTAAACACTTTCTGTGAAGCAGCGGAAAACGCATTTTTCCAGCCAAATCCAAGCATTTCATAAACAGCTGTAAATCTCCGTCTAAAACACAAAACGAACGTATCCTTCAAACTGCTCTCCTGTGCGTTCGCTTAACTAAGGGAGTTGAATCCGCGTTTAGATACAGAGAGTGGGAAGCACTTTCCTTCTAGGAGCTGCGTTTTGCTATTCCAGCGTGAATGGGAGTAAACGGTGTATTGAGAAATATCTGCTTCTAGAACCAAAACGCAGCTACCTAACAGAACGGTCTTCAATGTGTGCATTCAACGTACAGAGTTAAACTGATGTGCGTTTGCAGGAGTTTGTAAACCCTTTCTGTGAAGCAGCGGAAAACGCATTTTTCCAGCCAAATCCAAGCATTTCAGAAATAGCTGTAAATCTCCGTCTAAAACACAAAACGAACATATCCTTCAAACTGCTCTCCTGTGCGTTCGATTAACTAAGGGTGTTGAATCCGCGTTTAGACTCAGAGAGGGGGAAGCACGTTCCTTCTAGGAGCTGCGTTTTGCTATTCCAGCGTGAATGGGAGTAAACGCTGTATTGAGAAATATCTGCTTCTAGAACCAAAACGCAGCTACCTAACAGAACGGTCTTCAATGTGTGCATTCAACGTACAAAGTTAAACTGATGTGCGTTTGCAGGAGTTTGTAAACCCTTTCTGTGAAGCAGCGGAAAACGCATTTTTCCAGCCAAATCCAAGCATTTCAGAAATAGCTGTAAATCTCCGTCTAAAACACAAAACGAACGTATCCTTCAAACTGCTCTCCTGTGCGTTCGCTTAACTAAGGGTGTTGAATCCGCGTTGAGACTCAGAGAGGGGGAAGCACGTTCCTTCTAGGAGCTGCGTTTTGCTATTCCAGCGTGAATGGGAGTAAACGCTGTATTGAGAAATATCTGCTTCTAGAACCAAAACGCAGCTACCTAACAGAACGGTCTTCAATGTGTGCATTCAACGTACAGAGTTAAACTGAGGTGCGTTTGCAGGAGTTTGTAAACCCTTTCTGTGAAGCAGCGGAAAACGCATTTTTCCAGCGAAATCCAATCATTTCAGAAATAGCTGTAAATCTCCGTCTAAAACACAAAACGAACGTATCCTTCAAACTGCTCTCCTGTGCGTTCGCTTAACTAAGGGAGTTGAATCCGCGTTTAGATACAGAGAGTGGGAAGCACGTTCCTTCTAGGAGCTGCGTTTTGCTATTCCAGCGTGAATGGGAGTAAACGCTGTATTGAGAAATATCTGCTTCTAGAACCAAAACGCAGCTACCTAACAGAACGGTCTTCAATGTGTGCATTCAGCTTACAGAGTTAAACTGATGTGCGTTTGCAGGAGTTTGTAAACCCTTTCTGTGAAGCAGCGGAAAACGCATTTTTCCATCCAAATCCAAGCATTTCAGAAATAGCTGTAAATCTCCGTCTAAAACACAAAACGAACGTATCCTTAAAACTGCTCTCCTGTGCGTTCGCTTAACTAAGGGAGTTGAATCCGCGTTTAGATTCAGAGAGTGGGAAGCACTTTCCTTCTAGGAGCTGCGTTTTGCTATTCCAGCGTGAATGGGAGTAAACGCTGTATTGAGAAATATCTGCTTCTAGAACCAAAACGCAGCTACCTAACAGAACGGTCTTCAATGTGTGCATTCAACTTACAGAGTTAAACTGATGTGCGTTTGCAGGAGTTTGTAAACCCTTTCTGTGAAGCAGCGGAAAACGCATTTTTCCAGCCAAATCCAAGCATTTCAGAAATAGCTGTAAATCTCCGTCTAAAACACAAAACGAACGTATTTTTCAAACTGCTCTGCTGTGCGTTGGCTTAACTAAGGGAGTTGAATCCGCGTTTAGATTCAGAGAGTGGGAAGCACTTTCCTTCTAGGAGCTGCGTTTTGCTATTCCAGCGTGAATGGGAGTAAACGCTGTATTGAGAAATATCTGCTTCTAGAACCAAAACGCAGCTACCTAACAGAACGGTCTTCAATGTGTGCATTCAACGTACAGAGTTAAACTGATGTGCGTTTGCAGGAGTTTGTAAACCCTTTCTGTGAAGCAGCGGAAAACGCATTTTTCCAGCCAAATCCAAGCATTTCAGAAATAGCTGTAAATCTCCGTCTAAAACACAAAACGAACGTATCCTTCAAACTGCTCTCCTGTGCGTTCGCTTAACTAAGGGTGTTGAATCCGCGTTTAGACTCAGAGAGTGGGAAGCACGTTCCTACTAGGAGCTGCGTTTTGCTATTCCAGCGTGAATGGGAGTAAACGCTGTATTGAGAAATATCTGCTTCTAGAACCAAAACGCAGCTACCTAACAGAACGGTCTTCAATGTGTGCATTCAACGTACAGAGTTAAACTGATGTGCGTTTGCAGGAGTTTGTAAACCCTTTCTGTGAAGCAGCGGAAAACGCATTTTTCCAGCCAAATCCAAGCATTTCAGAAATAGCTGTAAATCTCCGTCTAAAACACAAAACGAACGTATCCTTCAAACTGCTCTCCTGTGCGTTGGCTTAACTAAGGGAGTTGAATCCGCGTTTAGATTCAGAAAATGGGAAGCACGTTCCTTCTAGGAGCTGCGTTTTGCTATTCCAGCGTGAATGGGAGTAAACGCTGTATTGAGAAATATCTGCTTCTAGAACCAAAACGCAGCTACCTAACAGAACGGTCTTCAATGTGTGCATTCAGCTTACAGAGTTAAACTGATGTGCGTTTGCAGGAGTTTGTAAACCCTTTCTGTGAAGCAGCGGAAAACGCATTTTTCCAGCCAAATCCAAGCATTTCAGAAATAGCTGTAAATCTCCGTCTAAAACACAAAACGAACGTATCCTTCAAACTGCTCTCCTGTGCGTTCGCTTAACTAAGGGAGTTGAATCCGCGTTTAGATTCAGAGAGTGGAAAGCACGTTCCTTCTAGGAGCTGCGTTTTGCTATTCCAGCGTGAATGGGAATAAACGCTGTATTGAGAAATATCTGCTTCTAGAACCAAAACGCAGCTACCTAACAGAACGGTCTTCAATGTGTGCATTCAACGTACAGAGTTAAGCTGATGTACGTTTGCAGGAGTTTGTAAACATTTTCTGTGAAGCAGCGGAAAACGCATTTTTCCAGCCAAATCCAAGCATTTCAGAAATAGCTGTAAATCTCCGTCTAAAACACAAAACGAACGTATCCTTCAAACTGCTCTCCTGTGTGTTCGCTTAACTAAGGTAGTTGAATCCGCGTTTAGATTCAGAGAGTGCAAAGCACGTTCCTTCTAGGAGCTGCGTTTTGCTATTCCAGCGTGAATGGGAGTAAACGCTGTATTGAGAAATATCAGCTTCTAGAAGCAAAACGCAGCTACCTAACAGAACGGTCTTCAATGTGTGCATTCAACGTACAGAGTTAAACTGATGTGCGTTTGCAAGAGTTTGTTAGCCCTTTCTGTGAAGCAGCGGAAAACGCATTTGTCCAGCCAAATCCAAGCATTTCAGAAATACCTGTAAATCTCCGTCTAAAACACAAAACGAACGTATCCTTCAAACTGCTCTCCTGTGCGTTCGCTTAACTAAGGGAGTTGAATCCGCGTTTAGATTCAGAGAGTGGGAAGCACGTTCCTTCTAGGAGCTGCGTTTTGCTATTCCAGCGTGAATGGGAGTAAACGCTGTATTCAGAAATATCTGCTTCTAGAACCAAAACGCAGCTACCTAACAGAACGTTCTTCAATGTGAGCATTCAACTTACAGAGTTAAACTGATGTGCGTTTGCAGGAGTTTGTAAACCCTTTCTGTGAAGCAGCGGAAAACGCATTTTTCCAGCCAAATCCAAGCATTTCAGAAATAGCTGTAAATCTCCGTCTAAAACACCAAACGAACGTATCCTTCAAACTGCTCTCCTGTGCGTTCGCTTAACTAAGGAAGTTGAATCCGCGTTTAGATTCAGAGAGTGGGAAGCACGTTCCTTCTAGGAGCTGCGTTTTGCTATTCCAGCGTGAATGGGAGTAAACGCTGTGTTGAGAAATATCTGCTTCTAGAACCAAAACGCAGCTACCTAACAGCACGGTCTTCAATGTGTCCATTCAACTTACAGAGTTAAACTGATGTGCGTTTGCAGGAGTTTGTAAACCCTTTCTGTGAAGCAGCGGAAAACGCATTTTTCCAGCCAAATCCAAGCATTTCAGAAATAGCTGTAAATCTCCGTCTAAAACACAAAACGAACGTATCCTTCAAACTGCTCTCCTGTGCGTTCGCTTAACTAAGGGAGTTGAATCCGCGTTTAGATTCAGAGAGTGGGAAGCACGTTCCTTCTAGGAGCTGCGTTTTGCTATTCCAGCGTGAATGGGAGTAAACGCTGTATTGAGAAATATCTGCTTCTAGAACCAAAACGCAGCTACCTAACAGAACGGTCTTCAATGTGTGCATTCAACGTACAGAGTTAAACTGATGTGCGTTTGCAGGAGTTTGTAAACCCTTTCTGTGAAGCAGCGGAAAACGCATTTTTCCAGCCAAATCCAAGCATTTCAGAAATAGCTGTAAATCTCCGTCTAAAACACAAAACGAACGTATCCTTCAAACTGCTCTGCTGTGCGTTGGCTTAACTAAGGTAGTTGAATCCGCGTTTAGATTCAGAGAGTGGGAAGCACTTTCCTTCTAGGAGCTGCGTTTTGCTATTCCAGCGTGAATGGGAGTAAACGCTGTATTGAGAAATATCTGCTTCTAGAACCAAAACGCAGCTACCTAACAGAACGGTCTTCAATGTGTGCATTCAACGTACAGAGTTAAACTGATGTGCGTTTGCAGGAGTTTGTAAACCCTTTCTGTGAAGCAGCGGAAAACGCATTTTTCCAGCCAAATCCAAGCATTTCAGAAATAGCTGTAAATCTCCGTCTAAAACACAAAACGAACGTATTTTTCAAACTGCTCTGCTGTGCGTTGGCTTAACTAAGGGAGTTGAATCCGCGTTTAGATTCAGAGAGTGGGAAGCACTTTCCTTCTAGGAGCTGCGTTTTGCTATTCCAGCGTGAATGGGAGTAAACGCTGTATTGAGAAATATCTGCTTCTAGAACCAAAACGCAGCTACCTAACAGAACGGTCTTCAATGTGTGCATTCAACGTACAGAGTTAAACTGATGTGCGTTTGCAGGAGTTTGTAAACCATTTCTGTGAAGCAGCGGAAAACGCATTTTTCCAGCCAAATCCAAGCATTTCAGAAATAGCTGTAAATCTCCGTCTAAAACACAAAACGAACGTATCCTTCAAACTGCTCTCCTGTGCGTTCGCTTAACTAAGGGTGTTGAATCCGCGTTTAGACTCAGAGAGTGGGAAGCACGTTCCTACTAGGAGCTGCGTTTTGCTATTCCAGCGTGAATGGGAGTAAACGCTGTATTGAGAAATATCTGCTTCTAGAACCAAAACGCAGCTACCTAACAGAACGGTCTTCAATGTGTGCATTCAACGTACAGAGTTAAACTGATGTGCGTTTGCAGGAGTTTGTAAACCCTTTCTGTGAAGCAGCGGAAAACGCATTTTTCCAGCCAAATCCAAGCATTTCAGAAATAGCTGTAAATCTCCGTCTAAAACACAAAACGAACGTATTTTTCAAACTGCTCTGCTGTGCGTTGGCTTAACTAAGGGAGTTGAATCCGCGTTTAGATTCAGAGAGTGGGAAGCACTTTCCTTCTAGGAGCTGCGTTTTGCTATTCCAGCGTGAATGGGAGTAAACGCTGTATTGAGAAATATCTGCTTCTAGAACCAAAACGCAGCTACCTAACAGAACGGTCTTCAATGTGTGCATTCAACGTACAGAGTTAAACTGATGTGCGTTTGCAGGAGTTTGTAAACCATTTCTGTGAAGCAGCGGAAAACGCATTTTTCCAGCCAAATCCAAGCATTTCAGAAATAGCTGTAAATCTCCGTCTAAAACACAAAACGAACGTATCCTTCAAACTGCTCTCCTGTGCGTTCGCTTAACTAAGGGTGTTGAATCCCCGTTTAGACTCAGAGAGTGGGAAGCACGTTCCTACTAGGAGCTGCGTTTTGCTATTCCAGCGTGAATGGGAGTAAACGCTGTATTGAGAAATATCTGCTTCTAGAACCAAAACGCAGCTACCTAACAGAACGGTCTTCAATGTGTGCATTCAACGTACAGAGTTAAACTGATGTGCGTTTGCAGGAGTTTGTAAACCCTTTCTGTGAAGCAGCGGAAAACGCATTTTTCCAGCCAAATCCAAGCATTTCAGAAATAGCTGTAAATCTCCGTCTAAAACACAAAACGAACGTATCCTTCAAACTGCTCTCCTGTGCGTTGGCTTAACTAAGGGAGTTGAATCCGCGTTTAGATTCAGAGAATGGGAAGCACGTTCCTTCTAGGAGCTGCGTTTTGCTATTCCAGCGTGAATGGGAGTAAACGCTGTATTGAGAAATATCTGCTTCTAGAACCAAAACGCAGCTACCTAACAGAACGGTCTTCAATGTGTCCATTCAACTTACAGAGTTAAACTGATGTGCGTTTGCAGGAGTTTGTAAACCCTTTCTGTGAAGCAGCGGAAAACGCATTTTTCCAGCCAAATCCAAGCACTTCAGAAATAGCTGTAAATCTCCGTCTAAAACACAAAACGAACGTATCCTTCAAACTGCTCTCCTGTGCATTCGCTTAACTAAGGGAGTTGAATCCGCGTTTAGATTCAGAGAGTGGGAAGCATGTTTTTTCTAGGAGCTGCGTTTTGCTATTCCAGCGTGAATGGGAGTAAACGCTGTATTGAGAAATATCTGCTTCTAGAACCAAAACGCAGCTACCTAACAGAACGGTCTTCAATGTGTGCATTCAACGTACAGAGTTAAACTGATGTGCGTTTGCAGGAGTTTGTAAACCCTTTCTGTGAAGCAGCGGAAAACGCATTTCTCCAGCCAAATCCAAGTATTTCAGAAATAGCTGTAAATCTCCGTCTAAAACACAAAACGAACGTATCCTTCAAACTGCTCTCCTGTGCGTTCGCTTAACTAAGGGAGTTGAATCCGCGTTTAGATTCAGAGAGTGGGAAGCACGTTCCTTCTAGGAGCTGCGTTTTGCTATTCCAGCGTGAATGGGTGTAAACGCTGTATTGAGAAATATCTGCTTCTAGAACCAAAACGCAGCTACCTAACAGAACGGTCTTCAATGGGTGCATTCAACTTTCTGATTTAAACTGATGTGCGTTTGCAGGAGTTTGTAAACCCTTTCTGTGAAGCAGCGGAAAACGCATTTTTCCAGCCAAATCCAAGCATTTCAGAAATAGCTGTAAATCTCCGTCTAAAACACAAAACGAACGTATCCTTCAAACTGCTCTGCTGTGCGTTGGCTTAACTAAGGGAGTTGAATCCGCGTTTAGATTCAGAGAGTGGGAAGCACTTTCCTTCTAGGAGCTGCGTTTTGCTATTCCAGCGTGAATGGGAGTAAACGCTGTATTGAGAAATATCTGCTTCTAGAACCAAAACGCAGCTACCTAACAAAACGGTCTTCAATGTGTGCATTCAACGTAGAGAGTTAAACTGATGTGCGTTTGCAGGAGTTTGTAAACCCTTTCTGTGAAGCAGCGGAAAACGCATTTTTCCAGCCAAATCCAAGCATTTCAGAAATAGCTGTAAATCTCCGTCTAAAACACAAAACGAACGTATCCTTCAAACTGCTCTCCTGTGCGTTCGCTTAACTAAGGGTGTTGAATCCGCGTTGAGACTCAGAGAGGGGGAAGAACGTTCCATCTAGGAGCTGCGTTTTGCTATTCCAGCGTGAATGGGAGTAAACGCTGTATTGAGAAATATCTGCTTCTAGAACCAAAACGCAGCTACCTAACAGAACGGTCTTCAATGTGTGCATTCAACGTACAAAGTTAAAC
This sequence comes from Callithrix jacchus, assembly GCF_049354715.1. NCBI lineage: Eukaryota > Metazoa > Chordata > Mammalia > Primates > Cebidae > Callithrix > Callithrix jacchus. Next base: position 47,375,878 of record NC_133514.1, read on the forward strand.
TGATGTGCGTTTGCAGGAGTTTGTAAACCCTTTCTGTGAAGCAGCGGAAAACGCATTTTTCCAGCCAAATCCAAGCATTTCAGAAATAGCTGTAAATCTCCGTCTAAAACACAAAACGAACGTATCCTTCAAACTGCTCTCCTGTGCGTTCGCTTAACTAAGGGAGTTGAATCCGCGTTTAGATTCAGAGAGTGGGAAGCACGTTCCTTCTAGGAGCTGCGTTTTGCTATTCCAGCGTGAATGGGAGTAAACGCTGTATTGAGAAATATCTGCTTCTAGAACCAAAACGCAGCTACCTAACAGAACGGTCTTCAATGTGTGCATTCAACGTACAGAGTTAAACTGATGTGCGTTTGCAGGAGTTTGTAAACGCTTTCTGTGAAGCAGCGGAAAACGCATTTTTCCAGCCAAATCCAAGTATTTCAGAAATAGCTGTAAATCTCCGTCTAAAACACAAAAGGAACGTATCCTTCAAACTGCTCTCCTGTGCGTTCGCTTAACTAAGGGAGTTGAATCCGCGTTTAGATTCAGAGAGTGGGAAGCACGTTCCTTCTAGGAGCTGCGTTTTGCTATTCCAGCGTGAATGGGAGTAAACGCTGTATTGAGAAATATCTGCTTCTAGAACCAAAACGCAGCTACCTAACAGAACGGTCTTCAATGTGTGCATTCAACTTACAGAGTTAAACTGATGTGCGTTTGCAGGAGTTTGTAAACCCTTTCTGTGAAGCAGCGGAAAACGCCTTTTTCCAGCCAAATCCAAGCATTTCAGAAATAGCTGTAAATCTCCGTCTAAAACACAAAACGAACGTATCCTTCAAACTGCTCTCCTGTGCGTTCGCTTAACTAAGGGAGTTGAATCCGCGTTTAGATTCAGAGAGTGGGAAGCACGTTCCTTCTAGGAGCTGCGTTTTGCTATTCCAGCGTGAATGGGAGTAAAGGCTGTATTCAGAAATATCTGCTTCTAGAACCAAAACGCAGCTACCTAACAGAACGGTCTTCAATGTGTGCATTCAACTTACAGAGTTAAACTGATGTGCGTTTGCAGGAGTTTGTAAACCCTTTCTGTGAAGCAGCGGAAAACGCATTTTTTCAGCCAAATCCAAGCATTTCAGAAATAGCTGTAAATCTCCGTCTAAAACACAAAACGAACGTATCTTTCAAACTGCTCTCCTGTGCGTTCGCTTAACTAAGGGAGTTGAATCCGCGTTTAGATTCAGAGAGTGGGAAGCACGTTCCTTCTAGGAGCTGCGTTTTGCTATTCCAGCGTGAAAGGGAGTAAACGCTGTATTGAGAAATATCTGCTTCTAGAAAGAAACGCAGCTACCTAACAGAACGGTCTTCAATGTGTGCATTCAACGTACAGAGTTAAACTGATGTGCGTTTGCAGGAGTTTGTAAACCCTTTCTGTGAAGCAGCGGAAAACGCATTTTTCCAGCCAAATCCAAGCATTTCAGAAATAGCTGTAAATCTCCGTCTAAAACACAAAACGAACGTATCCTTCAAACTGCTCTCCTGTGCGTTCGCTTAACTAAGGGAGTTGAATCCGCGTTTAGATTCAGAGAGTGGAAAGCACGTTCCTTCTAGGAGCTGCGTTTTGCTATTCCAGCGTGAATGGGAATAAACGCTGTATTGAGAAATATCTGCTTCTAGAACCAAAACGCAGCTACCTAACAGAACGGTCTTCAATGTGTGCATTCAACGTACAGAGTTAAGCTGATGTACGTTTGCAGGAGTTTGTAAACATTTTCTGTGAAGCAGCGGAAAACGCATTTTTCCAGCCAAATCCAAGCATTTCAGAAATAGCTGTAAATCTCCGTCTAAAACACAAAACGAACGTATCCTTCAAACTGCTCTCCTGTGTGTTCGCTTAACTAAGGTAGTTGAATCCGCGTTTAGATTCAGAGAGTGCAAAGCACGTTCCTTCTAGGAGCTGCGTTTTGCTATTCCAGCGTGAATGGGAGTAAACGCTGTATTGAGAAATATCTGCTTCTAGAAGCAAAACGCAGCTACCTAACAGAACGGTCTTCAATGTGTGCATTCAACGTACAGAGTTAAACTGATGTGCGTTTGCAAGAGTTTGTTAGCCCTTTCTGTGAAGCAGCGGAAAACGCATTTGTCCAGCCAAATCCAAGCATTTCAGAAATACCTGTAAATCTCCGTCTAAAACACAAAACGAACGTATCCTTCAAACTGCTCTCCTGTGCGTTCGCTTAACTAAGGGAGTTGAATCCGCGTTTAGATTCAGAGAGTGGGAAGCACGTTCCTTCTAGGAGCTGCGTTTTGCTATTCCAGCGTGAATGGGAGTAAACGCTGTATTCAGAAATATCTGCTTCTAGAACCAAAACGCAGCTACCTAACAGAACGTTCTTCAATGTGAGCATTCAACTTACAGAGTTAAACGGATGTGCGTTTGCAGGAGTTTGTAAACCCTTTCTGTGAAGCAGCGGAAAACGCATTTTTCCAGCCAAATCCAAGCATTTCAGAAATAGCTGTAAATCTCCGTCTAAAACACCAAACGAACGTATCCTTCAAACTGCTCTCCTGTGCGTTCGCTTAACTAAGGAAGTTGAATCCGCGTTTAGATTCAGAGAGTGGGAAGCACGTTCCTTCTAGGAGCTGCGTTTTGCTATTCCAGCGTGAATGGGAGTAAACGCTGTGTTGAGAAATATCTGCTTCTAGAACCAAAACGCAGCTACCTAACAGCACGGTCTTCAATGTGTCCATTCAACTTACAGAGTTAAACTGATGTGCGTTTGCAGGAGTTTGTAAACCCTTTCTGTGAAGCAGCGGAAAACGCATTTTTCCAGCCAAATCCAAGCATTTCAGAAATAGCTGTAAATCTCCGTCTAAAACACAAAACGAACGTATCCTTCAAACTGCTCTCCTGTGCGTTCGCTTAACTAAGGGAGTTGAATCCGCGTTTAGATTCAGAGAGTGGGAAGCACGTTCCTTCTAGGAGCTGCGTTTTGCTATTCCAGCGTGAATGGGAGTAAACGCTGTATTGAGAAATATCTGCTTCTAGAACCAAAACGCAGCTACCTAACAGAACGGTCTTCAATGTGTGCATTCAACGTACAGAGTTAAACTGATGTGCGTTTGCAGGAGTTTGTAAACCCTTTCTGTGAAGCAGCGGAAAACGCATTTTTCCAGCCAAATCCAAGCATTTCAGAAATAGCTGTAAATCTCCGTCTAAAACACAAAACGAACGTATCCTTCAAACTGCTCTGCTGTGCGTTGGCTTAACTAAGGTAGTTGAATCCGCGTTTAGATTCAGAGAGTGGGAAGCACTTTCCTTCTAGGAGCTGCGTTTTGCTATTCCAGCGTGAATGGGAGTAAACGCTGTATTGAGAAATATCTGCTTCTAGAACCAAAACGCAGCTACCTAACAGAACGGTCTTCAATGTGTGCATTCAACGTACAGAGTTAAACTGATGTGCGTTTGCAGGAGTTTGTAAACCCTTTCTGTGAAGCAGCGGAAAACGCATTTTTCCAGCCAAATCCAAGCATTTCAGAAATAGCTGTAAATCTCCGTCTAAAACACAAAACGAACGTATTTTTCAAACTGCTCTGCTGTGCGTTGGCTTAACTAAGGGAGTTGAATCCGCGTTTAGATTCAGAGAGTGGGAAGCACTTTCCTTCTAGGAGCTGCGTTTTGCTATTCCAGCGTGAATGGGAGTAAACGCTGTATTGAGAAATATCTGCTTCTAGAACCAAAACGCAGCTACCTAACAGAACGGTCTTCAATGTGTGCATTCAACGTACAGAGTTAAACTGATGTGCGTTTGCAGGAGTTTGTAAACCATTTCTGTGAAGCAGCGGAAAACGCATTTTTCCAGCCAAATCCAAGCATTTCAGAAATAGCTGTAAATCTCCGTCTAAAACACAAAACGAACGTATCCTTCAAACTGCTCTCCTGTGCGTTCGCTTAACTAAGGGTGTTGAATCCGCGTTTAGACTCAGAGAGTGGGAAGCACGTTCCTACTAGGAGCTGCGTTTTGCTATTCCAGCGTGAATGGGAGTAAACGCTGTATTGAGAAATATCTGCTTCTAGAACCAAAACGCAGCTACCTAACAGAACGGTCTTCAATGTGTGCATTCAACGTACAGAGTTAAACTGATGTGCGTTTGCAGGAGTTTGTAAACCCTTTCTGTGAAGCAGCGGAAAACGCATTTTTCCAGCCAAATCCAAGCATTTCAGAAATAGCTGTAAATCTCCGTCTAAAACACAAAACGAACGTATTTTTCAAACTGCTCTGCTGTGCGTTGGCTTAACTAAGGGAGTTGAATCCGCGTTTAGATTCAGAGAGTGGGAAGCACTTTCCTTCTAGGAGCTGCGTTTTGCTATTCCAGCGTGAATGGGAGTAAACGCTGTATTGAGAAATATCTGCTTCTAGAACCAAAACGCAGCTACCTAACAGAACGGTCTTCAATGTGTGCATTCAACGTACAGAGTTAAACTGATGTGCGTTTGCAGGAGTTTGTAAACCATTTCTGTGAAGCAGCGGAAAATGCATTTTTCCAGCCAAATCCAAGCATTTCAGAAATAGCTGTAAATCTCCGTCTAAAACACAAAACGAACGTATCCTTCAAACTGCTCTCCTGTGCGTTCGCTTAACTAAGGGTGTTGAATCCCCGTTTAGACTCAGAGAGTGGGAAGCACGTTCCTACTAGGAGCTGCGTTTTGCTATTCCAGCGTGAATGGGAGTAAACGCTGTATTGAGAAATATCTGCTTCTAGAACCAAAACGCAGCTACCTAACAGAACGGTCTTCAATGTGTGCATTCAACGTACAGAGTTAAACTGATGTGCGTTTGCAGGAGTTTGTAAACCCTTTCTGTGAAGCAGCGGAAAACGCATTTTTCCAGCCAAATCCAAGCATTTCAGAAATAGCTGTAAATCTCCGTCTAAAACACAAAACGAACGTATCCTTCAAACTGCTCTCCTGTGCGTTGGCTTAACTAAGGGAGTTGAATCCGCGTTTAGATTCAGAGAATGGGAAGCACGTTCCTTCTAGGAGCTGCGTTTTGCTATTCCAGCGTGAATGGGAGTAAACGCTGTATTGAGAAATATCTGCTTCTAGAACCAAAACGCAGCTACCTAACAGAACGGTCTTCAATGTGTCCATTCAACTTACAGAGTTAAACTGATGTGCGTTTGCAGGAGTTTGTAAACCCTTTCTGTGAAGCAGCGGAAAACGCATTTTTCCAGCCAAATCCAAGCACTTCAGAAATAGCTGTAAATCTCCGTCTAAAACACAAAACGAACGTATCCTTCAAACTGCTCTCCTGTGCATTCGCTTAACTAAGGGAGTTGAATCCGCGTTTAGATTCAGAGAGTGGGAAGCATGTTTTTTCTAGGAGCTGCGTTTTGCTATTCCAGCGTGAATGGGAGTAAACGCTGTATTGAGAAATATCTGCTTCTAGAACCAAAACGCAGCTACCTAACAGAACGGTCTTCAATGTGTGCATTCAACGTACAGAGTTAAACTGATGTGCGTTTGCAGGAGTTTGTAAACCCTTTCTGTGAAGCAGCGGAAAACGCATTTTTCCAGCCAAATCCAAGTATTTCAGAAATAGCTGTAAATCTCCGTCTAAAACACAAAACGAACGTATCCTTCAAACTGCTCTCCTGTGCGTTCGCTTAACTAAGGGAGTTGAATCCGCGTTTAGATTCAGAGAGTGGGAAGCACGTTCCTTCTAGGAGCTGCGTTTTGCTATTCCAGCGTGAATGGGTGTAAACGCTGTATTGAGAAATATCTGCTTCTAGAACCAAAACGCAGCTACCTAACAGAACGGTCTTCAATGGGTGCATTCAACTTTCTGATTTAAACTGATGTGCGTTTGCAGGAGTTTGTAAACCCTTTCTGTGAAGCAGCGGAAAACGCATTTTTCCAGCCAAATCCAAGCATTTCAGAAATAGCTGTAAATCTCCGTCTAAAACACAAAACGAACGTATCCTTCAAACTGCTCTGCTGTGCGTTGGCTTAACTAAGGGAGTTGAATCCGCGTTTAGATTCAGAGAGTGGGAAGCACTCTCCTTCTAGGAGCTGCGTTTTGCTATTCCAGCGTGAATGGGAGTAAACGCTGTATTGAGAAATATCTGCTTCTAGAACCAAAACGCAGCTACCTAACAAAACGGTCTTCAATGTGTGCATTCAACGTAGAGAGTTAAACTGATGTGCGTTTGCAGGAGTTTGTAAACCCTTTCTGTGAAGCAGCGGAAAACGCATTTTTCCAGCCAAATCCAAGCATTTCAGAAATAGCTGTAAATCTCCGTCTAAAACACAAAACGAACGTATCCTTCAAACTGCTCTCCTGTGCGTTCGCTTAACTAAGGGTGTTGAATCCGCGTTGAGACTCAGAGAGGGGGAAGAACGTTCCATCTAGGAGCTGCGTTTTGCTATTCCAGCGTGAATGGGAGTAAACGCTGTATTGAGAAATATCTGCTTCTAGAACCAAAACGCAGCTACCTAACAGAACGGTCTTCAATGTGTGCATTCAACGTACAAAGTTAAACTGATGTGCGTTTGCAGGAGTTTGTAAACCCTTTCTGTGAAGCAGCGGAAAACGCATTTTTCCAGCCAAATCCAAGCATTTCAGAAATAGCTGTAAATCTCCGTCTAAAACACCAAACGAACGTAGTCTTCAAACTGCTCTCCTGTGCGTTCGCTTAACTAAGGGAGTTGAATCCGCGTTTAGATTCAGAGAGTGGGAAGCACGTTCCTTCTAGGAGCTGCGTTTTGCTATTCCAGCGTGAATGGGAGTAAACGCTGTATTGAGAAATATCTGCTTCTAGAACCAAAACGCAGCTACCTAACAGAACGGTCTTCAATGTGTGCATTCAACGTACAGAGTTAAACTGATGTGCGTTTGCAGGAGTTTGTAAACGCTTTCTGTGAAGCAGCGGAAAACGCATTTTTCCAGCCAAATCCAAGTATTTCAGAAATAGCTGTAAATCTCCGTCTAAAACACAAAAGGAACGTATCCTTCAAACTGCTCTCCTGTGCGTTCGCTTAACTAAGGGAGTTGAATCCGCGTTTAGATTCAGAGAGTGGGAAGCACGTTCCTTCTAGGAGCTGCGTTTTGCTATTCCAGCGTGAATGGGAGTAAACGCTGTATTGAGAAATATCTGCTTCTAGAACCAAAACGCAGCTACCTAACAGAACGGTCTTCAATGTGTGCATTCAACGTACAGAGTTAAACTGATGTGCGTTTGCAGGAGTTTGTAAACCCTTTCTGTGAAGCAGCGGAAAACGCCTTTTTCCAGCCAAATCCAAGCATTTCAGAAATAGCTGTAAATCTCCGTCTAAAACACAAAACGAACGTATCCTTCAAACTGCTCTGCTGTGCGTTGGCTTAACTAAGGGAGTTGAATCCGCGTTTAGATTCAGAGAGTGGGAAGCACTTTCCTTCTAGGAGCTGCGTTTTGCTATTCCAGCGTGAATGGGAGTAAACGCTGTATTGAGAAATATCTGCTTCTAGAACCAAAACGCAGCTACCTAACAGAACGGTCTTCAATGTGTGCATTCAACGTACAGAGTTAAACTGATGTGCGTTTGCAGGAGTTTGTAAACCCTTTCTGTGAAGCAGCGGAACACGCATTTTTCCAGCCAAATCCAAGCATTTCAGAAATAGCTGTAAATCTCCGTCTAAAACACAAAACGAACGTATTTTTCAAACTGCTCTGCTGTGCGTTGGCTTAACTAAGGGAGTTGAATCCGCGTTTAGATTCAGAGAGTGGGAAGCACTTTCCTTCTAGGAGCTGCGTTTTGCTATTCCAGCGTGAATGGGAGTAAACGCTGTATTGAGAAATATCTGCTTCTAGAACCAAAACGCAGCTACCTAACAGAACGGTCTTCAATGTGTGCATTCAACGTACAGAGTTAAACTGATGTGCGTTTGCAGGAGTTTGTAAACCATTTCTGTGAAGCAGCGGAAAACGCATTTTTCCAGCCAAATCCAAGCATTTCAGAAATAGCTGTAAATCTCCGTCTAAAACACAAAACGAACGTATCCTTCAAACTGCTCTCCTGTGCGTTCGCTTAACTAAGGGTGTTGAATCCGCGTTTAGACTCAGAGAGTGGGAAGCACGTTCCTACTAGGAGCTGCGTTTTGCTATTCCAGCGTGAATGGGAGTAAACGCTGTATTGAGAAATATCTGCTTCTAGAACCAAAACGCAGCTACCTAACAGAACGGTCTTCAATGTGTGCATTCAACGTACAGAGTTAAACTGATGTGCGTTTGCAGGAGTTTGTAAACCCTTTCTGTGAAGCAGCGGAAAACGCATTTTTCCAGCCAAATCCAAGCATTTCAGAAATAGCTGTAAATCTCCGTCTAAAACACAAAACGAACGTATCCTTCAAACTGCTCTCCTGTGCGTTGGCTTAACTAAGGGAGTTGAATCCGCGTTTAGATTCAGAGAATGGGAAGCACGTTCCTTCTAGGAGCTGCGTTTTGCTATTCCAGCGTGAATGGGAGTAAACGCTGTATTGAGAAATATCTGCTTCTAGAACCAAAACGCAGCTACCTAACAGAACGGTCTTCAATGTGTCCATTCAACTTACAGAGTTAAACTGATGTGCGTTTGCAGGAGTTTGTAAACCCTTTCTGTGAAGCAGCGGAAAACGCATTTTTCCAGCCAAATCCAAGCACTTCAGAAATAGCTGTAAATCTCCGTCTAAAACACAAAACGAACGTATCCTTCAAACTGCTCTCCTGTGCATTCGCTTAACTAAGGGAGTTGAATCCGCGTTTAGATTCAGAGAGTGGGAAGCATGTTTTTTCTAGGAGCTGCGTTTTGCTATTCCAGCGTGAATGGGAGTAAACGCTGTATTGAGAAATATCTGCTTCTAGAACCAAAACGCAGCTACCTAACAGAACGGTCTTCAATGTGTGCATTCAACGTACAGAGTTAAACTGATGTGCGTTTGCAGGAGTTTGTAAACCCTTTCTGTGAAGCAGCGGAAAACGCATTTTTCCAGCCAAATCCAAGTATTTCAGAAATAGCTGTAAATCTCCGTCTAAAACACAAAACGAACGTATCCTTCAAACTGCTCTCCTGTGCGTTCGCTTAACTAAGGGAGTTGAATCCGCGTTTAGATTCAGAGAGTGGGAAGCACGTTCCTTCTAGGAGCTGCGTTTTGCTATTCCAGCGTGAATGGGTGTAAACGCTGTATTGAGAAATATCTGCTTCTAGAACCAAAACGCAGCTACCTAACAGAACGGTCTTCAATGGGTGCATTCAACTTTCTGATTTAAACTGATGTGCGTTTGCAGGAGTTTGTAAACCCTTTCTGTGAAGCAGCGGAAAACGCATTTTTCCAGCCAAATCCAAGCATTTCAGAAATAGCTGTAAATCTCCGTCTAAAACACAAAACGAACGTATCCTTCAAACTGCTCTGCTGTGCGTTGGCTTAACTAAGGGAGTTGAATCCGCGTTTAGATTCAGAGAGTGGGAAGCACTTTCCTTCTAGGAGCTGCGTTTTGCTATTCCAGCGTGAATGGGAGTAAACGCTGTATTCAGAAATATCTGCTTCTAGAACCAAAACGCAGCTACCTAACAAAACGGTCTTCAATGTGTGCATTCAACGTAGAGAGTTAAACTGATGTGCGTTTGCAGGAGTTTGTAAACCCTTTCTGTGAAGCAGCGGAAAACGCATTTTTCCAGCCAAATCCAAGCATTTCAGAAATAGCTGTAAATCTCCGTCTAAAACACAAAACGAACGTATCCTTCAAACTGCTCTCCTGTGCGTTCGCTTAACTAAGGGTGTTGAATCCGCGTTGAGACTCAGAGAGGGGGAAGAACGTTCCATCTAGGAGCTGCGTTTTGCTATTCCAGCGTGAATGGGAGTAAACGCTGTATTGAGAAATATCTGCTTCTAGAACCAAAACGCAGCTACCTAACAGAACGGTCTTCAATGTGTGCATTCAACGTACAAAGTTAAACTGATGTGCGTTTGCAGGAGTTTGTAAACCCTTTCTGTGAAGCAGCGGAAAACGCATTTTTCCAGCCAAATCCAAGCATTTCAGAAATAGCTGTAAATCTCCGTCTAAAACACCAAACGAACGTAGTCTCCAAACTGCTCTCCTGTGCGTTCGCTTAACTAAGGGAGTTGAATCCGCGTTTAGATTCAGAGAGTGGGAAGCACGTTCCTTCTAGGAGCTGCGTTTTGCTATTCCAGCGTGAATGGGAGTAAACGCTGTATTGAGAAATATCTGCTTCTAGAACCAAAACGCAGCTACCTAACAGAACGGTCTTCAATGTGTGCATTCAACGTACAGAGTTAAACTGATGTGCGTTTGCAGGAGTTTGTAAACGCTTTCTGTGAAGCAGCGGAAAACGCATTTTTCCAGCCAAATCCAAGTATTTCAGAAATAGCTGTAAATCTCCGTCTAAAACACAAAAGGAACGTATCCTTCAAACTGCTCTCCTGTGCGTTCGCTTAACTAAGGGAGTTGAATCCGCGTTTAGATTCAGAGAGTGGGAAGCACGTTCCTTCTAGGAGCTGCGTTTTGCTATTCCAGCGTGAATGGGAGTAAACGCTGTATTGAGAAATATCTGCTTCTAGAACCAAAACGCAGCTACCTAACAGAACGGTCTTCAATGTGTGCATTCAACGTACAGAGTTAAACTGATGTGCGTTTGCAGGAGTTTGTAAACCCTTTCTGTGAAGCAGCGGAAAACGCATTTTTCCAGCCAAATCCAAGTATTTCAGAAATAGCTGTAAATCTCCGTCTGAAACACAAAAGGAACGTATCCTTCAAACTGCTCTCCTGTGCGTTCGCTTAACTAAGGGAGTTGAATCCGCGTTTAATTTTAGAGAGTGGGAAGCACGTTCCTTCTAGGAGCTGCGTTTTGCTATTCCAGCGTGAATGGGAGTAAACGCTGTATTGAGAAATATCTGCTTCTAGAACCAAAATGCAGCTACCTAACAGAACGGTCTTCAATGTGTGCATTCAACGTACAGAGTTAAGCTGATGTACGTTTGCAGGAGTTTGTAAACATTTTCTGTGAAGCAGCGGAAAACGCATTTTTCCAGCCAAATCCAAGCATTTCAGAAATAGCTGTAAATCTCCGTCTAAAACACAAAACGAACGTATCCTTCAAACTGCTCTCCTGTGTGTTCGCTTAACTAAGGTAGTTGAATCCGCGTTTAGATTCAGAGAGTGCAAAGCACGTTCCTTCTAGGAGCTGCGTTTTGCTATTCCAGCGTGAATGGGAGTAAACGCTGTATTGAGAAATATCAGCTTCTAGAAGCAAAACGCAGCTACCTAACAGAACGGTCTTCAATGTGTGCATTCAACGTACAGAGTTAAACTGATGTGCGTTTGCAAGAGTTTGTTAGCCCTTTCTGTGAAGCAGCGGAAAACGCATTTGTCCAGCCAAATCCAAGCATTTCAGAAATACCTGTAAATCTCCGTCTAAAACACAAAACGAACGTATCCTTCAAACTGCTCTCCTGTGCGTTCGCTTAACTAAGGGAGTTGAATCCGCGTTTAGATTCAGAGAGTGGGAAGCACGTTCCTTCTAGGAGCTGCGTTTTGCTATTCCAGCGTGAATGGGAGTAAACGCTGTATTCAGAAATATCTGCTTCTAGAACCAAAACGCAGCTACCTAACAGAACGTTCTTCAATGTGAGCATTCAACTTACAGAGTTAAACTGATGTGCGTTTGCAGGAGTTTGTAAACCCTTTCTGTGAAGCAGCGGAAAACGCATTTTTCCAGCCAAATCCAAGCATTTCAGAAATAGCTGTAAATCTCCGTCTAAAACACCAAACGAACGTATCCTTCAAACTGCTCTCCTGTGCGTTCGCTTAACTAAGGAAGTTGAATCCGCGTTTAGATTCAGAGAGTGGGAAGCACGTTCCTTCTAGGAGCTGCGTTTTGCTATTCCAGCGTGAATGGGAGTAAACGCTGTGTTGAGAAATATCTGCTTCTAGAACCAAAACGCAGCTACCTAACAGCACGGTCTTCAATGTGTCCATTCAACTTACAGAGTTAAACTGATGTGCGTTTGCAGGAGTTTGTAAACCCTTTCTGTGAAGCAGCGGAAAACGCATTTTTCCAGCCAAATCCAAGCATTTCAGAAATAGCTGTAAATCTCCGTCTAAAACACAAAACGAACGTATCCTTCAAACTGCTCTCCTGTGCGTTCGCTTAACTAAGGGAGTTGAATCCGCGTTTAGATTCAGAGAGTGGGAAGCACGTTCCTTCTAGGAGCTGCGTTTTGCTATTCCAGCGTGAATGGGAGTAAACGCTGTATTGAGAAATATCTGCTTCTAGAACCAAAACGCAGCTACCTAACAGAACGGTCTTCAATGTGTGCATTCAACGTACAGAGTTAAACTGATGTGCGTTTGCAGGAGTTTGTAAACCCTTTCTGTGAAGCAGCGGAAAACGCATTTTTCCAGCCAAATCCAAGCATTTCAGAAATAGCTGTAAATCTCCGTCTAAAACACAAAACGAACGTATCCTTCAAACTGCTCTGCTGTGCGTTGGCTTAACTAAGGTAGTTGAATCCGCGTTTAGATTCAGAGAGTGGGAAGCACTTTCCTTCTAGGAGCTGCGTTTTGCTATTCCAGCGTGAATGGGAGTAAACGCTGTATTGAGAAATATCTGCTTCTAGAACCAAAACGCAGCTACCTAACAGAACGGTCTTCAATGTGTGCATTCAACGTACAGAGTTAAACTGATGTGCGTTTGCAGGAGTTTGTAAACCCTTTCTGTGAAGCAGCGGAAAACGCATTTTTCCAGCCAAATCCAAGCATTTCAGAAATAGCTGTAAATCTCCGTCTAAAACACAAAACGAACGTATTTTTCAAACTGCTCTGCTGTGCGTTGGCTTAACTAAGGGAGTTGAATCCGCGTTTAGATTCAGAGAGTGGGAAGCACTTTCCTTCTAGGAGCTGCGTTTTGCTATTCCAGCGTGAATGGGAGTAAACGCTGTATTGAGAAATATCTGCTTCTAGAACCAAAACGCAGCTACCTAACAGAACGGTCTTCAATGTGTGCATTCAACGTACAGAGTTAAACTGATGTGCGTTTGCAGGAGTTTGTAAACCATTTCTGTGAAGCAGCGGAAAACGCATTTTTCCAGCCAAATCCAAGCATTTCAGAAATAGCTGTAAATCTCCGTCTAAAACACAAAACGAACGTATCCTTCAAACTGCTCTCCTGTGCGTTCGCTTAACTAAGGGTGTTGAATCCGCGTTTAGACTCAGAGAGTGGGAAGCACGTTCCTACTAGGAGCTGCGTTTTGCTATTCCAGCGTGAATGGGAGTAAACGCTGTATTGAGAAATATCTGCTTCTAGAACCAAAACGCAGCTACCTAACAGAACGGTCTTCAATGTGTGCATTCAACGTACAGAGTTAAACTGATGTGCGTTTGCAGGAGTTTGTAAACCCTTTCTGTGAAGCAGCGGAAAACGCATTTTTCCAGCCAAATCCAAGCATTTCAGAAATAGCTGTAAATCTCCGTCTAAAACACAAAACGAACGTATTTTTCAAACTGCTCTGCTGTGCGTTGGCTTAACTAAGGGAGTTGAATCCGCGTTTAGATTCAGAGAGTGGGAAGCACTTTCCTTCTAGGAGCTGCGTTTTGCTATTCCAGCGTGAATGGGAGTAAACGCTGTATTGAGAAATATCTGCTTCTAGAACCAAAACGCAGCTACCTAACAGAACGGTCTTCAATGTGTGCATTCAACGTACAGAGTTAAACTGATGTGCGTTTGCAGGAGTTTGTAAACCATTTCTGTGAAGCAGCGGAAAACGCATTTTTCCAGCCAAATCCAAGCATTTCAGAAATAGCTGTAAATCTCCGTCTAAAACACAAAACGAACGTATCCTTCAAACTGCTCTCCTGTGCGTTCGCTTAACTAAGGGTGTTGAATCCCCGTTTAGACTCAGAGAGTGGGAAGCACGTTCCTACTAGGAGCTGCGTTTTGCTATTCCAGCGTGAATGGGAGTAAACGCTGTATTGAGAAATATCTGCTTCTAGAACCAAAACGCAGCTACCTAACAGAACGGTCTTCAATGTGTGCATTCAACGTACAGAGTTAAACTGATGTGCGTTTGCAGGAGTTTGTAAACCCTTTCTGTGAAGCAGCGGAAAACGCATTTTTCCAGCCAAATCCAAGCATTTCAGAAATAGCTGTAAATCTCCGTCTAAAACACAAAACGAACGTATCCTTCAAACTGCTCTCCTGTGCGTTGGCTTAACTAAGGGAGTTGAATCCGCGTTTAGATTCAGAGAATGGGAAGCACGTTCCTTCTAGGAGCTGCGTTTTGCTATTCCAGCGTGAATGGGAGTAAACGCTGTATTGAGAAATATCTGCTTCTAGAACCAAAACGCAGCTACCTAACAGAACGGTCTTCAATGTGTCCATTCAACTTACAGAGTTAAACTGATGTGCGTTTGCAGGAGTTTGTAAACCCTTTCTGTGAAGCAGCGGAAAACGCATTTTTCCAGCCAAATCCAAGCACTTCAGAAATAGCTGTAAATCTCCGTCTAAAACACAAAACGAACGTATCCTTCAAACTGCTCTCCTGTGCATTCGCTTAACTAAGGGAGTTGAATCCGCGTTTAGATTCAGAGAGTGGGAAGCATGTTTTTTCTAGGAGCTGCGTTTTGCTATTCCAGCGTGAATGGGAGTAAACGCTGTATTGAGAAATATCTGCTTCTAGAACCAAAACGCAGCTACCTAACAGAACGGTCTTCAATGTGTGCATTCAACGTACAGAGTTAAACTGATGTGCGTTTGCAGGAGTTTGTAAACCCTTTCTGTGAAGCAGCGGAAAACGCATTTCTCCAGCCAAATCCAAGTATTTCAGAAATAGCTGTAAATCTCCGTCTAAAACACAAAACGAACGTATCCTTCAAACTGCTCTCCTGTGCGTTCGCTTAACTAAGGGAGTTGAATCCGCGTTTAGATTCAGAGAGTGGGAAGCACGTTCCTTCTAGGAGCTGCGTTTTGCTATTCCAGCGTGAATGGGTGTAAACGCTGTATTGAGAAATATCTGCTTCTAGAACCAAAACGCAGCTACCTAACAGAACGGTCTTCAATGGGTGCATTCAACTTTCTGATTTAAACTGATGTGCGTTTGCAGGAGTTTGTAAACCCTTTCTGTGAAGCAGCGGAAAACGCATTTTTCCAGCCAAATCCAAGCATTTCAGAAATAGCTGTAAATCTCCGTCTAAAACACAAAACGAACGTATCCTTCAAACTGCTCTGCTGTGCGTTGGCTTAACTAAGGGAGTTGAATCCGCGTTTAGATTCAGAGAGTGGGAAGCACTTTCCTTCTAGGAGCTGCGTTTTGCTATTCCAGCGTGAATGGGAGTAAACGCTGTATTGAGAAATATCTGCTTCTAGAACCAAAACGCAGCTACCTAACAAAACGGTCTTCAATGTGTGCATTCAACGTAGAGAGTTAAACTGATGTGCGTTTGCAGGAGTTTGTAAACCCTTTCTGTGAAGCAGCGGAAAACGCATTTTTCCAGCCAAATCCAAGCATTTCAGAAATAGCTGTAAATCTCCGTCTAAAACACAAAACGAACGTATCCTTCAAACTGCTCTCCTGTGCGTTCGCTTAACTAAGGGTGTTGAATCCGCGTTGAGACTCAGAGAGGGGGAAGAACGTTCCATCTAGGAGCTGCGTTTTGCTATTCCAGCGTGAATGGGAGTAAACGCTGTATTGAGAAATATCTGCTTCTAGAACCAAAACGCAGCTACCTAACAGAACGGTCTTCAATGTGTGCATTCAACGTACAAAGTTAAACTGATGTGCGTTTGCAGGAGTTTGTAAACCCTTTCTGTGAAGCAGCGGAAAACGCATTTTTCCAGCCAAATCCAAGCATTTCAGAAATAGCTGTAAATCTCCGTCTAAAACACAAAACGAACGTATCCTTCAAACTGCTCTCCTGTGCGTTCGCTTAACTAAGGGAGTTGAATCCGCGTTTAGATTCAGAGAGTGGGAAGCACGTTCCTTCTAGGAGCTGCGTTTTGCTATTCCAGCGTGAATGGGAGTAAACGCTGTATTGAGAAATATCTGCTTCTAGAACCAAAACGCAGCTACCTAACAGAACGGTCTTCAATGTGTGCATTCAACGTACAGAGTTAAACTGATGTGCGTTTGCAGGAGTTTGTAAACGCTTTCTGTGAAGCAGCGGAAAACGCATTTTTCCAGCCAAATCCAAGTATTTCAGAAATAGCTGTAAATCTCCGTCTAAAACACAAAAGGAACGTATCCTTCAAACTGCTCTCCTGTGCGTTCGCTTAACTAAGGGAGTTGAATCCGCGTTTAGATTCAGAGAGTGGGAAGCACGTTCCTTCTAGGAGCTGCGTTTTGCTATTCCAGCGTGAATGGGAGTAAACGCTGTATTGAGAAATATCTGCTTCTAGAACCAAAACGCAGCTACCTAACAGAACGGTCTTCAATGTGTGCATTCAACGTACAGAGTTAAACTGATGTGCGTTTGCAGGAGTTTGTAAACCCTTTCTGTGAAGCAGCGGAAAACGCCTTTTTCCAGCCAAATCCAAGCATTTCAGAAATAGCTGTAAATCTCCGTCTAAAACACAAAACGAACGTATCCTTCAAACTGCTCTCCTGTGCGTTCGCTTAACTAAGGGAGTTGAATCCGCGTTTAGATTCAGAGAGTGGGAAGCACGTTCCTTCTAGGAGCTGCGTTTTGCTATTCCAGCGTGAATGGGAGTAAAGGCTGTATTCAGAAATATCTGCTTCTTGAACCAAAACGCAGCTACCTAACAGAACGGTCTTCAATGTGTGCATTCAACTTACAGAGTTAAACTGATGTGCGTTTGCAGGAGTTTGTAAACCCTTTCTGTGAAGCAGCGGAAAACGCATTTTTTCAGCCAAATCCAAGCATTTCAGAAATAGCTGTAAATCTCCGTCTAAAACACAAAACGAACGTATCTTTCAAACTGCTCTCCTGTGCGTTCGCTTAACTAAGGGAGTTGAATCCGCGTTTAGATTCAGAGAGTGGGAAGCACGTTCCTTCTAGGAGCTGCGTTTTGCTATTCCAGCGTGAAAGGGAGTAAACGCTGTATTGAGAAATATCTGCTTCTAGAAAGAAACGCAGCTACCTAACAGAACGGTCTTCAATGTGTGCATTCAACGTACAGAGTTAAACTGATGTGCGTTTGCAGGAGTTTGTAAACCCTTTCTGTGAAGCAGCGGAAAACGCATTTTTCCAGCCAAATCCAAGCATTTCAGAAATAGCTGTAAATCTCCGTCTAAAACACAAAACGAACGTATCCTTCAAACTGCTCTCCTGTGCGTTCGCTTAACTAAGGGAGTTGAATCCGCGTTTAGATTCAGAGAGTGGAAAGCACGTTCCTTCTAGGAGCTGCGTTTTGCTATTCCAGCGTGAATGGGAATAAACGCTGTATTGAGAAATATCTGCTTCTAGAACCAAAACGCAGCTACCTAACAGAACGGTCTTCAATGTGTGCATTCAACGTACAGAGTTAAGCTGATGTACGTTTGCAGGAGTTTGTAAACATTTTCTGTGAAGCAGCGGAAAACGCATTTTTCCAGCCAAATCCAAGCATTTCAGAAATAGCTGTAAATCTCCGTCTAAAACACAAAACGAACGTATCCTTCAAACTGCTCTCCTGTGTGTTCGCTTAACTAAGGTAGTTGAATCCGCGTTTAGATTCAGAGAGTGCAAAGCACGTTCCTTCTAGGAGCTGCGTTTTGCTATTCCAGCGTGAATGGGAGTAAACGCTGTATTGAGAAATATCTGCTTCTAGAAGCAAAACGCAGCTACCTAACAGAACGGTCTTCAATGTGTGCATTCAACGTACAGAGTTAAACTGATGTGCGTTTGCAAGAGTTTGTTAGCCCTTTCTGTGAAGCAGCGGAAAACGCATTTGTCCAGCCAAATCCAAGCATTTCAGAAATACCTGTAAATCTCCGTCTAAAACACAAAACGAACGTATCCTTCAAACTGCTCTCCTGTGCGTTCGCTTAACTAAGGGAGTTGAATCCGCGTTTAGATTCAGAGAGTGGGAAGCACGTTCCTTCTAGGAGCTGCGTTTTGCTATTCCAGCGTGAATGGGAGTAAACGCTGTATTCAGAAATATCTGCTTCTAGAACCAAAACGCAGCTACCTAACAGAACGTTCTTCAATGTGAGCATTCAACTTACAGAGTTAAACGGATGTGCGTTTGCAGGAGTTTGTAAACCCTTTCTGTGAAGCAGCGGAAAACGCATTTTTTTAGCCAAATCCAAGCATTTCAGAAATAGCTGTAAATCTCCGTCTAAAACACCAAACGAACGTATCCTTCAAACTGCTCTCCTGTGCGTTCGCTTAACTAAGGAAGTTGAATCCGCGTTTAGATTCAGAGAGTGGGAAGCACGTTCCTTCTAGGAGCTGCGTTTTGCTATTCCAGCGTGAATGGGAGTAAACGCTGTGTTGAGAAATATCTGCTTCTAGAACCAAAACGCAGCTACCTAACAGCACGGTCTTCAATGTGTCCATTCAACTTACAGAGTTAAACTGATGTGCGTTTGCAGGAGTTTGTAAACCCTTTCTGTGAAGCAGCGGAAAACGCATTTTTCCAGCCAAATCCAAGCATTTCAGAAATAGCTGTAAATCTCCGTCTAAAACACAAAACGAACGTATCCTTCAAACTGCTCTCCTGTGCGTTCGCTTAACTAAGGGAGTTGAATCCGCGTTTAGATTCAGAGAGTGGGAAGCACGTTCCTTCTAGGAGCTGCGTTTTGCTATTCCAGCGTGAATGGGAGTAAACGCTGTATTGAGAAATATCTGCTTCTAGAACCAAAACGCAGCTACCTAACAGAACGGTCTTCAATGTGTGCATTCAACGTACAGAGTTAAACTGATGTGCGTTTGCAGGAGTTTGTAAACCCTTTCTGTGAAGCAGCGGAAAACGCATTTTTCCAGCCAAATCCAAGCATTTCAGAAATAGCTGTAAATCTCCGTCTAAAACACAAAACGAACGTATCCTTCAAACTGCTCTGCTGTGCGTTGGCTTAACTAAGGTAGTTGAATCCGCGTTTAGATTCAGAGAGTGGGAAGCACTTTCCTTCTAGGAGCTGCGTTTTGCTATTCCAGCGTGAATGGGAGTAAACGCTGTATTGAGAAATATCTGCTTCTAGAACCAAAACGCAGCTACCTAACAGAACGGTCTTCAATGTGTGCATTCAACGTACAGAGTTAAACTGATGTGCGTTTGCAGGAGTTTGTAAACCCTTTCTGTGAAGCAGCGGAAAACGCATTTTTCCAGCCAAATCCAAGCATTTCAGAAATAGCTGTAAATCTCCGTCTAAAACACAAAACGAACGTATTTTTCAAACTGCTCTGCTGTGCGTTGGCTTAACTAAGGGAGTTGAATCCGCGTTTAGATTCAGAGAGTGGGAAGCACTTTCCTTCTAGGAGCTGCGTTTTGCTATTCCAGCGTGAATGGGAGTAAACGCTGTATTGAGAAATATCTGCTTCTAGAACCAAAACGCAGCTACCTAACAGAACGGTCTTCAATGTGTGCATTCAACGTACAGAGTTAAACTGATGTGCGTTTGCAGGAGTTTGTAAACCATTTCTGTGAAGCAGCGGAAAACGCATTTTTCCAGCCAAATCCAAGCATTTCAGAAATAGCTGTAAATCTCCGTCTAAAACACAAAACGAACGTATCCTTCAAACTGCTCTCCTGTGCGTTCGCTTAACTAAGGGTGTTGAATCCGCGTTTAGACTCAGAGAGTGGGAAGCACGTTCCTACTAGGAGCTGCGTTTTGCTATTCCAGCGTGAATGGGAGTAAACGCTGTATTGAGAAATATCTGCTTCTAGAACCAAAACGCAGCTACCTAACAGAACGGTCTTCAATGTGTGCATTCAACGTACAGAGTTAAACTGATGTGCGTTTGCAGGAGTTTGTAAACCCTTTCTGTGAAGCAGCGGAAAACGCATGTTTCCAGCCAAATCCAAGCATTTCAGAAATAGCTGTAAATCTCCGTCTAAAACACAAAACGAACGTATTTTTCAAACTGCTCTGCTGTGCGTTGGCTTAACTAAGGGAGTTGAATCCGCGTTTAGATTCAGAGAGTGGGAAGCACTTTCCTTCTAGGAGCTGCGTTTTGCTATTCCAGCGTGAATGGGAGTAAACGCTGTATTGAGAAATATCTGCTTCTAGAACCAAAACGCAGCTACCTAACAGAACGGTCTTCAATGTGTGCATTCAACGTACAGAGTTAAACTGATGTGCGTTTGCAGGAGTTTGTAAACCATTTCTGTGAAGCAGCGGAAAACGCATTTTTCCAGCCAAATCCAAGCATTTCAGAAATAGCTGTAAATCTCCGTCTAAAACACAAAACGAACGTATCCTTCAAACTGCTCTCCTGTGCGTTCGCTTAACTAAGGGTGTTGAATCCCCGTTTAGACTCAGAGAGTGGGAAGCACGTTCCTACTAGGAGCTGCGTTTTGCTATTCCAGCGTGAATGGGAGTAAACGCTGTATTGAGAAATATCTGCTTCTAGAACCAAAACGCAGCTACCTAACAGAACGGTCTTCAATGTGTGCATTCAACGTACAGAGTTAAACTGATGTGCGTTTGCAGGAGTTTGTAAACCCTTTCTGTGAAGCAGCGGAAAACGCATTTTTCCAGCCAAATCCAAGCATTTCAGAAATAGCTGTAAATCTCCGTCTAAAACACAAAACGAACGTATCCTTCAAACTGCTCTCCTGTGCGTTGGCTTAACTAAGGGAGTTGAATCCGCGTTTAGATTCAGAGAATGGGAAGCACGTTCCTTCTAGGAGCTGCGTTTTGCTATTCCAGCGTGAATGGGAGTAAACGCTGTATTGAGAAATATCTGCTTCTAGAACCAAAACGCAGCTACCTAACAGAACGGTCTTCAATGTGTCCATTCAACTTACAGAGTTAAACTGATGTGCGTTTGCAGGAGTTTGTAAACCCTTTCTGTGAAGCAGCGGAAAACGCATTTTTCCAGCCAAATCCAAGCACTTCAGAAATAGCTGTAAATCTCCGTCTAAAACACAAAACGAACGTATCCTTCAAACTGCTCTCCTGTGCATTCGCTTAACTAAGGGAGTTGAATCCGCGTTTAGATTCAGAGAGTGGGAAGCATGTTTTTTCTAGGAGCTGCGTTTTGCTATTCCAGCGTGAATGGGAGTAAACGCTGTATTGAGAAATATCTGCTTCTAGAACCAAAACGCAGCTACCTAACAGAACGGTCTTCAATGTGTGCATTCAACGTACAGAGTTAAACTGATGTGCGTTTGCAGGAGTTTGTAAACCCTTTCTGTGAAGCAGCGGAAAACGCATTTTTCCAGCCAAATCCAAGTATTTCAGAAATAGCTGTAAATCTCCGTCTAAAACACAAAACGAACGTATCCTTCAAACTGCTCTCCTGTGCGTTCGCTTAACTAAGGGAGTTGAATCCGCGTTTAGATTCAGAGAGTGGGAAGCACGTTCCTTCTAGGAGCTGCGTTTTGCTATTCCAGCGTGAATGGGTGTAAACGCTGTATTGAGAAATATCTGCTTCTAGAACCAAAACGCAGCTACCTAACAGAACGGTCTTCAATGGGTGCATTCAACTTTCTGATTTAAACTGATGTGCGTTTGCAGGAGTTTGTAAACCCTTTCTGTGAAGCAGCGGAAAACGCATTTTTCCAGCCAAATCCAAGCATTTCAGAAATAGCTGTAAATCTCCGTCTAAAACACAAAACGAACGTATCCTTCAAACTGCTCTGCTGTGCGTTGGCTTAACTAAGGGAGTTGAATCCGCGTTTAGATTCAGAGAGTGGGAAGCACTCTCCTTCTAGGAGCTGCGTTTTGCTATTCCAGCGTGAATGGGAGTAAACGCTGTATTGAGAAATATCTGCTTCTAGAACCAAAACGCAGCTACCTAACAAAACGGTCTTCAATGTGTGCATTCAACGTAGAGAGTTAAACTGATGTGCGTTTGCAGGAGTTTGTAAACCCTTTCTGTGAAGCAGCGGAAAACGCATTTTTCCAGCCAAATCCAAGCATTTCAGAAATAGCTGTAAATCTCCGTCTAAAACACAAAACGAACGTATCCTTCAAACTGCTCTCCTGTGCGTTCGCTTAACTAAGGGTGTTGAATCCGCGTTGAGACTCAGAGAGGGGTAAGAACGTTCCATCTAGGAGCTGCGTTTTGCTATTCCAGCGTGAATGGGAGTAAACGCTGTATTGAGAAATATCTGCTTCTAGAACCAAAACGCAGCTACCTAACAGAACGGTCTTCAATGTGTGCATTCAACGTACAAAGTTAAACTGATGTGCGTTTGCAGGAGTTTGTAAACCCTTTCTGTGAAGCAGCGGAAAACGCATTTTTCCAGCCAAATCCAAGCATTTCAGAAATAGCTGTAAATCTCCGTCTAAAACACCAAACGAACGTAGTCTTCAAACTGCTCTCCTGTGCGTTCGCTTAACTAAGGGAGTTGAATCCGCGTTTAGATTCAGAGAGTGGGAAGCACGTTCCTTCTAGGAGCTGCGTTTTGCTATTCCAGCGTGAATGGGAGTAAACGCTGTATTGAGAAATATCTGCTTCTAGAACCAAAACGCAGCTACCTAACAGAACGGTCTTCAATGTGTGCATTCAACGTACAGAGTTAAACTGATGTGCGTTTGCAGGAGTTTGTAAACGCTTTCTGTGAAGCAGCGGAAAACGCATTTTTCCAGCCAAATCCAAGTATTTCAGAAATAGCTGTAAATCTCCGTCTAAAACACAAAAGGAACGTATCCTTCAAACTGCTCTCCTGTGCGTTCGCTTAACTAAGGGAGTTGAATCCGCGTTTAGATTCAGAGAGTGGGAAGCACGTTCCTTCTAGGAGCTGCGTTTTGCTATTCCAGCGTGAATGGGAGTAAACGCTGTATTGAGAAATATCTGCTTCTAGAACCAAAACGCAGCTACCTAACAGAACGGTCTTCAATGTGTGCATTCAACGTACAGAGTTAAACTGATGTGCGTTTGCAGGAGTTTGTAAACCCTTTCTGTGAAGCAGCGGAAAACGCCTTTTTCCAGCCAAATCCAAGCATTTCAGAAATAGCTGTAAATCTCCGTCTAAAACACAAAACGAACGTATCCTTCAAACTGCTCTGCTGTGCGTTGGCTTAACTAAGGGAGTTGAATCCGCGTTTAGATTCAGAGAGTGGGAAGCACTTTCCTTCTAGGAGCTGCGTTTTGCTATTCCAGCGTGAATGGGAGTAAACGCTGTATTGAGAAATATCTGCTTCTAGAACCAAAACGCAGCTACCTAACAGAACGGTCTTCAATGTGTGCATTCAACGTACAGAGTTAAACTGATGTGCGTTTGCAGGAGTTTGTAAACCCTTTCTGTGAAGCAGCGGAACACGCATTTTTCCAGCCAAATCCAAGCATTTCAGAAATAGCTGTAAATCTCCGTCTAAAACACAAAACGAACGTATTTTTCAAACTGCTCTGCTGTGCGTTGGCTTAACTAAGGGAGTTGAATCCGCGTTTAGATTCAGAGAGTGGGAAGCACTTTCCTTCTAGGAGCTGCGTTTTGCTATTCCAGCGTGAATGGGAGTAAACGCTGTATTGAGAAATATCTGCTTCTAGAACCAAAACGCAGCTACCTAACAGAACGGTCTTCAATGTGTGCATTCAACGTACAGAGTTAAACTGATGTGCGTTTGCAGGAGTTTGTAAACCATTTCTGTGAAGCAGCGGAAAACGCATTTTTCCAGCCAAATCCAAGCATTTCAGAAATAGCTGTAAATCTCCGTCTAAAACACAAAACGAACGTATCCTTCAAACTGCTCTCCTGTGCGTTCGCTTAACTAAGGGTGTTGAATCCGCGTTTAGACTCAGAGAGTGGGAAGCACGTTCCTACTAGGAGCTGCGTTTTGCTATTCCAGCGTGAATGGGAGTAAACGCTGTATTGAGAAATATCTGCTTCTAGAACCAAAACGCAGCTACCTAACAGAACGGTCTTCAATGTGTGCATTCAACGTACAGAGTTAAACTGATGTGCGTTTGCAGGAGTTTGTAAACCCTTTCTGTGAAGCAGCGGAAAACGCATTTTTCCAGCCAAATCCAAGCATTTCAGAAATAGCTGTAAATCTCCGTCTAAAACACAAAACGAACGTATCCTTCAAACTGCTCTCCTGTGCGTTGGCTTAACTAAGGGAGTTGAATCCGCGTTTAGATTCAGAGAATGGGAAGCACGTTCCTTCTAGGAGCTGCGTTTTGCTATTCCAGCGTGAATGGGAGTAAACGCTGTATTGAGAAATATCTGCTTCTAGAACCAAAACGCAGCTACCTAACAGAACGGTCTTCAATGTGTCCATTCAACTTACAGAGTTAAACTGATGTGCGTTTGCAGGAGTTTGTAAACCCTTTCTGTGAAGCAGCGGAAAACGCATTTTTCCAGCCAAATCCAAGCACTTCAGAAATAGCTGTAAATCTCCGTCTAAAACACAAAACGAACGTATCCTTCAAACTGCTCTCCTGTGCATTCGCTTAACTAAGGGAGTTGAATCCGCGTTTAGATTCAGAGAGTGGGAAGCATGTTTTTTCTAGGAGCTGCGTTTTGCTATTCCAGCGTGAATGGGAGTAAACGCTGTATTGAGAAATATCTGCTTCTAGAACCAAAACGCAGCTACCTAACAGAACGGTCTTCAATGTGTGCATTCAACGTACAGAGTTAAACTGATGTGCGTTTGCAGGAGTTTGTAAACCCTTTCTGTGAAGCAGCGGAAAACGCATTTTTCCAGCCAAATCCAAGTATTTCAGAAATAGCTGTAAATCTCCGTCTAAAACACAAAACGAACGTATCCTTCAAACTGCTCTCCTGTGCGTTCGCTTAACTAAGGGAGTTGAATCCGCGTTTAGATTCAGAGAGTGGGAAGCACGTTCCTTCTAGGAGCTGCGTTTTGCTATTCCAGCGTGAATGGGTGTAAACGCTGTATTGAGAAATATCTGCTTCTAGAACCAAAACGCAGCTACCTAACAGAACGGTCTTCAATGGGTGCATTCAACTTTCTGATTTAAACTGATGTGCGTTTGCAGGAGTTTGTAAACCCTTTCTGTGAAGCAGCGGAAAACGCATTTTTCCAGCCAAATCCAAGCATTTCAGAAATAGCTGTAAATCTCCGTCTAAAACACAAAACGAACGTATCCTTCAAACTGCTCTGCTGTGCGTTGGCTTAACTAAGGGAGTTGAATCCGCGTTTAGATTCAGAGAGTGGGAAGCACTTTCCTTCTAGGAGCTGCGTTTTGCTATTCCAGCGTGAATGGGAGTAAACGCTGTATTCAGAAATATCTGCTTCTAGAACCAAAACGCAGCTACCTAACAAAACGGTCTTCAATGTGTGCATTCAACGTAGAGAGTTAAACTGATGTGCGTTTGCAGGAGTTTGTAAACCCTTTCTGTGAAGCAGCGGAAAACGCATTTTTCCAGCCAAATCCAAGCATTTCAGAAATAGCTGTAAATCTCCGTCTAAAACACAAAACGAACGTATCCTTCAAACTGCTCTCCTGTGCGTTCGCTTAACTAAGGGTGTTGAATCCGCGTTGAGACTCAGAGAGGGGGAAGAACGTTCCATCTAGGAGCTGCGTTTTGCTATTCCAGCGTGAATGGGAGTAAACGCTGTATTGAGAAATATCTGCTTCTAGAACCAAAACGCAGCTACCTAACAGAACGGTCTTCAATGTGTGCATTCAACGTACAAAGTTAAACTGATGTGCGTTTGCAGGAGTTTGTAAACCCTTTCTGTGAAGCAGCGGAAAACGCATTTTTCCAGCCAAATCCAAGCATTTCAGAAATAGCTGTAAATCTCCGTCTAAAACACCAAACGAACGTAGTCTCCAAACTGCTCTCCTGTGCGTTCGCTTAACTAAGGGAGTTGAATCCGCGTTTAGATTCAGAGAGTGGGAAGCACGTTCCTTCTAGGAGCTGCGTTTTGCTATTCCAGCGTGAATGGGAGTAAACGCTGTATTGAGAAATATCTGCTTCTAGAACCAAAACGCAGCTACCTAACAGAACGGTCTTCAATGTGTGCATTCAACGTACAGAGTTAAACTGATGTGCGTTTGCAGGAGTTTGTAAACGCTTTCTGTGAAGCAGCGGAAAACGCATTTTTCCAGCCAAATCCAAGTATTTCAGAAATAGCTGTAAATCTCCGTCTAAAACACAAAAGGAACGTATCCTTCAAACTGCTCTCCTGTGCGTTCGCTTAACTAAGGGAGTTGAATCCGCGTTTAGATTCAGAGAGTGGGAAGCACGTTCCTTCTAGGAGCTGCGTTTTGCTATTCCAGCGTGAATGGGAGTAAACGCTGTATTGAGAAATATCTGCTTCTAGAACCAAAACGCAGCTACCTAACAGAACGGTCTTCAATGTGTGCATTCAACGTACAGAGTTAAACTGATGTGCGTTTGCAGGAGTTTGTAAACCCTTTCTGTGAAGCAGCGGAAAACGCATTTTTCCAGCCAAATCCAAGTATTTCAGAAATAGCTGTAAATCTCCGTCTGAAACACAAAAGGAACGTATCCTTCAAACTGCTCTCCTGTGCGTTCGCTTAACTAAGGGAGTTGAATCCGCGTTTAATTTTAGAGAGTGGGAAGCACGTTCCTTCTAGGAGCTGCGTTTTGCTATTCCAGCGTGAATGGGAGTAAACGCTGTATTGAGAAATATCTGCTTCTAGAACCAAAATGCAGCTACCTAACAGAACGGTCTTCAATGGGTGCATTCAACTTTCTGATTTAAACTGATGTGCGTTTGCAGGAGTTTGTAAACACTTTCTGTGAAGCAGCAGAAAACGCATTTTTCCAGCCAAATCCAAGCATTTCAGAAATAGCTGTAAATCTCCGTCTAAAACACAAAACGAACGTATCCTTCAAACTGATCTCCTGTGCGTTCGCTTAACTAAGGGAGTTGAATCCGCGTTTAGATACAGAGAGTGGGAAGCACGTTCCTTCTAGGAGCTGCGTTTTGCTATTCCAGCGTGAATGGGAGTAAACGCTGTATTGAGAAATATCTGCTTCTAGAACCAAAACGCAGCTACCTAACAGAACGGTCTTCAATGTGTGCATTCAGCTTACAGAGTTAAACTGATGTGCGTTTGCAGGAGTTTGTAAACCCTTTCTGTGAAGCAGCGGAAAACGCATTTTTCCATCCAAATCCAAGCATTTCAGAAATAGCTGTAAATCTCCGTCTAAAACACAAAACGAACGTATCCTTAAAACTGCTCTCCTGTGCGTTCGCTTAACTAAGGGAGTTGAATCCGCGTTTAGATTCAGAGAGTGGGAAGCACTTTCCTTCTAGGAGCTGCGTTTTGCTATTCCAGCGTGAATGGGAGTAAACGCTGTATTGAGAAATATCTGCTTCTAGAACCAAAACGCAGCTACCTAACAGAACGGTCTTCAATGTGTGCATTCAACTTACAGAGTTAAACTGATGTGCGTTTGCAGGAGTTTGTAAACCCTTTCTGTGAAGCAGCGGAAAACGCATTTTTCCAGCCAAATCCAAGCATTTCAGAAATAGTTGTAAATCTCCGTCTAAAACACAAAACGAACGTATCCTTCAAACTGCTCTCCTGTGCGTTCGCTTAACTAAGGGAGTTGAATCCGCGTTTAGATTCAGAGAGTGGGAAGCACGTTCCTTCTAGGAGCTGCGTTTTGCTATTCCAGCGTGAATGGGAGTAAACGCTGTATTGAGAAATATCTGCTTCTAGAACCAAAACGCAGCTACCTAACAGAACGGTCTTCAATGTGTGCATTCAACGTACAGAGTTAAACTGATGTGCGTTTGCAGGAGTTTGTAAACCCTTTCTGTGAAGCAGCGGAAAACGCATTTTTCCAGCCAAATCCAAGCATTTCAGAAATAGCTGTAAATCTCCGTCTAAAACACAAAACGAACGTATCCTTCAAACTGCTCTGCTGTGCGTTGGCTTAACTAAGGTAGTTGAATCCGCGTTTAGATTCAGAGAGTGGGAAGCACTTTCCTTCTAGGAGCTGCGTTTTGCTATTCCAGCGTGAATGGGAGTAAACGCTGTATTGAGAAATATCTGCTTCTAGAACCAAAACGCAGCTACCTAACAGAACGGTCTTCAATGTGTGCATTCAACGTACAGAGTTAAACTGATGTGCGTTTGCAGGAGTTTGTAAACCCTTTCTGTGAAGCAGCGGAAAACGCATTTTTCCAGCCAAATCCAAGCATTTCAGAAATAGCTGTAAATCTCCGTCTAAAACACAAAACGAACGTATTTTTCAAACTGCTCTGCTGTGCGTTGGCTTAACTAAGGGAGTTGAATCCGCGTTTAGATTCAGAGAGTGGGAAGCACTTTCCTTCTAGGAGCTGCGTTTTGCTATTCCAGCGTGAATGGGAGTAAACGCTGTATTGAGAAATATCTGCTTCTAGAACCAAAACGCAGCTACCTAACAGAACGGTCTTCAATGTGTGCATTCAACGTACAGAGTTAAACTGATGTGCGTTTGCAGGAGTTTGTAAACCATTTCTGTGAAGCAGCGGAAAACGCATTTTTCCAGCCAAATCCAAGCATTTCAGAAATAGCTGTAAATCTCCGTCTAAAACACAAAACGAACGTATCCTTCAAACTGCTCTCCTGTGCGTTCGCTTAACTAAGGGTGTTGAATCCGCGTTTAGACTCAGAGAGTGGGAAGCACGTTCCTACTAGGAGCTGCGTTTTGCTATTCCAGCGTGAATGGGAGTAAACGCTGTATTGAGAAATATCTGCTTCTAGAACCAAAACGCAGCTACCTAACAGAACGGTCTTCAATGTGTGCATTCAACGTACAGAGTTAAACTGATGTGCGTTTGCAGGAGTTTGTAAACCCTTTCTGTGAAGCAGCGGAAAACGCATTTTTCCAGCCAAATCCAAGCATTTCAGAAATAGCTGTAAATCTCCGTCTAAAACACAAAACGAACGTATTTTTCAAACTGCTCTGCTGTGCGTTGGCTTAACTAAGGGAGTTGAATCCGCGTTTAGATTCAGAGAGTGGGAAGCACTTTCCTTCTAGGAGCTGCGTTTTGCTATTCCAGCGTGAATGGGAGTAAACGCTGTATTGAGAAATATCTGCTTCTAGAACCAAAACGCAGCTACCTAACAGAACGGTCTTCAATGTGTGCATTCAACGTACAGAGTTAAACTGATGTGCGTTTGCAGGAGTTTGTAAACCATTTCTGTGAAGCAGCGGAAAACGCATTTTTCCAGCCAAATCCAAGCATTTCAGAAATAGCTGTAAATCTCCGTCTAAAACACAAAACGAACGTATCCTTCAAACTGCTCTCCTGTGCGTTCGCTTAACTAAGGGTGTTGAATCCCCGTTTAGACTCAGAGAGTGGGAAGCACGTTCCTACTAGGAGCTGCGTTTTGCTATTCCAGCGTGAATGGGAGTAAACGCTGTATTGAGAAATATCTGCTTCTAGAACCAAAACGCAGCTACCTAACAGAACGGTCTTCAATGTGTGCATTCAACGTACAGAGTTAAACTGATGTGCGTTTGCAGGAGTTTGTAAACCCTTTCTGTGAAGCAGCGGAAAACGCATTTTTCCAGCCAAATCCAAGCATTTCAGAAATAGCTGTAAATCTCCGTCTAAAACACAAAACGAACGTATCCTTCAAACTGCTCTCCTGTGCGTTGGCTTAACTAAGGGAGTTGAATCCGCGTTTAGATTCAGAGAATGGGAAGCACGTTCCTTCTAGGAGCTGCGTTTTGCTATTCCAGCGTGAATGGGAGTAAACGCTGTATTGAGAAATATCTGCTTCTAGAACCAAAACGCAGCTACCTAACAGAACGGTCTTCAATGTGTCCATTCAACTTACAGAGTTAAACTGATGTGCGTTTGCAGGAGTTTGTAAACCCTTTCTGTGAAGCAGCGGAAAACGCATTTTTCCAGCCAAATCCAAGCACTTCAGAAATAGCTGTAAATCTCCGTCTAAAACACAAAACGAACGTATCCTTCAAACTGCTCTCCTGTGCATTCGCTTAACTAAGGGAGTTGAATCCGCGTTTAGATTCAGAGAGTGGGAAGCATGTTTTTTCTAGGAGCTGCGTTTTGCTATTCCAGCGTGAATGGGAGTAAACGCTGTATTGAGAAATATCTGCTTCTAGAACCAAAACGCAGCTACCTAACAGAACGGTCTTCAATGTGTGCATTCAACGTACAGAGTTAAACTGATGTGCGTTTGCAGGAGTTTGTAAACCCTTTCTGTGAAGCAGCGGAAAACGCATTTCTCCAGCCAAATCCAAGTATTTCAGAAATAGCTGTAAATCTCCGTCTAAAACACAAAACGAACGTATCCTTCAAACTGCTCTCCTGTGCGTTCGCTTAACTAAGGGAGTTGAATCCGCGTTTAGATTCAGAGAGTGGGAAGCACGTTCCTTCTAGGAGCTGCGTTTTGCTATTCCAGCGTGAATGGGTGTAAACGCTGTATTGAGAAATATCTGCTTCTAGAACCAAAACGCAGCTACCTAACAGAACGGTCTTCAATGGGTGCATTCAACTTTCTGATTTAAACTGATGTGCGTTTGCAGGAGTTTGTAAACCCTTTCTGTGAAGCAGCGGAAAACGCATTTTTCCAGCCAAATCCAAGCATTTCAGAAATAGCTGTAAATCTCCGTCTAAAACACAAAACGAACGTATCCTTCAAACTGCTCTGCTGTGCGTTGGCTTAACTAAGGGAGTTGAATCCGCGTTTAGATTCAGAGAGTGGGAAGCACTTTCCTTCTAGGAGCTGCGTTTTGCTATTCCAGCGTGAATGGGAGTAAACGCTGTATTGAGAAATATCTGCTTCTAGAACCAAAACGCAGCTACCTAACAAAACGGTCTTCAATGTGTGCATTCAACGTAGAGAGTTAAACTGATGTGCGTTTGCAGGAGTTTGTAAACCCTTTCTGTGAAGCAGCGGAAAACGCATTTTTCCAGCCAAATCCAAGCATTTCAGAAATAGCTGTAAATCTCCGTCTAAAACACAAAACGAACGTATCCTTCAAACTGCTCTCCTGTGCGTTCGCTTAACTAAGGGTGTTGAATCCGCGTTGAGACTCAGAGAGGGGGAAGAACGTTCCATCTAGGAGCTGCGTTTTGCTATTCCAGCGTGAATGGGAGTAAACGCTGTATTGAGAAATATCTGCTTCTAGAACCAAAACGCAGCTACCTAACAGAACGGTCTTCAATGTGTGCATTCAACGTACAAAGTTAAACTGATGTGCGTTTGCAGGAGTTTGTAAACCCTTTCTGTGAAGCAGCGGAAAACGCATTTTTCCAGCCAAATCCAAGCATTTCAGAAATAGCTGTAAATCTCCGTCTAAAACACCAAACGAACGTAGTCTTCAAACTGCTCTCCTGTGCGTTCGCTTAACTAAGGGAGTTGAATCCGCGTTTAGATTCAGAGAGTGGGAAGCACGTTCCTTCTAGGAGCTGCGTTTTGCTATTCCAGCGTGAATGGGAGTAAACGCTGTATTGAGAAATATCTGCTTCTAGAACCAAAACGCAGCTACCTAACAGAACGGTCTTCAATGTGTGCATTCAACGTACAGAGTTAAACTGATGTGCGTTTGCAGGAGTTTGTAAACGCTTTCTGTGAAGCAGCGGAAAACGCATTTTTCCAGCCAAATCCAAGTATTTCAGAAATAGCTGTAAATCTCCGTCTAAAACACAAAAGGAACGTATCCTTCAAACTGCTCTCCTGTGCGTTCGCTTAACTAAGGGAGTTGAATCCGCGTTTAGATTCAGAGAGTGGGAAGCACGTTCCTTCTAGGAGCTGCGTTTTGCTATTCCAGCGTGAATGGGAGTAAACGCTGTATTGAGAAATATCTGCTTCTAGAACCAAAACGCAGCTACCTAACAGAACGGTCTTCAATGTGTGCATTCAACGTACAGAGTTAAACTGATGTGCGTTTGCAGGAGTTTGTAAACCCTTTCTGTGAAGCAGCGGAAAACGCCTTTTTCCAGCCAAATCCAAGCATTTCAGAAATAGCTGTAAATCTCCGTCTAAAACACAAAACGAACGTATCCTTCAAACTGCTCTGCTGTGCGTTGGCTTAACTAAGGGAGTTGAATCCGCGTTTAGATTCAGAGAGTGGGAAGCACTTTCCTTCTAGGAGCTGCGTTTTGCTATTCCAGCGTGAATGGGAGTAAACGCTGTATTGAGAAATATCTGCTTCTAGAACCAAAACGCAGCTACCTAACAGAACGGTCTTCAATGTGTGCATTCAACGTACAGAGTTAAACTGATGTGCGTTTGCAGGAGTTTGTAAACCCTTTCTGTGAAGCAGCGGAACACGCATTTTTCCAGCCAAATCCAAGCATTTCAGAAATAGCTGTAAATCTCCGTCTAAAACACAAAACGAACGTATTTTTCAAACTGCTCTGCTGTGCGTTGGCTTAACTAAGGGAGTTGAATCCGCGTTTAGATTCAGAGAGTGGGAAGCACTTTCCTTCTAGGAGCTGCGTTTTGCTATTCCAGCGTGAATGGGAGTAAACGCTGTATTGAGAAATATCTGCTTCTAGAACCAAAACGCAGCTACCTAACAGAACGGTCTTCAATGTGTGCATTCAACGTACAGAGTTAAACTGATGTGCGTTTGCAGGAGTTTGTAAACCATTTCTGTGAAGCAGCGGAAAACGCATTTTTCCAGCCAAATCCAAGCATTTCAGAAATAGCTGTAAATCTCCGTCTAAAACACAAAACGAACGTATCCTTCAAACTGCTCTCCTGTGCGTTCGCTTAACTAAGGGTGTTGAATCCGCGTTTAGACTCAGAGAGTGGGAAGCACGTTCCTACTAGGAGCTGCGTTTTGCTATTCCAGCGTGAATGGGAGTAAACGCTGTATTGAGAAATATCTGCTTCTAGAACCAAAACGCAGCTACCTAACAGAACGGTCTTCAATGTGTGCATTCAACGTACAGAGTTAAACTGATGTGCGTTTGCAGGAGTTTGTAAACCCTTTCTGTGAAGCAGCGGAAAACGCATTTTTCCAGCCAAATCCAAGCATTTCAGAAATAGCTGTAAATCTCCGTCTAAAACACAAAACGAACGTATCCTTCAAACTGCTCTCCTGTGCGTTGGCTTAACTAAGGGAGTTGAATCCGCGTTTAGATTCAGAGAATGGGAAGCACGTTCCTTCTAGGAGCTGCGTTTTGCTATTCCAGCGTGAATGGGAGTAAACGCTGTATTGAGAAATATCTGCTTCTAGAACCAAAACGCAGCTACCTAACAGAACGGTCTTCAATGTGTCCATTCAACTTACAGAGTTAAACTGATGTGCGTTTGCAGGAGTTTGTAAACCCTTTCTGTGAAGCAGCGGAAAACGCATTTTTCCAGCCAAATCCAAGCACTTCAGAAATAGCTGTAAATCTCCGTCTAAAACACAAAACGAACGTATCCTTCAAACTGCTCTCCTGTGCATTCGCTTAACTAAGGGAGTTGAATCCGCGTTTAGATTCAGAGAGTGGGAAGCATGTTTTTTCTAGGAGCTGCGTTTTGCTATTCCAGCGTGAATGGGAGTAAACGCTGTATTGAGAAATATCTGCTTCTAGAACCAAAACGCAGCTACCTAACAGAACGGTCTTCAATGTGTGCATTCAACGTACAGAGTTAAACTGATGTGCGTTTGCAGGAGTTTGTAAACCCTTTCTGTGAAGCAGCGGAAAACGCATTTTTCCAGCCAAATCCAAGTATTTCAGAAATAGCTGTAAATCTCCGTCTAAAACACAAAACGAACGTATCCTTCAAACTGCTCTCCTGTGCGTTCGCTTAACTAAGGGAGTTGAATCCGCGTTTAGATTCAGAGAGTGGGAAGCACGTTCCTTCTAGGAGCTGCGTTTTGCTATTCCAGCGTGAATGGGTGTAAACGCTGTATTGAGAAATATCTGCTTCTAGAACCAAAACGCAGCTACCTAACAGAACGGTCTTCAATGGGTGCATTCAACTTTCTGATTTAAACTGATGTGCGTTTGCAGGAGTTTGTAAACCCTTTCTGTGAAGCAGCGGAAAACGCATTTTTCCAGCCAAATCCAAGCATTTCAGAAATAGCTGTAAATCTCCGTCTAAAACACAAAACGAACGTATCCTTCAAACTGCTCTGCTGTGCGTTGGCTTAACTAAGGGAGTTGAATCCGCGTTTAGATTCAGAGAGTGGGAAGCACTTTCCTTCTAGGAGCTGCGTTTTGCTATTCCAGCGTGAATGGGAGTAAACGCTGTATTCAGAAATATCTGCTTCTAGAACCAAAACGCAGCTACCTAACAAAACGGTCTTCAATGTGTGCATTCAACGTAGAGAGTTAAACTGATGTGCGTTTGCAGGAGTTTGTAAACCCTTTCTGTGAAGCAGCGGAAAACGCATTTTTCCAGCCAAATCCAAGCATTTCAGAAATAGCTGTAAATCTCCGTCTAAAACACAAAACGAACGTATCCTTCAAACTGCTCTCCTGTGCGTTCGCTTAACTAAGGGTGTTGAATCCGCGTTGAGACTCAGAGAGGGGGAAGAACGTTCCATCTAGGAGCTGCGTTTTGCTATTCCAGCGTGAATGGGAGTAAACGCTGTATTGAGAAATATCTGCTTCTAGAACCAAAACGCAGCTACCTAACAGAACGGTCTTCAATGTGTGCATTCAACGTACAAAGTTAAACTGATGTGCGTTTGCAGGAGTTTGTAAACCCTTTCTGTGAAGCAGCGGAAAACGCATTTTTCCAGCCAAATCCAAGCATTTCAGAAATAGCTGTAAATCTCCGTCTAAAACACAAAAGGAACGTATCCTTCAAACTGCTCTCCTGTGCGTTCGCTTAACTAAGGGAGTTGAATCCGCGTTTAGATTCAGAGAGTGGGAAGCACGTTCCTTCTAGGAGCTGCGTTTTGCTATTCCAGCGTGAATGGGAGTAAACGCTGTATTGAGAAATATCTGCTTCTAGAACCAAAACGCAGCTACCTAACAGAACGGTCTTCAATGTGTGCATTCAACGTACAGAGTTAAACTGATGTGCGTTTGCAGGAGTTTGTAAACCCTTTCTGTGAAGCAGCGGAAAACGCATTTTTCCAGCCAAATCCAAGTATTTCAGAAATAGCTGTAAATCTCCGTCTGAAACACAAAAGGAACGTATCCTTCAAACTGCTCTCCTGTGCGTTCGCTTAACTAAGGGAGTTGAATCCGCGTTTAATTTTAGAGAGTGGGAAGCACGTTCCTTCTAGGAGCTGCGTTTTGCTATTCCAGCGTGAATGGGAGTAAACGCTGTATTGAGAAATATCTGCTTCTAGAACCAAAATGCAGCTACCTAACAGAACGGTCTTCAATGGGTGCATTCAACTTTCTGATTTAAACTGATGTGCGTTTGCAGGAGTTTGTAAACACTTTCTGTGAAGCAGCAGAAAACGCATTTTTCCAGCCAAATCCAAGCATTTCAGAAATAGCTGTAAATCTCCGTCTAAAACACAAAACGAACGTATCCTTCAAACTGATCTCCTGTGCGTTCGCTTAACTAAGGGAGTTGAATCCGCGTTTAGATACAGAGAGTGGGAAGCACGTTCCTTCTAGGAGCTGCGTTTTGCTATTCCAGCGTGAATGGGAGTAAACGCTGTATTGAGAAATATCTGCTTCTAGAACCAAAACGCAGCTACCTAACAGAACGGTCTTCAATGTGTGCATTCAGCTTACAGAGTTAAACTGATGTGCGTTTGCAGGAGTTTGTAAACCCTTTCTGTGAAGCAGCGGAAAACGCATTTTTCCATCCAAATCCAAGCATTTCAGAAATAGCTGTAAATCTCCGTCTAAAACACAAAACGAACGTATCCTTAAAACTGCTCTCCTGTGCGTTCGCTTAACTAAGGGAGTTGAATCCGCGTTTAGATTCAGAGAGTGGGAAGCACTTTCCTTCTAGGAGCTGCGTTTTGCTATTCCAGCGTGAATGGGAGTAAACGCTGTATTGAGAAATATCTGCTTCTAGAACCAAAACGCAGCTACCTAACAGAACGGTCTTCAATGTGTGCATTCAACGTACAGAGTTAAACTGATGTGCGTTTGCAGGAGTTTGTAAACCCTTTCTGTGAAGCAGCGGAAAACGCATTTTTCCAGCCAAATCCAAGCATTTCAGAAATAGCTGTAAATCTCCGTCTAAAACACAAAACGAACGTATCCTTCAAACTGCTCTGCTGTGCGTTGGCTTAACTAAGGTAGTTGAATCCGCGTTTAGATTCAGAGAGTGGGAAGCACTTTCCTTCTAGGAGCTGCGTTTTGCTATTCCAGCGTGAATGGGAGTAAACGCTGTATTGAGAAATATCTGCTTCTAGAACCAAAACGCAGCTACCTAACAGAACGGTCTTCAATGTGTGCATTCAACGTACAGAGTTAAACTGATGTGCGTTTGCAGGAGTTTGTAAACCCTTTCTGTGAAGCAGCGGAAAACGCATTTTTCCAGCCAAATCCAAGCATTTCAGAAATAGCTGTAAATCTCCGTCTAAAACACAAAACGAACGTATTTTTCAAACTGCTCTGCTGTGCGTTGGCTTAACTAAGGGAGTTGAATCCGCGTTTAGATTCAGAGAGTGGGAAGCACTTTCCTTCTAGGAGCTGCGTTTTGCTATTCCAGCGTGAATGGGAGTAAACGCTGTATTGAGAAATATCTGCTTCTAGAACCAAAACGCAGCTACCTAACAGAACGGTCTTCAATGTGTGCATTCAACGTACAGAGTTAAACTGATGTGCGTTTGCAGGAGTTTGTAAACCATTTCTGTGAAGCAGCGGAAAACGCATTTTTCCAGCCAAATCCAAGCATTTCAGAAATAGCTGTAAATCTCCGTCTAAAACACAAAACGAACGTATCCTTCAAACTGCTCTCCTGTGCGTTCGCTTAACTAAGGGTGTTGAATCCGCGTTTAGACTCAGAGAGTGGGAAGCACGTTCCTACTAGGAGCTGCGTTTTGCTATTCCAGCGTGAATGGGAGTAAACGCTGTATTGAGAAATATCTGCTTCTAGAACCAAAACGCAGCTACCTAACAGAACGGTCTTCAATGTGTGCATTCAACGTACAGAGTTAAACTGATGTGCGTTTGCAGGAGTTTGTAAACCCTTTCTGTGAAGCAGCGGAAAACGCATTTTTCCAGCCAAATCCAAGCATTTCAGAAATAGCTGTAAATCTCCGTCTAAAACACAAAACGAACGTATTTTTCAAACTGCTCTGCTGTGCGTTGGCTTAACTAAGGGAGTTAAATCCGCGTTTAGATTCAGAGAGTGGGAAGCACTTTCCTTCTAGGAGCTGCGTTTTGCTATTCCAGCGTGAATGGGAGTAAACGCTGTATTGAGAAATATCTGCTTCTAGAACCAAAACGCAGCTACCTAACAGAACGGTCTTCAATGTGTGCATTCAACGTACAGAGTTAAACTGATGTGCGTTTGCAGGAGTTTGTAAACCATTTCTGTGAAGCAGCGGAAAACGCATTTTTCCAGCCAAATCCAAGCATTTCAGAAATAGCTGTAAATCTCCGTCTAAAACACAAAACGAACGTATCCTTCAAACTGCTCTCCTGTGCGTTCGCTTAACTAAAGGTGTTGAATCCCCGTTTAGACTCAGAGAGTGGGAAGCACGTTCCTACTAGGAGCTGCGTTTTGCTATTCCAGCGTGAATGGGAGTAAACGCTGTATTGAGAAATATCTGCTTCTAGAACCAAAACGCAGCTACCTAACAGAACGGTCTTCAATGTGTGCATTCAACGTACAGAGTTAAACTGATGTGCGTTTGCAGGAGTTTGTAAACCCTTTCTGTGAAGCAGCGGAAAACGCATTTTTCCAGCCAAATCCAAGCATTTCAGAAATAGCTGTAAATCTCCGTCTAAAACACAAAACGAACGTATCCTTCAAACTGCTCTCCTGTGCGTTGGCTTAACTAAGGGAGTTGAATCCGCGTTTAGATTCAGAGAATGGGAAGCACGTTCCTTCTAGGAGCTGCGTTTTGCTATTCCAGCGTGAATGGGAGTAAACGCTGTATTGAGAAATATCTGCTTCTAGAACCAAAACGCAGCTACCTAACAGAACGGTCTTCAATGTGTCCATTCAACTTACAGAGTTAAACTGATGTGCGTTTGCAGGAGTTTGTAAACCCTTTCTGTGAAGCAGCGGAAAACGCATTTTTCCAGCCAAATCCAAGCACTTCAGAAATAGCTGTAAATCTCCGTCTAAAACACAAAACGAACGTATCCTTCAAACTGCTCTCCTGTGCATTCGCTTAACTAAGGGAGTTGAATCCGCGTTTAGATTCAGAGAGTGGGAAGCATGTTTTTTCTAGGAGCTGCGTTTTGCTATTCCAGCGTGAATGGGAGTAAACGCTGTATTGAGAAATATCTGCTTCTAGAACCAAAACGCAGCTACCTAACAGAACGGTCTTCAATGTGTGCATTCAACGTACAGAGTTAAACTGATGTGCGTTTGCAGGAGTTTGTAAACCCTTTCTGTGAAGCAGCGGAAAACGCATTTTTCCAGCCAAATCCAAGTATTTCAGAAATAGCTGTAAATCTCCGTCTAAAACACAAAACGAACGTATCCTTCAAACTGCTCTCCTGTGCGTTCGCTTAACTAAGGGAGTTGAATCCGCGTTTAGATTCAGAGAGTGGGAAGCACGTTCCTTCTAGGAGCTGCGTTTTGCTATTCCAGCGTGAATGGGTGTAAACGCTGTATTGAGAAATATCTGCTTCTAGAACCAAAACGCAGCTACCTAACAGAACGGTCTTCAATGGGTGCATTCAACTTTCTGATTTAAACTGATGTGCGTTTGCAGGAGTTTGTAAACCCTTTCTGTGAAGCAGCGGAAAACGCATTTTTCCAGCCAAATCCAAGCATTTCAGAAATAGCTGTAAATCTCCGTCTAAAACACAAAACGAACGTATCCTTCAAACTGCTCTGCTGTGCGTTGGCTTAACTAAGGGAGTTGAATCCGCGTTTAGATTCAGAGAGTGGGAAGCACTTTCCTTCTAGGAGCTGCGTTTTGCTATTCCAGCGTGAATGGGAGTAAACGCTGTATTGAGAAATATCTGCTTCTAGAACCAAAACGCAGCTACCTAACAAAACGGTCTTCAATGTGTGCATTCAACGTAGAGAGTTAAACTGATGTGCGTTTGCAGGAGTTTGTAAACCCTTTCTGTGAAGCAGCGGAAAACGCATTTTTCCAGCCAAATCCAAGCATTTCAGAAATAGCTGTAAATCTCCGTCTAAAACACAAAACGAACGTATCCTTCAAACTGCTCTCCTGTGCGTTCGCTTAACTAAGGGTGTTGAATCCGCGTTGAGACTCAGAGAGGGGGAAGAACGTTCCATCTAGGAGCTGCGTTTTGCTATTCCAGCGTGAATGGGAGTAAACGCTGTATTGAGAAATATCTGCTTCTAGAACCAAAACGCAGCTACCTAACAGAACGGTCTTCAATGTGTGCATTCAACGTACAAAGTTAAACTGATGTGCGTTTGCAGGAGTTTGTAAACCCTTTCTGTGAAGCAGCGGAAAACGCATTTTTCCAGCCAAATCCAAGCATTTCAGAAATAGCTGTAAATCTCCGTCTAAAACACCAAACGAACGTAGTCTTCAAACTGCTCTCCTGTGCGTTCGCTTAACTAAGGGAGTTGAATCCGCGTTTAGATTCAGAGAGTGGGAAGCACGTTCCTTCTAGGAGCTGCGTTTTGCTATTCCAGCGTGAATGGGAGTAAACGCTGTATTGAGAAATATCTGCTTCTAGAACCAAAACGCAGCTACCTAACAGAACGGTCTTCAATGTGTGCATTCAACGTACAGAGTTAAACTGATGTGCGTTTGCAGGAGTTTGTAAACGCTTTCTGTGAAGCAGCGGAAAACGCATTTTTCCAGCCAAATCCAAGTATTTCAGAAATAGCTGTAAATCTCCGTCTAAAACACAAAAGGAACGTATCCTTCAAACTGCTCTCCTGTGCGTTCGCTTAACTAAGGGAGTTGAATCCGCGTTTAGATTCAGAGAGTGGGAAGCACGTTCCTTCTAGGAGCTGCGTTTTGCTATTCCAGCGTGAATGGGAGTAAACGCTGTATTGAGAAATATCTGCTTCTAGAACCAAAACGCAGCTACCTAACAGAACGGTCTTCAATGTGTGCATTCAACGTACAGAGTTAAACTGATGTGCGTTTGCAGGAGTTTGTAAACCCTTTCTGTGAAGCAGCGGAAAACGCCTTTTTCCAGCCAAATCCAAGCATTTCAGAAATAGCTGTAAATCTCCGTCTAAAACACAAAACGAACGTATCCTTCAAACTGCTCTGCTGTGCGTTGGCTTAACTAAGGGAGTTGAATCCGCGTTTAGATTCAGAGAGTGGGAAGCACTTTCCTTCTAGGAGCTGCGTTTTGCTATTCCAGCGTGAATGGGAGTAAACGCTGTATTGAGAAATATCTGCTTCTAGAACCAAAACGCAGCTACCTAACAGAACGGTCTTCAATGTGTGCATTCAACGTACAGAGTTAAACTGATGTGCGTTTGCAGGAGTTTGTAAACCCTTTCTGTGAAGCAGCGGAACACGCATTTTTCCAGCCAAATCCAAGCATTTCAGAAATAGCTGTAAATCTCCGTCTAAAACACAAAACGAACGTATTTTTCAAACTGCTCTGCTGTGCGTTGGCTTAACTAAGGGAGTTGAATCCGCGTTTAGATTCAGAGAGTGGGAAGCACTTTCCTTCTAGGAGCTGCGTTTTGCTATTCCAGCGTGAATGGGAGTAAACGCTGTATTGAGAAATATCTGCTTCTAGAACCAAAACGCAGCTACCTAACAGAACGGTCTTCAATGTGTGCATTCAACGTACAGAGTTAAACTGATGTGCGTTTGCAGGAGTTTGTAAACCATTTCTGTGAAGCAGCGGAAAACGCATTTTTCCAGCCAAATCCAAGCATTTCAGAAATAGCTGTAAATCTCCGTCTAAAACACAAAACGAACGTATCCTTCAAACTGCTCTCCTGTGCGTTCGCTTAACTAAGGGTGTTGAATCCGCGTTTAGACTCAGAGAGTGGGAAGCACGTTCCTACTAGGAGCTGCGTTTTGCTATTCCAGCGTGAATGGGAGTAAACGCTGTATTGAGAAATATCTGCTTCTAGAACCAAAACGCAGCTACCTAACAGAACGGTCTTCAATGTGTGCATTCAACGTACAGAGTTAAACTGATGTGCGTTTGCAGGAGTTTGTAAACCCTTTCTGTGAAGCAGCGGAAAACGCATTTTTCCAGCCAAATCCAAGCATTTCAGAAATAGCTGTAAATCTCCGTCTAAAACACAAAACGAACGTATCCTTCAAACTGCTCTCCTGTGCGTTGGCTTAACTAAGGGAGTTGAATCCGCGTTTAGATTCAGAGAATGGGAAGCACGTTCCTTCTAGGAGCTGCGTTTTGCTATTCCAGCGTGAATGGGAGTAAACGCTGTATTGAGAAATATCTGCTTCTAGAACCAAAACGCAGCTACCTAACAGAACGGTCTTCAATGTGTCCATTCAACTTACAGAGTTAAACTGATGTGCGTTTGCAGGAGTTTGTAAACCCTTTCTGTGAAGCAGCGGAAAACGCATTTTTCCAGCCAAATCCAAGCACTTCAGAAATAGCTGTAAATCTCCGTCTAAAACACAAAACGAACGTATCCTTCAAACTGCTCTCCTGTGCATTCGCTTAACTAAGGGAGTTGAATCCGCGTTTAGATTCAGAGAGTGGGAAGCATGTTTTTTCTAGGAGCTGCGTTTTGCTATTCCAGCGTGAATGGGAGTAAACGCTGTATTGAGAAATATCTGCTTCTAGAACCAAAACGCAGCTACCTAACAGAACGGTCTTCAATGTGTGCATTCAACGTACAGAGTTAAACTGATGTGCGTTTGCAGGAGTTTGTAAACCCTTTCTGTGAAGCAGCGGAAAACGCATTTTTCCAGCCAAATCCAAGTATTTCAGAAATAGCTGTAAATCTCCGTCTAAAACACAAAACGAACGTATCCTTCAAACTGCTCTCCTGTGCGTTCGCTTAACTAAGGGAGTTGAATCCGCGTTTAGATTCAGAGAGTGGGAAGCACGTTCCTTCTAGGAGCTGCGTTTTGCTATTCCAGCGTGAATGGGTGTAAACGCTGTATTGAGAAATATCTGCTTCTAGAACCAAAACGCAGCTACCTAACAGAACGGTCTTCAATGGGTGCATTCAACTTTCTGATTTAAACTGATGTGCGTTTGCAGGAGTTTGTAAACCCTTTCTGTGAAGCAGCGGAAAACGCATTTTTCCAGCCAAATCCAAGCATTTCAGAAATAGCTGTAAATCTCCGTCTAAAACACAAAACGAACGTATCCTTCAAACTGCTCTGCTGTGCGTTGGCTTAACTAAGGGAGTTGAATCCGCGTTTAGATTCAGAGAGTGGGAAGCACTTTCCTTCTAGGAGCTGCGTTTTGCTATTCCAGCGTGAATGGGAGTAAACGCTGTATTCAGAAATATCTGCTTCTAGAACCAAAACGCAGCTACCTAACAAAACGGTCTTCAATGTGTGCATTCAACGTAGAGAGTTAAACTGATGTGCGTTTGCAGGAGTTTGTAAACCCTTTCTGTGAAGCAGCGGAAAACGCATTTTTCCAGCCAAATCCAAGCATTTCAGAAATAGCTGTAAATCTCCGTCTAAAACACAAAACGAACGTATCCTTCAAACTGCTCTCCTGTGCGTTCGCTTAACTAAGGGTGTTGAATCCGCGTTGAGACTCAGAGAGGGGGAAGAACGTTCCATCTAGGAGCTGCGTTTTGCTATTCCAGCGTGAATGGGAGTAAACGCTGTATTGAGAAATATCTGCTTCTAGAACCAAAACGCAGCTACCTAACAGAACGGTCTTCAATGTGTGCATTCAACGTAAAAAGTTAAACTGATGTGCGTTTGCAGGAGTTTGTAAACCCTTTCTGTGAAGCAGCGGAAAACGCATTTTTCCAGCCAAATCCAAGCATTTCAGAAATAGCTGTAAATCTCCGTCTAAAACACCAAACGAACGTAGTCTCCAAACTGCTCTCCTGTGCGTTCGCTTAACTAAGGGAGTTGAATCCGCGTTTAGATTCAGAGAGTGGGAAGCACGTTCCTTCTAGGAGCTGCGTTTTGCTATTCCAGCGTGAATGGGAGTAAACGCTGTATTGAGAAATATCTGCTTCTAGAACCAAAACGCAGCTACCTAACAGAACGGTCTTCAATGTGTGCATTCAACGTACAGAGTTAAACTGATGTGCGTTTGCAGGAGTTTGTAAACGCTTTCTGTGAAGCAGCGGAAAACGCATTTTTCCAGCCAAATCCAAGTATTTCAGAAATAGCTGTAAATCTCCGTCTAAAACACAAAAGGAACGTATCCTTCAAACTGCTCTCCTGTGCGTTCGCTTAACTAAGGGAGTTGAATCCGCGTTTAGATTCAGAGAGTGGGAAGCACGTTCCTTCTAGGAGCTGCGTTTTGCTATTCCAGCGTGAATGGGAGTAAACGCTGTATTGAGAAATATCTGCTTCTAGAACCAAAACGCAGCTACCTAACAGAACGGTCTTCAATGTGTGCATTCAACATACAGAGTTAAACTGATGTGCGTTTGCAGGAGTTTGTAAACCCTTTCTGTGAAGCAGCGGAAAACGCATTTTTCCAGCCAAATCCAAGTATTTCAGAAATAGCTGTAAATCTCCGTCTGAAACACAAAAGGAACGTATCCTTCAAACTGCTCTCCTGTGCGTTCGCTTAACTAAGGGAGTTGAATCCGCGTTTAATTTTAGAGAGTGGGAAGCACGTTCCTTCTAGGAGCTGCGTTTTGCTATTCCAGCGTGAATGGGAGTAAACGCTGTATTGAGAAATATCTGCTTCTAGAACCAAAATGCAGCTACCTAACAGAACGGTCTTCAATGGGTGCATTCAACTTTCTGATTTAAACTGATGTGCGTTTGCAGGAGTTTGTAAACACTTTCTGTGAAGCAGCAGAAAACGCATTTTTCCAGCCAAATCCAAGCATTTCAGAAATAGCTGTAAATCTCCGTCTAAAACACAAAACGAACGTATCCTTCAAACTGATCTCCTGTGCGTTCGCTTAACTAAGGGAGTTGAATCCGCGTTTAGATACAGAGAGTGGGAAGCACGTTCCTTCTAGGAGCTGCGTTTTGCTATTCCAGCGTGAATGGGAGTAAACGCTGTATTGAGAAATATCTGCTTCTAGAACCAAAACGCAGCTACCTAACAGAACGGTCTTCAATGTGTGCATTCAGCTTACAGAGTTAAACTGATGTGCGTTTGCAGGAGTTTGTAAACCCTTTCTGTGAAGCAGCGGAAAACGCATTTTTCCATCCAAATCCAAGCATTTCAGAAATAGCTGTAAATCTCCGTCTAAAACACAAAACGAACGTATCCTTAAAACTGCTCTCCTGTGCGTTCGCTTAACTAAGGGAGTTGAATCCGCGTTTAGATTCAGAGAGTGGGAAGCACTTTCCTTCTAGGAGCTGCGTTTTGCTATTCCAGCGTGAATGGGAGTAAACGCTGTATTGAGAAATATCTGCTTCTAGAACCAAAACGCAGCTACCTAACAG
Source organism: Callithrix jacchus (assembly GCF_049354715.1). Taxonomy (NCBI): domain Eukaryota; kingdom Metazoa; phylum Chordata; class Mammalia; order Primates; family Cebidae; genus Callithrix; species Callithrix jacchus. Next base: position 47,420,426 of record NC_133514.1, read on the forward strand.
AACGGTCTTCAATGTGTGCATTCAACTTACAGAGTTAAACTGATGTGCGTTTGCAGGAGTTTGTAAACCCTTTCTGTGAAGCAGCGGAAAACGCATTTTTCCAGCCAAATCCAAGCATTTCAGAAATAGCTGTAAATCTCCGTCTAAAACACAAAACGAACGTATCCTTCAAACTGCTCTCCTGTGCGTTCGCTTAACTAAGGGAGTTGAATCCGCGTTTAGACTCAGAGAGTGGGAAGCACGTTCCTTCTAGGAGCTGCGTTTTGCTATTCCAGCGTGAATGGGAGTAAACGCTGTATTGAGAAATATCTGCTTCTAGAACCAAAACGCAGCTACCTAACAGAACGGTCTTCAATGTGTGCATTCAACGTACAGAGTTAAACTGATGTGCGTTTGCAGGAGTTTGTAAACCCTTTCTGTGAACCAGCGGGAAACGCATTTTTCCAGCCAAATCCAGGCATTTCAGAAATAGCTGTAAATCTCCGTCTAAAACACCAAACGAACGTATCCTTCAAACTGGTCTCCTGTGCGTTCGCTTAACTAAGGGAGTTGAATCCGCGTTTAGATTCAGAGAGTGGGAAGCACGTTCCTTCTAGGAGCTGCGTTTTGCTATTCCAGCGTGAATGGGAGTAAACGCTGTATTGAGAAATATCTGCTTCTAGAACCAAAACGCAGCTACCTAACAGAACGGTCTTCAATGTGTGCATTCAACGTACAGAGTTAAACTGAGGTGCGTTTGCAGGAGTTTGTAAACCCTTTCTGTGAAGCAGCGGAAAACGCATTTTTCCAGCGAAATCCAATCATTTCAGAAATAGCTGTAAATCTCCGTCTAAAACACAAAACGAACGTATCCTTCAAACTGCTCTCCTGTGCGTTCGCTTAACTAAGGGAGTTGAATCCGCGTTTAGACTCAGAGAGTGGAAAGCACGTTCCTTCTAGGAGCTGCGTTTTGCTATTCCAGCGTGAATGGGAGTAAACGCTGTATTGAGAAATATCTGCTTCTAGAACCAAAACGCAGCTACCTAACAGAACGGTCTTCAATGGGTGCATTCAACTTTCTGATTTAAACTGATGTGCGTTTGCAGGAGTTTGTAAACCCTTTCTGTGAAGCAGCGGAAAACGCATTTTTCCAGCCAAATCCAAGCATTTCAGAAATAGCTTTAAATCTCCGTCTAAAACACAAAACGAACGTATCCTTCAAACTGCTCTCCTGTGCGTTCGCTTAACTAAGGGAGTTGAATCCGCGTTTAGATACAGAGAGTGGGAAGCACGTTCCTTCTAGCAGCTGCGTTTTGCTATTCCAGCGTGAATGGGAGTAAACGCTGTATTGAGAAATATCTGCTTCTAGAACCAAAACGCAGCTACCTAACAGAACGGTCTTCAATGTGTGCATTCAGCTTACAGAGTTAAACTGATGTGCGTTTGCAGGAGTTTGTAAACCCTTTCTGTGAAGCAGCGGAAAACGCATTTTTCCATCCAAATCCAAGCATTTCAGAAATAGCTGTAAATCTCCGTCTAAAACACAAAACGAACGTATCCTTAGAACTGCTCTCCTCTGCGTTCGCTTAACTAAGGGAGTTGAATCCGCGTTTAGATTCAGAGAGTGGGAAGCACTTTCCTTCTAGGAGCTGCGTTTTGCTATTCCAGCGTGAATGGGAGTAAACGCTGTATTGAGAAATATCTGCTTCTAGAACCAAAACGCAGCTACCTAACAGAACGGTCTTCAATGTGTGCATTCAACGTACAGAGTTAAACTGATGTGCGTTTGCAGGAGTTTGTAAACCCTTTCTGTGAAGCAGCGGAAAACGCATTTTTCCAGCCAAATCCAAGCATTTCAGAAATAGCTGTAAATCTCCGTCTAAAACACCAAACGAACGTATCCTTCAAACTGCTCTCCTGTGCGTTCGCTTAACTAAGGGAGTTGAATCCGCGTTTAGATTCAGAGAGTGGGAAGCACGTTCCTTCTAGGAGCTGCGTTTTGCTATTCCAGCGTGAATGGGAGTAAACGCTGTATTGAGAAATATCTGCTTCTAGAACCAAAACGCAGCTACCTAACAGAACGGTCTTCAATGTGTCCATTCAACTTACAGAGTTAAACTGATGTGCGTTTGCAGGAGTTTGTAAACCCTTTCTGTGAAGCAGCGGAAAACGCATTTTTCCAGCCAAATCCAAGCATTTCAGAAATAGCTGTAAATCTCCGTCTAAAACACAAAACGAACGTATCCTTGAAACTGCACTCCTGTGCGTTCGCTTAACTAAGGGAGTTGAATCCGCGTTTAGACTCAGAGAGTGGGAAGCACGTTCCTTCTTGGAGCTGCGTTTTGCTATTCCAGCGTGAATGGGAGTAAACGCTGTATTGAGAAATATCTGCTTCTAGAACCAAAACGCAGCTACCTAACAGAACGGTCTTCAATGTGTGCATTCAACGTACAGAGTTAAACTGATGTGCGTTTGCAGGAGTTTGTAAACCCTTTCTGTGAACCAGCGGGAAACGCATTTTTCCAGCCAAATCCAGGCATTTCAGAAATAGCTGTAAATCTCCGTCTAAAACACAAAACGAACGTATCCTTCAAACTGCTCTCCTGTGCGTTCGCTTAACTAAGGGAGTTGAATCCGCGTTTAGATTCAGGGAGTGGGAAGCACGTTCCTTCTAGGAGCTGCGTTTTGCTATTCCAGCGTGAATGGGAGTAAACGCTGTATTGAGAAATATCTGCTTCTAGAACCAAAACGCAGCTACCTAACAGAACGGTCTTCAATGTGTGCATTCAACTTACAGAGTTAAACTGATGTGCGTTTGCAGGAGTTTGTAAACCCTTTCTGTGAAGCAGCGGAAGACGCATTTTTCCAGCCAAATCCAAGCATTTCAGAAATAGCTGTAAATCTCCGTCTAAAACACAAAACGAACGTATCCTTCTAACTGCTCTCCTGTGCGTTCGCTTAACTAAGGGAGTTGAATCCGCGTTTAGATTCAGAGAGTGGGAAGCACGTTCCTTCTAGGAGCTGCGTTTTGCTATTCCAGCGTGAATGGGATTAAACGCTGTATTCAGAAATATCTGCTTCTAGAACCAAAACGCAGCTACCTAACAGAACGGTCTTCAATGTGTCCATTCAACTTACAGAGTTAAACTGATGTGCGTTTGCAGGAGTTTGTAAACCCTTTCTGTGAAGCAGCGGAAAACGCATTTTTCCAGCCAAATCCAAGCACTTCAGAAATAGCTGTAAATCTCCGTCTAAAACACCAAACGAACGTATCCTTCAAACTGCTCTCCTGTGCGTTCGCTTAACTAAGGGAGTTGAATCCGCGTTTAGATTCAGAGAGTGGGAAGCACGTTCCTTCTAGGAGCTGCGTTTTGCTATTCCAGCGTGAATGGGAGTAAAGGCTGTATTGAGAAATATCTGCTTCTAGAAACAAAATGCAGCTACCTAACAGAACGGTCTTCAATGGGTGCATTCAACTTTCTGATTTAAACTGATGTGCGTTTGCAGGAGTTTGTAAACACTTTCTGTGAAGCAGCAGAAAACGCATTTTTCCAGCCAAATCCAAGCATTTCAGAAATAGCTGTAAATCTCCGTCTAAAACACAAAACGAACGTATCCTTCAAACTGCTCTCCTGTGCGTTCGCTTAACTAAGGGAGTTGAATCCGCGTATAGATACAGAGAGTGGGAAGCACGTTCCTTCTAGGAGCTGCGTTTTGCTATTCCAGCGTGAATGGGAGTAAACGCTGTATTGAGAAATATATGCTTCTAGAACCAAAACGCAGCTACCTAACAGAACGGTCTTCAATGTGTGCATTCAGCTTACAGAGTTAAACTGATGTGCGTTTGCAGGAGTTTGTAAACCCTTTCTGTGAAGCAGCGGAAAACGCATTTTTCCAGCCAAATCCAAGCATTTCAGAAATAGCTGTAAATCTCCGTCTAAAACACCAAACGAACGTATCCTTCAAACTGCTCTCCTGTGCGTTCGCTTAACTAAGGGAGTTGAATCCGCGTTTAGATTCAGAGAGTGGGAAGCACGTTCCTTCTAGGAGCTGCGTTTTGCTATTCCAGCGTGAATGGGAGTAAACGCTGTATTGAGAAATATCTGCTTCTAGAACCAAAACGCAGCTACCTAACAGAACGGTCTTCAATGTGTCCATTCAACTTACAGAGTTAAACTGATGTGCGTTTGCAGGAGTTTGTAAACCCTTTCTGTGAAGCAGCGGAAAACGCATTTTTCCAGCCAAATCCAAGCATTTCAGAAATAGCTGTAAATCTCCGTCTAAAACACAAAACGAACGTATCCTTGAAACTGCACTCCTGTGCGTTCGCTTAACTAAGGGAGTTGAATCCGCGTTTAGACTCAGAGAGTGGGAAGCACGTTCCTTCTTGGAGCTGCGTTTTGCTATTCCAGCGTGAATGGGAGTAAACGCTGTATTGAGAAATATCTGCTTCTAGAACCAAAACGCAGCTACCTAACAGAACGGTCTTCAATGTGTGCATTCAACGTACAGAGTTAAACTGATGTGCGTTTGCAGGAGTTTGTAAACCCTTTCTGTGAACCAGCGGGAAACGCATTTTTCCAGCCAAATCCAGGCATTTCAGAAATAGCTGTAAATCTCCGTCTAAAACACAAAACGAACGTATCCTTCAAACTGCTCTCCTGTGCGTTCGCTTAACTAAGGGAGTTGAATCCGCGTTTAGATTCAGGGAGTGGGAAGCACGTTCCTTCTAGGAGCTGCGTTTTGCTATTCCAGCGTGAATGGGAGTAAACGCTGTATTGAGAAATATCTGCTTCTAGAACCAAAACGCAGCTACCTAACAGAACGGTCTTCAATGTGTGCATTCAACTTACAGAGTTAAACTGATGTGCGTTTGCAGGAGTTTGTAAACCCTTTCTGTGAAGCAGCGGAAAACGCATTTTTCCAGCCAAATCCAAGCATTTCAGAAATAGCTGTAAATCTCCGTCTAAAACACAAAACGAACGTATCCTTCAAACTGCTCTCCTGTGCGTTCGCTTAACTAAGGGAGTTGAATCCGCGTTTAGATTCAGAGAGTGGGAAGCACGTTCCTTCTAGGAGCTGCGTTTTGCTATTCCAGCGTGAATGGGATTAAACGCTGTATTCAGAAATATCTGCTTCTAGAACCAAAACGCAGCTACCTAACAGAACGGTCTTCAATGTGTCCATTCAACTTACAGAGTTAAACTGATGTGCGTTTGCAGGAGTTTGTAAACCCTTTCTGTGAAGCAGCGGAAAACGCATTTTTCCAGCCAAATCCAAGCACTTCAGAAATAGCTGTAAATCTCCGTCTAAAACACCAAACGAACGTATCCTTCAAACTGCTCTCCTGTGCGTTCGCTTAACTAAGGGAGTTGAATCCGCGTTTAGATTCAGAGAGTGGGAAGCACGTTCCTTCTAGGAGCTGCGTTTTGCTATTCCAGCGTGAATGGGAGTAAACGCTGTATTGAGAAATATCTGCTTCTAGAACCAAAATGCAGCTACCTAACAGAACGGTCTTCAATGGGTGCATTCAACTTTCTGATTTAAACTGATGTGCGTTTGCAGGAGTTTGTAAACACTTTCTGTGAAGCAGCAGAAAACGCATTTTTCCAGCCAAATCCAAGCATTTCAGAAATAGCTGTAAATCTCCGTCTAAAACACAAAACGAACGTATCCTTCAAACTGCTCTGCTGTGCGTTGGCTTAACTAAGGGAGTTGAATCCGCGTTTAGATTCAGAGAGTGGGAAGCACTTTCCTTCTAGGAGCTGCGTTTTGCTATTCCAGCGTGAATGGGAGTAAACGCTGTATTGAGAAATATCTGCTTCTAGAACCAAAACGCAGCTACCTAACAGAACGGTCTTCAATGTGTGCATTCAACGTACAGAGTTAAACTGATGTGCGTTTGCAGGAGTTTGTAAACCATTTCTGTGAAGCAGCGGAAAACGCATTTTTCCAGCCAAATCCAAGCATTTCAGAAATAGCTGTAAATCTCCGTCTAAAACACAAAACGAACGTATCCTTCAAACTGCTCTCCTGTGCGTTCGCTTAACTAAGGGTGTTGAATCCCCGTTTAGACTCAGAGAGTGGGAAGCACGTTCCTACTAGGAGCTGCGTTTTGCTATTCCAGCGTGAATGGGAGTAAACGCTGTATTGAGAAATATCTGCTTCTAGAACCAAAACGCAGCTACCTAACAGAACGGTCTTCAATGTGTGCATTCAACGTACAGAGTTAAACTGATGTGCGTTTGCAGGAGTTTGTAAACCCTTTCTGTGAAGCAGCGGAAAACGCATTTTTCCAGCCAAATCCAAGCATTTCAGAAATAGCTGTAAATCTCCGTCTAAAACACAAAACGAACGTATCCTTCAAACTGCTCTCCTGTGCGTTGGCTTAACTAAGGGAGTTGAATCCGCGTTTAGATTCAGAGAATGGGAAGCACGTTCCTTCTAGGAGCTGCGTTTTGCTATTCCAGCGTGAATGGGAGTAAACGCTGTATTGAGAAATATCTGCTTCTAGAACCAAAACGCAGCTACCTAACAGAACGGTCTTCAATGTGTCCATTCAACTTACAGAGTTAAACTGATGTGCGTTTGCAGGAGTTTGTAAACCCTTTCTGTGAAGCAGCGGAAAACGCATTTTTCCAGCCAAATCCAAGCACTTCAGAAATAGCTGTAAATCTCCGTCTAAAACACAAAACGAACGTATCCTTCAAACTGCTCTCCTGTGCATTCGCTTAACTAAGGGAGTTGAATCCGCGTTTAGATTCAGAGAGTGGGAAGCATGTTTTTTCTAGGAGCTGCGTTTTGCTATTCCAGCGTGAATGGGAGTAAACGCTGTATTGAGAAATATCTGCTTCTAGAACCAAAACGCAGCTACCTAACAGAACGGTCTTCAATGTGTGCATTCAACGTACAGAGTTAAACTGATGTGCGTTTGCAGGAGTTTGTAAACCCTTTCTGTGAAGCAGCGGAAAACGCATTTTTCCAGCCAAATCCAAGTATTTCAGAAATAGCTGTAAATCTCCGTCTAAAACACAAAACGAACGTATCCTTCAAACTGCTCTCCTGTGCGTTCGCTTAACTAAGGGAGTTGAATCCGCGTTTAGATTCAGAGAGTGGGAAGCACGTTCCTTCTAGGAGCTGCGTTTTGCTATTCCAGCGTGAATGGGTGTAAACGCTGTATTGAGAAATATCTGCTTCTAGAACCAAAACGCAGCTACCTAACAGAACGGTCTTCAATGGGTGCATTCAACTTTCTGATTTAAACTGATGTGCGTTTGCAGGAGTTTGTAAACCCTTTCTGTGAAGCAGCGGAAAACGCATTTTTCCAGCCAAATCCAAGCATTTCAGAAATAGCTGTAAATCTCCGTCTAAAACACAAAACGAACGTATCCTTCAAACTGCTCTGCTGTGCGTTGGCTTAACTAAGGGAGTTGAATCCGCGTTTAGATTCAGAGAGTGGGAAGCACTTTCCTTCTAGGAGCTGCGTTTTGCTATTCCAGCGTGAATGGGAGTAAACGCTGTATTGAGAAATATCTGCTTCTAGAACCAAAACGCAGCTACCTAACAAAACGGTCTTCAATGTGTGCATTCAACGTAGAGAGTTAAACTGATGTGCGTTTGCAGGAGTTTGTAAACCCTTTCTGTGAAGCAGCGGAAAACGCATTTTTCCAGCCAAATCCAAGCATTTCAGAAATAGCTGTAAATCTCCGTCTAAAACACAAAACGAACGTATCCTTCAAACTGCTCTCCTGTGCGTTCGCTTAACTAAGGGTGTTGAATCCGCGTTGAGACTCAGAGAGGGGGAAGAACGTTCCATCTAGGAGCTGCGTTTTGCTATTCCAGCGTGAATGGGAGTAAACGCTGTATTGAGAAATATCTGCTTCTAGAACCAAAACGCAGCTACCTAACAGAACGGTCTTCAATGTGTGCATTCAACGTACAAAGTTAAACTGATGTGCGTTTGCAGGAGTTTGTAAACCCTTTCTGTGAAGCAGCGGAAAACGCATTTTTCCAGCCAAATCCAAGCATTTCAGAAATAGCTGTAAATCTCCGTCTAAAACACCAAACGAACGTAGTCTTCAAACTGCTCTCCTGTGCGTTCGCTTAACTAAGGGAGTTGAATCCGCGTTTAGATTCAGAGAGTGGGAAGCACGTTCCTTCTAGGAGCTGCGTTTTGCTATTCCAGCGTGAATGGGAGTAAACGCTGTATTGAGAAATATCTGCTTCTAGAACCAAAACGCAGCTACCTAACAGAACGGTCTTCAATGTGTGCATTCAACGTACAGAGTTAAACTGATGTGCGTTTGCAGGAGTTTGTAAACGCTTTCTGTGAAGCAGCGGAAAACGCATTTTTCCAGCCAAATCCAAGTATTTCAGAAATAGCTGTAAATCTCCGTCTAAAACACAAAAGGAACGTATCCTTCAAACTGCTCTCCTGTGCGTTCGCTTAACTAAGGGAGTTGAATCCGCGTTTAGATTCAGAGAGTGGGAAGCACGTTCCTTCTAGGAGCTGCGTTTTGCTATTCCAGCGTGAATGGGAGTAAACGCTGTATTGAGAAATATCTGCTTCTAGAACCAAAACGCAGCTACCTAACAGAACGGTCTTCAATGTGTGCATTCAACGTACAGAGTTAAACTGATGTGCGTTTGCAGGAGTTTGTAAACCCTTTCTGTGAAGCAGCGGAAAACGCCTTTTTCCAGCCAAATCCAAGCATTTCAGAAATAGCTGTAAATCTCCGTCTAAAACACAAAACGAACGTATCCTTCAAACTGCTCTGCTGTGCGTTGGCTTAACTAAGGGAGTTGAATCCGCGTTTAGATTCAGAGAGTGGGAAGCACTTTCCTTCTAGGAGCTGCGTTTTGCTATTCCAGCGTGAATGGGAGTAAACGCTGTATTGAGAAATATCTGCTTCTAGAACCAAAACGCAGCTACCTAACAGAACGGTCTTCAATGTGTGCATTGAACGTACAGAGTTAAACTGATGTGCGTTTGCAGGATTTTGTAAACCCTTTCTGTGAAGCAGCGGAACACGCATTTTTCCAGCCAAATCCAAGCATTTCAGAAATAGCTGTAAATCTCCGTCTAAAACACAAAACGAACGTATTTTTCAAACTGCTCTGCTGTGCGTTGGCTTAACTAAGGGAGTTGAATCCGCGTTTAGATTCAGAGAGTGGGAAGCACTTTCCTTCTAGGAGCTGCGTTTTGCTATTCCAGCGTGAATGGGAGTAAACGCTGTATTGAGAAATATCTGCTTCTAGAACCAAAACGCAGCTACCTAACAGAACGGTCTTCAATGTGTGCATTCAACGTACAGAGTTAAACTGATGTGCGTTTGCAGGAGTTTGTAAACCATTTCTGTGAAGCAGCGGAAAACGCATTTTTCCAGCCAAATCCAAGCATTTCAGAAATAGCTGTAAATCTCCGTCTAAAACACAAAAGGAACGTATCCTTCAAACTGCTCTCCTGTGCGTTCGCTTAACTAAGGGAGTTGAATCCGCGTTTAGATTCAGAGAGTGGGAAGCACGTTCCTTCTAGGAGCTGCGTTTTGCTATTCCAGCGTGAATGGGAGTAAACGCTGTATTGAGAAATATCTGCTTCTAGAACCAAAACGCAGCTACCTAACAGAACGGTCTTCAATGTGTGCATTCAACGTACAGAGTTAAACTGATGTGCGTTTGCAGGAGTTTGTAAACCCTTTCTGTGAAGCAGCGGAAAACGCATTTTTCCAGCCAAATCCAAGTATTTCAGAAATAGCTGTAAATCTCCGTCTGAAACACAAAAGGAACGTATCCTTCAAACTGCTCTCCTGTGCGTTCGCTTAACTAAGGGAGTTGAATCCGCGTTTAATTTTAGAGAGTGGGAAGCACGTTCCTTCTAGGAGCTGCGTTTTGCTATTCCAGCGTGAATGGGAGTAAACGCTGTATTGAGAAATATCTGCTTCTAGAACCAAAATGCAGCTACCTAACAGAACGGTCTTCAATGGGTGCATTCAACTTTCTGATTTAAACTGATGTGCGTTTGCAGGAGTTTGTAAACACTTTCTGTGAAGCAGCAGAAAACGCATTTTTCCAGCCAAATCCAAGCATTTCAGAAATAGCTGTAAATCTCCGTCTAAAACACAAAACGAACGTATCCTTCAAACTGATCTCCTGTGCGTTCGCTTAACTAAGGGAGTTGAATCCGCGTTTAGATACAGAGAGTGGGAAGCACGTTCCTTCTAGGAGCTGCGTTTTGCTATTCCAGCGTGAATGGGAGTAAACGCTGTATTGAGAAATATCTGCTTCTAGAACCAAAACGCAGCTACCTAACAGAACGGTCTTCAATGTGTGCATTCAGCTTACAGAGTTAAACTGATGTGCGTTTGCAGGAGTTTGTAAACCCTTTCTGTGAAGCAGCGGAAAACGCATTTTTCCATCCAAATCCAAGCATTTCAGAAATAGCTGTAAATCTCCGTCTAAAACACAAAACGAACGTATCCTTAAAACTGCTCTCCTGTGCGTTCGCTTAACTAAGGGAGTTGAATCCGCGTTTAGATTCAGAGAGTGGGAAGCACTTTCCTTCTAGGAGCTGCGTTTTGCTATTCCAGCGTGAATGGGAGTAAACGCTGTATTGAGAAATATCTGCTTCTAGAACCAAAACGCAGCTACCTAACAGAACGGTCTTCAATGTGTGCATTCAACTTACAGAGTTAAACTGATGTGCGTTTGCAGGAGTTTGTAAACCCTTTCTGTGAAGCAGCGGAAAACGCAATTTTCCAGCCAAATCCAAGCATTTCAGAAATAGCTGTAAATCTCCGTCTAAAACACAAAACGAACGTATCCTTCAAACTGCTCTCCTGTGCGTTCGCTTAACTAAGGGAGTTGAATCCGCGTTTAGACTCAGAGAGTGGGAAGCACGTTCCTTCTAGGAGCTGCGTTTTGCTATTCCAGCGTGAATGGGAGTAAACGCTGTATTGAGAAATATCTGCTTCTAGAACCAAAACGCAGCTACCTAACAGAACGGTCTTCAATGTGTGCATTCAACGTACAGAGTTAAACTGATGTGCGTTTGCAGGAGTTTGTAAACCCTTTCTGTGAACCAGCGGGAAACGCATTTTTCCAGCCAAATCCAGGCATTTCAGAAATAGCTGTAAATCTCCGTCTAAAACACCAAACGAACGTATCCTTCAAACTGGTCTCCTGTGCGTTCGCTTAACTAAGGGAGTTGAATCCGCGTTTAGATTCAGAGAGTGGGAAGCACGTTCCTTCTAGGAGCTGCGTTTTGCTATTCCAGCGTGAATGGGAGTAAACGCTGTATTGAGAAATATCTGCTTCTAGAACCAAAACGCAGCTACCTAACAGAACGGTCTTCAATGTGTGCATTCAACGTACAGAGTTAAACTGAGGTGCGTTTGCAGGAGTTTGTAAACCCTTTCTGTGAAGCAGCGGAAAACGCATTTTTCCAGCGAAATCCAATCATTTCAGAAATAGCTGTAAATCTCCGTCTAAAACACAAAACGAACGTATCCTTCAAACTGCTCTCCTGTGCGTTCGCTTAACTAAGGGAGTTGAATCCGCGTTTAGACTCAGAGAGTGGAAAGCACGTTCCTTCTAGGAGCTGCGTTTTGCTATTCCAGCGTGAATGGGAGTAAACGCTGTATTGAGAAATATCTGCTTCTAGAACCAAAACGCAGCTACCTAACAGAACGGTCTTCAATGGGTGCATTCAACTTTCTGATTTAAACTGATGTGCGTTTGCAGGAGTTTGTAAACCCTTTCTGTGAAGCAGCGGAAAACGCATTTTTCCAGCCAAATCCAAGCATTTCAGAAATAGCTTTAAATCTCCGTCTAAAACACAAAACGAACGTATCCTTCAAACTGCTCTCCTGTGCGTTCGCTTAACTAAGGGAGTTGAATCCGCGTTTAGATACAGAGAGTGGGAAGCACGTTCCTTCTAGCAGCTGCGTTTTGCTATTCCAGCGTGAATGGGAGTAAACGCTGTATTGAGAAATATCTGCTTCTAGAACCAAAACGCAGCTACCTAACAGAACGGTCTTCAATGTGTGCATTCAGCTTACAGAGTTAAACTGATGTGCGTTTGCAGGAGTTTGTAAACCCTTTCTGTGAAGCAGCGGAAAACGCATTTTTCCATCCAAATCCAAGCATTTCAGAAATAGCTGTAAATCTCCGTCTAAAACACAAAACGAACGTATCCTTAGAACTGCTCTCCTCTGCGTTCGCTTAACTAAGGGAGTTGAATCCGCGTTTAGATTCAGAGAGTGGGAAGCACTTTCCTTCTAGGAGCTGCGTTTTGCTATTCCAGCGTGAATGGGAGTAAACGCTGTATTGAGAAATATCTGCTTCTAGAACCAAAACGCAGCTACCTAACAGAACGGTCTTCAATGTGTGCATTCAACGTACAGAGTTAAACTGATGTGCGTTTGCAGGAGTTTGTAAACCCTTTCTGTGAAGCAGCGGAAAACGCATTTTTCCAGCCAAATCCAAGCATTTCAGAAATAGCTGTAAATCTCCGTCTAAAACACCAAACGAACGTATCCTTCAAACTGCTCTCCTGTGCGTTCGCTTAACTAAGGGAGTTGAATCCGCGTTTAGATTCAGAGAGTGGGAAGCACGTTCCTTCTAGGAGCTGCGTTTTGCTATTCCAGCGTGAATGGGAGTAAACGCTGTATTGAGAAATATCTGCTTCTAGAACCAAAACGCAGCTACCTAACAGAACGGTCTTCAATGTGTCCATTCAACTTACAGAGTTAAACTGATGTGCGTTTGCAGGAGTTTGTAAACCCTTTCTGTGAAGCAGCGGAAAACGCATTTTTCCAGCCAAATCCAAGCATTTCAGAAATAGCTGTAAATCTCCGTCTAAAACACAAAACGAACGTATCCTTGAAACTGCACTCCTGTGCGTTCGCTTAACTAAGGGAGTTGAATCCGCGTTTAGACTCAGAGAGTGGGAAGCACGTTCCTTCTTGGAGCTGCGTTTTGCTATTCCAGCGTGAATGGGAGTAAACGCTGTATTGAGAAATATCTGCTTCTAGAACCAAAACGCAGCTACCTAACAGAACGGTCTTCAATGTGTGCATTCAACGTACAGAGTTAAACTGATGTGCGTTTGCAGGAGTTTGTAAACCCTTTCTGTGAACCAGCGGGAAACGCATTTTTCCAGCCAAATCCAGGCATTTCAGAAATAGCTGTAAATCTCCGTCTAAAACACAAAACGAACGTATCCTTCAAACTGCTCTCCTGTGCGTTCGCTTAACTAAGGGAGTTGAATCCGCGTTTAGATTCAGGGAGTGGGAAGCACGTTCCTTCTAGGAGCTGCGTTTTGCTATTCCAGCGTGAATGGGAGTAAACGCTGTATTGAGAAATATCTGCTTCTAGAACCAAAACGCAGCTACCTAACAGAACGGTCTTCAATGTGTGCATTCAACTTACAGAGTTAAACTGATGTGCGTTTGCAGGAGTTTGTAAACCCTTTCTGTGAAGCAGCGGAAGACGCATTTTTCCAGCCAAATCCAAGCATTTCAGAAATAGCTGTAAATCTCCGTCTAAAACACAAAACGAACGTATCCTTCTAACTGCTCTCCTGTGCGTTCGCTTAACTAAGGGAGTTGAATCCGCGTTTAGATTCAGAGAGTGGGAAGCACGTTCCTTCTAGGAGCTGCGTTTTGCTATTCCAGCGTGAATGGGATTAAACGCTGTATTCAGAAATATCTGCTTCTAGAACCAAAACGCAGCTACCTAACAGAACGGTCTTCAATGTGTCCATTCAACTTACAGAGTTAAACTGATGTGCGTTTGCAGGAGTTTGTAAACCCTTTCTGTGAAGCAGCGGAAAACGCATTTTTCCAGCCAAATCCAAGCACTTCAGAAATAGCTGTAAATCTCCGTCTAAAACACCAAACGAACGTATCCTTCAAACTGCTCTCCTGTGCGTTCGCTTAACTAAGGGAGATGAATCCGCGTTTAGATTCAGAGAGTGGGAAGCACGTTCCTTCTAGGAGCTGCGTTTTGCTATTCCAGCGTGAATGGGAGTAAAGGCTGTATTGAGAAATATCTGCTTCTAGAACCAAAATGCAGCTACCTAACAGAACGGTCTTCAATGGGTGCATTCAACTTTCTGATTTAAACTGATGTGCGTTTGCAGGAGTTTGTAAACACTTTCTGTGAAGCAGCAGAAAACGCATTTTTCCAGCCAAATCCAAGCATTTCAGAAATAGCTGTAAATCTCCGTCTAAAACACAAAACGAACGTATCCTTCAAACTGCTCTCCTGTGCGTTCGCTTAACTAAGGGAGTTGAATCCGCGTATAGATACAGAGAGTGGGAAGCACGTTCCTTCTAGGAGCTGCGTTTTGCTATTCCAGCGTGAATGGGAGTAAACGCTGTATTGAGAAATATATGCTTCTAGAACCAAAACGCAGCTACCTAACAGAACGGTCTTCAATGTGTGCATTCAGCTTACAGAGTTAAACTGATGTGCGTTTGCAGGAGTTTGTAAACCCTTTCTGTGAAGCAGCGGAAAACGCATTTTTCCAGCCAAATCCAAGCATTTCAGAAATAGCTGTAAATCTCCGTCTAAAACACCAAACGAACGTATCCTTCAAACTGCTCTCCTGTGCGTTCGCTTAACTAAGGGAGTTGAATCCGCGTTTAGATTCAGAGAGTGGGAAGCACGTTCCTTCTAGGAGCTGCGTTTTGCTATTCCAGCGTGAATGGGAGTAAACGCTGTATTGAGAAATATCTGCTTCTAGAACCAAAACGCAGCTACCTAACAGAACGGTCTTCAATGTGTCCATTCAACTTACAGAGTTAAACTGATGTGCGTTTGCAGGAGTTTGTAAACCCTTTCTGTGAAGCAGCGGAAAACGCATTTTTCCAGCCAAATCCAAGCATTTCAGAAATAGCTGTAAATCTCCGTCTAAAACACAAAACGAACGTATCCTTGAAACTGCACTCCTGTGCGTTCGCTTAACTAAGGGAGTTGAATCCGCGTTTAGACTCAGAGAGTGGGAAGCACGTTCCTTCTTGGAGCTGCGTTTTGCTATTCCAGCGTGAATGGGAGTAAACGCTGTATTGAGAAATATCTGCTTCTAGAACCAAAACGCAGCTACCTAACAGAACGGTCTTCAATGTGTGCATTCAACGTACAGAGTTAAACTGATGTGCGTTTGCAGGAGTTTGTAAACCCTTTCTGTGAACCAGCGGGAAACGCATTTTTCCAGCCAAATCCAGGCATTTCAGAAATAGCTGTAAATCTCCGTCTAAAACACAAAACGAACGTATCCTTCAAACTGCTCTCCTGTGCGTTCGCTTAACTAAGGGAGTTGAATCCGCGTTTAGATTCAGGGAGTGGGAAGCACGTTCCTTCTAGGAGCTGCGTTTTGCTATTCCAGCGTGAATGGGAGTAAACGCTGTATTGAGAAATATCTGCTTCTAGAACCAAAACGCAGCTACCTAACAGAACGGTCTTCAATGTGTGCATTCAACTTACAGAGTTAAACTGATGTGCGTTTGCAGGAGTTTGTAAACCCTTTCTGTGAAGCAGCGGAAAACGCATTTTTCCAGCCAAATCCAAGCATTTCAGAAATAGCTGTAAATCTCCGTCTAAAACACAAAACGAACGTATCCTTCTAACTGCTCTCCTGTGCGTTCGCTTAACTAAGGGAGTTGAATCCGCGTTTAGATTCAGAGAGTGGGAAGCACGTTCCTTCTAGGAGCTGCGTTTTGCTATTCCAGCGTGAATGGGATTAAACGCTGTATTCAGAAATATCTGCTTCTAGAACCAAAACGCAGCTACCTAACAGAACGGTCTTCAATGTGTCCATTCAACTTACAGAGTTAAACTGATGTGCGTTTGCAGGAGTTTGTAAACCCTTTCTGTGAAGCAGCGGAAAACGCATTTTTCCAGCCAAATCCAAGCACTTCAGAAATAGCTGTAAATCTCCGTCTAAAACACCAAACGAACGTATCCTTCAAACTGCTCTCCTGTGCGTTCGCTTAACTAAGGGAGTTGAATCCGCGTTTAGATTCAGAGAGTGGGAAGCACGTTCCTTCTAGGAGCTGCGTTTTGCTATTCCAGCGTGAATGGGAGTAAACGCTGTATTGAGAAATATCTGCTTCTAGAACCAAAATGCAGCTACCTAACAGAACGGTCTTCAATGGGTGCATTCAACTTTCTGATTTAAACTGATGTGCGTTTGCAGGAGTTTGTAAACACTTTCTGTGAAGCAGCAGAAAACGCATTTTTCCAGCCAAATCCAAGCATTTCAGAAATAGCTGTAAATCTCCGTCTAAAACACAAAACGAACGTATCCTTCAAACTGCTCTCCTGTGCGTTCGCTTAACTAAGGGAGTTGAATCCGCGTTTAGATACAGAGAGTGGGAAGCACGTTCCTTCTAGGAGCTGCGTTTTGCTATTCCAGCGTGAATGGGAGTAAACGCTGTATTGAGAAATATCTGCTTCTAGAACCAAAACGCAGCTACCTAACAGAACGGTCTTCAATGTGTGCATTCAGCTTACAGAGTTAAACTGATGTGCGTTTGCAGGAGTTTGTAAACCCTTTCTGTGAAGCAGCAGAAAACGCATTTTTCCATCCAAATCCAAGCATTTCAGAAATAGCTGTAAATCTCCGTCTAAAACACAAAACGAACGTATCCTTACAACTGCTCTCCTGTGCGTTCGCTTAACTAAGGGAGTTGAATCCGCGTTTAGATTCAGAGAGTGGGAAGCACTTTCCTTCTAGGAGCTGCGTTTTGCTATTCCAGCGTGAATGGGAGTAAACGCTGTATTGAGAAATATCTGCTTCTAGAACCAAAACGCAGCTACCTAACAGAACGGTCTTCAATGTGTGCATTCAACTTACAGAGTTAAACTGATGTGCGTTTGCAGGAGTTTGTAAACCCTTTCTGTGAAGCAGCGGAAAACGCATTTTTCCAGCCAAATCCAAGCATTTCAGAAATAGCTGTAAATCTCCGTCTAAAACACAAAACGAACGTATCCTTCAAACTGCTCTCCTGTGCGTTCGCTTAACTAAGGGAGTTGAATCCGCGTTTAGACTCAGAGAGTGGGAAGCACGTTCCTTCTAGGAGCTGCGTTTTGCTATTCCAGCGTGAATGGGAGTAAACGCTGTATTGAGAAATATCTGCTTCTAGAACCAAAACGCAGCTACCTAACAGAACGGTCTTCAATGTGTGCATTCAACGTACAAAGTTAAACTGATGTGCGTTTGCAGGAGTTTGTAAACCCTTTCTGTGAACCAGCGGGAAACGCATTTTTCCAGCCAAATCCAGGCATTTCAGAAATAGCTGTAAATCTCCGTCTAAAACACCAAACGAACGTATCCTTCAAACTGCTCTCCTGTGCGTTCGCTTAACTAAGGGAGTTGAATCCGCGTTTAGATTCAGAGAGTGGGAAGCACGTTCCTTCTAGGAGCTGCGTTTTGCTATTCCAGCGTGAATGGGAGTAAACGCTGTATTGAGAAATATCTGCTTCTAGAACCAAAACGCAGCTACCTAACAGAACGGTCTTCAATGGGTCCATTCAACTTACAGAGTTAAACTGATGTGCGTTTGCAGGAGTTTGTAAACCCTTTCTGTGAAGCAGCGGAAAACGCATTTTTCCAGCCAAATCCAAGCATTTCAGAAATAGCTGTAAATCTCCGTCTAAAACACAAAACGAACGTATCCTTCAAACTGCTCTCCTGTGCGTTCGCTTAACTAAGGGAGTTGAATCCGCGTTTAGATTCAGGGAGTGGGAAGCACGTTCCTTCTAGGAGCTGCGTTTTGCTATTCCAGCGTGAATGGGAGTAAACGCTGTATTGAGAAATATCTGCTTCTAGAACCAAAACGCAGCTACCTAACAGAACGGTCTTCAATGTGTGCATTCAACTTACAGAGTTAAACTGATGTGCGTTTGCAGGAGTTTGTAAACCCTTTCTGTGAAGCAGCGGAAGACGCATTTTTCCAGCCAAATCCAAGCATTTCAGAAATAGCTGTAAATCTCCGTCTAAAACACAAAACGAACGTATCCTTCTAACTGCTCTCCTGTGCGTTCGCTTAACTAAGGGAGTTGAATCCGCGTTTAGATTCAGAGAGTGGGAAGCACGTTCCTTCTAGGAGCTGCGTTTTGCTATTCCAGCGTGAATGGGATTAAACGCTGTATTCAGAAATATCTGCTTCTAGAACCAAAACGCAGCTACCTAACAGAACGGTCTTCAATGTGTCCATTCAACTTACAGAGTTAAACTGATGTGCGTTTGCAGGAGTTTGTAAACCCTTTCTGTGAAGCAGCGGAAAACGCATTTTTCCAGCCAAATCCAAGCACTTCAGAAATAGCTGTAAATCTCCGTCTAAAACACCAAACGAACGTATCCTTCAAACTGCTCTCCTGTGCGTTCGCTTAACTAAGGGAGTTGAATCCGCGTTTAGATTCAGAGAGTGGGAAGCACGTTCCTTCTAGGAGCTGCGTTTTGCTATTCCAGCGTGAATGGGAGTAAAGGCTGTATTGAGAAATATCTGCTTCTAGAACCAAAATGCAGCTACCTAACAGAACGGTCTTCAATGGGTGCATTCAACTTTCTGATTTAAACTGATGTGCGTTTGCAGGAGTTTGTAAACACTTTCTGTGAAGCAGCAGAAAACGCATTTTTCCAGCCAAATCCAAGCATTTCAGAAATAGCTGTAAATCTCCGTCTAAAACACAAAACGAACGTATCCTTCAAACTGCTCTCCTGTGCGTTCGCTTAACTAAGGGAGTTGAATCCGCGTATAGATACAGAGAGTGGGAAGCACGTTCCTTCTAGGAGCTGCGTTTTGCTATTCCAGCGTGAATGGGAGTAAACGCTGTATTGAGAAATATATGCTTCTAGAACCAAAACGCAGCTACCTAACAGAACGGTCTTCAATGTGTGCATTCAGCTTACAGAGTTAAACTGATGTGCGTTTGCAGGAGTTTGTAAACCCTTTCTGTGAAGCAGCGGAAAACGCATTTTTCCAGCCAAATCCAAGCATTTCAGAAATAGCTGTAAATCTCCGTCTAAAACACCAAACGAACGTATCCTTCAAACTGCTCTCCTGTGCGTTCGCTTAACTAAGGGAGTTGAATCCGCGTTTAGATTCAGAGAGTGGGAAGCACGTTCCTTCTAGGAGCTGCGTTTTGCTATTCCAGCGTGAATGGGAGTAAACGCTGTATTGAGAAATATCTGCTTCTAGAACCAAAACGCAGCTACCTAACAGAACGGTCTTCAATGTGTCCATTCAACTTACAGAGTTAAACTTATGTGCGTTTGCAGGAGTTTGTAAACCCTTTCTGTGAAGCAGCGGAAAACGCATTTTTCCAGCCAAATCCAAGCATTTCAGAAATAGCTGTAAATCTCCGTCTAAAACACAAAACGAACGTATCCTTGAAACTGCACTCCTGTGCGTTCGCTTAACTAAGGGAGTTGAATCCGCGTTTAGACTCAGAGAGTGGGAAGCACGTTCCTTCTTGGAGCTGCGTTTTGCTATTCCAGCGTGAATGGGAGTAAACGCTGTATTGAGAAATATCTGCTTCTAGAACCAAAACGCAGCTACCTAACAGAACGGTCTTCAATGTGTGCATTCAACGTACAGAGTTAAACTGATGTGCGTTTGCAGGAGTTTGTAAACCCTTTCTGTGAACCAGCGGGAAACGCATTTTTCCAGCCAAATCCAGGCATTTCAGAAATAGCTGTAAATCTCCGTCTAAAACACAAAACGAACGTATCCTTCAAACTGCTCTCCTGTGCGTTCGCTTAACTAAGGGAGTTGAATCCGCGTTTAGATTCAGGGAGTGGGAAGCACGTTCCTTCTAGGAGCTGCGTTTTGCTATTCCAGCGTGAATGGGAGTAAACGCTGTATTGAGAAATATCTGCTTCTAGAACCAAAACGCAGCTACCTAACAGAACGGTCTTCAATGTGTGCATTCAACTTACAGAGTTAAACTGATGTGCGTTTGCAGGAGTTTGTAAACCCTTTCTGTGAAGCAGCGGAAAACGCATTTTTCCAGCCAAATCCAAGCATTTCAGAAATAGCTGTAAATCTCCGTCTAAAACACAAAACGAACGTATCCTTCTAACTGCTCTCCTGTGCGTTCGCTTAACTAAGGGAGTTGAATCCGCGTTTAGATTCAGAGAGTGGGAAGCACGTTCCTTCTAGGAGCTGCGTTTTGCTATTCCAGCGTGAATGGGATTAAACGCTGTATTCAGAAATATCTGCTTCTAGAACCAAAACGCAGCTACCTAACAGAACGGTCTTCAATGTGTCCATTCAACTTACAGAGTTAAACTGATGTGCGTTTGCAGGAGTTTGTAAACCCTTTCTGTGAAGCAGCGGAAAACGCATTTTTCCAGCCAAATCCAAGCACTTCAGAAATAGCTGTAAATCTCCGTCTAAAACACCAAACGAACGTATCCTTCAAACTGCTCTCCTGTGCGTTCGCTTAACTAAGGGAGTTGAATCCGCGTTTAGATTCAGAGAGTGGGAAACACGTTCCTTCTAGGAGCTGCGTTTTGCTATTCCAGCGTGAATGGGAGTAAACGCTGTATTGAGAAATATCTGCTTCTAGAACCAAAATGCAGCTACCTAACAGAACGGTCTTCAATGGGTGCATTCAACTTTCTGATTTAAACTGATGTGCGTTTGCAGGAGTTTGTAAACACTTTCTGTGAAGCAGCAGAAAACGCATTTTTCCAGCCAAATCCAAGCATTTCAGAAATAGCTGTAAATCTCCGTCTAAAACACAAAACGAACGTATCCTTCAAACTGCTCTCCTGTGCGTTCGCTTAACTAAGGGAGTTGAATCCGCGTTTAGATACAGAGAGTGGGAAGCACGTTCCTTCTAGGAGCTGCGTTTTGCTATTCCAGCGTGAATGGGAGTAAACGCTGTATTGAGAAATATCTGCTTCTAGAACCAAAACGCAGCTACCTAACAGAACGGTCTTCAATGTGTGCATTCAGCTTACAGAGTTAAACTGATGTGCGTTTGCAGGAGTTTGTAAACCCTTTCTGTGAAGCAGCAGAAAACGCATTTTTCCATCCAAATCCAAGCATTTCAGAAATAGCTGTAAATCTCCGTCTAAAACACAAAACGAACGTATCCTTACAACTGCTCTCCTGTGCGTTCGCTTAACTAAGGGAGTTGAATCCGCGTTTAGATTCAGAGAGTGGGAAGCACTTTCCTTCTAGGAGCTGCGTTTTGCTATTCCAGCGTGAATGGGAGTAAACGCTGTATTGAGAAATATCTGCTTCTAGAACCAAAACGCAGCTACCTAACAGAACGGTCTTCAATGTGTGCATTCAACTTACAGAGTTAAACTGATGTGCGTTTGCAGGAGTTTGTAAACCCTTTCTGTGAAGCAGCGGAAAACGCATTTTTCCAGCCAAATCCAAGCATTTCAGAAATAGCTGTAA
The DNA here is from genome assembly GCF_049354715.1 of Callithrix jacchus. NCBI lineage: Eukaryota > Metazoa > Chordata > Mammalia > Primates > Cebidae > Callithrix > Callithrix jacchus. The sequence continues at coordinate 47,441,827 of NC_133514.1, forward strand.
ATCTCCGTCTAAAACACAAAACGAACGTATCCTTCAAACTGCTCTCCTGTGCGTTCGCTTAACTAAGGGAGTTGAATCCGCGTTTAGACTCAGAGAGTGGGAAGCACGTTCCTTCTAGGAGCTGCGTTTTGCTATTCCAGCGTGAATGGGAGTAAACGCTGTATTGAGAAATATCTGCTTCTAGAACCAAAACGCAGCTACCTAACAGAACGGTCTTCAATGTGTGCATTCAACGTACAAAGTTAAACTGATGTGCGTTTGCAGGAGTTTGTAAACCCTTTCTGTGAACCAGCGGGAAACGCATTTTTCCAGCCAAATCCAGGCATTTCAGAAATAGCTGTAAATCTCCGTCTAAAACACCAAACGAACGTATCCTTCAAACTGCTCTCCTGTGCGTTCGCTTAACTAAGGGAGTTGAATCCGCGTTTAGATTCAGAGAGTGGGAAGCACGTTCCTTCTAGGAGCTGCGTTTTGCTATTCCAGCGTGAATGGGAGTAAACGCTGTATTGAGAAATATCTGCTTCTAGAACCAAAACGCAGCTACCTAACAGAACGGTCTTCAATGGGTCCATTCAACTTACAGAGTTAAACTGATGTGCGTTTGCAGGAGTTTGTAAACCCTTTCTGTGAAGCAGCGGAAAACGCATTTTTCCAGCCAAATCCAAGCATTTCAGAAATAGCTGTAAATCTCCGTCTAAAACACAAAACGAACGTATCCTTCAAACTGCTCTCCTGTGCGTTCGCTTAACTAAGGGAGTTGAATCCGCGTTTAGATTCAGAGAGTGGGAAGCACGTTCCTTCTAGGAGCTGCGTTTTGCTATTCCAGCGTGAATGGGAGTAAACGCTGTATTGAGAAATATCTGCTTCTAGAACCAAAACGCAGCTACCTAACAGAACGGTCTTCAATGTGTGCATTCAACGTACAGAGTTAAACTGATGTGCGTTTGCAGGAGTTTGTAAACCCTTTCTGTGAAGCAGCGGAAAACGCATTTTTCCAGCCAAATCCAAGCATTTCAGAAATAGCTGTAAATCTCCGTCTAAAACACAAAACGAACATATCCTTCAAACTGCTCTCCTGTGCGTTCGCGTAACTAAGGGTGTTGAATCCGCGTTTAGACTCAGAGAGGGGGAAGCACGTTCCTTCTAGGAGCTGCGTTTTGCTATTCCAGCGTGAATGGGAGTAAACGCTGTATTGAGAAATATCTGCTTCTAGAACCAAAACGCAGCTACCTAACAGAACGGTCTTCAATGTGTGCATTCAACGTACAAAGTTAAACTGATGTGCGTTTGCAGGAGTTTGTAAACCCTTTCTGTGAAGCAGCGGAAAACGCATTTTTCCAGCCAAATCCAAGCATTTCAGAAATAGCTGTAAATCTCCGTCTAAAACACAAAACGAACGTATCCTTAAAACTGCTCTCCTGTGCGTTCGCTTAACTAAGGGAGTTGAATCCGCGTTTAGATTCAGAGAGTGGGAAGCACTTTCCTTCTAGGAGCTGCGTTTTGCTATTCCAGCGTGAATGGGAGTAAACGCTGTATTGAGAAATATCTGCTTCTAGAACCAAAACGCAGCTACCTAACAGAACGGTCTTCAATGTGTGCATTCAACGTACAGAGTTAAACTGAGGTGCGTTTGCAGGAGTTTGTAAACCCTTTCTGTGAAGCAGCGGAAAACGCATTTTTCCAGCGAAATCCAATCATTTCAGAAATAGCTGTAAATCTCCGTCTAAAACACAAAACGAACGTATCCTTCAAACTGCTCTCCTGTGCGTTCGCTTAACTAAGGGAGTTGAATCCGCGTTTAGACTCAGAGAGTGGGAAGCACGTTCCTTCTAGGAGCTGCGTTTTGCTATTCCAGCGTGAATGGGAGTAAACGCTGTATTGAGAAATATCTGCTTCTAGAACCAAAACGCAGCTACCTAACAGAACGGTCTTCAATGGGTGCATTCAACTTTCTGATTTAAACTGATGTGCGTTTGCAGGAGTTTGTAAACCCTTTCTGTGAAGCAGCGGAAAACGCATTTTTCCAGCCAAATCCTAGCATTTCAGAAATAGCTTTAAATCTCCGTCTAAAACACAAAACGAACGTATCCTTCAAACTGCTCTCCTGTGCGTTCGCTTAACTAAGGGAGTTGAATCCGCGTTTAGATACAGAGAGTGGGAAGCACGTTCCTTCTAGCAGCTGCGTTTTGCTATTCCAGCGTGAATGGGAGTAAACGCTGTATTGAGAAATATCTGCTTCTAGAACCAAAACGCAGCTACCTAACAGAACGGTCTTCAATGTGTGCATTCAGCTTACAGAGTTAAACTGATGTGCGTTTGCAGGAGTTTGTAAACCCTTTCTGTGAAGCAGCGGAAAACGCATTTTTCCATCCAAATCCAAGCATTTCAGAAATAGCTGTAAATCTCCGTCTAAAACACAAAACGAACGTATCCTTAGAACTGCTCTCCTCTGCGTTCGCTTAACTAAGGGAGTTGAATCCGCGTTTAGATTCAGAGAGTGGGAAGCACTTTCCTTCTAGGAGCTGCGTTTTGCTATTCCAGCGTGAATGGGAGTAAACGCTGTATTGAGAATTATCTGCTTCTAGAACCAAAACGCAGCTACCTAACAGAACGGTCTTCAATGTGTGCATTCAACGTACAGAGTTAAACTGATGTGCGTTTGCAGGAGTTTGTAAACCCTTTCTGTGAAGCAGCGGAAAACGCATTTTTCCAGCCAAATCCAAGCATTTCAGAAATAGCTGTAAATCTCCGTCTAAAACACCAAACGAACGTATCCTTCAAACTGCTCTCCTGTGCGTTCGCTTAACTAAGGGAGTTGAATCCGCGTTTAGATTCAGAGAGTGGGAAGCACGTTCCTTCTAGGAGCTGCGTTTTGCTATTCCAGCGTGAATGGGAGTAAACGCTGTATTGAGAAATATCTGCTTCTAGAACCAAAACGCAGCTACCTAACAGAACGGTCTTCAATGTGTCCATTCAACTTACAGAGTCAAACTGATGTGCGTTTGCAGGAGTTTGTAAACCCTTTCTGTGAAGCAGCGGAAAACGCATTTTTCCAGCCAAATCCAAGCATTTCAGAAATAGCTGTAAATCTCCGTCTAAAACACAAAACGAACGTATCCTTCAAACTGCACTCCTGTGCGTTCGCTTAACTAAGGGAGTTGAATCCGCGTTTAGACTCAGAGAGTGGGAAGCACGTTCCTTCTTGGAGCTGCGTTTTGCTATTCCAGCGTGAATGGGAGTAAACGCTGTATTGAGAAATATCTGCTTCTAGAACCAAAACGCAGCTACCTAACAGAACGGTCTTCAATGTGTGCATTCAACGTACAGAGTTAAACTGATGTGCGTTTGCAGGAGTTTGTAAACCCTTTCTGTGAAGCAGCGGGAAACGCATTTTTCCAGCCAAATCCAGGCATTTCAGAAATAGCTGTAAATCTCCGTCTAAAACACAAAACGAACGTATCCTTCAAACTGCTCTCCTGTGCGTTCGCTTAACTAAGGGAGTTGAATCCGCGTTTAGATTCAGGGAGTGGGAAGCACGTTCCTTCTAGGAGCTGCGTTTTGCTATTCCAGCGTGAATGGGAGTAAACGCTGTATTGAGAAATATCTGCTTCTAGAACCAAAACGCAGCTACCTAACAGAACGGTCTTCAATGTGTGCATTCAACTTACAGAGTTAAACTGATGTGCGTTTGCAGGAGTTTGTAAACCCTTTCTGTGAAGCAGCGGAAAACGCATTTTTCCAGCCAAATCCAAGCATTTCAGAAATAGCTGTAAATCTCCGTCTAAAACACAAAACGAACGTATCCTTCTAACTGCTCTCCTGTGCGTTCGCTTAACTAAGGGAGTTGAATCCGCGTTTAGATTCAGAGAGTGGGAAGCACGTTCCTTCTAGGAGCTGCGTTTTGCTATTCCAGCGTGAATGGGATTAAACGCTGTATTCAGAAATATCTGCTTCTAGAACCAAAACGCAGCTACCTAACAGAACGGTCTTCAATGTGTCCATTCAACTTACAGAGTTAAACTGATGTGCGTTTGCAGGAGTTTGTAAACCCTTTCTGTGAAGCAGCGGAAAACGCATTTTTCCAGCCAAATCCAAGCACTTCAGAAATAGCTGTAAATCTCCGTCTAAAACACCAAACGAACGTATCCTTCAAACTGCTCTCCTGTGCGTTCGCTTAACTAAGGGAGTTGAATCCGCGTTTAGATTCAGAGAGTGGGAAGCACGTTCCTTCTAGGAGCTGCGTTTTGCTATTCCAGCGTGAATGGGAGTAAACGCTGTATTGAGAAATATCTGCTTCTAGAACCAAAATGCAGCTACCTAACAGAACGGTCTTCAATGGGTGCATTCAACTTTCTGATTTAAACTGATGTGCGTTTGCAGGAGTTTGTAAACACTTTCTGTGAAGCAGCAGAAAACGCATTTTTCCAGCCAAATCCAAGCATTTCAGAAATAGCTGTAAATCTCCGTCTAAAACACAAAACGAACGTATCCTTCAAACTGCTCTCCTGTGCGTTCGCTTAACTAAGGGAGTTGAATCCGCGTTTAGATACAGAGAGTGGGAAGCACGTTCCTTCTAGGAGCTGCGTTTTGCTATTCCAGCGTGAATGGGAGTAAACGCTGTATTGAGAAATATCTGCTTCTAGAACCAAAACGCAGCTACCTAACAGAACGGTCTTCAATGTGTGCATTCAGCTTACAGAGTTAAACTGATGTGCGTTTGCAGGAGTTTGTAAACCCTTTCTGTGAAGCAGCGGAAAACGCATTTTTCCATCCAAATCCAAGCATTTCAGAAATAGCTGTAAATCTCCGTCTAAAACACAAAACGAACGTATCCTTAAAACTGCTCTCCTGTGCGTTCGCTTACCTAAGGGAGTTGAATCCGCGTTTAGATTCAGAGAGTGGGAAGCACTTTCCTTCTAGGAGCTGCGTTTTGCTATTCCAGCGTGAATGGGAGTAAACGCTGTATTGAGAAATATCTGCTTCTAGAACCAAAACGCAGCTACCTAACAGAACGGTCTTCAATGTGTGCATTCAACTTACAGAGTTAAACTGATGTGCGTTTGCAGGAGTTTGTAAACCCTTTCTGTGAAGCAGCGGAAAACGCATTTTTCCAGCCAAATCCAAGCATTTCAGAAATAGCTGTAAATCTCCGTCTAAAACACAAAACGAACGTATCCTTCAAACTGCTCTCCTGTGCGTTCGCTTAACTAAGGGAGTTGAATCCGCGTTTAGACTCAGAGAGTGGGAAGCACGTTCCTTCTAGGAGCTGCGTTTTGCTATTCCAGCGTGAATGGGAGTAAACGCTGTATTGAGAAATATCTGCTTCTAGAACCAAAACGCAGCTACCTAACAGAACGGTCTTCAATGTGTGCATTCAACGTACAGAGTTAAACTGATGTGCGTTTGCAGGAGTTTGTAAACCCTTTCTGTGAACCAGCGGGAAACGCATTTTTCCAGCCAAATCCAGGCATTTCAGAAATAGCTGTAAATCTCCGTCTAAAACACCAAACGAACGTATCCTTCAAACTGCTCTCCTGTGCGTTCGCTTAACTAAGAAAGTTGAATCCGCGTTTAGATTCAGAGAGTGGGAAGCACGTTCCTTCTAGGAGCTGCGTTTTGCTATTCCAGCGTGAATGGGAGTAAACGCTGTATTGAGAAATATCTGCTTCTAGAACCAAAACGCAGCTACCTAACAGAACGGTCTTCAATGTGTCCATTCAACTTACAGAGTTAAACTGATGTGCGTTTGCAGGAGTTTGTAAACCCTTTCTGTGAAGCAGCGGAAAACGCATTTTTCCAGCCAAATCCAAGCATTTCAGAAATAGCTGTAAATCTCCGTCTGAAACACAAAAGGAACGTATCCTTCAAACTGCTCTCCTGTGCGTTCGCTTAACTAAGGGAGTTGAATCCGCGTTTAATTTTAGAGAGTGGGAAGCACGTTCCTTCTAGGAGCTGCGTTTTGCTATTCCAGCGTGAATGGGAGTAAACGCTGTATTGAGAAATATCTGCTTCTAGAACCAAAATGCAGCTACCTAACAGAACGGTCTTCAATGGGTGCATTCAACTTTCTGATTTAAACTGATGTGCGTTTGCAGGAGTTTGTAAACACTTTCTGTGAAGCAGCAGAAAACGCATTTTTCCAGCCAAATCCAAGCATTTCAGAAATAGCTGTAAATCTCCGTCTAAAACACAAAATGAACGTATCCTTCAAACTGATCTCCTGTGCGTTCGCTTAACTAAGGGAGTTGAATCCGCGTTTAGATACAGAGAGTGGGAAGCACGTTCCTTCTAGGAGCTGCGTTTTGCTATTCCAGCGTGAATGGGAGTAAACGCTGTATTGAGAAATATCTGCTTCTAGAACCAAAACGCAGCTACCTAACAGAACGGTCTTCAATGTGTGCATTCAGCTTACAGAGTTAAACTGATGTGCGTTTGCAGGAGTTTGTAAACCCTTTCTGTGAAGCAGCGGAAAACGCATTTTTCCATCCAAATCCAAGCATTTCAGAAATAGCTGTAAATCTCCGTCTAAAACACAAAACGAACGTATCCTTAAAACTGCTCTCCTGTGCGTTCGCTTAACTAAGGGAGTTGAATCCGCGTTTAGATTCAGAGAGTGGGAAGCACTTTCCTTCTAGGAGCTGCGTTTTGCTATTCCAGCGTGAATGGGAGTAAACGCTGTATTGAGAAATATCTGCTTCTAGAACCAAAACGCAGCTACCTAACAGAACGGTCTTCAATGTGTGCATTCAACTTACAGAGTTAAACTGATGTGCGTTTGCAGGAGTTTGTAAACCCTTTCTGTGAAGCAGCGGAAAACGCATTTTTCCAGCCAAATCCAAGCATTTCAGAAATAGCTGTAAATCTCCGTCTAAAACACAAAACGAACGTATCCTTAAAACTGCTCTCCTGTGCGTTCGCTTAACTAAGGGAGTTGAATCCGCGTTTAGACTCAGAGAGTGGGAAGCACGTTCCTTCTAGGAGCTGCGTTTTGCTATTCCAGCGTGAATGGGAGTAAACGCTGTATTGAGAAATATCTGCTTCTAGAACCAAAACGCAGCTACCTAACAGAACGGTCTTCAATGTGTGCATTCAACGTACAGAGTTAAACTGATGTGCGTTTGCAGGAGTTTGTAAACCCTTTCTGTGAACCAGCGGGAAACGCATTTTTCCAGCCAAATCCAGGCATTTCAGAAATAGCTGTAAATCTCCGTCTAAAACACCAAACGAACGTATCCTTCAAACTGGTCTCCTGTGCGTTCGCATAACTAAGGGAGTTGAATCCGCGTTTAGATTCAGAGAGTGGGAAGCACGTTCCTTCTAGGAGCTGCGTTTTGCTATTCCAGCGTGAATGGGAGTAAACGCTGTATTGAGAAATATCTGCTTCTAGAACCAAAACGCAGCTACCTAACAGAACGGTCTTCAATGTGTGCATTCAACGTACAGAGTTAAACTGAGGTGCGTTTGCAGGAGTTTGTAAACCCTTTCTGTGAAGCAGCGGAAAACGCATTTTTCCAGCGAAATCCAATCATTTCAGAAATAGCTGTAAATCTCCGTCTAAAACACAAAACGAACGTATCCTTCAAACTGCTCTCCTGTGCGTTCGCTTAACTAAGGGAGTTGAATCCGCGTTTAGACTCAGAGAGTGGAAAGCACGTTCCTTCTAGGAGCTGCGTTTTGCTATTCCAGCGTGAATGGGAGTAAACGCTGTATTGAGAAATATCTGCTTCTAGAACCAAAACGCAGCTACCTAACAGAACGGTCTTCAATGGGTGCATTCAACTTTCTGATTTAAACTGATGTGCGTTTGCAGGAGTTTGTAAACCCTTTCTGTGAAGCAGCGGAAAACGCATTTTTCCAGCCAAATCCAAGCATTTCAGAAATAGCTTTAAATCTCCGTCTAAAACACAAAACGAACGTATCCTTCAAACTGCTCTCCTGTGCGTTCGCTTAACTAAGGGAGTTGAATCCGCGTTTAGACTCAGAGAGTGGAAAGCACGTTCCTTCTAGGAGCTGCGTTTTGCTATTCCAGCGTGAATGGGAGTAAACGCTGTATTGAGAAATATCTGCTTCTAGAACCAAAACGCAGCTACCTAACAGAACGGTCTTCAATGGGTGCATTCAACTTTCTGATTTAAACTGATGTGCGTTTGCAGGAGTTTGTAAACCCTTTCTGTGAAGCAGCGGAAAACGCATTTTTCCAGCCAAATCCAAGCATTTCAGAAATAGCTTTAAATCTCCGTCTAAAACACAAAACGAACGTATCCTTCAAACTGCTCTCCTGTGCGTTCGCTTAACTAAGGGAGTTGAATCCGCGTTTAGATACAGAGAGTGGGAAGCACGTTCCTTCTAGCAGCTGCGTTTTGCTATTCCAGCGTGAATGGGAGTAAACGCTGTATTGAGAAATATCTGCTTCTAGAACCAAAACGCAGCTACCTAACAGAACGGTCTTCAATGTGTGCATTCAGCTTACAGAGTTAAACTGATGTGCGTTTGCAGGAGTTTGTAAACCCTTTCTGTGAAGCAGCGGAAAACGCATTTTTCCATCCAAATCCAAGCATTTCAGAAATAGCTGTAAATCTCCGTCTAAAACACAAAACGAACGTATCCTTAGAACTGCTCTCCTCTGCGTTCGCTTAACTAAGGGAGTTGAATCCGCGTTTAGATTCAGAGAGTGGGAAGCACTTTCCTTCTAGGAGCTGCGTTTTGCTATTCCAGCGTGAATGGGAGTAAACGCTGTATTGAGAAATATCTGCTTCTAGAACCAAAACGCAGCTACCTAACAGAACGGTCTTCAATGTGTGCATTCAACGTACAGAGTTAAACTGATGTGCGTTTGCAGGAGTTTGTAAACCCTTTCTGTGAAGCAGCGGAAAACGCATTTTTCCAGCCAAATCCAAGCATTTCAGAAATAGCTGTAAATCTCCGTCTAAAACACCAAACGAACGTATCCTTCAAACTGCTCTCCTGTGCGTTCGCTTAACTAAGGGAGTTGAATCCGCGTTTAGATTCAGAGAGTGGGAAGCACGTTCCTTCTAGGAGCTGCGTTTTGCTATTCCAGCGTGAATGGGAGTAAACGCTGTATTGAGAAATATCTGCTTCTAGAACCAAAACGCAGCTACCTAACAGAACGGTCTTCAATGTGTCCATTCAACTTACAGAGTTAAACTGATGTGCGTTTGCAGGGGTTTGTAAACCCTTTCTGTGAAGCAGCGGAAAACGCATTTTTCCAGCCAAATCCAAGCATTTCAGAAATAGCTGTAAATCTCCGTCTAAAACACAAAACGAACGTATCCTTGAAACTGCACTCCTGTGCGTTCGCTTAACTAAGGGAGTTGAATCCGCGTTTAGACTCAGAGAGTGGGAAGCACGTTCCTTCTTGGAGCTGCGTTTTGCTATTCCAGCGTGAATGGGAGTAAACGCTGTATTGAGAAATATCTGCTTCTAGAACCAAAACGCAGCTACCTAACAGAACGGTCTTTAATGTGTGCATTCAACGTACAGAGTTAAACTGATGTGCGTTTGCAGGAGTTTGTAAACCCTTTCTGTGAAGCAGCGGGAAACGCATTTTTCCAGCCAAATCCAGGCATTTCAGAAATAGCTGTAAATCTCCGTCTAAAACACAAAACGAACGTATCCTTCAAACTGCTCTCCTGTGCGTTCGCTTAACTAAGGGAGTTGAATCCGCGTTTAGATTCAGGGAGTGGGAAGCACGTTCCTTCTAGGAGCTGCGTTTTGCTATTCCAGCGTGAATGGGAGTAAACGCTGTATTGAGAAATATCTGCTTCTAGAACCAAAACGCAGCTACCTAACAGAACGGTCTTCAATGTGTGCATTCAACTTACAGAGTTAAACTGATGTGCGTTTGCAGGAGTTTGTAAACCCTTTCTGTGAAGCAGCGGAAGACGCATTTTTCCAGCCAAATCCAAGCATTTCAGAAATAGCTGTAAATCTCCGTCTAAAACACAAAACGAACGTATCCTTCTAACTGCTCTCCTGTGCGTTCGCTTAACTAAGGGAGTTGAATCCGCGTTTAGATTCAGAGAGTGGGAAGCACGTTCCTTCTAGGAGCTGCGTTTTGCTATTCCAGCGTGAATGGGATTAAACGCTGTATTCAGAAATATCTGCTTCTAGAACCAAAACGCAGCTACCTAACAGAACGGTCTTCAATGTGTCCATTCAACTTACAGAGTTAAACTGATGTGCGTTTGCAGGAGTTTGTAAACCCTTTCTGTGAAGCAGCGGAAAACGCATTTTTCCAGCCAAATCCAAGCACTTCAGAAATAGCTGTAAATCTCCGTCTAAAACACCAAACGAACGTATCCTTCAAACTGCTCTCCTGTGCGTTCGCTTAACTAAGGGAGTTGAATCCGCGTTTAGATTCAGAGAGTGGGAAGCACGTTCCTTCTAGGAGCTGCGTTTTGCTATTCCAGCGTGAATGGGAGTAAAGGCTGTATTGAGAAATATCTGCTTCTAGAACCAAAATGCAGCTACCTAACAGAACGGTCTTCAATGGGTGCATTCAACTTTCTGATTTAAACTGATGTGCGTTTGCAGGAGTTTGTAAACACTTTCTGTGAAGCAGCAGAAAACGCATTTTTTCAGCCAAATCCAAGCATTTCAGAAATAGCTGTAAATCTCCGTCTAAAACACAAAACGAACGTATCCTTCAAACTGCTCTCCTGTGCGTTCGCTTAACTAAGGGAGTTGAATCCGCGTATAGATACAGAGAGTGGGAAGCACGTTCCTTCTAGGAGCTGCGTTTTGCTATTCCAGCGTGAATGGGAGTAAACGCTGTATTGAGAAATATCTGCTTCTAGAACCAAAACGCAGCTACCTAACAGAACGGTCTTCAATGTGTGCATTCAGCTTACAGAGTTAAACTGATGTGCGTTTGCAGGAGTTTGTAAACCCTTTCTGTGAAGCAGCGGAAAACGCATTTTTCCAGCCAAATCCAAGCATTTCAGAAATAGCTGTAAATCTCCGTCTAAAACACCAAACGAACGTATCCTTCAAACTGCTCTCCTGTGCGTTCGCTTAACTAAGGGAGTTGAATCCGCGTTTAGATTCAGAGAGTGGGAAGCACGTTCCTTCTAGGAGCTGCGTTTTGCTATTCCAGCGTGAATGGGAGTAAACGCTGTATTGAGAAATATCTGCTTCTAGAACCAAAACGCAGCTACCTAACAGAACGGTCTTCAATGTGTCCATTCAACTTACAGAGTTAAACTGATGTGCGTTTGCAGGAGTTTGTAAACCCTTTCTGTGAAGCAGCGGAAAACGCATTTTTCCAGCCAAATCCAAGCATTTCAGAAATAGCTGTAAATCTCCGTCTAAAACACAAAACGAACGTATCCTTGAAACTGCACTCCTGTGCGTTCGCTTAACTAAGGGAGTTGAATCCGCGTTTAGACTCAGAGAGTGGGAAGCACGTTCCTTCTTGGAGCTGCGTTTTGCTATTCCAGCGTGAATGGGAGTAAACGCTGTATTGAGAAATATCTGCTTCTAGAACCAAAACGCAGCTACCTAACAGAACGGTCTTCAATGTGTGCATTCAACGTACAGAGTTAAACTGATGTGCGTTTGCAGGAGTTTGTAAACCCTTTCTGTGAACCAGCGGGAAACGCATTTTTCCAGCCAAATCCAGGCATTTCAGAAATAGCTGTAAATCTCCGTCTATGACACAAAACGAACGTATCCTTCAAACTGCTCTCCTGTGCGTTCGCTTAACTAAGGGAGTTGAATCCGCGTTTAGATTCAGGGAGTGGGAAGCACGTTCCTTCTAGGAGCTGCGTTTTGCTATTCCAGCGTGAATGGGAGTAAACGCTGTATTGAGAAATATCTGCTTCTAGAACCAAAACGCAGCTACCTAACAGAACGGTCTTCAATGTGTGCATTCAACTTACAGAGTTAAACTGATGTGCGTTTGCAGGAGTTTGTAAACCCTTTCTGTGAAGCAGCGGAAAACGCATTTTTCCAGCCAAATCCAAGCATTTCAGAAATAGCTGTAAATCTCCGTCTAAAACACAAAACGAACGTATCCTTCTAACTGCTCTCCTGTGCGTTCGCTTAACTAAGGGAGTTGAATCCGCGTTTAGATTCAGAGAGTGGGAAGCACGTTCCTTCTAGGAGCTGCGTTTTGCTATTCCAGCGTGAATGGGATTAAACGCTGTATTCAGAAATATCTGCTTCTAGAACCAAAACGCAGCTACCTAACAGAACGGTCTTCAGTGTGTCCATTCAACTTACAGAGTTAAACTGATGTGCGTTTGCAGGAGTTTGTAAACCCTTTCTGTGAAGCAGCGGAAAACGCATTTTTCCAGCCAAATCCAAGCACTTCAGAAATAGCTGTAAATCTCCGTCTAAAACACCAAACGAACGTATCCTTCAAACTGCTCTCCTGTGCGTTCGCTTAACTAAGGGAGTTGAATCCGCGTTTAGATTCAGAGAGTGGGAAGCACGTTCCTTCTAGGAGCTGCGTTTTGGTATTCCAGCGTGAATGGGAGTAAACGCTGTATTGAGAAATATCTGCTTCTCGAACCAAAACGCAGCTACCTAACAGAACGGTCTTCAATGTGTGCATTCAACGTACAAAGTTAAACTGATGTGCGTTTGCAGGAGTTTGTAAACCCTTTCTGTGAAGCAGCGGAAAACGCATTTTTCCAGCCAAATCCAAGCACTTCAGAAATAGCTGTAAATCTCCGTCTAAAACACCAAACGAACGTATCCTTCAAACTGCTCTCCTGTGCGTTCGCTTAACTAAGGGAGTTGAATCCGCGTTTAGATTCAGAGAGTGGGAAGCACGTTCCTTCTAGGAGCTGCGTTTTGGTATTCCAGCGTGAATGGGAGTAAACGCTGTATTGAGAAATATCTGCTTCTCGAACCAAAACGCAGCTACCTAACAGAACGGTCTTCAATGTGTGCATTCAACGTACAAAGTTAAACTGATGTGCGTTTGCAGGAGTTTGTAAACCCTTTCTGTGAAGCAGCGGAAAACGCATTTTTCCAGCCAAATCCAAGCATTTCAGAAATAGCTGTAAATCTCCGTCTAAAACACAAAACGAACGTATCCTTCAAACTGCTCTCCTGTGCGTTCGCTTAACTAAGGGTGTTGAATCCGCGTTGAGACTCAGAGAGGGGGAAGCACGTTCCTTCTAGGAGCTGCGTTTTGCTATTCCAGCTTGAATGGGAGTAAACGCTGTATTGAGAAATATCTGCTTCTAGAACCAAAACGCAGCTACCTAACAGAACGGTCTTCAATGTGTGCATTCAGCTTACAGAGTTAAACTGATGTGCGTTTGCAGGAGTTTGTAAACCCTTTCTGTGAAGCAGCGGAAAACGCATTTTTCCAGCCAAATCCAAGCATTTCAGAAATAGCTGTAAATCTCCGTCTAAAACACAAAACGAACGTATCCTTAAAACTGCTCTCATGTGCGTTCGCTTAACTAAGGGAGTTGAATCCGCGTTTAGATTCAGAGAGTGGGAAGCACTTTCCTTCTAGGAGCTGCGTTTTGCTATTCCAGCGTGAATGGGAGTAAACGCTGTATTGAGAAATATCTGCTTCTAGAACCAAAACGCAGCTACCTAACAGAACGGTCTTCAATGTGTGCATTCAACTTACAGAGTTAAACTGATGTGCGTTTGCAGGAGTTTGTAAACCCTTTCTGTGAAGCAGCGGAAAACGCATTTTTCCAGCCAAATCCAAGCATTTCAGAAATAGCTGTAAATCTCCGTCTAAAACACAAAACGAACGTATCCTTAAAACTGCTCTCCTGTGCGTTCGCTTAACTAAGGGAGTTGAATCCGCGTTTAGATTCAGAGAGTGGGAAGCACTTTCCTTCTAGGAGCTGCGTTTTGCTATTCCAGCGTGAATGGGAGTAAACGCTGTATTGAGAAATATCTGCTTCTAGAACCAAAACGCAGCTACCTAACAGAACGGTCTTCAATGGGTGCATTCAACTTTCTGATTAAAACTGATTTGCGTTTGCAGGAGTTTTTAAACCCTTTCTGTGAAGCAGCGGAACACGCATTTTTCCAGCCAAATCCAAGCATTTCAGAAATAGCTTTAAATCTCCGTCTAAAACACAAAACGACCGTATCCTTCAAACTGCTCCCCTGTTCGTTCGCTTAACTAAGGGAGTTGAATCCGCGTTTAGATACAGAGAGTGGGAAGCACGTTCCTTCTAGGAGCTGCGTTTTGCTATTCCAGCGTGAATGGGAGTAAACGCTGTATTGAGAAATATCTGCTTCTAGAACCAAAACGCAGCTACCTAACAGAACGGTCTTCAATGTGTGCATTCAACTTACAGAGTTAAACTGATGTGCGTTTGCAGGAGTTCGTAAACCCTTTCTGTGAAGCAGCGGAAAACGCATTTTTCCAGCCAAATCCAAGAATTTCAGAAATAGCTGTGAATCTCCGTCTAAAACACAAAACGAACGTATCCTTCAAACTGCTCTCCTGTGCGTTCGCTTAACTAAGGGAGTTGAATCCGCGTTTAGATTCAGAGAGTGGGAAGCACGTTCCTTCTAGGAGCTGCGTTTTGCTATTCCAGCGTGAATGGGAGTAAACGCTGTATTGAGAAATATCTGCTTCTAGAACCAAAACGCAGCTACCTAACAGAACGGTCTTCAATGTGTGCATTCAACGTACAGAGTTAAACTGAGGTGCGTTTGCAGGAGTTTGTAAACCCTTTCTGTGAAGCAGCGGAAAACGCATTTTTCCAGCGAAATCCAATCATTTCAGAAATAGCTGTAAATCTCCGTCTAAAACACAAAACGAACGTATCCTTCAAACTGCTCTCCTGTGCGTTCGCTTAACTAAGGGAGTTGAATCCGCGTTTAGACTCAGAGAGTGGGAAGCACGTTCCTTCTAGGAGCTGCGTTTTGCTATTCCAGTGTGAATGGGAGTAAACGCTGTATTGAGAAATATCTGCTTCTAGAACCAAAACGCAGCTACCTAACAGAACGGTCTTCAATGGGTGCATTCAACTTTCTGATTTAAACTGATGTGCGTTTGCAGGAGTTTGTAAACCCTTTCTGTGAAGCAGCGGAAAACGCATTTTTCCAGCCAAATCCTAGCATTTCAGAAATAGCTTTAAATCTCCGTCTAAAACACAAAACGAACGTATCCTTCAAACTGCTCTCCTGTGCGTTCGCTTAACTAAGGGAGTTGAATCCGCGTTTAGATACAGAGAGTGGGAAGCACGTTCCTTCTAGCAGCTGCGTTTTGCTATTCCAGCGTGAATGGGAGTAAACGCTGTATTGAGAAATATCTGCTTCTAGAACCAAAACGCAGCTACCTAACAGAACGGTCTTCAATGTGTGCATTCAGCTTACAGAGTTAAACTGATGTGCGTTTGCAGGAGTTTGTAAACCCTTTCTGTGAAGCAGCGGAAAACGCATTTTTCCATCCAAATCCAAGCATTTCAGAAATAGCTGTAAATCTCCGTCTAAAACACAAAACGAACGTATCCTTAGAACTGCTCTCCTCTGCGTTCGCTTAACTAAGGGAGTTGAATCCGCGTTTAGATTCAGAGAGTGGGAAGCACTTTCCTTCTAGGAGCTGCGTTTTGCTATTCCAGCGTGAATGGGAGTAAACGCTGTATTGAGAATTATCTGCTTCTAGAACCAAAACGCAGCTACCTAACAGAACGGTCTTCAATGTGTGCATTCAACGTACAGAGTTAAACTGATGTGCGTTTGCAGGAGTTTGTAAACCCTTTCTGTGAAGCAGCGGAAAACGCATTTTTCCAGCCAAATCCAAGCATTTCAGAAATAGCTGTAAATCTCCGTCTAAAACACCAAACGAACGTATCCTTCAAACTGCTCTCCTGTGCGTTCGCTTAACTAAGGGAGTTGAATCCGCGTTTAGATTCAGAGAGTGGGAAGTACGTTCCTTCTAGGAGCTGCGTTTTGCTATTCCAGCGTGAATGGGAGTAAACGCTGTATTGAGAAATATCTGCTTCTAGAACCAAAACGCAGCTACCTAACAGAACGGTCTTCAATGTGTCCATTCAACTTACAGAGTCAAACTGATGTGCGTTTGCAGGAGTTTGTAAACCCTTTCTGTGAAGCAGCGGAAAACGCATTTTTCCAGCCAAATCCAAGCATTTCAGAAATAGCTGTAAATCTCCGTCTAAAACACAAAACGAACGTATCCTTCAAACTGCACTCCTGTGCGTTCGCTTAACTAAGGGAGTTGAATCCGCGTTTAGACTCAGAGAGTGGGAAGCACGTTCCTTCTTGGAGCTGCGTTTTGCTATTCCAGCGTGAATGGGAGTAAACGCTGTATTGAGAAATATCTGCTTCTAGAACCAAAACGCAGCTACCTAACAGAACGGTCTTCAATGTGTGCATTCAACTTACAGAGTTAAACTGATGTGCGTTTGCAGGAGTTTGTAAACCCTTTCTGTGAAGCAGCGGAAAACGCATTTTTCCAGCCAAATCCAAGCATTTCAGAAATAGCTGTAAATCTCCGTCTAAAACACAAAACGAACGTATCCTTCTAACTGCTCTCCTGTGCGTTCGCTTAACTAAGGTAGTTGAATCCGCGTTTAGATTCAGAGAGTGGGAAGCACGTTCCTTCTAGGAGCTGCGTTTTGCTATTCCAGCGTGAAAGGGATTAAACGCTGTATTCAGAAATATCTGCTTCTAGAACCAAAACGCAGCTACCTAACAGAACGGTCTTCAATGTGTCCATTCAACTTACAGAGTTAAACTGATGTGCGTTTGCAGGAGTTTGTAAACCCTTTCTGTGAAGCAGCGGAAAACGCCTTTTTCCAGCCAAATCCAAGCACTTCAGAAATAGCTGTAAATCTCCGTCTAAAACACCAAACGAACGTATCCTTCAAACTGCTCTCCTGTGCGTTCGCTTAACTAAGGGAGTTGAATCCGCGTTTAGATTCAGAGAGTGGGAAGCACGTTCCTTCTAGGAGCTGCGTTTTGCTATTCCAGCGTGAATGGGAGTAAACGCTGTATTGAGAAATATCTGCTTCTAGAACCAAAATGCAGCTACCTAACAGAACGGTCTTCAATGGGTGCATTCAACTTTCTGATTTAAACTGATGTGCGTTTGCAGGAGTTTGTAAACACTTTCTGTGAAGCAGCAGAAAACGCATTTTTCCAGCCAAATCCAAGCATTTCAGAAATAGCTGTAAATCTCCGTCTAAAACACAAAACGAACGTATCCTTCAAACTGCTCTCCTGTGCGTTCGCTTAACTAAGGGAGTTGAATCCGCGTTTAGATACAGAGAGTGGGAAGCACGTTCCTTCTAGGAGCTGCGTTTTGCTATTCCAGCGTGAATGGGAGTAAACGCTGTATTGAGAAATATCTGCTTCTAGAACCAAAACGCAGCTACCTAACAGAACGGTCTTCAATGTGTGCATTCAGCTTACAGAGTTAAACTGATGTGCGTTTGCAGGAGTTTGTAAACCCTTTCTGTGAAGCAGCGGAAAACGCATTTTTCCATCCAAATCCAAGCATTTCAGAAATAGCTGTAAATCTCCGTCTAAAACACAAAACGAACGTATCCTTAAAACTGCTCTCCTGTGCGTTCGCTTAACTAAGGGAGTTGAATCCGCGTTTAGATTCAGAGAGTGGGAAGCACTTTCCTTCTAGGAGCTGCGTTTTGCTATTCCAGCGTGAATGGGAGTAAACGCTGTATTGAGAAATATCTGCTTCTAGAACCAAAACGCAGCTACCTAACAGAACGGTCTTCAATGTGTGCATTCAACTTACAGAGTTAAACTGATGTGCGTTTGCAGGAGTTTGTAAACCCTTTCTGTGAAGCAGCGGAAAACGCATTTTTCCAGCCAAATCCAAGCATTTCAGAAATAGCTGTAAATCTCCGTCTAAAACACAAAACGAACGTATCCTTCAAACTGCTCTCCTGTGCGTTCGCTTAACTAAGGGAGTTGAATCCGCGTTTAGACTCAGAGAGTGGGAAGCACGTTCCTTCTAGGAGCTACGTTTTGCTATTCCAGCGTGAATGGGAGTAAACGCTGTATTGAGAAATATCTGCTTCTAGAACCAAAACGCAGCTACCTAACAGAACGGTCTTCAATGTGTGCATTCAACGTACAGAGTTAAACTGATGTGCGTTTGCAGGAGTTTGTAAACCCTTTCTGTGAACCAGCGGGAAACGCATTTTTCCAGCCAAATCCAGGCATTTCAGAAATAGCTGTAAATCTCCGTCTAAAACACCAAACGAACGTATCCTTCAAACTGCTCTCCTGTGCGTTCGCTTAACTAAGAAAGTTGAATCCGCGTTTAGATTCAGAGAGTGGGAAGCACGTTCCTTCTAGGAGCTGCGTTTTGCTATTCCAGCGTGAATGGGAGTAAACGCTGTATTGAGAAATATCTGCTTCTAGAACCAAAACGCAGCTACCTAACAGAACGGTCTTCAATGTGTCCATTCAACTTACAGAGTTAAACTGATGTGCGTTTGCAGGAGTTTGTAAACCCTTTCTGTGAAGCAGCGGAAAACGCATTTTTCCAGCCAAATCCAAGCATTTCAGAAATAGCTGTAAATCTCCGTCTAAAACACAAAACGAACGTATCCTTCAAACTGCTCTCCTGTGCGTTCGCTTAACTAAGGGAGTTGAATCCGCGTTTAGATTCAGAGAGTGGGAAGCACGTTTTTTCTAGGAGCTGCGTTTTGCTATTCCAGCGTGAATGGGAGTAAACGCTGTATTGAGAAATATCTGCTTCTAGAACCAAAACGCAGCTACCTAACAGAACGGTCTTCAATGTGTGCATTCAACGTACAGAGTTAAACTGATGTGCGTTTGCAGGAGTTTGTAAACCCTTTCTGTGAAGCAGCGGAAAACGCATTTTTCCAGCCAAATCCAAGCATTTCACAAATAGCTGTAAATCTCCGTCTAAAACACAAAACGAACATATCCTTCAAACTGCTCTCCTGTGCGTTCGCTTAACTAAGGGTGTTGAATCCGCGTTTAGACTCAGAGAGGGGGAAGCACGTTCCTTCTAGGAGCTGCGTTTTGCTATTCCAGCGTGAATGGGAGTAAACGCTTTATTGAGAAATATCTGCTTCTAGAACCAAAACGCAGCTACCTAACAGAACGGTCTTCAATGTGTGCATTCAACGTACAAAGTTAAACTGATGTGCGTTTGCAGGAGTTTGTAAACCCTTTCTGTGAAGCAGCGGAAAACGCATTTTTCCAGCCAAATCCAAGCATTTCAGAAATAGCTGTAAATCTCCGTCTAAAACACAAAACGAACGTATCCTTCAAACTGCTCTCCTGTGCGTTCGCTTAACTAAGGGTGTTGAATCCGCGTTGAGACTCAGAGAGGGGGAAGCACGTTCCTTCTAGGAGCTGCGTTTTGCTATTCCAGCGTGAATGGGAGTAAATGCTGTATTGAGAAATATCTGCTTCTAGAACCAAAACGCAGCTACCTAACAGAACGGTCTTCAATGGGTGCATTCAACTTTCTGATTTAAACTGATTTGCGTTTGCAGGAGTTTTTAAACCCTTTCTGTGAAGCAGCGGAAAACGCATTTTTCCAGCCAAATCCAAGCATTTCAGAAATAGCTTTAAATCTCCGTCTAAAACACAAAACGACCGTATCCTTCAAACTGCTCTCCTGTTCGTTCGCTTAACTAAGGGAGTTGAATCCGCGTTTAGATACAGAGAGTGGGAAGCACGTTCCTTCTAGGAGCTGCGTTTTGCTATTCCAGCGTGAATGGGAGTAAACGCTGTATTGAGAAATATCTGCTTCTAGAACCAAAACGCAGCTACCTAACAGAACGGTCTTCAATGTGTGCATTCAACTTACAGAGTTAAACTGATGTGCGTTTGCAGGAGTTTGTAAACCCTTTCTGTGAAGCAGCGGAAAACGCATTTTTCCAGCCAAATCCAAGCATTTCAGAAATAGCTGTGAATCTCCGTCTAAAACACAAAACGAACGTATCCTTCAAACTGCTCTCCTGTGCGTTCGCTTAACTAAGGGAGTTGAATCCGCGTTTAGATTCAGAGAGTGGGAAGCACGTTCCTTCTAGGAGCTGCGTTTTGCTATTCCAGCGTGAATGGGAGTAAACGCTGTATTGAGAAATATCTGCTTCTAGAACCAAAACGCAGCTACCTAACAGAACGGTCTTCAATGTGTGCATTCAACGTACAGAGTTAAACTGAGGTGCGTTTGCAGGAGTTTGTAAACCCTTTCTGTGAAGCAGCGGAAAACGCATTTTTCCAGCGAAATCCAATCATTTCAGAAATAGCTGTAAATCTCCGTCTAAAACACAAAACGAACGTATCCTTCAAACTGCTCTCCTGTGCGTTCGCTTAACTAAGGGAGTTGAATCCGCGTTTAGACTCAGAGAGTGGGAAGCACGTTCCTTCTAGGAGCTGCGTTTTGCTATTCCAGCGTGAATGGGAGTAAACGCTGTATTGAGAAATATCTGCTTCTAGAACCAAAACGCAGCTACCTAACAGAACGGTCTTCAATGGGTGCATTCAACTTTCTGATTTAAACTGATGTGCGTTTGCAGGAGTTTGTAAACCCTTTCTGTGAAGCAGCGGAAAACGCATTTTTCCAGCCAAATCCAAGCATTTCAGAAATAGCTGTAAATCTCCGTCTAAAACACAAAACGAACGTATCCTTCTAACTGCTCTCCTGTGCGTTCGCTTAACTAAGGGAGTTGAATCCGCGTTTAGATACAGAGAGTGGGAAGCACGTTCCTTCTAGGAGCTGCGTTTTGCTATTCCAGCGTGAATGGGAGTAAACGCTGTATTGAGAAATATCTGCTTCTAGAACCAAAACGCAGCTACCTAACAGAACGGTCTTCAATGTGTGCATTCAGCTTACAGAGTTAAACTGATGTGCGTTTGCAGGAGTTTGTAAACCCTTTCTGTGAAGCAGCGGAAAACGCATTTTTCCATCCAAATCCAAGCATTTCAGAAATAGCTGTAAATCTCCGTCTAAAACACAAAACGAACGTATCCTTAGAACTGCTCTCCTCTGCGTTCGCTTAACTAAGGGAGTTGAATCCGCGTTTAGATTCAGAGAGTGGGAAGCACTTTCCTTCTAGGAGCTGCGTTTTGCTATTCCAGCGTGAATGGGAGTAAACGCTGTATTGAGAAATATCTGCTTCTAGAACCAAAACGCAGCTACCTAACAGAACGGTCTTCAATGTGTGCATTCAACGTACAGAGTTAAACTGATGTGCGTTTGCAGGAGTTTGTAAACCCTTTCTGTGAAGCAGCGGAAAACGCATTTTTCCAGCCAAATCCAAGCATTTCAGAAATAGCTGTAAATCTCCGTCTAAAACACCAAACGAACGTATCCTTCAAACTGCTCTCCTGTGCGTTCGCTTAACTAAGGGAGTTGAATCCGCGTTTAGATTCAGAGAGTGGGAAGCACGTTCCTTCTAGGAGCTGCGTTTTGCTATTCCAGCGTGAATGGGAGTAAACGCTGTATTGAGAAATATCTGCTTCTAGAACCAAAACGCAGCTACCTAACAGAACGGTCTTCAATGTGTCCATTCAACTTACAGAGTTAAACTGATGTGCGTTTGCAGGAGTTTGTAAACCCTTTCTGTGAAGCAGCGGAAAACGCATTTTTCCAGCCAAATCCAAGCATTTCAGAAATAGCTGTAAATCTCCGTCTAAAACACAAAACGAACGTATCCTTCAAACTGCACTCCTGTGCGTTCGCTTAACTAAGGGAGTTGAATCCGCGTTTAGACTCAGAGAGTGGGAAGCACGTTCCTTCTTGGAGCTGCGTTTTGCTATTCCAGCGTGAATGGGAGTAAACGCTGTATTGAGAAATATCTGCTTCTAGAACCAAAACGCAGCTACCTAACAGAACGGTCTTCAATGTGTGCATTCAACGTACAGAGTTAAACTGATGTGCGTTTGCAGGAGTTTGTAAACCCTTTCTGTGAACCAGCGGGAAACGCATTTTTCCAGCCAAATCCAGGCATTTCAGAAATAGCTGTAAATCTCCGTCTATGACACAAAACGAACGTATCCTTCAAACTGCTCTCCTGTGCGTTCGCTTAACTAAGGGAGTTGAATCCGCGTTTAGATTCAGGGAGTGGGAAGCACGTTCCTTCTAGGAGCTGCGTTTTGCTATTCCAGCGTGAATGGGAGTAAACGCTGTATTGAGAAATATCTGCTTCTAGAACCAAAACGCAGCTACCTAACAGAACGGTCTTCAATGTGTGCATTCAACTTACAGAGTTAAACTGATGTGCGTTTGCAGGAGTTTGTAAACCCTTTCTGTGGAGCAGCGGAAAACGCATTTTTCCAGCCAAATCCAAGCATTTCAGAAATAGCTGTAAATCTCCGTCTAAAACACAAAACGAACGTATCCTTCTAACTGCTCTCCTGTGCGTTCGCTTAACTAAGGGAGTTGAATCCGCGTGTAGATTCAGAGAGTGGGAAGCACGTTCCTTCTAGGAGCTGCGTTTTGCTATTCCAGCGTGAATGGGATTAAACGCTGTATTCAGAAATATCTGCTTCTAGAACCAAAACGCAGCTACCTAACAGAACGGTCTTCAATGTGTCCATTCAACTTACAGAGTTAAACTGATGTGCGTTTGCAGGAGTTTGTAAACCCTTTCTGTGAAGCAGCGGAAAACGCATTTTTCCAGCCAAATCCAAGCACTTCAGAAATAGCTGTAAATCTCCGTCTAAAACACCAAACGAACGTATCCTTCAAACTGCTCTCCTGTGCGTTCGCTTAACTAAGGGAGTTGAATCCGCGTTTAGATTCAGAGAGTGGGAAGCACGTTTTTTCTAGGAGCTGCGTTTTGCTATTCCAGCGTGAATGGGAGTAAACGCTGTATTGAGAAATATCTGCTTCTAGAACCAAAACGCAGCTACCTAACAGAACGGTCTTCAATGTGTGCATTCAACGTACAGAGTTAAACTGATGTGCGTTTGCAGGAGTCTGTAAACCCTTTCTGTGAAGCAGCGGAAAACGCATTTTTCCAGCCAAATCCAAGCATTTCAGAAATAGCTGTAAATCTCCGTCTAAAACACAAAACGAACGTATCCTTAAAACTGCTCTCCTGTGCGTTCGCTTAACTAAGGGAGTTGAATCCGCGTTTAGATTCAGAGAGTGGGAAGCACTTTCCTTCTAGGAGCTGCGTTTTGCTATTCCAGCGTGAATGGGAGTAAACGCTGTATTGAGAAATATCTGCTTCTAGAACCAAAACGCAGCTACCTAACAGAACGGTCTTCAATGTGTGCATTCAACTTACAGAGTTAAACTGATGTGCGTTTGCAGGAGTTTGTAAACCCTTTCTGTGAAGCAGCGGAAAACGCATTTTTCCAGCCAAATCCAAGCATTTCAGAAATAGCTGTAAATCTCCGTCTAAAACACAAAACGAACGTATCCTTCAAACTGCACTCCTGTGCGTTCGCTTAACTAAGGGAGTTGAATCCGCGTTTAGATTCAGAGAGTGGGAAGCACGTTCCTTGTTGGAGCTGCGTTTTGCTATTCCAGCGTGAATGGGAGTAAACGCTGTATTGAGAAATATCTGCTTCTAGAACCAAAACGCAGCTACCTAACAGAACGGTCTTCAATGTGTGCATTCAACGTACAGAGTTAAACTGATGTGCGTTTGCAGGAGTTTGTAAACCCTTTCTGTGAACCAGCGGGAAACGCATTTTTCCAGCCAAATCCAGGCATTTCAGAAATAGCTGTAAATCTCCGTCTAAAACACAAAACGAACGTATCCTTCAAACTGCTCTCCTGTGCGTTCGCTTAACTAAGGGAGTTGAATCCGCGTTTAGATTCAGGGAGTGGGAAGCACGTTCCTTCTAGGAGCTGCGTTTTGCTATTCCAGCGTGAATGGGAGTAAACGCTGTATTGAGAAATATCTGCTTCTAGAACCAAAACGCAGCTACCTAACAGAACGGTCTTCAATGTGTGCATTCAACTTACAGAGTTAAACTGATGTGCGTTTGCAGGAGTTTGTAAACCCTTTCTGTGAAGCAGCGGAAAACGCATTTTTCCAGCCAAATCCAAGCATTTCAGAAATAGCTGTAAATCTCCGTCTAAAACACAAAACGAACGTATCCTTCTAACTGCTCTCCTGTGCGTTCGCTTAACTAAGGGAGTTGAATCCGCGTTTAGATTCAGAGAGTGGGAAGCACGTTCCTTCTAGGAGCTGCGTTTTGCTATTCCAGCGTGAATGGGAGTAAACGCTGTATTCAGAAATATCTGCTTCTAGAACTTAAACGCAGCTACCTAACAGAACGTTCTTCAATGTGAGCATTCAACTTACAGAGTTAAACTGATGTGCGTTTGCAGGAGTTTGTAAACCCTTTCTGTGAAGCAGCGGAAAACGCATTTTTCCAGCCAAATCCAAGCATTTCAGAAATAGATGTAAATCTCCGTCTAAAACACCAAACGAACGTATCCTTCAAACTGCTCTCCTGTGCGTTCGCTTAACTAAGGGAGTTGAATCCGCGTTTAGATTCAGAGAGTGGGAAGCACGTTCCTTCTAGGAGCTGCGTTTTGCTATTCCAGCGTGAATGGGAGTAAACGCTGTATTGAGAAATATCTGCTTCTAGAACCAAAACGCAGCTACCTAACAGCACGGTCTTCAATGTGTCCATTCAACTTACAGAGTTAAACTGATGTGCGTTTGCAGGAGTTTGTAAACCCTTTCTGTGAAGCAGCGGAAAACGCATTTTTCCAGCCAAATCCAAGCATTTCAGAAATAGCTGTAAATCTCCGTCTAAAACACAAAACGAACGTATCCTTCAAACTGCTCTCCTGTGCGTTCGCTTAACTAAGGGAGTTGAATCCGCGTTTAGATTCAGAGAGTGGGAAGCACGTTCCTTCTAGGAGCTGCGTTTTGCTATTCCAGCGTGAATGGGAGTAAACGCTGTATTGAGACATATCTGCTTCTAGAACCAAAACGCAGCTACCCAACAGAACGGTCTTCAATTTGTGCATTCAACGTACAGAGTTAAACTGATGTGCGTTTGCAGGAGTTTGTAAACCCTTTCTGTGAAGCAGCGGAAAACGCATTTTTCCAGCGAAATCCAAGCATTTCAGAAATAGCTGTAAATCTCCGTCTAAAACACAAAACGAACGTATCCTTCAAACTGCTCTCCTGTGCGTTCGCTTAACTAAGGGAGTTGAATCCGCGTTTAGACTCAGAGAGTGGGAAGCACGTTCCTTCTAGGAGCTGCGTTTTGCTATTCCAGCGTGAATCGGAGTAAACGCTGTATTGAGAAATATCTGCTTCTAGAACCAAAACGCAGCTACCTAACAGAACGGTCTTCAATGTGTGCATTCAACGTACAGAGTTAAACTGATGTGCGTTTGCAGGAGTTTGTAAACCCTTTCTGTGAAGCAGCGGAAAACGCATTTTTCCAGCCAAATCCAAGCATTTCAGAAATAGCTGTAAATCTCCGTCTAAAACACCAAACGAACGTATCCTTCAAACTGCTCTCCTGTGCGTTCGCTTAACTAAGGGAGTTGAATCTGCGTTTAGATTCAGAGAGTGGGAAGCACGTTCCTTCTAGGAGCTGCGTTTTGCTATTCCAGCGTGAATGGGAGTAAACGCTGTATTGAGAAATATCTGCTTCTAGAACCAAAACGCAGCTACCTAACAGAACGGTCTTCAATGTGTCCATTCAACTTACAGAGTTAAACTGATGTGCGTTTGCAGGAGTTTGTAAACCCTTTCTGTGAAGCAGCGGAAAACGCATTTTTCCAGCCAAATCCAAGCATTTCAGAAATAGCTGTAAATCTCCGTCTAAAACACAAAACGAACGTATCCTTCAAACTGCTCTCCTGTGCATTCGCTTAACTAAGGGAGTTGAATCCGCGTTTAGATTCAGAGAGTGGGAAGCACGTTTTTTCTAGGAGCTGCGTTTTGCTATTCCAGCGTGAATGGGAGTAAACGCTGTATTGAGAAATATCTGCTTCTAGAACCAAAACGCAGCTACCTAACAGAACGGTCTTCAATGTGTGCATTCAACGTACAGAGTTAAACTGATGTGCGTTTGCAGGAGTTTGTAAACCCTTTCTGTGAAGCAGCGGAAAACGCATTTTTCCATCCAAATCCAAGCATTTCAGAAATAGCTGTAAATCTCCGTCTAAAACACAAAACGAACGTATCCTTCAAACTGCTCTCCTGTGCGTTCGCTTAACTAAGGGAGTTGAATCCGCGTTTAGATTCAGAGAGTGGGAAGCACTTTCCTTCTAGGAGCTGCGTTTTGCTATTCCAGCGTGAATGGGAGTAAACGCTGTATTGAGAAATATCTGCTTCTAGAACCAAAACGCAGCTACCTAACAGAACGGTCTTCAATGTGTGCATTCAACTTACAGAGTTAAACTGATGTGCGTTTGCAGGAGTTTGTAAACCCTTTCTGTGAAGCAGCGGAAAACGCATTTTTCCAGCCAAATCCAAGCATTTCAGAAATAGCTGTAAATCTCCGTCTAAAACACAAAACGAACGTATCCTTCAAACTGCACTCCTGTGCGTTCGCTTAACTAAGGGAGTTGAATCCGCGTTTAGACTCAGAGAGTGGAAAGCACGTTCCTTCTTGGAGCTGCGTTTTGCTATTCCAGCGTGAATGGGAGTAAACGCTGTATTGAGAAATATCTGCTTCTAGAACCAAAACGCAGCTACCTAACAGAACGGTCTTCAATGTGTGCATTCAACGTACAGAGTTAAACTGATGTGCGTTTGCAGGAGTTTGTAAACCCTTTCTGTGAGCCAGCGGGAAACGCATTTTTCCAGCCAAATCCAGGCATTTCAGAAATAGCTGTAAATCTCCGTCTAAAACACAAAACGAACGTATCCTTCAAACTGCTCTCCTGTGCGTTCGCTTAACTAAGGGAGTTGAATCCGCGTTTAGATTCAGGGAGTGGGAAGCACGTTCCTTCTAGGAGCTGCGTTTTGCTATTCCAGCGTGAATGGGAGTAAACGCTGTATTGAGAAATATCTGCTTCTAGAACCAAAACGCAGCTACCTAACAGAACGGTCTTCAATGTGTGCATTCAACTTACAGAGTTAAACTGATGTGCGTTTGCAGGAGTTTGTAAACCCTTTCTGTGAAGCAGCGGAAAACGCATTTTTCCAGCCAAATCCAAGCATTTCAGAAATAGCTGTAAATCTCCGTCTAAAACACAAAACGAACGTTTCCTTCTAACTGCTCTCCTGTGTGTTCGCTTAACTAAGGGAGTTGAATCCGCGTTTAGATTCAGAGAGTGGGAAGCACGTTCCTTCTAGGAGCTGCGTTTTGCTATTCCAGCGTGAATGGGAGTAAACGCTGTATTCAGAAATATCTGCTTCTAGAACCAAAACGCAGCTACCTAACAGAACGTTCTTCAATGTGAGCATTCAACTTACAGAGTTAAACTAATGTGCGTTTGCAGGAGTTTGTAAACCCTTTCTGTGAAGCAGCGGAAAACGCATTTTTCCAGCCAAATCCAAGCATTTCAGAAATAGATGTAAATCTCCGTCTAAAACACCAAACGAACGTATCCTTCAAACTGCTCTCCTGTGCGTTCGCTTAACTAAGGGAGTTGAATCCGCGTTTAGATTCAGAGAGTGGGAAGCACGTTCCTTCTAGGAGCTGCGTTTTGCTATTCCAGCGTGAATGGGAGTAAACGCTGTATTGAGAAATATCTGCTTCTAGAACCAAAACGCAGCTACCTAACAGAACGGTCTTCAATGTGTGCATTCAACGTACAGAGTTAAACTGATGTGCGTTTGCAGGAGTTTGTAAACCCTTTCTGTGAACCAGCGGGAAACGCATTTTTCCAGCCAAATCCAGGCATTTCAGAAATAGCTGTAAATCTCCGTCTAAAACACAAAACGAACGTATCCTTCAAACTGCTCTCCTGTGCGTTCGCTTAACTAAGGGAGTTGAATCCGCGTTTAGATTTAGGGAGTGGGAAGCACGTTCCTTCTAGGAGCTGCGTTTTGCTATTCCAGCGTGAATGGGAGTAAACGCTGTATTGAGAAATATCTGCTTCTAGAACCAAAACGCAGCTACCTAACAGAACGGTCTTCAATGTGTGCATTCAACTTACAGAGTTAAACTGATGTGCGTTTGCAGGAGTTTGTAAACCCTTTCTGTGAAGCAGCGGAAAACGCATTTTTCCAGCCAAATCCAAGCATTTCAGGAATAGCTGTAAATCTCCGTCTAAAACACAAAACGAACGTATCCTTCTAACTGCTCTCCTGTGCGTTCGCTTAACTAAGGGAGTTGAATCCGCGTTTAGATTCAGAGAGTGGGAAGCACGTTCCTTCTAGGAGCTGCGTTTTGCTATTCCAGCGTGAATGGGAGTAAACGCTGTATTGAGAAATATCTGCTTCTAGAACCAAAACGCAGCTACCTAACAGAACGGTCTTCAATGTGTGCATTCAACGTACAGAGTTAAACTGATGTGCGTTTGCAGGAGTTTGTAAACCCTTTCTGTGAACCAGCGGGAAACGCATTTTTCCAGCCAAATCCAGGCATTTCAGAAATAGCTGTAAATCTCCGTCTAAAACACAAAACGAACGTATCCTTCAAACTGCTCTCCTGTGCGTTCGCTTAACTAAGGGAGTTGAATCCGCGTTTAGATTCAGGGAGTGGGAAGCACGTTCCTTCTAGGAGCTGCGTTTTGCTATTCCAGCGTGAATGGGAGTAAACGCTGTATTGAGAAATATCTGCTTCTAGAACCAAAACGCAGCTACCTAACAGAACGGTCTTCAATGTGTGCATTCAACTTACAGAGTTAAACTGATGTGCGTTTGCAGGAGTTTGTAAACCCTTTCTGTGAAGCAGCGGAAAACGCATTTTTCCAGCCAAATCCAAGCATTTCAGGAATAGCTGTAAATCTCCGTCTAAAACACAAAACGAACATATCCTTCTAACTGCTCTCCTGTGCGTTCGCTTAACTAAGGGAGTTGAATCCGCGTTTAGATTCAGAGAGTGGGAAGCACGTTCCTTCTAGGAGCTGCGTTTTGCTATTCCAGCGTGAATGGGAGTAAACGCTGTATTCAGAAATATCTGCTTCTAGAACCAAAACGCAGCTACCTAACAGAACGTTCTTCAATGTGAGCATTCAACTTACAGAGTTAAACTGATGTGCGTTTGCAGGAGTTTGTAAACCCTTTCTGTGAAGCAGCGGAAAACGCATTTTTCCAGCCAAATCCAAGCATTTCAGAAATAGATGTAAATCTCCGTCTAAAACACCAAACGAACGTATCCTTCAAACTGCTCTCCTGTGCGTTCGCTTAACTAAGGGAGTTGAATCCGCGTTTAGATTCAGAGAGTGGGAAGCACGTTCCTTCTAGGAGCTGCGTTTTGCTATTCCAGCGTGAATGGGAGTAAACGCTGTATTGAGAAATATCTGCTTCTAGAACCAAAACGCAGCTACCTAACAGCACGGTCTTCAATGTGTCCATTCAACTTACAGAGTTAAACTGATGTGCGTTTGCAGGAGTTTGTAAACCCTTTCTGTGAAGCAGCGGAAAACGCATTTTTCCAGCCAAATCCAAGCATTTCAGAAATAGCTGTAAATCTCCGTCTAAAACACAAAACGAACGTATCCTTCAAACTGCTCTCCTGTGCGTTCGCTTAACTAAGGGAGTTGAATCCGCGTTTAGATTCAGAGAGTGGGAAGCACGTTCCTTCTAGGAGCTGCGTTTTGCTATTCCAGCGTGAATGGGAGTAAACGCTGTATTGAGAAATATATGCTTCTAGAACCAAAACGCAGCTACCTAACAGAACGGTCTTCAATGTGTGCATTCAACGTACAGAGTTAAACTGATGTGCGTTTGCAGGAGTTTGTAAACCCTTTCTGTGAAGCAGCGGAAAACGCATTTTTCCAGCCAAATCCAAGCATTTCAGAAATTGCTGTAAATCTCCGTCTAAAACACAAAACGAACGTATCCTTCAAACTGCTCTGCTGTGCGTTGGCTTAACTAAGGGAGTTGAATCCGCGTTTAGATTCAGAGAGTGGGAAGCACTTTCCTTCTAGGAGCTGCGTTTTGCTATTCCAGCGTGAATGGGAGTAAACGCTGTATTGAGAAATATCTGCTTCTAGAACCAAAACGCAGCTACCTAACAAAACGGTCTTCAATGTGTGCATTCAACGTACAGAGTTAAACTGATGTGCGTTTGCAGGAGTTTGTAAACCCTTTCTGTGAAGCAGCGGAAAACGCATTTTTCCATCCAAATCCAAGCATTTCAGAAATAGCTGTAAATCTCCGTCTAAAACACAAAACGAACGTATCCTTCAAACTGCTCTCCTGTGCGTTCGCTTAACTAAGGGTGTTGAATCTGCGTTGAGACTCAGAGAGGGGGAAGCACGTTCCTTCTAGGAGCTGCGTTTTGCTATTCCAGCGTGAATGGGAGTAAACGCTGTATTGAGAAATATCTGCTTCTAGAACCAAAACGCAGCTACCTAACAGAATGGTCTTCAATGTGTGCATTCAACGTACAAAGTTAAACTGATGTGCGTTTGCAGGAGTTTGTAAACCCTTTCTGTGAAGCAGCGGATAACGCATTTTTCCAGCCAAATCCAAGCATTTCAGAAATAGCTGTAAATCTCCGTCTAAAACACCAAACGAACGTAGTCTTCAAACTGCTCTCCTGTGCGTTCGCTTAACTAAGGGAGTTGAATCCGCGTTTAGATTCAGAGAGTGGGAAGCACGTTCCTTCTGGGAGCTGCGTTTTGCTATTCCAGCGTGAATGGGAGTAAACGCTGTATTGAGAAATATCTGCTTCTAGAACCAAAACGCAGCTACCTAACAGAACGGTCTTCAATGTGTGCATTCAACGTACAGAGTTAAACTGATGTGCGTTTGCAGGAGTTTGTAAACCCTTTCTGTGAAGCAGCGGAAAACGCATTTTTCCAGCCAAATCCAAGTATTTCAGAAATAGCTGTAAATCTCCGTCTAAAACACAAAAGGAACGTATCCTTCAAACTGCTCTCCTGTGCGTTCGCTTAACTAAGGGAGTTGAATCCGCGTTTAGATTCAGAGAGTGGGAAGCACGTTTCTTCTAGGAGCTGCGTTTTGCTATTCCAGCGTGAATGGGAGTAAACGCTGTATTGAGAAATATCTGCTTCTAGAACCAAAACGCAGCTACCTAACAGAACGGTCTTCAATGTGTGCATTCAACGTACAGAGTTAAACTGATGTGCGTTTGCAGGAGTTTGTAAACCCTTTCTGTGAAGCAGCGGAAAACGCATTTTTCCAGCCAAATCCAAGTATTTCAGAAATAGCTGTAAATCTCCGTCTGAAACACAAAAGGAACGTATCCTTCAAACTGCTCTCCTGTGCGTTCGCTTAACTAAGGGAGTTGAATCCGCGTTTAGATTCAGAGAGTGGGAAGCACGTTTTTTCTAGGAGCTGCGTTTTGCTATTCCAGCGTGAATGGGAGTAAACGCTGTATTGAGAAATATCTGCTTCTAGAACCAAAATGCAGCTACCTAACAGAACGGTCTTCAATGGGTGCATTCAACTTTCTGATTTAAACTGATGTGCGTTTGCAGGAGTTTGTAAACACTTTCTGTGAAGCAGCGGAAAACGCATTTTTCCAGCCAAATCCAAGCATTTCAGAAATAGCTGTAAATCTCCGTCTAAAACACAAAACGAACGTATCCTTCAAACTGCTCTCCTGTGCGTTCGCTTAACTAAGGGAGTTGAATCCGCGTTTAGATACAGAGAGTGGGAAGCACGTTCCTTCTAGGAGCTGCGTTTTGCTATTCCAGCGTGAATGGGAGTAAACGCTGTATTGAGAAATATCTGCTTCTAGAACCAAAACGCAGCTACCTAACAGAACGGTCTTCAATGTGTGCATTCAGCTTACAGAGTTAAACTGATGTGCGTTTGCAGGAGTTTGTAAACCCTTTCTGTGAAGCAGCGGAAAACGCATTTTTCCATCCAAATCCAAGCATTTCAGAAATAGCTGTAAATCTCCGTCTAAAACACAAAACGAACGTATCCTTACAACTGCTCTCCTGTGCGTTCGCTTAACTAAGGGAGTTGAATCCGCGTTTAGATTCAGAGAGTGGGAAGCACTTTCCTTCTAGGAGCTGCGTTTTGCTATTCCAGCGTGAATGGGAGTAAAGGCTGTATTGAGAAATATCTGCTTCTAGAACCAAAACGCAGCTACCTAACAGAACGGTCTTCAATGTGTGCATTCAACTTACAGAGTTAAACTGATGTGCGTTTGCAGGAGTTTGTAAACCCTTTCTGTGAAGCAGCGGAAAACGCATTTTTCCAGCCAAATCCAAGCATTTCAGAAATAGCTGTAAATCTCCGTCTAAAACACAAAACGAACGTATCCTTCAAACTGCTCTCCTGTGCGTTCGCTTAACTAAGGGAGTTGAATCCGCGTTTAGACTCAGAGAGTGGGAAGCACGTTCCTTCTAGGAGCTGCGTTTTGCTATTCCAGCGTGAATGGGAGTAAACGCTGTATTGAGAAATATCTGCTTCTAGAACCAAAACGCAGCTACCTAACAGAACGGTCTTCAATGTGTGCATTCAACGTACAGAGTTAAACTGATGTGCGTTTGCAGGAGTTTGTAAACCCTTGCTGTGAACCAGCGGGAAACGCATTTTTCCAGCCAAATCCAGGCATTTCAGAAATAGCTGTAAATCTCCGTCTAAAACACCAAACGAACGTATCCTTCAAACTGCTCTCCTGTGCGTTCGCTTAACTAAGGGAGTTGAATCCGCGTTTAGATTCAGAGAGTGGGAAGCACGTTCCTTCTAGGAGCTGCGTTTTGCTATTCCAGCGTGAATGGGAGTAAACGCTGTATTGAGAAATATCTGCTTCTAGAACCAAAACGCAGCTACCTAACAGAACGGTCTTCAATGTGTCCATTCAACTTACAGAGTTAAACTGATGTGCGTTTGCAGGAGTTTGTAAACCCTTTCTGTGAAGCAGCGGAAAACGCATTTTTCCAGCCAAATCCAAGCATTTCAGAAATAGCTGTAAATCTCCGTCTAAAACACAAAACGAACGTATCCTTCAAACTGCTCTGCTGTGCGTTGGCTTAACTAAGGGAGTTGAATCCGCGTTTAGATTCAGAGAGTGGGAAGCACTTTCCTTCTAGGAGCTGCGTTTTGCTATTCCAGCGTGAATGGGAGTAAACGCTGTATTGAGAAATATCTGCTTCTAGAACCAAAACGCAGCTACCTAACAGAACGGTCTTCAATGTGTGCATTCAACGTACAGAGTTAAACTGATGTGCGTTTGCAGGAGTTTGTAAACCCTTTCTGTGAAGCAGCGGAAAACGCATTTTTCCAGCCAAATCCAAGCATTTCAGAAATAGCTGTAAATCTCCGTCTAAAACACAAAACGAACATATACTTCAAACTGCTCTCCTGTGCGTTCGCTTAACTAAGGGTGTTGAATCCGCGTTTAGACTCAGAGAGGGGGAAGCACGTTCCTTCTAGGAGCTGCGTTTTGCTATTCCAGCGTGAATGGGAGTAAACGCTGTATTGAGAAATATCTGCTTCTAGAACCAAAACGCAGCTACCTAACAGAACGGTCTTCAATGGGTGCATTCAACTTTCTGATTTAAACTGATTTGCGTTTGCAGGAGTTTTTAAACCCTTTCTGTGAAGCAGCGGAAAACGCATTTTTCCAGCCAAATCCAAGCATTTCAGAAATAGCTTTAAATCTCCGTCTAAAACACAAAACGACCGTATCCTTCAAACTGCTCTCCTGTTCGTTCGCTTAACTAAGGGAGTTGAATCCGCGTTTAGATACAGAGAGTGGGAAGCACGTTCCTTCTAGGAGCTGCGTTTTGCTATTCCAGCGTGAATGGGAGTAAACGCTGTATTGAGAAATATCTGCTTCTAGAACCGAAACGCAGCTACCTAACAGAACGGTCTTCAATGTGTGCATTCAACGTACAGAGTTAAACTGAGGTGCGTTTGCAGGAGTTTGTAAACCCTTTCTGTGAAGCAGCGGAAAACGCATTTTTCCAGCCAAATCCAAGCATTTCAGAAATAGCTGTAAATCTCCGTCTAAAACACAAAACGAACGTATCCTTCAAACTGCTCTCCTGTGCGTTCGCTTAACTAAGGGAGTTGAATCCGCGTTTAGACTCAGAGAGTGGGAAGCACGTTCCTTCTAGGAGCTGCGTTTTGCTATTCCAGCGTGAATGGGAGTAAACGCTGTATTGAGAAATATCTGCTTCTAGAACCAAAACGCAGCTACCTAACAGAACGGTCTTTAATGTGTGCATTCAACGTACAGAGTTAAACTGATGTGCGTTTGCAGGAGTTTGTAAACCCTTTCTGTGAAGCAGCGGAAAACGCATTTTTCCAGCCAAATCCAGGCATTTCAGAAATAGCTGTAAATCTCCGTCTAAAACACAAAACGAACGTATCCTTCAAACTGCTATCCAGTGCGTTCGCTTAACTAAGGGAGTTGAATCCGCGTTTAGATTCAGAGAGATGGAAGCACGTTCCTTCTAGGAGCTGCGTTTTGCTATTCCAGCGTGAATGGGAGTAAACGCTGTATTGAGAAATATCTGCCTCTAGAACCAAAACGCAGCTACCTAACAGAACGGACTTCAATGTTTGCATTCAACGTACAGAGTTAAACTGATGTGCGTTTGCAGGAGTTTGTAAACCCTTTCTATGAAGCAGCGGAAAAAGCATTTTTCCAGCCAAATCCAAGCATTTCAGAAATAGCTGTAAATCTCCGTCTAAAACACAAAACGAACGTATCCTTTAAACTGCTCTCCTGTGCGTTCGCTTAACTAAGTGAGTTGAATCCGCGTTTAGATTCAGAGAGTGGGAAGCACGTTCCTTCTAGGAGCTGCGTTTTGCTATTCCAGCGTGAATGGGAGTAAACGCTGTATTGAGAAATATCTGCTTCTAGAACCAAAACGCAGCTACCTAACAGAACGGTCTTCAATGTGTGCATTCAATTTACAGAGTTAAACTGATGTGCGTTTGCAGGAGTTTGTAAACCCTTTCTGTGAAGCAGAGGAAAACGCATTTTTCCAGCCAAATCCAAGCATTTCAGAAATAGCTGTAAATCTCCGTCTAAAACACAAAACGAACGTATCCTTCAAACTGCTCTCCTGTGCGTTCGCTTAACTAAGGGAGTTGAATCCGCGTTTAGACTCAGAGAGTGGGAAGCACGTTCCTTCTAGGAGCTGCGTTTTGCTATTCCAGCGTGAATGGGAGTAAACGCTGTATTGAAAAATATCTGCTTCTAGAACCAAAACGCAGCTACCTAACAGAACGGTCTTCAATGTGTGCATTCAACGTACAGAGTTAAACTGATGTGCGTTTGCAGGAGTTTGTAAACCCTTTCTGTGAAGCAGCGGAAAACGCATTTTTTCAGCCAAATCCAGGCATTTCAGAAATAGCTGTAAATCTCCGTCTAAAACACAAAACGAACGTATCCTTCAAACTGCTATCCAGTGCGTTCGCTTAACTAAGGGAGTTGAATCCGCGTTTAGATTAAGAGAGTTGGAAGCACGTTCCTTCTAGGAGCTGCGTTTTGCTATTCCAGCGTGAATGGGAGTAAACGCTGTATTGAGAAATATCTGCTTCTAGAACCAAAACGCAGCTACCTAACAGAACGGACTTCAATGTTTGCATTCAACGTACAGA
Source organism: Callithrix jacchus (assembly GCF_049354715.1). Lineage (NCBI taxonomy): Eukaryota > Metazoa > Chordata > Mammalia > Primates > Cebidae > Callithrix > Callithrix jacchus. The sequence goes on from NC_133514.1 coordinate 47,477,397, forward strand.
GTTAAACTGATGTGCGTTTGCAGGAGTTTGTAAACCCTTTCTATGAAGCAGCGGAAAAAGCATTTTTCCAGCCAAATCCAAGCATTTCAGAAATAGCTGTAAATCTCCGTCTAAAACACAAAACGAACGTATCCTTTAAACTGCTCTCCTGTGCGTTCGCTTAACTAAGTGAGTTGAATCCGCGTTTAGATTCAGAGAGTGGGAAGCACGTTCCTTCTAGGAGCTGCGTTTTGCTATTCCAGCGTGAATGGGAGTAAACGCTGTATTGAGAAATATCTGCTTCTAGAACCAAAACGCAGCTACCTAACAGAACGGTCTTCAATGTGTGCATTCAATTTACAGAGTTAAACTGATGTGCGTTTGCAGGAGTTTGTAAACCCTTTCTGTGAAGCAGAGGAAAACGCATTTTTCCAGCCAAATCCAAGCATTTCAGAAATAGCTGTAAATCTCCGTCTAAAACACAAAACGAACGTATCCTTCAAACTGCTCTCCTGTGCGTTCGCTTAACTAAGAAAGTTGAACCCGCGTTTAGATTCAGAGAGTGGAAAGCACGTTTTTTCTAGGAGCTGCGTTCTGCTATTCCAGCGTGAATGGGTGTAAAGGCTGTATTGAAAAATATCTGCTTCTAGAACCAAAACGCAGCTACCTAACAGAACGGTCTTCAATGTTTGCATTCAATTTACAGAGTTAAACTGATGTGCGTTTGCAGGAGTTTGTAAACCCTTTCTGTGAAGCAGCGGAAAACGCATTTTTCCAGCCAAATCCAAGCATTTCAGAAATAGCCGAAAATCTCCGTCTAAAACACAAAACGAACGTATCCTTCAAACTGCTCTCCTGTGCGTTCGCTTAACTAAGGGAGTTGAATCCGCGTTTAGATTCAGAGAGTGGGAAGCACGTTCCGTCTTGGAGCTGCGTTTTGCTATTCCAGCGTGAATGGGAGTAAACGCTGTATTGAGAAATATCTGCTTCTAGAACCAAAACGCAGCTACCTAACAGAACGGTCTTCAATGTGTGCATTCAACTTACAGAGTTAAACTGATGTGCGTTGGCAGGAGTTTGTAAACTTTTTCTGTGAAGCAGCGGAAAACGCATTTTTCCAGCCACATCCAAGCATTTCAGAAATAGCTGTAAATCTCCGTCTAAAACACAAAACGAACGTATCCTTCAAACTGCTCTGCTGTGCGTTCGCTTAACTAAGGGAGTTGAATCCGCGTTTAGATTCAGAGAGTGGGAAGCACGTTCCGTCTTGGAGCTGTGTTTTGCTATTCCAGCGTGAATGGGAGTAAACGCTGTATTGAAAAATATCTGCTTCTAGAACCAAAACGCAGCTACCTAACAGAACGGTCTTCAATGTGTGCATTCAACTTACAGAGTTAAACTGATGTGCGTTTGCAGGAGTTTGTAAACCCTTTCTGTGAAGCAGCGGAAAACGCATTTTTCCAACCAAATCCAAGCATTTCAGAAATAGCTGTAAATCTCCGTCTAAATCACAAAACGAACGTATCCTTCAAACTGCTCTCCTGTGCGTTCGCTTAACTAAGGGAGTTGAATCCGCATTTAGATTCAGAGAGTGGGAAGCACGTTCCTTCTAGGAGCTGCGTTTTGCTATTCCAGCGTGAATGGGAGTAAACGCTGTATTGAGAAATATCTGCTTCTAGAACCAAAACGCAGCTACCTAACAGAACGGTCTTCAATGTGTGCATTCAACTTACAGAGTTAAACTGATGTGCGTTTGCAGGAGTTTGTAAACCCTTTCTGTGAAGCAGCGGAAAACGCATTTTTCCAGCCAAATCCAAGCATTTCAGAAATAGCTGTAAATATCCGTCTAAAACACAAAACGAACGTATCCTTCAAACTGCTTTGCTGTGCGTTGGCTTAACTAAGGGAGTTGAATCGGCGTTTAGATTCAGAAAGTGGGAAGCACGTTCCTTCTAGGAGCTGCGTTTTGCTATTCCAGCGTGAATGGGAGTAAACGCTGTATTGAGAAATATCTGCTTCTAGAACCAAAACGCAGCTACCTAACAGAACGGTCTTCAATGTGTGCATTCAACTTACAGAGTTAAACTGATGTGCGTTTGCAGGAGTTTGTAAACCCTTTCTGTGAAGCAGCGGAAAACGCATTTTTCCAGCCAAATCCAAGCATTTCAGAAATAGCCGAAAATCTCCGTCTAAAACACAAAACGAACGTATCCTTCAAACTGCTCTGCTGTGCGTTCGCTTAACTAAGGGAGTTGAATCCGCGTTTAGATTCAGAGACAGGGAAGCACGTTCCTTCTAGGAGCTGCGTTTTGCTATTTCAGCGTGAATGACAGTAAACGCTGTATTGAGAAATATCTGCTTCTAGAACCAAAACGCAGCTACCTAACAGAACGGTCTTCAATGTGTGCATTCAACTTACAGAGTTAAACTGATGTGCGTTTGCAGGAGTTTGTAAACCCTTTCTGTGAAGCAGCGGAAAACGCATTTTTCCAGCCAAATCCAAGCATTTCAGAAATAGCTGTAAATCTCCGTCTAAAACACAAAACGAACGTATCCTTCAAATTGCTCTCCTGTGCGTTCGGTTAACTAAGGGAGTTGAATCCGGGTTTAGATTGAGAGAGTGGGAAGCACGTTTTTTCTAGGAGCTGCGTTTTGCTATTGCAGCGTGAATGGGAGTAAACGCTGTATTGAGAAATATCTGCTTCTAGAACCAAAACGCAGCTACCTAACAGAACGGTCTTCAATGTGTGCATTCAACTTACAGAATTAAACTGATGTGCGTTTGCAGGAGTCTGTAAACCCTTCCTGTGAAGCAGCGGAAAACGCATTTTTCCAGCCAAATCCAAGCATTTCAGAAATAGCTGTAAATCTCCGTCTAAAACACAAAACGAACGTATCCTTCAAACTGCTCTCCTGTGCGTTCGCTTAACTAAGGGAGTTGAATCCGCGTTTAGATTCAGAGAGTGGGAATCACGTTCCTTCTAGGAGCTGCGTTTTGCTATTCCAGCGTGAATGGTAGTAAACGCTGTATTGAGAAATATCTGCTTCTAGAACCAAAACGCAGCTACCTAACAGAACGGTCTTCAATGTGTGCATTCAACTTACTGATGTAAACTGATGTGCGTTTGCAGGAGTTTGTAAACCCTTTCTGTGAAGCAGCGGAAAACGCATTTTTCCAGCCAAATCCAAGCATTTCAGAAATAGCTGTAAATCTCCGTCTAAAACACAAAACGAACGTATCCTTCAAACTGCTCTCCTGTGCGTTCGCTTAACTAAGGGAGTTGAATCCGCGTTTAGATTCAGAGAGTGGGAAGCACGTTCCTTCTAGGAGCTGCGTTTTGCTATTCCAGCGTGAATGGGAGAAAAGGCAGTACTGAGAAATATCTGCTTCTAGAACCAAAACGCAGCTACCTAACAGAACGGTCTTCAATGTGTGCATTCAACTTACAGAGTTAAACTGATGTGCGTTTGCCGGAGTTTGTAAACCCTTTCTGTGAAGCAGCGGAAAAGGCATTTGTCCAGCCAAATCCAAGCATTTCAGAAATAGCTGTAAATCTCCGTCTAAAACACAAAACGAACGTATCCTTCAAACTGCTCTCCTGTGCGTTCGCTTAACTAAGGAAGTTGAATCCGCGTTTAGATTCACAGAGTGGAAAGCACGTTTTTTCTAGGAGCTGCGTTCTGCTATTCCAGCGTGAATGGGAGTAAAGGCTGTATTGACAAATATCTGCTTATAGAACCAAAACGCAGCTACCTAACAGAACGGTCTTCAATGTTTGCATTCAATTTACAGAGTTAAACTGATGTGCGTTTGCAGGAGTTTGTAAAACCTTTCTGTGAAGCAGTGGAAAACGCATTTTTCCAGCCAAATCAAAGCATTTCAGAAATAGCCGTAAATCTCCGTCTAAAACACAAAACGAACGTATCCTTCAAACTGCTCTCCTGTGCGTTCGCTTAACTAAGGGAGTTGAATCCGCGTTTAGATTCAGAGAGTGGGAAGCACGTTCCGTCTTGGAGCTGCGTTTTGCTATTCCAGCGTGAATGGGAGTAAACGCTGTATTCAGAAATATCTGCTTCTAGAACCAAAACGCAGCTACCTAACAGAACGGTCTTCAATGTGTGCATTCAAGTTATAGAGTTAAACTGATGTGCGTTGGCAGGAGTTTGTAAACCCTTTCTGTGAAGCAGCGGAAAACGCATTTGTCCAGCCAAATCCAAGCATTTCAGAAATAGCCGTAAATCTCCGACTAAAACACAAAACGAACGTATCCTTCAAACTGCTCTGCTGTGCGTTCGCTTAACTAAGGGAGTTGAATCCGCGTTTAGATTCAGAGAGTGGGAAGCACGTTCCTTCTAGGAGCTGCGTTTTGCTATTCCAACGTGAATGGGAGTAAACGCTGTATTGAGAAATATCTGCTTCTAGAACCAAAACGAAGCTACCTAACAGAACGGTCTTCAATGTGTGCATTCAACTTACAGAGTTAAACTGATGTGCGTTTGCAGGAGTTTGTAAACCCTTTCTGTGAAGCAGCGGAAAACGCATTTTTCCAGCCAAATCCAAGCATTTCAGAAATAGCTGTAAATCTCCGTCTAAAACACAAAACGAACGTATCCTTCAAACTGCTCTGCTGTGCGTTGGCTTTACTAAGGGAGTTGAATCCGCGTTTAGATTCAGAGAGTGGGAAGCACGTTCCTTCTAGGAGCTGCGTTTTGCTATTCCAGCGTGAATGGGAGTAAACGCTGTATTGAGAAATATCTGCTTCTAGAACCAAAACGCAGCGACCTAACAGAACGGTCTTCAATGTGTGCATTCAATTTACAGAGTTAAACTGATGTGCGTTTGCAGGAGTTTGTGAACCCTTTCTGTGAAGCAGTGGAAAACGCATTTTTCCAGCCAAATCCAAGCATTTCAGAAATAGCTGTAAATCTCCGTCTAAAACACAAAACGAACGTATGCTTCAAACTGCTCTCCTGTGCGTTCGCTTAACTAAGGAAGTTGAATCCGCGTTTAGATTCAGAGAGTGGAAAGCACCTTTTTTCTAGGAGCTGCGTTCTGCTATTCCAGCGTGAATGGGAGTAAAGGCTGTATTGACAAATATCTGCTTCTAGAACCAAAACGCAGCTACCTAACAGAACGGTCTTCAATGTTTGCATTCAATTTACAGAGTTAAACTGATGTGCGTTTGCAGGAGTTTGTAAACCCTTTCTGTGAAGCAGCGGAAAACGCATTTTTCCAGCCAAATTCAAGCATTTCAGAAATAGCCGTAAATCTCCGTCTAAAACACAAAACGAACGTATCCTTCAAACTGCTCTCCTGTGCGTTCGCTTAACTAAGGGAGTTGAATCCGCGTTTAGATTCAGAGCGTGGGAAGCACGTTCCGTCTTGGAGCTGCGTTTTGCTATTCCAGCGTGAATGGGAGTAAACGCTGTATTGAGAAATATCTGCTTCTAGAACCAAAACGCAGCTACCTAACAGAACGGTCTTCAATGTGTGCATTCAACTTACAGAGTTAAACTGATGTGCGTTGGCAGGAGTTTGTAAACCCTTTCTGTGAAGCAGCGGAAAACGCATTTTTCCAGCCACATCCAAGCATTTCAGAAATAGCTGTAAATCTCCGTCTAAAACACAAAACGAACGTATCCTTCAAACTGCTCTCCTGTGCGTTCGCTTAACTAAGGGAGTTGAATCCGCGTTTAGATTCAGAGAGTGGGAAGCACGTTCCTTCTAGGAGCTGCGTTTTGCTATTCCAGCGTGAATGGGAGTAAACGCTGTATTGAGAAATATCTGCTTATAGAACGAAAACGCAGCTACCTAACAGAACGGTCTTCAATTTGTGCATTCAACTTACAGAGTTAAACTGATGTGCGTTTGCAGGAGTTTGTAAACCCTTTCTGTGAAGCAGCGGAAAACGCATTTTTCCAGCCAAATCCAAGCATTTCAGAAATAGCTGTAAATCTCCGTCTAAATCACAAAACGAACGTATCCTTCAAACTGCTCTCCTGTGCGTTCGCTTAACTAAGGGAGTTGAATCCGCGTTTAGATTCAGAGAGTGGGAAGCACGTTCTTTCTAGGAGCTGCGTTTTGCTATTCCAGCGTGAATGGGAGTAAACGCTGTATTGAGAAATATCTGCTTCTAGAACCAAAACGCAGCTACCTAACAGAACGGTCTTCAATGTGTGCATTCAACTTACAGAGTTAAACTGATGTGCGTTTGCAGGAGTTTGTAAACCCTTTCTGTGAAGCAGCGGAAAACGCATTTTTCCAGCCAAATCCAAGCATTTCAGAAATAGCTGTAAATCTCCGTCTAAAACACAAAACGAACGTATCCTTCAAACTGCTCTGCTGTGCGCTGGCTTAACTAAGGGAGTTGAATCGGCGTTTAGATTCAGAGAGTGGGAAGCACGTTCCTTCTAGGAGCTGCGTTTTGCTATTTTAGCGTGAATGGGAGTAAAAGCTGTATTGAGAAATATCTGCTTCTAGAACCAAAACGCAGCTACCTAACAGAACGGTCTTCAATGTGTGCATTCAACGTACAGAGTTAAACTGATGTGCGTTTGCAGGAGTTTGTAAACCCTTTCTGTGAAGCAGCGGAAAACGCATTTTTCCAGCGAAATCCAATCATTTCAGAAATAGCTGTAAATCTCCGTCTAAAACACAAAACGAACGTATCCTTCAAACTGCTCTCCTGTGCGTTCGCTTAACTAAGGGAGTTGAATCCGCGTTTAGACTCAGAGAGTGGGAAGCACGTTCCTTCTAGGAGCTGCGTTTTGCTATTCCAGCGTGAATGGGAGTAAACGCTGTATTGAGAAATATCTGCTTCTAGAACCAAAACGCAGCTACCTAACAGAACGGTCTTCAATGTGTGCATTCAACGTACAGAGTTAAACTGATGTGCGTTTGCACGAGTTTGTAAACCCTTTCTGTGAAGCAGCGGAAAACGCATTTTTCCAGCCAAATCCAAGCATTTCAGAAATAGCTGTAAATCTCCGTCTAAAACACAAAACGAACGTATCCTTCAAACTGCTCTCCTGTGCGTTCGCTTAACTAAGGGAGTTGAATCCGCGTTTAGATTCAGAGAGTGGGAAGCACGTTCCGTCTTGGAGCTGCGTTTTGCTATTCCAGCGTGAATGGGAGTAAACGCTGTATTGAGAAATATCTGCTTCTAGAACCAAAACGCAGCTACCTAACAGAACGGTCTTCAATGTGTGCATTCAATTTACAGAGTTAAACTGATGTGCGTTTGCAGGAGTTTGTAAACCCTTTCTGTGAAGCAGCGGAAAACGCATTTTTCCAGCCAAATCCAAGCATTTCTGAAATAGCCGTAAATCTCCGTCTAAAACACAAAACGAACGTATCCTTCAAACTGCTCTCCTGTGCGTTCGCTTAACTAAGGGAGTTGAATCGGCGTTTAGATTCAGAGAGTGGGAAGCACGTTCCGTCTTGGAGCTGCGTTTTGCTATTCCAGCGTGAATGGGAGTAAACGCTGTATTGAGAAATATCTGCTTCTAGAACCAAAACGCAGCTACCTAACAGAACGGTCTTCAATGTGTGCATTCAACTTACAGAGTTAAACTGATGTGCGTTTGCAGGAGTTTGTAAACCCTTTCTGTGAAGCAGCGGAAAACGCATTTTTCCAGCCAAATCCAGGCATTTCAGAAATAGCTGTAAATCTCCGTCTAAAACACAAAACGAACGTATCCTTCAAACTGCTATCCAGTGCGTTCGCTTAACTAAGGGAGTTGAATCCGCGTTTAGATTCAGAGAGATGGAAGCACGTTCCTTCTAGGAGCTGCGTTTTGCTATTCCAGCGTGAATGGGAGTAAACGCTGTATTGAGAAATATCTGCCTCTAGAACCAAAACGCAGCTACCTAACAGAACGGACTTCAATGTTTGCATTCAACGTACAGAGTTAAACTGATGTGCGTTTGCAGGAGTTTGTAAACCCTTTCTATGAAGCAGCGGAAAAAGCATTTTTCCAGCCAAATCCAAGCATTTCAGAAATAGCTGTAAATCTCCGTCTAAAACACAAAACGAACGTATCCTTTAAACTGCTCTCCTGTGCGTTCGCTTAACTAAGTGAGTTGAATCCGCGTTTAGATTCAGAGAGTGGGAAGCACGTTCCTTCTAGGAGCTGCGTTTTGCTATTCCAGCGTGAATGGGAGTAAACGCTGTATTGAGAAATATCTGCTTCTAGAACCAAAACGCAGCTACCTAACAGAACGGTCTTCAATGTGTGCATTCAATTTACAGAGTTAAACTGATGTGCGTTTGCAGGAGTTTGTAAACCCTTTCTGTGAAGCAGAGGAAAACGCATTTTTCCAGCCAAATCCAAGCATTTCAGAAATAGCTGTAAATCTCCGTCTAAAACACAAAACGAACGTATCCTTCAAACTGCTCTCCTGTGCGTTCGCTTAACTAAGGGAGTTGAATCCGCGTTTAGACTCAGAGAGTGGGAAGCACGTTCCTTCTAGGAGCTGCGTTTTGCTATTCCAGCGTGAATGGGAGTAAACGCTGTATTGAAAAATATCTGCTTCTAGAACCAAAACGCAGCTACCTAACAGAACGGTCTTCAATGTGTGCATTCAACGTACAGAGTTAAACTGATGTGCGTTTGCAGGAGTTTGTAAACCCTTTCTGTGAAGCAGCGGAAAACGCATTTTTTCAGCCAAATCCAGGCATTTCAGAAATAGCTGTAAATCTCCGTCTAAAACACAAAACGAACGTATCCTTCAAACTGCTATCCAGTGCGTTCGCTTAACTAAGGGAGTTGAATCCGCGTTTAGATTAAGAGAGTTGGAAGCACGTTCCTTCTAGGAGCTGCGTTTTGCTATTCCAGCGTGAATGGGAGTAAACGCTGTATTGAGAAATATCTGCTTCTAGAACCAAAACGCAGCTACCTAACAGAACGGACTTCAATGTTTGCATTCAACGTACAGAGTTAAACTGATGTGCGTTTGCAGGAGTTTGTAAACCCTTTCTATGAAGCAGCGGAAAAAGCATTTTTCCAGCCAAATCCAAGCATTTCAGAAATAGCTGTAAATCTCCGTCTAAAACACAAAACGAACGTATCCTTTAAACTGCTCTCCTGTGCGTTCGCTTAACTAAGTGAGTTGAATCCGCGTTTAGATTCAGAGAGTGGGAAGCACGTTCCTTCTAGGAGCTGCGTTTTGCTATTCCAGCGTGAATGGGAGTAAACGCTGTATTGAGAAATATCTGCTTCTAGAACCAAAACGCAGCTACCTAACAGAACGGTCTTCAATGTGTGCATTCAATTTACAGAGTTAAACTGATGTGCGTTTGCAGGAGTTTGTAAACCCTTTCTGTGAAGCAGAGGAAAACGCATTTTTCCAGCCAAATCCAAGCATTTCAGAAATAGCTGTAAATCTCCGTCTAAAACACAAAACGAACGTATCCTTCAAACTGCTCTCCTGTGCGTTCGCTTAACTAAGAAAGTTGAACCCGCGTTTAGATTCAGAGAGTGGAAAGCACGTTTTTTCTAGGAGCTGCGTTCTGCTATTCCAGCGTGAATGGGTGTAAAGGCTGTATTGAAAAATATCTGCTTCTAGAACCAAAACGCAGCTACCTAACAGAACGGTCTTCAATGTTTGCATTCAATTTACAGAGTTAAACTGATGTGCGTTTGCAGGAGTTTGTAAACCCTTTCTGTGAAGCAGCGGAAAACGCATTTTTCCAGCCAAATCCAAGCATTTCAGAAATAGCCGAAAATCTCCGTCTAAAACACAAAACGAACGTATCCTTCAAACTGCTCTCCTGTGCGTTCGCTTAACTAAGGGAGTTGAATCCGCGTTTAGATTCAGAGAGTGGGAAGCACGTTCCGTCTTGGAGCTGCGTTTTGCTATTCCAGCGTGAATGGGAGTAAACGCTGTATTGAGAAATATCTGCTTCTAGAACCAAAACGCAGCTACCTAACAGAACGGTCTTCAATGTGTGCATTCAACTTACAGAGTTAAACTGATGTGCGTTGGCAGGAGTTTGTAAACTTTTTCTGTGAAGCAGCGGAAAACGCATTTTTCCAGCCACATCCAAGCATTTCAGAAATAGCTGTAAATCTCCGTCTAAAACACAAAACGAACGTATCCTTCAAACTGCTCTGCTGTGCGTTCGCTTAACTAAGGGAGTTGAATCCGCGTTTAGATTCAGAGAGTGGGAAGCACGTTCCGTCTTGGAGCTGTGTTTTGCTATTCCAGCGTGAATGGGAGTAAACGCTGTATTGAAAAATATCTGCTTCTAGAACCAAAACGCAGCTACCTAACAGAACGGTCTTCAATGTGTGCATTCAACTTACAGAGTTAAACTGATGTGCGTTTGCAGGAGTTTGTAAACCCTTTCTGTGAAGCAGCGGAAAACGCATTTTTCCAACCAAATCCAAGCATTTCAGAAATAGCTGTAAATCTCCGTCTAAATCACAAAACGAACGTATCCTTCAAACTGCTCTCCTGTGCGTTCGCTTAACTAAGGGAGTTGAATCCGCATTTAGATTCAGAGAGTGGGAAGCACGTTCCTTCTAGGAGCTGCGTTTTGCTATTCCAGCGTGAATGGGAGTAAACGCTGTATTGAGAAATATCTGCTTCTAGAACCAAAACGCAGCTACCTAACAGAACGGTCTTCAATGTGTGCATTCAACTTACAGAGTTAAACTGATGTGCGTTTGCAGGAGTTTGTAAACCCTTTCTGTGAAGCAGCGGAAAACGCATTTTTCCAGCCAAATCCAAGCATTTCAGAAATAGCTGTAAATATCCGTCTAAAACACAAAACGAACGTATCCTTCAAACTGCTTTGCTGTGCGTTGGCTTAACTAAGGGAGTTGAATCGGCGTTTAGATTCAGAAAGTGGGAAGCACGTTCCTTCTAGGAGCTGCGTTTTGCTATTCCAGCGTGAATGGGAGTAAACGCTGTATTGAGAAATATCTGCTTCTAGAACCAAAACGCAGCTACCTAACAGAACGGTCTTCAATGTGTGCATTCAACTTACAGAGTTAAACTGATGTGCGTTTGCAGGAGTTTGTAAACCCTTTCTGTGAAGCAGCGGAAAACGCATTTTTCCAGCCAAATCCAAGCATTTCAGAAATAGCCGAAAATCTCCGTCTAAAACACAAAACGAACGTATCCTTCAAACTGCTCTGCTGTGCGTTCGCTTAACTAAGGGAGTTGAATCCGCGTTTAGATTCAGAGACAGGGAAGCACGTTCCTTCTAGGAGCTGCGTTTTGCTATTTCAGCGTGAATGACAGTAAACGCTGTATTGAGAAATATCTGCTTCTAGAACCAAAACGCAGCTACCTAACAGAACGGTCTTCAATGTGTGCATTCAACTTACAGAGTTAAACTGATGTGCGTTTGCAGGAGTTTGTAAACCCTTTCTGTGAAGCAGCGGAAAACGCATTTTTCCAGCCAAATCCAAGCATTTCAGAAATAGCTGTAAATCTCCGTCTAAAACACAAAACGAACGTATCCTTCAAATTGCTCTCCTGTGCGTTCGGTTAACTAAGGGAGTTGAATCCGGGTTTAGATTGAGAGAGTGGGAAGCACGTTTTTTCTAGGAGCTGCGTTTTGCTATTGCAGCGTGAATGGGAGTAAACGCTGTATTGAGAAATATCTGCTTCTAGAACCAAAACGCAGCTACCTAACAGAACGGTCTTCAATGTGTGCATTCAACTTACAGAATTAAACTGATGTGCGTTTGCAGGAGTCTGTAAACCCTTCCTGTGAAGCAGCGGAAAACGCATTTTTCCAGCCAAATCCAAGCATTTCAGAAATAGCTGTAAATCTCCGTCTAAAACACAAAACGAACGTATCCTTCAAACTGCTCTCCTGTGCGTTCGCTTAACTAAGGGAGTTGAATCCGCGTTTAGATTCAGAGAGTGGGAATCACGTTCCTTCTAGGAGCTGCGTTTTGCTATTCCAGCGTGAATGGTAGTAAACGCTGTATTGAGAAATATCTGCTTCTAGAACCAAAACGCAGCTACCTAACAGAACGGTCTTCAATGTGTGCATTCAACTTACTGATGTAAACTGATGTGCGTTTGCAGGAGTTTGTAAACCCTTTCTGTGAAGCAGCGGAAAACGCATTTTTCCAGCCAAATCCAAGCATTTCAGAAATAGCTGTAAATCTCCGTCTAAAACACAAAACGAACGTATCCTTCAAACTGCTCTCCTGTGCGTTCGCTTAACTAAGGGAGTTGAATCCGCGTTTAGATTCAGAGAGTGGGAAGCACGTTCCTTCTAGGAGCTGCGTTTTGCTATTCCAGCGTGAATGGGAGAAAAGGCAGTACTGAGAAATATCTGCTTCTAGAACCAAAACGCAGCTACCTAACAGAACGGTCTTCAATGTGTGCATTCAACTTACAGAGTTAAACTGATGTGCGTTTGCCGGAGTTTGTAAACCCTTTCTGTGAAGCAGCGGAAAAGGCATTTGTCCAGCCAAATCCAAGCATTTCAGAAATAGCTGTAAATCTCCGTCTAAAACACAAAACGAACGTATCCTTCAAACTGCTCTCCTGTGCGTTCGCTTAACTAAGGAAGTTGAATCCGCGTTTAGATTCACAGAGTGGAAAGCACGTTTTTTCTAGGAGCTGCGTTCTGCTATTCCAGCGTGAATGGGAGTAAAGGCTGTATTGACAAATATCTGCTTATAGAACCAAAACGCAGCTACCTAACAGAACGGTCTTCAATGTTTGCATTCAATTTACAGAGTTAAACTGATGTGCGTTTGCAGGAGTTTGTAAAACCTTTCTGTGAAGCAGTGGAAAACGCATTTTTCCAGCCAAATCAAAGCATTTCAGAAATAGCCGTAAATCTCCGTCTAAAACACAAAACGAACGTATCCTTCAAACTGCTCTCCTGTGCGTTCGCTTAACTAAGGGAGTTGAATCCGCGTTTAGATTCAGAGAGTGGGAAGCACGTTCCGTCTTGGAGCTGCGTTTTGCTATTCCAGCGTGAATGGGAGTAAACGCTGTATTCAGAAATATCTGCTTCTAGAACCAAAACGCAGCTACCTAACAGAACGGTCTTCAATGTGTGCATTCAAGTTATAGAGTTAAACTGATGTGCGTTGGCAGGAGTTTGTAAACCCTTTCTGTGAAGCAGCGGAAAACGCATTTGTCCAGCCAAATCCAAGCATTTCAGAAATAGCCGTAAATCTCCGACTAAAACACAAAACGAACGTATCCTTCAAACTGCTCTGCTGTGCGTTCGCTTAACTAAGGGAGTTGAATCCGCGTTTAGATTCAGAGAGTGGGAAGCACGTTCCTTCTAGGAGCTGCGTTTTGCTATTCCAACGTGAATGGGAGTAAACGCTGTATTGAGAAATATCTGCTTCTAGAACCAAAACGAAGCTACCTAACAGAACGGTCTTCAATGTGTGCATTCAACTTACAGAGTTAAACTGATGTGCGTTTGCAGGAGTTTGTAAACCCTTTCTGTGAAGCAGCGGAAAACGCATTTTTCCAGCCAAATCCAAGCATTTCAGAAATAGCTGTAAATCTCCGTCTAAAACACAAAACGAACGTATCCTTCAAACTGCTCTGCTGTGCGTTGGCTTTACTAAGGGAGTTGAATCCGCGTTTAGATTCAGAGAGTGGGAAGCACGTTCCTTCTAGGAGCTGCGTTTTGCTATTCCAGCGTGAATGGGAGTAAACGCTGTATTGAGAAATATCTGCTTCTAGAACCAAAACGCAGCGACCTAACAGAACGGTCTTCAATGTGTGCATTCAATTTACAGAGTTAAACTGATGTGCGTTTGCAGGAGTTTGTGAACCCTTTCTGTGAAGCAGTGGAAAACGCATTTTTCCAGCCAAATCCAAGCATTTCAGAAATAGCTGTAAATCTCCGTCTAAAACACAAAACGAACGTATGCTTCAAACTGCTCTCCTGTGCGTTCGCTTAACTAAGGAAGTTGAATCCGCGTTTAGATTCAGAGAGTGGAAAGCACCTTTTTTCTAGGAGCTGCGTTCTGCTATTCCAGCGTGAATGGGAGTAAAGGCTGTATTGACAAATATCTGCTTCTAGAACCAAAACGCAGCTACCTAACAGAACGGTCTTCAATGTTTGCATTCAATTTACAGAGTTAAACTGATGTGCGTTTGCAGGAGTTTGTAAACCCTTTCTGTGAAGCAGCGGAAAACGCATTTTTCCAGCCAAATTCAAGCATTTCAGAAATAGCCGTAAATCTCCGTCTAAAACACAAAACGAACGTATCCTTCAAACTGCTCTCCTGTGCGTTCGCTTAACTAAGGGAGTTGAATCCGCGTTTAGATTCAGAGCGTGGGAAGCACGTTCCGTCTTGGAGCTGCGTTTTGCTATTCCAGCGTGAATGGGAGTAAACGCTGTATTGAGAAATATCTGCTTCTAGAACCAAAACGCAGCTACCTAACAGAACGGTCTTCAATGTGTGCATTCAACTTACAGAGTTAAACTGATGTGCGTTGGCAGGAGTTTGTAAACCCTTTCTGTGAAGCAGCGGAAAACGCATTTTTCCAGCCACATCCAAGCATTTCAGAAATAGCTGTAAATCTCCGTCTAAAACACAAAACGAACGTATCCTTCAAACTGCTCTCCTGTGCGTTCGCTTAACTAAGGGAGTTGAATCCGCGTTTAGATTCAGAGAGTGGGAAGCACGTTCCTTCTAGGAGCTGCGTTTTGCTATTCCAGCGTGAATGGGAGTAAACGCTGTATTGAGAAATATCTGCTTATAGAACGAAAACGCAGCTACCTAACAGAACGGTCTTCAATTTGTGCATTCAACTTACAGAGTTAAACTGATGTGCGTTTGCAGGAGTTTGTAAACCCTTTCTGTGAAGCAGCGGAAAACGCATTTTTCCAGCCAAATCCAAGCATTTCAGAAATAGCTGTAAATCTCCGTCTAAATCACAAAACGAACGTATCCTTCAAACTGCTCTCCTGTGCGTTCGCTTAACTAAGGGAGTTGAATCCGCGTTTAGATTCAGAGAGTGGGAAGCACGTTCTTTCTAGGAGCTGCGTTTTGCTATTCCAGCGTGAATGGGAGTAAACGCTGTATTGAGAAATATCTGCTTCTAGAACCAAAACGCAGCTACCTAACAGAACGGTCTTCAATGTGTGCATTCAACTTACAGAGTTAAACTGATGTGCGTTTGCAGGAGTTTGTAAACCCTTTCTGTGAAGCAGCGGAAAACGCATTTTTCCAGCCAAATCCAAGCATTTCAGAAATAGCTGTAAATCTCCGTCTAAAACACAAAACGAACGTATCCTTCAAACTGCTCTGCTGTGCGCTGGCTTAACTAAGGGAGTTGAATCGGCGTTTAGATTCAGAGAGTGGGAAGCACGTTCCTTCTAGGAGCTGCGTTTTGCTATTTTAGCGTGAATGGGAGTAAAAGCTGTATTGAGAAATATCTGCTTCTAGAACCAAAACGCAGCTACCTAACAGAACGGTCTTCAATGTGTGCATTCAACGTACAGAGTTAAACTGATGTGCGTTTGCAGGAGTTTGTAAACCCTTTCTGTGAAGCAGCGGAAAACGCATTTTTCCAGCGAAATCCAATCATTTCAGAAATAGCTGTAAATCTCCGTCTAAAACACAAAACGAACGTATCCTTCAAACTGCTCTCCTGTGCGTTCGCTTAACTAAGGGAGTTGAATCCGCGTTTAGACTCAGAGAGTGGGAAGCACGTTCCTTCTAGGAGCTGCGTTTTGCTATTCCAGCGTGAATGGGAGTAAACGCTGTATTGAGAAATATCTGCTTCTAGAACCAAAACGCAGCTACCTAACAGAACGGTCTTCAATGTGTGCATTCAACGTACAGAGTTAAACTGATGTGCGTTTGCACGAGTTTGTAAACCCTTTCTGTGAAGCAGCGGAAAACGCATTTTTCCAGCCAAATCCAAGCATTTCAGAAATAGCTGTAAATCTCCGTCTAAAACACAAAACGAACGTATCCTTCAAACTGCTCTCCTGTGCGTTCGCTTAACTAAGGGAGTTGAATCCGCGTTTAGATTCAGAGAGTGGGAAGCACGTTCCGTCTTGGAGCTGCGTTTTGCTATTCCAGCGTGAATGGGAGTAAACGCTGTATTGAGAAATATCTGCTTCTAGAACCAAAACGCAGCTACCTAACAGAACGGTCTTCAATGTGTGCATTCAATTTACAGAGTTAAACTGATGTGCGTTTGCAGGAGTTTGTAAACCCTTTCTGTGAAGCAGCGGAAAACGCATTTTTCCAGCCAAATCCAAGCATTTCTGAAATAGCCGTAAATCTCCGTCTAAAACACAAAACGAACGTATCCTTCAAACTGCTCTCCTGTGCGTTCGCTTAACTAAGGGAGTTGAATCGGCGTTTAGATTCAGAGAGTGGGAAGCACGTTCCGTCTTGGAGCTGCGTTTTGCTATTCCAGCGTGAATGGGAGTAAACGCTGTATTGAGAAATATCTGCTTCTAGAACCAAAACGCAGCTACCTAACAGAACGGTCTTCAATGTGTGCATTCAACTTACAGAGTTAAACTGATGTGCGTTGGCAGGAGTTTGTAAACCCTTTCTGTGAAGCAGCGGAAAACGCATTTTTCCAGCCACATCCAAGCATTTCAGAAATAGCTGTAAATCTCCGTCTAAAACACAAAACGAACGTATCCTTCAAACTGCTCTGCTGTGCGTTGGCTTAACTAAGGGAGTTGAATCGGCGTTTAGATTCAGAGAGTGGGAAGCACGTTCCTTCTAGGAGCTGCGTTTTGCTATTCCAGCGTGAATGGGAGTAAACGCTGTATTGAGAAATATCTGCTTCTAGAACCAAAACGCAGCTACCTAACAGAACGGTCTTCAATGTGTGCATTCAACTTACAGAGTTAAACTGATGTGCGTTTGCAGGAGTTTGTAAACTTTTTCTGTGAAGCAGCAGAAAACGCATTTTTCCAGCCAAATCCAAGCATTTCAGAAATAGCTGTAAATCTCCGTCTAAAACACAAAACGAACGTATCCTTCAAACTGCTATCCTGTGCGTTCGCTTAACTAAGGGAGTTGAATCCGCGTTTAGATTCAGAGAGTGGGAAGCACGTTCCTTCTAGGAGCTGCGTTTTGCTATTCCAGCGTTAATGGGAGTAAACGCTGTATTCAGAAATATCTGCTTCTAGAACCAAAACGCAGCTACCTAACAAAACGGTCTTCAATGTGTTCATTCAACTTACAGAGTTAAACTGATGTGCGTTTGCAGGAGTTTGTAAACCCTTTCTGTGAAGCAGCGGAAAACGCATTTTTCCAGCCAAATCCAAGCATTTCAGAAATAGCTGTAAATCTCCGTCTAAAACACAAAACGAACGTATCCTTCAAACTGCTCTCCTGTGCGTTCGCTTAACTAAGGGAGTTGAATCCGCGTTTAGATTCAGAGAGTGGGAAGCACGTTCCTTCTAGGAGCTGCGTTTTGCTATTCCAGCGTGAATGGGAGTAAACGCTGTATTGAGAAATATCTGCTTCTAGAACCAAAACGCAGCTACCTAACAGAACGGTCTTCAATGTGTGCATTCAACTTACAGAGTTAAACTGATGTGCGTTTGCAGGAGTTTGTAAACCCTTTCTGTGAAGCAGCGGAAAACGCATTTTTCCAACCAAATCCAAGCATTTCAGAAATAGCTGTAAATCTCCGTCTAAAACACAAAACGAACGTATCCTTCAAACTGCTCTCCTGTGCGTTCGCTTAACTAAGGGAGTTGAATCCGCGTTTAGATTCAGAGAGTGGGAAGCACGTTCCTTCTAGGAGCTGCGTTTTGCTATTCCAGCGTGAATGGGAGTAAACGCTGTATTCAGAAATATCTGCTTCTAGAACCAAAACGCAGCTACCTAACAGTACGGTCTTCAATGTGTGCATTCAACTTAAAGAGTTAAACTGATGTGCGTTTGCAGGAGTTTGTAAACCCTTTCTGTGAAGCAGCGGAAAACGCATTTTTCGAGCCAAATCCAAGCATTTCATAAATAGCTGTAAATCTCCGTCTAAAACACAAAACGAACGTATCCTTCAAACTGCTCTCCTGTGCGTTCGCTTAACTAAGGGAGTTGAATCCGCGTTTAGATTCAGAGAGTGGGAAGCACGTTCCTTCTAGGAGCTGCGTTTTGCTATTCCAGCGTGAATGGGAGTAAACGCTGTATTCAGAAATATCTGCTTCTAGAACCAAAACGCAGCTACCTAACAGTACGGTCTTCAATGTGTGCATTCAACTTAAAGAGTTAAACTGATGTGCGTTTGCAGGAGTTTGTAAACCCTTTCTGTGAAGCAGCGGAAAACGCATTTTTCGAGCCAAATCCAAGCATTTCATAAATAGCTGTAAATCTCCGTCTAAAACACAAAACGAACGTATCCTTCAAACTGCTCTCCTGTGCGTTCGCTTAACTAAGGGAGTTGAATCCGCGTTTAGATTCAGAGAGTGGGAAGCACGTTCCTTCTAGGAGCTGCGTTTTGCTATTCCAGCGTGAATGGGAGTAAACGCTGTATTGAGAAATATCTGCTTCTAGAACCAAAACGCAGCTACCTAACAGAACATTCTTCAATGTGAGCATTCAACTTAAAGAGTTAAACTGATGTGCGTTTGCAGGAGTTTGTAAACCCTTTCTGTGAAGCAGCGGAAAACGCATTTTTCCAGCCAAATCCAAGCATTTCAGAAATAGCTGTAAATCTCCGTCTAAAACACCAAACGAACGTATCCTTCAAACTGCTCTCCTGTGCGTTCGCTTAACTAAGGGAGTTGAATCCGCGTTTAGATTCAGAGAGTGGGAAGCACGTTCCTTCTAGGAGCTGCGTTTTGCTATTCCAGCGTGAATGGGAGTAAACGCTGTATTGAGAAATATCTGCTTCTAGAACCAAAACGCAGCTACCTAACAGAACGGTCTTCAATGTGTCCATTCAACTGACAGAGTTAAACTGATGTGCGTTTGCAGGAGTTGGTAAACCCTTTCTGTGAAGCAGCGGGAAACGCATTTTTCCAGCCAAATCCAAGCATTTCAGAAATAGCTGTAAATCTCCGTCTAAAACACAAAACGAACGTATCCTTCAAACTGCTCTCCTGTGCGTTCGCTTAACTAAGGGAGTTGAATCCGCGTTTAGATTCAGAGAGTGGGAAGCACGTTCCTTCTAGGAGCTGCGTTTTGCTATTCCAGCGTGAATGGGAGTAAACGCTGTATTCAGAAATATCTGCTTCTAGAACCAAAACGCAGCTACCTAACAGTACGGTCTTCAATGTGTGCATTCAACTTAAAGAGTTAAACTGATGTGCGTTTGCAGGAGTTTGTAAACCCTTTCTGTGAAGCAGCGGAAAACGCATTTTTCGAGCCAAATCCAAGCATTTCATAAATAGCTGTAAATCTCCGTCTAAAACACAAAACGAACGTATCCTTCAAACTGCTCTCCTGTGCGTTCGCTTAACTAAGGGAGTTGAATCCGCGTTTAGATTCAGAGAGTGGGAAGCACGTTCCTTCTAGGAGCTGCGTTTTGCTATTCCAGCGTGAATGGGAGTAAACGCTGTATTGAGAAATATCTGCTTCTAGAACCAAAACGCAGCTACCTAACAGAACATTCTTCAATGTGAGCATTCAACTTAAAGAGTTAAACTGATGTGCGTTTGCAGGAGTTTGTAAACCCTTTCTGTGAAGCAGCGGAAAACGCATTTTTCCAGCCAAATCCAAGCATTTCAGAAATAGCTGTAAATCTCCGTCTAAAACACCAAACGAACGTATCCTTCAAACTGCTCTCCTGTGCGTTCGCTTAACTAAGGGAGTTGAATCCGCGTTTAGATTCAGAGAGTGGGAAGCACGTTCCTTCTAGGAGCTGCGTTTTGCTATTCCAGCGTGAATGGGAGTAAACGCTGTATTGAGAAATATCTGCTTCTAGAACCAAAACGCAGCTACCTAACAGAACGGTCTTCAATGTGTCCATTCAACTGACAGAGTTAAACTGATGTGCGTTTGCAGGAGTTGGTAAACCCTTTCTGTGAAGCAGCGGGAAACGCATTTTTCCAGCCAAATCCAAGCATTTCAGAAATAGCTGTAAATCTCCGTCTAAAACACAAAACGAACGTATCCTTCAAACTGCTCTCCTGTGCGTTCGCTTAACTAAGGGAGTTGAATCCGCGTTTAGATTCAGAGAGTGGGAAGCACGTTCCTTCTAGGAGCTGCGTTTTGCTATTCCAGCGTGAATGGGAGTAAACGCTGTATTCAGAAATATCTGCTTCTAGAACCAAAACGCAGCTACCTAACAGTACGGTCTTCAATGTGTGCATTCAACTTAAAGAGTTAAACTGATGTGCGTTTGCAGGAGTTTGTAAACCCTTTCTGTGAAGCAGCGGAAAACGCATTTTTCGAGCCAAATCCAAGCATTTCATAAATAGCTGTAAATCTCCGTCTAAAACACAAAACGAACGTATCCTTCAAACTGCTCTCCTGTGCGTTCGCTTAACTAAGGGAGTTGAATCCGCGTTTAGATTCAGAGAGTGGGAAGCACGTTCCTTCTAGGAGCTGCGTTTTGCTATTCCAGCGTGAATGGGAGTAAACGCTGTATTGAGAAATATCTGCTTCTAGAACCAAAACGCAGCTACCTAACAGAACATTCTTCAATGTGAGCATTCAACTTAAAGAGTTAAACTGATGTGCGTTTGCAGGAGTTTGTAAACCCTTTCTGTGAAGCAGCGGAAAACGCATTTTTCCAGCCAAATCCAAGCATTTCAGAAATAGCTGTAAATCTCCGTCTAAAACACCAAACGAACGTATCCTTCAAACTGCTCTCCTGTGCGTTCGCTTAACTAAGGGAGTTGAATCCGCGTTTAGATTCAGAGAGTGGGAAGCACGTTCCTTCTAGGAGCTGCGTTTTGCTATTCCAGCGTGAATGGGAGTAAACGCTGTATTGAGAAATATCTGCTTCTAGAACCAAAACGCAGCTACCTAACAGAACGGTCTTCAATGTGTCCATTCAACTGACAGAGTTAAACTGATGTGCGTTTGCAGGAGTTGGTAAACCCTTTCTGTGAAGCAGCGGGAAACGCATTTTTCCAGCCAAATCCAAGCATTTCAGAAATAGCTGTAAATCTCCGTCTAAAACACAAAACGAACGTATCCTTCAAACTGCTCTCCTGTGCGTTCGCTTAACTAAGGGAGTTGAATCCGCGTTTAGATTCAGAGAGTGGGAAGCACGTTCCTTCTAGGAGCTGCGTTTTGCTATTCCAGCGTGAATGGGAGTAAACGCTGTATTGAGAAATATCTGCTTCTAGAACCAAAACGCAGCTACCTAACAGAACGGTCTTCAATGTGTGCATTCAACGTACAGAGTTAAACTGATGTGCGTTTGCAGGAGTTTGTAAACCCTTTCTGTGAAGCAGCGGAAAACGCATTTTTCCAGCCAAATCCAAGCATTTCAGAAATAGCTGTAAATCTCCGTCTAAAACACAAAACGAACGTATCCTTCAAACTGCTCTCCTGTGCGTTCGCTTAACTAAGGGTGTTGAATCCGCGATTAGAGTCAGAGAGTGGGAAGCACGTTCCTTCTAGGAGCTGCGTTTTGCTATTCCAGCGTGAATGGGAGTAAACGCTGTATTGAGAAATATCTGCTTCTAGAACCAAAACGCAGCTACCTAACAGAACGGTCTTCAATGTTTGCATTCAATTTACAGAGTTAAACTGATGTGCGTTTGCAGGAGTTTGTAAACCCTTTCTGTGAAGCAGCGGAAAACGCATTTTTCCAGCCAAATCCAAGCATTTCAGAAATAGCTGTAAATCTCCGTCTAAAACACAAAACGAACGTATCCTTCAAACTGCTCTCCTGTGCGTTCGCTTAACTAAGGGAGTTGAATCCGCGTTTAGATTCAGAGAGTGGGAAGCACGTTCCTTCTAGGAGCTGCGTTTTGCTATTCCAGCGTGAATGGGAGTAAACGCTGTATTGAGAAATATCTGCTTCTAGAACCAAAACGCAGCTACCTAACAGAACGGTCTTCAATGTGTGCATTCAACTTACAGAGTTAAACTGATGTGCGTTTGCAGGAGTTTGTAAACCCTTTCTGTGAAGCAGCGGAAAACGCATTTTTCCAGCCAAATCCAAGCATTTCAGAAATAGCTGTAAATCTCCGTCTAAAACACAAAACGAACGTATCCTACAAACTGCTCTCCTGTGCGTTCGCTTAACTAAGGGAGTTGAATCCGCGTTTAGATTCAGAGAGTGGGAAGCACGTTCCTTCTAGGAGCTGCGTTTTGCTATTCCAGCGTGAATGGGAGTAAACGCTGTATTGAGAAATATCTGCTTCTAGAACCAAAACGCAGCTACCTAACAGAACGGTCTTCAATGTGTGCATTCAACTTACAGAGTTAAACTGATGTGCGTTTGCAGGAGTTTGTAAACCCTTTCTGTGAAGCAGCGGAAAACGCATTTTTCCAGCCAAATCCAAGCATTTCAGAAATAGCTGTAAATCTCCGTCTAAAACACAAAACGAACGTATCCTTCAAACTGCTCTCCTGTGCGTTCGCTTAACTAAGGGAGTTGAATCCGCGTTTAGATTCAGAGAGTGGGAAGCACGTTCCTTCTAGGAGCTGCGTTTTGCTATTCCAGCGTGAATGGGAGTAAACGCTGTATTGAGAAATATCTGCTTCTAGAACCAAAACGCAGCTACCTAACAGAACGGTCTTCAATGTGTGCATTCAACTTACAGAGTTAAACTGATGTGCGTTTGCAGGAGTTTGTAAACCCTTTCTGTGAAGCAGCGGAAAACGCATTTTTCCAACCAAATCCAAGCATTTCAGAAATAGCTGTAAATCTCCGTCTAAAACACAAAACGAACGTATCCTTCAAACTGCTCTCCTGTGCGTTCGCTTAACTAAGGGAGTTGAATCCGCGTTTAGATTCAGAGAGTGGGAAGCACGTTCCTTCTAGGAGCTGCGTTTTCCTATTCCAGCGTGAATGGGAATAAACGCTGTATTGAGAAATATCTGCTTCTAGAACCAAAACGCAGCTACCTAACAGAACGGTCTTCAATGTGTGCATTCAACTTACAGAGTTAAACTGATGTGCGTTTGCAGGAGTTTGTGAACCCTTTCTGTGACGCAGCGGAAAACGCATTTTTCCAGCCAAATCCAAGCATTTCAGAAATAGCCGTAAATCTCCGTCTAAAACACAAAACGAACGTATCCTTCAAACTGCTCTGCTGTGCGTTCGCTTAACTAAGGGAGTTCAATCCGCGTTTAGATTCAGAGACTGGGAAGCACGTTCCTTCTAGGAGCTGCGTTTTGCTATTTCAGCGTGAATGACAGTAAACGCTGTATTGAGAAATATCTGCTTCTAGAACCAAAACGCAGCTACCTAACAGAACGGTCTTCAATGTGTGCATTCAACTTACAGAGTTAAACTGATGTGCGTTTGCAGGAGTTTGTAAACCCTTTCTGTGAAGCAGCGGAAAACGCATTTTTCCAGCCAAATCCAAGCATTTCAGAAATAGCTGTAAATCTCCGTCTAAAACACAAAACGAACGTATCCTTCAAATTGCTCTCCTGTGCGTTCGGTTAACTAAGGGAGTTGAATCCGGGTTTAGATTCAGAGAGTGGGAAGCACGTTCCTTCTAGGAGCTGCGTTTTGCTATTCCAGCGTGAATGGGAGTAAACGCTGTATTGAGAAATATCTGCTTCTAGAACCAAAACGCAGCTACCTAACAGAACGGTCTTCAATGTGTGCATTCAACTTACAGAATTAAACTGATGTGCGTTTGCAGGAGTCTGTAAACCCTTCCTGTGAAGCAGCGGAAAACGCATTTTTCCAGCCAAATCCAAGCATTTCAGAAATAGCAGTAAATCTCCGTCTAAAACACAAAACGAACGTATCCTTCAAACTGCTCTCCTGTGCGTTCGCTTAACTAAGGGAGTTGAATCCGCGTTTAGATTCAGAGAGTAGGAAGCACGTTCGGTCTTGGAGCTGCGTTTTGCTATTCCAGCGTGAATGGGAGTAAACCCTGTATTGAGAAATATCTGCTTCTAAAACCAAAACGCAGCTACCTAACAGAACGGTCTTCAATGTGTGCATTCAAGTTACAGAGTTAAACTGATGTGCGTTGGCAGGAGTTTGTAAACCCTTTCTGTGAAGCAGCGGAAAACGCATTTGTCCAGCCAAATCCAAGCATTTCAGAAATAGCCGTAAATCTCCGTCTAAAACACAAAACGAACGTATCCTTCAAACTGCTCTGCTGTGCGTTCGCTTAACTAAGGGAGTTGAATCCGCGTTTAGATTCAGAGAGTGGGAAGCACGTTCCTTCTAGGAGCTGCGTTTTGCTATTCCAGCGTGAATGGGAGTAAACGCTGTATTGAGAAATATCTGCTTCTAGAACCAAAACGCAGCTACCTAACAGAACGGTCTTCAATGTGTCCATTCAACTGACAGAGTTAAACTGATGTGCGTTTGCAGGAGTTGGTAAACCCTTTCTGTGAAGCAGCGGGAAAGGCATTTTTATAGCCAAATCCAAGCATTTCAGAAATAGCTGTAAATCTCCGTCTAAAACACAAAACGAACGTATCCTTCAAACTGCTCTCCTGTGCGTTCGCTTAACTAAGGGAGTTGAATCCGTGTTTAGATCCAGAGAGTGGGAAGCACGTTCCTTCTAGGAGCTGCGTTTTGCTATTCCAGCGTGAATGGGAGTAAACGCTGTATTGAGAAATATCTGCTTCTAGAACCAAAACGCAGCTACCTAACAGAACGGTCTTCAATGTGTGCATTCAACGTACAGAGTTAAACTGATGTGCGTTTGCAGGAGTTTGTAAACCCTTTCTGTGAAGCAGCGGAAAACGCATTTTTCCAGCCAAATCCAAGCATTTCAGAAATAGCTGTAAATCTCCGTCTAAAACACAAAACGAACGTATTTTTCAAACTGCTCTGCTGTGCGTTGGCTTAACTAAGGGAGTTGAATCCGCGTTTAGATTCAGAGAGTGGGAAGCACTTTCCTTCTAGGAGCTGCGTTTTGCTATTCCAGCGTGAATGGGAGTAAACGCTGTATTGAGAAATATCTGCTTCTAGAACCAAAACGCAGCTACCTAACAGAACGGTCTTCAATGTGTGCATTCAACGTACAGAGTTAAACTGATGTGCGTTTGCAGGAGTTTGTAAACCCTTTCTGTGAAGCAGCGGAAAACGCATTTTTCCAGCCAAATCCAAGCATTTCAGAAATAGCTGTAAATCTCCGTCTAAAACACAAAACGAACGTATCCTTCAAACTGCTCTCCTGTGCGTTCGCTTAACTAAGGGTGTTGAATCCGCGTTTAGAGTCAGAGAGTGGGAAGCACGTTCCTTCTAGGAGCTGCGTTTTGCTATTCCAGCGTGAATGGGAGTAAACGCTGTATTGAGAAATATCTGCTTCTAGAACCAAAACGCAGCTACCTAACAGAACGGTCTTCAATGTTTGCATTCAATTTACAGAGTTAAACTGATGTGCGTTTGCAGGAGTTTGTAAACCGTTTCTGTGAAGCAGCGGAAAACGCATTTTTCCAGCCAAATCCAAGCATTTCAGAAATAGCTGTAAATCTCCGTCTAAAACACCAAACGAACGTAGTCTTCAAACTGCTCTCCTGTGCGTTCGCTTAACTAAGGGAGTTGAATCCGCGTTTAGATTCAGAGAGTGGGAAGCACGTTCCTTCTAGGAGCAGCGTTTTGCTATTCCAGCGTGAATGGGAGTAAACTCTGTATTGAGAAATATCTGCTTCTAGAACCAAAACGCAGCTACCTAACAGAACGGTCTTCAATATGTGCATTCAACTTACAGAGTTAAACTGATGTGCGTTTCCAGGAGTTTGTAAACCCTTTCTGTGAAGCAGCGGAAAACGCATTTTTCCAGCCAAATCCAAGCATTTCAGAAATAGCTGTAAATCTCCGTCTAAAACACAAAACGAACGTATCCTTCAAACTGCTCTCCTGTGCGTTCGCTTAACTAAGGGAGTTGAATCCGCGTTTAGATTCAGAGAGTGGGAAGCACGTTCCTTCTAGGAGCTGCGTTTTGCTATTCCAGCGTGAATGGGAGTAAACGCTGTATTGAGAAATATCTGCTTCTAGAACCAAAACGCAGCTACCTAACAGAACGGTCTTCAATGTGTGCATTCAACTTACAGAGTTAAACTGATGTGCGTTTGCAGGAGTTTGTAAACCCTTTCTGTGAAGCAGCGGAAAACGCATTTTTCCAGCCAAATCCAAGCATTTCAGAAATAGCTGTAAATCTCCGTCTAAAACACAAAACGAACGTATCCTTCAAACTGCTCTCCTGTGCGTTCGCTTAACTAAGGGAGTTGAATCCGCGTTTAGATTCAGAGAGTGGGAAGCACGTTCCTTCTAGGAGCTGCGTTTTGCTATTCCAGCGTGAATGGGAGTAAACGCTGTATTGAGAAATATCTGCTTCTAGAACCAAAACGCAGCTACCTAACAGAACGGTCTTCAATGTGTGCATTCAACTTACAGAGTTAAACTGATGTGCGTTTGCAGGAGTTTGTAAACCCTTTCTGTGAAGCAGCGGAAAACGCATTTTTCCAGCCAAATCCAAGCATTTCAGAAATAGCTGTAAATCTCCGTCTAAAACACAAAACGAACGTATCCTTCAAACTGCTCTCCTGTGCGTTCGCTTAACTAAGGGAGTTGAATCCGCGTTTAGATTCAGAGAGTGGGAAGCACGTTCCTTCTAGGAGCTGCGTTTTGCTATTCCAGCGTGAATGGGAGTAAACGCTGTATTGAGAAATATCTGCTTCTAGAACCAAAACGCAGCTACCTAACAGAACGGTCTTCAATGTGTGCATTCAACTTACAGAGTTAAACTGATGTGCGTTTGCAGGAGTTTGTAAACCCTTTCTGTGAAGCAGCGGAAAACGCATTTTTCCAGCCAAATCCAAGCATTTCAGAAATAGCTGTAAATCTCCGTCTAAAACACAAAACGAACGTATCCTTCAAACTGCTCTCCTGTGCGTTCGCTTAACTAAGGGAGTTGAATCCGCGTTTAGATTCAGAGAGTGGGAAGCACGTTCCTTCTAGGAGCTGCGTTTTGCTATTCCAGCGTGAATGGGAGTAAACGCTGTATTGAGAAATATCTGCTTCTAGAACCAAAACGCAGCTACCTAACAGAACGGTCTTCAATGTGTGCATTCAACTTACAGAGTTAAACTGATGTGCGTTTGCAGGAGTTTGTAAACCCTTTCTGTGAAGCAGCGGAAAACGCATTTTTCCAACCAAATCCAAGCATTTCAGAAATAGCTGTAAATCTCCGTCTAAAACACAAAACGAACGTATCCTTCAAACTGCTCTCCTGTGCGTTCGCTTAACTAAGGGAGTTGAATCCGCGTTTAGATTCAGAGAGTGGGAAGCACGTTCCTTCTAGGAGCTGCGTTTTCCTATTCCAGCGTGAATGGGAATAAACGCTGTATTGAGAAATATCTGCTTCTAGAACCAAAACGCAGCTACCTAACAGAACGGTCTTCAATGTGTGCATTCAACTTACAGAGTTAAACTGATGTGCGTTTGCAGGAGTTTGTAAACCCTTTCTGTGACGCAGCGGAAAACGCATTTTTCCAGCCAAATCCAAGCATTTCAGAAATAGCCGTAAATCTCCGTCTAAAACACAAAACGAACGTATCCTTCAAACTGCTCTGCTGTGCGTTCGCTTAACTAAGGGAGTTCAATCCGCGTTTAGATTCAGAGACTGGGAAGCACGTTCCTTCTAGGAGCTGCGTTTTGCTATTTCAGCGTGAATGACAGTAAACGCTGTATTGAGAAATATCTGCTTCTAGAACCAAAACGCAGCTACCTAACAGAACGGTCTTCAATGTGTGCATTCAACTTACAGAGTTAAACTGATGTGCGTTTGCAGGAGTTTGTAAACCCTTTCTGTGAAGCAGCGGAAAACGCATTTTTCCAGCCAAATCCAAGCATTTCAGAAATAGCTGTAAATCTCCGTCTAAAACACAAAACGAACGTATCCTTCAAATTGCTCTCCTGTGCGTTCGGTTAACTAAGGGAGTTGAATCCGGGTTTAGATTCAGAGAGTGGGAAGCACGTTCCTTCTAGGAGCTGCGTTTTGCTATTCCAGCGTGAATGGGAGTAAACGCTGTATTGAGAAATATCTGCTTCTAGAACCAAAACGCAGCTACCTAACAGAACGGTCTTCAATGTGTGCATTCAACTTACAGAATTAAACTGATGTGCGTTTGCAGGAGTCTGTAAACCCTTCCTGTGAAGCAGCGGAAAACGCATTTTTCCAGCCAAATCCAAGCATTTCAGAAATAGCTGTAAATCTCCGTCTAAAACACAAAACGAACGTATCCTTCAAACTGCTCTCCTGTGCGTTCGCTTAACTAAGGGAGTTGAATCCGCGTTTAGATTCAGAGAGTAGGAAGCACGTTCGGTCTTGGAGCTGCGTTTTGCTATTCCAGCGTGAATGGGAGTAAACCCTGTATTGAGAAATATCTGCTTCTAAAACCAAAACGCAGCTACCTAACAGAACGGTCTTCAATGTGTGCATTCAAGTTACAGAGTTAAACTGATGTGCGTTGGCAGGAGTTTGTAAACCCTTTCTGTGAAGCAGCGGAAAACGCATTTGTCCAGCCAAATCCAAGCATTTCAGAAATAGCCGTAAATCTCCGTCTAAAACACAAAACGAACGTATCCTTCAAACTGCTCTGCTGTGCGTTCGCTTAACTAAGGGAGTTGAATCCGCGTTTAGATTCAGAGAGTGGGAAGCACGTTCCTTCTAGGAGCTGCGTTTTGCTATTCCAACGTGAATGGGAGTAAACGCTGTATTGAGAAATATCTGCTTCTAGAACCAAAACGCAGCTACCTAACAGAACGGTCTTCAATGTGTGCATACAACGTACAGAGTTAAACTGATGTGCGTTTGCAGGAGTTTGTAAACCCTTTCTGTGAAGCAGCGGAAAACGCATTTTTTCAGCCAAATCCAAGCATTTCAGAAATAGCTGTAAATCTCCGTCTAAAACACAAAACGAACGTATCCTTCAAACTGCTCTCCTGTGCGTTCGCTTAACTAAGGGAGTTGAATCCGTGTTTAGATTCAGAGAGTGGGAAGCACGTTCCTTCTAGGAGCTGCGTTTTGCTATTCCAGCGTGAATGGGAGTAAACGCTGTATTGAGAAATATCTGCTTCTAGAACCAAAACGCAGCTACCTAACAGAACGGTCTTCAATGTGTGCATTCAACTTACAGAGTTAAACTGATGTGCGTTTGCAGGAGTTTGTAAACCCTTTCTGTGAAGCAGCGGAAAACGCATTTTTCCAGCCAAATCCAAGCATTTCCGAAATAGCTGTAAATCTCCGTCTAAAACACAAAACGAACGTATCCCTCAAACTGCTCTGCTGTGCGTTGGCTTTACTAAGGGAGTTGAATCCGCGTTTAGATTCAGAGAGTGGGAAGCACGTTCCTTCTAGGAGCTGCGTTTTGCTATTCTAGCGTGAATGGGAGTAAACGCTGTATTGAGAAATATCTGCTTCTAGAACCAAAACGCAGCTACCTAACAGAACGGTCTTCAATGTGTGCTTTCAACTTACAGAGTTAAACTGATGTGCGTTTGCAGGAGTTTGTAAACCCTTTCTGTGAAGCAGCAGAAAACGCATTTTTTCAACCAAATCCAAGCATTTCAGAAATAGCGATAAATCTCCGTCTAAAACACAAAACGAACGTATCCTTCAAACTGCTCTCCTGTGCGTTCGCTTAACTAAGGGAGTTGAATCCTCGTTTAGACTCAGAGAGTGGGAAGCACGTTCCTTCTAGGAGCTGCGTTTTGCTATTCCACCGTGAATGGGAGTAAACGCTGTATTGAGAAATATCTGCTTCTAGAACCAAAACCCAGCTACCTAACAGAACGGTCTTGAATGTGTGCATTCAACTTACAGAGTTAAACTGATGTGCGTTGGCAGGAGTTTGTAAACCATTTCTGTGAAGCAGCGGAAAACGCATTTGTTTAGCCAAATCCAAGCATTTCAGAAATAGCCGTAAATCTCCGTATAAAACACAAAACGAACGTATCCTTCAAACTGCTCTGCTGTGCGTTCGCTTAACTAAGGGAGTTGAATCCGCGTTTAGATTCAGAGACTGGGAAGCACGTTCCTTCTAGGAGCTGCGTTTTGCTATTCCAGCGTGAATGACAGTAAACGCTGTATTGAGAAATATCTGCTTCTAGAACCAAAACGCAGCTACCTAACAGAACGGTCTTCAATGTGTGCATTCAGCTTACAGAGTTAAACTGATGTGGGTTTGCAGAAGTTTGTAAACCCTTTCTGTGAAGCAGCGGAAAACGCATTTTTCCAGCCAAATCCAAGCATTTCAGAAATAGCTGTAAATCTCCGTCTAAAACACAAAACGAACGTATCCTTCAAACTGCTCTCCTGTGCGTTCGGTTAACTATGGGAGTTGAATCCGGGTTTAGATTCAGAGAGTGGGAAGCACGTTTCTTCTAGGAGCTGCGTTTTGCTATTCCAGCGTGAATGGGAGTAAACGCTGTATTGATAAATATCTGCTTCTAGAACCAAAACGCAGCTACCTAACAGAACCGTCTTCAATGTGTGCATTCAACGTACAGAGTTAAACTGATGTGCGTTTGCAGGAGTTTGTAAGCCCTTTCTGTGGAGCAGCGGAAAACGCATTTTTCCAGCCAAATCCAAGCATTTCAGAAATAGCTGTAAATCTCCGTCTAAAACACAAAACGAACGTATCCTTCAAACTGCTCTCCTGTGCGTTCGCTTAACTAAGGGAGTTGAATCCGCGTTTAGATTCAGAGAGTGGGAAGCACGTTCCTTCTAGGAGCTGCGTTTTGCTATTCCAGCGTGAATGGGAGTAAACGCTGTATTGAGAAATATCTGCTTCTAGAACCAAAACGCAGCTACCTAACAGAACGGTCTTCAATGTGTGCATTCAATTTACAGAGTTAAACTGATGTGCGTTTGCAGGAGTTTGTAAACCCTTTCTGTGAAGCAGCGGAAAACGCATTTTTCCAGCCAAATCCAAGCATTTCAGAAATAGCTGTAAATCTCCGTCTAAAACACAAAACGAACGTATCCTTCGAAGTGCTCTTCTCTGCGTTCGCTTAACTAAGGAAGTTGAATCCGCGTTTAGATTCAGAGAGTGGAAAGCACGTTTTTTCTAGGAGCTGCGTTCTGCTATTCCAGCGTGAATGGGAGTAAAGGCTGTATTGACAAATATCTGCTTCTAGAACCAAAACGCAGCTACCTAACAGAACGGTCTTCAATGTTTGCATTCAATTTACAGAGTTAAACTGATGTGCGTTTGCAGGAGTTTGTAAACCCTTTCTGTGAAGCAGCGGAAAACGCATTTTTCCAGCCAAATCCAAGCATTTCAGAAATAGCCGTAAATCTCCGTCTAAAACACAAAACGAACGTATCCTTCAAACTGCTCTCCTGTGCGTTCGCTTAACCTAGGGAGTTGAATCCGCGTTTAGATTCAGAGAGTGGGAAGCACGTTCCATCTTGGAGCTGCGTTTTGCTATTCCAGCGTGAATGGGAGTAAACGCTGTATTGAGAAATATCTGCTTCTAGAACCAAAACGCAGCTACCTAACAGAACGGTCTTCAATGTGTGCATTCAACTTACAGAGTTAAACTGATGTGCGTTGGCAGGAGTTTGTAAACCCTTTCTGTGAAGCAGCGGAAAACGCAATTTTCCAGCCAAATCCAAGCATTTCAGAAATAGCCGTAAATCTCCGTCTAAAACACAAAACGAACGTATCCTTCAAACTGCTCTCCTGTGCGTTCGCTTAACTAAGGGAGTTGAATCCGCGTTTAGATTCAGAGAGTGGGAAGCACGTTCCGTCTTGGAGCTGCGTTTTGCTATTCCAGCGTGAATGGGAGTAAACGCTGTATTGAGAAATATCTGCTTCTAGAACCAAAACGCAGCTACCTAACAGAACGATCTTAATGTGTGCATTCAACTTACAGAGTTAAACTGATGTGCGTTTGCAGGAGTTTGTAAACAATTTCTGTGAAGCAGCGGAAAACGCATTTTTCCAGCCAAATCCAAGCATTTCAGAAATAGCTGTAAATCTCCGCCTAAAATACAAAAACGAACGTATCCTTCAAACTGCTCTCCTGTGCGTTCCGTTAACTAAGGGAGTTGAATCCGTGTTTAGATTCAGAGAGTGGGAAGCACGTTCCTTCTAGGAGCTGCGTTTTGCTATTCCAGCGTGAATGGGAGTAAACGCTGTATTGAGAAATATCTGCTTCTAGAACCAAAACGCAGCTACCTAACAGAACGGTCTTCAATGTGTGCATTCAACTAACAGAATTAAACTGATATGCGTGTGCAGGAGTCTGTAAACCCTTTCTGTGAAGCAGCGGAAAACGCATTTTTCCAGCCAAATCCAAGCATTTCATAAATAGCTGTAAATCTCCGTCTAAAACACAAAACGAACGTATCCTTCAAACTGCTCTCCTGTGCGTTCGCTTAACTAAGGGAGTTGAATCCGCGTTTAGATTCAGAGAGTGGAAAGCACGTTTTTTCTAGGAGCTGCGTTCTGCTATTCCAGCGTGAATGGGAGTAAAAACTCTATTGACAAATATCTGCTTCTAGAACCAAAACGCAGCTACATAACAGAACGGTCTTCAATGTTTGCATTCAATTTACAGAGTTAAACTGATGTGCGTTTGCAGGAGTCTGTAAACCCTTTCTGTGAAGCAGCGGAAAACGCATTTTTCCAGCCAAATCCAAGCATTTCATAAATAGCTGTAAATCTCCGTCTAAAACACAAAACGAACGTATCCTTCAAACTGCTCTCCTGTGCGTTCGCTTAACTAAGGAAGTTGAATCCGCGTTTAGATTCAGAGAGTGGAAAGCACGTTTTTTCTAGGAGCTGCGTTCTGCTATTCCAGCGTGAATGGGAGTAAAAACTCTATTGACAAATATCTGCTTCTAGAACCAAAACGCAGCTACATAACAGAACGGTCTTCAATGTTTGCATTCAATTTACAGAGTTAAACTGATGTGCGTTTGCAGGAGTTTGTAAACCCTTTCTGTGAAGCAGCGGAAAACGCATTTTTCCAGCCAAATCCAAGCATTTCAGAAATAGCCGTAAATCTCCGTCTAAAACACAAAACGAACGTATCCTTCAAACTGCTCTCCTGTGCGTTCGCTTAACCTAGGGAGTTGAATCCGCGTTTAGATTCAGAGAGTGGGAAGCACGTTCCGTCTTGGAGCTGCGTTTTGCTATTCCAGCGTGAATGGGAGTAAACGCTGTATTGAGAAATATCTGCTTCTAGAACCAAAACGCAGCTACCTAACAGAACGGTCTTCAATGTGTGCATTCAACTTACAGAGTTAAACTGATGTGCGTTGGCAGGAGTTTGTAAACCCTTTCTGTGAAGCAGCGGAAAACGCATTTTTCCAGCCAAATCCAAGCATTTCAGAAATAGCCGTAAATCTCCGTCATAAACACAAAACGAACGTATCCTTCAAACTGCTCTCCTGTGCGTTCGCTTAACTAAGGGAGTTGAATCCGCGTTTAGATTCAGAGAGTGGGAAGCACGTTCCGTCTTGGAGCTGCGTTTTGCTATTCCAGCGTGAATGGGAGTAAACGCTGTATTGAGAAATATCTGCTTCTAGAACCAAAACGCAGCTACCTAACAGAACGATCTTCAATGTGTGCATTCAACTTACAGAGTTAAACTGATGTGCGTTTGCAGGAGTTTGTAAACCCTTTCTGTGAAGCAGCGGAAAACGCATTTTTCCAGCCAAATCCAAGCATTTCAGAAATAGCTGTAAATCTCCGCCTAAAACACAAAACGAACGTATCCTTCAAACTGCTCTCCTGTGCGTTCGGTTAACTAAGGGAGTTGAATCCGTGTTTAGATTCAGAGAGTGGGAAGCACGTTCCTTCTAGGAGCTGCGTTTTGCTATTCCAGCGTGAATGGGAGTAAACGCTGTATTGAGAAATATCTGCTTCTAGAACCAAAACGCAGCTACCTAACAGAACGGTCTTCAATGTGTGCATTCAACTAACAGAATTAAACTGATATGCGTGTGCAGGAGTCTGTAAACCCTTTCTGTGAAGCAGCGGAAAACGCATTTTTCCAGCCAAATCCAAGCATTTCAGAGATAGCTGTAAATCTCCGTCTAAAACACAAAACGAACGTATCCTTCAAACTGCTCTCCTGTGCGTTCGCTTAACTAAGGGAGTTGAATCCGCGTTTAGATTCAGAGAGCGGGAAGCACGTTCCTTCTAGGAGCTGCGTTTTGCTATTCCAGCGTGAATGGGAGTAAACGCTGTATTGAGATATATCTGCTTCTAGAACCAAAACGCAGCTACCTAAAAGAACGGTCTTCAATGTGTGCATTCAACTTACAGAGTTAAACTGATGTGCGTTTGCAGGAGTTTGTAAACCCTTTCTGTGAAGCAGCGGAAAACGCATTTTTCCAGCCAAATCCAAGCATTTCAGAAATAGCTGTAAATCTCCGTCTAAAACACCAAACGAACGTATCCTTCAAACTGCTCTCCTGTGCGTTCGCTTAACTAAGGGAGTTGAATCCGCGTTTAGATTCAGAGATTGGGAAGCACGTTCCTTCTAGGAGCTGCGTTTTGCTATTCCAGCGTGAATGGGAGTAAACGCTGTATTGAGAAATATCTGCTTCTAGAACCAAAACGCAGCTACCTAACAGCACGGTCTTCAATGTGTCCATTCAACTTACAGAGTTAAACTGATGTGCGTTTGCAGGAGTTTGTAAACCCTTTCTGTGAAGCAGCGAAAAACGCATTTTTCCAGCCAAATCCAAGCATTTCAGAAATAGCTGTAAATCTCCGTCTAAAACACAAAACGAACGTATCCTTCAAACTGCTCTCCTGTGCATTCGCTTAACTAAGGGAGTTGAATCCGCGTTTAGATTCAGAGAGTGGGAAGCACGTTTTTTCTAGGAGCTGCGTTTTGCTATTCCAGCGTGAATGGGAGTAAACGCTGTATTGAGAAATATCTGCTTCTAGAACCAAAACGCAGCTACCTAACAGAACGGTCTTCAATGTGTGCATTCAACGTACAGAGTTAAACTGATGTGCGTTTGCAGGAGTTTGTAAACCCTTTCTGTGATGCAGCGGAAAACGCATTTTTCCATCCAAATCCAAGCATTTCAGAAATAGCTGTAAATCTCCGTCTAAAACACAAAACGAACGTATCCTTCAAACTGCTCTCCTGTGCGTTCGCTTAACTAAGGGAGTTGAATCCGCGTTTAGATTCAGAGAGTGGGAAGCACTTTCCTTCTAGGAGCTGCGTTTTGCTATTCCAGCGTGAATGGGAGTAAACGCTGTATTGAGAAATATCTGCCTCTAGAACCAAAACGCAGCTACCTAACAGAACGGTCTTCAATGTGTGCATTCAACTTACAGAGTTAAACTGATGTGCGTTTGCAGGAGTTTGTAAACCCTTTCTGTGAAGCAGCGGAAAACGCATTTTTCCAGCCAAATCCAAGCATTTCAGAAATAGCTGTAAATCTCCGTCTAAAACACAAAACGAACGTATCCTTCAAACTGCACTCCTGTGCGTTCGCTTAACTAAGGGAGTTGAATCCGCGTTTAGACTCAGAGAGTGGGAAGCACGTTCCTTCTTGGAGCTGCGTTTTGCTATTCCAGCGTGAATGGGAGTAAACGCTGTATCGAGAAATATCTGCTTCTAGAACCAAAACGCAGCTACCTAACAGAACGGTCTTCAATGTGTGCATTCAACGTACAGAGTTAAACTGATGTGCGTTTGCAGGAGTTTGTAAATTCTTTCTGTGAACCAGTGGGAAACGCATTTTTCCAGCCAAATCCAGGCATTTCAGAAATAGCTGTAAATCTCCGTCTAAAACACAAAACGAACGTATCCTTCAAACTGCTCTCCTGTGCGTTCGCTTAACTAAGGGAGTTGAATCCGCGTTTAGATTCAGGGAGTGGGAAGCACGTTCCTTCTAGGAGCTGCGTTTTGCTATTCCAGCGTGAATGGGAGTAAACGCTGTATTGAGAAATATCTGCTTCTAGAACCAAAACGCAGCTACCTAACAGAACGGTCTTCAATGTGTGCATTCAACTTACAGAGTTAAACTGATGTGCGTTTGCAGGAGTTTGTAAAGCCTTTCTGTGAAGCAGCGGAAAACGCATTTTTCCAGCCAAATCCAAGCATTTCAGAAATAGCTGTAAATCTCCGTCTAAAACACAAAACGAACGTATCCTTCTAACTGCTCTCCTGTGCGTTCGCTTAACTAAGGGAGTTGAATCCTCGTTTAGATTCAGAGAGTGGGAAGCACGTTCCTTCTAGGAGCTGCGTTTTGCTATTCCAGCGTGAATGGGAGTAAACGCTGTATTCAGAAATATCTGCTTCTAGAACCAAAACGCAGCTACCTAACAGAACGTTCTTCAATGTGAGCATTCAACTTACAGAGTTAAACTGATGTGCGTTTGCAGGAGTTTGTAAACCCTTTCTGTGAAGCAGCGGAAAACGCATTTTTCCAGCCAAATCCAAGCATTTCAGAAATAGATGTAAATCTCCGTCTAAAACACCAAACGAACGTATCCTTCAAACTGCTCTCCTGTGCGTTCGCTTAACTAAGGGAGTTGAATCCGCGTTTAGATTCAGAGAGTGGGAAGCACGTTCCTTCTAGGAGCTGCGTTTTGCTATTCCAGCGTGAATGGGAGTAAACGCTGTATTGAGAAATATCTGCTTCTAGAACCAAAACGCAGCTACCTAACAGCACGGTCTTCAATGTGTCCATTCAACTTACAGAGTTAAACTGATGTGCGTTTGCAGGAGTTTGTAAACCCTTTCTGTGAAGCAGCGGAAAACGCATTTTTCCAGCCAAATCCAAGCATTTCAGAAATAGCTGTAAATCTCCGTCTAAAACACAAAACGAACGTATCCTTCAAACTGCTCTCCTGTGCGTTCGCTTAACTAAGGGAGTTGAATCCGCGTTTAGATTCAGAGAGTGGGAAGCACGTTCCTTCTAGGAGCTGCGTTTTGCTATTCCAGCGTGAATGGGAGTAAACGCTGTATTGAGAAATATCTGCTTCTAGAACCAAAACGCAGCTACCTAACAGAACGGTCTTCAATGTGTGCATTCAACGTACAGAGTTAAACTGATGTGCGTTTGCAGGAGTTTGTAAACCCTTTCTGTGAAGCAGCGGAAAACGCATTTTTCCAGCCAAATCCAAGCATTTCAGAAATAGCTGTAAATCTCCGTCTAAAACACAAAACGAACGTATCCTTCAAACTGCTCTGCTGTGCGTTGGCTTAACTAAGGGAGTTGAATCCGCGTTTAGATTCAGAGAGTGGGAAGCACTTTCCTTCTAGGAGCTGCGTTTTGCTATTCCAGCGTGAATGGGAGTAAACGCTGTATTGAGAAATATCTGCTTCTAGAACCAGAACGCAGCTACCTAACAAAACGGTCTTCAATGTGTGCATTCAACGTACAGAGTTAAACTGATGTGCGTTTGCAGGAGTTTGTAAACCCTTTCTGTGAAGCAGCGGAAAACGCATTTTTCCAGCCAAATCCAAGCATTTCAGAAATAGCTGTAAATCTCCGTCTAAAACACAAAACGAACGTATCCTTCAAACTGCTCTCCTGTGCGTTCGCTTAACTAAGGGTGTTGAATCCGCGTTGAGACTCAGAGAGGGGGAAGCACGTTCCTTCTAGGAGCTGCGTTTTGCTATTCCAGCGTGAATGGGAGTAAACGCTGTATTGAGAAATATCTGCTTCTAGAACCAAAACGCAGCTACCTAACAGAACGGTCTTCAATGTGTGCATTCAACGTACAAAGTTAAACTGATGTGCGTTTGCAGGAGTTTGTAAACCCTTTCTGTGAAGCAGCGGAAAACGCATTTTTCCAGCCAAATCCAAGCATTTCAGAAATAGCTGTAAATCTCCGTCTAAAACACCAAAGGAACGTAGTCTTCAAACTGCTCTCCTGTGCGTTCGCTTAACTAAGGGAGTTGAATCCGCGTTTAGATTCAGAGAGTGGGAAGCACGTTCCTTCTAGGAGCTGCGTTTTGCTATTCCAGCGTGAATGGGAGTAAACGCTGTATTGAGAAATATCTGCTTCTATAACCAAAACGCAGCTACCTAACAGAACGGTCTTCAATGTGTGCATTCAACGTACAGAGTTAAACTGATGTGCGTTTGCAGGAGTTTGTAAACCCTTTCTGAGAAGAAGCGGAAAACGCATTTTTCCAGCCAAATCCAAGTATTTCAGAAATAGCTGTAAATCTCCGTCTGAAACACAAAAGGAACGTATCCTTCAAACTGCTCTCCTGTGCGTTCGCTTAACTAAGGGAGTTGAATCCGCGTTTAGATTCAGAGAGTGGGAAGCACGTTCCTTCTAGGAGCTGCGTTTTGCGATTCCAGCGTGAATGGGAGTAAACGCTGTATTGAGAAATATCTGCTTCTAGAACCAAAATGCAGCTACCTAACAGAACGGTCTTCAATGGGTGCATTCCACTTTCTGATTTAAACTGATGTGCGTTTGCAGGAGTTTGTAAACACTTTCTGTGAAGCAGCGGAAAACGCATTTTTCCAGCCAAATCCAAGCATTTCAGAAATAGCTGTAAATCTCCGTCTAAAACACAAAACGAACGTATCCTTCAAACTGCTCTCCTGTGCGTTCGCTTAACTAAGGGAGTTGAATCCGCGTTTAGATACAGAGAGTGGGAAGCACGTTCCTTCTAGGAGCTGCGTTTTGCTATTCCAGCGTGAATGGGAGTAAACGCTGTATTGAGAAATATCTGCTTCTAGAACCAAAACGCAGCTACCTAACAGAACGGTCTTCAATGTGTGCATTCAGCTTACAGAGTTAAACTGATGTGCGTTTGCAGGAGTTTGTAAACCCTTTCTGTGAAGCAGCGGAAAACGCATTTTTCCATCCAAATCCAAGCATTTCAGAAATAGCTGTAAATCTCCGTCTAAAACACAAAACGAACGTATCCTTAAAACTGCTCTCCTGTGCGTTCGCTTAACTAAGGGAGTTGAATCCGCGTTTAGATTCAGAGAGTGGGAAGCACTTTCCTTCTAGGAGCTGCGTTTTGCTATTCCAGCGTGAATGGGAGTAAACGCTGTATTGAGAAATATCTGCTTCTAGAACCAAAACGCAGCTACCTAACAGAACGGTCTTCAATGTGTGCATTCAACTTACAGAGTTAAACTGATGTGCGTTTGCAGGAGTTTGTAAACCCTTTCTGTGAAGCAGCGGAAAACGCATTTTTCCAGCCAAATCCAAGCATTTCAGAAATAGCTGTAAATCTCCGTCTAAAACACAAAACGAACGTATCCTTCAAACTGCTCTCCTGTGCGTTCGCTTAACTAAGGGAGTTGAATCCGCGTTTAGACTCAGAGAGTGGGAAGCACGTTCCTTCTAGGAGCTGCGTTTTGCTATTCCAGCGTGAATGGGAGTAAACGCTGTATTGAGAAATATCTGCTTCTAGAACCAAAACGCAGCTACCTAACAGAACGGTCTTCAATGTGTGCATTCAACGTACAGAGTTAAACTGATGTGCGTTTGCAGGAGTTTGTAAACCCTTGCTGTGAACCAGCGGGAAACGCATTTTTCCAGCCAAATCCAGGCATTTCAGAAATAGCTGTAAATCTCCGTCTAAAACACCAAACGAACGTATCCTTCAAACTGCTCTCCTGTGCGTTCGCTTAACTAAGGGAGTTGAATCCGCGTTTAGATTCAGAGAGTGGGAAGCACGTTCCTTCTAGGAGCTGCGTTTTGCTATTCCAGCGTGAATGGGAGTAAACGCTGTATTGAGGAATATCTGCTTCTAGAACCAAAACGCAGCTACCTAACAGAACGGTCTTCAATGTGTCCATTCAACTTACAGAGTTAAACTGATGTGCGTTTGCAGGAGTTTGTAAACCCTTTCTGTGAAGCAGCGGAAAACGCATTTTTCCAGCCAAATCCAAGCATTTCAGAAATAGCTGTAAATCTCCGTCTAAAACACAAAACGATCGTATCCTTCAAACTGCTCTGCTGTGCGTTGGCTTAACTAAGGGAGTTGAATCCGCGTTTAGATTCAGAGAGTGGGAAGCACTTTCCTTCTAGGAGCTGCGTTTTGCTATTCCAGCGTGAATGGGAGTAAACGCTGTATTGAGAAATATCTGCTTCTAGAACCAAAACGCAGCTACCTAACAGAACGGTCTTCAATGTGTGCATTCAACGTACAGAGTTAAACTGATGTGCGTTTGCAGGAGTTTGTAAACCCTTTCTGTGAAGCAGCGGAAAACGCATTTTTCCAGCCAAATCCAAGCATTTCAGAAATAGCTGTAAATCTCCGTCTAAAACACAAAACGAACATATCATTCAAACTGCTCTCCTGTGCGTTCGCTTAACTAAGGGTGTTGAATCCGCGTTTAGACTCAGAGAGGGGGAAGCACGTTCCTTCTAGGAGCTGCGTTTTGCTATTCCAGCGTGAATGGGAGTAAACGCTGTATTGAGAAATATCTGCTTCTAGAACCAAAACGCAGCTACCTAACAGAACGGTCTTCAATGTGTGCATTCAACGTACAAAGTTAAACTGATGTGCGTTTGCAGGAGTTTGTAAACCCTTTCTGTGAAGCAGCGGAAAACGCATTTTTCCAGCCAAATCCAAGCATTTCAGAAATAGCTGTAAATCTCCGTCTAAAACACAAAACGAACGTATCCTTCAAACTGCTCTCCTGTGCGTTCGCTTAACTAAGGGTGTTGAATCCGCGTTGAGACTCAGAGAGGGGGAAGCACGTTCCTTCCAGGAGCTGCGTTTTGCTATTCCAGCGTGAATGGGAGTAAACGCTGTATTGAGAAATATCTGCTTCTAGAACCAAAACGCAGCTACCTAACAGAACGGTCTTCAATGGGTGCATTCAACTTTCTGATTTAAACTGATTTGCGTTTGCAGGAGTTTTTAAACCCTTTCTGTGAAGCAGCGGAAAACGCATTTTTCCAGCCAAATCCAAGCATTTCAGAAATAGCT
The DNA here is from genome assembly GCF_049354715.1 of Callithrix jacchus. Taxonomy (NCBI): domain Eukaryota; kingdom Metazoa; phylum Chordata; class Mammalia; order Primates; family Cebidae; genus Callithrix; species Callithrix jacchus. Next base: position 47,518,312 of record NC_133514.1, read on the forward strand.
TTAAATCTCCGTCTAAAACACAAAACGACCGTATCCTTCAAACTGCTCTCCTGTTCGTTCGCTTAACTAAGGGAGTTGAATCCGCGTTTAGATACAGAGAGTGGGAAGCACGTTCCTTCTAGGAGATGCGTTTTGCTATTCCAGCGTGAATGGGAGTAAACGCTGTATTGAGAAATATCTGCTTCTAGAACCAAAACGCAGCTACCTAACAGAACGGTCTTCAATGTGTGCATTCAACTTACAGAGTTAAACTGATGTGCGTTTGCAGGAGTTTGTAAACCCTTTCTGTGAAGCAGCGGAAAACGCATTTTTCCAGCCAAATCCAAGCATTTCAGAAATAGCTGTAAATCTCCGTCTAAAACACAAAACGAACGTATCCTTCAAACTGCTCTCCTGTGCGTTCGCTTAACTAAGGGTGTTGAATCCGCGTTGAGACTCAGAGAGGGGGAAGCACGTTCCTTCCAGGAGCTGCGTTTTGCTATTCCAGCGTGAATGGGAGTAAACGCTGTATTGAGAATTATCTGCTTCTAGAACCAAAACGCAGCTACCTAACAGAACGGTCTTCAATGTGTGCATTCAACGTACAGAGTTAAACTGATGTGCGTTTGCAGGAGTTTGTAAACCCTTTCTGTGAACCAGCGGGAAACGCATTTTTCCAGCCAAATCCAGGCATTTCAGAAATAGCTGTAAATCTCCGTCTAAAACACAAAACGAACGTATCCTTCAAACTGCTCTCCTGTTCGTTCGCTTAACTAAGGGAGTTGAATCCGCGTTTAGATTCAGAGAGTGGGAAGCACGTTCCTTCTAGGAGCTGCGTTTTGGTATTCCAGCGTTAATGGGAGTAAACGCTGTATTCAGAAATATCTGCTTCTAGAACCAAAACGCAGCTACCTAACAAAACGGTCTTCAATGTGTGCATTCAACTTACAGAGTTAAACTGATGTGCGTTTCCAGGAGTTTGTAAACCCTTTCTGTGAAGCAGCGGAAAACGCATTTTTCCAGCCAAATCCAAGCATTTCAGAAATAGCTGTAAATCTCCGTCTAAAACACAAAACGAACGTATCCTTCAAACTGCTCTCCTGTGCGTTCGCTTAACTAAGGGAGTTGAATCCGCGTTTAGATTCAGAGAGTGGGAAGCACGTTCCTTCTAGGAGCTGCGTTTTGGTATTCCAGCGTTAATGGGAGTAAACGCTGTATTCAGAAATATCTGCTTCTAGAACCAAAACGCAGCTACCTAACAAAACGGTCTTCAATGTGTGCATTCAACTTACAGAGTTAAACTGATGTGCGTTTCCAGGAGTTTGTAAACCCTTTCTGTGAAGCAGCGGAAAACGCATTTTTCCAGCCAAATCCAAGCATTTCAGAAATAGCTGTAAATCTCCGTCTAAAACACAAAACGAACGTATCCTTCAAACTGCTCTCCTGTGCGTTCGCTTAACTAAGGGAGTTGAATCCGCGTTTAGATTCAGAGAGTGGGAAGCACGTTCCTTCTAGGAGCTGCGTTTTGGTATTCCAGCGTTAATGGGAGTAAACGCTGTATTCAGAAATATCTGCTTCTAGAACCAAAACGCAGCTACCTAACAAAACGGTCTTCAATGTGTGCATTCAACTTACAGAGTTAAACTGATGTGCGTTTCCAGGAGTTTGTAAACCCTTTCTGTGAAGCAGCGGAAAACGCATTTTTCCAGCCAAATCCAAGCATTTCAGAAATAGCTGTAAATCTCCGTCTAAAACACAAAACGAACGTATCCTTCAAACTGCTCTCCTGTGCGTTCGCTTAACTAAGGGAGTTGAATCCGTGTTTAGATTCAGAGAGTGGGAAGCACGTTCCTTCTAGGAGCTGCGTTTTGCTATTCCAGCGTGAATGGGAGTAAACGCTGTATTGAGAAATATCTGCTTCTAGAACCAAAACGCAGCTACCTAACAGAACGGTCTTCAATGTGTGCATTCAACTTACAGAGTTAAACTGATGTGCGTTTGCAGGAGTTTGTAAACCCTTTCTGTGAAGCAGCGGAAAACCCATTTTTCCAACCAAATCCAAGCATTTCAGAAATAGCTGTAAATCTCCGTCTAAAACACAAAACGAACGTATCCTTCAAACTGCTCTCCTGTGCGTTCGCTTAACTAAGGGTGTTGAATCCGCGTTGAGACTCAGAGAGGGGGAAGCACGTTCCTTCCAGGAGCTGCGTTTTGCTATTCCAGCGTGAATGGGAGTAAACGCTGTATTGAGAAATATCTGCTTCTAGAACCAAAACGCAGCTACCTAACAGAACGGTCTTCAATGTGTGCATTCAACGTACAGAGTTAAACTGATGTGCGTTTGCAGGAGTTTGTAAACCCTTTCTGTGAACCAGCGGGAAACGCATTTTTCCAGCCAAATCCAGGCATTTCAGAAATAGCTGTAAATCTCCGTCTAAAACACAAAACGAACGTATCCTTCAAACTGCTCTCCTGTGCGTTCGCTTAACTAAGGGAGTTGAATCCGCGTTTAGATTCAGAGAGTGGGAAGCACGTTCCTTCTAGGAGCTGCGTTTTGGTATTCCAGCGTTAATGGGAGTAAACGCTGTATTCAGAAATATCTGCTTCTAGAACCAAAACGCAGCTACCTAACAAAACGGTCTTCAATGTGTGCATTCAACTTACAGAGTTAAACTGATGTGCGTTTCCAGGAGTTTGTAAACCCTTTCTGTGAAGCAGCGGAAAACGCATTTTTCCAGCCAAATCCAAGCATTTCAGAAATAGCTGTAAATCTCCGTCTAAAACACAAAACGAACGTATCCTTCAAACTGCTCTCCTGTGCGTTCGCTTAACTAAGGGAGTTGAATCCGCGTTTAGATTCAGAGAGTGGGAAGCACGTTCCTTCTAGGAGCTGCGTTTTGGTATTCCAGCGTTAATGGGAGTAAACGCTGTATTCAGAAATATCTGCTTCTAGAACCAAAACGCAGCTACCTAACAAAACGGTCTTCAATGTGTGCATTCAACTTACAGAGTTAAACTGATGTGCGTTTCCAGGAGTTTGTAAACCCTTTCTGTGAAGCAGCGGAAAACGCATTTTTCCAGCCAAATCCAAGCATTTCAGAAATAGCTGTAAATCTCCGTCTAAAACACAAAACGAACGTATCCTTCAAACTGCTCTCCTGTGCGTTCGCTTAACTAAGGGAGTTGAATCCGCGTTTAGATTCAGAGAGTGGGAAGCACGTTCCTTCTAGGAGCTGCGTTTTGGTATTCCAGCGTTAATGGGAGTAAACGCTGTATTCAGAAATATCTGCTTCTAGAACCAAAACGCAGCTACCTAACAAAACGGTTTTCAATGTGTGCATTCAACTTACAGAGTTAAACTGATGTGCGTTTCCAGGAGTTTGTAAATTCTTTCTGTGAAGCAGCGGAAAACGCATTTTTCCAGCCAAATCCAAGCATTTCAGAAATAGCTGTAAATCTCCGTCTAAAACACAAAACGAACGTATCCTTCAAACTGCTCTCCTGTGCGTTCGCTTAACTAAGGGAGTTGAATCCGCGTTTAGATTCAGAGAGTGGGAAGCACGTTCCTTCTAGGAGCTGCGTTTTGCTATTCCAGCGTGAATGGGAGTAAACGCTGTATTGAGAAATATCTGCTTCTAGAACCAAAACGCAGCTACCTAACAGAACGGTCTTCAATGTGTGCATTCAACTTACAGAGTTAAACTGATGTGCGTTTGCAGGAGTTTGTAAACCCTTTCTGTGAAGCAGCGGAAAACCCATTTTTCCAACCAAATCCAAGCATTTCAGAAATAGCTGTAAATCTCCGTCTAAAACACAAAACGAACGTATCCTTCAAACTGCTCTCCTGTGCGTTCGCTTAACTAAGGGAGTTGAATCCGCGTTTAGATTCAGAGAGTGGGAAGCACGTTCCTTCTAGGAGCTGCGTTTTCCTATTCCAGCGTGAATGGGAATAAACGCTGTATTGAGAAATATCTGCTTCTAGAACCAAAACGCAGCTACCTAACAGAACGGTCTTCAATGTGTGCATTCAACTTACAGAGTTAAACTGATGTGCGTTTGCAGGAGTTTGTAAACCCTTTCTGTGACGCAGCGGAAAACGCATTTTTCCAGCCAAATCCAAGCATTTCAGAAATAGCCGTAAATCTCCGTCTAAAACACAAAACGAACGTATCCTTCAAACTGCTCTCCTGTGCGTTCGCTTAACTAAGGGAGTTGAATCCGCATTTAGACTCAGAGAGTGGGAAGCACGTTCCTTCTAGAAGCTGCGTTTTGCTATTCCAGCGTGAATGGGAGTAAACGCTGTATTGAGAAATATCTGCTTCTAGAACCAAAACGCAGCTACCTAACAGAACGGTCTTCAATGTGTGCATTCAACGTACAGAGTTAAACTGATGTGCGTTTGCAGGAGTTTGTAAACCCTTTCTGTGAACCAGCGGGAAACGCATTTTTCCAGCCAAATCCAGGCATTTCAGAAATAGCTGTAAATCTCCGTCTAAAACAGAAAACGAACGTATCCTTCAAACTGCTCTCCTGTGCGTTGGCTTAACTAAGGGAGTTGAATCCGCGTTTAGATTCAGGGAGTGGGAAGCACGTTCCTTCTAGGAGCTGCGTTTTGCTATTCCAGCGTGAATGGGAGTAAACGCTGTATTGAGAAATATCTGCTTCTAGAACCAAAACGCAGCTACCTAACAGAACGGTCTTCAATGTGTGCATTCAACTTACAGAGCTAAACTGATGTGCGTTTGCAGGAGTTTGTAAACCCTTTCTGTGAAGCAGCGGAAAACGCATTTTTCCAGCCAAATCCAAGCATTTCAGAAATAGCTGTAAATCTCCGTCTAAAACACAAAACGAACGTATCCTTCAAACTGCTCTCCTGTGCGTTCGCTTAACTAAGGGAGTTGAATCCGCGTTTAGATTCAGAGAGTGGGAAGCACGTTCCTTCTAGGAGCTGCGTTTTGCTATTCCAGCGTGAATGGGAGTAAACGCTGTATTGAGAAATATCTGCTTCTAGAACCAAAACGCAGCTACCTAACAGAACGGTCTTCAATGTGTGCATTCAACGCACAGAGGTAAACTGATCTGCGTTTGCAGGAGTTTGTAAACCCTTTCTGTGAAGCAGCGGAAAACGCATTTTTTCCAGCCAAATCCAAGTATTTCAGAAATAGCTGTAAATCTCCGTCTAAAACACAAAACGAACGTATCCTTCAAACTGCTCTCCTGTGCGTTCGCTTAACTAAGGGAGTTGAATCCGCGTTTAGATTCAGAGAGTGGGAAGCACGTTCCTTCTAGGAGCTGCGTTTTGCTATTCCAGCGTGAATGGGAGTAAACGCTGTATTCAGAAATATGTGCTTCTAGAACCAAAACGCAGCTACATAACAGAACGGTCTTCAATGTGTACATTCAACTTACAGAGTTAAACTGATGTGCGTTTGCAGGAGTTTGTAAACCCTTTCTGTGAAGCAGCGGAAAACGCATTTTTCCAGCCAAATCCAAGCATTTCAGAAATAGCTGTAAATCTCCGTCTAAAACACAAAACGAACGTATCCTTCAAACTGCTCTCCTGTGCGTTCGCTTAACTAAGGGAGTTGAATCCGCGTTTAGATTCAGAGAAAGGGAAGCACGTTCCTTCTAGGAGCTGCGTTTTGCTATTCCAGCGTGAATGGGAGTAAACGCTGTATTGAGGAATATCTGCTTCTAGAACCACAACGCAGCTACCTAACAGAACGGTCTTCAATGTGTGCATTCAACTTCCAGAGTTAAACTGATGTGCGTTTGCAGGAGTTTGTAAACCCTTTCTGTGAAGCAGCGGAAAACGCATTTTTCCAGCCAAATCCAAGCATTTCAGAAATAGCTGTAAATCTCCGTCTAAAACACAAAACGAACATACCATTCAAACTGCTCTGCTGGGGGTTGGCTTGACTAAGAGAGTTGAATCCACGTTTAGATTCAGAGAGTTGGAAGCACGTTCTTTCTAGGAGCTGCGATTTGCTATTCCAGCGTGAATGGGAGTAAACGCTGTATTGAGAAATATCTGCTTCTAGAACCAAAACGCAGCTACCTAACAGAACGGTCTTCAATATGTGCATTCAACTTACAGAGTTAAACTGATGTGCGTTTGCAGGAGTTTGTAAACCCTTTCTGTGAAGCAGCGGAAAACGCATTTTTCCAGCCAAATCCAGGGATTTAAGAAATAGCTGTAATTCTCGGTCTAAAACACAAAACGAACGTATCTTTCCAACTGCTCTGCTGGGTGTTTGCTTAACTAACGGAGTCGAATTCGCATTCAGAATCAGAGAGTTAGAAGCATGTTTGTTCTAGGAGCTGCGTTTGAATATAGCAAAGTGAATGGGAGTAAACGTTGTATTGAGAAATATCAGCTTCTAAAGCCAAACCGGAGCTACCTAAGAGAACGGTCTTCTACGTGTGCATTCAACTTACAGAGTTAAACTGACGTGTGTTTGCCGGAGTTTCTAAATCCTTTCTGTGAAGAAGTGGAAAACGCAGCTTTACAGCCAAATACAGGCATTTAAGAAATAGCTGTAAATCTCCGTCTAAAACACAAAACGAACGTATCTTTCAAACTGCTCTGCTGGGTGCTTGCTTAACTGAAGGAGTCGAAACCGCGTTAAGAATCAGAGAGTGAGAAGCATGTTTGTTCTAGGAGCTGTGTTTTTATATAGAAGAGTGAATGAGAATAAACGCTGTATTGATAAATATCTGCTTCTAAAACCAAAACGGAGCAACCTAATAGAACGGTCTTCAACGTGTGCATTCAGCTTACAGAGTTAAACTGACGTGTGTTGGCAGGAGTACCTAAATCCTTTCTGTGAAGAACGGGAAAACACATTGTTCCAGCCAAATCCAGGCATTTAAGAAATAGCTGTAAATCTCCGTCTAAAACACAAAACGAACGTATCTTTCAAACTGCTCTGCAAAGTGTTTGCTTAACTCAGGTATTCGAATTCGCTTTCAGGATAAGAGAGTGAGAAGCCCGTTTGTTCTAGGATCTGCGTTTGGACATACCAGAGTGAATGGGAGTAAACGCTGTATTGAGAAATATCTGCTTCTAAAACTAAAACGGAGCTACCTATCAGAACGGTCTTCAACGTGTGCATTCAACTTAAAGTTGAAGTGATGTGTGTTTGCAGAAGTTTCTAAACCCTATCTGTGAAGAAGCGGAAAACGCATTTTTCCATCCAAATCCAGGCATTTAAGAAATAGCTGTAAATCTCCGTCTAAAACACAAAACTAACGTATCTTTCAAACTGCTCTGCTGGGTGTTTGCTTAACTAAGGGAGTCGAATCCGCCTTCAGAATCAGAGTGAGAAGCACGTTTGTTCTAGGAGCTGCGTTTGGATATAGCAGAGTGAATGGCAGTAAACGCTGTATTGAGAAATATCTGTTTCTAAAACCAAAATGGAGATACCTAACAGAACGGTCTTCAACGTGTGCATTCAACTTACAGAGTTAAACTGATGTGTGTTTGCAGGAGTTTCTAAATCCTTTCTGTGAAGAAGCGGAAAACGTAATTTTCCAGCCAAATGCAGGCATTTAAGAAATAGCTGTAAATCTCCGTCTAAAACACAAAACGAACGTATCTTTCAAACTGCTCTGCTGGGTGCTTGCTTAACTAAGGGAGTCGAATCCGCGTTCAGAATCAGAGTGAGAACCACGTTTGTTCCAGGAGCTGCGTTTGGATATAACAGAGTGAATGAAAGTTAACGCTTTATTGAGAAATATCTGCTTCTAAAACCAAAACGGAGCTACATAACAGAACGGTCTTCGACGTGTGCATTCAACTTACAGAGTTAAACTGATGTGTGTTTGCAGGAGTTTCTAAACCCTTTCTGTGAAGAATTGGAAAACGGAATTTTACAGGCAAATCCAGGCATTTAAGAAATAGCTGTAAATCTCGGTCTAAAACACAAAACGAATGTATCTTTCAAACTGCTCTGCTGGGTGTTTGCTTAATTAAAGGAGTAGAACCCGCGTTAAGAATCAGAGAGTGAGAAGCATGTTTTTTCTAGGAGCTGTGTTTTTATATAACACAGTGAATTAGAGTAAACGCTGTATTGAGAAATATCTGCTTCTAAAACCAAAACGGAGCTACCTAACAGAACGGTCTTCTACGTGTGCATTCAACTTACAGAGTTAAACTGATGTGTGTTTGCAGGAGTTTCTAAACCCTTTCTGTGAAGAAGCGGAAAACGCATTTTTCCAGCCAAATCCAGGCATTTAAGAAATAGGTGTAAATCTCCGTCTAAAACACAAAACGAACGTATGTTTCAAACTGCTCTACTGGGTGTTTGCTTAACTAAGGGAGTCGAATCCGCCTTCAGAATCAGAGAGTGAGAAGCAGGTTTGTTCTAGGAGCTGCGTTTGGATATATCAGAGTGAATGGGATTAAACGCTGTATTGAGAAATATCTGCTTCTAAAACCAAAAGGGAGCCACCTAACAGAACGGTCTTCAACGGGTCCATTCAACTTACAGGGTTAAACTGATGTGTGTTTACAGGAGTGTCTAAACCCTTTCTGTGAAGAAGCGGAAAACGCATTTTTCCAGCCAAATCCACGCATTTAAGAAATAGCCGAAATTCTCCGTCTAAACACAAAACGAACGTATCTTTCAAACTGCTCTGAAGGGTGTTTGCTTAACTAAGGGAGTCGAATCCGCGTTCAGAATCAGAGAGTGAGTAGCACGTTTCATCTAGGAACTGCGTTTCGATATAGCAGAGTGAATGGGAGTAAACGCTGTATTGAGAAATATCTGCTTCTAAAACCAAAACGGAGCTACCTAACCGAACGGTCTTCGACGTGTGCCTTCAACTTACAGAGTTAAACTGATGTGTGTTTGCAGGATTTTATAAACCCTTTGTGTGAAGACGCGGAAAACGCATTTTTCCAGCCAAATCCAGGCATTTAAAGAATAGCTGTAAATCTCGGTCTAAAACAGAAAACGAACGTATCTTTCAAACTGCTGTGCTGGGTGTTTGCTTAACTGAGTTGAATCCGCGTTCAGAATCAGAGAGTGAGAAGCACGTTTAATCTAGGAACTGCGTTTCGATATAGCAGTGTGAATTGGAGTAAACGCTGTATTGAGAAATATCTGCTTCTAAAACTATAACGGAGCTAACTAACAGAACGGTCCTCAAGGTGTGCATTCAACTTACAGAGTTAAACTGACGTGTGTTTGCCGGAGTTTCTAAATCATTTCTGTGAAGAAGTGGAAAACGCAACTTTACAGCCAAATATAGGCATTTAATCGCTGTAAATCTCCGTCTAAAACACAAAACGAACGTATCTTTCAAACTGCTCTGCTGCGTGTTTGCTTAAGGAAGGGAGTTGAATCCGCGTTCAGAATCAGAGAGTGAGAAGCAGGTTTGTTCTAGGAGCTGCGTTTGGATATACCAGAGTTAATGGGAGTACACGCTGTATTGAGAAATATCTGCTTCGAAGACCAAAACGGAGCTACCTAACAGAACGGTCTTCAACGCTTGCATTCAACTTACAGAGATAAACTGATGTGTGTTTGCAGGAGTTTCTAAACACTTTCTTTGAAGAACCGGAAAACGCATTTTTCCAGCCAAATCCAGGCATTTAAGAAATAGCTGTAAATCTCCGTCTAAAACACAAAACGAACGTATCTTTCAAACTGCTCTGCTGGGTGTTTGCTTAACTAACGGAGTTGAATCCGCCTTCAGAATCAGAGTGAGAAGCACGTTTCATCTAGGAACTGCGTTTCGATATAGCAGAGTGAATGGGATTACACGCTGTATTGAGAAATATCTGCTTCTAAAACCAAAACGGAGCTACCTAACAGAACGGTCTTCAACGTATGCATTCAACTTACAGAGTTAAACTGATGTGTGTTTGCAGAAGTTTCTAAACCCTTTCTGTGAAGAAGCGGAAAACGCATATTTCCAGCCAAATCCAGGCATTTAAGAAATAGTTGTAAATCTCCGTCTAAATCACAAAACGAACGTATCTTTCAAACTGCTCTGCTGGGTGTTTGCTTAACTAAAGGATTTGAATCCGCGTTCAAAATCAGAGAGTGAGAAGCATGTTTGTTCTAGGAGCTGCGTTTGGATATAGCAGAGTGAATGGGAGTAGAGGCTGTATTGAGGAATATCTGCTTCTAAAACCAAAACGGAGCTACCTGACAGAACGGTCTTCAACGTGTGCATTCACCGTACAGAGTTAAACTGATGTGAGTTTGCAGGAGTTTCTAAACCCTTTCTGTGAATAAGCGGAAAACGCATTTTTCCAGCGAAATCCAGGCATTTAAGAAATAGCTGTAAATCTCCGTCTAAAACACAAAACGAACGTATCTTTCAAGCTGCTCTGCTGGGTGTTTGCTTAACTAAGGGAGTCGAGTCCGCCTTCATAATCAGAGAGTGAGAAGCACGTTTGTTCTAGGAGCTGCGTTTGGATATAGCAGAGTGAATGGCAGTAAACTCTGTATTGAGAAATATCTGTTTCTAAAACCAAAATGGAGCTACCTAACAGAACGGTCTTCAACGTGTGCATTCAACTCAGAGAGTTAAACTGATGTGTGTTTGCAGGAGTTTCTAAATCCTTTCTGTGAAAAAGTGGAAAACGTAATTTTCCAGCAAAATGCAGGCATTTAAGAAATAGCTGTAAATCTCCGTCTAAAACACAAAACGAACGTATCTTTCAAACTGCTCTGCTGGCTGTTTGCTTAACTAAGGGAGTCGAATCTTCGTTCAGTATCAGAGAGTGAGAAGCACGTTTGTTCTAGGAGCTGCGTTTGGATATAGAAGAGTGAAAGGTATTAAACGCTGTATTGAGAAATATCTGCTTCTAAAACCAAAACGGAGGTACCTAACAGAACGGTCTGCAACGTGTGCATTCAACTTACAGAGTTAAACTGATGTGTGTTTGCAGGAGTTTCTAAACCCTTTCTGTCAAGAAGCGGAAAACGCATTTTTTCCAGCCAAATCCAGGCCTTTAAGAAATAGCTGTAAATCTCCGACTAAAACACAAAACGAACGTATCTTTCAAACTGCTCTGCTGGGTGTTTGGTTAACGAAGGGACTCGAATCCGCCCTCAGGATAAGACAGTGAGAAGCACGTTTGTTCTAGGAGCTGCGTTTGGATATAGCAGAGTGAAAGGTATTAAACGCTGTATTGAGAAATATCTGCTTCTAAAACCAAAACGGAGGTACCTAACAGATCGGTCTGCAACGTGTGCATTCAACTTACAGAGTTAAACTGATGTGTGTTTGCAGGAGTTTGTAAACCCTTTCTGTGAAAAAGCGGAAAACGCATTTTTCCAGCCAAATCCAGGCATTTAAGAAATAGCTGTAAATCTCCGTCTAAAACACAAAACGAACGTATCTTTCAAACTGCTCTGCTGGCTGTTTGCTTAACTAAGGGAGTCGAATCCCCGTTGAGTATCAGAGAGTGAGAAGCACGTTTGTTCTAGGAGCTGCGTTTGGATATAGCAGAGTGAAAGGTATTAAACGCTGTATTGAGAAATATCTGCTTCTGAAACCAAAACGGAAGTACCTAACAGAACGGTCTGCAACGTGTGCATTCAACTTACAGAGTTAAACTGATGTGTGTTTGCAGGAGTTTCTAAACCCTTTCTGTGAAAAAGCGGAAAACGCAATTTTCCAGCCAAATGCAGGCATTTAAGAAATAGCTGTAAATCTCCGTCTAGAACACAAAACGAACGTATCTTTCAAACTGCACCGCTGGGTGTGTTCCTAACTAAGGGAGTCGAAAGGGCCTTCAGAATCAGAGAGTGAGAAGCACGGTTGTTCCAGGAGATCCGTTTGGATATAGCAGAGTGAATGGGAGTAAACGGTGTATTGAGAAATATCTGCTTCTAAAACCAAAACGGAGCTACCTAACAGAACGGTCTTCATCGTGTGCATTCAGCTTACAGAGTTAAACTGATGTGTGTTTGCAGGAGTTTCTTAACCCTTTCTGTGAAGAAGCGGAAAACGCATTTTTCCAGGCAAATCCAGGCATTTAATAAATAGCTGTAAATCTCCGTCTAAAACACAAAACGAACGTATCTTTCAAACTGATCTGCTTGGTGTTTGCTTAACTAAGTGAGTCGAATCCGCCTTCAGAATCAAAGAGTGAGAAGTATGTTTGTTCTAGGAGCTGCGTTTGGATATAGCATAGTGAATGGTAGTAAACGCTGTATTGAGAAATATCTGCTTCTAAAACCAAAACGGAGCTACGTAACAGAACGGTCTTCAACGTGTTCATTCAACTTACAGAGTTAAACTGATGTGTGTTTGCAGGAGTTTCTAAACCCTTTCTGTGAAGAAGCGGAAAACGCATTTTTCCAGCCAAATCCAGGCATTTAAGAAATAGCTTTAAATCTCCGTCTAAAACACAAAACGAACGTATTTTTCAAACTGCTCTGCTGAGTGTTTGCTTAACTAAGGGAGTTGAATCCGCGTTCAGAATCAGAGAGTCAGAAGCACGTTTGTTCTAGGAGCTCCGTTTGGATATAGCAGAGTGAATGGGAGTAAACGGTGTATTGAGAAATATCTGCTTCTAAAACCAAAACGGAGCTACCTAACAGAACGGTCTTAAACGTGTGCATTCAACTTACAGAGTTAAACTGATGTGTGTTTGCAGGAATTTCTAAACGCTTTCTGTGAAGAAGCAGAATACGCAATTTTCCAGCCAAATCCAGGCATTTAAGAAATATCTGTAAATCTCCGTCTAAAACATAAAACGAACGTATCTTTCAAACTGATCTGCTTGGTGTTTGCTTAACAAAGGGAGTCGAATCCGCCTTCAGAATCAGAGAGTGAGAAGCACGTTTGTTCTAGGAGCTGCGTTTGGATATAGCAGAGTGAAAGGTATTAAACGCTGTATTGAGAAATATCTGCTTCTAAAACCAAAACGGAGTTACGTAACAGAACCGCCTTCAACGTGTGCATTGAACTTACAGAGTTAAACTGATGTGTGTTTGCAGGAGTTTCTAAACCCTTTCTGTGAACTAGTGGGAAACGCATTTTTCCAGCGAAATCCAGGAATTTAAGAAATAGCTGTAAATATCCGTCTAAAACACAAAACGAACGTATCTTTCAAACTGCTCTGCTGGCTGTTTGCTTAACTAAAGGATTTGAATCCGCGTTCAAAATCAGAGAGTGAAAAGCATGTTTGTTCTAGGAGCTGCGTTTGGATATAGCAGAGTGAATGTGAGTAGAGGCTGTATTGAGGAATATCTGCTTCTAAAACCAAAACGGAGCTACCTAACAGAACGGTCTTCAACGTGTGCATTCACCTTAGAGAGTTAAACTGATGTGAGTTTGCAGGAGTTTCTAAACCCTTTCTGTGAGTAAGCGGAAAACGCATTTTTCCAGCGAAATCCAGGCTTTTAAGAAATAGCTGTAAATCTCCGTCTAAAACACAAAACGAACGTATCTTTCAAACTGCTCTGCTGGGTGTTTCCTTAACTAAGGGAGTCGAATCCGCCTTCAGAATCAGAGAGTGAGAAGCACGTTTGTTCTAGGAGCTGCGTTTGGATATAGCAGAGTGAATGGCAGTAAACGCTGTATTGAGAAATATCGGTTTCTAAAACCAAAATGGAGATACCTAACAGAACGGTCTTCAACGTGTGCATTCAACATACAGTGTTAAACTGATGTGTGTTTGCAGGAGTTTCTATATCCTTTCTGTGAAGTAGCGGAAAACGTAATTTTCCAGCCAAATGCAGGCATTTAAGAAATAGCTGTAAATCTCCGTCTAAAACACAAAACGAACGTATCTTTCAAACTGCTCTGCTGGCTGTTTGCATAACTAAGGGAGTCTAATCCGCCTTCAGAATCAGAGAGTGAGAAGCACGTTTGTTCTAGGAGCTGCGTTTGGATATATCATAGTGAATAAGATTAAACGCTGTATTGAGAAATATCTGCTTCTAAAACAAAACGGAGCTACGTAACAGAACCGCCTTCAACGTGTGCCTTGAACTTACAGAGTTAAACTGATGTGTGTTTGCAGGAGTTTCTAAACCCTTTCTGTGAAGTAGTGGAAAACGCATTTTTCCAGCCAAATCCAGGAATTTAAGAAATAGCTGTAAATATCCGTCTAAAACACAAAACGAACGTATCTTTCAAACTGCTCTGCTGGGTGTTTGCTTAACTAAAGGATTTGAATCCGTGTTCAAAATCAGAGAGTGAGAAGCACGTTTGTTCTAGGAGCTGCGTTTATATATAGCAGAGTGAATGGCAGTAAACGCTGTATTGAGAAATATCTGTTTCTAAAACCAAAATGGAGCTACCTAACAGAACGGTCTTCAACGTGTGCATTCAACTTACAGAGTAAAACTGATGTGTGTTTGCAGGAGTTTCTAAATCCTTTCTGTGAAAAAGTGGAAAACGTAATTTTCCAGCCAAATGCAGGCATTTAAGAAATAGCTGTAAATCTCCGTCTAAAACACAAAACGAACGTATCTTTCGAACTGCTCTGCTGCGTGTTTGCTTAATGAAGGGAGCGAAATCCGCGTTCAGAATCAGAGAGTGAGAAGCAGGTTTGTTCTAGGAACTGCGTTTGGATATAGCAGAGTGAATGGGAGTACACCCTGTATTGAGAAATATCTGCTTCTAAAACCAAAACGGAGCGACCTAACAGAACGGTCTTCAACGTGTGCATTCAACTTACAGAGTTAAACTGATGTGTGTTTGCAGGAGTTTCTAAACCCTTTCTGTGAAGAAGCGGAAAACACATTTTTCCAACCAAATCCAGGCATTTAAGAAATAGCTGTAAATCTCCGTCTAAAACACAAAAGGAACGTATCTTTCAAACTGCTCTGCTGGGTGTTTGCTTAACTAAGGGAGTTGAATCCGCGTTCAGAATCAGAGAGTGAGAAGCACGTTTCATCTAGGAACTGCGTTTCGATACAGCAGAGTGAATGGTAGTACACGCTGTATTGAGAAATATCTGCTTCTAAAACCAAAACGGAGCTACCTAACAGAACGGTCTTCAACGATTGCATTCAACTTACAGAGTAAAACTGATGTGTGTTTGCAGGAGTTTATAAACCCTTTCTGTGAAAAAGCGGAAAACGCAATTTTCCAGCCAAATGCAGGAATTTAAGAAATAGCTGTAAATCTCCGTCTAAAACACAAAACGAACGTATCTTTCAAACTGCTCTGCTTGGTGTTTGCTTAACTAAGGGAGTTGAATCCGCGTTCAGAATCAGAGAGTGAGAAGCACGTTTCATCTAGGAACTGCGTTTCGATACAGCAGAGTGAATGGTAGTACACGCTGTATTGAGAAATATCTGCTTCTAAAACCAAAACGGAGCTACCTAACAGAACGGTCTTCAACGATTGATTTCAACTTACAGAGTTAAACTGATGTGTGTTTGCAGGAGTTTATAAACCCTTTCTGTGAAAAAGCGGAAAACGCAATTTTCCAGCCAAATGCAGGAATTTAAGAAATAGCTGTAAATCTCCGTCTAAAACACAAAACGAACGTATCTTTCAAACTGCTCTGCTGGCTGTTTGCTTAACTAAGGGAGTCGAATCCGCCTTCAGAATCAGAGAGTGAGAAGCACGTTTGTTCTAGGAGCTGCGTTTGGATATATCATAGTGAATAAGATTAAACGCTGTATTGAGAAATATCTGCTTCTAAAACAAAACGGAGCTACGTAACAGAACCGCCTTCAACGTGTGCCTTGAACTTACAGAGTTAAACTGATGTGTGTTTGCAGGAGTTTCTAAACCCTTTCTGTGAAGTAGTGGAAAACGCATTTTTCCAGCCAAATGCAGGCATTTAAGAAATAGCTGTAAATCTCCGTCTAAAACACAAAACGAACGTATCTTTCAAACTGCTCTGCTGGGTGTTTGCTTAACTAAAGGATTTGAATCCGTGTTCAAAATCAGAGAGTGAGAAGCATGTTTGTTCTAGGACCTGCGTTTGGATATAGCAGAGTGAATGGGAGTAGAGGCTGTATTGAGGAATATCTGCTTCTAAAACCAAAACGGAGCTACCTGACAGAACGGTCTTCAACGTGTGCATTCACCTTACAGAGTTAAACTGATGTGAGTTTGCAGGAGTTTCTAAACCCTTTCTGTGAATAAGCGGAAAACGCATTTTTCCAGCGAAACCCAGGCATTTAAGAAATAGCTGTAAATCTCCGTCTAAAACACAAAACGAACGTATCTTTCAAACTGCTCTGCTGGGTGTTTTCTTAACTAAGGGAGTCGAGTCCGCCTTCAGAATCAGAGAGTGAGAAGCACGTTTGTTCTAGGAGCTGCGTTTTGATATAGCAGAGTGAAAGGTATTAAACGCTGTATTGAGAAATATCTGCTTCTAAAACCAAAACGGAGCTACCTTACAGAACGGTCTTCAACGTGTGCATTCAACTTACAGAGTTGAACTGATGTGTGTTTGCAGAAGTTTCTAAACCCTTTCTGTGAAGCAGCGGAAAACGCATTTTTCCAGCCAAATCCAAGCATTTCAGAAATAGCTGTAAATCTCCGTCTAAAACACAAAACGAACGTATCCTTCAAACTGCTCTCCTGTGCGTTCGCTTAACTAAGGGAGTTGAATCCGCGTTTAGATTCAGAGAGTGGGAAGCACGTTCCTTCTAGGAGCTGCGATTTGCTATTCCAGCGTGAATGGGAGTAAACGCTGTATTGAGAAATATCTGCTTCTAGAACCAAAACGCAGCTACCTAACAGAACGGTCTTCAACGTGTGCATTCAACTTACAGAGTTAAACTGATGTGTGTTTTCAGGAGTTTCTAAACCCTTTCTCTGAAGAAGTGGAAAACGCATTTTTCCAGCCAAATCCAGGCATTTAAGAAATAGCTGTAAATCTCCGTCTAAAACACAAAACGAACGTATCTTTCAAACTGCTCTGCTGGGTGTTTGCTTAACTAAGGGAGTCGAATTCGCGTTCAGAATCAGAGAGTGAGAAGCATGTTTGTTCTAGGAGCTGCGTTTGGATATAGCAGAATGAATGGGAGTACACGCTGTATTGAGAAATATCTGCTTCTAAAACCAAAACGGAGCTACCTAACAGAACGGTCTTCAACGTGTGCATTCAACTTACACAGGTAAACTGATGTGCGTTTGCAGAAGTTTCTAAACCCTTTCTGTGAAGAAGCGGCAACCGCATATTTCCAGCCAAATTCAGGCATTTAAGAAATAGCTGTAAATCTCCGTCTAAAACACAAAACGAACGTATCTTTCAAACTGCTCTGCTGGGTGTTTGCTTAACTAAGGGAGTTGAAACCGCGTTCAGAATCAGAGAGTGAGAAGCACGTTTCATCTACGAACTGCGTTTCGATATAGCAGAGTGAATGGGAGTAAACGCTGTATTGAGAAATATCTGCTTCTAAAACCAAAACGGAGCTACCTTACAGAACGGTCTTCAACGTGTGCATTCAACTTACAGAGTTGAACTGATGTGTGTTTGCAGAAGTTTCTAAACCCTTTCTGTGAAATAGCGGAAATCGCATTTTTCCAGCCAAATCCAGGCATTTAAGAAATAGCTGTAAATCTCCATCTAAAACACAAAACGAACGTATCTTTCAAACTGCTCTGCTGGGTGTTTGCTTAACTAAGGGAGTTGAATCTGCGTTCAGAATCACAGAGTGAGAAGCAGGTTTGTTCTAGGAACTGCTTTTGGATAAAGCAGAGTGAATGGGATTAAACGCTGTATTGAGAAATATCTGCTTCTAAAACCAAAACGGAGCTACCTAACAGAAAGGTCTTCAACGTGTCCATTCAACTTACACAGTTAAACTGATGTGTGTTTGCCGGAGTTTCTAAACACTTTCTGTGAAGAAGTGGAAAACGCAACTTTCCAGCCAAAAACAGGCATTTAAGAAATAGCTGTAAATCTCCGTCTAAAACACAAAACGAACGTATCTTTCAAACTGCTCTGCTGCGTGTTTGCTTAACGAAGGGAGTTAAATCCGCGTTCAGAATCAGAGAGTGAGAAGCAGGTTTGTTCTTGAAACTGCGTTTGGATATAGCAGAGTGAATGTGAGTACACGCTATATTGAGAAATATCTGCTTCTAAAACCAAAACGGAACTACCTAACAGAACGGTCTTCAACGTGTGCATTCAACTTACAGAGTTAAACTGATGTGTGTTTGCAGGAGTTTCTAAATCCTTTCTGAGAAGAAGCAGAAAACGCATTTTTCCAGACAAATCCAGGCATTAAAGAAATAGCTGTAAATCTCCGTCTAAAACACAAAACGAACGTATTCTTCAAACTGCTCTGCTGGGTGTTTGCTTAACTAAAGGAGTCGAATTCGCGTTAAGAATCAGAGAGTGAGAAGCATGTTTGTTCTAGGAGCTGTGTTTTTATATAGCAGAGTGAATTTGAGTAAACGCTGTATTGAGAAATATCTGCTTCTAAAACCAAAACGGAGCTACCTAACAGAACGGTCTTCTACGTGTGCATTCAACTTACAGAGTTAAACTGATGTGTGTTTGCAGGAGTTTCTAAACCCTTTCTGTGAGGAGGCGGAAAACGCATATTTCCAGCCAAATCCAGGCATTTAAGAAATAGCTGTAAATCTCCGTCTAAAACAAAAAACGAACGTATCATTCAAACTGCTCTACTGGGTGTTTGCTTAACTAAGGGAGTCGAATCCGCCTTCAGAATCAGAGAGTGAGAAGCACGTTTGTTCTAGGAGCTGCGTTTGGATAAAGCATAGTGAATGCGATTAAACGCTGTATTGAGAAATATCTGCATCTAATGGGGAAACTGAGCTACCTAAAAGAACGGTCTTCAACGTGTGCATTCAACTTACAGAGTTAAACTGATGTGTGTTTGCAGGAGTTTCTAAACACTTTGTGTGAAAAAGCAGAAAACGCACTTTTCCAGCCAAATCCAGGCATTTAAGAAATAGCTGTAAATCTCCATCTAAAACACAAAACGAACGTATCTTTCAAACTGCTCTGCTGGGTGTTTGCTTAACTAAGGGAGTTGAATCCGCGTTCAGAATCACAGAGTGAGAAGCAGGTTTGTTCTAGGAGCTGCGTTTGGATATAGCAGAGTGAATGAGAGTAAACGCTGTATTGAGAAATATCAGCTTCTAAAACCAAAACGGAGCTCCCTAACAGAACGGTCTTCAACGTGTGCATTCAACTTACAGAGTTAAACTGATGTGTGTTTTCAGGAGATTCTAAACCCTTTCTGTGAAGAAGCGGAAAAGGCATTTTTCCTGCCAATCCAGGCATTTAAGAAATAGCTGTAAATCTCCGTCTAAAACACAAAACGAACGTATCTTTCAAACTGCTCTGCTGGGTGTTTGCTTAACTAAGGGAGTCGAATCTGCGTTCAGAATCAGTGTGAGAAGCACGTTTGTTCTAGGAGCTTCGTTTGGATATGGCAGAGTGAATGGGAGTAAAAGCTGTATTGAGAAATATCTGCTTCTAAAACCAAAACGGAGCTACCTAACAGAACGGTCTTCAACGTGTGCATTCAACTTACAGAGTTAAACTGATGTGTGTTCGCAGGAGTTTCTAAACCCTTTCTGTGAAGAAGCGGAAAACGCAATTTTCCAGCCAAATCCAGGCATTTAAGAAATAGGTGTAAATCTCCGTCTAAAACACAAAACGAATGTATCTTTCAAACTACTCTACTGAGTGTTTGCTTAACTAAGGGAGTCGAATCCGCCTTCAGAATCAGAGAGCGAGAAGCAGGTTTGTTCTAGGAGCTGAGTTTGGATAAATCAGAGTGAATGGGATTGAACGCTGTATTGAGAAATATCTGCTTCTAAAACCAAAACGGAGCTACCTAACAGAACGGTCTTCAACGTGTCCATTCAACTTACACAGTTAAACTGATGTGTGTTTGCAGTAGTTACTAAACCCTTCTGTGAAGAAGCGGAAAACGCATTTTTTTAAGCCAAATACAGGCATTTGAGAAATAGCTGTAAATCTCCCTCTAAAACACTACACGAACGTAACTTCCAACTGCTCTGCTGGGTTTTTGCTTAAGTAAGGGAGTTGAATCCGCGTTCAGAATCAGGGAGTGAGAAACACGAGTGTTCTAGGAGGTGCGTTTGAATATAGCAGAGTGAATGGGAGTAAACGCTCTATTGAGAAATATCTGCTTCTAAAACCAAAACGGAGCTACCTAATAGAACGGTTGTCAACGTGTGCATTCAACTTACAAAGTTAAACTGATGTGTGTTTGCAGGAGTTTCTAAACCCTTTCTGTGAAGAACCGGAAAACACATTTTTCCAGCCAAATCCAGGCATTAAACAAATAGCTGTAAATCTCGGTCTAAAACACAAAACGAACGTATCTTTCAAACTGCTCTACTGCGTGTTTGCTTAACTAAGGAGTCGCATCCGCCTTCAGAATCAGAGAGTGAGAAGCACGTTTGTTCTAGGAGCTGCGTTTGGATATAGCAGAGTGAATGGGATTAAACGCTGTATTGAGAAATATCTGCTTCTAAAACCAAAAGGGAGCCACCAAACAGAACGGTCTTCAACGGGTCCATTCAACTTACAGGGTTAAACTGATGTGTGTTTACAGGAGTGTTTAAACCCTTTCTGAGAAGAAGCAGAAAACGCATTTTTCCAGCCAAATCCACGCATTTAAGAAATAGCTGAAAATCTCCGTCTGAAACACAAAACGAACGTATCTTTCAAACTGCTCTGAAGGGTGTTTGCTTAACAACGGGAGTCGAATCCGCGTTCAGAATCAGAGAGTGAGAATCACGTTTCATCTAGGAACTGCGTTTCGATATAGCAGAGTTAATGGGAGTAAACGCTGTATTGCGAAATATCTGCTTCTAAAACCAAAACGGAGCTACCTAACCGAACGGTCTTCGACGTGTGCCTTCAACTTACAGAGTTAAACTGATGTGTGTTTGCAGGATTTCCTAACCCTTTGTGTGAAGACGCGGAAAACGCATTTTACCAGCCAAATCCAGGCATTTAAGGAATAGCTGTAAATCTCCGTCTAAAACAGAAAACGAACGTATCTTTCAAACTGCTGTGCTGAGTGTTTGCTTAACTAAGTGAGTTGAATCCGCGTTCAGAATCAGAGAGTGAGAAGCACGTTTAATCTAGGAACTGCGTTTCGATATAGCAGAGTGAATGGGAGTAAACGCTGTATTGAGAAATATCTGCTTCTAAAACCAAAACGGAGCTACCTAACATAACGGTCTTCTACGTGTGCATTCAACTTACAGAGTTAAACTGACGTGTGTTTGCCGGAGTTTCTAAATCCTTTCTGTGAAGAAGTGGAAAACGCAGCTTTACAGCCAAATACAGGCATTTAAGAAATAGCTGTAAATCTCCGTCTAAAACACAAAACGAACGTGTCTTTCAAACTGCTCTGCTGGGTGCTTGCTTAACTAAAGGAGTCGAAACCGCGTTAAGAATCAGAGAGTGAGAAGCATGTTTGTTCTAGGAGCTGTGTTTTTATATAGCAGAGTGAATGAGAGTAAACGCTGTATTGATAAATATCTGCTTCTAAAACCAAAACGGAGCTACCTAATAGAACGGTCTTCAACGTGTGCATTCAAGTTACAGAGTTAAACTGACGTGTGTTGGCAGGAGTACCTAAATCCTTTCTGTGAAGAACGGGAAAACACATTGTTCCAGCCAAATCCAGGCATTTAAGAAATAGCTGTAAATCTCCGTCTAAAACACCAAACGAACGTATCTTTCAAACTGCTCTGCAAAGTGTTTGCTTAACTCAGGTATTCGAATCCGCTTTCAGAATAAGAGAGTGAGAAGCCCGTTTGTTCTAGGATCTGCGTTTGGACATACCAGAGTGAATGGGAGTAAACGCTGTATTGAGAAATATCTGCTTCTAAAACTAAAACGGAGCTACCTAACAGAACGGTCTTCAACGTGTGCATTCAACTTACAGAGTTAAACTCATGTGTGTTTGCCGGAGTTTCTAAACCCTTTCTGTGAAGAAGTGGAAAACGCATTTTTCCATCCAAATCCAGGCATTTAAGAAATAGCTGTAAATCTCGGTCTAAAACACAAAACGAATGTATCTTTCAAACTGCTCTGCTGGGTGTTTGCTTAATTAAAGGAGTAGAACCCGCGTTAAGAATCAGAGAGTGAGAAGCATGTTTTTTTCTAGGAGCTGTGTTTTTATATAACACAGTGAATTAGAGTAAACGCTGTATTGAGAAATATCTGCTTCTAAAACCAAAACGGAGCTACCTAACAGAACGGTCTTCTACGTGTGCATTCAACTTACAGAGTTAAACTGATGTGTGTTTGCAGGAGTTCCTAAACCCTTTCTGTGAAGAAGCGGAAAACGCATTTTTCCAGCCAAATCCAGGCATTTAAGAAATAGGTGTAAATCTCCATCTAAAACACAAAACGAACGTATATTTCCAACTGCTCTGAAGGGTGTTTGCTTAACTAAGGGAGTCGAATCCGCGTTCAGAATCAGAGAGTGAGAAGCACGTTTCATCTAGGAACTGCGTTTCGATATAGCAGAGTGAATGGGAGTAAACGCTGTATTGAGAAATATCTGCTTCTAAAACCAAAACGGAGCTACCTAACCGAACGGTCTTCGACGTGTGCCTTCAACTTACAGAGTTAAACTGATGTGTGTTTGCAGGATTTTATAAACCCTTTGTGTGAAGATGCGGAAAACGCATTTTTCCAGCCAAATCCAGGCATTTAAAGAATAGCTGTAAATCTCGGTCTAAAACAGAAAACGAACGTATCTTTCAAACTGCTGTGCTGGGTGTTTGCTTAACTGAGTTGAATCCGCGTTCAAAATCAGAGAGTGAGGAGCACGTTTAATCTAGGAACTGCGTTTCGATATAGCAGTGTGAATTGGAGTAAACGCTGTATTGAGAAATATCTACTTTAAAACCAAAACGGAGCTACCTAACAGGACGGTCTTATACGTGTGCATTCAACTTACAGAGTTAAACTGATGTGTGTTTGCAGGACTTTCTAAACCCTTTCTGTGAAATAGCGGAAAACGCATTTTTCCAACCAAATCCAGGCATTTAAGAAATAGCTTTAAATCTCCGTCTAAAACACAAAACGAACGTATCTTTCAAACTTCTCAGCAAAGTGTTTGCTTAACTAAGGTAGTCGAATCCGCTTTTAGAATCAGAGAGTGAGAAGCACGTTTGATTTAGGATCTGCGTTTGGATATACCAGAGTTAATGGGAGTAAACGCTGTATTGAGAAATATCTGCTTCTAAAACTATAACGGAGCTAACTAACAGAACGGTCCTCAAGGTGTGCATTCAACTTACAGAGTTAAACTGACGTGTGTTTGCCGGAGTTTCTAAATCATTTCTGTGAAGAATTGGAAAACGCAACTTTAAAGCCAAATACAGGCATTTAATCGCTGTAAATCTCCGTCTAAAACACAAAACGAACGTATCTTTCAAACTGCTCTGCAAAGTGTTTGCTTAACTAAGGTAGTCGAATCCGCTTTCAGAATCAGAGAGTGAGAAACACGTTTGTTCTAGGAGCTACGTTTGGATAAAGCAGAGTGAATGGGATTAAACGCTGTATTGAGCAATATCTGCTTCTAAAACCAAAACGGAGCTACCTAACAGAACAGTCTTCCACGTGTCCATTCAACTTACACAGTTAAACTGATGTGTGTTTGCAGGAGT
Source organism: Callithrix jacchus (assembly GCF_049354715.1). Taxonomy (NCBI): domain Eukaryota; kingdom Metazoa; phylum Chordata; class Mammalia; order Primates; family Cebidae; genus Callithrix; species Callithrix jacchus. The sequence continues at coordinate 47,541,877 of NC_133514.1, forward strand.
TTCTAAACCCTTTCTGTGAAGAAGCGGAAAACGCATTTTTCCAGCCAAATCCGGGAATTTAAGAAATAGCTGTAAATCTCCGTCTAAAACCCAAAACGAACGTATCTTTCAAACTGCTCATCTGGGTGTATGCTTAACTAAGGGAGTCGAATCCGCGTTCAGAATCAGCGTGAGAAGCACGTTTTTTCTAGGAGCTGCGTTTGGATATAGCAGAGTGAATGGGAGTAAACGCTGTATTGAGAAATATCTGCTTCTAAAACCAAAACGGAGCTACCTAACAGAACGGTCTTCAACGTGTGCATTCAACATACAGAGTTAAACTGATGTGTGTTTGCAGGAGTTTCTAAACCCTTTCTGTGAAATAGCGGAAAACGCAATTTTCCAGCCAAATCCAGGCATTTAAGTAATAGCTGTAAATCTCCGTCTAAAACACAAAACGAACGTATGTTTCAAACTGCTCTGCTTCGTGTTTGCTTAACGAAGGGAGTTGAATCCGGGTTCAGAATCAGAGAGTGAGAAGCAGGTTTGTTCTAGGAGCTGCGTTTGGATATAGCAGAGTGAATGGGAGTAAACGCTGTATTGAGAAATATCTGCTTCTAAAACGAAAACGGAGCTACCTAACAGAACGGTCTTCAACGTGTGCATTCAACTTACAGAGTGAAACTGATGTGTGTTTGCAAGAGTTTCTAAACTCTTTCTTTGAAGAAGCGGAAAACGCATTTTTCCATCCAAATCCAGGCATTTAAGAAATAGCTGTAAATCTCCGTCTGAAACACAAAACGAACGTATCTTTCAAACTGCTCTGCTAGGTCTTTGCTTAACTAAGGGAGTTGAATCCGCGTTCAGAATCAGGGAGTGAGAAACACGAATGTTCTAAGAGCTGTGTTTGAATATAGCAGAGTGAATGGGAGTAAACGCTGTATTGAGAAATATCTGCTTCTAAAACCAAAACGGATCTACCTAACAGAACGGTCTTCAACGAGTGCATTCAACTTACAGAGTTAAACTGATGTGTGTTTGCAGGACTTTCTAAACCCTTTCTGTGAATAAGCGGAAAAAGCATTATTCCAGCCAAATCCAGGCATTTAAGAAATAGCTGTAAATCTCCGTCTAAAACACAAAACGAACGTATCTTTCAAACTGCTCTGCAAAGTGTTTGCTTAACTAAGGGAGTCGAATCCGCGTTCAGAATCAGAGAGTGAGAAGCACGTTTGTTCTAGGATCTGCGTTTAAATATACCAGAGTGAATGGGAGTAAACGCTGTATTGAGAAATATCTGCTTCTAAAACTAAAACGGAGCTACCTAACAGAACGGTCTTCAACATGTGCATTCAACTTACAGAGTTAAACTCATTTGTGTTTGCCGGAGTTTCTAAACCCTTTCTGTGAAGAAGTGGAAAACGCAACTTTCCAGATAAATCCAGGCATTTAAGAAATAGCTGTAAATCTCCGTTTAAAACACATAACGAACATATCTTTCAAACTGCTCTGCTGGGTGTTTGCTTAACGAAGGGAGTGGAATTTGCGTTCAGAATAAGAGAGTGAGAAGCAGGTTGCTTCTAGGAGCTGCGTTTGGATATAGCAGAGTGAATGGGAGAACACGCTGTATTGAGAAATATCTGCTTCTAAAACCTAAACGGAGCTACCTAACAGAACGGTCTTCAACGTGTGCATTCAACTTACAGAGTTAAACTGATGTGTGTTTGCAGGAGTTTCTAAACTATTTCTGTGAAGAACCGGAAAACACATTTTTCCAGCCAAATCCAGGCATTTAAGAAATAGCTGTAAATCTCCGTGTAAAACACAAAACGAACGTATCTTTCAAACTGCTCTGCTGGGCGTTTGCTTAACTAAGGGAGTCGAATCCGCGTTCAGAATCAGAGAGTGAGAAGCACGTTTGTTCTAGGAGCTGCGTTTGGATATAGCAGAGTGAAAGGGATTAAACGCTGTATTGAGAAATATCTGTTTCTAAAACCAAAACGGAGCTACCTAACAGAACGGTCTTCTACGTGTGCATTCAACTTACAGAGATAAACTGATGTGTGTTTGAAGGAGTTTCTAAACCCTTTCTGTGAAAAAGCAGAAAACGCATTTTTCCTGCCAAATCCAGGCATATAAGAAATAGCTGTAAATCTCGGTCTAAAACACAAAAGGAACGTAACTTTCAAACTGCGCTGCTGGGTGTTTGCTTAACTAAGGGAGTCGAATCCGCGTTCAGAATCAGAGAGTGAGAAGCACGTTTGTTCTAGGAGCTGCGTTTGGATATAGCAGAGTGAAAGGTATTAAACGCTGTATTGAGAAATATCTGCTTCTAAAACCAAAACGGAGCTACATGACAGAACGGTCTTCAACGTGTGCATTCAACTGACAGAGTTAAACTGATGTGTGTTTGCAGAAGATTTTAAACGCTTTTTGTGAAGAAGCGGATATTGCATTTTTCCAGCCAAATCCAGGCATTTAAGAAATAGCTGTAAATCTCCGTCTAAAACACAAAACGTACGTATCTTTCAAACTGTTCTGCTGGGTGTTTGCTTAACTAAAGGAGTTGAATCCGCGTTCAGAATCAGAGAGCGAGAAGCATGTTTGTTCTAGGAGCTGCGTTTTTATATAGCAGAGTGAATGGGAGTAAACGATGTATTCAGAAATATCTGCTTTAAAACCAAAACGGAGCTACCTAACAGAACGGTCTTCAACGTGTGCATTCAAGTTACACAGTTTAACTGATGTGTGTTTTCAGGAGTTTCTAAACCCTTTCTGTGAAGAAGCGGAAAAGGCATTTTTACTGCCAAATCCAGGCATTTAAGAAATAGCTGGAAATCTCGGTCTAAAACACAAAACGAACGTATCTTTCAAACTGCTCTGCTGGGTGTTTGCTTAACTAACGGAGTCGAATTCGCATTAAGAATCAGAGTGAGAAGCATGTTTGTTCTAGGAGCTGCGTTTGAATATAGCAGAGTGAATGGGAGTAAACGCTGTATTGAGAAATATCAGCTTCTAAACCCAAAACGGAGCTACCTAACAGAACGGTCTTCAACGTGTCCATTCAACTTACACAGTTAAACTGATGTGTGTTTGCAGGAGTTTCTAAACCCTTTCTGTGAAGAAGCGTAAAACGCATTTTTCCAGCCAAATCCAGGCATTTAAGAAATAGGTGTAAATCTCCGTCTAAAACACAAAACGAATGTATCTTTCAAACTACTCTACTGAGTGTTTGCTTAACTAAGGGAGTCGAATCCGCCTTCAGAATCAGAGAGCGAGAAGCAGGTTTGTTCTAGGAGCTGCGTTTGGATAAAGCAGAGAGAACGGGATTAAACGCTGTATTGAGAAATATCTGCTTCTAAAACCAAAACGGAGCTACCTAACAGAACGGTCTTCAACGTGTCCATTCAACTTACACAGTTAAACTGATGTGTGTTTGCAGGAGTTTCTAAACCCTTCTGTGAAGAAGCGGGAAACGCATTTTTTTAAGCCAAATACAGGCATTTAAGAAATAGCTGTAAATCTCCGTCTAAAACACAACACGAACGTATCTTCCAACTGCTCTGCTGGGTTTTTGCTTAACTAAGGGAGTTGAATCCGCGTTCAGAATCAGGGAGTGAGAAACACGAATGTTCTAGGAGCTGCGTTTGAATATAGCAGAGTGAATGGGAGTAAACGCTGTATTGAGAAATATCTGCTTCTAAAACCAAAACGGATCTACCTAACATAACGGTCTTCAACGAGTGCATTCAACTTACAGAGTTAAACTGATGTGTGTTTTCAGGACTTTCTAAACCCTTCCTGTGAAATAGAAGAAAACGCATTTTTTAACCAAATCCAGGCATTTAAGAAATAGCTGTAAATCTCCGTCTAAAACACAAAACGAACGTATCTTTCAAACTGCTCTGCTTCGTGTTTGCTTAACTAAGGTAGTTGAATCCGCTTTCAAAATCAGAGAGTGAGAAGCACGTTTGTTCTAGGAGCTTCGTTTGGATATATCAGAGTGAATGGGAGTACACGCTGTATTGAGAAATATCTGCTTCTAAAACCAAAACGGAGCTACCTAACAGAACGGTCTTCAACGTGTTCATTCAACTTACAGAGTTAAACTGATGTGTGTTTGCAGGACTTTCTAAACCCTTTCTGTGAAATAGCGGAAAACGCATTTTTCCAACCAAATCCAGGCATTTAAGAAATAGCTGTAAATCTCCGTCTAAAACACAAAACCAACTTATCTTTAAAACTGCTCTGCAAAGTGTTTGCTTAACTAAGGTCGTCGAATCCGCTTTCAGAATCAGAGAGTGAGAAGCACGTTTGTTCTAGGATCTGCGTTTGGATATACCAGAGTGAATGGGAGTAAACGCTGTATTGAGAAATATCTGCTTCTAAAACTGAAACGGAGCTACCTAACAGAACGGTCCTCAAGGTGTGCATTCAACTTACAGAGTTAAACTGACGTGTGTTTGCCGGAGTTTCTATACCCTTTCTGTGAAGAAGTGGAAAACGGAATTTTTCAGGCAAATCCAGGCATTTAAGAAATAGCTGTAAATCTCCGTCTAAAACACAAAACAAACGTATCTTTCAAACTGCTCTGCTGGGTGTTTGCTTAGCTAAGGGAGTCGAGTCCTCGTTCAGAATAAGAGAGTGAGAAGCACGATTGTTCTAGGAGCTGCGTTTGGATATAGCAGAGTGAATGGTAGTAAACGCTGTATTGAGAAATATCTGCTTCTAATACCAAAACTGAGCTACCTAACAGAACGGTCTTCAACGTGTGCATTCAACTTACAGGGTTAAACTGATGTGTGTTTGCAGGAGTTTCTAAACCCTTTGTGTGAAGAAGCGGAAAACGCATTTTTCCAGCCAAATCCAGGCATTTAAGAAATAGCTGTAAATCTCCGTCTAAAACGCAAAACAAACGTATCTTTCAAACTGCTCTGCTGGGTGTTTGCTTAACTAAGGGAGTTGAATCCGCGTTCAGAATCAGAGAGTGAGAAGCACGTTTCATCTAGGAACTGCGTTTCGATATAGCAGAGTGAATGGGAGTAAACGCTGTATTGAGAAATATCTGCTTCTAAAATCAAAACGGAGTTACCTAACAGAACGGTCTTCAACGTGTGCATTCAACTTACAGAGTGTGTGTTTGCAGGAGTTTCTAAACCCTTTCTGTGAAGAAGCGGAAAACGCATTTTTCCAGCCAAATCCAGGCATTTAAGAAATAGCTGTAAATCTCCGTCTAAAACACAAAATTAACGTATCTTTCACACTGCTCTACTGGGTGTTTGCTTAACTAAGGGAGTCGAATCCGCCTTCAGAATCAGAGAGTGAGAAACACGTTTGTTCTAGGAGCTACGTTTGGATAAAGCAGAGTGAATGGGATTAAACGCTGTATTGAGAAATATCTGCTTCTAAAACCAAAACGGAGCTACCTAACAGAACGGTTTTCAACGTGTCCATTCTACTTACACAGTTAAACTGATGTGTGTTTGCAGGAGTTTCTAAACCCTTTCTGTGAATAAGCGGAAAACGCATTTTTTCAGCCAAATCCAGGAATTTCAGAAATAGCTGTAAATCTCCGTCTAAAACACAAAACGCACCTATCTTTCAAACTGTTCTGCTGGGTGTTTGCTTAAATAAGGGAGTCGAATCCGCGTTCAGAATCAGAGTGAGAAGCACGTTTGTTCTAGGAGCTGCGTTTGGATACAGCAGACTGAATGGGAGTAAAAGCTGTATTGAGAAATATCTGCTTCTAAAACCAAAACGGAGCTACCTAACAGAACGGTCTTCAACGTGTGCATTCAACTTACAGAGTTCAACTGATGTGTGTTTGCAGGAGATTCTAAACCCTTTCTGTGAAGAACCGGAAAACACATTTTTCCAGCCAAATCCAGGCATTTAAGAAAAAGCTGTAAATCTCCGTCTTAAACACAAAATGAACGTATCATTCAAACTGCTCTGCTTTGTGTTTGCTTAACGAAGGGAGTTGAATCCGCGTTCAGAATCAGAGAGTGAGAAGCAGGTTTGTTCTAGGAGCTGCGTTTGAATATAGCAGAGTGAATGGGAGTACACGCTGTATTGAAAAATATCTGCTTCTAAAACCAAAACGGAGCTACCTAACAGAACGGTCTTCAACCTGTGCATTCAACTGACAGAGGTAAACTGATGTGTGTTTGAAGAGGTTTCTAAACTCTTTCTGTGAAGAAGTGGAAAATGAATTTTTCAAGCCAAATCCAGGCATTTGAGAAATAGATGTAAATCTCCGTCCTAAACACAAAACGAACGTATCATTCAAACTGCTCTGCTGGGTCGTTGCTAACCTAAGGGAGTTGAATCCGCGTTCAGAATCAGAGAGTGAGAAGCACGTTTCATCTAGGAACTGCGTTTGGATATAGCAGAGTGAATGGGATTAAAAGCTGTATTGAGAAATATCTGCTTCTAAAACCAAAACGGAGCTACCTAACAGAACGGTCTTCAACGTGTACATTCAACTTACAGAGTTAAACTGATGTGTGTTTGCAGGAGTTTCTAAACCCTTTCTGTGAAGAAGCAGAAAACGCATTTTCCAGCCAAATCCAGGCATTTCAGAAATAGCTGTAAATCTCGGTCTAAAACACAAAACGAACGTATCTTACAAACTGCTCTACTGGGTGTTTGCTTAACTAAGCAGTCGAATCCGCCTTTAGAATCAGAGAGTGAGAAGCATGTTTGTTCTAGTAGCTGCGTTTGTAGATAGCAGAGTGAATGGGATTAAACGCTGTATTGAGAAATATCTGCTTCTAAAACCAAAACGCAGCTACCTAACAGAACGGTCTTCAACGTGTCCATTCAACTTACAGAGTTAAACTAATGCGTGTTTGCAGGAGTTTCTAAACCCTTTCTGTGAAGAAGCGGAAAACGCATTTTTCCAGCCAAATCCAGGCATTTAAGAAATAGCTGAATATTTCCGTCTAAAACAAAAAACCAATGTATCTTTCAAACTGCCCTGCAGGGTGTTTGCTTAACTAAGGAGTCGAATCCGCCTTCAGAATCAGAGAGTGAGAAGCAAGTTCGTTCTAGGAGCTTCGTTTGGATATAGCAGAGAGAATAAGATTAAACGCTGTATTGAGAAATATCTGCTTCTAAAACCAAAGCGGAGCTACCTAACAGAACGGTCTTCAACGTGTCCATTCAACTTACAGAGTTAAACTGATGTGTGTTTGCAGGAGTTTCTAAACCCTTTCTGTGAAAATAGGGAAAACGCATTTTTTTCCAGCCAAATCCAGGCATTTAAGAAATAGCTGTAAATCTCCGTCTAAACCACAAAACGAACGTATCTTTCAAACTGCTCTGCTGCGTGTTTGCTTAACTAAGGGAGTTGAATCCTCGTTCAGAATCAGAGAGTGAGAAGCAGGTTTGTTCTAGGAGCTGCGTTTGGATATAGAGAGTGAATGGGAGTACACGCTGAATTGAGAAATATCTGCTTCTAAAACCGAAACGGAGCTACCTAACAGAACGGTCTTCAACGTGTGCATTCAACTTACAGAGTTAAAGTGATGTGTGTTTGCAGAAGTTTCTAAACCCTTTCTGTGAAGAAGCGGAAAACGCATTTTTCCAGCCAAATCCAGGCATTTAAGAAATAGCTGTAAATCTCCGTCTAAAACACAAAACGAACGTATCTTTCAAACTGCTCTGCTGGGTGTTTGCTTAACTAACGGAGTTGAATCCGCCTTCAGAATCAGAGTGAGAAGCACGTTTCATCTAGGAACTGCGTTTCGATATAGCAGAGTGAATGGGATTACACGCTGTATTGAGAAATATCTGCTTCTAAAACCAAAACGGAGCTACCTAACAGAACGGTCTTCAACGTATGCATTCAACTTACAGAGTTAAACTGATGTGTGTTTGCAGAAGTTTCTAAACCCTTTCTGTGAAGAAGCGGAAAACGCATATTTCCAGCCAAATCCAGGCATTTAAGAAATAGCTGTAAATCTCCGCCAAAACACAACACGAACGTATCTTCCAACTGCTCTGCTGGGTTTTTGCTTAACTAAGGGAGTCGAATCCGCGTTCAGAATCAGGGAGTGAGAAACACAAATGTTCTAGGAGCTGCGTTTGAATATAGCAGAGTGAATGGGAGTAAACGCTGTATTGAGAAATATCTGCTTCTAAAACCAAAACGGATCTACCTAACAGAACGGTCTTCAACGAGTGCATTCAACTTACAGAGTTAAACTGATGTGTGTTTTCAGGACTTTCTAAACCCTTTCTGTGAAATAGCAGAAAACGCATTTTTCCAACCAAATCCAGGCATTTAAGGAATAGCTGTAAATCTCCGTCTAAAACACAAAACGAACGTATCTTTCAAACTGCTCTGCTTCGTGTTTGCTTAACTAAGGTAGTTGAATCCGCTTTCAAAATCAGAGAGTGAGAAGCACGTTTCTTCTAGGAGCTGCGTTTGGATATATCAGAGTGAATGGGAGTACACGCTGTATTGAGAAATATCTGCTTCTAAAACCAAAACGGAGCTACCTAACAGAACGGTCTTCAACGTGTTCATTCAACTTACAGAGTTAAACTGATGTGTGTTTTCAGGACTTTCTAAACCCTTTCTGAGAAATAGCAGAAAACGCATTTTTCCAACCAAATCCAGGCATTTAAGAAATAGCTGTAAATCTCCGTCTAAAACACAAAACGAACGTATCTTTCAAACTGCTCTGCTTCGTGTTTGCTTAACTAAGGTAGCTGAATCCGCTTTCAAAATCAGAGAGTGAGAAGCACGTTTGTTCTAGTAGTTGCGTTTGGATATATCAGAGTGAATGGGAGTACACGCTGTATTGAGAAATATCTGCTTCTAAAACCAAAACGGAGCTACCTAACAGAACGGTCTTCAACGTGTTCATTCAACTTACAGAGTTAAACTGATGTGTGTTTGCAGGACTTTCTAAACCCTTTCTGTGAAATAGCGGAAAACGCATTTTTCCAACCAAATCCAGGCATTTAAGAAATAGCTGTAAATCTCCGTCTAAAACACAAAACCAACGTATCTTTCAAACTGCTCTGCAAAGTGTTTGCTTAACTAAGGTCGTCGAATCCGCTTTCAGAATCAGAGAGTAAGAAGCACGTTTGTTCTAGGATCTGCGTTTGGATATACCAGAGTGAATGGGAGTAAACGCTGTATTGAGAAATATCTGCTTCTAAAACTGAAACGGAGCTACCTAACAGAACGGTCCTCAAGGTGTGGATTCAACTTACAGAGTTAAACTGACGTGTGTTTGCCGGAGTTTCTATACCCTTTCTGTGAAGAAGTGGAAAACGGAATTTTTCAGGCAAATCCAGGCATTTAAGAAATAGCTGTAAATCTCCGTCTAAAACACAAAACGAACGTATCTTTCAAACTGCTCTGCTGGGTGCTTGCTTAACTAAAGGAGTCGAATCCGCGTTAAGAATCAGAGTGAGAAGCATGTTTTTTCTAGGAGCTGTGTTTTTATACAGCAGAGTGATTTGGAGTAAACGCTGTATTGAGAAATATCTGCTTCTAAAACCAAAACGGAGCTACCTAACCGAACGGTCTTCAACGTGTGCATTCAACTTACAGAGTGAAACTGATGTGTGTTTGCAGGAGTTTCTAAACCCTTTCTGTGAAGAAGCGGAAAACGCATTATTCCAGCCAAATCCAGGCATTTAAGAAATAGCTGTAAATCTCCGTCTAAAACACAAAACGAACGTATCTTTCAAACTGCTCTGCTGCGTGTTTGCTTAACTAAGGGAGTTGAATCCGCGTTCAGAATCAGAGAGTGAGAAGCAGGTTTGTTCTAGGAGCCGCGTTTGGATATAGCAGAGTGAATGCGATTACACGCTGTATTGAGAAATATCTGCTGCTAAAACCAAAACTGAGCTACCTAACAGAACGGTCTTCAACGTGTGCATTCAACTTACAGAGTTAAACTGATGTGTGTTTGAAGAAGTATCTAAATCCTTTCTGTGAAAAAGCGGAAAACGCATTTTTCCAGCCAAATCCAGGCATTTAAGAAATAGCTGTAAATCTCCGTCTAAAACACAAAACGAACGTATCTTTCAAATTGCTCGGCTGGGTGTTTGCTTAACTAAGGGAGTTGAATCCGCGTTCAGAATCAGAGAGTGAGAAGCACGATTTTTCTAGGAGCTGCATTTGGATATAGCAGAGTGAATGGGAGTAAACGCTGTATTGAGAAATATCTGCTTCTAAAACCAAAACGGAGCTACCTAACAGAACGGTTTTCAACGTGTGCATTCAACTTACAGAGTTAAACTGATGTGTGTTTGCAGGAGTTTCTAAACCCTTTCTGTGAAGAACCGGAAAACACATTTTTCCAGCCAAATCCAGGCATTTAAGAAAAAGCTGTAAATCTCCGTCTAAAACACAAAACGAACGTATCATTCAAACTGCTCTGCTTTGTGTTTGCTTAACGAAGGGAGTTGAATCCGCGTTCAGAATCAGAGAGTGAGAAGCAGGTTTGTTCTAGGAGCTGCGTTTGGATATAGCAGAGTGAATAAGAGTACACGCTGTATTGAAAAATATCTGCTTCTAAAACCAAAACGGAGCTACGTAACAGAACGGTCTTCAACGTGTGCATTCAACTTACAGAGGTAAACTGATGTGTGTTTGAAGAGGTTTCTAAACTCTTTCTGTGAAGAAGTGGAAAACGAATTTTTCCAGCCAAATCCAGGCATTTAAGAAATAGCTGTAAATCTCCGTCTAAAACACAAAACGAACGTATCATTCAAACTGCTCTGCTGGGTCGTTGCTTAACTAAGGGAGTTTAATCCGCGTTCAGAATCAGAGAGTGAGAAGCACGTTTCATCTAGGAACTGCGTTTGGATATAGCAGAGTGAATGGGATTAAAAGCTGTATTGAGAAATATCTGCTTCTAAAACCAAAACGGAGCTTCCTAACAGAACGGTCTTCAATGTGTACATTCAACTTACAGAGTTAAACTGATGTGTGTTTGCAGGAGTTTCTAAACCCTTTCTGTGAAGAAGCGGAAAACGCATTTTTCCAGCAAAATCCAGGCATTTAAGAAATAGCTGTAAATCTCGGTCTAAAACACAAAACGAACGTATCTTACAAACTGCTCTACTGGGTGTTTGCTTAACTAAGCAGTCGAATCCGCCTTTAGAATCAGAGAGTGAGAAGCATGTTTGTTCTAGTAGCTGCGTTTGTAGATAGCAGAGTGAATGGGAGTAAACGCTGTATTGAGAAATATCTGCTTCTAAAACCAAAACGGAGCTACCTAACAGAACGGTCTTCAACGTGTCCATTTAACTTACAGAGTTAAACTAATGCGTGTTTGCAGGAGTTTCTAAACCCTTTCTGTGAAGAAGCGGAATAGGCATTTTTCCAGCCAAATCCAGGCATTTAAGAAATAGCTGAAAATTTCCGTCTAAAACAAAAAACCAATGTATCTTTCAAACTGCCCTGCAGGGTGTTTGCTTAACTAAGGAGTCGAATCCGCCTTCAGAATCAGAGAGTGAGAAGCAAGTTTGTTCTAGGAGCTGCGTTTGGATATAGCAGAGAGAATGGGATTAAACGCTGTATTGAGAAATATCTGCTTCTAAAACCAAAGCGGAGCTACCTAACAGAACGGTCTTCAACGTGTCCATTCAACTTACAGAGTTAAACTGATGTGTGTTTGCAAGAGTTTCTAAACCCTTTCTGTGAAGAAAGGGAAAACGCATTTTTTCCAGCCAAATCCAGGCATTTAAGAAATAGCTGTAAATCTCCGTCTAAAACACAAAACGAACGTATCTGTCAAACTGCTCTGCTGCGTGTTTGCTTAACTAAGGGAGTTGAATCCTCGTTCAGAATCCGAGAGTGAGAAGCAGGGTTGTTCTAGGAGCTGCGTTTGGATATACAGAGTGAATGGGAGTACACGCTGAATTGAGAAATATCTGCTTCTAAAACCGAAACGGAGCTACCTAACAGAACGGTCTTCAACGTGTGCATTCAACTTACAGAGTTAAAGTGATGTTTGTTTGCAGAAGTTTCTAAACCCTTTTTGTGAAGAAGCGGAAAACGCATTTTTCCAACCAAATCCAGGCATTTAAGAAATAGCTGTAAATCTCCGTCTAAAACACAAAACGAACGTATCTTTCAAACTGCTCTGCTGGGTGTTTGCTTAACTAACGGAGTTGATTCCGCCTTCAGAATCAGAGTGAGAAGCACGTTTCATCTAGGAACTGCGTTTGGATATAGCAGAGTGAATGGGATTACACGCTGTATTGAGAAATATCTGCTTCTAAAACCAAAACGGAGCTACCTAACAGAACGGTCTTCAACGTGTGCATTCACCTTAGAGAGTTAAACTGATGTGAGTTTGCAGGAGTTTCTAAACCCTTTCTGTGAGTAAGCGGAAAACGCATTTTTCCAGCGGAATCCAGGCTTTTAAGAAATAGCTGTAAATCTCCGTCTAAAACACAAAACGAACGTATCTTTCAAACTGCTCTGCTGCGTGTTTGCTTAACTAAGGGAGTCGAATCCACCTTCAGAATCAGAGAGTGAGATGCACGTTTGTTCTAGGAGCTGCGTTTGGATATAGCAGAGTGAATGGCAGTAAACGCTGTATTGAGAAATATCTGTTTCTAAAACCAAAATGGAGCTACCTAACAGAACGGTCTTCAACGTGTGCATTCAACTTACAGAGTTAAACTGATGTGTGTTTGCAGGAGTTTCTAAATCCTTTCTGTGAAAAAGTGGAAAACGTAATTTTCCAGCCAAATGCAGGCATTTAAGAAATAGCTGTAAATCTCCGTCTAAAACACAAAACGAACGTATCTTTCAAACTGCTCTGCTGGCTGTTTTCTTAACTAAGGGAGTCGAATCCCCGTTCAGTATCAGAGAGTGAGAAGCACGTTTGTTCTAGGAGCTGCGTTTGGATATAGCAGAGTGAAAGGTATTAAACGCTGTATTGAGAAATATCTGCTTCTAAAACCAAAACGGAGGTACCTAACAGAACGGTCTGCAACGTGTGCATTTAACTTACAGAGTTAAAGTGATGTGTGTTTGCAGGAGTTTCTAAACCCTTTCTGTCAAGAAGCGGAAAACGCATTTTTCCAGCCAAATCCAGGCATTTAAGAAATAGCTGTAAATCTCCGTCTAAAACACAAAACGAACGTATCTTTCGAACTGCTCTGCTGCGTGTTTGCTTAACGAAGGGAGTTAAATCCGCGTTCAGAATCAGAGAGTGAGAAGCAGGTTTGTTCTAGGAACTGCGTTTGGATATAGCAGAGTGAATGGGAGTACACGCTGTATTGAGAAATATCTGCTTCTAAGACCAAAACGGAGCGACCTAACAGAACGGTCTTCAACGTGTGCATTCAACTTACAGAGTTAAACTGATGTGTGTTTGCAGGAGTTTCTAAACCCTTTCTGTGAAGAAGCGGAAAACACATTTTTCCAACTAAATCCAGGCATTTAAGAAATAGCTGTAAATCTCCGTCTGAAACACAAAAGGAACGTATCTTTCAAACTGCTCTGCTGGGTGTTTGCTTAACTAAGGGAGTTGAATCCGCGTTCAGAATCAGAGAGTGAGAAGCACGTTTCATCTAGGAACTGCGTTTCGATACAGCAGAGTGAATGGTAGTACACGCTGTATTGAGAAATATCTGCTTCTAAAACCAAAACGGAGCTACCTAACAGAACGGTCTTCAACGTTTGCATTCAACTTACAGAGTTAAACTGATGTGTGTTTGCAGGAGTTTCTAAACCCTTCCTGTGAAAAAGCGGAAAACGCAATTTTCCAGCCAAATGCAGGAATTTAAGAAATAGCTGTAAATCTCCGTCTAAAACACAAAACGAACGTATCTTTCAAACTGCTCTGCTGGGTGTTTCCTTAACTAAGGGAGTCGAATCCGCCTTCAGAATCAGAGAGTGAGAAGCACGTTTGTTCTAAGAGCTGCGTTTGGATATAGCAGAGTGAATGGCAGTAAACGCTGTATTGAGAAATATCTGTTTCTAAAACCAAAATGGAGATACCTAACAGAACAATCTTCAACGTGTGCATTCAACTTACAGTGTTAAACTGATGTGTGTTTGCAGGAGTTTCTATATCCTTTCTGTGAAGAAGCGGAAAACGTAATTTTCCAGCCAAATGCAGGCATTTAACAAATAGCTGTAAATCTCCGTCTAAAACACAAAACGAACGTATCTTTCAAACTGCTCTGCTGGCTGTTTGCTTAACTAAGGGAGTCGAATCCGCCTTCAGAATCAGAGAGTGAGAAGCACGTTTGTTCTAGGAGCTGCGTTTGGATATATCATAGTGAATAAGATTAAACGCTGTGTTGAGAAATATCTGCTTCTAAAACCAAAACGGAGCTACGTAACAGAACCGCCTTCAACGTGTGCCTTGAACTTACAGAGTTAAACTGATGTGTGTTTGCAGGAGTTTCTAAACCCTTTCTGTGAAGTAGTGGGAAACGCATTTTTCCAGCCAAATCCAGGAATTTAAGAAATAGCTGTAAATATCCATCTAAAACACAAAACGAACGTATCTTTCAAACTGCTCTGCTGGGTGTTTGCTTAACTAAAGGATTTGAATCCGTGTTCAAAATCAGAGAGTGAGAAGCATGTTTGTTCTAGGAGCTGCGTTTGGATATAGCAGAGTGAATGGGAGTAGAGGCTGTATTGAGGAATATCTGCTTCTAAAACCAAAACGGAGCTACCTGACAGAACGGTCTTCAACGTGTGCATTCACCTTACAGAGTTAAACTGATGTGAGTTTGCAGGAGTTTCTAAACCCTTTCTGTGAATAAGCGGAAAACGCATTTTTCCAGCGAAATCCAGGCATTTAAGAAATAGCTGTAAATCTTCGTCTAAAACACAAAACGAACGTATCTTTCAAACTGCTCTGCTGGGTGTTTGCTTAACTAAGGGAGTCGAGTCCGCCTTCAGAATCAGAGAGTGAGAAGCACGTTTGTTCTAGGAGCTGCGTTTGGATATAGCAGGGTGAAAGGTATTAAACGCTGTATTGAGAAATATCTGCTTCTAAAACCAAAACGGAGGTACCTAATAGAACGGTCTGCAACGTGTGCATTCAACTTACAGAGTTAAACTGATGTGTGTTTGCAGGAGTTTCTAAACCCTTTCTGTCAAGAAGCGGAAAACGCATTTTTCCGGCCAAATCCAGGCATTTAAGAAATAGCTGTAAATCTCCGACTAAAACACAAAACGAACGTATCTTTCAAACTGCTCTGCTGGGTGTTTGGTTAACGAAGGGACTCGAATCCGCCCTCAGGATCAGAGAGTGAGAAGCACGTTTGTTCTAGGAGCTGCGTTTGTATATAGCAGAGTGAAAGGGAGTAGAGACTGTATTGAGAAATATCTGCATCTAAAACCAAAACGGAGCTACCTAACAGAACCGTCTTCAACGTGTGCATTCAACTTACAGAGCTAAACTGATGTGTGTTTGCAGGAATTTCTAAACCCTTTCTGTGAAGAAGTGGAAAACGCAATTTTCCAGCCAAATGCAGGCATTTAAGAAATAGCTGTAAATCACCGTCTAAAACACAAAACGAACGTATCTTTCAAACTGCTCTGCTGGGTGTGTTCTTAAGTATGGGAGTCGAATCGGTGTTTAGAATCAGAGAGTGGGAAGCACGTTTGTTCTAGGAGCCTTTTTTGGATATAGCAGAGTGAATGGGAGTAAACGGTGTATTGAGAAATATCTGCTTCTAAAACCAAAACGGAGCTACCTAACAGAACGCTCTTCATCGTGTGCATTCAACTTACAGAGTTAAACTGATGTGTGTTTGCAGGAGTTTCTTAACTTTTTCTGTGAAGAAGCGGAAAACGCATTTTTCCAGCCAAATCCAGGCATTTAAGAAATAGCTGTAAATCTCCGTCTAAAACACAAAACCAACGTATCTTTCAAACTGCTCTGCTGCGTGTTTGCTTAACGAAGGGAGTTAAATCCGCGTTCAGAATCAGAGAGTGAGAAGCAGGTTTGTTCTAGGAACTGCGTTTGGATATAGCAGAGTGAATGGGAGTACACGCTGTATTGAGAAATATCTGCTTCTAAAACCAAAACGGAGCGACCTAACAGAACGGTCTTCAACGTGTGCATGCAACTTACAGAGTTAAACTGATGTGTGTTTGCAGGAGTTTCTAAACCCTTTCTGTGAAGAAGCGGAAAACGCATTTTTCCAACCAAATCCAGGCATTTAAGAAATAGCTGTAAATCTCCGTCTAAAACACAAAAGAAACGTATCTTTCAAACTGCTCTGTTGGGTGTTCGCTTAACTAAGGGAGTTGAATCCGGTTCAGAATCAGAGAGTGAGAAGCACGTTTAATCTAGGAACTGCGTTTCAATATAGCAGAGTGAATGGTAGTACACGCTGTATTGAGAAATATCTGCTTCTAAAACCAAAACAGAGCTACCTAACAGAACGGTCTTCAACGTGTGCATTCAGCTTACAGAGTTAAACTGATGTGTGTTTGCAGGAGTTTCTAAACCCTTTCTGTCAAGAAGCGGAAAACGCATTTTTCCAGCCAAATCCAGGCATTTAAGAAATAGCTGTAAATCTCCGTGTAGAACACAAAACGAACGTATCTTTCAAACTGCACCGCTGGGTGTGTTCCTAACTAAGGAAGTCGAAAGGGCCTTCAGAATCAGAGAGTGAGACGCACGGTTGTTCCAGGAGCTCCGTTTGGATATAGCAGAGTGAATGGGAGTAAACGGTTTATTGAGAAATATCTGCTTCTAAAACCAAAACGGAGCTACATAACAGAACGGTCTTCAACGTGTGCATTCAACTTACAGAGTTAAACTGATGTGTGTTTCCAGAAATTAGTAAACCCTTTCTGTGAAGAAGCGGAAAACGCATTTTTCCAGCCAAATATAGGCATTTAAGAAATAGTTGTAAATCTCCGTCTAAAACACAAAAGGAACGTATCTTTTAAACTGATCTGCTTGGTGTTTGCTTAACTAAGTGAGTCGAATCCGCCTTCAGAATCAGAGAGTGAGAAGTATGTTTGTTCTAGGAGCTGCGTTTGGATATAGCATAGTGAATGGTAGTAAACGCTGTATTGAGAAATATCTGCTTCTAAAACCAAAACGGAGCTACGTAACAGAACGGTGTTCAACGTGTTCATTCAACTTACAGAGTTAAACTGATGTGTGTTTGCAGGAGTTTCTAAACCCTTTCTGTGAAGAAGCGGAAAACGCATTTTTCCAGCCAAATCCAGGCATTTAAGAAATAGCTGTAAATCTCCGTCTAAAACACAAAACGAACGTATTTTTCAAACTGCTCTGCTGAGTGTTTGCTTTACTAAGGGAGTTGAATCCGCGTTCAGAATAAGAGAGTCAGAAGCACGTTTGTTCTAGGAGCTCAGTTTGGATATAGCAGAGTGAATGGGAGTAAACGGTGTATTGAGAAATATGTGCTTCTAAAACCAAAACGGAGCTACCTAACAGAACGGTCTTCAACGTGTGCATTCAACTTACAGAGTTAAACTGATGTGTGTTTGCAGGAATTTCTAAACCCTTTCTGTGAAGAAGCGGAAAACGCATTTTTCCAGCCAAATGCAGGCATTTAAGAAATAGCTGTAAATCTCCGTCTAAAACACAAAACGAACGTATCTTTCAAACTGCTCTGCTGGGTGTTTGCTTAACTAAGGTTGTCGAATTCGCGTTCAGAATCAGAGAGTGAGAAGCATGTTTGTTCTAGGAGCTGCGTTTGGATATAGAAGAGTGAAAGGTATTAAACGCTGTATTGAGAAATATCTGCTTCTAAAACCAAAACGGAGGTACCTAACAGAACGGTCTGCAACGTGTGCATTCAACTTACAGAGTTAAACTGATGTGTGTTTGCAGGAGTTTCTAAACACTTTCTGTCAAGAAGCGGAAAACGCATTTTTCCAGCCAAATCCAGGCATTTAAGAAATAGCTGTAAATCTCCGACTAAAACACAAAACGAACGTATCTTTCAAACTGCTCTGCTGGGTGTTTGGTTAACGAAGGGACTCGAATCCGCCCTCAGGATCAGAGAGTGAGAAGCACGTTTGTTCTAGGAGCTGCGTTTGGATATAGCAGAGTGAAAGGTATTAAACGCTGTATTGAGAAATATCTGCTTCTAAAACCAAAACAAAGGTACCTAACAGATCGGTCTGCAACGTGTGCATTCAACTTACAGAGTTAAACTGATGTGTGTTAGCAGGAGTTTCTAAACCCTTTCTGTGAAAAAGCGGAAAACGCATTTTTCCAGCCAAATCCAGGCATTTAAGAAATAGCTGTAAATCTCCGTCTAAAACACAAAACGAACGTATCTTTCAAACTGCTCTGCTGCGTGTTTGCTTAACAAAGGGAGTTAAATCCGCGTTCAGATTCAGAGAGTGAGAAGCAGGTTTGTTCTAGGAACTGCGTTTGGATATAGCAAAGTGAATGAAAGTACACGCTGTATTGAGAAATATCTGCTTCTAAAACCAAAACGGAGCGACCTAACAGAACGGTCTTCAACGTGTGCATTCAACTTACAGAGTTAAACTGATGTGTGTTTACAGGAGTTTCTAAACACTTTCTGTGAAGAAGCGGAAAACGCATTTTTCCAACCAAATCCAGGCATTTAAGAAATAGCTGTAAATCTCCGTCTAAAACACAAAAGGAACGTATCTTTCAAACTGCTCTGCTGGGTGTTCGCTTAACTAAGGGAGTTGAATCCGCGTTCAGAATCAGAGAGTGAGAAGCACGTTTCATCTAGGAACTGCGTTTCGATATAGCAGAGTGAATGGTAGTACACGGTGTATTGAGAAATATCTGCTTCTAAAACCAAAACGGAGCTACCTAACAGAACGGTCTTCAACGTGTGCATTCAGCTTACAGAGTTAAACTGATGTGTGTTTGCAGGAGTTTCTAAACCCTTTCTGTGAAAAAGCGGAAAACGCAATTTTCCAGCCAAATGCAGGCATTTAAGAAATAGCTGTAAATCTCCGTGTAGAACACAAAACGAAAGTATCTTTCAAACTGCACCGCTGGGTGTGTTCCTAAGGGAGTCGAAAGGGCCTTCAGAATCAGAGAGTGAGACGCACGGTTGTTCCAGGAGCTCCGTTTGGATATAACAGAGTGAATGGGAGTAAACGGTGTATTGAGAAATATCTGCTTCTAAAACCAAAACGGAGCTACCTAACAGAACGGTCTTCAACGTGTGCATTCAACTTACAGAGTTAAACTGATGTGTGTTTGCAGGAATTTCTAAACCCTTTCTGTGAAGAAGCGGAAAACGCATTTTTCCAGCCAAATACAGGCATTTAAGAAATAGCTGTAAATCTCCGTCTAAAACACAAAACGAACGTATCTTTTAAACTGCTCTGCTGGGTGTTTGCTTAACTAAGGGAGTCGAATCCGCCTTCAGAATCAGAGAGTGAGAAGCACGTTTGTTCTAGGAGCTGCGTTTGGATATAGCAGAATGAATGGCAGTAAACGCTGTATTGAGAAATATCTGTTTCTAAAACCAAAATGGAGATACCTAACAGAACGGTCTTCAACGTGTGCATTCAACTTACAGAGATAAACTGATGTGATTTTGCAGGAGTTTCTAAATCCTTTCTGTGAAGAAGCGGAAAACGTAATTTTCCAGCCAAATGCAGGCATTTAAGAAATAGCTGTAAATCTCCGTCTAAAACACAAAACGAACGTATCTTTCAAACTGCTCTGCTGGCTGTTTGCTTAAGTAAGGGAGTCGAATCCCCGTTCAGTATCAGAGAGTGAGAAGCACGTTTGTTCTAGGAGCTGCGTTTGGATATAGCAGAGTGAAAGGTATTAAACGCTGTATTGAGAAATATCTGCTTCTAAAACCAAAACGGAGGTACCTAACAGAACGGTCTGCAACGTGTGCATTCACCTTACAGAGTTAAACTGATGTGTGTTTGCAGGAGTTTCTAAACCCTTTCTGTCAAGAAGCGGAAAACGCATTTTTCCAGCCAAATCCAGGCATTTAAGAAATAGCTGTAAATCTCCGACTAAAACAAAAAACGAACGTATATTTCAAACTGCTCTGCTGGGTGTTTGGTTAATGAAGGGACTCGAATCCGCCCTCAGGATCAGAGAGTGAGAAGCACGTTTGTTCTAGGAGCTGCGTTTGTATATAGCAGAGTGAATGGGAGTAGAGGCTGTATAGAGAAATATCTGCATCTATAACCAAAACGGAGCTACCTAACAGAACGGTCTTCAACGTGTGCATTCAACTTACAGAGCTTAACTGATGTGTGTTTGCAGGAGTTTCTAAACCCTTTCTGTGAAGAAGTGGAAAACGCAATTTTCCAGCCAAATGCAGGCATTTAAAAAATAGCTGTAAATCTCCGTCTAAAACACAAAACGAACGTATCTTTCAAAGTGCTCTGCTGCGTGTTGGCTTAACTAACGGAGTTGAATCCGCGTTCAGAATCAGAGAGTGAGAAGCACGATTGTTCTAGGAGCTGCGTTTCGATATAGCAGAGTGAATGGGAGTAAACTCTGTATTGAGAAATATCTGCTTCTAAAACCAAAACGGAGCTACCTAACAGAACGGTCTTCAACGTGTGCATTCAACTTACAGAGTTAAACTGATGTGTGTTTGCAGGAGTTTCTAAACCATTTTTGTGAAGAACGGGAAAACACATTTTTCCAGCGAAACCCAGGCATTTAAGAAATAGCTGTAAATCTCCGTCTAAAACACAAAAAGAACGTATGTTTCAAACTGCTCTGCTTTGTGTTTTCTTAACGAAGGGAGTTGAATCCGCGTTCAGAATCAGAGAGTGAGAAGCAGGTTTGTTCTAGGAGCCGCGTTTGGATATATCAGAGTGAATGGGATTACACGCTGTATTGAGAAATATTTGCTTCTAAAACCAAAACGGAGCTACCTAACAGAACGGTCCTAAACGTGTGCATTCAACTTACAGAGTTAAACTGATGTGTGTTTGCAGAAGTTTCTAAACCCTTTCTGGGAAGAAGCGGAAAACGCATTTTTCCAGCCAAATCCAGGCATTTAAGAAATAGCTGTAAATCTCGGTCTAAAACACAAAACGAACGTATCTTTCAAACTTCTCTGCTGGGTGTTCTTAACTAAGGGAGTTGAATCCGCGTTCTGAATCAGAGAGTGAGAAGCAGGTTTGTTCTAGGAGCTGCGTTTGGATATATCAGAGTGAATGGGAGTACACGCTGTATTGAGAAATATCTGCTTCTAAAACCAAAACGGACCTACCTAACAGAACGGTCTTCAACGTGTTCATTCAACTTACAGAGTTAAACTGATGTGGGTTTTCAGGAGTTTCTAACCCCTTTCTGTGAAGAAGCGGAAAATGAATTTTTCCAGCCAAATCCAGGCATTTAAGAAATAGCTGTAAATCTCGGTCTAAAACACAAAACGAACGTATCTTTCAAACTGCTCTACTGGGTGTTTGCTTAACTAAGGAGTCGAATCCGCCTTCAGAATCAGAGTGTGAGAAGCACGTTTGTTCTAGGAGCTGCGTTTGGATATAGCAGAGAGAATGGGATTAAACGCTGTATTGAGAAATATCTGCTTCTAAAAGCAAAACGGAGCTACCTAACAGAACGGTCTTCAACGTGTCCATTCAACTTACAGAGTTAAACTGATGTGTGTTTGCAGGAGTTTCTAAACCCTTTCTGTGAAGAAACGGAAAACGCATTTTTTCCAGCCAAACCCAGGCATTTAAGAAATAGCTCTAAATCTCCGTCTAAAACACAAAACGAACGTATCTTTCAAACTGCTCTGCTGCGTTTTTGCTTAACTAAGAAAGACGAATGCGCGTTCAGAATCAGAGAATGAGAAGCAGGTTCTAGGAGCTGCGTTTGGATATAGCAGAATGAATGGGAGTAAACGCTGTATTGAGAAATATCTGCTTCTAAAACCAAAACGGAGCTACCTAACAGAACGGTCTTCAACGTGTGCATTCAACTTACCGACTTAAACTGATGTGTGTTTGCAGGAGTTTCTAAACCATTTCTGTGAAGAAACGGAAAACGCATTTTTTCCAGCCAAATCCAGGCATTTAAGAAATAGCTGTAAATCTCCGTCTAAAACACAAAACGAACGTATCTTTCAAACTGCTCTGCTGCGTGTTTGCTTAACTAAGGGTGTCGAATCCGCCTTCAGAATCAGAGAATGAGAAGCAAGTTTGTTTTAGGAGCTGCATTTGGATATAACAGAATGAATGGGAGTAAACGCTGTATTGAGAAATATCTGCTTCTAAAACCAAAACGGAGCTACCTAACAGAACGGTCTTCAACGTGTGCATTCAACTTACAGAGGTAAACTGATGTGTGTTTGCAGAAGTTTCTAAACCCTTTCTGTGAAGCAGTGGAAAACGCACTTTTCCAGACAAATCCAGGCATTTAAGAAATAGCTGTAAATCTCCGTCTAAAACACAAAACGAACGTATCTTTCAAACTGCTCTGCTGGGAGTCTGCTTAACTAAGGTAGTTGAATCCGCGTTCAGAATCAGAGAGTGAGAAGCAGGTTTGTTCTAGGAGCCGCGTTTGGATATAGCAGAGTGAATGGGATTAGACGCTGTATTGAAAAATATCGGCTTCTAAAACCAAAACGGAGCTACCTAACAGAACGGTCTTCAACGTGTGCATTCAACTTACAGAGTTAAACTGATGTGTGTTTGCAGAAGTTTCTAAACCCTTTCTGTGAAGAAGCGGAAACCGCATTTTTCCAGCCAAATCCAGGCATTTAAGAAATAGCTGAAAATTTCCGTCTAAAACAAAAAACCAATGTATCTTTCAAACTGCCCTGCAGGGTGTTTGCTTAACTAAGGAGTCGAATCCGCCTTCAGAATCAGAGAGTGAGAAGCAAGTTCGTTCTAGGAGCTGCGTTTGGATATAGCAGAGTGAATGGGAGTAAAGGCTGTATTGAGAAATATCTGCTTCTAAAACCAAAACGGAGCTACCTAACAGAACGGTCCTCAACGTCTGCATTCAACTTACGGAGTTAAACTTATGTGTGTTTGCAGGAGATTCTAAACGGTTTCTGTGAAGAAGCGGAAAACGCATTTTTCCAGCCAAATCCAGGCATTAAAGAAATAGCTGAAAATCTCCGTCTGAAACACAAAACGAGTGTATCTTTCATACTGCTCTGCAGGGTGTTTGCTTAACTAACGGAGTCGAATCCGCCTTCAGAATCAGAGAGTGAGAAGCACGATTGTTCTAGGAGCTGCGTTTGGATATAGCAGAGTGAATTGTAGTAAACGCTGTATTGAGAAATATCTGCTTTTAATACCAAAACTGAGCTACCTAACAGAACGGTCTTCAACGTGTGCATTCAACTTACAGAGTTATACTGATGTGTGTTTGCAGGAGTTTCTAAACCCTTTGTGTGAAGAAGCGGAAAACCCATTTTCCAGCCAAATCCAGGCATTTAAGAAATAGCTGTAAATCTCCGTCTAAAACACAAAACGAACGTATCTTTCAAACTGCTCTGCTGGCTGCTTGCTTAACTAAGGAAGTTGAATCCGCGTTCAGAATCAGAGAGTGAGAAGCACGTTTCATCTAGGAACTGCGTTTTGATATAGCAGAGTGAATGGGAATAAACGCTGTATTGAGAAATATCTGCTTCTAAAACCAAAACGGAGCTACCTAACAGAACGGTCTTCAACGTGTGCATTCAACTTACAGACTTAAACTGATGTGTGTTTTCAGGAGTTTCTAAATCCTTTCTGTGAAATAGCGGAAAACTCATTTTTCCAGCCAAATCCAGGCATTTAAGAAATAGCTGTAAATCTCCGTCTAAAACACCAAACGAACGTATCTTTTAAACTGCTCTGCTGCGTCTTTGCTTAACTAAGGGAGTTGAATCCGCGTTCAGAATCAGAAAGTGAGAAGCACGTTTCATCTAGGATCTGCGTTTCGATATAGCAGAATGAATGGGAGTACACGCTGTATTGAGAAATATCTGCTTCTAAAGCAAAAACAAAGCTACCTAACAGAACGGTCTTCAAACTTTGCATTCAACTTACAGAGTAAAACTGATGTGTGTTTGCAGCAGTTTCTAAACCCATTCTGTGAAGAATCGAAAAACGCATTTATCCAGCCAAATCCAGGCATTTAAAAATAGCTGTAAATCTCCGTCTAAAACACAAAACGAACGTATCTTTCAAACTGCTCTGCTGCGTGTTTGCTTAACTAAGGGTGTCGAATCCGCCTTCAGAATCAGAGAATGAGAAGCACGTTTGTTCTAGGAGCTGCGTTTGGATATAGCAGAATGAATGGCAGTAAACGCTGTATTGAGAAATATCTGTTTCTAAAACCAAAATGGAGATACCTAACAGAACGGTCTTCAACGTGTGCATTCAACTTACAGAGATAAACTGATGTGATTTTGCAGGAGTTTCTAAATCCTTTCTGTGAAGAAGCGGAAAACGTAATTTTCCAGCCAAATGCAGGCATTTAAGAAATAGCTGTAAATCTCCGTCTAAAACACAAAACGAACGTATCTTTCAAACTGCTCTGCGGGCTGTTTGCTTAAGTAAGGGAGTCGAATCCCCGTTCAGTATCAGAGAGTGAGAAGCACGTTTGTTCTAGGAGCTGCGTTTGGATATAGCAGAGTGAAAGGTATTAAACGCTGTATTGAGAAATATCTGCTTCTAAAACCAAAACGGAGGTACCTAACAGAACGGTCTGCAACGTGTGCATTCACCTTACAGAGTTAAACTGATGTGTGTTTGCAGGAGTTTCTAAACCCTTTCTGTCAAGAAGCGGAAAACGCATTTTTCCAGCCAAATCCAGGCATTTAAGAAATAGCTGTAAATCTCCGACTAAAACAAAAAACGAACGTATATTTCAAACTGCTCTGCTGGGTGTTTGGTTAATGAAGGGACTCGAATCCGCCCTCAGGATCAGAGAGTGAGAAGCACGTTTGTTCTAGGAGCTGCGTTTGTATATAGCAGAGTGAATGGGAGTAGAGGCTGTATAGAGAAATATCTGCATCTATAACCAAAACGGAGCTACCTAACAGAACGGTCTTCAACGTGTGCATTCAACTTACAGAGCTTAACTGATGTGTGTTTGCAGGAGTTTCTAAACCCTTTCTGTGAAGAAGTGGAAAACGCAATTTTCCAGCCAAATGCAGGCATTTAAGAAATAGCTGTAAATCTCCGTCTAAAACACAAAACGAACGTATCTTTCAAAGTGCTCTGCTGCGTGTTGGCTTAACTAACGGAGTTGAATCCGCGTTCAGAATCAGAGAGTGAGAAGCACGATTGTTCTAGGAGCTGCGTTTCGATATAGCAGAGTGAATGGGAGTAAACTCTGTATTGAGAAATATCTGCTTCTAAAACCAAAACGGAGCTACCTAACAGAACGGTCTTCAACGTGTGCATTCAACTTACAGAGTTAAACTGATGTGTGTTTGCAGGAGTTTCTAAACCATTTTTGTGAAGAACGGGAAAACACATTTTTCCAGCGAAACCCAGGCATTTAAGAAATAGCTGTAAATCTCCGTCTAAAACACAAAAAGAACGTATGTTTCAAACTGCTCTGCTTTGTGTTTTCTTAACGAAGGGAGTTGAATCCGCGTTCAGAATCAGAGAGTGAGAAGCAGGTTTGTTCTAGGAGCCGCGTTTGGATATATCAGAGTGAATGGGATTACACGCTGTATTGAGAAATATCTGCTTCTAAAACCAAAACGGAGCTACCTAACAGAACGGTCCTAAACGTGTGCATTCAACTTACAGAGTTAAACTGATGTGTGTTTGCAGAAGTTTCTAAACCCTTTCTGGGAAGAAGCGGAAAACGCATTTTTCCAGCCAAATCCAGGCATTTAAGAAATAGCTGTAAATCTCGGTCTAAAACACAAAACGAACGTATCTTTCAAACTTCTCTGCTGGGTGTTCTTAACTAAGGGAGTTGAATCCGCGTTCTGAATCAGAGAGTGAGAAGCAGGTTTGTTCTAGGAGCTGCGTTTGGATATATCAGAGTGAATGGGAGTACACGCTGTATTGAGAAATATCTGCTTCTAAAACCAAAACGGACCTACCTAACAGAACGGTCTTCAACGTGTTCATTCAACTTACAGAGTTAAACTGATGTGGGTTTTCAGGAGTTTCTAACCCCTTTCTGTGAAGAAGCGGAAAATGAATTTTTCCAGCCAAATCCAGGCATTTAAGAAATAGCTGTAAATCTCGGTCTAAAACACAAAACGAACGTATCTTTCAAACTGCTCTACTGGGTGTTTGCTTAACTAAGGAGTCGAATCCGCCTTCAGAATCAGAGTGTGAGAAGCACGTTTGTTCTAGGAGCTGCGTTTGGATATAGCAGAGAGAATGGGATTAAACGCTGTATTGAGAAATATCTGCTTCTAAAAGCAAAACGGAGCTACCTAACAGAACGGTCTTCAACGTGTCCATTCAACTTACAGAGTTAAACTGATGTGTGTTTGCAGGAGTTTCTAAACCCTTTCTGTGAAGAAACGGAAAACGCATTTTTTCCAGCCAAACCCAGGCATTTAAGAAATAGCTCTAAATCTCCGTCTAAAACACAAAACGAACGTATCTTTCAAACTGCTCTGCTGCGTTTTTGCTTAACTAAGAAAGACGAATGCGCGTTCAGAATCAGAGAATGAGAAGCAGGTTCTAGGAGCTGCGTTTGGATATAGCAGAATGAATGGGAGTAAACGCTGTATTGAGAAATATCTGCTTCTAAAACCAAAACGGAGCTACCTAACAGAACGGTCTTCAACGTGTGCATTCAACTTACCGACTTAAACTGATGTGTGTTTGCAGGAGTTTCTAAACCATTTCTGTGAAGAAACGGAAAACGCATTTTTTCCAGCCAAATCCAGGCATTTAAGAAATAGCTGTAAATCTCCGTCTAAAACACAAAACGAACGTATCTTTCAAACTGCTCTGCTGCGTGTTTGCTTAACTAAGGGTGTCGAATCCGCCTTCAGAATCAGAGAATGAGAAGCAAGTTTGTTTTAGGAGCTGCATTTGGATATAACAGAATGAATGGGAGTAAACGCTGTATTGAGAAATATCTGCTTCTAAAACCAAAACGGAGCTACCTAACAGAACGGTCTTCAAAGTGTGCATTCAACTTACAGAGGTAAACTGATGTGTGTTTGCAGAAGTTTCTAAACCCTTTCTGTGAAGCAGTGGAAAACGCACTTTTCCAGACAAATCCAGGCATTTAAGAAATAGCTGTAAATCTCCGTCTAAAACACAAAACGAACGTATCTTTCAAACTGCTCTGCTGGGAGTCTGCTTAACTAAGGTAGTTGAATCCGCGTTCAGAATCAGAGAGTGAGAAGCAGGTTTGTTCTAGGAGCCGCGTTTGGATATAGCAGAGTGAATGGGATTACACGCTGTATTGAAAAATATCGGCTTCTAAAACCAAAACGGAGCTACCTAACAGAACGGTCTTCAACGTGTGCATTCAACTTACAGAGTTAAACTGATGTGTGTTTGCAGAAGTTTCTAAACCCTTTCTGTGAAGAAGCGGAAACCGCATTTTTCCAGCCAAATCCAGGCATTTAAGAAATAGCTGAAAATCTTCGTCTAAAAGACAAAACGAACGTATCTTTCAAACTGCTCTGCTGGGTGTTTGCTTAACTAAGGGAGTTGAATCCGCGTTCAGAATCAGAGAGTGAGAAGCACGATTGTTCTAGGAGCTGCGTTTGGATATAGCAGAGTGAATGGGAGTAAAGGCTGTATTGAGAAATATCTGCTTCTAAAACCAAAACGGAGCTACCTAACAGAACGGTCCTCAACGTCTGCATTCAACTTATGGAGTTAAACTTATGTGTGTTTGCAGGAGATTCTAAACGGTTTCTGTGAAGAAGCGGAAAACGCATTTTTCCAGCCAAATCCAGGCATTAAAGAAATAGCTGAAAATCTCCGTCTGAAACACAAAACGAGTGTATCTTTCATACTGCTCTGCAGGGTGTTTGCTTAACTAACGGAGTCGAATCCGCCTTCAGAATCAGAGAGTGAGAAGCACGATTGTTCTAGGAGCTGCGTTTGGATATAGCAGAGTGAATTGGAGTAAACGCTGTATTGAGAAATATCTGCTTTTAATACCAAAACTGAGCTACCTAACAGAACGGTCTTCAACGTGTGCATTCAACTTACAGAGTTATACTGATGTGTGTTTGCAGGAGTTTCTAAACCCTTTGTGTGAAGAAGCGGAAAACCCATTTTCCAGCCAAATCCAGGCATTTAAGAAATAGCTGTAAATCTCCGTCTAAAACACAAAACGAACGTATCTTTCAAACTGCTCTGCTGGCTGCTTGCTTAACTAAGGAAGTTGAATCCGCGTTCAGAATCAGAGAGTGAGAAGCACGTTTCATCTAGGAACTGCGTTTTGATATAGCAGAGTGAATGGGAATAAACGCTGTATTGAGAAATATCTGCTTCTAAAACCAAAACGGAGCTACCTAACAGAACGGTCTTCAACGTGTGCATTCAACTTACAGACTTAAACTGATGTGTGTTTTCAGGAGTTTCTAAATCCTTTCTGTGAAATAGCGGAAAACTCATTTTTCCAGCCAAATCCAGGCATTTAAGAAATAGCTGTAAATCTCCGTCTAAAACACCAAACGAACGTATCTTTTAAACTGCTCTGCTGCGTCTTTGCTTAACTAAGGGAGTTGAATCCGCGTTCAGAATCAGAAAGTGAGAAGCACGTTTCATCTAGGATCTGCGTTTCGATATAGCAGAATGAATGGGAGTACACGCTGTATTGAGAAATATCTGCTTCTAAAGCAAAAACAAAGCTACCTAACAGAACGGTCTTCAAACTTTGCATTCAACTTACAGAGTAAAACTGATGTGTGTTTGCAGCAGTTTCTAAACCCATTCTGTGAAGAATCGAAAAACGCATTTATCCAGCCAAATCCAGGCATTTAAAAATAGCTGTAAATCTCCGTCGAAAACACAAAACGAACGTATCTTTCAAACTGCTCTGCTGGGTTTTTGCTTAACTAAGGGAGTCGAATCCGCCTTCAGAATCAGAGAGTGAGAAGCCCGTTTTTTCTTGGAGCTGCGTTTGGATATAGCAGAGTGAATGGCAGTAAACCCTGTATTGAGAAATATCTGCTTCTAAAACAAAAATGGAGCTACCTAACAGAACGGTCTTCAACGTGTGCATTCAACTTACAGAGTTAAACTGATGTGTGTTTGCAGGAGTTTTTAAACACTTTCTGTGAAGAAGCGGAAAACGCATTTTTCCAGCCAAACCCAGGCATTTAAGTAATAGCTGTAAATCTCCGTATAAAACACAGAACGAACGTATCTTTAAAACGGTTCTACTGTGTGTATGCTTAACTAAGGGAGTCGAATCCGCCTTCAGAATCAGAGAGTGAGAAGCACGTTTGTTATAGCAGCTCCGTTTGTATATAGCAGAGTGAATGGGAGTAAACGCTGTATTGAGAAATATCTGCTTCTAAAACCAAAACGGAGCTACCTAACAGAACGGTCTTCAACGTGTGCATTCAACTTACAGAGTTAAACTGATGTGTGTTTGCAGGAGTTTTTAAACCCTTTCTGTGAAGAAGCGGAAAACGCATTTTTCCAGCCAAATCCAGGCATTTAAGAAATAGCTGTAAATCTCCGTCTAAAACACGAAACCAACGTATCTTTCAAACTGCTCTGCTAGGTTTTTGCTTAACTAAGAAATTCGAATCCGCCTTCAGAATTAGAGAGTGAGAAGAACGTTTGTTCTAGGAGCTGCGTTTGGATATAGCAGAGTGAATGGGAGTAAACGCTGTATTGAGAAATATCTGCTTCTAAAACAAAACGGAGCTACCTAAGAGAACGGTCTTCAACGTGTGCATTCACCTTACAGACTTAAACTGATGTGTGTTTGCAGGAGTTTCTAAACCCTTTCTGTGAATAAGCGGAAAACCCATTTTTCCAGCCAAATCCAGGCATTTAATAAATAGCTGTAAATCTCCGTCTATAACACAAAACGAATGTATTTTTCAAACTGCTCAGCTGGGTGTTTGCTTAACTAAGATAGTCGACTCCGCGTCCAGAATCAGAGTGAGAAGCACGTTTGTTCTAGGAGCTGCGTTTGGATATAGCAGAGTGAATGGGAGTAAACGCTGTATTGAGATATATCTGCTTCAAAAATTAAACGGAGCTACCTAACAGAACGGTCTTCAACGAGTGCACTCAACATACAGAGTTAAACTGATGTGTGTTTGCAGGAGTTTCTAAACCCTTTTTGTGAAGAAGCGGAAAACACCATTTTCCAGCCAAATCCAGGCATTTAAGAAATGCCTGTAAATCTCGGTCTAAAACACAAAACGAACGTATCTTTCAAACTGCTCTGCTGGGTGTTTGCTTAACTAAGGGAGTTGAATCCGCCTTCAGAATCAGAGAGTGAGAAGCACGTTTGTTCTAGGAGCTGCGTTTGGATATAGCAGAGTGAATGGGATTAAATGCTGTATTGAGAAATATCTGCTTCTAAAACCAAAACGGAGCTACCTAACAGAACGGTCTTCAACGTGTGCATTCAACTTACAGAGTTAAACTGATGTGTGTTTGCAGGAGTTTCTGAACACTTTCTGTGGAGAAGTGGAAAACGCAATTTTCCAGCCAAATCCAGGCATTTAAGAAATTGCTGTAAATCTCCGTCTATAACACAAAACGAACGTATCTTTCAAACTGCTCTGCTGTGTGTTTGCTTAACTAAGAAAGTCGAATCCGCGATCAGAATTAGAGAGTGAGAAGAACGTTTGTTCTAGGAGCTGCGTTTGGATATAGCAGAGTGAATGAGAGTAAACGCTGCATTGAGAAATATCTGCTTTTAAAACCTAAACGGAGCTACCTAATAGAACGGTCATCAACGTGTGCATTCAACTTATAGAGTTAAACTGATGTGTGTTTGCAGGTGTTTGTAAACCCTTTCTGTGAAGAAGCGGAAAACGCAGTTTTCCAGCCAAATCCAGGCATTTAAGAAATAGCTGTAAATCTCCGTCTAAAACACAAAACGAACGTAACTTTCAAACTGCTCTGCTGGGTGTTTGCTTAACTAAGGGAGTCGAATCCACGTTCAGAATCAGAGAGTGAGAAGCAGGTTTGTTCTAGGAGCTGCGTTTGTGTGTAGCAGAGTGAATGGGAGTAGAGGCTGTATTGAGGAATATCTGCTTCTGAAATTAAAACGGAGCTACCTAACAGAACTGTCTTCAACGTGTGCATTCAACTTACAGAGTTAAACTGATGTGTGTTTGCAGGAGTTTCTAAACCCTTTCTGTGAAGAAGCGGAAAACGCATTATTCCAGCCAAATCCAGGCATTTAAGAAATAGCTGTAAATCTGCGTCTAAAACACAAAACGAACGTATTTTTCAAACTGCTCTGCTGGGTGTTTGCTTAACTAAGGGAGTCGAATCCGCGTTCAGAATCAGAGAGTGAGAAGCACGTTGGTTCTTGTAGCTGCGTTTGTATATAGCAGAGTGAATGGGAGTAAACGCTGTATTGAAAAATATCTGCTTCTAAAACCAAAACGGAGCTACCTAACAGAACGGTCTTTAACGTGTGCATTCAACTTACAGAGTTAAACTGATGTGTGTTTGGAGGAGTTTCTAAATTCTTTCTGTGAAGAAGCGGAAAACGCATTGTTCCAGCCAAATCCAGGCATTTAAGAAATAGCTGTAAATCTGCGTGTAAAACACAAAACGAACGTCTTTTTCAAACTGCTCTGCTGGGTGTTTGCTTACGTAAGGGAGTCGAATCCGCGTTCAGAATCAGAGAGTGAGAAGCATGTTTGTTCTAGGACCTGCGTTTGGATATAGCAGAGTGAATGGGAATAGAGGATGTATTGAGAAATATCTGCTTCTAAAACCAAAACGGAGCAACCTAACAGAACGGTCTTCAACGTGTGCATTGAACTTACAGAGTTAAACGGATGTGTGTTTGCAGGAATTTCTACACCCTTTCTGTGAAGAAGCGGAAAACGCATTTTTCCAGCCAAATCCAGGCATTTAAGAAATAGCTGTAAATCTCCGTCTAAAACACAAAACGAACGTATCTTTCAAACTGCTCTGCTGGGTGTTTGCTTAACTAAGGGAGTCGAACCCGCGTTCATAAGCAGAGAGTGAGAAGCAGGTTTGTTCTAGGAGCTGCGTTTGGAAATAGCAGAGTGAATGGGAGTAAACGCTGTATTGAGAAATATCTGCTTCTAAAACCAAAACGGAGCTACCTAACAGAACGGTCTTCAACCTGTGCATTCAACTTACAGAGGTAAACTGATGTGTGTTTGCAGGAGTTTCTAAACCCTTTCTCTGAAGAAGCAGAAAACGCATTTTTCCAGCCAAATCCAGGCATTTAAAAATAGCTGTAAATCTCCGTCTAAAACACAAAACCAACGTATCCTTCAAGCTGCTCTGCTGGGTGTTTGCTTAACTAAGGGAGTCGAATCCGCGTTCAGAATTAGAAAGTGAGAAGCAGGATTGTTCTAGGAGCTGCGTTTTGATGTAACAGAGTGAATGAGAGTAAAAGCTGTATTGAGAAATATCTGCTTCAAAACCAAAACGGAGCTACCTAACAGAACGGTCTTAAAGGTGTGCATTCAACATACAGAGTTAAACTGATGTGTGTTTGCAGTAGTTTCTATACCCTTTCTGTGAAGAAGCGGAAAACGCATTTTTCCAGCCAAATCCAGGCATTTATAAAATACCTGTAAATCTCCGTCTAAAACCCAAAACGAACGTATCTTTCAAACTGATCTGCTTCGTGTTTGCTTAACTAAGGGATTCGAATCCGCCTTCAGAATCAGAGTGAGAAGCACGTTTGTTCTAGGAGCTGCGTTTGTATATAGCAGAGTGAATGGGAGTAGAGGCTGTATTGAGAAATATGTGCTTCTATAATTAAAACGGAGCTACCTAACAGAATGGTCTTCAACGTGTGCATTCAACTTACAGAGATAAACTGATGTGTGTTTGCAGGAGTTTCTACTCCCTTTCTGTGAAGAAGCGGAAAACGCATTTTTCCAGCCAAATCCAGGCATTTAAGAAATAGCTGTAAATCTCCGTCTAAAACACAAAACGAACGTATCTTTCAAACTGCTCTGCTGGGTGTTTGCTTAACTAAGGGAGTCGAATCCGCGTTCAGAATCAGAGAGTGAGAAGCACGTTGGTTCTAGGAGCTGCGTTTGTATATAGCAGAGTGAACGGGAATAAACGCTTTATTGAAAAATATCTGCTTCTAAAACCAAAACGGAGCTACCTAACAGAACGGTCTTCAACGTGTGCATTCAACTTACGGAGTTAAACTGATGTGTGTTTGCAGGAGTTTCTAAACCCTTTCTGTGAAGAAGCGGAAAACGCATTTTTCCAGCCAAATCCAGGCATTTAAGAAATAGCTGGAAATCTCCGTCTAAAACACAAAACGAACGTATCTTTCAAACTGCTCTGCTGGGTGTTTGCTTAACTAAATAAGTTGAATCCACGTTCAGAATCAGAGAGTGAGAAGCACATTTGTTCTAGGAGCTGCGTTTTTATATAGCAGAGTGAATGGGAGTAAACGCTGTATTGAGAAATATCTGCTTCTAAAACCAAAACGGAGCTACCTAACAGAACGGTCTTCAACGTGTGCATTCAACTTACCGACTTAAACTGATGTGTGTTTGCAGGAGTTTCTAAACCCTTTCTGTGAAGAAGCAGAAAACGCAGTTTTCCAGTCAAATTCAGGCATTTAAGAAATAGCTGTAAATATCCGTCTAAAACACAAAGCAAACGTATTTTTCAAACTGCTCTGCTGAGTGTTTGCTTAACTAAGGGAGTTGATCCGCCTTCAGAATCAGAGAGTGAGAAGCACGTTTGTTCTTGGAGATGCGCTTGTATATAGCAGAGTGAATGGGGGTAGAGGCTGTATTGAGAAATATCTGCTTCTAAAACCAAAACGGAGCAACCTAACAGAACGGTCTTCAACGTGTGCATTCAACTTACAGAGTTAAACTGATGTGTGTTTGCAGGAGATTCTAAATTCTTTCTGTGAAGAAGCGGAAAACGCATCTTTCCAGCCAAATACAGGCATTTAAGAAATATCTGTAAATCTCCGTCTCAAACACAAAACGAACGTATCTTTCAAACTGCTCTGCTGGTTGTTTGCTTAACTAAGGGAGTCGAATCCGCGTTCAGATTCAGAGAGTGAGAAGCACATTTGTTCTAGGAGCTGCGTTTGTGTATAGCAGAGTGAATGGGAGTAGAGGCTGTATTGAGAAGTATCTGCTTCTAAAATTAAAACGGAGCTACCTAACAGAATGGTCTTCAACGTGTGCATTCAACTTACAGAGATAAACTGATGTGTGTTTGCAGGAGTTTCTAATCCCTTTCTGTGAAGAAGCAAAAAACGCATTTTTCCAGCCAAATCCAGGCATTTAAGAAATAGCTGTAAATCTCCATCTAAAACACAAAACGAACGTATCTTTCAAACTGCTCTGCTGGGTGTTTGCTTAACTAAGGGAGTTGAATCCGCGTTCAGAATCAGAGAGTGAGAAGCACGATTGTTCTAGGAGCTGCGTTTGGATATAGCAGAGTGAATGGGAGTAAAGGCTGTATTGAGAAATATCTGCTTCTAAAACCAAAACGGAGCTACCTAACAGAA
Organism: Callithrix jacchus; assembly: GCF_049354715.1. Taxonomy (NCBI): domain Eukaryota; kingdom Metazoa; phylum Chordata; class Mammalia; order Primates; family Cebidae; genus Callithrix; species Callithrix jacchus. Next base: position 47,576,403 of record NC_133514.1, read on the forward strand.
CGGTCCTCAACGTCTGCATTCAACTTACGGAGTTAAACTTATGTGTGTTTGCAGGAGATTCTAAACGGTTTCTGTGAAGAAGCGGAAAACGCATTTTTCCAGCCAAATCCAGGCATTAAAGAAATAGCTGAAAATCTCCGTCTGAAACACAAAACGAGTGTATCTTTCATACTGCTCTGCAGGGTGTTTGCTTAACTAACGGAGTCGAATCCGCCTTCAGAATCAGAGAGTGAGAAGCACGATTGTTCTAGGAGCTGCGTTTGGATATAGCAGAGTGAATTGGAGTAAACGCTGTATTGAGAAATATCTGCTTTTAATACCAAAACTGAGCTACCTAACAGAACGGTCTTCAACGTGTGCATTCAACTTACAGAGTTATACTGATGTGTGTTTGCAGGAGTTTCTAAACCCTTTGTGTGAAGAAGCGGAAAACCCATTTTCCAGCCAAATCCAGGCATTTAAGAAATAGCTGTAAATCTCCGTCTAAAACACAAAACGAACGTATCTTTCAAACTGCTCTGCTGGCTGCTTGCTTAACTAAGGAAGTTGAATCCGCGTTCAGAATCAGAGAGTGAGAAGCACGTTTCATCTAGGAACTGCGTTTTGATATAGCAGAGTGAATGGGAATAAACGCTGTATTGAGAAATATCTGCTTCTAAAACCAAAACGGAGCTACCTAACAGAACGGTCTTCAACGTGTGCATTCAACTTACAGACTTAAACTGATGTGTGTTTTCAGGAGTTTCTAAATCCTTTCTGTGAAATAGCGGAAAACTCATTTTTCCAGCCAAATCCAGGCATTTAAGAAATAGCTGTAAATCTCCGTCTAAAACACCAAACGAACGTATCTTTTAAACTGCTCTGCTGCGTCTTTGCTTAACTAAGGGAGTTGAATCCGCGTTCAGAATCAGAAAGTGAGAAGCACGTTTCATCTAGGATCTGCGTTTCGATATAGCAGAATGAATGGGAGTACACGCTGTATTGAGAAATATCTGCTTCTAAAGCAAAAACAAAGCTACCTAACAGAACGGTCTTCAAACTTTGCATTCAACTTACAGAGTAAAACTGATGTGTGTTTGCAGCAGTTTCTAAACCCATTCTGTGAAGAATCGAAAAACGCATTTATCCAGCCAAATCCAGGCATTTAAAAATAGCTGTAAATCTCCGTCGAAAACACAAAACGAACGTATCTTTCAAACTGCTCTGCTGGGTTTTTGCTTAACTAAGGGAGTCGAATCCGCCTTCAGAATCAGAGAGTGAGAAGCCCGTTTTTTCTTGGAGCTGCGTTTGGATATAGCAGAGTGAATGGCAGTAAACCCTGTATTGAGAAATATCTGCTTCTAAAACAAAAATGGAGCTACCTAACAGAACGGTCTTCAACGTGTGCATTCAACTTACAGAGTTAAACTGATGTGTGTTTGCAGGAGTTTTTAAACCCTTTCTGTGAAGAAGCGGAAAACGCATTTTTCCAGCCAAACCCAGGCATTTAAGTAATAGCTGTAAATCTCCGTATAAAACACAGAACGAACGTATCTTTCAAACGGTTCTACTGTGTGTATGCTTAACTAAGGGAGTCGAATCCGCCTTCAGAATCAGAGAGTGAGAAGCACGTTTGTTATAGCAGCTCCGTTTGTATATAGCAGAGTGAATGGGAGTAAACGCTGTATTGAGAAATATCTGCTTCTAAAACCAAAACGGAGCTACCTAACAGAACGGTCTTCAACGTGTGCATTCAACTTACAGAGTTAAACTGATGTGTGTTTGCAGGAGTTTTTAAACCCTTTCTGTGAAGAAGCGGAAAACGCATTTTTCCAGCCAAATCCAGGCATTTAAGAAATAGCTGTAAATCTCCGTCTAAAACACGAAACCAACGTATCTTTCAAACTGCTCTGCTAGGTTTTTGCTTAACTAAGAAATTCGAATCCGCCTTCAGAATTAGAGAGTGAGAAGAACGTTTGTTCTAGGAGCTGCGTTTGGATATAGCAGAGTGAATGGGAGTAAACGCTGTATTGAGAAATATCTGCTTCTAAAACAAAACGGAGCTACCTAAGAGAACGGTCTTCAACGTGTGCATTCACCTTACAGACTTAAACTGATGTGTGTTTGCAGGAGTTTCTAAACCCTTTCTGTGAATAAGCGGAAAACCCATTTTTCCAGCCAAATCCAGGCATTTAATAAATAGCTGTAAATCTCCGTCTATAACACAAAACGAATGTATTTTTCAAACTGCTCAGCTGGGTGTTTGCTTAACTAAGATAGTCGACTCCGCGTCCAGAATCAGAGTGAGAAGCACGTTTGTTCTAGGAGCTGCGTTTGGATATAGCAGAGTGAATGGGAGTAAACGCTGTATTGAGATATATCTGCTTCAAAAATTAAACGGAGCTACCTAACAGAACGGTCTTCAACGAGTGCACTCAACATACAGAGTTAAACTGATGTGTGTTTGCAGGAGTTTCTAAACCCTTTTTGTGAAGAAGCGGAAAACACCATTTTCCAGCCAAATCCAGGCATTTAAGAAATGCCTGTAAATCTCGGTCTAAAACACAAAACGAACGTATCTTTCAAACTGCTCTGCTGGGTGTTTGCTTAACTAAGGGAGTTGAATCCGCCTTCAGAATCAGAGAGTGAGAAGCACGTTTGTTCTAGGAGCTGCGTTTGGATATAGCAGAGTGAATGGGATTAAATGCTGTATTGAGAAATATCTGCTTCTAAAACCAAAACGGAGCTACCTAACAGAACGGTCTTCAACGTGTGCATTCAACTTACAGAGTTAAACTGATGTGTGTTTGCAGGAGTTTCTGAACACTTTCTGTGGAGAAGTGGAAAACGCAATTTTCCAGCCAAATCCAGGCATTTAAGAAATTGCTGTAAATCTCCGTCTATAACACAAAACGAACGTATCTTTCAAACTGCTCTGCTGTGTGTTTGCTTAACTAAGGGAGTCGAATCCGCGATCAGAATCAGAGAGTGAGAAGAACGTTTGTTCTAGGAGCTGCGTTTGGATATAGCAGAGTGAATGGGAGTAAACGCTGTATTGAGAAATATCTGCTTCTAAAACCAAAACGGAGCTACCTAACAGAATGGTCTTCAACGTGTGCATTCAACTTAAAGAGTTAAACTGATGTGTGTTTGCAGGAGTTTCTAAACCCTTTCTGTGAAGAAGCGGAAAACGCATTGTTCCAGCCAAATCCTGGCATTTTAGAAATAGCTGTAAATCTCCGTCTAAAACACAAAACGAACGTATTTTACAAACTGCTCTGCTGGGTGTTTGCGTAACTAAGGGAGTTGAACCCGCGTTCAGAATCAGAGAGTGAGAAGCATGTTTGTTCTAGGAGGTGCGTTTTTATATAGCAGAGTGAATGAGAGTAAACGCTGCATTGAGAAATATCTGCTTTTAAAACCTACACGGAGCTACCTAATAGAACGGTCATCAACGTGTGCATTCAACTTACAGAGTTAAACTGATGTGTGTTTTCAGGTGTTTGTAAACCCTTTCTGTGAAGAAGCGGAAAACGCATTTTTCCAGCCAAATCCAGGCATTTAAGAAATAGCTGTAAATCTCCGTCTAAAACACAAAACGAACGTAACTTTCAAACTGCTCTGCTGAATGTTTGCTTAACTAAGGGAGTCGAATCCACGTTCAGAATCAGAGAGTGAGAAGCAGGTTTGTTCTAGGAGCTGCGTTTGTGTGTAGCAGAGTGAATGGGAGTAGAGGCTGTATTGAGGAATATCTGCTTCTGAAATTAAAACGGAGCTACCTAACAGAACTGTCTTCAACGTGTGCATTCAACTTACAGAGTTAAACTGATGTGTGTTTGCAGGAGTTTCTAATCCCTTTCTGTGAAGAAGCGGAAAAGGCATTATTCCAGCCAAATCCAGGCATTTAAGAAATAGTTGTAAATCTGCGTCTAAAACACAAAACGAACGTATTTTTCAAACTGCTCTGCTGGGTGTTTGCTTAACTAAGGGAGTCGAATCCGCGTTCAGAATCAGAGAGTGAGAAGCACGTTGGTTCTTGTAGCTGCGTTTGTATATAGCAGAGTGAATGGGAGTAAACGCTGTATTGAAAAATATCTGCTTCTAAAACCAAAACGGAGCTACCTAACAGAACGGTCTTCAACGTGTGCATTCAACTTACAGAGTTAAACTGATGTGTGTTTGGAGGAGTTTCTAAATTCTTTCTGTGAAGAAGCGGAAAACGCATTGTTCCAGCCAAATCCAGGCATTTAAGAAATAGCTGTAAATCTGCGTGTAAAACACAAAACGAACGTCTTTTTCAAACTGCTCTGCTGGGTGTTTGCTTACGTAAGGGAGTCGAATCCGCGTTCAGAATCAGAGAGTGAGAAGCATGTTTGTTCTAGGACCTGCGTTTGGATATAGCAGAGTGAATGGGAATAGAGGATGTATTGAGAAATATCTGCTTCTAAAACCAAAACGGAGCAACCTAACAGAACGGTCTTCAACGTGTGCATTGAACTTACAGAGTTAAACGGATGTGTGTTTGCAGGAATTTCTACACCCTTTCTGTGAAGAAGCGGAAAACGCATTTTTCCAGCCAAATCCAGGCATTTAAGAAATAGCTGTAAATCTCCGTCTAAAACACAAAACGAACGTATCTTTCAAACTGCTCTGCTGGGTGTTTGCTTAACTAAGGGAGTCGAACCCGCGTTCATAAGCAGAGAGTGAGAAGCAGGTTTGTTCTAGGAGCTGCGTTTGGAAATAGCAGAGTGAATGGGAGTAAACGCTGTATTGAGAAATATCTGCTTCTAAAACCAAAACGGAGCTACCTAACAGAACGGTCTTCAACCTGTGCATTCAACTTACAGAGGTAAACTGATGTGTGTTTGCAGGAGTTTCTAAACCCTTTCTCTGAAGAAGCAGAAAACGCATTTTTCCAGCCAAATCCAGGCATTTAAAAATAGCTGTAAATCTCCGTCTAAAACACAAAACCAACGTATCCTTCAAGCTGCTCTGCTGGGTGTTTGCTTAACTAAGGGAGTCGAATCCGCGTTCAGAATTAGAAAGTGAGAAGCAGGATTGTTCTAGGAGCTGCGTTTTGATGTAACAGAGTGAATGAGAGTAAAAGCTGTATTGAGAAATATCTGCTTCAAAACCAAAACGGAGCTACCTAACAGAACGGTCTTAAAGGTGTGCATTCAACATACAGAGTTAAACTGATGTGTGTTTGCAGTAGTTTCTATACCCTTTCTGTGAAGAAGCGGAAAACGCATTTTTCCAGCCAAATCCAGGCATTTATAAAATACCTGTAAATCTCCGTCTAAAACCCAAAACGAACGTAGTTTTCAAACTGATCTGCTTCGTGTTTGCTTAACTAAGGGATTCGAATCCGCCTTCAGAATCAGAGTGAGAAGCACGTTTGTTCTAGGAGCTGCGTTTGTATATAGCAGAGTGAATGGGAGTAGAGGCTGTATTGAGAAATATGTGCTTCTATAATTAAAACGGAGCTACCTAACAGAATGGTCTTCAACGTGTGCATTCAACTTACAGAGATAAACTGATGTGTGTTTGCAGGAGTTTCTACTCCCTTTCTGTGAAGAAGCGGAAAACGCATTTTTCCAGCCAAATCCAGGCATTTAAGAAATAGCTGTAAATCTCCGTCTAAAACACAAAACGAACGTATCTTTCAAACTGCTCTGCTGGGTGTTTTCTTAACTAAGGGAGTCGAATCCGCGTTCAGAATCAGAGAGTGAGAAGCACGTTGGTTCTAGGAGCTGCGTTTGTATATAGCAGAGTGAACGGGAATAAACGCTTTATTGAAAAATATCTGCTTCTAAAACCAAAACGGAGCTACCTAACAGAACGGTCTTCAACGTGTGCATTCAACTTACGGAGTTAAACTGATGTGTGTTTGCAGGAGTTTCTAAACCCTTTCTGTGAAGAAGCGGAAAACGCATTTTTCCAGCCAAATCCAGGCATTTAAGAAATAGCTGGAAATCTCCGTCTAAAACACAAAACGAACGTATCTTTCAAACTGCTCTGCTGGGTGTTTGCTTAACTAAATAAGTTGAATCCACGTTCAGAATCAGAGAGTGAGAAGCACATTTGTTCTAGGAGCTGCGTTTTTATATAGCAGAGTGAATGGGAGTAAACGCTGTATTGAGAAATATCTGCTTCTAAAACCAAAACGGAGCTACCTAACAGAACGGTCTTCAACGTGTGCATTCAACTTACCGACTTAAACTGATGTGTGTTTGCAGGAGTTTCTAAACCCTTTCTGTGAAGAAGCAGAAAACGCAGTTTTCCAGTCAAATTCAGGCATTTAAGAAATAGCTGTAAATATCCGTCTAAAACACAAAGCAAACGTATTTTTCAAACTGCTCTGCTGGGTGTTTGCTTAACTAAGGGAGTTGATCCGCGTTCAGAATCAGAGAGTGAGAAGCACGTTTGTTCTTGGAGATGCGCTTGTATATAGCAGAGTGAATGGGGGTAGAGGCTGTATTGAGAAATATCTGCTTCTAAAACCAAAACGGAGCAAACTAACAGAACGGTCTTCAACGTGTGCATTCAACTTACAGAGTTAAACTGATGTGTGTTTGCAGGAGATTCTAAATTCTTTCTGTGAAGAAGCGGAAAACGCATCTTTCCAGCCAAATACAGGCATTTAAGAAATATCTGTAAATCTCCGTCTCAAACACAAAACGAACGTATCTTTCAAACTGCTCTGCTGGTTGTTTGCTTAACTAAGGGAGTCGAATCCGCGTTCAGATTCAGAGAGTGAGAAGCACATTTGTTCTAGGAGCTGCGTTTGTGTATAGCAGAGTGAATGGGAGTAGAGGCTGTATTGAGAAGTATCTGCTTCTAAAATTAAAACGGAGCTACCTAACAGAATGGTCTTCAACGTGTGCATTCAACTTACAGAGATAAACTGATGTGTGTTTGCAGGAGTTTCTAATCCCTTTCTGTGAAGAAGCGGAAAACGCATTTTTCCAGCCAAATCCAGGCATTTAAGAAATAGCTGTAAATCTCCGTCTAAAACACAAAACGAACGTATCTTTCAAACTGCTCTGCTGGGTGTTTGCTTAACTAAGGGAGTCGAATCCGCGTTCAGAATCAGAGAGTGAGAAGCACGTTGGTTCTAGGAGCTGCGTTTGTATATAGCAGAGTGAATGGGAGTAAACGCTTTATTGAAAAATATCTGCTTCTAAAACCAAAACGGAGCTACCTAACTGAACGGTCTTCAACGTGTGCATTCAACTTACAGAGTTAAACTGATGTGTGTTTGCAGGAGTTTCTAAACCCTTTCTGTGGAGAAGCGGAAAACGCAATTTTCCAGCCAAATACAGGCATTTAAGAAATATCTGTAAATCTCCGTCTTAAACACAACACGAACGTATCTTTCAAACTGCTCTGCTGGGTGTGTTCTTAACTAAGGGAGTCAAATGGTTCTTCAGAGTCAGACAGTGAGAATCACGGTTTTTCTAGGAGCTCCGTTTGGATATAGCAGTGTGAATGGGAGTAAACGTTGTATTGAGAAATATCTGCTTCTAAAACCAAAACGGAGCTACGTAACAGAACGGTCTTCAACGTGTGCATTCGACTTACAGAGTTAAACTAATGTGTGTGTGCAGAAGTCTCTAAACCCTTTCTGTGAAGAAGCGGAAGACGCATTTTTCCAGCCAAATCCAGGCATTTAAGAAATAGCTGTAAATCTCCGTCTAAAACACAAAACGAACGTATCTTTCAAACTGCTCTGCTGGGTGTTTGCTTAACTAAAGGAGTTGAATCCACGTTCAGAATCAGAGTGAGAAGCACGTTTGTTCTAGGAACTGCGTTTTGATATAGCAGAGTGAATGGGAATAAACGCTGTATTGAGAAATATCTGCTTCTAAAACCAAAACGGAGCTACCTAACAGAACGGTCTTCAACGTGTGCATTCAACTTACAGACTTAAACTGATGTGTGTTTTCAGGAGTTTCTAAATCCTTTCTGTGAAATAGCGGAAAACTCATTTTTCCAGCCAAATCCAGGCATTTAAGAAATAGCTGTAAATCTCCGTCTAAAACACCAAACGAACGTATCTTTTAAACTGCTCTGCTGCGTCTTTGCTTAACTAAGGGAGTTGAATCCGCGTTCAGAATCAGAAAGTGAGAAGCACGTTTCATCTAGGATCTGCGTTTCGATATAGCAGAATGAATGGGAGTACACGCTGTATTGAGAAATATCTGCTTCTAAAGCAAAAACAAAGCTACCTAACAGAACGGTCTTCAAACTTTGCATTCAACTTACAGAGTAAAACTGATGTGTGTTTGCAGCAGTTTCTAAACCCATTCTGTGAAGAATCGAAAAACGCATTTATCCAGCCAAATCCAGGCATTTAAAAATAGCTGTAAATCTCCGTCGAAAACACAAAACGAACGTATCTTTCAAACTGCTCTGCTGGGTTTTTGCTTAACTAAGGGAGTCGAATCCGCCTTCAGAATCAGAGAGTGAGAAGCCCGTTTTTTCTTGGAGCTGCGTTTGGATATAGCAGAGTGAATGGCAGTAAACCCTGTATTGAGAAATATCTGCTTCTAAAACAAAAATGGAGCTACCTAACAGAACGGTCTTCAACGTGTGCATTCAACTTACAGAGTTAAACTGATGTGTGTTTGCAGGAGTTTTTAAACCCTTTCTGTGAAGAAGCGGAAAACGCATTTTTCCAGCCAAACCCAGGCATTTAAGTAATAGCTGTAAATCTCCGTATAAAACACAGAACGAACGTATCTTTCAAACGGTTCTACTGTGTGTATGCTTAACTAAGGGAGTCGAATCCGCCTTCAGAATCAGAGAGTGAGAAGCACGTTTGTTATAGCAGCTCCGTTTGTATATAGCAGAGTGAATGGGAGTAAACGCTGTATTGAGAAATATCTGCTTCTAAAACCAAAACGGAGCTACCTAACAGAACGGTCTTCAACGTGTGCATTCAACTTACAGAGTTAAACTGATGTGTGTTTGCAGGAGTTTTTAAACCCTTTCTGTGAAGAAGCGGAAAACGCATTTTTCCAGCCAAATCCAGGCATTTAAGAAATAGCTGTAAATCTCCGTCTAAAACACGAAACCAACGTATCTTTCAAACTGCTCTGCTAGGTTTTTGCTTAACTAAGAAATTCGAATCCGCCTTCAGAATTAGAGAGTGAGAAGAACGTTTGTTCTAGGAGCTGCGTTTGGATATAGCAGAGTGAATGGGAGTAAACGCTGTATTGAGAAATATCTGCTTCTAAAACAAAACGGAGCTACCTAAGAGAACGGTCTTCAACGTGTGCATTCACCTTACAGACTTAAACTGATGTGTGTTTGCAGGAGTTTCTAAACCCTTTCTGTGAATAAGCGGAAAACCCATTTTTCCAGCCAAATCCAGGCATTTAATAAATAGCTGTAAATCTCCGTCTATAACACAAAACGAATGTATTTTTCAAACTGCTCAGCTGGGTGTTTGCTTAACTAAGATAGTCGACTCCGCGTCCAGAATCAGAGTGAGAAGCACGTTTGTTCTAGGAGCTGCGTTTGGATATAGCAGAGTGAATGGGAGTAAACGCTGTATTGAGATATATCTGCTTCAAAAATTAAACGGAGCTACCTAACAGAACGGTCTTCAACGAGTGCACTCAACATACAGAGTTAAACTGATGTGTGTTTGCAGGAGTTTCTAAACCCTTTTTGTGAAGAAGCGGAAAACACCATTTTCCAGCCAAATCCAGGCATTTAAGAAATGCCTGTAAATCTCGGTCTAAAACACAAAACGAACGTATCTTTCAAACTGCTCTGCTGGGTGTTTGCTTAACTAAGGGAGTTGAATCCGCCTTCAGAATCAGAGAGTGAGAAGCACGTTTGTTCTAGGAGCTGCGTTTGGATATAGCAGAGTGAATGGGATTAAATGCTGTATTGAGAAATATCTGCTTCTAAAACCAAAACGGAGCTACCTAACAGAACGATCTTCAACGTGTGCATTCAACTTACAGAGTTAAACTGATGTGTGTTTGCAGGAGTTTCTGAACACTTTCTGTGGAGAAGTGGAAAACGCAATTTTCCAGCCAAATCCAGGCATTTAAGAAATTGCTGTAAATCTCCGTCTATAACACAAAACGAACGTATCTTTCAAACTGCTCTGCTGTGTGTTTGCTTAACTAAGGGAGTCGAATCCGCGATCAGAATCAGAGAGTGAGAAGAACGTTTGTTCTAGGAGCTGCGTTTGGATATAGCAGAGTGAATTGGAGTAAACGCTGTATTGAGAAATATCTGCTTCTAAAACCAAAACGGAGCAACCTAACAGAACGGTCTTCAACGTGTGCATTCAACTTACAGAGTTAAACTGATGTGTGTTTGCAGGAGATTCTAAATTCTTTCTGTGAAGAAGCGGAAAACGCATCTTTCCAGCCAAATACAGGCATTTAAGAAATATCTGTAAATCTCCGTCTCAAACACAAAACGAACGTATCTTTCAAACTGCTCTGCTGGTTGTTTGCTTAACTAAGGGAGTCGAATCCGCGTTCAGATTCAGAGAGTGAGAAGCACATTTGTTCTAGGAGCTGCGTTTGTGTATAGCAGAGTGAATGGGAGTAGAGGCTGTATTGAGAAGTATCTGCTTCTAAAATTAAAACGGAGCTACCTAACAGAATGGTCTTCAACGTGTGCATTCAACTTACAGAGATAAACTGATGTGTGTTTGCAGGAGTTTCTAATCCCTTTCTGTGAAGAAGCAAAAAACGCATTTTTCCAGCCAAATCCAGGCATTTAAGAAATAGCTGTAAATCTCCATCTGAAACACAAAACGAACGTATCTTTCAAACTGCTCTGCTGGGTGTTTGCTTAACTAAGGGAGTTGAATCCGCGTTCAGAATCAGAGAGTGAGAAGCACGATTGTTCTAGGAGCTGCGTTTGGATATAGCAGAGTGAATGGGAGTAAAGGCTGTATTGAGAAATATCTGCTTCTAAAACCAAAACGGAGCTACCTAACAGAACGGTCCTCAACGTCTGCATTCAACTTACGGAGTTAAACTTATGTGTGTTTGCAGGAGATTCTAAACGGTTTCTGTGAAGAAGCGGAAAACGCATTTTTCCAGCCAAATCCAGGCATTAAAGAAATAGCTGAAAATCTCCGTCTGAAACACAAAACGAGTGTATCTTTCATACTGCTCTGCAGGGTGTTTGCTTAACTAACGGAGTCGAATCCGCCTTCAGAATCAGAGAGTGAGAAGCACGATTGTTCTAGGAGCTGCGTTTGGATATAGCAGAGTGAATTGGAGTAAACGCTGTATTGAGAAATATCTGCTTTTAATACCAAAACTGAGCTACCTAACAGAACGGTCTTCAACGTGTGCATTCAACTTACAGAGTTATACTGATGTGTGTTTGCAGGAGTTTCTAAACCCTTTGTGTGAAGAAGCGGAAAACCCATTTTCCAGCCAAATCCAGGCATTTAAGAAATAGCTGTAAATCTCCGTCTAAAACACAAAACGAACGTATCTTTCAAACTGCTCTGCTGGCTGCTTGCTTAACTAAGGAAGTTGAATCCGCGTTCAGAATCAGAGAGTGAGAAGCACGTTTCATCTAGGAACTGCGTTTTGATATAGCAGAGTGAATGGGAATAAACGCTGTATTGAGAAATATCTGCTTCTAAAACCAAAACGGAGCTACCTAACAGAACGGTCTTCAACGTGTGCATTCAACTTACAGACTTAAACTGATGTGTGTTTTCAGGAGTTTCTAAATCCTTTCTGTGAAATAGCGGAAAACTCATTTTTCCAGCCAAATCCAGGCATTTAAGAAATAGCTGTAAATCTCCGTCTAAAACACCAAACGAACGTATCTTTTAAACTGCTCTGCTGCGTCTTTGCTTAACTAAGGGAGTTGAATCCGCGTTCAGAATCAGAAAGTGAGAAGCACGTTTCATCTAGGATCTGCGTTTCGATATAGCAGAATGAATGGGAGTACACGCTGTATTGAGAAATATCTGCTTCTAAAGCAAAAACAAAGCTACCTAACAGAACGGTCTTCAAACTTTGCATTCAACTTACAGAGTAAAACTGATGTGTGTTTGCAGCAGTTTCTAAACCCATTCTGTGAAGAATCGAAAAACGCATTTATCCAGCCAAATCCAGGCATTTAAAAATAGCTGTAAATCTCCGTCGAAAACACAAAACGAACGTATCTTTCAAACTGCTCTGCTGGGTTTTTGCTTAACTAAGGGAGTCGAATCCGCCTTCAGAATCAGAGAGTGAGAAGCCCGTTTTTTCTTGGAGCTGCGTTTGGATATAGCAGAGTGAATGGCAGTAAACCCTGTATTGAGAAATATCTGCTTCTAAAACAAAAATGGAGCTACCTAACAGAACGGTCTTCAACGTGTGCATTCAACTTACAGAGTTAAACTGATGTGTGTTTGCAGGAGTTTTTAAACCCTTTCTGTGAAGAAGCGGAAAACGCATTTTTCCAGCCAAACCCAGGCATTTAAGTAATAGCTGTAAATCTCCGTATAAAACACAGAACGAACGTATCTTTAAAACGGTTCTACTGTGTGTATGCTTAACTAAGGGAGTCGAATCCGCCTTCAGAATCAGAGAGTGAGAAGCACGTTTGTTATAGCAGCTCCGTTTGTATATAGCAGAGTGAATGGGAGTAAACGCTGTATTGAGAAATATCTGCTTCTAAAACCAAAACGGAGCTACCTAACAGAACGGTCTTCAACGTGTGCATTCAACTTACAGAGTTAAACTGATGTGTGTTTGCAGGAGTTTTTAAACCCTTTCTGTGAAGAAGCGGAAAACGCATTTTTCCAGCCAAATCCAGGCATTTAAGAAATAGCTGTAAATCTCCGTCTAAAACACGAAACCAACGTATCTTTCAAACTGCTCTGCTAGGTTTTTGCTTAACTAAGAAATTCGAATCCGCCTTCAGAATTAGAGAGTGAGAAGAACGTTTGTTCTAGGAGCTGCGTTTGGATATAGCAGAGTGAATGGGAGTAAACGCTGTATTGAGAAATATCTGCTTCTAAAACAAAACGGAGCTACCTAAGAGAACGGTCTTCAACGTGTGCATTCACCTTACAGACTTAAACTGATGTGTGTTTGCAGGAGTTTCTAAACCCTTTCTGTGAATAAGCGGAAAACCCATTTTTCCAGCCAAATCCAGGCATTTAATAAATAGCTGTAAATCTCCGTCTATAACACAAAACGAATGTATTTTTCAAACTGCTCAGCTGGGTGTTTGCTTAACTAAGATAGTCGACTCCGCGTCCAGAATCAGAGTGAGAAGCACGTTTGTTCTAGGAGCTGCGTTTGGATATAGCAGAGTGAATGGGAGTAAACGCTGTATTGAGATATATCTGCTTCAAAAATTAAACGGAGCTACCTAACAGAACGGTCTTCAACGAGTGCACTCAACATACAGAGTTAAACTGATGTGTGTTTGCAGGAGTTTCTAAACCCTTTTTGTGAAGAAGCGGAAAACACCATTTTCCAGCCAAATCCAGGCATTTAAGAAATGCCTGTAAATCTCGGTCTAAAACACAAAACGAACGTATCTTTCAAACTGCTCTGCTGGGTGTTTGCTTAACTAAGGGAGTTGAATCCGCCTTCAGAATCAGAGAGTGAGAAGCACGTTTGTTCTAGGAGCTGCGTTTGGATATAGCAGAGTGAATGGGATTAAATGCTGTATTGAGAAATATCTGCTTCTAAAACCAAAACGGAGCTACCTAACAGAACGGTCTTCAACGTGTGCATTCAACTTACAGAGTTAAACTGATGTGTGTTTGCAGGAGTTTCTGAACACTTTCTGTGGAGAAGTGGAAAACGCAATTTTCCAGCCAAATCCAGGCATTTAAGAAATTGCTGTAAATCTCCGTCTATAACACAAAACGAACGTATCTTTCAAACTGCTCTGCTGTGTGTTTGCTTAACTAAGGGAGTCGAATCCGCGATCAGAATCAGAGAGTGAGAAGAACGTTTGTTCTAGGAGCTGCGTTTGGATATAGCAGAGTGAATGGGAGTAAACGCTGTATTGAGAAATATCTGCTTCTAAAACCAAAACGGAGCAACCTAACAGAACGGTCTTCAACGTGTGCATTCAACTTACAGAGTTAAACTGATGTGTGTTTGCAGGAGATTCTAAATTCTTTCTGTGAAGAAGCGGAAAACGCATCTTTCCAGCCAAATACAGGCATTTAAGAAATATCTGTAAATCTCCGTCTCAAACACAAAACGAACGTATCTTTCAAACTGCTCTGCTGGTTGTTTGCTTAACTAAGGGAGTCGAATCCGCGTTCAGATTCAGAGAGTGAGAAGCACATTTGTTCTAGGAGCTGCGTTTGTGTATAGCAGAGTGAATGGGAGTAGAGGCTGTATTGAGAAGTATCTGCTTCTAAAATTAAAACGGAGCTACCTAACAGAATGGTCTTCAACGTGTGCATTCAACTTACAGAGATAAACTGATGTGTGTTTGCAGGAGTTTCTAATCCCTTTCTGTGAAGAAGCAAAAAACGCATTTTTCCAGCCAAATCCAGGCATTTAAGAAATAGCTGTAAATCTCCATCTGAAACACAAAACGAACGTATCTTTCAAACTGCTCTGCTGGGTGTTTGCTTAACTAAGGGAGTTGAATCCGCGTTCAGAATCAGAGAGTGAGAAGCACGATTGTTCTAGGAGCTGCGTTTGGATATAGCAGAGTGAATGGGAGTAAAGGCTGTATTGAGAAATATCTGCTTCTAAAACCAAAACGGAGCTACCTAACAGAACGGTCCTCAACGTCTGCATTCAACTTACGGAGTTAAACTTATGTGTGTTTGCAGGAGATTCTAAACGGTTTCTGTGAAGAAGCGGAAAACGCATTTTTCCAGCCAAATCCAGGCATTAAAGAAATAGCTGAAAATCTCCGTCTGAAACACAAAACGAGTGTATCTTTCATACTGCTCTGCAGGGTGTTTGCTTAACTAACGGAGTCGAATCCGCCTTCAGAATCAGAGAGTGAGAAGCACGATTGTTCTAGGAGCTGCGTTTGGATATAGCAGAGTGAATTGGAGTAAACGCTGTATTGAGAAATATCTGCTTTTAATACCAAAACTGAGCTACCTAACAGAACGGTCTTCAACGTGTGCATTCAACTTACAGAGTTATACTGATGTGTGTTTGCAGGAGTTTCTAAACCCTTTGTGTGAAGAAGCGGAAAACCCATTTTCCAGCCAAATCCAGGCATTTAAGAAATAGCTGTAAATCTCCGTCTAAAACACAAAACGAACGTATCTTTCAAACTGCTCTGCTGGCTGCTTGCTTAACTAAGGAAGTTGAATCCGCGTTCAGAATCAGAGAGTGAGAAGCACGTTTCATCTAGGAACTGCGTTTTGATATAGCAGAGTGAATGGGAATAAACGCTGTATTGAGAAATATCTGCTTCTAAAACCAAAACGGAGCTACCTAACAGAACGGTCTTCAACGTGTGCATTCAACTTACAGACTTAAACTGATGTGTGTTTTCAGGAGTTTCTAAATCCTTTCTGTGAAATAGCGGAAAACTCATTTTTCCAGCCAAATCCAGGCATTTAAGAAATAGCTGTAAATCTCCGTCTAAAACACCAAACGAACGCATCTTTTAAACTGCTCTGCTGCGTCTTTGCTTAACTAAGGGAGTTGAATCCGCGTTCAGAATCAGAAAGTGAGAAGCACGTTTCATCTAGGATCTGCGTTTCGATATAGCAGAATGAATGGGAGTACACGCTGTATTGAGAAATATCTGCTTCTAAAGCAAAAACAAAGCTACCTAACAGAACGTTCTTCAAACTTTGCATTCAACTTACAGAGTAAAACTGATGTGTGTTTGCAGCAGTTTCTAAACCCATTCTGTGAAGAATCGAAAAACGCATTTATCCAGCCAAATCCAGGCATTTAAAAATAGCTGTAAATCTCCGTCGAAAACACAAAACGAACGTATCTTTCAAACTGCTCTGCTGGGTTTTTGCTTAACTAAGGGAGTCGAATCCGCCTTCAGAATCAGAGAGTGAGAAGCCCGTTTTTTCTTGGAGCTGCGTTTGGATATAGCAGAGTGAATGGCAGTAAACCCTGTATTGAGAAATATCTGCTTCTAAAACAAAAATGGAGCTACCTAACAGAACGGTCTTCAACGTGTGCATTCAACTTACAGAGTTAAACTGATGTGTGTTTGCAGGAGTTTTTAAACCCTTTCTGTGAAGAAGCGGAAAACGCATTTTTCCAGCCAAACCCAGGCATTTAAGTAATAGCTGTAAATCTCCGTATAAAACACAGAACGAACGTATCTTTCAAACGGTTCTACTGTGTGTATGCTTAACTAAGGGAGTCGAATCCGCCTTCAGAATCAGAGAGTGAGAAGCACGTTTGTTATAGCAGCTCCGTTTGTATATAGCAGAGTGAATGGGAGTAAACGCTGTATTGAGAAATATCTGCTTCTAAAACCAAAACGGAGCTACCTAACAGAACGGTCTTCAACGTGTGCATTCAACTTACAGAGTTAAACTGATGTGTGTTTGCAGGAGTTTTTAAACCCTTTCTGTGAAGAAGCGGAAAACGCATTTTTCCAGCCAAATCCAGGCATTTAAGAAATAGCTGTAAATCTCCGTCTAAAACACGAAACCAACGTATCTTTCAAACTGCTCTGCTAGGTTTTTGCTTAACTAAGAAATTCGAATCCGCCTTCAGAATTAGAGAGTGAGAAGAACGTTTGTTCTAGGAGCTGCGTTTGGATATAGCAGAGTGAATGGGAGTAAACGCTGTATTGAGAAATATCTGCTTCTAAAACAAAACGGAGCTACCTAAGAGAACGGTCTTCAACGTGTGCATTCACCTTACAGACTTAAACTGATGTGTGTTTGCAGGAGTTTCTAAACCCTTTCTGTGAATAAGCGGAAAACCCATTTTTCCAGCCAAATCCAGGCATTTAATAAATAGCTGTAAATCTCCGTCTATAACACAAAACGAATGTATTTTTCAAACTGCTCAGCTGGGTGTTTGCTTAACTAAGATAGTCGACTCCGCGTCCAGAATCAGAGTGAGAAGCACGTTTGTTCTAGGAGCTGCGTTTGGATATAGCAGAGTGAATGGGAGTAAACGCTGTATTGAGATATATCTGCTTCAAAAATTAAACGGAGCTACCTAACAGAACGGTCTTCAACGAGTGCACTCAACATACAGAGTTAAACTGATGTGTGTTTGCAGGAGTTTCTAAACCCTTTTTGTGAAGAAGCGGAAAACACCATTTTCCAGCCAAATCCAGGCATTTAAGAAATGCCTGTAAATCTCGGTCTAAAACACAAAACGAACGTATCTTTCAAACTGCTCTGCTGGGTGTTTGCTTAACTAAGGGAGTTGAATCCGCCTTCAGAATCAGAGAGTGAGAAGCACGTTTGTTCTAGGAGCTGCGTTTGGATATAGCAGAGTGAATGGGATTAAATGCTGTATTGAGAAATATCTGCTTCTAAAACCAAAACGGAGCTACCTAACAGAACGGTCTTCAACGTGTGCATTCAACTTACAGAGTTAAACTGATGTGTGTTTGCAGGAGTTTCTGAACACTTTCTGTGGAGAAGTGGAAAACGCAATTTTCCAGCCAAATCCAGGCATTTAAGAAATTGCTGTAAATCTCCGTCTATAACACAAAACGAACGTATCTTTCAAACTGCTCTGCTGTGTGTTTGCTTAACTAAGGGAGTCGAATCCGCGATCAGAATCAGAGAGTGAGAAGAACGTTTGTTCTAGGAGCTGCGTTTGGATATAGCAGAGTGAATGGGAGTAAACGCTGTATTGAGAAATATCTGCTTCTAAAACCAAAACGGAGCTACCTAACAGAATGGTCTTCAACGTGTGCATTCAACTTAAAGAGTTAAACTGATGTGTGTTTGCAGGAGTTTCTAAACCCTTTCTGTGAAGAAGCGGAAAACGCATTGTTCCAGCCAAATCCTGGCATTTTAGAAATAGCTGTAAATCTCCGTCTAAAACACAAAACGAACGTAACTTTCAAACTGCTCTGCTGGGTGTTTGCGTAACTAAGGGAGTTGAACCCGCGTTCAGAATCAGAGAGTGAGAAGCATGTTTGTTCTAGGAGGTGCGTTTTTATATAGCAGAGTGAATGAGAGTAAACGCTGCATTGAGAAATATCTGCTTTTAAAACCTAAACGGAGCTACCTAATAGAACGGTCATCAACGTGTGCATTCAACTTACAGAGTTAAACTGATGTGTGTTTGCAGGTGTTTGTAAACCCTTTCTGTGAAGAAGCGGAAAACGCATTTTTCCAGCCAAATCCAGGCATTTAAGAAATAGCTGTAAATCTCCGTCTAAAACACAAAACGAACGTAACTTTCAAACTGCTCTGCTGGGTGTTTGCTTAACTAAGGGAGTCGAATCCACGTTCAGAATCAGAGAGTGAGAAGCAGGTTTTTTCTAGGAGCTGCGTTTGTGTGTAGCAGAGTGAATGGGAGTAGAGGCTGTATTGAGGAATATCTGCTTCTGAAATTAAAACGGAGCTACCTAACAGAACTGTCTTCAACGTGTGCATTCAACTTACAGAGTTAAACTGATGTGTGTTTGCAGGAGTTTCTAAACCCTTTCTGTGAAGAAGCGGAAAAGGCATTATTCCAGCCAAATCCAGGCATTTAAGAAATAGCTGTAAATCTGCGTCTAAAACACAAAACGAACGTATTTTTCAAACTGCACTGCTGGGTGTTTGCTTAACTAAGGGAGTCGAATCCGCGTTCAGAATCAGAGAGTGAGAAGCACGTTGGTTCTTGTAGCTGCGTTTGTATATAGCAGAGTGAATGGGAGTAAACGCTGTATTGAAAAATATCTGCTTCTAAAACCAAAACGGAGCTACCTAACAGAACGGTCTTCAACGTGTGCATTCAACTTACAGAGTTAAACTGATGTGTGTTTGGAGGAGTTTCTAAATTCTTTCTGTGAAGAAGCAGAAAACGCATTGTTCCAGCCAAATCCAGGCATTTAAGAAATAGCTGTAAATCTGCGTGTAAAACACAAAACGAACGTCTTTTTCAAACTGCTCTGCTGGGTGTTTGCTTACGTAAGGGAGTCGAATCCGCGTTCAGAATCAGAGAGTGAGAAGCATGTTTGTTCTAGGACCTGCGTTTGGATATAGCAGAGTGAATGGGAATAGAGGATGTATTGAGAAATATCTGCTTCTAAAACCAAAACGGAGCAACCTAACAGAACGGTCTTCAACGTGTGCATTGAACTTACAGAGTTAAACGGATGTGTGTTTGCAGGAATTTCTACACCCTTTCTGTGAAGAAGCGGAAAACGCATTTTTCCAGCCAAATCCAGGCATTTAAGAAATAGCTGTAAATCTCCGTCTAAAACACAAAACGAACGTATCTTTCAAACTGCTCTGCTGGGTGTTTGCTTAACTAAGGGAGTCGAACCCGCGTTCATAAGCAGAGAGTGAGAAGCAGGTTTGTTCTAGGAGCTGCGTTTGGAAATAGCAGAGTGAATGGGAGTAAACGCTGTATTGAGAAATATCTGCTTCTAAAACCAAAACGGAGCTACCTAACAGAACGGTCTTCAACCTGTGCATTCAACTTACAGAGGTAAACTGATGTGTGTTTGCAGGAGTTTCTAAACCCTTTCTCTGAAGAAGCAGAAAACGCATTTTTCCAGCCAAATCCAGGCATTTAAAAATAGCTGTAAATCTCCGTCTAAAACACAAAACCAACGTATCCTTCAAGCTGCTCTGCTGGGTGTTTGCTTAACTAAGGGAGTCGAATCCGCGTTCAGAATTAGAAAGTGAGAAGCAGGATTGTTCTAGGAGCTGCGTTTTGATGTAACAGAGTGAATGAGAGTAAAAGCTGTATTGAGAAATATCTGCTTCAAAACCAAAACGGAGCTACCTAACAGAACGGTCTTAAAGGTGTGCATTCAACATACAGAGTTAAACTGATGTGTGTTTGCAGTAGTTTCTATACCCTTTCTGTGAAGAAGCGGAAAACGCATTTTTCCAGCCAAATCCAGGCATTTATAAAATACCTGTAAATCTCCGTCTAAAACCCAAAACGAACGTAGTTTTCAAACTGATCTGCTTCGTGTTTGCTTAACTAAGGGATTCGAATCCGCCTTCAGAATCAGAGTGAGAAGCACGTTTGTTCTAGGAGCTGCGTTTGTATATAGCAGAGTGAATGGGAGTAGAGGCTGTATTGAGAAATATGTGCTTCTATAATTAAAACGGAGCTACCTAACAGAATGGTCTTCAACGTGTGCATTCAACTTACAGAGATAAACTGATGTGTGTTTGCAGGAGTTTCTACTCCCTTTCTGTGAAGAAGCGGAAAACGCATTTTTCCAGCCAAATCCAGGCATTTAAGAAATAGCTGTAAATCTCCGTCTAAAACACAAAACGAACGTATCTTTCAAACTGCTCTGCTGGGTGTTTTCTTAACTAAGGGAGTCGAATCCGCGTTCAGAATCAGAGAGTGAGAAGCACGTTGGTTCTAGGAGCTGCGTTTGTATATAGCAGAGTGAACGGGAATAAACGCTTTATTGAAAAATATCTGCTTCTAAAACCAAAACGGAGCTACCTAACAGAACGGTCTTCAACGTGTGCATTCAACTTACGGAGTTAAACTGATGTGTGTTTGCAGGAGTTTCTAAACCCTTTCTGTGAAGAAGCGGAAAACGCATTTTTCCAGCCAAATCCAGGCATTTAAGAAATAGCTGGAAATCTCCGTCTAAAACACAAAACGAACGTATCTTTCAAACTGCTCTGCTGGGTGTTTGCTTAACTAAATAAGTTGAATCCACGTTCAGAATCAGAGAGTGAGAAGCACATTTGTTCTAGGAGCTGCGTTTTTATATAGCAGAGTGAATGGGAGTAAACGCTGTATTGAGAAATATCTGCTTCTAAAACCAAAACGGAGCTACCTAACAGAACGGTCTTCAACGTGTGCATTCAACTTACCGACTTAAACTGATGTGTGTTTGCAGGAGTTTCTAAACCCTTTCTGTGAAGAAGCAGAAAACGCAGTTTTCCAGTCAAATTCAGGCATTTAAGAAATAGCTGTAAATATCCGTCTAAAACACAAAGCAAACGTATTTTTCAAACTGCTCTGCTGAGTGTTTGCTTAACTAAGGGAGTTGATCCGCGTTCAGAATCAGAGAGTGAGAAGCACGTTTGTTCTTGGAGATGCGCTTGTATATAGCAGAGTGAATGGGGGTAGAGACTGTATTGAGAAATATCTGCTTCTAAAACCAAAACGGAGCAAACTAACAGAACGGTCTTCAACGTGTGCATTCAACTTACAGAGTTAAACTGATGTGTGTTTGCAGGAGATTCTAAATTCTTTCTGTGAAGAAGCGGAAAACGCATCTTTCCAGCCAAATACAGGCATTTAAGAAATATCTGTAAATCTCCGTCTCAAACACAAAACGAACGTATCTTTCAAACTGCTCTGCTGGTTGTTTGCTTAACTAAGGGAGTCGAATCCGCGTTCAGATTCAGAGAGTGAGAAGCACATTTGTTCTAGGAGCTGCGTTTGTGTATAGCAGAGTGAATGGGAGTAGAGGCTGTATTGAGAAGTATCTGCTTCTAAAATTAAAACGGAGCTACCTAACAGAATGGTCTTCAACGTGTGCATTCAACTTACAGAGATAAACTGATGTGTGTTTGCAGGAGTTTCTAATCCCTTTCTGTGAAGAAGCGGAAAACGCATTTTTCCAGCCAAATCCAGGCATTTAAGAAATAGCTGTAAATCTCCGTCTAAAACACAAAACGAACGTATCTTTCAAACTGCTCTGCTGGGTGTTTGCTTAACTAAGGGAGTCGAATCCGCGTTCAGAATCAGAGAGTGAGAAGCACGTTGGTTCTAGGAGCTGCGTTTGTATATAGCAGAGTGAATGGGAGTAAACGCTTTATTGAAAAATATCTGCTTCTAAAACCAAAACGGAGCTACCTAACTGAACGGTCTTCAACGTGTGCATTCAACTTACAGAGTTAAACTGATGTGTGTTTGCAGGAGTTTCTAAACCCTTTCTGTGGAGAAGCGGAAAACGCAATTTTCCAGCCAAATACAGGCATTTAAGAAATATCTGTAAATCTCCGTCTTAAACACAACACGAACGTATCTTTCAAACTGCTCTGCTGGGTGTGTTCTTAACTAAGGGAGTCAAATGGTTCTTCAGAGTCAGACAGTGAGAATCACGGTTTTTCTAGGAGCTCCGTTTGGATATAGCAGTGTGAATGGGAGTAAACGTTGTATTGAGAAATATCTGCTTCTAAAACCAAAACGGAGCTACGTAACAGAACGGTCTTCAACGTGTGCATTCGACTTACAGAGTTAAACTAATGTGTGTGTGCAGAAGTCTCTAAACCCTTTCTGTGAAGAAGCGGAAGACGCATTTTTCCAGCCAAATCCAGGCATTTAAGAAATAGCTGTAAATCTCCGTCTAAAACACAAAACGAACGTATCTTTCAAACTGCTCTGCTGGGTGTTTGCTTAACTAAAGGAGTTGAATCCACGTTCAGAATCAGAGTGAGAAGCACGTTTGTTCTAGGAGCTGCGTTTTGATATAGTAGAGTGAATGGGAGTAAACGCTGTATTGAGAAATATCTGCTTCTAAAACCAAAATGGAGCTACCTAACAGAACGGTCTTCAACGTGTGCATTCAACTTACAGAGTTAAACTGATGTGTGTTTGCAGGAGTTTCTAAACCCTTTGTGAGAAGAAGCGGAAAACGCATTTTGCCAGCCAAATCCAGACATTTAAGAAATAGCTGTAAATCTCCGTCTAAAACACAAAACGAACGTATCTTTCAAACTGCTCTGCTGGGTGTTTGGTTAACTAAGGAACTCGAATCCGCTTTCAGAATCAGAGAGTGAGAAGCACGTTTGTTCTAGGAGCTGCGTTTGTATATAGCAGAGTGAATGGGAGTAGAGGCTGTATTGACAAATATCTGCTTCTAAAACCAAAACGGAGCTACCTAACTGAACGGTCTTCAATGTGTGCATTCAACTTTCAGAGTTAAACTGATTTGGGTTTGCAGGAGTTTCTAATCCCTTTCTGTGAAGAAGCGGAAAATGCATGGTTCCAGCCAAATCCAGGCATTTAAGAAATAGCTGTAAATCTCCGTCTAAAACAGAAAACGAACGTATGTTTCAAACTGCTCTGCTGGGTGTTTGCTTAACTAAGGGAGTCGAATCCACGTTCAGAATCAGAGAGTGAGAAGCAGGTTTGTTCTTGGAGTTGCGTTTCGATATAGCAGTGTGAATGGGAGTAAACGCTGTATTGAGAAATATCTGCTTCTAAAACCAAAACGGAGCTACCTAACAGAACGGTCTTCAATGTGTGCATTCAACTTTCAGAGTTAAACTGATGTGTGTTTGCAGGAGTTTCTAAACCCTTTCTGTGAAGAAGCGGAAAACGCATTTTTCCAGCCAAATCCAGGCATGTAAGAAATAGCTGTAAATCTCCGTCTAAAACACAAAACAAACGTATTTTTCAAACTGCTCTGCTGGGTGTTTGCTTAACTAAGAGAGTTGAATCCGCGTTCAGAATCAGACAGTGAGAATCATGTTTCTTCTAGGAGCTGCGTTTGGATATCGCAGAGTGAATGGGAGAAGAGGCTGTATTGAGAAATATCTGCTTCTAAAACCAAAACGGAGCTACATAACAGAACGGTCTTCATCGTGTGCATTCAACTTACAGAGTTAAACTGATGTGTGTTTGCAGGAGTTTCTAAACCCTTTGTGAGAAGAAGCGGAAAACGCATTTTGCCAGCCAAATCCAGACATTTAAGAAATAGCTGTAAATCTCCGTCTAAAACACAAAACGAACGTATCTTTCAAACTGCTCTGCTGGGTGTTTCCTTAACTAAAAGAGTGGAATCCGCGTTCAGAATCAGAGAGTGAGAAGCATGTTAGTTCTAGGAGCTGCGTTTTTATATAGCAGAGTGAATGGGAGTAAACGCTGTATTGAGAAATATCTGCTTCTAAAACCAAAACAAAGCTACACAACAGAACGGTCTTCAACGTGTGCATTCAACTTACAGAGTTAAACTGATGTGTGTTTTCAGGAGTTTCTAAACCCTTTCTGTGAAGAAGCGGAAAACGCATTGTTCCAGCCAAATCCAGGCATTTAAGAAATAGCTGTAAATCTCCGTCTAAAACACAAAACGAACGTATCTTTCAAACTGCTCTGCTGGGTGTTTGCTTAACTAAGGGAGTCGAATCCGAATTAAGAATCAGAGAGTGAGAAGCACGTTTGCTCTAGGAGCTGCGTTTGGATATAGCAGAGTGAATGGGAGTAAACGCTGTATTGAGAAATATCTGCTTCTAAAACCAAAACGGAGCTACCTAACAGAACGGTCATCAACGTGTTCATTCAACTTACAGAGTTAAACTGATGTGTGTTTTCAGGAGTTTCTAAACCCTTTCTGTGAAGAAGCGGAAAGCGCATTTTTCCAGCAAATCCAGGCATTTAAGAATTAGCTGTAAATCTCCGTCTAAAACACAAAAAGAACATATATTTCAAACTGCTCTGCTGGGTGTTTGCTTAACTAAGGGAGTTGAATACGCTTTCAGAATCAGAGAGTGAGAAGCATGTTTGTTCTAGAAGCTGCGTTTGTATACAGCAGAGTGAATGGCAGTAGAGGCTGTATTGAGAAATATCTGCTTCTAAAACCAAAAAGGAGCTACATAACACAACGGTCTTCAACCTGTACTGAGTTAAACTGATGTGTGTTTGCAGGAGTTTATAAACCCTTTATGTGAAGAAGGGGAAAACGCATTTTACCATCCAAATCCATGCGTTTAAAAAATAGCTGTAAATCTCCATGTAAAACACAAAACGACCGTATCTTTCAAACTGCTCTGCTGGGTGTTTGCTTAACTAAGGGAATCGAATCCGCCTTCAGAATCAGAAAGTGAGAATCAGGTTTGTTCTAGGAGCTGCGTTTGGATATAGCAGAGTGAATGGGAATAAACGCTGTATTGACAAATATCTGCTTCTAAAACCAAAACGGAGCTACATAACAGAACGGTCTTCAACGTGTTCATTCAACTTACAGAGTTAAACTGATGTGTGCTTTCAGGAGTTTCTAAACCCTTTCTGTGAAGAAGCGGAAAAACGCATTCTTTCCAGCCAAATCCAGGCATTTAAGAATTAGCTGTAAATCTCCGTCTAAAACACAAAACGAACGTATATTTCAAACTGCTCTGCTGGGTGTTTGCTTAACTAAGGGAGTTGAATCCGTGTTCAGAATCAGAGAGTGAGCAGCATGTTTGTTCTAAAAGCTGCGTTTGGATAGAGCAGAGTGAAAGGGATTAAACGTTGTTTTGAGAAATATCTGCTTGTAAAACCAAAACGGAGCTACCTAACAGAACGGTCTTCAACGTGTGTATTCAACTTACAGAGTTAAACTGATGTGTGTTTGCAGGAGTTTCTAAACCCTTTCTGTGAAGAAGCGGGAAACGCATTTTTTCAGCCAAATCCAGGCATTTAAGAAATAGCTGTAAATCTCCGTCTAAAACAAACACGAACGTATCATTCAAACGGCTCTGCTGTGTGTATGCTTAACTAAGGGGGTCTAATCCGCGTTCAGAATCAGAGAGTGAGAAACACGTTTGCTCTAGGAGCTGCGTTTGGATATAGCAGGGTGAATGGGAGTAAACGCTGTATTGAGAAAGATCTGCTTCTAAAACCAAAACGCAGCAACCTAACTGAACGGTCTTCAACGTGTGCATTCACCTTAGAGAGTTAAACTGATGTGTGTTTGCAGGCGTTTCTAAACCCTTTTTGTGAAGAAGCGGAAAACGCATTTTTCCAGCCTAATCCAGGCATTTAAGAAATAGCTGTAAATCTCCGTCTAAAACACAAAACGAACGTATCTTTCAAACTGCTCTCCTGGGTGTTAGCTTAACTAAGGGAGTCGAATCCCCCTTCAGAATCAGAGAGTGAGAAGCACGTTCCTTCTAGGAGCTGCGTTTGAATATATCAGAGTGAATGGGATTAAACGCTGTATTGAGAAATATCTGCTTCTAAAACCAAAACGGAGCTACCTAACAGAACGGTCTTCAACGTGTGCATTCAACTTACAGAGTTAAACTGCTGTGTGTTTGCAGGAGTTTCGAAACCCTTTCTGTGAAGAAGTGGAAAACGCAATTTTCCAGCCAAATCCAGGCATTTAAGAAATAGCTGTAATTCTCCGTCTAAAACAAAAAATGAACGTATCTTTCAAACTGCTCTGCTGGGTATTTGCTTAACTAAGGGAGTTGAATCCGCGTTCAGAATCAGAGAGTGAGAAGCACGTTTGTTCTAGGAGCTGCGTTTGGATATAGCAGAGTGAATGGGAGTAAACGCTGTATTGAGAAATATCTGCTTCTAAATCCAGAACGGAGCTACCCAACAGAACGGTCTTCAACGTGTGCATTCAACTTACAGAGTTAAATTGATGTGTGTTTGCAGGAGTTTCTAATCCCTTTCTGTGAAGAAGCGGAAAACGCATTTTTCCAGCCAAATCCAGGCATTGAAGAAATAGCTGTAAATCTCCGTCTAAAACACAAAACGAACGTTTCTTTCAAACTGCTCTGCTGGGTGTTTCCTTAACTAAAGGAGTCGAATCCGCGTTCAGAATCAGAGAGTGAGAAGCGCGGTTGTTCTAGGAGCTCCGTTTTTATATAGCAGAGTGAATGGGAGTAAACGCTTTATTGAGAAATATCTGCTTCTAAAACCAAAACGGAGCTACCTAACAGAACGGTCTTCAACGTGTGCATTCAACTTACAGAGTTAAAGTGATGTGTGTTTGCAGGAGTTTCTAAACCCTTTCTGTGAAGAAGCGGAAAACGGATATTTCCAGCCAAATCCAGGCATTGAAGAATTAGCTGTAAATCTCCGTCTAAAACACAAAACGAACGTATATTTCAAACTGCTCTGCTGGGTGTTTGCTTAACTAAGGGAGTTGAATGCGCGTTCAGAATCAGAGAGTGAGAAGCATGTTTGTTCTAGGAGCTGCGTTTGTATACAGCAGAGTGAATGGGAGTAGAGGCTGTATTGAGCAATATCTGCTTCTAAAACCAAAACGGAGCTACCTAACAGAACGGTCTTTAACGTGTGCATTCAACTTTCAGAGTTAAACTGATGTGTGTTTGCAGGAGTTTCTAAACCCTTTCTGTCAGGAAGCGGAAAACGCATTTTTCCAGGCAAATCCAGGCATGTAAGAAATAGCGGTAAATCTCCGTCTAAAACACAAAACAAACGTATTTTTCAAACTGCTCTGCTGGGTGTTTGCTTAACTAAGAGAGTTGAATCTGCTTGTAGAATCAGACAGTGAGAAGCATGTGTCTTCTAGGAGCTGCGTTTGGATATCGCAGAGTGAATGGGAGAAGAGGCTGTATTGAGAAATATCTGCTTCTAAAACCAAAACGGAGCTACATAACAGAACGGTCTTAAAGGTGTGCATTCAACTTACAGAGTTAAACTGATGTGTGTTTGCAGGATTTTCTAATCACTTTCAGTGAAGAAGTGGAAAACGCAATTTTCCAGCCAAATCCAGGCATTTATGAAATAGGTGTAAATCTCCGTCTAAAACACAAAACGAACGTATCGTTCCAACTGCTCTGCTGGGTGTTTGCTTAACTAAGGGAGTCGAATCCGCGTTCAGAATCAGAGAGTGAGAAGCACGTTTGTTCTAGGATCTGCGTTAGGATATAGCGGAGTGAATGGGAGTAAACGCTGTATTGAGAAATATCTGCTTCTAAAACCAAAACGGAGCTACATAACAGAACGGTCTTCAACGTGTGCATTCCACTTACAGAGTTAAACTGATGTGTGTTTGCAGGAGTTTCTAAACCCTTTGTGAGAAGAAGCGGAAAACGCATTTTTCCAGCCAAATCCAGGCATTTAAGAAATAGCTGTAAATCTCCATCTAAAACACAAAACGAACGTATATTTCCAACTGCTCTGCTGGGTGTTTTCTTAACTAAAGGAGTGGAATCCGCGTTCAGAATCAGAGAGTGAGAAGCATGTTAGTTCTAGGAGCTGCGTTTTTATATAGCAGAGTGAATGGGAGTAAACGCTGTATTGAGAAATATCTGCTTCTAAAACCAAAACGGAG
The DNA here is from genome assembly GCF_049354715.1 of Callithrix jacchus. Lineage (NCBI taxonomy): Eukaryota > Metazoa > Chordata > Mammalia > Primates > Cebidae > Callithrix > Callithrix jacchus. The sequence continues at coordinate 47,604,468 of NC_133514.1, forward strand.
CTACCTAACAGAACGGTCTTCAAGGTGTGCATTCAACTTACAGAGTTAAACTGATGTGTGTTTGCAGGAGTTTCTAAACCCTTTCTGTGAAGAAGTGAAAACGCAATATACCAGCCAAATCCAGGCATTTAAGAAATAGCTGTAAATCTCTGTCTAAAACACAAAACGAACGTATCTTTCAAACTGCTCTGCTGGGTGTTTGCTTAACTAAGGGAGTCGAATCCGAATTGAGAATCAGAGAGTGAGAAGCACGTTTGCTCTAGGAGCTGCGTTTGGATATAGCAGAGTGAATGGGAGTAAACGCTGTATTGAGAAATATCTGCTTCTAAAACCAAAACGGAGCTACCTAACAGAACGGTCATCAACGTGTTCATTCAACTTACAGAGTTAAACTGATGTGTGTTTCCAGGAGTTTCTAAACCCTTTCTGTGAAGAAGCGGAAAGCGCATTTTTCCAGCCAAATCCAGGCATTTAAGAATTAGCTGTAAATCTCCGTCTAAAACACAAAAAGAACATATATTTCAAACTGCTCTGCTGGGTGTTTGCTTAACTAAGGGAGTTGAATCCGCGTTCAGAATCAGAGAGTGAGAAGCATGTTTGTTCTAGGAGCTGCGTTAGTATACAGCAGAGTAAATGGGAGTAGAGGCTGTATTGAGAAATATCTGCTTCTAAAACCAAAACGGAGCTACATAACAGAACGGTCTTCAACGTGTACAGAGTTAAACTGATGTGTGTTTGCAGGAGTTTCTAAACCCTTTCTGTGAAGAAGTGGAAAACGCATTTTTCCAGCTAAATCCAGGCATTTAAGAAATAGCGGTAAATCTCCGTCTAAAACACAAAACAAACGTATTTTTCAAACTGCTCTGCTAGGTGTTTGCTTAACTAAGGGAGTTGAATCCGCGTTCAGAATCAGAGAGTGAGAAGCATGTTTCTTCTAGGAGCTGCGTTTGGATATCGCAGAGTGAATGGGAGTAGAGGCTCTATTGAGAAATATCTGCTTCTAAAACCAAAACGGAGCTACCTAACAAAACGGTCTTCAACGTGTGCATTCAACTTACAGTGTTAAACTGATGTGTGTTTGCAGGAGTTTCTAAACCCTTTCTGTGAAGAAGTGAAAACGCAATTTCCCAGCCAAATCCAGGCATTTAAGAAATAGCTGTAAATCTCTGTCTAAAACACAAAACGAACGTATCTTTCAAACTGCTCTGCTGGGTGTTTGCTTAACTAAGGGAGTCGAATCCGAATTGAGAATCAGAGAGTGAGAAGCACGTTTGCTCTAGGAGCTGCGTTTGGATATAGCAGAGTGAATGGGAGTAAACGCTGTATTGAGAAATATCTGCTTCTAAAACCAAAACGGAGCTTCCTAACAGAACGGTCATCAACGTGTTCATTCAACTTACAGAGTTAAACTGATGTGTGTTTTCAGGAGTTTCTAAACCCTTTCTGTGAAGAAGCGGAAAGCGCATTTTTCCAGCCAAATCCAGGCCTTTAAGAATTAGCTGTAAATCTCCGTCTAAAACACAAAAAGAACATATATTTCAAACTGCTCTGCTGGGTGTTTGCTTAACTAAGGGAGTTGAATCCGCGTTCAGAATCAGAGAGTGAGAAGCATGTTTGTTCTAGGAGCTGCGTTTGTATACAGCAGAGTAAATGGGAGTAGAGGCTGTATTGAGAAATATCTGCTTCTAAAACCAAAACGGAGCTACAGAACAGAGCGGTCTTCAACGTGTACAGAGTTAAACTGATGTGTGTTTGCAGGAGTTTCTAAACCCTTTCTGTGAAGAAGTGGAAAACGCATTTTTCCAGCTAAATCCAGGCATTTAAGAAATAGCGGTAAATCTCCGTCTAAAACACAAAACAAACGTATTTTTCAAACTGCTCTGCTAGGTGTTTGCTTAACTAAGGGAGTTGAATCCGCGTTCAGAATCAGAGAGTGAGAAGCATGTTTCTTCTAGGAGCTGCGTTTGGATATCGCAGAGTGAATGGGAGTAGAGGCTCTATTGAGAAATATCTGCTTCTAAAACCAAAACGGAGCTACCTAACAAAACGGTCTTCAACGTGTGCATTCAACTTACAGAGTTAAACTGATGTGTGTTTGCAGGAGTTTCTAAACCCTTTCTGTGAAGAAGTGAAAACGCAATTTCCCAGCCAAATCCAGGCATTTAAGAAATAGCTGTAAATCTCTGTCTAAAACACAAAACGAACATATCTTTAAAACTGCTCTGCTGGGTGTTTGCTTAACTAACGGAGTCGAATCCGTATTGAGTATCAGAGAGTGAGAAGCACGTTTGCTCTAGGAGCTGCGTTTGGATATAGCAGAGTGAATGGGAGTAAACGCTGTATTGAGAAATATCTGCTTCTAAAACCAAAACGGAGCTACAGAACAGAACGGTCTTCAACGTGTTCATTCAACTTACAGAGTTAAACTGATGTGTGCTTTCAGGAGTTTCTAAACCCTTTCTGTGAAAAAGCGGAAAACACATTTTTCCAGCCAAATCCAGGCATTTAAGAATTAGCTGTAAATCTCCGTCTAAAACACAAAACGAACGTATCTTTCAAACTGCTCTGCTGGGTGTTTGCTTAACTAAAGGAGTTGAATCCGCGTTCAGAATCAGAGAGTGAGAAGCATGTTTGTTCTAGGAGCTGCGTTTTTATATAGCAGAGTGAATGGAAGTAAACGCTGTATTGAGAAATATCTGCTTCTAAAACCAAAACGGATCTACCTAACAGAACGGTCTTCAACGTGTGCATTCAACTTACAGAGTTAAACTGATGTGTGTTTTCAGTAGTTTCTAAACACTTTCTGTGAAGAAAGGAAAACGCAATTTTCCAGACAAATCCAGGCATTTAAGAAATAGCTGTAAATCTCCGTGTAAAACACAACACGAACGTGTACTTCAAACTGCTCTGCTGGGTGTTTGCTTAACTAAGGGAGTTGAATCCGCGTTCAGAATCAGAGCGTGAGAAGCATGTTTGTTCTAGGAGCTGCGTTTGTATATAGCAGAGAGAATGGTAGTAGAGGCTGTATTGAGAAATATCTGCTTCCATAACCAAAACGGAGCTACCTAACAGAACGGTCTTCGACGTGTGCATTCAACTTATAGAGTTAAACTGATGTGTGTTTTCAGGAGTTTCTAAACACTTTCTGTGAAGAAGCGGAAAACGCATTTTTCCAGCCAAATCCAGGCATTTAAGAAATAGCTGTAAATCTCCGTCTAAAACACAAAACGAACGTATATTTCAAACTGCTCTGCTGGGTGTTTGCTTAACTAAGGGAGTTGAATTCGTGTCCAGAATCAGAGAGTGAGAAGCATGTTTGTTCTAGGAGCTGCGTTTGGATATAGCAGAGTGAATGGGAGTAGAGGCTGTATTGAGAAATATCTGCTTCTAAAACCAAAACAAGCTACATAACAGAACGGTCTTCAACGTGTACAGAGTTAAAATGATGTGTGTTTGCAGGAGTTTCTAAACCCTTTCTGTGAAGAAGTGGAAAACGCATTTTTCCAGCCAAATTCAGGCATTTAAGAAATAGAGGTAAATCTCCGTCTAAAACACAAAACAAACGTATTTCTCAAACTGCTCTGCTGGGTGTTTGCTTAACTAAGACAGTTGAATCCGCGTTCAGAATCAAACAGTGAGAAGCATGTTTCTTCTAGGAGCTGTGTTTGGATATCGCAGAGTGAATGGGAGAAGAGGCTGTATTGAGAAATATCTGCTTCTAAAACAAACGGAGCTACATAACAGAAAGGTCTTCAACGTGTGCATTCAACTTACAGAGTTAAACTGATGTGTGTTTGCAGGAGTTTCTAATCCCTTTCAGTGAAGAAGTGGAAAACGCAATTTTCCAGCCAAATCCAGGCATTTATGAAATAGCTGTAAATCTCCGTCTAAAACACAAAACGAACGTATCTTTCAAACTGCTCTGCTGGGTGTTTGCTTAACTAAGGGAGTCGAATCCGCGTTCAGAATCAGAGAGTGAGAAGCACGTTTGTTCTAGGCCCTGCGTTTGGATATAGCAGAATGAATGGGAGTAAACGCTGTATTGAGAAATATCTGCTTCTAAAACCAAAACGGAGCTACATAACAGAACGGTCTTCAACGTGTGCATTCAACTTACAGAGTTAAACTGATGTGTGTTTGCAGGAGTTTCTAAACCCTTCTGAGAAGAAGCGGAAAACGCAATTTTCCAGCCAAATCCAGGCATTTAAGAAATAGCTGTAAATCTCCGTCTAAAACACAAAACGAACGTATCTTTCAAACTGCTCTGCTGGGTGTTTGCTTAACTAAGGGAGTCGAATCCGCGTTCAGAATCAGGGAGTGAGAAGCACGTTTGTTCTAGGAGCTGCGTTGGGATATAGCAGAGTGAATGAAAGTAAACGCTGTATTGAGAAATATCTGCTTCTAAAACCAAAACGGAGCTACCTAACAGAACGGTCTTCAACGTGTGCATTCAACTTACAGAGTTAAACTGATGTGTGTTTGCAGGAGTTTCTAAACCCTTTCTGTGAAGAAGCGGAAAACGCATTTTTCCAGCCAAATCCAGGCATTTAAGAAAGAGCTATAAATCTTCGTCTAAAACACAAAAGGAACGTATCCTTCAAACTGATCTGCTGGGTGTTTGCTTAACTAAGGGAGTCGAATCCGCGTTCAGAATCAGAGAGTGAGAAGCACGTTTCTTCTAGGAGCTGCGTTTGGATATAGGAGAGTGAATGGGAGTAAACGCTGTATTGAGAAATATCTGCTTCTAAAACCAAAACGGAGCTACCTAACAGAACGGTCTTCAATGTGGGCATTCAACTTACAGAGTTAAACTGATGTGTTTTTGCAGGAGTTTCTAAACCCTTTCTGTGAAGAAGCAGAAAACGCATTTTTCCAGCCAAATCCAGGCATTTAAAAATAGCTGTAAATCTTTGTCTAAAAAAAAAACGAACGTATCTTTCAAACGGCTCTGCTGTGTGTATGCTAACTAAGGGAGTCGAATCCGCGTTCAGAATCAGAGAGTGAGAAGCACGTTTATTCTAGGAGCTGCGTTTGGATATAGCAGAGTGAATGGAGTAAACGCTGTATTGAGAAATATCTGCTTCTAAAACCAAAACGGATCTACCTAACTGAACGGTCCTCAATGTGTGCATTCACCTTACAGAGTTAAACTGATGTGTGTTTGCAGGAGTTTCTAAACCCTTTCTGTGAAGAAGCGGAAAACGCATTTTTCCAGCCAAATCCAGGCATTTAAGAAATAGCTGTAAATCTCCGTCTAAAACACAAAACGAACGTATCTTTCAAACTGCTCTGCTGGGTGTTTGCTTAACTAAGAAAGTTGAATTCGCCTATAGAATCAGAGAGTGAGAAGCACGTTTCACGATATTCATTCTTCCTAACCATTAACATGGAATGTTTCTCCATCTGTTTCTGTCGTCTCTAATTTCGTTGAGCAGTGGTTTGTAGTTCTCCTTGAAGAGGTCTTTTACGTTCCTTGTGAGTTTTATTCCAAGGTATTTTATTCTTTTTGTAGCAATTGCGAATGGCAGTTCGCTCTTGATTTGGCTTTATTTAAGTCTGTTAATGGTGTAGACGAATGCTTGTGATTTTTGCACATTGATTATACGTCCTGAGACTTTGCTGAAATTGCTTATCAGTTTCAGGAGTTTTTGGGCGGAGGCAATGGGGTCTTCTGGGTTTACTATCATGTCGTCTGCAAAAGAAACAGTCACTAGAGTGGATTGGCAACAAACAGAAAGGGAAAAAATTTTTGCAGTTTACCCATCTGACAAAGGGCTGATATCCAGAATTTACAAAGAACTCAAACAGATTTACAGGAAAAAACAAACAAGCCCATTCAAAAGTGGGCAAAGGATATGAACAGATACTTTACGAAAGAAGACATATATGAGGCCAACAATCATATGAAAAAATGCTCATCGTCACTGGTCATCAGAGAGATGCAAATCAAAACCACATTGAGATACCATCTCACGCCTGTTAGAATGGCGATCATTAAAAAATCTGGAGACAAAGGATGCTGGAGAGGATTTGGAGAAATAGGAACACTTTTACACTGTTGGTGGGAGTGTAAATTAGTTCAACCATTGTGGAAGACAGTGTGGCGATTCCTCAAGGCCTTAGAATTAAAAATTCCATTTGACCCAGCAATCCCATTACTGCGTATATATCCAAAAGACTATAAATCGTTCTACTATAAGGACACATGTACACGAATGTTCATTGCAGCACTGTTTACAATAGCAAAGACTTGGAACCAACCCAAATGCCCATGGATAATAGACTGGATTGGAAAAATGTGGCACAACAACACCATGGAATATTATGCAGCAATCAGAAATGATGAGTTTGTGTCGTTTGTAGGGAGATGGATGAATCTGGAGAACATCATCCTCAGCAAACTGAAACTAGAACAGAAAATGAAACACCACATATTCTCACTCATAGGCGGGTGTTGAAAAATGAGAACACATGGACACAGAAAGGGGAGTACTAAACACCGGGGTCTATTGGGGGGAAAAAGGAGGGCAAGTGGGAGGGGGAGGTGGGGTGGGATAGCCTGGGGAGAAAAGCCAAATGTGGGTGAAGGGGAGAAGAAATGAAAGCACACGGCCATGTGTGTACCTACGCAACTGTCTTGCATGCTCTGCTCATGTACTCCAAAACTTATAATCCAATAAAAAAGTATAAAAATAAAAAGAGAGTAGCACGTTTCTTCTAGGAGCTGCGTTTTGATATACCAGAGTGAATGGGAGTAAACGCTGTATTGAGAAATATCTGTTTCTAAAACCAAAACGGAGCTACCTAACAGAATGGTCTTAAACGTGTGCATTCAACTTACAGAGTTAAATTGTTGTGTGTTTGCAGGAGTTTCTAAACCCTTTCCGTGAAGAAGCGGAAAACGCATTTTTCCCGCCAAATCCAGGCATTGAATAAATACCTGTAAATCTACGTCTAAAACACAAAACGAACGTATCTTTCAAACTGCTCTGCTGGGAGTTTACGTAATTAAGGGAGTTGAATCCGCGTTCGTAATCAGAGAGTGAGAAGCACGTTCTTCTAGGAGCTGCGTTTTGATATACCAGAGTGAATGGGAGTAAACGCTGTACTCAGAAATGTCTGCTTCTAAAACAAAAACGGAGCTATCTAATAGAACGGTCTTCAACCCGTGTATTCAACTTACAGATTTAAACTGGTGTGTGTTTGCAGGAGTTTCTAGACCCTTTCTGTGAAGAAGCAGAAAATGCATTTTCCCACCTAAATCCAGGCATTTAAGAAATAGCTGTAAATCTCCGTCTAAATCACAAAACGAACGTGTCCTTCAAACAACTCTGCTGGGTGTTTGCTTACCTAAGGGAGTTGAATCCGCGTTCAGAATCAGAGAGTGAGAAGCACGTTTCTTCTAGGAGCTGCGTTTGTATATACCAGAGAGAATAGAAGTAAACGCTATATTGAGAAATATCTGCTTCTGAAACCAAAACGGAGCTACCTAACAGAACGGTCTTCAACGTGTTCATTCAACTTAGAGAGAAAAACTGATGTGTGTTTGCAGGAGTTTCTAAACCCTTTCTGTGAAGAAGCAGAAAACGCAGTTTTCCAGTCAAATTCAGGCATTTAAGAAATAGCTGTAAATTTCCGTCTATAACACAAAACGAACCAGTCCCTCATACTGCTCTGCTGGGTGTTTGCTTAATTAAGAGAGTTGAATCCGCGTTCAGAATCCGAGTGAGAAGCACGATTCTTCTAAAAGCTGCGTATTGATATACCAGAGAGAATGGGTGTAAACGCTGTATTGAGAAATATCTGCTCCTAAACCAAACTCGAGCTACCTAACAGAACGGTCGTCAATGTGTGCATTCAACTTACCGAATTAACCTGATGTGTGTTTGCAGGAATTTGTAAACCCTTTCTGTGAAGAAGCGGAGAACCCATTTTACCAGCCAAATCCAGGCATTTACAAAATAGCTGTAAATCTCCGTCTAAAACACAAAACAAACGTATCTTTCAAACTGCTCTGCTGGGTGTTTGCTTAACTAAGGGAGTCGAATCCGCCTTCAGACTCAGAGAGTGAGAAGCACGTTTCTTCTAGGAGCTGCCTTTGGATATAGCAGAGTGAATTGGAGTAAACACTCTATTGAGAAATACCTGCTTCTAAAACCAAAACGGAGCTACTTAACAAAACGGTCTTCAACGTGTGCATTCAACTTGCAGAGTTAAAGTCATGTGTGTTTGCAGGAGTTTCTAAACCCTTTCTGTGAAGAAGCGGAAAACGCATTATTCCAGCCAAATCCAGGCATTTAACAAATAGCTGTAAATTTCCGTCTAAAACACAAAACGAACGTATCTTTCAAACTGCTCTGCTGGGTGTTTGCTTAACTAAGGGAGTTGAATCCGCGTTCAGAATCATAGAGTGAGATGCACGTTTCTTCTAGGAGCTGAGATTGGATATAGCAGAGTGAATGGGAGTAAACGCTGTATTGAGAAATATCTGCTTCTAAAACCATAACGGAGCTAAATAACAGAACGGTCTTCAACGTGTGCATTCAACTTACAGAGTTAAACTGATGTGTGTTTGCAGGAGTTTCTTAACCCTTTCTGTGAAGAAGCGGAAAACGGATTTATCCAGCCAAATCCAGGCATTTAAGAAATAGCTGTATATCTCCGTCTAAAACACGAAACGAACGTATCCTTCAAACTGCTCTGCTGGGTGTTTGCTTAACAAAGGGAGTTGAATCCGCCTTCAGAATCAGAGATTGAGAAGCACGTTTCTTTTGGAGCTGCGTTTGGATATAGCAGAGTGAATGGGAGTAAACGCTGTATTGAGATATATCTGCTTCTAAAGCCAAATCAGAGCTTTCTAACAGAACGGTCTTCAACGTGTGCATTCAACTTACAGAGTTAAACTGATGTGTGATTGCAGGAGTTTCTAAACACTTCCTGTGAACAAGCGGAAAACGGATTTATTTAGCCAAATTCAGGCATTTAACAAATAGCTGTATATCTCCGTCTAAAACACGAAACGAACATATCTTTCGAACTGCTTTGCTGGGTGTTTGCTTAAGGAAGGGAGTTGAATCCGCGTTCAGAATCAGAGAGTGAGAAGCACGTTTCTTCTCGGAGCTGCGTTTATATTTACCAGAGTGAATGGGAGTAAACGCTGTATTGAGACATATCTGCTTCTAAAACCAAAACCGAGTTACCTAACAGAACGGTCTTCAATGTGTGCATTCAACTGGCAGAGTTAAACAAATATGTGATTGCAGGAGTTTGTAAACCCTTACTGCGAAGAAGCGGAAAACGCATTTTCCCAGTCAAACCAGGCATTCAAGAAATAGCTGTAAATATCTGTCTAAAACACAAGACGAATGTATCTTTCAAACTTCTCTGCTGGGTGTTTGCTTAACTAAGGTAGTTGAATTTGCATTCAGAATCAGAGGGTGAGAAGCACGTTTCTTCTACAAGCTGCGTTTAGATATACCAGAGTGATTGGGAGTAAACGCTGTATTGAGAAATATCTGCTTCTAAAACCAAAACGGAGATACCTATCAGAACGGTCTTCAATGTATGCATTCAACTTACAGAGTCAAACTGATCTATGTTTGCAGGAGTTAGTATACACTTTCTGTGAATAAGTGGAAAACGCATTTTCCCAGCCAAATCCAGGCATTCAAGAAATAGCTGTAAATCTCAGTCTAAATCACAAAACTTACGTATCTTTCAATCTGGTTTTCTAGGTGTTTGCTTAACTAAAGGAGCTGAATTTGCGTTCAGAATCAGAGATTGAGAGGCACGTCTTTTCTAGCAACTGCGTTTTGATATACAAGAGTGAATTGGAGTAAACCCTTTTTTGAGAAATATCTGCTTCTAAATCCAAAACTCTTTCTGTGAAATAGCAAAAAACCCATTTTTCCAGCCAAATCCAGGCATTCAAGAAATAGCTGTAAATCTCCGTCTAAAACCAAAAACGAAGGTAGCTGTCAAACTGCTCTGCTATGTGTTCGCTTAACTAACGGAGGTGAATCCGCGTTCAGGAAATAGCTGTAAATCTCCATCTAAAACACAAGACGAACGTAAACCCTTTCTGTGTAGAAGCGGGAAACGCATTTTTCCAGCCAAATCCAAGCATTCGAGAAATAGCTGTAAATCTTTGTCTAAAACACAATTCGAAGGTATCTTACAAACTGATCTGCTGGGTGTTCCTTTCATTAAGGGTGTTGAAACTGCGTTTAGAATCGGAGAGTGAGAAGCACGTTTCTTCTCAGAGCTGCGTTTTGATATTATAGAGTGATTTGAAGTAAATGGTGTATTGAGAAATATTTGCTCCTAAAACTGAAATGGAGCTATTTAACGCAATGGTCTTCAATGTGTGCATTCAAGTTACAGAGTCTAACAAATGTGCGTTTGAATTAGTTTTTAACCCTTTTTCTGAAGAAGCAGAAAACGCATATTTCCAGCGAAATCCAAGCATTAGAGTAATAGATGTAAATCTCCGTCTAAAGAACAAACAAACATATCCTTCAAACTGCTCTGCTGTGTCTTCGTTTAACGTAGGGAATTGAATCTCCATTTCATTTCAGAGTGTCAGAAGCTCATTTCGTCTTGGAGCTAAATTTTGATATTCCAGATTGAATAAGAGAAAACGTTTTATTTAGTAATATCTGTTTCTAAAACCAAAATGGAGCTATGTAACAGAACGGTTTTCAATGTGTGCATTCAACTTACAGAGTAAAACGGATATGTGTTTGTAAGAGTTTGTAAACCCTTTCTGTGGAGAAGTAGAAAATGGAATTTTCCAGCATTTAAGAAACAGCTGTAAATCTCAGTCTAAAACCCAAAACAAACGTATCTTTCAAACTGCTCTGCTGTGTGTTCTTTTACCTAAGAGAGTTGAATCTGTGTTTAGATTAAGAGAGTGAGAAGCACGTCTCTTTTAAGAGATGTATTTTGATATTTCAGAGTGAATAAGAGAAAATGCTGTATTGATGAATATCTTCTTCTAAAACAATAACGGAGCTACCTAACAGAACGTTCTTCAATAAATGCATTCTACTTACAGAATCAAACTGATGTGTGTTTGCAGGAGTTTGTAAACCCTTTCTGTGAAGAAGCAGAAAACGGATTCTCCCAGCCAAATTCATGCATTTAAGTAACAGCTGTAAGTTTCCGTCTAAAACACAAAACAAACCTATCTTTCAAACTGCTCTGCTGCTTATTTCTTTAACTAAGGGAGTTGAATCTGTGCTTAGATTCAAAAAGTGAAAAGCACGTTTCTTCTAGAAGCTGCGTTTTGATATTTCAGTTTGAATGGGAGTAAACACTGAATTGAGAAATATCTGCTGTTAAAATCAAAATGGAGCTACCTAGCAGAACGGTCTTCAATGTGTGTATTCAACTCAAAAAAATTAACTGATGTGTGTGTGCATTAGTTTGTAAACCCTTTTCTTAAGAAAGCAGAAAACACATTTTTCCATCCAAATTAAAGCATTTAAGAAATAGCTGTAAATTTCCGACTGAAACACAAAAAAAACATATCTTTCATACCGCTCTTCTGTTTGTTTGTTTAACTAAGGAAGTTGAATCTGCGTTTAGATATAGAGAGTTAGAAGCACGTTTTTTTCTAGAAGCTGCATTTTGATATTCCAGAGTGAATAAAAGTAATCGCTTTATTAAGAAATATCTGCTTCTGATTTTGGAGACTCAAGATGGCGCTGTGAGAACAACCCAGGATTGAAGGTCTCAGTTAATCCGCAGAGAGGTGAGTCGGAGCTGCATTTTCGGACTAATCTTTGTTGCCCACAGAACGGGGAAATTCCAAAGTATAAAGGAGACGCGGAACACCGGGCGGAGGCTCCACCTGGAGAAGCCGGCAGCCTGGGTGGCGGAGGCCGGCCCTACCCAGCGATCCCCACAGGGGCGCTTGTACAGGTGCCCTGTTGAAATGGCAACCTGAGACTTGAGAGGGCTGAACTCGAGACTGAAAGGGACTTGGGCAGTGGGCCAGCCCAGGGGATTGCAGGGACACAGTGTGTGGGATACCACAGTGGGACAGACAAAACGGCGATTCCAAGTGTCTCGCTGTGGAGACTGTCCCTGAGGCGCTCCGTGGGGGAGGGGTGTCCACCATTGCGGAGGCAACCCGCCCCAACTGAGACACATGCCCACTGCTGATGCAGCCTGCAGTTGCCGAGGCAACCCGCCCCTACTGAGATACACGCCCATGGCTGACGCAGCCTGCCATTGCTGAGGCAACCCGCCAAAACAGAGAGACTCTGCTGCAGGGCGGCAGAACAGCAAGAGCCTGCAGCAACAGGGCGAGCCTCACATCAGCAGGGTGGAGCCTCGGCAGGCAAATAGTGATTAGACTGCCTCCTAGCTGGGCAGGACACCTCAACAGACATCCAAAAGCAAAGCCCCTAACCCCCCATGACACAGCATTTGAGAAAAAAAGGGGTTTTTTAATGAGCTCTGTTGCAGGGGAATCAAACATAGCAACCTAACAGCCCTGAATGAACAACAGAGCTCACAGCTCAGCAATTGAGCTCCTATAAAGCACAGACTGTCTCCTCAAGCAGCTCCCTGACCCCTCTATATCCAAAAGACTGACATTTGGCAGGCATCATCCTGGGACAAAGATAGCAGAAAAAGAAACTGGTAGCATCCATCACTGTTGTGCAGCTGCTATAGGTGTACCCCAGACGAGCAGGGCGTGGAGTGGACCTCAGCAGTCGTACATCGAAGGAACTAAACTGGTAGAAGGAAAACCAAGTAACAGAAATACTTCATCACCAACAATCTGGGTGTCCATTAAGAGACCCAATCGAAAAGTCAGCAACTATGCAGATGACAAGTGGATAAATCCAAAAAGATGGGAAGAAACCAGCGCAAAAAGGAGGAAAACACCCGGAACCAGATCACCTCGCCTCCTAGAAAGGACCAAAACTCCTCACCAGCAAGGGAACAAAGCTGGATGGAGAATGACTGTGATGAAATGACGGAATTAGACTTCAGAAGGAGGATAATGAGAAACGTCCATGAGCTAAAAGAACATGTTCTAAATCAACGCAAAGAAACTAAGAACCTTGAAAAAAGATTTGAGGAAATGATGACAAGAATGGATAACTTAGAGAGGAATATGAATGAACTAAAGGAGCTGAAAAACACAATACGAGAACTTCGCAAAGCATGCACAAGTTTCAATAGACGAATTGACCAAGCAGAAGAAAGAATATCTGAAGTCGAAGATCAACTCAATGAAATAAAACGAGAAACCAAGATCAGAGAAAAAAGCGCAAAAAGGAATGAACAAACTCTCCAAGAAATGTGGGACTATGTGAAAAGACCTAAGCTACGATTGATAGGTGTACCAGAAGGGGATGAAGAGAATGAATAAAAGCTGGAAAATACTCTTCAGAACAACATCCAGGAAAATTACCCCACCTAGCAAGACAGGTCAACACTCAAAGGCAGGAAATACAGAGAACACCACAAAGATATTCTGCAAGAAGAGCAACCCCAAGGCACATGAAAGTCAGATTCAACAAGGTAGAAATGACAGAGAAAATACTAAGGGCAGCCAGAGAGAAAGGTCGGGTCACCCACAAAAAAAACCCCATCAGACTCACAGCAGATCTCCCGGCAGAAACACTACAAGCCAGAAGAGAGTGGGGGCCAATATTCAACATGCTTAAAGAAAAGAACTTTCAACCCAGAATTTCATATCCAGCCAAACTGAGCTTCAGAAGTGAAGGAAAAATAAAATCCTTTGTGAACAAGCAAGTACTCAGAGATTTTGTCACCACCAGGCCTGCTTTACAAGAGCTCCTAAAAGAGGCACTACACATAGAAAGGAACAACCAGTACCAGCCATTCCAAAATCACACTGAATGCTAAAGAGCATCAACATAATGAAGAATCTACAACAACTAACAGGCAAAACAGCTATTTAGCATAAAAATGGCAGTATCAAATTCACACATAACAATATTAACCCTAAATGTAAATGGACTAAATGCACCAATCAAAAGACACAGACTGGCAAATTGGATAAAAATCCAAAACCCATCAGTGTGCTGTATTCAGGAAACACCTCTCACATGCAAGGATACACAAAAACTCAAAATAAAGGGATGGAGGAAAATTTACCAAGCAAATGGAGAGCAAAAAAAAGCAGGAGTTGCAATTCTCATCTCTGATAAAATAGACTTTAAAGCAACAAAGATCAAAAGAGACAAAGAAGGCCATTACAGAATGGTAAAAGGATCGATACAACAAGAAGAGCTAACGATCCTAAACATATATGGACCCAATGCAGAAGCACCCAGATACATAAGGCAAGTTCTTAATGACTTACAAAGAGACTTAGACTCCCATACAATAATAGTGGGAGACTTTAACACTCCACTGTCAATACTAGACAGAACAACCAGACAGAAAATCAACAAGGATATCCAGGGCTTGAACTCAGACCTGGAGCAAGCAAACCTGATAGACATTTACAGAACTCTCCACCCAAAATCCACAGATTATACATTCTTCTCAGCACCACATCACACCTACTCAAAAATTGACCACATAATTGGAAGTAAAGCACTGCTCTGCAAATGTAAAACAACTGAAATCATAACAAACAGCCTCTCAGACCACAGTGCAATCAAGTTAGAACTCAGAATTCAGAAACCAACCCAGAACCGCACAGCTTCATGGAAACTGAACAACTGGCTCTTGAATGTTGACTGGATAAACAATGAAATGAAGGCAGAAATATAGAAATTCTTCTAAACCAATGAGAACGAAGACACAACATGCCGGAATCTCTGGGACACATTTAAAGCAGTCTCTAGATGAAAGTATATAGCAATAAGTGCCCATATGAGGAGAATGGAGAGATCCAAAATTGACACCCTACCGTCAAAATTAAAAGAGCTACAGGAGCAAGATCAAAGAAACTCAAATCCCAGCAGAAGACAAGAAATAACTAAGATCAGAGCTGAACTGAAGGAGGTTGAGACACGAAAAACCCTTCAAAAAAATGAATAAATCCAAAAGCTTGTTTTTGAAAAGATCAACAAAATAGACCACTAGCCATATTGATTAAAAATAAAAGAGAGAACAACCAAATAGATGCAATAAAAAATGATAAAGAAGAAATCACCAGAGATTCCACAGAAATTCAAACCATCATCAGAGAATATTACAAACAACTATATGCGCATAAACTAGTAAACCTGGAAGAAATGGATAAATTCCTGGACTCCTGTGCCCTCCCAAGCCTAAACCAGGAGGAAGCTAAAACTATGAGTAGACCAATAACAAGGTCTGAAGTTGAGGCAGCAATAAAGAGCCTACCACACAATAAAAGCCCAGGTCCAGACGGGTTCGCAGCCGAATTCTACCAGACACACAAGGAGGAGCTGGTACCATTCCTTCTAAAACTCTTTCAAACAATCCAAAAAGAGGGAATCCTTCCCAAATCATTTTATGAGACCAACATCATCCTGATACCAAAACCCGGCAGAGACCCAACGAGAAAAGAAAACTTCAGGCCAATATCCATGATGAACATAGATGCAAAAATCTTCAATAAAATATTGGCAAGCCGATTGCAACAGCAAATCAAAAAATTTATTCATCATGATCAAGTGGGATTCATCCGAGGGATGCAAGGCTGGTTCAACATACGCAAGTCTATAAACGTAATTCACCACATAAACAGAACCAAAACCAAAAACCACATGATTATCTCAATTGATGCAGAGAAGGCATTTGACAAAATTCAACAGCCCTTTATGCTAAAAACCCTCAATAAACTCGGTATCGATGGAACGTATCTCAAAGTAATAAAAGCTATTTACGACAAACCAACAGCCAATATCATACTGAATGGGCAAAAACTGGAAGCATCCCCTTTGAAATCTGGAACTAGACAAGGATGCCCTCTCTCACCACTCCTATTCAATATAGTACTGGAAGTTCTAGCCAGAGCAATCAGGCAAGAAAAAGAAATAAAGGGTATTCAAATAGGAAAGGTGGAAGCCAAATTGTCTCTATTTGCAGACGACATAATAGTATACCTAGAAGACCCCATTGCCTCAGCCCAAAAACTCCTGAACCTGATAAGCAACTTCAGCAAAGTCTCAAAATATAAAATCAATGTGCAAAAATCACAAGCATTCGTCTACACCAATAACAGACTTACAGAAAGCCAAATCAAGAGCGAACTGCCATTCGCAATTGCTACAAAAAGAATAAAATACCTTGGAATACAACTCACAAGGAACGTAAGAGACCTCTTCAAGGAGAACTACAAACCACTGCTCAACGAAATCAGAGAGGACACAAACAGATGGAGAAACATTCCATGTTCATGGTTAGGAAGAATTAATATCGTGAAAATGGCTATACTGCCCAAAGTAATTTACAGAATCAACGCTATCCCCATCAAGCTACCATCGACTTTCATCACAGAACTGGAAAAAACCACCATGAACTTCATATGGAACCAAAAGAGAGCCCGCATAGCCAAGTCAATTCTAAGCAAAAAGAACACAGCCGGGGGCATCACACTACCGGATTTCAAACTATACTACAAGGCTACAGTAATCAAAACAGCATGGTACTGGTACCAAAACAGAGATATAGACCAATGGAACAACACAGAGGAACCGGAGGCAACACAACATACATACAACTATACAATCTTTGATAAACCTGAAAAAAACAAGCAATGGGGCAAGGATTCCATGTTTAACAAATGGTGTTGGGAAAACTGGCTAGCCATGTGCAGAAAGCAGAAACTGGACCCCTTCCTGACACCTTACACTAAAATTAACTCCAGATGGACTAAAGACTTAAGCATAAGACCTGGCACGATAAAAACCCTAGAAGGAAATCTAGGCAAAACTATCCAGGACATAGGAGTAGGCAAGGACTTCATGAACAAAACACCAAAAGCATTGGCAACAAAAGCCAAAATAGACAAATGGGACCTAATCAAACTCCACAGCTTCTGCACGGCAAAAGAAACAGTCACTAGAGTGGATCGGCAACCAACAGAATGGGAAAACATTTTTGCAGTTTACCCATCTGACAAAGGGCTGATATCCAGAATTTACAAAGAACTCAAACAGATTTACAAGAAAAAACAAACAAGCCCATTCAAGAGTGGGCAAAGGATATGAACAGACACTTTACGAAAGAAGACATACATGAGGCCAACAGTCATATGAAAAAATGCTCATCGTCACTGGTCATCAGAGAGATGCAAATCAAAACCACATTGAGATACCATCTCACGCCAGTTAGAATGGCAATCATTAAAAAATCTGGAGACAACAGATGCTGGAGATGATGTGGAGAAAAAGGAACACTTTTACACTGTTGGTGGAAGTGTAAATTAGTCCAACCATTGTGGAAGACAGTGTGGCGATTCCTCAAGGCCTTAGAAATAGAAATTCCATTTGACCCAGCAATCCCATTACTGGGTATATACCCAAAGGACTATAAATCATTCTACTATAAGGACACATGCACACGAATGTTTATTGCAGCACTGTTTACAATAGCAAAGACCTGGAATCAACCAAAATGCCCATCGATGATAGACTGGATTGGGAATATGTGGCACATATACACCATGGAATATTGTGCAGCAATCAGAAATGATGAGTTTGTGTCGTTTGTAGGCACATGGATGAATCTGGAGAACATCATTCTCAGCAAACTGACACAAGAACAGAAAATGAAACACCGCATATTTTCACTCATAGGCGGGTGATGAAAAATGAGAACACATGGACAAAGAGAGGGGAATACTAAACACTGGGGTCTATTGGGGGAAAAGGGGAGGGCCAGTGGGAGGGGGATTTGGGGAGGGATAGCCTGGGGAGAAATGCCAAATGTGGGTGAAAGGGAGAAAGCAAACAAAACACACTGCCATGGGTGTACTTATGCAACTGTATTGCATGCTCTGCACATGTACCCAAAAACCTAAAATGCAATAAAAAATAAAAAGAAGAAAAAAAAGAAGCACGTTTCTTCTGAAAGCTGCGTTTTGATATTCCACAGTGAATGGAGTAAATACTGCGTTGAGAAATATCTGCTTCTAAAACCGAAAGGGAACTACCTAACAGAACGGACTTCAATAAGTGCATTCAACTTACAGAGTTAAATTGACGTGCGCATGAGGTAGTTTGCATACCCTTTCTGCGACGAAGCAGAAAACAGATTTTTCCAGCCAAATCCAACCATTTAGGAAATCGCTGTATATTTTCGTCTAAAACACAAACAAACGCATCTTTCAAACTGCCCTGCTGTGTGTTCGTTTATCTAAGGGAGGTGAATCTGTGCTTAGATTCAGAGAATCAGAAGCACGTTTTTTCTAGGAGATGCGTTTTGATATTTCAGTGTGATATGGAGTAAATGCCGAATTAAAAATTATCTGCTTCAAAAACCAAAAGGGAGCTACCTAACAGAACGGTCTTCAATGTGTGCATTCAACTTACAGAGTTAAACTGGTATGTTTTTGCAGTAGTTTGTAAACCCTTTCTGTGAAGAGGCAGAAAACAGATTTTTCCAGCCAAATCCAAGCATTTAAGAAATAGCTGTTAATCTCCGTCTTGAACACAAAACAAACGTATCTTTCAAACTGTACTGCTGTTTGTTCATTTTACTAAAGGAGATGAATATGCATTTAGATTCAGAGAGTGAGAAGCACGTATGTTTTAGGAGCTGCATTTTGATATTCCACAGTAAATGTGAGAAAACGTTGTCTTGAGAAATATGTGCTTCTAAAACAAAAACGGAGCTACCTAACAGAACGGTCTTCATTGTGTACATTTAACTTACAGAGTTAAACTGATGTGTGTTTGCAGTAGTTTGTAAATCTTTTCTGTGAAGAAGAAGAAAACGGATATTTTCAGCCAAATCCATGTATTTAAGAAAGAGTTGTAAATCTTCGTCCAAAAATCAAAACAAATTTATCTTTCAAACTTCTCTGCTGTGTGTTTCTTTATCTAAGAAAGTAAATTTGCGTTAAGTTTCAGAGTGAAAAGCATGTTCCTTTTTTGTTGTTTTTATTGCATTTTAGGATTGGAGGTACATGTGCATAACATGCAAGACAGTTGCATAGGTACACACATGGCATTATGCTTTGCTCCCTTCCTCCCCTTCACTCACATTTGGCATTTTTCCCCAGGCCATTCCTCCTCACTTCCCCCTCCCGCTGGCCCTCCACTTTTCCCCTTAATAGACCCTAGTGTTTAGTACTCCCCTCCCTGTGTCCATCATTTCTCATTTTTCATCACCCGCCGATGAGTAAGAATATGCAGTATTTCATTTTCTGTTCTTGTGTCAGTTTGCTGAGAATGATGTTCTCCAGATTCATCCATGTCCCTACAAAAGTGCTGCGTTTTGGTATTCCAGTGTGAATGGGAGTAAATGCTTTATTGAGAAATATCTGCTTCTAAAACCAAAATGGAGCTACCTTACAGAACGGTCTTCACTGTGTGCATTCAACTTACAGAGGTAATCTGATGTGTGTTTTCAGTAGTTGGTAAACCCTTTCTGTGAAGAAGCAGAAAACGGGTTTATCCAGCCAAATTCAAGCATTTAAGAAATAGCTGTAAATCTCCGTCTAAAACACAAAACAGAGGTATCTTTTAAACTGGTCTGCAATGTGTTCGTTTAAATAAGGGAGTTGAATCTGAGTTTAGATTCAGAGAGTGAGAAGTACGTTTCTTCTAGGAGCTGCGTTTTGGTATTCCAGAGTGCATGGGAGTAAATGCTTTATTGAGAAATATCTGATTCTAAAGCCAAAACGGAGCTGCCTAACAGAATGGTCTTCAATGTGTGCATTCAACATATTGAGTTAAACTGATGTGTGTTTGCAGTAGTTTTTAAACCCTTTCTGTGAAAAAGCAGAAAAGGAATTTTTCCAGCCAAATCCAAGCATTTTAGAAATAGCTGAAAATCTCCATCTAAAACACACAAAAATACGTATCCTTCAAACTAGTCTGTTGTACGTTTGTTCAACTTAGTGAGCTTAAAAGGTGATTAAGTTCAGTGAGTTAGTAAAGCGTTTTTTTGGGAGCTGCGTTTGGATGTTCCTGAGTTAATGGGAGTAAATGCTGTATTGAGAAATACCTGGTTTTAAAAGAAATACGCAGCAACCTAACAGAACGGTCTTAAATTTGTGCATTTACATTACAGAGTTAAACTGATGTGTGTTTGCAGGAGTTTGTAAACCATTTCTGTAAAAAAGCAGAAAACGGATTTTTCCAGCCAAATCCAAGCATTTATGAAATAGCCGTAAGTCTGCGTCTTAAATACAAAACAAACGTATTTTTAAAGTGCTCTGCTCTGTCCCTACAAACGACACAAACTCATCATTTCTGATTGCTGCATAATATTCCATGGTGTATATGTGCCACATTTTTCCAATCCAGTTTATTATCAATGGGCATTTGGGTTGATTCCAGGTCTTTGCTATTGTAAACAGTGCTGCAATGAACATTCGTGTACATGTGTCCTTATAGTAGAACGATTTATAGTCTTTTGGATATATACCCAGTAATGGGATTGCTGGGTCAAATGGAATTTCTATTTCTAAGGCCTTGAGGAATCGCCACACTGTCTTCCACAATGGTTGAACTAATTTACACTCCCACCAACAGTGTAAAAGTGTTCCTTTTTCTCCACATCATCTCCAGCATCTGTTGTCTCCAGATTTTTTAATGATCGCCATTCTAACTGGCGTGAGATGGTATCTCAATGTGGTTTTGATTTGCATCTCTCTGATGATCAGTGACGATGAGCATTTTTTCATATGATTGTTGGCCTCATATATGTCTTCTTTCGTAAAGTATCTGTTCATATCCTTTGCCCACTTTTGAATGGGCTTGTTTGTTTTTTTCCTGTAAATCTGTTTGAGTTCTTTGTAAATTCTGGATATCAGCCCTTTGTCAGATGGGTAAACTGCAAAAATGTTTTCCCATTCTGTTGGTTGCCGATCCACTCTAGTGACTGTTTCTTTTGCCGTGCAGAAGCTGTGGAGTTTGATTAGGTCCCATTTGTCTATTTTGGCTTTTGTTGCCAATGCTTTTGGTGTTTTGTTCATGAAGTCCTTGCCTACTCCTATGTCCTGGATAGTTTTGCCTAGATTTCCTTCTAGGGTTTTTATGGTGCCAGTTCTTATGTTTAAGTCTTTAATCCATCTGGAGTTAATTTTAGTGTAAGGTGTCAGGACATCATCCTCAGCAAACTGACAGAAGAACAGAAAATGAAACACCGCATATTCTCACTCATAGGCGGGTGATGAAAATGAGAACACATGGACACATAAAGGGGAGTACTAAACACTGGGGTCTATTGGGGGGAAAAGGGGAGGGCCAGTGGGAGGGGGAGGTGGGGAGGGATAGCCTGGGGAGAAAAGCCAAATGTGGGTGAAGGGGAGAAGAAAAGAAAGCATACTGCCATGTGTGTACCTACGCAACTGTCTTGCATGCTCTGCTCATGTACCCCAAAACCTAAAATCCAATAAAAAATTTAAAAAAAAGTAAAAAAAAAAAGAGACATCTGAAAATGAACTGAATTTTTAGAGTTGGATATAAACTCTAATCATACTAAATTTGCAAAGTAAAATTCTGTCACATTTTTATATATACTGTAGTTTCCTTTGAACTGAGAAAGTCATGAA
Organism: Callithrix jacchus; assembly: GCF_049354715.1. Lineage (NCBI taxonomy): Eukaryota > Metazoa > Chordata > Mammalia > Primates > Cebidae > Callithrix > Callithrix jacchus. The sequence continues at coordinate 47,626,159 of NC_133514.1, forward strand.
AAATCCATACAAAAGTTGTTGAAATTTTGGGGAGCTTTTTATTTTATTTTTTTATCTTTCTTAACCTAAGGAATACTTGGAACCCTATGCTTTAATTGAAAATGCTGCTTTGACAATAAGTTTTACATAATTTTCAAAGTGCCAAAATAAACTCTTGGATCAAGGGGTTTATAAGTGAAAAAAAAACCTTTCTTTTTAAATGTAAGTAAAGGTATATCTGAAGATTTATTCTCAAAAGTGAGTGTGTGCAAACCAGACTTCTTTGAGGAATAAAGGTGTGCTAACAAGTATTCTATTGTAGCGTTTGAGAGTCCCCGAGCAGCGTGACACAACTATTTCATTAGCTGCATTGGGTAACTTGATTCTTCTCACTCCCTCTTTTCTTTGTAGGACCTATTTGGGCAGCCATTTAATGCTAACAAGCCAAATTCTTTCTTCACTTCATCCTGCCAAGTAGTACCATAACTGTCATCAAGACATGATCATCTGTTTCATATTGCTTTTACTCATGCTGAATGAAAGCACTAGTGTGATTTGCCATTTTATTTCAGCTCTTGTTCTTGAAAAGTAGAAAATTGAAAAGTAGAAAAGTGGTAAAAGAACACTTCTTTTTGTTCCATTTTCCAAATTATGAGACTGTGAACAACATTGTCCTATGTGGTGAATTGTACCATTTTATTGGAAGAATAAAGATTACTAGTATGAAAAGGGAAGGTTTTTAAGAGGAGAAATTGGTTTAAGGAGGGAGAAAATGAAAACTCTACTTAGTAGTATATAAGATCTTTCACAGTCCAGAACTGCTCTGCCAAATATAGCCTCTATCCACGGAGATTATGAAATATGGTTAATCTGAGTTGAAACGTACTGTTTTGTGCAATGTGTATAAAATTTCAGACAATACAGAAAAAAATTGTAAAATATCTCACTTTTAACTTTCATATTGCTTGTTTTTAAATGTCTTAGATATAATGTATTAAATAAAATATATTCTTAAAAAAAGTGCTCTGCTCTGTGTTCGTTAAACTAAGGAAGTTGAATCTGCGTTTAGATTCAAAGAGTGAGAAGCACTTTTCTTCAAGGAGCTGCGTTTTGACATTCCAGAGTGAATGAGAGTCAACTCTGTATTGATAAATATCTGCTTCTAAAGCCAAAACGGAGCTACCTAACAGAACGGTCTTCAATGTGTGCATTCAACTATCATAGTTAAACTCATGTGTGTTTGCAGTAGTTTGTAAACCCTTTATGTGAAGAAGCAGGAAACAGATTTTTCCAGCCAAATCCAAGCATTCAAGGAATAGCTGTAAATCTTTGTCTAGAACACAAAACAAATGTATTTTTCAAACTACTCTGCTGCGTGTTTGTTAACTAAAGAAGTTGAATCCTTATTTGGTTTCAGAGAATGAGAAGCATGTTTCTTCTAGGAGCTTCATTTTGATATTCCAGAGTGAATGGAGTAAACGCTGCATTGAGAAATATCTGCTTGTAAATCCAAAACGGAGCTACCTAACAGAACGGTCTTCAATGTGTGCATTCAACTTACAGAGTTAAACTGATGTGTGTTTGCAGTAGTTTGTAAACCCTTTCTGTGAAGTCGCAGTAAACCAATTTTTCCAGTCAAATCCAAGAATTTAAGAAATAGCTGTGAATTTTTGTCTAAAACACAAAAGAAATGTATATTTCAATCTGCCCTGCTGTGTGTTCATTCATCTAAGGGAGGTGAATTTGTGTTTAGATTCAGAGAGTGAGAAGCACGTTTCTTCTAGGAGCTGCATTTTAATATTTCAGAGTGAATGGAAGTAAATGCTGTATTGAGAAATATCTGCTTCTAAAACAAAAAGGGAGCTACCTAACATAATTGTCTTCAATGTATGCATTCAACTTTCAGAGTTATGTTGGTGTCTGCCACGTCTGCCAGAGGGCTACCGACCTGCGGGAGTTTCCGAGACTGCCAACATAGATGTCTCGTTCAACCTGAGGGAGAAAGTGGGCGGAAGTGAAATAAGAGAAAAAAAGCGGAGTCTGGAGGGCTGGCTTAGGCTATGTCTAAGCAGCAATTTAATTTTTGCAATACGTTTCATTATATACTTTTCTTAAGTCAAAGTTGTTCATGCCATATCAATGTACTTAATTTACGATAAGCAAGTTACGCCCACTATGTTACACCCAGTAAGTTAAATCCAGTAAGTAGGTTATGCCCAGTATGTAGGTTTCTTCCAGTAAGTAAGTCACCCACAATAGGTCAAGATTAATAAGTTACAGTCATGCCCAGTAAGTTATGGTAAGTAAGCTACAGTTACACCCATTAAGTTACGATAAGTAAGTTACCAAGTGTAAATACTTAAGTTAATATTTTACAATGAAGGTGACAAGGGTCCAAAATGAACACAATCAAGCAATAAACCATAAGAAGCCAAAAGTGGACACATTGCCTCCCAAGTCCTCATATCCATAAAGTAATGTCTGTTAATTTTTTAGAATAACATAGTCCCGGGGGGAGGACTCAAGATGGTGCTGTGAGAACAACCCAGGATTGGAGCTCACGTTGAAGCCGCAAAGAGGTGAGTCGGAGTTGCATTTCCAGACTAATCTTGGTTGCCCACAGAACGAGGAAACTACCAAGTATAAAAAAGACATGGGACGCCAGGCAGTACGTCTGCCTGGGGAAGCCGGCAGCCAGGGCGGCGGCAGCCGGCCCTACCCAGCAATCCCCACAGGGCGTGCTTGTCCAGGTGCCCTGTTGAACTGGCAACCTGAGACTTGAGAGGGCTGGACTTGAGACTGAACGAGACTTGGACAGTAGGCCAGCTCAGGGGATTGCAGGGACAGAGCGTTCGGGGTACCCAGTGGGACGAACAAAACCACGATTTCAAACTATCCCGAGCAGACGGTACGAGATGCTCTGTGGGGGAGGAGCGTCCACCACTACCGAGGCAACCCGACCCAACTGAGATACACGCCCACTGCGGACGCAGCCTCCTGTTGCCGAGGCAAACCGTCCCTACTGAGATACACGCCCACTGCTGACGCGCCTACCGTTGCTGAGGCAAAACACTACAACGAAGAGACTCCACCGCAGGACGTGTTGGAGACCACAGCAGAGCCTTCAGGAACAGGGCGAATCACACAACAGCATGGTGGAGACTCGGCAGGCAAACAGTGGCTAGTCTGCCTCCTAGCTGGGCAGGACACCTCAACGGACATTGAAAAATAAAGCCCGAACCCCCCAACACAGAGCATTTGAGAAAAAAAGGGTTTTTTAACTGAGCTCTGTTGCAGCAGAATCAAAAATAGCAGCCTAACAGCCCTGAATGAACAACAGAGCTCACAGCTCAGAAATTGAGCTCCTAAAAAGAACAGACTGTCTCCTCAAGCAGCTCTCTGACCCCTCTATATCCAAAAGACTGACATTTGGCAGGCAACATCCTGGGACAAAGATAGCAGAAAAAGAAACGGGTAGCATCCCTCACTGTGCCACAGCTGCTAGAGGTGCATCCCAGACAAGCAGGGCCTGGAGTGTACCACAGCAGTCGTACAGCAAAGGGGCTATGCTGGTAGAAGGAAAACCAAGTAACAGAAATACATCATCATCAACAATCTGGGTGTCCACTCAGAGACCCAATCGAAAACTCAGCAACTACACAGACGACAAGCGGATAAACCCACAAAGATGGGAAGAAACCAGCGAAAAAAGGAGGAAAACACCCGAAACCAGAACACCTCGCCTCCTAGAAAGGACCAAAACTCCTCACCAGCAAAAGAACAAAGCTGGACGGAGAATGACTGTGACGAAATGACGGAATTAGACTTCAGAAGGTGGATAATGAGAAACTTTTGTGAATTAAAAGAACATGTATTAAATCAATGCAAAGAAACCAAGGAACTTAAAAAAAGATATGAGGAAATGATAACAAGAATGGATAACTTAGAGAGGAATGTGAATGAATTAAAGGAGCTGAAAAACACAATACGAGAACTTCGCGAAGCATGCACAAGTTTCAATAGCCGAATTGACGAAGCAGAAGAAAGAATATCTGAAGTCGAAGACCAACTCAATGAAATTAAACGAGAAACCAAGATCAGAGAAAAACAGCGCAAAAAGGAATGAACAAAGTCTCCAAGAAATGTGGGACTATGTGAAAAGACCTAACCTACGTTTGATAGGCATACCAGAAGGGGACGAAGAGAATAAATCCAAGCTGGAAAATACTCTTCAGGACATCATCCAGGAAAACTTCCCTCACCTAGAAAGACAGGCCAACACTCAAATGCAGGAAATACAGAGAACACCACAAAGATATTCTGCAAGAAGAGCAACCCCAAGGCACCTAAAAGTCAGATTCAACAAGGTTGAAATAAAGGAGAAAATACTAAGGGCAGCCAGAGAGAAAGGTCGAGTTACCCACAAAGGGAAGCCCATCAGACTCACAGCAGATCTCTCGGCAGAAACACTACAAGCCAGAAGAGAGTGGGGGCCAATATTCAACATGCTTAAAGAAAAGAACTTTCAACCCAGAATTTCATATCCAGCCAAACTGAGCTTCAGAAGTGAAGGAAAAATAAAATCCTTTGTGAACAACCAAGTACTCAGAGATTTTGTCACCACCAGGCCTGCTTTACAAGAGCTCCTAAAAGAGGCACTACACATAGAAAGGAACAACCAGTACCAGCCATTCCAAAATCACACTAAATGCTAAAGAGCATCAACGTAATGAAGAATCTACAACAACTAACAGGCAAAACAGCCACTTAGCATCAAAATGGCAGCATCAAATTCACAGATAACAATATTAACCCTAAATGTAAATGGACTAAATGCACCAATCAAAAGACACAGACTGGCATATTGGATGAAAATCCAAAACCCATCAGTGTGCTGTATCCAGGAAACCCATCTCACATGCAAGAATACACAAAGGCTCAAAATAAAGAGATGGAGGAAGATTTACCAAGCAAATGGAAAGCAAAAAAAAGCAGGAGTTGCAATTCTCATCTCTGATAAAATAGACTTTAAAGCAACAAAGATCAAAAGAGACAAAGAAGGCCATTACAGAATGGTAAAAGGATCGATACAACAAGAAGAGCTAACGATCCTAAACATATATGGACCCAATGCAGGAGCACCCAGATACATAAGGCAAGTTCTTAATGACTTACAAAGAGACTTAGACTCCCACACAATAATAGTGGGAGACTTTAACACTCCACTGTCAATATTAGACAGATCAACCAGACAGAAAATCAACAAGGATATCCAGGGCTTGAACTCAGACTTGGAGCAAGAAAACCTGATAGACATTTACAGAACCCTCCACCCCAAATCCACAGAATATACATTCTTCTCAGCACCACATCACACCTACTCAAAAATTGACCACATAATTGGAAGTAAAGCACTGCTCAAAAAATGCAAAACAACTGAAATCATAACAAACAGCCTCTCAGACCATAGTGCAATCAAGTTAGAACTCAGAATTCAGAAACCAACCCAGAACCGCCCAGCTTCATGGAAACTGAACAACTGGCTCTTGAATATTGACTGGGTAAACAATGAAATGAAGTCAGAAATAAAGAAGTTCTTCGAAACCAATGAGAACGGAGAAACAACATGCCAGAACCTCTGGGACACATTTAAAGCAGTCTCTAGAGAAAAGTATATAGCAAAAAGCATATGAGGAGAATGGAGAGATCCAAAATTGACACCCTATCGTCAAAATTGAAAGAGCTAGAGGAGCAACATCAAAGAAACTCAAAACCCAGCAGAAGACAATAAATAATTAAGATCAGACCTGAACTGAAGGAGATTGAGAAACGAAAACCCCTTCTAACAATCAATAAATCCAAGAGCTGGTTTTTTGAAAAGATCAACAAAATAGACAGACCACTAGCCAAATTGATTAAAAAGAAAAGAGAGAACAACCAAATAGATGCAATAAAAATGATAAAGGGGAAATCACCACAGATTCCACAGAAATTCAAACCATCATCAGAGAATATTACAAACAACTCTATGCACATAAACTAGTAAACCTGGAAGAAATGGATAAATTCCTGGACTCCTGTGTCCTCCCAAGACTAAACCAGGAGGAAGCTGAAACTATGAATAGACCAATAACAAGGGCAGAAGTCGAGGCAGCAATTAAGAGCCTACCACACAAAAAAAGCCCAGGTCCAGACGGGTTCACAGCCGAATTCTACCAGATACGCAAAGAGGAGCTGGTACCAATCTTTCTAAAACTATTTCAAACAATCCAAAAAAAGGGAATCCTTCCCAAATCATTTTACGAGACCAACATCATCCTGATACCAAAACCCGGCAGAGACCGAACAAGAAAAGAAAACTTCAGGCCAATATCCATGATGAACATAGATGCAAAAATCTTCAATAAAATATTGGCAAGACGAATGCAACAGCAAATCAAAAAACTTATTCATCATGATCAAGTAGGATTCATCCTGGGGATGCAAGGCTGGTTCAACATACGCAAGTCTATAAACGTTATTCACCACATAAACAGAACCAAAAACAAAAACCACATGATTATCTCAATTGACGCAGAGAAGGCATTTGACAAAATTCAACAGCCCTTTATGCTAAAAACCCTCAATAAACTCGGTACCGATGGAACGTATCTCAAAGTAATAAAAGCTATTTATGACAAACCAACAGCCAATATCATACTGAATGGGCAAAAACTGGAAGCATCCCCTTTGAAATCTGGCACTAGACAAGGATACCCTCTTTCACCACTCCTATTCAATATAGTACTGGAAGTTCTAGCCAGAGAAATCAGGCAAGAAAAAGAAATAAAGGGTATTCAGATAGGAAAGGTGGAAGCCAAATTGTCTCTATTTGCAGATGACATGATAGTATACCTAGAAGACCCCATCACCTCAGCCCAAAAACTCCTGAAACTGATAAGCAACTTCAGCAAAGTCTCAGGATATAAAATCAATGTGCATAAATCACAAGCATTCGTCTACACCAATAACAGAGTTAAAGAAAGCCAAATCAAGAACGAACTGCCATTCACAATTGCTACAAAAAGAATAAAATACCTTGGAATACAACTCACAAGGAACGTAAGGGACCTCTTCAAGGAGAACTACAAACCACTGCTCAACGAAATCAGAGAGGACACAAACAGATGGAGAAACATTCCATGTTCATGGTTAGGAAGAATTAACATCGTGAAAATGGCTATACTGCCCAAAGTAATTTACAGAATCAATGCTATCTCCATCAAGCTACCATTGACTTTCTTCACAGAACTGGAAAAAACCACCATGAACTTCATATGGAACCCAAAGAGAGCCCGCATAGCCAAGTCAATTCTAAGCAAAAAGAACACAGCGGGGGGCATCACACTACCTGATTGCAAACTATACTACAAGGCTACAGTAATCAAAACGGCATGGTACTGGTACCAAAACAGAGATATAGACCAATGGGACAAAACAGAGGCACTGGTGGCAACACAACACATCTACAACTATACAATCTTTGATAAACCTGACAAAAACAAGCAAGGGGGAACGGATTCCCTGTTTAACAAATGGTGTTGGGAAAACTGGCTAGCCATGTGCAGAACGCAGAAACTAGACCCCTTCCTGACACCTTACACTAAAATTAACTCCAGATGGATTAAAGACTTAAACATTAGAACTGGCACCATAAAAACCCTAGAAGGAAATCTAGGCAAAACTATCCAGGACATAGGAGTAGGCAAGGACTTCATGAACAAAACACCAAAAGCATTGGCAACAAAAGCCAAAATAGACAAATGGGACCTAATCAAACTCCACAGCTTCTGCACGGCAAAAGAAACAGTCACTAGAGTGGATCGGCAACCAACAGAATGGGAAAACATTTTTGCAGTTTACCCATCTGACAAAGGGCTGATATCCAGAATTTACAAAGAACTCAAACGGATTTACAGGAAAAAAACAAACAAGCCCATTCAAACGTGGGCAAAGGATACGAACAGACACTTTACGAAAGAAGACATATATGAGGCCAACAATCATATGAAAAAATGCTCATCGTCACTGGTCATCAGAGAGATGCAAATCAAAACCACATTGATATACCATCTCACGCCAGTTAGAATGGCGATCATTAAAAAATCTGGAGACAACAGATGCTGGAGAGGATGTGGAGAAAAAGGAACACTTTTACACTGTTGGTGGGAGTGAAAATTAGTTCAACCACTGTGGAAGACAGTGTGGCGATTCCTCAAGGCCTTAGAAATAGAAATTCCATTTGACCCAGCAATCCCATTACTGGGTATATATCCAAAAGACTTTAAATCGTTCTACTATAAGGACACATGTACACGAATGTTCATTGCAGCACTGTTTACAATAGCAAAGACCTGGAATCAACCCAAATGCCCATTGATAATAGACTGGATTGGAAAAATGTGGCACATATACACCATGGAATATTATGCAGCAATCAGAAATGATGAGTTCGTGTCGTTTGTAGGGACATGGATGAATCTGGAGAACGTCATCCTCAGCAAACTGACACAAGAACAGAAAATGAAACACCGCATATTCTCACTCATAGGCGGGTGATGAAAAATGAGAACACATGGACACAGAAAGGGGAGTAGTAAACACTGGGGTCTATTGGGGGGAAAAGGGGAGGGCCAGTGGGAGGGGGATTTGGGGAGGGATAGCCTGGGGAGAAATGCCAAATGTGGGTGAAGGGGAGAAGGAAAGAAAAGCACACTGCCATGTGTGTTCCTACGCAACTGTCTTGCATGCTCTGCTCATGTACCCCAAAACCTAAAATCCAAGAAAAAATTAAAAAAAAAAAAGAATAACATAGTTCCTCTTACAGTTTCTGCTTTCCCTCAGCTCGACTCCCCCGATCGTGGATCTGTGTCCGTGCTCAAGCTCACCTTATGGTGAGGCCCATTTCCTATGGGCCTCACACGGGAGCGATCCCCACAGTTCTCCCTCTTGTGTTTGAATGCAACTCAAAAAGCTTGAGCCGCAGTTGTTGAAGGGAGAAAAACACAAGGTGAAAGAGTACTGGGAGAAGGACTATAAGAGGGAGTAAAACCACTCCAATACCAATTAAAGAGGAAAAGGACGGAAGATGAACTCCATGTACCCCGGAAGACAAGGTGTCCACAATATCATTGGCGATTGTGTCATCCTCAGGCAGGTTTTCACGAGAAGAATCAATGTCATGAATTTCCTGCTGAAGCTCGAAAACATCTAGAGATAAATTGTCATGAGTCCAAATTTCTTGTAAATGGGACTTAACAAGAGGCCGCTGCCATTTAGTGTCATTAGAAGGAGTATTAGTAACACATGCATATTTATAATAAGCATGACAATGAAGGGCCAGGCGGTTTTGAATATTATAAATTTTATCACCAAGAATAGTAACAGTTTGTTCCAAAGCATTCAGTTTAGCTTCTAATTAATCATCAATAGACATATGAGATCCCATAGCAATAGAGACATTTTTTCCAAATGATTCTCATATACAGCAGTATAAACGGATTTTGAAAGACTAACAGCAGCTGTAGCTGTAGAAGCTATCACAGACACAATGGCTAACATGCCTAAAAATAGAGTAACCAGATTGAGAGAATGTCCTTCCTGATGAACAATGTGTGATGCGTCGGCCACTAGGCGTCGCATCTGGGTCCAGGTCGGGACTGGAACTTCTTGAGGAGGCGTAGGCTGGTGCTGCGGGCGATGGGCATGGTGGGATGTTGTCCTCTGTAGGCGTAGATGTCGGATTCTCAGGAGAAGAAAGTCTGGTGAAATCACTTGAGGGCTCGGCCGATGGGGAGATGTCAATTGAGGAGGAGGGATGGTCACTGGTCTCAGAGAGGATTGTCTTTTTTGGGGCATGCTTGACATGTCACTCAGGCACCTAGATAGGTGAGAAGGCAGACCTAGGAAAGACACATACGTGACCTCTGCCCCAAACTAACACTGCGTGTTTTCTGAAGCACTGTTTTATACTCCGATTCTGATCCCGTCGTCTCGAGCTCCCCCATTTCCGACTCCAGGTCCCACTTCAAGAGCAGAATTGGGCTCGTTTAGAGGATTACAAGATGGTAAATTACAGCCGCCCCCTCCATCATCAGGGTTAGATTTGTAAGAGGAAGAGGGATTAGAAGCAAGAGAGGCAGCAGGGGAGTTGTTAGTGCCAGTGCTTGTGGTGCTGCAGAAAGGCAGGCAGATATTGTGGCACACCTGCAGCCAAACCGAAAGTAACAGTTGTGCCTGTGGGGAAGATTGATGAGTGGGGGCATATTCCTCAATCTTAGTTCCTATTTTACTCCAGGTATATTCATCTAACAATCCCTCCTCAGGGACCCACAAAAACAATATGTACACAATCTCTAAAAACTTAGAAACACGTTTCATTTTTACATCAGCATCTCTATTTCTAAACATTTGATGCATCAACATTACAAACCCAGACGGATTTCTAGACTCACATTGCTCCATTTTTATTCCAGATTAATTTTGAGTCCAGAACTACAAGAACCACGGCTTTACCTTGTCTCCTCTGATTTGGGGTGCGTCACTGTACCTCTCGTACTCAGGTCCCTGTCCCGGGTGCCAGATGTTGGAGTCTGGCACGTCTACCGGGGGCTGCCGACCTGTGGGAGTCCCCGAGACCGCCAAAGTAGATGTCTCATTCAACCTGAGGGAGACAGTGCACGGAAGTGAAAGAATAAAGAAAAGCAGAATCTGGAGGGCTGGCTTAGGCTATGTCTAAGCAGCAATTTTATTTTTGCAATACGTTTAATTATATACTTTTCTGAAGTCCTAGTTGTTTATGCCAGATGAACGTACTTAATTTACAGTAAGCAAATTATGCTCAGTAAGTTATGCCAGTAAGTAAGTTAAGTCCAGTAAGTAGGTTACACCCAGAAAGTAGGTTACTTCCAGTAAGTAGGTTACACCCAATAGGTCAAGGTAAGTAAATTACAGTCACGTCCAGTAAGTTATCATAAGAAAGTTACAATTACACCCACTAAGTTATGATAAGTAAGTTACCAAGTGTAAATACTTAAGTTAATATTTTACAATGAAGGTAACAAGGGTCCAAAATGAACATAAGCAATAAACCATAAGAAGCCGAAAGTGGACACATTGCCCCCCAAGACCTCATATCCATAAAGTAATGTCTGTTAATTATTTAGAATAACATAGTCCCGCTCTCAGTTCTTGCTTTCCTTCAGCTCGACTCCCCCAACCAAGGTGCTGTGTCCAGGCTCAAGCTTACCATATGGCGAGGCCCATTTCCTAGGGGCCTCACACGGGAGTGATCCCCACATGAAGAAAGTGATGTGTGTTTGCAGTAGTTTGTAAACCCTTTCTGTGAAGAAGAGAAGAACACGAATATTTCCAGCCAAATCCAAACATTTAAGAAATAGCTGTAAATCTCCGTCGAGAACACAAAACAAATGTATTTTAAAAACTTCTCTGCAGTGTGGTTGTTTAACTAAAGAAGTTGAATCTGCATTTAGTTTCAGAGAGTTAGAAGCACGTTTCTTCTAAAAAGCTGCATTTTAATATTCCAGAGTGAATGAAGTAAACACTGTATTGAGAAATATCTGCTTCTATACTCCAAACGGAGCTACCTAACAGAACGGTCTTCAAAGTGTGCATTCAACTCACAGAGTTAAACTGATGTGTGTTTGCAGTAGTATGTAAACCCTTTCTGTGAAGAAGCAGAAAACGGATTTTTACAGCCAAATCCAAACATTTAAGAAATACCTGTAAACCTAGTCTAAAACACAAAACAAACGTATCTTTAAAGCTTCTACACTGTTTGTTTAATTAAGAAAGATGAATCTGCGTTTAGATTCAGAGAGTGAGAAGTACATTTCTTCTAGAAGCTGTGTGTTGATATTCCAGCGTGAATGGGAGTAAACACTGCATTGAGAAATATCTGCTTCTAAAACCAAAACTAAGACACCTAACAGAACGGTCTTCAATGCGTGCATTCAACTTACAGAGGTAAACTGATTTGTGTTTGCAGTAGTTTGTAAAAGCTTTCTATGAAGAAGCAGAAAACGGAATTTTCCAGCCAAATCTAAGCATTTAAGGAATAGCTGTAAATCTCCGTCAAGAACACAAAACACACGTATATTTCAAACATCTCTGCTGTGTGCTTGTTTAACTAAAAGAGTTGAATCTGCATTTAAATACAGAGAGTGAGAAGCACGTTCTTCCTAGGAGCTGCGTTTTGATATTCCAGAGTGAATGGGAGAAAATGCTGTATTGAGAAATACCTGTTTCTGAAACCAAAACGGAGCTACCTAACAGAACGGTTTTCAATTAGTGCATTATAATAACAAAGTTAAAATGATGTGTGTTTACAATAGTTTGTAAACCCTTTCTGTGAAGAAACAGAAAACGGGGTTTTCCAGGCAAATTCAAGCATTAAGAAATAGCTGTAAATCTTCGTTTAAAACACAAAATAAACGTATCCTTCAAACTGCTCTTCTGTGTGTTCGTTTAACTAATGGAGTTGAATCTGCGTTTAGATTCAGAGTGAGAAGCTCATTTCTTCTAAGAGCTGCGTTATAATATTTCAGAGTGAATGGGAAAAAACACTGTATTGAGAAATATCTGCTTCTAAAACCAAAACGGATCAGCCTAACAGAACGGTCTTCAATGAGTGCATTCAACTTACAGAGGTAAACTGATGGGTGTGTGCCGTAGTTTGTAAACCCTTTCTGTGAAGAAGCAGAAAACGGATTGTTCCAGCCAAATCCAAACATTTATGAAAGAGCTGTAAATCTGCAACAAAAACACAAAACAAACGTATTCTTCAAACTACTCTGCTGTGGTTTCTTTCAGCTAAGAGAGTTGAAGTGGTGTTTAGATTCAGCGAGTTAGAAATGCTTTTCTTCTGGGAGCTGCATTTGGATGTTGCCGAGTGAATGGGAGTACATGCTGTATTGAGAAATATCTGGTTCTAAAAGGAAAACAGAGATACCTATCAGAACGGTCATCAAAGTGTGCATTCACCTTACAGAGGTAAACTGATGTGTGTTAGCAGTAGTTTGTAAACTTTATCTGTGAAGAAGCAGAAAACTGATCTTTTCAGCCTAACCCTAGCATTTAAGAAATAGCTGTAAATCTCCGACTATAACACAAAACAAACGTATCTTTCAAACTGCTCTGCTGTGTATTCATTCAACTAAAAGAGTTGAATCTGTGTTGAGATTCAGAGAGTGAGAAGCACGTTTCTTCTAAAAGCTGCGTTTTGATATTTTAGAGCGAATAGGGGTAAACTCTGTACTGAGAAATGTCTGCTTCTAAAACAAAACGAAGCTACTTTTTAGAATGGTCTCCAATGTGGGCATTTAACTTACAGAGTTAAACTGATTTGTGTTTGCAGTAGTTTGTAAACTCATTCTATAAAGATGGAGAAAGCGGGGTTTTCCAGCCAAATTCAAGCATTTAAGAAATAGCTGTAAATCTCCGTCTAAAACACACACACAAAAACGTATGTTTCAAACTGCTCCGCTGTGTTTTTTTTCAACGTACAGAGTTAAACTGATGTGTGTTTGTAGTAGTTTGTAAACCTTTTCTGTGAAGAAGCAGAAAATGGGGTTTTCCAGCCAAATCCAAGCATTAAAAAAATTGCTGCAAATCTCCGTCTAAAACACAAAGCAAACGTATCCTTCAAACTGCTCTGCTGTGTGTTTGTTCAACTACTTGAGTTGAAGCCATGTTTAGATTCAGCCAGTTGGAAACGCATTTCTTCTGGAAGCTGCGATTGGATGTTTCCGAGTGAACTAAAGTACAGAGTTAACCAGAAGTGTGTTTGCAGTAGTTTGTAAATCCTATCTGTGAAGAGGCAGAAAACAGATTTTTCCAGCCAAATCAAAGCGTTTAAAAAATAGCTGTAAATCTTAGTCTAAAACACAAAACAAACGTATCTGTCAAAGTGCTCTGCTGTGTTTTCCTTAAACTAAGGGAGTTGAATCTGTATTTAGATTCAGAGAGTGGGAAGCACGTTTTTTCTAGAAGCAGCATTTTGATATTCCAGAATGAATGCAAGTAAACGCTGTAGTGAGAAATATCTGCTTCTAAATTCAAAATGGAGCTACCTAACAGAACGGTCTTCAATGTGTGCATTCAAGTTGCAGAGGTAAACTGATGTCTGTTTGAGGTAGTTTGTAAACGCTCTATGTGAAGAAGCAGAAAACGGATTTTTCCAGCCAAATACAAGCATATAAGAAATAGTTGTAAATCTCCGTTTAAAACACAAAGCAATCGTATCTTTTAAACTGCTCTGTTGTGTGTTCATTCAACTAAGGGAGTTGAATCTGTGTTGAGATTCAGAGAGTAAGAAGCACGATTCTTCTAGAAGCAGCGTATTCATATTGCAGAGTGAATTGGAGTAAACACTGTATTGAGAAATATCTGCTTCTAAAACCAAAACGGAGCTGTCTAATATAATGGACTTCAATGTGTGCATTTAACTTACAAAGGTAAACTGATGTGTGTTTGCAAAAGTTTGTAAACACTTTCTGTGAAAAAGCAGGAAATGGATTTTTCCAGCCATATCCAAGCATTTAAAAAATAGTTGTAAATCTCCATGTAAAACATAAAACTAATGTATCCTTCAAACTACTCTACTGTGGGTTCGTTCAGCTGCGAGAGTTGAAACAGTGTTTAGATTCAGCGAGATATAAATGCGTTTTTTTCTGGGAGCTGCGTTTGGATGTTTCTGAGTGAATGGGAGTACATACTGTATTAAGAAATATCTGGTTCTAAAAGGAAAACCAAGCTGCAAAACAAAACGGTCTTCAATGTGTACATTCAACTTACAGATTTAACTGATGTGTTTTAGCAGTAGTTTCTAAACCATTTCTGTGAAGAAGCAGAAAACGGATTTTTCCAGCTTAATCCAAGCATTTAAGAAATAGCTGTAAATCTTCGTTTAAAACACAAAACAAACGTATTTCAAACTACTTTTCTGTGGGTTCGTTCAGCTAAGAGAGTTGAAGCGGTGTTTAGATTCAGCGAGTTAGAAGCGCGTTTCTTCTGGGAGCTGCGTTTGGATTTTCACGAGTGAATGGGAGTACATGCTGTGTTTCAAAATATCTGGTTCTAAAAGGAAAACATAGCTACCTAACAGAACAATCTTCAACCTGTGTATTCAACTTACAGAGATAACCTGATGTGTGTTTGCAGTAGTTTGTAAACCCTTTCTGTGAAGAAGCAGAAAACGGATTTTTCCAGCCAAATACAATCATTAAAGAAATAGTTGTAAATCTCCATCAAAAACACAAAACTAACATATCCTTCAAACTACTCTTTTGTGGGTTTGTTCATCTAAGAGAATTCAAGCGGTGTTTACATTCAGCGAGGTAGAAACGTGCTTCTTCTGGGAACTGCATTCGGATGTTCCCCAGTGAATGGGAGTACATGCTGTATTGAGAAATATCTAGTTCTAAAAGAAAAACGGAGCTACCTAACAGAACGGTCTTCAATGTATGCATTCACCTAACGAAGATCCACTGATATTTGTTTGCAGTAGTTTGTAAACCCTTTTTGTGAAGAAGCAGAAAATGGATTCTTCCAGCCAAATACAAGCAGGTAAGGAATAGCTGTAAATCTCTGTCTAAAACACACAAAAAAACATATCATTCAATCCGCTCTGCTGTGTGTTCATTCAACTAAAAAAGTTGAATTTCTTCTTAGATTCAGAGAGTGAGAAGCACGTTTCTTCTAGGAGCTGCGTTTTGATATTCCAGGGTGAATAGGAGTAAATGGTGTATTGAGAAATATCTGCTTCTAAAACCAAAACGGAGCTACCTAACAGAATGGTCTTCAAAGTGTGCTTTGAAGTTACAGAGTTAAGCTGATGTTTGTTAGCAGTAGTTTGTAAACCCTTTCTGTGAAGAAGCAGAAAACGGATTTTCCAGCCAAGTCCAAGCATTTAAGACATAGCTGTAAATCTCCATCTAAAACACAAAACAAGCATATCCTTCAAATTATTCTGCTGTGGATTAGTTTAGCTTAGGGAGTGGAGGCAGTGTTTAGATTCATGGAGTTAGAAACGCATTTCTTCTGGGAGCTGCGTTTGGATATTCCCGTGTGAATGAGAATGCATGCTGTATTGAGAAATATCTGGTTCTAAAAGGAAAACGGAACTACCTAACAGAACGGTCTTCAATGTGTGCATTCAGCATATAGTGTTAAACTGATGTGTGTTTGCAACTGTTTGTAAATTCTTTCTTTGAAGAAGCAGAAAACGGATTTTTCCAGCCAAATCCAAGCGTTTAAGAAATAGCTGTGAATCTCCATCTAAAACACAAAACAAACATATCTTTCAAACTGCTCTGCTGCGTGTTCGTTCAACTAAGGGAGTTGAATCTGTGTTTAGATTCAGAGAGGGAGAAGCACATTTCTTCTAGGAGCTGCGTTTTGATATTTCAGAGTGAATGGGAGTAAACGCTGTATTGAGAAATATCTGCTTCTAAAACCAAAACGGAGCTACCTAACAGAGTGGTCTTCAAAGTGTGCTTTGAAGTTATGGAGTTAAACTGATGTGTGTTTGCAGTAGTTTGTAAACTTTTTCTGTGATGAATCAGAAAACGGACTTTTTAGCAAAATTTAAGCATTTAAGAAATAGCTATAAATTTCCATCTACAACACAAAACAAACGTCTCCTTCAAACTACTCTGCTGTGTGTTTGTTCTGCTAACAGAGTTAAAGTGGTGTTTAAATTCAGCGAATTAGAAACGCGTTTCTTCTGGGATCTGCGTTTTATCTTCCTGAGTGAATGGGAGTACATGCTGTATTGAGAAATATCTGGTTATAAAAGGAAAACCGAGCTACCTAACGGAACTGTCTCCAATGTGTTCATTCAACTTATAGAGTTAAACTGATGTGTCTTTGCAGTAGTTTGTAAACCTTTTCTGTGAAGAAGCAGAGAACGGATTTTTCCAGCTTAATCCAAGCATTTAAGAAATAGCTGTAAATCTTTGTCTAAATCCACACACGGCATGGCAAGGCATGGCAAGGCAATTTCAGGCAATGCAAGGCAGGCAGAATAATTCAAGTCTTGGCAATTCCAGGCAAGGCAAAGCAAGGGAAATTCTAGGCAAAGGAATTTTAGGTAAGACAAGGCAAGCCAAGGCAATGCGATTTCAGGCAGGGCAATTCTAGACTAGGTAAGACAAGGTAACAGAAAGAAATTTCAGGAAAGGCAAGGAAATTTCAGGCAAGGCAATTTCAGGCCAGGAAAGGCAACCTAAGGCAATTCCAGGCAAGGCAAAACTATTTCAGGCTAGGCAAGTCATTCCAAGGCAATGCAATCTCAGGCAAGGCAATTCCAGGCAAGGCAAGCCAATTTTAGGCAAGGCAAGGCAATTCCAGGCTAGGCAATTCCAGGCAGGGAAATTCCAGGCTAGGCAGTTCCATGCAACACAAGGCAATGCATGCCAAGGAAAGGCAATTCCAGGCAAGAAAATTCTAGGCAAGGTTTCCCATGCAAGAAAAGGCAAGGCAATGCAAGGCAATTCCAGGAAAGTCAATCCCAGGCAAAGGAAGGGAAGGCAATTCCAGGCAAGGCAAGTCAAGGAAAGGAATTTTAGTCAAGGAAAGGCAAGACAATTCCAGGCAAGGCAAGGGAAATTCATACAAGGAAAATTCAGGCAAGGCAATTTCAGGCAAGGCAAAGCAAGGCAATTCCAGGCAAGGCAGTTCCAGGAAAGACAAGACAAAAAAGTCAATGCAATTTCAGCCAAAAAAATTTCAAGCAAGGCAGGGCAATTCCATTCAAGGCAATTTCAGGCAGGGCAATACAAGAAAAGGAAGGCAATTCCAGGCAAGGGTATTCCAGGCAAGGCAAGGCAAAACAATTTCAGGCAAGGCAAGGTAAGGAAAGCCAATAAAATTTTTGGCAAGGCAATTCCAGGCAAGGCAATTCCAGGCAAGGCAAGGCAAGACAAGGCAGGGCAGGGCAGGGCAGGGAAGGGAAGGGAAAGGCAAGGCAAGGCAAGGTTAGGCATGGAAAAGCAATTTCTGGAACACAATAACAAGAAAGACAATTTCAGCCAAGGCAAGGCCTTGTAACAATTCCAGGTAACACAAGGCAAGGCAATTCCAGGTCATGCAATTCTAGGCAAGGCAAGGCAGGTTAAGGCAATTACAGGCTAGGCAATTCTAGGCAAGAAAAGACAAGGCGAGGCAAGGCAATTTCAGGCAAGGCATGGCAATGCAAGGTAAATCGAGGCAAGGCAATTTCAGGCAAAGCAAGGCAATTCCAGGCAAGGCAATTCCAAGCAATGCAAGGGAAGACAAGGCATATCCAGGCAATTCTAGGCAAGGAAATTCCAGGCAAGTAAAGGCAAGACAAAGCAAGGCAATTCCAGGCAAGACAATGCCAGGCAAGGCAAGCCAGGACAACTCAAAGCAATTCCAGAAAAGGTAGGAAAGACAAAGCAATTCAAGGCAAGGCAAGACAATGACAGGTAAGGCAAGGCAATTCCAGGAAAGACGATTAAAGCCAAGGCAATGTAAGGCAATTCCAGACAAGCAAGACAAGGCAATGCTAAGCAATCCCAGGCAAAGGAAGTAAAGGAGAGGCAAGGCAAAACAATTCCAACAAGGCAAATCCAGACACGGCAAGGCAAGGCAAGACAAGACATTTCCAGGCAAGACAAAGCAATGCAGAACAATTCCAGGCAGGGAAATTCCAGGCAAGGCAAGGAAAGAAAGGGAATGGAATGGCAATTCCAGAAAAGACAATGCCAGGTAAGGCAAGCCAAGGCAATTACAGGCCATTCAATGCCAAGAAAGGCAAGGAAATTCCAGGCAAGTCGATTGCAGGCAAGGCAAGGCAAGGAAAGGCAATGGAAGGAAAAGCAAGGTAATTCAAGGCAAGGCAATTATAGGCAAGGAAAGACAAGGCAAGACAAAGCAATTCCAAGCAAGGAATGGCAAGGCAAGGTAAATCGAGGCAAGGCAATTTCAGGCAAGGCAATGCAATTCCAGGCAAGGCAAGGAAAGACAAGGCATGGCCAGGCAATTTCAGGCAAGACAATTTCAGTCAAGGAAAGGCAAGGCAAAGCAAGGAAATTCCAGACAAGGTGATTTCAGGCAAGGAACAGCAAGACAATTCCAGGCAAGGCAGACAAGGAAAAGCAATTCAAGTCAAGACAACACAAGGCAAGGCAATGCAAGGAAATTCCAGGCAAGACAATTAAAGACAAGGCAAAATAAGGCAGTTCCATGCAAGGCAAGGCAAGACAATGGAAGGCAAGGCAAGGCAATTTCAGGCAGCAAAAGGCAAGGCAGTGAAATTCCAGGGAGGACAATTTCAGGCAAGGCAAGGCAAGGCAAGGCAAGGCAAGGCAAGGCAAGGCAAGGCAAGGCAAGGCAAGGCAAGGCAAGGCAAGGCAAGGCAAGGCAAGGCAAGGCAAGGCAAGGCAAGGCAGGGCAGGGCAGGGCAGGGCAGGGCAGGGCAGGGCAGGGCAGGGCAGGGCAGGGCAGGGCAGGGCAAGGCAGGGCAAGGCAGGGCAAGGCAGGGCAAGGCAGGGCAAGGCAGGGCAAGGCAGGGCAATTCAAGGCAAGGCAAGGCAAGGCAAGGCAGGGCAGGGCAGGGCAGGGCAGGGCAGGGCAGGGCAAGGCAGGGCAAGGCAAGGCAAGGCAAGGCAAGGCAAGGCAAGGCAAGGCAAGGCAAGGCAAGGCAGAGAAATTCCAGGCAGGGCAATTCCCTTCAAGGCAAAGCAAGGCAAAACAAGACAATTACATGCAAGGCAATTCCAGGCAAAACAGGCAATAGAAAGAAATTCAAGGCAAGACAAGAAAAGACAAGGCAAGGCAAGGCAGTTCCAGGCAAGAAAATTAAAGCCAAGGCCAGGCAAGGCAATTCCATGCAAGGGAAGGCAATGCTAGGCAATTCCGGACATGTAAATTCTGGGCAAAACAAGGCAAGACAAGGCAAAAAAGTTCCAGACAAGGCAAAACCAGACACAGCAAGGCAAGGCAAGGCAATTCCAGGCAACACAAGGCAAGGCAAAGTAAATCGAGGCAAGGCAATTTCAGGCACGGTAAGGCAATTCCAGGCAGGACAATTCCAAGCAAGGCAAGGGAAGACAAGGCATGGCCAGGTAACTGTAGACATGGCACTTCCATTCAAGGCAAGGCAAAGCAAGGCAAAGCAAGACAATTCCAGGCAAGGCAAGGCAACTCAAGGCAATTCCAGACAAGGCAGGTAAGACAAAAAAAATTCAAGGCCAGGCAAGACAAGGCAAGGCAAGGCAAGGCAATTCCAGGCAAGACAATTAAACCAAGGCAAGGCAAGGAAAATACATGCAAGGCAAGGCAAGGCAATGCTAGGCCATTCCAGGCAAGGCAAGGCAAGGCAAAGCAATTCCAGGCAAGACAATTGCAGGCAAGGTAAGGCAAGGCAAGGGAAGCAAAGGCAAAGTAATTCGAGGCAAGACAATTTCATGCAAGGCAATTCCAGGCAAGTCAATTTTAGGCAAGGCAAGGCAGAGAAATTCCATGCAGGGCAATTCCAGTCAAGGCAATGCAAGGCAAAGCAGGGCAATCTCATGCAAGTCAATTCCAGGCCAGGCAAAGAAAGGCAATGCCAGGCAATGCAGGCAACAGAAAGCAATTCAAGGCAAGGCAAGAAAAGGCAAAGCAAGGAAAGACAATTCCATGCAAGAAAATTAAACAAAGGCCAGGCAAGGCAATTCCATGCAAGGCAAGGCAAGGCAAGGCAAGGCAAGGCAATGCTAGGCAATTCCAGGCATGTAAATTCCAGGCAAGAAAAGGCAAGGCAAGGCAAAACAATTCCAGACAAGGCAAAACCAGACACAGCAAGGCAAGGCAAGACAAGGCAATTCCAGGCAATGAAAGGAAAGACAAAGTAAATCGAGGCAAGGCAATTTCAGGCAAGTCAAGGCAATTCCAGGCAGGACAATTCCAAGCGAGGCAAGAGAAGGCTAGTCATGGCCAGGAAATTTTAGACAAGGCACTTTCATTCAAGGCAAGGTAAGGCAAAACAAGGCAATTCCAGGCAAGGCAAGGCAACTCAAGGTAATTCCAGAAAAGGCAGGCAAGGCAAAACAATTCAAGGCCAGGCAAGACAAGGCAAGGCAAGGCAAGGCAAAGCAAAGCAATTCCAGGCAAGGGAATTCCAGGCAAGGCAAGACAAGGCAAGGCAACTCAAGGCAATTCCAGGCAAGGCAGAAAAGGTAAAGCAATTCAAGGCAAGGCAAGACAAGCTAGGCAAGGCAAGGCAATTCCAGGCAAGACAATTAAAGACAAGGGAAGGCAAGGCAATAACATGCAAGGCAAGGCAAGGTAATGCTAGGCAATTTCGGGCAAGTCAATTCCAGGCAAGGAAACGGAAGGCAATGCAAGACAAGGCAAGGCAACTCAAGGCAATTCCAGGCAAGGCAGAAAAGGCAAAGCAATTCAAGGCAAGGCAAGACAAGCAAGGCAAGGCAAGGCAATTCCAGGCAGGACAATTAAAGACAAGGGAAGGCAAGGCAATAACATGCAAGGCAAGGCAAGGTAATGCTAGGCAATTTTGGGCAAGTCAATTCCAGGCAAGGAAACGGAAGGTAAGACAAGGCAAGGCAAGGCAATTCCAGAAAGGCAAGGCAATGCTAGACAATTTCAGGCAAGTCAATTCCAGGCAAAGCAAGGCAATGCTAGGCAATTTCAGTCAAGTCAATTCCAGGTAGGGCAAAGGAAGGCAAGGCAAGGCAAGGCAATTCCAGGAAAGTCAATTGCAGACAATGTAAGGCAAGGCAAGGGAGGGAAAGGCAACATAATTCGAGGCAATGCAATTCCATGCAAGGCAATTCCAGGCAAGGCAATTCTAGGCAAGGAAAGACAAGGCAAGACAAGGCAATTCCAAGCAAGGCATGCCAAGGCAAGGAAAATAGAGGCAAGGCAATTTCAGGCAAGGCAAGGCAGTACCAGGCAAAACAATTCCCAGAAAGGATAAAGAAGACAAGGCATGGCCAGGCAATTCTAGTCAAGGCAAAGCAAGGCAATTCCAGGCAAGGCAATTCCAAGAAAGGCATGGCAAGGCAACTCAATGCAATTCCAGGCTAGGCAGGCAAGGCAAAGCAATTCAAGGCAAGTCAAGACAAGGAAAGGCAAAGCAAGGCAAGACAATTCCAGGCTAGGCAATTCCAGGCAAGATGAGGCAAGGAAAGGAAAGGCAATTCCAGGCAAGGGAAGGAAAGACTATTCCAGGCAAGTCAAGGCAACTCCATGCAAGGCAATTCCAGGCAAGGCAATTTTAGTCAAGGCATGGCAAGGCAATCCCATGCAAGGCAATTCCATGCAAGATAAGACCAAAAAAGCAAGGCAATTACAGCCAAGGAAATTCCAGGCAAGGCAAGGCAATTCCAGGCAAGGCAGGACAAGAAAAGGAAAGCAATTCCATGCAAGGGAATTTCAGGCAAGGCAAGGCAAAGCAGTTTCAGGCAAGGCAATGTAAGAAAAGGCAATGCAATTCTAGGCAATGCAATTCTAGGCAATGCAATTACAGGAAAGGTAAGGGTTGGCAAGGCAAGGAATGGCAAAGCAATTGCTGGAAGGCAAGGGAAGGCAATTCCAGGCAAGGCTATTCCAAGCAAGGCAAGAAAAGACAAGGCATGGCCAGGCAATTTTAGGCAAGGCAATTTCAGTCAAGGCAAGGCAAAGCAAAGCAAGGCAATTTCAGGCAAGGCAAGGAAAGGCAACTCAAGAAAATTCCAGGCAAGGTAGGCAAGGCAAAGCAATTCAAGGCAAGGCAAGGCTAGGCAAAACAAGGCAAGGCATGCAAGGCAAGGCAAGACAACTAAAGCCAAGGCAAGGCAAGGCAATTCAATGCAAGGCAAGGTAAGGCAATGCTAAGCTATTCCTGGTAAGTAATTCCAGGCAAGACAAGGCAATGCAAAACAATTCCAGACAAGGCAAGTCTAGACACAGCAATGCAAGGCAAGGCAATTCCAGGCAAGGCAAGGCAATGCAGTACAATTCCCGGCAGGGTAATTCCAGTCAAGGCAAAACAATGTAGGGCAATTCAAGGCAGGGAAATTCAAGGCAGGGAAATTTCAGGCAAGGCACGTGAAGGCAATTCTAGGCAAGGCAATTCCAGGCAAGGCAAGGCAAGACAAGGCAAGACAATTCCAGGGAAGGCAATCCCAGCAAGGCAAAGCAATTCCAGGCAAGGCAATTGCATGCCAGACAATTTCAGAAAAGGCAAGACCATTCCAGGCAAGGCAAGGCAATTTCGGTCACAGCACTTCCAGGTAAGGCAAGGAAAGGCAAGGAAATTCCAGGCAGAGCAATTCCAGGCAAGACAAGGAAAGGCAAGAAAAGGCAATTCCAGGCAAAACAATTCCAGGCAAGGCAAGGCAATTCCATGCAAGACAATTTCAGGCAAGGCAATTTAAGCAAATCAAGGCAAGCCAATTTTATGCAAGGCAATTTCAGGCAAGACAAGACAAAAAAACGGAAAGCAATTGCAGCCAAGAAAATTCCAGGCAAAGTAAAGCAATTCCATGCAAGGAAATTACAGGAAAGGGAAGACAAGAAAAGGAAGGCAATTCCAGGTAAGTGAACTCTAGGAAAGGCAAGGCAAAACAATTCCAGGGAAGGCAAGGTAAGAAAAGGCAATGCAATTCTAGGCAAGGCAATTCCAGGCAAGGATATTTTAGGCAAGGCAAGGCAAGGCAAGACAACGCAAGACATGGCAAAGAAATTCCTGGAACTCAATTGCAGAAAAGGCAATTGCAGCCAATGCAAGGCAAGACAAGGCAAAGAAAGGCAATTCCAGGAAAGACAATTGCAGGTAAGGCAAGGTAAGGCAATTCCATGCCATACAATTCTAGCAAGGCAAGGCAAAAGGCAAGGCAAGGCAAGGCAAGGCAAGGCAAGGCAAGGCAAGGCAAGGCAAGGCAAGGCAAGGCAAGGCAAGGCAAGGCAAGGCAAGGCAAGGCAAGGCAAGGCAAGGCAAGGCAAGGCAAGGCAAGGCAAGGCAAGGCAAGGCAAGGCAAGGCAAGGCAAGGCAAGGCAAGGCAAGGCAAGGCAAGGCAAGGCAAGGCAAGGCAAGGCAAGGCAAGGCAAGGCAAGGCAAGGCAAGGCAAGGCAAGGCAAGGCAAGGCAAGGCAAGGCAAGGCAATTCCAGAAAGTCAGTTGCATGCAAGGCAAGGCAAGGCAAGGGAAGAAAAATCAAGGTATTTCGAGACAAGGCAATTCCAGGCTGTTGGGGTCTGGCACGTCTGCCAGGGGACTACCGACCTGCGGGAGTCCCCGAGACCGTCAATGTAGATGTCTTGTTCAACCTGAGGGAGAGAGTGCACAGAAGTGAAAGAATATAAAAAAGAGAATTCTGGAGGGCTGGCTTAGGCTATGTCCAAGCAGCAATTTTATTTCTGCAATAGGTTTCATTATATACTTTTCTGAAGTTAAAGTTGTTTACGCCAGATCAACGTACTTAAGTTACAGTAAGCAAGTTTTGTCCACTAAGTTACGCCCAATAAGTTAAGCCCAGCAAGTAGGTTAAGCCCAGTAAGTAGGTTATGCCCAGTAAGTAGGTTACTTCCAGTAAGTAGGTTACGCCCAATAGGTTAAGGTAAGTAAGTGACAGTCACGCCCAGTAAGTTACTGGTAAGTAAGTTACAGTTACACCCACTAAGTTACGATAAGTAAGTTACCAATTGTAAATACTTAAGTTAATATTTTACAACGAAGCTAACAAGGGTCCAAAATGAACACAATCAAGCAATAAATCATAAGGAGCTGAAAGTGGACAAAATGCCTCCCCAGTTCTCAGATCCATAAAGTAATGTCTGTTAATTATTTAGAATAACACAGTCCCTCTCTCGGTTCCTGCTTTCCCTCAGCTCGACTCCCCCAAACGGGGATCTGTGTCTGGGCTCAAGCTCACCATATGGCGAGGCCCATTTCCCAGGAGCCTCACATGGGAGCGATCCCCACAGATTCCCTCAGTTCCCCCTTTTGTTTTTAGATGCAACTCAAAAAGCTTGAGACGCAATTGTTGAAGGGAGGAGAACACAAGGTGAAAGAGTACCTGGAGAAGAACTATAAGAAGGAGTAAAACCACTCCAATACCAATTAAAGAGGAAAAGGACGGGAGATGAACTCCATGTACCCAGGAAGACAAGGTGTTCACAATATCATGGGCGATTATTTCATCCTCAGGCAGGTTTTGATGAGAAAAATTAATGACATGAATTTCCTGATGAAGCTTGAAAACATCTAGAGATAAATTGTCATGAGTCCAAATTCCTTGTAAATGGGCCTTATCAAGAGGCCACTGTCATTTCGTGTCATTATAAGGAGTATTAGTAACACAAATATATTTATAATCAACATGGCATCTAAGTGAAAGTCGATTTTGTAAGTTATACACTTTGTCCCCTAAGATGGTTACAGTTTGTTCTAAGGCATTCAGCTTAGCTTCTAAATTATCATCAATAAACATTTGAGTTCCCATAGCAATAGAAACATTTTTTGCCAAGTGATTCACATATACAGCAGTATTAGCAGCTGTAGCTGTAGAAGCTATCACAGACACAATGGCTATAATTCCAGCAATGAGCATACTAAGGAAACGTTTTTGACCCCAAAGGAACAGAGATTGGGTTAAGGGAATGTCCTTGCTGACGAACAATGTGTGATGCATGAGCCACTAGGCATCGCATCTGGGTTCAGATCGGGACTGGAACTTCTTTAGGAGGCATAGGCTGGTGCCGCAGGTGATGGGCATGGCGGGATGTCGTCCTCTGTAGGCGTAGACGTTGGATTATCAGGAGAAGGGAGTCTGGTGAAATCACTTGAGGGCTCGGTTGATGGGGAGATGTCAGTCGAGGAAGAGGGATGGTCACTGGTCTTGAAGAGAATTGTCTTCTTTGGGGCATGCTTGACGTGTTGCTCAGGCACCAAGATAGGTGAGGGGGCAGACCTAGGAAAGACACAAATGTGACCTCTGCCCTAAACTAACACTGCATGTTCTCTGAAGCACTATTTTTTACTCCAGTTCTGATCCCTTTGTCCCGAGCTCCCCCATTTCCAGCTCCAGGTCCAACTCCGAGAGTGGAATGGGCTCATTTAGAGGATTACAAGGTGGTAAATTACAGCCACCCCCTCCATCATCAGGGTAAGATTTGAAAGAGGAAGAGGGATTAGAAGCGAGAGAGGCAGCAGGGGAGCAGTGAGTGCCAGCGCTTGTGAGACTGCAGGAAGACAGGCAGACAGTGTGGCGCAACTGCAGCCAAATCGAAAGTAACAGTTCTGTCTGGGGGGAAGATTAATGAGTGGTGGCATATTCCTCAATCTTAGTTCCTATTTTACTTCACGTAGATTCACCTAAGGATCCCTCCTCAGGGACCCATGGACACAATACATAGACAATCTCTAAAAACCTAGAAACACGTTTCATTTTTACATCAGTACCTCTATTTCTTAACATTTGATGCATCAACATTACAAACCCAGACGGATTTCTGGCCTCACATTGCTCCATCTTTACTCTAGATTAATTTTGAGTCCAGAACTACAAGAACCGCGGCTTTACCTTGTCTCCTCTGATTTGGGGTGCATCACTGTACCTCTCGTACTCAGGTCCCTGTTCAGGCGCCAAATGTTGGGGTCCAGCACGTCTGCCAGGGGACTACCGACCTGTGGGAGTCCCTGAGACCGCCAATGTAGATGTCTCGTTCATCCTGAGGGAGAGAGTGCATGGAAGTGAAAGAATAAAGGAAAGTGGAGTCTGGAGGGCTGGCCTTAGGCTATGTCCAAGCAGCAATTTTATTTCTGCAATAGGTTTCATTATATACTTTTCTGAAGTTAAAGTTGTTTATGCCAGATCAACGTACTTAAGTTACAGTAAGCAAGTTACGCCCACTAAGTTACTCCCAGTAAGTAAGTTAAGCCCAGTAAGTAGGTTATGCCCAGTAAGTAGGTTACGCCCAATAGGTCAAGGTAAGTAAGTGACAGTCATGCCCAGTAAGATACTGGTAAGTAAGTTACAGTTACACCCACTAAGTTATGATAAGTAAGTTACTAAGTGTAAATACTTAAGTTAATATTTTACAATGAAGGCAACAAGGGTCCAAAATGAACACAATCAAGCAATAAATCATAAGGAGCTGAAAGTGGACACAATGCCTCCCCAGTTCTCAGATCCATAAAGTAATGTCTGTTAATTATTTAGAATAACATAGTCCGTCTCTCGGTTCTTGCTTTCCCTCAGCTCGACTCCCCTAACCGGGGATCTGTGTCTGGGCTCAAGCTCACCCTATGGCGAGGCCCATTTCCCAGGAGCCTCACACAAGAGTGATCCCCACAGATTCCCTCACAGGCAAGGCAATTCTAATCAAAGAAAGAGAAGGTGAGACAAGGCAATTCCAGGCAAGTCATGGCAAGGCAAGGTAAACAGAGGCATGGCAATTTCAGGCAAGGCAAGGCTATTGCAGGCAAGGTAATTCCAAGCAAGTCAAGGGAAAACAATGCATGGCCAGGCAATTCCAGACAAGGAAATTCCAGTCAAAGCAAGGCAAGGCAAAGCAAGGCAATTCCATGCAATGCAATTCCAAGCAAGGCAAGGCAAGGCAACTCAAGTCAATTCAAGGCAAGGAAGGCAAAGAAAAGCAATTCAAGGCATGGCAAGACAAGGCAAGGCAATTCCAGGCAAGACAACTAAAGCCAAGGCAAGGCAATTCCATGCAAGGCATGGCAAGGTAATGCTAGGCAATTCCTGGCAAGTCAATTCCAGGCAAGGCAAGGCAGAGCAAGGCAAGGAAAAGCAAAACAATGCCAAACGAGGCAAATCCAGACACAGCAAGGCAAGGCAAGACAAGACAATTACAGGCAAGACTAGGCAATGCAGGACAATTTCAGGCAGTGCAATTGCAGACAAGGCAGAGCAATTCAAGGCAGAGCAATTCAAGGCAGGGCAATTCCAAGTAAGGCAAAGTAAGGCAATTTTAGGCAAGGGAATTCCAGGCAAGGCAAGGCAAGCCAAGGCACTGCTCTTCCAGGCAGGGCAATTCCAGTCTAGGCAAGACAAGGCAACACAAAGAAATTCCAGGCAAGGCAAGGCAATTTCAGTCAAGGCAATTTCAGGCAAGGAAAGGCTAGGCAAGGCAATTCCAGACAAGGCAAGGCATGACAAAACAAGGCAATTTTTGGCTAGGCAATTCCAGGCAACACAGGCCAAGACAAGGCAATTCCAGTCAAGACAATTCCAGGCAAGGCAATCCCATGCAAGAAAAGGCAAGGCAATGCAAGGCAATTCTGGGAAAGTTAATTCCAGGCAAGGCAAGGCAAGACAATTCCAGTCAAGAAAAGGCAAGACAGTGAAATTTCAGGCAGGGCAATTTCAGGCAAGACAAGGCAAGGGAGAGAAATACCAGGCAGGCCAATTCAGGGCAAGGAAAGGCAACGCAATTCTAGGCAAGGCAATTCCTGGGAAGGCAAAGCAAGCCATGTCAAGGCAATTCCAGGGAAGGCAATTCCAGGAGAGGCAAGGCAAGCCAAGGAAAGACAATTCTAGGCAAGGCAATTTCAGGCAAGGCAATTCCATGCAAAACAATTTCATTAAAGGCAAGGCAAGGCAATTCCAGGCAAGGCAAGGCAAGGCAATTCCGGGCATAGCAATTTCAGGAAAGGCAAGTCAAGGCAAGGCAAGACAAGGTACAATAAGGCAATTCCAGGAAAGACAATTCAAGGTAAGGCAAGGTAAGGCAATTCCAGGCAGGGCAATCCCATGTAAGGAAAGGCAAGGCAAGGCAATGCAATTCTGGGAAAGTTAATTTCAGGCAAGGCAAGGCAAGGCAATTCCATGCAAGACAAGACAAGGCAGTGCAATTCCAGGCAGGGCAGTTTCAGGCAAGGCAAAGCAAGGCAAGGCAATTTCAGGCAGGCCAATTTCAGGCAAGCCAAGGCAAGGCAATTCTAGGCACAAGGAAAGGGAATTCTAGGCATGGGAATTCCAGGCAAGGCTAGACAAGCCAAGGCAATCCAATTCCAGGCAGGGCTATTCCAGACTAGGCAAGGGAAGGCAACGCAAAGAAATTCCAGGCAAGGAAAGGAAATTCCTAGTAAGGCAATTTCAGGCAAGAAAAGGCAATGCAAGGCAATCCCAGGCAATGCAAGGGAAAGGCAAGGCGAGGTGAGGCAAGGCAAGGCAAGGAAATTGCAGGCTAGCAATTCCAGGCACGGCAAGGCAAGGCAATTCCAGGCTAGGCAATTTCCAGCAACGAAATTCAATGCAAGGTAAGGCAAGACCATTCCAGGCAAGAAGTTTCCAGGCAAAACAATCCCATGTTAGAAAAGGCAAGGCAATGCAATGCAATTTTTGGAAATTCAATTCCAGGCAAGGCAAGGCAAGGCAAGGCAATTCTAGGCATGGGACTTCCAGGCAAGGCAAGGCAAGCCAAGATAACACAATTCCAGGCAGGGCAATTCCAGACTAAGCAAGGCAAGGTAATGCAAAGAAATTCCAAGCAAAGAAAGTCAATTCCAGGTAAGGCAATTTCCGGCAAGGAAAGGCAAGGCAAGGCAATTCCAGCCTAGGCCATTCCAGGTACAGCAAGGCAAGGCAATTCCAGGCTAGGCAATTCCAGGCAACGCAAGGCAACACAAGGTAAGGCAAGGCAATTTCAGGTAAGACAATTCCAGGCAAGGCAATCCTATGTAAGGAAAGGCAAGGCAATGCAAGGCAATTTTGGGAAAGTCAATTTTAGGCAAGTGAAGGCAAGGTAATTCAAGGCAAGGCAAGGCAAGGCAGTGCAATTCCAGGCAGGGCAATTTCAGGCAAGCCAAGGCAGGGCAATTCCAGGAAGGACAATACTGGGAAAGGCAAGGCAAGGCAATTCCAGGCAAGGCAATTCCAGGCAAGGCAAGGCAAGGCAAGGCAAGGCAAGGCAAGGCAAGGCAAGGCAGGGCAGGGCAGGGCAGGGCAGGGCAGGGCAGGGCAGGGAAGGGCAGGGCAGGGCAGGGCAGGGCAAGGCAAGGCAAATCCAGGCAAATCAATTCCAGGAAAGAAAAGGCAAGACAATGAAATTCCAGAAAATGCAAGGCAAAATAAAGCAAGGCGAGGGAAGGCAATTCCAGGCTAGGCAATTCTATGCTAGGCAATTCCAAACAACACAAGGTAAGGCAAGGCAATTCCATGCAAAACAATTCCAGGCAAGGCAATTCCATGTAAAGAAAGGCAAGGCAATGCAAGGCAAATTTGGAAACATAAATTCCAGGCAATTCAAGGTACGGCAATTCCAGACAAGGCGGTGCAATTCCAGACAGAACAAATTCAGGCAAGACAAGTCAAGGCAGAGGAATTCCAGGCAGGGAAATTCCGAGCAAGGCAAGGCAAGTCAATTCCAGCCAAGGCAAGGCAAGCCAAGGAAGGCAATTTCAGGCAGGGCAATTTCATGCAAGTCAATTCCAGGCAAGGCAATTACAGGCAAGACAAGGCAAGGCAAGGCAAGGCAACGCAAGGCAAGGCAAGGCAAGACAAGGCAATTCCAGGCAATGCAATTCCAGAAAAGAAGAGGCAAGGCAAGGCAATTCCAGGCTATGCAATTGCAAGAAAGGCAATTACAGGCAAGGCAAGAAAAGACAAGGCAATTTCAGGCAAGGCAATTTCAGGTATGGCAAGGCAAGGCAATTCCGGGGAAGTCAATTCTAGGCAAGGCAAGGCTAGTCAAGGCAAGGCAAGGCAAAGCAAGTCAATTCCAGGCAAGGCAAGGAAAGGCAAAGCAAGGCAAGGCAAGGCAGGGCAATTGCAGGCAAGGCAACTCCAGGTAAGGCAAGGCAAGGCAAGGCAATTCCAGGCAAAGCAAGGAAAGGCAAGTCAAGTAAAGGCAAGGCAAGGCAAGGCAACTGCAGGCAAGGCAACTCCAAGTAAGGCAAGGCAAGGCAATTCTGGGCAAAGCAAGGAAAGGCAACTCAAGGCAATTCCAGGCAAGGCAAGGCAAGGCAAGGAAAAACAATTTCAGACAAGGCAAATTCAAGGCAATTGCAGGCAAGGCAACTCCAGGTAAGACAATGCAAGGCAATTCCAGGCAAGGAAATTCCAGGCAAAGCAAGAAAAGGCAACTCAAGACAAGGAAAGGCAAGGCAAGGCAGGGCAATTGCAGACAAGGCAACTCCAGGTAAGGCAAGGCAAGGCAATTCTGGGAAAAGCAAGAAAAGGCAACTCGAGGCAATTGCAGGCAAAGCAAGGCAAGGCAAGGCAAAACAATTTCAGACAAGGCAAATTCAAGGCAATTGCAGGCAAGGCAACTCCAGGTAAGGCAAGGCAAGGCAATTCCGGGCAAAGCAAGGAAAGGCAACTCAAGGCAATTCCAGGCAATTCAATTCAATGCAAGGCAAGGCAAGGCAATTCCAGGCTAGGCTATTCCAGGCAACGCAAGGCAACACAAGGCAACACAAGGTAAGGCAAGGCAATTCCAGGTGAGACAATTCCAGGCAAGGCAATCCAATGTAAGAAAAGACAAGGCAATGCAAGGCAATTTTGGGAAAGTCAATTCCATGCAAGCCAAGGCAAGGTAATTCAAGGCAAGGCAAGGCAAGACAAGGCAGTGAAATTCCAGGCAGAGCAATTTCAGGCAAGGCAAGGCAAGGCAATTCAATGCGGGCAACTCCAGGCAAGGCAAGGCAAGGGAATTTTAGGCATGGGAATTCCAGGCTAGGCAAGGTGAGCTAAGGCAACACAATTTCAGAAAGGGCCATTCCAGACTAGGCAAGGCAAAGCAATGCAAGGAAATTCCAGCAAGGGAAGGCAATTCCAGGCAAGGCAAGGAAACGCAAGTTAAGGCAAGGCTATTCCAGGCAAGACAATTCCAGGCAAGGTAATCCCATGTTAGGAAAGGCAAGGCAATGCAAGGCAATTTTCAGAAAGTCTACTCCAGGCAAGACAAGGCAAGGCAATTCCAGGTAAGGCAAGGCAAGGCAGTGGAATTCCAGTCAGGGCAATTTCAGACAAGGCAAGGCAAGGGAAGGAAAGGCAAGACAAGGCAAATCCAGGCAAAGCAAATCCAGGCAAGGAAAGTCAAGGCAATGCAATTCCAGGCAATGCAATTCCAGGCAATGCAAGGCAAGGCAAAGCAAGGCGAAGAAAGGCAATTTCAGGCTAGGCAATTCCAGGCAAGGCAAGGCTAGGCAGTTCTAGGCAAGGCAATTACAGGCAGGGCAATTTCAAGCTAGGCAAAGCAAGGCAATGCAAGAAAATTTCAGGCAAGACAAGGCAATTTCAGGGAAGACAATTCCAGGCAAGGCAAGAAAAGGCAAGCCAATTCCAGGCAAGGCAATTCTAGGCAAGGATAGGCAAGGCAAGGCAAGCAAGGCAAGATAAGGCAAATCCAGGCAAGGCAATTCCAGGCAAGGCAATTGCAAGAAAGGCAATTCCAGGAAAGGCAAGGCAAAGAAAGACAAGGAAATTTCAGGCAAAGCAATTTCAGGTATGGCAAGGCAAGGCAAGGAAAGGCAAGACAAGGCAATTTCACATAAGGCAATTCCAGCAAGGCAACTCCAGGCAAGGCAAGACAAGGCAGGGCAATTCAAGGCAGGGAAACTCCAGGCAAGGCAAAGCAAAACAATTCTAGGCATGGGAATTCCAGGCAAGCCAAGGCAATGTAATTCCAGGCAAGGCAATTCCAGACTACACAAAGCAAGGCAACACCAAGAAATTCCAGGCAAGGGAAGGCAATTCCAGGCAAGGTAATTTCCAGCAAAAAAGGCAATGCAAGGCAATCCCAGGCAATGAAAGGGAAGGCAATTCCAGGCTAGGCAATTCCAGGCAAAACAAGATAAGGCAATTCCAGGTTAGGCAATTTCAGGCAGCATAAGGTAAGGCAAGGCAATTCCAGGCAAGACAATTCCAGGGAAGGCAATTCCATGTACGAAAAGGCAAGACAATGCAAAGCAAATATGGGAAAGTCAATTTCAGGCAAGATAAGGCAAGGAAATTACAGGCAAGGCAAGGCAAGTCAGTGCAATTCCAATCAGGACAATTTCAGGCAAGGAAAGGCAAGGAAAGGCAAGGCAGGGAATTTCCAGGCAAGGCAATTCGGGGCAGGGCAGGGCAAGGCAATTCTAGGAAAGGAAATTCCAGGCAAGGCAAGGCCATTCCAGTCAGGGCAATTCCAGGCTAAGCAAAGCAAGGCAATGCAAGAAAATTCCAGGCAAGGCAAGACAATTCCAGGCAACACATAGAAAGGAAAGGCAATTTTAGACAAGGCAATTCCAGGCAAGGCAATTTTAGTCAAGGCAGGGCAAGGCAGGGCAAGGTAAGACAAGGAAAATCCAGGCAAGGCAATTCCAGGCAAAAAAAAAAAAAAGGCAAAGAAAGGCAATTCCAGCCTAGACAATTGCAAGAAATTCAATCCCAGCCACAGCAAGGCAAGACAAGGCAATTCCACGCAAGGCAAATTCAGGTTTGGCAAGGCAAGGCAACTCCAGGCAAGGCAGGCCAAATCAATTCCAGGAAAGGCACTTCTAAGCAAAGCAAGGAAAGGCAAGACAAGGCAATTCTGGGCAAGGCAATTTCAGGTATGCCAAGGCAAAGCAATTTTGGGGAAAGCAATTCCATGCAAGGCAAAGCAAGGCAATTTCAGGCAAGGCAACTCCAGGCAAGGTAAGGCAAGGCAATTGAAGGCAAAGCAAGGAAAGGCAACTCAAGGCAATTCCAGGCAAGGCAAGACAAGGCAAGTCAACTCTAGGCAAGGCAAGACAAGGCAGAGCAAAGCAAGGCAAATCCAGGCCAGAAAATTCCTGGCAAAGAATTCAGTGCAAGGTAATTCCAGGCAAGTAAATTCCAGGCAAGGTTAGGCCAGGCAATTGCAGGCAAGGCAAATTTAGGAACAGCAAGGCAAAGCAAGGCAAGGCTTTGACACCTTGACAGCCATTCTGTTAAATAGCACCATTTTCTTTTTAGAACCAGATATTTCTCATTACAACGTATACTCCCATTCACTCTGGAATGTCCAGACGTGGCTTTCACAAGAAACATTTTTCTAACTCCTGATTCTAAAAATAGATTCAACTCACTTAGTTGAACAAACACACAGCAGAGCAGTTTGAAGGATACGTTTCTTCTTTGTTTTAGACTCAGT
Source organism: Callithrix jacchus (assembly GCF_049354715.1). Classification (NCBI taxonomy): domain Eukaryota; kingdom Metazoa; phylum Chordata; class Mammalia; order Primates; family Cebidae; genus Callithrix; species Callithrix jacchus. The sequence continues at coordinate 47,660,271 of NC_133514.1, forward strand.
TTTACTGCTATTTGTTATATGTGGGTATTTTGCTGGAATTGCCTCCTTTTAGATTCTCCACAGAAAGGGTTTCCAAACTGCTGCATAAACACATTTGTTTAACTATGTAAGTTGAACGCACACATTGACAACCATTTTTTAGATAGTTCCGTAACCATTTTAGAACCAGATATTTCTCATTACACCATATACTCCCATTCACTCAGGAATGTCCAAATGCAGCGTTCACAAGAAACGTGTTTCTAACTCCTGAATGTAAACATAGATTCAACTCCTTATTTGAACGAACACACAACAGAACAGTTTGAAGGATACGTTTCTTCTGTGTTATAGATGCAGTCTTCCTGCTATTTGTTGAATGCGGGTATTTTGCTTGAAATGTCTGTTTTTAGATTCTCCACAGAAAAATTTCCAAACTGCTGCATAAACCCATCAGTTTAACTCTGTATGTTGAATGCACTCATTGACAACCATTCTGTTAGATAGCTCCATTTTCGTTTTATTACCACATATTTCTTATTACAGCATATACTTCCATTCACTCTTTAATGTCCAAAGCAGCTTTTACAACAAAAGTGTTTCTTTCTCCTGAATCTAAAGATAGGTTCAACTCACTTAGTGGAACAAGCACACAGCAGAGCAGTTTTAAGAATACGTTTCTTCTGTGTTTTTGATGCAGTCTTCCTGCCATTAGTAATAAGCAGAAATTTTGCTGGAAATGTCTTTTTATAGATTCTCCACAGAAAGGGTTTCCAAACTGCTGCATAAACACATCAGTTTAACTCTGTAAGTTCAATGCACACATTGACAACATTTCTGTTAGATAGCTCCGTTTTTGTTTTAGATCCAGATATTTCTCATTATACAGCGTATACTCCAATTCACTCTGGAATGTCCAAACGCAGCTTTTTCGAAAAACGTGTTTATAACTCCTGAATCTAAAGATAGAATCAACTCAGTTAGTTGAACAAACACACAAGAAAGAAGTTTGAAGAATACGTTTCTTCTGTGTTTTAGATGCAGTCTTACTGATATTTGTTATATGCGGATATTTTCCTGGAAATGTCTGTTTTTAGATTCTCCACAGAAACATTTTCCAAACTGCTGCACAAACACATCAGTTTAACTCTGTAAATTGAATGAACGCATTGGCAACTATTGTGTTAGGTAGCTCCTTTTTTATTTTAGAACCAGATATTTCTCATTACAGGATATACTCCCATTCACTCTGGAATGTCCACAGGCAGCTTTTACAAGAAACGTGTTTTTAACTCCTGAATCTGAAGATAGATTCAACTCAGTTATTTGAACGAACACACAGCAGAGCAGTTTGAAAGATACGTTATTTTTGTGTTTTAGACACAGTCTTTTTGCTATTTGTTTTATGCAGGTATTTTGCTGGAAATGTATGATTTTAGATTCTTCACAGAAATTGTTTCCAACTGCTGTATAAACACATCAGTTTATCTCTGTAAGTTAAATGCACACATTGACAACCATTCTGTTAGATAGCTCCATTTTCATTTTAGAACCACATATTTCTCATTACAGTATACATTTGCATTCACTCTGGATATCCAAACGCAGCTTTTACAAGAAACATGTTTCTAAGTGATGAATTTAAAGATTGATTCAACTTACTTAGTTGAACGAAGACACAGCAGAGCAGTTTGAAGAATAAGCTTCTTCTGTGTTTTAGATGCAGTCTTACTTCTGTTTGTTATATGCGGGTATTTTGCTGGAAATGTCTGTTTTTAGATTCTCCACAGAAAGGGTTTCCAAACTGCTCATAAACACATTATTTTTCTCTGAAAGTTCAATGCACACATTGACAACCATTCTTTTAGATAGCTCCGTATCCGTTTTAGAACCAGATATTTCTCATTACAGTGTATACTCCCGTTAACTCTGGTATGTCCAAACGCAGCTTTTACATGAAACGTGTTTCTAACTCCTGAATCTAAAGATAGAATCAACTCACTTAGTTGAACGAACACACAGGAAATACGTTTGAAGAATACGTTTCTTCTGTGTTTTAGACTCAGTCTTACTGCCATTTGTTATATGCGGATATTTCGCCAGAAATGTCTCTTTTTAGATTCTCCACAGAAACGTTTTCCAAACTGCTGCATAAACACATCAATTTAACTCTGTAAGTTGAATGAACGCATTGGCAACCATTCTGTTAGGTAGCTCCGTTTTCGTTTTGGAACCAGATATTTCTCACTACAGCATATACTCCCATTCACTCTGAGATGTTTAAATGCAGCTTTTACAAGAAACGTGTTTCTAACTCCTGAATCTTAAGATTCAACTCACTTATCTGAACGAACACACAGCAGAGCAGTTTGAAGAATACGTTTCTTCTGTGTTTTAGACGCAGTCTTTTTGCTATTTGTTACATGTGGGTATTTTGCTGGAAATGTCTGTTTTTAGAGTCTTGACAGAAAGGGATCCCAAACTGCTGCATAAACATATCAGTTTAACTCTACAATTTGAATTCTCACCTTAACAACCATTCTGTCAGATAGTTTCGTTTTCATTTTAGAACCAGACATTTCTCATTACAACATGTACTCTTACTGCTATTTGTTATATGCAGGTATTTTGTTGGAAATGTCTGTTTTTAGATTCTCCACAGAAAGAGTTTCCAAACAGCTGCATAAACACATCTGTTTAACTCTGTAAGTTGAATGCACACATTGACAACGGTTCTGTTAGATAGCTCCGGTTTTGTTTTAGAACCAGATATTTCTAATTTCAGCATATACTCCCATTCACCCTGGAATGTCCAAATGCAGCTTTTACAAGACACATGTTTCTAAGTGCTGAATTTAAAGATTGATTCAACTTACCTAGTTGAATGAACACACAATAGAGCAGTCTGAAGGATACATTTCTTCTGTGTTTTACATGCAGTCTTGCTGCTGTTTGTTATATGTGGACATTTTGCTGGAAATGTCTGTTTTTAGATTCTACACAGAAAGGGTTTCTAAACTGCTGCATAAACACATCATTTTATCTCTATAAGTTCAATGCACACAATGACAACCATTCTTTTGGATAGCTCTGTATCCGTTTTAGAGCCAGATATTTCTCATTACAGCCTATACTCCTATTCACTCTGGAATGTCCAAACGTAGCTCCTACAAGAAATGGGTTTCTAACTCCTGAATCTAAAGATCGATTCAACTCACTTACTTGAATGAACACACAGCAAAGGAGTTTGAAGGATATGTTTCTTCTGTGTTTTAGACGCAGTCTTACTGTTACTTGTTATATGAGGGATTTTGCTGGAAATGTCTCTTTAGATTCTCCACAGAAAGGTTTTCCAAACTGCTGCTTAAACACATTAGTTTAACTTTGTACGTTAGATGTACTTTGACAGACATTCTGTTAGAAAGCTCCGTTTTCATTTTAGAACCAGATATTTCTCATTAGAGTGTATACTCCCATTCACTCTGGAATGTCCACACATAGCCTTAAAAAGAAACGTGATTCTATCTCCTGAATTTAAATATAGATTCAACTCACTTAGTTCAACATAAACACAGCAGAGCAGTTTGAAGTATACTTTTTTTGTGTTTTAGATTCAGTCTTCCTATTTGTTACATGCGGGTATTTTGCTGGAAATCTCTGTTTTTAGATTCTCGACAGAAAGGGATCACAAACTGCTACATAAACACATCAGTTTAACGCTGCAATTTGAATTCCCATGTTAACAACCATTCTGTCAGATAGTTCCGTTTTTGTTTTAGAACCAGATATTTCTCATTACAGAATGTACTCCCATTCACTCTGGAATGTCCAAACACAGCTTTTATAAGAAACTTGTTTCTAACTCCTGAATTGAAAGATAGATTCAACTCACTTAGTTGAATGAACACATGACAGAGCAGTTTGAAGGATACGTTTCTTCTGTGTTTTAGACGTACTCTTACTGTTATTCTTTATATGCGGGTATTTTGCTGGAAATGTCTGTTTTTAGATTCTCCACAGAAAGGGTTTCCAAACTGCTGCATGAAAACATCAGTTTAACTCTGTAAGTGGAATGCACACATTGACGACTCTGTAAGTGAAATGCACACATTGTGTTAGACAGCTCTGTTTTCGTTTTAGAACCAGATATTTCTCTTTAGAGCATATACTCCCATTCACTCTGGATTGTCCAAGTGCAGCATTTACAAGAATCGTGTTTCTAAATCCTGAATCTAAACATGGATTCAACTCACTTAGTTGAATGAACACCCAGCAGAGCAATATGAAGGATACGTTTCTTCTGTGTTTTAGATGCCATGTTACTGCTGATTGTTACATGTGGGTATTTTGCTGGAAATGTCTGTTTTTTTGATTCCCCACAGAAAGAGTTTCCAAACTGTGGCATAAACACATCAGTTTAATTCTTTAAGTTGAATGCACACATTAACAACTATTCTGTTAGATAACTCCGTTTTTGTTTTAGAACCAGATATTTCTCATTTCAGCATATACTCCCATTCACTCTAGAAGGTCCAAATGCAGCTTTTACAAGAAACCTGTTTCTAACTCCTGAATCTAAAAATGGATTCAAATTATTTAGGTGAACAAACACACAGCAGAGAAGTTTGAGGCGTACATTTCTACTGTTTTTTAGATGTAGTCTTACTGCTATTTGTTATATGTGGGTATTTTGCTGAAAATGTCTGTTTTTAGATTCTCCACAGAAAGGGTTTCCAAACTGCTACATAAACACATCAGTTTATTTCTGTAAGTTGAATGCACACATTGACAAATATTCTGGCAGATAGCTCCGTTTTTGTTTTAGAAGCAGATATTTCTCATTACAGCATATACTCTCATTCACTTCGAAATGTCTAAATGCAACTCCTACAAGAAACGTGTTTCTAAGTCCTGAATGTAAACATAGATTCAAATCACTTAGTTGAACGAACACACAGAACAGCAGTTTTAAGGATTCATTTCTTCTGTGTTTTAGACGCAGTCTTTCTGCTATTTGTTATATGTGGGTATTTTGCTGGAAATGTCTGTTTTTAGAATCTACACAGAAAGGGTTTCCAAACTGCTGCACAAGGACATCAGTTTAACTCTGTAAGTTTAATGCACACGTTGGCAACCATTCTTTTAAAAAGCTCCATTTTCGTTTAAGAAGCAGATGTTTCTCACTACAGCATATACTCCCATTCACTCTGGAATGTCCAAACGCAACTCCTAGAACAGCGTTTCTAACTCCTGATTCTTAAGATAGATTCAACTCACATAGTTGAAAGAACACACTGCAGAACAGTTTAAAGGATAGGTTTCTTCTGTGTTTTAGATGCAGTCTTCCCGCTATTTGTTACGTGCGGGTATTTTGCTGAAAATGTCTGTTTTTAGATTCTCCACAGAAAGGGTTTCCAAACTGCTGCATAAACACATCAGTTTATCTTCGTAAGGTAAATGCACACATTGACAACACTTCTGTTAGATAGCTCCATTTTCGTTTTAGAATGAGATATTTCTCATTACAACATATACTCCCATTCACTCTGGAATGTCCAAGAGCAGCTTTTACAAAAGACGTGTTTCTAATCCCTGAATGTAAACATAGTTTCAACTCACATAGCTGAGGGCACACACAGCAGAGCAGTTCAAAGGATACGTTTCTTCTGTGTTTTAGATGCAGTATTCCTGCTATTTGTTATATGTGGGTATTTTGCTGGAAATGTCTGTTTTAGATTCTCCACAGAAAAAGTTTTCAAACTGCTGCATAATCACATAAGTTTAATTTTGTAAGTTCAATGCACACATTGACAACTATTTTGTTAGATAGCTCCATTTTCCTTTTAGAACCACATATTTCTCATTAGAGGATATACTCCCATTCACTCTGGAATGTCCAAACGCAGCTTTTACAAGAAACATGTTTTTAAATCCTGAATGTAAACATAGATTCAACTCACTTAGTGGAATGAACACACAGCAAAGCAGTTTGAAGGATACGTTTCTTCTGTGTTTTAGATGCAGCCTTACTGCTATTTGTTATATGCAGGTATCTTGCTAGAAATGACTGTTTTTAGATTCTTCACAGAAAGCATTTCCAAACTGCTGCATAAACACATCAGTTTAACTCTGTAAGCTGAGTAAATGCATTGGCAACCATTCTGTTAGATAACTTAGTTTTAGAACCAGTTATTTCTCATTACGGCATATACTTCCATTCACTCTGGAATTTCCAAAAGCAGCTTTTACAAGATTCCTGTTTCTAACTCCTGAATCTAAAAATAGACTCAACAAAGTTGAACAAACAAACAGCAGAACAGTTGGCAGGATATGTTTCTTTTGTGTTTTAGATGCAGTCTTACTGCTATTTGTCATATGCAGGTATTTTGCTGGAAATATCTGTTTTTCGATTCTCCAATAAAAGGGTTTCCAAACTGCTGCACAAACATATCAGTTTAACTCCATAACTTGAATGCACCCTTTGACAGCCAGTCTGTTAGATAACTCCGTTTTTGTTTTAGAACCAGGTTCTTTCTCATTACCGCATATACTCCTATTCACTCTGGAATGTCCAAACACAGCTTTTACAAGAATCGTGTTTCTAACTCCTGAATGCGACCATAGATTCAACTCACTTAGTTGAAGAAACACACAGCAGAGCAGTTTGAAGGATAGGTTTCTTTTTTGTTTTAGAAGCAGTCTTCCTGCTATTTGTTATATGTGGGTATTTTGCTGGAAATGGTTTTTTTTAGGTTCTCCACAGAATCTTTCCAAACTGCTGCATAAACACATCAGTTTATCTCTGTACGTTGAATGCACACATTGACAAATATTCAGGTAGATAGCCCCATTTTTGTTTTAGAAGCAGATAATTCTTATTACAGCATATACTCCAACTCACTCTGAAATGTCCAAATGCAACTCCTAGAGGAAACGTGTTTCTAACTCCTGAATGCAAACTTAGGTTCAACTCACTTAGTTGAACAAACACTCAGAACAGCAGTTTGAAGAATTCATTTCTTCTGTGTTGTAGACTCAGTCTTTCTGCTATTTGTTATTTGCGGGTATTTTGCCGGAAATGCCTGTTTTTATATTCTCCACAGAATAGTTTACCAAACTGCTGCATAAACACATCAGTTTATCTCTGTAAGTTGAATGCACACATTGACAACCGTTCTTTCACATAGCTCTGTTTTCATTTTAAAACCAGATATTTCTCATTACAGCATATACTCACATTCAGTCTGATGTCCAAATACGACTTTTACAAGAAACGTGTTTCTGACTCCTGAATCCAATGAAAGATTCAACTCACTTTGGTGAACGAACACACAGCAGAGCAGTTTGAAGGATACGTTTCTTCTGTGTGTCAGAGGCAGTCTTACTGCTATTTGCTATATGCGAGTGTTTTGCTGGAAATGTCTGCTTTTATATTCTTCACAGAAAGTTTCCAAACTGCTTCATAAACAAATCAGTTAAACTTCATAAGTTGAATGCAGACTTTAACAGCCATTCTTCTAGATAGCTCTGTTTTTGTTTTAGAACCAGATATTTCTCATTACAGCATATACCCATTCACTCTGGAATGTCCAAATGCAGTTTTAAAATAAACCTGTTTCTAACTCCTGAATCTAAAGATAGATTCAACTCACTTAATTGAACGAACATACAGCAGATTCATTTGAAGGTTAGGTTTTTTCTGTGTTTTTGGAGCAGTCTTACAGCTGTTTGTTATATGCGAGTATTTTGCTGGAAATGTCTTTTTAGATTCTTCACAGAAAAAGTTTCCAAGCCACTGCACAAACACATCAGTTTATCTCTGTAAGTTGAATGCACACATTGACAACCGTTCTTTTAGATAGCTTTATTTTCGTTTTAGAACCAGATATTTATGATTACAGCACATACTCCCATTCACTCTGGAATGTCCAAACGCAGCTTTTACAAGAAACGAGTTTCTATCTTCTGAACCTAAAGATAGATTAAAGTCACTTAGTTGAACGAACACACAGCAGAGCAGTTTGAAATATACGTTTCTTCTGTGTTTTAGAAGCAGTCTTACTGCTATTCGTTATACAGGGGTATTTTGCTGAAAATATCTGTTTTTATATTCTACACAGAAATAGTTTGCAAACTGCTGCATGAACACATCAGTTTTACTCTTTGAGTTGAATACACACATTGAGAACCATTCTGTTAGATAGCTCCATTTTCGTTTTAGAAGAAGATATTTCTCATTACAACATATACCCCCATTTACTCTGAAATGTCCAAACTCAGGTTTTACAAGAAACGTGTTTCTAACTCCTGAATCTAAAGATAGATTCAACTCACTTAGTTGAGCAAACACACAGCAGAGCAGTTTGAGGTATACGTTTCTTTTGTGTTTTAGACACAGTCTTACTGCTATTTGTTATATGCAGGCATTTTTCTCAAAATGTCTGCTTTTAGATTCTCCACAGAAAGGGTTTCCAAACTGCTGCACAAACACATAATTTTATCTCTGTAAGTTCAATGCAATCATTGACAACCATTCATTTAGATAGCTCTGTATCCATTATAGAACCAGATATTTCTCATTTCAGTGTATATTCCTATTCACTCTGTAATGTCCAAACGCAACTCCTACAAGAAACGTGTTTATAAATCCCGAATCTAAAGATCGATTCAACTCACTTAGTTGAATGAACACACAGCAGAGCAGTTTGAAGTATATGTTTCTTCTGTGTTTTAGACGCAGTCTTACTACTATTTGTTATATGAGAGATTTTGCTGGAAATGTCTGTTTTTAGATTCTACACAGAAAGCTTTTCCAAACTTCTGCATAAACACATTAGTTTAACTTCATACATTGAATGCACTTTGGCAGACATTCTGTTAGAAAGTTCCGTTTTCGATTTAGGACCAGATATTTCTCATTAGAGCGTATGCTCCCATTCACTCTGGAATGTCCAAATGCAGCCATAAGAAGAAATGTGATTCTAACTCCTGAATCTAAATATAGATTCAACTCACTTAGTTGAACACAGCAGAGCCGTTTGAAGGATACATTTCTTCTGTGTTTTAGACGCAGTCTTCCTGCTATTTGTTACATGTGGGTATTTTGCTGAAAATGTCTGTTTTTAGATTCTCCACAGAAAGGATTTCCAAACTGCTACATAAACACATCAGTTTAACTCTGTAAGTTGAATGCACACATTGACAACCATTGTGTTAGATAGCTGTTTTTGTTTTAGAACCAGGTATTTCTCATTTCAGCATATACTCCCATTCACTCTGAAATTTCCCATGCAGCTTATACAAGAAACGTGTTTCTAACTCCTGAATCGAAAGATAGATTCAACTCACTTAGTTGAATGAACGCAGAGCAGAGCAGTTTGAAGGATACGTTTCTCTGTGTTTTAGAAGCAGCCTTACTTCTATTTGTTGTATGCAGGCATTTTGCTGGGAATGTCTCTTTTTAGTATCTCCACAGAAAGGGTTTCCAAAGTGCTGCATAAACATATCAGTTTAACTGTGTACTTTGAATACACACATTGACAACCATTCTGTTAGATAGCTCCGTTTTCATTTTAGAACCAGATATTTCTCATTACAGCATATATTCCCATTCACTCTGGAATGTCCAAATGCAGTTTTAAAATAAACCTGTTTCTAACTCCTGAATCTAAGGATAGATTCAACTCACTTAATTGAATGAACACACAGCAGAGTCGTTTGAAGGTTAGGTTTTTTTCTCTGTTTTTGAAGCAGTCTTATGGCTATTTGTTATATGCTGGCATTTTGCTGGAAATGTCTGTTTTTAGATTCTCCACAGAAAAATTTTCCATGCTGCTGCACAAACACATCAGTTTATCTCTGTAAGTTAAATGCACACATTGACAACCGTTCTTTTAGATAGCTCCATTTTCGTTTTAGAACCAGATATTTATGATTACAGCACATACTCCCATTCACTCTGGAATGTCCAAATGCAGCATTTACAAGAAACGTGTTTTTATCTCCTGAATGTAAAGATAAATTCAAGTCACTTAGTTGAACAAACACACAGCAGAGCACTATTAAGGATACGTTTCTTCTGTGTTTTAGACACAGGCTTACTGCTATTTGTTATACACGGGTATTTTGCTGAAAATATCTGTTTATAGATTCTACACAGAAATGATTTGCAAACTGCTGCATGAACACATAAGTTTTACTCTATAAGTTGAATGCACACATTGACCAGCATTCTGTTAGATAGCTCCATTTTTATTTTAGAACAAGATATTTCTCATTGCAGCATATACCCCATTTACTCTGGAATGTCCAAACACAGCTTTTTCAAGAAACGTGTTTCCAAATCGTGGATCTAAAGATAGATTCAAGTCAATTAGTTGAACAAACACACAGCAGAGCACTATGAATGATACGTTTCTTCTGTGTTTTGGATGCAGTCTTCCTTCTATTTGTTGTATGTGGGTATTTTGCAGGAAATCTCTGTTTTTATATTCTACATAGAAAGCGTTTCCAAACTGCTGCATAAACACATCATTTTATCTCTGTAAGTTCAAAGCACACATTGACAACCATTCTTTTAGATAGCTCCGTATCTGTTTTAGAACCATATATTTCTCATTACAGCGTATAATCCTATTTACTCTGGAACATCCAAATGCAACTCCTAATAGAAACGTGTTTCTAACTCCTGAATCTAAAGATCGATTTAACTCATTTAGTTGAACCAACACACAGCAGACCAGTTTGAAGGATACATTTCTTCTGTGTTTTAGATGTAGTCTTACAGCTATTTGTAATATGTGAGTATTTTGCTGGAAATGTCTGTTTTTAGATTCTTAATAGAAAAGGTTTTCAAACTGCTGCATAAACACATCAGTTTAACTCTGTAAGTTGAATGCACACATTGACAACCGTTCTGTTAGGTAGCTCTGTTTTCGTTTTAGAACCAGGTATTTCTCACTACAGCATATACTCCCATTCACTCTAAAATCTCCAAACGCAGCTTTTAGAAGAAACGTGTTTCTAACTCTTGATTCTAAAGATAGATTCAACTCACTGAGTTGAGCAAACACAGAGTAGAGCAGTTTGAAAGATACGTTTTTTCTGTGTTTTAGATGCATTCTTACTGCTATTTGTTATATGCGGGTATTTTGCTTGAAACGTCTGCTTTTAGATTCTCCACAGAATGCTTTTCCAAACTGCTGCATAAACACATCAGTTAAACTCTGTAAGTTGAATGCACACTTTGACAGCCATTTTGTTAGATAGCTCTGTTTTCGTTTTAGAACCAGATATTTCTCATTACAGTATATATTCCCATTCATTCTGAAATATCCCAACACAGCTTTTACAAGAAACGTGTTTCCAACTCGTGAATCTAAAGATAGATTCATGTCACTTAGTTGAACGAACACACAGCAGAGCATTTTGTAGGATACGTTTCTTCTGTGTTTAAGATGCAGTCTTCCTTCTACTTGTTATATGCGGGTATTTTGCTGGAAATGTCCGTTTTCAGATTCTACACAGAAAGGGTTTTCAAATAGCTGCATAAACACATCAGCTTATCTCTGTAAGTTGAATGCACACATTGACAACCATTCTTTTACATAGCTCTATTTTCATTTTAGAACCGGATATTTCTCATTACAGCATATACTGCCATTCACTCTGGAATGTCCAAATGTGGCTTTTACAAGAAACGTGTTTCTAACTCCTGAATCTAACGAAAGATTCATCTCACTTTGTTGAACAAACACACAGCAGAGCACTATGAAGAATATGTTTCTTCTGTGTTTTAGATGCAGTCTTCCTGCTATTTGTTATATGTGGGTATTTTGTGTGAAATGTCTGTTTTTAGATTCTACACAGAATGGGTTTCCAAACTGCTGCACAAACACATCAGTTTATTTTCATAAGTTGAATGCACACATTGACAACCATTTTTTTAGATAGCTTCTTTTTAATTTTAGAACCAGATATTTCTCATTACAGCATATATTCCCATTCACTCTGGAATGTCCAAAGGCAGCTTTTACAAGAAACGTGTTTCTAACTCCTGAATCTAAAGATACATTTAACTCACTTAATTGAAGAACACACAGCAGAGCAGTTTCAGGATACACTTTTTTCTGTATTTTAGAGGCCGTCTTACTGCTTTTTGTTATATGCGGGTATTTTGAGGAGTATGTTGGCTTCTAGATGGTCCACAGAAAGGGTTTCCAATCTGCTGCATAAACACATCAGTTTAACTCCATAAGTTGAATGAGAACCATTCTGTTAGAAAGCTCCGTTTTTGTTTTAGAACCAGACACTTCTCATTACAGCATATTCTCCCATTCACTCTGGAATGTCCAAACGCAGCTTTCCAAGAAACGTGTTTCTAACTCCTGAATTCAAACATAGATTCAACTCAGTTATTTGACCGAACACACAGTAAAGCAGATAAAGAATACATTTCTTCTGTGTTTTAGAAGCAGTCTTACTGCTATTTGTTATATGCGGGTATTTTGCTGGAAATGTCTGTTTTTAGATTCTAAATAGAAAGCATTTGCAAACTGCTGCATGCACACATCAGTGTAACTCTGTAAATTAAATGCACATATTGACAGCCTTTTTTCCAGATAGATTTATTTAAGTTCTTAATATAAAAATTTTTCATTACACCATATGCCCTCTTTCCATCTGGAATAAACAAATCTGTCTTCTGTAAAAATTGTTTCCAGCGTACTGAATTGACACATAGATGCAACTCTCTTAGTCAAATGCTTAACATAAGAGCAGTTTACACATATATTTCTTCTGTGTTTTACAGAGAGTCTTACTGCTATTTCATGCAACACCAGATTTTGCTTGAAATGTCAGTTTTAAGATTCTCCACAGAAAGCGTTTGCAAACTGCTGCTTGTACACAGCAGTGTAAATCTGCAAGTTAAATGCACACTTTGACAACCTTTGTTAAGGCTAGCCTCTTTTGAATTTTTAAGAAGTGAGATTTCACATTACATCATATGCCCACTTTTTGTCTGGAATGTACAAATCTAGATTCCATAAGAAAAGTGATTCTCTCCTGCTGAATCAAAACGAAGATGCAACTCTGGTAGTTGAATGCACAAACCCTAGAACAGTTTCACAGAATCATGATTCTTCTGAGCTTTACAGGCAGTCTTACTGCTATTTTGTATAACACAAGTTTTTGCTGAAAATGTCAGTTTTGAGTTTCTCTGCAGAAAGCATTTGCAAACTGCTTCATACACACAGCAGTGTAACTCTGTAAGTTGAATGCATACATTGACCACTTATATCTCGTATAGCTTCCTTTGAGTTTTTAAGGTGAGAGATTTCTCATTACAGTATATGTTCTCTTTCTGTCTGGAATAAACAAATCTAGCTTCTGTAGGAAATTTGCTTCTAACCTCAATCAAAACATATATGCATTTCTCTTAGTTAATCCACACTCACCAGAGAAGTTTCACACATAGGTTTCTTCTGTGTTTTACAGGCAGTTTTTCTGCTATTTTGTATTAGACAGGATTTGTGAAAATGTCAGTTTTGAGATTCTCCACAAAAAGCGTTTGCAAACTGCTGCATACACACAGCAGTGTAACTATAAGTTGAATGAACACGTTGACAGCCTTTCTCAAAAATAGGTTAATTTGAATTTTTAAAAAAGTGAGATTTCCCATTACAGTGTATGCCTACTTTCTGTCTGGAATGGAGAAATCTAGCGTCTGTAAGAAAAGTTTTTCTAACCTGCTGAATCAAAACATCAATGCAACACTCTTAGTTGAATGCCTACACACCAGCACAGTTTAACACGTATGTTTATTCTGTGTTTTACAGGCAGTGATACTGCTACTTTATATAAGATGGGATTTTGCTGAAAATGTCAGCTTTGAGATTCTCTACAGAAAGGGTTTGCAAACTATTGCTTACACACAGCAGAGTAACTCTGCAAGTTAAATGCACACTTTGACAACTTTTCTTAAGGATAGCTTCTTTTGAGTTTTTAAAGAGTGAGATTTTGCATTACAGCATATGCCCACTCTCGACTGAAATGAACAAATCTAGGTTCTATAAGAAAAGTGATTCTAACCTGCTGAATCTAAACCAAGATGCACCTCTTGTCATTGAATGTACAAACACCAGAGCAGTTTCACAGACAGGTTTCTTCTGAGTTTTACAGGCAGTCTTACTGCTATTTCATATAACATGAGATTTTGGTAAAAATGTCAGTTTTGAGGTTCTCCACAAAAAGCGTTTGCAAACTGCTGCATACACACAGGAGTGTAAATCTGTAAGATGAATGCACATATTGATGACTTTTATCTAGGATAGCTTCCTTTGAGTTTTTAAGGTGAGAGATTTCTCATTATAATATAAGCCCTGATTCTGTCTGGAATGAAGAAATCTAGCTTCTGTAAGAAATGTGCTTCTAACTTGCTCAATAGAAACATAGATGCATTTCTCTTATTTAACCCAAACACACCAGAGCTGTTTCACACATATGTTTCTTCTGTGTTTTACAGGCAGTTTTCTGCTATTTCATATTACACGGGATTTGTGGAAATGTGAGTTTAGAGATTCTCCACAGAAAGCATTTGCAAACTGCTGCATACACAGAGCAGTGTAACTCTGTAAGTTGAATGCACACATTGACAACCCTTTTTGCAGATAGATTTTTTAACTTTTAAATGTAAGATATTTTTCATTACAGCATGTGCCCACATTTCATCTGAAATAATCAAATCTGTCTTCTGTACAAAAAGTGTTTCCAAACTACTGAATCAAAACATAAATGCAACTCTCTTAGTTGAACGCACAAACATCACAGCAGTTTCACACATATTTTTCTTCTGTGTTTTACAGGTAGTCTTACTGCTATTTTATGAAACACAGGATTTTGCTGAAAATGTCATTTTTGAGATTCTCCACAGAAAGCATGTGCAAACTGCTGCATACACACAGCAATGTAACTGCAAGTTGAATGCACACTTTCACAACATTTCTTAAGGATAGCTTCTTTTGAGTTTTTAAGGAGGGAAATTTCTCATTACAGCATATGCCCAGTTTTCGTCTGGAATGAACAAATCTAGATTCTATGAGAAAAGTGATTCTAGCCCACTGAATCAAAATGAAGATGCGACTCTCGTAGTTAAATGCACAAACACCAGAGCAGTTTCTCAGACACGATTCTTCTGAGTTTTACAGGCAGTCTTATTCCTATTTCGTATGACAGGAGATTTTCCTGAAAATGTCAGTATTGAGATTGTTCACAGAAAGTGTTTGCAAACTGCTGAGTACACACAGCAGTGTAACTCTGTAAGTTGAACGCACACATTTACTACTTTTATCCCGGACAGCTTCCTTTGAATTTTTAAGGTGAGAGCTTTCTCATTACAGTATATGTCCTCTTTCTGTCTGGAATGAACAAATCTAGCCTCTGTAGGAAATTTGCTTCTCATGCCCTCAATCAAAATATAGATGCATTATCTTACCCACAGACATAAGAGCAGTTTCTCACATATGTTTCTTTTGTGTTTTACAGGCAGTTTTTCTGCTATTTCACATTAGATGCGATTTTGTGAAAATGTCAGTTTTGAGATTCTCCACAGAAAGCGTTTGCAAACTGCTGCATAAACACAGCACTGTAAGTATAAGTGGAATAAACACATTGACAACCTTCGTCAAAAATAGATTAATTTGAGTTTTGAAAACGTGAAATTTCTCATTACACCATATTTCCACTTTCCATCTGGAATAAACAAATATAGCTTCTGTAAGAAAAGTATTTGAAACTCGCTGAATGGAAACATAGATGCAACTCTCGTAGTTGAATGCAAAAACACAAAAGCAGTTTCACAGACACAATTCTCTGAGTTTTATGGGCAGTCTTACTGATATTTCGTACAACACAAGATTTTTCTGTGAATGTCAGTTTTGAGATTCTCCACAGAAAGCGTTTGCTAACTGCTGCATACACACAGCAGTGTAACTCTGAAGTGGAATGCACACATTAAAAGCCTTTTTCCAGATAGATTTTTAAAAATTTAAATGTCAGAGATTTTTCATTACAGCATATGCCCACTTTCAGTCTGGAAGAAACAAATCTGTCTTCTGTACAAAAGTGTTTCCAACCTCCTGAATCGAAACATAGATGCAACTTTCTTAGTTGAACACACAAACATCAGAGCAGTTTCACACATATTTTTGTTCTGCGTTTTACAGGCAGTCTTACTGCTATTTCTTGCAAAACAGAATTTTGTTGGAAATGTCGGTATTGAGATTCTCCACAGAAAGCATGTGTAAACTGCTGCTTACACATAGCACTGTAACTCTGCAAGTTGAATACACATTTTGACAACCTTTCTTAAAAATAGCTTCTTTTGAGTTTTTATTTTTTATATTGCATTTTAGATTTTGGGGTACATGTGCAGAACATGCAAGACAGTTACATAGGTACACACATGGCAGTGTGTTTTGCTTCTTTTCTCCCCTTCACCCACATTTGACATTTCTTCCCAGGCTATTCCTCCCCAGTTCCCCCACACCCGCTGGCCCTCCCCTTATTTCCCCAATGGACCCCAGTTTTTAGTACTCCCCTCGCTGTGTCCATGTGTTCTCATTGTTCATCACCCGCAAATGAGTGAAAACATTCAGTATTTCATTTTCTGTTCTTGGGTCAGTTTGCTGAGAATGTTGTTCTCCAGATTCATCCATGCTCCTACAAACGACACAAACTCATCATTCTGATTGCTGCATAATATTCCATGGTGTATACGTGCCACATTTTCCCAATCCAGACTATCATCGATGGGCACCTGGGATGGTTCCAGGTCTCTGATATTGTAAACAGTGCTGCAATGAACAGTCGGGTGCATGTGTCCATATAGTAGAAGGATTTATTGTCCTTGCTGGGTCAAATAAAATTTCTATTTTTTTTTTAAATTTTTTATTGGATTATAGGTTTTGGGGTACATGAGCAGAGCATGCAAGACAGTTGCGTAGGTACACACATGGCACTTCTCCCCAGGCTATCCCTCCCCACCTCCACCTCCCACTGACCCTCCCCTTTTCCCCCAATAGACCCCAGTGTTTAGTACTCCCCTTTCTGTGTCCATGTGTTCTCATTTTTCATCACCCACCTATGAGTGAGAATATGCGGTGTTTCATTTTCTGTTCTTGTGTCAGTTTGCTGAAAATGACGTTCTCCAGATTCATCCATGTCCCTACAAACGACACGAACTCATCATTTCTGATTGCTGCATAATATTCCATGGTGTATATGTGCCACATTTTTCCAATCCAGTCTATTATCAATGGGCATTTTGGTTTATTCCAGGTCTTTGCTATTGTAAACAGTGCTGCAATGAACATTCATGTACATGTATCCTTATAGTAGAACGATTTATAGTCTTTTGGATATATACCCAGTAATGGGATTGCTGGGTCAAATGGAATTTCTATTTCTAAGGCCTTGAGGAATCGCCACACTGTCTTCCACAATGGTTGAACTAATTTACACTCCCACCAACAATGTAAAAGTGTTCCTATTTCTCCACATCCTCTCCAGCATCTGTTGTCTCCAGATTTTTTAATGATTGCCATTCTAACTGGCGTGAGATGGTATCTCAATGTGGTTTTGATTTGCATCTCTCTGATGACCAGTGACGATGAACATTTTTTCATATGACTGTTGGCCTCATATATGTCTTCTTTCGTAAAGTATCTGTTCATATCCTTTGCCCACTTTTGAATGGGCTTGTTTGTTTTTTTCCTGTAAATCTGTTTGAGTTCTTTGTAAATTCTGGATATCAGCCCTTTGTCAGATGGGTAGACTGCGAAAATTTTTTCCCATTCTGTTGGTTGCCGATCCACTCTAGTGACTGTTTCTTTTGCCGTGCAGAAGCTGTGGAGTTTCATTAGGTCCCATTTGTCTCTTTTGGCTTTTGTTGCCAATGCTTTTGGTGTTTTGTTCATGAAGTCCTTGCCTACTCCTATGTCCTGGATAGTTTTGCCTAGATTTCCTTCTAGGGTTTTTATGGTGCCAGGTCTTATGTTTAAGTCTTTAATCCATCTGGAGTTAATTTTAGTGTAAGGTGTCAGGAAGGGGTCCAGTTTCTGCTTTCTGCACATGGCTAGCCAGTTTTCCCAACACCATTTGTTAAACATGGAATCCTTGCCCCATTGCTTGTTTTTGTCAGGTTTATCAAAGA
Organism: Callithrix jacchus; assembly: GCF_049354715.1. Lineage (NCBI taxonomy): Eukaryota > Metazoa > Chordata > Mammalia > Primates > Cebidae > Callithrix > Callithrix jacchus. The sequence goes on from NC_133514.1 coordinate 47,678,461, forward strand.
TTGTATAGTTGTATGTGTGTTGTGTTGCCTCCGGTGCCTCTTTTTTGTTCCATTGGTCTATATCTCTGTTTTGGTACCAGTACCATGCTGTTTTGATTACTGTAGCCTTGTAGTATAGTTTGAAATCCGGTAGTGTGATGCCCCCCGCTGTGTTCTTTTTGCTTAGAATTGACTTGGCTAAGCGGGCTCTCTTTTGGTTCCATATGAAGTTCATGGTGGTTTTCTCCAGTTCTGTGAAGAAAGTCAATGGTAGCTTGATGGGGATAGCGTTGATTCTGTAAATTACTTTGGGCAGTATAGCCATTTTCACGATATTAATTCTTCCTAACCATGAACATGGAATGTTTCTCCATCTGTTGTGTCCTCTCTGATTTCGTTGAGCAGTGGTTTGTAGTTCTCCTTGAAGAGGTCCCTTACGTTCCTTGTGAGTTGTATTCCAAGGTATTTTATTCTTTTTGTAGCAATTGCGAATGGCAGTTCGCTCTTGATTTGGCTTTCTTTAAGTCTGTTATTGGTGTCGACGAATGCTTGTGATTTTTGCACATTGATTTTATATCCTGAGACTTTGCTGAAGTTGTTTATCAGTTTCAGGAGTTTTTGGGCTGAGGCGATGGGGTCTTCTAGGTATACTATCATGTCGTCTGCAAATAGAGACAATTTGGCTTCCACCTTTCCTATTTGAATACCCTTTATTTCTTTTTCTTGCCTGATTGCTCTGGCTAGAACTTCCAGTACTATATTGAATAGGAGTGGTGAGAGAGGGCATCCTTGTCTAGTGCCAGATTTCAATGGGAATGCTTCCTGTTTTTGCCCATTCAGTATGATATTGGCTGTTGGTTTGTCATAAATAGCTTTTATTACTTTGAGATACGTTCCATCGATACCGAGTTTATTGAGGGTTTTTAGCATAAAGGGCTGTTGAATTTTGTCAAATGCCTTCTCTGCATCAATTGAGATAATCATGTGGTTTTTGTTTTTGGTTCTGTTTATGTGGTGAATTACGTTTATAGACTTGCATATGTTGAACCAGCCTTGCACCCCCGGGATGAATCCTACTTGATCATGATGAATAAGTTTTTTGATTTGCTGTTGCAATCGGCTTGCCAATATTTTATTGAAGATTTTTGCATCTATGTTCATCATGGATATTGGCCTGAAGTTTTCTTCTCTCGTTGGGTCTCTGCCGGGTTTTGGTATCAGGATGATGTTGGTCTCATAAAATGATTTGGGAAGGATTCCCTCTTTTTGGATTGTTTGAAATAGTTTTAGAAGGAATGGTACCAGCTCCTCCTTGTGTGTCTGGTAGAATTCGGCTGTGAACCCGTCTGGACCTGGGCTTTTTTTGTGTGGTAGGCTCTTAATTGCTGCCTCAACTTCAGACCTTGTTATTGGTCTATTCATAGTTTCAGCTTCCTCCTGGTTTAGGCTTGGGAGGACACAGGAGTCCAGGAATTTATCCATTTCTTCCAGGTTTACTAGTTTATGTGCATAGAGTTGTTTGTAATATTCTCTGATGATGGTTTGAATTTCTGTGGAATCTGTGGTGATTTCCCCTTTATCATTTTTTATTGCATCTATTTGGTTGTTCTCTCTTTTATTTTTAATCAATCTGGCTAGTGGTCTGTCTATTTTGTTGATCTTTTCAAAAAACCAGCTCTTGGATTTATTGATTTTTGAAGGGTTTTTCGTGTCTCAATCTCCTTCAGCTCAGCTCTGATCTTAGTAATTTCTTGTCTTCTGCTGGGTTTTGAGTTTTTTTGATTTTGTTCCTCTAGCTCTTTCAATTTTGATGATAGGGTGTCAATTTTGGATCTCTCCATTCTCCTCATATGGGCACTTATTGCTATATACTTTCCTCTAGAGACTGCTTTAAATGTGTCCCAGAGGTTCTGGCACGTTGTGTCTTCGTTCACATTGGTTTCGAAGAACTTCTTTATTTCTTTCATTTCGTTGTTTACCCAGTCAGCATTCAAGAGCCAGTTGTTCAGTTTCCATGAAGCTGTGTGTTTCTGGGTCGGTTTCTGAATTCTGAGTTCTAACTTGATTGCACTATGGTCTGAGAGGCTGTTTGTTATGATTTCTGTTGTTTTGCATTTGTTGAGCAGTGCTTTACTTCCAATTATGTGATCAATTTTAAAGTAGGTGTGATGTGGTGCTGAGAAGAATGTGTATTCTGTGGATTTGGGGTGGAGAGTTCTGTAAATGTCCACCAGGTTTGCTTGCTCCAGGTCTGAGTTCAAGCCCTGGGTATCCTTGTTGATTTTCTGTCTGGTTGATCTGTCTAGTATTGACAGTGGAGTGTTAAAGTCTCCCACTATTATTGTGTGGGAGTCTAAGTCCTTTTGTAAGTCATTAAGAACTTGCCTTATGTATCTGGGTGCTCCTGTGTTGGGTCCATATATGTTTAGGATCGTTAGCTCTTCTTGCTGTATCGATCCTTTTACCATTATGTAATGGCCTTCTTTGTCTCTTTTGATCTTTGTTACTTTAAAGTCTATTTTATCAGAGATGAGAATTGCAACTACTGCTTTTTTTTGCTTTCCATTAGTTTGGTAAATCTTCCTCCATCCCTTTATTTTGAGCCTTTGTGTATCCTTGCATGTGAGATGGGTTTCCTGGATACAGCACACTGATGGGTTTTGGATTTTTATCCAATTTGCCAGTCTGTGTCTTTTGATTGGTGCATTTAGTCCATTTACATTTAGGGTTAATATTGTTATGTGTGAATTTGATACTGCCATTTTGATGCTAAGTGGCTGTTTTGCCTGTTAGTTGTTGTAGATTCTTCATTATGTTGAAGCTCTTTAGCATTCAGTGTGATTTTGGAATGGCTGGTACTGGTTGATCCTTTCTATGTGTAGTGCCTCTTTTAGGAGCTCCTGTAAAGCAGGCCTGGTGGTGACAAAATCTCTGAGTACTTGCTTGTTCGCAAAGGATTTTATTCTTCCTTCACTTCTGAAGCTCAGTTTGGCTGGATATGAAATTCTGGGTTGAAAGTTCTTTTCTTTAAGAATGTTGAATATTGGCCCCCACTCTCTTCTGGCTTGTAGTGTTTCTGCCGAGAGATCTGCTGTGAGTCTGATGGGCTTCCCTTTGTGGGTGACCTGACCTTTCTCTCTGGCTGCCCTTAGTATTCTCTCCTTTATTTCAACCCTGTTGAATCTGACGATTATGTGCCTTGGGGTTGCTCTTCTTGCGGAATATCTTTGTGGTGTTCTCTGTATTTCCTGCAATTGAGTGTTGTCTTGTCTTGCTAGGTGGGGGAAATTTTCCTGGATGATGTCCTGAAGAGTATTTTCCAGCTTGGATTCATTCTCTTCGTCCCCTTCTGGTACACCTATGAAACGTAGGTTAGGTCTTTTCACATAGTCCCACATTTCTTGGAGACTTTGTTCATTCCTTTTTGCGCTGTTTTTCTCTGATCTTGGTTTCTCGTTTTATTTCATTGAGTTGGTCTTCGACTTCAGATATTCTTTCTTCTGCTTGGTCAATTCGGCTATTGAAACTTGTGTTTGCTTCACGAAGTTCTTGTATTGTGTTTTTCAGCTCCTTTAATTCATTCATATTCCTCTCTAAGGTATCCATTCTTGTTATCATTTCCTCGAATCTTTTTTCAAATCTTTTTTCAAGGTTCTTAGTTTCTTTGCATTGATTTAATACATGATCTTTTAGCTCACAAAAGTTTCTCATTATCCATCTTCTGAAGTCTAATTCCGTCATTTCGTCACAGTCATTCTCCGTCCAGCTTTGCTCCCTTGCTGGTGAGGAGTTTTGGTCCTTTCTAGGAGGCGAGGTGTTCTGGTTTCGGGTGTTTTCCTCCTTTTTGCGCTGGTTTCTTCCCATCTTTGTGGATTTGTCCCCTGGTCGTCTGCGTAGTTGCTGACTTTTCGTTTGGGTCTCTGAGTGGACACCCAGAATGTTGATGATGAAGTATTTCTTTTGCTTTGTTTTCCTTCTACAAGTCTAGCCCCTTCACTGTACGACTGCTGAGGTCCGCTCCAGACCCTGCTTGTCTGGGGTGCACCTCTAGTAGCTGTGGCACAGCGAGGGATGCTACCAGTTTCTTTTTCTGCTCTCTTTGTCCCAGGATGATGCCTGCCTAATGTCAGTCTTTTGGATATAGAGGGGTCAGGGAGCTGCTTGAGGAGGCAGTTTGTACCTTATATGGGTTTAATTGCTGAGCTGTGCACTCTGTTGTTCATTCAGGGCTGTTAGGCTGCTATGTTTGATTCTGCTGCAACTGAGCTCATTAAAACCCCCCTCTTTTATTTTTCTCCAATGCTCTGTGTTGAGGGGTTTGGGCTTTATTTTTGGATGTCTGATCAGGTGTCCTGCCCAGCTAGAAGGCAGACTAACCACTGTTTGGCTGCTGAGGCTCCGCCCTGCTGTTGTGTGATTCGTGCTGTTCCTGCCGGCTCTACTGTGGTCTCCGCCACGCCCTGCGGCGGAGTCTCTTTGTTGTAGCGTGTTTCCTCAGCAACTGCAGGCTGCCTCAGCAGTGGGCGTGTATCTCAGTAGGGACGGGTTGCCTCGGCAACGGCTGGCTGCGTCAGCAGTGGGCGTGTATCTCCGTTGGGGCGGGTTGCCTCGGCAACGGCTGGCTGCATCAGCAGTGGGCGTGTATCTCAGTTGGGGCGGGTTGCCTCGGTGGTGGTGGACGCCCCTCCCCCACAGAGCGTCTCGGACCGTCTACTCGGGATAGTTTGAAATCGCGGTTTTGTTCGTCCCACTGGGTATCCCAATTCCTGCAATCCCCTGGGCTGGGCTACTGTCCAAGTCTCATTCAGTCTCAAGTCCAGCCCTCTAAAGTCTCAGGTTGCCGGTTCAACAGGGCACCCGGACAAGCGCGCCCTGTGGGGATTGCTGGGTAGGGCCGGCCGCCGCCGTCCCGGCTGCTGGCTTCGCCAGGCAGACCTACTGCCTGGCGTCCCGTGTCTTTTTTATACTTGGGAGTTTTCCCGTTCTGTGGGCAACAAAGATCAGTCTGGAAATGCAGCACTGACTCACCGTTTGCAGATTCAACGAGAAGAGCTCTAATCCTGAGTTGTTCTCACAGCGCCATCTTGAGTCCTCCGAAATTTCTATTTTTTTAAATTTTTTATTGCATTTTAGGTTTGGGGGTACATGTGCAGAACATACAAGACAGTTGCATAGGTACACACATGGCAGTGTGTTTTGCTTTCTTTCTCCCCTTCACCCACATTTGGCATTTCTCCCCAGGCTATCCCTCCGGACCTCGCCCTCCCGCTGGCCCTCCCTTTTCACCCAATAGACCCCAGTGTTTAGTACTCCCCTCCCTGTGTCCATGTGTTCTGATTTTTCATCACCCACCTATGAGTGAGAATATGCGGTGTTTCCTTTTCTGTTCTTGTGTCAGTTTGCTGAGAATGTTGTTCTCCAGATTCATCCATGTCCCTAAAAACGACACAAACTCATCATTTCTGATTGCTGCATAATATTCCATAGTGTATATGTGCCACATTTTCCCAATCCAGTCTATCATCAATGGGCATTTTGGTTGATTCCAGGTCTTTGCTATTGTAAACAGTGCTGCAATGAACATTCGTGTGAATGTGTCCTTATAATAGAATGATTTATTTTCCTTTGGATATATACCCAGTAATGGAATTGCTGGGTCAAATAAAATTTCTATGTGTAGGTCCTTGAGGAATTGCCACACTGTCTTCCACAATGGTTGGACTAATTTTCACTCCCACCAACAGTGTAAAAGTGTTTCTTTTTCTCCAAATCCTCTCCAGCATCTGTTGTCTCCAGATTTTTAATGATCGCCATTCTAACTGGCGTGAGAGGGTATCTCAATGTGGTTTTGATTTGCATCTCTCTGATGACCAGTGATAATAAGCATTTTTTCATATGATTGTTGGCCTCATATATGTCTTCTTTTGTAAAGTGTCTGTTTCTATCCATTGCCCATTTTTGAATGGGCTTGTTTGTTTTTTTCCTGTAAATCTGTTTGAGTTCTTTGTAAATTCTGGATATCAGCCCTTTGTCAGATGAAAAAACTGCAAAAACTTTTTCCCATTCTGTTGGTTGCCGATTCACTCTAGTGACTGTTTCTTTAGCCGTGCAGAAGCTGTGGAGTTTCATTAGGTCCCATTTGTCTATTTTGGCTTTTGTTGCCAATGCTTTTGGTGTATTGTTTATGAAGTACTTGCCTACTCCTATGTCCTGGATGGTTTTGCCTAGATTTTCCTCTAGGGTTTTTTTGGAGCCAGGTCTGATGTTTAAGTACTTAATCCATCGGGAGTTAATTTTGGTGTAAGGTGTCAGGAAGGGGTCCAGTTTCTGCTTTCTGCACATGGCTAGCCAGATTTCCCCAACACCATTTATTAAACAGAAAATCCTTTCCGCATTGCTCGTTTTTGTCAGGTTTATCAAAGATTGTATGGTTGTAGATATGTTGTGTTGCCTCCGATGCGTCTGTTCTGTTTCATTGGTCTATATCTCTGTTTTGGTACCAGTACCATGCTGTTTTGATTACTGTAGCCTTGTAGTATAGTTTGAAGTCCGGTAGAGTGATGCCCAACGCTGTGTTCTTTTTGCTTAGAATTGACTTGGCTATGCGGGCTCTCTTTTGGTTCCATATGAAGTTCATGGTGGTTTTCTCCAGTTCTGTGAAGAAAGTCAATGGTAGCTTGATGGGGATAGCATTGATTCTGTAAATTACTTCGGGCAGTGTAGCCAAATTCACGATATTAATTCTTTCTAACCATTAACATGGAATGTTTCTCCATCTGTTTGTGTCCTCTCTGATTTCGTTGAGCAGTGATTTGTAGTTTTCCTTGAAGGGGTCCCTTAACGTTCCATGTGAGTTGTATTCCTAGGTATTTTATTCTTTTTGTAGCAATTGTGAATGGCAGTTCGTTCTTGATTTGGTTCTCTTTAAGTCTGTTATTTGTGTAGAGGAATGCTTGTGATTTTTGCACATTGAGTTTATATCCTGAGACTTTGCTCAAGTTGCTTATCAGTTTCAGGAGTTTTTGGGCTGAGGTGATGGGGTCTTCTAGGTATACTATCATGTCGTCTGCAAATAGAGACTATTTGGCTTCCACCTTTCCTATTTGAATATCCTTTATTTTTTTTTTTGCCTGATTGCTTTGGCTAGAACTTCCAGTACTATATTGAATAAAAGTCGTGAAAGAGGGTATCCTTGTCTAGTATGGGATTTCAAATGGAATGCTTCCAGTTTTTTCCCATTCAATATGATATTGTCTGTTGGTTTGTCGTAAATAGCTTTTATTACTTTGAGATACGTTCTATGGATACCGAGTTTATTGAGAGACTTTAGCATAAAAGCCTGTTGAATTTTGTCGAATGCCTTCTCTGCGTCAATTGAGGTAATCATGTGGTTTTTGTTTTTGGTTCTGTTTATGTGGTGAATTACGTTTATAGACTTGTGTATGTTGAACCAATCTTGCATCCCCGGGATGAATCCTACTTGATCATGATGAATAAGTTTTTTGATTTGCTGTTGCACTCGGCTTGCCCATATTTTATTGAAGATTTTTGCATCTATGTTCATCATGGATATTGGCCTGAAGTTCTCTTTTCTTGTTGGGTCTCTGCTGGGTTTTGGTATCAGGATAATGTTGGTCTTATAAAATGATTTGGGAAGAATTTTCTCTTTTTGGATCATTTGGAATAGTTTCAGAAGGAATCTTACCGGCTCCTCTTTGTGTGTCTGGTAGAATTTGGCTGTGAACCCGTCTGGACCTGGGCTCCTGTTGTGTGGTATGCTCTTAATTGCTGCCTCGGCGTCTGAACTTTTATTGGTGTATTCATAGTTTCAGCTTCCTCCTGGTTTAGGCTTGGGAGGACACAGGATTCCAGGAATTTATCCATTTCTTTCAGGTTTACTAGTTTATGTGCATTGAGTTGTTTGTAATATTCTCTGATGATGGCTTGAATTTCTGTGGAATCTGTGATCATTTCTCCTTTATCTTTTTCTTCTTATTTTTTTATTGCATTTTAGGTTTTGGGGTACATGTGCAGAGCATGCAATACAGTTGCATAGGTACACACATGGCAGTGTGTTCTGTTTGCTTTCACCCCTTCACCCACATTTGGCGTTTCTCCCCATGCTATCCCTCCCCACCTCCCCCTTTCACTGACCCTCCCCTTTTCCCCCCAATAGACCCTAGTTTTTAGTACTCCCTTCTCTGTGTCCATGTGTCTTCATTTTTCATCACCCACCTATGAGTGAGAATATGCGGTGTTTCCTTTTCTGTTCTTGTGTCAGTTTGCTGAGAATGATGTTCTCCAGATTCATCCATGTCCCTACAAACGACACGAACTCATCATTTCTGATTGCTGCATAATATTCCATGGTGATATGTGCCACATTTTCCCAATCCAGTCCATCATCAATGGGTATTTTGTTGATTCCAGGTCTTTGCTATTGTAAACAGTGCTGCAATGAACATTCGTGTGCATGTGTCCTTATAGTAGAATGATTTATAGTCCTTTGGGTATATACCCAGTAATGAGATTGCTGGGTCAAATGGAATTTCTATTTCTAAGGCCTTGAGGAATCGCCACACTGTCTTCCACAATGGTTGGACTAATTTTCACTCCCACCAACAGTGTAAAAGTGTTCCTTTTTCTCCACATCCTCTCCAGCATCTGTTGTCTCCAGATTTTTTAATAATCGTCATTCTAACTGGGGTGAGATGGTATCTCAATGTGGTTTTGATTTGCATCTCTCTGATGACCAGTGACGATGAGCATTTTTTCATATGATTGTTGGCCTCATATATGTCTTCTTTCATAAACTTTCTGTTCATATCCTTTGCCCACTTTTGAATGGACTTGTTTGTTTTTTTCCTGTAAATCTGTTTGAGTTCTTTGTAAATTCTGGATATCAGCCCTTTGTCAGATGGGTAAACTGCAAAAATTTTTTTCCATTCTGTTGGTTGCCGATCCACTCTAGTGACTGTTTCTTTTGCCGTGCAGAAGCTGTGGAGTTTCATTAGGTCCCATTTGTCTATTTTGGCTTTTGTTGCCAATGCTTTTGGTGTTTTGTTCATGAAGTCCTTGCCTACTCCTATGTCCTGGATAGTTTTGCCTAGATTTCCTTCTAGGGTTTTTATGGTGCCAGGTCTTATGTTTAAGTCTTTAATCCATCTGGATTTAATTTTAGTGTGAGATGTCAGGAAGAAGTCCATTTTCTGCTTTCTGCGCATGGCTAGCCAGTTTTCCCAACACCATTTGTTAAGTAGGGAATCATTTCCCCATTGCTTGTTTTTGTCAGGTTTATCAAAGATTTTATAGTTGTAGATATGTTGTGTTGCCTTCGGTGTCTCTGTTTTATTTTATTGGTCTATATCTCTGTTTTGGTACCAGTACCATGCTGTTTTGATTACTGTAGCCTTGTAGTATAGTTTGAAATCCGATAGTGTGATGCCCCGACCTGTGTTCTTTTTGCTTAGAATTGACTTGGCTATGCGGGCTCTCTTTTGGTGCCATATGAAGTTCATGGTGGTTTTTTCCAGTTCTGTGAAGAAAGTCAATGGTAGCTTGGTGGGGATAGCATTGATTCTGTAAATTACTTTGGGCAGTATAGTCATTTTCACGATATTAATTTTTCCTAACCATGAACATGGAATGTTTCTCCATCTGTTTGTGTCCTCTCTGATTTCGTTGAGCAGTGGCTTGTAGTTCTCCTTGAAGAGGTCCCTTACGTTCCTTGTGAATTGTATTCCAAGGTATTTTATTCTTTTTGTAGCAATTGTGAATGGCAGTTCGTTCTTGATTTGGCTTTCTTTAAGTCTGTTATTGGTGTAGACGAATGCTTGTGATTTTTGCACATTGATTTTATATCCTGAGACTTTGCTGAAGTTGCTTATCAGTTTCAGGAGTTTTTGTGCTGAGGCGATGGGGTCTTCTAGGTATACTGCCATGTCGTCTGCAAAGAGAGACAATTTGGCTTCCACCTTTCCTATTTGAATACCCTTTATTTCTTTTTCTTGCCTGATTGCTCTGGCTAGAACTTCCAGTACTATATTGAATAGGAGTGGGGAGAGAGAGCATCCTTGTCTAGTGCCGGATTTCAAAGGGAATGCTTGCAGTTTTTGCCCATTCAGTATGATATTGGCTGTTGGTTTGTCATAAATAGCTTTTATTACTTTGAGATACGTTCCATCGGTACCGAGTTTATTGAGGGATTTTAGCATAAAGAGCTGTTGTATTTTGTCAAATGCCTTCTTTGCGTCAATTGAGATAATCATGTGGTTTTTGGTTTTGGTTCTGTTTATGTGGTGAATTACGTTTATAGACTTGCGTATGTTGAATTAGCCTTGCATCCCCGGGATGAATCCTACTTGATCATGATGAGTAAGTTTTTTGATTTGCTGTTGCAATCGGCTTGCCAATATTTTATTGAAGATTTTTACATCTATGTTCATCATGGATATTGGCCGGAAGTTTTCTTTTCCTGTTGGGTCTCTGCCAGGTTTTGGTATCAGGATGATGTTGGTCTCATAAAATGATTTGGGAAGGATTCCCTCTTTTTGGATTATTTGGAATAGTTTTAGAAGGAATGGTACCAACTCCTCTTTGTGTGTCTGGTAGAATTCGGCTGTGAACCCGTCTGAACCCGGGCTTTTTTTGTGTGGTAGGCTCTTCATTGCTGCCTCGACTTCTGACCTTGTTATTGGTCTATTCATAGTTTCAACTTCCTCCTGGTTTAGGCTTGGGAGGACACAGGAGTCCAGGAATTTATCCATTTCTTCCAGGTTTACTAGTTTATGTGCATAGAGTTGTTTGTAATATTCTCTGATGATGGTTTGAATTTCTGTGGAATCTGTGGTGATTTCCCCTTTATCATTTTTATTGCATCTATTTGGTTGTTCTCTCTTTTATTTTTAATCAATCTGGCTAGTGGTCTGTCTATTTTGTTGATTTTTTCAAAAAACAAGCTTTTGGATTTATTGATTTTTTGAAGGGTTTCTCGTGTCTCAATCTCCTTCAGTTCAGCTCTGATCTTAGTTATTTCTTGTCTTCTGCTGGGTTTTGAGTTTTTTTGATCTTGCTCCTCTAGCTCTTTCAATTTTGACGATAGGGTGTCAAGTTTGCATCTCTCCATTCTCCTCATATGGGCACTTATTGCTATATACTTTCCTCTAGAGACTGCTTTTAATGTGTCCCAGAGGTTCTGGCATGTTGTGTCTTCGTTCTCATTGGTTTAGAAGAACTTCTTTATTTCTGCCTTCATTTTGTTGTTCATCCAGTCAACATGCAAGAGCCAGTTGTTCAGTTTCCATGAAGGTGTCTGGTTCTGGATTGGTTTCTGAATTCTGAGTTCTAACTTTATTTCACTATGGTCTGAGAGACTGTTTGTAATTATTTCAGTGTTTTTACATTTGCTGAGGAGTGCTTTACTTTCAATTATGTGGTTGATTTTAGAGTATGTGTGATGTGGTGCTGAGAAGAATGTATATTTTGTTGATTTTGGGTGGAGAGTTCTTTAAATGTCTATCAGGTTTGCTTGTTCCAGGTCTGATTTCAAGTCCTGGGTATTCTTGTTGATTTTCTGTCTGGTTGATCTGTCTAATATTGACAGTGGAGTGTTAAAGTCTCCCACTATTATTGTGTGGGAGTCTAGGTCTCTTTGTAAGTCATTAAGAACTTTCCTTATGTATGTGGGTGCTCCTGTATTGGGTTCATATATGTTTAGGATCATTACCTCTTCAGGTTGTTTCAATCCTTTTACCATTATGTAATGTTTTTCATTGTCTCTTTTGATCTTTGTTGCTTTAAAGTCTATTTTATCAGTGATGAGAATTGCAACTCCTGCTTTCTTTTGCTCTCCATTTGCTTGGTAAATCTTTCTTCATTCCTTTATTTTGAGCCTTTGTGTATCCATACATGTGAGATATATCTCCTGAATACAGCACACTGATGGGTTTTGGTTTTTTATCCAATTTGCCTGTCTGTATCTTTTGATTGGTATATTTAGTCCATTTACATTTAGGGTTAATATTGTTATGTGTGAATTTGATACTGCCATTTTGATGCTAGCTGGCTTTTTTGCCCATTAGTTGATGTGGATTCTTCATTATGTTGATGCTCTTTAGCTTTTAGCGTGAGTTTGGAATGGCTGGTACTGATTGTTCCCTTCTATGTGTAGTGACTCTCTCAGGAGCTTTTGTAAAGCAGGTCTACTGGTGACCAAATCTCTGAGGACTTGCTTGTTCGCAAAGGATTTTGTTTTTCACTTATGAAGCTCAGTTTGGCTGGATATAAAATTCTGGGTTGAAAATTGTATTCTTTAAAGATGTTGAATATTGGCCCCCACTCTCTTCTGGCTTGTAGAGTTTCTGCTGAGAGATCTGCTGTGAGTCTGATGGGCTTCCCTTTGTGGGTGACCCGACCTTTCTCTCTGGCTGCCCTTCGTCTTTTCTCCTTTATTTCAACCCTGGTGAATCTGACGATTATGTTCCTTGGGGTTGCTCTTCTTGTGGTATATTTTTGTGGTGTTCTCTGTATTTCCTGCATTTCAGTGTTGGACTGCCTTGCTAGGTGGGGGAAATTTTCCTGGATAAAATCCTGAAGAGTATTTTCCAGGTTGGATTCATTCTCTTCGTCACATTCTGGTATACCTATCAAACGTAGGTTAGGTCTCTTCACATAGTCTCGCATTTCTTGGAGACTTTCTTCATTCCGTTTTGTGCTCTTTTCTTTAATCTTGGTTTCTCATTTTATTTCATTGAGTTGATCTTCGACTTCTGATATTCTTTCTTCTGCTTGGCCAATTCAGCTGTTGAAACTTGTGCATGCTTCGTGAAGTTCTCGTATTGTGTTCTTTAGCTCCTTCAATTCTTTCATATTCCTCTTTAAGTTATCCATTCTTGTTATCATATCCTCGATTCTTTTTTCAAATCTTTTTTCAAGGTTCTTAGTTTCTTTGCATTGATTTAAAACATGTTCTTTTAGCTCACAAAAGTTTCTCATTATCCACCTTCTGAAGTCTAATTTCGTCATTTTGTCACAGTCATTCTTCGTCCAGCTTTGTTCCCTTGTGAGGAGTTATGGTTCTTTGTAGGAGGCGAGGTGTTCTGGTTTTGGGTGTTTTCCTTTTTTTGAGCTGGTTTCTTTTCATCTTTGTGAATTTATCCACCTGTCGTCTGAGTAGTTGCTGACTTTTCGATTGGGTCTCTCACTGGACACCCCGTTTGTTGATGATAAAGTATTTCTGTTACTTGGTTTTCTTCTACCAGTCTAGCCCCTTTACTGTACAACTGCTGAGGTCCACTCCAGGTTCTGCTTCTCTGGGGTGCACCTATAGCAGCTGCAGAACAGTGATGGATGCTACCAGTTTTTTTTTCTGCTATCTTTGTCCCAGAATGATGCCTGCCAAATGTCAGTCTTTTGGATATAGAGGGTTCAGGGAGCTACTAGAGGAGACAGTCTGTACTTTATGGAAGCTCATGTGATGAGCTGTGAGCTCTGTTGTTCATTCAGGGCTGTTAGGCTGCTACGTTTAATTCTGCTGCATCAGAACTCATTTTAAAAGCCCTTTTTTTCTCTGATGCTCTGTCTCAGAAGGTTGGGGCTTTCTTTATGGGTGTCCGTTGGGCTGTCTTGACCAGTTAGGAGGCAGTCTAGTCACTATTTTCCTGCCGAGGCTCTGCCCTGCTGGTGTGAGGTTCACCCTGTTGCTGCAGGCTCTGCTCTGCTGCTGTGGTCTTTGCCCTACTGCCACGGGCTATGCCCTATGGTGGAGTCTCTGTTTTGTGGCCGGTTGCCTCGGCAACGGCAGGCTGCATCAGCAATGGGTGTGTACCTCCATAGGGGCAGATTGCCTTGGTAATGGCAGACGCCCCTTTCCCACCGAGCTGCACCGTCCTGGGTTCAGCTGTGCCCGCAGTGAAACTCACCACCTGGAGCATTTGGAATCGCCCTTTTCTTTGTCCCACTGCGCTGGCACAAACGCCATTTTCCTGGTATCTCCTGGCCTGGCTCACTGTCCAAGTCCCGTTCAATCAGATGGATATGCCAATCTGCTCTCTTAAGTCTCAGATTGCCGGTTCAACAGGGCACCCAGACCCTTGCGTTTTGTGCTGAGCACTGTGGATCGCCACTGCTCTTCAGCGCCGGCTGCCTGCTGCAGTGGCCGCCGTCTGCACCAGCCAAAACGGCTTTGCTGGCATTTCATGTCTTTCTTTAATACCTGGAAATTTTCCCGTTCTGTGGGCAACAAAGATCTGTCTGGAAATTCGGCCATGACTCATCCTTTACGCGTTCACCGAGAGCTTCAATCCTGGGTGGTTCTCACCACACCATCTTGAGTCGATCTTTTTGCATTTGTTTATTAAAGATGGAAAGTGAGCATATGCTGTAATGAAAAATCTCTCACCTTAAAAACTCAAAGAAAGCTATCTGGGAGAAAGGTGGTCAATGTGTGCATTCAACTTACAGAGTTACACTGCTGCGTGTGCAGCAGTTTACAAACGCTGTCTTGTGGCATCTCAAAACTGATATTTTCAGCAAAATCTTGTGTTATACAAAATAGCACTAACACTGCCTGTAAAACACAGAAGAAATGTATCTGTAAAACCGCTCTGGTGTGTGTGCATTCATCTAAGATTGTTGCATCTATGTTTCGATTCAGCAGATTTGAAACACTTTTCTTACAGAAAATAGATTTGTTCATTCCAGACAGAAAGTGGGCGTATGCTTTATTGAGAAACCTTACACATTATAAACTTAAAGGAATCTATTCGGCAGAAAGATTATCAATATCTGCATTCAACTTACAAAGTTACACTGCTGTGTGTATGCAAGAGTTTGCAAATGCTTTCTGTGGAGAATCTCAAAACAGACATTTCCTAAAGAATCCAATGTGATGCGAAATAGCAGTAAGAGTGCATGTAAAACTCAAAAGAAACATATCTGTAAAACTGCTCTGCTGTGCGTGTTTCAACTAAGAAAGTTGCATCTATGTTTTTATTCAGCAGGTTAGAAACATTTTTTATAGAGAAGCTAGATTTGTTCATTCCTGATGAAAGTGGGCATATGCTGTAAAGAGAAATCTTACATCTTAAAAACTCAAAGGAAGCTCTATGGAAGAAAGGTTGTCAATGTGTGCATTAACTTGCAGAGTTACACTGCTGTGTGTATGCAGTAGTTTGAAACGCTTTCTTTGAAGAATCTCAAAACTGGCATTTCCAGCAAAATTCTATGTTATATGAAATAGCAGTAAGACTGCCTTTAAAACACACAAGAAACGTATCTTTGAAACTGCTCCAGTGTGTGTGCATTTTACTAAAAATGTTACATCTATGTTTTGTTTCATCAGGTTAGAAACATTTCCCTTTAAAAAGCTACATTTGTTCATTCCAGATGGAAAGAGGACATATGCTGTAAAGAGAAATCTCCAAACTTAAAAACTAAAAAAGTTCTACGAAAAAAATGTTGTCAATGTGCACATTTAACTTATAGAGTTACACTGCTGTGTGTATCCAGCAGATTACAAATGCTTTCTGTGGAGAATCTGAAAACTGACAATTCCAGCAAAATCCCATGTTATACGAAATAGAAGTAAGACTGCCTGTAACACACAGAGGAAACACATTTGTGAAATTGTCTGGTGTGTCTGTGTTCAACTAAGAGAGTTGCACCTATGCTTTGATTCAGCAGGTTAGAAACGCTTTTTTAACAGAAGCTAGATTTGTTCATTCCAGACGGAAAGTGGGCATATGGTGTAAAGAGAAATCTCACACCTTAAAAACTCAAAGAAAACTATCTTGGAGAAAGGTCGTCAATGTGTGCATTCAACTTACAGAGTTACATTGCTGTGTTTATGCAGCAGTTTGCAAATGCTTCCTGTGGAAAATCTAAAAACTGAAATTTTCAGCAAAATCCTGTGTTATATAAAATAGCAGTAAGACTGCCTGTAAAAGACAGAAGAAATGTATCTGTGAAACTGCTCTGGTGTGTGTGCATTCAACTAAGAGAGTTGCATCTATGTTTTGATTCAGCTGGTTAGAAATGCGTTTCTTACAGAAGCTAGATTTGTTGATTCAAGACAGAAAGTGGGCATACGCTGTAATGGGAAATCTCTCATCTTAAAAACTCAAAAAGTTATCCTGGAGTAATATTGTCAACGTGTGCATTCAACTTACACTGTTATACTGCGTGTGTATGTATGCAGCACTTTACAAATGCTTTCTGCGGAGAACTTCAAAACTCAGAATTCCAAAAAAAAAAAAAAAAACACATGTTATACAAAATAGCAGTAAGACTGCCTGGAAGACACAGAAGAAACGTATCTGTTAAAGCACTCTGTTGTGCCTTCGTTGAACTAAGAGAGTTGCATCTATGTTTTGATTCATAAGGTTAGAAACACTTTTCTTACAGAAGCTATGTTTGTTCATTCTAGACAAAAAGAAGGCATATAGAGTAATGAGAAATCTCTCACCTTAAAAACTCAAAGGAAGCAATCCGAGAAAAATGTTGTCAATGTTTGCATTCAACTTACAGAGTTACACTGCTGTGTTTACTTTTTTTTAAAGTGCGTGAAGAATAAGGCACTGTTCTTTAATTAAAATTAACACAGCAAAACACTCAGGCTGCACAACTTTACTGTTTTCTAATTAATGCGACTTGTATCTCAGAGGGGGAAACCCACAGAAAGCTAAGTAAAATTAATACGAAGTGTTTTAAGGCAAGCATTTTTTTTATTAAAAATATTTTTTATTGCATTTTAGGTTTTTGGGTACATGTGAAGAACATGCAAGATATTTGCATAGGTACACCTGTGGCAGTGTAATTGGCTGCCTTCCTCCCCTTCACCTATATCTGGCATTTCTCCCCATGCTATCTCTCCCCAACTCCCAACATCTCGCAGTCTCTCCCCTATTCCCCCCAACAGACCCCACAGTGTAGTGCTCCCCTCCCTGTGTTCATGTGTTCTCATTGTTCAATAACCGCCTATGAGTGAGAACATGTAGTGTTTCATTTTCTTTTCTTGTATCAGTTTGCCGAGAATGATGTTCTCCAGGTTCATCCATGTCCCTACAAAGGACATAAACTCATTGTTTTTGATTGCTGCCTAATATTCCAAGGTGTATATGTGCCACATTTTCCATGTCCAGTCTATCATCGATGGGCATTTGGCTTGATTCCAGGTCTTTTCTATTGTGAATAATGCTGCAATGTACATTCGTGTGCATGTGTCCCTACAGTAGAACGATTTATAGTTCTTTGGATATATACGCAGTAATGGGATTGCTGGGTCAAATGGAATTTCTATGTCTAGGTCCTTGAGGAATCGCCACACTGTCTTCCACAATGGTTGAACTAATTTACACTCCCACCAACAGTGTAAAAGTGTTTCTATTTCTCCACATCCTCTCCAGCATCTGCTGTCTCCATATTTTTTTAATGATCACCATTATAACTGGCATGAGGTGGTATCTCAATGTAGTTTTGACTTGGAATTTCTCTAATGACCAGTGATAATGAGAATTTTTTTATATGTTTGTTGGCCTCATGTATGTCTTCTTTTCTAAAGTGTCTGTTCATATCCTTTGCCCATTTTTGAATGGGCTTGTTTGTTTTTTTCTCGTAAATCTGTTTGAGTTCTTTGTAAATTCTGGATATCAGCCCTTTGTCAGATGGGTAAACTGCAAAAATATTTTCCCATTCTGTTGGTTGCTGATTCACTGTAACAACTGTTTATTTTGCCTTGCAGTAGCTGTGGAGTTTGATTAGGTCCCGTTTGTCTATTTTGGCTTGTTGCCAGTGTTTTGATCATGAATCCTTGCCTACTCCTATATCCTGAATGGTTTTTCCTAGATTTTCTTCTAGGGATTTTATGGTGTTAGGTCTTATGTTTAAGTCTTTGATCCATCTGGAGTTAATTTTAGTGTAAGGTGTCAGGAAGGGGTCCAGTTTCTGCTTTCTGCACATGGCTAACCAGTTTTCCCAACACCATTTATTAAACAGGGAATCCTTTCCCCATTGTTCGTTTTTGTCAGGTTTATCAAAGATTGTATGGTTGTAGATATATTGTGTTGCCTCCGAGGCCTCTGTTCTGTTCCATTGGTCTATATCTCTGTTTTAATACCAGTACCATGCTGTTTTGATAACTGTAACCTTGTAGAATAGTTAGAAGTTCGGTAGTGTGATGCCTCCTGCTATGTTCTTTTTACTTAAAATTGACTTGGATATGTGGGCTCTCTTTTGGTTCTATATGAAGTTTAAGATGTTTTTTTTTCCAGTTCTGTGAAGAAGGTCATTGGTAGGGGATAGCATTTAATCTGTAAATTACTCTGGGCAGCATGGCTATTTTTATGATATTGATTCTTCCTAACCATGAACATGGAATGTTTCCTTATCTATTTGTGTCATCTCTTATTTCGTTGAGCAGTGGTTGTAGTTCTCCTTGAAAAGGTCTTAATTACATTCCTTATTAGTAGTACTCTTAGGTATTTAATTCTCTTTGTAGCAATTGTGAATGGCAGTTCGTTTTTGATTTGGCTCTCTTTAAGTCAGTTATTGGTGTATAAAATGCTTGTAATTTTTGCATATTGATTTTACAATGCTGTGTTTATGGCGCAGTTTACAAATGCTTTCTGTGAAGAATCTGAAAACTGACAATTCCAAAACAATCCCTTGTTATACGAAATAGCAGTAAGACTGCCTGTAACACACAGAAGAAACGTATCTGTGAAACTGCTCTATTGTGCCCTATTGAGCTAAGAGAGTTGCATCTATTTTTTGATTCATCAGTTTAGAAACACTTTTCTTACAGAAGCTAGATTTGTTTACTCCAGACAGAAAGTGGGCATATGCTGTAATGACAAATCTCACCACTTAAAAACTCAAAGGAAGCTATCTGGGAGAAAGGTTGTCAATGTGTGCATTCAACTTACAGAGTTACACTGCTGTGTGTATGCAGCAGTTTGCAAACGCTTTCTGTGGAGAATCTCAAAACTGACATTTCCACAAAATCCTGTCAATAACAAAATAGCAGTAAAACTGCCTTTAAAACACAGAAGAAACATATCTGCGAAACTGATCTGGTGTTTGTGGGTTACCTAAGAGAAATGCATCTATGTTTCAATTGAGCAGATTAGAAGCACATTTCTTACAGAAGCTCGATTTGTTCATTCCAGACAGAAAGAGGGCATATAGTGTAATGAGAAATATCTCACCTTAAAAACTCAAAGAAGCTATCCAGGATAAAAGTGGTCAATGAGTGCATTCAACTTACAGAGTTACACTGCTCTGTGCATGCAGCTGTTTGCAAACGGTTTCTGTGGAGAATCTCAAAACTGACATTTCCAAAAAATTCCGTCTAATAGGAAATAGCAGAAAAACTGCCTGTAAAACACAGAAGAAACATATGTGTGAAACTGCTCTGGTGTGTGTGGGTTAACTAAGAGATATGCATCAATGTTTCAATTGAGCAGGTTAGAAGCACATTTCTTACAGATGCTAGATTTGTTCATTCCAGACAGAAAGACGTCATATATTGCAATGATAAATCTCTCACCTTAAAAACTCAAAGGGAGATATTCGGGATAAAAGTGGTCAATGTGTGCATTTAAGTTACAGAGTTACACTGCTGTCTGTATGCAGCAGTTTGAAAATGTATTCTGTGGAGAATCTCAAAACTGAGATTTTCATCAAAATCTTGTGTTATACGAAATAGCAGTAAGACTGCCTGTTAGAAGAATTATGTCTGTGAAACTGCTCTGGTGTTTGTGCATTCAACTACAAGAGTTGCATCTTTGTTTTGATTCTGCAGGCAAGAATAACTTTTCTTATAGAATCTAGATTTGTTCATTCCAGTCAAAAAGTGGGCATATGCTGTAATGCAAAATCTCACTCTTTAAAAACGCAACAGAAGTTATCAGGAAAAATGTTTTTAAAGTGTGCATTCAAGGTGCAGAGTTACACTGCTCTGTGTAAGCAGCAGTTTGCAAACGCTTTCTGTGGATAATCTCAAAACTGACATTTCCAGCAAAATCCCATCTTATACAAAGTAGCAGTAACAGTGCCTGTAAAACACAGAAGAAACTTTTATGTGTTAAACTGCTGTGGTGCGTGTGTGTTCAACTAAGAGCATTGCATCAATGTTTTGATTCAGCAGGTTAGAAAAACTTTTCTTATGGAAGCTAGATTTCTTCATTCCAGACAGAAAGTGGGCATATGCTGTAATTAGAAATCTCTTACATTAAAAACGGAAAAAAAATCTATCTGGGAAAAAGGCTGTCAATGTGTTCATTCAACTTACAGAGTTACACTGCTCTGTGCATGCAGCAGTTTGCAAATGTTTTCTGTGGAGAATCTGAAATTTTACATTTCCAGCAAAATCTCATCTTATACAAAACAGCAGTAACACTGCCTCTAAAACGCAGAATAAACGTATGTGTTAAACTGCTCTGGTGTGTGTGCATTCAACTAAGAGTGTTGCATCAATGTTTTGATTCAGCAGGTTAGAAAAACTTTTCTTACACAGGCTAGATTTCTCCATTCCAGACAGAAAGTGGGCATATTCTGTAATGAGAAATCTCACTTTTTCAAAAGTTATATTAATCTACTTTTGAGAAAGTTTGTAAATGTGTTCATTCAACTTATAATTACACTGCTGTGTGTATGCAGCAGTTTGCAAACGCTTTCTGTGGAGAATCTCAAAACCGACATTTTTACAAAATCCTGCCTAATATGAAATAGCATGCCGGGCGCTGTGGCTCAAGTCTGTAATCCCAGCACTTTGGGAGGCCAAGGCGGGTGGATCATGAGGACAAAAGATCGAGACCATCCTGGTCAACATGGTGAAACCTCGTCTCTACTAAAAATATAAAAAATTAGCTGGCCATTTTGGCGTGTGCCTGTAATCCCAGCTACTCAGGAGGCTGAGGCAGGAGAATTGCCTGAACCCAAGAGGCAGAGGTTGTGGTGAGCTGAGATCGCACCATTGCACTCCAGCCGGGGTAACAAGAGCAAAACTCCATCTCAAAAAAAAAATAGCAGAAAAACTGCTTGTAAAACACAGAAGAAACATATGTGTGAAACTGCTCTGGTGTGTGTGGGTTAACAAAGACAAATAAATCTATGTTTTGATTGAACAGATTAGAAGCACATTTCTTACAGAAGGTAGATTTGTTCATTCCAGACAGAAAGAGGGCATTTAATATAATGAGAAATCTCTCACCTTAAAAACTCAAAGGAAGCTACATGGAAATGCCAAATGTGGGTGAAGGGGAGAAAGGAAGCAAAACACACTGCCATGTGTGTACCTACGCAACTGTCTCGCATGTTCTGCTCATGTACCCCAAAACCTAAAATGCAATAAAAAATTAAAAAAAAGTAGTCAATGTGTGCATTCAACTAACAGAGTTACACTGCTCTGTGTATGCGGCAGTTTGTAAATGCTTTCTCTGGAGAATTTCGAAACGGACATTTTCAGAAAAATCTCATGTTATATGAAATAGCAGTAGGACTGCCTGTAACAGAAGAATTCTGTCTGTGAAATTGCTCTGGTGTTTGTGCATTCAACTATGAGAGTTGCATCTCTGTTTTGATTCAGCAGGTAAGAATCCCTTTTCTTATAGAATCTAGATTAGTTCATTCCAGGTGAAAAGTGGGCATATGCTCTAATGCGAAATCTCACTCTTTAAAAACTCAAAAGAAACTATCGGGTAAAATGTTTTCAAAGTGTGCATTCAAGGTGCAGAGTTACACTTCTGTGTGTAAGCAGCAGTTTGCAAACGCTTTCCGTGGAGAATCTCAAAACTGACATTTCCAGCAAAATCCCATCTTATGCAAAGTAGCAGAAGCACTGCCTGTAAAACACAGAGGAAATGTATGTGTTAAACTGCTGTGGTGTGTGTGCGTTCAACTAAGAGCATTATATCAATGTTTTGATTCAGCAGGTTAGAAAAAGTTTTCTTGCAGAAGCTAGATTTCTTCATTCCAGACAGAAAGTGGGCATATGCTGTAATTAGAAATCTTACTTTTTTTTTTTTCACTTCACAGTGAAATTATTTATTTATTTATTTATAATTATTATTTTTTTATTGGATTTTAGGTTTTGGGGTACATGAGCAGAGCATGCAAGACAGTTGCGTAGGTACACACATGGCAGTGTGCTTTGCTTTTCTTCTCCCCTTCACCCACATTTGGCACTTCTCCCCAGGCTATCCCTCCCCACCTCCCCCTCCCACTGGCCCTCCCCTTTTCCCCCCAATAGACCCCAGTGTTTAGTACTCCCCTTTCTGTGTCCATGTGTTCTCATTTTTCATCACCCACCTATGAGTGAGAATATGGGGTGTTTCATTTTTTGTTCTTGGGTCAGTTTGCTGAGGATGATGTTCTCCAGATTCATCCATGTCCCTACAAACGACACAAACTCATCATTTCTGATTGCTGCATAATATTCCATGGTGTATATGTGCCACATTTTTCCAATCCACTCTATTATCAATGGGCATTTGGGTTGATTCCAGGTCTTTGCTATTGTAAACAGTGCTGCAATGAACATTCGTGTACATGTGTCCTTATAGTAGAACGATTTATAGTCTTTTGGATATATACCCAGTAATGGGATTGCTGGGTCAAATGGAATTTCTATTTCTAAGGCCTTGAGGAATCGCCACACTGTCTTCCACAATGGTTGAACTAATTTACACTCCCACCAACAGTGTAAAAGTGTTCCTTTTTCTCCACATCCTCTCCAGCATCTGTTGTCTTCAGATTTTTTAATGATCGCTATTCTAACTGGCGTGAGATGGTATCTCAATGTGGTTTTACTTTTAAAAAACTCAAATTAATCTATTGTTGAGAAATGTTGCCAATGTGTCCATTCAACTTATAGTTACATTGCTGTGTGTATACAGCAGTTTGCAAATGCTTTCTGTGGAAAATCTTAAAGCTGACATTTTCAGCAAAATTTTGTGTTATACAAAATAGCTGTAAGACTGCTTGTAAAACTCAGAAGAATAGTGTCTGTGAAACTGCTCTGGTGTTTGTGCATTCAACTACAAAATTTGCATTTTTGTTTTGATTAAGCAGACTAGAATCAGTTTTCTTATAGAATCCAGATTTGTTCATTCCAGATAAACCGTGGGCATATGCTGTAATGAGAAATCTCACTCCTGGAAAACACAGAAGAAGCTATCCTTAAGAAAGGTTGTCAAAGTTTGCATTCAACTTGCAGAGTTACACTGCTGTGTGTAAGCAGCAGTTTGCAAACACTTTTTGTGGAGAATCTCAAAGCTGACATTTTCAGCAAAATCTGCTGTTGTGTGAAATAGCAGTAAGCCTGCCTGTAAAACACAGAAGAATAATATGTGTGAAACTGCTCTGGTGTTTGTGCGTTCGAGGAAGAGAGTTGTATCTGTGTTTCGATTTAGCATCTTAGAAACACTTCTTTTACAGAGGACACATTTGTATATTCCAGACTGAAAATGGGCATATGCTGTATTGAAAAATATCCTACATTAAGAACTTAAAAAACTGTATCTGGGAAAAAGGCTGTCAATGTGTGCATTCAACTTACAGAGTTACACTGCTGTGTGTATGCGGCAGTTTGTAAATGCTTTTTGTGGAGAATCTCAAAACTGACATTTCCAGCAAAATCCCATCTTATACAAAGTAGCAGTAGCACTGCCTGTAAAACACAGAAGATACGTATGTGTTAAACTTCTCTGGTGTGTTTGCCTTTAACTAAGAACATTGCATCAATATATCTATTCAGCAGATTAGATAAACTTTTCTTACAGAAGCTAGATTTCTGTATTCCAGACAGAAAGTGGGCATATGCTGTAATGAGACATCTCACTTATCAAAAAGTCAAATTAATATATTTTTGAGAAAGGTTGTAAATGTGTTCATTCAACTTATATTTACACTGCTGTGTGTATGCAGCAGTTTGCAAACGCTGTATGTGAAGAATCTAAAAACTGACATTTTCAGCAAAATTTCAGGTTGTATGAAATAGTAGTAAGACTGCTTGTAAAACTCAGAAGAATCATGTCTGTGAAACTGCTCTGGTGTTTGTGCATTCATCTACGAGAGTTGCATCTTTGTTCTGATTCAGCAGGCTTGAATCACTTTTTTTTCTTTTCTTGGAGTATACTAACTTTATTCTACAAGCAATGAGGGCTTAATACATGGTTTAAAAATAACTTTTACTTTTAAAAAATACATTAGAGAAAACTGAAAAACTCAAGAAGCAAAGAACAAAGCACAGTCACAAGCAGTTTGAAGTTTGACAGATTCTTCTAGGTCCTGTGCATCTGTAGGTACAACATCCAATTTTATGGGACTGAGACTGTATAGTATGTATCATGATTTTTCACACATCATGAATATTTACCAATTCAAAATCCCAAAGCTATATGAGCATTTTGATAACCAAAAATACACTACACCAACTCAGTCTGTTAAAAAAATGTAATCCTGTCTGTCTTGGGATAAAAATTTCATAAAGAGAAAAATGGCAACACCCCTCTAGATAAAAGCATTGGCAGAGTTCTGATTTAAATCCTGCATTCTCTTAATGCTCAATTTAAAATGAAGCATAGAGCAACAGAATACACTAAGTATAACACTTCCAAGAGAGCTCATTAGCAGATCTATATTATTAAAATATTAGCAAGGTATATTACCATTGAATTATCTAATATATTCCTATAGTACAGCCACAAGAGATACATACATTAATGGCTATCATCAAAATGTAAATATGGACACATCTGCATACATCTCTTTCTTTATAGTTTATTCTGCCCCTCTGTGGCCAACTAATGAACAAGTCCTGACATATACTGCTCAGAGGTTGTTTACAATTCCATGTCCAAGATGCATCTTTTCTATCAATTACAACAAAGGTATTTACAAATTGGCTTATTCATTAGCTCTATGTTGTCACCCCAGACATTTATAAAGCTTAGATGTTGCAAAATAATAAACCTCATCTACAATAAACACAGGCACTTTACTAAAAGCACTTATATATACCTGTGGTTATCATCTAAAACCATCTTCTAGATATGGAGACACTAGAAAAGAGCACTTCCCTTCACCCTGTCTTCTCCCTCTTCCACCATCCTCAGCAACTAAGTATAGGATGTCTGGCTCCAAGAGGTTGACTAATAATAAAGATCACTCCCAGAAGACAGACCTTCTTAAAAACTAACAAAAAGACATTCATAAGGGACTGATTTGCTGTATCTATTTTTAACATACTCTGAGCATTGACTTGTTTATCCTTTAATACATAATATTAAGTAGAATGCACATAGAGAACAATGGTTAGACCAGCTGAACTAATCTCCGGGGCACAAAACCCTTCTCTCTGCATACCTCTTCCTCCCCTCCCGATCACCACCCAGTGAATAGTTAGCATAGGCTCCTAAGCATCAAAATTTAACAATTCAATTTCCAAATTCAACCAACCACTCCTAAGGAAGTAATGAAAAAAAAATGCTTAGAGGGGTGTTACTTTAGCCCTATACTTTTAACCTATTTTGTGCACTTTTAAACACCTAGAAAGACTAGATATTTCCAACGGACGCTTTTCATTATATACACAGTAGCATTGAATAAATGTATACATAACACAGACTGTAATTTGAGTGTCTTCTAAATAGAAACATTCTGGCCTAGAACCTACCTCCCTTTCTGACCTTTACCAACTCCATAAACAGCTTAGGGGGGATTTTAACAATTTCACTTCTGATTTTTAGACGTCTTTCCTATGATTTCTAACACAAGGTATACTCAATGTATTGAATTTACTAACTCTACTTCTGTCATACACTGGCAATCTCTTTAACATTGATTAGATGTTAATTAGGACTCTCATGTCTGCTTATATACACTACATACACAGCACAGTTAATGAAAATGCAGACATAAGGGACAATGAGCTATGTGCCTAATCAGAAACACACTAGTGGAAAGCCCTTTACACTCCTCCTTCTCCCTGAACCTGCACAGATATCATAATGTACTGCTCAGAGAATTGATCAATTTCCAAAAAATGATGCTATCAAAAAGACAGCTACAAAATGTGTTTGTTATTTACTACCTTTACTTTTAACATATTTTGTGCACTTCTAAACATCTAGAAAGACTAGATGTTTCAAATTAGAACTTAAGTTTGTCCACTATATACACAGTAGTGTTGAATAAACTACACACATGTAACAATGGTTATATCTGAAAGTGTCTTCTAAATAGGGACATTCTGGTCTAGAACTGTTCATTCCTTCCAACTCTTTACCACCATCAACCTGGTGGATACAGACACATGTGTCACTTAGAGCTGATGTTACTTCACTTCCTAAAGTCTTTCTCAGAAGACAGCCTTTCTATGGATTTTAACAAAGCGTACAGGATGTGTTAGTTTACTAACTCTACTTCTGTCATACATTGGCAACCTCTTTAATATCTAGAGACTAGATATTATAAAATTGGAACTCATTTGTCCAGTATATTCATAATGTATACAGTATAGCAAAGTTAAATGCAATGCATGTAACATCTAGGCAATAGATTAAGCTGAAATTTTCTAATAAACAATGGCAAAACACATTTTGCAACCTTCCCTTCTGCCTGCCAGGTGGTTCCACAATTCCACTTCCCAACAGCATTTTCCACCACTTTATAAAAGCTATTTACAAAAATTGTTATTCTACTATTACCTTTAAATACACCAAGCACTTCCAAATATATAACTTGTCCATCATGAACACAGCACTGTTAACTAAAATTGCACACACATAACAATGCTTATCATCTGAGGTATCTTCTAAATGTGATCATTTTGGCCTTGAATCATTCCCTCCTCTCTTTCTTCTCTGCCTTCAATCCATTGGACAAGTACAGGCACATGTAATGCTTAGAGATGGCTGAACAAATTCTAATGCAAACATCATTTACTGAAGACAAGTTTTTCTATAAATTTTATCACAAAGGGTAAAAAATATACTGATTTTATTAAATACTTAGTCATACACTGGCAACCTCTTTAACATCTAGAGACTAGACGTTGAAAAATTAGGAATCATTGTGCATTACATACACGATATACAGAGCAAAATAAAATGCACAAAATTCACAGGAAAACGGGGTCTGAAATGTCCAAGTGTGAACACACCAGAATATTACCATTTGCAATTTCTTCCCTCCCACTTCCTCTAAACCATTAAATGAGTATAGACAGTACTATACTGCTCACAAAGGTGGCTTTGCAATTCAATTTCCAAAAGTATTTTCTATGAATTTTAGAAAAAATATATTAACAAAGTGGTATTTTACTACCTCTACATTTAACATACATCGGGCACTTCTAAACACCTAGATAAACTAGATTTTTCAAGTAATGAGTTAATTCATCCACTATGTACAGAGCAGTCTTGAATAAACTGCAAACAAGTAATAACAGTTATAATTTGAAAGAACCTTCCAAATTTGAACATTCTGGCCTAGAACCTTTCCCATCTCCATCAACACAGAGGGCAAGAATGCTCAAATTTTCAGAAGACAATATCTCCTAGACTTGTAAAACAAAATGTACAAAACATTAGGTGACTAACTCTACTTCTGTCATACACTGGCAACCTTTTTAACATCTAGAAAGACTAGATGTTGTTAAAGTTAGAACTCGTTTGTCCTTTATATACACCATATACACAGGTAAGTAAAACAAAATGCACAGAGATAATGATTCATCTTGCCTTACTGTAAGCAGGGTGACATAAAACTCTCTGCACCTCCCTTTCTTCCCTCCTCCCCTGAACCACTGCATACACAGTGAGTATTACTCAACAGGCCATTCCTTCCAAAAAAACATTTCCTACAAATTGTAACACAAAGATATTTACAAAATGTGATTTTACTACCTCTAATTTTAACATCAGTCACTTCAGAACATCTGAAAACAGATGTTTCAAAAAAGTTTAGCATTGTCAACTATATATACAGTAGTGAAGAATAAAATGCACACAAAACAGTGGCTAGAATATAAAAATGTCTTCTAAATATGACAGTCTATCACAGAACCTTCTTCTCCTCCTTCTCAGGTCTTCCAGCTCCACGTCATATAACCCACTGAACAAACATGGATGTATCACTTCCAGAGGCCATTTAACAACTCCATTTCCAAAAGTCATCTCCAGAAGACATGTATTTTTCTATGATTTCTTTTAAACAAATGAGAATTTACAACATGTGTGGTTTTCTAAATCTACTTTATCATACGTCGGCAACCCCTTTACATCTAGAAGGACTAGATGTGACAAACGTTTTCTATTAAAAGGTTGGGGTGGAGTTGAGAGCAGCTTTTTTATATTATATACACAGGCCTTCCATAAACGGCCAGTAAACCTTCCCAGAGGGTGGTGGTCATTTCCAACGGGATAAACGTGGCCTGTCATTCTACCGTTACTTTCTTCTGACAGCAACGTCTGGTAGAATGAAGACTAACAGCTCAATGGCCACTGGTTAATTCCACCCATCATCATTCAGGACTTCACTCACCTCCCAGGCCTGTTTAGGCCTTTGTC
Source organism: Callithrix jacchus (assembly GCF_049354715.1). Taxonomy (NCBI): domain Eukaryota; kingdom Metazoa; phylum Chordata; class Mammalia; order Primates; family Cebidae; genus Callithrix; species Callithrix jacchus. The sequence continues at coordinate 47,707,008 of NC_133514.1, forward strand.
CGTTGTCATCAGAACTAGGTAGGTCTCACCCAATGGGGACAGAGTGGTCACTGGGGAACAGAATCTGCATGGCTCCATGGCCTGAAGAGGCAGCTGAGCCTGCCTGCATCCTTAGGCCACCTTCCCAGGCCCTCTATGACCTAACGGCTACTGTTGCACAGCATTTGAGTGGCCGCCATGTTTCCTGGTCCACCCCTCCTGGCACCACTTAAAGGCGTTGCATCTGGGAAGCTCAGCTGGGGCTCTGTCGAGGCCCAGCAGACTTAGGCCAGGAGATCCAGTGGCCAGCAGAATTCAGGCTGGCATACTGGCTGGGAGAAGCCACCACTGCCATCAATCACTGAAGTGGGGTGGGGTAGAGAGGTTCACCAGGGCTTCAAGGCCTGAGCCTCGCCAGGCCAATGGGAAGCTACAGTGGAGGCCTCTGGTGTCTAAAGGGCAGAGGGTATGGCCAGTCCCAGGGCCCCTCAGCTCACCCACCAGTTTGTGGCCGGAGGGCCTGGAGGGCCGAGCGGGAGCATGTAGCACTCTGCGTCTCTCCTCATTCTCTGCCGGACCAGAACTTAGAATCACTTTTCTTAAAGGATATAGATTTGTTCATTCCACTTGAAAAGGGGGCATATGCTGTAATGAGAAATCTCACTCCTTAAGAACTCAAAAGAAGGTATCCTTAAGAAAGGTTGTCAAAGTGTGGGTTCAACTTGCAGAGTTACACTGCTGTGTGTATGCAGCAGTTTGCAAATGCTTTCTGTGGAGAATCTCAAAACAGACATTTCCAGCAAAATCTCACCTTATACAAAGTATCAGTAACACTGCCTGTAAAACACAGAAGAAATGAATGTGTTAAACTGCTGTGGTGTGTGCGTTCAACTAAGGGTGTTGCATCAATGTTTCCATTCAGCAGGTTAGAAAAACTTTTCTCACAAAGGCTAGATTTCTCTATTCCAGGCAGAAAGTGAGCATATTCTATAATTAGAAATCTCACGTTTCTAAAACTCAAATTAATCAATTTCTGAGAAAGGTTGTCAATGTGTTCATTCATCTTCTAGTTACATTACTGTGTGTATGCAGCAGTTTGGAAATGCTTTCTGTGGAGAATCTCAAAACTGACATCTCCACAAAATCTCATCTAATACGGAATAGCAGAAAAACTGCCTGTAAAACACAGAAGAAACATATGTGTAAAACTGCTCTGGTGTGTGTGGGTTAACTAAAAAAAAATGCATCTATGTTTCTTTTTTTATTGCATTTTAGGTTTTGGGGTACATGTGCAGAATGTGCAAAATATTTGCATAGGTACACACATGGCAGTGTGTTTTGCTGCCTTCCTGCCCTTCACCCACATTTGGCATTACTCCTCAGGCTATCCCTCCCCAGCTCCCCCACCGCTGTCCCTCCCCATTCCCCCCAATAAACCCCAATGTGTAGTACTCCCTTCCCTGTGTTCATGTGTTCCAATTTTTCCTCACCCGCCTGAGTGAAAATATGTGGTATTTCATTTTCTGTTCTTGTTTCAGTTTGCTGAGGATGATGTTCTTCAGATTCGACCATGTCCCTACAAAGGACGTGAACTCATCGTTTTTGATTGCATGGTATTACATGGTGTATATGTGTCACATTTTCCCAGTCCAGTTCTATCACCGATGGGCAACTGGGTTGGTTTCAGGTCTTTGCTACTGTAAACAGTGCAGCAATGAACATTCATGTGCATGTGTGCATTCGTGTGCATGTGTCCTTATAGTAGAAGGATTTATAGTCCTTTGGATATATACCCAGTAATGGAATTGCTGGGTCAAATGGAATTTCTATTTCTAAGGCTATGTTTCAAGTGAGCAGATCAGAAGCATATTTCTTACAGAAGCTGGATTTGTTCCTTCCAGTCAGAAAGAGGGCATATAGTGTAATGAGAAATCCCTCACCTTAGAAACTCAAAGGAAGCTATTCGAGATAAAAGTGGTCAATGTGTTCAATCAACTTACAAAGTTACACTGCTGCATGTATGCAGCAGTTTGTAAACGCTATCTGTGGAGAATCTCAAAACTGACATTTTCAGCAAAATCTCGTGTTATACCAAAGAGCAGTAACACTGCCTGTATAACTCAGAAGAATCGTGTCTGTAAAACGGCTCTGGTGTTTGTGCATTCAACTATGAAAGTTGCATCTTCATTTTGAATCAGCAGGCTAGAATCACTTTTCTTATAGAATCTAGATTTGTTCATTCCAGACAAAAACTGGGCATACACTGTAATAAGAAATCTCACTCTTTAAAAACTCAAAAGGAGACTGACTCAAGATGGCGCCATGAGAACAACCCAGGATTGAAGCTCTCGGTGAACGCGCAAAGGGTGAGTCAGGGCCGCATTTCCAGACGGATCTTTGTTGCCCACAGAACGGGGAAACTCCCAGGTAAAAAAGAGATGCGAGACGCAAGAGCAGAGGTTTGGGCTGGTGCAGCCAGTGGCCGGTGCAGCCGGTAGCCAGCACTGTGATGCAGCAGTGCTCCACAGTGCTCTGCACAAAGCACACTGCTCCGGGTGCCCTGTTGAACTGGCAATCTGAGAATTGAGAGGGCAGATTGGCATATCCATTTGATTGAATGAGACTTGGACCGTGATCCAGGCCTGGAGATTCCAGGAAAATGGCATTTGGCCAGTGCAGTGTGACAAACAAAACAACGATTCCAAACGCTCCAGGTGGAGAGATTCACTGCGGGCACAGCTGAACGCAGGACAGTGCAGCTCGGTGGAAAAGGGGCGTATGCTATTACCCAGGCAATCCACACCTACTGAAGTACACTCTTATTGCTGACACAGCCTATCGTTGCCAAGGCAACCCACCACAACAAAAAGACTCTGCCACAGGGCGTAGCATGTAGCAGCAGGGCAGAGAATGCAGCAGCAAGGCAGAGCCTGCAGCAACAGGGCAGACCTCACACAAGCAGGGCAGAGCCTCGGCAGGCAAATAGTGACTAGACTGCCTCCTAGCTGGGCAAGACAGCACAACGGACACTCTAAAGAAAGCCCCAAACCCCCAAGACAGAGCATCTGAGAAAAAAAGTAGGTTTTTTTATGAGTTCTGCTGCAGCAGAATTAAATGTAGCAGCCTAACAGCCCTAAATGAACAACAGAGCTCACAGCTCAGCACTTGAGCTCCTATAAAGGACAGACTGTCTCCTCAAGCAGCTCCCTGACCCCTCTATATCCAAAAGACTGACATATGGCAGGCATCATTCTGGGACAAAGATAGCAGAAAAAGAAACTGGTAGCATCCCTCACTGTTCTGCAGCTGCTATAGGTGCACCCCAGATGAGCAGGACCTGGAGTGGACCTCAGCAGTTGTACGGTAGGGGGGCTAGACTGGTAGAAGGAAAACAAAGTAACAGAAATACTTCATCATCAACAATCTGGGCGTCCATTCAGAGACCTAATTGAAAAGTCAACAACTACTCAGACGACAGGAGGATAAATCCACAAAGATGGAAAGAAACCAGCGCAAAAAAAAAAAAAAACCCAAAACCAGAACATCTCACATCCTACAAAGGACAAAAACTCCTCACCAGCAAGAAAACAAAGCTGGACAGAAAACGACTGTGATGAAATAACGAAATTAGACTTCAGAAGGTGGATAAGGAAAACTTTTGTGAGCTAAAAGAACATGTTTTAAATCAATGCAAAGAAACTAAGAACCTTGAAAAAAGATTTGAGGAAATGATAACAAGTATGGATAACTTAGAGAGAAATATGAAATAATTGAAGGAGCTGAAAAACACAATACAAGAACTTCACGAAGCATGCACAAGTTTCAACAGCTGAATTGACCAAGAAGAAGAAAGAATATCAGAAGTCGAAGATCAACCCAATGAAATAAAACAAGAAACCAAGATTAGAGAAAAGAGCACAAAAAGGAATGAAGAAAGTCTCCAAGAAATGTGGGACTATGTGAAGAGACCTAACCTACGTTTGATAGGTGTACCAGAATGTGACGAAGAGAATGAATCCAAGCTGGAAAATACTCTTCAGGATATTATCCAGGCAAATTTCACCCACCTAGCAAGTCAGGCAAACACTCAAATGCAGGAAATATAGAGAACCCCACAAAGATATTCCGCAAAAAGAGCAACCCCAAGGCACATAATCGTCAGATTCAACAGGGTTGAAATAAAAGAGAAAAGACTAAGGGCAGCCAGAGAGAAAGGTCAGGTCACCCACAAAGGGAAGCCCATCAGACTCACAGCAGATCTCTCGGCAGAAACTCTACAAGCCAGAAGAGAGTGGGGGCCAATATTCAACATTCTTAAAGAAAAGAACTTTGAACCCGGAATTTCATATCCAGCCGAACTGAGCTTCATAAGTGAAGAAAAAAATAAAATTCTTTGCGAACAAGCAAGTACTCAGAGATTTTGTCACCACCAGGCCTGCCTTACAAGAGCTCCTAAAAGAGGCACTACACATAGAAAGGAACAACCAGTACCAGCCATTCCAAAATCACACTAAGTGCTAAAGAGCATCAACATAATGAAGAATCTACATCAACTAACAGGCAAAATGCCAGCTAGCATCAAAATGACAGTATCAAATTCACACATAACAATATTAACCCTAAATGTAAATGGACTAAATGTACCAATCAAAAGACACAGACTGGCAAATTGGATAAAAAACCAAAACCCATCAGTGTGCTGTATCCAGGAAACCCATCTCATATGCAAGGATACACAAAGGCTCAAAATAAAGGGATGGAGGAAGATCACTAAGCAAATGGAGAGCAAAAAAAAAAAAAAAAGCAGGAGTTGCCAGTCTCATCTCTGATAAAATGGACTTTAAAGCAACAAAGATCAAAAAGGACAAAGAAGGCCATTACATAATGGTAAAAGGATGGTTACAACAAGAAGGGCTAATAATTGTAACCATATATGCACCCAATAGAGGAGCACCCAGATAAATAAGGCAAGCTCTTAATGACTTACAAAGAGACTTAGACTCCCACAGAATAATAGTGGGAGACTTTAACACTCCACTGTCAATATTAGCCAAATAATCCAAAAAGAGGGAATCTTTCCCAAATCATTTTATGAGACCAAAATCATCCTGATACCAAAACCCGGCAGAGACCCAACAAGAAAAGAGAACTTCAGAACAATATCCATGATGAACATAGATGCAAAAATCTTCAATAAAATATTGGCAAGCCGAGTGCAATAGCATCTCAAAAAACTGATCCATCATGATCAAGTAGGATTCATCCTGGGGATGCAAGGCTGGTTCAACATACAGAAGTCTATAAAGGTAATTCACCACATAGACAGAACCAAAAACAAAAACCACATGATTATCTCAATTGATGCAGAGAAGACATTCGACAAAATTCAGCAGCCCTTTATGCTAAAAACCCTCAATAAACTCGGTATCGATGGAACGTATCTCAAAGTAATAAAAGCTATTTACGACAAACCAACAAAAAATATCATACTGAATGGGCAAAAACTGGAAGCATTCCCTTTGAAATCCCACACTAGACAAGGTGCCCTCTCTCACCACTCCTATTCAATATAATACTGGAAGTTCTAGCCGGAGCAATCAGGCAAGAAAAAGAAATAAAGGGTATTCAAATAGGACAAGTGGAAGCCAAATTGTTTCTATTTGCAGACGACAGGATAGTATACCTAGAAGACCCCATTGCCTCAGCCCCAAAACTCCTGAAACTGATAAGCAACTTCAGCAAAGTCTCAGGATATAAACTCAATGTGCAAAAATCACAAGCATTCCTATACACCAATAACAGACTTAAAGAAAACCAAATCAAGAACGAACTGCCATTCACAATTGCTTCAAAAAGAATAAAATACCTAGGAATACAACTCACAAGGAAAGTAAAGAACCTCTTCAAGGAAAACTACAAACCACTGCTCAACGAAATAAGAGAGGACACAAACAGATGGAGAAACATTCCATGTTCATGGTTAGGAAGAATTAATATTATAAAAATGGCTATACCGCCCAAAGTAATTTACAGGATCAACACTATCCCCATCAATATACCATTGACTTTCTTCACAGAACTGGAAAAAACCACCATGAACTTCATATGGAACCAAAAGAGAGCCCGCATAGCCAAGCCAATTCTAAGCAAAAAGAACACAGCAGGGGGGCATCACACTACCGGATTTCAAACTATACTACAAGGCTACAGTAATCAAAACAGCATGGTACTGGTCCCAAAACAGAGATATAGACCAATGAAACAGAACAGAGGCATTGGAGGCAACACAACATATCTACAACCATACAATCTTTGATAAACCTGACAAAAACAAGCAATGGGGAAAGGATTCCCTGTTTAATAAACGGTGTTGGGAAAACTGGCTAGCCACGTGCAGAAAAGAGAAATTGAACCCCTTCCTGACACCTTACACCAAAATTAACTTCAGATGGATTACAGACTTAAACATCAGACCTGGAACCATAAAAACCCTAGAAGGAAATCTAGGCAAAACCATTCAGGACATAGGAGTAGACAACGACTTCCTGAACAAAACACCAAAAGCATTGGCAACAAAAGCCAAAATAGACAAATGGGACCTAAGCAAACTCCACAGCTTCTGCACGGCAAAAGAAACAGTCACTAGAGTGAATTGGCAACCAACAGAATGAGAAAAAAATTTTGCAGTTTACCCATCTGACAAAGGGCTGATATCCAGAATTTACAAAGAACTCAAACAGATTTACAGAAAAAAACAAACAAGCCCATTCAAAAATGGGCAAAGGACATGAACAGACACTTTACGAAAGAAGATATATATGAGGCCAACAATCATATGAAAAAATGCTCATCGTCACTGGTCATCAGAGAGATGCAAATCAAAACCACATTGAGATACCATCTCACGCCAGTTAGAATGACGATCATTAAAAAAATCTGGAGACAACAGATGCTGGAGAGGATGTGGAGAAAAAGAAACACTTTTAAACTGTTGGTGGAAGTGTAAATTAGTTCAACCATTGTGGAAGACAGTGTGGCAATTCCTCAAGGACCTAGAAATAAAAATTCCATTTGACCCAGCAATTCCATTACTGGGTGTATATCCAAAGGACTATAAATTGTTCTACTGTAAGGACACATGCACACGAATCTTCATTGCAGCACTGTTTACAATAGCAAAGACCTGGAACCAACCCAAATGCCCATTGACGATAGACTGGATTGGGAAAATGTGGCACATACACACCATGGAATATTATGCAGCAATCAGAAATGATGAGTTCATTTCGTTTGTAGGGACATGGATGAATCTGGAGAACATCATTCTCAGAAACTGACACAAGAACAGAAAATGAAATACCGCATATTCTCACTCATATGCGGGTGATGAACAATGAGAACACATAGACACAGGGAGGGGAGTACTAAACACTGGGGTGTATTTGGGGGAAAAGGGGAGGGCCAGTGTAGGCGGTAGCTGGGGAGGGATAGACTGGGGAGAAATGTCAAATGTGGGTGAAGGGGAGAAAAGAAGCAAAACACACTGCCATGTGTGTACCTATGCAACTGTCTTGCATGTTCTGCACATGTACCCCAAAACCTGAAATGCAATAAAAAATTTAAAAAAATAAATAAATGCAGCTTCTGTAAAAAAAGTTTTTCTACCGTGCTGAATATAAACATAAGTGCAACTCTCTTTTTTTAAAGGCACACACACAAGAGCAGTTCCCCGAATGCGTTTCTGCAGTGTTTTACAGGCAGGTTTACTGCTATTTTGTATAACACGGGGTTTTGCTGGAAATGTTAGCTTTGATATTGTCTGAAGGAAGCAATTGCAACCTGTGGCATACTCACAGCAGTGTAGATCTGTAAGGTGAATGCACACAAGTATAACCTTTCATCTGAATAGGTTTTTTTAGTTTTTATGATGAGAGATTTCTCATTACAGCATATGCCCACTTTTCATCTGCAATGTCCAAATCTACCTTCTTAAGAATAGCTTTCCTAATCTGCTGAATTGAAACATACATGGAACTCTTTTAGGTGAATGCACTCAAACAAGAGCAGTTTCACAGATACGTTTCTTCTGTGTTTTACAGGCAGTCTTAATGCTATTTCCCATAACATGGGATTTTGCTGAAAATGTCAGTTTTGAGATGCTCCACATAAAGCGTTTGCAAACTGCAGCCTAAACACAGCAGTGTAACTCTCTAACATAAATACACAGGTTGACGACCCTTCTCCCAGATAGTTTTCAAGATAAGATATTTCTCATTAAAGCATATGCCCATTATCTGTTTGGAATGAACAAATCTATTTTCTGTAAGAGAAGTTTTTCTAACCTGCCAAATCGAAACATGGATGCACCTCTCTTAGTTGAATGCACACACACCAGGGAAGTTTCCCAAATACGTTTCTTTTCTATTTTACAGGCAGCCTTACTGCTATTTCATAGTACATGGGATTTTGCTGGAAATGTCAGGTTTGAGATGCACCACAGAAAGCGTTTGCAAACTGTTGCATACACACAGCATTGTAACTTTGTAAGTTGAATGCACACATTGACAACCTTTCTCCCAGAAAGGGTCCTTTGAGTTTTTAAGGTGTGAGATTTCTTTTTACGGCATATGCCCACTTACTTTTTGGAATGAACAAATCTAGCTTCTGTAAGAAAAGTGTTTCTAACCTGCTGAATTGAAACATGGATACAACTCTCTTAGTTGAATGCAGACACAGCAGAGCAGTTTCACAGGTATGTTTCTTCTGTGTGTTACAGGCAGTCTTACTGCTATATCGTATAACATGGGATTTTGCTAGAATTGTCAGTTTTCAGATTCTTCACAGAAAGCGTTTGCAAACTGCTGCATAAATACAGCAGTATAACTCAGTAAGTTGAATGCACACATTGACCACTTTTATTCCGGACAGATTCCTTTGAGATTTTAAAGTGAGAGATTTTGCATTACAGTATATGCCCACTTTCTGTCTGGAATGAACAAATCTGGCTTCTGTGAAAAATGTGTTTCTAAGCTGCTCAATCAAAACACTGATGCAATTCTCTTAGTTGATAAACACACACCAGAGCAGTTTCACAGATACAGTTCTTCTGTGTTTTACCGGCGGTTTTACTGCTATTTTGTATTAGACGGTATTTTGCTTAAAATGTCAGCTTTGATATTCTCCACAGAAACATTGGCAAGCTGCTGCATACACTCAGCATTGGAATTCTGTACATTGACTGCACACATTGAAAATCTTTCTTCGGGATAGCTTCCTTTGAGTTTTTAAGGTGTGACATTTCTTTTTACAGCATATGCCCACTTTTATTCTGGAATGAAGAAATCTATCTTCTGTAAGAAAAGTATTTCTAACCAGCTGAATCAAAATATAGATGCAACTCTTTTAGTTGAATGCATACACACCAGAGAAGTTTCACATATTTGATTCTTCTTTATTTTGCAGGCAGCCTTACTGCTATCTCATAGTACAGGGGATTTTGCTGGAAATGTCAGTTTTGAGATGCACCACAGAAAGTGTTTGCAAACTGTTGCATACACACAGCAGTGTAACTCTGTACGTTGAATGCACACATTGACAACCTTGCTCCCGGAAAGCTTCCTTTGACTTTTTAAGGTGTGAGATTTCTCTTTACAGCATATGCCCACTTTTCTTCTGGAATGAACTAATCTATCTTCTGTAAGAAAAGTGTTTCTAACCTGCTGAAATGAAACATAGATGCCACTCTCTTAGTTGAATGAGTGCACAGCAGGGCAGTTCCACAGATATGGTTCTTTTGAGTTTTACATGCACTCTTACTGCTATTTCATACCACATTGGATTCTGCAGGAAATATCGGTTTTGAGATTCTCCACAAAAAGCGTTTGCAAACTGTTGCATACACACAGCAGTGTAACTCTGTAAGTTGAATGCACACATTGACCACCTTTATCCCAGATAGCTTTCTTTGAGTTTTTAAGGTGAGAGATTTCTCATTTCAGCATATGCCCATTTTCCATCTTTAATGAATAAATTCAGCTTCTGTAAAAAATATTTTTTCTATCTTGCTGAATATAAACATAAATGTCTTTTTTAAAAACACACTCACAAGAGCAGTTCCCCGGATACGTTTTTTCAGTGTTTTACAGGCAGGCTTACTGCTATTTCGTATAACACGGGGTTTTGCTGGAAATGTTAGCTTTGATATTCTCTGGAGAAAGCAATTGCAAACTGCAGCATACTCACAGCAATGTAACTCTGTAAGGTGACTGCATACAATTATAACCTTTCATCTGAATAGCTTTTTTTTAGTTTTTATGGTGAGAGATTTCTCATTACAGCATATGCCCACTTTTCATCTGCAATGTCCAAATCTACCTTCTTAAGACTAGTTTTTCTAATCTGCTGAATAGAAACATACATGGAACTCTTTTAGGTGAATGCACTCAAACAAGAGCAGTTTCACAGATACGTTTCTTCTGTGTTTTACAGGCAGTCTTAATGCTATTTCCCATAACATGGGATTTTGCTGAAAATGTCAGTTTTGAGATGCTCCACATAAAGCGTTTGCAAACTGCAGCCTAAACACAGCAGTGTAACTCTCTAACTAAATACACGCGTTGACGACCCTTCTCCCAGATAGTTTTCTTTGAGTTTTCAAGATGAGCTATTTCTCATTAAAGCGTATGATCACTATCTATCTGGAATGAACAAATCTATCTTCTGTAAGAGAAGTTTTTCTAACCTGCCGAATAGAAACATAAATGCAACTCTCTTAGTTGAATGCACACACACCAGAGAAGTTTCCCAGATATGTTTCATTCCGATTTTACAGGCAGCCCTACTGCTATTTAGTAGTACATGGGATTTTGCTAAAAATGTCAGTTTTGAGATGCGCCACAGAAAGCGTTTGCAAACTGTTGCATACACACAGCAGTGTAACTCTGTAAGTTGAATGCACACATTGACAACCTTTCTCCTGGAAAGCTTTCTTTGAGTTTTTAAAATGCGAGATTTCTCTTTCCAGCATATGCCCACTTACTTTCTGGAATGAAAAAACTCTAGCTTCTCTAAGAAAAGTGTTTCTACCCTGCTGAATCAAAACATAGATGCAACTCTCTTAGTTGAACGCAGACACACCAGAGCCATTTCACAGATACTTTTATTCTCTGTGTTACACGCAGTCTTACTACTATTTCTTATAACATGGGGTTTTGCTTGAATTGTCAGTCTTCAGATTCTTCACGGAAAGCGTTTGCAAACTGCTGCATAAGCACAGTAGTGTAACCTTCTATGTTGAATGCACACATTGAACACTTTCATCCTGTGTAGCTTCCCTTGAGTTTTTATGGTGCGAGATTTCTCTTTAAAGCATATGCCCACTTTTCTTCTGGAATGAACAAATCTATCTTCTGTAAGAAAAGTGTTTCTAACCTGCTGAAATGAAACATAGATGTCACCTTCTTAGTTGAACACGCCCACACCAGAGCCGTTTTATAGACACATTTCTTCTGAGTTTTACATGCACTCTTACTGCTATTTCATATTACATTGAATTTTGCAGGAAATGTCTGTTTTGAGATTCTACACAGAAAGCATTTGCAAACTGTCGCATACACACAGCAGTATAACTCTGTAAGTTGAATGAACACATTGAGAACCTTTCTTGTGTATAGATTCCTTTGAGTTTATGATATGCGAGGTTTCTCATTAAAGCATATGCCCACTTTCTGTCTGGAATGAACAAATATATCTTCCGTAAGAAAAGTATTTCTAACCTGCTGACTCAAAACACTCTTAGATGAACGCACACACACCAGAGCGGTTTCACGGATACGTTTCTTCTGTGTTTTACAGACAGTGTTAGTGCTATTTCGTATAACACAAGATTTTGCTGGAAATATCAGTTTTGAGATTCCACAAGGAAACCTGTGTAAACTGCTGCACACACAGCAGTGTAACTCTGTATGTTGAATGCACACATTGACCACTTTTCTCCCAGATAGCTTTCTTTGAGTTTTTAAGGTGAGAGGTTTCTCATTACAGCGTATGCCCTCTTTCTGTCTAGAATGAACAAATCTAGTTTCTGTTAAAAAGTGTTTCTAACCTGATGAATTGAATCATAGATGCAACTATCTTAGTGGAACGCACACACACCAGAGTAGTTTCACAAATACATTTTTTCTGTGTTTTACAGGAAGTCTTACTGCTATTTCTTATAACAGGGAATTCTACAGGAAATGTTAGTTTTGAGATTAGGTACAGAAAACGTTTGCAAACTGCTGCATAAACACAGTAGTGTAACTCTATAAGTTGAATGCACACTTTGACAACCTTTCTCCCTTATAGCTTCCTTTGAGTTTTTAAGGTGAGAGATTTCTCATTACAGCATATGCCTACCTTTTGTCTGGAATGAACAAATCTAGCTTCTGTAAGAAAAGACTTTCTAACCTGCTGAATCAAAACATAGATGCATTTCTCATAGTTGAACACACACACACACACACACACACACACACACACACACACCAGAGCAGATTCAAAAATACATTTCTTTTGTGTTTACCAAACAGTCTTACTACTATTTCATAAACCCAGAATTTTGCTGAAAATGTCAGTTTTGAGATTTTCCACAGAAAGTGTTTGCAAACTACTTCATACCCACAGCAGTGTAACTGTGTAAGTTGAATGCACACATTGACAACCTTTCTCCCAGATGGCTTCTTGGGGTTTTAAGGTGAGTGATTTTACATTACAGCATATGCCCACTTTCTCTCTGTAATGAACGAATTTTGCTGAATCAAAACATAGATGCAACTCTCTTCATTGAAAGCACACACACCAGAGAAGTTTCACAGATACCTTTCTTTTATGTTTTACCAGCAGTCTTACTGCTGTTTTATATAAATTTGATTTTGCTGAATCAAAACATAGATGCAACTCTCTTCATTGAAAGCACACACACCAGAGAAGTTTCACAGATACCTTTCTTTTATGTTTTACCAGCAGTCTTACTGCTGTTTTATATAAACTTGATTTTGCTGAAAATGTCAGTTTTGAGATTCTCCACAGGAAGCGTTTGCAGACTGCTGCATACACACAGCAGTGTAACTCTGTAGGTTGAATGCACACGTTGACAGTTTTTCTCCCAAATAGATTTCTTTAAGTTTTTAATGTGAGAGATTTCTCACTGCAGCATATGCCCACATTCCGCCTGGAATGGGCAAACCTACTTCCGTAAAAAAAGAGTTTCAAACTTGCTGAATTGAAACATAGATGCAACTCTCTTATTTGAATGCGCACACACACCAGAGTAGTTTCACAGATACGATTCTTCTGGGTTTGACAGCCAGTCTTTCTGCTATTTTATATAATATTGGTATTTGCTGGAAATGTCAGTTTTGAGATTCATCCAGAGAAAGCATTTGCAAACTGCTGCATACAAACAGCAGTGTAACTCTGTAAGTTGAATGCACACATTGACAGTTTTTCTTATAGATAGCTACTTTGAAGTTATAAAGGTGAGTTATTTCTCATTAAAGCATATGACCTCTTTCTTTCTTTTCTTTTCTTTCTTTTTTTTTTTTTTTTGAGACGGAGTTTTGCTCTTGTTACCCAGGCTGGAGTGCAATGGCACGATCTCAGCTCACCGCAACCTCTGCCTCCTGGGTTCAGGCAATTCTCCTGCCTCAGCCTCTTGAGTAGCTGGTATTACAGGCACACGCCACCATGCCCAGCTAATTTTTTGTATTTTTAGTACAGATGGGGTTTCACCATGTTGACCAGGATGGTCTCCATCTCTTGACCTCGTGATCCACCCACCTTGACCTCCCAAAGTGCTGGGATTACAAGCGTGAGCCACTGTGCTTGGCCATGACCTCTTTCCATCTGAAATGAACAAATCCAGCTTCTGTAAAACAAGCATTTCTAACCTGCTGAATTGAAACATATATGCAAATATCTTAGTTGAATGCACACACACTAGAGCAGTTTCAAGGATAAGTTTCTTCTGTGTTGTACAGGCAGTCTTACTACTATTTTGTATAATATTGGATTTTGCTGAAAATGTAAGTTTTGAGATTAATCCAGAGAAAGCGTTTGCAAACTGCTGCATACATAAATCAGTGTAACTCTGTAAGTTGAATGCACACATTGACAACCTTTCTCCCAGATAGCTTTTTTTGAGTTCTTAAAGTGAGAGATTTCTCATTGCAGCATATGCCCACTTTCCATCTGGAATGAACAAATCTAGCTTCTGTAAAAAGAGTGTTTATCACCTGCTTAATCAAAACACAGATGAAACTTTTTTAGTGTAACTCACACACACCAGAGCAGTTTCATAGATACATTTCTTCTGTGTTTTACAGTCAGTCTTACTGCTATTTCTTATAACATGTGATTTTGCTGGAAATGTCAGTTTTTAGATTCTCCACAGAAAGCGTTTGCAATCTGCTGCATACACACAGCATTGTAACTCTTTAAGTTGAATGAACACATTGACAACCTTTCTCCCTAATAGCTTTCTTTGAGTTTTTAAGATGAGAAATTTCTCATTGCAGCACATGCTTATTTCTGTATGGAATGAACAAATCTAGCTTCTCTAAGAAAAGTGTTTCTAACCTGCTGAATCGAAACAAAGATGAAACTCTCTTAGTTAAATGCACACACACCAGATTAGTTTCACAGACATGTTTCTTCTGTGTTTTCCAGGCAGTCTTACTGCTATTTTGTATAACACGGGATTCTAGTGAGAATGTCAGTTTTGAGATTATCCACAGGAGGCCTTTGCAAACTGCTGCATTCTCACAGCAGTGTAACTCTTTAAGTTGAATGCACACATTGACAACCTTTTTCCCAGATAGCTTTCTTTGACTTTTTAAGGTGAGAAATTTCTCCTTGCTACCTATGCCCACTTTATGTCTGGAAGGAACAATTCTAGCTTCTGTACCAAAAATGTTTCTTATCTGCTGAGATGTGCAACTCTCTTTGTTGAATGCACACACACCAGAGAAGTTTGACAGATGTGTATCTCTATGTTTTACAGGCAGTCTTACTGCTGTTTTGTATAACACTGGACTTCGCTGGAAATGTCAGTTTTGAGATTCTCCACAGAAAGCTTTTGCAAACTGCTTCATACACACAGCAGTGTAACTCTGTATGTTGAATGCACACATTGACAACCTTCCTACTGGATAGCTTATTTTGACTTTTTAAGGTGAGATATTTCTCATTACAGCATATGCCCACATTCCATCTGGCATGAACAAATCTAACTTCCATAACAAAAGTGTTTCTAAGCTGCTGAATTAAAATATAGGTGAAAATCTCTTAGTTGAATGCACACACACCAGAGCAGTTTCCCAGATATGTTTCTTCTGTGTTTTACAGGCAGTCTTACTGCTATTTCTTACAAAATGGGATATTGCTGAAAATGTCAGTTTTGGGATGCTCCACAGACAGCGTTTACAATCTGCTGCATACACACAGCAGTGTAGCTCTGTAAATTGAATTCACACATTGACAACCTTTCTCCTGGAAAGCATTTTTTAAGTTTTTAAGGTGAGAAATTTCTGACTACAGCATAAGCCCTCTTTCAGTCTGGAATGAACAAATCTAGGTTCTGTAAGAAAAGTGTTTTTAACCTGCTAAATTGAAAAAAAAATGCAACTCTTTTGTGTTTTATGGGCAGTCTTACTGCTATTTTGTATAACACAGAAATTTGCTGGAAATGTCAGTTTCGAGATTCTCCACAGAAAGTGTTTGCAGACTGCTGCATACACACAGCAGTGTAACTCTGTAAGTTGAATGCACACATTGATAACATTTCTCCCAGATGGCTTTCTTTGGGGTTTTAAGATGAGTGATTTCACTTTACAGCATACGCCCACTTTCCCTCTGAAATAAACAAACCCAGCTGATGTAAGAAAAGTGTTTCTAACTTGCTGAGTTGAAACATAGATGCAACTCTCTTCATTGAATGCACACACACCAGAGTAGTTTCACAGATATGTTTCTTCTGTGTTTTGCAGGCAGTCTTACTGCTATTACTTATACCATGGGATATTGCTGGAAATGTCAGTTTTGAGATTCTCCACGGAAAGCATTTCTAATCTGCTGCATACACACAGCAGTGTAACTTTGTAAGTTGAATACACACATTGCCAACCTTTCTCCTGAATAAATTTCTTTACGTTTTTAAGGTGAGAGATTACTCTTTACAGCATATGCCCACTTTTCATCTGGAATGGACAAATCTAACTTCTGTAAAAATAAAGTTTCAAACTTGCTGAACAGAAACATATATGCAGCTATCTTAGTTGATCGCACACACAACAGAGAAGTTCCAAAGATACATTTTTTCTGTGTTGTACAGGCAGGTTTACTGCTATTTCATATAATATGAAATTTTTCTTGAAATGTCAGTTTTGAGATCCTCCAGACATAGTGTTTGCAAACTGCTGCATACACACAGCAGTGTAACTCTGTAAGTTGAATGCACACCTTTTACTTGGAAAGATTTTATTAGTTTTTAACGTGAGAGATTTCTCATTACAGTACATGCCCACTTTCCATCTGGAAACAACAAATCTAGGTTCTGTAAGAAAGGTGTTTCTAACCTGCGGAATGAAAACATAAATGCAGCTATCTTAGTTGAACGCACACAGGCCAGAATAGATTCACAAATTGTGTCTTCTGTGTTTTACAGGCAGTCTTTTTTTTTTTTTAATTTTTTATTGGATTATAGGTTTTGGGGTACATGAGCAGAGCATGCAAGACAGTTGCGTAGGTACACACACGGCAGTGTGCTTTGCTTTTCTTCTCCCCTTCACCCACATTTGGCACTTCTCCCCAGGCTATCCCTCCCCACCTCCCCCTCCCACTGGCCCTCCCCTTTTCCCCCCAATAGACCCCAGTGTTTAGTACTCCCCTTTCTGTGTCCATGTGTTCTCATTTTTCATCACCCACCTATGAGTGAGAATATGCGGTGTTTCATTTTCTGTTCTTGTGTCAGTTTGCTGAGGATGATGTTCTCCAGATTCATCCATGTCCCTACAAACGACACGAACTCATCATTTCTGATTGCTGCATAATATTCCATGGTGTATATGTGCCACATTTTTCCAATCCAGTCTATTATCAATGGGCATTTGGGTTGATTCCAGGTCTTTGCTATTGTAAACAGTGCTGCAATGAACATTCGTGTACATGTGTCCTTATAGTAGAACGATTTATAGTCTTTTGGATATATACCCAGTAATGGGATTGCTGGGTCAAATGGAATTTCTATTTCTAAGGCCTTGAGGAATCGCCACACTGTCTTCCACAATGGTTGAACTAATTTACACTCCCACCAACAGTGTAAAAGTGTTCCTTTTTCTCCACATCCTCTCCAGCATCTGTTGTCTCCAGATTTTTTAATGATCGCCATTCTAACTGGCGTGAGATGGTATCTCAATGTGGTTTTGATTTGCATCTCTCTGATGACCAGTGACGATGAGCATTTTTTCATATGATTGTTGGCCTCATATATGTCTTCTTTCGAAAAGTATCTGTTCATATCCTTTGCCCACTTTTGAATGGGCTTGTTTGTTTTTTTCCTGTAAATCTGCTTGAGTTGTTTGTAAATTCTGGATATCAGCCCTTTGTCAGATGGGTAGACTGCGAAAATTTTTTCCCATTCTGTTGGTTGCCGATCCACTCTAGTGACTGTTTCTTTTGCCGTGCAGAAGCTGTGGAGTTTCATTAGGTCCCATTTGTCTATTTTGGCTTTTGTTGCCAATGCTCTTGGTGTTTTGTTCATGAAGTCCTTGCCTACTCCTATGTCCTGGATAGTTTTGCCTAGATTTCCTTCTAGGGTTTTTATGGTGCCAGGTCTTATGTTTAAGTCTTTAATCCATCTGGAGTTAATTTTAGTGTAAGGTGTCAGGAAGGGGTCCAGTTTCTGCTTTCTGCACATGGCTAGCCAGTTTTCCCAACACCATTTGTTAAACATGGAATCCTTGCCCCATTGCTTGTTTTTGTCAGGTTTATCAAAGATTGTATAGTTGTATGTATGTTGTGTTGCCTCCGGTGCCTCTGTTTTGTTCCATTGGTCTATATCTCTGTTTTGGTACCAGTACCATGCTGTTTTGATTACTGTAGCCTTGTAGTATAGTTTGAAATCCGGTAGTGTGATGCCCCCGGCTGTGTTCTTTTTGCTTAGAATTGACTTGGCTATGCGGGCTCTCTTTTGGTTCCATATGAAGTTCATGGTGGTTTTTTCCAGTTCTGTGAAGAAAGTCAATGGTAGCTTGATGGGGATAGCGTTGATTCTGTAAATTACTTTGGGCAGTATAGCCATTTTCACGATATTAATTCTTCCTAACCATGAACATGGAATGTTTCTCCATCTGTTTGTGTCCTCTCTGATTTCGTTGAGCAGTGGTTTGTAGTTCTCCTTGAAGAGGTCCCTTACGTTCCTTGTGAGTTGTATTCCAAGGTATTTTATTCTTTTTGTAGCAATTGCGAATGGCAGTTCGCTCTTGATTTGGCTTTCTTTAAGTCTGTTATTGGTGTAGACGAATGCTTGTGATTTTTGCACATTGATTTTATATCCTGAGACTTTGCTGAAGTTGTTTATCAGTTTCAGGAGTTTTTGGGCTGAGGCGATGGGGTCTTCTAGGTATACTATCATGTCGTCTGCAAATAGAGACAATTTGGCTTCCACCTTTCCTATTTGAATACCCTTTATTTCTTTTTCTTGCCTGATTGCTCTGGCTAGAACTTCCAGTACTATGTTGAATAGGAGTGGTGAGAGAGGGCATCCTTGTCTAGTGCCAGATTTCAAAGGGAATGCTTCCAGTTTTTGCCCATTCAGTATGATATTGGCTGTTGGTTTGTCATAAATAGCTTTTATTACTTTGAGATACGTTCCATCGATACCGAGTTTATTGAGGGTTTTTAGCATAAAGGGCTGTTGAATTTTGTCAAATGCCTTCTCTGCGTCAATTGAGATAATCATGTGGTTTTTGTTTTTGGTTCTGTTTATGTGGTGAATTACGTTGATAGACTTGCGTATGTTGAACCAGCCTTGCATCCCTGGGATGAATCCTACTTGATCATGATGAATAAGTTTTTTGATTTGCTGTTGCAATCGGCTTGCCAATATTTTATTGAAGATTTTTGCATCTATGTTCATCATGGATATTGGCCTGAAGTTTTCTTTTCTCGTTGGGTCTCTGCCGGGTTACAGGCAGTCTTAATGCTATTTTGCATAACACTTGATTGTATTGGAAATGTCAGTTTTGAGATTCTCCACAGAAAGCGTTTGCAAACTGCTGCATACACACAGCAGTGTAACTCTGTAAGTTGAATGCACACATTGAAAAAGTTTTTCCTGAATAGCCTTCTTTGAGTTTTTAAGGTGAGAGATTTCTCATTACAGAATATGCCCACTTTGTCTGGAATGAACAGATCTAGCTTCTGTAGGAAAAGTTTTTCTAACCTACTGAATTGAAACAAAGATGCAACTCTCTTAGTTGAACGCACACACAACTGAGAAGTTTCACAGATACGTTTTTCTGTGTTTTACAGGCAGTCTTACTGCTATTTCTTATAACACGTGATTCAACTGAAAATGTCGGTTTTGAGATTCTCCACAGGAAGTGTTTGCAAACTGCTGCATACACACAGCAGTGTAACACTGTAAGTTGAATGGACACATTGACAACATTTCACCAAGATAGCTTACTTTGACTTTTCAAGGTGAGAGATTTCTCATTGTGACATATGCCCACTTTCTGTCTGGAACGAACAATATATTCTGTACGAAAACTGTTTCTTACCTGCTGAGATGAAACATAGATGCAACTCTCTTATTTGAATGCATACACACCAGAGCAGATTCACACGTATGTTTCTTCTGTGTTTTCTGGGAAGTCTTAATGCTATTTCTTATAACATGTGATATTGCTGGAGATGTCAGTTTATAGATGCTCCACAGAAAGTGTTTACAATATGCTGCATACACACAGCAGTGTACCTCTGAAAGTTGAATGCACACATTGACAACCTTTCTGCCAGATAGCTTTCATTAGTTTTTAAGGTGAGAGATTTCTCATTACAGCATATGCCCACTTCCCATCGGAAATGAACAAATTTAATTTCTGTAAAAAAGTAATTTCAAACCTGTTGAATTGAAACATAGATGCAACTCTCTTAGTTGAATGCACACACACCAAAGCAGTTTCTCAGATGCTATTCTTCTCTATTTCACAGGCAGTCTTACTGCTATTTCACATAACCCGGGATACTACATAAAATGTCAGTTTTGAGATTCTCCACAAATAGCGTTCACAGACTGCTGCATACACACAGGAGTGTAAATCTGTAAGTTGAATGCACACATTTACAATCTTTCTCCCAGGTAGCATTTTTTGAGTTTTTAAGGTGAGAGATTTCTCATTACAGCATAAGCCCACTTTCCGTCTGGAATGAACAAATCTAGGTTCTGTAAGAAAAGTGTTTCTAACCTGCTGAATTGAAACATAGATGCAACTCTCTTCATTGAATACACACACACCAGAGCAGTTTCACAGATACGTTTCTTCTGTGTTTTACAGGAAGTCTTACTGCTATTTCTTTCTTATGACACAGAATATTGCTGGAAATATCAGTTTCGAGATTCTCCACAGAAAGCGTTTGCAATTTGCTGCATATGCACAGCAGTGTAACTCTGTAAGTTGAATGCACACATTGACCACCTTTATCCCAGATAGCTTTCTTTGAGATTTTAAGGTGAGAGATTACTCTTTACAGCATATGCCCACTTTTTGTCTGGAATGAACAAATCTAACTTCTGTTAAAAAAAAGTTTCAAACCTGCTCAATTGAAACATAGATGCAACTCTTTTAGTTGAACGCACACTCACCAAAGCAGTTTCACAGATACATTTCTTCTGTTTTTTATGGGCAGCCTTACTGCCATTTCGTATAACACAGGATTCTCCTGGAAACGTCACTTTTGAGATTCGCCATAGAAAGCATTTTAAGACTGCTGCATATACACAGCAGTGTAACTCTATAAATTGAATGTACATATTGACAATCTTTCTCCCAGATAGCTTCATTTGGGTTTTTAAGGCGAGAGATTCCTCATTGCAACATATGCCCACTTTTTGTCTGGAATGAACAAACGTAGTTTATGTAAGAAAAGTGTTTCTGGATTTCAAACTATACTACAAGGCTACAGTAATCAAAACAGCATGGTACTGGTACCAAAACAGAGATATAGACCAATGGAACAAAACAGAGGCACCGGAGGCAACACAACATACATACAACTATACAATCTTTGATAAACCTGACAAAAACAAGCAATGGGGCAAGGATTCCATGTTTAACAAATGGTGTTGGGAAAACTGGCTAGCCATGTGCAGAAAGCAGAAACTGGACCCCTTCCTGACACCTTACACTAAAATTAACTCCAGATGGATTAAAGACTTAAACATAAGACCTGGCACCATAAAAACCCTAGAAGGAAATCTAGGCAAAACTATCCAGGACATAGGAGTAGGCAAGGACTTCATGAACAAAACACCAAGAGCATTGGCAACAAAAGCCAAAATAGACAAATGGGACCTAATGAAACTCCACAGCTTCTGCACGGCAAAAGAAACAGTCACTAGAGTGGATCGGCAACCAACAGAATGGGAAAAAATTTTCGCAGTCTACCCATCTGACAAAGGGCTGATATCCAGAATTTACAAACAACTCAAGCAGATTTACAGGAAAAAAACAAACAAGCCCATTCAAAAGTGGGCAAAGGATATGAACAGATACTTTACGAAAGAAGACATATATGAGGCCAACAATCATATGAAAAAATGCTCATCGTCACTGGTCATCAGAGAGATGCAAATCAAAACCACATTGAGATACCATCTCACGCCAGTTAGAATGGCGATCATTAAAAAATCTGGAGACAACAGATGCTGGAGAGGATGTGGAGAAAAAGGAACACTTTTACACTGTTGGTGGGAGTGTAAATTAGTTCAACCATTGTGGAAGACAGTGTGGCGATTCCTCAAAGCCTTAGAAATAGAAATTCCATTTGACCCAGCAATCCCATTACTGGGTATATATCCAAAAGACTATAAATCGTTCTACTATAAGGACACATGTACACGAATGTTCATTGCAGCACTGTTTACAATAGCAAAGACCTGGAATCAACCCAAATGCCCATTGATAATAGACTGGATTGGAAAAATGTGGCACATATACACCATGGAATATTATGCAGCAATCAGAAATGATGAGTTCGTGTCGTTTGTAGGGACATGGATGAATCTGGAAAACATCATCCTCAGCAAACTGACACAAGAACAGAAAATGAAACACCGCATATTCTCACTCATAGGTGGGTGATGAAAAATGAGAACACATGGACACAGAAAGGGGAGTACTAAACACTGGGGTCTATTGGGGGGAAAAGGGGAGGGCCAGTGGGAGGGGGTGGTGGGGAGGGATAGCCTGGGGAGAAATGCCAAATGTGGGTGAAGGGGAGAAGAAAAGCAAAGCACACTGCCATGTGTGTACCTACGCAACTGTCTTGCATGCTCTGCTCATGTACCCCAAAACCTATAATCCAATAAAAAATTAAAAAAAAAAAAAAGAAAGAAAAGTGTTTCTTGTCCGGGCAAGGTGGCTCAAGCCTGTAATTCAACACTTTGGGAGGCCGACGTGGGTGGATCACGAGGTCAAGAGATTGAGACCATCCTGGTCAACATGGTGAAATCTCATCTCTACTAAAAATACAAAAAATTAGCTGGGCATGATGGCACATGCCTGTGATCCCACCTGCTTAGGAGGCTGAGGCATGAGAATTGCCTGAACTCAGGAGGCGGAGGTTGCAGTGAGCCGAGATCGTGCTATTGCACTCCAGGCTGGGTAACAAGAGGGAAACTCTGTCTCCAGAAAAAAAAAAGAAAGAAAAAAAAAGAAAAGAAAAAGTGTTTTTAACTTGCAGAATCAAAATATTGATGCAAATCTCTTAGTTGAACGCACACACACCAGAGAAGTTTCACAGATACATTTCTCTATGTTTTACACCAGTCTTACTGCTGTTTCATATAATACTGGATTTTGCTAGAAATGTCAGTTTTTAGATTCTCCACAAAAAGCTTTTTACAATCTGATGCATACACACAACAATGTAACTCTGTCAGTTAAATGCACACATTGACATCCTTTCTACCGAATAGCTTTCTTTGAGTTTTTAAGGTGAGAGATTTCTCATTACAGCATATGCCCACTTTCCATCTGGAATGAATAAATCTAGCTTCTGTAAAAAGAGTTTCAAACCTGCTGAAGCAAAACATGGACGCAACTATTTTAGTTGAACACACACACACAACAGTAGTTTTACAGATACGATTCTTCTCTATTTCACAGGCAGTCTTATTGCTATTTCATATAACACGGGATTCTACTGAAAATGTCAGTTTTGAGATTCAACCACCAAAACCGTTTGCAGACTGCTGCATACACACAGCAGTGTAAATCTGTAAGTTGAATGCACACATTGACAACCTTCCTCCCCGATAGCTTCCTTTGAGTTTTTAAGGTGAGAGCATATGCACAATTCTTATTACAGCATATGCACAATTTCTGTGTGGAATGAGAAAATCTAGCTTCTGTAAGAAAAGGGGTTCTATCCTGCTGAATAGAAACTTAGATGCAACTCTGTTAATTGAATGCACACATACCAGAGCAGTTCAATAGATACGTTTCTTTTGTGCTTTACTGGCAGTCTTACTGTTATTTCGTATAACACGGGATTTTGTTCGAAATTTCCGTTTTGAGATTCTCCACAAAAATTGTTTGCAATCTTCTGAATACACACAGCAGTGTAACTCTAAGTTGAATGCATGAATGCACACGTTGACAGTTTTTATCCCTGATAGGTTTTTTTAGTTTTAAAGGTGAGAGATTTCTCATTACAACATATGCCCACTTTCAGTCTGGAATGAACAAATCTAGCTTCTATGTGAAAAGTGCTTCTAACCTACTGAATCAAAATATACATGCAAGTCTCTTAGTTAAACGCACCCAAACCAGACCAGTTTCAGAGATATATTTCTTCGGTGTTTTACAACCAGTCTTTCTGCTATTTTGTATAATATGAGATTTTGCTGGAAACGTAAGTTTTGAGATTCTCCACAGAAAGAATTTGCAAAGTGGTGCATACACACAGCAATGTAACTCTGTAAGACGAATGCACCCATTGACAACCTTTCTCCTGGATAGGTTCCTTCAAGTTTTTTAGGTGAGAGATTTCACATTACAGCATATGCCCACTTTCCGTCTGGAATGAACAAATCTAGGTTCTGTAAGAAGAGTGTTTCTAACCTACTGAATAGAAACATAGATGCAACTATCTTAGTTGAACGCACACACACCAGAGTACTTTCACAGATATGTTTCTTCTGTGTTTTACAGGCAGTCTTACTGCTATTTTGCATAACACGGGATTTTACTGGAAATGTCAGATTTGAAATTCTCCACGGAAAGGATTTGCAAACTGCTGCATACACACAGCAGTGTAACTCTGTAAGTTGAATGCACACATTGACAATATTTCTCCCGGATAGCATTTTTTTGAGTTTTTAAGGTGAGAGATTTCTCATTATAGCATAAGCCCACTTTCTGTCTGGAATGAACAAATCTTGGTTCTGTAAGAAAAGTGTTTCTAAACTGCTGAATCGAAACATAGACACAACTCCCTTAGTGTAACTCACAAAAACGGAGAAGTTTCACAGATACGTTTATTTTATATTTTACAGGCAGTTGTACTGCTCTTTCTTATAACACGGGATTGTTCTGGAAACACAGCAGTGTAACTCTGTAAGTTGAATGTACAGATTGACAACCTTTCTCCCAGATAACTGTCTTCAAGTTTTTAAGGTGAGAGATCACTCTTTACAGCATATGCCTGCTTTCCATCTGGAATGAACAAATCTAGCTTCTATAAAGAAAGTTTTTCTCACCTGCTGAATCGAAACATAAATCCAACTTTCTTACTTGAACGCACACACACCAGAGCAGTTTCACAGAAACGTTTCTTTTGTTTTTTACAGGCAGTCTTACTGCTGTTTTGTATAACGTGGAATTTTGCTGGAAATGTCAGTTTTGAGACACTCCACAGAGAGTGTTTGCAAACTGCTGCATACACTGTTTGCAAACTGCTGCAGTGTAACTCTGTAAGGTGAATGCACACATTGAAAGCTTTTCTCTCTGATAGTTTCCTTTGACTTTTTAAGGTGAGTGATTTCTCATTACCGCATATGCCCACTTTTTGTCTGGAATGAACAAACCTAGCTTCTGTAAGAAATGTGTTTCTACCCTGCTGAATAAAAACATAAATGCAACTCTCTTAGTTGAATGCACAGACACCAGAGCAGTTTCTAAGATAGGTTTTTTATGTGTTTTACAGGCAGTCTTACTTTTATTTCATATAACGTGGTATGTTGCTGGAAATGTTAGTTTTCAGATTCTTCACAGAAACCTTTTAAAAACTGCTGCATACACACAGCAGTGTTACTCTGTAAGGTGAATGCACACATTGATAACCTTTCTCTCAGAAAGCTTTTATTAGTTTTTAAGGCGAGAGATTTCTCATTATAGCATATGCCCACTTTCCATCTTGAATAAACACATCTAGCATCTCTAAGAAAAGTATTTCTAATCTGCTGAATCAAAGCATAGATTCAACTTTCTTAGTTGAATGTACACACACCAGTGCAGTTTCAAAAATACGTTTCCTCTGTGTTTTACAATTACTCTTACTGCTATTTTGGATTACACGAGATTATGCTGGAAATGTCTGGTTTTACATTCTACACAGAAATATTTTGTAAACTGCTGCATACACACAGGAATGTAACTCTGTAAGTTGAATGCACACATTGACAACCATTCTGTTACATAGCTCCGTTTGGGTTTTAGAATGAAATGTTTCTCTTTACAGCATATACTACCATTCACTCTGCAATGTCAAAAGGCAGCTGCTACAAGAAACATGTTTCAAACTTGCTGACTCAAAACAAAGATTCAATTCTCTTAGTGGAAAAAACACACAGCAGAGCAGTTTGAAAGATATGTTTATTTTGTGTTTTAGATGCAGTCGTACTGCTATTTCTTGTATACCAGGTTTTTGCTGGAAATACCTGTTTTTACCTTCTCCATTAAAAGGCTTTCTAAGCTGCTGCATACACATACGAGTTTAACTCTGTAAGTTGAATCACACATTTAAAACCATTCTTTTCTATAGCTTGGTTTTGATTTTAGTACGAGATATTTCTCTTTATAGCATAAACTCCAGTTTACTCTGGAATATCCAAATGTAGCTCCTATAAGAAACATGTTTCAAACTCGCTGAAAAAAAAAAACATAGATTAAACACTCTTAGTGGAAAGAACACACAGCAGAGCAGTTTGAAAGATACATTTCTTCTGTGCTTTAAATGCAATCTTACTGCTGTTTCTTATATGATGGGATATTGCTAGAAATGTCTGTTTTTACATTCTCCACAAAAAGGCTTTCTAAACTGCAGGGTACAAACACGAGTTTAACTCTGTAAGTTGAAGGCATACATTGACAACCATTCTGTTAGATAGCTCCATTTTGGTTTTAGAATGAGATATTTCTCTTTATAGCATATACTCCCATTCACTCTGGAATGTCCAAACTCACCCCCTACAAGAAACATGTTTCTAACTCGCTGAATCAAAACATAGATTAAACTCTCTTAGTTGAATAAACACACAGTGGAGCAGTTTGAAAGATACGTTTCTTCTGTGTTTTAGATTCAGTCTTACCACTCTTTCTTACATGCAAGGATTCTGCTGAAAATGTTTGTTTTTACATTCTCCACAGAAAGGCTTTCTTTTTTGTCTTTTTGATTTATTTTTTAATTGCATTTTAGGTTTTGGAGTACATGTGAAGAACATGCAAGATAGTTGCATATGTACACACGTGGCAGTGTGATTGGCTGCCTTCCTCCCCTTCACATACATTTGGCATTTGTCCCCATGCTCTCTCTTCCCAACTCCACACCCCCCACTGTTTCTCTCCTATTTACCCCAACAGACCCCAGTGTGTAGTGGTCCCCTCCCTGTGTCCATGTGTTTTCATTGTTCAACACCCATCTATAAGTGAGAACATGAGGTATTTCATTTTCTGTTCTTGTGTCAGTTTGCTGAGAATGATGGTCTCCAGATTCATTCATGCCCCTACAAAGGACACAAACTCATCGTTTTTCATGACTATATAGTATTCCATCTTGTATATGCGACACATTTTCCTGTCCAGTCTATCATCGATGGGCATTTGGGTTGGTTCCAGGTCTTTACTATCATAAACAGTGTTTCAATGAACATTCGTGTCCATGCGTCCTTATAGTAGAAAGATTTATAATCCTCTGGATATATACCCAGTAATGGGATTGCTGGATCATAGGGAATTTCTATTTCTAGGTCTTTGAGGAATCACCACACAGTCTTCCACAATGGTTGAACTAATTGACACTACCACCAGCAGTGTAAAAGTGTTTCTATTTCTCCACATTCTTTCCAGCGTTTATTGTCTCCAGATTTATTAACAATCGTCATTCCAACTGGCATGAAATGGTATCTCAATGCAGTTTTGATTTGCATTTGTATAATGACCAGTGGTGATGAGCATTTTTTCATATGTTTGTTGGCCTCACGTATGGCTTCTTTTGTAAATTGTCTGTTCATTTCTTTTGCCCACTTTTGAATGGGCTTGTTTGTTTTGTGCTTGTAAATCTGTTTTAATTCTTTGTAAATCCTGGATATCCAGAAAGGTTTTCTAAAATGCTGCATACACATGCTGTTTAACACTGTAAGTTGAGTCACACATTGACAACCATTATATTATGTAGCTTTGCTTTGGTTTTAGAATGACATATTTCTCTTTACAACATGAATTGCCATTCACTCTAGGGTGTATAAACGCAGCTCCTACAAGAAACATGTCTCTCACTCACTGAGCCAAAACATAGATTAAATTATTTTTAGTAGAACAAACACACTCCAGAGAAGTTTGAACAATATGTTTCTTCTGTGTTTTTAATACAGTCTTATTGCAATTTCTTATATTCTGGGATTTTGCTGGAAATGTCTGTTTTTACATTCCCCAGAGAAACGTTTTCTAATCTGCTGCACACACACACAAGTTTAACTCTGTAAGTTGAATGCACATGTTGACAACTGTCGGTTAGATAGCTCTGTTTTGGTTTTGGAATGAGATATTTCTCTTTACAGCATACACTCCCTTTCACTCTGGCATGTCCAAATGCAGCTTTAAAAAAATACATGTTTCCCATCACCTCAGCCCAAAAACTCCTGAAACTGATAAGCAACTTCAGCAAAGTCTCAGGATATAAAATCAATGTGCAAAAATCACAAGCATTCGTCTACACCAATAACAGACTTAAAGAAAGCCAAATCAAGAACTAACTGCCATTCACAATTGCTACAAAAAGAATAAAATACCTTGGAATACAACTCACAAGGAACGTCAGGGACCTCTTCAAGGAGAACTACAAACCACTGCTCAACGAAATCAGAGAGGACACAAACAGATGGAGAAACATTCCATGTTCATGGTTAGGAAGAATTAATATCGTGAAAATGGCTATACTGCCCAAAGTAATTTACAGAATCAACGCTATCCCCATCAAGCTACCATTGACTTTCTTCACAGAACTGGAAAAAACCACCATGAACTTCATATGGAACCAAAAGAGAGCCCGCATAGCCAAGTCAATTCTAAGCAAAAAGAACGCAGCGAGGGGCATCACACTACCGGATTTCAAACTATACTACAAGGCTACAGTAATCAAAACAGCATGGTATTGGTACCAAAACAGAGATATAGACCAATGGAACAAAACAGAGGCACCGGAGGCAACACAACATACATACAACTATACAATCTTTGATAAACCTGACAAAAACAAGCAAGGGGGAACGGATTCCATGTTTAACAAATGGCATTGGGAAAACTGGCTAGCCATGTGCAGAAAGCAGAAACTAGACCCCTTCCTGACACCTTACACTAAAATTAACTCCAGATGGATTAAAGACTTAAACATAAGACCTGGCACGATAAAAACCCTAGAAGGAAATCTAGGCAAAACCATCCAGGACATAGGAGTAGGCAAGGACTTCATGAACAAAATACAAAAAGCATTGGCAACAAAAGCCAAAATAGACAAATGGGACCTAATCAAACTCCACAGCTTCTGCACGGCAAAAGAAACAGTCACTAGAGTGGATTGGCAACCAACAGAATGGGAAAAAATTTTTGCAGTTTACCCATCTGACAAAGGGCTGATATCCAGAATTTACAAAGAACTCAAACGGATTTACAGGAAAAAAACAAACAAGCCCATTCAAAAGTGGGCAAAGGATATGAACAGACACTTTACGAAAGAAGACATATATGAGGCCAACAATCATATGAAAAAATGCTCATCGTCACTGGTCATCAGAGAGATGCAAATCAAAACCACATTGAGATACCATCTCACGCCAGTTAGAATGGCGATCATTAAAAAATCTGAAGACAACAGATGCTGTAGAGGATGTGGAGAAAAAGGAACACTTTTACACTGTTGGTGGGAGTGTAAATTAGTTCAACCATTACGGAAGACAGTGTGGCGATTCCTCAAGGACTTAGAAATAGAAATTCCATTTGACCCAGCAATCCCATTACTGGGTATATATCCAAAAGACTATAAATCGTTCTACTATAAGGACACATGTACACGAATGTTCATTGCAGCACTGTTTACAATAGCAAAGACCTGGAATAAACCAAAATGCCCATTGATAATAGACTGGATTGGAAAAATGTGGCACATATACACCATGGAATATTATGCAGCAATCAGAAATGATTAGTTTGTGTCGTTTGTAGGGACATGGATGAATCTGGAGAACGTCATCCTCAGCAAACTGACACAAGAACAGAAAATGAAACACCACATATTCTCACTCATAGGCGGGTGATGAAAAATGAGAACACATGGACACAGAAAGGGGAGTACTAAACACTGGGGTCTATTGGGGGAAAAGGGGAGGGCCAGTGGGAGGGGGAGATGGGGAGGGATAGCCTGGGGAGAAATGCCGAATGTGGGTTAAGGGGAGAAGGAAAGAAAAGCACACTGCCATGTGTGTTCCTACGCAACTGTCTTGCATGCTCTGCTCATGTACCCCAAAACCTAAAATTCAATAAAAAATTAAAAAAAAATACATGTTTCTATCTTGCTGAATCAAAATGGAGATTCAACTCTCTTAGTGGAACAAACACACAGCAGAGGAGTTTGAAAGATACATTTCTTTTGTATATTAGATGTAGTCTCATTGCCATTTCTTATATGCTGAGTTTTGCTGGAAATGTCTGTTTTTCCATTCTCCACAGAAAGGCTTTATAATCTGCTGCACACACATATGAGTTTAACTCTGTAAGATGAATAAACACATCGACAACCATTCTATTTGATAGCTCCGTATGACTTATGAACAAAATATTTCTCTTTAAGGCATATATTCCCATTCATTCTGGAATTTTTAAACGCAGCTCCTACAAGAAACATGTTTCTAACTCACTAAATAAAAAAATCGATTAAACTCTCTTAGTTTAATGAACACACAGCCAAGGAGTTTGAAAGATGCATTTCTTTTGTGTTTTATGTATAGTAGTATTGCTATTTCTTATATGCCTGGTTTTGCTGAAAATGTCTGTTTTTACATTCTCCACAAAAAGGCTTTCTAAGCTGCTGATACACATTGAATGCACACATTGACAACCATTCTGTTAGATAGCTGTTTTGGTTTAGAATGAGATTTTTCTCTTTACAGCATATACTCCCATTTACTGTAAAATGACCAAATGCAGCTCCTACAAGAAACATGTTTCTAACTTGCTGAATCAAAACATAAGCTCAACTTTTTTAGTGGAAGGAACAAACAGCAGAGCAGCTTGAAAGATACGTTTCTTCTGTGTATTAGATGCACTGTTACTACTATTACTTATATGCCAGTATTTTGCTAGAAATGTCTGTTTTTACATTCTCCACTGAAAGGCTTTCTAAACTGCTGCATATAAACACGAGTTTATCTCTGTAAGTTGAATGCACACATTGACAACCATTCTGATAGATAGCTCTGTTTTGGTCTTAGAACGCGATATTTTCCTTTACAGCATATACTCCCATTCACTCTGGAAGGTCCAGACGCAGCTTCTATAATAAACATGTTTCTAACTCTCTGAACCAAAATATAGATTCACCTCTCTTAGCAGCACAAACACACAGCAGAGGAGTTTGAAAGATACATTTCTTTTGTCTATTAGATGCAGTCTAATTGCTATTTCTTATATGCTTGTTTTTTCTGGAAATGTCTGTCTTTACATTTTCCACAGAAAGGCTTATTAAGCTGCTGCATACACCCAAGAGCTTAACTCTGTAAGTTAAATGAACACATTGACAAATTGACAACCATTTTGTTAGATAGCCCTGTATTGGTTTTAGAATGAGATATTTCTCTTTACAGCATAGACTCCCATTCACTCTGGAATGTAAAAGCACATCTCCTACAAGAAACATGTTTCCAACTCGCTAAATCAAAACATAGATTAAACATTCTTAGTGGAACGAACATACAGCAAAGCAGTTTGAAAGATACGTTTCTTCCATGTTTTAGATGCAGTGTTACTGCTATTTTGTATATGCCAGGATTTTGCTGGAAAGGTCTGTTGCTACATTCTCCAGAGTAAGACTTTCCAGTAAGGCATACATAAACTACTTTAACTCTGTAAGCTAAATTCACATGTTGACGACCATTCTGGAAGAAAGCTCCATTTTCATTTTAGAACCAAATATTTCTCTTTACAGCATATACTCCCATTCACTCTAGAATGTGCAAACTCAGCTTCTACGAGAAATATGTTTCTAACTGGCTAAATCAAAACATAAAATCAACTCTCTTAGTGGGACAAACACACAGCAGCGCAGGTAGAAACATACGTTTCTTCTGTGTTTTCAATGCATTCTTTTTTTATTGCATTTTAGGTTTTGGGGTACATGTGAAGAACATGACAGATAGTTGCATAGGTACACACTTGGCACTGTGATTGGCTGCCTTCCTCCCCTTCACCTATATCTGGCATTTCTCCCCATGCTATCGCTCCCCAACTCCCCACTTCCCACTGTCCTTCCCCTATTACCCCCAACAGACCCAGTGTGTAGTGCTCCACTCCCTGTGTCCATGTGTTCTCATTGTTCAACACCAGCCTATGAGTGAGAACATGCAGTATTTCATTTTCTGTTCTTGTATTAGTTTGCTGAAAATCATGTTCTCCAGGTTCATCCATGTCCCTACAAAGGACACAAACTCATCGTTTTTGATTGCTGCATAATATTCCATGGTGTATATGTGCCACACTTTCCCTGTCCAGTCTATCATCGATGGGCATTTGGGTTGATTCCAGGTCTTTGCTATTGTAAACAGTGCTGCCATGAACATTCGTGTATATGTGTCCTTATAGCAGAACGATTTATAATCCTCTGGATATATACCCAATAATGGGATTGGTGGGTCAAATGGAATTTCTATGTCTAGGTCCTTGAGGAATTGCCACACTGTCTTCCACAATGGTTGAACTAATTTACACTCCCACCAGCAGTGTAAAAGTGTTCCTATTTCTCCACATCCCCTCCAGCATCTGTTGTCTCCAGATATTTTAATGATCGCCATTCTAATTGGCATGAGATGGTATCTCGATGTAGTTTTTATTTGCATTTCTCTAATGACCAGTGATGATGAGCATTTTTTCATATGTTTGTTGGCCTCACGTATGGCTTCTTTTGTAAATTGTCTGTTCATTTCTTTTGCCCACTTTTGAATGGGCTTGTTTGTTTTGTGCTTGTAAATCTGTTTTAGTTCTTTGTAAATTCAGGATAACAGCCCTTTGTCAGATGGGCAAACTGCAAAAAATTTTTCCCATTCTGTTGGTTGCCGATTCACTCTAAAGACTGTTTCTTTTGCCGTGCAGAAGTTGTGGAGTTCTATTAGGTCCCATTTGTCTATTTTGGCCTTTGTTACCAATGCTTTTGGTGTTTTGGTTGTTAAGTCCTTGCCTACTCCTATGACCTGAATGGTATTACCTAGATTTTCTTTAAGAGTTTTTATGGTGTTAGGTCTTATGTTTAAGTCTTTAGTCCATATGGAGTTAATTTTAGTGTAAGGTGTCAGGAAGGGGTCCAGTTTCTGCTTTCTGCACATGGCTAGCCAGTTTTCCCCACACCATTTATTAAACAGGGAATCCTTTTCCCATTGCTTGTTTTTGTCAGGTTTATCAAAGATTGTATGGTTGCAGATATGTTGTGTTGCCTCCAAGGCCTCTGTTTTGTTCCATTTGTCTATATCTCTGTTTTGGTACCAGTACCATGCTGTTTTGATTAATGTAGCCTTGTAGTATAGTTTGAAGTCTGGTAGTGTGATGCCTTCTGCTGTGTTCTTTTTACTTAGGATTGACTTGGGTATGTGGGCTCTCTTTCAGTTTCATATTAAGTTTAAGGTAGTTTTTTCCAGTTCTGTGAAGAAGGTCATTGGTAGCTTGATGGGGATAGCATTGAATCTGTAAATTACTTTGGGGAGTATGGCCATTTTCACGATATTGATTCTTCCTAACCATGAACATTGAATGTTTCTCCATCTGTTTGTGTCCTCTCTTATTTTATTGAGCAGTGGTTTGTAGTTCTCTTTGAAGAGGTTTTTTACGTTTCTTGTTAGTTGTATTCCTAGGTATTTTATTCACTTTGTAGCAATTGTGAATGGCAGTTCGTTCTTGATTTGGTTCTCTTTAAGTCTGTTATTGGTGTATAAGAATGCTTGTGATTTTTTCACTGTGATTTTGTATCCTGATACTTTGCTGAAGTTGCTTATCAGTTTCAGATTTGGGGCTGAGACAATGGGGTCTTAGAGATACACTATTATGTCGTCTGCAAATAGAGACAATTTGGTTTCCTTTTGTCCTATTTGAATACCCTTTGTTTCTTTTTCTTGCTGATTTCTCTGGCTAGAACTTCCAGAACTATATTAAATAGAAGTGGTGAGAAAGGGCATTCTTGTCTAGTGCCAGATTTCAAAGGGAATGCTTCCAGTTTTTGCCCATTCAGTATGATATTGGCTGTTGGTTTGTCGTAAATAGCTTTTATTATTTTGAGACACGTTCCGTCAATACCGAGTTTATTGAGGGTTTTTAGCATAAAGGACTGTTGAATTTTGTCAAAGGCCTTCTCTGCATCAATTGAAATAAGCATGTGGTTTTTGTTGTTGGTTCTGTTAATGTGGTGAATTACGTTTATAGACTTGCATATGTTGAACCAGCCTTGCATCCCCAGGAAGAATCCTACTTGATCATGGTGGAAAAGCTTTCTGATGTGCTGTTGCAATAGGCTTACCAGGATTTTATTGAAGATTTTTGTGTCTACGTTCATCCTGGATATTGGCCTGAAGTTTCCTTTTCTTGTTGAGTCTCTGCTGGGTTTTGGTATTACAATGATGTTGGTCTCATAAAATGATTTGGGAAGGATTCCCTCTTTTTGGATTATTTGGAATAGTTTCAGAAGGAATGGTAACAATTTTTCTGTGTGTGTGGTAGAATTCGCCTGTGAACCCATCTGGATCCGGGCTTTTTTTGTGTGGTAGGCTGTTAATTGCTGCCTCAACTTCAGATCCTGTTATTGGTCTATTCATGGTTTCAAATTCTTTCTGGTTAAGGCTTGGGAGAATGCAAGTGTCCAGGAATTTATTCATTTCTTCCAGGTTTACTAGTTTATGTGGATAGAGTTGTTTGTGATATTCTCTGATGATGGTTTGAATTTCTGTGGGATCTGTGGTGATTTCCCCTTTATCATTTTTTATTGCATCTATTTGGTTATTCTCTCTCTCTCTTTATTTTTTTTTGAGATGGAATTTCCCTCTCGTTACTAAGGCTGTAGTGCAATGGCATGATCTTGGCTCACTGCAACCTCTTCCTCCTGAGTTCAGGCAATTCTCCTGCCTCAGCCTCCTGAGTATCTGGGATTACAGACAGATGCCACCGTGCCCAGCTAATTTTTTGTATTTTTAGTAGTGACGGGATTTCACCATGTTCACAAGGAAGGTCTCAATCCTTTGACCTCGTGATCCACCCACCTCGGCCTCCCAAAGTGCTGGGATTACAGGCTTGAGCCACTGCACCCGGCCTCTCCCTCTTTCTTTAATTAATCTGGCTAGTGGTCTATCTATTTTGTTTATCTTTAAGGAAAACCAGCTCTTGGATTTATTGATTTTTGAAGGGTTTTTCGTGTCTCTATCTCCTTCAGTTCTGCTCTGATCTTAGTTATTTCTTGTCTTCTGCTAGGTTTTGAGATTTTTTGATCTTATTCCTCTAGCTCTTTCAATTTCCACGATAGGTTGTCAATTTTGGATCTCTCCACTCTTCTCATGTGGGCACTTATTGCAATATATTTTTCTCTAGAGACTGCTTTAAATGTGTCCCAGAGATTCTGGTTTGTTGTGTCTTCATTTTTGTTGGTTTTGAAAAACTTCTTTATTTCTGCCTTCATTTCATTGTTTATGCAATCAACATTCAAGAGCCAGTTGTTTAGTTTTTATGAAGCTGTGTGGTTCTGAGTTAGTTTCTGAATTCTGAGTTCTAACTTGATTGCACTGTGGTCTGAGAGACTGTTTGTTATGATTTCTGTTCTTTTGCATTTGCTGAGGAGTGATTTACTTCCAATTATGTGCTCAATTTTAGAGTAGGTGTGATGTGGTGCTGAGAAGAATGTATATTCTGTGGATTTGGGGTGGAGAGTTCTGTAAATGTGTATCAGGTTTGCTTGTTCCAGGTCTGAGTTCAGGTCCTGGATATCCTTGTTAATTTTCTGTCTGCTTGATCTGTCTAATATTGACAGTGGAGTGTTAAAGTCTCCCATTATTATTTTGCAGGAGTCTAAGTCTCTTTGTAAGTCATTAAGAACTTGCCTTATGTATCTGGGTGCTCCTGTGTTGGGCCCGGATATATTTAAGATCATTAGCTCTTCTTGTTGTATCAATCCTTTTACCATTATGTAATGTCCTTCTTTGTCTCTTTTGATCTTTGTTGCTTTAAAGTCTATTTTACAGAGACGAGAATTGCGACTCCTGCTCTCTTTTTTTTTGATCTCCATTTGCTTGGTAAATCTTCCTCCACCCCTTTATTTTGAGTCTTTGTGTATCCTTGCATGTAAGATGGGTTTCCTAGACACAGCACACTGATGGGTTTTGGCTTTTTATACCATTTGCCAGACTGTGTCTTTTGATTGGTGCATTTAGACCATTTACATTTAGGGTTAATATTGTTATGTGTGAATTTGATACTGCCATTTTGATGCTAGCTGGCTGTTTTGGCCATTAGTTGATGCAGATTCTTCATTTTGTTGATGCTCTTTAGCATTTGGTATGTTTTTGGAGTGGCTGGTACTTGTTGTTCCTTTCTATGTGTAGTGCCTCTTTCAGGAGCTCTTGTAAACCAGGCCTGATGGTGACAAAATTTCTGAGTACTTGCTTGTTTGCAAAGGATTTTATTTTTCTTCACTTATGAAGCTCAGTTTGGCTGGATATGAAATTCTGGGTTGAAAGTTTTTTCTTTAAGGATGTCAAATATTGGCCCCCACTTTATTTTGGCCTGTAGTGTTTCTGCCAAGAGATCTTCTGTGAGTCTGATGGGCTTCCCTTTGTGGGTAACCCGACCTTTCTCTCTGGCTGCCTTTAGCATTTTCTCCTTCATTTCAACCCTCGTTAATCTGATGATTATATGCCTTGAGGTTGCTGTTCTTGAGGAATATGTTTGTTGTGTTCTCTGTATTCCCTGGACTGGAATATTGGCCGGCATTGCTAGGTTGGGGAAGTTTTCCTGGATAATATCCTGAAAAGTATTTTCCAGCTTGGATTCATTGTCTTTGTCACATTCAGGTACACCTATCAAATGTAGATTAGGTCACTTCACATTGTCCCACATTTCTTGGAGACTTTGTTCATTCCTTTTTGTGCTTTTTTCTCTAATCTTGCCTTCTCATTTTATTTCATTGAGTTGTTCTTCGACCTCTGATATACTCTTTTCTGCTTGGTCAATTCGACTGTTGAAACTTGTGCATGCTTCACGGAGTTCTCGTGTTGTGTTTTTCATCTCCATCAATTCACTCATATTTCTCCCTAATTTGTGTATTCTTCTCATCATTTCCTCAAATCTTTCTTCAACATTCTTAGTTTTCTTGCATTGAGTTAGAACATCTTCTTTTATCTCACAGAAGTTTCTTATTATGCACATTCTGAATTCTGATTCTGTCATTTCATTACACTCATTCTCCATCCAGCTTTGTTCCCTTGCTTGTGAGGAGTTATGATCTTTTGTAGGAGAGGTGTTCTGGTTTCGTGTGTTTTCCTCCTTTTTGCACTGGTTTTTTCCCATCTTTGTGGATTTATCCACCTGTCATCTGTGTAGTTGCTGATCTTCAGATTGGGTCTCTGAGTGGACGTCCAGGTTGTTGATGATGAAGTTATTTCTCTTTCTTAGTTTTCCTTCTAACAGTCTGGCCCCTCTACTGTAGGAATGCTGAGGTCCACTCCAGGCCCTGCTTGCCTGGGGATCACCTGCAGCAGCTGCAGAACAGTAAGGGTTGCTACCAGTTTCTTCTTCTGCTATCTTTGTCCCAGAATGATGCCTGCCAAATTTCAGTCTGATCAGTCTTTTGTGAGGTTACTCTTTGGATATACAGGGGTCAGGGAGCTGCTTTAGGACAGTCTATTCTTTATAGGATCTCAAGTGTTGAGCTGTGAGCTCTGTTGTTCTTTCAGAGCTGCTAGGCAGGTACATTTAAGTCTGCTGCAGCAGAACTCATAAACTGCCTTTTTTTCTACCAGGTGCTGTGTCCCGGGGAGTTAGGGCTTTATTTATGAGTGTCCATTGTGCCACTGCCTTTTTTTTCAGGGCTGCCCTGCCAAGCAAGGAGGCAGCCTAGTCACTATTTTGGTAATCTCCACCCTGCTGCCATTGAGCTTTCCTGTAGTCCTGTTTATATGGGTGTTGTTAGAACTACCTTGGCAATGGTGGCCCTCTGTAATGGCTGACTCTCTCTTTTATGACGGGTTGCCTTGGCAACAGCAGGCTGCCTCAGCAATGGTGGACTTCCTCCGTAGGGGTAGAGAATCTCGGCACTGGCAGATGCCCCTCCCCCACCAAGCTGCACTGTATTGGGTTCAACTGCTTGCCATGAAACTCTCAACCTGAACGTTTCCAATTGCTGGGGGTTTTTTGTTTGTTTTTCTGGGGGCTAGGACCCACTGAGCCTGATCACCCGGCTCCCTGCCTCAGAGCCTTTTTTTTACATTGAGCAGTTGACTCTTTCCTAGGTATTCCAGTCGCCTGCTGAAAGGGCACCATTTTTGTGTGATTTCCCGTGTGGTGACCCACTGCACTGGCTGAAACAATGGCACTGCCCAGAAATCTCCTGGCCAGCTTAAAAGGGCAACCAGACTAATGTATTATGTATGGAGAGCTGCCACACCACGATGCTGGCACACAGTTGCACTGGCTAAAACAGCCACGCTGGCCTAAACAGCCACACTGGCAACCCATAGGGATTCTCCACCTAGGAATCTCCTGGTCTGTGGACAATAAAGATCTGTCTGGAAATGCAGCATCCACTCACCCTCTGCACTTTCACTGGGAGCTGCAATCCTGAGCTGCTCCTAAAAGGGCCATTTTGGATCTTCCCTTAGATTCCATCTTACTGCACTGTCTTATATGCTGGGATTTTGCTGAAAATGTCTCTTTTTACATTCTCTGCAGAAAGGCTTTCTAAACTGCTGCATACACACAAAAGTTTACCTCTGTAAGTTAAATGCACAAATTAACAACCATTTTGTTATATAGCTCCATTTTGGTTTTAGAACAAGATATTTCTCTTGACAGCATGCACTCCCATTTACTCTGGAATGTCCAAACGCAGCTCCTACAAGAAACATGTTCATTGCAGCACTGTTTACAATAGCAAAGACCTGGAACCAACCCTGATGCCCATCAATGATAGACTGGACTGGGAAAATGTGGCACATATACACCATGGAATACTATGCAGCAATCAAAAACGATGAGTTCGTGTCCTTTGTAGGGACATGGTCAAATCTGGAGAACATCATCCTCAGCAAACTGACACAAGAATAGAAAATGAAATGCCACATATTCTCACTCATAGGTGGGTGAGGAAAAATGAGAACACATGGACACAGGGAAGGGAGTACTACACATCAGGGTCTATTGGGGGGAATGGGAAGGGACAGCGGGGGGTGGGAGCTAGGGAGGGAAAGCCTGGGGAGAAATGCCAAATGTGGGTGAAGGGCAGGAAGGCAGCAAAACACACAGCCATGTGTGTACCTATGCAACTATTTTGCACGTTCTGCACATGTACCCCAAAACCTAAAATGCAATTAAGAAAAGGAAAAAAAAACATGTTTCTAACTCGCTGCATCACAACATAGATTTAACTCTCTTAGTGGAATGAACACACAGCAGAGCAGTTTGAAATTTATGTTTCTTCTCTGTTTTAGATGCAGTCTTACTGCTTTTTTTATATGCTGGAATTTTGCTGAAGATGTCTGTTTCTGCATTCCCTACAGATATTCTTTGTGAACAGCTGCATACACACACGAGTTTAACTCTGTAAGTTGAATGGATACATTGAAAATCATTGTGTTAGATTGCTTTGTTTTGCTTTTAGAACTAGATATTTCTCTTTATAGCATATACTCCCATTCACTCTGGAATGTGAAAAAGCAGCTCCTACAAGAAATCTGTATCTAACTCGCTGAATCAAAACATAGATTCAACTCTCTTAGTAAAATTAACACACAGCAGAGCTGGGTGAGAGATAAGTTTCTTATATGTTTTAGATGCAGTCTTACTTCTATTTCTTATATGCTGGGATTTTCCTGGAAATGTCTGTTTTACATTCTCCACAGAATGGCTTTCTAAACCGCTGCATACACACATGAATTTAACTCTGAGGGTTGAATGCACACATTGACAACCATTCTGATAAATAGCTTTGTTTTGGTTTTAGAACGAGATATTTTTCTTTACAGCATATACTCCCATTCACCCTGGAATGTCCAAATTCAGCTCCTACAAGAAACATGTTCCTAACTCGCTGAATCAAAACATAGATTCAACCCTCTTAGTGGAAGGAACACACTGCAGAGAAGGTTGAAAGATACATTTCTTCTGTGTTTTAGATGCAGTCTTACTCCTATTTCTTATATGCCAGGATTTTTTTGGAAATGTCTGTTTTAACATTCTCCACAGAAATTCTTTCTAAACTGCTGCAAACACACGTGTGTTTAACTCTGTAAGTTGAATGCACATATTGACAACCATTCTATGAGACAGCTCCGTTTTGGTTTTAGAATGAGATATTTCTCTTTAGAGCATATACTCCCATTCACACTGGAATGTACAGACACAGCTTCTACAATAAACATGTTTCTACCTCTCTGAATCAAAACATAGATTCAACTCTCTTAGCTTAACAAACACACAGCAGAGCAGTTTTCAACTTGCGTTTCTTCTGTGTTTTAGATGCAGTCTTACTTCTATTTCTTTTATGCCAGGATTCTGCTGGAAATGTTTGTTTTTACATTCTCCACAGAAAGGCTTTCTAAACTGCTGCCTACACACTCGAGTTTAACTCTGTAAGTTGAATGCATACACTGAAAACCATTTTGTTAGACACCTCCATTTCAGTTTTAGAATGAGATATTCCTCTTTACAGGATATACTCCCATTCATTCTGGAATATCCAAACGAAGCTCCTAAAAAAGACGTGTTTCTCATGGACACAGGGAGGGGAGCACTACACAGTGGAGTCTGTTGGGGGAAATAGGGGAGAGACAGTGGGGGATGTGGAGTTGGGGAGAGATAGCATGGGGAGAAATGCCAGATATAGGTGAAGGGAAGGAAGGCAGCAAATCACACTGCCACGTGTGTATCTATGCAAATATCTTGCATGTTGTTCACATGTACCCCAAACCTAAAATGCAATTAAGCAAATAGAATAATTGCTAAATTTTCCATCATAAAAAAGAAAGGTTTCTAAACTGCTGCATACACACATCAGTTTAACTTCATAAGTGGAATGCACACATTGCCAACCATTCTGTTAGATAGTTCCTTTTTTGTTTTAGAACCAGATATTTCTCATTACAGTATATCATCCCATTCACTCTAAAATGTCAAAACGCAGCCCTTTGATAAAACTTGATGCTGACTCACTGAATCTATACAAAGATTCAACTCTCTTAGTTGAACAAACACACAGCAGAGCAGTTTGAAAAATATGTTTCTTCTGTGTTTTAGACGCGGTCTTACTCCTAATTCTTGTATGCCATGATATTAATAGAAATGTCTGTTTTTAGATTCTCCACAGAAAGGATTTCTAAACTGCTGCATACACACATCAGTTTAACTCTGTAAGTTGATTGCACACATTGACAACCATTCTGTTAGACAGCTCCATTTTTGTTTTAGAACCAGATATTTCTCATTACAGCATAAATCGCATTCACTCTGGAATCTCCAAACGCAGCTCCTAGAAGAAACGTGTTTCTAACTCGATGAACCTAAACATACGTTTAACTCTCTTCATTAAATGAACACACAGCAGAGCAAATTGAAAGATACGTTTCTGTTGTGTTTTAGACTCAGTCTTACTGCTATTTCTTGTATGCCAGGATTTTGCTGAAAATATCTGTTTTTAGATTCTCCAGAGAAAGGCTTTCTGAACTGCTGAATACACACCTTAGTTTAACTCTGTAAGTTAAATGCACACTTTGACAACCATTCTGTTACATACAGATGTTTTCATTTAGAAGCAGATATTTCTCATTAAAGCACATACTCCCA
Organism: Callithrix jacchus; assembly: GCF_049354715.1. NCBI lineage: Eukaryota > Metazoa > Chordata > Mammalia > Primates > Cebidae > Callithrix > Callithrix jacchus. The sequence goes on from NC_133514.1 coordinate 47,749,037, forward strand.
TTAACTTTGGAATGTCCAAATGCAGCTCCTAAAAGAAAGCTGTTTCTAACTTGCTAAATCTAAACAGATTCAACACTCTTAGATGAACGAACACACATCAGAGCAGTTTGAAATATACGTTTCTTCTGTGTTTTAGACTCAGTTTTCCTGCTATTTCTTGTATACTGGGATTTTTCTGGAAATGTCTGTTTGAAGATTATCCACAGAAAGAGTTTCTAAACTGCTCTAAACGCACATCAGTTTAGCTCTGTAAGTTGAATGCACACTTTGAAAACCATTCTGTTAAATGGCTCCGTTTTCATTTTAGAAGCAGATATTTCTCATTATGGCATATACTCCCATTAACTCTGGAATGTCAAAATGCATAGCCTAAAAGAAAACTGTCTCTAATTTGCTAAATTTTAACAAAGAATTAACTCTCTTAATCAAATAAAAACACAGAAGAGCAGTTTGTAAGATATGTTTCTTCTGTGTTTTAGAGGCAGTCTTACTGCTCTCTCTTGTATGCCATGATTTTGATAGAAATATTTGTTTTTAGATAGTCCACAGATAGGGTTTCTGAACTGCTGCATACTCACATCAGTTTAACTCTGTAAGTTGAATACACACATTGCAACCATTCTGTTAGATAGCTCCGTTTTTGTTTTAGAACCAGATATTTCTCATGACACAATATCCTCCCATTCACTCTAAAATGTCCAAACACTGCTCCTAGATAAACCTTGTTGCTGACTCGCTGAATCTAAACAAAGATTCAACTCTCTTAATTGAACGAACACACAGCAAAGCAGTTTGAAAGATACGATTCTTCTGTGTTTTAGACGTGGTCTCACTAATTCTTGTATGTCAGGATTTTGATAGAAATGTGTTTTTAGACTCTCCACAGAAAAGGGTTCTAAACTGCTGCATACACACATCAGTTTAAATCTGTAAGTTGAATGCACACATTGTCAGCCATTCTGTTAAATAGCTCCGTTTTCATTTTAGAAGCAGATATTTCTTATTACAGCATAAATCCCATTCATTCTGGAAAGTCCAAATGCAACTCCTAGACGAAACGTGTCTCTAACTTTCTGAATCTAAACAAAGATTCAACTGCCTTAGTTGAACGAACACACAGCAGAGCAGTTTGAAAGATACATTTCTTTCATGTTTTAGACACAGTCTTACTGCTATTTCTTGTATGCCAGGATTTTGATAGAAATGTCTTCTTTTAGATTCTTCACAGAAAGGGTTTTGAAACTGCTTTATGCACACATTAGTTTAACTCTGTAAGTTGAAGGAACACATTGACAACCATTCTGTTAGATAGCTCCATGTTCATTTTAGAACCAGATATTTTTCTCATTATAGCATATACTCCCATTCACTCTGGAATGTCCAAACGCAACTTCTAGAAGAAACATGTTTCTAACTCGCTGAATCTAAACAAAGATTCAACTTTCTTTGTTGGACAAACACACAGCAGAGCCATTTGAAAGATATGATTCTACTGTGTTTTTGATGCAGTCTTACTGCTATTTCTTGTATGCCAGGATTTTGCCTGCAATGTCTGTTTTTAGATTCTCCACACAAAGGGGTTTTAACTGCTGCATACACACTTTAGTTTAACTCTGTAGGTTGAATGCACACATTGACAATCATTTAGTGAGATAGATCCACTTCCGTTTTAGAACCAGATATTTCTCATTACAGCATATACTCTCATTAACTCTGGAATGTAAAAACACAGCTCCTGGGAAAAACATGTTTTTAACTCACTGAATCTAAACATACATTCAACTCTCTTAGTTGAAGGAACACACAGCAGAGCAGTTTGAAAGATCCATTTTTTCTGTGTTTTAGATGAGGTCTTACTGCTATTTCTGGTATGCAGAATTTTGCTGGAAATGTCTGTTTTTAGATTCTCCAGAGAAAGGGTTTCTAAACTGCTGAATACACACGTTTAACTCTGTGTAAGTTTAAAGCACACATTGACAACCATTCTGTTAAATAGCTCCATTTTCTTTTTTGAACCAGATATTTCTCATTACAGCATATCCTGCCATTCACTCTAAAATGTCCAACCGCAGCTCCTAGAAAGGACCTGTTGCTAACTCCCTGAATCTAAGCAAAAATTCAACTCGCTTAGTTGAATGAACAAACAGCAGAGCAGTTTGAAAGATATGTTTCTTCTGTGTTTTAGACACAGTCTTACTGCTGTTTCTTGTATGCCAGGATTTGATAGAAATGTCCGTTTTTAGATTCTTCACAGATAGGGTTTCTAAACTGCTGCATAGACGCATCACTTTAACTCTGTACGTTGAATACATACATTGGCAACCATCTTGTTAGATAGCTCCATTTTTGTTTTAGAATCATGTATTTCTCATCAAAGCATATACTCCCATTCACTCTGAAATGTCACTGTTAGGAAAAACGTTGTTTCTAACTTGCTGAATCTAAACATACATTCATTCACCTCTCTTAGTTGAACAAATACACAGTGGAGCAGTATGAAAGATACGATTATTCTGTGTTTTAAACACAGTTTTACTGCTGTTTCTTGTACTCTGGGATTTTGCTGGAGATGTCTGTTTTTAGATTCTCCACAGAAAGCGTTTCTAAACTGCTGCATACACACGTCAGTTTAACTCTGTAAGTTGAATGCATACATTGGCAACCATTCTGTTAGATAACTTCGTTTTGTTTTAGAACCAGAAATTTCTCATTACAGAATATATTCCCATTCATGCTGGAATGTAAAAAGGCAGCTCCTAGAAAATAAGTGTTTTGAACTCGCTTAATCTAAACATAGATTCAACTCTCTTAGTTGAACGAACATACACCAGAGCTGTTTGACAGATACGATTCCTCTGTATTTTTGACGCCATTATACTTCTATTTCTTGTATGCTGGGATTTTGCTGGCAATATCTGTTTTTGGATTTTCCCCAGAAAAAAGTTTCTAAACTGTTGCATGCACATATCAGTTTAACTCTGTAAATTCAATGCACGCATTGACAACCATTCTGTTAGATAGCTCTGTTTTTGTTTTAGAACCAGATATTTCTCAGCACAGCATATACTCGCATTAACTCTGGAGTGTCCAAATGAAGCTTCTAGAAGAAACGTGTTTCTAACTCGATGAATTTAAACATAGATTCAACTCTCTTAGTTGAACAAACACACAAAAGAGCAGTTTAAAAAAATATGTTTCTTCTGCATTTTCGACGCAGTTTTACTGCTATTTCTTTTATACCAGGATTTTGCTGAAAATATCTGTTTTTATATTCTCCACAGAAAGAGTTTCTAAACTGCTGCATACACACATCAGTTTAACCTCTGTAAGTTGAATGTACACTTTGACAACCATTCTGTTAGATAGCTCCGTTTTCATATTAGAAGGAGATATTTCTCATTACAGCATAAATCCCATTCACTATGGAATGTCCAAATGCAGCTCCTAGAAGAAACGTATCTCTAACTTGCTGAATCTAAACATAGATTCAGCTTTCTTAGTTGAGCAAACATACAGCAGAGCAGTTTGAAAGATACGTTTCTTCTGTGTTTCACATGCAGTCTTATGGCTATTTTTTATGTACTGGGCTTTTGCTGGAACAGTCTGGTTTTGAATTCTCTACAGAAAGGGTTTCTAAACTGCTGCATAAATGTCAGTTTAACTTTGTCAGTTGAACGCACACATGGACCATCTTTCTGTTAGATACCTCCATTTTCATTTTAGAACCAGATATTTCTCATTATAAGAGCATACACTTTCATTAACTCTGAAATGAGTTAGATAGCTTCTTTAGATAGCTGTTAGATAGCTCCTTTTTTGTTTTAGAACCAGATATTTCTCATTACAGCCTCCCAATGTGCTGGATTACAAGCATAAGCCACTACACTCTACTATTTTTATTGTTTTGAGACAGAGTCTTCCTGCCTCTGTCACCCAGGCTTGAGAGCAGTGGTGCAATTTTGGCTGACTGCAGCCCGTACTTCCTGAGTTCAAGTGATTCTCATGCCTCAGTTTCCCAGATAGTTGGCATTAGAGGCATGAGCCACAGCCCAGTTAATTTTCATACTTTTATTAGAGACAGGGTTTTCCTATGTTGCTGAGACTGGTCTCAAACTCCTGGGCTCAAGTGATCCACTCACCTTGGCCTCCCAACATACTGGGATCACAGACATTGGTCACTGAGCCCTGACTGAAATTTTGAAATTAGTTTTGAATAAACTCAACACCTGATTTAATCAAGGTAAAATACACTTTAACTCCAACTACAAAGCAAAATTAAATTGTCAGCTGGTTGCAGTGGTTCACACCTGTAATTCCAGCATTTTGGGAGCTGGACGCGGGGCAGATCACCTGTGGTCAGGAGTTTGAGACCAGCCTATCCAACACAGTGAAACCCCAACTCTACTAAAAATACAAAAAAAAAAAATAGGCCAGGTGGGGTGGTGTGTGCCTGTAGTCCCATCTACTCAGGGATGCTAAGGTAGGAGAACCACTTGAATCAGGCATGTGCAAGTTGCAGTGAACCAAGATCAAGCAGTTGCACCACTGCACTCCAGCCTGGGTGAAAGAGCAAGACTCCATTAAAAAAAAAGTAAATTTTTTTGGAAAAAAGGAAGATTGACCAGTAACGGTGGCTCACACCTGAATTCCCAGCACTTTGTGAGGTAGAGGCGGGTGGATCACCTGAGCTCAGGAGTTTAAGACCAGCACAGTTTATGATAGCAAAGACCGAGAACCAACCCAAATGCCCACTGATAATAGACTGGACAGGAAAAATGTGGCACATATACACCATGGAATATTATGCAGATATCAAAAAATTGCGTTCTTGTCCTTTGTAGGGACATGGATGAACCTGGAAACCATCATTCTCAGCAAACTGACACAAGAGCAGAAAATCAAACACTACATGTTCTCACTCATAGGCAGATGTTGAACAATGAGAACACATGGACACAGGGAGGGGAGCACTACACACTGGGTCTTTTGGGGGTAAATAGGGGAGGGACAGCAGGGGGTGGGGAGTTGGGGAGAGATAATATGGGGAGAAGTGCTAGATATAGGTGATGGGGAAGAAAGCAGTAAATCACACTGCCACATGTGTACCTATGTAACAATCTTACATGTTCTTCACATGTACCCCAGAACCTAAAACACACACACACAAAAGGACTGGGCAACATGGCTCACCCCTGTAATCCCAGCATTTTGGGAGACTGTGAAAGGAAGATTGCTTGAGACTAGGAGTTTGAAACTAGCCAGGGTGACAGAACAAGGTTTCATCTCTACAAAACTTTATCTGGGCATGGTGCTGTATACCTGTAGTCCTAGCTACTCAGGAAGTTGAGGTGGGAGGATTGCTTAAGACCTAGATGTGGGAGGCTGAAGTAAGCTATGATTGCACCACTGCACTATAGCTGGAGGGACAGAGATAGATCATTTCTGTAGAAAAAACACTAATAAAAGCTTCTTTTTGTGAGACAGTCTTGCTCTGTAACCCAGGCTGAAGTGCTGTGGTGCAATCTTGGCTCACTGCAACCTCCGCCACCCGGGTTCAAGTGATTCTCCTGCCTCAGCCTCCTGAGTAGCTGGGATTACAGATTCACACCACCATCCTGGGCTAATTTTTGTATTTTACTAGAGACAGGCTTTCACCATTTTGGTCAGTCTGGCCTTGAACTACTGACCTTACTACTCCACCCGTCTCTGCCTCCCAAAGTGTTGTGATTACAGGCATGACCCACTGCGCCCAGCCATAATCTTAATTTTTTAGAAGGCTTTTAGATTAAAAAATTTACAGGGCTGGGTATGGAGGCTCTCACTTAAAATCCTAGCACTTTGGGAGGATGAGTCAGGCAGATCACTTGAGGTTAGGAGTATGAGACCAGGCTGGCCAACACAGTGAAACCCCCTCTCTACTAAAAAATACAAAATTATTAGCCAGGCATGGTGGCAGACACCTGTAGTTCCAGTTACTGAGAGGGCTTAGGCAGGAGAATCACTTGAACCCAGGAAGTGGAGGATGCAGTAAGCTGAGATTTCACCACTGCATTCCAGCCTGAGTAACAGAGCAAGACTCTGTCTGAAAAAAATTGAAAAAAAATGAGAATACAGAGTTCCCATATACTACACACCCAGTTTCCCCTGTTAGTAAGATATTAGTGTGTTACAGTTATCAGAATTAATGAACAATTATGTATAAGCTATTTTTACTTTTTTTTAAAGAGATAGGGTTTCACCATTTTGGCCAGGCTGGTTTTGAACTCCTGACCTCATGATCCACCCATTTTGGCCTCCCAAAGTGCTGATATTACAGGCATAAGCCACCGTGCCCAGTGGTATTTATTTATTTTTTTGAGACAGAGTCTGCCTCTGCCACCCAGGTTGGAGTGCAGTGATGCAATCTCGGCTCACTGAAACCTCTGCCTCCCAGGTTCAAGCAATTCTCCTGCATCAGCCTCCTCAGTAGCTAGGACTATAGGTACATGTCACCAAGCCTGGCCAATTTTTGTACTTTTGGTAGAAATAAGGTTTCATCACTTTAGCCAGGCTGGTCTCACGCCTGACTTCAGGTGATCTGCGGGCCTTGGCCTCCCAAAGTGCTGGATTACAAGTGTGAGCCACCACACCCAGCTTTTTTTTTTGTTTGGAGATGGAGTCTTGTCTCACTCTGTAACCAAGGCTGGAGTGCAGTGGTGCAATCTCGGCTGACTGCAGCATGCACTTCCTGAGTTCAAGTGAATTTCATGCCTCAGTCTCCCAGATAGCTGGAATTACAGGCATGAGTAACCAGCCAGCTAATTTTTGTACTTTTAGTAGAGACAGGGTTTTGCTATGTTGCTGAGACTGGTCTCAAACTCCTGGGCTCAAGTAATCTACTCACCTCGGCCTCCCAACATACTGGGATCACAGGCATTAGTCACTGAGTCCTGCCTAAAATTTTGAAATTAGTTTTGAATAAACTCAATGGCTGATTGAATCAAGGTAAAATCTAGTTTAACTCCAACTACAAAGCAAAAGTAAATTGTTAGCTGTTTTCGGTGGTTCCCACCTGTAAAATTCCAGCACTTTGGGAGGTGGAGGCGGGCAGATCACCTGCGGTCAGGAGTTTGAGAGAAGCCTGGCCAACATTGTGAAACCCCGTCTCTACTAAAAATACAAATGAATAAGTCAGGTGTGGTGGTGTGTGCCTGTAGTCCCATCTGCTCAGGGAGGCTAAGGTAGGAGAAACACTTGAATCTGAGAAGAGGAGGTTGCAGTGAATGCAGATTGAGCCATTGTGCCACTGCACTCCAGCTGGGTGAAAGAGCAATACTCCATCTCAAAAAACAAACAAACAAAAAATATAAATCATCTCTATAAAAAAAAAAAAAAAAAGATTGGCCAGGCGCGGTGGCTCACACCTGTATTCCCAGCACTTTCTGAGTCAGAGGAGGGTGGATCACCTGAAAACAGGAGTTCAAGACCAGCCGGCCAACGTGGTGAAACCTGGTCTCTAATATAAATACAAAAATTGGCTGTGCATAGCGGCTCACACCTGTAATCCAAGTACTTTGGAGGCCGAGGCAGGTGGATCATCTGAGGTAGGGAGTTCAAGACCAGCCTAACCAACATGGTGAAACCCCATATTTAAACAATTTAAAAAATTAAAAATAATAAGTTAGGCATAGTGGCTCACACATGTAATCCTAGCACTTTGGAAGGCTGAGGTGGGTGGATCATTAGGTCAGATTTTCAAGACTAACCAGACTAACATAGTGAAACCCATTCTCTATAAAAATAAAATAAAATAAATAAAATATTAGCAGGGCATGTGCTCACTACAGGAGCACATACACTAAAGTTGGAATGATACAGAGAAGATTAGCATGGCCCCTGTGCAAAGATGACATGCAAATTCGTGAAGCATTCCATATTTTTTTTTGTAAAAATCAAATGAAAATACATTTTAATTTAAAGGAAAAAAATTAGCTGGGCATGATGGCAGACACCTGCAATCCCAGCTACTTGGGAGGTGGAGATAGGACAATCACTTGAACCAAGGAGGCAGAGGTTGCAATGAGCCAAGATCGCACCATTGCACTTCAGCCTGGGTTACAAGAGGGAAACTTTATCCGATAAAAAAGGTGGGGTGAAATGGAGTTATCCAGCACCTCGTTTTTACAATTGTAGACACTGATCTGTCTGATTTATTTTTAAATAGGATTGGGTTTCACAAAGATAGCCAGGCTGATCTTGAACTTCTGACGTCAGGTGAACCACCCACCTCAGCCTCCCAACGTGCTGGGATTACCGGCATGAGCCACAGCACCCGACCCAATCTCTCTGAGTTTTAAAAATAACGTTGGCCAGGCATGGTGGCTCATGCCCATAATTCAAGCACTTTGGAGACTAAGGTGGGTGGATCACCTGAGGTTGTGAGTTCAAGACCAGATTAACCAACATGGTGAAACCCTGTCTTTAAAAAATAAATTAATTTAAAAATAAATACAGTTAAGACCGGGTGTGGTGGCTCCCACCTGTACTCCCAGTACTTTGTGAGTCAGAGGCGGGTGGATCACCTGAGGTCAGGAGCTCAAGACCAGCTGGCCAACTTGGTGAAATCTAGTCTCTAATAAAAATACAAAAATTGACCAGGCGTAGTGGCTCATGCCTGTAATCTAAACACTCTGGAGGCCAAGGAAGGTGGATCATCTGAGGTCAAGAGTTGAAGACCAGCCTGACCAATATGGTGAAACCCCATCTATTAAAAAAAAAAAAAAGTTAAGTTGAGCACAGTGGCTCACACCTGTAATCCTAGCACTTTGGAAGGCTGAGGTGGGTGGATCATGAGGTCAGATTTTCAAGACTAGCCTGACCAACATAGTGAAACCTGTTCTCTGTAAAAAAATAAATATAAAATAAAATAAAAAATTAGCTGAGCATGTGCTTGCTTTCACAGCACATACACTAAAATTGGAACAATACAGAGAATATTAGCATGGCCCCTGCACAAGTATGACATACAAATTAGTGAAGTGTTCCATATTTTTTTGTTGTTTTGTAAAAATCAAATAAGAATAAATTTATTTTTAAATTAAAAAAATAAAATTAGCTAGGTGGACTCCTGTAATCCCAGCTACCTGGGAGGCTGAAGCAGGAGAATTGCTTGAACCAAGGAGGCAGAGGTTGCAATGAGCCAAGATCGCACTGTTGCACTCCGGCCTGAATAACAAGAGGAAAACTCTATCTCATAAAATAGGCGGGGCGGGGGGGGAATTATCCAGCACCTCGTTTTTACAATTTTAGACACTGATCTGTCTGATTTTTCTTTTACTAAGATGGGGTTTCACCATGATGGCCAGGCTAATCTTGAACTCCTAACTTCAGGTGATCTACCCACCTTGACCTCTCAAAGTGCTGTGATTACTGGCCTGAGCCACAGCGCCTGGCCCAATCTGTCTGATTTTTTAAAAATAAAGTTGGCCAGGCATGGTGGCTCACGCCTGTAATCCAAGCACTTTGGAAACCCAGGCCGGCGGATCACCTGAGGTTGTGAGTTCAAGACCAGACTGACCAACATGGTGAAACCCCATCTTTAAAAAAATAATAATAAATTAAAAAATAAATAAAGTTAAGGCCAGGTGTGGCAGCTCACCCAAGTAAACCCTGCACTTTGGGAGACTGAGGTGTGTGGGTCACCTGAGGTCAGCAGGTCAAAAGCAGCCTGGCCAACATGATAAAACCCGGTCTCTTCTAAAAACACAAAAAATTAGTTGAGCATGTTGGCAAGGACCTGTAATTTCAGCTACTCAAGAGTCTGAGGGAGGAGAATCACTGAAACCTGGGAGGCAGAGGTTGCAGTGATCTAAGATCCTGCCACCATACTGCAGCCTATGCAACAAGAACAAAACTCTGTCTCAAAAATACATCAAAAAAGAAATAATAATAAAGTTAAGACTGGGCATAGTGGCTCAACCCTGTAATCCCAGCACTTTGGGAGACTGAGAAAGGAAGATTGCTTGAGGCTAGGAGTTTGAAACCAGCAAGGGTGACAGAACAAGGTCCCATCTCTACAAAACTTTAGCTAGGCCTGGTGCTGTGCACCTGTAGTCCTGGCTACTCAGAAAGCCAAGGTGAGAGGATCGCTTAAGACCTAGACATGGAAGGCTGCAGTAAGCTATGATTGCACCACTGCACTCCACCCTGAGGGACAGAGCAAGATAATCTCTGTAAAAAAAATAAACAAATATAAACTTCGTTTTTTTGAGACAGAGTCTTGCTCTGTCACTCAGGCTGGAGTGCAGTGGGGTGATCCTGGCTTACTGCAACCTCCCTCATCTGGGTTCAAGTGATTCTCCTGCCTCAGCCTCCTGAGTAGTTGGGATTACAGACGCACACCACCATCTCGGGCTAATTTTTGTATTTTAGTAGAGACAGGCTTTTACTATGTTGGTCAGGCTGGTCTTGAACTGCTAACCTTGTGATTCCCCTGTCTCTGCCTCCCAAAGTGTTGGGATTACAGCTGTGACCCACTGTGCCCTGCTGTAATCTTAATTTTTTAGAAGGTTTTTAGATTTAAAAATTTACGGGGCTGAGCATGGAGGCTCTCCCCTATAATCCCAGCACTTTGGGAGGCCAAGACAGGCAGATCACTTGAGGTCAGGAGTTTGAGACCAGCCAGGCCAACAGAGTGAGACCCCTTCTCTACTAAAAAATACAAAGAAATTAGCCAGGCATGGTGGCAGACACCTATAGTCCCAGTTACTGAGAGGAGTGAGGCAGGATAATCACTTGAACCCAGGAGGTGGAGGTTACAGTGAGCTGAGATTTGCCATTGCATTGCCCTCTTGCTGGAAGAAAAGAGCAAAACTTCCTCTCAAAAAAGAAGAAAATAAGAAAAAAATAAATAAATAACCCACAAAAGTTTTACCTGTTTCTCTCTTCCTTTTGCATCTTAACTCCTGAAAAGATTACTTGTATTTGTCAATTTTTCCCCAATGGAACAGAAAATGTTTACAGTTTGTTGCCAGTGATGATCTTCATCCAACCAAATACATTGTTATGCTTTAACATTGTTGTTCCCCAAAGACTGAAAACTGATGCTGTTTTTAGCAAAGTCTTTGGATGTTTCTTATCCAAATTAGTCATTCAGTATCATGTTTAAGTTTTTTGTTTTGTTTTGTTTCTTTTGAGACAGAGTACCATTGTATTGCCCAGGGTGGAGTGCAGTGATCTCAGCTTACTGCAAATTCCACCTCCCAGATTCAAGTGATTCTCTGGCCTCAGCCTTCTTCATACCTGATGCTACAGACTTGTGCCACTGTGCCTGGCTAGCTGTTGTATTTTTGGATAGAGACAGTGTTTTGACATGTTGGGCATGCTGGTCTCAAACTCCTGGCCTTCAGTGATCTGGCAAACTTAGCCTACGAGAGTGCTGGGCATGAGCCACCATTAATGGTAATGCCAAAGGTTACTGTCTATTTCTAACTGCCAGTAACATATCTGCGCCCATATTTGCAAACTCCTAATGTCTAAAACTGACTCACATGCCTACCTGTTTCTTCTGCAACATCTGCTTGAGGGATTTTTTCTGTTGTTGGAATTACCATGCACCAAGCTAGAAACTAGAGAGTTCCCACCTCCTCTCCTTTTCCTTCCCCACCTGCCCTCTTTCCCTCTTTCCCTTCCACTCTAAAAAAAGAAAAACATGGATTCACCCTAGGGGTGCAAAACTGGTTCAATATACACAAATCTATAAACGTAATTGACCACATAAACAGAACAAAAGACAAAAACCACATGATTATCTCATTTGATGCACAGAAGGCCTTTGACAAAATTCAACATCACTTTATGCTAAAAACCCTCAATAAACTAGGTATTGATGGAACGCAACTCAAAATAATAAAAGCTATTTATGACAAACCAACAGCCAATATCATACTGAATGGGCAAAAACTGGCAGCATTCCCTTTGAAATCTGGCACTAGACAAGGTGCCCTCTCTCACCACTCCTATTCAATATAGTACTGGAAGTTCTAGCCAGAGCAATCAGGCAAGAAAAAGAAATAAAGCATAGTCAAATGGGAAAGGAGGAAGCCAAATTGTCTTTATTTGCAGACGACATGATTGTATATCTAGAAGATCCCATCATCTCAGCCCAAAATCTCCTGAAACCAGTAAGCAACTTCAGCAAAATCTCAGGATACAAAATCAATGTGCAAAAATCACAAGCATTTCTATACACCAATAACAGACTTAAAGAGAGCCAAATCAAGAATGAACTACCATTCACAATTGCTACAAAGAGAATAGAATACCTAAAAATACAACTAACAAGAAATGTAAAGGACCTCTTCAAGGAGAACTACAAACCACTGCTCAACGAAATAAGAGAGGATACAAACAGATGGAGAAACATTTCATGTCCATGGTTAAAAAGAATCAATATCGTGAAAATGGCCATACTGCCCAGAGTAATTTATAGATTCAATGCTATCTCCATCAAGCTACCAATGACCTTCTTCACAGAACTGGAAAAAACAACCTTAAACTTTTATGGAACCAAAAGAGAGCCCACATAGCCAAGTCAATTCTAAGCAAAAAAAAAAAAAAACACAGCAGGAGAACTCACACTCCCAGACTGCAAACTATACTACAAGGCTACAGTAATCAAAACAGCATGGTACTGTTACCAAAACAGAGATATAGACCAATGGAACAGAACAGAGGCCTCGGAGGCAACACAACATATCTACAACCAACTGATCATTGACAAACCTGACAAAAACAATCAATAGGAAAAGGATTCCCTGTTTAATAAATGGTATGGTGAAAACTGGCTAGCTATGAGCAGAAAGCAGAAACTGGACCCCTCTCTGACACTTTACACTAAAATAAACTCCAGATGGATTAAAGACTTAAACATAAGAGCTAACACCATAAAGACCCTAGAAGAAAATATAGGTAAAACCATTCACGACATAGGAGTAGGCAAGGACTTCATGACCAAAACACCAAAAGCATTGGCAACAAAAGCCAAAATAGACAAATGGGACCTAATCAAACTCCACAGCTTCTTCACAGCAAAAGAAACAGTCATCAGAGTGAATCGGCAACCAACAGAATGGGAAAAATATTTTACAGTTTACTCATCTAACAAAGGGCTGATATTCAGAAATTACAAAGAGCTAAAACAGATTTACAAGCACAAAACAAACAAGCCCATTCAAAAGTGGGCAAAAGATATGAACAGACACTCCACAAAAGAAGACATACATGAGGGCAACAAACATATGATAAAATGCTCATCACTGGTCAAATCAAAACTACATTGAGATACCATCCCACACCAGTTCAAATGGCGATCATTAAAATATCTGGAGACAACAGAAGCCGGAGAGGATGTGGAGAAATAGGAACACTTTTACACTGCTGGTGGGAGTGTAAATTAGTTCAACCATTATGGAAGACAGTGTGGCGATTCCTCAAGGACCTAGAAATAGAAATTCCATTTGACCCACCAATCCCATTACTGGGTATATATACAAAGGATTATAAATTGTTCTACTACAAGGACATATGCACACAAATGTTCATTGCAGCACTGTTTGCAATAGCAAAGACCTGGAATCAACCCAAATGACCATTGATGATAGACTGGACAGGGAAAATGTGGCACATATACACCATGGAATATTATGCAGCAATCAAAAACTATGAGTTAGAGTCCTTTTTAGGGACATGGATGAACCTGGAGAACATCATTCTCAGCAAACTGACACAAGAACAGAAAATAAAATACCACATGTTTTCACTCATAGGTGGGTGTTGAACAATGAGAACACATGGACACAGGGAGGGGAGCACTGCACACTGGGGTTTGTTGGGGGGAATAGGGGAGGGACAGCGGGGGGTGGGGATCTGGGGAGAGATAAATAGCATGGGAAGAAATGCCAGATATAGGTGAAGGGGAGGAAGGCAGCCAATCACACTGCCACGTGTGTACCTATGCAACTATCTGGCATGTTCTCCACATGTACCCAAAATGCAAAACCTAAAATGCAATTAAAAAAAGAAAAGAAAAGAAATAGATAAGGTACATTTGTCCCATAGTGAGTGAATTCCAAAATTATAATTCATTTTTATTCCTTTCTCTCTTTTTTTTTGAGTTCCAAAATTATTAAAGTTCAGTTGCTCAATTATTATTAAAACAGGCCTCTTGTAAAGTCAAGTCTAATCAATGTTTGAGTTATACCTTAATATGAATGGCGCTAGGGATAAATTAGCTTGACCATGCCAGCGGAGATTCCAGTTGAGAAGAGAAGGCCTTTAGTGCAAAGAGAAATTCCCATGTCACAGGCCAGGCTTGAAACATTAGCTTTGGACTAGGCACAGGGGCTCATGCCTATAATTCCAGCACTTTGGGAGGCCAAGATGGGAGGATCACCTGAGGTCAGGAGTTCGAGACCAGCCTGGCCAACATGGTGAAACCCCATTTCTTCTTCTTCTTTTTTTTAATGGATATGGTGTTTTTTTCCACGTTGGTCAGGCTGGTCTCACACTCCTGATTTCATGTGATCCACCTGCCACAACCTCCCAAAGTGCTGGGATTACAGGTGTGAGTCACCATGCCCTGCCAAATCCCCATTTCTACTAAAAATACAAAAATTAGCTGAGTGTGGTGTGCACCTGTAATCCCAGCTACTCACGAGGCTGAGGTAGGAGAACTGCTTGAACCTGAGGCAGACGTTACAGTGAGCCATGGCACTCCAGCCTGGGAAGACAGAGTGAGACTCCATATAAAAAAAAAGGCCAGGAGCAGTGGCTCACACCTGTAATCCCAGTACTTTGGGAGGTTGAGATTAGCAGATCTTGAAGTCAGGAGTTCGAGACCAGCCTGGCCAAATGATGAAACCCCATCTCTACTAAAAATATAAAAATTAACCAGGCATGGTGGTGGGTGCCTGCAAAATTCCAGCTACTCAGGAGGCTGGGGCGGGAGAATCTCTTGAACCCAGGAGGCAGAGGTTGCAGTGAGCCGAGATGTACCATGGCACTCCAGCCTGGGAGACACAGTGAGACTCTGTCTCAAAAAAAAAAAAGAAAAAAAGAAGCTGGGGCTGGTGGCTCAGGCCTATAATCTCAACACTTTGGGAGGCAGAGGCAGGTTGATCATGAGGTCAGGAGTTCGAGACTAGCCTGACCAACATGGTATAACTACGTATCTACTAAATATACAAAACTTAGCCAGGCATGGTGGCATGCACCTGTAATCCCCAGCTACTTAGGAGGCTGAGGCACAAGAATCTGCTGAACCCAGGAGGCGGAGGTTACAGCGAGCCAAGATCACACCACTGCACTCCAGCCTGGCTGCCAGAGAGAGTCTGTCTCAAAAAAAGTAAAAAAAGAAAGAAAGAAAGATTAGCTTAGAGGTTAACAGAGTATCTTTCTATTGCAGCCTGAGCTCTCAGGTACTTCAAGAGGGTTGACAGCAGAGTGCAGCATGTTAGAGTACACACTCATTAAATAAACAAAAACAAAAGAACAAAAAACACACAAGAGGTTTCCTCTGTACACAGGCTGGAGTCCAGTGGTGCAATCACAGCTCACTGCAGCCTCCGAATCCTGGGCTCAAGTGATCACCCTGCCTCCCCCTTCAGAGTTGCTAGAACTACAAGTGTACACAACCACACTTGGCTATATTTTTTTGTATTTTTTGTAGAGCTGGGGCCTCACAATGCTGCCCAAGCTGGTCTCAAGCAATACACCTATCTGGGCCTCCCAAAGTGTTGGGATCACAGGCATGAGCTTCCTTGCCCCTCCTATAGCATGCACTCTTGATCTTCTGAGAAGTAGTCAACAAAACGTAACTCTGCTACTGCCTAAGCTCTCAAAGTGTCTGTAAAAGTCTTGAGTTTACATGTATTTTTGAAGTTCAGTAGTTGAAGTCAAAATGCCTGCCTTTGGGATTTGGGTCTGAACAATTCTGATGTTAACATTCTTGAGGGAAGCGAGGAGTTCACTCCAAGTTCTCACATATGGGGTCTGATAAGACATCAGACTCAAAGAGAGGAGTTCACTCCACATCCAACTACATATTATTTCAAACCTATATAACATACTGCAACAGAGAAAAATATCTGGGGATTTGGAGTCAAGCAATTAAGGGCTTGAATCCAGATTTTACCGCATATAATCGCAACCGGTATCACCTTTGGCATGCTGCATAAGCTCCTGCAGCTCACTGCAACCTCCACCTCCCGGTTTCAAGTGATTCTCCTGCCTCAGCCTCCTGAGTAGCTGGGACTACAGGCTCAAGCTACCATGCCCAGCTGATTTTTGTATTTTTGGTAGAGACGGGGTTTTTGCCGTATTTTCCAGGCTTGTCTCAAACTCCCGACTTCAGGTGATCCGCCTGCTTCAACCTCCCAAAGTGTTGGGATTACAGGCATGAGCCATGGAGCCCGGCCTGAGCTTTAGCTTCTGAGGTAGTTAACCTCAGATTATAGCTTAAGGTTCAAATAAAGTACAACTTACATTTTTTCATATAATTGAGTGCTGTCTAAATCTAAAGTACTCTCTTTTTTTTTCTTGAGATGGAGTTTCGCTTTTGTTATCCAGGCTGGAGTGCAATGGCGCAATCTCGGCTCACCACAACCTCTGCCTCCTGGGTTCAGGCAATTCTCCTTCCTCAGCCTCCTCAGTAGCTGGGATTACAGGCACGCGCCACCATGCCCAGCTAATTTTTTGTATTTTTAGTAGAGACGGGGTTTCACCATGTTGACCAGGATGGTATCAATCTTTTGACCTCATGATCCACCCTCCTCAGCCTCCCAAAGTGCTGGGATTACAGGCATGAGCCACCACACCTGGCTCTAAAGTACTCTTAAAGGTATTTACTTCCAAATTGGAACTCTTTTTTTTTTTTTAACTATTCTGTTTGTTTTCTTTTGGAGACAGGGTCTCGCTGTTTTTTAGCCTGGAGTGCAATGGTGCAATCTCCACTCACTGCAACCTCCGCCTCCCAGGTTCAAGTGATTCTCCTGCCTCAGCCTCCTAAGTAGCTGGGATTATAGGTACCCACCACCACGCCTGTCTACTTTTTGTATTTTTAGTAGAGATGGATTTTCACTACATTGGCTAGGCTGGTCTTGAATTCCTGACCTCAGGTGATCCACCCACCTTGGCCTTTCAAAGTGCCAGAAATAAAAGCATGAGACACCATGCCTGGCCTGCAAATAAATTTTGTAGGTGCTCAAAGGATCAAGGAGAACTACTTTTGTGGCCAGGAATACCTGCCCCTTTGTCTCTCTGGTAAGAGCACACTTGCACCCGTGTGTCCAGGTACATCTGTCCTGCAGATCCCAGGCCCTAAACAAATCTCAGGTGCTTAACCTTTTAAAATTCTCAGGGACATTTTCTTTGGGTACCTGAGTTTACACCAACTACCCAGAAGGCAGGAACAGCTTAAGGAGAGACTCACCAGCAGCAGCTTCTTTTCAATCAGGTCACAATAGAGATCCACCAATTTCCACCTGCTGCATCTCACCCTAAATCACTTTGTTTAATGATCATCACCACCTACATGGTTGTTTAAATGACACGATTGGCGTGGTGGCTAACACCTGCAATCCCAGAACTTTGGGAGGTCAAGGCAGGCAGATCACTCGAGGTCAGGAGTTCAAGAGCAGCATGGCCAACATGGCAAAACCTTATCTCTACTAAAAATTACAAAAATTAACGAGAAGTGGTGGCACAAGCCTGTGATCCCAGCTTCTGGGCAGGTTGAAGCAAAAGAATCACTTGAACCTGGAAGGTGGTGATTGCAGTGAACTGAGATTGCACCACTACACTCCAGCCTGGGCAACAGAGTGAGATTGTGTCTCAAAAATTAAAAATAAAGAGGGGTGAGTGAGGCAAAAAAATAAAAATTAAACAATTAAAATCAAAACCAGCAACTGACTGCCCAGCTAACAATGCTGGGACCAGCAGCAGATGTGAATTTGGATACACTTCTTTTTCAATCCCTTTACTAGCTATCTGACCTCATCTCCAGCATTATTCATTAAAATGAGGTAACCAATTACAATTGTCTAGCTGGGGCCTGGTATCTACTGATTTTGTAACTAGAAATTAATTTCCTATAGTACTTAGACTTAGACATCACTTAAATACTTAATTGCTCTGCAGTGATCCCAGGGTTCAACTCTCAATGGTATCCTGCACTCATAGAGCAAATGAACAGGCTCTAAATCAGAAAAAAAGTCAATCTCCTGCCTCTTACAAGTAGATCTGAAAAGCAGAGAAAGTCTTCAACTGATTATTAGAATCAGTGAAAATCTGAAATATTAACTAGCTATGCAAACTTTCTTTTTTTTTTGAGACGGAGTTTTGCTCTTGTTACCCAGGCTGGAGTGCAATGGCGTGACCTCGGCTCACCAAAACCTCTGCCTCCTGGGTTCAGGCAATTCTCCTGCCTCAGCCTCCTGAGTAGCTGGGATTACAGGCACGTGCCATCATGCTCAGCTAATTTTTTGTATTTTTAGTAGAGACGGGGTTTTAACATGTTGACAAGTATGGTCTCAATCTCTTGACCTTGTGATCCACCCACCTTGGCCTCTCAAAGTGCTGGAATTACAGGCGTGAGCCACCATGCCCAGCTTAGCTATACAAACTTTCACTTGATGTGTGCTAAAGAAAACATGCCCACCTGCTCATTTCCAAACCCAGCCCTGTATTTTTAACACTTTAAATTACAAATATGATCTCCCAACACCTTGGGAGGCCATGGCGGAAGGATCACGCCTGAGGTCAGGAGTTTGAGACCAGCCTGGCCAAGATGGCAAAACGCTGTCTCAACTAAAAAATACAAAAACTTAGCCAGGCATGGTGTTGCATGCCTGTAATCCCAGCTACTTGGGAGGCTGAGGCAGGAGAATCACTTAAACCTGGGAGGTAGAGATTGCAGTGAGCCAAGATTGAGCCATTGCGCTCCAGCCTGGGCAACAAGAGCAAAACTCTCTCAAAGAGAAAAAAAAAGAGAGAGAGAAAAACAAGGTAACATTCAAATCAAGGCACAAATACAGTAATCATGTTTATTTATTCCTCTCCTACAACCTACTCTTTACAAGTGAATTCACAATGTAAATGCAGTTTTAACTGTTTTGTTAGCACCCACCCCTATTTTTAACCTATTTTATAGCATCAGTGTTACCACAGGCATTCTTGGTGAAGTTGGTTCATTTTTAAATTTTTCAAAACCTCTGAAAATTGATTTTCAAAAAAGTGGTAGTGGTTTTATGAGTATTCCTCACCCATTGCTGCTACTGTCAGAACCATGAGTACTAGCGCAGGTCTTGGTCAAATTGGACTTCTAGCTAAGTCCTATTTGAGTGTCAGTAGATTAAACTTTCTGAAATTAATCTTTACCAAAAAGTTGGGTCAACACTTCCTAGGGACTTAGGAGAAGTAAACATGAGAGGTGCTCCCAAACTCAGAGCTGTCCAGTAACTTCCACAAACCCAGAAAATAGAGGAGAGCCAGCCATTACTGACACAGAAAGAATGTAATTACATAAATTACATATTAATTACATACATCTCATCATGATCTCCCTTGCCATTTTTGGCAAAACAAAAACATGATGCTCATCCTGGAGCTGTGATGTCAGTTCTTCTGGTTAATTAGCAATAAAATCTGCTATAACTATGTGCCCAGTGCTATGTGAAGATATATGTATCACCCTCATTTAACTATGATGATACATTTTTGTTTCCACCGTGCCTAAGCCCATAGGTTCTCATATTTACAGTATACTGCTCAGGCCTAATTCTGTCCTTCAACTCAGTGCACACTCCTGAGACCTGGGACATAGTTCAAAGGGCAGATGCCACCAAGTTACAATCGAAAAGGGGGTTTCCAGAGGACTGGTTGATAATATCACTTGCTTATTAGTGATGGGGTATCATTGCTTAAGAGGGAAATGATCTCCTAATCCACTCCTTCCCTTTTCCCTTAAGGAACTTGGCCTTTCAAGGAAAAATTTGTTTCCAGCAGGTGGGGTGGCTCACCCTGTAATCCTAGAATTTAGCACTTTGGGAGGCTGAGATGCCTGATCACCTAAGGTCAGAAGTTCAAGATAAGCCTGGCCAATGGGGCAAAATTCTGTCTCTATTGGAAAAAAAAAGGATAAATTTGTTTCTTACCAGTCTCTGTGTGAGTCTCTCAGCAGAGCACATTTGCAAGGATGGATAATTTTCTTCAGGCTCACAAATCATGGCATAGATGAAGATTTTTCACAGTTGGATGCTTCAGAGCAAGGCAGGCTTTGTGAACAAACTGGATCCATACTCATGTTATTATTGTGGAAGAGGAGGAAAACATGTAAGACCTGGACTGGAAAAAAAGGCTAAGGCAGCCTTAAGACTTTTTTCTGGAAGATTTTAGAGAAATATGACCTCCAGAAGAAAAGTATCAGGAAGTTGGAATAAAGTGAGTCACCTCCACAGACACAGCAGGCAACCAGCTGAGATCAGCAAAATGTTAACATCCTGGAGGCTCTAGATTTATAATGAAGGCTCTATCACCTTATACACAGCCCTCCTGGTGGGCACACCCCCTCCAACACATGCTTGTGAATTCTCAGTTAATCCCATCTGCCAGTCTTGCCAAGGCCATTGTAATGCAAAAATAATGGTGCAGTAACCCCGACTAGCTGGGGAGCTGGAAAACCAGGCAAAGGGGACCCTGAAGACAAACCCAGCAATAAATACTTGTAGGTTCACCACGTTTCAACCCTTTAAATGAGGAATGGTTCAACAGGAATGAGATAAAACTAATACTTTAAAAATAAAAAGGCCAGGCATGGTGGCTCACGCCTGTAATCCCAGCACTTTGAAAGGTCGAGGCAGGCGGATTATGAGGTCACAGGTCGAGACCATTCTGGTCAACATGGTGAAACTCTGTCTCTACTAAATATACAGAAGTAGCTGAGCTGGTGGGGGCGCCTGTTATTCCAGCTATTCAGTAGACTGAGGCAGGAGAATCACTTGAACCCAGAAGGGAGAGATTGCAGTGAGCCAAGAGCATGCCACTGCACTCCAGCCCAGCAACAGAGTAAGAATCCGAGTCAAAAAAATATCATATATATATATATATATACACATATACATATGTAAATGTGTATATGTGTATATACATGTATATGTATATATGAGTGTACACGTACATATATATGTACATACAAAAATTAGCCAGGCATGGTGAGGGGGTGCCTGTAGTTACCACTACTTGGGAGGTTGAGGTGGGAGAATCCCTTGAACCCAGGAGGCAGAGGTTGAGGTGAGCCAATATCTTGCCACTATACTCCAGCCTGAGTGACAGAGCAGGACTATGTTTCAAAAGGGAAAAAAAAAAGGATGAGTGCACCTTCAGTTTCTGAGGTTATTGAAATTCTCATTGGGGAGATTTCTTGATTTGAGATAACTTGGTGTCTCAAAGTCTGTCTAGTTTGGGCAGAAATTTCAACTAGCTCCATTTTCTTCTTTGATTCACTCTGAGGTCATAGTAAAACACAACATAGTCATCAGTTAATATTCAAAATGGTACTTGTTTTCAGCCCCTATCTTAGTTCCCTTCAGTTTGGTCTCTTGTATATCCCTCCTCTCAGGCAGTCGACTTCTGGCTTTTTTCCTCTGGCTCTTTAGCTTCTTCTCAGGTCTGGTGATATTCCCATGTCTTTCAGGACTACTCCACACTCATTCTGTGTTTGGGTTTTGCTTTGTTTTGTTTTTGCAGGGTGAAGGGAGGTATGGTTTCCAAAGGAACAAAGTTTTTAGGGTGGGGTTCCAGCACTAACATTTGTGGACAAAGTCTGCAGTTTATGATTTTCCTTCCTGTTTCCAAACCCAACGTTAAAGAAACCTAACATTTCTTCCTCTTTTCCATCTCCCACCCTGAAAGGTAAACTCTTAAGCAAATCCTGATTATGTAATTTTTGAAGTCACAACTCTTTGACTCTCTCTCCTCTACACTCTGCCTCTGGGGTCTGCACCCTGAGCAGTTGGCTTTACTTCCATGCAAGCTGACTTTTGTACACAGCGCAAAGGCTCCAGTTGTTGAGAGTAGAAGTATTGCTGGGTGCAAAGTAAGGAGATGAAATGTGGCATAATCTTTTTTCTTCTCAGACCTCCATTCTGGAGAACAGTAAGAATAAGGGTGTGGGGAGCAGGTAAGTGGAAGTAGATACATCATGCTTCAGGCAGATAGTCTGTGTCTTGTTAGAAATAGGAAGATTTGTTTAAAAAAAGGGAAAAACTTGCCTTCCTTTCATTGTTAATCAGCACAGTTTGGTAAGTGGGGACTGTCAAGGCCACCAAGAATCACCAAGGCTGAGTTTGTCTGCAGCTCTGGAAAGGGCAGGTACCAGAAGCTTTGTTCTTTGCAGAAGGGGGTCTTTGCATTAAAGCCTGACCTGAATTTCCCCATCCCCCACTTTCTGTCCCATTGTATCTAGGGTAAGTGTCTCCAGAGTGAAAGACCAACTAGAAGGGAGCTGGTGGCTGGAAGGCCAACTTACTATATTCTTCACCAAGGAAAGCAATTTGAATAAAGTTGAGGTTTAGAAAGCTGTCTGATTTTGGATTTTTTTGAAACAGGCTATCATAAAAAAGGTGATAAAACGAGCTCATAGGCCAAGCACAGTGGCTCACTCCTGTAATCCCAACACTTTATGGGGCCCAAGGTGGGTGGATCAGGAGTTCAAGACCAGCATGGCCAACATGCTGAAACTCTGTCTTGACTAAAAATTCAAAAATTAACTGGGCGTCATGATGCATGCCTGTAATTCCAGCTACTAGGGAGGGTGAGACACGAGAATCACTTGAACCTGGGAGGCGGATGTTGCAGTGAGCCCAGATTGTGTCACTGCACTCCAGCCTGAGCAGCAGAATGAGACCCTGTCTCAAAAAAAAAAAAAAGTGATGGCCGTGAGGTGGCTCACATCTGTAATCCCAGCAGTTTGGAAGGCCAAAGTGGATGGATCACCTGAGGTCGGGAGTTTGAGACCAGCCTGACCAACATGGAGAAACCCTGTCTCTAAAAAACAAAAAAAAGGGCTAACAATTTAGTAGAGTAGATCAAATAGATGAAAAAAAAATTATAATGTTAATTATGGGGTCAAGTAGGGGTGGGCAGGGAGGACTGGACAATCATCAGTGATCTAAGAAGGAAAAATGTGGAGTGAAGGGAATTCCAGAAAACTAACAGTTTGGGTAAAGGCATGAGAGAAAATGATGGGTTCCAAAATGTTTAACAGGACTTAAAGGCAGGGGTGCAACAGGAGGGAGTTATGCGAGAGAACACAGCAACTAACACTCACTGAGGATCTTACGATCAGACATATGAACAAGAACAACTCCATCTTAAACAGGAGCTGGGTAAAATGAGGATGAAACCTACTGGGCTCCATTTACAGGCAGTCAAGGCATGGTAAGTCACCTGATGAGATGGGATGTCAGCACAAATACAGGTCATAAAGGCCTTGCTGATAAAACAGGGTACAATAAAGGAGCTGACCAAAACCCACCAAAACCAAAATGAGAGATTTTTTAAATAATTCAAGTAATAGGATTTGGATAGGGCAATAGGCAGCCTTGAAGATAATTAGAAAAGGTCAAGTGGGCTGGGAGTGGGGGCTCATGCCTTTATTCTCAGCAGTTTGGGAGGCTGAGGTGGGTGGATCACAAGGTCAGGAGTTGAAGACCAGGCTGGCAAACATGGTGAAACCCCATCTCTACTAACAATACAAAAATCAGCCACTCATGGTGGCAGGCATCTGTAATCCTGGTTGCTGGGAGGCTGAGGAGAATTGCTTGAGCCCAGGAGGTGGAGGTTGCAGTGAGCCCAGGAGGTGGAGGTTGCAGTGAGCCGAGATTGCCCCACTGCAGTCCAGGCTGGGCAAAAAAGTGAGACTCTTTCTCAAAAAAAGAAAGAGAAAAAGAAAAGCTCAGATCAGGTGCAGCTTGGGTTGACACACATGCCAAATGTGAACATACACTTTGCCCAGGTGGCACAGGTAATATACATTCTATCTATCTATCTATCTATCTATCTATCTATCTATCTATCTATCTATCTATCTATCTAATCTATCTATCTTTCTATCTACCTACCTACATACTTACCTATCTGCCTACCTACATATTTGATTTATCTCCCTACTACCACTAGAATGTAAGCTCTGTAAGAGGAACTTTTTTGTTGTTTGTTAAGATGGAGTTTCGCTTTTGTTGCCCAGGCTAGAGTGCAATGGTGCAATCTCTGCCTCCCTTGTTAAAGCATTTCTCCTTCCTCAGCCTGCCAAGTAGCTGGAATTACAGGCACGCACCACCATGCCTGGCTAATTTTTTTTTTTTAGTAGAAACAAGGTTTGCCAGGTTGGCGAGGCCAGTCACAAACTCCTGACCTCAGGTGATTCACCCACCTCGGCCTCCCAAAGTGCTGGGATTACAGGTGTGAGCCACCAAGCTCAGCCTATTTTTACATTTTGCCTGCTTTATTTACTGTCTTATCTGCAGCCCTAGAAGAGTATGTATGGTTCATTCACCAGCATCCTCAGCACCACTTGAGAGCTTGTTAGAGATGCTGATTGACAGGCTTCACTACTGAGTAGGAATCCTTGGTCAGAGGGACTGGGAATCTGTGTATTATTATTATTATTATTATTATTATTATTATTTTGAGATGGAGTTTTGCTCTTGTTACCCAGGCTGGAGTGCAATGGCACAATCTCAGCTCACTGCAACCTCCATTTCCTGGGTTCAGGCAATTCTGCTGCTTCAGCTTCCTGAGTAGCTGAGATTACAGGCATGTGGCACCATGCCCAGCTAATTTTGGAAATCTGTGTTTTAAAGTTCTCCCTGTGTTTTTTTTTTTCATGGCAGTCCCCCATTGAAACCTGGTGATTTGAACATTATTGTTTAAGAACTACTCTCCTAGAGAGAACCAGGCAAAAGGTAGAAAATCATTATTTGTTAATTAAGGAACAGGCTTAAATGAGAACTAGGATTTTGTAAACAAATAGAGTTTAGGAGTCATTTCCTGACATTTAAATATTGAACTGCACATCAATGTGATATACAGAATAATTCTTAAAAACAATGCTCTTTGCCTCAGGTCTCCTCAACTGACAATTCCATGAGCCTTGAACAATGAGTCTTTAATTGGCAACAAACAGTCCTCCTTCCTCTGGGAGGTAGAGTACTCTCCAATTACCAGCAAAAAAAAAAAAAAGATGAACAGCACAGCTACTGAAACTGCTAGTTTAGAGATTACAAATGGAATTATACAGGATATTCTTCAGTTATCTTGCCTGTTATACCTATAAGAAAACAAGCAGCCAGGCAGGGTGGCTTAAGCCTGTAATCCCAGCACTTTGGAAGGTTGAATCCAGTGGATCACGAGATCAGGAGTTTGAGACCAGCCTGACCAACATGGTAAAATCCGCGTCTCTACTAAAGATAGAAAAATTAGCCAGGTGTGATGGTATGGGCCTGTAATAGCAGCTACTCAGGAGTCTGAGGCAGGGAAATTGGTTGAACCCCAAAAGCAGAGTTTGTGGTAAGCTGAGATCAAGCCATTGCACTCCAGCCTGGGCAACAACAGTGAAACTCCTTCTCAAATCAAAACAAAACCAAAGAAAACAAACCAACAAAAAACCAACAAATTTTTTATTTTCAAATTTTATTTTTTTTTCTATGGTGCTGGAAAAAAAATTCTGACTCATGGTTCGACTTTGAATTTGTCAGATCTTACTCTAACTAAAGATTTTTGATATTCAAGGACTGAATTACTATGTATACCAAATTCTAAGGTCTACTGTAGAGTTTAGAAGACTAAACCGTCAAATTGAATTATTAAATATAGTCCTTACTGGCCTGGCTCAGTTGCACACGCCTGTAATCCCACCACTTTGGGAGGCTGAGGTGGGTGGATTACCTTAGGTCAGGAGTTAGAGACCAGCCTGACTAACAAGGAGAAATTTCATCTCTACTAAAATTACAAAATTAGCCAGAATGGTGGCACATGCCTGTAATCTCAGCTACTCAGGAGGCTGAGGCAAAACAATCCCTTGAATCTAGGAGGCGAAGGTGGAGGTTGTGGTTAGCCACTATTGTGCCAATGCACTCCAGCCTGGGCAACAAGACAGAAACTCTGTCTCTAAAAGAAAAGAAATATAAAAAAAATCCTGATCAGTTTTTTTTTTTTGGTTCCTGAAAAATAAGAGGGCGGAAAAAGTCTTGACCTTGAACAACACTGTTGTTACCAGGGTACTGATAACTTCCTTTTTCCCACCCTACTTTCAGGGCTCTTTGACCCAATGTAAAAGGGATTTCTTTGAAACCTCTAATAAGTCTAGGCCGCAGGGAGAGGAGGAATATCTAAGAATCCCTTTCAAAGTTTAGCAAACGTAGAACCTTGCTCTGGAACAGTATATTATTGGCCAGAAGAGAACTCCCTCTTCAATTACTGAGTAGGTGTTAGAAGAGGAGGAAGAAGAATGTGTGGGAGGAGATGAGGGAGGTACAGAGATCATGATGGTATGGGGGAGAGAACATTGTAGCATGTATGACAGTTCTCTTATCTGGACTTCCACTGTTGCTCCAATTAGCTAATATGGGATTAAATAAAGCTGTTGACTCTAATAATACAGCATCCAAATAGTGAACTATTTAGCTAGTGAGTTATCTTGATCATTCAGGGTCAGTTACAGATCAAATTCCTTGCTTCACTCTTCCTCACTTGTCACTACTGCTCCAGATTAGTATTAACAACTTTTTACAGGGCCGGGCACAGTGGCTCAAGCCTGTAATCCCAGCACTTGGGGAGGCCGAGGCAGGTGGATCACAAGGTCAAGAGATTGAGACCATCCTGGTCAACATGGTGAAACCCGGTCTCTACTAAAAATACAAAAAATTAGCTGGGCATTGTGGTGTGTGCCTGTAGTCCCAGCTACTCAGGAGGCTGAGGCAGGAGAATTGCCTGAACCCAGGAGGCAGAAGTTGTGGTGAGCCGAGATCGCACCATTGCACTCCAGCCTGGGTAACAAGAGTGAAACTCCATCTCAAAAAAAAAATTTTTTTTTACAGGCCGGGCATGGTGACTCATGCCTATAATCCCAGCACTTTGGGAGGCCAAGGCTGCTGGGTCACTAGGTGAAGAGATCGAGACCATTCTGGTCAAGATGGTGAAACCCCATCTCTACTAAAAATACAAAATGTAGCTGGGTATGGTGGAGCAGCCTGTAGTCCCAGCTACTCAGGAGGCTGAGGTAGAATTGCTTGAACCCAGGAGGTGGAGGTTGTGATGAGCTGAGATCAAGCCATTGCACTTCAGCCTGAGTAATTAGAGCAAAACTCCATCTCAGAAAAATAAAAAATAAAAAATAAACTTTTTACAAAAAGAAATAAATATTATATGTAGAATATTGCATGACATCATAGTATTTTAGTTATTTTTAAAAGGTTGGAGGAAGAGGGAGCAAGAGGTCCCTGCCTCCAGGAATAAATAAATCTAACTATGTGAAATAAAGAGTTCTGCCCAGTGTGGTGGCTCCAGCCTGTATTCCCAGCACTTTGGGAGGCTGAGGCAGGTAGATCATGAGGTCAGGAGTTCAAGACCAGCCTGCCAAGATGATGAAACCCTATCTCTACTAAAAATACAAACATTAGCTGGGTGTGGTATAATCCCAGCTACTAGGGAGGCTGAGGCACAGAGTTGCTTAAACCTGGGAGGTGGAGGTTTCAGGGAGCCAAGATCATGCTACTGCACTCCAGTCTCAGAGAAAGAGCTAGACTCCCTCTCAAAAGAACAAAAGACAACAAAAGCACAAAGGGTTCAAAGCTAGGGCAGATAGTGTAATGTTGAAAAGGAAATTCAAATTCAAGAAAGCATTAGCTAGGCCAGGAGCAGTGACTCGTGCCTGTAATCTCACCACTTTGGGAGTCTGAAGCAGGTAAATCATCTGAGGTCAGGGGTTCGAGACCAGCCTGGCCAATATGGCGAAACTGTCACTACTAAAAATATAAAATTTAGCCGGGCATGGTGGTGGGTGCCTATAATCCCAGTTTACTCAGGAGGCTGAGGCAGAAGAATCACTTGAATGCAGGATGCGGAGGCTGCAGTGAATGGAGATTGTGCCACTGCACTTCCAGGTTGGGAAACAGAATGAGACTCTGTCTCAAAAAAAAGCCAGGCTGAATGGCTCAGGGCTGTAATCCCAGCACTTTGATAGGCTGAGATGGGTGGATCATGAGGTCAAGGGTTAGAGACCAGCCTGACAAACTTTATGAAAACCTGTCTCTATAAAAAAAATTTAAAAAAAAAGAAAAAAGAAAAAAAAGTACAGCATTTGCTAAGTATACTAGTTATTTTTTTCTTAAATTTGAATTGAGAAACAACTTCCATATGGTAAACAAATCTCAAGTAAATATCTTTTATTAGAAACAGAGCCTCACTCATCACCCTGGCTGAAATGCAGTGGCCAGGTCTCTGCTCACTGTAGCCTCCACCTCCAGGTTCAAGTGATTCTTCTGCCTCAGCCTCCCCAGTAGGTGAAATTACGGGCACTCATCACCATGCCCAGCTAACTTTTTCTACTTTTAGTAGAGATGGGGTTTTACTATGTTGTCCAGGCTGGTCTTGAACTCCTGACCTCAGGTGATCCACTCACCTCAGGGTACCAAACTGCTGGGATTACAGTCATGAGCCCCATACCAAGCCTAAATAAATATCTTTTTAATTTTTTTTTTGAGACCAGAGTCTTGCCCTGTAGCTCAGGCTGGTGTGTACTGGCATTGTGTCGGCTCACTATAACCTCTGTCTCCTGGGTTCAAGCAATTCTCCTGCCTTAGCCTCCTGAGTAGCTGAGATTACAGGCACACACCACCATATCTGGCTAATTATTGTGTGTGTGTGTGTGTGTGTGTGTTTTAATAGAGATGGGGTTTCACCATGTTGGCCAGGCTGGTCTCAAACTTCTGACCTTGTAATACACCTGCCTTGACCTCCCAGAGTGCTGGGATTACAGGCAAGAGCCACAGCACCCGGCCTATAAATATCTTATTGAATGTCTACTTATGTACATAACTTGTGTACAACTTCCCAAATCAAGACAGAAGGCATTTCTAGCACCTAGTAGATTAGCTTGCATTTATGTTAAAGACCCAGAAATCTCAAAATTCAATGTTTCTTAAATTATTTTATTTATTTATTTGTTTGTTTGTTTGTTTTATATTTATTTAGTTTTGAGATGGAGTTTCACTCTTGCTGTCCATGAAGTGCAATGGCGTGATCTCAGGTCACTGAAACCTCTGCCTCCTGGATTCAAGTGATTCTCCTATCTCAGCCTCTTGAGTAGATGGGATTGCAGGCCACCATAATTGGCTAATTTTTGGTATTTTTAGTAGAGATAGGGTTTAATCATGTTGTTCAGGCTGGTTTCAAACTCCTGACCTCAGGCAATCTGCCTGCCTTGACCTCCCAAAGTGTTGGTATTACAGGCATGAGCCACCTTGCCTGGTCTCAAATTCTCTCTCATGTTTTAGTCATGGAGTCAGACACCTTGAATTTGGATTCTACTCCCTCCCATTTCCACCCACTAGTTATGTGACCAATAGTTTCCTTTTTTTGGAGACAAAGTCTCACTCAGTTGAACAGAGTGAAGTGCAATGGTGTGATTCTGGCTCACTGAAACCTGTCTCCCGGGTTCAAGCAGTTCTCTTGCCTCAGCTTCCCTAGTAGTTGGGATTATAGGCTCCCACCTCCATGCCCAGCTAATTTTTGTTTTTGTTTTTGTTTTGAGATGAAGTGTCACTGTTGTTACCCAGATGGAAGTGCAATGGCATGATCTTGGCTCACCGCAACCTCCGCCTTCTGGTTTCAAGCAATTCTCCTGCCTCAGCCTTTCAAGTAGCTAGGACTACAGGTGCACACCACCATGCCCAGCTAATTTTTGTATTTTTAGTAGAGACGGGGTTTCACCTTGTTGACCAGGATGGTCTCAATCTCTTGACCTCGTGGTCCACCCGCCTCAGCCTCCCAAAGTGCTGGTAATATAGGCGTGAGCCACCACACCCAGCCAATTTTTGTGTTTTTAGTAGAGACAGGGTTTCACCTTGTTGGCAAGGCTGGTCCCAAACTCCTGACCTCAAGTGATGCTCCCACCTAAGCCTCTCAAACTGCTGGGCTTACAGCCATGAGCCACTGTGCCCAGCCTAATTTTTGTATTTTTTTTTCCTTTGAGATGGAGTTTCAGTCTTGTTACCCAGGCTGAAGTGCAATGGCATGATCTCGGCTCACCGCAACCTCTGCCTCCTGGGTTCAGGAAATTCTCCTGCCTCAGCCTCCTGAGTAGCTGGGATTGCAGGCACATGCCACCATGCCCAGCTAATTTTTTGTATTTTTAGTAGAGACAGGGTTTCACCAGGATGGTCTCAGTCTCTTGACCTTGTAATCCACCCGCCTTGGCCTCCCAAAGTGCTGGGATTACAGAAATGAGCCACCATGCCTGGCCTTGTACTTTTTAGTAGAGATAATGTTTCACCATGTTGGCCAAGCTGGTATTGAACTCCTGACCTCAAGTGATACCCCCACCTCACCCTCCAAAAGTGCTGGGTTTACAGGTGTGAGCCACCATGCCTGGGAGTGATTCACAACCTTAAAGTGGCAAGAAATCAGCAAAACCAGTCTACATTTTATGTTGAGCCCTTAATCTGGACTCAATTTGTAGGCTGTCTATTTCAGACCCAGTGTGTTGGAACATGCCTGTAGTTCCAGATGCTTAGGAGGCCAAGCTGGGGGGACCACTTGAGCATAGGAGTTTGAGGCCAGCGTTTGCAATATAGTGAGACTCCCCCACCCCTATCTCTAAAGTTCAAGATGGTGGAATCATGGGAATACATATTTTTTAATTATCTAGAATGTAGAAGTATGGTAAAGAGGACTTCCTACTCTTTCAGTGTCATACTAGTGAATTATGAATCCTCAACCTATGTGTCATCTGATAACTGGGGAAGGTAACTTTGCTGGATATATTAGGGATGTGGCCAATGGTCTGGCTGGAAGGTCAGGAACTTAGAAGCAATGTGATTGGGAAATTGATTACAAGGAAGTCTGAGACAGAAATACATGGACAGACCTCTTCGAATGGTCAAAAAAAACAGAATTTTTTTTTCTTAATTTTCATGAGACACAGAATCTCACTTTGTTGTCCAGGCTGGAGTGCAATGGCTCAATCTTAGCTCACTGCTACTGCCACTTCCTGGGTTCAAGTGATTCTCCTTCCCTAGCCTCCTGAATAGCTGGGATTACAGACACCTGCAATTTGCCCAGTTAATTTTTCTTTTCTTTTTTTCTTTTGAGATGGAATTTTGCTTTTGTTACCCAGGCTGGAGTGCAATGGCATGATCTTGGCTCTCTGCAACCTTCGCATCCTGGATTCAGGCAATTCTCCTCCCTCAGCCTCCTGAGTAGCTGAGACTACAGGCACATGCCACCATGCCCAGCTAATTTTTTGTATTTTTAGTAGAGATGGCGTTTCACCATGTTGACCAGAATGGTCTCAATCTCTTGACCTCATGATCCACCAGCCTCAGCCTCCCAAAGTGCTGGGATTACAGACAGGCATGAGCCACTGCACCCAGCCCTTAATTTTTCTATTTTTAGTAGAGATGTTGGTCAGGCTGGTCTCAAATTCCTGACCTCAAATAATCCACCTGCCTCAACCTCCCAAAGTGCTGGGAATGCAGGCGTGAACCACTGCCCTCAGCTGAAAAAAACAGAGAGATACTTATATTCTATGTGAATATACACCAACAGATGACCTCAGCAAAGGATTTCAATAATCAACTGATCAAAAAGACACCAGTCAGCCTCATCCTCTACCCACCTCTGTTATTGCCTAACTAATTGGCTTGTGATAAAAGTGGCCATGGTGGCAGGGATGGAGTTATGCATTGACTCAAGCAACATGAACTTCCACTCACCAGGGCTGACCTGGCTATAGCCACTGCTGAGTGGCCAGTCTGCCAGCAGCAAAGACCTACAGTGCTTACCCAATGTGGTTCCATTCTCTGGGGAGGATGAATTAGCCAGCTGCCTAGTGGCAGGTTAATGACATTCTACCATGGAAGGGGCAGTGTTGTTATTGGAATAGATACTCTGGATATGGATTTGCCTTCTTTGCAAGCAAGGCTTATTTGCCATCACGGTATTCTATACAGCATTGTTTCTGATTTAGGTGCTCACTCACTGCAAATGAAATGCAGTAATGGACCCATGCTTATGAAATCCACTGTTCTCACAATGTTCCTCATCATTATAAAGTACCTTAATAGAAATGTGGAGCAGCTTTTTGAAGACTCAATTACAGCACCTGCTAAGTACCTTGCAGGGCTGAAGTAACATCATCCAGGAAGCTGTAAATACTCTAAGTCAGCATTCAATATACCATACAGTTTCTCTCATAGCCAGGATTCATGGGTCCAGGTATGAAGTGGATAAAAAAGGAAGTGGCACTGCCTACTATTCTCCTAGTGATTCACTAGTAATTTTTTTATTTATTTGTTATTATAATTTTGAGACAGAATCTTGCTCTGTTGCTCAGGCTGGAGTGCAGTGGCATGATTTCAGCTCTCTGCAACCTCCACCTCCCAGGTTCAAGCAATTCTTCTGCCTCAGCCTCCCAAGTGTCTGGGACTGCAGCTGCATGGCACCATGCCTGGCTAATCTTTTTTGTATTTTTAGTAGAGATGGGGTTTCATCGTGTTAGCTGGAATAGGCTCTATCTCCTGACTTCGTGATCTGCTTGCCTCGGCCTCCCAAAGTGCTGGGATTACAGGCATGAGCCATTGTGCCTGGCCCCATTAGTGAGATTTTTCCTTCCAGTTTGAGGGACCTTATATAATCTGTGCTCATCTAGAGGCTTAGTCTCAAAGGGAGAAATGTTTCTACCAGAAGACACAACAGTAATTCCATTGAACGTAGGTTAAGACTGCTGTGTGGCTACTTTGGGCTCTTCATACCTCTGAATCACAAGTAAAGAAGTGAGTTACAGAGTGAGTGCGGTGCTTCTGGAAATGCAGGATGGGCAACCTGCGGAGGTCAGAGGCACAACATTGGGGCACACGGCCAGGCGGCTGCCATGCCTATGGGAAGTGAAGGTTTGCCAGGAAGTCCACCCAGCGTTTTTGAGAGCCTGAGCTGAGTCCACACTCTGTAAGCCAAGAATGGAGGGAACAGATGGAAGAAAGAAAGTCAGCAGGTTTTGGAAAAAAGAATAACCTGCAAAGGACAAGTCAATGATAGAACAAGGACATCCACAGAGCCAGAGGTTGAAGGCACAGGTGTTGATGTCTCGGACTCATCTCACTCCAGAAATTGGATTGGTAACATTGAAGAGACACTTCTCACCTCCCTGAAATGCCCTTTATTATCTTCTTCAAGTTGCAAGGGCCCTGAAACAGCACTTTCAGTGCTCCCATAAAGGGAGCCTTGGGAGGATCCTGAATTACTGGTGGAATTGGACAGTGCATGGAGATGGTTGAGCAGGATGAGGTCCCTGGCTCTACTTGTAATGTCCCAAATGTCAGCATGGGGGCATCTGGCAGGACGTGTCCCAGGAAGACCACAGAGGCAAATTTACCAGATTCCATAGAGAATTCCTACTCCCAGCAGGAAGAGACCAAACCGAATATCAAAGCCAGCAAAAATAGACTTCTTATGAGTCAGGTGGCTTGCTTCCTAAACTACCAGCTGAAGATCTACCATACAAAGATCAAAAAGATCAGCACGAAGAACAGAAATGCAGAGACAGCAAAAATAAACTTCTCATGAGTCAAGTGGCATACTACCTGGGCTACCAACTGAAGACAGAAGTCCCTGGTTATCAGTGTTCTGCTCCAAATGTCAGCACAGTGGCATCTGGCAGGCTTCCTTCAAGAAAAAACACACAGGCAAATGTTCCAGAAGGCATTGAGAAATCCTGCTCTCAGCAGAAAAAAAAAAAAAAAAAACAAATTTCAGAGCCAGCAAAAATAGACTTCCTTTTTTTTTTTTTTATGAGATGGAGTTTCACTCTTGTGACCCAGACTGGAGTGCAATGGTGCAATCTTGGCTCACTGCAACCTCCACCTCCTGGGTTCAGGCAATTCTCTTGCCTCAGCCTCCTGAGTAGCGGGGATTACAGGCACATGCCACCATGCCCAGCTCATTTTTTGTATTTTTAGTAGAGACGGGGTTTCACCATGTTGACCAGGATGGTCTCGATCTCTTGACCCCACGATCCACCCACCTTGGTCTCTCAAAGTGTTGGGATTACAGGGGTGAGCCACCACGTCTGGCAAAAATAGACTTCTTATGAGTCAGGTGGCCTACGTTCTGAACAACCAGCTGAAGACATACAAAGATGGAAAAGATCAACATAAAGAACAGAAATGCAGAGACAGCAAAAATAAACTTCTTATGAGTCAAGTGGCCTACTACCTGGGCTGCTGGCTGAAGATGGAAGTCCCTGGCTTTCTGTGTTCTGCCCCAAATGTCAGCATGGTGGCATCTGGCGGGCCTCCTTCCAGAAAAAAACACAGAGGTGAACATTCCAGAAGACACTGAGAAATCCTGCTCCCAGCAGGAAAAAAACAAACCAACTTTCAGATCCAGCAAAAATAGACTTCTTATGAGTCCAGGTGGCCTGCTTTTTGAACTACCAGCTGAAGACATACAAAGATCGAAAAGATCATGATGAACAGAAATGCAGAGACAGCAAAAATAAACTTCTTATGAGTCAAGTGACTTACCATCTGGGCTGCCAGCTGAAGATGAAAGAAGATCGGAAATGTAACAAGGAGGAACAGAAATACAGAGACAGAAAAAATAAACTTCTTATGAGTCAAGTGGCCCACTACCTGGGCTGCAGGCTG
The DNA here is from genome assembly GCF_049354715.1 of Callithrix jacchus. Classification (NCBI taxonomy): domain Eukaryota; kingdom Metazoa; phylum Chordata; class Mammalia; order Primates; family Cebidae; genus Callithrix; species Callithrix jacchus. The sequence continues at coordinate 47,783,995 of NC_133514.1, forward strand.
AAGACAGAAAAAAATGACAAAGATGAGGATGAAGATGTTAATGTTGCAGAGGCTGAGAAAATACAGGAATCACATGCCCCCAGGGAGGTGCAGAAGATTGAAGTCAAGAAAGTCCCTGAGGACTCATTGGAGGAATGTGTCATCACTTGTTCAAACAGCTATGGCCCTATTGACTCCAGCCAGCCTCAGGGATGCACCAGTGAAATCACATTTGAGGAAGATAACGTCGACTCTGTGTTGGTTGTAGAGAGTGAATCATCTCATGATGTAGGGGAGGATGCTCTAATCATTCTTTCAGAAAGTCAAAGTGCTGATGAGGAAGAAGAAGAAAAAGGGCCAGTGCCCCCAGGAATCTGCAGGAGTCTGTGGAGGAGGAAGCCCCCTAGGGGTCCAGGGATGGAGGTTATTCAATTCTCTCAATTCTCCTGGCACATTTGCCTTCAATGAGCCTTACAGGAGTAACTTGCACTCATTCAAGGAATAGCAAGTCAACTTGGCTTATGACATAGGCAAGATTAAAAAGGACCAACAAGAGGAAGAATACCAAGGCCCACTGTGCCCCAGGCTCAGCATGGAGCTGGTGGAAGCAGAAGAGCCTGAAGTCTTCTGGTACTCACTGGATATATTTTATTCAACATATGTGGCTTATCCTGAGTTTTATTACACATACCAGGCTTACACATATGCCATTTTTTTTATTTGTAGAAGAGCATGTTCACTTGACTTTGGACATGAACTGTAGGTTTCTTACTATGATGGTGATAAGACTTTACCTGGTCTCCCAGATAGGGCTCATATTCCCACACTAAGACAACATGTCACATGGGACTCTGCCAGTGCAGAGTAGGAACAATGCCATGTTCTTGCTGAAAATACTTAGCCTGAGTTTTATAGCCTGAGGTAATCTCCAGACAACTTCAGACTGTAGATCAGTGAGCAGCAGAACTGACCTGTCTCCTTCAGACAGCCCATGTCACCACAATTCACACAACTAAAAGAAGAGACATTTTGGGTTGAAAAAGAGTAAAAAGATAATGTAGCTACATTTCTTTAGTTCTTTTGAACCCAAGGTGTCTCCTCATCTTTTTGTTGTTGTCATTGAAGGTGGTGACATGGGCTTGTTTGTAGATGACAGGTAAGCTGTCTGGCTCAATGGTCTGTACTCTGAAGTTGTCGAAAATGTCCTCATGATTAAATTCAGCCTGTGTTTTTCTGGGAACACTGCAGGGTCAATGCTACCTCACCCATCTGCAGGCAGAGGAGGTCCAGTGTGTCTCCCACTATAATCGTGGTACCAGGACTGTTCCACCATTTGTCTTTTACCATGATTGTGATACCAGGACTGTTCCACCATTTGTCTATCACCATGATCATTATACCAGGACTGTTCCACCATTTGTCTATCACCATGACCATGATACCAGGACTGTTCCACCATTTGTCTTTCACCATGATCATGATACCAGGACTGTTCCACCATTTGTCTTTCACCATGATTGTGATACCAGATATGTATCTTTCAGAGACACCTTATTTATACTGAAGTAATTGGAAAAATGGTTTTTAAAAGTTCGTGTCGTTTGTAGGGACATGGATGAATCTGGAAAACATCATCCTCAGCAAACTGACACAAGAACAGAAAATGAAACACCGCATATTCTCACTCATAGGTGGGTGATGAAAAATGAGAACACATGGACACAGAAAGGGGAGTACTAAACACTGGGGTCTATTGGGGGGAAAAGGGGAGGGCCAGTGGGAGGGGGAGGTGGGGAGGGATAGCCTGGGGAGAAATGCCAAATGTGGGTGAAGGGGAGAAGAAAAGCAAAGCACACTGCCATGTGTGTACCTACGCAACGGTCTTGCATGCTCTGCTCATGTACCCCAAAACCTATAATCCAATAAAAAAAAAAAAAAAAGTATTAATATCCTGTATTCAAATGATCATCCCTCAACATTTTATCATTGATTAATAATCCCTGGCTGTGTCAATTATTATATTTACATCTCTACACTGGAAATTTTCTATTTTTACTATATCTTTGCTTTTGCTAGTTTCTGTTGTTGAACAAAAAAAAACTCCCTGCTTGCATTTCAATTTTCACCACAGTTAATTTTAATATATACAATGAAAATTTTTTGTCTTTAAGATAAGACCATCAGCACATAAGGCCACAGCAAAACAGAGATTTTGCTAATTTTTAAGCCTTTGTTAATTTCTGGCTGTTGAGAGAGGTCGTTTATTTAATTAGCTGCTAATATCTATTTAAGTGAGCAGCCAGAGAAATGTCTATCAGATTAAGTATATGCAAAGCCCAGACCATTCTCTTTGAGTCTTTTAAACTATTTCAGAAGAGAAGAGAATAGGCAGATTCCACATATGTGGACAAGAAGGAGAATACACTAAAAGACACACACACACAAAAAAAAGACACAAACAACCATTTCCCAGAAAAGAATAGAAAATCTATTAAAATTCATAAAATATTTTCTCATGAAATGTAATCTCTCTAAACTTAGCCATTATATGGAAGTCAATTCTTAGTATACCACACTATATTGACTGTTGGCATTCATAAGAATTCATTTCCATGTTTGTTATAATCCTTTTTTTTCTTTGCTATGATCTTTTTAAGATTGAGGATTATTTTTCAAAATAAAACCAAAGATTTTAAAGATTGAAAACTGACATTAAAATTTATTTTTTAAAAGTAAAAAAAAAAAAAGAAATGAATTACTCTACTAGCTGGGGTGATTGTCCTGGATTACCAAGGGGAGATTGAGCTGCTGCTACTAATTGGAGTAAGGAAGAGTATGTCTAAAATACAACAGAACCCTTTGGGTGTCTCTTAGTATTACCATGTCCTGTGATTAAAGTAAATGGAAAATTATAAAAGCCTAATTCAAGCAGGACTTCTAATGACCCAGACACTTCAGGAATAAAGGTCTGGTTCACCCCACCAGACAAACAGTCACAGTCAGCTAAGGGGCTTGCTGGGGGCAAAGGGAATATGGAATGGGTGATTGGAAGAAGTGGTAGTGGGAGAAATAACAGCTGTGACCATGTGATCAGTTGCAGAAACAGGGACTCTAATAGTTATGAGTATTTTTTTTTTTTGGAAACAAAATCTCACTCTGTCACCCAAGCTAGAGTGCAGTGGCTTGATCTCGGTTCACTGTAACATCTGCTTCCCAGATTCAAGCGATTCTCCTCCCTCAGCCTCCCAAGCAGCTGGGATTACAGGTGCCCACTACCATGCCCGGCTAATTTTTTGTATTTTCAGCAAAGATGAGGTTTCACCATGTTGGTTACTCTGGTCTTGAACTCCCAACCTTGTGATTCACCCACTTTGGCCTCTCGAAGGGCTGGGATTACAGGCCTGAGCCGCTGTACCCAGCAAGTATTTCTTTTATTTTTTATAAATGTGTATGTTTTTTTCTTTCTCTTTTTAGCCCCTTATCATCTAACATAAGATGTATTAATGATGATTAGCTTTACATTACAGTATTTAAGTCACAGTATATCAAGGAGAAGAGTGAACATGACCCAAGGACTTTGCATCTTCTATTCTTGTTTTTTTTTTTTTTTTGAGATGGAGTTTTGCTCTTGTTGCCCAGGCTGGAGTGCAATGGGTTGATCTCCACTCACCACAACCTCCACCTCCTGGGTTCAAGCAATTCTCCTGCCTCAGCATCCCGAGTAGCCGGGAATACAGGCTTGTGCCACCACACACGGATAGTTTTTTGTATTCTTAGTAGAGACAGGATTTCTCTTTTTTTCTGTGTTAGTCAGGCTAGTCTTGAACCCCGAACCTCAGATGATGTACCCGTCTCAGCCTCCCAAAGTGTTGGGACTACAGGCATGAGCAACCACACCTGGCTTTTCTATTCTTTTTAAAGAGTCAACAACGCTGCTTGCAGTGGCTCACGCCTGTAATCCCAGCACTTTGGGAGGCCGAGGTGGGCGGATCATGAGGTCAAGAGATTGAGACCATTTTGGCCAACATGGTGAAACCCTGTCTCTACTAAAAATAAAAAATTAGCTGGGCATGGTGGTGCATGCCTGTAGTCCCAACTACTCAAGAGGCTGAGGCAGGAGAACTGTTTGAACCTGGGTGGCAGAGGTTGCAGTGAGCCGAGATCATACCACTGCACTCCAGCCTGGCACTTGGCGACTGGTGATGGAGCAAAACTCTGTCTCAAAAAAAAAAAAAAAACGACGAGTCAACATCTTGCTCTATTGTCCAGTCTGGAGTGCAGTGGTGCTATCATAGCTCAGTGCTATGAGCTTTGGTTTGTTGAATTGGCATTCATTCTTAACAAGATTCTTCTTTTTATTTAGTTTAAGACCATTTTCCTTTTCTTTTTTTTTTCCTTCTTTTTCTTTTTGGAGACATGGTCTCCCTGTGCCACCCAGGCTGGAGTGCAGTGGTGTGCATGATCCATGTTTGTGGCTCACTGCAGCCGCCACCTCCTGGGCTCAAGTGATCCTCCCACCTCAGCCTCCCAAGTAGCTGGGACCACAGGCATATGCCCTGGCTAATTTTTTTATATTTGGTAAACATGTGATCTGGCAATGTTGACCAGGCTGGTCTCAAACTTTTGGGTTCAATTGATCCTCCCACTTTCTTTTTTAACATGGAGTTTCACTCTTGTTACCTAGGCTGGAGTGCAATGGCACCATCTCGGTTCACTACAACCTCTGCCTCCTGGGTTCAAGCAATTCTTCTGCCTCAGCTTCCCAAGTAGCTGGGACTATAGGCATGCACCACCATGCCCAGCGAATTTTTGTATTTTTTAGTAGCGACGGGGTTCTGGGATTATAGGTGTGAGCCACTGTGCCTGGACTTAATCCTCCCACCTTAGCCTCCAAAAGTGTTGGGATTGCAGAAATGAACCACTGTACCCGGTTGATAATTTTTTTTCTTTTTTCTTTTTTGAGACAGAGTTTCACTGTTGTTACCCAGGCTGGAGTTCAATGGCACCATCTTGGCTCACCACAACCTCCACCTCCCGGGTTCAAGCAATTCTCCTACCTCAGCCTCCCAAGTAGCTGGGACTACAGGCTACACCACCATGCCCAGCTAATTTTTTGTATTTTTAGTAGAGCCAGGGTTTCACCTTGTTGACCAGGATGGTCTTGATCTCTTGACCTTGTGATCCACCCTCCTCGGCCTCCCAAAGTGCTGGGATTATAGGCGTGATCCACCACACCTGGCCAATCTTTTTTTCTTTTTAAGATGGGGTTTCACCATGTTGGTCGGGCTGGTCTTGAACTTCCGACCTCAGGTGATCTGCCTGCCTCGGCCTCCAAAGTGCTTGGATTATAGGTGTGAGCCACCACACCCAGCTTAATTTTTTTTTTTTTTGAGAGGAAGTTTTTGCGCTTGTTGCCCAGGCTGGAATGCAGTGAGGTGATCTCAGCTCAGTGCAACCTCCATTTCCTAGGTTCAAGTAATTCTTCCGCCTCAGCCTTCTGAGTAGCTGGGGCCAGCTAATTTTTGTATTTCTTTCTTTCCTTTATTCTGGGGGGATGTCCCTGAATTTATTTGGGGCACACCCAGGTGAAGGCCCCACATGTAGAAGAAGGTGTTGTGCCTCTTGGTGGTGAAGCATGGCTTGTGCTCACAGCACAGGATGCAGTGAGGCAGCAGAAACTTGATTTTGGAGTTGTGGAACTCCTTGACTGCCGAACGGTGGCATTTGCTGGCTGTGATCTCCTCCACTTTCATGATCTGGATGGAGTGGGCCTGGGAGTGGTGCCTGGTGCCCATGTCTCAGTAGCACTGGGTGACAGCACCTGAGGTGGTCAGGTCCTGATATTCCTGGTACATGTTGTGGGTGCCACTCCGGGAGTCACAGAGCAGCCAGATACTGAAGTTCTTCACCCACAGGAGGGACTTATTGAGCACCTGCCCACAGTAGGCAATCTCCCCTGAAGACTTCTTTATCTTCTTTAACTGAGACAGGAAGTACCAGAAGCAGGACTTGGTGATGATGTGATTAGGCACGAAGATTCCCATGCAGTAGAGGGGCAGTGTGTGGCATTTGGGAGTGGGCAGGCAGCAACCCACCACCTTGTACTCTCATAGTGTCCCTGGGGCCTTCATGGCATTCTCTCTGCCCTCGCCGCCACCTGCAACAGGCTCTTATTTTTTTTAAGAGACGGGGTCTCGCTATGTTGCCCAGGCTGGAGTGCAGTGGCTATTCACAGGCATGATCCCACTACTGATCAGCACGGGAGTTTTGAAATGCTCTGTTTCTGACCTGGGCCCATTCACCCCTCCTTAGGCAACCTGGTGGGCTCTCAGTCCCAGGAGGTCACCATATTGATGCCAAACCTAGTGCGGACACCCGATCAGCATAGCGCACTACAGCCCAGAACTCCTGGGCTCAAGCAATCCTCCAGCCTCAGCCTCCCCAGTAGCTGGGACTATGCGCCACCATGACTGGCTTTTTTTTTTTTAGAACGGGTCTTTTGTTTTTTCTGAGACAGAGTCTCGTTCTGTCACCAGGTGCCAGGCTGGAGTGCAGTGGTGCGATCTTGACTCACTACAACCTCTGCCTCCTCAGGGTTCAAGCAATTCTCCTGACTCAGCCTCCTGAGTAGCTGGGATTACAGGCACATGCCACCATACCCAGCTAATTTTTTATTTTTTAATAGAGACGGGGTTTCATCATGTTGGCCAGGATGGTCTCGATCTCTTGACCTCGTTATCCACCCTCTTTGGCCTCCTAAAATGCTGAGATTACAGGTATGAACCACCGGACGGGCCTCTTTTTTCTTTTCTTTTTAAGGTAACAAATTTCTGGTTTATTTCAAATGTATACATATATTGAACAGTTCTACAGATTTGCTTTCTGGTTTTACTCTCATCTTGCCATGTAACTATAAACAAAAAGACTTCCTTTTTTCATTAGATATTCGTCTGTTCTGTGATTTACCTTGTGACTTATAAAAATTAGAGTCTAATTCTAAAAAACTCTTTGGATACCAGTTTTACTCATAGCTTACAGATTTTATATCTTATTGGAAAAATAAGAAATGCCTCTTATTTCAATAATCCAAAACTTAACAAGCATACTTGTTACTAAATTCTATTATTAAGTTTATTGCTATTATTATTTTATTAAGTTTATTGTTATTGTTATTTTATTATGTTTATTGTTAATAACAAGCATATTTGTTATTAGGTTAGTAAATTCTTACTTCATATTCACAGAACACATACCACCAATGTAAAACAGGAGAAAGCACCAAATAAAAAGCCAGTGAAAGGAAGTAAAAAGAAGAGAGCTGCCAATTAAAGCTAACAGTTATATATTTGAATATAACCATTAAAAGGATATTCATTCCATTCTAACAATCCTGGGTATTTTAAATTCACAAATCCATTATAAATTCTAGTAGAATTTTTAAAATAGTTTTTTGTTTTTAATGGTATGCTTTGAAATAAACCTTCTGGAGAATTTCTTGTCTGTTCATTTGTACATAAGGTTCCCACTTCTCTCCTGCTCCCAATCTCTGATGAGTTTACCCCACAAAACCTAATCAAGTTTTACAAAGAGCCAAAGTCTAGGGATCTCCACTCTACTGGTAAGTACAGATTTATTCCAGATATACTTAGATTATGCTCAAGTCAGCAAATTAATGCAGTTCCTTAGGAAAATGAATGTCAGAATTTGAGAGTCTGTTTTCCTAAAACTAATTTTAGAGGAAGGTTTTTCACTTTCCATTACAGTAAACCAAATTAACTTTTCTAAGTGAAATCCTGAAGAATCCTGAAGGAGTTAAATTTGGCTTGCAAAGTTTTCCAGATCAATTTATTGTTATAATCCAGAGAGCTGGCATCATTAATACTTTAAGAAAACCACTTAAAATTAGCCAAATATCTAAGACATATACATATAAAAAAGATATACAAATGAAAACCATTTAAAAAGTAATGGATACCATAATTTGTATTTTGCCATAACCTCTGTATTCAGAAATAATTGTAAAAACCTAAGTTAAAAAGTATACATCATATAGTTTGAGTGATTTACATCTTGGAAAGCAAAGGCAGTCTTTTATTGTTACAGATTTAGTGTCTCTAGTGGGTTGAGGAGAGAAACACCATGATACTTTGAACGTTTGTATGTTTATTGACTGTTGTGCATGCTATGGTGCTTTGAGGTAGGTCTGATGAAAGTCCATGAGACAAGGCTTAAGACTTTCCAGGGTAGGCCTGGTGCGGTGGCTCAAGCCTGTAATCCCAGCACTTTGGGAGGCTGAGGTGGGTGGATCACGAGGTCAAGAGATCGAGACCATCCTGGTCAACATGGTGAAACCCTGTCTCTACTAAAAATACAAAAAATTAGCTGGGCATGGTGGCACGTGCCTGTAATCCCAGCTACTCAGGAGGCTGAGGCAGGAGAATTGCCTGAACCCAGGAGGTGGAGGTTGCGGTGAGCCGAGATCGCGCCATTGCACTCCAGCCTGGGTAACAAGAGCGAAACTCCGTCTCAAAAAAAAAGAAAGAAAGAAAGAAAGACTTTCCAGGGTATATCTAGTCTTCTGTAATATGATGCAGGCTAGCTTTGTCCCGTGCCTGTATAGAGTGCTAAATGAAAGGTGGCTCCAGCAATAACTGATGGCAAATACTTCAGGTATGGGTCAGCATCTATCAAACTTAATTCTCCCCAGAACATTGCTAAACTTTCAACTTTGCAGTTTGCAGGCTGCTGATGCAGACAGTATTGGGTAAGAAACTGATTTACTGTTGGAGCAGCTAACTCAAAAGTAAGGACTTTCAAAACTAGATGCTCCATTCTCAGAACTTGTTTCTTGGTGTAGGTATCATCTGTAATGTACACAAACTCTGCTACTTCTGAGGGGTGTATTTCTTTATACTTTGAGGCTAACAGCATAGCAGCAGTGCCCACAAGCTGAAACTTTCCTCTCAGCATGGACATGGAAGAAAAGAACCTATTACTGTAGTTCACAGCCAAATGCAGGGTCTCATTCTGTAGTTTATATTCTTCTCCTACTTCAACTAACCAGTCCACGACGATAGTTCTCATACTGTTAGTGATGTCTGGCTGTTTCTTCATGTAACCCACTTTGGGTTTATATTTAACCTCCATTTCCCTAAGGTATATGTGAATATCCTCATGGTAGTCTGGTACTTCATTAACTTAACTCACTGGCTTTTCATCTTCTAATACAATTAACATGTACATAGTATGTGGTAACTCAAAACTACCATCCATTAGATAATCAAGAGGTACAAGTGGTTTTCTGGGTCCAGGTAAACTGACAGCTGAATTAAAATCCATGACATCTTTACGCTCTGCTTTCTGCAATTCAGCTGGCTTCTTATGAGTCTCCTCTTCTGCTTCATCCACATGAATAGTAATGCTCTTGTTACCCAGGCTGGAGTGCAATGGCGCGATCTTGGCTCACCGCAACCTCCACCTCCTGGGTTCAGGCAATTCTCCTGTTTATTGTTTGCTTCCAAGAAGGAACGATGAGATGCTCATCATTTACAGAAAGATCCTTAAGGGGTGCAACCCATCACGTCTTTGGCCTCTGCTGCTGCGATGCATCCCATGGGTTCCCGGCCTTCAGTACTGCCAGCGGAGCCCAGGTCCACAGTGGCTGGATAGGTGCTGCCTTTCCTGGGTTGATGTTCTCCTGGTCCTCTTGGAGCACCATCTGCTGCAATGCTAGCAGTGCCAAGCCTGCCTTGCGGGCTGCAGGCTCCAGTGTGGAGTTGCCCAACATCAGTGTTCCCGGGGGCCAATGGCGAAATCAGCTTGTGGTGCCAAGCAGTGTGCACTCCGCCCAGCCGACCGGTCACACTGACCCAGCCAAAGAACAGTCGTAGGCAAAGCTCACAGCCCAGGCCAGCCTACCTGTCTGTCCACTCACCCAGCTCAAAACCACGCAGGGCCGAGGAGGTTGTGAAAGGTGCAGGCAGGCACTGCCGAGTGTGGTGGGCCAAAGACGCCCAGAAATATAGCTATCAGGTGCCTCCCATTACACCTGGCTAATATTTGTATTTTTGATAGAGACAGGGTTGCACCATATTGACCAGGCTGGTCATGAAATCCAGACCTCATGATATGCTCATCTTGGCTTTCCAAAGTGCTGGGATTACAGGTATGAGTCACCACACCTGGCCTAATTTTTCTATTTTTAATAGAGCACCTGGCCTAGTTATGCCATTATTAACATTTACATAGGCATGGTACGTTTATCACAAGTAATCAACATTAATTAATTTTGATTAATCAATATTAATCTTGATGGAATTCTGTTATTAATATTGATTAATATTGGTAGGATTCTGGAACATAAAAAGACCAAAATGGGTGCGGTGGCTCACACCTATAATCTCAGCACTTTGGGAGGCCAAGGCAGGTGGATCACCTGAGGTCAGGAGTTCAAGACCAGCCTGGCCCACATGGTGAAACTCCGTCTCTGCTATAAAAACAAAAATTAGCCAGGCATGGTGGTGGGCACCTATAGTCCCAACTACTTAGAAGGCTGAGGCAGGGCAATTGCTTAAACCTGGGAGGCAGAAATTGCAGTGTGCTGAAATCTCGCCACTGCACTTTAGCCTGGGCCACATCTCAAAAAAAAAAGCATAGATTAAAAACTTCTTCTTTTTATATGGCTTGCCTTCCTTCCTTCCTTCCTTCCTTCCTTCCTTCCTTCCTTCCTTCCTCCCTCCCTCCCTCCCTCCCTCCCTCTCTCTCTCTCTCTCTTTTTGTTTTTGAGATATTGCTCTATAGATTCTCCTCTCTAAACCTCCTGAGCAGCTGGGATTATAGTCAGGAGCTACCACACCCTGCTAATTTTTTGTATTTTTATTTCATTTATTTATGTTACCCAGGCTGGAATGCAATGGCATGATCTTGGATCACTGCAACCACTGCCTCACAGGTTCAAGTGATTCTCCTATCTCAGACAAGTAGCTAGGATTACAGGCATGCACCACCATGCCTTGCTAATTTTTGTACTTTTAGTAGAGTACAAAAGTACTCTTGGCCAGGCTGGTCTTGAACTCCTGACCTCAAGTGATCCTCCTGCTTTGGCATACCAAAGTGCAGGAATTACAGGCATGAGCTACCGAGCCCAGCCTTTTATATTTTTTGTAGAGTCGGGGGTTTCACCATGTTGGCCAGGCTGGTCTTGAACCCCTGAGCTCAAGTGATCCTTCCCCCTTGCCCTCTCTAAGTGCTGGGATTACAGGCATGAGCCACCCCGCCCAGCCAAAACTTGTTCTTTTTGTGTTCTAGAATCCCATCCATGATATCTTCTTCCATTTACTCATTATGTCTCCTTTGGCTCCTCTCAGCTACCACGGTTGGTCTGTTGTATGGTATGGACTCCCATTTCACCCACGACCTCACCTATTCCAGCACTCAGCCTCCTGTTTTTTCCCTTTTCCTCTATCTGTACTTATTGCCTACACTCTGAAGACAGAATTTGTTTTATACCCACTAATTTTAAAAGCATTACTGGCCTGGCAAGGTGGTTTATGCCTGTAATCCCAGCACTTTGGGAAACCAAGGTGGGCAGATTACAAGGTCAGAAGATCAAGACTATCATAGCCAACATGGTGAAACCCCATCTCTAGTAAAATTACAAAAATTAGCTGGGCATGGTGGTGCATGCCTGTAGTTCCAGCTATTCAGGAGGCTGAGGCAGGAGAATTGCTTGAACCCAGGAGGCAGAGGTTGCAGTAAACTGAGATTGCACCACTGCACTCCAGCCTGGGCAACAAAGATTGAAACTCCGTTAAAAAAATTATTGTCTTCTTTAAGATTTTTGTCCCCATTTGAATGGTGCATGTTCTCTAAAATGTCAAAGGTTGTAACTAAGAAAAGTGAGGATTCTAAGGTGACAGTAGATATAATTTTGGGTATTCTATTTTCCTCTTGCCATATTCTCTCTGTCTCTCTTTTTTTTTTAAATTTTTTTTAAGAGATGGGGTTTCACCATGTTGGTCAGGCTGGTCTCGAACTCCTGACCTGGTGATCCACCCACCTAGGCCTCCTAAAATGCTGGGATTACAGGTGTGAACCACTGTGCCCAGCCTCCTCTTGCAATATTCTCTCAGATTAATCCCAGTCTTCTACTGTAACCCTTAGAAATTATAAATACTATGATATGGTTTTGGGGAATCTGAAAAGGCAACCTCTAGGGATAAGGTTAGTCAGACCTGGGTTTAAATTCCAGGTTTACTATTCCAAATATTTGAGTCTTGGGCAAATTATTTTAACTTGTCAAATTTGCTTTTTGAGATGGAATTTTGCTCTTGTTGCCCAGGCTAGAGTGCAATGGCACCATCGTGGCTCACTGCAACCTCCACCTCCCAGGTTCAAGCAATTCTCCTCTTCAGCCTCCTGAGTAGCTGGGATTACAGGCATGTGCCACCACGCCTGGCTAATTTTGTATTTTTAGTAGAGATGGTGGTTTTCCATGTTGGTCAGGCTGATGTGGAACTCCAACCTCAGGCGATCCACTCCCCTCAGTCTCCCAAAGTGCTGGGATTACAGGCATGAGCTGCCCCACCCGGCCTAAATTGTCTAATTTTTTAGTTCCATTATCTGTTGTACAGCTATATGACTACCTTATGAGGTTGACATGAGGGTTTTATTTATTTATTTGTTTGTTTGTTTATTTATTTATTTGAGACAGAGCCTTGCTTTGTCATCGAGGCTGGAGTGCAACTGTTTTTTTTTTTTTTTCTTGTAGAGATGATGACTTGTTAGGTTTTCCAGGGTGGTCTAGAACTCCTGACCTCAAACAATCCTTCTTCCTGGGCCTCCCAAAGTATTGTCATTACAGGTATAAGCCACCATGAGTGGGCTAGAAGTGTTTAAAACAGTTATCCACGGTTCCAAGTAAATTCCCAAATCCTCAAATGTCCTGTGCTCTAATCTGTCTTTATTCATACTATTACTGGGAACTATAAGGTATTGGGAATTGACTTTTTTTTCCTGATTCAATTTCCATATTAATCCATTCATTTTACTTAAGAAGGATATTTAAAATTTATGTTCTAATTTTTTTCCAGCAAAATGTTGGCAAGAGTAAAAATACACACCCACAATATGTACATTAACCATCCAAAAATCATTAAAACTGTCAGGGCACAGTGGTTCACACCTGTAATCACAGCACTTTGGGAACCCTAGGAGGGCAAATTACTTGAAGTCAGGAGTTTGAGACAAGCCTGGCCAAGATGGTGAAAAAATCCAAAATATTAGCCAGCCATGTTGGCAAGTGCCTGTAATCCCAGCTACTGGGGAGGCTGCGGCAGGTGAGACGCCTGAACCTGGGAGGTGGAGGCTGGAGTGAGCCAAGATTGCACCACTGCACTTCAGCCTGGGTGACAAAGTGAGACCCTGTCTAAGAAATAAATAAATAAAAACAAAAATCTTTAAAACACAGTTTCTGTTAACTCATCATAGGAAATGTGTTAATACATTAATCATCAATCTGAGATAGGAAGAGAAAACAGAAACCAAACAAGTGAACTGATTCAGGCCATACTAAAATAAGAAATAAGGCCGGGTGTTGTGGCTCATGCCTGTAATGCAAGCACTTTGGAGGCCAAGGTGGGTAGATCACCTGAGGTCAGGAGTTCAAGACCAGCCTGACCAACATGGTGAAAACCCGTCTTAAATACATACATACATACAATACATACATACGTACATAAAATAAGAAACAGTCTTACGTCACTATTTTTTTCTAGTATTTGTTCCAATTTTAAAAAAAGTATTATTGTTTAAATGCAAGGTATACAACACAATGTTTTGATGTACATAAACATAGTAAAATTATTACTGCAGAAAATGATTTTCTAGCATCTACTGTCTTAGAAAACTTCACCCAATTGAAAATTTAAAACAATTTTTTTAGTCTCTCTTACAATATTTGGGTCCTGCTGGGCCCAGAAGGTTGAGACTGCAGTGAGTTGCGATCATGTCACTGCACTCCAGCCGGGGAAACAGAGCAAGACCTTGTTTTATTATTCAGCTTTAAAAATCAAGATCTTGGGCCGGGTGTGGTGGCTTACAACTGTAATCCAAGCACTTTGGAGGCCAAGGTGGGCGGATCACCTGAGGTCAGGAGTCTAAGACCAGCCTGACCAACATGATGAAACCCCATCTTTAAAAAAAAAAATACACATGGGACCCAAACAAAGGAGCGGCAGTTGGGAGCAGACTTACCTCACCTTCTTCCCCTTCCGTGTATGTCTCAGCCTGGCCACCAACCCCAAGGAGGTGTCCGACTATGTCCAACATGGAGAAACACCTGTTCAACCTAAACTTAGTGGCCAAAGAACTGAACAGGAGTGCCAAAAAATGAGGTAAGGAGGAAAAGCCCGAAAAGGCCAAAATTGAAAAGGCCATTCAGAAGGGCAACATGAAAGTTGCGAGGATACACGGCAAAAATGCCATCCACCAGAAGGACCAAGCAGTGAATTTCTTGAGAATGAGTGCACGAGTCAATGCAATGGCTGCCAGGGTCCAGATGGCGGTGACAATGGGCAAGGTGACCAAGTCAGTGGCTGGTGTGGTTAAGTCGATGAATGCGACATTGAAGACCATGAACCTGGAGAAGATTTTCGACTTGTTGGACAAATTCAAACACCAGTTTGAGACTCCGGATGTCCAGACACAGCAAATGGAAGACACCATGAGCAGCACGACGACGCTCACCACTCCCCAGAGCCAAGTGGATTGCTGCTTCAGGAAATGGCAGATGAGGTGTGCCTCCACCTCAGCATGGAGCTTCCGCAGGGGCAGACTGTCTCGGTGGGCACAAGCATAGCTTTGGTGGAACAGGATGAACTGTCTCAGAGACTGCCCCACCTTCAGAAACAAGTGTGACTTCAGAACACACTCTGATGTTTCCTGGCCATAGCCACCCTTTAAATGTTCTCTTTGTGTTAGAGAGATAGTATACCCTAGAAACTCTGAACATGCCAGTATGCTGAAATGCCCTTCTACCTTTGGGTTTACAGCCCCTTCCAGATAAATTAAGAAATTCAGTCTTTCTCCTCTCTTAGCTGGATTCTGAAGTTCTGTATAGCTCGTAATGATGGTATTTTTATAGCAGCCTTTTAACAGAACTAGTTAATTTGGTGTATGTGAATCTTTCTCAAAAATCTGGTCATAACTGTATTCAGTTTTCAGCACAGAATGATCAGATTGAAGGTGGTTGGTTTTGATTATTAATATTATTTAGTGTGATTGATAATTTAGAGAATGGCAGATGGTGCATAAAAGTTAAAGACGGGAAAGACTACTTAGTTTGGTTATACAGCTATAAACTCCATTCAGTATAGTCGGAGGACAGTGCTGTTTCTGTTTATTGTTTGGGTTTTGGTTTTTGTTTTTGCCTTCACAGTGAGACTGCAATTGACTGTTCTCATGACATATATTATTAATAAATCTGGTCTCATAACTTATACTGAAATTACCTTAGGACATTTTTGCATAATACTCTCTTAATGCTATATTCTATAAATTTTTCATGTGATAATTGCGTAACTGGGAAAAATGCCAAATAACTTTCTTTATTATCTGGAAAAATTAAATTTGTTCATTTATATTTTCTACTTACTAAATTGAGTTCTTACAAAGCAAAACAAACAAACACATTAATTAATTAATTAATTAATTGATTGAATTGAATTTTAAAAAAAGGAGACATAGAATTCTCCACCATGCAGAAAGTTGATAGACCTCAGCTATGAAATGTGAATAGAAATTCTTAGGGTAGGCCAGGCCCAGTGGCTCACACCTGTAATCCCAGCACTTTGGGAGGCTGATGTGGACAGATCACCTGAGGTCAGGAATTCAATACCAGCCTGGCCAACATGGAGAAACCACATCTCTACTAAAAATACAAAGAATAAAACAAAACAAACAAAAAAAAAACACAGATCTTAGATAGGAGGCAGGGAAGAAAAGAATAAATAAATAAATAAATAAATAAATAAATAAATAAATAAAAACAAGATCTTGCCATTCACAACAACATGGAGGATATTATGCTAAGTGAAATAAGCCAGAGAGAAAGAAAAATACATCTGGACCTGGTGGCTCTCGAGTGTAATCCCAGCACTTTGATCACCTGAGGTCAGAAGTTTGAGACCAGCATGACTAACATGGCAAAACCCCATTTCTACTAGAAATACAAAATATTAGCTGGGCGTGGTGGTGGACGCCTGTAATCCCTGTTACTTGGAAGGCTGAGGCAGGAGAATCACTTGAACCAAGGAGACAGGTTGCAATGAGCCGAGATTATGCCATTGTACTCTAGCTTGGGCAACAAGAGCAAAACTTTGTCTCAAAACAAAAGAAGGAAGGAAGGAAGAGAAAAGGAAGGGAAAGGGGAAGTTAAGAAAGAAAAGAAATGGGGGAGTGGGGAGTTGGGGAGAGAGCATGGGGAGAAATAATAGATATAGGTGACGGAAAGGAAGGCAGCAAATCACACTGCCATCTGTGTACCTAAGCAACAGTCTTGCATGTTCTTCACATGTACCCCAAAACCTAAAATGCAATAAAATAATAATAATAAAAATTTAAAAATTAAAAAAATAAATAAATTAAAAAAATAAAAAAGAAAAGAAATAAAGAAAAAAATGAAAAAAATGAATGAATGTGCACACCCTGCTATGACCTAATAATTCCAGTTCTTGTTATAGTCCCTGGAGACATTCCTACATGTGAGCACAAGGAGATACATGAAAGGGTGTTCATTTTCACATTGTTTGTAAAATAAATAATTGATATGAGGCAGGCATTCACGCCTGTAATCCCAGTACTTTGGGAGGCCAAAGCAGGCAGATCACAAGGTCAGGAGTTCAAGACCAGCCTAGGGAATATGGTGAAACCCTATGTGTACTAAAAATACAAAAAATAGCTGAGTGTGGTGGCTGGTGCCTGTAATCCCAGCTACTCAGGAGGCTGAGGCAGAAGAATCACTTGACCCCAAGAGGTGAAGGTGAGGCCAGATTGTGCCATTGCACTCCAGTCTAGGTGACAGAGCAAGACTGTGTCTCAAAATTATAGTGTACAATAGTTACACTGGGAAATAATTTAGACTGTAAAATAATTTTTAGGTTTTTATTTTGTGTGTGTGTGTGTGTGTGTGTGTGTGTGTGTGATGGAATCTCACTCTGTTGCCCAGGCTGAAGTGCAATGGTAAGCTCTTGGCTCACTCCAGCCTCCACCTCCTGGGTTCAAGAGATTGTTCTGCCTCAGCCTCCCAAGTAGCTGTGATTACAGGCTTGGGCCACCACGCCTGGCTAATTTTTGCATTTTTAGTAGAGATGGGGTTTCACCATGTTGGTCAGGCTGCTCTCAAACCCCTGACCTCATGATCCACCTGCGTAAACCTCCCAAAGAGCTGGGATTATAGGCATGAGCCACCATGCCCAGATTTTTTTAATTTTTAAATATATATATATGTGTGTGTGTGTCTGTATATATATATACATATCATTTTTTTTTAGAGGCGGGGTTTCACTATGTCGGCCAGGCTGGTCTCAAACTCCTGACCTCATGATTCACCTGCCTCAGCCTGTCAAAGTGCTGGGACTACAGCTGTGAGCTACCTAGCACAACTATTTTTTTGTTAATGAAATGAAACAAAACCTTTTAAGGTTTTCTTCATAAAGGTTTAATATATATTTTTCATATCTGTGTCATGGTTTTATACATTTTGGTTAGGTTGATTTCTTTTTTTTCTTTCTTTTTTTTTTTCAGATGGAGTTTTGCTTTTGTTACCCAGGCTGGAGTGCAATGGCGTGATCTCAGCTCACTGCAACATCCACCTCCTGGGTTCAGGCAATTCTCTTGCCTCAGCCTCCTGAGTAGCTGGAATTACAGGCACGTACCACTATGCCCAGCTCACTTTTTGTATTTTTAGTAGAGATGGGGTTTCACCATGTTGACCAGGATGGTCTCGATCTCTAGACCTCGTGATCCATCCGCCTCAGCCTCCCAAAGTGCTGGGATTACAGGTGTGAGTCACTGCACCTGGCCTTTTTTCTTTTTTTTAAGATGGGGTTTCAACATGATGGCCAGGCTGATTTTGAACTCCTGACCTCAGGTGATCCACCTACCTCGGCCTCCCAAAACAGGCTCGAGCCACCATGCCGGGCCATGTTGATTTCTTAAACAATTTATTTATTTTTTCTCTTTTTCTTGAGACAGAGTCTTGCTCTGTTGCCCAGGCTGGAGTGCAGTGGTGTGATGTCAGCTCACCACAACCTTCATCTCCATGTTCACATGATTCTCCTGCCTCAGCCTCCCAGGTAGCTGGGATTACACTCATGCACCACTATGCCCAGGTAATTTTTATATATTTAGTAGAAATGGGGTTTCACCATGTTGGCCAGGCTGGTCTTCAGCTGCTGACTACAAGTGATCTGCCTGCCCCAGCCTCCCAAATTGCTGGTATTACAGGTGTGAGCCACCAGGACTTTTTTTTTTGAAATAGGGTCTTACCATGTCACCTAGGCCAAAGTACAGTGGCCTGATCATGACTCCTTGCATCCTTGACCTCCTGGGCTCAAATAATCCTCCCACCTCGGCTTCCTGAGTAACTGGGACCACAGGCATGGTGATCATGCCCTGCTAATTAAAAAAAAAAAAAAGGCTGGGCTCGGTAGCTCAAGCTTGTAATCCCAGCACTTTGGGAGGCCGAGGCAGGGAGAACACCAGGTCAAGAGATCAAGACCATCCTGGCCAACATGGTGAAACACTGTCTCTACTAAAAATACAAAAATAAGCTGGGTCTGGTGGCATAAGCCTGTGCTCCTGGCTACTCGGGAGGCTGAGGCAGGAGAATTGCTTGAACCTGGGAGGCAGAGGTGGCAGTGAGCCGAGATTGTGCTACTGCACTCCAGCCTGGTGACAGAGCAAGACTCTGTCTCAAAAAAAAAATTGGCCAGACATGGTGGCTCATGCCTGTAACCCCAGCACTTTGGGAGGCAGAGGTGGTCAGATCATTTACAGTCAGGAGTCCAGGACCAGCCTGGTCAACATGGTGAAATGCTGTGTCTACTAAAAATACAAAAAATTAGTCGGATATGCTCTTTGAAACTCCAGGATGGGGAGGTCACAGTGAACCCAGATCGTGCCACTGCACTCCAGCCTGGGTGACAGAACAAAACTGTGACTCAAGAAACAAGAAAAAAAGTAAAGGAAATAAATCAAATGGCCAATTACCAATCCCCCTCCCCGCTTTTTAAATTGTAGTGGTGGGACAGTGGGTGGTTTCTTTTTGTTTTCTTTTGTTGAAATAGAGACTCACTCTGAAGCCCAGACTGGAGCGCAGTGGCTCATTCTCAACTCACTGCAACCTCCACCTCCTAGGCTCAAAAATTCTCTTGCCTCAGCCTCCCAAGTAGCTAGGACTACAGATGTCCATCATCAAGCCTGGCTAATTTTTGTATTTTTGGTGGAGATGGGGTTTTATCACCTTTTCCAGGATGGTCTTTAACTCCTGAGCTGAAGCAATCTGCTTCCCTCGACCTCCTAAAGTTCTGAGATTTCAGGCATGAGCCACTGTGCATGGCTTGTCCCCTTCTTACTTGCTTGAATCATCAGGGGCTTCTGAAGTATCAGGATCTCTCTCCATGTTAAAAAAAGTGTATTCTCCCACTCCCTGGACACCATCCCTTCCTAGGCTTGAGTCAATGGCTGCTCTTTGAAAGCTTTCTTTCTTGTTACTCTTTTCCCTACTGCTTTCTTTCTGACCCTGTGCTCTTTGAATCACATTCAAGGTTAACTTGCTTCACCTCTTATCTCCTTTACATGCACCGCTAATCCAGGTCATCCAATCTCATGGTTTTTAATACTGCCCAAAAAGGGAGATTACTTTCAGATTTTTTTTTGAGAAGGAGTCTCACAGTGTCACCAGGCTGGAGTGCAGTGGCTCCATCTCAGCTCACTGCAAGCTTCACCTTTTGGGTTCAAGTGATTCTCCTGCCTCAGCCTCCTGAGTAGCTGGTACCACAGGTAGCCACCACCAGGCCCAGCTAATTTTTCTATTTTTAGTAGACATGGGGTTTCATCTTGTTGGCCAGGATGGTCTCATCTCTTGACCTCATGGTGCTCCCACCTCAGCCCTCCAAAGTGCTGGAATTACAGGCATGAGCCACTGCGTCTGGCCTATTTTCAGATTTTTATTTCCAGGCTTGTATGCCAAACTCCCAATTCAATATCTCTGGATGTCTAATAAGTTATGTGAATTGAACTTAAAATTCCCAAACTCAGTTTATGGCTCTCTTCAGTGAATGCTGACCTATTTTCAGACCTCTCTATCTTAGTAAAGCCAATTCTAACTCCATCTGCCCAGTGGATTGAATCAAAAATCTTTTTTTTTTCTTTTTTGAGACCAAGTTTTGCTCTTGTTACCCAGGCTGGAGTGCAAGGGCATGATCTCGGCCCACTGCCACCTCCGCCTCCTGGGTTCAGGCAATTCTCCTGCCTCAGCCTCCTGAGTGAGCAGCTGGGATTACAGGCATGTGCCACCATGCCCAGCTAATTTTTTGTATTTTCAGTAGAGACAGGGTTTCACCATGTTGACCAGGATGGTCTCAATCTCTTGACCTCGTGATCCACCCACCTCAGCCTCCCAAAGTGCTGGGACTACAGGCTTGAGCCACCGCTCCCAGCTGAATCAAAAATCTTAGTGCTGGGAGGGGACTCAAGATGGCGCTGTGAGAACAACCCAGGATTGGAGCCCGCGTTGAATTCGCAAACGGTGAGTCATTGCTGCATTTCCAGACTGATCTTTGTTGCCCACAGAACGGGGAAACTCCCAAGTATAAAAATACACGGGACGCCAGGCAGTAGGTCTGCCTAGCGAAGCCGGCAGCTGGGGCGGCGGCGGCCGGCCCTACCCAGCAATCCCCACAGGGCGCGCTTGTCCGGGTGCCTTGTTGAACCGGCAACCTGAGACTTGAGAGGGCTGGACTTGAGACTGAACGAGACTTGCACAGTAGCCCAGCCCAGGGGATTGCAGGGACAGATCGTTTGGGAAACCCAGTGGGACGAACAAAACCGCGATTTCAAACTATCCCGGGCAGACGGTCCGAGACGCTCTGTGGGGGAGGGGCGTCCACCACTACGGAGGCAACCTGCCCCAACTGATATACACGCCCACTGCTGAGGCAGTCAGCCGTTGCCGAGGCAACCCGCCCCAACTGAGATACACGCCCACTGCTGACGCAGCCAGCCGTTGCCAAGGCAACCCGTCCCTACTGAGATACACGCCCACTGCTGACGCAGCCTGCCGTTGCTGAGGCAACACGCTACAACGAAGAGACTCCGCCGCAGGGCGTGGCGGACACCACAGCAGAGCCGGCAGGAACAGCGCAAATCACACAACAGCAGGGCGGAGCCTCGGCAGCCAAACAGTGGCTAGTCTGCCTTTGAGCTGGGCAGGACACCTGATCGGACATCCAAAAATAAAGCCCAAACCCCTCAACACAGAGCATTTGAGAAAAAAAAAAGGGTTGTTTAATGAGCTGTGTTGCAGCAGAATCAAACATAGCAGCCTAACAGCCCTGAATGAACAACAGAGTGCACAGCTCAGCAATTAAACCCCTATAAAGTACAAACTGTCTCCTCAAGCAGCTCCCTGACCCCTCTATATCCAAAAGACTGTCATTAGGCAGGCATCATCCTGGGACAAAGAGAGCAGAAAAAGAAACTGGTAGCATCCCTCGCTGTGCCACGGCTACTAGAGGTGCACCCCAGACAAGCAGGGTCTGGAGCGGACCTCAACAGTCGTACAGCGAAGGGGCTAGACTGGTAGAAGGAAAACCAAGCAACAGAAATACTTCATCATCAACATTCTGGGTGTCCACTCAGAGACCCAAACGAAAAGTCAGCAACTACGCAGACGACCAGCGGACAAATCCACAAAGATGGGAAGAAACCAGTGCAAAAAGGAGGAAAACACCCGAAACCAGAACACATCGCCTCCTAGAAAGGACCAAGACTCCTCACCAGCAAGGGAACAAAGCTGGACGGAAAATGACTGTGACGAAATGACGGAATTAGACTTCAGAAGATGGATAATGAGAAACTTTTGTGAGCTAAAAGATCATGTATTAAATCAATGCAAAGAAACTAAGAACCTTGAAAAAAGATTTGAAAAAAGATTCGAGGAAATGATAACAAGAATGGATACCTTAGAGAGGAATATGAATGAATTAAAGGAGCTGAAAAACACAATACGAGAACTTCGCGAAGCAAACACAAGTTTCAATAGCCGAATTGACCAAGCAGAAGAAAGAATATCTGAAGTCGAAGACCAACTCAATGAAATAAAACGAGAAACCAAGATCAGAGAAAAAAGCGCAAAAAGGAATGAACAAAGTCTCCAAGAAATGTGGGACTATGTGAAAAGACCTAACCTACGTTTCATAGGTGTACCAGAAGGGGACGAAGAGAATGAATCCCAGCTGGAAAATACTCTTCAGGACATCATCCAGGAAAATTTCCCCCACCTAGCAAGACAAGCCAACACTCAATTGCAGGAAATACAGAGAACACCACAAAGATATTCCGCAAGAAGAGCAACCCCAAGGCACATAATCGTCAGATTCAACAGGGTTGAAATAAAGGAGAGAATACTAAGGGCAGCCAGAGAGAAAGGTCGGGTCACCCACAAAGGGAAGCCCATCAGACTCACAGCAGATCTCTCGGCAGAAACACTACAAGCCAGAAGAGAGTGGGGGCCAATATTCAACATTCTTAAAGAAAAGAACTTTCAACCCAGAATTTCATATCCAGCCAAACTGAGCTTCAGAAGTGAAGGAAGAATAAAATCCTTTGCGAACAAGCAAGTACTCAGAGATTTTGTCACCACCAGGCCTGCTTTACAAGAGCTCCTAAAAGAGGCACTACACATAGAAAGGATCAATCAGTACCAGCCATTCCAAAATCACACTGAATGCTAAAGAGCTTCAACATAATGAAGAATCTACAACAACTAACAGGCAAAACAGCCACTTAGCATCAAAATGGCAGTATCAAATTCACACATAACAATATTAACCCTAAATGTAAATGGACTAAATGCACCAATCAAAAGACACAGACTGGCAAATTGGATAAAAATCCAAAACCCATCAGTGTGCTGTATCCAGGAAACCCATCTCACATGCAAGGATACACAAAGGCTCAAAATAAAGGGATGGAGGAAGATTTACCAAGCTAATGGAAAGCAAAAAAAAGCAGGAGTTGCAATTCTCATCTCTGATAAAATAGACTTTAAAGCAACAAAGATCAAAAGAGACAAAGAAGGCCATTACATAATGGTAAAAGGATCGATACAACAAGAAGAGCTAACGATCCTAAACATATATGGACCCAACACAGGAGCACCCAGATACATAAGGCAAGTTCTTAATGACTTACAGAAGGACTTAGACTCCCACACAATAATAGTGGGAGACTTTAACACTCCACTGTCAATATTAGACAGATCAACCAGACAGAAAATCAACAAGGATACCCAGGGCTTGAACTCAGACCTGGAGCAAGCAAACCTGGTGGACATTTACAGAACTCTCCACCCCAAATCCACAGAATACACATTCTTCTCAGCACCACATCACACCTACTCTAAAATTGACCACATAATTGGAAGTAAAGCACTGCTCAACAAATGCAAAACAACTGAAATCATAACAAACAGCCTCTCAGACCATAGTGCAATCAAGTTAGAACTCAGAATTCAGAAACCGACCCAGAACCGCACAGCTTCATGGAAACTGAACAACTGGCTCTTGAATGTTGACTGGGTAAACAACGAAATGAAGGCAGAAATAAAGAAGTTCTTCGAAACCAATGAGAATGAAGACACAACGTGCCAGAACCTCTGGGACACATTTAAAGCAGTCTCTAGAGGAAAGTATATAGCAATAAGTGCCCATATGAGGAGAATGGAGAGATCCAAAATTGACACCCTATCGTCAAAATTGAAAGAGCTAGAGGAGCAAGATCAAAAAAACTCAAAACCCAGCAGAAGACAAGAAATTACTAAGATCAGAGCTGAGCTGAAGGAGATTGAGACACGAAAAACCCTTCAAAAAATCAATAAATCCAAGAGCTGGTTTTTTGAAAAGATCAACAAAATAGACAGACCACTAGCCAGATTGATTAAAAATAAAAGAGGGAACAACCAAATAGATGCAATAAAAAATGATAAAGGGGAAATCACCACAGATTCCACAGAAATTCAAACCATCATCAGAGAATATTACAAACAACTCTATGCACATAAACTAGTAAACCTGGAAGAAATGGATAAATTCCTGGACTCCTGTGTCCTCCCAAGCCTAAACCAGGAGGAAGCTGAAACTATGAATAGACCAATAACAAGGTCTGAAGTTGAGGCAGCAATTAAGAGCCTACCTCACAAAAAAAGCCCAGGTGCAGATGGGTTCACAGCCGAATTCTACCAGACACACAAGGAGGAGCTGGTACCTTTCCTTCTAAAACTATTTCAAACAATCCAAAAAGAGGGAATCCTTCCCAAATCATTTTATAAGACCAACATCATCCTGATACTAAAACCCGGCAGAGACCCAACGAGAAAAGAAAACTTCAGGCCAATATCCATGATGAACATAGATGCAAAAATCTTCAATAAAATATTGGCAAGCCGATTGCAACAGCAAATCAAAAAACTTATTCATCATGATCAAGTAGGATTCATCCCAGGGATGCAAGGCTGGTTCAACATAAGCAAGTCTATCAACGTAATTCACCACATAAACAGAACCAAAAACAAAAACCACATGATTATCTCAATTGACGCAGAGAAGGCATTTGACAAAATTCAACAGCCCTTTATGCTAAAAACCCTCAATAAACTCGGTATCGATGGAACGTATCTCAAAGTAATAAAAGCTATTTATGACAAACCAACAGCCAATATCATACTGAATGGGCAAAAACTGGAAGCATTCCCTTTGAAATCTGGCACTAGACAAGGATGCCCTCTCTCACCACTCCTATTCAATATAGTACTGGAAGTTCTAGCCAGAGCAATCAGGCAAGAAAAAGAAATAAAGGGTATTCAAATAGGAAAGGTGGAAGCCAAATTGTCTCTATTTGCAGACGACATGATAGTATACCTAGAAGACCCCATCGCCTCAGCCCAAAAACTCCTGAAACTGATAAGCAACTTCAGCAAAGTCTCAGGATATAAAATCAATGTGCAAAAATCACAAGCATTCGTCTACACCAATAACAGACTTAAAGAAAGCCAAATCAAGAGCGAACTGCCATTCGCAATTGCTACAAAAAGAATAAAATACCTTGGAATACAACTCACAAGGAACGTAAGGGACCTCTTCAAGGAGAACTACAAACCACTGCTCAACGAAATCAGAGAGGACACAAACAGATGGAGAAACATTCCATGTTCATGGTTAGGAAGAATTAATATCGTGAAAATGGCTATACTGCCCAAAGTAATTTACAGAATCAACGCTATCCCCATCAAGCTACCATCGACTTTCTTCACAGAACTGGAAAAAACCACCACGAACTTCATATGGAACCAAAAGAGAGCCCGCATAGCCAAGTCAATTCTAAGCAAAAAGAACACAGCGGGGGGCATCACACTACCGGATTTCAAACTATACTACAAGGCTACAGTAATCAAAACAGCATGGTACTGGTACCAAAACAGAGATATAGACCAATGGAACAAAACAGAGGCACCGGAGGCAACACAACATACATACAACTATACAATCTTTGATAAACCTGACAAAAACAAGCCATGGGGCAAGGATTCCATGTTTAACAAATGGTGTTGGGAAAACTGGCTAGCCATGTGCAGAAAGCAGAAACTGGACCCCTTCCTGACACCTTACACTAAAATTAACTCCAGATGGATTAAAGACTTAAACATAAGACCTGGCACCATAAAAACCGTAGAAGGAAATCTAGGCAAAACTATCCAGGACATAGGAGTAGGCAAGGACTTCATGAACAAAACACCAAGAGCATTGGCAACAAAAGCCAAAATAGACAAATGGGACCTAATGAAACTCCACAGCTTCTGCACGGCAAAAGAAACAGTCACTAGAGTGGATCGGCAACCAACAGAATGGGAAAAAATTTTCGCAGTCTACCCATCTGACAAAGGGCTGATATCCAGAATTTACAAACAACTCAAGCAGATTTACAGGAAAAAAACAAACAAGCCCATTCAAAAGTGGGCAAAGGATATGAACAGATACTTTACGAAAGAAGACATATATGAGGCCAACAATCATATGAAAAAATGCTCATCGTCACTGGTCATCAGAGAGATGCAAATCAAAACCACATTGAGATACCATCTCACGCCAGTTAGAATGGCGATCATTAAAAAATCTGGAGACAACAGATGCTGGAGAGGATGTGGAGAAAAAGGAACACTTTTACACTGTTGGTGGGAGTGTAAATTAGTTCAACCATTGTGGAAGACAGTGTGGCGATTCCTCAAGGCCTTAGAAATAGAAATTCCATTTGACCCAGCAATCCCATTACTGGGTATATATCCAAAAGACTATAAATCGTTCTACTATAAGGACACATGTACACGAATGTTCATTGCAGCACTGTTTACAATAGCAAAGACCTGGAATCAACCCAAATGCCCATTGATAATAGACTGGATTGGAAAAATGTGGCACATATACACCATGGAATATTATGCAGCAATCAGAAATGATGAGTTCGTGTCGTTTGTAGGGACATGGATGAATCTGGAAAACATCATCCTCAGCAAACTGACACAAGAACAGAAAATGAAACACCGCATATTCTCACTCATAGGTGGGTGATGAAAAATGAGAACACATGGACACAGAAAGGGGAGTACTAAACACTGGGGTCTATTGGGGGGAAAAGGGGAGGGCCAGTGGGAGGGGGAGGTGGGGAGGGATAGCCTGGGGAGAAATGCCAAATGTGGGTGAAGGGGAGAAGAAAAGCAAAGCACACTGCCATGTGTGTACCTACGCAACTGTCTTGCATGCTCTGCTCATGTACCCCAAAACCTATAATCCAATAAAAAAAAAAAATCTTAGTGCTGTCTTTGACTTCTTTCCTTTCTCATAGCTCCACTCAATGTGTCAGCAAATCTTGCTTTTTTTCTTTAAAATATCTGAGTGAAGTGGCTCATGCTTGTAAACCCACCACTTTGGGAGCCTGAAGGTGGGCAGATCACTTGAGGTTGGGAATTCGAGACCAGCTTGATTAACATGGAGAAACCCCATCCCTACTAAAATACATGAAAAAAAATAGCTGGACATGGTGACACATACCTGTAGTCCCAGCTACTCAGAAGGCTGAGGCAGGAGAATTGCTTGCACCCAGAAGGCAGATGTTTCAGTGAGCCAAGGTCATACTGTTGCACTCCAGCCTGGGCAACAAGAGCGAAACTCCGTCTCGAAAATATATATATATATATATAATATATATATATACAGCTGGGCATGTGGCTCACGCCTGTAATCCCAGCACTTTGGGAGGCTGAGGTGGGTGGGTCACCTGAGGTCAGGAGTCTGAGACCAGCCTGACCAATATGGTGAAACCCCAATTTTATAAATATATTTATATAAATATATATTTATATATTTATATTTAAATATATATTTATATAATATTTATATTTATATAAATAATATATATATCTCAAATATATATAAATATATTATATATAATATATATCTTATATATATATTATATATATATATATAAATTATATATATCTACAGACAACTGCCACTTCTTACCACCATCATCTCTCAACTAGTTTATCTTAGAACACAATCTGCTTCTGCCTTTGTCCATCCCACTCTAAAATCTACTTCCAACATAGCAGAAAGAGTAATACTTTAAAAATGTAAATCAGGGCAAAGTGAGGTGGCTGACACCTGTAATCCCTACACTTTGGGAGGCCAAGGCGGGCAGATCACGTGAGGTCAGAAGTTCCAGATTAGCCTGGTCAAACAGATGAAGCCTCCTCTTTACTAAAACTACAAAAATTAGCCTTGTGTGGTGGCAAATGCCTGTAACCCCAGCTACTCAGGAGACTGAGGTAAGAGAATCCTTTGAACTTGGGAGGTAGAGGGTGCAGTAAGCTGAGATCATGCCACTGCACTCCAGATTGGATGACAGTAAGACTCTGTCTCCAAAAAAAAGAAAAAAAAAGCAAATTAGATCTTATTATTCCCTGGCTGGAAACTTGAATGGCTTTCTCCCTCAGAGTCAAAGCTGAGAACCTCACAATATATGATTATAGAATTTGGTCCCTTGCCATCTTTTTTGTTTTGTTTTGTTTTTTGTTTTTGAGACAAAGTCTTGCTCTGTTGCCCAGGTTGGAGTGCAATTGTGTAATCTCAGCTTTCCACAGCCTCCACCTCTTGGGTTCCAGCAATTTTTCTGCCTCAGCCTCCCAAATAGCTGGGATTACAGGAATGCACCATCCTGCCTGGCTAATATTGTATTTGTAATAAAGCCAGTGTTTCTCCATGTTAGTCAGGCTGATCTTGAACTCACAACCTCAGGTGATCAGCCTGCCTAGGACTTCCAAAGTACTGGGATTATAGGTGTGAGCCACTGTGCCTGGCCTCCTTGCCACCTTTCTGACTTATAGCAGTGTTTCCCTTCATTCTTTTTTTTCTTTTTGAGACAGAGTCTCACTCTGTTGCCCAGGCTGGAGTGCAGTAGCTCAATCTTGGCTCACTGCAACCTACACCTCCCAGGTTCAAGCAATTCTCTGCCTCAGCCTCCTGAGTAGCTGGGATTACAGGCACCTACCACCACACCTGGCTAAATTTTGTATTTGTAGTAGAGATGGGGTTTCACTATCTTGGCCAAGCTGGTCTTGAACTTCTGATCTCATGATCCACCCACCTCAGCCTCCCAAAGTGCTGGGATTACAGGCGTGAACCACCACACCCAGCCCCTTAATTTAACTTTGCTCAATCTTCTAGCTTTTCAGTAAACAAGCCAAACCTGCTCCCAGCTTAAGCCTTTGCATTTGCTATTTGCTCTGCCAAAACCTCTTCCTCCAAATAAAATCAGTTTATCCCTTCCCTTCCTCAGGTTACTCTTGAAAGCTGCTCATCAGCAAGGCCTTCCCAGAACTCTGTATTCAGAAAGCAAGCACCCTTTCTCCCACACTCCCTGTTCCCATTCTCTGATTTTTTTTTCTCTTTATTACTGACACCATCTTCCATATCATCTGTTATTTGTTTTTTCTCCTGTTTGCCTCTAGAAAGATCAGCTTGTTGAATTTGGAGCTTTAGTTTTGTTCGGTTCTCCATGTCCAGTAAGAACACATGGTAGGTGCTCAATAGCTGTTGAATGCATGAGTGAGTATTGCAAGAAGATGAGAATAGCGGTTATTTCTGAGAAGGCAAAATAATAGGAGGAAAGGACAACCTTATTTTAGGTATTTATTTATTCTTTGAGACCAAGTTTTGCTCTTGTTGCCCAAGCTGGAGTGCAATGACCAGATCTCGGCTCACTGCAATCTCTGCCTCCTGGGTTCAAGCAATTCCTCTGCCTCAGCCTTCCAAGTAGCTGGGATTACAGGTGCTACCAGGCCTGGCTAATGTTCTGTATTTTTAGTAGAAATCGGGGTTGTGGGGGGTGGGGGCAGTTTCACCTTTTCAGCCAGGCTGGTCTCAAACTCTTGACCTCAGGTGATCTGCCTGCCTTGGCCTCAAAAAGTGCTGAGATTAAAGGCATGAGTCATTGCAGCTGACCAGGACAGCATTATTTTTACATTTTACACTTCAATATTGTTATTCAGTATATATGTGAACAATAGCCAGAAATAAATCTTGAGTCAATATTTAATGAGGCATTTACTGCTTTTAAATTCGAGTTTAAGGGTAAAATAGGACCTACTAGGAAGTTGTGTTAATCCGTATTGTGATCAGGTAAACCTTCAACTGGAGAGTTGACTAAAGCTGTTCTAAACTGGAGACCATGCAAGAAGCTGAAGGATTTTCAAATCAGGCTGAAGATTTTGTATTAAATAAATATTTGAGACCGCCAGGTGAGGTGGCTCACACCTGTAATGTCCAGCACTTTGGGAGGCTGAGGCAGGTGGAACATGTAAAGTCAGGAGTTTGAGACCAGCCTGGCCAACATGGTGAAATTTGTCTCTACTAAAAATACAAAACTTAGCCAGGCACAGTCGCTCACACCTGTAATCCTGGCACTTTGTGAGGCCAACACAGGTGTATCACCTGAGGTCAGGAGTTCAAAGCCAGCTTGGCTAATATGGTGAAACCCTGTCTCTATTAAAAATACAAAAATTAGGTGGGTGTGGTGACATGCACCTGTAGCCCCAGCTACTGGGGGAGCTGAGGCAGAAGAATCACTTGAACCCAGGAGGTGGAGGTTACAGTGAGCTGAGATAGTGCCACTACAGTCCAGCCTGCTGATGAGCAAGACTCCGTCTTGTTTTTTTTTTTCTTATTTCAAAACCACTCCAGGCTGGGAGACAGAGTAGGAATGGAATGAATTGAGTGGAATGGCGTGGAGTGGCATGGAATGGCGTGGCATGGAGTGGTCTGGCATGGAATGGAATTAAATGGCATGGTGTGGAATGGCATGGCATGGAATTGCATAAAAATCAAATGGCATGGCATAGGGTGGAATGGCATGGCATGGAATGGAATGAAATGGCACAGCATGGAATGGAATGGCATGCCATGGAATGAAATGGAATGAAATGGAATGGAATGGCATGAAATGGAATGGAACGGCATGAAATGGAATGGCATGGCATGGAAGGGAAGGGAAAGGAAGCGAGAAAGATACACACATAAATATACAAAATGATCTTCCAGGGAAATTGTAGAGACTGTCTTAGCCCTCTTATGTACAAGCACTAGGTAGATCCAGGTCTACTAAATGGTTTGCTATATTCAAGAGCATACTAAGAAAGTGTGGCAAACAGTTGTCTCTATTCTCCTATCTCTTAAAATAGAGCATCCTCTTACACAGCCAAATCTTGGACTTTACCTGAGGTGGACTCAAGATGCAAGTCCCCCTTTGTTCACACTCAAAACTCCTTTTCTGGTTTTTTTTTTCTTTTCTTTTTTTTTAATTAAAGACAGGGTTTCATCATGATGGTCAGGCTGGTCTTGAACTCCCGACTTCAGGTGATCCACCCACCTTGGCCTCCAAAGTGCTTGGATTATAGGCATGAGCCACCACACCCAGCCTTTTTTTTTTTCTTAAGACAGAGTCTCACTCTGTTGCCAGGCTGGAGTGCAGTGGCATGATTTCTGCTCACTGCAACCTCTACCTCCCTGGTTCAAGTGATTCTCCCGCCTTTCTCCTGAGTACCTGGGATTACTAGTGCCCACCATACCCAGCTAATTTTTGTTTATAGTAAAGACAGGATTCCACCATGTTGGCCAGGCTGGTCTGGAACTACTGGCCTCAAGTTATCTCCCCACCTCAGCCTCCCAATGTGCTAGAATTACAGGCATAAGCCCCCATCCCGGCACCTCCTTTTTTCCTTTTCTTTTTCTTTTTTTTTTTTGATGGAGTTTCACTCAGTTGCCCAGGCTGGAGTGCAATGGTGCTGATCTCTGCTCACTGCAACCTCCGCCTCCTAAGCTCAAGCCTCCTGGGATTATAGGCACATACCACCACACCCAGCTAATGTTCAGAGTATTTTAGTAAAGATGGTGTTTCATGATGTTGGCCAGGCTAATCTGAAACTCCCGAACTCAGGTGATTTGCCCACCTCAGCCTCCAAAAGTGCTGTGATTATAGGCATGAGCCACTGCATTCAGCCAAAATTTATTTTTTTGTGTGTGTCCATCTCTGCAAGGATATTTGAAGTATGTATAGCAGAAAAAGTTGGTTCTGCTTACAAAGAAAGTTTGTTTTACTTAATTCCATCTCATTTAAAATCTTGTTTTAGCTGGGTGCAGTGGCTCAGGTCTGTAATTCCAGCACTTTGGGAGGCCAAGGCAGGTGGATCACAAGGTCAAGAGATCGAGACCATCCTGGTCAACATGGTGAAACCCCGTCTTTACTAAAAATACAAAAAATTAGCTGGGCATGGTGGTGAATTCCTGTAGTTGCAGCTTCTCAGGAGGCTGAGAGAGGAGAATTGCCTGACCCCAGGAGGTGGAGGTTGCAGTGAGCCGAGATCGGACCATTGCACTCCAGCCTGGGTAACAAGAGCGAGACTTTGTCTCAAAAAAAAATCTTGCTTTAATAAATTTTTTTGACACAGGATCTCACTTTGTCACTTAGGCTAGAGTGCAGTTGTGCAATCTCAGCTAACTGCAACCTCCACCTCCCAGGCTAAAATGATCCTCATGCTTTAGCCTCTTGAATAGCTGGGATCACAGGGGTGCACCACCAACCCCAGTGAATTTTTTTTATATTTTTCATAGAGACAAGATTTTGCCATGTTGGCCAGGCTGGTCTCCAACTCCTGGCCTCAAGTAATCTTCCAGCCTTGGCTTCTCAAAGTGTTGGGATTACAGGTGTGAGCCACCAAGCCTGGTCGGAATCTTCTATCTTAAACCATACTGTACATTGTGGACTTAGAAGCAAAGAATTCAGGCATTTTTACTCTCTGATATTGCCATGTATGAGCTGGGAGTAAGACTCTGTAAAATTAAACAAATTGGGACTACAGGGTTCATAAAGAAGAGACACACCATTAATTCTTGGCATGTCATCCTGCCTCAGTGAGACTAGTGATGGGAACTCTCTAGTTTCTCTCTTTATTGTTTTCTTTTTATAGAGAGGGAGGGAAGGAGGCAGAGAGGGAAGGTGGGGAAGTGAAAGGAGAGGAGGTGGAAACTCTCTAGTTTCTAGCTTGGTGCATGGTAATTCCAACAATGGAAACAATCCCTCAAGCAGATGTTGCAGGAGAAATAGGTAGGTATGTGAATCAGTTTCAGACATTAAGAGTTTGCAAATATGAGTGCAGCTATATTACCTATCTCTTCTCAGGAGGCTGAGGGAGGAGAATTGCCTGAACCCAGTAGGCAGAGGTTGCAGTGATCTGAGATCGTGCCATCACACTCCAGCCTGGGTAACAAGAGCGAAACTTTGTCTTGTTAGAGATAGACAGTAATCTTTGGCATTGCCATTCATGGTGGCTCATGCCCAGCACTTTTGGAGGCTGAGGTGGCCACATCACTTGAGGCCAGGAGTTTGAGACTAGCGTGGCCAACATGGTGAAACCCTGTCTCTATCCAAAAATACAACAACTGGCCAGGCACAGTGGCACAAGTCTGTAGCACCAGCTACCGGGAAGGTTGAGGCCGGAGAATCACTGGAATCTGGTTGGTGGAGGTTGCAGTGACCTGAGATCACTGTACTCCAGCATGGGCAATATAATGGAACTCTGTCTCAAAAGAAACAAAACAAAACAAAAAACCTGAAAGTCAACATGATACTGAATGACTAGTTTGGATGAGAAACATCCAAAGACTTTGCTAAAAACTACATAAGTTTTCAGAGTCTTTGATGAACAACAATGTTAAAGAATAACAATGTATTTGGTTAGATGAAGACTATCACTGGCAACCTAATGTAAACATTTTCTGTCCCACTGGGAAAAAAATGGACAAATACCAGTAACCCTTTTAAGAAGTTCAGATGCAAAAGGAGGGGAGAAACAGGTGAAAATTTTGTGGGTTAATTTATTTTTTACTTTTTTTTTTTGTTTTTTGAGAGGGAGTTTTGCTGTTTTCTTCCAGCAAGAGTGCAATAAAATGGCACAATCTCAGGCCGGGCGCGGTGGCTCATGCCTGTAATCCCAGCACTTTGGGAGGCTGAGGCAGGTGGATCACGAGGTCAAGAGCTCGAGACCATAGTGGTCAACATGGTGAAACCCCGTCTCTACTAAAAATACAAAAAAATTAGATGGGCATGGTGGCGCACGCCTGTAATCCCAGCTACCCGGGAGGCTGAGGCAGGAGAATTGCCTGAACCCAGGAGGCAGAGGTTGTGGTGAGCCAAGATTGCACCATTGCACTCCAGCCTGGGTAACAAGAGCGAAACTCCATCTCAAAAAAAACCAAAATGGCACAATCTCAGCTCACTGTAACCTCCACCTCCTGGGTTCAAGTGATTCTACTGCCTCAGCCCTCTCAGTAACTGGGACTACAGGTGATGGCCACCATGCCTGGCTAATTATTTCATATTTTTTAGTAGAGAGAGGGTTTCACTGTGTTGGCCAGGCTGGTCCCAAACTACTGACCTCAAGTGATCTCTCAGCCTCGGCCACCCAAGGTGCTGGGATTACAGGTGAGAGCCTCCATGCCCAGCCCAGTAAATTTTTTAATCTAAAATCTCTCTAAAATTTAAGATTATGGCCAGGCGCAGTGGGTCACACCTGCAATTCCAACACTTTGGGAGGCAGAGAGGGGTGAATCATGAGGTCAGAAGTTCAAGGCCAGCCTGACCAACATGGTGAAAGCCTGTCTCTTCTAAAACACAAAAATTAGCCATGGATGGCGGTGTGCATCTGTAATCCTAGCTACTCAGGAGGCTGAGGCAGGAAAATCACTTGGACCTGGATGGCGGAGGCTGTAGTGAGCTGGGATAGCGCCACTGCACTCCAGCCTTGGTGATGGAAGAAGAGTCTGTCTCAGAAAAACAAGAGGCTTATATTTGTTTATTATTTTTTTTACAGAAATGATCTGTCTCTGTCTCTCAGACTGGAGTGCAGTGGTGCAATTATAGCTTACTGCAGCCTACCATGACTATTTATTAAGCAATCCTCCCACCTCAGCTTCCTGAGTAGCTAGGACTACAGGTGCACAGCACCACACCCAACTAAACTTTTGTAAAGATGAGATCTTGTTCCGTCACCCTGGCTAGTTTCAAACTCCTAGCCTCAAGCAATCTTTGTTTCTCTGTCTCTCAAAGTGCTGGGATTATAGGGGTGAGCCACTGTGCCCAGTCTTAACTTTATTATTATTTCTTTTTTATGTATTTTTGAGACAGAGTTTTGTTCTTGATCCCTAGGCTGCACTATGATGGCAGGATCTTGGCTCACTGCAACCTCTGCCTCCAAGGTTCAAGTGATTCTCCTCCCTCAGCCACCTGAGTAGCTGAGATTACAGGTCATTGCCACCACACTCAACTAATTTTTCTTATTTTTAGAAGAGACTGGGTTTCATCATGTTGGCCAGGCTGCTTTCGAACTGCTGACCTCAGGTGATCCACCCACCTCAGTCTCCTAAAGTGCAGAGATTACAGGGGTGAGCTGCCACACCTTGCCTTAACTTTATTTTTTAATTTATTATTAATTTTTTTAAAGATGGGGTTTCACCATGTTAGTCAGGCTGGTCTTGAACTCCCGACCTCTGGTGATCCACCTGCCTTGACCTCCAAAGTGCTTGGATTACAGGCAGGAGCCACTGTGGCTGGCAAATTTTTGTAGTTTTATTAGAGATCAGTAATTTCTAATCAGATTAATTAATTTAAAAATCAGATTAGAGATCTGTAATTTCTAATCAGTGAAATTAGAAATTTAGCTGTTGTTACCCAGACTGGAGTACAATGGCACGATCTCGGCTCACCACAACCTCCGACTTCTGAGTTCAAGCAATTCTTCTGCCTCAGCCTCCCGATGAGCTGGGACTACAGGCATGCACCACCATGCCCAGCTAATTTTTGTATTTTTAGTAGAGATGGGGTTTTACCTTGTTGACCAGGATGGTCTAGATCTCTTGACCTCATGATCCACCCACCTCCGCCTCTCAATGTGCTGGGATTATAGGCATGAGCCACTATGCCAGGCCAATCTAAAAACTTTCTAAAAAATTAAGATTATGGCCAGGCGCAGTGGGTCACGCCTGTAATCCCAGCAGTTTGGGAGACAGAGTTGGGTGGATCAAGACGTCAGCAGTTCAAGGCCAGCCTGAGCAACATGATGAAAGCCTGTTTCTACCAAAATACAGAAATCAGCCGGGGTTGGTGGTGTGAGTTTGTAATCCCAGCTACTCAGGAGGCTGAGGCAGGAGAATCACTTGAACCCAGGTGACGGAGTTTGCAGTGAGCCGAGATCGTGCCACCGCACTCCAGCCTGGGTGACAGAGCAAGACTTTGTCTCAAAAAATATATAAGCTTATATTGGTTTATTTTTTTTTTACAGAAATGATCTTTCTCTGTCTCTCAGGCTGGAGTGCAATCATAGCTTACTTCAGCCTCCCATATCAAGGTTTTAAACAATCCTCCCACATCAGCTGAGTAGCTAGGAATACAGGTGCACAGCACCATGCCCAGCTAAAGTTTTGTAGAGATGGGACCTTGTTCTGTCACCCTGTCTGTTTTCAAACTCCTACCCTGAAGCAATTTTCCTTTTTCAGTCTCCCAAAGTGCTGGGATTACAGGGTGAGCCACTGTGCTCAGTCTTAACTTTATTATTATTATTATTTTATTTTTGAGACACAGTTTTGTTCTTGTTGCCTAGGCTGCAGTATGGTGGCAGAATCTTGTCTCACAGCAACCTCTGCCTCCAAGGTTCCACTGATTCTCCTCCCTCAGCCTCCTGAATACTTGAGATTACAGGTCCTTGCCACCACGCTCAAGTAATTTTTTTGTATTTTTGGAAGAGACTGGGTTTCATCGTGTTGGCCAGACTGCTTTCGAACTGCTGACATCAGGTGATCCGCCTACCTCAGTCTCCCAAAATGCGGGGATTACAGGAGTAAGCCACCACACCCAGCCTTAACGGTATTTATATTTTAATTAATTTTTTTTTAAGATGGGGATTCACAGTGTTGGTCAGGCTGGCCTTGAACTCAAAACTTCAGGTGATCCGCTTGCCTTGGTCTCCAAATTGCTTGGATTACAGGCATGAGCCAGCATGTTCGGCCAACTGTATTTTTAAAAATCAAACAAATTGGACTGGGTGCTGTGGCTCACGCCAGTAATTCCAGCACTTTGGGAGGCCAAGGTGGGTGAATCACCTGAGGTCAGGAGTTTAAGATGAGCCTGGCCACCATGGTGAAACCCCATCTTATTAAAAAAAGAAATTAGACAGATTAGTGTCTAAAATTGTAAAAACGAGGTGCTGGATAATTGCCCCCCAGCCTGCTTTTTTTTATGAGATAGAGTTTCCCTGTTGTCACCCAGGCTGGAGTGCAGTGGTGCAATCCTCACTCATTTCAACCTCTGCCTCCTTGGTTCAAGCAATTCTCCTGCCTCAGCCTCAAAAGTAGCTGGGATTACAAGTGTCCACCACCATGCCCAGCTAATTTTTTTTTACATTAAATTTAAATTTATTTTTATTTCTTTTTTTTTTTTTTTTTTTTTTTTGAGACGGAGTTTCGCTTTTGTTACCCAGGCTGGAGTGCAATGGCGCGATCTCGGCTCACCGCAACCTCCGCCTCCTGGGTTCAGGCAATTCTCCTGCCTCAGCCTCCCGAGTAGCTGGGATTACAGGCACGCGCCACCATGCCCAGCTAATTTTTTGTATTTTAGTAGAGACGGGGTTTCACCATGTTGACCAGGTTGGTCTCGATCTCTCGACCTCGTGATCCACCCGCCTCGGCCTCCCAAAGTGCTGGGATTACAGGCTTGAGCCACCGCGCCCGGCCTTTTATTTCATTTTTACAAAACAAAAAAAATGTGAAACGCGTCGCAAATTTGAATGTAATCTTTCCTTAGGGGTTATGCTAATCTTTTCTGCATCGTTCCAATTTTGGTGTATGTGCTGCCAAAGTGAACACATGCCCACCTAATTTTTTTTTACTTATTTTATTTTATTTTTTTTTTTTTTACAGAGAACGGGGGTCACTATGTTGGTCAGGCTAGTCTTGAACCTCTGACCTCATGATCCACCCACCTCAGCATTCCAAAGTGCTGGAGTACAGGTGTGAGGCACCATGCCCAACTTAATTTTTTTTTTTTTTTACTTTTTAAAGATGCAGTTTCACCATGTTTGTCAGGCTAGTCTTGAACTCCTGACCTCTGGTGATCCACCTGCCTTGGCATCCAAAGTGCTTGGATTACAGGCATGAGCCACTATGCCTGGCCAATTTTTGTATTTTTATTAGAGACCAGATTTCACCGTATTGGCTGGCTGGTCTTGAACTCCTGTCCTCAGGTGATCTACCAGCCTCTGCCTCATAAAGTGCTGCAAATACAGGCATGAGCCACTGTGCCTTGCCAATCTTCCTTTTTTCCAGAGACAATTTTCTTTTTTCTTTTTTTTGTTTTGTTTCGAGATAAAGTCTTGCTCTTTCACCCAGGCTGGAGAGCAGTGGCACAATGGCTAGATCTTGGTTCACTGCAACCTCCACCTCCCAGATTCAAGCTGTTCTCCTACCTTAGCCTCACTGAACAGATGGGACTACAGGCACACACCACCACACCCAACTTATTTTTTTGTATTTTTAGTAGAGACCGGTTTTTTCATGTTGGCCAGGTTGGTCTCAATCTCCTGACCACAGGTGATCTGCTGGCCTTCACCTCCCAAAGTGCTGGAATTACAGGTGAGAACCACTGCAAATAGCTAACAATTTACTTTTGCTTTGTAGTGGAAGTTAATATAGATTTTACCTTGATTCAATCAGGTGTTGAGTTTATTCAAGATTAATTTCAAAATTTTAGGCAGGACTCAGTGACTAACACCTGTGATCCCAGTATGTTGGGAGGCCAAGGTGAATGGATCACTTGAGCCCAGGAGTTTGAGACCAGTCTCAGCAACATAGCAAAACCCTGTCTCTACTAAAAGTACAAAAATTAGCTGGGTGGTGGCTTATGCCTGTAATTCCAGCTATCTGGGAGACTGAGGCATGAGAATCACTTGAACTCAGAAAGTGCATGCTGCAGTCAGCCGAGATTGCACCACAGCACTCCAGCCTTGGTTACAAAGCGAGACAAGACTCCATCTCAAAACAACAAAACAGCTGGATGTGGTGGCTCACACTTGTAATCCAGCACTTTGGGAAGCCAAGGCCAGCAGATCATCTGAAGTCAGGTGTTTGAGACCAGCCTGGCCAAAGTGGTGAAACCTCATTTCTACCAAAAATACAAAAATTGGCCAGACGTGGTGACATGCACCTATAGTCCCAGCTACTCAGGAGGTTGATGCAGGAGAATTGCTTGAACCTGGGAGGCAGAAGTTTCAGTGAGCCGATATTGCATCACTGCACTCCAACCTGGGCAACAGAGGCAGACTGTGTCTCAAAAAAATAAACAAATATCACTGGGCACAGTGGCTCACGCCTGTAATCCCAGCACTTTGGGGGGCCAAGATGGGTAGATCACGAGGTCAGGAGTTCAAGACCAGCATGGCCAACATGGTGAAACCCCATCTCTTAAAAAAAATAGCTTATACATATTTGTTCATTAATTCTGATAACTGTACCACACTAATATCTTACTAACAGGGGAAACGGGATGTGTAGTATATGGGAACTCTGTATTCTCAATTTTTTTCTTTTTTTTTAGACAGAATCTTGCTCTGTTATTCAGGCTGGAATGTGGTGGTGCAATCTCAGCTTACTGCATCCTCCGCCTCCTGAGTTCAAGTGATTCTCCTGCCTCAGCCCTCTCAGTAACTGGGACTACAGGTTACGGCCACTGTGCCTGGCTGATTATTTTGTAGGTTTAAGTAGAGAGGGGGTTTCACTGTGTTGGCGAGGCTGGTCTCAAACTCCTGACCTCAAGTGATCTGCCTGCCTCGGCCTCCCAAAGTGCTAGGATTATAGGTGAGAGCCTTTATGCTCAGCCTTGTAAATTTTTTAATCTAAAAGCCTTCTGAAAATTTAAGATTACAGCCAGGCCCAGTGGGTCACACCTGTAATTCCAACACTTTGGGAGGCAGAGACAGGTGGATCATGAGGCCAGAAGTTCAAGGCCATCCTGACCAACATGGTGAAAGCCTGTCTCTACTAAAACACAAAAATTAGCTGGGGATGGTGGTGTGCATCTGTAATCCCAGCTACTCAGGAGGGTGAGGCAGGAGAATCACTTGGACCTGGATGGCGGAGGTTGCAGTGAGCTGGGATAGTGCCACTGCACTCCAGCCTTGGTGATGAAGGAAGAGTCTGTCTCAAAAGAAAGAAGCTTATATTTGTTTTTTTTCTTTTTTTACAGAAATGATCTGGTTCTGTCTCTCAGGCTGGAGTGCAGTGGTACAATCGTAGCTTACTGGAGCCTACCACGACTAGGTATTAAGCAATCCTCCCACCTCAGCTTCCTGAGTAGCTAGGACTACAGGTGCACAGCACCACGCCCAGCTAAATTTTTGTCAAGTTGA
Source organism: Callithrix jacchus (assembly GCF_049354715.1). Taxonomy (NCBI): domain Eukaryota; kingdom Metazoa; phylum Chordata; class Mammalia; order Primates; family Cebidae; genus Callithrix; species Callithrix jacchus. The sequence continues at coordinate 47,824,313 of NC_133514.1, forward strand.
GATCTTGTTCTGTCACCCTGGCTGGTTTCAAACTCCTAGCCTCAAGCAATCTCTCTTTCTCAGTCTCCCAATGTGCTGGGACTACAAGGGTGAGCCACTGTGCCCAGTCTTAACTTTATTACAATTTCATTTTTTATTAATTTTGGAGACAGAGTTTTGTTCTTGTTGCCTAGGCTGCAGTACAGTGGCAGGATCTTGGCTCACTGGAACCTTTGCCTCCCAGGTTCCAGTGATTCTCCTCTCTCAGCCTCTTGAGTAGCTGAGATTACAGGTCCTTGCCACCACGCTTAACAAATTTTTCTTATTTTTAGAAGAGACTGGGTTTCATCTTGTTGTCCAGGCTGTTTTTGAACTGCTGACCTCAGGTGATCCACCCAACTCAGTCCCCCAATGTGCAGGGATTAAAGCCGCCACACCTGGCCTTAACTTTATTTATTTATTTATTTATTTAAAAAACGGGGTTTCATCATGTATGTCAGGCCGGTCTTGAACTCACAACCTCAGGTGATCTGCCTGCCTTGGTGTCCAAAGTGCTTGGATTACAGGCTTAAGCCACCACGCCCATGCAACTTTATTTTTAAAAATCAGAGAGGATGATGTTTTCCAGATTCATCCATGTCCCTACAAACGACACAAACTCATCATTTCTGATTGCTGCATAATATTCCATGGTGTATATGTGCCACATTTTTCCAATCCAGTCTATTATCAATGGGCATTTGGGTTGATTCCAGGTCTTTGCTATTGTAAACAGTGCTGCAAACTGACACAAGAACAGAAAATGAAACACCGCATATTCTCACTCATAGGTGGGTGATGAAAAATGAGAACACATGGACACAGAAAGGGGAGTACTAAACAGTGGGGTCTATTGGGGGGAAAAGGGGAGGGCCAGTGGGAGGGGGAGGTGGGGAGGGATAGCCTGGGGAGAAATGCCAAATGTGGGTGAAGGGGAGAAGAAAAGCAAAGCACACTGCCATGTGTGTACCTACGCAACTGTCTTGCATGCTCTGCTCATGTACCCCAAAACCTATAATCCAATAAAAAATTAAAAAAAAAAAATCAGAGAGATTGGGCCGGGCGCTTTGGCTCACGCCAGTAATCCCAGCACTTTGGGAGGCTGAGGTGGGTGGATCACCTGAGGTCAGGAGTTCAAGATCAATCTGGCCATATGGTGAAACCCTATTTTATTAAAAAAAATCAGACAGATCAGTGTCTACAAGTGTACAAACGAGGTGCTGGATGATTTACCCCCTTGCCCGGCCTTTTTTATGAGACAGAGTTTCCCTCTTGTCACCCAGGCTGGAGTGCAATGGTGCGATCTTTGCTCATTGCAACCTCTGCCTTCTTGGTTCAAGTGATTCTACTGCTTCAGTCTCCCATGTAGCTGGGATTACAGGTGTCCACCACCATGCCCAGCTAATTATTTTTACTTTAAATTTAAATTCATTTTTACAAAATAACAAAATAATATGGAACGTTTCATGAATTTGCATGTCATCCTTGCACAGGGGCCATGCTAATATTCTCTGTATTGTTCCAATTTTAGTGTATGTGCTGCGGAAGTGAGCACATGAAGAGCTAATTTTTTCATTTATTTTATTTTTATTTTTTCATAGTGGATGGGTTTCACTATGTTGGTCAGCCTAGTCTCGAACCTCTGACCTCATGATCTGCCCACCTCAGCCTTCGAAAGTGCTGGGACTACAGGTGTCAAGCCACCATGCTCAACTTAATTTTGTATTTTTTTTATTTTTTAAAGATGGGGTTTCACCATGTTGGTCAGGCTGTTCTTGAACTCACGTCTTCAGGTGATCCACCTGCCTTGGCCTCCAATGTGCTTGGATTAGAAGCCCGAACTACTATGCCTGGGCAATTTTTGTATTTTTACAAAATTTTTACACCTCAGGTGATCCACCTGCCACTGCCTCACAAAGTGCTGGGAATACAAGCGTGAGCCACTGTGCCTGGCAAATCTTCCTTTTTTCCAGAGACAATTTTCTTTTTCTTTTTCTTTTTTTTTTTTTTTGAGGTGGAGTCTAGCTCTTTCACCCCAGCAGCAGTGCAGTGGCCCAATGGCTTAATCTTGGTTCACTGCCACCTCCACCTCCTGTATTCAAGCATTTCTCCTACTGTAGCCTCCCTGAGCAGATGTTACTACAGGCACACATCACCACACCTGGCTTATTTTTTTGTATTTTTAGTAGAGACAGGGTTTCACCATGTTGTCTAGGCTGGTCTCAAACTCCTGACCACAGGTGATCTGCCCGCCTCCACCTTCCAAATTGCTGGAATTACAGGTAGGAACCACTGCAACCAGCTGACAATTTACTTTTGCTTTGTAGTTGGAGTTAAAGTAGATTTTACCTTGATTCAATCAAGCATTGAGTTTATTCAATAATTTCAAATTTTGAGGCAGGACTCAGTAACTAATCCTGTGATCCCAGTATGTTGGGAGGCCGAGGTAAGTGGATCACTTGAGCCCAGAAGTTTGAGTCCAGTCTCAGCAACATAGCAAAACTCTGCTTCTACTAAAAGTACCAAAATTAGCTGTGCGGTGGCTCATGCCTGTAATTCCAGCTATCTGAGAGACTGAGGCATGAGAATTACTTGATCTCAGGAAATGGAAGCTGGAGTAAGCCGAGATTGCACCACTGCACTCCAGCCTGGGTGACAGAGCCAGACAAGACTCCACCTCAAAACAATAAAAATAGCTTGGTGTGGTGGCTTACACTTGTAATCCATCACTTTGGGAAGCCAAGGCCAACAGATTGCCTCAGGTCAGGCATTTGAGACCAGCCTGGCCAAAGCGGTGAAACCTCATCTCTGCCAAAAATACAAAAATTGGCCAGGCATGGTGACATGCACCTATAGTCCCAGCTACTCAGGAGGCTGACGCAGGAGAATTGCTTGAAGCTGGGAGGCAGAGGTTTCAGTGAGCCGATATTGCATCACTGCACTCCAACCTGGGCAACAGAGGCAGACTGTGTCTCAAAAAAAAATCTCTGTTCATGGTGGCTCACACCTGTAATCCTAGTACTTTGGGAGGCCAAGATGGGTGGATCACGAGGTCGGGAGTTCAAGACCAGCCTTGCCAAAATGGTGAAACCCCATCTCTTTTAAAAAAATAGCTTATACATATTTGTTCATTAATTCTGATAACTGTACCACACTAATATCTTACTAACAGGGGAAACTGGGTATGTAGTATATGGGAACTCTGTATTCTCAATTTTTTTTTTTTGAACAGAGTCTTGCTCTGTATCTCAGGGTGGAATGCAGTGGTGCAATCTCAGCTTACTGCATCCTCTGCTTCCTGGGTTCAGGTGATTCTCCTGACTCAGCCCTCTCAGTAACTGGGACTACAGGTGTCTGCCACAATGTCTGGCTAATTATTTTGTGTTTTTTAGTAGAGAGGGGGTTTTACTGTGTTGGCCAGGCTGGTCTCAAACTACAGACCTCAAGTGATCTGTCAGCCTCAGCCACTCAAAGTGCTGGGATTATAGACGAAAGCCTCCATGCCCAGCCCTGTAAACTTTTTAATCTAAAAACCTTCTAAAAATTAAGATTATGGCTGGGCACAGTTTGTCACACCTGTAATTTCAACACTTTGGGAGGCAGAGACAGGTGGATCATGAGGTCAAGAGATTGAGACCATCCTCGTCAACATGGTGAAACCCTGTCTCTACTAAAAATACAAAAAATTATCTGGGCATGGTGGCATGTGCCTGTAATCCCAGCTACTCAGGTGGCTGAGGCAGGAGAATTGCCTAACCCAGGAGGCGGAGGTTGCGGTGAGCTGAGATCGTGCCATTGCACTCCAGCCTGGGTAACAAGAGTGAAACTCTGTCTCAAAATAAATAAATTAAATAAATAAATAAATAAATAAATATTAAAATACAAAAATTAGGGGGATGGTGGTGTGCATCTGTAATCCCAGCTACTCAGGAGGCTGAGGCAAGAGAATCACTTGAACCTGGGTGGTGGAGGTTGCAGTGACCCGAGATTGGGCCATCACACTCCAGCTTGGGTGACAGAGCAAGACTCTGTCTCAAAAATAAGAAGCTTATATTGGTTTATTTTTTTTTTACAGAAATGAGCTTGCTCTGTCCCTCAGGCTGGAGTGCAGTGGTGCAATCATAGCTTACTGCAGCCTTCCACATCTAGGTGTTAAGCAATCCTCCCACCTCAGCTTCCTGAGTAGCTAGTACTACAGGTGCCCAGTACCACAGCCAGCTAAAGTTTTGTAGAAATGGGACCTTGTTCTGTCACCCTGGCTGGTTTCAAACTCCTAGCAATCTTCCTTTCTTAGTCTCCCAAAATGCTGGGATTACAAGATGAGCCATTGTGCCCAGTCTTAACTTTATTATTATTGCTTTTTTAAAGAATTTCTGAGACAGAGTTTTGTTTTTGTTTCCTAGGCTGTAGATTGGTGGCAGGATCTTGGCTCAGTGCAACCTCTGCCTCCCAGGTTCCAGTGATTCTCCTTTCTCAGCCTCCTGAGTAGCTGAGATTGCAGGTCCTTCCTACCACACTCAACTAATTTTTTGTATTTTTAGAAGAGACCGGGTTTCATCATGTTGGCCAGGCTGCTTTCGAACTGCAGACCTCAGGTTATCCACCCACCTCAGTCTCCTAAAGTGCAGGGATGATTACTGGCGTGAGCCACCACACTTCACCTTAACTTTATTTAATTTTTTTTTTTGAGATGGAGTTTTGCTGTTGTTACCCAGACTGGAGTGCAATGGCATGAGCTTGGCTCACCGCAACCTCTGCCTTCTGAGTTCAAGCAATTCTTCTGCCTCAGCCTCCTGAGTAGCTGGGACTACAGGCATGCACCACCATGCCCAGCTAATTTCTGTATTTTTAGTAGAGACGGGGTTTCACCTTGTTGACCAGGATGGTCTCGATTTCTTGACCTCGCGATCCACCCACTTTGGCCTCCCAAACTGCTGGGATTCTAGGCATGAGCCACCGTGCCCGGCCTTTTAATGTTTAATTTATTATTTTTTTTAAAGACGGGGTTTCACCATGTTGGTCAGACTGGTCTTAAACTCACAACCTCAGGTGTTCCCTATGGCTTGGTTTCCAAAGTGTTTGGATTACAGGCATGAGCCACCATGTCCGGCCAACTTTATTGTTAAAAATAAGGGAGATATGGCCGGGTGCTGCGGCTCATGCCAGTGATCCCAGCACTTTGGGAGGCCGAGGTGGGTGGATCACCTGAGGTCAGAAGTTCGAGATCAGCCTGGCCATTATGGTGAAACCCCATCTTATTAAAAAGAAAAATCAGTGTCTACAATTGTAAAAATGAGTTGCTGGATAATTTTCATTGCCCCACCTTTTTTATGAGATAAAATTTCCCTCTTGTCACCCAGTCTGGAGTGCAACAGTGCAAACTTGGCTCATTGCAACCTCTGCCTCCTTGGTTCAAGCGATTGTCCTGCCTCAGCCTGCCAAAGAGCTGGGATTACAGGTGTCCACCACCATGCCCAGCTAAATTTTTTTTTACTTTAAATTTAAATTTATTTTTGTTTGATTTTTACAAAACAACAAAAAAGTATGATCTGCCTGCTTTGGCTTCCAAAGTGCTTGGATTACAGGCATGAGCCACTATGCCCAGCCAATTTTTGTATTTTTATTAGAGACCAGGTTTCACCATGTTGGCTTGAACTCCTGACCTCAGGTGATCCACCTGTGGCTATGGGAGTAGCCATTCCCATATCAGATAATACAGACTTTAAACCAACAATAGTTTTTTTTTAATTTAAAAGTAAATAAAAAGAAAAAATAGAAGAGTAGGTAATGACAAAGAGTTCAATACAACAAGAAGTTTTAACTGTTCTAAATATATATGCACCCAACCCTGGAGCACCCAGATTCATAAAACAAATACCACAAGATCTATGGAAAAAGGCGGGTGGAACACCTGAGGTCAAGAGTCAGATCACCTGAGGTTGGGAGTTCAAGACCAGCCTGACCAACATGGTGAAACCCCATCTTTAAAAAATACAAAAAAATACAAAAATTAAGTTGGGCATGGTGGCTCACACACCTGTAATCCTAGCACTTTGAAGGGCTAAAGTGGGCAGATCATGAGGTCAGAGGTTTGAGACTAGTGTGACCAACATGGTGATATGCATATTTGGATATGCATTTACATTGTGGAATGATTAAATCGAGATAACTAATATATCCATTATGTCAGATACTTATTTTGTGGTGAGAACACGTAAAAACTAGTCTTTTAGCAATTTTAAGTATACACTGTATTATTAACTATAGTTGCCATGCTGTGCAGTAGATCTCTAGAAGTTCTTTCTCTTGTTGAACTGAAACTTTGCACCCTTTGAACATCTCCCTATTTCTCATTCCTGAGTAACGAGTCTTCTGGTAACCATCATTCTACTCCTTTTTTTGATTCCATATCTAAGTGAGAACGTGCGGTGTTTTCATTCCTGTGCCTGGCTTATTTCACTTAGATGATGTCCTCCAGGTGCATCCAGTGTTGTCACAAATAACAGAAAAATGTCTTTTCTTTTTTATGACTAAATAATATTACATTGTGCTACCCCATTTTCTTTGTATTTATCCCTTGTTGAATGCTGAGGTTGCTTCTATATCTTGCCTTTTATGAATAATGCTGTAATAAAACATGGGAGTGGAGATACATTTCAACATACTGATTTAATTTCCTTTGGATAAATGCCCAGTAGTGGCATTGCTGGATCATATTGTAGTTCTATTTTTAATTTTTTTAGTAACTTCCAGACTATTTTCCATAAAGGCATAATTTACATTCCTAACAACAGTGTTCTTTTTTCTTCACATCCTCACCAACAATTAGCTTGGATCTTATTGATAGCCATTTAACAAGTGTGAAGTGATACCTCATTGTAGTTTTAATTTGTATTTCCCTGAAGACTACTGATTTTGAGCATCTTTTCAGGTATCTTTTGGCCATTTGTTGTCTTTTGAGAACTATCTATTCATATCCTTTGTCCTCTCACTCTGCCCCTCAGGCTAGAGAGCAGTGGCACAATCTTGGCTCACTGCAACCTCAGCCTCCTGGGTTCAAGTGATTCTCCTGCCTCAACCTCCTGAGTAGCTGGGATTACAGGCATGTGCCACCATGACCAGCTCATTTTTGTATTTTCAGTAGAGATGAGGTTTCACCATGTTGGCCAGGCTCATCTCAAACTCCTGACTGCAGGTGATCCAACTGCCTCAGCCTCCCAAAGGGCAGGGATTACAGACATTAGTGACCATGCCTGGCCTTTTGTCCATTTTTTAATAAGGCTGTTGATCCTTGCTAAGTTGAATTTCTTTTATATTTTGGATATTTGCCCCTTATCAGATGTATAGTTTGCAGATATTTTCTCTCAATCTGTGAGCTGTCTCTTCTCTGTTGATTGTTTCCTTGGCTGTGCAGAAGCTTTTTAGTTTGATATAGTCCCATTTGTCTATTTTTGCTTTTGTTGCCTGTATTTAGTAGTTTTATACTTTTAGGTCTTACGTGTAAGTCTTGAAACTCCTACTTATCAAAAGCATCTGAATTAATATTTTACCAGGCCAAACTTGGTAGCTCAAACCTGTAATCCCAGCACTTTGGGAGGCCGAGGCAGGTGAATCACGAGGTCAAGAGATTGAGACCATCCTGGTCTACATGGTGAAACCCCGTCTCTACCAAAAATACAAAAAATTATCTGGGCATGGTGGCATGTGCCTGTAATCCCAGCTACTCAGGAGGCTGAGGCAGGAGAATTGCCTCAACCCAGGAGGCAGAGGTTGCAGTGAGCCAAGATCACGCCATTGCACTCCAGCCTGGGTAACAAGAGTAAAATTCCGTCTCAAAAAAAAAAAAAATTTACCATACATTTCTTTGCATTGACTCACACAATTTTGCTGATTATTGCATTCCTCTAGAATCCTATAGGTGGCATTAGAATGAAACAGAAGAGTTGGATTAGGGGATGTTGTATAAAACATGCATGATTTCTAATGATATATACGCATCCTTTTTTTCTCCTAAGGAAGCAAATGTCACCTGGATAGTGATTGGACAGTCATCTTACCATCATATTGAAGTAAATATCTAGTACATTGGGAGACTAATTAATAAAGTCTGTTTCAGACATAAAAATCGCATTATTTAAACCACTAAATGTAGGCTAAATTGGCTGAAGTTAAATTGTCATTACTTTTCTCTCATTTGTTGTTGTAAAAATTCCAACTATTCTCTCTTTTCAGTCTTTTTGCAAAGTGACTGGATATTCTCATAAAATCTATGTCGATCCTGAGAGAGAAATTTATAAAAAATCAGGAATGAAAAGAGGTGAAGAAATTGCCTCCTCAGGTAAGACATAACATGTCTCAAATAGAAAACACTGATGGTGTATTTTTATATTTGGTTGTGTATGTATGCATAGGGAAACATGGTCAGTTCATAAATTGGATGGTTTTTTTTGAGACAGAGTTTTACTCTGTCACCAGGGCTGGAGTACAGTGGTGTGATGTCAGCTCACTCCAACCTCTGCCTCCCAGATTCAAGTGATTCTCCTGCCTTGGCCTCCTGAGTAGCTGGGATTACAGGCGCCTGCCACTATGCCTGGCCAATTTTTTTTTATTTCTAGGAGAGACAGGGTTTTACCATGCTGGCCAGGCTGGTCTTGAACTCCTGACCTCATGATTCACCCACCTCGGCCTCCCAAAGTGCTGGGATTACAGGCATGAGCCACTGTGCCCAGCCTTTGCCTGTTTTTATTACTCTAATAAGTGTTACACCAGGCTCCAAAAGATTCATTTTCTGGGTGTAATGACATAGAAGGCTTTTAATAAAGCACTATTGAATGAAAATAAGTTGCAGAAGTATTCATTATGGTTCCATTTTTGTGAAAACAAAAATGATTTGCATAAAGGTCATGTGTGTGTGTGTGTGTGTGTGTGTGTGTGTAATAAAATAGGTTTTAAAAGATATGGTAGTGTTTACCCCAAGGAGGGGAGTGAGAAAATTGGCTTTTGTATTTTTTACAAGTACATTTTATTTTTGTAATTAAACAGATAGTAATATTAAGTTCACATATTTTTAGACCTCAGTACCATTGTGTTAAATACTCCATCTCCTTTAATTGAGAAAATCCCACTTACTATTTGAAATCACCCAACTCACAGGGGCTCTGAGTCACTCTTCACTCAGAAGAGTGACTTCCCTCTGCATTCCTGTATACTCTAGTATTGCACTTAAGGGGGCCAGATAGTCTAGTTAGTTGAAGAGTTTCATGTTTATTATCTATGTTCTCTGTATGTTTCTGTGTTCTCTACCCTTGCCACAATTTTTTGTGATTATGAGAACTTAGAAAACTTTATCTGCAGGCTGGGTCCAGTGGCTCATGCCTATAATTCCAGCACTTTGGGAGACCAATGGAAGATCACAAAATCAGAAGATCAAGACCATTCTGGCTAACATTGTGAAACCCCATCTCTATTAAAAATACAAAAAACAATGGCCGGGTATGATGGCACATACCTGTAACCCAGCTACTCTAGAGGCTGATGCAGGAGAATCATTTGAACCCAGAAAGCAGAGGTTGCAGTGAGCTGAGATCCACCACTGCTCTCCAGCCTGGGGATAGAGTGAGACACCATGTCAAAATCAAAAAAAAAAAAGAAAGAAAGAAAGAAAGAAAGAAGAAATTTTAGTTTCCTTGCTTATGTGTGTTTCTAAAATGCCAGATAAGAGAACTCAACTCAAACAGAAATCCATCATTTTGAATAAATATTATCACCCTCTTGTCTGTGACACCCAGTTTTTAATGCTCCCAGGAGGACAGTGATAAAATACATACTCCCCACCATGCAGACTTATCATGTACTCCAGGAGACAGAAACAAGCAGCTATGACAATACCATCCAAGGGCCAATGATGGAGGAAAGCATTCTTGACTAGAAATACCTTTCTCAGCAGTTCGAGTGCAGAAGGACCTGGGAGGGCTTCTGAGAGGAGATGAAATCTCAGCTCACTCTGAAAGGAGTTAGCTGGGTGAATTAGGGTGCAAAAGAGCACTCTACACAGAAAGTAGCATGTGCAAAAGCACAAAGGTATGAGAAAACATGACTGTTGTAGAAAAGTACAGGTCTCTACCTCTGGTCAGAGTGTAGGAGCCAGCTGGGGAATTGGTGTGAGCCGAGGGATAAGTTATGGCCAAGTTCATATCAAACCTCGGTAATGTGCCAAGGAGTTTGGATTTATTCTGAAGCAATCAGGGAATTACATAAACGTTTGAAGCAGAGAAATGAGACAATCATATAACCCATGTGGAGCAGGGATTGGAGCTGACCAAACCATAGCCAGTGATATTCATGACACGGTTGTAGGGCAGGCGTAAGCTAGGAAGAAATGGCAAGGCCTCAAGAGGGGATAGAGAGGAGGAGCTATGTGTGAGGCAGAGTTGCCATGATTCCTTTATTGATGTTTTTAAAGAAAAAGACTGAAACTTAATCAGAAGAAATGATGAGCTAGCATAAACACAGAGTCTACTTGTTTCTCTCTCTTTAGTATAGAAAATCATAGCAGTACAGATTGTGAACCTTACTTTTTGATACCCAGTTTTCATGGGCTGTAACAGTCTCAGCATGTGTAAGGTCTGTTTAATTACTCAGCACTTTAGGGCCAGGCACAGTAGCTCACGCCTGTAATACCAGCACTTTGGGATGCTGAGGTGGGCAGATCACCTCAGGTTGGGAGTTCATGACCAGCCTGACCAATAGTAGAAACCCCATTTCTACTAAAAGTACAAAGTTAGCAAGGCTTGGTGGCATATGCCTGTGATCCCAGCTGCTCAGGAGACTGAGGCAGAAGAATCACTTGAACCTGGGAGGTGGAAATTGCAGTGAGCTGATATCGCACCTTTGCACTCCAGCCTGGGCAACAAGAGCAAAACTCTGTCTCAAAAAGAATACAAATTATTTACCACTTTAGATATAAACTGTGCATTTCACTTTAGTAACACCTTACCATTAGCAATGAAAGATATGGAATTGCAAAGTAAACAGATGAATTCTAAGCTGAATATATGCTTGTAATTATGAGAGAGGGTGTGTTCAAATCTTCACTAATTCAGCCTGTTAAAGGACTGCATTGCCAAACAAAATATTAGGTTCTCATAAAATAATTTTTTAAAGGTTTCTCCCTAAAAAATATAAAGCATCAATCTCAAAATTAGTCTCAGAATAGTCTTACTTGAAATCTAAGGGACTAAAAATTTATAATTATAATTTAAAATTAATGACACCTTTTGTATAAAGATGAAGAATAAGAAAGTGAAACCATTGCAGACAAGGAAATACTGGGTTTGTAGAAGACTGAAAAACAGAAGTTTTACACATAAGAATTAAATTCAAACTGGCAAAACTATATTGTGATTACTAATCTAGATAGTAAGGATACTTAGTTTGCAGCAATCTTAGAAGATTACTTAGAAGTCATCTTACTCAACAAAGATTACTTAGTTTCAGGTTACAGAATCTCCTTAAGTTGAATTTCTAAACTTTCTGAAATATTAGCTCACCCCTTCTTTGGACATAAGAAGAGAGTTTAGGCTGAGTGTGGTGGATCACTCCTGTATTCCTAGCACTTTGGGAGGCTGAGGCAGGACTACTTCTTGATAGTAGGAATTTGAGACCAGCCCAGGCAACGTGGTGAAACCTTGTCTCCACAAAAAAAAAAAAAAAAAAAAAAAATACAAAAATTAGCTGGGCATGGTGTGTGCCTATACTCTCTGCTATGTGGGATACTGAGGCTGGAGAATTGATTGATTGGAACCTGGGAGATTGAGGCTGCAGTAAGCCGTGATCATGCCACTGCACTCCAGCCTGGGTGACATAGTGAGACCCTGTCTCAAAAACATTTTTAATTTTAAAAAGGAGAGAGTTTGGATTTCTGAGAAAACTTTTATATCAGATATAGAATCCTATTAGATATTAAAATTTAGCCTGGCATAGTGGCTCACACCTGTAATCCCAGGACTTTGGGAGGCCAAGGTGGGTGGATCACAAGGTCAGGAGTTCAAGACTAGCCTGGCCAATATGGTGAAACCCTGTCTTCACTAATAATACAAAAAATTAACTGGGTGTGGTGGTGGGCACCTGTAGTCCAAGCTACTTGGGAGTCTGAGGCAGGAGAATCACTTGAACCCAGTGGAGGTTGCAGTGAGCCAAGATGGCACTATGGCACTCTAGCCTGTGTGACAGTGAGACTCCTGACTCAAAAAATAATTAGTAAAAGTCAGGGTCAGGCACAGTAGCTCACACCTGTAATCCCAGCACTTAGGGAGGCAGATGTGGGAGGATCGCTTGAAGCCAGGAATTTGAGACCAACCTGGGCAACAAAGTAAGACCTCATCTCTACAAAAAATTTTTGAAAGTTAGCCAGGAGTGGTGGCATGAGCTAGTGGTCCAAGCTACTCAGGAAGCTGAAGGGGGAGGATTGCTTGAGCCCAGGAGTTTGAGGCTGCAGTGAGTTAGGATTGTGCCACTGTACACTAGCCTGTGAAATAGAGCATGACTCTGTCTCTTAAAAATAAAGTAAATCTTACTCTTTTACTCAAGTGTCTTTGCTAGTGAGCCTGTATTTGTTTCTTGGTAAGATAAATGCCCCTTATAATGTAAACATGAAAGAAATCAAAGCATTGAAGAGATGAAGGGAAACAATAGGTATCTGGAAATATTGGGAAATGAGGCAGGCCAAAGGCTGCATAGTCATTAAAATAAAAAGCAGGCCAGGCGCGGTGGCTCATGCCTATAATCCCAGAACTTTGGGAGGCTGAAGTGGGTGGATCACAAGGTCAAGAGATCGAGACCATCCTGGTCAACAAGGTGAAACCCTGTCTCTACTAAAAATACAAAAATTAGCTGGGCATGGTGGTGTGTGCCTGTAGTCCCAGCTATTTGGGAGGCTGAGGCAGGAGAATTGCTTGAACCCAGGAGGTGGAGCTTGCAGTGAGCTCAGATAGTGCCATTGCACTCCAGTCTGGGTAACAACAGTGAAACTCCATCTCAAAAAATAAATAATTAATTAATTTAAAAATTTTAAAAATTAAAAAATAAAATAAAAAGCAAAAAGTAAGACAAAATGGCAGGGATAGGAGAAAAAATCATTACAATGAGAGTAAAGAGACTGAGTTTCTTTGCTCAAACAAAGTGGAAATGAAGTATCAGTCACTGTGAGAACAGAAATAGAAAACTGACAGCCAAGGAAAAGTGAAGAGGTGCTACAGTAGTTGTTGTTACAGCTAAAACCCCCATGTCTCAGCAGAATGACATAGTAGGAGGTTATTTCTTTTTATCTTAAATTTCAAGAATGGCTTATCTATTTGGTTGCCTTTCCTCTTGAACAGCCATTCCAGGATCCAGGTGCTCTGCCATCTTCATCCCAAGCCTTCCAAAAATGTAGAAGAACATGAGAATCACTTATGGGAGGGGGTTGGCCTGCAATCAGCACAGATTATTTTATTCATTGTTTATAACACAGTCATATGCCTTGCTTAACTGCAATGAAGACTGGAAGATATACTTTAGCTGTGGGTCCAGACAGAGGAAACAGGTTTTGACCAACATGTAACAGTCTGTATCACAATGGCTCTTGAAAAGGCTTGTAGCTGCCTATTAATAAGTGAGAGACTAAACAGATTATAAACGGAGAACTAAAATGGAAAACACTGCTAATTTGAGAAGACTGTAGCTGACATTTTTCTGTGATGGAAAGTGATCTGGTTCCATCATCACTTTTTCCTTTAAAGCAGTAGTTCTTAACTGGGACATTTACTCCTCTCTCCTCTGAGAGACATTTGGCATTGTCTGAAGACATTCTTGATTGTTTACAACTTGGTAAATGGTGCTTCTGATATTTAGTGGGTATAGAAGGTGGTGATGTTGCAGAACACCCTATATCACACAGGACAAAGAATGATCTGAGCCAAATGTCAATAGTAAATGGTTGAGAAACCATTATTTGAAGGAAGCAAGGAGTGTTTTCTAGAAATATATTATCTTCTTAATATTGAATTGAATATAAAATTACATCTAAAGACAATTTTCAACATTTCAGGACAGATCCCCCACGTAAAGTCAAATCTATTCTCAGGAAGCCTTCAGAGCCTATGGTGGGCAGTGACCAGCCCTCTCTTTGATTTTCAAGGAGACCCAGCTCAGCAAGGTGGAACCCTCATTTTTAAGTCCAGGTGAGCATCAAAGCCCCAGGTTCAGCAGTAGGCATCTTGTGCCTTTTACAAGTTCAGAGGCCAGCACTTTCTTCATAAAGCAGACACCATGTACAAATAGACATATCGACGTTATAGTCTGGAGTGCTTTTGTAGGAGGGAATGTTTTGTTTTCAAAGGCGGTCTGTGTATTTTGATGTTTATGCATTTGATGAGTGTGCCCATCATTCCATGCCTGGATAATTTCCCACAGTCACCTGTGGGTTGGTGATCTGTATATGGCTGTGACACTCCCCTATTTAAAAATGTTTGGTGGAAACGAACATTTCCTAATAGGGGGAAATTGTCACACACTTTTTTTGTCAACAAAAGAATCCCTGTAGTTATTTATACCTAACAGAACTAGGAGACTTACTCAATGTCAGCAAGCAAATCAATGCTGGGGACAGCTTATCCCATAAAATTGGGATTGTGCTGGGCATGGTGGCTCTTGCCTATAATCCCAGCCCTTTGGGAGGCTGAGGAAGGTGGATCACCTGAGGTTGAAAGCTCAAGACCAGTCTGACCAACATGGAGAAACCCCGTCTCTACTAAAAATACAAAATTAGCCAGGCGTGGTAGTGCATGCCTATAATCCCAGCTACTGAGGCAGGAAAATCACTTGAACCTAGGAGGCAGAGGTTGCAGTGAGCTGACATTGTGCCATTGCACCCTAGCCTGGGCAACAGGAGCCAAACTTCACCTCAGAAAAATAAATGGAATTGAGCTCGGGCATGGTGGCTCACACCTGTAATCCCAGCACTTTGGGAAGCTGAGCCAGGTGGATCACTTGAGGCCAGCAGTTCGATACCAGCCTGGTCAACATGGTGAAACCTGTCTCTGCTAAAAACACAAGAAATTAACCGGGTGTGGTGGCACATGCTTGCAATGCCAGCTACTTGGGAGGTTAAGTCAGGAGAATCACTTGAACGTGAGAGGCGGAGGTTGCAGTGAGCTGAGATCATGCCACTGCACTCCAGCCTGTGTGACAAGAAGGAAATTCCATATTAGAAAAAAAAAGAATGGGCTTGAGCTCCAACTATAAGTCACACACCATTAACAGCTTTATTGATGGGTCTGGACTGCCTGAGATGGCTTTGACTCATGTCTGCTAAGTGTTGAGTGTTCGATCTCTACTGTGTTCCAGCATTGCAGCAAAGTACAAACACCCATGTCAGACAGGGCCAAAAAGCCTAAATCACTGTGTTATGTCATCTTTTTGCTTTTTCTTCCTCTTTAAAACTGTCTTAATAAGCATAGTTATAAAATTAATATTTACTTTCATAAATATCATATTTTTTAAATGAGGATTTTGACTGAGTAATAGGACTTTTGGGCTTTTTGCAGCTGGAATATTATAGCCAAAATCTCCCTTTCCCTCTCTTTTATGAATTTACACCAGTTAGATTAGTTATAAAAGAGGCCTTGATAAATGAGATTGAGTCCTATGCATTAGCCCAGAATGACATTAGCCGTATTTCTGGATGATTTATTTCCATCCTCAGACCCAAAAGGGGATGTTCTGAGTTCATTATCTTCATGTCTCAGAATCATTTGTCCACACCTTCTGTTGTGCAAGAATAAAGGGAATATGGAGAGCAACATGTATGTGCCAACCTGGGACCATACAGTCATCTCTTGGCATCTATGGGGAATTGGCTCCAGGACCTGAAGTGGATACTAGAATCTGAGATGCTCAACTGTCTTACATAAATGCTGTAGTATTTGCATATAAGCTATGCATGTCCTCCCTGGCATTTTAAATCATCTCTACTTTACTTATAATACCAAATACAATGTAAATAGTTGTTGTACTATATTGTATAGGGAATAATGACAAAGAAAAAAGTCTGTACATGTTCAGTACACATAAGCTATCCTTTTTTTCCTGAATGTTTTCAATCTGTGGTTTGTTGAATGAGGATGTGGTATCCATGGATGCAGAGGAGCAACTGTGCTTAGAAAACATGCCTCATGTGAAACTTACTTAAGCTGATGGTTTAAGTTAAAATTCTGGTCTGTAGTCGAAGACTCAAACAAACTAGATTGTAAATTTATGATTATAAATTATAAAATCTTTATTTGAACAGATATAAGAATTATGGACATCTAAGTGTATTGTAACTGATTGTCTTTTAAGGCCTCTTTTGGGCTGTGATTATAATCCAGGTAGCCTGTTAAATAAATATTTTGGAGTGAATTTTTTGAAGTGAGTGATTTGTTTCCTTATATTTATTCTATTATTAGATTTAAGAAACAGATGTGATTTTCCAGCTTGATATCTATGTGAGTTCCGTGTTCTGCCTGTCTGACAGGACATTTTATTTATTTATATTTAATAAAACCTAACAGAAAGTTATAATTTAAAAACCTTTCCCCTTGGATCTCATAAAACATTAAGTATCACTCTTATTTAACCATAATCCTTGTCATACTTTATTACCATAATTAAAAATTATTATGCCATTATATAGAGAATATAATGTACTCCAGGTAATTAATTTTTTCCTTTGGACTAATTAAAGGTTGAAAAGCTTCCTTGATTTTACTAAGTAGTAAATCTAATGAGTAATACTTATTATGCCTCAGCGTTTTATTCTTATTCTCTTCTAGGTAACAGTATCCATTTTATACACTGCAATAGGAATAGATTGGATCACAAACCTATCAACTCTGTTTTACAGCTTGTAGGAGTTCAGCATGTGAACTTTACAAACAGGCCTTCAGTCATCCATGTGTGATTTAAAATGGAATCAGTCAGTTTCAGCTGGACCTTTTGGAATGTGACCTTCAATGCTTGAGTGTAATATCCTTATGCAGTGTCTAACCTGCTTTCCCTTCCCAGCCTTTGAGGACTTAGGGAAGCATAATGAGGCCCTGAACTAGTGAAGTGCATGATCAAGAAGAATCAGTTGTGAAAAATGTGATACATACTTCCATTCTGTATAAAATTTTACACAAAATAACAAAAATGAGTCTGGGCATGGTGGCTCATGCCTATAATCCCAGCACTTTGGGAGGCTGAGGCGGATGAGATCAAGAGATCAAGACCATCCTGGTCAACAAGGTGAAACCACGTCTTTACTAAAAATACAAAAATTAGCTGGGCATGGTGGTGCATGCCTGTAGTCCCAGCTACTCGGGAGGCTGAGGCAGGAGAATTGCTTGAACCCAGAAGGCGGAGGTTGCAGTGAGCCAAGATCATACCATTGCACTCCAGTCTGGGTAACAAGAGCGAAACTTTGTCTCAAAAAGAAAAAATAAATAAATATACAAAATACAACCTTAAAAGCTATAAAATCATAAGTACCATTTAAATTATTTTACATTATGTATATTCAGTCAATGAAAGATTTATTTGGCAATTAATATAACTTCTAATGAAGAATATATAAAGGGAAGGAAGAGCAACACAAGACCATTATAACAGGGAAGAAAGCAAAATATCAGATTCTGTCAACAATATAACTGCATTTTTATATGTATACATTTGTATTTTTGTATGCTTAGGAAAAAGACAAGAAACGAACACCAAAATGTTGCCAGGAGGTATCTCTGTGTTAAGATTACAGTGTTATTATTTTCTTTTCTGTATTTTTCTCTATTTCCCAACTATTCTATAATGAGCATGATTAATATTGTAGGGCCAGGAAAAGATCTTTAGACATTATATAACAAGTTTATACCTACATAACAACCTTCACGACAGTGCAAATTATATAGACTCTAGTCCATGTTTCTATCCTAATTGCTTTACTCAGAAGAAGTGTGGCAATCCGAACATCTCACATATAGCCACTGTCCATAGCACCTTCTCATTACACACTTGCTATCCCTTTCACTAGGAATTTTGTGGATTGGGGGAGGTATTGAGAAAAAAAGTTGTTCTAGATTTTTAAGATATGTATTTAAAATATAGTCAATGTGCTTTTTGAAAGGGAATTATAATAATTTTTTTCTTTTTTTTTTTTGAGATCTATTCTTGCCCTGTCACCCAGGCTGGAGTGCAATGGCACGATCTCAGCTCACTGCAACTTTCACCTCCTAGGTTCAAGCAGATTTTCTGCGTCAGCCTTCCAAGTAGCTGGGCTTACAAGCGTCCACCACCACACCAGCTACTTCTTGCATTTTTAGTAGAGATGGGGTTTCGCCATGTTGGCTGGGTCTGGTCTCGAACTCCTGACCTCATTGTGATCTTCCCACCACGGCTTCCCAAAGTGCTAAAATTACAGATGTGAGCCACCGTGCCTGTCCAAGAATTGTTTAAAGTTTTAGGCCAGGCGCAGTGGCTCACACCTATAATCCCAGCACTTTGGGAGGCCAAGACTGGTGAATCACGAGGTCAAGAGATCGAGACCATCCTGGTCAACATGGTGAAACCCCGTCTCTACTAAAAATACAAAAAATTAGCTGGGCACAGTGGCACGTGCCTGTAATCCCAACTGCTCAGGAGGCTGAGGCAGGAGAGTTGCTGGAACCCAGGAGGCAGAGGTTGCCATGAGCCGACATCATACCACTGCACTCCAGCCTGGGCAACAGAGTGAGACCCCATCTCAAAAAAAAAAGAAAGAAAGAAAAAGAAAAGTAGGGGCCGGGTGCAGTGGCTCATGCCTGTAATCCCAGCACTTTGGGAGGCCGAGGTGGGTGGATCACGAGGTCAGGTGATCGAGACCATCCTGGTCAATGAGGTTAAACCCCGTCTCTACTAAAAATACAAAAATTAGCTGGGCCTGGTGGTGCGTGCCTGTAGTCCCAGCTACTCGAGAAGCTGAAGCAGGAGAATTGCTTGAACTCAGGAGGTGGAGGTTGCGGTGAGCCGAGATCGGGCCATTGCACTCCAGTCTGGGTAACAACAGTGAAACTCTGTCTCAAAAAAAATAAAATGAAAAATAAAATAAAGTTATAAAAACTTTGTAACTTAAATGTGTCCTGTGGTTTAGTTGTGCATTCTGAGAGAATTGCTATTTCTTACCCCCAAATTGCTCTTACTTGGAAGACTGTTGTCATCTTTTATTTTTATAGAATCTTAATATGTTTAGTTGGGAAGTGTCCCAGAAATCCTGAATAAAAGTAGAGCAAAATCAGAATTTTGGTAATTATTACTGAGCATAATATTGCTTTGAACTCAATACTTTTATATAAAGCATATAAAGTTGCAAAGAAATTTAACATATTCAAATATTTGAATACATTTTAATGTTTGTATAATCATGTTTTTATTCAATAAAAATGAAATTTCTCATTTAAATTTAAACTGTTTTGTGCTTTTTTTTAATAGTAAAGGAAGACTGGTGGCCCACCTTTGCTGATTTTAGACTTAAAACTGCTGCCTCACAAGCTTACACAAAAATTGCTGAGGGAGTGGGAATGGATTGCTTAAGGAGAGGGAGTTTTGCTCTTTCCAGGTGGGCCAGTTTCCTGGGCTCTCTGTGTTGCCTCCTTCTGGCTTCTTTCTTCCTTGCCCTCTCCCTGTGTGCCCCAGGAGGATCAGGGATCCTCACCCTCCTGAGGCCCAGTGGGGAAGAATGAACATGGCTGCTTCCAGGTTAACTGAAGCTGCCATTTGCCCAGCCTCTTCCATCCCAGCCCTGTCAGTGAGCCCAGGTCTGATGCAACTGTTGCAGGATTTCTGTAGTAGAGAACTCTGGAAGTATACTGGGCTGAAGTGGGATTTTCCCTCCCCACAGTACACTGAGCAATGGAGGGTGGTGAGGGGTGAGGCAGCCATGCTGCTGAATTCTGGTTGGCATTTCCCCCTTGTGTAAAATAGGGTGTTGGGGTAGGGCAGACTCTGCTTGGGTTTGCTTGTAAGATAAAGCTGGAGGAGAAGCACAGTTGTCCCATTGGATTATTTGAGCAAAAACTACCGTAAATAACTTCTTTGTCTTTTGTCAAATAAAATTGTTTTTGTTTTTGTTTTTAAGCAAAATAATAATAATAATAATAATAATAATTCTTGATGTGTATGCTCCTGACAACAGAGTAAAACCTGATAGAACTGCAAAGAGAAATAAATGAATCCACTGTTAGGTGGAGACCTCAATTCCCCTCTATCAGAAATGGACAGGTTCAGCAGGCAGAAAATCACTAAGCACGTAGTTGAACTCAACAGCACCATTACTAAGCTGGATATAATTGACATTTCCAGATTACTTCATCCAGCAGCAGAATAGCACACATTCTTCTCAAGCTCACATTCAACATTCACTAAGATAGACTGCATTCTGAACCCTAAAACACACCATAACAAACTGTAAAATAATAGAACTCATGCCATGCCTGCTCCCAGACAGCAATGGAATTATACTGAAAAACAACAACTGGAAAAATCCCCAAATACTTGGAGATTAAAAACCTACTTCTGTGGCCAGGCACAGTGGCTCATGCCTGTAATCCCAGCACTTTAGAAGGCCAAGATGGATGGATCACCTGAGATTGGGAGTTCAAGACCAGCCTGACCAACATGGAGAAACCCTGTCTACTAAAAATACAAAATTAGCCAGATATTGTGACATGAGCTTGTAATCTCAGCTACTCAAGAGGCTGAGGCAGGAGAATTGCTTGAACTCGAGAGGCAGAGTTTGCGGTGAGCCAAGATCATGCCATTGTACTCCAGCCTAGGCAACAAGAGCAAAATTCCATCTAAAAAAAAAGCTTCTAAATAACACATGGGTCAAAGAAAAAAAAATCTCAACAGGGTGTGGCATCTCACACCTGTAATCCCAGCACTTTGGAAGCCTGAGGTGGGCAGATCACTTGAAGCAAGGAGTTTGAGACCGGCCTGGCCAACATGGCAAAACCCCATCTCTACTAAGAATACAAAAATTAACTGGGCTTGGTGGCACACACCTGTAATCCCAGCTGCTTGGGAGACTGAGGCAAGAGAGTGGGCTTGAACTAGGGAGGCAGAGGTTGCAGTGAGCTGAGATCATGCCACTGCACTACAGCCTAGGTGACAGAACAAGACTGTCACAGGAAAAACAGAGAGAATGAAGACCTTTATGATGTTCCACTTCTGCTTAATGAGAAGTAAATATATTTTCTGTTCTTCGTGATTTTCATAATAGCATTTTCTTTTCTCCAGCTTACTTTATTGTAACAATACAAATATATAATAAATATAGCATATAAAATATGCTATTGAATAGTTTATATTATTGGTAAGGCTTCTGGTCAAAAGTAGACTATTAGTAGTTAAGTTTTGGGGAGGTCAAAAGTTATATGCACATTTTTGACTGTGTAAGGGATTGGCACCCCTACCCCCAACATTGTTTAAGGATCAACTGTATTTATAAATGTGCAACACATTTTTCTAAGATAAATACCTGTTTATGATGTGGCTTCAGGAAGGTACACGTACAAAAGTGTAGTGTACTGACAAATTGCCAACCCCAATTTTTTAAACATAAAATTACCTATAGGCCAGGTGCAATGGCTCACGCCTGTAATCCCAGCACTTCGGGAGGCTGAGGCGGGCAGATCACCTGAGGTCAGGAGTTCAAGACCAGCTGGCCAACATTGTGAAACCCCATCTCTACTAAAAATAAAAAATTAGCTGAGTGTGGTGCTGCCTGCCTGTAATCTCAGCTACTTAGGAGGCTGAAGCAGGAGAATTGCTTGAACCCAGGAGGCAGAGGTGGCAGCGAGTCAAGATTGTGTCATTGCACTCCAGCCTGGGTGACAGAGCAAGACTTTGTCTAAAAAAAAGAAATTGCCGGGCACAGTGGCTCACGCCTGTAATCCCAGCACTTTGGGAGGCCGAGGCAGGTGAATCACGAGGTCAAGAGATCAAGACCACCCTGGTCAACATGGTGAAACCCGATCTCTACTAAAAATACAAAAAATTAGCTGGGCATGGTGGTGCGTGCCTGTAATCCCAGCTACTCAGGAGGCTGAGGCAGAAGAATTCCCTGAACCCAGGAGGCGGAGGTTGCGGTAAGTCGAGATGGCACCATTGCACTCCAGCCTGGGTAACAAGAGTGAAACTCCGTCTCAAAAAAAAAAAAAGTTACCTGTAACATGTACTATTAACTTTATAAACATATCTCCACATCCAGTTATATACTGGACTTGAAATTCTGAAAAGCCTCTCTCATAAAAACCTGGAAACATTGGATAAAAATAAATAATATCATCACACATGTTATGGTGGTAATGATTTATTAGGTACTATTCCAAGGGCTTTATGTTCATTTAACTCTATGGAACTGATATTGTTATCATCATCATCCCCATTTTGCAGGGAAGAAACAATATGTTTTTCAAATTGAGCTTACTGAACAAAGTGAAGAAGAAACCACTAGGGCTGAAACCAAGCAGGAACTGGGCTGAAGAGCATGCTTGGAAGCCATGGACTGCACTGCAGAGCAGGAATTCAACCCAGGAATTAGAGAAGGCTTGGCCAATTCAAAGACCTGGTTCACTAGAGAATTAAAACTCTGGTGGCTCACGCCTATAATCCAAGCACTTTGGGAGGCCGAGGCGGGTGGATCACGAGGTCAAGAGATCGAGACCATCCTGGTCAACAAGGTGAAACACCATCTCTACTAAAAATACAAAAATTAGCTGGGCATGGTGGCATGTGCCTGTAGTCCCAGCTATTCAGGAGGCTGAGGCAGGAGAATCGCTTGAACCCAGGAGGTGGAAGTTGCAGTGAGCTGAGATCACGCCATTGAACTTCAGCCTGGGTAACAAGAGCGAAACTCAGTCTCAAAATAAGTAAATAAATAAATAGTAAAATAAAACTAAGACCAGCATAAAGTAGGACCTAAGACCTGTGCCTGAGACTGAGAACTATTTTTTCTTATTTTTTGAGATGGAGTTTCTCTCTGCTGCCCAGGCTGGGGAGAAATGGTGCATTCTCAGCTCACCACAACCTCCACCTCCTGGGTTCAAGCAATTCCTCCATCTTAGCCTCCCAAGTAGCTGGGATTACAGGCATATGCCACCACGTCCAGCTAATTTTTTGTGTTTTTAATACAGATGGGTTTCACCATGTTGGCCAGGATGGTCTTGATCTCTTGACCTCGTAATCCACTGGCCTCAGCCTCCCAAAGTGCTGGGATTACAGGCGTGAGATTGGGGACTTTTAAAGGGCTAAAACCTTATAAGATTTAAAGAATAAGGTCAAATCCATCCATGTCCAAGAAAACCTAGTGAGGAAATTTATCGTATGGCTTGTGTGATGAACTGCTATGGAAACGAGAATTTCAATAAAATGAAAAGATATGGTTTAATTTTTTAAACAAAAAACCTTTTATTTACGAAATTGATGATAAGCTGGCAACCTGCATAAAATGTTTTTTCACATTGTCATTTACCATGGGGGACAAAGATGTATCACCACATGACACACTATTTAAAGAAGTAAATCTTCGGATACATTTACTTCAAAGTTAATGGCTATTTTAAATTAAGAAGACAATTTAAGATATGCAGTTGAAGAAAGTACATAGATGCATCATTCTGTGGAGAATCATTTTTATTTCGATCAAAGAATAATTTTTATTTTTTTATTTAGAGTTTTTATTTTGTTGCTTTTCTTACTCTGACACCCAGGCTGGTGTGCAGTGGTGTGATCTCCACTCAATGCAAACTTGACTCCTCGGTTGAAGTGATTCTCATGCCTCAGCCTCCCAAGTAGCTGGAATTGCAGGTGCATGCCACCACGCCAGGCTAATTTTTGTATTTTCAGTAAAGACAGGGTTTCACCAGGCTGGTCAAACTGCTGACCATAAAGGATCTGCCTCCTTTGGCCTCCCAGAGTACTGGGATCACAGGCATGAGCCACTGCACCTGGCCAAAAGGTTTTTCTAATTAATAATTCTTTTTCAAGTCCAAGTCTTTTTTTTTTTTAGACAGAGTTTCAGTGTTGTTACCCAGACTGGAGTGCAATGGCATGATCTCGGCTCACCGCAACCTCTACCTCCTGGGTTCAAGCAATTCTCCTGCCTCAGCCTCCCGAGTAGCTGGGACTACAGGCACACACCACCATGCCCAGTTAATGTTTGTATTTTTAGTAGAGACGGGGTTTCATCTTGTTGACCAGGATGGTCTCGATCTCTTGACCTCAGGATCCACCCACCTCAGCCTCCCAAAGTGCTGGGTTTATAGGCGTGAGCCACCACACCCGGCCCCAACTCTTCTTATGCACATACTAAAAGTGAAGTGTAGTCGTTGTTCCTATACTGGCTCTGTTAGAAACTTCTGAAAAAAGTTACAGGCTGCCAGTTTCATATCAGTATTATCAAATGTTTTAAATAGAAAATTCGATTACATTTATTTCTTTAAATAAAAGGAGCTAATTATTACCTTTTCATCCAGTTTACAAAGTCAAAGCAAAAGGTTTGGAAGTATATTTTCTCAAAGGTGAAACATCTAACATTATTGTGAATGCTACTCTAAATTCAGCTTAAAAATGTACAGGGTTGAGCATAATGGTGCATGCCTGTAATCACACTACTCGGGAAGCTGAGGTAGGATTGCCAGAAGACTGAACCCTGGAAATCGAGGCTACAGTGAGCTGTGATTATATCACTGCACTCCAACCTGGGGTAACGGAGGGAGACCCTGTTTCAAAAACACCTGCCCCCCCACCCCCCAAAAAAACCACCTTTTTTTTTTGAGATGGAGTCACTCTGTTGCTCAGGCTGGAGTGCAGTGCAGTGCCATGATCTTGGCTCACTGCACTGCAACCTCCACCTCCCAGATTCAAGCAATTCTGCCTGCCTCAGCATCCCCAATAGCTAGAATTACAGGCACCACCTGCTACACACACTGCTAATTTTTATAATTTTTAGTGGACATGGGGTTTCGCCATGTTGGCCAGGCTGATCTTAAACTCCTGATATCAGGTGATTCACCCACCTCAGCCTCCCAAAGTGCTAGGATTACAGGCATGCACCACCACACCTGGCATATATGTGTGTGTGTGTGTGTGTCTGTGCATGTATACACACACATATATATACACAAAGCATATAACTACAAAAAATATTAATACAAAATATATATCAGAACTTCTACAAGTCAATTTTTAAAAATAAGACAACATAATAAGATAAATGGGCAAAGGAGATAAACCATTACAAAGTTAGAGGGTACAATGCACAAGCCCACCCCCATTTCTGACACCAATTACAGATGGTTTCCAAAAATCACACTCAGGTTTGATAATTTGCTAGAAGGACTCACCAAACATGCTGAGAGCTGTTATACTCACAGTTACAGATTACTACAGGAAAAAGATTCAAATCAACAGACTTTTAAAAACTTTGAAAGGAGCTGGGCACAGTGGCTCACACCTACAATCCCAGCACTTTGGGAGGCCAAGGTGGCAGATCACCTGATGTTGGGAATTTGAGACCAGCCTGATAAACATGGAGAAACCCCAACTTTACTAAAAATATAAAATTAGCTGGGCATTGTGGTGCATGCCTGTAATCCCAGCTACCAGGGAGGATAAGGCAGGAGAATTGCTTGAACCTGAGAGGTGGAGGCTGCAGTGAGCCAAGATCACACCATTGCACTCCATCTTGGGCAATAAGAGTGAAATTCCATCTTAAA
Source organism: Callithrix jacchus (assembly GCF_049354715.1). Lineage (NCBI taxonomy): Eukaryota > Metazoa > Chordata > Mammalia > Primates > Cebidae > Callithrix > Callithrix jacchus. Next base: position 47,850,133 of record NC_133514.1, read on the forward strand.
AAAAAAAGAAAAAGAAAAAAAGAAGAAACTGAAAGGTTAAAATAAGGCTGGGTACAAAGGCTCACACCTGTAGTCCCATCACTTTGTGAGACAAAGGCAAGAGAATTGCTTGAGTCCAGGAGTTCAAGACCAGCCTGGGCTATGTAGCAAGATCCTGTTTCTAAAAAATTAAAAATTAAAAAAAATGGCCAGGTGTGGTGGTGTGCCTTTAGTCCCAGTTACTTGGGAGGCTAAGGCCGGAGGACTCCACTGCAGCCTGGGTGACAGAGTGAGACCCTGTCTTTGAAACATAAACAAGCAAAAAAATAGCATGCAACTTTACTAAGGTCTACTTTCAGTTCCCCCACCAGAGTGCTACAGTAGCACCTTTCTTGTTTGAGTCTGTACTGTCAGTCTGCAGCAATGGCAGCTGTGCAGGGCCCATGGCTCCTGTCCCCTGAGGCAGAGTCCATTGTAGACCGTGGTGAACTGGAGCCCATGGAGGTGGAGGAGGGTGAGCTAGAGATGATGCCGGTGCAGTGCTCGCTGAAGGAACTGACCTTGGACACAAGCAGAAGATATGAAAACAAGGCTGGCAGCTTCATCACTGGGATTGATGTCACCTCCAAGGAAGCAATTGAAAAGAAAGAACAGCAAGCCAAGCACTTCCATTTTTTATCAGAAGTAAACTTTGCCCAAAGAAATGTAGCCTTGCACTGGGACATGATGAAGGAAGCAATCCCCAAAGTGAGACTGGAAACAATCTATATTTGCAGAGTAGATGAGACGAGCACCCAAGATGTCTTTTCCTATTTTAAAGAATATCCTCGGCCAGGTGCAGTGGCTTACGCCTATAATCCCAGCACTTTGGGAGGCCAAGGCGGGTGGATCACAAGGTCAAGAGATCAAGACCATTCTGGCCAACATGGTGAAACCCCATCTCTACTAAAAATACAAAAAAAATTAGCCGGGTGTGGTGGCATGCTCCTGTGGTCACAGCTGCTCGAGAGGGTGAGGCAGAAGAATTGTTTGAACCCAGGAGATGGAGATTGCAGTGAGCCGAGATTGTGCTACTGCATTCCAGCCTGGTGACAGAGCAAGACTCCATCTCAAAAAAAAAAAAAAGGCCGGGCACGGTGGCTCAAGCCTGTAATCCCAGCACTTTGGGAGGCTCAGGCGGGTGGACCACAAGGTCAAGAGACCAAGACCATCCTGGTCAACATGGTGAAACCCAGTCTCTACTAAAAATACAAAAAATTAGCTGGGCATGGTGGCATGTGTCTGTAATCCCAGCTACTCAGGAGGCTGAGGCAGGAGAATTGCCTGAACCCAGGAGGCAGAGGTTGCGGTGAGCTGAAGATCGTACCATTGCACTCCAGCTTGGGTAACGAGTGAAATTCCATCTCAAAAAATAAAAAAAGAATTTCCTCCCACTCACATCGAATGGTTGGATGATACCTCCTATAATGTAGTTTGGCTGGATGAAATGACAGCTATGAGTCCTTATCAACATGAGCTCTCTGCCTGCACAGGATAAGAAATGAAGCAGGGATGCCAGTAAGGACAAGTCATCTAACAAAAGTAAAAAAAAAAAACAAGCAGAAAGACAGTTCAGTTGATGATGAACCTGAAGAAGGAGAGGTTGAAGATGGCAACTCAAGTGATGTAGAGTTGAATACGCTGTCTCAGGTAGAAGAGGAGTCTTTGTTAAGAAACGATCTTCGTCCCCCTAACAAACTTGCTAAAGGAAATAGAGTATTCATGAGATTTGCTACAAAAGATGACAAAAAGGAACTTGGAGCAGCCAGAAGTCAGTATTACATGAAATATGGGAATCCAAATTATGGAGGCATGAAAGAAATTCTTGGCAATTCACGGAAGTGAAGATATCAGCGGGACATGATCAAGAAGAGAGCCCTGATTGGCTTTGGCTTGACGTCATATAAACATTGACATTCTGGACTAGTGAATGTGCCTGAGGAACCTATTGAAGAGGAGGGAGAGGAGGAGGTGGAAGAGGAGGAAGAAGACCAGGACATGGATGCAGATGATGGAGTGGTGGTAGAGTACCACGAAGAGTTCTGGGAACAGAGCGTATCTAGACCATCCAGTGCCAGCAACTCAGACTCAGATGAAATGGACTATAATCTAGAACTGAAGATGACTTCCACTGCTTCACCAGAGAAAAGCATGAAAATGACTATGTATGCTGATTAAGTGGAATCTCAGTTGAATAACATTAGGAACTCCATGAGGGTACATAGCGTATCTTCAAGTAATATCAAAAACCAAATTGGTAAGAAACCACCACCTGAGAAATTTGCAGATGTCTGACATCTATTAGATGAAAAACACCAGCACTGGTGTCCACAGCCACCAGTCAGCAACACTAAATCAGATAAATGCCAGCAGTTAGGAAAAAGACCATATTCTCCAGAACAGGCTTTTAGTTGTAACCCAGTGGTTCGGAGAGAGCCCTCTTCTGATGTTCATAGGAGGCTAGGTATTACCAGGCAAGATATTAAAGGCCTCTACTCTGAAACTTGGGAGAAGAAATCAGGTAATTTTGGACTCATTTTGGATCTGCACCCAAGACCAAAGAAAAGAATATGAAGAACAGGGATCACAAGGCACCAGGCTGAGGAACACAACTCTGAGCTGCAAAGGGCATGGGTGGCTCTGATTAAGGAAAAAGAGCAGTCTTGCCAAAAGAAGAGCCAGTTAGATAACTCACTGTCTCTCCAGATTGAAGTTAGTCGAAAAACCAGCTCTGGTTCCGAGGCAGAGCCCTGATGCCCCTGGGGCCTGTGGCAACTGCCCTAAAGCCTGACATTCTGGCACGTGGTGGGGCACAGTAACAACCTCCGCAGCAGGAGCTGGAGCCCTCTAGCTCCTGCTCACACAGTCACCCTCAGCTCTTGCTGACCCAGCAATCCCATTACTGGGTATATATTCAATGGATTATAACTCGTTCTACTATAAGGACTCGTGCACACAAATGTTCATTGCAGCCCTGTTTACAATAGCAAAGTCCTGGAATCAACCCAAATGCCCATCGATGATAGACTGGACAGGGAAAATGTGGCACATATATACCATGGAATATTATGCAGCAATCAAAAACGATGAGTTCATGTCCTTTGTAGGGACATGGATGAATCTGGAGACCATCATTCTCCGCAAACTGACACAAGAACAGAAAATCAAACACCGCATGTTCTCACTTATAGGTGGGTGTTGAACAATGAGAACACATGGACACAGGGAGGGGAGCAGCACTACACACTGGGGTCTGTTGGGGAGAATAGGGGAGGAACTGTGGGGGTTGGGAAGTTGGGGAGAAATAGCATGGGGAGAAATGCCAGATATAGGTGAAGGGGTGAAAGGAAGCAAATCACACTGCCACGTGTGTACCTATGCAACTATCTTGCATGTTCTTCACATGTACCCCAAAACCTAAAATGCAATAAAAAATAATAAAAATAAAAAGAAAGAATGTGACACGTTTTCAAGGGCATCTCTATCTCGTTGCAGAGTTGTAATTCTGGGCCCTCGATTCTTTTCCCACCACCCTACAGGCTTTACCCTTTGAGAAAAAGGCAGCTCTCCAGATTTTGTAGACATTAAAAAAATATTTTTAACATTGTGTCTTTTAAAAGAAATGTTTTTACACAGTTCATCCAAAGAGCAGAGAACAGAACTTCTCATAATTGCCTTGGCCCTGACAGCTGTTACCAGCACCCTTTTACCAAGAAAAGTCAATTCCCAGGTGCTTATTGAACATCCTTCGAGGGGGTGGATGAGGGAAAGGGTCAGCTCACCCTTCTAGGGCCCTAGTGTGGAGGCAAATCTCATGGACCTGACCTCAGAGGCGCACTAGTGCTGCCAGGTTGAAAAGAGACATAGCGTTGATTCTGCTTCCATTCCATGCTGGGGATTGCTTATGTTAGGGACCTCTTACTTGCTGTCAGCCTGACATGAAGATCAGGTTCAGTGCTGTGGAATTTTTAGAAACAAAAAACTGTGACTTCTGGATTTGGGGTTGATTTTTATGCTAGGGATGGGATTATGGGTTAATGTTGAACAATTTCTAAGTCTGTATTATGTTTAAAACACAAATGATTTAAAAGTTTAAATTTTTCTATGTGGAAATTCTTCCTGTTGGCTAAAGGGGAAACTTAAGTGGTGTCTCCTTTTGTTCTGTTAAATATATATTTTATTCTTTGAAAAACAAAAAGAAAAGAAGAGATCTGTACTGTCGATGGCCCTACAGGTGATGTGGTCTGATAAGGAAAACATGGTTTCAAGTGCCTATGTGTTGGTACCCTTGGAGATTTAAACGATGGGTGAGGCAGCATTTCTGCCTTTAATCATTCAGAAACTATTTGGGGAGGGCAGGAAGAATGTCAGGGTAACTAACAAAAGAGGGCAGAAATGATAAACTGTCCTTTCACCGTGCAGCAAATCTCACAGCAAATTTGAAGAAGGCCTTAGAGGAATCATGGATGGACGTGTTCAAAGGTTTGCATCTAGTTTTTTAAAGTGGCTCACAAAGACCACAAGTGTAATCAGCCTTATTCATCATGATGAGGTATTCGATCAAAGCTCTTATGGAAGTAAAACTTGTTTCTTTTCTTTTCTTTCTTTTTTTTTTTTTGAGACACTTGTCCTTGTCTCCCAGGCTGGAGTGCAATGACATGATCTTGGCTCACTGCAACTTCCACCTCCCAGGTTCAAGTGATTCTTCTGCCTCAGCCTCCCAAGTAGCTGGGATTACAGGCTCCCACAACCATGCCCAGCTAAGTTTTGCATTTTTAGTAGAGATGGGGTTTCACCATGTTGGCCAGGCTGGTCTCAAACTCCTGATCTCAGGTGACCCGCACTCCTTGGCCTCCCAAAGTGCTGTTGGAATTACAGGCACCAGCCACTGCACCCAGCCATAAAACTTGTTTCTAGAAAATGATTTTAAATATTATGCCAATCTTCTCACAATGCCACTTTTAAAAATAGGTAAGTAGTCAGAATATTTTTAAGGTTTCTTTAGAAATCATTACATAACATTGTTATTTAACTTCACTCTAAGAGCAGCCTATAATCACTAACAATTTTCAGATTTTGACTCCTAAGGATTTAAAATGCCAAATGTGGCTGTGTGTGGTGACTCATGCCTGTAGTCCCAGCAATTTGGGAGGCCCAGGTAGGAGGATCACTTGAGCCCAGGAGTTCAAAACTAGCCTGGGCAACATGGAAACATCTCATCACAGCACTTTGGGAGGCCAAGGCAGGCAGATCACCTAATTTCAGGAGTTCAAGACCAGCGTGGTCATCATGGCAAAACCTTGTCTCTACAAAAATACAAAAATTAGCTGGGTGTGTTGGTGGCACCTATAATCCCAGCTACCTGGGAAGATGAGGCAGGAAAATCACTTGAACCCAGGAGGCAGAGGTTACAGTGAGCCAAGATCATGCCACTGTACTCCAGCCTGGGTGACATACTCTCAAAAAAGAAAAAATTAGCTGGGCATGGTGGCATGCACCTGTGGTCCCAGCTACTCGGGAGGTGGAGGTGGGAGGATCACTTGAGCCCTGAAAGTCAAGGCTGCAGTGAACTGGGATGGCACTACTGTACTCCAGCTTGGGTAACAGAGTGAGACCACTCCATATATGACCCCTCCCCAAAAGTAAGTTGAATGCAACCCTGTCTACTGACTTTATGTAAATGAGGAAAAACTTCATATTTCCAAGCAACATGTATCCATGTCTCGTTAGCATAACATTCATCCCACTTTTTGCTGAATTCAGTGGGCTTTCCACTTCATTTTTCTAGATTGAAAGCTCACAGATTTTGGTATTTGTCGCCCTTGACTATATTGGCAAGTAGAAAGACCTCCTGCAAATTAGTAATTTGCCACACAATAAGAAAATTAAGCAAAAGCAAATGCTTTCAAAATGCATTGGAAAAAATTATCAATGAATGCTGTGTAGTTATGAAAGTAAAATATAGCATCAGATACATTCTGGTAGAGAGACCTGTGACCACAGATAAACAACTTAAGCATCTTTCTGTCATCTTTGTAGGAAAGAAAATGTGTTCACGTTCCTAATGCTGAGAAACTAAATATTCTAGTATTGACTTAGAATCATGGGCTGCAATTCATTTTACGGAGGGGACTCAAGATGGCGCTGTGAGAACAACCCAGGATTGGAGCCCGCGTTGAATTCGCAAACGGTGAGTCAGTGCTGCATTTCCAGACTGATCTTTGTTGCCCACAGAACGGGGAAACTCCCAGGTATAAAAAGACACGGGACGCCAGGCAGTAGGTCTGCCTGGCGAAGCCGGCAGCCGGGGCGGCGGCGGCCGGCCCTACCCAGCAATCCCCACAGGGCGCGCTTGTCCGGGTGCCTTGTTGAACCGGCAACCTGAGACTTGAGAGGGCTGGACTTGAGACTGAACGAGACTTGCACAGTAGCCCAGCCCAGGGGATTGCAGGGACAGATCGTTTGGGATACCCAGTGGGACGAACAAAACCGCGATTTCAAACTATCCCGGGCAGACTGTCCGAGACGCTCTGTGGGGGAGGGGCGTCCACCACTACGGAGGCAACCTGCCCCAACTGATATACACGCCCACTGCTGAGGCAGCCAGCCGTTGCCGAGGCAACCCGCCCCAACTGAGATACACGCCCACTGCTGACGCAGCCAGCCGTTGCCGAGGCAACCCGTCCCTACTGAGATACACGCCCACTGCTGACGCAGCCTGCCGTTGCTGAGGCAACACGCTACAACGAAGAGACTCCGCCGCAGGGCGTGGCGGAGACCACAGCAGAGCCGGCAGGAACAGCGCAAATCACACAACAGCAGGGCGGAGCCTCGGCAGCCAAACAGTGGCTAGTCTGCCTTTGAGCTGGGCAGAACACCTGATCAGACATCCAAAAATAAAGCCCAAACCCCTCAACACAGAGCATTTGAGAAAAAAACAGGGTTGTTTAATGAGCTGTGTTGCAGCAGAATCAAACATAGCAGCCTAACAGCCCTGAATGAACAACAGAGTGCACAGCTCAGCAATTAAACCCCTATAAAGTACAAACTGTCTCCTCAAGCAGCTCCCTGACCCCTCTATATCCAAAAGACTGTCATTAGGCAGGCATCATCCTGGGACAAAGAGAGCAGAAAAAGAAACTGGTAGCATCCCTCGCTGTGCCACGGCTACTAGAGGTGCACCCCAGACAAGCAGGGTCTGGAACGGACCTCAACAGTCATACAGCGAAGGGGCTAGACTGGTAGAAGGAAAACCAAGCAACAGAAATACTTCATCATCAACATTCTGGGTGTCCACTCAGAGACCCAAACGAAAAGTCAGCAACTACGCAGACGACCAGCGGACAAATCCACAAAGATGGGAAGAAACCAGCGCAAAAAGGAGGAAAACACCCGAAACCAGAACACATCGCCTCCTAGAAAGGACCAAAACTCCTCACCAGCAAGGGAACAAAGCTGGACGGAGAATGACTGTGACGAAATGACGGAATTAGACTTCAGAAGATGGATAATGAGAAACTTTGGTGAGCTAAAAGATCATGTATTAAATCAATGCAAAGAAACTAAGAACCTTGAAAAAAGATTTGAAAAAAGATTCGAGGAAATGATAACAAGAATGGATACCTTAGAGAGGAATATGAATGAATTAAAGGAGCTGAAAAACACAATACGAGAACTTCGCGAAGCAAATGCAAGTTTCAATAGCCGAATTGACCAAGCAGAAGAAAGAATATCTGAAGTCGAAGACCAACTCAATGAAATAAAACGAGAAACCAAGATCAGAGAAAAAAGCGCAAAAAGGAATGAACAAAGTCTCCAAGAAATGTGGGACTATGTGAAAAGACCTAACCTACGTTTGATAGGTGTACCAGAAGGGGACGAAGAGAATGAATCCCAGCTGGAAAATACTCTTCAGGACATCATCCAGGAAAATTTCCCCCACCTAGCAAGACAAGCCAACACTCAATTGCAGGAAATACAGAGAACACCACAAAGATATTCCGCAAGAAGAGCAACCCCAAGGCACATAATCGTCAGATTCAACAGGGTTGAAATAAAGGAGACAATACTAAGGGCAGCCAGAGAGAAAGGTCGGGTCACCCACAAAGGGAAGCCCATCAGACTCACAGCAGATCTCTCGGCAGAAACACTACAAGCCAGAAGAGAGTGGGGGCCAATATTCAACATTCTTAAAGAAAAGAACTTTCAACCCAGAATTTCATATCCAGCCAAACTGAGCTTCAGAAGTGAAGGAAGAATAAAATCCTTTGCGAACAAGCAAGTACTCAGAGATTTTGTCACCACCAGGCCTGCTTTACAAGAGCTCCTAAAAGAGGCACTACACATAGAAAGGATCAATCAGTACCAGCCATTCCAAAATCACACTGAATGCTAAAGAGCTTCAACATAATGAAGAATCTACAACAACTAACAGGCAAAACAGCCACTTAGAATCAAAATGGCAGTATCAAATTCACACATAACAATATTAACCCTAAATGTAAATGGACTAAATGCACCAATCAAAAGACACAGACTGGCAAATTGGATAAAAATCCAAAACCCATCAGTGTGCTGTATCCAGGAAACCCATCTCACATGCAAGGATACACAAAGGCTCAAAATAAAGGGATGGAGGAAGATTTACCAAGCTAATGGAAAGCAAAAAAAAGCAGGAGTTGCAATTTTCATCTCTGATAAAATAGACTTTAAAGCAACAAAGATCAAAAGAGACAAAGAAGGCCATTACATAATGGTAAAAGGATCGATACAACAAGAAGAGCTAACGATCCTAAACATATATGGACCCAACACAGGAGCACCCAGATACATAAGGCAAGTTCTTAATGACTTACAGAAGGACTTAGACTCCCACACAATAATAGTGGGAGACTTTAACACTCCACTGTCAATACTAGACAGATCAACCAGACAGAAAATCAACAAGGATACCCAGGGCTTGAACTCAGACCTGGAGCAAGCAAACCTGGTGGACATTTACAGAACTCTCCACCCCAAATCCACAGAATACACATTCTTCTCAGCACCACATCACACCTACTCTAAAATTGACCACATAATTGGAAGTAAAGCACTGCTCAACAAATGCAAAACAACTGAAATCATAACAAACAGCCTCTCAGACCATAATGCAATCAAGTTAGAACTCAGAATTCAGAAACCGACCCAGAACCGCACAGCTTCATGGAAACTGAACAACTGGCTCTTGAATGTTGACTGGGTAAACAACGAAATGAAGGCAGAAATAAAGAAGTTCTTCGAAACCAACGAGAATGAAGACACAACGTGCCAGAACCTCTGGGACACATTTAAAGCAGTCTCTAGAGGAAAGTATATAGCAATAAGTGCCCATATGAGGAGAATGGAGAGATCCAAAATTGACACCCTATCGTCAAAATTGAAAGAGCTAGAGGAGCAAGATCAAAAAAACTCAAAACCCAGCAGAAGACAAGAAATTACTAAGATCAGAGCTGAGCTGAAGGAGATTGAGACACGAAAAACCCTTCAAAAAATCAATAAATCCAAGAGATGGTTTTTTGAAAAGATCAACAAAATAGACAGACCACTAGCCAGATTGATTAAAAATAAAAGAGAGAACAACCAAATAGATGCAATAAAAAATGATAAAGGGGAAATCACCACAGATTCCACAGAAATTCAAACCATCATCAAAGAATATTACAAACAACTCTATGCACATAAACTAGTAAACCTGGAAGAAATGGATAAATTCCTGGACTCCTGTGTCCTCCCAAGCCTAAACCAGGAGGAAGCTGAAACTATGAATAGACCAATAACAAGGTCTGAAGTCGAGGCAGCAATTAAGAGCCTACCTCACAAAAAAAGTCCAGGTGCAGATGGGTTCACAGCCGAATACTACCAGACACACAAGGAGGAGCTGGTACCATTCCTTCTAAAACTATTTCAAACAATCCAAAAAGAGGGAATCCTTCCCAAATCATTTTATGAGACCAACATCATCCTGATACCAAAACCCGGCAGAGACCCAACGAGAAAAGAAAACTTCAGGCCAATATCCATGATGAACATAGATGCAAAAATCTTCAATAAAATATTGGCAAGCCGATTGCAACAGCAAATCAAAAAACTTATTCATCATGATCAAGTAGGATTCATCCCAGGGATGCAAGGCTGGTTCAACATACGCAAGTCTATAAATGTAATTCACCACATAAACAGAACCAAAAACAAAAACCACATGATTATCTCAATTGACGCAGAGAAGGCATTTGACAAAATTCAACAGCCCTTTATGCTAAAAACCCTCAATAAACTCGGTATCGATGGAACGTATCTCAAAGTAATAAAAGCTATTTATGACAAACCAACAGCCAATATCATACTGAATGGGCAAAAACTGGAAGCATTCCCTTTGAAATCTGGCACTAGACAAGGATGCCCTCTCTCACCACTCCTATTCAATATAGTACTGGAAGTTCTAGCCAGAGCAATCAGGCAAGAAAAAGAAATAAAGGGTATTCAAATAGGAAAGGTGGAAGCCAAATTGTCTCTATTTGCAGACGACATGATAGTATACCTAGAAGACCCCATCGCCTCAGCCCAAAAACTCCTGAAACTGATAAACAACTTCAGCAAAGTCTCAGGATATAAAATCAATGTGCAAAAATCACAAGCATTCGTCTACACCAATAACAGACTTAAAGAAAGCCAAATCAAGAGCGAACTGCCATTCGCAATTGCTACAAAAAGAATAAAATACCTTGGAATACAACTCACAAGGAACGTAAGGGACCTCTTCAAGGAGAACTACAAACCACTGCTCAACGAAATCAGAGAGGACACAAACAGATGGAGAAACATTCCATGTTCATGGTTAGGAAGAATTAATATCGTGAAAATGGCTATACTGCCCAAAGTAATTTACAGAATCAACGCTATCCCCATCAAGCTACCATTGACTTTCTTCACAGAACTGGAAAAAACCACCATGAACTTCATATGGAACCAAAAGAGAGCCCGCATAGCCAAGTCAATTCTAAGCAAAAAGAACACAGCGGGGGGCATCACACTACCGGATTTCAAACTATACTACAAGGCTACAGTAATCAAAACAGCATGGTACTGGTACCAAAACAGAGATATAGACCAATGGAACAAAACAGAGGCACCGGAGGCAACACAACATACATACAACTATACAATCTTTGATAAACCTGACAAAAACAAGCCATGGGGCAAGGATTCCATGTTTAACAAATGGTGTTGGGAAAACTGGCTAGCCATGTGCAGAAAGCAGACACTGGACCCCTTCCTGACACCTTACACTAAAATTAACTCCAGATGGATTAAAGACTTAAACATAAGACCTGGCACCATAAAAACCCTAGAAGGAAATCTAGGCAAAACTATCCAGGACATAGGAGTAGGCAAGGACTTCATGAACAAAACACCAAGAGCATTGGCAACAAAAGCCAAAATAGACAAATGGGACCTAATGAAACTCCACAGCTTCTGCACGGCAAAAGAAACAGTCACTAGAGTGGATCGGCAACCAACAGAATGGGAAAAAATTTTCGCAGTCTACCCATCTGACAAAGGGCTGATATCCAGAATTTACAAACAACTCAAGCAGATTTACAGGAAAAAAACAAACAAGCCCATTCAAAAGTGGGCAAAGGATAATTTTTTTTTTGAGACGGAGTCTAGCTCTGTCACCTAGGCTAAAGTTCGGTGGCACAGTCTTGGCTCACTGCAACCTCCATCTCCCGGGTTCCCAACATTTAAACAAGTTACTCTCAAAAGACTCAAATGTCATGGAGGAATTTATTTTTCTGTACTTCTAGGGAGTGGCACGAACCACTCCCTTGTAATATCTATTCAAAACAAGACCCACTCCTTTAAAATCTCTGGTAGTCTGGGGAACTGGGTGGTTTTCTAATACTGAGCCCCTTGGCCAGTCTGAAAGGTCTCCTCCTCCTCCAGGTCAAAACAAAGGACTGTGACCCTACGGTTTCTGCTAAGATTTATTTGCCCAGCACTGTACAGCCTCCCACTTCTCTAGCTTCTTTGCTGCCCCTACAAACATGTAGATCATATTAAATTTAAGGCCTTCACTGATTTCCTTAGAGGAAACAGAGGAAGAATGAACATGAGAACCAACCTTAATAAAAAGTGCTTAAATAGTTGCTGATGTCTAGCTTCAGGCACAGCCCCCCTACCCTACTTCCTTATTTAGCAGTACTTAAGGCAAAAGCCCACAACTATAGAAGTCTGAGAGCCCTTTCCTGATACTCTATGAAAATTTGCATTTCTGAATGGCTTCCAAGGGGCCTTAGTCAAATTCATCTTTCTTTTCCCCAGGCTGGCAGTTAACTGAGGAATTGCAGGATAAAACGTTAAACTGCTGGTGAAAAATAGGGATTGCTTGGAAATGTAGAATTTGGGGCCAGGAAATCTAAACACTGCCCTCCCTCCAATCTTCTCACTCTTTTAGAAGCTACCACTGACAATTGTTTAAAGGCCCTCTCAAATGACAGTTTTTGGTCATGTTCCAGGAAGATAGAGTATTATTTTAACCCAGTAGAAAAAGAAGAGGATATGACCCTACAGCGTGCCAGATAAAAAAGTTCAAGGACTAAATTTGCCCCTTGCTTCAACATTTCATAATATAATTGGACCTGTCTACACCTCGGATACACACAGCAAAGAGCATATAAAATTACTGAGTTAATGTGGGTGCTGGATTCTGAGGTGAGAAACTGAGGTGCGAACCACTAGGGCATATTGTGCTTCCATGGAAGTTTTATTGGGTCCTTAAGAAGCCCTTGCTTGGTCTTTTAGAAGGCTGGGCATAGGTCGATAAATGGAATGTAGTTGTTTAAATAGTTTTACTAAAGTTCTGACATCAACTCTAGTTTAAATCTATATAGCTGCAGGTAATGTAATAAGGCCATACTCTTCCAAGCTGGCAGCCATGGCAAAAGTCCCTTTCTCTTGACGCAAATTACAAGGAAATCCAAGAACTTCTTTAAGATCTATATGCCAAAGACCTGGAGTTGTTACTAGGGTGGGGATGTGTAAAGGTCTAGTGACTCACTAAAGTCAGCTGGGACCTGGGGTGCTGGCACCCGGAGGATACAGAAGAAACAAAAGTTGGGGGGCTGGCGAAGGTCGCAAGCACACTTGATCTCTGATTGGCGGAACCGCTCAGAGTTTTCTTTATGGTGTCACCGAGTACCTGCCTGTAGAAAGGCCCCGTTTCCGTGACGTCACGTCCTGCCGCCCAATCAGAGGCCTCGGCACGGGGCCCCGAGGTGGGATGTGGGCCCTTTTTTGTGAATAAAGCGCCACGGAGCAGCCCTCCCAGGGTCCCCGCGAGCCGCGTCCCGCTGTGCCCAGGCGCCTACGCAGCAGCGTCCACGTCCGCGTCAGCGGGGGGGACGCGCACGGGTACTCCGGGCAGCCCCGGCAGCCAGCGGCAGCCCGGTCGCCTCGGCCGCGCCAGCGGGCTGAGGGAACCTGGGGGCGGGCTGGGGTTGCCGGCAGTGGCGGGAGGCGCTGTAGCGAGGGCTGCGGCGCGGGTTCCGCGGCGGCGGCGGCGGGAGGGAGCGGAGCAGGCGCTGTGGGCCGGGCCCCTCCTCCGGCTCCTGCGCGGCCGCCTCCCGCAGGGCTCCGCCGCCGCCCACCGTCCCCGCAGCGCCGCTCTGCGCCCGCTGCCCCGAGCGCCCTAGCGGGGCTGGCGAGAGCCTCGGCGGACGCGCGGGCGGGTGCGCGCTGCCATGGTAGTGGCCCCCTGACGGGCTGCGGCCGCCTCCAGGAAGCGAAAGAGGGAGCTGGGGTCGACCTCGCCGCGCTGCTCGTCGACCTCGCCGGGTGTGAAGAAGAGCCGCAGTTCCGCGCCGCAGGACCCGCGCCGCCTGGACTCCGAGGACTACATGTACCTGGACATCACTGGTGAGCCGGCCAGGGGGTGCGCGGAGGGCCCCAGACGGCCGCACCTGGCGCGGGACCCTGGATCACCTCCCGGGCTGCCTCGGGCCTCCGGGGGCTGGCCGAAACGCCTCCGCGCCCACCCTCCTAAACGCTGCGTCCGCCACACCCCCTTTAGGAGCCCGGCTCCCGGGGAGCGCCCCCCACCCCAAGTTTCCAGTTGCGTGGGCTGCGAGCTGTAACTTTAGCCGGTGCACCCTCCTCCAGCGAAATGAACGGAGGGTCACCTTTCTTGGTTGGGAGCGCCTCAAACCTGCAGGTCCTCCCCGCGGGCTGCTTCTGAGAGCCTGTGGATTCCGCCTCCCGGGGTTGCCAGCCGGGCTGGCCCTCGCGCAAGTCACAACCCTTGAATCAGTCCCAGAGGATTCACCGAGTGCGCTGAACGTGCCTGGCACGGGAGCTGCCCCTTTTTGGCGTTGGCTATAGCCCCGCTGCTCCGTAGCCTCCGGGTCCAGGGGGCGCCGCGTTCCCCGCCCAGCGCGGAAGCCCGAGACCCTCTCCCGGTGGTCCCGCACCCTGGTCCCCAGCGCGCCCCCCGCAGGTCTCCGCCTCCCGTGGTCTGCTCCCCTCCGGGGCCTCGAGAAGGAAGGTGTCACGTTAATGGCATTCGAGCCAGCCGAATGCCCGGGTTGTCACTTGAGAAATCCCTGCCAGCCAGAGCTGGTAGCCTAGCAGCCCTTCAATAGCTGTTCTGTCAGTGCTGATTCGACCGTTCTTGAGACTTGTAAATCCAATTTGGCAGCTGTTAGGTTTGCTGGGATTGACAGTGATGCATGTAAAGGCATTAAATGTGTTGATGTATGTGGCAACGCTGTGTGAACAGCAGAGCTGTCCACGGTTTTGAGGGAGTTGCCAGTCTTTCTGTGGTGGGGAATGTGTCAACCTCGGAGCATGGCATTATTAAAAAGTGTTTCCCTCCCTTAGCCTTTGATAAACCAGGTGAGCTGGAGTGGCGAGAACTTTGAGTGTTAGGACAAACGCAGATGTTAAGGAGAAATAATATTCCAGGTTCATGGATGGTCTGGAAACTAAGATCCATTTGAAACAAAGCTGAGAGCAGAGCAGGTTTGTCAGCTTTGGTGGGTGGCCTTTGGGAGCTAGGGCAGGCAGAGGAAGGGGGGGCCTGGGTGCACAGTGGCACTGCAGGAGGTGTGAAGCCTGCTGAGGCTGAGAACCAGGTCCTTCCAACGTTGTGCACTTCCGAAGAGAGGGCCTCGCCGAGGATGGGTGGGGCTGGGAGCGGGTGTGCCTACACATTGCTTCTGCCTGTTATTATTTATACCTCTTAAAAATGATCTCTGTTGAATGGCATTTAATTTTAGGACAAATAATTCATTTTATATGGTACAGAGCTCCAATTCTAAAGGTGCACAGGAGTATATACAGAAAAGTTGGTTTTATAGCGTCCAGGGGTCCTTCTCTAGAGGCAACTATTCTGCCCAGTTCCTGCATGCATACTATGTATGCTGTATATTCTCTACCATACACGTGCAAGTAGCACACAACATGTTGTGCACATGGTTCCATTTTCATAGTGTTTTTTGTTAGAATGATTGTTCTGAATTGGTGCATACAAGACTTACTTAATTTTAATTACCACTTAGGCCAGTGTACATACTGTTTTATGAATAAAGCCATTAAAAGTACATATGGATTTAAGTGTATATAGAGATTTAATGTTTTATTTTTGAGACGGAGTTTCACTCTTGTTACCCAGGCTGGAGTGCAATGGCATGATCTCAGCTTACTGCAACCTCTGCCTCCTGGGTTCAGGCAATTCTCCTGCCTCAGTCTCCTGAGTAGCTGGGATTACAGGCATGCACCACCATGCCCAGCTAACTTTCTGTATTTTTAGTAGAGACGGGGTTTCACCATGTTGACCAGGATGGTCTCGATCTCTTGACCTCGTGATCCACCCGCCTCAGCCTCCCAAAATGCTGGGATTACAGGTGTGAGCCACCGCACCCGGCGATTTAAATGTTTTTTAACCTATTTAGACAGTCCCTGTTGAAGAATGTTTAGTAAGAAGGTTTGTGACAGCAAAGTCATTAGAGTAAATAAATGTTTCTCCTTGATGGAGATCAAATGTGACTGTGAGACAGTCAACAATTAATTAACTTCAGAAAAATGTAAACAAGCAGAATACTGAGGAGAAGTGCATTATATGAAATAAAAATGCTATCAGATTTCAAGCTCTAATAATGGAAGGGTCCAGTTTTAATGTAAGGAGCTCCAGGGAAGTAAAGGTTATAGTCACCTCTCCCTGTGACTTCTCTAGGTGTCCCTCAGTGATAGTCTTGGCTTCCTGGAAAAAATGATACTTAATCAGTCTGGTGCAGTGTGATATACAAGGCCAATTAAAGTATCTTCAGATGCAGTGTTCAGATTATTTTTATTGGGCTTTGGGGGAAGGCTTGAGGTCTGTCCTTAGCAAATGGCAACTAGTCCCTTCCTTCCCAACGTGTTTTTCCCTCCATTATTGTTTTCTTAATTTAAAAAGCAGTGCATGGCTGGGCATGATGGCTCATGCCTGTGATCCCAGCACTTTGGGAGACTGAGGCAGGCGAAGTCAAGAGATGGAGACCATCCTGGCCAACATAGCGAAACCCCATCTCTACTAAAATACAAAAATTAGCTGGGCATGGTGGTGCGCACCTGTAGTCCCAACTACTTAGGAGGCTGAGGCAGAAGAATTGCTTGAAGCCAGGAGGCAGAGGTTGCCGTGAGTTGAGATCCCGTCACTGCCCTCCAGCCTGGTGCCTGGCAAAAGAGGGAGACTGTTTCAAAAAAAAAAAAAAAGAAAAGAAAAGCAGTGCATGTATACTTCCAAACATAATTAAATGAGTTTTATAGAGACTCCCTCCCTTGGTAATGATTTTCATCCTTCAATTTAAATCTCTCTCTCTCGGTTTTTGTTTGTTTTGTTTTGTTTTTTGAGACAGAGTCTTTCTCTGTCACCCAGGCTGGAGTGCAGTGGCACCATCTCAGCTCACCACAACTTCCACCTCCTGGGTTCAAGCGATTCTCCTGCCTCAGCCTCCTGAGTAGCTGGGACTACAGGTGTGTGCCACCATGCACAGCTAATCTTTGTATTATTAGGAGAGACGGGGTTTCAGTATGTTGGCCAGGCTGGTCTCGAACTCCTGACCTCATGATTCATCTGCCTTGGCCTCCCAAAGTGCTGAGATTACAGGCCTGAGCCACTGTGCCCTGCTGATTAATTTTTTGATGGTTGCATTGTATGGCTGCATCATGATTTATTTAGTGGTAATAAATAGATGGTTATTTGGGAGTTTTCCAGTCCCTATTGCAAATGGCTGCAGTAGCATCATTGTATGTGTCTGTCTACATGTGTGACTATATCTATAGAGTACATTTCTAGAAGCGATGATGCCAGGCCAGAGTACATATAGACTTTATCCATTCCTCAGTGGAGTTTTTGGCTATTATGAATAATGCTGCTGTGAACATTCATATACAGGTTGTTGCATGGACATGTTTTCAGTTCCTTTGGATATCATACCTAGGAGGAGAATGGCAGGGTCACATGGTAACTCCATGTTTAATGTCTGAGGAACTGTCAAACTCTTTTTGCAGAGTGAGGCAACACCACTAGCATTCCCCCCAGCAATGTACCAATTATTCTACATCCTTGCCAACACTTATTATTGGATTGACAGGATTCTTTCACAGGGGAGTAGGTTTGTAAAAATTAATGCATGTTGTCACTTCTGTCCAGCCTGCCCTTAAATACATTATTTTGAACTTTAGTCCTTTGACATTTTTATTGCAACCTATTTAATCCATAAATTGAATTCCCATAGATCCCAGGATACTTCGTGTGTGTATTTAACATAGGTTGCTTAATGCCTATTTTTGTTCCTATCATCATATGTTATATATCACTATTGTTTAGTGTCTAGCCACCCACACCACTATACTGGGCATTTACTCTTACTAGGAGCAGACTAAGGGGTTTAATTCACACCCCAACCCCATCCACCTCTCACTGAGCTGTTCATTCAGTTCTTGCCATGTGCACATGGATTGTTTTACTTGAGCTGTACTCCTAGTGCAGTTTCAGTGTACCGTGAAAATAAAAGGTCATAAAGACAGTGTAGGCTGGGCGCAGTGGCTCACATCTGTAATCTTAGTACTTTGGGAGGCCAAGGCAGGCAGATCATCTGAGGTCAGGAGTTCCAGACCAGCCTGGCTAACGTGGTGAAACCCCATCTCTAATAAAAATGCAAAAATTAGCTGGGTGTGGTGGTGTGCACCTGTAGTCCCAGCTACTCAGGAGGCTGAGGCAGGAGAATTCCTTGAACCTGGGAGATGGAGGTTTCAGTGAGAGAGATCGAACCACTTCATTCCAGCCTGGATGACAGAGAGAGACTCCATCTCAAACAAACAAACAAAACCCAGGAAGTGGAAACTGTAAGCATTAATGCTAAAAAGATGCTGAGTAAAGATCAGAATGAGCTGTTACCAGTTTAGGAAACTTGAGGAAGTGGGGAGGTTAAGGAGAGTTTTCAAGAAAAAATACTGGATTTTTCTATGAACCTTGTTAATGTCAGACTTCTGAATATTTATCTCTATTTTCCTATTCCTTAAATAGGGACTTCCATTCATGGCAGTTTACTTCCTCCTTTTCTCAGGAAAAAAACCTTAATGACTTTAACATTACTGCATATATCTATGTTTGATAATTTATAAGATGTAATAGTCGGTGCAGAGCTTCTATTTATTTTACTATTTTTATTTTTAAACTTTCTGATTAGGCTGAGAGCAGTGGCCTATAATCCCAGCACTTTGGGAGGCCAAGGCAGGCAGATTGCTTGAGCCTAGGAGTTCAAGACCAGTCTTGCCAACATGGCAAAATGCCTACTCAGGAGGCTGAGGTGGGAGAATCACTTGAGCCTGGGAGATCAAGGCTGTAGTGACCTGTGTTCATTCCACTGCACTCTAACCTGGGCAACAGAGACACAATAAAACCCTGTCTCAAAAAAAAAACACAGAAAAATTCTGATTAGTAAAGAATATTGGTAATAGCTACTGGCTAAAAGGTTCTTGGTGGTTTGTATTAAATTTATTTACCTTTGCTGATGTGGTGGCTCATGCTTATAATCCCAGCACTTTGGGAGGCCGAGGTGGGTTGATCACAAGGACAAGAGATCGAGACCATCCTGGTCAACAAGGTGAAACCCTGTCTCTACTAAAAATACAAAAATTAGCTGGGTATGGTGGTTTGCACCTGTAGTCCCAGCTACTCGGGAGGCTGAGGCAGGAGAATTGCTTGAATCAGGAGGCGGAGGTTTCAGTGAGCCGAGATCGTGCCATGGCACTCCAATCTGGGTAACAAGAGCAAAACTCCGTCTCAAAAAAAAATTTATTTACCTTTTCAAAAATAAGTTTTCCAGTGTCTGCTGTGATCTGACTTTTAAAGACTGTATTATAACAGTGAATAATTTTATTGGAAAACACTAATTGAGGTTAGGATTGTCATTATAAAGCACTGATTAATGGTGATGTATTGAATACTCATCAAGTAAATTAAACAAATACAGCATTTCTCCTCCCTCTTTCCTTTTTAGGATCTTTAAAATTCACAGCATACATTAGATAGGGAAAATTTATTCATGAATTCAAGAAGTATTTATTGCATGCTTACTATGTAAAATAGTCATGCATATTCATTGCAGTGATGGAATTATATTTTTCTTGATAGAAAAGGAATGCTGTTATGTAGAGCACTAAGTCAAGAAGAAAAATTGTCTTTTCTTCAAGAGTTTTGTGTTATTGTAGATATTTAGTTTCGGAACTGAAGCCCATCATAGTATGTAGTGTGCATTTTTTTCTTGCCTATGTCTTGGTTCTCTACTTACACTTAAATTTGTCTGTAATATAAATTTGTATTCTTGATATACTTGTATGCTTGCTTAATTCTTCATGCAAGCATCTGCACTTCTGATATTCATGTTATCTGCTTTAAATCTAATTCCTTAGGCACTCCACCACCACATGCAGGCAATAATTTCACAGTTTCAAATGTCACTCCTTAAATAGACATACAGAGTAGTTGGGCACAGACATGAAGGCAAAGTGGACTAATTGTGTTGCAGAAATGGTACTGATGCCAGGGAGTTGCCAGTCAGTACAAGTTGTAATTGTTCTCTCCTTTTGAATGGGAAGGAATGTTTCCCATTTCTCTCAGGGTTAGGAAGAGCTGAACTGAAACCACACTGGATTTTTAGGATGGAAGAAAGGCATTGGTGCACATAAATGACATTTCTCAAAAACTCTGAGATGGTCTGTGGGAATCACTGAATTTATGGGTCAAATGCTTTGCTTTTAGGGAAAAGAATTTCAGAAGATCAAAACCCTCCACATTCCCCACTGAAGAAGCCAAGGGTCAGAGATAAAATTGGGCCTCATTGATGTAGTTTCCTTTTGGCAAAGCCATGACTACCTGACTTTTACTGTTGCCAGCAGATAAAGCTGCTTCACAATTGTACATAAATGATCTGTTGGACATCTCCTAGTTAGTCCTGTGCTACTTAGGCTAGGAGATGAATAATTACCTACTGAATTTGGGAAAAATGAGCAAACCAAGTACATAATTCAGATCTTCGATAGGTCGTGCTGTTTTCCAAACTGACTGTTATTAACAGCCCCAGTTTTCCAGCTATTTTATTCATTCAACAAATGCATAATGTATTTGTGCAAATGAATACCTACTCTTCCTAGCTTTCTTTCCTTTTCAAGTGCTAAAAATAGAGCACTGCTAGAGACAGTTCCTGCTCTCATGGAGTTTATGTTTTCTGTGTTAATTGAGAAAATAACACTGGGAAGGTCTGAGGAGCTAGCATATGAGTAATCATATTGCAGTTGAAATAATTGGGGAAGAAAACTTTAATCAAAGAGTTTTTGTAGAGCCAATTCTATGAGGCCAACTAAGCTAGCTGTTAGTTATGAGGACACTGGGGACACCTAGTCTCTGTCCCATCCTGGGGTTGAGCACAGACGGATTATTAATAATGTTTTGGAGCCTTGATGCTCTCATCTGCAACAGATTTGTTATGAGAGTGAAGTGAAGGGGATGCATATGAAGTGACTGGCTTGATGCCCGTTGATGGCCAGGGCTACATCAGTGTTCTCTTGTGTCACACATGTGATAGCAGTCACGAGTACAAAGGGCAGGCTGAGGCACAGTCATCACACCTGGAAGTGTTTCAAGCTAAGAAGCAAACATTCCCATGTACTTGCACAAAAGGTTCAGTGAATCAGCACAGTGGAAATGCAGTGTGTTCCTCTCTCTGCTTCTGAGAGCAAGCTCAGGGCAGAAATGCTCCAGATGAGGCTGGCTCAGTATTTGTCAGAGCAGCAGAGGAGGCTTGACACTGTGGTGATCATCTTTTCTGCCTTTGGGAGAAATGTTATGGTTTCTCTTTAGATTCCCTATAAAAGGAGGAATAAACCAAAGCTGTTACTTCATTCTTGGGGCTATTATTATGTATTTTTATTATACTGAAGACTTATATTGCCTAATATTGAATTACAGCTAAGCTTATTGTTGGGGTGGTCTTCTTAAAGATGGGAGGCCCCTTACCATGGGAGAGCCTGAGGTAGAAAATGAAACTATATATGAAATTATTTACTGATAGAATATAAATTTTCAGAGTGGTTAATTTAAAAAATGGTCTCATATATGTTTTAAAATAGTGTTTCACAGATGATTGTCCAAAAGATTTGAAACTGATAGTGCATATTATTGGAAGACAGGGTCTTATTTTTTTTGTAAAACAAATTGCCTTTCTATGCTTAATGTGTAGCAGAGAGAAACAAGTTACTTGGAAAGGTTGGGAATAGGATATAAAGAATAAATTAGATCTTTAAATTGATTTTTTATTACCCTGGGAGAAATGAATTTTAGTAGCCAGTATTTTGTCTTCCTTCCCAGCTTAGGTACTGAATATTTTTATAACCTAAGTAAATCCTTCACATTAAAATTGTTATAAGGGGACAGGCACAGTGGCTCATGCCTGTAATCCCAGCACTTTGGGAGGCCACGGCGGGTGGATCACGAGGTCAAGAGATCGAGAACATCCTGGTCAACATGGTGAAACCCCGTCTCTACTAAAAATACAAAAAATTAGCTGGGCATGGTGGCGCGTGCCTGTAATCCCAGCTATTCAAGAGACTGAGGCAGGAGAATTGCATGATCCCAGGAGGCAGAGGTTGTGGTGAGCTGAGATCACACCATTGCACTCCAGACTGGGTAACAAGAGCGAAACTCTGTCTCAAAATAGAAAAGTAAATAAATAAATAAAAATAAAATTGATATAAGGATCTGTAAGTTGACATGAAAACATGGACAGACCATCTGAACATCTCAAAGCCACACCTCATGTAGGTGCCTTTATGAATGAGGTAAGTAGGTGCAGGGTTGTTGAGGACAAATGTGGAAGAGATTGCCTTAGAGACAAACAGACTGGTTTGCAGGAACTAACCAATCTTCAAATATTGTTTCTTTTCACTATTTCATTTTTAGCTTCCAAAGTGAATCATTTGATTTCTAGTTTTATAAGAAGAATTGACTTCCATATTAGGCAGGGATTACTTTTAAAAACATTTTCCAAAATTGATTGTAACCTTGTAAACTCAAGGATATTGAAGTGGAATGTGTACATCTCATCTGGACTCTCTAGTTCACATGAAAGTTTTACACCCTTTTCTCCCTTTTTTTAAATAGCTTTTCACGGATACTGCTCCAACAAAGGTATTCAGATCATTGACTACTTTGCAGTTCTTTTATATGACTTTAAACTGTAGAATTTAATCTGTTAGTTGTCATTCTTGGTTCCGTCCTTTCCTGTTTTCTTGTCTTAATCTTAGGTAGCAGATTCCGTTTTCCATACCTGTAGAGTAGCATTGGTATGTTTATGACTTAAGTTGAAATTTGTCTTTACATGAAAAGTTTTGTTGATCTATGATAGTTAATACTAAAAGTAGTTTCTGCAATATTTTATTGGATTAATATGAATGCCAAGTTTGGATGGTAGATAGTTTTGGTAATATTCAATTTTCCTTTTTAAATTGAATCTCCCTTTTGTAGGCTCTTGTGGAAAGGATACTCACAATGAGTTGTTATAACTTTAACAGCTCTTGATTTTTTTTCTGAGGTCATTTAGTTCTTTCTAGACATTTATTTGATTAATAGACAGATTTATATTATATTCACTGAGTTTGGCAAGAGGGAAGTGTCATGAAATGCTAACTTGGGGAACAGGGAAGTGCTTTTATATTTCTTTTTTAATTTAAAAAGTATTCTTATTCAGTTTGACTTTTAGATGCCTCAGATATGGGCAGTAAGCAGAAAACAAATCTGAATGAGCATGTGTGTGTGTGTGTGTGTCTACATATCTTTCCAATTTAAAACAATTCTTACCTTATCTCTTGGTCTTTTATACAGCTTTTTAAATCTCAGCATTATTGATATTCTAGAGAAGCAATTCTTAGCGAATGCTTTATTCACCAGTTGGTTCAAAAATTTAGTCCCAATCATTGTCTTTGAGTCTGAAAAGCTGAAGAAGCTAAGCTGGATAAATTAATTCTAGTTGTGTAAGATCACATATCGACTTCATTTCTCAGGTAGTTCAGTTTTATACCATTAAAATTTGGTTGGCAGTGTACTTTTTACAAAATGAAAACATCTTGTTCCTGATGTCTGTGATATTTGTTGTTCCTTCAAGTTCTCGTTTGAAAGTAAAATTACTTTCTTGGCACTGCTGTGCAATTTATGACATTGATCTTTTTATATCCAATCCATAATGCAATACAATCATTACAAATTCTGAATTCTGCAAAGCCTTCTCATGATTCTCTTGGAATTTGTTATTGTAATACTGATAGCTTGTTGGAAGCACCTAATATGTGAAAGTGAAGCATCTTAACATTTACCCCTTTCCTTTCTGACAATGAACTGTCAAAAAAAGCTTTGAGTTTAGGTAGCAAGCACAACTGAGGCTGGGGTTTTAACTCCACTATTAATATATTCTAATTTTAAACTACTGTAACTGAAAGAGCATACAGTACTAATTCAATCCAGATACATTTGAGTGTGTTTGATAATCTCATCCTTGCAAGAGATGCTGCAAGAGACACAGCAGAGATTTCAGAACAGACTACTGACGTCTGGGAAGTAACACTAACTAGCACACAGACCGGGTCAGACAAGGTTAAACCCAGTGCTGCCAGCTGTTTTGCATGGAGCACCTTATCCATAAAAGTCAGAGTCAAACAAGACAAGTGCCTCTGAATGAATGGGATCCTTGGAAAGGAGGTTTGAACTAGGTTTTAAAGATTTTTATATTTTTCACTCCAGAACCAGCAGGAACTGTTGGTTCCAACTTCCCCAGACCTGCTCCACCTTGCTTTTGTATTCTGCCACTAAAAATCATTAACACATCACATGTAACCTGAAGTACATAACAGCTTTGCTCCAAAATTGAAAAAAAAAGTTATTTAATGAGCTCTGTTTTACTGAGAAAGGCAGGAAAAGGAAGAAATACCTCAAAGCATCCTTTATTCCTGGGGGCCTCTTCAGGTAGCATTGAAAAATTTTTAGAGCTTAAATTTTTGGATTCAGAAGACAACCATTTTCTGCCACAGTGCTAACAGAATTTTTTCTTAATGTGAAAGTTTTGGGAATTTCCAAAATAAAGATCTGTGGGCTATTCTGAAAGCTGACCAGTAAATTCCCAGTAAACTCAGCCCCCCCCCCTTTTTTAAATTAAAGCTCTGGATTAGGAACTCTTATTTAAAATTTTAAAAAAAATTGTTTGAGACACAGTCTTGCTCTCTTGCTCAAGCTGGAGTGCAGTGATGCAATCATAGCAGCCTCCATTTTTTGGGCTCGTGATCCTTCCACATCAGCCTCCTGAGTAGCTGAGACTACAGGTGCATGTCACCATGCCCAGCTAATTAAAAAAAATTAGTAGGCCAGGCACAGTGGCTCACGCCTGTAATCCCAGCATTTTGGGAAACCAAGGCAGGTGGCTCACCTGAGGTCAGGAGTTCAAGACCTGCCTGACCAACATAAAGAAACCTCGACTCTACTAAAAAGACAAAATTAGCCAGGTGTGGTGGCAAACACCTGTAATCACAGCTACTCAGGAGGCTGAGGCAGGAGAATCACTTCAACCTGGGAGGCAGAGCTTGCAGTGAGCTAAGATCATGCCATTGCATTCCAGCCAGAGCAACAAGAGTGAAACTCTGTCTTGGAAAAAATAATTATTTTTTAGTAGAGATGAGGTCTTACTATGTTGCTCAGGCTGGTTTCATAGTCCTGGGCTCAAGCTATTCTCCTTCCCAGACTTCCCAAAGTGTCGTTTTTAAGCGTGAGCACTGCTGGAACTCTTAGTTTAAAATGATCCCAGAGAACAAATAATCTTTTTTTTTTTTTTGAGATGGATTCTCACTCTGTTGCCCAGGCTGGAGTGCAGTGGTAAGATCTTGGCTCAACTGCAACCTCTGCCTCCTGGATTCAAGTGATTATCCTGCCTCAGCCTCCTAAGTAGCTGGTATTATAGGCACACACCACCCCACTGGCTTATTTTTGTATTTTTAGTGAACATGGGATTTTGCCATGTAGTCCAGGCTGGTCTTGAACTCCCGACCTCAGGTAATCTGCCCACCTCGTCCTCCCAAAGTGCTGGCATTACAAGCCTGAGCCATTGTGCCTGGGCAACAACTATTATTTTAATATAGAGACTTATGAATAGAAATACTAAGGTTTGTTGTTTAATGCTATACAAGCTATTTTTTAGTAAAAGCTGATTTTTTTGTGTGCCTGTTACACATCCCATTGAACATAATGCCATGCAGTGCTGCTTTGTTGTAACTATTTGTCTTTGAAATTTTATATATTTTTGAGGCAAAATTTTGCTCTTGTGTAGGCTGAAGCACAGTCGCTCAATCTTCCAGCCCACTGCAGCTTCCATCTCCTGGATTCAAACAATTCTCCTGCCTCAGCCTCCCAAAGTGATGAGATTACAGGTGGAGCTGAGACATGCCTTACCACCCCAGCCCTTGAAATATTTTACTAAAACTAAGTAGGCATATATACATCTGCAGTCAGTGTCTTGCTTTGCATTCCCCAGAACAGATGCTGAATCAAGGATCCAGTGCAAGTACTTCCTTTGGGAATGATCCCAGAAAGCACTTACAGGGGAGTGGGGAAGTGAGATGGAAAGGAAAGGCAGGCCACAAATGGCTCATCATCAGGCAGGTTACTACTGTGGGAATGGAGTTAGAGCCCACAGGGGAAAGCTGGGAGCCAGTATATGACACACGCTACAGAGTTGTCCTCACTGAGGGTTGAGGGCTTGGGATATTTATATGCCAGTCACTTACCCCTGCTTGTGGCTTTTGGGGGAGTGGGGAATGATCGTTTTCAAGTCCTGCAAATTGGACTCTTTAGGTCAGAGAAAGCCCTGAAAGAAATACTGATGCAATTGGAAATTGTGCTGAAAGTGGGGAGGGGATATGGGTGGTTCTTATAGCGCCTGCTGCATTCCATTACATTAGTGTTATTGTTTTTCCTTTGTGCTCTTTGTGCTGTTACTGTGAGTTCTTAGCTGGTTCCCTCTCAACCATTATCCCTAAACTGAATGTGTTATTATCACTGTGCTGTGTCCTGGTAGGGCATTTTTGACAGTGAATGTTGAGAAAACATATGCATGTGACACGGTGGATTTGTTAGAAGCAATGGAAAGGTGAGTACTAAACTGGATGTTCAAAATGCAAGTTTTAGCTGGGCACGGTGAATCACCTGAGGTCATGAGTTTGAGACCAGCCTGGCCAACATGGTGAAACCCCATCTCTACTAAAAATACAAAAAAGTAGCTGGACATGGTGGCACATGCCTGTAATCCCAGCTTCGTAGGAGGCTGAGGCAGGAGAATCGCTTGAACCCAGAAGATGGAGGTTATGGTAAGCCTAATTCGCATCATTGCTCTTCAGCCTGGGCCACAAGAGCGAAACTTCATCTCAAAATAATACTAATAAATAAAATGCAAGCTTCATGACGCCTTTTCAAGGAAATGTTTAAGGAAATGAGGTAAAGATAAGTATGCAACTAAGGGCCTTTGGAAGTTGTTTGGTTTTTATGAAAGGCTTTATAAACATCACTGTAGCTTAGAAGTTTGACTAATAGTTGTGTGATTAGAATTATGGCCAGTGACAGGTCCTGACTTTGGTGAATATGGAGTGACTGAAGAGCTGAGCCATTGCCAATGTAGCATGCCAGGAATGGATCTCCATGGAGACTTTGCAGATTCTGTTCAAGTTCCATTTCCAGGAACTCCTCGCCTTCAGCTAAACGGAGTGTGTGCTTGTAAAGTCAACCACTTTAAGTGTTTTATTTCCAGCAAGGGCAGATAACAAATACTTCAGTATTCTTGGACTGTTTCAAGGTGGATCTACTGGTTTAATTATTTCAGGGTATCTAATCTGTGTTACAGATTAGAAACATGCTTACACAAAGCTAGGTAGTAGGGAGATCACAGGTTACCGCATGTGATATCACTCAGTGTTGTTTACCGAGCCGAGTTGTTTACCATACCTTTTGGGATGCTTTCCTCACTTTATTAAAATTTTGCGCACTACCTTCTCATGTTTTCTTCTGAAATAATTTAGTCTGTTCTTAGTAGAGGGGAAAACTAAGTCATAATTCTAATCTTGTAAAAAGTGGAATCTAACATGCTCAAGCTTTCACATGGGATCAAGATTCAATAATAAAAGCCTTGACAGTTAGAAGCATAATAATTTTGGAAATAATGTTTCTGCAGTTTCTCAAATATCAGTGGGCAGCATTTAGAACTTGTTTGACTGTAGTGGTGGTCTTCCTCCCCTTTAAGCCTGAGCTTGTGATGCAGTCAGGGTTCTGGTTTTATGACACATTTATCATTGGCCTATGCCTGGCCCTTTGTGAGGCTTCCTGTGTTTTTCAAACATGGTTCACTAGATAGCACTATACCTCTTCACCTAGAAATGCTTTTTTTTATAAGTTTATTTTATTTTATTGATTGATTAATTGATTGATTGATTGAGACGGTGTCTCATTCTGTTGCCAAGCTGGAGTGCAGTGGTGTGATTTTGACTTACTGCCACCTCCACTCCCCCAGGTTCAAGCGATTATCCTGCCTTAGCCTCCCAAGTAGCTGGGATTACAGGCACCCACCACCATGCCTGGCTAATTTTTGTATTTTTATTAGAGATGTGGTTTTGTCATCTTGGCCAGGCTGATTTTGAACTCCTGACCTCATGATCCATCTGCCTCAGCCTCCTAAAGTGCTGGGATTACAGGAGTGAGCTACCGTGCCTGACCTATTTATTTATTTATTTATTTTTGAGATGGAGTTTCACTGTTGTTACCCAGACTGGAGTGCAATGGCACTATCTCAGCTCACTGCAAGCTCCATCCTCTGAGTTCAAGCAATTCTCCTGCCTCAGCCTCCCGAGTAGCTGGGACTACAGGTGCGCACCATCATGCCCAGATAATTTTTGTATTTTTAGTAGAGACGGAGTTTCACCTTGTAGACCAGAATGGTCTCGATCTCTTGACCTCGTGATCCACCCGCCTCGGCCTCCCAAAGTGCTGGGGTTATAGGCATCAGACACCACACCTGGCTATTTTTTAAATAAGTAATGTATGCACATAGTTCAAAATTCAAAAGATGCAGAAGAGTAAACAACATGGACTATGGCACTTTTCTGTTTTCCCTCCCCATAATCTATCAGCATTACTAACCTCTTGTGTGTCTTACCAGAGATGTTCTGTGTAGTTACCTGTGTGTGCTCATGCATGTTTATATCTCCTCAAATTACAGCATATTATTCTCATTTTTCTGCATTTTGGTTTTTTCACTGCTCTTAGGTTACTCAGTGAGCACAGAATTGGAACAAAGGGAAATGGAAGATCTTAACAGATTGTTAAACTGCTGTTTTCCATCCAGTAGCTGGCTGGAAGCTGATGGTTTCAAGCTGCTCTAAGTTGAGATGTGGTGATAATAGCCCTGGTGTAGTCAGTATCTGTTCAGTGCTAAGGTTCATGGTAAACCTATGCCTCTCCCCAACCTGCAAATAAAGTTTCTATGATATAGGTGCTCATTACTTTTAAAAAAGAGCACAGAGAGAAAAAAATCATTAATGATCCTAATAGCAAAGAATAGCTAACTATATTAGTTAGACTTAGTTATGTGGTAATATGGTTTGGCTGTGTACCCACCCAAATCTCATCTTGAATTGTAGCTTCCACGGTTCCCATGTAGTGGGAGGGGCCCAGTAGGAGGTAATTGAATCATGGGGACAGGTCTTTCCTGTGTGTTCTCATGAAAGTTAATAAGTCTCATGTGATCTGATGGATTTCTAAAGGGGAGTTTCCCTGCACACATTCTCTTCTCTTGTCTGCTCCCATGAGAGACATTCCTTTCACCTTCCACCTGGGAGGCCTCCCCAGCCATGTGGAACTGGAAATCCATAAAACTACTTTCTTTTGTAAGTTGCCCAGTCTTGGGTATGTCATTATCAGCAGTGTGAAAACAGACTAATTCAAGTGGTAATAAAAAATAAGCCCCCAAATCCAGCAGCTGAAGATACAGACATAATTCTTGTTTTTTTGCAGAGGTGCAGGGGGCTCTGCTTATTGTGACTGCTTGTGGACATGGGCTGATGATCAGCATCTTCTCAGTATTGCCAGTCCCTTTGCAGAGGGAAAAGAGCTGTGGAAAGTCTGGAGTAAACATTTAGAAGCCTTTTTTCACTCATACCTCACTGGCGAGAAGTAATCAAATAGTTCCACCCAACAGGCAATGGGTCTCTTAGGCAAGGAGACAGAAATATTTGGTGAACAGCACAAATGACTACCATAGTTAGCTTTTTAGATTGTTCAGAGCATGTTTAGATACACAGATATGTCTATAAAGAAATACTCTTCCATATCAGCAAGGTAAATATTCTAAGTACTATTATATTATTACTTTTTTCTAGTTCATATATTGTAGTGGAATCTTTTATTGTCGTAAACACATCTAAACATGGATATCTTTTTTTGTGTGTGTGGATGCATCCTGTTCCATTATATGATTACATAATAAACTATTTTCTTGTTTATCCTCTATAGAGAAAACTGTATGTAAATTCATTTGCATAACATTGGGTAGAGAATTTTAGGAGTTGTGGACAGCATTCCTAGCCAAGCCATGGATTGCTGTTACAGTATATAGGTTATAAACACAAGCTCTAGGCCGGGTGCAGTGGCTCTGTAATCCCAGCAGTTTGGGAGGCTGAGGTGGGCAGATCACTTGAGGTCACTGGATCACTTGAGGTCAGGAGTTTGAGATCAGCCTGGCCAATATGGTGAAACCCTGTCTCTATTAAAAATACAAAAATTAGCTGGGCATGGTGGCTCACGCCTGTAATCCCAGCTGATTGGGAGGCTGAGGCAGGAGAATTGCTAGAATCCAGGAGGTGGAGGTTGCATTGAGCCAAGATCATGCCACTGCACTCCAGCTTGGGCAACAGAGCGAGACTCCATCTCAAAAAACAACCACCACCATCAAAAAACACAAACTCTGTTTAGAGTACTGTCTCCTTATCTGATTAATCTCCCTCATCAGATACCTTTTAATAACTTCTTATACGTCATATTTTGGTAGGTAAATAAATTCACATGGTTCTGAGAATGAGTAGAAAATGAACAGCTTCCCATCAGCCCCTCCCCACCTGCATTTGTCCAGTTCTCCTCACCCCTGCTATCCCTCACAGATTTTAATTTCTCATTTCCCTCCAGAGTTATTTTTTTAAAAATGCATTTACATAAGAATTTTTTTTTCGGTTAGAGATGGGCTCTTTTTATGTTGTTGCGCAGCTTGTCTCAAACTTGTGGCCTCAAGTGATTCTCCTACCAAAGTGCTAGGATTACACCATACTCAGCCAAGGTTATTTAAAAAATTATTATTTTGAGGCCAGGCGTGGTGGCTCAAGCCTGTAATCCCAGCACTTTGGGAGGCTGAGGCGGGTGGATCACAAGGCCAAGAGATCGAGACCATCCTAGTCAACAAAGTGAAACCCCCTCTCTACTAAAAATACAAAGAATTAGCTGGGCATGGTGGTGTGTGCCTGTAGTCCCAGCTACTTGGGAGGCTGAGGCAGGAGAATTGCTTGAACCCAGGAGGTGGAGGTTGCAGTGAGCCGAGATTGTGTCATTGCACTCCAGTCTGGGTAATAACAGTGAAACTCCATCTAAAAAAAAAATTATTATTTTGGCCAGGCACAGTGGCTCACACCTGTAATTCCAGCACTTTGGGAGGCCGAGGCAGGAGGATCAAGACTAGCCTGACCAATATGGTGAAACGCCATCTCTACGAAAAATACAAAAATTAACTGGGCTTGGTGGCGTGTGCCTTAGTCTCAGCTACTCGGGAGGTTGAGGCAGGAGAATCACTTTAACCTGGGAGGTGCAGAGATTGCAGTGAGCCAAGATTGTGCCACTGCACAGTAAGACTTCGTCTCAAAAAAAATTATTTTACCATTTTTATTTTGGAGCACAGAAATAATAAAGTGCTTACCCAGTTTTCCGAAATAACATCTTATGTTGCCGTAGTATATTTGTCAAAACCAAGAAACTAACATCATTGTGAATTATTAACTAAACACCAGATTTTATTAGGATTTCCCCAGGTTTTTCATTAATATCATTTTTTCTGTTCCAGGATACAGTCCAGCTCACTACATTGCATTAAACAAATTCTCTTTGAATTGAGAGATAGCATATGCTCCATGTGGTTCTGCACTTTACTGTTCTCAACTGATGTCATAATTTATTGATTCTAAAATACAATAGAATGTAACTATTATTTTAAGTACTTTTTTGTCTCCCAGATTCAAGCAATTCTCCTGTCTCAGCCTCTTGAGTAGCTGAGATTACAGGCACCCACCACAATGTCTGGCTGATTTTTCATACTTTTAGTAGAGATGGGTTTCACCATGTTTGCCAGGTTGACCTCGAACTCCTGAACTCAGGTGATCCACCCACCTAGGCCTCCCAAAGTGCTGGATTACAAGCATGAGCCACCATGCCTGGTCTTAAGTACTGCAAATTATAATTGTAAATTACTGATTATAAGATATGGCATAAGGGGCCGGGTGCTGTGGCTCACACCTATAATCCCAACACTTTGGGAGGCCAGGGTAGGCGGATCACAAGGTCCTGGCTAACATAGTAAAACCCCATTTGTACTAGAAATAGAAAATATTAGCTGGGGCATGGTAGCATGTGCCTGTAGTCCCAGCGACTCAGGAGGCTGAGGCAGGAGAATCCCTTGAACCCGGGAGGCAGATGTTACAGTGAGCTGAGATTGTACCACTGCACTCCAGCCTGGGTGATAGAGCAAAAAAAAGAAAGATACGGCATAATTTCAGAGATGTTCAAATGTGTGAAAATTACATTTTAGCTTTGATGGAATATGATACAACTTGGAAAGGTTTCAACATTATTTCACAGAGTTTCCTCATTCTCTTCATAACTACATAGAATTTCAGTTTATAATAAACAAAAGCACTTTTAGGCAATCCCTTATTGATACGCATGTGGATTGTTTTCTGTCTTTAGCTGTTAAAAGGCTGTATTGAATAATCTGGTACATATATGTCATTTCACATATATACAGATGAGTATCAGGGTGACATTCCAAAAATGCATTGCTGAGTTAGAGGTATATGTATCTGTAATTTTGGTGGAAACTCTACCAATTTACAATCCCACTAGCAATGCTTAAGAGTACTTTTTAAAAATAACTTCATAAATAAAGTGAGTTACCAAACTTTTAGATTTTTACCTAATAGGTGAAAAATTATAGTCTCAATATAGTTTTCTTTTGTATTTCTCTTAGGAGTATAGGTTGAGTTACTGAAAACTGGCTTTAAATATTCTTTGCATATTTTTCTGTTGGGCTATTGGCTCTTTCGAATTTTTTTTTTTAAATTTTTTATTGGATTTTAGGTTTTGGGGTACATGAGCAGAGCATGTCAGACAGTTGGGTAGGAACACACATGGCAGTGTGCTTTTCTTTCCTTCTCCCCTTCACCAACATTTGGCATTTCTCCCCAGGCTATCCCTCCCCACCTCACCCTCCCACTGGCCCTCCCCTTTTCCCCCCAAAAGACCCCAGTGTTTAGTACTCCCCTTTCTGTATCCGTGTGTTCTCATTTTTCATCACCCACCTATGAGTGAGAATATGCGGTGTTTCATTTTCTGTTCTTGTGTCAGTTTGCTGAGGATGACGTTCTCCAGATTCATCCATGTCCCTACAAACGACACAAACTCATCATTTCTGATTGCTGCATAATATTCCATGGTGTATATGTGCCACATTTTTCCAATCCAGTCTATTATCGATGGGCATTTGGGTTGATTCCAGGTCTTTGCTATTGTAAACAGTGCTGCAATGAATATTCGTGTATATGTGTCCTTATAGTAGAACGATTTATAGTCTTTTGGATATATACCCAGTAATGGGATTGCTGGGTCAAATGTAATTTCTACTTCTAAGGCCTTGAGGAATCGCCACACTGTCTTCCACAATGGTTGAACTAATTTACACTCCCACCAACAGTGTAAAAGTGTTCCTTTTTCTCCACATCCTCTCCAGCATCTGTTGTCTCCAGATTTTTTAATGATCGCCATTCTAACTGGCGTGAGATGGTATCTCAATGTGGTTTTGATTTGCATCTCTCTGATGACCAGTGACGATGAGCATTTTTTCATATGATTGTTGGCCGCATATATGTATTCTTTGGTAAAGTGTCTGTTCATATCCTTTGCCCACTTTTGAATGGGCTTTTTTTTTTTTCCTGTAAATCCGTTTGAGTTCTTTGTAAATTCTGGATATCAGACCTTTGTCAGATGGGTAAACTGCAAAAACTTTTTCCCATTCTGTTGGTTGCCGATCCACTCTAGTGACTGTTTCTTTTGCCGTGCAGAGGCCGTGGAGTTACATTAGGTCCCATTTGTCTATTTTGGCCTTTGTTGCCAATGCTTTTGGTGTTTTGTTCATAAAGTCCTTGCCTACTCCTATGTCCTGGATAGTTTTGCCTAGATTTCCTTCTAGGGTTTTTATGGTGCCAGGTCTTATGTTTAAGTCTTTAATCCATCTGGAGTTAATTTTAGTGTAAGGTGTCAGGAAGGGGTCCAGTTTCTGCTTTCTGCACATGGCTAGCCAGTTTTCCCAACACCATTTGTTAAACAGGGAATCCTTTCCCCCTTGCTTGTTTTTGTCAGGTTTATCAAAGATTGTATAGTTGTAGATATGTTGTGTTCCCTCCGGTGCCTCTGTTTTGTTCCATTGGTCTATATCTCTGTTTTGGTACCAGTACCATGCTGTTTTGATTACTGTAGCCTTGTAGTATAGTTTGACATCCGGTAGTGTGATGCCCCCCACTGTGTTCTTTTTGCTTAGAATTGACTTGACTATACGGGCTCTCTATTGGTTCCATATGAAGTTCATGGTGGTTTTTTCCAGTTCTGTGAAGAAAGTCAATGGTCAATGGTAGCTTGATGGGGATAGCGTTGATTCTGTAAATTACTTTGGGCAGTTTAGCCATTTTCACGATATTAATTCTTCCTAACCATGAACATGGAATGCTTCTCCATCTGTTTGTGTCCTCTCTGACTTTGTTGAGCAGTGGTTTGTAGTTCTCCTTGAAGAGGTCCCTTACGTTCCTTGTGAGTTGTATTCCTAGGTATTTTATTCTTTTTGTAGCAATTGTGAATGGCAGTTCGTTCTTGATTTGGCTTTCTTTAAGTCTGTTATTGGTGTAGACGAGTGCTTGTGATTTTTGCACATTGATTTTATATCCTGAGACTTTGCTAAAGTTGCTTATGAGTTTCAGGAGTTTTTGGGCTGAGGTGATGGGGTCTTCTAGGTATACTATCATGTCGTCTGCAAATAGAGACAATTTGACTTCCACCTTTCCTATTTGAATACCCTTTATTTCTTTTTCTTGCCTGATTGCTCTGGCTAGAACTTCAAGTACTATATTGAATAGGAGTGGTGAGAGAGGGCATCCTTGTCTAGTGCCGGATTTCAAAGGGAATGCTTGCAGTTTTTGCCCATTCAGTATGATATTGGCTGTTGGTTTGTCATAAATAGCTTTTATTACTTTGAGATACGTTCCATCGATACCGAGTTTATTGAGGGTTTTTAGCATAAAGGGCTGTTGAATTTTGTCAAATGCCTTCTCTGCGTCAATTGAGATAATCATGTGGTTTTTATTTTTGGTTCTGTTTATGTGGTGAATTACGTTTATAGACTTGCATATGTTGAACCAGCCTTGCATCCCCAGGATGAATCCTACTTGATCATGGTGAATAAGTTTTTTGATTTGCTGTTGCATTTGGCTTGCCAATATTTTATTGAAGATTTTTGCATCTATGTTCATCATGGATATTGGCCTGAAGTTTTCTTTTCTTGTTGGGTCTCTGCCGGGTTTTGGTATCAGGATGATGTTGGTCTCGTAAAATGATTTGGGAAGTATTCCCTCTTTTTGGATTGTTTGAAATACTTTTAGAAGGAATGGTACCAGCTCCTCCTTGTGTGTCTGGTAGAATTCGGCTGTGAACCCGTCTGGACCTGGGCTTTTTTTGTGTGGTAGGCTCTTAATTGCCGCCTCGACTTCTGACCTTGTTATTGGTCTATTCATAGTTTCAGCTTCCTCCTGGTTTAGGCTTGGGAGGACACAGGAGTCCAGGAATTTATCCATTTCTTCCAGGTTTACTAGTTTATGTGCATAGAGTTGTTTGTAATATTTTCTGATGATGGTTTGAATTTCTGTGGAATCTGTGGTGATTTCCCCTTTATCATTTTTTATTGCATCTATTTGGTTGTTCTCTCTTTTATTTTTTATCAATCTGGCTAGTGGTCTGTCTATTTTGTTGATCTTTTCAAAAAACCAGCTCTTGGATTTATTGATTTTTTGAAGGGTTTTTCGTATCTCAATCTCCTTCAGTTTAGCTCTGATCTTAGTTATTTCTTGTCTTCTGCTGGGTTTTGAGTTTTTTTGATCTTGCTCCTCTAGCTCTTTCAATTTTGACGATAGGGTGTCAATTTTGGATCTCTCCATTCTCCTCATATGAGCACTTATTGCTATATACTTTCCTCAAGAGACTGCTTTAAATGTGTCCCAGAGGTTCTGGCATGTTGTGTCTTCGTTCTCATTGGTTTCGAAGAACTTCTTTATTTCTGACTTCATTTCATTGTTTACCCAGTCAACATTCAAGAGCCAGTTGTTCAGTTTCAATGAAGCTGTGCGGTTCTGGGTCGGTTTCTGTATTCTGAGTTCTAACTTGATTGCACTATGGTCTGAGAGGCTGTTTGTTATGATTTCAGTTGTTTTGCATTTGTTGAGCAGTGCTTTACTTCCAATTATGTGGTCAATTTTAGAGTAGGTGTGATGTGGTGCTGAGAAGAATGTGTATTCTGTGGATTTGCGGTGGAGAGTCCTGTAAATGTCTATCAGGTTTGCTTGCTCCAGGTCTGAGTTCAAGCCCTGGATATCCTTGTTAATTTTCTGTCTGGTTGATCTGTCTAATATTGACAGTGGAATGTTAAAGTCTCCCACCATTATTGTGTGGGAGTCTAAGTCTCTTTGGAAGTCATTAAGAACTTGCCTTATGTATCTGGGTGCTCCTGCATTGGGTCCATATATGTTCAGGATCGTTAGCTCTTCTTGTTGTATCAATCCTTTTACCATTATGTAATGGCCTTCTTTGTCTCTTTTGATCTTTGTTGCTTTAAAGTGTATTTTATCAGAGATGAGAATTGCAACTCCTGCTTTTTTTTGCTCTCCATTTGCTTGGTAAATCTTCCTCCATCCCTTTATTTTGAGCCTTTGTGTATCCTTGCATGTGAGATGGGTTTCCTGGATACAGCACACTGATGGGTTTTGGATTTTTATCCAATTTGCCAGTCTGTGTCTTTTGATTGGTGCATTTAGTCATTTACATTTAGGGTTAATATTGTTATGGTGAATTTGATACTGCCATTTTGATGCTAAGTGGCTGTTTTGCCTGTTAGTTGTTGTAGAATCTTCATTATGCTGATCCTCTTTAACTTTTAGTGTGATTTTGGAATGGCTGGTACTGGTTGTTCCTTTCTAAGTGTAGTGCCTCTTTTAGGAGCTCTTGTAAAGCAGGCCTGGTGGTGACAAAATCTCTGAGTACTTGCTTGTTCGCAAAGGATTTTATTTTTCCTTCACTTCTGAAGCTCAGTTTGGCTGGATATGAAATTCTGGGTTGAAAGTTCTTTTCTTTAAGAATGTTGAATATTGGCCCCCACTCTCTTATGGCTTGTAGTGTTTCTGCCGAGAGATCTGCTGTGAGTCTGATGGGCTTCCCTTTGTGGGTAACTCGACCTTTCTCTCTGGCTGCCCTTAGTATTTTCTCCTTTATTTCAACCTTGTTGAATCTGACGATTATGTGCCTTGGGGTTG
The DNA here is from genome assembly GCF_049354715.1 of Callithrix jacchus. Lineage (NCBI taxonomy): Eukaryota > Metazoa > Chordata > Mammalia > Primates > Cebidae > Callithrix > Callithrix jacchus. Next base: position 47,887,690 of record NC_133514.1, read on the forward strand.
CTCTTCTTGCGGAATATCTTTGTGGTGTTCTCTGTATTTCCTGAATTTGAGTGTTGGCCTGTCTTGCTAGGTGGGGGAAGTTTTCCTGGATGATGTCCTGAAGAGTATTTTCCAGCTTGGATTCATTCTCTTCGTCCCCTTCTGGTACACCTATCAAACGTAGTTTAGGTCTTTTCACATAGTCCCACAGTTCTTGGAGACTTTGTTCATTCCTTTTTGTGCTTTTTTCTCTAATCTTGGTTTCTCGTTTTATTTCATTGAGTTGGTCTTCGACTTCAGATATTCTTTCTTCAGCTTGGTCAATTCGGCTATTGAAACTTGTGCATGCTTCGCAAAGTTCTCGTATTGTGTTTTTCAGCTCCTTTAATTCATTCATATTCCTCTCTAAGTTATCCATTCTTGTTATCATTTCCTCATATCTTTTTTTAAGTTCCTTAGTTTCTTTGCATTGATTTAAAACATGTTCTTTTAGCTCACGAAAGTTTCTCATTATCCACCTTCTGAAGTCTAATTCCGTCATTTCATCACAGTCATTCTCCGTACAGCTTTGCTCCCTTGCTGGTGAGGAGTTTTGGTCCTTTCTAGGAGGCGAGGTGTTCTGGTTTCAGGTGTTTTCCTCCTTTTTTCGCTGGTTTCTTCCCATCTTTGTGGGTTTATCCGCTTGTCGTCTGCGTAGTTGTTGACTTTTCGATTGGGTCTCTGAGTGGACACCCAGATTGTTGATGATGAATTATTTCTGTTACTTGGTTTTCCTTCTACCAGCCTATCCCCTTCTCTGTACGACTGCTGAGGTCCACTCCAGGCCCTGCTCATCTGGGGTGCACCTCTAGCAGCTGTGGCACAGTGAGGGATGCTACCCGTTTCTTTTTCTGCTATCTTTGTCCCAGGATGATGCCTGCCAAATGTCAGTCTTTTGTATATAGAGGGGTCAGGGAGCTGCTTGAGGAGACAGTCTGTACTTTTTTGGAGCTCAATTGCTGAGCTGTGAGCTCTGTTGTTCATTCAGGGCTGTTAGGCTGCTATGTTTGATTCTGCTGCAACAGAGCTCATTAAAAAAAAAAACCTTTTTTTCTCAAATGCTCTGTGTTGGGGGCTTCAGGCTTTATTTTTCGATGTTCGATGAGGTGTCCTGCCCAGCTAGAAGGCAGACTAGCCACTGTTTGGCTGCCGAGGCTCCGCCCTGCTGTTGTGTGATTCGCCCTGTTTCTGCAGGCTCTGCTGTGGTCTCCGCCATGCCCTGCGGCGGAGTCTCTTCGTTGTAGCGTGTTGCCTCAGCAACGGCAGGCTGCGTCAGCAGTGGGCGTGTATCTCAGTAGGGACGGGTTGCCTCTGCAACGGCTGGCTGCGTCAGCAGTGGGCGTGTATCTCAGTTGGGGCAGGTTGCCTCGGTAGTGGTGGACGCCCCTCCCCCACAGAGCATCTCGGACCGTCTGCTCGGGATTGTTTGAAATCGCGGTTTTGTTCGTCCCACTGGGTGTCCCAAACGATCTGTCCCTGCAATCCCCTGGGCTGGCCTACTGTCCAAGTCTCGTTCAGTCTCAAGTCCAGCCCTCTCAAGTCTCAGGTTGCCGGTTCAACAGGGCACCCCGACAAGCGCGCCCTGTGGGGATAGCTGGGTAGGGCCGGCCGCCGCCGCCCCAGCTGCCTGGCGTCCCATGTCTTTTTTATACTTTGGAGTTTCCCCGTTTTGTGGGCAACAAAGATCAGTCTGGAAATGCAGCTCCGATTCACTGTTTGCGGATTCAATGAGAGCTCCAATCCTGGGTTGTTCTCACAGTGCCATCTTGAGTCCTCCCGGCTCTTTCGAATTTTTATGCATAAGTCTATTTCAGTCTTAGGGAAATTATTATCTCTGATGAATTACAAATATATTTCTTTTTTTCATTTACTTTTTGATTTGCTTATACTAGTGCTTTGTGTTTGCCACAAAACATTTATAGCCGACTCTGTTAATCCTTTCTATTATGGCTTTTGGATTTTAAGTCATAATTGGACTCAACATATTTACTAAGGAATTCCTTTATGTTTTCTTTCATTTGTCTGATCCTAGCCTTTATGCTATTGTCCTCATGAATTTTACTTTTACAGATACTGTAAACCCTACTATTACTTTGGTTAATTACTTTTGTCAAAATGATCATCTTTTAAAGTAACTTAAATGAGGACAACACATTTTTAAACATTTGTCCATGTAGTGGTTAGCATTTTTAGGGCCATTCACTTCATTGTATAAATACAGATTTCCAACTGGCATTTGTCTTCTACCTGGTGAGGATGTCTTTCAACATTTTTATAGTGTAGACCTAGTGATAAACTCTTTCATTTTCTGAATGTCTAAAAATGTCTTCATTGTGCCTTTGCTTTTGAAGATTTTTCCTTAGTATTGAGCTCAAGGTTGACATTTTCATTTTTCTTTTAGTACTTTAAAGATGTTTCTCTCCTGTTTTCTTTTTCTTTTTCTTCTTTTTTGGAAACAAGGTCTTGCTTTGTCACCCAGGCCAGAGTGCAGTGACGCAATCTTGGTTCACTGCATCCGCCACCTCCCGGGTTCAAGTGATTCTTCTGCCTCAGCCTTCTGAGTAGCTGGGATCACAGGCACATACCACCACACTTGGCTAATTTTTGTATTTTTAGTAGAGACAGGGTTTTACCATGTTGGCCAGGCTGGTCTTGAACTCCTGACCCCAGATGAGCCACCATGCCCTGCCCTCTCCTCTCTTGTCACTTGAATTGGTGGCAACAAGAAATCTGATAGCCTTCTTTCCTTTCTCTGTATGTAATATTTCTTTTTTCTTTGTCTGCTTTTAAGATTTTTTTTGTTATCGGCTTTGAGCATCTATGTTGTGCCTCAGCCTCCCAAAGTGTTTGGATTACAGGTGTGCACCACTGCACCCACCCTCTCCTGAGTCTTTAGTAATTTTGTCACTTGCATGTTGTATGTTCTTTTGACATTCTGTTGGATAATTGGGACCCTTTGCAAATCTCTAGGGTTCTGTATTCTGTGCAGTTTTCTTCTCTTTAGTTACTTTGTCCCAGGAGCTCTTGTTGCCTTGATTTATTTTTCCTGGACTCAGCTTCATGTCCTTAATTCAGGGCATCTGCCAGGTTCTGCCTCAGTTTACTCTCTATGCAGCAGTGGTAAGCCGAGGCAATTGCAGAGCTCACTTTTTTGTTTCTTGTGTCTCTGGGATTGCTTGATACCCAGTCTTGAAAAACATCATATATATATATATATATATATATATTTTATAATGTAAGTTGCTTTTTCTGGAGGAATAGTAAATCTGGTTCCTGTTGCTCCAACTTAGCTAGTAGTGGAAATCTTGTGTCTCCTTCTCCTTCTCCTCTTCCTCCTCTTCCTCCTCTTCCTCCTCCTCCTTCTCCTCCTCTTCCTCCTCTTCCTCCTCCTCTTCCTCCTCTTCCTCCTCCTCCTCCTCCTCCTTCTTTTTCGAGATGGAGTCTTGCTCTGTCACCAGGCTAGAGTGCAGTGGCACAATCTTGGCTCACTGCAACCTCTGCCTCCTGAGTTCAGGCAATTCTCCAGTCTCGGCGACTCCAGTAGCTGGGATTACAGGTGCATGCCACCACATCCAGCTAATTATTTTATGTTTAGTAGAGATGGGGTTTCACCTTGATGGCCAGGATGGTCTTGACTTCTCTTTTTTTTCCTCTCCATTTTTTTTATTGTATCTTAAGTTTTGGGGTACATGTGCAGAACATGCAAGATAGTTGCATAGGTACACACATGGCAGTGTGTTTTGCTGCCTTCCTGCCCTTCACTCACATTTGACATTTCTCCCCAGGCTATCCCTCCCCAGGTCCCCACACCGCTGTCACTCCCCTCTTCCCCCCAGTAGACCCCAGTGTTTGGTACTCCCTTCCCTGTGTCCATGTGTTCTCATTTTTCATCACCCACGTATGAGTGAGAATATGTGATATTTCATTTTCTGTTCTTGTGTCAGTTTGCTGAGAATGATGTTCTCCAGATTCATCCATGTCCCTACAAAGGACATGAACTCATCGTTTCTGATTGCTGCATAATATTCCATGGTGTGTATGTACCACATTTTCCCAATCCAGTCTATCGTGGATGGGCATTTGGGTTGGTTCCAGGTCTTTGCTTTGTAAACAGTGCTGCAATGAATATTCATGTGCATGTGTCCTTATAGTAGAACGATTTATAGTCCTTTGGATATATACCCAGGAATGGGATTGCTGGGTCAATTGGAATTTCTATTTCCAAGGCCTTGAGGAATCACCACACTGTCTTCCACAATGGCTGAACTAGTTTACACTCCCACCAACAGTGTAAAAGTGTTCCTATTTCTCCACATACTCTCCAGCATCTTTTGTCTCCAGATTTTTTAATGATCGCCATTCTAACTGGCATGAGATGGTATCTCAATGTGGTTTTGATTTGCATCTCTCTAAAGACCAGTGATGATGAGCATTTTTCCATATGTTTGTTGGCCTCATATATGTCTTCTTTTGTAAAGTGTCTGTTCATATCCTTTGCCCATTTTTGAATGGGCTTGTTTGTTTTTTTCCAGTAAATCTGTTTGAGTTCTTTGTAAATTCTGGATATCAGCCCTTTGTCAGATGGGTAGACTGCAAAAATTTTTTCCCATTCTGTTGGTTGCCGATTCACTCTAGTGACTGTTTCTATTGCCATGCCGAAGCTGTGGAGTTCGATTAGGCCCCACTTATCTATTTTGGCTTTTGTTGCCAATCCTTTTGGTGTTTTGGTCATGAAGTACTTGCCTACTCCTATGTCCTGAATGGTTTTGCCTAGATTTTCTTCTAGGGTTTTTATCGTGCCAGGTCTTATGTTTAAGGCTTTTATATATCTGGAGTTAATTTTAGTGTAAGGTGTCAGGAAGGGGTTCAGTTTCTGCTTTCTGCACATGGTTAGCCAGTTTTCCCAACACCATTTATTAAACAGGGAATCATTTCCCCATTGCTTGTTTTTGTCAGGTTTATGAAAGATTGTATAGTTGTATATATGTTGTGTTGCCTCCGATTCCTCTGTTCTGTTCCATTGGTCTATATCTCTGTTTTGGTACCAGTACCATGCTGTTTTGATTACTGTAGCCTTGAAGTATAGTTTGAAATCCGGTAGTGTGATGCCCTGTCCTGTGTTCTTTTTGCTTAGAATTGACTTGGCTATGCAGGCTCTCTTTTGGTTCCATATGAAGTTCATGGTGGTTTTTTCCAGTTCTGTGAAGAAAGTCAATGGTAGCTTGATGGGGATAGTGTTGATTCTGTAAATTACTTTGGGGAGTATAGCCATTTTCACGATATTAATTCTTCCTAACCATGAACATGGAATGTTTCTTCATCTGTTTGTGTCCTCTCTTATTTCATTGAGCAGTGGCTTGTAGTTTTCCTTGAAGAGGTCCCTTACATTCCTTGTGAGTTGTATTCCTAGGTATTTTATTCTTTTTGTAGCAATTGTGAATGGCAGTTCGTTCTTGATTTGGCTCTCTTTAAGCCTGTTATTAGTGTATAGGAATGCTTGTGATTTTTGCACATTGATTTTATATCCTGAGACTTTGCTGAAGTTGCTTATCAGTTTCAGGAGTTTTTGGGCTGAGGCGATGGGGTCTTCTAGGTATACTATCATGTCGTCTGGAAATAGTGACAATTTCGCTTCCACCTTTTCTATTTGAATACCCTTTATTTCTTTTTCTTGCCTGATTGCTCTGGCTAGAACTTCCAGTACTATATTGAATAGGAGTGGTGAAAGAGGGCGTCCTTGTCTAGTGCCAGATTTCAGAGGGAATGCTTCCAGTTTTTGCCCATTCAGTATGATATTGGCTGTTGGTTTGTCATAAATAGCTTTTATTACTTTGAGATATTTTCCACCGATACCGAGTTTATTGAGGGTTTTTAGCATAAAGCACTGTTGAATTTTGTCAAATGCCTTCTCTACGTCAATTGAGATAATCATGTGGTTGTTGTTTTTGGTTCGATTTATGTGGTGAATTATGTTTACAGTCTTGCGTATGTTTAACCAGCCTTGCATCCCCAGGATGAATCCTACTTGATCATGATGGATAAGTTTTTTGATGTGCTGTTGCAATCGACTTGCCAGTATTTTATTGAAGATTTTTGCATCTATGTTCATCATGGATTTTAGCCTGAAGTTTTCTTTTCTTGTTGGGTCTCTGCTGGGTTTTGGTAACAGGATGATGTTGGTCTCATAAAATGATTTGGGAAGGATTCCCTCTTTTTGGATTATTTGGAATAGTTTCAGAAGGAATGGTACCAGCTCCTTTTTGTGTGTCTGGTAGAATTCGGCTGTGAACCCATCTGGACCTGGACTTTTTTTGTGTGGTAGGCTCTTAATTGCTTCCTCGACTTCTGACCTTGTTATTGGTCTATTCATAGTTTCGGCTTCCTCCTGGTTTAGGCTTGGGAGGACACAGGTGTCCAGAAATTTATCAATTTCTTCCAGGTTTACTAGTTTATGTGCATAGACTTGTTTGTAATATTCTCTGATGATGGTTTGAATTTGTGTGGAATCTGTGGTGATTTTCCCTTTATCTTTTTTTTTTTTTTTTTTTTTGCATCTATTTGGTTGTTCTCTTTTCTTTTTTATCAATCTGCCTAGTGGTCTGTCTATTTTGTTGATCTTTTCAAAAAACCAGCTTTTGGATTTATTGATTTTTTGAAGGGGTTCTCGTGTCTCTATCTCCTTCAGTTCAGCTCTGATCTTAGTTATTTCTTGTCGTCTGCTAGGTTTTGAGTATTTTTGATATTGCTCCTCTAGCTCTTTCAATTTTGACGATAGGGTGTCAATTTTGGATCTCTCCATTCTCCTTATATGGGCACTTATTGCTATATATTTTCCTCTAGAGACTGCTTTACATGTGTCCCAGAAATTCTGGCATGTTTTGTCTTCGTTCTCATTGGTTTCGAAGAACTTCTTTATTTCTGCCTTCATTTCATTTTTTATCCAGTCAACATTCAAGAGCCAGTTGTTCAGTTTCCATGAAACTGTGCGATTCTGGGTTAGTTTCTGAATTCTGAGTTCTAACTTGATTGCACTATGGTCTGAGAGACTGTTTGTTATGATTTCAGTTGTTTTGCATTTGCTGAGGAATGCATTACTTCCAATTATGTGGTCAATTTTTGAGTAGGTGTGATGTGGTGCTGAGAAGAATGTATATTCTGTGGATTTGGGGTGGAGAGTCCTCTAAATGTCTATCAGGTTTGCCTGTTCCAGGTCTGAGTTCAAGCCCTGGATATCCTTGTTAATTTTCTGTCTGGTTGATCTGTCTAATATTGACAGTGGAGTGTTGAAGTCTCCCACTATTATTGTGTGGGAGTCTAAGTCTCTTTGTAAGTCCTTAAGAACTTGCCTTATATATCTGGGTGCTCCTGTATTGGGACCATATATATTTAGGATCGTTAGCTCTTCTTGTTGTATCGATTCTTTTACCATTATGTAATGACCTTTGTTTCTTTTGATCTTTGTTGCTTTAAAGTCTATCTTATCAGAGATGAGAATTGCAAATCCTGCTTTTTTTTTGCTCTCCATTTGCTTGGTAAATCTTCTTCCATCTCTTTATTTTGAGCCTTTATGTATCTTTGCATGTGAGATGGGTTTCCTGGATACAGCACACTGATGGGTTTTTTTTAATCCAATTTGCCAGTCTGTGTCTTTTGATTGGTGCATTTAGCCCATTTACATTTAGGGTTAATATTGTTATGTGTGAATTTGATAGTGCCATTTTGATGCTAGCTGGCTGTTTTGCCCATTAGTTGATGAAGAGTCTTCATTTTGTTGATACTCTTTTGCGTTTAGTGTTGGAATGGCTGGTACTGGTTGTTCCTTTTTATGTGTAGTACCTCTTTCAGGAGCTCTTGTAAAGCAGGCTTGGTGGTGACAAAATCTCTGAATACTTGCTTGTTTGCAAAGGATTTTATTTTTCCTTCACTTATGAAGCTCAGTTTGGCTGTATATATAATTCTGGGTAGAAAGTTCTTTTCTTTAAGGATGTTGAATATTGGCCCCCACTCTCTTCTTGCTTGTAGAGTTTCTGCCAAGAGATCTGCTGTGAGTCTGATGGGCTTCCCTTTGTGTGTGACCCGACCTTTTTCTCTGGCTGCCCTTAGTATTTTCTCCTTCATTTCAACCTTTGTGAATCTGACAATTATGTGCCTTGGGTTTTCTCTTCTTGCGAAGTATCTTTGTGGTGTTCTCTATTTCCTGGATTTGATTGTTGGCCTGCCTTGCTAGGTTGGGGAAACTTTCCTGGATAATATCCTGAAGAGTGTTTTCCAGCTTGAATTCATTCTCTTCGTCCCCTTCTGGTACACCTGTCAAACGTCGGTTAGGTCTCTTCACATAGTCCCAAATTTTTTGGAGACTTTGTTCATTCCTTTTTGTGTTTTTTTCTCTAATCTTTGTTTCTCATTTATTTCATTGAGTTGATCTTCGACTTCTGATATTCTTTCTTCTGCTTGGTCACTTCGGCTGAAACTTGAGTATGCTTCGTGAAGTTCTCGTGTTGTGTTTTTCAGCTCTTTCAATTCATTCATATTCCTCTCTAAGTTATCCATTTTTGTTATTATTTCCTTGAATCTTTTTCTAAATCTTTTTTCAAGGTTCTTAGTTTCTTTGCATTGATTTAGAACATGTTCTTTTAGCTCACAGAAGTTTCTCATTACCCACCTTCTGAAGTCTGATTCCATCATTTTGTCACAGTCATTCTCCATCCATCTTTGTTCTATTGCTGGTGAGGAGTTTTGGTCCTTTGTAGGAGGAGAGGTGTTCTGGTTTTGGGTGTTTTCCTCCTTTTTGTGCTGGTTTCTTCCCATCTTTGTGGATTTATCCACCTGTCCTCTGAGTAGTTGCTGACTTTTTGATTGGGTCTCTGGGTGGACACCCAGATTGTTGATGATGAGGTATTTCTGTTACTTGGTTTTCTTTCTACCAGTCTAGCCCCTCTGCTGTATGACTGCTGAGGTCCACTCCAGGCCCTGCTTGTCTGGAGTACACCTGTAGCAGCTGCAGAACGGTGACTGATGCTACCAGTTTCTTCTTCTGCTATCTTTGTCCCAGAATGATGCCTGCCTTATGTCAGTCTGATCAGTCCTTTTTGAGGTGACTCTGGATATACAGGAGTCAGGGAGCTGCTTGAGGAGATGGTCTGTACTTTATAGGAGCTCAAGTGCTGAGCTGTGAGCTCCATTGTTCATTCAGGGCTGTTAGACAGGTGCGTTTAAGTCCACTGCACCAGAACTCTTAAAATCCCCTTTTTTCCTTAGATGCTCTGTCTTGGAGCGTTGAGACTTTCTTTATGAGTGTCCGTTGCACTATCCTGCCCAGCTAGGAGGCAGTCTAGTCACTATTTGCCTGCTGAGTCTCCACCCTGCTGATGTGGGGTCCGCCCTGCTGCCACTGGCTTTGCCCTGCCGCGGAGTCTTTCTGTTATGGCAGGTGGCCTCGGCAACGGCAGGCTGTGTCAGCAATGGGAGTGTACCTCCGTAGGGGTGGATTGCCTCAGTAATGGCGAACGCCCCTCCCCCACCGAGCTGCACCATCCTGGGTTCCGCTGTGCCCACAGTGAAACTCTCCACCTGGAGCATTTCAAATTGCCGTTTTGTTGTCCCTGTGGGGGTGAAACCCACCAAGCCCACTCGCCTGGCTCCCTGCCTCAGAGTGCCTTTCTTTTTTTTTTTTAAGTTGAACAGATGGCTCTCTCCCAGGTGTTTCGGTTGCCCACTGTTAGAGCACCGGGATCTGTGTGATTTCCCCTGCAGCTAGCCTCTGCACTGGCTCAAACGCCAATTCCCAGGAGTCTCCTGGTCTGGCTCACTGTCCAAGTCCCGTTTAATCAGATGGATATGCTAATCTACCCTCCCAAATCTCAGATTGCCAGTTTAGCAGGGCACCCGGGCCAGTGTGTTTTGTGCAGATTGTTGTGGAGTACTGCTGCGCGGCTGCTGTGCTGCGGCGACGGCTGAAGTGGCCACAACAGCCAAACCAGCTGCACTTGCATCCCATGTCTTTCCTACACCTGGGAATTTACCCATTCTGTGGGCAACAAAGATCCGTCTAGAAATGCGGCTTTGACTCACCCTCTGAGCGTTCACTGAGAGCTGCGATCCTGAGTTGTTCTTACCGCATCATCTTGAATCACCTCCCCGAGTCTTGATCTCTTGACCCCGTGATCTACCAGCCTCAGCCTCCCAAAGTGCTGAGATTACAGGCATGAGCCCTGTGCCTGGTGAAATCTTGTGTTTTCTCACAGATTTTATGTTTTTATTTTTCTTCATCTAAATGTTTTCTTCATTTTAAGTTTACTCAGCTGTGAGGTCATAGAGTTACCTTATTCATCTTTTCAGATGGCTACCTAATACCATTTATTTACTTGTCATCTGGTTTATCATCTTTATTGTATATTACTTTTCTGAATGTGTCTGGGTCTTTCTTAGGACTTCTCTTCTTTGAGTGTGTGTGCCTGATGCCAGCAACTCTCTGTTTTAGTAATGGAAGCCTTTTAATATCTGTATATATCTAGGTGTGCTGTAGCCCTTTTCAGAACTTTTTTTCCCTCCAGATTTCTCCCGAACTTTTCTTGTTTGTTCTTGCTTATTTTTCCATATGAACTTTAGGATGCACTTGCCTTCCATGAAGAAACAAAAATCCTATTAATTATTTAAATGAATTAACATAGGCAGAAAAAACTTTTATGATGACTTGTCTGTTCACAAACATGGTATGATATGACTTTTGACTGCTGAAGTATTCTTTTGGGTACTTCAGTAACATATTAAAATTTTATATCTGTCTTGCACATTACACGTTAAACTTTTTCCTAGATATTTAAGAACTACAAATGGGATTTTTTTCTTCTATTTTATTTCACATATTAACCATTTTCTGAATAGTTAACAACTCTTAGGGCAAACATTTGAATTTTATTTAAGTTGGACTCCTCGATGTTTAGAAATTAAAAGACTGAGGAGTGATTGTAACCTCCATGATACTTCATTTGCATTATAGATGAATACCAAATAGCTTTTTTATATAATAAAATGATAGGAATTGATCTTTCTGATTTTATGGGTATTTTATCTTATAGCCCTTATAAATAAGACGTTATTAATATCCTTGTTTAGCAACCTGTTTTTGAAGGGTAAGCTAACAAAGCTGATGGTGAGCCTGTTTCAGTGAATAGATTTATTTGCTCGATAAGTGCATAGGAATTTGCTTGAGAAGCAAAACAGCTTTTTAAAAACTTAAGGTTTGGCTGGGTGTGGTGGCTTACACCTGTAATCCCAGCACCCTGACAGGCAGAGGCAGGTGGATCACTTGAGTCCAGGAATTCAAGACCAGCCTGGGCAACATAGTAAGACCCTCTCTCTACAAAAAAATATAAACATTATCTGGGTGTGATGGCATGTGCTGGTAATTCTAGCAATGTGAGACACTGATGAGGTGGGATCGCTTGAGCCTGGGAATTCAAGGCTGCAGTGAGCTGTGACTGTTCTACTGCACTCCAGCCTGGGCAACAGAGTGAGACCCTGCCTTAGAAAATAAGGAAAAATAAAGATAAACCCTTAAGGTTTTACATTGCTGAAATAAATTAAAGACAGAAATAAATGGAAAGACATCCTGTTGCTTGTGAATTAATTTTTGTATATAAAATATATAACAATATCAAATACTGTTAAAATGTTAATACCACCTAAAATGATCTGCAGATTGAATGCAATCCCTATCAAAATCCTAATGGCATTTTGTTCAGAAATAGAAAAAAGAATCCTAAGATTTACATGAAACCTCAAAGGACATTGAATAGCCAAAACAGTCTTGAAAGGGGGGAAAAAAAAGCAGGAGACATCAATTCCTGATTTCAAAATATGTTACAAAGCTGCAGTAATCAAAGCAGTATGATACTGGCATGAGGACAGACCAGTGGAATAGAATAAACAGCCAAGAAATAAACCCTTACATATATGGTTAAGTGATCTTTGACAAATATGCCAAGAATTTGTGTATTCAACAAATAGTTTGGGAAAACTGGATATCCACCTGCAAGAGAATGAAGTTGGACTTTTACCTTACCCTATATACAAAAATTAATACAAAATGTCTTAAAGACCTAAATCTAAGACCAAAAACTATAAAAGTCTTAGATACTGGTACCAAAACAGAGATATAGACCAATGGAACAGAACAGAGGCATCGGAGGCAACACAACATATCTACAATCATACAATCGTTGATAAACCCGACAAAAGCAAGCAATGGGGAAAGGATTCCCTGTTCAACAAATGGTGTTGGGAAAACTGCCTAGCCATGTACAGAAAGCAGAAACTGGACCCCTTCCTGACACCTTACACTAAAATTAACTCCAGATGGATTAAAGACTTAAACATAAGACCTGGCACCATAAAAACCCTAGAGGAAAATCTAGGCAAAACCATCCAAGACATAGGAGTAGGCAAGGGCTCCATGAACAAAACACCAAAAGGATTGGCAACAAAGGCCAAAATAGACAAATGGGACCTAATCAAACTCCACAGCTTCTGCACAGCAAAAGAAACAGTCACTAGAGTGAATCGGCAACCAATAGAATGGGAAAAAATTTTTGCAGTTTACCCATCTGACAAAGGACTGATATCCAGAATTTACAAAGAACTCAAACGGATTTACAGGAAAAAAACAAGCCCATTCAAAAGTGGGCAAAGGATATGAACAGACACTTTATGAAAGAAGACATATATGAGGCCAACAAACATATGAAAAAATGCTCATCGTCACTGGTCATCAGAGAGATGCAAATCAAAACCACATTGAGATACCATCTCACGCCAGTTAGAATGGCGATCATTAAAAAATCTGGAGACAACAGATGCTGGAGAGGATATGGAGAAAAAGGAACACTTTTACACTGTTGGTGGGAGTGTAAATTAGTTCAACCATTGTGGAAGACAGTGTGGCGATTCCTCAAGGCCTTAGAAATAGAAATTCCATTTGACCCAGCAATCCCATTACTGGGTATATATCCAAAGGACTATAAATCGTTCTATAAGGACACATGTACACGAATGTTCATTGAAGCACTGTTTACAATAGCAAAGACCTGGAATCAACCCAAATGCCCATCGATGATAGACTGGATTGGAAAAATGTGGCACATATACACCATGGAATATTATGCAGCAATCAGAAATGATGAGTTTGTGTCATTTGTAGGGACATGGATGAATCTGGAGAACATCATTCTCAGCAAACTGACACAAGAACAGAAAATGAAACACTGCATATTCTCACTCATAGGTGGGTGATGAAAAATAAGAACACATGGACACAGGGAGGGGAGTACTAAACACTGGGGTCTATTGCGGGGGAAAGGGGAGGGCCAGCAGGAGGGGGAGCTGGGGAGGGATAGCCTGGGGAGAAATGCCAAATGTGGGTGAAGGGGAGAAAGGAAGCAAAACACACTGCCATGTGTGTACCTTTGCAACTGTCTTGCATGTTCTGCACATGTACCCCCAAACCTAAAATGCAATAAAAAATTTAAAAAAAAAGTCTTAGACAAAAGCATAGGAAAATGCCTTATGACATTGGATTTGGGAATAATTTATTGGATATGATACCAAAAGCACAGATGGCAAAAGCAGAAATAGAGAAATGGGATTATATCAAACATTGAAACTTCTGTTCTGCAAAGGAAATAGCATAGTGAAAAGACAACCCAGATGGAAGCAAACTGTATTTCTGATAAGGGGATAGCACAAGGGCCTAATATATAGAATATATACTCAACTCCTGCAACTTAACAACAAACACCAAACAAACCAATTAAAAAATAGGCAACGGACTTGAATCAATAGTTTTCTAAAGAAGATATACGGATGACTAACAAGTATATGAAACTGCTTTACAGTCAGAGCTGTGGCATGTACCTGCATGTAGTCCCAGCTACTTGGGAGGCTGAGGTAGGAGGACCACTTGAGCCCAGGAGTTCGAGGCCAGGCTGGGCAAAAGAGACCCCCATCTCTAAAAATGGAAAAAGATGCTCAATGACATCATCTCTTTAGAAAATTACAAATCAAAACAAAACTACACCTTTTAGGATGGCTACTGTCAAAGGAAAAAAAAGCAGGAAATAAGTGTTGGCGAGAATGTGGAGAAATTGGAACTCCTGTACACTGTTTCTGGGAATGTAAAATGGTGCAGTTGCCTTGGAAAATAGTATAGAGCTTCCTCAGAAAACTAGAAATAGATCTGGCAATTCATATGATCCAGCAATCTCACCATATCACCAAAAGAATTGAAAACAGGATCACCCAGTGATATTTTTCCTGTCCAGTGCAGCATTATTCACAAGAGCCAAGAGGTAGAAGCCACCTCAGTGTTTACCAGCAGATGAATGGAAAAGAAAATATGGCATGTATGTAACAGTGGAATATTATCCAGCTTTAAAAAAGGAAGAAATCCTGTCACATGCTGCAACATGGATGAAGCCTCAGGACATTATAATATGTTAAATAACCTCACCCCCAAAAGTAAATACTGCATGATACCATGTATGAGGTATCTAAAGTACTCAGACTCCTAGGGACAGAAAGTAGAATGGTGGTTTCCCGGGGCTTTGGGGAATGGGAAAAGGAAATGTTCCTGTTCAGTGGATGTAGAGTTTTAGTTTAGCAAGGTGAAAAACTTTCAGATATATATTACACAGCAGTGTATATACAGTTAACACAATTATACTGTACTCTTAAAATGGTTAACATGGTAAATTTTATGTTGTTTGGTTTTGACCACAATTTAAAAACTTATGGCCAGGAGTGATGGCTCATGCCTATAATCTGAGCACTTTGGGAGGCCAAGGCAGGCGGATCACCATGTCAGGTTATCGAAACTATCCTGGCCAACATGGTGAAGCCAAAAATACAAAAATCAGCTGGGTGTGGCACCTGTAATCTCAGCTACTGGGGAGGCTGAGGCAGGAGAATCAATTGAACCTGGGAACCAGAGGTTGCAGTGAGCTGAGATCACACCACTGCACTCCAGCCTGGAGACAGCCCAAGACTCCATCTCAAAAAATAAATACATAAATAAATTTTTTTAATGTAGGTTCTTAAAAGCTCAGTGTTCATCTATTTCTATTTTCAGACTAATCTTAATATTCTATTTGTATAGCTATTCTTTACTGAATTACATTAGGCTCCTGAAGATCAAGTCCAGATTTCAAAGAATATTTTACTTGTATCTCCCTCTTTTTTTTTTTTTGAAATGGAGTCTTGGCTCTGTTGGCCAACCTGAAGTGCAGTGGCATGATCTCAGCTCACTGCAACCTCTGCCTCCTGGGTTCAAGCAATTCTGCTTCAGCCTCCCAAGTAGCTAGGACTGTAGGTGGAGCCACCATGTCCAGCTAATTTTTGTGTTTTTAGTAGAGGCAGGGTTTCACTGTGTTGGCCAGGATGGTCTCGATATCTTGATCTTGTGATCTGTCCGCCTTGGCCTCCCAAAGTGCTGGGATTACAAGCATAAGCTACTGTGTCCCACCTATTTTACTTGTATCTTAAGCAAATAAATACATACACTTGATAAATGAAAAGGTTACTTTTAGGAATGGAATGGAAATACAAAATTAGAATTGTTGAGGAAAATTTAAGCTTAATTTGAAAGATTAAGCATAAACAGAATGCTTGCATATTCGTTCGATTTAAACAAAAAAAAAAAAACAAATATACTTACCAGGTGTAATTTTTTTTTTTACCCACCATGCCAAGATAATTTTTTTGCATTTTAGAAGAAATGGGTTTCACTGTGTTGCCCAGGCTGGTCTTGAACTCCTGAGTTAAGGCAATCTACCTGTCTTGGCCTCCCAAACTGCTAGGATTGCAGGCATGAGCCAGCATGTTGACCATCAGGCATAATTTTAATAAAAATGTTTAGTATTATCAATTTTGTTCTACAGAAAGATTTGACTTCTGCTTTCTGGCAGTGTTTTGTTTTAACTATCCAAGTGATACTACAAAATTTAAATCTACTTCAAGCTAAACATCATTTTATTATAAAACAGATAAGAAATATAATTCAGTAGTGACATTAAAATCTCCAGATTTTTACTGACTTCTTCTAAAACCACTCTTTTCATGTAAGAAAAGGTGGGGTTTTACAAACTACAAATTTGGCCAGATGCAGTGGCTCACAACTGTAATCCCAACGTTTTGGGAGGATTACTTAAGCCCAAGAGTTTAAGACCAGTCTGGTTAACATAGCAAGACCTTGTCTTAGTCAAAAATAAAAAACTTGGCCAGGTGTGGTGGTGCGCCCCTGTGGTCCCAGTGACTGGGAGGCTCAGGTGGGAGAAGGAGGTGGAGGCTGTAGTGAGCCTTTATTACGCCATTGCATGTAGCCTGGGTTACAGAATGAGCCCTATCTCAAAACAACAAGAAAAGCCCTATAAATTTAAGTATATTTCCCATTCTAAATAAAAGTAACTCAAAATTTCAATGTCAATTTGGGAGACTTAGTGAGTTTTTTGCCCTCAAAATCAATGTACAAGCAAATTTCTCTTAAAATTCTTTGGCTTCCAATGGAGCTGCTTGACAGGCTGTGCACAGCAGTGGGCTGCTGGAGAGAGCTGAATGTTACTGCTGTGGAAATGTGTTGTTGTGAAAGATGGCTTGTAAGTAAAGGCAGCACACTCCTTTGCTGAATGCCCTGCCTGGGTTAATAGGGGCTTCCAAGTGAACAGTTCACTCCCTTTCCTGGATTTTCACATGGTTCTGCTGCTTCCTGCCTCCTCCCGGGATCCCCAGAGTTTTTCTTCTGTAGTATCACAGCCTCCACAAGAAGCAAAGCTTTGAAGGGAACTGAACCTTTCTGTGATGTGTGTTTTAGTGTTTTTTGTGTTTGTTTGTTTTTGGTTTTGGTTTTTTTCCTTTCTGGAAAAAAAAAAACAATTAAATCTTGAAAGCCATATCATATAAAGTAGGCAGTCTGGAAGTCACTTACCTGAGCCACTTAATTATTTTTCCACAGGCTTTCCTTGAAATAACACTGTGATATAATAATGAGAAATTAGAAGGTGGGCACGGGGAAGTGGCTCCATTTAAAAAAATTGCTCTAGGGCAATTGTTGGTTTGTGTCCTCCTTTATATTTGTTGATTCAAAATACATTGGCTACATATGTTCATATATCATCCTGTTGTCACAAGCTCTGTGCAGGTTACTTACTCTTCCTTGGTGCTGCCTTTCTCATTCGTAAATTGGGGTTCCTAGACCTATATAATCAGACTGGTGAAAAGTGAAGGAGATCACATGTGTAAAGTGCCTCGACTAAGATGTACTCCATGGAGCCCTGCCTCCCTGTATATATTCACTTGTTTATGAAACAGGCATTAACTGAGTGCCTGGTGTGAACTCAGCAGTATGGGGCTGAGTGTATCTGCCCAGAGGTGCTATGATGCCTGGTGCTGGGATCAAGACTCTTGGCAGCAAAAACCCTCGAGGTAGAAGGAACACTATTGCTCCTTTCTTCCATGAAAGCATTTGTCAAGATATCCCTTGTCAGAGGCTATAGATTAGAAACTGATGGGTTTATTTTCTCCATGTGTGCTGTCCATTGTCCACTAACCACATGTGGCAGCGACTCCCACACTGGATAGAGCAGATAGAGACTTTCCCTTTCTTGCAGAAGGTTCTTTTGGATGGTGATGGTCTAGGTGGTGAGAGAGCTTGACTTGGTCACTTTTTTCTCTCTCTCTTTTTTTTTTTTTTTGAAATGGAGTCTTGTTTGGTTGCCTAGGCCAGAGTGCAATGGTACAGTCTTGGCTTACTGCAACTGCTGTCTCCTGGGTTCAAGTGATTCTCCTGCCTCAGCCTGCTGAGTAGCTGGGATTACACGTGGGCACTGCCACACCTGGTTACTTTTGTATTTTTAGTAGAGATGGGGTTTTGCCATGTTGGCCAGGCTGGTCTCAAAATCCTAACCTCAAGTGATCTGCCCACCTCAGGCTCCCAAAGTACTGGGATTACAGGCGTGAGCCACCGCCCAACCCGTTTTCTTATTTTTAATCCAGTTTACGGTTTTTTAAATAATGGAGTTGATAGAATATAGGGAGTGGAAGATAATCTATTAAAGATAATTTAGGCCCTAGTTCCCCTTTTCTTTGTGACAATTTTAGGACCTAAAGAGCTACCTTTTAATTTTTAAAATATGGGCTGGGCATGGTGGCTCACACCTGTAATCCCAGCTCTTTGGGAGGCTGAAGCCAGAAGATTGCTTAAGCCCATCCTGGGCAACATGTCAAGACTCCATCTCTACAAAAAAATTAAAAATTTGCTGAGTGTAGTGGTGAACACCTGTGGTCCCAGCTACTCAGAAGGCTGAGGTGGGAGGATCACCTGAGCCCAGGAGGTCAAGGCTGCAGTGAGTTGTGATTGCATCACTGAACTCCAGCCTGGGTGACAGAATGAGACTGTCTGTAAAATAAAATTATTTAAGTAGGCTGGGTGCAGTGCCTCACACCTGTAATCCCAGCACTTTGGGAGGCCAGGGTGGGTGGATCACCAGGTCAGGAGTTCGAGACCAGCCTGGCCAACATGATGAAACCTCATCTCTACTAAAAATACAAAAAATTACCCAGGTGTGGTGGTGTACATCTATAATTCCAGCTACTTGGGAGGCTGAGGTAGGAGAATCGCTTGAAGCTGGAAGGCGGAGGTTGCAGTGAGCTGAGATCACTCCATTACACTCCAGCCTGGGTGACAGGGCAAGACTCCATCTAAAAAAAGTAAACAGGCTTTTGCAGAGTGGAGAAGGAAGGATAAAAGTAGTATTTCAAGAATCTATGAAACAATTTTTCTACTTAGCCACACTGGCCTTTTCTGGTAGATCTTTTAAAGTTGCAATGTCATTTACTGTCAATGGTCTATAACAAATACTAAGGTCAAGGTAATTCTCAATTATATTTTTTACAGAATACTTTATTAATTCTGTAGCCTTCATGGCTTCATATCAGTTAAGATTCTTTGGGTGACCTTCCCTCTTCTCAGCCCCACTTTTAAAATATCAAGTATAATTTGCATATAGTAAAATGCTTGGATTTATGTGTAGTTTGAATTTAAGCAAGTGAACCAATATGCTAAAGTTCCCTGGGTCTTTCCAATCATCTCCCTATCCCAAGCATCTGCTATTTGATTTCTGTCACTATAGATTAGTTTTACCTGCTCTTGAACTTGATGTATATGGAATCATAAAACACAAACTCATATGTCTGTCTCATTTTGCTGAGCACAGCGTTTCAGGGATGCATTGTGTTCCGTGTACCAGGACTTCATCCCTTTGTTACTGCTAAGTGGTGTTCCCTTGTATGAATTTACTGTGGTCTGTTGTCTTATTGATGGACATTTGAGTTGCTTTCAGTTTTTGGCTTTTATAAAGTAGCTACAAATATTCATGTGCAAATCCTTTTGTAGACACACATACTAATTTGTCTTAGGTATATACTTAGGAGTAGAGTGTCTGAGTCATAGGGAAAGCTTAAGTAACTTTGTAAGAAACTGCTCAATTTTGCCAGTGTCTTCATACAATTTTCTATTCCCATTAGCAATGTATGAGTTCTAATTGTGCAACATCTTCTCCAACAATTGGTGTGTCATTCTAATTTTAGCCATTCTAATGGGTGTGAAGTGGTATTTCCTTGTGGTTTTTAATTTGCATTTCCCTCATGTTAAATGCTTTTTTCACAGGCTTATGCTCTTTCCTATATCTGCTTTTGTGAAATATCTTCAAAACTTTTGCCCTGGTTCCTATTTTTAAAACTTTAGTATGTACCTTACAATGAGGACACATAGACACAGGGAGGGAAACATCACACACTGGGGTTTGTCAGGGGATGGGGGGCAAGGGGAAAGAGAGCATTAGGACAAATAACCTAACGCATGCAGTGCTTAAAACCTAGATGACAGGGTTGATGAGTGCATCAAACCATCATGGACCATGTATACCTATGTAACAAACCTTCATGTTCTGCACAAGTATCCCAGAACTTAAAGTTTAAAAAAAAGTCTTAATCTATTCTACACTATTTTCTTTTTCTTTTTTTATTGCATTTTAGGTTTGGGGGTACATGTGCAGAACATGCAAGATAGTTGCCTAGGTACACACGTGGCAGTGTGATTTGCTGTCTTCCTCCCCCTCATCCACATCTGACATTTCTCTTTAAAAAAAAAAAAAAGAAAACTAACAGGGCAATTGGCATGACAGTGCTTTTAAAATCCCTCTGAGAAGTTGTTTTCTAAAGAAAGAATTATTTATTAATATGATGAGTGGCCTAGAGTTGTGAATGTACTAAATAATGTTAGGAAAGACTTAAAATATAATCGGAGATAAAATGTTATGAATAATATTTTGCTTCTGGTAAGGCTATTATATATTTAAAATACTCATTGAAGTAAGTCTTGGCCAGGCACAGTAGTTCATGCCTGTAATTCCAGCACTTTGGGAGGCACAGGCACATGGATCACCTGAGGTC
Source organism: Callithrix jacchus (assembly GCF_049354715.1). NCBI lineage: Eukaryota > Metazoa > Chordata > Mammalia > Primates > Cebidae > Callithrix > Callithrix jacchus. The sequence goes on from NC_133514.1 coordinate 47,908,207, forward strand.
AGGAGTTCGAGACCTGCCGGACCAACATGGTGAAACTCAGTCTCTACTAAAAACACAAAAAATTAGCAGGCATGGTGGCACATGCCTGTAATCCCAGCTACTTGGGAGGCTGAGGCAGGAGAATTGCTTGAACCTGGGAGACAGAGGTTGCAGTGAGCCAAAATCATGCCACTGCACTATAGCCTGGGCAACAGAATGGGACTCCATCGCAAAATATAAATAAATGAATGAATAAATAAAATAAAGTGAGTCTTTGTTTTATTCACTGCCAAGAAGTTTGAAATGAGATAGACACTTACTTATCCTTTTTCCCCTTTGAAATGCTTATTTAGATGGAAAAACTCGAATGTAACCTATCAGAGTTGTTGGCTTATGATCCTAGAAGAATACTGTCTACTGAAATTGATTTTTTTATTCCTCTGTGCCTTCTCTTCTCTGGATCAGGAGTCTGACTTTTGTGACTATGATCCAAATGTTTTAGGGCATGTTAGTGTTGCCATATGTAATCTAATTTGTACCATACTGATGGAAACCGACCTGAGCCAGTCTGGTCATGCACATCCCTTAGGACTTTTTGATAGGTTATAGTCACAACCAAAAAGACTTGAGGGTAGGTGGAGTTTAGCTGTTCCCCCACAACACTGCTACCACTGAGACTATAATAAAAGCTAGTCTCAGATGAAAAAAAATTCTGCCACTCAATAGTTGTTTATTAAATGCTGTTTATTACCCAGCAGACACAAAACAGATGATGCACCCTGTCCTGAAAGCTTAGTTCTTGCATTTTGTAGGTACTCTGACCCCTCCTTTTATGAAAAGCTTACTTGAAGCACAGTTATAGTATTTGTCATGCTTATAGTTGGTACCAGTCAATCAAATCCTCACAGCCAGGCGTGGTGGCTCATGCTTGTAAATCCCAGCACTTTGGGAGGCCAAGGCAGATAGATCACTTGAGGTAGGTAGGAATTTTGAGACCAGCCTGGTCAGTATGGTGAAACCTGTCTCTACTAAAAACACAAAAATTAGCTGGGCATGGTGGTACGCACCTGTAGTCCCAGCTACTCTGGAGGCTGAGGCAGGAGAATTGCTTGAACCTGGGAGGCGGAGGTTGTGGTAAGCCAAGATCACACCACTGCACTCTAGCCGAGGTGACAGAAAGAGACTCGGTCTCAAAAAAAAAAAAAATAGTTCTCACAACTAGTAGCTGGATGGCAGCACTGGTTTACGAATCCAGACTGAAATCTCAAATACTATCCCTGAGTAACACTCTTGTCAAATTCTTCTTATTATGCAAGTGTGGAGTGTATGTGTAAAATATTTTAGACAAATATACGTATGTGGACGGTCACTAATTTTGCCAATGAGAGCCCATTTCTAACAGGGATTATTCTGATGAACACACCACTAATTTTACCAATAAAAATATTTTTAGTGCCCAGTATTTGAATTATAAATTCTCCAGAGGTATGAGTAACAGAAGAGCTACTGTATTACCTCTGGAATGTGACTCCTTGCCTTAATAAGGGCCATCCATCTCTGGAGTGCGAGTTTCTGATTAGAGCAACTGCCACCAGATCTGCACTATCTGCTTCCTGGTGTAGCTTAAACCATTCATAACATGTTTTATCCTTGTCTCTGCAGTTTAAAATAAATTAACAACCCAGGCCCATTATATAAAATGAGTAAGGGGAATTTGTCTGGATAGTTCATTCCCTCTCCTGATCAATTTAATTAGTAAATCTGGTAAAAGTCTCAGATGAGAGTTTAATTATACATCATCCAGTGACAAAGAAAAGTAGGGTCTTGAACTGTGATTTTGCTTTTGTGTCACACTGACAGCAGGTGTGACAGGGGGCTGGAGAGGTTTCTTCCAGTAAGTTAAGTTTCAGGGCCCTTTGTTGTAAAGCAGGAGAAGCAGAGAGCTGATGGAGGCATCCTTCAATTCTCCCCATTAAGCGCACCAGGAGTCAGATAACTTTGTGTCTCCAGCCCAGGGATGCACAGGTAAACTAAGATAAGGAAGGATCGTGATGAAAGGCAACTGGCTGGAGTTGTAATCGCATCTTTCCATCTCAGAGTGCTAGCTACTGATGCTGTATTTAACCTTATGTCTGCACTGGGAGGGTGGATCTTGTCCTGGCAGGAAATAGGTGTTGTTTGGCAGCATTGGACAAGGATGTAGAGGACACCAAGGTTGAGGGGGACATAACTATGAAAGGTGAAAGGCTTTCTCCTCATCTTTTCCTCACCTCCCAGAGGAATATATTTTCACTTATGAACTAACACCAACACATTCAAAAGCCACATAATACTCATAAAATAAATGCTTCTTCCCTGCCCCCAAATTCCAGTTCCATCTCCTTGGTAACCACAGTAACTCTTTGGTGGGGACATTCTTCTAGTTTCATTTCTGTTTATTTTTTAATTAATTAAATTTCTTTTAGAGGCTCAGTCTCTCTCTGTCACCCAAGCTGGAGTGCAGTGCTGCAATCATAACACACTGTGGCCTCAACCTTCCAGGCTCAAGTGGTCCTCCGGCCTCAGCCTCCCAAGTAGCTGAGACTACAGGCATGAGCCACTGTGTCTAGCTCTCTGTTTATTATAGAAGACTGTTTGTTTGTTTGTTTGTTTGTTTGTTTTCCTCTTTATACTTCAGTAAATACAAATCTATGCATATAAATTTACCTTAGAAATAAGGCTTAGTTTCGATTTATTGTTTACATATATCATGAAATTAGGTTTTTTAAATACTTAGTTGATTTTTGTATGACTGTGGAAAGATTAAATATTTATCTATTTTATTAATTTTAAGTGATAGTATGACTGCCATAGTTTCATTATTCCCCTACTAATAACAGTTATTTCCATTTAGTATTACTGCAGACACTGCTAAAGTGAATACCCATCAATTGCTTCTTAGTGCTTCTATGCCAGTATTTCTCTCAGGTCAATTTCAAGAGAGGGATTAGCTGGGTTACCAGTTTACAGGCCTAACAGATACTGCCAGATTGCCTTCCAGAACAGCCACATCAACTTACAGTCTCACCTTCTTTGTATAAAAGCAGCAATTTTCTCACAACTTTTCCCTAGGATTACTATCAATATTTTAATATTTTTCCAAATGGATGGCATGAAATAAAATTTCATTATTTTGTAATTTTCATTTTTCTAATTACTAATTAGGGCAAATATGTCAGATAGTTTTTGGTAATCTGTATTTATTATTCTGGTTTGCCTGTTTAATATGTGATTATTTTCATTGGACTGTGTATAATTGTAAAATTTTTATAGAAATAGTTTTATATTTACATATATCTTTGTTACATAAGCTACAACTAGTTTCTTCCAGTCAGTTGCTTTAAAAAAAACTGTTAGAGTTACAGAAAAGTTATAAAAATAGTATAGAGAGTTCCTACATCTGCCTCACCCAGTTTCACTTTCCTCTAGTGTTGACATCTGTCTTTGTCATCTAGGGCTGCCATGACAGAATACCACAGCCTACATGGTGTAGACAACAGAAATTTATTTTGTCACAGTTCTGGAGCTTAGGAAGTCCAAGATTAAGGAGACAGCAGGGTTGGCTTCTCCTAAGGCCTTTCTCCTTGGCTTGCAGATGGCCACCTTCTCCCTGTATCTGTCTTCACATGGCCTTTCCTCTGTGCATTCAGTGGGAGAGCGTGCTCTGCTATCTCTCTTATAAGGATATCAATCCCACCTGTATGACCTCGTTTAACCTGGATTTCCTCCTTCAGGGCTCTGTTTCCAGTAGTCACACTGGGGGTCAGGACTTCAACATGTGAATTTGAGGGACACAATTCAGTCTGTAACATCATCTTACATTGCCAACACTGGGCTGGGCATGGTGGCTCATGCCTGTAATCCCAGCATTTTGAGAGGCTGAGGTGGGTGGATCACCCGAAGTCAGGAGTTCGAGACCAGCCTGGCCTACATGGTGAAACCCTGTTTCTATTAAAAATACAAAAATTAGCTGGGTGTGATGACGGATGTCTGTAGTCTCAGCTACTTGGGAGACTGAGGTAAGAGAACCGCTTGAACTCAGGAGGCAGAGATTCCAATGAGCTGAGATTGTACCAGTGTACTCCAGCCTGGGCAATAGAGTGAGACTCCATCTAAAAAAAAAAAAAAAGAAAAGAAACCAACACTGATATGTTATTATTAAGTATACTGCAGAATTTTTTGGGATTTCAGTAGTTTTCCCATTAAGCTTTTTCTATTTTGAAATTCAGTCCACATTGCATTTAGTTGTTATCTGCTTAGTCACCTAAAATCTGTGAAAGTTTCTCAGTCTTTCTTTGTTTCCTATGACCTTGATAGTTTTGAGGAGAATGGGTCAGGTATTTTGTAGAATGTCCGTCAAATTGGGTATGTCTGTTTGTTTTCCTCATAACTAGACTGGATTTTTGGCATGAATACCACAGAAGGTGAAGTGCCCTTTCATCACATCTTATCAGAGGTATATGAAATCCACACGGCATCATGGGTTAGTCACAATCATTTGGTTAAAACAGTGTTTGCTAAGTTTCTATTCTGTAAAGTTACTATTTTCCCTTTTCATGCAATATTCTTTGAAGCAAGTCACTTAAGTCCATTCCACACTCAAAGGGGTGGAGGTGTTAAGCTACTCATTGGAGAGAAGGAGCTACATATACATAATTTGGAATTGTTCTGTAAGGAAGATTTGTCTCCTCTCCATTTGCTTACTCAATCACTTATTTATATCAGTATGGATTCACGCATATTATTTTATACTTTGAATTAAAATCCAATATTGTATACTTATTTTGTTGCTCATTGTTCTGGCTTTAACTGTTAGATACCATATTGGCTCTGGTATCACATTCTTCTCCCACCCCCTTTTTAAAAAAATATTTTTATAGTGTCTTCTCTAAATGTATTAGTCTTTTCTCTTAATAGCTTTTGCATTTTGTGTCTAAATCTTTTTTTTTTTTGAGATGGGGTTTCACCATGTTGCCCAGGTTGGTCTCGAACACCCGAGCTCAGGCAGTCCACCCACCTCCACCTCCCAAAGTGCTAGGACTACAGGCATGAGCCACTGCACCCAGCCAGTGAAGTCTTAAACTGTGTATCTGTTAGGCTAGGCTAGGCTATGCTGTAACGACAACCCCAAAGTCTTAGTGGCTTGTAACAAGCAAAGATTTGTTTTGCTCATGACACATGTCCATCACTGGTTAGATAAGAGGTTTTTACTCTTGCAAACCAGGCTGGTGGAGTACAGCTACTTCATATGTAACTTTTTATTGAACATAATATAAATGAAGTCATATTTATTTTATAATACATATACATAGATATCTATAATGTGTAGTACACACACAGATTGTATACAAAGTATACAGCTCTATAAACTGCTTGTGAACATCCTGGGTAAGTAACCAGCAGATGGATGGAGAAACAGAGCATCACCATAGGCCTGGTGTGATGGCTCACACCTGTAATCTCAACATTTTGGGAGGCTGAGGCAGGAGGATTGCTTGAGCTCAGGAGTTCAAGACCAGCCTGGGAAACACAGGGAGACTTATGTCTTCCCTAAAATACAAAAATTGGCCAGATGTGGTGCCATGCATGCCTGTAGTCCCAACTACTCAGGAGGCTGAGGTGAGAGGATCCCTTGAGCCTAGCAGTTCAAGACCAGTCTGGGCAACATGGTGAAACCCCACCTCTACAAAAAATACAAAAATTAGTCAGGTGTAGTGGTGCATCAGTCCCAGCTACTTGGGAGGTTGAGGTAGGAGGATCGATTGAGCCTGGGAGGCAGAGGATACAGTGAGCTGTGATTGTATCACTGAACTCCAGTCTAGATGACAGGTAGGCCTTGTCTTAAAAAAAAAGTATCACCACATCCCAGAAACCATCCTCTGTGTCATTCCCTGGTCACCACCATCTTCAAGGATAAATACTACTCTGATTTGTATTGCCATGGATTTCTTTTGTCTGCTTTTGAAATCTATATAAATGGAATCATACTGTATGTATTCTTTTTCTTCCACCTTCTTTCACTAAATGTTTGTGAGTACTGTCTGATGTACATGATCATAGCTCGGCACTCTCATTGTCATATAATATTTCATTGTAAGGAAGTACCCAGCATTGGTGAGTACTGTCCAAATGACTGGGTACTTCCTTACAATGAAATATTATAGAGAGGACTCAAGATGGCGCTGTGAGAACAACCCAGGATTGGAGCTCTCGTTGAATCCGCGGAGAGGTGAGTCGGAGCTGCATTTCCAGACTGATCTTTGTTGCCCACGGAACAGGGAAACTCCCAAGTATAAAGGAGACGCGGGACGCCAGGCATTACGTCTGCCTGGCGAAGCCAGCAGCTGGGGTGGCGGTGGCCGGCCACCCCAGCACTCCCCACAGGGCGTGCTTGTCCAGGTGCCCTGTTGAACCAGCAAGCTGAGACTTGAGAGGGCTGGACTTGAGACTGAACGAGACTTCGACAGGGGGCCAGCCCAGGGGATTGCAGGAACAGAGCGTTTGGGGTAGCCCAGTGGGACGAACAAAACCGCGATTTCAAACAGTCCCCAGGCAGGTGGTCCGAGACGCTCTGTGGGGGAGGGGCGTCCACCATTACCGAGGCAACCCACCCCAACTGAGATACACGCCCACTGCCGATGCAGCCAGCTGTTGCCGAGGCAACCAGTCCCTACTGAGATACACCCCCACTGCTGACGCAGCCTGCCATTGCAGAGGCAACCCGCTACAATGAAGAGACTCCGCCGTAGGGTGTGGCGGAGACCACAGCAGAACAGCAGAGCCTGCAGCAAGAGGGAGAACCACCCAACAGCAGGGTGGAGCCTCGGCAGGCAAACAGTGGCTAGTCTGCCTCCTAGCTGGGCAGAACACCACAGTGGACATCCAAATATAAAGCCCGAACCCCCCAACACAGAGCATTTGAGAAAAAAAAGGGTTTTTTTAATGATCTCTGTTGCAGCAGAATCAAACATAGCAGCCTGACAGCCCTGAATGAACAACAGAGCTCACAGCTCAGCAACTGAGCTCCTATAAGGTACAGACTATCTCCTCAAGCAGCTCCCTGACCCCTCTAAATCCAAAAGACTGACATTTGGCAGGCATCATCCTGGGACAAAGTGGAAAAAGAAACTGGTAGCATCCCTCACTGTGCCACAGCTGCTAGAGGTGCACCCCAGACAAGCAGGGCCTGGAGTGGACCTCAGCAGTCATACAGCAAAGGGGCTAGACTGGTAGAAGGAAAACCAAGTAACAGAAATAGTTCATCATCAACAATCTGGGTGTCCACTCAGAGACCCAATCGAAAAGTCAGCAACTACACAGATGACAAGTGGATAGATACACAAAGATGGGAAGAAACCAGAGAAAAAAGGAGGAAAACACCCGAAACCAGAACACCTAGCCTCCTATAAAGGACCAAAACTCCTCACCAGCAAGTGAACAAAGCTGGACGGAGAATGAATGTGACAAAATGACGGAATTAGACTTCAGAAGATGGATAATGAGAAACTTTTGTGAGCTAAAAGAACATGTATTAAATCAATGCAAAGAAACTAAGGAACTTGAAAAAAGATATGAGGAAATGATAACAAGAATGGATAACTTAGAGAGGAATATGAATGAATTAAAGGAGCTGAAAAACACAATACGAGAACTTCGCAAAGCATGCACAAGTTTCAATAGCCGAATTGACCAAGCAGAAGAAAGAATATCTGAAGTCGAAGACCAACTCAATGAAATAAAATGAGAAACCAAGATGAGAGAAAAAAGCGCAAAAAGGAATGAACAAAGTCTCCAAGAAATGTGGGACTATATGAAAAGACCTAACCTACGTTTGATAGATGTACCAGAAGGGAACGAAGAGAATGAATCCAAGCTGGAAAATACTCTTCAGGACATCATCCAGGAAAATTTCCCCCACCTAGCAAGACAGGCCAACACTCAAATGCAGGAAATACAGAGAACACCACAAAGATATTCTGCAAGAAGAGCAACCCCAAGGCACATAATCGTCAGATTCAACAAGGTTGAAATAAAGGAGGAAATACTAAGCGCAGCCAGAGAGAAAGGTCGGGTCACCCACAAAGGGAAGCCCATCAGACTCACAGCAGATATCTCGGCAGAAACTCTACAAGCCAGAAGAGAGTGGGGGGCAATATTCAACATCTTTAAAGAAAAGAACTTTCAACCCAGAATTTCATATCCAGCCAAACTGAGCTTCAGAAGTGAAGGAAAAATAAAATCCTTTGAGAACAAGCAAGTACTCAGAGATATTGTCACCACCAGGCCTGCTTTACAAGAGCTCCTAAAAGAGGCACTACACTTAGAAAGGAACAACCAGTACCAGCCATTCCAAAATCACACTAAATGCTAAAGAGCATCAACATAATGAAGAATCTACAACAACTAACAGGCAAAACAGCCACTTAGCATCAAAATGGCAGTATCAAATTCACACATAACAATATTAACCCTAAATGTAAATGGAGTAAATGCACCAATCAAAAGACACAGACTGGCAAATTGGATAAAAATCCAAAACCCATCAGTGTGCTGTATCCAGGAAACCCATCTCACATGCAAGGATACATAAAGGCTCAAAATAAAGGGATGGAGGAAGATTTACCAAGCAAATGGAGAGCACAAAAAGCAGGAGTTGCAATTCTCATCTCTGATAAAATAGACTTTAAAGCAAAAAAGATTAAAAGAGACAAAGAAGGCCATTACATAATAGTAAGAGGATTGATACAACAAGAAGAGCTAACGATCCTGAACATATGTGGACCCAATGCAGGAGCACCCAGATACATAAGGCAAGTTCTTAATAACTTACAAAGAGACTTAGACTCTCACACATAATAGTGGGAGACTTTAATACTACACTGTCAATATTAAGAAAGATCAACCAGACAGAAAATCAACAAGGATATCCAGGGCTTGAACTCAGACCTGGCGCAAACAAACCTGATAGACATTTACAGAACTCTCCACCCCAGATCCACAGAATACACATTCTTCTCAGGACCACATCACACCTACTCTAAAATTGACCACATAATTGGAAGTAAAGCACTGCTCAACAAATGCAAAACAACTGAAATCATAACAAACAGCCTCTCAGACCATAGTGCAATCAAGTTAGAACTCAGAATACAGAAACCAACCCAGAACTGCACAACTTCATGGAAAATGAACAACTGGCTCTTGAATGCTGACTGGGTAAACAATGAAATGAAGACAGAAATAAAGAAGTTCTTCGAAACCAATGAGACCGAAGACACAACATGCCAGAACCTCTGGGACACATTTAAAGCAGTCTCTAGAGAAAAGTATATAGCAATAAGTGCCCATATGAGGAGAATAGAGAGATCCAAAATTGACACCCTATCGTCAAAATTGAAAGAGCTAGAGGAGCAAGATCAAAAAAACTCAAAACCCAGGAGAAGACAAGAAATAACTAAGATCAGAGCTGAACTGAAGGAGATTGAGACACGAAAAATCCTTCAAAAAATCAATAAATCCAAGAGCTGGTTTTTTGAAAAGATCAACAAAATAGACCACTAGCCAGATTGATTAAAAAGAAAAGAGAGAACAACCAAATAGATGCAATAAAAAATGATAAAGGGGAAATCACCAGAGATTCCACAGAAATTCAAACCATCATCAGAGAATATTACAAACAAGTCTATGCACATAAACTAGTAAACCTGGAAGAAATGGATAAATTCCTGGACTCCTGTGTCCTCCCAAGCCTAAACCAGGAGGAAGCAGAAACTATTAATAGATCAATAACAAGGTCAGAAATCGAGGCAGCAATTAGGAGCCTACCACTCAAAAAAAGCCCAGGTCCAGACGGGTTCACAGCCGAATTCTACCAGACACACAAAGAGGAGCTGGTACCATTTCTTCTAAAACTATTTCAAACAATCCAAAAAGAGGGAATCCTTCCCAAATCATTTTACGAGACCAACATCATTCTGATACCAAAACCCGGCAGAGACCCAACGAGAAAAGAAAACTTCAGGCCAATATCCATGATGAACATAGATGCAAAAATCTTCAATAAAATATTGGCAAGCCGATTGCAACAGCAAATCAAAAAACTTATTCATCATGATCAAGTAGGATTCATCCTGGGGATGCAAGGCTGGTTCAACATACGCAAGTCTATCAACTTAATTCACCACATAAACAGAACCAAAAACAAAAACCACATGATTATCTCAATTGATGCAGAGAAGGCATTTGACAAAATTCAACAGCCCTTTATGCTAAAAACCCTCAATAAACTCGGTATCGATGGAACGTATCTCAAAGTAATAAAAGCTATTTATGACAAACCAACAGCCAATATCATACTGAATGGGCAAAAACTGGAAGCATTCCCTTTGAAATCTGGCACTAGACAAGGATGCCCTCTTTCACCACTCCTATTCAATATAGTTCTGGAAGTTCTAGCCAGAGCAATCAGGCAAGAAAAAGAAATAAAGGGTATTCAAATAGGAAAGGTGGAAGCCAAATTGTCTCTATTTGCAGACGACATGATAGTATACCTAGAAGACCCCATCGCCTCAGCCCAAAAACTCCTGAAACTGATAAGCAACTTCAGCAAAGTCTCAGGATATAAAATCAATGTGCAAAAATCACAGGCATTCGTCTACACCAATAACAGACTTAAAGAAAGCCAAATCAAGAGCGAACTGCCATTCGCAATTGCTACAAAAAGAATAAAATACCTTGGAATACAACTCACAAGGAACGTAAGAGACCTCTTCAAGGAGAACTACAAACCACTGCTCAACGAAATCAGAGAGGACACAAACAGATGGAGAAACATTCCATGTTCATGGTTAGGAAGAATTAATATCGTGAAAATGGCTATACTGCCCAAAGTAATTTACAGAATCAATGCTATCCCCATCAAGCTACCATTGACTTTCTTCACAGAACTGGAAAAAACCACCATGAACTTCATATGGAACCAAAAGAGAGCCCGCATAGCCAAGTCAATTCTAAGCAAAAAGAACACAGCGGGGGGCATCACACTACCGGATTTCAAACTATACTACAAGGCTACAGTAATCAAAACAGCATGGTACTGGTACCAAAACAGAGATATAGATCAATGGAACAAAACAGAGGCACCGGAGGCAACACAACTTACATACAACTATACAATCTTTGATAAACCTGACAAAAACAAGCAATGGGGAAAGGATTCCATGTTTAACAAATGGTGTTGGGAAAACTGGCTAGTCATGTGCAGAAAGCAGAAACTGGACCCCTTCCTGACACCTTACACTAAAATTAACTCCAGATGGATTAAAGACTTAAACATAAGACCTGGCACCATAAAAACCCTAGAAGAAAATCTAGGCAAAACTATCCAGGACATAGGAATAGGCAAGGATTTCATGAACAAAACACCAAAAGCATTGGCAACAAAAGCCAAAATAGACAAATGGGACCTAATGAAACTCCACAGCTTCTGCACGGCAAAAGAAACAGTCACTAGAGTGGATCGGCAACCAACAGAATGGGAAAATATTTTCGCAGTTTACCCATCTGACAAAGGGCTGATATCCAGAATTTACAAAGAACTCAAACAGATTTACAGGAAAAAAACAAACAAGCCCATTCAAAAGTGGGCAAAGGATATGAACAGATACTTTACGAAAGAAGACATATATGAGGCCAACAATCATATGAAAAAATGCTCATCGTCACTGATCATCAGAGAGATGCAAATCAGAACCACATTGAGATACCATCTCACGCCAGTTAGAATGGCGATCATTAAAAAATCTGGAGACAACAGATGCTGGAGAGGATGTGGAGAACAAGGAACACTTTTACACTGTTGGTGGGAGTGTAAATTAGTTCAACCATTGTGGAAGATGGTGTGGCGATTCCTCAAGGCCTTAGAAATAGAAATTCCATTTGACCCAGCAATCCCATTACTGGGTATATATCCAAAAGACTATAAATCGTTCTACTATAAGGACACATGTACACGAATGTTCATTGCAGCACTGTTTACAATAGCAAAGACCTGGAATCAACCCAAATGCCCATTGATAATAGACTGGATTGGAAAAATGTGGCAGATATACACCATGGAATATTATGCAGCAATCAGAAATGATGAGTTTGTGTCGTTTGTAGGGACATGGATGAATCTGGAAAACATCATCCTCAGCAAACTGACACAAGAACAGAAAATGAAACACCGCATATTCTCACTCATAGGCGGGTGATGAAAAATGAGAACACATGGACACAGAAAGGGGAGTACTAAACACTGGGGTCTATTGGGGGGGAAAGGGGAGGGCCAGTGGGAGGGGGAGGTGGGGAGGGATAGCCTGGGGAGAAAAGCCAAATGTGGGTGAAGGGGAGAAGAAAAGAAAGCACACTGCCATGTGTGTACCTACGCAACTGTCTTGCATACTCTGCTCATGTACCCCAAAACCTATAATCCAATAAAAAATTTAAAAAAAAAAAAAAAAGAAATAGAAATTCCATTTGACCGAGCAATCCCGTTACTGGGTATATGTCCAAAGGACTATAAATCACTCTACTATAAGGATACATGCACACAAATATTCATTGCAGCACTGTTTTCAGTAGAAAGACCTGGAACCAACACAAATGCCCATTGATGATAGACTGGATTTTGAAAATGTGGCACATATACACCATGGAATATTATGCAGCAATCAAAAACGATGAGTTTGTGTCCTTTGTAGGGACATGGATGAACCTGGAGAACATCATTCTCAGCAAACTGACACAGGAACAGAAAATGAAATACCACATATTCTCACTCATAGGTGGGTGATTAAAAATGAGAACACATGGACACAGGGAAGGGAGTACTACACACTGGGGTCTATTGGGGGGAATTGGGGAGGGACAGCGGGGGTGGTGAGCTGGGGAGGGATAGCCTGGGGAGAAATGCCAAATGTGGGTGAAGGGGAGGAAGGCAGCAAAACACACTGCCACGTGTGTACCTATGCAACTATCTTGCATGTTCTGCACATGTACCTCAAAACCTAAAATGCAATAAAAAAGAAGAAGGAATTATTTTCATCTGTTTTTCACATATGAACAAATGAATTCGAGATGACTCAGTTACATGCTCAGGAAATACAGATAATAAGGGAAAGTTTTGGGACTCCCAGTTTGTTGAGCCCCAAATCATGATGGGTTGCTGAACCATATTATTTAAAGTCTTCTTTTCAATATTTAGTTTTTATGATTTTAATAAACATTAATTCTGACAATTATGTGCCTTGCGTTGCTCTTCTTGAGCAATATCTTTGTGGTGTTTCCTGTATTTTCTGGATTTAAATATTGGCCTGCCTTGCTAGGTTGGGGAAGTTCTCCTGGACAATATCCTGAAGATTGTTTTTCAGCTTGGATTCATTTTCCCTGTCACATTCAGGTACACGGATCAATCACAGATTAAGATTTTTTACATAATCCCATTTTCGTGTACATGTGTCCTTATAATAGAACGATTTATAGTCTTTTGGATATATACCCAGTAATGGGATTCCTGGGTCAAATGGAATGTTCATTGCAGCACTGTTTACAATAGCAAAGACCTGGAATCAACCCAAATGCCCATTGATAATAGACTGGATTGGAAAAATGTGGCACATATACACCATGAAATATTATGCAGCAATCAGAAATGATGAGTTCGTGTCGTTTGTAGGGACATGGATGAATCTGGAAAACATCATCCTCAGCAAACTGACACAAGAACAGAAAATGAAACACCGCATATTCTCACTCATAGGTGGGTGATGAAAAATGAGAACACATGGACACAGGGAGGGGAGTACTAAACACTGGGGTCTATTGGGGGGAAAAGGGGAGGGCCAGTGGGAGGGGGAGGTGGGGAGGGATAGCCTGGGGAGAAATGCCAAATGTGGGTGAAGGGGAGAAGAAAAGCAAAGCACACTGCCATGTGTGTACCTACACAACTGTCTTGCATGCTCTGCTCATGTACCCCAAAACCTATAATCCAATAAAAAATTTAAAAAAAGAAAAAAAAATCCCATTTTATTGGAGGCTTTGTTCATTTTTTTTTAATGAATTGTACTTTTAGTTCTGTGTTACATGTGCACAGCCTGCATTCTGCATTTGTACACACATGCCATGGTGGTTTTCTGTTGCATAGGTACATACATGTTATGGTGGTTTTCTCTCTCCTTCCTACCCTTCACTGTCACCTATATCAGGCATTTCTCCCAGTGTTATCCCTCCCCATCCTTGTTGCCCCCTTTTTGTACCTCCTTTTTCCTCCCTTTCCCCTCACCTATCAGTGAGTGTTGTTCTTTTTCCTGTGCCCAAGTGTTCTCATTGTTTATCATCTGCCTATGAGTGAAAACATGCAGTGTTTGATTTTCTATTCTTGTGTTACTTTCCTGAGAATAATGGTTTCTAGATTCATCCGTATTTCTAAAAAGGACACAAAATCATTTTTTATGGCTGCATAGTATTTCGTGGTGTATATGTGCCACATTTTCTTTGTTCAGTCTATCTTTAATTGGCATTTGGGTTGGTTCCAGGTCTTTTCTATCATAAACAGCACCACAAGGAGCATATGTGTGCATGGGTCTTTATAATAGAGCAACTTATAATCCTTTGGGTACCAGTAATGGGATTGCTGGATCAAATGGAATTTCTATTTTCTAGATCTTTGAGGAATTGACATTGTCTTCCACAATGGTTGAGCTAATTTTTTTTCACTCTTTTTTTCTGTAATCTTGCCTTCTTTTATTTCATTGAGTTGATCTTCAATCTCTGATATTCTTTGTTCTGCTTGATTGATTGAACTATTGAAACTTTTGAATGTTTCAAGAAGTTCTCTTGCTGTGTTTATCAGCTTCGTCATATAGTTTATGTTCTTCTCTAAGTTGGTTATTCCAGTTAGCATTTGGTCTCACATTTTTTTCAAGGTTTTAGTTTCTTTGCATTGGGTTAGAACGTGTTCCTTTAGGTCAGAGAAGTTTGTGGTTACCCACCTTCTGAAGCCTGCTTCTATCAATTAATCAAACTCGTTCTCCATCCAGTTTTGTTTCCTTGCTGGTAAGGAGCTGTGATTCCTTGAAGGAGAGGCATTCTGGTCTTTGATAATTTCATCCCATTTTTCTGTGTATTTGTCTGCTTTTGATCTTTGAAGTTAGTGATTTCAAATGGAATCTCTGAGTGAATGTTCTTTCTGTTGAGGTTGAAGCTATTTCTTTTTGTTTTTCCATTTTTCTTCTAACATGCTCCTCTGCTGTATGAGGTGTTTTGTTTGTTTGTTTATTTGTTTTTGGTTATACCAGGAGCAGGGAGCCTCTTGAGGAGCCAGTCTGTTTTTGTCTGCCTGCGGAGGTGCTGCTGGGCTACCCCAGCCTTGGGTTGGTTGCTGTGTAGGCTCCCTCTGGCTGTCATTTACACAGGCACAGGTGAGATTAGAACCCCTTTTGCAATGGTGGATGTCCTTTCCCCTACTGAGCTTGATTGTCCCAGGTCAATCTCGAGATGATGATCTGGCCATAAAACTCTTAAGCAAGAGGGCTTCAATATACTGGTCTTTATGGGGGTGGGATTTGCCAAGCCGTATCAACTGTCTCCCTGCTTTTAGCTCTCCCTCTATCTGGGAGGTAGGTTGTTTCATTTTGTTGGCACTCTTGCCATTAGTCAAAGCCTCTGCCCTGTTTTCTGCCAACAACTCGTGGCACCTGGCCAGCCATAGCTGTCACTAAGATCTGTGTTAGTAACTTGGGGTGCATTTCAGCTCAGCAGCAATCTCCTGGACTGTGGTTTGCAATGGCCATGGAAGAAGCACACTATTTGAACCAGGGTGCCAAGAAGTTAAAGTCCCTGATCTTCCAGTCCATTGCACTTCCCAGGTGGGGCAGCAACCCACCCTGCCTTGTTTTGCCCTCCTAGGGCAGTCCCATTGAAATGAACCTGGTGCCTCATTTGGAAATGTGGAAATCACTCACCTTCTGCATCTCTCTCACTGGAAACCGGGCTCCAGAACTGTTTCTATTCAGTCATCCATATACAGTTTTAAAGTGCGTAATATGAATGGAACATCTGTAAGAGTGATCTAACATTTCTAATAGAACTGTAACACTCATAAATGAAAAAAAAAACACTCATAACACTAATGTACCATTCACAATACAAATATAACAATCATACCCATAATAGAACTGTGACACTCAATACAAATATACAATACACAAAACTAATAAAACTTTGTAACACTCTTGTAACATCTGTAATGCTGTACTGACACCTGTAATTCAATTGTAATACTCAGAATACCAATATATCATCTACAATACGATCATAAAAACTGTAATACTGATGGAACAACTGTAATACTTACCTAACACCTGTAATACTAATATAACACTCATAATAGTAATATAGCATTTGTAATACAAACAGATAATAAGACTGTATAACACATATAATTACTGATGTAATACCTGTTATACATATGTAACACCTGTAATACTGACATAACATTTCTAGTCTTACCAGGGCACTTGGTTTGACAGATTTAACTGAGCTAGATTTGGGTTAAATTTGGCCTTTATAATAAAATTTGATGTCTGTCTCTGCTTTAGTGACATGATGTTAACCTTGTCGTTTTAAATTAAAAGGGTTTACTTCCCAATAGTTTTATACTTCTAGAAAACTTGCAATAGCATTTAGCATATCTTTCCTTTCTCCTAAGTTCTCTGTTAATTATTGATGTGCCAGATTTGCAGCTTCATGAAAAATCACCCAGTGTATTTTACCAAGAGCAGGAATACTGTCCCAGGTTACCACCACATAACTACCAAATCAGGAAACATACAATTTTTTACATGGAAGTACCAACTATAGACCTATTTCACTTCAACACCTGCTTCAGCTGGGATAAGAATGTTTTTTTTCATGTGAGCCCAATTTTCCTTTTCTGCAGAAACTCTTCCTGAGACTCATTCTCAGTTTTCACAGCCTTGACAGATATAAAGAGCAATGATAACTCCAAGCTGTGTCTATCTGGAATATTTTTTCTGAACAGACGCAGACCTTACATTCCTGGCTGTGACACATTGGCATGGTGTTATTCTCTCCTCAGTGCAGCCCACTTGGAAGAGTACAGATCCGTCCTGCCACCACTGCTGATCTCACTTGGTAATAGCAAAATATTTATATAGAAACACAAATTTTATCATGTCACTCTCCTGATTTAATTTTGCCAGTGTTTTTCCACTAACCTAAGAAAAGGACCACAGAACTCACCAAGTACTTCTGCTGGTTTTTCTCTCACATTTAGTTTACTCAACTAAGCTCTGGGGTGTGTCTGGGATTTTATGTGCATTTCCTCAACTTATTCACCCAGTGCCATTCTTACCTGGTTTTCTAAGGCTTTTCCAGCTGAATCCTTAAAGTCACAGTACTTGTAATATCTAACTGTAGAAAAGTTAATTATATTGTGTGTCTAAAAGTTAATTACGTAGTATGTCTAAAGTAATAATTATTTAAGGTTGTTTTTTTTCTGTCCAGTTCTGTGAAGTAAGTCATTGGTAGCTTGATGGGGATAGATTTGAATATACAAATCACTTGGGGCAGTATGGCCATTTTCACAGTATCAATGCTTCCTAACCAAGAGCATGGAATGATTTTCCGTAGTTTGTGTTCTCTCTTATTTCCTGCACATTGCTTGTTAATTATATTTTTAGGTATTTTGTTCTCTTTGTAGCAATTGTGAATGGAAGTTCACTCATGATTTGGCTGTTTGTCTATTATTGGTGTATAGGAATGCTTGCAATTTTTGTACATTGATTTTGTCTCCTGAGACTTTGCTGAAGTTGCTTATCAGCTTAAAGATACTTTGGGCTGATATGATAGGGTTTTCTAAACATACAATCCTGTCATCTGAAAACAGGGACAATTTGATGTCCACTCTTTCTGTTTAAATTCTTTTTATTAATTTCCCTTGACGGATGGCCCCAGCCAAAACTTCCCATACTATGTTGAATAGTGGGTGAGAGAGGACATCCTTGTCTTTTGCCAGTTTTCAATGAAAATGCTTCCAATTTTTGCCCATTGAGTACGATATTGGCTGTGGGTTTGTCATAAATAGCTCTTATTATTTTGAGATATCTATATTATTGATAACTATTTTATTGAGTGTTTTTAGCATGAAAGACTGTTGAATTTTATCAAAGGCATTTTCTGCATCTATTGAGATAATCATGTGGTTTTTGTATTTGGTTCTGTTTATTTGATGAATTACATTTATAGATTTGTGTATGTTGAAAGAGCCTTGCAACGCTGGGATGAAGCCAAGTTGATCGTGATAAACTTTTTGATGTGCTATTGAATGCGGTTTTTCAGTATTTTATTGAAGATTCATGCATCAATGTTCATAATAAATATTGGCCTGAAGTTTTCTTTTTTAGTTGAGTCTCTGCCAAGTTTTGGTATCAGGATGATATTGGTCTCATAAAATGTGTTAGGGAGAATTCCCTCTTTTTGTATTGTTTGGAATAGTTTCAGAATGAATGGAACCAGCCCCTTTTTGTATGTCTGGTAGAATTTGGCTGTGAACCCGTCTGGACCTGGGCTTTTTTTAGTTGGTAGTCTATTGATGGCTGCCACAACTTCATCCCATTTTATTGGCCTATTCAGGGTTTCAACTTCTTCCTGGTTTAGTCTTGGGAGAGTGCAAGTGTCCAGGAATTTATCCATCTCATTCAGTTTACTGGTTTGTGTGCATAGAGTTGTTTGTAGTAATATCTGATGGTAGTTTGTATTTCTGTGGAATTGGTGATGATATCCCTTTTAACATTTTTTCATTGCATCTATTTGGATCTTCTCTCTTTTCTTTTTTATTAGTTTGGCTAGTGGTCTATTTCTTATTTTTCATCTTTTCAAAAATCCAGAACCTGAATTCAATGATATTTTGAACTTTCTTTTGTTCCTATCTTCTTCAGTTCTGCTTTGATCTCAGTTACTTCTTGCCTTCTGCTAGCTTTTGCATTTGTTTGATCTTGCTTCTCTAGTTTTTTTTTATTGTTATGTTAGAATGTCAATTTTACATCTTTCCTCACTTCTCTCAGGAGCACCTAGTGCTATAAATTTTCCTCTAGACAGTGCTTTAAATGTGTCCCAGAGATTCTGGTACATTGTGTCTTTGTTTTCATTCGTTTTGAAGAACATCTTCATTTCTGCCTTCATTTTGTTATTTTTCCAGTATGCATTCAGGAGCAGGGTATTAAGTTTCCATGTAGATGTGCGGTTGTGAGTGAGTTTCTTAATCCTGAATTCTAATTTGATTGCACTGTGATGTGAGAAACTGTTATGGTTTCTGTTTTGTTGTTGTTGTTGTTGTTGGTTTGTTTGTTTTTGCATTTGCTGAGGAGTGTTTTATTTCCAGTTATGTGGTCAGCTTTGGAATAAGTGTGGTGCTGGGAAGAATGTATGTTCTCTGGTTTTGGGGTGGAAAGTTCTGTAAATGTCTACTAGATCTGCTTGGTCCAGATCTGAGTTAAAGTCCTGAATATCCTTGTTAATTTTCTGTCATGTTGGTCTGTCTAGTATTGACAGTGGGGTTTTCAAATCTCCCACTATTATTGTGTGGAAGTCTAAGTCTCATTGTAGGTCATTAAGAACTTACTTTATGTATCTGGGTGCTCCTGTATTGGGTGCATACACATTTAGGATAGTTAGCTCTTCTTCTTGCATTAATACCTTTACCATTATGTAACGTCATTCTTTGTCTATTTTGATCTTTGTTGATTTAAAGTTCATTTCATCACAGACTAGGATTGCAACCCCTTCTTTTTCATTCTCTATATGCTTGGTAAATATTCCTCCAGGCCTTTATCTATACCTTTGTGTGTGAGATGTGTATCCTGATTACAGCACACCAATGAATCTTAACTTTGTATTTAATTTGTCAGTCTGTGTCTTTTGATTGGGATATTTAGCCCATGTACAACTAACAGAAAAAATAACCACCTAGCATCAAAATGGCAGAATTAAATTCATACAGCACGATTTTTTTTGAGTATATATATATATATATTATTGAATTTTAGATTTTGGGGTACATGTGAAGAACACACAAGATTTTCCACAGCTACACACGTGGCAGTGTGATTTGCTGCCTTTCTCCTCTTCACTTATATCTGGCATTTCTCTCCATGCTATCTCTCCCCAAATCCCCACCCCCTGATGTCCATCTCCTATTTCCCCCCAACAAACCCCAGTGTGTAGTGCTCCCCTCCCTGTGTCCATGTGTTCTCAATTGTTCAACACCTGCCTATGAGTGAGAATATGCAGTATTTCATTTTCTGTTCTTGTGTCAGTTTTCTGAGAATGATGATCTCGAGGTTCATCCATGTCACTACAAAGGACATGAACTTATCGTTTTTGATGGCTGCATAATATTCCATAATGTATATGTGCCACATTTTCCCATTCCAGTTTATCATTGATGGGCATTTGGGTTGGTTCCAGGTCTTAGCTATTGTAAACTGTGCTGTAATGAACATTTGTGTGCAAGTGTCCTTATATTAGAAAGATTTATAATCCCTTGGATCTATACCCAGTAATGGGATTGCTGGGTCAAATTGAATTTCTATTTCTAGGTCCTTGAGGAATTGCCACACTGTCTTCCACAATGATTGAACTAATTTACATTTCCACCAACAGTGTAAAAGTGTTCCTATTTCTCCACATCCTTTCCAGCATCTGTTGTCTCCAGATTTTTTAATGATTACCATTCTAACTGGCTTGAAATGCTATCTCAATGTAGTTTTGATTTGCATTTGTCTAATGACCAATGATGATGAGCATTTTTTCATGTTTGTTGGCCTCATGTATTTCTTCTTTTGTAAAGTTTCTGTTCATATCCTTTGCCCACTTTTGAATGGGCTTGTTTGTTTTTTTCTTGTAAATCTGTTTTAGTTCTCTATAAATTCTGGATATCAGCCCCCTGTCAGATGGGTAGACTGCAAAAATTTATTCCCATTCTGTTGGTTGTCGATTCACTGTAATGACTGTTTCTTTTGCCATGAAGAAGCTGTGGAGTTTGAATAGGTGCCATTTGTCTATTTTGGCTTTTGTTGCCAATGCTTTTGGTGTTTTGGTCATGAAGTCCTTGCCTAAGCCTATGTCCTAAATGGTTTTGCCTAGATTTTCTTCTAGGGTTTTTATGGTGTTAGGTCTTATGTTTAAGTCTTTAATCCATCTAGATTTAATTTTAGTGTAAGGTATCAGGAAGGGGTCCAGTTCCTGCTTTCTACACATGGCTAGCCAGTTTTCCCAATATTATTTATTAAACAGGGAATTCTTTCCCCATTGTTTGCTTTTGTCAGGTTTGTCAAAGATCGGATGGTTGCAGATATGTTGTGTTGCCTCTGAGGCCTCTGTTGTGTTCCATTGGTCTATATATCTTTTTTGGTACCAGTATTATGCTGTTTTGATTACTGCAGCCTTGTAGTATAATTTGAAGTCCGGTAGTGTGATGCCTCCAGCTGTGTTCTTTTTGATTAGAATGGACTTGGATATGCATGCTCTCATTTGGTTCCATATAAAGTTTAAGGTGGGTTTTTCCAGTTCTGTGAAGGTCATTGGTAGCTTGATGCAGACAGTGTTTAATCTGTAAATTACTTTGGGCAGTATGGCCATTTTCACAATATTGATTCTTCCTAACAATGAACATGGAATGTTTCTCCATTTTTTTCTGTCTTTTTCCATTTCGTTGAGCAGTGGTTTGTAGTTCTCCTTGAAGAAGTTTTTTACATTTCTTGTTAGTTATATTCCTAGGTATTTTGTTCTCTTTGCATCAATTGTGAATGGCAGTTCGTTCTTGATTTGGCTCTCTTTAAGTCTGTTATTGGTGTATAGGAATGCTTGTAATTTTTGTACATTGATTTTGTATCCTGAGACTTTGCTGAAGTTTCTTATCAGTTTCAGGAGATTTGGGGCTGAGATGATGGGGTCTTCTAGATATAAAATTATGTCATCTGCAAATAGAAACAATTTGACTTCCTCCTTTTTTATTTGAATACCCTTTATTTCTTTTTCTTGCCTGATTGCTCTGGCTAGAACTTCCAGTACTATATTGAATAGGAGTGGTGAGAAGGCATCCTTGTCTAGTGCCAGATTTCAAAGGGAATGTTTCCAGTTTTTGCTTATTCAGTGTAATTTTGGCTGTTGGTTTGTCATAAATAGCTTTTATTATTTGGGATATGTTTTATAAATATCTAGTTTATTGAGGGTTTTTAGCATAATGGGCTGTTGAATTTTGTCAAAGGCCTTTTTTGTGTCAATTGAGATAATCATGTTTTTTTTTGTCTTTCAATCTGTTTATGCGATTAATTACGTTTACATACTTGCATATGTGGAACCAGCCTGCACCCCCAGGATGAATCCTAATTGATCATGTTGAATAAGCTTATTGATGTGCTGTTGCAATTGTCTTGCCAGTATTTTATTTAAGATTTTTGCATCTATGTTAATCATGGATATTGACCTGAAGTTTTCTTTTCTTGTTGAATCTCTGCCGTGTTTTAGTATCAGGATTGATGTTGGTCTCATAAAATGATTTGGGAAGAATTCCCTCTTTTTGGATTATTTGGAATAGTTTCAGAAGGAATGATACCAGCTCCTTTTTGTGTGTCTGGTAGAATTCGGCTGTGAATCCACCTGGACTTGGGCCTTTTTTGTGTGGTAGGCTCTTAATTGCTGCCTCAACTTCAGACCTTGTTATTGATCTATTCAGGGTTTTGACTTCTTCCTGGTTTAGGCTTCAGAGGAGGCAAGTGTTTAGGAATTTGTCCATTTCTTCCAGGTTTACTAGTTTGTGTGCATAGAGTTGTTTATAATAATCTCTGATAATGGTTTGAATTTCTGTGGAATCTGTGATAATATCCCCTTTATCATTTTTTATTGCATCTATTTGGTTATTCTCTCTTTTCTTTTTTATTAATCTGGCTAGTGGTCTGTCTATTTTGTTAATCTTTTTGAAAAACAAGCTCCTGCATTTATTGATTTATTGAAGGGTTTTTTGTACCTCTATTTCTTTCAGTTCTGCTTTGATCTTAGTTATTTCTTGTCTTCGGCTAGGTTTTGAGTTTTTTTGTTTTTTCTTTTTTTTGATCTTGCTCCTCTATTTCAATTTTGATGATAGGGTGTCAATTTTAGATCTCTCCTTGCTTCTCATGTGGGCACTTATTGCTATATATTTTTCTCTAGAGACTGCTTTAAATGTTTCCCAGAGATTCTGGTATGTTGTGTCTTCATTCTCTTTGGTTTTGAAGAACATCTGTATTTCAGCCTTCATTTTGTTGTTTATGCAGTCAACATTCAAGAGCCAGTTGTTCAGTTTTCATTAAGCTGTGTGATTCTGAGTTAGTTTCTGAATTCTGAGTTTTACCTTGATTGCACTGTGGTCTGGAGACTGTTTTTTATAATTTCTGTTCTATTGCATTTGCTGAGGAGTGCTTTACTTCCAATTATGTGGTCAATTTTTGAGTAGGTGTGATGTGGTGCTGAGAAGAATGTACATTCTGCGGATTTGGGGTGGAGAGTTCTGTAAATGTCTATTAAGTTTGCTTGTTCCAGGTCTGAGTTCAAGTCCTGGATATTTTTGTTAATTTTCTGCCTGGTTGATCTGTCTAATATTGATAATGGAGTGTTAAAGTCTCCCACTATTAATTTGTGGTAGTCTAGGTCTCTTTGTAAGTCATTAAGAACTTGCCTTATGTATCTGGGTGCTCCTGTATTGGCTGCATGTATATTTAGGATTATTAGCTCTTTTTGTTGCATTGATCTTTTTACCATTATGTAGTGTCCTTATTTGTCTCTTTGGATCTTCGTTGCTTTAATGTCTATTTTATGAGAGACGAGTATTGCAACTACTGCCTTTTTTTCTCTCCATTTGCTTGTTAAATCTTTCTCCATCTTTTTATTTTGAGCTTTTGTGTATCCTTGCATGCGAGATGGGTTTCCTGGATACAGCACACAGATGGGTTTTGGCTTTTTATCTAATTTGCCATTCTGTTTCTTTTGATTGGAGCATTTAGACCATTTACATTTAGGGTTAATATTGTTATGTGTAAATTTGATACTGCCATTTTGATGCTAGCTGGCAGTTTTCCCCATTAGTTGATGCAGATTCTTCATTATGCTGATGCCCTTAACCATTTGATATGTTTTTGGAGTGGCTGGTACTGGTTGTTTTTTTTTTATGTGTAGTGTCTCTTTCAGAAGCTTTTGTAAAGCAGGCCTGGTGGTGATGAAATCTCTGAGTACTTTCTTGTATGCAAAGGATTTTATTTTTTCTTCACTTATGAAGCTTAGTTTGGCTGGATATGAAATTCTGGGTTGAAGGTTCTTTTCTTTAAGGATGTTGAATAATGGCCCCCATTCTTTTCTGGCTTGTAAGATTTCTGTTGAGAGATCTGCTGTGAGTCTTATGGGCTTTCCTTTGTGGGTACCAAATATAAAAACACAAGGGCTATGGTCTAAATGTGGCACATAGATTTGTTTTTTTGACTCCTTAAATTGAGTCAACATGTAAAATTTAGGAGACTCATGAAGAAATTTGGCCTTCAGACTTGTCTTAAAAATCAAATCTGGTGTCCCCTGAGCCCCGTCACTGTTTGGTCTGCTGCGTAGAGGCTGCCCCTATACAGAAGGCACATGTTCTCTAGTTTGCTACTGTGCCCACTGAAGTCTTTGCTTACTTAGGTAACCTCCTTCATCCTTAGAAGTATCTGAGTTCACAACTCCTGTTTTATAGTCTGTTTTCATAAAGATTTCAAGGTTTTTAAGACAGTGTATATTGGTTTATAATATATAATTTATAGTTTATTTAAATCCCTCATTTATGGGGTTGAATTTTAGAATTCAGAAAGTTTTTTTTTTAAACTTTTTCTCTATATATACCACAAACAGTCATCTGCTCATAAGAATGCCTAAAAGCCTTTTTAGATTATTCCTGATGAGTGTTGGATAGTTTATGGATAGTTCACACATTATATATTTCTTTCCAGCAATATCCCTTAAAATACAAGTGACTTATTGGCTTTTATTATGCCAGAAATAAGCCATATATATCAGTATTTGAACTTTAATTAATAAACTGTTGTATTTTTTCTAATTTCTATTTTGCCTAAAGTAAAAAAAAAACAGTTAAATAGCAGTGTAAATGTAAACCAATACAAATGGATTTAAAAAGTTAAAAAGTAAAGTTGCATTAGGGTTCCAGAATTATCACTATAATTAAGAATAACTTTTTTCTGAGGTGGAATTTGCTTTTGTCCAGGCTGGAGTGCAATGACATAATCTCGGCTCACTGCAACCTTTACCTCCCAGGTTCAAGTGATTCTCCAGCCTCAGCCTCTTAAGTAGCTGGGACTACAGGCATGTGTCATTATGCTCAGCTAATTTTTGTATTTTTGGTAGAGACATAGTTTCACCATGTTGGCCAGCTGGTCTCGAACTCCTGATCTCAGGTGATTCACCCACCTCAGCCTCCTAAAGTGCTGGGATTGCAGGCATGAGCCACTGCACCCAGACTTATTTTCAAAAATTTTTAACCTGCTTCTCTTACACAGGACATGCTGAGCTTCTTGTCAGTTAAGATAAAAATCTATCCTCTTGTATTAGGAGAAAACTCATGAACTGTTTAATAATAAGGAAAATAAGTGCTTTGGAAGCCAATCTCTCATAATTCAGAGCTTATTTCTTTAGTGATCCATTCCAATTAGGAGGGCCTAACATTGGCATCTGGAATCCTTACACCATTTGTAGAAGTGAACTGAGCAAGTGTGTGCCACCCAGAGGAACCTAAGCCTGTTTGGGGAAGCTCTGTCAACTGTATCCCTGAAAGTCTAGTTCCTAAAATGTTAACATTTGCCACGGAAAGTATTGTCAGAGTGGGGTTAGGCAAAGTTCAAGAGATTTTTTTGATTCTTGGACATACAATACAGTTTTCTAATACTTCTGAAATGCAGATGATCATGGACTTTTTCTGTTGGGTACAGGACTCCTGGTAGAACAAATATTCTTTTGAATATAGTTTAAGAAACACTGCTCTAGAGATCATGATTTAGATCATTTATTTATTTTCAAAACTTAAAGCATTTGCTACCACATCTTAGATTTTAGGTTTACAGAAAGAAAAGACACAGCCCTGGCCCTCAAGAAGCTCTTAGGTTTCCGTGAAAAACAATAACATAATTATAATATACTGTGCTAAATGCTGTGAGAGAAGCAATGATTTATGGGACTAGTAAATAAAGTGAGTTTTGGAGATGACAAAAGTTAATGCAGGGAGGCAGAAATAGGTGTTTGCAAAGCAGTGTGTGGAAAAGGACAGAGGAGGTAGAATGAAGGGACTGCTTTCTTTATTTTGTGTTTAAGTTCATAGCATCTTATAGAAGATTTTTATTTCAGTTGAAAAATATGTAATTTTGTGAATTATAAATTGCTTTCTTACAGGAGGGAAACATGATTGTTTTACTTGCTATAATTTGCAAGAGGCAACAAATGGTGACATTTTTAGTGAAGAACCAGCCAAATGTACATGCTGTTGACAATTTCGAGAAGGTAAAGTAGTTCTTATTTTTTTTTTTTCAAATAAAAAGCTGAGTGTTATAGAGTGGCAACAGTCACAGAAATGAGAAATATTAATAAAAGATTAACTTGTAATTGTTGGCATACAGTGAAAAATAACATGAATAATCAGGTAGAAAAGCAATTATTTGGACTGAGCAACATATAAAACAGTGTATAGTAAGATTCATCTTCTCTGATAGACTCTTATCTTTAATCTGATATTTTTGATCCTGGAATCTTATATTAGCTAAAGGGGTTTTCTACTTTATTAACTTTATAAAGTGTAGACTTTAACTTTCAGTTTACAACTACTGCTATTACCAGTATCATTATTATCACCATTGTTTTTAGCTTGCTGATGGCTCTTACTGGTCTGATCTTTTGCTGACTTTTAATTACAATGTATCAGACTAGGAAAGCAATGGGGAAATTTACCTTTAAATTTTTGCCTACTTTAGATAAGTGACCTCAGCATAGTTTGTTGGCCATCAAAGGACAGTAAGTTAGCTACTTGTATTATGTCGTACCCCAGGGGGACAAGAAGCTTCCTTGTTGTCCCTGATTTTAAACTTTGGTGGCAATTTACAAAGATGAACACTTGAACACCCAACATGCTGATAGACATAAGCTAGAGCATGTAAACTGTTATTGTGTCTACAATGACAGGCAAGATAGTAAATTGGTAATGTATATCAAATTTGCTGATTAAATACCTTTATTCCAGTTCTTGAGTGGAGTTATTTCTTTTTATTTCAGAACAGCCCACATGCTTGCCACACATCATAACTTGCCAAGTATAGTCAGCCTTCTCCTTGAAGAAAATATTAGAGTCTTTTCTCAGGATATGTTTGGACAAACAGCAGACGATTATGCTGTTTGTTGTGATTTGATAAGGTAAGTGCTTGTCTTAAAAGACCGGTTACTACTAAATTAAGATTAAAAATAATGACAAATATGGCATCTTGTACATTAGATGCCAGTTCATAGTTTGCTTGAGGTCGTTTGGAATGGCAATGAGTTAGTCCACTTTTTAGCCAGAAATCAGAGAGAAAGCTAGACTAGTTAGAAGTAGAAGTGAGTGCAAGATTCTTTCAGGACTTTTAAAGGTATTTATCCCTAGAGATCTGAATGTTGTTCATTTTATTCCAAGTATAACCTTTATGTGTGAGATATAAAAAATATCATTTTTCCTTTTTTCTTTTCTTTGACAAGGTCTCACTATGTTTTTCACGTTCCTGAGCTCAAGTGATTCTCCTGCCTCCCCCTCCCAAACTGCCAGCCACCATGCCTGGCCTGACTTTTCTAATTAGTTATTGGGTCTTGAAATGTCCAGTTTAACAGAAAATCTTCTATTGTCCCCTGGGACTATGCTTAATGCCTTCCTCCTTTCAATTTTTCAGAAAGCTAAAAGGTTCCCTAAGTCCAAGGAAGACAATCTTGCTCTACAAGTCAGAACAAGGGGGGGGGAGGCCATTCTAATCATTCTGTTTCCTTTTTTCACTTGCTGTATTGCTGTTGTCATTGTAACTGGTCCTGCAATCTGTTGATGATTGACCTTTGCTACCAGGGTGCCTTTACTCATTCAGATCCCTGAGTCTTCATGGTGACTCACACACAGAGTTCACAGCTACAGTGTTTTTTAGTTCATGTACATTTGATCAGCCATTGTTCCCAGCACCCTTCTCTGGCAGCAAGGACTCCTGGCTTTCCACACACACACACGGTGAGTCAATTTACCCTCCCCCAACACTAAAAATTTTGTGTAGCCCACCTCTTAGCTAGGCTTAGCCTAGACCTTCATGGTAAATTATCCTTTGAGACCTGTGTTCATCTTTTCCCTAGCAAATATTAGTTGAGATTGTGCTCAACAGTCAGGAACTGTCAAATAATGTTTCAGAAAGAGATCAGAGTTTCCTTTCCCTTTTGTCATTACATCTGTACCTTAGGGCTTCTTCTTTTTTTTTTTTTAATTTTTTATTGGATTATAGGTTTTGGGGTACATGAGCAGAGCATGCAAGACAGTTGCGTAGGTACACACATGGCAGTGTGCTTTCTTTTCTTCTCCCCTTCACCCACATTTGGCTTTTCTCCCCAGGCTATCCCTCCCCACCTCCCCCTCCCACTGGCCCTCCCCTTTTCCCCCCAATAGATCCCAGTGTTTAGTACTCCCCTTTCTGTGTCCATGTGTTCTCATTTTTCATCACCCACCTATGAGTGAGAATATGCGGTGTTTCATTTTCTGTTCTTGTGTCAGTTTGCTGAGGATGACGTTCTGCAGATTCATCCATGTCCCTACAAACGACACGAACTCATCATTTCTGATTGCTGCATAATATTCCATGGTGTATATGTGCCACATTTTTCCAATCCAGTCTATTATCAATGGGCATTTGGGTTGATTCCAGGTCTTTGCTATTGTAAACAGTGCTGCAATGAACATTCGTGTACATGTGTCCTTATAGTGGAACGATTTATAGTCTTTTGGATATATACCCAGTAATGGGATTGCTGGGTCAAATGGAATTTCTATTTCTAAGGCCTTGAGGAATCGCCACACTGTCTTCCACAATGGTTGAACTAATTTACACTCCCACCAACAGTGTAAAAGTGTTCCTTTTTCTCCACATCCTCTCCAGCATCTGTTGTCTCCAGATTTTTTAATGATCGCCATTCTAACTGGCGTGAGATGGTATCTCAATGTGGTTCTGATTTGTATCTCTCTGATGATCAGTGACGATGAGCATTTTTTCATATGATTGTTGGCCTCATATATGTCTTCTTTCGTAAAGTATCTGTTCATATCCTTTGCCCACTTTTGAATGGGCTTGTTTGTTTTTTTCCTGTAAATCTGTTTGAGTTTCTTTATGTTTTGTGTAGCAGGTTCTGTTAGATAGCAGAAGGTTCCATATTATCCTTCTATAGAGTAGTGGGTACCAACTAGCAGTCGGCCCCTCAAGTAATCTGTTTCCATAGTAATAAAAATTTCTCAGGCTACTTACATCTCTACCTCAAATGTTAAAAATGTTTTAATATTCTACCTCACAGGAACCCATTCAACAGAATTCTCTGTATCTAAAGTAGGTAATTCGGATTTAACAGAGTTGAGCCTCATCCATGACTCATGAGTAGCCACGTATAAAACAGGGTTTATATTTGTTTCAGCAGTACAGATTCTAAAATTAGATCAATATAAAAACAGATAAGCATTTTAATACAATGTACAGATACCAAATCACTCCCACAGATATGTTTTTTCTGTGTTTTACAAGCAGTCTTACTGCTATTTCACATAACATAAGATATTGCTGGAAATGTCAATTTTGAGATTCTCCACAGAAAGCATTTGCAAACTGCTGAATACAAACAGCAGTGTGACTCTGTAAGTTGAATGCACACATTGACAATATTTCTCCCAGATAGCTTCCTTTGAGTTTTTAAGGTGAAAGGTTTCTCATTACAGCATATGCCCACTTTCCTTCTGGAATGAAAAAAATCTAACTTCTGTAAGAAAAGTATTTCTAACCTTCTGTATCAAAATATAGATGCAACTCTATTAGTTGAATGCACACACACCAGAGCAGTTTCACAGATACGTTTCTTCTGTGTTTTACAGGCAGTCTTACTGCTATTTTGTAGAACGTGGGATTATGCTGGAAATGTCTGTTTTGAGATTCTCCACAGAAAGTGTTTGCAAACCGCTGAATGCACACCTCCTGGATATTTATGAGGTGTGTA
Source organism: Callithrix jacchus (assembly GCF_049354715.1). Classification (NCBI taxonomy): domain Eukaryota; kingdom Metazoa; phylum Chordata; class Mammalia; order Primates; family Cebidae; genus Callithrix; species Callithrix jacchus. The sequence goes on from NC_133514.1 coordinate 47,938,600, forward strand.
TACTCACTGAGGCTCTAAATGAGTGGCCATATAAAATAGATTTCTTATTACTCCCCACGTGTTCATTATTCACTGAGGCTTTTAATGAGTAGTCATACAAAATAGATTCTTGACTATTCCTGAGGTGCGTATTATTCACTGAGGATCTGAATGAGTCAATATATGAAATAGACTTCTAACTATTCCCAATTTGTGTATTTCTCACTGAGGCTCTGAATGAGTGGCAATATGAAATAGACACCTGACTATTTCCCAGGTGTGTATTATTCACTGAGGCTCTGAATGAGTGGCCTCTTGAAATAGGCTCCTGGCTACTAAATAGGTATGTATTATTCACTCAGGCTCTGAATGAGTGGCCATATGAAATCGAATTTTAACTATTCCCCAGGTGTGTATCATTCAGTGAGGCTCTGAATGAGTAGGCATATTAAATAGATTCCTGACTATTCCCCAGGTGTGCATTTACTGAGGCTCTGAATGTGTGGCCATTTGAAATAGACTACTGACTATTCCTCAGGTGTGTGTTATTCACTGTGGCTCTGAATGAGTCCAAATACTAGTCTCCTGACTATTCCCCAGGTGTGTATTATTCACTAAGGCTTTGAACAAGTGGCCATATAAGTAGATTCCTGACTATTCCAGAGCTGTGTATGATTCACTGAGATTCTGAATGAGAAACCATAAGAAATAGACTCCTGGTTACTCCACAGGCATGCATTATTCACTGAGGCACTGAATGAGTGGCCATACAAAATAGACTCCTGACACTTCCCTAGATGTATATTAATCAGTGAGGCTCAGAATAAGAGGCCACATAAAATTTACTCCTGTCTATTCCGCTGGTGTGCATTAAGTAAGGCTCTAAATTAGTGGTCATAGGCAACAAAAAAATCCTGACTATTCCCCAGGTGTGTATTATTCAGTGAGGCTCTGAATGAGTGGCCATATGAAGGAGGCTCCTGACCATTACCTTGGTGTGCATTAATCACTGAGGGTCTGAATGATTGTCCATGTGAAATAGACTCCTGAGTACTCTCCATGTGTGCATTATTCACTGAGGCTCTGAGTGGCCATATGAAATAGAATCTTTATAATTCCCCAGGTGTGTATTATTCACTGAGACTCTGAATGAGTGGTCTTATGCAATAGACTCCCTACTATTCCCCAGGTGTGTATAAATCAGTGAGGGTCTGAGTGAGTGGGCATATGAAATAGAATCCTAACTATTACCCAGGTGTGCATTATTCTCTGAGGCTCTGGCTGCATGACCAATTGAAATACACTTCTTACTATTCTCCAGGTTTATGTTATTCACTGAGGCTGTGAATGAGTGCCTATATAAAATAGACTTCTCACTATTTCTCAGGTGTGTATTATTCACCCATCTGCTGAATGAGTGGCCATATGAAATCGACTCCTATTTTCCAAGTGTATTACCAACTGAACCTCTGAATGAGTGGGCATACAAAATAGACTCCTGGTTATTCCACAGGTGTGCATTATTCATCGAGGCTCTGAATGAGTGGCCCTATGAAATAGACTCCTTACTATTCTCCAGTTGTGTATTATTTACTGAGGCTCTGGATCAGTGGTTTTATGAAATACACTCCTGACTATTCCCCAGGCGTGCATTATTCATTGACACTCTGAATGTTTGGCTATTTCAAATAGACTCATGAATATTCCCCAGATGTGTGAGATTCTCTGTGGTTCTGAATGAGTCACCATTTGAAATAGTCTCTTGCCTACACCGCAGGTGTGTATTTTACTGAGTCTCTGAATGAGTGGCCATATAAAGTAGATTCCTGACTATTTGAGAGGTGTGTCTTCTTCACTAGACTCTGAATGAGTGATCATATGAAATAGACTACTGGTTACTCCACAGGTGTGCATTATTCACTGAGGCTCTGAATGAGTGTCCATATGAAATAGACTCCTCACTATTCCCCAGTTGTGTATTATTCACTGAGGCTCTGAATGAGTGGCCATATGAGATAGACTCCAGACTATTCCCCAGGCATGCATTATTCAGTAAGGCTCTGGATGAGTGGTCATACAAAATAGAATCCTCACCATTCCCCAGGTGTGTGTTATTCCCTGAGGCTCTGAATGAGTGGCTATGTGAAATAGACTCCTGACTACTCCACAGTTGTTTATTATTCAGTAAAGCAATGAATGAGAGGCCATATGAAGTAGACTCTTGGTTACTCCAAAGGTGTACATTATTCACTGAGGCTCTGAATGAGGGCCATATGAAGTAGACTCCAGATTAGTCTCCAGCTGTGCATTATACAATGAGGCTCTGAATGAGTGGCCATATGAAATAGATTCTTGAGTATTCCCCAGGTGTGTATTATTCTGTGAGGCTCAGAAAGAGTGATGATATAGACTCCAGACTATCCCCAAGGTGATAGTTTATTATTCAGTGAGACTCTTAATGAGTGGTATATGAAATAGACTTCTGACTACCCCAGAGGTGTTCATTATTCATTGAACCTCTGACAGAGAGGCAATATAAAATAGATTCCTGACTATTCCCCAGGTGTGCATTATTCACTGAGGCTCTGAATTTGTGGTCATATGAAAAAGATCCCTGACCATTCCTGAAGTATGTATTATTCAGTGAGAATCTGAATGATTTTCCATATGAAATAGTCTCCTGACTACACCACAGGTGTGCATTATTCAGTGAAGCTCGGCATGAGTGATGACATGAAATAGAATCCTGACTCTTCCCCAGGTGTTCTTTATTCCTTGAGGCTCTGAATCAGTGGCCATATGAAATAGACTCCTGACTATTCCCCAGATATGCATTTTTCAGTGACACTCTGAATTAGTTGCCATATGAAATAGTCTTGTGACTATTCCCCAGGTGTGCATTATTCAGTGAATCTCTAAATGCCTGGTTATAAGAAATAGAGTCCCGACTAGTCCCCAGTTGTGCATTACAGTGAGGATCTGAATGAGTGGCCATATGAAATAGGCTCCTAGGTTCTCCCCAGGCATGCTTTATTCACTAAGGCTCTGAATGAGTGGCCTTATGAAATAGATTCCTGACTATCCCCTAGATGTGTAATATTAAGTCAGTCTCTGAAGCAATATCTAAGTGAAATAGGCTCCTGACAACTCCACAAGTGTTCATTATTCAGTGAAGCTCTGAATGAGAGGCCAGATGAAATAGATTCCTGAGTATACCCCAGGTGTGCATTATTCAGCGAGTCTCTGAATGAATGGCCACATGAAATAATCTCTTCACAATTCCCCAGGTGTGCATTAATCAGTGAGGCTCTGAATGAGGAGTCATGTGAAATAGACTCCTGAGTATTCCCCAGTTGTGTGTTACTCACTGAGGCTCTGGTCATGTAAAATAGACGCCTGATGGGAGATCCAAGATGGCTGATTGCTAACAGCTCGGGATTGTAGCTCCCAGTGAAAGCATAGAGAACGAGAGGACACCACACTTTCAGATGAATTTTCATTGCTCACGGACTAGAAGATTTCCAGTGGAGGAGCCCCACAGGTCACCAGCGTGACTCTTGTGGCCAGCACAGCAGTTTTGCTGGTGCCTTGGTGCGGCAGATCTTCATGCAGAGTAAACAGAACTGGTTCCCCTACTGACCGGTGTTTGGAGCTCCAGGAAGGCACAGCCACTTGTTACGGACTCAAGAAAAAAGCCAGACCAGAGATTCCTGGGCAGAAGAGCACCATCAGTCTTATCGCTGCTATTTTGGCCAGCACAGTGGGTTGCTCGGATCCCAGCACTGGGAATCAATAAATTGGACGTCCACTCAGAAACCTAATTGGAAAGGCGGTAATTGTAAAGACGACAGATAGATAAATTTATAATAAAGGGAAGAAACCAGCCTAAAAAGGCCGAGAATACCCAAAATCAGAACCCCTCTTCCCCTACAGGGAAGCCTATTAGACTTACAGCAGATCTCTCAGTGGAAACCCTACAAGCCAGAAGAGAGTGGGGGCCAATATTCAACATCCTTAAAGAACAGAACTTTCAGCCCTGAATTTCATATCCTGCCAAACTAAGCTTCACAATTGAAGGAAAAATAAAATCCTTTATGAACAAGCAAGTACTCAGAGATTTTATTACCACCAGGCCTGCTTTACAAGAACTTCTGAAAGAACCATTACACATAGAAAGGAACAGCCTTTCCAAAAATATACCAAAAAGTAAAGAGCATCAACATAAAGAAGAATTTACATCAACGAATGGATAAAATAGCCAGTTAACATCAAATGGCAGTAAACCTAAATTTAAATTGACTGAATCCCCCAATCAAAAGATACAGCCAAAACCTAATGGTATGCTACATCCAGACCCATTTTATATCCAAAGATACACAAAGACTCAAAACAAAGAGTTGGAGAAAAATTTACCAACCAAATGGAGAGCAAAAATAAATAAATAAACAAAAAGCAGGAATTGCAATTCTCGAATTTGATAGAATAGATTTCAAAGCAACAAAGATACAGTGGTAAAAGGATCAATGCAGCAATGAGAGCTAATGATCCTAACACCCAGATACATGGGACACATAAAGAGATTTAGACTCAACAAGACAGAAAATTAATAAGGATGTCCAGAACTTGAACACAGATCTGGAACAAGTAAACTTAATAAATATTTATAGAGCTCTGCACTTTAAATACACAAAATATTGATTGACCATTATTAATCCCCATTTTTAGAATAAAGCAATATTCCTGTTCTCTCTCCCTCTTTTTCTTCTTCTTTCTTCCTCTCCTTTTTTTCTTTCAAAAAAAAAAAAAGAAAAATAAATAAATTCAGAGATTACACGTGCCCAGTGGGGCCCTGGGTGTCAGGGAGAGAGCTGCAGAGGTGACAAAATCAATGTCTGGGCCAGGCACGGTGGCTCATGCCTGTAATCCCAGCACTCTGGGAGGCAGAGGGAAGGGGATTACTTGAGGTCAGGGGTTCAAGACCAGCCTGGCCAACATGGTGAAAGCCCGTCTCTAAAAAAAGAAAATAAATAAATAAATAAATAAAATAGACTCCTGACTATCCCCCAGGTGTGTCTTATTCACTGAGCCTCTGAATGAATGGCTATATGAAATATATTCCCGACTACTCCAGAGGTGTTCCTTATTGAGTGAAGCTCTAAATGAGATGCCATATGATATAGACTCCTGGATACTCCACAGGTGTACATTATTCCCTGAGGCTCTGACTGAGGGCCATTTGAAATAGACTCCAGATTAGTCTTCAGCTTTGCATTATTCAATGAGGCTCTCAATGAGTGGCCAAATGAAAGAGACTCCTGACAATTCCTCAGGTGTGTATTACTCAGTGAGGCTCGGAATCAGTGGCTATATAAAACAGACTCCTGACTGCGCCACAGGTGTTCATTATTCAATGAAGCTCTAAATGGGAGGCTATATGAAATAGACTCCTGGCTATTCCGCAGGTGTGCATTATTCACTGAGTCTCTGAATGAGTAGCCATATGAAATAGAATCCAAAAGATTCGCCCAGGTGTGTATTATTCAGTGAGGTTCTGAATGAATGTTATATGAAATAGACTTTTGACTATTCCACAGGTGTTCATAATTCAGTGAAGCTCTAAATGAGAGACAATATGAAATGGACTCCTGACTATTGCCCAGCTGTGCATTATTCAGTGAGGTGCTAAAGGAGTGGTCATATGAAAGAAACTCCTGATTGTTCTGCAGGTGTTCATTTTTCACTGAGGCTCTGAATAAGTGGCCATATGAAATAGATTCCTGAATATCCCCTAGGTGTGTATTATTAAGTCAGGCTCTGAATGAGTGGCTATGTGAAATAGGCTCCTGACTCTCCACTGGTGTTTATTATTCAGTGTAGTTCTAAATGACAGGCCAGACTAATTGGATTCCTAAGTATTCCCCAGGTGTGCACTTTTACCTGAGGCTCTGTATGTGTGGCCATATGAAATAGACTCCTGACTATTCCAGAAGTGTGCATTATTCATTGAGGTTCTGAATTGGTGGCCATATAAAACAAACTCTTGCATACTCCCCACGTGTGCATTATTTACACAGGCTCTTAATGAGTGGTCATACCAGATAGACTCCTGACTCTTCCCCAGGGGTGTATTATTTACTTAGGCTCTGAATGAGTGCCCATATGAAATAGAATCTTGACTATTCCCCAGGTGTGTATTATTCATTGGGGCATTGATTGAGTGGCCAAATGAAATAGATTCCTGACTTTTTATTGGTATGTACTTTATTTTTTATTGCATTTTAGGTTTTGGGGTACATGTGAAGAACATGCAAGATTGTTGCATAAGTACACCCGTGGCAGTGTGAATTGCTGCCTTCCTCCCCTTCACTTATATCTGGCATTTCTCCCCATGCTATCTCTCCTCAACTCCCCACCCCCCACAGTCCCTCCACTATTTTCCACTAACAGACCCCAGTGTGTCGTGCTCCCCTGCCTGTGTCCATGTGTTCTCATTGTTCAACACCCACCTATGAGAGAGAACACTCAGTGTTTAATTTCCTGTTCTTGTGTCAATTTGCTGAGAATGATGGTCTCCAGGTTCATCCATGTCCCTACAAAGGATACGAACTTGTCATTTTTGATGGCTGCATAATATTCCATAATGTATATGTGCCAAAATTTCCCTGTCCAGTCTATCATCAATGAGCATTTGTGTTGCTTCCAGGTCTTTTCTATTGTAAACTGTGCTGCAGTGAACATTGGTATGTATGTGTCCTTGTAGAAAAATAATTTATAACCCTTTGAATATATACCCAGTAATGGAATTGCTGGGTCAAATGGAATTTCTATTTCTCGGTCCTTGAGGACTTGCCACACTGTCTTCCACAATGGTTGGACTAATTTACACTCCCACCAACACTGTAAAAGTGTTTCGATTTCTCCACATTCTCTCCAGAATCTGTCATCTCCAAATTTTTTAATGTTCACCATTCTAACTGGAATGAGATGGTATCTCAATGTAGTTTTGATTTGCATTTTTCTAATAATGATGGTTGATGAGCATTTTTTCATATGTTTGTTGGCCTCACATATGTCTTCTTTTGCAAAGTGTCTGTTCATATCCTGCACCCACTTTTGAATGGGTTTTTTTGGTTTTTTTCTTGTAAATCTGTTTGAATTCTTTGTAAATTCTGGATATCAGCCCTTTGTCAGATGAGTAAACTGCAAAAATTTTTTCCCATTCTGTTGGTTGCTGATTCACTCTAATGACTGTTTCTTTTGCCATGAAGAAGCTGTGGAGTTTGATTAGGTCCCATTTGTCTATTTTGGCTTTTTTTGCCAATGCCTTTAGTGTTTTGGTCATAAAGTCCTTGCCTATGCCTATGCACTGAATGGTTTTGCCTAGATTTTCTTCTAGGGTTTGTATGGTGCCAGGTCTTATGTTTAAGTCTTTAATTTATCTGGAGTTAATTTTAGTGTAAGGTGTCAGGAAGGGGTCCAGTTTCTTCTTTCTGCACATGGCTAGCCAGTTTTCCCAACACCATTTATTAAACAGAAAATCTTTTCCCATTGCTTGTTTTTGTCAGGTTTGTCAAAGATCAGATGGTGGTAGATATGTTGTGTTGCCTCTGAGGCTTCTGTTCTGTTCTGTTAGTCTATATCTCTGTTTTGGTATTAGTCCATGCTGTTTTGATTACTGTAGCCCCATAGTATAGTTTGAAGTCGGGTAGTGTGATGCCTCCTGCTTTGTTATTTTTGCTTATAATCGACTTGGCTATGTGGGCTCTCTTTTGGTTCCATATGAAGTTTAAAGTTTTTTTTTTTTCAGTTCTGTGAAGAGGGTCATTGGTAGCTTGATGGGGATAGCACTGAATCTGTAAATTACTTTGGGCAGTATCGTCATTTTCACTATTGAATCTTTTTAACCATGAAAATGGAATATTTCTCTATTTGTGTCCTCTCTATTTAATTGAGCATTGATTTCAAGTTCTCCTTGAAGAAGTCCTTTACGTTCCTTGTTAGTTGTATTCCTAGGTATTTTATTCTCTTTGTAGCAATTGTGAACGGCAGTTTGTTCTTGATTTGGTTCTCTTTAAGTCTGTTATTGATGTATAGGAATGCTTGTGATTTTTGCACATTCATTTTGTATCTTGAGACTTTGCTGAAGTTGCTTATCAGTTTCAGAAAATTTTGGGCTGAGACGATGGCGTCTTCTAGGTAAACAATCACGTCGTCTGCAAATAAAGACAATTTGGCTTCCTCCTTTCCTAGTTGAATACCCTTTATTTCTTTTTCTTATCTGATTGCTCTGTCTAGAACTTCCAGTACTATATTGAATAGGAGTGGTGAGAGAGGGCAGGCTTGTCTAGTGCCATATTTCAAAGGGAACGCTTCCAGTTTTTGTACATTCAGTATGATATTGGCTGTTGGTTTGCCATAAATAGCTTTTATTATTTTGAAATACGTTCTGTCAATACCTAGATTATTGAGGATTTTTAGCATAAAGTGCTGTTGAATATTGTCAAAGGCCTTCTCTACATTAATTGAGATAATCATGTGGTTTATTTCTTTGGTTCTGTTTTTGTGGTGAATTACATTTATAGACTTACATATGTTGAACCAGTTTTGCATTTCCAGGATGAATCCTACTTGATCATGATGAGTAGGCTTTTTGATGTGCTGTTGCAATCACCTTGCCAGTATTTTATTAAAGATTTTTGAATCTACGTTAATCATGGATATTAGCTTTAAGTTTTCTTTTCTTGTTGAGTCTCTGCCAGGTTTTGGTATCAGGATGATGTTGGTCTCATAAAATGACTTGAGAAAGATTCCCTCTTTTTTGATTATTTTGAGTAGTTTCAGAGAAATGGTAATAGCTCCTCTTTGTGTGTCTGGTAGAATTCAGCTGTGAACCCATCTGGACCTGGGTGTATTTTGTGTGGCAGGCTCTTAATTGCTGCCTCAACTTCAGACCTTGTTATCGGTCTATTCAGGGTTTCAACTTCTTCCTGGTTTAGGCTTGGGAGAAGGCAAGTGTCCAGGAATTTATCCATTTTTTTCCAGGTTTACTGGTTTATGTGCATAGACTTGTTTGTAATAATCTCTGATGATGGTTTGATTTTTTGTGGAATCTGTGGTGATAGTATTTTTATCATTTTATTATTGCATCTTTTTGGTTATTCTCTCTTTTCTTTTTTAAAAAAATCTGGCTAGTGGTCTGTCTATTTTGTGGATCTTTTTGAAAAACCAGCTCCTGGATTTATTGATCTTTTGAAGGGATTTTTTTGTGCCTCTATCTCATTCAGTTCTGCTCTGATCTTAGTTATTTCTTGTCTTCTGCTAGGTTTTGAGTTTTTTTGATCTTGCTCCTCTATTTCTTTCAATTTTGATGAGAGGGTGTCAATTTAGATCTCTCCTTGCTTCTCATGTGGGCACTTATTGCTATGCATTTTCCTCTAGAGACTGCTTAAAAAGTGTCCCAGAGATTCTGGTATGTTGTGTCTTCGTTCTTATTGGTTTCAAAGAATATCTTTATTTCTGCCTTTATTTCATTGTTTATCCAGTCAACATTCAAGAGCCAGTTGTGCAGTTTCCATGAAGCCGTGTGGTTCTGAGTTAGCTTCTGAATTCTGAGTTATAACTTGATTGCACTGTGGTCTGAAAGATGGTTTGCTATACCTTCCATTATTTTGCATTTGCTGAGGAGTGATTTCCTTCCAATTATGTGGTCAATTTTAGAGTGGGTTTGATATGCTGCTGAGAAGAATGTATATGCTGTGGATCTGAAGTGGAGAGTTCTGTAAATGTCTATTAGGTTGGCTTGTTCCAGGTCTGATTTTTAGTCCTGGATATCCTTGTTAATTTTCTGTATGGTTTATCTGTCTAATATTGACAATGGGGTGTTAACGTCTCCCACTGTTTTTGTGTGGAAGTCTAAGTCTCTTTTTAAGTCATTAAAAACTTGCCTTATGTATCTGGGTGCTCCTGTATTGGGTGCGTATATATTTAGGATTGTTAACTCTTCTTGTTGCATTGATACTTTTACCATTATGTAATGTCCTTCTTTGTCTCTTTTGATCTTTGTTGCTTTAAAATATATTTTATCAGAGTCGAGAGTTGCAAAACCTTGTTTTTGCCTCCATTTGCTTGGTAAGTCTTCCTCCATCACTTTATTTTGAGCCTTTGTGTATCCTTGCATGTGAGATGGGTTTCCTGGATACAGCACACAGAGGGGTTTTGGCTTTTTATCCAATTTGCCAGTCTCTGTCTTTTGATTGGGGCATTTAGCCCATTTACATTTAGGATTAATATTGTTATGTGTGAATTCAAACCTGCCATTTTGACGCTATCTGGCTGTTTTGCCCATTACTTGATGCAGATTCTTCATTTTTTTTAATGCTTTTTCCATTTGGTATGTTTTTGGAGTGGCTGGTACCGGTTGTTCCTTGCCATGTGTAGTGCCTCCTTCAGGAGCTTTTGTAAAGCAGGCATAGTGGTGGCAAAATTTCCGAGTACTTGGTTGTTCACAAAGGATTTTATTTTTCCTTCACTTATAAATCTTAGTTTGGCTGGATATAAAATTCTGGGTTTAAAGTTCTTTTCTTTAAGGATTTTGAATATTGGCCCCCACTCTCTTCTGGCTTGTAGGGTTTCTGCTGAGAGATCTGCTATGAGTGTGATGGGCTTCCCTTTGTGGGTAACCCAATCTTTCTCTCTGGCTGCCCTTAGCATTTCTCTTTCATTTCAACCCTGGTGAATCTGACAACTATGTGCCTTAAAGTTGCTCTTCTTGAGAAATATTTTTATGGTGTTCTCTATATTTCCTGGACTTGAACATTGGCCTGCCTTACTAGGTTAAAGAAGTTTTCCTTGATAATAACCTGAAGAGTATTTTCCAGCTTGGATTCATTCGCTTTGTTATATTCAGATACACCTATCAAACTAGATTATGTCTTTTTACATAGTCCCATATTTCTTGGATACTTTGTTTATTCCTATTTGTGCTTTTTTCTCTAATCTTGCCTTCTCATTTTCTTTCATTGAGTTGATCCTCGATATCTGATATTCTTTCTTCTGCTTGGTCAATTCAGCTGTTAAAATTTGTGCATGCTTTGTGAAGTTCTCATGTTGTGTTTTTCAGCTCCGTCAATTCACTTATGTTTTTCTCTAAGTTGTCCATTCTTGTTAGCATTTCATCAAATCTTTTTTACAAGGTTCTTAGTTTCTTTGCATTGAGTTAGAACATGTTCTTTTAGCTCACAGAAGTTTCTCATTACCCACCTTCTGAAGCCTGATACCGTCATTTTATCACACTCATTCTCCATCCAGCCTTGTTTCCTTGCTGATGAGGAGTTGTGATTTTTTGTAGGAGGAGATGTGTTCTGGTTTCCGGTGTTTTCCTCCTTTTTGCACTGGTTTCTTCTTATCTTTGTGGATTTATCCACCTGTCATCTTTTTAGTTGCTGACTTTCAGATTGTGTCTCTGAGTGGACATCCAGTTTGTTGATGATGAAGTTATTTCTGTTTCTTAGTTTTTCTTCTAATAGTCTGGCCCCTCTGCTGTAGGAGTTCTGAGGTACACTCCATACCCGGCTTTCCTGGGGATTACCTGCAGCAGCTACAGAACAGAAAGGATTGCTACCAGTTTCTTCTGCTATCTTTGTCCCAGAATGATACCCACCAAATGTCAGTCTGATCTCTCCTTTATGAGGTGACTCTTTGTATATATGGGGGTCAGAAACCTGCTTGAGGAGACAATTTGTTATTGATAAAAGCTCAAGTGCTGATCTGCGAGCTCCATTGTTTATTCAGAGCTTCTGGGCAGTTACATTTAAGTCTGCAGCAGAACAAATAAACCCCCGTTTTTCCCCAGGTGTTCTGTCCTGAGAAGTTAGGACTTTATTTATGAGTTTCTGTGGTGCTGCTGCCTTTTTTCAGGGCTGTTCTGCCCAGCTAGGAGGCAGCCTACTCACTTTTTGCCTGCAGAGGCTTTGCTAAGATGCTGTGGGCTCTGCCCAGCTGCCATGTGAACTTCCCTGCAGTCCTGTTTATATGGGTGTAGTTAGAACTACCTTGGCAATGGTGGCCCACCTCTATAATGGCAGACTCTCTCTGTAATGGCGGGTTGCCTCAGCAATGGCAGGCTGCCTCAGCAATGGCAGACTACCTCTGTAGTGTTGGAGTGCCTCGGTAATGGCAGATGCCCTTCCCCACAGAGCTGGACTGTCCTTGGTTCAGCTGTGCTTGCTGTGAAACTCTCAACCCAAAGTGTTTCCAAATGCTGTTTTTTGTTTTGTAGAGGGGTGGGACCAGCCGAGCCTAATCAGCTGGCTCCTGCCTTAGAGGTTTTTTTTTTTTTTTTTAGTTGAATGGTCGACTCTCTCCCAGGTGTTCTGTTTGCTTGTTAAAAAAGACCAAGGAATAAAGACCGACTCAAGAGGGTGCAGTAAGAACAACCCAGGATTGAAGCTCTCAGTGAATGCATGGAGGGTAAGTCAGGGCCGCATTTTCAGACAGATTTTTCTTGCCCACAGAACGGGGAAATTCCCAGGTATAGAAGAAACATGGGACACAAGCGAAGCGGTTTTGGCTGGAGCAGCCAGTGGCCGGTGCAGCCAGCGGCTGGTGCTGTAGCACAGTGGCACTCCACAGCACTCGGCATACAGCGCACTGGTCCGTGTGCCCTGTTGAACCGGCAATCTGAGACATGAGAGGGCAGATTGGCATATCCATCTGATGGAATGGGACTTGGACAGTGAGCCACGCCTGGAGATTCCAGGGAAATGGCATCTGGGCCAGCACAGTGGGACAAACAAATGGCGATTTCAAATGCTCTGGGTGGAGAGATTCACTGCGGGCACAGCTGAACCCAGGATGGTGCAGCTCTGTGAGAGAGGGGCGTCCACCATGACCGAGGCAATCCGCCCCACTGAAGTACACTCCCATTGCTGATGCAGCCTGCCATTGCCGAGGCAACCCACCACAACAGAGAGACTCCACCACAGGGCATAGCCCGTGGCAGCAGGGTGGAGACCACAGCTGCAAGGCAGAGCCTGCAGACACAGGGTGGACATCACACCAGCAGGGGGGAGCCTCGGCAGGGAAATAGTGACTAGACTGCCTCCTAGCTGGGCAGGACAGCACAACGGACACTAATTAAAAAAACCCAACCCCTCAAGACAGAGCATCTGAGAAAAAAAGGTTTTATGAGTTCTGCTGCAGCAGAATTAAATATAGCAGCCTAACAGCCCTGAATGAACAACAGAGCTCACAGCTCAGCACTTGAGCTCCTATATAGTAGACTGTCTCCTCAAGCAGCTCCCTGACCCCTCTATATCCACAAGACTGACATTTGAAAGGTATCATTCTGGGACAAAGATAGCAGACAAAGAAACTGGTAGCATCCCGCACTATTCTGAAGCTGCTATAGGTGCACCCCAGACAAGCAGGGCCTGAAGTGGACCTCAGCAGTCGTACAGTGGAGGGGCTAGACTGGTAGAAGGAAAACCAAGTAACAGAAATACTTCATCATCAACAATCTGGGCATCCACTCAGAGACCAAATCGAAAAGTCAGCAACTACTCAAAAAACAGGTGGAAAAATGCACAAAGATGAGAAGAAAGCAGAGCAAAAAGGAGAAAAACACCCGAAACCAGAACACCACGCCTCCTATGAAGGACCAAAACTCCTCACCACCAAGGGAACAAAGCTGGATGGAGAATGACTGTGACAAAAGGACGGAATTAGACTTCAGAAGGTGGATAATGAGAAACTTTTGTGAGCTAATAGAACATGTTTTAAATCAATGCAAAGAAACTAAGAAACTTGAAAAAAGATTTGAAAAAAGATTCGAGGAAATGATAACAAGAATGGATAACTTAGATAGAAATATGAATGAATTGAAGAACCTGAAAAACACAACATGAGAACTTTGTGAAGCATGCACAAGTTTCAACAGCCGAATTGGCCAAGCAGAAGAAAGAATATCAGAAGTCGAAGATCAACTCAATGAAATAAAACCAGAAACCAAGATCAGAGAAAAAAGTGCAAAAAGGAATGAACAAAGTCTCCAAGAAATGTGTGACTATGTGAAGAGACCAAACCTACGTTTGATAGGTGTACGAGAATGTGACGAAGAGAATGAATCCAAGCTGAAAAATACTCTTCAGGATATTATTCAGGAAAATTTCCCCCACCTAGCAAGGCAGGCCAACACTCAAATGCAGGAAATACAGAGAACACCACAAAGATATTCCGCAAGAAGAGCAACCTTAAGGCACATAATCGTCAGATTCACCAGAATTGAAATAAAGGAGAAAATACTAAGGGCAGCCAAAGAGAAAGATTGGGTAACCCACAAAGGGAAGCCCATCAGACTCACAGCAGATCTGTCAGCAGAAACTCTACAAAACCAGAAGAGAGTGGGGGCCAATATTCAACATCCTTAAAGAAAAGAACTTTCAACCCAGAATTTCATATCCAGCCAAACTGAGCTTCAGAAGTGAAGGAAAAATAAAACCCTTTGTAAACAAGCAAGTACTCAGAGATTTTGTCACCACCAGGCCTGCTTTACAAGAGCTCCTGAAAGAAGCACTACACGTAGAAAAAACAACCAGTACCAGCCATTCCAAAGTCACACTAAATGCTAAAGAGCATTAACATAATGAAGAATCTACATCAACTAATGGGCAAAACAGCCAGCTAGCATCAAAATGGCAGTATCAAATTCACACATAACAATATTAGCCCTAAATGTAAATGGACTAAATGCACCAATCAAAAGACACAGACTGGCAAATTGGATTAAAAAACAAAACCCATCAGTGTTCTGTATCCAGGGAACCCATCTCACATGCTAGATACACAAAAGCTCAAAATAAAGGGAAGAAGGAAGATTTACCAAGCAAATGGAGAGAAAAAACAAGCAGGAGTTGCAATTCTCATCTCTGATAAAATAGACTTTAAAGCAACAAAGATCAAAAGAGACAAAGAAGGCCATTACATAATGGTAAAAGCATCGATACAACAAGAAGAGTTAACGATCCTAAACATATAAGGACCCAATACAGGAGCACCCAGATACATAAAACAAATTTTTAAGGACTTACAAAGAGACTTAGACTCCCACACAATAATATTGGGAGACTTTAACACTCCACTGTCAATACTAGACAGATCAACCAGACAGAAAATCAACAAGGATATCCAGGGCTTGAACTCAGACCTGGAACAAGCAAACCTGATAGACATTTACAGAACTCTCCACCCCAAATCCACAGAATATACATTCTTCTCAGCACCACATCACACCTACTCTAAAATTGACCACATAATTGGAAGTAAAGCACTTCTCAGCAAATGCAAAACAAAAAAAAGTATAACAAACAGTCTCTCAGATCATAGTGCAATCAAGTTAGAACTCAGAATTCAGAAACCAACACACAACCGCACAGCGTCATGGAAACTGAACAACTGGCTCTTGAATGTTGACTGGATAAACAATGAAATGAAAGCAGAAATAAAGAAGTTCTTCAAAACCAATGAGAACAAAGACACAACATGCCAGAATCTCTGGGACACATTTAAAGCAGTCTCTAGAGGAAAATATATAGCAGTAAGTGCCCACATGAGAAGAGTGGAGAGATCCAAAATTGACACCCTATCGTTAAAATTGAAAGACCTGGAGAAGCAAGATAAAAAAAAACTCAAAACCTAGCAGAATACAAGAAATAACTAAGATCAGATCAGAACTGAAGAAGACAGAGACACGAAAAACCCTTCAAAAAATCAATAAATTCAAGAGCTGGTTTTTTGAAAAGATCAACAAAATAGACAGACTACTATCCAGACTGATAAAAGAGAAAAGAGACAGCAAGCAAATAGATGCAATAAAAAATGATAAAGGGGAAATCACCAAAGATTTCACAGAAATTCAAACAATCATCACAGAATATTACAAACAACTCTATGCACATAAATTAGTAAACCTGGAAAAAATGAATAAATTCCTGAACTCCTGTGTCCTCCCAAGCCTAAATCAGGAGGAAGCAGAACCAATAACAAGGTCAGAAGTTAAGGCAGCAATAAAAAGCCTACCACACAAAAAAAGCCCAGGTCCAGATGGGGTCACAGCCGAATTCTACCAGACACACAAAGAGGAGCTGGTATCATTCCTTCTGAAACTATTCCAAATAATTCAAAAAGAGGAAAGCCTTCCCAAATCATTTTATCACACCAACATCATCCTGAAACCAAAACACGGCAGAGACCCAACAAGAAAAGAGAACTTCAGGTCAATATCCATGATGAACATAGATGCAAAAATCTTTAATAAAATATTGGCAAGCCGAGTGAAACAGCACATCAAAAAACTTATCTATCTTGATCAAGTAGAATTCATCCCAGGAATGGAAGGATGGTTCAACATACAAAAGTCTAAAAACGTAATTCACCACATAAACAGAACCAAAAACAAAAACCACATGATTATCCCAATTGACACAGAGAAGGCATTTGACAAAATTCAACAGCCCTTTATGCTAAAACCCTCAATAAACTCGGTATCGATGGAACGTATCTCAAAGTAATAAAAGCTAATATCATACTGAATGGGCAAAAACTGGAAGCATTCCCTTTGAAATCCGGCACTAGACAAGGATGCCCTCTCTCACCACTCCTATTCAATATAGTACTTAAAGCTCTAGCCGGAGCAATCAGGCAAGAAAGAAAAATAAAGAGTATTCAAATAGGAAAGGTGAAAGCCAAATTGTCTCTATTTCCAGACGACATGATAGTATACATAGATGATCCTATCGCCTCTGCTCAAAAACTCCTGAAACTGATAAGAAACTTCAGCAAAGTCTCAGGATATAAAATCAATGTGCAAAAATCACAAGCCTTCCTCTACACCAATAACAGACTTAAAGAAAGCCAAATCAAGGACGAATTGCCATTCACAATTGCTACAAAAAGAATATAATACCTAGGAATGCAACTTACAAGAAATGTAAGGGACCTCTTCGAGGAAATCTACAAACCACTGCTCAACGAAATAAGAGCGGAAACAAGCAGATGGAGAAACATTCCATGTTCACGGTTAGGAAGAACCAATATCGTGAAAATGGCTATACTGCCCAAAGTAATTTACAGAATCAATGCTATCCCCATCAAGCTACCGTTGACTTTCTTCTCAGAACTGGAAAAAACCATATGAACTTCATATGGAACCAAAGAGCCCGCATAGCCTAGTCAATTCTAAGTAAAAAGAACACAGTGGGGGACATCACACTACTGGATTTCAAACTATACTACAAGGCTTCAGTAATCACAACAGCATGGTACTGGTACCAAAACAGAGATATAGACCAATGGAACAAAACAGAGGCATCAGAGGAAACACGACATATCTACAACCATACAATCTTTGATAAACCTGACAAAAACAAGCAATGGGGAAAGGATTGCCTGTTTAATAAATGGTGTTGGGAAAACTGGCAAGTCATGTGCAGAAAGCAGAAACTAGACCCCTTCCTGACACCTTACACTAAAATTAACTCCAGATGGATTAAAGATTTAAACATAAGACCTGGCATCATAAAAACCCAAAAAGGAAATCTAGGGAAAACCATCCAGGACATAGAAATAGGCAAGGACTTCATGAACAAAACACCAAAAGCACTGGCAACAAAAGCCAAAATAGACAAATGGGACCTAATCAAACTCCACAGCTTCTGCATGGCAAAAGAAACAGTCACTAGAGTGAACCAACAGAATGGGAAAACATTTTTGCAGTTTACCCATCTGACAAAGGGCTGATATCCAGAATTTACAAAGAACTCAAACAGATTTACAGGAAAAAAAACAAACAAGCCCATTCAAAATTGGGCAAAGGATATGAACAGACACTTTACAAAAGAAGACATATATGAGGCCAACAATCATATGAAAAAATGCTCATCATCACTGGTCATCAGAGAGATGCAAATCAAAACCACATTGAGATACCATCTCACACCAGTTAGAATGGCAATCATTAAAAAATCTGGAGACAACAGATGCTTGAGAGAATGTGGAGAAAATGGAACACTTTTACACTATTGGTGGGAGTGTAAATTAGTTCAACCATTGTGGAAGACAGTGTAGCCATTCCTCAAGGTTTTAGATATACAAATTCCAATTGACCCAGCAATTTTATTACTGCATATATATCCAAAGGACTATAAATCGTTCTACTATAAGGACACATGCACATGAATGTTCATTGCAGCACTGTTTACAATAGCAAAGACCTGGAATGAACCCAAATGCCCATCTATGATAGACGGAATTGGGAAAATGTGGCACATATACAATATGGAATATTATGCAGCAATCAGAAATGATGAGTTTGTGTCATTTGTAGGGACATGGATGAATCTGGAGAGCATCATTCTTAGCAAACTGACACAAGAACAGAAAATGAAATACCGCATATTCTCACTCATAGGTGGGTGATGAGAAATGAAAACACATGGACACAGGGAGGGGATTACTAAACACTGGGGTCTATTGGGGGGGAAAGGGGAGGGCCAGCGGGACGGGAGCTGGGGACGGATAGCCTGGGGAGAAATGCCAAATGGGGGCGAAGGGGAGAGAGGAAGCAAAACAAACTGCCATGTGTGTACTTATGCCACTGCCTGCATGTTCTGCACATGTACACCAAAACCTAAAATGCAATAAAAAATTAAAAAAAGAAAAGAAAAAATTAAAACAAAAATGCACTCGAATCTGTAGGATTTTTTGTGCAGTGACCCACTGCACTGGCTGAAACAGCAACACTGAGATTCATGGCACTTTTTTGCCCAGGAATATTCTAGCCTGGCTCCCTGTTTTAGTCCTTTGTTTAATCTCATGAATGGGCAACTCTGCCTTCCCGGAGCTTCAGTTGCCAGCTAAAAGTGCACCCAGATCAGTGCATTTTGTATGGAGAACTGCCACCACAGGGCACCAGCAAAACAGCCGTGCCAGCCAAAAGAGCCATGCTGGTGACCCTTGGGGCTTCTCCACCTGATAATCTCCTGGTCTGTGGGCAATAAAAATCCATCTGGAAATGCAGTGTCCACTCACCTTCTGGGCTTTCTCTGGAAGCTGCCGTTTTGAGCTGCTCCTAATTGACTATCTTGGATTTTCTCCTTGTTTGAGGTTTTCTCAAAAGTAATGAATGATGAGGATTTAGAGACATAATCTGCCAGATACTTGGATCTACCCATTTAGATCAGACTTCAGAGAAAACTAAGAGTTCTCGTAAGTTCAGTAACTGAGATATTCAGCACTTTATTTTTCTGCCCCAACCTGGTTTAAATAGGTGAGTAAAATACATTGTTTATAACGTGAATGCCTTGGATAAATTATGTAAAATGCCAGAAACAAGACACAAAGAACCACATATTGTATCATTTTATTTACACAAAATGTCGACAATACACAAATCCAAAAAGATCTAAAGTATATAAGGGGTTCCCAGGTTGGTCAGGGTGGGGGAGCTGAAAAGAATAAAGAGTAACATTAAAGATTGTTTGATTTTCTTTTGGGGCACAGAAATTGTCCTGCAATCAGATAGTTATGATTGTTGCACACATGTTTATTTAAATAACAAAAATTGATAAAGAAATATATATAGGGCTGGGCGTCGTGGCTCAAGCCTGTAATTTCAGCACTTTGGGAGGCCGAGGTGGATGGATCATGAGGACATGAGATCGAGACCATCCTGGTCAAAATGGTGAAACTCTGTCTCTACTAAAAATATGAAAAATTAGCTGGACATGGTGGCGCATGCCTGTAATCCCAGCTACTTGAAAGGCTGAGGCAAAAGAATTGCCTGAACCCAGGAGGCGGAGGTTGCGGTGAGCCAAGATTGCACCATTGCACTCCAGCCTGGGTAACAAGATGAAACTCCATCTCAAAAAAGAAAAGAAATGTATATACTCAATGTGCTTATTCCATATCATACCCACACAACAATTTTGTTGATTCTCAAGTTATAATGAAGCAAATACAGTCATACATTTTCGTACTGTCTCACAAGAGAAGGTTTAAAATTGAAGTTTCTTTGAACAGGTGTGTTCTCCAAGAAATCTTCATGAAACCAGATTATCATGGGAGCCAAGACAAAAGAAAGCTGTCAGAAAAAAAAACCGCTATATATGAGGGAAGCTATACAAACATCATAAAACCTCTCAAATATGTTGTCATAATCTGGAAACACCCCAACTCATCCCAAAGGTCATTGCACATAGTGAGTTAAGTTTGGGAAGATCAAGAGGCTATAAATATTGTTTTTTTTTAATGTAGAAATCTATTTATTTATTTTTTTTTAATTTTTTATTGCATTTTAGAATTTGGGGTACATGTTCAGAACATGCAAGACAGTTGCATATGTACACACATGGCAGTGTGTTTTGCTTCCTTTCTCCCCTTCACCCACATTTGGCATTTCTCCCCAGGCTATCCCTCCCCAGCTCCCCTCCGCTGGCCCTCCCCTTTTCCCCCAAATAGCAAATAGACCCCAGTATTTAGTACTTTCCTCCCTGTGTCCATGTGTTCTCATTTTTCATCACCCGCCTATGAGTGAGAATATGTGGTATTTCATTTTCTATTCTTGTGTCAGTTTGCTAAGAATTATGTTCTCCAGATTCATCCATGTCCCTACAAATGACACAAACTCATCATTTCTGATTGCTGCATAATATTCCATATTGTATATGTGCCACATTTTCCCAATTCCATCTATCATCGATGGAAATTTGGGTTTAATCCAGGTCTTTCTATTGTAAACAGTGCTGCAATGAACATTCGTGTGCATGTGTCCTTATAGTAGAATGATTTATAGTTTTTTGGATATATACCCAGTAATGGAATTTCTATTTCTAAGGCCTTGAGGAATCGCCACACTGTCTTCCACAATGGTTGAACTAATTTACACTCCCACCAACAGTGTAAACGTGTTCCTTTTTCTCCATATCCTCTCCAGCATCTTTTGTCTCCAGATTTTTTAATGATCGCCATTCTAACTGGCGTGAGATGGTATCTCAATATAGTTTTGATTTGCATCTCTCTAATGACCAGTCATGATGAGGATTTTTTCATATGATTGTTGGCCTCATATATGTCTTCTTTTGTAAAGTGTCTGTTCATATCCTTTGCCCAATTTTGAATGGGCTTGTTTGTTTTTTTTTCCTGTAAATCTGTTTGAGTTCTTTGTAAATTCTGGATATCAGCCCTTTGTCAGATGGGTAAACTGCAAAAATGTTTTCCCATTCTGTTGGTTCACTCTAGTGACTGTTTCTTTTGCCGTACAGAAGCTGTGGAGTTTGATTAGGTCCCATTTGTCTATTTTGGCTTTTGTTGCCAGTGCTTTTGGTGTTTTGTTCATAAAGTCCTTGCCTACTTCTATGTCCTGGATGGTTTTGCCTAGATTTCCTTTTTGGGTTTTTATGGTGCCAGGTCTTATGTTTAAGTCTTTAATCCATCTGTAGTTAATTTTAGTGTAAGGTGTCAGGAAGGGGTCCACTTTCTACATTCTGCACATGGCTTGCCAGTTTTCCTGACACCACTTATTAACAGGGAATCCTTTCGCCATTGCTTGTTTTTGTCAGGTTTATCAAAGATTGTATGGTTGTAGATATGTTGTGTTGCTCCCGATGCCTCTGTTTTGTTCCATTGGTCTATATCTCTGTTTTGGTACCAGTACCATGCTGTTTTGATTACTGTAGCCTTGTAGTATAGTTTGAAATCTGGTAGTGTGATGCCCCCCGCTGTTTTTTTTTTTTTTTTTTTGCTTAGAATTGACTCGGCTATGTGGGCTCTCTTTTGGTTCCATATGAAGTTCATGGTGGTTTTTCCCAGTTCTGTGAAGAAAGTCAATGGTAGCTTGATTGCGATAGCATTGATTCTGTAAATTACTTTGGGCAGTATAGCCATTTTCACGATATTAATACTTTCTAACCATGAACATGAAATGTTTTTCCATCTGCTTGTGTCCTCTCTTATTTCATTGAGCAGTGGTTTGTAGTTCTTCTTGAAGAGGTCCCTTACGTTCCTTGTGAGTTGTGTTCCTAGCTATTTTATTCTTTTTGTAGCAATTGTGAATGGCAGTTCATTCTTGATTTGGTTTTCTTTAAGTCTGTTATTGGTGTAGAGGAATGCTTGTGATTTTTTCACGTTGATTTTATATCCTGAGACTTTGCTGAAGTTTCTTATCAGTTTCAGGAGTTTTTGGGCTGAGGCGATGGGATGTTCTATGTATACTATCATGTCGTCTGCAAATAAGGACAATTTAGCTTCCACCTTTCTTATTTGCATACTCTTTATTTCTTTTTCTTGCCTGATTGCTCTGGCTAGAACTTCCAGTTCTCAATATTGAATAGGAGTGGTGAAAGAGGGCATCCTTGTCTAGTGCCAGATTTCAAAGGGAATGCTTCCAGGTTTTGCCCATTCAGTATGATATTGGCTGTTGGTTTGTCATAAATAGTTTTTATTACTTTGAGATACGTTCCATCGATACCGAGTTTATTGAGGGTGTTTTGCATAAAGGGCTGTTGAATTTTGTTGAGTGCTTTCTCTGCGTCAATTGAGGTAATCATGTGGTCTTTGTTTTTGGTTCTGTTTATGTGGTGAATTACGTTGATAGACTTGCGTATGTTGAACCAGCCTTGCATCTCCGGGATGAATCCTACTTGATCATGATGGATAAGTTTTTTTATTTGCTGTTGCAGTCGGCTTGCCAATATTTTATTGAAAATTTTTTGCATCTATGTTCATCATGGATATTGGCCTGAAGTTCTCTTTTCTTTTTTGGTCTCTGCCGGGTTTTGGCATCAGGATGATGTTGGTCTCATAAAATGATTGGGAAGGATTTCCTCTCTTTGGATTATTTGGAATAGTTTCAGAAGGAATGGTACCAGCTCCTCTTTGTGTTTCTGGTAGAATTCGGCTGTGAACCCATCTGGACCTGGACTTTTTTTGTGTGGTAGGCTCTTAATTGCTTCCTCGACTTTATACGTTGTATTTGTTCTATTCATAGTTTCAGCTTCCTGCTGGTTTATGCTTGGGAAGACACAGGAATCCAGGAATTTATCCATTTCTTCCAGGTTTACTAGTTTATGTGCATAAAGTTGTTTGTAATATTCTCTGATGATGGTTTAAATTTCTGTGGAATCTGTGGTGATTTCCCCTTTATCATTTTTTATTGCATCTGTTTGGTTTTCTTTTTTTCTTTAAATCAATCTTGCTAATGATCTATTTTGTTGATCTCTTCAAAAAAACAACTCTTGGATTTTTTTATTTTCTTAAGGGTGTTTCGTGTCTTTATCTCCTTCAGTTCAGCTCTGATCTTAGTTATTTCTTGTCTTCTGCTGGGTTTTGAGTTTTTTTGATCTTGCTTCTTTAGCTCTTTCAATTTTGACGATAGGGTGTCAATTTTTGATCTCTCCATTCACTTTTTTTAATTTTTTTTATTTTTTATTGGGTTTTAGGTTTTGGGGTACATGAGCAGAGCATGCAAGACAGTTGCGTAGGAACACACATGGCAGTGTGCTTTTCTTTCCTTCTCCCCTTCACCCACATTTGGCACTTCTCCCCAGGCTATCCCTCCCCACCTCCTCCTCCCACTAGCCCTCCCCTTTTCCCCCCAATAGACCCCAGTGTTTAGTACTCCCCTTTCTGTGTCCATGTGTTCTCATTTTTCATCACCCACCTATGAGTGAGAATATGTGGTGTTTCATTTTCTGTTCTTGTGTCAGTTTGCTGAGGATGACGTTCTCCAGATTCATCCATGTCCCTACAAACGACACGAACTCATCATTTCTGATTGCTGCATAATATTCCATGGTGTATATGTGCCACATTTTTCCAATCCAGTCTATTATCAATGGGCATTTGGGTTGATTCCAGGTCTTTGCTATTGTAAACAGTGCTGCAATGAACATTCGTGTACATGTGTCCTTATAGTAGAACGATTTATAGTCTTTTGGATATATACCCAGTAATGGGATTGCTGGGTCAAATGGAATTTCTATTTCTAAGGCCTTGAGGAATCGCCACACCGTCTTCCACAATGGTTGAACTAATTTACACTCCCACCAACAGTGTAAAAGTGTTCCCTTTTCTCCACATCCTCTCCAGCATCTGTTGTCTCCAGATTTTTTAATGATCGCCATTCTAACTGGCGTGAGATGGTATCTCAATGTGGTTTTGATTTGCATCTCTCTGATGACCAGTGATGATGAGCATTTTTTCATATGATTGTTGGCCTCATATATGTCTTCTTTCGTAAAGTGTCTGTTCATATCCTTTGCCCACTTTTGAATGGGCTTGTTTGTTTTTTTCCTGTAAATATGTTTGAGTTCTTTGTAAATTCTGGATATCAGCCCTTTGTCAGATGGGTAAACTGCAAAAATTTTTTCCCATTCTGTTGGTTGCCGATCCACTCTAGTGATGTTTCTTTTGCCGTGCAGAAGCTGTGGAGTTTGATTAGGTCCCATTTGTCTATTTTGGCTTTTGTTGCCAATGCTTTTGGTGTTTTGTTCATAAAGACCTGGCACCATAAAAACCCTAGAAGGAAATCTAGGCAAAACTATCCAGGACATAGAAGTAGGCAAGGACTTTATGAACAAAACTCCATTCACCTTATATGAGCACTTATTGCTATATACTTTCCTCTAGAGACTGCTTTACATGTTTCCCAGAGATTCTGGCATGTTGTGTCTTCGTTCTTATTTGTTTCGAGGAACTTCTTTATTTCTGCTTTTATTTCATTGTTTATCCAGTCAACATTCAAGAGCCAGTTGTTCAGTTTCCATGACGCTGTGCGGTTATGAGTTGCTTTCTGAATTCTGGGTTCTAACTTGATTGCACTATGGTCTGAAAGACTGTTTGTTATGATTTTTCTTGTTTTGCATTTGCTGAGAAGTGCTTTACTTCCAATTATGTGGTCAATTTTAGAGTAGGTGTGATGTGGTGCTGAGAAGAATGTATATTCTGTGGATTTGGGGTGGAGAGTTCTGTAAATGTCTATCAGGTTTGCTTGTTCCAGGTCTGAGTTCAAGCCCTGGATATCCTTGTTGATTTTCTGTCTGGTTGATCTGTCTAATATTGATAGTGGAGTGTTAAAGTCTCCAAATATTATTGTGTGGGAGTCTATGTCTCTTTGTAAGTCATTAACAACTTGCCTTATGTATCTGGGAGCTCCTGTATTGGGTCCATATATGTTTAGGATCGTTAACTCTTCTTGTTGTATCTATGATTTTACCATTATGTAATGGCCTTCTTTGTCTTTTTTTATCTTTGTTGCTTTAAAGTCTATTTTATTCTTTACAAAAAATTGAAAAGCGCTGCTGACCATGTTGTTCAGGCTGGTATGAATCTCCTGACCTCAGGTTTTTCTCCCTCCTCAGCCTCTCAAATTGCTGCTATTTCAGGTGTGAGCCACTGCTCCTAATCAGTTGATAATTGTTTTGAATCATGTACCAAAATTTACTTTAGATTCTGTACTGCAATTATGGTTTTTGTAATATACGTATCAGGATTCAATATCAAAGTTGTAAGTTGGAGCTTGGCACAGCAGCTAAGCTGTGTCATCTCAGCACTCTAAGGGGTCAAGGGAGGAAAATCACTTGAGACTAGAATTTTCTCTTGTGGGCTTGGAGAAGGACTGCATGGTTTTACTGAGTGCTGAAAGTAGCTTTCAGCAGACAAATGGAGTGCCGGGGGGGATGGAGTTGGAAGGTGGTCTTCTTCTGACGTACAACCACTCAGCAACTGGGCTCACCTCCAGATGCTTTCAGCTGAATTCCCTGTCACTCCACCATTGATGACCTGCCTCATCTGCTCTTGCCTGTTGGTGTGCTCTTCTTTTTTATGGTCAAGCTTCCCTAGAGGCTTACAGGGTTCTAATACTTTACAGTTTGTTTTATCTATTTTTCAGAATATCAACTGATTATAAATATGTGTATGTGTCTGCATATATATGTATATACACATATATATGCATGTGTATATATGTAAACAACAAATCATCAACACTTTTTGGCTTCTAAAATGCTTTTCCCTTCTCCATCCTGCTGCTCCCTCTGGTGACTTTCTTATTATGCAGGAAACAACACTTTATCTTTCATCTATTTAGGATTTTGAGTCATGAAACCTAAAAATAAACGAAAATTGAGATGCTTGTTTTCTTTTATTACTTTTTTAAAATTTCTTTTCTTATTTTGGTGTTTGCTTCTCTTTTTTTTAACACTGTTTTTGAATATGTCAAGTAAAATCACTTAGCAAGGCAACCTAATAAATGACTATGTAAGGTGGGGAGTGAAAGTAGATCCAGGAATAAGTAATATTGATCTTTTAATTATGTATGCCTTCAATAAACAGTAAATCCGATTTGGTATTTGTGGAAACTGAAAGAACACCTGCTAAAATCCAGGTATACACTTACTTGTGTAATATGTCTCCAAACACCTGTAAAAATTAATGAAAAGTTTTTATGCTTTCTCCAAAATGAATCTTCCACTAAGTTCAGCGTGAGGTCTGGAGGCAGCTTCTGAAATTATTTTTTTGCCATTTTTCCTTCAGGAAAGCATTTTACATTTCTTCTCTAATGAAAAACCTTGCCTATCATATGGTCATAAATTAATGTCCTGATACAATCTGAGTTTTGAAGACATTCTTTATACAGGTGACAAGAAAAAAGACCCAGAGAGTCCATTTTCCATGGTAACCATGAAGAATCTACTCATTCATCTCCTCAGGTCTTATTACAAAAGTAAGTGGATGAAAAATAATATTTAAATTCTTGAAACTCACAATCTTGCCGTATCTTCAAATTAACCTAATGTAAATGAATCACTCACTATTTTATAAGTTTCAAAAAAGCAATATATGTTATTGAATTAGATAGGGAATATTTATTGGGGCTCTTACCTTGACCACTTAACATTTTGTTGCTGGTGGACAAAGTAAGAGAGATTTTTGTTCTGGTAAAATCCGGGAAGTTGGATTAGTTATGGATATGTGTTTCTGGAAACAAATAATGGAAATAAAAGAAAGAATGCACTTTAAAAAAGAGAGAAAAAAAACACCTATGCTCCTGAATGTTCAACATCCTGATGCCTCATGGTCAATATTAGGAGTAGACACATATCTGGGTCATGGCACATTTTTTTCAGCTTCTCATACAATCCTTTTAAAATCTCCCTTCTATGGGTCATTCTGGCATTGCTTTTATTGTTGCTAAAAAATGTCTTTGCCATCCTTTAGGCAGGCATATCTCTGAACCTGGACTACTGTTACTGTGTATTCACCAGCAAAATTTTCATTCATTCTTCAAGACTCATCCAGAGTTGATCTTTGATTCTGTGTGCCTAATAGATATTTGTGGCAGTTATCATGCTTTACTGAGATGATTGCTTTGTGTGTCTGTAACTTCTACTAGATTGTGAGGTCTGGTTGAAGTGACATAGTTAACAAAATCAAGAGGAAGATTGAATCCCAGATTCACAGTCTAATACCATCACTTAGGTTTCAAATGACAGCAAAATTTTATTTTATACTGCTGATTTTGAAACTTTGCCTGGGTCTTCAGTATAAACAAAAGAAAGGTAAAGTGATAGGAAATGAGAAAAACAGATATAAAATAATGGAAACTTTCATCATTTAAACCATCATAAATTCCATGATTTGTCTTGTCCCTGTGAAATCACATGTTGAAATTGATCTCCAATTGGGCAATGTTGAGAGGCAGGGCTTACTAGGAGGTTTTTGGGTCATGGAAGTCAATTCCTCACATACAGATTAATGCCTTTTTGTTGTTGGAGTGAGATGGGGTGGTGATTTTAGGTTAAGCAGAAATGATATTTTTCCAGAGAACACATTGTGGAAAAATGTCTGTCTTCCTGGTTTCTCTCTCTTGCTTTCTCTCTCAGCATGTCATCTCTTTGGACCCACCTGTTCCTTCTTGACTCCCTGATATAAATGGACTCAGCCTGAGTCACTCACCAGGTGTTGCTGACCAATGGTAGATTTTTAGCCACCAGAATTTTAAGCAGGATAAACTTCTTTCTTTTATAAAATATCTGACCTCAAGCAGTCTCTTACAGAAACACAAACTATAATAAACCAATGTACATAGTAAATTATTAAATCAAAGGCAGTATAAATTATTATGGAGTGGATAGTACAAATCCTATTTACATTTGAATGAATAAGGAGATAGAGAATGCAGAACTATATGGTAAAGTGAGATACCCATGTCTCCAAAAAAGAAAAAGAGTGAGGGGGGAAGGAGCCAAGATGGCGGATTAGGAGCAGCTCAGGATTGCAGCTCCCAGTGAAAGCACAGAAAATGAGTGGACGCCGCATTTCCAGATGGGTTTTTATTGCCCACAGACCAGAAGATTTGCAGGTGGAGGAGCCCCACGGGTTGCCAGAACAGCTGGTTTAGCCAGCACGGCTGTTTTGCTGGCACCTTGGGGTGGCAGTTCTCCATACAAAATACATGAGTCCGGGCACCATTTTAGCTGGTGACTGGAGCTCCAGGAAAACAGAGTCACCCATTCATCTGATAAAAATGGGGACTGAAACACAGAGCCAGGCCAGCAGATTCCCAGGCAAGAAAATGCCAGGAATCTCAGTGCCACTGTTTCAGCTGGCACAGTGGGTTACCACACAGGAAATCACACAGATCCTGGTGCCTTTTCAACAGGTGACTGGAACACCTGGGAGAGAGCCGATGGTTCAACTAAAAAAAAAAATTTCTGAGGCAGGGAGCCAGGTGATCAGGCTCAGCTGGTACCACCCCCCCAAATAAAAAAACAGCAATTGGAAACGCTCTGGGTTGACAGTTTCACAGCAAGCACAGCTGAATCCAGGAAGGTCTGGCTCTGTGGGGGAGAAGTGTCTGCCATGACCAAGGCACTCCACCACTACGAAGGTTGTCCCAATGCTGAGGGAGCCCGCCATTGCCAAGACAACCCACCACAACAGAGAGAGTCCACCATTACAGAGGTGGGCTGGCTTTGTCAAGGCAGTTCTAACTACACCCATATAAACAGAACTGCAGAAAAGTTCACATGGTGGCTGGGCAGAGCCCACAGCAGCTCAGCAAAGGCACTGCAGGCAGACAGTGACTAGGTTGCCTCCTCGCTGGGCAGAACAGCCCTGATAAAAAGGCAGCAGCACAGTGGAAACACATAAATAAAGCCCTAACTACCCGGGACAGAGCACCTGGGGAAAAAGGGGGGGGTTTGAATTCTGCTGCAGCAGACTTAAACGTACCTGCCCAGCAGCTGTAAATGAGCAATGGAGAGTGCAGCTCAGCACTTGAGCTTCTATAAAGGAAAGACTGTCTCCTCAAGCAACTCCCTTACAGCCATATATCCAAAGAGTCACCTCATAAAGGAAAGATCAAGCACTTTGGGAGGCCGAGGCGGGTGGATCACGAGGTCAACAGATCGAGACCATCTTGGTCAACATGGTGAAACCCCGTCTCTACTAAAATTACAAAAAATTAGCTGGGCACGGTGGTGTGTGCCTGTAATCCCAGCTGCTCGGGAGGCTGAGGCAGGAGAATTGCCTGAACCCAGGAGGCGGAGGTTGCAGTGAGCCAAGATTGCGCCATTGCACTCCAGCCTGGGTAACAAGAGTGAAACTCCGTCTCAAAAAAAAAAAAAAAAAAAAAAGGAAAGATCAGACTGAAATTAGGTGGGTATCCTTCTGGGACAAAGATAGCAGAAGAAGAAACTGGTGGCAACTCTTACTGTTCTGCAGCTGCTGCAGGTATTCTCCAGGTAAGCAGGGCCTGGAGTGGACCTCAGCAGTTCTACAGCAGAGAGTCCAGACTGTTAGAAGGACAACTAAGATACAGAAATAACTTCATCATCAACAAACTGGACGTCCACTCAGACACAATTTAAAAATCAGCAACTACAAAGATGACAGGTGGATAAATCCACAAAGATGGGAAGAAACCAGAGCAAAAAATGGGAAAAACACCTGAAACCAGAACACCTTTCCTCCTACAAAGGATTACAACTCCTCATCATCAAGGAAACAAGACTGGATGGAGAATGAGTGTGATGAAATGATGGAATCAGGCTTCAGAAGGTGGGTAATGAGAAACTTCTGTGATCTAAAGAAACATGTTCTATTCTGTGATCTAAAAGAACATGTTCTAACCCAATGCAAAGAGACTAAGAACCTTGAAAAAAGATTTGACAAAATGCTAACAAGAATGAACAACTTAGAGAGAAATATAAGTGAATTGATGGAGCTGAAAAACACAACACGAGAACTTCACGAAGCATGCACAAATTTCAACAGCTGAATTGACCAAGCAGAAGAAAAAATATCAGATATCGAGGATCGACTCAATGAAAGAAAATGAGAAGGCAAGATTAGAGAAAAAAATGCAAAAAGGAATGAACAAAGTCTCCAAGAAATATGGGACTATGTGAAAAGACCTAATCTAGTTTGATAGGTGTACCTTAATGTGATGAAGAGAATGAATCCAAGCTGGAAAATACTCTTCAGGATATTATCAAGGAAAACTTCTTCAACCTAGCAAGGCATGCCAATGTTCAAGTCGAGGAAATACAGAGAATACCACAAAGATATTCCTCAAGATGAGCAACCCCAAGGCACATAATTGTCAAATTCACCAGGGCTGAAATGAAGGAGAAAATGCTAAGGGCAGCCAGAGAGAAAGGTTGGGTTACCCACAAAGGGAAGCTCATTAGACTAATAGCTGATCTCTCAGCAGAAACCCTACAAGCCAGAAGAGAGTGGGGGCCAATATTCAGCATCCTTAAAGAAAAGAACTTTCAACCCAGAATTTCATATCCAGCCAAACTAAGCTTCATAAGTGAAGCAAAAATAAAATCCTTTGTGAACAAGCAAGTACTCAGAGATTTTGTCACCATTAGGCCTGCTTTACAATATCTCCTGAAAGAGGCACTACACATGAAAAGAAACAACCAGTACCAGCCACTCCAAAAACATACCAAATGGTAAAGAGCATCAACAAAATGAAAAATCTGCATCAACTAATGGGCAAAACAGCCAGATAGCATCAAAATGGCAGTATCGAATACACACATAACAATATTAACCCTAAATGTAAATGGGCTAAATGACCCAATCAAAAGACAGAGACTGGCAAATTGGATAAAAAGCCAAAATCCCTCTGTGTGCTGTATCCAGTAACCCCATCTCACATGTAAGGATAAACAAAGGCTTAAAATAAAGGGATGGAGGAAGATTTACCAAGCGAATGGAAAGCAAAAAAACCCAGGAGTTGGGATTCTCATCTCTGATAAAATAGACTTTAAAGCAACAAAGATCAAAAGAGACAAAGAAGGACATTACATAATGTTAAAAGGAGCAATGCAAAAAGAAGAGCTGATAATCCTAAATATGTATGGAACCAATACAGAAGCACCCAGATACATAAG
The DNA here is from genome assembly GCF_049354715.1 of Callithrix jacchus. Lineage (NCBI taxonomy): Eukaryota > Metazoa > Chordata > Mammalia > Primates > Cebidae > Callithrix > Callithrix jacchus. The sequence goes on from NC_133514.1 coordinate 47,970,036, forward strand.
GAAAGTACTTAATGACTTATAAAGAGACTTTGACTCCCACACAACAATAGTGACAGATTTTAACACTCCATTGTCAATATTAGATAGATCAACCAGACAGAAAATTAACAAGGATATCCAGGACTTGAACTCAGACCTGGAACAAGCAAACCTAATAGACATTTACAAAACTCTCCACCTCAAATCCACAGAATATACATTTTTCTTAGTGCCACATCACACCTACTCTAAAATTGACCACATACTTGGAAGTAAATCACTCATCAGCTAATGCAAAAGAACGGAAATCATAACAAGCAATTGCTCAGACCATTGTGCAATTAAGTTAGAACTCAGAACTCAGAAACTAACTCAGAACCACAAAGCTTTATGGAAACTGCAAAACTGGCTGTTGAATGTTGACTGGATAAACAATGAAATGAAGGCAGAAATAAAGAAGTTCTTCAAAACCAACGAGAATGAAGACACAACATACCAGAATCTCTGGGACACTTTTAAAGCAGTCTACAGAGGAAAATATATAGTAATAAGTGCCCACATGAGAAAAAATGAAAGATCCAAAATTGACACCCTATCATCAAAATTCAAAGAGATAGAGGAGCGAGATAAAAAAACTCAAAACCTAGCCAAAGACAAGAAATAACTAAGATCAGAGCAGATCTGAAGGACATAGAGACACAAAAAACCCTTAAAAAAATCCTGAAATCTAGGAGGTGGTTTTTCAATAAGATCAACAAAATAGAAAGACCGCTAGCCAGATTTTTTTAAAAAAGAAAACAGAGAATAACCAAATCAATGCAATAAAAAATGATAAAGGGGAAATCACCACAGATTCCACAGAAATTCAAACCATCATCAGAGTTTATTACAAACAACTCTATGCACATAAACTAGTAAACCTGGAGAAAATGGATAAATTCCTGGACACTTTCCTCCTCCCAAGCCTAAACCAGGAAGAAGTTGAAACCCTGAATAGACCAATAATAAGATCTGAAGTTGAGGCAGCAATAAAGAGCCTGCCACACAAAAAACGCCCAGGTCAAGATGGGTTCACAGGTGAATTCTACCAGACACACAAAGAGGAGCTGTTACCCTTTTCTCTGAAACTACTCCAAGTAATCCAAAAAAAGGGAATTTTTCTCAAGTCATTTTATGAGACCAACATCATCCTGATACCAAAACCCGGCAGAGACTCAACAAGAAAAGAAAACTTAAGGCTAATATCCATGATGAGCATAGATGCAAAAATCTTCAATAAAATACTGGCAAGCCGATTGCAACAGCACATCAAAAAGCTCATCCACAATGACCAAGTAAGATTCGTTTCAGAAATGCAAGTCTGGTTCAACACATGCAAGTCTAAAAACATAATTCACCACATAAACAGAACCAAAGGCAAAAATCACATAATTATCTCAATTGATGCAGAGAAGTCCTTTGACAATATTCTACAGCACTTTTTGCTAAAAACCCTCAATAATATAGGTATTGACAAAATGTATCTCAAAATAATAAAAGCCATTTATGACAAACCAACAGCCAATATCATACTGAATGGGCAAAAACTGAAAGCATTTCCTTTGAAATCTGGCACTAGACAAGGATGCCTTCTCTCACTACCCCTATTCAATATGGTACTGGAAATTCTAGCCAGAGCAATCAGATAAGAAAAAGAAATAAAGTGTATTCAAATAGGAAAAGAGGAAGCCAAATTGTCTCTATTTGCGGATGACATGATTGTATAACTAGAAGACCCCATAGTCTCAGAGCAAAACTTCCTGAAACAGATAAATAACTTCAGCAAAATCTGAGGATACAAAAATCAATGTGCAAAAATCACAAGCATTCCTATACACTAATGACAGACTTAAAGAGAACCAAATCAAGAACAAACTGCTATTCACAATTGCTACAAAGAGAATAAAATACCTAGGAATACAGCTAACAAGGAACATAAAGAACCACTTTGAGAACTACAAATCACTGCTCAACGAAATAAGAGAAGACACAAACAGATGGAGAAACACTCCATTTTCATGGTTAGGAAAAAGGAATATTGTGAAAATGGCCATCCTACCCAAAGTAATTTACAGATTCAACACTATACCCCTCAAGCTACCAATGACCTTGTTCACAGAACTGGAGAAAAACTACTTTAAACTTCATATGGAACCAAAAGAGAGCTCGAATAATCAAGTCAATTCTAAGCAAAAAGAACAGAGGAGGAGGCATCACACTACTGGATTTCAAACAATACTACAAGGCTACAGTAATCAAAATGACATAATACTGGTACCAAAACAGATATATAGACCAATGGAAAACAACAGGGGCCTCACAGGCAACACAACATATCTACAACCATCTGGTCTTTAACAAACCTGACAAAAAAAAGCAATGGGGAAATGATCCCCTGTTTAATAAATGGTATTGAGAATACTGGCTAGCCATGTGCAGAAAGCAGAAACTGAACCCCTTCCTGACACCTTTATTCACAGAATTGGACAGAAAAAAAAAACAACCCTAAATAATCATTTCTTTAGACATACTATGTAATTAACTTTTAGACACACAATATAATTAACCTTTCTACAGTTAGATATTACAACTATGTGACTTTAAGGATTTAGCTGGAAAAGCCTTAGAAAATTAGATAAGGGTGGCACTGGGTGAATGCGTTGAGGAAATGCACATAAAATCCCAGACACACCCCAGAGCTTAGTTGAGTAAACTAAATGTGAGAGGGAAACAGGCAGAAGTATTTGGTGAGTTCTGTGGTCCTTTTCTCAGGTTAGTGAAAAACCACTGGCAAAATTAAATCAGAAAAGTGACAAGATAAAATTTGTGTTTGTTTTCATATTTTGCTATTATCAAGTGAGATCTCCAGTGGTGGAAGAATGGATCTGTACTCTTCCAAGTGGGCTGCACTGAGGAGAGAATAGCACCATGCCAATGTGTCACAGCCAGGAATGTAAGGTCTGCATCTGTTCAGAAAAAATATTCTAGATAGACACAGCTTGGAGTTATCATTGCTCTTTATATCTGTCAAGGCTGTGAAAACTAAGAATGAGTCTCACAAAGAGTTTCAGAAAAAAATAATTGGGCTCACATAAAAAGAAACATTTTTCTCCCAGCTGGGGTAAGTGTTGAAGTGAAATAGGTCTATGGTTGGTACTTTCATGTAAAAAAATTGTTTCCTGATTTGGTAGATATGCGGTGGTAACCTGGGACAGTATTTCTGCTCTTGGTAAAACACACTGGGTGATTTTTTATGAAGCAGCAAATCTGGCACATCAATAATTAATGGGGAATTTATGAGAAAGAAAAGATATGCTAAATGTTATTGCAAGTTTATTAGAAGTATAAATCTGTTGGGAAGTAAACTACCTTTTAATTTAAAAATGACAAGATTAATATAATGTCACTAAAGCAGAAATAGCAACATCAAATTTCATTATAGAGGCCAAATTCAACCCAAATCTAGCTCAGTGGAATCTGTCAAACCAAGTGCCCTGGTAAGAGTAGAAATGTTATGTTAGTATTACAAGTGTTACATATGTATGACAGGTATTACATCAGTAATTATATGTGTTATGCAGTCTTATTATCTGTTTGTATTGCAAATGCTATATTACTATTATGAGTGTTATATTAGTATTACAGGTGTTAGATAAGTATTACAGTTGTTCCATCAGCATTACAGTTTTTACAATTGTATTGTAGATGATATATTGGTATTATGACTATTATAGTTGAATTACATGTATCAGGACAACATTACAGATGTTACAACAGTGTTACCAATGTTTTATTAATATTGTGTATTGTATATTTGTATGGTGAGTGTCACAGTTCTATTATGGATGTTAGATAAGTAGTGTGATTTTTATATTTGTATTGTGAATGGTACATTAGTGTTATGAGTGTTTTTTCTTATTTATGAGTGTCACAGTTCTATTAGAAATGGTAGATCACTCTTACAGGTATTCCATTTGTATTACGCATTTTAAAACTGTATATGGATAACAGAATAGGAATGGCTCTGGAGCCCAGTTTCCAGTGAGAGATGAAGGTGAGTGATCTCCACATTTCCAACTGAGGCACCAGGATCATTTCAATGGGACTGCCCTAGGAGGGCAAAAGATTGCAGGGCAGGTTGGTGCTCCACCTGGGAAGGGAAACGGACTGGAAGATCAGGGACTTTAACTTCTTGGCACCCTGGTTCAGATACTGTGCTTCTTTCATGGCCATTGCAAACCACAGTCCAGGAGATTGCCGCTGAGCTGAAAAGCAGCCCAAGTTACTAACACAGATCTTAGTGACAGCTATGGCTGGCCAGGTGCCACAAGTTGTTGGCAGAAAACAGGGCAGAGGCTTTGACTAATGGCAAGAGTGCCAGCAGAATGAAACTACCTACCTCCCAGATAGAGGGAGAGCTAAAAGCAGGGAGACAGTTGATACAGCTTGGCAGATCCCACCCCTAGAAAGACCAGTATATTGAAGCCCTCTTGCTTAAGAGTTTTATGGCCAGATCATCAGTTCGAGATTGACCTGGGACAATCAAGCTCAGTAGGGGAAAGGACATCCACCATTGCAAAAGGGGTTCTAATCTCATCTGTGCCTGTGTAAATGACAGCCAGAGGAAGCCTACACAGTAGCCAACCCAAGTCTGAGGCAGCCCAGCAGCACCTCCGCAGGCAGACAAAAACAGACTGGCTCCTCAAGGGGCTCCCTGCCCCTTGTATAACCAAAAACAAGCAAACAAACAAAACACCTCATACAACAGAGGATCATGTTAGAAGAAAAATGAAAAAAAGAAAAAGAAATAGCTTCAACCTCAACAGAAAGAACATTCACCCAGAGATCCCATTTGAAATCACTAACTTCAAAGATCAAAAGCAGACAAATTCACAAAAAAATTGGATAAAATCATCAAAGACTAGAATGCCTCTCCTTCTTCAAGGAATTACAGCTCCTCACCAGCAAAGAAACAAAACTGGATGGAGAACAAGTTTGATCATTTGACAGAAGCAGGCTTCAGAGGGTGGGTAATCACAAACTTCTCTGACCTAAAGGAACATGTTCTAACGCAATGCAAAGAAACTAAAAACCTAGAAAAACATGTTAAACGAAATGCTAACTGGAATAACCAACTTAAAGAAGAATATAAACTATATGACGGAGCTGATAAACACAGCAGGAGAACTTCTTGAAACATTCAAAAGTTTCAAACGTTGATTGATTAATCAAGAGGAAGAAAGGATATCAGAGATTGAAGATCAACTCAATGAAATAAAAGAAGGCAAGATTTAAAAAAAAAGAGTGAAAAGAAGTTAGTTCAACCATTGTAGAAGACAATGTCAATTCCTCAAGGATCTAGAAAACAGAAATTCCATTTGACCCCACAATCCCATTCCTGTGTATTTACCCAAAGGATTATAAATTGCTCTATTATAAAGACACATGCACACGTATGTTCGTTGTGGTGCTGTTTATGATAGCAAAGACCTGGAACCAACCCAAATGCCCATCAATGATAGACTGAACAAAGAAAATGTGGCACATATACACCATGAAATAGTATGCAGCCATAAAAAATGATGAGTTGTGTCCTTTGAAAAAATACAGATGAATCTAAAAACCATTATTCTCAGGAAAGTGACACAAGAACAGAAAATCAAACACTGCATGTTTTCACTCATAGGCAGGTGATGAAAAATGAGAACACTTGGGCACAGGGAAGAGAACAACACTCACTGGGTAGGTGGGGGGGGAAGAAAGGGGAGGGACAGAAGGGGGCAAAAAGGATGAGAGGGATAACATTGGGAGAAATGCCTGATATAGGTGACAGTGAAGGGTAGGAAGGAGACAGAAAACCACATGGCATGTATGTACTTATGCAACAGAAAACCAAAATGACATTTATGTACCTATGCAACATAAAACTACCATGGCATGTATGTACATATGCAGAATGCAGGCTGTGCACATGTACTGTGGAACTCAAAGTACAATTAATTTTTTTTTAAAAAAGGAAATGAACAAAGCCTCCGAGAAAATGAGATTATGCAAAAAATCTTAATCTGTGTTTGATCAGTGTACCTGAATGTGACAGGGAGAATGAATCCAAGCTGGAAAACACTCTTCAGGATATTATCCAGGAGAACTTCCCCAACCTAGCAAGGCAGGCCAATATTTAAATCCAGGAAATACAGGGAACACCACAAAGATATTGCTCAAGAAGAGCAACACAAGGCACATAATTGTCAGATTTAATGTTTATTAAAATTATAAAAACTAAATATTGAAAAGAATACTTTAGATTATATGGTCCAGCCACCCATCATAATTTGGGGCTCAACAAACTGAGAGTCCCAAGACTTTCCCTTATTATCTGTATTTCATGAGCACGTAACTGAGTCATCTTGAATTCATTTGTTCATATGTGAAACACAGATCCCAATAATTTCTTCTCAAGCTGTTGGGTAGATCAAATGGGATAATATTTATAAGAAGAGAGTTGTAAGCTTAGGGGTACTAGACAGGTAACAGCTATCATTACTACTATTACCACTGATATTGTCAATATTATAATTCAGTGAAGAAGATAAAAATGCTATTGTAAAGTTTTTGCAGATTCCCCTTCAAGTGACTTTCCATCTTCTGCTATAATTTAATCTCTCAATGAGAAATAATTTCCAATCTTTGATTGTTTTGCATGTAAAATAATTTTATATTTTATTAACACCCCTTTTGCTCTTCCCTAAATAGTAGTTAATTTGGAGTAGTCTCAGGTTGAGAATTGAGCGCAATAGTCCAGGTGTGGTCTGACCAGTAATATCTTCTTCTAAGTTCTAGACTTCATACATCTGTTAATTGATCTTAGGCACCATATATCTCTTAGCAACAGTTGCATCACATTACTTTGAGTCTTAATCAAAGAAAATAGCCTTATGTTATCTTGTTTTCTTCTTTCTTTTTCCTTTTTTTTACTTTGACATTCTTCCATGCCAAAGGAAAAATCCTTAAAAAAAACTTCACAAATGAAAATATCTAATGCTTTTTCCCGTCTTGAGCAATTATTGAACTAACAAGTGGGGAAATGTGCAAAACAGTCTCTCAAAAATCAAATACAAAAGAAAAGCAGTTATTTGCCTTCTCCTGTGTCTAGGAATTTATTTATTTCTACTAGATATTCTACTTTATTTGCCTAGAGATGTTTATTGTATTCTCTGATGGTAGTTTGTATTTTCTGTGGGATTAATGGTGATATCCCATTTATCATTTATTATTGTGTCTATTTGATTCTTCTCTTTTTTTTCTACTTTGTGGATCTTTTCCAGAAACCAATTTCTGGTTCATTAATTTTTGAAGTTTTTTTTTTCCCTTATCTTCTTCAGTTCCATTCTGATCTTAGTTATTTCTTGTTTTCTGCTAGCTATTGAATTTGTTTGTTATTGCTTCTCTAGTTTCTCAATTATGATGTTAGGGTGTCAATTTTAGATCTTTCCTGATTTCTCTTGTAGGCATTTAATGCTATAAATGTCCCTCTACACATTGCTTTAAAAGTGTCCCAGAGATTCTGGTACATTGTGTCTTTGTTCTCATTAGTTTCAGAGAACACCTTTATTTCTGCCTTAATTTTTTCAATGTCCATGTAGTTGTGGAGTTTTGATTGAGTTTCTTAATCCTAAGTTCTAATTTAATTTCACTGTGGTCTGAGAGACTGTTACAATTTCCATTATTTTGCATTTGCTGAGGGGTGTTTTACTTGCAATTACATCATCAATTTTAGAATAAGTGCGATGTGGTGCTGAGAAGAATTTATATTCTGTTGATTTGGGATGGAGACTTCTGTAGATGTCTGTTAGTTCCACTTGGTCTAGAGCTGAGTTCAAGTCCTGGATACCCTTTTTAATGTTCTGTCTCATTGATCTATCTAATGTTGACAGTGGGGTATTAATGTCTCTCACTATTATTTTGTGGGAATCTAAGTTTCTTTGTAGGTCTCAAAGAACTTGCTTTATGAATCTGTGTGCTCCTGTATGGGATGCATATATATTTAGGATAGTTATTTCTTGTTGCATTGAACCTTGTATTATTATGTAAATCCTTTCTTTGTCTTTTTTGGTATTTGTTGGTTTAAAGTTTATCTTATGAGTGACTAGGGTTGCAACCCCTGTGGTTTTTTCTTCTTTCCATTTGCTTGGTAAATATTCCTCCATCCTTTTACTTAGAGCCTATGTGTGTTTTTTCACTAGATGGGTCTGCTTAATACAGCACACCAATGGGTGTTGACTCTATTTAATTTGCCAGTCTGTGCTTTTTAATTGGCCATTTACATTTAAGAAAATGATGAGTTTGTGTCATTTGTAGGGACATGGATGAATCTGGAGAACATCATCCTCAGCAAACTGACACAAGAACAGAAAATGAAACACCATATATTCTCACTCATAGGTGGGTGATGAAAAATGAGAACACATGGACACAGAAAGGGGAGTACTGAAACACTGGGGTCTATTGGGGGGAAAAGGGGAGGGCCAGTGGGAGGGGGAGGTGGGGAGGGATAGCCTGGGGAGAAATGCAAAATGTGGGTGAAGGGGAGAAGAAAAGCAAAGCACACTGCCATGTGTGTACCTACGCAACTGTCTTGCATGCTCTGCTCATGTACCCCAAAACCTAAAATCCAATAAAAAATTTTAAAGAAAAAGAGTAATATAACAATGTGTGAATTTGATCCTGTTATTATGATGCTAGATGGTTATTTTGCTCATTAGTTGGTGCAGTTTCTTTCTATCATCAATGACCTTTACAATTTGGTATGTTTTTGCAATGGCTGTTATCAGTTGTTCTTTCCCATGTTAAGGACTTCCTGCAGGAGCTCTTGTAAGACAGTCCCGATAGTGACAAAGCCTCTCAGCATTTGCTTGTATGTAAAGAATTTTATTTCTCCTTGTGAAGCTTAGTTTGACTGGATATGAAATTCTGGGGTGAAAATTATTTTAAGAATGTTGACTATTGGCCTGCGCCCTGTTCTGGCTGGTAGGGTTTCTGCAAAGATATCTGCTGTTAGTCTTATAAGCTTCCCTCTGTGGGAGACCCAAAGTTTCTCTCTTGCTGACCTTAGCATTTTTTTCTGTCATTTCAACCTTGGTGAATTGGATAATTTTGTGTCTTGGGGTTGCTCTTCTCAAGGAGTATCTTTGCAGTGTTCTCTGTGTTTCCTGAATGTGAATATTGGGCTGTCTTGCTAGGTTGGGGAAGTTCTCCTGGACAAGATCTGGAAGAGAGTTTTCAAACTTGCTTCCATTCTCCTCATCGCTATCAGGCACACCAATCAAATGTAGATTTGGTCTTTTCACATAGTCCCATATTCCTTGGAGGCTTTGTTTGTTTCTTTTCCTTTTTCTCCAATTTTTTCTTGGTGGCTTTGTTTGTTTCTTTTCCTTTTTTTCCAATTTTTTCTTGGTGGCTTTGTTTGTTTGTTTGTTTCACTTTCCTCTAATCATGTTTTCTCACTTTATTTCATTGAGTTGATCTTTAATCTCTGATATCCATTCTTATGCTTGATTGATTTGGCTATTGATACTTGTGAATGCTTTATGAAGTTCTCATGCTGTGTTTTACAGCTCCATCAGGTCATTTATGTACTTTTCTAAACTGGTTATTCTAGTTAGCAATTCATCCAGCCTTTTTTAAAGTTTTTAGCATTTTTGTATTGGGTTAGAACATGCTCCTTTATCTCAGAAGAGTTTGTTATTACCCACTTCTAAAGCCTACTTCTGTCAGGTTTTAAATTCATTATCCACCCAGTTTTGTTCCCTTTCTGGTGAAAAGTTGTGATTTTTTGAGGGAGAAGCAGCATTTTAGTTTTTGGAATTTTTAGCCTTTTTGCTCTGGTTTTTTCCATCATCATGAAAGTCTTTTACGTTGGTGACCTTTGGATGGGTTCTCTGAGCAGACATCATTTTTGTTGACATTTATATTATTTCTTTTTGTTAGTTTTCTTTCTAACAGTCAGACGCCTCTGTTCCAGGTCTGCTGGAGGTCCACTCTTGATCCCATTTGCTTTGGTATCATGAGCAGAGGCTGTAGAACAGCAAAAATTGCTTGCTGCCTCTTCCTTCCTCTGGAAGATTGTCCCAGAGGTGCACCCCCCAGATGCCAACCGGAGATCGTTATGAGGTGTCTGTCACTCACAACTGAGAAGTGTCTCCAAGTCAGGATACACAAGATTCAGGGGTCTAATTGATGGGGCAGTCTGTCCCTTATAAGAGCTTGAACTCTGCTGGGAGATCTGCTGCTACTTTCAGAGCTATCAGGCAGAGATGTTTAAATCTGCTGAAATTATGTCCACATTTGCCCCTTCCCCCAGGTGCTCTTTCCCTGGGGGATGGTATTATTTATAAGTTCCTAACTAGGGATGCTGTCTTATTCAGAGATGCCCTGCACAGAGAGGAAAAATCTAGAGAGGCAGTCTAATCACAGAAGGCTTTCTGAGATGCAGTGGGACCCACCCAGTTCAAACTTCCTGGAAGCTTTGGTTACACTGTGAGGGAAAAAAAAGATGCTTACTCAAGTCTCAGCAATGATGGATGCCCTTACCTTCACCAAGCTCATTCATCCCAGATTGACCTCATACTGCTGTGCTGGTACCTAGAATTTCGAGATGGTAAACCTTAGCTTGCTGTGCTCTGTGAAAATGGGACCTGCTGAGCCAGACCACTTGGCTCCCTGTCTTCAGCTATCTTTCCAGGGGAGTGAAGGGTTATGTCTTGCAGGCATTCCAGATGCACCTGGGTGTGAAAAAAAAAAAAAGCTCTTGCCATTAGCTTTATGTCTGCCCAAATTGCTCCTTAGTTTTGTGCTTGAAAACCAGGGCCCTTGTAGCAAAGTCACTGGAAGGAATTTCCTAATTTGCTGGTTGTAAAGATCATGGGAAAGCCATAGTATCTGGACTGGAATGCACCATTCTTCCTGGTACAGTTTCTCATGGCTTCTCTGGCTTGGGGAGAGAAACGCTTGTACTCCTTGTACTTCCTGGGGGAAGTGATTTCCCTACTTTGCTTTGGCTTGCCCTTTGAGGGCTGCACCCACTCTCCAAGCACTCCCAAAGAGATAAACTGTGTACCTCAGTTAGAAATGCAGAAATCATCCACCTTCTCCATTGATCTTACTGGAAACTGCAAATGGGATCTGTTTCTATTCAGTCATCCTGAAACGTGAGAATTTCCCATAGAGTTTTTTAAAAGAAAAAGGGAAAAATGTGAAAGGAAGATAAATCTTGGGGACCAAATTTATTGAGCTTAAAAAGTCAAACTAAAAACTGGTTAGAACGAACCTGCCTTTTTTTCCATTAAGAGTCATCCCTGTGCTGAGATAAATTCATATCTGATTGCCTCATTTGGATAGATCAATCAGAAAAAATGAATGCAATCATTTTTCTCTTGTCTACCTATAGCCTGAAAGCCTCCTCTCTCCACTTCAAGTTTTCCAAGGTTCACGTCAAATTATCCCATCATTTCAGACTAATCCAATGTAAATCTTACACACATATTTAATTATGTCTTATGTCTCTAAAATATAAAAAAACCAAGCTGTGCCCTTGCCATCTTGGCCACAAGTCATTTGGACCTCCTGGGGTTGTGTCACAGGTGTGCATACTCAATCTTGACAAAGTAAACTTTCTAAATTAACTGAGACCTGTCTCAGATTTTGGGGGTTTACAAACTGTACTTCAAGGTTATAGTAACCAAAACATCATAGTTCTGACACAAAAAATCATTACACAAAACCAATGAAACAGGTTAGAGAAGGTTGTAGGCTGCACTCTTACAACCATCTGATCTTTGAAAAAGTCTATAATTAGAAGCAATGGGGAATTGATTTTTATTCAATGAATGGTACTATGATAACTGGTTAGCTATATTCAAAAAATTGAAACTGTACAAATTACTTCTAACACATTAAAAAAATCAACTTAAGATGGATTAAAGACCTAAATGTAAAACTTAAAACTAAAAAACTGCAGACAAAAGCCCAGAATATAGTATTCTGGACATAGGCCATAGCAAAGGTTTTATGATCAAATGTCCCATGTTCTCACTTGTTTCTGGGATCTAAAAATCAAAACAAACTCATGAACATAGATGATGGAAGACTAATAAGCAGAGGCTGGGAAGGGTAGTGAGAGAGTGAGTGGCATGTGGGAATTATTAGTGGATACAGAAAAATAGAAATAATAAAATTCTGGTGACCATAGTCAATAAAAACTTAATAATATATTTGAAAATAACATAAAGAGTGTAATTGGAATGTGTGTAACTTAAAGAATGATTGAGAGGATGGATGGCCCATTCTGTATGATGTGCCTTTTTTATATTGCATGCCTCCATATCAAAACATGTCATGTACTCCATCAATACAATGTACCCACAAAGTTAAAAATAAAATATAAAATATAACCATCTTTCTGTGTAGTAAACAGAGTTCTGAATCCAAGGCTAGAGATCTTCATGAAACAACATACACTCTTTTCACTTGAAGAGTTTTCTCTTTGCTCTATATATAGGTATTTGTAGAAGTTGACATTCTGGAACATTGACTGCCAAAACCACAAGAGGGATAGCCACACACATAAAATACAAGGACAGAGCAGGTCTCACCACTGCATTCCATTGAAGAAGTGAGCAAGCCAAATTAAAATTATTCTTTAAACTAATTGATTTTAGCTACTAAAAGGTCTATAGGACATTATCAGAGTTTCTGTGGGACCTATGATTTAGAATGTGAACTTGAATGTGATTGTGATCATTATAAAGTAATTGCTGTAAAAACCCAGGTTGGTGTTGGCCACATAGGACTACAACATTCACATAAAGAGAATGAGAGTGTTTCTTAGACAAGTTCCTTTAAAGGTGGCAGTAAACTTACTGTCTTTCAGTGTTCTCCTTTTTGCCATAGACTCACAGAGAGCAAGAGATATCTGGCACCTTCACATCACTTCCTTATCACTTCCTTAGCAGCCAAGATCAGCATATCACCCAGAATGAATTCTGGCTGTGGGAGAATATGGCATACACAGAAAATGTTTGGCATTGAGTAATATCTAGGTGAGAGCTTTCTAAGGTCTTCTGAAGTATACCAGGCATAAGATTCATTTCTAAATACTAGAAACATAATGCTGTGAAAGCACAGAATGTCTATTAGTTAAGATAATGATGCCATGCAGAAAAACATGGCAATGTACAGTGTCAGTTTATGTTTCTCCATTGTGTTACCAGCCCAATACAAAGTACTGTCAAAATTACACCTGGAGGTGCTAAAAAAAAAAAGGAATCTGAGGAAATGTACATTTTCAGTCTCAAGTTCCACAGATTGGTCATCAAAAAGTGTGTTTTTTTCTATCTCGGCTGTCACCTTTACTACACTGAAGCAGTCTGATGTGTGAGGAGTGAACACTGCAGAGTTCTGGTTGCCCTTGTGAGGTTTGCTATCATAAACTTTGTCAAAGGAAGTATGCCTGATTACAGAAATCAATATTTTTCTCTGACAATCAATATTGTTCCCTGACAATCAATATAGAATCCTGGGTCATACTTCTCTTTACATTTAATAATGGGTTCTGCTTAATTTGTGATGTTCTGTGGGATTGTAACACTTATATCTACCATCTGAAATGTGATGCAAGGTACTTTTATCAAAAAGACTCCAGTCATGCCAGAGATGACAAATCCTGAATAGATGTATTCCACGTATCTTACTGTTCTGTCAGAGCTGTCATGGAATAATTATTTTTGTCTTCAAGGCAAAAAAAAGCAGAAAAATTCCTCATGACATTTTATTATAATGTGCCTGGGAATCTCTTTAGTTTTTGAATTCTCTACAAAAATAAAACATAATTAAAATACTTGGTTTCAATTTTCATTGTATTGCCTACTCTCATCTCAGAATATTGACTTGTTTTTTATTTCTGAAACCCAATATGCTTAAAGTCATAAGGCAAATATTTAGCTATTTCAAATATGTTGCCTAGAACTATTTGTGTGGAGGCAGTTCACCAGGTTTTCAAAGCACCTGAATTGTGACATTTGTTTCCATGTTTTCTGGAAGCAAGTTATTATGTTTACACGAACACAATCTGTTCTGGTCTTCATTGTATGGAACCATTTTTGTCTGTAAAGGACCCACACACTTTCAACTCCACAGTGGTTTTCTGTAGATGATCTTTACATATATATCCACTCCCTTCTCCAGATTTTTGCCCATCTTTGGTGGAAAACAGTTTTTTCTTCTATCTTTCTGGCTCTGGTGGTCATAACAAATGCCATTTGCAAGAAGCAGTCTAGTAGCATTGGATAGATATAATATCCATGCACTACTCTCCAGATATCTTTGTTGAGTGCTTGTTATGCCATCCTTTAGCTTATCATGAAATAAAAAAATGGCTTCTGCTTGAAAATAAAATATTAACGTCCAACATGAAAGAAGTATCCAGAAACTTCAGCACTGTTTAAAATCAATTTACACTTACTAGCAACACTAAAAAGCATCTTCTTTCTGTAACTTAAAAATTTAGTAGACAGCAACCATATTAAAATTTTGTCAAGGCACTCCGCAATGCTCATGGAATCACAGCTTTCTATCTTAGCAGAATAATTTTGTATCATGTATTAAGGCTAAGATGTCTTAGCAAACTATAAATCTTCATTTGTATACTCTTCATTGTCATCTTGTAAAATGACATACTACCTGATTTTGCTGGCAAAAACCGAGAACATTTACATTTTCATCATGCTTAATTTACAGAAGTTTTCATTTTCCTTTTTCACCCAGTGGAAAAATTTCATGACTCTAAAGCACTTAGACTCTCATCAAATCATTTTTGTAGAGAAATAACACAATGCAATAAGATTTTTTATATCAGCTAGCTGAGAGTAATTTATGTATCAGAACAACCATTTAATTTGTTGTAAGTTATCTGCTGCAATGCTTTCCTAAAAACATTAGATTTGCTTTTTTATGATGTGCTAGTACATGACGCAAGGTAAATAAAGAAGTTTGAGACCTCATTTAACATGGGCTTATATTACTTTTCTGGGCATTGAGGAGATCATAAAAACATTATCAAAACTATAAGTTAAAGTGCATTCACTGAATATTTAAAATAATGAGACAAAAAAGTTACAATTTATTCATTTTTGTTAAAACAAATGTTTTATAATTGCTAATATTTTCAAGAGACAGGGTCATGCTGTTGCTCAGGCTGCAGTGGCTGTTCACTGGCACGATCATTTCACAGTATACCCTTGAACTCCTGGGCTTAAGTAATCTTTCTGCCTCAGCCTCTGGAGTAGCTCAGACTACAGTTGTGCACTACTGCACCTGGCTTTTGTGATTTTCCTGCAGTGAAAAATAGTCAAACCCTAGATAGTTTTCTTAATAAGTCAAGCATAAACTATTTTTTTCCTTACCAACTCTGTAATTGATACTCCTTGTCATTATTGAATTCACTTTGAGATCCCGACAAATAGACTCTTACTATAAGTGAAATCACATGAAGATGTTACCCAGGCGATCCTTGGTTGTCTTTGTGGAAGAAAAAATTTACCCAAAAGATCAATTTGTAAATAAAGAAAAGTTTTATTGGGAAAGTACAAACACACTCCAAGAGAGGAGGGGGCTGACACTGCTGGAAACATCCCCATGACATTCTGCATTGTTGTCTTCTATTGCCTCAGTTATTTCTTTGCCCAGTTCTCACTGAAGTTTGGGGGATCCTCCCTTACTGCGCTTAATGCACATGAATGGGAAACATTAATCAACACGAATCCTACCTAATAATGGCACTGCATATTACCACCACCCTGGGAAGGTATAGCCGTCAATTTGTACTCATTGTGCCTGCTCAGCTCTCAGGAATTCCCCTTTCCCTTTTTCCTTATCATGATCTAGTTAACAACATCAGACAGTTTGAAGATGAAGTACGGAGCATCCAAAGAGGTGTTCTGGGGGGTTCTTTCCAACATGGATACCTCCCCCTTGTGCCTGCTCATATCTGTCTACTCCTGTTACATTCTCCGTCAAGTGGTTGGAACCCAGAAATCTTTCGGGAAATGGGGCAGACGTCATTCTCTGTAGCTACTTCCTGCTGAAAAGAGGCATCGACCATCTTCAGGGTCCTTCCTTCTTGCTTGCTGTTATGGTGAGGAGGTTTTGATGATTGTTCTCTCAGAAGATTTCACCGGTACTGTCCAGAGGAGACATATAGGGACTTGGTTGTCCTGGAGGGAGAGAAAGAGGTTGATATCCCCATCACAAGACCATTTGAAGTCTGATGGTTTCTAGGTGGGAGGAAATAAACTGAGAAGATTCAGAGAGCAAGGCTCAAAAAGAAGAAGAAAGATAGAAGCCAGGTGTCCCAGGAAAGAGAAGAGCTATGAGAATGAAGACCAGGTGACACTCCAGCAGAGCCAACTCTTAATATCACTTTACCAAAGATGAGAGGTCTGGTCTATAAGATCTCTAATGTACTCCTGGACCTGCTCTGTTCTGTTAACAGAAAAATGCAAGAATTATGTTAGAAATCTGAAAACTAAAGAAAAGCGATCCTGTAACTAACCTTTGACAAGTAGTTCTCCATACTGATATTTGAAGACAATGAGCTTGAAATAGGAATCCTTAAATCTCCTGGATTATGTATTCTGTTGAGACCTAAACTGTCATTAAACTTTCCAATGGAAGGTGATTCTAGGACTGGCATCATAGTATATGTGGCCAATAAACATCTGGTCTGTTCCTTCACTCGAAGTTTGGTAGTAAAATCTGCTAGAATTTCCTTCTGTAAGACTGCAAAAGATAAATGCTGAGTGTTTATTGTTTTTCCCAAATGATGCCTAAATAATGTGTGTGCTGTTTAAAAAGTTCACCATGAATGAATGAAATATACCACAAATGATGTGTCCCTTTTGCAAGTCCATCTGGTGTGAGCTCCAGCTGGCTTGGAACTCCAATCACTCTGAGCTCCATTTTGCTCTGAGCACCATCTGCTCGGAGCTACATCTTACTCTAAACATCATCTTTCTGAGCTCCATCTTCTCCAAGCTTCAGCTTGCTCGGAGCTCCAATCACTCTGAGCACTATCTTGTTCTAAGCATGATCTACTCCAAATTCCAATGGCTCAGAGCAATGTTTGGAGTGCCAATCACTCTGAGCTCAATCTTGCTGTGAGCATCATCTTTTCTGAGCTCCATCCTACACCAAGCAACATCTGCTGAAAGCTCCATGTTGCTTAAAGGTCCTTTTTGCTTCAAGTTCTATTTATTCCAAGCTCCACATGCTCCAAGCTCCATCTTTCTCAGAGCTCCAATCATTCCAAGCACTATCTTTCTCTGGACACCATCTGCATAGACATTTATCTTACTCAGAGCTTCATCTATTCAGAGATCCATTTACTCTAAGCTCCATCTTGCTGGGAGTTCTAATCACTCTATGCTCTATCATGCTGGGAGCTCCAGTCACTCCCAGCTCTATTTTGCTCTGAGCACCATCTGGTCGAAGCTCATCTTACTCTGAGCAACATGTGCTCCGAAGTCCACCTTGCTTGGAGTTGTATTCACTATGGGCGCCATTTTGCTCTGAGCTCCAAAACCTAGCAACACCTCCTCCAAACTCCATTTTGCTTAGAGCTCATTTTTGCTCAGAGCTCTATCTACTCCAAGCTGCATCTTGCTCAGAGCTCCAATTGTTCACAGCAATGTGCAGAATGCCAATCACTTCAAGCTGCCTCTTACTCTAAGCACTGTCTGCTCTGAGGTCCATCTTAAACCAGTAACATATGCTCCAAGCTCCATCTTGCTTGGAGCTCCTTGTTGCTCAAAGGTCTATCTGATCTGAGCTCCATCTGGTTTGAAACTCCAATTACTCCAAGCTCCATCTTGCTCTGAGCACCATCTGCTTGAAGCTCCATCTGCTCTGAGCTCATCTTGCTTAGAGCTCCCATCACTCTGAGCTCCATTTTCTTCTGAGCACTATCTGCTCAGAGTTTCATCTACTTGGAGTTGCATTTGCTTCAAGCTCCATCTTTCTCAGAGCTCCAATCACTCCAAACTCCATCTTGCTTTGAGCGCCCTCTGCTCAGAGCTCCATCTTCTCGTAGGTCCACCTTGCTGAGATTTCCAGTCACTTCCAAATCCATTTTGCTCTAAGCACCATCTGCTTAAAGCTCCACCTTACTACTGTGAGCAGCATGTTCTCTGAGCTCCATCTTGCTCTGAGCACCATCTGCCCTGAGCTCCACCTTACACCAAGCAACATCTGCTCCAAGTTCCATTTTGCTTGGAGCTCCTTCTTGCTCAGAGCTCTGTCTGCTCTGAGCTCCATCTAAAACCAAGCAATGTGTATTCCAAGCTCCATCTTGCTTAGAGCTTCTTCTTGCTCAGAGCTTCTTCTTGCTCAGAGATCGATCTTGCTCAGAGTTCCAACTGCTCAGAGCAATGTCCACAGTTCCAATCACTCCAAGCTCCAACTTGCTCTGAGCTCCATCTTACACCAGGAAACAACTTCTGCAAGCTCTATCTTACTTGGAGGTACTTCTTGCTCAAAGCTCTATCTCCTCCTAGTGCCAACTTGTGCAGAGCTCCAATCACTCTGAGCTGTATCTTGCTTTAAGCACCATCTGCAAAGAGCTTAATTTTTCTCAGAGTTCTGATTATTCTGAGGTTCGTCCTGCTCAGAGCACCATCTACTTGGAGCTCCAGATTGCTCTCATTACTATCTGCTTGGAAGTAACTTCTGTGAGCTCCATCTGTTCTGAGCTCTAATCAATCTAAGCTCCACCCTGCTGTGAGTACTATATGCTCAGAGCTCCATTTTGCCCTGAGCACAACCTACTCTGAGCTTCATCTTGCTCAGAGCTCCCTCTACTCTGAGTTCTATCTTGTTCTGGGCACGATATCCTTGGAACTCCATCTTGGTCTGAGCACCATCTCCTCTAAACACCATCTGCTCATTTTCATTTGCTCCATGCTCCATCTTGTTCTGGGCACAATTTGCTCGGAGCTCCAACTTGCACTGAGCACCATCCACTTGGAGCTCCATCTCACTGTGAACATCTTCTCTGAGCTCCATCTTGCTCTGAGCACAATCTTGCTAAGAACTCCAATCACTTAGAGCTACATTTTGCTCTAAGCACCATCTTCTCAGAGCTCCATCTCACTGCGAACAACATCTTATCCGAGATCCACCTTGCTCTGAGTGGCATTTGTTTAGAACTCCTTCTTACTCTCAACATCTGCTCCATGAGATCCATGTTGCTCCAAACTGCCTCAGCTCCACTGTCCATCTTGCTTGGAGCTCTAATCACTCTGAGCTCCATCCTGTTGTAAGGACCATCTGCTCTGAGCTCCACCTAAAACAAAGCAATATCTGCACCAAGTTCCATCTTGCTTACAACTCCTTATTGATCAGAGCTCCATCTGCTCTGAGCACCATCTTGTTGAGAGCTCCATCTTGCTCTGCACTCCATCTTACACTGAGGAACATCAGCTCCAAGGTCAATCTTGGATGGAGCTGCCTCTTTTCTGAGCTTAATCTGCTCAGAAATCCACCTGCTCTGAGCTCTATCTTGCTCAGAGCTCCATCTGCTCCGAGCTCCATCTTGCTCAGTGCTCCATCTGCTCCGAGCTCCATCTTGCTCAGTGCTCCAATCATCCTGAGCTCCATCTTGCTCTGAGCACCACCTGCTCTGAGCTTCTATCACTCCAAGCTCCATCAAGCTCTGAGCTCCGTCTTACACAGAGGAACATCAGCCCCAAGCTCCATCTTGCTCTGAGCACCACCTGCTCTGAGCTTCTATCACTCCAAGCTCCATCAAGCTCTGAGCTCCGTCTTACACAGAGGAACATCAGCCCCAAGCTCCATCTTGCTTGGAGCTCCCTCTCTCCTGAGCTTAATCTGTTCAGAGCTTAACCTGCTCAGAGCTTCATCTGCTCTGAGCTCTATCTTACTCAGAACACCGTTTGCTGAGTTCTATCAAGCTCAGAGCTTCATCTACTCTGAGCTCCATCTTGCTCAGTGCTGGAAACACTCTGAGCTCCATCTTGCTCTGAGCACCATCTGCTGTGAGCTCCATCACTCCAAGCTCCATCTAGCTCTTAGCTCCATCATACACAGAGGAGCATCCGCTCCAGGCTCCATCATGCTTGGAGGTCCTTCTTGTCTGAGCTTAATCTGCTCAGAGCTCCATCTGCTCAGAACTCCATCTACCCTGAGTCCTATCTTGCTCAGAGCTCCATATGCTCCGAGCTCCATCTTGTCAGTGCTCCAATCACTCCGAGCTCCATCTTGCTCTGAGCACCATCAGTTCTGATCTCCTTTCACTCCAAGCTCCATCTAGCTCTTAGTTCCATCTTACACAGAGGAACATCAGCTCCAAGCTCCATCTTGCTTGGAGCTCCTTCTTGTCTGAGCTTAATCTTCTCAGAGCCTAACCTGCTCAGAGCTCCATCTGCTCTGAACATTACCTTGCTCAGAGCTCCATCTGCTCTGAGCTTTATCTTGCTCAGACCTCCATCTGCTCAGAGCTCCATCTGCTCTGAGCTCTATCTTGCTCAGTGCTCGATCTTGCTCAGAGCTCGATCTTGCTCAGAGCTCCATCTTGCTCTGAGCTCCATCTGCTCTGAGCTCCATCTTGCTCACTGCTCCAATCACTCTGAGCTCCATCTTCTTCTGAGCATCATCGGCTCTGAGCTCCTTTAACTCTAAGCTCCTTCTAGCTCTTACCTCCATGATACACAGAGGAACATCAGCTCCAAGCTCCATCTTGCCTGAAGCTCCTTCTTGTATGAGCTTAATCTGCTCAGAGATCCAACCGTTCAGAATTCCATCTGCTCTGAGCTCTATCTTGCTCAGAACTACATCTGCTCTGAGTTCCATCTTGCTCAGTGCTCCAATCTCTCCGAGCTTCATCTTGCTCTGAGCACCACCTGCTCTGAGCTCCTTTCACTTCCAGCTCCATCTTACACAGAGGAAGATCAGCTACAAGCTTCATCTTTCTTGGAGCTGCTTCTTGTCTGGGCTTAATATGCTCAGAGCTTAACCTGCTCTGAACTTTACCTTGCTCAGACCTCCATCTGCTCAGAGCTCCATCTGCTGAGCTTTTTCTTGCTCAGAGCTCAATCTGCTAAGAGCTCCATCTGCTCTGAGCTTTATCATGCTCTGAGCTCCATCTGCTCTGAGCTCTATCTTGCTCTGAGCTCCATCTTGCTAAGAGCTCCATCTGCTCTGAGCTTTGTTTGCTCTGAGCTCCATCTTGCTCAGAACTCCATCTTGCTCAGAGCTCCATCTGTTCTGAGCTGCATCTTGCTCAGAGCACCATCTGCTCTGAGCTCCATCTTGGTCAGAGCTCCATCTGCTCTGAGCTTTATCTTGTTCAGAGCTCCATCAGCTCTGAGCTTTATCATGCTCAGAGCTCCATCTGCTCTGAGCTTTATCTTGCTCAGAGCTCCATCTGTTCTGAGCTCCATCTTGCTCAGATCTCCATCTATTCTGAGCTCCATCTTGCTCAGAGCTCCATCTGCTCTGAGCTTTACCTTGCTCAGAGCTCTATCTGCTAAGAGCTCCATCTGTTCTGAGGTTTACCTTCCTCAGAGCTCATCTGCTCAGAGCTCCATCTGCTCTGACCTTTATCTTGCTCAGAGCTCCATCTGCTCTGAGCTTTACCTTGCTCAGAGCTCCATCTGCTCTAAGCTTTATCTTCCTCAGACCTTCATCTGCTCAGAACTCCATGTGCTCTGAAATTTATCTTGCTCAGAGCTCCATCTACTCAAAGTTCCATCTACTCTGAGCTCTATCTTGCTCAGAGCTCAATCTTGTTCAGAGCTCCATCTGCTCTGAGCTTCATGTTGCTCACAGCTCCATCTGCTTTGAGCCCCATATTGCTCAGAGCTCCATCTGCTCTGAGCTCCATCTTGCTCAGTGCTCCAATCACTCTGAGCTCCATCTTGCACTGAGCACCATCTGCTCTGAGCTCCTTTCACTCCAAGCTCCATCTAGCTCTTAGCTCCATCATACACAGAAGAACATCAGCTCCAAGCACCATCTTGCTTGGAGCTCCTTCTTGTATGAGCTTAATCTGCTTAGAGCTCCATCTGCTCACAACTCCATCTGCTCTGAGCTCCACCTTGCTCAGAGCTCCAATCATTCCGAGCCCCATCTTGCTCTGAGCACCATCTGCTCTGAACTCCTTTCACTTCCAGCTCCATCTAGCTCTTAGCTCCATCTTACACAGAGGAACATCAGCTCCAAGCTTCAACTTGCTTGGAGCTCCTTCTTGTCTGAGCTTTATCTGCTCAGTGCTTAAACTGCTCTGAGCTTTATTTTGCTCTGAGCTCTATTTGCTCTGAGCTTTATCTGGCTCAGAGTTCCATCTGCTCTGAGCTCCATCTGCTCAGAGCTTTTTCTTTCTCAGAGCTCCATCTGCTCTGAGCTCTATCTTGCTCAAAGCTCTATGTGCTCTGAGCTCTATCTTTCTCAGAGCTCCATCTTGCTCAGAGCTCCATCTGCTCTGAGCTTCATCTGCTCTGAGCTCTGTCTTGCTCAAAGCTCCATCTGCTCCGAGCTCTATCTTTCTCAGAGCTCCATCTTGCTCAAACCTCTGTCTGCTCAGAGCTCCATTTGCTCTGACTTCTATCTTGCTCAGAGCTCGATCTTGCTCTGAGCTCCATCTGCTCTTAGCTCCATCTTGCTCAGAGCTCCATCTTGCTCAGAGCTCCATCTGCTCCGAGCCCCATCTTGCTCAGTGCTCCAATCACTCTGAGCTCCATTTTGCTCTGAGCATCATCTGCTCAGAATGAACCCACATGGATTCATCAGAATTTGGTTCAGCTAAGTAAAAAAAAATACAATAGTGGCTTTATTTTTTTCTCACATAAAAGATGTCTGAAGGGAGACAGTCCTGGGGCGTGATGGCAGCCCCATGGTAATCACGTCTCAGGCTTTTAGGTTTTTGCTTTGCCATAGTCAATGCTTGATTTCCATGTTATGATCTAAAGTGGCTGATGGAACTCCAGCCGTTACAACTGCATTCTGGGATGAAGGGAGGGAGGAAGAAGGGAAGGAATGAGAAACAAAGGGAGGAAGGGAGAAAGGACAAAAGAATCCTTTTCTTACTTTTTGATAAGAAGACTTCCTTTAATGATCGCTTATGGTAACTTATCTCTATCATTGTCCACAACTTACCTGGCCATACAGGAGACTAGAAAATCTACTATTACAGTGTAGGTAGAAATATGCCTTGAATTAGGTTCAGTTACTAAGACAGAGGGTTGGGATAGGCAGCTCGCAATTTTTCTTATACTAACATTTCATTATTATTTTTTAAGTGTCAGGGTGTGACTGGTCCCAAAAGCTTACAAGCAAAATTAATAATTGACATTGGAGCTTTTTTTTTGAAATATAACTGCAATCTTGAATTCAGCAGGAAACAAGCAAGTAAGTGTGTGAAATAATGATTCCGGCTCCCCAACCTTCCTAGTATTCCCATGAACAATATTCATTGATTCCAAGCTACACATTTAAAACATACAAAAAACTGTTGTGAGGCCAAAGAACAGCATGTGTAGTTTGGTTTGCTGCCACTAAGGGACAAGAGAGCTTGTGCATGGATGTGCACAGTGAACGGCAGGCCCACACACAATCTGAGCTCACTGGAGTTGGGTGTATTCGTGTATTTTCCTCCATCCTTTCCAACATCCCCAAGATAAGTTATGGAAGAAAAAAAACCACTGAATTTAAAATATTTCAGTACAAAATATTATACTGAATCTACAACTTTATACTCTTGAAGCACTGCAATTTTTCAAACAGCCAGTAAAAACAGAAAGGTAAAACTGGAAAGATGTTAGAGTTTGTCCACACTGGATGCCTCCTTTTCCAGAGAAAAAAACTGCAATAGGGAGAGGTAAAATAGCCTGCTCAAGCTCAAGAGAGATATCATCTCTTGACTGCCAGGCTCACTTCATTCTAGCCCCTTTGGGGCTGTGGTTGTGTCTGAGGGACCCCTTGGCATTGGAAAACTCCATAGAGCAGCCACCTAAGACTTCAGCGACTGCCAGTTAAGTCTAAAACAAAAACGTTGAATAAGCATTTTTTTCCAGCACCCTTGTGATTAAGGGGAGAAACAGCTTCTTCAGAGCTGTAGGGCAGCTTTGATGCCCCAGGGTCCATTTCAAGTGGCCCAGAAGAGATGCTGAACAGAGTCACCAGGGCAGGTGTGGCCTGGGCTCTGGAGCAGCTCATGGGCAGTGGAAGCACTAGCAGGATGCTACAGGGAACATCAGATGGATCTGGGGGAGGCGTTTCCTCTTTCTCCACATCACCAGACACTTGGTTCTCCATGAGTTAGTTCTACATTTCTCTGGGGGTTGGGGTGTATAAGAATACAGACACCTGGATTTTCCTCCCAGAAATTCTAAACTAGAAGGTCTGGGTAGGGCCCAGAAAATTGTATTTTTACCAAGTGTCCCTGGAGATGCTGAGGCAGCCATCTTGCTACTATCTGAGAACAAGTGATCAGGAAGCTCTGCACTGGATGACTCGCAGAAAGCCCTACCACCATCCACTGCTGCTGTTGTCTGGGAAGACTACTCAGTGAAGAGCTTTTGATCCATCTTCCCTTGCTTTAATTAACAGACCCTCTGATTAGAAGTTCTTCTCAGCCTCAGGCTCCCCTACCTCCCACTTTGTGTCTTTTCTTCCCTGGTAATGGGAAGCCAGTCTCCCTGTGCTAATCCTCCACAAACTGGAAGCCTATTACTAGGTTACCTGTCAGCCTCTCTGTCCCAAATAAGTGATCTCCATTCCTCTCACCACTTATCCATGCTCCTATTTTCCAACCCAATAATCATTTCCCCGCTTTTCTCTAAATGCTCTCCAAGTTCCCTCCAGTCCCCCTGTGTTGTGTTTGTTCCTAATTCTTCCCTTGAACAGTTTGCATCTTGTGAGATTAAAAAGAAATTCCTGCTCCAAAGGGATTCAAAGGCTATTTTGACAAGATTAATTTAAGAAACCTCTCTGCAGCATCACAGTAATCCGGGAAAGAAGGCAGTTGCATAAGAAAGCCTAAGGATGGTAGCACAATAAATACTCCAGTGTCTCCAAGGCAACACACCCCGAAAGTTTTCTGGATGTCTACACAGGCAGGAAGGTCTGAAGACCCACCTGCTGGCTCACTAGAAAGCCAGGAAGGATGGCTCAGCTTTCCCTTCATTCATGTGTTAGAGATCAGGGCAGGCTGAGACTACCTGAAAGACGGATGAAGTGGCAGAAAACAGAATCAAATGTGGAAACCAAAGAGCAAAGGAAAGTAGCGTAGGAGACTGGTGAGTCATCACTGACCCCTGCTGACAATGGTATCCATTTAAACCATAGGCAGAAATTCACTTTTGAGATTTCTAAGGATGTCAAAAAGCCTTCTCAAGGGGATCATATGAAAAATCAGCCAGGCAAGGTGGAAGGAGAAAAAGGAAGAGAGACCAAGAGAACACAAAGCAAGACAAAATTCAGTGGCTGCTGTAAACCTATTTTCTCCAAAGAACAAAAGGAAAGGGAGAAGATGTCAGAGGGAAGAGAAGGCAGTGGAAAAGGTGGAAATTGAGTGAGAATCTGCCTTCCCAGCCTTGGGGGTCCAGAAAATACAGCACATATACACCATGAAATACTATGCAGCCATAAAAAGAAATGAGTTCATGTCTTTTGCAAGGACATGGATGAAGCTGGAAACCATTATTCTCAGCAAACTAACACAGGAACAGAAAACCAAATACTGCATATTCGCATTTGTAAGTGGGAGTTGCACAATGAGAACACATGGCCACAGGAAGGGGAACATCTAACACTGAGGCCTGTCAGGGGTTGGGGGAAAGGGGAGAAGATCATTAGGATAAATATCTAAAGCATGCAGAAATTAAAACCTAGATGACAGGTTGACACCTGCAGCAAACCACCATGGTACATGTATACCTGTGTAAAAAACCTGCATGTTCTGCACATGTACCCCAGAACTTAAAGAAAAATTTAAAAAATATTTAAAAAAAGATCAACCTGGGCAACAGGGCAAAACCCTGTTTCTATGATATATAAATAATAATAATAATTAAGTGGGAGTGGTAGCACACACCCGTACTTCTACCTACGTGAAAGGCTAAAGTGGGGGACCATGTGAGCCCAGGTAGGTCAAGGCTGCAGTGAACCATGATCATGCCACTGCACCCCAGCCTGGAGAAAACAGTAAGACCTTGTCTTGAGAGAAAAAAAAAAGATGGAAAAGAAAGGTAGGAGGGTCAGGACAGAGATTTGAAGATGCTGCACTGTTGCCTTTGAAGATGGAAGAGGGGCTATGAGCTAAGGAATGCAGGCAGCCTCTATAGAAGTTGGACAAAGCAAGGAAACAGATTCTCCCCCAGCATCTCTAAAGGAATGTAGCCCTGACAATATCCTGATTTTATCCTACTAAGATGCATTTAAACTCAGACCTCAAGAACTTAAAGGTAATAAACTTTTATTATATTAAGTGGCTAAGTGAGTGATAATCAGCTACAGCAACCATAGAAAACTAATATAAAAACTAAGAGACAGTCCTTTCTCATTACCCACAGTGTAGCTTTCTGCAGTTTCAGTTCCCTGAGCACATCCCAAATATATCAGATTGAAAATTCCAGAAATAAAACATTCAGTTTTCATTTACATGCCATTCCAAGGAGCATAATAAAATCTTACACCATCCCAACTGCCCACCTGAGGCCATGAATCTCCCCTTGTGTAGCCTATCCTCACTGTCTACACTACCAATTCTGTCGGGCACTCAGTAGATGGCTCAGCTATCAGACTATTGCAGTACATGCATGGGGCAGCAGCAGTGGCAATCCTGGACACTGACCCCAGTAGCATGGAACCCAGCAACAGATACTGCCACAGTCAGCCCACAGGTGTGGGAGAGCAGGAGGCGCTCAGTCACAACTCTGTGGCTAAACAGTGCCCAGAGCCCGCAAACCTGTGCTCTGGGCCAGGGTCAAGGAAAAGTGGACCCTAGGGTGGAATGGCGGTACACTCCTCCATCCTCATGCCCTTGGAGAGCAGCCCCACCAGAATCTGCCATGGGCTCAGCCACAGCTGCCACCTAGAAATGGCACAAGTCAGTATCAGTGGCAACCCTTGGCCCTGTCATCTCCCACCAGGAGCAATAAACCCAGGGCCAGATGTCACCATGGCACCTAATGTAGGTGGTTGGTGGCACAGCTCCACAGGGGTGGAAGCCATAGCTCAGTCTCATCCCAGGGGCTGCAGTGGGCCCACGACCCTATGCTCTGTGCTTGGGCAAAGGAAGCATGAATCTTACGGTGGGGGGAGGTGCCTGGGGTGACTCCCAGGCTGTCTGAGACCAGCACTGTGGCCTCCCGTGCATTCTGCTGCAACTGCCACTTAATAGATGGCATGAGAAAGTAGCGGTAGTAAACCCTGCTCCTGCCTGCCTCCACCAGCAACACAGATCCAAGAGCCAGACTCTACTGTGGCACCTAAATCAGGCCTCACAGCAAAAGAAGGACTGGAACTGGTGCCCAGCCCCATCCCAGTGGCTGCCATCCCACAACCAGCACCCTGGACCAGGGCCAAAAAGGAAGAGAAGGAGGGTGGGAACCTGTGCTCAGCCCAACCCATGAGGCTGCACAGCGCCCAGCACCCAGACCCCGCACTCTGGGCAGGGGCAAGGAAGATGGACCCTAGGCGGTGCACTGGGAATTCTTGGGCCATCTAGGGCCAGCCTCTGCCTTGGGCTCAGCTGCAGTTGCCACCTGCACATGGCCATGCAGCAGCCACAGTGACAACCACTGATGCTGCCCACTGACTCCACCACAGTGAGGATCCCAGGGCCAGAAGCCTCCACAGCTCGTCATGAAGGCAGTCAGCCCTGCTGCTGTAGGAAAGCAGAAACTGGCCAGTCTTGAGGATCCAGCAGCTGCAGAGCACCCAGTGACCGCCACCCATCACTCTGTGCATTGGCCAAGAAAGAGGGGCCCTAGGCTGGGAGGGCAGTCCACTAGACAGCCCTCGGGTCTTCTGGGACTAGCCCTGCCAGCCGACACCATGAGCTCAGCCGCCCTTTGCAGATGGTGCATGTACCTGTAATGTTCGTAACCACAGACTGTGATGCCAAGGCCAGATACAGGCCCCAGGACAACAGGGTCCTGACATCCACTGTGGGTTCCCCATCTCCCCTTCGTCCTAGGCCTGGGAGACCCTCCTCAGGGAGCAGGCCTGGCTCCTGAGCCATGCTGGTTCATCTCTTCCCAACAACAGCAGGACAACTTGATGAGTGAAGGTTCTGCCTACAAGGGTCCTGGGCTTCTGCACACGAGGCCAAGCAGCCTCTGATTCCCCACACCCATGTGCTTCCCAGCACACCCAGGGGCCCCAAGGAGCTGTGTGCAGAGAGAAAGAATGCTTAGAAGTAGTAAATGTTCTGGCCTCATTAATAATCTTAATAAAAGACATTTTCACCAATGTGACACCAGAATAAAGCCACTGCCTCGCATGGAAAAGGCATGCATGTCGATGAAACCCTGAAACAGCCCCTTCATCACCCATGCAGAAGACATTAAGCAAAAGAATGTGCCAGGAGTGATCCCACCTCTGTCCTTCCCTCATTCCTCACCCCCAGCCCAACAGGTCTTCCCATGAGTAGTGGGGACAGACTGAAAAGCACAGGATAGAACCAAAGCCCATACGCCATAGCTCTCGGTCACAATGGAGGCCACTGACTCTGTCACAGAAACTCCCTAAGAAGTCCACCTGCCAGGCACCACTGACCAGCAGGAGGGAAGCCACACTCAGAAAATCCATGGAATGAGCCCTGAAGGGGGCCCTCCAAGGAGGCACCTTACAGAAATGCTGGCCCTCACTGGACCTTCATCCTCCTTTGCAGAGGGCAGCATGGCACTCACTCCCACAGTCTAGAAGCTTCCATCTCAACCCTAAGTGACAACCCTCCAGAATCCACCCAGAGCCTAGCTGGGCAAACCTGGGTGTGATCTAAGGCCTAGGGTATGGGAACAACTCACTTAGGGCACACATGAAAAAGACATATGAATGAGAACCACAAAGAGAGAGACTGACAACAACCCTGAACCCCCTTCTGCTCCCTCAGTGAGCTCCTCTTCAAGTCAAAGCAGCTGGAGAAGAGCGAGAGCCCCTGGTTCCTTCCCAGCCTCCAATGGACCATCGCAGGTTTCCACAAAAGACTTCCAGTGCCCTGTGGAGAGCCGTCTCACCTGGGTCATGTCTTCCTGCCCTTGCCTCCTCACTCAACTGGGGCCACGTCCTCGTCTCTGCAAGGCAGAGCCACTGCTGGCCCAGCACCTTTGGGAAGGGTCCAGCACCCACAGGTAGGGCCCTGTTTTGGCAGCTCACACACAAATCTCCACAAGCACTCTGTCTCCAGAAACCCAGGTCAAGACGCCTGGAAGAGAAGAGACGGATCAGAGAAGTGACAAAGTGGCTACTGACATCCCATGGGAAAGGGCCAAAAGCAGGTCACCAGCTCTACAGAGCATGTGACAAATGAGCATGAAGGTGCTCAGGAATGAAGGAAAAATGCTTACCTGGGCAGAAACAGCTACGTTAATCATGTATTCCAGAATCAGCTCACAGGCAAGTCAAGCCTCCAGAGGGCAGGCACAGCAGGGTGCCATGACCAATGCAGAGAGGACACAGGGTACAGGGTCTGCACACAGGGCATGAGGCGATGGGCAGAGGGTAAACCATTACCCTATGTCAGGCTCAGCTGAGAGACAGAGGAGGGAGAGGCAGAGGAGGAGGGAGGAGACCTGCTGTGGGGGAAAGAAAAAGGGGGAGGAAGGGGAAGGAGAACCATCAGGCTTAGCCAGGAGGTTGAGAGGGATGGGAAAAGAGGGGATATGGGGAGGGGGAAGAAAAGGAGGGGAAGGGGAGCGGAAGGGAGAGGGTGAGGAGGAGGAGCAGCAGGAGCTGGCTGTTGGGTGAGATGTCAGGCCTGGATATGGGCCCCATGACTTTCAGCCGGAGGGGCAGGACACATGGTCAGCAAGGACATGGTGTCAGGAAGGGCACGCAGTCAGCAAGGGCACACAAGCAGGTCCCTGACTCAGAGATGAGCTCCCTTCCAACAAGCAAAGTGCCAGGGCAGGTACTGCCATGGGAGCTGGCCCAAAAAGCTATGCCAATACTGAGTAGCAGCACTGGATTGGCATCCTGGAGAGGAGACCCTCTCTCCAGAACTCCTCTAACTGGACACAGACAGACCGAGTAACCCTGACGGGAGCCCACCCCAGCAGTATAGAGGGGAATAGCCAGCAAACAGAGCCAAGCAAAAACACAATTCTCAAAATGACACTTCTCACCCGACAAATACCACAGGACACATTCTCAGTTACAGAATTACTCTCATCACATCACACATACAAGGAAAACCAGACCTAACCCAACTCACTACAGAAAACCTCCAAGAACAGGGCAAGACAGGTCTGCCCTAAATCAACAAAGCACGTGTCAACAGCAACCTGGGCGAGGCAGTCCTACAGGAGAGGGGTGGCCAATCCCATAAAACAAGTCACCACAGAGGATGTGGGAGCTGAGCTGGACTCAAGACACTGGTCTGGAGGACTTGCCTTGCATAGCAGACACAATGGCCCCCAGGACAGGCCATCGTGGGTGTCCAAAGCCATATCCGATGCCTGGGTTCTCAGTACATGCTGCTCCCTGACAGGCTAATGCCCTGCTGGTGCCAAGTTTTGGGGGAGAGACCCTGACAGGTCTGAGTGCACAGCAGAGGAGGGACCCACCACAGTGCTGGTGCTGGCTGAGGCAGGCTCAGGGACCCCGTTCACATCAACACTCCTCTCCCGCTTGGTGTCCTCCAAGTCTGTCATGGTGCTGGGGCCCTTCTTCTTGAGCTTGGCCAGGATGGAAGACTCCGCTCCAGGAATATGGAGGCATCTCCTACAGCGCAGTTGCCTTGGGAAGACAGGGTAAGCTTGAGCAGAGTCCTGACTGCCAACTCCTGACCCCCGGTCACGTGAGCACAGAGTGGGGACTCCTACCAGGATGTCAGTGCTGGCCACGGTGCTGAGCTCTAGGTACTACATGGTGCACTGCTGCAGCTCCACGTCCACGTTCCGCAGCTGGCTGTCACTGCGCAGCACATCCTGTATGGTGGGCTTCACCTTCGGAAAGAGGTTCACGAACTTGATGTAGGTGGAGAGAAGCAGCACGCGGGTGGGGACACTGCACAGGTGAAACTTGGAGTGCAGCAGGTTGAACTGGATCAGTGGGCTGGGGGCAGGGAGAAGCACAGCAGGGAACCTGTCATCCCCGAAGTCCTCCAGCACCACCCCGCAGGGAGGGACGGCTGCCAGACCACCTCACCTGCACCACAGGCCGCTGGTGATACCCCTCTTCCAGCTCCAGAGCCCACTGCAAGGTGCCCATTCACAAGATCAGCTGTGGACCCCATCTCTCTATTTCCCACTAGAATCCCTGCTTTTTCTGTCCCCTGAAGGAAAACAAAATAGCTCCTAGAGCAGGAATATCTCTGTGGGGCCTCACAACAAAGCCGGCTTGTGCCTCAGGGATGTTCCAGTGACAAGCAAGGACACTGGCCACCCTGGCCCACTGGAGCACACACAACCCCGATGTGCACGGGACCTTTCACCTGGATCTCGGGTCGCCAGCTATCAGGGTTCAAAACTCCCCCAGAATGTAGCCACCCACTTTGACCAGGTTCTCATGGCAAGTGGGAGCCTGAAGAGCCTACAAAGCCATAAACACAATGAGAGGCATTGCAGCCATGTGGGCAAAGTGAAGGTGAGGCAGACACTTCCTGGCAGACTGCACCCCATGCCAGCAGCAGCCCTCAGCTTCCTGGAAACCCCAGTCTGAGTGCATCCTCCCACTCCTGCCTTCCTGAAGCACCCTCAGGTCCTGGCACCCACTGGCCTTCCCTGGAGAGAGCTGCAGCATACTGAACAGGCTGTGGCTGGGTAGGTTCTGCTAGCGCCCACATGACACATCAGCCCCGGTGGCCTAATCCTCTTTATGGACATGCACACCCCACCCTGCAGACATAGCATGCTCTCACACACATGGAGGCCAGCTTTCTCAGGTGGCCCCAGAGAGCCACAGTTTGAAAATCAGGTTGAGAGGAAACAGACTCAGCCAGGGATACCAGCAGCAGAGGAGCCAGAGCCTCAGGGAAGAGTTGAGGGGCATGAGGGGTCAGCCACAGCCCCCAGTACCTTCACCCAGGTGGGCTGGGAACACTACTCACCTTCCATGACTCCCCACACCGCATCCTTCCTGGCAGTCCTGTGGGCCATACCTCCAACACGGTCATGGCTGCATAGCCCTGCACTTCGTCCCGGTTGATGATGATCTGAATGACTCAATACAACACCTCTTCTCTCAGGTAATTGCCAGCGATTCAGATCAAGTTCAAGATGGTGTCCATATACCAGGTGTAGTCCACTGCATACTTCTCAGCCAGGATGGTGACCTTCAGCACCTGCAGGGGATTGGCGGCTGCAGGAGGACACGTGCAGGCCATGGTAATCCCAAAATCAAACTATAACTCAACATCAAAGTGAGAGTTTCAGAAGCATCTGTGTCTACAAAAGTTTGGGACACACAAGGAGCTTGCACTAGATTCTCAAAAAAAGGCCACGAGTCCAGAAAGTTTAACATTCCCTCACTTAAGCAAGTAAAGCCAGCCTGAATCCCAGGAAAAGGCAGAGCCCAGCACACAGGTGGCCATTACTGCAGCCAGGCCACCTCCCACCTGGGCCCTCCTCTCCCGAAGTCCAGCACCTGGCCACAGCCAGGCCATCTCCTGCCTGGGCCCTCCTGTCCAGAAGCCCCTGGCCACAGCACCCTCTGACTATGCCACCATGGGGTCTTGGCAGCCGCTTCTCTGATAGTTTCCTCCTGCTCTGGCCAATCTCCTGCGAGTCTCACCTGGGGTTCCCCATTCTTCCCCTCTCTGGCTCACTCTCACAGGAGACCCACCACTCCTTTAACCCCAGGCACCCGGAGGCACCCGCCCAGCATACACTCACATGGCAGCCACACACTGGGAGCTCTGCCAGGCTGTCCAACACCAAATTCATCTTCCCAAAGTCACCTCACCTTGCACCAAGCCCCCTCCAACAGCACCAGCTGCCAACACCAATGCTGGCAGGCATCAAGACCACACAAGTCCCGAGGACACCCCTCAAATGCCCTGCTGCCCCCTCCCATGCCCTGCCGCCCCATCCCCATGCCCTGCCATCCCCTTTCATGTCCTGCTGCCCCCCCCACCATGCTCTGCTACTGGCCTCTCAGATGCTGATGACTATGCCTCCCCAGAGTCCCTCCCTGGAGACTGGTCCCCAAAAAACTCCATGATACTTCCAGAGCATCATTCCAAAATGTATTGCTGAGCCCTGCCTCAGTCAGGGGCTGTGCACAAGGGCCCTCACGCCTCACTGGCAGGGTCCCCATGCACCACTTTACCCGTCTCACATGCCCTGCTCCCCACACTGTGCTGAGCCACCCACCACCCCTCCACAAACTGCCTCTCTGCCCTCCCAGTGGCCCCTGCAGCATCATCCTCTCCAGACCAGGCCCCTTCCACCTCCTGCAGTGAATCCACAGTGATCCCAGGGTGTAATATCCCCTGAAGCCCCAGAACATGGGGCACTTCCTCCAGTCATCCCACCTACAGCACAGCGACCCGTGGCCCTGCTCTTAATCCATGCCCCTCCATGGTTGGGAAGGTACAGAGTAGGAGGAGTGGGCCAGGTCTGGTGTGGACACCCAGCACCTAGCATAGCCAGAGAACATGCTCTGCCATGCCTGGCTGAAGGAAAGGGGTGTGGGGAGCACCACTTGGGCCGAGATGCAGCACCTGTCTTACTCCCCATAGCAGGAGCCGTGAGGTCACTGCTCATCACACCTTACTCCTCATGGCAGGAGCAGCTGAGGTCACCCACCACACGTGTCTTACTCCCCACAGCAGGAGCTGGCTCAGGATTGCTGCTCATCGCAGAGAGGGGTGAGAGCAGACACCAGGCTGATGAATGCCCAGGACCTCAAAATCTGCACAAGAGTACTCAGACGCACACTGCTTCCGTCTGCTCAGAACACTCAGGATAATCAGGAATGAGGCTCCTGTTACAGCAGTCCCCAGAGCCAGCCCTACCCCACCACAGGTGTTAAGACCAGGCCACATTGCCTCAGCCAGGCCAAAAAGGGACTCCTAGACATATTCAATAAGCACCTGCCTGGCCACTCCACAAACAGAACCCGCTCAGCCCTGCCCTACACCAAACCCACCCCATGGGGCCTGCCCTTGGGGCCTCCTGCCAGAAATCAGCCCACCCCTGTCCCGTCCTCCTCACCCTCCCAGGCCCTCTGTCCTAGAGGGTGGACAGTCCAGTGGGAGAGCCACCTCCTGGCCCCCTGCTCTGTAGGCACAGCGCCTCACTGAAGCTCAGTCTGTGGTCTTTTCACCCTCGGCACCCGAGTCTCTCTGTTCACTCAAAGATCCCTGAAAACCTAAGAGTCTCTCACCTGGGCATGACCACACACACCTGCCCAGGGCAACCCCTGTCACCTGCCACCAGCTCCAATCCTCACTCTTGGCAAAGCACCCAAAGAGGATCAAGTTGAACTTTGCCTAAAAAGACAAATGACAAAGTGCTTCATATACAACGGAGGCACTGTTTCAGCCTAAACCAGAGGCTGTGGTCCTGGCTGGTGACAGCAGCCAGCCTCCCATGAGGACACACGGGACCTCCTTAAACCCCACCATCCACAGACACAGTGAGCCTGAGAGGCCTGTGAGCAAGGCAGAGGCCTCAGGTCCTCTTCTCTGTAGACCATATGACCTCCACAAGGGTTTCTGCCCTCAGGTTTTCAGTCATGCTCAGCCTTCAGCCATCTGGCAGGTGTGCACACCTACTTTGTGATAAAAACAACACAGGAAACTAAGCTATGCCTAGATCACATCCCTCCAAAGACCAAGAGACACACATACAAAAGCCAAGCCACAAAGGATTAATTCAGTGGCTCAAATGCAACACAGTTAAGAAGAATTCTGCCCAGACAAGTCTAGATTTGTGCAGCCCCTCCATAGGTGCTGCAGCCTCACTCAGATCTGGGGATGCAGTGCCACCACCAAAAAGACAGGCAGGCCAGATAAGCTGCACGGGGCAGCATTTTAGTTATCTTCAAGACCAAATGACACCACCAAAAATGCTAATTTTTTTAAGACAGGGTCTCACTGTGTTGCCCAGCCTGGAGTGCAGTGACATGAACTCAGCTCACTGCAGCCTCAACTTTCTGGCCTCAGGTGATTCTCTCGCCTCAGCCTCTGTAAGCTGGAACCACACTCAGCTTGAAATGTGAACTAAAACACAGAGGCAGAGGAGCCTTGTATCCAGCATCTCACGGGTTCTCAGCCAAGCCCTGCTTGACAGAATCACAGAGCACTAAGGAAATCCTGCAGTGAGATTCACGTCTGTGGCAGACCACCAAAAACTCAGAGGCCACCAGAACTCACAATCTCTTCTCAGATAGAGTAGTCGGCCATCTCCAGATAGCTCAGCATCTCGGCCATGATCTGTAGGGCATTGCTGCAGTCCCACATGGCGTAGAGGAGGTCCATGGCCTGCTGCCACATGCTCACATCCTGCTCGGTCTGGGGAACAAGGCACAGAGTAAAAGGCCACAGGAGCCAGGACCAGGCTAGGGGACAGGCTGGGGTACAGGCCTGACACCACATCACAATGCCTACTCTGAGCTTCTCTCACACACACATCCAGGTTGAGGGAGCAAAACAGGCTCTATCCATGCACAGTCCTTCCTCCCCAGTGCACCGGTCCCTCCCACTCTCTGAAGTGGGATGCGTAGGTCTGGACAGCCCAGAATCAAGCCCAGTGCCCTCACTGACTCCTCCCTCCACACAAGTCAGCTTCACTA
The DNA here is from genome assembly GCF_049354715.1 of Callithrix jacchus. Classification (NCBI taxonomy): domain Eukaryota; kingdom Metazoa; phylum Chordata; class Mammalia; order Primates; family Cebidae; genus Callithrix; species Callithrix jacchus. The sequence continues at coordinate 48,006,084 of NC_133514.1, forward strand.
GAACCGAGCACACTGCCTGGTGTGGGCCATCAAAGCCTCTCCTCTGTGTGGCCGAAGACCCCATTGCCTCTGGCATTGCCATGGAGCTGTCCTAGGTTCTCACATTGCACCCCAGAGCCTGAGCTAATAATCCCCCCAGAGGATCTACAGCATGAGAAAGCCTGAAGCCTGCACAGCTCTGCTACCAGCAAAGGACAAGGGAGTGGCCACCAGCAGCCCTAGTGTTGGCCATGTGCAAACGAGTGCAGCCTTTCTGACAACTGGGAGTAAAACACACACCAACAGAGACCAAGAAGACCAAATGCCACCACAAGCCCTTGTAGGCCATCCAGGATGCCCATGAGCCACATGTCGACACACAGGGGCAGTGGGAGAAGCCCTGCCATAGCCCAAGGCTGGCTTAGATGGGAAACGTGGTGGACACACCTTGGGCAACCTCACATGGAGTAAACTTTCAGGGTCCGCTCTGGAGACTCACAAAGGCTGGCAACAGACAACCTCAACTGGGCTCTTCCAACTCTGCAATTTTAATCCTCAAAAAAAGTGAGTTTCCTTTGCAAAAGAGGGGTTTTCTTGGAGATAAGATACAAAATTTTAATCTTTCTACCAAGAAGAACCATTTCTACTTGTCGGGACTGTGCACGTGCAGGATGGCACATGGGGGCCTGCCCATGGCAGGGTGAGGGCTGCCGTGGATGCTGTGCTGAACCTAGCCAGGAGGCAGCGTGGCCCTGAACAGTGCTGTGCCCTCCTGAGAGAAGGTGTCAGGTGGAGGCCAGCAGCACCAACACCACCTCCACCTCTGTGGGAAGCCAGGAAGCACTGTGTCTCCAGCCTCCATGGGAAGACCCATGGCACCGGCGCAGGGAGTGAGCAGATCCTGAGGACAGGGACTTGCCTTCAGGGCAATGATGCTCATCTTGATGTGTGTCTTGACAGCCTCGTGGGAGAACTCAGAGATGGCCAGGGTTCATATGCTCTCCAGGGCCAGGTAGTGCAGGTTGGTCTCCCTGTGCTGCAGGAACTGGCCCAGCTGGTTGCAGGCACAGATGAGCAGGTTTGGCTCACTGTGTGGAGGGAGGGGAAGTAGGGGAAGGTTTCCTCAACACATGTGACAAACTGGACAGAACCCGCATTCCCTGATGGGTCCAGATGGCAGACAGCAAAGTCACACCACACTCACCGCCACCATTCTGCTCAGGTGGAAATCTGGGGGCCTTCCTGAATGCGGACACCCAACCCCTACCCCTAACATCTGTGTTGCGTCCATTCTGTGCCTCCCCACAGTGAGAGTTGCAGCCCGTGCATCCTCTGGAGTCTTCCCAGCATCTCCTGAACCTCAATCTGCATCAGGCCCATGGAAGGCTGGTCAAGCTGTGACCCGCAATAGCCTGTCAGCCAGAGGCACCAGCCCAGGGAAGGGAGAAGGCTGAGGAGGCGGGGAGCGTGGCTGCCACAGTGACTCTACTGTCTCCTCAGGATGTGGCTTCTCCTCATATTACAACAGAGCTTTCTCTAAAATGGAAATTTCAGTCTTAACAGCTCCCAATTCTGAAGCATGACTCTCAGACTGCATTTTCATCATGGGAAACTACATTTGTAAAAATGCTACAGTAGCCGATGGGTGGTACCCACTAGCTGTAGAGAGCCTCTGCTCACAGCCTGGCATATTCCCTGGTTATTGGGAGCCTGCTGGGAGCTGCCATCTCATTCTCACAGGACTCTAAAGAACGGCACCACAGGCCAGACCCATGCCAGACCATAAGCACTGCATTGCAGGAGCTAAGCAGAAAAGGCATGGGGGTAGAGAAGGTGGACCCTCCAGTTTGCACTGTGGCCACCTGCCCTGTGCTTTTGCCCCGCGTGGATGGGCATGGCTGTCTCCAGCACCGTCCTGGCACCCTGGATCCACCAAGAACAGCTTCATGCCCAGTAAAGCCACAGGACATGTGTGCGCACACCTCCCACCCTCCCTGTCTCCTCTCTGTTCCAACACACCAGAGGCCCATCAGGAGTGGGGATGCTTGGGGAAGGAGGAGAAGGCCCATCAGGGATGAGACCACAGTCAGCTAAGCAATTCATGGTGAGCTCAGAGCAGGAGGGGCCGGCTGCAAAGAAAGAAGAAAGGGGTCCGGCAGGGAGCACACGCGCAAGATGAAGGGGAGGCCCATGGACTGGATAAACTAACTGGGCGTGATCCGCCCAGTCTCATGCCAGTGAGGAGCATGTGCGCATGCATAAGGTAAAGGAGTCTCCTTAGATGGCCGACCAACCTGTCATGGTGAATGATTAAACTGATGGCCTCAAAGATTAAACTGATGGCTTCCTTGGCGTTGGAGTGCTGGACCTTCTTTGACTTGGGCAGTTCTTGGGTTTTGTTCAGGATGTTCTCCAGGCACTCTGTCAGGCAGCCTCGAACTGCAGGGTCTTCGGGTCAAGATAGAATAGGGCTCACCAGGCTCCCGTGACCCGCAACTCACCCCACCCTGCCCTCCAGCTGCACCCATGTATTGTGAGAGAACTTTTAATACTCACTCACATTTGTGTACCCAGCTGGGAGCATTTACAAAACTGAGAAAGGTCGGGCATGGTGGCTCACACCTGTAATCCCAGCACTTTGGACGCTGAGGTGGCCAGACCACCTGAGGTCAGGAGTTCAAGACCAGCCTGATCAACATGATGAAACCCCATCAAAAAATGCAAAAATTAGCCAGGCATGATGGAAGGTGCCTGTGATCTCAGCTACTCAGGAGGCTGAGGTGCTAGAATCACTTGAACCCAGGAGGCAAAAATTGCGGTGAACTGAGATCATGACACTGTATGCCAGTCTGGGCAACAGAGGGACACTCTAGCTCAAAAAAATAAAAAAGGAAAGAAAGAAAACCTACTGCACAGATCTGATACTATAAAACCACAGAGGCAAACCCTAACAAAAGTGTAGGCTCTGCAATAACTCCACAAAAGCCAGGGCGCATGGCAGCACCAGCAGCAAGGCCCATGAATCAGGAGGCGGGGCCAGTAACACACTTCTTAAAGTCATCAACAAACCACTTGAATCTGAGACAGGGAATCAGCTGGTGCAGCTTCAGGAGACTTGGCCCACTCATTACCTGGTGGTAGGTAGCACTGCAGCAGCCTCAGCAGTTTGACAGCCAGCCGGGGAGCTGGGACAAAATAGTAAGTGTAATCCTGAAGATCTGTTGATGTGGACATCATGATCTGTAAGAGCACAGGCAATGAGACATGAAGCCCGGCACGAGTGGGGATCTGAAAAAAAGCCACACTCACTCCTTGAGTCAGCCCTGAGCTGGAAAAATGGTTTTGTTTCACAGGAGCGACTGACACTGCTTGGGACCCCTCGGGGTCACTGTGAGAAATGGCACACACGCCACACAGCGGAATGGCAGCCCGCACTCAGTACAAGATACCACAGCAGTCACTGAACCACAGTCTAGATGAGGCCACCAAGCCCAGCACATGAGTCCTCCCTCCTGCTCCTCCTGGCCTCACTGAGAACAGATTCAGACCCCAGGGCACAAGGGGTCCTCCCCAAAGCACCAGGCAGCCTGTTACTCTCCCAGGACAAACACAAGGGATTCAGTCACTCATACCTATTGAAAGAAGACTTTAGTTACATAAAGACGTTCTCCCACAAATATTTTAAATAAACAATACCTATTCACTCTGAAAATGCAAACAGCTCAGGAAATGTCTACTTGTGCCAGCACAGTGGCTCACACCTGCAATCTCAGCACTTTGGGAGGCCAAGGCAGGTGGATCAACTGAGGTTGGGAGTTCAAGACCAGCCTGACCAACATGGAGAAACCCCATCTCTACAAAAATACAGAATTAGCTGGGTGTGGTGGCAGGTACCTGTAATCCCAGCTACCTGGGAGGCCAAGGCAGGAGAATCGCTTGAACCTAGGAGGTGAGCCGAAATTGCACCATTACACTCCAGCATGGGCAACACAATCGAAACTCAGTTTAAAAAAAAAAAAAAAATTGGAATGGCTGGTACTGGTTGTTCCTTTCTATGTGTAATGCCTCTTTCAGGAGCTCTTGTAAAGCAGGCCTGGTGGTGACAAAATCTCTGAGTACTTGCTTGTTCGCAAAGGATTTTATTTTTCCTTCACTTATGAATCTCAGTTTGGCTGGATATGAAATTCTGGGTTGAAAGTTCTTTTCTTTAAGGATGTTGAATATTGGTCCCCACTATCTTCTGCCTTGTAGGGTTTCTGCTGAGAGATCTGCTGTGAGTCTGATGGGCTTCCCTTTGTGGGTAACCTGACCTTTCTCTCTGGCTGCCTTTAGCATTTTCTCCTTCATTTCAACCCTGGTGAATCTGATGATTATGTGCCTTGGGGTTGCTCTTCTTGCGGAATATCTTTGTGGTGTTCTCTGTATTTCCTCAACTTGAATATTGGCCTGCCTTGCTAGGTTGGGGAAATTTTCCCTGGATAATATCCTGAAGAGTATTTTCCAGCTTGGATTCATTCTCTTCATCACATTCAGGTACACCCATCAAATGTAGATTAGGTCTCTTCACATAGTCCCACGTATCTTGGAGACTTTGTTCATTCCTTTTTGTGCTTTTTCTCTAATCTTGGTTTCTTGTTTTATTTCATTGAGTTGATCTTCGACTTCTGATATCCTTTCTTCGGCTTGGTCAATTTGGCTGTTGAAACTTGTGCATGCTTTGTGAAGTTCTCGTGTTGTGTTTTTCAGCCCCTTCAATTCACTCATATTCCTCTCTAAGTTGTCCATTCTTGTTATCATTTCCTTAAATCTTTTTTCAAGGTTCTTAGTTTCTTTGCATTGAGTTAGAACAGGTTCTTTTAGCTCATGAAAGTTCCTCATTACCCACCTTCTAAAGTCTGATTCTGTCATTTCATCACTCTCATTCTCCATCCAACTTTGTTCCCTTGCTGGTGAGGAGTTGTGGTCCCTTGTAGGAGGCAAAGTGTTCTGGTTTTGGGTGTTTTCCTCCTTTTTGCGCGTTTTTTTTCCCATCTTTTTGGATTTATCCACCTGTCGTCTGAGTAGTTGCTGATTTCTGATTGGGTCTCTGAGTGGACGTCCAGATTGTTGGTGATGAAGTATTTCTGTTTCTTAGTTTTCCTTCTAACAGTCTGGCCCCTTTGCTGTAGGACTGCTGAGGTCCACTCCAGGTCCTGCTTGCCTGGGGTACACCTGTAGCAGCTGCACAACCATTGAGGATTGATACCAGTTTCTTCTTCTGCTATCTTTGTCCCTGAATGATGCCTCCCAAACGCCAGTCTGATCAGTCCTTTGTGAGGTGACTCTTTGGATATATGGGGGTCAGGGAGCTGCTTGAGGAGACTGTCTGTACTTTATAGGAGCTTAAGTGCTGAGCTGTGAGCTCTGTTGTTCATTCAGGGCTGCTAGGCAGGTACGTTTAAGTCTGCTGCAGCAGAATTCATAAAGCCCCTTTTTTTCTTCAGGTGCTCTGTCCTGGGGAGTTAGGGCTTTATTTATGAGTATCTGTTGCACTGTCCTGCCCAGCAAGGAGGCAGTCTAATCACTGCCTGCCTGTAGTGGCTATGCTGAGCTGCTGTGGGCTGGGCCATATGGCCATGGGCTCTGCCCTGCTGCTGTGGGCTCCGCCCTACTGTTGTGGGCTTTGCCCAGCTGCCATGTGTAATTCCCTGTAGTCCTGTTTATATGAGTGTGGTTAGAGCTGCCATGGTGATGGTGGCCCACCTCTGTAGTGGCGGACTCTCTCTGTTATGGCTGGTTGGCTCAGCAATGGCAGGCTGTGTCAGCAATGGCAGAGTACCTCCGTAGGGGTTGAGTGCCTCGGTAATGGCAGACGCCCCACTCCCTCCGAGCTGCACTGTCCTGGGTTCAGCTGTGCTTGCCATGAAACTCTCGACCCCGAGCGTTTCCAATTGCTGTTTTGTTTTTGTGGGGGTGGGACCTGCCGAGCCTGATCACCTGGCTCCCTGCCTCAGAGCCCTTTTTTTTTTTTAAGTTGAACGTTTGACTCTCTCCCAGGTGTTCCAGTCGCCTGCTGAAAGGGTGCTGGAATCTGTGTGATTTCCCGTGCAGTGACCCACTGTGCCGGCTGGAACAACGTTGCTGCCCAGGAATCTCCTGGCCTGGCTTTCTGTTTAAGTCCCGTTTAATCAGATGAATGTGCTAATCTGCTTTCAGAAATCTCCAATTGCCGGTTTAACAGGGCAAGAAAACCAGTGTATTTTGTATGGAGTGCCGCTGTGCTGCGACCCCAGCCCAAACAGCTGTGCTGGCCCAAACAGCTGTGCTGGCGGCCCGTGGGGCTCCTACACCTGGAAACCTCCTGGTCTGTGGGCAATAAAGATCCATCTGAAAATGCAGCATCCACTCACCATCTGCGCTTTCACTGGGAGCTGCAATCCAGAGTTGGTCCTACAGCGCCATCTTCTCCCTGAATCCCATCTCACATGCAAGGATACACAAAGGCTCAAAATAAAAAGATGGAGGAAGATTTACCAAGCAAATGAAAAGCAAAAAAAAAAAAGCAGGAGTTGCAATTCTCATCTCTGATAAAATAGACTTTAAAGCAACAAAGATCAAAAGAGACAAAGAAGAACATTACATAATGGTAAAAGCAACGACACAACAAGAAGAGCTAAGGAACCTAAATATATATGGACCCAATACAGGAGCACACAGATATATAAGGCAAGTTCTTAATGACTTACAAAGAGACTTAGACTCCCACACAATAATAGTGGGAGACTTCAACACTCCACTGTCAATATTAGACAGATCAACCAGACAGAAAATTAACAAGAATATCCAGGACTTGAACTCAGACCTCGAACAAGCAAACCTGATAGACATTTACAGAACTCTCCACCCCAAATCCACAGAATATACATTCTTCTCAGCACCCATCACACCAACTCTAAAATTGACCACATAATTGGAAGTAAAGCACTGCTCAGCAAACGCAAAAGAACTGAAATCATAAAAAACAGTCTCTCAGATCATAGTGCAATCAAGTTAGAACTCAGAATTCAGAAATTAACTCAGAACTGCACAGCTTCATGGAAACTGAACAACTGGCTCTTGAATGTTGACTGGATAAACATGAAATGAAGGCAGAAATAAAGAAGTTCTTCAAAACCAATGAGAATGAAGACACAACATACCAGAATCTCTGGGACACATTTAAAGCAGTCTCTAGAGGAAAATATATAGCAGTAAGTGCCCACATGAGAAGAGTGGAGAGATCCAAAATTGACACCCTGTCATCAAAATTGAAAGAGCTGGAGAAGCAAGATCAAAAAAACTCAAAACCTAGCAGAAGACAAGAAATAACTAAGATCAGAGCAGAACTGAAGGAGACAGAGACACGAAAAACCCTTCAATAAATCAATAAATCCAAGAGCTGGTTTTTTGAAAAGATCAACAAAATAGACAGATCACTACCCAGATTGATAAAAAAGAAAAGAGAGAATAATCAAATAGATGCAATAAAAAAATGATAAAGGCGAAATCACCACAGATTCCACAGAAATTCAAACCATCATCAGAGAATATTACAAACAACTCTATGCACATAAACTAGTAAACTTGGAAGAAATGGATAAATTGCTGGACACCTGTGTCCTCCCAAGCCTAAACCAGGAGGAAGCCAAAACTATGAATAGACCAATAACAAGGTCTGAAGTTGAGGCAGCAATTAAAAGCCTACCACACACAAAAAAAGCCCATGTCCAGATGGGTTCACAGCCGAATTCTACCAGACACACAAAGAGGAACTGTTATCATTCCTTCTGAAACTATTCCAATAATCCAAAAAGAGGGAATCCTTCCCAATCATTTTATGAGATCAACATCATCCTGATACCAAAACCCGGCAGAGACTCTACAAAAAAAGAGAACTTCAGGCCAATATCCATGGTGAACATAGATGCAAAAATCTTCAATAAAATACTGGCAAGTCGATTGGAACAGCACATCAAAAAGCTTATCCACCATGATCAAGTAGGATTCATCCTGGCGATGCAAGGCTGGTTCAACATATGTAAGTCTATAAACATAATTCACCACATAAACAGAACCAAAAACAAAAACCACATGATTATCTCAATTGACGCAGAGAAAAGCCTTTGACAAAATTCAACAGTCCTTTATGCTAAACACCCTCAATAAACTCGGTATTGATGGAATGTATCTCAAAATAATAAAAGCTATTTACGACAAACCAACAGCCAATATCATACTGAATGGGCAGACACTGGAAGCATTCCCTTTGAAATCTGGCAATAGACAAGTATGCCCTCTCTCACCACTCCTATTCAATATAGTATGGGAAGTTCTAGCCAGTGCAATCAGGCAAGAAAAAGAAATAAAGGGTATTCAAATAGAAAAGGAGGAAGCCAAATTGTCTCTATTTGCAGACGACATGATAGTATATCTAGAAGACCCCATCATCTCAGCCCCAAAACTCCTAAACTGATAAGCAACTTCAGCAGACTAAGGATACAAAATCAATGTGCAAAAATCACAAGCATTCCTATACACCAATAACAGACTTAAAGAGAGCCAAATCAAGAACGAATTGCCATTCACAATTGCTACAAAGAGAATAAAATACCTAGGAATACAACTAACAAGGAATGTAAGGGACCTCGTCAAGGAGAACTACAAACCACTGCTCAACGAAATAAGAGAGGACACAAACAGTTAAAGAAACATTCCATGTTCATGGTTAGGAAGAATCAATATCGTGAAAATGGCCATACTGCCCAAAGTAATATACAGACTCAATGATATCCCCATCAAGCTACCATTGACTTTCTTCACAGAACTGAAAAAAAAACACCTTGAACTTCATATGGAACCAAAAGAGAGCCTGCATAGCCAAGTCAATCCAAGTTCTAAGCAAAAAGAACACAGCAGGAGGCATCACACTACTGGACTTCAAACTATACTACAAGGCTACAGTAATCAAAACAGCATGGTAATGGTACCAAAACAGAGATATAGACCAATGGAACAAAAAAGAGGCATCAGAGGCAACACAACATATCTACAACCATACAATCTTTTTTAAACCTGACAAAAACAAGCAATGGGGAAAGAATTCCCTGTTTAATAAATGGTGTAGGGAAAACTGGCTAGCCATGTGCAGAAAGCAGAAACTGGACCCCTTCCTGACACCTTACACTAAAATTAACTCCCGATGGATTAAAGACTTAAACATGAGACCTGACATTATAAAAACCCTAGAAGAAAATCTAGGCAAAAACATTCAGGACATAGGAGTAGGCAAAGAAATAATGACCAAAACACCAAAAGCATTGACAGTAAAAGCCAAAATAGACAAATGGGACCTAATCAAACTCCACAGCTTCTGCATGGAAAAAGAAACAGTCACTAGAGTGAATCGGCAACCAACAGAATGGGAAAACATTTTTGCAGTTTACCCATCTGACAAAGGGCTGATATCCAGAATCTACAAAGAACACAAACAGATTTATGAGAAAAAAAACAAACAAGCCCATTCAAAAATGGGCAAAGGATATGAACAGACAGTTTACAAAAGAAGTCATACATGAGGCCAACAAACATATGAAAAAATGCTCATCATCACTGGTCACCAGAGAAATGCAAATCAAAACTACATTGGGATACCATCTCATGCCAGTTTGAATGGCAATCATTAAAAAATCTGGAGACAGCAAATGCTGGAGAGGATGTGGAGAAATAGGAACACTTTTACACTGCTGGTGGGAGTGTAAATTAGTTCAACCATTGTGGAAGACAGTGTGGCAATTCCTCACGGACCTAGACATAGAAATTCCATTTGACCCAGCAATCCCATTACTGGGTATATATCCAAAGGACTATAAGTCATTCTACTATAAGAACACATGCACACGAATGTTCATTGCAGCACTGTTTACAATAGCAAATACCTGGAACCAACCCAAATGCCCATAGATGATAGACTGGACTGGGAAAATGTGGCACATATACACCATGGAATATTATGCAGCAATCAAAAAGGATGAGTTTGTGTCGCTTGTAGGGACATGGATGAATTTGGAGAACATCATTCTCAGCAAACTGACACAAGAACAGAAAATGAAAAACCGCATATTCTCACTCATAGGTGGGTGATGAACAATGAGAGCACATGGACACAGAGAGGGGAGCACTACACACTGGGGTCTATTGGGGGGAATAGGGGTGGGACAGCGGGGGGCGGGGAGAGTTGGGGAGGGATAGCATGGGGAGAAATGCCAGATGTGGGTGAAGGGGAGAAAGACAGCAAATCACACTGCCACATGTGTACCTATGCAACTATCTTGCATGTTCTGCACATGTACCCCAAAACCTAAAATGCAAAAAAAAAAAAATTAGCTGGGCATGGTGGCACTCACCTGTAATCCCAGCTACTTGGGAAACTGAGGCAGGAGAATCCTCCTTGAACCCAGGAGGCAGAGGCTGGAGTGAGCTGGGATCCCACCACTTCACTCTAGCCTGTGCCACAGAATGAGACTCTATCTCAAAAATAAAAAAGGAAATGTCTACTTGCAATCCTCCACCTGCACCCTGCATCTACCTGGATATATGCAATCTCCCTGCCCCTCACCCTGCATCTACCTGGACACATGCAATCCCCCCACCCCTCACCTTGTGTCTACCTGGACACATGCAATCCCCTCAACCCTCACCCTGCATCTACTTGGACACATGCAATCCCCCCTCCCCTCACCCCACATCCACCTGAATGTATGCGATTCCCCCACCCCTCACCCCACATCTACTTGGACACATGCAATACCCCCACCCCTCACCCTGCATCTACCTGGACCCATGCAATCCCCCAACCCCTCACCCTGTGTCTACCTGGACACATGCAATCCCCCGACTCCTCACCCTGCGTCTACTTGCAGAACATATGCAATCCCCTCACCCCTCACACTGCACATGGCTCCTGAGCCTGGTTGGGGTACAGCTCCTACAGCACAGCACTCTCTCCAGAGACTGGAGGTGCCTGTGCCCTCAGCTTTTCAAGGAAAAGGTGTAAAGAAATGGGTCTGATTGGTCTTCCTGTATTTCTCGGTGAGCAAAGTGCTTAGCTCATTAGGATGTCCCTCCCCTGCACAGAGAGACAGCAAGGGGCCTGGCGAGGGGCACACTCAGGACAACAAGTGGCCCTAACCTGTGGCAACAGCTGGTGCCAAGGTGACCTCCGTGTCTCCTCAGTGGCCTCCAGCTCTGGCCCTGCCCCCAAACTGTTTTCCCCGTGGTGTCTCCTGTCCTCATCCACTCCAACCAATCTCTCCACCAGGCCACCCTCGGGCTATGGGACCCATGGCTCAGCGTGGTGCCCATGTCCACTCCAACCTGTCTCTCCACCAGGCTACCCTCGGGCTACAAAACCCATGGGTCCGCGCAGCACCTGTGCCGTGCTCAGGTCACATTTCTTCCCCCACCACCACCCCGCTCCAGGCCATCGCAAAGTCACCTGGCGGAGCAGGATGAAAGAACCAAGGCCAAGGGCACTTATCAAGTGCTAGTCGTTGAGCAGGTGCACCACCCGATATGTCCAGTCGTCCATGGGGACAAGGTCAGGGGACATCCGGTACCAGCGCAGCAAGCACAGGGCCATGCTCCTTTTCATACTGTCCATGGTGTCTCTGAAAGGGAGACGTCAGAGTCACTCCTGATGGCTGAGTGCAGCGTGGAGCCTCACGGAGTATCCCGAGCCAGCTGGAGACACTGGGGTGGGGCTGGTGTGGGGCCAGGACGGCCTAGACAGCACTCAGGGCAGGGCTGCTACCGCCTCCTGAGGGCCACCTGGGGGGCAGCAGCGGCATTCTCAGCACACACAGGCTCTGCTGCAAAGGTCTCCCTGCCAACCTTCTCACCACCAAAATCACCAGCCAACCACACGCAGCTCGCACTGTTCATTCGCTGTTTCAACTGTTCCAACAGCAGCTTTTTGTTGTTGCTGTTACAACTACTTAATAACCCACGATCACAAGAGAAACGCATGGAGGGCCTCACACCGCCGTGGAGCTCCCCATCTCCTGGGTGATTTCCCCCCCACGACGCTGGCCCTTACCCCACCATGCCCTTCCCTGAACAGCAGGCTGGGGTGCCCGTGCCCTCACCCCACATGGTGGGAGGGGAGCTGGCGTGGCTCTCCTGCTTTTCAGTTGACAAGCATGTCCAGGGCAAAGGCATGCTCCATGCCCTGCTTACCCACTTTGCACTCCCACCACTGGACTCTGCTGAGCAATGGGAAGACGATAGGGAGCCTGGAATGGATGCTGTGGGCATGGGTGGAAAAGGGCCAGTCTGATCTCAAAGCACCAGAATCAGCCAGGTCTCTACTGGAAGGAAGAAAAGGCTGTAGGGACCATGTGTGCCTTCACCTTTTGGCTTTTTATTCCTAAATCTCTCCCTATACTATGCCAAAAATAAATAACTGAGTAAAAACTCCATCAAAGCCAGGTGCCACGGCTCACGCCTATAATCCCAGCACTTTGGGAGGCTGAGGATGGTAAAGAGATCAAGGCATTCTTGGTCAACAAGATAAAACCCCGTCTCTACTAAAAATACAAAAATTAGCTGGGCATGGTGGTGCACACCTGTAGTCCCAGCTACTCGGGAGGCTGAGGCAGGAGAATTGCTTGAACCCAGGAGGCGGAGGTTGCAGTTAGACAAGATCATGCCATTGCACTCCAGTCCGGGTAACAACAGCGAAACTCTGCTTCAAAAAACAAAACAAAACAAAACAACAAAAAAAAAAGAAACTTCATCTTTTGGGTGCAAACACCCCCTGCAGGAGGAGGAGGTACTGTCCCTCTTCCTCCCACCCCATCATCACAGGATCAGACCAGAGGAGGAACTGGGTGCCCACCCTGCCGTGTGTCCCTGTGGATGTGTGGTCTTGACCACGTTGGAGTCTGTGCCAGGCAACTTCAGGACCCCAGCAGTTTTTCAGCACAGAGGAGCCAACCAGGATACGTGCTCATGGCTACAAATGCAGACATGTGAGGGCACCTAGCATGCCACGCTCCTCAGAGAGGAGAATGCACAAGGGCTATGTCAGCTCACACGGGGGTGTGGGGTTGAGACAGAGGGCCCTACCACTACTCTCCAGCATCAGCTCACATGAGGGGGTCCGAGGGCCCCAGGGCTACTCTGCACCTTTACGGTGGTTCTCTTTCCACCAACTCCGTCCATCCCAGCAGAGACACCTCCCCACTCTTCTGCCTTCGACGGTATCCCCCTTTCCTACCTCTGGCCCTAAGAATGACCTGTCACTCATTCCTCAGCACCCACCCTGTCCTCCAGTCTCTAGGTGACACACACACCAGGAGTCCTCCAACCACAGCACCTCCTTCCTGAACACAGTTTTGTACTTTTTTTTTTTTAGATAGAGTCTTATTCTGCTACCCAGGCTGGAGTGCAGTGGTCCAGTTTTGGCTCACTAGAGCTTCTGCCTCCAAGGTTCAAAGCAATTCTCCTGCCTCAGTCTCCCAGGTAGCTGGGGTTACAGGTGCCCACGACCAACACCACACCCAACTAATTTTTGTATTTTTAGTAGAGACAAAATTCCACCATGTTGGCCAGGCTGGTCTCAAATTCCTGACCTCAGGTGGTCTGCCAATCTTGGCCTCCCGAGTGCTGGGATTACAGGCGTGAGCACCTCACCTGGTCCACGCATGCTAGTTTGAATCATCTACTACTTCACTGGATTTCAACAATTGGCCCCTTTCGTCAAGCAAGGCCCATGGGTACCGTGTTACCTGAGCTCTTGGAGGTAGGAGAACCCTGCCTATGACCTCCAACCCCATGAGACCACTCAAGCCACCCACTTCCAGCCAGACATTGTGCCAGCCTCTGGAGACCCCTCCTCATGGTGGTTCCTCCTTCCTCCGTCCCTGACTCCTGCAGCAGGTCCTTGGTTCAGGGAGTGCTCACTCCATCCATCCACACCTGCCCCATCCACCCGCACCTGCCCTGTCCATCTACACGTGCTCCGTCCATCTACGTGAGCTTCAGGAGTGGCCCTGTCTTGCATTCCACTCACACAGACACCCACCAACTGCCTACTAGGGACCCGATACTGTTGAAGATGCTGGGTGTAAAGCGGCCACCACAGTGGACAGAAACCTCAGAGCCCAGGGAGCTTCCATCCCAAAGGTGGAAAGGGGCAATAAACAGGCAAGCAATAGCCCTGGAGGAGGAAGGGAGGGAGGGCAGGGGCCGCAGCCATAGGGCAGGATCTGCTGGACCTTCTGGCTGGTTCCGATCCCAAGTTCTACCCTCCCTCTCCTACACCAGCACACTCTGATCATCTGAGCCTTCCTTCCATTTTTGGCACTGTTGTCGGGGCACCCACCACATGCTGTGCCACCTGTGACTGGATGGCCTGAAAAGTGTCGGTGCCTCCAGGCCCTCCGAGCTCCCCCGGCTTTGCAGCTCTGCTTCTGTCTGTCCTACTGTGAGCCCACCCATCTCTGAGCTCATGTATGTCTGAATCTGTCTTCCCGGTGCTATACTGCCTTCTCCTGCCTGCCCAGCTCCTCCCTGCCTCACAGCTGATGGGAGGCTCTCTCATTCTCTGTGGTGGGTCGTCCTTTGTAGTGTGGGGTGTAGCACAGCCCCCTGGTCTCTACCCAACAGATGCCAGGGCACGTCCTCCACTCTGACAACTAGAACTGCCCCAAGACAGGACCCAATGTCCTAACAAAGCCAAGGGTGCCCAGGTGAGAAGTGGTCTAGGCCTGTTTTCCTCATGCCTGCTTACCACCTTCTCTCCGCTCCTCACTGTGTGTTCCAGGTAGATGTCCCGTGGCCTAAGCCCTTGCTCAGCTGGATGGTACCATGTGGGCTGTGGGTCACCAACTCCACAGGGAATCCTGGAAGACACAGGCAGGAACCTGTACTGTGGCACAGACAGCACAGGGCTGCTTTAAGCTCTTCCAGAGCTGGTGACTAGGCCCCACAAGGCTTCTCTCCAAGTTAACAAGGAATGGGACAGATGGCCCAGGGCACTCAGGCGGGTACTCAGCTTCTCCATGTGAAGCCCTCTGGAAAGAGAATGAGGAGCTGCCCTGAGATGCATAGCTCCACCCAGTGCCCTGTGGGGCTGAAGCCCCTCCTTGGTTTGTCTGTGGCTGGCAGGGTTTGGGTGTTCTTCTTTGATCTGTTTCTTGAATCTCAGTGGTATTGGGAAGGGAAAGTCTGATTGCACTAATTCTCTTTCTGTTTTGGAGACAGGGTCTTGCTGTTGCCAAGGCTGGAGTGCAGTAGCATGGACAGGGCTCACTGCAGCCTTGACTCCCTGGCCTCCAGCAACCCTCCTGCCTCAGCCTACTGAGTAGCTGGGACCACAGAAGCACACCACCATACCTGGCTAATTTTTAAAAATTGTTTGTAGAGAAGGGGTCTCCCTATGTTGCCCAGGTTGGCCTTGAACTCCTGGGCTTAAGTAATTCTCCCACCTTGGCATCCCACACTGCTGAGATTAGAGGAGTGAGCCACCATGCCCAGCCTAAGCTTGTAACTCTGGACCTCACCTTAGGCTACCTCTCATCTCTCATGACACAAGATGGGGAGAGTGAGAGCTCTCAGCTAAGCAGCTGTGGAGCTGACGTATTTCACATGGGAGCCCACACTTACCCGGCCACCAGGACCTTGGCGATCTCCCTGGCGAAGGCCTCGGCCATCTCCAGGCTGCCCATGCTGGCGATGCAGTGCAGGGCCAGGCCCATGAAGGCGGGGTTGTGGCTGGCCAGGTCGTTCTTGATGGCGTTGTTGATGAGGTGGATCAGCTTGCTGCTGGAGTTCACCAGTATGGAGAGATGAAGAGGTAGCGCTGCTCCGAGAAGATGGGAGAACAGAGAGTGTGTGACCCTCTGAGTCCACCTGCGTCTTGGAGTCACGTGACAAGCAGTGATGCACAAAATCAGAGGATCATGGCAGGACATGTTCAAAACATGTAGCAGACCCCAAAGCCTACAGCAGATCCTGGCACCAGCCAGGCACCCAGGGTGCTGCTGCGGCAGCTGTGCAGCTCAGGACTCAGCAAGCGTCTGTTCCAGTGGAACAGAGGCTCCCTGCGCTGTGACACTGCGATGGCATAGTGTTCCTGCAGGGCACAGCTGACTAGGAGGCCATGTGCCAGATGCCATCAGGAACCAGACCCCAGGGCACCAGCCACATCAAACACTGGGCCATGTGCAGCGCTCTCCAGACCAACTGGGAAGTTCTGAGAATCACGTTGTGGGGTTGTAAAGAAAGCAGGAAGCAAAGGCCTGGCCACCTCATCAGGAGAACCACGTGGAGGAGGAACACTGCCAGGGCATCAGGCTTCCTGAGGAGCACTCAGACTGGGCAGGAAAGGCAGCCCCAGGGTGTCAGCAGCAGGGCTAACATAGGCTGGGCATGCATCTCCATCTGCAGCAGACCCACGAGGCTCGTGTCAGATGTGAAAAGGTAGAAAAGGAGGCAGCGACCCTAAGAGGGCACAGGGTCTCGGTCCTGCCAGGCACATGCCTCTGCCTACAGCAATACTCACAATCTGCTTTTCCGTGTATCTGTTTCTCAGCAGGTTGACGGCCTCCATGTGTCCAAAGTTAATGTCATGACCAAGGAGAAAGATGAACAGCAACTTGCAGACATACTTCTTTTTACTATAGTCATCAAGAGCCTTGTCACCTATGGAAAAGGTGGGGAAAAGGTTTACTCCAGGGGCAGAGGCAGGAAGAATAGAGGGCAGTGCATCAGTGTGGCA
Source organism: Callithrix jacchus (assembly GCF_049354715.1). NCBI lineage: Eukaryota > Metazoa > Chordata > Mammalia > Primates > Cebidae > Callithrix > Callithrix jacchus. The sequence goes on from NC_133514.1 coordinate 48,022,861, forward strand.
GGTAACAGGCGGCAGCTGGGCCAGGCAGCTGCAGCTGCAGACGCTGCTGGACATGCAGAGCATTTCTAAATTCATGGGACATGTGGGAATCCAGGTTTTCCATTTCCCTTTTAAAAACAGGCACCAGAACACCTGTCAACAAGAGCTCTGCCCTCCCTGGGCAACCCTGGCCAGGTGCAGCCCAGCCAGCCCTCACTCCAACCCAAAAATCCCAGAGAGGGCCCTGCTGTGATGGAGCTTGCAAACCCCGCCTTTAACTATCAAGCTAGTCTTTGAAGTCAGTCTCTTAACTTAGGCAGGTGAACAGTGTAAATTATCTGCCACTTTTCAGCCATTCTATGGCAAATCAGCTCTAGTCACAAAAACAGGCAGGCACAACAGTCCCTAGGAGTTGTTTCTCTGCCTCATCACAGCTCATCTGAGCGCCTCACAAGGGATCACCACAAGACAGGTTCAAAACATGTAAGTGGCAGAATATAAAACTGCAAAATATAAAACCAACCCTTAAATAAAGGGCCATTCCCTGGGCACAGTGGTTCACACCTGTAATCCTGGTACTTTGGGAGGCCGAGGCGAGAGGATCACCTAAGGTCAGGAGTTCAAGACCAGCTGGCTAAAATGGTGAAACCCCATTTCTACTAAAAATATAAAAAAATGGCTGGGCATGGTGGTGGGCACCTGTAATCCTAGCTACTTGGGAGGCTGAAGCAGGAGAATCACTGGAACCAAGAGGTGGAGGTTGCAGTGAGCTAAGATCACAGCAATGCACTGCAGCCTGGGCAACATGAGGGAAACTCCGTCTCAAAAAATATAAAAAATAAAAAAAGGCTGCTCTGTACTGCACTAACAGGAGTTCCTATCCCAGAGATGTGGGAGAGGTGGGCAGTGCCCCTCAGAGCCAGCCTTCAGCAGGCTGTGGAGGCAGCAGGAAAGGCGGCCTTGTGCCCGCCAGGCCTCCATGGAGACTCTGCTGCCCCAGCATGGAGGGACACAGGCTGGAAGACAGCCCAGCCATGCTGGCCGCTCTCCCCCCTTCTTGTGAAGGGCTGGGCACTCACACCTCCATGGACAAACGCTGGCCAGCTTCTCAGGCTGTGCAGAATACAGACAGGCCAGGTATCCCGGGGACTGGTGCCTCACAAGTCAGCCAGTCAGGGGGATGCTGCATTCTGAGGAGCTAATGAGAAACCCCTCCTTGTCAGCAGCAGACCCGACCTGGTTCTAACCTCCCTCCCTACTGACCCACTTATATGCTGGCTGTGCCCAAGGGGTCCCAGCATACATGTTCTCAGTGCCCGGCCCGTGAGAGGGCACGTGCATTCTCAGTGCCTGGCCTGTGAGAGAGGGCACATATATTCTCGGTGCCTGGCCTGTGAGAGGGCACACACGTTCTCAATGCCCAACCTGTGTGAGAGGGCATAGGTTTTTCAGTGCCCGGCCTGTGAGAGAGGGCACACACATCTCAGTGCCCGGCCTGTGAGAGAGGGCACACACATCTCAGTGCCCGGCCTGTGAGAGAGGGCACACACATCTCAGTGCCCGGCCTGTGAGAGAGGGCACACACATCTCAGTGCCCGGCCTGTGAGAGAGGGCACACACATCTCAGTGCCCGGCCTGTGAGAGAGGGCACACATATTCTCAGTGCCTAGCCTAAGAGGGCACATGCATCTCAGTGCCTGGTCTGTGAGAGGGCACACATAGTCTCAGTGCCCAGCCTGTGAGAGAGGGCACACGTGTCTCAGTGCCTGGCCTGTGAGAGAGGGCACACATATTCTCAGTGCCCGGCCTGTGAGAAAGGGCACACGTGTCTCAGTGCCTGGCCTGCGAGAGAGGGCACATGTATTTTCAGTTCCTGGCCAGTGAGAGAGGGCACACATATTCTCAGTGTGGCAGAGGCTGTGCACACCAGCAGGGGAGGGGACGGCCTGCAGTGGCAGCCTGGCTCTAGGGTTCATGTCCTGGGGTTGAGGAAGGCACAAGCTGGAGATCTGGGCAATGTGGCAGAGGTGGGTGCCTGTTTTAGCTGGGTGGTCCCAACACCAGAACCCAGCCCAGGGATGGAGGGAAAGGGTCTATGGTTGATGGGTACTCTGGGAGCTTGAGCTGGGGTGGGTTGGGGGAGGGAGTGAGAAGCACAAGACAGACCCCCGCCAGTTACCCAGGTGATGTGTGACGAACAGGCAGAACTCATCCCAGTGTGGGAGTCCCAGTGCTGTGCAGACCAGCTATGTCAGGATATCTGGATACAGGAACCTGGAGATGAAACTTGAGAACTGTCACTGCATGAATATTTCAGAACATGAGAATTTTTGTGAAACCCTGTAAGGGGTGGTGTCAGAAAAGAGTTGAGGGCCCCCAACCCTATCTGAGCAGTGTCACATCTGTAATTTTGAATTTTTTAGTAGGTACGTTAAAAGATAAAATGAATTTCAGTAATACATTTTAAGCAACCCAAAATATACAAAATATTACCACTTCAAATTGTATTCAAGTTGCTTTTAGAAAAGTGATGTGGCATTTGTGCATTTTACTACAGTCTGCTAAATCCTGGGAGTATTTGACACTTGCAACACATCTCAATTCAGAGCAGCCACCTTCCAAGGACTTGGGGGCTGGTGGCAGCTGTGTGGGACAGAGCAGCTGTGGGGATGGGGCAGAGGAGTCTGAGGGCAGGGGCCGGAGCCAAGTCACCCTGCAGAACCCCAGGACTTGAGGGAGAAATGGAAGGAGAGCCAAGGAGCTTCCCTGCCCTGTGGGGTGGCTGACAGATGGGTCAGGGCCTCAGGAAGGGCTGCACTTCCAAGAACAGAGGTGGAGGAGAGGTGGGGTGGGGCTGGTAGGAAGCGGGCCTTGCTGGCTAAGGGCTGAGCCTCCCCAGGGAGAAGAGTAGGGCAACCCAGCAGAGTCCTGCCGGGAAGAGGCCTCACCGGGCAGAGGCCATAACCCAGCCCCACTTCACAGGCAATGAAGTCTGGAGAGTATAGATGGGGCACTTGGGGTGGCAGGACAGGCTCAGAGCTGGGACAGGGGCCCTGTACCCCTGCACTGGTGGCAGTGTCCTGGAACTGGCCCTCAGCTCCTGACTTCACCTGCACAGGATGGAGGAGCTGTGCCTGCATTCCGCTGGCCACCAGGTGTACTTTGGCCAGGTGTTAGGCATGTGTGATGACATTAGTTTCCCACTGGGTGAGTGGGGCCCTCCCTGGTATGGTGGGGTGGGGTGCTGGGCCTGGGCCTCATGGCGCATCTCTCCCCCATGCAGGCCAGGCTGGCTACCCCTATGGCCCAGTGATGGACGTGCTGCCCTACCTTTCCCACCATGCCCTGGAGAACAGCTGCCTCATGAAGGGTGCCCATCGGGAGCTGCTGTGGCTGGAGCTCTTGTGGCGGCTTTAACTGGCAGCTTCTTACATTGTCCCACCTAGCACCCGAGAGCCCACCCTTGGCCTCCAGGCACCCCAGATGTGGCCTCCAGGGACCCTGGACCCTCCAGGCCATCACGACAGCTGCAGCCAACCCCATCTTCACACAGATTCGCCTTTTTTCACCCCACACTTTAGAGCGGCTGGATGTGGGCCAGGTACCTCCCAGACCCACCCAGAGTGTGGGCTGAACCTGATACCTGCCTGGGAAACCGGCTGGGAACTGTCGGGAACTCTCCTCGGATGTGTGGGCCCAAGCCCCTACCTCCATGACCCGCATGTCCTTGGACCTACAGGATTGTCTGCCTTCTGCCAGGGCCAGCCCACAGGTCTCAAGCCCCTCGGGGAGCAGTGGCCAGGATGGGGAGGCCTGCCTGGTCAATAAACCACTGTTTCTGCAGCTGAGAGCCCTTGCCCCCACACAGGGTCAGCTCTGGACAGCAAGAGGAAGGGGCTCAGACAGGGTCCCAGAAGTCTCAGCCCAGACTCTGGCTTCCAGCATCATCTGTTCCTGGAGGCTAGGCCCTGTGCAGACCTGGCCACCCAGGGTGCTGGACATCCCCAACCCTGACTGCACAACTCAGGACCCAGTAGGGCCCCTGGGCTCAGGGCAGCATGGAGGAGACTCATGCAGACACAGAGGCCAAGCTCCCCAGGTGGGCCTGACACCCCTCCCGCTGGGACTCCTCCTCAGACCATTCGCTGACATCCTGAGTCCTCCACACCGCCCCCACCACTGCAACCATGACCTACATCAGGCTCCTCCTAGTGGTTCCCATAGGACACTGACCAGGCTGCAGCAGGTACACACTCAGCCCCTGCCTTCTCTCACACTCTCCAGCCCCCAGCCCCATGAAGAAGGCTGGATGTGGTCCTCAGGCCCTGGGGCTTGGGTGGGGTCCCCATGTAGATGGTAGTGACAGCATCCTGGGACCAGGGCTGGGGCAGGAAAGGCCTGGAGGCTCCCAGTCTCCATGCAGGGGAAGGGGTGGAGGGCTGGGCAGAGCCCAGGAAGGGACTCCCAGGCAGAGGCCTCTGCTGCAGCAGAGCTGGGGGCCCTACCAGGGCCCTGGTTATGGCCAAACCCACAGCTGTCACACAAGCCACATGCAGGCCACGCTGAGACATCTTTATTTCTCGGGTCACACAGAGCTTGGGCCTCGGAGCCTCTTCTGCATGGGGGCTGCAGCTGCCAAGGAAGTGGCTAAGACCAGAACAAGCACTCAGGTGGGGCCCCAGTGCAGGTCGGGATGTGTCCCATGGAACTAAAAGTTGTGAGAACCCTGAGACCCACTCTGCCTGGCCGTGAGGTAGATAGTGGCAGGCTGGGCCCGCCTGCCCTTTATGAGACCATGCTAAGCAGTTGGCAGAAAGTCCCAGATGAAGGTGGGGGACAGGCAGCCAAGGTCCACCTGGCCTCTCCTCAGCAGGGCAGCTGGGAAGGCAGTGGCCAAAGGTTAAGAAGATGAACTCTGCCCAGCCTTTTGCTACCTGTGGCTATGTGGGGACCGGGCTGCCTTCCTGGTGACACTGGGCAGCAGGTGGCTACCAGTGACCTCCCAGTCCCAGGGTTGCCTTCCCTGCCTGGCAGCACCCCGCTGCAACTTCCAGATAAACTCCAGCAGATTCATCTGCGGCATCAGCTCCTGGGATACAGAGGGGCCCTATAAGCATCAGAGTGACCCAGGCCCCTTTCATCCCAGCCTAGAGGTGCCAGGCAGTGAGCCCATCGGGCAACCATCCTGTGAAGCTGGTCATGGCGTGCCAGTAAGGGGTGGAATCTGAGCCTCTGCCCTCAGCAGGGCCACTCAAAATGGCATGTGGGAGGAGAGCAAGAGGGTCTTGTGGGCCTGGGGAGGATGAGCAGTGCCCCACGTCTGGCTGGCTCACCCTCCTGTAGGGAGTGGGCCCAGCCTCTGTGCTGGAAACAGTACAGAAATCCTTTCCAGAGCCTCAGTCCTTCCACTTCACCCACTGTACCGAGCCTGGATTCCCAGGGACCAGCAGGGAAATCTCAGATGGAATGGGGTCTTCAGGGCTCAGGGGCACTTGGGCTACGGCAGAGCAGGCCCAGGCACTGACCTGCGGGTTGGTGGTCACGTAGAAGCCAGCCATCTCTGCCTTCTCCAGTATGCTCTACCGGACAGCCACCATCCATTCCAGTTCCAGGGTGATCTTCCGGTCCATCGCCCGCTGCTCCTCACAGATCAGGTGCTCCACCGCCTGCCACGGGTGGAAGAGAGTGAGGGCAGCTCAAAAACAAGTGCCTATTGCCGTCTCCAGTAGCACCAGTAGTACCAGCTCTGATACCACTGATGCATCCTCACCACACCCAGGCCTCTCCTTAGCCAGCCAAACCCTGAAGTGGGGCTCCAAGGGGCTTCCACGAATGCTCCAACTTGGGGCTGCCTTGGGACTGCACACGCATCTCTGTAGGCACCCACTGGCCCATGGCTTCTTGTTTAAATACCAGTCTCCAGCTGTCCCTGTGCTCCCTGGGAGAAGGATGGGCCCCTTCCTGGCTGGCTCCATCATCCCACCATTGCCCTTGTATCCCCGAGGCCACCTGCTCTGCAGAGGCCCCAACCCACAAGGAGCTGCTATCCAGGGGAGCACTGGTGGGCCTTCACCCTCCACCCAGCCCCACCACACCTGGCACCCGCAGGTAGAAGCCACCTGGTGGGACTCACTCAGCCTCCAGTGGCCCATTCAGGCCCAGGGTAGCCACCCACGACTGAGCCCCTCTGCACCCCTTAGCTCAGCCCAGTCAGCAGAGCCAGGTGGTACCCACAAGAGAGGGTCTGGCCACCCTGCCAGTGCCCCCAGTACCTCTAGTTCTCGCTGCTGAGCCACCTGGAGCACATGAAGGTTGTGGGGCCAGCAGGCCTGCTGGGCTTCCTGGTGCTTCTGCCACAGCACCTGCCTGAGCACTGGAAGGATGAGAGCCCATCAGCAGGCGGTAGGACTTGGTAGACGCCCTTACTCATGGACACCTGCCCTGCCCCAAGCAGAGCAGACAAACCAAAGGGGTGTCTGCACTGGGGAGAACGCCAAGCTCCTCCATTCTCCTAGGCCCACTGTCACTCAGGGCTGGGCCCTCCTCTGGCAGCAAGTCTTCAGGGGACTACAGAAGGTACAGGACACTGAAAGAGGGTGGGGTGGGGAAGGCTGGGTGGGGCCAGAGCTGCAGTCCCAGACCCAGGGCAACTGGAGGTGAGGGAGGGAGGGAGGGTGCAGTCTGAGGACTTCAGGCCTTACATGGCCACAGGCCAGCAGTGCCGTGTGTGCTCGGCCCCATCGTCCATGGGACAGGTACTCGTGTCAGAGACCACCTTAGGCAAAGGCATGGGAAAAGATCCAAGAGGTAAAGAGACAGGACACTGAAGAACTAGTGAAGAGCATCTGTACTGGGCCTGACTGTGGGGCCTCTGCATACCAGGGGTGCGGTCGGCCCCTCCACCCTCAGTGCTGCCCTTCAGGGTGGGCAGCTCCCTCCCCCATTTGCAGCTCCCAGCCCCCCACAGCACCTGAGGGAGAAGGGTGGGCATAGACCTGGGAGGCCCAAGTTTGGGATGAGCTTGGGGTGCCATGAGACTCTGGGCCAAGGAGTCTGTGTGGCTCTGAGGGGCTCACCTTCGGCCACCAAGCAAAGCTCCATGGTCCCTGCTGAACTGTGCATAAACACAGATGAGAGAAACCTGTCTAGTCTGAAGGGAATCTACAGATGAAGTGATCACGGGACGCAAAGAAACCACCATGGCGAAAGGGAACACGCAGCAGCCCGCAGCTAGCACCAGTGACCAGTAAGTGCCAAATGGCTACAGCTCCCCAGGAAGCTGTCAACATTCCTGGGCTGAAAATCTTGGACTCCAGGAATGCTGGAGACTCTTGGTGAACTGCTAAGCTGTTATGTGTATGTATTTAGGGATATCAAGAACTAAGGCAAAATGCTCACCATTGAACTTCTGGTAGAGAGCACAAGGGTATGCACTATACTATCTTTTTCAGCTTTTCTAAATGTTTAAACTTTTAAAATAAGAAGTTTGGGAAAAATAAAACAGCATAGGTGGAAATCTGATGGTGCAGGGGGACCCGCCCTGTGTAATCTGCAGGAAAGGGCTCCTAAGCCCACCAAGCATGCGGCTCAAGTGGGAACCTCTTGGGGTTTGGGAGGGTGTCACAGGGGACCGTGCTTAGGAATTTGATGTGCAACTGGTATGAGACCCTGCGAGGCGTGAGAGGGAACTGACCCTAAAGAGAGCTGCACAGCTGTGAACAGACCTTCAACTACTGAGGGGCAATGCAGTTAGCGCCAGGCCAACCAAACACCAAGTCCTAGGGCCATCCTGCTTGGAACGCGGTGGGGCACAGGAAAGCCTGAGCAGGCAGTTTCTGCTAAGAAGGGGGGCTGCACAACTGAAAACAAAACTGTTGGGACCCACTGGTCACCAAAAAGGCGCCTTTGATTTTGTCAATCTAAGGGACCTCTTCCGAACACTCCCAAGGAAGGAGCCGATCTGCACAGATACCAAGAGCAGCCGGGACCCACCGACCCGGAGGAGGAAGCGCCTCATCCCGCTGCTCCGGCTTACCTTGGTGCTCGTTCTGTAGGCGCAGGCGCTGGTTGTACAGGCTCTTTTAGGCGAGGTGCTGGATCTCCAGTAGCCCCTGCACGATTTCCAACACGGTGCCGTCGAGAAGCGCCAGGGCCAGGTCGCTGAGCGTGGTGCAGGACAGGCGCTGCTGGAAGGAGCTGAGGGCAGGGGGTGCGCGGTGAGAGCCTGCGGGACCCAGGCCGGCTTGGCAGGCCGCCGCCCGCCCCGCACGTATACCTAGGCAACTCCTTCACCAGGCTCTGCAGCGCCGACAGAAAACGGTAGTGTCACCCTTGATGCCGGGAACCGTCCGCCACCTCCTCCAAGGCGCCCGCGTAGCTGTCCAAGACCCGGGCGCCCGATAGCCGCCTGCTTCAACTACACACGCCCCAAACTCCATCCATAGCGCGGCACGTCCCGCCCCTTTTATGACAGTCACGGGCTAGCGCGCCCCGCCCCTTTTACGACTGTTCGGAGCAAAGCGTGCCCGCCCGCCAGCACCGCCAGCCCCTCCCTCCCTGCCGTGCGTCCCGCCCCCTGCGTCATTCAAAAGGAGGCGTGCCCAACCCCTCCTCCGAGGCGCTAAGGAAGGTTTCGCTCTGCCAGGTCTTACACCTACGTGCTCCCTGCGCGACCTTACAGGCGAGACTCCCTCGCCTGGATATTGCTGGACTTCAGAGAATCCCACAGGCCCTCGCTGAGTCAGTGCGGGCTGAGGTCCGGGCTCCGCGCTGGTGCGTCGGTGACTTCCAGGTCACCGGCCTCCCCCCAGAGGGAGGGGTCTTGGGCCAGAGCCCACAGGACCTGAGCCTAAGGCACCGTCTGAGGCGAGCAGTGGCGCCCCCGGGGATGAGACTGACAGGACCACTCGAGAGCCTCTGGGTCAGGACAGTCGGAGCCACAGTCCCCATCTGGGGCTGCTGTGGTCGCCCTGGGCTGCCCGGCCTCCAGTCTGAACCCTCGACACAGACTGCACTCTCCCGGCTACTCGGGCCAGTTGCTGGGCCAGGGCTGGTGGGGGTTCTGGTGTCTGGGGCTGAACCGGCAACGAACATGCTTCAACAGGAGGGGTTCGGGTGGAGGAAAGGCTCCAGCAAACGCCCTGCCAGAGCTGGGTCAGGTGGATGGGCATGAGGACCAGCGTGGCCAGGCTGCGGAAGCCAGCCAGGGCGGGAGAGAAGGGCAGGGGGTGCGCATTGCAGAGACTGCTGCTAGTCCAGAGAGCATCAGGGGACACGAAAGTGCTTGGGGACACAGAGACGATCAGACTTGCATTTCACCAGGCACTCTTTAGCTGCCTGTGGGGTGGCTGGGCTCTTTGAGATAATGCTGCTTTGAGTAGGTCAGAAATTATGCTCGGTTTCCAGAAAGAAGATTGGTTAGTGATTGGCTGTCGGGGGGAGGGGGCGTCGAGCCAACTGGGGTCCCCCTGAAGTGCCAGCGTGGTCTCTGGTTTTCCCCACAATCTGTTTCCTCGGTCCCTGGCAGGATTGCCTCCCCTGCACTCTGTCTTTGTGATCCCTTCCAGCCAGAAACCAGAAGTGAATAAAGTGACAACAAGCAGTCAGGCCACTGCCACTCCGTGGAGGGTGGGCCACAACCCAGAGCTGGTCATGTGCCAGGCACCCTGCCCTCCAGGCCCCTCAGAGTGGCAGGAGCTGGAGGTGGGACTCGAGCTTGTGGGAAGCTGAGCCTGCAACGACTGGTCAAGAGCCAGCTGGGGCTGGGCCTGGTCACACTGTCCCCTCCCCCAGAAGTCGTGGGTGGGATAAGCAGCTGGGTGAAGATGCCTGCCTGAAGATTTTCACCAGTGTCCCTGACCTCAGTCCCCCAGTCCACGCAGGGCGTGTGTGTGAGGACTGGGGCCTAAACAGGGCAGCCCCATGTGCTAATGATATATGCTATGACCAGCTGGGCACCCCTGTCACCAGCTCCTCCTGGGTCTGCCAGGTGAGGTGGGGGCTGTGAGCCACAGCAGGAGCAGGCCAGGACTGGGTTTGGACACCTGCTCCTCTGCCTTGCCCGGCTGCTGATGTAGGAAGGCCCCTTCTCCCACCCTTGGTGCAACTTCCGACCTGAACCAGCTTCCCCAGCCCCCCAGCCCAGCAACACCACTCCCTTAATGTGGATGTCAACCTAAAGAAAGAAATGGAACCACAACCCATATGGAGAGTTTGTCGGGGCCAAGGCTGAGAGAGCTGCCCAGGATGCCAAGGTGCCCTGGGAGTGCTCCATTCAGCTTTTTTACCAGGAAGTGTTTCAAGACTGAAGGGGACAGGGAGTGGGCTGACACGAAGGCAGCAGGAATTCTGACTGGTTTCCAGAGAGAACCTTAGTGATGGGCTAGACAGTGTTGAATGACAGGGTAAGAGTTACGGTGTCCAGCATGTGGCTATTTATGTCAACCCGCATCAGTATGGAGCCCACAGAGCAAGTGGCTTCAAGAGGTCTTTAGCTCAAGTGGGAGTGAGATGTGACTGCTGTCTCATTCCAGTGCCTCTCTGGGCCTGATAACTAAAAAGAGCTCACATTCCCAGATAAAGTTCCTTTTCTTTTTCATGGACATGAGCAATGGGTCACTCAGGCATGGGGACTCCTGGGCCATCTCTGGGTCTTCAGGGAGGGCCTGGTCTGGAAGGAGGGGTCTCATCCCCTAGAGCCCCAGGGATGGGTGTGTAGGAATGGGGACACTGGTGTACAGACATGCGTGTCCCCTGTGTGTGTGGACACAGTGGGCACCATGGCTCTTCACGTCAGGTGGTATCCACCGAAGGCCTTTGCTCTGAGGCCAGTGTCCACCTCCACTTGGCCTCCCAAGTCCTCCCGGCTGGCTGGTGACATCTTGGGTTAGTGTGTGGTGGCTGGTGTGTGTTGGGGGTGGCAGGTCCCTGGTCTCTGACACAGGTATGTCTGGGCAAGCACACCTAGCCTATGCTTTAAAGGGATGAGCACGTGTGTGTGTGTGTGCACGTGTGTGCATGCGTGGCAAAAGGCTTTGCTGCATGGCTTTTGTGTGGGTCTGTCTTTGAGTGTCACATGTGCCTTTCTGTGTTTCTCTGTGAGTTTTTCTGTGTCAGGTTGTGTGTCTGTTGTGTGGCAGGAAAAACAGCTCTGCTGTGGGGCGGGCCTGGAGCCATTGCAGGATCACCAGCAGCCATGCAGAGGTGTGCACAGCAGCTGACCTAAGCCTGCTCCTCCCAGAACATCAGGATGCACCCAGGCCCCACTCACTCCCTGTGTCTCCTGAGACTGTTCCTCACTGCCTGCCTCACTGGCCCTGGTAAGCATGAGTCTCCCTGCCCCACCCGCACAATGGAGCTGCAGAACACCTGCTCCGGCTGCGGATGTAGGAAGGCCCCTTCTCCCACCCTTAGTGCAACTTCCGACCTGAACCAGCTTCCCCAGCCCCCCAGCCCAGCAACACCACTCCCTTAATGTGGATGTCAACCTAAAGAAAGAAATGGTTGCCACCCACCTGCTGTGAGGAGGGCCTCCTCCGCAGTGGGTGTCCTGAAACGGTTGCTCTCTGACCCCTTTGGTTTCGGTGCTGTCCTTTTTAGTGTGTGGCATGAGGACGGCAGGGAGCTGCCACGTCAGGCTTCTCTTATTTTTACTCTGTGAGTAATCAGCTCTGAATGAGAGGGGCTCATTGTGTCTTTATTGTCAAATCAGACAGGCCTTGGCCCTGGCATGTCTTGTGCGTGCTTGGCAAATGTATTGCCCATGGGGGCAGTGAAGGTCCAGCACCCTTTTAGAAGACAAGGCCTTGCGGACCAGTTACAGGTGACAGTGCCTGGACACAGCTCTCACCTAGGTGGTGTGGGATGGGAGGAGGGTGGGGCCTCCCACTGCCCCACCAGCAAAATGGGCAGTGTGGCCAGCTCCTCAAGATCTGAGAACGTTTGCTCCATGTTGATAAAATGTGTTGGGTGGCAAGGGTAGGACTGAGACCAGCCACCCAGTTGGTGCTTGTTACCATCAGCAGTGTTTGTTGAGTCAAAGCAAATAGCCACTCAAAATCGAGTGGGCTGAGTTGGTTACTCACACCTGTAATCCCAGCAATTTGGGAGGCCAAGGTGGACAGATGGCTTGAGGCCAGGAGTTCAAGACCAGAGTGAGAGCCTTTCCCTACAAAAAATTTTTATGAATTAGCTGGGCATGGTGGCTCATGCCTGTAATCCTAGCACTTTGGGAGGCTGAGGCTGGTGGATCACAAGGTCAAGAGATCGAGACCACCCCGCTCAACATGGTGAAATCCTATCTCTACTAAAAAATACAAAAAATAGTTGGTGTTATATACCTATAGACCCAGCTATTCAGGAGGCTGAGCCAGGAGAATTGCTTGGACCCAGGGGGCGGAGGTTGCAGTGAGCTGAGATGGCGCCACTGCACTCTAGTCTGGCAACAGAGTAAGACTCCATCTCAAAAAAAAAAAAAAAAAAATTAGCTGGTATAGTGGCATGTGCCTGAAGTCCCAGCTACTTGGGAGGCTGAGGTGGAATCACTTGAGCCCGGGACGTCCAGGTTACAGTGATCTGAGATTGCACCACTGCATGCCAGCCTGGGCAACAGAGCAAAACCAGATAATAAGTAAGTAAGTAAATTCGTTCATCCACCCATCCATCCACCCACCCCAGAGTGCATCAGCCCGCTCTGCTGCTGCGTTGCTCCTCCCTCACCAACAGAATTCCCTGTTTCCAACCAGGAGATGATGGTCCACAGCCACTGCTAGAGTGGCGCCTCATTAAAACTCTTTGGTTTGTGTTTCCACACACAAGTGCTTAATTGCATTTCGGCAAAAAACTTGCAGTGAAGAGAGAGAAAGAGATGAATGCAATCTGTGAGGGAGGCTCTGACCGATGTGTGGCGTGTGCTGTTGTTTGAGTGTGATGGGTGTGTTAGTTTGCACTGTCAATGCTCATGACGTGGGGATGTGTGGAGTGATGTCTATACATGGTGCCTCTGCTGGCTGAAACCGTGTTGGTGGACTCACAGCCCTGAATCCCTCAGGCACTCAGAGAGCAACCTGTGTCTTTTACAGAGTAAAGAACTCTGTAAAGTAAAGGCTCCTCACACCAAAGCTACAAGTCCTGTAAAAGCAGGTGTGTTTGTTTTGCAGAAAAGAGGCCACATGCCATGGGGCTTTGCCGTGCATGCTCCAGACAGATCCGTGCTGTTGGGCCTTTCATGTCCTCTCCTGGAGACTGACCTGGTTATAGTGCTCTTTGGAAAAATGACAGGTGAGACCTTGCATGCCAGCCAGCCAGTTGGGAAGCAGAGCCCTGGTGGTGGCATGGGCCTGGTTGCTGAAGTGTTCGGTGATGAGGGGCCAAGGGGCCTTTGTTGTGCCAGAGACCCCCAATTAGTCACCCTGTTGGCTAGTTAGAGATAATGCAGGGGAGACTCCGGAAGTGCAGGCAGCAGTCCACACTCCAGAGTTGCTGCTCAGCCTCTGCAACATGGGAGAGTGAGATTGCTCCTTCTGACTGGAGGGTGTGAACATGGAGAGAATTCTCCCTAGACCCCAAGGGCAGTCAGTAATACATGCAGCTTCTGAGGTCTGAACTTAGAGCCAATGGGAGGAGGAATGTTGCCAACGGGCTTGGGCAAAAGCCCAGTGAGACTCTAGGGGGCTGCTCCTCTTGGTGGCACACACTGGGGCCCTTCAGTCTGCAGGATGAGAAAGGGGTGAATGTCACTCAGTTGCCCAATGGCCACCCCCATGTCCCAAGCCGGCCAGGCCATGACCAATGTGCCACTTGTAAGGCCAGTTGACTCGCTGGGAGGCCAGACACACCCACCTCTGCACTCAGCACCTGACTCTGCACCCGGCACCAGGCTCTGCATTTGGCACCTAGCTCTGCCACATGGGTCCCCTGGAAGGCTCTGGCAGAGGCAACCCTGGCTGGCTCTCACACAAGAAAACCCATCCAACAACCCACCAACCAATGGCGGCCCACCCAGTCCCAATCTCACTCCCCTGCAGCCAATCAGAGCACCCAGCTGTTGCTCATTCCTCATAGCCATGAAAACCCCACGCCCCACGTAGTCAGTGCAACTTCTCTGGCCCCCTTTCCCTGGACCAGAGAACCTCGCCTGGGAGCTGAAGAAATTGACATTTAATTTTCTTATACTGGCCTCAGTTTCCTCATTTTGAACTCAGCAATAACCCTTACACCAGTGATGTGAACATGAGGAAAAACTTACAATGACCCACCAGGACTTGTGCAAAGGGTCTTCACCTCCACAAGGGAACACTGGACTGCCCAGATTTGTTTCCTCATCTGCTTAGTGCCATGGGCAATGCGAGGGGCACCTGTATCTTCCCAGGCCACTATAACCCCAGCCTGGGTTCAGATTGGAAAACACACATGCGTAGGTGATGAGATGTAACTGTGTGTGTCTTTGGGCTTCATAACCAAGGACCACAGACTGAGGACAATAACAGGAGTGGATTTTCTTACAGTTCTGGAGGCCAGAGGTCTCAGATTGAGTTGTTGGCAGGGTCAGTTCTATAAATAAAAAATAAAATTCTAAGACCCCTTCTCTTGGCTGAAGTAAACCTGAAAAACTAGTTCAGGCAGAGACCAGAAGAAGTAGGGGATGGTCTCCCTTTTGGAATTCAGAAAAAGCTGACCAGCATTAACATCAATATAGACCTTGAGTCTGATAAGAAACATTTACAATCCACTCTCTCTGAAGCCTGCTACCAGGTGGCTTCATCTGCATCAAACTTTGCTCTCCAAAATCCTTTACTGTGGTAACCCAGGCATTCCTTTCTATTGATTCCAGGTCTTTAGATAGCTTAACTCTCAACCAATTGCCAATCAAAGCCTTCAAATCTACATATGACCTGAAAGTCCCCTGATTTGAGTTGCTCTGCCCTTCCAGACAGAGCCAGTAGCAAATCTTACCTGTACTGATTGATGTCTCCTGTCTCCCTAAAAAATATAAAAGCAAGCTGTGCCCCAGCCATCTTGGGCAGGTGTCGCCAGCACCTCCTAAGGCTGTGTCATGGGTGTGTCCTTAACCTGGCACAATGAACTTTCTAGGTCAATGAAACCTGTCTCAGATGCCTTTCGGCTCCCAGTTCCTTCTGAGGGCTGCAAGTGAATGGTCTGTTCTCTGACTCTCCTTGACTCGTCGATGGCTGACGTCTCCCTGTGACTTCACAATGTCTTCCCTCTGTGTGTCTTGTTCAACTCTTTTAAATGTAATTTGGCTATTTTTCTTTTAATTGACCAAACAACAATTCGTGAATTGGCAGCCTCCAGAGCCAGAGTAGGCTCAGCGACTCCCATGCAGGCATGTGGTGAAAGAAGCTTTATGGACAGAAAAAGAAAAGTGACCCACAGAAAACAGATGTGAGGGGCAGAAACAGATAGATTGGCTATGGCTCAGAATTTCCCTTATTTCAACACAGTTTGAACAGTGGGCCACATTTAACTGGCCAAAACTCAGTGATTGGCACAAAAGTAGGCTAGAGTCTGTTTAGAATTTCATTTAGGTTATAGTTTACAATGTACAGAGAAACCTTTAGGCTGAACTTAAAATACATACGGAGGTAGTTTTAGGCTAAACTTGATTTAACAGTCTGTTTCCACATTTCTTCTGATAAAGACACCAGTTATAGAGTGGGATTAGGGTTCACTCCATTGACCCTGATTTAAATTAATTACCTCTGTAAAAACCTGTCTTCAAACACAGTCACCTCCTGAGATAACTGGAGATCAGGACTTCAACATATGACTTGGAAGGGGAGACAAAATGGAACCCATGGCAGTCATGGGGTGAGATGGATAAGTGTGTTCCATCAGCACCTCCAGGCTGTTGGGGACATGCAGTCTTCTCTTGGCCCCAGAGTCAGCCTTTGGGAAACTCTTCAGTTCCTGGCAACAAGCTCGTAGCATGGAAGACTAGACCTAGGCCAAGGGAAATGCCCTTCTGGATAGGCAGAGAAAAGACCATGATGGAAGATTCAGACAAGGCTGCAGGACCCTGTAGGCCTGGCTGTGATACCAGGGTATCCCCAAAGAGATCGACGATCTGCCTACAGGGGATGTTCTCTCACTCCCAAGCCATGGAAGGACCACACACGTAAAGATCCCCATCTCGGCCTGATGCAGCGGCTCACACCTGTAATCCCAGCACTTGGGAAGCCGAGGTGTGTGGATCCCCTGAGCTTAGGAGTTTGAGACCAGCCAGGCCAACATGGTGAAACCTGGCCTGATATGGGGGCTCACGCCTCTAATCCCAGCACTTTAGGAGGCCGAGGCTGGTGGATTCCCTGAACTTAGGAGTTTGAGACCAGCCAGGCCAACATGGTGAAACTCAGCCAGGCTCCGTGGCTCACACCTGTAATACCAGCACTTTGGGAGGTCCAGGCGGGGTGATCACGAGGTCAAGAGATTGAGACCATCCTGGCTAACATGACGAAACCCCATCTCTACTAAAAATACAAAAATTAGCTGGGCGTGGTGGCATGCATCTATGGTCCCAGCTACTCAGGAGTCTGAGGCAGGAGAATGGCTTGAACCTGAGGCGGAGGTTGCAGTGAGCTGAGATGGCTCCATTGCACTTCAGCCTGGTGATGGAGTGGGACTCTGTCTCAATTAAAAAAAAAAAGAAAAAGAAAAAGAAACCATCTCTGCTAAAAATACAAAAATTAGCCGGGCATGGCAGCATGCACTGTAACCCCAGCTACTCAGGAGGCTGAGGCAGGAGAATTGCTTGAATTCAGAAGGCAGAAGTTGCAGCGAGCAGAGATTGTGCCATTGCACTCAAGCCAGGGTGACAAGAGCAAAACTCTGTCTCAAAAAAATAATTAAGAAATAAAAATAAAGATCCCTGTGTCCCTTGCTGTTTCCTGGCATGACCAGAGGCCTGGAGGCCCTAGACACCTCCTGAGGCCTGTGCTGCTCTGACTGGTGTCTGTCCTTCTGGCACCCTTACACCTCCCTCCCCAGGCTTGAGAACCAGGGGGGTGGATGTGGAAATGGCAGTCTGAGGGCAGGAGAAAATGAGATGTCCAGCTCCAGTAGTGATGTGGGAAAAAGGGAAGTGAATTCTTCCCCAGCCTTTGTTCCACTCAGGCCCTCAGTGGATTGGGTGATGCCTGTCACACTGGGGAGGGCCGTGTGCCTTGCCCACTGCCTCACATGCTAAATGCACCTGGAACTACCCAGCCAGGATGGTCGACATAAAATCAACCACCACAGGACCATAGAGGTTGATGAGCAATCTCTGAGCTCGTTAGAGAGAAACCTCAAGTGAACAAAGAGGAGGCACCAATACTCCAATTCTGATTCGCTTGCTCAAGTATTGTCCACAGCTCATGCCTCACCTGGGACCTTGCTCAGCTCATTGCATAAGATCTTTTAAAAAAAGCCTCTGTTGCATGGCTGCTCAGTTAACAAGACTAGAGACCATCCAGCAGGCCGTGCGTGTGGCCTTTGTGTTCAGCCAGGGCCTGCCCATGCACTGGCCATGCACCACGCCTGGTGTGGGAGGGGATTTCTCCCATCAGCCCTGCCAAGTAAAGCCTTTGTTATTGCCTGTGGTCAGGACTGGCAAATCACTCACAGGAGCCGGACTCAGTTGGACACTCTGTCACATGTGGCATCACAAATAGCCAAAACCAGGGACACATATTGAAGACACATTGTGCCACTACGTAACATGCAATTGTGAAAGTAGATAAAATGTAAACACTGTTGGGACCCCCCCCCCCCCAGACACTTTGGGCTTTGAGAGAGCTGTGACTGTGGTCTGAGCTGTGTAGTGGTAGTTGCAACTTCAGCCTCCTAGATCATAAGGTCTCTCTTCCTCATTGTCCACGTTCTGTAAGTGATTGGGAGAAAACAGAGACCAGGCCTCCCCTTCTAGTTGCTGATCTGGGTCATAGATTAACTGCATCCTTTATTGTCCTGTACCTAACTCAGACTAGATAGTGTAAAAGACCCCACATCTTTTACATCTTCATCGTGGAAGGTTAAATATGCCTTTCTCAAATAGAATACTGCATTGATGAATGAAATTGCTGTAACTCTGGGCTAGCCTTTCGGGGAGTATGTTGATACCCTGCTAAGCTTCCCAAACCTTATATGTGTAAACAAGCCCCAAATCTTCTCCACTTTGGAGCACTGAATTGCACTTTTTGGAATCTCTGTTCCTGATGGCCGTTGAAAAGGTTTGTGCTCAAACTGCACATTTAACCATATTCCCTGAAACTTGTTATTTAAGGTTGATGATACCATATGGCAGCCAGGAGATGGCCTGCAGATGTGAGTCACATGTCACTGGATGACTCATTTCTATTTTTTCATTTTATTTCTATTTTTTTAATGCAGGGTCTGGCTTTGTTGCCCAGGCTGGAGTGCAGTAGCACAATCTTGGCTCACTGCAGCCTCTGCTTCTTGGGCTCAAGCCATCTTTTCACCTCAGCCTCCTGAGTAGCAGAAAATGCAGACACACACCACCACACCTGGCTAATATTTGTATTTTTAGTAGAGACAGGTTTTCACCATGTTGCCCAGGCTGTTCTCAAACTCCAGAGCTCAAGCGATTTACCCACCTCAGACTCCCGAAGTGTGAGGATTACAGGCATGAGCCACCATGCTTAGCCCATGGTATGACTTATGATATCATATATGACATTGTGACATTATGGGAGCATGTGAGTCAGGGATGTACCCTGTTCTCAGCTGCTATATGCTATGATACACTGGCAAAATGTGATGAGGAATGTGTCCCACTCTCTCAGCTGTTGTGTTATATATCACACAAGGTGCAGTGACTAAGTGTGTCTGCTCTATGTTCTCATCTTACATAGCATATGATAGTGTGTGACAGAAGAGGTAGGGTGCAGGCCTGAGAAGCATTCACCCCTAGGCAATAAGGATGCCATGCATCAATTGAGAGGGCAGGTAGACCTCAGTCACATATGTCACTGTATAACTAAAAATATAAAATTAGCTGGGTGAGGTGGTCCATATCTGTGGTCCCAGTTACTCAGGAGATTGAGACAGGAGAATCACTTGAACCCAGTAGGTGGAGGTTGTGGTGAGCTGAGATTGTACCACTGCACTCCAGCCTGGGTGACAGAGTGAGACTCTGTCTCAAAAAGTAAAATAATGTAGGACAACCAAGAGAGGGACTCAGGCTCACCTTACTCTATGTCACATATGACATAGAACACTTCAGGGGGACACACACTTGTCACTTTGTATCATGATGTCATATATGATAGCCAATGAAAACTCAAGAGGAGGAGGCTGCCCTGTTCACACCATGTCACTATGTCACTTATGATATCAAGGAGCCCTCAGTTGCCTTATGTCACTATGGCACATACAGTGTCATCCAACAACTGATAGAATGGTTGCAGGCCTGATTCACAGTGCATGTGAGTCACAAATGTCATGGCATGATACAGCAGGTGAGAGGGGATAGTCATTACTCACCTTGGTCATGTTGTCACATGATGTCATGATAGAAGAGGATGCAGAACTCAGTTGTATTATGTCACTATTGTAACCCTTGTTAGGTGATGGCTGATGGGGGTGAAGACACATTTTGTACCTACAGTAGATGAAATACATAACAGGCACGAGAGAGATGCAGACACAAATCACACCATGTGCTGTGTCCCACATACCTGTTTGATTTCGATGTTTAAGAGAGCTGAGTTCATGAATGATCACATCAAGTTAACTGTATGAGCCACTGCGTTTAGCATCATATAGCGCATGTGGTGCATTGTTCATTGATACATATTTGCTCTTTATTGAAGTGAGGTAGATGCATGAGTAATTGAGAATAGTGCTACCTCATGAAGCATTGCATTGAGAAGCAGGAGGTTCATGTGCTATTATCTTCTGTAATACATATTTAAATGTTAAGTTTAACAGGTTTAACATGAGTGAATGAGCCTCGCATTATCTATGAGAATCCATGTGTTTAGCAGGGTGTGATTCATCTGATATAGTCTTTTTAAATAAATGTTGACTATCTGTGTTTATTAGAAATAGGTTTGTGTGTGACTTAGCATAGTGATTTCCCTATGAAATCCTGTTTTAAGAAGTGTATGGTGCAGGTATATTAAATGTAAATATATTGATGAACCAGATAAAAATATGTTTCCTTAAAGTTACTTGTGTGTTAAATGTAAAAGGGTGCTAAAAATACATTATGCAAACATTTACCTGCAGAAAGCTCTTGTGGTTATCTTGGTATCAGACCAATTAATTTTAATAAAAATTATTGACATCAGGAAATGTGGGACATTCTATGTGCATAAAATGAAATATTCAACAAGAACACATAACAATTATCCGAAACACATCTCAGTCCAGGAGTGGTGGCTGATGCTTGTAGTCCTAACACTTCGGGAGGCCAAGGTGGGTGGATTGCTTGAGCTTAGGAATTCTAGACCAGCCTGGACATCACAGCAAAACTTCACTCTAAAAAGTAGAAAAAAATTTAGCCAGGTGTGGTGGCATCTTCTTGTAGTACCAGATACTTGGGAGTCTGAGGTAGGAGGATCCCTTGAACCTGGGAGGTGGAGGCTGCAGAGAACCAAGACAGTGCCACTGCACTCCAGCCAGGGTGATAGAGTGAGATCCTGTCTCAAAAAAAGTCACACTTTTATTAACTGAGTGAATCAGCAGAAAAAATATTACACATAAAAATATGTGAACAACCTGATTATCCAAATTGACTGACTGACACCAGGAGCCCAAATCTGAAGAGGAGCTGGCTAATAAATATGTGTTATTAAAATGATTGAACAAGTGGAAGAAGAAATAAATGAGGCATTCATTATTTATTTCTACCTGATATGAGGCTTCTCCTCTCTGTTCTGTGAGCAGGGGGCACTCCCTTGTCTATTTCTATTTCTGTTCTGATACCATCCTCTCTCTCCCCAAGACTGAGCTGCATCCTCAGGGTGGCTTCCATCCCCCTTTAGCAAGTGACTGACATGAGAAACCCTGCCTTCCAGTGCTGCTATTCTCATCATGCTCTGGTTTGAATGTCTCCCTTCCAAAATGCATAGATTTGGATCGCCAATGTGATAGTACTAAGATGTGGGCCTTGACAAGGTGATGTAGTCTTGAGTATGGAGACCACATGATTGTGATCAGGGCCCTTCTACAAAAGCTGGAGGTGGTGGTGTGTTCTGTCTCTCTCCTTTCCACCACATGCCATGTGAGGACACAGAAAGAAGACGTTTCTCAGATGCCAGAGCCTTGATCCTGAACTTTCCAACCTCAAAACTTGGGAGGAGATGAATATCTCTTCTCTAGAAACCACCCCGTCTGTGGGATTTTTGTGGAGCTGTGCAAAGTGGACTAAAAAGTGTGTGGTTCCTACTTGACTTTAAAAAAAGAACACAAAATGAATTTACTTCTCTTCATATTGTTCTCTTGCTCTCTCTCATCCTGCAATAACAGCAAATGAAGACAAAAAACACCAAATGAACCCAGCTGCCACCATCAGCCTCATCCCCATGCCTCCCTCACTTTTTTTCAAGGACCACAGTCACCCATGGGTTCTTTCTTCTCAGCCTCCTCCAGACCCCAGAGTTTAGCCCTCAACTCCCCTGACACATCCTTACCTGCTCTGCTGCCTTCAGGCTCTTTGTTGAAAGTGGCACCAAAGATGTCTCTATAGAGCATCCGTTTTATCCCTCCTGTTTCCTGTTTATATCTCTAACAAGCCCAGACAATGAACTAATCCATTCTCTGTGTAAGGAGCTGCTCAGGCCTTTGCTTCCAGAGCCCCCTGCATTCTCCCCTCACTGCAGCCTCCTCGCATTAAGTGATCCTCATTTTCCCCTACATATCCTTCTTTTAGTAACTCAGAAATTCTTGTGGAAAGCTATTTATCAATATCAGTAACTCAGGACAGAGTGAGTGTGTGACCCATAGATGCTGTGGATCGACTGGTGCCAGGCTCTCAGGGAACTCCACTCACATAATTTCCACTGAAAGACTGTAATCTAATTAGTGAGCAGCAGGGGGCACTGTGGGTCTACCTCAGGGTCTGCACTGAGGGACTCCACAGCTGTGCCAACCCCGAAACTGCAGGGCAGTGTCTCCTGCCCACAGAACTGTGGAAGTTCGCAGCAGCTGCTTCCTCCTGGCCCTTCCTATGGGGCCAACTCTGAGTCTCACATGTTAGTCCTCTCTGTACCAAGAACCAAGCTCAGATGGCAGCTGCTTCTCAGTGTGGGCCTGAGAGCACAAGGGGGAGAAACAAATGTGTGGGCACAGCCCCTCCACTGTCAGGCCTGTGAAGAAGATTAAAGAAGCCTCGGGTGACAGAGTTGGGGCTGGCATGTCAGCTGTGCCCACCATGGCCTGGATGTCTCTTCTCTGTGTGCTTCTCTCCCACGGCACAGGTGAAAACAGCTTTCTGGGACCAGGGGCAGCCTCCAGCCTGTGTCAGCATCTCTGACTTTGAACCCCAGGGAGTTTTACACTTATCTCCACCAACAATATGTCTGTGTTTGCAGGGTTTCTGTCCAGCCTGTGCTGACTCATCTTCCCTCTCTGCAACCCCAGGAACATCTGGCAGACTCACCTCACCCTGAGCAGTGACATCTATGTTGGTGGAAAAGTTGAATACCAGTTACAGCAGAAGCCAGGGAGCAGTCCCCGGGATCTCCTGAGCTATACTCCTCAGAGTCAAATAAACGCCAGGACTCTGGAGTCCCCAGCTGCCTTTCTGTATCCACAGATGCTTCAACTAGCTTAGGGATTCTTCACATTTTTGGGCTGCAGCCTGAGGATGAGGCTATTACTGTGAGATAGAGCATGATGGCACTGAGGCATACACAGTGTTCCAGACTCTAAGGGAAGCAAGAAAAAAACCTCTCTCCTCACTCCCAACCAGGTACATTCACCCTGCTGGTGGCTTTGATGAAGTCTAGGTTAGGAAGTGACTTTTGTTGTTCCATCTCCAACCAACACCTAATTTTCTTCAAACCAGTAAATCTCAAAATGTCGTAACTTTTTATTCAGTTCAACTTTTACTTTGCCAACATATACTTTATCACCATGTTATCAAAGACAAAAATTATTTGATTAGGGATTTAAAAATGGGCTGGGAGCAGTGGCACTACCCTCCTGCAGTGTCCATTGAATTCTTTCCTTAACTGGCAGGACCTTTACTAAGCCTGAGCCCTGCACCTCCCATTGTCCTTGGGAACTGTGGGTGAGAGACAAGACACTGCACCTCAGTTTCCTCACTTGTAAAAGGAGACATCACCTTCCTAGAGAGTTGTCTAAATGTTAGGTTTGTAGACAATGCCTGGCACATCAGAGACACTAAGTGACAACTGGGTGTCATGATCATCATCAGTGCTGCTTCTGTGCTCACCTCCTGATTCTGAGAATCATGGAGAGAGGGCCTAACCATGTCCTATTTCCTCCCTTAGGCAGGGGCCAGTGGGTCCAGAATGAGATCCTGGAGTTTCTTCTCCCCCTACAGCTTCCACACCAGCAAGGGGATACACCTTTGCTGATGCCATAGGCCCTGTAGGAGAGGAAAGGATACTGAGGGAGGGTTGGCTGCACACCCACCCATGCCGGTTTGTCTTCAGGTCTCACGGAGGGTTTTTCAGAGCAGGTGGTGGCTTTGACAAGAGGACCCTCAAGTGTCTCTCAGCTCCCCAGCCAGAGGCCTGAGCAGCCAGCAGGAGGCTGCCAGTGACAGTCACATCTACTAAGGCTGAGAAGGGAGGGGCAGGGGACCTGGGAAGGACCATATTTTGGTCACCAGTGCCTCAGGAGTCATCTGCCATAGCAGTCATACAGTGGCCTGAGAGGCAGCGGCCACCTTTGGGAAAGTCAGAAACTCACCTATGTTGGGCCCAGGCACACGAGAAGATTCTCCATTCTTCCCTACCCTGCCCCTGAGTGTGGGAGCCAGTCAAGCCCCTTTCCCACCTAAAGTATTTCAAAGCCACTGGACACCCCAGACTGGTCTGGCCAGCCCTGGGGAAGGGCTTGGAGTCAGATGTGAGGCAGAAGACTTAATGTGTAGGCCAGTGTCTTACACACCAAAAAGAGTTGTGTCTCTGAAGGTGATGGGAAGCCATAGGTTCTGGCCAAGGTGTCTTGAAGGGACCTAGGGTCCCATGGGAAAGGGGCTCCACATGGCACAGCTCAGATGCAGGTACTGGGAGAGGCACAGTGAGGCAAGGCTCCTTCATAAACAGGCCCCACCTTGTTCATCCCAGCTGGAGCTGCAAACCTGGGTGGAAAGAGGCCAGCCCAGCCTGCAGAGCCTGTGGGGCAGTAAAGGGCAAGATATTCCAGAAAAATGTGGGAGTCCTGTGGGGGAGATCAGCCAGAGAGGTGAGGAGGAAGCTTATGCCCTAGAGAAGCCTGGGTAGACACTGGCTTGAATTAAGGAGTTGTTATTTTGTCCACCATGGATTTGATTTGAATTAATTTTTTAAATGGCATTTTAGGGTTTGGGGTACATGTAAAGAACATGTTAGATTGTTGCATAGGTATGCACATGGCAGTGTGGTTTGCTGCCTTCCTCCCCATCACATATCTGGCATTTATCCCCATGTTATCCCTCCCCAACTCCCCACCCCCCACTGTGCCTTCCCTAGCTCCCCCCAATGGACCCCAGTGTGTCATGATAGACTGGACAGGAAAATTGTGGCACATATACACGGTGGAATACTATGCAGACATAAGAAACGATGAGTTCATGTCCTTTGTAGGGATGAAGTTGTTATTCTCAGCAAACTGGAGCAACAAGAGAAAATCAAACACAGCATGTTAGTACTCACAGGTGGGTGTTGAACAATGAGAACACATGGACACAGGGAGGGGAGCATCACACACTGGGGTTTGTGGGGGGCAGCTAGGGGAGGGACAGTGCGGGGTAGGGAGATAGGGAGGGATAACATGGGGATAAATGCCAGATATAGGTGATGGGGAGGAAGGCAGCAAACCATATTGCCATGTGGGTACCCATGCAACACTGTTGCATGTTCTTCACATGTACCCCAAAACCTCAAATGCAATAAAATTATTTTTAAAAAAGCAAAAAAAATTTAGCTGTTTTCAAGGAAAAGAAAAGGAATAACAGGTGAAGCACAGGTGTTTGTCAGCAGCAGAACAATGAGTGCATGCAAGGTGAAGCAAGACATGGTAAATTTTTTTAAAAACCTTGAAAATGCACAATAGAAAGAGTAATCCATAATGTCAACTAAGGCATATAGTTAATAATATGTAAACATTGGTTCATTAACCATAAAAGTGCACCATTCTAATATTTCAATTACAGGGGAAATGGAGGAAAGGGGCACGTGCTAATTTCAGCATCTGCTCTATATTTTTGCTAATGAAAAACTTATCCAAATAATATCTATTAATTAAAGTGTCATTTGGCAACACTATTTTAGGGGCAGATCTATTGCAGCAAATGTTGAATAATCAGGAGCTTCAGATGTGTTTTGCTATTAAATCTGAACCAAAGCTGAGCTGTGAATGTATCTTTATGCAGTTGAAACACTACTGACTGAATAGTAAATTAAAATTTTCTCACATGAATAACATGGCTCAGCATTTTTATTGCTTTATTTTAAATATGCAACTTTGGAACAAACCTACAATCGTTATTATTGAAACAACATAAGGACTGAGTATCCACAGGGCTGTCAGCTCACCGTCTGCAGGTGCCCCTGTGCTTGGTGGGGGCCCTTTGTTGATTTGCTGCTGGTCTGGGGTTGTACAGATTCTTGAAGGAGGAAAATGCTTTTCTCCTCAAATTCATCAGCTAAGATCCTGGAAAATGCACTCACAGTAAAGACAGCTGCTGACATCTTGTTGGCAGAAGACCAGAGGAAATGAACCATAATTTATGCAGAGCTCAAACAGCAGATCCCACTGCACTGACTCCCCGACACAGCCTCTGAGCCAATGCTGGGCTTTTGGAAGATCTTGGGTTTTCATGTGCACTTGAAATACCTAAGAGAAAGGTTGTGTGGAAAATGCCTTTATGTAGATTTAGATGGTCCAGAAGGGCAGCTGAACAGAGTGACTGAGCTTAAGGGCTGGGGCCTGAGAGCCTGGGCTCAATCCCACTTAGAGCCGTGAGAACTGGGGAATGTCCTACAACACCTAAGCCTCCAGTTCTCTGCACTGCCATCTAAACACTTTAATAGGGCTGACTGGTTAGCATGATGAGACTGAAGATCATTGAACAGAGTTAAAGCTTAGACAAAGTGGTCAATTCTTCAATGCTCCATGATCCCTCTGTCATTAAATGCCTGAGAGAAGCTACACACTTGATAGTGGGTGACCAGAGAGGGGACATGGATGCTCCAGGGCAGGGGAGGGTGGAGGTTGGCTTTTCTTCATTTGCCTGTGTGGGAGGGTTTACAGCGCATGAACAGTACATGAGATCATCTCCTATGATCCCCACATCAGAGCTGAGGGTGGGCAGAACAGGAGCTGTGGCCTTCACTTTACAGTTGGAAGAAATTCTTTTTTTTTTTTTTTTTTTTTTTTGAGATGGAGTTTCGCTCTTGTTACCCAGGCTGGAGTGCAATGGCGCAATCTCGGCTCACCGCAACCTCCGCCTCCTGGGTTCAGGCAATTCTCCCGCCTCAGCCTCCCGAGTAGCTGGGATTACAGGCACGCGCCACCATGCCCAGCTAATTTTTTGTATTTTTAGTAGAGACGGGGTTTCACCATGTTGAACAGGGTGGTCTCAATCTGTTGACCTCGTGATCCACCCGCCTCGGCCTCCCAAAGTGCTGGGATTACAGGCTTGAGCCACCACGCCCGGCGGAAGAAATTCTTTTAAAGGCAGTCATGCCACTTTCCAGTCACCACACTGGTATGTGATGCACCTGGGGCAGAAATGTACCTGAGGCCTTGGGGCCAGAGATGTCTTCAGACTTGAGACCTCCAGATCATGCTCTAGACCCCCGAAAACATGAACTCCCCTGACTCTCAAGACGTCCTGGCCCAAGGTTTCTGTGGGAGGGTGGATGTCCTGGAACAGGTGCCTGAGCCCAGAAAAGAGCTTCGACACAAGATTTGGTCTCTGTCTCTTCCTTTCCATCTCAGACCCCAAACACAGCACAGGTGTTTGTCAGCAGCAGAAGAATGAGTGCATGCAAACAGGATGTGGTTTACCTCAAACAAAGCCCCTTTGAAGGAAAAGGGTGATTCAGAACAGGGCAATCCTTTCATAGCAGTTTCATAGTCACCTACCATGGGCTACGTGTTTCCAATAATCAGTTAGCTACAAAAGACCCCTGCAGTCAACTGACTGCTAACTGTATTAGAAAAAAACATTCTAAACTGTCACATAACAGCTTAGCTTCTCTCCACTTGACCAATTCTGAGTGAGCAGTTAATGCCCTTTAACTGATAAGGGGCACCTGGGCTGGAGTGTCAGTAGTTTGAGGACTTCAGTTTATAAAGCTTCCCACCTGACTTAATATTGATCTGAGCCACTGTCTGTGCAGCTGGACTAAGACCTGGCTGAGGATGGGCAGTGGCTGCACCAGCACAGAGTGGACCTTTTTCCCTGTTAATTTCTTCCAAAGCAAAAGTCAGCGTCTTCAACTTTTTATTGCATTCCGAGCCCTGCAGGGACAATGCACAGAGTTCCTCCTCCTCTTAGAGGGAAACCTCCATAGCTACGGCCTGGAGATCCCACCCCAGGACTGTCCCTGAGGACCACTGAGGTACTCCTTCTAATCAAATGTCCATTCCTCTAAGCTGAGGGCTCTGTCTCTTCTCACCACTCTCCCCAGCAGCACCCTAAACAGTAGGGATTTTGTCCTCATCCCACCACATTTATATCCACATCAAAACCTCAGTCTTTCCTTTACAAAACCAAAATGTGGCACATATACACCACGGAATACTGTGCATACATACAAAAGAGTCAGTTCATGTCCTTTGCAGTTAGTTAGCAAACTAACACAGGAACAGAAAACCAAGCACTGCATTTTCTCACTCGTAAGTGGGAGTTGAACAATAAGAACACATGGACAAAGGGAGGGGAACATCACACAGTGGGGCCTGTCAGGGGTAGGGGGCAAGGGGAGGGAGAGCATTAGGACAAATACTTAATGCATGAGGGGCTTAAAATCTAGATGAGAGGTTGATAGGTGCAGCAAACCACCATGGCACATGTATACCTGTGTAACTAACCTGCATATTCTGCACATGTATCCCAAACTCAAAGGAAAATTAAAAAAACAAACCTCAGAATCAAGATTGCTAATATATTGTGTTGGATTTTGGCAACAGTATTCAAAAGAGTTTGACTTTTAATTCACCTTTCTTGTCATGTCTTACAGAAGTTGCTATCATGATTTTCTCAGTTAAAAGAGAGTAGTGTGAGCATGTTCTTGTACATACAAAAATTGAAGTTACTTCAATTTAAAATATAGATAGACTCACAGGGAGACAATAAGGATGGATGTTTGCATGATGGAAAGATATTATTTGCATTAGTTTTTAGGTGATGGTTGTTTTACTCGTGGCACAGTACACACATAAGACATGTGCAGACTGCAGCCTTCCTACAAACACTGTGTTACCACCACCCAGATGTAAATCCCCTGGCAGTCCCTCTGCAGCTAATTTCCGTGCAGTAACCGCAGGACATACCTACTCTGATCATGATCAACACATTTTAAATTTATTTTTAAACATCACATAAATGCAAACCTACAGTATGTACTCTTTTGTTTCTGGTTGAAAATTACATATGAATATATGAATTTCACCCATGTTCCACATGATGAAACATTTGTCATTTTGTATTGCTGAGTCAGTATATAACATTGTAGAAAGTTGGCACAGCTAGTTTACACCTCTGTGTTTTTTACATTCTCTCTGCTATTTCTCATGATGTTTGCTTGAAACAAGGCTTCTGTAAAGTCCCCCAGGTGGACACCAACATTCTTGGCTCATACTTGTCTCTCGGACTTAGGTGGCAGGAGTGGAACTGTAAGGTCACAGGTGCTGATGACTGTAGTACACACTAGAAAACCATTTATCAAAATGGTTGAAACTAAGTATGTTCCCAGAGTAACACGACAGTTCAAGTTCCTCCACATCCTCACACCCTTTGCATTTTTGTCTCTGATAACATGCCTATTCTGGTGGGTGAGAAACTAGTTTCAATGTGTACTATGCTAATGACTTGGGATTGAGTGCATTTTCATGTGCTGAACTTACTGAGGTTTCTAGAATTTTGATAAGTCACATAACCTTATGAGTTCCTGAATGACTATTTAAGGTGCTTTGTTAGAAGAAGGATCCAACAGGCAAAATTGCAGAGGGATATGGAACAATGGAAAGATATTTGCAAGGACAATCTGGATTTCAGAAAAAAAAAATAGAAAAAACAGATAAAATGGAAATGTCACTAAATATGAACAAATATCACAACAAAGCAATTTAGAGAAGGCAAAATGTGGATGAATAAAAGTCACATGAACACGTGTTCTGATCCACTTGAAGCAAAAGAAACCCCTGTGGAGCCCAACATGTCTGTGTGGGAGGAGCAGCCTGGAAGAGCAGAGAGCAAGGCAAAAGGGCTTGGGAGGAGCAGGATAAGAGTGGCAGGAGCTGCCAGAGCCCCCTCAGTGGGAAACCAGGGAGAGGGTTTAAAGATCAGCCAGCTGGGGGCAGGGGCAGGCAAAACCTGTAGGTTCCTGTGGATGCCGTAGAATTGTGCAGTCACTTCTGAGTGAGGCATGAAACAGTGAGTGTTGAGCAGACAACTAATGTTGCAATTTAAAAAATAAAAATAAAACAAATTTTCAGTCAGGCTGTGAAGCTTCAGAAGCTCTTACTCACAACTGGGATATTAACAAGGTCAGCCATCCGGCAGGATGTCCCTCAGCACATAGTAACATTAAGTATGCACCCTCCATGCAGCTAGTCCACTGTGGTTCAGAGATTAAGGGAAATGCATAGGAGGAAGTCCTCACTGGTCATGTGGTATAGGCAGCAACCTGGCTGCTCAGCCCAAGGGTTTGTAACTAAAGTGTAGTTTACACAATGCTGACCTGTTAGAAATAATGGAAATGATTCATGTGCACACATGGATGAAATTAAATGTTCAAGTCTGAGTTTAAATCTTAGAAAAAATAAGCAATAAACTGCATTTAAATTAGAGCTGTGACTTTAAATAAGATGAGGCCTAAAGAGAAAAAATTATTTACTTAAAAAATAGAAACACATTATGAATTCTTTAAGCATCTGTAGAGATTATTTGGAAGTCAGAGTGGAACCACATTATTTACACTTGAGTTGGTGACTCCGAGATAGAGGAAAATATGATTGAAATGATGATAACAAAAAATATGAAAGAGGTGGCTGATGATGAGTGTTAATAGTGTGAGTAAACTCTGTGTTTCTGTGTCCCAGAAAACACTGACAGATAGAAAGAGTCACACATGCTCTTCTGGCACAGCTGTCAGGCACAAGTGACCTCCCTTCAGCCCACATCCCCTTTATTTAGGATTCCCAGCTGCCCTGTCCCCTATCTGACATCATGAACAGCTTTAGAAAGTAGAATGAGGGCATCCAAGGCTCTCCACCTAGGACATCCCAGTGTGTTGGAGAGGTAGGAAGTCTTTGGGGCCTGAGGGCAGTGTGGGACAGTGAGGGACACTCCTGAGATGGCCTCTCCCAGCTGGAAAATGACTCAGAGCCTCCATGGGAGTTTGATCTTCAGGATGCCCACTGGTTAGAGTTGAGTGGCAACACTTACCTGCTAGGACACACCTTCACCCCACCAGGTCAGCTATGAGAAGTCAGGGTAAAGGGCCCAGGAACAGACAAGTCACAGCTCTAATTTAAATGCAGTGACTCTGCTACCATGAAGGTTTTGGGAGATGTAAGGCAGCTTCAGAAAGCTCAGGCTCCACAGCAGAGTGTCGTGAAGTGGAGTCGCATCTGAACCATACCCGGGGCTCCTGTCTTTACCCTCCTCACCCACTGCACAGGGGAGGGGGCACCTCACCTAGGGATGGAATCCACAGTTGGCTCTGCTCCACACACCCACCCTCCTCAGTATGCTGATTCTGACCCACAGTCCCTCCCCTCTGTCCAATTTAGGGTCTGTGGCACAGGCAGGGCCAGCTCAGCCACCCTCAGCATCCAAAGATTCTGAACAAATGCCACAGCTGTCTGCACTGAGAATAGCAGCAACACTGGCAATGTTGACAGCTGGGGCCAACATGACACATTCTTCACATGTACATGCTGTGAGCATTTTCTGTCATTCTATGCTTTGGAAGTCATTTTCTTAAAGGGGACTTTTGCTGTGCCAGATAGTATCAATATTTATGTAGACCAACGCTTTTTTTTCTCAAGATTAGTATTTCCATGTCCTCAAATAACTATATATATGCATGTGTGTTTATGTATACATATACACAACTGTACATGTTCATATAAAAACATTTTAATTATATCTCAAAGGTCTGTTAATAAATGAATGGCTTGATATTTTAGTGCTAAGTAAGGGATGGATTTATTTAAAACATAAATAGTTTGTAATATTTTAAACATGTAATATTTAAAAATATTATAGCAGGGATTCCCAGATCATCCCCACTCTCATGTTTTTTAAATTTTTGACCATTTTCCAGAGTCTTGAATTCAATGAGGTGAAGGTGGAAGAAGGTGTCTAGAAAGTCAGTGGGTTACAGGAGAGCTGGTATGGGGTGAGGTCGAGTGGGGAGAGATGCTCCTTTACATGGAAGCCTCTAGAACCCTCAGAAAGCAAGGGTGAGGTGGGGCAATCTTCCTGGAGAGCTACCAGAGAAAGGCTTTAGGCCCAACACTCCGGTTCACAAACACAGACAGAGGCATCTTCTTTCTTAAAACAATTCTTTCTATATTGACACAAAGAAGTAATGAAAAGGAAAAAATTCTGGTTTAGTTATTTCATTAAAGTATTAACAAATAGTTTTTGAAACAGAAACTGTAAAAGTGGAACTCACATTATTGTTTAATAATATGGATTTGTGGCTGAGATACAGATTGAGCAAACCAGCCATGGATGATGCCACAGTCGAGGATGATGCCCCCAGCAGTGGCTAATGCTGCAGCCGTGGATGAGGCTCCTAGTTGTCGATGATGCCCCAGTCATGGATGATGCCCCAGTAGTGGATGCCCCAGCCATGGATGATGCCCCAGCCATGGATGAAGACCCAGCTGTGAATCATGCCCCAGCCATGGATGATGACCCAGCCATGGAAGATGCCCCAGCTGTGGATGATGACCTCGACGTGGATCATGCCCCAGCAGTGGATGATGACCCAGTTATGGATGATGCCTCAGCCGTGGATGATGCCCCAGCCATGGATGATGACCCAGCCATGGATGATACCCAGTTTTGGATGAAGCTTCAGACGTGGATGAAGTCCCCAATTGTGGATGAAGTTTCATGTGTAACTATGTTAGTATGGCTCTGCACACATTGTTGCTAAGAAAAAGCCATTCAGCACCTGTGGAGAGAAATTTGGCCACATTTAGCAATGTTGCAAAGCCATAACACTTTGACCTACAATCCAACATCTCAACATCTGTCCTAAAGGAGACTGTAAAAATATGAAAAGACTCATGCCCAAGACCATTGGTTGTGACACTAGAAAATGTAGAGCATACTTCTAAACTTGAATGTCAATTAAAAACATAATGCAATTAGATAATACTTAGTTATTTATATTGGAAACTCAGAAAGGCTGAAAGTTAATTAAACATACAACTCAACTTAAAAAAAAAACTAACATCAGAATAAACCCAGATAATATAATGGAAGGATAACAGGTGAGTAATTGATGAAATTGAAAACAAGGACAATATTAGGGAGAAGTAACAAAGCTAATGGTTGTTTTCAAGAAAAGTCTAATACATAAGTCATTAGTGAGATTTATCAAGAAAAAAGGGAAATCACAAAAATTAATATCAGAAATTAACAGGAAGACATAACCACAGAGAGAGCAGAGATTATAAAACAATGAGTGGACATTATGAATACATAAATTGTTTTAAAGCAACGTTTTGTTTCACCTGGGCTGGTGGCCATATGCTGCACTAGCCAGCCAATAGAGAGAGGGCTCCTCATGGAGGAGGCTTGAGGCTGAGGGTCCACATGCACAAGAGAGTTGCCATGAGGGGAGGGAAACCAGGCTACCAACCAAGTGCTGCACAGAGTTCCTACCTGTCCCTCTCCTCACCATTTTCAGCTGGCAGGATTTAAGCATTTTAGGACTTGGGAAGATAATTTTACTACATATACTAAATACATCACTGATCCTTATATGCTCTGGCCAGTTGCTGAGCAATTTAACTTCACAATTGAAGTGGGCTGCACTGGCCCATGTGGTCCCCCACTCCTCTTAGAATTTGTGAGTTTTGGGCCTACTGGAGAGCAGACGGTGGGAGAAGGGGGAGGATCAGGAAAATAACTGATATTAGGCTTAATATGCAGATGATAAAATAACCTGTAAAACAAACCCTCATGACACATGTTTACCTATGTACCAAACCTGCTTATGCTGCACAGGTTCCCCTGAACTTAAAAATTAAAAAAAAAAAAAAAAAAAAAAGGATCTGTGAGCTGACTCAAACACATGGGGATCTTTGTGCTTTTCACACTGATGACCACACTGGTCTGTGGGGAGATGTGCCTGTAACTTCCCTGTGTTGTGTGACCATGGAGTCCACTTTATAATGATGGGCAGTGTCTGGGACTTCTTAGGCTAGGTGCTTCAGGGCTTATACTTGAATGCTGAACACCCTGTGTGGTGGTGAACACCTCATGACTAAGTGCATGTCACTAGTTGCCAGTGTCAGCACTGGCCCACACTCCTGGGTTCGTTTATTTACTTTTTTATTCAGGAACTCAGGAGCTGGGGCCACCCCTTGGCCCTTCATGTTCTCCACCCAAGCAGTGAGGATAATAGGCCAGACCCAGGGATGGTTCTGGTGAGAGTGGAGGAGTCACTGTACAGAGAGAATAGAGTGGGGGTGGATTTTATTTTTTAGAAGTGGACACTGGTGATTGGGCTGTGTAAATGGAAAATCTATCCTGAGAAAACACACAGCCTCACCTTCACAGAAGCACACACATTCACATCACAAAATGCAGCCTCACACAAGACACCACCAATCCTGAAGCATGCAAATCAGTACCACCCAAAAGGGAGCACAGCTTCTGCCTCAAAATTTGGCCATGGTTTTTCCATGGGGAATTCAGGTTTTTTCAAAACACTTTCACTGTGCTTATTCCTATCACAATCCCAGAATCAGTGTGGCTCTTCACATTGAAACCAGCAAGGATGCCACACCTTTCTTGGCCTCCAGATTTTTTTATTTTTTTCACAGTAATTCCAGAATACTTACTAAAATCACACTTTAGAGGGAACACTGGCACTACCTGCAACAGAAGCAAAGCTTTATGATGGGCACATGGTGTTGTGGATTGTTTGCACAAGGTTCTGTTACTCTCAATGAATATTGAAAACCTGATCAGAAACTTAGTCACCCACTACAGTAATCAAAAAGCATGGTACTGGTAGAAACAGAGATGTAGACCAATGGAACAGAACAGACGTTCATTGGACAGGACAGAATGGACACCCACGGAGGTCTGAGATAGATTTTGTGTCCCCAGAACACAGCAGTGAGCAAACTTCATGTCATGTTGATGCTTACTGAATGGTACAACTGAGGACTGGGTGATGCTGTTTGTGTCTGTTCTTATTCCAAGAGACTCAACAACATGCTCTATGGAAGCATCATCCCTCAAATGCACTCATCTATCCTTTCAGTAATTTTTCACTCCCTCAGCCAAGAGCTTCTCCATCTGAGTTTCTGCAAGACCAATCTCAAACCCATAAAGCAATGGGTAACACCAACCCCATGAAGCTCACATGCCTAGCTGTGGAAGCAAACTTCATTTCATGGCAAGTCTACTTCACCACTACAGGCAGTGTAGCATGTTCATTTATATATTAGCCTTTGATGTTAGAGAGATCCAGGTCTTGGTGTGTCTCATGAACAATTTACTTAACTGAGACTCACATTCCTCATCTGTGTAATGAATAGAACCAAACTAATTATGCCTCAAAATGGCATGCTTCAAGGAGGCAACATAGAGAAGTGACCATATAGTATCCAAGACTCAAATTTATATCGGTTATCCTTTTCATTTTACTAACTTAAGCAGCTGCTTATTGAGTACAGTCATATGTGGCATAATGACGTTTTGGTCAATGGTTACTTACGTGTCTGTGGTGAGACGGGTGTACACAAACCCACTGGCCTGTGTCATTAGATTAAAAAAATTTTTGGTTAAAAGTTTTAAGTAAGATGCTATACAAATGAAAGACTAACCACAGTGATGGAATTTTTAGGGAGAGATAAAACTAAGAGTTCACAAGGATTGGAGAAATGTCTCCTCACATATGCTGCTATAGCAGTGTGAATTACCATCACCATTTTGAAAACTATTTGGCACCATTCATGACAATAAAAGATATATTTCTTTCTAACAATCTACTTAACAAGAATGAGTGCCATTGTTATTTCAAAACCATTGACAAAAATACTCAAATCAGCATTACTTGTCACAGCCATAATTATTAAAAAAAAAAGAAGAAGAAAATTCTTATGTCAATCAACAGTAAAGTGGATAAACTGTAATAGGTGACTACGGTGGAATAGTATGCAACCAGGAAATGAAAGAACTACAGTTACACTTAAGAACATGAATGAATTTCAAAATCATAACGTGAGCTCAAAAGTCAGACACCAAGAAATACATATTAACTTATTCTATGTGTAATAGTCCAAACCTGGAGAAGTCTAAACAAGTCATTAGCAGTCAGAGAAGTTACCTTAAGGAAGAAGATGACTAATGGTGGGGGGAATTCAGGGAGGGACCAGGGATTTCTTCACTTGTGCCATCTCACCCTCTCAGATGTCAGGGTCCCAAGAGAGGGTGCTAGCATAGTTGTTTCAGAAATCTCATGAAGAAAAGCAAATGATAGACAGCATCAAACTCAGTTCTCCAATGAAATGCCCCAGGCTGGATAGAGAGTGCCCACTTAGTTTTGTATCTTATTATGTAAAATGAGGGTCCTTCAAAGATAAAAATGTCATCCATAGCATGGACAGAATTATGTGCTATCAGCACATTTTATCATGTGGAGTTTCCTGCATAATTTTTAACCATCTGTGAATAAAAGGTTCAGAACTTAAATTATAAATATGAACTTAGAGAACAACTGAAGCCTAATTTTTGAAGACAGAAAATAATGTAATGCCATCTTCCCACAGAAGATGGCACTGGTTTCCCAAAAAATTTCTTGGTTTCCAGAGAAATTAGAGAACTGAAGAGAAAGAAGCCTCATGTCAGAATCTGTGGTAGGGATGGGAAGTGGAGGTTGCAAATGTGCTCAAGGTCAAACTTCTCCCCTGCCTTCCCATGAGACTGGAGATGTACCGGTGAGCCCAGAGTGAATATTCACTCTGCCAGCCACCCCTGGGAGATCCCTTTAAACCCACAGTGAGGACAGAAACATGAACATGCTATAACAAGTCTTAAAAGTTCAGACGGTGATTATCAATTTCCCCTTGGCACACAGCAGAACAACTTTTTCTTTAAGTTTAAGTAAATGCCAGTGAGAGAGATGTGTCCCATAGATTCCTTCCTTTCATTACAGATGACACTCAATGTCCAGCCCTACATCCCTTGTGCATAATCCCAAGGAGTGCTGATTAATCCAAACCAAGGGTTCTGATGTCTCACTGAACAGAAAAGAGCAGGCATACTGCAGAGATCTCTAATGAACACAGAACCCTCATAGCCCATAGAGACAGTTCCTAGCTTTATGATAACAAACTTTGAAAAGAACAAACCAAGCCTCTCATACATTTTCATTTTCTTTCTAATTTCATAGCCCCTTCTTCAGCCCCTCAAGCAGCAGGAATAACTTGAAGGCCCTTAGGAACTCTTTTCCATCAGCTCCTACATGGAAAGTAGTTCCCTACCTTGCGGTAATCCCCTGTCATGAAGACACTCCCCACAATCCAGCCTTTAGAAACAAAAACATCAGGGCAAGTCATTAGGAAGAATGACCCACTCCTCTTTCTCCAGCTGAAGCCATGCTGCCTCACACATCATTCCATGGTCTTTGATCTTGGTAAAGAGACCTTCCTACAGACTCTCTGGCCAGAGTTCTATACTGGATAAATCACTTCCTTTCAGGATACTCCCAATGTCCTTCCCAGCAGAATACCAGAATCAGGTTTCTATACACTCAAGCAGTAAGTTGGTACCTCATGAAGTGAGTTACTTCTTGGTACTTACTCCGTACTCTTTCCTGGGATGTTCTCTGCAATTATACAAAAAAAAAAAAAAACATTATGAGAATCAGATTCTGCAGTGCGCTTGACATAGATCTGTTATTCCCTTGGGAATTTTAGAAAACCAAAAGTAGTACAGTGGCTGGGCCGTAGGTAAACATCCTCAAAAACTATGCGGATGCTGTCGGAAAAATAAGAACTTTATTCACAGAATTTACCTTTAAAGTTGATTTAATAGGTATGCACACAATGATTAATCCAAGGAGGAAAACATGTTGAGGAAAGTGCCTCTACATTACAGCCAAAAAATCGATGCTGTTATTTAAAAACCTCCCAGTGTATTGAATATTAGTTGGGAAGACATTCCCATTGAATTCCACCCATACAAAGAGAATTGCATATGCTGTATATAATGTACATGTTCAGATTTTTATATCAAAATTAATTGAGAAGAAATAGGGAAACAAAAATTTCTGTAGAAGATGAAGAAAAGTAGTCTTACATAGAGTTCTTCCTCCTCTAGTTCTTCTTCCTCATCCCATGATCTGAGTCTCACCGTGCTCGCCTGGTCATCTGAAGACACTGGAAGGACACTCAGCACCCTGGTGGTTAGTGACTGTGAGTTACTCAGGGAGCTTTGCTGGATGTGGTGTATGGAGGTGGTTGATGCTGGGCCATCTCCCTGGGTGGAAGAGGGCTGGCAAAAGAGAAAATTAGGAAAGAGATGAGACATGGAGGTCTCAGCCTTGTACTAGAAGCATCATGCAGCAACACAAAAGAGTCAACCCAAAATGGAATCTCAAATGCACACTAAGGTTCAATGGAAGAGTGCCTTTCTTTGTCTCACACATTTTGAAACTCTTCTAAACAAACAGCATATTCAAGACAATGTCAGTACTCTATGACCCAATCATGCTGGTGCTAGATTTAGCATCAGTTTTAAAGAATTTATTACTTGATCAGAAGCCTATGTTATGGGTTAAATTGATTCAATTTTAGCCAAATCATTCTATTTATCATGAGTTCTTTTTCATATAGGTCATTAAATAATTAAACACTAAGTGCTAAAATTAAAAATAATCATGATTTCCTTTTAGTAAGTCTTCTTCTGAAACCATGGTGGGCACCCACAACTTTTTAAGCTTCTGTGATCAGGGGCTCAAGCATCTTCTGTGTCACTCTCCCTGAGGAGATTCCCTAAACATCAGGCTTCATTCAAACAGGTCAAGCTCCCAGAGCCTGCTCTACCTACACCAGTGAAGCTGAGAGACATTACTCTGAATACCTTCTGCAATGAGAATAAGTTTTCAAGTTCAAATACATATAATCTACTGAAATGAGGAAATGTATACAAATACAAGTGAACAAATTCATAAAACATTGTCCATGAGAAGGGGACTGATTTTTTGTTAACAAGCTTACAAGCCTTTCTATGCCTATTCATTCAGACAAGCAAAATACTGATATAATATATCACAAATTTTTATCAGTCATGTTAAATCTGACTTATCAGCTGTCAAC
Source organism: Callithrix jacchus (assembly GCF_049354715.1). Classification (NCBI taxonomy): domain Eukaryota; kingdom Metazoa; phylum Chordata; class Mammalia; order Primates; family Cebidae; genus Callithrix; species Callithrix jacchus. The sequence goes on from NC_133514.1 coordinate 48,061,786, forward strand.
ATAAAAATTCTATCTCATTTACTTTATGGCCTCCAAAAAATCTAGCACACAGAAAATAGATATTTATGTATATATTACATGAAAACACACAGGCAGAGAAGACTAGTCAGGTGAGCAGAGAGGGTTGCATTTGATGACCTGGATAATAAGAAACTACAGAACTTTTGAGGATTAATATGGAAATTTCTTCTGTCTATGCTATCATCCCTTGTGGAAGAAGAATGACAAAGATGAGCAGGAAAGAAATGAGAAAGAGAGTCCTTGGTTTAGTGCTAAAGTTCACCTAATGTAACACAGAATGTCTCCAAATGGTCTTGAACTATATGCTGTGACTCAGTAAAAGAGGTTTCCTCATTCCTCCTACCTGGCTTGAGCTAAATTGCCATTGTCTTATTCACATGTTGCAAGATCGTGCTGCTATGCATTTATCTGTTGCATGAGATTTATACTTGCATCAGAGCTAAATGTTATTTCCATTGGGTTGATGGCTGTCCAAGTGACACTAGGCAGTCAAGGGAGAGATTTTTTTCATCATGGAGTAAATATATATATTCCTGTATTCCTTAAATTTTATTGTGGGCGAGGATTTTTTTCTCCACATCTTCACCAACATTTGTTATCCTAATCCCTGTCAAAATTCCAGTGTTATTCCCCATAGAAATAGAAAAAACGAATTCTAAAACTTACATGGAAGCACAAAAGATCCTAAATAACCAAAATAATTTTGAATAACCAAAGCAATTTTGATTGAACACAAGAACAAAGCTGGAGGAATCACACTACCTGATCTCAAAATCTACTATAAAGGCATAGTAGTGAAAAAAAGCATGGTCCTGCTACAAAGATAGATAGTATTGACCACTGGAACAAAACAGAGAGCCCAGAAATAAATCCATGGATTTACAATGAATGAATCTTCCACAAAAATGCCAAGAACAGGAAACCCAGAAAAGACATTCTGTTCACAAATGCTGTTGGGAAAACTAATACTGACATGCAAAAGAATGAAATTGAACCTTTTCTAATCCCATATATAAAAATCAACTTGAAAACGGTGAAATGCTTAAATGTAAGACCTAAAAAGCTTCTTGACATTGGTGTAGCAAAGATTTTATGGATAGGATCTAAAAACCGCATGGAACAGAAGCAAACATAGACAAATGGTTTTCATCAAACTAAAACTTACATGCAGCACAGGAAACAATCAAAAGAATAAAGAAACAATCTACAGAATGGGAGGAAATATTTGGGGATCATACACCTGATAGAGAGTTAATATCTAAAATATTCAATGAACTCAAACAACTAGATAACAAACACAGAAGTAATCTAATTTTATTTATTTATTTATTTTTAAAATTTTTAATTTTTTTTTTTTTTTGGTGCCGTGACTCGAATATGAAATTTTTTTTTTTTTGTCAATCAATGAGAGCATGTAACGTTGCTCAGGTTGGCCTTGAACTCATGGCCTCACCTCCTCAAGCTCCAGGACAACTGGCTGGAGCCATTGTGGCTCCAGCCATTGAAGTACATGTGCAGAACATGTAAGATAGTTGCATAGGTAGACACATGGCAGTGTGTTTTGCTGCCTTCTGCCCCTTCGCCCACATTTGGCATTTCTCCCCATGCTATCTTTCCCCAGCCCCCCCAGCTGTCCCTCCCCTATTCCCCCCAGTAAACCCCAGTGTGTAGTACTCCCTTCCCTGTGTCCATGAGTTCTCATTGTTCATCACCCACATATGAGTGAGAATATGTGGTGTTTTATTTTCTGTTCTTGTGTCAGTTTGCTGAGAATGATGTTCTCCAGATTCATCCATGTCCCTACAAAGGAAACGAACTCATCATTTTTGATTGCTGCATAATATTCCATGGTATATATGTGCCACATTTTCCCAGTCCAGTCTATCATCGATGAGCATTTAGGTTGGTTCCAGTCTTTGCTATTGTAAACAGTGCTGCAATAAACATTCGTGTGCATGTGTCCTTATAGTAGAACGATTTATAGTCCTTTGGATATATACCCAGTAATGGGATTGCTGGGTCAAATGGAATTTGTATTTCTAGGTCCTTGAGGAATCGCCACACTGTCTTCCACAATTGTTGAACAAATTTACACGCTCACCAGCAGTGGAAGAGTGTTCCTATTTCTCCACATCCTCTTCAGCATCTGTTGTCTCCAGATTTTTTAATGATCGCCATTCTAACTGGCGTGAGATGGTATCTCAATGTGGTTTTGATTTGCATCTCCCTAATGACCAGTGATAATGAGCAGTTTTTCATGTGTGTTGGCCTGATGTATGTCTTCTTGTGTAAAGTGTCTGTTCATATCCTTTGCCCATTTTTGGATGGGCTTGTTTGTTTTTTTCCTGTAAATCTGTTTGAGTTCTTTGTAAATTCTGGATATCTGCCCTTTGTCAGATGGGTAGACTGAAAATTTTTTTTCCCATTCTGTTGGTTGCCAATTCACTCTAGTGACTGCTTCTTTTGCTGTGACGAAGCTGTGGAGTTTGATTAGGTCCCATTTGTCTATTTTGGCTTTTGTTGCCAATGTTTTTGGTGGTTTGTTCATGAAGTCCTTGCCTACTCCTATGTCCTGGATGGTTTTGCCTAGATTTTCTTCTAGGGTTTTTATGGTGCCAGGTCTTATGTTTAAGTCTTTAATCCATCTGGAGTTAATTTTAGTGTAAGGTGTCAGGAAGGGGTCCAGTTTCTGCTTTCTGCACTTGGTTAGCCAGTTTTCCCAACACCATTTATTAAACAGGGAATCCTTTCCCCATTGCTTGTTTTTGTCAGGTTTATCAAAGATTGTATGGTTGTAGATATGCTGTGTTGCCTCCGATGCCTCTGTTCTGCTTCATTGGTCTGTTCTGTTCCAAAACAGCAGTACCATGCTGTTTTGATTACTGTAGACTTGTAGTACAGTTTGAAGTCTGGTAGTGTGATGCATCCCTCTGTGTGTTTTTTTTTTTTCTTCATTTTTTGCTTAGGATTGACTTGGCTATGCGGGCTCTCTTTTGGTTCCATATGAAGTTCAAGGTGGTTTTTTCCAGTTCTGTGATGAAAGTCAATGGTAGCTTGATGGGGATAGCATTAAGTCTGTAAATTACTTTGGGCAGTATAGCCATTTTCATGATATTAATTCTGCCAAACTATGAACATGGAATGTTTCTTCATGTGTTTGTGTCTTCTCTTATTTTGTTGAGGAGTAGTTTGTAGTTTTCCTTGATGAGTTTCCTTACGTTCCTTCTGTGGTTTTTGTTTTTGGTTAGGTTTATGTGGTGAATTATGTTTATAGTTGTATTACTAGGTATTTTATTCTCTTTGTAGCAATTGTGAATGGCACTTTGTTCTTGATTTGGCTCTCTTTAAGTCTGTTATTGGTGTATAGAAATGCTTGTGATTTTTGCACATTGATTTTATATCCTGAGACTTTACTGAAGTTGCTTATCAGTTTCAGGAGTTTTTGAGCTGAGGTGATGGGGTCTTCTAGATATACTATCATGTCATCTGCAAATAGAGAAAATTTGGCTTCCTCCTTTCCTATTTGAATACCCTTTATTTCTTTTTCTTGCCTGATTGCTCTGGCTAGAACTTCCAGTACTATATTGAATAGGAGTGGTGAGAGAGAGCATCCTTGTCTCATGCTGGATTTCAAAGGGAATGCTTCCAGTTTTTGCCCATTCAGTATGATATTGGTTGTTGGTTTCTCATAAATAGCTTTTATTATTTTGAGATACATTCCATCAATACCGAGTTTATTGAGGGTTTTTAGCATAAAAGGCTGTTGAATTTTGTCAAATGCCTTCTCTGCATCAATTGAGATAATCATGTGGTTTTTGGTTTTGGTTTTGTTTATGTGGTGAAATATGTTTATAGACTTGCGTATGTTGAACCAGCCTTGCATCCCCAGGATGAATCCTACTTGATCATGATGGATAAGTTTTTTGATTTGCTTTTGCAATTGGCTTGCCAATATTTTATTGAAGACTTTTGCATCTATGTTCATCATGGATATTGGCCTGAAGTTTTCTTTTCTTTTGGGGTCTCTGCCAGGTTTTGGTATCAGGATGATGTTGGTCTCATAAAATGATTTGGGGAGGATTCCCTCTTTTTGGATTATTTAGAATAGTTTCAGAAGGAATGGTACCAGCTCCCCTTTGTGTGTCTGGTAGAATTCAGCTGTGAATCCATCTGGACCTGGGCTTTTTTTGTGTGGTAGGCTCTTAATTGCTGCCTCGACTTCAGACCTTGTTATTGGTCTATTTATAGCTTTAGCTTCCTCTGGTTTAGGCTTGGGAGGACACAGGAGTCCAGGAATTTATCCATTTCTTCCAGGTTTACTAGTTGTTGTGCATAGAGTTGTTTGTAATATTCTCTGATGATGGTTTGAATTTCTGTGGAATCTGTGGTGATTTCTTCTTTATCATTTGTTATTGCATCTATTTGGTTGTTCTCTCTTTTCTTTTTAATCAACATGGTTTGTCTATTTTGTTGATCTTTTCAAAAAACCAGCTCTTGGATTTATTGATTTTTTGAAGGGTTTTTCGTGTCTCAATCTCCTTCAGTTCAGCTCTGATCTTAGTTATTTCTTGTCTTCTGCTAGGTTTTGAGTTTTTTTGATCTTGCTCCTCTAGCTCTTTCAATTTTTATGATAGGGTGTCAATTTTGAATCTCTCCATTCTCCTCATATGGGCACTTATTGCTATATATTTTCCTCTAGAGACTGCTTTAAATGTCCCAGAGATTCTGGCATGTTGTGTCTTCATTCTCATTGGTTTTGAAGAACTTCTTTATTTCTGTCTTCATTTCATTGTTTATCCAGTCAACATTCAAGAGCCAGTTGTTCAGTTTCCATGAAGCTGTGTGGTTCTGAGTAGGTTTCTGAATTCTGAGTTCTAACTTGATTGCACTATGGTCTGAGAGACTGTTTATTATGATTTCAGTTTTTTTGCATTTGCTGAGGAGTGCTTCACTTCCAATTATGTGGTTAATTTTAGAGTAGATGTGATATGGTGCTGAGAAGAATGTATATTCTGTGGATTCGGGGTGGAGAGTTCTGTAAATGTCTATCAGGTTTGCTTGCTCCAGGTCTGAGTTCAAGCCCTGGATATCCTTGTTGATTTTCTGTCTGGTTGATCTGTCTAATATTGACAGTGGAGTGTTAAAGTCTCCGGGAGTCTAAGTCTCTTTGTAAGTCATTAAGAACTTGCTTTATATATCTGGGTGCTCCTGTATTGGGTCCATATATGTTTAGGATCGTTAGCTCTTCTTGTTGTATCGATCATTTTACATTATGTAATGACCTTCTTTGTCTCTTTTGATCTTTGTTGCTTTAAGGTCTATTGTATCAGAGATGAGAATTGCAACTCCTGCTTTTTTCTTGCTCTCCATTTGGTTGGTAAATCTTCCTCCTTCCCTTATTTTGAGCCATTGTGTATCCTTGCATGTGAGATGGGTTATTGGATACAGCACACTGATGGGTTTTGGTTTTTTATCCAGTTTGCCAGTCTGTGTCTTTTGATTGGTGTATTTAGTTTATTTATATTTAGGATTAATATTGTTATGTGTGAATTTGATACTGCCATTTTGATGCTAGCTGGCTGTTTTGCTCGTTAGTTGATGTAGATTCTTCATTATGTTGATGTTCTTTAGCATTTAGTGTGATTTTGGAATGGCTGGTACTGGTTGTTCCTTTCTATGTGTAGTGCCTCTTTCAGGAGCTCTTGTACAGCAGGCCTGGTGGTGACAAAATCTCTGAGTACTTGCTTGTTCACAAAGGATTTTATTTTTCCTTCACTTACGAAGCTCAGTTTGGCTGGATATGAAATTCTGGGTTGAAAGTTTTTTCTTTAAGGATGTTGAATATTGGCCCCCACTCTCTTCTGGCTTGTAGAGTTTCTGCCGAGAGATCTGCTGTGAATCTGATGGCCTTCCCTTTGTGGGTGACCTGACCTTTCTCTCTGGCTGCCCTTAGTATTTTCTCCTTTATTTCAACCCTGTTGAATCTGACGATTATGTGCCTTGGGGTTGCTCTTCTTGCGGAATATCTTTGTGGTGTTCTCTGTATTTCCTGAATTTGAGAGTTGGCCTGCCTTGCTAGGTGGGGGAAATTTTTTTGGATAATATCTTGTAGAGTATTTTCCAGCTTGGATTCATTCTCTTCGTCACATTCTGGTACACCTATCAAATGTAGATTAGGTCTCTTCACATAGTCCCACATTTCTTGGAGACTTTGTTTATTCCTTATTGCGCTTTTTTCTCTAATCTTGGTTTCTCGTTTTATTTCATTTAGTTGATTTTCGACTTCTGATATTCTTTCTTCTGCTTGGTCAATTCAGCTGTTGAAACTTGTGCATGCTTCACGAAGTTCTCATATTGTGTTTTCAGTTCCTTCAATTCATTCATATTCCTCTCTAAGTTATCCATTCTTGTTATCATTTCCTTGAATCTTTTTTCAAGGTTCTTAGTTTCTTTGAATTGATTTAGAACATGTTCTTTTAGCTCACAGAAGTTTCTCATTACCCACCTTCTGAAGTCTAATTCCGTCATTTCATCACAGTCATTCTCTATCCAGCTTTGCTCCCTTGCTGGTGAGGAGTTTTGGTTCTTTGCAGGAGGTGAGGTGTTCTGGTTTCAGCTGTTTTCCTCCTTTTTGCGCTGGTTTTCTCCCATCTTTGTGTATTTATTCACCTGTCATCTGAGTAGTTGCTGACTTTTCAATTGGGTCTCTGAGTGGATGCCCAGATTGTTGATGATGAGGTCTTTCTGTTACTTGGTTTTCCTTCTTCCAGTGTAGCCCCTCTGCTGTATGACTGCTGAGGTCCACTCCAGGCCCTGCTTGTCTGGGGTACATCTGTAGCAGCTGCAGAACGATGAGGGATGCTTCCAGTTTCTTCTGCTGTCTTTGTCCCAGAATGGTGCCCACCTAATGTCAGTCTGATCAGTCCTTTTTGAGGTGACTCTGGATATACAGGGGTCAGGGAGCTGCTTGAGGAGACAGTCTGTACTTTTTAGGAGCTCAAGTGCTGAGCTGTGAGCTCCGTTGTTCATTCAGGGCTGTTAGGCAGGTGCGTTTAATTCTGCTGCAGCACAACTCTTAGAACCCCCTTTATTTCCTCAGATGCTCTGTATCAGGGGGGTTGGGGCTTTCTTTATGAGTGCCCGTCGCACTATCCTGCCCAGCTAGGAGGCAGTCTAGTCACTATTTGCCTGCCAAGGTTCCGCCCTGCTGATGTGGTGTGGGCCCTGTTGCTGCGGGCTCTGCGGCAGTCTCTGCCCTTCTGCCACCAGCTCCGCCCTGCAGCGAAGTCTCTTGCTTATGGTGTGTTGCCTCGGCAATGGCAGGCTGCATCAGCAATGGGAGTGTACCTCTGTAGGGGCGGATATCCTCGGTAATGGAGAACGCCTTTCCCCCACCGAGCTGCACCGTCCTGGGTTCAGCTGTGCTCACAGTGAAAATCTCCACCCAGAGCATTTCGAGTTGCCGTTTTGTTTGTCCCTGTGGGGGTGAAACCCGCCCAGCCCGCTCGCCTGGCTCCCTGCCTCAGAGCGCTTTTCTTCTTCTTTTTTTTTTTTTAAGTTGAATGGAAGGCTCTCTCCCAGGTGTTTCAGTGGCCCGCTGTTAGAGCACTGGGATCTGTGTGATTTCCTGTGCAGCTAGCCACTGCACTGGCTTAAACGCCACTTCCCAGGAATCTCCTGGTCTAGCTCACTGTCCAAGTCCCATTTAATCAGATGGATATGCTAATCTGCCCTCCCAAATCTGAGATTGCCAGTTTAGCAGGCACCCGGGCCTGTGTGTTTTGTGCGGATTTTTGGGGAGTGCCTGCACTGTGGCGCCGGCCGAAGCGGCCGCAACAGCCGAACCTGCTCTGCTTGCGTCCCGTGTCTTTCCTACACCTGGGACTTTCCCTGTTCTGTGGGCAACAAAGATCCATCTGGAAATGCGGCTTTGACTCACCCTCTAAGCATTCGCTGAGAGCTGCGATCCCGAGTTGTTCTTACTGCGCCTTCTTGAGAACTGCCAGATTCATTTCTGAATAATAAATATGGCATGTAGAGAAGGTACAGGAATATAAATCAGGTTAATTCACTTATCCTAAAAACTATTTGTGGATCTGTCCCAGCATATTTAGAGCTTCCATAAGAACTTTGGATTTATTTGTGTAGAGTAGTGTGGTCATTGGTGTAGAAATGAACTATAAACTAAAACTTATATTTCCACATGAGAGTTTAGTTCACTAAGTAAGAGTAGGAATAACATAAATTTCACTTCCTTTGTTAGAAATACAATGCTATCAATCAATGCCCAACAATATAGCATATTGGTTAGACTTAGATTATATTTCAAATTTTTGCCTTTTTACTTCAGAATTATTAGCAAGTTACTTAACCATTTTTTGTGGAGGGGATGAGGTCTCACTCCATCACCCATCCTGGAGTGCAGTGACATAATCTTGGCTCACTGCAGCTTCTGCCTCCTGGGCTCAAGGGATTCTCTCCCCTTAGACTTTTGAGTAGCTGGGAATACAGGTTCACAAACCACACCTGTCTAATTTTTGTATTTTTGTTAGAGTTGGGGTTTTGTCTTGTTGCCCAGGCTGGTCTCAAACTCCTGAACTCCAAGGGATCAGCTTGCCTAAGCCTCCCAAAGTGTCAAGATAACAGGTGTGAGCCACTGCTCCCAGCCAAATTACCTTCCTAAACCTCAGTTTTCTCATATGTAAAAAAGGGGATAATATGCCAACTCCCCTAGTATATGGGAAGACACATAAAAGACAATGTAAAACACTCTGTACACAACTTTTAACTAAATTTTAACTAGATTAGAAAAAGAATACAGCCTTAAAAAGATCATATCAATTTCTACACTTTAGAGCTCTGCATTTGACTATATACATTTTAATTAAAAGTGCACTGTTAAAGAATTCTGATTAGAGTCCACTGGATATACTAATGAAGACAAAATGCGATACCATTTTTTAAAACAGTGCGACCAAGAAAAATACTATGGGCAAATTAAGTATAATTTAAAATTTATACCATATTGACAGAAAACCGTTACTTTGAATTGATTATAAAAATACAGAATATGAAAAACAATTACTTTAACTGAAGGCTGAAACCAAAGTCATTCCTAATGTTAGAGTTTTCTTCCATTTCAGGCCCAAAAGAATGGCCCTGAATATTGTGTAATACTGGCTTCAGGAACTTGAACTCATTTGTCCTGGAACCACCTGCCAGACACATGTCATACTGGTAGCTCTGGTACAGGGTCCCCGTGCCGCTCACGTCCACCAGATGCCCTGGAAAGGGGCCCTTGGGCATCAAGCAGCGACCCACCAAGGCCACCCTGCTCCTCCTGCACAGCCGCACTGCCACTAACAGGAGCACCGAGAACAGGAAGAGCAACGACACCGAGGCCAATGCCACCACCAGGTAGATGGCGAGCGAGTCAGCCTGGGCCTGGGCCGGCGCCGCCTCCAGGAGTGGCAGGTAGGGCTGGGAGAAGCCGTCCACCAGGAGCACGTGCAGCGTGGCGGTGGCCGAGCTCGGAGGCTCGCCATTGTCCTTGATCAACACCAGCAGCCTGTGCTTGGCCGCCTCGCGCTCGCTAAGCAGCCTGGCGGTGCGCACCTCACCATTGTGCGCCCACACCCCAAACAGCCCGGGCTCCATGGCCTTGAGCAGCTGGAACGACAGCCAGGCGTTCTGGCCCAAGTCGCCGTCCACCACCACCACTTGGTCACCAGGTAGCCCGGCTCGGTGACCCGGGGCTCGGTGTAGGGTGCGGAGCTGTTCTGCAGCGGGTACAGCACGAAAGGCGAGTTGTCGTTGGCGTCCAGTACCAGCACGCGCACTAGCGCCTCGCTGCTCAGCGCTGTGGAGCCGAGGTCTGTGGTGCCCACGCGGACTCCACAGGGAGTCCTAGTCCAGCAACCAGAGGGCGAACAGGGCGAACGTGTTCGTTGTCCACGTTGATGGAGACCAGGGAGGCGAGGGGCAGGTGCGGGTTCTGGGGCGCTGCGAGTAGGTGACCTGAGTTTCTGTCTGTGGTGGTGATACCTTGGATATGCAGGGCAGGTCTGTTGTTCTCGCGGAGGAAGAGGGTGTAGGAGGTTTGGGTGAAGGCAGGGGCATTGTCATTCACGTCCTGGAATGTCATTGAGCTCTGGAATGTGTTCCGGATCCAGCACTTGGTTCAGCACAAATTCGGGGTAGATATTCCCCTCCCCACTATCGCGGACTTTAAAGAGACCAACACGATCATTTTGAGCTGTGTTGTTCGTTTGGGTGTCCCTAAGTCAGAGACCGTAATAGGGATGTTGTACTCAGCTCTGCTTTCTCTGTCTAATGGTCTATTTGTAGGGTGTAAAAGTTTCCCACAGAAGGTTTCAGTAGGAAGGGTAGATCATCCTGAATGGACCAACTTATTTTCCCATTTTCTTCTGAATCAAGATCTGAGACACTGAAAAGTGCAACCACAGTTTCAGGCACATTCTCAGGTATTGGGCTGGTAAATGCAGACTTCTGGAGCGTGATCATTCACATCCATCACTTTAATCAGAATGGTGCATTTTCCAGAAAAGCCTCCAGCATCTCTTGCCTCGCTATTGATTTCATAGGAGTGAAGTTTTTCGAAATCAAATTGTTTTTTTAGTCGAATTTCTCCTGTCAAGGAATCGACCTTAAAAGTTTTACTAATCTCATCTGAAGCTTGGAAAAGTGAATAGAAAATCTCTCCGTTGACTTCAATATCTACATCTGTGGCAGAGACCTTGACAACCAGGAAGACTATTGGACTGTCCTCAGAGATCTGCACCCTATAGAAAGGCTGCTCAAATTCAGGGGCATTATCGTGGAAGTCCACAACTTCATCATAGACCAGAGCAGTGCCAGATCTTGGTGGAGAGCCACCATCCAGGGCTGTAAGTGTTAAACATAGCTCAGCTTCCTCCTTTCAGTCCAGCGCTTTGTCCAGCACCAGCTCCGGATATTTCCTACCATCACTGCGTTTGTGGGTGAGGACCTGAAAATAGGAGTTGGGGCTGATTACATAGCTCTCAATATTATTTTGGCCTACATCTAAGTCCTCAGCATTCTTCAAAGGAAACGCAGTCCCAGGAGGACTGCTCTCTGACACTTTTACCAGAATTTCTTTGTCCAGAAATACTGGAGAGTGGTCGTTTATGTCTGTTACTTGTAGCTCAGCCTGAAAAAAACTCCAAGGGACCATCTAGCAACCTGGAAACATAGCACACAGGGCTCTGTGTGATCGCACAGTTCCTCAAGGTCCAGTTTCTCATTTAGTGACAAATCCCGTCTCCTGGTTGAGCTGCAAATGCAGTTTGCTGCCTCTGGAAACAACCCCAACCCCCTCGCCTGGAGAATTCCCTCTGCTCCAGGCCCAAGTACTTTGCTAAATTGGTTACAAAGAAGCCACCCTCAGTTTCCTCCACCACAGAATAGCGCCTATGTTCCGCCACGCCTGCCAGAGATAAGCCCAAAAGGAGAAAGCAAAAAGGGACTTGCCTTTGTCTGCAAATGAACTTTCTGCTGGCCTCCATTGTTCTTGCTTTGTTCAGCTTCCGGGGAGGAGGGTTCCGTGGGATTGTAAAGTCACCAGTATCTGAGGCTATGGTTATTTCACAGATGCCTCAGAATTTTTCCAGGGAGTACTCCTTTCCAGAGGACCCAACCTTCCTCTCGTAGCATCCGAGCTTCCTGTGGGCTTCCAGGTTCTGCGGCTTTTTGCTGGTTAATGGAGCAGTAACTGTGGTTCTGGTTTGTACCTTCTTATCCTGCAGCGCCACCACGCGTCCTCACAGGATCTTACATTTAGTGGGATGATAATAGATGCAATATTCCCAACTCTGCCTGTGTGTACCCAGGGGCTATGTAAGGTTACAATACCACCGTTAATATCGCCAGACATTATTAAGCAGACAACTGCCCTAAGGAGAAATTACATTAATCTTTCAACAATGCTAACCGAGTTTGGGCAAAATGAAATATTTAGGTAACAGTCTAGCTTGGCAAAAAGATTATATGCAGAAAATGTCAAATGTAATTGGAGTTAAATATAACAGGCAATATTTAGATGTTTATACTATTTCCATGAGTCACAGAATACTTAGTAGCTGTAAACCTTGAACAAATTATTTAATCATTCTTTAGTTTCCTCATCTGTAAAATGAGGATTATAATGGCACCTACTACATAGGGCTGTTGTAAATTTTCCACCTTAGAGATAAGGAAACTGATGCAAAGAGAGATTAACCTTACAAATATACTATATACCCGGTATATAGCAATTTGATACCACCAGGTAGCAGACTATACATGAATCCATTAATATAACTAGAAAAACACCTCAAAATTCAAATGGTAGAAGACTACATAAGCATGACAATGTCAGATAGAGAAGTTATGTCAAATAACAAAGGTAAACAGACAAGGAAAGGCTGGAGAGTTTGTCTAAATAGAGTCATAATCTGTAACAACTGGCGATTTTGTTTCTGGGGAAGGATGTCCTTTTTTGTTACCTCCACTTCTCTTCTAACAGGATCAATTTTAAAAACGTTTTATTCTCAATTTTTTTATATTTTATAAAAGAAGAGTATAATGAACCACCAAGTACTCAGTACTAGCTTCAACTATTATCAACGTTTTGCCATAATTCATGACTCTATCCCTCCAACATTTTACATTCCAGGTAAACCATATTTTCACCCACAAATACTTCACTATACATTTTTTAAATGCACAATGACTTTAAGTGACTCTAAAAATGCCCTTAACTATAATGCCATTATTATGCTTAAAAAATTAAGTTAATATTAGCTAGTACCATCTATATTCAAACTCTTCCAAGTGTTTCAAAGTTATCACTATTGTTTGAATCAAGATTCAGACAAGACCCACACATTGCATTTGATTGGTAGATCTCTTAAGATCTTTCCTAGTGTAGACTTCCCTCCTCCCATTTTTCATGCCATTCATTTGTTGGAGAAATTGGATAATTTTACCCTGGGACCATGAAAGCAATTTAAGATTTTACTGCTGTGAGGGTTATTATTTTTTTTTTTGCCCTTAGATTCTATGCCACCAGTGATATAAAGTAATACTACCTTTATTAGAGTTACAAGCACTAGTTTATAACATTTTCATAAAATAACCAGGCAAAAATTGTCTAGATATTTTTAAAACTAAAATAGGCTATACATTTTTATAAAAAAGTGCTTCTCCTTAACTCTTCAGCATTTCTAAAAATTTTAATGACCATCTATGTTTCTCTTTGATATTATACATTTAAAACAATTTTTTCTTAAATATTCCTGATTCAGCAGTACATGGTAATTAATAGAAAATTTTAAAACAAACTTTCAAATCAGGAAAATGTACTACAAATGCTAAGTATGGATGACTGTCGAAAAATACTACAATGTGAAGAAAATAATTAACTAATGATGCAATCAAAATTATGTAATATTCCTACTCAAGACCATTAATCATTTTCTGTGAAACAAATGTCATATGTTTGGAAGACAAGGAGAAGTCACAAATTGCCCTTTCAATTTTGTTTTTTACTTGAGATTTGGATAGATCAGATCATTAGTAATAATAGCTGAAAACTTACCCAGAAAAGCAGGACTATTAGTTTTTAAGAAAACAAAACCATAGATAAATATGTATATTATTATTTCTAATATAGAAGAGATTGAATAGCAGTATGAATATGATGAAAAGACTTCCTCTCCTTAATTAAGCAGAAACTTGCCAGGTGATATCTAATGAGACAAAACAGTATGAAATCGGAGCAGGGTCACTGACCCAGAGTCAGACAGATCTAGGACAGATGCTCAGTTTTCTCCTAGATCCTAACATGCTTGTTAGGATCTTAGTGAACTTACTGAATCTCTAAGACCATCTATTTTGTCATCCCTAAAATATGACACCTCATATACTTCTTCTGAGATAAAAGTGTTAAAATAGTGTATGATGCACAAAAAGTATTTTTAAAAAATGCTTAAAAAGATACTCTACAGTCTATGTTTCTGAGACCACAATAGGTACACTCATACAGCATTCTAATCAACTCAGAAAGTGAAACTCTCAGTAGAAATAGAAAACAATGGAAAGCAATTTAAAATATCTCAAACAAGACTTACCATTTAATAAACTGTATATTAAGCATAATTATTTGACATAAAACATTACACATATACATGTCATACTTTGAGAAGGGTTCCTGATACTAGATCTAGATTCTTTTCTATGTACAGAAATTTGTTTCTTGACTTCAAGAGTACATATTTGAAATGATCTAAAGACACTCTTCTACAGGCAGCTCAAGCTAAGTTCCTAATTAGAAATGTATTCAGACACACATTTAGTTTTCATTCTTTATCAGAAACCCAAATTATTCTGAGATGGGGGATTTTCTTCGACTTCCCTACCTGTGTTCTGGGGTAGGAAGTTGGGGATAATTGGTTTCAGAAACTTGAACTCATTTGTCCCAGAACCTCCCGTCAGACACACCCTGGTCTGAAACACACCCTACTGGTAGCTCTGGGACAGGGTCCCGGTGCCGCTCACGTCCATCAGATGCCCTAGAAAGGGACCCTCGGGCACCGAGGAGCGACCCACTGAGGCCGCCCTGCTCCTCCTGCACAGAGGCCAATGCCAGGTAGACGGTGAGCGAGTCGGCCTGGGCCTGGGCCGGGGCCGCCTCCCAGAGCGGCGGGTAGGGCCGGGAGAAGCCGTCCACCAGGAGCACGTGCAGCGTGGCAGTGGCCGAGCGCGGAGGCTCGCCATTGTCCTTGACCAGCACCAGCAGCCTGTGCTTGGCCGCCTCGCGCTCGCTCAGCAGCCTGGTGGTGCGCACCTCGCCATTGTGCGCCCACACCCCAAACAGCCCGGGTTCCGTGGCCTTGAGCAGCTGGAACGACAGCCAGGCGTTCTGGCCCTAGTCACCGTCCACCGCCACCACCTTGGTCTCAGGTAGCCAGGATCGGCCGCCCGGGACACCAGCTCAGTGCAGGGCGCGGAGCTGTTCTGCAGCGGGTACAGCACAAAGGGCGAGTTGTCGTTGGTGTCCAGCACCAGCACGTGCACCAGCGCCTTGCTGCTCAGCGCCGGGGAGGCGTGGTCTGTGGCGCCCACGCAGAACTCGAACGCCTGCAGGGCCTCATAGTCCAGTGACGGGGGGGGGGGCGAACAGGTGTCCGTTGTCTGTGTTGATGGAGACCAGGGAGGCAAGGGGCAGGTGCGTGCCCTGGGGCGGCAGCAGCGAGTAGGTAACCTGGGCGTTGGTGCCCGAGTCTCTGTCTGTGGCGCTGAAGCTGCCGATGTGCAGGTTTGGGCTGTTCTCACAGACGAAGAGGGTGTAGGAGGTCTGGGTGAAGGCGGGGATGTTGTCATTGACGTCAGAGACGACATTATGTTGTATTCGGGTTTCAGCCTGGGTGTTCCCAAGTCAGTGACGGTGATGGTGATGTTGTAGTCACTGTTCCTCTCTCGATCCAAAGATTTCTCTGTTACCAGAGTATAAAAGCTCTCTACGGATGGCTTCAGGATGAAGGGTAGATAGTCCTGGATGGAGCACACCGTTGTTCCATTGTTCCCGGAATCTCTGTCTCTAATTCTGAAAACTGCCACGACTGTCTCAGGGGAGTTTTCTGCAATTGGGCTAGTAAGTGAAGACAGGAGCAGCTCGGGTTGATTATCGTTTACATCTGTTACCTCAACCACCACAGTGCATTTTCCAGAAAGCCCGCCGCCGTCTTTGGCCTGAATAGTTAATGTGTAAGTCTGAATTGCCTCATAGTCCAATTCGGCCTTAAGATGAAGATTGCCAGATGTTGGATTGAGTTGAAACGTTTTGAGAATTCTTTCAGCGGCATAAAAAAACGCATAGGCTATTTCCCCATTACTTCAGGTGTCTAAATCTCTAGCGGACACAGAGACAATCATGGAATCAACCGGGCTATTTTCAGGAGCCTGCACCTTGCAGAGCGACTGCACAAATTCAGGGGCGTTGTCGTTTATGTCTGCAACCATGATGCGCACAAGGGCGGTCCCGGATCTGGGCAGAGAGCCGCCATCCAAGGCCGTGAGGGCTAAACTGCGCTCTGGAATATCGTCCCGATCCAGCACTTGGTTCAGCATCAATTCGGGGTAGATATTCCCCTCCCCACTATCGCGGACTTTAATATGGAAATAGGCATTGGGGCTGATGATGTAGTTACTCAGGCCATTGGTTCCAACATCTGAATCCTGTGCACTTCCTAGGACAAATGCTGCCCCTGGAGTGGCGCTTTCTAATATTTTCAAGGAAATCTCTCTACCTAGAAATACTGTAGAGCGATCATTGATGTCTCTGACCCATAGTTCAGCACGGAAAATCTGAAAAGCCTTTTCCAATAACATCTGGAAAGGCAGCATACAGGGCTCTCTGGGCCCACACAGTTCCTCTCGGTCCAATTTCTCATTTAGAAGTAAATCACCAGTAAGCGAATTGAGCAGTAAAAATTGCATGTTCTGGTCTGAAATAATTCTAGTTCCCCGGGCTGTTAGTGCCCCTACCCCTAACCCTAGGTCTTTTGCCAGGTTGGTAAGAAAGGCACCTCTCTCAGTTTCCTCCGCCACAAAATACCGAATCGGTTCGGCACCAGCCAAAGACATTCCCAGAAATACACAAAGAAATAGGACTTGCCTTTTCTGCACAGCACGCTCCATTCCGGCCTCCATTCTTCCTTGGATCAGTCTTTCAAAATGACTTCCAGTCAGTCTCCAGCAGCTCTCCCAAATGGCAGCAGCCGAATTCTTTGAAACGAGCTGAATAACAGCAATGTTTGTGGGGAAGGATCCTCACTTTCCCCCAATTCCTATTACCACGTTTTCCTTTCCTATACTTTTCTGGTCAGATTTCCCCTTTACTCTGGAATCTGTAACATCCTTTCTTTGGGAAGGTATTTCTCTCTCTCTTTTTAGGCAGCAGAGCCACCTTGCGTTTTGTGAATGTTATTCCCGTTCTCAGTACTAGAACAAGAAGATGGCGGATTGAAGGATTTCTGCAACCAGAGTGACTTGTCCCCGGTATCTTTGCTGTTTCATTCCATTGTTATCCTTAAATGGTCACAGAAATGCTAGTAAATAATAGCTGATATTGTTTTCCTTTGTGATAATAAATATTATATCGAAATTATTGTTCATCTATAATTTCAGTGACTAGAATTTCCAATATCTAATGAATACTCTTAAATCAGTAATAGCAAGTATATCAATCTTGCATTTATGAAAGTACTTCTAGCATTTCATCTTCAACTATGATGGTTGATCTCAATTTGAGGTGAATACTCCTTTTTTGAATCAAGAAGGTTTTCTTTTTCTTTATTCTTTCATATTTTGAAGTAATTTTGATAGTTGTTGAAATAATACATTTATTCTTTGGTTTCTAAATTATTGAGTTATTGTTGTGAATGACATTTAACTATAATGTATTATTGTTTTAGTGCACAGATAGATTTGATGTGTCAACATGGTTTTAGGATTTCTCTAGTTCATGTCATTTCCTTGTGTGTGTTTGCCTTTTACAGCTTTAATATTAAATGATTATACTGGCATTATAGAATGTGTTAAAAAGCTTTTTATCTATTTTTATATAATAGTTTTAATAATTATATTATTATATGTTTCTACACGCTTAATTCCAACTTGCCTTTTGAACTGGTTGGCTTTAGTGGCTTCATTTGTAGTAGATCTGTGACTACCATTTACATTTTACCTTTAGTTTAAGTACAGTCTGTTCTGGTTTTGTACTTTTAAGTAACTTGCATTTTATTTTGAAAATCATTTTATCTAGTTTGCAAATTGCTTGGCATTGTTTTCATTGTGCTATTTACCTTTAATTGTATCCCTATTCTTATTAGTTATGTTTAGTATTTTATCTCCTTTTTATTCTTGGTGAGGCTTGTAAGAGCTCTACTTTACTGATATTTTGAAATGCATTGTTTCAAAATAATATATGACCTTGCTCCAAAGTTAAATAGCACTAGGAGGCTTATAATAAAATATAAGGCTTTTCTACCCTTTTCCTCCTCACTTATCTTAGTTTCTCTCCTAAGGATGTAGCCATTTTAAACCTCTTTTATTTATGTCTTCTGCCATTAATCTGTTTTCTGATGTATTTTGATTAATTTTAGAAATTATCAATTGACTATTATGTTGGATTACATTTTAGATATTTTAGTTTTCTTTTGCTTACAATATATTGGGAACATTATTGTATATTAATTATATTTCCTTTTTCACTTTTTTCTTGAAATTAATAATTGCCTTGCTTTTTCATTTATTTGATTTTTTATCCCTATCACTTATTCATCCCACAGATACAATTGCCTCTCAGTACAATTTTCCCTGTAATCATTTCCATTCCTCCTGAGACTTCAATTTTCCTTTAAGTTGAGTAGTTGCTCTCTATTGCCTACTGCACAGCTATCATTCTGGATTTTTCCTTTGCTGTCATTCTTAGAATTCTTTCCCTTTTATTCTGGATGTGTTTGCTATTTCTGGGATTTTATATCTTGCCCTTTTTCAGCTTACTCTATGGCAATACTAGATCACATCCTCCAATAGGTTTATATGATTGAAAAGCTGCTACAATGTTAGGAGGATTGCTAGTGATATCCTTCAAACTCCCTGTCTCTTGAGTCAAACAGCTCCTTCCTGGATTAGTTGTTCATTCTGCCTGAGACTCACTTGTCATCCTGGGATCATCTGTCAGCATCACCCAGAGATTCATTTCACTTCTGTCCCATTTTGGATCTTCTCATTTCTGCTTCTTCTGTCTTTCCTGCTCTTGAATTAGGTTCTCATTTTGATAGATATCTTCCAGTGGTTTTCAGGGAAGGGTCTTTAAGTGTTCAATGTTTTCATAATCTTAAACATACTAAGAGATCTTTATTCTACCTTCAAATGTAATTAGTAGTTTGACTAGGTGTAGAGTTTTAGGTTGAAAATAATTTTTCTTCAGGATTTTTGTTTTGCCAATGAGCTTTCTAAACCAATCTGTTTGCTAAGAAGTCTGAAGCTTATCTTATTTCTTAGCTTCCATGTGTGACCTATATTTTATTTTTTTGTTGTAGTGTTTTGTCACTGTCCCAAGCATTTTAAAATTAAACAATCATATATTTTGGTTTGGGCTTATTTTCCATCCATTGTGAAGTATAATTGATGAGATATTTCATCTGGGAAACTAATTTCTGTCTGAAATCTACTTAAATTATTTCATTAATAATCCAACCCCCATTTCTTTTTTAGAATTCTTAAAATTCAGATGTTAGGCCTCTGGTACGGTTCTCCCATTTCTTTTTCCCCCCCTCCTGCTTGCCATTTAAAAATATTTTTGCAGTATTTTCTAGAACATTTTCTTAACTCTATCTTTCAGCCCTTATATTGAGATTTTAATTTCTTTATTAGGTTAGTATTTTCCAAGAGCTGTTTCTTTTTTTAAAAAAGAGCTCTCTTTCTGGATGTATTTTTTAAATGTAATAACTTCTTTTTTCATCTGATGATATTAATAATAGCTTTTCCCCCAAGTTTTCCTCTTGCTGCAAACTTTCCATTTTCTCCAAGTTACCTTTTTACTCTTTGCTTTGTTTTAATTTCTGTATTCCCTTTCAGAAACTTTCTTGATGGGTATGTTCTTATTTAGTTAAGGAGACTACAGAACTGAGTGATGGCTCTGAGTAGGTTGGTATGCTTGTCCACTTTGATTTTTCATTCTAAAGTGAACTGAGAGCATTGATGAATGGGGAAATCTCAGTGTCAGTGTGATTAGATCTTTCCTCTTAGACTGGCCCGATTACCTCACTTTTTAAAATCCCCTATTCAGAAAGAAAAGATATAGATTAAAAAAGTTGAAGGATTAAGTGGGTGAAGAGGAGTACAGTTTTGCACCAGGATAGGATGTTATGCTTAATATCAAACAACTTCCTCAAATCTCAACAGCTTAACACCATGAAAGTTGATTTCTTTCTCATATAACCTATATAGTTCAGCCTGGGGCATTCCTCCAGCAGTCAGTCAAGGATCAAAACTTGTGGAGATCATCTTCACATACACTTTCATGATCACTGTAGTGGGAAAAGATGTGTTTAACCATGCCTCCAAAAACTTCAGCCCAGAATGGATATATATCACTTCTCACATTTTATTAGCCAAAGGAAATTACATGGCTACACATAATTTTAAAAAGAAATAGAATTGAAATTCTGTCATATGTCTAAGAAGGGGGGAACCAAAATATTTGTAATTGGTTCTAATGACTTTCATAACATTTGAACAATCAACCAGAATTCAATATTTAGTTGGTTACTTGCTTTTGCTACCCAAATTACCCTTGTCCTCAATTTTGTTGGTGGAACCGGTCTATTTAATTAATTTATGCTTTTATAGTTTTAATTCATTCCTTTTATTTTCCTTATTTTTAAAATTCTTTTTTGATTCTTGAGTCATTTACTTTGTCCCTTTGTTCTCAACAAACTGTGATTTCTAAAATATATATGTAAGCCTTACATTTTTCTCCACCCTGTTACTCTTACCTTAAATATCACTTTATCAGTTTATCTTGAAGTTACAGACAAAGCCATAAGAACAATGGCTTAAACAAAATATCAAAGAAGGCTAGTGGCCGAAATGCACTCTATGGTATCTGGGACCCAATCTCATTCCATCATTGATTTGCTGTCTTTGGGACATGACCTTTACTTCATTATCCATTATAGCTGCCTGATATCCAGTTAGTATATCTCCATTCATGCCAGCAAATAAGAGAAAGAAGGAAAGGGTGTGATTTCATTTTTTTTTCTTTTTCATGAAAGAAAGAAAGAGAAAGACAAAAGGGGAGAGAGAACAGGAGTCTTACTCTATTGCCCAGGCTGGAATGCAATCTGAAAATAGGTATTAAAAACCTCTTTTATGCCAATGATTGTGCTTAACAGCAGAGACAGGAAGGAATAAGGAAAGAAAATAACAAACAGCCAACCAATATTTCATTTAAATCTGTGAAATGCTGTGCAAATGGTGAAGAGTGATTTGCTTTCATTTATGTGGTCACTTTCAAAATAGGTGTAATGTGATACTAAAAAAATGTATGTTCTGTGGACCTGGGGTGAAGAATTCTATAAATATTCACTGAGTTTACTTGTTCCAGATCTGAGTTCAAATCATGAATGTCCCTGTTAATTTTCTATCTCATTGATATATTGAATATTAACAATGTGGTGTCAAAGTCTCCTGCTATTATTGTGCGGTAGTCCCAGTCTCTTTAAAGTCATTGAAAACTTGCCTTATGTATCTGGGTGCTCCTATATTGGATGCATATATATTTATGATCATTGACTTCTATTGTTGCATCAATCCTTTTATCATTATGTAATGTTCTTCTTTGTTTCTTTTAGTCTTTGTTAAAGTCTATTTTGTCAGAGATGGAAGTTACAACTCCTGTCTTTTTTTCTCTCTCTCCATTTGATTGATGAGTCTTCCTCCTACCTTTTGTTTTCAGTCTTTGTGTGTCCTTGCTTATGAGATGGATCTGGATACAGAGTGCTGATGTGTTTTGACTTTTTATTCAGTTTGCGTGTCTATGTTGTTGATTGGGGCATTTAATCCATTTAAATTTAGGATTTATATTGATATTTGTCAGTTTAATATTGTCATTTAATGCTAGCTGCCTATTTTGCTCATTAGTTAATATAGATTCTTCATTATGGAGATACTCTTTACTTTTTGGTAGGTTTTTGGGATGACCAATACTGGTTGTTCCTTTCTGTGTATGGCACTTCTTTCAGAAGCTCTTGTAAAGAAGGCCTGGTGGTGATGAAATCTCTGAGTGCTTGCTTGTTCATGAAAAATTTTATTTTTCCTTCATTTATAAAGCTTAGTTTGACCGGATATGAGATTCTGGATTGAAAATTCTTTTCTTTGAGGATATTGAATATTGATCCCCATTCTCTTCTAGTTTGTAGGGTTTCTGCTGAGGGATCTGCTGTAAGTCTGATAGGCTTCCCTTTATGGGTAACCTGACCTTTCTCTCTAGCTTCCCTTAGAATTTTCTCCTTTATTTCAACCCTGGTGAATCTAAAAATTATGTGTCTTGGGGTTGCTCTACCTGAGGAATATCTTTACAGTGTTCTCTGTATTACCTGGAGTTGAGTATTGTCCTGCCTTACTAGGTTAGGAAAGTTTTCCTGAAGAATATTTTCCAGCTTGGATTCATTCTCTTCATGACATTCAGGTATAGCTATCAAATGTAAATTAGGTCTTTTCATGTAGTCCCATATTTCTTGGAGACTTTGCTCATTCCTTTTTACTTTTTTCTTCTCTAATCTTGTCTTCTCATTTTATTTCATTAAGTTGGTCTTCGACCTCTGATATCCTTTATTCTGCTTCATCGATTCGAGTGTTAAAACCTGTGCATAGCTCGTGGAGTTCTTGTATTGTATTCTTCAGTTCCATTAATTCACTTATATTCCTCTCTAAATTGTCTATTCTCATTAGGATTTCGTCAAACCTTTTTTCAAGGTTCTTAGTTTCTTTACATTGGGCTAGAACATGTCCTTTTAACTCATAGAAGTTTCTTACTATCCATCTTCTGAAGCCTAATTCTGTTATTGGAACATGCTCATTCTCCATCAGGCCTTGTTCCCTTGTTGATGAGGAACTGTGATCCCCTGTAGAGGGAGAGGCATTCTGATTTTGGGTGTTCTCAGCCTTTTTATGCTGGTTTCTTCCCGTCATTATAAATTTATCCACCTGTCGTCTTTGTAATTACTGACTTTCAAATTAGGTCTCTGAGTGGATGTCCAGCTTGTTAATTCCCGGCACCGGAATCTGAGCAACCCACTGTGCCAACTAAAACAGCAACATTAAGATTCATGGTGCTGGAGGGGACTCAAGATGGCGCTGTGAGAACAACCCAGGATTGGAGCCCGCGTTGAACCCGCAAACGGTGAGTCAGTGCTGCATTTCCAGACTGATCTTTGCTGCCCACAGAACGGGGAAACTCCCAAGTATAAAAAGACATGGGACGCCAGGCAGTAGGTCTGCCTGGCGAAGCCGGCAGCTGGGGCGGTGGCAGCCGGCCCGACCCAGCAATCCCCACAGGGCGCGCTTGTCCGGGTGCCTTGTTGAACCGGCAGCCTGAGACTTGAGAGGGCTGGACTTGAGACTGAACGAGACTTGCACAGTAGCCCAGCCCATGGGATTGCAGGGACAGATCGTTTGGGATACCCAGTGGGACAAACAAAACCGCGATTTCAAACTATCCCGGGCAGACGGTCCGAGACGCTCTGTGGGGGAGGGGCGTCCACCACTACGGAGGCAACCTGCCCCAACTGATAGACACGCCCACTGCTGACGCAGCCAGCCAGTGCCGAGGCAACCCGCCCCAACTGAGATACACGCCCACTGCTGACGCAGCCAGCCGTTGCCGAGGCAACCCGTCCCTACTGAGATACACGCCCACTGCTGACGCAGCCTGCCGTTGCTGAGGCAACACGCTACAATGAAAAGACTCCGCCACAGGGCGTGGCGGACACCAGCAGAGCCGGCAGGAACAGCGCAAATCACACAACAGCAGGGCGGAGCCTCGGCAGCCAAACAGTGGCTAGTCTGCCTTCGAGCTGGGCAGGACACCTGATCGGACATCCAAAAATAAAGCCCAAACCCCTCAACACAGAGCATTTGAGAAAAAAAAAAGGGTTGTTTAACGAGCTGTGTTGCAGCAGAATCAAACATAGCAGCCTAACAGCCCTGAATGAACAACAGAGTGCACAGCTCAGCAATTAAACCCCTATAAAGTACAAACTGTCTCCTCAAGCAGCTCCCTGACCCCTCTATATCCAAAAGACTGTCATTAGGCAGGCATCATCCTGGGACAAAGAGAGCAGAAAAAGAAACTGGTAGCAGCCCTCGCTGTGCCATGGCTACTAGAGGTGCACCCCAGACAAGCAGGGTCTGGAGCGGACCTCAACAGTCGTACAGCGAAGGGGCTAGACTGGTAGAAGGAAAACCAAGCAACAGAAATACTTCATCATCAACATTCTGGGTGTCCACTCAGAGACCCAAACGAAAAGTCAGCAACTACGCAGACGACCAGCGGACAAATCCACAAAGATGGGAAGAAACCAGCGCAAAAAGGAGGAAAACACCCGAAACCAGAACACATCGCCTCCTAGAAAGGACCAAAACTCCTCACCAGCAAGGGAACAAAGCAGGACGGAGAAAGACTGTGACGAAATGACGGAATTAGACTTCAGAAGACGGATAATGAGAAACTTTTGTGAGCTAAAAGATCATGTATTAAATCAATGCAAAGAAACTAAGAACCTTGAAAAAATATTTAAAAAAAGATTCGAGGAAATGATAACAAGAATGGATACCTTAGAGAGGAGTATGAATGAATTAAAGGAGCTGAAAAACACAATATGAGAACTTCGCGAAGCAAACGCAAGTTTCAATAGCCGAATTGACCAAGCAGAAGAAAGAATATCTGAAGTCGAAGACCAACTCAATGAAATTAAACGAGAAACCAAGATCAGAGAAAAAAGCGCAAAAAGGAATGAACAAAGTCTCCAAGAAATGTGGGACTATGTGAAAAGACCTAACCTATGTTTGATAGGTGTACCAGAAGGGGACGAAGAGAATGAAACCCAGCTGGAAAATACTCTTCAGGACATCATCCAGGAAAATTTCCCCCACCTAGCAAGACAAGCCAACACTCAATTGCAGGAAATACAGAGAACACCACAAAGATATTCCGCAAGAAGAGCAACCCCTAGGCACATAATCGTCAGATTCAACAGGGTTGAAATAAAGGAGAGAATACTAAGGGCAGTCAGAGAGAAAGGTCGGGTCACCCACAAAGGGAAGCCCATCAGACTCACAGCAGATCTCTCGGCAGAAACACTACAAGCCAGAAGAGAGTGGGGGCCAATATTCAACATTCTTAAAGAAAAGAACTTTCAACCCAGAATTTCATATCCAGCCAAACTGAGCTTCAGAAGTGAAGGAAGAATAAAATCCTTTGCGAACAAGCAAGTACTCAGAGATTTTGTCACCACCAGGCCTGCTTTACAAGAGCTCCTAAAAGAGGCACTACACATAGAAAGGATCAATCAGTACCAGCCATTCCAAAATCACACTGAATGCTAAAGAGCTTCAACATAATGAAGAATCTACAACAACTAACAGGCAAAACAGCCACTTAGCATCAAAATGGCAGCATCAAATTCACACATTACAATATTAACCCTAAATATAAATGGACTAAATGCACCAATCAAAAGACACAGACTGGCAAATTGGATAAAAATCCAAAACCCATCAGTGTGCTGTATCCAGGAAACCCATCTCACATGCAAGGATACACAAAGGCTCAAAATAAAGGGATGGAGGAAGATTTACCAAGCAAATGGAAAGCAAAAAAAAGCAGGAGTTGCAATTCTCATCTCTGATATAATAGACTTTAAAGCAACAAAGATCAAAAGAGACAAAGAAGGCCATTACATAATGGTAAAAGGATCGATACAACAAGAAGAGCTAACGATCCTAAACATATATGGACCCAACACAGGAGCACCCAGATACATAAGGCAAGTTCTTAATGACTTACAAAAGGACTTAGACTCCCACACAATAATAGTGGGAGACTTTAACACTACACTGTCAATACTAGACAGATCAACCAGACAGAATATCAACAAGGATACCCAGGGCTTGAACTCAGACCTGGAGCAAGCAAACCTGGTGGACATTTACAGAACTCTCCACCCCAAATCCACAGAATACACATTCTTCTCAGCACCACATCACACCTACTCTAAAATTGACCACATAATTGGAAGTAAAGCACTGCTCAACAAATGCAAAACAACTGAAATCATAACAAACAGCCTCTCAGACCATAGTGCAATCAAGTTAGAACTCAGAATTCAGAAACCGACCCAGAACCACACAGCTTTATGGAAACTGAACAACTGGCTCTTGAATGTTGACTGGGTAAACAACGAAATGAAGGCAGAAATAAAAAAGTTCTTCGAAACCAATGAGAACGAAGACACAACGTGCCAGAACCTCTGGGACACATTTAAAGCAGTCTCTAGAGGAAAGTATATAGCAATAAGTGCCCATATAAGGAGAATGGAGAGATCCAAAATTGACACCCTATCGTCAAAATTGAAAGAGCTAGAGGAGCATGATCAAAAAAACTCAAAACCCAGCAGAAGACAAGAAATTACTAAGATCAGAGCTGAGCTGAAGGAGATTGAGACACGAAAAACCCTTCAAAAAATTAATAAATCCAAGAGCTGGTTTTTTGAAAAGATCAACAAAATAGACAGACCACTAGCCAGATTGATTAAAAAGAAAAGAGAGAACAACCAAATAGATGCAATAAAAAATGATAAAGGGGAAATCACCACAGATTCCACAGAAATTCAAACCATCATCAGAGAATATTACAAACAACTCTATGCACATAAACTAGTAAACCTAGAAGAAATGGATAAATTCCTGGACTCCTGTGTCCTCCCAAGCCTAAACCAGGAGGAAGCTGAAACTATGAATAGACCAATAACAAGGTCTGAAGTTGAGGCAGCAATTAAGAGCCTACCTCACAAAAAAAGCCCAGGTCCAGACGGGTTCACAGCCGAATTCTACCAGACACACAAGGAGGAGCTGGTACCATTCCTTCTAAAACTATTTCAAACAATCCAAAAAGAGGGAATCCTTCCCAAATCATTTTATGAGACCAACATCATCCTGATACCAAAACCCGGCAGAGACCCAACGAGAAAAGAAAACTTCAGGCCAATATCCATGATGAACATAGATGCAAAAATCTTCAATAAAATATTGGCAAGCCGATTGCAACAGCAAATCAAAAAACTTATTCATCATGATCAAGTAGGATTCATCCCGGGGATGCAAGGCTGGTTCAACATACGCAAGTCTATCAACATAATTCACCACATAAACAGAACCAAAAACAAAAACCACATGATTATCTCAATTGACGCAGAGAAGGCATTTGACAAAATTGAACAGCCCTTTATGCTAAAAACCCTCAATAAACTCGGTATTGATGGAACGTATCTCAAAGTAATAAAAGCTATTTATGACAAACCAACAGCCAATATCATACTGAATGGGCAAAAACTGGAAGCATTCCCTTTGAAATCTGGTACTAGACAAGGATGCCCTCTCTCACCACTCCTATTCAATATAGTACTGGAAGTTCTAGCCAGAGCAATCAGGCAAGAAAAAGAAATAAAGGGTATTCAAATAGGAAAGGTGGAAGCAAAATTGTCTCTATTTGCAGACGACATGATAGTATACCTAGAAGACCCCATTGCCTCAGCCCAAAAACTCCTGAAACTGATAAGCAACTTCAGCAACGTCTCAGGATATAAAATCAATGTGCAAGAATCACAAGCATTCGTCTACACCAATAACAGACTTAAAGAAATCGAAATCAAGAGCGAACTGCCATTCACAATTGCTACAAAAAGAATAAAATACCTTGGAATACAACTCACAAGGAACGTAAGAGACCTCTTCAAGGAGAACTACAAACCACTGCTCAACGAAATCAGAGAGGACACAAACAGATGGAGAAACATTCCATGTTCATGGTTAGGAAGAATTAAGATCGTGAAAATGGCTATACTGCCCAAAGTAATTTACAGAATCAACGCTATCCCCATCAAGCTACCATTGACTTTCTTCACAGAACTGGAAAAAACCACCATGAACTTCATATGGAACCAAAAGAGAGCCCGCATAGCCAAGTCAATTCTAAGCAAAAAGAACACAGCGGGGGGCATCACACTACCGGATTTCAAAGTATACTACAAGGCTACAGTAATCAAAACAGCATGGTACTGGTACCAAAACAGAGATATAGACCAATGGAACAAAACAGAGGCACCGGAGGCAACACAACATACATACAACTATACAATCTTTGATAAACCTGACAAAAACAAGCAATGGGGCAAGGATTCCATGTTTAACAAATGGTGTTGGGAAAACTGGCTAGCCATGTGCAGAAAGCAGAAACTGGACCCCTTCCTGACACCTTACACTAAAATTAACTCCAGATGGATTAAAGACTTAAACATAAGACCTGGCACGATAAAAACCCTAGAAGGAAATCTAGGCAAAACTATCCAGGACATAGGAGTAGGCAAGGACTTCATGAACAAAACACCAAGAGCATTGGCAACAAAAGCCAAAATAGACAAATGGGACCTAATGAAATTCCACAGCTTCTGCACGGCAAAAGAAACAGTCACTAGAGTGGATCGGCAACCAACAGAATGGGAAAAAATTTTCGCAGTCTACCCATCTGACAAAGGGCTGATATCCAGAATTTACAAAGAACTCAAGCAGATTAACAGGAAAAAAACAAACAAGCCCATTCAAAAGTGGGCAAAGGATATGAACAGATACTTTACGAAAGAAGACATATATGAGGCCAACAATCATATGAAAAAATGCTCATCGTCACTGGTCATCAGAGAGATGCAAATCAAAACCACATTGAGATACCATCTCACGCCAGTTAGAATGGCGATCATTAAAAAATCTGGAGACAACAGATGCTGGAGAGGATGTGGAGAAAAAGGAACACTTTTACACTGTTGGTGGGAGTGTAAATTAGTTCAACCATTGTGGAAGACAGTGTGGCGATTCCTCAAGGCCTTAGAAATAGAAATTCCATTTGACCCAGCAATCCCATTACTGGGTATATATCCAAAAGACTATAAATCGTTCTACTATAAGGACACATGTACACGAATGTTCATTGCAGCACTGTTTACAATAGCAAAGACCTGGAATCAACCCAAATGCCCATTGATAATAGACTGGATTGGAAAAATGTGGCACATATACACCATGGAATATTATGCAGCAATCAGAAATGATGAGTTCGTGTCGTTTGTAGGGACATGGATGAATCTGGAAAACATCATCCTCAGCAAACTGACACAAGAACAGAAAATGAAACACCGCATATTCTCACTCATAGGTGGGTGATGAAAAATGAGAACACATGGACACAGAAAGGGGAGTACTAAACACTGGGGTCTACTGGTGGGAAAAGGGGAGGGCCAGTGGGAGGGAGAGGTGGGGAGGGATAGCCTGGGGAGAAATGCCAAATGTGGGTGAAGGGGAGAAGAAAAGCAAAGCACACTGCCATGTGTGTACCTACGCAACTGTCTTGCATGCTCTGCTTATGTACCCCAAAACCTATAATCCAATAAAAAATAAAAAAAAAAAATCAAAAAAAAAAGGATTCATGGTGCTTTTCTGCCCAGGAATCTCTGGTCTGGCTTCCTTCTTGAGTCTCTTTTTCAATCAGCTGAATGGGTGACTCTGCCTTCCTGGAGCTCCAAATGTCTACCAAAAGGGGACCCAGTCCCGTTTACTCTGCACCAAGAATTGCCGTCCTGAGGCACTGGCAAAACCGCCATGCCAGCCACAAGCGTCACACTGGTGACCCGTGGGGCTCCTCTGCTGGGAATCTCCTGGTCTGTGAGCAAGAAAAATTTGTCTGAAAGTGTGGCCTCCTCTCATTCTGTGCACTTTCACTGGGAGCTATAATTCCAAGCTGCTAGTAATTGGCCATCTTGGATCTCTCTCCATTTTGGTTGTTTATCGTGAATGAGTATTGAATTTTGTGCAATGCTTTTATGCATCAATTGAGAAGATTGTCATTTTTTCATCATTTTTATAGTGCAGCCTGGTGTATTATTACATTGATGATTTTCATATGTTGAACCATCCTTCCCTTCTAGGAATAAATATCACTTGGTTATATTAAATAATACCTTTTTCTTTATTATTTTATTTTACTTTTTATACAGGGCCTCACTCTGTTACCCAGGCTGGAGTGTAGTAGCATGATCTTGACTCACTGTAACCTCTGCCTCCCAGGCTCAAGTGAATAATGCTTTTAATATTTTCTTCAGTATGGTTTGCTGGTGTTTATATGTGGATTTCTGCATTGGCAATCATAATGGGTTTTAGTGCTATTTTGTTTGTTCTCCCTAGACATGTCACACCTGCTTGAGAGACTTGCCATGATCTTACTGAAACCTCAGTTATGTGCTTAATAAGGTTTTTCATACTCTTTTGGTGTGTGTGCCACATAGCTATCAATATCACCATCAGTACCATACCTTTTCAGGTGACCATAACAACTGGCACCATAAACAGGGTGTGTGCATGTTGATCACCACATCATGGGTTTGTTTTCCCTTGTCTGGTTGCTAACCTGCTCTGTTGCTTGATGGCCAGCATCCACTTAGAGGTGGTGCTCACTATTCTGTGTCATATTATTGAGGCATATCAAGCATCAGTTCTGCCGAGATGGCCAAGGTAAACAGATGGCCATGGTAAACATTTTTGCCTAATTCCTTGACCTTTATGAGGAGGAGTGTTGGACTGAAGTTCTCCTTAATGTGGTCCTGGGTTGGATGTTTTGACTGAGGCTTATCTGTATATTTTAGAGTAAAGCTGTGACTGATACTGGGCTTGAGACTTGATCTGTTGGTCTGAAGGTGGGAGTTGGTGGTGAGATTTTATTCAGTTCTAGTTTTGGGACCATCAGATGGTCATTCCTAAAGGAACAGTCATTTGAAAAAAAAAATAAAGAGAAAAGAGGATAGGAAAGCTACCATTAGATGTTGTCCTGAAGTCTGCATTCACCATGACCTTTAAGTACCTCTGCTGCTGCTGCTGCTGCTGCTGCCCAGGCCTCTAACACAACAAAGACCCTGATCTTCTGGGGTATCAGTATAACTTCTGTGACATCTCTATAGCACAGTAAAGGGGTTAGTTTAAACCGGAATGAAGACTGATGTCACTAAACTGCATAAAGCATCTGTGGCCATGCGGGAGTGACAATGTTCATGTGAAATTCTCTGGAGGAAAAAGAAATTATACAAATTACAACAGAGAGGTCCCTCCCCTCTCCAAAGTATTACCAGTGACCAGAAAACAAAACAGAAAGGAAAGGGAATAAGCTTTTTGTTGTTTTCTTCTTTCTAACAAAAAGCTGAAATAAAAGTGCATAATTTTGAACCACTGGAAATACAAAATATACTAACAAAATTTGAGAAAATGTAACACCCTTGAATTGGTTGATTGAAAACACGTAACCAACTGGGAATAGAAGAAAACTACATCAACATAGGAAAAGGAATTTATGAAAAGCCCACAGGCAACATACTGAATAGCAAGATTGAAAGCTTTTTAAGATGAGGAACAAGGCAAGGACACTCACTCTCATTTCTTCTATTCAATATACTACCACAAATCCTAGCCAGACCAGTTAGACAAGAAAAAGATATAAATGACATCTATATGGAACAGGAAAAATATAATTATCTCTTTTCTAAGATGATAATTAGTTATCATCTTAGAAAAATTATCTGTGTTTAAGTTCAGAGTCATAGGGAAAATGAGCACTCAAAGAATTTCTCAGCAAAGCAATTTTACTTCTCTGCAAAGGCATGCCCCTCATATTGCCATGAAAGCAGCACATAGAACAAAGGAGAAAGCAAATTGTTATTCCTGATGCAAATCCTGCCTTTGTGCCCTTTCCCCATTGGCTGGGGTAGGACCATATAGTCTGAACTAGACCCAATTGGCTAGACGTTTAAACTTTTTCTCAGATTGTTATATGCTGCTCTTTGCCAGCTAAAACTAACTCTCCTTTTCCCTGACTAAAAGCTGTTCAGGCTTTATGTTAGTTTCTTGAGCTGGGCAGACTCTGTCTTGGCTTTTTCATTTTACTAACCTTCTCTCCATTAAGTATGTAACTATAGTATAAAGCAAGGTCAGGCTGACACTGGGCATCCAGGAATGGCTTTGTTGATAAGAGATTGAGTGAAGTGGTAACCACAGGGCCTGGAAATGCAGATGCAGTGAGCGCCCAGAGACTCCTTATCTATAAGTTGTATATCTTCCATGACAGCTGTACTCCTCACACCTGGCACTGTTTTATTTCTTATGTATCGGTTTTTCTTTTTAACTTTTTGCTTACTCTGCCTTTGTGAAAAATTTGTTTCAACTAGGTTCCCCCTTCCTGTTAAAACTAGTCTATAAAAGACCACCTAACTTTTTCTTCAGGGCGGAGAGAATTTTGGGTGTTAGCCACTCTCAGTTGCTGGCTGAATAAAGGCCTCAAAATTCAATCTCAGAGTGTGGCACATTCCTTGATTCGCTCGGGTACAACAAGATAAGGTAGGCAGGTAAGGGAGAGAGGGGAGAGGGAGAAGGGGTCATCTGCAGTGAGCTAGAGGGCCAGTCTTTTTCCAAATAAGGAAAGGAATTATGAGCCAGTGCTGGTAATGCCACTGGTTCTGTGGCCTGCTTGGGCATATAGTAAAAGCAGAAAGAAGGAAAGAAAAAGAAAGAGAACAGAGGTACTGAGTATTAAAGAATGAGGTTGTTTGAAGAGAAACCTTGCCATATCTCACATATGAATTCAATTTCTAAAACTTAAAACTAATACATTCATCCTATGTGTGTGGGATTGGTTCCAAAAGCTCCCCCCAATCAAAAATTTATGGATACTCAGTTCCCTTATATAAAATGGCACAATATTTGCATATTATCTATGCATATCCTCTTACATACTTTAAATCATCTCTAGATTACTTTTAATGACTAATACAATGTTAAGTCCTATGTAAATAGTTGCTATAATCTATTGTTTAAGGAATAATGTGAAGCTATCTGTTTTGTTTCCTGAATATATTTGATCTGTGGTTGGTTTAATCTATGTATGTAGCCTCCAGAAATATGGAGGGTCAACTGTATATGACTTCAGCAAAGTCGTAAGATACAAAATCACCACAAAGAAATCATTTTTGTTTCTGTATACTGTCAGTGAGTAATCAGAATAAGAAATTAACAAAACTATCTCATTTACAATAGCATAACAAATGCTTGAGAATAAACATAACCGAGAAAGCAAAACAATGAAAACTACAAAGAATTGATAAAAGACAACTAATGAGATAAAAATAAACAGAAAGATGTCTGTGATATTGAGAAATATATATCTGGCTTTTGTCCCATGACCTGGCCCAAAACTCCTAAAATACTTGAAATATCCAAAGTGATGTGGTAATGTGTCATTTGTGTGCTAATGAAAGGACTGATAGCTGGGAGCTCCTGCACAGCCTTAGGATGGGGCTGGTTGTGGGGGTGGTGGTGGTGGGGAGGAACCAAAACCAACCATGTAATTAGATGGTTGGAATGTTCAGCCTCACCCTTCCTCTCCCTGGAGGAGCAAAGGGCTGAGTGTTAAGCTTATTGCCAATTGCTATGTAATAACAACACCATAAAAACCCAAAAGGACTACTTTTGGGGAACTTTTGGATATAAATATATGGGGGTTCATAGGGTGTTGATACACAAACACAGGTCACAGAAGCTCCATGCCCTTTTCCATATATCTTACCCTATACATCTCTTCCATCTGGGTGTTCATCTATATTTTTGTAATATCCTTTATAATAAATGGGTAAATGTAAGTGTTGTACTGGCCTGAGCATAGAAAGTCAACACCAAGACAAAAGTATGCCAAATTGCAGGGTCTTTATTGCTGGCAGCCAGGGAGGACTCACGTTTCTCCAACCTGTGGCCCTGAAAGGAGGGTGTTAAGACCCTTTTGTACCCATAAAACCACCTTGGGAGTGAGGGTGAGGGGCAGGGGTGGGGGTGAGGGGCTTCAGACTTTCTGAGGGCTAGTGGATTCTGTAAATCACCTCCTGGGTGGAGATGCGGGTGAGGGGCTTGACATTCTAAGGGCCAGGGGACTATTTGACATTCTGATTGTTACTTAAGTGGTTCACAAAAGCTAAGATTAGCGTTCATCTACACATTGTCTGGGTAGGGTGGGGATCACAGTCCTTAATTACTTATTCAAATTTGGGTTTTAGATAGTAGTTTCAACAGAAAGCTGAGGTAAGGTTGAGGTATGCAGTTTTATGGGCCTTTTACCATGTCACAGTAAGTAGTGTTTTTTTGAGTTAAACTTGAGGAGGTGGCCATTGGAACCCAAATTTAAAGTGTCTTAGTCAGAATTTGCAGCAACCTAAGCTTATAGCTAGTGTATGAAGCAGGGGCAATCTTGTGAGACTGAGATCTTAACCTGTAGGATCTGATGCTGAGGAGGAAAATAAAATTAAAGACAGGGTTGGAATGAAATAAGTCATAGTTAACATTAGGACTAGGTCATTAAGAAAAATCATAGTAATCAAAAATAAGTAACCCCTCCCAGCTTAGCCTAACTAACTGCAGCTGCAAACTTATCTCACAGCCTACATTCCTGGCTAGCCATAGAGAAAATAGAGGCAAAGCAGACCTGGTACCATCCTTTCTCTATATAGATAAGAGTACCAGAGCATATCTTAAGGTCTGCAGCCTGCACATACTTCTGCAATTCCTGTTCTTGTGGTCTCCTCGAGTGTCCTCCTCAACCTCTCGACCTTCTACTTGCAAGGTTGTAGGGTCAAATGACCATGAAGCTCACTATTGTAAAACATGATTTACTCTTTGTCCAAAACCTGTTCCCTGCCTTGTTTTCCTGCCTCCTGTCGTATAAAAGCAATGTGTTCTCTTTGTTCAGGGCTGGTGGCTACTACAGGCAGTAAGGCCACTGTCAGTGGGAGCTCTAATAAAGAAATGATCTTGTGTCTCTTGGTCTTTCTGCTCTTCTCAGCTTGAATTCCAACAACAATGCTATCTCAAGCTAGCATTGGAAATCAGTTGAATTAGGGGACACCTGCTGGTGTATGCTGGAGAATCCCTTGCAAAATTATTTGTTTCTTGTGTGTAGAAGAACCTAATACATCTGATCACACATTCGTGTTAATTGTTCTATGAGAGTAGGAATAATTAATATTGGCTTTTTTTCTATATTCTCAGAGAATCCAATGTTCACAGAGTGGATGAGTTAATCTTGTTAAAATGTGTATACTACTCAAAGTGATCTACAGATTTAATGCAATCTGTACCAAAATTTTAATGGATTTTTTTGAAAAAATATAAGAAAATTCTAAAACTGACATAGAAGTTTTATGGACCTTTAGTATCTGAAACAATCTTGATAAGAGAGAACAAAGCTGGGTCTTCACAATTCCTGAATCAGAAACATGATAGGAAGCAACAGTAATCAAGATGGCCCATTACTTGACCAAAGACAGATAGGCAGACCAATGGAACAGAATAGAGAACCTGAATATAAATGTAGTGCATATTCGGCTAAATGATCTTAGACAAAGGTGCCAAGGCTGCACAATGAAGACAGGACAATCTTTTGAAACAATGATATTAAGAAAACTGGATATACACCTGCAGAAAAACGAAGTCTGATCAGTAATTTACACCACGAATACATATTCACTAAAAGTGAAATAAAGACCTGAATGGAAGACGTAAAACTGTAAAATTTCTTGAAAAAAACATATGGGAAAAGTATTAAAATGTTAGATTTGCAGTGATATATTCCATATGACACCAATAGTATAGGAAACAAAAGCAAAAGAGAAGTGGGATTGCATCAAAGTTAACAGATATACATTGAAGGAAATCTTCAACATGGTGAAAATGCACTCTTCAGAATGGGACAAAATTTATGCAAATCATATATGTGATATGGATTTAATATTCTCAACATAAAAAGAACTACAGGAACTCCAAAAACTCAACAAAAATAAAACAACCTGGTTTTAAAAATGGTCAAAAGTCCTGAATGAACAGTTCTGCAAGTAACACATGCAAATAACAATATGTTCTCACCATCACAAATGATAAGATAAATGCAAATTGAAAGTATAACGAGCCATTTCCTCACACCCATTAGAATGGCCAACATCAAAAGAACAGAAAATGACAAGTGTTGGTGAAGCTGCAGTTATTAGAATGCTTGTGCATTGTTGGTGAAGTCATTTTGGAAAATGGGGTTGAGCTTGTCAGAAAATTTAATACAATATTAAAATATGGTCCAGTAATTTCACTTCTGGGTGTATATCCAGAATAATGTACAATAGCATTTTGAAGGAAAGAGGAAGAAATTTTGTTACTTGGTACAACATGGATTAAACTTGAGGACCTTAGACTGAGTGAAATAACAGAGGAGTAAAAGAATAAACTACTGTATGATTCCCCTCATGAACTCTGTGAAGTACTCAAAAGGCAAACAGAACATTGCAAGGTTGTTGCTGTTGGCTGTAGAATGGGGCTGGAGTTGGCAGGGAGGTAGAAGTAGTGTTTAGTGGATATAGACTTAGACTTTTCAAGTTAAAGTTTTAGAGATCTCTGGCACAACCATGTGAATATGCTTAAAATATTGTCGACCTGAACACTTAAACATGGTTATGGTAAATTCAATATTAAGTTTTTACCACAATAAAAAATAAATTAGAAAACCTTTTACATTAAAAGAAATATTGAACAGAATTGCTATATGATCCATCAGTTTCTATCATAGGTATAAAGAGAAATAGAAACATGTTCACACAAAACTTTGAACATGAATGCTTTTAGAAACGTTATTCACGATAGCCTAAAGGTAGAACCCAAATAATCCATCATCTAATGCATAGTACAAAATATGTATTAATAAACCCATACAATCAAATATAATTCCACCATAAATCCAAACAAAGTACTGGAACATGCTGTAGCAGGTACGTCTCTTCAAAAATAAAAAATTGTAGTAAGTAAAAGCTAGTTATAAGTACCTCATATGTTATGATTCCATTCACACAGAAGTTCAGAATAGGGAATGTGTACAGAGAGCAGGCAGATTACTGGTTGTCTGGGGTTGGATGCTGGGGGAGGAAGATGGCAGGTTAGATGAATGGATACTTAAAGGGTACATGGGCTTATCATGCAGGTGATGAAAATTAACTAGTGATGATTACATGTATCTGTGAGAATAGCAAAAACTGATGAATTCTATACTTTAAATGGGTATATTGTATAAAATGTACATGTTTGAATAAAATAGTTGACATAAGTAAATGCAGTAGAACTTTTGTTTCAATTTGTTAAGAGAATCAAATTACCAAGTTTATCTAAATTTATAAAACTTGTTACTGTTTTTCACTGAGAATGGAAATCAGTTGCCTTGGGGATCCAGACTTTAGCATTTCAAAATTCTCTAGGGATATCCCCAATGACTAATCCAAAATTAATTTCTTAAGGAAGATAAAATGCACACCTAACAATTTTAATAAACCCATCTTATAAGTGGTAGTTGGTCTGAGAAGAGTTCTGGAGCCCTGGATAGGGGAGCAGGGATCAAACATCTCACCAGACCCAAAGTGCCAAATATGCATGTTTGAGGATGGGATTAGTGGAAGCCTCCGTATTGTCACTGGTCAAAGATAAAAATGGAGCTAGACTCCTTACTAGATATGGTGATGTCACTGTTAAGTGTTTATGTTTCTAAACAAAGGTGACAGTCCCATTAGTGGTCTTGCAGCCTTATGTCAATCCCCTGATCCTGGAGGACATCAGACTCCTGTTTCAGTGTGGCCACCCTTCTTGCTGTGGATGAGGGGGCCATTTCATGTGGAAGCTATGTCTAGGATTCTCTGCTCACACCTGTGCCCCTGCATTCAGAAGATGTGGGGAGACACCAGTGTCTGACTTCAAGTTCTGAACTAGTCCTTTTTAAATTCAAATGCCCCTGCCAGGGACAGATTCTGGGGATTGCTGAATCTAGGTCAGCTTAGGCACATGACCTCTCATAACTGTCACTCCTGCTATAGAGGCCAGAATTGTAGGAACTGTTTAATCAGATGCACCACCCAGAAGGGGTGATGGTGTGAGCTCACAAAGGCAAATTGATATCACTGCTTGTTCCTGTGGTCTCTTGTCACTGTGTTTCACTTGCCCCTAATTAGCTCTGGTGTCTCTGTCACAACTCTGTTGTGCTGTGACCTGCACCAGCTGATAAAATCCTGGGGAAGACATCAGGGTACCCAGGAATCCTAGAAATGTGAAATAGTGTGTGTGGCCAGACATCCCCAAACAGGGGAGATGGAACTGGCTGGAACTTTCAGGAACTGGCTATGACCTAAGCCTTCTCACGGTCCATTGCAGAGGTTGTCAACTCTTTTCCTGAGTGGTTGTACCATTTACATTCCCATCAGCTTGCAGGAGTGACCTAGATTTTCTCATCCTCAGCAGCACGTGTTTTCAGTACTATGTTTTAGTTTAGCCATTCTGAAAGACATGCAACAAAATCCCACTGGGGTTTGCATCAGAACTTCATAAAGACTAATGATGTTAGACATATTTTCATGTGCTTATTTGACATCTGTTTGTTCTCTGGAATAACTCATATATTTTGCCTATTATCCACTTGGATTTTTTTTTCATGGTTGCATTTTGTGAGCTCTTTACATATTGTAGATACTAGTCCTCTGTTGTACGTGCAGTTTGAAAATATTTTTATCCATTAAGTAGCTTGATTTTGTCATCTTAACCAGATGTTTTACAGAGCCATTTTTTTTTTTTTTGAGATGGAGTTTCACTGTTGTTACCCAGACTGGAGTGCAATGGCGCGATCTCGGCTCACTGCAACCTCCACCCTCTGAGTTCAAGCAATTCTCCTGCCTCAGCCTCCCGAGTAGCTGGAACTACAGACATGCACCACCATGCCCAGCTAATTTTTGTATTTTCAGTAGAGACGGGGTTTCACCTTGTTGACCAGGATGGTCTCGATCTCTTGATCTCGTGATCCACCTGCCGTGGCCTCCCAAAGTGCTGGTATTATAGCGTGAGCCACCACACCCGGCTTTACAGAGCTATTTTAAAAAATGATTTCTAAAGTTTTTATATAAGATTTTCTATTTCAATCATTTTAAGTGTACTATTCCATGGCGTTTGTTATATTTATAATGTTGTTAAACCATTACCATTATTTATGTCCTTTTTTTAATCATTCCAAACAAAAACTCTACCTATTAAGCAAAAATCTCCATTTGCATCTTTTCTGTCTTAATATTTTACATCAGTAGAATCCTACAATATTAGTGCTGTTTATTTGTGGTGTCATTCACTTAAGTTTCTAGGGTTCATTTGTGGTGTTGTAGCCTGTATAAAAATTTCATTCATTTTTGTGGTAGAACAAAATTGTGTTTCTATGCCCTGCATTTTAATATTTGGATGGTTTTGGGGGTATTATGAATATTGATATGAATTTGTGTATACACGCATTTTTTCAGCACTTGGTTTTAATTATTTTGGAAATTTACCTAGGAATGGAATTATGACATCGTCTGTTAATTCTATGCTTAGCATTCAGAGGTAACTCCAAGTATTTTCCACAGCAGCTGAACAACTCTACATTCTCCACAGCAAGATAGAAGTGCTCTAATATCTCCACATTCTTGCCAACATTTATTTTCCTTTCGCTTTTAAAATTCTAGCCATTCAGATATTCCGCCTGGCGAAGCCGGCAGCCGGGGTGGCTGCGGCCGGCCCTACCCAGCGCTCCCCACAGGGCGCACTTGTCCGGGTGCCCCGTTGAACCGGCAACTGGAGACGTGAGAGGGCTGGACTTGAGACTGAGCTAGACTTGAACAGTGGGTCAGCCCAGGGGATTGCAGGAACAGAGCATTAGGATTGGCCCAGTGGGACGAACAAAACCGCGATTTCAAACAAGCCCCGTGCAGACGGCCCAAGACGCTCTGAGGGGGAGGGGCGGCCACCATTACTTAGGTAACCCGCCCCAACTGAGATACACGCCCATTGCTGACGCAGCCAGCCATTGCCGAGGCAACCCGTCCCTACTGAGATACACGCCCACTGCTGACTCAGCCTGCCGTCGCCGAGGCAACCCGTCCCTACTGAGATACACGCCCACTGCTGACGCAGCCAGCCGTTGCCGAGGCAACCCGCTACAACAGAGAGACTCCGCCGCAGGGCGTGGCGGAGAACAGCAGAACAGCGGAGCCAGGGCGAGCCTCACAAGAGCAGGGCGGAGCCTCGGCAGGCAAACAGTGGCTAGTCTGCATCCTAGCTGGGCAGGACCTCAATGGACATCCAAAAATAAAGCCCAAACCCCTCAACACAGCATTTGAGAAAAAAAAGGGTTTTTTTAATGAGCTCTGTTGCAGCAGAATCAAACATAGCAGCCTAACAGCCCTGAATGAACAACACAGCTCACAGCTCAGCAATTAAACCCCTATAAAGTACAAACTGTCTCCTCAAGCAGCTCCCTGACCCCTCTATATCCAAAAGACTGACATTAGGCAGGCACCATCCTGGGACAAAGATAGCAGAAAAAGAAACTGGTAGCATCCCTTGCTGTGCCACAGCTGCTAGAGGTGCACCCCAGGCAAGCAGGGTCTGGAGCGGACCTCAGCACTCGTACAGCGAAGGGGCTAGACTGGTAGAAGGAAAACCAAGCAACAGAAATACTTCATCATCAACATTCAGGGTGTCCACTCAGAGACCCAATCGAAAAGTCAGCAACTACGCAGACGACCAGCGGACAAATCCGCAAAGATGGGAAGAAACCAGCGCAAAAAGGAGGAAAACACCCGAAACCAGAACACCTCGCCTCCTAGAAAGGACCAAAACTCCTCACCAGCAAGGGAACAAAGCTGGACGGAGAATGACTGTGATGAAATGACGGAATTAGACTTCAGAAGATGGATAATGAGAAACTTTTGTGAGCTAAAAGATCATGTATTAAATCAATGCAAAGAAACTAAGAACCTTGAGAAAAGATTTGAGAAAAGATTTGAGGAAATGATAACAAGAATGGATAACTTAGAGAGGAATATGAATGAATTAAAGGAGCTGAGAAACACAATACGAGAACTTCGCGAAGCATGCACAAGTTTCAATAGCCGAATTGACCAAGCAGAAGAAAGAATATCTGAAGTCGAAGACCAACTCAATGAAATAAAACAAGAAACCAAGATTAGAGAAAAAAACACAAAAAGGAATGAACAAAGTCTCCAAGAAATGTGGGACTATGTGAAAAGACCTAACCTACGTTTGATAGGTGTACCAGAAGGGGACGAAGAGAATGAATCCAAGCTGGAAAATACTCTTCAGGACATCATCCAGGAAAATTTCCCCCACCTAGCAAGACAGGCCAACACTCAATTGCAGGAAATTCAGAGAACACCACAAAGATATTCCGCAAGAAGAGCAACCCCAAGGCACATAATCATCAGATTCAATAGGGTTGAAATAAAGGAGAGAATACTAAGGGCAGCCAGAGAGAAAGGTTGGGTCACCCACAAAGGAAAGCCCATCAGACTCACAGCAGATCTCTCGGCAGAAACACTACAAGCCAGAAGAGAGTGGGGGCCAATATTCAACATTCTTAAAGAAAAGAACTTTCAAACCAGAATTTCATACCCAGCCAAACTGAGCTTCAGAAGTGAAGGAAAAATAAAATCCTTTGCGAACAAGCAAGTACTCAGAGATTTTGTCACCACCAGGCCTGCTTTACAAGAGCTCCTAAAAGAGGCACTACACATAGAAAGGATCAACCAGTACCAGCCATTCCAAAATCACACTGAATGCTAAAGAGCATCAACATAATGAAGAATCTACAACAACTAACAGGCAAAACAGCCACTTAGCATCAAAATGGCAGTATCAAATTCACACATAACAATATTAACCATAAATGTAAATGGACTAAATGCACCAATCAAAAGACACAGACTGGCAAATTGGATAAAAATCCAAAACCCATCAGTGTGCTGTATCCAGGAAACCCATCTCACATGCAGGGATACACAAAGGCTCAAAATAAAGGGATGGAGGAAGATTTACCAAGCAAATGGAAAGCAAAAAAAAGCAGGAGTTGCAATTCTCATCTCCGATAAAATAGACTTTAAAGCAACAAAGATCAAAAGAGACAAAGAAGGCCATTACATAATGGTAAAAGGATCGATACAACAAGAAGAGCTAACAATCCTAAACATATATGGACCCAATGCAGGAGCACCCAGATACATAAGACAAGTTCTTAAGGACTTACAAAAGGACTTAGACTCTCACACAATAATAGTGGGAGACTTTAACACTCCACTGTCAATACTAGACAGATCTACCAGACAAAAAATCAACAAGGATATCCAGGGCTTGAACTCAGACCTGGAGAAAGCAAACCTGATAGACATTTACAGAACTCTCCACCCCAAATCCACAGAATACACATTCTTCTCAGCACCACATCACACCTACTCTAAAATTGACCACATAGTTGGAAGTAAAGCACTGCTCAACAAATGCAAAACAACTGAAATCATAACAAACAGCCTCTCAGACCATAGTGCAATCAAGTTAGAACTCAGAATTCAGAAACAGACCCAGAACCGCACAGCTTCATGGAAACTGAACAACTGGCTCTTGAATGTTGACTGGGTAAACAACGAAATGAAGGCAGAAATAAAGAAGTTCTTCGAAACCAATGAGAATGAAGACACAACGTGCCAGAACCTCTGGGACACATTTAAAGCAGTCTCTAGAGGAAAGTATATAGCAATAAGTGCCCATATGAGGAGAATGGAGAGATCCAAAATTGACACCCTATCGTCAAAATTGAAAGAGCTAGAGGACCAAGACCAAAAAAACTCAAAACCTAGCAGAAGACAAGAAATAACTAAGATCAGAGCTGAGCTGAAGGAGATTGAGACACGAAAAACCCTTCAAAAAATCAATAAATCCAAGAGCTGGTTTTTTGAAAAGATCAACAAAATAGACAGACCACTAGCCAGATTGATTAAAAATAAAAGAGAGAACAATCAAATAGATGCAATAAAAAATGATAAAGGGGAAATCACCACAGATTCCACAGAAATTCAAACCATCATCAGAGAATATTACAAACAACTCTATGCGCATAAACTAGTAAACCTGGAAGAAATGGAAAAATTCCTGGATTCCTGTGTCCTCCCAAGCCTAAACCAGGAGGAAGCTGAAACTATGAATAGACCAATAACAAGGTCTGAAGTTGAGGCAGCAATTAAGAGCCTACCACACAAAAAAAGCCCAGGTCCAGACGGGTTCACAGCCGAATTCTACCAGACACACAAGGAAGAGCTGGCACCATTTCTTCTAAAGCTATTTCAAACAATCCAAAAAGAGGGAATCCTTCCCAAATCATTTTATGAGACCAACATCATTCTGATACCAAAACCTGGCAGAGACCCAACAAGAAAAGAAAACTTCATGCCAATATCCATGATGAACATAGATGCAAAAATCTTCAATAAAATATTGGCAAGCCGATTGCAACAGCAAATCAAAAAACTTATTCATCATGATCAAGTAGGATTCATCCCGGGGATGCAAGGCTGGTTCAACATACGCAAGTCTATAAATGTAATTCACCACATAAACAGAACCAAAAACAAAAACCACATGATTATCTCAATTGACGCAG
Source organism: Callithrix jacchus (assembly GCF_049354715.1). NCBI lineage: Eukaryota > Metazoa > Chordata > Mammalia > Primates > Cebidae > Callithrix > Callithrix jacchus. The sequence continues at coordinate 48,105,302 of NC_133514.1, forward strand.
AGAAGACATTTGACAAAATTCAACAGCCCTTTATGCTAAAAACCCTCAATAAACTCGGTATCGATGGAACGTATCTCAAAGTAATAAAAGCTATTTATGACAAACCAACAACCAATATCATACTGAATGGGCAAAAACTGGAAGCATTCCCTTTGAAATCTGGCACTAGACAAGGATGCCCTCTTTCACCACTCCTATTCAATATAGTACTGGAAGTTCTAGCCAGAGCAATCAGGCAAGAAAAAGAAATAAAGGGTATTCAAATAGGAAAGGTGGAAGCAAAATTGTCTCTATTTGCAGACGACATGATAGTATACCTAGAAAACCACCATGAACTTCATATGGAATCAAAAGAGAGCCCGCATAGCCAAGTCAATTCTAAGCAAAAAGAACACAGCGGGGGGCATCACACTACCGGATTTCAAACTATACTACAAGGCTACAGTAATCAAAACAGCATGGTACTGGTACCAAAACAGAGACATAGACCAATGGAACAAAACAGAGGCACCGGAGGCAACACAACATACATACAACTATACAATCTTTGATAAACCTGACAAAAACAAGCAATGGGGCAAGGATTCCATGTTTAACAAATGGTGTTGGGAAAACTGGCTAGCCATGTGCAGAAAGCAGAAACTGGACCCCTTCCTGACACCTTACACTAAAATTAACTCCAGATGGATTAAAGACTTAAACATAAGACCTGGCACCATAAAAACCCTAGAAGGAAATCTAGGCAAAACTATCCAGGACATAGGAGTAGGCAAGGACTTCATGAACAAAACACCAAAAGCATTGGCAACAAAAGCCAAAGTAGACAAATGGGACCTAATGAAACTCCACAGCTTCTGCACGGCAAAAGAAACAGTCACTAGAGTGGATCGGCAACCAACAGAATGGGAAAAAATTTTTGCAGTTTACCCATCTGACAAAGGGCTGATATCCAGAATTTACAAAGAACTCAAACAGATTTACAGGAAAAAAACAAACAAGCCCATTCAAAAGTGGGCAAAGGATATGAACAGATACTTTACGAAAGAAGACATATATGAGGCCAACAATCATATGAAAAAATGCTCATCGTCACTGATCATCAGAGAGATGCAAATCAAAACCACATTGAGATACCATCTCACGCCAGTTAGAATGGCGATCATTAAAAAATCTGGAGACAACAGATGCTGGAGAGGATGTGGAGAAAAAGGAACACTTTTACACTGTTGGTGGGAGTGTAAATTAGTTCAACCATTGTGGAAGACGGTGTGGCGATTCCTCAAGGCCTTAGAAATAGAAATTCCATTTGACCCAGCAATCCCATTACTGGGTATATATCCAAAAGACTATAAATCGTTCTACTATAAGGACACATGTACACGAATGTTCATTGCAGCACTGTTTACAATAGCAAAGACATGGAATCAACCCAAATGCCCATTGATAATAGACTGGATTGGAAAAATGTGGCAGATATACACCATGGAATATTATGCAGCAATCAGAAATGATTAGTTTGTGTCGTTTGTAGGGACATGGATGAATCTGCAGAACATCATCCTCAGCAAACTGACACAAGAACAGAAAATGAAACACCGCATATTCTCACTCATAGGTGGGTGATGAAAAATGAGAACACATGGACACAGAAAGGGGAGTACTAAACACTGGGGTCTACTGGTGGGAAAAGGGGAGCGCCAGTGGGAGGGGGAGGTGGGGAGGGATAGCCTGGGGAGAAATGCCAAATGTGGGTGAAGGGGAGAAGAAAAGAAAGCACACTGCCATGTGTGTACCTACGCAACTGTCTTGCATGCTCTGCTCATGTACCCCAAAACCTATAATCCAATAAAAAATTAAAAAAAAAAAAAAACTGTCACTAAAGATTAAAAAAAAAAAAAAAAAAGAAAGCAAATCAGTTCTTTGATCATAGCTATTCACTCTCACAACAGGGAAAGGCTAAAAGAGAAAGAGAATTACTCAGTGTTAGAGGAAAAAGATTTTTTTTAATTCCAAAAATACGTTTCAAAAAGTGAAATAAAACAGCCTTATTCCCATTTTTTAGGCTCACAGTTATCATTTTAAATCATTACTGAAAAATTGATGGAACCCAAAATATGTTTAATGAATTTTTATTGTTAATTCATATTGAATCACTTTGGAGAAAATCCTCGAAATGATCTCCTTTCCTGTTTGCTCAGGAAATACCTGGGTTGAAAAAAAAATCAGCTTCATCAATAAACATATGGACACATGTGCCAACATAAAGGTCGCAAACTATTAGATTCTCTCAAATTTGTATAAAAACAGCAAAGTTAGCAGCATACTGGGCCTCCTAGCAGTCTGCACTTCCCACACTGGAGATTTTTTACTGACAAGAAGCTATAATTTGTGTTACCAAAAAAATGTCAGCTCCTAATTTGGATGAAGTTGAGATGAATTATACATAGGTCATTAGAAGCAGTGTGGTCTGCAGTGTATAAAGGATCTCAACAAAATTCAACCACTGACATGGCAAGTGCTTTGAATAAATCAATCATCATCCCTCTGCCTCAATTTAAGCATTCAAAAAATGGGAGTGTACAGTGAACTCGTTATCAATGCGTGCCCATAAATTATTTTAGTTTCTTTTAATAAAAACATCAAGCAAAAAAAAAAAAAAAAAATTCTAGCCATTGCAGTCAGCTTGAAGTGGTAACTCACAGTGGTTTTGATTGGCATTTTCATAATATCCCATGACATTGAATTCCTTATATGTGCGTGTTGACCATTTGAACATCTTAAGAGAAATGTCTATTTTAGTCCTTGTTGTGTTTTTGTTGTCGAGTTGTAAGGGATTTTCATATGTTGTAGATACTACACTGTTATCAAGTATGTAATTTGTTGGTACTTTTTCTGAATGTGTAGTTGTCTTTTTACTTCCTTGGTAATGTTCTTGTAATCACAAAGATTTTTTATAAATGTTAATGAAGTCCATGTATCTTTTTTCTTTGTTTCTTGGGCTTTTGGTTCCATATCTATGAGTCCATTGCCAAATCCAAGTTCATGAAGTTTTGAAACTGGAAAGTGTCAATTTGCTAACTTTGTTGTTCTTTTTCACTATTTTATGTATTTGGGGCCCCTTACAGTTCCTTATGAATATGAAAAATGTCTTTCTATTTCTGTAAATGTGGTACTGAAATTTGAGAGGGATTTTGTTGAATCTATAAACTGAATTGGAAGTATTGACATCTTAAGAGTTTAAAACTTTGTATGCCATGGACATAGATGTTTTTCTGCTTAGGTCTTTTTATTTACTTTCACAATGTTTCATTTATGTCATTGTACATGTCTTTAATTTCCTTCATTACATTTATTTTTAGGTATTTTATTCATTGGAGTTCTAGTATATACAGAATTCATAATTTTCTTATCAGATTGTTTGTTGCAGTTATCTAGAAATATAAGTGACTTTTGCATGTTGATCTTAAACCCCGCAAATATGCTGATTTTTTTTACTTCCAATTGTGTGTGAGTATGTGTATTCTTTGGGATTTTCTATATATAAGGTCAAATAGGGATAGTTTTACTTCTTCCAAATTGTATGCAATTTTTTTGCATAATTGCTTTAGCTAGAACTTCTAGTACATTAAGTTGCAGCAATAAATTGTACTTGAATAACAAGATTTTTAAAAAGAAATAGAAAAGATATCTGACCAGGGTCTAAACTTTTGTCTAAGATTGGACTCCTATATATTTGAGTTCACATACTTTTGGATTTGAAATTAAATTTTACTTTGATATTTGCTAAGACCAAAAAAGGATGGCTTTTTACAAAGTCATACAAAGAGAAAAAGTATTTCTTGACGGATACTTAGAGATCTTAAAAAGGAATATCAAGAATATTAATCCAGGATCTGAAAACTCAGTTCACTTTTGTAGTAACGATTATCTCCTTATCAGTTATATTAAATATAATGGACTAAATGCTCTAATTAACATGCAGACATTGAAAGAATGTATTAAAAACAGGATCCACCTATATACTTTCTACAAGGCACTGTCAAGTTAAAGATGCAAAAGGGTTGAAAGCAGCAGGAAGAAAATATTCCGTACAAATAGTAATGTGATGTGTGGTAGCTACAGTAATATCAAACAAAGTAGGCTTGGGAAACCACAAGTGTGAACCTACCTCTTTCTCCTCAAAACTAGGCATTGGCTGCAGCTAGACTTTTCCATGGGCTGTAGAGTAGGCTGCATGGTGTAACTATATACAGTGATGGACTTGGCATGTGGGTAGAGAATAAGCAGTCAGGAGCCTGAGGGGCCCTTGGGGAGGTCTAGTCTGAGGTTAAAGCCCAGATAAGATGACCTAAGAAAGCTATCTTACTTAACAATAGAACCCAACAGAATTTAGCCCTCTGGTAACCAGGCACCCACATTCTGAATACAGCCTCCTATCCAGCTCCCTCAGCTGGAATCTTGTAGAAGAGCCAGATGATCATCTGCTCTATTCTAACTTCCCAAGGTCCAGGCCTCAGGGAAACCCCAGAGTAAGAGGCTTTCTGGTACTGTAGATATTGGCTTAGCCTTCACCCCAACACCTCTGACCATCTAATGGGCCAGGAAGGACCCATTAGGACACACCCTGGAAAGGAGCAGGTTGTTGGGGTGACAGAAGCCTGGTGGGCCCATCATGTTCACATCCCAGGTCACAGTTGGCAGGGGATGAGGGGAGTGCTAGGTGGTGTCCATCTGTCTCAGTTCATCCTGAGCCTTTGAACTATCATCTCATTTCATCCCTGGCTGGAGGTCTAAGTAGATACTGGTCTGTGGCTGATTTGGGGAATGGAAAGACTCCTAGACAGAAGAAGCCAGGATAGACAAGCAGGGCTCTGTTGCCTGCAAGATTAACTGCTGGTTTGTCTTTGCAGAGCCCCACACAGAACATAGTCAAAGAACGGATGGACACTTCAACTACTTGGGTGAGGGGCCAGTGTACCATGCTCTCAACAATGGCCATTGCTGCCTCGCTTGGGGTGTGGATATAGAGATGGTCTCTATAACCAGGGCCCAGACATGGCTGAGACTGCCAGGACTCCACCTTGATGACTCATGGGACTTTGTGCCTGGGCTTTCCCTATTTAGTTTTAATCCAAGGGACTCTGGATCTGTTTCCTTCCTTCAGCCCCACCATTTCACTCCAGTGCTGTTCAGGCATAAAATCAACTTTCACATATTTGTAAGAATATGTGGACAAATTATTTATATTTTACGTTCACTTCATGTTATGACCACGAGTGTTTTTCCATTTTGCTAGGGCTCATTGTTTTAATCATCCCTCCTTTGTCCCACTGAGTGTGGAAATAAATCAGTGCTAAATCTGGATGAGACCTGCAGGTGGACTCCATCAGGGCAGGCATGGTGAGGCAGCAGGAAGAACCTCTGGTGCCCAACTTCTATAGCTGCCACCTCTTTTATGTCCTCATCTTCCTTCCTGTGCACCTACAGAGAGTTCACCCCCACCCAACAGGTCCTGTACCTCCTGCTCAAATGGTGAATGCTCCATCCCTCCTTAGCAGAAGGGGGACTCAGCCACCTGTTATCTATGTCTTAGGAAAGTCCCTTCACATTTGTGGGTTTCAGTTTGCTTTGTTGGAACCTGTGGTTCTAAGAAGTCTAACAGGATAGGATTGTTTCAAGAACTAAATGAGATAAGCTATGGAGAGTACTTCAGACTTGGCCTTGCGGAAAGCACTGCTGAGAGAATAGAGTGGTTATTTATATTATAAAACTATTAAAAACTCTAAAAAACTCTAGTGAAATATCATAAGACTATAACAATATCAGTTAAGATATTGACAGTAATAGAATTAACCTACTCATCTATTTGCATTTTCCCAGATTATGTTTTTTCTCATTTGTGTGTGTGTGCACCTGGGTGCTGTGCAATTTTATTACATGTATAGGTTTACCCATCAGATTAACTTGTTTTCCTATTATAAACACATCCACTTCCCTCCTCTCCACCATACCCACTTTGATTCTGATTCTTTGAAACCACTAATTTCTATTTCTGAAAATTTGTCTTTCCAATATTGTTATATAAATGAAATCATAACTGGTGCAACCTTTTGTAATTGGCCCTTTTCCTTCAAGATAATTCCTTGGAGATTCATTTACATTGGTTTATGTTTTAGTTCATTCCTTTTGTTATTGCTGTGGGTTTTCATGTTGTGGATGTTACCATGAAATATTGTGTGTAACCCTTCACTCATTCAAGAACATATTGTTGTTTTCAGTCATTGTCTGGCTATTATGACTAAAAGTGCTGTGTACATTCATGTACATGGTTTTGTGTGAATAAATGTTTTCACTACTCTGGAAAATATGTCAAGGATGAAATTCCCAGGTCATAGGATAGTTACAAGTTTAAAATTAACAAAAATAGCACTTTGTTATCCAGAATGACTTTCATTTTACATTCCCATCATTAATGAATTTCTGTTTTTTTAAATCCTCCTAGCCATACAGACTGAAGTGTATTGCTCTCACATTGTTTTAACATACATTTCTCTAAAGGATAATAATATTGAACCTCGTCTAATGTTCTTATATGACATCTGCATATTATCTCTGATGAAATGTTTATTCATGTCTACATGATTTCTAATTGTATTTATTTTCTTGCAAGTTTTGAGAGTTCTGTTTATATTCTGGTCACTAGCTCACACATGTAATAAGTAAGTTTTTTTCCACAAAAAAATCATTTGCAAATATTTCCTTCCATCTATTGCTTGACTTATTTATTCGGTTTATTTTTTTATAACTGGAACAATAACAATTCTACTTCAAAATGTAAAAGAAAACTGAATCTTTCCAGAGTGCTGGACATGGTAAGGGTGTGTGGAACCCTATTTAATTTAGCCTGAGGGATGGAGACTTGCAGACCCTTTTGCACACACGGTGGCATCCTTGTTGTCACAGCTGGAGGAGGAGCCTGATGCGGATTTAAACCACAGGGAGGTGATTGGCAAAGTAACCATCTCCTTTTGTGTTGACATGTCATGGCCTAGATAGCAAATGTGGAGTAATGTCTTTAGGATGACCATCTCTTGAATGTTTAATATTCACTTATTAGACTGGAAGAGTACTTATTTATACCCCAGTCATTTTCTTTTTTGTTTTTCAATTAGCAATAATCACACCTTGGATAAACCTCATTGGCTATGATACTGCCACTGCACAAAACTAACCCAGTCACTTTCTATTAATATACAAATTAATTTATCTAAGTAGTTAATATTTTGATTTCTGAGAAGATGTTAGGAGCTGGCTGTACATATACGTAATAAGTATGATGTAGCAAATGCGTTTATTGGGCAGCTACTATGTGCTTGCATGGTACTAAGGCTAAAAGATGAGTAAAATACAATACTTTCCTCACAGAGAAAATATACTAGTTGGAGATTTAATCACGAGTATTCTTCATCACTTTTGTGTGCTTGTAACCAGATCTGCTGCAGGTTCTTGGCCTCCCTCAGGCAGAGGAATGGGAAGGGGGGCCTCGGTGTCGTGGTGAATGTTACAGTTCAAATAGGACTCACGGACCCAAACAATGTGCAGTAGTGCAGTTTATTAGGCAGAGCGAAAAGACAGCTTCCACTCAATAGAAGGTGACCAGGAGAGGATACCCCTCCAGGCTGGGACTGCTAGAACTTTTACCCGAGTTATTTCCTCCCCATTCATGCTCTCATCCAATGAGAGAGGTTCTTTCAAACTTCCTCTTGATTAATTGATCTTTGAATCCTTTACCGGATTGGCTACTGTTTTACAACCCTGAGTCACTGAGCCTCCACCTCCAAGGACCAGAGGAGGGAAAGGTTCCTGCCTTTAAATGAAGTCCCTAAGGGCCAGCGGCGGGCAAAATGGAAACAAAGACACCTAGCAGGTCCTGCGCTGGAAACAAAACTCCCAGCCGACCCGGAAGTCCCGCTAACACAGTCCCTCATGCCCATCACCTAGCAAGTAAGGAAGAAGTATTTTTTTACATTTATTTTTTGAATGATGGTGGAGATAAGTATTGAGAGGGGCTCTTACTCCAGGTTGGGGAGGAGGAGGCTAGGTTGGTTGGAAGTAGAGGGGAGGGGACACTTCCTGAAGGAAATGATTAATGAAATGGGGAGATGGTGGAACTTGGCTGGATAAGGAAGAGGGTGGAACAGACCTCCAGAGACCTGGAGTCCGACACCAAGAACAGAATGTTTATTTTAGGACTTACCACAAGATTCTGTGTCACAAAAACATTCCTTTCACCTGGAAAGTTAGGATGGAAACCATAAATTTCATGCTGTTGGAGACCAACAGAGGCAGAAAGCACATTTCACTCACTTTACTGGATTCCCTGGGACATAGATCCTAATAAAGATTTCAGATGCACACACTCAGTGCTTTCCAGAAGGTGCCCTATGGAACACAAGAGACTCAAGATATTAACAAATATCATCTGTTAAATAGGTCCCAAGGTTAAATAAATTCAGATATTGCAAATGTCCATTGTGATCCTTAGCCGGGAAAATTTGGCAGTGTTCCAGGCTGGGTAGCTTTCCACTTGAGCATCTTCGGAAATAAGCTCTCAGAAAATACTTTGGGAAATGCCACATCAGCACTCATGCGGCATGGATGCTCCCTGGCTCTTATAACAAGTCTGGGTCTCCCTGAATATCCACTGCTACCCTGAGAGATTAACAAAGCTGGAGACAGCCTGAAGGGAGGCAGCCATTGGTGCAATTAATGATGGAAATACTCAAAAATGGAAAGTGAAAGTTGGCTGGGTGTGGTGGCTCATGCCTATAATCAGCACTTTGGGAGGCTGAGGCAGGTGGATCTCTTGAAGCCAGGAGTTTGAAACCAGTCTGGCCAACATGGTGAAACCCCATCTGTACTAAAAATACAAAAATTAACCAGGCATTATGGTAGGTGCCTGTAATCCAGCTACTCAGTAAACTGAGGCAGGAGAATCACTTGAACCTGGGAGGCAGAGGTTGCAGTGAGCCAAGATCATGCCACTGCACTCCAGCCTGGGGTAGCAGAGTGAGACTCAATCTCAAAAAAAAAAAAAAGACAGTGAAAGTTGTACAGGTGACTGATTTTCAACAGGGTCAGTGAAAGGGACAAGGTAGAGGACAGTGTGGGGATCATAGGGGTCAGCTCTGTTGCTCTGTGTATGAGGTTCTATCATCGGTGATAAACTGAGGGCATCAATGACGAGAGCTGTGGGGCCTCTGAAGTGTGACTTTGAGTCTGGATATGAGGTCATCAGTTGACCACAAACTCATTGTGTTTGTTCCTCACCTCCCACTTTCTACTTTTGGGTTACTGTGTTTTCTCACTTTGCACATAGCATTGTTAGAGTTTTAATATATACACACTTACACACACAAACATTTTCATCACGAAAAACATGAGAATATTGGGGCACAAGCATCCTAACGATCTTGCATGAACTCAGAAGGACAAAATACTGACAAATGTCTTCCAAAACTGAGAGCCACATTATTTACAAACTTTTCACTTGCCAGTCCCTCATGTGGTCATGTCCCCATTCAAGGGAACTTGAATCTCCATATCCAAGCCCCTTGATTTTACCATTCAAAACGAAATACATCAACTGTCTTATTCCACAAGGGCTGCCAAATGTGATTTATAGAGGATATCTCAGCACATCTTTGCTTTCAAGCTGGTGGCCACCTTAGAAGCCAGGTTATTTGACCACTTGATCTTGGACCTCCATGAGGACTTGAAGTCATACTAATATGGGAAGGCCATTTCCAGGTGATGATGTGGGCACAGGGTCCTTTACACATACTGCACTCCATTTAGTGGAGCCACCTCTACCTCAGACCATCTGTGTCACCCTCATGAAACTCCATCCTACAACCATTGTGCTTATAAAGGGCTGTAGATTCTCCTGAAAAGAAAAATACTAGTATTTTAGTGAAGCAGTTTTTCCAAAAAAATCACGATAAACTTTTCTTCATTGTAATAAGAATGATGATATCATAAATTGGGGAAATTATTAATTTCATTGTCCTCCTTTTTACTCCTCACCTCTCAACAAATCTAATTTGTAGTCAAGAGGAACTACTTCATTTGATTTGGAGACTCCAGGAACACACATTATGTATACACTTGAGTACATAAGGTTTGATGGAGAAGGTGGTTGGAAACTGATGGTTTCCACAGCAGAGCAATATCACTCAACTCCTATAAAAGGAGAGAAAGAATTAGAGAAAAATGAAATGAAGCGTTGAGCACCCCTTCACCTCCAAATGGTCAACAACTTGGATCCTTCATCTGTGTCTACTTCCTGTGTCTGAATAGGATGAGCTGAACTCACAGGAAGGGAACCCAGCCCTTGATACCTGGGGAACAGTGGGCAGTGCTGTTCTCTCCCTTTTTCATGTATAGGAACACCACTGTTTCTGTTTTGCACAAGAGAGATGTACTCTCCAAAACTTAAATTCACTTGAGCCCAAATATTTAATATTGAAAGCTCTTAAAGGTTGGAGACATGAATAGATGGGTGTGGTGGCACACACTTATAATCCTAGCTACTCAGGAGGCTTAGATGGAAAGATTTCTCGAGCCCAGGTGTTTGAGGCTGCAGTGAGGTATGATTATGCCACTCTACTCCAGCTTACGTGACAGAGTAAGCCCTGTCTCTAAAAAATAAAATAAATTTTTAAAAAGTGGGACACATTAGAATCAGTCCTAGAAAGATCAGAAGAGTGTCTTTGGAAGTAATCATTATAGATGAGGGAATGAAGCAATTGGTGAGACCCTTCAGAAACATCTCCCTGCAGAAACATCAAATTGAAAAACTATCTACACATAATTTTCACAAGAGCCAAGGAGTTCAGGTGAGAGATTATAGTACCTGGTTTTGACATAATAAAAAGGAGACAGTCACATAGGTAGGAAGGACAGAGTCCCATTGCCTGTGTCACCCAACTCCCAACTTTCAGCAGTTCAGCACAGAGAGAGACACAGCCCACCCTCAGTGGGGAAGGAGTGGGAAGTGCATACAGGACTTTGGTTCAGAGCTCAGTGCTGGGACCATCATGGCAAAACCCAGTACTAGGCAGAAACCCATGGCCCCTGGGTGGCACCTCTGGCCTCACCCCAGTACAAGGCAGAAAACTTTGGCCCCAAACCATGGTCTTGTGTTCCAGCTCACAGCACCACTAGCCTCCCACAGTGGCCTTAGGCCATGAGTGAACCCCACTAAGAGATAGGCCATATAAGCTAGAGAGCACCCAGAGCTGTATTGGTCCTGGCAGCATGGGATCTGGGTGTAACCCAGATTAGCACCAGACTTGGCAACCAAGAAACTGCTTCTACCACTTCTCTGTGAGTCCTGGGCAGCACAGTGCAAAGTGACTCTATCCACTGGCAGGGAAGGAGAGAGAAGTAAGTGCAGGACTTTGCCTTATAACTCAGTACTAACCTGCCATGGTTGGCCAGAAATAACCTCAGGAACCTGATGGCCAGAACCTGATCATTCCTGACCACAGGCCAATGCCCACAGATAGAGCTGCTGGATCTGCTGCAGTGCTGTGTGGAGCCCTGCAGCTTTGGGTCTTTATTTGTATCACTGCTGCACTGTGGCAACTCAGAGCCAGTAATAAACCTCATTGGCAGGCAGGCCATAGCAGCATGTGTCTAAGGATGTCTGTGCTGCCTTGGTCTTCACAGCTGTGGGCTCTGGGTTAACCCAGTGTTATAATGACTGCAGTGGCCACAAACCCATTCCTCAACTCAGAAGCACTGAGTGAATAGAGAGGTCTCTTTGGGACAAGGAAAGAGAAATAGGCACGAGACATGGCCCTGGAACCCAGTGCTGGACCTGCCAGGGTGAAGCCCAGCACTAGGCAGTCACATAGTGACTCTCCCCAAGCTAATGACCATGAATAAAACCTCAAGAGTTTCCCTGGACCCAGAGAAAAATGTGCAGAATGAAATGGACCCCTTTAGGCTTTGCTCTAGTTCCTCTGGGCCAAAAGAACATAACAACTATGGACACACAAAAAAATGTGCTCAGAATTCCCTCTACTCCAACCGTAGACTTGTGGTAAACCTCAGCTTAGGGTGCCATCTGTTGCTGAAATAGCAGCAGTGACCACAGAATCAATGGATGTAATAATCAGCCTGCAAAGGATCTCTGGAAGGATGAGCACAAAGAAAGTCAGATTGCAAGACTGGAATAAATACTTAATTCTCCAATACATGACATTGTCACGTGCCCCTAACATCAAGAACATTGAGAGAATGATGACCTGACCAAATGGACAAAATAAGGCACCAGGGACTGACTCTAAAGTGATGAAAACGTGTAATCTTTTTATTTTTAATTTCCAGACAGAGTCACTCTCTTGCCCAAGCTGGAGTACAATGGTGCGATCTCGGCTCACTGCAACCTCCACCTCCCAGGTTCAAGTGATTCTTCTGCCTCAACTTCCAAAGTAGCTGGGATGACAGGCACCTGCCACCACACCCAGCTAATTTTTTGTATTTTTAGTAGAGATGGGATTTCACCATGTTGGTCAGGCTGGTCTTGAACTCCTGACCCTCCACCAACCTCGGCCTCTTAAAGGGCTGGGATTACAAGCATGAGCCACTGTTCCCAGCCAAAGGTGTATAATCTTACAGAAATAATTCAAAAATAGCTATTTTAAGGAAACTCAGTGAACTTCAAAAAACACAGATCACTAATTCAGAAATTTATTAGAGTAAATTGAAATACTGAAATAATTTCTAAGATGTAAATAATACTGGAGCTAAAAAACAAAATGAACAAAATAAAAACGCATCTGGGGGATCAGCAATGGAACTGATCAAACAAAAAAAATCAGTGAGGGGGAAGATCCAAGATGGCTGTGTAGGAACAGCTCAGGATTACAGCTCCCAGTGAAAGTCCAGAGGGTGAGTGGACTCCGCATTTCCAGACAGATTTTTATTGCCCACAGACCAGGAGATTCCCAGGCAGAGGAGCCCTATGGGTCGCTAGCATGACTGTTTTAGCCGGTGTGGCTGTTTTGGCCAGTGCAGCTGCTTTGCCTGGCATGGCTGCTTTGTCGGTGCCCCGGCTCGGAGGTTCTCCGTACAAAATACACTGGTCCTGGTGCCCTTTTAGCTGGTGATTTGAGCCCCAGGAAGTCACCCATTCATCAGATCAAAAAGGGGAATGAACAGGCAGCCAGGCCAGGAGATTTCTGGGCAAGGAAAGCACCACGAATCTCAGCACCACTGTTTAAGCCACAGAACTGGAAAAAAACACCTTAAACTTCATATGGAACCAAATTAGAGCCCACATAGCCAAGTCAATTTTAAGCAAAAAGAACAAAGCTGTAGGCATCACACTACCGGACTTCAAACTATACTACAAGGCTACAGTAATCAAAACAGCATGGTACTGGTACCAAAACAGAGATATAGACCAATGGAACAGATCAGAGGTTTCAGAGGCAACACAATATATCTACAACCATACAATCTTTGATAAACCTGACAAAAACAAGCAATGGGGAAAGGATTCCCTGTTTAATAAATGGTGTTGGGAAAACTGGCTAGCAATGTGCAGAAAGCAGAAATTGGACCCCTTCCTGACACCTTACACTAAAATTAACTCCAGATGGATTAAAGACTTAAACATAAGACCTAATACCATAAAAACCCTAGAGGAAAACATAGGCAAAACCATTCAGGACATAGGCGTAGGCAAGGACTTCATGACCAAAACACCAAAAGCATTGGCAACAAAAGCCAAAATAGAAAAATGGGACTTAATCAAACTCCACAGCTTCTGCACCACAAAAGAAACAGTAATTCGACAACCAACAGAATGGGGAAAAATTTTTGCAGTTTACCCATCTGACAAAGGGCTGATATCCAGAATTTACAAAGAGCTAAAACAGATTTACAAGAAAAAAAACCAAACAAGCCCATTCAAAAGTAGGCAAAGGATATGAACAGACCCTTTACAAAAGAAAACATACATGAGGCCAACAAACATACGAAAAAATGCTCATCATCACTGGTCATTAAAGAAATGCAAATCAAAACTACATTGAGATACCATCTCACACCAGTTAGAATGGTGATCATTAAAACATCTGGAGACAATAGATGCTGAAGAGGATGTCGAGAAATAGGAACACTTTTACACTGTTAGTGGAAGTGTAAATTAGTTCAACCATTGTGGAAGACAGTGTGGCGATTCCTCAAGGACCTAGAAATAGAAATTCCATTTGACCCAGCAATCCCATTACTGGGTATATATCCAAAGGATTATAAATCATTCTACTATAAAGACATATGCACACGAATGTTCATTGCAGCACAGTTTACAATAGCAAAGACCTGGAACCAACCCAAATGCCCATCAATGATAGACTGGACTGGGAAAATGTGGCACGTATACACTATGGAATATTATGCAGCCATCAAAAACGATGAGTTTGTGTCCTTTGTAGGGCCATGAATGAACCTGGAGACCATCATTCTTAGCAAACTGACACAAGAGCAGAAAATCAAATACCACATGTTCTCACTCATAGGCGGGTGTTGAACAATGAGAACACATGGACGCAGGGAGGGGAGCACTACACATTGGTGTCTGTTGGGAGGAAATAGGGGAGGAATAGCAGGGGGTGGGGAGTTGGGGAGATATACCATGGGGAGAAATGCCAGATATAGGTAATGGGGAGGAAGGCAGCAAATCACACTGCCATGTGTGTACCTATGCAACAATCTTGCATGTTCTTCACATGTACTTCAAAATCTAAAATGCAGTAAAAAAAAGAAAGAAAAATATAATCAGTGAGCTCAAAGACAGGCTATTTGAAAAATATAGCAACAGAAGATAAGGCACAACAACAAAAACACTATAGGGCAATCTGTGAGCATAAATAAAAAAATTCTCACAAAATACTAGAAAACCAAATCCAACATCATATCAACAAGCTTATTTACCATGCTCAAATAGAATTTATGCTAGCAACACAAGGATGCTTTACATATACAAGTTCATAAACATAATACGTCACATCTAGAATGAAGGACACAAACCTTATGATCATCTCAATAGATGCAGAAAGAGAAGTCAGTAAAATTCAACATTTCTTTAAAAACTCAACAAATTAGGTGTAGAAGAAGTACACCTTAACATTATGAAGCCTGTAGGTAACACTCAACACTAACATTATACTGAAAAGGAAAAAGCTGAAGTCTTATCAGATCTGGAACAAGGCAAGGATACCCATGTTTACCACTTCTCTGCAATATAATCCCAGAATGTGCTGTGTAATACTAGAAGTCCTAGACAGAGCATTTAGAAGGAGAAATACTATTTTAAGAGTTAGTGTGGGCAACACAGTCATTTGCCTGTTACTAGTTAAACACTCAACATCCCTGAAGAAAAGTGTTCAGAACAGGCCCCAGGCATACAGAACTCCACTCAGCTATTTCCGTTCTACCACATAAATATGTATGGGGGCCAAAGAGCACTTGATATTGAGGACTTGCTGTAACATGAAAGATGAAGAAGAAACAAACACATTAAAGCAAGAAACCAAAGGAAAGGAAAATGAATGCAGAGATCATAGAAAAACTTCAAGGAAATATCTAGTAATATCTTTAATATAATAGGAGAGACAATTGCTAGCTGAAAGCTATCTTGTTAACATAGTTTAAGTTCAGACTGATGGTTTCTTCATATATAGTGAACCGTAATCTAACTGGATGTTTAAACAGATTGTAACCTGCTCCTATGACAGGTTGCCGAGTCTCAGCAGCCAAGTTTGGCCAATCACAGTCAGACAATTGTTAAAGCCATGTTCAAATAAGGCACATGTCAAGCTGTAATCCACTCAGCTGTTTCTGTTTCTCACTTCCATTTTCTGTATTCCACTTTTGTTTTTCTATCCATGAATGTTATTCAACCACCTGGCAGCTCTGGAGTCACTCTGAACATATTCTAGTTCTGGTGGAGCCAGATTTATGTTGTTCTTGGCTCGATTAAACTCTTAATTTGTTTAAAGGTTTTCTTTTAATAGTATCCCTTAAGAATATGTATGTATGTATTTCCAAATGTGTATATACATGTATTGTTATATGTATAAGTATGTGTATTAGGTGTCAAAGGTACTAATTAAACAGGACAGGTTTTAATCAAGAATATACTATTCTGATAGGAAAGAGAGTTCCTCATGAACTAAACTCAACTTTTATTTGAACAGAGGTGACTGGATGTTTTAAAAGAGAAAGCAGGCCAGGTGCGGTGGCTCAAGCCTGTAATCTCAGCACTTTGGGAGGCCGAGGCAGGTGGATCACGAGGTCAAGAGATCGAGACCATCCTGGTCAACATGGTGAAACCCTGTCTCTACTAAAAATACAATAAATTAGCTGGGCATGGTGGCGCATGCCTGTAATCCCCACTACTCAGGAGGCTGAGGCAGGAGAATTGCCTGAACCCAGGAGGCGGAGGTTGCGGTGAGCCGAGATCACGCCATTGCACTCCAGCCTGGGTAACAAGAGCTAAACTCTGTCTCAAAAAAAAAAAATAGAGAAAGCAGTAGTATGGAGGGGGTTGAGCAGGATCTCAGTAGACTCAGGAAAGTGGAAACCTTTAAAGAAAGTTGGTCAGTGTAACTGAGATTAGGCAGCAGTGTCTTTAGCTGGCCGTATGAGAGCTAGGACTCTGTCCTTTGGCACAGACTGGGAGATAGAGGCTCTGTATTTCCTGATGATTACATTTCAAAGGAATGCCTGTCACATCCTTGAGAAAGACTCTCCTGATGTGTAGGAAATATGCATACATCTCAAAGTGACAGGGGAAGGTTCCCCATTGTGTAGCTCTTTTTGGTAATCTCTAATAGAGGGAGATGTGCTTACTGTCAGGTGTTTCCAAAACAGTGAAGTGTTTGGTAGTCTTGAGCTTTCTCAGGTAGGCACTTTTATCCTAAGGATGCAGCCTCGGGCTGATAGAAACCATGTAAGTGTTTGTTTAAATCTTTAAATATAGGAGGAGAGGGGTACACAATAATTTCTGCTGAGTCTGTAAATTTCATAGGTCAAGATTGAGGCCCAGTTGACAGGAGGACTTAGGGGAGCCTGGCTAGAACTCAGTCAAGGAGAGAATCTTCATCAGGATGTATGTTTATATGCATGGTATGTGACACACACTCACATGTAAATACTGGAGGCTGATTTATGGGGATTCTGCACAACTGAAGTCCCAGTGCATGGAGAGAGACTTAGGTAGGTTTTTGTCAAGGTTTTCTGTTATACTGTTGGCAGGAGGAAGCTTAAAGAGATCTCTGGCCACTAAGACCATTGAATTGGTCCCATGGAATCTTCTCAGTTCTTACACATCATCTCTGCTATGGTAATGTCACTCCCCAATGACCTGTCACATTTATAACTACAGCTGTGATTGCTCCTCTAAGTCCTACACTTAAATCCTCCTGAGCACTTGATATTTCTACTTCATTATCAGGGTTCATGTCTAAAGTCTTCTCCTAAACAAACTCATTCCAATTTTCCATCCACATGCACTTCTCTGCCATCCCTTCCTGTTCCAATGAAGGACACTCCCTGCACACAGATGCTCGTGTAGGCCTGACTTCTTATCCTGGTCCTGACTCCCCTCTTCTTTGCACCCATAGACATCAGCAAGTCTTAGGGTCTCTGCCTACAGCACAGATCCTGAACTTGACCCCATCTCTCCATCATTACCTTGACTGCCCCCCAGGTCAATCCATCACCTTCCTCAACTTTGAGTCACTGTCACAGCCTCCCAGCTGGTCTCTCTGCTTTACCAGTTTCCCCACAGAGCAACCTCTGACCTTTTCAATTGAAATGAAATTCTTATCATGATGAGAGCTTCTTCCATCATCTGACCCTTGGTGGCCTTCACCAAACTTCCTCTGGCAATTGTTCACTGAATTCAGGCTACTCTGACCTCTGGCTAGTTCTCACATCCACCACATTCATACCCACTTCTGGGCTATTGTCATTTCTGCCCTCTCACCTGCAAAGCTTTTCCCCAGGTGCCTTCACTGCTCAGGTGTGTGATCCTCAATATTTTTTACTGACATCTTTTACCAATATTTCTCTCATCCTCCCATGTGTAGCTTCCTCCCCTCCCCTCTTTATTTTTTCCATACAACTTACCACCTTCTGATGCATTGTGTCTATTTATCCCTGTGATAGTATTGTTTAGTATCTGCCTTTTCTCCCTAAAATGTCCTCAAGAGGACAAGGACTTTCTAGTCTTCATTGTTCTGTCTTCAACCTGAGAACTTGTAATGATACTGTCTCTGTCACTGATCTCATGTTACTCCTCCTCCTGTACCCCCACTCTCTAGAAATCAAAAGTCACTTACTGCTTCTCTTCCACAATAAGACCCAGTTTGTTTTCACCACCTAATAATGCTGTATCCGTGGTAACTAAAGATACTCATTGTGGAAACTCTGGCTTAATTTTGTGAGAGAAAATTCCTTTACAACTTTTCTCAGCTTTCCACTAAGAAGGGTTTTTAGTGATTTTGACAGGAAATAGGAGACAGTGTTGTGGAATTCCCCAAAGTCATCCAAGACGATTTCTTTAAAAATCTTTTTCTACAGTGTACTTGTAGTAGAAGAAAACCATCTCGGTGTAATTTAACTATTTTTTATTAAAATGTATTTATCCATTATTAGAATATGATAATTAAATAATATAACTTTCAAACATCCCTTCTCACTTTATCCCCAAATAAATCTATTAGACGTTTTGTTTCTACTTTTCAATGAATACATCCTAAGGCCAAAGAATAATGCTTTCACTTATAACTATTAGAAATATAGGGCCGGGCGCGGTGGCTCAAGCCTGTAATCCCAGCACTTTGGGAGGCCGAGGCGGGAGGATCACGAGGTCAAGAGATCGAGACCATCCTGGTCAACATGGTGAAACCCCGTCTCTACTAAAGATACAAAAAATTAGCTGGGCATGGTGGCGCATGCCTGTAGTCCCAGCTACTCGGGAGGCTGAGGCAGGAGAATTGCCTGAGCCCAGGAGGTGGAGGTTGCGGCGAGCCGAGATTGCGCCATTGCACTCCAGCCTGGGTAACAAGAGCAAAACTCCGTCTCAAAAAAAAAAAAAAAAAAAAGAAATATAACTCGAGAAAAAATATGGCTACTGAGTACTAAAAGTCTTTATTGACAAACTGCATATATTTTCAAAGTGTAATACAATAATTGGAGAATAAAATATAAATTATTCACTTAATATATGATTAACATTTACAGAGTTTTATCTTCAGAAATGTACTTTGATGATGTTTCAATTTGAGGAAAAGATTAGTGTCTCAAGTACAGCATTTCTTTCACTGCTAATGAGAGAGAATCCAAACTTTCTGAGAAACTTTTATAATTCTTGCTGTGTTCCAGGAGCTCCAGTCTTCTTTAGATTTGGAGAAATTGACCATGAAGGAGCCCACTGCTGTTTCCAGCATGTGACCAGAGAAGAACTCCAGCCCAGGGATAGGGTCCCCTGAGCCCTCAGATGGAGTAAAGGTGAGTGAATGCACCTGGCAGCTTGGGAGACCTGAGTGGAGAGGAGGGAGCAGCCCTGCTGTAAGACCCATGTCCATTCCTGGGGAAGGGAACAGGAGGGCTTGGCTCTTGGCCTCCTGGGAGGTTTGGAAAAGCTCCTTGTGACGGGGTGATTACTATGAGCTCTTCTAGGAACTCCAGCATTTTTAGCCTTTCCTCTGTCACATTGTTTTGTTTAGAACATTTGTATTTCTCCTTCTTCATTTCTTGTACCAAGAAAACTGATTCTTTCGTCAACCTAGAGATGGTGATCTTGACCCTTCTGTAAGCTGTTTATTTTGAAACACTCTTTTTTAAGAAAATTTATTTATTTTACTTTAGGTGCATACTATATCTGGCATCTCTCCCCATGCTTTCGCTCCCCACCCTTTCCCACCTCCCTACCCCCAGCTGTCTCTCCCCACCCCCTCCAACTGCCCCTAGTGTGTGATGCTCCTCTCCCTGAGTCCACATGTTCTCATTGTTCAACACCCACCTATGAGTGAGAACATATGGTGTTTGGCTTTCTGTTCTTACGTCAGTTTGCTGAGAATGATGGTTTCCAGATTCATCCAAGTCCCTACAAAGGACACAAACTCATCATTTTTTAAGGATGCATAGTATTCCATGGTGTATATGTACCACATTTTCTTTGTCCAGTCTATCATTGAAAAGCATTTGGGTTGGTTCCAGGTCTTTGCTATTGTGCACAGAGCTGCAAAGAACATACATGCCCATGTGTATTTATAGTAGAATGATTTATAGTTCTTTGGGTATATAGCCAGTAATGAGATTGCTGGGTCAAATGGAATTTCTATTTCTAGATCCTTGAGAAATTGCCACACTGTCTTCCACAATGGTTGAACTAATTTACACTTCCACCAACTGTGTAAGAGTGTTCCTATTTCTCCACATCCTCTCTGGCATCTGTTGTCTACAGATTTTTTAATGATGGCCATTCTAACTGGCATGAAATCTCAGTGTGATTTTGATTTGTATTTCTCTAATGACCAGTGATGATGAGCATTTTTTCATATATTTGTTAGCCTCATATATGTCTTCTTTTGAAAAGCGTCTGTTTATATCCTTCACCCACTTTTGAATGGGGTTGTTTTTTTTTCTTGCATATCTGTTTTAGTTCTTTGTAGATTCTGGGTATTAGCCCTTTATCAGATGGGTAGATTGCAAAATGTTATCCCATTCTGTTGGTTGCCAATTCGCTCTAATGATGGTTTCTTTTGATGTACAGAAGCTCTGGAGTTTAATTAGATCCCATTTGTCTATCTTGGCTTTTGCTGCCATTGCTTTTGGTGTTTTAGTCATGAAGTCCTTGCCTATGCCTATGTCCTGGATGGTTTTGCTCACATTTTCTTCTAGTGTTTTATGGTGTTAGGTTTTATGTTCAAATCTTTGATCCATCTGGAGTAAATTTTAGTGTAAGGTGACAAGTAGGGGTCCAGTTTCTGCTTTCTGCACATTGCTAGCCAGTTTTTTCAACACCATTTATTAAACATGGAGTCCTTTCCCCATTGCTTGTTTTTGTGAGGTTTGTCAAAGATCAGATAGTTGTAGATGTGTGCTGTTTCTTCTGGAGTCTCTGTTCTGTTCCATTGGTATCAGTACCATGCTGTTTTGATTACTGTAGCATTGTAGTATAGTTTGAAGTCTGGCAGTGTGATGCCTCCAGCTTTTTTCTTTTTGTTTAGGATTGTCTTGGCTACGTGGGGTCTTTTGTGATTCCATATGAAGTTTAAGGTGGTTTTTTCCAGTTCTGTGAAGGTCATTGGTAGCTTGATGGGGATAGCATTGAATTTATAAATTGCTTTGGGCAGTATGGCCATTTTCACAATATTGAGTCTTCCTAACCATGAGCATGCAGTGTTTTTCCATCTGTGATGTCCTGTCTTATTTCCTTGAGCAGTGGTTTATAGTTCTCCTTGAAGAGGTCCTTTACATCCTTTGTTAGTTGTATTCCTAGGTATTTTACTCTCTTTGTAGCAATTGTGAATGGAAATTCTCTCTTGATTTGGCTCTCTGTTTGTCTGTTATTGGTATATAGGAATGCTTGTGATTTCTGCACATCGATTTTGTATCCTGAGACTTTGCTGGAGTTGCTTATCAGTTTGAGAAGATTTTGGGCTGAGACAATGGGGTCTTCTAGATATACAATCATGTCATCTGCAAATAGAGACAATTTGACTTCCTCCTTTCCTATTTGAATACGCTTTATTTCTTTTTCTTGCCTGATTGCTCTGGCTAGAACTTCCAATACTATGTTGAATAGGTGTGGTGAGAGAGGGCATCCTTGTCTGGTGCCTGATTTCAAAGGGAATTCTTCCAGCTTTTGCCCATTCAGTAAAATATTGGCTTAGGTTTGTCATATATAGCTTTTATCATTTTATGATATGTTCCATCAATACCTAGTTTATTGAGAGTTTTGAGCATATGAAAGGCTGTTTAATTTTATCAAAGGCCTTATCTGCATCTATTGAGATAATCATGTGGTTTTTGTCTTTGGTTCAATTTATGTGATTCATTACTTTTTTGGATTTGTGTCTGTTGAATCAGCCTTGCATTCCTGGGATGAAGTCTACTTGGTCATGATGGATAAGCTTCTTGATATGCTGTTGTCATCTGTTTGCCAGCATTTTATTGAAGATTTTTGCTTTGATGTTCATCATGGATATTGGCCTGAAGTTCTTTTTTAGTTGAGTCTCTGCCTGGGTTTTCGTATCAGGGTGATGTTAGTCTCATAAAATGAGTTAGGGAGGATTCCCTCCTTTTGTACTGTTTGATACCATTTCAAAATGAATGCAATCAGCTCCTCTTCGCATGTTTGGTAGAATTTGGCTGTGAACCCATCTGGACCTGGACTTTTTTTGGTTGGGCTATTGATTGCTGCCTCCACCTCAGCCCTTGTTATTGGTCTGTTCAGGGTTTCAACTTCCTCCTGGTTTAGTCTTGGTAGAGTGCAAGTGTCTAGGAATTTATCCATTTCTTCCTGGTTTACTGGTTTATGTGAGTAGAGCTGTTTGTAGTAATCTCTGATGGTAGTTTGTCCTTCTGTAGGATCAGTGGTGATATCCCCTTTATCGTTTTTTATTGCATCTATTTGATTCTTCTTCATTTTCTTTTTTATTAATCTGGCTAGCGGTCTGTCTATTTTGTTGATCTTTTCAAATAACCAGCTCCTGGATTTATTAAT
The DNA here is from genome assembly GCF_049354715.1 of Callithrix jacchus. NCBI lineage: Eukaryota > Metazoa > Chordata > Mammalia > Primates > Cebidae > Callithrix > Callithrix jacchus. Next base: position 48,128,118 of record NC_133514.1, read on the forward strand.
TTGTTGAAGGGTTTTTTTATGTCTCTGTAGCCTTCAGTTCTGCTCTGATCTTAGTTATTTCTTGTCTTCTGCCAGCTTTTGAGTTTTTTTTATCTTTCTCTTCTAGGTCTTTCAATTTTGACTATAAGGTGTCAATTTTAGATCTTTCTTCTCTTCTCTGTTGGGCATTTATTGCTATGAATTTCCCTCTCGACACTGCTTTAAAGGTGTCTCAGATATTAAGTTGTGTCTTCATTCTGGTTGGTTTCAAAGAATATCCTTATTTCTGCCTTCATTTCATTGTTTATCCAGTCAACACTCAGAAGCAAGTTGTTTAGTTAACAAGTGGCTGTGTGGATTTGAGGGTGTTTCTTGATCCTGAGTTCTAGTCTGATTCCACTGTGGTCTGATAGACTGTTATGATTTCTGATTTTTGCATTTGCTGAGAAGTGATTTGTTTCCAATGATGTGGTCAGTTTTAGAGTAAGTGCTATGTGGTGCTGAGAAAAATGTATATTCTGTGGATTTGGGGTGGAGCATTCTGTGTATGTCTATTAGGTCCACTTGGTCCAGCTCTGCATTCAAGTCCTGGATATTCTTGTTAATTTTCTATCTCATTGATCTAATATTGACAGTGGAGTGTTGAAGTCTCCAACTATTATTGTGTGGGAGTCTAAATCTTGTTTTAGGTAGTTAAGAACTTGCTTTATGTATCTGAGTGCTCATGTGTTTGGTGCGTATATATTTACAATAGTTAGCTCTTCTTGTTGGATTGATCCTTTTACCATTATGAAGCGTCCTTCTTTGTCTCTTTTGATCTTTGTTGGTTTGAAGTCCATTTTATCAGAGACTGGGATTGCAACCCCTGCTTTTCTTCGTTCTCCATTTGCTTGGTAAAATCTTCTTCCATCCCTTTATTTTGAGTCTATGTGTGTTTTTGTATGTGAGATGGGTTTCCTGAATACAGCACACCGATGGGTTTTGACTTTTTATCCAATTTGCCAGTCTGTGTCTTTTGGGACAAAAATGCAATGAAGAAAATGAGTCAACTAATGGGCAAGAAAACCAGCCAGTAATAAAATGGCAGGATCAAATTCACACATAACAAAATATATTTTCTAATAAAAATAATATATGAACACAGAAGTATCTATGTAGCTGTGCCTTTTATTTCTTTTTCTTACCTGATTGGTCTTGCTAGGACTTTCAATAATACATTGAAGAAAATGGTAAACATGAGCATCCTTGGCTTGTGTCAGATCTTAGAAAACTTCCAGTTTGTCCCATTCAGTATGAGGGTAGCTGTGGTTCTGTTATATATGGCCTTTATTATATTGAGATATATTTCTTCTATACCCGATTTGTTGACAGTTTTTCTGATAAAAGAATAGTGAATTTTATCTAATGCTGGTTTTTGTTTCTGTTTTTGTCTAATGAGATGACCATATGATTTTTGTCCTTCCTTCTGTTAATCTGATGTATCCTTTTATTTAGCTCAAATATTTATTGATTTGCATATGTTGAAACAGCATTGCATTCCTGGGATGAATTCTACTTGATCATGGTGAATAATCTTCATGTGTGCTATGGGATTTAGTTTGCTAGTATTTTGTGAGGATTTTTGCACCTATGTTCATCAGGGAAACAGGTCTGTAGTTTTGTTGTTGCTGCTGTTATGTCCTTGTCTGATTTTGATATATTTTCTAAAAGCTGTCTTAGAGCTCATCGATTCTTTTTTCAGTTTGACTCATTGATTGATTCTTCTGGCATTTTTTATTTTTGGTTCATTACATTTTTCAACTCTGGTCACTGATGCTTTTAGCATTAGAGGACACTCTAAGCCTGGGTTTGCCACATGTCCAAAGTTGCTTTGTTCCCGCCTGGAAGGACTAGAGAGCAGCTTACAGAGTGTATTTCACCCCATTGGGTTTGCAAGTTTCTGCGTGGGGCCAGAACAGGTCCAGGGTTTGTGGTCCCCAGGTTGGGATTAGGCATTCAGGGCTGTGCCCAGGGCTGGACCTCTCTGGTGGGTCCAGCACTGGGCTGCAAGGCCACATGTTGTGCTTTCTTTCCTTTCCTTCCCTTAAGCAGTCTCCATGCTGTGCTGCTTGCAGTAAGACAGGCAGTTCTGTGGCCACCACAGCTGCTATCATGCTGCATCATGCCCAAAGCCTCAGAGACCAGCGCAGCACAGAGGAACGCCCAAGTTCCACACTGCTGGAGCTTTCTGGCCCCTGAGACTCATTCATGGCTCTAGGCTGCTGCAGGGAGTCAGTGGTGATGTGGGCTGGGACATGAAACTGCTCCACCAAGGCTGCTGGTCTCTACCCGGTACTATGACAAGTCCAGTGGTTCTGTCCACAGGGACCAGCCTGGGTCAGGGGCCACTGAGTCTTGCCCAGTGTTGGGTTTCACAATGGGGTGCCCACCCTGGATTGCCAGGCAAAGCCCAGTGCTTACTTTCTTTCCTCTCCTTCCCTCCAGTGGGTGCTCACTCTGCACTGTGCTGCCCAGGGTTTAGGGAGGGAGGGTGAGGGCAGTCCCTTGGCCACCAAGGCTCATGCTTAGCTGAGTCATATCCAAAGCCCATGGAAACTGGGACCAGCACAACCGTGGAGTGTGTCCCAGGCCCATGCTGATATGCCCTGACTGCTGCTGAGGTTTGCCTGTGACCTGATGCCATTATTGAAGGCCAGAGGTTGTGAAGGTCAGAACATGAGACTTCCAGTCTAGCCCCTTCTCTGTGCGACTGCTGAGGTCCATTCCAGGCCCTGCTTGTCTGGGGTGAACCTGTAGCAGCTGCGGAACTCCATCATCAACAATCTGGGTGTCCACTCAGAGATCCAATCAAAAAGTCAGCAACTACACAGACAACAGGTGGACAAATCCACAAAGATGGGAAGAAACCAGCGCAAAAAGGAGGAAAACACCCGAAAACAGAACACCTCACCACCTAGAAAGGACCATAACTCCTGACCAGCAAGGGAACAAAGCTAGACGGAGAATGACTGTGACGAAATGACGGAATTAGACTTCAGAAGGCGGACAATGAGAAACTTTTGTGAGCTAAAAGAACATGTTGTAAATCAACGCAAAGAAACTAAGAACCTTGAGAAAACATTTGAGGAAATGATAACAAGAATGGTTACCTTAGAGAGGAATATGAATGAATTAAAGGAGCTGAAAAACACAATACGAGAACTTCGCAAAACATGCACAAGTTTCAATAGCTGAATTGACCAAGCAGAAGAAAGAATATCAGAAGTCGAGGATCAACTCAATGAAATAAAATGAGAAACCAAGATCAGAGAAAAAAGTGCAAAAAGGAATGAACAAAGTCTCAAAGAAATGTGGGACTATGTGAAAAGAACTAACCTACGTTTGATAGACGTACCAGAATGTGATGAAGAGAATGAATCCAAGCTGGAAAATACTCTGCAGGACATTATCCAGGAAAATTTACCCCACCTAGCAAGACAGGCCAACACTCTATTGCAGGAAATACAGAGAACACCACAAAGATATTCCGCAAGAAGAGCAACCCCAAGGCACATAATCGTCAGATTCAACAAGGTTGAAATAAAGGAGAAAATACTAAGGGCAGCCGGAGAGAAAGGTCGGGTCACCCACAAAGGGAAGCCCATCAGACTCACAGCAGATCTCTTGGCAGAAACTCTACAAGCCAGAAGAGAGTGGGGGCCAATATTCGACATCATTAAAGAAAAGAACTTTCAACCCAGAATTTCATATCCAGCCAAACTGAGCTTCAGAAGTGAAGGAAAAATAAACTCCTTTGCGAACAAGCAAGTACTCAGAGACTTTGTCACCACCAGGCCTGCTTTACAAGAGCTCCTGAAAGAGGCACTACACATAGAAAGGAGCAACCAGTACCAGCCATTCCAAAATCACACTAAATGCTAAAGAGCATCAACATAATGAAGAATCTACAACAACTAACGGGCAAAACAGCCAGCTAGCATCAAAATGGCAGTGTCAAATTCACACATAACAATATTAACCCTAAATGTAAATGGACTAAATGCACCAATCAAAAGACACAGACTGGCAAATTGGATAAAAAGCCAAAACCCAGCAGTGTGCTGTATCCAGGAAACCCATCTCACATGCAAGGATACACAAAGGCTCAAAATAAAGGGATGGAGGAAGATTTACCAAGCAAATGGAGAGCAAAAGAAATCAGGAGTTGCAATTCTCATCTCCGATAAAATAGACTTTAAAGCAACAAAGATCAAAAGAGACAAGGTCATTACATAATGGTAAAAGGATCGATACAACAAGAAGAGCTAACGATCCTAAACATATACGGACCCCATACAGGAGCACCCAGATACATAAGGCAAGTTCTTAACGACTTACAAAGAGACTTAGACTCCCACACAATAATAGTGGGAGAGTTTAACACTCCACTGTCAATATTAGACAGATCAAACAGACAGAAAATCAACAAGGATATCCAGGGCTTGAACTCAGACCTGGAGCAAGCAAACCTGATAGACATTTACAGAACTCTCCACCCAAAATCCACAGAATATACATTCTTCTCAGAACCACATCATACCTACTCTAAAATTGACCACATAATTGGAAGTAAAGCACTGCTCAACAAATGCAAAACAACTGAAATCATAACAAACAGCCTCTCAGACCATAGTGCAATCAAGTTAGAACTCAGAATTCAGAAACCAACCCAGAACCACACAGCTTCATGGAAACTGAACAACTGGCTCCTGAATGTTGACTGGATAAACAACGAAATAAAGGCAGAAATAAAGAAGTTCTTCGAAACCAATGAGAATGAAGACACAACATGCCAGAATCTCTGGGACACATTTAAAGCAGTCTCTAGAGGAAAGTATATAGCAATAAGTGCCCATATGAGAAGAATGGAGAGATCCAAAATTGACACCCTATCATCAAAATTGAAAGAGCTAGAGGAGCAAGATCAAAAAACTCAAAACCCAGCAGAAGACAAGAAATAACTAAGATCAGAGCTGAACTGAAGGAGATTGAGACATGAAAAACCCTCCAAAAAATCAATAAATCCAAGAGCTGGTTTTTTGAAAAGATCAGCAAAATAGACAGACCGCTAGCCAGATTGATTAAAAATAAAAGAGAGAACAACCAAATAGATGCAATAAAAAATGATAAAGGGGAAATCACCACAGATTCCACAGAAATTCAAACCATCATCAGAGAATATTACAAACAACTCTATGCACATAAACTAGTAAACCTGGAAGAAATGGATAAATTCCTGGACTCCTGTGTCCTCCCAAGCCTAAACCAGGAGGAAGCTGAAACTATGAATAGACCAATAACAAGGTCAGAAGTTGAGGCAGCAATTAAGAGCCTACCACACAAAAAAAGCCCAGGTCCAGACGGGTTCACAGCCGAATTCTACCAGACACAGAAAGAGGAGCTGGTACTATTTCTTCTGAAACTATTCCGAATAATCCAAAAAGAAGGAATCCTACCCAAATCATTCTACGAGACCAATATCATCCTGATACCAAAACCCGGCAGAGACCCAACAAGAAAAGAAAACTTGAGGTCAATATCCACGACGAACATAGATGCAAAAATCTTCAATAAAATATTGGCAAGCCGATTGCAACAGCAAATCAAAAAACTTATTCATCATGATCAATTAGGATTCATCCCGGGGATGCAAGGCTGGTTCAACATACGCAAGTCTATCAACGTAATTCACCACATAAACAGAATCAAAAACAGAAACCACATGATTATCTCAATTGATGCAGAGAAGGCATTTGACAAAATTCAACAGCCCTTTATGCTAAAAACCCTCAATAAACTCGGTATCGATGGAACGTATCTCAAAGTAATAAAAGCTATTTATGACAAACCAACAGCCAATATCATACTGAGTGGGCAAAAACTGGAAGCATTCCCTTTGAAATCTGGCACTAGACAAGGATGCCCTCTGTCACCACTCCTATTCAATATAGTACTGGAAATTCTAGTCACAGCAATCAGGCAAGAAAAAGAAATAAAGGGTATTCAAATAGGAAAGGTGGAAGCCAAATTGTCTCTATTTGCAGACGACATGATAGTATACCTAGAAGACCCCATCGCCTCAGCCCAAAAACTCCTGAAACTGATAAGCAACTTCAGGAAAGTCTCAGGATATAAAATCAATGTGCAAAAATCACAAGCCTTCCTCTACACGAATAACAGACTTAAAGAGAGCCAAATCAAGAACGAACTGCCATTCACAATTGCTACAAAAAGAATAAAATACCTTGGAATACAACTCACAAGGAACATAAGGGACCTCTTCAGGGAAAACTACAAACCACTGCTCAACGAAATCAGAGAGGACACAAACAGATGGAGAAACATTCCATGTTCATGGTTAGGAAGAATTAAGATCGTGAAAATGGCTGTACTGCCCAAAGTAATTTAGAGAATCAACGCTATCCCATCAAGCTACCATTGACTTTCTTCACAGAACTGGAAAAAACCACCTTGAACTTCATATGGAACCAAAAGAGAGCCCGCATAGCCAAGTCAATTCTAAGCAAAAAGAACACAGCAGGGGGCATCACACTACCAGATTTCAAACTATACTATAAGGCTACAGTAATCAAAACAGCATGGTACTGGTACCAAAACAGAGATATAGATCAATGGAACAGAACAGAGGCATCAGAGGCAACACAACATAGCTACAACCATACAATCTTTGATAAACCTGACAAAAACAAGCAATGGGGAAAGGATTCCCTGTTCAACAAATGGTGCTGGGAAAACTGGCTAGCCATGTGCAGAAAGCAGAAACTGGACCCCTTCCTGACACCTTACACTAAAATTAACTCCAGATGGATTAAAGACTTAAACATAAGACCTGACACCATAAAAACCCTACAAGGAAATCTAGGCAAAACCATCCAGGATATAGGAATAGGCAAGGACTTCATGAACAAAACACCAAAAGCATTGGCAACAAAAGCCAAAATAGACAAATGGGACCTAATCAAACTCCACAGCTTCTGCACAGCAAAAGAAACAGTCTCTAGTGTGAATCAGCAACCAACAGAATGGGGAAAAATTTTTTCAGTTTACCCATCTGACAAAGGGCTGATATCCAGAATTTACAAAGAACTCAAACAGGTTTACAGGAAAAAACAAACAAGCCCATTCAAAAGTGGTCAAAGGATATGAACAGACACTTTACGAAAGAAGACATATATGAGGCCAACAATCATATGAAAAAATGCTCATCGTCACTGGTCATCAGAGAGATGCAAATCAAAACCACATTGAGATACCATCTCACGCCAGTTAGAATGGCGATCATTAAAAAATCTGGAGACAACAGATGCTGGAGAAGATGTGGAGAAAAAGGAACACTTTTACACTGTTGGTGGGAGTGTAAATTAGTCCAACCATTGTGGAAGATGGTGTGGCCATTCCTCAAGGCCTTAGTAATAGAAATCCCATTTGACCCAGGAATCCCATTACTGGGCATATATCCAAAGGACTATAAATCGTTCTACAAGGACACATGAACACGAATATTCATTGCAGCACTGTTTACAATAGCAAAGACCTGGAATCAACCCAAATGCCCATCGATGATAGACTGGATTGGGAAAATGTGGCACATATACACCATGGAATATTATGCAGCAATCAGAAATGATGAGTTCGTGTCGTTTGTAGGGACATGGATGAATCTGGAGAACATCATTCTCAGCAAACTGACACAAAAACAGAAAATGAAACACCGCATATTCTCACTCATAGGTGGGTGATGAAAAATGAGAACACATGGACACAGAGAGGGGAGTTCTAAACACTGGGGTCTATAGGAAGGAAAGGGGAGGGCCAGTGGGAGGGGGAGGTGGGGAGGGATTGCCAGGGGAGAAATACCAAATGTGGGTGAAGGGGAGAAAGCAAACAAAACACACTGCAATGTGTGTACCTATGCAACTGTATTGCATGCTCTGCACATGTACCCCAAAACCTAAAATGTAATTAAAAAAAATAAAAAATAAATAAAAAAAAAGAACATGAGACTGTTCTGTTGGGGCTGCAATTTTTCACCAAGTGCTGGGATGATTTCAGAGACTTTGTCCATGGGTTTTGGCCTAGGGTCAGTCAGACTCTGTCCTTCCTACTCTCTTCAGTGTCTCTTTCCTTATTGTGCTAAAAACAGGTTCTCTATGTGTTATTTGGATTCTTTAGCACAAAAAACAAAAAACAGTCTTCTGATTAATGTAGAACTGATTCTTCTGTCTCCATCTTTTAAGGGCTTTTAATATTAAATATTTGGGCTCAAATATATTTACACTTTGGAACATAAATTTGTCTTGGGCAAGGGAACAATTAGCATTTCGTTTCAGAATGATTAAGATATTTAACCACGCCTCTGACATTCCTTTATGATAAAGTTTAGCATGTATTCAGAGTGTGTACATCTATATGGCTGTGTTTGAAAGTCATATGCCAAGTCAGCCCAGAGAATTTTACTGGACCTCAAAAAGACCTTGAGCTTTCAAAAACTTAGCTGTTGCTTTTTTCCCTAGTGGAAAAGCGAGATTGTCTTTGACCATTGGCTGTCGACATTGTCAGAGATGGTGCAGCCTAAAAGAGAATGTCTACCATATTTTCAGAATTATCCCTCAAGGTTGATACTGTAGACTTCATTCAGGAAGAATGTGTCCTTCAGAGAAAGCTGCACAGAGATGTGATGCTGGAGCAGCAGTCATCTGTTACTTTGGGTGAGTCTTTCAACATTCATTTCTTTTATACAAAATTTTCCAGAGTACTTTATATTCCACCTCCTTGGATACCCTCCTTGTTTATACACCTTCATAGTCCTAGCTGTATGTCCATGAAGTAAGTGTATTTCACTTACTCACTCACTGACTCTGCAATGAGGAGGAGCACCCATCTCTGGGAAGGCAGCTTGGTGAAGAAGGCAGACTGCAGTTTGGGGGCTAAGGCTTGGGAATGGAACAGAGACTGGGAAGCTAAGGACCAGGAGAAGGGAAAAGCTCTGTCCAGCCTCCCCTGGTGATCCTGTACAGGAACTGGGGGTCTGTGAGTTGAAGTGGGGGTTCAGTCCCGCCACATACCCATGGCTGGCACTTAATGTGTGGCTTCACTCAGGGAGGATGTTCTAAGGACAGGACTAGAAATAGCTCACATGTTGCTCATGTAGGAGTTTCTTTTCCCTGGGTTCCTCCTTTTCCAGTGGACAGCGTAGGGCCATATCTTCCACTTGTTGAGTTCCCCCTCTTTGCAGGTTTGCGATGTTTTAATTTGAAGTGATGTTTTAAGGAAATGATGTTCTAATTTGAAGTCCTAAAAATAATATTCTCCACACTCAAGAGTGACTTATCCAGACTTATTTTACCTAAGAAACAAGCCTGAAGGAGGATGAGTGAGAAGAAAGAGTCATAACTAGCACTTTCCCAGGTGAAAGTCACACTCTGCGTTCATCGTTCTGTCTTCTCCTTGCAGTGCTGTGTTCAGGACTTGCTAATCTTCCCTCACTCTGCTATGTCCTGCCTCACACATTTGCTGGCACTCACTGAGGGCCTTACCTCAGTCCCATCCCATTTCCATGTCACTGTGACCCTGTGAAATGGGCCTGTGAAGAGGTTATTTGAAGGATCATCTTAGGTAGGACGTTACCTCAGACCTGGGCTGGGGACAGGGAGCAGGCCCTGTGGGGTCAGTGGGACGGAGGAGCCGGGATTGTTTAGGAGACACATTGGATGCATTGTCTGCTCCCAGTGGACCAGTATTAAAGAAACTGCACAGATAAGTAGGGTATTTATGTGTAAGTGGAAAATCCTGGACAAAGATTAATAAAGAGGAACTTGCTCTGCCCAACTTTATGTGGAGATGTGGAGACGCTCACTAGAAAGTTGTCATTGTTTTTGGTAAATGGTAATTAGGACAATGTTTCTCAACCTATCTGTAGCGCTCCAGGTGTGTACTGTCATTGTTGCTACAGGTGAAATGATTGTTGTAGTTTTGAGGGGAAGCTGATGGCACAAGACCTCGAACCCATATCTCAGAACCGACTGCCTCCTCCCACACACTCTGGCTGTCCTGACCATCACCTCAAGCCCACCATCCCTGTGGCCAAAAAAAAAAAAAATCAGCTGAGTAGTTCAGAAGGCACAGTCTGCAAGGGAAGGAAGTGCATTGGGAGGTACAAAAAGTGCTCTTGTCTGGAAAATGTATTCCTTGGGGCTAGAAACAGAGTCAGTGCCAAAGCCATGCAGAAAGGAGGAAACAATCACTGAGACATGGGCTGAACTTGTGGAGAAGGAACGGAGGGCAAGGCCACAAACCAGTCCCTAACGGCCTCTTATGTAATGTAATGTAATCCTCACTGTTTGTCATTGTATGTTTTCATAGTCATGAATCTGTTTTTTCCTAGTTCTCTAGTATAATTTGGAATTAATTTTCTGGCTACTTTTTTTTTTTCTAGAGGAGTCAGGGACATTTTCAGGATTACTAGTGCTGTTTCTACAACACTTTCAGGCCTGTGATAATGTGTAATATTTTGCTGATTGAATTACCTTATCTTGTTTAGAAATAATAACTATAGAGTGTTTAACCACTCTGAACATATTATGTACTTAATGGAGACCATAGCTGTATGTGGACTGAAAACATACATCTATTCCTTACTATCAGACTGCTTTCCTTCTGAAGTCAGTAGAAAATGGCAACTTTTCTGTAGACTTTTTTATTTTTAAAAAAAGGTCAAGATCTTAAGCAGTTTTCAGGATTGAATTGTCTGTGATATTTGCTCTGTTTTTAAAATGTTCTAAGGCCACCACTACATTCAATGCTTAGTTTAGTACAATTCAAATTGATTCAGTGAAAATTGTTCTTTCCACCAGTTTCCCTTTTACATAATGGGCTCATGTTTTAATACGTTAATCAATTCTGAATTGAAATAATTTTATTTCATATTTTTGCATTCACAAATACTAATTTTCTCCATATATTATTGGTAGTAATTTAGTTTCTCCTCTGTGATATTTTATTGCCTACTCATGTTTTATGTCCCCTTGATTACCACACTGTCATTCCACGGTGTCCTACTTCTTGGTTATGATGAAAACACTCTTTTAATCCCAGTGTGAAATCTTTTCTGTATTCCATAAATTTCACTTGGCATCCCTGGAATTAAGGCATCTGCATTGTATTTGGATCTCTGAATCATTGTAAATGATATTTGCCTACAAATTAAGCAATTAGATTTAAATAAGAGATTACCACAATCATATTTTGTAAATATACAACCAATTATAAAAACCTGACAAAATCTACAAAGAAAAAGAAAATTGACTATATGTGGAGTTTTAGAAAAGGCTGACTACGTTCAAGGTTGAGGCACATGGTGGTTAACACATTGTCAGCTCCTGACGCTGCCTATTTCAAGGAAAGATGGGACTTTCAATGTTATTTAGGTGTTATTTAGCCTTTCTATGCCTAAGTTCCCCTCACCTGTTAAAAAAAAATAATAATAAAGTGTTTACTTTGTAGAATCATTGTAAATGTTCTATGTAAAATACTAATATAATACTAACAGTAAAGATGTGTGTGTGTGTGTATGTATAGCTCAGCAAAAGAAAATGCAATTTATTTATTATTTTTGTGTGTGTGAGATGGAGTTTCGCTGTTGTTACCCAGACTGGGGTGCAATGGCACGATCTCGGCTCACCGCAACCTCTGCCTTCTGGGTTCAAGCAATTCTCATGCCTCAGCCTCCCAAGTAGCTGGGACTACAGGCACACACCACCATGCCCAGCTAATTTTTGTATTTTTAGTAGAGACAGGCTTCACCTTGTTGACCAGGATTGTCTCAATCTCTTGACCTCGTGATCCACCCTCCTCGGCCTCCCAAAGTGCTGGGATTATAGGCATGAGCCACCGTGCCTGGCCAAGAAAATGCAATTTAATAAGAAAGTTATGAGTTGAAAACAATGATATGTGACAATATTGAATTTCAGTTGCCAAAATAAAATAGACCTCATGTTTTCATTCAGGATCCTCTAACTCTGAATAGAAATATCAGTCACTGGAAAAGAACAAATATCCTCTAGGGATGTGGCAATAGGAATAATCTTATCTCAGACCATAATTGGATCTCTGATGAATTTATTTTTTCTTTACCATTACAGTTCTCTTTATTTCACCAGATGCACATTAAGGTCCACAGATCTGATTCTCAAACACCTGACTGTTGTCACCTCCTTTGTTATACTTTCTAAAGGAGTCCCACCGAGAATGCCTGCATTGGGGTTGAAACATTTTCTCAATAATACTTGGGTACAAACTTGTTTTCTATATTCACAAAGTGGGCAAGGGTGTGTGTATTGGCACCACTTAGTTCTTGAGTAACTTCTAAGCCATCACAATCAGTCCCATGTACTCTTGCTGGGCAGACCTGAAACTACAAGCTCCCAAATACATTGTGCACTCCAACATCCTGTGCTGAATTGTGATATGCTGGTCACTACACATGTGACTGGCAAATGGAATGGTGAAAACAACACAAAGAAGGATTTGGATTACTGTTCTGCAGTAGTTAATAACTGATATGGTTTGTCCATGTCTCTCCCCAAATCTCATCTTGAATTCCCACATGTTGTGGGAGGAGGAACCTGGTGGGAGGTGATTGAATTACAGGGGCAGATCTTTCCTGGATTGTTCTCATCATAGTGAATGAGTTTCATGAGACCTGATGGTTTTACAAACAGGAATTTCCCTGCACAAGCTCCATCTTTGTCTGCTGCCATCCATGTAAGACATGACTTGCTCCTGCTTGCTTTCCACCATGATTGTGAGGCCTCCCTAGCCATGTGGAACTGTAAATTTGTTAAACCTCTTTTTCCTGCCAGTCTGGGGTATGTCTTTATCAGCAGCATGAAAAAAAATGGACTAATACAGTAAAGTGGTATCAGTAAAGTGAAGCACTGCTGGAAAGATACACAAAAATGTGGAAGTGACTTTGGAACTAGGTAATAGGCAGAGGTTGGAATAGTTTGGATGGCCTAAAAGAAGACAGGAAAATATGGGAAAGTATGGAACTTTCTAGAGACTTGTTGAATGCTTTTACCAAAAATGCTGATAGCCATGAGGACAACAAAGTCCAGGTTAAGGTGGTCTCAGATGAAGATGAGAAATTTGTTGGGAACTAGAGCAAAGGTGACTCTCATTATGTTTTAGCAAAGAGACTAGTGGCATTTGGCCCCTGCCCTAGAGATTTGTGGACCTTTGAACTTGAGATTGCTTAGGATATCTGGCAGATAAAATTTCTAAGCAGCAAAGCAGTCAAGAGGTGACTTGGGTGCTGTTAAAGGTATTCATGCCTCCTGAGAGCTAGAGACATGCATTCAGTCCTCATAGGGCAGAAAAGGAGAGCTTCATCACCCCTTGCTGGCCATCAGGTTGCAATGCAGGACACTTAGAGCTCAATGGTTAGTTGTTACCCAGTGCCCCCTGCTAGACCTCCTAAATTCTGAAATTCTCAATTTCTTGATCTGTCTGCTCCTTTGGCTGAACTTGCCTCAAATCCATGGAAATATCACAAAAGGATTCTTTCTCAATCAGGCCTGTGTGAGAGGAACTGCTTCCAATTTCTTTCAAAAATAGAAAAAAAACATCTGAATGATGCAATTCTACATTTATATCCTCAGAATATTTTGCAGAGCTTCATACTACAGAGGTTCATCCTGCAGGACAAAGATGAATGCAGGGATGCTTGGGATGAAATCTTCCTTTCTAAATCTTCTAGGTTTGATCACAGTCACAAATGAGCAGAGCAGATGAAAGTGAAAGATCGTTTGGTTTGTCCCTATTTGGGGAGAGCTCTCCAAAGGTATTTTCAAAAAATTAGTAGCTATTCGAGGGAGTGATATACAGCTGGTGTACCTTGGAGAGAGGAAAGCGAAGTGTGTTTTTTTGTCTCATTTAACTGTTGTGAAAGGCAAATTAGAAAATAGGAATACTCGTGACACTTTCTTATAAAAACTGCTAAACATAAAATAATCTGCATTCATATTTTTGTACTGGTAAATACCTGAAAGCAAAATCATGGGAAGATATTTAAGTATATTGTACATAATGAATTCAAAAAAATTGGAGTGAAGATCATGATCTAGGTTTCTTCTTTTTTTTTTTTGTCTATAAATTTTTTTTTTTTAATTTTTTATTGGATTATAGGTTTTGGGGTACATGAGCAGAGCATGCAAGACAGTTGCGTAGGTACACACATGGCAGTGTGCTTTGCTTTTCTTCTCCCCTTCACCCACATTTGGCATTTCTCCCCAGGCTATCCCTCCCCACCTCCCCCTCCCACTGGCCCTCCCCTTTTCCCCCCAATAGACCCCAGTGTTTAGTACTCCCCTTTCTGTGTCCATGTGTTCTCATTTTTCATCACCCACCTATGAGTGAGAATATGCGGTGTTTCATTTTCTGTTCTTGTGTCAGTTTGCTGAGGATGATGTTTTCCAGATTCATCCATGTCCCTACAAACGACACGAACTCATCATTTCTGGTTGCTGCATAATATTCCATGGTGTATTTCTTATATGAATAACCAAATGGTTTATATATTCCTTTGCCCTTTGAAATACTCAGGAAATATTTGTTGTATACAGAATTTGAATAAAAATTTTCCATGCAAACTTTTCTTTAATATATTTTTGTTACAGTTAATGTAAAGTTAGCTGCTATAATAGACAAACCTGAAGTTATCAGCAGTTTGATCATCATGTAATATTTATCACTGCTGCATATACCACCTCAACACAGGCTTTCGAATGTCATGTGATTCTACTTGTGGATTTTCCTCCAAATACAGATTTAGGGACCCCCATACCCTCAATTGGTGTATTTCCCATTGCTAACCTGTGTCTTCAAATCTGGCTATTGTGCTTGGGAAAATTTCATGCAATTGTATAGTAAGAAAATATATGGGGCTTCACAGAAGATGTTTTCACAGGTCAAGCCTGTATCAGGTAAATGTCACTTCTACCCACTCAGGTGGGCCTCTTGTATGGCCACACCTCAAAACAAAGAGCCTGGGGGAAGGAGGCTTGAACTGTGAGACCAGCAGGAATACAAGATTGGTCTGGTGAATAAGACCACTGTTTTTCTTACACTATGTGAAAAAAATGTTGTTAATGCAAGCAAGAGCCAGTTTTCCTACTTTCATACATTTATGCAAGAAAATATGACTTAAGATCTGGAGGGGACGCAAGATGGCGCTGTGAGAAAAACCCAGGATTGGAGCCCGCGTTGAATTCGCAAACGGTGAGTCAGTGCTGCATTTCCAGACTGATATTTGTTGCCCACAGAACGGGAAAATTCCCGAGTATAAAAAGACACGGGACGCCAGGCAGTAGGTCTGCCTGGCGAAACCGGCAGCCGGGGCGGCGGCGGCCGGCCCTACCCAGCAATCCCCACAGGGCACGCTTGTCAGGTGCCTTGTTGAACCGGCAACCTGAGACTTGAGAGGGCTGGACTTGAGACTGAACGAGACTTGCACAGTAGCCCAGCCCAGTGGATTGCAGGGAGAGATCGTTTGGGATACCCAGTGGGACGAACAAAACCGCGATTTCAAACTATCCCGGGCAGACGGTCTGAGAGGCTCTGTGGGGGAGGGGCATCCACCACTATGGAGGCAACCTGCCCCAACTGATAGGCACGCCCACTGCTGACGCAGCCAGCCGTTGCCGAGGCAACCCGCCCCAACTGAGATACACGCCCACTGCTGACGCAGCCAGCCGTTGCCGAGGCAACCCGTCCCTACTGAGATACACGCCCACTGCTGACGCAGCCTGCCGTTGCTGAGGCAACACGCTGCAACGAAGAGACTCCGCCGCAGGGCGTGGCGGAGACCAGAGCAGAGCCGGCAGGAACAGCGCGAATCACACAACAGCTGGGCGGAGCCTCGGCAGCCAAACAGTGGCTAGTCTGCCTTTGAGCTGGGCAGGACACCTGATTGGACATCCAAAAATAAAGCCCAAACCCCTCAACACAGAGCATTTGAGAAAAAAAAAAGGGTTGTTTCATGAGCTGTGTTGCAGCAGAATCAAACATAGCAGCCTAACAGCCCTGAATGAACAACAGAGTGCACAGCTCAGCAATTAAACCCCTATAAAGTACAAACTGTCTCTTCAAGCAGCTCCCTGACCCCTCTATATCCAAAAGACTGTCATTAGGCAGGCATCATCCTGGGACAAAGAGAGCAGAAAAAGAAACTGGTAGCATCCCTCGCTGTGCCACGGCTACTAGAGGTGCACCCCAGACAAGCAGGGTCTGGAGCGGACCTCAACAGTCATACAGCGAAGGGGCTAGACTGGTAGAAGAAAAACCAAGCAACAGAAATACTTCATCATCAACATTCTGGGTGTCCACTCAGAGCCCCAAACGAAAAGTCAGCAACTACGCAGAAGACCAGCGGACAAATCCACAAAGATGGGAAGAAACCAGCGCAAAAAGGAGGAAAACACCCGAAACCAGAACACATCGCCTCCTAGAAAGTACCAAAACTCCTCACCAGCAAGGGAACAAAGCTGGATGGAGAATGACTGTGACGAAATGACGGAATCAGACTTCAGAAGATGGATAATGAGAAACTTTTGTGAGCTAAAAGATCATGTATTAAATCAATGCAAAGAAACTAAGAACCTTGAAAAAAGATTTGAAAAAAGATTCGAGGAAATGATAACAAGAATGGATACCTTAGAGAGGAATATGAATGAATTAAAGGAGCTGAAAAACACAATACGAGAACTTCGCGAAGCTAACACAAGTTTCAATAGCCGAATTGACCAAGCAGAAGAAAGAATATCTGAAGTCGAAGACCAACTCAATGAAATAAAACGAGAAACCAAGATCAGAGAAAAAAGCGCAAAAAGGAATGAACAAAGTCTCCAAGAAATGTGGGACTATGTGAAAAGACCTAACCTACGTTTGATAGGTGTACCAGAAGGGGATGAAGAGAATGAATCCCAGCTGGAAAATACTCTTCAGGACATCATCCAGAAAAATTTCCCCCACCTAGCAAGACAAGCCAACACTCAATTGCAGGAAATTCAGAGAACACCACAAAGATATTCCGCAAGAAGAGCAACCCCAAGGCACATAATCGTCAGATTCAACAGGGTTGAAATAAAGGAGAGAATACTAAGGGCAGCCAGAGAGAAAGGTCAGGTCACCCACAAAGGGAAGCCCATCAGACTCACAGCAGATCTCTCGGCAGAAACACTACAAGCCAGAAGAGAGTGGGGGCCAATATTCAACATTCTTAAAGTAAAGAACTTTCAACCCAGAATTTCATATCCAGCCAAACTGAGCTTCAGAAGTGAAGGAAGAATAAAATCCTTTGCGAACAAGCAAGTACTCAGAGATTTTGTCACCACCAGGCCTGCTTTACAAGAGCTCCTAAAAGCGGCACTACACATAGAAAGGATCAATCAGTACCAGCCATTCCAAAATCACACTGAATGCTAAAGAGCTTCAACATAATGAAGAATCTACAACAACTAACAGGCAAAACAGCCACTTAGAATCAAAATGGCAGTATCAAATTCACACATAACAATATTAACCCTAAATGTAAATGGACTAAATGCACCAATCAAAAGACACAGACTGGCAAATTGGATAAAAATCCAAAACCCATCCGTGTGCTGTATCCAGGAAACCCATCTCACATGCAAGGATACACAAAGGCTCAAAATAAAGAGATGGAGGAAGATTTACCAAGCTAATGGAAAGCAAAAAAAAGCAGGAGTTGCAATTCTCATCTCTGATAAAATAGACTTTAAAGCAACAAAGATCAAAAGAGACAAAGAAGGCCATTACATAATGGTAAAAGGATCGATACAACAAGAAGAGCTAACGATCCTAAACATATATGGACCCAACACAGGAGCACCCGGATACATAAGGCAAGTTCTTAATGACTTACAGAAGGACTTAGACTCCCACACAATAATAGTGGGAGACTTTAACACTCCACTGTCAATACTAGACAGATCAACCAGACAGAAAATCAACAAGGATACCCAGGGCTTGAACTCAGACCTGGAGCAAGCAAACCTGGTGAACATTTACAGAACTCTCCACCCCAAATCCACAGAACACACATTCTTCTCAGCACCACATCACACCTACTCTAAAATTGACCACATAATTGGAAGTAAAGCACTGCTCAACAAATGCAAAACAACTGAAATCATAACAAACAGCCTCTCAGACCATAGTGCAATCAAGTTAGAACTCAGAATTCAGAAACCGACCCAGAACCGCACAGCTTCATGGAAACTGAACAACTGGCTCTTGAATGTTGACTGGGTAAACAACGAAATGAAGGCAGAAATAAAGAATTTCTTCGAAACCAATGAGAATGAAGACACAACGTGCCAGAACCTCTGGGACACATTTAAAGCAGTCTCTAGAGGAAAGTATATAGCAATAAGTGCCCATATGAGGAGAATGGAGAGATCGAAAATTGACACCCTATCGTCAAAATTGAAAGAGCTAGAGGAGCAAGATCAAAAAAACTCAAAACCCAGCAGAAGACAAGAAATTACTAAGATCAGAGCTTAGCTGAAGGAAATTGAGACACGAAAAACCCTTCAAAAAATCAATAAATCCAAGAGCTGGTTTTTTGAAAAGATCAACAAAATACACAGACCACTAGCCAGATTGATTAAAAATAAAAGAGAGAACAACCAAATAGATGCAATAAAAAATGATAAAGGGGAAATCACCACAGATTCCACAGAAATTCAAACCATCATCAGAGAATATTACAAACAACTCTATGCACATAAACTAGTAAACCTGGAAGAAATGGATAAATTCCTGGACTCCTGTGTCCTCCCAAGCCTAAACCAGGAGGAAGCTGAAACTATGAATAGACCAATAACAAGGTCTGAAGTTGAGGCAGCAATTAAGAGCCTACCTCACAAAAAAAGCCCAGGTCCAGATGGGTTCACAGCCGAATTCTACCAGACACACAAGGAGGAGCTGGTACCATTCCTTCTAAAACTATTTCAAACAATCCAAAAAGAGGGAATCCTTCCCAAATCATTTTATGAGACCAACATCATCCTGATACCAAAACCCGGCAGAGACCCAACGAGAAAAGAAAACTTCAGGCCAATATCCATGATGAACATAGATGCAAAAATCTTCAATAAAATATTGGCAAGCCGATTGCAACAGCAAATCAAAAAACTTATTCATCATGATCAAGTAGGATTCATCCCAGGGATGCAAGTCTGGTTCAACATACGCAAGTCTATCAACGTAATTCACCACATAAACAGAACCAAAAACAAAAACCACATGATTATCTCAATTGACGCAGAGAAGGCATTTGACAAAATTCAACAGCCCTTTATGCTAAAAACCCTCAATAAACTCGGTATCGATGGAACGTATCTCAAAGTAATAAAAGCTATTTATGACAAACCAACAGCCAATATCATACTGAATGGGCAAAAACTGGAAGCATTCCCTTTGAAATCTGGTACTAGACAAGGATGTTCTCTCTCACCACTCCTATTCAATATAGTACTGGAAGTTCTAGCCAGAGCAATCAGGCAAGAAAAAGAAATAAAGCGTATTCAAATAGGAAAGGTGGAAGCCAAATAGTCTCTATTTGCAGACGACATAATAGTATACCTAGCAGACCCCATCGCCTCAGCCCAAAAACTCCTGAAACTGATAAACAACTTCAGCAAAGTCTCAGGATATAAAATCAATGTGCAAAAATCACAAGCATTCGTCTACACCAATAACAGACTTAAAGAAACCCAAATCAAGAGCGAACTGCCATTCACAATTGCTACAAAAAGAATAAAATACCTTGGAATACAACTCACAAGGAACGTAAGGGACCTCTTCAAGGAGAACTACAAACCACTGCTCAACGAAATCAGAGAGGACACAAACAGATGGAGAAACATTCCATGTTCATGGTTAGGAAGAATTAATGTCGTGAAAATGGCTATACTGCCCAAAGTAATTTACAGAATCAACGCTATCCCCATCAAGCTACCATTGACTTTCTTCACAGAACTGGAAAAAACCACCATGAACTTCATATGGAACCAAAAGAGAGCCCGCATAGCCAAGTCAATTCTAAGCAAAAAGAACACAGTGGGGGGCATCACACTACCGGATTTCAAACTATACTACAAGGCTACAGTAATCAAAACAGCATGGTACTGGTACCAAAACAGAGATATAGACCAATGGAACAAAACAGAGGCACCGGAGGCAACACAACATACATACAACTATACAATCTTTGATAAACCTGACAAAAACAAGCAATGGGGCAAGGATTCCATGTTTAACAAATGGTGTTGGGAAAACTGGCTAGCCATGTGCAGAAAGCAGAAACTGGACCCCTTCCTGACACCTTACACTAAAATTAACTCCAGATGGATTAAAGACTTAAACATAAGACCTGGCACCATAAAAACCCTAGAAGGAAATCTAGGCATAACTATCCAGGACATAGGAGTAGGCAAGGACTTCATGAACAAAACACCAAGAGCATTGGCAACAAAAGCCAAAATAGACAAATGGGACCTAATGAAACTCCACAGCTTCTCCACGGCAAAAGAAACAGTCACTAGAGTGGATCGGCAACCAACAGAATGGGAAAAAATTTTCGCAGTCTACCCATCTGACAAAGGGCTGATATCCAGAATTTACAAACAACTCAAACAGATTTACAGGAAAAAAACAAACAAGCCCATTCAAAAGTGGGCAAAGGATATGAACAGATACTTTACGAAAGAAGACATATATGAGGCCAACAATCATATGAAAAAATGCTCATCGTCACTGATCATCAGAGAGATGCAAATCAAAACCACATTGAGATACCATCTCACGCCAGTTAGAATGGCCATCATTAAAAAATCTGGAGACAACAGATGCTGGAGAGGATGTGGAGAAAAAGGAACACTTTTACACTGTTGGTGGGAGTGTAAATTAGTTCAACCATTGTGGAAGACGGTGTGGCGATTCCTCAAGGCCTTAGAAATAGAAATTCCATTTGACCCAGCAATCCCATTACTGGGTATATATCCAAAAGACTATAAATCGTTCTACTATAAGGACACATGTACACGAATGTTCATTGCAGCACTGTTTACAATAGCAAAGACCTGGAATCAACCCAAATGCCCATTGATAATAGACTGGATTGGAAAAATGTGGCACATATACACCATGGAATATTATGCAGCAATCAGAAATGATGAGTTTGTGTCAATTGTAGGGACATGGATGAATCTGGAGAACATCATCCTCAGCAAACTGACACAAGAACAGAAAATGAAACACCGCATATTCTCACTCATAGGTGGGTGATGAAAAATGAGAACACATGGACACAGAAAGGGGAGTACTAAACACTGGGGTCTATTGGGGGGAAAAGGGGAGGGCCAGTGGGAGGGGGAGGTGGGGAGGGATAGCCTGGGGAGAAATGCCAAATGTGGGTGAAGGGGAGAAGAAAAGCAACGCACACTGCCATGTGTGTACCTACGCAACTGTCTTGCATGCTCTGCTCATGTACCCCAAAACCTATAATCCAATAAAAAATTAAAAAAAAAAAAAGAAAATATGACTTAAAATAGAATTCCACAAATAAACTTAGGGAATATATTTGAGGAGAGAGGGCAAAAAGTCAATCAGTAAAGCTCACATTGTTGACCATCTGAAAGAGGGATTCCCATTGAGTCCCAAAAGCACAAAGTAAAGTTGGAATATTCCCTAAACAAATGTTGTCAATATATATGAAAGTGCATGACATATTTAGGAATATTTAGATATGATCTGACACTAGTGCCAACACTCAGTCACCACAAGAGGCCCTCAAGCATCCAGGAAGCCCAGTGTTAGCTCAGCATAACCATAACTTAACAAGCTAACCTTTTCAAAAATGGTGGCTATGATTATAAACCGAGTATCAATAATGAGTTAACACAGTTAGCAATCATATTCCTCTACCAGAACTTAAAAACATGTGTTTTAATATCCATCAAAATCAAGTTATGATTGTGCATAAAAATTCATAATATTTAAGAGTTCGGTATCCATCAAACATGTTACAGACCAGGCAGTTGTTCCAGAAATACCTTTAAAAGGAGGGAATTATTACAAACTGCATAAGACATTATTTAGTCTGCATTAGAAAATGAAAATAGGAGAAACACTCTGCAATGTGGAATGAACAATTATGATTTCTTAAAATGCATAAAACTCAGCAAGGACAGAAAACCACACAACTTCTCCACTGTGCTGTAAACACAGTGGCCAACAAAACCACATTATCATTTTGCCATGCCTTTGTCAGTGACTTTTCTTGGCAGCCTCAGATATACCCTTCACCTGCAAGATAAGTTGAAAGGGTCTTGTAACATCTTTCTGTTTTGAAAAATGACTTATCAAAATGAAAACCTTTTATTGTTGATTTGACTATAAAGTTGGTAGAATCTCAGAAAAGATACAAATAATGCATATGTGTCTGAGAAAAAGCTCCTGTAAAGCCCAACAAATACAGGTCATATCATAGAAGCATTGGTGTCCTGCATTTTCTTCTTGTGTTTAGACCTGCATTTATTACCCTGGAAGAGATTCTCAGGACTGGAATTGCTGAATGTTGCTTTTCTATATTTTAATTGTTAATGGATAATGTTTGGTTGCCAACCCCTAAATGTGGAACACTTTATAATCTTAATATGCAAGGTATGATAATATAGTACTACTTTTATCATCCTGTGATGTGTGATTATTCACCCTAATTTTCTTGAGTCCAAGCAGTTTAACAGAAGTGTATGTTTATTAGTTCACCTTTGTTAAGGTTTTCTTTTTTTATATACTTTAAGTTCTGGGGTACATGTGCAGATCTTGCAGGACTTTTACATAGGTATACATATGCCATAATGGTTTGTTCCCTCCATTCCCCCGTCACCTACATTAGGTATTTCTCCTAATGTTATCCCTCCCCAATCTCCCCACCTGCTGCTATCCCTTCCCTAGCCCCCACTCCCCAACAGACCCCAGTGTGTAATGTTCCCCTCCCTGTGTCCATGTGTTCTCTTTGTTCAACTCCCACTTGTGAGTGAGAACATGCAGTGTTTGGTTTTCTGTTCTTGTGTCAGTTTGCTGAGAATGATGGTTTTCCAGATTCATCCATGTCCTTGCAAAGGACATGAACTCATCCTTTTTCATGGATGCATAGTATTCCATGGTGTATATGTACATTTTCTCTATCCAGTCTATTGTTGATGGGCATTTGGGTTGGTTCCAAGTCTTTGCTATTGTAAACAGTACTGCAATAAACATATGTGTGCATATGTCCTTATAATAGAATGATTGCTAATCCTTTGGGTATATATCCAGTAATGGGATTGCTGGGTCAAATGAAATTTCTGTTTCTAGATCCTTGAGGAATCGCCACACTGTCTTCCACAATGGTTGAACTAATTTACACTCCCATCAACAGTATAAAAGCGTTCCTATTTCTCCACATCCTCTCCAGCATCTGTTATCTCTAGATTTTTTAATGATCATCATTCTAACTGGCATTAGATGGTATCTCAATGTGATGTTTTTTTGCATTTCTCTAATGTCTAGTGGTGATGAATATTTTTTCATGTTTGTTGGCCACACAAATGTCTTCTTTTGAAAAGTTCCTGTTCATATCCTTTGCCCACTTATTGATGGGGGTTGTCTGTTTTTTTCTTAAAAATTTATTTTAGTTCTTTGTAGATTCTGGATATTAGCCCTTTGTCAGATGGGTAGATTGCAAAAAAATTTTCCCATTCTGTTGGTTGCCAATTCACTCTAATGATTGTTTCTTTTGCTGTGCAGAAATACTTTAGTTTAATTACATCCAATTTGTCTATTTTCACTTAAGTTGCCATTGCTTTTGGTGTTTTAGTCATGAAGTCCTTGCCTATGCCTGTGTCCTGAATGGTATTGCCTAGATTTTTTTTCTAGAGTTTTTATGGTGTTAGGTCTTATGTTTAAATATTTAATCCATCTGTAGTTAATTTTTGTATAGGTGTAAGGAAGGGGTCCAGTTTCAGCTTTCTGCACATGGCTAGCCAGTTTTCCCAACACCATTTAATAAACAGGAAATACTTTCCCCATTGCTTGTTTTTGTCAGGTTTGTCAAAGATCAGATGGTTGTTGGTTTCTAGTGTTACTTCCAAGGCCTCTGTTTTGTTCCATTGGCCTATATCTCTGTTTTGGTACCAGTACTATGCTGTTTTGATTACTGTAGCCTTATAGTATTGTTTGAAGTCAGGTAGCATGATGATGCTTTCAGCTTTGTTCTTTTTGCTTAGGATTGTCTTGGCTATGTGGGCTCTCTTTTGGCTCCGTATGAAGTTTAAGGTGGTTTTTTCCAGTTCTGTGAAGAAGGTCAATGGTAGCTTCATGGGGATAGCATTGAATCTATAAATTACTTAGGGCAGTATGGTCATTTTCACATATTGATTCTTTCTAACCATGAGCATGCAGTGTTTTTCCATTTTTTGGTGTCCTGTCTTATTTCCTTAATCAATGGTTTATATTTTTCTTTGAAGAGGTCCTTCACATCCTTTGTTAGTTGTATTCATAGGCATTTTATTCTCTTTGTAGCAATTGTGAATGGGAGTTTGCTCATGATTTGGCTCTCTGTTAGTCTGTTATTGGTGTATAGGGATGCATGTGATTTTTGCACATTGATTTTGTAACCTGAGACTTTGCTGAAGTTGCTTATCAGTTTAAGATTTTGGGCTGAGATGATAGGGTCTTTTAAATATACAATCATGCTGTATGCAAACAGAGTCAGTTTGACTTCCTCTTTTCTTAATTGAATATGCTTTATTTCTTTTTCTTGCCTGATTGCTCTGGCCAGAACTTCCAATACTATGTTGAAAAGCAATGATGAGAGAGGGCACCCATGTTTAATGCCAGATTTCAAAGGGAATGCTTCCAGTTTTTGCCCATTCAGTATGTTATTGGCAGTGGGTGTGTCATAGATAGCTTTTATTATTTTGAAATATATTCCATTGATATGTAGTTTTTTGAGAATTTTTAGCATAAAGGGCTGTTGAATATTGTCAAAGGCCTTCTCTGCATCTATTGAGATAATCATGTGGTTTTTTTTTTTGTCTTTGGTTCTGTTTATGTGATGGGTTACATTTGTTGATTTGCTTATGTTGAACCAGTCTTGCATCCCCAGGATGAAGTCTACTTTGATCATGATAGATAAGCTTTTTGATGTGCTTTTACATTCAGTTTGCCAGTATTTTATTGAAGATTTTTGCATCTATGTTCATCATGGATATTGACCTAAAGTTTTCTTTCTTGGTTGAGTGTCTGCCGGGTTTTGGTATCAGGATGATGTTGGTCTCATAAAATGATATGTGAAAGGTTTCCTCTTTTTGTATTGTTTAGAATACTTTTGGAAGGAATGGTACCAGCTCCTTTTTGTACATCTGGTAGAATTCGGCTGTGAACCCGTCTGGACCTGGGCTTTTTTTGTGAGGTAGGCTCTTAATTGCTGCCTCAACTTCAGACCTTGTTATTGGTCTATTCATAGTTTCAGCTTCCTCCTGGCTTAGGCTTGGGAGGACACAGGAGTCCAGGAATTTATCCATTTCTTTCAGGTTTACTAGTTTATGTGCATAGAGTTGTTTGTAATATTCTCTGATAATGGTTTGAATTTCTGTGGAATCTGTGGTGATTTCCCCTTTATCATTTTTTATTGCATCTATTTGGTTGTTCTCTCTGTTCTTTTTAATCAATCTGGCTAGTGGTCTGTCTATTTTGTTGATCTTTTCAAAAAACCAGCTCTTGGATTTATTGATTTTTTGGAGGATTTTTCGTGTCTCAATCTCCTTCAGCTAAGCTCTGATCTTAGTAATTTCTTGTCTTCTGCTGGGTTTTGAGTTTTTTTGATCTTGCTCCTCTAGCTCTTTCAATTTTGACGATAGGGTGTCAATTTTGGATCTCTCCATTCTCCTCATATGGGCACTTATTGCTATATACTTTCCTCTAGAGACTGCTTTAAATGTGTCCCAGAGGTTCTGGCACGTTGTGTCTTCATTCTCATTGGTTTCGAAGAACTTCTTTATTTCTGCCTTCATTTCGTTATTTACCCAGTCAACATTCAAGAGCCAGTTGTTCAGTTTCCATGAAGCTGTGCGGTTCTGGGTCGGTTTCTGAATTCTGAGTTCTAACTTGATTGCACTATGGTCTGAGAGGCTGTTTGTTATGATTTCAGTTGTTTTGCGTTTGTTGAGCAGTGCTTTACTTCAAATTATGTGGTCAATTTTAGAGTAGGTGTGATGTGGTGCTGAGAAGAATGTGTATTCTGTGGATTTGGGGTGGAGAGTTCTGTAAATGTCCACCAGGTTTGCTTGCTCCAGGTCTGAGTTCAAGCCCTGGATATCCTTGTTGATTTTCTGTCTGGTTGATCTGTCTAGTATTGACAGTGGAGTGTTAAAGTCTCCCACTATTATTGTGTGGGAGTCTAAGTCCTTCTGTAAGTCATTAAGAACTTGCCTTATGTATCTGGGTGCTCCTGTGTTGGGTCCATATATGTTTAGGATCGTTAGCTGTTCTTGTTGTATCGATCCTTTTACCATTATGTAATGGCCTTCTTTGTCTCTTTTGATCTTTGTTGCTTTAAAGTCTATTTTATCAGAGATGAGAATTGCAACTCCTGCTTTTTTTTGCTCTCCATTTGCTTGGTAAATCTTCCTCCATCCCTTTATTTTGAGCCTTTGTGTATCTTTGCATGTGAGATGGGTTTCCTGGATACAGCACATTGATGGGTTTTGGATTTTTCTCCAATTTGCCAGTCTGTGTCTTTTGATTGGTGCATTTAGTCCATTTATATTTAGGGTTAATATTGTAATGTGTGAATTTGATGCTGCCATTTTGATGCTAGCTGGCTGCTTTGCCCGTTAGTTGTTGTAGATTCTTCATTATGTTGATGCTCTTTAGCATTTAGTGTGATTTTGGAATGGCTGGTACTGGTTTTTTTTTTTCTGTGTGCATTGCCTCTTTCAGGACCTCTTGTAAAGCAGGCCTGGTGGTGACAAAATCTCTGAGTACTTGCTTGTTTGCAAAGAATTTTATTTTTCTTTCACATATGAAGCTCAGTATGGCTGGATATGAAATTCTGGGTTGAAAGTTCTTTTCTTTAAGGATGTTGAATATTGGCCCCCACTCTCTTCTGGCTTGTAGTGTTTCTGCCGAGAGATCTGCTGTGAGTCTGATGGGCTTTTCTTTGTGGGTGACCTGACCTTTCTTTCTGGCTGCCATTAGTATTTTCTCCTTTATTTCAACCTTGTTGAATCTGATGATTATGTGCCTTGGGGTTGCTCTTCTTGCGGAATATTTTTGTGGTGTTCTCTGTATTTTCTGCATTTGAGTGTTGGCCTGTCTTGCTAGGTGGGGGAAATTTTCCTGGATAATATCCTGAAGAATATTTTCCAGCTTGGATTCATTCTCTTCATCACATTCTGGTACACCTATCAAACGTAGGTTAGGTCTCTTCACATAGTTTCACATTTCTTGGAGACTTTGTTCATTCCTTTTTGTGCTTTTTTCTCTGATCTTGGTGTCTCATTTTATTTCATTGAGTTGGTCTTCAACTACTGATATTCTTTCTTCTGTTTGGTCAATTCGGCTGTTGAAACTTGTGCATGCTTCGCGAATTTCTCGTATTGTGTTTTTCAGCTCCTTTAATTCATTCATATTCCTCTCTAAGTTATCTATTCTTGTTATCATTTCCTCGAGTTTTTTCAAATCTTTTTTCAAGGTTTTTAGTTTCTTTGCATTGATTTAAAACATGTTCTTTTAGTTCACAAAAGTTTCTCATTATCCACCTTCTGAAGTCTAATTCCATCATTTCATCATAGTCATTATCTGTCCAGCTTTGTTCCCTTGCTGGTGAGGAGTTTTGGTCCTGTCTAGGAGGTGAGGTGCTCTTGTTTTGGGTGTTTTCCTTTTTTTTGCTCTGGTTTCTTCTCATATTTGTGGATTTATCCACCTGTCGTCTGTGTAGTTGCTGACTTTTCGATTGGGTCTCTGAGTGGATGCCCAGATTGTTGATGATGAAGTATTTCTGTTACTTTGTTTTCCTTCTACCCGTCTAGCCCCTCCACTGTACGACTGCTTAGGTCCACTCCATCCCTGCTTGTCTGGGGTGCACCTATAGCAGCTGCAGAACAGTGAGGGATGCTACCAGTTTTTTTTTCTGCTATCTTTGTCCCAGAATGATGCCTGCCATATGTCAGTCTTTTGGATATAGAGGGGTCAGGGAGCTGCTTCAGGAGACAGTCTGTACTTTATAGGAGCTCAAGTGCTGAGCTGTGAGCTCTGTTGTTCATTCAGGGCTATTAGCCTGCTACGTTCAATTCTGCTGCAGCAGAACTCATAATAAAAACCTTTTTTTTTCCTCAGATGCTCTGTCTCAGGGGGGTTGGGGCTTTCTTTGTGAGTGTCCGCTGTGCTGTCCTGCCCAGCTAGGAGACAGTGTAGTCACTATTTGCCTGTCGAGGCTTTGCCCTGCTGGTGTGATGTTCGCCCTGTTGCTGCAGGCTCTGCCCTGCTGCTGCTGTGTCCGCCCTGCTGCCACGGGTTATGCCCTGCAGCAGAGTCTCTCTGTTGTGGCAGGTTGCCTCAGCAACGTCAGGCTGCCTCAGCAATGGGCGTGTACTTCAGTAGGGGCGGATTGCCTCGGTAATGGCGGACGCCCCTCCCCCATGGAGCTGCACCGTCCTGGGTTCAGCTGTGTCCACAGGGAACCTCTTTACCCAGAGTGTTTGGAATCGCCATTTTGTTTGTCCCACTGTGCTACCCCAAATGCTGTTTTTCTGCAATCTCCTGGCCTGGCTGATTGTCCAAGTTCCATTCAGTCTCAAGTTCAGCTCTCTCAAGTCTCAGATTGCCGGTTCAACAGGGCACCCGGACCAGTGCACTTTGTGCGGAGGGCTGTGGAGCACCACTGCGCTACAGCACCAGCCACTGGCTGCACTGGCTGCTGGCTGCACCAGCCAAAACCTCTGCCTGGTGTCCCGCATCTATTTTATATCTGGGAATTTTCCCGTTCTGTGGGCAACAAAGATCTGTCTGGAAATGTGGCCCTGACTCACCCTCCACGCATTCATCGAGAGCTTGAATCCTGGGTTGTTCTCACCACACCATCTTGAGTCCCTCCCTCTGTTTTGTTAATCTTTTTAAGAAACCAACCCCTGGATTTATTGATTTTATTTGAAGCGTTTTTTATGTCTGTATTTTTTTCAGTTCTGCTCTGATTTCAGTTATTTCTTGTCTCCTGCTAGCTTTTGAATTTGTTTGATCTTGCTCCTCTAGTTCTTTTAATTGTGATAATAAGGTGTTGATTTTAGATCTTTCCTGTCTTCTCATGTGGGCATTTAGTGCTATAAATTTTCCTCTAGACACTGCTTTAAATGTGTCCCAGAGATGCTGGTATATTGTGTCTTCATTCTCATTGGTTTTGAAAAACATCTTTATTTCTGCCTTCATTTCGTCATTTATCCAGTAGTCACACAGGAGAAGGTTGTTCAGTTTTCATTTAGTTGGGCAGTTTTGAGTGAGTTTCTTCATCCTGAGTTCTAATTTGATTGCACTGTAGTCTGAGAAACTCTTTGTTATGATTTCTGGTCTTTTGCATTTGCTGAGGAGTGATTTACTTACAATTATCTGGTCAATTTTAGAGTAGGTGTGATGTGGTGCTGAGAAGGATGTATATTCTGTGGATTTGGGGTGAAGAGTTCTGTAGATGTCTATTACGTTTGCTTTGTCCAGATCTGAGTTCAAGTCTTGGATTTCCTTGTTAATTTTTTGTCTCATTGATCTGTCTAATATTGACAGTGGGGTGTTAAAGTCTCCCACTCTTATTGTAGGGGAGTCTAAGTCTCTTTGCAGGTCATTAAGAACTTGCTTTATGTATCTGGGTGCTCCTGTATTGGGTGTGTATATATTTAGAATTGCTACCTCTTCTTGTTGCATTGATCCCTTTATCATTATGGAATGCCTTTTTTTTGTCTCTTTTGATCTTTGTTGGTATAAAGTTTATTTTATCAGAGACTAGGATGGCAACCCCCACTTTTTTTCACTCCATTTGCTTGGTAAATATTCCTCCATCCCTTATTTTGAATCTATGCGTGTCTTTGCACATGAGATATGTCTCCTGAATACAGCACACTAATGTGTCTTGACTTTTTATCCAATCTGCCAGTCTGTGTCTTTTGATTTGGGCATTTAGCCTGTTTACATTTAAGGTTAATATTATTATATGTGAATTTGATCCTGCCATTGTGATACTAGCTGATTATTTTGATCATTCGTTGATGCTGTTTCTTCATTGTGTCAATGCTCTACATTTTTGCAGTGGCTGGTGCTGATTGTTCCTTTCCATGTTTAGCGCTTCCTTCAGGAGCTCTTGTAAGGCATGCTTGGTGGTGACAAAATCTCTCAGCAATTGCTTGTATGTAAAGGATTTTATTTCGCCTTCACGTACGAAACATAGTTTGGCTGGATATGAAATTCTGAGCTGAAAGTTATTTTCTTTAAGTGTGTTGAATATTGGCCTCTTCTGGCTTGTAGGGTTTCTGCCAAGAGATCCACTGTGAGTCTGATGGGCTTCCCTTTGCGAGTAACCCAACCTTGCTCTCTAGCTGCCCTTAGCATTTTTTCTTTATTTCAACCCTGGTGAGTCTGAAGATTATGTGCCTTGGGGTTGCTCTTCTTGAGGAATGCCTTTGTGGTGTTCTCTGTATTTCCTGGATTTGAATGTTGGCCTGCCTTGTTAGGTTGGGGAAGTTCTCCTGGATTGTATCCTGAAGAGTATTTTCCAGCTTGGATTCATTCTCTCCATCACATTCAGGTACACTGATCAAAGGCAGACTAGGTCTTTTCACATAATCCCATATTTCTTGGAGGCTTTGTTCATTCCTTTTCACTCTTTTTTCTCTAATCTTGCCTTCTCATTTTATTTGATTGAGTTGATCTTCAATCTCTGATATCCTTTCTTCTGCTTAATTGATTCAGCTATTAAAACTTGTGTATGCTTCATGAAGTTCTCATGCTGTGTTTTTTCACCTCCATCAAGTCGTTTACATTCTCCTCTAAGTTGTTTATTCTCCTTAGCATTTCATCAAACCTTTTTTTTTTAAGGTTCTTAGTTTCTTTGCATTGGGTTTTTTTTTGTTTTGTTTTGTTTTTTTTTTTTTGAGACGGAGTTTTGCTCTTGTTACCCAGGCTGGAGTGCAATGGCATGATCTCGGCTCACCACAACCTCCATCTCCTGGGTTGAAGCAATTCTCCTGCCTCAGCCCCCCGAGTAGCTGGGTTTACAGGCATGCACCACCATTCTCAGCTAATTTTTGTATTTTTAGTAGTGACGGGGTTTCACCATGTTGACCAGGATGGTCTCGATCTCTTGACCTTGTGATCTACCCGCCTCAGCCTCCCAAAATGCTGGGATTACAGGCGTGAGCCACTGCACCAGGCCAAGAATATGTTCTTTTAGCTCAGAGAAGTGTGTTATTACCCACCTTCTGAAGCCTGCTTCTGTCAATTCATCAGACTCATTCTTCATCCAGCTTCATTCTTTTGCTTGTGAGGAGTTGTGATTTCTTGCAGGAGGCGAGGCGTTCTGGTTTTGGGTGTTTTCATCTTTTTTTGTGCTGGTTTCTTCCCATCTTCGTGGATTTATCTAGCTTTGGTCTTTGAAGTTGGTGACTTTTGGATGGGTTCTCTGAGTGGACATCCTTTCTTGATGTTGAAGCTATTTCTTTCTGTTTTTTGGATTTTCTTCTAACAGTCAGGCCCCTCTGCTTCAGGACTGCTGGAGGTCCACTCCAGACCCTGCTTGCCTGGGAATTACCCATGGAGGCTGTAGAACAGCAAGGATTGCTCCCTGTTCCTTCCTCTGGTAGCTTTGTCTCAGGAGGATACTTGGAAGATGTCAGCCAGAGCTCTCCTGTATGAGGTGACTCTTTGGAGATACAGGGGTCAGGGAGTCATTTGAGGTGGCAGTCTGTCCCTTATCATAGCTCAAGTGCTGTGCTGGGAGCTCCATTGCTCCCTTCAGAGCTGCTGGGCAGGTACACTTATGTCTCCTGCAGAAGAACTCACAATTACTCCGTTTCCTAGGTGCTTTGTCCCAGGATGGTGGGGCTTTACTTATAAGTCCTTGATGGGTTGCTGCCTTTTTTCAGAGATGCCCTGCCCAGCAAGGAGGGAGTCTAGTCATAGCCTCTCTGTAGAGGCATTGCTGAGCTGCTGCAGCTTCCGCCCAGTTGCTGTGTAAACTTCTTTGTGCTTTTGTTTGTTTACACAGGTAAGGTTAGAGCTGCCTCAGTAATAGTGGATGCTCCTCCCTCCACCAAGCTCAACAATCCCGGGTTGAGCTCAAACTGCTATGCTGGCTGCAAAAATCCCAAGCCAGTGGGATTCAGTTTGCTGGTCTCCATGAGGGTGGGATCTGCAGAGCCAGATCACCTGGATCCCCTCTTCAGCCCCCTTTCAGGGGTATGGGCAGCTCTGTATTGCAGGCACTCCAGGTGCCAGTCAAAACGCTGCTCAGATTTGAGCTGGGAACCTGCCATGCCTGCTGTATCAGCAGCCCAGATTTGCACTGGAAACCTGCAGCACCTGTCAGCCTGGTGGGAACCTCCTTGTCTATGGGCTGCAAAGACCACAGGAGGAGTGCAGCATCCCAACTGGAGCTCTAGAGTGGCTGGGAAAGTACCCGATGGTGTCCATTGGAAAAGAGGGTGGGCCCTCTGGCCCATTGCACTTCCCAGGTAAGGCAGCGCCCCACCCTTCCTTGGTTTGCCCTCCTTGAGCTACACCCACTGTCCAACCAGTCCCATTGAAATGAACCTGGTACCTCAGTTGGAAATGCAGAGATGACTTGCCTTCTGTGTTGCTCTCCCTGGGAACTGCACTCTGGAGCTGTTCCTATTTGACCACCTTCTAGTTCACTATTGTTTAAATTTCTTGCCTTTTCATGCTAAAAGGATAGTTGATATTTATCTATATCTATGTCTATAGATGCATGTATATCTATAGATGTAGATCCATTTGTTTGAACAATTCTCTGTAATTAATAATGATGAATTTTGCCTGCTTTAGAAAGTATTTTGTACATATATTTTTAATAAATTTTTTCCTTCAAATTTTAACCCATATGACATTAAGAGACAAAAATTTGTGTCTCACTTTATTTTCTTTTAGTGGATCACCAGCTGTTGTTGCATTATTCACTAAATAAAGGATCCTTCTCTCATTGAAGTTAAATCTATATAAATTGACTCTTTATAGAGTCTATTTCCCTGGCACTGACTTGTGTTGTATTTTGAGTTAACGATTATTTTTACTATCAAATATTATATCCAATCTCTACCTGGTTCATAATTATATCCAATTTCTGTTTAATCCATGATGAAAACACCCATTTCTATTGTTTCGTTTCCCTTTTGTTTTTTTTTTTTTTTTTAATTTTTTATTGGATTATAGGTTTTGGGGTACATGAGCAGAGCATGCAAGACAGTTGCATAGGTACACACATGGCAGTGTGCTTTGCTTTTCTTCTCCCCTTCACCCACATTTGGCATTTCTCCCCAGGCTATCCCTCCCCACCTCCCCCTCCCACTGGCCCTCCCCTTTTCCCCCCAATAGACCCCAGTATTTAGTACTCCCCTTTCTGTGTCCATGTGTTCTCATTTTTCATCACCCACCTATGAGTGAGAATATGCGGTGTTTCATTTTCTGTTCTTGTGTCAGTTTGCTGAGGATGATGTTTTCCAGATTCATCCATGTCCCTACAAACGACACGAACTCATCATTTCTGATTGCTGCATAATATTCCATGGTGTATATGTGCCACATTTTTCCAATCCAGTCTATTATCAATGGGCATTTGGGTTGATTCCAGGTCTTTGCTATTGTAAACAGTGCTGCAATGAACATTCGTGTACATGTGTCCTTATAGTAGAACGATTTATAGTCTTTTGGATATATACCCAGTAATGGGATTGCTGGGTCAAATGGAATTTCTATTTCTAAGGCCTTTTGTTTCTTTTCTATTGAAGTGTTCAACATGGATTCCAGCTTACAAATATTTTAAATTATTCAGTCTTCCTTAGATTTTTGGTTTTAAAGCTTTATGTAGAGTCACTTTAGCATCATTATAACTTTTGTCTTTTATCATTGTTTGTATGTGTGGTGACTATTTTTCTACAATTTGAGTTGAATGTTGACCTACTTTTTCAAATACCCTTCTTTCTCAAAAGAAATATGTATTTATTAGGTATGTGTTTCACTAGCAAACTGTTTACCAGATTATAGAACATTTAAACGTGGTAACATAGTATTTTTTATATTTAAATGTTTTTGAGTTTCCAATACCACCATCTTTTTGCTACAAAATTTTATTTGGTAATTAATTGGCTCTAAGGACAATTTTAATAAACTTTTTTATTTTATTGAAACAAAGTCAGAAAACAAAACATTTAGCATACTACTCATTATTTGTGTGTGTGTGTGTGTTAGTCTTTATTGGTTACACCTCTACTATTTATAATTTAAAATTCATATGAATTTTCTAATTGCTGTGTGCAAAGATAACTGTTTAAAGAAAGGTGACAATTTTTCTTTATGATGGAGGCTGCAGTGCAGAAAAGCTTTGTAAATTATGAAAATTGTATAGCCAAAAACACAGAAATAAATTTTGTCTGAAAATCTGAAAGGATTTATATGTCTCCATGGGGTGGGGAGTGATGGGGGAACCTCTATCAATAAAAAAGGAGTCCAGACTTTCACCCAGCAAATCACTATTTCCTTCACTCTATAAAAGTCCAGAATTACCAACCCAAATGCCCATTGATGATAGACTGGATTGGGAAAATGTGGCACATATACACCATGGAATATTATGCAGCAGTCAGAAATGATGAGTTCGTGTCATTTGTAGGGACATGGATGAATCTGGAGAACATCATTCTCAGCAAACTGACACAAGAACAGAAAATGAAATACCGCATATTCTCACTCATAGGCGGGTGATGAAAAATGAGAACACATGGACACAGGGAGGGGAGTACTAAACACTGGGGTCTATTGGGGGGAAAAGGAGAGGGCCAGCGAGGGTGGGGGGAGCTGGGGAGGGATAGCCTGGGGAGAAATGCCAAATGTGGGTGAAGGGGAGAAAGGAAGCAAAACACACTGCCATGTGTGTACCTATGCAACTGTCTTGCATGTTCTGCACATGTACCCCAAAACCTAAAATGCAATAAAAAATTTTTTAAAAAGTCCAGAAGTTTATATCCCTGAATACTCCTCACACAGAGAAGGCAAAGACACACACACACACACACACACACACACACACACACACACACACACACTTCCCTCATGTTTCAGTAGATACAGAATCCAACCTCTCTCAATATACTGAAACAATCATCAGACAAATGCCAGTAGATATGCACAGACATTTCCAGTTTGTCAACCTAACTAATTTATCTGTGTAGTAAGAGGGAGTTTCAACTGTGCCTGGATGATTATTTAATAAGGTAGAGTAGAATTGCCAAATGTGTTTGGAAGCCATTGGAAGATCTGTGAATTTGTATTTAGACAAGGGTCAATATCCCAGTCCTGTGCTGTGACAGATGCAGCCATATGAAGAGTCAGGTATTACGGTCTTGATTTGTAAATCAACTGAAAGCTCAACAGGACTTGAGAATATTGTCCTTAGTAATTATAAATTTAAAGTTGTGTGAATTAAACCAGAAAAATGAAAAAAGGCATTGGTTGATGTTTGAAAAGTGAAGTCAATGTGCCAAAGGTTCTTGTGAGGTGAGAGAACCTGGGCATGGGGATGGATTGTGTGAGAAACTGGAAGGTGAGAAAGCACAATGGAAAGGTGTACTAGCCAGGTAAACCCTGGCTTAGGTGCATTCCATCAAGATGAAAATGTTTTGGAATTTGAGTTTGTGAGATAGGCTGAACTAAGTTTAAATTCAAACCTTATGACAAATAAATTTGCCATATCACTAAAGCGTTGTGAAGCTCAGGTCACAGCATTTGCTGAATGGGTAAAGAAACCATAAAGGGCAGGGTTACTGTGAGGATTAAATAGGTAAAAATATGTAATCATAAACTCAGAGTCATGTTTAGTACATCTTTATTTGGTTCCTAATTGTAGACTTCAGGTTCCAAAGGAAGAGTTAATCTTACTTCTGTTCCTAACATATTATTGTATACCTGTCAATACATTTAATCAATAACCATGTTTTATGTAGGGACCATAGAGATTAAAATAACTTCACATATACAAATCACGAAGTGTGTGGTGTTGTTGAGTGGATGTTGAGTGTGTGATGTTGTTGAGCTGCTATGTCACTAAAGTATCAGATGGACCAACTAGTTTTTCCCCAACTCCTTCGCTGTATATTTTGTCTTTGAACCTTAAAAGAATTGTGGGAAATAACACAATTATGGCAATTGTGGGAAATAACACAATATTGGGAATTCTGTGAGTGTGTGTTATCAATGTGTTATGTATTCAGTGTTTGTCTCTGTGGGAAATGTGTGTGAAACAAGTATTTTTTAGACTTTAGCATGAGCATCACCATTGTTGTCCTGTTACTAGTTCAATACACAACACCTCTGGAAGAAATATTGAGTCCAGAAAGACACAAGCCCCACCTAGGTACACAGAGCTCCACTCAGCTCTGTCTTTCCTGTTATGTAAATATGAATGAGCAACCAAAGACCAGTTGATATATGAGAACTTCCTCTAGTATAACAGATGGAGAAGAAAACACAGGCATTAAAATGTGGGATCAACGAAACAGAAAAGAAACTCAGAGATCATAGGACACTTCAAATAACTATCTAGTATGTCAAAATGATTATGAAATGCAGTGCATCCATTAAAAATATATGTGTATATATACACATGTGTGCATACATGTATTATGTTTGTGTATATATACATATGATTATGAGCATATGCCTGTGTATTAACTTTAGTGATAAAGGTAGACACTAGTTAAAGTGGTAAGTATAGATTTTAATCAATAATGTATTACTGTAATAGGGAAAAGGGTCTCTCATAAAGTGAACTCAACTTTGATTTGTGCAAAGGTGACTAGGTGTTTTAAAGAGAGAAAGTGACA
Organism: Callithrix jacchus; assembly: GCF_049354715.1. Lineage (NCBI taxonomy): Eukaryota > Metazoa > Chordata > Mammalia > Primates > Cebidae > Callithrix > Callithrix jacchus. The sequence continues at coordinate 48,165,377 of NC_133514.1, forward strand.
GTGAGGATGCGGGTACGTGGGGATTCAGTAGTGTCAGGAAGTGAAAATTTACAAAGGGTTGGTAAGTGTAAGTCAGAGTAGATAGCTGTGCCTGCTACCTGGTCATTATGGAAGTTAGAATTCTATTCTTTCACAGAGACTGAGAGACAGAGTCCTTTTGCTTCCTGATGATTTTATGTCAACTAATGATTTTCAGAGCCTTGAGAAAGACACTTGTGATATGCAGGAGACACATATACATCTCAAAAAAGGGACAGGAAAGTTTCACAATTATTTATCTTTCTTTTGATAAACTCTGTAAGAAAAGGAAATCTGGGGCCTATTGTCAGTTGTTGTCAAGACAAAAAATGAATTCTTTTGGCAGACTTGAGCTTTCTGAGGCAACCACTATAGAAACTACAAAGCAGGCAGATCCAAGATGGCCAAATAGAAACAACTCTGGATTGCTGTTCCCAGCGAGAACAAGGCAGAGGGTGAGTGATCACTGCATTTCCAAATGAATTTTTACTCCCCACAGACCAGAAGATTCCTGGGCTGAAAAGCACCATGAGTTTCCAGCACAGCTGTTTCAGCTGGCACAGCGTGTCTCCACACAAAAACTCATACAAAGCTGGGCAGCCAATTCAAGAGGCACTTGGAACACTGGGAAGACAGAGCTACCCATTTAACTGAAAAAAGGGGGGCTGAAACAGGGAGCCAGGTGATCTGGCTCAGCGGGTTCCACCCCCACAAAGACCAGCAATCTCAGATGCTCTGGATTGAGAGTTTTGCAGCAAGTGCAGCTGGACCTGGGATGGTCTAGCTCTGTGGGGCAAAGGGTGTCTGCCTTAACCGAGGCAGTCCATTATTACTGAGGCAGTCAGCCATTGCTGAGGCAGATCACCATTACTGAGGCAGTTCTAACTGTACCTCTGTAAACAAAACCACAAGGAAGTTCACACAGCAGCTGGGCAGAGCTCACTGCAGCTCAACAATGCCTCTGTTGGCAGACTGTGATGAGGCTACCTCCTTGCTGGGCAGGGCATCTCTGAGAAAAGGGAGCAACATGTCAGGAACTTATAAATAAAGCCCCAACTTCCCAGGACAGAACACCTGGGGGAAAAACGCAGTTATGAGTTTTGCTGCAGCAAACTTAAACGTACCTGCCCAGCAGCTCTCAATGGAACGATGAAGCTCCCAGCACAGCACTTGGGCTTCTATAAGGGACAGACTGTCTCCTCAAGCAGCTCCCCAATCCCCATGTATCCAAAAAGACACCTCATAAAAGAGAGATCAGGCTGACATTTGGCAGGTATCCTTCTGGGACAAAGATAACAGAATAAGTAACTGGCAGCAACACATACTGTTGTGCAGCCACTGCAGGTGATCCCCAGGCAAGCAGGGTCTGGGGTGGACCTCCATCAGTCCTACTGCACAGGAGACTAACTGTTAGAAGAAAAACTAAAAAGCAGAAAGAAATAGATTCAACATCAACAAAAAAGACATCAACTCAGAGACTCCGTCTGAAAGTTACCAACTACAAAGACCAAAGGTGGAAAAATCCACAAAGATGGGAAGAAACCAGCACAAAAAGGATAAAAACACTCAAAACCAGAATGCCTCTCCTCCCTCAAGGGATCATAACTCCTTGCCAGCAAGGGAATGAAGCTGGATAGAGAATGAGCCTGATGAATTGACAGAAACAGGTTTCAGAAGGTGGATAATAACAAACTTCTCTGAGGTAAAAGAGCATGTTCTAACCCAAAGCAAAGAAACTAATAACCTTGAAAAAAGGTTTGATGAATTGCTAATGAAAATAAACAGCTTAGAGAAGAATATAAATGATTTGATGGAGCTGAAAAACACAACATGAGAACTTTGCAAAGCATACACAAGTTTCAATAGCCAAATCGACCAAACAGAAGAAAGGATATCAGAGATTGAAGATCAACTCAATCAAATAAAATGAGAAAGTAAGATTAGAGAAAAAAGAGTGAAAAGAAATGAATAAAGCCTCCAAGAAACATGGTATTATGTGAAAAGACTTAGTCTACCTTTGATCAGTGTAACTGAATATGATGGAGAGAATGAATCCAAGCTGGAAAACACTCTTCAGGATATAATCCAGGAGAACTTTCCCAACCTAACAAGGCAGGCCAACATTCAAATCCAGGAAATACAGAGAACACCACAAAGGCATTCCTCAAGAAGAGCAACCCCAAGGCACATAATCATCAGATTCACCAGGGTTGAAATGAAGGAAAAAATGCTAAGGGCGGCAAGAAAGAAAGGTTGGGTTACCCACAAAAGGAAGCCCATCATACTCACAGCAGATCTAGTGGCAGAAACCCTACAAGCCAGAAGAAAGTGGGGGCCAATATTCAACATCCTCAAAGAAAAGAACTTTCAACCCAGAATTTCATATCCAACCAAACTAAGTTTCATAAGCAAAGGAGAAATAAAATCCTTTACTGACAAGCAATTGCTGAGAGATTTCTTCACCACCAGGCCTGCCTTACAAGAGCTCCTGAAGGAAGCACTAAACATAGAAAGGAACACCCAGTACCAGCCACTCCAAAAATGTACCAAATGGTAAAGAGCATTGACAGAATGAAGAATCTGCATCAACTAATGGACAAAATAACCAGCTAGCATCAAAATGGCAGGATCAAATTCACATATAACAATATTAACCTTAAATGTAAATAGGCTAAATGCTCCAATCAAAAGGCAAAGGCTGGCAAATTGAATAAAAAGTCAAGACCATTGGTGTGCTGTATTCAGGAAACCCATCTCAAGTGCAAAGACACACAAAAGCTCAAAACAAAGGGATGGAGGAAGATTTACCAAGCAAATGGAGAGCAAAGAAAAAAGCAGGAATTCCAATCATAGTCTCTGATAAAATAGACTTTACACCAACAAAGATCAAAAGAGACAAAGAAGGGCATTCCATCATGATAAAGGGATCTATGCAACAAGAAGAGGTAACAATTCTAAATATATACGCACACAATACAGGAGCATCCAGATACATAAAGCAAGTTCTTAATGACCTACAAAGAGACTTAGACTACCCTACAATAAGAGTGGGAGACTTTAACACCCCACTGTCAATATTAGACGATCAATGAGACAGAAAATAAACAAGGATATCCAGGACTTGAACTCAGACCTCGACCAAGCAAACCTAATAGACATCTACAGAACTCTCCACCCCAAATCCACAGAATATACATTCTTCTAAGCACCACATCACACCTACTCTACAATTCACCAGATAACTGAAAGTAAATCACTCCTCAGCAAATGCAAAAGACCAGAAATTATAACAAAGAGTTTCTCAGACCACAGTGCAATCAAATTAGAAATCAAGATTTAAGAAAGTAACTCAGGAGAGGACTCAAGATGGCGCTGTGAGAACAACCCAGGATTGGAGCTCTTGTTGAATGCGCAAAGAGGTGAGTCCGAGCTGCATTTCCAGACTGATCTTTGTTGCCCACAGAACGGGGAAACTCCCAAGTATAAAAAAGACACAGGACACCAGGCAGCCAGGGCAGCGGCGGCTGGCCCTACCCAGCAATCCCCACAGGGCGCGCTTGTCCTAGTGCCCTGTTGAACTGGCAACCTGAGACTTGAGAGGGCTGGACTTGAGACTGAATGAGACTTGGACAGTAGGCCAGCCCAGGAGATTGCAGGGACAGAGCGTTCGGAGTACCCAGTGGGACGAACAAAACCGCGATTTCAAACTATCCCGAGCAGATGGTCGGAGATGCTCTGTGGGGGAGGGGCGTCCACCACTACCGAGGCAACCCGCCCCAACTGAGATACACGCCCACTGCTGACACAGCCAGCCATTGCTGAGGCAAACCATCCCTACTGAGATACACGCCCACTGTGGATGCAGCCTCCTGTTGCCGAGGCAACCCGTCCCTACTGAGATACACGCCCAATGCTGACGCAGACTGCCGTTGCCGAGGCAAAACACTACAATGAAGATACTCCGCCGCAGGGCGTGGTGGAGACCACAGCAGAGCCTGCAGGAACAGGGCGAATCACACAACAGCAGGGCGGAGACTCGGCAGGCAAACAGTGGCTAGTCTGCCTCCTAGCTGAGCAGGACACCTCAAAGGACATTGAAAAATAAAGCCCAAACCCCCCAACACAGAGCATTTGAGAAAAAAGGTTTTTTTTTTTAATGAGCTCTGTTGCAGCAGAATCAAACATAGCAGCCTAACAGCCCTGAATGAACAACAGAGCTCACAGCTCAGAAATTGAGCTCCTAAAAAGAACAGACTATCTCCTCAAGCAGCTCCCTGACCCCTCTATATCCAAAAGACTGACATTTGGCAGGCATCATCCTCGGACAAAGATAGCAGGAAAAGGAACGGGTAGCATCCTTCACTGTGCCACAGCTGCTACAGGTGCACCCCAGACAAGCAGGGTCTGGAGTGGACCTCAGCAGTCGTACAGGGAAGGGGCTAGGCTGGTAGAAGGAAAACCAAGTAACAGAAATACTTCATCATCAACAATCTGGGTGTCCACTCAGAGACCCAATCGAAAAGTCAGCAACTAGGCAGACGACAAGCGAATAAACCCACAAAGATGGGAAGAAAACAGCGAAAAAAGGAGGAAAACACCTGAAACAAGAACACCTCACCTCCTAGAAAGGACCAAAACTCCTCACCAGCAAGGGAACAAAGCTGGACGGAGAATGACTGGGACGAAATGATGGAATTAGACTTCAGAAGGTGGATAATGAGAAACTTTTGTGAGCTTAAAGAACATGTATTAAATCAATGCAAAGAAACTAAGGAACTTGAAAAAAGATATGAGGAAATGATAACAAGAATGGATACCTTAGAGAGAAATATGAATGAATTAAACGAGCTGAAAAACACAATACGAGAACTTCGCAAATCATGCACAAATTTCAATAGCCGAATTGAACAAGTAGAAGAAAGAATATCTGAAGTCGAAGACCAACTCAATGAAATTAAATGAGAAACCAAGATAAGAGAAAAAAGCGCAAAAAGGAATGAACAAAGTCTCCAAGAAATGTGGGACTATGTGAAAAGAGCTAACCTACGTTTGATAGGTGTACCAGAAGGGGACGAAGAGAATGAATCCAAGCTGGAAAATACTCTTCAGGACATCATCCAGGAAAACTTCCCCCACCTAGCAAGACAGGCCAACACTCAAATGCAGGAAATACAGAGAACACCACAAAGATATTCTGCAAGAAGAGCAACCCCAAGGCACATAATCGTCAGATTCAACAAGGCTGAAATAAAGGAGAAAATACTAAGGGCAGCCAGAGAGAAAGGTCGAGTTACCCACAAAGGAAAGCCCATCAGACTCACAGCAGATCTCTCGGCAGAAACACTACAAGCCAGAAGAGAGTGGGGGCCAATATTCAACATTCTTAAAGAAAATAACTTTCAACCCAGAATTTCATATCCAGCCATACTGAGTTTCAGAAGTGAAGGAAAAATAAAATCCTTTGCGAACAAGCAAGTACTCAGAGATTTTGTCACCACCAGGCCTGCTTTACAAGAGCTTCTAAAAGCGGCACTACACATAGAAAGGAACAACCAGTACCAGCCATTCCAAAATCACACTAAATGCTAAAGAGCATCAACATAATGAAGAATCTACAACAACTAACGGGCAAAACAGCCACTTAGCATCAAAATGGCAGTATCAAATTCACACATAACAATATTAACCCTAAATGTAAATGGACTAAATGCACCAATCAAAAGACACAGACTGGCAAATGGGATAAAAAGCCAAAACCCAGCAGTGTGCTGTATCCAGGAAACCCATCTCACATGCAAGGATACACAAAGGCTCAAAATAAAGGGATGGAGGAAGATTTACCAAGCAAATGGAGAGCAAAAGAAAGCAGGAGTTGCAATTCTCATCTCTGATAAAATAGACTTTAAAGCAACAAAGATCAAAAGAGACAAAGAAGGCCATTACTTAATGGTAAAAGGATCGATACAACAAGAAGAGCTAACGATCCTAAACATATATGGACCCAATGCAGGATCACCCAGATACATAAGGCAAGTTCTTAATGACTTACAAAGAGACTTAGACTCCCACACAATAATAGTGGGAGAGTTTAACACTCCACTGTCAATATTAGACAGATCAACCAGACAGAATATCAACAAGGATATCCAGGGCTTGAACTCAGACCTGGAGCAAGCAAACCTGATAGACATTTACAGAACTCTCCACCCAAAATCCACAGAATATACATTCTTCTCAGCACCACATGACACCTACTCAAAAATGGACCACATAATTGGAAGTAAAGCACTGCTCAACAAATGCAAAACAACTTAAATCATAACAAACAGCCTCTCAGACCATAGTGCAATCAAGTTAGAACTCAGAATACAGAAACCAACCCAGAACCGCACAGCTTCATGGAAACTGAACAACTGGCTCTTCAATGTTTACTGGGTAAACAATGAAATGAAGTCAGAAATAAAGAAGTTATTCAAAACCAATGAGAACGAAGACACAACATGCCAGAATCTTTGGGACACATTTAAAGCAGTCTCTAGAGGAAAGTATATAGCAATAAGTGCCCATATGAGGAGAATGGAGAGATTCAAAATTGACACCCTATCGTCAAAATTGAAAGAGCTAGAGAAGCAAGATCAAAAAAACTCATAACCCAGCAGAAAACAATAAATAACTAAGATCAGAGCTGAACTGAAGGAGATTGAGACACGAAAAACCCCTCAAAAAATCAATAAATCCAAAAGCTGTTTTTTTAAAAAGATCAACAAAATAGACAGACCACTAGCCAGATTGATTAAAAAGAGAAGAGAGAACAACCAAATAGATGCAATAAAAAATGATAAAGGGGAAATCACCACAGATTCCACAGAAATTCAAACCATCATCAGAGAATATTACAAACAACTCTATGCACATAAACTAGTAAACCTGGAAGAAATGGATAAATTTCTGGACTCCTGCATCCTCCCAAGCCTAAACCAGGAGGAAGCTGAAACTATGAATAGACCAATAACAAGGGCAGAAGTCGAGGCAGCAATTAAGAGCCTACCACACAAAAAAGCCCAGGTCCTGACGGGTTCACAGCTGAATTCTACCAGACACACAAGGAGGAGCTCGTACCATTCCTTCTAAAACTATTTCAAACAATCCAAAAAGAGGGAAGCCTTCCCAAATCATTTTATGAGACCAACATCATTCTGATACCAAAACCCGGCAGAGACCCAACAAGAAAAGAAAACTTCAGGCCAATATCCATGATGAACATAGATGCAAAAATCTTCAATAAAATATTGGCAAGCCGATTGCAACAGCAAATCAAAAAACTTATTCACCATGATCAAGTAGGATTCATCCTGGGGATGCAAGGCTGGTTCAACATACGCAAGTCTATCAACTTAATTCACCACATAAACAGAACCAAAAACAAAAACCACATGATTATCTCAATTGACACAGAGAAGGCATTTGACAAAATTCAACAGCCCTTGATGCTAAAAACCCTCAATAAACTCGGTATCGATGGAACGTATCTCAAAGTAATAAAAGCTATTTAGGACAAACAAACAGCCAATATCATACTGAATGGGCAAAAACTGGAAGCATTCCCTTTGAAATCTGGCACTAGACAAGGATGCGCTCTTTCACCACTCCTATTCAATATAGTTCTGGAAGTTCTAACCAGAGCAATCAGGCAAGAAAAAGAAATAATGGGTATTCAAATAGGAAAGGAGGAAGGCAAATTGTCTCTATTTGCAGATGACATGATAGTATACCTAGAAGACCCCATCACCTCAGTCCAAAAACTCCTGAAACTGATAAGCAACTTCAGCAAAGTCTCAGGATATAAAATCAATGTGCAAAATCAAAAGCGTTCGTCTACACCAATAACAGACTTAAAGAAAGCCAAATCAAGAACGAACTGCCATTCACAATTGCTACAAAAAGAATAAAATACCTTGGAATAAAAGTCACAAGGAACGTAAGGGACCTCTTCAAGGAGAACTACAAACCACTGCTCAACGAAATCAGAGAGGACACAAACAGATGGAGAAACATTCCATGTTCATGGTTAGGAAGAATTAACATCGTAAAAATGGCTATACTGCCCAAAGTAATTTACAGAATCAACGCTATCCCCATCAAGCTACCATTGACTTTCTTCACAGAACTGGAAAAAACCACCATGAACTTCATATGGAACCAAAAGAGAGCCCGCATAGCCAAGTCAATTTTAAGCAAAAAGAACACAGTTGGGGGCATCACACTACCGGATTTCAAACTATACTACAAGGCTACAGTAATCAAAACAGCATAGTACTGGTACCAAAACAGAGATATAGACCAATGGAACAAAACAGAGGCACCGGAGGCAACACAACATATCTACAACCATACAATCTTTGATAAACCTGACAAAAACAAGCAATGGGGAAAGGATTCCCTGTTTAACAAATGGTGTTGGGAAAACTGGCTAGCCATGTGCAGAAAGCAGAAACTGGACCCCTTCCTGACACCTTACACTAAAATTAACTCTAGATGGATTAAAGACTTAAACATAAGACCTGGCACGATAAAAACCCTAGAAGGAAATCTAGGCAAAACTATCCAGGACATAGGAGTAGGCAAGGACTTCATGAACAAAACACCGAAAGCTTTGGCAACAAAAGCCAAAATAGACAAATGTGACCTAATGAAACTCCACAGCTTCTGCTTGGCAAAAGAAACAGTCACTAGAGTGAATCGGCAACCAACAGAATGGGAAAAAATTTTTGCCGTTTACCCATCAGACAAAGGGCTGATATCCAGAATTTACAAAGAACTCAAACGGATTTACAGGAAAAAAACAAACAAGCCCATTCAAATGTGGGCAAAGGATATGAACAGACACTTTACGAAAGAAGACATATATGAGGCCAACAATCATATGAAAAAATGCTCATCGTCACTGGTCATCAGAGAGATGCAAATCAAAACCACATTGAGATACCATCTCACGCCAGTTAGAGCGGCGATCATGAAAAAATCTGGAGACAACAGATGCTGGAGAGGATGTGGAGAAAAAGGAACACTTTTACACTGTTGGTGGGAGTGTAAATTAGTTCAACCATTGTGGAAGACAGTGTGGCGATTCCTCAAGGCCTTAGAAATAGAAATTCCATTTGACCCAGCAATCCCATTACTGGGTATATATCCAAAAGACTATAAATCGTTCTACTATAAGGACACATGTACACGAATGTTCATTGCAGCACTGTTTACAATAGCAAAGACCTGGAATCAACCCAAATGCCCATTGATAATAGACTGGATTGGAAAAATGTGGCACATATACACCATGGAATATTATGCAGCGATCAGAAATGATGAGTTCATGTCGTTTGTAGGGACATGGATGAATCTGGAAAACATCATCCTCAGCAAACTGACACAAGAACAGAAAATGAAACACCGCATATTCTCACTCATAGGTGGGTGATGAAAAATGAGAACACATGGACACAGAAAGGGGAGTACTAAATACTGGGGTCTATTGAGGAGGGCCAGTGGGAGCGGGAGGTGGGGAGGGATAGCCTGGGGAGAAATGCCAAATGTGGGTGAAGGGGAGAAGGAAAGAAAAGCACACTGCCATGTGCGTTTCTACGCAACTGTCTTGCATGCTCTGCTCATGTACCCCAAAACCTAAAATCCAATAAAAAATTAAAAAAAAAAAGAAGTATATCAAGCAACATTTTAGAATTCAAATAAAATTCTAATTAAAAAAAAAGAAAGTAACTCAGAACCACAGAACTTCATGGAAATTGAATAACTGACTCTTGAATGTTGACTCAATAAGCAATGAAATTAAGGCAGAAATAAAGATGTTCTTTGAAACCAATGAGAAGGAAGACACAACATACCATAATCTCTGGGACACTTTTAAGGAGTGTCTAGAGGAAAATATATGGCAATAAATGCCTACATGAGAAGGAAGCAAAGATATAAAATCGACACCCTATCATCAAAATTGAAAGAGCTAGAGTAGCAAGATCAAAATAACTCAGAAGCTAACAGAAGACAAGAAATAACTAAGATCAGAGCAGAACTGAAGGAGATAGAGACACAAAAAACCCTTCAAACAATCAATACATCAGGAGCTGATTTTTTGAAAAGATCAAGAAAATCGACAGACCACTAGCCAGATTAAAAAAAAAAGAAGAGTCAAATGGACACAATGAAAAATGTTAAAGGGGATATCACCACCAATCGCACAGAAATATAAACTAACATCAGAGATTACTATGAACAACTCTATGCACATAAACCAGTAAACCTGGAAGAAATGGATAAATTCGTGGACACTTGTACCCTCCCATGCCTAAATGAGGAAGAAGTTAAAACCCTGAATAGAACAATAAGAAGGGCTGAAGTTGAGGCAGCAATTAATAGCCTACCAACCAAAAAAAATCCCAGGTCCAGATGGGTTCACAGCTGAATTCTACCAGCCATACAAAGAGAAGCTGGTACTACTCCTTCTGAAACTATCCCAAACAATGCAAAAAGAGGGAATTTTTCCCAAATCATTTTATGAGACCAACATCATCCTGATACCAAAACCCGGCAGAGACTCAACCAAAAAGAAAACTTCAGGCCATATCCATGATGAACATAGATGCGAAATCTTCAATAAAATACTGGCAAACTGAATACAACAGCACATCAAAAAGCTTATCCATCAGAATCAAGTATGCTTCATCCCAGGAATGGAAGTCTAGTTCAACATACACAAGTCTATTAACGTAATCCACCACATAAACCGAACCAAAGACAAAAACCACATGATTATCTCAATAGATACAGAAAAGGCCTTTGAGAAAATTCAACAGCTCTTTATGTTAAAAACTCCCAAAAAAACTAGGTGTCAGTGGAACATATATCAAAATAAAAAAAGCCATTTACAACAAACCCACTACCAATATAAAACTGAATAGGCAAAAACTGGAAGCATTCCGTTTGAAATATGGCACTAGACAGGATGCCCTCTTTCATCATTCCTATTCAATATAGTATTGGAAGTTCTAGTAAGAGTAATCAGGCAAGAAAAAGAAATAAAGGATATTCAATTAGGAAAGGAGGGAGTCAAATTGTCTCTATTTGCAGACGACATGATTGTATATTTAGAAGACCCCATTATCTTAGCCGTAAATCTTCTCAAACTTGTAAGCAATTTTAGCAAAGTCTCAGGATACAAAATCAATGTGCAAAAATCACAAGCATTCGTATACACCAATAATAGACTAAAAGGGAGCCAAATCAAGAACGAATTGCCATTCACAATTGCTAAGAAGAGCATACAATACCTAGGAATACATCTAATTAAGGATATAAAGGACCTCTTCAAGAAGAACTACAAACCACTGCTCAAGGAAATAGGAGAGGACACAAACAGATGAAAAAAACATTCCATGCTCATGGTTAGGAAGACTCAATATTGTGAAAATGGCCATACTTCCCAAAGCAATTTATAAATTCAATGCTATCCCCATCAAGCTACCAATGACCTTCTTCACAGAACTGGAAAAAAACACCTTAAACTTCATATGGAACCAAAAGAGAGCCTGCATAGCCAATCCTAAGCAAAAGGAACAAAGCTGGAGGGACCACATTGCATGACTTCCAACTATACTATGAGGCTAAAGTAATCAAAACAGCATAGTACTGGTACCAAAACAGAGATATAAACCAATGTAACAGATCAGAGGTTTCAGAGGCAACACCACAGATCTACAACCATCTGATCTTTGACAAACCTGACAAAAACAGGCAATGGTGAAAGGATTCCCTGTTTAATAAATGGTGTTGGGAAAACTGGCTAGCCATGTGCAGAAAGCTGAAACTGGATCCCTTCCTGACACATTACACTAAAATTAACTCCAGATGGATTATAGACTTAAACATAAGATCTAACACCTTAAAAACCCAAGAAGAAAGCATAGGCAAAACTGTTCAGTACATAGACATAGGACGTAGGCATAAATCACCAAAAGCATTGGCGACAAAAGCCGAAATAGACAAATAGGATCTAAGTAAACCGCAGAGCTGCTGTACAGCAAAAGCAGCAATCATTAGAGTGAACTGGCAACCAACCGAATGTAAAAAAGTTTTTGTAATCTACCCATCTGACAAAGGGCTAATATCCAGAATCTACAAAGAACTAAAACAGACTTACAAGAAGAAAACAAACGAACTCATTCAAAAGTGGACAAAGGACATGAACAGACACTTTTCAAAAGAAGACCATATATGTGAGGTTAACAAACCTGAAAAAATGCTCATCATCACTGGTCATTAGAGAAATGCAAATCAAAACCACATTAAGATACTATCTCACACCAGTTAGAATGGCAATCATTAAAAAATTTGGAGACAACAAATGCTGGAGAGGATGTGGAGAAATAGGAACACTTTTACACTGTTAGTGGGACTGTAAACTAGTTCAATCATTGTGGGAGGCAGTGTGGTGATTCCTCAAGGATCTAGAAACAGAAATTCCATTTGACCCAGCAACGCCATTACTGGATATATATCCACAGGATTATAAATCATTCTATTATAAAGACACATGCACATGTACGTTCATCGTGGCACTGTTTACAATAGCAAAGACCTAGAATCAACCCAAATGCTCATCAATCACACACTGGACAAGGAAAATGTGGCACATATACACCATGGAATGCTATGCAGCCATAAAAAAGGATGAGTTCATATCCTTTGCAGGGACATGGATGAATGTGGAATCCATCATTCTCAGCAAACCCACACAAGAACAGAAAATCCAACACTGCATGTTCTCACTCATATATGGGTGTTGAACAGTGAGAACACATGGACACAGGGAGGGATGCATCACACACTAAGGTCTGTTGGGGGGAATAGGGGAGGGACAGCGGTGGGTAGGGAGGTTGGGGAGGGATAACATGAGGAGAAATGCCATATATAGGTGATGGGGGATGGAGGCAGCAAACCACACTGCCATTTATGTACCTATGTTCTGCATGTTCTGCACATGTACCCCAGAATATAAAGTGTGATAAAATATATATATGTGTATATATATAAAAGAAATGCTCATATGTTAAATACTAAAGATTACTATTGACCTTAAAATTTTGAATTTTAATAAATTTTCAATTTATTCATAAAAAAAGAAACTACAAAGTGACTAGCTAATGACAATATAATCATAACCTCACATATCAATGCTAACCTCAATGTAAATGGACTAAACACCCCACTCAAAAGTCACAGAGTGGCAATTTGGTTAAAAAGCAAGATCCATCTGTCTGCTATCTTCAAGAGACATGTCTCATAATAATACTCATAAGTTCAAAGTAAAGGGTTGGAGAAAGATCTACCATATAAATGTGGCGGGGGGGAAGCAGAAGTCACTATTCTTATATCTGATCAAACAGACTTCAAACCAACAACAGTAAAAAAGAACAAAGAAGGGCATTACATGATGATAAAGGGCTCAATTCAACAAGAATTTAGCTATCCTAAATTTATTTACACCCAACATTGGAGCATCCAGATTCAAAAAGCAAGCGCTTCTAATCTATGAAAAGACATAGACAGCCACACAATAATAGTGGGTGTCTTTGAAACCCCACTAGCAGCATTAGACACATTAGGGCAGGAAAACTAACACAAATTCTGGATGTAAACTCAACACTTGACAAACTGGACTTAATAGACATCTACAGAACACTCCATTCATTAACTATAAAATATGCATTCTTTTCATCTTCATATAGAACATACTCCAAGATTGATTACATGCTTGGCCATAAAGCAAGTCTCAATAAATTTTAAAAAGTCAAAATCTTATTAACTATATTCTTGGACCACAGTGCAATAAAAATACAAATCAATATTAAAGATCCTCAGAGACTACTATGAACAGTTCTATGCACACAAAGCAGAAAATATATAGGAAATGGGCAAATTGCTGGAAACACAGTCTCCCAAGTTTGAATAAGAAAGAAAATTGAAATTGAATGAACCAGTGTCAAGTTCTGAAATTGAATCAGTCATTAAAAATCTACTAACAAAAAAAAAACCCAGACCAGATAGATTCACAGTCAAATTCTATCAGATGTAACAAGAAGAGCTGGTTCCAATTCTAGTGAAACTCTTCCAAAAAATTAAGAAGGGACTCCTCCTGAACTTATTCTACAAAGCTAAGATCATGCTGATAGCAAAATCTGGCAAAGACAGAATAAAAAAAAGGATACAGGCAAATATCCCTAATGAATATAGATGCAAAAATCCTGAACAAAATACTAGCAAATCATATCCAACAGCACATCAAAAAGTTAATTTATCATGATCAGATAGGCTTCATTCATGGTATGCCAGGTTGGTTCAATATAGGCAAATCAATAGATGTGATTTAGCACATAAACAGACCTAAAAAACCAAAATCATGTGATTATCTCAATAGATGTGGAAAAAAACTTTTTATAAAATCCAACACTACTTTATGATATAAACCCTTAAGAAACTAGGCATTGAAGGAACATACCACAAAATAATGAGAACCATCTATGACAAACCCACAGCCAACATCAAACTGAATGGGCAAAAACCGGAAGCATTCTTCATGAGAACTGGAATAAGACAAGCGTTCTTGGTGAGAACTGGAACAAGGATGTCTCTACTCTCACCACTTCTATTCAACATAGTACTGGAAATCCTAGCCAGAGCAATCAGGCAAGAGAAAGAAATAAAAGGCATCCAAATAGAAAAAGAAGTCAGACTATCTCTCTTTGTGAATGTTATGATTATACAAAATGAAAACCCTAAAAACTTTGCCTGGGACGGATAATGGGACTTATAAAAGACTTCAGTAAAGTATCAGGATACAAAATCAATGTAAAAAAAATTAGTAATATTTCTATATGCCAATAGCATTCAAGTTGAGAGCCAAATCAAGAATGCAATCCCATTTACAACAGCCACAACAAATATAAAATACCTAGCAAAATATCCAAGCAAGGCAGTGAAAGATCTCCATGAGGAGAACTGCAAAGCATTGCTGAAAGGAATCAGAGATGAAATAAACAAATGCAAAAACATTCCATACTTCTGGATTGGAAGAATCAATATTGTAAAAATGGTCATACCACCCAAAGCAATCTACAGATTCAGTGTTATTCTTTTCAGATTACTAATGGAATTTTTCACAAAACTAGAAAAAAAAAACTTCTAAAATTCATATGGAACCAAAAGAGAACTCAAATGACCAAAGCAATCCTAAGCACAAAGAACAAAGCTGAAAGCATCACATTACCCTACGAACTATACTACCAGGCTACTATATTCAAAAATTGACACACAGTACTGATACAAAAACAGACACATAGACCAGTGGAACAGAATAGAGAATCCAGAAACAAAGCTGCACACCTGTAGCTAGCTATCTGATCTTTGACAAAGTTGACAAAAGTAAGCAATGGGGAAAGGATTCCCTATTCAAGAAATGGCACTGATGCAGCTGGCTAGTCATATGCAGAAGAATAAAACTAGACCTCTTCCTTTCATCATATTTGAAAATTAAGATAGATTAAAGATTTAAATGTAAGACCTCCAATTATAAGAATCTTTGAAGAAAACCTAGAAGACACCCATTCTGGACATTGGCTTTGGGAAAAAGTTTATAAATAAGTCCCCAAAAGCAATTGCAAAACAACAAAAACTGGCAAGTCGGATGTAGTTAAACTGAAGAACTTCCAGACAGCAAAAGAAACTATCAACAGAGCAAAAGACAACCTGAAAAATGGGAGAAAATATTCACAAAACTATGCATCTGACAAAGGCCTAATGCCCAGAATCTATAAGGAACATGAAAGAATCAGCAAGCAGAAAACGAATAACCCATTACCATTAAAAAATGGGCAAAAGACATGAACAGACACTTTTAGAAGAAGGCATAAAAGCAGCCAACAAACATGAAAAAATGCTCCACATCACTAATCACAGTAGAAATGCAAATCAAAACCACAATGAGAAACCATCTAAAACCAGTCAGAATGGCTGTTATCAAAAAGTAAAAAAAAAAAAAAAAAAAAAAAATACATGCTGGCAAAGTAGTGTAGAAAAGGGAATGTTTGTATATTGTTGGTGGGAGTGTAAATTCGTTCATCCACTGTTAACATCAGTTTGGAGATTTCTAAAATAATCTATTACAGAAGTATAATTTGACAACAATCCCATCACTGAACATATATCCCAAATAAAACAAATTTTTTGACCAAAAAGACACATGGCATGCACTTGCATGTTCATTGCAGTAATATCAAAGATGTAGAATAAACCTAGGTCTCATCAGTGGTGAACTGGACAAAGAAAATGTGGTACATATGCACCATGCAATACTACACACAATAGAAAAGAACAAAAATCAAGTCCTCTGCAGCAGCATGGATGAAGCTGGATGCCATTATCCTAAGCAAGTTAATGCAAGAACAGAAAACCAAATGCCACATGTTCTCACTTAAAAGTGAGAGCTAAACATTGGCTCCTCATAGAAATAAAGATGGCAACAGTAGAAACCAAGGACTACTAGAAAGGGGAGGGAAGGAGCAAGGGTTGAAAAGCTATTGAGTAGTTTGCTTAGTATCTGGATGATGAGATTATGCATACACCAAACCTCAGCATCACACAATTTGCCCAGGTAACAAACCTGCATGTATATCCTGACTCTAAAGCTTGAAAAAGAAAAGAAAGAGGTGTCACCGCCAAAAAGATAAATCTCTTCCTGAACATTCTTGTAGCAAGAGAAAACCATCTTCTTGTAGTTTATCAATTTTGCTTTCTAAAAAATATTTTATTATTATATTCAAATACAAATATTAAATAATTTAACTTTCTAAGCATATTCTTTCACTTTATCCCAAAATAAATCTATTAACTTTTTAAAAATGAATATACACTGAGGTCAAAAAATGGTGCTCTGATGTGATTTATAACTGCTGGGAATATAACTCTAAAAAATCGATACTTTAAAGTCTTGATTGTAAACTGCATATATTTTTAAAGTGTAACACAATAACTATTTAGAGAATAAAATAATTTATAAATATTTACAGAGCAATGTATTCAGAAATGTAGTTTGATAATGCTTCAATTTGAGTAAAAGATGAGGCTCTCAAGTAAAGCATTTCTTTCATTGTTAATGGGAAATAATCCAAATTTTCTGTGAAAGGTGTAAGGGAGGGAAAGAAAGTTCCACATTTCTTGACATGTTGCAGGATCTCCTATATTCTTTAGATTTGAAAGAGTTTACCATGAAGAAGCTGACTGTTATGTCCAGCATGTGAAGGTGGAGGAATTCCAGCCCAGTGAGGAGCTCCCCTGGACCAGCTGGCCTCAATGACCCTCAGAAGGAGTCAAGGTGGGTATAGGTAGCCTGGCAGCCCATGAGGCCCGAAGGGAGGGGAGAGGAGGGAGCAGCACAGCTTTAAGACCCAGGTCAAGTCCTGAGAAGAGACCAGAAGGATTTGGCTCTTCTCCTCCAAGCAGGTTTAGAAAAGGCTCTTGTGATGAAGTGATTCTCATGACTTCTACAGACTCCACCATTTTTTGGCATCTTCTCCTTTGCCTCTTACGGCTTGGAGAGTTTGGATCGCTCTTTCAGTTCTTGAAACAGGGAACTGAATTAGTCCATCAGCATCAAGTTGGTGCTCCTCACTTTTTTGTAATCCGTAAGTCTGGGTGTATTTAAAGACTACCCTGACATTCTTTAAAGATAACCCAATCTCTGCAAACTCTTCATATGCAGCATTAAGCTTAGTAGTGAGTTGGCATTTCTTTTCAATTTGTGAATTCAGCGTTTCCACAGTTTTCATGCTTTACACAAAATTGGCTTCTAACAGACTGAACAAGTATCAGTAAAACCATGAGACCTACCAATAACCCGATGAGAGGTGGACACACCAGTGTCTCCACCTGGAATTTGTGGACAATGAGTTGTGTACTGAGATCATGTGACAGCAGCTCCACCATCACCTTGCCCAGCTTCTGAAGGGTCTGCCCAGGGTCCAGGTCCACAAAGGATCTTAGGCTCTCCGTGGCACTGCACCCACCACAGAGTTCTGCCTGGAAACCATGGATCCAGCTGCCACAACAAACCCCAAGGAACACCCCAACATTCTGCCTGGAACCCTACTAGTAGCTGACATTCTGGATTGGTCAATTTTATGGTCACTGACAGGAAAAATTTGTGAATAAAATAACTTATCTCCATTACAATTTAATAATCATTCTTCTTTCCATCTTTCTTATTGCTTTATGGTTTTTTGGGGGAGAGGGACAGAATCTCACTTTGTGGCCCAGGCTAGAGTACAGTGGCATGATATCAGCTCACTGCAACCTCTGCCTTCTGAGTTAAAGCTATTCTCCTGCCTCAGCTTCCTGAGTAGCTGGGATTACAAGCATGCACCACCATGCCTGGCTAATTTTTATATTTTTAGTAGAGATGGGGTTTCATCATGTTGGTCAGGCTGGTCTCGAACTCCTGACCTCGTGATCTGCTCACTTTGGCCTCCTAAAGTGCTGGGACTACAGGCATGAGCCACTGCACCCAGCCTTTATTGTTTTATCTTAACACAAAATTAAAATATAGTGAAATGTGCAGATGTTATACTTTATAGACTTTTATAACTTTATATTCCTTACAGTATCGAGCAGCCCTATTAATATATAGATCATATCCTAGCACAGAAAGTAGCCACTGTGACATTTCAAACAAGCCCACCCACCCCACCATGCAAAGCCCTGTTTTGATTTTTATTATAAATCAGTTTTGATCATTCTTCAACTTCACAAAAATTATAAAAATCACATTGTACACACCTTCATGTCTGCCTCTTTTACATGAAAGTGACTATTCCACAGAGTATCAATTAGTGGCATTTGTAAATGCTAGGCAGGCTGTGGAAGGAGGCCAAGTGATCTACAAATGAGTTCTTTTGATAGTCTCAGTTTACACATCTGGGTGTTACAGTCCTGCAATTCAGAAGATTGTTTTCTCTATAATGTAATGGGGTAACATTCTTCTTAGTACATTTATTTTTTATTTGGTGACTCATAAAAACTGATTTTTTTAAAACAAGAAAGGCTTAAATGACATTATGTTCCCTATTCAATTCTCTTTATAAACTGAGTTTGATTTACCTGTTGTATCAGTTCTCAGGATACATATTATTAAATTATCTAGCCATTTAAGACTAAAACATTACTAATTTATATTCACACTCCTGTACATCACGGATGGGATATACTTTAACTATAAATTTTTATTCAATATGTTTAATTTTTTTCTTTAACATTCATAAAATACTGATACTTATTTGAAAAGTGCCTGCTGGTAATGTAGGTAATTAAGCATACATGTAAATACATAAATCAGTTTTAATTCTTTCAGTAAAAAACTTGCTTATTTAAAAAAAAGAAAACATGTCTTAGAAATAAAGTTTAATTTTAACATTCCTACAAAATATATAAGAGTATTTTCTAAAGTTCTCCTTGTCAGAGAGACAGAGGAAGAAGAGAAAGAAAGAAAGAGAGAAAGAAAGGAAAGAAAAGAAGAAAGAAAGGGAGAGAGGAGGAGAGAGAGAAAGAGAGATAAAGAGAGAAAAAGAAAGGACGGAAGGGAGGAAGAAAGAAAGAGAGAAAAGAGTAAATTGGAATTCATCAAAATTCAAAACCTAGGCTTTGTGAAAGTCCCTTTTAAAGGGATAAAATGACAGACTACAGACATAAGGAAGTATTTGCCTACTGCATATCTGACAAAGGGTAGTATCCAGAACATGTGAAAAAAGAACTCCAAATGCCACAGTGGGGAAAAAATTACATTAGGCAACAGATATGAACTGACATTTCTGACATTTCCCTAAGGAGGAGATGGAGATGGCAAGTAAGCACATGAAAATATGTTCGCTATTTCTTAGAGACACAAATTTGAAATCATCCTGCAATATTATGGCAAATTTACCAGAATGCTTTTAAAAAAATAGAGAAAATGTACCAAATACTGGTGAGGATGTGGAGACACTGGATCTTTCATATTGCTGGTGGTAATTAAAAATGATACAGCCACTACGGGAAAAAAGTGTGGTAGCTTTTTAAAAAAAATACGTCAGTGAATTTCCTTTAATCATAAACAACCATGACAAATTCATTAACTATCAAAAGCTACATTTCACTAAAAACAATCTGCCTTTTAAAATGTTGAATCAGGGGAGAGGACTCAAGATGGCGCTGTGAGAACAACCCAGGATTGGAGTTCTCGTTGTGTCTGCGGAGAGGTGAGTCTGAGCTGCATTTCCAGACTGATCTTTGTTGCCCACAGAACGGGGAAATTCCCAAGTGAAGAGGAGACGCAGGACGCCAGGCAGATATTCCGCCTGGCGAAGACGGCAGCCGGGGTGGCGGCGGCCGGCCCTACCCAGCGCTCCCCACAGGGCGCACTTGTCTGGGTGCCCCGATGAACCGGCAACCGGAGACGTGAGAGGGCTGGACTTGAGACTGAATGAGACTTGGACAGTGGGCCAGCCCAGGGGATTGCAGGAACAGAGCGTTAGGATTGGCCCAGTGGGACGAACAAAACCGCGATTTCAAACAAGCCCCGTGCAGACGGCCCGAGATGCTCTGAGGGGGAGGGGCGTCCACCATTACTGAGGCAACCCGCCCCAACTGAGATACACGCCCATTGCTGACGCAGCCAGCCATTGCCGAGGCAACCCGTCCCTACTGAGATACACGCCCACTGCTGACGCAACCAGCCATTGCCGAGGCAACACGCTACAACAGAGAGACTCTGCCGCAGGGCGTGGCGGAAAACAGCAGAACAGCGGAGCCAGGGCGAGACTCACAACAGCAGGGCGGAGCCTCGGCAGGCAAACAGTGGCTAGTCTGCATCCTAGCTGGGCAGGACCTCAACGGACATCCAAAAATAAAGCCCAAACCCCTCAACACAGAGCATTTGAGGAAAAAAAGAGTTTTTTTAATGAGCTCTATTGCAGCAGAATCAAACATAGCAGCCTAACAGCCCTGAATGAACAACACAGCTCACAGCTCAGCAATTAAACGCCTATAAACTACAAACTGTCTCCTCAAGCAGCTCCCTGACCCCTCTATATCCAAAAGACTGACATTAGGCAGGCACCATCCTGGGACAAAGATAGCAGAAAAAGAAACTGGTAGCATCCCTCGCTGTGCCACAGCTGCTAGAGGTGCACCCCAGACAAGCAGGGTCTGGAGCGGACCTCAGCAGTCGTACAGCGAAGGGGCTAGACTGGTAGAAGAAAAACCAAGCAACAGAAATACTTCATCATCAACATTCAGGGTGTCCACTCAGAGACCCAATCGAAAAGTCAGCAACTACGCAGACGACCAGCAGACAAATCCACAAAGATGGGAAGAAACCAGCGCAAAAAGGAGGAAAACACCCGAAACCAGAACACCTCGCCTCCTAGAAAGGACCAAAACTCCTCACCAGCAAGGGAACAAAGCTGGACGGAGAATGACTGCGACGAAATGATGGAATTAGACTTCAGAAGATGGATAATGAGAAACTTTGGTGAACTAAAAGATCATGTATTAAATCAATGCAAAGAAATTAAGAACCTTGAGAAAAGATTTGAAAAAAGATTCGAGGAAATGATAACAAGAATGGATAACTTAGAGAGGAATATGAATGAATTAAAGGAGCTGAGAAACACAATACGAGAACTTCGCGAAGCATGCACAACTTTCAATAGCCGAATTGACCAAGCAGAAGAAAGAATATCTGAAGTCGAAGACCAACTCAATGAAATAAAACGAGAAACCAAGATCAGAGAAAAAAACGCAAAAAGGAATGAACAAAGTCTCCAAGAAATGTGGGACTATGTGAAAAGACCTAACCTACGTTTGATAGGTGTACCAGAAGGGGACGAAGAGAATGAATCCAAGCTGGAAAATACTCTTCAGGATATCATCCAGGAAAATTTCCCCCACCTAGAAAGACAGGCCAACACTCAATTGCAGGAAATTCAGAGAACACCACAAAGATATTCCGCAAGAAGAGCAACCCCAAGGCACATAATCGTCAGATTCAATAGGGTTGAAATAAAGGAGAGAATACTAAGGGCAGCCAGAGAGAAAGGTCGGGTCACCCACAAAGCGAAGCCCATCAGACTCACAGCAGATCTCTCGGCATAAACACTACAAGCCAGAAGAGAGTGGGGGCCAATATTCAACATTCTTAAAGAAAAGAACGTTCAACCCAGAATTTCATATCCAGCCAAACTGAGCTTCAGAAGTGAAGGAAAAATAAAATCCTTTGCGAACAAGCAGTACTCAGAGATTTTGTCACCACCAGGCCTGCTTTACAAGAGCTCCTAAAAGAGGCACTACACATAGAAAGGATCAACCAGTACCAGCCATTCCAAAATCACACTGAATGCTAAAGAGCATCTACATAATGAAGAATCTACAACAACTAACAGGCAAAACAGCCACTTAGCATCAAAATGGCAGTATCAAATTCACACATAACAATATTAACCCTAAATGTAAACGGACTAAATGCACCAATCAAAAGACACAGACTGGCAAATTGGATAAAAATAAAAAACCCATCAGTGTGCTGTATCCAGGAAACCCATCTCACATGCAAGGATACACAAAGGCTCAAAATAAAGGGATGGAGGAAGATTTACCAAGCAAATGGAAAGCAAAAAAAAGCAGGAGTTGCAATTCTCATCTCTGATATAATAGAGTTTAAAGCAACAAAGATCAAAAGAGACAAAGAAGGCCATTACATAATGGTAAAAGGATCAATACAACAAGAAGAGCTAACGATTCTAAACATATATGGACCCAATGCAGGAGCACCCAGATACATAAGGCAAGTTCTTAAGGACTTACAAAAGGACTTAGACTCCCACACAATAATAGTGGGAGACTTTAACACTCCACTGTCAATACTAGACAGATCTACCAGACAAAAAATCAACAAGGATATCCAGGGCTTGAACTCAGACCTGGAGAAAGCAAACCTGATAGACATTTACAGAACTCTCCACCCCAAATCCACAGAATACACATTCTTCTCACCACCACATCACACCTACTCTAAAATTGACCACATAATTGGAAGTAAAGCACTGCTCAACAAATGCAAAACAACTGAAATCATAACAAACAGCCTCTCAGACCATAGTGCAATCAAGTTAGAACTCAGAATTCAGAAACAGACCCAGAACCGCACAGCTTCATGGAAACTGAACAACTGGCTCTTGAATGTTGACTGGGTAAACAACGAAATGAAGGCAGAAATAAAGAAGTTCTTCGAAACCAATGAGAACGAAGACACAACGTGCCAGAACCTCTGGGACACATTTAAAGCAGTCTCTAGAGGAAAGTATATAGCAATAAGTGCCCATATGAGGAGAATGGAGAGATACAAAATTGACACCCTATCGTCAAAATTGAAAGAGCTAGAGGAGCAAGATCAAAAAACTCAAAACCCAGCAGAAGACAAGAAATAACTAAGATCAGAGCTGAGCTGAAGGAGATTGAGACACGAAAAATCCTTCAAAAAATCAATAAATCCAAGAGCTGGTTTTTTGAAAAGATCAACAAAATAGACAGACCACTAGCCAGATTGATTAAAAAGAACAGAGAGAACAACCAAATAGATGCAATAAAAAATGATAAAGGGGAAATCACCACAGATTCCACAGAAATTCAAACCATCATCAGAGAATATTACAAACAACTCTATGCGCATAAACTAGTAAACCTGGAAGAAATGGATAAATTCCTGGATTCCTGTGTCCTCCCAAGCCTTAACCAGGAGGAAGCTGAAACTATGAATAGACCAATAACAAGGTCTGAAGTTGAGGCAGCAATTAAGAGCCTACCACAAAAAAAAAAGCCCAGGTCCAGACGGGTTCACAGCCGAATTCTACCAGACACACAAGGAGGAGCTGGTACCATTCCTTCTAAAACTATTTCAAACAATCCAAAAAGAGGGAATCCTTCCCAAATCATTTTATGAGACCAACATCATTCTGAAACCAAAACCCGGCAGAGACCCAACGAGAAAAGAAAACTTGAGGCCAATATCCATGATGAACATAGATGCAAAAATCTTCAATAAAATATTGGCAAGCCGATTGCAACAGCAAATCAAAAAACTTATTCACCATGATCAAGTAGGATTCATCCCGGGGATGCAAGGCTGGTTCAACATATGCAAGTCTATCAACATAATTCACAACATCAACAGAACCAAAAACAAAAACCACATGATCATCTCAATTGACGCAGAGAAGGCATTTGACAAAATTCAACAGCCCTTTATGCTAAAAACCCTCAATAAACTCGGTATCGATGGAACGTATCTCAAAGTAAAAAAGCTATTTATGACAAACCAACAGCCAATATCATACTGAACGGGCAAAAACTGGAAGCATTCCCTTTGAAATCTGGCACTAGACATCATCCTCAGCAAACTGACACAAGAACAGAAAATGAAACACCACATATTCTCACTCATAGCTGGGTGATGAAAAATGAGAACACATGGACACAGAAAGGGGAGTACTAAACACTGGGGTCTATTGGGGGGAAAAGGGGAGGGCCAGTGGGAGGGGGAGGTGGGGAGGGATAGCCTGGGGAGAAATGCCAAATGTGGGTGAAGGGGAGAAGAAAAGCAAAGCACACTGCCATGTGTGTACCTACGCAACTGTCTTGCATGCTCTGCTCATGTACCCCAAAACCTAAAATCCAATAAAAAATTTAAAAAAAAATGCAAGTATATAAGACCCAGAAACTCAACCCTTGGACATTTATTTCAGATAAGTGGAAACTTATTCTGCGGTTACGAGTGAGTTCAACCAGGTAGGACCATTCAGAACCTGCTCATTCCAAAGAAGGGCCTGGCCTTGTCTGGCTCCTGGGAAGAAACTTCTAGCCCTTGGCATATCCTGCCTGCTGAGAGTGTCTTTATGTAGTTGAGGCCTTGGGAAGTTTATGCTAACAACGGGATTTATGGTGAGGGCCTTGTGCCTTGCGGTGTGTTTTTGACCTCAGGAGGTCAGCTTCATAGAGTTCTGAGTCCTAAGGTGTCACCAAATCTGAGCGTGACCTTGAGGACCTTGCCCAATATGACAACACAGATCTGTTGTCTATTCTGGCAAAGAAGAGCATCCAGAAAGGTAGAAATAAAAGAACATCCTGGTATCAGGAGCCAGAAACTAGAATATCCCAGAAACAAAGATGAGCCACTACTCCTGACCCTGCACCTGCTCCTGCCATGATGTGTCACCCTCAGCTGCCTGGCACATCAAATCATACGTGGAGCAGCAGCATCCCAGCCCCTTCCTGCAAGGCTCCACTCATACCTAGGACTGACTGGGGATGGAAAACCCCTCCCACTGACCCTTCGACCAGGTCTCCCTCAGTCGTAGGTCTGCTCCCACATCCTGGGATCCCCTGACAATGCACACTGGTGCCCCAGCATTCCAACTGTCAGGTCTGGCTCACAGCAGTCTAGTGCATCTCTCTGCTGGACAGGGTCCTTTTTCTCTGGAAATAATGTGACAGAGATGGCCCAAGGGAACAAATGTTACTTTGCACCTGGATGCCATCATACAAACTCTGTGTACACTCAAGTCTCAGAAAACAAGATACACTCAGCCTCAGGCCTCCAGTGGCAGGCTCAGTGTTCCTGCTCTCATAACACTAAAGTGCTTTTGGCTAGTCTGGGACTCCATGCAGAAATATACACACACCATTGCCTTCCAGCAGGGTGGCAGAAGATATCACAAGAGACTGTGGCTGTCACTTCCTGGTTCTCCTTGGCTAACATCCTCAGTTGATTCAGACTGATTCTGGTGGCTTGGTTTTTTGTGTGTGTATTTTTACTTTTTGATGTAATTGTCAGGGAGTGAGAGTTCAGAGATACCTCATCTGACATTTTGCTGCCCACATACTCTGTATCTTATTCTGTCTACTGTACTCCTCTCCTCAATACACAGTCAGAATTAGGAAAACAATACTCTGTAGATATTGAATTCAGCTTTCCAATTTGAACAAAGTTTAATAACTGGGAGGGAAACCGGGTGGTTGTAAATAGTTTGGTGAGGAAATTTTATTTTTTCTATGAGGCTACAAAAATATTCAAGTGTACTCTATAAAAGAAACATTAATATGTTTAAACTTGGTGACCATAGACACATGAGCCCTCCTTGCTCTCTCCTGTGCAGCCTTCCTGCATCTCTCCACCTCAGTGCTCACAACCTCCATGCAGCACCTGTCCCTGTGGGTTGATTGGACTCGCTGGTGATGCACCTGCCTCATTGTGAACCTCTGCTCCTACTCACCTCTGCCTTCAGCATTGTCCACATGCCTCAGCCCATTGTGGTGACACACACAGTTCACAAGGAAGTAATTTCTCCCCCAAGGCCATAGAATTGATGAAAAAGTCAGTCTTTCACATTCCTTCTCTGCAACAACATTACTAGTGGAGAATGAAATAAATTAGTGTCAATGTTGAAAAAGAGATTATTTACTGATTCATTCCTGGCCTGCCACACATCTGAGCGTTTGTGAACACACATAACTGGCATGCCCCCAACATTCTGGTCCACAGTACAGAAGTTGGCTGCCAAAGCAAGGAAGAAATTATGGTCTTCTGTTGGTGGTGAACCCAGTAAATCCCTGTGGTTAAGGATCTACATGTACAACTCAGAGAAGACAAACCTTACAGAAATATTTGACAAGCTCTCAGAATCTGTACCAGGGTTGATGGGTGAAGGTTTTATCCTGCTAAAGCAATCTGTAAAGGCTGGGAGAGGAGACTGCTTCCATGAGTTACAACAAACATGAAGAATCAGGGAAAGATGACCCCATGAAAAAGAATGAAATGAATCTTTAGTAATTGATTCTTTAAAAATGAAAATCAATGAATTACCTTAGCAAAGACAATTTTTAAAAAATCTTAAAGAAGCTCTGTGAGTTACAAAGAACACAGATAAACAACTAAAAAACCCAGAGAAATTATATTTTTAAAAAAGAAATTATGAAAAAGAAATGAAAACTCTAGAGCTAAAATATAATAACTGAAATAAAAAAATTCAAAAGAGGTGTTCAACAGCAGCCATGATCAAGCAGAAGAAAGCATTCAAAGACAGATCACTTAAAATTCTGTGGACATTGGAGCAAAAAATTGAAAGGATGAAAAAGACTGAAGAAAGCCTATGAGACACCATCAAGTGAACCAGTATATGCATTATGGAAACCTCATAAGGAGAAAAGTGAGGGGAAGAAGAAAGGTTGTTTACAGAAATAGGGATAAAAACTTTGCAAATCTGGAAAAAAACAGCCAATCATGTTCCTGAAGCCCAGCCTCAAATGAGATGAATCTGAATGTATCATAATCAAGTTGTCACAATTTAAAGACAAAGAGAATTTTGAAAGCAACAAGAGAACAGAGACTTGTCACATATAGGAGAGCTCCAATAAGCCTATCAGTGGATTTCTGAGCAGAAACCTTGCAGGCCAGAGGGAGCAGGATGATATATTGAAATCATTGAAGTAAAAAACCCTGCCAACCAAGAATACTATGCTGGCAGAACTTTCCCTCAAAAATGATGGAGCGATGAAGACTTTCCAGGGAAACAAAAGCTGAAGGAGTTCATTAGTATTACACCTGCCTTAGAAATGGTAAAATAAATATTCTTCAAGTTGAAATAAAGGGTTGCCAAACAACATGAAAGCACATGAAACTATAAAACTCATCAGTAAACGTAAATATATAGCAAATACAGAATATCATAAAATTGTATAGTTGTGTGTAAGTCACTTTGAATTATAGTATAAAAGTAAAAAAACAAAAGTACTATAATAATAGCTATGAAAATATCTTAGTGGGTATATGATATAAAAATATGCAAATTGAAACATAAATAATCTAAAGCATGACTACAAGCATAGAGTTTTTGTATGAGATTAAAATAAAATTGTCATCGTAAAATTGACTGTTACAACCATAACATATTTTATGTAAGCCTCATGATAATCACAAATATTATACTTACTGAAGATACACACAAGGAAAAAATAAATAAAAGAATATCATTACAAAAATTAAGTGAATTACACTGAAAGAGAGGAAAGAAAGAGAGGAAAAGAGGGACAAAAGAGGTATAAGATAGGCATAAAACAATTAATGAAATGGCAGAAGGCAAAGGGAATTGGTATCAAACGGCAAGAGGAAAGAAGTGAGAGAAGGAAGGTGAAGACTTTTTTTGACAATCAGTTTTCACTGAGACTAATAGAGTGAGAATTCACTCATTACTAAGAAGATAGATGGCACCAAACCATTTATGAGGAGGCAGATTTCAGCATAAGATTCAGAAGGGACAAATATTGAAGGCCTAGACAAAAAAGAGCATTTTTATTGGGACTTGCTATCTCTCTAGGACCTAATCAGGCACTGAAGCCCAAACCTTCTGTTTGATCACTCAAACGTAATTGAAGATATGCTTCAGGAATCAGTCTATGAAGATGACATACTACTGCTGAATTCTTCTCAACTTCTTTTACTTAGAATGAGAAACAAAGAAGTTTCACTCTTGCTAAGGTATTCTCCAAAATATTTTGTTTATGCCTTAAGTCATTCCAATTTCAATAAGGAACCATATTTTTCAAAAGACAAAAGTTAGCAAAAACAACTCTGTAACCCCAGTTTCCATTTTTGTCTTCTTTGACTGTCTGACTGACCAAATAAAGGATTAAGTTAAAAACATAGTTGGAAATTTTAGGAGAAAGTAGTCAGTAAATGTATAAAATGCTATTCTACCACACCAGATTTGATGATCCTCAAGCTTTTATTGTGACTTTAAGCTAATACATTTTATAAACTAGAGAAGAAATTATTTAGCTTTTTAGAAGTTTTCTCATTTAATAATAAGAAATGTTTCTAAAAATACTCTCTTTTGTTTTCTAAAAAATAATTTATAATCAATTTATAGCTTCTTTTATAGTGAAAACTTGCTTTTTTACTGTGGTGTCATTAACTTTCAGACATATTCCAAAATGCATCTGGACCCAATCAAGTGGAGCTCACATAGGAAAGCAGAGAACAGAGATGCTCAACTGAAGCCTGTGTGAACAGAAAAACCAAAACATTCTGTAAATACATAAAGATGAATATAGCATGTCAGAGACATTTAGGGAGCCTCAGGCTCCTTCATATAGAAATGGAAAGTCTAAAAAAGACCTAAGTAGAAATCAGTCTTAAAAATCACTCTGTTAAAAATAAACATATGAAAGTAAAGTAGCCCATTCCTTTATTCTTTTTCTTAAATATTATATTGTTATCTAAAAAATATAATGAGACAACTAGACTTTCATTGGCAGCTACCTTCTGTTGGTCTATCATCCCACAATTCCTCTCTCCCAAATAAGAGGATGGTGTAATATACTGAATAATTTTAACGTAATAACAGAATAATATTTTGAGATGTTAACTGACATTGGTTTGTTCAGGTTTCCTTGTGTTTGTTGCCTCCATACTCTCAAAATCTGGGCAGTAGTGATAGATTTCTGCATGTCTTACCCTAGCCAGGAATAAATAGCCACATCCTTCAACTTAGTTATTGAAAACTTACTAAACAGATAATTTACTGAAAGCAAAAATATTTCTTGTTTATAACTGTAGTTATTGTAGTAGAGAAAGTCATTTAGATTCCAAGATCCAAAGCTTGTATACCTGACACATAGTATTTATTTCAAACAACAAAAACCAAAAAGCAGAGTATGGGAGATAAGAGGTGATGATATGAGAGCTGTTTTATCATCATAGAACCAGGCAAGAGAGAAATATTTCCTGAACTTCAACAATTAGTTTGAAGAAGGTTGTAAAATAGGGCCAGAAATTAAGACCTCAGCTTGGATCTCTGTGCTCCTTTCATTTCCATGTCTGCCACCTGCCAACTGTGTGGTTTAAACCTCCATTAAGAGTGGGAAGAAGAAAGAAAAAATTGCTGATGTATAAATTCTCATCTGGCTCCTTTGAAATAGACAACCTCCCCAAATGAGGTGATTACGAAATGATTCATTTTCTCTGATAATAAAAAATAACCTGAAAAGTAGTCAGAGATGGAAAAAAATATTTAAGGATGCTATAAATTGTGTTATATCTATACAAGAGTGCCAGGTCAAAAGAACATATAGATTAGTGATATAAGGAGTTCTCCTTTCTAGTAAAACAATAACAACATGTAATAATTATTAAAAATAATATTTTAATATCTGGATGCCTAAGGTCATACAGCAAATGGAGAAATGTGTATTCAAGGAAATCTTGACATGGTAAGACATGTTAAGAACAGCAAGAGGCAATAACATTTGAGCCATAATCGGTTCCCCATGACTTCCCACTCAAATTGATGGACACTCTACTCCAGGCATGTGTAGCCAAGAAGATGCAGCTCTCTCTTTTATCCCAGATCCCAATCTGAGGTTTTGGTATTCCCCTAAGGAGAATAGGCCACCGCTATTTTCTCCTTCCTCTTAGCTCCAAGTTGCAAGAGCCCTATTCATAGCAAGACCAGTAGACATTTTGAGAGGTCCCTTTCTCCAAGTTCTCACTTATAGAGAAGAAGTTCAACACCAGACATGATAGGCCAAGAATACAAGAGCCTAATCACACTTTCCCATCTGTGTATGCCAGATGTTCCACTAGAGGAGAAAAAAAAATAAGAATACCAGCAGCTACTACCATTGACCAGTACCCTACACACAGAACAGGGGCCATTATATCAGAAGTACTCTGCTGTCCTTGCACCCACACTCTGAAGCAGTGGCATCTATGTCCTCCCCATGGCAGGGAGAGAAAAGTCATAGGAATAAAGAACTCCATAGTTCTCTCTAAGAGTAGTCACTTTACATAGGACAGAGTTTGGGAAAGTTCAAATCTAAGAGCATTGTCAAAGAAAAGGGAGAAAATTTTGTGGTAAGCAACTAAAAGTGGTCTTGAAGCTCTGTGATAACAGTAACAGCAAAGATATGAGACAGCTATAGGTTTAACAGAAATAATCAAGAAAAATACAGCTAAGAAAAGCCTACCTGCAGATAGATGGAAGAAGCCTCAAAGTCTGGCCTCAAAGATTATCCCTGTGAACAAGCCCAGCTTTAATGCATCAGACTACAGACTAATTTAGACCCATGATGTTGTCAGAAATAGTAGATGCTAGATATCGGTAGATGCTAAGTTCTGTGTCTGATATCAGTACAGGCAGAGCAGCCAGAAGCTGAGCAGGGAGTTCAGAGAAAGACACAGTTAAATAGAGCCTGGACAAAGGGACTGTCATGCCAGTGAGGTAGAGGAATGAGTCAGAATGAGCCATGTGCATGTCCATGTTTGCACCCTCTGAAAAGCAGCATCAGAGGCTGCACACTTGGGAAAAATCGTCTTCACTAAACTAGTTCAGCCAAGTCACTAAAAACCAAACAAATTAGCAAACAATAATGACTACCTTGGGGGTGGGGTGATAATATCAGAGTTGCTAAAGTATATTGCTATAATATTCAGTTTTTGACTGAAAATTATAAGTTAATAAACAAGCAAATAAACAAGAAGATGTAACTATATTTAGAGTTTTAAAAAGCTAGCAATAGAGACTGCCTTTGAGAGAGCACAGATGTTGGACTTAGCAAACAAAGACTTCAAGCAGCTACTGTATAATTGCATACTTCTGCTTTCTTTTGTTAAGTAAATTAAAAATAATTGTACAAAATTATATATCTGTATATATTTAATTATATTGTGGGAACTATAGCCTATAGAAATAAAATATATTTTGACAAAGGAGGTGAAATATATTTTATTTCTATAGGTTTATTGGCACATGAAAATGATACCATGTGGGAACTTGAATCCACAGTAATAGATAAAGATAAGCAGAAATGCTAAATAAGAAGGTTAATACCAACTCAATAAATGTGTGTCTTCTTCCCCTTTTTATTCTATCAGAATTTTTAAAACAGTGGTCCCTAACCCCCAGACCACAGACTGGTACCAGTCAATGGCTTGTTAGGAACTAGGCTGCATAAAAGGAGGTGAGTTGGGGGTAAGCCAGCATTACTGCCTGAGCTCTGCCTCCTGTCAGATCAGTGTCAGCATTAGATTCTTACAGAAGCATGAACCCTATTGTGAACAGCACATTCAAGGAATCTAGGTTGCGTACTCCTTATGAGACTCTAATGCCTGATGATCTGAGGCAGAACCGTTTCATCCCTAAACCACACCCCTGATCCCCACCATCTGTGGAAAAACTATCTTCCATGAAACCAGTCCCTGGAGCCAAAATGGTTGGAGACCACTGCTTTAAAATACATAAACTTATATAAGATGATAATCAGAGCAATGTATAAAGTATGTTTGTGATATATATTGATGTGATATGTAGGGCAATCAGAATACAAAGAATAGGAGAAAGGGATAAGCTTTAAAGCAGTAGAATTTCTGTATCACACTAGAGTTGAGTTATGCTGATCTAAATTTGAAACATATCTAATAAATTAAGTGGGATATTATATAAGCATTGAACAAACACTAAGAAAATAACTAAAAAATATGATGGAACAATAATTTGATGAATTAGAATGTTATATTGGAAAATATTCACAATGCAAAAGAGAGCAGTAATAGTGGAATAGAAGAACAAAAAAGACATCAAACATATAAAATAAAATACCTGTAAATCGGGCCAGGCGCGGTGGCTCACGCCTGTAATCCCAGCACTTTGGGAGGCCGAGACGGGTGGATCACAAGGTCAAGAGATTGAGACCATCCAGGTCAACATGGTGAAACCCCGTCTCTACTAAAAATACAAAAAATTAGCTGGGCATGGTGGCGCATGCCTGTAATCCCAGCTACTCGGGAGGCTGAGGCAGGAGAATTGCCTGAGCCCAGGAGGCGGAAGTTGCGGTGAGCCAAGATTGCGCCATTGCACTCCAGCCTGGGTAACAAGAGCCGAAACTCCGTCTCAAAAAAAAAAAAAAAACCTGTAAATCAATCAGAGATTATCAATCATAATATTAAATATGAATGAATTAATCAATCCAATACAAAGACAGAGATTGCCAAAATGAGTGAAAAATAAAACAAATGTTGTCTATAGGAGAAACTCTTTATATTCAAAGATACAAATAAATTGAAATTAAAAGAATGAAAATACATATACTGCAAAAACAGCACCATAAGAAAGCTTGATTGGATGTGCTAGTATCAAGTAAATGATAAAATACAAAGTGTTACCAGAGATAGAGATATTTTCTAATGATAAAAGGTCAACTCATCAGGAAGACATAGTAATTATGAATATATATGCACCTAACAGCAAAGCTTTAATATACATAGAATAAACATGAGTAGACTTAGAAAGAAAAATAAAAAATTCCAAAATAATTGGTGAATCATCAGTAGCAAAGACATGGAATCAATGTAAATTCCCATCAGTGACAAATTGGTTAAAGAAAATATGGTACAGAGTATAGTTGGTGGGAGGACTAAAGATGGCGCTGTGAGAACAATCCAGGATTGGAGCTTGCATTGTGTCCGCAGAAAGGTGAGTCTGAGCTGCATTTCCAGACTGATCTTTGTTGCCCACGGAACGGGGAAATTCCCAAGTGAAGAGGAGACGCGGGACGCCAGGCAGAACCTCCACCTGGCGAAGCCGGCAGCCGGGGTGGCTGCGGCCGGCCCTACCCAGCGCTCCCCACAGGGCGCGCTTGTCCGGGTACCCCGTTGAACCGGCAACAGGAGACGTGAGAGCGCTGGACTTGAGACCGAGCTAGACTTGGACAGTGGGCCAGCCAGGGGATCACAGGGACAGAGCATTAGGGTTGGCCCAGTGGGAAGAACAAAACCACGATTTCAAACAAGCCCTGGGAAGACGGCCCGAGACGCTCTGAGGGGGAGGGGTGTCCACCATTACCAAGGCAACCCGCCCCAACTGAGATACACGCCCATTGCTGACACAGCCTGCTGTTGCTGAGGCAACCCGTCCCTACTGAGATACACGCCCACTGCTGACACAGCCTGCCATTGCCGAGGCAACCCGCTACAACAGAGAGACTCTGCCATAGAATGTGGCGGAGACCACAGCAGAGCCTGCAGGAACAGGGAGAATCACACAACAGCAGGGCAGAGCCTCGGCAGACAAACAGCGGCTAGTCTGCGTCCTAGCTGGGCAGGACTTCAACGGACATCCAAAAATAAAGCCCAAGCCCCTCAACACAGAGCATTTGAGGAAAAAAAGGGGTTTTTAATGAGCTCTGTTGCTGCAGAATCAAACATAGCAGCCTA
Organism: Callithrix jacchus; assembly: GCF_049354715.1. Classification (NCBI taxonomy): domain Eukaryota; kingdom Metazoa; phylum Chordata; class Mammalia; order Primates; family Cebidae; genus Callithrix; species Callithrix jacchus. Next base: position 48,199,806 of record NC_133514.1, read on the forward strand.
ACAGCCCTGAATGAACAAGAGAGCTCACAGCTCAGCAATTAAGCCCCTATAAAGTACAAACTGTCTCCTCAAGCAGCTCCCTGACCCCTCTATATCCAAAAGACTGACATTAGGCAGGCATCATCCTGGGACAAAGATAGCAGAAAAAGAAACTGGTAGCATCCCTCGCTGTGACACAGCTTCTAGAGGTACACCCCAGACAAGCAGGGTCTGGAGTGGACCTCAGCAGTCGTACAGTGAAGGGGCTAGACTGCTAGAAGGAAAACCAAGCAACAGAAATACTTCATCATCAACATTCTGGGTGTCCATTCAGAGACCCAATCGAAAAGTCAGCAACTACGCAGACGACCAGTGAACAAATCCACAAAGATGGGAAGAAACCAGCACAAAAAGGAGGAAAACACCCGAAACCAGAACACCTCGCCTCCTAGAAAGGACCAAAACTCCTCACCAGCAAGGGAACAAAGCTGGACGGAGAATGACTGTGACTAAATGACGGAATTAGACTTCAGTAGATGGATAATGAGAAACTTTTGTGAGCTAAAAGATCATGTATTAAATCAATGCAAAGAAACTAAGAAGCTTGAAAAAAGATTTGAAAAACGATTCGAGGAAATGATAACAAGAATGGATAACATAGAGAGAAATATAAATGAATAAAAGGAGCTGAAAAACACAATACGAGAACTTTGCGAAGCAAAGACAAGTTTCAATAACCGAATTGACCAAGCAGAAGAAAGACTATCTGAAGTCGAAGACCAACTCAATGAAATAAAACGAGAAACCAAGATTAGAGAAAAAAGCGCAAAAAGGAATGAACAAAGTCTCCAAGAAATGTGGGACTATGTAAAAAGACCTAACCTACGTTTGATAGGTGTACCAGAAGGGGACGAAGAGAATGAATCCAAGCTGGAAAATACTCTTCAGGACATCATCCAGGAAAACTTCCCCCACCTAGCAAGACAGGCCAACACTCAATTGCAGGAAATACAGAGAACACCACAGAGATATTCTGCAAGAAGAGCAACCCCAAGGCACATAATCGTCAGATTCACCAGGGATGAAATAAAGGAGAGAATACTAAGGGCAGCCAGAGAGAAAGGTCGGGTCACCCACAAAGGGAAGCCCATCAGACTCACAGCAGATCTCTCGGCAGAAACACTACAAGCCAGAAGAGAGTGGGGGCCAATATTCAACATTCTTAAAGAAAAGAACGTTCAACCCAGAATTTCATATCCAGCCAAACTGAGCTTCAGAAGTGAAGGAAAAATAAAATCCTTTGCGAACAAGCAAGTACTCAGAGACTTTGTCACCACCAGGCCAGCTTTACAAGAGCTCCTAAAAGAGGCACCACACATAGAAAGGATCAACCAGTACCAGCCATTCCAAAATCACACTGAATGCTAAAGAGCATCAACATAATAAAGAATCTAAAACTAACAGGCAAAACAGCCACTTAGCATCAAAATGGCAGTATCAAATTCACACATAACAATATTATCCCTAAATGTAAATGGACTAAAGGCACCAATCAAAAGACACAGACGGGCAAATTGGATAAAAATCCAAAACCCATCAGTGTGCTGTATACAGGAAACCCATCTCACATGCAAGGATACACAAAGGCTCAAAATAAAGGGATGGAGGAAGATTTACCAAGCTAATGGAAAGCAAAAAAAAGCAGGAGTTGCAATTCTCATCTCTGATAAAATAGACTTTAAAGCAACAAAGATCAAAAGAGACAAAGAAGGCCATTACATAATGGTAAAAGGATCGATACAACAATAAGAGCTAACGATCCTAAACATATATGGACCCAATGCAGGAGCACCCAGATACATAAGGCAAGTTCTTAAGGACTTACAAAAGGACTTAGACTCCCACACAATAATAGTGGGAGACTTTAACACTCCACTGTCATTACTAGGCAGATCAACCAGACAGAAAACCAACAAGGATATCCAAGGCTTGAACTCAGACCTGGAGCAAGCAAACCTGAGAGACATTTACAGAACTCTCCACCCAAAATCCACAGAATACACATTCTCCTCAGCACCACATCACACCTACTCTAAAATTGACCATATAATTGGAAGTAAAGCACTGCTCAACAAATGCAAAACAACTTAAATCATAACAAACAGCCTCTCACACCATAGTGCAATCAAGTTAGGACTCAGAATTCAGAAACAGACCCAGAACCACACAGCTTCATGGAAACTGAACAACTGGCTCTTGAATGTTGACTGCGTAAACAACGAAATGAAGGCAGAAATAAAGAAGTTCTTCTAAACCAATGAGAACGAAGACACAACATGCCAGAACCTCTGGGACACATTTAAAGCAGTCTCTAGAGGAAAGTAAATAGCAATAAGTGCCCATATGAGGAGAATGGAGAGATCCAAAATTGACACGCTATCGTCAAAATTGAAACAGCTAGAGGAGCAAGATCAAAAAACTCAAAACCCAGCAGAAGACAAGAAATTACTAAGATCAGAGCTGAGCTGAAGGAGATTCAGACACGAAAAACCCTTCAAAAAATCAATAAATCCAAGAGCTGGTTTTTTGAAAAGATCAACAAAATAGACAGACCACTAGCCAGATTGATTAAAAAGAAAAGAGAGAACAACCAAATAGATGCAATAAAAAATGATAAAGGGGAAATCACCACAGATTCCACACTAATTCAAACCATCATCAGAGAATATTACAAACAACTCTATGCACATAAACTAGTAAACCTGGAAGAAATGGATAAATTCCTGGACTCCTGTGTCCTCCCAAGCCTTAACCAGGAGGAAGCTGAAACTATGAATAGACCAATAACAAGGTCTGAAGTTGAGGCAGCAATTAAGACCCTACCACACAAAAAAAGCCCAGGTCCAGACGGGTTCACAGCCGAATTCTACCACACACACAAGGAGGATCTGGTACCATTCCTTCTAAAACTATTTCAAACAATCCAAAAAGAGGGAAGCCTTCCCAAATCATTTTATGAGACCAACATCATCCTGTTACCAAAACCCGGCAGAGACCCAACGAGAAAAGAAAACTTCAGGCCAATATCCATGATGAACATAGATGCAAAAATCTTCAATAAAATATTGGCAAGCCGATTGCAACAGCAAATCAAAAAACTTATTCATCATGATCAAGTAGGATTCATCCCGGGGATGCAAGGCTGGTTCAACATACGCAAGTCTATCAACGTAATTCACCATATAAACAGAACCAAAAACAAAAACCACATGATTATCTCAATTGATGCAGAGAAGGCATTTGACAAAATTCAACAGCCCTTTATGCTAAAAACCCTCAATAAACTCGGTATCGATGGACCGTATCTCAAAGTAATAAAAGCTATTTACGACAAACCAATAGCCAATATCATACTGAATGGGCAAAAACTGGAAGCATTCCCTTTGAAATCTGGCACTAGACAAGGATGCCCTCTTTCACCTCTCCTATTCAATATAGTACTTGAAATTCTAGCCAGAGCAATCAGGCAAGAAAAAGAAATAAAGGGTATTCAAATAGGAAAGGTGGAAGCCAAATTGTCTATATTTGCAGACGACATGATAGTATACCTAGAAGACCGCATTGCCTCTGCCCAAAAACTCCTGAAACTGATAAGCAACTTCAGTAAAGTCTCAGGATATAAAATCAATGTGCAAAAATCAGAAGCATTCGTCTACATTAATAGCAGACTTAAAGAAAGTCAAATCAAGAGCGAACTGCCATTCGCAATTGCTACAAAAAGAATAAAATACCTTGGAATACAACTCACAAGGAACGTAAGAGACCTCTTCAAGGAGAACTACAAACCACTGCTCAACGAAATCAGAGAGGACACAAACAGATGGAGAAACATTCCATGTTCATGGTTAGGAAGAATTAATATCGTGAAAATGGCTATACTGCCCAAAGTAATTTACAGAATCAACGCTATCCCTATCAAGCTACCATCGACTTTCTTCACAGAACTGGAAAAAACCACCATGAACTTCATATGGAACCAAAAGAGAGCCCGCATAGCCAAGTCAATTCTAAGCAAATGGAACACAGCGGGGGGCATCACACTACCGGATTTCAAACTATACTACAAGGCTACAGTAATCAAAACAGCATGGTACTGGTACCAAAACAGAGATATAGACCAATGGAACAAAACAGAGGCACCGGAGGCAACACAACATACATACAACTATACAATCTTTGATAAACCTGACAAAAACAAGCAATGGGGAAAGGATTCCATGTTTAACAAATGGTGTTGGGAAAACTGTCTAGCCATGTGCAGAAAGCAGAAACTGGACCCCTTCCTGACACCTTACACTAAAATTAACTCCAGATGGATTAAAGACTTAAACATAAGACCTGGCACCATAAAAACCCTAGAAGGAAATCTAGGCAAAACTATCCAGGACATAGGAGTAGGCAAGGACTTCATGAACAAAACACCAAAAGCATTGGCAACAAAAGCCAAAATAGACAAATGGGACCTAATGAAACTCCACAGCTTCTGCACGGCAAAAGAAACAGTCACTAGAGTGGATTGGCAACCAACAGAATGGGAAAAAATTTCGCAGTCTACCCATCAGACAAAGGGCTGATATCTAGAATTTACAAAGAACTCAAACAGATTTACAGGAAAAAAACAAACAAGCCCATTCAAAAGTGGGCAAAGGATATGAACAGATACTTTACGAAAGAAGACTTATATGAGGCCAACAATCATATGAAAAAATGCTCATCGTCACTGGTCATCAGAGAGATGCAAATCAAAACCACATTGAGATACCATCTCACGCCAGTTAGAATGGCGATCATTAAAAAATCTGGAGACAACAGATGCTGGAGAGCATGTGGAGAAAAAGGAACACTTTTACACTGTTGGTGGGAGTGTAAATTAGTTCAACCATTGTGGAAGACAGTGTGGCGATTCCTCAAGGCCTTACAAATAGAAATTCCATTTGACCCAGCAATCCCATTACTGGGTATATATCCAAAATTCTGTAAATCGTTCTACTATAAGGACACATGTACACGAATGTTCATTACAGCACTGTTTACAATAGCAAAGACCTGGAATCAACCAAAATGCCCATTGATAATAGACTGGATTGGAAAAATGTGGCACATATACACCATGGAATATTATGCAGCAATCAGAAATGATGAGTTTGTGTCGTTTGTAGGGACATGGATGAATCTGGAGAAAGTCATCCTCAGCAAACTGACACAAGAACAGAAAATGAAACACCGCATATTCTCACTTATAGGTGGGTGATGAAAAATGAGAACACATGGACACAGAAAGGGGAGTACTAAACACTGGGGTCTATTGGGGGGAAAAGGGGAGGGCCAGTGGGAGGGGGAGGTGGGGAGGGATAGCCTGGGGAGAAATGCCAAATGTGGGTGAAGGGGAGAAGAAAAGCAAAGCACACTGCCATGTGTGTACCTACGCAACTGTCTTGCATGCTCTGCTCATGTACCCCAAAACCTAAAATCCAATGAAAATTAAAAAAAAAAAAGAAAAGAAAATATGGTGCATATTACAGCATTGAATACTATGCAACCATGAAAAAAGAATGAGATCATGTGTTTTGCAGGAACACAGATGAAACGGGAAGATATTATCCTTATCTAATTAATGTAGGAATAGAAAATCAAATACTATGTGTTCTTACTTAAAAGTGGAAGCTAAATGATAAAAACTTATAAATGCAAAAAAGGACACCACAGACAGTGGGGTGTACTTGAGGGGAGAGGGTGAGAGGAACAGAAAAAAATAACTATCGGGTACTGGGCATAATGCCTAGGTGATAAAACAATACCAAATAACCTAAAATGAAAGTTAAAAAGATAAAAATACTTACCAAAAATTGGAGAATCACATACCTCCCTTTGAAAAATAGATAAGACAATTAGGAAGGATATCAATAAAGATTTAGAAGACCTTTGAAAACATTATAAACCAGTTATAACTAACATATCTATAAAACACTCCACCCAACATTAGCAGAATATACATTTTTTTTCAAGCACATATGGAATGTTGTCCAGGATAGAATATAAATTAAAATCAAAAACAGGCCCCAATAAAATTAAAAGGATTAAAAACCACAAAATATATGCTCTGGCCAAAATATAATAAAATTAGAAATTAAAAACATAAATAAATTTGGCAAGTTCACAAATTTGTAGAAATTAAACAAAACACCCTCAATAAATAATTGTAGAACCAGCCTTGCATCCCCGGGATGAATCTTACTTAATCATGATGGATAAGTTTTTTGATGTGCTCTTGCAATTGGCTTGCTAGTATTTTATTGAAGATTTTTGCATCTATGTTCATCATGGATATTGGCCCGAAGTTTTCTTTTCTTGTTGGGTCTCTGCCGGGTTTTGGTAACAGGATGATGTTGGTCTCATAAAATGATTTGGGAAGGATTCCCTCTTTTTGGATTATTTGGAATAGTTTCAGAAGGAATGGTATCAGCTCCTCTTTATGTGTCTGGTATAATTCGGCTGTGAACCCATCTGGACCTGGACTTTTCTTTGTGTGGTAGGCTCTTAATTGCTGCCTCGACTTCAGACCTTGTTATTGATCTATTCATAGTTTTGGCTTCCTCCTGGTTTAGGCTTGGGAGGACACAGGAGTCCAGGAATTTATCCATTTCTTCCAGGTTTACTAGTTTATGTGCATAGAGTTATTTGTAATATTCTCTGATGATGGTTTGAATTTCTGTGGAATCTGTGATGATTTCCCCTTATCGTTTTTTATTGCATCTATTTGGTTGTTCTCTCTTTTCTTTTTTTATCAGTCTGGCTAGTGGTCTGTTTATTTTTGGTGGGTGATGAAAAATGGGAACACATGGAAACAGGGAAGGGAGTACCAAACACTGGGGTCTACTGGGGGGAAGAGGGGAGGGACAGTGGAGGGGGGAGCTGGGGAGGGATAGCCTGGGGAGAAATGCCAAATATGGGTGAAGGGAAGAAAGGCAGCAAAACACACTGCCATGTGTGTACCTATGCAAATGTCTTGCATGTTCTGCACATGTACCCCAAAACCTAAAATGCAATAAATAAATAGATAGATAGATAGATAGATAGATAGATAGATAGATAGATAGATACTTGTAGAAAGAAAAAATTCACATGTGAAGTTAGGAAATAGTTTGAGACAAAAAGAAAGGAAGAAAAACAAACAAGAATTATGGGCTACTGAAAGAAACTAGAGACAATAAAAGCAAATGGAAAAACATTCCATGCTCATGGAAAGAATCAATATTCTTAAACTGGTCATACTACACCAAACAGTTTACCGATTCAATGCTATTTCTATTAAACTACCAATAACTTCTTCACAGAACTAGAAAAAAAATTCTTAAATTTATATGGAACAAAAAACAGCCAAAATCACCAAGGCAATACTAAAAGCTGGAGGCATGATAATACCGAATTTCAAACTATATGACAAGCTTACAGCAATTAAAACAGTGTGATACTTAATATGGTTTGGCTGTGTCCCATCCAAATCTCATTTTGAAATCCCACATGTTGTGGGAGGAATGTGGTGGAAGGTAATTGAATCAAGGGGGCAGGGGTTTTCTATGATGTTCCTGTGATAGTTAATAATTCTCACAAGATCTGATGGTTCTATAAGGTGGAGTTTCCCTGCACCAGCTCTCTCCTTTCTTCTGCCACCATGTGACATGTACCTTTCACCTTCTGCTATCACAGTTAGGTCTCTCCAGACACATGGAACTGTAAGACCATTAAATCTCTTTCTTTTGTAAATTGCCTAGTCTTGGGTATGTCTTTATCAGCTGCATAAGAACAGACTAATATGCTACTGTACAGAAAAAGATACACAGATCAGCAGAATAGGATAGAGAACCCAGAAATAAGGCCACACATCACCGAATTTTGGACAAAATCGGCAATAATAAAAAATAAGGAAAGGACTCCCTATTCAATAAATGGTGCTAGGATAACTGGCGAGTAATATGCAGATTGAAACTGGATTCCTTCCTTTCACTGTATACGAAAATTAACTCAAGATGGATTAAAGACTTAAATGTAAAACAATGAAAACCCTAGAAGAAAACCTGGGAAATACCATTCTGGATATTGGCTATGGCAAATAATTTATTATTAAGTCACCAAAAAGCAACTGCAACAAACACAAAATTTGATAAGTAAAACCTAATGGAACTAAAGAGCTTCTGCACAGGAAAATAAAAAACTATCAAAAGAGTAAACAGGCCAGGCACAGTGGCTCATGCCTCTAATCCCACCACTTTGGGAGGCTGAGGCATGCAGATCATGAGATCAAGAGATTGAGACCATCCTGGTCAACATGGTGAAACCTTGTCTCTACTAAAAATACGAAAATTATCTAGGCATAGTAGCACATTCCTGTAGTCCCAGCTACTCAGGGGAGTAGCTCCTGAGGCAGGAGAATCACTTGAACCTGAAAGGCGGAGGTTGCAGTTAGCTGAGAACACGTGACTGCACTCCAGCCTGGTGACAGAGCAAGACTCCGTCTAAAAAAATAAAAAAGAGTAAACAGACAACCAAAAAAAAACTACATAATAGGGAAGATATTTGCAAACTATTTATCTGACAAAGGTTTAATATTGAGAATTTGTAAGAGACTTAAACTAGCAAACAAAACAGCCCCATTAAAAAATGGGCAAAGCCATGAACAGACCTTCTCAAAAGTACACATAAATGTGGCCAACAGATATATAAAAATATGCTCCACATCACTAACCATTAGAGGAATGCACATCAAAACTACAATAAGATGCCACATCACACCAGTCAGATAGCTTTTATTAAAAAGTCAAAAAGCAACAGGTGATAGCAAGGTTTCAGGGGAAAGGGAGGACTTACATAGTGCTGGTGGAAGTGTAAATTAGCTCAGCCATTGCAGAAAGCAGTATGGAGAGTTCTTAAAGAACTTAAAACAGAACTACCATTCAACCCAGCTATCTTGTTACTGGATACAAACCCAAAAGAAAGTAAATCATTCTACCAAAAAGCCAATACACTCATATGTTTATCTCAGCACTATTCACAATAGCAAAGACATGAAATCAACCAAGATGCCCACAAATAATGGATAAAGAAATGTGGTACATATACACCATGGAATACTATGCAGCCATAAATATGAATGAAATCATGTTCTTTGCAGCAGCATGAATACAGCAGGAGGTCATTATCCAAAGTGAAACAATGAAAGAACAGAAAGCCAAACATCACGTGTTCTCACTTTTAAGTGAGAGCTAAACCTCGAATACACATGGACACAAATATGGGAATAATAGACACTGAGGACTCCTTAGGGGGTGGGGGGAAGCTGGGAGGGGAGTATGCATTGGAAGGCTACCTATCAGGTACTATGCTTACTACTTTGATGACGGGATTATACGTACATCAAGCCTCAGAAATATGCGATTTGCCCATGTAACAAACCTGCACATGTATCCTTTGAACCTAAAATAGAAGTAGAAAAAAAGTTTAAAAATTGTAGGCTGCAACTAAAGCAGTTCTTAGAGGGTAATTTATATGTTTAAACATCATTATTAAAACAGAAGAACCATGTCAAATCAATTTATAAGCTAACCTTTTGCCTTAAGATGTTGTGAAACGAGAAGCAAACTAAACCTAAAGCTAGAAAAAGAAGAGAATAATAATAAATATTAAAATTGAGACAAAATAGATAAGAGAAAAATAATACCAAGAAATCAATAACCCAAAAGTTGGTTCTTTGAAAAGGTCAACAAAATTGACAAAATTAAAACTGGATTGCCAAAAACATAAAAGAATAAAGACTGAAATTGCTAAAATCAGAAAAGGAAAGGGAGATATCACTTTCAACCTCATGGAAATTAAATGAAGTGATAATATAAACGGTAGTAGTATGCCAACCCATTTGATAATTTAGACTAAATAAGTAAATTTCTAAGAAAGAATCCCAAACTGTTAAATGCAAAAAATAATGGAACATCTGAACAGATAAGAGAGTGTATTAGTAATCAGAAAACTTCCCGCACAAACAAAAATCCCAGGCCAAATTGGCTCTACTGATGAATCTTGCCAAAAATTTAATTTAAAAAAATAACAGGTGGAGGGAATCAAGATGGTGTGGTGAGAACAATGCAGGATTGAAGCTCTCAGTGAATGCACAAAGAGGGTGAGTCAGGGCTGCATTTCCAGATGAATCTTTGTTGCCCACAGAACAGGGAAATTCCCAGGTATAAAAGAGATGCGGGATGCCAGGCAGAGGTTTTGGCTGGTGCAGCTGGCAGCCAGTGCAGACAGCAGCTGGTGCAGCCAGTGGCTGGCACTGTAGCACAGCGGCGGTACACAGCGCTCCGCACAAAGCACACTGGTCCAGGTGCCCTGTTGAACCGGCAATCTGAGACTTGAGAGGGCTGAACTTGAGACTGAACGGGACTTGGACAGTGAGCCAGGCCAGGAGATTCCAGGGAAACAGCGTTTGGGGTAGCGCAGTGGGAGAAACAAAATGGCGATTCCAAATGCTCCAGGTGGAGAGGTTCCCTGTGGACACATCTGACCCCAGGATGATGCAGCTCCGTAGGGGAGGGGTGTCCGCCATTACCGAGGCAATCCACCCCTACTGAGGTACACGCCCATTGCTGATGCAGCCTGCCATTGCTGAGGCAACCTGCTGCAACAAGAGACTCCGCCACAGGGCATAGCCCATGGCAGCAGGGTGGAGACTGCAGCAGCAGGGCAGAGCCTGCAGCAACAGGACGAACCTCACATCAGCAGGGCAAAGCCTCGGCAGGCAAATAGTGACTAGACTGCCTCCTAGCTGGACAGGACAGCACAACGGACACTCACAAAGAAAGCCCCAACCCACCTGAGAAAGAGCATCTGAGAAAAAAAGGGTGTTTTTATGAGTTCTGCTGCAGCAGGATTAAATGTAGCAGCCTAAAAGCCCTGAATGAACAACAGAGCTCACAGCTCAGCACTTGAGCTCCTATAAAGTACACACTGTCTCCTCAAGTGGCTCCCTGACCCCTCTATATCCAAAAGACTGACATTTGGCAGGCATCATTCTGGGACAAAGATACCAGAAAAAGAAACTGGTAGAAACCCTCACTGTTCCACAGCTGCTATAGGTGCACCCCAGACAAGCAGGGCCTGAAGGGGACCTCAGCAGTCATACAGTGGAGGGGCTAGACGGGTAGAAGAAACACCAAGAAACAGAAATACTTCATCATCAACAATCTGGGCGTCCACTCAGAGACCCAATTGAAAAGTCAGCAACTACACAAACGACAGGTGGACAAATCCACAAAGATGGGAAGAAACCAGGGAAAAAAGAATGAAAACACCCGAAACCAGAACACCTCGCCTTCTAGTCAGGACCAAAACTCCTCACCGGCAAGGAAACAAAGATGGATAGAGAACAACTATGATGAAATGACGGAATTAGACTTCAGAAGGTGGATAATGAGAAACTTTTGTGACCTAAAAGAACATGTTTTAAATCAATGAAAAGAAACTAAGAACCTTGATAAAAGATTTGAAAAGAGATTTGAGGAAGTGATAACAAGAAAGGATAACTTAGAGAAGAATATGAATGAATTAAAGGAGCTGAAACACACAATAACTTATCCATCATGATCAAGTAGGATTCATCCCAGGGATGCAAGGCTGGTTCAACATACACAAGTCTATAAATGTAATTCACCGCATAAACAGAACGGAAAACAAAAACCACATGATTATCTCAATTAACGCAGAGAAGGCATTCGACAAAATTCAACAGGCCTTTATGCTAAAAACCCTCAATAAACTCGGTATCGGTGGAATGTATCTCAAAGTGATAAAAGCTATTTATGACAAACCAACAGCCAATATCATACTGAATGGGCAAAAACTGGAAGCATTCCCTTTGAAATCCGGCACTAAACAAGGATGCTCTCTTTCACCACTCCTATTCAATATAGTACTGGAAGTTCTAGACAGAGCAATCAGGCAAGAAAAAGAAATAAAGGGCATTCAAATACAAAAGGTGGAAGCCAAATTGTCTCTATTTGCAGACGACATGATAGTATACCTAGAAGACCCCATCGCCTCAGCCCAAAAACTCCTGAAACTAGGAAGCAACTTCAGCAAAGTCTCAGGATATAAAATCAATGTGAAAAAATCACAAGCATTCGTCTACACCAATAACAGACTTAAAGAAAGCCAAATCAAGAACGAACTGCCATTCACAATTGCTACAAAAAGAATAAAATACCTTGGAATACAACTCACAAGGAACGTAAGGGACCTCTTCAAGGAAAACCACAGAACACTGCTCAACGAAATAAGAGGACATAAACAGATGGAGAAACATTCTATGTTCATGGTTAGGAAGAATTAATATCGTGGAAATGGCTATATTTCCCAAAGTAATTTACAGAATCAACGCTATCCCCATCAAGCTACCATTGACTTTCTTCACAGAACTGGAAAAAACCACCATGAATTTCATATGGAACCAAAAGAGAGCCCGCATAGCCAAGTCAATTCTAAGCAAAAAGAACACAGCGGGGGGCATCACACTACCTGATTTCAAACTATACTACAAGGCTACAGTAATCAAAACAGCATGGTACTGGTACCAAAACAGAGATATAGACCAATGGAACAAAACAGAGGCATTGGAGCAACACAACATATCTACAACCATACAATATTTGATAAACCTGACAATAACAAGCAATGGGAAAAGCATTCCCTGTTTAATAAATGATGTTGACAAAACTGGCTAGCCATGTGCAGAAAGCAGAAAGTGGACCCCTTCCTGACACCTTACACTAAAATTAACTCCAGATGGATTAAAGACTTAAGCATAAGACCTGACACCATAAAAACCCTACAAGGAAATCTAGGCAAAACCATCCAGAACATAGGAGTAGGCAAGGACTTCATGAACAAAACACCAAAAGCATTGGCAACAAAAGCCAAAATAGACAAATGGGACCTAATGACAATCCACAGCTTCTGCACGGCAAAAGAAACAGTCACTAGAGTGAATCAGCAACCAACAGAATGGGAAAAAGTTTTTGCAGTTTACCCATCTGACAAAGGGCTGATATCCAGAATTTACAAAGAACTCAACAGATTTACAGGAAAAAGCAAACAAGCCCATTCAAAATTGGGCAAAGGATATGAACAGACACTTTACAAAAGAAGACATATATGAGGCCAACAATCATATGAAAAAATGCTCATCGTCACTGGTCATCAGAGAGATGCAAATCAAAACCACATTGAGATACCATCTCACGCCAGTTAGAATGGCGATCATTAAAAAATCTGGAGACAACAGATGCTGGAGAGGATGTGGAGGAAAAGGAACACTCTTACACTGTTGGTGGGAGTGTAAATTAGTTCAACCATTGTGGAAGACAGTGTGGCAATTTCTCAAGGCCTTAGAAATAGAAGTTCTATTTGACCCAGCAATCCCATTACCAGGTATATATCCAAAGGACTATAAATCGTTCTACTATAAGGACACATGCACACAAATGTTCATTGCAGCACTGTTTACAATAGCAAAGACCTGGAACCAACCCAAATGCCCATCGATTGTAGACTGGATTGGGAAAATGTGGCGCATATACACCATGGAATATTATGCAGCAATTAGAAATGATGAGTTCGTGTCGTTTGTAGAGACATGGATGAATCTGGAGAACATCATTCTCAGCAAACTAACACAGGAACAGAAAATGAAATGCTGCATGTTCTCACTCACAGGCGGGTGATGAAAAATGAGAACACATGGACACAGGGAGGGGAGTACTAAACACTGGGGTCTATTGGGGGGAAAGGGGAGGGCCAGCGGTGAGGGGGGGCTGGGGAGGGATAGCCTGGGGAGAAATGCCAAATGTGGGTGAAGGGGAGAAAGGAAGCAAAACACACTGCCATGTGTGTACCTATGCAACTGTCTTGCATGTTCTGCACATGTACCCCAAAACTTAAAATGCAATAAAAAATCATAAAAAAGTAACAATTTTTATAAATTATTTCAATAAGTAGAAAAGAATAACAAACTTTCCAGCACACCTTATTAAGCCAATATTACCCAGATACCAAAACTGAGCAAAGACAACCCAAGAAAATAAAAGTAAAAATCAAAATCTCTGTTTAATAAGGTCACAAAAATTTTCAACGAAAAAGTTGAGTCATGCAACATATGAAAACATATACATAATGACCACATGCAATTTATCCCAGGAACCTGAGCTGCAACCAAAGGTGTGCAAAACTGAGCAGTCAATTTCACTGCTATTTTAGTAACATTCTGAGCTGTATAAGTGACATTCACAGGTATTGAAGATAAGTGTGTATACATCTTTGAAGGGCGATTATTCTGTCTACCATATTACTGTAGTTATTATTCACTTTCCTTTTTTGTTTTAGTTCTAGGTTTTTATTAAATTTTTATTTCTTACCTATGATACCCATATTAATTCTCTACCATTGTCATTGTTACTGCACTCCTAGTTACTCCTTGATATGTGTCTACTAGTTGGCTAAAATTAGTTCAAGTGTGCTTAAAAATAGAATGGAGGGCCAGGCGTGGTTGCTCAAGCCTGTAATCCCAGCACTTTGGGAGGCCGAGGCAGGTGGATCACAAGGTCAAGAGATCGAGACCATCCTGGTCAACATTGTGAAACCCCCGTCTCTACTAAAAATACAAAAAATTAGCTGGGCATGGTGGCCCGTGCCGGTAATCCCAGCTACTCAGGAGGCTGAGGCAGGAGAATTGCCTGAACCCAGGAGGCAGAGGTTGCAGTGAGCCGAGATCGTGCCAATGCACTCCAGCCTGGGTAATAAGAGCAAAACTCTGTATCAAAAAAAAAAAAAAATAGAATGCAACTGACTACTCAGTTTTACTCACTTTCTTTTGGTTGCTGTTCAGCTTCCTGTGATGCTCATACCTTGTAGTAAGTCAGTTAATTTACTCGTAATTGGACTGAACTGCTCAGAAACAATTTAGATGGTACACAACTGCTAAATAGTCATAAATCTAACATTTCCTATAAGGTAATACCTAGAAAATGAGACCCTTGTATCCATAGACACAACACTTGAAAATTTCACATTGGCGATGACCTTTTAAGCAGAATTTTCACATAAACATGTTTTGGATAGCTGCAAGGAAGCAGTGATGTATGAAGAGGTTATCTCACTTTTAGGCAAAATACTTAAACTCAACCACAGGCTCTTTGGTTTCAGATCTATTTGGTAATATCAGTGCTAAAATTTCATCATGTGGTTTCAGATCAACTTCATTAATGGTGCCAAACCTATACTATACTATTCAATAAGCCCATTGGATTACGTTATTTGAGAACAGATCATTATTTGACTATTTTTGCAAGAGTCTTGACCACAAACTGAATTGGTATAGGCCTTCAGGACCATTCCTAATATCACCCATCCCATTTTGGCTCATTATATTTTCTTTTTAGAAAAAGGGATCTTTAGGTGAATTTAAGGATGATAAAAACTGAGCTCTCATTCAAAACTATTTAACTTCTATTCCCAAGGCTTTTTTTTTTCAATTTCACATAAGGCACAAAAGTAGGAATATTACTACATGCCATAATCCAGAAAATATCAGAAAAACTAGACAATGGTCCTAAGACTGTAAAACTGCTTATTAAGAGGTTCTTGGAATTAGACACGTGGTGCTTTAAAATAGACCTTCTTTATATATTATACTGGTCTCTCAGGAGAATATATAGGGAAATAATATTGTACTTAAATCTGAGAGCTCTCTCTTACATCGTTAATATTACCAAAAAGATTTGAAAAATAAAGGATTTGTGAACTTAGGCATTTTGGCTAATGTCCTTATATACAGTTTTACAGGCTATTTGGATGGAGAGTTTGATCTATCCTCAGGTTTAATTTGAATACTCTATTACTTGATTAGAAGTAGACTACAGTTCTGATAATAATAATTCAGATTAGTATTTGTGTTTCAGGGCTTAAATGTGTAATCTCCAGAGTCTCAAATGTTATTTCATAGCTGCAGTCCCATCAAACAAAATGATAAAAGAAATAATCTTCCAACAAAAATAGAAGAAAATAGAAAACTTAAGCTTCAAGAAGTTGAAATTATTATCAGAAACTTTATACATAGCATATCAAGCAGAGATTAACTGATTATCCGGGTACATGATGGCTTTACCATATCAATTACCCAGATAACAGGTTCTTTTTCAGCTAAGGTTGATGAATAAGGAAAAGAAGGGACTGAAAGCAGATACCAAAATAACTTTCTGTTCCTGTGTTAAATAATGCTGGGTCTAGGCATACATCTTGTGACTATATTAAACAACACTGAAAATAAACATAATAAACTTAGGTACTTGCTCCAGGAAATCAGGCTATGAACAAATGGGGATAGCTCATGTACCAAGACTGACAGCTTACTTATCGTGCCTCACTTCAAAACAGTATGTCATAAACTCTGACAAGTCCCAACGCGTTCCCCTTCTTGCAAGACTCACCTTAAAATCTCTCTTTTCAAACCCTAACATTCTATGAATGTCTTCCTCCTCCCTGAGTTACCCCTTATGATGTGCTTTCTCAAGAGAGCATTTTTGCTTACTGCAATAGATCTAATAAGCTTAGCTTTGCTAAAGTAACTGGTTATTCTTGTCTTTGGGAAGTTGACAATTCCCATATCCCTTAAATTTTTATAAACTATTAGACATTAAGTTTCTAAGACAGGTGGTTGCTGTGTTCTCATTTTATACATCAAAAAGTACCAAAAAGTGATTGCATTTGCAGTCAGAGAAACCTATTGAACTAAAATCTGACTTTATACTTTGGCCAATTGCTCTGTTGGAAGTAGAAAAGCATTTTGTTATGCTTAAAAGACTAGAAAATTAATATTTTATTTCATTGTTTTCTAATTAATGTGGAACTTATCTAACATGGACAAATGAAACTCAGGAGACCATTTCAGTTCAGAGGAAAGAAAAATTCACCGGGTTTTAAGGAGACATATTTTTTAGATCCAATAAGAAAAAAAAAGGGAATATGTAGAAAAAGTTTGTACTAAATTATTCATGATACAATGAGCAATCTGTTCTTAAAAGGGGAATAAAGACATCCAGGAAAGCATTTATTCACTCAAAAATGTTTTTAATAACTACTACAGGGTAAATATAATTTTTGGAATTAGTGTATGACCATGAATAAAACAACATGTTCCTTAACTGAATGGAAAGTGGTGAGAAGGCAATCTTTTCAAAAGTGAATATATACATCAGTATAAAATTACAGTGTGTGGCAAGTACCTTGAAGTAAAAGAATGTAGTAAAAGAGATTCAAAACAGACTTGGATACCAGAAGACCAAGAAGCTTTGTGGAAGGCCAGGCATAAGATTAAGTCAGGATGTAGGGTTTTGTTTTGTTGTATTCTACCTTGCCTTGAAAAAGTGGGCTAAGTATTCAAGCAAGTTGGGAATATGCAATTTTCCCAAGAATAGAGGAGAAGAATGGAAGCAAAAGTGAATTTTTAGTTATCTAGATAATGGGAAATAATAGACATGTTTTTCCCAATATTTACTGCAATTATGCTGTGGGTCTGGGGAGAAATGACTGCAACCAGATAAAATTGTTAGCTCTAGAAATTCTGCTTTCATACAGCATTTCTAAAAGCTTTAGATAAAATTATTCTGAAAGAAACTGGAATTAGAGCCTATTACAAAACCCTAAGAGAAACCTAAGTTATTAGTATAACAACCTACTTATTGATTTAACTACACAGTAAGTGCATCTTTCATTACCTAGAATCCACAAGATATCATCTGTTCTGTATTAATGAAGTTACACATCTTAACTTTATTTTAGTATGAAACAGACATGTATATTATCCCAATTACTTTAAAACAGTTTAAATTAAAAAAATTAAACAAATATGCATTTATATGCATACTAAATGGTATGTGCTTTGTATGACTTTTGGTAAATCCCACAATTCCATTTACAGAAGAGGAAAGCTAAACAACTGTGTAAATAGGTGTTGAAATTAGGCTTTTTTGGATGCAGCATTTGTCGTCTTTCTTGGCTACTTGTGCTTCCAGAGTGACCTTGAAGTTCATATTTCTCAATAATTACAAAGTATGACAGCATGGGATATTAACAGTGGGAAAAACTAAGACTCAACCCATTATATCATTTGATGGGTGAATAGCCTATCAACACATATGATTTTCCATTATCACATCAGCAAAAATGCAAAATTTTGATTACACACTGTTGATTTGTAAGTTTAGAGCAAAAAGAATTTTTATACATTGTTGATAGAAGTATGAGTTCATAAAATCCCTAAGGAGGTAAAGTTTAAAACATTTATCAAAATTACACATATATAAACACTTTGCTATAGCAATGTTAAATTCGAGCTTGACTGCCCCTTTCCTCCTGGGAAAGGAACCGTTTTATGATCTTTTCCTCGGTTCTTAGAAACCTTCTCTGTATTTCCAACAGTGGTTTAGTCACCGGCTCCTACCTCTTCTGAACGCATTGGTCACCTGAAGGCATATTCCTAACAGTCTTTGTCCTTGGTTATCTCCTGCCTAGTTCACTTGATGAAACTCTTAAATATAAGCACTTACCTGAATGAAGTCTGAATTCATCGTCACGTTTTTACAATGAGCAGTAGCAGTTGGTTATTGCTCCTCAGTTACCAGACTTCTAAAGTTGCCTACCTATCTGTTCCTTTTGTCCAACGCTGTTGAGAGGTCTTAGCGTGCCCTCTAATTCAGCTTGTCCCATATATGATACCTTAACAAATGAATTATATTGCGCCCTCTCATGCACAGCACTATGTAAGCCAAGGAAAAGAATTTTTTGAAATATTTTCTATAACCTAAGTCCTCTGCTAGAAACTTTTATAAATATAGTCTGATTCAATTTTCATTGCAAATCTATAATATAGATGTCATTATCTTTATTTTCTTTTGCTTCAACCAAGACCCAGACAAGGTAACATTCTTAAGGCCATATGCTTAAGATTGAACTGTGATCATAGCTAGCTCTCTTGACTTTCAACGTAATGCCATCTTTAATGAAGCCTCATGGCCTCTAAATTAACTCCATACAACAATTACTGTATTTTCCATCTCCCAGATCCTATTTAAATTAATTGTCCAATGGCTTTTAACATCTTCTAAATATTTCTTTATATTTTGTTACATTGGCCTTTTCTACTTATTTTTCTGATTGTTTCCTACCATATCAAATCTAGATCAAAATGAAAAGGTTATTTTCTTTGTTTATGAAGAATACTAGATTATATTTCTTTGTGAAGCAGTTATGCGCTATGCCTTTTCTACATCTAAAACAAAACCAATCTCTTGATTTTCTCAGCAGGTGACTTTATAAAGACCTACAAATGAAACTCAACATCTTTTTGATAGCTAAAAATCTCAACCTTTGTTTGTCAACAAAGAAACTGAATCTGTATTGATAATTACTGCTTTATGGAATCAATTTTAGTGTTCACAAACTGAGAAGATATCTCTAAACAGGACTTTTTTTTCATGTTAGATATTTTAGTTTAGATTGTTCCTAACCCTTAATACAAGTTCAGTTGGTATGGTTTGATCCATCAAGTCTTTATACTGAGTTTGGTATACTTTGAATTGAGGTGCCCCATTTCTGCCTTGAATTTTGCTCATTAGCATAAAAGTTATTTTTCACTTATTCAGATTTACCAAAATTTCCTCCTTTGCTTATTTTAGCCTTCACACTTTTATTCAACAGAAATTCATTAAATATATATATATATATATTTTATTTATTTTATTATTTATTTTTTTATTTTTTTAAATTTTTTATTGCATTGTAGGTTTTGAGGTACATGTGCAAAACATGCAAGACAGTTGCATAGGTACACACATGGCAGTGTGTTTTGCTTTTTTTCTCCCCTTCACCCACATTTGGCATATCTCCCCAGGCTATCCCTCCTCAGCTCCCCCCTGCCGCTGGCCCACCCCTTTTCCCCCAATAGACCCCAGAGTTTAGTACTCCCCTCGCTGTGTCCCTATGTTCTCATTTCTCTTTACCCACCTATGAGTGAGAATATGCAGTATTTCATTTTCTGTTCATGTGTCAGCTTGCTGAGAATGATGTTCTCCAGATTCATCCATGTACCTACAAACGACACAAACTCATCATTTCTGATTGCTGCATAATATTCCATGGTGTATATGTGCCACATTTTCCCAATCCAGTCTATCATCGATGGGCATTTGGGTTGGTTCCAGGTCTATACTATTGTAAACAGTGCTACAATGAACATTCGTGTGCATGTGTCCTTATAGTAGAACAATTTATAGTCCTTTGGATATATACCCGGTAATGGGATTGCTGGATCAAATGGAATTTCTATTTCTAAGGCCTTGAGGAATCGCCACACTGTCTTCCACAATGGTTGAACTAATTTACACTCCCACCAACAGTGTAAAAGTGTTCCTTTGTCTCCACATCCTCTCCAGCATCTGTCGTCTCCAGATTTTTTAATGATTGCCATTCTAACTGGCGTGAGATGGTATCTCAATGTGGTTTTGATGTGCATCTCTCTAATGACCAGTGATGATGAGCATTTTTTCATATGATTGTTGGCCTCATATATGTCTTCTTTTGTAAAGTGTCTATTCATATCCTTTGCCCAATTTTGAATGGGCTTGTTTGGTTTTTCCCTGTAAATGTGTTTGAGTTCTTTGTAAATTCTGGATATCAGCCCTTTGTCAGATGGGTAAACTGCAAAAATTTTTTCCCATTCTGTTGGTTGCCAATTCACTCTAGTGACTGTTTCCTTTGCCAAGCAGAAGCTGTGGAGTTTCATTAGGTCCCATTTGTCTATTTTGGCTTTTGTTGCCAATGCTTTTGGTGTTTTGTTCATGAAGTCCTTGCCTACTCCTATGTCCTGGATGGTTTTCCCTAGATTTCCTTGTAGGGTTTTTATGGTGTCAGGTCTTATGCTTAAGTCTTTAATCCATCTGGAGTTAATTTTAGTGTAAGGTGTCAGGAAGGGGTCCAGTTTCTGCTTTCTGCACATGGCTAGCCAGTTTTCCCAACACCATTTGTTGAACAGGGAATCCTTTCCCCCTTGCTTGTTTTTGTCAGGTTTATCAAAGATTGTATGGTTGTAGATATGTTGTGTTGCCTCCGAAGCCTCTGTTTTGTTCCATTGGTCTATATCTCTGTTTTGGTACCAGTACCATGCTGTTTTGATTACTGTAGCCTTGTAGTATAGTTTGCAATCAGGTAGTGTGATGCCCCCCGCTGTGTTGCTTTTGCTTAGAATTGACTTGGCTATGCGGGCTCACTTTTGGTTCCATATGAAATTCATGGTGGTTTTTTCCAGTTCTGTGAAGAAAGTCAATGGTAGCTTGATGGGGATAGCGTTGATTCTGTAAATTACTTTGGGAAGTATAGCCATTTTCATGATATTAATTCTTCCTAACCATGAACATGGAATGTTTCTCCATCTGTTTGTGTCCTCTCTTATGTCGTTGAGCAGTGGGTTGTAGTTTTCCTTGAAGAGGTCCCTTACGTTCCTTGTGAGTTGTATTCCTAGGTATTTTATTCTTTTTGTAGGAATTGTGAACGGCAGTTCATTCTTGATTTGGCTCTCTTTCAGTCTGTTATTGGTGTAGACGAATGCTTGTGATTTTTGGACATTGATTTTACATCCTAAGTCTTTGCTGAAGTTGCTTCCTAGTTTCAGGAGTTTCTGGGCTGAGGCGATGGGGTCTTCTAGGTATACTATCATGTCGTCTGCAAATAGAGACAATTTGGCTTCCACCTTTACTATTTGAATACCCTTTATTTCTTTTTTATGCCTGATTGCTCTGGCTAGAACTTCCAGTACTATATTGAATACGAGTGGTGACAGAGGGCATCCTTGTCTAGTACCAGATTTCAAAGGGAATGCTTTCAGTTTTTGCCCATTCAGTATGATATTGGCTGTTGGTTTGTCATAAATAGCTTTTATTACTTTGAGATATGTTCCATTGATACCTAGTTTATTAAGGATTTTTAGCATAAAGGGCTGTTGAATTTTGTTGAATGCCTTCTCTGTGTTAATTGAAATAATCATGTGGTTTTTCTTTTTGGTTCTGTTTATGGGGTGAATTACGTTTATAGACTTGCATATGTTGAACCAGCCTTGCATCCCTGGGATGAATCCTACTTGATCATGATAGTTAAAATTTTTGATGTGCTGTTGCAATTGGCTTGCCAATATTTTACTGAAGATTTTTGCATCTATGTTCATCATGGATATTGTCCTGAAGTTTTCTTTTCTTGTTGGGTCTCTGCCGGGTTTTGGTATCAGGATGATATTGGTCTCATAAAATGATTTGGGAAGGATTTCCTTTTTTTGGATTATTTGAAATAGTTTCAGAAGGAATGGTACCAGCTCCTCTTTGTGAGTCTGGTAGAAATAGACTGTGAACCCATCTGGACCTGGGCTTTTTTTGTGTGGTAGGCTCTTAATTGCTGCCTCGACTTCTGACCTTGTCATTGGTCTATTCATAGTTTCAGCTTCCTCCTGGTTTAGGCTTAGGTGGACACAGGAGTCCGGGAATTTATCCATTTCTTTCAGGTTTACTAGTTTATGTGCATAGAGTTGTTTGTAATATTCTCTGATAATGGTTTGAATTTCTGTGAAATCTGTGGTGATTTCCCCTTTAACACTTCTTACTGCATCTATTTGGTGGTTCTTTCTTTTCTTTTTTATCAATCTGGCTAGAGGTCTGTCTATTTTGTTGATCTTTTTAAAAAAACCAGCTCTTGGAAATATTAATTTTTTAAAGGGTTTTTTGTGTCTCTATCTCCTTCAGTTCAGCTCTGATTAGTTATTTCTTGTCTTCTGCTAGGGTTCGAGTTTTATTGATCTTCCTCCTCTAGCTCTTTCAATTTTGACGATAGGGTGTCAATTTTGGATCTCTCCATTCTCCTCATATGAGCACTTATTGCTATATATTTTCCTCTAGAGACTGCTTTAAATGTGTCCCAGAGATTCTGGCATGTTGTGTCTTCCTTCTCATTGGTTTCGAAGAACTTATTTATTTCTGCCTTCATTTCATTGTTTATCCAGTCAACATTCAAGAGCCAGTTGTTCAGTTTCCATGAAGCTGTGCAGTTCTGAGTTGGTTTCTGAATTCTGAGTTCTAACCTGATTGCACTATGGTCTGAGAGACTGTTTGTTATGATTTCAGTTGTACTGCATTTGGTGAGGAGTGCTTCACTTCCAATTATGTGGTCAATTTCAGAGTAGGTGTGATGTGGTGCTGAGAAGAATGTATATTCTGTAAATTTGGGGTGGAGAGTTTTGTAAATGTCTATCAAGTTTGCTTGTTCCAGGTCTGAGTTCAAGCCCTCGATATCCTTGTTGATTTTCTGTCTGTTTGATCTGTCTAATATTGACAGTGGAGTGTTAAAGTCTCCCACTATTATTGTGTAGGAGTCTAACTCTCTTTGTAAGTCATTAAGAACTTGCCTTATCTATCTGGGTGCTCCTGTATTGAGTCCATATATCTTTAGGATCTTTAGCTCTTCTTGTTGTATCAATCCTTTTACCATTATTTAATGATTTTTGTCTCTTTTGATTTTTGTTGCTTTAAAGTCTATTTTATCAGAGATGAGAATTGCAACTCCTGCTTTTTATTGCTCTCCATTTGCTTGGTCAATCTTCCTCCATCCCTTTATTTTGAGCGTTTGTGTATCCTTGCATGTGAGATGGGTTTCCTGGATACAGCACACTGATGGGTTTTGGTTTTTTATTTAATTTTCCAGTCTGTGTTTTTTGATTGGTGCATTTTGCCCATTTACATATGGGGTTAATATTGTTATGTGTGAATTTGATACTGCCATTTCGATGCTAGCTGGCTGTTTTGCCCATTAGTTCTTGTAGATTCTTCATTATGTTGATGCTCTTTAGAATTTAGTGTGATTTTGGAATGGCTGGTACTGGTTGTTCCTTTCTATGTGTAGTGCCTCTTTCAGGAGCCCTTCCTTGTAAAGCAGGCCTGGTGGTGACAAACTCTCTTAATACTTGCTTGTTCGCAAAGGATTTTATTTTTCCTTCACTACTGAAGCTCAGTTTGGCTGGATATGAAATTCTGGGTTGAAAGTTCTTTTCTTTAAAGATGTTGAATATTGGCCCCCAATCTCTTCTGGCTTGTAGAGTTTCTGCTGAGAGATCTGCTGTGCGTCTGATGGGCTTCCCTTTGTGGGTGACCCAACCTTTCTCTCTGGCTGCCCTTAGTATTTTGTCCTTCATTTCAACCTTGTGGAATCTGACGATTATGTACCTTGGGGTTGCTTCTCTTGCAGAATATCTTTGTGGTGTTCTCTGTATTTCCTGGATTTGAGTGTTGGCCTTCCTTTCTAGGTGGGGGTATTTTCCTGGATAATATCCTGAGGAGTATTTTCCAGCTTCAATTCATTCTCTGTTTCACATTCTTGTACACCTATCAAATGTAGATTAGGTCTCTTCACATAGTCCCACATTTCTTGGAGACTTTGTTCATTCTTTTTTGTGCTTTTTTCTCTGATCTTGGTTTCTCGTTTTATTTCATTGAGTTGATCTTCGACTTCTGATATTCTTTCTTCTGCTTGGTCAATTCGACTGTTGAAACTTGTGCATGCTTCGTGAAGTTCTTGTGTTATGTTTTTCAGATTCTTCAATTCATTCATATTCCTCTCTAAGTTATCCATTCTTGTTATCATTTACTCGAATCTTTTTTCAAGGTTCTTAGTTTCTTTGCATTGATTTAGAACATGTTCTTTTAGCTCACAAAATTTCTCATTACCCACCTTCTGAAATCTAATTCCGTCATTTTGTCACAGTCATTCTCCATCCAGCTTTGTTCCCTTGCTGGTGAGGAGTTTTGGTCCTTTGTAGGAGGCGAGGTGTTCTGGTTTTGGATGTTTTTCTCCTTTTCTCGCTAGTTTCTTCTTATCTTTGTGGATTTATCCACCTGTCATCTGAGTAGTTGCTGACTTTTCGATTGGGTCTCTGAGTGGATGCTTAGATTGTTGATGATGAAGTATTTTTGTTACTTGGTTTTCCTTCTACCCATCTAACCCCTCCACTGTATGACTGCTGAGGTCCACTCCAGGCCCTGCTTGTCTGGGGTGCACCTATAGCAGCTGTGGAACAATGAAGGATGCTACCAGTTTCTTTTTCTGCTATCTTTGTCCCAGAATGAAGTCTGCCAAATATCAGTCTTCTGGATGTACATGGGTCAGAGAGCTGCTTGAGGAGACAGTCTGTACTTTATAGGAGCTCAAGTGCTGAGCTGTGAACTCTGTTGTTCATTCAGGGATGTTAGGCTGCTACGTTTAATTCTGCTGCAGCAGAACTCATAAAAAATATACCCTTTTTTTCTCAGATGCTCTGTCTCGGGGGTTGGGGCTTTCTTTATGAGTCACCATTGTGCTGTCCTGCCTAGCTAGGAGGCAGTCTTGTCACTATTTGCCTGCTGAGGCTCTTCCCTGCTGGTGTGAGGTCTGCCCTGTTGCTGCAGGCTCTGCCCTGCTGCTGCGGTCTCTGCCCTGCTGCTGCAGTCTCTGCCCTGCTGCCACAGGCTATGCCCTGTGGCGGAGTCTCTCTGTTGTGGCAGGTTGCCTCGGCAATGGCAGGCTGTGTCAGCAATGGGAGTGTACCTCAGTAGGGGTGGATTGCCTCGGCAATGGCGGACGGCCCTCCTCCACCGTCCTGGGTTCAGCTGTGCCTGCAGTGAAACTCTCCACCCAGAACATTTCGAATCGCCATTTTTTTTGTCCCACTGCACTGGCCCAAACCCTGTTTCCCTCGAATCTGCTGGCCTGGCTCACTGTCCAAGTCTCTTTCAATCAGATGGATATGCCAATATGCCCTCCCAAGTCTCAGATTGCTGGTTCAACAGGGCACCCAGACCAGTGCGCTTTGTGCGGAGTGCTGTGGAGTGCCGCTGCACTGCGGCCGGCCACTGGCTGCACCAGCCAAAACCACTGCACTGGCATCTTGCATCTCTTTTATAACTGTGAATTTTTCCGTTCTGTGGGCAACAAAGATCCGTCTGGAAATGCGGCCCTGACTCACCCTCCGTGCATTCACTGAGAGCTTCAATCCTGGGTTGTTCTCATCACGCCATCTTGAGTCCACCTGTTTATTTATTTTAAACAAATTTAACTTCAGTAGTACATGTGCGTGTTTGTTATGTAGGTAAACTGTATGTCACAGGGGTTTGGTGACAGTTTGATTTCACCACCCAGGTAATAAGCATAGTACCTGATAAGTAGGTTTTCAAGTCTCACCCTCTTCCCTCCATCCACTCTCAAGTAGGCCCAAGTGTCTTTTGCTGCCTTCTCGTGCTCATAGGTAGTCAGTGCATTGTTGCTACTTATAAGTGAAAACTTGTTGTATTTGGTTTTCTGATTCTGTGTTAGTTCACGAAGGATAGTGACTTCAGCTCTATCCATGTTCCTGCAAAGGACATGATCTTATTATTTTTATTGCTGCATAGTATTCCATGGTGTACATGTACCACGTTTTCTTTATCTAGTTTACCATTGATGGACATTTGGGGTGATCCCATGTCTCTGCTATTGTTAATAGTGCTGCAATGAATGTATACATGCATGAGTCTTTATGATAGAACAATTTATGTTACTTTGAGTATATACCCAGTAATGGGATTACTGGGTTGAATGGTATTTCTGCTTGTTCTTTGAGAAATTCCCTAACTACTTTCCACAATGGCTGAACTAACTTACATTACCACCAGCAGTGGTAATGTAAGTTTTCTTTCTCCACAACCTTACTGGCATCTGTTATTTTTTTTACTTTTTATATTTTAATTTTAATTTTTAATTTTTGTGGGTATATATCTCATGGGGTACTCAAGATATTTTGATACAGGCATGAAATGTGTAATAATGGCATCATGGAAAATAGGTATCCATCCCCTCAAGCATTTATCCTTTGTGTTACAAACAATCCAATTATACTTTTTTAGTATTCAAAAATGGTACAATGAAATTATTTTGACTATTGTCACCCTGTTGGCCATAAAATACTTGTTCTTATTCATTCTTTCTATTTTTTCCACCAATTAATTTTCACCTCCCCCCAACTATTCCTGCCCTACCCTTCCCAGCCTCTGATAATCATCCTTCTACTCTCTATGTCCATGAGTTCAATTATTGTGACTTTAGATCCCACAAATAAGCAAGAACATGCAATGTTTGTCTTTCTGTGCCTAGCTTATTTCACTTAACATAGTGACCTCTAATTTCATTCATGTTATTGCAAATGGCAGGATTTTATTCTTTTTATGGCTTACTAGATCTCCATTGTGTGTACAGGTCATATTTTCTTTATACATTTTTCTGTTCATGGAAACTTAGTTTGTTTCCAAATTTGGGTATTGTGAACAGTGCTGCACCAAACATGAGAGTACGAATAACTTTTCCATATACTGATTTCCTTTCATTGGGATATATACTTAACAGTGGGATTGCTGGATCATGTGGTAGCTCTATTTTTAGTTTTTTGAGGAACCTCCAAACTGTTCTCCACAGTGGTTATACTAATTTACATTCTAACCAGCAAGTTATGAGGGTTCCCTTTTCTCCGTATCCTTGCCAGCATTTGTTATTGCCTGTATTTGGATAAAAGCGATTTTAACTTGGGTCATATGATATCTCACCATAGATTTGATTTGCATTTCTCTGAAGATCAATGATGTTGAGCACTTTTTCCTATGCCTGTTTGCCATTTATATGTCTTCTTTTGAGAACTATCTATTCAAATCTTTTACTTACTTTAAAATTTGTATTATTAGACTTTTTTTTTGTTTTCTGAGATGGAGTCTCACTCTGTCGCCCAGGCTGGAGTGCAGTGACATGATCTCAGCTCACTGCAACCTCCACCTCCTGGGTTCAAGCAATTCTTCTGCCTCAGCCTCCCAAGTAGTTAGGACTACAGGCACATGCCACCATGCCAGGCTAATTTTTGTGTCTTTTATAGAGATGGCATTTCAGCATATTGGCCAGACTGGTCTTGAACTCCTGATCTCATGATCCACCCTCCTTGATCTTCCAAAGTGCTGGAATTACAAGCATGAGTCACCATGCTTGGCCTTATTAGACTTTTTCTATAGAGTTGTTTGAGCTCCTTTTATATACCAGTTATTAATCCTTTGCAGATGGGTAGTTAGCAAACGTATTTCCTCCCCCCCCCACCTTTTTTTTTTTTGAGACGAAGTCTTGCTCTGTCACCAGGCTGGAGTGCAATGGCACAATCTTGGCTCACTGCAACCTCCGCCTCCCAGGTGAAAGCAATTCTCCTGCCTCAGCCTTTTGAGTAGCTGTGATTATGGGCATGTGCCACTATGCCCAGCTAATTTTTGTATTTTTAGTAGAGATGTGGTTTCACTATGTTCGCCAGAGTGGTCTTGACCTCGTGATCCATCTGCCTCTACCTCCCAAAGTGCTGGGATTACAGGTGTGAGCCACTGCGCCCAGCCCATATTTTCTCATTTTATTGATTGTCTCTTCACTTTGTTAATTGTTTCCTTTATGTGTAGAAGCTTTGTGACTTAATGTGATCCCATTTGCCCATTTTTGCTTTGGATTCTTGTGCTTGTGAGATACTCCTCAAGAAATTTTTGTTCAGCCAGGTGCTCTGGAGAATTTTCTTAGTGTTTTCCTGTTGTAGTGTCACAGTTTGAGGTCTTAGATTTGAATCTTTAATTCATTTTAATTTTTGTGTATGGTGAGTGATAGGAGTCTACTTTCATTCTTCTGCATATGTATATTTAGTTTTCCCAGCACCATTTATTGAAAAGACTGTCTTTTCCCCAATCTATGTTCTTGACACCTTTGTTGAAAATGAGTTCACTGTCAGTGTGTGAATTTGTTTCTGGGTTCTGTATTCTGTTCCAGTGGTCTATTTGTCTGTTTTTATTCCAGTACCATACTGCTTTGGTTACTACAGCTCCATTGTATAATTTGAGTTCAGATAATGTGATTCCTCCACTTTTGTTCTTTTTACTTAGGATACATTTGACCTTGGTTATTACCTGCCCAGTTCACTTGATGAAACTCTCTTAAATATTCTAGGTCTTTGTGGTTCCATATACATTTTAGAATGTCTTTTCTATTTCTGTGAAGAATGTCATTGGTATTTTGACAGAGATTGCATTAAATCTGTAGATTGCTTTGGATAAGTATAAACATTTTAACAATATTGATTCTTCTAATCCATGAACATAGAATATCTTTCCATTCTTTCTATTTTTGGTGTCCTCTTTAATTTCTGCCATTACTGTTTTATAATTTTCATTGTAGAGATTTTTCACTTCTTTGGTTATTTCCTAGGTATTTAATTTTATGTGTAGTTATTGTAAATGAGGTTACTTTTTAATTTTGTTTTTACGTTTTTCACTGTGGGCATATAGAAATGCTACTGATTTTGGTATGTTGACTTTGTATTCTGCAACTTTACTGAGTTTATCAGTTCTAACAGTTTTTATTGGAAGTCTTTAGGTTTTTTCCAAGTATAAGATCATGTCATCTGCAAAAAAGGATAATTTAACTTCTTCCTTTCCAGTTTGGATGCCTTCTATTTGTTTCTCTTTTATAATTGTTCTAGCTAGGACTTCTAGCACTATGTTGAATAACAGTGGTAACAGTGGGCATCCTTGCTGTGCTCCAGCTTATAGAGGAGCACAACGTTTTATAATCTGGAGCATATCAAAGATTTCAGCTTTTCCTCATTCAGTATGATACTATCTGTGGGTCTGTCATATTTGGCTTTTATTATGTTGAGGTATTTTTCTTCTATACTCAGTTTTTTAAGTTTTTTATTAAGAGGGATGTTGAATTTTATTAAATGCTTTTTCAGCAGCAATTGAAATGATCATATGGCATTTATTCTTTATTCTGTTGATATTAGGCATTACAGTGATTGTTTTGCATATGTTGAACCATGCTGCATCACTGAGATAAATCTTACTTGGTCATGAAGAATGATCTTTACAATGTATTCTTAAATTTAGTTTACTAGTATTTTGTTGAGAATTGTTGTATTAATATTCAACAGACTTATTAGCTTGAGGATTCTTTTTCTGATGTGCCTTTCTATGGTTTTGGTATCAGGGCAATACTGACCTCATATAATAAGTTTAGAAGAATTTCCTTCTTCTCTATTTTTCAGAATAGTTCGAGTAGGATTGGAATTAATTTTTCTTTAAATGTCTGGTAGAATTCAGCAATAAATCCATCAGGTTCCAGGCTTTTCTTTGCCGGGAGATTTTTATTGTGCCTATGTCACTGAGGGTCTTTAACATGAAGGGATGTTGAATTTTATCCAAAGCTTTTTCTGCATCTATTTAGTTAATCATATGGTTTTTGGTTTTAGTTGTATTTATATGAGGAAGTGTACTTACTAATTTGTGTATGTTTAAGCAAACTATGTCCCAGGGATAAAGCCTACTTGATTATGATGGATTAGTTGTTTAATATGATGCTGCATTCAGTCTCTTAGCATTTGATTGAGAATTTTTTATTCATCTTTATAAAGGATATTGGCCTTAAGTTTTCTTTTTTTGTTGTGTCTCTTCCAGGTTTTGGTATCAGTATGATGCTGACTTCATAGAATGAGAGAGTATTACTTCCCCCTCAATTTTTTGGAATAGTTTCAGTAGAAATGAAACCATATCTTTTTAAAAATGTTTTATTTTGGGTTCAGGAGTACATGAGCAGCCTTGTTGCATAGATAAACTTGTGTCACAAGAGTTTATTACACAGATTATTTCATCACCCAGGAACTAAGCCTGGTTAGTCCAACTAGTTAGTTTTTCTAATTCTCTCCCTCCTGCCGCCTTCATCCTTGTTTACACCCCAATGTCTGTTGTTACCCTCTTTGTGTCCAGGAGTAGGAGTTCTCATTATATAGCTCCCACTTACAAGTGAGAACCAGTGATATTTGGTTTTATGTCCCTATATTAGTTTGCTAATAATAATGGGCTCCAGTTCCATCCTTGTTCCCACAAAAGACATGATCTCATTTTTTTCATGGCTGCATAGTATTTCATGGTTTATAATTACTACATTTTATTTAGTCAATACATCATTGATGGACATTTAGGTTGGTTTGCTATTGTGAATAGTGCTGCAGCGAACATTGGCATGCTCATGTCTTTATGGTAGAATGATTTATATTCTTTTGGGTGTATCGCTGGGTCAAATAGTAGTTCTGTTTTCAGCTCTGCAACACTGCTTTCCACAATGGTTGAACTAATTTATGCTTCCACCAGCAATATATGTGTTCCTTTTTCTCTGCAACCTTGCCAGCAAGTGTATTTTTTTTACTTTTTAGTAATAGCCATTCTGATAAGTAACAGACGGTATCTTATTGTGGTTTTGATTTGCATTTCTCTAATGATCAGAGATATAGGGGTTTTTTGTATGCTTGTTGGACACATGTGTGTCTTCTTTAGAAAAGTGTCTATTCATGTCCTTTGTCCACTTTTTATGGGGTTGCTTTTTCCCATGTAAATTTCTTTTTTCTTTTTTTTAAAAATTTTTATTGGATTTTAGGTTTTGGGGTTATGAGCAGAGCATGCAAGACAGTTGCGTAGGTACGCACATGGCAGTGTGCTTTGCTTTGCTTCTCCCCTTCACCCACATTTGGCATTTCTCCCCAGGCTATCCCTCCACACCTCCCCCTCCCACTGGCCCTCCCCTTTTCGCCCAATAGACCCCAGTGATTAGTACTCCCCTTTCTGTGTCCATGTGTTCTCATTTTTCATCACCCGCCTATGAGTGAGAATATGCGGTGTTTCATTTTCTGTTCTTGTGTCAGTTTGCTGAGGATGATGTTCTCCAGATTCATCCATGTCCCTAAAAACGACATGAACTCATCATTTCTGAATGTTGCATTATATTCCATGGTGTATATGTGCCACATTTTTCCAATCCAGTCTATTATCAATGGGCATTTGGGTTGATTCCAGGTCTTTGCTATTGTAAACAGTGCTGCAATAAACATTCGTGTACATGTGTCCTTATAGTAGAACGATTTATAGTCGTTTGGATATATACCCAGTAATGGCATTGCTGGGTCAAATGGAATTTCTATTTCTAAGGCCTTGAGGAATCGCCACACCGTCTTCCACAATGGTTGAACTAATTTACACTCCCACCAACAGTGTAAAAGTGTTCCTTATTCTCCACATCCTCTCCAGCATCTGTT
Source organism: Callithrix jacchus (assembly GCF_049354715.1). Classification (NCBI taxonomy): domain Eukaryota; kingdom Metazoa; phylum Chordata; class Mammalia; order Primates; family Cebidae; genus Callithrix; species Callithrix jacchus. Next base: position 48,232,135 of record NC_133514.1, read on the forward strand.
GTCTCCAGATTTTTTAATGATCGCCATTCTAACTGGCGTGAGATGGTATCTCAATGTGGTTTTGATTTGCATCTCTCTGATGACCAGTGACGATGAGCATTCTTTCATATGATTGTTGGCCTCATATATGTCTTCCTTCATAAAGTGTCTGTTCATATCCTTTGCCCACTTTTGAATGGGCTTGTTTGTTTTATTCCTGTAAATCTGTTTGGGTTCTTTGTAAATTCTGGATATCAGCCCTTTGTCAGATGGGTAAACTGAAAAAATTTTTTCCCATTCTGTTGGTTGCCGATTCACTCTAGTGACTGTTTCTTTTGCCAAGCAGAAGCTGTGGAGTTTCATTAGGTCACATTTGTCTATTTTGGCTTTTGTTGCCAATGCTTTTGGTGTTTTGTTCATGAAGTCCTTGCCTACTCCTATGTCCCGGATAGTTTTGCCTAGATTTCCTTCTAGGGTTTTTATGGTGCCAGGTCTTATGTTTAAGTCTTTAATCCATCTGGAGTTAATTTTAGTGTAAGGTGTCAGGAAGGGGTCCAGTTTCTGCTTTCTGCACATGGCTAGCCAGTTTTCCCAACACCATTTTGTGAACAGGGAATCATTTCCCATTGCTTGTTTTTGTCAGGTTTATCAAAGTTTGTATAGTTGTAGATATGTTGTGTTGCCTCCGGTGCCTCTGTTTTGTTCCATTGGTCTATATCTCTGTTTTGGTACCAGTACCATGCTGTTTTGATTACTGTAGCCTTGTAGTATAGTTTGAAATCCGGTAGTGTGATGCCCCCCGCTGTGTTCTTTTTGCTTAGAATTGACTTGGCTATGCGGGCTCTCTTTTGGTTCCATATGAAGTTCATGGTGGTTTTTTCCAGTTCTGTAAAGAAAGTCAATGTTAGCTTGATAAGGATAGCGTTTATTCTGTAAATTACTTTGGGCAGTATAGCCATTTTCACGATATTAATTCTTCCTAACCATGAACATGGAATGTTTCTCCATCTGTTTGTGTCCTCTCTGATTTCGTTGAGCAGTGGTTTGTAGTTCTCCTTGAAGAGGTCCCTTACGTTCCTTGTGAGTTGTATTCCAAGGTATTTTATTCTTTTTGTAGCAATTGTGAATGGCAGCTTGTTCTTGCTTTGGCTTTCTTTAAGTCTGTTATTGGTGTAGAGGAATGCTTGTGATTTTTTCACATTGATTTTATATCCTGAGACTTTGCTGAAGTTGCTTATCAGTTTCCGGAGTTTTTGGGCTGAGGCAATGGGGTCTTCTAGGTATACTATCATGTCGTCTGCAAATAGAGACTATTTGGCTTCCACCTTTCCTATTTGAATACACTTTATTTCTTTTTCTTGCCTGACTGCTGTGGCTAGAACTTCCAGTACTATATTAAATAGGAGTGGGGAAAGAGAACATCCTTGTTCAGTGCCGGATTTCAAAGGGAATGCTTCCAGTTTTTGCCCATTCAGTATGATATTGGCTGTTGGTTTGTCATATAGCTTTTATTACTTTGAGATACGTTCCATCGATACCGAGTTTATTGAGGGTTTTTAGCATCAAGGGCTGTTGAAGTTTGTCAAATGCCTTCTCTGCATCAATTAAGATAATCATGTGGTTTTTGTCCTTGGTTCTGTTTATGTGGTGAATTACGTTGATTGACTTGCGTATGTTGAACCAGCCCTGCATCCTCGGGATGAATCCTACTTGATCATGATGAATAAGTTTTTTGATTTGCTGTTGCAATTGGCTTGCCAATATTTTATTGAAGATTTTTGCATGTATTTTCATTATGGATATTGGCCTGAAGTTTTCTTTTCTCGTTGGGTCTCTGCCGGGTTTTGGTATCAGAATGATGTTAGTCCCGTAAAATGATTTGGGAAGGCTTCCCTCTTTTTGGATTGTTTGAAATAGTTTTAGAAGGAATGGTACCAGCTCCTCTTTGTGTGTCTGGTAGAATTCGGCTGTGAACCCGTCTGGACCTGGGCTTTTTTTGTGTGCTAGGCTCTTAATTGCCGCCTCGACTTCTGCCCTTGTTATTGGTCTATTCATAGTTTCAGCTTCCTCCTGGTTTAGGCTTTGGAGGACACAGGAGTCCAGGAATTTATCCATTTCTTCCAGGTTTACTAGTTTATGTGCATAGAGTTGTTTGTATTATTCTCTGATTATGGTTTGAATTTCTGTGGAGTCTGTGGTGATTTCCCCTTTATCATTTTTTATTGTATCTATTTTGTTGTTCTCTCTTTTATTTTTAATCAATCTGGCTAGTGGTCTATTTTGTTGATCTTTTCAAAAAACCAGCTCTTGGATTTATTGATTTTTTGAAGGGTTTTTCGTGTCTCAGTCTCCTTCAGTTCAGCTCTGATCTTAATTATTTCTTGTCTTCTGCTGGGTTTTGAGTTTTTTTGATCTTACTCCTCTAGTTCTTTCAATTTTGACGATAGGGTGTCAATTTTCGATCTTTCCACTCTCCTCATATGGGCACTTATTGCTATATACTTTCCTCTAGAGACTGCTTTAAATGTGTCCCAGAGGTTCTGGCACGTTGTGTCTTCGTTCTCATTGGTTTTGAAGAACTTCTTTATTTCTGTCTTTATTTCATTGTTTACCCAGTCAACATTCAAGAGCCAGTTGTTCAGTTTCCATGAAGCTGTGTGGTTCTGGGTTGGTTTCTGTATTCTGAGTTCTAACTTGATTGCACTATGGTCTGAGAGGCTGTTTGTTATGATTTCAGTTGTTTTGCATTTGTTGAGCAGTGCTTTACTTCCAATTATGTGGTCAATTTTAGAGTAGGTGTGATGTGGTGCTGAGAAGAATGTATATTCTGTGGATTTGGGGTGGAGAGTTCTGTAAATGTCTATCAGGTTTGCTTGCTCCAGGTCTGAGTTCAAGCCCTGGATATCCTCGTTGATATTCTGTCTGGTTGATCTGTCTAGTATTGACAGTGGAGTGTTAAACTCTCCCACTATTATTGTGTGGGAGTCTAAGTCTCTTTGTAAGTCATTAAGAACTTGCCTTATGTATCTGGGTGATCCTGCATTGGGTCCATATATGTTTAGGATCGTTAGCTCTTCTTGTTGTATCGATCCTTTTTTCTCTGATCTTTGTTTCTCGTTTTATTTCATTGAGTTGGTCTTCGACTTCAGATATTCTTTCTTCTGCTTGGTCAGTTCAGCTATTGAAACTTGTGCATGCTTCACGAAGTTCTCATATAGTGTTTTTCAGCTCCTTTAATGCATTCATATTCCTCTCTAAGTTATCCATTCTTGTTATCATTTCCTCATATCTTTTTTCAAGGTTCTTAGTTCCTTTGCATTGATTTAAAACATGTTCTTTTAGCTCACAAGAGTTTCTCATTATCCACCTTCTGAAGTCTAATTTCGTCATTTCGTCACAGTCATTCTCCGTCCAGCTTTGTTCCCTTGCTTGTGAGGAGTTTTGGTCCTTTGTAGGAGGTGAGGTGTTCTGGTTTTGGGTGTTTTCCTCCTTTTTGCGCTGGTTTCTATTCATCATGTGGATTTGTCCGCTGGTCGTCTGCATAGTTGCTGACTTTTCAATTGGGTCTCTGAGTGGACACCCAGAGTTTTGATGATGAACTATTTCTGTTACTTGGTTTTTTTTCTACCAGTCTAGCCCCTTCGCTGTACGACTGCTGAGGTCCACTCCAGGCCCTGCTTGTCTGGGTTGCACCTCTAGCCGCTGTGGCACAGTGAGAGATGCTACCAGTTTCTTTTTCTGCTATCTTTCTCCCAGGATGATGCCTGTCAAGTGTCCGTCTTTTGGATATAGAGGGGTCAGGGAGCTGCTTGAGGAGACAGTCTGTACTTTATAGGAGCTCAATTGCTGAGCTGTGATCTCTGTTGTTCATTCAGGGCTGTTAGGCTGCTATGTTTGATTCTGCTGCAGCAGAGCTCATTAAAAAAACCCTTTTTTTCTCAAATGCTCTGTGTTGGGGCGTTCGCGCTTTATTTCTGGACGTTTGTTGAGGTGTCCTGCCCAGCTAGGAGGCAGACTAGCCACTGTTTGCCTGCCGAGGCTCCGCCCTGCTGTTGTGAGGCTCGCCCTGTTGGGGCAGGCTCTGCTGTTCTGCTGTGGTCTCTGCCACGCCCTGAGGCAGAGTTTCTCTGTTGTAGTGGGTTGCCTTGGCAACGGCAGACTGTGTCAGCAGTGGGCATGTATCTCAGTAGGGACGGGTTGCCTCGGCAACGGCTGGCTCCAGCAGTGGGCGTGTATCTCAGTTGCAGCGGGTTGCCTCGGTAATGGTGGACGCCCCTCCCCCACAGAGCATCTCGGACCGACTGCACAGGGATCATTTGAAATCGCGGTTTTGTTCGTCCCACTGGGCTAGCCCAAACGCTCTGTCCCTGCAATCCCCTGGGCTGGCCCACTGTCCACGTCTCGTTCAGTCTCAAGTCCAGCCCTCTCAAGTCTCAGGTTGCCGATTCAACAGGGCACCCAGACAAGTGCGCCCTGTGGGGAGTGCTGGGTAGGGCCGGCCGCCGCCACCCCAGCTGCCGGCTTCGCCAGGCAGAGGCACTGCCAGGCGTCCCGTGTCTCCTTTATGCTTGGGAATTTCCCCGTTTTGTGGGCAACAAAGATCAGTCTGGAAATGCAGCTCCGACTCACCTCTTCGCGGATTCAAGGAGAGCTCCAATCCTGGGTTGTTCTCACAGTGCCATCTTGAGTCCTCCCCTCGTAAATTTATTTTTTATAGATGCTGGACATTAGCCTTTTGTCAGATGCATAGTTTGTAAGTATTTTCTCTGATTTTGTAGGTTTGGCTTACTCTGTAAAGAGTTTCTTTTGCTGTGAAGAAGCTCATAAGTTTAATTAAATCCTATGTGTCAATTTTTGTTTTGTTTGCAATTGCTTTTGAAATTTTCATCATGAAATCTTTGCCAGTTCCTATGTCCGGAATGGTATTGCCTAGGTTGTCTTCCAGGGTTTTTGTAGTTTTGGTTTTACATTTACATCTTCAAGTATCTTGAGTTTAGTTTTACATTTACATCTTTACGTATCTTGAGTTGGTATTTGGTGTAAGGAAGGGGTCTAATTTCAATCTTCCGCATATGGCTAGCCAGTTATTTCAGCCCTATTTATTGAATACAGATTCTTTTCACCATTGCTTCTTTTTGTCAGCTTTGTTGATGATCAGATAGTTGTAGGTGTGTGGCTTTATTTCTTGGGTCTCCATTTTGTTCCATTTGTTTGTGTATCTGTTTTTGTACCAGTACCATACTTTTTTGGTTACTATAGCCTTGTGGTATAGTTTGAAGTCAGGACATATGATGTCAGCTTTGCTCTTTTTTCCTAGGATTGATCGCCTTGGCTATTTGGGCTCTTTCCATATAAATTTTAGAACAGTTTTTTCCAGTTCTGTAAAGAATGTTATTGGTGGTTTAATAAGAATAGCATTGAGCTTGCAATTGCTTTGGGAATTATGGTGATTTTAATGATATTGATTCTTCCTAACCATGAGCATAAATTTTCCATCTATTTATGCAGTATTTGATTGAGCAGTGTTTCGTAATTCTCATTGTAGAGACCTTTCACCCCTTTTGTTAGCTGTACTCTTAGTCCTTTTATTCTTTTTGTGGCATTTGTTAATGAGATTGCATTCCTGATTTGCCCCTTGGCTTGTCTGTTGGTAATATAGGAATACTAGTATGGGAGTGCTAGTAAAGTTTTGTACATTGATTTTTGTATCCTGAGCCTTTGCTGAAGTTGCTTGTCAGCTGAAGAAGCTTTGGGGCTAAGACTTTTAAGATTTTAAATGTAAAATTATGACATCTGTGAACAAAGATAGTTTGACTTCATCTCTTTCTCTTTGGATGTGCCTTATTTTTTCTCTTGCCTGATTGCTCTGGAGTGACTTTCAGTACTATGTTGAATAGTAGAGGAGGCTTTCTTGTGCCAGTTTTCAAGGAGAATGCTTCCAGCTTTTCCCCATTCAGTATGAGGTGGGTTTGTCACAAATGGCTTTTATTATTTTGAGGTATGTTTCTTCAATACCTAGATCATTAAAAGGTGTTTTTCTTCTTTGTTTGTTTGTTTTGCGTTTGTTTGTTTGAGACAGAGTTCTGCTCTGTCATCCAAACTGGAGTGCAGTGGTGAGATCTCAGCTCACTGTAACCTCCACCTCCTGGGTTTAACAGATTCTTGTCTCTCAGACTCCTGAGTAGCAGGGATTACAGGCACCTGCCACCATGCAGGCTAATTTTTGTATTTTTAGTAGAGACGGGGTTTCACTCTATTGGTCAGGCTGGTCTCATACTCCTGACCTCAGGTGACCCACCCACCTTAGCCTCCCAAAGTGCTGGGATTACAGGAAACAGCCACCATGCACAGCGGGTGTATGTATGCATGTATTATGTATTTAACAAAAAGGGGCATTGAATTTTGTTGAAAGCCCTTTCTTCATCTATGGATATAATTGTTTGGTTTTTGTCTTTAGTTCTGTTTATATACTGAATCACATTTATTTATTTGCGTATGTTGCACCAACCTTGATTCCATGGGATGTAGCTTACTTGATTGTGGTGGGTAAGCTTTTTGATATATTGCTAGATTTGGTTTGCAAGTATTATGTTGAGGATTTTCACATCAAGTTTTAATCATGGATATTGGCCTGAGGTATACTTTTTTGTTTTTGTTCTTTTGTATCTGTAAGGTTTTGGTATCAGGATAATGCTGGTCTTATACAAAATGAGTTGAGAAAAATTTCTTCTCAATGTTTTGGAATAATTTCAGTAGGAATTATACTAGCTCTTCTTTGCACACCTGATGCAGTTCAGCTGTCAATTCATCTGGTCCTCATGTTTTTTGGTTGGTAGGCTGTTTATTACTGATTACGTTTTGGAGTTTATTATTGTTTTGTTCAGGGAATCAATTTCTTCTTCGTTCAGTCTTGAGAGAGCATATGTGAACAGTAATTTGTCCATCTTGTCTAGCTTTTCTAGCTTCTGTGTATAGAGGTGTTCTAGCAGTTTCTGATGATTATTTTTACTTCTGTGGGGTCGGTGGTAACATCCACTTTGTCATTTCTAATTGTATTTATTTGGATATCCTTTCTTTTTATCTTCATTATTCTAGCTAATGGCCTATCTATAATATTAGTATTTTCAAAAAACAACCCATGGATCTGTTGATCTTTTGAATGGTTTTTCAGGTCTGTTTCTTTCAGTTCACTTCTGATTTTGGTTATTTCTTGTCTTTTGCTAGCTTTGGGATTGATTTCCCCTTGCATCACCAATTCTTTCAGTTGTGATGTTATATTGTTAATTTGAGATTATTCTAACTTTTTGGTGTGAAGTTTAGTGCTTTACATTTTTCTCTTAACACCGTCTTAGCAATGTTCCAGAGATTCTGGTATGTTGTATCTTTGTTCTCATTACTTTCAAAAAACTTCTTGATTTCTGCCTTATTTTTAATATTTACTCAAAAGTCATTTAGGAGTTGGTTGTTTAGTTTCCATGTAATTACATGGGTTTAAGTGATTTTAAAAGTCTTGACTTCTATTTTTACTGCACTGTGGTCTGAGAGTGTGTTCGGTATGATTTTGGTTCTTTTGCATTTGCTGAAAGTTGTTTAACGTATGCTTGTTTGTTGATTTTAGAGAATGTGCTATGTGGTAATGAGACGAATGTATATTCTGTTAGTTTTGGGTTGAGAGTTCTGTGAAGGTCTGTCAGATCCATTTTGTCTGGTGCTAAATTCAGGTCCCAAATATCTTTACCTTTCTGTCTTGATAATCTGTCTAATACTGACAGTGGTGTGTTGAAGTCCTCCATTATTGTTGTGCAGATGTCTAAGTTTCTTCATAGGTCTCTAAGAACTTTCCTTATAAATCTGATTACTCCTGTGTTGGTGCATATGTATTTAGGATAATTAGGTCTCCTTGTTGAATTGCACCCTTTCCCATTATGTTATGCCCTGCTTTGTCTTTTTAAAAATCTTTGTTGGTTTAGAGTCTGTTTTGTCTGAAATATGGTTGCAACTCCTGCTTTCTTCTAATTTTCATTTATTTGGTAGATTTTCTTTCATCCCTTTATTTTGAGCCTATGGATGTCAATGTGTGTGAGATGGATCTCTTGAAGACAGCATACAATTGAGTCTTTCTTTTTTATTCAACTTGCCACTCTGTACTTTTTAAATGGGGCATTTAGTTTATTTGCATTCAAGGTTAGTATTGCTGTGTGTGGATTTGATCCTACCATTGTGTTGTTAGCTGGTTATTACACCAGTTTGTTTGTGTGGTTGCTTTATAGTGTCACTGCTCTGTGTATTTAAGTGTGTTTTTGTAATGGCTGATAATAATCTCTTCTTTCTTTATGTAGTGCTTCTTTCAAGATCTCTTGTAAGGTGAGTCTGGTAGTAACAAACTCCCTTAGCATTTGCTTATCTGAAAAGTATCTTATTTATCCTCTGTTTAGAAAGCTTAGCTTGGCTAGATATAATAAACTTTTTGGCTGAAGATTTTTTTCTTTAATGATGTTGAATATAGGCCCCCAGTTTCTTCTTGCTTGTAGAGTTTTTGGCTGAGATGCCTGCTATTAGCTTGATAGGGTTCCCTGTGTAGGTAATTTGCCCTTCCTTTCTAGCTGCCTTTAACATTCTTTCTTTCATTTTGACCTTGGAAAGTCCAAAAATTATGTGTCTTAGGAATGATCTTCTTGTGCAGGGGTTCTTTGCAGTTCTTGAATTTGAATGTTGGCCTCTGTAGTGGCTTAGGGAAGGTTTCATTGATAATATCCTGAAATGTTTTCCAAGTTGTCTGTTTTTCTCCCCATCCCTCTCAGGGATGCCAATGATTCATGTATTTTGCCTTTTTTATATAATCCCATATTTCTTGGAAGTTTTCTTCATTTTTTTAAATATTTTTCTTTATTTTTCTGTTTATTTCAGAGAGCCAGTCTTCAAGTTATGAGATTCTGTTGTCAGCTTTATCTTTTCTGTTGTTAATACTTGTAATTGCATTTTGAAATTCTTGTAGTGTGGTTTTCAGCTCTATCAGGTCAGTTAGTTTTTGTTTGTTTGTTTGTTTGTTGTTGTTGTTGTTTTACTGGCTATTTTGCCTCTCAGATCCGGTATGCGTGTGTGTGTGTGTGTGTGCACATGCGCATGCGTGTGTATGTGTGTGTGTGTGATTATTAGCTTCCTTGGGTTGGATTTTAACATTCTTCTATACCTTAATAACCTCATCCCTATCCACATTTTCAATTCTATTTCTGTCATTTCAATCAACTAAGCCTCATTAAGAACACTTGTCGAGAATTAGTGTGGTTATTTGGAGGACATAAGACACTCTGGCCATTGAAGTTGCTGGAGTTCTTCCTGTGTTGGTTCTTTCTTATCTTTGGTCATGGGTGTCCCTTTAACTGAGACGTGGACTGAGTACAGTCAACAGACTTCATTTTTGGATTTTTTCACAGGGTTGAGACTGCGAAGGGTCTTTATTTGTGCTGATTTCTTGTCTTTCATTTCACAGTGACATATGTTAGCAAGGTATTTGTGGTGTTGAAGCTTTGGGATGTAATCCAGTGGGGGCTGCTTAGACATACTGGTCAGTTGATAGGCTCTTGTTCAGTCATTTGACCCCCTATACTTCCTCACAGTTGCAATCTTGCTCCCTCTCAATGCTCTGAAAGTGTGGGCTATTTTCATACTTGCATGCTGGCTGTAGCTAGCAGCTTAGCACCCCTGCACTGCCCACCACAGCTCTAGGGTGGTCCCAGAGATTTCTCCCTAACTTGGTGATAGAAGAGGAAGGGACCTTAGTAGTAGTTGTGGCTGAGGGTCTTCTGCTTGGCTCCTGGGAGCCCCACCCAGAGAGATTCAGGTCAACAATTGCTGAATGCAATCAGCCCAGGATGAGGGGTATGTGCTGTGGGCCAAGCTGAGGGTTATCTGACTGTTAATGAGGAGGGGTGGGTGGAACCTGTGGGAGACAGACTGGCTTCCTCTCATTTTGTCAACTACAGCTTATTGAAGATGTGGATTAGGCACTTAGGATCTTTGCTCCTTCATTAATCCAAGGGAAAGAGGCATATTGCCACTGCAGAGGTAGTGGCAGAAAGGCTTTCAGTTGCCTCTCAGGCTTCACCTTCAAGAAATGCAGAGCTGCTGTTACTTGTAGGTGTTCGGCCAGTCGGGTGAGACAGCTCCAATGACTGGCTCTTTTTACACATCTAGTAGAATTCAGCTATGAGACTGCTTGGTCCTGAGCTTTCTCTGGTTGGTAGGCTTTTTATTACTGATTCAGTTTTTGAACTCAATATTGATTTTGTTCAGTGATTCAGTTTCTTCCTGGTTCAACCTTGGGAGGTTTTATGTTTCCAAGAATTTATCTTTTTCTTCTAAGTTTTCTAGTTTGTGTGCATAGATGTGTTCTTACTTGTTTTTGAGGATTCTTTGTATTTCTGTGCAGTCAGTGGTCATGTTTCCTTTGTCATTTCTAATTGTGTTTATTTAAATCTTCTCTTTTTTTGAATTAGTTTAACTAGCAGTCTATCAAATTAATTCTTTCCAATAAAAAACTCCTGTATTCCTTGATTTTTTTGTATGGCTTTTGTGTCTCAGTCTTCTTCAGTTCAGCTCCGATTTTGATTATTTATTGTATTCCATTAGCTTTGAGGTTGGTTTGCTCTTATTTCTCTAGGTCCTCTAGTGGTGATATTAGACTGTTAATTTGAAGTCTTTCTAAATTTTTAATGTGGGTGTTTAGTGCGATCAAATTCCCCTTTAATGCTAATTTTTCAGTGTTTTAGAGATTCTGCCACATTGTATCTTTGTTCTTTTTTTAAAAATTGTACTTTAGGTTAGGGGGTACATGTGCAGATCATGCAGGATTGCTGCATAGGTATATACATAACAAGGTAATTTGCTGTCTTCATCCCCCCATCACCTATGTCTGGGATTTCTCCCCATATTATCTATCCCTAACCTCCCCACCCCCTGCTGTCCCTACCCTAGCACCACTTCAACAGACCCCAGTGTGTGATACTTCCCTCCCGGTGTCCATGTGTTCTCATTGTTGAATACCTGCCTATGAGTGAGAACATGTGGTGTTTGGTTTTCTGTTCTTGTGTCAGTTTGCTGAGAATGATGATTTCCAGATTCATCCTTGTCCCTACAAAGGACATGTACTCATCCTTTTTTATGGCTGCAGAGTATTCCATGGTGATGTGTGCCACATTTTTCTTGTCTTATCTACTGTTGATGGGCATTTTGGTTGATTCCAGGTCTTTGCTATTGTAAACACTGCCACAATGAACATACGTGTGCATGTCCCTTTATTGTAGAATTATTTATAACCCTTTGGGAATATACCCAGTAACGGGATGGCTCGGTCAGATGAAATTTCTATTTCTAGGTCCTTGAAGAATTGCCACACTGTCTTCCAAAATGGTTGAACTAATTTACACTTCCACCAACAGTGTATAAGTGTTCCGATTTCTCCACATCCTCTCCAGCATCTATTGTCTCCACACTTTTTAACGATCACCGTTCTAACTGGTGTAACATGGGATCTCAATGTGTTTTTGATTTGCATTTCTCTAATGACCATTGATGATGAACATTTTTTGATATGTTGGTTGTCCTCATATATGTCTTCTTTTGAAAAGTGTCTGTTCATATCCTTTGCCCACTTTTGAATAGATTTGTTTGCTTTTTTCTTCTAAATCTGTTTTAGTTCTTTGTAGATTCTGGATATTAGCCCTTTGTCAGGTGGGTAGATTGCAAAACATTTTTTTGCATTCTGTTGGTTGCTGATTCACTCTTATGATTGTTTCTTTTGCTGTACAGAAGCTCTGGAGTTTAATTAGATCTCAGTTGTCTATTTTGGCTTCTGTTACCAATGCTTTTGGTATTTGAGCCATGAAGTCCTTGCCTATGCCTATGTACTGAATGGTTTAGCCTAGGTTTTCTTCTGGAGTTTTTATGGTGTTAGGTCTTATGTTTAAATCTTTAATCCTTCTGGAGTTAATTTTAGTGTAGAGTGTCAGGAAGGGGTCCAGTTTCTGCTTTCTGCACATGGCTAGCCAGTTTTCCCAACACCATTTATTAAACAGGGAATCCTTTTCCCATTGCTTGTTTTTGTCAGCTTTGTCAAGAATCAGATGATTGTAGATGGGTGGCATTGCCTCTGAGGGCTCTGTTCTGTTCCATTGGTTTATATCTCTGTTTTGACACCAGTTTCGATTACTGTAGACTTGTAGTATAGTTTGAAATCAGGTACTGTGATGCCTCCGGCTTTGTTCTTTTTGGTTTGGATTGACTTGGCTATGCAGGCTCTTTTTTTTTGTTTAAGGTGGTATTTTTCCAATTCTGTGAAGAAAGTCATTGGTAGCTTGATGGGGATAGTGTTGAATCAATAAATTACTTTGAGCAGTATAGGCATTTTCATAATATTAAATCTTCCTAACCATGAGCATGGAATGTTTTTCCTTCTGTTTGTGTCCACTCTTATTTCCTTGAGCAGTGGTTTGTAGTTCTCCTTGAAAAGGTCCTGTACATTCTTTGTTAATTGTAATCCTAGGCATTTTTTTCTTTGTAGCAATTGTAAATGGCAGTTCGTTTTTGTTTTGGCTCTTTGTTAGTCTGTTATTGGTTTATAGGAATGCTTGTGATTTCTGCACATTGATTTTGTATCCTAAGACTTTGCTGAAGTTGCTTATCAGTTTAAGGAGATTTGGGGCTGAGATGATAGGGTCTTCTAGATATACAATGATGTCATCTGCAAATAGAGACAATTTGACTTCCTCCTTTCCTAATTGAATACATTTATTTCTTCTTCTTGCCTGATTTTTCTGGCTAGAACTTCCAGTACTATATTGAATAAAAATGGTGAGAAAGGGCATCCTTGTCTAGTGCCATATTTCAAAGGGAACGCTTCCAGTTTTGGCCCATTCAGTATGATATTGGTTGTGGGTCTGTCATAAATAGCTTTTATAATTATGAGATACATTTCATCGATACCTAGTTTATTGAGAGTTTTTAGCATAAATGGCTGTTGAATTTTGCAAATGCCTTCTCTGAATCTATTGAGATAATCATGGTTTTTGTCTTTGGTTCTGTTTATGTGACAGATTACATTTATATACATGCTTGTGTTGAACCAGCCTAGCATCCCTGGGATGAAGCCAACTTGATCATTATGGATAAATTTTTTAATGTGCTGTTGTAATTGGTTTGCCAGTATTGTATTGAAGATTTTTGCATCTATGTTCATCATGGATATTGGTCTGAAGTTTTCTTTTATGGTTGAGTCTCTGCCAGGTTTTGGTATCAAGATGATATTGGTCTCATAAAATGTTTTGGGAAGATTTCCTCTTTTGGCATTGTTTGGAATACTTTCTAAAGGAATGGTACCAGCTCCTTTTTGTAGATCTCGTAGAATTCGGCTGTGGACCCATCTGACCTGGGCTTTTTTTTTTAGTAAGTAAGCTGTTAATTGCTGCCCCAACTTTAGTACTTCTTATTGGTTTGTTCAGGGTTTCAACTTCTTTCTGGTTTAGGCTTGGGAGGGAGCAAGTGTCCAGGAATTCATCCATTTCTTCCAGGTGTACTGGTTTATCTGCATAGAGTTGTTTGTAGTAATCTCTAATGGTAGTTTGTGTCTCTGTGCAATTGGTGGTGATATCCCCTTTATCATTTTTTTATTGTGTCTATTTGTGTCTTCTTTCTTTTCTTTTTTATTAATCTGGCTAGCAGTCTATATGTTTTGTTAATGTTTTCAAAAAACCAGCTCCTGGATTTATTGATTTTTTTAAAGGGTTTTTTGTGTCTCTATCTTCTTTAGTTCTGCTCTGATCTTAGTTATTTCTTGTCTTCTGCTAGCTTTTGAGTGTTTTTGATCCTGCTCCTCTAGCTCTTTCAATTCTGATGATAGTGTGTCTATTTCAGGTCTTTCCTCACTTCTCATAGGGTCATATATTGCTATAAATTTTTGCTCTAGACACTGCTTTAAATGTGTCCCAGAGGAGGGGACTCAAGATGGCGCTGTGAGAACAACCCAGGATTGGAGCCCGCGTTGAATCTGCAAACGGTGAGTCAGTGCTGCATTTCCAGACTGATCTTTGTTGCCCACAGAACGGGGAAACTCCCAAGTATAAAAAGACACGGGACGCCAGGCAATAGGTCTGCCTGGCGAAGCTGGCAGCCGGGGCGGTGGCGGCCGGCCCTACCCAGCAATCCCCACAGGGCGCGCTTGTCTGGGTGCCTTGTTGAACCGGCACCCTGAGACTTGAGAGGGCTGGACTTGAGACTGAACAAGACTTGCACAGTAGCCCAGCCCAGGGGATTGCAGGGACAGATCGTTTGGGATACCCAGTGGGACAAACAAAACCGCGATTTCAAACTATCCCGGGCAGACGGTCCGAGACGCTCTGTGGGGGAGGGGCGTCCACCACTACGGAGGCAACCTGCCCCAACTGATATACACGCCCACTGCTGAGGCAGCCAGCCATTGCCGAGGCAACCTGCCCCAACTGAGATACACGCCCACTGCTGACGCAGCCAGCCGTTGCCGAGGCAACCCGTCCCTACTGAGATGCACGCCCACTGCTGACGCAGCCTGCCGTTGCTGAGGCAACACGCTACAATGAAGAGACTCCGCCGCAGGGCGTGGCGGAGACCACAGCAGAGCCGGCAGGAACAGCGCGAATCACACAACAGCAGGGCGGAGCCTCGGCAGCCAAACAGTGGCTAGTCTGCCTTCGAGCTGGGCAGGACACCTGATCAGACATCCAAAAATAAAGCCCAAACCCCTCAACACAGAGCATTTGAGAAAAAAAAAGGGTTGTTTCATGAGCTGTGTTGCAGCAGAATCAAACATAGCAGCCTAACAGCCCTGAATGAACAACAGAGTGCACAGCTCAGCAATTAAACCCCTATAAAGTACAAACTGTCTCCTCAAGCAGCTCCCTGACCCCTCTATATCCAAAAGACTGTCATTAGGCAGGCATTATCCTGGGACAAAGAGAGCAGAAAAAGAAACTGGTAGCATCCCTCGCTGTGCCACAGCTACTAGAGGTGCACCCCAGACAAGCAGGGTCTGGAGCGGACCTCAACAGTCATACAGCGAAGGGGCTAGACTGGCAGAAGGAAAACCAAGCAACAGAAATACTTCATCATCAACATTCTGGGTGTCCACTCAGAGACCCAAACGAAAAGTCAGCAACTACGCAGACGACCAGCGGACAAATCCACAAAGATGGGAAGAAACCAGCGCAAAAAGGAGGAAAACACCCGAAACCAGAACACATCGCCTCCTAGAAAGGACCAATACTCCTCACCAGCAAGGGAACAAAGCTGGATGGAGAATGACTGTGACGAAATGACGGAATCAGACTTCAGAAGATGGATAATGAGAAACTTTTGTGAGCTAAAAAATCATGTATTAAATCAATGCAAAGAAACTAAGAACCCTGAAAAAAGATTTGAAAAAAGATTCGAGGAAATGATAACAAGAATGGATACCTTAGAGAGGAATATGAATGAATTAAAGGAGCTGAAAAACACAATACGAGAACTTCGCGAAGCAAACGTAAGTTTCAATAGCCAAATTGACCAAGCAGAAGAAAGAATATCTGAAGTCGAAGACCAACTCAATGAAATAAAACGAGAAACCAAGATCAGAGAAAAAACTCAAAACCCAGCAGAAGACAAGAAATTACTAAGATTAGAGCTTAGCTGAAGGAGATTCAGACACGAAAAACCCTTCAAAAAATCAATAAATCCAAGAGCTGGTTTTTTGAAAAGATCAACAAAATAGACAGACCACTAGCCAGATTAATTAAAAATAAAAGAGAGAACAACCAAATAGATGCAATAAAAAATGATAAAGGGGAAATCACCACAGATTCCACAGAAATTCAAACCATCATCAGAGAATATTACAAACAACTCTATGCACATAAACCAGTAAACCTGGAAGAAATGGATAAATTCCTGGACTCCTGTGTCCTCCCAAGCCTAAACCAGGAGGAAGCTGAAACTATGAATAGACCAATAACAAGGTCTGAAGTTGAGGCAGCAATTAAGAGCCTACCTCACAAAAAAAGCCCAGGTCCAGACGGGTTCACAGCCGAATTCTACCAGACACACAAGGAGGAGCTGGTACCATTCCTTCTAAAACTATTTCAAACAATCAAAAAAGAGGGAATACTTCCCAAATCATTTTATGAGACCAACATCATCCTGATACCAAAACCCGGCAGAGACCCAACGAGAAAAGAAAACTTCAGGCCAATATCCATGATGAACATAGATGCAAAAATCTTCAATAAAATATTGGCAAGCCGATTGCAACAGCAAATCAAAAAACTTATTCATCATGATCAAGTAGGATTCATCCCAGGGATGCAAGGCTGGTTCAACATACGCAAGTCTATCAACGTAATTCACCACATAAACAGAACCAAAAACAAAAACCACGTGATTATCTCAATTGACGCAGAGAAGGCATTTGACAAAATTCAACAGCCCTTTATGCTAAAAACCCTCAATAAACTCGGTATCGATGGGACGTATCTCAAAGTAATAAAAGCTATTTATGACAAACCAACAGCCAATATCATACTGAATGGGCAAAAACTGGAAGCATTCTCTTTGAAATCTGGTACTAGACAAGGATGCCCTCTCTCATCA
The DNA here is from genome assembly GCF_049354715.1 of Callithrix jacchus. Lineage (NCBI taxonomy): Eukaryota > Metazoa > Chordata > Mammalia > Primates > Cebidae > Callithrix > Callithrix jacchus. The sequence goes on from NC_133514.1 coordinate 48,248,767, forward strand.
CTCCTATTCAATATAGTACTGGAAGTTCTAGCCAGAGCAATCAGGCAAGAAAAAGAAATAAAGGGTATTCAAATAGGAAAGGTGGAAGCCAAATTGTCTCTATTTGCAGACGACATGATAGTATACCTAGAAGACCCCATCGCCTCAGCCCAAAAACTCCTGAAACTGATAAACAACTTCAGCAAAGTCTCAGGATATAAAATCAATGTGCAAAAATCACAAGCATTCATCTACACCAATAACAGACTTAAAGAAAGCCAAATCAAGAGCGAACTGCCATTCACAATTGCTACAAAAAGAATAAAATACCTTGGAATACAACTCACAAGGAACGTAAGGGACCTCTTCAGGGAGAACTACAAACCACTGCTCAACGAAATCAGAGAGGACACAAACAGATGGAGAAACATTCCATGTTGATGGTTAGGAAGAATTAATATCGTGAAAATGGCTATACTGCCCAAAGTAATTTACAGAATCAACGCTATCCCCATCAAGCTACCATTGACTTTCTTCATAGAACTGGAAAAAACCACCATGAACTTCATATGGAACCAAAAGAGAGCCCGCATAGCCAAGTCACTTCTAAGCAAAAAGAACACAGCGGGGGGCATCACACTACTGGATTTCAAACTATACTACAAGGCTACAGTAATCAAAACAGCATGGTACTGGTACCAAAACAGAGATATAGACCAATGGAACAAAACAGAGGCACCGGAGGCAACACAACATACATACAACTATACAATCTTTGATAAACCTGACAAAAACAAGCAATGGGGCAAGGATTCCATGTTTAACAAATGGTGTTGGGAAAACTGGCTAGCCATGTGCAGAAAGCAGAAACTGGATCCCTTCCTGACACCTCACACTAAAATTAACTCCAGATGGATTAAAGACTTAAACATAAGACCTGGCACCATAAAAACCCTAGAAGGAAATCTAGGCAAAACTATCCAGGACATAGGAGTAGGCAAGGACTTCATGAACAAAACACCAAGAGCATTGGCAACAAAAGCCAAAATAGACAAATGGGACCTAATGAAACTCCACAGCTTCTGCACGGCAAAAGAAACAGTCACTAGAGTGGATCGGCAACCAACAGAATGGGAAAAAATTTTTGCAGTCTACCCATCTGACAAAGGGCTGATAACCAGAATTTACAAACAACTCAAGCAGATTTACAGGAAAAAACCAAACAAGCCCATTCAAAAGTGGGCAAAGGATATGAACAGATACTTTACGAAAGAAGACTTATATGAGGCCAACAATCATATGAAAAAATGCTCATCGTCACTGATCATCAGAGAGATGCAAATCAAAACCACATTGAGATACCATCTCACGCCAGTTAGAATGGCGATCATTAAAAAATCTGGAGACAACAGATGCTGGAGAGCATGTGGAGAAAAAGGAACACTTTTACACTGTTGGTGGGAGTGTAAATTAGTTCAACCATTGTGGAAGACAGTGTGGCGATTCCTCAAGGCCTTAGAAATAGAAATCCCATTTGACCCAGCAATCCCATTACTGGGTATATATCCAAAAGACTATAAATCGTTCTACTCTAAGGACACATGTACACGAATGTTCATTGCAGCACTGTTTACAATAGCAAAGACCTGGAATCAACCCAAATGCCCATTGATAATAGACTGGATTGGAAAAATGTGGCACATATACACCATGGAATATTATGCAGCAATCAGAAATGATGAGTTCGTGTCGTTTGTAGGGACATGGATGAATCTGGAAAACATCATCCTCAGCAAACTGACAGAAGAACAGAAAATGAAACACCGCATATTCTCACTCATAGGTGGGTGATGGAAAATGAGAACACATGGACACAGAAATGGGCGTACTAAACACTGGGGTCTATTGGGGGGAAAAGGGGAGGGCCAGTGGGAGGGGGAGGTGGGGAGGGATAGCCTGGGGAGAAATGCCAAATGTGGGTGAAGGGGAGAAGAAAAGCAAAGCACACTGCCATGTGTGTACCTATGCAACTGTCTTGCATGCTCTGCTCATGTACCCCAAAACCTATAATCCAATAAAAAATTAAAAAAAAAAATGTGTCCCAGAGATTCTTGTATGTTATGTCTTCATTTTTGGTGGTTTTGAAGAACATCTTTATGTCTGCCTTCATTTCATTGTTTATCCAGTTGACGTTCAAGAGCCAGTTGTTCAGTTTCCATGAAGCTGTGTGATTCTGAGTTAGTTTCTTAATTCTGAGTTCTAATTTGATTGCACTGTGGTCTGAGAGACTGTTTGCTATGATTTCCATTCTTTTGCATTTGCTGATGAGTGATTTACTTCCAATTTTGTGATCAATTTTAGAATAGGTGTGATGTGGTGCTGAGAAGAATGTATATTCTGTGAATTTAGGTTGCAGGGTTCTCTAGGTGTCTATTAGGTCCACTTGGTCTTTATCTGAGTTCAAGTCCGGGATATCCTGGTTAATTTTCTGTCTTGTTACTCTGTCTAACACTGATAGTGGATTGTTAACGTCTCCCACTATTATTGTGTGGGAGTCTAAGTCTCTTTGTAGGTTGCTAAGAACTTGCTTTATATATCTGAGTGCTCCTGTATTTGGTGCATATATATTTAGGATCATTAGCTCTTCTTGTTGCATTGATCCTTTTATCATTACACAATGTCCTTCTTTTTCTCTTTTGATCTTTGTTGGTTTGAAATCCACTTTATCAGAGACTAGGATTGCAACTCCAGGTTTTTTTCCTCTCCATTTGCTTGGTAAATCTTCCTCCATCCCTTTATTTTGTGCCTATGCGTGTCCTTGCATATGAGATGGGTTTCCTGAACACAGGACACTGATGGATCTTGACTTTTTATCCAATTTGCCAGTCTGTGCCAATTGATTAGGACATTTAGGCCATTTACATTTAAGATTAATATTGTTATGTGTGAATTTAATCCTGCCATGTTGATACTAGCTTGTTGTTTTGCCTGTTAGTTGACACAGTTTCTTCATTGTGTTGATAGTCTTTATCATTTGGTATGTTTTTGGTGTGGTTGGCACTGGTTGTTCCTTTCCATGTTTAGTGCTTCTTTCAGGAACTCTTGTAAGACATGGCTGGTGATGATGAAATCTCTCAGCAATTGCTTGTGTGTAAGAAATTTTATTTCTCCTTCACTTATGGAGCTTAGTTTGGCTGGTTATGGAATTCCAGGCTGAAAGATCTTTTCTTTAAGGATGTTGAATATTGGCCCCCACTCTCTTGTGCCTTGTAGGGTTTCTGCTGAGAGATCCACTGTGAGTCTGATGGGCTTCCCTTTGTGGGTAACCCAACCTTTCTCTCTGGCTGCCTTTAGCATTTTTTCCTTCATTTCAACCCTGGTGAATCTGACAATTATGTGCCTTGGGGTTGCTCTCCTTGAGGAGTATCTTTGTGATGTTCTCTGTATTTCCTGGATTTGAATGTTGGCCTGCCATGGTAGGTTGAGGAAGTTCTCCTGGATAATATCCTGAAGAGTGTTTTCCAGCTTGGATTCATTTTCTCCATCATATTCAGATACACCTATCAAATGTAGATTAGTTCTTTTCACATAATCCCATATTTCTTGGAGGTTTGTTCATTTGTTTTCACTCTTTTTTCTCTAATCCTGCCTTCTCATTTTATTTCATTGATTTGGTCTTCAATCTCTGATATCCTTTCTTCTGCTTGGATGATTTGACTATTGAAACTTGTGTATGCTTCGTGAAGTTCTTGTGCTGTTTTTCAGCTCCATCAAGTCATTTCTGTTCTTCTTTAAGCTGGTTATTCTATTTAGCATTTTGTCTAATCTTTTTTTCAAGGTCTTAGTTTCTTTGCATTGGGTTAGAACATGTTCCTTTAGGTTAGAGAAGTTTGTTATTACCCACCTTCTGAAGCCTGCTTCTGTCAATTCATCAGACTCTTTCTCCATCCAGCTTTGTTCTCTTGTTGGTGTGGAGTTATGATCCTTTGGTAGAGGAGAGGTGTTCTGGTTTTCAGTGTTTTCATCCTTTTTATTCTGGTTTCTTCACATTTCATGGATTTATCTACCTGTGGTCTTTGTAGTTGGTGACTTTTGGATGGAGTCTCTGAGTGGATGTCATTTTTGTTGATGTTGAAGCTATTTCTTTCTGTTTTTTAGGGTTTTTTCTTTCTTTCTTTCTTTTTTTGAGATGGAGTTTCGCTCTTGTTACCCAGGTTGGAGTGCAATGGTGCGATCTCAGCTCACAACAACCTCCACCTCCTCAGTTGAGGCAATTCTCCTTCCTCAGCCTCCTGAGTAGCTGGGATTACAGGCATGCACCACCGTGCCCAGCTAATTTTTTGTATTTTTAGTAGAGATGGGGTTTCACCATGTTGACCAAGATGGTCTCAATCTCTTGACCTCATGATCCACCTGCCTCGGCCTCCCAAAGTGCAGGGGTTACAAGTGGGAGCCACCGTGCCTGGCCTGTTTTGTTTTTTCTATCAGTCAGGACTCTCTGCTGCAGGACTACTAGAAGTCCACTCCAGACCCTGCTTGCCTGGGAATCACCCATGGGTGCTGCAGAACAGTAAGTTGCTGCCTGTTTCTTCTTCAGTTATCTCATATGTCAGCTTGAGTTTTCCTTTTTGAGATGCTTCTTTGGATATATGGAGGTTGGGGATCCACTTGAAGAGACAGTCTGTTCCTTATCAGAGTTCAAGTGCTGTGCTGGGAGCTCCATTGTTCTGTTCAGAGCTGCTGAGCAGGTACGTTTAAGTCTGCTGCAGTGGGACTCATAACTGCCTCTTTTCCCATGTGATCTCTCCTGGGAAGGTGGGGATTTTTTCTTTATAAGTCCCTGACATGCTGCTGCCTTTTTTCAGAGATGCCCTGCCCAGCCAGGAGGTAGTCTAGTCATAGTGTGCCAGCAGAGGTGTTGCTGAGCTGTTGCGGGCTCTGCCCAGCTCCAGTTTGGTTCTTTCTTAAAATGGCCATTTCACATTTCATCTCCAGTATCATTTTACTGTATTCCTTAAAATCCTTGGATTGAGTTTCAATTTTGTCCTGGATCGCAATGATCTTCATTCTCATCCATATTCTAGCTTCTCTTTATGTCATTTCATCCATTTCAACCTTGTTTTTTCATGTTTGTTTGTTTGTTTTTTGAGATGGAGTTTAGTTTCACTCTTGTTACCCAGGCAATGGTGTGATCTCAGCTCACTGCCATGTCTGCCTCCCAGATTCAAACAATTCTCCTGTCTCAGCCTTTCAAGTAGCTGGGATTACATGTATGCACCACCATACCCAGCAATTTTTTTATTTTTAGTAGAGACTACATTTCTCCATGTTGGTCAGGCTGGTCTCAAACTCCCAACCTCATGTGATCCTCCTGCCTTGTCCTCCCAAAGTGCTGGAATTACAGGCATGAGCCACTGTGTTCAGCCTCGACCTTGTTAACAACTATTGCTGGGGAACTAGTGCAGTTGATTGGAGGTGAGAGCACACTGTGGCTTTCTGAGTTGCCAGAGTTCTTGTCTAGTTCTTTCTCATTTTGTGGGCTGTATTCCCTTAATCTTTGAAGTTGCTGTAATTTGGATTGTTTATTTTCTTTTATCTTCTTTGATATCTTTTGGGCATTTTGTTGTGGTATAAGGGGGGTTCAGTCAACTGGCTTTGTTTCTGAAGACTGTAAGGGACCAAGGCTTAGTTCATTGTCCGTCACTACATACTCTAGCTTTAGGAGCCTGGTATCAGGCCCTCAGCTTTGTTCTTTGGTCCCTTATAGTTAAGAACCTGCTGTGATAGAGGGGTTGAGGTATTCCCTTTGTTCTTTGGCTCCTTAAGTTAAGAACCTGCTGTGATAGAGGGGTTGAGGTATTCCCAAACTGCTGGTTACAATACTCTAGTGGGTGCTGTTGGACAAAACGCTTCATCAGGACTGTGACAGTGGGATCTGTTCTCAGTCACCTGTTACAGCAGGAACAGCAGCAGCACAGTGAGGTGTATACTTGTTGTCTGGGACATGGCACTAGTTGTGGCAGGGCTGCTGGCCTCCCTGCATGCATTTGCAGTGGCAACAGTAGTGATGCAGGGTTGGAGGAAGGTTGCTGGCATTCACATGTGTGTTTGCACCAGCAGCTGTTTGCACAGATCACAGCAATGGAAGGTGTAGGTCTTCTGACTTTTGCGCACATATTCGCATGGTTGGTGGTAGCAGTGTAGGGCAGGGAGTGGGACCGCTGACTTCTATGCATGCATTTGCACTGGAAATGATGGTGTAGCTGGAGGGGGTACATTACATGCCAGTACCCCTGGTAAGGGATGCAAGGTCTGTCTGTGCATGCTGGCCAAGCAGTGAGGGAGTGGCCCTGGGTGATAGCATGCCACCAAAGCAGTATGGGGGATGCTGTGTTGTGGGGAGGTTGCCAGTGTGCTGGCGCTTGTTCGGGTTGGGCTGTGTTGGAGATCTCTCACAATCAGGGGCAGTCTGCTGGTGAAAGAGCTATGTTGTAGCAACTAAGGCTACACAGCCAGTGGGCATGGCCAGGCTGGGGCCCTGGGAGAGGCCAGCAGATGACAAGCACTCAGATCAGACTGGCCTCATCTCATGGGCAAGACCATCCTGCTCTGTTCTGGCCTAACAGTTCCTCTAAAGCTAAAATCTAGGTGAGCATGGCAAACCTTGGGGGATGGGCATCCCTGGCTGTGCTCCACTGCAGAAGTTTTTGCACTAAGCTCTCTGGGCTCTGCACAAGCTAGAGTCTTGCCCCTACTGCCTCTCTAAACAGCACTCTTTGTCAGCTCAAATGTCAAGCTACACACATTTATAACTTGACAGCGTTGGATTTGAAGCTCTGCTTCAAGACAGGAATTTCATTTGTTGTTCTCTAGTGACTGCTAATCACAAATTTGTGCTTTCCACTTTCCTTGAGTTTAAAGTTTTATTTGGAATTATTTGTTAGAGTTTTTACAACCCTTTCTCTCATTCAAAATTTTGGTCAGCAGAAAAACAGTTTCTCTCTGAAAAGAGGAAGTGTGAATCTTTGTGGCTTAAGTTAAAAATCTGTTATGTTGAAAGCTGGCCAGATTATGAAGCTTGATTCAATTAACAAATCTAAACTTTCTTTTTGAATGACTAAATTATAACAGGCTCTATGAGGACAAGAAAATTCCTTAAAATAAGAAATGCTGATTCTCTTGGCTGAAAGGCACCTTAGGTGACTATGGTCTTACAGAAGAATCAGAACTTCCCACTTGTGGTGTGAAAACGTCTCATGGGGAATTCCTTAAGAAGACCATACAGGGAATCTTGTTTGATCTATGAGCACATGTTAAGTATTGATCACCTAATATATTAAGTGTCCAGGGTTCTTGGGATCACCCAGACACATAGAGGGAAGACATGACTCAAGGGTGATACTTTGAGGAACAAGTTCCACAAAAGGCATACCAAATCCAAAACATTTCCCATTAGGTTTCTCGTCATTCTGGAAGAGAAATATAATTTATGGGCAATCACACCTCTAAAATGAAGTCTTCTTAAGAAGATCCACTCTTAGAAATACCAAATTTATGTTTAATACTTATGCTGCCTTCTCTCACAAATATTTAGAAAAATGGTCTCACTTAACTAATGATGACCTCCAAGTACAATGAACAAAACTGGGTACCTTTGAAATACCTAAGTGGGTTTATCTGTGCACTAAATCTAAAAAAAAAGATCTAAAATAAAATAACTGGAAAAATTACTTAGAAGTTTCTAAAGGATGTTCTGATAAGTCATTTCTTTGCAAGAGGCAAACTAAAGGTTGTCCAAAACACTTTCTGAATTGAAAAAGATGCCAAAAAACCATTTATGGCTCTGGAGGCCACAAGATTTGTAACTTCCCAGTTGCTTCCATAGATAACATTACAGTAGGAACTAATAATTCAACTGGTCCTGTGACCCCCATCCAGGAACTGATTCGATGCAAGAAGACAGCTTTTGACCCCTGTGATTTCATCTTCAGTTCAACCAATTAGCATTCCCCATTCCCTAGTCCCCTGCCCACCAAACTATCCTTGAAAAACCCTAATCTCTGAGCCTTCAGGGAAACATTTGAGAATTAGCTCTTGTCCTTTGGCTTGGCTGGTCCTGCAATTATGAAATTCTTTCTTTGCTGCAGAATCCTGCTGTTCTCAGTGCATTGGCTTTTGTGAGCAGCAGGCAAGATGAACTCATCAGGCAATTTCAGTGCTTTCACTTACCTCACTTTTCACCTGTCTCAATTCTTAGAATATGGCTGCACAAAGCAAAATACTTTATATTCTTAGTGGCATCCTCAAGCTGCTAAAGCCTGCTTGGTATCTAACAGGAACTCAATATATGTTTCTGAAGCGATGACTGGAGGATCAGCATATCAATCATCTCTACCCTGTCTGAGGCTCAGCTTTGTCTCCTGCTTTATGGCCTGTCTCTCCCAACCTTGCCTGATCTATTTATTAAGCACCAGTTCTTGAATATGTCTGCCCCCATTCCAGTATACATTTTACTGCCTTTTGTTCAAACCCACCTGCCCCATTAAAAACAGGCCACATATTAGCTTCCCCTTCTGTGTCTGCTTGCCCCTTCCCACAGAGAGTCCTCCACCTGCCCTTGATGATCACTACTGCCTCACTGGTGTTTCCAGGCATCAGCTCCTGAACACTTCAGTCCACACCATTCCTAATCAGCTTTCCCCAGAGGCAAAACAGTCACAGTTAAGTGACTCTAGAACAATTTTATATACTATCACTCATCCAAAGAGCCTTATGTGCTTCTAAAAAATAATCGACTCTACTTTTAGCCCATTGTTTCAGCAAATATATATTTTGGGGGAAAAAAACTATTTTTCCATATATAATAACATCAATACGGCAATACTTCACCTATGAGACCTGAAGTCAATGGAGTCAGGAGGATTCCCCACACAGACCACTTCTTCAATACCATCTGGGTGTCCCACAATTCAGCATGGTTCTGATACTAACAAGGGTTAGCCCAGAGAATCTATAGGTTGAGGGCTGAGTCCCACATGACTGCCTCCTACCTCAGATGTCAGTTGCAACCAGTAGATTTCCAGGTTACTCACAATTTCTGTCTGACTTAGCTACAATAAGAGTTTTCCATGACCCACTTCTTGGGCTTTATAATTTGCTAGAGTGGCTCACAGAACTCAGAAAAACAATTTACTTACTGCCATTTACTCATTTATTATAAAAAGATACACTCAGGAATGGTGTGAGATGGAAGAGACGTACCTGTAGATCAAGTATGTGGTCAGGGGGCGGAGTTTCCATGCTCTCTGTGGGGCCTGCCACACTCCCAGCACCTTCACATGTTCAGCAGCATGCAAGCTCTCCAAACCCTGTGCTTGTTGTGTTTTATGGAGACTACATTATGCAGGCATGAAGGATTAAATCGTTGGCCATTGGTGATCCCATCAGCTTTCAGCCCCTCTCCCCTTTTCACACATTGATGGTGGGTCGGTATCGAAAGTTCCTAGGCTCTAGTCACAGGGTTGGTTCCCCTGGCAACCAGCCCCCATCTTAAGGCTGTCTAGGAGCCCACAAATGTCAGTCATCTCATGAGCATACAAAACACATCATTTTGGAGATTCCAAGGTTTTAGGTGTTGTGCACAAAGAAATGTGACAAAAACCAAAATATCTATTTCTTCTTATTGTGAACCCCAAATATCTGAGACATGTCTCAGTCAATTTAGAAAGTTTATTTTGCCAAGGTTAAGGACATGCCCATGACGCAGCCTCAGGAGGTCCCGATGACATGTGCCCAAGGTGGTTGGGGTCCAGCTTGCTTTTATACATTTTAGGGAGACCTGAGACATCAATTAATATGTGTAAGATGTACCTTGGTTCAGTCCAGTAAGGTTGGACAACTCAAAGTGGGGGATTCCAGGGTGCAAGAAGATAAGATACAGAAGGTTACATACTTTTGAGTCTTTGTTCAGCTTTCCACTAAATGCACACATTTAGTGTGGCTCAGTGAATCTGCATTTTTACATAAACAGTAAGGCAGAGGAAGCAATCATATATGCATTTGTCTCAGGTGAGCCCCACAGGGATGACTTTGAGTTCTATCTGTCCTTGTTCCACAAGGAATTTCCTTGTGGGCAAATTGTGAAGGAGGAATGTAGATTTTTATATTTGTAGCTATCTTATTTAGAAATAAAATGGGAGGCAGGTTTGCCTTACATAGTTCTCAGCTTGATTTTTTTCCTTGGCTTGGTGATTCTGGGGTCCAAGATTAATTTTCCTTTTACATTTTAAATCACAATTTACACATTTACATGTTTGTGTATGTATATAATATATATAGTGATTATACATATAATCATGATTTTCTATACAACATTATCAGATCCTAGCTTGATGCCATGATGCCTAAAACATAAAAACACCAAAGAAAGAGCTGCTGTGTGATTGCTGAGTGAATGAAGGAGTGAATGAGAAATGAACAGCTGAAGAAGGCGTGTTCAGCTGTTTGTGAACACCATGCGTTTTGTGAACCTGTTCATGCTGCTCGATTTACCCCATACTGATCTTCACTTATTCAGTAACACCTGCTGTCTGCCTGCCCCCACCTCACAAGGCCATGATGCTCCTTTGCATCTTTGTATTTATTCTATTCTTAACAAGAACTGCCAATGGGTAAAAGACTGTGACAAAATTAGGACAAGTTATAAGTGGCACTGATCTATTTAGGTCAGTTTGACCATGATTTTTTTTTTCTTGTTTTTCACAGCACTGTTAAGATCCTGGAACATTATTTTGATGTCTCAGGGGTTTTTTGGTTTTTGGTTTTTGATTGTTTTTTGTTTTTGTTTTTGTTTGGTGTTTTAAAAAAGTTGGGAAAGGAGTATACAGCTCAAGTCGATTTCTGAAACTGCCATCAGGTATCTGTCATGGTGGAGGAGCTGTCAACCTATCCCGAACAAGGTACAGAGCCAGATCAGTCTATAATCTATTTTCTCCTAACATAGCACACATGCTTTATGCTCAGTAATAAATGCTGATTATTTGCTAAGGGTGAAAGCTCAAGTATCTTTCTGTGACTCTGATTCAGCATCAGTATTTTGGTATTTTAACTTCCCTACTGCTAAAGTAAAAGCCAATGCCAGCTCCAAACCCAAAAGCCAAAGCCACTCAGACTTCTTGGCCTGAAAGTAGATAAGAGCTGTGGCCAGGTAGACTCTTTTCCAGTATTTCTCTGGTTCTTCAAGCCTTGAAATGCTGAATAGCCAATGCAATACAATGAAGGACCCTGGTGCACAGAAAAGAAAGTTCATGCATTTGAAAAGAAAGTTTATTTTATTGATTCACAATGCATTTTTTAGAAAATGCAGGCCATCAAAATGAAGCAACTTTCAGTAATAAAAGTTCTAAATAGTTAATTGCCTTCACATAATAGAAAAGACACCTTCACAAGAAGCTATGAATGGTTCAAATGGCTCATCAGAAGTAGAGAGAGTACAAATGTCAATAGAATTTCTTTTAATTTCTTGAGTGATCTTTGACTTTATATTTTCATTATTTGGTGTTCATAGGTTAAATTTAAAAATACTGATTCAAAGATTTTTATCACACATTTCTTCATTCTTCTCATTCAAGAAATATATGCTATAAATCAAAAAGTGACTGAGGCAGAGCTCAATTGATTTAGAGGTATATTTTACCAAGGTTGAGAACACACCCAGGTAAAAGAAATGCATGTTACTGTAGGATCTGTGACCAGTGCTTTTTCCAAAGACGGTTTTAGGGACTTCAATATGAGAGGACAGAGTGAGCAGGAAGGAGGGAGGCAGTGAGGCCACTGGTCACATTCCTGTGAGGTTTTGATTAGTGCTCAGTGAATCTACCTTTCATACAAGGTAAAGTCAGCATGTGAATTATAGCTGCCTGTTTGGGAACTAAAGGAAGGTAGTTTTTGTTTTTGTTTTGCTTTGTGTGACTCAATTTCCAAGCTGAACTTTCCCTTTGGCACATTGAGTTTGGGGTCCCGGTATTTTATTTTTTGTTTTATATTTTTCTGAGGTTTTATTTTTCTTTCACAGTATGAAGCCATACTTGGAACTTTCCTCTGGGAGTGGAATGATTATGATCCATTAAATGAGTACTTCTCAACCCATGCTGGTTAACAGAAAAACCTGTTCAAAAACTCTGATTTGGTTGGTCTAAATAGGATCTGATTTACATTCTTACAAAGCTCTGTAAGTAATTCAGATACACAGCTAGGACCGAGAATGTCTGACCTATGGCCTCCCACCCTCCTGAATTCAATACCCAGGCAAAACAAGTGAAACCATGGGAGGGGTGGGCAGGCACTAAGTGCTTTAAGTAGAAAAACTGAAGCACTGTGCAGGTACCAAGAAAAGCAGAGGGGACCCCAGTCTATGTGTGGGCCTGGTGATGGGGAAGTTTGTCTCACTGGAGAAGGTGAGGCTGAATTAAATTTTGAAAGATGGAGAAGAGTTATCTAGGCTTCTTTGCAAGGGCTGTGGTAAGAAAAGGGGACAGTCAACAGGGACAGGCAAGAAGGAAGCTGTAAGAACCTGGGTGTGGCTGGGTCTCAGGGAGCAAATGGAGAGGTGGTGAAGAGGAATCTGAAGAGATGAGCTGGGCCAGATGTTCAAGTGCTTTGCATGCTAAGTGGTTCTGATATTCACCTGCAGGTGGTACAAGTCTTGAAATATTTGAAACAAAAGAGAAACGTAGTCACTTTTTCATCAATAATGATTTGAGATGGTGAAAGCATGCTGGAGGACCAGGAGGATGTTTTTGTGGTGATCAGGCAAGGGATAATGAGGGCATGGATTGGTCAAGGGCAAAAATGGACGATGTTGGGAGAGTAGATGGAAAGGGCAGCCGGAGGTAGAATTAGGGAACTTTGTGGTCATTAAGATAAGTAAGGGAAGAGAGAGAGACATATCCTGGGTCTCTGGTTTCTGGGAGGTTTAGTTATGGGTCAACTCTCACAAGTATGACCTCAGCATAAACCAAGCATCTACACCCATCCTTTTCCCAAAGCACCTGAGATAATCTTTTGTGTCATGTGATCCTCACTTTTGGGAGGTTTTCTATCAATGCTTATTATAATTTTTAGACTTTTGTGCTGGCCTGCCCACTTCTGTCGTCCTGCCTTCATTTTTAAGATATCAGCTTTAGGATACATTCTTTGGTTGGTTGGTTTGGGTTAGCTAAGACCATTGACATACAGAAGACTTGGATAGTCTTAATTCTAGATGTCTAATTTATATTTAGAATGTAATGATAGCAGTATTTGGGGGAAGTTTGGAGAGATTGTGGTAGGCACAGAGAGATTGAAATCTGGTTGCATGTGGCAGTCCTCCTAATACTTGACCCAAAGTGTGTATTAATAGCTATCCCTTCACTCTGAAAAAATCCCAGTTTGAATGATAAATTATATGGTTACCTCAGTATAGTCCTTCCTAGTAAATCAGTAAAACGTTTAAGTTGCTATTTGTTCTCTTGGTTCTCTTCTCTTCTAACCCAACAAAGTAGTTTTTTACACATTAACCAATGATCCAACCACAGGTTAGACCTTGAAAAGATGAGAGAGACAGTTCAGAGAGAAATTGATTCTCTTAATTTTTATTTTAAATCACTGACATTGTTTAGACTTGCCTGTACTTGGTGATAATAAAAAGCAGATCCAAAGGTTAGTTGGTTTCATTATCTTTTTAAGTTCTGTACAGACAATGTGTCATGCTCATGCTTACAAGACAAAGCAAGGCCAAGGCCAGGAAAGGTACAAGTCACTTTTAGATTTAGTCAGTTTGTAACCTAAATACACAGCAAAAAGAAGAGTAAGACAAAAGTGACAGCTCCCTTGGTCCCTGTTTTATGAACCATAAAGGACACACCAAAACAAAAAGGGTAGATCACCATAGGGCAAAACATGGTACACCCTGCTGCCAGGAAGCCAGTTTTAGATAACAGCAGAGTAGTTTTATGCTGTGAAAGAGCAAGGCAGGAAGCCTCATATCTCATCAGAACTCAAAGCCCAAGAAAAACAATCTCATGACAACTTCCCAGGGGCACAGGGAGGTGAGGAGTTGACAGTCTCATTATAGGTCCTTATGCCAAGCCTCTCATCTCCCGGTGTTCCACAGGAGGACAAGGCTCCCAGAAAAGAGTGCAGCAACCACCACTGGGAAGACACAAGTCCGTGGGGTCCAACTTTTTGGTCTCCTCTGTGGAACAAAGGCCTAAAGCTGCTGGGGAAAGGCAGAAACCCTGTTATCCCGAGGGCACTGGTGAAGACCCATTGTAGCTTGGGGAAGGAAACAGAAATACCCTAACCTGGGAAAGGATCAGGAATTTGTCCTGGATTTAGACCACTGGAGGTCTCCCACTGGACGGTGGCAGTGGAATCTCTTAGAAGGCCCCATCTCCAAGAAGACCCAGGAGACACTGCCAAATACGAGCAAGCTTGTCCAACTGGCAGTCCAAGGAACACATGCAGCTCAGGGTGTCTTTGAATGCGGCCCAACACAAATTCATAGACTTTCTTAAAACATCAAGTTTTTTTGCAAGTTCATCAGCTGTCATTAGGTTAGTGTATTTTATGTGTGGCCCAAGGAAATTCTTCTTCCAGTGTGGCCCAGGAAGTCAAAAGACTGGACACCCCTGTAAGCTGAATTAGAACCAAAAATACCCTTCTCCTCCAAGCAGGCCAGCAAGCACTGAGTAACAAGTGATGGAGGTGGAGGGAGAACGTCTCTGTGAGGCAGTACGAAGGGAAGTTCCACAGCTGAAAGTGAGGGAAGCATTGAAATAAACTCTCAGGCAAACCCACCCTCACTTAAAATGTGAGGTACCCCTGGGAGAATTTGAAAAGAAATGAGCATAGCCATAGCAATAAAGCCCAATGTGTGCTCAGCTCTTCAGCAGGTTGGCTCAGCCTCAACAAGCCTAGCAAAACTCAAGGAATGCCCGTCATCAGGTATAAGTGCAATTTACCTCAGTTTCTTCTCTCTTACACATGATGTCTGGACTTCAAAAAATATTACAAGGCTCTCAAAGAAGCACGTAAAGAAATGCCACTCTCAAGAGACAACACAATCAACAAAATCAAACTCCAATATGACACAGATGCTGGAAATGTTTAACTGGGAATTTAAAATAACAATGCCAAAACCTCTAACAGAAGGTAAACAGCATGCAGGATCAGATAAGTAATTTCATTATACATATGTAAGTCATTAACACAAGAATTAATCAAATGGAAATGTTACAAATGAAAAATACAATAACAGATAAAGAATAGTTTCAATGTGTTCATCATCCCTAACCAGTTGAGCAACGAATCAGTAAATTTGAAGATTAATAGAAACTATCAAACTAAAACAAAAAGAGCAAAAAAAGTGAGAAGAATAAAGAGGATAAGGCTTTCAAGAAATGATAGACAATATTAAATGGTCTAAATATAAGTTATTAGAATCACTGAGTGAGAAGAGAGAGAAGAGGGTAGGAGAAATATTTAAAGAGGTAATAGCCAAGAATTTCTCAAAATTAATGATAGACACCAAAAAAAGATCTAAGAATCTTAAAGAACACCAGGAAAGATACACACACATTCCACACCTAGAAACACAAATCAAACCATATTGAGATACCACCTCATGCCTGTTAGAATGTCAATCATTAAAAAATCTGTAGACTACAGATGCTGGAAAGGATGTGGAGAAATGGGAACACTTTTACACTGTTGGTGGGACTGCAAGCTAGTTCAACCATTGTGGAAGACAATGTGGCGATTCCTCAAGGACCTAGAAATAAAAATTCCATTTGACCCAGCAATCTCATTACTGAGTATATACCCAAAAGATTATAAATCATTCATTATAAAGACACATGCAAATGTATGCTCATAGCAGCACTGTTTACAATAGCAAAGACGTGGAATCAACCCAAATGCCCATCGATGATAGACTGAACAAGGAAAATGTGGCACGTATACATCATAGAATACAATGCAGCTATAAAAAAATGATGAATTTTTTTTGTAGGGATATGGATGAATCTGGAAACCATCATTCTCAGCAAGCTGACACAAGAACAGAAAATCCAACACTGTATGTTCTCACTCATAAGCAGGTGTTGAACAATGAGAACACATGGACACAAAGAGGGGAGCATCACACACTGGGGTCTGTTTGGTGTTGCCAAGGGAGGGATAGTGCAGAGGTATAGAGGTTGCAGAGGGATAACATGGGGAGAAATGCCAGATGTAGGTGACGGGGGGATGGAGGCAGCAAACCACATTTCCATGTGTGTATCTATGCAACAATTTTGCATGATCTGCACATGTACCCTGGAATCTAAAGTACAATTGAAAAGAAAAGAGGATTTAGATTCCGATGAACATAAAGATGGTCCATAAAGGTTTTATAACCAGTTTCTAAAATATTCATGAGTATCATTCACATCAGTACTATGTATCCTAATCATGAGATGCATGCAGTACATGCCATTAAATGATATAATGACACTATTATTCAACATATTTTTGTAATAGCACAAATTGCTTACAACAATACTCCAAGCTTTGGTGCCAGAATGAAAACTACATGTTACTTGCTCCCACAGCGTTCTTTGACAAACTGCTGAATTTTTTTTAATTGCATTTTAGGTTTTGGGGTACATGTGCAGAACATGCAAGATAGTTGCATAGGTACACACATGGCAGTGTGTTTTGCTGCCTTCCTCCCCTTCACCCACGTCTGGCATTTCTCCCCAGGCTATCCCTCCCCAGCTCCCCCCCTCTGCTGTCCCTCCCCTATTCCCCCCAATAGACCCCAGTGTGTGGTACTCCCATCCCTGTGTCCATGTGTTCTCATTTTTCATCACCCACCTATGAGTGAGAATATGTGGTATTTCATTTTCTGTTCTTGTGTCAGTTTGCTGAGAATGATGTTCTCCAGATTCATCCATGTCCCTACAAAGGACATGAACTCATCGTTTTTGATTGCTGCATAATATTCCATGGTG
This sequence comes from Callithrix jacchus, assembly GCF_049354715.1. Lineage (NCBI taxonomy): Eukaryota > Metazoa > Chordata > Mammalia > Primates > Cebidae > Callithrix > Callithrix jacchus. Next base: position 48,265,779 of record NC_133514.1, read on the forward strand.
TATATGTGCCACATTTTCTCAGTCCAGTCTATCATCGATAGGCATTTGGGTTGATTCCAGGTCTTTGCTATTGTGAACAGTGCTGCAATGAACATTCATGTGCATGTGTCTTTATAGTAGAATAATTTATAGTCCTTTGGATATATATACCCAGTAATGGGATTGCTGGGTCAAATGGAATTTCTATTTCTAAGGCCTTGAGGAATTGCCACACTGTCTTCCACAATGGGTGAACTAATTTACACTCCCACCAGCAGTGTAAAAGTGTTCCTTTTTCTCCACATCCTCTCCAGCATCTGTTGTCTCCAGATTTTTTAATGGTCGCCATTCTAACTGGCGTGAGATGGTATCTCAATGTGGTTTTGATTTGCATGTCTCTAATGACCAGTGATGGTGAGCATTTTTTCATATGTTTGTTGGCCTCATATATGTCTTCTTTTGTAAAGTGTCTGTTCATATCCTTTGCCCATTTTTGAATGGGCTTGTTTGTTTTTTCCTGTAAATCTGTTTGAGTTCTTTGTAAATTCTGGATATCAGCCCTTTGTCAGATGGGTAGACTGCAAAAATTTTTTCCCATTCTGTTGGTTGCCGATTCACTCTAGTGACTGTTTCTTTTGCCATGCAGAAGCTGTGGAGTTTGATTAGGTCCCATTTGTCTATTTTGGCTTTTGTTGCCAAAGCTTTTGGTGTTTTGGTCATGAAGTCCTTGCCTACTCCTATGTCCTGAATGCTTTTGCCTAGATACAGGCAAAACCATAGAAGAAAATCTAGGCAAAACTGCTGAAATTTTTGTTTTGCGCAATCCAAAAGAAAACTAAGGGAGTCTACTTTTTCAATGCTGTGAAATTGTTTTTAGTCAGTCTTTCGTTTTCTTTACAAACTCAAAGCCACAGTGGCACAGAAGGTTCTTTTTCAACAAGTCACTGCTTGTATTACTAGTGGAAAATGAGAAACGAAGCATATGGGCATAATAAGGGATTGGTCAATAAATAATAAAATATGAGATGTTATGCAGCCATAGAATGATGCTGAACAATGGAAAAGTGAGTCCCATATATAGAGCTTTATATAAAAATAGAATAAATTGAGATAGTTTCAGTGTTTATCTCTGGTTGATAAATTTATGAGGTTTTTTTTGTTTATTTTCCTTCTCTAATTTTTGTATGATAGGCATATTTTGTACAAGAAAAAATGACATTTTAACATATCTCTACAATTTTTATTATTGTAAATTTTTATTTCTCAGAAAGTGCAAAATGTTGTGAAAATCTTATCATAACATACAATTTAGGCAGAAAACAATGAAAATGTAACTTGTTGCAAGATGTACTTGTCAGCATGCTTGCTGAGGAGCTCACCTTCTTTTATTATTCTGAATACCCACTAAAGCTTCCTTTTCTCTGATATTAAGTCAGAACTCAGAAGGTGAGATGACTGGGCTAATGTAAGTGAGAGAAGCCAAAGACATGGAGCAATCCGCCCTAATCTGTAACCACATGATATTTGAGGCACATTTATTCTCATGTTATCCTGCAAGAATTCAATAAAGATGAAACTGCAAGAAAATAATTTTTTCTGTTTTCAGCTTCTTGAATAATTAAAAGAGGAATGAGATGATCTTGTGGAAAATGTCTGAAATGATTAATTAAAACTAGGCTATGATTGCCATTTTCATATTGAATAAATTTAAGTAACACCAACATTAACAAATATATTGAGGACTTGTCTCATACCCCTCATAGCTTCTGAAAAACATTTTTCACACAGTGCTGCAGTAATTTATACTGTGATCCACTTTGTCCTCAACATCAAGCAGGTTCTTGGCACCCAGCAGGACTCCAATATTTTAGGAAGACAGGCAGGAAGAGAGAGAAAGACCTCTAAAGTTTAGGAAATCTGTACTATACCCAGGGGACCGGTGGTTCCCACAGTTGAGGGGGCAGTGTGCTTGCACACCCAAGCTTTCAGAGCTTATTGGAAATTTTATAGGATGAGCCAGAGCTAGAAAGCCATACGCTTGATAACAAAGAAAACTTTAGTGTTCCTATGAGATCCTTTATAAAATTGAGTTAAATGGGAAACATATTCAAACAACACATTAGATTGTAAGTAGGCAAGACAAAACCCCCCTTGGAAGTTGTTCTTTACAGGGTCAAGCATCTATCACCATCTTTAAAAGTCTAGAGATGCAAATGCCCCAACACCTGCCTTCTGTGTATTTGGACCCCGAGGATGAAGGACATAACTGAAGATGGATTTAAGTTACTAGGTTCGAGAAGATTTAAGTTTAAAATAATGAGGAATACAGTAAAACCCAAGATGGCTATTCCCAAAATACTTCACGTTTCTTAGTATTTTCTTAAATTCCAGAAGAAAAAGTAGAAGGCTAGAAACTAAATAACCTATCATTTCTCTGTGACCTTTAGACAGAATGATCTTTTTTTCCCCCTCACTGAGACCCACACCCTCCCCTCCCTGCCTTGTGCTCACCATATTGGTTCCCCTCCTTCACACAACTTGCCAGATTTCAGTCAGGGACTTTCATGGGTGACTATATTAAAATCTTAATTTTGATTTAGGTAATATCCTGAAGTTGGTCACTTTTCTCCTCTTACCCTTCCACTCCACTCAAGGAAGCCCTGTTTAATATCCTACTCCCAGAAAACTTTCTTGTTGGTGTAGACAACCTAATGGACACCGTTAAATGTGCTCATCAGAGAATTTGAGTATAATTTAAAACATTTGATTAGAAACTTTAAGTGATACAAAAAAATTTTTTAAGGATTATTATTTCATCTCAGCAAAATGAGTGGTGTTATTGTAATCTTTCACTAAGGCGTCTATATCCAGGTAAATGATCAGATTCCAAATCCAGTTGATTCCTTTCTCATTCTTGATTTCTAGTAAATTATAAAGTTCTAATTCAAACTACAAATAATCAGAAATATCATTGAGTACTCTGTGGTTGTGTCAGATTTTTGTAGATATTCCAACGAAACTTGGACCCAGAAACCTCAGATTTCTCACTGAAAGGCAATTTGTTTTTCAGGAGCTAACTCCATGACTATCTCAGCCTCAAAGGATCTACATTTCAAATTTGAAGACAGAAGCTTCTGTAGGTGGTTTTTAAATATACTAAGAGTGCAGAATTATTTGTTGCTAAAGCACAAGAAAACAAATCATCTTGCTTTGGGCAGTCAAGACGTGGAAAGGGTGCTTCTCACTTCAGTTCAGCTTTCTTAAATAACTGTGGCATCTAAACCTCTCCAATAAGTATTATGACTGTTCAGCTATGAAATGCTATCTGAGGCCCTATATATATCTCCGAGATGTGTCATTCAAATCACAACAGTGTCTTCCTTGGCCTTATCAAAGTCTTGAAACAATATAACTCACCTTTCATTTCAAAAACACATTTAATCACATTTCCCCTGCGCAGCCGAGCGCCTCACGGAAGAAAGGTCAGATCAGCTACTTGCTGCCCCTTTTCTCTCACAGCAGGCTGAGCAATCATGCACTGAGTGGCTACAGTCTGCTCATAGTTGCTATTTTTATGATTCTCATCCACATTTAATCAAGAGCAGGAGGCATCATGTTCTGTCAACTCTTATCTGTGGATAAGGTGGTGAGCTGGCTGGCATTCTAGTGGGACCTCACATTAATCTTCCAACAGCCCCCCCCACCCTGAACATCACACACCACTAATAGAGGGGCAAAAATGAGTTGTTACACACTGCTCAATATGAACACCTCAAATCACAGTAAATATTCAGGAAAGATGTTTGGGGACAGGAAAGCCTTTGATGACTCTCAAATTCTCCAACATAAACTCAGCTTACAAATAGAGGTGCTGAGAGCTGAGTCACTCCCACCTCAATGCACCTAGCTACCCATTGTGGAGACAATGCTGAGAACTTTTTGGTTATTTTTTTTTTAAATAATTCTTCTTTTTTTTTTCTTTTTTTAAATTTTTTATTGGATTATAGGTTTTGGGGTACATGAGCAGAACATGCAAGACAGTTGCGTAGGTACAAACATGGCAGTGTGCTTTGCTTTTCTTCTCCCCTTCACCCACATTTGGCATTTCTCCCCAGGCTATCCCTCCCCACCTCCCCCTCCCACTGGCCCTCCCCCTTTCCCCCCAATAGACCCCAGTGTTTAGTACTCCCATTTCTGTGTCCATGTGTTCTCATTTTTCATCACCCACCTATGAGTGAGAATATGCGGTGTTTCATTTTCTGTTCTTGTGTCAGTTTGCTGAGGATGATGTTCTCCAGATTCATCCATGTCCCTACAAATGACACAAACTCATCATTTCTGATTGCTGCATAATATTCCATGGTGTATATGTGCCACATTTTTCCAATCCAGTCTATTATCAATGGGCATTTGGGTTGATTCCAGGTCTTTGCTATTGTAAACAGTGCTGCAATAAACATTCGTGTACATGTGTCCTTATAGTAGAAAGATTTATAGTCGTTTGGATATATACCCAGTAATGGCATTGCTGGGTCAAATGGAATTTCTATTTCTAAGGCCTTGAGGAATCGCCACACCGTCTTCCACAATGGTTGAACTAATTTACACTCCCACCAACAGTGTAAAAGTGTTCCTTTTTCTCCACATCCTCTCCAGCATCTGTTGTCTCCAGATTTTTTAATGATCGCCATTCTAACTGGCGTGAGATGGTATCTCAATGTGGTTTTGATTTGCATCTCTCTGATGACCAGTGACGATGAGCATTTTTTCATATGATTGTTGGCCTCATATATGTCTTCTTTCGTAAAGTATCTGTTCATATCCTTTGCCCACTTTTGAATGGGCTTCTTTGTTTTTTTCCTGTAAATCTGCTTGAGTTCTTTGTAAATTCTGGATATCAGCCCTTTGTCAGATGGGTAGACTGCGAAAAATTTTTCCCATTCTGTTGGTTGCCGATCCACTCTAGTGACTGTTTCTTTTGCCGTGCATAAGCTGTGGAGTTTCATTAGGTCCCATTTGTCTATTTTGGCTTTTGTTGCCAATGCTTTTGGTGTTTTGTTCATGAAGTCCTTGCCTACACCTATGTCCTGGATAGTTATGCCTAGATTTCCTTCTAGGGTTTCTATGGTGCCAGGTCTTATGTTTAAGTCTTTAATCCATCTGGAGTTAATTTTAGTGTAAGGTGTCAGGAAGGGGTCCAGTTTCTGCTTTCTGCACATGGCTAGCCAGTTTTCCCAACACCGTTTGTTAAACATGGAATCCTTGCCCCATTGCTTGTTTTTGTCAGGTTTATCAAAGATTGTATAGTTGTATGTATGTTGTGCTGCCTCCGGTGCCTCTGTTTTGTTCCATTGGTCTATACCTCTGTTTTGGTACCAGTATCATGCTGTTTTGATGACTGTAGCCTTGTAGTATAGTTTGAAATCCGGTAGTGTGATGCACCCTGCTGTGTTCTTTTTGCTTAGAATTGACTTGGCTATGCGGGCTCTCTTTTGGTTCCATATGAAGGTCATGGTGGTTTTTTCCAGTTCTGTGAAGAAAGTCAATGGTAGCTTGATGGGGATAGCGTTCATTCTGTAAATTACTTTGGGCAGTATAGCCATTTTCACGATATTAATTCTTCCTAACCATGAACATGGAATGTTTCTCCATCTGTTTGTGTCCTCTCTGATTTCGTTGAGAAGTGGTTTGTAGTTCTCCTTGAAGAGGTCCCTTACATTCCTTGTGACTTGTATTCCAAGGTATTTTATTCTTTTTGTAGCAATTGCGGATGGCAGTTCGCTCTTGATTTGGCTTTCTTTAAGTCTGTTATTGGTGTAGACGAATGCTTGTGATTTTTGCACATTGATTTTATATCCTGAAACTTTGCTGAAGTTGTTTATCAGTTTCAGGAGTTTTTGGGCTGAGGCAATGGGGTCTTCTAGGTATACTATCATGTCGTCTGCAAATAGAGACAATTTGGCTTCCACCTTTCCTATTTGAATACCCTTTATTTCTTCTTCTTGTCTGATTGCTCTGGCTAGAACTTCCAGTACTATATTGAATAGGAGTGGTGAGAGAGGGCATCCTTGTCTAGTGCCAGATTCCAAAGGGAATGCTTCCAGTTTTTGCCCATTCAGTATGATATTGGCTGTTGGTTTGTCATAAATAGCTTTTATTACTTTGAGATACATTCCATCGATACCGAGTTTATTGAGGGTTTTTAGCATCAAGGGCTGTTGAATTTTGTCAAATGCCTTCTCTGTGTCAATTAAGATAATCACGTGGTTTTTGTTTTTGGTTCTGTTTATGTGGTGAATTACGTTGATAGACTTGCGTATGTTTAACCAGTCTTGCATCCCCGGGACGAATCCTACTTGATAATGATGAATAAGTTTTATGATTTGCTGTTACAATCGGCTTGCCAATATTTTATTGAAGATTTTTGCATCTATGTTCATCATGGATATTGGCCTCAAGTTTTCTTTTCTCGTTGGGTCTCTGCCGGGTTTTGGTAACAGGATGATGTTGGTCTCATAAAATGATTTGGGAAGGATTCCCTCTTTTTGGATTGTTTGAAATAGTTTTAAAAGGAATGGTACCAGCTCCTCCTTGTGTGTCTGGTAGAATTCGGCTGTGAACCCGTCTGGACCTGGGCTTTTTTGTGAGGTAGGCTCTTAATTGCTGCCTCGACTTCAGACCTTGTTATTGGTCTATTCATAGTTTCAGCTTCCTCCTGGTTTAGGCTTTGGAGGACACAGGAGTCCAGGAATTTATCCATTTCTTCCAGGTTTACTAGTTTATGCGCATATAGTTGTTTGTAATATTCTCTGATGATGGTTTGAATTTCTGTGGAATCTGTGGTGATTTCCCCTTTATCATTTTTTATTGCATCTATTTGGTTGTTCTCGCTTTTATTTTTAATCAATCTGGCTAGTGGTCTGTCTATTTTGTTGATCTTTTCAAAAAACCAGCTCTTGGATTTATTGATTTTTTGAAGGGTTTTTCGTGTCTCAATCTCCTTCTGCTCAGCTCTGATCTTAGTAATTTCTTGTCTTCTGCTGGGTTTTGAGTTTTTTTGATCTTGCTCCTCTAGCTCTTTCAATTTTGATAATAGGGTGTCAATTTTGGATCTCTCCATTCTCCTCATATGGGCACTTATTGCTATATACTTTCCTCTAGAGACTGCTTTAAATGTGTCCCAGAGGTTCTGGCACGTTGTGTCTTCGTTCTCATTGGTTTCGAAGAACTTCTTTATTTCTGCCTTCATTTCATTGTTTACCCAGTCAACATTCAGGAGCCAGTTGTTCAGTTTCCACAAAGCTGTGCGGTTCTGGGTTGGTTTCTGAATTCTGAGTTCTAACTTGATTGCACTATGGTCTGAGAGGCTGTTTGTTATGATTTCAGTTGTTTTGCATTTGTTGAGCAGTGCTTTACTTCCAATTATGTGGTCAATTTTAGAGTAGGTGTGATGTGGTGCTGAGAAGAATGTGTATTCTGTGGATTTGGGGTGGAGAGTTCTGTAAATGTCCACCAGGTTTGCTTGCTCCAGGTCTGAGTTCAAGCCCTGGATATCCTTGTTGATTTTCTGTCTGGTTGATCTGTCTAGTATTGACAGTGGAGTGTTAAAGTCTCCCACTATTATTGTGTGGGAGTCTAAGTCCTTTTGTAAGTCCTTAAGAACTTGCCTTATATATCTGGGTGCTCCTGTGTTGGGTCCATATATGTTTAGGATCGTTAGCTCTTCTTGTTGTATCGATCCTTTTACCATTATATAATGGCCTTCTTTGTCTCTTTTGATCTTTGTTGCTTTAAAGTCTATTTTATCAGAGATGAGAATTGCAACTCCTGCTTTTTTTTGCTTTCCATTAGCTTGGTAAATCTTCCTCCATCCCTTTATTTTGAGCCTTTGTGTATCCTTGCATGTGAGATGGGTTCCCTGGATACAGCACACTGATGGGTTTTGGATTTTTATCCAATTTGCCAGTCTGTGTCTTTTGATTGGTGCATTTAGTCCATTTACATTTAGGGTTAATATTGTTACGTGTGAATTTGATACTGCCATTTTGATGCTAAGTGGCTGTTTTGCCTGTTAGTTGTTGTAGATTCTTCATTATGTTGATGCTCTTTAGCATTCAGTGTGATTTTGGAATGGCTGGTACTGATTGATCCTTTCTATGTGTAGTGCCTCTTTTAGGAGCTCTTGTAAAGCAGGCCTGGTGGTGACAAAATCTCTGAGTACTTGCTTGTTCGCAAATGATTTTATTCTTCCTTCACTTCTGAAGCTCAGTTTGGCTGGATATGAAATTCTGGGTTGAAAGTTCTTTTCTTTAAGAATGTTGAATATTGGCCCCCACTCTCTTCTGGCTTGTAGTGTTTCTGCCGAGAGATCTGCTGTGAGTCTGATGGGCTTCCCTTTGTGGGTGACCCGACCTTTCTCTCTGGCTGCCCTTAGTATTCTCTCCTTTATTTCAACCCTGTTGAATCTGACGATTATGTGCCTTGGCGTTGCTCTTCTTGCAGAATATCTTTGTGGTGTTCTCTGTATTTCCTGCAATTGAGTGTTGGCTTGTCTTGCTAGGTGGGGGAAATTTTCCTGGATGATGTCCTGAAGAGTATTTTCCAGCTTGGATTCATTCTCTTCGTCCCCTTCTGGTACACCTATCAAACGTAGGTTAGGTCTTTTCACATAGTCCCACATTTCTTGGAGACTTTGTTCATTCCTTTTTGCACTTTTTTCTCTGATCTTGCTTTCTCGTTTTATTTCATTGAGTTGGTCTTCGACTTCAGATATTCTTTCTTCTGCTTGGTCAATTCGGCTATTGAAACTTGCGTTTGCTTCGCGAAGTTCTCGTATTGTGTTTTTCAGCTCCTTTAATTCATTCATATTCCTCTCTAAGGTATCCCTTCTTGTTATCATTTCCTCAAATCGTTTTTCAAATCTTTTTTCAAGGTTCTTAGTTTCTTTGCATTGATTTAATACATGATCTTTTAGCTCACAAAAGTTTCTCATTATCCATCTTCTGAAGTCTAATTCCATCATTTCGTCACAGTCATTCTCCGTCCAGCTTTGCTCCCTTGCTGGTGAGGAGTTTTGGGCCTTTCTTGGAGGCAAGGTGTTCTGGTTTCGGGTGTTTTCCTCCTTTTTGCGCTGGTTTCTTCCCATCTTTGTGGATTTGTCCGCTGGTCGTCTGCGTAGTTGCTGACTTTTCGTTTGGGTCTCTGAGTGGACACCCAGAATGTTGATGATGAAGTATTTCTGTT